>NC_140588.1:844121038-854121038 GCF_964204655.1 Triturus cristatus | reverse complement strand
GGGGGAAAAGCAGCCGACTCCGTCACCGAGGCCATTGCTGGCTACATGTCCTGAAGGCACCACAGAGGACACTGTCTACGTCTTGCACTACAACCATGGTCTTACCGATGATGCCGACCAACGCTGCCGCCACCGAGCTGATGCTTGCACCGTGACCAGTGAGCCTTTTCTCTGCACTTCTGCTGCCAACCTTGTTTACCTGCCCAACGGAATGTTATCCAAAGCCCGGAAGGAACCCCTGGAGGGGCGAGGGGCCCAGGGGCATGCCGCATAGCCCGCATCACCAACCACAATCTGGGGAGGACTGCAACCCCCAGAGTGCATCACTCGACACACAGCTGCCATGAGTGCCGCGAGCGAGGGGGAGGAGGGGGTCATCGCGCTTATAGCGCTGCCTCTCCCCCCGCGGCGCAGGGGCCTTTTCTCTACACTTCTGCTGCCAACCTTGTTTACCTGCCCAACGGGACATTATCCAAAGCCCGAGAGGAACCCCTGGAGAGGCGAGGGTCCCAGGGGCACGCCACATAGCCCGCATCACGAACCACAATCTGGGGAGGACTGCAACCCCCAGAGTGCTTCACTCTCCACACAGCTGCCGTGAGTGCTGTGAGCGAGGGGGAGGTGGGGTCATCGTGCCTATAGCGCTGCCTCTCCCCCCACGGCATGGGAGCCTTTTCTCTGCACTTCTGCTGCCAACCTTGTCTACCTGCCCAACAGGACGTTATCCAAAGCCCAGGAGGAACCCCTGGAAGGGCGAGGATCCCAGGGGCACGCCACATAGCCCGCATCACCAAACACAATCTGGGGAGGACTGCAACCCCCTGAGTGTTTTACTCACCACACAGCTGCCGCGAGTGCCGCGAGTGAGGGGGAGGTGGGGTCTTCATGCTTATAGCGCTACCTCTCCCACCGCAGCGCAGGACGTGCGTGGGACGACGTCCAGACCAAGCCCGGACCAAGGGCAGGCCCTTCTGAGCCAGTCAGAGATTGGAGGAGTCTGGGCTGGGCCACGGTATTGACATTTATATTGTGACATCTGGACATCTTACTGTTCATATTGCATATATTGTGATTTCCCACCAAGCTGTTAGTTTTTATACTGTACACTTATAAGCAGCCCCCCCACAGGAACTTGGTTAAGTAAAAATCAGAGAATACACCGATCTGCCCCAGAGATATAATATAGTAAGGGGGAGAGGATGAGCAAGCGAAAGTCCCTTACGGGGTAGGGGATGGTTTGACCCTGGATGCCTTCTTGCAGAGGGCTGAGTCGGTCCTAAGGCACAACATCACACTAACAGAATGTAGGCTATCACTCGAGCCGCAAGATGGTCCTCTGCGCCCACTAACTCACCATTCAGAAGCATTAACTACTACTTTTACGGGACCCCCAAAATTCAACCCACTTAAAGAGGCCCCATTGCCCACATTGCCCCTGGTGGAGGATACCCCACCGATGCCATCAGTTCCATCCTCAACTGTGTGGGAAGCACCTAACCAGGTCATAACAACTAAACCCAATGTTCAAACGAGAGGCCAAAAAATGAAGATTAGTCAGGACAAAGGATTAGTGCCTCCATCAAAAAAAAGACGAGGGCAGGGACCTAATACTCATAAAACATCATGCCATAGGCAAAATAACTCAGGGATAGAGCCAGAAAAGGTAAGTTTAGCCACTTCAGCAGCGGTCCACGAGAGCATAGGGGCCACCCTTGTAATGGGGGGGACACCTGACACGATTCAGTTAGATTTCTGGGAAAAACTAGAGGGCATTTTTTCAACCCTAATTAGACCTGTGTTAACTAAGTTATTTTCCATAGAAGAAAGGATACAGGGTCTAGAAGGGGTTGTCAAACATTCACTGGAATTCCCACATTCACCTACACAGTTATGCAGCGAGACAGAGCTCACTGCCAACAACTCTCTGGGTCTCTCGGGCCCGAGCACTCGGCACAACACACATGTAGCTAATACTGTGCCCGTAGTCAGGTCCATAGTTAATTCTGAACGTGAAGTAGCCCCAATGGCTCCCTGCACGCGGTCCTCTCAACAGTCCTGATGAGTACAGGCCCCAGCTAGGCCCGCAGAATACAAGGGTTCGCTCTCCTGTAACAAAAGCTAGAAGGAAGTTGGCACGGAAACTGCAAATACAAAGACAGAGTTTATTAACCCTTAAGGGTGGTCCTACAACCTACACAACACTCTTCAGTATTGCATAGAGTAGCACAAAGAACTTGCGTACGTGGTCCCCTTTTATACACACCAGAGGGGCTCATAAGTGGGTGGAACCGCGGGAGGGACAGACTCGTAGCTGAGATTTTCAGCCAGGGCACAATTGAGGCTCCATTACGATCCCACCCGTTCTAGGTTCATGAGGCATTATCCTCATTTACATATAAATTCACATACATACGATTAGGTATTGTATATACATGCACCATTTACTGCATCTGTCTCACTTTTGTATATAACTAAGCACATGCTCCTATTTGGGAGGGATCTTTTTTCCTGTCCTGATGAAGATGCTCCGCATCGAAACATGTTGACCCACAAGGAGTAACCACACATTACGTAGGCAAACTCCGCACTTTTGTTTTTAATAGCTCCAGCCCTCTTGGGACTAATTAAAGTTTTTTTCAGTCTCCTTGGGCCAGTTGCTTTTTAACACACACATATTCACAACTACAATAGACCCTCCCTTTACACCACACATAGTACTTCATCAAAAGTGCTCCCACGTAGTCGTAGGTCGCAGCACGCCCCGTCCCGCAGCGGGACGGGAAGACCCCTATGATGAAGCATGACACCATGGGCCATTCTTGGTGTGTGAGGGGTATTTAAACAACACTGAGTGTGCCCTAACACGTTTAGGGACACTCACTCACCATTATCCCTTTTATTCAGTCTCCACAGTACCTCCTTTTCAAGGTGGATCCTTTTGTTTATAACTGATACTAAAGTGGAGGACGTATCCACCTTAGCGCCTACGTAGGCCCTACCTCTACACTCCCTAATCTTGTTATATTTAGCTGGATACAACATAGAGCAGAATTCATTACCATTTATGGACATTTTCGATACAGGATCAATATGTGGGCGGAGTTAACAATTTCCTGAGCCCTCGAAAACATGGTCAAACAAGGACTAACTGATAACAGATGTGGTGAAATCTGGACATGCGCCAGACGGACAAAGGAGCTATTTATAGACTGTTACTAGGCAGATTACAAGAGCAACTAGCACAAAGGTAGGACTCTTCTCGTGCAAAGCACGTGGAGACATGACAATACAAAATGGAGTCCGGACATTAGGCAACATAAGACAAGAAACACATTTTAACTGAAGAGAATCTATGTCTTTAGTGAATGCTTAATCATATCGCTGTTTTAGTTTTCAACAGACGACCCTTTCAGCATTTACTGAAGAGATTCGGTTTGTTGGGATAATCATCATATATGTCAATTTTCATCATCTCTTCCACCTCTTTGTTTAAATGTTTCTGATAGGTGACATTGGCAATAGCTTTCTTATCAGGAATACAGAATGACACACATAAAGAACAGAGTAAAGGACCACACTGAACACAGATGCAACAGGAAAACAGAATTGCTACAATAATACAAAGACCAGTTAAAACTTTCCATCCCCATGTAGTAATCAATGCCCAAAACCATCCAGAAAAGTGCCATTTTCTGTATGGATCTCAGCTGCGATTTTATGCAATTTATTAATAGCGTTATAGACTGATGGCGTGTGGTCAGGAATAAACACACAACAGCTACTTCCGATAATCCTACATGCTCCACCTCTGTCTGCTAACATAACATCTAATACCATGCGATTCTGTAACGCAACAATTCTAGTGATTTGCAATTCTTCCGTAAGATTCCCAAGAGCAGCAGCAGCTTGATTCGTTACAGCCTCTACAACTCTTGTTAATCGTCGAACCTTCCTACTATTTAGGGCAGCTCCAACAAAGAAAAACAATCCTAAGTTAAAATCAACATACTGCTGTAAGCTAGTGTCGGTTTGATCAACATCATCAATGGATAAAGTACGTTTATACCTATTTACAGTTACATTGTTCAATAACTTCAAATCTTTATGATAGGATGCAGGCGCTAAGAACACAGGGGGTAATAAGAACGCTACATAACATACTCCGGACCAGCCGGCTGGTAAGCGATAATAACCCTTATTCTCACATACGAAGTATGTATTATGGGAAGCTAAGAAAGTACTATTATTTAATCCATCTATATTCAAAACAATAATACAATCACTAACACCAACAGGAATATGACCCACACTCTGAACACACAGGTCCGCTTGAGCTTGTGCCACTTGAATCACAAATTGTTCGTTTCCAGCAGTGTCTCTGGTGTTCGTGAAGATAAAAGGGATTGATTCATTGTCTGGTCGATATTCTTCCCACTCCCATATTGTCCCATTCGCTTGTGGATAGCCTTCTTTATCTTGATAACATTCCCTATTAAGTCTAAAAAGTAATCGTCCCACTGTAGGTTTCCGTGTGGCAAAAAGCAACATGTAACATGCTCTACAAGAGCCATTATGAGAGAAAGGAAGAGGTATGAACGGCGTTCCTCCTTTCTTCTGATGAGCTGGCATCATACCACATATCCAACAGTTCGTAGCATTTGTGGCAACATGGGTATGATGCAACATCTGGATGAAAGTATTATTCAAATAAGACTGACGATGCTTCAGTTCTTGATACGGAAGGGTGTAAAAGTAGTGCTCCTCAGGCACTGGAGTAGTCAAAACAAGCAACTCACGGGCAGTAGTCACATCCTCAACAAACCACGTGGTTATACCAACAATGGCTACAATGATAATAAAGCTTGTCGCACAAAAAATCTTCTTCTTCTCCATTTTATAGTAAGTCAATATCTTCCTGAAACTAAAAGGTTGTCAGAACTCTTCCCCTTAGGCAGCCATTGATTTCTTCACCAGCGGGCCAAGACGGGTGTCACTACACTAATGCAGGGCTGATCCCCCACCCTTGCCTCATTGGCTCTCCGTTTCACTAACCTAAGAGCCGTTCTGACAACGTATCTGGATACAGGAAAAAAAATCACTTCCTCGGTTTGAGATGATATCTTCCTCCTCCAGGAATCGCTTGGTCCGGGAAGAGCTCCTCAGTGTCGTTCGATTCCACAGCACGGCTTGTCTCTGCCGTCAGGATTTCTCGATGGTCGGTCAATACAGCAGGCTCCACTAATCCAGGCGGTACTTTACGACAGTGCAAGGAGTGGATCCAGTTCTTCCGATTGGAGACTCGCACAGCTGTCCTCGTTGCGAGCAAGACTTGCTCAGGACCAACCCATCTCGGCTCCAGACTGTTCGTCCTTTCAAACACCTTGATCATGACATGGTCTCCAGGCCGGAGGTTATGTCCTTCACCTGTGGACCGATCAGGGAGCGCTTCTCGAACCTGTTGATGAATAGAAACCAAATTATCCATTAACTGTGCCAGATAATCATTCATCATTACACAAGGTACATCATACACTGACTTCGGTTTCGGTGGACCCCAAATATTAATTGGCCGTCCGAACACGATCTCATATGGCGTGAGACCGGTCCGAGAATGCGGTATCGATCTAATTGACAATAATGCCAGCGGTAAAGCGTCTGGCCAAGTCAAAGAAGTCGAAGCTTGGATCTTAGCGATCTTAAGCTTCAAAGTACTGTTATATTTCTCAACCAATCCCGCAGACAGAGGGTGAAACACTGCATGAAATTTCTGGGTAATTCCCAGTCCTTTCAAGACATACTTGATTATGTCTGCTATAAAATGAGGTCCGTTATCACTCCACAACAATCTACAAATACCATATCGAGGGAAGAACTCCTTCAATAGCATCTTGGCTGTAGTCATTGCAGTATTGTCTTTCGTAGGGTATGCCTCAACCCATTTACTGAAGGCACAAACCACTACTAGAACATACTTCAGATTGTTACAGCGCTCAAGCTGAATGTAATCCATCTGCAAAACTTCAAAGGGTGCAGTAGGTGTTGCAAATCCTCCTGCTGGAGTTCGTGTACCCTTCCCTGGGTTGTACCTCAGGCAAATCATGCAGGTCTGCACTACCCTCTTTGCCGTACTAGCGATCTCCGGATGCTCCCAAACTCGTGTGAGTAATTTGACAATTGCGGACGCTCCGACATGCGCTAGTCCATGTGCCATCTGAACCATAGGTTGTACAAAAGCTGTGGGTAACTTCCATTTATCCATCTGCTTACTTCTCCAACACCCTTCGTCATCTAATTCGCCATCATTGGACCACTGCTCCCGTTCCTTATCGGAAGCGGTCCTCTGTATCTCCAGCACTTCTCTCCTAGCATCGTGCCATCTTTCTGCCTGTGACTTTACAACATACATTGCAGTAGAGCCAGGCTGCATCGCCGTCTCTCGTGCCACCCGGTCTACAAAAGCATTCCCTTCTCCAACTTTATCAACCACCTTTTTATGGGCACTACATTTAACTATAGCAATCTTCTTTGGATATGTTAATGCCGTCAAAAGGTTATGAACTAACTCCCCATACATTATCTGTGCTCCATGTGACGTTAGAAACCCTCTCTCCTTCCAGAGTAGGCCAAAATCGTGCGCTACTCCGAAGGCATAGCGGCTATCTGTATAAACATTCACACACAATCCTGTACTGAGCTCACATGCTTGTGTTAATGCTATCAGTTCCGCTGCTTGAGCTGATTTCTGCGGTATGCGTGCTGTCTCCACTATTGTTTGTAATGTGGTAATTGCATACGCTGCTGAAGTCGTACCATCTGGTAGCTTCAGGCATGATCCGTCCACCCACAGTTCTCCATCTACATCTGTAAAGGGCGTATCCTGGAGATCAATACGACCCTTTGTCTGTTCCTTAGTCACAAGAATACAGTCATGTGCTTCTCGTGCTTCAGACTGAATTTCTGGGAACGGCAACAATGTGGCTGGATTTAACGTTGCACACCTCTTTAACGTAATATGAGGAGCCAAAAGCGTCAACTCATATCCCGTTAAACGAACCCTGGTCAAATGCTGCGTCTTTGTCTGATTAAGCCGGGCATCAACAGCATGGGGGACTAATACCAACAACTTATGCGATAACACAATTCCTTCGCTTTGGCGTATTGACACAGCTGTCGCCACAACCGAGCGAAAACAACCAGGCAATGCTCGGGCAACAGGATCAAGTACAGCCGAAAAATATGCACAAGGGCGCTGCTTATCGCCGTGCATCTGCACTAAAACTGATAATGCACATCCATCTTTCTCATGCACGTACAGTGTAAAAGGCTTCGTATAATCAGGGGTCCCCAACACTGGTGCTGAGCAAAGGGCTTGTCGCAATTGCTGAAAGGCAAGTTCACACTCATTCGACCAGGGAAGAGGAATTGGGGTATCTTTTGTCAAAAGTGCTAACAATGGCTTAGCTATGTGTGAAAACCCCAATATCCATTGCCTACAAAAAGAAGCAAGACCCAAAAATGCACGCACGTCCTTCTGTGTGGAAGGTACTGGCGTGTCCAAAATTACTTGAATACGATCTGGTGTGAGTGCACGCCCCTCCTTAGACAAAAGGTGACCCAAATAAGTCACCTTTGGTCTACAGAATTGCAATTTCTTCCTTGACACTTTGTGATTGTGAGATGCCAAAAAGGAAAGCAAGGATAACGTACACTTCTCACACAGCTCAGGAGTGTCGGCCGCCAACAAGATGTCGTCGACATATTGTATAAGGGCGACACCATCAGGCAGAACAAAGGAATCCAATTGTCTTTTCAATGCTTGACTGTAAATACTAGGACTCTCTGTATAACCCTGAGGGACTCTACAAAATCTATAAGACTTATTATTTAAAGTAAAGCCGAAGAGGTACCGGCTATCAGGATGAATTGGAATCGAAAAGAAAGCATTTTTCAAATCGATAACCGAAAAAATGTGGTCGCCGTTGGCGGGACCAGAGTAAGTAACGTCGTGATATCAGAAACCACTGGATACTGAGGTATCACTATCTTATTCACTTCCCTTAAGTCAACGATAAAACGATAAACCCTAGTATCGGTATCTTTCTTCAAAATGGGTAAAATAGGACTGTTGCAGACGTTGTAGGGAACTTCCTCCATTACTCCCACCTTAATCAAATCCTGCACAATCTGTATGAGTGCCTCCTCCCCCTCCTGGGAAATACTATACTGAGGGAGGCGTGGTAACACCGCACCCTCCTGGACACTAACGTGGACAGGCGGAATCACCATCTGTCCCACATCAGTATCCGAAGTGGCCCACAAAGTATGAGGGAGAGAAGCTAATACAGTATCCTCTGCAACCACACACATCCGTCCTGTCATAGGGTAATTATCGTTTAAGATCACACGTACTCCAGAAGGGGAGCAGTGGATCGTAGCTCTGAAGTGCTTAAGCATATCAAGAGCCATAATGTTGTCAGGCGTGTTTGGAGCAAGCAAAAACGGACAGGGTGCAGAAAGGTGTTCAACATGAAATGCAAGGGGTCGGGATAGAGGGCTTCGAGAGAGTGTACCATCAAACCCTACCGATGTAACCATTAAGCCAGATGGGGGAGCCCTCGGAACCAATTGTTTGGACAGCGCACTGCGAGTAGCTCCTGTATCAACTAGGAACTGATCAGTAGAACCCAGAACATTTGCTGAAACATAAGGGCCCCTCTGATCAACCGGCACTTCAACTGATTCCAACCCCCATCCAACGCAATCCTACGCATGCTGCGAATCATGGTACCCCAGAAAGGTCATTCCCAGACATTTGATACTGATTTTGCCGATCAAACACATTAGGTCTATCTCGTTGCTGCACGGTAGGCTCAAAGCGAGCATGATCGTTGGAATTCCCTCTAAAATTCGAAAAGCCCCCTCTACCTCTTGACGGTCCCTGACCACGTCCCTGACGGGGTGCATATAGTACCGGACAATCCCTGGCCCAATGACCCAACTGTTTACAATACGCACATTGATTTCTATTAACATCTGACCGAACCGAAGGGGGACCATAGAATCCTCCTCTACCTCTTTCGACACCCCGACGAGGCGGACCATACACTTGTGCTAGCATCACCTTAGTTTTCAAATCTTTCGATTTCTTCTCCTCATTCCCCTTCGCTTCTTGTTCCTGACGCTCATAATACTGAGCCATAGTCAGGAGGGATGCCGGAGACGAGGTGGACCAAAAACTTTCACTCGCCTTTAATCGAGCTGCTATTCCCGGTAATAAATTCGACACATATTTATCAACAAAAAGATGTCGACCCGTATCATCCGTAAGCGACTGACCACTGAAATCATGAAATGTTTTCTCAAAGCGCGTAAAGAAATCTGAAACTGATTCATCAACCTTCTGTTTACACGAGGCTAACATATTCCAGTCAATCTTTTTAGGGGGGATAATCGTTTTCAATTTAGTCAAGATAGCAGCAGGAAGATCTAAAATAAGCTGGGGCGGTTTTTGCGCGGGTTTTCTCTCCCTATCCTCATCCTCGATCTCAGACCACTTAGCCTTAAAAGCGGCTTGATCATCCACCTTCCGCACAGATCGCCACATATCCGGTGGTAAAATGAGCCCAAAGAACAAATCTATATCTGCTAAAGTCATAGTACAAGAATTCAAGGCCCCTTCGACCTCTTCGTAAAAGGCCGCTGGATTCTTGCGGGGGTCAGGCAATGCATTCTTTAATGCCATAACATCAGTCCTATGCCAGGGAGTATAAACCCAATTATACACAAAATATCCCCTAGCATCGGGGGAAGACATGTCTAGACTAGTTCCTGCTCCTTTAGGAGGAACATACAAAGGTGCCGCCTCTCGCATCGGTTTAGCATGCACTAGTTCGCTCTTATCTGAATGGGAGGTAGACGATTGTTTTCCGCCGACGTGTGAATCCGATTGCTCCTTCTCCCCTGTCTTTAGGCGCGCTCTCTCTTTAAGTTCAAACGCCGTGTCCCGCAATGCAAACAGCCGTCGGACCGCATCGGGTACCTTAGAGGGAGAAAAGACACCATTACCTAATGCTTTAGAATCTGATACTACATCATCAGGCTCAAAAACATCAGAATATTTCCGAAAGGCAGTAATCCCTTCATCAGAAAAAGTTTCAACAAAATACAGCTTCTCTCTATCCTGCCAATTTTCCAAAGATTCCAATAATTCAGTAAGAGATAGCTTGCCCTTAAGCGCACGAAGAGAAATTTTCCGAAGCTCACCCATACGCTCAGTTGATAACATGGACCGCGTGTCTACCTTATCCGAAACCGATCCAGAATCCTGTGACCTCGGAACAGACGGGCCAACATAAGGGGGGGGAGAGCGATCTAATAAATGAAAATCATCTTCGAGATTAGTAAGGACAGGATAAAGTGGCTGGCGGACAGCATATTGACCCGAGACTTGCAACCTCCTCTCTTTCTCTTGTCTCTCCGCCAGTTCTCTTTCCTCCCGACGCTTCGCTTCCTGTGCTCTCACAAGATCATTTTTCTGTTGCTCTTTATCAATCAGCGCTTTCTCACGTTTCTCTCGCTCACGCACTTCCTTCACCCATAACCATACACATTCAAACATATCTTACCAAGCACGCCGTTTACACATACACTGTTCCACATACTCAATCTTACGCATATCAAACGATCCATACAAAGGCCATCGTAACTCAGGATCCTTTTTGGTATATTTCCTCCACACTGTGCTGTACATTATAGAGGAAAGACCATGCTTTACATACATATCCCTATTAGGAGTCCCCTCTGGGGGGGCTGGAGCAGATTCCTCAAGATTTAACTGGTTTTCAAAGCAGCAGCACCACTTACGGAGTGCGCTAAAATCAGGCATGCTCAAAAATAATGCAAAATATGCAGTATTATCAAAAATGGCACTTAAACTTTGCGCCGTTCAGATTTAAACAACTCCGGAGAAATATCTCCACATTACCTGCCTATATGTGTTGCAACGCATATATTCTCACAGTAATCAATACACAATATGACCGGTCATCACAAATCAAACTCAAATAGCCAACCCAGGCTTCAAAACTCGGAGCAAGTACCGTACAACGGTTCTTACCAATCAAGAGTGTCCAGATTCCAACTGCCAAGTTCCAAAATTCGCCCAAACGGCTGTCACACGGCAAACCGACAGAAGAGGTCTCAGTCGAGGACCGGCGCCACCCAGATGGTCAGCTCGGAAGGGAAGGAAGAAAACCTCGGGATGCCAGGACTAAAGGACGCCACTGGCAGTGATCACATCCCCGGCCAAATTCCTCACCTTCGTCACGACCAGTCCTTCGAGCATCCAAGTCGCCGATGAGCCCCACGTGACGGGCGCCAATTGATGAGTACAGGCCCCAGCTAGGCCCGCAGAATACAAGGGTTCGCTCTCCTGTAACAAAAGCTAGAAGGAAGTTGGCACGGAAACTGCAAATACAAAGACAGAGTTTATTAACCCTTAAGGGTGGTCCTACAACCTACACAACACTCTTCAGTATTGCATAGAGTAGCACAAAGAACTTGCGTACGTGGTCCCCTTTTATACACAACAGAGGGGTCATAAGTGGGTGGATACAACATAGAGTAGAATTCATTACCATTTATGGACATTTTCGATACAGGATCAATATGTGGGCGGAGTTAACAATTTCCTGAGCCCGCGAAAACATGGTCAAACAAGGACTAACTGATAACAGATGTGGTCAAATCTGGACATGCGCCAGACGGACAAAGGCGCTATTTATAGACTGTTACTAGGCAGATTACAAGAGCAACTAGCACAAAGGTAGGACTCTTCTCGTGCAAAGCATGTGGAGACATGACAATACAAAATGGAGTCCGGACATTAGGCAACATAAGACAAGAAACACATTTTAACTGAAGAGAATCTATGTCTTTAGTGAATGCTTAATCATATCGCTGTTTTAGTTTTCAACAGTCCCATCTACCTCTCTTAGAGATTGGTGGTGTGAGCTGCACTGTGCGCACCACAATTCAGGCGAATCAGGTAAATTCTATCAGGCCACAGACCAGGGAGCAAACAAGGGCGTTTAATGGGAGACAGAAAGACAGCTGTCTATCAGAGCCGATGTTTTTACATCTCCCACCAGAGCCTACACCTTATACTGTTGTTCTAACTAACGTACCCCCTTTACAACTGGGAGTTTTTGAGCATTGGTCTTCCCTGAAAAACAAGGTACTACACGCACTCTCCATCAAGACGGGCCACACTAATGTTCTATTTCAGAGTTTAAGATGGCTCGTCAAATCCCTTGGGTAGGCTGCACACCTAAAACGTTGGCTGGGGATTGTGCAGTGATCACTTTTAGATCTCCGGAATTGGTCAGAAGTATCCTTGAACTGTCCAGCCGCCCCAGGGTCAGATGGGCGTGGTTCCTCTAGGATTTTTCTACCAACCTTCTCTGCTCTCCAAGCAGGCCCCTGTATCTGATAACAATAGCGGTATTCCATATTATAGATATGGCATCCCAATATTCAACTCCTTTGACCCCCTCTATAGTCTGGACGAGGTAGATTGACTGGTGCCACCTTCAGGTAACATCGAAGGCAAGAGGGAGCTACAAGATATTACTACCTCCGATATCACCCAATATATGGGTCCTTCACGGAACGAGGAATTAACTAGGGCCCCAATCCTCAAGTACTTATAGGGATGTACAAGTGGGAAGGGAATCGCTGGGGGTTTAGTGTACTTTTTTGAGCAATATGTGGATACTTTGGGGACACCAACAATACCTAATCTGGATCTCCCTAATGTAGCAGGGCTGATTAGCAATATATCCTCGACAATTCCAGACCCTACAACTTGTACTGTGATGTCTTGGAATATTTCTGGGCTACGCTCAAAGGTTCAGAACCCAGTTTGGGAAGCATTTGTTGGGAACATAGATATTCTATGCCTACAGGAGACATGGGCAACTGGACCTTTACATATAAACGGATATAAGACATTTAACACACCGGCAGTGAAAGGCCTGGGAGGGAGGCCAAAAGGCGGGATCTCGACATACATCTCAAATAAGCTGCCCTTAAGCAAGATCACATTTCACCCGGGGGGAATTAATTTTCATGTGGTTGAGATTGCCCCTACTGCAACACACTGCATACTCTTGATCAATTTGTATAATAACATTACCCAAAATGATCTTGAATCAGTAGTAAAAGGTATTCTGGCTACAGTCACAAAAATTTCTAACGGGAAAAGCAAAGACACTATGACCTTGCTAATGGGTGATTTCAATTGTGGGCTATGTAATCATTCTGATAACAGATTGTGTGGTATCCTTAATGACGCAGATAGTTGTCCACATTTCAATTACTCTTAGACGGGGGATATATTCAATGACCTTATCTCCTAACTAGATATTGAGTTTGCAAATGAGATCTCAGCCACCCCAGTTGGTTTTCTGCCTACCTTTAACGGGAGAGGCTATGCCACCTCCATAGATTTTATACTGATCTCACCTGCACACGCGCACCTGGTCCCTTCCTTTGAGGTTGGAAGCGACCACTTCCCCCTCCTCTTAAAACTCAAGACACATACGTACCTCCCGAACAAGCAGGAATTACATACCCGTATACAGGGAACTGTGGAACTGAACAAAGTAAATAGATTCTCATTAAAGTGGTCTAAGGTTGATGCAGATCTGCTCATTAAAAATCTTCTAGCGAAATGCAGGTCTGAGATAGAAACCTGTCTAAGCGAGGATGCTTTGGATGCAACAATAGTGAACTGCTCTGTAGATATTACCAGGGTGGCCGGAAATGTATTAACTGTACAATTCAGTAATAAACTGAAACCTCACGGTTGGTTTAATAAAAAATGCTCTAGGGCATATTCCAATTTTAAAAAGGCACTGCATACTAAGCCAAGATCACTACCCAATGTCCGCCAAGCTAGACTAGACTACAGAAGGGCATTAAAAGAAAGAAAATAAACCCTTCGTAACTTTGCTTGGGACTCTTTACATAACGCTGCTGAGCAGAAAGATAGTACTGCTTTCTGGAAGGTCCTGAGAACCCCCTTTCTAGCCCCAAGTAAAGGTCCCTCAGTGGAGATAGCTATTACAGAAGAAGCTTGGATTACCCACTTCTCCAAACTATATAACGAATGAGGGAATTTAGGGAGCAATCCGGAGGATTGTAACTTAAACAATTGTGAACATATTGATTTAGAAATCACCCTGGAGAAGGTTACTAGGGCCCTGGCACAAAGTGTGGGCGGTAAAGCACCTGGGCCGTATGGGGCACCAGTTGACCTGTATAAACACAATGTCCCCCTGTGGGGGCCCATATTGACACAGGTTTTTAATGCCAGCATAAGGTCAACCCTCCATCCAACATGGGCACAATGAATATTAATTCCAATTTTTTAAAAGGGCAATCGTGAAGATCCAGGGTGCTATAGACCGATTTCTCTCCTAGATTCTATGTTTAAGGTGCTAGGAAGGGTCATACTGGAATGCTTAGCAGACTGGGCTGAGGAAAATAAGATTTTATCCGACCTGCAGCATGGGTTCTGCGACGGTCTTGGTACCATTGAGCAGTCCTTAAATCTCACAATATTGATAGGCAAGGACACAAGAGCGAAAAAAGGCAGCCTCTATTTGGCCTTTGTTTACCTCCCTGCAGCCTTTGATTCAGTAAAGCATAATAGGCTGTGGGAGGTCCTTGAACGGGTGGGGGTTGATCTAAAAATGATCGCGCTCCTATGCCGACTGTATAGTGACGTATCAGCTAGCGTCTGTTTTGGCCAGAAGGGTGAATGCACTGAAGTCTTCCCAATGAGGAGAGGGGTCAGACAAGGTTGTGTGCTGGCCCCACTCCTTTTTAACCTCTATATAAACGGACTTGAAGATGCACAAAGACTTTCCCCAAGCTGGTGGCCGATTTATTCCCGCACTTCTTTGTGAGGATGACGCCGTATTGATGGCCCGCACTCAAAACGCGCTCAAAACGGCCTTCAGAGAGCCCTGGATATTTTTAGCACATTTATGAGCAATCATGGTCTTGAAATCAATATAACCAAGACGTATGTTATGAGGTGTAAGCAAGGGACGCAGAAGACCTGTGAAATGTTCATAGACGGGAAAAAGTTAGCATCCACAACATTTTTTTCTTATCTAGGTGTACTTTTTAATCACCATGATTCCTGGGCCCCCGCCATATCCACCCAAAAAACAGCCTTTGCTAGATCTACTGCTGCACTATCAAACTTTGCTAACAAGTTAGGAAGGAAACCGCCTACAGAATTGCTGTATATATATAAAGCCAACTGCGTCACCATGGCAACCTATGGAGCCGGGGTTTGGGGCTTTGTGGATATTAATCCCCTATAAACGATCGAAAATGAGTTCACAAGGTACATCCTCTGTGCTCCTCCTTGTACATCCACCTTTATTTGCCACGAGGAGTTAGCTCTCCACCATATAGCAGCCTTGGTAAAATTAGAGCCTATTCTTCTGTGGCATAGAGTCTGGTGTAAGGACCAGACAGAGTTGAGCAGAGAGATTTTAAAAGATACCCTAAGACTAGAAGAGGCCCTTACAATCCCTTGGATAAAATTTGTACGTGACTTTATGAATGAACTGGGACACCCTGAATATTTTTTAACCCCATCCTCAATGATGGAGATCCCAAGAAAGTCATTAAAGAAAGAGGGCATCCAGTTTCTAGAAGCTAAAAGATTGCACGGAGAATCTGTAGCAAAAATAACCGTGAGATGCCATCAACTGTTACATACTACCATAGGGATGGAGCCCTACTTATCTTTTGTGCTAGGAACTTTTGACAGATTTCTTCTTACTAGGTTAAGACTGGGTATCTTCCACAGGCTGATGACATTACCGAAAATGAATGATTGGTCTCGTACTCTAATACTGTGCCCTTGCGATAACATCTCTGCCCAATCTACCATTCATCTAGTCCTGTTTTGCAAATTTTATCAAGAGCAAAGGAACGCTTGGATTATTCCTTTTTTAAGAAAACTTGGGCTCAGGCAGTGTTGCCAAGCAATGCTTTTACTCCAATTACTAGAGAATGAGCATATAACATGGAGGATAGCTCAGTTCTTAAAAGCTGCACTTTATATAAGGAAAAGTATCTTACTGGAATAGTAATGTATGTATTATGTTTCTCCTCTTTTTAATTGTAAAATCATTTGTACTATTTTTTATATGTGTAAATAATATGCTGTGTTTTAAATTTTTGTGCTTTTATGACTGTTTTATATAGCAGCCGAATAAAGCATTCCTTGACTTGACTTGACCTGTGGGGACCTCACTCTGCACTGCCTCGCTTCACTTTGCCAACCTTGTCTCACCGTCACAGCACACTGACCACAAATTCTATGACCGCATCATGGCATGGGGGCACTGCTCTTAAGTCTCACGATGCACCTCCTCCTCCCACATCCCAGCGCGGACCAACCAACTTGAGCTCCCCGCAACCGGCTCTGCTGCCTGCACTGTGATCTGTCAACACAGTATCGGGCACTGCCTTCACTCCGCACCACAGCCCTGGACTAACCGACACCACTGGACGACTGTCACTGATCTGCTGTCCCCACCGCGACTTGAAGACACCGCATGCTGCACCGCCTCATTTCCCATCGCAACTGCGACGGTTGCCTCGACCGGCCTGCACCAACGAGTTGGCCGCAACACAAAAGTTATTGTGTATGAGTCTGCCGACACCCTTGGCTGACACGGTCAGATGGAACTGTTTGATTCTGTTGCTTTCAATGCCACAGTAGCCTCGGACAACGATACTGACCTCAAGGAACTATATTTCTAAAGTATTTTTGCAAACGTATATATATTTTCAAGTACTGTATGTTGGACTCTAATCGTTTTGGTCTTGTTTTAGATATATAAAAATATTGGATATTTTTCTAAACTGGTGTGGTGTCCTTTTATAATATTTTCACTGTATTACTGTTGGTTATGCGCAAACGCTTTACAGACTGCCTCTGCGATAAGCCTGACTGCTCGTGCCTAGCTACCAAGGGGGTGAGCAGTGGTTATCTTAGGAGTGTAACTCCCTTACCCTGGGAAGAACAGCAAAGATTGCTCCTGGCTACCATGGGCCTTAAACCCCCATCTCTAATACCGCTGTGCTCCTTCCAAACAAGCACAAGCCTGCTTCCAAGCTAAAACTCTGTTCTTGGAATATTAGGGGTCTAACGGCTAATGAAGACAAAATCTCTCCCATGACCGAACAGTAATAACTCCCGGAGAATTTATGCACCTCATTAAAAAAATGCGTTCTAGAGTGGCACCTGGCACCAATGGTATCCCACCCATGGTGTACAAAGGGATGGCATGGAAATGGGCAATAATAATGGTGCCTTTATTCTGGGAATATAGGCTGGAAAGAAGCATCCCTGAGTCATGGAAGGGATCCCTTCTTGTCCCAATACACAAAAAAGGCACAAGATCCATCCCGGAAAATTATCGAATGATCGCACTTCTAGATGTAGATGGAAAGTGCTACACTAGTACTGCTACAAGAACTGATGGCTTATGCAGAAGTGTGTAAATTGATCTCTCACACGCAAACAGGGTTGCAAAACGGATCGCATATCGAAGACAAACGGATCTGCATGTTCCACCTGACTGAGACAACACTTGCAAAAAAACGGTAGGTCTTTGTATCTTGCATACATTGATTTCCAAACTGCCTTCAACAGTGTGTCTCACTCTAAATTGTGGACGAAATTAAAGAACCGGGGCATTGACAATACTCTCTTAAAAGCATTGGTTGCTCTTGGGTCAAGATTAGTGTTTCTACAACCTGGTCTACCACCCAAATATACAAACCAATAAAGGTTTAAAGCATGGATGCTTACTGGCCCCAATGCTCTTTAATCTGTACCTGGCAGACTTACCTGATTGTCTGGCTGAAGCTCAAGCTTTCCCTCCCAAGTTAGCTGGAACCAAAATCCAATCGCTCCAATATGCGGATGTCACACTTTTGCTCGATCAAACTCCAATCGAATTACAGCGGTTGCTAACTGCATTGTCTTTATATTGCAGAGAAAACAATCTAAAAATAAATACGGTAAAAACAAAGGCAATGACGATTTGCCGACAAATAAAAAGGAAAGGTGTATGGCACATTGAAGGTAGGCCTATCGAGATCGTCACCGCCTACAAGTGTTTAGGAGTGTGGATCGATCACAGAGTATGGCTGTCTGTTCCCTTCTCTGCGATACAAGGAACGGCTCAATCTTTGGAGGGTGCCTTTTGTAGAGCAAGAAAGCCATAAGCTCACCAGATCTAACCCCCTTGACCTGAGCAATGGGGGCAACATTTCTATCATCAGTAGCCCATGGCTCAATAGCCTTCAAAGATACATTGACAATATGGTTGGATAGAGTTAAATCAGCCAGTTTCCGTAGAGTTTTCTATTTACAGACTGCTACCTCATATGTGCAAATAAGTAGGGAATTCAACCTCTCATCTCAAAAGTGGATCCTAAAACCTAGATTCATAGCCTGTTGCCTAAAAGCCAAACAGGCAAGGGATAATACGCTAAATAAAAACATCTGGACAATGATAAACAGCCGAGGGTCTATATGGTGGGAATTTCTAGCTTACTGTATTGAGGTATTGGAAGCTCAGGAAATATGGTCCACCCCATACCCCCCATCGGCAGCTGGAAGACTCTTAAAACAAGTGAAGATAATGTCGGCCGATACTGATGCACAAAATCTGAAAACCTTACCTCATGGAAGCTGGGCATCAAAACTTTACATCTGATTCACGGAAGGGAGTCAGTTCCTGTGTTGTGGCAGAAGTACTTAAAGGTCACGGTCTGCCTACTGTTTCTAGTCACAGGGGGATCTATAATTCAGATCGTAATGCCCTCACACACCTGTTAGGGTGTCATGCTTCATCATAGGGCGCTCCTCGTCAGACCGACGCTGCAATGTCCAACGGGCCTGGTGGCATCTTTAGCGGAGTTCTTTTGATCTGAGATCGCGTATGTGAAGGGTGTGTGTAGGTAAAGATTGAGTGAATCTCAGTTTGTGTTCTGAGTGACAAAGTGATTAAAATAGGCTCCAGCCCTGTGAATATTTTAATTCGGGTGTTGGGGCTGGGACTAAGTAAAAGCAGTGGGACTACCACAAGGACTCAAGGTATCTAAGTAACAATTGTGTGTATGTTATCAACATGTTTCGTGTCGTTGTTGCTCAAGAATTGAGCGACACTTCTTCAGGACCAAAAAATATAGATGTTTAGGGTCCCCAGTAATTGTGGAACAATGCTTGTCTCCCCTAAGTAAGGGGATGTACAATAAGTGAAAACCAGTTCCTAATTCAGGAACCCGTAATACGTCTTTGCCTAAATAGAGTGAGGCAAAAAACAGGGAGGACAGAAAGGAGCGTGACTGCAACAGTTGGTACAAGACAGATAATTATAAATCCAAGCATCCACAATAATGGGCAAGTCACTGAACTAGGTAGGGAAACATAACCCTTCCTAGGTACGATATACAGTTAATATCAACAGGTATTTAAAAATAGACTAACCAAGAGAGTAAATAAATGGTCTTCTAGGGACCAACAATATCATCCTATCCCACCACAAGGGATTGGTGAGAAGAGAATGGCAGGTTCGTTAAGCCTTACCTCAATAGGGTGGAGAGTGACACTTCATTGACGAGGGGGAGGCGGCCTGACCACTGGAGCAGACCCACTAATTGTAAAATATTGGAGGAAAAGATACAAGCATAACAATGTTTCTGCTAAGAAAAAAATAAAGTAAGACCTTACACACTAAATCAAGCAAGGTGAAATGCTGTATCTAACAGGTATGTGACGGCTGATCAAGTGTCTTACAGTCTGTGGAGAAGCATGCATAAAGTGACGCGAGTATGCATGCAGCAGTGGAGTCCAAGTCAATGATAGATGATAAGCCAGGATTTAAAGGCTTAAAAAGTTGGGGGGGTGTGCCAGCAATGACTGAGTGCCCTAGATTCATAAAAATCTTAATTAGGCTGAAACCCTCAAACCCTTTCAATAACCCCTTTCCCTCAAAATTCCTCAAGGAAATCATACCTACAATACTCGCAATCTGGACCTAGATTGTTAATGCCTACCTCCTTCAAGGCTCCATCCCTGACTGCCTAAAGTCCGGTCAAGATACCCCATTCGAAAAAAAACAATAGCGAACCAAATTGATTTCAACAACTACAGACCTATTTCAAATATCCCTACCCTGGCAAAACTCCTCAAAAAATGTATTCACATGCAACTCTGCAACCACATTGATCATTTCCATCCATTAGACGAATTTCAATCTGGCTTCCGTGCTGGGCTCAGCACTGATTCTGCTATGACACACATTGTAGATGATGCACTAAAAATGCTGCGCCAGAACCAAGCCCGTCTACTAGTCCTCTTTGACCTATCATTGATACGGTTAATAACAAAAATCTCCTATACCTATTAGAACACCGCATGGGCCTTACAGGTCTATTCCTTAACAGATCTCAAAGAGTGAAGCTTAATCTATCTCTATCCCAGTCCACAACGATCACACTTGAGGTCCCACAGGGATCATCTCTTTTGCCCACCCTCTTCAACCTATTCATGGAGCCCCAAACAGAAATTCTGAGCTCATTCAAGATCCAATACCACATGTACTCTAATGACACCCAACTATACCTAAAAGTCTCCTCCCCAGATGACATCAGCTCCCTCAACACAACACTAATAGAAACTCAAAACTGGCTAACAACTAATCACCTCAAATTAAATACTGAAAATTGAGCTCCTAATCTCCCCACTTAATCATGCACTGGTCATCGAAGAATGGCTGAAACAACTTGCAGCCCTCAACTGCACTCCAGAAATCATTTACTCCACAATATCATTGGCCGTTACTCTTGAAAAGAATCTCAATATTCATAAACACATCAGTGCCTCCATCAAAGCATCAAATCACCAAAAAAGTATTTTTAATTTTTTTTAAAGTTTCCCCCTCCAACAATTTCAAACATGCTGTACAAGCCTTAGTAATTCCCAGGTTGGAATTTGGTAGTACAACCCTATCTGGACTGCCCGGATCCAAACTTGCTCATCTAAGGGCCTTGCTTAACTCTTTCGCTAGACTAATCACGGGCTCAATAAGATAACCACCACACCCACAACCACCATCACACCCACGAGTACCACAACCTCTACCACACCTACAAGCACCACAACCACACCAACCACCACAACAAAACACAAAAAAATGCACTAACACAAAAGCATATCCACACACAAAACAGCAACCAAAAGAAAATGCACATACTCACCAGAATATCAAACACAACCATAAAACACATATCCAAACATACACAGAAAACACCTGACCCACATGTGACTGCCAAACATACAGACACAAACCCATCACCCAGTTAATCCGCGCTGAAGGGGTTAATAGTCATATCTCAGCACAACACAAAAGACAAACATATCCTAAACATAACTACCTAAACATATACATCTAAATAAATATATATTTTTTGTATATTTTTTCTTTTTTAAATTTTATTCCTAAAACATTCACTAAAAATCAACCACCACCCACTAAAAAACATCCTCAATCATATGCACATTTTTTTTTTATAGTTTTATTGTGTCAATTAACAAAAATTGTAACAAAAGATTCAAATGAAATCTCCCCAGGACTTACTTACTTTGTTACAATTGGTAAATGCCTAGCAAATTTGATTTATTGTATATACTGAAACAAAATACAATGATTTTTACAAAGGGTGCATAAAAACAGATAAAATCCATGAAGAACTGGTATTAAACCAATAAATCAATTTAATACTGAAGGATCCTTCCCCTTGTATGCAAACTTTGCAAATCTTACGGAGAAGGTTGGAGTCTCCGAGTTATAAAGTGCATTTGTGACAATCTTAAATATGTTCAAACCATATTTTAGGTAAAGAATTCAATATTATTGTAAAGTGCATGAGTCCGACAATGGCATGTACAAACCTAGTACTAGGTATACTAGGCGATTCCATTTCAATAAAGTTCAAGATGTACAATCCTAAAAAAAGCATGGATTCTTCATGCCAAGTAATTTCATTTAAAAAATGTGCGATGTGCGCAGCTTTGCTTAAGAGTTCTTTAGCCTTATATGCAAACTTTGCAAACCTTGCCAATTCCATTCCAGTCTCCAGATTAAAAAGAAGTTTCATAGCTTCAGTACAGGTCCGCACCCCATGTTTTAAGAACAGAGGTTTCAATAGAGTGTGTTGTGTGTATAACAAACAATGACATATACAAACCAGGTGGACCAAAGATTCCTCGTATTGGTGGCAAAGTCTACAAGTTGTTATTGCTGCTAAGGCATTCCAGAGCCTAATGATGGCTTTAATCGGCAAAGACCAAAGTCTCACTGTTAAAATTTGCTTTAGAATCAACTTATTTAACACAGTGTCAATATATGGCTACCGTAGTCGGTCTTCATAGTAACTTGCAAGTATCTCATTATTGCTACTGGAAAAATTCAGTTCCTTCATGTCCTCTTCCTTTGATAATGATCTAACTTGTTTTTTCAGTATAGACTTTAGGATGCCAGGCTGGTGGATAAGATCCTGCAGTTTGGTTGTTTCACGGTGCAATTCAGTGCAGGTGGTGTGCAGGCCTTCACTCCACGAATTATTTTCTTTCATTAAAATTATCTTTAAAATTTACTTCATTGTGTGCAGAGGGGCTGCACAAACCCCTCGATGGAACCGCACCATTGAGGCCCAATGCTCATAGCTCCGTTTGTTCAGCCCAAATTCCAATCGCACCAGAGTATTTTGGGCGTAAGCGGGAATCTGAAAAATTCGCTTAAATGCTCGACAATTGACATGTTCCATAATATTAATGAAAGCCGCTGGGAATGCTATCTGATCATATGTGATTGACTGAAGTAGTTTGGCATTTATAACCTTTCTGATTGGTTTGGTCGACGGGCTGCTTAACTTGGAATACAGTTTGCACAGGGCAAATGTCACTGCTTTGGCTTTTGTTTCAACGGAAGCAATAGGTGCTGTGGGCTTCCCGTTGCTCATCAGCCACACCCCCAAGTAGTTGTATTTGGTCGCTGTTGTTATTTATAAATTACCCAGTCTCCATTGTTGTCTGAGTTTGTTGGTGTATTTTCCAAATATCACTACCTTCGTTATTATTGTTGTAAATGTTTAATGCATCCAGTGATCTTTGCATGCCTACTTTTGTATGGTCCAATAACACCATATTGTCTGCGTACTGCATTAAAGATAATTTATTTGGGCAGATTTTAGGGGGTAAAAGGTTAGCATGAAATATAATTTTTCCGAGGTCTGCCCAATATAAATTAAAAAGCAGAGGAGCCAATACGCAACCTTGCTTTAACCCCTTCGATGCTCATGACGGAACGGTTCCGTCATGAGCATCGGTTGAGCTGTGCTCATGACGGAACCGTTCCGTCATGGCCCCGCCCGCGCTAGAACCCTTCAGCACCGCGGGGGAATCCGCGCAGCGCTGAAGGGGTTAACCCTCTGTCTGTTGGTATCTTTTTAGTGGCTGAGTTTGTCGCGGTGTTTACCCGTACCCAAGTTCCTGTGTAGAGACTGATTATAGCTTTCAACAGGCTCGCCGGTATCCCCCAGTCTTGCAGTTTCAGCCACAACAGACTCCGATTGACTCCATCAAAGGCCGCAGAGTAATCCACAAAACATGCGAAGAGAGGAGGTGACTTTTTCTGCACGGACTGTTCTATTAAGTATGCAGCAAGAGCTAGAATATTGTCCGTTGTAGATGCTCCTGGCCTATATGCATATCTAGAAATTAGCACCTATAAAAACATTAAAGTAACTTATGCTACACTAACCTACACCTATGCTAAAACATTTTCTATCCTATTCTAAAAATCTATACTAAACAAACAACTGGTATCCAACTGGGGAAAGCCTGAGGATGAGTCAAGTTTGTGCCCTGAACCTCTCCATTCCCTCCAGCAAGGTCAGCATAATGGCCCACACACTTGAGAGTTCCCCCTCAATGCAAGTCACCCTCAGTTTCAATTCCTGGAGGTTCTTCAGGGCCTGAGCTTCGAAAATTAAGCCCACTGCAGGGGTTGTGAGCTGGGCCTATGTAGCTTTGGATGGCTGTCCAGAGTATGGTCCTGGAACAGCCACTGGGACTCCACTATGGTCTACTGACCAATCCTGAAGGGTTGTTGAATTGGAAGGTCTAGCTTGCTCATGGCTTTATGACTTTCATATATCATCTGCCTTCTCTTCCTCGTATAGCTTCCCCATCCTCTTGTAGGTCTTTGCCACATGCCTGATGTGGTGCCAGCGCTCCAGCCTGATGGAATTATTTTTCTTCTGATCAGCAGACATATTATCTGGTGGATATAAAGGAAATGTATATCAGCAAAAGCTGAAGTTGCACCTGATATCTACAACTATTTGATCACCTTTTTCTGAACAGCACATGTGGTCCACCCTAAACCACATACTGGGAAAGAGAAAGGAACAATATTCATTCTAAACCTATACTTCTCCTAATGTAACAAGACAACATACTCAAGTGATGGTAGTGTAAGTATACCAAGTGGCAGTGTCCACGCAAATAAACTCACACCCTATCAATCCAGAGACTGAGTTGGAATCACGATGTGATGTACACATGCATGGAATTGATCATATGGTCCATCTATGGACTCCCTTGTGTTTGTT
The DNA here is from genome assembly GCF_964204655.1 of Triturus cristatus. Lineage (NCBI taxonomy): Eukaryota > Metazoa > Chordata > Amphibia > Caudata > Salamandridae > Triturus > Triturus cristatus. Next base: position 854,096,255 of record NC_140588.1, on the reverse strand, counting down.
ATGCAGCATGCAACAGGGTATATTTTGCGCTCAATAACCTATGGAAAATGAGTTACGTACAAGCACAGGTAGTGTGCCTAAGCATTGGTAAACTTATATGGCAAATACACAAGGCCACACACATTGCTGGATTGACTGATTCAGTGCCAGGTAGTCTAAACATAGATGGAGGGAGTTTAGCTACCTCCCTGTTGGACACTTCACCAATATTGACTCAGCGACATACCAGTAACCCCAAGACACAGCTTATGGTATAAAGTTTCAGCAATACCATGGTGACCTTTACACATCCTAGTGTCTGTCCACACATGTCAGCAAGGCTGCTTTCCTTGATGCACATCAATAACAAGCATAACCATTAAATTCATGTGTGCAAGGATGCTGCAGATCTCATGTATAAAATTAGTTTGTGCTATATCTAGCAGGTAATCTTCCACCATAAGTCAAGGGTGACAGTTGTAGTGCAAGCCAATAGGTATAACGCTATCATTGGGTGAGCATTGTAGTGGGCTATATGCTGTCAACACACTGCAGACCTGCATGTGATCCTTTCCACATTGCATCAAAATTGAAAAACTCCCTGCAAAGGTGAGATTATTTCTCCAGAATAAGACATTTGGTATATGAGGCAATGAGTTAGGCATTTAACTGCTTTTCCATGTGTAGACTGGTGACGTGCTGTATGTATTCCTACCCATTCTGTCAGCATTGAGATAGGATTCCTTGCATCCTGTCAGGACCTGCCAGGCAATATGGCCCTACCTTTGTCTTTGGCTTTGGTTTAATTTTCACACTCATGACTGATTCTGGGCACCATGTCAGCAGCTTGCCTATCAGCACGCTCTCCAGCTCTGAAAGTTGTTAACAGACTCTTCAGACTAAGAGTTTCTCTCAGCATTCATCGTCTGAATGAATCTGACAAGTGTCCATTAATAACTGTAAGATGTATATCTTCTTCATCATTAAATTAAGTGAATTTACAGTGTTTAATGATTGTGTCAAGTCTCTCCACAAATTCAGCGAAGGTTTCACCAACTTTCTGTCACTCTTGACTAAAAATGTATCTTTCGTAATCTACATTGGGCATTGTATTGAACTTGCGAGTCAAAGTTTCTTTAATCTGACGGTATGTGATTTCTTCGCCAGTACATTGCATCTTCTTTATGACTTCGTTTACACCATCACCAGGAAGAATTGTGAGTATTTAATAATCTTTTTGTCATCAGTCTCTTAAGTGCATCAATGAAATCTTCAAATGTCTCTATCCAGATGATCCATCTATCGCCAATATTTTGCTGTTTGGCAGTATCAACTGGTGGTTTCCGTAACTCAGCAGCATTGTAGACCAGTGCGGAATTTAATGACACTGCTGGGGGATCACTGTGACTTGTTTTAGGTAACTTATTAATGAGGCCATGTGATGTGCTGGCCTTTGGATCATCTTTAATGATAGTTGGAGATGTGACTTTGGCTCGTTTAGCACAACCTTGGATACGTCTTCTTGAGCTACTTCACCAAGTGCAGCAGCATGATAACTCTCTTTAATGGTTTCTGGCAGGTAATTATTTGTTCTTTTCTAAACGTTAACTTGCACTTTCTGACACCTGGTTTATTTTCACCTTGCAGCGCTTCTGCTTCAGTGTTATTTTGTGATTTTTGAGTATAAATGACAGCTCTTTGAAAACCTGGTTGCATCTGTCTTCAGCTTTAACACTCTGTATAACTGTTAGACTTGGGGGTCTCTAGTTGGCACAGGTATGCACTTGTGACAAATATGGACCCTCGCCTCTAGTCAGGGTAAAGGGGTACACTCCCAAAATAACCCCTGCTCACCCCCTTGGTAGCTTGGCACGAGCAGACTGGCATATCTCAGAGGCAGTGTGTAAAGCATTTGTGAACACATACAGTAATCAAGTGACAACACTACAGACGGACACCACACAGGTTTTATATAAAAAATAAGTATTCTTTATATAGATTTACCTCAAGACCACAAACAAAAAAAATCCACAATACTGTTACTTCAAGATGGTAGAATTTAGCTTAGTTCTCCTTAGTTCTTAAATGCAACACTTTAAGTCAATGTACCTTTAGATGCGACACACAGGGCAACGAAAGTGTTGCAACGATGTTGATACGATGAAAGTTTGGTGCAAAGAAATAAAGACGTGAAGATCTTCTAGATGTGGAATGCTTCTCCGATGTTGCGAGAAGACTCGATTTGATGCGTCAGCTTCAGCGGCGACACCCCTTTATGCGATGCGACGACAGCGGCTTTGGCGGTGACACTCTTCTTCGACGTTTGCGAGACGCTTCCGCTAGATGCGACAACTGCAGCGGCGACACCCGCTCCGACGGCAGCACGCTTCTCTGTGGATGCGAGGTGCTTTTCTTGATGCAGTGCAATGCGACAGCTACCATGGCTGCGATGGCGACACGCTTCTTCCTCAATGCGAGACTCTCCTCTTGATGCGGTGCAATGCGTCAGCTACGATCGCTGCGATGGCGACACGCTTCTTCGGCGTTGTTAGACACTTCTTCGAAGATGCAAGATGCTTCCGCTCGATGCGACAACTGCAGAGGCGACACCCGTTTACGCGATGTAACGACAACAGCTCCGACGGCGGCACGCTTCTCCTTCTTGAGTCACGCTTCCAGCTCCTTGCAACACGTTATCCCTCAGGAGGCCCCAAAACAGCAGCCGGCACTTCCAAGGAACTCTGTTGTCAAGTTGAGCAAAAGTACACACACAGTTCCTTTTTCCTCCCTTTGGCAGTAAGGCAACCACTGCAGGCCAATCCTCCAGTTTCAGGGATAGTTTCTCCTCAGCTTCTTCTTGGTTCCTCTCCTCAGCAGAGTTTTCTTCTTGTTTTCCCAAAGTTATCTAAATTCTTGTGATCAGGGTCCCAATACTTATACCCCAAAATCCTTTGTCCTCTGAAGGCAGATGGGCCTTTGCCTTGTTCAAACCGGTTCTGGTCAGTCCTGGAGCACTTTGTTTACCTGACTCTTTCTTTCCTTTCAGAGTGCAGAGCAGAGACATCAGACGCACCACAGGAGGTAGAGCCAGCATTGTGGAGGGAAGGCACAGCCCTATTCAGGTCCCAGGTGCAACACCTCCCTCCCATCTAGATTCAGATCTCTCTATTCACCACTGGGCCACCTCACCCTGTCTCCTGGAATTCCCCAGCCCTGTCACTCAAACGCCAGACAAGGAATACACAGCCTAGCAGAGACAGGTTTGAATGGTTAGACAAGAAAATACCTACTTTCTAAAAGTGGTATTTTCAAACACAAAGGGGCTGATTTCGATTTCGGTCGGAAGGGCACCGAATCGGGTTCGGCCGTAGCGGATCTGATTCCAATGCTTCTTTTCCGACCGATCCGTACACGGATCCGGACGACGAAGTACGATTCTCGACCAAACGAGTACGATGCTTGAATCGCACAGCTCGACCGAGTCGGAGCGTCTGGCTCGCAAATGCTCCCGGAGTCGGACTTCGGGGGTCTGCTTCGGACCCTCTGACACCCGCAGCCGTACTACTCGCACACAGGGGAGGTCTGCCCCACACAGGCATGTACGGCACGGATGGCACCAACGCGAACCCACTGTAGAGGGCGCACTTGTTTGAGACGCACCCATTCAGTCAATGGGAGCACATGTACGCGTCGTACAGCTGGCTCCCATTGACCTCTACGGGAGTCCGACCGAACCGAGTCCGACAGCATACGTGCGCATCGTACTCTCTCGATCGGACTCTAGGGGTGTTGCTCGGTCGGAAAACACTCCGGATCCGACTCGGTAAGAGTGCTTTCCGATCCGGATCGGAATTGGCACCAGAATGTTAAAACCAACTTCACTAAAAGATGTATTTTATCATTCTGAGTTCAGGCATCCTAAACTCAAATTTCTACCATGTTCCCTCAGTCAGTTAGGATTATAAGATGTAATAATCAAACTTCCTATTCTGGCCTATGGAGAACAGGTAGTCTTGCAATAGTGAAAAACGAAAATGGCTGTAATTCACTATTAGAACATGCCACACACACCAGGGCATGTCCTAACTTATCCTTACAATGCACCCTGCCCTTGGGCCTGCCATAGGGGTGGCTAATATGAAGAAAAGGGAAGGTTTAGGGACTGGCAAGTGGGTGCACTTGCCCAGTCAGCATGACAGTACCAGACTGCATGCAGGCTCTGCATTGGCAGACCTTAGACACACTTTTACTGGCTGCTTCTGTGGGTGGCACAACCAATGCTGCAAGCCCACCAGCAGCATTTGGATTTACAAACCCTGGGCACTCCTGGTTTACTGTACTTGGGTCTGACAGGTAAACCAAACCAAACAATCATGGAATCACAAATTCATACATCAATTTACAATAGGGAGCACCGTGGCACTGGACAGCAGTGGCACAGTGCCCTGAACAACTAACACCAGCAAAACACATGAGGCAACAGCAAAAATGGAAGGGAGACCCACGCCAAGTTGCCAGGTCTAACAATAACGAATAAGTTTATGCTGTCTGGCAGTGCGGTTCCTTCATGTATGGCCTGATCAGCAGGTTCTCGGCCAACAACATGTAGATTCTCTGCAAGGTTTTCGTTGTCTTCAACTGCGTAGCAGCGGCTGGAGCTGCGCTTTGACTACACACGCATTAAGCATTGATTCCCTACTTAACCGATGACAGACGTGGCATGAATGAGCCATGTCAAACTTTCTGGGAGAGCACTATCGACCTTTGGGTTACCCTAACTCATCACCATTTGTAGCTTCTTCCCCAGCCTGGGTACCCACCAATGAGTATGCCACACACAAAGCTTAGAATTTTTATTCTTCTGCATGTAACTGCGAACTCAACATTCTAAGTAAGTCTTCATTGCATTCAGGTCTAATACTTATGTCACAGCTCTATGGAGTCCATCAAAAGCCTAAAGGGTTCTGTCATTGCCAACTCACAAGACCTTACAATGGTAATGCATGTATTCTAATATTTCTTACATCAAAAATTCTGTGCAATACTTCAGCGATGTTATAAGTATCTGTGTGTGAGTAGTCATGGAGGATTAGGGGTTAATCCAGAGCAAGAGTAAAGGCAAAGAGAGGTTAATGGAAGACTCAAGCCATTGTATCGACTAATATCAATTATGATGGATACGTGCAATAGTTTATACGTACCGACACATTACTAGGCTCACCAAAATGCAGGGCATGATTTAATGTTGGCGGATGGGCACACTGACACAGATGTGACTTTACTTCTGCCTTATTAATATTGACATAGGACATACTGACTTATTAGGCGGATGGGATATCCTTCCCATTTATGACAAAGTAACCTATCCGCCAAACTTTAAATCAGCCCGTAGTCTCTCTAAATTCACACTATTGTGGCTCTGAATACTTGCTTAGCAAGATAAATTGTCAGCAAGGGCCTGTGCATTGGTAGTCATATGATTATTATCATTGTTTGGACAACTCCTATAGCTGAGTTAGTAGAAAAATCCTGCACCCTGATGTTTAATTTGCAAGTAATACATTTTAAATTTAGACTGAGGGTAAGAGCTGTTCTATATTTTTCTGTTTTAGAGAGAAAATTACATCAACTGGCATTGATGAGTATGGAGACTGACAGACTCAATGCTAATAGTCTTGAGAACAAAGTAGCTGAATGAATTCTATATTACTACAAATACATGCACATTTTCAAGCAAAAGTCTCCAAATCACAATGAAAGAGGCTGTGTATACCTTGGCCAATGACTAGGGGATGCTGATGGGTTTCTGTCCTAGATAAATCCGGGGTGGGCAGAGGGTGTTATCTCTCCTAGACGGGGAAGGAGTACATGTGCTGGTTTGGGTCTTGGGTTTATGCCCATGCTGTTAAAATTGTTGAAACTGGACAGTGTGAAGTTTGGTTGGTCTCTTTAACTGTTTCATTTTCTCTGAGAGTACTGGAATAGTCTATGTGGGCATGGCATCCACTATGCATGATGAATACGACCAGTTGGAGAGTATAGCAGAAGGATCAATTACATCTTGTTTTGCCAGATTCCCATTGTTGGTGTGGTGGGCAAGTCCTAGCATTCATCATGATCATATATGCTGTATAGTGGCACATGTAGTAGAGGGGACCCAGGGTCCCATCAATGATCTTGCTGGAGAAGCAGAGGCTGTACCTAACACTACATTCTACTGCAGTACCTCATGCTGTGAAGTATTTGTCCTCCTTCTCAAAATGTCCCAACTTTACCTTCTTTTTAAAAATGTTGCAGCATAGTCTATTGACAAAGACAGACTTTGTTACAAGCCCTTACCCTTCTTGTGAGGACGAGCCAGCCCCAGGCTTTTTATGGGGCCACCCCAGTAATGACCTACTGATTATTCCAGAGTTTCCCCAAGTCACGTTTCCTGATCGCGAAGGAAACCATGTTGACGATAGAAGGAGCCATGTTTTACCCATGTCTGTTTTCCGTACCTAACACTACATTCCACTGCAGTACCTCATGCTGTGAAGTATTTGTCCTCCTTCTCAAAATGTCCCAACTTTACCTTCTTTTTAAAAATGTTGCAGCATAGTCTCTTGACAAAGACAGACTTTGGTACAAGCCCTTACCCTTCTTGTGAGGACGAGCCAGCCCCAGGCTTTTTATGGGGCCACCCCAGTAATGACCTACTGATTATTCCAGAGTTTCCCCAAGTCACGTGTCCTGATCGCGAAGGAAACCATGTTGACGATAGAAGGAGCCATGTTTTACCCACGTCTATTTTCCGTACAGCTAACGACCGCGCAGAGCAGAACGGTCGAGAACGCCGAGAGGCACGGCCGTGAGAGAGAGAGAGGCTGCCGCGGAAAATCACCAGAAAATCACCAGGGGGACAGCGACCACGATACCGCCCGGAGGGGAGGAGGATGAGAGGAGCTTCGTGACCAGAGTTTGTCGCCTTATCCCCTTATCCTCCTCAGGGAAAGAGCCGCGACCGGACCAGAGTAGGGGGCTGGAGCTAGAGCTTGAGCTCGCTCGCCTCTCACTTCCCTACAGAGGATCCTGTATGCCTGTGTGCCTGGCCCCGGGTAGTGACGAAGCAGGAGCGGAGCTGCGATTCTTCACAAGCGCGGGGAGCTGCTGGGAACTGCGGGATCTGCGAGCACTAGGACGACAAAGGGAAAGAGCCGCGACCGGACCAGAGTAGGGGGCTGGAGCTAGAGCTTGAGCTCGCTCGCCTCTCACTTCCCTACAGAGGAGCCTGTGTGCCTGTGTGCCTGTGTGCCTGGCCCCGGGTAGTGACGAAGCAGTAGCGGAGCTGCGAGTATTCACAAGCGCGGGGAGCTGCTGGGAACTGCGGGATCTGCGTGCACTAGGACGACGAGCAGAGAGCAGAGGAGAGGAGCAGCCTGGGGGAAGGCTGCGGATTGTAACATTGAACCCAATAGTGGGGTACACAAAAGACTGTTTCATTTACAATCTTAAAATAAAACCCCTACGCTGCCACCACCGCCACTATCATCTTTTCCCTCACCTTCACCTTCACCAGAAGCAAAAGACCTCTGTGTAACGGCAGGGAGCCAAGGAGCCAAGGATACGGAGACAGGTAGGGGGAAAGGTTGGGGGGCCGGAGCCCTCAGCTTACGACCAAAACAGCTACTGACTCTCAGATATACAACCTCTCCTCTGACTGCGGTCCGGACTTAAGGCTTTAGCACAAAATAACAGGAACGAGGCAACTGGCCATAGGACCGCTGGTCAGAAGTAAACAATGAGATCAGGCAGACAGAGACCTTTAGTTCCGCAAAAGAAAAGGAAACGGAGAGAAAACTTGGAGTCAGCGAGTCAGGAATCAATAAGGTCTCTAATTTCACCGCCAAGTGCCCTTTGCAGGAACTCAGGCATGGCAGCCCTGGGCGACGAAGGACTAGATGCAGTTTTTCCCAAAAATGTACAACCTAAAATAACGTCTAAATTTGCCTTTTTGAAGGAGGCAGGGTCAGCTGTCTTCTCAAGCAATATGAAACTTAAGGGGCTTCCTGCCCCGCTAAGCCCGATAGTGTCTATCATAAAGGGATCCACGGGAGGATGTAACGACGGCGGTGAAACTCTAACTCAAGGATCATTCACCAACACTCTAGCATTGCCCTCATTAGAAGAGGGAGGCCTTATCCATCCCTCGTTGTCGAATTTGGAGGCACTTGTTGGACCAATCCAGGGAAAAGTTTTTTTCAAGTCCACAGTTCCATTAGCAGCACAATCAGCACAATCAGCTCAGTCAGAGCTTACGAAGAAGTACACCGACGCACTTGTCAGCAGTACAAAAGGCTCCTCCTCAAGAACCAATTCATTAAATAAAACCCCTTCCCACTCTAAGCCTTCTTTAGGCTGCAACTATCCTGAACCAGCATCAGAATCTGTCTTAAGTCCTATTCCAGGTGGTAGGTTGGAGGGGAGCAAACTTACAAACATTCTTACTCCTACATCTCCAGCATTACAAGCACTAGTTGCTTTGGAGGTGGAAGGAAAAATCGTCTCAGACAATAGCTCTCCTCAAAACGTAAGTGGGTAAACTTCCTTGCAAGCAGCCAAGCCATGGAGAGTGCAAGCGCGGTGGAGCGTAATCTTTCTTTTATCAACACAAATGAATGGGATAACCTATTGTCTTCATACACAAGGGAATTCATTCTCAACCACCGTCACCCCCAAAAGAGGAGCTAAAAGAGGTTCCTGGGCAAGAGAACGCATGGGCAACAGCTTTGGAAATCTTGCAAAGATCAGCGGATGCAATGTATTATCAAGCCGACAAAATGGATATACAAATCAGCCTTCTGGAAACACTTGCTACGTATATAGTCAAAATTGATGAGAGAATCTTGAATTTGAACAACTTGATCAAACGGGCACAGGAAGGTGGGGAGTACCAACAAAAAGGGTGTGGCTGCTCACCACTAATAGAGAAACTAGGATCACTTCCGGAAACGATGGGGAACTTACTGGCAGACCTAAAAGGAATCGCACACCTTAAGGCACCATCTCCGAGCGGCAAAAGACAAGACTTGTCTCAAGGAATTAAAGAAATGGAAATTCATAGCCAAGGAGGGAGTAAGGATGCGACAAATAGGCCACTCTCGCCCAAGGTTACCTTAGCGATTGCGAGTTCAAAGAACAAACAACACCAATGTCTAGTGGAGGATAAAGTTTCTAACACTTCTCCTTCCTACCAACAGTTGGCCACGGAAGATCAATCCGGCAAAGGGAAAAGACAAAGGAAGCGGAAGGGCCGAAACAAGATCAGCAGGGCGAGAAAGGGCCTGAGTCTTTATCCATTGTTTAACAACTGTAGATGGCCAGCAAGCACAGACCTTAACGACCGATTGGGAAGCGCTGATCCCGGCGACAAACAAGAGGTCCAATCATTCATCTCAGGAAGTGACCAACAACAAAACATATCGGACTCATGGGGTGGAGCTGAAAGCAAGGAGCTAGCCATGATCGATGAGGTCAACACAGGCCAAATAGAGGGAAAAAAGCAAAAGGACTCAACCACCTTGAAAGGCTTGTATTCTCTAAATTCAAAGGAAAAAAAAGGACAATAGCCCCAAGTCTCAGCGTCCCTAAGGACCTGTCCTGTTTAAAGACTTTGGATAATCAGGCTCCTCAAACCAATCCAAGTAAAGGCCATATAGGCCCTTCCCAGTTGGAGGGGCCGTGCAAGAACGAAGAGCTTACAAAAACCAGTGAAAAGAACTTACGAAGCCCCAGTGCAAAAACTAGTCTACCTCTCTTGCCGGCTCAGAAAGAATTATTGGGTTGCCTACTACAAAAATCAATAGGAGCTGCCCCGCACTATGCCGCTGTCGGTCAGGGGAGACAAGCAGAATGTCAAGTAGGTTTTGCTTACAGCGATACCACAGTCACGCTCCTCTATCCGGAGTACAAATCAAAGGGTAGCTGGGACATATTAAATCGAGGGAACATTATTTGACTGATGGAAGGTCTAGATCCGTTAAATCCAATAACGTCGCAGGACATAATTTCCATAGAATTTATCGCACCCAGCTCAGGCCAATTGAATGAAAGTACAAAGGTCACTTGGAGAACGCAAGAGATAGCGGATAAAATCCTGCAACAATCGGATGCCTTCAAATCATGGGGCATTCTTATCCAACCCGGTAGGGATCCAGGCTATCCGCATCCCTTGTGGGAGTATCATGGCCTTGGGAACCCAAACATAGGAAAAAGTGCGGTCTACTCCGTCCTGAGGGGCGCCCGCAACCAAACTCCTCCGCCTGACGCAAACAACACAAAAAACAAAGGGGGAGAGACCAAACTTAAATGGGATTCGAGCAATGCTGATTCATGGTCTTGGCTAGCGGGTGCTCTGAACTCCACTAGGCTACTTCGTTGACATGACAATTGCCAGTGGGGAAAAGATACCAGCCCGTTGAGGATCTGTTCGTGGAATATAAACGGGCTAGCAAGGAAACTGGATGACTCAGCTATAATTGCTTATTTACAAACCTTTGAAATCATGTTCCTTCAGGAAACATGGCTATTGGATCCGCAGGAAATTGAAGGTTACAAAATCCATCATATCCCTGCCCAGAAAATGAAATCCCCTGGAAGAGGCAGCGGTGGTTTAGCAATATTTATATCAATCAAAAATGCAATTACATAATGGGACCTTGCAAATGATGCTCACTCTTTTCAGCTGGTAGGAATTACATATAGAACAAACAAAGGGCAGTCTAGGGCACTAACTCTAATAAATGTCTATGTTCGACCAAACTCGGCTGCTAGACAAGCCTTTTCAGAGGAACTGATCGAGACCTTAGCAAGAATGAATTCAAGCCTGGTGAACACGGACATTATCTTATCGGGTGACTTTAACATGTGGCTTATGTCAGATTTACAGGCCAACGAGGTAACCCTAGCTCAAGAAAATGGGTGGTCCATTCCATCACAAGCCCCTCCTACATGGCAAAAAGAGGATCCAAAGGGTCGCACCTTACAAACCAACTTGGAAAATCTTGGATTAAGGGCTCTTAATGGGCGATTCTATCCCGACAAACCACCAAGCCCTTCATACTTATCAAAAACTGGGGCATCTTTGATTGATTATACTTTCGTTAACCTCTGTCTCTTACAACAAATATCAACCTTTGGATTTAGCAACATCGTGGGGAGCGATCATAGACCCCAAGAAATACTGATTAACACTAGTTTACAACAACACGAAGAAGAAAGGGCACAAGCTCATGAGAGCCACACAGTCAATTTAAAATGTATAAAGTGCACGGTCCAAAACTTACAGGAGGTCTCCACCGAAGCCAAACAAGCTTATGAGCATGGATGTAGGGACTCAAAGGATCAAATAGCAAACTAGACAACGTTTGTAACAGCACTGACAGCCAAGTATGCTAAACAAACTAGGCAAAGAAAACCACACGAAAAGGAAAATTTAAAATTCTCTAGTACAGCACTTCGATCAGCAAAGAAAACTGTGAACCAATTATGGAGGAAACTCAAAAAAAGGCCATTGGACTCAGAAACATTAATACATTTGAGAACAGCACAAAATCATCTCAAGAAAATCAAAAAAGAACTTCAAAGGGACAACTGGTTCTGGGCCAAACTATACCAAGACATTAAGTCGAATAACTCGGCAAGGTTCTGGCGTACTATCAATGGCATTGGCGGGAAGGCCACAAAAGTGGCATCTTCAAACATCTTGGAGTTGGAGTGGAGCTCTTTTCTGCATATTAATTTTTGTGCCCAACCAGCAGTCCCTTTTGACCAGCGACGAGGAAATGTGGTGGGCGTATCTAGAAAGGATGTACTCTTGTCCTTTGGGCAGGCCAATAACAACATAACAGTCGCTCCTCTTACCGATTCATATCCCGCTAAATCAACCAACAAGATAACATCAAAACTCAGCCATTTAATCAGCACTGAAACACTAACAATCCAGGCGGAGGACATAGAAAAATTGATTAAAAAGGGCAGGCAAGACGGTGCTCCCGGCCCAGGAGGCAGTCCCCCGGCTTTGTACAAGGAGGACCCAGTTTTTTGGGCATCAAAGCTAGCTCCCTTGTTCTCTTTCATCCTACAAAAGAACATTATTCCACCCTTATGGAATGGATCTATCCTGGTGCCAATCTTCAAAGGAGGAAACAAGCAAGCTCCTGAGAACTACAGACTGGTTGCACTCATTGATAATGAAGCAAAGTATTTCGCCGGGATTTTGCTGAACTCACAACGGGCTTGGGTGGAGGAAAACCAAGTTATTCCGCCAAACCAAACTGGCTTTATGAGAGATACAGGAACATCAGTCAACCTCATGTCACTGTCCTGTCTGATAGATCAGGCGGAATCAAGAAAAGGATCTCTTTATATGGGATTTATTGACTATAAAGCCGCATTCGACAATGTCAACAGGGCAAAGCTCTGGCAGAAACTCCACAGTCTGGGCATACCACATGACCTATTAAGAGCCATACGGATGCTGCACCAAGACACCTGGGTCAGGATTAAAATTGGGGACGGCTCGAGACTATCACGTAGAATAACAACATCTAGAGGTCTAAAACAAGGATGTGTCTTGGCCCCTACCCTTTTTAATCTTTTTCTATCAGATCTTCCTGAGGCACTTAATAAAATAAATTTCCATGCTCCTAAACTTGCCAGTTTCCGGCTGTCAAGCCTCTTATATGCAGACGATGTGGTCCTTTTAGGCAACACAAAAATAGGTCTGCAAAGATTAATGGATGCAACTGCTGAGTACTCTATACGGAACGAGCTTCAGATAAATAACAAAAAAACAAAAATCTTGGTGGTGCGTCCTGGTAGGTCCCGGAAAACGGTTTGGTTTTTAAACATGGAGAGAATTGAAGAAGCACCTTGTCAAAAATATTTAGGTGTCTTTTTTAATAACAACGGCGGCTACAAAACTCAGTTAGAAGAGCAAAAAAAGAAGGGAGTAGCAATCTCTTTTGCACTCAGCTCCATCTATAAGAAACTGTTCGGACCAACATTTACCCCTATTCTGCAGACAGCCCAGGCGAAAGTTATTCCCACCCTATCATAATGGAGCGAGGTTCTAAAAGGGCAGGACAGCGGCAACTTAAATACAATTATTGCAAAAATCTTTAGAACAATGCTTAAGCTTCCAAAAAACACCTCATCAGCACAGATCAGGCTTGAATTGGGCATCAGCAATCAATCTCTGGCGAGACTAATGAGTTTTTTAATAAACTGCCACAAACTAAGGTCATCAAAAGTCGGAAGCCTGGCACAATATCTTTGGTCTAATATATCTACAAACCAATGGCATTCGGGGCACGCATACTGGGCCAAAGGCCTGGCAACTTTGTACTTAAAAGAAGCATGGGTTTTGCAAATTAGCCAAGGCGAATTTAAAAGATTAGCAAAAATAAGTATGAAAAAACTCTCTGTAGTAGAGGACAAATCAAGCCTCGCAAAAAGGTCACACGGTTGGCTAACTCTCAACACGTACTCCAATCTGTCTCCCCAGGGGTACCTAACTTTACCATTCTCTGCACATACTAAACTCTGTTTTTTAAAATTAAGACTGGTAGTGCCCAACCTGCTTTGTCACCTGCCGAAGTGGAAAAGAGACCAAACTCAGCAACAATGCCGCCTTTGTGGAAAACACAGGGAAGACATTATCCATATTCTTTGTCTATGCACAAGCCTGATGCAGGAAAGAAGGTCCCTCCTAAGGAAATTTGGAACAAATTGGAAATTAGATCCTGCAGAGCCGCAGTTTTAGCAAGTTTCAACTCACACAATCCTGAGCTAAATTATGCCTTAGTAAGGTTCATGGATCAGGCCGGCAAAAGAATAACGAAAGTGACAAAAAACTGTATACTTGATCAGAGACCTAGTTGGGAAGCTGCCCCTGAGTGGTGAGGTTAAATGAACCTGTAATCAGCCCATACCAAGACTTTTTAAAATCAACTTTATAGAAATTGATATTTGTTTTAGTAATATTGAATGGAGAATGGACTCCAAACCTGATAGGCTGTATTTTTTCTATGTTACTCAATGCACTTTACTGATTGAACTGAATGCCATTTTTGGTTCCTATACAGTCTTATGGTAATATTGTAACTTTTTAACGTATTTAATCAAATCTTTCTTTTACACAAAATGTGCTGCTTATCTACTTGGACATATGTCATCTCATAATGTAGTGGATTGCAAAGGTTTTTGTTTTTTAACCAAGCAATAAAGTTTATTATTAGTATTCCAATCTCGTGCATTTGAAAGCCACTTGATTTTTGCCGATCTTAATGTTAAACTAGGGAAACTGGCTTTTAAGTAAGTAATGGAAACGGTCCTTAGGTGACACTTGAAATACATTAGCATTAAGTCAGAAAGCAAAACGGGATGAAATTAGCGTCATAAGTCCAAACAGAGGGCGTGAAGACAGGAACTCGGGGCTGATTCAAATGCACATATAGCTGGACATAAATACTTGAGAATGTTTAAGATGGTTTTATGTTGAGACTTAAGGTGTGTACAACTACCCAAGCCCCAACCTTCGAAGAAACCTTCCTGAAAGTGAACGTTTTCACTTTCTCATTTATGTCTGTTTCTCCATCGTAACCTTTACCTTGTAAGTAAATATTTTCAGTATTACGGCGGTGCTTGCATTGGTAGATAACGCTACTTACCAAGCCGTCTTGTTCTTGGTAACTTGTGCGACACCCCGTGTCCTTGTAAAGAAGGGCAGTGTTATAGTACTAACTTTATCTTTAAGAACCCAGTGCCATCTATAACTAAACTGTAAACGCGTATGTTTTAAGAACAAGTTAACAACACGATGGCACTTTCATAATTAATCTCAGGTATTGGCCTAATTTTATTATTACACTGGCTATCTGTACAAGGAAACGGCCCAAAAATTTTATGAAAAAATCAACTGGTCTTACAATACTTTTTTAATTGATTTTATTGATATAATGCACTGTTAACATATGTTATATTGTTCCGGTTTTAATTAACTAAACAATAAAATTTATTCTATGACCATGTCTATTTGTGCACGCACATCTTACTCAACATCACGTTGTCCCTCAAAATCATATTAGTACTCTCAAGATATTATAGATGTAAATGGGAAAGGGCAGCACAGAGACCTAGGGGCATATGTATCAAACTCCCCTTTAGCGAATCCTAATTTGCGAGATTTTGCGATTCGCAAATTCAGATTCGCTAAACGGGATGTATAAAATAAATCGCTAATCATTTGCGATTACTTAAAAATCGCAAATAATTCGCAGAATCCCGTATTGCGATTTCTTAATAGCGAAATTCGCTAATTAAGAAATCGCAAAAACGGGAATCTGCAAGCCTGGTGCAGGCTGATGACATCACAAACAGGAAACTGTAGTGATTGCCTGCACCTGCTCACCTGAGCCACACCCAGAGGCTGCTTGTGGAGTGTGAGGAGGCTTTCCTGGAGACAGCAACCAGCAATGGATCCCAAACAAAACCAGCAGGGCAAAGATGCAGAAAAAAGAAAGAGAAAACACAAGTTTTCAGAAAAGGAGCAGGAGGTCCTCATTGAGGAGATGGTCTGCAGCCATGAGCTCCTCTTTGGGAAGAAGGCACTCAAAGTCCCAGAGGCCAGGAAGAGGAAAATCTGGCTGGAAATACAGAGCAAGGTGAATGCTGTTGGAGTCACCACACGCACCATCGAGGAGCTGCGCAAGCGGTGGTATGATATGCGCCAAAGGTCCAAGGAGAGGGTGGCAGCCAGACTCAAGGATGCCAATCAGACTGGAGGAGGACCATCCACTGCAGAGCAGCCAACCCCCCATGAGGAGCTCGTGGAGTCTACCCTTCTGCCTGAGAGCGTTGGTGGTTTGGCGGCAATAGACAGCTCCGACCCCTCATCCAGCAGACAAGTTAAGATGCATGCCAAATCACCCTGCACTCCTCCCCATCCCTTGCACACTCCCCCAAATGCGCATAGTAAACTCCCAACATGCCAATCCAGCCCAGGTCTTACAGCACACCCAGCAATGCATCATGGGACTCGTAGTACTGTGTCTGACTGTGTGTCCATGACACCATCACAATTAAATGCAACATATGTGTTTTGGGGATCATTGAATGGAAATGTGTCAGAGGTTAGCCGTCAAAGAATTGTAACTTTATTGTGTGCCACATGCAGACAGTAACACAAACTCATGTAGTCCCCTTTACATCCACAGCACACGGCATGCCACAAGAAGACAGCGCAGAGGGAGAGGAGCCTGCAGACCCTGCGGACTCCAGCGATGAGACGGAGCAGCAGCCAATTCAGTGCAGGAAGCGCGCACATGTGCCCCCACTGCCTCCATTTGAGGACGAAGTCCCAGCAACAGGCGATGACACCTACAGGAGAGAGGGGAGTCAGGGTGTGACAGACATGCCCCGTCATGACGCACCAACACCAAGGCAAAGGGAACAAGCCATATCCAGGTCAAGGCCCAGGAGCAGCACTGCAGCAGAAGGAGAAGGCACCGTGTTCTCCGGCTTGGAACAGTGCATGCTGCAGGAACAGCGCCTGCAAAGCAAGGCAATGCGGTCAATAAATCGCCAGCTAGGCCGCATACATCAGGACAATCGCAACATGGTAGCAGCAATACATGAGCTCTGTGCCACTTTGAGGGACACCCAAGCTGCCAATGACAGGGCTGGACGACGTGCCAATGCACGGCTACACAATTATACAAAGGCAGTCAACCGCCTCTGCACCACCACCAGCGCACTCACACGCAGAAGCGTAACCATGCAGGTGGACATGGCACATTGCTGCCAGGACATTGCACGAGGGCTAGAGCAGGTAACCACTGCTGTGGAACAGCTGCAGACAGCCAATGCTGGTGGCAGCGCACTAATGGCCTCTGCTGAGAGTGAGGACACATCGAGTCGCAGCAGCATCACTCCAACCTTGCCAGGTGAAAGACGCCGCAGTGGCAGACAGGTAGCAGGCCAAGGGAGCACCATCTGCGGGGACACTGACTGCAACACGGGTGCATTTACCCGAAAAGGCTGTTTGCCCTATTACTTGTGCCTTTTCTGCACTGTGTGTACAACATGTGCTGGGGACAATTACAATTACTTTCATGTGAAGTGTGATTAAACACTTGACACATCATCAGGCTTTGTAGTCTCATTTCCTCAATACTCACCTAAAAGTAGTTTTGTGTGATCTCAGTCCGTCTCTGGCGTCCAGCAGCTGCCCCAACTCCTGGTGCTGGTCTGGCAGGGGGAGCAGGGCGCTCGTCATCCGATGTGTCTGTATCGGTCACTTCAATTGTGGTGCCTTTCCTCATTGCCATGTTATGTAGCATTGCACAGCTTGCCACGATTTTACAGCAGGTCTCAGGGCTGTATTGCAGTGCGCCTCCACTTTTATGCAGGCACCTGAAGCGGCTCTTCAGGATTCCGAAGGTTCGCTCAATGACACAGCGTGTAGATCTGTGTGCCCTGTTGTAGCTCCTCTCACTTGCATTTGCAGGATCCAGGTATGGGGTCAGGATGAAGTCGCGCACTGCATAGGCACTGTCACCTGCATGGAAAAAAACACAATAGGTGAGTCAATGTCCCCCCCCCTCAAGTGATGTAGTGGATGTATTGATGTGTGCAATGTATTTACCGAGCAGGTACCCCTCCCCAAACTCTCCAGCACTCAGACGTCTGTGTATTCCACTGTGTCGGAAGATGAAGGAGTCATGTGTACTGCCGGGGTATTTTGGCTACGATGTCTGTGATGTGATACTTAGCGTTGCACACAATCTGTATGTTGAGGGAATGGTAGCATTTCCGATTCCTGTAGACATATTCAGTTTCTGCTGGGGGTGTGATGGCCACATGGGTCCCGTCAATGCAGCCAATGACGTGGGGGAAACGTGCAATCTGGTAGAAGTCCAGTATCGTTTGCTGTAATGCCTGTTGGGTGGTGGGGAAGTAAATGTGATGTGAGAGCCTCAGTAGCATTGCATCTAGGAAGGCATGGAAGAAGCGCGAAAGTGCACTCTGTGACACCCCACCAACCTCCACTTTTATGCAGGCACCTGAAGCGGCTCTTCAGGATTCCGAAGGTTCGCTCAATGACACAGCGTGTAGATCTGTGTGCCCTGTTGTAGCTCCTCTCACTTGCATTTGCAGGATCCAGGTATGGGGTCAGGATGAAGTCGCGCACTGCATAGGCACTGTCACCTGCATGGAAAAAAACACAATAGGTGAGTCAATGTCCCCCCCCCCTCAAGTGATGTAGTGGATGTATTGATGTGTGCAATGTATTTACCGAGCAGGTACCCCTCCCCAAACTCTCCAGCACTCAGACGTCTGTGTATTCCACTGTGTCGGAAGATGAAGGAGTCATGTGTACTGCCGGGGTATTTTGGCTACGATGTCTGCGATGTGATACTTAGCGTTGCACACAATCTGTATGTTGAGGGAATGGTAGCATTTCCGATTCCTGTAGACATATTCAGTTTCTGCTGGGGGTGTGATGGCCACATGGGTCCCGTCAATGCAGCCAATGACGTGGGGGAAACGTGCAATCTGGTAGAAGTCCAGTATCGTTTGCTGTAATGCCTGTTGGGTGGTGGGGAAGTAAATGTGATGTGAGAGCCTCAGTAGCATTGCATCTAGGAAGGCATGGAAGAAGCGCGAAAGTGCACTCTGTGACACCCCACCAACCTCCGCTATGACCCGTTGAAAACTCCCTGACGCCAGGAGGTGCAGGGAGCACAGGACCTGCACATGTGTGGGAATTGTTTGTGTCCTGCGAGTAGGGTGCTCCAAGTGGGGTTTCAGCTCCTCAATCAGGTCCATGATGGTCTGTGGGTGCAGTCTGTACTTGTCATAGATCTCCTCTTCAGTGTTCTGGAACAGGGTGATGCGCAGCCTGAAGATACGTTCCTGTCTCATTCTCCTGTGAGCAAGGGCCCGAATACGCAGCCTCCTGGCGATCACGGACATTGCAGCCATTGTGGGTGTGTTTGTTGCATTGTGGGCTGGTTTTTGTACCTTGCACCAGTTTACCACCTGCAAGCAATTGGTGTTAATAGCGATTTCTTAAATTGCGAATTTAGTGAAATCGCAATTTGCGACAATTTCATACATGTGTTTGCGATTTCTTAGCTAGCGATTTCTTGTTAGCGATATTCGCAACGCTAAGGAATCGCAAATTAAGTATTCACTAAGAAATTCGCTGTTTTCTTGTTTCGCAGCCTAGCGATTTCTTATTTTTCAATTTGGAAGTGTGTCATACATATGAAATAGCGAAAAATCAGTCGCAAACGCTGTTTTTTGCGATTCGCAGCGTTTGCGACTAATTTTTCCTTTCATACATATGCCCCCTAGTCATGAGGAAACATGCACATTTAGGGACAGATTTATGAATAGATCATGCAATGCAACGTAGAAAGCTAATTTTCTGTGCTGCGTGAGAGGGCAGAATTATTTGTCAATGTATGATGCATTCCTGCTCTCTGCCTGCACTGGTGCACAATCTGCTGCCAAGCGCCAACCCAGGCACTGTTGCATTATGATGCAAGGGTGCCTGCATTGAGGTCAGGTTTTTTTTCTGCAGTAAGAGATACCTTCCTGCACAAAACAATCCCTTGAGGCTTATTCCTCTTTCTAAGTGTGCTGCAGCATGCAGCACACTTAGAAAGAGGAAACAAAAAGGAGAAACAAAGATATCCTACTAGTTTTGCCTACCCTGGGAAGACATAGCATTCTGACGCATTCCCAAGTTCACCGGTGTTAGTAAATCTGGCAATGCACCAAAATTCACGGTGCATGAGTGAGAACACCCGCGCTCCACCTATGGAACGACTTTCCAGGAAAGAGTAAAGCCAGACAGCGACGTGCACTGCCTTGCTCCACTCCGGATTTAGCAAGCAATGTCGAGTCACGCACAGTGGCCTTGTGTTGATTTGGAAATCTGGCTTGGGGATTGTGTTGCTCTTGGGACACCCTGGGTGAGGCAAGGGCAATGCCATCCCTTGATAAATCTGGCACTTAGTTGCAGCAAGATGTCATGCACCCTCACTGACAAGATAGTAACAGTGCCCTGCAAATACAGAGAGATGAAGAGAGGGGAAAGACCAGCAAACTTGGTGGATGGGTCAGCTGGGCAACCTGAATGGAAGGGGGATTGACATGAACCCAGGTGTCCGCATTTTGCTATTTTTTGATGATTCCTTTGTAGGGGAAATCTAAATCATGATACACTCAACCGTTTTCTTAAAAGTCCAAGATGCACTTCTTAGAAGCATGCTACACAATGGCATACATGCAATGTCGTTCGTACTATTCGTCAATGTGACGTAGGTGGCATACTTTAGGAAAGAAGAAGATAGACTCGCTATAAATCACACATGTTTTAATGTTAAGACGAGCAAAAAAATACACCCACCCTAATACGCAGCAGATAAAAATAGCAGTGAATCCACTACATCCCACATGCACTGATTCATCCTGAATTTTATTTATTATATAGAACTTGCAGTTCCCACTGAGCGCCTGCCGATATTAACCTATCACTCCCTGCTGCCTCGGTGTTCGTGATCGGAGGGGGTAGCGCGTTTACCACATGAGGTGTAAAATGTTTGAATCACACTTCCATGTGTGTTCTGTGCCATACTCTATCATGATTAATGCTGGTATCTCAGTATGGGGTTGGCACATTGAGTTAGCTTTCACGTTGTTTTGGAAATCAAGACACTGGTTATTTCCCATGTATTTAGCTCATGTATCATGTATCTCATTTAACTAAAAAGGCCACGAAAATAATCACGATGAGAAGCCAGCTAATGCAGCACAAATGAATTATTCGAGAAATAACTATTATAAATCACTTCACAACACAGTAGCAAACGAAATATGGACATTTGTACAGCATGTATATTAGCATATTAATTGTGTTTAGCTTATAATCCAACTTAAAAATGGTGAAAAAGGTTTAATTTGCCGTTTTAGAGTCGACTACACAATTTTACTCCGTGTGGCCTTTTTACAATTGGTCCAAAAGGTACCTCTATCTCTGACAGAGATTAGGTGACTATCCTGTTTTTAATTTGAGCTGCCCAATATTCCCTTAGTCATTCCCACTTATTAACTCATATTAGGCCCTGGTTACGATTTGGTTGGAGTGATATCTCCGCGCAGAGCTACCCGATTACAACTGACCCTGTGATCTCTGTGGGCTTTAGACTGTATCCTCCTCAGAGAGCAAGAATGGAGCCTGTCCCCGCCTCGCACCAGCCCACCCCCACATTAGCACCTTGCTTGTAGCAGCAGGTAGTGAATGTGTGCTTTAAACCCCCACAGCAATGGGAATTACATTCAGAATTGCATCCACTAAATCCGATTCCACCCAGGTGATTCCCATTTTGCGGTGTGCAACTCATAATTCCACAACTGAGGTGGGGTGTTATCACCCGGTACAGATGTGCAGAGTTTTCACACCACCAACTCAGAGCAAATTATAATCAGAGACCGAGTGAAAAGAGTGATGAACGATATTTGTGATATAAGCCACCTGGCTCATAGAACCCCACACCGAGCATACCTAGACAGCATACATACCTGCCTCTGTTAGTAATGGTAATTATTTTGTGGTCACATTTGTTAGCAGTTGTTTTGTATGGCATTTGTCTTTATCAACGAATCATTTAAAACAAAGTGACAAACAGCCTCTTTTTCTAGCTCTATCTTGAACACGTGTATGTTATATTTGACCTGATAAAGCTAAGCAGTTTAGGACTTACAGTGGGATATTTTCAAGAACGGGCAATAATTACCGCCAACCTAGGTTAATGCAATTTTACATAACGCCGTCTATCGCGGGAAACTAACGCCCTGTCAAAGGCGTGTCTCAACACACCGGCAACAGGTGATAGTTTCCCGATAATGCGTAAAATGACCGCATTAAAATTACCTGGACGCTGATAAAAAAGTAAACCCGATTGTGAAAAAAGTTGCAATGAGCCCAACAGTGATACAAATATCAGAGATAAGCAGCACCAGGCTTGCTATTCCCACGTCAGGCGGGAAAAATCACCATAAAAGCTGAAACAAACCCCAAAACAAAACAAAACCCAAACTACTAAAAAGCACCATGGAGGAAGCTGGAGCAACTACAGAGGCCAACCAGAACCCCACAAACACCGTGTACATATGTGATCTGTACATGGCACATATGTCCAGGGGACACCTTGGTGTGTTCCACGCAAGGTATTCCTGCTGGCTTCTTGACTGGTGTGCATCTCCCATGTTGCTGAGGTGTTCACTGTGCCCCCATCCCCCTCACGTCTATGTTGCTCATGTTGTGGGACTTGAGTCAAAGGGTGCATGTCTGCATCAGGGTGGTTCATATTTGACCAAAATTACACCCGCAATTACATATTTGACCTAAAATGACACCCACAATTTCAAATTTGATCCCAAATGACACCCAAAATGTCATATTTGACCCCAAATGACACCCTGTTGTCTTTTTATGAACACCAATGACAGCCTTTATGTCATGTTTTTGTACACACTTGATACGCTGATGAGTGGGATTACGTACTACATTTGACAACCTGAAATGGCATTTCGAATACGTGACACCCTAAGAGTCTCTCAGTACATAGGTGACATACCCACCATCTATTTGCTATTTGTGAGATTGTTAGCACTTAGTTTTGCACTTACACTTGTCAGAGTGATGTGCTAATACATAGGACTGACATGCACACAGTGTGTTGCAATGAATTTATTTGCACATGCCGTTCATGTGGTCATTTTGTACTGTTCCATGATTGCTAAGGACACTCACAATGTGACGTGCTCATGCGAAGAAATTGTTCCTTCAGGCTATTCCTGCTGCAACTGAAGTGCGGTGTGGTCCACCTACCTCATCTTCCTCGTCATTGTCCGGTGCATCTGGCAATTGGATCCATGGGGCATTGGTGCGTACACATATGTTGTGCAATACACAACATGCATTGATCATTTTGCACACTATTTCTGGGCTGTACAGGAGTCTTCAACCTGTGATGTCCAGGCACCTGAAACGTGACTTTAACACGCCAAATGTGGGCTCAACAATGCCCCTGGTCCGTTTGTGGGCCACATTGTACTGCCTCTGGGCCGGGGTGTCGGGGCTTGGAAGGGTGTCATCATCCATGGGCAGAGTGCATATCATTGATCACCTGTGAGAGGTAAGTTAGATTATTGTAAATTGGTAAATTATTGTAAATTGGTGGTTCTGCATGCTGTGTTGGCAGACTTACAAGTTTTGTGGTGTGTGATTTGTGCGACTTTGGGATTTATGTTTGCCATGTATTGCTTCCGGCAAATGTGCGGGATCAATGTGTATTACGTAGCCTCACAGCTGCTCCCTCCTCCCCGAGCCTATTTACTTGTGTGCGCTGCGTGGTTGCATCACTTGCACTTCTACGGCACACGGTTGTCATGCCTGTCTGCGCATGTCCGCAAGCCTGACAACAACACTCTAATGTTGCCCGTTAAAGGTGGGCGGCCACGTGTGTGTAGGCCTATGGTTAGGATAGGGCAGACACAGATGTAGAGTACAGGCCTGGCTGAACTCGCGCTGTGATTGAAGCTAGGCCTTTGGCTTATGCTGCAGCAATGAAGATACACACACACAACAGTTGGCATGTATGAGCCAAGACCCTGAGCGGTCTTGCACTCCTTTATTTATCCATTCGGGCAAGCCCGCCCTCCTGGTGCATGCTACATTGCAACAAGTGCTGGGTGGCGCCGACACTACACTACATCAGCGACACATGCCATAGTTACTTTTGTGGCCAGTCCGGAACTGGACCATGCTTAGAGGCCGGAACCGAACCACACCCAGAGCCCAGAACTGAATCATGCCCAGAGGCCCAGGCCCTTTGATGTAGGCCCACCTGAAGAGCTGAGCGGGTATGCAGACTGCGATGATGCTGTAGGCCTGGAGGCTGGATGGTGACTTGTGGTGCACGGAGGTAGTGGCACCTGAAGAGCTAAGCGGGTGTGCAGTCTGCAATGATGCAGTGGGCCCGGGGGTCCGGACTGGATTTGATTTGTGTGGGACCTGCTGGATCGCAGTGTAGGGCGAAGGGAGCAGTCAGCACACACAGAAATCCACGGTGCGGTGCAGCTGGGTGGGTGCCTGTGCACGGAAGCCAGCGATCGGCTGAGAAGGCTGCCAAGCTCGCGGGCCTTGGGCTTGAAGATTGCACCGGCACGTGGTGGGTCCTCTTGGAGACACGCCGGTGTTAGCAGGTGAGCAGTGAGGCCTGGGTGTGCAGGGGCGGGCAATAACCGCTAGGCGCCGGATGGGTCTGGGGACCAGCAGGCTGGGGTGCAGCAGGATCATTCAGGCACCACCGGTCACGGCGGCGGCCTTGTGGCAGGGTGAGGGGCGCCGCCCTGGCCGAGACACCCCTGCAGACGATGACAAGATGTACGCCGGGTGGTGTGTGTCGTAGCCACCTCATCTCCGATGTAGAATTGGTCGTTAAAGGTGGTCGGCCTCGTGTGTGTAGGCCTATGTTCAGGATATGGCAGACCCAGAGACACACGCAGTAGTTACTTTAGTGGCCATCCCGGAAGTGAACCACACCCCCAGCCCCAGGCTATTTGTTCACACTCCTATGCTGGACTGGCATACGCCGGCCCAACCAACCATACTTTCGCTTACAGGGGGGGGAGACATAGCTACATGTTCATGGTCTTCCCCACTGACTGATGTAACATGGTTGGGTCCACTGTCCACAAACCTACAAACACCAGCAGTATATGTCCACATGGACATGTCTGTGCTCTGCATACTCAAGACTGTCCAGCACATCACCGTCACACTTGGCATTGTGTACATTCTATTCATGGGTCACTTGCCTCCTTCGCACATTCTTGGTTCCCACCTTTGCACACATTCTGCAATTGTGTGGCAGAGGGGCTATGCCTCTGTGGATGGTTTGTCTACATGTCTGGCCCATGTTACCACAGTTACTTGTCTTGTCGTGTCTGGTAGGTGGGCATGTTTTTTGGCATGTTGTATGTGATTTTGCATTCCCACAGTTGTGAGTTGTATGATTGTGGTGTTGAGGTGTGTGGTGTGTTCCTTTTGTACTTACCAACGAGCAGTGAATTTCCATAGGTGCCATCCTGAAAGCGCAGGTTGATGATGGACTGTCGGAAGATGTAGGAATCATGCACACTGCCTGGGAAGTTGGCGACAACATTTTTTGTTTTTGTTGTGTGTCCTCATTTATCCACAATGTGCTCTGAGTTCAAGAAGGCCAAAGTAGTTGTTAGGGGCCTGGTCACTCCACAAGGGAGAGAGTGATATCAAATATCTCCGGGGCCACACCTTCGGCCTCTTGGGTGGCATCACGCCCCAATCTTAATTCTACTGTTAGACCATTGCGTTCCTCCTTTTTGGACCAAAAAGAAGAAGAAACAACGAAAATACCAGAGATCAGTGAAGAGAAAAACAATAAACCAACAGGGGGCCAGGTTCTGATGACTTATGTGTGATTCTAAGAAGAGCCTGTCTCCAACCACTTATCCTACGTTTCCCAAAATGTGGTTTTTCTATTCTGTTTACCAGATTGATCTAGAGAGGATACCCTCTGAATGGAATGAATCCATTCTTCTTCCGTAGGGCAACAAGGTAGAATCCATTTAATACATAGCTCTCTACGAGCCAGCAAAATCAGGGTAAAGAAGAGAGCATTGTGCCTTTTTGTTAAAGGACAGCTGTCTAAGTCCCTCGGTAGTATCCCAAAAATTATAGACGTGGTTGTTAGTTTTATTTCAAGCCCCATAAAATCTGAAATGGTCTTACCACCTTCTGCCAATAAGAGTATTTTACAGGACAGCTCCAGAACACACGCACCTCGTTTGCCTTATCTTCTCCACATTGTGGACACTTCTTAATCTCTTGGCTCCCCATTTTCGATATTTTCTGAGGTGTCCAGTAGGCTTTGTGTACTGTGAAGAGGTGATTCTTTTTTAAGGGTGCAGCATTCACATTCGACCATAAAAAAAGACATAGATCCTTGCCCTGTTTTCTCAAGGTCTTCGTCCGGCAGGTCCTTCTTCCAAATCTCAGTAAATTAGGTCTGCATCACTTCTCGATTCTGAACTAGGAACCAGTACCTATCTGCCACTTCTTTCGATTTTGTTTGACGTGAGTATATCTTTGATGCCAAGTCCGAGTTCCCTTCTAGCGGCTCTTTACCTATAGATTTTGCCCAGCTTGACAACTGATAATATTTAAACTATGAAACCGAGTTCTCACATATCGCCGAGAAATGAGGCCAAGAGATAAGTTCCGCATCGACAATCAACTGTCCCCATGTGGTGATGCCACAAGCACAAAGGAGAAGTGTGGCTCAATGATTAGAGCGGCAGACCCTGATGCAGAGGTCTAGCCCGGGACCAGGGTTCAATTCTTGGGCTCAAAAATTCCACGGACCTGATAATTCTTGCCTCGGTGCCTATTCCAATCATGGAGTCCCACTCTGGGCAATAGCTTGCTTAATCTCCACAATGGCCCCCACAACTCTAAAGGATGCCTGGCCTCCACCTTGGGGGTTCCCAGGAGTAGACGCCTCACAGGGAAAGCCAGGATGGGTTCCACAGTGGTATTCGTACAAGCGCCTTGAGACCCTTGCGGGTGAGTAGTGCGCTATACAAGTATCAAATTTACATTTACAAAGAGGAGCAGCAAGGGCATCTTCTAAACACGGCGGTGTGCCTGGGGAGTCCCATGTCGGTGCAGCATCATTGTAATATAGGATTTTTAGAAGGCGCATCACCTGAGACCAGAGTTTCGTGGCTGTTACCAAAATCTTCAATTTGACCTTTTTAAAATATTTTGGATGGCCAAATTTTAAAAGGAAACACCCTGCTTGTTGAATAAACTCGGTTGTAAGGGCTTTGTAAAGTGGAGAAAAAGTAGAACTTTCCATCAACAATTGTCGGAAATTTTTTAATTGGAAGGCACAGAAATACAGATATAAATCAGGAGTTGCTATGCCTCCATAAGCTTTTTTCGTTCTAAGTTTTTTTAAAGCTATTCTTGGAATTTTGTTTCCCCACATAAAGCTTGAAAAAAGCCCCTGAACTTTCTTAAACCAATTTTTTGGGGAAGGCTAAAGGGATAGTACTAAACAAAAAAGTATATTTTTGCAAAATTGACATTTTTTATAAATTTGACTTACCCAAGAAGGAAAGTGTAAGCACCCCCCATGATTGTATTTGTGAACTGACTTTCTTTGTTGCCTTTTCAAAGTTGACCAAAGCTATTTTTTCAATAGTTTGAACTATCTGGATACCAAGATATCTAATTTCCTTCTTTGTATAAATGCTCCTCAAATTGGTATTCCATTTAATTAATTCTGTTTTTTGTTGATTGATGAGGTATCCAGAAACCTTTCCAAAACTCTCTATCTCTGACCATTTCTCTGGAAATGATCTTTCTAAATTGTCGGTGTATATTATAAGATCATCTGCGTATAGGCTGATTTTCTTCTCCCATCCATTACATCTGAAGGGAGTAATGTTCTGGAAAGCTCTCAATTTACACGCACGGGGTTCAATATAGATTTTGAAAAGTAAAGGAGAAAGGGGACAGCCCTGTCTGGTCCCCCTTCCTATTTGTATTTATATAGTTAATTTCCTGTTTATGAGGATTTTAGTGGATGGATTTTTGTAAATGGCATTGATAGCCGTCAATAAAGTTTCACCTAGGTTAAAGCGTTGAATTGTTTTAAACATGGAAGACCAGTTGACCAGTTCGAAAGCTTTAGCAGCATCAAAAGTCATTACTGCTAAAGGAGTCTTGTAAGTCTGAGCCATATATATCACCCAAATTAAATTGTGTATCAATTCACTGAGTTGCCTCCCTTTCATAAACCCTTTCTGGTCTGGGTGTATTAATGGGCCTATTACCTTATCTAGGCGTTTAGTGATGTCCTGCGTATATATTTTATGGTCGAAGTTCAAAAGTGAGATCAGCCTGTAGGACTCACAGAACCTTGGATTTTTATTTGGTTTTAACAGAATTGTTATGGTGGCTTCTTCCCATGACGCGGGGGAGCTATGACCATCTATAAAGAATGAGTTAAACAATTGAAAATTTGCTGTCTCTGAAAATAACCAACTGAAAATACAAACAGTCTGCAAGACATTAGAAACTAAAATGAATGCCATTTCAGAAAGAGTAGGGGCTATGGAGTTAGCTATGGAGGACCTCACAAGACAAGTAGAAATTCAGACGTTAAAAGGCGGTGATAAAGTCATGAGGGAGAAATTGGAAAGCTTAAAGAACAATGCAAGGAGGAATAACATCAGGCTCCTGAATATTACCAGAAGACGCGGAGGGAGGGGATATAAGATCTTTTATAATCAACCTCCTTACAGAATTACTCCCTGATATTGACAAACACCTTCTTGAGGATGACATACAAAGAGTGCATCGGGATCCCTTCTCTAAAAGACCTGGGAAGAAAAATCCAAGAAGGATCCTAGTTAATTTTAAGTCTTATGTGCTGAAAGAAAAGATTTTAGCAGGAGGGTTAAAAGCAGGGGTGTACATGAAAGCTGAATGGTCATTTCGCGTCAGATCAGACATTTCACAAATCACTCAGGACAAACAAAGGCAGCTGGGGAAATCTATGCAGGAAGTAAGAAATGTGTGCGCTACAGCAAACCTACGATTCCCCGCCTCTCTAAAAGTGATGTGGAATAATAAAATGTTTACTTTTAAGGATCCCAAAGAGGCAAACGCCCTGATAAACCACATAAAGAGTACATCCAAATGAGAATCAATGGATTGAAGCCTGGTTAGAGACAGAGTCCAAAAACCAGAGGTATTCAATTTTACCTCTAGTAGTATTAAGGGAGGGTTCCCCAGGGGAGGGGGGTTGGATCACATATAAAATGCAAAATGTAAATTTGTTTTTATACACAGGGTGGGGCAGCAAGTGGGAAAAAAGAAAAAAAAATTCCTCATTTATAAACAACATTCAAAGGGTCTTATGTAATCTTTGGCCTTCTCTCTTAGATGTTAATAATGTTGGTGATTTCTACGTTTTCCGGGCTAGTCATGGCTAAGAATGAAAAAGCGAAAACCATGAGAATCATGTCCTGGAATGTTAATGGTTTAAGGGCTCCCTCCAGAAGAAAGAGAATATTAGAATATTTAAGACTATCTGACTGCAATGTTTTCTTTATTCAAGAATCTCATTTGCTCAAAGAAGAGTGGACAGCGGTTTTAAAACAGCAAAAATGGATTGAACATTGTATCTATACAACCCAATCCTGTACAGTGAATAATTAGAAAAACTGCCCAAGCTATGCTAGGTGAATGCACGGTCGACCCCTTAGGAAGGTGGGCAATTGCTAGGGTTAAAGTCAACGGCGCATGGTTGGATTTTGTAGGTTACTATGGGCCGAATTTAGATGATCCAGCTGCTTTGTATACTCTCCTTCTTCAACTAACCAAAATAAATGACCGTATCATATTAGGGGGTGATTTTAATTTGGTTTTAGACCAGAGTCAAGACTCTACCTCGCGTAGAGTAGCAGTAAAAATTAGAGTTGCCTTGAGGCAATTAATGTCGGACATTGGGCTTGTAGATATATGGAGAGAGATGGCCCATAAGACAAGGACATTTGGTGGGAAATTCACATTCTATAACAAAAAGTGCAGACATCGTTCCAGAATTTATTTTTTTCTTAGTCGACGTTGTTACAAGTAGAAATACCATCACTGTTAGCCATGTCCCAGAGCATATGTCAGATCACTCCGCAGTAATCTTAGAATTAGCTATGGATGTGGGCCTCTCTTCCCATAGGTGGACCATTAGTCAAGCACTACTGCTAGAAAATGCAGTAATCAAAAAACTAAAAGTAGAAACTAAAGAGTTTTTTTTATTTTAACCTTAATTCAGCGCCTCATCAAGTTGTATGGGATACATATAAGGTTACCTGAGAGGTTTTTTAACAACCGCATCAATCTCTCAATCTAAGAAAGTGCAAGAGGAGACCAAAAAGCTAGAAGCTGATATACACAAGCTTCAGGAACATCTAGAGAATGATCCGGGGAACCCTAATATATATATAGAGAAATAGTAACCGCGAAACATAAGCTCACTGACTTCCTAGAAATAATAGTTTTAAAAAAGTGAGATGCCAGCAAGCTAGCTCATCACGAATATGGGGAAGGTTGTAGCAAGCTTCTTGCTTGGAAAACAAAAGTCGATCAGACAAGAAATTGGATAAAGGATCTCCGATGCTTAAATACTGGTAATATTATCACGGATGACTCTGAAATTGAGGAGGCCTTTGTTAAATTTTTTTAAAACGTGTATACAGATGAGATGAGACATAACAGAAGACAGTATGGAAGAATTCCTCTCAAAATTAGCTCTTCCCTCACTTCAGTGTAATGAAAAGGAGCAACTAATCTGCCCCATATCGGTGGAGGAAGTTATTCAAACTATTAGTTCCCTAAAAAAGGGGTAAGCCACTGGCCCTGACTCCATCCCTAACAAGATTTACATTATTTTAAAAGAAGAACTTGCACCCTTTCTTTTTGAAGTTGACAACAACATTGGTGAACAGTCCCCGGTGGTCCACTATTGCCTGCACATTGATGGAATGTGTGTGCTTTCTGTTGTGGTAGTTGTGTGTAGTGTCGGCAGGGGGCACAAGTAGGACATGTGTGCAGTCAATTGCCCCCAACACGTGAGGGCGTAGAAGCCTTGCTTGGTCTCCAGCTGTTCCTGCGCAGTGTCGGGGAAATGAAGGTGCTGGGGTATCAAGCTGATGATGGCATCCAAGACAGGTGTGAGGAACTTTGATAGGGCTGGCTGTGAGACTCCTCCAACTCTGGCAGCAGTTGGTTGGAAGGTACCAGAGGCCAACAAGTGCAGAACATCCAGCAGCTTTGTCTGCTGAGGGATGTTGGTTGTCCGCTGTGTTGGTACCATCAGCCTGTGGGCAATGTATGTCAGGATGTGGAGGATGGTTGTCCTTTTGAGCCAGTAGTGGGCAAAGACATCCTCGGGCATTAAGTCTCTGAGTCTGGTGGGTTTTCGGAAGGTCCTGGGGGTGGTGGTGTAGTGTAGTTCCTATATCCCTGATAGGCTCTGCGCATTGGAATAATATATACTATAGTTTTGACATAGGACTGAGGTCAGTATGTCTCTATCGAGCACATTAAGCTTAATTACTTGTGTGTGCCAGCTAACTCAGAGGTCACTAGAAAACTTCTCGAATGATCAAGAAGGGATTAGTTTCTGACAACCGCATAAACATGGCAACTTTGTTTCCCTTTGAATCGGAACCATCTCAGAATCGTGGAAACAATAGATAAAAGTTTCACTCAGTCAATCGTGCATGCTTCGTTTCTACAGAGTTACACAGAAATAGATAGACAGGCGTTTCAATAAAAAGGGTTTATTGAACAGTCTTATTTCTCGTGCAAGAGATATGAACTGGTACAATCGTAAGACAGAATGCGAAGTAAAATATGTACAGCGTTAGCAGTAAGATAAAATAATACTTCAATAGAATGTTTTTTAGCTATGACAGATATTCATAAAAGTACATACATAAATAACACAGGCTAAAATGTTAATACTCATCTGATGCTTCTAGCTAGTTCTACCCCAGTGTACCTAACCTAAGTGTAGTACGAGGTAAGAAGTAGGTGCTGTTTGTCTATAGTCTAGTTTAGCTATAGTTGCCACGATTTGCCAAAAGTCCCTCTGGGTTCTAGTCTGCTCTATACCTTAGAATGAGTGAGGTTGGACTCTCTTTCCAAGTCTCAATCTCTATTTCTAACACCCCGCAAGGGGAGTCAGAAATACTGGAGCTGGATTCTCTGCGAGGAGGATGACAGCATCTGGTCAGTGCGTCAGGCAGGGACTTGACTTCCTTCCGAATTTGCCATGGCGAGCCGCGTCGTGCAAGTAGGCAGCCGAACCGTGGTTTGCCATTGTAAGTGAAGGTATATTTATACCTTGAAGGTGTTTAGGAATGCAAGTATTGATGTAAATGTCGGGCAGAAGAACGTCATGAATGAACCCCTAAGGAATAGATGTTCATGCATAATAAATGAGTTCTTGGAGAAAACAATATCCAAGCAAGAGGAAGTCCTAAAGGCTTAAGAGCCCTTTTTTTCCAAGAACTCGTTGTGACGTAGATGAACGGATGTAGGTGGCCATGCCTATATTTGCTTAGCATGGATAATACCTAAATAAGGGTAGGATTTCTATGCCTAATTGTGGGCAATACAAATTGTGCCTATATAAGGACATAAATCGGGAAACCTCGATACGGTATCTAAATCGACACACAACAGTGGAGGTGTGTATTGTGGCCTCCAAGCTGCATGATTAATAGCTCCATAGCATCTGTTGTTCTTCAGATGTGGCTCTGGGCTGAGCTCCCTTTCTCCTGCAGGTTTTTGTCCTACTTAAGACCAGAAAAAGGCAGGTCTAAAGTCCCTGTTGCTAACGTGGCTTATCGCCTGATTTTGGCCAGCATCGCCGACCTGGCTGGTTGTTATCGTGAGTTTTTGGACAGGAACGCCTACTCTGCACATGATTAGCGTTAGTTGTCGCTGTCAACCTTGGCTATGCTTTTAGCGGCAGCTATCGCAGGTAAATTGACAATGTCGGCTGTTAGCGCAGGCTTGTGAATAGGGCCATAAATCTATGGCCACTTTTGTGGTGGAAAAGTGCAGATAAACCGGCGATGAGTCTTGAAAGTATTCCCCACAGTCCTTTAAACTCTATTATATTGTAGTGATCCATAATACATTTTCTTTGCAATTTTTTTATTCTTTTGACCTGTGCTTTTCGCTCCATTATTTTGTGTACCAAAAATGCATTTAACATGTTTGTCTTGGCTGTTCCTCAGGTAGCTGCTTCCTCATACTCTCTCATTTCTAATTGTGGTCTGATTTTGAGCTGCTCTAGGAAAACTGAGCCAGGAACACTTTTGTTTTAAAATCTTGGGTCACACTCAACACACTGTAGCGATGGCAACATTCACCTGCTCAATTTTGAAACATTTGTTTGGAGTATTTATAGTCCAATCGGATAAATCAAAGGTATGACTTCTGTTGAACTCTTCTTTATGAAATGAAGCTGACTGCTGCTACGTAAGGATTGACTCTTTTCTTTATAATTATTGAATCATTCTTTACAGCTATGGTACATTGTTTGTGAATTAAGGTAGATGTAACAGTCGTTAGGCAATAATAGGAACATACTTCTCATGACAGCTTACAGACCTCTAGTGCCTCATGTTTGGGATGTCTAAAACAGCCCCCAGCTGCATATACTGGCTCTGCTGAGGCTTAATTCAAATGACACTGTGAGACACTACTGCCACATCCTCATTGGATGAAGTCAAACTGTTTAAAGCTCCAGGAAGACCGAGGCCCTTCTTCTTGTCAAAGACAACTCTTACTGGGCACCAAGCTGGTGGCCACAAGATATGGAAATACCTCCCTCACCCATGCGGAAAGTAAAGAACTTGGGGATTCTCTTCGATGATAAGCACAGTTTCGAAGATCAGGGCAAAGCCGTAGCCTCATCGGTATTCTTCACCCTAAGAATAATTTGAAAAATCTGTCCATTCATACCCTCCGACCGTCAAACATTGGTGGATACCACCCTAGTCTTAGCTAAATTAGACTATGGGAATGCCCTATTTATGGGCTTCCGGAAAAAAACCCTCCTGAAACTTATGATGCTACAGAATGCATCAGCTCGGCTTCTCTCAGGAATACCCAAATAGCAAACAGCTTCACAGGTGTTGATTAAATTGCACTGGCTTCCAGTGGCAAAAAGGATTTCATTTAAGGTTCTTTGCATGGCCTTCAAGGCACTGCACGGCATTGTCCACAATAGCTTCATGGGAGATTTGTTTGGTATATTCGGTGTAGGAAACTCAGGTCCTCAGAAGCCAATTACTTAGTACTGCCAAAGGTCCAATGAGTATCTTGGGGAAGTAGGAGTTTCATTTTGAGGACCTCTAAACTGTAGAACCCTCTCCCTTTGAACCTAAGAAACTGCCCAGAGCTTTAATCCTTCCAAAGGTCTTTGAAGACTTGGCTTTTTAGCCACTAGAGCAGTCTTCTGGTTTATACATCTTTTTCTCTCTCTTGTTTAAGCGAAGCAGCAGTGCCAAGACGCCTCAGGGCAATCGAGCACTTTACAATTATAAATCAGATCAAATCAAATTATAAAATTAATAACTTTCTCGTTTCCATGCCACTCCCAGTCTGTACCAGATTATTTGAGACCATCTGAGGACATGCATCTAGTCAATGCAATAGAGGAACGCAATTGGGACAGAAGCCGAAAAGGCTTTGAAAAAAAATATTTCTTTTTCCTCCAACTGTAAAAATCAATTGGTGACTCGATTAGAATGTGCAACGGAGCCCACTGTCTAAACAAATGTTTGAAAAAAGTATTTGAAAAAGGTTGATTCACCTGATCTTGCTGAAGCAGAACTAGTGGCATTCTCAATTTGGGTCTAACAACTCTTTCTGTTGCCCATTCTATTCAGAGAATCACTTCTGTTTTAATTTGTTTTCTAATTTTGAGGTACAACCAATAAAAAAAAATGGCATTACCGCAGATATGCTTTGGTCACATCAAAAGCAGATGCAAATCAATTACTAGCATAAATCAGTTCTTAGAAATTCATTTTCCCCTTTACCTGAACACGTGCATCAATAATATAGGCACATTTTCGAGATCATTCCATTCTCTGTATCTTGATGGGCCTATTGTAAGATTCTTCAGATAATCAGCGCTAGGTTATGGCTGTCCTCTCGGGTCATGTACAGTGCTTAATTTGTGCCATTTTCTGTGATCAGCATCTGACACTTAATTGTCAACACAGGTGTTTGTGACAGTCTGACACAAGGTGGCGCTGTCTGGCTAATTTAGAGGTGACCACAACAACGGTTTAATTATTAATTCATTATACATTAAAAATTACTATTACCTGCCACCCAAGCCATTCTTATAGCTTTTGGAGCATGAAATAGTCGCAATTGTCACACTTTTAATAGTGTGATGGTTAGTAGTTGTGTTGTTACTATCATTGGCAGCATGGCAGGGCCAACATGTGGTGCAAGCTGAAATGGCCTCCTGAGGAGAGCCCTGGTACTTCTTGTTTTACAAATTAAGTACTGGTCATGTAACTCTCGCTCATTTGAGCAGGACTGTAGTAAAATCACACAGCTAAATGGGCATTTGAAGAAATGTGCCCGATTTTTTCAGCTTTTTGCATTCAAACACCCGCAGCTGCATTTTGAGGCAAACTGCATGTCTACAATCTCTGTTTCAATGCGTTCTGCTCCCACAATCACCTTGTAAAGCTCAGTGGGTTGTAAACAACCCTATAGGTTCACATGTGCTTAAATCATGTAAAAAGGAAGTGCAATACAGATGTACCTTTAACTAGGCTTTTTGAAGATTTCACAAACCTTTTTTCAGTTGTACTTGAGTAGTCCACAAGTACATGTTAGGGTCGGTACACCTCTAAATCCCTCAGCAGCCTGCAGTAGACTGCTCATAGCACTCTAAGATGATATGACTTAGTCAATTACAATTCACTGCCAAGGGGCTTATTTATGAGAGCCCCGCATCACTTGTGCACCGTGTAAAGTGGTACATGCGTGATGTAGGGCTCTCATAAAAAGTTATGAAGCCATGCAAGGCACCCTACGTGGCTTTGAGTGGCCTCATGAATTATGAATAAGGTGACGCAGCGCAAATCCCTGGGTTGCCTAACTCTGTCCCCGGGTGGCGTTCCACATCTGTTGTGGAGGGTTTTCCCACGCAACACCCTTGGGATTTGAAGCTGCCCCAGACTTACAAAGTGATGTAAATCTGGGAAAGCATAAAATCCATACGCCTGTAGAGATGAGGCGTAAAAAGGAGAAATATGTTAATTTCACCTCATGTTTTCTCTGTCCATGTGTAGGAAGGTGGCCATTCCTGCACAAAAATAATCCTGCCTGTCTAGAGGCACCCTTGCACCATTGTTCAAGAGTATCTATGTTGCCACTAGGCTGCCAAAATGGTGCCATCTTAAGCAGAAAGGACAGGAATGCACTGCATTGCTTAAATACAGTCCAGTTCTGCCCTTTCACTTGGGCGTAGGGCAGCTCAGCAACATTTTAAAGTGCTTATGTCCAGCCCAACAGCACAAGGGTTTGCCTTTATGCAGTAAGTGCCACTTACTGTACGGTATAGATTGGCTTTGTTTGGTCCCTCTGTGACTGTATCATTCTTTTTGCGCTACTGCAAGACTGATGCGTTCACAGTCTAGTGCCACCAGACTGAATTCCAGTGACACGCAGTGCAGTAAACAAAAGCACCATCAGCACCGTATGCTTGAATGGTGCTGACAGACAAACTACACATGCACATTGTCGGTGGCATATTTGGTCGGACTACTAATCTATTTGCTTTTCTGGTGCAATCCAGCTAGAGAATTCAAGCGCCAAACAAAGCCACAGGCTACGCCACAAGGGAAGGCCAGATATCAGTGTGTAGTGCAGAGCAATATTGTATGCTTCCTTCTCATCTGCATTGTCCATGTGGCGCCACTGGTAGGCTGGTGCAAACACAGCATAGTGCCAACAAACTTAGAATTCCTGTTCCTCGAACAGCAGGTACTGGTGTGCATTACACAATAATGCACCCTCCATATGTACAAGCCCAAAAGATGAAACACCTGTTCACTGCACTATATGAGGCAGACTTGTTCACGCTACTTTTATTTCTGCTTCTCTAATGCTGCCTGGGTAGAGAGAAATTGTAGTTAACAATGGATTTGAAGTTAGCGCACACAAAGATTGGACATGTGAATCATGTTTTCTACAAATGAAGAAATTGTAGCGTGCTACTCAGAGTCGAGGAAGCCCACCTCGCTATTATGAACTACAATGTTGCTGGTGAACAGTCACCAGTATACCGAGTGCACTGCGAGAAAAAGTAACAATTGCAATAATCTTTAACAACTTGAACAAAGTTATCGTAAAATGTAACTGTGTTTGAACTGCAACTTAATAATCAATCAGCACTTAAATAGTTTATAATTCATTGTATTAAGGAAATGAGAAACACAGTGACTGTTCAATTTACAAACAGTAAAGGAATAGAAACAAAGTAATGTCAGTCAACAATGAACTGCTCTAAGGCAGTGAATTATATCATCAATTCTGAAGACAGTCAAAAACGAGCCCAATGCATTTCGGGATGATTCACATCCCTTCTTCAGGGGCAACTGGAAAACATAAAAACAAGAAAAAAACAACATTGAAAAACATTGCTATACACATACATACTTTTTTTGACATCCTACGTATACATGATGCAGCGTGTCAAGGCACAAAGGGTTCTAAACTGGCCTGAATCAAACTTTAGCAATTCAATGTGAACATAAATTATTGTAGCGGGTAGGGAAGAAACTGATCGTTTTGATTTATGAATGGAGCTGAATTCAATGTGAACATAAAGTATTGTAGCGGGTAGGGAAGAAACTAATCGTTTTGATTTGTGAATGGAGCTAAATAGGTTATGCAAAAGTGCCCAAAGATAACCAATGTAGAAACCATTTATAATAGAAGACACCCGTGAAACAAAGCTGAAATACCGCACAAAAGTAAGTCGCCTAGCGGTCTTGACAATGCCACATTTCTTTCACTTCACCATGTGTTGGTTTTACATTACCTCCGTTGTCTATCCTAGTGTCCTGCAGCCTTCGGCGCTTCTGGTCAGCCCCGCATTGAAAGTCATCGTCAATTCGCTTAGTAGTAAGAACCAGAGCATCGCTCGTTCTTTCAGCTTTGTTTCACGGGTGTCTTCTATTATAAATGGTTTCTACATTGGTTATCTTTATGTGGTAGTTCCAATATAAATTGCTTTTTTCTTACTCTGTGCGCCCGGACCACAGTGCATGGTAAATGTCTTAGAACAATTTATACTTAGATCGAGCTGGTTCATAAAATCAAAAAAGGAAGTAACTACTCTTTGCATGGCCTGCGGTGTTCTAGCCATCAGGACCGCGTCGTCTGCATATAGCAGAATTGGGATTGATCTTTTTCCTACCATCGGCACATCCCTGCACTCAGTTATCAGTGTTTTTTCCACATTATTAATATAGAGTGTAAAAAGGAACGGTGCCAGGACACAGCCCTGTCGTACACCCCTTTTGATTGCAAAAGATCTAGTACATTCACCATTTTTCCCGTATCTTACTCTGGCCGATGCTCCTGCATAGAGATCTCTAATAAAATTAATAATCTGTTTATCTACACTCAAGTTATTCATAACTGTCCAAAGTTTACAATGCGTTACAGAGTCGAATGCAGAAGTAAGATCCACAAAAGTTAAAAACATTCATCCCTCTTTAACTTTGGTATATTTTTCAGTTAAAATATGTAAATTCAGACACTGTTCAATTGTTCCGAGGCCTTTCCTGAACCCATACTGTAGGTCACTTAAAATATTAGCTTCATCTGCCCATACATGTAGTCTATTTAAAATTATCCTTCCTAGAATTTTAATAGTAGAATCCAGAAGTGATATTGGGCGGTAACACTGACAGTTTTCACGGTCGCCCTTTTTAAAAATAGGGACTATCAGGGATTCGCACCACGGAGGCCTTTTTTCAAAGTAGCATTAAACAGACGTGTAAGAATTGGGGTCCATAGTTCCCTATTGTTTTTAAATAGATTAACAGGGACCCCATCAGGGCCTGGTGCTTTCCCCGCCAGGCATGCATTAATACAGTTTTGCACTTCTATTACTGTTATTTCGGGTTCAAGTGGGCTACAAATCTGAGTACAATCTCTCATTTGAATGTTATCATTATTACATTCCGTCTTGTCTTGTAGAATGGAATACAGCTTAATAAACTATTCAGCCCACTCATTCTCTGTAATTGCCATCTCTAGTGGGTCTGTATAACTAAAATGTAAAAAAGGGGCATTGACAACTTTCCAGAATAAGGCAGAGTCTTTACTTAATGAAGCGTCACATAAAGCATCCCATGCTTCAAACTTTAGAGCATTTTTCCTGTTTTTAAGGGTTTGCTTATAGACATTCCTACAATTCCTAATTAAATCAGTATCTTTCTCCGTAGCATGTATAGCATGCTTTAGACTTTGATATGCCTTAGTGCATTCTGAGTCAAACCACCCCTTCTGCCTTGTATTCCCACCACTATTACCAACCCACAATAACTTTTTTCTTTGGGCAATGATCAATAGAAAATTATTAATAAAATCAGAATCATTGGCATTCTCATCTGTACATACATAAAATTGGGGCAACATACTTTTTATTAATTTCTCCTGAAAATCAACTGGGCAAATTTTTGTCCACTTTAAAGCATATCCATTTTTGCGGGCCATGGTAATGTTATCTATTATAACTTTAGATTTGTCCCTACCACGATGTTTCTTAAATCTCATACTTATTTTGAAACTTAAGGGAAAATGGTCGCTAAGCGGGCAATCCAGAATACTATAATTCTGTATCATATCCTTGTGTCTAGAAGTCATTAAAGCATAGTCGATAGTTGTATTTGCCCCTCTGCCATTGAACGTTGGTAAAAAGGGGATTTCTGGACTAATCAACCTATTTACAAAGTCCAAATCATTCTCAAATATTATTTCATTTAAATGATCCCCTCGTCCAGAATGTTCAAAATGATTAAAGCCAGTGTCTCTATCTAATTTTACCCCACATCGCCCACTCTCTGCATTCCTGCATATTTGACAATTAAAATCTCCTGCCCAAATAATGCAAGTATCCTCGGTCCTCCTCCCAATTGCCGAAGTGATATTACTACCTAATAGTCTGAAGACATCTATTATGTCTTCTCCTTGAATATTATCATAAAAGTTAATCAATACTAAGGAAAACCCCTTATTAACTGTGATCCTTATAATGTGATAATACACATTATTAAAAACTAACTCAGTTTTAATTCCTGCTAACAGATTTGAAACGTAGGTTCACAAACCTCCTTTGGCCCTACCATGAGGTGAGTTTACTGCTGGAGAGAAATAGGTTTTAAATCCATTAATATGGATAGGTTCAGTTGTCCATGTTTCCTGGAGACTAATAACGTCATAATTACCTAGCAATTTTTCCCATTTTTCATTACCCAATTTAGATCTCAAACCTGCAATATTCCAGCTCAAAAAGGACCATACCTCCCCACTAGATTGATCATCCAGTAGATTGTTATTGGAAGATGTTTTTCCGCCACAATGTACCTCAATTTGTGGACTCTTACTAATATGAACCACCTTGACTATCTCTACTTCAGTGATGGTACTTTGAAGCCCTTGGTCCTTAGGCTCGCTTATTTCATTAATGATCAAATCAGTGGGTCTGTTGTTCCCCTTGGGTCAATCAATATCTTCTAGCCCCTGCAAGATTTGAAATCTATTTACTAAAGGTATATTGAAATTTGGGCTGGCATTACCTCTATGTCTAAACCTATACTCCCCATGATACCAAGTATTATCTCTCCTTAAATCCATTAATGGATAAAAATAGGTTAGGTCTACAGTTTGAATTCTGCCTATATTATAATTAGGTTCCCAATGATAAATAAAACTCACCGCTCTTCTATCTCTCAGGTTTACAATAATACAATCTCCTTGAATATCTTTGTGCCTCTGGCCAATCCAGTGTACTCTCCTGACATTTAAAATTTCCACGCGTGTTTGTCCGGGCAGTGGCCTGTTATAATTCAGCCAATGTATTACCTTATTCTTAAGTTCCTGATAATTTTCTGCCTTTCCATTGCTCAGCTCTGGTACCCCTACCAGCACTACTGTATAGGGAATTGACTGTGGGAGGAGGTCAATATGTATTTTTTTATCCTTATCATAATTATTTGCATCCTTATTTCGATTATACACATTTGCATCTGCCATTCCCTCCTTCTCCTCAAGTCCCTTGCCTTTCGCTCTTTCAATTCTTTTACAACCAGGGTCCATTTGGTTTGACGTATTTACCCCTGCAGGTAATATAAGGGGTACATCATCCTTCTCACACCTTGTAGGTAGAATTGCGGGTTCTAGTGAATGCGAAACACTGATAGCAACCTTGTCTGATTTATTGTTGTTGGATACAACTATAGGTCTAATTAGTGCACTAAGATGTTCCAGAGTTTCTAAGTTACCTGCCCCTTGCTTTTCTAA
This sequence comes from Triturus cristatus, assembly GCF_964204655.1. NCBI lineage: Eukaryota > Metazoa > Chordata > Amphibia > Caudata > Salamandridae > Triturus > Triturus cristatus. Next base: position 854,054,965 of record NC_140588.1, on the reverse strand, counting down.
CCCCTCAATTTTTTCCACAAGAGTTTTTATTCTTCCTACTATTGGCAGTATCAAGGACTTCATTACCTGCTCAATTTTTATCATGAAGTCTACCAAATCTGTCAATGTAATTCTTTCTTGTATAGTGGGCTTATCATCTTGGTTAAGGGATTCAATACTACTTAGTGACTTTCTTTTCTCCCCTTTTTCTTGTGGGGGGATTGTTACAAGTTTCTTATTTTTACCTTTTGCTTTCCCTTTCTTACGTGCGTCCTGCACAACTTTTATTTTTGAACTGTTCCCTTGTATCCCCTGTGGGGGGATAGCACTATGTATTGATCCCGCTGTGTTTGTATCATTGTTTTCACAAATAATTAACTCCTCCCTATGATCAATCACATTATTTATATTAGGTTGACCCTCACTTAACCCTAATCTGGGGGTAAGAGACAACCTATTTTCCCGGGTCATAAAGTCATCGGGAGGTGTAGTTTGCGAAATTCTAACACAGTTAGGGTCCTTAGCCTGAAAGTCCACATATGAAGCCATTAGGATGGAATCATGTGAGTATGGCATGCTCAACGCAGTGTTAGAATGATCTTCAGAGCCCTGATGCTGTTGCGTTAGCAAACATAGGCTAGCCGCCTCTCAGTGCTCTCAATAGCGTTAGCGACTACCCCTATAGTTTTTTGCAACATCCTATCTATTGCTGTCAAGCTTGGAAGAGGAGTTTTGGGTGGAGCTTTAGTTTTAGCAGTTGATCGAGTAGCCATCGGCGTGGTTTTACCTATTCTTAACAGCCAACGTACGTTCAATATCTATAATATACTCCTTATATTCAAATATCAGCAGGTTACCTGTGATGACAACCAAAGGGGGTGGCCCAGCCCAGCCACGGTCAGCCTCGGACGGCCACAGACGGCCCGCCCTTTGCCCGGGCTTCGCCCGGCACGTCCCGCGCGCGTTTCGCGAAGCGGGCCTCAGTGCAATTTCAAGGCGCCTCCTGGCGCTGGCGCTGCGTGTGCTGACGTCGCTGGCGTCGCGCCGCCGCTGGGTCAACCGGGAGATGAAGCCCCGGGGCGGCGACGCGGAAGAGTGCCGGTTTCTGGTTCGAGGTTATCCCCCTGTGACTCTTGACAGTGGCGGCGCCGTATTACCCAGCAGGTAAGTTTTCATATTGCTCCCCCTGCTCCGCCGGTCTCAGTGCAATTTCAAGGCGCCTCCTGGCGCTGGCGCTGCGTGTGCTGACGTCGCTGGCGTCGCGCCGCCGCTGGGGCAACCGGGAGATGAAGTCCCGGGGCGGCGACGCGGAAGGGTGCCGGTTTCTGGTTCGAGGTTATCCCCCTGTGACTCTTGGCAGGGGCGGTGTCGTATTACCCAGCAGGTAAGTTTCGTATTGCTCCCCCTGCTCCGCCGGTCTCAGTGCAATTTCAAGGCGCCTCCTGGCGCTGGCGCTGCGTGTGCTGACGTCGCTGGCGTCGCGCCGCCGCTGGGGCAACCGGGAGATGAAGTCCCGGGGCGGCGACGCGGAAGAGTGCCGGTTTCTGGTTCGAGGTTATCCCCCTGTGACTCTTGGCAGTGGCGGCGTCGTATTACCCAGCAGGTAAGTTTTCGTATTGCTCCCCCTGCTCCGCCGGTCTCAGTGCAATTTCAAGTCGCCTCCTGGCGCTGGCGCTGCGTGTGCTGACGTCGCTGGCGTCGCGCCGCCGCTAGGGCAACCGGGAGATGAAGTCCCGGGGCGGCGACGTGGAAGAGTGCCGGTTTCTGGTTCGAGGTTATCCCCCTGTGACTCTTGGCAGTGGCGGCGTCGTATTACCCAGCAGGTAAGTTTTCGTATTGCTCCCCCTGCTCCGCCGGTCTCAGTGCAATTTCAAGGCGCCTCCTGGCGCTGGCGCTGCGTGTGCTGATGTCGCTGGCGTCGCGCCACCGCTGGGGCAACCGGGAGATGAAGTCCCGGGGCGGCGACGCGGAAGAGTGCCGGTTTCTGGTTCGAGGTTATCCCCCTGTGACTCTTGGCAGTGGCGGCGTCGTATTACCCAGCAGGTAAGTTTTCGTATTCAAAGCATGCAATAATATGGATATAGAATGGACAGGACGCTAGCTGGCAGTGGACACTTAGAAAAGGGAAACGTTAACATTACAGTGATGCTTGGTGAAGAGTGGCATGAACAATATGGTAGAGGAGAAGACAGAAGATACAGAGTCTCTGGAAAGTAAACATACTAGCACTTGAAGAAAGACTTCATGGTACCAGGACAGAGAACATACTATCAACGAATTAAAGATAAACATAGAGCAGTTAATCAAGGAATTCGAAACTGCAACATAGAGACACATGCATCATGAAGGCAAATACAACATTGAGACTAGCAGAATGTACAGTGTTTCAGTGAATATACAGTGAGCCAGGGAGCACATTATTTGTGTCAGGGTATCACTGGGACTTGGAACTTAAGGGCTCTGGAACAGAAATACTTTGTACAGACACTTGGTATGCACGGTTAATGGGAAAAGGGCAAAGCACTGAAAAAAGTAATGGAATTTATTTTCCGACACAATTGCAGGGACACACCGTCTCTGGGCATATAATGCACTTATACACTGGCACAGACACAAAAAACTCCCTGACATGTAGGACAATGATACACTCACTTTGAGTTATGGTGTCACAGCATCGGGGAGCAAAATGCACTACCATTGATAGAGGAAACGTAGTAAAACAGTGAAAGGGAATATACCGACATATGATATATTACTTAAACAAGTATATTGACGGACATAAATGCAAGGATCAAACTGTTATTGGAGCAAGGAAAAGGAAACACACTTTATATTTTTAAAAAAGACAGCACGGGAAAGAAGGTAACTGGGATGTAGCTCATCACATAAAGAAAGATGGAACTGACTCATAGAAAAGAGACTATAATAGATAACTCACTAGAAAAATATTCACTTGAACACACAGATGCATGCATTGGGATTATATTGTATTGCTTGGTAGCATTTCCATATCCCTTCACAACCCTGCTGAGAAACACATGCTAGGTGTGAGATTGTTTAGGTGCATAATGAAGTGGTTTGGGAAGTATCCAATATTATGCATGAGGTTTGGAAGCTGTGGATAAGCATAAAGAGTTGCAGGAAGTTGTAATCAAAAATTGAGCTTAGCTTACAGATCGTGTAATTTGCCTTTTTCTGTATAATCTTTGAGAGGATCAGTTTTTAAACAGTAAACATGTAAGTCTTTGCCTGTTCAAATAGGAAAGACTTTCTCGAAGAAAGAAGAGATGCTCCGGAGCAGGATTAGCTTATAGAGGAGTCACCTTCATTAGAAGTAGGATCCATGCATATGTTAAAGATAGACTGTTGTTGTTAGCATCTGTTTGAGTGGGTGAATCGGAGAACCCTAAATGGGAAACACCTTGCCAACATCCAAAAACCATTCTCCTTCACCTTCCACCTAGTTGCTTACAACCCCATCATTTCTAAATATGCACCTTGCACCACATCATACATTCCAACTCCTCTCTGCCTTGACCCACTTACAGTTCTTCCCAGTGAAGTCACCTGTACCAAAGGACCAAATTAAGAATTTCTCTTCACCAGTAATCATGTTAAATTTATCCCCAAGAAGTCTTTCGCCTTTAAAGCGTCTACTTTGACCCTGAGCATAATACTTCTTACCCTTGAGCATCCTGTACATTCTTTTTGTTGCACTGACTCCCACACTTATGTCATTCTTCACAGTCCTCCTCCAGGGATGACACTGCTTTCCTTGTCCTCATCATTTCAAATGGACTCACACATGTAAGTGGGTGTTATTATACTATGCATGTACATGCAATTAATTACTTCCTAAAATGAATCCTTAAAGACGTCAAATGGCATTTGTACAGCTTCTTTCGCAACATTAAATATTTCTATTTGGCTTAAGGATTGTGCCACAACATAGAAATAACATACCTTATCTTTAATTTCCAAAAGATTGTTTTATTGTGTCTGATTGCTATATGTGCACAATCTCAGGCATGAAAACTGCTGGAATTCCTTAAAAATGGAGCATATTTTCTAAAATTCAGGCACTCTTCACTTTGTAACCGGATCTATAAAAAACATTTCCAGTTACTTAGATCTGTGATCCACCAGCACAAATTCCAAATGAGAAATTAATCTGTATTCACATCCACCTGTTATCAAATTGTAAATACGAACTCGTTATGAAAAATGCTACTCTTTGCTCTTACCTGCCCATTGTGTCACGTGCTTTGTATTGATTGTACTCGTGCTCATCTTACATGCACCTGTTCATCATTCTGTTAGGGCTTAAGATCTCACAGACTCTTTCTCATTCATTTTGTTACTTATTCCTTTTCATTTACATTTTTGTATGACAATATGACTTATATCTGTCATGAGTCTTGATAACTTGCGTTTACTTTTCTTATTCATGTATTTGGATGTTGAACAGTGATCAATCAGTATAGAGAGGATGTATCTGTAAAATGTTGAAATCATTTTCATGAGCTTTCTCTATCCTTGCATCACAAAAGATGATTATATTTGTCTCACAATGGTTTTGAGAAGAGGTTTCAGCCCTCTTGCAGAGAGAGGAACATGTTGACCCTGGGGGAAATTGTTGTCTTTCTATCAAGGCTGTTGAATGAGAACATCCTAACTTCTAATAAATACAAATTGTCCTTGCCTCGGCTCCAAATTGTTTGCCTTGAGGTCTCTGCTGGATACAGTGAACCCACCATGATGACAAATCGTTCAGAGTTTGTTAATAAGGGAATTGTGGTGCTTAGGTAGCATTTATATCGTTGCTTATATTATAAAGTAGTACATAGAATGTTTGTGTTTCCTAGTTACCTAGGAGCTTGTATTACATATAATGTAATTCTTAGAATGTGTTGGTGGAAAAGAACACCAGAGGCAGTTGGTGCTGATCCTCTAGGCCATCTGTACCTGTTTATCACTGTGCATCTATTTGTCCAATAACTCTCACTTTCAAAGAAGGTTAAGGCACTGTTTATTTCTATTTGAGGGCTCTGGGATTGCTACTTTTGGAGCGCCGTTGCTACCGTGTTGGTGAACTTATTAATATACATTCGTATATGTGCTGGCTTTTGTTCCGTCAGTTAAAAAAAAAAAGGATTATAGCATCGTATGAGCTTGCCTTGATTCGAGCCGTGGTTTCGTGAGCATTTCATTATTCTGCAGCGTATGCCAGCAAGGAGCAAGGGAAGAGTTTCGCTGTGTACTGGTCAAGTCTGCCTAGAGCCTTGGTCTCGTGAAGTTTTTCTTACATCTGCAGCTCATGCAAGGAGCACATGAAGAGTTTCGCTTCTGGGATAACTTCCTAAGAGAGCAGTGGTAACACAAGCTTTTTAGAAACAAGCAGCGCGTGCAAGTAGAATGGGAAGCATCTCCTGCATGTAAGGTGCTCAATGTAGACTGATGGCTCAGGCCTCTTCTGAATCCACACCTTTTTAACGTTGTGGGCTGTTCCACTGTACAACCTCAAGGGAGTATTCCTGAAAACTAAACAACAAGTGTTTTCTCGATGGTGTGACTACATCAGTGTTTATTCTGCAGCATTGAGTGTGGACGAATGCGGTACTACAGCGGTATGGAAAAAGCATAGAACTTCTGCTATAGACACGCTATTTTTTTCTCACTCACGTTACAAGCCTTTCCATTTCATGACAATTATTTTGGCTTGTATCATCCTTTTTTTCCATTTAAAAAAAAAAAAAAAATTGAATTTGCCTTATTGCAGTAATAATATTCTTTCAAAATAATTACACTGTTTAAAAGCATCGAGTCACAATGCAAACAGTTACACCTCCCAGTCCTTTCTTACAGGAACCAGGTGAACCACCAGTAAAATGGCATTTGTGGTACAGATCTTTCAATGATTATTTAGGAGCAATTGATGGGCTAAAATTCGAAGCGGATAGAAAACAAAGTCTAATGTATTATTATTTGGGTATAGAAGGCCAAATCCTTTTTGACCATCTACCAGAATAAACAGGTAATGATAGTGAATATCTTGATGAATATCAGCTAGCAGTAAACTACCTAAGTATGTACTTTGAGGGAAAAGTTAGTTTGGTGGTACACAGACATACATTTATTACTCAAATTCAATGGCCAATGAATCCATTGATTCTTATGTGACAGCATTAAAAATGTTGGCTGGTTATTGTAATTTTGAAAAATTCACTTCTCAATTAATTAGGGACCTGATAGGTTGCAGATGTTATTCCAAAAAGATTCAGCAAACATTTTTATCCTGGAAGAATCCATCATTGGATGAGGGTATAGATATTGGAAAAAACATTGAAAGTTCACAACTAGATGCTATGAGGAAATGTGAATTTTGTGATCAGTTATGTCCCCTATCGTAGACCCCAACGGCTCCATGTGCATGCTATAAGTACATGTATGTTCCCTCCTGCTCCAGTTTTGAAGACGCAAATATATGTGCGTCCACCGTCAACATGTCCTCTTTCAGACCCGCCATGAATGGGTCAGATATTCCATCCCTAAGTATGAAAGGCCACCGACTTTATGTGGTTCACTTTCCACATTTTACAGATTCAGGCGAGTAGGCCCGAATTCTGTCATCAAGCCTTTTCCTGCCTTCTGCTTCTGAAAGCTCCAGTCTGAGCCTGCATCCGTGACCATGAACTTTGTCCTACTCCCTGCGCGGCTAACGGTGCCTGATCCAGCATATCGCCTGCCAAAAACTGTATTTCACCTTCGAGATTATCTCCTCCGCTCCTCATCCGATGCATTCCTGTCTAGTAGTTTAGGTAAACATTCCTCCAGCTACCGTGCAAAGGGCCAGGCCTCGCTGTCCTCATGCAAGTAATTCATAGCCCCGTTACCATGGAATATTCCTACCCCCTCGCATCTAGTGTAGACACTTAGACGCTTGTACACGCACTAACAGTCAGTATAGAATAGATTCTATCCTAGAGACCTCTCTTTTGGATAACACAGTTCTTTAAACATAGGATATTAGATATGATTTGGGATTAGGTTGACATAACCCCCAGACTTCTGTCTCCACATGTAGAGCTAAATGTCAAATCCCCTTCACCCTCTAGTTGCACGTCAATCACACGTCATGCGGCTGCTCGCGCATCTCTGCCAAATATTTCTGCTGACATTGCAGGATTCTTTTATGGATCCACCCACTTGTGACATCATGTTTAATGACGTATTTTAGTTACACCCATGTATACGCCTCTATCCGCTACGTATGTACCTTTTATCTATACTATCAGCTGTCACGCCTCTTGCATCTGTTTCACTGTAATGTATTTTCTATAAAACTGCTTATCTGTCAATAATATATGCCCTTCCTTCCTGAACTTTCGTGGTGATGGAATAGAATGCCTACAATTCGAATTGTATTCCTTTGTATAGGAATAAAGCCTTTTAAAACCTCTAATACCACGGATTCTGCCTCTTATATTTACTGAGTTATTCTTAATAGACTTTACCGCATAAAAAATAGTACCGGTAACAAAGTATTTACCACATAAATTGGCGCCCGAACAGGGACACTTTCTCATCTCACACGCCGGCGGTGCGTTGCAGGCCCGGTCTCCTGCCACAGCTGAACGGACAAAAAACGCGTACCTGCAGGATTTCCTGTATCTCCCTCCGGCCAAGCGGGGACGACTGAGGCTGCGATCAACACCCAGACGAGGCGGTGAGACGTGCGAAGTATCCCGACCAGAGCCTAGCTGAGAGAGCAAGATCCGAGGTATACAGAGTCCCACCAAGTTCCGAAGTTCCGAGTCCAGTCGAGTCGAGTCCAGTCCGGTCCAGTTTCAGTTCCGTTCCGAGGCCTTCCGTTCCGAGCTACCCGGTGAGTACCATTACCGGGGAGGCATTTAACGTGCACATAGTCTGTGCCGGTCAAGACGGGTTTGGGTACACAAATCCGGTCTGCACTGTTTTAGCAGTGTATCTGTACTGTTTAGCAGTATATATAGTATGTCTTGCATATAAATAAGTATTATCTAGTGTCAGTATTATGTCAGTAACTAGTTTTCTATTAGTTATCATTGTTCGTAAAACTGTTAAGCGTTAAATGTTTTAAATACGTTCTATATATTGTGGTGTGAAAGACTGTTCATTATTGTGTTTTCTTGTATAAAGTGTGTTCTAGTAATAAGGTCTAAAAATGCCGCTCTTTTCGAAACTAAGACAGATCAAAACTAGAAAAGGTGTACTCGAAGAAGCTGTTCCCATCCCACCTAGGGACACTCCAGGATACTTTATGTATCATAAGCATGGCCTAGATGCCGTATTATTTCTTGATTTATGGGTGGACTACACCAAAGAATTACCAGAGAGTCAGAGATGGCCCGCAGCGGGAACCTGGGATGCAGAATGCATCATGAGAGTAGAAGAAGAATTATGGAAAAAGAAAGCCAGACAGTCACAGAAAGATGCCATTGAATTATGGCGTAAAGAATCATATAGACGTACCGAAAAAGCACTCAGACAGGAAGAGAAAGGTAGAGAGAATTCAAATAAAACCCGAGAAAATCTATTACTTGAGGAAGGTACCCGAGTAAAATCAGAACAAGTAGATAGACAAAGAAACGCTCTTATGAATGGTATGTATCCTCTTCTGGCCGAAGGGTTACCCAAGGCTACCCCGGAAATACCAAAGGACTTAACTCCTCCATTGCTCCCGATAAAAGCACATCCCAAAACACATCCCAAAACAGCAAAAGACGTTTTCCTTTCCTCCTATTTAGATGACGCAGCTCCCGAGTATGCTAATACCATACCACCCACACCGCTTGCCGATGGTGTTCAACACCAAGAGCATTCGTCTGTATCCCCGCAACTACAAACTCCTACACAAGTTCCAACAGGCCCGTCCGTTTCTACAGTTTTTCCCGCATCTACGATTTCTATCCTACGCCCAACGAATCCTTTCGTGCCTAGCACCTCAGATGGTGCCACAGGAGGTACGACAGACATGTTTGCCACACCGCCGCGAAATAAACAGACCCTTAGAGATTTAGCACTCCAACGCACACCCCAATTATCGACATCCGACATGTTTAAAGAACAGCTTGTAGATTGTAGATACGACCCAGTACCAGGTAGACAGGATAAATTACTCATATCATCACTACGTATAAGACGAGCTACATTATATTTAATGACGATACCAGGAATGGGTGAACATCTAGACGAAATATATCGCTTTGTCCAAACAGGGCAAGGTCCAGAAAGTATTAACGAAGCTATGGAATACCAGAAAGTGGATGTCCAAAGACAACTACTACGTTTTTTTATAAATTATGTAATTAGGAATCAAGACAGGCCAGGGGCAGATCACGATACCATGCAAAGACTTGCCAAATGGGGTCAGAACATATCAGAAGAGAAACATGATAGACAGGCGTGTATAATCGCCATGTGTCGAAAGATCCGCAAGGAAGTATGATGAATACAGGCCCCAGCTAGGCCCGCAAGGCACAAGGGTTCGCTCTCCTGTAACGGAATCTATAAGGAAGTTGGCACGGAAACTGCAAAGTACAAAAACAGCATTTATTAACCCTTAAGGGTGGTCCTACAATCCACACAACACCCTTCAGTATTGCATGGAGTAGCACAAAGAACTTGCGTACACAGTCCCCTTTTATACACAACAGAGGGGCTCATAAGTGGGTGGATACAACATGAGGCCGAAGAACATTACCATTTATGGTCATTCTCGATACTGAATCAATACATGGGCGGAGCCAACACACTCCTTGAGCCCGCGAAACACATGGTCAAGCAAGGCTAATTATAACAGATGTGGTCAAGTCTGGACATGCGCCAGATGGACAAGAGAGAGCTATTTATAAATTGTTACTAGGCAGATTACAAGAGCAACTAACACAAAGGTCGGACTCTCCTCGTGGCGAACATGTGGCACATGATAATACAAAATGGATTCCGAACTTCGGTCAACATAACGGAGAAAACATGATCTAAAAGGAAAGCATTAATGTCTTCAGTAAATGCTTAATCACATTGCTGTTTTAATTTACAACAGACGACCCTTTCAGCATTCACTGAAGACATCCGGTTTCCAAAAATCATCATATATGTCAATTATCATCATTCCTTTAACCTCTTTAGCTAGACGCTTCTGATGAGCAACATCGGCAATAGCTTTCTTATCCGGGATGCAGAATGAAATGCATACGGAACAGAACAATGGTCCACATTGAACACACATACAGAAAAAGAACAGAATTGCTATAATAATACAGAGACCAGTTAAGACCTTCCATCCCCAGGCAGTAACCAATGCCAAAAACCATCCAGAAAAGGACCAAGTGCCGTTTTCTGTGTGGATTTCAGCTGCTATTTTATGCAGCTTGTTAATGGCGTTATAAACGGATGGCGTATGAGCAGGGATGAACACACAGCAACTACTTCCAATAATTTTACAGGCTCCACCTCGATCAGCTAGCATTACATCTAATACCATACGATTCTGCAATGCAACAATCCTAGTTATTTGTAACTCTTCCGTAAGATTCCCAAGAGCAGCAGCAGTCTGATTTGTCACAGCTTCTACCACTCTTGTTAATCTTCGGATCTTCCTACTATTCAAAGCGGCTCCAACAAAGAAAAACAGTCCTAAGTTAAAATCAATATACTGCTGCAAGCTGGTATCAGTCTGATCCACATCATCAATCGATAAAGTACGTTTATACCTATTTACAGTCACATTATTCAACAATTTCAAATCCTTATGGTAAGATGCTGGTGCTAGGAATACAGGAGGTAATAGGAAGGATACATAACATACCCCAGACCACCCAGCCAGCAAACGGTAATAACCTTTATTTCCGCACACAAAATAGGTATTATGGGACGCTAGGAAGGTACTGTTATTCAATCCATCAATGTTCAAGACAGTTAGGCAATCACTGACACCGACAGGGATAAAACCCACACTCTGGACACACAGGTCCGCTTGAGCCTGTGCCACTTGGATCACGAATTTGTCCTTCCCCACAGTGTCTCTGGTGTTCGTGAAGATATAGGGAATGGATTCATTGTCTGGTCGGTACTCTTCCCATTCCCAAATTGTCCCATTCGCTTGCGGATATCCATTTTTATCCTGATGACATTCTTTATTAAGTCTGAAAAGCAATCGTCCCACTGTCGGTTTCCGAGTGGCAAACAGTAAGGTGTACCATGCTCTACAAGAGCCATTATGAGAGAAAGGAAGTGGTATGAATGGCGTACCTCCTTTCTTCTGATGGGCCGGCATCATCCCACATATCCAACAGTTCGTAGCGTTCGTAGCAACGTGGGTATGATGCAGCATCTGAATGAAAGTGTTATTCAAATAAGACTGTCGATGCTTCAACTCTTGATACGGCAATGTATAGAAGTAGTGCTCCTCAGGCACCGGAATCGTCAACACAAGTGTTTTCCGAGCAGGAGTTACCTCCTCTACAAACCATGTTGTTATTCCAACAATAGCTACTGTTAGCATGAACCCCAACGCACAAAGGATTTTCTTCTTCTCCATGTCAAAGGAAACAATACCCTGATATTTTCCTGAAACTAAAAAGTCTGTCAGAACTCTTCCCCTTGGGCAGCGGTTGATTTCTTCACCAGCGGGCCAAGACGGGTGTCACTACACTAATGCAGGGCTGATCCCCCCCCCTTGCCTCATCGGCTCTCCGTTTCACTAACCCAAGGGCCGTTCTGACAGTATGTCCCGGTACTGGAAACCTCACTTCCTCGGTCGAAGATGATATCGCCTTCCTCCAGAAGTCGCGTGGTCCGGAAAGAGCTCCTCAGTGTCACCCGGCTCCGCAGCACGGCCTGTCTCTGCTGCCAGGATTTCTCGTTGATCGGTCAGCACGGCAGACTCCACCAATCCGGGCGGTACCTTTCGACAGTGCAAGGAATGGATCCAATTCTTCCTGTTCGAGACTCGCACAGCCGTCCTCGTTGCAAGGAGGACTTGCTCAGGGCCCACCCATCTCGGCTCCAAACTATTCGTTCTGTCGAAGACTTTCACCATGACATGGTCACCAGGCCGGAGACCATGTCCTTCACCGGTAGACCGATCAGGGAGCGCCTCTCGGACCTGTTGATGAATAGAAACCAAGTTATCCGTTAACTGTGCCAGATAATCGCTCATCATTACACAAGGTACATCATACACAGCCTTAGGCCTTGGTGGACCCCAAATGTTCATTGGGCGTCCAAATACTATTTCATACGGCGTAAAGCCGGTTCGAGAGTGTGGCACTGATCTAATTGACAATAACGCCAGTGGCAGGGCGTCTGGCCAAGTCAAAGACGTTGAAGCTTGGATTTTGGCTATCTTAAGCTTCAGTGTACCATTATACTTCTCGACTAGTCCTGCAGACTGAGGGTGGAACACGGCGTGGAACTTCTGGGTGATGCCCAGGCCCTTCAAGACGTACTTTATAACATCCGCTACAAAGTGAGGCCCATTATCACTCCACAGAAGTCTACAAACGCCGTATCGAGGGAAAAACTCTTTTAGCAGTAGCTTCGCCGTGGTCATTGCAGTGTTGTCTTTCGTAGGGTACGCCTCAACCCATTTACTGAAGGCGCAGACCACTACTAGAACATACTTCAAATTGTTACAGCGCTCAAGCTGGATATAGTCCATCTGCAGAACCTCAAAGGGTGCAGTGGGCATCGCAAATCCTCCCGCTGGAGTTCGAGTACCCTTTCCTGGGTTATACTTCAGACAGATCATACAGGTCTGCACCACCCTCTTCGCTGTGCTAGCAATCTCTGGATGCTCCCAGACTTGGGTAAGCAATTTCACAATTGCGGAAGCTCCAACATGTGCTAGCCCATGTGCCATCTGAACCATGGGTTGTACGAAAGCCGTGGGTAACTTCCATCCATCCATCTGCTTATTTCTCCAACAACCCTCATCATCCAACTCTCCCTCGCTAGCCCATTGCTCCCGCTCTTTATCGGAAGCGGTCCGTTGCATTTCGCGCACTTCCTCCTTCGCATCACGCCATCTTTCCACCTGTGACTTTACTACATACATGGCAGTAGCACCGGGCTGCATCGCAGTCTCCCGTGCTACTCGATCCGCTAGCGCATTCCCTTCTCCAACTTTATCAACCACTTTCCTATGGGCGCTACACTTAACAATGGCAATTTTCTTTGGGTATGTCAGTGCAGTTAAAAGATTATGAACTAACTCTCCATGCATTATCTGTACTCCATGTGACGTTAAAAACCCTCTCTCCTTCCAGAGTAGGCCGAAGTCATGCGCTACTCCGAAGGCATAGCGGCTATCTGTGTAAACATTCACACACAATCCTGTACTGAGCTCACATGCTCGTGTTAATGCTATCAGTTCCGCTGCTTGAGCTGACTTCTGTGGTATGCGTGCTGTCTCCACTATCGTTTGCAACGTGGTAATTGCATACACTGCTGAAGTCGTACCATCTGGTAGCTTCAGACAGGATCCATCCACCCACAGTTCTCCATCTACATCTGAAAAGGGCGTATCCTGGAGATCAATACGACCCTTTGTTTGTTCCTCAGTCACAAGAATACAATCATGCGCTTTCCGCGCCTCAGGCTGAGTTTCGGGGTATGGCAACAATGTTGCCGGGTTTAGTGTTACGCACCTTTTCAACGTAATATGAGGAGCCAAAAGCGTCAACTCATATCCCGTCAAACGGGCACTGGTCAAATGCTGCGTCTTTGTTTGATTAAGCAGGGCATCAACAGCATGGGGGACTAATACCAACAGCTTATGAGATAACACAATTCCCTCGCTTTGGCGTATTGACACAGCTGTCGCCGCAACCGAGCGAAAACACCCTGGTAATGCTCGGGCGACAGGATCAAGTACAGCCGAAAAATATGCACAAGGGCGCTGCTTGTCGCCGTGCATCTGCACTAAAACTGACAATGCACATCCATCTTTCTCATGCACATACAACGAAAAGGGTTTTGCATAATCAGGGGTCCCTAACACTGGTGCTGAACAAAGGGCCTGTCGCAGTTGCTGAAAAGCAGCATCACACTCATCTGACCAAGGGATTGGGATAGGCGTATCCTTTGTCAAAAGGGCTAACAATGGCTTAGCTATGTGTGAAAACCCCAATATCCACTGTCTACAAAAAGAAACGAGGCCCAAAAATGCACGGACATCCTTCTGTGTGGATGGTCTCGGTGTATCCAAAATTACTTGGATACGATCCGGTGTGAGTGCACGTCCCTCCTTAGACAAAAGGTGACCCAAATAAGTCACCTTTGGTCTACAGAATTGCAATTTCTTCCGAGATACCTTATGATTGTGGGATGCTAAAAAGGAAAGTAAGGATAGCGTGCTTTTCTCACACAATTCCAGGGTGTCAGCCGCCAACAAGATGTCATCGACATATTGAATGAGGGCGACCCCCTCGAGTAAAACAAAGGAATCCAACTGTCGTTTCAAAGCCTGACTGTAAATACTAGGGCTTTCTGTGTAGCCCTGGGGAATTCTACAAAAACGATAAGATCTATTGTTTAATGTGAACCCAAAAAGAAAGCGGCTATCGGGGTGAATGGGAATAGAAAAGAAGGCATTTTTCAAATCAATCACTGAGAACATGGTCGCCGTAGGCGGGACCAAGGTAAGCAACGTCGTGATATCGGAAACCACCGGGTACTGAGGTATCACGATCTTGTTTACCTCCCTCAAATCAATTATGAACCGATAGACCTTTGCATCCGTGTCCTTTTTCAGAATAGGGAGAATCGGACTGTTACAGATATTATAGGGAACTTCTTCCACTACTCCCACTGCGATCAAATCTTGCACAATCTGTATGAGAGCCTCCTCGCCCTCCTGGGAAATACGATACTGCGGGAGGCGCGGTAACACCGCCCCCTCCTGGACACTAATGTGGACCGGAGGAATCACCATTTGTCCCACATCTGTGTCCGAAGTCGCCCATAAAGCTCGAGGGAGGGTGGCCAACAACGCATCCTCTGATATCGTACACATCCGCCCTGACCGGGGGTAGTTGTCATTTAAGATCACCCTCACACCCTCAGGGGAGCAGCGGATCGTAGCCCTAAAGTGCTTTAACATATCAAGGCCCATAATGTTATCCGGTGTATACGGAGCAAGCAGAAACGGACAGGGCGCAGAAAAAGAATCAACCTTAAATGTAAGGGGCTGTGAAAGAGGGCTTCGGGAGAGTGTACCGTCAAACCCTACCGATGTAACCACTGAGCCGGATGGGGAGCCCCCGGAACCAAGTACCTAGACAATGCACTACGTGTCGCTCCTGTATCTACTAGGAACTGATCAGTAGAACCTAAAACCTCAGCCGATACATAAGGACCCGTCTGATCGACCGGCACCTCAACTGATTCAGACCCCCATCCAACGCATTCCTATGCATGCTGAGAATCATGATATCCTGATCGATCAATCTCCGATACGTGATACTGATGCTGGCGATCGAAAACATTTGAGCTATCTCGGTGCTGCCCAGCGGTATCGAAACGAACATGATCGTTAGAATTCCCTCTAAAGTTCGAGGAACCCCCTCTACCTCTCGGGCCACCCGGAGTATGCCCCTGACGCGAAGCACGCAACACTGGGCAATCCCTGGCCCAATGGCCCAATTGCTTACAATACGCACACTGGTTCCTATTCAAATCAGATCGGCCCGAAGGGGGACCATAAGATCCTCCCCTTCCTCTATTATTACCCCGTCGGGGCGGGCCATATACTTGTGCCAACATTACCTTAGTCTTAAGATCTTTCGATTTCTTTTCCTCCTGGCCCTTCGCCTCGTGCTCCTGACGCTCATAATACTGAGCGATAGTCAGAAGGGCCGTCGGCGTCGCGGAGGACCAGGAACTCTCGCTCGCTTTTAAACGGGCCGCAACTGCCGGTAGCAGATTAGCCACATATTTGTCCGCGAAAAGGTGGCGGCCCGTGTCGTCAGTAAGCGACTGGCCACTAAAATCATGAAACGTTTCCTCAAAGCGCGTGAAGAAATCTGCAACTGACTCGTCAACTTTCTGTTTACATGCAGCTAACATATTCCAGTCAATCTTTTTAGGGGGAATAATTGTTTTCAACTTAGCCACAATAGCAGCAGGGAGATCTAAAATATTCTGGGGTGGTTTCTGTGCGGGCTTCCTCTCCCTGTCCTCATCCTCAAGCTCAGACCACCGGGCCTTGAAGGCAACCGCATCATCTACCTTTCGGACAGACCGCCACGTGTCCGGTGGTAGAATAAGACCAAAGAACAGGTCTCTATCCGCTAAGGTCATAATGCAAGAATTCAAGGCCCCCTCGACTTCTTCATAGAAGGCCGCTGGATTCTTGTGGGGGTCAGGCAATGCATTCTTTAACGCCATAACATCGGCCCTATGCCATGGAGTATAAACCCAATTATACACAAAATATCCCCTAGCATCGGCGGAGTTAATGTCCGAGCTAGTCCCCGCTCCTTTAGGAGGAACATACAAAGGCGCCGCCTCTCGCATTGGTTTAGCATGCACTACGTCATCCTTATCTGACTGGGAGGTGGATGAGTGGCCCCCTGCTGCAAACGAATCCCACTGCTTCTCCTCCTCCGTTTGTTGGCGTGCTTTCTCTCTAAGGGCCAGCACCTCGTCCCGCAAAGCGAACAACCGCCGAGCCGCCTCAGGAGCCTTAGGGGGAGAAAAAACACCATTACGTAATGCTCCGGCATCCGAAGACACTTCGTCAGGCTCAAGGACACTAGAATATTTTCGGAAAGCAGTAATTACTTCATCCGCGAAATGAGACAGAAAATACACCCTCTCTCTATCTTGCCACGACCCCCAAGTATGGAACAACTCCTCCTTAGACATCTTGCCCTTAAGTGCACGGAGGGAAAGTTTCCGAAGCTCAGCCATATGCTCGGCCGATAACATGGACCGTGTGTCTACCTTACCCGAAGCCGGGCCAGAATCTTGCGGCCGCGGAGCAGATGCGCCAACATAAGGGGGCGGAGAGCGATCTAGCAAATAAAAATCATCATCAGGATTATTAAGGACAGGATAAAGTGGCTGGCGAACAACATATTGACCCGAAACTTGTAGCCTACGCTCTTTCTCTTGTCTGTCCGCCTGCTCTTTGTCCTCCCGACGCTTCGCTTCCTGTGCTCGCACATGATCATTCTTCCGTTGGTCTTTATCATACAGCGCTTTCTCACGCTTCTCTCGCTCACGCACTTCCTTCACCCATAATCGCACACACTCAAACATATCCTGACGAGCACGTCGCTTACACATACACTGTTCCACATACTCAATCTTACGTATATCAAACGATCCATACAAAGGCCATCGCAACTCAGGATCCTTCTTCGTGTATTTCCTCCATACTGTGCTGTACATTATGGAAGAAAGACCATGCTTTACATACATATCCCTATTAGGCGTCCCCTCTGGGGGAGCTGGAGCAGATTCCTCGAGGTTCAACCGGTTTCCAAAACAGCAGCACCACTTACGGAGTGCGCTGAAAGCAGGCATGCTCAGAAATAATGCAAAATATGCAATATTATAAAAAATGGCACTTAATCGTTGCGCCGTTCAAAGTTACACAGCTCTGGAGAAATCTCTCCACATTACCTGCCTATATGTGTTGCAACGCATATATTTTCACAAAGACAAATACAAAATATGACTAGTCATCATCAATCAAACTCAAATAGCCAACCCAGGCTTCAAAAACTCGGAGCAAGTACCGTACAACGGTTCTTACCAATCAAGAGTCCAGATTCCAACTGCCAAGCTCCACAATCGCCCAAACGGCTCTCACGGCAGGACCGACAGAAGAGGTCTCAGTCGATGACCGGCGCCACCCAGACGGTCAGCTCGGAAGGGAAGGAAGAAAAACCTCGGGATGTCAGGGCTAAGACGCCGCTGGCAGTGATCACGTCCCCGGCCAAACTCCTCACCTTCGTCGCGACCAGTCCTTCGAGCATCCGAGTCGCCAATGAGCCCCACGTGACGGGCGCCAATTGATGAATACAGGCCCCAGCTAGGCCCGCAAGGCACAAGGGTTCGCTCTCCTGTAACGGAATCTATAAGGAAGTTGGCACGGAAACTGCAAAGTACAAAAACAGCATTTATTAACCCTTAAGGGTGGTCCTACAATCCACACAACACCCTTCAGTATTGCATGGAGTAGCACAAAGAACTTGCGTACACAGTCCCCTTTTATACACAACAGAGGGGCTCATAAGTGGGTGGATACAACATGAGGCCGAAGAACATTACCATTTATGGTCATTCTCGATACTGAATCAATACATGGGCGGAGCCAACACACTCCTTGAGCCCGCGAAACACATGGTCAAGCAAGGCTAATTATAACAGATGTGGTCAAGTCTGGACATGTGCCAGATGGACAAGAGAGAGCTATTTATAAACTGTTACTAGGCAGATTACAAGAGCAACTAACACAAAGGTCGGACTCTCCTCGTGGCGAACACGTGGCACATGATAATACAAAATGGATTCCGAACTTCGGTCAACATAACGGAGAAAACATGATCTAAAAGGAAAGCATTAATGTCTTCAGTAAATGCTTAATCACATTGCTGTTTTAATTTACAACAAGTAGAACGAATACATAAAGAAAGACGAGAAACAGACAGAGTAGAATCAGAAGAAGAGGAGGAGCAAGAGTCAGAGCAAGTAGAAACGATAGCTTATGTAGGTAGAGGAAGACCCCATAATAATATAAAAGGCTTTAATGATTCGATACGCCCGATACGTCCAGAATATAATAGACATTTTCCAAACCCTATGTTAAATATAAAATCCCCTGAACACCTATTCCAAGCCGCTGATAAATTACTCCGAGATCGAAGGGGGTACCACATGCTCGATTCCATGGACGAACAAGAATTAGCCAGGTCAGCAGTACAATGGGCTGACGGTCCCGGCGAATACAATGATGATGTACTTGCACACACGTTTCTGAATCTAGACCCATATGAGCAGCGTTTAGCTAGTATATACATGATTCAACACCTCCTTATATTATATAAAAGCCAACACTCCGATCCAGGACCCTTACCTGACATATTGACAGAACTGCTCACGAATACATGGAGAGGGTCAGGTACTGATTTGATTAAAGAAATACTAGAATCCCGAAGCCAATATTTAAATTTCGTATGCCCAGAACACGTTCCAGTTCCCCTTATGGGAAGAAAAATGTATCACATAGATAGACAGAACCCGTTACGTGAAGTGCACCCAATCAGAGGTGCCGGTGATAATTTTACACGCGTGTTTGTGTACACGCCTATAACTAAATTAGAATTATTAGAAATGAAGAAAGTAGTACCCAGCCATGACAAGGACCCAGCAGGTTTCCACCGTGAAATAAAGGACATGTTACTCATGGGAGAGTATACCTACCCCGACATTATGAAAATATTAAAGGTCCTACTACCCGCCGGTATTTATGAGAAACTCAAAGAAAAAGAATGGGAGGTGGGAGACCAAAAGATAGATTGGACAGCGTTGGAAAACGAAGAAAAAGCCCGAGCTGCAGGAGCAGGGCTTGGGGAAAAGACTACAGCACTAGCAGGATTACTAATACAGGTATTGCCACGTTTATTAACTACGAAAAAGGAAGACTGGGGTGCAATCTCAGCCTGCAAACAAAAGCCAGATGAAGACACTAGTGATTTCTATTCCCGATTTGAAAAATGTTTTGGTATAAATAGTGGTATAAAAGCCAGTAGTGAGTCATATCCACATCTGTTTGTGACAAAATTAGTTGAGAATTCTCTGCTACAAGTCAAGAATAGAGTATTGAAATTCGAAAGTACCTGGCAAGGTAATACCCCATCACAGATGTTACAGATGTTACAATATCACCACAATAGAATTAGAGAAGAACAAGAACACAAACAAAGACGTATGAAAGATACAAAAATGAAAATGCTTGTTGCACAGTCAGTTCCAGCCGATAGTCATCAAAAGGGTGATTCCGCAGGTCCTGCGAAAGGGACATGCAACTATTGTAAACAACAAGGTCATTATATACACGATTGTCCAGTCCTGAAACATAATATTGCCACAGGTAGAACGCAGGAGAGACTACGTCCACCTAGACAGGATCAGAATCAACAACAAATCCCTCAACATGCACAACCTAGGTTAGCTCCGCAACAACTAGCTCCGCAACAGGCAGCTCCACAACAGATCGTAGCACCACCACAAGCGCAGCCTATTGCTGCAACACAAGCGACAACACAACAGATGTATCAGTATGCACAAGCAGATTATCCCGATTATCAGCGATACTCATGAGATAGCCTAGAGAGGGAAGTTGGCTTACCCCTTATTGAGGTTCCTGTAGACCAAGAGGGACCTTATGTACATAGTGAACTATTAGGGGAAGACAGAAAGTTTTTACTTGATACAGGGGCAAGCAGAACAACTATAAGACGCAGTGAAGTTCCAGGGGCACCCCTCTCAGGCTCACAGAATATTTCCCTTGGATTCTCAGGAAAACCTATAATCAATGACGTAACACAACCTCTTCCACTTACAGTCGGTCCATTGACACGTACTACAGATTTATTGCTTACTAAATCATGTCCAGAAAACTTGTTAGGTATAAAAACATTGAAAGCTCTAGGAGCTATAATATGTTGTTCTCCGGAAGGAGTACGACTATTTTTACGTGACTTTAAAGGTCACTACGTGTCCAGAGACATGGATCACCGACTGCAGAATTTACCTACACATTTATGAGCACAAGGCCCCACTGATGTTGGTTGCATGAACATTACACCATATTGAGTTACACTGAAAACAGGAATAGTACTACCACGAATGCGACAATACAAGTTACCACCAGATGCTGTTGTGGCTTTATTGCAAATCATTGACGAGCTCATTGCACAAGGAGTGGTTGTCGAAACCGACTCCAATGTATGTAATTCTCCGATAATTCCGATTCTTAAAAGAACGGATCCAAAAGCGCCACCAGTATATCGATTAGTTATTGATCTGCGCAAATTAAATAAATGTATTGTACCACAATACCCTGTGGTCCCAGATATCTCTTCATTACTCACAGCTATTGACTCAGAAGCAACGTGCTTCACTGTAATTGATCTCAAGAATGCTTTCTTTAGTGTCCCAATCGATCCGGAAAGTCAATATTTGTTCGGATTCAGTTTAAATGGACGAAGTTTTAAATTCACACGCGCACCTCAAGGATTTACAGAAAGCCCCAGCATCTATAGCCAAGCACTAAAACGAGAACTTGACAGTATCCACATGCCAGTTAACACTGCCTTGCTTCAATATGTCGATGATCTGCTGATCACCGCTCGAAGCGAACCTGAATGTGAAAAAGCGTCACTGACGGTTCTGAAATTTCTGGCCGACAAGGGGCACAAGGTGTCCCCTTCTAAGCTGCAATTCTGTGTCCAGCGAGTTGTTTACCTTGGGCACTCGCTGTCCAAGGAGGGAAGGCAGCTTACACCCGACCGCATCCAGTTAATTGCTAACATGCCACCACCCAAGACACAAAAGGAGGTGCGGGCTTTTATAGGCCTCACTTCATACTGTTGGCAGTGGATCCCTCAATATGCATTTCTAGCAAAACCACTCATCCAGTTGACAACACAGGAGGCAGCCACATCGACTGTCCTCCCTTGGACTCAAGAACATACACACGCCTTTGAAAGCTTAAAGAAAGCTTTATGCCAAGCACCTGTCTTAGCAACACCATGTTACAATAAACAGTTTACACTCTTTGTTACAGAACGCGAAGGTACTGCCTTGTCAGTACTCACTCAGGAACAAGCAGGATCACACAAACCATGTGCTTATTTCTCTAGTACATTAGATCCAGTAGCCCAGGCTCTTCCTGCGTGCCTGAAATCGGTGGCAGCAACAGCTTTAGCTATCAGACAAAGCGATGCCATAGTGTTAGGACACCAATTGACAGTACAAGTACCACACGCAGTAGAGGTTCTTTTGAACCGCACACAAACACAACACTTGACTATAGCGAGACTCACCGGTTACGAACTGACATTGTTTCAGCCACATATAGAAATCAGACGTTGTAATACGTTAAATCCTGCCACACTGTTACCAGTGGGCGGAACAGATCCCTTGGCACATGATTGTGTCGAAGTCATTACTATCACGACGAAACCCAGACAAGACTTGACAGATATCCCTTTGTCAGATCCAGACTTGACATTGTATGTAGATGGGTCATGTATGAGAACAAGTACAGGAGAGTTAGTGGCCGCTTACGCAGTCACAACAGACACTCAAGTCATTGAAACAAATTGTATTAATACTTTGTCAGCTCCAGCAGCAGAGCTCATCGCCTATATTCAAGCCAAAAATAAGAAAGTCAACATATATACAGATTCACGTTATGCATTCGGAGTCGTCCATGACTTCGGCGTGCTGTGGCGAGAGAGAGGTTATTTAACTTCTCACGGTGCCCACATCCAACACGGACCCCTCATTCAAGCCCTATTAGACGCGATTCATCTACCTACTGCAATATCGATTATGAAATGCAAAGCCCACACAAAGGTTACCGATATCATTTCTCAGGGTAATGACCTAGCTGACAGAACAGCTAAACAGACTGCTCAGAATCAGACTCACACAACTGACATGACAAAGACAATAGTTTCGACACCAACACATTGCATGACAGTTAAGAATCCCGCCCTTGATGTAATTGACATACAGACACATGCTACACCAGAAGAAATAAAGAAATGGACTGAATTAGGAGGGATCCAAACGGATCAAGGATGGATGACGAAGGAAAAATCTAT
Source organism: Triturus cristatus (assembly GCF_964204655.1). Taxonomy (NCBI): domain Eukaryota; kingdom Metazoa; phylum Chordata; class Amphibia; order Caudata; family Salamandridae; genus Triturus; species Triturus cristatus. Next base: position 854,032,097 of record NC_140588.1, on the reverse strand, counting down.
ATGGTTTATTCCCGACTCCATGGTTCAAGTTATCATTAACACAATACATAGTCCAGCGCACCTAGGAGAAAAAGCTATGCTAGACAGCATTCAACACATTTGGTTCAACAAACACTTGCGAGCAGCAGCTAAACAAAAAGTTCGTACCTGTATGATATGTTGTCAGTTTAATCCAGGTAAAAGCATCCCCGTAGAGCAGGGTGGATTTCAAACTCCCGATCATGCTTTTGAAGTCCTCCAGATGGATTATATCCAGATGGAACGATGTCGAGGATTCAAATTTGTTCTCGTAGTTGTCTGTGCTCTTTCCCGTTGGACAGAAGCATACCTGGTTTCAGATTACACTGCCCCGACTACTGCCAAACAGTTAGTTCGAGAATTCTTCCCACGGTACGGTTTACCACGTGTTGTCTACTCAGATAACGGCCAGCCGTTCTCATCCGAATTAATGAAACACGTTTCCCTTTTATTAGGCTACCAATGGAAATTCCACTGTGTCCGACATCCCGAGGCAGCAGGTCTCGTGGAACGTCATAATCAAACTCTGAAAATTAGATTGTCCAAAATATGTAGAGAAAAAGGAGTTGATTGGATAGTAGCCTTACCAGTTGCGCTCTTTTACATGAGAATGGTAGCACATTCTCGAACAGGGCTATCCCCGTACGAGGTGATCTTCGGTAGACCACCAAATATGTGGGGGACGCCTATACCGCGCAAAATCACTGATGTTGACTGTAATATGCTGACAGATTACCTGGCTTCCTTGATGTCTGCACTACAATCTTGTCGTTCACAGGTATCCGCAGCTTTTCCCGATAATACTGAGGTGAAGCCCCATGACGTGGTTCCTGGGGACCTGGTGCTGGTCAGGAATTTTGACCGGAAGACCCAACTGGATCCTAGGTGGAAGTCACCGAAGTTGGTTCTACTCACCACAAGGACAGCCGTGAAAATCGAGGGACGGAAAGGGTGGTTGCACTCGAGTCATATCAAGAAATTTTATGGACTACCATCCAGTGTAGATACTCAACCCTGTATTCCCTCACAGACAGACTCAAAGCTCCCCTTGGCTGAATTAACAAAACCAGAACTTTACAAACTAAAATTGAGGTCTAGTAAGTCAGACAATTTGATTGTTTAAGTCCTCTCCAAGGTGAATCGGTTGAATTTGTCTCTGACATGTATCCTCTAGACCGGAATAGAGAAAGAAATCATCAGATGCAGCTCAAAAAGCATGCGTATTGTAAATCACTTCGTAGTCACTGCACAGTAACATTATTAATTTTGTTTTCTTTAAGTCTTCTGATTATTTTTTCCAGCATACTACTGCACATGTATTACCCTATTCTTAAACGTGCTTACAATATAACTGCAGAACATTCTTTTAGCGAATTTCCTCCGCATGAGTTGTCCTATAGATTTGCGCTGCGCAACAACACATTCATTAGTATGTTACATCATTCCCATCAAACCAGCAATGCCACAAATTGTTGGATATGTGGCCGACTCCCTCCCTATCAGAACTATAAGGGAGTTTTGCCCCTCTTTCCCTATCCATTCACACACAATGGCTCCTGTGGAGCATGGTTTAGTTTGATTAATTCCCTAGATTCAAATTCCGCAGTTTATCAAGACAACTGGGTATGGGGAAACCTGAACCTAGTTTTACTTAAAGTCTGCTACCCTAACAAGGAGGGACTTCCCAGAAGAACAGGAACTGATCTAGAAAATGAAGTATATGGATTAGGTAATTTTACACTTAACCTCATGATCCTGAACGTTGAATCTGAAGCTACACCAATCTTGCCCGCCATGTCAGTATTCCCAGTAAAAGGGGAATTATGTATAAGAAAGAATGGTTCCATACACATGGGCCATAGTAAATGCACCACTGTAATAAAATTCAGTGATCAAGGCAAGTCTACATTTAGAGCTTCCCATCATTCCTACTTCATATGTGGCCAGACCGCATATATATGTCTACCTCTAGATTGGGATGGTACCTGTTACATAGCATTCCTTCTGCCACCTGTTTTCCTAGCTCCTCCTGATTATCATAGAAATACCCATTTAGTACACAATAGACAGCAGAGAGATCTCCCAATTGTCGATTACACTGAAACAGCATGGGAAAAATACACAGATTTCAATAAAGGTTTCTTTCCCTATATAGGTACAGTCACTAATAGTAAGCTGATACGTAGATTAACTAGAACCCTTGAAGCAGTAGTGAACGAAACTATTTCCGCCTTAGGCAATTTAACAGAAGAACAGTCTGCTATGCGGATTGTTGTGCTTCAAAACCGTCTTGTCCTTGACGTCATCCTGGCCGACAGGGGCGGAGCTTGTAGGGTCATCGGATCAAGTTGCTGCATTTTCATACCAGAAAATTCGCCGTCGGTATATAAAGCCATAACTCGCCTTCATAAGATTGTAAGCCAGATACACCAGAGTCCAGGCACCTGGACTTGGTCCGGTTGGATCTGGGGCGTGTTGTCAGCCTGGGGATGGAGAATCCTATCCTTCCTAGGTATTGGCTTTCTCATACTATTCAGTTGCTGCTTATGTCTACAATGTGGGCCAGCGATTTGTGGTCTGTGTGCCACCTCGTGTATCCCACATCCAAGTTTTCGTTCAAGATCCCGGAAGAAGAAAGAAGAACAAATGATGCTATATGAACAGATTGATGAAGATCGATATCTCCTGAGGGTCCGTAGGGGACAAGGAGGGAATGAGGAAATGTGAATTTTGTGATCAGTTATGTCCCCTATCGTAGACCCCAACGGCTCCATGTGCATGCTATAAGTACATGTATGTTCCCTCCTGCTCCAGTTTTGAAGACGCAAATATATGTGCGTCCACCGTCAACATGTCCTCTTTCAGACCCGCCATGAATGGGTCAGATATTCCATCCCTAAGTATGAAAGGCCACCGACTTTATGTGGTTCACTTTCCACATTTTACAGATTCAGGCGAGTAGGCCCGAATTCTGTCATCAAGCCTTTTCCTGCCTTCTGCTTCTGAAAGCTCCAGTCTGAGCCTTTATCCGTGACCATGAACTTTGTCCTACTCCCTGCGCGGCTAACGGTGCCTGATCCAGCATATCGCCTGCCAAAAACTGTATTTCACCTTCGAGATTATCTCCTCCGCTCCTCATCCGATGCATTCCTGTCTAGTAGTTTAGGTAAACATTCCTCCAGCTACCGTGCAAAGGGCCAGGCCTCGCTGTCCTCATGCAAGTAATTCATAGCCCCGTTACCATGGAATATTCCTACCCCCTCGCATCTAGTGTAGACACTTAGACGCTTGTACACACACTAACAGTCAGTATAGAATAGATTCTATCCTAGAGACCTCTCTTTTGGATAACACAGTTCTTTAAACATAGGATATTAGATATGATTTGGGATTAGGTTGACATAACCCCCAGACTTCTGTCTCCACATGTAGAGCTAAATGTCAAATCCCCTTCACCCTCTAGTTGCACGTCAATCACACGTCATGCGGCTGCGCGCGCATCTCTGCCAAATATTTCTGCTGACATTGCAGGATTCTTTTATGGATCCACCCACTTGTGACATCATATTTAATGACGTATTTTAGTTACACCCATGTATACGCCTCTATTAGCTACGTATGTACCTTTTATCTATACTATCAGCTGTCACGCCTCTTGCATCTGTTTCACTGTAATGTATTTTCTATAAAACTGCTTATCTGTCAATAATATATGCCCTTCCTTCCTGAACTTTTGTGGTGATGGAATAGAATGCCTACAATTCTAATTGTATTCCTTTGTATAGGAATAAAGCCTTTTAAAACCTCTAATACCACGGATTCTGCCTCTTATATTTACTGAGTTATTCTTAATAGACTTTACCGCATAAAAAATAGTACCGGTAACGAAATATTTACCACAGCTAAACAACTAGAAATTGAAGCTCCACTCACTGGAGTAGCAAGTGTTAATTCTACAACCAAATGTTCACATATGTCTGGATTTAGCGGTTCATATATGGGCGCAGTTTTCCCAAATTGCTGTGTTTCAGATATGGTTCAACAACTCATGTGTCTAATTATAAAAATTGTTCAGCTGTAACACAAGAGAGCTTGAAGTGTAAGGAATGGGGACATATTGGCAAAGTGTGCAGGGGTGGCAGACACATTCCTTTCTATCAGGAGCATTCAAGATTGCACATTGTGCGATGAGCAGGAGGAAATTGAGAAAAAAAGAAGAAGAATTGGTCCTATCTGTAGAGTGTGTGGAAATTAACAATATTCAAACTGAGAAGAAATATAGTGATCCTTTAGGATATGTAGAAATTGAGGGCAGTGGAATTCCTCTACTTATTGATTCAGAAGCTAGGATAACTATCTTCTCAATTGACAAATAAAAGAGAGTCTTGGTCACACAAGTCATTGTTACCTCCAGATGTGGTCAGCGCTTAGTTTAAAGGCAGTAGAATAGATCTGTGAGGGTACATTTGGGTAGATATCAAGCTTGAAAACAAAACTATACATGGTAAAGTTTATGTAGCTTACAAAGGCATAAATGTATTTGGATGGTGGCATCAAGCAGAGTTTGGATTGGTCATCAAGCCAGGCCAGAAATGTCCTGTATCTTTAATTAATTCAGTATTGGACCACATGCACAGGAAAAAGAAATTTGAATGTGTTTTTCAAAACAAAATATGATAAATCAAGTATTCTTCTCAGCTCATTAAAGTTAAAGATGGTATGTCTCCTGTGAAATACAAGCTCTGTAATGTTCCACATAGTATAAGGAGTGAGTTCTCACCGATGTTAACAAAAATGCTTGGATTATTGAAAGGGTGGATGCCACTTTGTGGTTGTCTCTTATTGTTTCAGCTAAGAAGAAGACTAGTGAATTACGTCTTTGTGTGGAATTAAGGTCCATCAATAATGCCATTTGGGTTGATAGCTACCCTTTACCACGCATTGATGATTTGATCACAGCTGTAGTTCAAGCCAAATGGTTCTCCTAATTGGATTTGAGTGCAACGTCTAATCTGTTAGTTTTTGAAGAGCATTCTCGTCATTTAACAGCTTTAGTTACCCTTGACAGTACATTTCAATTTTGCCGCATGCCTTTTGGATTAGCCTCAGCTGCTTCTGTGTTTCAGAAAGAAATGACTAATATGTTTAAAGATGTATCTAATGTGGTTATTTTCCAGGATGATATCTTAGTGCAGACTAGGCCTGGGCGAAAATTTCGTTCCGTTCGCGGAAATTGCGATAATTTGACATTTTCGCGTTCCGCGGAGAGCGCGAAAATGTCAAAATTTCCGGTTTCCGCAGCTTGGCGATAATTTGTTTCTTGCTCGTGCTGTAAAATAATACATTCTCGCGCACGCGTGATCGCCTTACCTGAATCCCTGCATTCGCCAACAAGTTTTCTTGATCCGGTCGCGTTCTCCATGAGATGTTGTATTGTTTTTAGCCATTTGCGCTGTCTCGCGACAGTTCGCGCCCGCAGTGACGTCATGCGTCGCGCGATCACGTCTTTCTTCTCGCGATGGTGCACCGTGAGACAACTCAAAACAAGATGGCCGCGCCCGCAAGCAACCACATGGGTAAGTTGGCGACCCGCAAGCATGCAGAAAATCTCGCGAACATGCGGGACAAAAACTTCCGCATCTTCGCGATATTTCCGCTTGTTTGCAATAATTTTAAACATTTTCGCGATAATTTGCGAAAGTTAATTTCGCAAATTCCGGCCACCCCTAGTGCAGACTGACACAGAAGAAAAACATAATGAGATTGTTGAACAGTTACTAGAGACATCTCAAAATAATTTTTGGGTCACATTCTTTCTAAGGATGGGGTTAAACCTAAATGCAGCATTGTGGAAGGCATTTTTAATGTTCCCCATCCAGTCAATTAGGAACAATTACGATCCTTTATTGGCCTGTGTGAATTTTATGCAAAATTCACACAAAAGTTTGCTGATCTTACAGAATGATTTAGAAGTATGATAAAAAAAGGGGCAGATTTTATTTGGACATCTACCTGTCAAGAACATTTTCAACTTATCAAAAAGAGCATTTTAGCAGCTTCAGCTCTTCAATTATATGTGGAGAGTCGGGATACCTATGTGACAGTTGATGCGAGCTCATATGGCATGAGTGCAGTACTCTCACAGATGATTGGAGATGAAGAAGTGACAGTGGGATTTTCCTTTAGAAGAATTAAAGATGTTGAGTTAAGATACTCACTTATTGAAAAATAAATGCTTGCTTGCAAATGGGGAATAGAAAGATTTAGATCTAATATGTGGAGAATAAAGTTTTGGCTGAGGACGGGCCATAAGCCCTTAGTGGATATTTTATCAGGCAACAAGAGAAAAAAAGCTACAGCTGGATTAGCATGATTGTCAAGAAAGTTGCTAGAATAATTTTTTTCAGTACATCACATTGCGGGTGGTAAGAACATAAAGGCAGATTTTTTGTCTAGGTTACCTAAAGAGGACAGTAGTTTAAATTTGAAAGAACAAGATGACATTGAAGAATGCATAATTGTGAGTGTGGAGGACACTGTGATTTGTTCAGATATGGGAGGATGACAAAATGCTTTGGTGAAAGATCTTATATTGATGCAATTTATGGATTTTGTAACTGCTGATTCGCCCAAAGAGAAATCGATTGATGTTGATTTACAACCCTATTGTAAAGTGGCTGATGAGCTTTGTATTGAAAATAATTTGCTGGTCGAAGGAGGGAAATTAATTCCTCCAAATTGTTTTCAGACTAAGGAGATTAGAAACAGCTCATGTGGGTCATTTAGGAATGACAGCAACCAAACGCAGGATCCACAATGACTTTTGGTGGAATAGAGTGGATAGTGAGGTAGATTGGTAAGGGAATGTACACAGTGTTCATACAGAAACAAACACCTTGCTACTTCTACACCAGTACCAAGACCTATTCTGTGTCTGGACAGGGTTTGGCAGAGAGGAGCTGTGGATTTTTTAGGACCTTTTCATGTACTAGCCAATAACATGAAATTAATAGATCATATATCCAGATGGGTAGAGGTGAGAGGAGTTTCGGATCCAAACTCCAAATCTGTTATCCGTTTTCCACAGGATGTATTTAGTAGAGAAGGGGTTCCTGAAGAATTGTTATCAGACCATTGAGTGCAATTTACATTAGCCAGTATGCAACAATTCTCAACAAAAGCAGGGGTGAAATATTTATGCACCCCGCTAAATCATCCACAGGCAAATGGAAAAGAGATTCAACAGAGTACTGGTACTTCCTATTTTATAACGTAGTACATAGAATGTTTGTGTATCTTAATTACCTAGGAGCTTGTATAATGTAATTCTTAGAATGTTTTGGTGGAAAAGGATTGAAACACCTGAGGCAGTTGGCGCTGATCTTCTGAGCCCTTGGTACCTGTACAATGCCAGATCCTGCAAGCACCCAGAATGATTAGACTTTTGGTCCTGCAGTGTTTTGTGGAAGCAACATAGCAGTGCTCAGGTTCTGGAGCACAGGCTATATCCCCCAGCGGTCCATGCTGCTGAAGGAGGTGGAGAAGTCCTGCCATCATGCTAAAAGTGCCTGGAGTTTACCACGGCCCGTCTGTGCCCATCAGATCCTGGTGGAGACTGGGCTGGGCCACTGCCTTTGGTCTTGCTTTAAGGTATGCACAGATAGTTTTTTTGGTTTTTGACTTACACCAATTCCTAATTCTTTTGTTGTATGTGGCCTTCTACTTGACTTTAAACACAATGGTGAAGAAAAAGGATGGATGACTTTTGAATACATCAACACCACCACTACCCCCTCAACCTCAATAGAATAAATGCTGCAACGGGTGAGAAGGCATCATTAGTAGTGGTATCGATCTTACTGTGAGAGAACTTTTGCTTAGCTCAATTATATGGCAATACCACCTGGTCAGTCTCCCGCCCCTCTAGGTTTGTACTCACTCATCGCAAGATCATTGGGTTCTTTAGTCCAGACCCCAACCCTTGTTAAGAAAAACCCTGGACTAAGGGGCCGATTAGGATGGCGGAAGGACCGCCACCGAAGGGCTGGCGGTGGCGGTCCTTCTGCCACCACACATCCTAATTGGGCGGTGGGTACCGTGGCGGACGCATAGTACGTCCACCACTGCACCGCCAAAGGCAATCGTTCAGATTGCCTGGCGGCCGTGCAGGGTGCCTAAAATGGTGGCAGTGCCTAGCAGGCACCGTCCACCAAATTAGGATGTTGGTGAAAATCATGAATGTCATAGATGATGTCCACAAATCACTTGGCAAGGACCGCAGCTGCCTACTTATACTCCTGGATCTTTCGGCGGCCTTCGACACGGTTGACCATAAACTACTCATCAATGTACTATGAGAAAGGGTAGGAGCAGAAGGAGGTGGTCCTACAATGGTTCACCTCGTTCCTGCAAAACCGCTCCCAAAGAATAAAAATCAGAAACTTCATGTCTGACCTACACCCCATAAACAGAGGCGTTCCCCAAGGATCAGTTCTCTCTCCCGCACTGCTCAACATCTACATTGTGCCACTCACCACCATCCTCAAAAAAGCCAACATACCCTTCCAACTTTATGCAGATGACACCCAGATCTACCTTGAAACCTCAACCACAGCAGACATACAAAGATTCAATGACACCCTAATAGAAGTCCAAAAATGGCTGTCCCAAAACCATCTGAAACTCAACCAAGAAAAAACGAAAATCCTCCTCATAGCCAACAAAGAGCATTCCCCCCAAATCATGGAATGGATAAAGTCTATTGACGCTCTCAACTGCACTCTCATCCCATCAGACTCTATGAAATCACAGGGAATCACCCTAGACCCTAACCTTGACATGGTCAAACACATCAAGAACACCGCAAGATGTGCTTTCTTCAACTTAAAACTACTGAACAAAATAAAACCCTTCATCCCTCCAGAAGACCTTAAGTAAGCCACACAATCCCTCGTGCTATCCAGATTAGACTACGGGAACGCCACCCTCACAGGTATGGCAAAATCACACCTTGCTCCTCTCAAATCAACCCTAAATCCAGCAGCTAGAATGGTGACCGGAAAATAAAGAAGTTTGAACAATTCTCCAACGCTCCCAAAGAGCTAAATTGGCTCCCCATAGAAATGCGCGCTAACTTCAGAACTGCTTGTCTCACTCACAAAGCTCTGCACACTGGCAAACCCGCCTATCTAGCCGCCAAACTCAAGAAAGCAGGGCAGACAAGAAATCTCAAGCGCACCAACACTCTTCTCCTTATCCCCCCGAAAACCCACAAACAAAAACCTTATCTCGCTCTTTCTCTGGAAATGCACCCAAAATCTGGAATGCCATCCCAGTACACATCAGGACTAACCTTTCAAAAGCCAACTCAATGTGCTTGTAGGACCGCGGGTCACCAGGCCCTCTGGGGGTAACGTGACTCGAGCAGGTAGGCACCCAAAGGCTTACGTGTAAAGTGACCATACAGCACACACATCCACTGAAATAGGGAACGCACGCAATAATTGACACCACACAGTACGTTTGAATGAAACCAATCAGTTTTATCTAAATCACATTAGGATCAAAAGCAGTTCATTATGAATAGATTGGCAGTTCATGAATACATCAAAACCTGGCCTTGAATCAAAGCGCGACACCTGGTGATCCTGGGGAGCGTCAAACACAGCGGTTATGCAAAGCGCTGCACCTAGCAAATTATTAGCGCTTCAAATGGAGCATTTTAACATAGCGCTGCACATAGCAATTCAATAGCGCTGTAAAACATGGCATTTAACATGGCGCTGCACATAGCAATTCAGTAGCGCTGTAAAACATGGCATTTAACCTCGCGCTGCACATAGCAATTCAGTAGCTCTTTAAAACAGGGCAGTTAACATAGTGCTGCACCTAGCAAAGCACTAGCGCTTCAAAACTGGCAATACCTTGATGCATGAAACATAGTCTCACATAGGCTCATTAAACATGGCTGGTCATTGCAGCATGGAACATGGCTTTCGTTAGCGGACTCCTTTATGCCCCAAAATGCCCGGCTTACTATGCAAATGTCAAGTCCTTCACAGGGCGAGAGTGGAGGGGGCCAGGAGTTGAGTTATTCTCCCTGCTGGGGCAGGGGGAGCCCACCGGGCTCGGGGAGAGACTTCCCCGGGGGAGGGGCGAATCCAGGGCCACTCCGGCCTTCCGCCCTCCTCCCCAGGGGTTACCTTACTTGTGGGCCTCTCGCAGGTCGTCTCGGCCGGTTGAGGGCTCGCTCCTCAGAGAGCTCTTCTCGCCGGCAGGCAACACTCTCTGGCGGTGTCCGGGGGGGCTGAAGGGCTGACGTGGGGTCGTCCTCGGGCCTCTCGATGGCTTCGGAGGCCCGGGGGACCGGTCTTAGTGGCTGCCGGGAGGCGTGCCCGCAGCCGCCAGTCGCAGCGCGGCCTGCGGGGGCGCGGCCTCCCTCCCAATCGGGCAGCGGCGGGGGCGGCGTTCGGCAGTCTGCCCCCGGCACGTGATGGGGGTGCTGCTGGCTTCAAGGCCTAGCGTGGCCTTCTTTTACCCTCTGGCGACCCTCTCGCAATTCCGGGCAGCGCCGCACGGACGTCTTCAGTTGCGGCAGGGCCCCGGTCTTCCCCGCGGGCCCCGCGGAGGTCAGGTGCTACTCTACTCGGCCCCGGGGTCGCAACGGTGAGCTTCTCAGGGCCCCCCTCAATCGGGGGGGTAGAAATTAAGGGGGTGGCCTGCAGGCTGGGGGTAGCGATTGCTTGGGCGCCTAGCGCCCCTTTTCTCCCTCAGAGATGCCCCAGCCCAGGGCAGGCAGGCTGGTAGGTGGCAGGCCACATGCCAGTGGCAGGACAAGCTAGGAATGGAGCCCAGGTGATGTCAGGGAGGCAGGAGTGGCACAACGCAGGTACCTGGTCGATCCCCCAGTAGTTCTGTGGTAGGTTTCTGCGGTAAGTTCTTTGGTAAGTCTCTGTGGTAAGGTCTTTGGTAAGTTTCTTCGTCCTTTTGGCGCTTGTTGTATCTGGCGCCCTTAGTAGGTTTGTTCCTTGAGGGGGCAGGTTGAGTTGGTGACTAGATAGTTCCTAGTCAGGCTTGGTAGGTTGTCCCTGGGTTCCCCTCCCGCTGGGCCAGATCAGTGGGCTAGTTCAGGGTCCCTCACTCAACTTGAAAGGCAGCACCTAAGCCCTGTCACTTTCAGGAGCCAGTGTGATTCATTCCGCTACCGGCACAACACGGATTAGTCGCGTGTAGAGTTTGGGGCTAATTGGTTATTGCCCTTGTTGATTACGGACCCCGTTTCCTTCGCTGCAGTTTACCAGACATCAAAGTCGATCTAAGAACAGGTCGTATCTCCCTAAATATTTGGGGCACCTCTGAAATAAGGATAAATATTAACAAAAAGCCCAAGGAAGCGTGTCCCGCCATATATTCGACCTACCATTTGACCATTATTGGTGGAAGATACCATAATATACAAAATATTTTGATAACAAAGTCAAAGTTTGGACACAATAATTTTATTTTGCATACTGGATCCGAAATGGACTTATGTATGCCATAAACTAGTCCCCATATTTACAGTCCTGATGAGACCCGGTATTTAGAAGTGGGTCGAAACGCCGTCGACAAACGAAATAAGAGACAGCTCTGACTGAATTATTATATATTATTTACAAACTGTCCTTGTTATTTTTTCCAATAACCTTTTTCACTTTTATTATTTTTTGTTTATTTGTGTCTGTGAGGTTATGGTTTCACTGGGGTCACTTTGCACTGCGAATGTAAGAAAGAGAGGAGTAATGTATATATGATATGTTTTTATATGTGATCAAAAATTTGTGTTAAATAAAAGACCTCGGCTGAGGCTTGGTAAATTGTGATTGGTTGTGTGTAGGCTTGCTGTGTTAAGTACTGACTTCGTGTTAGTCCTGTGAGAGATTAATTCAAACACAACTATTGATGTTGTATGCGATTGATGACTATTTTCAAATGAGTTCCTTGTGAACATTGTTTTGTAGTACACTGTCAATTCAGTGGCATAAGTCCCTGACTAGGCCCTACCGCCTAAAACTCCTGCGTCGGTTCCCCCAGGTCTGCGTCGCCCCAACTGACTAAAAAATGTTCCCTCCTTTCCTTAAGTATCCCTAGGTCAGGTAACCACCCTCTAAGGCGGCAAAAGTAAAACCCCACCCTTTTTCTAGAAGGTTCCAGCAAGTTCCAGGAGCTTCCCCACTCTAGCTATAGGACAAAAAGGCAGGCTGGTGTCGCAACATTGTTGTAGGGTCCCAGCCAGCTCCTGGCAATTAGGGTGCTACTAAAAAGGCCACTCCGCAGTAGCAGGGGCTTGTGGCAGCCATCTTGGGGGAAGAGAGCACCTGCACCTTAACACTGATTAGCAGTGAAAAGGCGCTCGGAGACCTAAGGCCAACGAAAAAGGGGGTGGAAAAAAATGAGGCAAGGGCAAAAATACAGGGAAAGACCACCCTAGGGCTGACAGGTCTAACACGCGTCCCCCCCAGCCGAAAGAGGGGAGAGCTACCCAACCTCTAGGGAGTTCTCATCGCTAAGGCGGAAAAACCGGGAGAGACCGTCAGCATTGGCGTTGTCAACTCCGGGCCGATGTTCCACCCGAAAGTCCATCCCCTGTAGGGAAATTGACCACCTTAGCAACTTCGGGTTTTCACCTCTCATCTGCATGAGCCAGCGAAGGGGGCAGTGGTCCGTCTGAATCAGGAAGTGAGAGCCAAAGAGGTATGGACTCAACTTCTTCAGAGCCCAGACCACCGCGAAGGCTTCTTGCTCGATGGTGCTCCATCGTTGTTCCCGAGGGAGGAGTCTTCTAGAGATAAAGGCCACAGGTTGGTCTTGGCCTTCGGTGTTGAGTTGAGAGAGCACCGCACCTATGCCGTGCTCTGAGGCGTCCGTCTGTACAATGAATTCTTTTGCGAAGTCCAGTGTCGCAAGCACCGGAGCAGTACACATAGCATGTTTCAGAGTTTCGAATGCCTCCTGGCAAGCAGCCGCTCAGATTACTTTACGTGGCTGCTTCTTGGACGTCAATTCTCTCAAGGGGGCTACGATGGTACCATATCCCTTGACAAACCCGCGGTAATACCCAGTGAGGCCGAGGAAAGCTCGGACCGCAGTTTGGGTCTTAGGGGGCTCCCAGGCCAGAATGGTTTCAATCTTGGCCTGGAGGGGTTGCACCTTACCCCCGTCCACCAGGTGTCCCAGGTAAACGACCGATCCCTGTCCAATCTGGCACTTGCTGGCCTTGATAGTCAGACCAGCACGTTGCAGAGCCTGCATTACCTCCTGGAGGTGCAGCAGATGGTCCTCCCAGGTGCTACTGAAGACAGCTATGTCATCCAGATATGCCACTGAGAAGGACTCCAGGCCAGATAGCACCTGGTTCACCAACCGCTGGAAGGTGGCCGGAGCATTCTTGAGCCCGAAGGGCATCACTCTGAATTGGAAGTGACCCTCGGGGGTGGAGAACGCTGTTTTCTCCCTCGCTCCATCGGCCATGGCAATTTGCCAGTACCCTGACGTCAAATCAATGGTGCTTAGGTACCGGGCTGCTCCCAGCCGGTCCACCAGCTCGTCTGCTCATGGGATTGGGTGAGCGTCTGTCTTCGTGACCGAGTTCAATCCCCTGTAGTCCACACAGAACCGCAGTTCTGGTGTGGTGCCCGGGGGGGCCGCTTTCGGAACCAACACCACCGGACTAGCTTACGGGCTGCTGGAAGGTTCGATCACCCCCAGCTCCAGCATTTTCGCCACCTCACTCTGGATGCTGTTCTTCACTCTGTCAGATAGCCGGTAAGACTTGTTCTTTACCGGTAGGCTGTCTCCTGTGTCCACATCATGGGTACAGAAATGAGTGATTCCAGGCGTGAGGGAGAACAACGAGGCGTACTGCCCCAACACCTGACGGCAGTCCCTCTGTTGCTCTGGGGTTAAGGATGGGTAGAGGATCACGCCCTCCACCGATCCATCCTTCTCCTGGGCCGCCAGAAGGTCAGGAAGAGCCTCACTCTCTTCCTCCTCGCTCCCATCCGTCACCATGAGGAGAGCAAGCTCAGATCGCTCATGGTGCGGCTTCAGGCGGTTGACGTGGAGCACCCGATGGGGCTGATGGGGGTCTTCAAGTCAATGACATATGTAGTCTGGCCTCGTTGCTCCACAATTTCGTGCGGACCAGTCTACCGGTCCTGGAGGGCACTAAGCTCCCCAGGCTCCATGACCCACACCTTCTGTCCAGCGTCCAACTCTACTGTCCGAGCGTTGCGGTCATACCACTCCTTCATGATGGCCTGGCTAGCCTCCAGATTCCCTGAGGCCGCCTTCCACAGCTTGGCCATCTGGCTGCGGAATGTCAGCATGTAGCTGACAATATCACGGGGAAGCTTCTTTGAAGTCTTCTCCCACCCCTCCTTCACTAGGCTAAGGTGCCCCCTAACGGAATGGCCATAGAGCAGCTCAAAAGGGCTGAACCCGACTCCCTTCTGCGGCACCTCACGGTATGAGAACAGCAGGCAAGGGAGGAGGACGTCCCACTTCCGCCTCAAGTCCTCTGGTAGGCTCCGAGTCATCCCTTTTAGCGTTTTATTGAAGCGCTCTAGGAGCCCGTTAGTCTGGGGGTGGTAAGGAGTGGAGAACCAAAAGGTCACCCCACACTCCTTCCACATGGCCTGCATATAGGCCGACATGAAATTCGTGCCCCTGTCTGACACCACAACCTTGGGGAATCCCACTCGGGTAAAAATCCCCAACAGGGCCCGCGCCACCACCGGTGCAGTGATGGTCCTCAGAGGAATAGCCTACGGGTACCGCGTGGCGTGGTCCACTAATACCAAAATGAACCTGTGTCCCGCTGAGGTCGGAGGGTCCAACGGCCCCACAATGTCGATTCCGACCCGCTCAACAGGGGTCCCGACCAACGGGAGCGGTTCCAAATGGACCTTCAGTTTAGTCCCAGTCTTGCCACTCGCCTGGCAAGACTTACAGGTCTTACAATAGGTGTCAGAGGCAACTCTCATCCTGGGACAATAAAAATGTGGGACCAACCGCGCAAAGGTTTTGTCCTGGCCCAGGTGTCTGGCTAAGGGTATTTCATGTGCCAACTCCAACAGGAAGGCCCGGTAGCATTGGAGGACCACTAAGGCCCTCGAAGATCCATGCACCGGATCCTTAGGCTCACTGTACAGGAGGCCATCCTCCCAATATACGTGAAACCGCCAGTCTCCTGATTGGCCGCTTGGGCTTCGGCCTGCCGCCGCATGCCATCAAGCGTGGGGCACTCCCTTTGCGCCTGACAAAATTCCTCCCAGTAGGCCCTCCTTCCACATGCCAGTCGGCAAGGGTCGGCAAGTCCCCCACGGGAACGACATCCACCTCCGCGGACTCCGGGGGTACCTCCGCGGGCTCCTCATCCATCACACAGGGCATGTCCTCCACCACTTCCTCCTCTCCAAAATCAGCGTTGGGTTGGGCAATTATCCCAGGCTCCAACCCGGGTTGAGTTCCATGCCGGGCAGCCATGGACCGCGTGACTACGCAAGTCCATCCTGGTAACCCCAGCATCTCAGTATGGGCTCGAAATTCCACATCTTTCCAGTCGGTGTGCTCTAGATCGTTCCCTAGTAAGCACCCCACAGGCAAGGCAGGGCTCACCGCAACTCTCAATAGGCCTTTGACTCCTCCCCACTCAAAGGGAACTTGAGCCACTGGATAGTGACTCACACTGCCGTCAGCCAACACGGCCGGATGGAACTCATCGGGGACTACCTGCTCTGGGGGCACCAGCCGCCTCACCACGGTGGTCATGCTGGCACCTGTGTCCCTCAGAGCCTTCACCTCCTCCCCGTTAACTCTCACCCTCTGCTGGTATTTAGCAGTGTTCGGGGGTTGGGACACTACTGGGACCATCTCTCTATCCCCGAGTGAAACCAGGGTCCGGCCTGTCCACTCCCCTTCCCTATCTAGGGGCAGCTCCACCCCAAGCGCTACACTAGCCACCCCGGGGCTCTTCCCGCCCGTTGGGGCTGGGGGTCTCTTGCGACACTTAGGATCGCCCTTGTAGTGTCCAATCTCCCCACATTCATAGCACCGCACAACCCTTGGCTGCTGACTCTTGTCAGGGTAGGTGGGCTTTGGGGAATTGGACTGAGGTGGGGTCCCTACTCCTTTGCCAAACTGTCTAGTTTGTGGCCCTCTGGAGAACTCCACCTTTTTATCTCCCCCTCTTTCTTCTAGGTGAAACCCTGTCCGCCTTTCGGGCCATCTCCCCCGGGGCCCTTGTGCGACACCCAGGTGCTAACCCAAATGTCCGCCTCTTTCGCAAGCTCACGGGGATCAGTTAACTTGCGGTCCACCAGATGTTGGCGCAGCTCCGGAAAACACTTATCCAAGAGGTGCTCTCTTTAAAACAGATTGTATAAGTCCTCGTAATCATGTGCTTCGCTGCCACGCACCCAACCATCTAGCGCCTTACGGGAATAATCAAAAAAATCCACCCAATTTTGCGCGGACAGCTTATGGCTGCCACGGAACTTCTGCCGATACCTTTCAGGGTTGAGGCCAAATTTCTTAAGTAGCACCTCTTTCATGGGGGCATACCTGACCTGATCTGCCTTTGCTAGATACAAAAGGGTGTCCCTGACATTGGGAGGTATGTAGCGATACAGGCCACCCCCCCAGTTGCTTTCAGGTACCCCATGGACTGTCAAGGCCACCTCATACGCCTCCAGCTACTTGGCGATGTCATCCCCCACCGTGTAACTAGCAATCACATCCTTGGGCAGATAAAATTTTGGCTCCTGATGAGCCTTTGGTACGCTGCCACCATTATCCTTATTAGACGCATTCAACTGTAGAGCTCGCAGCTCCAACTCTTTAAGCTGAAGCTTGTGCGCCAGCTTCTTCTCTTCCATCACTAATCTTTTATTTTCCATTTCGTGTTCTAGCTTGGCAAGCTCCCACTTCAACTGCCTCTCCTCCCTCCTGTCCTCATACTCTTCTGGTGACGTGCTCCTCCTAGACCCTGTCCTACTGCTTGCCCTGGAACGTCTCCCTGGTGGCAAGTTTTCAGAAACATCAACATTGAGCAGGTCTTGCTCCTCCTGCGCACTCTCCTCCTGAGGTGCGCCCTGCCCCTCCTGTCCCCCATCGTCTCTCCCCTCTGGGTGGGCCACAACCCATGCCCTCAAGGCTGTACGGAGTTCTGGTCCTTTGGCTCTCCGCACCCCCGGCACCCCCATCCCCTGTCCGAATTCTCTCAGCTGCCTTACTGTATGCCCCTCAAGGTTGGCTAACTGGAACTCCATTGTGACAGGTGGGGACCTAGACATCAAGGAAAAAATATCAGGATGCAGGTAACAGTACTGGGCTAACCAGGCCTCCACACACTCAGTTTAGACAGTGGGGGACAATTAATGCAGCAATAAAAGATGCAGAGCTAACATACACAATAGGCGTCTAATTGCGGCACCCTCCGTCTCACTGGAGGGTGCTGTATAGTCACAGGTCCTTATCCCACAGCTCGCCAACAACGTAGGACCGGGGGTCACCAGGCCATCTGAGGGTAACGTGACTCGAGCAGGTAGGCACCCAAAGGCTTACGTGTAAAGTGACCATACAGCACACACATCCACTGAAACAGGGAACGCACGCAATAATTGACACCACACAGTACGTTTGAATGAAACCAATCAGTTTTATCTAAATCACATTAGGATCAAAAGCAGTTCATTATGAATAGATTGGCAGTTCATGAATACATCAAAACCTGGCCTTGAATCAAAGCGCGACACCTGGTGATCCTGGGGAGCGTCAAACACAGCGGTTATGCAAAGCACTGCACCTAGCAAATTATTAGCGCTTCAAATAGAGCATTTTAACATAGCGCTGCACATAGCAATTCAATAGCACTGTAAAACATGGCATTTAACATGGCGCTGCACATAGCAATTCAGTAGCGCTGTAAAACATGGCATTTAACCTCGCGCTGCACATAGCAATTCAGTAGCGCTTTAAAACAGGGCAGTTAACATAGCACTGCACCAAGCAAAGCACTAGCGCTTCAAAACTGGCAATACCTTGATGCATGAAACATAGGCTCATTACACATGGCTGGTCATTGCAGCATGGAACATGGCTTTCCCTTGAAGCAGGAAAACTGGCCCCTCAGGGCATTAAACTTGGCAGTCGTTAGCGGACTCCTTTATGCCCCAAAATGCCCGGCTTACTATGCAAATGTCAAGTCCTTCACAGGGCGAGAGTGGAGGGGGCCAGGAGTCGAGTTATTCTCCCTGCTGGGGCAGGGGGAGCCCACTGGGCTCGGGGAGAGACTTCCCCGGGGGAGGGGCGAATCCAGGGCCACTCCGGCCTTCCGCCCTCCTCCCCAGGGGTTACCTTACTTGTGGGCCTCTCGCAGGTCATCTCGGCCGGTTGAGGGCTCGCTCCTCAGAGAGCTCTTCTCGCCGGCAGGCCCCACTCTCTGGCGGTGTCCGGGGGGGGGGCTGAAGCGCTGACGTGGGGCCGTCCTCGGGCCTCTCGATGGCTCCGGAGGCCCGGGGAACCGGTCTTAGTCGCTGCCGGGAGGCGCGCCAGCAGCCGCCAGTCGCAGCGCGGCCTGCGGGGGCGCGGCCTCCCCACCCAATCGGGCAGCGGCGGGGACAGCATTCTGCAGTCCGCCCCGGCACGTGATGGGGTGCTGCTGGCTTCAAGGCCTACCGTGGCCTTCTTTTACCCTCCGGCGACCCTCTCGCAATTCCGGGCGGCGCCGTGCAGATGTCTTCAGTCGCAGCAGGGCCCCGGTCTTCCCCGCGGGCCCCGCGGAGGTCAGGTGCTACTCTACTCGGCCCCGGGGTCGCAACGGTGAGCTTCTCAGGGCCCCCCTCAGCGGGGGGGTAGAAATTAAGGGGGTGGCCTGCAGGTTGGGGGGTGGCGATTGCTTGGGCACCTAGCGCCCCCTTTCTCCCTCAGAGATGCCCCAGCCCAGGGCAGGCAGGCTGGGAGGTGGCAGGCCACACGCCAGTGGCAGGACAAGCTAGGAATGGGGCTCAGGTGACGTCAGGGAGCGCAGGAGTGGCACAGCGCAGGTACCTGATCGATCCCCCAGTAGTTCTGTGGTAGGTTTCTGTGGTAAAGTCTTTGGTAAGTTTCTTCGTCCTTTTGGCACTTGTTGTACCTGGCGCCCTTAGTAGGTTTGTTCCTTGGGGGGGGGGGGCAGGTTGAGTTGGTGACTAGATAGTTCCTAGTCAGGCTTGGTAGGTTGTCCCTGGGTTCCCCTCCCGCTGGGCCAGACCAGTGGGCTAGTTCAGGGTCCCTCACTCAACTTGAAAGGCAGCACCTAAGCCCTGTCACTTTCAGTGGCATAAGTCCCTGACTAGGCACTACCGCCTAAAACTCCTGCGTAGGTTCCCCCAGGTCTGCGTCGCCCCAACTGACTAAAAATGTTTCCCTCCTTTCCTTAAGTATCCCTAGGTCAGGTGACCACCCTCTAAGGCGGCCAAAGTAAAACCCCAACCTTCTTCTAGAAGGTTCCAGCAAGTTCCAGGAGCTTCCCCACTCTAGCTATAGGACAAAAAGGCGGGCTGGTGTCGCAACTTTTTTGTAGGGTCCCAGCCAGCTCCTGGCAACTAGGGTGCTACTAAAAAGGCCACTCCGCAGTAGCAGGAGCCTGTGGCAGCCATCTTGGGGGAAGAGAGCACCTGCACCTTAACACTGATTAGCAGTGAAAAGGCGCTCGGAGACCTAAGGCCAATGAAAAAGGGGGTGGAAAAAAATGAGGCAAGGGCAAAAATACAGGGAAAGACCACCCTAGGGCTGACAGGTCTAACAGTGCTCCTCCTCAATAGAGCACTCACGACGTGACAACGGACCCACACAACGGAACCGCACCTTACTGAAGATCCAATCACTTGGATAGAACAAACTCTGTCAAGCCCACACACCCTTCGACTATGACTACTACTACTACTAATACTTGACATTCAAATGCCACGTGACATATGCTGTGTTTACTGTTACAATTCTGTGTATACTCAACAGTCACTTGACAAATGTTGTAAAGCGCTCCGATACCTTCAGGTCTGGCCAGCGCTATATAAAACTCTTAAAATAAATAAATGACGCACTGCCGGACATTGACTGTCATGATGTTTTATGGAAGAAGAGTCAAAGGAGTTCAGTAGCCTGCGAGGTCAAGAAGTTTCACTATGCCACTCCCTTTAAAATGATTTCTTGGAACATCGCAGGCCTCCAATCTGAACTGTCTCATCCAGAGTGGTATAAATTTATTGACTCTTATAATGTATGCATATTTTAAGAGCCATGATCTACTACTCCACTTTACCATTTAGGATTTGATACTTTCAGTGAGTCTGCTATGCCTTCAGGAGAGGCAGGCTCTTGGGGGTGTTACAGTACGGACCAAACTCACTCTCCCTAGTATTATTAAAGAAATCAAGTTGAGTTCACCAGACTTAGTGGATATTACTCTTGTAATTCCAGGTGAACAACCTGCCATTTATATATATCTACTGTAGGCCTAGGGGTGGTAAACCAGAGTCAGGGGTGATTAGCTTGTTATCCACACACACGGCTATACTTACATTTGAGGTTGTTAACATTGTGGAAGTGACATTATGTTATATTTCATATAGGTACCCTGATATAGGCCCAGGTATCTTCATGACCCTGATGAATACAGGCCCCAGCTAGGCCCGCAGGACACAAGGGTTCGCTCTCCTGTAGTGGAATCTATAAGGAAGTTGGCACGGAAACTGCAAAGTACAAAGACAGCATTTATTAACCCTTAAGGGTGGTCCTACAATCCACACAACACTCTTCAGTATTGCATAGAGTAGCACAAAGAACATTCGTATATGGTCCCCTTTTATACACAGTAGAGGGGCTCATAAGTGGGTGGATACAACATGAAGACGAAGAACATTACCATTTATGGTCATTTTCGATACTGAATCAATATGTGGGCGGAGCTAACGTACTCCTTGAGCCCGCGAAAACATGGTCAAGCAAGGCTAACTGATAACAGATGTGGTCAAGTCTGGGCATGCGCCAGATGGACAAAGGAGCTATTTATAGACTGTTACTAGGCAGATTACGAGAGCAACTAACACAGAGGTTGGACTCTTCTCGTGAGGAACACGTGGAGGCATGACAATACAAAATGGAGTCCAAGCTTCGGTCAACATAACAGAGAAAACACGATATATTGAAAAAGGAATTAATGTCTTTAGTAAATGCTTAATCACATCGTTGTTTCAATTTACAACAGACGACCCTTTCAGCATTTACTGAAGACATCCGGCTTGTTAGGATAATCATCATATATATCAATTGTCATCATTTCTTCAACTTCTTTAGCTAAACGTTTTTGGTGGGCAACATCAGCAATAGCTTTCTTATCAGGGATACAGAATGATACACATAATGAGCAGAGTAAGGGACCACATTGGATACAAATACAGCATGAGAACAGAACCGCTACAATAATACAGAGACCAGTTAGAACCTTCCATCCCCAGGCAGTAATTAACGCCCAAAACCATCCAGAAAAAGACCAAGTGCCGTTTTCTGTATGGATCTCAGCTGCAATTTTATGCAGTTTATTGATGGCATTATAAACTGATGGCGTATGATCAGGGATAAACACACAACAGCTACTTCCAATAATTTTACATGCTCCTCCTCTGTCAGCTAGCATAACGTCTAATACCATACGATTCTGCAATGCAACAATTCTCGTGATCTGCAATTCCTCCGTAAGATTCCCAAGAGCAGCAGCAGTCTGATTTGTCACAGCTTCTACCACTCTTGTTAATCTTCGGATCTTCCTACTGTTCAGAGCAGCTCCAACAAAGAAAAACAGTCCTAAGTTAAAATCAATATACTGTTGCAGACTGGTGTCGGTCTGATCTACATCATCAATTGATAAAGTACGTTTATACCTATTTACAGTCACATTATTCAATAATTTCAAATCCTTATGATAAGATGCAGGAGCTAAGAATACAGGAGGTAGTAGAAATGATACATAGCATACCCCAGACCACCCAGCCGGCAGACGGTAATAACCTTTATTTCCACACACAAAGTACGTATTATGGGAGGCTAAAAAGGTACTGTTGTTCAACCCATCAATATTTAAAACAGTAATGCAATCACTGACACCAACAGGGATGAAACCCACACTCTGGACACACAGGTCCGCTTGAGCTTGTGCTACTTGAATTACAAATTTATCTTTTCCCACAGTGTCTCTTGTGTTCGTAAAGATGTAGGGAATGGATTCATTGTCTGGTCGGTACTCTTCCCACTCCCAAATTGTCCCATTCGCTTGTGGATACCCATTCTTGTCTTGATGACATTCTTTATTGAGTCTAAAAAGCAATCGTCCCACTGTCGGTTTCCGAGTGGCAAAAAGCAAAGTATACCATGCTCTACAAGAGCCATTATGAGAGAAAGGAAGTGGTATAAATGGCGTTCCTCCTTTCTTCTGATGAGCTGGCATCATCCCACATATCCAACAGTTCGTAGCATTCGTAGCAACGTGGGTATGATGCAGCATCTGGATGAAAGTGTTATTCAAGTAGGATTGTCGATGCTTCAACTCTTGATACGGTAATGTATAAAAATAGTGCTCCTCAGGCACCGGAGTTGTCAACACAAGAATCTTCCGAGCGGGAGTTACATCCTCCACGAACCATGTGGTTATCCCAACAATGGCTACTGTTAACATGAACCCTAATGCACAAAGGATTTTCTTTTTCTCCATATCAAGTAAAAATGAAACCTAATATCTTCCTGAAACTAAGAGTCTGTCAGAACTCTTCCCCTTGGGCAGCGGTTGGTTTCTTCACCAGCGGGCCAAGACGGGTGTCGCTACACTAATGCAGGGCTGATCCCCCCCCCTTGCCTCATCGGCTCTCCGTTTCACTAACCCAAGGGCCGTTCTGACAGTGTGTCCCGGTACTGGAAAACTCACTTCCGTGGTCGAAGATGATATCGCCTTCCTCCAGAAGTCGCGTGGTCCGGAAAGAGCTCCTCAGTGGCGTTTGGCTCCGCAGCACGACCTGTCTCTGCAGCCAAAATATCTCGTTGATCGGTCAGCACGGCAGGTTCCACCAATCCGGGCGGCACCTTCCTACAGTGCAGAGAGTGGATCCAATTCTTTCGGTTGGAGACTCGCACAGCCGTCCTCGTTGCAAGGAGGACCTGCTCAGGGCCCACCCATCTCGGTTCCAAGCTGTTCGTTCTGTCGAAGACTTTCACCATGACATGGTCCCCAGGCCGGAGACCATGTCCTTCGCCGGTAGACCGATCAGGGAGCGCCTCTCGGACCTGTTGATGGATAGAAACCAAGTTATCCGTTAACTGTGCCAGATAATCGCTCATCATTACACAAGGTACATCATACACAGCCTTAGGTCTTGGTGGACCCCAAATATTCATTGGGCGTCCAAAAACGATCTCATATGGCGTAAGGCCAGTTCGAGAGTGCGGTACTGATCTAATTGACAATAACGCCAGTGGCAGAGCGTCTGGCCAAGTCAAAGACGTCGAAGCTTGAATTTTGGCGATCTTAAGCTTCAATGTACCATTATACTTCTCAACTAGGCCTGCAGACTGGGGGTGAAACACGGCGTGGAACTTCTGGGTGATGCCTAGACCCTTCAAGACATACTTTATAACATCCGCTACAAAGTGAGGGCCATTATCACTCCACAGAAGTCTACAAACGCCATATCGGGGGAAAAACTCCTTCAGCAGTAGCTTCGCAGTAGTCATTGCAGTATTGTCTTTCGTAGGGTACGCTTCAACCCATTTGCTGAAAGCGCAGACCACTACTAGAACATACTTCAGATTATTACAGCGCTCAAGCTGAATGTAATCCATCTGCAGAACCTCAAAGGGTGCAGTGGGTATCACAAACCCTCCTGCTGGAGTTTGAGTCCCCTTTCCTGGGTTGTACCTCAGGCAAATCATACAGGTCTGCACCACCCTCTTTGCCGTGCTAGCAATCTCTGGATGCTCCCAAACTTGGGTAAGCAATTTCGCAATTGCGGAAGCTCCAACATGTGCTAGCCCATGTGCCATCTGAACCATAGGTTGTACAAAGGCCGTGGGTAATTTCCATCTATCCATCTGCTTATTTCTCCAGCAACCCTCGTCATCCAGTTCTCCTTCGCTAGCCCATTGTTCCCGCTCTTTGTCAGAAGCGGTCCTTTGCATTTCTCGCACTTCCTCCTTCGCATCGCGCCATCTTTCCACCTGTGACTTTACTACATACATAGCAGTAGTACCGGGCTGTATCGCAGTCTCCCGTGCTACTCGATCCGCTAACGCATTCCCTTCTCCAACTTTATCAACCACTTTCTTATGGGCGCTACACTTAACAATGGCAATTTTCTTTGGGTATGTCAATGCAGTTAAAAGATTATGAACTAACTCTCCGTGCATTATCTGTACTCCATGTGACGTTAAAAACCCTCTCTCCTTCCAGAGTAGGCCGAAGTCATGCGCTACTCCGAAGGCATAGCGGCTATCTGTATAAACATTCACACATAATCCTGTACTGAGCTCACATGCTCGTGTTAATGCTATCAGTTCCGCTGCTTGAGCTGATTTCTGTGGTATGCGTGCTGTCTCCACTATCGTTTGTAATGTGGTAATTGCATATGCTGCTGAAGCCGTACCATCTGGTAGCTTCAGACAGGATCCATCCACCCACAGTTCTCCATCTACATCTGGAAAGGGCGTATCCTGGAGATCAATACGACCCTTTGTCTGTTCCTCAGTCACGAGAATACAATCATGCGCTTTCCGCGCCTCAGGCTGGGTTTCGGGGTATGGCAACAATGTTGCCGGGTTTAGCGTTACGCACCTTTTCAACGTAATATGAGGAGCCAAAAGCGTCAACTCATATCCCGTTAAACGGGCGCAGGTCAAATGCTGCGTCTTCGTTTGATTGAGCAGGGCATCAACAGCATGGGGGACTAATACCAACAACTTATGGGATAACACAATTCCCTCACTTTGGCGTATTGACACAGCTGTCGCCGCAACCGAGCGAAAACACCCTGGTAATGCTCGGGCGACAGGATCAAGTACAGCCGAAAAATATGCACAAGGGCGCTGCTTATCGCCGTGCATCTGCACTAAAACTGACAATGCACATCCATCTTTCTCATGCACATACAACGAAAAGGGTTTGGCATAATCAGGGGTCCCTAACACTGGTGCTGAACAAAGGGCCTGTCGTAGTTGCTGAAAGGCAGTATCACACTCATCTGACCAAGGGATTGGGATAGGCGTGTCCTTTGTCAAGAGGGCTAACAATGGCTTAGCTATGTGTGAAAACCCCAATATCCACTGTCTACAAAAAGAAACAAGGCCCAAAAATGCACGCACATCCTTCTGTGTGGACGGTCTCGGTGTATCCAAAATGACTTGGATACGATCCGGTGTGAGTGCACGTCCCTCCTTAGACAAAAGGTGACCCAGATAAGTCACCTTTGGTCTACAGAATTGCAATTTCTTCCTAGATACCTTATGATTGCGGGACGCTAGAAAGGAAAGTAAGGATAACGTACTTTTTTCACACAGCTCTCGGGTGTCAGCCGCCAGCAAGATGTCATCGACATATTGAATGAGGGCGACCCCCTCGAGCAGAACAAAAGAATCCAATTGTCGTTTTAAAGCCTGACTGTAAATGCTAGGGCTTTCTGTATAGCCCTGGGGAATCCTACAGAAACGATAAGATCTATTATTCAGTGTAAATCCAAAAAGATATCGGCTATCAGGGTGAATGGGAATGGAAAAGAAGGCATTCTTCAAATCAATCACTGAGAACATGGTCGCCGTAGGCGGGACCAAGGTAAGCAACGTCGTGATATCGGAAACCACTGGGTATTGAGGTATCACGATCTTGTTCACTTCTCTCAAATCAATTATAAACCGATAAACTCTGGCATCCGTATCCTTTTTCAATATGGGAAGAATCGGACTGTTACAAATGTTGTAGGGGACTTCCTCAACTACCCCAACCGTTATCAAATCCTGCACTATCTGTATGAGAGCCTCCTCACCCTCCTGGGAAATACGGTACTGTGGGAGGCGTGGTAACACCGCCCCCTCCTGGACGCTAATGTGGACCGGTGGAATCACCATTTGTCCTACATCAGTATCCGAAGTTGCCCACAAAGCATGAGGGAGGGTAGCTAACAGTGCATCCTCTGACATCGTACACATCCGTTCAGATCGGGGGTAATTGTCATTCAATATTACTCGCACACCAGCAGGGGAGCAGCGGATAGTAGCCCTAAAGTGCTTTAACATATCAAGACCCATAATATTGTCCGGTGTGTACGGGGCAAGCAGAAACGGACAGGGTGCAGAAAAAGAATCAACCTTAAACATGAGGGGCTGTGAAAGAGGGCTTCGGGAGAGTGTACCATCAAACCCTACCGATGTGACCATTAAGCCGGATGGGGGAGCCCCCGGAACCAATTGCTTAGATAGCGCACTACGTGTCGCTCCAGTATCCACTAGGAACTGATCAGTAGAGCCCAAAACCTCAGCCGATACATAAGGGCCCTTCTGATCGACCGGCACCTCAACTGATTCTAACCCCCATCCAACGCAATCCTATGCATGCGGAGAGTCATGGTACCCCGACCGGTCAACTCCTGACGCTTGATACTGATGCTGACGATCGAAAACATTTGATCTATCTCGGTGCTGCCCAGCAGACTCAAGACGAGCCTGTTCGTTAGAATTCCCTCGAAAGTTCGAGAAACCCCCTCTACCTCGCGGGCCACCGTGGGTGTGCCCCTGGCGCGATGCATGCAGCACCGGGCAGTCCCTAGCCCAGTGACCCGATTGCTTACAATACGCACATTGATTCCTATTCAAATCAGACCGGTCCGTGGGAGGACCATAGGATCCTCCCCTACCTCTATTACTACCCCGTCGAGGCGGGCCATAGACTTGCGCCAACATCACCTTTGTTTTCAAATCTTTCGATTTCTTTTCCTCCTGGCCCTTTGCTTCTTGCTCCTGACGCTCATAATACTGAGCGATAGTCAGGAGGGCCGTCGGCGTAGCGGAGGACCAAGAACTTTCACTCGCTTTTAGACGGGCCGCAACTGCCGGCAGCAGATTAGCTACATATTTATCCGCAAAAAGGTGGCGCCCCGTATCGTCGGTAAGCGACTGTCCGCTAAAATCATGAAACGTCTCCTCCAAGCGCGTAAAGAAGTCCGCAACTGACTCGTCAACTTTCTGTTTACATGCAGCTAACATATTCCAGTCAATCTTTTTAGGGGGAATAATCGTCTTCAACTTAGTCACAATGGCAGCAGGGAGATCTAAAATACTCTGCGGCGGTTTCTGCGCGGGCTTCCGCTCCCTATCCTCATCCTCAAGGTCAGACCACCGGGCCTTAAAGGCAACTATATCATCTACCTTTCGTACAGATCGCCACATATCCGGTGGTAGAATAAGGCCAAAGAACAGGTCTATATCTGCTAAAGTCATAACGCAAGAATTCAAGGCCCCCTCGACTTCTTCATAGAAGGCCGCTGGATTCTTGCGGGGGTCGGGCAGCGCATTCTTCAATGCCATAACATCAGCCCTATGCCACGGAGTGTAAACCCAATTATACACGAAATATCCCTTAGCATCGGCGGAGGTAATGTCCGAGCTAGTCCCTGCTCCTTTAGGAGGAACATACAAAGGCGCTGCCTCTCGCATTGGTTTAACATGCACTATGTCATCCTTATCTGACTGGGAGGTGGATGAGTGGCCCTCTGCTATGCACGAATCCGACTGCGTCTCCTTCCCTGCTCGCTGGCGCGCTTTCTCTTTATAGACCAGCACCTCGTCCCGCAAGGCGAACAGCCGCCGAGCCGTATCTGGAGCCTTAGAAAAAGAGAAAACACCATTACGCAATGCTTTAGCATCCGACGATACTTCGTCGGGCTCAAAAACACCAGAACGTTTCCGGAAAGCATCAATCACTTCATCCGCGAAATGACTCAGAAAATACAATTTATCTCTCTCCTGCCACGACCCCCAGGTATGAAATAATTCCTCTATAGATATCTTGCCGTTAAGTGCACGAAAGGAAACTTGCCGAAGCTCAGCCATTTGGTCGGCTGATAGCATGGACCGCGTATCTACCTTACCCGGACCCGGGCCAGAATCTTGCGGCCTTGGAGCAGATGCGCCGACATAAGGGGGCGGAGGGCGATCTAGTAAAGAAAAATCATCATCAAGATTATTAAGGACAGGATAAAGTGGCTGCCGAACAACGTATTGACCCGAAACTTGTAGCCTACGCTCCTTCTCTTGCCTGTCCGCCTGCTCTCTGTCCTCCCGGCGCTTCGCTTCCTGTGCTCGCACATGATCATTCTTCCGTTGCTCTTTATCAAACAGCGCTTTCTCGCGCTTCTCTCGCTCACGCACCTCCTTCACCCACAACCGCACACACTCAAACATATCCTGACGAGCACGCCGCTTACACATACACTGTTCCACATACTCAATCTTACGTATATCAAACGATCCATACATAGGCCATCGCAACTCAGGATCTTTTTTTGTATATTTCCTCCATACTGTGCTGTACATTATGGAAGAAAGACCATGCTTCACGTACATATCCCTATTAGGAGTCCCCTCTGGGGGAGCTGGAGCAGATTCCTCGAGGTTCAACCGGTTTCCGAAACAGCAGCACCACTTACGGAGTGCGCTAAAAGCAGGCATGCTCAGAAATAATGCAAAATATGCAATATTATAAAAAATGGCACTTAATCGTTGCGCCGTTCAAAGTTACACAGCTCTGGAGAAATCTCTCCACATTACCTGCCTATATGTGTTGCAACGCATATATATTCACAAAGACAAATCCAAAATATGACTAGTCATCACAAATCAAACTCAAATAGCCAGATCAGGCTTCAAAACTCGGAGCAAGTACCGTACACCGGTTCTTACCAATCAAGAGTCCAGATTCCAACTGCCAAGCTCCACAATCGCCCAAACGGCTTTCACGGCAAGACCGACAGAAGAGGTCTCAGTCGAGGACCGGCGCCACCCAGACGGTCAGCTCGGAAGGGAAGGAAGAAAAACCTTGGGATGCCAGGGCTAAGACGCCGCTGGCAGTGATCACGTCCCCGGCCCAATTCCTCACCTTCGTCGCGACCAATCCTTCGAGCATCCGAGTCGCCGATGAGCCCCACGTGACGGGCGCCAATTGATGAATACAGGCCCCAGCTAGGACCGCAGGACACAAGGGTTCGCTCTCCTGTAGTGGAATCTATAAGGAAGTTGGCACGGAAACTGCAAAGTACAAAGACAGCATTTATTAACCCTTAAGGGTGGTCCTACAATCCACACAACACTCTTCAGTATTGCATAGAGTAGCACAAAGAACATTCGTACATGGTCCCCTTTTATACACAGTAGAGGGGCTCATAAGTGGGTGGATACAACATGAAGACGAAGAACATTACCATTTATGGTCATTTTCGATACTGAATCAATATGTGGGCGGAGCTAACGTACTCCTTGAGCCCGCGAAAACATGGTCAAGCAAGGCTAACTGATAACAGATGTGGTCAAGTCTGGGCATGCGCCAGATGGACAAAGGAGCTATTTATAGACTGTTACTAGGCAGATTACGAGAGCAACTAACACAGAGGTTGGACTCTTCTCGTGAGGAACACGTGGAGGCATGACAATACAAAATGGAGTCCAAGCTTCGGTCAACATAACAGAGAAAACACGATATATTGAAAAAGGAATTAATGTCTTTAGTAAATGCTTAATCACATCGTTGTTTCAATTTACAACAACCCTTCACCTATATTTTTCCCTACATTACACTTATAACGGTTTACAGGGTCTCACCTTTTACCTAGATATGACACCTCATTCAGAACACAGGTTTTTCCCTAGTTTGAAAATCTCATACATTATGCACAAGGACACTTAGAAGAGCAGCAGGACTCCCTCACCTGTATAATATCTATGTATAAAGTTCATGCCTGACGCCATCCTTAGGCAGACAAAGTAATACAGCAAGGTAGGACCCCTGGGGAGACATATGGGTATATATACATTACATCTTGCTAAGATAGACATGGGAGACCAGGACTTCCCGGCCGACACACTGATGCGAGACACTGAGGTTCCTGTATGCTTATAATCCAGATCGCAATGGTCTAACATCCCTCACAGGGTGTCCAACCCGAGACCAAGACGGGTTCCCACAGAGTCCCTCTTCAGGTAATGGGTTTGACTTTATCCTAGAGGGGTTCTTGGCTTAACAGCTACACACATGCTAGGTACACTTAGGTACATCTAGTTAGGGAGACATCATAGGAGTATGCATCTTTTAATTATCATGTATTTTATGTACTTGTATGTATTCATGAATAATTCAAGATGATGGAGCTTTACCGTCCATTTACTTTCATAGTGCTCATAATCCTAAATATCTGCTACTGTCTAACAGAAAAACAACTGTTCAATAAATACTTATTGAAAACGCCCAGCCTATTTATTCTGTGTATCTCTCTAAGACAGACTAAGTAAGCATGAGTGACTGAGCGAAAAGTAGTATATTGTTTCCACGGTCCTGCAGGATCAGGGATGCCATGTTTGATGGTTGCCAAGAACTATTCTCTCCTTGGTAAGAGGAGATTCTAGTGGCACTGTGAGCTAGCTGGTATAAAAGACCAACACACCCGGTGGGGGTGTTCAGAATCAGTCAGACATCAACCCTACAGTGTATGTTGTCCGAACACGCAGATCCTATAAAGGTTTTATAGGAACTACACGACACTTAAATTGTAAGTTCAAGCTGTTAGATGCCAATTTTAGATCCCATTCCTCTGAAGAAAACCAAGCATGGTCTAAAGGGAAGGTAAACAAACATTTAACTGACTCCAGGGATCTACTCTTTTGGAATTATTTTCTTCTGGATGTCTGGCTGTGGTCTGTCCTCATAGATATGACAGTGATACCCCTTACTGATAGCGATGCCATATTATTGAAGATGCTAATGCTAATAGTACAATCCAACCATGATGAACCCTTTGATAGAAGGTTGCCTCTGTCTACTAATAGGAATAGGGTCAAATAGATTGCCATTTCACCGTCAGCAGAACTAACTGGCAGAATATGCAGATGTGTTGCTGTTGGAATAGATTAGAGAAGCCCCAGCAGGAGTTGGGTAAGTGGGCTAATTTTACCAATGTACACCGGCAGTTGTTTAGTAATTGTTTAATAATTTAAGAGAGTTCTTTTATGTAACATCCTGATGTCTGGGAAAGAGTCTCAAATCCCCTACCTCATACAATACACAGTGTAGATTGACAAGAGTGGCTTGAGCCATTCAGCAGCAAGACCGAAGGCATAGAAAGTTAGCATTCAAGAGGCTAAGTGAGATTGGAAAATTGAGAGGTGGGAAACATTGCTAGCAGCGGTAAAAAGAGGCAATTCATGTTCCTTTTGGAGCAGAGTTGCCACTGGCAGTATCAAGGGCCATACCCGATTGAAAATCACATATCCATGGCAGGCTGGGTCGCTCATTTTTCTAATTTATATTCTGTTTATAAATCTAGTGTACAATCTGATGTTGATTCTTTTATCCTTTTATACTCTTGCGAACGCTATACCCCCTGACTACAAAATCATTGGGAAAGCTATTATATACAAGAACTCCCTTCGGTGTTCAGCTATTCCTGTGAACGATCTTGAAGGAGCAGAGGGATTAGGGTGTTATCTCTCTATCTCTGCCCACCAGTCTGTCGCAGGAATGGTCATATGCAGCCCGCCGGGGCCGGCAGGACGTTTTTTAGAGTCTATCGGCCAGGCTACAGCATCCATTGCCACTAGATATAATCATTGCATGGTCCTTGGTGATTTTAACTTGCATTTTGACCAAAAAGAAGATTCTGAGGTCAAGAAGCTATGTGAATCTTTAAATATTTTTAGTATGGCTCCGCAGGTGTCTACTCAAACTCATGACTAAGGCCATATCTTAGACCAGATATTTTCCACACATAACATTGATTTAGGGAACCCTCGACCGATTGCTTGGTCTGACCATTTCCTGCTCACCTTTTGGTTAAACAAAGAGCGTTATAAGTCTTGGTCTCAGAGCACCAAACAAAAGAAGGGAGTCAGATCTTTTAAGGCTATTACTCCTGACTTCCTAGCAGAAATAATAAGTCATCATCCGATCCCTGTGGAAGGGCCTTTAGAGGATGCAGCATCTGCGTTAGAAAGCTGGCTTCACAAATGGACATTACACCTTGCCCCCCCAAAGGTTCATAGGGTCGCTCGGGGAAATCCTGCGTCTCCTTGGTTTTCCTAGGCGCTGAAGAAGAGCAAAAGGGCTTGCAAATGCCTTGAGCGCTTATGGAGAAAATGCTATGACCCTCAGAGCAAACTCAATTACAAACAGGCCCTTAAAACACAATATGCGAAAGTCCGCAATGAAAAAAAAAGTTTTCTGGT
Organism: Triturus cristatus; assembly: GCF_964204655.1. Taxonomy (NCBI): domain Eukaryota; kingdom Metazoa; phylum Chordata; class Amphibia; order Caudata; family Salamandridae; genus Triturus; species Triturus cristatus. Next base: position 853,999,538 of record NC_140588.1, on the reverse strand, counting down.
TAAAAAAATTGACTCTGCCAGTAACTGTAGAAAGGAGCTATTTAAGATAGTGAAAGATTTGGTCTCCCCTAATGCTACCCAGAGTCTTTTCACCCCACTCTAGAATGAACTGTTCGCGTTGCAAAGATTTTTTATGACAAGATGAAGTCCATTCAGGATTCATTTGATGTATCCACATGTCCAAATCTGGCTGTTGTTCCGGACTCTATAGGTCTTTTCAGGGCGGACGCTCTTGTGGAGTTTCCACCTATCTCTTTGGATACTTCACTTACCATCTTGAGTGCGCTTAAATCCGGGTCGCCTTCAGATCCTTGCCCTGCTAAAATAGTAGCATCTGTCGCCGAGGTTTTAAATCCCGCTGCCAACCAAGTTATGAATCTCTCTTTAGTCACTGGCAAAGTTCCAGTAAGATGGAAACAGGGTAATATCCTCCCTCTTCTGAAGAAAGCTTCTGCTGACCCAGCCGTTGTTAGCAACTATAGGCCCATAACACTGCTTCCTTTTTTTGATGAGGCACTAGAAAAATATGTGAACTCAGTCATTACCAACTATATAGAAGCTACAAATGCCCTCCATCCCAGTCAATCGGGTTTTAGAGCCAACTACAGCACCGAAACAGCCTTACTAGAAATTACAGAAAGCATTAAAGACACCCTTGATAGAGGAGGAAAAGCAGTTTTACTATTGCTCGATCTCTCGGCTGCTTTTGATACCGTGCCCCACGACCGTCTCCTTCAGAGACTTAGGGTATGTGGTCTTGGGGGCACGGTTCTCAGCTGGTTTGCCTCCCTCCTGAACGATCATCAACAATCTGTCTGGTCCCCACCGTTTTCAGCGGATATTCCCCAACTGCATTTTGGAGTGCCTCAGGGCTCAGTGCTGAGACCGACTCTTTTTAATATCTATATGTCTCCTCTGGCTTCACTCGTTGAAAAATTTGGCGCTAAGATTAGAACCTACGCAGACGATTCACAACTCCTGTTCACATACGGAAAGGATGAACCTTTTAATGAAAGCGGAATTAATCAATGTTTGTCCAACATCTTTGACTGGTTTCGCCGGAATCAACTTTCTTGTAATTCTGCTAAAACCAAAATTATCTTTTTTGGACATACACCGGGTGATGAATGAAAGAACTGGTGGCCTCAGGACCAACCGTCCCCCCCTAGCCCTGTCACCACTGTGAAAAATCTTGGAGTCTTACTAGACTCGGATTTTTCTATGAAGTCGCAGGTTCAATCTGTGACTGGCATGGGCTTCCGGCTCCTAAAAATGTTGAGAAATGTTCTCTCACTTCTGCCTCTGCCTCACAGGCAGACAGTAGTTCAAGCTTTGATCACCTCAAGACTGGACTATGCCAATGTCCTGTACTTGGGTATTCCAAAATACTTAGTAAATCGCCTCCAGTTGGTGCAAAACGCGGAGGCTAGGGCTATCTTGAGGGTCGGGCCTAGGACCCATCTGGCAAGTCACCTAAAAACTTTACACTGGTTACAAGTGAAAAACAGAATTAACTTTAAGGCATTGGTACTAGCTTTCAAGGCCTTGCATGACAGCGGGGCTCTGTATCTCAGAAAGAGAATCGCCCCCTACTGTCCGGGTAGGACGCTAAGATCTTCGACCCAACACCTGTTAGCGGTGCCAACATTTCTTCTAGTAAGGAAGGGAGGACGTTCCTTCCAGGTGATCGTAAGCAGATTATGGAACTCCCTACCTCCCTCCCTCAGAAGTAAACCAAAAAGCCCAGAACTAGCTAAGGTCCCGGGAGATATTTTATTCAATAGGCCTGAGGTGTGGAGTCCTTATTTTTCTCTCATTTTTAGTGCCATAATGAGGGATGCCCCTCTTCCCCCTACTTGGTCTGGGGCCGATATCACCCCTATTTTTAGGGAAGGGAGCTCATGATCTCCCGACTAATTAAATACCCTTAAGCCTAATAGATTGCACCCAAAAACTCTTTGCGAGAGTGAGTCCGAACAGACTCCAAGAGGGGATATCTGCTGTACAGATAATTTCTCCCCTATAGGCCGGGTTTAGAGAATGGAGAAAGGTGCTTTGATGTCAGTTGTTATACTGGAAATTTGTTTTACTAGGGCAAGAATGTCTATATGTCGTGTTTGTTGATCTTAGATCCCCTTTTGATTTGATTTTTCACACCAAGGTATGGCAGTTCTTGGCTGATTTAGGGGTATCAAAATACTTATTGAATAAGATTATGCGTTTGCATGAAGATAAATTTTTCTAAGTAAGATGTGGCCAGAAGGGAAAATGACAGAACCATTCCTAGTTAAAAGGGGTGGGACAGGGGTGCGTCCTGACACCAACTCTTTATTAATGATTTAGCGACCTTTGTGGACCACTGTGATTCTGATGCACCATCCCTTGCAAACATCCGGATACCTGCCCTGATGTTTATCAATGATATGTTTCTTATTTCAGATTCTCCTATGGGACTCCAAAATTCTCAGATAGATTTGATGACTTTTGTTGTCTCAAAGGTTTGGACATTAACATTGCTAAAACCAAATATATGGTTCTCCATCCGTGTAACACTACACACCCTAATTCTACTCTTAGAGGGTCTTTTTTGGGACATGTTCATAACGTTGAGTATTTACTGAACACTTTATTAGGAAACCACATATAATAAGGAGTAGGCTTAGGCTAGAGCAAACTTCAGGGGGTACTTTAAAATTGCATAAGGGGTCACCCTTTTATCCCATCTCTTGCGTGTTCCAAGTTTACAACTACAAGGCTCTTTATTCAGCCTTATATGGTGCACAACTTTGGGGGCACAAAGATGTGTCCACTCTTGGGCAAGTGAAAAATCGCTTCATTCGAGAGTTAACAGGTGTTACCGTCAGCACCTCGCTGCTCTCCTTAATGCTGGACATGTAATTGATATGATCGGTCTAAGACCTATGTTATACTGAAAGAGATTTTGGACTACCCCCAAACTGGCTGTTTATACTGACTGGAGATACACTGCAGTGTGGGTGCCAATGTTATTCCGTGGTTGAAGTACGTATAGGACACTCTCTTCAATATTGGTTTAAGCCAATTATGAGATGCTTATTGGCAACATAAGATGAGTTTGTTGCATAGCCAGTCTAGCGTAGGATTCCTGTATCATGGCCATCCTTAAATAGAATGATGTTTATGAGTGGGAGCAGTGTGTGGAGGAAACAGAGCCAGTAACTTCTAGGAAACGTTGCTTACATTTTATTTATGGGCCTCTCTCTTTCCTCTTTTACAGCCAGATAGGGGTGTACACCGAGTACCTGTGCTGAGTAATGTATATCTTGTTCTGACACCAATGAAACATTTGAGTATGTTTTATTCTTTTGCCCAGCATATGAAGGTGCCAAGAGACTGTACATTTATACGCTGTGATGCAATCTTAAAATCAGGATGCATAGAGAGGCATTGGGAATTTTTAAAAAGCAACACTAGTCAGTGTGTAGTGTTTGCTGTCTCACGGTATCTGTTCATTAAGAAAATAATCAAATTAGTTTATTTCATGATACGTTTTTTATAGTGCCATTATATTTTTATCATACTGGTTTTTAATGATGTATTTATGTTTTAACTCATATATGTATTTTTATCTTGATTTTTGATTACGGCTATTGTTTGGGAACATTTTACCTCAATGTAATAAGTATGAACGTTGATGGCATAATGCTGAATAAATGTTTGTTAACCGAAAATTTAATGTAGTATGTTGCCTTGTTTTTGCTAAAATTGAGATATACAGTGAGGGTAACTGTCAGAAAATGGGTTATTAATATGCAAGGGGGTGACCCCTACCAACTTAATAAACACAATCTGGTTAGACCAAAACATAATTCTAAGAGAATCTCTGTTTAGTTTCAGGTATCCATGGCACAAAGGAGATCACTGGAGAAATGTGTGTTAAATTCAAGTAGTACCAACAAGTTCAAAGTTAAGAACCAACCAATAAATCTCACAAACCAATTTCCAAAAATAGAGAAATATATTATGAGCAAAAACACCTGGATCATTAAAGTTGAAAGAGAGGAATTGAAAATAATACTTTTTAAAGTTTTAAGGCAAAAAGTGCCAAGAAAAAGTAACGTGCCATTGAAAGACAACAGTTCTCCGTTGACTGGGACAAGGGTGCAATTGCAGCCCAGCCAAGAGGGTCATCAAGGTCAACGTTTCTACCCTTGGACTTAATCTCTGAAAAGGGAGTAAAAATCCTTCAGCATAGCCAGATCCAATGCTGGAGCCAGTGAGGGTTCTTCAAAGTCAGATACATTGTTGTGAGTTCCTGCTGAAGCCATTGGTGTTGAACTTAAAAATATCTGAGTAGAACAAAGCAGATTTTGATACTTGCTGAAGTCACTTTATAGGTTGGATAGATTTGCTGCCTCATCCTGGTCCAAAGTTTTATTTTTAGACTTAGGGCTTGATCTAGAGTTTAATGGATTGACCTTCATTCATCACTCAAGGCGAAACTGGTTAGTCCCTCAGGTCAGTGGTTAACCATCTGCCATGAAAGGAGACATAACATTGTCTGTGCTTCAGTTCTCCATCATCCTTACCTCATCCTCTGTCATAAAAACTGCTCCTTCAATGTTGATATGGCAGGCAGCCATATTTAGAGTTTTTCCTCTATCAGAGTGAGCCATAAGGGCATCCTCAATGGAAGATAGCGATTGTGGGCAGGGTGTTCATCAACACTCACCTGCTCAAAATCAACTCCTCAACAACAGCTACAGCTCCCACTGTGAAATGCACCCACTTTTATTAAAGTCAGATACAGCATACCAACTGTCTGGAGCCACTGCATCACCCAACCAAATTAACCTGTAGCACTAGGATAACAAGATGAATCCATATCACTGAGAGTACATTTTTCCAGTTCTCGGATTTAAATTAACATATCACTGCATTGTAGGTGATTATTTTATCAATTTTATTTAGGCTCTTTAAACTAATACACATGAATCGAATGATATGTAAAAGCAAAGGGAAGGAATGGAAATGTTGAGTCATGCTGATGTTGATCCATCTTGTTAACACACTGCTGAGGCATACATTATCCTCAACCATAACTAAGTGCAAAGACTACTCAATTTTAAAAACCTACCCACAGCCCTCATCCCATCTTCATTGAAGTGGAAATAATGTTTCATATATATGTTGCTCAAAAGCACAGCAAAGTGGCCTGTGTCTGCTGATCAGAGTTGTACATCTGTCTCGCTCAATTGTGGTAGGCCGTATCTCTGGTAATATCAGATTGTAAGTGGCAGATATATTGTTGCCTGCTGATGTCCAGACATTAAGAGTCAGTAGGAAACATACAGTCACAGATACTATATAAGAGCAGAATATTAGTGCAGCACCTGCATTGGGCATGTTGCTAATAGACCCAACTCTACAAAAGGGGGTGGGTTGAGTAAAACAAAATCAGCCCTCCTAGACATGTTTCCTTCACAGCTGTAAATTGCTTAGATGAAATTGTGTACAGTTTGTGAGTATTTTCATTTTTTTAAATTAACATAAAGTTCCTTTTTAGTGAGACTCTATCATTTTACTACTCAGTTTCTACAATGCATTCTATGTACATGATGCGTTCTGAGTGTGTAATTTGCCCACACTAACCTCCCTGAGAAGCATATGATTAATCACCATTACAGTCAAGACCTTGATAAGTTATTTTTGGCACATTTTTGCCAAGGCATAGTCTTGAGACAAGAGGACCAAATAACCCAAACTCCAAGTTAGAAGCACACTAGGCCAGGCAAGCCCTGGGAATTTCCAAACGCCTTTTTTCATCTTTCTGTATAAATAAGCCTCACACTATTTTTTAGGTATATGGCCCATAATTACAGACAGACCCCTCTATTGTATCTGTATGGCAATGGAAATTGGTAATGATTTCTCTGACCTATGAAACATTAATAACTTGCCCAAAGCCAGTGCCCTATGCCTTTCTTTCTCCCTGAGGACCCATGATCAAGAAAACCCAGTGGAGTCTTGTCACTTTTATCAACATTAGTGCACCTACAAGCCACCTGTGGCTCCACACTCCCTCACAATAGTGGCTACCCCTGCCCTGGCTAATATGAATATCACGGACATAACATCTCCTCTGCTGCCGGGACACACTATGCATGTAGTCACCCAGAAAACGTCTTAGCATGGTTTGAAATTAGCTAGGGCAGGACCTACTTCGAGGATGGTGGGTCAGGGTCTGGTCACCAATATGTACATTCTGAGTAGAGACATGATGTGCTGATTCATTTTGGCCCCTTTTCCCATACCAATACCGTAATGGGTTTTGATTAATGTACACCTCTGTTGGGTCATCCAGATAGGCCTGGACCATCCGCTCAATGTTCAAGGGTGCTACACTTTTTTCGGCCTCTTTTGTCTTTGCATCATCACTGGACCTAGCAAGTCCTTTCTGTAAATACCAATCCTTTAATGATTTTACTGGGGCTGATGATCCGGTTCTTGTTGCTGTCGATAGTGTTGGTGAGTGTTCTGAGCCAAACGCACTGCCCTCAGGCTCCTAAGTTGAACTTGACACTGGATGCCCTGCTGCAGTACTTGTTGTGGGCTTATGTAGCGGGCTTTTAATTCTCAGCCGTTCAGATTCCAAATTACTGGCTGCCTCAGCTATCCAAGTTTTGTACCGGGAAACATCCACTTCTGAAAAAGTAATTGTGGATGATTCAGTCAATGATGTGCTACTGGTTTGCCATATTGTTAGGCATACCCTGTGCTGCTGACAGCCGAACAAACATGGCGAACACCTGAGATATCCATTGTGGATGATAGACTAGTAAACCAAATCTGTACCTACCTCTTCCAGTGTTTGTGATCCCACAGTGGTTAAAATAACACAATATTGACAGGATCCATCATCTACTGTGTAAGAGTCCCCTGATAGAAAATCGCTCACATTGACCTACACATTATTAGGCCCATGAACTTACTTGCCTGCTACCATCATTTCTAGCAGAATTCCTCCACTATTCCAGCTCACTTTCTTCTGCCGGCACAACCATGGCTTAAAAGTGCAGGTTACAGGCTACCTTCCCCTTACTATACAAAAAGAAAACAGAATGGGCTCTCCTGGTCTATGCACACATGTACTAAGGTCCTGGCGGGCAGCAATGAAGTATTTGGACTGGGAGAGCAGGCTAACAGCGGTAACCCTACTATGGGATAGTGATCAGCTTGGCAGGGTGGGCAGGCTGCGCAGTTTTGGTAAATGGTAACGTTGTGGTTTTGAAAAATTGGGTGATGTTTGGAGAGAGCAGGTGTACGTGGCATTTGCCGCCCCCCAACTGGAAGATGACATGGGTAAAGGTGAGTGGCTGCGGTATCTGCAGTTGGGGCATGCACTTCGATACTATATTCGTGAGGGGGGAAGAACTAACAGAAGCATCCTCCCTAGAGGACCAACTGTTGACAAACCGTTTAGAGGAAAAGGCGAGATCATTAATTTACAGGAAAATGGAATATAACACTCCAGACCCCCTGGGACCGTTGAGAATGGCATGGGGGGTGACGTGGGCCCCATTGACGATGAACATTGGGTGGAGAACTTACAGGGCCCAAGAGAGGAAGCCATAAGATCTAGATTCTGACTAATTCAACTGAAGGTCTTTTATTGAATATACTACTCTTGAGGCTATTACATTGATTGGGCTAAACGGAGAATGCCCTATGTCATAGGGGGTGTGGGTATCACCTGCTGTTGGCATGTCTGGTGACATAGCAATATTTGCATGAAATTGGGAGGGTTGTGGCAATGGTAGAGGGGTAGGAGGTCTCAGTTAAACTGAAGCTGTTCTAGTTGCTAATCCCAGGGGACAAGGCCTGGCCTAAGTATATAAAGATATGGCTGGCGTGAGCCATGGTGGCAACTAAGCGTAACATAGCAAGAAACTGGGGGACCTGCCGAAGTTGGTGGACTACAAAACTGACTCAGACTGGTTCTAGCAAGGAGAGCACACAATATATTTGAGCAGAGGATGTCCAAAGAAATTTGAAAAGATCTGGGGAAATTGGCAAGCTTATCAAGGGTTATAGGGCGGAAGGTAGGGCATGCGGAGACTGTTGCCAAAATATGTTGATTATTCTTTTTCTAATCACTGCAATGACTAATGAAAAAAATGGGTTGGGTAAGATGCGTGACAATTACATCACTGATGTACTGTGTATTGAGCAGCCTGCAATAAAAAGAAGTTTTTAAAAAAAGTGCATGTGACAGACTAACAGCTTAACTGCAGAGGTCTTGGACATTTTAGTGGAGGTAGCCCTGACCAACTACAATCAGCTATATGTTCCAGCAGAGAGTCAGGTAAACTAAAAAAAAGTTCTTTGTAAATCTTTATTGATATATTGGCCTAGGAAATGTTGCAAGGATCTGACAACCTCGCCCTAATATTTAAAATGTCACATCCACTATGTTAAAAATGGCACACAATCCTTTGGTCTCCATATTTGTGTTTTACACACAGGGTACTGCACCACACATGTTATGCAGTACATTCCAGTTTGGCCAAATAATTTCACATTTTGGTTACTTGGAAAATGTAAATGACAGCACCCTGGATGACTACCCAGCTTTCCTAACCCAAAGCCATGCAAAGAGTAGTATTTTTATGTAATACTGATCTGTCAGGGACATAACTCTGGGCCTGGTTTTGAGATTGGTGTACATTAGTCTGTCAGGGTGCAGAACGTAATGTCTTTCCACACCATGACAGATGGAATGACATCCATAAAATTCATAATGAGATTCACAGTTGCTTCCCTGCCAGATATGTACACAAAAACACTACTCATAACAGTGATTAGGGAATGCACGGCCTCCCTTTGGCATGGAGAACCAGGGTAGATGCCTAGGGTGGCAATAGTCTAAGGAAAAAACTCAGGGCATCCATGGTGTGACAAATCATGTCATGTTTCCATTGAATGGAGAGGGGTGGCATTAGTGAAATAGGACATGGCACTGTCTTGAGAGTAAGCTTTCAGATGGCCAGTCTGACAGGGACGCTGCTGTTGGAAAGATCACCGTCTTCTAAACTCTAAGAGAATATATGTTCATTTTTGTGGAAATGGTATTCTATCTCTTTATAATGGAGTTCCCTCGCCATGAAAAACAAAGGTCCTGAGTAAGAGTTCAGCAGCATGATAACTCCATCACTGTGTAACAAATATCTTGGCTGCTTTATTACAAACACTCTGGGATATAAAGCACAGTTATTAAGGGGAACACATATATTTCAAGCTGTGATCAAGTACCCCTTCCACAAAACGCAAATGAGCATGGCACGTAGAGGCATTACACAACATTGAGTGATGCCCCACATATAAAGGAGGAATCTTTGGTGATACTTCTAAATCAGACCAATATATTTTAAGTCAACTTCATATAATATCTCAATAATATTTAATAAATAATTTTAGTGTTTTCCATTACTTTTATTATTAGATTTTGGATTTTATTGTATTTCCTCCCTCTGTGTAGGTCATCTGAAGAAGAAGATCTGGTGGACCATTACAAGGAGAGTGAGTCAACAGGGTCTCTACGGGTGTCGCAGCATTTACTGCCAAATATGTTGGAAAGGCTGGCAATGGCTTACCCTGACATGGATGGGAATCTGGAGGCCATAGAGCAGTGATAAGGGGTAAAATGTAATCAGCGTAGAAAATACTAACATTTCTTATATCCTTTTTTACAGTTTGAAAGATGGAAAACAGCATCACAACATGACAGATACACTGTCCTGCATATTACTAATTTTGTAAGAAAAAGGGTTATTAGTTGGGAAGGATGTGAGTTCTTACCATGTTATAACTCAAAAGTCCTGCTAGGTACAACATTCAAATTCATTAAATAAACGTGGCTCAACCTCTAGTAGCTATGCACAGAGAAGAAAATCTTCAAATATAGAAAAGAATTAACAAGTAAAAACATAGCACAATAAAAAATCCACATCAATAGAGACAAATGTAATGAAAATTTACACCAAAATTATTCAAGTGCACTACGGGGACCTAGAGATATGATTTTATAAAGTTTTATTGGAAAAGGCATAAAGATAAATGAAAGTGCCAATCAAATGTCACTGTTGGCCAAGACCTACATGTGATTTCAGGCCAACCACAATGGAGCGAGGGTCGGATACCCGAAGTAGATCGTCCCAGTCAGAGATGTTACCTTCTGACTTAGTCTCTGAAATGGAAGTTAAAATCCTTCAGTGGGCTGACTGTATCTGGTGTAGCCCTTGAGAAGTTGCATAGCCATTTGACTATTTCCCACCGAGGCTGTTGGTTTTGGCAGGAACAGCTCAGAGCGGCAGAAGTTCAGATTTTGCAGCCACTAAAGTCCTCTTGTTGGGAGAGCGCTTTTTGCGCATCAAGATATCTACCTTTGAACTCAGTCTCTTTTTATTTGAAGCTCAAAATTCTCCAGTGGATCAAGCCTGGAATACATATGCAAGGAAGTTCACCCAAAATCAGACACCTTTGCTGCACTGTACCCCTGAAGCTCAAGAGGTCTTGGAAGTCCAACTTTTTTTAAATCAAAAGTTTTCGTAATGTTGGCTGTACCCTGTGAGAATTACCTTCAGAATGGAATTATGGTTTTACTATAATAACTAAGAAGGAATGTGTGATTATTGAGTTAAGCACATGAATGATCACAATACAGAGGCCCATTACAAATTTGTAAATGCTACTATTAGTAGTTGATTTTATGAATTGATAAAAAGAAAATTGTGTTTCGATATATATATTTTTTATATTTATTTCACCGCAATCTTGACTAAATTGAACCAGTCAGAAGGGTTACTGGTAGAGCAAGTGGTCAGCAGCACAGGGCTGTGTGTCATATAACCCCTCTCTTGTTTCCGAATTTTGATTTCTATCAGATTAGTCACTGAGTAACCCTGGCACCAAACAGTTAATGAGGCCCTTTGTGTATCGGCAATAGTTATGTGAACCAATACTAGTAATGCTTTACTATTTTCCTGCCTGTAGTTTTTCATGCTAACATATTTGTACAACAAAATATGCACTAACATATATTTATATAGGCTATCTAACGAATGATTTAGAAATACAATTTTTACTGTTAAATAGGTTTGGGGATAAGATACACAATTGCAAACATGAATGGCATCCCATCTGCTGTATTACAAGGAATGTAGGCAATAATGCACTAGTAAAATGTCAGATGCGATATCTGCCACTTTAGTGATTGAGTCCGCAAAATTTGAAACCAGGCCTTTCATCAAGGGGTACATACCTGTCACACTCCTGTGCTGATGGTAAACCGTGTTGGTTATAATCACGTCTCGAATAAACATGATGTGTTGGCACTAATGTGCTACAAAAACCACTCTGTGACATTGAATATAGGATCACATAGTGCATATGCCTTGATAAACAGAAATACAAATGTGAATGCTGGGCCTAAATTGGGTGTTTTCACCAAGCAGGGGCCAACTAAGTCACAAAACACCATTACAATCGTGGCAGAACTCGCATCCACTGTATTACTTGTGCATCGTAGTGTGTGCTACTAGTGAAATAGAGTAAAACAGTGGACAGGAATTATGTCACATTTGGTACAGAGTATCCCGTCCATCAAACTCTTAAGATAGGCAACAGAATTTTTGTGTCCAGAGCAATGCTACTCACTTTGTAAATGTTAGCTTTGCTTTAAAGTTTTAAAATAACTTATGTTTGATGTCATTTTGCTAATTCACTCTGAACTGTATTCCTGATGTATGTATAAGGCTGTCTTAAGCTTCCTCTGGAGCACGCTGGGAAGAGATGTCACATTCTGGAGAACCATATGGAGGGCAACTGAGAGCTGCCAGGTGGAGCCACTGGCAAAGTAGAACCCTGTGGCATTGAGGGTGTGGAGGCTGGCCAGGAATCCACATCTTCACCTGACTCTGAGGCCTTAAACTTTGTCCAGGCCCTCATAGTGGGGGAGCAAACATCAAAGCCAACATCTGCTCCTGTGGCCTCCACCACCACTAGCTCTGGCCGATCTCCTGCCACTTATGAACTAGCACCCAGTTCTCTGTGGGCAGGGCCGGACTGGGAACTCAAACCAGCCTTTTGTTACAGGGGGCCGATATTGTAGCTATGCTACAAAACCGGTCCCCAGTAACAAAAATGGCTCCCTGGGGATCCAAAACCGGTCCCCACCTTGTGGCTCACCAGTGAAATGCCCAGTGCCCGCTACGGCCAGTCCAGCCCTGTCTGTGGGGCATCCTCCATTGGTGCATGCCATCCAGGATTAGAGTCAGCAACTAGCTCAAGTGATTGACCATGGATGACATGCACTCTGTCATGTCTGCCACAATGAGAGGTTTGTGTCATGTCTGCCACAATGAGAGGTTTCTCATTGGTGTCTCTTGTAGTGCCTCCTCTGAGACTAGTGTTTCAGGTGCACATTCTCTCTATTCATCCTTCTTACCCCATTACAACATTTGACATAATTTCAACACCTGACATGATTCCAAAACTCACCCAACTTCTTCTCCTGCCCAAATTCCTTGAGGGTGGAGAGCGCCCTAAGGTGAATATTACATGGAATGTTAAGAGGCAAGCCAAAAATTTGGAGGCATCCTAAAAGCAAATTGCGATACAACACCATTTCACACTCTCCAATGACTTGCATTCTTATTATTTTCTTTAGGCATTAATTCACGTACAGAGAGGAAGATTTTTTTTTGGTCCTTTTAGGATTAAATGTATTAAGTTTTACAGTTCATCCTTTTGTTCCTGTTTTTTGCTTGTAGATATCGGGTGTTGTTGTAAATGTTTGCCATATGTGATTGTGCTGTGCAAAATGTTGTTTATGTTAAACATTTAATTCAATTTCCATGTCGTGTGATTACCACATTGGAAGAAATGCAGTTACTGAGACAGGGTCAATCCCTATTAAAACAGGAATCATAATCCTTGTCAGGATAAAGTCACAGGCAAACCCCAAATTAACATGTGCTCAGCACTTTAAACAATTATAAAAATATAGTAAAATTCAATAAATATGAACAAAATTACAAAAATCTAGTCAGTAGAACTAGAGATATGCAATTTTAGAGATTTAAGTGAAAATAGCACCAAAAAGCACAAGCAACAACTGTGGTTATTTGGTCTACTTAGACAAAGTCACAAGTTCAGGCCAACTGTGATGGAGCACAGGCCAGCTTCAGGGACCCAGTTTGGCCCACTGAGCAAAAGTACCTTAAATCTTGGCTGCGGAGCCTTGCAAAACCCCTTGTTGAAGATGTGTTGCATAGCAGGGGTTCCTAGGAGCTGCGAGGCTGCGATGCAAAATCCTGCATTGGAATCAAGGAGGCTGATGGCAATGCAAAGTCCTGCATCCAATATTAGCCATGTACTTGCTGGTTCGGGCAAACAGAGCCAGCTTGCAATGTGGAGTCCTGCATTGGTGTCAAGGGTGCCATTGATGAGTGGCTTGAGATGTGAGGGTCTGTGTCGCAGAGTCAGGCACCGGTTCCGGAGTTTTTGGAAGGGGATATGTCACAATGTGTTGGTTCCATTGGGGCCACAGCTGGGCTGGCAGTGCACCTTCAGGCCTACTTCCAAGGGTCCAGGACTGGTGGGACACCACTTTGGAAGGCAGGTTCCCAGCTGGCAGACTCCAGGTGCTTGGTTCAAGATGGAAGAAATCTGTTCTGTCCCTGAGGCTACTGATCCAGAGGACAGCCAACTATTCCTTGGAGTCAGTCTGGTGGCCCTGGGTTGAAGATGCAAGTCCAGTACTTTTCACTAAAGCAGGAGGGTAGCAGGGCAGCACATCAGGGCAGTAGAGTGGCAGTATTTCTTGCAGCAAAGCATCACAGCAGCCCTTCTTTTGAGTCTTACACAGGTCAAAATGTTTACTGAAGAGTTAGGGTCTGGGGTCCAACATCTGTATCTGACGCCCACATTGTAGCAGGAGATGCTTTTAGACGCTCCACCCTCCCAGAAGTGCTTTGAATTTCCTGCCTCCTGAGCCTAGCAGGTAAGCATCAAATTCTCCGCAGTCCTAAAATTAATATATCAGGTGTACGCCAGATGGAAGGAATTCCGGTATGGGGGAACCCTTTCAGGTCATGGGTCCATGATCTCCCTCAGTATATATTCCATATCTTTAACTTATACTTCCACAATCAAACTTATACACCATATGAACACATACTTGGTGCTGCTAGGCTCAGGAGAGTGAGCCACAAGGATTTCATTTTTCCAATTACGGCGTTTTATGCAGATTGAATTGTGTATTGAGCTGGCAACGGAATCAGCACTGAAGAAGTCAAAAGTGTTCTATGACACACAACGAAACACATGTTGGCTTTAATTGTCTGATTGTACTACCACATCAAGCTGTGTTTTGGAAGCATTATTCGACTGAGTATCGGACACTGGATACCTGAATAAAGAACTGGAATTCAGAAAACATGCAAGACTTTTTCATTAATATTGGACAGAATATTACTCAATTGGAGTGCTCAGGGGTGAATCTTTGTATTGCTGTATCCCTTCTGTTGTGGGGATCAGTGTGGATGAATTGGTAGCCAACCACTCTGCCCTTGGAGCACCAACCTATACTAGTATTGAATTGTTACACTGCCCTACACATCTGTTGAGCGCCTGGTCCTTCTGTTTCTTGCCTGGCTACCAATTTGCAATTGTCCTCATAATGTGAATCACCTTACATAAGCATGAGCACATTTGTTACTAAATACCTGAATAAACTATATTAATTACTAATATAGGATCCAAGAAACCAAATAACTTTGCAGTCTTTGATAGGCAGCCACACACAACCAGTTTTTGAACCCACCAGTTTAAATCTCATGATAAAAAGTGCTTCTTAATTATTTTTACTCTCATTTCCAAGTTTTATCAATATACCAGCATAGTCACGTGTCATCCAACATTAAACCTCATAGATTCAGTTACGAGGTACATCCACATATAGTCTCTAAATATTTATGGCCTATTGTCAATCATCAAGTGAAAGGAGACAGGCCCTTCTAGCACAAGGGAAACCTTACATTAACTTATTATAGGAAGCACACACGAATGAGTAGAAAGTGTTTAAACTCAAGAGAGACTAAGGGCCATTTTATCAAGAATAGCGAAACTGCCACTAAAGCGGAGATAAAGGGCTTGATAATATGCCCTTGAGAATTCAAATAGAAGCCCATGTTCTGGTGTGAAGGACCACAAACCTGGGCTTCTATTGGTATTCTCTAGGGCATATTATCAAGCCCCTTATCACCACTTTAGCGGCAGTTTCCTGCCGCTAAAGCGGCGATAATGTTATTGCCGTTCTTGATAATATGGCCCTAAGTGAGGGAAGACGTTTATTTTGCTGGGACCCATAGAAAGGGCCTACAACCCAGCACAACTCGAACACACACCGCTTATAGGAAGCGCGAAGTGGCAATCTTGTTCCAATAATGCTTACTCTCATAGATCCTGAAAACATGGACAGACAGAGGGAAGATTCGCCTCCGCGAAACTGAATATTCAGAAACGTCGCTTCGTGGTGGAGTCCATATATGCCACTAAAATTCACGCAGGGCCTTGTTGTCCAGACTTCGCCTCTGTGCCAAATTTGGCCTAACACAATTTTGTTTGGGGGAGACTCGAATGTGGCATTAAATCCTGTCTTGTTCAGGTAGGGTAAACGCGATCTTAGCTACAATCTGGATGGAAGTATACTGAAAGGCCTGATGCAGGAACTCAGCTTGAAAGGTACATGGAGGAGGACACACCCCACAAGTAGGGAATGCATGTCTTTTTCCTGCCCCATAGAACTGAGTACAGAATAGGCTTCTTCCTCTATAATTCCAGACCGCCTGTGATATTCAAGATCCCACTTTCGAGGACTATGCACCTATGATAATTGTAGTATATTGGTTATTAGGTTTACATGTTATCCACTGCTCCACCAGTGGAACACTCTTGAGATGATGTAAGATAGAATGTTTGGGTATGAAGTACACAGTTGGAGAAGGGCTGAGCGCCTTACTGGCTGCTCCTGGTGGGGATGAATATTACTGAATACTACTGTATTACTCATCTTGTAACCATCTTGAATAAATCCTCCTGAAACATCACAATCCGCCTGGAGTGATCACTACATTTTATTGGCGACAAGTTGAACCTAAGAACCTGCTTCTGCTACCTCTGAGTACATTTGAAGTACCTACTCTCAAGTTGAGGCAACTCCTGAACCTACAGCTGCACTTACTTATCTACTGGCAACACATCAGCCCCACCAGTGACCTCCCACCGGTCGCCCTCAACGCAAAGGTGCCAGTTTCAGTTTCTACGCAGCTCAAGTCTCTGCCTGACTTACCTGGCCAGTTGGTGTACAGAGAGTACTCATTGATGGTTTCTTTTTCTTCTCTTTATTTCTTTTTCTCATTTATTAGAAAGGAGGATGGGAAACAGGTTATGTTTATCTGTTTCTTTAAGATTTTTGGTTGCTTTCTTTGTCTCTCCTCTCTATTTTGTTCTTCTAGCTTCTACATCTGATTCCATATTTCTCTTTTCTGTTCTCTTTCTGGAAGAAAGGAGGATATGTAGTATATTGGTTATTATGTTTACATGTTATCCACTGCTCCACCAGTGGAATACTCTTGAGATGATGTAACATAGAATGTTTGGGTATGAAGTACACAGTTGGAGAAGGGCTGAGCGCCTTGCTGGCTGCTCCTGGTGGGGCTGAATATTACTGAATACTACTGTATTACTCATATTGTAACCATCTTGAATAAATCCTCCTGAAACATCACAATCAGCCTGGAGTGATCACTACAATAATTTACCTGAATTTTAGCTTAATCACATGTCAACGGAAATGTGGAGAATAAATACTCTATTCAAAAAGTCTCAGCGAAGCATGAATCTCTTGAATTGTAGGTCACTCCCTAAACACACTATGGAAATCTCCACGCTTTTAGAAGAGCTCAACCCAGATGTTTTATTTCTGACGGAGACCTGGCTCAATACAGAGTCAGAACCCAATCTCATCCAGTCCCTCCCTCAAGGATATCAAATACTACGTGAAGACCGCATAGTGGGAAGAGGAGGTGGCCTAGCAGTCATCCATAAAGGTTGTTATAGGTGCCGTAGCTCCCCTAACCCGATACCAGACTGTGAAAGTCTCCCTTTCGTCATAGACTTCTCCCCCACTAGCACCTTTTCTGGGATACTTATATATCGCCCACCCGGAACCTTGGGACAATTTCCTAATACCCTTCCCCCCACTATTGCCAACCTAGCATGTAGCCCATCTAGTTTTACACCATTAGGGGATTTTAACATCCATTTTGACGACACCTTGGACCATACCGCCCTAGAAATGACCAGCAGCCTCTCCACACTACAATTTAAACAACTAGGGCCTCATGTAGGTAGCCAAATACCGGTCGGTAACGGCCGATTTTCGGTAATTATACCGTTACCGACCGGTATTTTGGCTACTGGTATGTAGGGGGACAATTTTTGGTTTCGGAATTTACCGAATCGGTAAAATTACCGATTCGGTAATAATACCGAATCGGTAATGTTACCGAATCGGTAACTATTCCGAATCGGTAATTTTACCGATTCTGTAAATTCCGAAACCAAAATCGAGATGATGGGGCAGTGTGTGGGTGTGTTTTAGAGTCGGTATTTACCACCAACTTATAGTTGGTGGTAAATAATTAATGTATGTGTTTAGGCATTTTTACGCGCGTAGCAGTGTGCAATGTGGCATACATACATGCCCTTAGGGCATGTATGTGTGCCACATGTGCACACATGGCCGAATCAGGGGTGCAACAGGGTGTCAATGTGACACCCTGCCACCCTTGCATGTTCTCCACAATTACCGAATCGGTATTTACCGATTCGGTAATGAGGCATACCTTCCCCTCAATGGGAAAGTATGCCTCATTACCGAATCGGTAAATACCGATTCGGTAATTACCGAATTGTAACGAATCGGTAAAAATTACCGACTCATTACCTACATACGAGTTACCACTTCTTAAATACCGAGTCGGTACGGCTCGGTATTTAAGAAGTGGTAACTGGTACGCTACCTACATGAGGCCCCTAGTGCTTAAACCGACCCACACCAAAGGTCACTTACTTGACCCCGTTTTTAGTAATTGCGCAGATCTCATAGTGGGAGCTCCCTCCCCCTCCCATGGACGGACCACTTCCTGATCCCCCTTTCCTGGGTCACCCCAGACCCCCTCTCTCCTACCAATACAGTTACTCGTAGGGATCAAAACTGGTCAAAACTCCCCTTAGCCGACTGGCTGGCGGCTCTTGAAACCTCCAGACCACCCAACAACTCTGATTCCACTGTAGCCAATGAGGATTACAACAGATGTATTTCCAACTCACTAGACTCTGTACTCCCTATGAAACGCACCGAACCTAAGTGCAGCACCGGGACTGCTCCCTTGTAATCCTCTGGATTACGGGAAAGGAAACGTCACTGTAAAAAAATTAGAGAGGAAATGGCGACTGGATTATTCCCCTTCCAGTAAAACTGCATATAGAGAAGCGATAAAAATCTACAAAAACAAAATGAAAATCACACAATCGACCTTTTTCGAAGAAAAAATTAACGCAGCTGCCTCCAGGCCCAAGGAAATATATCGTATTGCGAAAACCCTCCTCAAGCTCACAGAAAAACCTCCAAGTCCTACCAACGCACAGACCCGCTGTGACAACTTGGTAGAGTTCTTCTTCCAAAAAATACAAACCATTTATACCTCCTTTTCCCCCACTCAGATTCACACTCTGCCCACCAAATCACCTGAATCAGGGCCCCAGCCCCTAGCTACACTCCAATCTCCCCCCCTTCTTAATCCCACCATGCTAAAATCCATTATGCATCAGGTGAAATCCGGCTCCCCCAATGACCCGCCACCCCCGCGCTCCCTGCTGCCAGTCACTTGCAAAATCCTACCCACCATACTCGACTTGCTTAATACCTCCCTATCTGCCGGCACCGTCCCGGTTCCCTGGAAGCAGGCCATGGTTAAAGCCCTCCTCAAAAAACCCAACCTAGACCAAGATAACCCCAGTAATTATCGACCAATCTCCCTGTTACTTTGGCTGAGCAAGATCCTTGAGAAACATGGCAATTCAGTATTGGCGGAGTTCTTAGAGACCAACCACCTGCTCGATCCCTCCCAGACGGGATTCCGCCCCATGCATGGGACTGAAACCGCTCTGGTCGCAGTGACGGAGGAGGCCAGGAAGATCCTGGATCAAGGAGGCTCTGCAGCAATCCTCCTCCTTGACCTAAGTGCCGCCTTCGACACTGTAAGCCACAACATTCTATTACATCGACTTACCAGCTTAGGAGTCTCAGGAAAAGCGATTGCCTGGTTTGAATCCTTACTTTCAGACCGCTCCTTCCAGGTTTTTGAGGGCGAAATCACCTCCCCCAGCAAGCCTCTTGGCTGTGGTGTGCCGCAGGGCTCTTCTCTGAGTCCTACGCTATTCAATATATATATGAGCCCCCTAGCTGAGATTGTCTGCCCCTTCGGGATAAAAATCATCACCTATGCCGACGACACTCAGCTAGTGGTGGCTCTCAATCAACCATACACAGCGCATAACAGCCTGAGGGACTGCTTAGAAGAAGTGACCAAATGGATTACATTGTCATGTCTCAAGTTGAACGGAGACAAAACTGAGCTGATGCTCTTAGGTAACTCCCCCAAACTCCCCATCGACTCATTGTGGCCTACCTGTCTTGGCCCTGCTCCTGTGCCAAAGGACACAATCAAGAGCCTGGGCATCTGTTTGGACAAGTCCCTTAACTTTAATTGTCAAGCAGCTAAACTTTCAGCCATTTGCTTCGATCTACTCAGGCTTCTATGGAAAATTCTCCCCTTACTGCCTCTCCAAGCTAGACAGATCATGGTCCAGGGTCTCATTCTGTCTCGCTTGGATTTTGGGAATGCCCTCTACTTAGGGGCCCCTCAAACCACCTTGCGCAAGCTCCAGATCATCCAAAACTGCACAGCCCAAACACTCCTCCAGATCCCCCGTGGACTTCCAGTTAAACCCGGACTAAAGAGCCTTCACTGGCTTCCAGTCAGGGAAATAATAGAATTTAAGGCCCTGTGTATCACCCACCGAGCCTTTTGGAAAACGGTTGCTGCCATCAATCAATCACTGATCACCCCCTACCACCCGAACAGACAGCTCAGATCAGCATCTTCTCTCTTCGCAACAGTGCCCAGGATTAAGAGAGCCAGATGTGGGGGCCGTTCGTTCTCTTATAATTCGGCCAAACTTTGGAACTCCCTTCCCCTCCACCCATGATCAGAGCCCAACTTACTCTCCTGCCGCAAACATTTAAAAACCCTGTTTTTTAACAAACCTGAATAGTCTCCAGTTGTTCAACTGCATGCGTTGTCCGTAGCGCTAGGACGCCTGAGGGTAGCTATCGAGCTTAACAAATGTTTTTTTCATTTAATTATTTTTACAGATGCCTGAAGGATAAAAAGAATCTCTGTGATCAGAGAAAGGAGTCTAAATGACCATAAATGCACAAACATATACAATCAAAAACATGATACATTAAAAATACTTTGTGCAAAACATTAGTTAAAATCTCAATTCACAGATTAAAAGCTCATGATCATATTAGACCAACTATTAAATAACTAACCCCCGCAAGACATTTAAAATAGTAAAATTAAACTCTAAATAATGCTAAAACAGCATTGAATTGTGAACTCTGGCGGCAGACTTTAAAAAACTGTCCCACTCTAAACATATTTCCAGCGTACATGAAGACTGCAAGTAGATCAAAGCAGCTCTACAGTTTTTAATCTGTACCTTTTAGATAGCTGGAATAGGCAAGCCCTATGAGTTTTGTTTATAAAATCTACAAAAGTATAAAAAGTGCAACAAGGTTTGGTCCGAAGTCCCATCACAAGGGCAACAGCTAACAGTTGTAACAACGCATTGACCAAGGGGGAAATATAGGGGCATATTTACAAGAAGCTAGTGCTGCCGCAGCGTCATTTCATGTGGCACAGTGATGGCGCAATCAGTGATAAACACTGCTCCATATTTACAAACTGATGCATTGGGACCAATGCGTCTGTAGAGGCCTGCGTCACATTATATCTGTGCCGGGTATAATGTGTGCAGGGTAGGTGTTCCCACGCTAAAAGCCATGTAGAACTGATGCAGTGAAATGTACTACTTTTCACTGTGTCACTCTATGACCTGACTGCATACAAATCCATATGCCTCCTCACACCAGGTGTAAGGATTGACGCAGGGATTTTAACATGGGACTCGCCTCTGTGTTCTGACACATTGCTGTCAATCTTACCAGCAACTCCAGCAATGTGTCACTTTAACACCAAAAGATGTGTCAGAATTTATGACCCATCCACAAATCATTGCCCCAAGGAGCACTGTATTGTAAATACAGTGCATCCATTGCATTGTTAGGGCATTTGTAGTAGGTGTACGAAATCTGACGCATTGATGCCAATGCGGCAGTTCCTGTAAATATGCCCCATAGTTTCCATTTAACTGAGCTCAGGTGAGATCTGGTAAGTTGCGATCTCTACTAGAGGTGGTTGACCTACTCCAAGTATGACTCAATCCCAGTGCACATTTGGATCATTGAGTAGCTCCTGATAGATACAGGCATTGCCAAGTCCATGTCCCTATCCCTGTTCCTCAAGAAATGTTCCTTTACCAATAACTTGCCTTCCTTCCTAATGAAGTACGGGTCAGAGAAAAGGCTTGGTCACCCAAAATTCGAACAACTTGACTGGGTAACTCAATCCAGGATATCGCAGATCCTGAGGCACATGTGAAGCAAGCTTCAATTACATCTCTGTTAAGCTAAGCCTGAGCATTACACCGGATATAACATCATATTATCAATGGGGCCAGTGTTATATGATCTTCCACTTAATCTAAGCCAATCTCTTCATGCACCATGAAGTTGTGAATGTTGTGAGCTACCCCCAATATTCTTCTGAGCACCCTATTTTCTTCAATCTGTAGGTTTTCATATTACAATGACCACAAATTGCCGCACTATATGTTATAATGGGAACACACGTACATTTATAAATCTTGACAAATGGGTGTGTTTCCTGTACAAGCAGAGATGGTATTGATTGCACTAGTAGCTCATGAGAAGCTGATACTCTTATTTACCATATATGTGGTCTGGTAATTGGTTTGCCCGAAGGTGATACTAAAATAGGGGCAGGAAGGCACTCTCTGTAAGTACTTCCCCTTAATAAACAAGGTTTGGGTTTTCACGTTCTTAGGACCACAAGCCATGACAAACGTTTTAGACCTGTTAATTTCCAATTCAAGACTCTCTGTAAAGGACACTAAGCCCTCTACGAGGGCCTTGATTTCGCTGAGAAAACAGCATCATCCGCATAAAGGAGCACCAAACCCGGTCTGTTCTTAATAACCTGCATGTCAGTTCCTGCAACTTGCAGAACGGTCTCTAGCTTGCTATGTATAATAAAAAAATAATTGGGGTCAGCACACACCCCTGACAGACTCCTTGTTGGAGAATAGAGGTGTCTGTGCATTCTTCATTATTCCCATATCTCACTTAAGCAGAAAGAATAAAATGCAGCACTCCCAAAAATTGCACTAACTGGTTCTCATAAGGTCCCAGCACATGGATCTATGCTGTCAAATGCACTAGGGAGATCCATAAAAGCAAGGTGAAGTGCACTGCACTTGATCCATTTATACTTTGCCAATATTCAGTCGTGCCCAGAACTGTTCCAAAGCGATACTGAACCCCGGAAAGGGCATTGTTATCAGCAATCCAGAGTCCCAGTCTATCTAAGGTTATACGACCCACTATTTTAACAGAGGAGTATAAGAGGCACATAGGATGATGACAGGCCAGATCCTGCCTGTTCCCTTATTTATAAACTGGGACCATCAGCACAGACTTCCAGGACCCTGGGCAACAGGTCACACAGAAAGAGTTTGCCTAAAAATTGACGTTACCCGTGTACAGGTCCATTGGGACACCAAAGAGGCCTGGTGCTTTATTGGCTTGGCTTCACAAGATTACAAATGTAACTTCTCTTAGGGAAAATTAGATTTCAATCCGGAAGTTTGACTTGGTGAAATCGGGGCCTCCAGGCTCACTGTCCTTCTGATCATATTTATGAAGAAAGGGATTCACCCATGCTTCCAGAGCAAAATTACAGTTAAGAGTCTGCTTAGGTTAATCAGACAAAAAGTAGTTGTTGACCAAATTCCAAAAAGACCTGGAGTCCTTGTGAGTGCAGACCCGGGCCAACTATTCCAATGCTCGCTCTTCACCTCAGCTTTCCTCTCGACAAGGGCCCTTTTATACTTTTTCATGCAGTTAGCAATTTCCTCCCAGTCTATTGAGGATTTTCTCAGAGCAAGATGTAGTTTCCTATTAGTCAGCATGCAGGCTTCATTAAACCAGGAAGCAACCAGTGACTTGGTGCCCAGGCCTTTTTCATAAGAGTGGTTTTCGTAGCATATCCCAGGGACACAAAAGAGTCAACTACAGTTTTACCATCAACCTTTAGGGAAAGGCAATTTAGGATATCGCTCAAGTGGCCAGCCATGAGCCTGACAAAAACTTGTGTGACATGCCTCCATATCAGTCTGCTCATATTGTCCTTGGTCGTTATCAATGGCTTGCCCGCAATTGCCCCCTTTTGCCTTTCAAAGGGTGACTATTAGAAAGATGGAGGAGATTATAATCACTAGCTGCACTGGAAATAACCCCACCATCAACAATTCTATTGTTCAGGTTTCTTGTTAAAAAAAAAACATAATCTTTGATTGAGCACTTTCCTCTTCCAGTAAAGCCAGTAAAGGTGCCATGGTCAAGGAGCTCAAGGGCATTACATAAATCATGGTTGACAAGCATAGGAAAGAACATGAAACTCCTGGCGTTACGATTCTGGCAAAAGTATAGATTGCAGGTTACATTAAATGGTTGTAGACCAGAAAGACACAAAGTGTCCATCGGATTGCCATTAAAATTGCCCACTACCATCATGGTAAAAGTATCCCCCTTATACAAGGGGCTGCAATTCAAGGAAACAATGAAAGAAAAGAGGGCACTATAATTCTTGTTGTTCCTTATGGAGAAACCAACATTATAAAAGTTCACAACAAAGAACCCAAAGTTAGATGTAGATTTTAAATAAAAAGCCTGACATTACCTACTACCTGTGCTAGGAGACCAGCATCAGCCCACCCACGCCATGATTGCAGGGCATATTGAGCATAACCCACAAAACCACCATAAAATACTTCTTCCGTAGCCCAGGTCTCCTGTAACAGAATGATGTCAAACTGCTTGATAAAGTTCAGCCAAACCTGGGACACCCATCTTGGCTTTTACCCCCGCAATATTCCAGCTAAGAACATTAAAGCTGTCTTTAATTGCATGGTGTTTGTCTGACATCTCTTTGGGCCTACCTGATACAGACATAGTTACACTGACTGATGGATCGGTGGAAGGTCCTTCTAAAGGCATGGAATTAGTCATAATGCATATGGCGTCTGACTTGGCCTAACTAAGCACAAGCTCTACAAGTCATTCCACCACCTCCAGATTTGAAAGCAACTGGAAACAGTTAGAAATGGGAATCCCCAAATATTGTGGCATGCTTATTGGGGCACAAAAAGATAAGGGGGAGAGAGAAGCAGAGATTCATTTGGCTTCCGAAGTTAACAATCTCATAATTAAAGGAGAATAAATCACTTGTGTCAACATTCCAGAGTCTCAAGAGAATTGTATCGTAGACCCTCAACCACACAATCCTGGGACGTGGTATATGTTCTTTCTCCACTCATCTGGTATGGTGAATAGTATCAACATTGGGTTTAATCACTTGAGGGTTCAGTTCTCCAAGTGATTTACCATCGTACACCAGGAGGGAGACTGTCTGGGTAGTGTGCAGTCGTGAAAGTGATTAAAAATGTCTCCTATCCTGTGTGGAAAGTTTATTGGTGAAGAAAGGGATATGACTAAAACAAACAGGGGTGTTTAAGTGGATTAAGTATTGGTCCACAAAAACATCATGTGAGGTCAACATACTTCAGTCAAATGATGCCCATTCAGGTCAGGTAGCCTTCATGAGGACCAGAGTGTGATTGAATGGTCTGAATTTTAGAACACTCAATGTCTAGTGAGGGAAAGTAGAATCCCTTCTTCGTCAGTAAGCGTAGTTGCTTGTAGCTGATGTAGTCATAGGCACAGACCTTTTCCTATGACTTTAATTTGAGGCTGAGAAATCTCTGTGGGACGCAGGGAGGAATATGACGATCCTTGCTAATGGCCGTCCCTGCAGGCACTGCTGCATTCCTCCTTGTCCTGGATGTTGGGGCAACCTGTTTCAATACCACAGGGTACAAACTGGTATAGTAAAAAGATAAGGGCAAAAGCTTAATCGCCTTTGCCTTGATTATGCCCAACTTAAATCAGGGCATCCACAACCTTGGGTCGGTTAAACTTTACAGTGATAAAATACCCTTCAAAACACTTAGATTGTGATCCCACTCACCTAACTCTGAGAACCATTAGGATGTAATAAGGGAGACACACACAAAAGTTAGCATTAACGCTTAGTCAATGGGAAACCTTGTTTTTTAGTTGAATGGTGGTCTCAAGAGACCCAGGTGACAGAGCTGGGACATAAGCCAAAACTACCATGGGCAAGATGATGGTGTTAGATGCATTATGGCCTTCCTCTCTTACCGAAATTGACGCCCCCTTGCCCTCAGCCTCCTGGTGTGGGCCACAATCACATCCCTTCAATGGGTAACTTCCAAAACCATTTGGGGCTAGGGATTCAAGCAACCAATGTGCTTCCACCCACCATGGCATCAGAAGGGCAACTAATAACAGAGGGTGGGATGGCATGACATCACCAGCACACTCTGCCCAGGAAATACAAAATCATCAGACCTCACCACATTACGCTTAAGTGCTTTATTCAGTCTAGATTCAATGGCAGGCAATCTTGTAGCAATGGAATGAAATGTATCGCTTAATAGAGAATCAAGCTTAGTGCTGAATAAATCAACAAGATCTTCCACATAGCTCAAGTCCAGAGATTGGGTGCGAGTAGTTTCTGTCTCTGAGTTAGTCAAGATGGATTTCACTTTAGGTTTGGCGGGCCTCTTTCTGCGCTTTGTCATTGGGCTTGAGAACAATGATCGAGGGACTCCTGTGAGATTCCAGATATATGGTTTGTCTCTGGTGGATGGCTTGAGTTGAACTGGTTGCAACAATCATGGCGTTTATTTCAGTTCCATCCGGCAAGGGCAAGGCAAGGTGTCATCCAAGGGTGGGATCAAAGTCAGGGACTGAGAAATAAGACTTTCTTCAGTCAAGGAGAGGCAGCACTCTGCAAGTTCTTTTCCCTTAGAAATAACCCCCGGAGCGCGTACTAAAACTCCATCAATGGTCAAGGTTCTTGGTTTTGCAGTGGGATGCAGGAGGGTGGTAGGAACAGCCTTTCTTTCCCCGTACTTCAGGTGAGCAAAATAATGGGGTGGAAGCAAGTGAACAAACAATGAAACAAAGAGTGCCTGCCTCTGCTAGTGAAGAAGAGCCAAGGGAGGTGGTCCATTACAGCTGCTAATGGTTGATGACAGGCCCAGTCTTCTCACTAGCAATGCCTGTGCGTGACCCGTGCTACAGGGTATGAGTGCTCCTTTTCAAGACCTCGACTGGAGCCCCGCTGTGTGTCTCCTGACTCCTCCTGAAGGCAAGGCTTTCTGGGGTGTGCAATCCAGCCACTGCTGCTAGAATCACATTGTCACAAACTCATTTGGTGGCAGGGAAAGCCCGTATTCAAGGCAGGCTTCTTCAACACTCTAACATGAGACAGAAATGGATAAAGGCACAAGAAAAATCCCTGAAACAAGAGGTTCTGCATACTGAATGCCTTTATCAGCTTTCTCCCTCTGACAAACTTCTAATATGGTTGATTAAGATGAAATACAACTTAAACACATTGTGTGTACTGGAAGCAGTGACAGCACTAAAGAAGTCCTGCACCAAACATTATGAACATGGTGAAGTCCTGAAGGCTTCTAGCGATGCAATTAATGCAAAGGGAATTTTCATTGGCATTTCCGGCACTTACCAGCTCCACAGGCTCCCTGTTTATGGACCATGTTGCCATTATAAAAGAATTTCCATCCTACTACACCGCACTACACTCATCCGAAGCACCATAGGCCACAACAACAGAAGAATACTTCATGAAAAATATGAGATTAGCAAGGATAGATGTAACTTTTCAATATGACCTTGATGGAGACTTTCCCTGCAAAGTGATCACTGATCTTATCCAGGACATACTGTCCGGAAAGTCACCAAGGATCAAATGCTTCCCCAGTGCTTATTACAAATCCACAGCAACATTTACAATACGTTTGTTGAACAATGTCTACAAGAAGGCTACAGACTCTAGGAAATTAAATTAATAATTTAATAAAGCACATATAATTCTCATCTCAAAGCTTGAAAAAGCCCCCTTCCGGACTTCAAACTACATACTAATATTGCTTATAAACTATGATGCTAAAAGTATGACAAAGAATCTTTCAAAATGACTAAGTGATACTTTAAATCATGCCTAAGGATCAAGTGTGTTTATGGCAGGTCTTCAAGAAATCACATAAAACACACTCCTAAATCTATTCCAGCATACTAGAAGTGCCTTGACAGAGGTTGTATCACTCCCCCTCAATTAACAGATACCTTGGATCAAGTGGAGTGGGATTATCCTTTCAGAACAATGGACAGGATGGGATTCAGGTAAAGTTTTTTGAGTTTCATTTGCAAACTTTTTACTGACACAACAGTGAAAGTAAACTGCAGTGGCTTCCTCTCTGACAGGATCCCAAAACAAAGAGGGGCAACACAGAGGTGTCTACTGTCCCCCCATTAATTCTTAGCACCTTGGATCTATTGTCTATAGCCATCAGAAAAGATAAGGAAATGGCTGTCATTCATTACTTAGCAGGTAAACCGAAACTCATACTTTAAGATGACGATATCCTTCTGACTTTGTCTTTCTTGGTAAAGTTATTACTGACACTGATTCCCACAATTAAGCAATTCTCTATATTTTCTGGCTATACTATAACCCGGTCAAAGAGTGAAGCTATGCCCATGACGAGGCCTACCATCGAGTGGGCACATAGCAGCCTTCCATTCAAGTGGGTTTCCTGCAAAATGGAGAACCTTGGCATTCTGATTAGTAGCAATTTCAATCATACGCTGTAAGACAATCTGAATCTACTAATTGTCTAGCTACAACAGGACTTTGAGAGATCGCAACATCTCCAAATGTCTGCCTGGACCAGGCTAAAACTGTCAAGATCATGGTGGCATCATGGTTCAACTATGTTTTCAGGATGCTATTGGTTGTCCCTTGTCATAACTCACAACTAATGGATGTTCAAATTAAAACATGTATATGGTGAAGCAACAAGCCCAGACTACACATGGCTAAATTATATACAGACATCTCTGGGGAAATACTACTTCCTAAGATGGAGCATTATTATGTGGCTCATGAACCTTCACAACTTATTTACTTGTTTCAAGATGAACTAGAATCTTGCCATTGGTTTCTAACAGAGCGCCACTTGCAAATAGAAACAACTGGTGCACAGGTCTTATATAAAAAACATGCGGAGTCCGCAGACCTTTTGAATTTCTGATTTCCTCAGTCAAATGTTGGGAGATCCCCAACTACTTATTTAAACAAAATGATGTTTTGCATATGGAGCCTCCTCTCTGGTTAAAAGCTTATAGACATCTCCCATTTCCACAGGACCGAATTGTCCCTTTGGGGCATCACCACTCTCAATCATGTTATGTCACATGGCCAATTGAAAGACTTCCCCATGTTAAGAGAAGAGTTTGGTATAGAAAGTCTCAACATTGGTGACATTCTCAAGTGAACATTGCCTTTGAAACAAAGTGTGAAAAATCCTAGACAGTTTGCCATCCACCTGAATCCATATTTCCCTACAGAAGTGGGACGGATATAAGAAGTTGATATCTGGTCTGTAAAGGTTGATTATAGAGGACCTCTATTTCATACCCATGAGAACTCTACTCCGGCATAAGTGGCAAGTTCTTACCCAGAAAGCCTACTTTGAAGTAGACTGGATGCAATTGCTGTCAACTCATGACAAAGGCCTACGAGAAGCATGATTAAAGCCTTGATACTTTAAGATACTTCATTGGCATTGGACTCCTGATAAGCTAACAAGGGTGATCCTTACCACGACTATGAACTGCTGGTGATGTGAACAACCAGGAGGAGATGTTGTTTACATCTTATGTTCTTGCCCTCATATTTAAACATAATGGGATGAGGTTTGAAAGATGCTGGGTCACTCCCCATTGGGTACTCTCTAACCATCAGTCAAACTAGCTCTATTACATAACATAGAGGGCTGATAGGAATAAATACTCACAGCAAGAGATGGTTAGACCCCTCCCATGCCACAGCCAAATTGTGCACACATGAATGTCTGCAAAGGTGCTTAAATGGTTTGACACAATCAGGACTAAGGTTGCTAAAGGGAACATGATTTATAAACTGAATGATACAATCTCAGAATTTTAGGAAATCTGGCATCAATTTTTGGTTACCCCTCCCCCTACTTGAACAGATACCCTATAAATCTTCCCTCCTGGAGTAAAATGACCTTTAACAAATGGTTTATAAGACTAATTTCATATGCTGTCACAGTAGAAACTTAACTTGAGAGTTTTGGTGGATTTCTTTCACCTGTTTTGCCTGGTACAAATAATTTTACTAGGCCATTATGGAGAAAATATAATTCGGATGTGTGACACTTTTAGGCAGTGTTGTCAATAGACTGCAGGATGATCTCTGATTTCATGATTATGTTTCACTGGCTTTACTTACTGTTATGGGTTGTAGAAATAAAAAGAGGACTCCCACGCAAACGTTAGTCAAAAGAAAAAAAAGAAAGAAACATTTGACCACCACGATTGGAAAGCTGAGGAATGTTATAGATCACGGGGGAAAGGCATATGAAGTACACCCTTATCGCTCTATAACTGAGTTTTCATAGGAGTATACTTATCGTAAAAAAGTGAGATTTATTTATTTAGTGTTTTATAGAGCGCGAACGTGACCTGTTAGGGTATCAGAGCGCTTTACAGGGATAACACTTTGCATACAAGTATGAAATAGTCAAAGAAAAATAGAAAAAACATAGGTAGGAGTAGAAGGAAGTGAAACATTTGAGGAATAACAGGGTGTATACAATGTTTAGATCATAATGCAGAAAAATCTAGCAAATACATTAGGGGGAGTACAAGGTCAGTACAAGATGGATAGCAGCCAGTCAGTCCAAACTTTAGTGGCAACAAAAATAAGCAAAGCCACTGAGCGGTGTGTGCAATGCATGATTTATGGGAGAACCATGCCAATTAGGAAGGTTTTAGCTTCCTTTTTGAATATTGACAGAGAGGGAATTTTTCTGATGAAAGATGGCAGCGAATTCCAGATTCTTGGTGCGGCCCCAGTGAAAGCATGATTATAAGTTTTTTCCTTTCGGAAGTGGGGTGGCTGGAGCACAAGGTCTCTTGTGGACCTGGAGTTTCTGGCTCCTCCAGAAACCATG
This sequence comes from Triturus cristatus, assembly GCF_964204655.1. Lineage (NCBI taxonomy): Eukaryota > Metazoa > Chordata > Amphibia > Caudata > Salamandridae > Triturus > Triturus cristatus. The sequence continues at coordinate 853,968,791 of NC_140588.1, read as the reverse complement.
ATTTTCTGGGTGAGATATGCACAGGATTTTGTGTGTAGTGCTTTGTGGGAGATACATGCCAGTTTGAGTTGGATTCTGGTTTCAAAAGGAAGTCAGTTCAGCGCCTTCAGATGCGGTGAGATGTGGTTGAATGTTTAAAAAAAATATATTTAGATTGATTAGGGACCTTATATTGAAAGAGGCACAAGGACCACATATGGAGTGACTTGCCCTACAATAAACATGTGGAACAGGCTAAGTGAAATGAATAAATGAAATTCTCCTAAAGGGTGGAACAAGGATATAAATGTAAGAATACATCCTGAAACCTTCTCCAAACAACTGAAATAACAGGAAGTGGTCTATTTAGATCAATAATTTCTCCGACAGGTTGCGCATGTAGTGCTGCCATGTCCGGGGGGTGGTGGTCTGAAATGTTGAGATGGCTGCCCTCTGAGTATTGTGGTTGTTCTAATGGGCAGGGTATAAGCGGAAGAGAGGATGATCAGGGACAGGAATATTTAATTAAGTTGAGTATGACCTGCTCGGAGGTAGCTATATCATACATTGCCTGATGCCATGTGAGGGTATTAGGGGTGAGTGGGGATCTCCACAGTCTTAAAATGTATACTTTAGCTACTGCAATGCTTTGGCAAACTGGCATCCATATTGCTGTGTGACCTCTGGGTAGGGGCGCTATAATGGAGTAGGGCCACCTGACTTGTCAATTATGACGGCATCACCAGGTTATTGCATATGGCCACCCAAATATCCATCAAGTATTGGGCTAGTAAGGATCAATACCATCAAATCTCAACTATGTCACAGTATAGTGATGGTAGGAAAGTGTGGTGCATATTGTAGTTATGTAGTTTGGATAGGTACTGTATATTAGGGAGCAAATGTATCATGCTTTCACACAACGCAGCAAGCCACCTTACTGTGCAGCACTGCGCAAAAGTGAAAGGGAAGAAATCCAACCTATTTAATATTACACAGCATATTCCTATCCTTTCCTAGTGCTAGCACACTTTTAGCTGCCTAGCGCCAATGCAGACACCCTTGCGTCATGTTCCAAGGGTGCCTGCAATGTAGGCAGGATTGATTTTGTGCAAAAAGGGAAACTTTACTGCATAATAAAATAACTGAGAGGCATTTTCCTCTTTCTATGTTTGCTGAAAAATGCAGCACACATATAAATAGGAAAAAATAGGAACAATAAATACATTTCTACACGCTATACCTCCCCTGAGGAGGCACAGCATTTTGATGAATTCCCAGGTCTACCAATCATGGTAAATCTGTGAATGCGCCAAAATCCATGGGTGGATGTGTGTGAACAACCAGGGTGGATGTGTGTGAACCACCAGGCTCCACCCATGGAATGCCTCTCTGCTGCAGATTAATGCAAGGCAGCCGCATGCACTGTCCTGCGTTACTCTAGATTTATCAAGCCATGCAGAGCCACACAAGGTGGCCTTGCATGGCTTGATAAATCTCACGTAGGTTTCGCGTCTCCCTTGCTTCCGCTTGTGTGGGGACAGGGTGACGCAAAACCTTGATAATTGCCCCAGGCATTTAAGTATGGCAATCATGGTGGATTTGATAGGTATGGCAGGCACATGTGCTAACTATGGCAGGTAAGGTGTAGGCATTTTAGGTAGGTATAGTAGGGGGTATGGTAGGTGAGGTGAAGTATGGAGGTATGGTAGCTAAGTATGGTATGTATGTATGGTTGTTTAAGTACATATGTATGGTAGATTAGCTAGGCAATTCGGGTATGCTGGGTATATTACAAAGGTGGGTTTGGTACGGTAGAGAATTATGATACACTGCCATGGTAGTGCATGCATGGCAGGTTAGGTATGGTTCATAGAGTAAGTTCGGTAGGTATGATAGAAAAGTGTAGTAGGTATGGTAAGTAGATGTTTAGATGGGGTAGGCATGGTATGTTTCGTTTGTATTTATACATCTATATATATATATATATATATATATATATATATATATATATATATATATATATATATATATTATCTACTGGCAGTCACCAGTAGATAGTTATAGTTAGGACCGTGTTTCCATAGGAAAACCGCAACATTCTATTTGGAATAACTTTGGCGCCGGTTGACAAATCCTCGCAAAATTTTTAAAATAGGTGGGGCGCTCCGCTCCGCTCCTACCCTCAAAGTCTCGGGGTGATTCGTCAAGCGGGGGCCGAGAAAAAAGGGGGGTCCCAAAACACGTTTTCCCCATGCATGTTTCCATAGGGATCTTTAGTCCAAGGTACAGCCCGAACGTCTCAACAGAATTACTTGAAATTTAACAGAGAGGTAGTCCTCAGGTCAGGGAAGTGCCTTTTGCAGGTCTGGTGTCAATCTGTTCAGTAGTTCCTGAGAAAATCAAAAGTAAAATCATATATATATGTGGGCGGAGCCTAACCACACATCTCATCCTGAGATCTGATTGGCTGTCAGCACTTCATCCAAGAAGTGTTGGCAGCCATCTTGGGACCAATATACATGATAGCACCTCATTAAAAAGCATTGCAGTTAATAGAAGGTTTTAAGACTTTAGTTACATTATAAATCATTTGTTGATGGTACCATACTCATTTTAGGAATTGTGGTATGTTCTAAGGTGATTTCACCATGTGAAAAAGAATTCTGCTGGGATATCATGATTGAGAGAAAAATATGTTCTCATGCTTTTCCCACAGAGGTTTGGAAGGTGATCTATAAGCTAAACTGAGAGCATATTTTCTGTAAATTCACATTATCTTTCTCAGTCATGTGAGAATGAAGTCTGACATTCTCAGTAAAACATGTACATCCAACAAGGGCAGAGACTGTCAGTTGATTCCTTTGTGTTCTACTGCAGCTTCCCAGAGTGTTCCAAAGAACAACTAGAGCGCTAACAGTCCTTCTTATGATAAACGTATGGCACACCTGAAGCCATCTTGCTTGGATTAAAGTGGCAACTCTTAAAACATTTAATTTAAAAAGGAACAAAATGAGGGGGTTCATTTTTCCATAAAAAGTATGGTTAGTGCTGCAGAAAGAAAAATTAGGGCACATTTTGAGTGACTTCTCAAATCCTCTTCTTTTTCATTAAACAATTCTGACATGCAGACTGAAACATGCACTTTCAATAACAGCAGCAGTTTTCCCTGGTTAGCAGTAGCTTTACTACAGTGATCTAATGAGCAAAAAGAGTGCTAACATTCTGAATTTAGGGCAAATGTGTGACACATCTGAATGCCTTCTTGATGGAATCAAAGTAAAAAACTGAAAGTATTTCCTACTGAGGAGACTGCAGTAAATGAGGAAATTAGGAAACTTCATAACAAATAAGTCTCCCAAGATGGCCACCAGAGACAAAAGAGCCCAAATGTAGCCCAAATATCACCCAGATGTAGCCCAAGTATAGCCCAATGACAGAATGTCCCAGAGTGTTCTTAAAAACAACTAGAGCGCTTACTGTCTTCATTATGACAAAAGTATGGCACACCTGAAGCCATCTTGATTGGAATAAACTGGTAACACTTAAAACATTTAATTTAAAAAGGAACACAATGAGGGGGTTCATTTTGTCATAGAAATTATGATTAATGCTGAAGAAAGAAAATGAGGGCACATTTTGAGTGACTTCTCAAATCCTCTTCTATTTCATTAAAAAATTCTGACATGCAGACTGAAACATGCACTTTAAATACCAGGAGCAGACTTCCATGGTGAACAGAAGTTTTACTACAGTGATCTAATGAGCAACTAGAGTGCTAACATTCAGAATTTATGGCAAATGTGTGAAATATCTGAATACCTTCATGATGGAATTAAAGTAAAAAACTGAAAGCATTTCCTACTGAGGAGACTGCAGTACATGAGGAAATTAGGAAACTTCATAACAAATAAATCTCCCAAAATGGCCACCGGAGACAAAAGAGCCCAAATGTAGCCCAAAATCACCCAGATGTAGCCCAAATATAGCCCAATGACAGAAGTGTGCAAAACACTTATTATTTTGTGTTTTTGCAGTGTTATATAGTGCAGACTTGTCAGGTATTGGAGTGCTTTACATGAGCATTGGTTACATCACACAAGAACAAATTCATTTTGGTTGTAGACATGGGGAGACTAAGTGATTTGACCAGAATCACAGAATGTCGAGCTGAAGCAGAAACTCCAACCTGGCCACCAGTTGCAAAGTCTGCAGTTCTGGAAGTAACACCACATCCTCTCCCCTAAGTGCAACATTTAATCAAGTGGTCAACTGGATAAAAAAACATAAACATAACAAATAATTTAAAAGTGCTTTGTCGCTATTTGAAAACTCAGAAAATATGTCCTTATTTTAGTCTTTTAGAGCACTAACCATAATTTTGAGACCCTCTCATATATGTAATTTCTAAAGGAAATGCTCTAGGTATTACAGTTTTGATTACATCAAGATGACGTCAGGCGTTCCACACTTTTGTAATAAATATAGAATGTTAGCAATCTAGTTGTTCATTAGGATACTGTTGAGAGGCAGAGGCCAAGGGCACAGACTCTGAAAATTGAAGGCAGGTAGGAGGGTGCAAAGGCAACAATTTAACCACACTGAGCAGGCAGGAAGGGCCACGGCAGCACAACAGACAATGGAGGGCAGTGGAAAGGGGGGCAGGGGCAACAAACCAACAATACAGGACTTGCAAGAGAGGCTGTGGCAATGTAATAGACCATTGTGGGCAGAAGGAAGAGGCAATGGTAGTACAACCATACATGCCAACAGACCCGATTCAGCCAGGAAACGACCAATGTTTTTAAGCTCAAATGGGCTTTATTTGATCTGTCTCCTGTCTACAATCTCCTCCTTTTCAATGTAACTCAAAGGGGAAACTCAATACCCCAGCTTTTTTTCAAAATCTCCCTCTTACCAAGTTCAAAATGTTCGCAAGTATGGTACATTGGATCATGGAAGGAAATGGGGTAGGGACATGGACTTGGATAACAGAGGACAGGAAAGACATGGAGAGGTGCACCAAACTGACCCTGCAGGGCAGGCATCAGGGTTTGCAGCAGCACAATACACCACACAGGGCATGCGGGACGGGAGTGCAGCACAACAAGCCATAGAAAGCAAGAGGGAGGGGACAGGACCATGCACATGGACAACAGAGAACAGAGGGGCAAGAGGCAATGGTAGCTAGCTGACCATAATGGACAGACAGGAGAGAAAGCTGCAGCATAACAGACCATAAAGGGCAGGAGGGACGGATCAGGGGCATTACAATGGAACAGACAAGCCAGGAGGGAGGGAGTAGGGGTCTGCACATGTAAACAGAGGGCTGGGGGCAAGTGGGCAGGGTAGGAGCAGCAAGATAGCCATGGAGGTCAGGCAGGATGGGCACTAGAAGCAAGACACACCATGAAGAGCAACAGTGAGACTGTGATGGCATACACACAGACCATGGAGGGAAGGTGGGAGGGGGTCAGGGGCAGCTAACTGACCACACAGGGAAGGTGGGAGGGGTCATTGCAGCACAGAAGACCATGCATGGCAAGTGGGAGGGTTAGTGGCAGCACAATGGGTATGATGGGCAAGAAGGAGGGTGCAGGGGCATGCACAAAGGACGATGGAGGATAGAAGGGAGGGTCAGGACCTGTGCACAGACAAGAAAGTTCAGGGGAAAGGGCCTCACAACAGACCGCACGGGGCAGGCAAGAGGAGCACTTGCAGCACAACAGACCAGGGAGGGCAGAAGGGTGTGGCAGTACAATGGACCATGTGGACAGGAGGAAGAGGATAGGGGCATGGCATGTGGACAGGCAGGGTGGAGGTGGCAGGGACAGGTTACAGTCATCTGACAATGCTAGGCAGGTGGGAGGGGAGTGGCAGCTCAACAGAACACTCAGAGTAGATAGGAGTGGCAGGTCCATGGAACATGGTGGGCAAAAAGGATGGAGCAGGGGCATGCACAAAGACATCGAAGGGCAGGGGGAAGGAGAATAAGGGCAGCAAGCTAAGCACAGAGTTTAAGCAGGAGGTCAATGATTGGACATAGAATTGGGCAATGGAGGGCAGGAGGAGTGGACTGGTACATCATACTAAATTGAGGGCAGTGGCAGCACATCAGACCATGCATGGCAGGAGGGAGGAGGCTAGTCCACTGATTCACACAACAGAGGATAGGGAGGAGGGGGATGGGGCAGCAAGCTAACTGTTCAGAGAAGGCGGGTATTAGGAACTTTATTGTTTTTAAAACGTGTGTCTGTGCGAACTACTTAAAATATGAACAAGTATGCAGCATAATCTCACTTTTATTCAGGAAGAAGAGAACGTTTGTGACTGTGACTCCAGGCTCACTTGGTAGAAACACCCCCTGACCCTCCACCCCCTATCGCAAAATGTAATGCCTGTGAAAAGGGTAGGTGAACACAGTGTTATAGAGAACATAGTCCTGAGAGCACGATTGAAAATGAAAACTAGATATAGTGTATGGTATAAACTATGCACCAAAAAGTGTGATATAAGATGAACCGGGCGTGAAATATAATATGCAATACATTGTGCGCAATGACAGATTCATTGGAGAGCGCGAGATAGCACAGGCACTAACGCGTGCTATGCGATATGCGCCTTGGAGTGTAATATGCACAGGGCAGTGTTGTGTAACCTAACTAGTCTCTAAAGTTGTAATATAAAATATGTGCTGGGGAGTGTAATGTTGCATATGCACTGTGACAAAGATATGGATCCCAGATTGTAATATGTATGGCATAGCACTGTGCGTTATAACATAGGTATCGAGGAAGGCACGTTAGATGGGGCAATATAACCCGTGCGAAGACAAGTGTGGAATGACATATTCACGGGGTGGTGTTACAGTGCACATGGGCTAGAGAGTGTCATAGCATATGCACTAGCTAGTGGAATACAACACAGAGGTGTGTGGCACTCAGCAGGCAATGCTGGGTGTAACACAGCATTGGGCTCTGCCAGGAGCGCGCTGTGACTCTCAAGTGATGTTCGTCCCCTTTCCAGAGAGTAAAATAAAAAGTATTACACATCCGGCAGTGGATGTGTGTTTTATTAATCGTGAGGGGGGTTTCTTGCATAGTTTTGGTCAAATTTTTGTTGAATCCCCTTTGAATGGCTTGGTGTGCATGTGTATTAAATGTGCCCGTCAATAGCTACCCATGTTTGTATAAATAAACGACAAGGGTGTCTACTGGGATTAGGCAAGGTAGGGCATCAGACATGTCAGAGCTTCACTAGTGGTGTAAATACATTCCACGTGGATTCATTGTATGCATAGTCGCCTTTTAATGAATATCACGCAAATCGTCATGGTGATAGGTACGTACGGTTTGTCCAGCATGTCCTAGGTGTGTCTATAAATATATATATTTTTAAAATAATAAAAAACAGTGGCCGGCCCTGGGGATTGGGGTCAAAAAAATATAATTAGAAGACAGGCCCTGGGGGATGGGGTCATCAGGGCCAATAAATTAGAATAAGATGGGGAACCACACAGCCCCCCTTCTTAAAAAATTAAAATAAATAAAAGACTGGCATCGTGCCGGAGGCGACGCCCCCTCCTTGCAGCACTCTGCAAACGCGCCCCGTGGCGAGTTGTAAGTTGGGGAATTAATTCCTCTTCAATACTGAGGGTCCCTGAGGGCCCACTAGCCCAACAGGCATCTACAGTATGCTCCAGGGAGCTGCGCTGCAGACAGGTGTTCTGAGGCCAAGCCCCTTTTTACACCTCTCTGCAACGCAGCTCTGTGGCGCTTACTGGAGGTACCTAGTGGTCTAGTTTGACCCTAGGGACCCTTAGGATTCAAGGGGACTTAATCTCTCAACTTAGAACAGCCACATGGCGTGATTACACAGTGGTGAAGGGAGGGGACGGGGCCTGAGGTGACGTGTGCAAACACGTTCTATGGCACGTTTTAAATTGGGGATATAATTTCCCTTCAATACTGAGGGCCCCTGGGGGCTAACTAGCCCACCAAGTGCTTCCAGTAAGCGCCACTGAGCTGCATTGCAGAGAGGTGGTCCCGGCTGTGCCACTTTTTACACCTCTCTGCAACGCAGCTCTGTGGCACTTACTGGAGGTACCTAGTGGGCTAGTTGGACCCTATGGACCCTCAGGATCAGCATTCAAATGAACTTAATCTCCCAACTAAAAACGGACACAGGACGTGTTTACACAGTGGTGAAGGGAGGGGACGAGGCCTGAGTTAACGTGTGCAAAAACGCCCTGTGGCCTGTTTTAAGAGGTAGTTTTAATCCCCCTGCCCTATTATATACTAGGGGCTTACAGAGGAGGTCATGCTAATCACAGGGGGACCCCAACGCATAATGTTCCCTAGTGTATGTAGGTGTTTTCACTCTATTCTAAGTGTCTTTTAACATAGCACTGGCTCTAGGACTGGTTAGTCAGACTCAGTTACCACCAGTATCCGTCTGAAAAAGTTGAGGGTACAGGATGATTTTGCAACAAGGCTTCTTTCTGCTCTTCTTTTTGTTCTTTCTGCACATTATCCTTCTTCCTGAACTTTTCTTCGTCTTTGAGGACTTCTGTTGCTTCTTTCTGCACTTCTTTTTTTTCTTTCTGTGCATTTTTTCTTCTTTCTTCACATGTCCTATCTCTGTAGGCATAGTTAGAAATTAGCATTTAAAAAACCTTTGAAATTCACAGAAAAAACCATAGGTTTCAGGCACGTTATAGTTAGGAATTAGCATTTAAAAAACCTCAGAAATTCACTGAAAAAACCATAGGTTTCAGGGGTGTTATAGTTAGCTGGACTTTTCACTTGTACAAAACCATTGAAATTCCCCCGTTATAGTTAGTTCAGCTAACTATAACTCGCTCGCCCGCAATGCACTGCTGATGACGTCACATATTACATCACTCATGACATGGTCAGTGACATCACTCATGACATCACTGATGACATCTCAAATGACATCACTGATGACATCACTGATGACATCATCCTTGTGATAGAGTGGCAGACCTCCTCTCACCCTAATATAACCTTTGATACACACATTCAAAAATAGAGACTACAATTTTCAAAACAATGGACATACCAATACCAGTTACAACAACCTCTACAGTAATTCTAAGATCCACATACACATCCACTCATTCACCAACAGTCCTATACAGTCACTCATACATGTACTCACTCATCATATGTACTCATACACCTATACATCCTGTTACACAATGCCACTCATCCATAGAGTTACTCACACACATAGTCACTCATGCTAATAAAGAATCAAACATACATTTACTTGCATATACAGTTATACACACACCACCACACTTACTTCTACGGAAACTTACACATACTTAGTCTTTTAAACAATCACTTATAGAAACACATACTTATTCATACAGGAACTCTTTCAATCTCTCACTCTCACATATACTCACTTATATACACCAATAGTCACATATACTAGTTTAAAACATATGTAGTTACTCATAAAGACACTATTGAGACAGTCATTCACTCACTAACACACCCATACACACACTCATCCACCCATACAGTCCTGCACACATGCTGTCTTCAACACATACAAACAGTGAGTCACTCATTCATGCAACTATGCACTACGTAATACCCCCACCGAACCATGCAGACACTCAGACTGATACTCAAAAAAACAACTAATAACCTATATAGACACCCATGTAGCTACTCACCAACCCATGCAGCCACTTATACACAAAGTGAGAGACTGATACAGATATTTACATATTTAAACATTACTCACTAAGCCATGTATTCACTATGATACACTTAATCAGTCAGTTACACAATCAATTTTTCAAAAACAAATCATCTATTTAGACACTTATATACCCATTTATTCTTCCATCGACCTTGAGATATACATATATAAAACATATTTAATTTTCAGAAAAACACACATTCACTGGATGATGTCATCAGTGATGTCATCAGTGATGTCATTTGAGATGTCATCAGTGATGTCATGAGTGATGTCACTGACCATGTCATGAGTGATGTAATATGTGACGTCATCAGCAGTGCATTGCGGGCGCGCGAGTTATAGTTAGCTGAACTGACTATAACGGGGGAATTTCAATGGTTTTGTACAAGTGAAAAGTCCAGCTAACTATAACACCCCTGAAACCTATGGTTTTTTCAGTGAATTTCTGAGGTTTTTTAAATGCTAATTCCTAACTATAACGTGCCTGAAACCTATGGTTTTTTCTGTGAATATATATATATATATTACCTACTGGCGGTCGCCAGTAGGTAGTTATAGTTAGGACCACGTTTCCATAGGAAATCCGCAACATTCTATTTTGAATAACTTTTGCGCCGGTCGACGAATCCTTGCGAATTGTTCAAAATAGGTGGGGCGCTACGCTCCGCTCCTACCCTGAAAGTCTCGGGGGGATTCGTCAAGCGGGGGCTGAGATAAAAGGGGGGTCCCAAAACGCGTTTTTCCCATGCATTTTTCCATAGGACCTTTAGACACAGCTACAGCCCGAACGGCTGAACAGAATTACTTGAAATTTGGCAGAGAGGTAGTCCTCAGGTCAAGGAAGTGCCTTTTGTAGGTTTGGTGTAAATCTGTTCAGTAGATTCTGAGAAAATAGCCTTTAAATCAATATATATATCTGAGCCAGCTTACGGTGCGCTTACGGTGCGCTTACCGTACGCGTACGGTGGCGCGCGCGAGCGCGATTCTGATTGGCCCTTAGATCTTAGTAAACATTCGAATCGGTCGAAACCAGGAAGCGGCGGCCGCCATTTTCTCTCTCGCACTCTGAGGGGGGAGCTGATAAACAAATGCCAAAAACATATAAAGGGGCTGTTTAGACAGCGCCCATGCATATAACCATGTTAGTTGAGTCTTCAAAGATCCCCCAAGGCAAAAAACGGTAATTTTTTATTTTTCGAAAATTTCGCCGATTACGCTTACCGTACGCTTACCGTACGCGTACGGTAAAAAATTATTTTAAAAAAAAAAACCCACTCTCTCCACCCCGTGTGCAAATGGTGGCCGAAGGCCACCATTTGTGCATGGCATATAGGAGCACAGCATTTCCCCAAAAAAATTCAACAGATTACCTATCACAAGGAAGCGCATAATATGTCCTCCATGTGCGCACGGTGCGCGAAGCGCATCGTGCGTACATGGCCCATCTAGCGTAACGTGGGCACGCGGTGCGCGTAGCGCGCCGCGTGCCCACCGTGCGTGCACGGCACTAACTGCGTAAAGTGGGCGCGCGGTGCGCGAAGCGCACCGCGTGCTCACTGTGCGCGCACGGTGCGCGAAGCGCACCATGCGCGCACGGAACGAACTGCGTTAAGTGGGCGCGCACGCCACGAATGGCGTAAAGTAACTTAGCATTTAAAAAACCGTACAAATTCACGGAAAAAACCATAGGTTTCACACACGTTATAGTTAGGAATTAGCATTTAAAAAACCTTGCAAATTCACTGAAAAAACCATAGGTTTCACACATGTTATAGTTAGCGGAAATTTTACTGATAAAAAACCAATGAAATTCCCCCGTTATAGTTAGTGCAGGAAACTATAACTCACGCGACCGCAATCTTCTGCTGATGACATATGTGTCTTTATGAAAAAAAAATATTTGTAATATATGTATAGCTAAAAATTTATGGAAGAAGACATGGGCAAATAAGTGTCTAAATACAGTATTAGCATCAGCAGAGGATTGCGGTCGTGTGAGTTATAGTTTCCTGCACTAACTATAACGGGGGAATTTCATTGGTTTTTTATCAGTAAAATTTCCGCTAACTATAACATCTGTGAAACCTATGGTTTTTTCAGTGAATAGATATATATATATATATATATATATATATAGGTTCCAGTTTTTCAAATATGATGAAAAAACGCCAGGACGCTTTGAAATTGCAGAAAGATAATACTGACTGCACCAGCAATGCGTTTCAGCTTTCGCCTTGATCACGCTGAGGTAAACGCAGCAACAGTATCTTTTTTATTTTGATTTTTAGTGCAATAAACATAGTGAAAGGACAAGTGCATTGAGGAATACCCATTCACTTAACAATTATTTGGCGGCCATCTTATAGCTATAAATGCCTCATACATACTACTTACAATAATGTGTAAATAAATACTGAAATAAAGCACAGCACCAGAAAACGACTCAAAATTACGCCTCAGTGGGCCAGATGAAAAAATATATATTGACATAACGGGCCTCGCTTGTTTGTTCAGTAAACATGAAGAAAAGGCCAATACACCAATAGCAATTTCCTTTACGATTATTGGCGGCCATCTTACAATGCTTGTAATGCTGATTAACAAATATCTATATTTGACTGTAAGAGACCCACTCAACATTCCGCCACAGAATTTCGTAGCTCGCCCTGCATCACAAAATGCGGTGTAGCGCGCGCTACGAAATTCGTTTTATTTATTTAATTGTTTACTTACCTCCAATTATCCATATTCCGGTGTTTAGTACCCCCCACCCTGTCCCTCCCCCATCCCGCCTTTCCACCCCACTGAACTCCCTCCAGGGACCGCTGCTAGTGAGCAAAAATGCTGCAGAAGTGCTATTGAAAAGTCACTTCGCAGCGCACCAATGGATGTTGTACTGGCATTTTATCTTTCATATTTCTCAATTCCATCATATTCCTAGGGTATGTTTCAATCAATCAATCAACTTTACTCTGAGGCAGAATATGCGGGGCAAGAATGAACAAGGAGCCCCGCAGCATGCACAGTCCATGCCAGCTCCACCACAGTCTATACAGTTTGTGCCGGCTGCACCAGCGCTGCCCGTTGCTGCCACACAAACCACGACACGACAACTGTACCAGACCGCACAGTACGACTATCCTGATTACCAGCGATACGCATGAACCAGCCTAGAGAGGGAAGTTGACTTACCCCTTATCGAGATCCCTGTAGATCAAGAAGGACCTTACGTACATAGTGAATTATTAGGCCAAGACAGAAAATTTTTACTCGATACAGGGGCAAGTCGAACAACCATAAAACGTAGTGAAGTTCCAGGGGCACCCCTCTCAGGCTCTCAGAATATTTCCCTTGGTTTTTCAGGAAAACCTATTGTTAATGAAGTGTCACAGCCTCTTCCACTTACGATAGGACCTTTGACTAGAACTACAGATTTATTGCTTACTAAATCATGTCCAGAAAACTTGTTAGGAATAAAAACACTGAAAGCTCTAGGAGCTATAATATGTTGTTCTCCGGAAGGAGTAAGATTGTTTTTACGTGATTTTAAAGGTCACTATGTGTCTAGAGACATGGATCCCCGACTGCAGACTTTACCTGCACATCTATGGGCACAAGGCCCTACGGATGTTGGTTGCATGAATATTACACCATATCGAGTCACACTAAAGGCAGGAGTGGTACTACCACGAATGCGACAATACAAGTTACCACCAGATGCTGTAGTGGCTTTACTACAAATCATTGACGAGCTCATTGCCCAAGGAGTGGTTGTGGAAACAGACTCCAATGTATGTAATTCACCGATAATTCCGATTCTTAAACGAACAGATCCAAAGGCACCGCCAGTATATCGATTGGTTATTGATCTGCGCGAATTAAACAAATGCATAGTGCCACAATTCCCTGTGGTCCCAGATATCTCGTCATTACTGACAGCTATTGATTCCGAAGCAACATTCTTTACTGTAATTGATCTCAAGAATGCCTTTTTCAGCGTCCCAATAGATCCGGAAAGCCAATATTTGTTCGGATTTAGTTTAAATGGACGGAGTTTTAAATTCTCACGCGCACCTCAAGGATTTACAGAAAGCCCCAGCATCTATAGCCAAGCACTGAAACGAGAACTCGACAGTATCCACATGCCAGTTAACACTGCTCTGCTTCAATATGTCGATGATCTGCTGATCACCGCGAGAAGCGAACCCGAATGTGAGAAAGCATCACTGACAGTTTTACAATTTCTAGCCGAAAAGGGGCACAAGGTGTCCCCTTCTAAGCTGCAATTCTGTGTCCAGCGAGTTGTTTATCTTGGACACTCGCTGTCCAAGGAGGGAAGGCAGCTTACACCTGACCGCATTCAGTTAATAGCTAACATACCAATACCCAAGACACAAAAGGAGGTACGAGCTTTCATAGGCCTCACTTCATATTGTAGGCAGTGGATCCCTCAGTATGCATTTCTAGCAAAACCACTAATTCAGTTGACGACACAGGAGGCAGCCACATCGACTGTTCTCCCTTGGACTCAGGAACATACACAAGCTTTTGAAAGCTTAAAGAAAGCTTTATGTCAAGCACCTGTTTTAGCAACACCATGTTACAGTAAACAGTTTACACTCTTTGTTACAGAACGCGAAGGTACTGCCTTGTCAGTACTCACACAGGAACAAGCAGGATCACACAAACCATGTGCTTATTTTTCTAGTACATTAGATCCCGTAGCTCAGGCTTTGCCTGCGTGTCTGAAATCAGTGGCAGCGACAGCTTTAGCAATAAGACAGAGCGATGCCATAGTGTTAGGACATCCATTGACAGTTCAAGTACCACATGCAGTAGAGGTTCTTGTAAATAGAACGCAAACACAACACTTGACTATTGCGCGACTCACTGGGTACGAACTAACATTGTTTCAGCCACACATAGAAATCAGACGTTGTAACACATTGAATCCTGCCACACTTTTACCTGTGATTGGAACAGACCCACTAGCACATGACTGTATTGAAGTTATTACAATAACGACGAAACCTAGACAAGACTTAACCGATGTTCCATTGTCAGACCCAGACCTGACGTTGTATGTAGATGGTTCATGTATGAGAACTAGTACAGGAGAGTTAGTGGCCGCTTACGCAGTCACAACAGATACTGAAGTCATTGAAACTAATCGCATAAATACCTTGTCAGCTCAAGCCGCAGAGCTCATCGCTCTGACACAGGCCTGTATTCAAGCCACAAATAAAAAAGTCAACATATACACTGATTCACGTTATGCATTCGGAGTTGTACATGACTTCGGCGTGCTGTGGCGAGAGAGAGGTTATTTAACTTCCCACGGTGCCCACATTCAGCACGGACCCCTCATCCATGCCTTATTAGATGCAATACATCTACCCACTGCAATATCAATCATGAAATGTAAAGCTCATACGAAAGTTACTGATGTCATTTCTCAAGGCAATGATCTAGCCGACAGAACAGCTAAACAGACCGCTCAAACTCAAACATCCGACATGACAAAGACAATAGTTCCGACGCTGACACATTGTATGACAGTTAAAGATCCTACTCTTGACGTAATTGACATACAGACACATGCTACACCAGATGAAATAAAGAAATGGACTGAATTAGGAGGGATCCAAACGGACCAAGGATGGATGATGAAGGAAAAGTCTGTGTGGTTCCTTCCTGATTCAATGGTCCAAGTTATAATTAACACTATACATAGTCCAGCACATCTAGGAGAAAAAGCTATGCTAGACAGCATTCAACACATTTGGTTCAATAAACATTTGCGAGCAGCAGCCAAACAAAAAGTTCGTACCTGTATGATCTGTTGCCAGTTCAACCCAGGAAAAAGCGTTCCCGTAGAACAGGGTGGATTTCATCCTCCTGATCACCCTTTTGAAGTCCTACAGATGGATTATATCCAGATGGAACGATGTCGAGGATTCAAATATGTTCTCGTAGTTGTTTGTGCTCTTTCCCGTTGGACGGAGGCATACCCGGTTTCAGATTACACTGCCCCGACTACTGCCAAACAGTTGGTTCGAGAATTCTTCCCACGATACGGTTTACCACGTGTTGTTCACTCAGATAACGGCCAGCCGTTCTCATCCGAATTAATGAAACATGTTTCACTTCTGTTAGGATATCAGTGGAAATTCCACTGTGTCCGACACCCCGAGGCAGCAGGTCTCGTAGAAAGACATAATCAGATACTGAAAATCAGATTGTCCAAAATATGCAGAGAGAAAGGTGTCGACTGGGTAGTAGCGTTACCCGTTGCACTCTTTTACATGAGAATGGTAGCACATTCTCGAACAGGGCTATCCCCGTATGAAGTGATCTTCGGCAGACCACCAAATATGTGGGGGACGCCGTTACCACGCAAAATAACTGATGTTGACTGTAATATGCTGACAGATTACTTGGCTTCCTTGATGTCTGCACTACAATCTTGTCGTTCACAGGTAGCTGCAGCTTTTCCTGACAACACTGAGGTGAAACCCCATAACGTAGTTCCGGGAGACTTGGTCCTCGTGAGGAACTTCGATCGAAAGACTCAGCTGGAACCTAGGTGGAGGTCGCCCCAGTTGGTGTTGCTCACCACAAGAACAGCCGTGAAGATCGAGGGCAGAAAAGGATGGATTCATTCAAGTCATATCAAGAAATTTCATGGACTACCAACAGATGTGAATACCCCACCTCGTGTGACTTCACCCATTGATTCAAAACTTCCTTTTGTTGAACAAAGTAATTCCGAACACTATAAACTAAAGCTTAGGCCCAATCAGTCAAGCAATTTGATTGTTTAAGTCCTCTCCAAGGTGAAGCGGTTGAATTGTCTCTGACATGTATCCCTTGGACCTGAGTAGAGAAAACACCCGGAAAATGTTGAAACGACAGGCGTACTGTAAATCACTGCGTAGTCATTGCATAGTGACATTATTAATCTTGTTTTTCTTAAGTCTTTTAATAATTACTGCAAGTATATTGTTGCACATATATTACCCTATTTCTAGACATGTTTACAATGTTACTGCTGAACATTCTTTTAGTGAATTACCTCCGCTTGAGTTGTCTTATAGATTTGCGCTGCGCAATAACACGTTTATTAGTATGTTACATCATTCCCATCAGGTTAGCAATGCTACCAATTGTTGGATATGTGGCCGACTCCCTCCCTATCAGAATTATAAAGGAATTCTACCTCTCTTTCCATACCCGTTCACACACAACGGCTCCTGTGGAGCATGGTTTAGTTTAATTAATTCTCTAGATTCGAATTCTGCAGTTTATCAAGATAACTGGGTATGGGGAAATTTGAACCTAGTTTTGCTTAAGGTCTGCTACCCCAACAAGGAGGGACTTCCCCAGAGAACAGGAACGGATCTAGAAAATGAAGTGTATGGATTAGGTAATTTTACACTTAATCTTATGATCCTAAATGTCGAGTCCGAAGCTACTCCAATCTTGCCCGCCATGTCCGTATTCCCAGTAAAAGGGGAATTATGTATAAGAAAGAATGGTTCCATACATATGGGCCATAGTAGATGCACCACTGTAGTAGAATTTAGTGATCAAGGCAAGTCTACACTTAGAGCTTTCCTCCATTCTTATTTCATATGTGGTCAGACGGCATATGTACGTTTGCCTCTAGATTGGGATGGTACTTGCTATATTGGATTCCTTTTGCCACCTGTTTTTCTAGCTCCTCCTGATTATCACAGAAACACTCATTTAGTAAATAATAGAGTAAGGAGAGATCTCCCAATAGTCGATTACACTGAAACAGCATGGGAAAAATACACAGATTTCAATAAAGGTCTCTTTCCCTATATAGGTACCGTTACTAATAGTAAACTGATACGTAGATTAACTAGAACCCTTGAAGCAGTAGTAAACGAAACTATTTCCGCCTTAGGCAATTTAACAGAAGAGCAGTCTGCTATGCGGATTGTTGTGCTTCAAAATCGTCTTGTCCTTGACGTCATCTTGGCCGATAGGGGCGGAGCTTGTAGGGTCATCGGATCAAGCTGTTGCATTTTCATACCAGAAAATTCGCCATCTGTATATAAAGCCATAACTCGCCTTCATAAGATTGTAAGCCAGATACACCAGAACCCAGGCACCTGGACTTGGTCCGGTTGGTTTTGGAGTGTATTATCTACCTTTGGATGGAAGGTCCTATCTTTCCTAGGTATTGGCCTTCTCATACTATTCAGTTGCTGCCTATGTCTACAATGTGGACCAGCGATCTGTGGTCTGTGTGCCACATCGTGTATTCCACCACCAAGATTTCATTCGTCACGGAAGAAGAAAGAAGAACAAATGATGTTATATGAACAGATCAATGGATTGATGTAGATTGATATCTCTTAACGGGCAAGTAGGGGACAAGGAGGGAATGTGGAAATATGGATTTTTCTGATCAGTTATGTCCCCTATCTTGGACCCCAACGGTTCCATGTATGAATCACAAGTACATGTATGCTCCCTCCAGTTCCAGTTATGAAGACGCAAATACATGTGCGTCCACCGTCAACATGTCCTCTGTCAGATCCGCCATGAATAGGCCGGATATTCCATTCCTAAGTATGAAAGGCCACCGGTTTTATATGGTTCACTTATGCCATTTTTACAGTCCAGGCAAGTAGGCCCTGATTCTGTCATCGAACTCTTCTTGCCTTCTGCCTCTAAAAGCTCCAGTCTGAGCCTGCATCTGTGACCATGAACTTTGTCTCATTCTCTGCGCGGCTCACGAAGCCTGCTGCTTGCCAAAAACTGTATTTCACCTCCGAAATTATCTGCTCCGTTCCCTGCCCGATGCATTCCTGTCTAGCAGTTTAAGTAAACATTCTTCCAGCTACCGAGCCAAGGCCCGGCTTCTCTGTCTTTATGAAAGTAATTCATAGCCCTATTGCTATGGAAGATTTCCGCCCTCGCATCTAGTGTAGACACTTAGACGCTTGTACACGCACTAATGGTCAGTATAGTCAGTATAGAATAAGATTCTACTCTAAGAAGAGACCTCTCTTTTGGATAACTTAGTTCTTTAAACATAGGATGTTAGATATGATTTGGGATTAGGTTGACTTGACCCTCCAGACTTCTGTCGCCACATGTAGAGCTAAATGTCAAGTCCCCTTCACCCCCTAGTTGCACGTCAATCACACGTCATGCTGCTGCGCGCGCATCTATGCCAAGTATAATCTTATAGATCCACCTATATATGACATCATAACCAATTATGTTCCTTTTTACTCCTCATTACGCCCATTTTCGGTTACGCATGTGAATTATTATCTTCCTTATCAATTGTTACGCCTCCCGCATTTGTTTCATTGTAATGTATGTTCTATAAAAGCGATTTCTTGTCAATAATGTATGTACTTCACTTCCTGAACCTTCGTGGTGACGGAACTTGGAGCAACCGATTATAATCGACCATTGGAATAAAGCCCATTCCGAACCTCTAATACCACGGATTCTGCCTCTTATTTACTGAGCTATTTTATTATGTTTCTGTATCAAATTAAGTCCCGGTAATTAAATTATTTACCACACCAAGTGAATTCACCGTTCTAACCTCTCCCACAGCCAGTCCTCGAGTTACTAAACATGTGAGGATTTTCGGAGCAGGCGTTTTGGTTGACAGCTGCCTCAGCGGACCAGCGGTACTGGCTGATTGTTCGGGGGTCAACTCTTTTGCCTCCAGTCTCTCAGCAGGGGCGTCCTTGGACTGCAATGGCGGGGCACGGTGGCAAAGGTGCTAAACAATGGGCTGCCCTCCAGGCTCCTTCTTTATCGACGATAACTGGCCAGCCTCCCCCATGGCTTGAGACAGTGACAGGGAGTCGGACCAGTGGCACGGCGCGCTAAACGTTAACAAAACACGTTGTGATTTACACAAGTCCTATTGCATTGAAGACACAAACAGCACCGGCTAGATTGTCCGGCTGCTTAGAAAGTGAAAGCGTGCACGGCGCACTCAGCGTAAACAAAGCAGGTTGTGATTTACACGAGTCCTATTACATTGAAGACACAAAAAGACACAAACAGGAGTGGGGGGTGGGGGCGAGAAGTCACAGACTGAGGGAGGGGGCAGGGAGGGGACTTGGGGGGGAGACCGGGAAGAAAATAGTGTTAGGAGTCAATGGGCCAGTAGCCGTGGAAGGATAGAAATGATGACTGAGGAGGGACTAACAAGCCTCAAAACCAATCGGAAGGCAGCATTTAAGACAAAAGCCAATGGGCAGAGAGTGGATGGAGCTGCCACGAAGCTTCCACACTACAGTGTATACTGCATGCCTTGCAAAGCGATGGCAGCGCATTTGTGCTGCATCGCTAGGCGAGACCTAAAAGAAAATAGTGTTAGGAGTAAAGGGGCCAGTAGCCGTGGAAGGATACAAATGATGATTTAGGAGGGACTAACAAGCCTCAAGCCTCAAACCAATCGGAAGGCAGCATTTAAGACAAAAGCCAATGGGCAGAGAGCGGGCGGAGCTTCCACAAAGCTTCCACACTACAGTGTATACTGCATGCCTCACAAAGCGATGGCAGCACATTTGTGCTGCATCGCTAGGCGAGACCTAAAAAGGGGGAGATTGCCAATAAGTGTGTCAGTAATGTGGGTAATAAAGCTAAGAATAAATCCAATTATCCAAACGTTGACAAGGGGAAGGAATGTAAAACCAAATAAATTAAATGCTACAGGTGTGGATGTAAAGATCATCTAGCATACAGTAAGCGGTGTCCATCAAAAAAACAAAAATGTGGTGAGTGCAGTTTGGTTGAGCACTATGCCAATGTTTGTAGATGGAGCAAAGGTAATAAAAAGAAAGTATCCTTGGTTGCTTGAGATGAAGAGGATTCAGGTTCTGACACAAAAAATGGGGCTAATCCTTCCAAGTATGTGGATTTTGTTTTGGGAATTGCAGATAATGTGTCTCTCTTGAATTGTAAAAGTAAACCCGTATATTTCATATGTTTTGGTGGTGTTGAGATGCTCATCAAAGCTGATTCTGGGTCTCCCTATACCATTTTCGACAAGGATCAGTGGGTTAAGAAGTTTGCTGTAGTACTTGGCTCATCCTTGTTGCCACCTGACGTTCGACCAGAAAGATTTACGGGTGAAAAAATATCTCTTGTGGGGTACAGGGAACTTCATTTTGAATTTAAAGGAAGATCAGCCATTGGGTAATTGTATTCCATCCTTGAGGGTCCATCGGTTTTGGGTAAAATAGACCAGAGAAATGTAAACATAAAATTAGACCCTAATAATTCTGAACAAGTCCTTGTGTCAGATCATAAAGACCTCTATAGTCAGACGTTAAAAGTGGAATACCCTGAAGGGTTTTTAGGCAAGGTTAAAAGTCTGAAAGGATTTGTACATCAAATCGTACTGAAGAAAAATGCCAAACCCAAGATTCGCAAATCTAGAGCTATTCCATGGGGTCTAAGTGAGGAGATTGAAAAGGAATTAAAGACCTTAGTAGATAGTTGTATCATTGAAGAGGTTGATGCCTCTGAATGCGTCCCTCCCATGGTTATCGCACGTAAGGCTAATGGGAAGATTTGTTCATGCATCGCTTTGAGAAGTCTTAGCAAAAATATTGTAGTTGAGAAGTTTCCCCTCCCAAAGATTAATGAGTTGGTGTCACTCACTAAGAATATGATATGTTTTTCATGAAATAGATTTGTAATTGGCATACCATTAGGTTAGCTTAACCACGTCTATGACAACACAAGGTTGTTATCGTTTTATACGTATACCTTTTGGGCTAGCATCGGCGGCTGCCGTCTTTCAGAAACTCATACATAAATTATTTGTGGCAATTCCTATTTTTATGACATCCTTATTATGGGGGAGTCGATAAAGGGTTATGATAGTAGGATACACATTATCATTGAGAGATCACGTGAAAGTGGTTTGACTGAAGAGTTATCTAAATGCAGATTTGGTGTTCAGTCCTTAGATTACCTGGGGCACGAGATCTCATCAGAAGGGATTAGACCAAGGAAAAATCTATTGAATGCTATGAAGAATGCTCCTTCGCCCCAAAACAAAGATGAGTTGCGGTCTTTTCTTGACTTCATAGAATTCTACAGCAAGTTTATTATCAGTTTTTCTGAAAAAAAGATACAATTGAAGGCAGCTGTTAAAGAACAAGTCCACCTTTTTATGGACCAAGTACTTACAATCTGATTTTGACAAGATAAACCAGGAATTGTGTGTAGCAAAGAATTTGGTGGGATTTGATCCTACTCTTGCTTTTATCATTACTACGGATGCAAGCAGTAAAGGTATAGGAGCTGTTTTATTGCAAAGAGACACGACTGGGAAAGAGGGCACTGTAGCATATGCTTCTAGAGCATTGTCCCCAGCGGACGAATGCTATTTGGTCATAGAGAGAGACTCTAGTGGTTGTATGGGGATGAGAGCACTTTAGAAGCTTCATATGGGGTCTCCAGTAGAAATAAGGTGTGATCATAAACCGCTTCTCAAAGTTTTATCTGCTCAAGAGTTACTTAAAGCCACACCAAGAATTGCTAGGATGTCTGTACGTTTACTTGATTACTGTTATTCTGTGAATTACATACCTGGAGTGAAGAACCATGTTGCCGATTGCCTAAGTAGTGTTGCTCTTGCCTCTAGAGAGTGCACCAGAGTCATTGGATGATTGGTGTGTAGCTTCAACTGATATTAATTGTGGGAGTGGAACTGTGAACATTAATTAACAGATTGAGTTGTTCACCAAAGATGAGATGCTAACCAAAGTCGAACATTTGTTGTGCACGATTGGCCTGAATATCCTCTGTATGTCCAGTGGCCATAAAATGTTCTACAAGTGGGGCATTGGGTGTTTTGCAGCGTAGACTGCTACGATGCTGGCAAATCCTGATTCGTGCTTTTCGGGTTGTCTGCCCAATGTAAATTTTGTCACAGGGACATAGGATGACGTAAATAACATTACAGGTGTTACAGTTAGAAAATTGCTTTAACTGTGCCTTGATTTTACCGAAACAAAATTCTTTACATTCAATTGTAAACTTGCAAGCAACGCAATTACCACATTTAGTATAGCCCATGAGTGGTTCAAGTCCCCAGTGCTCATTCAAGGTTTAGGTTTAGGAGTGGGTAGTGCTGCTCGTACTAAGTGGTCCTTTATGTTTTTCCTTTTACGAAACACGAAGAGCAGTCGTTCATGTTTAAGGTTACCTGCGTTTAGGACTTCCCAGTGCTTGAGAATGCTCTTACGCACGGTGCGTTACACAGGTGAGAAAGTGGTGACACAGACTAGCCCGTTTTGGGGTGATTTGGGTTTTGGTGACAGAAGGCAATCCCTAGGACAATACCATGCGCTTTTCATTGAGAGTTGCGTGTTAGTCTGCACGGGTTGCAGCTGGATGTGAGTTTGTTGGAACTTTTGCTTCGCAAAAGTAATTTTTCTTGAGGGTGCAATTTCTCCTAATGCACAGGAATTGTGAGTAGGGGAGTAAGTCTCTTAAGGCACGAGGGTGGTTACTCTCATATCTTAAAAGTGTGAATAGGATATTTATTAATTCTTAATTTCTATGTTGGATGTTGAGGTCTAGGAAAGGAATCTCACTTCTGCTATGGGCCATTGTAAAGTTTAATCCTTGACAGTTATTGTTGAGCCAATGTAGGAACTGGTTAAGGGTGTCTACTGAATCATGCCAAATTAGGAAAATATCATCAATGTACAGTTTCCACACGGAAATCCCAGTGTGGAAAGGGTTAAATGGAGTCAAGATTCTTGTCATCTCTAAATGGTCCATATACAGTATGGCCAATTTTGGTGCAAAGACAGCACCCATTGAAGAACCTTTGACCTGTTGACTTGTTGGTAATATTGGTCTTCAAAAAGTAAAAGTTTCTGGTGAGGCATATTCCAAGCAGTTGTAAGATAAAAATAGTGGGAACTGCATGGGTACGTGGTCTAATATTGAGGACTTGTTCTATTACTAGTAGTCCCTCAATCTGGGGCATGCTCGTATAAAGAGATTTGGCATGCAGTGTACAAAGGATGTCTGAATCAAAGGGATGGTGTTTGACCAAATCGGTTATTGACATGCTGTCTCTGATATAGCAGTCATAACCGGGACAAATTCTTTAATAAAAAAATATACGTATTATCCAACTGGTTCTAAAATAGACCCACAACCAGAAACTATTGGTCAGCGAGGAGGATTTTCATGATTTTTGTGTACTTTTGGTAGTGTATAAATGACATGAGTCCATTGCGACTTGGTGTTAAGGAACAGATATTCATTTTTGCTCAGGAACCCTTGTTCTCTTGCCTCATTAGTAATTTCTAGAATAGGATGTTGGAGTCCCCTTGTGGGGACAGTGGGTAATTTACAGTAATGATCTGTGTTGGACAGTTGTCTCAGTATTTCGTTATTGTACAGGTCCTTCTCTTGAATGACTACGCCACCCCCTTTATCAGCAGGTTTGATAATAAGGGTTTGGCAGGCCTTGAGGTCAGTGAGGGCACACTTCTCTTTCAGTGATATATTGTAAGGGATAAACTGGCATGTAGTCTCAAGTTGTGAGACATAATTGAGGACCATCTTCCAAAGGTCAAAACCTTGCCTGGAATAATGTAGGAGAATGGTGAGAAGGTGGATGGGGGACATAGCGGAGTGTTGGCTGTGTTACCTGGTGTGGGGTTGAGGAGAAAATAAGTATGTAAGCAGATTTTAATAAAGAACCTCAATAGTTCACTCTGGAGGTCCACAAAATTGGGATGGATGGTTGGCACAAATGAAAGGCCTTTGCTGAGTAGGGGTTTGCTCTGATTCAGAGAGAGTATGTTTGGAGAGATTAAAAATAGGTATGTCCATTCTGTTGCAATGGTTAGCTGTGGCAGCTAACTCGTCTACCATTGGTAATGCTTGTGGCGGGTCTGGCGCTTACCTAGGGGGTTGTACCAACATTGTTGCTGTTTTACCCTGCCTCGTTTTGAAGGGTCGTTCTGGCCTCGTCCTAAAAAAGGTTGATTTGGGGTTCTGGTTGAGGTACTGAGGCCTTCTCCCTCGTCAGAACTGTCTGATGACTCGGCGGATTTGGAGAAGCCTCCCATGTCATCATGTCTATTGAAGCATCCCCACAGGCTTGTGTTCTGTAGGTTGTTGTAGGATCTGTTCACATGGAAGTCCTTTTGTAAATAGGGGTATGTCCTGTCTAGTGTGTAGGACTTGATATCTTTTTTTACTTTAAGGATTTTCTTTTTTGTTCTAATCGGTGGAATTCATATACTGTTTTTTGCACTTGTTCCAACAGTTTGTTGCATTCATCAACTTGACTGTTATCTTTGATTTGTTTCTCTAAGTCATTGATTTCTTCTGTCAATTTCTGTAGTGTCTCTGTTGCAGTGTCAATCCCCAGCACCATTCAGTGCCGGGAACATGTGGTACCAATGTAGCTGAAATTTGTCACATACTTATTATTGTCAGTTAATACTCCGGGGATGTTCCTGACCTCAAGGCCTACAGGAATAATATTTGCCTTGAGGTATTCTGTCAACATGTGGATCATTAACTGCAACCTAACATACTTCATTTTACATTTCTCTAACTGTTCAGTCAGGGAGGCGTTTGTGTTTACGGGTGTTTCTGTGGATTCAGTGAAAAATGAGGGTCCTTCAAGAATTTTCTTGAGGTATTTGTCCAAATACAGTGGGCATGGTCTGGCATAGCCCAAAGAATTAGACGGGATGGAGGGACACAGAATGAAGAGAGGAGGAGGGGAGGCAAGGAGAGTGACCCACTTGGAAAAGGGGTAATTCAATTGATCAGGGAACTTGGGGGCATATTATCAAGAAACGGTGTTAAAATTATCGCCGCTTTAGAGGCAGAAAACTGCCACTAAAGCGGCGATAATGGGCTTGATAATATGCCCTTGAGAATTCCAATAGAAGCCCATGTTCTGGTGTCAACATGGGCTTCTATTGGTATTCTATGCGGCATATTATCAAGCCCATTATCGCTGCAGTAGCGGCAGTTTTCTGCCGCCAAAGCGGCGATAATTTTAATGCCGTGCTTGATAATATGCCCCTTCGTGTTATGGGTACAAATCATGTTCGGTTCCCTTGAGACACTACTTTCAGAGACATTGTTTATGGGTAAAATCTGTGTTTAAAATCTCAATAAAAGAGAGGGGTCCTCCTCACCAAAGGGACTGGACACCAAAATGACACAAAGTCAAAAAATAACTTCCCTTTGGAATTTCTCAAAAGCATACCATTATGGATACATACCACATTCAAGCACAGTCAAATAATCACCATCAAAAATATCAGCAGCCAAAAAGCTAATATACAAATGTTTATTCTAAAGGTCCTTCTGTGAGTTAAAAAGATTAAAAAGTACAAAATACGCAATACAACAAATGCTAGCATCGCGTATTTGTAAAATATCTCATAGCACACAAAATAAGGGAGAATACAATTAATAACAAAGTGCAAAATAGAAATGCACTACCGCCAACCCGATGATCATTACAGGATCAACATATGGTGGTATCCTTCTATGGTTTTATAAATAGGAACCCATGCGGTTTGGTAGAATAAGGGATGAAAGGCGGACATAAAATCTGAACACTGCTCCCAATTATTGATGGAAGAATTATTATCAATATTGATCCTATTGATCACAAACAGATCCATACTTTTAGATTTAGGTGCCACGGGCAATTTTTTTGATCTTTTGATAGCACAAGCAGAGATGTGTTGGGACACCGTTACACATGAGTAATATTAATTAGAAAAGCGTTTATGGTGTACATAGAATCTATGACTTTTCGATCACTTTTGAACATTTTTGGGATCAACACCCACTGCTATGGGTTACAGCCCTTTTACCATAATGAGGGATATGATACCTATGTGTATATATATATATATATATTACTCACTGGCAGTTACCAGTAGCTAGTTATAGTTAGGACTAAGGGGCCGATTAGGATGGCGGGCGGTGTGGCGGTCCCGCATCTGCAATTAGGATGCCACCGCCACCCTAGCGGTGGCATCCTCCATTCCCAGCATTGTGGTGGACGGTGCTCACAGCACCACCCTCTACAATGCTGGGAATGCACTGTGTGCAGTGTCATGCACAGGGTGACAGGCACCGTGCGGGCGGTGGCGATCCACCCTACATCCTGATGGACCCCCTAGTCTTCATAGGAAATGAATTTTTTGACTTGTTTATAACTTTGGAACCGTTTGACGAATCTTCGCAAAAAAATTCAAAATAAGTGTCTTCTTAATCCTAGTTGCACATGGAATGTTTTGGGATGATCTATCAAGCGGGGGCCAAGGAAAAGGAGGGTCAATAAAAGCGCTTTTCGCATGTTAATTTCCATAGGGATTCTGAACATGACTACAGCCTGAAATGCTAAATGGAATTGCACCAAATTTGGCAAAAAGTTAGCTCTGGGTCCAGAGAGACCCCTTTCTGTTTTTTTGTGTAAACCTGTTTAGTAGTTTTGGAGATATTAAAGGAAAACCAAATTTGAATATCTAGAGGTGCAGACCCTCTGTGAATCTTACCGATCTCATGCAGAGATCTATTTGGCTGCGAATTCTTCAACCAGGAAGTGTTGGAAGCCATTTTGGGACTTAGATTTAGCCAAACCCCAAACAAAAATGTTTAAAAAAAGAGAAGTGGGTGGGATAGGAATACTCTGACCCCCTGGGACAGGTGGTGGGGAATTCAAGGGACCCCGCCAGGGCCAAAAAGCATTTTTGAAAACATTTTTGAGGGGAAAATCATGACGATTCTTTAAACCCAGTGAAGAAAAAACAAGCTCAGTCTCCTGCAATTGTTTGCGTTAGAGCACCCGGGGGGGCCAGGTCTGAGGGGCCTATTTATATGTTAAATAAGGGAAGGGAGGTGCACGTGGACAATATTGCCCCCAGAGACAACCACTTCTCTGGGGCAGGCCAATTGATCATTTTACTGGAGGAGAGCCACATGGCCATCCTCCTGAGGCCCTTAAGAGCCCCAGGGCCCACCACCTCCCGAGGAGGAGGGAGTCCCCATCCTGGACCATTTACGGCCTTGGGGACCCCCAACTCCCAGAGCCTTTGTTACACTTTTACAAGGAGAGGTCCACTCAAATGCCCTCCTGGGACGTTCTCAGCACCAGGGACCACCATTTCCCCAGGGCTTTCCCTAAATAAACAAAGAAGAGTGGTGGTATGCCTCCCCTACTGGAGCCATTATTGGCCCTGGGGATAACCATCACCTCCCAGATCATTTATGACCCTGGGGACAACCACCTCCTTGGGACTTTGTTACATTTTTACAAGTAGGGGGACACACGGCCCCACTCCTAGGCCGTTCTTGTTCATGGGGACCACCAAATCCCAGGGGCATGCCCTAAAACAACAAAGGACAGTGGCTGTGTTGTTCCCCTCCTGAAGCCATTAATGGCCCCAGATAATGCCACTCCACCAGGGTCAGCTTTCTATGTCCGAGGGTGCCCACCCCTGGGACATAGCTGTTTGCTCTTGCTTGATGGGAGCTTTGGCTGCTCCTGCCAAGTAACAGCGAACAGTAAGTCCGCTCTCATCAGGCAGGAGCAGGAAAACTGCTCCCACTCGCTGGGAGAGGAGTTTTCATATGTTTTGCTGTCCACTGTCAAGTGGACAGGAAAACAGATGAAAGGATTGCTCCCTTATGCAGGGAGCAACGCTTTGGCTGCTTACTGCACGGGGGAGCAATGTCAGTTACTACTGGAGGCAGGGAGCCGGCAAGTATTTCAGGGGGATTGAGGCTCTCTTGCAGTTCTCAACACTGCAGACTGGGTGCTCTGGGGGGGGGTTCCAGGGCTTCCAGCATCAAAAGGCTGAGCCCCCTACCCGTGTGTAATTAAGAAAGGCGAGTCCATGATACTCCCTTTTAATTAACCTGAGTATGCAAATGCCCCTAATCATCAGCGAGCTCCACTCGTTTGGCCTCGTCGGGTTTTCCTTAGTAGTATGCAATGGTCTTCCCACCTTTTCCCATGTTGATGGACAATATACCAAAAGGCCAGAGCGTATTTCCTGTCAATTGTGGTAACACGGTCCTGATGTAGAGGAATAGGAGGACATTTCCAGCAAACATAAAAGCACTTACTTCATATACTTAAGAGGAAGTACCTCTGTTATGGTGGAGATTCACCTCTTAGTAATCATCTCATCTTCTCTTGACGAGGATTCATGTTACCCAAGATTTGTGGATGAAGATGCTGCAGGTACAGTCACATTTGTGAAATTACATACACACAAGGTCACTAAAGACATTACTTCATGGTCCT
Source organism: Triturus cristatus (assembly GCF_964204655.1). Lineage (NCBI taxonomy): Eukaryota > Metazoa > Chordata > Amphibia > Caudata > Salamandridae > Triturus > Triturus cristatus. The sequence continues at coordinate 853,939,729 of NC_140588.1, read as the reverse complement.
TTATGCAACTGTGGTGAAGAATATGCACCAGACAATTACCCAATGAGATAACACTTATTAATTAACCACTAAAAAAGTACTCCAGTTGGGTAGACATTTTTAGGCAAAACTATGGACTCTTCTCAGAAACAATTAGGTTCCATTCTGGCCCTGATGCTCATTTCACAGAAAATAAACCTCAACAGAAAGCATTTACAAATATATACACAGCAGGTGCCCCAGTTGAAATGATCCAAACTTCTTGGGCATGAAGAAGGCAAAGACATTTAGTTTCCTCTTGTATTTTACATTGAGAAACAATCTTAAAATCCTTAATGGAGGTGAAAGTATTGTTGATCTATTGGAACACAATCTGATCTGTAGTTACTGTGACGAGTGGCTTCTTTCTTGCCTTGAGAGCTGAATCCATGTTTCTCCCTTTTAATTATCCTGAGTATACAAATGCCCCAAATCATCTGCAAGGTCCGCCCGTTTGGCCCTGCAACATTTCCCTTAGTAGAATGCAACGGTTTTCCTGTCTTTTCCCACATTGATGGACAGCTTCCCAAAAGGCTTCCAAGCGCGTTTCCAGCCGATTATGGTGACACATTCATGATACAGAGGAATGTTGAGAACATATCCACTAAACAAAGAAGCACTTACTTCATATAGATAGGAGGAAGTACTCTTGTTTGGTGGCGATTCCTCTCTTTGTAGTCTCATCCTGATCTCTAGCCGAGGATTCATGTTATCACAGATTTGTGGATCAGGATGCTAGAGAAACAATAGCATTGCCTAAATTACATGCACACAAGGTCACTGGAGAAGTTTTCTCGTTGTCCATTACACAGCTGTACTGTTGATTATGCACTAGTTATTATCCAATGAGATAGCACGTACTAATTAAGCAGTAGAAAGTACTTCAGTTTGGTAGACATTTTGTGCAAAACTGTGAACTCTTGTTGGATACGCAAAAACTCACACACCCATACAGCCACTAACACAGACACTCACATACCCACAAACCACTCACACACCTACTCACAGACCTATACAGCCATTCACACGCCCACATAACCACTCATACCCCTACTTAAAGACCCATACAGCTACTCACACACCCACTCACACACCCAAAACACTACTCATACACCCATCCGGCCACTCACACATCCACTTACATATCCATACAGCCACTTACAATCCCACTTAGAGATCCATAAAGCCACTCATACACCCATTCATGGACCCATGCAGCCAATCACACATCTACTCACAGAGCCATACCGCTGTGCACAAACCAACCACACACCCACACACCTACTCACTCACTCACTAACAGACCAATACAGGCACTCACACACCCAGTCACTGACCCATGCAGCTACTCACATACCCACTCACAGACCGATGCAGCCACACACAAACCCACTCATCATCTTATACAGCCACTCACACACTCACATTCAAAGGCTACATTTTTAAAATAAAATTAAAAAAAATAGAAATTCACTAAAAAAAGAAAGGTTACAGGGAGGTTATAGTTGGTAAAAAAACATGACAGCTCAGATTTAACACACACAAAACCATAGAAAATCAGCAGTTATAGTCAACTGAGCTAACTTTAATGTATGCCCCCCACAATGCACTGCTTAGGACCTCACCTATTTCATCACTCATTACATAGTCAATGAAATCACTGTTGACATCACTGATGACATTGCTGATGACTTCTCAAATGACGTCACTGATGGCACCACTGATGACATCATCCACAGAACCAATCATGCAACCACTCAAAATGCCACATAATCTCACACACCCGAACAACCACTCATTCACCCACTTACAAACCCACAAAACCACTCACAGACCCATACAACCACTCACATACCTGCACTACCACTCACACACTCATACAAACACTCACACACCCAAACAACCACTCACACATGCAATAAGACACCCACAAAGCTACTCAGACACTTACTCACTCACCCATACAACCACTCACACCCCGACACACATACCCATACATCCACTCACACACCCATACAACCACTCACACACACATATAACCACTCACAACCCATTACCAGATCCATACAGCCACTCACATATTCACTGACGGACCAATACAGCTGCTCATACACTCAATAGAAGATCTGTCCAGGCACTCACACCCACTCACACACCCAAACAACCACTCAGACACCGACTCACAGACTGATACAGACAGTCTCACAGCCACTCAGATTACATATGTTAGAAACAGTATCGTTCATTAGTAGTACAGAAAGATGAGTAATTACACTTATGCTGTAGCTTAGTATATATCCTTAAGTCTATGAAAGCTTTATGAAACACTTACACTCACTGACTGATGTCATTAGTGATGTAATTTGAGATGTCATCAGTGATGTCACCAGTGATTTCACTGACCATGTTATGAGGGATGTAACACTCATGTACATGTACAACAGTAAAAATTATATTCCACTATGGATAAGAAATAAAACGTATCTGAAGGAAGTTTTATGCAATTTTTTCTACAGTTCGGCAGTGCACTAGCAAGTAGAAAGAAGGACAAAGAGAGCAATGATCAGGGGATCTGCTTTATTTTGTGTTACCACCAATTTCATGCGCAATTTTCTTCTCAATTTAAAGAAGGCCCTGTGAGCCCTCTCTGTAATGTCTTTGTCCCTCATGGAATATAGGCCATGCGAGTAGATTTCTGAAACGCTTACTTAATGTAATTGGGGAGATTAAAACATACAAAAGCAATTCTCTCCATTCACGCCACTGTGCCTCAGTTTGAAATGGATGATGGCAAATAGTCTTGCAGCTTTATGCCAGCCCCTGGACCTGTATTTATTTTCCTCTGCAGATCACTGCTGACTTCTGGACAGGGCTGTTTTTTTTGCATGTAGAGCATATTTCCAAACCAAGAGTTTAACTAATATTTTATTATAAAATATCTGAGTACTGAAATAGTACCGTTTGTCGCCGTCCTTGGTATAGGTATCTGCAATGTTCAGTGAGCCAAACAAGTCAATACGTGCCAATCACCTATCTTTGAAATGAAAATCAGGGGGCAGATTTACAAGCCCGTTGCGACATCTTTACAACACCATTGCGTCACTTCTGTGACGCTTTGGCGTCGTAAACAATGCACCCCTATGCGACATATTTACAACTTTACACATCTAGGGCCATATGTAGGTAAATAATTTTTACCGATTCTTAAATACCGAATTTTACCGAATCGGTATTTAAGAATCGGTAAGTTATATGTAGGTCAACAATCGGTAAACATTACCGATTCGGTAAAATTCGGTAAACATGAATCGGAATTTACCGAATCGGTAAATACCGAAGTGGTATTTACCGAATCGGTAAATTCTGAAGTGGTATTTTCCGAATCGGTAAATACCGAATCGGTAAATACCGAATCGGTAGTTCAAAAACACATGACTTGAATCAGCCAATCCTGTGCTACCTAAACCCCACCCAACCAGGGAGTGGCCACACCCAGGCAGGTGCACACAATCAGCAGACTCTGGAGAGGCTGGGAGTGCTGAGGAGAGGAAGAGAGCAACTGCCTGATTCAGCCCTGGAGACTGCAAGAATGGCCAGCCAGGACACAGAGAGGGAAGGAGGGGAGAGGAAGCGAAAGCTGAAATTCAGCCAAAAGGAGCTGCAAGTACTGGTGGAGGAGGTCGTGAAGCAGCACCAGAAGCTTTTTGGAAAACAGTCACAGCAAGTGCCTGAGTCAGAGAAACGCAAGATCTGGCTTGGAATCCAGGCACAGGTGAATGCCATGGGAAAGACCCCCCGGGACATCGATGTCCTCAAGAAGCGGTGGTACGACATCCGTATCATCACGAAGAGGAAGGTGGCAGAATTAAAAAAAGAGGCAAGCCAGACAGGAGGTGGACGCAACAGGGCACCAGCCCTGACAGAACTGGAGGAGCTAGTGGAGACAACCATTGAGCCAGAAAGCATCGTGGGGATTGGGGACGCTGACAGCTCCGCCAGAGGCACCTCCAAACAAGGTAAGACGCTTGCACAGCAATGTGCCCCCCCCAACCCTATCCCAACTCCCCAAATGTGCCATGAGAATCCCACTCCAGTACAGGTATTAGTGCATGCCAGCAATGCATCATGGGAGATGTAGTCCCTGAAAGCCCAAACATGATACGATTAGCACAGAATAACAGGGCATGTGACACACAGTAGCGAGAAGCAGGCAGAGGACATTGAGATACTGTACAGAAAATGTATTGTCATGTCATCAAATCAATGCTTCAGGTACACTTAGCTGATGTCGCTTTTCTGTCCACAGGCACTACTGCGCACAGAACTGCCCATGACAAGGGAGAGAGGGCACACCACAAACACAGCGCAGAGAAGGCCACCACCAGTACTGCCCAGGGAACGGCACCACAGGCAGTCACACCACCCCAGCCAGCATCGCCGCTCCTGCCAGCATCCCCACTCCTGCAGCTGTCACCACCATCTTCACCACCTGCATTGCACAGGTTGAGGAGGCGTCCTGCAGCCAGGTTGGATGTGACCGACTCATCGTCCGAAGACTCGAGGGGGCCGGAAACGTCCACTGTACCCCAGGATGTAACTCATGCCAGTGTGCCTTCCGACTCTGAGGGAGAACACACAGTTGGCAGACGGCGCCGCAGGGCTCGGCCGCAGAGTCCACCTCCCCTTGGGCAGGGCCATGGAGTGTTCTCAGGACTTGAGGGCACCATGGTGAAAATACAACGCATCCAGGCAAGGGCAATGGTGTCCGTACAGCGACAAATGCGTGGCCTCAATAATACTTTTGGAAACATTGACAAAGGCATCAGCGCCATGGCAGGGGGCATGGCTGAGATGGCAGCGGGCATGCGGGACATGTCCCAATCCATCATGCTGCTGTGCTCAAAGTACGATGAGGACAGGGCAGCACGGCGCAGGGGACATCAGAGAAAGGATCTGACCTCGAGGGCAGTGAACCGGCTGGCGACTGCCACATCGCTGCTCTGCAGGCGCTCTGTGGCGATGCAGGAGGGCCTTGCACACTGCAGCACAGATGTGTCCAGGGGGATGGTTAGGGTCACGAGTGCACTAGAAGTGCTGCTCACCAGCCAGTCTGCAACAACTGGCGCTTTGGATGCTGGTGACACAGAAGACACGACCAGCAGGAGCAGCATAACCCCCCCTGTCCCAGACACTCGTCGGAGCAACAGGCGTCAACGTGGTGCCACTGGTACCCCAGCCAGTGAGGACGCTCCCTCAATTCCATCCCGCACTGGTGCGCGTGGGCACAAACATTAAAGCGTCAGGCAAAACAATGACACAATTGGGTGAAGTAACCCTTAACTGACAAAATGTAATTTCTCATTGTTGTTGAAATACGTTTTCCTTTGTGTCGTGGCGTAGTGCTGCCTGATTAAACTACGTTATGGCATCCAACTACTGGCTGTGTCCCCTTACTCATTCAGAAATAGTTGCATGTGATCTCTGCCCGTCTCACTCTCCCATCTGTTGCTGTTGGCACTCCTGCTGCGTTGGCCTCTGCCTGTGCAGACTCATCATCATTGTCCTCAATATATGTCATTTCGACCTCTGTGCCTCTCTTTGTGGCAAGATTGTGCAGCATTGCAAAAGTGGCAATTATCTTGCAGCAGAGGATGGGTGTGTACTGGCGTGCACCTCCACTCTTATGGAGGCAGCGAAACCTGCTCTTCAATAGTCCAAACGTGCGCTCCACCACATTGCGTGTAGATTTGTGTGCCACATTATATCGTCTCTCACTCTGGGTTGATGGGTGTAGGTAGGGAGTGAGGATGAATGACCGCACGGCATATGCACTGTCCCCTAGGTGAGTAAAAGGGAGACATCAGTCACATGCCTCAATACACTATGATTTGCACTGAGTCCTATGGAGCGTCACTGTTACTTACCTAGCAGGTATCCTTCTCCAAATTCTCCCGCAAGCAGTCGTGTGTAGATCCCACTGTTCTGGAAGATGTAGGAGTCATGGGTGCTCCCAGGGAATTTGGCAACGATATCAGTGATGATGTTCCCTGCATCGCAGATTACCTGCACATTGATGGAGTGGGTGGACTTTCTGTTTCTGTAGATGTGCTCAGTGGCAGCTGGTGGGCAGATTGGGATGTGTGTGCCATCTATACAGCCAATGACATGGGGGAACTGTGCCATGTGATAAAAGTCAGTTTTAGTTTTCTGCAGTTCAGCCTGTGTGTTTGGGAAGCTGATGTAGTGGTGCATTCTCTGCATCATGGCATCCAGGAACTTCCTGAAGAAACGGGACAGGCAACTCTGGGATACACCGCCCACCGCAGCTATCACCCCCTGGTAACTGCCAGATGCAAGTAGGTGTAGGCTGCAGAGAACCTGTACATGTGGTGGTATGGCATGCGCCCTTCTTGTTGGCTGGTCCAGGAGTGGGTGCAGGTCCCTTATCAGGTCCATGATGGTTTGGGGGTGTAGCCTGTACCTTTCATGTATCTCAGCGTCAGTCATTTGAAAAAGTGTGATTCGCTGTCTGTAGATGCGTTCCTCCCATCTCCATATCCTCAGTCCTGCTGACTGTAGACGTAGCCGCCTTGCAATGACATACAGAGCGGCCATGTTGTCCACGCTGTTGCATTTTGGGATTGCTTATATGCACTGTTGATGCTTACCACCTGCTTTCTATCAGTGTTAATTACCGACTCTTATTTACCGATTTTCATGGATTTCTTAATTACCGAATTTACCTACATATCTTTTTCCGTTTTACCACTTCATATTTACCGATTCGGAAAATATGTATTCGGTAAATTTGAATCGGTATTTTAGAATTCGGTAAATATGAATCGGTATTTACCGATTCATATTTACCGAATATGGGTTTTTGGCCTCCTACATCTCAACTATCTAAATACCGGTCGGTAACGGGTTTTTTACCGAATTTCGGCCGTTACCGACCGGTATTTAGCTACCTACATGAGGCCCCAAGTGAGATGCGTCACGTTGTAAAGCCCTGTGCTACATTATACCTGCATCAGGTATAATGTATGCAGGGTGGTCGCTCTGACGTAGGAAAGCCTCGTAACAGTGACGCAGTGAAATCTACAAGATTTCACTGAGTCACTTTTACGACGTCACTGCGTCAAAACATTGCGCCTACTTGAAGCAGGTGTAAGGAGTGACACAGCATGTTAGGAACAGGCATTCATAAGCATTGCTGGAGTTGCGTCATTCTTGTGACACAACTCCAGCAATGCACTGCCTTTACGTCAGAAGATGCGTCACGCATCATTCCATCCTTGCACCATGGTGCGCCGCATTGTAAATGCGGTGCATCCATGGTGGCGCAAGGCTTTTTTTCCTCGACACAAAATAACTGCCGCAGCTCTGCTGATATGCAGAGTTGCGCCAGTTGTTGTAAATCTGCCCCCAGATATTTAAATCTGATATCAAATATTGCATTTAACAAGTTACTTTCACCTGGAGTATCTGCCCCTTTCGTTTTTTTTGGATTCCCCTTGAGTATGTTGTATGACCATGTTACCATGCATGCTCTGCACACACACTTTCAGAACATATTTAAAAGGCTGCACAGCGATGCTAAACTTTTCAATGTAATTGTCTGTCTTTGATTGACAGGTGCAACATTAATGGAAAAGGAGCTGTATATCCCTATATTGCAATGTTGTCGGTTTTACGTTTTGTTGCAACATTAGATTAGACGAAAGGAGGGAGGTCCTGGGAGGATGCTAGAACCTACTGCAGTACCTGTGTGTTATGATTGAAAACACCTTTCAAATCCGAAACCCCAAAGTCATTGCTTAATGTAATCAGTACTGCATTCATTTCAAATGCTCAGGTTAAACAATAACAAAGAAAGTGCGTGTCTTTTGTCCTTTCTTTTTTGCACAATGTAAGTCAGAATCACTCATTCAGTCACTGTCTCTCAAAACAGGAATACTCAGAAGTAAGGAAAAAGTAATTTTGGTGACAACACTTGCGAGAGTAAAAGCATTGCTGTGTTTGATGCAATCCATCCAGCACCTTGTTATACATAGATTATTTGTCTTTAAAAAAAGGATTACATCACTTTTAAACTTGCATTGCAAACAACATGGTTCTTAGGGGGATATTTACAAAGAAGTAGTGGAGTGAGGCGTAAACAATCTTGAAATGCCATTTTAAGGATTGTTTATGTGCAGGAAGGGTCAACTTCCCGAACATAAACAATTCAAGGCGTTTTGCTGTTTCTGCGACAATGGACTACCATTGGTATTTTGCACTTTTTAGCACTTTTCCACTTTAATTTTTATAAAAACTCATATCACCAGTTCCCCTTATTAAATTGTATTTCGTGTTGATGTCATTTTGCTTATTAACATTTTGTTGCAATTTTTATAAATTGGAGTGGGATTTTTTGGTTACAAAAACAGTCAGGCTGAAGAGGTGTAGAGGCAAGGTGCAAACTATTTTATGCAGCACACAAACAGTAATATATTGAAGACACAGCACAAGAACATCCAAAGCCAATTGACTTCACAACAAATTAAATCCAATAATTAGAATCATAGTTCATTAGAAGTTTCAGGTGAAAGTAGTTGCAAAAGCACAAATCCGTTATCTGGTCGCAGTGGGCCAGAACATAGTCACAAGTTGAGGCCGGCAACGATGGAGCTTCGGATGGCTACAGGACTGAGTTCAGCAGTCTGGAGTGGCACATTGTCCTTGGTGTGGGTCCTGTGTTGTTTTGCGCTGTGCTGTGTAGTTTCTCGTGAAGACACTGATCCGGGGCAGCACTGGGCTGCAATGCAAGATCTTGGAATGCGGAGTCCTGTGTCGGTTTGTGCCACACAGATTTGGTTCCAGTGAAGCTGCCATTCAGGAGCTGCAAGGTGTGGTGATGTGAGGATGGTGCCAGTGAATGAATCAAAAAAGAGCTGTGAGGTGCTGGGTTGCTAGGTCCTCTGTCTGGTTGCCCCACACTGCACCGGTTTCAGAGAAACCTTTAGAAAGACAGAGAGGGTTACACTTTAATGCCAGCCAAGGGTAGAAGATTTGCAAGAGTCGCAAAATAATGCAAATTGTGAGTCACAAACACTGAGGGTCGTACATCTGGCCTTTTGTGCTTTGTGGTGAAGACATGTAGTCATTACTCCCACTAGCTTTTCTAACATTTCATTTGTCAGACCCTGTGTGGGGAGCCACAGACAAACAAGGGCTACAGGGTGTCAGCTGCCAGGGCAGTTTGCTTATGAAGTACCAATATCCATCCTACTATGGCTCTGCAACCTGTGCCAAGTACAACCCATGCAGCACTTGACTCTCAGTGGTAGTAATTGGGAACAGATACAGGCTTCACTGAAGGCTCAGAACTCAACATTCACGCAGCAGTACCACAACAGATTGTTAAAAAAAAGTAATTAAATACCCATAAAAACTACTCATATGTGATCTTGTGGTGGATATGCTTGAATGTCTGCACACCTATAAGTCAGTTTTCAATTTATTCCTAGAGGGATGAAAGGCTGCCTAGAAGGCAGAGAGGAATGGAGCCTAAAACTGTAGGTCACTGCCTAGTGAATTTTCAGTCATCATCTGCACCTAGAAAGGTCTGCCTTCCCAGAGCTTGTCCTATCTACCCCCCCTGGCAGTTCAAGTTCTCAGATTATCAGAAAGCAGAAATAAGGGGGTCATTGAGACCCTTGAGATGACCCACTAACCCACCAGGTAAGTGAAGGCTCTTCCATTGACTCCCCTAGTGAAGTTTTGCTGACCTTGTTTGAGAGCCCTGCTAACCTGGTGGGCATCTTTAAATCCCTCACTGCACCCATACATGCGGCAGTTGCAGTGAAGGATGTACACATTGTGGAGTAGATGCAATGTTTATAAATGTATACTCCGTATATCTTTTCCCAAAACAAACCCTGAAGTGAGGGGTGGGTTTCCTGAAAAACAAACTCCTTTATTGGCACCGATGAACTGACTATTTTCTTCCAGCACCTTGGTACCATTAATTGATTTCTCTATGTGGGCAAAGAAATGTAGGGACACTCACCCGGCACTAAATAGGGTGTGGCAATCATCATTATGACTTGACAGTTCTGTGACAGATGGGCCACCAGGTCAAGGTTTTCTATCTTGACAGGGTGGGGGGCATATTCTCCCATTCTGTCAAACCTTAAATAACCACCCCACCAAGTCTCATGAAGGAAGATAACAAAGAATGAAAACTTATTGCCACTGGGGATTTTGTTTCTGAACTCTTCTACGTAGCATATGTTTCAGCTGTGTTGAACACCATATTAATTTTCAATTTACTTTGTTTTTATACAATGACTGTTGCCCATAATCCTTCCAATTCCGCTGTACTATGCCTTTTAGCTATTTGTATTTCCAAGCTGTGTGCCCTGTATGTGATTCTGAGCCCATAATCAATTTCCACAATTTGAGCCCATAACATGGCCACCCTTTCCTGGGTTTTCATACTACAATAACATATTATTGAATCTGTGCTACTTCTTCCTACTTTTGTGCCTACTTCTGTGCTAATCAGTTACCCCGCCTTTTCTAAAGTCTGTACACTGTTCATTTATTCTACCCTAATGATGGTATGTTCATCCAGCTCACCCTACCCCCCCTTGATACCTGCCCTTCCCTTATTCTGTGCTTCGCCTGCAAATGCCTGGACTATGCTTTACTGTCCACCTCTGAAGATGACGTCTACTTTTTCACCTCAACCTTCACTGACCCTTTGTGTTAGCTGCTGAACCTTCAACCTGTGGGTTATGTATCCAATCCAATTGTGTTTTTTTCTCCTCCTAATCCCAGGGTCTGCCTGCCAACTTGTGTGCTCTAGTTGCTTAGCCCTGGATTGTATGGCGTTTGTCCATTGCTGAGCCCCTGTGATTTCGGTACAACACTCAGCATGTGTGATATTCGTGCTTCTCAAGGATCCCCATCTAATCAATTATACCACTCGGCTCGTTTAACCCTTCTCTCCATTGTCATCTTAAGGATTTTGGGACCCCGGACAAGATATATTTTGTGGGCCCCTGTTTAGAGCACTTTTGATTTTTACTAGCCGTTTTTTGCTAATGCAAGTCATGTGATGCGAAACAATATTGGATTTTACATTAATGGTTGAGATCCAGACATACACAGAACAGAGCTGGAGAGAGAGTTCACTCTCCCAGGGGCCCCTTGGAAGGCAGTGGCCTTGGGTAGTTGTCCACTCTACCCATGCCTTGAATCGTCCCTGCTTCGCCCCCAATCGTGCATGAAGTATCTGCTCGCCATGATGTTCCCTTACAAATCTTGCCTTTTGAACTGCATCATCCGCATGTTTTCTCAAAGACTTAGCAACTTGATGCGTCCCCATTTCCCATCTAGCCCTGAGTTCCCTAAATACTTTAATTTGTCTTGTGAGCCCTTGATTCAATGCTTATCCTTCTGCACGAAAGTCTCTCTCACGCCCAACGTGTTTGATATATTCAAATGGACTGCAATGTAAAGATGGAGTAACTCTATAAAGTTGCCAGCACTCTCTTGAGCATAGGTTATAAATGTAACTTGGTAAAACTCCTTTGGAGGGGCATGACTCAAAAATCTTAAACATACGCCAAATATTATTCATATGGCTGCTGAGCCGTAGTAAGGGCACATCACACCCCGAAATATGAACTTTATTTTTACTGTAAACAATATTAATGATTAACTATTAATGCACATGTATATTTTTCTAAATTCTTAGGAAGCTACATTGAGCTGAGTTTTTCAGCTTGAATATTTCTGACCTTAAAATAAAGATGTTGTAATGTATATTTTTCTGCGGAAGATGTTAGCCAAAATGTCATATTGTATTATCATGCGTTACATAATCAATAAAACAATATGTGCTCCATACTAGACAAGATCACATACCATTAATAGCATCCCAGTGGGTCCATCTAAGAATCTCGAATATTTGTAGCACATGTAACTATTTAAGTTTCTATGCTCTAACAATTCTGGGTGATATTCTCAAGAACGTGTGATAACTATCGCAAATTTTGCTTAACGCAACTTTGCACATCGCAGTCTATCGCCGGAAAATAACGCCATGTTAACCTTGTATTCTCAACACAGCTGCACCATGCAATAGTCTCACGACAACGCACCAAATGACCGCGTTAAAATCAACGTGACGCCCAAAAAAGGCAAAACACCAATGTGAAAAAATGTTGCGATGTCACAAATTGCGAAACAGAAAACAGCGATAACCAGCGACAGCACTGCAATCCCCACGCCTCATGCAGGTAAATGCACTATAAAAGCAGTGTAAAGCAAATACAAAAACAAATAAACTGCATAGCACCATGGATGCACCCGGACGGAGTGCAGAGGACAACGCAAATCCTACAAGCCCCATAGACGACAAGCAAGGAACATCGGGGTCGGGGAAGGCCAAGAGGAAGAGGGAGACGTGGTTCAGTCCGCAGGAAAACGGGATCCTCGTCACGGAGGTGATAGAACACTACCAACAACTGTTCGTCACATCCAACGTGTCATTGGCAACAAAGACGCAAATATGGCAGACTATCTTGGACCATGTGAATGCAGATGCAGCGTTGTGGAGGACAATGGAAGAGGTCAAGAGGCGCTGGAAGGATGTGAAGGCCAAAACCAAGAAGAAACTCGATGCCAACATGAAAGCAGCAATGCAGATTGGAGGTGGGGGTCCAGCGGCACACCAGGAGCTGGTTGAGAAGGAGAAAATGGTGGCCACAGTCAGCAGTCAGGATACGGTGCCATGAGTTTTGGCACCGGACACTGCTCAACATGACCTGTCAAAACATCAACAGGGTGAGTACCGACCAGAGACTTGGGGGACGGGGGGAGATAGGCACAATGGCACACATGCATAATTAAGCAGAGCACACTGCACACCCACAATAACTCTGGATCATGTCCCTGACACCTGTGGCACACTGCAGCACACATATAAACACCAAGTAGGCCCCCATCCACAACGTGCCCAAAGAGGTACCACTCCACACATCACCAATATCACAACCAACACATGCACAAATGCGAAACCCAGCAAAGATGCGTATTTGTGAGCCACACCGACAATGCAAGCGACACTACACGACGATTAGCATGGCTGCAGTCCAATCATCATGACATTTTGCACGCCATGACACAGAGGTGGCTGAGTGTGGACCACATTCGGAAAGGCGCAGGCCACACACCGACACATCCACGTGCACAACCCACCCCTGATGCAAGTAAACATCTGCGGACAAACCATGCCCAAGAGTCACAACTCGACCAAGAACACAATATACCCAAGTGCAAAACATCCCAGCACTATCGAAGCACAGAAGTCAAAGGCACACCGCCTGAAAGGGATAAGGGGCAGCCAAATCTGAGCAGCAGTGGCGACTCACCCACAATGCAGCACACCCACATAGCAATAACAGCACATCAACATCGACGGCAATGTGGTACAAAGTGCAACACTCCCATGACAGAACAGAGGACAAAACTGGTTCCACCTGTGCGTGGAAACTGGCCAATCACATCTGGCATAGCAGGAAACTGTGAGATGAAAATGTACATGTACAACCTCACATCCGTGATGTAGTTCAAATGTCCACTTTCCCACATCAAATAGTCAGCTCCTCCCAAACAGTCACAATGTACATTGTCATGCAGTCCTGAGGTAAACATGAACAATGCATCAACATACATGCCAACACAATGTCAAAATGCATCTCCCCTTCACATCGCAGAGGGACAATCAACACCTCCTGCAGAGCAGACCAGACAACTCATCAGTGAACTGGCTACGGGCACGTGCGCCCGGCCATTCTTTATTACCAGGGTCACCTGACCAGTGATGCCTTTGCTGGATGGATGTGGGGTGAGTGTGAGCCAACCCTCAGGGAGTGGTTGGTGCTGGCAACAACTTGAAAAGTGTTCACCATTAAAGCGGAAACAGAAAACACCAACATAACACAAACAACTGTGTAGCATCATGTTGGTAGCGGGAGCAGTACAGAGGTCACCCAATATCCAATTAAAAGGGCAGGGGCACCAGAGCTGACCGTGCTCATGTGAAGAAAAAGTCCAAGATTGTGTCCCTTTGGGATATTACTGCTGCAGTTGCAGTAGGGTGTGTTGCACCTGCCACATCTTCCCCATTATCATCCCAGGTATTCCCCACCGCATGAGGTGACATAGTTGCGTCCACAGCACGTACCTCATCCATGGCCCCTGGTGTGTAGCTGGACTACCACCTCCAGTCTGCATAGCTGCCTTCTAGTTGTAACCTCCTGCCCTCCCATTGTCCATGCCTTCACCCCTCCGCACACCGGTCACATCTTCCCCATCATCATCCCAGGTCTTCCCCACTGCCTGAGGTGACATTGTTGCGTGTGCTGTCCACATCAAAAAAATCTATTGGAAAGGGTCCATGAGTTGTGTGCACTGAGATGGTGGCACCTGAAGAGCAGAGCAGGGTACCAAGCTGATGATGGCACCCAAGACATGTGTGAGCAACTCGGATAGTCTGGCTGTGAGACTCTTACGACTCTGGCAGTTGTTGGTTGGAAGGTCCCTGTTAGAAATGGGATTTCTGGTTGGCTAGGGCTTGCGCCAAAGCCAGACAGAAACCACCACTCTAGTCAGGGCTGGGGAGTTACACGCCAAAGATAACCCCTGCTCACCCCCTTGGTAGCTTGGCACGAGCAGACAGGCTTATCCCTGAGGCGATGTGTAAAGCGTTTGCGCGCGCACCCAGCAACAACACCCAAGGCCCACCACAAAGGAAACTCCACACAAGGTATTCTATAAAAATAACCTTTGTATTATACACAACACATTAGATAAAAACACACACTTTACAATGTGCCAATAGGCACGGGCAGAATTTACAAGGGATTATATATACAGGGGACAGGGCCACATGGACCACTGTCAGGAATTAGCACTTTGTAGAAATAGCACTTAGAACGTAGGAATAATATTTTAGAACATAGCACATACAATCACTGTAGCACTAAAAATAGAACATATAGCACACAACCAGTAACTACTGGTAACCAGAAAGTACCACCTACGCAACCCTAACCACCTTTAGGAATATCACGCAGGGAACTAGGACCTTACTAGTACCACCTGTACTAAGGAGAAAACAACCACCTAAGTATCACTCTACCTGTAGGGGTCTAAGCACATAAACACAGGATGCATAAAATACATTTAGAGGTGTAAGGAAATAAAACACATGATGCATAAAAACATTTCAGGTGCAAACACAAGGCACATGACGCATAAAAGCACAACCTACACTAGGAAAGACCTTCCCCTACGCATAGGTACAGCTAGCAATCAACATAGCATAAGGGCATTGCGCAGGCGCAAAAGTACATATGTAAACATCAACAGGTACCCTAGGTGAGGGCACGACACAGCAAAACTGTCCCCCGGCCGACCTGGCCTTTCAGGGGCTCAAACGCCCTTTGTCCACAAAGTCAGGGCTGGACTGCGCAGGCTGCGCAAGCCAGGCGCACAATGTACAACCTAAACGTTGCAGCTGCCCACTAAGTGCTGGGCAGCTGGGGAGATGCTGGGGCACCACTGTGCCTTTTCAAACAATATACAGCACTCACGTGGAGCCTCTCTGGGCTCTGAGACAGCAATGCCCCATAAACAGCGCGGGAGCCTCGTGGGCTCTAGAACGATGTGCCTCAACGTTGGAGCGCCTAGCGCTCTAAATACTTGTGCCCCCTTGGAGCCTCCCTGGGCTCTGCAAAGAAAAAGAATGCCCCCAAGTGTTGGAGCGCACCAGCGCTCTAAAAGGATGTGCCCCACGTTGTTGGAGCGCACCAGCGCTCTAAAGGGATGTGCCCCACGTTGTTGGAGCGCACCAGCGCTTAAAAATGATGTGCCCCACGTTGTTGGAGCCTCGTGGGCTCTGAAGGGAATGTGGGGCAACGTTGGAGCGGCCCGCTGCCTTCCGGGGCCGCTCTACTGGTAGAAGAAAAATGCCCCCTAGTAGTTGGAGCCTCAACCGGGCTCTGAACAACAATGCGCCCGGCTTGGGAGCGACCTCGCGCCCTTCCCACAATCAGGCCACCCCCACTCACCAGGACTTCGATGGGCTGCTCCGACGGGCTGCTCCGGTCAGGCGATGGAGACAGCTGCAAGGGAACACGCAGCGCTCCCACCTCCTCTGTGGCTGTGGGGCTCTCCTGGCACACGGGAGCCCCGCTTACTCGCGGACTTCCTGGTTCCCGTCTTCCGCCCAGTGCAGGAGCGCGGGGTAGGCTCCCGTCGCTTCCTGCTTTGAAGTCCCGCCCACGTCCCGACGGAGGTCGCCTGACTTCCGGGGACGGACCGGGCCGCTGCGGTGATCCTTCTTCGGTGGTTGCAACACGGGGTAGGCTCCCATTACGTTGAGACATATAGCGGGGTGGGCACCCGCTGAATCACGTTATAAGCGGGGTGGGCACCCGCCACAAATCTCGGCCACCAGAGGGGGAATCCCTACCCTAGGGATTCCCTCTTTTAGGAGGAACAGTTCGGCGCCGCTGCAGAGGCGACACAGGAGCGCTCTAGAAGCGCGGGGGCACCAAATAAAAGCGCTCCTAGCGCTATATGTAAAATAAAAGCGCTTCCAGGCGCTTTGGGGAGAAGGCAAGCACCAAAGTCCCGCAATGTGCTTCCCTGCATGCAGGTGGGGGGGGCAAGGCTGGACCCAGAGCCAGCTCACTGGGCCTCCAGGCAGGGAGGTAGTCCAAGTGGCGGTCCTCTGGTCCAGCGGCCGCAGCAGCAGCCCCCCTCAGGTAAGATCCTGGCAGAGAACAGTTTCTGTGGGGACACAGCCCCATTTTTATACACTGAAACCCTTTGTTCTTGATTCAGGGTGAGGGGGAAAACCAGTCGCAGCTGGTTGGGGAGCACCCTTGATGTGCTCAGCCCCTCACTCTATTCATTGGCAGGGCTAGGGTCATCAGTCGCACCGCAGGGGGCGGAGCCAGCATTGTGTGTGGAAATCCCTGCCCTATTCAGGACCCAGGTGTACTCCTCCCACCCATCTAGCTGCTGATCTCCCCATTCACCACTGGGTGACTCATCCTGACTCGGGGGAATCCCTAGCCCGTCACATGACATGACCAGCCAATCACGCGACAGACACACTGCACACAGAAGTGCCCACTTCTAGAAGTGGCACTTCCACACTAGGTACATGCACGCCGCACACATCATCGCGCAGCATTCACTCCCACGAGTCCGCACATACCAAACTCGGGCCTGCACACCCCACGCATCAAGAACTACTAGGGACACATACATTCCCCATGCATTCCTATGGGAGGGCAGGCCTATCTCACCACATGCACTCAGAGCACGCACGCACTTTACCCTGGGACACAGGGAAAGTGCGCAGGAAACCAAAAAATCACCACACCAAGTCATTAGTAAAAAGAAAAAAAGTTCAGGGGTGAACCTGCCAGAAGGGCCAAGTCCAACAGTCCCAGAGGCCAACATGTGCAGCACAGACAGCAGCTTTGTCTGGGGTGAGATTTTGGTTGTCTGCTGTGTTGGTACTGTCAGCCTGTGGGCAATGATGGTCAGGATGCGGAGGATGGTTGTCCTTTTGAGCCTGTGGTGGGCAATTACATCCTCTGGTGTTCAGTCTGTGAGGCTGGTGCATTTTCTGTAGGTTCACTGTCTTTGTCTGTGCTGCCTCTGTGGTGGTCTGGGGGGGGTGGGGTAAGTCCGGGGTGGGGGTGGCGAGCCTGGGGGTGGTTGTGGTGGGTGTTGTGGCCCTCTTGGGGCTCCGAGCTGCATGATTTGTGACTCCATGGCATCTGTCGTTCTGCTGGTGTGGCTCTGGGCTGGGCTCCCTTTCATGGTGCAGGTTGTTGTCCGACTTAACACGAGGTATGAGCAAGTGTTAAATCCCTGCTGCTAACGTGCCTTATCACATATTTTGTGAACTTATCGCCGATCTGGCTGGTCGTTGAGAATATTGCGAAGTGGTGTTGTCGCGGCTTTTTGCACGGGAACGCCTACTCTGCATCTCATTAGCGTTAGTTGCCGGTGTCATCTGTGGCGATGTTTTTTGCAGCTGCTATCGCAGGAAAACTGGTGATATCGGCTATCAGCACCGGCTTGTGAATAGTGCAATGAATTTATCGCCACTTTGGCGGCGATAAAGTGGCACTCACTTGGCAATAGGTCCTTGAGAATTTGGCCCTCTCTATTTCGCTAACCAAATAAGTGAATAAGCTGTACCATGAAAACGGCGAGAGTAGCTTCATTTGGATTTAATCACTATTTTGATAAGATGGATTAAGGTATTATATTCATGAACTTCAAGAAAGCATGCACAATTGTGAATCACTGTAGACTGTGCTCGGAGCCATCGTTACAATCTGCGGCAGAATCCTTGAATATTCCTAGAAATGTAATTGAAATATGTTTAAATCACTGGGTGTTACTATGCCCTCTAGAATATATCTAGTCCTTATGCGCATCTGTCCAATTGAAATCAATATAATTATTCATTGTTTCGATTTTCATCACTCTTCTTCCTATTCTTGAACATAACATAAAATTAGGTGTTACTTATTTCTAGGAATAGATTATGATTTTTTGGATTTATATATGTTTGTGCAGTTTCTTGAAAAAGAAGCTGGGAAATGCTTAATTCCCCAGGGACTAAGTGTCCTCTGGTTGCTATTCCATCATTAGTCTCTGCATACCCCTTTATTAGCGCACTCGGTAACATAATTATTACTTACAAGAAGTGCAACGTGTCATACTAAAATTAGAACAGCTACACTTTGTTCTACAGATAAAACCTTTTCTGAGAGATATTATCTCATTTATTTCGGAACTTTACCGCTTGGCTGTGTTGATATTTTGAAATGAAAAAGATCGAAATTAACAAAATAATGTGGAAAGTATATAATGCATCAAATAGGAAAGAAATCACATCATATCATAGAAACTATTTCGTAAGCAGGGCGACAGTCGGTTCTGCATTTGCAGTCACCATTGAACGCTGATTGCTAAAGGTGCCGCTAAGATTTTTGCTTAAGATATATCCGTTTTACTGTAAGATTGCTATCTTACTGTTAGATTGTTAAGCATATTCCAGTGTTTATTAGAGCAAATCAAAAATGTATGTAGTCTATGAATTGTTATACAGTTAGAATAAGTTGAAGAAATGAGGTAAATACAATAACAGTTCCAAATTGTGAAAAAGCAGCCAATCAGTGTTTGATATTTTGTGATTTAAACTTGAAATGAGGAAGAAGGTTAGGTGGGTGTCAAAACTGTTTTTTGCGTGGTAATGTTATTCATCTTCTGGCACATGCATCAACGTAGGCTTTTGCAATTCCTTAATTGCGATTATTAAGGAATCGCAATTAAGGAATTTCAAAAGCCTATGCATGTAGGAATCGCTATAAAAATAGCGATTCCTACACATTCCTTAATTGCGACTCGCAAATTGCGGGTCGCAATTAAGGAATGCCGTCCCATTCATTCCTATGGGCCTCCAGGCCCATAGGAATGAACTGGATATTGCATGAGCAATTTGCGAGTACCAGTAGGTACTCGCAAATTGCTCATGCAATTTCAAGGGTGCAAGGGTATCAAAATGACACCCTATTGCACTCTTGAAATTGATCTGTGCACATATGTTGCACACACACATGCTCTAAGGGCATGTGCGTGTGCAACATGAAACTTTGAAAAATGCACAAAAGTGCATTTTTCAAAGTTTTTGCAAATTACCATGAAGTTCAACTTCATGGTAATTTGCTCCCCCTATTAGCGAACTCGCTAATTTTTTAACTTTAATGCATTGCATTTAAGGAATCTCAATTTGAGATTCCTTAAATGCAATCGCTATTTAAGTAATCGCAATTTAGAGATTACTTAAATTGTGATTTTTGCATTTGGGATGATGCATCCCAAATGCAAAAATACCGGTCGCAAAGGGGCAGATTCGGAGAATCTGCCCGTTTGCGACCGGTTTTTGCTTTGATGCATGTGCCTGCTTGTGCCCTATTTACAAGCTTTTGTTTTGTGATGGCTGATTCCACATCCAGGTTCAAAGAATCAGGATTTCGAGAGTTTCATCATTGTAAAATAAATTAGGATGATGCAAACTCACCATTACCTCTGCGTCACTCGTCCTCAACCCAGTCATAAAACATGAGGTGATATTCACTGACAGGAAAAAAAACAGGAAACACTTGCTAACTCCACCCACCCCTGTTTCCTGTCAGTGAATATTGCCTCATGTTTTATGACTGGTTCGAGGATGAGTAGGACTAAGAGTAATGAGGATTACCGGTAAGTAATCGGGACAATATGGTTTAAGGTCATGATAATGAACATTTCAGTATCAACCTGAGTCAGTGGTCAGTTGTAAACACCCATACACCGGTGACTGTAGCTATTCACAAACATTTTTCGGGTTATCTCTCTCCGCTGGAAGAAACACAGATTTAATTCTCTGATTTTGTGCGTGTTCAGAGAAAGGGGCTCTCCACAGGTGGAAAGATGCAGTGTGATTTACTCATGCAAATTTTGCAACAAGTGGGAAAATCATTAGAATTGCATGTTACAAATGAAGATAATTCTGGAAATTTGCAATTTTGGATTTCAATAGGTGCTCCTCAATCTTTCTTTTTCCCAAAAAGCTGAACGCCTACTTGAACCATAAACCCTCATTAAAGAATACATTTCTAATTTAGATTAGACCGAAACCGTGAGTTTGCATGAAGCAGACCTACAGATTGTGCAGAAACATGGCAACCTCGGGTTTTACGACATGCACATCTCTCCAATATAACCCATGTGAAATCTTAATTGGAAAAGGTCAGTACTGAAATAAACAACAAAAACACAGATTGACCTAGATAATCCCGCGGTCTATGATACTATGGTAAAATCAGGGCCCAGAATACCCATAATAGGTGGTAATATTGCATACATAATTATCAATCTGATGACGTTTGGGATTAGATTTCTGGCTCTTGCAGCCACAGTTTTTTGGATTGAGCATATTGAGACTTTTCCAGGCCACCAACCCAAAGATAAATTTAAACAAATTAAAAGTGCTAGAATTCTCAAAAACAAATTAATACATAGATCGAACCCCCTCCCACCTAATGTAACATGATGTAAGTCCTCATGGGTGGAGGCAGAGAAGCCAAAGTCATTGAGAGAATGTGGGCCTGATTCCGCCAAGCCCATGGTTTTGATATAACCACTGGCGCAATGCTGGACCGCCCGCAATATTTCAACTGCAGTAGTTGGACCGCCACAGGACCACTGTGACCACCAGAGATCCAGGATCCAGCAGCATTTGTGCATCAGTCAGAGGCAGAAATATGCTGGGGGTGCCACAGTGGCACTGACAAGCATATTTTGAGTTGCCTCACCACCACCATTTTCATGGTAGGGAGCCCCCAATGAAAACTGTTTTGGTGAGGTCAAAAAGGGGGCTCTAATAGGACCATCCACTGCCTCAAGGCCCAGGGCGTGTATGCGAGGGGCACATGTAGTGCCCTCCTCGATTTACAACACCAGTTCCTGCAAAGTGTGGCATGTATGCCACATCGTGCAGGAAGGTGCAGGTGACGCTCTGAGAGCGGCAGTCTACATGGTAGGCTCTTCTATGAGCCTACAAGGCTGCGCTGTCAGACCATTGCAGGACCGCCCACCAGACAAGGAATATACTCCTAATCTAGGTGCGGTCGTACCATGGGTTTGGCAGTCCTATAGCGGATGGCACGCTGCACCGTCTGATGTAGGACCACCAAACTTGTAATCAGGCTCTGAGGTTTTTGTCAACGAAACTCCAATTGACTCCATCAATGGAAACATTTATAGGGAAAAACTGCAATGAGGGTCAGCAGTAAAAAAAATTACCCCTCTCGTGGGTGTAAACTGCCAGGTTACGGGGTCATTGGGCATTGTTTTTTCAAAATCAACTCCGGCTTTGGGAGTTTGTTTCTGTAAAAGAAAAACAATGTTATAAGTTTGACAAACAGCTGTTAAAACTGACAGCGGCAGTCCACCAAGCGTTTTGTACATTGAAAGTACCTGCCATTACAGCATTTGCTTCCAATGCACAGAGATGATGGCTGGCCTAGCTGCCATCTCTGAATGTCATGGACGTCAGTCCATCAGAGCAGCGGAGGTTATAGCCTCAACCTTCCTGACGAGCTGAGTACCATACATGGAACAGTAATCCAGGCCCCCAGTTTGCACCACTGGGTAATGCAAGAAGTAACTTTGACTGTTTTAATCCCTCTCATCATGAAAATCTTAAGTGAAGACAACTTCTTTGGTGTGTGCAATCCTCGCCCTCCAATACTTCTACGTACATCAAAACACTTCGTACGAGACACCCAATTTCATTACTCGTTCCCTGGATGTTGGTAGAAAAACTTGCAGAATTAGTAAACTATACATGTTGTCCTCCAGTGAAGCAAAGTTCCTCCAAAAACAAGTTAAGATAATAAAAGGAGACACTGATGTCCCCCAGGAAGCAAGGTGCAAATAATTAACACAAATAAAATTGTCATCATTGTCTCGAGACGTTAATCAATTAGAACGTGTTGCAAATTCCAGACGAACGCTGCAAGGTAATCCAAAATGTCTTTTCTTGAAAATGGTACAGTAACCGACAAGCCGTCTCTTCAAAAATCTTTTTTCTCCTCATTAAACAACAGAATGTTCTCCAAGTACTGTCAACTATGTTCAGCCTCTTTCCTCAGCCCTCCAATGCAGTTCAGGCTCTTTCCTCAGCTGTAATTTCATAATGTATGCATATCTCATGCGCACATCAAATCCAATATGGAGGTTGCTGCAATGAAACACATGAAGAGCGCTCCTGCCCTCCAGCTCCAGGGCTCTGTGTCAGGTCCTGAGCTGCACTGGCAGCCCCTCACATCAGTTGGGTGGTGACAGCCAATTGCAGCACAGTCAGTGAAGCACCCAGGCGTTCCACCCTCAGCTGACTAATTAATGTGCCTATTGTGGTAGACCATGGTGTGACCTTGTATTCCTAGAGACTTTCATATGTATGTACAAGAAAGACAATAGAGGCTTCCAATACAATATTTCAGTCTTTCAAATGATTCATGAATATATTCCCAAAACAAAACTTATTCAAAGAAACATATTGAGTCAAACTCACAGTCCAGGATTCTAACATTATTATTTCAGAAAATAATGTATGCAACTTACAGAAGGTGCTCCAAAATGTGAACGAGTGCAACTCACATTAGATGTGTATATAGAGTGGATTCGAAGTGAGATAGAACAACTCTCAATAAAACAGTTAGTGAGTTTTCAGTGTAGTCAGGACACATTTATCATTGTTTATAATTGCCCAACCAACAAAAGATATGTGAAGCCAGTCCAAAAACTAAGATTCATTGATGTTTTAACCAAACTAAAACTTTAAAAAATCTTTATCAGGACTTAATGGTTCTACCACAAGAAAGAACATAGATAGGCGGGGGTCATTAATATGTAGTTTTATAGAAATGTAATGTTATGAGAGCGTAGAAAAACATACTCCTTTGTCCGTTTGGTATTAACTGTAAGCAGAAATATAACAGTGAAAAGAAAAAGGTGTAATTAACAATAGAAAATGACTATGATGTAACAACAACAAACACACAATGAATGCATGCGCTCAAGCACTTGCCAGAAAACTTTCCAAGGTGGTTACTTTCACGTTTGTAGGAAAAAAAATAAAAGAAGGAATCAATCTCAAAATAAATGAACAAAACGTGGCTAAACGTGATGTGAGTTGGTACAGAGTTAAGGAATCCTCTGGGCTCTGTAAATATCTGAAAAACAATTATATTTAGATCAAAAATTGACATTAAGGCAGAGGAGCATTGCACCCCCTGCTGCGAGCGCAGCCAGTACACACAGAATAATAAAATGGTCATTCCCATTTTAATTTTCAGTGCGCTGCCGACCGCACAATTGCAAGCGTGATGGTGGGGGCGGGGTAGACAGATTCCTGCGTATTGCTGGATGACTGCCCAGTGCGCATGACAGATTGGCTGGCTGTCTGCAGCCGGTCAATCTGTTATGTTCATTTCAAAGCATTCAATCCCAGTGCTGTAAAACAGTTTAGGGATTGCAGACACAGGCTCCCAGCCTCAAAATGCCTAATCCAACCAATCAGCTCCAGAATTTGTTGTATTCGTAAGCAGGAAGTAAACCACATTCCTTCCTGCTCATCGACGTCCGGAGAGGGGAGTGGAGAAAGGGAACATATTGGTAAGTTTACGCCCTGGTGCAGCCCACTGATTTTCACAGTTGCTAGCTGCCCCTGCATATAGTGATTCTAAATGTAAGGAAACATGCCTAGACAAATTACTCATTTACCTAGCATGTATACTGCAATGTACTTTTTGTCATCCGCAGGCACCACACACATGCACAGAACAGTCAAATAGCTCTGAGTAGCTGCAGCATATGTAAGGTAAGGTTTGCTGCTGCAGCCTTAACAATTTCCTTACTGTTGTCGCTTGATCTTTGTTTTTTTAATGCTTGCAATTTTTAATAAGTTAACTTTTACATTTTGTTTTAAACTTACCGGTTCCTCTCCTCTGCTATCACTTGTATCCTGCCCTGTTCCGCCACAGCTGCAGTGCTGATTGTGTGGAGGGCGGTGGAGACCTTAGGTGCCTCTTCCGGCCACTTCCAACCCTAGGCTTACTCCTGGGCGGTGTGCAGTCTAGTTTTTCCCTGCCACCCCCTACTTAGACGCATGCTCAAGTGAACACGCAGCAGACCATGGTAAAGTTTGCTGCCTTAACAATTTCCTTACTGTTGTGGCTTGATCTTTGTTTTTAATGTTTACAATTTCTAATAAGTTAACTTTTAAGTTTTATTTTAAACTTACCGGTTTCTCTCCTCCACTATCACTCAATTTCCGCCCTAATCCGCCACGGCTTCACTGCTGTTTGTGCGGATGGCGGTGAAGACCTTGAGGTGTCTTTTCCCGCCCTAGGCTCACTCCTGGGAGGTGTGCGCTCTAGTTTTTACCCGTCACCACCTACTTAGGTGCATGCTCGAGCGGATGCGCGCAGCATGCGCTCCACTGGTGCACCGAGGGCGCGCCTAAGGTAAACCCCTCTGCATCCGATTGGGGCAGGGGCCAAAAACCCTGGTCCTCTGCAACCGATCCCTAGATCTTATACCTTTATGGATCTATACAAGCTAAGGCTGACACCTAACGTGCACTGTCAGATTCTCAGTACTGACATCTTACATTCCCATTGTGCGTGCTGCCAGTTTGAATGCACCACTATCCTCCTGCTTAAGACATCTTTTGACCTTCAGGTCAGGGTGCCTGTACCCCAGCTAATATCTAACTTTCGGACTGACCCTTTTCTGCACAAATAATTTCTGTGCCTTTGTTTAAATTGTTGCTCTCTCCCTAAGCACCAGCTGCATCTATTTAATTTTGTCGTTGATGTTGACCCAGACATGGTATTTTTAACAGACTCTTGGCCTCATGACGGATCCTTACCAGATGTTATTTCAGCACTTGCTGACTCTTTTGGCCTGCTGGGGATAAATAACCTCACAGAACAGGCACAGGCATTGCCATTATCTTTACAACGATCTATAAGTGTAAAATTGAGGACCTCCAGATCCTTAACTGTAAGCCCTGCTTTTTTCTCTCCCTTTCTCTCATAAATGTACCTTCTCAGGTGCACTTATCTACCATCCCCTGGGCCTCCCAGTCACTGGTGCTCAGCTTTTTCTGATTCTTTGTCCGTCCATATTCTCCAGGTAGCCAACTTCACTGTGCTTGGTAACCTCAACCTTCATCTAGAAGACACTAAAAAAAAGTTAGCGTTGGCATTTATAGATGACTTGGGCACTCTTAATCTCTCGCTTCTGAATTCCGTACCTACTCACATCGCGGGGCACCTTTTGGACCCCATTTTTCTAAACTCTCAACCTTCTGTTGTGCCACCCATTCAACTCAGCTGGACGGATCACTTTGCAGTGCCTTACCTTTTAGCTCCTTACCACTTCCCTCATCCAGCCTGCCCTGCAAACCAAAATCAGGAACTGGTCTAAACTTTACATGACTGTGCTAAATAAATTGCTTCATAATAAAACTCCTACCCTCATCTCTCAACCTGACCCAGACCAAATCTCTGTGCACCAATGGCTTGCGGAGGCTACTGACTCAATCCTGCCACTTTCATCTGACACCACAATGCAGATCGCATCCTTCTGCCCCTTGGGTCACTGACTCCCTCAGGCACTGTGCATCCTTAGAAACACAAATGATGAAACATTACGCGCTTGAGGCTAAGTCAGAATATGACAGCACTGAAGAAATACCATTCCCTTTGTAAATCTGCTCGTGTGACTTACTTTACAGAGAAGGTCATGAACTCCCAACACTGCCAGAAGATTCTGTTTAAAGTTGTGAACGAACTTTCAGCAGCCAGAACATTTCTGCCGCCCCCTTCTCTCTCAACAACACTGTGATGAGCTAGCGACGTTCTTTCAAAATAAAGTCAAGTCCATCCACCGTCAACTAGACGTGGACGTTTCTCAACTATGGAGGCTGACATTCCCTGCAATTCAAGCAGATGGATGCCAGGACGTAAATACCCCGGATAATACATGTGAGGAACCTTTCAAAATTAAGGTATGGTTCTCTTTAGACATGGTAACACTGCAATCAACACAGGGATCCCTCAAGTCCTGCTCCCTGCTTGATACCCTTCCTCCCTCCAAACTTAGACTCTTAGATGATGCTGCCCTTACTGTGATTCTCAACCTCCTCCACACATCCTTGAGTGCAGGGCAGGTACCACAGAGTTGGCAACATGCTCTTGTCCTCCCTTGCTAACCCTTGCTAAAGAAGGGTGATCTTGACCCTCTGTGCTGGTCAAACTTGGGTTCGATCTCCATTCTCTCTGTATTTTCTAAGATCCTAGAACTGCATGTTAATTTCCAACTCTCCTCTTTTGTTGTGACCCACAATCTGCACCACTCATCACAGTCAGGTTTTAGGGCTGGCCACAGATCCGAATCTGCCCTACTCAGGGTCACAGAATGTCTTAGGCAGCAGCTTGACTCTCGCAGTACTGCCACCCTCATCCTGTTTGACCTAAGTGCTGCTTTTGATAGTGTCGCACTCCATCTTGATAGTCAGACTTTGGGCTTCTGGCATTGGGGGTTTGGCCTTGAGGTGGCTAATCTACTTTCTAAAAGAACGCACTTTTCAGGTCTCTTTGACCAACAGAAGATCAAGACCTTAACTATTACCCACTCCGGTAACTAAGGTTATGAATCTTGGTTTCATCATCAATAACCTCTCCCTTAAGCCTCAGGCTTTGAAGGTCACGGACACCTGCTTCTCTGTTCTCAAAGGACTAAAAAAAGATCCTTTGGCTAATTCCACCAGCCACCCACAGAACAGTGATGCAGGCTCTGGTGAAATCCAGATTGGACTACGGCAATATTTTATAACTGAGCGCAGATAAATACTCGATCCATCGCTTGCAGATCATCCAGAACCCGGCTGCCCACCTTCTTTTTCAGCTGCCTAGATACGCTTCAGTTTCACTGCTGCTTCACAAACTACACTGGCTTAGGGTTGAGAAGCGTATCAAATTCAAGGCCTTTTGCTATATGTTCCAGGCCAAACATGGTTTGGCCCCTTCCTACGTCTAAGTCCTGGTGAAATCCTAGGTGCCCACCCGACAGCTGAGATTCTCCAGCCTTTCACTGTTTACATTGTCCACGTTTCATCATGCTTGCATGAATGGCTGTTAGTTTCTTACCTGGGCCCAAAACTCTGGAATTCTCTCCCAGTTGCACTCAGGAACTGTCACTCCTTGCTTACCTTTCGTAAGAACCTGCAGACTTTTCTCTTTAGCTACCATGCCTGATTTTCTGCTATACAGGGTTATTGTTTAGCAGCTTGCTGCAGCTCTGCTTGCCGTCTTGTCCAGCGCTGGGACACCCTTGTTGATTAGCCACACACTTTATAAATCCCAATACATACATATGCATGCACACCACTTCCACACACAGAGCCTAGCAAAATGCTTTTGAAAAATTAATGACTAGAAATGAATGCGGTGAGAAAGTGGCTGCTTGTGAGAAGTTAGCCTGATATATGCTGTCCACTAGTTATAGTGGGCACCCTGTATCAGTCCAAACAACCCATTATGGTGATAGGTTAAGGACCACCTTTATTGAAAGCTATCCTAGTGGTAGCTATGGAGAGCAGCCTTCAGGCTAGGTCTTGACGGAATGTAAAGCAGCTTGTTTTACCAGTCTATAATCTCTTGAATGATCAAATGAAAAGACAACCACATCAGGTATATATTTAAAATATATGTATTTAAGATAAAACACACCCCTCTAGTCTCTTTATGAGGCTGGAGTTCGAAGTACTTAAGTTACAAGTCAGTATTCAACAGTAATAGCACAAATACACGTTTGAGCCCTAGGGGCGTACCAAACCATATACCAATAAAGTGGTATAAGAACCACAACTGAACTGGACACAAGGCCCAGAGCCTGTAGAAGTGCTTAGACCATAAGGAACCACCCAAGGCAGTGACACAGGGGATCCACAGGGGACGCGTGCAGTGTGAGAACACAGCTGCAAATCGCTGTTTACTTCTATGGGGAAAGTCGCGGTCGGAAATTTAGAGTTTAAGGACACTTAGAGGATATCTACGAGTGAACCCTTTTGGACTTAGAGGTGTCTAGGGCCAACACCCACGGGAGCACTGGAGTTCTCGAGTTACCTCACCCAGGGAAGCCGGGTGCATAGGTGTCAAATAGTGTCGGGTCACGTCGCTGTTTTCAATGGAAGCTGCTCAGCAAGTGCTGCTGCCGTGAAGAGGAGAAGTGTCTGGAGAGATTCAAGCCCGGATCTAGGATGGAAGGAACCTGAAAGCAGAGGGGACAGAGTCTGGATCACTTACCAGTGACCAAGGGCACGATAGACCAATGCCCACACATGTCGGGTGCTTCAGGTGAGTTGACGGGTGTCTTGACTCTTCAGCCACGAGGTCCAGGAGGTGCCGATGACCACCAGGAGCTGGATTTGAGCTGTCCCATGAAGTCTGTCTAGTGCTGCGGTGTCGGCGACCAGATTGGACCCAACAAGCCTTGGCAACGGCAAGTCACTTGGAATTAGAGAAAGGACGTCGGTGCAGACCAGCAAGGTCTGGGGGACTCACCCAATGAGGGTAAGTCGGGGAACATCTGGAGCAACCAGGAAAGCCCAATCAGAAGAAGTGTTGCCTTCGTGGGGACCCACTAGCCAACGGGCTAGCGATCGCGAAGGAGCCTCAAGCGGTCGCACTGGAAACTGGCCCACGGATCACTCATGGAGTGGAGGCCAACAATCTTCAGTGCAAGAAGTGCTCAAGGCTGGGGCTACTAGGAGCCCAAAGCACAACTTCAAGGAGGACCAGGAAGATGATGGATCAGCAAAAGATCACGGTATCCAGAGGTCATGGTTCCACGTCACCCTCGATAGCTATGGGCCTCAGCTTTGCTGTGGACTCAGGGTAGCCTCTGGGAAGTCTGAAAATCCACCTCTCAGGATGCAGAGACTTCGGCATCTGGCGGGAGCTTCAGAATTGCAGGACGGACAGTTGCTTCTTTGGTGCCTGCCAAGCAGAGGAGTCACTCCTTGACCCCAAGGGAGATTTCTTCCATCTTCTAGTTAAAGTAGAACATCGAAGGTCCATGATATATGTTGCAGAGTTTCGTCCAGGGTAATCTAAAGTCGCAAGGACTGGGTTCCCATACTTATACTAAGTTTGGGGGTTGGACATACTCTAGGGACCCACCTATGGGATGGTTTGGAAAGAGGGGTGGTTACACCCATTTCCTTTGTCCAGTTTCACGCTAGAGTAGGGGCAGGTAGCCCCTGCAACCGGTTTGAACTGGACTATGCACAGGGACACCAAGTCTGTCCCCAGTGCAGGACTTCAAAGCACCAGAGAGTGCTCCCACCCAGCCCCCAATACACAATTGCCTGTCTAGGGAGGTGGTTACACCTCCCTTGGACAGGAAACCTATTGTCCAGGCCTCCCCTGCCAGAGTTTCGGTCAGCAGCAGGAGGCCAGACCCGTGTCTGTGGCAGAGGCATCCATTTTGTGATGTCAGGGCTGTAGAAAGTCTTTACCGGGTTAGACCAGTGTGAACATGTCTCTTCCTCTAGAAGGGTGGAATGCTACCCCCACCGCCAGAACTGGCAGGGGGAGTAATATTCCAAAGCGTTTGACACCACACCCGACATGTTTCCGTGCAGCCAGTCCAAAGTTAGCATTTACCGTGAGGTTATAATGCACTTAAGAGTATATGGCCAGGCTGCACCACAAAGAGCATCAGAGGAGGTACTCCGAACGCTGCAGAGGTGCTCTGCTCATGCAGGGGCACCCTCTCACATAAAAACCAAGCACTCTGCCTTCAGGATTGTTAAGGCCTGCCATAGGAGTGACATAGGTTTTATATGTGTGTGCAATGGTAGTGAAATAGGTAGCCTATACCACAGTAAGGGATGCAAGCACCACCTTACCCAGGCTGCAGTAGCAGACCTGTGGTGTCATTTTAGAGTGCTTCCCAGGGGTGGCATAATACATGCTCCAGCCACTGGTAGGCCTTTGAGGTACCTATGCCCTAGGTACATAGTATACCTTATACTAGGGGCTTATAAGCGCACTTCAGAATCCAATTAGAAATGTACCTAATGTACATGGAAACCATTTTAGAGAGGAAGCAGCTAGGCTGGGGTCCTGATTAGTAGGGCCACAGCCAGACTAAGGTCGAAAAACAGTGAAACACCAGCAAAAAGTGGGGGTACCCAGGTGAAGCAGATCCTACTCTCCTACACTGCTTTTATGTGGTCATCCTCTTTTTTGTGGACTGATGCTGTAGGTTTTTTAACT
This sequence comes from Triturus cristatus, assembly GCF_964204655.1. Lineage (NCBI taxonomy): Eukaryota > Metazoa > Chordata > Amphibia > Caudata > Salamandridae > Triturus > Triturus cristatus. The sequence continues at coordinate 853,908,719 of NC_140588.1, read as the reverse complement.
CTGAATTCAAGGACAGTTTTTCTAGTCCCCAATGTGTGTGCTCTTATCATTAAAACATTGTAAAATTTGCTAACTCCTAACTGACCATTGCAACTTCCCAGTGAAATCATTGCATGTGGTGCATGTAATACACCAATGACGTGGAAAATGTAGATGTCATCTTTAGACTGTAGCACATGATGTGTAATATACTGGGCTGAAAAAGAAGCATTGCTACAGGTGCACCTGTGTAGCCATGTAGATAAATCTGTCAAAAATCATGTTTGACTTGAAAAAACACACATTCATCCAAATATTGAATAGGTCACTGCTAAGTAGGCCTTATAGTCCACAAGTTAGGGTCCCCAGAATTTTAAAGTGGTACATGCAAAATATTTATGTTGGCATGCAGTACAATGACTAGACCTCAAAAGATATGTTCACTGTAAAAGAGTAGTAGATGTCCTCTAAGGATAACTAAGGGGCTGATTACGATGGCGGGTAGACTAGGTCCTCCCGCCAACATAGCGGTGTTTTTGACCGCCCGCCAGACATGCAGCGGTCCCACTACTGTGATTAGGATGCACCCGCCATAATGGTGGGCGCATTCAGGGCTTTTAACATTCCGGGCAGTGCTGTTGGCTTCAGCACCGTACGCAATGTTTGAAGTGCTTGCACTCCATTTCCCTGCACTATGTGGCAGGCACCACTCAGTGCTTGCCATTTGGTGCATAGAAATGCACCCCCCAGTGCAGTGACACGCCCCCCATACAAGGGGGGCCCACAACGTGCCCCCAAACCCAATCCTCGCCAGCCTCGATGTCGCCATGGAAAGGCCTTGCCATACCCACATCCTAATTTGGTGGACGGTGCTTGCTAGACACTGCCACCATTTCAGGGGCCCTGCATCATCCGCTAGGCAATTGGTGTTATTGCCTTTGGCAGTGAAGCGGCGGACAGACTTTGCGTCCGCTGCGGTACCCACCACCATCCTAATTTGTTGGTGGTTAATACGCTTGGTAATGGCAGAAGGACCGCCAGTGCCGGCCAGGCAGTGGCGGTCCTTCTGTCATCATAATGACCGTCTAAGAGTTCATACTAAAATAATTAGACGCTAAGGGCCAGATGTACACCAACTTGTTTTTGCTGCCACAAATGGGAGATCCTCCCGTTTGCGACCTCAAAAAGGGTGATGACATGTACAAATGCTATTTTGCGAGTCACTGACTCACAAAAAAGCATTTGCTATTTTGTGAGTCACTGACTCACAAAATGGCATTTGCGACTGCCGCTATTAGGAAGGGGTGTCCCCCTTCCAAATTGTTTTGTGACCGCATTTGTGGCCGCAAAACACTTGCAGTTTACCACCTACTTCAAGTCGGTGGCAAACCACTGACAAACGGGAAGGGGTCCCCAGGGGACCCCTTCCCCTATGTGATTATGTGAGAAAATAGTTTTAAGAGCAGGCAGTGGTCCCAGGGACCACTACCTGCCTTTAAAAAAATTAAACTGAAAAGTTTCATTTTTTTTTTTTTAAATGTAGCCCGTTTTCCTTTAAGGACCCCAGCAGGCCACCATCCCTGGGAGTGCTAGCCATTCCTAATGTGGTCGCAAATTGCGACAGCCTCATTCATTCATTCATTAGGCATGCAATTTGCGACCCCATTAGGAATCACTAACAGTGTCTGAGACCCTGTTATACATCCAAATTTGCGAGTCGCAAATTGCGATGGGTCGTACATCTGACCCTAAGTGCCCTAAACCACCCTAGTGTTTATAACCCTACTGAAGGGAGAAACCTATAAAGAGGGTAGTAGTGTACATATAGACAATTTTAATTGAATACCCCCCCTCTAGAAATTTCAGGGCAGCAGATATTCTTACCGAATGTGCATGGTGCTTCATAAATATAAATAACAAGAACAGAGAGCCCACCTTATACACCGCGAAGGTCTGGGGTGAGGAGCGAGAACCCAATGATGACAAATGTGGGTGAGGGTTTTGTGTTCCTATAAGTAGTTAACCATGCAGAACAAGTCAGTAGGGCCAAATTGGAAGATTATTGCTCCACATGAAAACTCAACCTGTCTCACCTCAGTGTTTAAATGTTTACATATTTAGAGACAGAAACACACATGAAGAAATTCAGCTTTGATTTCCAGATATATATATAATTAAGAATACCATTGGCTCTACTAATTTAAAGATTTTTGTATTGATTTCCATTTGTAAGTCTTGATTTAAACATGAACGTGATATCTGTCTCTCTTAGGGGCCTCAATATGAACACGAGTGCAATATGAAATAACACCAAGAGCTAATATGCTTTTTAATTTTTGGGCATGGCATGGCTTAGATCACTCCTGGCATGTAGCCTCATTTCCATGCAAAAGAAACAAATTTGGCACTCACTGCTGCCCAATTCAGAGTTAGATTATGCCACAGCTTGACGTTAGAGTAAAACACATGCACAACTTCACAGATGCTAAGAGGCCCCATGTCATCATGTGTGACACATCGAGCCAGTTCTGTCTTTGGTGGATTTTTCAGTCCGAACATGCAAACTAAACTTTAAGTCCCAGACGGTAACTCCATGTTGGGTGAAAAGCCAGGACCTGTTCAGGGTGCCACACATGATGTGACCTAAAAGCAGTTCTGCAACTAAAAGTGACAGGGGGGATTGGGTACCTCAGATACCACCTTAGGGTGCCCTGCAGTTCACAGACGTTGTTGGGGGTGTTACTTGACGTGCCGCAGTGACTGTTAGCATTGTGTGCATGGTGGGCATGGCGAAATGACACCTGAGAATGGTTATGGGGAACAAACTGTAATTTCTTGCAACAAAACTGAAAGGCTATTATTAAGAGGACGCTTTCACTAAATGCACTGTAGTGCATTGCTTTTCATTGTTCTGCTATATCACCTCAACGTGTCCAGCTTTAGCATATTTCTTAGGGATTCTTTCTCGATGTCTTTCGAATATCGACCTGGTGCTGTAGAAGGTTAAACCATTATGTGCTAATAATTTATTACACAACTGAAAAAGTTGGTCCACTTTCAATTTTCATCTGAGAACAATTTCTTACCTGTGCCTTTGTTAATTGCTGTACTATATTTACGGTGAGACAAAATATCCTACTCTACAAACAAGATAAAGGCAGCGGACCGCACCTGTCCCGTGTCCCAGATTAATTCCGAATAAAAAAATTCAAGCCTATGTGTGCACACAATATCAGCACCTGCTGCCAAAATGCAGAGCCAGAGCAGGGACATTTCAAATGGAAACAAAGTAAAGGCGTGCCACCAATGATTGCAGTACAAACACATTTCAGAATGCGATTCCAAGGTGCATACAAATCTTCCCTTTTATTCTTGTATTCAGTAGTGGCCGGCAATGGCTCACGGATGGGCCTCTTTGTGAAACCTAACATTGATGAGGTAGGTCGCAATTTGCGACCCCTGAGGAATCTCACATATCACAGGAACGGTGGCCTCCTGGGGACAGCAGACCACCATGTCTGTGTTTGCTTTTTAAATAAAGCAACGTTTTATTTTCAAATGCAGCTCGTTTTCCTTAAAGGAAAACCAGATGTGTTTAAAAGAAAAATGTTAGAATTGTTCTTTTTAATTTTTTAAGAGCAGGCAGTGGTCCATGAGACCACTGCCTCTCTTCAAAAATATTTTCGCAACCATTCACAAAGAGGAAGGGGTCCCCTGTGGACTTCCTCTTGTTTGTGACTGGCTTACCACCTACTTGAAGCAGGTGGTAACTGAAATTGTTTTGCAACCGTAAATGCGATCGCAAAACAATCATACATACCAGAGTCACTAGCTATTAGGAAGGGACGTCCTTGTCCGACCCCCCCATTCCTAATAGAGACACGCAAACCCTGTTTTCACAAAATACTGTTTTACTCACCACAATCCTTTTTAGTGGTCAAAAACTGACCGATTTCCCGTTTGCAACCACTAAAAAGGGTCCTGCATCTGGCCCTCTAACTCTTATTTCTTTTTAACACCATCCTTATCTCTCCATCTCAATTTTTCAGGGCCTTATTAGGTCCTTCTTTCTGTATTTGTCACTGTTTTACTATAGTTGTATTTTGTCTTCTTACCTCCCTTCCAAGTTTTAACTTATCTTGCTCTACATCAAAATCTGATGATGAAAATTCCTGGTCTCCAAAAATGAATAACCACAAAACGAGGAAAAGGAGGGAAAGATAGATGACCAAAGGTATTACCTGTCTCTTTTGAACATTTTGAGACCAATGAGAAGGAGATGGGGGAGGGGTTTCAACTACAACCAGTCACAATCATTTAATACCCCTCTCCAAATGGTACAAAGCCAGGGTTATGGTTCGTTCCCAATATACCCACACTTCCAACCTTTGCATCTGATCCAATCCTTCCAATACCATCAGAACCCACCCCCTTTTATAGGGAGGGGCAGAGGCCATGGGAGAGGAAGACAGAAGAGAGGACAGGGAGTCCAATGGGAAGACCTTAATCTGAGGGTCGCCAGGAGCTTGGCGAGATACATTATGCCAGGAACCAGCAAGGAATGAATCTTGTCATAAACTTGACAGATGTACCATTGATGGAAAGCCAGATAAAAGTATTGAACAAGGGTCTGGGTTTTGTTCCTATCAGTACCCTGAGCACCTACCTACTAAGACAAGAATTGACAGCTTTCTGCAGAAAAGTGCGATTGTGGATCTATTGTGATACCACAGAAGGAAATTCCATTCAGAAGGGGACACAGGGCTTCGACCAAAGTCAACATTCATGGCCCTAGTTAGCCCAACTACCGCCGGAGTAGTCACTTTTGAACACACATTCATGATGTGGAATCAATGAACATACAACAGAATCGCCCCTTTAAAAATCTGGCCAGATACGAATTGTTAGCTATAGAAGAACTAGGACAGAGTCAAGTGATTGTGATAAAACCGGCAGACAAAGGGGTGCTATTGTCATACAAACTAAGGATGCCTATGAACAGGAATGTATGCACCTTTTGTCTGACAGACAAACTGACACAATACTCACAGCAGATCCCACACCAGATCTGATTAAATTGATTGGGGGACTGACTAATGAAGCGGTAGGAAATGAATGGCTCTATGATCATGAGCCAGCGTTCCTATGTAAGGGGAAGCCAGTGATTTCATATTTCTATACCCTCCCCGAGGTACACAAACCAACCAGCCCCACCCTCTCCCCCTGGAATGACCCATAGTGTAAGGGATTGGCTCTATACTCGAGCCTCTCTCGTAATGTTTGTAATCTTTTCCTGAAACCAGTGGTGCAAAAAAATGTCTTCATATTTGAAAGACACCTGGGATGTCCTCAATCTTCTGAGGGACTTAACATTTGATCCATCGTCAGAATTTCTCATTTGCCTGGACATTGAATCACTCTATATGAATACACCCCAGGAGGAGAAATTGAGGGTGATTGAGGACACCTTATACAGAGAGAACTGGGAATACCAAACACCCAGGACATTCATATTGGATCTGGTGAGAATAGCATTAACAAAAAACTTTCTGAATTCATTGGGACGATATGCCTACCAGCTCATGTGACTTCCATGGGCAGTGCATTTGCACCTTGTGTGGCCTGCCTCTATGTAGCAGAATTTGAAAATCTACATATATATGCTGAGAACTCCCCATGGACAGGATCCATCAAACTGTGAAGACGTTATATTGAAGATGTCCTAATGATATGGAGAGGCAACCGGAGCTCGCTAATGGACTGTCTAGAGTGGCTTAATAAGAGAAATACCTTTCTACACTTCACTTCTACCATTACCAATACTGCACTAGTCTTTCTGGACCTAGTGATAAAGGTGGATACATGTCACTACACCAATCTTCTTTTTCAAGAAAAGCTCAAATATTAGGGACATGGTGGTACTTCACTTTTTAACTTTATTTCAGCTCTAAGCCATAAACGCACATGAATAAAACATACAGAAAATATTTGGCATTTACAGTATAAATTTGCAAAATTCAATACAATAACATAACCAATGAAGCAACCTATGACTCCTTGCTATGAAGTGGGCTCCTACAGCTTAAGAATTTAATGACATTTGTCTAGGGGCGCCAGGTACCTCCCTAGGCTTAAATTAATTATTGACATAATTGCAAATCCAGCTATACTGAAGCTCAGCAAGAGTGGCTTTCTGGGCAAAACAAAATGGTTATTCACCTGCTAAAAGGTTAAAAGAATATAAAACCTTAAAATTAATCCTGTTATACAACAAGTATTAGCCTTCCATTCTCCAACAATTGTACAGCTACCATATTGCTGTTCGCCACTATTCAAGTTTCTCATGAGGAATAATTGACTTGTACCTTATTCTCCATACACTCATCAGAAATTGGGAGAGAGCAAAGATTGACAACCTGCATGTGTCATATCTCACAATCCTGAGTGCTTCATTATGATCCCTCACTCCCAATTTCTGCCAGAGCGGAATAATCCAACACCTCCTTTGCGACACGTAGATTGGACAGAAGAAGATAATGTGCTCAATGGTTTCTTTTTGATCCCCACAGGCCAGGCAATGCAACTCATTTGCCCATAGTATACGCTCCCACTTTGAAGTGAAGGCCTGGACAGGTAAAGTTTCATATCGGAACTGCAAGTAGAGACACATAGCGGGAGGAGGTTATATTTCATCCAAGAACTCCTCTAGCTTAAAGGAATCCTTAGCTGTGAGAGAGGCATTTTTTTAGAGTATCATGGCTCGACTGGCTATGCATGTGATTATCTCTATATTGCCAGTATGCAGCTTTAATATGTGATTTGGAACTAGCCCGGCCTGAACAGGAGTCTTACATAGACCCTCAAGGCCAATGGCTATTAATGTACCCTTTACATGCTTTAGCCATGGAATTCTGCTAGAGCCCAATTGGGACAATATTTCCTCTAACCCCTGTCGATAAGCAGATAGCTCCGGGTGACCCAGATCCTTCTCCAATAAAGTATGGGGCATGGTGCCAATTTAACTGAGATATTTCTGGACCTAAGATCCAGTTTAAGTGCAAGCAAAGGAGTGCTTACTGGTAAACTGACCAGCCATCACATAAAGAGATTTTCCACCATTTCCAATTAGGTCGTACCCTGATGTATCCACAGCTCGGCACCATAGACAGCATTCCCCAAAGCAATAAAATTGTAAATTTGGATTGCTGATTGATAGCGTGATACTATGAACTGTGTGACATTTTGAGAATGCCTCTCACTACTTGCTCGTTTTTCAATCGTCGCTGTGTAATAGGAGCTTGCCACCCCAGGTGAGGCCTAAGCACACAAATGTACAGACACGTTCTAATGGGTAACCCTGTCACAGCAGTAGTAGAAAACAATGCACTGCTTAATCTACCATCAGATGGGTTAACTACTGAAGAACCGCTTTTGCTTCAAACACACGGGGGTGATCCCTCAGTGTGCACAGACATATCTTCTCACCTCAACGCAACCACGATTCCCATAACAATATGCCACTCCTTGCCCCCTCCTATTAAGAGTCCTACCATGACTACTAACATTTTCTCTCCACCTCAAATGGAACACCCATGTATTCCTAAAAAAGGGCTAGGGCAAGGGCAAGAATTGTCTGATTCCTCCTCAGTAGATGCAATACTTCAGATACTGAATGATCAACGGTCTGAAGCTAAGGAGCACTACATTCAGCTGAGGGAAGATAACAACAAAATGCGAACCTCGCTACAAGAATTGGCCTCTAAATTGGGGGGGATCTCCCAAGATATTGCTGGACTCCAACAACGAGTGGTTGAGATTGAAGAAACAAGCATAAATATGACTGTCGTAGTTGAGAAACATGATACCCAGCTGTTGGCTCTGCAATCAAAGATAGAAGATTTGGAAAACCGACAAAGACGTTCTAATTTGAGACTCTTTGGGATTCTAGAGGGATCTGAGGGTTCCGACCCGAGGGCATATCTTGTGGGGCTTCTGCAGAAATCTCTCCCAGATCTCGCAGACTGGGATTGGGACTCACAAATTCAACGTGCTCATCGTCTTCCTCTGGTTATGAGAAACAGGGAAAATCAGTACCCACGCCCTTTTATAATTTTTTTTGGTAACTTTTTATTGCGCCAAGCTGTTTGGCAGAGAGCACGTCCCAATACCCCCTTAGTCATAGGGGAGCTCTCAATTTTTGCCCATTCGGATCTCAGCAAAGAAACAATAGATAGACGCTGGCTGCTCCGCAAATTGATTGATCCCATTAAATCCAGTGGTGGTCAGGCGTTCTTACAGGAGCCTGCCCGCCTTAAGGTTATTAAAAACGGACGCACTCATTTTTTCAATGATGTTAAAGAAGCAGAAGCGTATATTTCTAGTTTCAACAAGGGGAAAACATAGGTCTGGACTATAAAATATGCTGGTAGCTGGTCGGCGGGCCCTATTATTAGTATGTATAGACAAGGTATAGATTAGACACAGATTTTTTTTTCTTTTGAGGGGAGGTTGGGGCCGAGGGCTCCTCAAGATGATCCGCTATGTGCGCTGCCCTCTTCAGCGGCAGCTGTTCCACAAGGGCGGTTCTTCCCCGGTCGGGGAAAGAACCTGGGTGGAGGGGGGGGGGGCTCTTGGGGTTCTCGGGGGGGTAAAAATCAGTAAAAATCGCTTACACGCTGTTGGAGGGGATTGTTTTGTGGACACTTTAGTTTTAATTTTTTGGCTAATATCTATAAGCAACAGGGAATGCATTAAGATACGTGGTGTTAGTTCTAAACTCCTAATCATCTACAAATGTATGAAATAAAGTTTATGGCCTGGAATGTAGCCGGGCTCAATAGCAAAAATAAGAGGCTATTGATTTCAGCAGAACTTAAATTACATAACCCCCATGTCGCTCTTCTCTCAGAGACACATATTGCCGGGAAGGACAAGAAATTACTTAATCAACTAGGCTACGACATTGTGGTTTGCTCTACTCTCGGGCACTCCATAAGAGGGGTGGCGATCTTAAAGGATAGACGATTTAGGACCGAAATATTACAGACCTTTTATAGCAAAGACGGCAGATGGGCGGCCGCTCAACTCAGCTTTGAGAATCATAAATATGTCCTATGCGTAGTGTATGGTTCTAACATAGATGAACCGATGATTTTGGACCGGTTGAATATTAAACTTCTGGATTGGGAGGGAGAACTTATTATTATGGGGGACTTCAATTGTATCATGGACTACAAAATAGACACAACTAGCCCCGGTAGCTTCCAAAGGATGCGCAAAACTAGGTCGTCAATTTCTGATATATGTCGTATTCATAACATTAAAGACGCTTGGCGACATCTACACCCAAATTCACCAGGATACACATACTACTCTGCACCTCATAAATCATGCTCTAGACTGGATTTGGCACTAGTAAGCGACCACATATTAAAATTTAGTACTATGGATATATGCCCCCGAATCTCATCGGACCATAATGCAATAATTCTTGCTATTGCTATACCACATATCAGGACCGTGCCTAGACCATTCTCTTTCCCTAGGGACTTAGTCTCAGACATACAATATCTGACTCAGCTCAAATCACACCTGATCGAATTTTTGGAAATTAATATTGACTCAGCAATATGCATTATGGTTTGGGACGCTTGTAAGGCGAGCATCAGGGGGTTTACTCAGGCATATCTGATTGGACAAAATATGGAACGCAGAAATTATAATGCCCAGATAATCTCAAAAATAACTATTCAAGAAGAACTGTTGGCTTCTGCACTCCGATCAAAATCAACAACAATTACAGAAATAGGTCTCAAACTCGCTCTACCAAGTTTATCCAGAAGAGTAGTGCAAACATTCACAAATTTAAAATAGCACAATATGAGGGTGGGGATAAAATAGGTAAAATCCTGGCTTACAAAGTTGCTGAGGATAGAGCCCGCACACTGATCACAAGTATTCGGGGGAACGGTAATAAAATATATAACCAACCGACAGACATAGTAGAACAATTTGCTGATTACTATAGAACACTATATACTCCAGAAAGCATACCCAATCCAGAAACAATACGGGACTACTTGGACAAGCATTTAATAAATTCGCGACCCAGATCCTTCTCCAATAAAGTATGGGGCATGGTGCCAATTTAACGTAGATATTTCTGGACCTAAGATCCAGTTTAAGTGCAAGCAAAGGAGTGCTTTCTGGTAAACTGACCAGCCATCACATAAAGAGATTTTCCACCATTTCCAATGAGGTCGTACCCTGATGTATCCACAGCTCGGCACCATAGACAGCATTCCCCAAAGCAATAAAATTGTAAATTTGGATTGCTGATTGATAGCGTGATACTATGAACTGTGTGACATTTTGAGAATGCCTCTCACTACTTGCTCGTTTTTCAATCGTCGCTGTGTAATAGGAACTTGCCACCCCAGGTGAGGCCTAAGCACACAAATGTACAGACACGTTCTAATGGGGCCCCTGCCAGAGTGAAATGTGTTGTGATCGAAGGCCCAGGACTAAGCACCATATATTTGATTTTACTTACATTGGTCTCCAATCCCCTCATCCTGCAGAAGCAATCAAATTGATCCAGAAGTCTCTCAACTAGAGGAGTCAGGCAGGGGTGCCAACACGCACCCCTGCCTGACTCCTCTAGTTATGGCGAAGGGATCGGTTAGCTCTCCTGCTCTTCCGTGTCTCACTTGCGCAAAGTTGTTAGAATGTAGCCTGACTATGGTATCTAACAAATAGCTTGGCACTCCCATTTCATAGTGGACCTGCCAGAGGGTTAATCTTGGTACAAAGTCAAAGGCAGAGCACAAATCTACAAACACAACATAAAGTCGTCCTCCTCCCAGTGTAACTGTTTTCCAGCACATTTGTGCTTGTGGATTTTATGAAGCCTGCCTGTACAGGTGTTAGAATCTCATTATCAGCAATCCAATCCTGTAGTCTACCTAGGATCACTTTGCTAAAAAGCTTTTGTGTATTGTCTATGGCCAATAATTCATTAGCAAGTCGCTTGAGCCCTTTTTAAAGATGGGGATTATTTCGGCCCGGCCCAAGTTTGCAGTTTGTGGGCCCCCTTCAGGATTGCAGAGTACAGTACTGTGAGATAGGGACTCCAGAGTTTAATCCAGCTCAGGAATGACACTTTTTGTGTTGTGTCGTTGTCTTTCTTTATTATACTCTACCTTCACCACTACGCTTCATCTTCTTTCCTTGAAAACAATTGCGCTCCACCCAGTGTGTTGGTCTGCACCTGGGTGTGTGATGCGGCCCAATGATGAAGCATGACACTACCAAGTGTGTGAGGGCAGTATTAAGAATTTTTTTGATTTTCCCGTCTCTACTGTATAAGATTTCTATTTGTATTATAAAGTCTATCTCTGTTGTGTGAGATTTACGTATTGCTAAGGGAGTCAGAGAGGACTCAATCCCTTGTCTCTTCTTGATTGTGATATTCAGGAATAGATCGCCCAGAATCTTGTCCATCCCTGGGGCTTTATTCAGGACTTTTCCCCTTATTGCTAGGTTAATTTCCTCCACTGTAATGTTCGGGACTCCTCTTCTTGTGCATAGGTGGTGGGCCCTTGGGTGACAATTTTATTATTCACCACCCCTTGTGCCCTGAGCAGTTGGTGGTTTTCCCCTACCCCCAACTGCCCTCCCGTGTTAACTTGCTAATCTCCCTTCTGCGTGTATAGACTGGTAAAGTGTACCACCCAGTCTTGAGATGCAATATTGTTTTCTATGATGCTATATCCCTGCTGCTTGTTTTTACTGTGTTCCAAAAATAACATTGGTCTTTCATTTTGGCGGCATCTAGGAGAGCCTCCCAAGTTCCCTGCTCCCATTCTTTTTTTGGCCCTCATCAACACAATCTTAGAGCTCTGCATAGCAGCCTGGATCAGTAGTCTATCACTCTGATCGCAATGATTAGAGTGGACTCAGATTCTCGACATGCTATGTTAAACCAAGATTTGGGCCGCATCCTACCCACTGTACACCCTGCTTTGGCTAAAAATAAGCTACTCAGATTTGTATACATTTGTGTGTTCATTTCGATTATCTCCCCAAATGACTCAGGAGTACTCCCTGAGCTGATGAATGGAACCATATCCTCCATACCTGGACTGCTAAAGGGGACCATTTCTTTATTGGGGATATTTCCAACTCTGGTATAGGCCAGCTTGCATCCTTGTCTGCTGTCAGCACATTGCAATCTGCACTCAATAGTTTAAAGTGAGAGTTATAGTCTCCCCCTACTATTTTCCTTATTGAAACTGTAAGTGAAGCTAGGTGTTCATTCAGTTGGTCTACAAAAATTGATTCTGTCCTATTCCTGAAAGATCTACAATAAAAATTGTATATGTAATATGTCACATCTGGGTGTGTGGCCAGGCTATGCATCCAATGGCAGGGGAATTCGCTATTACCTTCTTCAAAAGGCCCGTGATGGTGGTTTTTACCCATATCGTTAAGAACCACTGAAGGCCTTCCTGCCCCTGATGATGTGGCTGCCTTGAAAAAGGTTACATAACCTGTGCGGTTGCGGGGCTACAGAGACCATGTATCTTGATAGAGGTAGTTGTTATATTGATCAATAAAACCACACCATTCTGATATAACTAATTTTGATACCAGACCAGCTACATTCCAGGATAAAAGTCTTGTTGACATAGGGTACTCACCAGTGGGGGCCCTAGGGAAACCAACATATCATGGAAATGCTGGAGCAATCAGGGTAGGGTCTAAAATTACTGGTGAGGATAGATAGTTAACTTGGGTAGTTTGAATACTATAGTTACTAAGGGTCATCCATGTGAGTGGAAATTCAACCAACTCTTTGTGGTGGTACATATAAGACCCCAATCTAAATACAAAATGCAACAACCAAGATTATGGAACATTCCACCAGTTACAGGCCACACCCCCTGCAGAGGGTGTGGAGTGTGTTGCCTCACATGTAGCTCTAAAACAGTAGATGTAGGACTCAAGTATCCAAGGGTCCAGACTAAACATACCAATTGTAACTCTGAGAATATCATTTACCTCATTCGGTGTCCTTGCAACCTTATATATGTAGGGATGTTGACCCGTAGGGTAAAAATACGAATAAAAGAGCACAAGAGCAACATCAAATGCAAAAGAACCACGACAAAACAACACACTTCTTAGAGGCAAATCACAGAGTAGGAGATATTTATTGGACTGTACTGCACAAACCAGCCATTCCCCAAAATAATACAGGCATCAAGGCAGTACTCCTAAGAGAATAGAAATGGGTCTATAAAATTCGGAGTGACAAAAACGGCTTTAATGATGAGATTTCCTCGTATCAACTGAGCAATCTCTAAATTATAGTGAGGTAATTGGGACATCCCCCTTACGTTTGCCCATGATTAGGATGTAAAAGTGGAAAATTGTCTTGCAGCCCCTGGAGGACCTATTCTCCACTCGAGACAACACGTACAAATTAATATGACCACCTGAGCACACACAGAGTTATGGAACAGCCCTCAATACCTATCGTGAATAGACGTATAATAAAGAGGAGGCTACAATCAAATAAATAAAAGTACCCAGGATAGACATACATTTTAGACTATAGAGCCATACACATGGAAGCGAGTACTTAGTCCATCCGTAAAAAGGAACATTGTACAATTGCCTGAGCATGGCAACTAACACGAATGAAGGGGCAGATTATCAAGCCAGGCGATAAAATTATCGCCGCTTTAGCGGCAGAAAACTGCCGCTAAAACGGCGATAATGGGCTTGATAATATGCTCTATGGAATTCCAATTGAAGCCCATGTTAGATGTCCTTCACATCTAACATGGGCTTCAATTGGAATTCGTGGGATTGATGTCTGGCTCAGTACGTTGCTTCCTTCTACCACTACGTTGAATTGCTTCTTAGAACATGCAGCTGTCCAATGGACACGGTTTCTATGGAAAAAGATATGTAACACAAACACTTGTACCAGAAATTATGTCCAAGTGGTTAAATAAATTCATTAGGAACCCTCTCCTATGGAGGCGTTGGTTCATTTCCCAGTAGAGTCAAGGTTTATTTTAATGTATTTAAATTAAAATGCTCGAATCTTCTTAGACTTCTTAAAAGAATCCGTGGCTCAAATAGTGAGTGTTACATCAAGCACACAAAAGGTGATGGAAATAATGCTTGCTATAAGTTTAACCACTGGCAATTGCTTGGGGTAGCATTACAACCCATCTTTTGCCCACCATGCCACCTCAGTTTGGACATAGCCATATGCAAATCAGTATTGACTCTGCTCCAATATGAAAGGTGTAGCCTGAACTGCCAAGCCATGCCCTCCGTGAGCCAAAACACAAACAAACCAATACCTGTTTTACCCTGATTAGGGCCTGTCAGTAGGGTGTAGCTGGGTTGCAGTGGCACAGTGAGCATGGGATTCATGTCTGGGCATACGCTTGGAAGGGTCTGAATGCCACTCCTTGACACTGCCATATGTTACAGAGGGTTCTTCCTGCTGTATATACAACTTGACTTTTTTGCTAACAGACTAAGGGCATGATCATGAGTCTGGTGGTTCATGGACCGCCATACTCATGGTGTTGCCTCAGGGCCAGGTGGTGCATGCATGAGGTACATGTTGTGCCCCCCTGTGTGTTTGCATCCCAGTACCTGCACGGCATGAACTGCACCAGTCCATGCCATGCAGAAACTGCCCTTGACATTTCCATTGCGGTGCCTATTTCATAGGCACTGCCATGGGAACGCCAAACAACCATTAGCCAGTGACTGAAAAAGTCATAATCGGGCGGGCAGTGCGCCCATGGGTTTGGCGGTCCTGGAGTAGGGTGCAAGCATGGTGGCCCATACCAGGACCACCAAACTTGTAATCAGGCCCTAAATCTCTGCACCAGGGTCATGGCCCAAGCCACTGCACAACCCTCTATGCCCTTATGATTTAGTTAGGCATTTCCCCCTTTTTCCTTGTTCCCTCCTCCTTCTCCAAATTGCATGTTTACTCAGTGGTGTGGGTTGCTATGTGTTCCTCCCCTGGTGGCATGGGAGGAACTATTGGCCTTAACAGACAGTTAAACGAAACTCAATAGTCTGCTTGATAAAAACCATAAGAACACTCCAGAATCTTGGTTACAGTGACAGGTGCACCTAATAATCAAATTCATGAGGAGAATCTGTTAAAACTAATTGCACTGCTCTATCTGAACCTTCCTTGACCCTGGGGGCAGCAGCAGGTGCACTTCAAGATTAATTACTTTGCTCAAGTTGAACTTTCCATGACCCTGGCAGCAGCAACAGGTCACCTGACAATCAAATTAAAGTGGAAAAGACTGACAGGTGTTGTTTTGTAGAAACGTGGCCGGCTCCTATTTAAAGGCTGCCCCCACCCCCGGTTTCCTGCTTGGCCTCTTTTTCTCGGACTCACCTGCTTCTCTTCACCAAGCCCCTTCTTCATGCTGTTCGGGCTATCCTCAGTTCTCTGCTTCAGGCTGCAGCTGTTCTACGAGCCTGTCCTGACCCGGCGACCGCCCCAGCATTGGATTTCCTAGAAGAAAAAGAAAACAAAAGAAACAATCCGACATCAGGTATTTTTGCTAAAAAAAACTGTTCGTGTTTCTTGTGCTCTAAGCTCAGTAACATAAGATTCTAAAAGACAAAATGACCCTTTGATTTGTGAAGCACGCAATATACTCTTGCACTAGCAGGGATCTGACAAGTATAATCCTCCTTGATATTAAAACTTTTGGTGCATCTAGCACTTAAATGTCTTGCGATGCACTTGAGACGCTACAGGATAATTGTATTGACATCCGTTGAGTGTCTCATCAAGAACCTAGGCCCCAACTTCATGATGACACAAGCCTTTTGACCAAAAAGACACAGCACTGCTACATGTCTGCAGGGGTATGAGCAAAGGACTTACAAATCAGTTTTGAGGATTCTGTAATATAACTATATTGTGAGTTAAAACACTGTTCTTGCCATTCACAGATGCTCCTCTGATCAGGCAACAGGCCTTTTTGAGACGCCACTTTAGCTGCCACGAAAGGAACACCACAGCATATTATGTGTCTTTCTCAATCCCAACCCCCTTTCCCCTTGGGGCCTACAACTAGTACAGTGTCATTTCTTCCCACCGGAGGTAGACCGTAGGAGGAATGAATTGATCTTGTGCCACCCTTTCAGAACTGCCTGAGATTCAGGTGAGTGTCTCGTAACAACCTGGTATTCCCCACACACTTCCAACTGAAGAATATAGGATTGCATGCTGATGCAACATGCACATGCTGTAAAACCACTAACAGTGGTCACAAGTCTTCTAAAATCTCTCGAAAATAAATGAGACAAAAATAAAGCCTGACTCACTTAGAGCCCTAATCAGCAATGTCTTAGACTTACCCCAGACATACCCAAGTTGTTCCCAAAATATATTGCCATATCCCTCCTCCTCACCATGAGGATCCCTCTCAGCTGGGGCAGTGTCCCTCTCCCGATGTCTTTAGCTGACATAAAGATTTTTATGGACTGTAATCAAAACAGTGAGGTATATGTTAATCTACAGCCTCCACCTGCAAAACCTAAAGACATATGGGACCACATTTGTGCCTTATTATTCAACAAAGCACAGCCCCACTCAGGAACCAGCACCTCACCACCTGGTTTTACCACATCAGAGTCTTGCTGTGATATGGAACTACCTGTCAGTTACAAATCCTGCAACACTGGTTGTACTGCCCCAGCAGGTGCCCTTTCCCCCAATGCCTCCCCCCCAACCCCAATGAACCTGGTTAATTTCTGAGGGTGACCCCCTTGTTGCCACACCAACCACCAACCCGCCGTACCTGCAGGCAATGGAGCTGCACCTTGATGGCCGACTTGACGGACCTCCTGAGGGCGAATGACAGCTGCAGGCTCTCGCACTTTTGCTTGGTCCGCACTAGACGTCTGCAAAAGACGAAACACACTGTGTTGCCCCGACAAACCCCCCTTACCCCTCACAGCTGTCGCACAATGCTCCCTCCCGACCCCATCCCCATCCCTTAATTCACCTTCTTCCAAATCATCACTGTCAGTGCCCAATAGCATAGCATCACCGCCTCCCCCATGAGGCGCCCCACTGACACCCAACATCTCCAAAGCGCCCCGTCCCCCAGAAACCAACTGCAAATTCAACTGCTTTATAGCTGAGGGGTAGCCCGAGTGGGAAAGGAAATCCGCTCCAGATTGCTCTTCCTCTAATGGCCCCCCAAATGGAGCCGCAGCGCGCTCCATCCGCAATGGTCGCTTACAGGCCGCACTCCATGTGGATAAAACCGGCAGAGTGTCCCGCAAGCCGCTCAAACTGTCTTGTTCCTCCCCACCTGTAGTGCTCCCAGAGCTCCTGAAACTACCACCCTGGGGCCGGAACGCTGCACCCTCAGTACCCACCCACACCCAATGACCCGCCTGTGACTCCTGCAATGCCAACGGGGCTGACTCACCCAAGGGCGCTCCGTGTGTCTCCTGCACACCCAAGGGGCTGTTGCACTGCCTAGCCGCCTCAACACTGCCAGTTGAGTGCACTAACAAAGGGGCCGCAGCACAGACTGGCTGTAACCCAGGAGACATCAGCACTGTCCCCACACCATGCTGCGTGTTCGCCTGAGACAAGCAATCACCAACCACAGAGGCTGTAACAGGCATAAATAAACTAGGATCCAAACTACCTCTCCCATGTGGCAAACCCATTAACTGCTCCCCCAAAGGGGACTCCCTGGTCAAAGGATGGTGAACCAGCCCTGAGTGTGCCTGCGCTGGACTCAAAACATATTGCTGCCCATTGAGATTCACCAGCTGAGCCCACCCATGGAGCATTAATGCCGCTGGCTTATGTGCAGGTAAATTAGCGCGCTCCTGGACTTTGCCATACACAGCCTTGTCCCCCACTCTCACTGCCCTCCTCCCCCTCCGTGCCCCCACCTTTGCAGACGTCGACCGGATAACAGAGCTCCTCCCCCGCAGCCCAGCCGAGCCTATGGATCTCCCCCTCCTGCCACCCACCATAGCATGCCGCCCCCCGCAGCCAAGTGAGCAGACACACGTACCTGTTCCCCTCCTGGGGCCACCACTTGGGAGCCGGCCTGCCCCTCGCTGCCTGCAGCCTCGTCTAGCCGCGGCCCCACGGGACATCCGCCACGACATCACCACCGGCCCCAGGGAAAGACAGGCCGCCATCGCTTTTGACATGCCGCTCGCGGACTTGCGAGGAGCTCGTGCAAGGCCCAACCATGCCTGGCCTGTAACTCCGGGATTTAATAAGTCGCTCCGGCCTGCAGCACAGAGCACCCGGACTGCCTCCCGCACCTCCTCTTCTGACGTCATCCCGCCCACAGAAACTACGGAAAGCTGCCACGGTCAAAAAATTTCAGGAAACCCATCCTCCTCGCTCCCGAGAGCACAGTGATTTTCCCGCCCCTCCTACCCTCTATATCAAACCTCCCCTCGCGCGCCTCCCGCCTCCCTGATCACACCTCCCTCGCACCTGTGTGGCCATTCCATTGCGCGAACAACCCATGGGGCGACCGGCTCGCGCCACGCACCCCCAGGGTCCCCCCTTACAGCAGCTGTTGCTGATAACTTGAGCCACGTACCAGGAAATTCTGGTGCGAGCGCGGGGAACACGTAGCACTCACTAGCCGAGGACTATGTGGGCGACTGTCAAGAGAGCAATAGAGACTGTCCCAGCCAGCTTCCTCCTGCAGTCACCTGTCTTCTATCCGGTAGGTAACTGGAGATCTTACTTGGGCACAGACACTGATAATCTCAGTTCCTGCAGCTTGGCATGTTTCAGCACCTTTCACCTTTCAGAGTGTTGCGATGTCCAGTATTTTTTAAAAGCAATTGAACAATAGGATTTAAGAGGACTTTGAAACGAAGATACATAAATATTCAAGAACCTACTTTGCTTCCCGCAGAAATTGAGTACCGGATGGCTCTTTTGCTGTTGTTATTACGTGGTTGCCTGCCCATAACCTGCTCCACCCCCAAGAAACTGGTTTGGGACGTCTCAAATGTTACACACAGCGCTGGATTCGCCTCCTTAGGTTTGTAAATGTTTGCATACCCCCACATAGTCTTTTTACTGTAACTTTTCCTACTATCGTTACAGTGTCGAGATAAGGACAAACCTCCGACCCCCCTGGTCTCCCGACCTATCCCTTCATTTAATCTCTACCCTGCATGTCTAAGTTCGTTCTTGATTTAGAATGTTCACAGTAGTCACTTCAGTTTTCTATTACGTATTTGTCTTTGTACGCTGTTTCTGTTTCTTCCATATAAATAGATTCCCATGAGACATAGTTAGAAAGTTGTTGTTTCCCGGGGTGTGAGAATGGAAGAAGGCTGATGGCAGGAAGATGATTTAACACCATGTGTGGGCATACCACTGGGGCACAAATTATCATAGGCAGTGTGCCATGTCATTGCAGAAAGCTGTCTCACAGGAAGTGAAGTCACATGAAACCCTTGACTTTAATGGAATGATTGTTTTCCCTGATTGTTTAGTTTTCGGTCGCTTCATTCAGGAAGCCTATATCTAGTTATTTAAATGAGGACTAAAGCAGGGTACAAGTCCTCAACAAGCATTTGCAATCCAATATATATCGCATTTACACAATTTTATGCTATCGGCATTGTAAATGATAATGCCTTTTATTTATGTTTAAAAAGCAAGAACAAAAAATAAAAGGCATTATCATTTACAATGCCAATAGCTCAAACTCGCATAATTGCGAGACCCATTGCATTGCAAATGCTGGTTTATTGGTTGGTATGGCATGGCAAGGTACGACACAGGTTACACCTTGGGTGCATCCCTATGTCCTCGCAAAAAGAAATAGAATTCACATATGCTCCATCACTATTAACAACTAAGAGAGGTCACAGCTTGAAGTTGAACTAAAAGAGAGGCACAGTCTCAAGGATGCCAAAAGTAAGGGTGGGCGGAATTTGCAAAATTGACTTTCGCAAATTATCGCGAAATTGCGCAAAATCTCTGCGAGCATGCAAAACCTTTGCAGAGATTGCCTTTCTCACCCATTCGCGATGTGTTTTTGCGTGCTCGTGGGAAAATATATCTCCAACTTGCCCATGCGGTCGCTAATAGGCGCGGCCATCTTGCTCGCGATGCATATTTCCTGTTCGCGATCGCAATGACGTGTTCGCGATCGCAAACTCTCGTAGTATAGCGCGACCGGCTACCAACAATCCAACATCTTGTGGCACACGCGAAAAGGCATCATGTGTAATATCTTCAGCAAGTTCTTGCTTTTCAAGCAACAACACCTTGTCTGCTAAAAACACTGAAAATAAACTAAAAGCCCCAGAATGCAACTTCTTGTTGCATGAAAGGGCAGGACTTGCCGAGGGTGTTACACATGATATGACACTAGACAGATCTGCAACCAAGAATAGCAGGGGATTGCAAAGCACTTCAAGACAAGTACTTCTTCAACTTCATTTCCCCTGGAGGTCGACTAAGTTGTTGGTGTTGTAATGTTTTACTGGTGAATCAAACAAATATCGAAGCAAAAATATTGAGGAACACAACAGAGGAGGTAAGAATATTGTTTTTATTATGTATATAATATGACTGTGAAAATATTTACGACTTGCAGTATTCACAAAGGGCATTTACGAGTAGTAAATGCTCTTTGTGAATACCAAAAGTCATAAAGTTAGACTTTCATTTCACTTTACCTTTGTGAATGGGGGCCACTACGTTTCCTTAAGCTTCACAATTTGTGATCACTCGCATGTTCCATATTTTCATACTGTAACTAAGCTTATTTTTTTCCGGTTTAAAGAGCAGTTTGCTACCTTCAATTGTTTTTAATACAGATGGCTTGTAATGAGTAATAACCCTTGAGCCACTAATGTCATCCTGATGAAGTTTGTTTATTTATTTTAATTCATTTTGTTAAATCTTTACTTATTTTTAAATGTGTTTGGACTCTTAGGTTGCTATTTCTTTTGACTGTACTGGTAATCATATACAGCATGCCACTTCTCATGCAGTATTTTATTTACTGCACAAGCCATATTACACAACGTGAGTGAAGGACACCTTATAAGAGAAGGATTTTCATGTTTACGTCTGCCTGACGGGGGTTGATGGAGCTGGGGTGCACCTTCTCATCAAGGCTGAACACACTTCCCCCTTGGCTGTGTGGAAGAAGTTCCTCAAACATGTAATTTTGAATACTTCCAGATGACCTTTAGCATCATTTATGACCTGGCAAATACTTAACAGAGTAGCACACACTCCTTATGTTTGAGATGCGTACTAATTACAAACCCCCTTGTAAGAAATTGGATAATTTGTTGAAGTGGTGAGAACCACTTCAACAAATAATCACAATCCTTGTGAATGTGAACCACAACAGCCTGAGGCTTATGTTAAAGGCAATTTGTAAAGTACTGTTGGAAATGAGGGTCTCTAGTTGGCAATGGTTTGCACCTTTGCCCAGGTAGGGACCATTCGTCCTAGTCAGGGTTAGGTAAAATAACCCCTGCTCACCCTCTTGGTAGCTTGGCACGAGCAGACAGGCTTATCTCAGAGGCAGTGTGTAAAGCATTTGTGCATGCATACAGTAATACAGTGAAAACACTACAAATGGACCCCACACCCATTTAGAAAAAAAGGGAATCTTTATCTCAACCAAACTAGACCAAAAATGACAAAAATCCAACATACAATAATGCAAAAATAGGTACTTTGCAAGATAACATTTAAATTGCAGAAATAGCTTAAAACACACAGTTTTTCCGAGTTGGCAGCTCCGTCCGGGGCTACCATGATGCTGAAAACAACGGCGTCTAATAGTTCCAGCCAACTGCGCTGGTATGGGTTAGCTGTAGCAGCGAAAGACTCTTAGATAGCACATTTCTCGTTGTGGTCGATCCGGGTGGTCGGGGCCCCGTCATGGTTGCGCTGTGAAGTAAAGCAGTGTGGTGTGCGGTGCCCTTGTGGTGCGGTGCAGGAAGTGGCTCACTGAAGGTCGTCCAGCAGCATCAGTGAGACCAAGGCTATGATGAGGAGTGAGGCAGTGCTTGATGCAGTACAGGCAGATCACAGTGCAGGTGACGGAGCCAGTCTACGGTCGGGCGGGCAACAGCGGTTTCGATGAGGTCCGGGCACAGTGAAGTGGGACAGTGCAGGGTGCAGTGTCTACAGGACGCGGTGCAATTAGCTCGGTGACACTTGTCCAGTGGCATCTGGCAGACCAGGGATGCAGTGCGACATGCGGCGCTGCATTCTGTGGTGCCTTCAGGACACAGAACCAGCGACAGACTCATTGACAGAGTTGGCTGCTCTTGTCCTCTGTGGCAACTGAAACCAGCAGTTCCAGAGATGGTGTCCAGAGGGATGGTGAAGTCTTTGCTGTTCCTGAGACTTCTTGAACAGGGGGCAAGCTCTATCTCAAGCCCTTGGAGATACTTTGTTAAGCAGGATACACACACAGTTGCTCTCCTTGGCAGAAACAGCTACTGCAGGCCAACCCCAGACAGCATACAGCAAAGGGGCAGTACTTCTCCTTCAGCTTCTCCCAGCTCTTCTCCTTGGCAGAGGTTCCTCTTGAACTCAAGAAGTAATCTGAAGTTCAAGGGTCTGGGCCCTAACATTTATAGCCTATTTCTCTGTGTTCTCTCGTGTTAGAGAGGCTCTGTGCTTAGTAAAAACTGGTTCTGTGCACACTCAATGGCTAAGCAAAAAATACCCACTTTCTAAAAGTGGTATTTTCAAACCCAGAATACAAAAATGATCCTTACTAAAAGATGCATCTTTATATCCTGAATTCAGGCATACCAAACTCCGTGTTCCCATCTTGTTTCCCTGGGCAGTTATACTTATAAGATGTTATAAGTAAACTTCCTTTTCTATCTTATGGGACAGATAGCCTTTCAATAATGAAAAACTAAATTAGCAGTATTTCAGTAAAGACATACTGCACTCATCAGGGCATGTCCTACCTTTCACATACACTGCTTCTGCCCACACTGGTACCTTGGGCCTAGCTTAGGGGCGACTCACATGTAAGAAAATGGAAGGTTAGGGCCTGGCAAGTGGGTGCACTTGCCAGGTCGACATAGCAGTTCTAAACTGCACACAGACACTGAGAAGGCAGGTCTGAGAACCTTTTGCAAGGCTGCTTGTGTGGGTTATACAATCAGTGCTGCAAGCCCACTAGCAGCATTTGGTTTACAGGCCCTGGGCACCTACAGTGCACTTTATTAGGGTTTTAGTAGTAAATCAAATAAACCAATTATGGAATTGCTAATCCATGACAACAATTTACAACAATTTACAGAGGGAGCCCTTGCACTTTGGCACTGAACAGCAGTGGCAAAGTGCCCAAAGCATCTTGACCAGAAAAACCGAGGTCCAACACACAATCAAAACACAGTGGGCAAAGGCAAAAATACAGGGGAAACCCACGCCAAGGATGCCAGGTTTAACAAGTACTTATGTAGAACTCAAACAGTAATGCAGTGAAAACACAAGACATAAAAATAAAAATTAAACAATTAGATAAATAGAGTACATTTTATTAAATACTCATGATGATAAAATAATCCTTTAATCGGTGCATTAAAACCATAACTGATACATACAATCCAAATAAAGTGCATACAAATGTAGAAAATTCATCAGTATCAGCCAATAATCATATTTCCAGTTCTTATAACACCTGGTTATTTAAAATGAAATTCATAAAAAACTTAATATACAGTAAGAACAGTAACATGATTAAAATACTTCATACAATTACCATAAATACATAAGTCAGTACACCCCTACCTTTTCTAATCCTGACCACTCTAATTAAAAACCTAGCCACATTAAAAGAAACATATTAATTGGGCAACATTTTGAAAAAAATAAAAGGTGGTCTAGCCTGCATAAACTGTTGCCCTTTCAACTGAGGGAGAAGAAATTGTCTATGGGGATTATGGAAGAAGTCACAAAAAAAGAATAAAATGAAAGGTATCTTGGACTGAAAAAATGTCACAGCAACATGGAGTTACATTATCAACAGTATTTCATCCTATTGGATCAGCTAAAAGCAAATGCAGTTGATTCAACCTAAAACAGGACAGCAAAAAATGATGTTGTGCGTTAGTGACAAAAGTAAGGTAAGGTTCAATGCACCCAAATGGAGAGATAATAATATCTGCATGAACTGAAGTCCACTAATTCCCCACTTTCTCTATTGGCCTGAGGTCTAGCATAAAACTGTTTTTTAGCCCAGAGCATATCTCCTTTACTCATGTTTTTGAGGAAGTTCATACAGCTCAGGGTGCCCCAGCTTCCTACAAGTAGTTCTAAAGTACTTCAGCCAAGGGATAAGTTTGGCCTTATCGAAACACATGCAGTCCATCAAAATGGCTGTGTTTAGCTCCAGTTCAGGATTTTTCCAAACCAAAATCCATTTTAATCAGGGGTAAATAGGCAGTATGTTTGAAATGTAGCCCACCCCTAACTTTTTGTGAACCACAAAAGAAGCAGTAGATTGGGACACTGCCAAGAGCCATCTTAAAAATTTGTTAGCAACGGTTTGGAGATCAGGGGCTTTCTTGTAGCCCCACATTTCATTCCCATATAAAACCAGGGAGATGCTTTAGACTAACAAATCTGAATGAGGGCCTTAAAGGGCTTCCACCCTATACACCTAGCAAAATCAAACACAGAAACTATGGCCCTAACAAAAGCATTCCTTTTAGTTCTTAGGAGGGGTACCCAAGAACCCCTCTCATCAAAAAGGACTCCAAGATGTGGGAAAGTATCAACCATAGTAATCTAAGCCTCATCAAAACTATAAGTTATACTCCCCTGACACCTCTTTCAACCACCATAGTTTTTAATTTACAAAAATTAGTAGACAAATCCAGCCCCTCCATGAAACTGACAAAACCATTCAGCATTTTTTCAAGCCAAATGCGGTACTAGTTAAAAGGATAGCGTTGTCAGCATATAAGAAACCCAGCATACTACAAGTGTCTGCATGTGGGATATCCAGACAGGCTGAGTGCAGGTTCTCCCCAAAATCACTAATATAAAGGGTGAATAATACTGGGCAGTTTTGCAGCCCTGCCTTACACCACGATGAACCTTAAAGGTAGTAGTAGTATCTCCATCTTGAGTATATATAATCACTACCTCTATATCGGAGTGCACAGAAAATGCACCAACTCTTTACTTAGGTCCATCTTCAGCAAATTTGCCCATAATTTACTCCTATTGAACATATCAAAAGCAGAAGACAGGTCCATAAACACCTTATTCATGCTGAAAACACGCAAAAAAAGAGAGGCAACTGATTTAGGCAGTCAAATGACCAAAGAAATGTTCTTGAGTCTTCCGATAATATATAAAGTTCTTCTTTATTGACTTCAACCAAGTACACTTGCAGCCAACACGTTTCTCCCTAAACAGGGCTTCATTAGGGCACTGGTAACACCACCAGGTGGTTCTTGGGGTGTAGAATGTTAATCCATAGTGGAGGACCCACTTCAGAGACTGTAGTCTTAGGTCAATCAGTAATGAACCTTCAATAGGTTGGTTCAGGTTCGCGTAATAGCAGGGGTGAAGTGTCAAAGAGCGTAATCCATTGGGAACGTCAAAAAATGCTAGTTTTAATGTCAAGAACTCCCTCAAGTATGGGTGATGTACATTTTTACAGGTCTGAGCCATGTTCAGCTCTCATTACCTTGTACCAAAAATCGTAAAGAACGGACCGAAGCTTCGTCATTCAACTACCCGGAGTAACTTATCTATGACCAGCTGTAAAAGTAAACATTGGTCCAGGGTGCTTCTCCCTGCTCTAATGCACTATTGTAGGTTGCTCAAGATTTTATTATCTTCCAGCCATGCAGACAACCTTGAAAGAATAGCCTGACCCTTGATCTTCACTGTCAAATCTATTAAGGAGATGGGCCGATAAAAGCATGGATAATTTCTCGCTCCCTTCTTGAAGATCGGCACAATTATCGACCTGGACTAGGAACATGGTATACATGCAGAGACTGCAGCATTCATTAAATTGGACACAATTATGGCCCATTACTTTGATTCCAATTTAAATAAATCTGTTGTCATGCCAGCTGGTTCTGGTGCCTATATTTTAGACATGCCAGCTATAGCCATCTTGACTTCATCTACCTGAAAGTCCAGTGTTGAGGTACTCCCCATTAACAACACATTTGGCCCTGGCTCTTCAACTAAAAAGCACCCTTAAAGTGCTCCATCCACGCCTCAGGGGAAATATGACTTTCAGTAGTAACATTGGTAGCTCCGGAAAAAAAGGTGTGATGACTAATTTCCAGTACTGGGTACTAATTTTTTAAACATCCACCCAAAGGAGTTGTGCCCATGCGTATTGTTAAATCAACTTCTTCCTAGTTGATACTGTGGAATTATCCTGCTTCCTACACAAAGTTACTTCTTTAGTGTCCCAAGGTCTTGTCTTCAGGGCTACCCAAAAAGCACGAATATCTTGGAAACATAAGTGGTCAAACCATCGAAATTCAGCAGCCATACCACCTGGTTTGGTCTTCCCTAAACTAAAATAAACCCAGAGAAACTCACAAATATTATGAAATGCTGACAGAATACCATCAGGCGCAAAAGATGCACCCATATAAATAAATATTTCCTGACAACGTGTCAAGATTAGCCTCAAGGTTCAGACCCACTATTTTGGACCATTTGAGTCTACGGCACTGATCAACTGGCTTAAGCCCCTGCCCCACCTGGCCTTTGGCAATTTGGTTAGTCTTCCATAACTCACAAATGAAAGTCAAACACAGCTGGTTGTGATCACTGAAGTGACACTATAGAGCTTCATATTTGGCAAAAAAAAAGTGAATCATATTGGGGAAAAACAGAATGTAATCCAATGTAGAATTAAAATCCCACCCAGCAAAGGTAGGAACAATCAAATATGGACTAATGCCATCATTTAAATGATTTTACAATTGTTGATTATTGTCAGCTAAACTATTACCCTGTATTTTCAAAATTACAAGAACCCTCTGCAGACAAATCATCATTCCTGGTACAGGGCTTTGAGCATAGGTGAATGTTAAACTCTCCCAGCACAATAACACCTTATGGGGCTTGTTTCTTACCCAAAAAAACAGCTAGGCACCAATTAAGGGCTCGATTATGACTTTCAGCGGTGCAGGACAGTTCAGTATGCCAACCCCTTGCTCCTGCTCCGCCGAAGGTCCCCACTGCCCACCCACCAGAGTACAAGTTTAAAGTGGTCTGGTGAGTGGGATGCATGGTGTCTTAGAAAACATGCACCACAATGGGACCGCACAACAAGTTCCCTGCACAATATGGACTTAAAAATCCATGCCGTGCAGGAACTGGGGTACATGCACTTGGGGGGCATATAATGTGTCTCCCTGCATGCATTCCCAAGTGGAGGAGGCACAGGGGGGGCTCTATAGTTCTCCCTTTGTTCCTCTCTGCCACAGTGTTCATGGAGTAGGAATCTCCATAACTTTGCCGGTGCACAGGAAACTCATAATATGCTTGGCGGAACAGCAGCACTACCGCCCGGCAAATTGCTTCCTCTACACACTGCACCACCACCAGGGAATGGGGGGTCCCTGGCGGCTGCGGCAGCCCCAGGGTCGTCTGACTGCCCAACTCATAATAGGGGGGTTTGTCCGCTAGTGCGGAGTGGGCTGGACTGTCACACCAGCACAAGTCTGACGGGCCTCGGACCCCAAGACTCGTAGTCAGGCCTCAAGTGCCTTCAAATGTTCATTTTATAAGCGATGTCTAAAGAAATCGAAATGACAAGACATCCCTTTGCTCTTCCTCTAACTGATGGGCTATCTGGCACAAAAAGGAACAGTACTCATCATGATAAAAAGTCATACCAGTATCCCATGTCTCTTGAAGCCCAACAATTTGATATTCTCTCAGAAAAGCTAGCCACTTCTCATCTAGTAGCTTACTTGCTAACCCTGCCACATTCCAACTCATGACCGTAGAGTGAGGGTCTAATGACCGAATATGAGAGAAAAGGATTTCAGAAGCAGAGCCAGCAGATGCACCTTGCATAGGGGAAGTACAAATACAAGTACTGCATAGTCAGTTACGCATTCCAAGAGACTTAGGGGGCTAAATCTGTTCTAGACTATAATAGGCTCCCCCCTAATATTAACGTTGCCCTGCCAGTCCCAAGAGGTTACCATCTGCCTGACCGGCACTGTATCAGAAGCATTTGGAGGGTAACAAAATCCCAATAGATAGAATTCCATGTCAGATGATAGGGGTCAATCTAAGTCGCCTGGTATAAAAACGACCTAACCCAATTCGGGTTAACAAAATTAAAGATAATACAGTTCCCTTACTGTGTTTTTTCCCTTGGGCCCAACTATTCACATCTCCCTATTCATTATAGGATGATTAGCTAAATAACCCCCCAAACTTTGCTTAGTGTTCCAGCAGTGAGTAACTTTATTACTCAATTCCACCACGGACTCCCTCACGCCTGTTTAAGGGGAGGTACCCAAGTCAGAATTGCAACTAAAGGGGAAGACTCAGCAGGCAGATGGCGTCTGTATCTAAAGCTCACTGACCTACTGTGGGTGGCTGTAAATCCCTTTTGTGTATTACTACCGTTTTTGCTACTATTTCTTTTGCTATTAGCTCCAGAAAAAATTGGGTCCTGACTGGTTTTTTGGGGTTCTAATGATGGCTGAAATTTGCTAACCTTGATAAGGCAAGGAGGATCAATATGTTATGTTATGTTAAAAGCACTTTTATAGCGCACAGCTGCCCCAGCCAAGGGGTGTCCCGGCGCTTCAAGAAAGGTCCCAACACAATAAAGCTGTACAGGGGCAGAAGCGCGCAGATCAAAATACTAAAGTGAGGGAGGAAACAAATGCGTTTTGATAGCCCTCCTAAACTTCAGAAGCTCATCCATTTCACGCATGTGGGGCGGAAGAGAGTTCCACAACTTTGCAGCCAAAACCCGGAAGGACCGGCCTCCGGCCCTGCATAGCCTAAACCGTGGGACCACCACCAGGTTTTGACCTAGAGATCTAAGAGAACGCGAGGGCACGTAGGGCACCAAAAGATTGTCAAGAATCTGGGGAGAGGCCCGCTTGAGGATCTTGAAAGAAAGACACAGGGTCTTAAAATGGATCCTCTGTGCCATAGGCAGCCAGTGCAAAGCACGGATGGTACTTTCCGCAGAACAGAACCTCGGTAAGCCTACCAGGGCTCTTGCTGCTGCATTCTGGACACGTTGCATCCGGGCAATTTCAGCCTGGTTGGCCCCCAGCAGGAGCGAACTGGCGTAATCAAGCCGCGATAGTATGGATGCATGTATGACCAGCTGCCTTGTAGAAGCATCAAAGAACCTCAAGATGGGTCGCAGCCCTCGTAAAATGCCAAAACAGGTAGCCGCCACTTTTTTTGTGTGGACACTGAAACTCAAGGCAGAATCTAACCACACCCCCAGGTTCTTTACCTCTGAAACTGGAACAGGAGTTACACCCAGTTCCGGAGGCCACCACATATCACCCCAAAGATCCGTCCGCTTACCCACAATCATGACCTCGGTTTTTTTGCATTTAATTGAAGGCAGTTGGCATTCATCGAGCTAGCCACCGCCAAGAGACCATCCCGGAATCTGGGGGCGTCGAGGTCAGAGTCCCCACTCAGGGCAACCGCCAGCTGCGTGTCGTCAGCATAGGAGACCATAGTCAAGCCCCAATGTTTGACAACAGCCGCTAGCGGTCTCACATAGAGGTTGAATAAAGTGGGACTCAGCGATGAGCCCTGAGGCACACCCATCTCCAGCGAGTAGAATTTGGACTCAAAAGGCGGAGTAGCGACCTTAATGGTCCGATCAGTAAGAAAAGAGCGGAACCAGTCGAGAGCAATGCCCATAACCCCTGAGACGTTGGAGTAAAATCCTATGCGAGACCGTATAGACCTGAAGGAGACAAGGGGTAACTGTCTAACTTACCCTCTGCCCTTATCCAACCCTATAATAGAGGTGGATTGGGTGTGACTCCCAGGAAACATCTTTGCCATTTTGGAAATGTTCTTGTTCATGGAAACAACGGCTTCCTCCACAATAAGTTTAATTTTTCCCATACAACTTAATATCAATGCATCCACTTTAGACACAATACTCTCAGACAGGGTGCATAACTCCTGTTTACCGGGCATCAACCAAGTATCAGTGGGGGGCAAACCCATATCCAGCTTGGGTTGCTTACACCCAATACTGTTTTTTATTTATAACTGTGTCTCGCTTCTTCTTTTAGCTTGCAGGCTGTAAAGAGTCAGTCTGAGATATATTAGGGTCACAATGAACTTCAATTATTGGGACACTTATATGCTCAACAGGGGTGGGTTAAACTCCCTGAATATCTCCACTCTCACAAGCCTGCAGCTCCGGCCAGACTAGACAACCCTCAAGGGCAGAGTGCTCGATCAAGCCAAAGTCTTTTTCAGTAGATAACATTTTGTCATTGCGAGCCCCAACAGCTGATATCAAATAGGATATATTTGATGGCAGGCCTGGTACCCTGTGGGGGCACAGCCCTTGTAGGACAAAGATATTTTCTTTTCCCCATAGGTTAATGCACAAAATACAATGAGCCAAAGGAATCTTGCTCGAAGGAAATGACAAGGAGCAAGGTAACAGAATAACCAAACCTGCTAACACTATGCAAGGGAAAGAGTAACAAAAATTAGAACTATTCTCCTCGAGACTCCAAAACAGTGGGATACACACAGTCTCAAACTTCAAGTCCAAATCCAAGTCATCTGGATACAGTAACAGTTCCAGCGTAACTCTGTAGAGTACCACAAGCCAAAGACTGGTGCATAACAAAAAATCAAATGCTACCTTTAAAACATGAAACTTCAAGGAGCCCTGGATGCAAAAGATGAATAATTCAGAGCCCTTTACAAGAGCCAAGGTAAGTGGCCCTGCCCTGGCTTTTACTGGCTCTGACAGGCTTGGGGTGGGCCAGCCCTTGGAATGGGCTTTTCCCCAGGCGCAGCCCACTCAGCAGGGTGGCACTATTCTTTAAATAGGCTCTATTAGGAACATCTGTTAACTGATTCTGGGAGAGTGTGTGTGGAGTCCCTGGTCTACCTCCTGCAGTTCCCACATCATCCCAGTCGAGGCCAAAGCAGCTCCTCAGCAGCCTTAGAAGAAAAGCAGGGACAGGCGATATTCCCTCTGCTCCTGCACAGAAATAAGAACACTATGACTCAAGGCTTCACTCATCTCCCAATTAAATACAATAACACCAAAACAACAAAACAAAATTCTATAAATTGTCAGCTATGATTTTTTTTAAATTGCAAAGCACTAACCACAGTCATCTGCACTTAGAGCACGGGCCGGATACAGGGACCAGGGTTATCCTGGTGAAAAGATGTACTTTTATGTTTAGTATCTGGATCACAATTAACAAACACTCAGCAAGGCAGTGAAACAGGCTGTGGCCGGAGTGAGTTCAATGTCATTAAACAACCACAAGATGAGATCCCGGTGAAGCCATTGATTTTTGGTGAGAAAGCTCAGAGCGGGAGAAATTTCACTCTAAAGTAAGGACCTTTGCTTGCTTGATACTTTTAGTGCCTTAGCCTGATGAGTATTCCCACCTTCAGGCTTAGGGCCTTATTGACAGTGGCACAGCCGTGGTGGTACTGGTGTTCTGACCGTCGTATTACAACTTTGGCAGTCAGACTGCCATGGGACCTCTGCACCCGCCTGTGATCCTCGATCCCTTGGTGGATGTGCAGCAGGTTGGGGTGGCAATATCCTGGTGGTGCCTCAGTGGCACAGCCAAGCATATTAAAAGTGTGGCAGTCAGAAAAGTAAGTGGACCCTACAGGGCCCCCTGGTGCCCCTGTGCATGGGGGTGCATGCAAGAGGGCACATGTTGTGTGCATGCACCCTTGTTCCTGCATGTCATGGACTGCACAGCCCATGCCATGCAGGAACAGGAGTTGGTGCTCCCTCAGCGCTGCAATTGCAAGGCTCAAATATGGGGATTAGAACTGCACCGGACCGCCCTCCAGACCACAAGGAAACTCATAATCTGGCAGGTGGGCGGCAGTCGACTTTGATGGTGTGGAAGCAGGGCGGTAGTGTAGCAGCCCGCTCCCACACTACCAAAGTGTTAATTAGCCACACTTTTGGAACTCAGATCCTTCCGACAGAACAATGTTGTAGGCTGTAGCCAAATACGACTACTCAAGGCTAGACTGGATTTGCTGCTGTGAAGTCAAATATAGCAGGAGCAACATGAATCTTTGGTCTAGCAGCAATGCACCGTCATCGGATGGGCTTGGCGGGTTGGCTCCGGTCTCCCTCCGTTCTCAGAGGACAATGTTGGCAAAAAGTTTATAAATCTCAGGATTAAGGAAACTTTAGGAGCAGTACACTGTGACTCTAGCCAAGGGTCCAGGACCTTGGGACAGCAATTGGGGGTCAGGACTCACAGCAGTAGATGCCAGCAACAGGGTATAGGGCAAGTCCAGTTAGAACTGGTCAGCTGGGCAGTTGCAGGAGAGACCTCTGGAAGCTTGTTGTGTCCTCATAACAGGAGGTCAACCAACTGACTCTTGGAGTCACTTCTGGGTTACAGGGTTCAAGGTAAGCAGGCATAGTCTTCCTCCAAGTTCTTCAGACAGAAGGGCAGTACTACCTATGGCTTTTTACAGGTTGAGGAGTGCTCTGTGAGGGATACTGTTGATGCCACTCTTATGCCTAGTGCCAGCCTGTGGGTGAGAGAAAAGTATGACCACTCCTTAAGCACTGGAGCAAATGTTCCTTGGGATGAGCCTAACTGTTTTTGCAGAACTTACTGTCTGTTTTACTCTAGACCATCCCACGGTGCCCTCCAACACCTAAATTTAATATGGTAGAACATTTCTTCTCCTCTTCAGAGCTCCATGTGCCCATGCAGGAGAGCTATGATATTGGGAACATCCTCCATTATGGTCACTCCAAATTAGTTCTGGGGCAGCTCCCCATCCTACTGGGTTTGAAGCCTAGCTAATTAGGAAGGCAAAGTGAAGCAAGCGAAGGTAGGCACCCTTTGAAGCTCAGGAATCGGTTGTACACAACTCATCAGGTCATCCTGCTGAAGGAAGAAAAACACCTCTCCATTTCCAATCCTTCTCTCCACTTACTGTTAGGGGTGGGCGGAATTTGCAAAATTCACTTTCGCAAATTATCGCGAAAATGTTAAAAATCTCCGCAAACACGCGGAAATATCGCGAAGATGCAGAAGTTTTTTTCCCGCCCGTTCGCGGTATTTTCTGCTTGGTCGCGGCTCGCCAACTTACCCATGCGGTTGCTCGCGGGCGCGGCCATCTTGTTTTCACTTGTCTCGCATTACATGATCGCGAGAAGAAAGACATGATTGCGCGACGCATGATGTTACTGCGGGCGTGAACTGTCGCGAGACAGCGCAAAAGGCTACCAACAATCCAACATCTCGTGGAGAACGCGACCGGATCGGGAAAGCTTGTCGGCGAATGCGGGGATTCAGGTAAGGCGATCGCGCGCACGCGAGAATGTACTATTTCACAGCGCTAACAAGAAACAAATTATGGCTAAGCTGCGGAATGCGGAAATTTTGACATTTTTGTGCTTTCCGCGGAACGCGAAAATGCCAAATTATCGCAATTTCCGCGAACGGAACGGAATTTTGGCCCAGGCCTACTTACTGTAAGCAATTCACATCTCAATAAAGGGGAGCCATTCACCAATCAGGTGACACAGGATACTGACGGAAATGCACATTTGGCTTAGGCAGGAAAATGACAACTTTCTAAAAGTGTAGTTTTCAAAATAGTAACATAAAATCCGAATTTACCATTAAGTTGATTTTTAAATTACTATAAAATTAGTCTTTAAATCATTTTTCTAGTTGCACCCAAACCATAAATAAGCATTTTAAGGTGTTCTAATGCAACCCATTTTTTCCCTATAGAAGAGTGAGCCTTGCTACATTGAAACATGACTTTTTTCACTGCCAGGAAATGAAAAAACTTAAATATGTTTGCCCTACTTTTAAACTGCCTATTTATGGCTCACATTAGGGGTGACTCACAAATATAAAACTGGAAGGGGTAGGCCTATCAAAAGATTTATTTTGCCAGATCTGCAATAGCAGACCTGTAGACACGTTGCATAGCTCTACTTTAGTGGGTACACCAATGAGTGCTGTAGTCCACTAGTAGCATCTAATTGGAAGGCTCTAGGGATATGTTGTACCATGTACTAGGGACTTACAAGTACATTAAATGTGTCAATTAGGTATATGCCATTTGTACCGTATTTAAAGGTTTCTAGAGTCATATGGGCAAAAAGTGGGTTCAGTTAAAGAGGGCAAAAATCTGGTGGGTATACCATGCAAAAGATTGTAATTTCCAACATCCCTCTTCCCCCTACTTCCAATATCTTCTAACCTCTTCCTCCCCATCCAGGGGTCCACTTCTATCCATCACTTAAACTAATCCTTACTTCAGAGGAGGCACACGACAGGTCTCTGTACAGACTTTTGGAATTGAAAGCCATGACTAAAGAGAGGGGGCAGATTTACATGCCCCTTGCACCACTTTTGCGTCATTTTTGACATGGAAAAAGTGATGTAGGGGTGGCGCAAGGGGCTTGTGAATAAGTACCAATGTTTGGATGGCCACAATCCGACCTCATTAAGTCGATCCAAATATTAGGCTGCAGTGCACGCTCCCTGAAAAAGGACATCAAATGCATTGTCTTGCATGATTTGATTTGATTTGATTTATTTATTTGTAAAGCACCTGAACAACCCACTAAGGGGTATCTCCAAGCTGTTGGATTACTACTGCCAGTCAGAAATAGAAATGGATTAGAATAGTAGGGTTTTAAAGCGTTTTCAAAACTGTAAATGATCCGAGCAGTGTCGCAGGTGTACAGGGAGTGCGTTCCGGAAGATAGGAGCCAAGTGGGAAAAAGCTTTTACACCCTAACACTCTTTTTTATAGCGAGGAGCAATTAGAAGAGATTTGGACCCTGAACGGAGAGACCTGGGCAGCAGGTAGTTGGTAAATGTATTCGCTAAATAACTGGGCCTTTGCCATTCGGAGATTTGCGCACAGTGCAATAGACCTTAAACCTTCTCTGCATCTGCACTGGCAGCCAAGGTAGCTGTCGCAGAAGAGGAAGGGAGGCAGTTCGAGGGGGAGGTTAGCTACCAGGCGAGCAGCAGTATTCTGAGCTACTTGCAGCCTGTTTAAGGATGCTTCATTTGCTGAAATCAGCAGGGAATTGCAATAGTCTAGGCAGCTAAACACTAGTGCCTGGGTAAGTGTTTTCAGCGTGTTTAGTGGCAAAAAGGGGAATACCTTCCTGAGGAGACCAAGCACATGAAAGCATGACCCGACGGTAGATGTAGCGTCCTCTTTCATGGTCAACTTCTGGTCCAGACCGACAGCCACGTTTTTTACCACTAATGTGGGAATTGGTGCAGAGCCCATTTCCTCAGGCCACCACCCAGGGGACCACCTCAACAGTGCCTCGCCAAACTGCATAATTTCCGTTTTCCCCGCATTATTAAGCCTCCTGACCAAAGTTTGATGGGAAATAGTATCGAGGGCTTACAAGTCAAGCAACTCCAGAAGCACCGCTTGTCCGTTGTCTAGGGACCTTCTGATGTTGTCAATAACGTCAATGAAAGCAGTCTCCGTACTGTGTCTAGGTCGGAATCCCGACTGAGATGAATCGAGGATGTTCGAGGCTTCGACAAAGTCAGAGAGATGTCTATTGATATGCTTTTCTTGTACCTTGCTCAGGAGAGGTAGAAATGAGATGGGTCGGTAATTGGATAAATCTTCCATAGGAGCTTTAAAATTTTTGCGGATGGGAATTATTTGTGCCGCTTTCTATGCAGCGGGGAGGATACCATTTTCTATAGAACAATTCAAGTTTGAGCAGATAGGAGCAGCAAGTTGTTTGGCCAGCAGAGAGGTGGTCTTAGCAGGGATAATTTCTAGCGGGGAACCTGATTTTATAGTTTTAAGTAGCACCTCTACATCTTCGGACATGAGTGCCATGTATGAATACAACCTCTGTGCATTGTCTGTAATTACATGGTGGTTTGCCGTGAAGTTGGTCTGAGGACTTCCGGCTGAAGTGATTTTATTATAAATCAATTTAATTTTCTAGGTAAAGTGTATTGCTAATTTGTCGCATGGGGCTTGGGAGGGTGTTTCTTCTTTATCGCATGGCTTGGGATTGATAAAAGTTTTTAAAATCTGATAGAGGGTATTAGGGGCATTCCCTGCCTGTTCAAGTTTGTGTAATATATGGGTTCTACAAGCAGTTTTAATGTTTTTATGGTATTGTGCCAATGCAAGTTGCCCCACAAATGATATTAAGGGAGTTGGTAAAGATAATATCTAGCATATGCCCAGCTAAATCGGTGGGGCCACTGTTGAGCTTACATAATTCCAGTGAGGTTAAGTCAGACAGAAAAGTAGCAGTGTCTTGGTTTGTTTTGTTTTCGCTGTGAACATTGACATCTCCTAGATGCAAAAGGTTTCCTGTAAAGATCACATGTGGTGAGATAAGTTCCATTAGTTGAAGTGCAAAATTAGAGAGGTGACCCGGGGGCCGGTAGACCAGAGCACCTTTCCAGCAATGTTGGGAGAGCAAATCAATTCTAAAAACCAAGATTTCCAAAATGTCATTACTTAGTTGGTCAAGTATAGATACTTAAATGGCGTCTTTCTGGATAATAGCTATGCCCCCCCATCATGGATGATCTATCCAACTTTTGGA
This sequence comes from Triturus cristatus, assembly GCF_964204655.1. NCBI lineage: Eukaryota > Metazoa > Chordata > Amphibia > Caudata > Salamandridae > Triturus > Triturus cristatus. The sequence continues at coordinate 853,871,847 of NC_140588.1, read as the reverse complement.
TCTGATAACCATCCGTAAGTGCCACTGCAATTGCAGAATTTGAGCTGGATTTTATCCAGGTTTCCGTCAGGAAACCCGATCTCATGGAGTTTGTATGAAGACAGGTCCCATATTTCAGCATTGTGTTTGGGTAGAGATCTAACATTACACAATAGACAATTCCAGCTTTGGAATTCCAGTGAAATCAGGGGAGAGGAGTCAGTCCGGTTGAGGTAGCGGCTTTGACCATTGCTCCTGTCAGGCATTATGCTCTTAAAAGTAGAAGGAGCTTGTTTCATGGTCTGAAAGCGGCATGATCTACATGTGAAGGGACCTTCCATTGCCATACGTTACATGGTGTTTTGCAACTGAATGCAGTTATTTAAGCCATCATTTCTGGTTCTCAGAAGTACTTGCCTCGTATATATAACCAAGTCCTTTTTACCTGAGTCTGGTGCAGGACACACAGGGGTCCTGGCCCCTGGCGATGTCCAGGCGGGGACGGGTGCAGGCGGGCTTGCCTTCAGAGAAAATTGTAATGTATACAGTGCTGGTGTATTTTACTTTTTAAAACTGAAAGGTATGAATTAAAGGAGTGAGTGAGAGTCCACATTCTGAAAAAAGGACCAATATCACATACTCAGAAACCTGTAAGTAAAAGAGTGGCTTTTTAACCTCACCTCCTTGTTAGCACAGTTCTGTATTTCTTGTTACTTGATGAATAAAGGTTTGATTTTTCCACATGAAAGGTATTACGAAGCTGCTTCCTGCAAAAGCCTGTGTTTTGATAAACAGCTTACGTATGACTCAGAGTTAATTGTAACTGTAATAGTAACTTTCTAGTTTACTTCCTTTAAATGTTCTCTTCAGATGGGAAAAAAATATAATGGTTCCAATGATAGGTGATTAATTTTGTCTGAAGATGAATTTATTAGTAAGCTGATAGCTGCTCTAATCAGCGGATTGTCCAAGCTCTCAACACCTTTCCAATATCCCCATGTAACTGTCACTGTCGCTGCCCATCTGCTCCATAGTACAACACAGCATTAGGAGATGCGAGGAACAACTGTTGAATGCTCCAATGATTATTGAGGTCAGAACAGTCCCCATCTAGGCAGACTGATTTGCACTTTGCACAACGCTCCTACAAAAGGCTTGTGCTCTCCATTAAAGCCCAATATTACTCATAAAACTTCTCAAGGCATTTGATAGTACGACAGAAATTTGTGCACTTGCTTTCCACCCTGGCTTGTGCTGCCTCAAAACTTGAACCTTCCCAAACTCTTTGAAATAACTTTTCTAATGTCTTTGAATGAATACATGAATGAATGAATGAATGAATGAATGAATGAATGAATGAGTGAATCAAAACATTTATACAGTGCTGAGTTGCCAGTTGGCCAACACAGCGCTAACAACCAAAAGAGAGTTGTTTAGTTTAGTTTAGTTTATTAAATTAGCACAGTTAATTAAAACCATTGCATTAAATTGTCATCATAACGCTGTTACAACGTTAAAAAGCAAAAACGAAGCAAACCATCAAATATAAATTCATACACATATTACTGACGAGGCAGTCTTGTAGTTACTATTGTAATCATGTGACAGGTTTCCAAAACCAAGGATAAAATATTTTGGTACAGAGACGCTAGGGCAAAGTGCAAGAAAAATCTGTGATAAGTTTTTGGTGGGGAGGAACTGTTAGGGCAGGGGCAGGAGAGGGTGAAAGCAGATTGTCCAAGAGTCTCACATATTTTCCAGACCTTTCAAGCACTTGAATATCTGGGAAAGTAAAGCAGAGAGCAGATGCCTCCCAACATTTACTGATGCCCCTTGTTAAATATAAGGGTTTTAAAAGAACTCTACTAGGAGCGTCAAGGGCGGGACAGCAGCACAGAAGATGCAACCATGATTCAGACCTATAGTTGCACAGTCTGTAAGCCCCCTCCTCACTTGTTGGAGCCCATCGGTTAAAGGGTTTGGAGCACAAACCTAGGAGACGCATGAACATTATATTTTTATGGGCCACTGCGTTCGGACTATCCAGAAGGTAAGGTTGAGGTACCCCAGGGAGGTATGAGTTGTTCAAGGGAAGTAGGATAATTGCTGTTTTTAGGACTAGTATGTTCATCTGGTAAGAAAATGTGTCTAATCCGCTTGTTAATAACCCTTTTCCAGACAGTGTATGGAATATTGTCTGCAGTTAGTAATGATTGGTCATTATGTAGCGTTTTTATGGCTTTTACAATTTGACGGTTCCACGCATTCCCAGAGCTGGCAAGAGTTTCTTTTAACCAGGCTTTAAGCTTGTTATCTGCGGCTTTTAATGTCCTTATACAGTATTTTAGGGTGTCTACCTAACAGAAAATCGATTGCCTTTGAAGGCTCAGCTCCAGTCGTAGTCTTGCCCTGTGGATGTAATTCGGGAGACGGAAGATTTTTTAATAAATGGAAACCTGGGCATGTTTGAGACTGGCAGAGCATGCGCCAGGAAAGGCCTGGTGCCCATAACTTAAGGCAGGGAGGAGAGTGGCTTTAATCACCTTCAGAATGGGTTCGGCAGAAGGACTACTCAGGGACTGGTTGAGTCAAGTCAGGCTGTTTGTAGTTGCTCCAGCTCTCTTTTTCAAGGCGGCCAAGTGGACTGATGATCTGGAAGACTTGCTAATCCAGACCCCCAGGTAATTGTATTTTGATGTTTTTTTTATCTTTGCTGGCCCAATGTTCCACGTTAAACCTTTCTTTTTCTTGCATCGGCAGAAAATCAAGACCTTGGTCTTATCCTGGTTCATTTTTAGAGCGTTAGCAGTGTTGTATTTGTGGAGCGTACTCAAGGATCTTTGTAGGCCAGATTTTGCCTGGTCCATTATAACAATATCATCAGCATATTGCAGAATGTGCAGATTTGTTTCTGCGAGGCCCAGTTTGGGTGGAAGGAGACTGCTTTTCTCCAGGAATCTCCCCAGGTCAGCAGTGTATAGGTTGAACAAGAGAGGAGCAAGAACGCATCCTTGCTTTAGGCCGTCTGAAGTTGGAATGTTTGCAAAGAGTGTCGTTGGGCCAGTTCTGACTCGTACCCATGTGTTCTTATGCAAGGAGATAAGGGCTCCTAGCAGACTCTGTGGAATCCCCCACTTGTCCAATTTCCTACATAAAGTGTTACGAGACACTTTGTCCAAGGTGGCGCTGTAGTCTAGAAAGCAGCAATAGAGGGGGAGTTGATTTTTTTGCGCTGCTTGTTGACTCAGGTTGGCTAGGGCGGTGATGTTGTCTATTGTGAAGGCCGAAGATCAGTACCCAGTTTGAAAATATGGTAAAATGTTATTGTCAGCTACTCATTTTTCTAGCACCTGAGAAGACACTGGGCATATACCTTAGCCTCAAGATCTAATAGCAGGATAGTTTGATTCCAGTGGCATAGTGAGCCCAGCTCTCACGTCTTAGTATACCTGGCGCACTTAGGGCGAGAAAGGAAAAGACTCACAATTGATGGACGAAATGCAAAGCAAATCAAAACATTCACCCCCAGTCAAGAGATCTGGGTTAAATCCATCATTCTTTTGCTAACCATGCCACCCCAGATTAGACCCAGCTATATGCAAATCAGTCTTGACCCTGTGCCTCATGGGAACAGTCCAGCCCAAACTGCAAAGCCAGGTCCTCCCTGGACCGGAAACAAGCATCCTAGGACCAGTTTCGGTGTTTCACCTCTCTTCAGTCAGGATAGCTTGATTCCAGTGGCACAGTGAGCCCAGGACTCACGTCTGAGTATACCTGGCACACTTAGGGGGAGAAAGCAAAAGACACACAATTGATGGACAAAATGCGGAGCAAATCAAAACATTCACCCCCAGTCAAGAGATCTGGGTTAAATCCATCATTCTTTTGCTCACCATGCCACCCCAGATTTGACCTGGCTATATGCAAATCAGTCTTGACCCTGTGCCTCATCGGAACAGTCCAGCCCGAATTGCAAAGCCAGGTCCTCCCTGGACCGGAAACAAGCATCCTAGGACCAGTTTCGGTGTTTCACCTCTCTTCAGCCAGGATAGCTTGATTCCAGTGGCACAGTGAGCCCAGGACTCACATTTGAGTATACCTGGCGCACTTAGAGCGAGAAAGCAAAAGACACGCAATTGATGGACGGAATGCAGAGCTAATCAAAACATTCACCCCCAGTCAAGAGATCTGGGTTAAATCCATCATTCTTTTGCTCACCATATCACCCCAGATTAGACCCGGCTATATGCAAATCAGTCTTGTCCCTGTGCCTCATGGGAACAGTCCAGCCCGAACTGCAAAGCCAGGTCATCCCTGGACCGGAAACAATCATCCTAGGACCGGTTTCGGGGTTTCACCCCTTTTCAGCCAGGATAGCTTGATTCCAGTGGCACAGTGAGCCCAGGACTCACGTCTGAGTATACCTGGCGCAGTTAGGGCGAGAAAGCAAAAGACACACAATTGATGGACGGAATGCAGAGCAAATCAGAAAATTCACCCCCAGTCAAGAGATCTGGGTTAAATCCATCATTCTTTTGCTCACCATGCCATCCCAGATTAGAACCGGCTGTATGCAAATCAGTCTTGACCCTGTGCCTCATAGGAACAGTCCAGCCCAAACTGCAAAGCCAGGTCCTCCCTGGACCGGAAACAAGCATCCTAAGACCGGTTTCGGGGTTTCACCCCTCTTCAGCCAGGATAGCTTGATTCAGTGGCCCAGTGAGCCCAGGACTCACGTCTGAGTATACCTGGCGCACTTAGGGCAAGAAAGCAAAAGACACACAATTGATGGACGGAATGCAGAGCAAATCAAAACATTCCCCCCAGTCAAGAGATCTGGGTTAAATCCATCATTCTTTTGCTCACCATGCCACCCCAAATTAGACCCGGCTATATGCAAATAAGCCTTGACCCTGTGCCACATGGGAACAGTCCAGCCCGAACAGCAAAGCCAGGTCTTCCCTGGACCAGAAACAAGCATCCTAGGACCGGTTTCGGGGTTTCACCCCTCTTCATCCAGGATAGTTTGATTCCAGTGGCACAGTGAGCCCAGCTCTCACGTCTTAGTATACCTGGCGCACTTAGGGCGAGAAAGGAAAAGACTCACAATTAATGGACGGAATGCAGAGCAAATAAAAACATTCACCCCCAGTCAAGAGATCTGGGTTAAATCCATCATTCTTTTGCTCACCATGCCACCCCATATTAGACCCGGCAGTTTGCAAATCAGTCTTGACCCTGTGCCTCATGGGAACAGTCCAGCCCGAACTGCAAAGACGTGAGTCCCGTGCTCTCCTTGCCACTGGAATCAAGCAATCCTGGCTGAAGAGGGGTGAAACCCTGAAACCGGTCCTTGGGTGCTTGTTTCCAGTTCAGGGAGAACCTGGCCTGGCAGTTCGGGCTGGAATGTTCCCGTTGGGCACAGGGTCAAGACTGATTTGCATATGGCTGGGTACAAACTGGAATGGCAAGGTGAGCTAGAAAACGATGGATTTAGGCCCAGATCTCTGTACTGGGGTGAATGTATGACATTGTTCTGCATTCTGTCCATCAATAGTTCTTTTTCCATTTGTCACCCCGAGTGGGACGGGTATGCTCAGACGTGAGTCCCGTGCTCTCCATGCCACTGGAATCAAGCTATCCTGGCTGAAGAGCGGTGAAGCCCCGAAACCGGTGCTAGGATGCTTGTTTCCAGTCCAGGGAGGACCTGGCCTGGCAGTTAGGGCTGGACTGTTCCCATTGGGCACAGGGTCAAGACTGATTTGCATATGGCTAGGTCCAAACTGGAATTGCATGGTGAGCAAAGAAACCATGGATTCAGGCCCAGATCTCTGTACTGGGGTGAATGTATGACATTGTTCTGCATTCTGTCCATCAATAGTTCTTTTTGCATTTGTCACCCAGAGTGGGACGGGTATGCTCAGATGTGAGTCCCGTGCTCTCCATGCCACTGGAATCAAGCTCTCTTGGATGAAGAGGGGTGAAACTCCAAAACTGGTCCTAGGATGCTTGTTTCCAGTCCAGGGAGGACTTGGCCTGGCAGTTCGGGCTGGACGGCTCCCATTGGGCACAGGGTCAAGACTGCTTTGCATATGGCTGGGTCCAAACTGGAATGGCATGGTGAGCAAAAAAACGATGGATTTAGGCCCAGATCTCTGTACTGGGGTGAAGTATGACATTGTTCTGCATTCTGTCCATCAATAGTTCTTTATCCATTTGTCACATCGAGTGGGACGGGTATGTTCAGACGTGAGTCCCATTCTCTCCATGCCACTGGAACCAAGCTATCCTGGCTGAAGAGGGGTGAAACCCCGAAACCGGTCCTAGGATGCTTGTTTCTTGTCAAGGGAGGACCTGGCCTGGCAGTTCGGGCTGGACGGCTCCCATTGGGCACAGGGTCGAGACTTATTTGCATATGGCTGGGTCCAAACTGGAATGGCATGGTGAGCATAAAAACAATGGATTTAGGCCCCGATCTATGTACTGGGGTGAATGTGTGACATTGTTTTGCATTCTGTCCATCAATAGTTATTTTTGCATTTGTCCCCCCGAGTGGGACGGGTATGCTCAGACGTGAGTCCCGTGCTCTCCTTGCCACTGGAATCAAGCAATCCTGGCTGAAGAGGGGTGAAACCCTGAAACCGGTCCTTGGGTGCTTGTTTCCAGTTCAGGGAGAACCTGGCCTGGCAGTTCGGGCTGGAATGTTCCCGTTGGGCACAGGGTCAAGACTGATTTGCATATGGATGGGTACAAACTGGAATGGCAAGGTGAGCCAGAAAACGATGGATTTAGGCCCAGATCTCTGTACTGGGGTGAATGTAGGACATTGTTCTGCATTCTGTCCATCAATAGTTCTTTTTCCATTTGTCACCCCGAGTGGGACGGGTATGCTCAGACGTGACTCCCATGCTCTCCATGCCACTGGAATCAAGCTATCCTGGCTGAAGAGGGGTGAAACCCCGAAACCGGTCCTAGGATGCTTGTTTCTTGTCCAGGGAGGACCTGGCCTGGCAGTTCGGGCTGGACTTTTCCCATTGGGCACAGGGTCGAGACTAATTTGCATATGGCTGGGTCCAAACTGGAATGGCATGGTAAGCATAAAAACAATGGATTTAGGCCCAGATCTCTGTACTGGGGTGAATGTATGACATTGTTATGCATTCTGTCCATCAATAGTTCTTTTTGCATTTGTCACCCCGAGTGGGATGGGTATGCTCAGACGTGAGTCCCGTGCTCTCCATGCCACTGGAATCAAGCTATCCTGGCTGAAGAGCGGTGAAGCCCCGAAACCGGTGCTAGGATGCTTGTTTCCAGTCCAGGGAGGACCTGGCCTGGCAGATAGGGCTGGACTGTTCCCATTGGGCACAGGGTCAAGACTGATTTGCATATGGCTAGGTCCAAACTGGAATTGCATGGTGAGCAAAGAAACGATGGATTCAGGCCCAGATCTCTGTACAGGGGTGAATGTATGACATTGTTCTGCATTCTGTCCATCAATAGTTCTTTTTGCATTTGTCACCCAGAGTGGGACGGGTATGCTCAGATGTGAGTCCCGTGCTCTCCATGCCACTGGAATCAAGCTCTCTTGGATGAAGAGGGGTGAAACTCAAAAACTGGTCCTAGGATGCTTGTTTCCAGTCCAGGGAGGGCTTGGCCTGGCAGTTCGGGCTGGACGGCTCCCATTGGGCACAGGGTCAAGACTGCTTTGCATATGGCTGGGTCCAAACTGGAATGGCATGGTGAGCAAAAAAACGATGGATTTAGGCCCAGATCTCTGTACTGGGGTGAAGTATGACATTGTTCTGCATTCTGTCCATCAATAGTTCTTTTTCCATTTGTCACATCGAGTGAGACGGGTATGTTCAGACGGGAGTCCCATTCTCTCCATGCCACAGGAACCAAGCGATCCTGGCTCAAGAGGGGTAAAACCCCGAAACCGGTCCTAGGATGCTTGTTTCTTGTCCAGGGAGGACCTGGCCTGGCAGTTCGGGCTGGACGGTTCCCATTGGGCACAGGGTCGAGACTTATTTGCATATGGCTGGGTCCAAACTGGAATGGCATGGTGAGCATAAAAACGATGGATTTAGGCCCCGATCTATGTACTGGGGTGAATGTATGACATTGTTTTGCATTCTGTCCATCAATAGTTCTTTTTGCATTTGTCACCCCGAGTGGGACGGGTATGCTCAGACGTGAGTCCCGTGCTCTCCATGCCACTGGAATCAAGCTATCTTGGCTGAAGAGCGGTGAAACCCCGAAACCGGTCCTTGGGTGCTTGTTTCTAGTTCAGGGAGAACCTGGCCTGGCAGTTCGGGCTGGAATGTTCCCGTTGGGCACAGGGTCAAGACTGATTTGCATATGGCTGGGTACAAACTGGAATGGCAAGGTGAGCCAGAAAACGATGGATTTAGGCCCAGATCTCTGTACTGGGGTGAATGTATGACATTGTTCTGCATTCTGTCCATCAATAGTTCTTTTTGCATTTGTCACCCCGAGTGGGACAGGTATGCTCAGACGTGAGTCCCGTGCTCTCCATGCCACTGGAATCAAGCTATCCTGGCTGAAGAGGGTTGAAACCCCGAAACCGGTCCTAGGATGCTCCTTTCCAGTCCAGGGAGGACCTGGCCTAGCAGTTCCGGCTGGACTGTTCCCATTGGGCACAGGGTCAAGACTGATTTGCAGATGGCTGGGTCCAAACTGGAATGGCATGGTGAGCCAAAAAATGATGGATTTAGGCCCAGATCTCTGTACTGGGGTGAAGTATGACATTGTTCTGCATTCTGTCCATCAATAGTTCTTTTTCCATTTGTCACCCCGAGTGGGACGGATATGCTCAGACGTGACTCCCATGCTCTCCATGCCACTGAAATCAAGCTATCCTGGCTGAAGAAGGGTGAAACCCCGAAACCGGTCCTAGGATGCTTGTTTCTTGTCCAGGGAGGACCTGGCCTGGCAGTTCGGGCTGGACTTTTCCCATTGGGCACAGGGTCGACACTAATTTGCATATGGCTGGGTCCAAACTGGAATGGCATGGTAAGCATAAAAACAATGGATTTAGGCCCAGATCTCTGTACTGGGGTGAATGTATGACATTGTTATGCATTCTGTCCATCAATAGTTCTTTTTGCATTTGTCACCCCGAGTGGGACGGGTATGCTCAGACGTGAGTCCCGTGCTCTCCATGCCACTGGAATCAAGCTATCCTGGCTGAAGAGCGGTGAAACCCCGAAACCAGTGCTAGGATGCTTGTTTCCAGTCCAGGGAGGGCCTGGCCTGGCAGTTAGGGCTGGACTGTTCCCATTGGGCACAGGGTCAAGACTGATTTGCATATGGCTAGGTCCAAACTGGAATTGCATGGTGAGCAAAGAAACGATGGATTCAGGCCCAGATCTCTGTACTGGGGTGAATGTATGACATTGTTCTGCATTCTGTCCATCAATAGTTCTTTTTGCATTTGTCATCCAGAGTGGGACGGGTATGCTCAGACGTGAGTCCCGTGCTCTCCATGCCACTGGAATCAAGCTCTCTTGGCTGAAGAGGGTTGAAACTCCGAAACTGGTCCTAGGATGCTTGTTTCCAGTCCAGGGAGGACTTGGCCTGGCAGTTCGGGCTGGACGGCTCCCATTGGGCACAGGCTCAAGACTGATTTGCATGTGGCTGGGTCCAAACTGGAATGGCATGGTGAGCAAAAAAACGATGGATTTAGGCCCAGATCTCTGTACTGGGGTGAATGGATGACATTGTTATGCATTCTGTCCATCAATAGTTCTTTTTGCGTTTGTCACCCCGAGTGGGACGGGTATGCTCAGACGTGAGTCCCGTGCTCTCCATGCCACTGGAATCAAGCTATCCTGGCTGAAGAGTGGTGAAACCCCGAAACCTGTGCTAGGATGCTTGTTTCCAGTCCAGGGAGGACCTGGCCTGGCAGTTAGGGCTGGACTGTTCCCATTGGGCACAGGGTCAAGACTGATTTGCATATGGCTAGGTCCAAACTGGAAATTGCATGGTGAGCAAAGAAACGATGGATTCAGGCCCAGATCTCGGTACTGGGTGAATGTATGACATTGTTCTGCATTCTGTCCATCAATAGTTCTTTTTGCATTTGTCACCCAGAGTGGGACGGGTATGCTCAGACGTGAGTCCCGTGCTCTCCATGCCACTGGAATCAAGCTCTCTTGGCTGAAGAGTGGTGAAACTCCGAAACTGGTCCTAGGATGCTTGTTTCCAGTCCAGGGAGGACTTGGCCTGGCAGTTCGGGCTGGACGGCTCCCATTGGGCACAGGCTCAAGACTGATTTGCATATGGCTGGGTCCAAACTGGAATGGCATGGTGAGCAAAAAAACGATGGATTTAGGCCCAGATCTCTGTATTGGGGTGAAGTATGACATTGTTCTGCATTCTGTCCATCAATAGTTCTTTTTCCATTTGTCACCCCGAGTGGGACGGGTATGCTCAGACGTGAGTCCCATGCTCACCATGCCACTGGAATCAAGCTATCCTGGCTGAAGAGGGGTGAAACCCCGAAACCGGTCCTAGGATGCTTCTTTCTTGTCCAGGGAGGACCTGGCCTGGCAGTTCGGGCTGGACTGTTCCCATTGGGTACAGGGCCGAGACTGATTTGCATATGGCTGGGTCCAAACTGGAATGGCATGGTGAGCATAAAAATGATGGATTTAGGCCCAGATCTTTGTACTGGGGTGAATGTATGACATTGTTCTGCATTCTGTCCATCAATAATTCTTTCTGCATTTGTCACCCCGAGTGGGACGGGTATGCTCAGACGTGAGTCCCGTGCTCTCCATGCCACTGGAATCAAGCTATCCTGGCTGAAGAGTGGTGAAACCCCGAAACCAGTGCTAGGATGCTTGTTTCCAGTCCAGGGAGGGCCTGGCCTGGCAGTTAGGGCTGGACTGTTCCCATTGGGCACAGGGTCAAGACTGATTTGCATATGGCTAGGTCCAAACTGGAATTGCATGGTGAGCAAAGAAACGATGGATTCAGGCCCAGATCTCTGTACTGGGGTGAATGTATGACATTGTTCTGCATTCTGTCCATCAATAGTTCTTTTTGCATTTGTCATCCAGAGTGGGACGGGTATGCTCAGACGTGAGTCCCGTGCTCTCCATGCCACTGGAATCAAGCTCTCTTGGCTGAAGAGGGTTGAAACTCCGAAACTGGTCCTAGGATGCTTGTTTCCAGTCCAGGGAGGACTTGGCCTGGCAGTTCGGGCTGGACGGCTCCCATTGGGCACAGGCTCAAGACTGATTTGCATGTGGCTGGGTCCAAACTGGAATGGCATGGTGAGCAAAAAAACGATGGATTTAGGCCCAGATCTCTGTACTGGGGTGAATGGATGACATTGTTATGCATTCTGTCCATCAATAGTTCTTTTTGCGTTTGTCACCCCGAGTGGGACGGGTATGCTCAGACGTGAGTCCCGTGCTCTCCATGCCACTGGAATCAAGCTATCCTGGCTGAAGAGTGGTGAAACCCCGAAACCTGTGCTAGGATGCTTGTTTCCAGTCCAGGGAGGACCTGGCCTGGCAGTTAGGGCTGGACTGTTCCCATTGGGCACAGGGTCAAGACTGATTTGCATATGGCTAGGTCCAAACTGGAAATTGCATGGTGAGCAAAGAAACGATGGATTCAGGCCCAGATCTCGGTACTGGGTGAATGTATGACATTGTTCTGCATTCTGTCCATCAATAGTTCTTTTTGCATTTGTCACCCAGAGTGGGACGGGTATGCTCAGACGTGAGTCCCGTGCTCTCCATGCCACTGGAATCAAGCTCTCTTGGCTGAAGAGTGGTGAAACTCCGAAACTGGTCCTAGGATGCTTGTTTCCAGTCCAGGGAGGACTTGGCCTGGCAGTTCGGGCTGGACGGCTCCCATTGGGCACAGGCTCAAGACTGATTTGCATATGGCTGGGTCCAAACTGGAATGGCATGGTGAGCAAAAAAACGATGGATTTAGGCCCAGATCTCTGTATTGGGGTGAAGTATGACATTGTTCTGCATTCTGTCCATCAATAGTTCTTTTTCCATTTGTCACCCCGAGTGGGACGGGTATGCTCAGACGTGAGTCCCATGCTCACCATGCCACTGGAATCAAGCTATCCTGGCTGAAGAGGGGTGAAACCCCGAAACCGGTCCTAGGATGCTTCTTTCTTGTCCAGGGAGGACCTGGCCTGGCAGTTCGGGCTGGACTGTTCCCATTGGGTACAGGGCCGAGACTGATTTGCATATGGCTGGGTCCAAACTGGAATGGCATGGTGAGCATAAAAATGATGGATTTAGGCCCAGATCTTTGTACTGGGGTGAATGTATGACATTGTTCTGCATTCTGTCCATCAATAATTCTTTCTGCATTTGTCACCCCGAGTGGGACGGGTATGCTCAGACGTGAGTCCCGTGCTCTCCATGCCACTGGAATCAAGCTATCCTGGCTGAGGAGGGGTGAAACCCCGAAACCGGTCATAGGATGCTTGTTTCCAGTCCAGGGAGGACCTGGCCTGGCAGTTCGGGCTGGACGGCTCCCATTGGGCACAGGGTCAATACTGATTTGCATATGGCTGGGTCCAAACTGGAATGGCATGGTGAGCAAAAAAAGATGGATTTAGGCCCAGATCTCTGTACTGGGGTGAAGTATGACATTGTTCTGCATTCTGTCCATCAATAGTTCTTTTTCCATTTGTCACATCGAGTAGGACGGGTATGTTCAGACGTGAGTCCCATTCTCTCCATGCCACTGGAACCAAGCTATCCTGGCTGAAGAGGGGTGAAACCCCGAAACTGGTCCTAGGATGCTTGTTTCTTGTCCAAGGAGGACCTGGCCTGGCAGTTCGGGCTGGACGGCTCCCATTGGGCACAGGGTCGAGACTTATTTGCATATGGCTGGGTCCAAACTGGAATGGCATGGTGAGCATAAAAACGATGGATTTAGGCCCAGATCTCTGTACTGGGGTGAATGTATGACATTGTTTTGCATTCTGTCCATCAATAGTTCTTTTTGCATTTGTCACCCCGAGTGGGACGGGTATGCTCAGACATGAGTCCCGTGCTCTCCATGCCACTGGAATCAAGCTATATTGGCTGAAGAGCGGTGAATCCCCGAAACCGGTCCTAGGATGCTTGTTTCCAGTCCAGGGAGGACCTGGTTTGGCAGTTCTGGCTGGACTGTTCCCATTGGGCACAAAATCAAGACTGATTTGCATATGGCTAGGTCCAAACTGGAATTGCCTGGTGAGCAAAGAAACGATGGATCTAGCCCCAGATCTCTGTACTGGGGTGAATGTATGACATTGTTCTGCATTCTGTCCATCAATAGTTCTTTTTGCATTTGTCACCCCGAGTGGGACGGGTATGCTCAAACATGAGTCCCGTGCTCTGCATGCCACTGGAATCAAGCTATTCTGGCTGAATTATTATTATTATTATTATTAAGCATTTGTAAAGCGCAACAGCTACCTCCAACGGAGGTGTCCCGGCGCTGGCATCCATAGAGAGATGGGGAGATACCGGGAGAGAGATCGAGGAGTTAAAGGGTAGAGGATAGGCCAAACAGCCATGTTTTGAGGGCCTTCCTAAATGGCAATTCCGCTTTTATCTGACGCAGGGGGTTTGGCATCATATTCCACAGCGTGGCAGTTTTTACTGCAAAGGCTCTTCCTCCTAGCCTTGCTTTTCTAAAGCGTGGAATGGCTAGGAGGTTCAAGTTGCTGGATCGTAGAGTTCTGGCATTCTGATATTTTTGGAGCCTACGTCTCAGATAGAGAGGGCCAACCTCTCTGAGCGCTTTGTGGGCTAGGACCAGAGCCTTAAACATCACTCTTTTTTTAACCGGCAGCCAGTGTAAGCTTTGCAGATGGGGTGTAATGTGATACCGTAGTGGCACATTTCTGATCAGTCTAGCAGCAGCATTTTGGATTCTTTGAAGTCTCCTCAAAAGATAGTCAGGGAGACCAATGAAAAGGCTGTTGGCATAGTCTAACTGAGAGGTGATGAGCGCATGAACCACCGTCTTTCTGCATTCCATAGGAAGGAATTGAAGACACCTGCGCAGTGCCTTCAATTTCCAGAAGCATTGTGAGGATATGTAGGATATTTGGGCCTTGCCTGTTAATTGGGTATCAATTCTAAAACCCAGGTTCCTGGCCGAGTTGACCGGAATTGGTGGGGGGTTTAGTTCTACTGGCCACCAGAGCTCAGATTGAGGAGGGAGCGGCTGATTAAAAAACAATATCTCGGTCTTGTCAGTATTTAATTTCAGGCAGTTATCAGTCATCCAAGAAGAGATATTAAGAAGACACTGCCTGAAGTTAGTAAAAGCATTCTCATTTTGCTCTTTGAAGGAGAAGATAAGTTGGGTGTCGTCAGCATACGAAACAACACTCACACCCAAACCTTCCACGATAGATGCCAGGGGAGCCAGATATACGTTAAACAAGGATGGACTCAGGGCGGATCCCTGAGGGACCCCCTGCAATAGTGTCCTGGAACTGGAAACATGTGGGTGAAGGAAGACTTGTTGAGATCTGTCTTCCAAAAATGACTGGAACCAATGTAGCACGGTCCCTGTAACGCCTAGTGAGTGGAGCCTATTGAGCAGAATCTTATGGGAGACCGTGTCGAAAGCTGCCGACAAATCAAGCAGCACAAGCATGGCACAGCTTCCTGTATCCATCGTCTCACGAATTGACTCTGCCACCTCCAGCAGTGCAGTCTCAGTGCTATAGCCCGCCCTAAAACCCGATTGTGAGTCATGTAGGCAGCTATTGGATTCAAGAAAAACCGACAGCTGCCTCTGGACCTCCTTTTCCAGAATCTTAGCTGGGGCGGGGAGCAGGGAGATTGGTCTAAAATTCTTCAGCTCCGTAGGATCAGCGTCTTCTTTTTTAAGAATAGGACGGACAAAGGCTTTTTTCCATTCAGTAGGGAAAATTCCTGTGTCGAGTGAGGTGTTCCAAACATTGTTCAACGTGTTGTTCACTGCGGGGGCTAGGAGTTTGAGAATTCTAGCCGGGCAGGGATCAGAGTGGCAGCCAGACTTGACTTTCATAAGATCCCTCAGGGAAGTGTCCTTTTCATACCGACGGAAGTCTGACCATTTGACTGAATGGCAAGCCAAAGGCATCTCCTGCTCATCCGTAATCGGGAAGGTAGAGTAAATGGCCGCCATCTTGTCATGGAAAAAAGAGGCTAATTCATCACACAGCGGAAGAGATGTCAGGATGGTGCTTTTAAGGGGTTGAGGTTTCAAGAAACTCTCTACTATCTTAAAGATCTCCCTAGGGGAGTTCTCTGCCTCCATGATTTGTTTGGCCATAAAATCTCTCATGGTTTTACGTTTGAGGGTATGAAATTTTCTCAGTGCCTCCTTATAAGTCTCCTTAGCTGAGATTTCATATTTTTTCCTCCAAATGCGTTCCAGCTTTTTACAGTGACTTTTTGCCATTTGGAGTTCGGTATTAAACCAAGGCGCTGATGGCCTGCTCCTAGCTACTTTACAGGATCTGATCGGAGCAATCTTGTCTAGGGCAGAGGTTAGCCATGCATTGAAGAGGGAGGAATCTCTGTTGGGGTTTCCGGAGGGGATTGGAGTGGTATTGGCTAATTCACTTCTCATTGAATCAGGAGTAACTTTCCTCCAGTTTCTTCTATTTTCTATAGTAGGTCCATAGTGCTTAGCAGGGCGCATTGGTCCCAGCTTAAATGTGACTAGCATGTGGTCTGACCAGGTTACTGGCAGCGGCTTTTCCACAATGATGGCCCTGTCATTAGAAAAAATGAGATCTAATGTGTGTCCAGCTGAATGAGTGGGGATTTAACTAGTTGCACAAGATTTAAACTTTTTAGTGCATCGTCTACTAAAGAGGTTTGAGGGCAATTAGCCAGGTCCATATGTACGTTGAAATCTCCTAGTACAGTGTAGCTGGAATAGCGTAACGATAGATTGGCGATGCAATCAAATAGTAGCGACCAGTAAGAAGTCAGAGTGCTAGGGGGTCTATAGATCAGAAGTCCTGCCATTGACAGATTTTTGGTGAATTTAATTTGGAAGGACAAGGCCTCAATGGGACCCAGCTCTGCTATTTTTTTATATGAAATTTCCCAGTCTTCTTTCAGAATTATTGCCAGACCACCTCCAAGTCTGTTGTCAGCTCTGTTGGCTATAACCATTCTGTAGCCTATGGGAACAGTCAGGCAGATGTCTGGATTCGATCCTTCTCGCAGCCAAGTTTCAGTCAAAAATAGCAGATCCAGATCTGAGGTTTTTAGAAGCAGCCACAGATCAGCAGCATGCTTAGGCAGCGATCTGCAGTTTATCAGGGCTGCTTTGATAGGTTGTTTCTCATGATCAGTATCCAATGTGTTGGCCCTTGGTATTGTGGCGGTATCAAGCGATTTTATAGGGGTCGGTCTAGGCATATGGAACTTGCAAGATTTGCACTGTGACTCGCAGGGGTTTCTACCCTTTATCAACATCCTGTCCAGCGAAAAACAGGTCGGCCCTGCGCAATTCGGTTTGGACAGATCGAGCAGTTGTTTCCTGGACCAGATTTTTCTCCCCCCGGAAGGATGATGAGCAGAGTGTCCGGTCCCGGGCGCGGGACGAGCGCGGACGGGCGCAGACGGGCATGCCTTTGGCACGCCAGCGGCGTGCCAGCGGCGTGCCCGCTGCGCGCATCCGCTGCGCGCTCGCGCCATTCTGCCGTTAAATGCCTCTTAATGCTCGGCGATTGGTCTAGGCGTCACACACCCCCTCAGCCCACAGTGTCAGCGCGCATGCGCCTAGCGCATGCACTGAAGCTCCACTACTGCGCTGTCAACAGGGATAAGAACAGGACACCAAGAGTAAAATCACAGTATACACATAAAAGCAGGCAATCAGATAAAGGATAAAACTATTTTTTAAAAGAAGTGCTGTGCAAATGACGCAGAACGAACAAACAGTCGCGTCTCTCCCGGCTGAGCCTCAGGAGGATGCAGTAGTGCGCGCTCGCGCCATTCTGCAGTTAAATGCCTCTTAGTGCTCGGCGATTGGTCTAGGCGTCACACACCCCCTCAGCCCACAGTGTCAGCGCGCATGCGCCTAGCGCAGGCACTGAAGCTCCACTACTGCGCTGTCAACAGGGATAAGAACAGGACACCTAGAGTAAAATCACAGTATACACATAAAAGCAGGCAATCAGATAAAGGATAAAACAATTTTTTAAAAGAAGTGCTGTGCAAAATACGCAGAACGAACAAACAGTCGCGTCTCTCCCGGCTGAGCCGCCGGAGGATGCAGTAGTGCGCGCTCGCGCCATACTGCCGTTAAATGCCTCTTAGTGCTCGGTGATTGGTCTAGGCGTCACACACCCCCTCAGCCCCAGTGTCAGCGCGCATGCGCCTAGCGCAGGCACTGAAGCTCCACTACTGCGCTGTCAACAGGGATAAGAACAGGACACCAAGAGTAAAATCACAGTATACACATAAAAGCAGGCAATCAGATAAAGGATAAAACAATTTTTTTAAAGAAGTGCTGTGCAAAATACGCAGAACGAACAAACAGTCGCGTCTCTCCCGGCTGAGCCTCAGGAGGATCATGAAGAGGGGTGAAACCCCGAAACCGGTCCTAGGATGCTTGTTTCCAGTCCAGGGAGGACCTGGCCTGGCAGTTTGGGCTGGACGGCTCCCATTGGGCACAGGGTCAAGATTGATTTGCATATGGCTGGGTCCAAACTGGAATGGCATGGTGAGCATAAAAATGATGGATTTAGGCCCAGATCTTTGTACTGGGGTGAATGTATGACATTGTTCTGCATTCTGTCCATCAATAGTTCTTTTTCCATTTGTCACCCCGAGTGGGACGGGTATGCTCAGACGTGAGTCCCATGCTCACCATGCCACTGGAATCAAGCTATCCTGGCTGAAGAGGGGTGAAATCCCGAAACCGGTCCTAGGATGCTTCTTTCTTGTCCAGGGAGGACCTGGCCTGGCAGTTCGGGCTGGATTGTTCCCATTGGGTACAGGGTCGAGACTGATTTGCATATGGCTCGTTCCAAACTGGAATGGCATGGTGAGCATAAAAATGATGGATTTAGGCCCAGGTCTTTGGACTGGGGTGAATGTATGACATTGTTCTGCATTCTGTCCATCAATAATTCTTTTTGCATTTGTCACCCCGAGTGGCACGGGTATGCTCAGACGTGAGTCCCGTGCTCTCCATGCCACTGGAATCAAGCTATCCTGGCTGAGAAGGGGTGAAACCCCGAAACCGGTCATAAGATGCTTGTTTCCAGTCCAGGGAGGACCTGGCCTGGCAGTTCAGGCTGGACGGCTCCCATTGGGCACAGGGTCGAGACTAATTTGCATATGGCTGGGTCCAAATTGGAATGGCATGGTGAGCATAAAAACGATGGATTTAGGCCCAGATCTCTGTACTGGGGTGAATGTATGACATTGTTCTGCATTCTGTCCATCAATAGTTCTTTTTGCATTTGTCACCCCGAGTGGGACGGGTATGCTCAGACGTGAGTCCCGTGCTCTCCATGCCACTGGAATCAGGCTAACTTGGCTGAAGAGGGGTGAAACCCCGAAACCAGTCATAGGATGCTTGTTTCCAGTCCAGGAAGGACCTGGCCTGGCAGTTCGGGCTGGACGGCTCCCATTGGGCACAGGGTCAAGACTGATTTGCATATGGCTGGGTCCAAACTGGAATGGCTTGGTGAGCAAAAAAACGATGGATTTAGGCCCAGATCTCTGTACTGGGGTGAAGTATGACATTGTTCTGCATTCTGTCCATCAATAGTTCTTTTTCCATTTGTCACCCCGAGTGGGATGGGTATGCTCAGACGTGAGTCCCATGCTCTCCATGCCACTGGAATCAAGCTATCCTGGCTGAAGAGGGGTGAAACCCCGAAAACGGTCCTTGGATGCTTGTTTCTTGTCCAGGGAGGACCTGGCCTGGCAGTTCGGGCCGGACTGTTCCCATTGGGCACCGGGTCGAGACTGATTTGCATATGGCTGGGTCCAAACTGGAATGGCATGGTGAGCATAAAAATGATGGATTAAGGCCCAGATCTCTGTACTGAGGTGAATGTATGGCATTGTTCTGCATTCTGTCCATCAATAGTTCTTTTTGCATTTGTCACCCCGAGTGGGACGGGTATGCTCAGACGTGAGTCCTGTGCTCTCCATGCCACTGGAATCAAGCTAACTTGGCTGAAGAGCGGTGATACCCCGAAACCAGTCATAGGATGCTAGTTTCCAGTCCAGGAAGGACCTGGCCTGGCAGTTCGGGCTGGACGCCTCCCATTGGGCACAGGGTCAAGACTGATTTGCATATGGCTGGGTCCAAACTGGAATGGCTTGGTGAGCAAAAAAACGATGGATTTAGGCCCAGATCTCTGTACTGGGGTGAAGTATGACATTGTTCTGCATTCTGTTCATCAATAGTTCTTTTTCCATTTGTCACCCCGAGTGGGACGGGTATGCTCAGACGTGAGTCCCATGCTCTCCATGCCACTGGAATCAAGCTATCCTGGCTGAAGAGGGGTGAAACCCCGAAAACGGTCCTTGGATGCTTGTTTCTTGTCCAGGGAGGACCTGGCCTGGCAGTTCAGGCTGGACTGTTCCCATTGGGCACCGGGTCGAGACTGATTTGCATATGGCTGGGTCCAAACTGGAATGGCATGGTGAGCATAAAAATGATGGATTAAGGCCCAGATCTCTGTACTGGGGTGAATGTATGGCATTGTTCTGCATTCTGTCCATCAATATTTCTTTTTGCATTTGTCACCCCGAGTGGGACGGGTATGCTCAGACGTGAGTCCCGTGCTCTCCATGCCACTGGAATCAAGCTATCCTGGCTGAGGAGGGGTGAAACCCCGAAACCGGTCATAGGATGCTTGTTTCCAGTCCAGGGAGGACCTGGCCTGGCAGTTCGGCCTGGACGGCTCCCATTGGGCACAGGGTCAAGACTGATTTGCATATGGCTGGGTCCAAACTGGAATGGCATGGTGAGCAAAAAAATGCTGGATTTAGGCCCAGATCTCTGTATTGGTGTGAAATATGACATTGTTCTGCATTCTGCCCATCAATAGTTATTTTTTTATTTGTCACCCCAAGTGGGACGGGTATGCTCAGACGTGAGTCCTATGCTCTCCATGCCACTGGAATCAAGCTATCCTGGCTAAAGAGGGGTGAAGCCCCACAACCGGTCATAGGATGCTTGTTTCTTGTCCAGGGAGGACCTGGCCTGGCAGTTCGGGCTGGACTGTTCCCATTGGGCACAGGGTCGAGACTGATTTGCATATGGGTGGGTCCAAACTGGAATGGTATGGTGAGCATTAAAATTGATGGATTTAGGCCCAGTTCTCTGTACAGGGGTGAATGTATGACATTGTTCTGCATTCTGTCCATCAATATTTCTTTTTGCATTTGTCACCCTGAGTGGGACGGGTATGCTCAGACGTGAGTACCGTGCTCTCTATGCCTCTGGAATCAAGCTAACCTGGCTGAAGAGGGGTGAAACCCCGAAACCGGTCATTGGATGCTTGTTTCCAGTCCAGGGAGGACCTGGCGTGGCAGTTCGGGTTGGACGGCTCCCATTGGGCACAAGGTCAAGACTGATTTGCATATGGCTGGGTCCAAACTGGAATGGCATGGTGAGCAAAAAAATGATGGATTTAGGCCCAGATCTCTGTACTGGGGTGAAGTATGACATTGTTCTGCATTCTGTCCATCAATAGTTCTTTTTCCATTTGTCACCCCGAGTGGGACGGGTATGCTCAGACGTGAGTCCCATGCTCTCCATGCCACTGGAATCAAGCTATCCTGGCTGAAGAGGGGTGAAACCCCGAAACCGGTCCTACGATGCTTGTTTCTTGTCCAGGGAGGACCTGGCCTGGCAGTTCGGGCTGGACTGTTCCCATTTCGGCACAGGGTCGAGACTGATTTGCATATGGCTGGGTCCAAACTGGAATGGCATGGTGAGCATAAAAATGATTGATTTAGGACCAGATCTCTGTACTGAGGTGAATGTATGACATTGTTCTGCATTCTGTCCATCAATAATTCTTTTTGCATTTGTCACCCCGAGTGGGAGGGGTATGCTCAGATGTGAGTCCCTTGCTCTCCATGCCACTGGAATCAAGCCATCCTGGCTGAAGAGGGGTGAAACCCCGAAACCGGTCATAGGATGCTTGTTTCCAGTCCAGGGAGGACCTGGCCTGGCAGTTCGGGCTGGACGGCTCCCATTGGGCACAGGGTCAAGACTGATTTGCGTATGGCTGTGTCCGAACTGGAATGGCATGGTGAGCAAAAAAACGATGGATTTAGGCCCAGATCTCTGTACTGGGGTGAAATATGACATTATTCTGCATTCTGTCCATCAATAGTTCTTTTTCCATTTGTCACCCCGAGTGGGACTGGTATGCTCAGACGTGAGTCCCATGCTCTCCATGCTACTGGAATCAAGCTATCCTGGCTGAAGAGGGGTGAAACCCCGAAACCGGTCCTAGGTTGCTTGTTTCCAGTCCAGGGAGGACCTGGCCTGGCAGTTCGGGCTGGACGGCTCCCATTGGGCACAGGGTCTAGACTGATTTGCATATGACTGTGTCCAAACTGGAATGGTATGGTGAGCAAAAAAATGATGGATTTAGGCCCAGATCTCTGTACTGGGGTGAAGTATGACATTGTTCTGCATTCTTTCCATCAATAGTTTTTTTTTTCATTTGTCACCCCGAGTGGGACGGGTATGCTCAGACGTGAGTCCCGTGCTCTCCATGCCACTGGAATCAAGCTATCTTGGCTGAAGAGGGGTGAAACCCCGAAACCAGTCCTAGCATGCTTGTTTCCAGTCCAGGGAGGACCTGGTCTGGTAGTTTGGGCTGGACTTTTCCCATTGGGTATTGGGTCAAATCTGATTTGCATATGGCTGGGTCCAAACTGGAATGGCATGGTGAGCAAAAAAACGATGGATTTAGGCCCAGATCTCTGTACTGGGGTGAAGTATGACATTGTTCTGCATTCTTTCCATCAATAGTTTTTTTTTTCATTTGTCACCCCGAGTGGGACGGGTATGCTCAGACGTGAGTCCCGTGCTCTCCATGCCACTGGAATCAAGCTATCCTGGCTGAAGAGGGGTGAAACCCCAAAACCGATCCTAGGATGCTTGTTTCCAGTCCAGGGAGGACCTGATCTGGTAGTTCGGGCTGGACTGTTCCCTTTGGGTATAGGGTGAAAACTGATTTGCATATGGCTGTGTCCGAACTGGAATTCCATGGTGAGCAAAGAAACGATGGACTTAGGCCCAGATCTCTGTACTGGGGTGAATGTATGACATTGTTCTGCATTCTGTCCATCAATAGTTCTTTTTGCATTTGTCACCCCAAGTGGGACGGGTATGCTCAGACGTGAGTCCCGTGCTCTCCATGCCACTGGAATCAAGCTATCCTGGCTGAAGAGGGGTGAAACCCCGAAACCGGTCCTATGATGATTGTTTTCTGTCCAGGGAGGACCTGGCCTGGCAGTTCGGGCTGGACTCTTCCCGTCATGCGGGCAAATCATTGTCTGCATGATTTACCCTTGACCCAATGTCCGATAGCTTGAGTCTGATTACACTACTAGCTATAGGCACCCTATCGCCTTTTCTTTTTTTTGTTCTTTTACGGAGTTTTCTATAACGCAAACTTGACCCAAAGGTATCGGGTATCAGAGCGCTTTACACAAGTACTAGTTGCATTACTTGTGGACACATTATTTTTTTTGTTAGTCGTGGAGAGATTAAGTGATTTGCCCAGAATCACAGGATTTTGTGCTTCCTTGCCGAGACTCGAACCTGGTTCCACAGATTTTAGGTTGACCGCCCTTGCCGTTAGGTCAACTCCTCGCCTGTGGTGCGAGCGTATATCATGACAGTCAGTTTACATTTGGCAGTAGGCATTGTTGTGCCAATCCGGGCAGCCCGCGACCCGACCCAGACTGCGGCTGCCGCAGGAGTGGTGCTACTTCATGTTTAGCAGATAGCCTGCATGAGTCGTCGCGTTCTGGACCATGGCATCTGCCCGCAGTCTGGCCCATGCAGGGGGGAGTTGTCGCGGCGGTCTGCTGGCATCTTCAAAAATCACAGGTGATATCCCGGGGTGCAACTAGCCTTGAGTCAAGTATGTTGATAGTAAACCCTGCCAACCCATACACATACCTGACATGGTGTTGAAGCGACCTAAGGACGTCGGCAGTAACGCAGGCTGTGCACGCCGAGGACCGTGTTAAAACTATCCCAGTACTGTGGCATTTAAATAAAGAAAGCACACTTATGAATGCTACTTCCTGTACAGCCTGCCATGCCAGTCACTTGCAGGCCAATGGTAAACTGTGCTGGAAACTGTGAAAGTGTGGTGCAGCCCAGGATGGCGATATGAAATAATTTAATTAAAATCTTACCTGCTCATTTCCTCAGTCCCCTGCAGCCTGACAAACAAGTTAATTTTGTTGAATATTGTTCAGTTGTTGACTGAACAACCATTCACCACATGTCTTTTTTCAATTGCGCGACACAGTTACAGTGTACTGGCACGAAGGTCACCATCACGGCCCGGGTGACAGCGAACTGAGACTTAGAGCTACCCTGTGCAGTTTACTTTAGGACTCGGATTCAGTGCAGCCCCTAGGACACACAGGCAGCAGCCCCTCTCTGCTGACACAGACCAAAGGCTGCATGTAATACCAATAACAGAGCACCGTACAAACTGAGGTCAGTCCTGAGAGTCGGCCTCTCTCCCGCAATAATCAGCAAAGCAATGCCAATGACCCCTAGCAACATCTCAACATGGCCCGAGTCTTGCTTGGAACAGGTGAGCTGAACACTGCGGATGTGAATGGGGTAAAGATGGACTGCGAAGGAGCAGGTTGGTTCTGGTGGATATGAATGGAGTTAGTTCTAATGGCTGTGTGGTATTTGAATGCACGGAGTGGGGCAGGTTGGTTCATATTGGGAATAGCGTTCTAGTGTACTTGAGTAGAACCAGGCTGATTTTGCTCTCACGTAAGTGTCACTCATAGTTGTTGAAATGTCACTCATAATTGCACCGTAATTTTTTGAATGTCACACATCACAATCTGAAACCTTGGCAGATATGTGCTGTCCCTTTTCTGTTTGTATGAAATGTCTCGCTTTTTGGCTTTAAAATTCTGTTCACCCTATCTCCCAACAAAAGGCACGTAGCAAGCCTAACAGCACGACGTGTGCTTTCACAATCCCTAATATATATTATGGATTGTAAAAGCACACGTCATGCTGTTAGGCTTATTGCATGCCTTTTGTTCATAGAGTGAGGCAGATTGCGTGCCTTTCTGAAAGTTTTCATGTTAATTGCAGGGCCCGACCTGCTTACACACGGGGCTTCACTTAGCATGAAAACTTTAAAAAAGGCACATAAACTGCTGAGCTCTGTTAAGAAAAACCACACAGTAAGTCCAACAGCACCAGGTGTGCTTTCGCAATCACTAATACATATTAGTGATTGTGTGAGCACTTGATGACCACTTACGGTGGAGAGGCCTCTCACCTGTCCTCCTTGCACCCCTCCTATCAGGCAGCCCTTCTGCCGCCACCCCCTACGATGCGATACTCAGAAAAACTTCCACAGGGGTCAGAGGTTCCCTAACCCAGGTGGGGGAGGGGCACATTCAGCCCCAGTCAATGAAAATCTCTGTGAGGCTTTTGTTAACATCGCACAGCAGATTGCGTGGCTTTTTGAGAGTGTTCATGTTACTGCAGCTCCCGACCTGCTTACACACGGGGCTGCACTTAGCATGAAAACTTTCAAAAAGGCAAGCAAACTGCTGCGCTCTGTTAAGAAAAGGCACACAGCAAGCCCAACAGCACCACGTGTGCTTTCACAATCACTAATGTATGTTAATGATTATGGAAGTACACGTTGTGTTTTTGGGCTTGCTGGATGACTTTTCTGAAGACAGTGCAGAGGGGGGCAGATTGTCTGCTTTCCTTCAAGTATTCATGTTAATCACAGCGCCCATCATGCTTCGACACAGCGCTGCGATTAACATGAATGCTTGCCTCTCGTGGAGTGTGCGCGCTTCAAAGAGGACACTGCGCGCCTGGATTCGCACGGTGAGCAAAACAACGATGGATTTAGGCCTAGATCTCTGTACTGGGGTGAATGTATGACACTGTTCTGCATTCTGTCCATCAATAGTTCTTTTTGCATTTGTCACCCCGAGTAGGACGGGTGTGCTCAGACATGAGTCCCGTGCTCTCCATGCCACTGGAATCAAGCTATCCTGGCTGAAGTGGGGTGAAACCCCGAAACTGGTCATAGGATGCTTGTTTCCAGTCCAGGGAGAACCTGGCCTGGCAGTTTGGGCTGGACGGCTCCCATTGGGCACAGGGTCAAGACTGATTTGCATATGGCTGGGTCCAAACTGGAATGGCTTGGTGAGCAAAAAAACGATGGATTTAGGCCCAGATCTCTGTACTGGGGTGAAGTATGACATTGTTCTGCATTCTGTTCACCAATAGTTCTTTTTCCATTTGTCACCCCGAGTGGGACGGGTATGCTCAGACGTGAGTCCCATGCTCACCATGCCACTGGAATCAAGCTATCCTGGCTGAAGAGGGGTGAAACCCCGAAACCGGTCCTAGGATGCTTCTTTCTTGTCCAGGGAGGACCTGGCCTGGCAGTTCGGGCTGGACTGTTCCCATTGGGCACAGGGTCAAGACTGATTTGCATATGGCTGGGTCCAAACTGGAATGGCATGGTGAGCAAAAAAATGCTGGATTTAGGCCCAGATCTCTGTATTGGTGTGAAATATGACATTGTTCTGCATTCTGCCCATCAATAGTTCTTTTTTTATTTGTCACCCCAAGTGGGACGGGTATGCTCAGACGTGAGTCCTATGCTCTCCATGCCACTGGAATCAAGCTATCCTGGCTGAAGAGGGGTGAAGCCCCAAAACCGGTCATAGGATGCTTGTTTCTTGTCCAGGGAGGACCTGGCCTGGCAGTTCGGGCTGGACTGTTCCCATTGGGCACAGGGTCGAGACTGATTTGCATATGGGTGGGTCCAAACTGGAATGGTATGGTGAGCATTAAAATTGATGGATTTAGGCCCAGTTCTCTGTACAGGGGTGAATGTATGACATTGTTCTGCATTCTGTCCATCAATATTTCTTTTTGCATTTGTCACCCTGAGTGGGACGGGTATGCTCAGACGTGAGTACCGTGCTCTCTATGCCTCTGGAATCAAGCTAACCTGGCTGAAGAGGGGTGAAACCCCGAAACCGGTCATTGGATGCTTGTTTCCAGTCCAGGGAGGACCTGGCGTGGCAGTTCGGGTTGGACGGCTCCCATTGGGCACAAGGTCAAGACTGATTTGCATATGGCTGGGTCCAAACTGGAATGGCATGGTGAGCAAAAAAATGATGGATTTAGGCCCAGATCTCTGTACTGGGGTGAAGTATGACATTGTTCTGCATTCTGTCCATCAATAGTTCTTTTTCCATTTGTCACCCCGAGTGGGACGGGTATGCTCAGACGTGAGTCCCATGCTCTCCATGCCACTGGAATCAAGCTATCCTGGCTGAAGAGGGGTGAAACCCCGAAACCGGTCCTACGATGCTTGTTTCTTGTCCAGGGAGGACCTGGCCTGGCAGTTCGGGCTGGACTGTTCCAATTTCGGCACAGGGTCGAGACTGATTTGCATATGGCTGGGTCCAAACTGGAATGGCATGGTGAGCATAAAAATGATTGATTTAGGCCCAGATCTCTGTACTGAGGTGAATGTATGACATTGTTCTGCATTCTGTCCATCAATAATTCTTTTTGCATTTGTCACCCCGAGTGGGAGGGGTATGCTCAGATGTGAGTCCCTTGCTCTCCATGCCACTGGAATCAAGCCATCCTGGCTGAAGAGGGGTGAAACCCCGAAACCGGTCATAGGATGCTTGTTTCCAGTCCAGGGAGGACCTGGCCTGGCAGTTCGGGCTGGACGGCTCCCATTGGGCACAGGGTCAAGACTGATTTGCGTATGGCTGTGTCCGAACTGGAATGGCATGGTGAGCAAAAAAACGATGGATTTAGGCCCAGATCTCTGTACTGGGGTGAAATATGACATTATTCTGCATTCTGTCCATCAATAGTTCTTTTTCCATTTGTCACCCCGAGTGGGACTGGTATGCTCAGACGTGAGTCCCATGCTCTCCATGCTACTGGAATCAAGCTATCCTGGCTGAAGAGGGGTGAAACCCCGAAACCGGTCCTAGGTTGCTTGTTTCCAGTCCAGGGAGGACCTGGCCTGGCAGTTCGGGCTGGACGGCTCCCATTGGGCACAGGGTCTAGACTGATTTGCATATGACTGTGTCCAAACTGGAATGGTATGGTGAGCAAAAAAACGATGGATTTAGGCCCAGATCTCTGTACTGGGGTGAAGTATGACATTGTTCTGCATTCTTTCCATCAATAGTTTTTTTTTTCATTTGTCACCCCGAGTGGGACGGGTATGCTCAGACGTGAGTCCCGTGCTCTCCATGCCACTGGAATCAAGCTATCTTGGCTGAAGAGGGGTGAAACCCCGAAACCAGTCCTAGCATGCTTGTTTCCAGTCCAGGGAGGACCTGGTCTGGTAGTTTGGGCTGGACTTTTCCCATTGGGTATTGGGTCAAATCTGATTTGCATATGGCTGGGTCCAAACTGGAATGGCATGGTGAGCAAAAAAACAATGGATTTAGGCCCAGATCTCTGTACTGGGGTGAATGTATGACATTGTTCTGCATTCTGTCCATCAATAGTTCTTTTGGCATTTGTCATCTTGAGTGGGACAGGTAAGCTCAGACGTGATTCCCGTGCTCTCCATGCCACTGGAATCAAGCTATTCTGGCTGAAGAGGGGTGAAACCCCAAAACCGATCCTAGGATGCTTGTTTCCAGTCCAGGGAGGACCTGGTCTGGTAGTTCGGGCTGGACTGTTCCCTTTGGGTATAGGGTGAAAACTGATTTGCATATGGCTGTGTCCGAACTGGAATTCCATGGTGAGCAAAGAAACGATGGACTTAGGCCCAGATCTCTGTACTGGGGTGAATGTATGACATTGTTCTGCATTCTGTCCATCAATAGTTCTTTTTGCATTTGTCACCCCAAGTGGGACGGGTATGCTCAGACGTGAGTCCCGTGCTCTCCATGCCACTGGAATCAAGCTATCCTGGCTGAAGAGGGGTGAAACCCCGAAACCGGTCCTAGGATGATTGTTTCCAGTCCAGGGAGGACCTGGCCTGGCAGTTCGGGCTGGACTCTTCCCGTCATGCGGGCAAATCATTGTCTGCATGATTTACCCTTGACCCAATGTCCGATAGCTTGAGTCTGATTACACTACTAGCTATAGGCACCCTATCGCCTTTTCTTTTTTTTGTTCTTTTACGGAGTTTTCTATAACGCAAACTTGACCCAAAGGTATCGGGTATCAGAGCGCTTTACACAAGTACTAGTTGCATTACTTGTGGACACATTATTTTTTTTGTTAGTCGTGGAGAGATTAAGTGATTTGCCCAGAATCACAGGATTTTGTGCTTCCTTGCCGAGACTCGAACCTGGTTCCACAGATTTTAGGTTGACCGCCCTTGCCGTTAGGTCAACTCCTCGCCTGTGGTGCGAGCGTATATCATGACAGTCAGTTTACATTTGGCAGTAGGCATTGTTGTGCCAATCCGGGCAGCCCGCGACCCGACCCAGACTGCGGCTGCCGCAGGAGTGGTGCTACTTCATGTTTAGCAGATAGCCTGCATGAGTCGTCGCGTTCTGGACCATGGCATCTGCCCGCAGTCTGGCCCATGCAGGGGGGAGTTGTCGCGGCGGTCTGCTGGCATCTTCAAAAATCACAGGTGATATCCCGGGGTGCAACTAGCCTTGAGTCAAGTATGTTGATAGTAAACCCTGCCAACCCATACACATACCTGACATGGTGTTGAAGCGACCTAAGGACGTCGGCAGTAACGCAGGCTGTGCACGCCGAGGACCGTGTTAAAACTATCCCAGTACTGTGGCATTTAAATAAAGAAAGCACACTTATGAATGCTACTTCCTGTACAGCCTGCCATGCCAGTCACTTGCAGGCCAATGGTAAACTGTGCTGGAAACTGTGAAAGTGTGGTGCAGCCCAGGATGGCGATATGAAATAATTTAATTAAAATAGTACCTGCTCATTTCCTCAGTCCCCTGCAGCCTGACAAACAAGTTAATTTTGTTGAATATTGTTCAGTTGTTGACTGAACAACCGTTCACCACATGTCTTTTTTCAATTGCGCGACACAGTTACAGTGTACTGGCACGAAGGTCACCATCACGGCCCGGGTGACAGCGAACTGAGACTTAGAGCTACCCTGTGCAGTTTACTTTAGGACTCGGATTCAGTGCAGCCCCTAGGACACACAGGCAGCAGCCCCTCTCTGCTGACACAGACCAAAGGCTGCATGTAATACCAATAACAGAGCACCGTACAAACTGAGGTCAGTCCTGAGAGTCGGCCTCTCTCCCGCAATAATCAGCAAAGCAATGCCAATGACCCCTAGCAACATCTCAACATGGCCCGAGTCTTGCTTGGAACAGGTGAGCTGAACACTGCGGATGTGAATGGGGTAAAGATGGACTGCGAAGGAGCAGGTTGGTTCTGGTGGATATGAATGGAGTTAGTTCTAATAGCTGTGTGGTATTTGAATGCACGGAGTGGGGCAGGTTGGTTCATATTGGGAATAGCGTTCTAGTGTACTTGAGTAGAACCAGGCTGATTTTGCTCTCACGTAAGTGTCACTCATAGTTGTTGAAATGTCACTCATAATTGCACCGTAATTTTTTGAATGTCACACATCACAATCTGAAACCTTGGCAGATATGTGCTGTCCCTTTTCTGTTTGTATGAAATGTCTCGCTTTTTGGCTTTAAAATTCTGTTCACCCTATCTCCCAACAAAAGGCACGTAGCAAGCCTAACAGCACGACGTGTGCTTTCACAATCCCTAATATATATTATGGATTGTAAAAGCACACGTCATGCTGTTAGGCTTATTGCATGCCTTTTGTTCATAGAGTGAGGCAGATTGCGTGCCTTTCTGAAAGTTTTCATGTTAATTGCAGGGCCCGACCTGCTTACACACGGGGCTTCACTTAGCATGAAAACTTTAAAAAAGGCACATAAACTGCTGAGCTCTGTTAAGAAAAACCACACAGTAAGTCCAACAGCACCAGGTGTGCTTTCGCAATCACTAATACATATTAGTGATTGTGTGAGCACTTGATGACCACTTACGGTGGAGAGGCCTCTCACCTGTCCTCCTTGCACCCCTCCTATCAGGCAGCCCTTCTGCCGCCACCCCCTACGATGCGATACTCAGAAAAACTTCCACAGGGGTCAGAGGTTCCCTAACCCAGGTGGGGGAGGGGCACATTCAGCCCCAGTCAATGAAAATCTCTGCGAGGCTTTTGTTAACATCGCACAGCAGATTGCGTGGCTTTTTGAGAGTGTTCATGTTACTGCAGCTCCCGACCTGCTTACACACGGGGCTGCACTTAGCATGAAAACTTTCAAAAAGGCAAGCAAACTGCTGCGCTCTGTTAAGAAAAGGCACACAGCAAGCCCAACAGCACCACGTGTGCTTTCACAATCACTAATGTATGTTAATGATTATGGAAGTACACGTTGTGTTTTTGGGCTTGCTGGATGACTTTTCTGAAGACAGTGCAGAGGGGGGCAGATTGTCTGCTTTCCTTCAAGTATTCATGTTAATCACAGCGCCCATCATGCTTCGACACAGCGCTGCGATTAACATGAATGCTTGCCTCTCGTGGAGTGTGCGCGCTTCAAAGAGGACACTGCGCGCCTGGATTCGCACGGTGAGCAAAACAACGATGGATTTAGGCCTAGATCTCTGTACTGGGGTGAATGTATGACACTGTTCTGCATTCTGTCCATCAATAGTTCTTTTTGCATTTGTCACCCCGAGTAGGACGGGTGTGCTCAGACATGAGTCCCGTGCTCTCCATGCCACTGGAATCAAGCTATCCTGGCTGAAGTGGGGTGAAACCCCGAAACTGGTCATAGGATGCTTGTTTCCAGTCCAGGGAGAACCTGGCCTGGCAGTTTGGGCTGGACGGCTCCCATTGGGCACAGGGTCAAGACTGATTTGCATATGGCTGGGTCCAAACTGGAATGGCTTGGTGAGCAAAAAAACGATGGATTTAGGCCCAGATCTCTGTACTGGGGTGAAGTATGACATTGTTCTGCATTCTGTCCACCAATAGTTCTTTTTCCATTTGTCACCCCGAGTGGGACGGGTATGCTCAGACGTGAGTCCCATGCTCACCATGCCACTGGAATCAAGCTATCCTGGCTGAAGAGGGGTGAAACCCCGAAACCAGTCCTAGGATGCTTCTTTCTTGTCCAGGGAGGACCTGGCCTGGCAGTTCGGGCTGGACTGTTCCCATTGGGTACAGGGTCGAGACTGATTTGCATATGGCTGGGTCCAAACTGGAATGGCATGGTGAGCATAAAAATGATGGATTGAGGCCCAGATCTTTGTACTGGGGTGAATTTATGACATTGTTCTGCATTCTGTCCATCAATAATTCTTTTTGCATTTGTCACCCCGAGTGGGACGGGTATGCTCATACGTGAGTCCCGTGCTCTCCATGCCACTGGAATCAAGCTATCCTGGCTGAGGAGGGGTGAAACCCCGAACCCGTTCATAAGATGCTTGTTTCCAGTCCGGGGAGGACCTGGCCTGGCAGTTAAGGCTGGACGGCTCCCATTGGGCACAGGGTCGAGACTAATTTGCATATGGCTGGGTCCAAACTGGAATGGCATGGTGAGCATGAAAACGATGGATTTAGGCCCAGATCTCTGTACTGGGGTGAATGTTTGACATTGTTCTGCATTCTGTCCATCAATAGTTCTTTTTGCATTTGTCACCCCGAGTGGGACGGGTATGCTCAGACGTGAGTCCCGTGCTCTCCATGCCACTGGAATCAAGCTAACTTGGCTGAAGAGCGGTGAAACCCCGAAACCAGTCATAGGATGCTTGTTTCCAGTCCAGGAAGGACCTGGCCTGGCAGTACGGGCTGGACGGCTCCCATTGGGCACAGGGTCAAGACTGATTTGCATATGGCTGGGTCCAAACTGGAATGACTTGGTGAGCAAAAAAATGATGGATTTAGGCCCAGATCTCTGTACTGGGGTGAAGTATGACATTGTTCTGCATTCTGTCCACCAATAGTTCTTTTTCCATTTGTCACCCCGAGTGGGACGGGTATGCTCAGACGTGAGTCCCATGCTCTCCATGCCACTGGAATCAAGCTATCCTGGCTGAAGAGGGGTGAAACCCCAAAACCGGTCCTTGGATGCTTGTTTCTTGTCCAGGGAGGACCTGGCCTGGAAGTTCGGGCTGGACTGTTCCCATTGGGCACCGGGTCGAGACTGATTTGCATATGGCTGGGTCCAAACTGGAATGGCATGGTGAGCATAAAAATGATGGATTAAGGCCCAGATCTCTGTACTGGGGTGAATGTATGGCATTGTTCTGCATTCTGTCCATCAATCATTCTTTTTGCATTTGTCACCCCGAGTGGGACGGGTATGCTCAGACGTGAGTCCCGTGCTCTCCATGCCACTGGAATCAAGCTATCCTGGCTGAGGAGGCGTGAAACCCCGAAACCGGTCATAGGATGCTTGTTTCCAGTCCAGGGAGGACCTGGCCTGGCAGTTCGGCCTGGACGGCTCCCATTGGGCACAGGGTCAAGACTGATTTGCATATGGCTGGGTCCAAACTGGAATGGCATGGTGAGCAAAAAAACGATGGATTTAGGCCCAGATCTCTGTACTGGAGTGAAGTATGACATTGTTCTGCATTCTGTCCATCAATAGTTCTTTTTCCATTTGTCACCCCCAGTGGGATGGGTATGCTCAGACGTGAGTCCCTTGCTCTCCATGCCACTGGAATCAAGCCATCCTGGCTGAAGAGGGGTGAAACCCCGAAACCGGTCATAGGATGCTTGTTTCCAGTCCAGGGAGGACCTGGCCTGGCAGTTCGGGCTGGACGGCTCCCATTGGGCACAGGGTCAAGACTGATTTGCGTATGGCTGGGTCCAAACTGGAATGGCACGGTGAGCAAAAAAACGATGGATTTAGGCCCAGATCTCTGTACTGGGGTGAAGTATGACATTGTTCTGCATTCTGTCCATCAATAGTTCTTTTTCCATTTGTCTCCCCGAGTGGGACTGGTATGCTCAGACGTGAGTCCAGTGCTCTCCATGCCACTGGAATCAAGCTATCCTGGCTGAAGTGGGGTGAAACCCCGAAACTGGTCATAGGATGCTTGTTTCCAGTCCAGGAAGGGCCTGGCCTGGCAGTTCGGGCTGGACGGCTCCCATTGGGCACAGGGTCAAGACTGATTTGCATATGGCTGCGTCCAAACTGGAATGGCATGGTGAGCAAAAAAACAATGGATTTAGGCCCAGATCTCTGTACTGGGGTGAACGTATGACATTGTTCTGATTTCTATCCATCAATAGTTCTTTTTCCATTTGTCACCCCGAGTGGGACGGGTATGCTCAGACGTGAGTCCCGTGCTCTCCATGCCACTGGAATCAAGCTACCCTGGCTGAGGTGGGGTGAAACCCCGAAACCAGTCCTAGGATGCTTGTTTCCAGTCCAGGGGGGACCTGGCCTGGCAGTTCGGGCTGGACAGTTCCCATTGGGCACAGGGTCGAGACTGATTTTCATATGGTTGGGTCCAAACTGAAATGGCATGGTGAGCAAAAAAACGATGGATTTAGGCCCAGATCTCTGTACTGGGGTGAATGTATGACATTGTTCTGCATTCTGTCCATCAATAGTTATTTTTGCATTTGTCACCCCGAGTGGGATGGGTATGCTCAGACGTGAGTCCCGTGCTCTCCATGCCACTGGAATCAAGCTATCCTGGCTGAAGAGGAGTGAAACCCCGAAACCAGTCCTTGGATGCATGTTTCCAGTCCAGGGAGGACCTGGCCTGGCATTTCGGGCTGGACTGTTCCCATTGGGCACAGGGTCAAGACTGATTTTCATATGGCTGGGTCCAAACTGGAATGGCATGGTGAACAAAAAAAGATGGATGTAGGCCCAGATCTCTGTACTGGGGTGAATGTATGACATTGTTCTGTCTGTCCATCAATAGTTGTTTTTGCATTTGTCAAGATCTAATAGGGCAATGAGTCGGTGATTAGCTGGAAGGGAGGGATCTCCATCCTTAAAAATTGGGCATAAGATTGAGCCTTTCCATGAGTCTGGTAACCACTTCAGAAGCTTGCATACTAATGACCCCTGTCCCGTCAAGCCCCGATCTCTGTTTTGCAAGACGTTTTTTGGTTTGTTTTTTGAGTTTCTTTCTCTTCCTCCTAGACAATGGTGGTTTTGTAGGGATAGTAGAGGGCAGGTGGGCGATGTTTGATGGATCTGGGTCAGTGAGATCAGGCTGCATCATCGCTAATGAGATGGTCATTAGACTGCTAATGTTAACGGTATCCAAGCAAACTTTGGGATCACTGTGCTGGTCGCCAATGACTGACAAGGCGAAGAAGTTGAGTTTTTGAGGTCTGATTCCAAAGGAAGGGAAATAGTTCTTCTCACTGATGATAAAGAATCCAATGTTGCTAGGCACAAGAACTCTTCAGAGGGAGAACCAGTTTGAGCCCCTTGAGTAGATTTCATTTTCCCGTTGCTGTTGGTATAAAGCTTCACGCTGTCCAAAAGCGAGCCCAGAATTCCTGGACGGGATGAGAGTTTATTCATTAATGGACAGCGGGAATAAGAGTTCAAGCTATCGGGAGGCCCTACATACCTTTCGATAGAACTTAGCCCGGAGCCCAAGTCAGACAATGTTGAAGCCAAAGTTTGAATTAAGTCGATTTGTAGGTCCATTTTCTGGGATTGTGTAGTAATTCACTCAGGAACAGGTAGAAGTAAAGTGAATTTATTGAGGTTAAAGACTACACAGCTCTTGAACTGGCAACCATCTTCAGCATCAGTCAGTATGCTGCAGTTGAATTATAACATTCTAACAATGACATCATGAGCTGACATCACACACACACACAACTAGGAGCAGGAGAATGACTCAGGCTTACTTAACATTGACTACAGCATATAACATACCTCCTTTTCTCCTGACAAACTAAACTAAAACACTAAACATTCTATACAATGAATGAAACTAACCTAAATCTTTAATCACGAAACCTATGAGGAATAACACGAATTCTTGAACTTTTCCTACGTTGTCCAGTAAGTAATTTAGATGTGGTATGAGCTTTGCTTGACGCACTTGAATCCTTAGAAGAGGTATGTGCTTTGCTTGACACGCTTGAATCCTTAGAAGTCGAACAAGACCTTGTTTTAATAAGTCTAGACAAATTCCACCAATAACCACCCTCAACCTGGGCAGCATTGTTGTAAATACGAATAACCTTGACTGGATCTCCAAACTTTGAATACCCCTTCTTGGTGTGTACCGGACTCTTAATACGTACCAGATCACCCACAGAAAGAGCAACCATTGTTACACTTTTCTTGTTGTCGAACCATGTTCTCTCTTTTTCTTGAGCATTATCAGAATTTATTTTCACCTTACCCATAAGTACCTCAACATCACACAGCGATTCCACCCATTTACCCATCCAACCTGGACGGAAACTCGTATTTGCTTTTCTCCCTCTTAATAACTCAAAAGGAGAAACCTTTGTAGACGAATGAGGTGTAGTTCTGTAGAACCACAACATGCTCTCAAGCGCTTTGTACACATCATGTCTCCCATTAACTGCCCACTTGACACATTCAGCTACAACCCTATTCATTCTCTCGAGGAGGCCATTGGTTTGTGGATGATACAGTGAGCTTTTGAGATGTTTAATTCCACTAAGCATTAAAAAAGATTCAAATTCTTCACTCAAAAATTGGGTCCCATTGTCAGAAACCAGGAATTGTGGGAACCCTTCCCTCAAAAATATGTCCTTGAGAAATTTGACAAGAGATGAAGAATTGGCCTCCCTGACAACCTTGATCTCAGGCCACTTGGACGCGTAGTCCATTACCACAAAAATGTATTTCATCCCCAGAGGAAGAATCTCATACGGCCCCATGATATCAATACCCACTTTAACCCAAGGCCCCGAAGGACATTCGATAGGATGTAAAGGTGGAGTGATGACCTTCAAGCTTTTCTCTGATGTCTGACACACCGGACAGTTTTCAACCATAGTAGAAATCTCAACATCCATCCTGGGCCACCAAAAGTCCTGACGGACTCGTCGTTTAGTAAGAATGATGCCCAGGTGTCCCTCATGAGCCTCTTTAATAATGTTGACCCTCAAGGAATGAGGTGGTATGAGCTTGTCACATCTCATCAATAAGCCGTCTTTTACTGAAATCTCTGACTCAACCTTCCAGTACGGCTGTAATGATGCAGATAAAGATTTCTCGCTTGGCCACCCATCCTTGACCAGCTGGCACACTTCCTGAAGAAGACAATCACCTAACAATGCTGCCCTCCAATCAGATTCAGAACCAACAGCAAGGACCGGAATGTCTATTGAGGCTACCAAACAATCTTCATTATCCTCATCGTTTAGATCTTGAAAACTGGTCCCTTCACTATGCCCATTGTTCTGAGGAAAGCGAGATAAAAAATCTGCCCTGACATTCTTACCCCCAGAAACATGATGAACCTCAAATTGATATTGAAGGAGTTTGCTAACCATTCTCGTGATTCTTGGAGTGCAACACTTACTGGGCCCCGCAGACAATATGGCAACCAAAGGTTTGTGATCCGTTAGCAAATTAAAACGTCTTCCCCATATGTAAGGTCTATATTTTTCTATAGCCCATATGCAAGCAAGAAGTTCCCTCTCAATCACAGAATACTGCGTTTCTGCACTCCTGAGCACCCTTGAAGCAAATGCAACAGTATTCTCAACATTCCCATTCTGTTGTGTAAGTATGGCACCCAAACCTTTCTGACTGGCATCAACAGTTATACAGCATGGTAGATCCGGATCAAATGGGGTGAGAGCATCACTTTTTTTTAAAACCTCTTTAACTTTGCTAAACGCCTGGTCACACTCCACACACCACATAAACTACCTTGAAAACTTTAGCAAATCACTAATGGGCCTGACTATTGATGCGTAATTTTGAATAAACTTAGAATAGTATTCTAGGAGACCTAAAAGAGACTTTACTCCTTTCTTATCTTCCGGTACCGGGGCCTCCAAGATTGCATCAATCAGCCCCTGCCTAGGTTTGATACCCTCGTGAGTCAACAAATGCCCAAGATATTCAACTTCGCTACAAGAAAATTTACATTTCTCAGTTTTGAGCACTACCCCAGTCTTCTTGAAGATTTCAAGAACCTGTCTGACGATAGCATCATGTGAGTCATTATCCTTAGCGTAAATAAGGACATCATCTTGAAAGACAATGACACCTTCCACACCTTTTAACATGTTTTGCATGACCCTCTGAAATACAGATGCCGCGGAGGCTAATCCGAACGGCATTCTCCGGTACCGAAACGTACCAATAGGAGTTACAAAAGCAGTTAAGGCACAAGAATCCGGATGCAACTCTATTTGATGATAGGCACTAGCCAGGTCCAACTTTGAAAACACACTAGCACCTTTAATACACGTGAAGAGATTGGATATTCTTGGCAAAGGGTGGGAGTCAACCCAAATCTCTTTGTTGAGTGACCTAGGGTCCACACACACACGCAATTGCCCGTCCCTTTTCCGAGCAACAACCAAAGGAGACAACCAAAGAGAGGACTCCGTGGGTTCGATAATACCTTTATCACAGAGTGTCTGAAGTTCTTTGTTAAGATCCTCTCGAACACTGAAAGGAACCCCTCTAAGTTTGTGCTTGACCGGGATAGCCCCATCTTTAACAATGATTTTATGCTTGAAACCTGAAATTTTACCCAGTTTGTTGCTAAAGACAGAAGGAAATTTATTTTTCCACTTGGTACATACTCCATCAGAAGTGACAAGCATCACTTGCTCCTTAGTTCCTGGTCCTAAAATCATGCCAAAAAGGCCTTGGTGAAACCACCCTAAAATGTTCAAACCCTTAACTGCCACATACATTTTTCCCCTTATTTTCCTTCCCTCGAAACTTAAAAAATCTTCAATGAAGCCTAACAGATCAATTTTCCGTCCTTCATACGAGACCGGTGATATATCAGGAGGGAACAAATCTCTGTTTCCCCAGGTTTCATGAAATAGCTTCTGGGTTATCATTGTGATTCTAGCACCAGAATCTACAAGAAGATTGAGTTTCTTATCACCCACCACTGTTTCAACTACCGGGTCAACACAGCATGAAGGATCACCAGTTAGAGGTATATGTGTTTCATTGACAGAGCATTCATCATGAACAACAGAAATAATATCCTCATCTGACTCATCAGCAGATTCCACAACACAAGCTATTGACTTTTTTTGAAATTTCTTCTTAAGACATACAGTTGCAAAATGTCCCATTTTTTTACAATAATTGCAAATTGAATTCAAAGCTGGACATTTCCCTCATGCATTACCACATCGCAAGCATACATTGTTAGGTATAGTAGGATCTGATTTATTATTAGAAAAATTCTTAGTGGCGTTTTTCCCTGCTTTACCCTTATCCTTCTTTACACCACCAACAAAACTGACTTTTTCGACTGGTTTATCATCAAGCTCTTTTAGTGAAACCTGGGAAGTCTCAATA
Organism: Triturus cristatus; assembly: GCF_964204655.1. Classification (NCBI taxonomy): domain Eukaryota; kingdom Metazoa; phylum Chordata; class Amphibia; order Caudata; family Salamandridae; genus Triturus; species Triturus cristatus. Next base: position 853,833,082 of record NC_140588.1, on the reverse strand, counting down.
CTTTTAGCAATTTTGATTGTTTCATCAAGTGTAGGATTGTCATGGAAAGCAGTTTCTGCCTAATGTGTTTATCCTTCCCATGACATACAAATTGATCGCGAATGAGTTGTTCTGAAAAGTTTTCAAAAACACACACTGAAGCCAATTTCCTAAGAATAGAAATGTACCCATCGACATCCTCATTTCAGCCTGCTTTCGCTTGAAAAATTTATGCCTTAACACAATCAAACTGGGTTGTTTGTCGAAGCGACCTTTGAATTTAGCTACAGTTACTTGATAGTCGTCTAACTCCTCCCCATTGCCTGCTAACTCTGGTAGGTGTTTAAATATTGATCTACCCTCGAATCCTAAAGAATGTAATAATAGATACTTTTTCCTTTCAGGACGATATCGTAGTGCACCTATTGCTCCCAAGTAAGTCTCGAAGGCATCAAACCAGACGTCCCACTTGACAGGAGGTTCACCTGGAGTTTTCAGAAAGGCGGGAGGAGCATTGATTGATTGCATGCTTGACATGTATAAAAATTCTTAACAAAAAAAATGGAACTCGAAACTGCACACGTACAATGCAAAATTAGCGTTAACTAGAAAACATCTAGTGTCTGTTGATGTTTGTTAAATCCTACAAGACAAACTAGTGAAACTAAAACACTAAAACATATGCTTGAACGAACCTTAGATTGAATACTGAATACAATTTACCAGTGTACAACAGACTAAATGTGCATATATATAAAAAAAAAAATATATATATATTTTTTTTTTACATATATATATTAAAACATCTGTTAATGTCCCATCTTTAGAAACATATCTAAGAAAAAACAAATAAACGCTATTTCAACAGTAATTACTGTCAATTTGGAGAGGAAATCTCCAAAACACGTTAGCAAAAACCTTTACATGCATAAAATTCGATAAAAACAGGTCAGTAATCAAATGGTTGGCAAAATAGAGTCGTGATTGGCAAAAAGACCTCACTCGTGGTTGGCAAAGCAAACGTGGTTGGAAACGATACGTTCTGACAACCGTTGTCAAGGAAACGACAATGCCTCAATGCTTTCAGGACGTGCTCTATGACGTTCGCTGGATCCTTGCGCACAAAGTTACAGTTGTCAGGGAAACCACAAAGCTACGATGTTTTCAGGACGTTCAATGACGCGCTAAATCCTTGCGCACATGCTCGAGTCAGAGCCACTCCGTAATGCACATGCGCGTGTCAGCATCGCTCCCAAACTCGAATTACAGCGAATCCCTCACGCGCATGCGCGCGTAATCACCCGTGCCGTGAAGAATGGACGACACGAGGAAAATCCGCTGCTGTAGATTTGAACAAACACAACTTGCTCTGTCTGAGCACGCACAGTTAATTCCCACCAAGAAAAATCGCCAGAGCTTCCAAAATGTTTCCAACAGGGCTCAGCAACCAAAAGGTGAAATTAACTCCAAACAAAACAAAGTGAGGCTGCGAGAGAACGAAAAACACTCCTTCTCTCTCACCAATTCACTAATATAGCCAAAAGAGTCACGCACACTTTCCCCGTGTGAAGTTCAATCGATACTCACAGGTCCTTTGCCACTGGATGTGTAGCGAAATGGAGCACAGCAGAGCATTGCCAAGATAAATCAGGAAAAGAAAATCCAAAGCTTTGAACGGTGGACATCATAGAGCAGTGGCAAGCACAGGACAGCGAGAATAATACTGAAGAGCCAGAACAGCATTGAATGATGCATAGATAGACGCCGTGCAGGTAAAGCTGACATTTTTTTTGATGAGTTGAAAAATAGAAGATCTTGATAATAGAAGATATATTCGATAAAATTTAGATTTGATAGTAGATTCCCGTGGGTTCTGCTGTGTAGTCAACTCGTCGCCAAGTTTCTGTAGTAATTCACTCAGGAACAGGTAGAAGTAAAGTGAATTTATTGAGGTTAAAGACTACACAGCTCTTGAACTGCCAACCATCTTCAGCATCAGTCAGTATGCTGCAGTTGAATTATAACATTCTAACAATGACATCATGAGCTGACATCACACACACACACAACTAGGAGTAGGAGAATGACTCAGGCTTACTTAACATTGACTACAGCATATAACAGATTGCCATAACAGGGCTGTTGCAATAGAGTCTTGTTTTACGTGAAGGGACATCAACGAGATCGAGAAAGGACTTGTAGGCCCCAAGGGCGTAGGCGTAGGTGGGTCCTTGTCTTCTTGCACAGTGCTGAAAGAATTGTAATGAGAGCTGAAGCCCGGTGTATGCGCTAGGGAAGCCTCAATTCGGGCTTCCAGGGAGGCCAAAAATCGATCAAATAGGTTTTTAGATGAAAAGGGGCTTTCATATATTGGGATCTTCCTTGGTGATAAGGAGTCAGTGGGCTCAATTTGATGTGCACCCGGGCTGCAGCACGGAGCGGACTTAGGTGATAAGTGAGCTGCTGCCGGGTCACCGCTGCTTTCTTGAGGTTTTAAAGGGGCGGACGAGGTGCCGTCATGAACTTGAGCTTGAACTTGTAATTTGGCTGCAGTAATTGTTGCAGTAATTGTTGTAGAGTCTGAGACAGAGTCTGGTACAGAAACGTTTCCAGCGCCGATGGGGTGGACTCTTATTGAGTCAATGAAAGTGTCCTGGATCGTAATGACATCCTCCTGGAAAGGCCTGTACGGATTGTGATTCTCAGGTGAGACCTGAGCCTCAGGCGAGCACAAATGAGAACCCTCAGAAAATAATCCTTTGATATGGCCGGGGCTGCGGTAGGAAAGCTGGTCGTGGTCCTGGGCTTCCAGATTGCACTGCAATGTCATGGTAGAGGCAGGGCCAGTTTGAGAAGTGGCCTTACTAAAACACTCACTTGTGACAGTTGGCCTCCTGGGTTTGATACTTTGTCTTGCAGTGATGGTGACTGTTGTGGAGCCCCCCTGGGAGAGACCCGGGGGGTGTCAGCTTGAAGGGTGATACCCTTTCTCCAAACGGTCTTCACGTGGACACAGGCTGGTGCCGGTAGCTGTGGCCTGTGCCAATTGAAGTACGTTTGCAGGGCGTAACAGTCCAGTGGTGGGGTGGGGAAACCAGCTGTGGAGGGGATTCAAAGGGGTTCAAAGGTGATGGAGGGCAGCCTCTTCCCTGCTGCCTGACGCCCAACTGGATGTCACTCGTGTGCTGAGGGCAGGTGGCGACATGGCAGCGATCTCTCCACCAGCTCCACACAGCTCTGCTCCGCACCACTCACCGCCGTGTTACTTGTTTAATTCAGCTTCGCATTTGGCCAATGCCAGACGTGGACCGGAATGTCAGTCTGAGGATCAGAACTCGTAAATCATTGCTCGTAAATCATTGCTTGTAAATCATTGCTCATAAGTCATTGCTCGTTGCGGCTGTGCGGCCATACGGGGATGTATCCAATAAATGTAATAAAACCCTTGGTTTGGCTGAGAGTTGGGAAAGTACGAAAAGCCATGTTTTGTCTCTGAAGCTGATCTCTAAATCCCAAAGGTCTAGTGAGATAATAGGGAATTTTTCTTTCCCATAAATATTTGGGGTCTCTCTCACGGTAAAATCTGAAGGTCAGTAAAAGGTTTTCAAAGATAATGGGGCAGTTCTACAAGGACTGGTGCATCCATGCATACAAGCAGGGATGTGCCAGTAAAGATGTGACACATAGGAATACCCTTGCGCCACCACAGATGCGTCGCATTTACAATGCGACACACTGTGGCGCAAGGATAGTCAGATGCGTGTCGCATCTTATGTTGTAAGGAAAGCGCATTGCTGCAGTTGTGTCGCAAGGGGGACGCAACTACAGGAATGCTCAGGGGCACCCTATACCTAACATGCTGCATCACTCCTTACGCGAAGCAGGCGTAAGGATTTGGTGCAACGGGGACTTAACTCATGACGTTGAATATCTGTCGCATAGTGGCACATTGTTAACGCCACCCCTGCATCACAGAAGTGACTCAGCGGTGTCGTAAACATGTCAAAAGTGGCTTGTAAATCTGCCCCAAAGTGTTTTCACACAGGAAACAAATGTAAATGTCCCAGACGGGGGTGATAAATTGGCTCTAGCTTAGATGAGTTAAGAAGAAGCCTTGCTGATGCATTCTTAGCATAACCCAGGCTAGAGCCAATCAGCTTCTCAACAGCGACTAGACTGTCCAGCCTTCAGTGTAAAGGGCAGAGACTGCAGTCTAAAAAAAGATACTACTCATAAAATACTTTTTAGAATAGGAAAAAATGTATAAACTTACACAAAAGTGTAAGTTTACCTTTGTGAATTGGGCCATGTTTGGAGAGAGTTTATGTAGCTCGAAGTAGGAGGCATTAAGACGAAAAGTAAATTTGGTTTTACAGATGAATTTCGCATCTTACATTTGGTGTTATATTGTTGGGTGTTTGGAATAAAAATTGATGTCAAGTAAAACATTTTTCCATGACAATATACTTTTGAATGGAGCTTCAGATTTATTAAACATAATTATTTATTAGTGTAATACATTTTTCTTAGAGAAGGTAGTTTAGAAATAACAATAATTATCTTTAGTAAAGTGTGAGTTTAAACACACGAGTAAAGATTCTTTGCTTGAGTCAACTGGTTTTGCACAAAAGGAGAAGGTTTTTAACACATCTTTGTTAGTATTGAGCACAGTGATAAACATTTGTAAAGAGACATCTATTCGAGAGCATTGTGGTTTATGAAATACATTTCTAAATGTCTATGAGAATACTTATGGAGAGGATTTATATTGATAGTGTTCGAAGGTATGCACATTTTATAATACATTGGAGAGAAATGCTCTTCTGTTTCCAGGTTCCATCTATGTGTTCATTTTTCCAAAAATCAAGTCCAGTTATGAGTATATAAAGAAGGTATCCACATTCATATTCAATGAAACAATTAACCGACTAACCAGATAAACAATACAGAATTCCTTGACCACAGTTTTCACTAGTTGAAAGAAGACTGTATCCATCTGAAGAGAGGAAAGTATAGCTTCTGACATTGAATGGGAATGACCTTGTCAAATGTCAAATAAAGCAAGAAACCTGCGGGACATCTTTGACACAGATGTCTTTCACACTTCAAACTAATCCCGTATTATAGTTATCTCTTTTAAATTATCCACACTCAAATTACTCTCACTACTGAAAACCAATGAACGGGTGCAACTGGGAAGGCCCCCAGTAACGGGCCATTTGTGTTACTGCAATATAGTTGGCACTCTATAACAGTCACAGACGGACTAAAACACACAGAAACAGGAGCTCAAGCTGTACCTGGAACGGTGGAAGCATGGACCCAGCAAGACAACCTTCAATCCCTTCACTGGCTCCAGATCAAGCTGATAGTGCAGTGCCTGATTTTAGTGACATCCAGAATGCCTTCTGGAAGGATCAAACTGCATTCAAAATGTATCTCTAGACTATACTCCTCCTGGGGATCAATCATTAGTGAGCATGCATCTCCGCTAACTATGATGGATAAAAGGTGGAGATCATCCGCCCCATTGTCCCAGACTCTGGAACACTGAGTCTGAGAGCAGGACCTAAAATCATCCAGTGCGAAAAACTCGCAAAAGGGAAACTTTGTGGGCTGGCATTCTACCAATGATTTATCAACCAGTGAACAGTCAACAAGGACTATTGAATGGAGGAGCACCACTTCAAATCAAGCTATGATGCAGCATGGAACGTCAAATTCCCCCCCGTCGTCACAGACCAAACATCACAATAACACACTCACTCAAATACATTCATTGGTGGAGCCCATAACACCAATTACCTATACTTCATCGATCTGTTTCCCTAGAGGAATGAGTTTCCAAACGCTGACATGAAAGGAATATCTTACTACCTAAAACCCTAGTGCGCATTGAATACTTTATTAATTTTTAACCTCGTGATATTCCCCTCATTTGGTGATGAATCAGTTAGTTGTATATATGATTTAGTGATGCAATTCATTTATCTATACTCTTCTCTTATTCTAATTTCTTCAAATAATCGACACAACAAGGTTTTCAATTAATCAAACATCGTTTATCTAATTAAATTGCAAATTGTTAGAAAATCATCGTCCAAACCGCAGAACATCATATTTACCTAATCTGGCTAATAGTTGTCCTCTAAGTCAGTCAAGTCGTGGTAAATCTTTAAATTCATCAAAGTCAGGCCGCAATTCAGTCTCTCAAAGATTCAGGATAACAGCTGTCCAGCAGAGTCACCGTCCTCTCCCTCAGCATAACGTCAGTAAATCGCAGCAAGACAAATTGAACGACAAGAGCTAAGAGAGGTTTTTTTCCTCACTATTCTACCGTCTTTTTATAATGATTTTAATGTCAAAATGTATCAAGATTCAGTTTTAGACAGTCCTCATTGGTGGATTTGGGGTCACTCGGTAAAGTTCTCACATAGTCCGTAAGATTAAGTCATCGCACTTGCTGGTTCCGGTTTTAAAAACAGTCTATTGTTAAGGTCCTGGCGAAGCTCCCAGGGTGTCCTTGGTGGGAACATCTTCTCCTGGGGTCAGGACGAGGCCATTGTTGCTGGCGGTGGCACATGCGCACTTCACCCAAAACCTTGTGAGACAGCAGCAGTCACGTCGTACTTTTCAGTCAGCTATCTTTAAGAAGGCCCAAATGGTCAACTTAAGCAAAATAAACACAAAAACGTAATTAAAACATTGAAATGGCTAATAGAATGTTAAACTCTCACTAATTTCCCTATGTGTAAGTAATTATCTAGTATAATAGCAACATTCATAGCGTTTATACTCACCCAGTGATGCGCAACTTACAATTACATCACAAAAACAACATATATCATGCAATATTCTAATTTTCTACCATTAGTATGCGTACATATATTAGTATATAATTAGTTTAGCCATGCAAAATGCAAATCCCACGTGTAATTCTTTTATTAATATAATTGGTGAGTTTTCACTTCAAACAAATTAATAATATTACTATTAGTTGATTATTCAGATTAATATAAACATGCAGAATTGGGGGGTATACAAAATTTTGTACTACCCGCTCCAGCAATCCCCCCTTTGGTGATTATATCACCACACCAACAAAAAACTTGTATCCCTTTTTACAGAATTTCAAAGTGATTTCTTGTTTTATTCAAATTTCAGTTTCCCCTGTTTCTTCTCTTTTTGCTGTTTTATACATACTCTCCTATTTCTTCAAATTCTCTTTCTTGTTTCCTATCTCTTCTCCTTAAATTTTCTCTTTTTAACCTTTTCTGATTTTTATCCTGTTTACGACAAATACATCCTAATCTAATTATTAATACTATGAAAATCACACATGTTAATGGAAATAAAATCTTACCTAAATATGTACTACCTAGTTTCACTACGAAATCTTTAATAGCTGATAGTTTCTTTCCAATCTTTTACCAAACACCTTCAACCTCCAGTGGTGCAATTTCGTCATGCAATTCTGTGATATTTTTAATATAAATTTTCAAATCTTTACTTTCGTCTGGAATGTAAGTACAACAATGTTGAACTTTCAGCATTCCACAGACTCCACCCTCTTTTGCCAATAATATATCAAGGGCAAGTCGATTTTGCATTACCATAGCACGCATGGCAACCATTTCAGTTTTGACCAATAAGAAACCTCCAGCGGTGCTTGTTGACAAGCGATCCACTACTGTTGAAAGTCTTCTAATTTTGTTTGCATTCAGAGATATTCCCACTGCTGGTATCAATGCTCCAAAAATGTCACCCACAATTTCTGTCCAATATTCTCTATTACTACGTGATAAATAACTACCTAAACTATGTACACCATCTTCTCCTCTATCCATATGAAAAATCTTTGGAAAAACCAGGCCTACATAACATGTGCATACCAATGGTCTGGCAAACAATAATATGCCCTGTTCCCACAAATGAGATACAGTCCAGGGAAAACTGGATCTTTTCCACCTTTAAATCCCCATCCACCCATGATTCGGTATGTATCATGGCACTCACTATTCCCTACAAAATAATTATCATTTGCTGTTTGATTCCTTCTAACACACAATTTCCCTTTCTGAGGCCAATCTAAAGCCATAGTTGGACTCGTTTCCCCTTTCAAGTGTTTTTCCATTTCTACATCCCAGACTGTCTTATCCACTTCTCCTTCTGAAGCCTTTCTTTGCATTTTCAATGTCCTTTCTTCAACCATATCTAAAAATGTATTTCCTCCTTCTTTAAACTGCAAGTCAAATTATTTCTAAATATGTATTCTAATGTTAGTTCTTTGTTCTCTAAGAAAAATTCACCTAATACCTTTGCTGGTTTTACCTTGTTTAGTTTGTTAATTGACGGTACTTGTGAAAATATAGTATCTACATCTGAAAAATAATACGCTAATTTACCTGTTTGATAAAATAAACTAGCTATTACACTACATGTTATTCCATAAGTTACTGGAAGGTGATGATAAGTCACTCCCTCCGATACAGAGGCAGGTAACTGCATAAACACGTAGCAGTCCCTTACGTCCATTGTCTTTACATATTCATACAATAATTTTGAAAGCACATTATTAGAAAAATCTGTTATAGACCTGTCTTTATGTAAATAATTTTTATCTATTCTAGTCGGAACTACCTTTTGAATCTTCCCTATATTAGTTATGTTTTCACTATGTCCTTCTAATGTATCTATAGTAACTTTAAATGAGATTAGTAGAGCAAGTATACTCCATAGAAGGATTAATAATCCTGTACAACAACAACACATTTTACACCATCTCCTCAAAAATGTACATCTACCTTTGCTACTTTCTATGTTTGCCATCTTTGCTAAAATGGACCGTGTCTTTTGACTTAGCCTCTTCTACTTCACAACTAGTTTTTCTAACCCAAGGCTCTAAGCACCTACTTGGTTCTACCAGTTTTTGTCTTTTTCAATATTTTAATTGTCTTTCTCTCAGTTGGGTCCTTGTCTCATTTCAGTTTGGCATTTCATCATTTTTTACTTTTCCTTCGTTTTCGATATACAGAATGTCCTGAACATCCGCTTCTTCTCCAATATCGGACAAGATAACTCTCAGGATTTCCGATTCTTTGTCTTCCTCAACCGCTTCCAGTACAACCACCTCTGGATTTCCTTGGCTATCCGCCTCTTCTTTTACTTCAGGCAGTTCCACATACGTCCATTCTGGTGATTTATACTTCTGGTTAGGTTTCCTTGGTCTTTTGCTTTTTTTAACTACAATTGTTTCTTCCTCTTTTGATTTCTCCTGACTCGTCACTTCATTCACCTGTTCAGCTCTTGGTGAATTTACTCGTGTCAGTCGATATCTCACCCTTTTTATTTTATTCAGCCAAACATCGTCCTTTGCAGCTGTTTTCAATTTACTCCCTTTATCGTTCTTTTCAGTTCTCCAAGCTCTCTTTCTTAGAACTCGACCTTCAGGTATCTCATCTTTGCTTTCCTCTGACTCTGTTTCAACTTGCTTTTTACTTTCAACAGTTTCTTTTTCCACCAATTCTTTTGTTTTCCCTACTTCTGTCCCTCCTCGAATCTCCGACACGCAATCTTCCTGCTGAATACTTGTCCCTGCTTCTAACTGGATGTTGGAGTTCCCTACACCTCCTCGGGGGTCTTCCGCAATAATCTTTCCCTCTCTCTGTGTATCTGGCACCTGTCCATCTAACGGTGTTGTTTCAGGTGGAATTTCTCTCAATCTTTCATCTGGCACTTCCTTCTCATGAATCTCTTTTATCGTCTCTCCACTGTCCTTTTCATTGTTCTTCCCTTGTGCTTTCCTGGAAGATTGTGCTCTTTGTTCTGTCTCTGAGTCTGAACTGGTATCAGAAATCCGTAACCTTCTCCTCAGGGAATTACTTCTGGGGACAAAAGTTAAACTTTGTTCTGTTTCCCCCCTTTCAGGGTTTTCTTTGTCTTTTGGCTCTCCGTCATCTGACTCAGTACTGGATTCTGATTCATTAAAATACCCCTTTTCTGTGTCTACTGGATTTGGAATTCTCAAAGTATGGCTTGCATGGATCCAGTTCTTCAATCGAGCACACTTCACAGCTGTTGTTGTGGTTAAGATGACTTGTCTTGGTTTTCCCCACCTGGGAACCAAACAGTTTCTTCTTCTGTGGACTTTTATCCTTACCCAGTCCCCTGGGCTAAGATCATGGGCTGGCTTCTTTTCAAGGGTGGTGGCATCCGCTCCAACCTGATGAAACACAGAATGAACTGCGTCAGCCAGGCTTTTACAGTATTCCAATACCATGTCATCAGTTATAGTCATCAGTTTTTTGACTGGTATAAAAACGTGGCGCATGGCTCGTCCCATGATGATTTCATGTGGACTCAACCCTTTAGTTCTGTCTGGAATTGATCTAATAGTCAGGAGTACTAGAGGCAAGACATCAGGCCATTTCATACCTGTGGCTAAACACATTTTCCCTATTCTGTTTTTGATAGTACCATTCATCTGTTCATTTGTTCCACCACACCAGAAGGCTGTCGGCACAATGTAGTTTTTGTCGTACAAATCAGTTTTATGATCTCATTATGAAAAACTCAATTGTCACTGGGAACCCAAATCTAGGGATAAATTCCCTCAATAGTAATTTTGCCACTGTCATCCCATCATTTCTTCTTGTTGGAAATGCCTCTACCCATCTGGAAAATTGACAGACCATAACCAAAACATACCTTAACCTGTTACAGGGAGGCATTTCAATGAAATCCACTTGCATTCTGGTAAAAGGTCCTCCTTCTCGACCTATTGTTCCTAGACTCACTACTGTCTTTCTTCCTGGAATGTATTGCTGACATATTAGGCATCTCTGACAAAGACTTTCTGCTACAAGTCTGAACTTTGCATTATACCAGGTTTGCTTAAAGGACCTGATCATAGCGTCTCTCCCTATGTGTCCCTGTCCATGATACATCCGTGCCATGGCAGACATCATGCTATCAGGCATGACTGGTCTTCCATCTCGATAGACCCACACATGATCTTTCTCTCTTGGTGCACATCCTGCTTTTACCCACTGTTTTATTTCCTCCTCTCCTGCTTCTTCCTGCAATTGTCTTACTTCTTCCCATGTTCCCACAGTGTTAGTAAACATTGAAAAGCAAGAAATCACCTCTTTTTCCTTAGCCTGATTGATTGAATTCTGATTTCATGCACAGTATTGCGCCATGTCATTTGCAAATTTGATTCCAGTAGCAATATAATCACCACTGCGACTATGGGCAGCACATTTTACAATAGCCAATTGCCTTGGCAGCTATATCGTCTCAAGCAACTTTCCAACTACTTCAGCATTCTTAATGGGAGTTCCACTTGAGGTTAAGAAACCTCTCTGCAGCCATATCTGGCTGAAGTCGTGGACAACTCCATAGCCATACTGGATATCAGTTATCGCAGTCACGCTCACACCTTTCCCAATCTTGCATGCACTCGTCAAAGCAACAAGTTCAGCTACTTGGGCCGATTTTACTTCTTTCAAATAGGATGCTTCCATTACTGCTGCAACTGTACATACCGCATATGCTGCACTCAAATCACTTTCTGGTAAGGGTTCATCTTTTATGTCAGGTTGTGGTTTTGTACAAAAATCAAGTACATCCAGGCAGTCATGATCTGCTTCATCTCTTACTTCCACATTCTCTGCATCAGGCAACAATGTTGAAGAATTCACATTCACGCATCTTACAAGACTTACATTTGTTGCACCTAATATGACCTTTTCATACTTAGTCAGTCGACTATGTGTCATATACTGAGTACGACTCCTTGTTAAAAGGATCGCCACATCATGAGGTACAAACACTTTCACAGGATATCCCATCACAATTCCCTCACTCTGTTCCAAACTTCGACATGTAGCAGCTACTGCGTTCAAACACCCAGGTAGGGCTACAGCTACTGGGCCCAACATGGATGAAAAATATGCAATTGGTCTCCTCAGTTTTCCATACTTCTGTACTAGAACAGCGAGTGCACATCCATTTCTCTCACTGCAATACAACTCAAATTATTTTTCACAGTCAGGCATACCCAATGCAGGTACTTCACACAACCCATCTCTCAATCTTTTGAATGCTGCCAATTCCTCTTTGTTCAAATCAATGGGGTCTTTCACATCACTTCTTGTCAGTCGTACCAAAGGTTTTGCGATCAACGAAAAATTGCTAATCCATTGACGACAATATCCAACCATTCCCAGAAACATTCTCACTTCTCTTTGGGTCATAGGTGGACTCATTCTCTTTATGATCCTGATTCTGTCTATGGTTATCCTTCTCAGTCCTTTTTTAATGTTATGTCCTAAATATTGTACTTCCTTCTTACAAAATTGTAATTTCGATTGTGACACTTTTAGTCCTCCATCTGCCAAATGATTCAACAAGGCTACCGTGTCTACCTCACAAGCTTCACGGGTTTTCGATGCCACAAGTAGGTCATCGATGTATTGAACTAGTACAGAATTTTCAGGCATTTCTAGACTTTCCAAAGACTTCTTCAATAGCTGATTAAATATTGAGGGGCGTTCTGTATACCCCTGTGGGATTCGGCACCACGCCAAAATACGCTCTCCAAAACGAAATGTAAAAATTTGCTGACTGTCATGGTGCAAGGGAATGGAAAAGAAAGCATGGCATAGATCAATTACTGAATACCATTCTGCGTCATGGGGAATCTGATATAAAATCACAGATGGATTCGGTAGAATGGGACAGCATGATCCAACAATTTTGTTTATCTTTCTCAGATCTTGTACTATCCTGAACTTTCCAATAGGCTTTTTCAGTCCCATTATTGGTGAATGACATGGACTACTCATTATTTCCCTCAAAATATCTTATTTTATCATTTTTTCAATCACAGGAGTAACTCCTTCAATTATTTCAGGTGTCAATTTATATTGAGGGACATTTAGATAACTTACTCCTTCTTTTACTGTTATTTTTACTGGATCTACATCGCTCATTAATCCTACGTCTTCTCCGGTGAAATCCCAAACTTCTGCTTTAACAGATTGTATTAATTCTTTAGGTAATTCGTCAGGGTTAGATACAGCATTTGTTCCAGTAACCTCCCTCTCCCTGTTTGCCATTGTCATTTTATACAGCACATCATCATCTGGTGTTTCAAATGCTATTCCATCAGCTCTACAAAATATTGTGCAGTTCATCTTGCACAACAAATTTCTACCTAACAAGTTCACAGGACTAGTGTCGCACACGACAAAGCAGTGCATTTCAGAAAATGTCCCTCTGCTAACTTTCACTGGTTCTGTAAAATAAGTTTAATCTGCCTGTTGGATACACCAACTACTTGGATCGTTTCATCCGAGAGAGGAAGATTCTTGACATTAGCTGATCTAACAGTTGATCAAGTAGCACCAGTATCAACTAGGAAAGTAATATTTTCATTATTATCTTTTCCATCTACAAATGGGCCTGTCTGGTCTACTTCTAGAGTTGCGATACGTACGCACTTTTCTTCCTCCCTTCGGCACCGTCAATAACCCTCTTCTGAATCACTTTCATCGCGTTGCAGCCAATACTGCGAAGCAGCGTTAATGCGCTGCGGTTTATTTACCTGTTCGTCGTTGTATAATCCCGCTTCCTTACTATACTTCTGGGAATTTTTGCTCTGTGGAAAAGGTGGTTTTGGCACCTGATTCTGATGTGTTACAACCTGCTGCTGTCGCTGCGGTTGACCACTCACCTCATTCTGCACCTGTGGATTCAATGATGCATTTTCATCGTTAGTACTCGGGGGAAATTTACACTCGGATTTCCAATGCCCTATCCTACCGCAATTATGACACGGAAATTTCTTCTTAGCTTCCTCGATAATTCCTTTACATTTCCCAGGATTATATTTTTGTCTTGACCCTGCTTGTTCTGCTAATTGAGCTTCCGGCCTCTCTGCTACCTTTACTTGTGCCCACATAGCCTTTTCTTTCAATTTTCGCTGATTTGCTTCAATCTCATCACTGAAATATTTAGCATGTCTCAGTACTTCATCTATTTTCTTATTTTGCCAGTCTACGGTATGCTGTTTTATCATCTCACTAATTTCTGGACGAAGACCATATACAAACCTGCATACAAAATGACTTAAATCCTTTTCACTTAGATTTTCGTCTCCACTAAATTGTTTGAAGGCCAAAATTAACCTCTCATAATATGCGTGTACTGACTCTTTGCTTTCCCGATGTGTTCTGTCAATTTTTGCCCAGTCTCTTTAGGAGGTACTTTGTTTTTCAGAAATGCCATAACCTGTTCATATTTCTTCATTACGTCGGGGTCTGGAGCCCCTGTTTTTGGATCCCTTAGGTATTCTTGTGTCGGCCAATCTATCATGATTTTGCACTCTGCCCATAGATCTGCTGGTACGATTATGTCAAATAAGCTATTCAAATCAATCCACAATACTTTGGACAATTTTACAAATCTGTCCACCTGTCTATACCACTCGACGGGTTTTTCACGTAGTCGAGGGAAATCATTTGTCAATGACAAAATATCTTGCCTAGTCCATGGAACATGTACATATCCTCCTCCTGGAATTTCTCTGATAGGGCATTCTGTCACAACCTTCTCTTTTTCTCTAACAGGGAAAGCTGAAAAGGTTTTATCTGAAACATCATCTCGTTTTTGATACCATCTACTTTTCCATTTGTCCACATCTCCCCATTTTCTCAACAAAATAATTATTTCCTTAATCTGGCTCAATCGTCCTGTGGTATTCATGTTTTCAATGTCTTTTTCAGGGAAATCTACCCGATATGGTTTCTGTAGGGCTTTTACCTTTTCAATATCTATACCCATTTCATTTGCTACTTCTTCTAATCTTTCATGGAGACTTTTTGCTCTCCACGTTATGCTTTTACACAGAAATAACAACTCCTCATCTTGAGAGGTTTTTAACTTTGCCGTAGGGATAGTTCCTACTATTAACTCTTCCAGTTCCATTCGTAGTTTGGCCACATCTATTGACTGGGATTCTTTGTCTTTCTTCAACCATTCACTCAATTCTTCTGTAGGTGGTCCTACTGACTTCTCTACATTTCCTTGTCCATAATCCTTTTGTGTTTCTGATATTGACTCCACTATTGTCATACGCCTTTCTGCACAGTTCTGGCCTACAAACGGGTTATTTGAAACATTCGGTTCAATCATACTCATTGTCTGTCTCTATGGATTATCATTTTGACTCATTTTTGGTTGTTCAGCCTGTTTATTACTTTTATAAGGGACCGTCAAGCAATGTTCGCTATCTTTCTGTTTATCAAAAATAGGCATTACTGGACCTATCTTTACTGGGACAGTTACAGCTTCCAGATTTTTGGTCAATTCTCTTAATTTCTCTGTTAATTCTAGGGTTGTCTTTGCTAGTTCTGCTGAATTTTCATTGTTTGTTTTACCTCCGGACTTCTTTTCTACTTCTCTAATGGAAGTGTTTTTTCCCAAATCTTGGAACTCTGGTTCTTATTTTATGATTCGTACTATTTCTTTCATTGGGGCACTTGGGGTTAATATTTCTGGTGCTGGCCGATATGGGGGTGGATTTTTATAGAACATGTCATCAAGAACATCATCCTCTGATTCATTCACTCTATACCCTCTTGATTCCACATTATGTCTCTTTTCTACACACTTTCTTCCTTCATTCTCTTCTGCAGCTCTTACGGGAAACAAACCCTCAGTCGTACTCGCATTCCGCCATCTTCTCATTCAATCATCATGAGTCTCATGCCCGTATGACCTACCAAACATGTACCTATACCTTCTGCCACTTCTCTGTCTTCCTCGGTCATGCATCTCATCTTCCCACTCTGTCAATGCTTCAAATTGTGTCGGTCTAGGTCTTGGTTCTAAATTCATCATTTTCTCTCTTAAATTTCTCAAAACTGCCAAATTAAAGGAACCATGTTCTGGAAAAGCCAACACTCCGTCCTTTTCAGTATACTTGACCCAATTGTCTAACCAAATACAGGTGTGATATCCATATTTCGCAACCATAAAGGATGCGGGGGTTTTCGATGGAGGAAGTAACTGTCCTTCCCTAGTTAAAATCGGTTTGTCCTTTATAAACCACTTTTTAATTCTACCAAACCAGGACTTTTTCTCCTTGTCTGGTGGATCGTAATACATTTTCTTGTCTTCCGTGTATCGCTAGTCTCTCCTTACAATTGAACCGCTATTCTGTCCAATCGTAGTGCGACTCACAGTAACGCACCAATCCGGAGTGTCTCTGTCACTTCTTGCAATTCTCCAATCCTAGCGCGACTCACACTAACGCACCAATACGGAGCGTCTACGTCACCCTGTGCTTCTCCACACCTAGCACGGCACACACTAACACACCAATCCGGAGCATTCTACGTTTCTGACTGACTGGCCAATCCCAGCGCGGTCGTTCTGACGTCAACAGCCGCTGCCACAGCTCTTGCTCCTGTCTACTCCTCCTTCACAAAATCCACTCAGTAAGTTTTGTTTCGAATTTACAATTCTGTTAATAACAACATAAAAACACCACCATTGTCCGCTTCGCTAACCAAGGAATAGCAATAGACCTTTCTCACGAGAATTCCGTCTTTCCCGAGAGCAGCGCTTACCTCTGCCCTACTATGGAAGCGTTACTTCCGTTGATAAAGTAGCACATCCCTCTACCTTACCCTTCTAACAAGCATTAGCTAACCATTTCTCCAGATTTAAGACACATAGTTGGAGACCCAATGCTCCTGAGAAATAAAACTAGAGTTTCACAATTAACCCGAATGCCTTTACATTCACGCACTTTCATACGAGAAAATGTAGCACCTTCACACAGAATCCTGTCTTTCCCGAGAACAGTGAACAGTCTGTCCTACTACAGAATTATGACATACGTTAACAAAGTAGCACTTCCCTCTACTTTATCCTTCTAGCAAGCTCAGAAAACACCTGTTACCTCTCCAGTGATAAGCGTTATCGGAATGCCATTTGGACTCCTGGTACCTAAGACCAAAATTTCGCAGGTGTCCTTCGCTATCATACACACTTCTCTCACACAGAAAATATCTCTAATGGCAACACACGACGATGGCACTGAATCGAACCCAGACAATGGGTTGTGCAACTTCAATCATTACACGTTTCTCCCTGTGTACCTACAGGGCAACAACAATTCCGTCTTTCCCGAGAGCAGCGCTTACCTCTGCTCTACTACGGAACCGTTACAAACTTCCGACTTCCTACATCCCAGAAGCTGTACAAACAACATAAAACTCGACGCGAGTCAACATAAAGTGTTAATACATAAACCAATATCAATAACCAATAATCAATAAGCAATGTACAAGCTATATTCACCAAAATAAAACAATAACAACCATCATCCTGCTACCAGAAAAACTGATGCAGCGTGGAACGCCAAATTCCCCCCCGTCGTCACAGAACAAACATCACAATAACACACCCACTCAAATACATTCATTGGTGGGGCCCATAACACCAATTACTTATACTTCATTGATCTGTTTCCCTAGAGGAATAAGTTTCCAAACGCTGACATGAAAGGAATATCTTACTACCTAAAACCCTAGTGCGCATTGAATACTTTATTAACTTTCAACCTCGTGATATTCCCTTCATTTGGTGATGAATCAGTTAGTTGTATATTTGATTTAGTGATGCAATTCATTTATCTATACTCTTCTCTTATTCTAATTTCTTCAAATATTCGACACAACAAGGTTTTCAATTAATCAAACATTGTTTATCTAAATAAATTGCAAATTGTTAGAAAATCATCGTCCAAACCGCAGAACATCATATTTACCTAATCTGGCTAATAGTCGTCCTCTAAGTCAGTCAAGTCATAGTAAATCTTTAAATTCATCAAAGTCAGGCCGCAATTCAGTCTCTCAAAGATTCAGGATAACAGCTGTCCAGCAGAGTCACCGTCCTCTCCGTCAGCATAACGTCAGGAAATCGCAGCAAAACAAATCGAACGACAAGAGCTAAGAGAGGTTTTGTTCCTCACTATTCTACCGTCTTTTTATAGTGATTTTAATGTCAAAATGTATCAAGATTCAGTTTTAGACAGTCCTCATTGGTGGATTTGGGGTCACTCTGTAAAGTTCTGACATAGTAAGTAAGATTAAGTCATCGCACGTGCTGGTTCTGGTTTTAAAAACAGTATATTGTTGAGGTCCTGGCGAAGCTCCCAGGGTGTCCTTGGTGGGAACATCTTCTCCTGGGGTCAGGACGAGGCCATTGTTGCTGGCGGTGGCACATGCGCACTTCACCCAAAACCTCGTGAAACAGCAGCAGTCACATCGTACGTTTCAGTCAGCCATCTTTAAGAAGGCCCAAATGGTCAACTTAAGCAAAACAAACACAAAAACGTAATTAAAACATTGAAATGGCTAATAAAATATTAAACTCTCACTACTTCCCCTATGTGTAAGTAATTATCTAGTATAATAGCAACATTCAAAGCGTTTATACTCATCCAGGGATGCGCAACTTACAATTACATCACAAAATCAACATATTTCATGCAATATTCTAATTTTCTACCATTAGTATGCGTACATATATTAGTATACAATTAGTTTAGCCATGCAAAATGCAAATCCCACGTATTATTCTTTTGTTAATATAATTGGTGAGTTTTCACTTCAAACAAATTAATAATATTACTATTAGTTGATTATTCAGATTAATATAAACATGTAGAATGGGGGGGGGGTATACAAAATGTTGTACTACCCGCTCCAGCAGCTACACTCATCCTAACCTCTAGCTCAGTCTTTAGCACATTATTTGCCATTTTTTCTCCAGGGCTCTGTAGAAGCCACACAGAGGCATGGCACTTCATTATAAGACTTAAAAGAAATACATAAATAGGCTACATTACAAAAGGTCTTTTTACACATGAATAAAACTTCAAACTGATTAGTCAGGCGAAACTCATGGCCAGCTACATCTTACAATTTGGGCTCTTTTTCAAGTACATGAAGTCTATGAACATAGGGGCAGAGGAACATATAGTAAAAGGGTAAACAATGTGACTTATTTTAATTGAAGAAATCACTTTAGTGACTTAAAGGCAACTTCTCCTCTATATTGGTGAGGTCAATTTGATGTACAGTAGTGATTGGATTAGTTCGGTGGCACATCATCATTTGTACACAAGCGTTTAGGAAAATGCACGATAGAATACCTGCTTCCCATTTCATATTGATGTTCTGGGACCCCTTACACTTACAAAAGGAAAATATCCTATCTACCACTCCCGATTCTTGAGAACCAAAGGAATCCTATCCTTCTGTTTGACTGAAGCTGCCTTCTGTAGTTACACATGTACTCTATCATCTCATTCTCCTTCCATCATGACCATGCCTACTTTTATGGCACGGTATGGAGGCCAGCATTATGTTTTTTTTTTCATTTATTCAGCCGTGGCTGCAATACATATCCCAGAACTCTAACAACATTTTAATATTCTTAAATTACTGAGACACATTGACATCGTCCTTCTTTCATTGCTTCTCATGCTCAAATAAGCTCCTTATAGGTTCAGGTTAAAGGACATGGATATATGGGGCAGGGTTTGGTGAAAAATATTGTTTAAAACTCTATGGTGTTTAAATGAGTGCAAGGTTAAGCTGAGGGGCGGTGTGCTATGGCCTTGAGTTCCAGGAATGGAGTTGGACTATTGTGTTGGGTTGTCTGGTGAGGTGAAATGTGTTATCTTCACCCTGCAGAATGGGCATTTTCAAGTCAGTGAAGCAGACTACAGTGCATGAAAGGGAGGATTCTGTGACTATAGAATAGTCTGAGTTGACTGAGATAAAAGATTGCAACACTAAGAAATGGTAAGAAGGCTATGAAGCCTTTGTATGTCGTGTATGATGAATTCTAGGCAACTGAGAATGTTTTCCTGAGTTGCTCATCAGAACTCGGGCTAAATGAAGAAAAAAGGTTATCCGGAAGAAAGGGAGATTCCTTTGGGATATGAGAAGTAACACCCACTGTCATCGGAGTGGTTTATATCACAATATGTGGTAGATCATATGACGCATTCAATTTGCTGTCAGATACTCAACGAGGTGATAGCGAGGCTTAGATCTGAGTGTCAGAGGCAATTACTAATGTAAAAAATTAACACAATACTTGAATTTAATGGAAATCATTGCTGTTCTTGAATCACTGTGAAAAAAAGAGCCTGGGTAAATGTTTAAAGACTTGCCCAGATAAATGTTTTGATGTTCTTGGGACATTGACAAAGATATTTGAAATCACTGAAGTGGCTTAAGTTTCAAAGTCTTATAGACTGTAGCAAAGTTAATACAGTAAGTGCAAAGAGAAATCTTTTTATTGGGGGATGGCAATATAGCAACCACTGTTGAAAGATGGAATGGTGCTCTTTTGAAAATTGAGCCCAGCTAGTGGGGGGGCGTGGTTTGGCCACGGAGTAAGATGGCCGCCTAAGTTGTGGGCTCCGCCGGGAGAGGAGCCGTTGAATTTGGCGGCGCGCTTACCGCTAACATTTAAACTGTAATTTCAGCAGTGTTGGCTCCGTGACAACCTACGGAGCTGTTTTATGTGCAGCACGGGGCTGGACGACGTTGGTAATGGCACTTTCTTCCTTCGTGAAGTCCTGAGGTGAGCGTCACACGGGCCGGCCTCCAGCACTTCAGGTCCTTGCATGCGTATAGACCAGGATTCCTCTTACTATCTACGCCACCTCTCAGCACGTCTCCCTGACGTGACTGGATTTGAGAGCAGAGTTATGAGGAGAAAGAACACGTTTAATGTAAAAGTGCTCCAAAGTGGAAACTAAGCCTAGTGGTAGCCCTGTCAAGAGGAAATTACTAACATAGTGTGGAGGAAAGTTATATTTTTGCCCTGCATTATTTTTTTATAAAAAAAAAAAAGGGGGGGAGAAAATAATACATGTATTGACACATGGATTAATTCTAGCGCTCAAGAAACTTTACCTTCACCTTTATTATATCTTGTCAAGATACATATTTTGAAGTAAGCGTGCAGTCAATTGACTTCCTATTTCTCACATGTGTATAAATCAACATCTTGTTGACTAATTTTGTGCCTTAAAATATGTCCTTCTACATATATCCTCACTCCTGAACACTCCTAAGTACAACGATGAAGTCAGTTTTTATGACAGTAGTGATTATGACCAATATATTGCAACTTTAGCTCAACACATGTTAAATGAAGTGAGGTGAAAACGTATATCTAACCTAATGTGACTATTTTTACATATGTTTTATTGCCTGATATAGCACTTCCAGACATTAAACCTCACAAGATATCAAGAATTTAGTGAAAATGTATATGGCATATTGAAGTGGTTAGATCTACTCATCAATTGTAACTCTTTCTGATAATTACTGTTATTAAGCTATATTTGATAACCCAGTGCGCAGAAATATCATATTAGAAAGATACAATAGAAGATAAGATACATCTTTGTGCATGGCTGTGTGGTTGATCTTAATGTCAAACATTAAAAGTGACAGTACATCTTCTACACCACTTTCATTTGCTGAAGTTGTTAAGCAATCAAGCAGGATGCCTGGTAAAGGATCTTCATCTACGTCAAAAGAATCACCTCAGAATGGTAACATCTCCCCACAAGGTAATACATTGAACCAAATATTACTGGAAATTTCTGCAGTCAGTAGGCGTCTAGAAGGAATAGATGCTAATATTTCATCCCTAACAGCTGAAACCAAAACCATTGGTGTAGAAGTGGCAGGTTTCATGCATAAACTGATGTTCTAGATTTGACGCTGACTAACGTGGAAAATCGTCTTGACGCAATGCAAAATAAAGACCAAGAGCTGATATTCCTTGGCAGCAAGGTAGTTGATTTGGAGGACCGTAGTGGGAGAGATAATATTCGTTTTTTTGGCTTTCCAGAAAATATTGAAAATCAAAATGTTAGATTATTTCTCTGTGATGTTCTTCCGAAACTAACTAGCATTACCTTTGATCCTCCACTAGAAATACAAAGAGCCCACCGCATAGGTCCTCCAAGGAAAGATAACAGAGCTCGACCAAGACCTCTTATCGCTTTTTTTTTTTAAAACATGAGCAAACACGACTTCAACTAACTACAGCGCAATCGCAAGGATCATTTTCATATAAGGTCACATCATCCAAATGGCTGCGGATTTCTCTAAAGAAACTAACGAGAGACGTAAAGCATTCCTTGCTATTAGACCTCAGTTGCGGCAATTGGACATTAAATATGGTCGATTCGAACCAGCGTGATTTCTTATTACGAAAAATGGGGACTCTAGAGACTTTTATGATCCAGCAGATCTGCAGCAATTCCTAGATCAGATAAAAACACAAGACATGGATACACAAGACACTTCAACTGATCATAACCATGCGAGTCTGAGTTCTACACAACAACCATTTGATAATAGAAGACGTAATGTTAGTAACCCTTGCCAAAGAGGAAGAGATTTAGAAAGACTTACTCGTGCCCAAGATGATAAATCTTCAGCGTTGCACGCTGCTTCTGTTTTTGCACAATGTCAACATAGAGATAAATCTCGTTCCCCTCTTAAACCTGCCTCGGAAGAAGAATGACAATTTTAATATGACGAATTTAGTTCTTTAGTAAGCATTCATGTTGTTCAATCTGAAATAGACTTATCACTGCATTATTTATATTTATATTGTAAGAGTTAATTTGATTAGACAGTGCCTACCTATACAATATAAATGGAAACTGTATTCAAGTTTTGTATAATTGTATGCTATCTATTTACTATTTTATTAGAATGTTCAACCTTATAGTATTATACTATTTAATAATATTCGCTTTAGTTTCTACTCCTTTATCTGTTCTATTTAGTATATCTATTATATTATATTAATCAATTCCTCATTCGATCCTATCTATATATTTACAATTTGCAATTTTAAATAGATATAATACATTATTATGATTTATGTTGTGCTATGATTGGTATAATATTCTTTGGTACTGGCAGTATCTATTATCCTTGCTTCGGGGCTCCTCTCCGTGGTGGTGCTTCGGGAGAAACAGACCCGCGGTTCACAGTTTAATATTTTTTGATACTTCTATTATTATATATCAATCTATAACTTATATTCACCTTAACCTTCTTAATTTTACTGTATCCATACATTTTCTATTTTCACACCTTGCACTTTCTTTGTACAATTGATTATCAATATTTCTGCCAAAACCAGAGGTTTCCTTTTTTTTCCCCCTCCCTCCTATTTTATTACTGTAGATCATCCTTCATCCTTCTGCTCGGCAAAAAATCATTTTTAAACCTTACTTAAGCTCCTTGACACTCCATAAGCATGTCCATCACGTCCAATACACGCCCTTTCTCTGTGATTACATGGAATATACACGGGCTTACTCACTAAATAAAAAGGAAAAAAGTACTGCCATATCTTCAATCTAAAAGGGCAGATTTGGAATTACTACAGAGACACATTTGAACACATTTGAGTCAGAGAAACTTTTTAGAGACTCAGTAGGCAAGGTAATTCACAGTAGTATACAAAGAGATGACCATACGACTGTAGGTCCCACCCGCAAATGTGGAGTTGCAATTCTAATTCGTACATCCCTACAAGTCACAATATCCAAAACATGGAGAGATCCTGCAGGTCGTTATGTATTTGCTAACCTACGTATTAGAGATACCTATGTTTGTGTTTGCTCAATTTATGCTCCGATGGGAACAAAAAAATAATTCTTTCTTCATCTGAATCGTTTACTAATTGAGATAAATGCATCACAGTATCTAATAGGTGGTGACTGGAACATTGTGAGAGACCCAATTTTAGATAGAACAGGTCGACTAGATAAAAATAATAATTCTGATCGGGCATTAATTGATGACATATTAGCTGATAATGGCTTAATTGATCATTGGTGCCTTTCACATCCATTAGATATTGAGTATACATTTTCTTCCCCAACACATGGTACCTTATCTCGCTTGAATTATTTTTTAGTATCTCAAAGATTAATTCAGGCCATTCAAGAATCTTGTATTTTGGAAGCAGCATTATATGACCATTTTCCGGTTTTCTTAGCCATAGAAATTGGCATATCCAGACCAGGACATACAACCTGGCACATGAACATACAACAACATAAATCTCCAGAGGGCAAATACCAATTACAAACATTTTTCAAGATTATATTTTCATGAATCAGGGTTCGGTGACTTCAAATAAAATGATATGGGCTGCGGCTAAAGCAGCTATAAGAGGTCAATTAATGCGTGAGGCAGCATTAGCCAATAAACAGAATATTGCACGACAAAAAGAACTAGAACTGGACATTCAATCATATACCCATCAATATACTATAGCTCCAACACTGCAAAACCATAAATCTTTAGAGCAAGCTTGAATGGCGCTCAATGGGCTCTTCACATCTAAGGTGGAATTTGCCCTTCAAAAAATGAAAACAAGACATTATGAACATGGTGGAAAGGCAGGTACATTATTAGCGGCACAACTAAGACAAAGGAGAAACAGCCATGGTCATCCCAGCTATCCAATCATCTCAGGGTATTATTCTCACTAGGCCACAGGACATAGTGAATGAATTTGCCTCCTTTTACGCATCTCTCTACACGCCAGACACGCAGGTAGATACAGGTAAACTAAACAATTTTCTTTCAAAGGTAGATCTTTCATATCTTTCTGATGAGGCAAGGGCTCTTCTTGAAGGAGAAATGACTAAAGATGAAATTGTGCAAGCAATATCTAAATTACCATATCATAAAGCACCCGGAGAAGATGGTTTCCCAGCTGAATTTTACAGTTGGACTGGACATAACATAATTGACTCCCTGCATGCTGCTTTTCAAGAAGCTGAACAAGATAATTCTTTTTGTCCTCTTTTTGTCCTCTTTCTAACAAAGCAATAATTGGAGTACTCCCTAAACCTGGAAAAGACCCTTTAACATGTACGAGCTATCATCTCATTTCACTCTTGAACTGTGATATCAAAATATTTGCCAGTATTCTGGCTTCTCATCTTAAAAAGGTCTTACTTTCCTTAATTCATTCAACTCAGGTAGGGTTTGTTCCAGGACGTTCCTCTAGAAATCATTTACGTACACTAGCGCATAACCTATGGTATGCTAAAAACAAGACGCATTAGCCTTATCATTAGATGCTGAAAAGGCCTTGGACCGTATAGAATGGGATTATCTTTCTTAAAGTACTTGAACGTTTTGGACTTGGAGGACAGTTTATTCAGAAAGTACAACTATTATATGAGAATCCCTCTGCTCAGGTAAATTGTGGAGGCTTCATATCAGAATCATTTCAGATCCGAAGAGGAACACGCTAGGGATGCCCTCTATCCCCACTTCTTTGTCTTTTAGCAATGGAACCTTTGGCAGCCACTATTTGTCAATCAGAAGTCCCGGGCATACATCTCCCTACATGTGAATCAAAGCTATATCTGTACGCAGATGACATATGACTTACCCTAACGAACCCTCCTACTTCATTGCCATCCTTACTTAAAATCATAGATACCTTTTCTTCATTTTCCGGTTATAAAATAAATTGGAACAAAAGCAAAGCCTATCTCTGATGGAACCACTAAAGCTGCTATACACAACCCTCACGTCCTAAATACTTAGGTATTTTAGCAAATAAAGGCATGGAAAGTATGATTACTGATAACCTCAATCCACTGAATGTTCAAATGCAACGTGACTTTGATAAGTGGAAAATTCTGAATCTTTCCATGTGGGGTAGAATTGAAGCTGTTAAAATGGTTACACTCCCTTGTTTTCTGTACACTTTAGGCATGCTTCCACTACATATTCCCTTATCTTCATTGAGGCTTATAGATTCCAAAATAAAATCCTTTATTTTGGGCTCAACAAAACCTCGCTTATCCGTGGCAAAATTAAAGGCTTACCATTCTTTTGGAGGTATGAGCCGTCCATCCATTAAACATTATAATTTAGCATCACAGATTTCTCAATTGTCGCATATGTTGCCGGGAGTTTCTGATGTTCCGCAATGGGTCTATTTAGATAGTCATCTTTTATCTTCGAACTCTGATATCCTGCACTTTATGGCAATACAATTACACGTCAGAGACTCACAAACCCAATTCTATCAGCCATGTTTAAATCATGGCAAAGAGCACACTGCTTATTAGCTTTAAACTCACATATACATGAAAAGGCACCCATATGGAATAATTCCAGTGTACGTATTAATAAGAAGGTACTATTATGGCCATTATGGAAAACAGCAGGTATTCAAACTTTAGACCAAATGTTTTATAACGGTGACTTTAAAACAATCACACAAATACAAAATGAATTCGGTCTTCCATCAAATCAATCCCTAAAATATGACCAGCTTAAGCAATGCTTGATAAAACAATTAGGTTCATCCTCCCCGAGGCTTTCAAATTAGCACATAGTATCATATCTAAATACTTGGGGTACACATAAAGGAGTTGTTAGACCTGGCATCTTTGGCGTGGGTTCCTCTGACTTTTGCCTCTACCTCCAGTATTTTTGACGCTGTGCTGGATTTCGTTTTTGCTAATTTAGATGCCTTGGTGTACTTTGCCACTGCTGATCAGTGTCAAAGTGCAAGTGCTCCCTAGGTAAATTGTTATATTGATTGGTTATCCATGATTGGTATTTTTGTTTCACCTGTTAGCCCCTAGTAAAGTGCACTGAGTGTGCCAGGGCTGGTGATTCAAATGCTACTAGTGGGCTTGCAGCACTGCTTGTGCCACCCACAGGAGGAGCCCTAAAATGGTGTCAATGCTGACCTGACCAGTGTCCACACTGGCCAGACCTAAACCTTCCCTTTCTGTACACACTGGACACCCCTATGGAAGACCCTAGGTACCCCCCTGGGCAGAGTGCAGTGTATGTCAAAGGTAGAGCATGTATTGGTGTAGGTGACATGCTCTGGTAGTGAAGTACAGCCATTTTCGTTTTTCACTATTGAAAGGCTATCTTGCCCATAGGCTGTAATGGGGAATGCAATGCTGAGTATAATGTTTACCTGTATATCTTCCCATAGGAGCAAGATAGAAAATTAAAGTCTGGTATCCCTGAACTCAGAATTTAATAACACATCTTTTAGGAAAGATGTTTTTTAAATCCTGTGTGTGAAAACAGCACTTTTAGAAACTGGCTGCTTCCTTTTCTGCCCTTTCTGTGTGCCTTGGCCTGTTTGTGAATTCACTGTCTGGTTTGTGAGTGACAGGGACAGGGGTGGCTCCCAGAGGCTGAATGAGTCAGCCCAGGGCTGAATAGGGAAATTCCCCTGTAAATGGGTGGGAGGAGTAGCACCTGGGCCTGAATAGGGCTGTGCCTGCCTTCCACAATGCTGGCTCCACCCCCTGCTGGGCGGCTGACGACCCTGCCCCTCTCTCTCAAAGGAAAGAAGAAACCAAGTAAACAGAGTGCTCCAGGACTGGCCAGAACTGGTTCTGACTAGGCCAAGGCCCCTCTGCCTTCAGAGGACAAAGGATTTTGGGGTATAAGTATTGGGACCCAGACTACAGAAAAATAGATCATCCTGGAATCAAGAAGGAACCTCTGCCAAGGAGAAAGCTGTAAGACTGAAGAAAAAGGCCTGACCTGCTGTAAGACTGACCTGCAGTTGCTTTGCTGCCAAGGAGAGGGGAAGGACTTTGCTGTGTGCTGTGTCCCCTGGATTGAAGGAATCTCCAAGGGCCTGAGTAGAGCTGCCCTTCTGTTAAGAAGTCCCAGGAACAAAAGGACTTCACCCCCAGCTTCACCCCTGAACTCTGCTGTGTGAGTTCTGCACTTCCTAGAGTGCTTGATCCAATTGTGGGTCCTCTGGAAGTGGTGCCTGCTGTTGGGAAGCTGACCAAGAGAAAAGAAGTAAAAGATGTGCAACTTTTTCACACACCGCCGGCTTAGCGAGAGCATTTCCGTCACTGTGAAGATCGTCGCAGCGCCTGTCGCCGCTGCAACGTCAACGCTGCGTTCATCTTCGGAACGTCAATGCCGCTGAGTGAGATCATCGCATCGCTCGTTAGCGGGATGCATTTCATCACTGCAAACATCGTCGCAGAGCCATTGAACATTTTCGCAGAAACATCGAAGATCGTCACACCGCTCGCTAGCGGGGCGTATTTCGCCGCATCGTGCCTTTGCAAGTAAATTTCTACCGGAGAAGCTACGCCTTGGAATCCATACAAGTATCGCCTCACTCCCCATACAGACCGAATTCATCGCACAGCCCGCTGCGTGCAGCGGGGTGGTCGCATCGCCTCCCCAGGGTCTCAGGACTGATGCTGTTGCTTGTTTTTCGACGCCTGAGCGCCGCTAGGAACTTTTATCGCATCACCAGGTACTGTTGGCTAAAATCAACGCTAATGTGGATTATTTTGCTGCGAAGCTAAGAACGCTTTTAAAACCATATTCTTGAACTGTGTATGTTGGATTTTTGTCATTTTGGTCTTGTGTAGTTTATATAAAAGTACTTTATTTATCTACACTGGTGTGGAGTCCATTTGTGGTGTTTTCACTGTGTTGCTGTGAGTGTTGGTACAAATACTTTACACATTTCCTTTGATAAGCCTGTCGGCTCGTGCCAAGCTACCAAGGGGGTGAGCAGGGGTTATCTAAACAGTATATCCCCCTTACCCTGACTAGAAGTAAGGGTCCCTATTTGGACAGTGGTACCTACCTCTGCCAACTAGAGACCCCCAGATCTAACAGGAGTGATATCTGGTTTGTACAGAGTTTTTACATCACATCTTTTTTCTCAGCCCTTATCACAGACATTACAATTCAAGTGGCAGTGACGACTTTCAATTTCTTACACTACTGGTGAATGGGAGGAAATAGTGTAGAATCTAGACAAAAGAACTTGTGAAGTTAGACTTAAATTTTGTTCATTTAAAATTGTTCATGATTGGAATTGGTCTCCTGCAAGATTAAAGAAAGCTGGGCTAATTCCTCATGCCAATTGCTGGAGATGTGATAACACCAATTGTGACTCAACACACATTGTATGTAAATGTCCGCAGGTCCAAACTTTCTGGTCATATATGGGAAAACTTTCATCTTCTGCTATGCCTTTACATCTTCCGCTTATTCCAACCTGTTATTCTACTTCATGATCTTCGGTTATCTCCAAAACTCACCAAACCTCAATGCCGTCTATTTCACACAGCAATGGCTACAGCAAAAATATGTATTTTACGGCATTGGAAATCTTCCTCCCTTCCCTAACAAGAAGAATGGTTGACAACTATGTTCCAAACAGCATCACATGAACGAATAATTTATAATCTTCGAAATCAAACTGATGTATTTCTGCATTTTTGGACACCCTTCTTGAACTTGAATAGTGGCATGGATGTTGATGATAATACCCCAAGTGCTGGTACCATCGTCCCTTGTTTTGATTTGACACTTGAGCTCATTTTTCTTTTCCTCTTCTCCTTTTTCTCCTTTCTCACCCCTGGTTCTCACGCTTTCCTATTATCTTATCATATTATCATATAATTTTCATGTTTTACTATCTTATTATTTTATTTTATTATCATTCTTCCTCTATAATTGTTTATTATTCTTTCCTTCCTACTATAGTTTGCTAATATTTCATTCTTCATATTCCTTTGTATGCCTTATTCTGATCTTTTAAATGAATTACTTCTCAATGACTGAGGAGATTTGTTATATTAATATTTATATTTGTTAGTACTTATATATGATATTCTATCTATATAATGAATCTACATATCTGATGAGTTATCATCTGTTTGACTTTTCTAGGAAATTTATATTTATTATATCTATTGCTTGCATTATCTAAATATTTAATATTTTCTATATTCGACTTATCTAACTATTTATCCTGTTACATATCCCTATAGTTGTATGTGTTATTTATTGGTGCAAAGTATTTATCGGATAAAAATCTTCTTGTCTCCGTTTTTCATAGCTTCAATATATTTACCCCTATCATTCAAATTGTAAGGTAATATTATCATTATTGTACTTGTGATGCAATCTTCTTTTTCAAAATGTTAATAAAAAATTATAACACAAAAAATATTGAGCATTAGCTGGTGAAGCTTGCTAGTAAGAAAGGTATGTTAACAGTGCAGGGTAGGCGATTTGGATATCATTTTCTCAATGAATAAAAAAGGTATGTGAGTACTGTCAGAAATGGGGTTTCTGGTTGGCTAGGGTATGCACCTAAGCCAGGCAGAACCCACCACTCTAGTCAGGGCAAGGGAGTTAAACACCTGCTCACCCCATTGGTAGCTTGGCAAAGCAGTCAGGCTTATCCCAGAGGCAATATTTAAAGCGGTTGCGCAACACATTTACACACCTGTGACACACGAGGCTCACCACAAAAAAAGAGACTGCATGAAAGGCTATATAAAAAAATCCTTTGTATTGTTCATAAAACATATTAGACCACAATCACATAAATTACTGTGCCACTAGACACTTGTCATGACGTCACATAGATTATACAATCACTTTGCCAATAGGACAATTGTCATACCACCACAAGAAGGGCACTAAAGTGAACACCCTATAGGTTGCACATGTTCCCAGGACCACACCATCACAGTGCATATAATGCACATCTGCAAAGAATACTCTTTACCCTTTCACTGCAAGGTAAGAATTCAATATCCCTATGGACACAAAAATGCAGCATATAGTGGAACATGGATTATCATTAACGTCCATACCTGAGCATGTAAATCACCCCCAACAACCTGCATAATTACGGCTGGGCATACAGTGCAGCAGACAACCAGGAACATGTGGATCACCACATATTACTATTGTCACCTTGGGCCCAACACTCCTGGGCCCCTGTTACAGGTTATACGGTAATTTCCTGGGTACCATATAATGCAAGAGGTGCGCCTTGCCTACTCTAGGGAATAAAGCACTTTCAGGAAGTTCCTCATCACACGGAGCTGGGACCTCTGTCGAGGTCTTGTCCCATATTGCAGTAATTAGGAAAAAAGTGCACCAAGCTATGCCACACTGCAAGAGGGGTGGCACACACAGCAATTTGAAGGGCCGGCCAACTTCTCAAAATATGCCCCCGTTGGCGTATAGCCCTCACTGGGTCCCCGTGGGTAGAATCAACTCCAGGCAGCTACCCGTAACCGCACAGTGTAGCTGCCACTTAGGACGTAAGCCTAGCCCCACTCCACAAGCCACGGGAACTGGACTGGCCATGCGGGTGCCACTGTACCTGTCTGATTAAGGCAGGCGGAGAAGTCAGATGGCCCTGACTGACCGCAATGATGGTGCTTGGAGCCCTCCCAGGGTCTTCGTGGATGGAAGGGGGTGAAGCACTACTTGAGGATCCTATAATCGGGACATAACGTTGTGCCCAGGGGGACACACCCCTCCCAGGATGTGCAGATACTAATGATTCACATGTCGTCTTGAATGGAAGACGCCATCCCAGGAGCACACATAAGATTGATTACCTTTCGTAACCTAACTTGAACTCAGTTGTTGCGCGTATTCATCTTCAGAGTTCTCATACTACCAGGGCATACCACACAGTTATGGCACATGTCCTGCCTTTTACCTACACAGCACTCTGCCCATAGGGCTAGCTAGGGCCTGCCTAAGGGGTGACCTATATGTAGTAAAAGGGGAGTTTCAGACGTGGCAATCAATTTAAATGCCACGTCCTTCAGCAGTAAACTGCCCGTGCAGGCCCTGCAGCAGCAGAGGCCTGAGACAGGTTTGAAAGGCTACTTTGGTGGGTGGTGCAAGCAGCACTGGAAGTCTGCTAGTAGCATTTAATTTACAGGCCCTGGGTATATGGGATACCACTGTAAAAGGGACTTACAGTTAAATTAAATATGCCAAACAAGTGTAGACCAATCTTACCAAGTTTGCATGAGAGCGCACATGCACTTTAGCTCTGATCACCAGTGGTAAAGTGTCGAGAGTCATAAAACCAACAAAAACAATTCAGACAAAAGACAAGAGTAAGGCAACAAGTTCTGGTATGACCCTACAAAAAGGGGCAAGTCCAACAAGTACCTTTAACACTACCTAAAAAGAATCAAAGTGATATGAGGAGAGTATTCATAAATATGATTTTGTTGGGATTGACAAACAAGGAATCAGCTTGCCAGTCACTGGCAGATAATTACTTGT
Organism: Triturus cristatus; assembly: GCF_964204655.1. NCBI lineage: Eukaryota > Metazoa > Chordata > Amphibia > Caudata > Salamandridae > Triturus > Triturus cristatus. Next base: position 853,800,866 of record NC_140588.1, on the reverse strand, counting down.
CTGGGCATAGACCGTTTGGTGGACAGCAGCTGTTGTCAACTCGTTTTACAAATCATCAATGAAGCAAAGCCAAAAAGACAAGAGGAAAAATAAAATATTGAGTAGGATTCAAGACTTTTCATTTACCCCTGTAAAACTGGGTGGCAGACTTGATCAGTTTTAAGGAAGGATCTTGTGTTTTTTAGACACTATAGGATTATCAATAATTATTATGTAAGAAGTTCAGTGAAAAGTAACTCCCCAGGAGGGTTTGCAGTGCAGAGATGTTAGAGAGAAAGTTAGTGGATCAAGCAATGATGGATTGTGAGAGAAAGGCACTATTGCCATATCATAAAGTGGGGGTTTATATCACATGAAATCTATTCCTGGTCAAGATAAAGAAAAATAGATGAGACCAGTCATACATTTAATTGATTTTAATAACTGGGTATGTGTAGTCTATTTGCATTTCAAGATGGAGGCAATCCATCTCATGAGAGCTGTTTTGAAAAAAGGGGACTGGATAACCAGGCTAGACTTGAAGGGTTCTTAACTAACAATTCCTGTAGGCAGAGAACATCTGTCATTCAGATTCATTGTAAAGGAAAGTTGTGAAAGTTGTGAAAATTGACAAGTCTCCTTTATAAGTTAGCTTTACAGATGTGATGAGACCTATGATGACTTGGATCAGGGCATCTGGAGTATGGTTGAAATCAGATTCACATAAGTGTGTCATTAAAAACTCATCTTCTGGCAACTGTCAGTTTGTACAAAAAAAAATTGCATATTGGGTATTTGGAGATCATTTGTGAGGAGGCCCTGAAATTTCGACTTCCTATGGGCCTCCACAGAGTTCAATCCGGCACTGATGTAATAATGTATATGGAGCTTAGTGAAAGAAAAGTTAAAAAAGATCTGCAGAGAACTAACTGGAGCACTACAGTTTAAGGAGAGATCTTTGAGTTGTCTTGCAGGATTGGTATGTTTGCTTTCCTCTTCAATGTTGGTGTTGGTGATGCATTTTTGAAAGTCCCATGTGCGATTCCACTTGGTAATGGGAATGAGAATGGACTGGCCAAAGTTGTTGCCAGTGTTTCCAAGTCTGTTGGTGGGGCTTCAAGGAAAATGTAAGGATCTAGTGTTAAATGGACATCTCCATTTTGTGATTTGGATGATGCCAGGATACTCTGGAGGATGCGTCAGAGCATATAACAAGAACTTCAAAGGCATATAGATTAGTGTTGGAAAAAAAGCTTTCTTGATGTGTAGAAGGCAATGAGGATCTCATTTCAAGTATTGTCCAACATGTTTTGATTTTTTTAGTGGAGCAGTTAAGCAGGCATTAGCTTAAAATACTTTCAATTGGAACCAGTCAGTTATTTCAGCTGGACATGTGATATTAGATGATTTCCGGTAGGAAAAGGTATGCTTGTACACAGATTAGTGAAGAGTAGGGCTATGTCACAGAAGAACAATGACTAGTTATTTGAGCATTTGTATCCTTCTTTCCCTGTTTATCAGAAATGTTGTGGTGTAAGGTGTCTAAAAGAATATGAAAGCGAAGCAAATATCAATGGGGAGACAATATTTAATTCTATGTAGGTAGCCTCATAGGTTGGCTTTACGCACTTTGGCAAGCTGGTTTTGATAGCTGATGAAGGAGGTTGGTGTGGATGTCACAGTGTTTGGGGTACAGTCACTGAGAGGTGTCATAGCTACAAAAACATTTGTAATGGTTGGAGGATCTGCTGATTGGTTCTCGGATTGCATCTTTAAGAGATTCTATTTTGAACCAGTAAGTAGTGTGATGGAAAATGTTATGGAAGGGCTTTGTAGAGGAATACTAACAGCCTTTCCAGGAAATGTGGATTTCCCCTCAGGAATGGGAAGAAAATCATAATTTTACTAAACAAACATACAGAGGCTGATATCATCCCACCCTGATGGCTTCCCCCCTTTTTAATATATTAGTGTGTCAACTTTATTTGGATTCATTTTGATTTTTGAGATAAATAACTACAAGTAAAAAATGTCAGGAATAAATGCCGATAAATAAAATGTGCAGTAAGCATCAAAATCTGTATAGTATCCCTAAAAAATATGTAAAAGTCGATATTTATCAAAGATCAGACATACCAAACACGCTATCTTGGTATTTTAGGTGTGTGATATGTATCAAATCCAACTGTAGTGAACTCGTAAGGAGGTCATACGCTGTTATGGTTGCTAGATAATGAGGAGACTTGTAATGGCTGGGTAATTTTCAAAGAAGCACCGTGGCTGAAGATAAAGTCAGATGCAAATTTATAGGGTTGGGGAGCAGGTTGTAGAGATTTGACCATGAGTAGAAGATGGTCAAAGGGAGAGAAGATGTTACACATAAATTTACTCATGATTGGAGGGAAAGGAGCCTATGCTTTCTCACTGTTTGCAATGATAGTAAAAATTGTTGTTTTTGTGTGGCTCAGGAGGAATCAGTAGAAGTTAGTTTTTGATGCTATTTTGGTGGTCACAGACGTAGTTCCACTTGCTAATGAAAATGGATTGATGGTGTTGTTATCAGTGTTTCCAGGTCTGTTGGCATGGCTTAAAGTGGAGTTACAGGATCTAGTATTAGACAAGCATCTCTAGCTCATGTTTGCAAGATTTCAGGGCATTTTAGCAAATGCCAGGACTTTTGGAGGATGCTTTGGCACTTAATATAAGAGGCAGATATATATGAGCGTGCAGAAAATCATTTTGTTTGATTGTGTCAAGGAATGAGGATCCAATTTCAACTAATTCTATACAAAACATTTTTGTTGAGCAGTTTGAGCACATTTTAGCTTTCAATGCTGAGAATTTGATTTGTGCAGCAATTTCATGTGCACATGTGATTTTGGATCATTATCCAGCAGGGCACTGTGTGGTGTTCACAGTGCACCGATTAATGTGTAGTATGCATATGTTGCAAGACAACAAAGATAATGTATTTGAGTAGTTTTTTATTATTCTTCCTATATTTATGTGAGGTAAGGTATCCAAAGGAGTAAGAAAGGAATGAGCAACAGAGGGTCAATTTGTAATTTCATTCAGGTGTCCTCATAGGCTGGATTTTTTCCCACTGATGAAGGAGGGTGGTGTTGAGATTACAGTGTTTATGGAGCACTCAGTTTCATGGCTATAAAAAACATTGGTAGTGGGTGGAGGATCGGATGATTGGTCTTGTGATTCCATCTTTAAAAGATTTTATTTGAAACTTTAAAAGATGTTATTCTAAATTAGTAATTCCTGCTACTAAGAAAATTAAATTTTTACTAAAGTTACGGAGTTTGATATTTTACCATACAGCTGGCTTTCCAACCTTTAAATATTTGTTTGTAGTATTTAGATGGATTAATTATGGGTTTTGAGAAAGAAATATGCCAGTCAAACTTGTCAACACGTATTGGAGTAACATGCCAAGTACTTACCGGAAAATTATTCAGCATGCATCAAAATCAGAATGTTATTCCTCACAAATATGTGATAGTCGATAATTATCTCACCTAATAAACACCAAAAACCAAATGTTGTTTGTGTAAGGACGTGATATTATTACATCCAATAGTATTCAACTCATATTAAGGGATAAAGGCTTGAGCTTGACCAGGTCTAGTGAGGGGCATGACAAAGATGCACGTTTGGAGTCTTTGATAGAGCGCTGTGTTTGAAGTTGAGGTTTCTGGTTGGCAGAGTATACACCCAGTCCAAGCAGGACCCACATACCAAGTAACAAATAACGATGAGGCTCACAACTTGGTATGCACTGGTGAGCGTTCAACAAAACTTCAATACTTTAAATTTGTGAATCAAGGTGCTCGACTTCCTGTGGCCCACCATAAAAACCACTCTCGTCCCGAAGAATATATATAAAACAGAAGGAGTGCGTTCATTCGATCAATCAACAATCAAATATTGTAGTCCGTATAATCAAATCCCGATGCCTGCTTCCTGTTCAGTTCTTTATTTGCAATTAATTTTTCCAAAAGTTCAAATATATTGTGTTCCGACATCAAACATAATAGTAATAGATTTGTACAGCCAATGCAATTCGGCCCCCATGGGACATCATCAGGGCTGTAAACGAAAGAAAACATGATATCACAATCCAATGCATGTTAAATTTTAACAGAAATTCATACCAAAAGCAGTTATATTTTAATTGCATAAAAACCTGCCTATTTAACAATCTGCAATCTCAGAAAGAAATACCTTTATTATAAACCTATATAAAACACCCCACTGTTTGGCTTTGCATACTAATCAGGCATATTCATTATCATATGACCGGCTACTCTTTAAAAACCCATGTAGTTGATACACCTCTCATGACAACTGAACGGTTCAATGAAGCTTCTAACTGTAATTTAAAAGCATATTAATGCATAGCGGGCCACTGCTCCCACATGTAGCCCCTGTATCTTAGGACATCCATCCCAGTAAAAGAAAAAAAAAATAATTAAGCGTACCTTCTAAATTATAAACAATCGATGTAGGTGTAAAATACTGAAAATTTGTTATGTGATCCTTTCTGGGTGGAAAAAATGACTTCCTCTCCAAATATTATACGAAATCTGTGTGAAAACATAATTTCACATCACTCACAATGTTTTTAGAACTAAATTTATAGGTCAATGCTCCCCGCTTAACTTCCATGCCCTCCTCACCTGTGTTCGGGTTATTCTGGCCCATCTAATAGAATCGTCTCCAATTGCTCAATCTTGCTCTGTAATTATGCGTGATCCCAATCTCAATCTAAAAAAGTATTTGTTAAGAAAAAAGCATAAGGTGTATTTGCTGTATTTCTATTAGGTACCCACTCTCCATTTAACCTTTACTGAATGCTAGCTCGATAACATACCTTGCACCAGGGCTATGGTCAGCCTCCAGAGTAACGCCGCATCTACAGCCGGTCCGATAAATCTGCTGTGATGTGAGTCTCCCGCCACTGTCGACATTTAAATCTTTCACCCACCAATCATGTCAGAGGGTTTGCAACCCCATCATTTGCATACTTAATTCTATGTCTCCCATCAGGTCCGCCATCTGATTTGCTGTAAAAAACTCATAACTAACCCGGCCATCCCACGTCCAACAACTGGAAATCATGTGTCTAAATTCGTCCAATCCGAAGCCCAACAGAATAGGATGCCTACCTACTATGCACACCGTTGCCTCTTTTCCTATTGTTTACATCCCCAACAGACAGGAAACACTCTGGAATCCCTGTCATCCAATCTATTGCAACCTCTTGTGCAATGTTCCAACTTCTACCAATCCTAGATCGTCTAAGATCTAAAGGCAGTTTCCTGTCTAATCCTTTATACGTGTTTGTCAATCGGACAACCTAACTACCTATTTTTCACACCCAATTCTACTCTTACCAACCAATACCTTTGAGTATTACGCACACGTATTAACATTACGTTACCTGCTTTATCTTTATGGCGGTTTCTTGTATGGTCTGCTATCCGTGTCCGTCAATAGGACAACCTAACTACATGTTTTTCACACACAATTTTACTCTATCAACCAATCCTTTTCAGTCTTGTGCACATATTGACCTTTTGTTACCTGCTTTATCTCTTTGTACACGTGGGTGCCGATTCCGATCCGTTAAAAAAAAAATTCCGACCGACTGGTATCCCTATTTTTTTACGTACGAATCATACAAGTCCCGTACAAACGGCGAAGTACAATTTGTATGTGAAAAATACATACGAATGACCTCGGGAAAAGTCTACGACACGTCCCCGGACAGTTTTACGTACGAGTCGTAAAACTGAAGTCCGAGCGCACAAGTCTGATCCGTACCGGCGTCCCAAATACACAAGCTTATGGAAAACGTCCCGTACGGAGCGAACTGTGCACAACCCCTACCCCGGGTATACTTGGGCCCGGGGTACGAGTCGTACGGCCCCCCCAGCCTCCTTTTACTCGTGCATCGTGGCCTACTTAGCTTTTCCGGCACTTTTTGGCTCCCGTAAAAATATAGCCGTGCGGAGTGCTGTGAGTACGAATCGTACTTGCTGGTCCGTAAAATGCTGCCTGACTCCATGCGGACGTCGCGTACGCGCTGTTCAGGATCGGAATTGTATGTATTTTTTTAGCCGCACTGTGTTTTTTACGATTCGTACGGAAATGGTATTTCTGTACGAATCGTACTTGCTGGTTTGAACGGTGGCATTCCCGGGTACGAGTCGTACGGAGAAAACGCTCCGTACGACCATTTGTACCCGGGTTTTACAGGATCGGAACCGGCACCCTAGTGTGTCAGATCTTATCCTGCAACCAATCAATTAAATGACGACCATATTGCCTTCGCTCTCTAACGATTTCATATTGCCATTCATAGCCTATCCGGCCATTACCCTATGCTAACTTGAAATATTAGGATGGCATGCTCCATTTATCCTGAGCTTTACTTCCGCAAACCAATCCACTCAACACATCATTACAATTTGCGCATGTTACAATCTTTTCAGGATGATAATGCCTACCTCCAATATTATCTAGAAACCTTAAGGTCTGTAGTGCGTTGCTAAGCATACTCCTTAGGTGTACCACTCTTCTCCTGTAAGCCATAAATCATCTGGTGTTTCAGGGTGACTATCAAGACTACTAAATCCATATCAATTTTTTTTTGCCATATTTATCAACCATCAATTCAACTGAGTCATCTGTTATTCCGGGATGACTATCACTACTAAATCCGAATCTAAAGTTTTACTCTGCCAAATTTATCAAACAATTATTCAACTGTAGCAAAAAAATGAAATGCAATAGAAGGAAAAAGTCAAAAATGCCAGTTCCTAACTGCAAATGTCACAGCAATTCTATACCTCCACTACCCAAAGATATTACTCTAAGAAGTGATGGAGTTCCGTGTCACTATTCAACCCTAGAGCCACCGCTCTGCCCCTACTTATCCATCTCGCTTCTTGTTGTCTAATCATCAGTTCCCAATCTACTCATCTGGTCCTGGTAATAATCCTTCGAATGCCATGGCACCTGATATCTTTCTCCATGCTATGCTTTTCTTTGATATGTTGATATAGAGGTGATCTGATGTCCTGGTTTGTGATGGAGCGTTTGTGTTCTTGAATTCTGAGTTTTACATTTTGTTTAGTGCTTCCAATATAAAAATGTTTGCACGCGCAAACTTTGATATAAATGACTGCAAAGCTCTTACAATTAATAAATTCCTTGATAGAGTAACGTTTATTAGTATTATATGCAAAGTCTTTTGTTCTGTTCATATCCAGATTGCAAACGTTACATGCCCCACAAACATAGAATCCTTTTGGCGGTTGTGGTGGCCAGTTGGAATCCCCTGTTCTCATGGGTTCTATATAATTCCTTGTTACCACCTCTCTTATTGTGGGGCTTCTTTTAAAGATCACCCCTGGTTTATCACCAATAAGGTTCACCACACCTGGCACTCCCTTCAATAACTTCCAATTCTTTCGTAAGGCTTTAAAAATTCTGTCCTTCTGTGAGCAATAAGTGGTCACAAATGACAATCGTTCTTTGGAATGAATTTATCCTTCTGTACCAAAGTGGTTTCTCTCTTCACTCTCATTACTCTCTCTCTAAACTTCGCCAAAACACTTTTCTTATATCCCCTGCACTGTAACCGGTGTTGAAGATTATCTAATTCCATTGTAAAGTCATTATCTGTGCTGCAGTTCCTGTGTATTCTTATCATCTCCCCAAAGGGGATTCCTTTAATCACTAGATACCTAGTGAGCGCTGTCAGCCCTTAATATGGAATTAGTTGCAGTGCTTTTTCTAAATAACCTGCTCTTAATGGCATCACCATCTATAAACAATTCCACATCTTGAAAATCTATTCTTTCAGTGTTGTAATTCATGGTGAAAGTAACATTAAAATCATTCTGATTCAAATAACCAAAATATTCAGTCAATTCAGTTTGTGTACCCCTCCAGATCATCAAAACATCATCAATGAAACTGACCCAAAATAGAATATGATCCGTCCACCTTGAGGCACCTCGACTCCAGGCATGCTCCCTCTCAAACCAAACCATAAAAAGGTTGGCGTAAGAGGGAGGAAACCTGAAACCCATCGCTTTTCCCCCTAATTTGATGGAACCATTCATCCTCAAAAAGGAAAACATTCCTATTCAAAATCAGTGAGCTCATTTCCACTAACATTTTTGAATGGTCCCATTAGCTGGCACTGCGACTCCCCAGAAAATGGTTCAGAGCCTGTTCTCCTTTCTCATTGTTAATACACGTATACAATACAACCACATCTAGTGTGACAAGACTCATCCCTGGTTCCCATTTCACATCTTGTAATTTATTCAAAACATCCATGGTGTACCTTATGTAGGATGGCAAATTAGTCACTAATGGCTTCAAAAATATATAGACAAATTCCGATAAGTGTTTGGTTACACTTCCAATGCTAGACACTATGGGTCTCACTGGTGGATCTCACTGGTGGATCGGATCTGGACTTATGCACTTTCGGCAGAGTGTAGATGGGTGGGATTAACCCCTTCGACGCGCATGATGGAACGGTTCCGTCATGCACGTCGGTTGGGCTGTGCTTATGACGGAACCGTTCCGTCATGGCCCCGCCCGCGCTCAGAACCTTCAGCGTGGCGCGGAAATCCGCGCCGCGCTGAAGGGGTTAATCATGTCTAATGCACTTCTCATCTAGTAATCCTTCCTCTTTCCATACAAAAAGTCTCTCCAATATTTTTCTGGTAGCCTCCTTAATAGGATTCCTGTTAGACCTGCCAGCCCTTTGGCTGTTCCCTCCTTATTTTTTTCTTCCTTTACCCTCTAATTTTTCTGTCCACTAGTTTTTTTTGGTGTTGATTTAGAGGCTCTGGGTGCCCCGTTATCACTAATTGATGGTGTGGCGCAAGGTGCTTCCCTAAAATGGAGGGAGGGAGAAAGCTCCTCCACAAAATGGTGGCCTAAACTGTCACCTCAGAACCTGGGCCATAGGCTGTCATGAGGGGTTCCAGAACCTTCTGGGCCACTCTGGCCAGTCAGGGCCCAGGCTATATATAGAGGTGAGGTGTGTCGGCCATTTTGTAGAAGGTGTGAAGTGAGGTAGTCAGGAGTAAGGCACCTGAGTGGGGAGGTGGGAGCGCAGAAGGGGGGAAACTGACTGTTCTTAGGGCCTGCTTTTCCCCCCCTTGGTTGACACTACCCCCTACCTCGTGACCTAGCCTTGCCTTCAACCTCTGACCTGGGATCACATTAACTGGTTGTGCTTCCCACCTAGACAGGACCCCTGAGGGGAACTGAGGGAGAGAGTGGCCATCTCCAACCTTGTCCACCGTTTTCCTGACTGTGCCTGGGTTCCCCCTGTCTTGTTCCGCCACCGGCGTGTGGCCTGCCGCCTTCCAACCAACCTGCCCTGAACCAGGGCGTTGCTGTGAGGGAAAAAGGGGCGCTAGGCGCCAAGCACATCGCCACCTCCGAACTGCAGGCCACCCCTTAATTTGTATCACCATCGCGGGGCTGCCCCCAAAGAATAGCTCACCACTGCGGCCCGGTGCCGGAAAGGTCACCCTCATGATCACTGGAGCCCGCGAAGAGGACCGGGGCCCCGCCGCTGCCATCGCAGCCTCAGTAACGCAGCACATCTTGTGAGAGGGCCGCCGGAATTCGAAGAAGGCCGCATTAGGCTTGGAAGCCAGCCTCCCGCATCACGTGACGGGGCGCCCCGCCGACTCCTGAAGCCGTAGAGGCCGCGCCCCCGCAGGCCGCGCTGAAAATGGCAGCCGCGGGCATGCCTCCGATCCCCCACCAACTCGATGGTATCGCGGAAGGAGGAGGCCCTCGACCCGGAGATCGCCGGGAGGCCGGAGAGCCCTCGCCAGGGCCAACGTTGAGCCACAGAGTAAGGTAACCCCCAGGGGAGGAGGGCGGGAGGCCCGAAGCTCGCTCCTTCCCCGGGGGAAGCCCGTTGTCAAGTCTGCTGAGAGTCCCCTCTACCCTTCGCACCGGGATCCCCAGACCGCTATATATTTAATGACCTGATTTCAAGCGCATTGTAATGGCTATGTGAAGCGCTATAGTTATTGACCTGATTTCAAGTGCATTGTAATGGCTATGTGAAGCGCTATATTTAATGACCTGATTTCAAGTGCATTGTAATGGCTACGTGCAGTGCTATATCTAATGACCTGATTTCAAGTGCAATTAAATTACTATGTGCAGGGCTATGTCTATGACCCTAATGAGATGTAAATGAAAACTGATTGATTTCCTCTGAAAGAAAAGAAAAACTGGATGAAAAGAAAGATAAAGCTTTTCTAACTTTTCTAACTCCTTGGTGTAGTGTCGTTTTTAGTGGTGATACGCTGGAGTGCCGAGGTGAGTGGGATGCAAGCACGACATGTCCTCTGGAATGAGGCCTGTCCACCTGAGTCCAACAATTCCCATGTAGCTTCACATAGCAATTAGTGTCGCTCAACTGTCTAGTAATTTCAATACAATACTCAGATCTATTCATAGCAACAATATTCCCGCCTTTGTCGACTTCTCAAATCACTATGTTGTTATCCGTTCTCAGAATATTCAATGCTCCTCGTTCTTCCTGTGTCAAGTTATCCATTTCTCTGAACCCCCACCACCCCTTACTTCCTAGATCCTCTAATCTGTAAAATTCTTCCATAGTCTTTTTGACATACATATCTATAGCTGCAAATTGTGTGCCTGGTGGTGTGAATTTGGATTTAGGTCTTAACCCACTAGTACAACTGTAATCAGTTGGCACATTCAACATAGGGGCAATATCCTCAACCCCCTCAGTCAAAGACATAAATAATTGTACATCACATAATTCTGAAATAGTCATTTCTGAACCTTTATTGGCTGTTTTTACATTCGCAGGTTTGTCCATTGCCGCAAAAAACTTTTCAGTTTCAATTTCCTAGAAAATCTGAACAAATCATTTACCAAATCCGTAAAAAAATTACAAAAATTTCTAGGACAAAACGATAATCCTTTTTTCAAAACTGTTAACTTATGTTCATTCAATTCTCTGTTAGAAAGATTAACCACCTCCAGTTCCTCGTTCAGCATATTACCCATTGACCTGGTAACCTCTAATGCTCCGTCTATTTCCTGACTTTGTCTTGACTGCGTGTCCCTAATCTGATATTTCCTGTGCTTCCTCCCCCATCTTGTTCTACTGCTGCTTTTTTCCTGCCTCTTTTGATCCTTAAAATCTCCTCGGGAAAAGACAAGCTTTTGGCTGGTATGCCTCCCACTGCTCCCAGTGTTGATGGTTCATCTATAGATGAAATGCTGCAACTGCTATAATTTACTGAACTCAATTCACCCTGCATTCACTGTTTGTTTAGGTTTGGGAATCTCGTCATAACCCTTAGCAAATGTAAAAACTTTGCCTTGGTTATAATCCCTCTCGTCTCTTCTGATTTTACTCAATTTTTTTATCTTTGATTTGCAGCTGATGTCTGTTGATGACTTCCTTTAAAATACCATAATATTTTATCAGTCAACTCAATCAGATTCATATCTTTTATTTCCCTTTCCAGAGCCGCAATCTGACTTTTAAGTTTCTCCACTTTCCTGTCCTTGTATAAAACACCCCACTGTTTGGCTTTGCATTCTAATCAGGCATGTTCATTATCATATGGCATTTTATATGGCCGGCTTACAAGCTTAGAATAAAGGTATTTCTTTCTGAGATTGCAGATTGTTAAATATGCAGGTTTTTATGCAATTAAAATATAACTGTTTTTGGTATGAATTTCTGTTAAAATGTAACATGTATTGGATTGTGATATCATGTTTTCTTTACTTCACAGCTCTGATTAAGTCCCGTGGGGGACGAAACGAGTTGGCTGTACAAATCTATTACTATTATGTTTGATGTTGGAACACGATATATTTGAACATTTTGAAAAATTCATTGCAAATAAAGAACTGAACAGGAAGCTGGCATCGGGATTTGATTATTCGGACTACAATTTTTGATTGTTGATTGATGGAATGAACGCGCTCCTTCTGTTTTATATATATCCTTAGATCAACACTTCATCAGCATCAGAGGGCAGTGTGTCAGTTCCGATTAGAGCAGTGGTGACAATGGATAGATTTTTGCATACACAGCTGAAGAACCTACTTCTGAGGCCTAGGAATAGAACGGGCACCTCATTAAGGTAGGACTCACGAATAGCAGAGTCCAGCAGCACCAGCGGAATTGCAAGAAGTCATTTATAAATCTGAGACTTCAGAAAACTGTAGGCAAGCCAGCAAGCCCATAGAGAAACGTGGGTTCAAGGATGTGAGAGCAGGCCCAGTCCCTCTCACTCCCAGTCAAGAAGCAGCAGCCCATCACAGCAAAGCAGGTAGCAAAGTGGCAGTCCCACCTACAGCACAGCAATCAGCAGGCAGCAGACCGATACAACAAAGCAGTTAGCAAAGTGAAAGACCCTCCTGCAGCACAGCATCTCTTCTTTCCGGTGGAAGGTCCTTGGTTCCAGTAAAGTTCTGATTTGATGGTGTCAGTGGTCCAGTACTTATACCCAAATGTGCCTTTGATGTGGGGGAGACTTCAAAGAGGCCTTTGAAGATCACAAGGCCTTGGCCTTTCCTGCCAAGGCACCAGTCTCACTACAGATATTATGCAACTCTTTGTGTGGGGACAGGCACAACCCTGTTCATGTGAAAATATCAGCTCTTTTCTCACAACCTACCTCAACTGGATGCAAATCTCATACCCCAGCTCCCTTTGTGTGACTGTCCAGAGGGAATGCACAAAGCCCAGTTGTCCCCCAACCCAGATATGTATTCAGAAACAGGCAGAGCACAGAATGGTTAAATTTAGAAAATGCCTACTTTCTAAAAGTGGCATTTTAAGACTTAAAATTTAAAATTCGACATCACCATGAGTTGTGATTATAAATTGTGGTCTAGAGACACCAAACTCCAAATCGCTATCTTTTCCCAATTGAAAATTACACTCACAATGGTGCCAATTACGATCCGGTAAAAAATGTCCCCGTACGACTCTTATCCGGTCTTTTTACCGTACGAATCGTACAAGTGCCGTACGAACTGGCAATCACGATTCGCATGGTAAAAAGTCCATACGAACCGCATTGGGAATCATTCCCCACACGTCCTCGGGTCGGAAAATGTGTCCGACACGTCCTCGGACGATTTACCTTACAAACGTGAAAAGTCAAGTCCGACCGAGGAATCACGATCCATCCCGTGCGTCCGAGCTTACAACCGTATGAAAAAAACACCGTCCGCACCGAACTCCTATAGCAACCATGGAGACATGTGCCCGCATACGCGCCCAACACTCCCCCCAGCCCCTGTACGTCCGACACGTACCCCCCGTGTATGTATACCCCCACCCGTCTAGGTACACCCCAGTACGTTCGAGTCCTACCCCCACCCCTGTACGTGTCGCACCACCGTGTACCCAGTACGTTCCAGTCGTACCCCCACCCCAGTACGTGTCGTACCACCGTCTATGTACACCCCAGTACGTTCGAGTCCTACCCCCACCCCTGTACGTGTCGCACCACCGTGTACCCAGTACGTTCCAGTCGTACCCCCACCCCAGTACGTGTCGTACCACCGTCTATGTACACCCCAGTACGTTCGAGTCCTACCCCCACCCCTGTACGTGTCGCACCACCGTGTACCCAGTACGTTCCAGTCGTACCCCCACCCCAGTATGTGTCATACCCCCGTGAACCTACACCCCAGTACGTACGAGTCCTACCCCCACCCCTGTACGTTCCAGTCGTACCCCCACCCCTGTACGTGTCATACTCCCGTGTACCTACACCCCAGTACATTCCAGTCGTACCCCCACCCCAGTACGTGTCGTACCACCGTCTATGTACACCCCAGTACGTTCGAGTCCTACCCCCACCCCTGTACGTGTCGCACCACCGTGTACCCAGTACGTTCCAGTCGTACCCCCACCCCAGTACGTGTCGTACCACCGTCTATGTACACCCCAGTACGTTCGAGTCCTACCCCCACCCCTGTATGTGTCGCACCACCGTGTACCCAGTACGTTCCAGTCGTACCCCCACCCCTGTACGTGTCATACCCCCGTGTACCTACACCCCAGTACGTTCCAGTCGTACCCCCACCCCAGTACGTGTCGTACCACCGTCTATGTACACCCCAGTACGTTCGAGTCCTACCCCCACCCCTGTACGTGTCGCACCACCATGTACCCAGTACGTTCCAGTCGTACCCCCACCCCAGTACGTGTCGTACCACCGTCTATGTACACCCCAGTACGTTTGAGTCCTACCCCCACCCCTGTACGTGTCGCACCACCGTGTACCCAGTACGTTCCAGTCGTACCCCCACCCCAGTACGTGTCGTACCACCGTCTATGTACACCCCAGTACGTTCGAGTCCTACCCCCACCCCTGTACGTGTCGCACCACCGTGTACCCAGTACGTTCCAGTCGTACCCCCACCCCAGTACGTGTCGTACCACCGTCTATGTACACCCCAGTACGTTCGAGTCCTACCCCCACCCCTGTACGTGTCGCACCACCGTGTACCCAGTACGTTCCAGTCGTACCCCCACCCCAGTACGTGTCGTACCACCGTCTATGTACACCCCAGTACGTTCGAGTCCTACCCCTGTACGTGTCGCACCACCGTGTACCCAGTACGTTCCAGTCGTACCCCCACCCCAGTACGTGTCGTACCACCGTCTATGTACACCCCAGTACGTTCGAGTCCTACCCCCACCCCTGTACGTGTCGCACCACCGTGTACCCAGTACGTTCCAGTCGTACCCCCACCCCAGTACGTGTCATACCCCCGTGTACCTACACCCCAGTACGTACGAGTCCTACCCCCACCCCTGTACGTTCCAGTCGTACCCCCACCCCTGTACGTGTCATACCCCCGTGTACCTACACCCCAGTACGTTCCAGTCGTACCCCCACCCCAGTACGTGTCGTACCACCGTCTATGTACACCCCAGTACGTTCGAGTCCTACCCCCACCCCTGTACGTGTCGCACCACCGTGTACCCAGTACGTTCCAGTCGTACCCCCACCCCAGTACGTGTCGTACCACCGTCTATGTACACCCCAGTACGTTCGAGTCCTACCCCCACCCCTGTACGTGTCGCACCACCGTGTACCCAGTACGTTCCAGTCGTACCCCCACCCCTGTACGTGTCATACCCCCGTGTACCTACACCCCAGTACGTTCCAGTCGTACCCCCACCCCAGTACGTGTCGTACCACCGTCTATGTACACCCCAGTACGTTCGAGTCCTACCCCCACCCCTGTACGTGTCGCACCACCGTGTACCCAGTACGTTCCAGTCGTACCCCCACCCCAGTACGTGTCGTACCACCGTCTATGTACACCCCAGTACGTTCGAGTCCTACCCCCACCCCTGTACGTGTCGCACCACCGTGTACCCAGTACGTTCCAGTCGTACCCCCACCCCAGTACGTGTCATACCCCCGTGTACCTACACCCCAGTATGTACGAGTCCTACCCCCACCCCTGTACGTTCCAGTCGTATCCCCACCCCTGTACGTGTCATACCCCCGTGTACCTACACCCCAGTACGTTCCAGTCGTACCCCCACCCCAGTACGTGTCGTACCACCGTCTATGTACACCCCAGTACGTTCCGGTCCTACCCCCAACACAACCTCCTAAGTACGGAGCGCACCCCAGGCCCCAACATCACAACCGCATGTACGAGTCGTACCAACCCACACACAAGGACAGCACCGTACAACCAAATGGCCCATGTACACACCGTACACACGCTCAAAACGCACGTACACAACCAGGACAAAACAAAACAACACAAGAAGACACTATTCGAATGGCACAAAGCCACTAAACATGGCCAACAAACACTACAAATACACCTTCACTGACCTGCAACTGCCAAAGACAAACAGAGGGCCAAAACACCACCACTACTTATAACACACCCACCCAAAATTCAAACACTGCCACACCCACCCATGGACCAATAAAAAGGGCCCACACACACAAACCATGAGCCTTTGCAACAGACTCACTGCTGCCAGACACCACAGAACCATACAACAAGCTACACCACACCTTACACTTGCACACCTTCACACAACCACCCTCACAAACACCCCCTCATCACATTCACACACACACACACACACAACCATCCACACACCCCCCCAACATCCACACACCCCCCCCCACCATCCCCACCCACACCCCTCACCATGCCCACTACCAAGAATCCAAAGTTCAGTAACCGAGAGTTGGAGGTCCTTGTTGATCAAATCCTCAGAGTCGAGCCACAGATCTTTGGAACATTGGTCAGAAACACCAGCCTGGCAGCAAAAACAGCCATGTGGCAGACCATCGTCGATGCTGTGAATGCTGTTGCGGACACCAGAAGGACCAGGCAGGAATGCCAGAACAGGTGGTACGATCTGCGGAGGAGGGTCAGAGCCAAGAGGCAGGAGGAACACGACCAGGCCAACGCCACCGGAGGAGGGCCCTCCTGCAGACCCGTACAGTACCATCCCTGGGAGGAGAGGGTGATGGCCATACTGCCGGTGGAGGCAGTCGAAGGATTAGAAGGACTCCGAGACCCGGGTGAGTACACAAACAACGCACCTCACATTGGGGGAACGGCATCCACAACCAAAATCACTAACAGGCACGCAACCACCACAAGCCATCGCATTACTCAACCACACTCCATGAGCACGCACATGCCACTGCTGCCACCATGCCCCATGCACCCAGCTGGACAATGTCAAGTCACAGGCCACAGAAGACAACAACACATGACACGGTAACCCGGATGGCGGGAGGCTGGGCCCCAAAAATCACATAGTGCGACTCCGAAGCAGACAACAATGCACTCTGCCCATATGGCCTAGGTCACAGCCAGACAAACAGTGTGTCCCAACACAGGAATGACTTGCCAGCAAATGGCGGACGCCTTGCATCAACACATGGGGGTGAAGGCACTGTTTTGCACATGACAGCAGCTAATGAACAGCCAACATTGTGAAAGAGTGGCAGCACACACCACCACAGCAGCAGCGCAGAGACACACATCACACCCAATGGGTGCCTGGAGATCAGAAACAAACTCACATCAACAAGCCAAGGGCCACTCAAAGATCTGCTAACAGTGTGTGCCCAGGAAGCTGGGCTGAGGTGTCAGAGGGTGACACACAGAGGGAGGGAGAGGGGGACAGAGAGGGAGGGAGAGGGGGACAGAGAGGGAGGGAGAGGGGGACAGAGAGGGAGGGAGACACAGGGAGACGGACAGAGGGAGGAGGCTGACACACAGAGGGAGGGAGAGGGTGACAGAGAGGGAGGGAGAGGGGGACAGAGAGGGAGGGAGAGGGGGACAGAGAGGGAGGGAGACACAGGGAGAGCAAATCAGCCGTGTGGTGTGTGGGAATGTCTGCTCGTCAGCAGGTAGACTGCGTGCATGTAGCCAAGGGTGGCCCGTGCCAGAACCCCCCCTCTTCTCCATGGCAAAACACAGGGCCATGTCACAACCTGTGCACGAGCACAATGACAGCTACCTGCATCACATAAGTGTGTGGAACAACTCCATGTGCACATGTACAGTGCTACACGGAAGGCGCCAATGCATGGCTCGCAACACCTGCCCACTCCACTGCTGACTGCAGTCACACTTGACGCAGCAAGTAAGACTGTGCCACACATAGTTAAAGGGGCCAAAGTGGTGCCCAAGGGACACACCCATGCACAAGTGCACTGTGAGTGGAATGCAAGACAGATCCTAATTCCAAGAGGAAATGTGCCAACTTTGGAAATGATGAAACATGGATGTTGCATGGACCAAAATTAACATTGTCTCTCTCACACACAGGGCAACGTCGTGGTGCACCCCCCAACACTGGGGGGGAAGACTCACAGGACCCGGATCTGCAGGAGCCCGATCCCACCGGCAGCGACCACTCTCACCACTCTGTGGACGACCCCGACCGACCTGGCCCCTCTGGTGTCCAACCGCCTGCAGCACCTGCGTCAGGTACAACTGTGCCAACCACCACCCCCACTCCTGCCACATCCCACGAGACACCCAGGATCCCTGCCCCAACACCACAATGCAGCCAGGCTGGCCAGGAGGGACACGGTGTCCCGGGCACCCAGGAGGAGGCAGGCGACAACGCCAATGCCACCCCTCAGGGGTCCCGGAGACCCGATGTGCCCACAAGGGCAGGCCAGGCGCAAGTGGGCAGGGGTGGTGGGAGTGGAGGACGGCGGAGGCACGAGCCTGACCAGTTGGCTGGGGATCCGGTATTTTCCCATGTCCGTAACATCCTGGACTCATACCGGCAGGACACCACGGGCATGGCCCAGGTTGTGTCCGTCCTCGAGGGGATCAAGGCCCAGCAGGCCCAGCAACATGCGGAGCTACATGCCTGTCTACTGGTACACCAACGGAGGATGGAGGACAGACAGGCTGAGCAAGTGACGGCATTCCAGGGGATTCACGCTACACTCCGTGGGATGGCCGACAACATGGCCGACCCTCCCTGTGCCAGAAGGCGAAGAACATCACCACCCACAGGGAGGGATCAGGAGGAGGAGGAGGAGGAAACATCCGACAGAGCATCCCAGATGTCGTCACGGCCTGCTGCTGAGGTTCCCCGCAGGAGGCCGGGTCGTCCACGGAAAGGACCGTGAGGGTCGGCGCTACATCACCATCTCCCAGGACACCTGGCCTGGCACCTGGCCCACTGGAGCAACAGCATCACAGCATCAAGAGACATTCTCTGCCACATGGCCCTGCTGGTCACTGGCTGACCAATGTTGACAAAGACTGTGGCATGGACTCTGAGGATATCCAATGGCAAGGACATCAACTCCCCTACTGAACTTTGGATTCCAAATTCCCGGAAAGACACTCACTTTGTTGCCCCCCCCCCAATAATAAATCACACTATGAAGAGTAGATGCCTGCTGGTAGCATTATTACCTAACATGTGTCTTGTAAAGTCAAAACATGCCTGAGTCATCTTTTGTCTTCAACCACCCACACCCTGGGGCCTGAGTCTGGCACAGGACACATGGGTCACAGTGTATTAGGCAAGACAGACATGGAGCACCATACACACCCGTGATGGGCCCAACCAGCTGAGGGGGTTACCGAACAACCGTGCTGACACACACATTGAGTACAGCAACAGTCATGCGCAGAGGTCAGGGATCCAGTCCAGTGTCCTGGGGGGCACCCAGGTCTGTGTAGACAGGTGGCAGAAACATGTCCTGCAAGCTTGAATCCGGTGGATGCAGAGAATGGGGGCCTGTCCAACGTTGGATGCATGGGGATGGCACATGTCACAATACCCACACAGTCATGGACATCATGCCCAATACACAGTCTCAGCCCACACACACAGCTTGCATCTTGCCACTCGACACATTGACACATAGCCACAATCAGGGAATACCATGCCAGACAAGCAGGATGCACCGTGGCAACACACCAGCATTGACTGAGAAGAGGCACCTTGGAGGCATAGGGACACCTTTATTAGTCATGTATTCGGGATTGCAGAGGCAACTCGAAGTACACATGAACACATCATGTGGAGTAACATGTGGGTCCAACACTGGCACCCCCCTTCAGCAGCACACATGCGTGTTCGCCATGGAACTGGCACACAAGCGTCGGCTAACAGCTAAATACCCACAGCTGCACACGGAGAGCCTGCCATACACCATAGATCCGCGGATGTCGAAGTCCCACACCATGTCAAGCCAATGCTAACCGAATGTGTCCGAGGGCAGTGTCACACACATTGATGCCATCATCACAATCCCCTATCCCATCACTGATGACTGTCAACCAGGCAGACCATCTATTCAGGTGTACACAGCTGCATGTCGTGTCCCATGGGGATGCGACATGGCTGCAGAGGAACCAAACACCGACAGGGGCAGTGTGCACACATCGTGAACAACTGCCACACCCAATACACCCCAGATGCATCCCTTACCCCATGGAGACTTCCAAACGTGTCCGTGCCTGTAACGCTGAGTCAGCCCACGATGTCATGTCCATGAGGAATAGCAGTGCCACAACAATGCAACCAGCAGACGGCATGCGCAGGTACCTGGGGAAGAGAGACACACAAGAAGTCAGCCACAAAAAGCACAGCCACTTGCATGTGCATGAACTCGACACATGTATGGATGACAACATGCTATGTCACAATTATGACTGGGGAAGTACAACCATCACTGGCACCATCACTCCAGTGACACACCCACACACACCTCTGACTCACGTGCCATACATGCAGGTGGAGACACACATCACAACGCATGCCACACGGGGACCAATGCGTGCACACTCAGACACTGGTACTCACCACTATGCCAAGAAGTCGCGTATGAGCCGAGTCCGGATGTCCTCTTGCGGCTCCACATCCTCCACATCACTAGCCCCATTGCCAAGCCCTTCGTCCTCCACGGGTGGATGGTCCTCGTCATGTTGATTCAGGATGAGTGGCACTGCTCTTTCAACTGCCATGTTGTGCAGCATGCAGCAGACCATGAAGATCTTGCAGACCTTCGCCGGGGCATATGGGAGTGCGCCGCCGGTCTTGTGGAGGCACCTGAATCGGCTCTTCAGCATGCCAAACGTCCTCTCTATCACTCGCCTTGTCCGGCCATGGGCGGTGTTGTAGCGGAGCTCGGCCGGCGTGATGGGGTTGCGGAGAGGTGTGAGCAGCCAAGGCATGTTGGGATAGCCAGCGTCCCCTACATGGAAAGCACATGGTCATCGTTAGAATTGGTGAAGCGGTCGTGCTGGTAGGCTATACTGAATACAGGACAGACAGACTGTACCCACCAACAACACATGCCCGTTCGTTGCGCAGCTGCATCATCATATCAGGCATCCCGCTACGCCTCATGATGTAGGCATCGTGTGCTGATCCTGGAAAACGAGCACAGACATGTGAAATCACCATGTTGGACAGACACACCACAAGGGCATTGATGGAGTGGTAGTGCTTCCGATTGCGGTACGCCACCTCCCGTGCGTGTGGCGGTACCAAAGCTACATGTGTCCCATCTATGGACCCAATGACATGGGGCATCCCTCCCAGGGCATAGAATCCACGCTTGACCTCAGTCATCTGTTCAGGGGTTGGGAACTTGATGAAGTCATCCAGGTGAATCAACATGGCCTCTAAGAAATCATGCAGCACACCACTGAACGTGCTCTGGGACATGCCACCAACATGAGCTATGGTATTTTGAAAGGTACCCGTGGCAAGAAAATGTAGGGCAGCCATTACCTTCAGCTGGGGTGTCAGTGCCGTGGGATACCTGTGCTGCGGTTGCAGGTGTGGTGCCAGTCTCGCCGTCAACTCCAGAATCAACGGTTGGGTGAAGCGGTAGAGCCGGATGCTGTCATTCTCCTGCATGGCAGCCAAGTCTGGAATTCTTCGGGCAAGAGGCGGCGCTCTGCAGTAATTTGGAAGTGACAAGGAAGAGTGAGTGCACTACGACAACAACTCATGTGTACTGAGCACATGTTAATCTGTCAATACACACATGCTACATAGGGAGTCAGGTATGTGCTACATGGCCAGGACACGTTTGGATGCAAGGTGACACTCCTTCAAAGACCCAGCTACACACGGAGATTGAGAACGTCCCCATGCCACGCCATGGGAATAGCTGTGTCCCAGTGCAAGTGAACAGCCAGACGCAACACAGGAGTGACATACGCCCACACATCAGCAGCAGTAGGATGCCGATTGCAGAGATTGGTAGCGGAACACTGGAGCCACAGGTCACATGACATAACACTAGGCCAGCCCACACACCTTGCCATGAAGGTGCACATGTCATGACTCACCACACATACCTTGTGAGGATGCTGACATGTCCTTGTCACGCTACTCCGTGTCCCATGCATACATGTGCACCTCACATCCGATACCACATGTGGCATGGTGTGCGGAACAGTGTGCAATGACAATCTACACACAGACACATGTTGGTTGCTGCAACGGCTGCAGCTTTTGAGGGTGCTCCAACATCAACCTGATGGGAAGCCCCCACACATACATGACATAGTCACATTGTGCACCGTGGGTAGTGACAAGTCAGGTGTCATAACCCCTGTACCGGGCATCAGGGGACACTTCCGTGTGTTGGTGTCCGTGCCATGCCAGTGACGCTCACCCCAAGTGCGCAGTATGACATGCACACATGTCAAAGGAGTCAAGGGCATGCCTGGCACACATCGCACCATCACACAGTACATCTGTAGACATCTCATCATACATCTGGTGCCTTCTCGACTCAGGAGTAATGTTCCACATCACAGGCCTTTCACACCTGTGCCCCACACATGTAGTGATGCACAGACGATGCCTCGATGTCAATTAATGGACAAGTATGTCCATCCATGGACAAGTATGTCCGCCCTATCCCTACCTGCGTGCCGCCTGTCACCACTGTGATGTGTGACTACCGCTGTACTGCTGCAAAGAGGGCCTGTGTACGTTTCCATATCACTATGGGAGTGCTGCCGTATGTGTACCCATCGTGATGGCGAGCGTACAGTCATGTGTACGGCCCGTACCACTACGAGTACGCATACGCGAGGCCACCCATACTGATAGGGAGCGTACAGGCGTGTGTACGGCCCGTACCACTACGAGTACGCATACGCGAGGCCACCCATACTGATAGGGAGCGTACAGGCGTGTGTACGCTCCCTATCAGTATGGGTGGGCTCGCGTATGCGTACTCGTAGTGATAGGGAGCGTACAGGCGTGTGTACGGCCCGTACCACTACGAGTACGCATACGCGAGGCCACCCATACTGATAGGGAGCGTACAGGCGTGTGTACGGCCCGTACCACTACGAGTACGCATACGCGAGGCCACCCATACTGATAGGGAGCGTACAGGCGTGTGTACGCTCCCTATCAGTATGGCTGGGCTCGCGTATGCGTACTCGTAGTGATAGTGAGCGTACAGGCATGTGTACGGCCCGTACCACTACGAGTATGCATACGCGAGGCCACCCATACTGATAGGGAGCGTACAGGCGTGTGTACGGCCGTACCACTACGAGTACGCATACGCGAGGCCACCCATACTGATAGTAAACGTAGTCACGCGTGTACGGGCCGTTGCAATGCATTTGGGGTGCCCTAGGGCCCCGGAACGCACCGTACCTGTGTGTGGAGCTCAAAATTACATAGGGGACACATGAGGGACAAGTATTAAGGCCTACATGCATGCTGGTTGTCATGGAGACCAAGTTCAAAATTCGAATTTCTTCTGGAAGGTGAACAGCAGAAGTCAGTTGGAATTAAAATACTTTGTTGCAATGTGTTTGTGGAGCTGACATCATGCAGGAGAATGAAACCGATAGAGTACACACAGACTGCTAGGTTTGAAGGGATTGGTGGAAACATAGGATGCAAATGTGAGTGACCAATCACTCTGTACTCCTGTGCATGAGACAGGGCAGAAAGGCACATATAAGGCAGCCAGGTCCCATGAGGGAGTACTTGCCTGCACATCTTTGAATTCGTCGACCCAGCTGCTGCTACTGATTCCCTGGAACCATGTCAGGGGCTGTGGAGAGGTCACAGCCATTCACCCTGGAGGAGAACATGGCATTGCTGGATGTGATCCTCCCACAGTACCCCATGCTGTATGGGCGACCAGGGTATCAGGTGAGTGCATAGGCCACTGGCACAGACTGTCCCTATGTTGTGACTGTGACTTCTGGCATTGTGTCCTGGTGTGACACACATGCCATGTACTGTTGGGGGGGTCACAGGGGGGGGGATGCCTGATGTCTCCCAGCAGTGCCCTGAGACAGGAGGGGTGTGTGCCTATCACTAACAGCAGTGCCCTGAGACAGGAGGGGTGGGTACAGAGTGCTCCCAGCAGTGCCCTGAGACAGGAGGGGTGTGTGCCTATCACTAACAGCAGTGCCCTGAGACAGGAGGGGTGGGTACAGAGTGCTCCCAGCAGTGCCCTGAGACAGGAGGGGTGGGTACAGAGTGCTCCCAGCAGTGCCCTGAGACAGGAGGGGTGGGTGTGATGCACAGTGTGAGCCTTGATCATTGATTGTGACATTGCCATCATTCCACCTGTGTACCCACTATGGCACGTACTGCTTTTTCCCTCACCAGAGGATCATGTCCCTATGACAAAGGTGCAATGCGTTGGCTGCATGACATGCCTTGTTGTTACCAGCTAATTTGTTATCAAATGTCTCTCTGTGACATGTGGCTGGTGTATTGATGTGGTGTCACTTGTTCTTCCTCACAGGTAGGCGCCACTGCCAAGGAGCAGATCTGGCTGACCGCCGTCAGTGCCGTGAGGGGTGTGGATGGTCGGAGGCGGAGCCTGTCCCAGGTGAGGAAACGCTGGCAGGATATCCGGTGCTGGACGCGGAGGATTGCACGGGTCCTGCTGGGGGACTCACCTGAGAGCCACAAGAACCGCGGCCGCCGCCGTCTGAGCCACCTCCACAGGCGTGTGCTGCCGGTGGTCTTTCCAGACTTGGATAGGCGCTTACAGGCGAAGCAGCAGCCGGAAGGGGGTAGGTACATGTGTGTTTGTTGTGTGTCACCGGCATTTGTAAGGGCACAGTAGCATGAATTCACTGCCAGGGTTTAAAGGTGCTGTGCAGATCCAGTTTGCCCCAGTATAGCGCTGCGCCCCTGCCACCCTTCCCCTCCTTGCAATGTGTTCCCTGGTCTGTGTGTAGTCACTCCTTCACAAGGTAATGTAGGCTGGCGCTTTGTCCACGAGAACTATGCCTGTAGCATCATGTGTGGGGGTGGTGTGTAACAGGTTTTGGGACCTTGGCTGTGCCCTGTCAAGTTCACTGCATGTGGGTTCCATGTCAGTTGGCACTGATGCTGACTCCAGACATGGGAGTTGGTCTCTCATGTGTCATGCCTTACAGCGCGCATGTCCTATGTAGTGGCCTGTGACATGATGTGCATGAGTGTGCGATACGCATAGTGCAGGGATGGTGGCGTGTGTTGCAGTCATTACCATTCAGGAGCATTGAGTTGCGTGGCCACTACTGTCCCCTGGGGCACCTTTTCATCGGTGTTGTATGTGTCATCATAAACGTGGACACTCTCAGTGTCTACAGCGTAGGTTGTGCTCTGTGCCATTGTCCCCTGGCACCATGTATATAGACGTGCTATTTTGTACAGGTGTCCACTGTGCAGCCTGACCTGAATGTCCTTCTTCATACTCACAGTTGCTAGTGCCTGTGTGTCTTGTTATACTCATCTGAGGATGGGCACTGGTACCTCATTATTTGTACAGGCGCACCTTGGCTGTTTGGCGTCCAATCTTGCATTTTGCCTGCCCCTGTGTTTATCACCCAGACTATGAGATGTTGGTGCCACCTGTGTCTCAACTATTTGCCTCGTGTAGGGGGTGGTTGGGGCGGGCAAAGCCTATATGTCAAATCCAGATTTCTACTTGCTGGGTCTGGCCAGTGTGTGATGTTTGTCTGGACACACACGCAAGGTGCAGTGACCGAGTCATGTTGTGCATGTTTTCAGCATTACTTATGCAGCATGTGTCTCAAGTTCATGGATATGGTCCCTGGTCATCGGTATTTTCGCCAACGCTGTGTGGTGCAGATGCAGTGCTGGATTGTCCCCAGGGCCTGGGTGCTATGTCAGACTCCGTTTCCTGTCTTTAGCTATTGTCTCATGCTCTCCATGGTATTTCAGTGGCATGGTGGCTCAACCAACTGTGTGTTTCATGCCCTACATCGGTACCTTGTTTAGTAGATGTTAGGGATCTTCCTTTTCAGGCTATGCAATGTTACCTATGTAGATTGGACTCATGTGACAGATGTGTACAGGTGTCTTATTAATTTCTGTCTCTCCACCCTGCCCACAGCATCGTCGGGGGACACAGAGGGAGACATGGACACAGACCAGGCGGAGGGACCGAGCACCAGTGCCAGCCGTGACATCGGGGCTGGCACATCGAATGGGACAGAGGCGGAGGATAGTGCGGCCGAGGACCTGTCGACTGGCACATCAGAATACGAAGCTGACAGGTCCGAGGAGGATGTCTCCGAGTCGGCGGAGGCTGCACCAGCAGCTGACAGCGGAACAACACCTCGCACCGCCCCCTCAGTTCCCATCAGCCGCCTCCCACTTGCTCGTGTCCCTTCCCAGTGTGCCCGGTCACCGCATGTCTCCTTCATGCCAGGCACCGCACCCCCTGCCCCTGTCTCCACTGCTGCCGCCAATGCTGAGTCTGTGGACATCCAGCGGCAACTGCAGGTTGGTCAGGCTGCGATCCTTAATGTCCTCCATGCCCACGGGCAAACCCTCAACAACATCGAGGCATACTTGGAGGGCATTCATTCATCGCAGGCTGACCAACGCAACTTGCTGAGGTCCATAGACTCCACACTGACTGCAGCAGTGGGTCTCCTGCAGCGCGACCTCCCCCCACCTACCCCTGCCCCATCCACACTTCCCACTCCCATGCCTGTCCCACGTACACCCAGACGTCGGCATGCACCCACATCAACAGACACAGGCACCACACCAGCAGGGAAGGTCCACCGCACTCCTCCTGAGACGCACACACAGGGTGAGGTAGGCACACCCACTGGGTCGGGGGGCAAACGTGTGACACGCAGCCATAGTGGGAGTCCGCATTCCACCCAGTCCACTCCCTCCAAATCCCCTCCCCTCAGCTCTCCTGGCCACATCTCCCCCAAGGACTCCTTCATGGCCGCTCTGTCCCTGAGCCCCACAGTGACACCACCCCGCAAGCGGTCAAGGAAGTCCTCGGTCAGGGTGGTTGATTCTCCCCCCCTGTCTACACCCTCCCCCGGTGGCGCTGCGACCCATCCCTCTGTCCCCCCCCCCCTCCTTGGGGCCTGTGGATCCTTCAGGTGCAGGGGAATCCCTGGAGGACCTTGCAAAGGTGTGTAGTGCCATCCTGGCCTCCGCCTTTGGCCCTGCCCCACCCCCTGTGGTGGAGTCCTCCATCCCTGCACCCACAACGCCTCCCCTTTGCCCTGATGTCCCTGCGGTGCCTGTTGCTTCCCCCCCCATGATGCCCTCACCCCTGTGGAAGACGATGGCATGTAACTGTGCAGGCAAGGTAGGGGACACGCATCCCACTGTGTCCCCCATCCAGCTGAGACTCATTGACTGCCCTATGGGCTTTGTGAATATTGAACTGCCTGCGATCCACGGACATTGTGCTCATGCTGAATAAAGCTTAATTTTTTTTTCATTATAACACTACTGCTATGCTGGTATTGGTGTTGGTGGGGCTGCTACATGGTTTTGGGTGGTGTTTATGTGTTGGGTGTGTGGGATATGTAGAAGTGTGCTGCTCATTGGGGGGACCCTGGGATCTGTGTGCCATCACAAGGTGTTAGCTAACTTTCTTTGTTCATGTAAGCAGTTACTGCATGGTGCAATTGTCCCAGGGTGTATTCCTTCCTCTGTGTACCCTGATATCTTCCCTGCAGGGTGTTCCCAATGTTTAGCGCAGAGCTGTGTCTACATGAGCTGTGTGTGTGACGGAGCCCTTCTACTTTGGCCATGCATGCAGGGCCATGTCTCCACCTGCAACATTCGTGGCATCCTTGGTGATCACTGTACTTGTGTGTGGAGTCTGTTGACATGAGTTCATGGGGACATGTTCCCTTGTAGGCAGTATGCATGTGGGTACTTCCAGCCTCACACACATGTGTTGCACACCTCCTGTCTCTGGGCACTGCTGGGAGTGATAGGCACCCACCCCTCCTGTCTCTGGGCACTGCTGGGAGGACTCTGCACACACCCCTCCTGCGTCTGGGCACTGCTGGGAGGACTCTGCACACACACCTCCTGTCTCAGGGCACTGCTGGGAGTGATAGGCACACACCCCTTCTGTCTCAGGGCACTGCTGGGAGGACTCCACACCCACCCCTCCTGTCTCAGGGCACTGCTGGGAGGACTCTGCACACACACCTCCTATTTCTGGATATGTACGCTTGGAACATACATGGTGGGGGTACGCTCCATGCATTCGAGGTGAGGGTACGGGTCGTACTTACACTGTTGGGGTGGGGGTACGCTCCATGCATACGAGGGTGAGGGT
This sequence comes from Triturus cristatus, assembly GCF_964204655.1. Lineage (NCBI taxonomy): Eukaryota > Metazoa > Chordata > Amphibia > Caudata > Salamandridae > Triturus > Triturus cristatus. The sequence continues at coordinate 853,772,703 of NC_140588.1, read as the reverse complement.
ACGGGTCGTACTTACACTGTTGGGGTGGGGGTACGCTCCATGCATACGCGGGTGAGGGTACGGGTCGTACTTACACTGGTGGGGTGGGGGTACGCTCCATGCATTCGAGGTGAGGGTACGGGTCGTACTTACACTGTTGGGGTGGGGGTACGGTATGTACATACGCGGTTGGGGTGGGGGTACGCTCCATGCATACGCGGGTGAGGGTACGGGTCGTACTTACACAGTTGGGGTGGGGGTACGCTCCATGCATACGAGGGTGAGGGTACGGGTCGTACTTACACTGTTGGGGTGGGGGTACGGTACGTACATATGCGGTTGGGGTGGGGGTAGGCTCCATGCATACGCGGGTGAGGGTACGGGTCGTACTTACACTGTTGGGGTGGGGGTACGCTCCATGCATACGAGGGTGAGGGTACGGGTCGTACTTACACCGTTGGGGTGGGGGTACGGTACGTACATACGCGGTTGGGGTGGGGGTACGCTCCATGCATACGCGGGTGAGGGTACGGGTCGTACTTACACTGTTGGGGTGGGGGTACGCTCCATGCATACGAGGGTGAGGGTACGGGTCGTACTTACACTGTTGGGGTGGGGGTACGGTACGTACATACGCGGTTGGGGTGGGGGTACGCTCCATGCATACACGGGTGAGGGTACGGGTCGTACTTACACTGTTGGGGTGGGGGTACGCTCCATGCATACGAGGGTGAGGGTACGGGTCGTACTTACACCGTTGGGGTGGGGGTACGGTACGTACATACGCGGTTGGGGTGGGGGTACGCTCCATGCATACACGGGTGAGGGTACGGGTCGTACTTACACTGTTGGGGTGGGGGTACGCTCCATGCATACGAGGGTGAGGGTACGGGTCGTACTTACACTGTTGGGGTGGGGGTACGCTCCATGCATATGAGGGTGAGGGTACGGGTCGTACTTACACTGTTGGGGTGGGGGTATGGTACGTACATACGCGGTTGGGGTGGGGGTACGCTCCATGCATACGCGGGTGAGGGTACGGGTCGTACTTACACTGTTGGGGTGGGGGTACGCTCCATGCATACGAGGGTGAGGGTACGGGTCGTACTTACACTGTTGGGGTGGGGGTACGCTCCATGCATACGAGGGTGAGGGTACAGGTCGTACTTACACTGTTGGGGTGGGGGTACGGTACGTACATACACGGTTGGGGTGGGGGTACGTTCCATGCATACGCGGGTGAGGGTACGGGTCGTACTTACACTGTTGGGGTGAGGGTACGCTCCATGCATACGAGGGTGAGGGTACGAGTCGTACTTACACTGGTGGGGTGGGTGTACGCTCCATGCATAGGGGGGGTGGGGGTAGGGTCCGTACATCTCCGTCCCCACGCTATGTGATGCTTGTGCGGGCCGTACCCAGGCCTTTGCCACGTGGGTACGATCCGTCCCGCCATTGTTGGGGTGACGTGGGTGTGGGCGTGGTACGTCTCGTACCCACGCTCTTGAGGCGTGGGTACGGGACGTACCGGTCTGGTTGTGTTGCCGGTTCGCGTGGTGACGGACTTCCGTTGTGGTGGTCGCTGGCTTAGCTGGACACGCCCCCACCCCCTCGTAGTGACCAGGGCATGGGTGTCAGGTATGTCCTGGGCATGTGTGGTGTGTGACTTTGGTGGGGGTTTTGTGGCCTGCCCTGGTCCTGCCACCCCCACCCCCCCCCCACTTTCCCCCCTCCCTTAGTTGTTCTGACCTTCTGCGGCGTCTGCGTCGGAACCTGTAGAGGAGGTGGACTGCTATGAGGGCCGGGATGACACGTAGGTTCGGGTCCATGTCTGTCCGTCGCGTACGGGTCCTCCTTGTTTGCGTCGTCCTGTGTGTCCGTCGCGTACTGGTCCTCCTTGATCGCGGAGTCCTGTCTGTCCGTCGCGTACTGGTGGTCCTTGTTCGCGTCGTCCTGATTTCCCGGCAGTTTTTGGCAGCCGGAAAATATTCACCGTGCGGGATGACGTCGGTGCGAATCGTGATTCCTGGTTCGTGAATGGCAGGCTGCGAGCGTCCCGACGTCAGGTCGGCCCTTTCCCGGATCGCATTGGTAGGTTTATTTTGTTCGGTCGGGCTTTTTTACGAATCGTACGGAAATGGTGTTCCGTGCGAATCGTAATTCCTTGTTTGTAAATTTTGACGACCGGGTACGCGTCGGACGGAGAATTTGCTCCGTCCGACGGTTCGTACCCGGTTTTTACAGGATCGTGATCGGCACCTATATGTTTTATGGCTTATTTTCCTCATCTGACTTTATTAGTTAGACTTACAAAATTCCTAACTTACACTGGTAAACTATCTTTTGCATTTCTTTGCTTTCCTTGGTTTTTCCATTTTGGATGTCATTAGTTATACTGAGTTCAGTTTGAATCAGTGCAAATGCAGCTATACACTTGAGAGAAAAAATCCTTTAATCATGGCAGCCTAATTCCCTTCACTTTGTACCTAGTTATGTACGGTTGGAGCCAAGAACATGTGTGAGAACTACTGGAACAAGGGGTGAACCCAGGCCAGGGATTTGAGACAACATCAAGCTGGAAAATTTTATTGTTTTTCAACATGACAAATTCACAGTGCATACGTAATCCTTTATGCCAATTTCAGCTGGACACAGAAGATCAACTAAACTAGGCAGCAGGATTATTTTATTGGTACATCGTGAAAGAGAATGATCATAGATCTGTCATGAACACTGTCTTTTACCCAGCCAAAAATCTATGAATCCCCTGGGGCCCCAAGTACACTCTTGTTGTAAATGAACAGATATATAGTACCTATATCTTTGGCACCATTTGAAGAATCTTCATAAAATGTTCCCAAAATGGTCACAGTGAGTCTTGCTGTGCATGGAATGTTTTGGGGCAATCCGTCAAGCTGGGGCCAAGAAAAAAGGGGATCGAAAAAAAATATGATTTCCCATGTTAATCCCCATAGGAGCTTTGAACACAACTACAGGCAAACTTGGCAGAAAGGTAGATTATGGTTTGCAGATCACACATTAGGTTATCTTGTGTAAACCCATTCAGTAGTTGTTGAGAAATTTAAGGGAAAGCAAACAAGGATATCTGAGAGGAGCCTAAGCACAGATCTCATGGTGAGATCTGATTAGCTGCCTGCACTTCAGCCAGGAAGTGTTAGCAGCTATCTTGGGACTCAGTTTCAGACAAGGCACACAAACATCTTTTGAATAAAAAAAGGGTGCAGGGTAGGAATACCCTGACCCCCTAGGTAGGGTGGTGGGGCCAAAAACCTTTTTTTTTCTTTTTTTTTAAAAAGGCCTGCCCCCTTTCTCAACTATTTTGCAAACGAGCCTGCTGGTGCACCACTGGCTGAGGATGAAGTCCTCTTGGCTGCTGAGTGTTATTGGGGCCAAGCACCCCTATTATTTCCATAAATAATTCTCTCACATTACATTGAGGGGCCATAGGTTCTAGGTAGCTCAGGTAACTATAACTGCTGATTTTCACTGGTTTTGTATGAGTGAAATCTGTGCATAACTATATCGTCCCCATAACCTTTGTCTTTTTCAGTGAATATATAAGTATATAAATATTTATATATATATACCGCACCAGCCTAAGGATTTCCACGGCCAGATGGTAAGCGAGAGTAAAGAAAGGGAGATGTGAGAGGTGACATCCTCTCTCTGGCAACACTGCTTTTCAAGAAATTATTAAGCGCTGCAGCAGAATGCACTTAGCAACATGATTTTAACAGAATGCACCTTGCATAATGAAAAATGAACTTCCGTGACATTTGCATTGAAACACGCTATTAAGCAGAATTGAATTTTTCATTTTGCCACATTCTGAATTGCAGTATTTACATTGGTGCACTCTGAGGCTTGTAGTTGGAAAGATGGGCCATGTGACCACTTGGAGTTCATAATGCTACCCACCTGTGAACAAGGCGAGATACAAGCCGAAACACGTAAGGAATCAATGGGTGGCTTCTAAACTGCATCGCAGACAAATAAATGTCCAACTTGAAAGTAAGACGGAGTTGGGCTTTGTATGTTTCTTCTGGTCAAGCCCAAATAACAGGATTCTCCGTTAAAATGGAGACTTTCAAAAATATTTAATGGAAGGGGGCATGACCCGCTTTATCGACCGCACCAGCCTAAGGATTTCCATGGCCAGATGGTAAGCAGGAGTAAAGAAAGGGCTGCCCTGAAACCTATGTTTTTTTCAGTGAATTTCATAGGTTTTTTAAATGCTAATTTCTAACGATAATGTCCCTGAAACTATGTTTTTTTCAAAGAATTTCAATGTTTTTTTAAAAGAGAATTTCTAATTATAATGTGCCTTAATCCTATGGCTTTTTCAGTTAATTTCTAAGGTTTTTTAAATGTTAATTTCTAACTATAACGTCTCTATCAAGTCCCCTTGAATCCTGAAGGTCCCTGGGGGCCAAATAGCACACCAGGTACCTCCAGTAAGTGCCACAAAAATGAGTTGCAGAGAGGTGTTCCTAGGCCATGCCCCTTTTTACACCATGCTGCAAACGTGGCTTCTGGCGCACTGCTGCTCAGAGGATGAAGTCTACTTGTGTCCTGCCGTCCTCAACTAGGTGTGGGAGGATTCTTTTCAGTAGGCACTGGGGGGGCTTGAGGGGGTGCTCCCTTAAGGATAGGGAGGAGGGATCATGCATCGGATAGTGGCTTTTCACTAGGTGATGGGTGTGGGGGAAGAAGAGGGATGAGGGGGGTTAAATAGCCATTTAACAGCTAGAAGTGTAGATGTTAAATTCAAGACACCAGAGGTTGGAGCCAGGCAGGAGGGGCACACATTAAAAGTATGCAATGCCTGATTTAAAAATTATGTGTTTGAATTTTGAAGGGCTGAATCAATCTTGCAAACTGCATTTATTCAGAGAGGAACTCCGCATTTTAAAACCACACCTATTAGGCTTAACCAAGACTTATTTAGCATACAAAGATAGGTCGTTGTTGGGATAACTTGGCTATAACACACTAATACGCACATTGCAGAAAGTCTCCATACAGGGGGTTGCTATATTGAAATCTAGGAGCTTAACAGCAACTTTACTGCATACATTGTCTGAAATCCGGGGATGATGGGCCATAGTTCAGCTGCAGATAGCGGGTCGCACTGCTATGATCTGTGCTTTATATGGCCCCAATTCGGATTGCCGAGAGATTTTTGATTATTTAAGTGCTGAACTACTGGGCGGGATAGGGATTTCATAATCCTGGGCGATTTTAATTGCATTATGGACAGGAAAATTGATACCACTAATAGCAAGTTACAGGTAAGAATGGTTAAGATGAGAACGGTGCTGCAGGCATTCTTGCATATTCATCAGCTTGATGACGCTTGGCAGGTATTGTTTCCAACATTGCCAGGATATACATTTTATTCACATCCACATAAATATTAATCCTGTATCGATATGATTTTTATTAAGAGATCGCTGCTGGAAAATACTTTGGTGGAGGTCTGCACCAAGATCATATCTGACCCCAATCCAGTTATGCTGATTTTACAGAAACAACTCAGAGCTAGAAAAGCTCCCGGGGCTTTCTCATTTCTCAAACACTTATTTAGCAATCCTGAATACCTGGTATATATTAGAAGGGCTCTGAAAGAGTACTTGAATAACAATCTAGGCACGGCTAATATCTCATGCGTATGGGATTGTATGAAAGCGTTTGTCAGGGGGGAGACTTTGCACTATATTTCGATTCAATACTGGCGGGCAGCTGAGGTAGTAGAACAGGCTTGGCGTGAGCACTTAGACATAGAGAGCCAACACACCGGGGCAATCACTGTCAGGGATCCTGGGGTTCAGCTAATTTATCTTCGGATGTTAAAAATTCAATCAAATATCAAGAGAGGGCTTTTGGATAAAATTGGTACTAATTATCATAAGCATAAAACTCTGCAATATGAATACGGGGAGAGAGTGCGGCGGGTGCTGGTCCTTCTGATTGCAGACCAAAAGGCCAGGACTAATATAAAAAAAAATAAAGGGGATGGTGGCCTGCCTTTCACTCATCCACAGGACATAGTGGAGCAGTTCATGTTTTATTATGCTAATTTATACTCTGCTGCCCCCTCACTTTGTCAACATACCTGTTCTGAGTATTTGCAGGAGAGCCACTTACCTCATCTATACTCTCTGGATTTTGAAGAACTACAGAAAGATTTTATGTTCAGTGAGGTCGAAGAGGCTATTAATTCCTTACCTTCTGGCAAAGCGGCTGGCAAGGATGCAATCCTACTCAAATTCTACAAGGCTTTTCAGGATCTACTGGCTCCTGTCTATATGCAGTTGAGTGCTGACATTACTAATGACTAATGGAGTGTAATCAATATTGTGGTATTGCCTAAAAAGGGGAAGCCGATTGACTATAGAAGTTCTTATCATCCAATATCTTTAATTAATGCAGATGCCAAAATCTGACTTCCCGTCTAGCTCCTCTCATCCATTTGTTTGTGTAAGAGCAACAGCATGGCTTTGTTCTTGGTAGAGACACAATGGCCCATATAGGTACTGCCATAGCTCCCTTTGATGTCTCATGCAAACCTAATAAAAAGATGGTTATGGTTATGCTCGACGCCGAAAAGGCGTTCGATAGAATTGCCTAGGAGGCCCCATGGCTTACCATGATGTCATTGCGCCTTAGTCCCAGGTTTATCTCTTCTGTACCGAAGCTGTATAAGAAGCTGGCCGCCACAAATCCAACAGAATGGCTCGACATCTGCTACCTTTGACGTCAAACGGGGGACACGGCAGGGATGCCCATTGTCACCCCTGCTGTGTGGCCTCTATATCGAGGCATATGTAAGGCATTTGTTGCTCAATGGAGGGATCTCCCCTCTATGCCTTAACGTTATAGACCTTAAGGTTATGGGATGCGCTGACGATATCACAGTTTTCTTCGCCAATCCTGGTGAAGCTTTACATATATTATGCATGAGGCTATGTCATCCTTCTCCTTTTTGGGCTACAGGTTGAGCCTAGCTAAAACTCAGACAATTGTCAGCTTTCAATCTGAAGCCCTGCCTCCAGGATTAGGGGTCACACGAACAACAACTTATCTCTGGGTATGTCTCAGTAGTCAGGATGATGATATTATAACATTAAACTATGACCCTCTATTGAAGACTGTTTTTGCTAAATTGAGCAGTTGGCATTGGCTTCTGCTAAGCATCTATTGGAGGTGTAACGCTGTAAGAATAAACATCCTCCAGAATTTTTATATTTGTTTCGCTCTATACCACTGCGGGTTCCTTGGTCCTTTTTTAAGAAATTAGACAGTGTTGTAGGTAGTTTTATTTGGGCTAATAGGTGTGCCAGGAGGTATCTCAAGTGTATGAAATTATCATATGCACAAGGAGGATTCATGCTCCCAGATTTTAAGCTTTACTACTGGGCTTCCTTCGTCGGTGGGATTCGTGGTTTGCTCTGCGGGCTGGACGCCGGCCCAACTTTGATATGTTATCAGCAAGCCTGCGGTTCTTCTGTCGGGTTTATGCTGTATAAAACATCTGATCCTAACTACTACAAGCGGGTAAAGTTTAAGGTAATTGAAGATGTAATTCGGATCTGGCTAGACATCTGTAAGCAATACTTGCTTCCGGTGTTGCATCATTACACTGTGCTATGGGGTAATCCTATGTTGCCTAGTATATTTCAGGACAATATTGGTAAAGACTGGCAATGTAAGGGTATTACCCGGCTGGGTCAACTGTATGATGGACAGGCATTTCGTTCTTTTGCCCCGCTTAAAGATGGATTTGTGTGGTATCTTGCCTTCATCTCTTCTCTGTCCTTTCTTTGTGTCCTGTACTTTGCTGCTCAGCCAGTCCCTGTGATGTCATGGAATGTACCCTCTTTGTATGTTTAAGTGTATCTGTCAATTTATACATGAGGCTGAGCAGCAGGTTTGCTGCTCCCGGTGGGGCTTACTATGCTGTACTTGATTATCTGGATTAAAATGCTGTTTATCCTACATCATCTCCTGTAACATCTACACAAGAATAAACATCTACAAAAGAATAAACCTGGAACTTGGATACAGCTATAACAGAGTCATCCTATTTTTATGGAATACCACACTGGCGACGAGGATGGGATTGTTGTTTTCATACGTCCTCAGCTATTTGTCATATTAAAACTTTACTTGGGTTGATTGATGTGAGTTACTTAGCTATTATTGTGCTTCAATATAGTGCTGGGTTGCAGCTTTCGTGCATCCTAAACTATCGTGCTGAGCCTTCATGTGCTCAATTCTGTATGCTGAAGCTGAGCGATTACTGTCCTCAATCCTATTTATTCGTAGTTGTCTGTTTTCTGTGCTCACTTTCTTACCACTCGTTTCCTTAGTTTTTATTGTCTCTGTTAGGGAGGGAGATGTTTGGTATCTTGCCTTCTTCTCTACTCTGTCCTTCCTTTGTGTTCTGTACTTTGCTGCTCAGCCAGTCTCTGTGATGTCATGGAATGTTCCCTCTGTGTATGTTTAAGTGTATCTGTCAGTTTATGCATGAGGCTGAGCAGCAGGGTTGCTGCTCCCGGTGGGGCTTACTATGCTGTACTTGATTACCCGGATTAGAATGCTGTTTATCCTACATCATCTCCTGTAACATCTACTCAAAAATAAACATGGAACTTGGATACAGCTAATAACAGAGTCATCCTATTTGTATGGAATACCACAGTTTGGTCTGTTTCAAAATAAGTTTTTTAATTTTTTACAGGTTAGGAACCTTTCACACAAGGCAACAAGTTATTAACAATGCCAAACCCATCGGCAATACTGGTCGGAATATATATGTGCTTCATCCGAGGGTCTAGCCTATCAGAAAGTTTTGGCCAACGCCAGTGATCATAGTTTACAGATCGCAGCTAAATTAAGTCGGATTCTCCGGGCTGAAATAACGGTAGAGGATATACAGGAGTCCATGGGCGTATTAGACCAAGGGGTAACATTGGTCAATTTAAAGTTGCAACCGCATCGGGTAGTATATATGTTGTACTATACACCCGCGAATATATCTAAGTTGTCCCCCCGATGTTCCGAAAAAACATTCTGTCCGAAATGTCATCTGTATGCTGCAGACCTCAGGCACATGTTTGTCGACTGTCCAAGGCTTGACTGGTTTTGGAGAGGGGACTACAGTATTCTCAGTTCGCTTCTCGCCCCATGTTTCCAGCTTACTTAGAAATAAATATTTCCAGGGATTTGAAGCGAGGCGATTGGTAATACGAGGCTGCTGGCAACTATTATCATAGCACGTGCCCACCTATGCATCGCTAGAGTCTGGATAGAGAAGGTCAGCCCTAGGGTCAATGAGTTCTGGGTATTCCTCAGACAGGTCTACAAGATGGAACTCACTTTGGCTAAAGCTAGAGGGTCAAGCTCTTGGCTCAAATTCAATCGGATCTGGACCGATCTTCTATGGGACTAAAAAGGCGCTGCTCATCTATGATATTCTCTCTCAAGGCGCTATGATAAATGCCCTCCTGTTTTGCTTTTTCTTTTTTCTTTTTTCCCATTTTCTTCTGGGAAAACGTTATAGTTTCTTTCAAAACTTTGGTTCGGATTGTTCTTTTTTCATATCTGATTTAAATGTCGTCTCTTTTTCTTGACTATGGTTTAAGTTAATAATATAGATCTATGTTTTGTCCACACTTCTAATGTAATTTACTTTAGGCTAAAATAAAAATAAACTTTTTTAGTGAACAGCTGGACTCAAAATTTCCGTAAAATATGTCTATATATCTGTTTTACACTTTGTCATTTGTATTCATGACTACTGATGTCATTGCGACCTTCGGTGTTTCTGTGAAGAAGAAAAATGCATTTTTGATTTAGTTATTTTGACAAATGAATACATAGGGAAGAATTAAATTAGTATCATACTAAATAGCTACTCTGAAACCTTATGTAAAACATGTCTATATATATGTTCTACACTTTGTTAAAAACACCAGGTATTTGCAGTCTGTCCTTGGCAATGGCACTCATAGGGGCATATTCTCAAGGAAATATCGCCGAGTTATCGGCAATTTATCTCAGCCAAAGTTGCGATAAATTCATCGCCCCATTCACAAGCTGGTGCTAACAGCCGACACCACCAGTTTACCTGCGATACCAGCCGCAAAAAACATTGCCACGGATGACCCCAGCAACTATCGCTAATGAGATGCAGAGTAGGCATTCCCTTGCAAAAAACAGCGACAACACCACACCTCAACATTGTCAACGACCTGCTAGATCTACGATAAGAACACAAAACATGTGATAAGGCGCGTTACCAGCAGTAAATTAACACCTACTCTGACCTGGTGCAAAGTCGGACTACAACCTGCACCAGAAAAGGGAGCCCAGACCACAGCCATACCTGAAGAACAACAGATGCCATGGAGCCAACAAACATGCAGCCCGGACCCCCAAGAGTGCCACTACACCCACCGCCACCCACCTCTGGACCATCCCCCACAACCCCCCCAGGGCCCCACCTCGGGCACCCCCCCACATTCCCCGGACCAAGGGATTGCACATCAACGTCACAAATTCATGAACAAAATCGTTCGTCTGATACCGCAGAATCACACTACTACAACAGTCATGTGAGGACAGAAAAAGCAGAATCAATCATTCACCATTGAAAGTCCAAACAAAATATCACAATCCAATTTCTCTCCAATCAACCATTTGGAAGAGTCATGGCGGGTCATCCCTGAACAATCTGTACGTGACAGCCTGTAAGACAATATCCAAGATAAGAAGGTGTGTCAGGTACTCATCAAAGGACAGAGAGAGAGAGAAAGAGAGATATAGAGCGAGACTGAACAAGGAGAGCAAGGACAATCAGGCCCTTGGCTCATACATGCCAACTGTGTGTGCTTCGCAATTGGTGCACCCTAAATCCAAGGCCTGGCATCAATTTCAGTGTGAAGGCCACATCAAATTCCAGAAATGCAAGCAGTAATTAGACTAAAATTAGGCATGAAAGCTCCTTTGTCTCAATACACTAGGCGGAAGGACATCCGAACCTCTGACCTTGGTCTTTAATGCGCCTGGTACCCCTTGAGTGAGATACCATACCAGACTGTGACGACTCCCACATCACAAACTGCGCTAATAAAAGAGCAACGTGACCACACCCCACACACATTTGTCCCTACTTGAGGTGCTTATGCATGGCATGCCCCCAATACATTGGTAAAAAACAACTCATGCGTCCAAACGTTGAACACACATATGACTCATTGCTCCGAGCTGTGGCATATCGTCCACAGAACTGCCGCCGGTCTGAGGAGTGCCGGTGGTACGAGACCAACAAACGCAATGGCAGGCAATCCTGGGGACATGCACAACCCCTGTCATGTGGAACTGTACCGTGCACAAATGCTGCATCTGTTGGGAGCACTGCCAATGGCAGTTTTGCGAATCAGTTAACGAGCCTGAGTTTCCGGCTTGCGTATGTCAACTGCGTCCAGCACTGGTTCCACTGTTGCTCATGCACATTCAAGTGGGCTGTGGAGGGCTGCCTATCCAACACAATGGTAGCTGAACTGGATTATGACTTGTGTGTGCGCCCCCTGTTGGCCCATGAACAGGAGTGCAACCGGGATACCCGTGCATGGGATGCCCTGATCTGTGGCGTATGTGCTGGCATTAGTGGATGGCAGATTGCACAAGTCATCGTGTGCAGTGACCACATCGAGGTGCTCCCCAATCGGGCTGTGTTGCAGATTGGTGAAACGTCATGGATGGAGCACATCTGTCTGGACCAGTTAATGGATTGGCTCTCCCTCGTGTTCCTTGAACTCAAGAATGACGTACTTCTGGAACTGATTGCCTATCAAGCTGCGCTTGCATTTATGGATGAGAAACTACCTTCATGCAGCCACAACTGATTGACACCCAGAGCACATGTCCCAACACCGTGTTGCACCGTGGAGGAATGGTCACATAGGCCAGAACAGTGGACATGTCTGCATTCGCCCGGACTTAGAATGCATGTGAGTGCACCTATGCGTGTTGTTAAACACCTGTGCAAGGTGTTGCAGCACCATGGGCAGAGCTGCACAGAGTAATTTGGCAAAGTTCCTAAATCTGACATACTGCTGGAGGGAGACTACACACATGACAATGTAGCACGACATGTGCCCTTGCTGCATAGCACACAGTCGGCGCAGTCCGGTGGTACAGCTCAAAGCAGATCCCATGGTCTGTGAGTCATGTACACAGGGAGGGACAGACTGCCACATGTACATTGGTGGTGAATCCCTATTGGTAGCTCCACCTCTGTGAGCCAGACATTGTGTTTGGGATAGTTGCTGATAGACCTATGCTCCTACGTGTCTTAAGCAATGTGAGTATGTTGTCCAACTTCTTGCCATGTGGGTCAATGTGATCCATTAATACAGACTGTGTCCACACTGATGTGTGTGAGTATGTCATGCGAAGAGATGTACTGTAGCCACATGCGATGGGGGACACTACTTCAGGCGTGCTACCGATTCTGACATTTCTACACACAGCCCTATATAATACATGGACGTGGGGCTATGTTGGGTGATGCGAGATTGTTTTTCATGTGCAATGAGGCCACAGCTAGTTCACACCTTCACATTCATCTAATTGGCCATGTGGGTCAGGGTCAAACATGCGCATTGATGACATTTACCATGGTGTACCTTTTTGTCCCTACATACATCCATACTTGCGTACGTGAGTGAACATAGACATGACACATCTGTGTGATTTGGAATGTTTTATTCACATTCTGGGCAGTGTCGGAGCTGGAGGGGTACATGGCCAGTTCAAGCCCACATAATGTGGTTGCCCAGTGGTGGGACAACCAGAGTCCTTGGGGAATGCAAGGTTAATCTGAAGGGGAAGAGTTCAGTCCACAGCCAGATTGCTGTGTCATTGGTACAAGTGCAGATATGGCAGGCCATGTCAGGGTCCAGGTGGATGTTGCAGAGTGTTTCGGGGGACAGTGGGAGGTGTTGTTCCGGGGCATGATGCATAGGGCTGAACCAGGCAGGGACAGGCCATGTGGTGGGGACAGATGCTACTGCCTCCTTCCTCACACAGTCATTACCCTCCACATCTTACTCCTCTGAGACATCTTCTGTGTCCGGTGTGTCAGGTGTGTGTGGTGCTGTTATGGCAGCATCACTGTGGGCCACTGACACATCAGGGGGCGGAGATGTGTGTGTTGAAGTTCCAGCAGCAGTTATCTGGGACAGGCTCAGTGGCAGCAATGGCAAGATGAAGATCTGCAAGGCATGGAACATCCCAGCTACATCTTGCTGGTGTTCAGCCGTGGCAGCCCTACTTCCAGCCTGCATCTGCTCCATGGTCTCCATTGGACTCCGTATCTGTGCCAACTCTGTGCTGTCATCGCTGAAGCCTGTCTGAAAAGGCAGTTCTTGTTTCCAAATCTGAGTAATGGCCCCAGCGAGGTCAGCCAAGGATTGTTGGTGAGCATGGTACAGACAGTGGGTGTCCGTTAGGGACGGTAAGTGGTCCTTGATGGGACTCAGACACCCACGTATGGCACTGAGTTTGGCTGCCATGAGGTCGAACCCCACCCACAGCTGATCAGCCAACTTCTCCTGGCATCCTAACACATGGCGTTGGAATTCCATGTGTATGTCATGAGGGTCCTGTGAGCCAGCCGTGGTGGTGTGTGCTTCCTGCTGTGTGGTCTGTGCAGGGTGTGGGGTCACCGCGATGCAACTGGGCTGCCCTGCTCCTGGGGGTGGGGTGTGGAGACTGTCCATGAGCCTTTGGAGGCTGTCTGGGCAAATGTGCAGGGTGTCCTCTTCATCATCACTGTAGAGATGTGTGGTCTGCTTTGCAGGAGGTGTTGATTGTCCCTTTGCAATGTAACAGGGAGATGCAGGTTAACAGTGTGTTCCATGTATGTTCATGTCTTGTAGATGTTTACATTCATACTGCATGACAATGTATATTTTGGCTGTTTTGGTGAAGCTGGCCTTTTGATGGGAGACAGTGGACATTTCGACTACATGGCGGATGTGAGGTTGTACTCGTACATTATCATCTCACAGTGTCATGCAATGCCAGATATTATTGGCCAGTTTCTATGCATGGGCAGCACCAGTGGTGTCCTCTGTCCTGTGGTGTAAGGGTTGCACTTTGTACGACATTGTCGTCAATGTTGATGTACAGTGATTGCTATGTGTGTGTGCTGCATTGTTGGCAAGTCACCCCTGCTGCTCTGAATTAGCGGCTCCTTATCCCTTTGAGTCAGTGTGCCTTTGACTTGTGTGCTTTTCGGGTGCTGTGTTGTTTGCGACTTGGGTAATTTGTGCTCTTGGACATATTTTGTACTCTTGTGCATTGTTTGTCTCCAGATGTGTTTTTGAAGTCATGGGTTGTAGGTGCACGTGGATGTGTCACTCAGCCACCTCAAAGTTGTTTTGTGCACCATGTCATGTATTGTGACTGCGGCCATGCTGTCTGTCATGCAGTGTCACTTACATAGTCCGTGTGGCTTACAGAGCCGCTACTTTTCTGCATTCAGCACATGTGCATGGGTATGTTGTGGCATTGCTGATATGGAGGGAGGCCCATTTGTGCAAATTGCTGACGGGGCCCTACTTGGTGTTTGTATGTGTGCTGCAGTGTGCCAAGGGTATCAGGGACATGTTCCACACTCATTGTGGATGTGCAGTTTGCTGCCCATGATTGTGCATGTGTGCCATTGTGCCCATCTCCCTCCATCCCCCAGTCCCTGGTCGTTACTCACTCTGTTGCTGTTGGGTCAGGTCATATCGAGCTGTGTCCAGACCCACAACTCCTTGCCCCGTCTCCACACTGATTACTGTGCCCACCATTTCCTCCCGCTCATCCAGCTCCTCCTGTGGCACAGGACTCCTACCTCCAGTTGCCTTTGCTGCCTTCCTGTTGGCAGCGAGTTTCTCCTTGATTTGGCTGTGCACTTCATGCCAGCGCATCTTGACCTCCTCCATTGACCTCCTCGATACTCCGACTGCATTTACGTTGGTGACGATGGACTGCCATATTTCCGTTTGTGTTGCCAATGATGCAGTGGAGGTGACGAACAGTTGTTGGTAGTGTTCTATCACCTCCGTGACGATGATCCGGTCTTCCTGCGGACTGAACCCTGTCTTCCTTTTCCTCTTCTCCTTGCTCTTCCCCGAACACGGTGTTTCTGGCTGGTCCTCCATGGGGCTTGTGGGGTTCGGGTAGTCCTCTGCAATCGGTCCGGGTGCATCCACGGTGATACGCAGTTTGATTTGGTTTTGGTGTATTTTTCTTTTTGCTTTTATAGTGCATTTTCCTGCATGAAGCGTGGGAATTGAAGGTCTGTCGCTGGTTTTCGCTGATTTTTGTATCACGATTGGCCTCATCGCAGCTTTTTTTGTGTTTGTGTTTCGCATTTTTGCGGCGTCTTGTTGAATTTATCACGGACATTTGATGTGTTATCCTGAGCCTATCGCAAGGTACTGCTGGCTTGTGAATACCATGATGGCACGGAGTTATTTTCCCGCGATAGACTGATGTGGAGAGTTGCGTTAAGCTAATTTTGCGATGGTTATAACACGTTCTTGAGAATATCCCCCATAATAGATTCATGGAGGCACTACCTGTGCAATCAACAAGGAGGTCCTCTCTGCACCACTCTGTAAATAAGCCTCCTGGCATAGTACAAATTGGAGGATGAAGTTCCTTTGGCTATTGAGGGAATTTGGGGACCAACTATCTATCCTGTTACCTCCAGCAAGTCCCACAGAGTCAGTTTGCTAAGAGGTCTTTGGAGGCCATTCCCCCTTTCTGCACCATTTTGCAAACACGTCTCCTGGCACACTAATGGTTGGGAAATTAATATCTCTTCAATGCTAAAGGACCTTGGGGACCAAGAAGCCCTCCTGGTACTTTTTGTAAGTCCTACACAGCAGGATTTCTGAGAGCTGGTCAGAGGCCCTGTCCGCTTTCCACACCAGCCTGCAAACACCATTGCTACTTAAAAATCCATTGAAATTTGCTGAAAAAAACTAAATTTACAGGTGAGTTATAGTTAGGAATTAGCATTTAAAAAAACTTTAGAAATCCACAGAAAAAATCTAAAGTTCCAGGGCTGTTATAGTTTGGAAATATAATTAAAAAACCTTAGATATTCACACAAAAATACAAAGGTTGAAAGGACGTTATAGTTAGGCTGAGATTTCATTCGTACAAAACAAGATAAATTCAGCAGTTATAGTAACCTGAGCTAACTATAACCTACGCTCCTGCAATGCAGTGCTTATGACCTAACATATTACATCACTCATGTAATGGTCAGTGACATCACAGATGAAATCATCCAGTGACTGTGAGTGTTTCTAAAAGGTTTATGAGGCATAAATATATATACACCAAGGTGTATTGATGAATCAGTGGATGTATGTGTACCTGTATGGATGATTTAGTGGGTGCCTGAATGATTACATGTCTCAGTGAAAGTATGGGTCACTGACTAGGTTGTCTGAATGTCTCTATCAATCTGTCAGTTGGTGTTGAAGTGGCTGTATGGGTTGGTGAGTGGGTACATTTGTGAGTATATGGGTGATTGCTAGAAATGGGGGTCTCTAGTTGGCAGAGATAGGTACCTTTGTCCAAATAGGGACCCGTGCTTCTAGTTAGGGTAAGAGAGACACACTTATAAAATAATCCCTGTTTACCCTCTTGGTAGCTTGGCACAAGCAGACAGGCTTATCTCAGAGGCAGTGTGTAAAGCATTTGTGAACACATACAGTTGTACAGTGAAAACTCTACAAATGGATACCACACTAGTTTAGAAAAACTTAGTAATCTTTATCTAAACCAAACATGACCAAACAACACAAATCCACAATACAGTAATAAAAATATGACTTAAATGGTAGAAATAGTTTTGTTCGAAGCAAATTGCACAAGAAACACTTTTCACACAAAGTACCTTGGATGTGTGAGCAAACAAAAAAAGGCCCTCAGGGAAGGGGATGCGTGGGTTTCTTACACTCAGGGATGCGTCAGTTACTTACTGCTATGCAGGGGAGGTGATGCGCTAGTTCCTTATGGGAGACGAGGTGATGCGCCGGTTTCTTACAGCGTGGGGAGGTAATGCGTCAGTTTCTTACTGTGTCCCCCAATGATGAAACAGACCTGGCACCTCTATGAGAAGCGATGATCTGGGATGATGCATGGGTTCTTGCAGCTGCATAGCAGGGCTTGCATGGCAATTGGTGCAGTGATCTCGGACTTTGGAGATCAATGCACTCGATGCGGCATGCAGCAATTTCTCGAGCCGTGGGCTGGCGCTGCAACAATTTCTTCAGCGGCTCATCAGAAAGGTGTAAGGATTTGTTACAATTCTTGTTGTTGCATTGCTTTTCCACCTCCAACAGCCAGAACAACCTCTAGAGGCCCAGAACAGCTACAGGCACCTCTTGGCAGGTCAGAACTACCTGCAAGGAAGTTCATGGGAGGTGGGGGTGAACTCTTTGTGACCCTGAGCTATTCTTCAAGCCCTTGGATATCTTCCTCAAGCAGGGGACACAGCAAGCAGCAAAGTCCTTTTTCCCTTTCCTTGGCATAAAGTAGCTACTGCAGGCTAACCCCAGAGAGCAAACAGCACAGGGGCAATATTCCTCCTCAGTTTCTCCAGCTCTTCTCCTTGGCAATGCTTCCTCTTGATTTCCCAGAAGTGATCTTTGAAGTCTTTTCTATCCCTGAAACTTCCAACGGGAGGCAAGCAGTTGGAGAAAACTCTAACAGCAGGATGGTGAAAGCACAGTCCAGTCCTTTACCTGCCCAAAATAGAAGCAACCACTGCAGGCCAACCCCAACAGCACACAGCACATGGGCAATACTCTTCCTCCAGCTTTCCCAGTTCTTCTTCCTGGCAGGTTCATTAGTTCAGTAGTAAACTAAACTTCAGGGTTCTGGACCCCAACTTTTATAGCTCAAATTTCTTTGTTCTCTAATGGCAGAGAAGATATTTGCTCATCCAAAACCAATTATTTCCTCTCTGGTGCAGCTGCCTGGCAGGAGGTGGAGACAGCATTGTCCCAGGCAGACCAGGCCCTCTCAAGTGTGAAAGAACTCTCCTCCC
Source organism: Triturus cristatus (assembly GCF_964204655.1). NCBI lineage: Eukaryota > Metazoa > Chordata > Amphibia > Caudata > Salamandridae > Triturus > Triturus cristatus. The sequence continues at coordinate 853,754,570 of NC_140588.1, read as the reverse complement.
CCTACTCTAAATACACCCCAGGTCTATTCAGCCCAGCCCTGACTCATCAGACTCTCTGGAGCCACTGCACCTCCCCAGCCCCTGTCACTCCAAAGCCAGACAGTCAAGCCACATTCTAGAAGAGGCACACTGAAAAGTTAGGCAAGAAAATACCTACTTTCTAAAAGTTTTATTTTCAAACACAGAATGTAAATATTACCCTCACTAAAAGATGCATCTTAACATTCTGAATTCAGGCATAACAAACTTTATTTTTCTAGCTTGTTCCCAGGGGTAGTTATGTTTATAAGATGTTATAAGCAAATTCCCCTTTCTATGGGAACAGGTAGCCTTGCAATAGTGAAAAACAAAATTGGCATTAATTCACTATACGGACATGTCACACACATCAGGGCATGTCCCACCTTTCAAATGCACTGCACTCTGCCCACAGGAGTACCTTGGGTCTACCTTAAGGGTGCCTAACAAGTAGGACAAGGTAAGATAAGGGCCTGGCAAGTGGGTGCACTTACCAGGTCAACATGGGAGGCCTGAGTTACATTTACAGGCTTCTTATGTGGGTGGCACAATCAGTGCTGCAAGCCCACTAACAGCATTTGACTTACTGGCCCTGGGCACACGCAGTGCACTGTAGTAAGGACTGACTAGTAAGCTAAATATGGCAATCGTGGAATCACCAATCCTAAACAACAATTTACACAGAGATTATATGCACTTTATCATTGATCAGCAGTGGTAAAGTGCCCCAAGTCATAACGCCAACCAAAACAGGGTCAAAAACAGGAGGTCAAAAAACAAAAAGTCCAAGGAAAAACCTGCTGAAAAAGCCAGGTCGAACAGTGATTAATCGGTTGTCTGAGTACCTGTATGGGTCTATGAGTCTGCCACCGCACACTACGCACACGCCTCCATGACGCAGGGATCCGAGACAAGGCCCTGGACTGGACCGCCTCCTTCCTCTCTGGCAGAACTCAGAGAACACGACCTCAACATAATCTCCTACGCCGACGACATGCAGCTGATCCTCTCCCTCACCAAGGACCCCCCCACCGCCAAATCCAACCTCCACCAGGGAATGAAGGCTGTCGCCAACTGGATGGAGGAAAGCCGACTCAAGCTGAACACAAACAAAATGGAGATCCTCATCCTCGGGCCCAACCCCTCAGCATGGGATGACTCCTGGTTGCCCGCATCACTGGGGACACCCCCGGCTCTTACCAACCACGCACGCAACCTGGGAGTCATCCTCGACTCAAAACTCACCAACTACCTGCTTCAACACCCTCCGCATGCTCCACAAGATCTACTGATGGATCCCGAAAGACACGAGGAAAACAGTCACCCAGGCCCTAGTCAGCAGCAGACTCGACTACGGAAATGCCCTCTACACCGGAGCCCCGACCAAGCTCATCAACAGACTGCAAAGAATCCAGAACACCTCTGCATGCCTGATCCTCGATGTCCCGCACTATGACCACATCACCCCCCCCACCTGAGGAACCTGCACTGGCTCCCCATCGACAGAAGATCCTCCTTCAAGCTCCTGATGCACGCACACAAGGCACTCCACAAAACCAGCCCAGCCTAACTCAACAGTTGACTCTCCTTCTACGTACCGAACAGGAAACTCCGCTCCGCCGACCACACCCTGGCCACGGTCCCGCACATCTGTAGAACCACATCCGGAGGTAGGTCCTTCTCCCACCGCGCCGCCAAGACCTGGAACACCCTCCCGCCCAACCTACGACAAGCCGAAGACCTGCTGACCTTCAGGAGATGACGCAAGACCTGGCTTTTTGACCAGTAGCAGCAGCACCCCTCCCTCAGCGCCTTGAAACCCTTGCGGGTAAGTAGTGCGCTTTACAAATTAATTGATTGATTGATTGATTGATTTGCATGGGTGGGTGAGAGGATGTGTGACTGCCTGCATGGATGAGTGAGTGCACAAGTTAATGGGTGTATGGGTTAGTGAGTGTAAGAGAAGGGTTTTTATAAGAGACTGAGTTTTTATATGGCTGTGTCAGTGAGTGAATAGATATGTCAGTTGTTTATGGGTAAGTAAGTGGATATGTAGAAGACAGTATAGGTGAGTGTTGGAGTATATCAGTAACTGTATCTGTGAGTGAGGGATTATGATAGTGGCTGTATGGGTTAGTGAGAGTGTGTGTCAGGATCTGTATGGCTGGGTGATTATATATTAGTATCTGCATGAATAAGTGAGTAGGTATGTGTATAGCTTTATAGGTGAGTAAATGGCTGTAAAAATGACTCTATAAGTGAGTGAGTAGGTGTGTAAGTAGCTTTATGAGTGACTGACAGTGTGTGAGTGACTGTATGGCTATATGAGTGGATATATCAGTGGCTGCATTAGTGAGTGAGTTGGTGTACGAGTGGCTGTATAGGGTGACTGGGTGGATGTGTGGATGTGTGTGTAGACCTATGAATCAGTGAGTCGATATCTAAGTACTAACTAGGGTGTGTCAAGGGCTTCGAGAATGGTAGTGTGGAAGTAGCAGTGGGTGTATGAAAGGTTACCTGGGGGTTTGAGTGGCTGCATCAGAGATTCTGTGGACGATGCCATCAGTGGTGTCATCAGTGTTCTCACTGACCATGTCATGAATGATATATTATGTGAGGTCATATGCAGTGCATTGCGGGGACATGAGTTATTGTTAGCTCAGGTAACTATATCTAATGAATTTCTCTGGTTTTATATGAGTGAAATACCAGCCGAACTATACTGTCCCTGTAACCATTGTATTTTTAATGAATATATATATGTGTATGCATAAGTATATGTATATATATATTCACTGAAAAAACCATAGGTTTCACACATGTTATAGTTAGCTGTACATTTTACTGATAAAAAAACCAATGAAATTCCCCTGTTATAGTTACTGTAGGCAACTATAACTCACGCGACCGTAATCCTCTGCTGATGCTAATACTGTATTTAGACACTTATTTGCCCATGTCTTCTTCCATTAAATTTTAGCTATACATATATTACAAATATTTTTTTTTCATAAAGACACATATGTCATCAGCAGAGGATTACGGTCGCGTGAGTTATAGTTGCCTACAGTAACTATAACGGGGGAATTTCATTGGTTTTTTATCAGTAAAATGTACAGCTAACTATAACATGTGTGAAACCTATGGTTTTTTCAGTGAATTTGCAAGGTTTTTTAAATGCTAATTCCTAACTATAACGTGTGTGAAACCTATGGTTTTTTCAGTGAATTTGTACGGTTTTTTAAATGCTAACTTACTTTGCGCCATTCGTGGCGTGCGCGCCCACTTAACGCAGTTCGTTCCGTGCGTGCACGGTGCACTTCGCGCACCGTGCGTGCACAGTGAGCACGCGGTGCGCTTCGCGCACCGCGCGCCCACTTTACGCAGTTAGTGCCATGCACGCACGGTGGTCACGCGGTGCGCTGCGCGCACCGCGTGCCCACATTATGCGAGATGGGCCATGTACGCACGATGCGCTTCGCGCACCGTGCGCACATGTGGGACATATTATGCGCATCGTTGTGAAATGTTTTGTTTATTACTTTCAATTATTTCCTAAGCCATGCACAAATGGTGCCCTTCGGGCACCATTTGCACATGGGGTGGGGAGAGTGTGGATACTTTTTTTTTTATAAAATTTTTTTTACCGTACGCGTACGGTAAGCGTAATTGGCGATTTTTCGAAAAAAAAATAATTTTTGGCCTTGTGGGTTGTTTGAAGGCCCGTATATCATTGCTGGGTGATTATTATTTCAATATACTGCCCCTTTACCCATTTTTGGGCTTCATTTATGCTGCCCTACTCAGAGTGCGAGAGAGAAAAGGGCGGCCGCCGCTTCCTGGTTTCGGCCGATTCGAATGTTTACTAAGATCTAAGAGCCAATCAGAATCGCCCTCGCGCACGTCACCGTACGCGTACGGTAAGCGCACCGTAAGCGCACCGTAAGCTGGCTCAGATATATATATTGATTTAAAGGCTATTTTCTCAGAATCTACTGAACAGATTTACACCAAACCTACAAAAGGCACTTCCTTGACCTGAGGACTACCTCTCTGCCAAATTTCAAGTAATTCTGTTCAGCTGTTCGGGCTGTAGCTGTGTCTAAAGGTCCTATGGAAAAATGCATGGGAAAAACGCGTTTTGAGACCCCCCTTTTATCTCAGCCCCCGCTTGAAGAAACCCCCCGAGACTTTCAGGGTAGGAGCGGAGCGTAGCGCCCCACCTATTTTGAAAAATTCGCGAAGATTTGTCGACCGGCGCAAAAGTTATTCAAAATAGAATGTTGCGGATTTCCTATGGAAACAGGGTCCTAACTATAACTACCTACTGGCGACCGCCAGTAGGTAATATATATGTATGTGTGTGTGAGTGTGTGTGTGATAAATCTTCATGAAATTCTCCCAAATAAAAGTCTATCAAGGTCAGCTCCTATCCTGAAAGTTTGGGAGTGATTCGTCAAGCGGGGGCTGAGACAAAAGGGGGGTCCCAAAACGCATTTTCCACATGTTAATTTCCATAGGAAATTTTGAGACAGGCTACAGCCCGAACTGCTGAACGGAATTGTCCCAAATTTGGCAAAAAGGTAGTGCTTGGTTTAGAAAGTGACCTTTTTTTAAATGGTGTAAATCCGTTCTGTAGTTGCTGAGAAATTCAAAAAATCTAAATATCGATATTTATGGGCGAGGAGGGTTCGCAAACCCTCCTGACCACGAGCTTTATTCTAATTGGCTGTCAACACTCCAAACTAGGAAGTGTTGCCAGCCATCTTGTGACTAGGTAGAACCGAGTCACAAGAAAACAGAAAAACAAAGGTGAAAAAAATAAAAGAGGGCAGGGGTCGCGAATCCTGCCGAAATGAAGTCCCATTGAATCCTGAGGGTTCCTTGGGTCCAACTAGCCCACCAGGTACCTCCAGTAAGCGCCACAGAGCTGCGTTGCAGAGAGGTGTTAAAAAGGGGCATGGCCTTGGACCACCCCTCTGCAATGCAGCTCTGTGGCGCTTACTGGAGGTACCTGGTGGGCTAGTTGGCCCCCAGGGACCCTCAGGATTCAAGGGGAATTAATCCCCCAACTTAAATTCTGCCAGGGGGTGTGTTTGCAGAGTGGTGAAGGGAGGGGACAGAACTGATGTGACGTGTGTACTTATCCAATCACTTCGCCAAAACCCAAGCACTTATAAATTCACTATGCACTCTCCTTGCAGTATTCTAATCATCCAATCAGTACCCATGCACTCATGCAATGACCCATGCACTAACACATGCACTGCAACAATACCCTGAGCACTACCCATGCAGTCCAGCCATCGCCCTGTCAGTACCCATGCACTCCTTCAATCTCCCAGCCAGCACCATGTACTTATCCAATCACTCCATCAAAACCCAAGCACTTAACAATTCACCATGCACTGTCCTTGGAGTACTCTCATCTTCCAGTCAGTACCCATGTACTCATGGAATGGCCCAGGCACTAACACATGCACTGCTAAAATCTCCTATGCACTTCCCATGCAGACCTCAAACCATCTAAACACTACTGATTCACTCCTCCAATTACCCAGGTAGTACCCATTCACTCCAGAAATCCCTCTGTCACTACCATGCACTCCTCCAATCACCCAGCCAGCACGATGTACTTATCCAATAACTCTGCCAAAACCCAAGAAGTTATAAACTCATCATGCACTGTCCTTGCAGCACTCTAATCATCCAGTCACTACCCATGTACTCATGCAATGATGCATTCATTAAAGTACGAACTGTCAAAAATGGGGACAGGTCCTTCTCTAAAATTGCTCCTGAAAGCTGGAATGCTCTCCCCCTACACCTAAGACTGGAACCCAGCCATCAGAAATTCCGTAAACTCCTAAAAACATTGCTTTTCTAAATTCTGCCTATCTTACATCTTACCTCTGAGTGTCTGCTGGCGCTATGAGACCTTCGGGTGATATATGCGCCTTACAAATACCAATACATAGACATAGACATAGACTGGTGCAATCCATATAGGACTACCTATGCAGTCCAGTAATCTCCCTGGTACTACCTATGCAGTCCTCCATTCACCCAGCCAGTCCTAGGCCCTTATCCAATCACTATGCCAAAACCCACGCACTTATAAATTCACCATGTACTCTCCTCGCAGTACTCTAATCATCCAGTCACTACCCATATAGTCATGCAGTGCTCCAGACACTAACACATGCACTGCTACAATCCCTGTGTACTACACATGCAGTCCTCTAACCACCTATACACTTCTCATTCGCTCCTTCAATTACCCTGGTAGTACCCATGCAGTCCAGCAATCACCCTGTCACTCCCCGTGCAGTCCTCCTGTCACACAGCCACTGCCATGTACTAATCCAAACACTCCGCCAAAACCCAAGCACCATGCACTCTCCTTGTAGCACTCTAATCATCCAGTCACTACTCATGTACTTATGCAATGACCCAGGCATTAACTCATGGCAAATACAGAGGATGTCATGCTAATCACAGGGGTACCCCAACGCATGGTGTTGCCTAGTGTGTGTAGGTGTTTTCACTGTATTCTAAGTGTCTTTTAGCATAGCACCGGCTCTAGGCCTGGTTAGTCAGAGTCAGTTACCACCAGTACCCATCAGCAAAAAGTTGGGGGCACAGGAGAACTTTCTGCTCCTCTGTTGGTTCTTTCTGTGCATCTCTTCTTCTTCCTGCACTTTTCTTTGTCTTTCTGGACTTCTGTTACCTCTTTCTGCATTTGTCTTGCTTCTTTCTGCGCTTTTCTTCCTCTTTCTTCACATGTCCTACCTTTGTAGGCATAGTTAGATATTAGCATTTAAAAAACCTTTGAAATTCACTGAAAAAAACAGAGGTTTCAGGGACGTTATAGTTAGAAATTTTCATTTAAAAACCTTTGAAATTCACTGCAAAACCATAGGTTTCAGGGACATTATAGTTAGAAATTAGCATTTAAAAAACCTTAGAAATTCACTGAAAAAACATAGGTTTCAGGGACGTTATAGTTAGTTGGAGATTTTATTCGTACTAAACCATAGAAATTTTGCCATTTTAGTTAGTAGACCTAACTATAACTCGCGCCCCCACATTGCACTGCTGATGATGTCACATATAACATCACTCATGACATGCTCAGTGACATCATTGATGATATCACTCATGACATCTCAAATATCATAGTTTATTATGGCAGGGAGGGAGCACTGCTCCTGCCCTGCCATAGCAAACTACTCTCGCTTCCATGAAACAAAGCAGAATTGCTTTTGGGCAAAGGGAGCTGCATGTCAGCAGCTCCCTTTGCCCAAAAGCAATACAGGCTCCCGCAGGAGGCAAGGAGACAGCAGGGACCGTGGGAGCATTGGGTCTCCCCTGCAGTCCCCAACATGAGGCCAAGCCCCAGGGGATGGGGTCCATTGTGCCCAAAATGGCCCTGGAGTGGGGCCCCTCCCTTTTTAAATTTTATTATTATTTTTTTAAACAAAAGGCCTGGCCCCGGGGGATGGGGTCCACAGGGCCCAACATTGACCTCAGCAGGGGGGCCACCTGGCCCCTCTCCAAAAATGTTTCTTTAAAAAGCCAGGCAGGCCCTGGGGGATGGGGTCCTCGGGGCAAAACTGGCTGAGGGAAGGGGGGCAATGTGGCCCCCTTCCTTAAAATAAGTTTTTAAAAAAGATTAAAAGGCCGGGCCCCAGCGGATGAGTCCCCAGGGCCGAAATTTGCCTTGGGAAGGGGCTGCATGGCCCCCTCCCCTTCAAATGTTTTTTAAAACAAAGGCCTAGCCCCGGGGTATGGGGTCCCCGGGGCTGTGATCAGCCTCAGGAGGGGGGATGTGGCCCCTCCCTTTTCATTTACAAAAATAAAATAAAAAAAGGCTCAGGTCCCAGGGGATGGGGTCCCTAGGGCCCAAAAGGGTTGAGGGAAGAGGGGTGACACAGCCCCCCTTCCTAAAATAAAATAACAGAAAAGAAACCAACAATGCACCGGAGGCCCTGCCCCCTCCCTGTACGACTCTGCAACCGTGCCTCTTGGAGCGCTCTGGGTTGGGAGATGAAATCCGCTTCACAGGTGAGGGCCCTTAGGGGCCAACTACACCACCAGGTACCTCCATTAAGCCCCACACAGTGGGATTGCTGAGAGGTTGTACAAGGCTATGCCCCTTTTTACAACACTCTGCAAAAGCTTCTCTTGGCACACAGCTAGTGGGGCGGTGAGGTCCCCTTGTGTCCTGAGAACTTCAGGACTAAAGTGGACTTCATTCCCCAAGCAGCACTGTGCCAGGAGGCGTGTTTGCAGTGTGGTGTAAAAAGGGGGCGTGGCCTCTGACCACTCTCAGCAATCAAGCTGTTTAGGGCTTACTAGAGGTAACAAGAGGGCTAGTTGTCCCCCAGGGACCCTTGGGAGGCAAGGAGACTTCATCATCCAACCAAGAGCGCACCAGGAGGCACGTTTGCAGAGTGGTGGAGAAAGGGGGCATGGCCTGTGGCCACCTCTCAGCAATTCCACTTTGCGGGGCTTACTGGAGGTAACAGGTGGGCTAGTTCACCCCTAAGGACCTCAAGCAGTGAAGGGGACTTCAATCTCCATCCAAGAGTGCGCCAGGAAGCATGATCGCAGAGTGGTGGGCAAAGGGTGTGTGGCCTGCTATGACAACTTAGTAACTCTGCGGTGTTGTGCTTACTGGAGGTAATAGGAGGGGTAGTTGGCCCCTAAGGATGTCCTTGCTTGCCAATTACCCATCCTGTTACCTTCTGTTACCTCCAGTAATTCCCACACAGTGGGATTGCTAAGAGGTCTTCGGAGGCCACGCCCCCCTTTCTCCACCACTCTGCAAGCACACCTCGTGGCACACTACTGGTTGGGGAATGAAGTCCACTTTACTGCTGACAGACTTTGGGGGCCAAGATGCCCTCCTGGTACCTCCTGTAAGTCCTATGCAGTGGAATTTCTAAGCGCTGGTCGGAGGCCCAGCCCCCTTTCTGCACCACTCTGCAAACGCGACTACTAGTTAAAGAAGCATTTGCAATGCAATAGGTCTTGCATTTGAGAGAGTTAGATCTATAGGCATTGTATGTGTAAAAGCTTTTTCCTAATGTTTTTGGAGTGGAGTGGATGTATGTTGTGTGCAGTGGAATTATGTGGTATGTTGTGCAGTGAAATTCTGTGGATAGAAAGTATGTGGTATTTAGTGTATAGGAATTATGTAGAGTAGGATCATGTGTTATGGAAAGTAATTATGTGGTATGGTAGTCTGAGTTGTGAAGTGGCAACCTCAGGTTTAGTCTTCCTCATTTCCAAAGAAGCTAAATTTTAAACTCAATGAGACAAAAAAGGAACTACTGAGGAGCATTTCTGGACCTGGTCAGAGGTATGGGCTGGGCCACTGGAATTATGCGACTGTTCGGCTGCACCGCGCCCACTTTACGCAGTTAGTGCCATGCACGCACGGTGGTCACGCGGTGCGCTGCGCGCACCGCGTGCCCACATTATGCGAGATGGGCCATGTACGCACGATGCGTTTCGCGCACCGTGCGCACATGTGGGACATATTATGCGCATCATTGTGAAATGTTTTGTTTATTAATTTCAATTATTTCCTAAGCCATGCACAAATGGTGCCCTTCGGGCACCATTTGCACATGGGGTGGGGAGAGTGTGGATACTTTTTTTTTTATAAAATTTTTTTTTACCGTACGCGTACGGTAAGCGTAATTGGCGATTTTTCGAAAAAAAAAAAATTTTTGGCCTTGTGGGTTGTTTGGGGGCCCGTATATCATTGCTGGGTGATTATTATTTCAATATACTGCCCCTTTACCCATTTTTGGGCTTCATTTATGCTGCCCTACTCAGAGTGCGAGAGAGAAAATGGCGGCCGCCGCTTCCTGGTTTCGGCCGATTCGAATGTTTACTAAGATCTAAGAGCCAATCAGAATCGCCCTCGCGCACGTCACCGTACGCGTACGGTAAGCGCACCGTAAGCGCACCGTAAGCTGGCTCAGATATATATATTGATTTAAAGGCTATTTTCTCAGAATCTACTGAACAGATTTACACCAAACCTACAAAAGGCACTTCCTTGACCTGAGGACTACCTCTCTGCCAAATTTCAAGTAATTCTGTTCAGCCGTTCGGGCTGTAGCTGTGTCTAAAGGTCCTATGGAAAAATGCATGGGAAAAACGCGTTTTGAGACCCCCCTTTTATCTCAGCCCCCGCTTGAAGAAACCCCCCGAGACTTTCAGGGTAGGAGCGGAGCGTAGCGCCCCACCTATTTTGAAAAATTTGCGAAGATTCGTCGACCGGCGCAAAAGTTATTCAAAATAGAATGTTGCGGATTTCCTATGGAAACAGGGTCCTAACTATAACTACCTACTGGCGACCGTCAGTAGGTAATATATATGTGTGTGTGTGTGAGTGTGTGTGTGATAAATCTTCATGAAATTCTCCCAAATAAAAGTCTATCAAGGTCAGCTCCTATCCTGAAAGTTTGGGAGTGATTCGTCAAGCGGGGGCTGAGACAAAAGGGGGGTCCCAAAACGCATTTTCCACATGTTAATTTCCATAGGAAATTTTGAGACAGGCTACAGCCCGAACTTCTGAACGGAATTGTCCCAAATTTGGCAAAAAGGTAGTGCTTGGTTTAGAAAGTGACCTTTTTTTAAATGGTGTAAATCCGTTCTGTAGTTGCTGAGAAATTCAAAAAATCTAAATATCTATATTTATGGGCGAGGAGGGTTCGCGAACCCTCCTGACCACGAGCTTTATTCTAATTGGCTGTCAACACTCCAAACTAGGAAGTGTTGCCAGCCATCTTGTGACTAGGTAGAACCGAGTCACAAGAAAACAGAAAAACAAAGGTGAAAAAAATAAAAGAGGGCAGGGGTCGCGAATCCTGCCGAAATGAAGTCCCATTGAATCCTGAGGGTTCCTTGGGTCCAACTAGCCCACCAGGTACCTCCAGTAAGCGCCACAGAGCTGCGTTGCAGAGAGGTGTTAAAAAGGGGCATGGCCTTGGACCACCCCTCTGCAATGCAGCTCTGTGGCGCTTACTGGAGGTACCTGGTGGGCTAGTTGGCCCCCAGGGACCCTCAGGATTCAAGGGGATTTAATCCCCCAACTTAAATTCTGCCAGGGGGTGTGTTTGCAGAGTGGTGAAGGGAGGGGACAGAACTGATGTGACGTGTGTACTTATCCAATCACTTCGCCAAAACCCAAGCACTTATAAATTCACTATGCACTCTCCTTGCAGTATTCTAATCATCCAATCAGTACCCATGCACTCATGCAATGACCCATGCACTAACACATGCACTGCAACAATACCCTGAGCACTACCCATGCAGTCCAGCCATCGCCCTGTCAGTACCCATGCACTCCTTCAATCTCCCAGCCAGCACCATGTACTTATCCAATCACTCCATCAAAACCCAAGCACTTAACAGTTCACCATGCACTGTCCTTGGAGTACTCTCATCTTCCAGTCAGTACCCATGTACTCATGGAATGGCCCAGGCACTAACACATGCACTGCTAAAATCCCCTATGCACTTCCCATGCAGACCTCGAACCATCTAAACACTACTGATTCACTCCTCCAATTACCCAGGTAGTACCCATTCACCCCAGAAATCCCTCTGTCACTACCATGCACTCCTCCAATCACCCAGCCAGCACGATGTACTTATCCAATAACTCTGCCAAAACCCAAGAAGTTATAAACTCATCATGCACTGTCCTTGCAGCACTCTAATCATCCAGTCACTACCCATGTACTCATGCAATGATGCATTCATTAATGCATGCACTGGTGCAATCCATATAGGACTACCTATGCAGTCCAGTAATCTCCCTGGTACTACCTATGCAGTCCTCCATTCACCCAGCCAGTCCTAGGTCCTTATCCAATCACTATGCCAAAACCCACGCACTTATAAATTCACCATGTACTCTCCTCGCAGTACTCTAATCATCCAGTCACTACCCATATAGTCATGCAGTGCTCCAGACACTAACACATGCACTGCTACAATCCCTGTGTACTACACATGCAGTCCTCTAACCTCCTATACACTTCTCATTCGCTCCTTCAATTACCCTGGTAGTACCCATGCAGTCCAGCAATCACCCTGTCACTCCCCGTGCAGTCCTCCTGTCACACAGCCACTGCCATGTACTAATCCAAACACTCCGCCAAAACCCAAGCACCATGCACTCTCCTTGTAGCACTCTAATCATCCAGTCACTACTCATGTACTTATGCAATGACCCAGGCATTAACTCATGGCAAATACAGAGGATGTCATGCTAATCACAGGGGTACCACAACGCATGGTGTTGCCTAGTGTGTGTAGGTGTTTTCACTGTATTCTAAGTGTCTTTTAGCATAGCACCGGCTCTAGGCCTGGTTAGTCAGAGTCAGTTACCACCAGTACCCATCAGCAAAAAGTTGGGGGCACAGGAGAACTTTCTGCTCCTCTGTTGGTTCTTTCTGTGCATCTCTTCTTCTTCCTGCACTTTTCTTCGTCTTTCTGGACTTCTGTTACCTCTTTCTGCATTTGTCTTGCTTCTTTCTGCGCTTTTCTTCCTCTTTCTTCACATGTCCTACCTTTGTAGGCATAGTTAGATATTAGCATTTAAAAAACCTTTGAAATTCACTGAAAAAAACAGAGGTTTCAGGGACGTTATAGTTCGAAATTTTCATTTAAAAACCTTTGAAATTCACTGCAAAACCATAGGTTTCAGGGACATTATAGTTAGAAATTAGCATTTAAAAAACCTTAGAAATTCACTGAAAAAACATAGGTTTCAGGGACGTTATAGTTAGTTGGAGATTTTATTCGTACTAAACCATAGAAATTTTGCCATTTTAGTTAGTAGACCTAACTATAACTCGCGCCCCCACATTGCACTGCTGATGATGTCACATATAACATCACTCATGACATGCTCAGTGACATCATTGATGATATCACTCATGACATCTCAAATATCATAGTTTATTATGGCAGGGAGGGAGCACTGCTCCTGCCCTGCCATAGCAAACTACTCTCGCTTCCATGAAACAAAGCAGAATTGCTTTTGGGCAAAGGGAGCTGCATGTCAGCAGCTCCCTTTGCCCAAAAGCAATACAGGCTCCCGCAGGAGGCAAGGAGACAGCAGGGACCGTGGGGGCATTGGGTCTCCCCTGCAGTCCCCAACATGAGGCCAAGCCCCAGGTGATGGGGTCCATTGTGCCCAAAATGGCCCTGGAGTGGGGCCCCTCCCTTTTTAAATTTTATTATTATTTTTTTAAACAAAAGGCCTGGCCCCGGGGGATGGGGTCCACAGGGCCCAACATTGACCTCAGCAGGGGGGCCACGTGGCCCCTCTCCAAAAATGTTTCTTTAAAAAGCCAGGCAGGCCCTGGGGGATGGGGTCCTCGGGGCAAAACTGGCTGAGGGAAGGGGGGCAATGTGGCCCCCTTCCTTAAAATAAGTTTTTAAAAAAGATTAAAAGGCCGGGCCCCAGCGGATGAGTCCCCAGGGCCGAAATTTGCCTTGGGAAGGGGCTGCATGGCCCCCTCCCCTTCAAATGTTTTTTAAAACAAAGGCCTAGCCCCGGGGTATGGGGTCCCCGGGGCTGTGATCAGCCTCAGGAGGGGGGATGTGGCCCCTCCCTTTTCATTTACAAAAATAAAATAAAAAAAGGCTCAGGTCCCAGGGGATGGGGTCCCTAGGGCCCAAAAGGGTTGAGGGAAGAGGGGTGACACAGCCCCCCTTCCTAAAATAAAATAACAGAAAAGAAACCAACAATGCACCGGAGGCCCTGCCCCCTCCCTGTACGACTCTGCAACCGTGCCTCTTGGAGCGCTCTGGGTTGGGAGATGAAATCCGCTTCACAGGTGAGGGCCCTTAGGGGCCAACTACACCACCAGGTACCTCCATTAAGCCCCACACAGTGGGATTGCTGAGAGGTTGTACAAGGCTATGCCCCTTTTTACAACACTCTGCAAAAGCTTCTCTTGGCACACAGCTAGTGGGGCGGTGAGGTCCCCTTGTGTCCTGAGAACTTCAGGACTAAAGTGGACTTCATTCCCCAAGCAGCACTGTGCCAGGAGGCGTGTTTGCAGTGTGGTGTAAAAAGGGGGCGTGGCCTCTGACCACTCTCAGCAATCAAGCTGTTTAGGGCTTACTAGAGGTAACAAGAGGGCTAGTTGTCCCCCAGGGACCCTTGGGAGGCAAGGAGACTTCATCATCCAACCAAGAGCGCACCAGGAGGCACGTTTGCAGAGTGGTGGAGAAAGGGGGCATGGCCTGTGGCCACCTCTCAGCAATTCCACTTTGCGGGGCTTACTGGAGGTAACAGGTGGGCTAGTTCACCCCTAAGGACCTCAAGCAGTGAAGGGGACTTCAATCTCCATCCAAGAGTGCGCCAGGAAGCATGATCGCAGAGTGGTGGGCAAAGGGTGTGTGGCCTGCTATGACAACTTAGTAACTCTGCGGTGTTGTGCTTACTGGAGGTAATAGGAGGGGTAGTTGGCCCCTAAGGATGTCCTTGCTTGCCAATTACCCATCCTGTTACCTTCTGTTACCTCCAGTAATTCCTACACAGTGGGATTGCTAAGAGGTCTTCGGAGGCCACGCCCCCCTTTCTCCACCACTCTGCAAGCACACCTCGTGGCACACTACTGGTTGGGGAATGAAGTCCACTTTACTGCTGACAGACTTTGGGGGCCAAGATGCCCTCCTGGTACCTCCTGTAAGTCCTATGCAGTGGAATTTCTAAGCGCTGGTCGGAGGCCCAGCCCCCTTTCTGCACCACTCTGCAAACGCGACTACTAGTTAAAGAAGCATTTGCAATGCAATAGGTCTTGCATTTGAGAGAGTTAGATCTATAGGCATTGTATGTGTAAAAGCTTTTTCCTAATGTTTTTTGAGTGGAGTGGATGTATGTTGTGTGCAGTGGAATTATGTGGTATGTTGTGCAGTGAAATTCTGTGGATAGAAAGTATGTGGTATTTAGTGTATAGGAATTATGTAGAGTAGGATCATGTGTTATGGAAAGTAATTATGTGGTATGGTAGTCTGAGTTGTGAAGTGGCAACCTCAGGTTTAGTCTTCCTCATTTCCAAAGAAGCTAAATTTTAAACTCAATGAGACAAAAAAGGAACTACTGAGGAGCATTTCTGGACCTGGTCAGAGGTATGGGCTGGGCCACTGGAATTATGCGACTGTTCGGCTGCACCGATTTTTCCATAATTATACATTTTCCACATTTGCCACCTAATCCATCATCTGCTGCATAATCTGCAGATTTGAACAAAAAAACCTTGTTTCTCGCTCAAACGGCTCAAACGTTATCAAAAATGCAGCAAAAAGTGTTACAGTGTGGTGGAATGCCATTTGCATAGCTGGAACGGTCACATGCTATTTATTGCTGAATGTGGGTATTACATTGGTACTAACGGTGTGCAAACCACTCTTCCTTCTTTCTGCGCCTCTTTTGCCTCTTTCTGCATTTCTCTTGCTTCTTTCTGCACCTTTCTTCCTTTTTCTGCACTTCTCTAGGCTCTTTCTGCACATCTCTTCTGCTTTTTGCACCTCCCTTCTTTCTGAACCCCATTTGCCTCTTTCTGCACCTCTGGTGCTTCTTTCTGCACTTCTTCTGCTTCTTTCTGCACCTCTCTGGCTTCTTTCTGCACCCCTCTCGCCTCTTTCTGCACCCCTCTTGCCTCTTTCTGAACCTTTATTGCCTCTTTCTGCACCTCTCTTGTCTCTTTCTGCTGTTCTGTTGCCTTCATCTGTACCTATGTTGCTTCTTTCTGTAATTCTCTTGCTTCTTTCTGTAATTCTCTTGCCTCTTTCTGCACCCCTCTTGCTTCGTTCTGCACCTCTCTTGGCTCTTTCTACAACCCTCCTGCCTCTTTCTGCATCTCTCTTGCCTTTTTCTGCACCCCTGCTCTGTCTTTCTGTACTTCTCTTGGCTGTTTTTGTACCTCTCTAACTTCTTTCTTTACTCCTCTTGCCTCTTTCAGTACCTCTGTTGTTTGTATCTGCACTTCTCTTACCACTTTCTGCATTTCTGTTGCTTCTTTCTGCATTTCTCTTGCCTCTTTCTATATTTCTCTTGCTTCTTTCTGCACTTTTCTTGCCTCAATCTGCACCTCTCTTGCCTCTTTCTGCATCTCTGTTGCTTCTTTCTACACTTCTCTTGCTTCTTTCTGTACCTCTCCTGCTTCTTTATGTACCTCTCTTGCCTCTTTCAGCACCCCTCTTCCCTCTTTCTGCACCTCTCTTGCCTCTTTCTGCAGTTATCTTGCCTTTTTCTGCCACTCTGTTTCTTCTTTCTGCTCTTCTCTTGCCTCATTTTGCACCTCCGTTAGTTCTTTCTGTTCTTTTCTTGTTTCTTTCTGTACCTCTTTTGCTTCTTTCTTAACCCCTCTTGCCTCTTACTGTATCCCTCTTCCCTCTTTCTGCACTTCTCTTGCCTCTTTATGCACCTCTGTTTCTTCATTTTGCATCTCTCTTGCTTCTTTCCGCACCTTTCTTGCTTCTTTCTGCACCTCTCTTATCTCTTTCTGCACCTCACTTGCTTCTTTCTGCATCTCAAATGCTTCTTTATGCACCTCTCTTGCCTCTTTATGCACTTCTCTTGCCTCCGTCTGCACCTCTGTTGCTCCTTTCTGCACTTCTGTTGCCCTTTTCTGTACTTCTGTTGCCTCTTTCTGTACTCAAATTGGAAGTGCAAGCTGTCAAGTTTAAAGGTCTGCATGCTCTTGTGACGTGTATGTCAACCTGTACATGTATTCTCACACGTGTTATGCATCTCAGGATGGTAGTTTAAAAAGTGGGTAGCTTCTCCTATAGGTGGTCAAATCTTCTCAGTTCTGCTCTGTCATTGGGTTGCACAGGCAGACATGTCTTATGTATATAGGTGTTATGGAGCCCCTCAAATATACTATTGATTACCCATGTGCCCTGTATTATGAGCGTAACGAAATACATACACGTTCTTGTACACCAAATTACAGAGTATCGTGTTTGAAACACGAGTATTCAAGTATTTGTATCTTCATTTTTATGTAACATGTCACTAGGTAAAAGCACAGACACACGCATGCATACCTTCACAAACTTGGTGAGACTTACAACAGTGGTATAGTTAGTGTTGCTGTTTTACATTTGGTAGGCCAAACATTCTGATCAGTCAATGAACTGTGAACCTTCAAGAGAAAAGTGAAGTTTAAGACATCTTGGGAGAAGGATTAGTGATTAGGCTATTTTTTATGAGTCTGTGGAAAGGTAGTCAAAGTAGGCCTCTTTCTGCACCTCTGTTGCTTCTTTCTGCACTTCTCTTGCTTCTTTCTGCACCTTTCTTCCACTTTATGGACTTTGGTTGCCTCTTTCTGCATTTCTCTTGCTTCTTTCTGCTAATTTCTTCCCTTTCTGCACTTCTCTTGCTTGTTTCTTCCCCTTTCTTCCTCTTTCTGCACATGTCCTACCTATGTTGTCATAGTTCAAAATTAGCATTTAAAAAACCTTAGAAATTTACTGACAAAACAAGAGATTTCAGGGACGTTATAGTTAATAATTAGCATTTAAAAAACGTTAGCAATTCACTGAAAAAACCACAGGTTTCAGGGACATTATGATTAAGAATTAGCGCTTAAAAAACCTTCGATATTCACTAAAAAAAAACAGGTTTCAGGGACGTTACAGTTAGGCTGACATTTCACACATACAAAACCAGAGAAATTCACCCATTACAGTTAGCTGAGCTAACTCTAGCTTGTTCTCCCGCAATGCACTGCTGAAGACGTCACATATTACATCACTCATGACATGATCAGTGACATCACTGATGACATCAATGATAACATCTCAGATGACATCACTGATGACATCATCCTTTTAATATCTGATGTACCTCCTCACACCCTGATATAACCTTTTATACACCCACTCTAAAATACAGACTACCATTCTCGAAACCATAGACACACCAATACCAGTTAGTATATACCCACTCACTGATTCATAGGTCCACACACATCTACTCACTCACCCATTCAGTCACTCACGCAGTCACTCATCAATACAGCCACTGATATATGCACTCATATACCCATATAGACACTCACATGCTGCCACTCACCCAAGTACTCACACACCTAGTCAGTCACCCAAAGAATCAATCATTCTGTCAAATACTCACCTCTACAGTTATACACATACCACCTCACTTACTCATACAGATACTAACACATACTTACTCTCTTATACAATCACTGACACAAGCACACACTTATCCATACAGCCACTCTCACAATCATTCACCCTTATATATAGTCACTTAAACACTACAACACTCACATATACTGCCTTTCACATATATAGTTACTCACACATATACTACTGAGGCATTGATTCACTCACCATCACAGCCATATGCACACTCACTCACCCATACAGCCCCTTGCAGGTACACTCTTGAACCCATACACCACATAAATCACCCACTCACATATCCATGCAGGGAGTCACACAGCCCATCCACCCACACAGACGCGCAGGTACCCATACAGGTACTCAGAACCCAATCATTAACCCATATAGACACTCATGTACCTACTCCCCAACCCATGCAGCCACAAACACACAGACTGACAGACTGATACAGACATTCACACAGATTAGTCATTCACCCATGCATTCACTAAGACACGTTTAATCACTTACTTATACATTCAGTCAAGCACCCACTAAATCATCCATTCAGACACTCATATACCCACTCGTGTTCTTCTAAACACCTTGGCGTATATATATTTATATATATATTTATCAATGCTCATGAGGTTTGCCACACATGTAGGAAGCACTCGGACAGCAGGTAAGGTTAACCTCTCAACCTTTAATCTTCGGTACAGGCAAACTTAGCAGGCAAGAAAAACGAGCAGTCCCAACGCTTTGCCTTACGCGTTTCGAGTTAAATCTCTTCTTCAGAGGCTGGACGTTGATGGTTGCAATTGCGGACATTCTCCCTCCATATATATATATATATATATATATGCACGCTCATTCCTTCTCCTTATACCGTTCTGGAAAAGCACTCGCAGGGGTCTTTATCTGTATCCAAATTTTAATTCATGCAGCCAACAGTTAACATGATGCGTTTCGGCTACTGCCTTTCTCCAATGTTACAATGCTATGTAATTATGTAATTTATTGATTTATTGGTCTTTGATGCACGAAATTAAGTAACTATAGAACGGACTTAGCCGATACACGGCATGATTATAGATTACATGTGCGCCATAATTGTGGCTCTTAAGGTGGTGCTTGCTTATTAATGCCGATATACGGTTTTATACTATTTCAGTTAGCGCCACCCTGTTTGAATCATGAAAATGTCTAGATTTAATTTTGCAATATGATAAATGAAATTACTGAATGTATTGTATTTTATTTACATCAGAAGGCTGATATAGCGTTAGACATTTGGAATTAGCCACTTTATGCATGTTTTAAGATGGCGCCTGTGATAGAACAGAGAAATTATTGTCCTATGTTGATTTTTGTTTTGATCTGCATCATGTGACCGTATGTTGATGATTTCAAATGCCGGTTGTTGGCGCGCTACATTGCAACATTGGAGAAAGCCAGTAGCCGAAACGCGTCATGTTAACTGTTGGATGCATGAATTACAATTTGGATAAAGATAAAGACCCCTGTGAGTGCTTTTCCAGAACGGTATAAGGAGAAGGAATGAGCGCGCATAATATACGCGGTTGCACCTCCGCGTTATAGCACCCGTCCGAGAGTGCGTTGGTCCAAGGAGCAGTGGAGCAGGAGATATATATATATATATATATATATATTATTCAACAAAATAATTGCCACGACCACAATAGGGCTAATCCTTCACCGGATCATTTAATTTTGGTAACGCGTTTTGCCTGACACAACAGGCTTGCTCACACATTGTACGGTGGGTAAAGTTTACATATATACCATCAGGGAATTCCAACAGTAGAGAAACAAAAAATGGACTGTAATTGTCATCAAAGAGTCTGTTACCACAGCGGCCATTTTAAGCTAGTCAAATACATGGTACAAATCATTTACTCAGCTTGGTGCGCTGTAACCCCTCATGCTAAGAGTGTTATTATCATGATATATACCTCACGATATTACAGTTATAGTTTATACATATTTAATTTAGTCCACGTCAGGCCCTGTGAATTCGTCATTCTTATTAGGCATAGTGCTCTTGTAAATAACGAGAATTGTTTCTAAACACTTCATGATTCAGTGACCTCTAGAGGTTGACATAGTGTCAAATTACTGATTCTCAAAATAAACATAGTGTAAACAAAGAGAACATTCTAAACATACCAAAATTCAATGGCCTCTTCTGGATAGTCATATACTAATTGTAGACATAGTGTCAAAAGGATTATCCACTGTTGGTTAATTCTCCCATAGTTGCAGTCCAATGTTACCTCCCCACCTTAATTAAAGATCAACACCCTTGCATGAAAAAAACATATTCATTATTTGTGCCACCTAATTATTCCCTCTTCAATGCAATCTAAACAGAAATAAACCAACATATATCATTAGGAATACAGAGGTTTTCTTATCTGTCATATGTTTCAATGTCCTTGTTTTTTGAAGAAAAGGGTAGGGGTAAATCTTGATTCCGTTCCGGAGTCGGCCCCTTCCTTTCCTCCTATAATTAAAACAAAATACGAATTGTTAGATTCTAATAACAGTAATAAAAATTATTCACAATTAATTCTTGTTATGCAAAAACATACAGTTCATTCAATTTTTCAGAATATATTATAGGAATTTACTCTCGTAAATGTACATTCAGTTCCTCATCTTGATTTAATCCCCCAGGATATTTGCTTTGCAGGTTGACAATGTGCCATGATTCTCTCTGTATAAGTTTAAGTTTTCTGTTCCCACCCCTCCTATTGAATTCTACTTGTTCAATTGCAAAGAAAGATAGAAGTGAGTTATTAGATAGATGGTATTTAGCAAAAAGTCTTGCCAATGGGTAATGTGGGTCTTTGTTGTTTATCGCGCTCATATGGTCCAATACTCTCTTTTTAACTGCCAGAGTTGTGCTTCCCACATATCTTAGTTTGCAGGGGCACTCAAGAATGTAAATAACATATGTAGTTCCACATGTTAAGAATTGTTCAATATTCTTTTCTGCAACTGGTGTATTGTATTTCTTTCGCATGTGGCTGTTACGACAGGCTTTACAGTGTCCACACGGAAAAAATCCTTTCAAATTTAAACGTGTGTTAGTTTGAGTTTTGGAAATATCGCCTTTCATTAGAATATCTTTCAGACTTTTGCTTTTTCTGTATGTTATGAGTGGGCGTGAAGGTAGATCATTCTTTAGACTGAATTCAGTTTTCAGAGTATTCCAATTCTTATTAAGAATTTTAGCAATGCTGTTGGATTCTGCATTGAATGTGAGGATTATTCTGGGTTGGTTTTCCCCTCTTCTATCTCCTTAGGTTTCTCTATCAGAGTTTCCTCTCTCGAGATCTTTTTAACTTTCTCCACTGCTCTTTCCAATACCCATTTAGGATATCCTCTCTCTTTAAACCTTTCCAACATGATTTTCTGTTCAATGCAAAAATCTTCAATGGTACTGCAGTTTCTCCTTGCCCTGAGCAATTCACCGAATGGTATGCTCCATTTGAGAGTTTCAGGGTGACTGCTCAGAGCATGGAGAAGACTGCTCCCAGCAGTTTCTTTTCTGTGTAGTTTTGTACAGATTTTGTTTTGACGGATTTCTACTGGCACATCCAAAAATTCAATGGCTACCTTACTTATATTGTATGTTAGTTTCTAGTTATAGTTATTCATATTCAAGTTGTTAATGAATGTGGTAGCAGAATGTTCATCTCCTTTCCATACAATAAAAAGGTCGTCAATGTACCTTAACCATTTGATTATCCTCTCTCCTGTTTGTGTTTGGTCAATGTTTCTTTGTACCTCCTCCTCCCACACCCCAAGAAACAGATTCGCAAAACTTGGGGCGAAACAAGTCCCCATAGCTGTACCGAGGACTTGTTTAAACATTTGACCATCAAACATGAAGATATTGTGTGTCAAACAAAATCTTATCATTTTTAACAGCATCATTGTATGATCCAAGAAACAGACTTTTCTTTGTTTCAAATAGTGTAAACAACATTGTAAACCTAGTTTGTGGTCTATCATAGAGTACAATGAATGTACATCCATTGTGATGAGTTGGTAATCATCTTCCCATACTATGTCATTGACTTTCCCTAGAAAATCCTTAGTGTCTTTAGTGTATGATGGAAGAGTTACCACATACTCTCGTAAAAAATGATCTACATATTTAGATATGTGTTCTGAAACACACCCAAATATACATAACATTGTTAAACTTTTTAGAAACAGTCAGTCACAGAATGATGTCTTCAGTGATGTCATTTGAGATGTCATCTGTAATGTCATCTGTGATGTCACTGACCATGTCATGAGTGATGTAATATGTGACGTCATCAGCAGTGCATTGCCGGGGTGCAATTTATAGTTAGCTGGTTTTGTATGAATGAAATGTCAGCCTAACTATAGCGTCCCTGAAACCTGTGGTGTTTTGTAGTGAATAAATGTATATAATTACCTCCTGTTTTCACTTCTCAAATTCCCCACGGGACCAGGTTCAGACACTGGCAATCTCCAGTCGTAAGTTTTTTCACTGCTTTGCTTTGGTCAAAGCCATGGCCCTGTTCACATAAAAATATATATATAGGAGCTTTCCTCTCTGTACAGTGTACTAAAACAAAGTACACTATATAGAGAGTGTGAGGGATCCTCAGAGGAAGATAGAGGCAGTAGGTAGATAATACTAACTCTCTTTTTGTGGTGGTGTGGGTGATCATTTAGGCTTATCAGAGGACAGTGTTATGCATTTGTTTTCCTCACAGAGACAATAAATGAAAGACACACTCAAGAATAAATATAGGTTTTGTAGAGCAAGATTTCAAATCGGAAAAATACTTTATACAGTTTCAATATACAAATAAATACTTGGTATACTGGTGGTGATCGAAATAAATTCAGTGCAGTTCAAAATATGCAGTACTTTCAATATATAGGCACACAGCAGTCTATACCGCCAAATAGTTCCCTCGCGATTGGCGGTGGGCACTGGAAATGTACAGCCGTAATGGGATTCAGTCGACCACAAACATAGTTACTGTCACGAGCAGCAGGTCACTAGAAGCCAATTGATTCAGAACTCTGCCAACCAAGTAGTTGATGTAATTGATTCTTAGCAGCAGAGGACCACCCACTCAGTTACTGATTTGGTCGCTGGAAGGAGGAATCCAGTACGGAGTTTTGGATGACCACGGTCCCTCAGAAGATCAGAGGCTGTCTTCACAGAAGGGATGAAGGTCTTTGAGGTCCCAGTACTTGGTACAGCAGGCAGTTGGGTTGTACCTTGAGCAGAAGTACTGGAGGTCATACGTGCTGGTTCACATAGGTCACCAGCAGCAGTCACAACACGGGTGTGATGCAGGGCAGGCTGCCACGGAGGAGACTGTCATGTCAACGCTGCTTCTTACGCCGTCAACACAATTGGAAAGAGGATAAAGGCGCTCAGGAATGGGGCTGTTTCAAGCGTCAGTCATTGAGCTTAGAGGATCCCTCGAGTTGATGGAGGCATGCAGGAGTCGGTTACACCAGGCTGGTGAACCAATAGGTCTTGGTTGCTGCAATGTTACTTAGTAATGGGTGAGTCTCATGGACACGATGTGTGCCGGTCCTCAACCAGGCAGATGCCAGGGACTGGAGCCTGTAGCCCAAAGGAGGGTTCTTAGCAATTTGCAGAAGGCCAGAGGGCTTTGAGATTTCTCTGAGGCCTTGCAGGGGTCAGGAAGGACAGCACATTGCAAAGGTAAAAAATGGACTGCTCACCTGAAGGGTGTCTACACCCTCTTTATGTGCATCCCATGTGGGGGTGGGCATAACCTGACTCCTAATAGGCTACTCTCCCCATCCTCAAGATAGAGGCTCTGTACCCAGGTATCCAGAAACATTTCTGGTGATGTCAGGCTGGCTGAATATAGACATGGACCACACCAGTAGTTTGTAAGGTTTCTGGGGACCACCTTAAAGGGTCTCCTGTGTGACCTTATTACTAGCTTAAATACTGGCATTAATATCGATTTATTAAGACAAGATGTTTGGTACCAAATATACTAGAAATCAGTGAATTCATCATGGAGCTAGGAAACAAGTGTTAACATGTATCCAGTCCATGTACTCTTTATGGCTTCCCTGTTCACTTACAATATCTCAGACTAGACTGGGCATTCTGAGGGAATATCTGATCAGGCTGATATGCCCACAAATAAGATAAACTTCACCTTGCCTTGGGGCTCAAGGCCTGCATTAGGGGTGGCTTATATATATTGATGCAGTGTAAGGGTGGCATGGCACACAGGGCCGTGTGCCATGTCGACTCTTCAGTTTTTCCTGCCCCAGACAGGCAGCCTGTGACAGCAGCACTGCCGGGTCTGGGTAAGGGATCCCTAGGTGACCTTCTTCTGTCGTCATGCCCCGGGTACTGGGGGTATCCGTAATCAGGAGATTACAGAGGCAACAGAAGTTGTGCCAATCATGGTACAGTTTTAGGTATGGGAGAGCTGACACTGGGAACATGATTAGTAGGGAATTAAATCAAATACTAGGCAAAAAGTAGGGGTCTAACCATGTCAAAAGAAGCACTTTCCTATATGTATATATATAAATAAATAAATAAATATATATATATATATATATATATATATATATATATATATATATATATATATATATATATATATATATATATATATATATATATATATATATATATATATATATATATATATATATATATATATATATATTACCTACTGGCGGTCGCCAGTAGGTAGTTATAGTTAGGACCACGTTTCCATAGGAAATCCGCAACATTCTATTTTGAATAACTTTGGCGCCGGTTGACGAATCCTCGCGAATTTTTCAAAATAGGTGGGGCGCTACGCTCCGCTCCTACCCTGAAAGTCTCGGGGGGATTCGTCAAGCGGGGGCTGAGATAAAAGGGGGGTCCCAAAACGCGTTTTTCCCATGCATTTTTCCATAGGACCTTTAGACACAGCTACAGCCCGAACGGCTGAACAGAATTACTTGAAATTTGGCAGAGAGGTAGTCCTCAGGACAAGGAAGTGCCTTTTGTAGGTTTGGTGTAAATCTGTTCAGTAGATTCTGAGAAAATAGCCTTTAAATCAATATATATATCTGAGCCAGCGTACGGTGCGCTTACGGTGCGCTTACCGTACGCGTACGGTGGCGTGCGCGAGCGCGATTCTGATTGGCCCTTAGATCTTAGTAAACATTCGAATCGGTCGAAACCAGGAAGCGGCGGCCGCCATTTTCTCTCTCGCACTCTGACAGGGGGTTGAAAAACCAAGTGCAAAAACATGTAAAGGGGCTGTTTACACAGCTCCCAAGCACCTAGCCATGTCGAGGGAGTCCCCAACGATCCCCCAAGTGAAAAAAGGCAATTTTAATTTTTTCGAAAATTTCGCCGATTACTCTTACCGTACGCGTACGGTAAGAAATAATAATAAAAAAAAAAAAATATCCACATTCTCCCCACCCCGTGTGCAAAAGGTGCCCGAATGGCACCTTTTGTGCATGGCTTATTAGAGCTAAACAAAACATATATTTTACCTGTCACAACGATGCTCATCATATGTCCTCCATGTGCGCTCGGTGCGCGAAGCGCATCGTGCGTTCATGGCCCATCTAGCGTAACGTGGGCACGCGGTGCGCGAAGCGCACCGCGTGCTCACCGTGCGCGCACGGAACGAACTGCGTTAAGTGGGCGCGCACGCCACAGATGGCGTAAAGTAACTTAGCATTTAAAGAACAGTGCAAATTCACTGAAAAAACCATAGGTTTCACACACGTTATAGTTAGGAATTAGCATTTAAAAAACCTTGCAAATTCACTGAAAAAACCATAGGTTTCACACATGTTATAGTTAGCTGGACATTTTACTGATAAAAAACCAATGAAATTCCCCCGTTATAGTTACTGTAGGCAACTATAACTCACGCGACCGTAATCCTCTGCTGATGACATATGTGTCTTTATGAAAAAAAAATATTTGTAATATATGTATAGCTAAAATTTAATGGAAGAAGACATGGGCAAATAAGTGTCTAAATACAGTATTAGCATCAGCAGAGGATTACGGTCGCGTGAGTTATAGTTGCCTACAGTAACTATAACGGGGGAATTTCATTGGTTTTTTATCAGTAAAATGTCCAGCTAACTATAACATGTGTGAAACCTATGGTTTTTTCAGTGAATTTGCAAGGTTTTTTAAATGCTAATTCCTAACTATAACGTGTGTGAAACCTATGGTTTTTTCAGTGAATATATATATATATATACACACACACACACATATAATGCATATATATACATATCCACACTTGGCAAAACGCGTCTGTGTGTAAACATGTGGAGAATTAAACAAGTTTTCTTCTTTCTTCCCGTGAGTGCCTGCTTTCCTTCTTGAATTTCGATATATATATATATATATATATCACTGAAAAAAGAAAAATCCTAAGGTTACAGGGCTGTTCTAGTTAGGCTAATATTTCACTTGTACAAAACAAAAGAAATTCATAACTCGTGCCCCAGCAATGCACTGTTTATGACCTCACATATTGCATCATTCATGACATGGTCAGGGACATCACTGATGAAATCTCAAATGACATCACTAGTCATCACAAGGTTTATTAAATGCTAATTCCTAACTAGAACTTATCTGTAACCTTTAGTTTTTTCCAGTGGATTTCCTTGGTTTTTTAAGTAGCAATGGTCTTTGATAATTGGTGTGGAAAGGGGGAGGGCCTCTAACCAGCTCTCAGAAATCCCACTAAGTAGGTTTTAAAGAAAGCACCAGATTGACTTTTTGGTCCCTAAGGTTTTTTAGCATCCAAGACAGCTTTATTGCCCAACCAGTAGTGTGCCGGGAGACATATTTGCAGAGTGGTGAAGAAATGGGGTGTGGCCTCCGAAGACCTCTTAGCAAACTGACTGTGTGGAAATTGCTGAGGTAACAAGAGGGTTACTTGGGACTCAAATACCCTTAATAGCCACAGGGACTTTGTCCCCTAACTAGTGCTATTTCAGGAGACGCGCTTGCAGAGTGATGGCGAAAGGACGTCCTTGATGATTGCACGGGTTGTGCATGTGTGATTCTATGAGTGTCATTGCCAAGGAATTATTGTGAATAATTGGTGTTTTTAACAAAGTGTAAAACACATATATAGACATATTTTACGTGAGATTTCATTGTAGCTATTTAGTGAGATACTAATTTTACTTTCTTGTTTGTCTAAGTGACTAAATCAAAAATGCATTTTTCTTCTTCACAGCAACACCGGAGGTCACAATGACATCAGTAGTCGTAAATTCAAAAGACAAAGTGAAAACAGATATATGTAGATACATTTTACTCAAAGTTTCAGCCTAGCTCGTTAGTAACATAATGGTTTAACTTTTTTTTAACAACACATTTATAAAAAAGACAGTTTCAAAAAATAACTCAGCATCTGAACTCACAAATAGAACATAACTACCAAACACCCATCAAACTATCCATTGTTACCCAACTCATGGGGAATTAAAAACCGTTGCCAAACTTGTGCAATGAATGATCTGAAAACATCACATGAACGTAAAAGTAAGAAATATCATTGGATAATGTACTGTTCAGTAAAATGAATAGGAAGTATACACCCACTCCTCCTTCTTGAAACATCTTCTTTTCCAGAAGTTTACTGTGAGAAGGTAGTAGGTTTTGGCTGGAGACTTTTTTGGGACTCATGTGGGACGATGTTCATGTTATATCATCATAAAACTTATCATAGAAAACATCTCCAATTGCTGATGAAGCAGAAGGAAGCTGGAGGACCATCTACATGAGTGGCTGAAGCAACAATTCCTGGCCAGAAAGTCACTTCAGAGGTACAGACTACTACAACAGATATGGCTCCAGAGTTTTCAAGACTGGCTACGAATTGCATGGACTGTAGTGTCTTATAAGAGCTGGTGAGAAGTTTTTTACAGCTATTTGCAATGCTGCAAAAAATTATACATGGTAATTTTTTCCCTCCTTTTATATTTGTTGCACATTTCATAAAATGAGTTCATAGTGAGAAGCAAGAAGGTAGCACAGGGCTGAAGGACCCTCGACTTCAATAGCAGCACAACAACAATGAAGCAGAGAGTCTATTCAAAAGTCCAATTTCAACTACAAGTTTTGGCTCCACAGTTTTCCCCGTTGTTAGACCTGGCACCTTGGCGTGAGTCTCCCTTCCACTTTTTTGTCGCTGTGCCTCCTGTGTTTTGCTGGTGTTAGCTGCTCAGAGCACTGTGCCACTGCCAACCAGTGCCACAGTGCAAGTGCTCCCTATTTAAAATGTATATGTCGGTTGGATTCCATGATTGGCTTACTTGGTTTACTGTCAGACCCCAGTAAAGTGCACCAGGAGTGCCCAGGGCTTGTAAATACAAATTCTGCTGGTGGGCTTGCAGAACTGGTTGTGCCACCCACAGAAGCGGCCTGGTAAAATGTATCTAAGGTCTGCCATTGCAGAGCCTGCGTGCAGTCTGGTACTGTCATGCTGACTGGGTAAGTGCACACACTTGCCAGTCCCCAAACCTTCCCTTAACTTCATATCAGTCACCCCTATGGTAGGCCCAAGGGCAGGGTGCATTGTAAGCATAAGGTAGGACAAGCCCTGATGTGTGTGGCATGTCCTAATAGTGAATTACAGCCATTTTCGTTTTTTACTATTGTAAGGCTACCTGTTCTCCATAGGCCAGAATGGGCTATTAGAATTGTTACATTCTATGATCCTAACAGACCCAGGGAACATGGTAGAAATTCGAGTTTAGTATGCCTGAACTCAGAATAATAAAATACATCTTTTAGTAATGTTTATTTTAATATTCTGTGTTTGCAAATACCACTTTTAGAAAGTTGGTATTTGCTTCCCTGACCATTTCAGCCCGCCTCTGTTATGATGTGTATCTGCCTGTCTGGTTGTGTGAGTGACAGGGCTGGGGAAACCCAGAGGGGCAGGGCTAGGTAGGCTGGTGGTGAATAGGAAGATTGGCAGAAAGATGGGTGGGAGGAGTACACCTGGGCTCTGAATAGGCTTGTGCTCTGCTACCACAATGCTGGCTCCACCTCCTGCGGAGCGGCTGATGTCTCTGCCCTGCACCCTGAATAGAAAGGCAGAGTCATGTCAACAGAGTGCTCAAGAACTGGTTTGGACTGGGCAAAGGCCCCTCAACCCCAGAGGAACAAAGGAATTAGGGGTATAAGTATTGGGACCCTGCTCCCAAGAAATTATATCCTGCTGAAACAAGAAGAACCTCTGCCAGAGGAGAAGGAACTGGGAAAGCTGTAGGAGAAGTACTGTCCCTGACCTGGGGGATTGGCCTGCAGTGGTTACCTTGCTGCTAAAGGAGAGGAGAAAGACTACTAAAGACTTTGCTTCAACTTGTGCTTTGAAAAGATCTCCAAGTGCTGGAACTGTGCTTGCCCCCTGAACGAAGTCCCAGGACCAGTGAACTTCACCCCCAGCTCCCCAGCCATCACAGCTGTCGCATTGCACCGCATCGAGAGAAGAGTCTCGCATCGAGGAGGAAGCGTGTCGCCATCGCAGCCATCATAGTTGTCGCATTGCACCGCATCCAGAAAAGCGCCTCGCATCCACGGAGAAGCGTGCCGCCGTCGGAGCCGCTGTCGTCGCATCTCGCAGAAGGGGTGTCGCCGCGGCAGCATCGCATCGAGCGGAAGCGTCTCGCAACGTCGGAGAAGAGTGCCGCTGCCAAGGCCGCTCTCGTCGCATCTCGCCAAAGGTGACGCCGCTGTAGCTGATGCATCGAGTCGAGCCTTCTCGCAACATCGGAGAAGCGTAACGCATCTGGAAGATCCCGTCTTTATTTCTTTTGCACCAAGAACTTCAACGCATCTGCATCGCTGCAACACTTTTGTTGCCCTGCTTGTCGCATCAAAGGTACATTGACTTAAAGTGTCGCATTTAAGAACTTAAAAGAAACTAAGCAATCTTCTACCAACTGAGCAACCGTATTGTGTATTTTTAATCGTTTAATGGTCTTGTGATAATCCTATATACAGAATCCTTATTTTTAATATAAATATAAATACCTGTGTGGTGTCCATTTGTAGTGTTGTCACTTGGTTACTGTATGTGTTCACAAATTGCTTAACTCTGAGATAAGCCTTGTCTGCTCGCGCCAAGCTACCTAGAGGGTGAGAAGGGGTTGTTTTAGTAGTGTAACCCCTTACCCTGACTAGAGGAATGGATCCCTGCTTGTCACAAGTACCTACCTGTGCCAACCAGAGAACCCGGATTCTAACACCCGTTGGTGTCATACTGCATGGATTGTGGAGTTGTAGTGAGTGCTGCAGAGCAGTCCATTACAGCCCTTCACAATGCTACAAAGAATAAGAATAAGATGCTTTATTTTATGTTTGGCCCTTCATAGTTTTTCTACATTAGCAGCCATTTTATTATCTCTAAAAATGGCATATAATGTGTATGTGTTGTTAATTTTTTTATCTTTTTATTTATTGTAACACTACTTGCATATAACTTGCCATATAGACAACTCAAACCATCCCGCTACAAATAAATACACAGGTAACTTTTACCAGTAAGAGCATAGACAACAAATACAAACATACTCTGGTTTGTTTAGACAACAAAGTGTTACACTTTGTAATATCTTCTTTAAAACTATCAACTGTAATGTATGTATGTATGTGTCTTTTTCTGCAACGCCTCCTCTTAACAACTCCTCATTTCCCCTGAAATCATTCTCAGGACCAAAGAAACAACACTGCTCATCACCACGTCCACTAGATGTAGTGGAGAGGTGTGGTGCAGCTGCCAGGGCAGCTGACTTCAGACCACAGGGTTTATGGTTCGACCCCAGGTTCCGGCAGCAGCTTAGCTCAGCACCATGTGACTGGGCAATAGCGCAATTAATTTCCACAACGGCCCCCCAGCGCCTTAAGATCCGAAGGGTGAGTAGTTCGCGCTTTACAAATACGGCTTTACATTTACCACTACCCTTTAATACGTCTGCCACGCTACTATGCAAATGTGCTCTATTCATTTCTCCTAAAAATAAAGCAGGAGTTTTCACATAAACCTCCTACCTAAAGTTTGCATTGTTCAATCAATCAATCAGGACATTTGTGAAGCACACTACTTACCCGTGAGGTTCTCAAGGTGCTGGGGGGGGATGCTGCTACTGCTCGAATAGCCAGGTCTTGAGGAGTCTTCTGAAGGTTAGCAGGTCCTGGGTCTGCTGTAGGAGGATGGGGAGGGTGTTCCAGGTCTTGGCGGCATGGTGGGAGAATGATCTGTCGCCAGAGGTTGCTCTTCTGATGTGGGGGACTGTGGCGAGGGCGAGGTCGGCGGAGCGGAGCTGGCGGGTGGGGGTGTAGAAGCTGAGTCGTCTGTTGAGGTATGCTGGTCCGGTGTTGTGGAGTGCCTTGTGTGCGTGGGTGAGGAGCTTGAAGGTGATCCTCTTGTTGATGGGGAGCCAGTGCAGGGCTCTCAGGTGGAGTGTGATGTGGCTGCGGTGAGGGATGTCGAGGATCAGGCGAGCAGAGGCATTTTGAATGCGCTGGAGTCGTTTCAGGAGTTTGGCTGAGGCTCCTGCGTAGAGGGCGTGTTGAGTAGTATAACTTATTTTGAGTTTTAAACTTTGCCTTGGAAAGATATGTAGGAATTGTCTTAATATGTCACGGAATTGCTGCCTAATACTAGAAACATTACCACAATTCCATTTGTATACAGTACTCTAACTATGCCTTCCTTGTACCTCTTCTGCAATAACTTCTTCCACATTTCTAGGTACCATCACCTCTTTTGCTATAGGACTGCCATTCTTCAATTCCTAAAGAACTATTGATGGACAGAATGCAGAACAATGTCATATATTCAACCCAGTACAGAGATCTGGGTCTAAATCCATTGTTTTTTTGCTCACCATGCCATTCCAGTTTGGACCCAGCCATATGCAAATCAGTCTTGACCCTGTGCCCAATGGGAACAGTCCAGCCCGAACTGCCAGGCCAGGTCCTCCCTGGACTGGTAACAAGCATCCTAGGACCGGATTCGGGGTTTCACCCCTCTTCAGCCAGGATAGCTCGATTTCTGTGGCATGGAGAGCACGGGACTCACGTCTGAGCATACCCGTCCCAGTCGGGGTGACAATTGCAAAAAGAACTATTGATGGACAGAATGCAGAACAATGTCATACATTCACCCCAGTACAGAGATCTGGGCCTAAATCCATTGTTTTATTGCTCATCATGCCATTCCAGTTTGGACCCAGCCATATGCAAATCACTCTTGACCCTCAAGCTATCCTGGCTGAAAAGGGGTGAAACCCCGAAACTGGTCCTAGGATGCTTCTTTACGGTCCAGGGAAGATCTGGCTTGGCAGTTTGGGCTGGACTGTTCCCATGAGGCACAGGGTCAAGACTGATTTGCATATGGCCAGGTCTAAACTGGGGTGGCATGGTGAGCAAAAGAATGATGGATTTAACCCAGATCTCTTGACTGGGTGAATGTTTTGATTTGTTCAGCATTCCGTCCATCAATTGTGTGTCTTTTGCTTTCTCACCCTAAGTGCGCCGGGTATGCCCAGACGTGGGACCCGGGCTCACTGTGCCACTGGAATCAAGCTATCCTCGCTGAAGAGGGGTGAAACCCCGAAACCGGTCCTAGGAAGCTTTTTCCGGTCCAGGAAGGACCTGGCTTGGCAGTTCGGGCTGGACTGTTCCCATGAGGCACAGCGTCAAGACTGATTTGCATATGGCCAGGTCTAAACTGGGGTGGCATGGTGAGCAAACGAATGATGGATTTAAGCCAGATCTCTTGACTGGGGGTGAATGTTTTGATTTGTTCAGCATTCCGTCCATCAATTGTGTGTCTTTTGCTTTCTCACCCTAAGTGCGCCGGTTATGCCCAGACGTGGGTACCGGGCTCACTGAGCCACTGGAATCAAGCTATCCTGGCTGAAGAGTGGTGAAACCCTGAAACCGGTCCTAGGATGCTTGTTTCCGGTCCAGGAGGACCTGGATTGGCAGTTCGGGCTGGACTGTTCCCATGAGGCACAGGGTCAAAACTGATTTGCATATGGCCCGGTCTAAACTGGGGCGGGATGGTGAGCAAAAGAATGATGGATTTAACCCAGATCTCTTGACTGGGGGTGAATGTTTTGATTTGTTCAGCATTCCGTCCATCAATTGTGTGTCTTTTGCATTCTTCAATTCATAACATTGTACTCTTTAATCAATAGCATGAACTAATATGCTATCCTGGAGACACCTTTCTTCATTAAAGAAAGGCTCTGTACAAGAAGTATGTATCCGTTCTCCATTAAAAACTGTACTTCAGTTAGTTCTGCTCACTAATTGTTTTTTTCTGGTTTTATCTCCTCATGCACAACACTATTTTGTCAAGAGTCATCATTCTATTTAGAATCAAAATGAAAAGCTTCCTTTTCAAAGCGCAGACCTTCTCAGCTACTCTCTCATCTCGTTCTTTCCGTTTCACTGCATTTCTCCTTCTACACATTTTTTAATGTATTACTAAATTTACAAGGCTGTAACTATGCGATCATTTTAACATTTGCGCAGAACATATGCAGCCATCTAAAAACCCAATTACAACCCATTTAGGTATTGATGTAACACTCTGGCTCTACTCATGCACTCATTTAATTACAAAGAGAGTATGTTTCCTAAAGCTTAATGCGGACAAGACAGAGGTCTTGTTTTTAACCAATCCATCCCCCCGTCCAACGTATGGTGGCCATCAGAATTGGGTGACGCTCCCACTCCGAAGGACTCGGTCAAAAATCTGAGAGTGAGATGGGAAAAAGATCTGTCCCGCACGACCCATGTACAATTGGGTTTGGCGGCCTGTTTCGGCAAAATTAAAACCATCAGAAAATGTATAAATTTTCTTCTAGACTCAACCCGCAAAACCGGGGTCCATGCTTTAATCACCTCCCACCTCGATTACGCTAACAGCCTGTACATGGGTCTGCCACTTGGTCTGTTCCATAGACTTCAGATTATTCAAAATGTGGCAGCCCGACTGGTCTGTGGGGTCCCGCTTCGACACCGCATCTCTCCTTACCTTAGACTACTCCATTAGCTCCCGATAGCCAAACGGATTGAATTTAAGGCCCTGACGTTTGCCTTTAGAACATATCAAGGGAGGGGTCCTATCTACCTGAGGAGGAGACTCCGTCCATATCAACAAGACAGACCTTTAAGGTCCAATCACAAACGCTTTCTTTCCATACCGCGCTTTGCGAGAGCAAGAATGGGAGGTAGAACATTCAAGATGGGGACTACCAATTTTGGAATAACCTCCCTCCACATCCACGTATGATGCAGTCTGAACAGGAATTCAGAAAGGCCTTGAAAACCTGGCTTTTCAGTCGGAATGACTAGTATTGTGCTTTCCTCTACCTTGTTCACTATCTGCTATAGCGCCTGGACACCGCATCTGAGGTAGATGCGTGCTCTAAAGATGCCTAAAATTCTTTTTTTTTAAAAGAGTACCATTGTGGTTAAGCGTATACCAATGCTGCACAAAAATACTGCTTGGAAGCAAAAGTTTTGGTCTAACATTTGCCTAATGCTCATGGAAAAAATAGGCCATTGTTGGGAGCATGTCAACAAACAGAAAAATAGTAAAATCACAAGGGAAAACTGAGTCTCGGAGGGGCCTTGGGTACGGCATGTGAAGGATTTATATACAGACAGGAACCTTGCGTCCCACCATACTGCATTGTCAGCAGCAGATCCTAATCAAGTTACAATGCTGCAACTAACAATCGCTGACACGGTTATGAACATGATAAGGAGCATGTAAAAAGATGGAGCTTCTGGCCCAAATGGTCTTCCAGTGAGTATATTTAATGCGCCCCAGTAGCATGGTTCGGGTTGTTAACCCCTATCTTCAATCACGCCTTTTTAACAGCAGTGGTACAGGATGCATGGATAGGTTCAATCTTGTGCCCTATAAATAAAAAAGGGGACTAGACCAAGGTGTCAAACTACCACCTAATTGTGCTCCTCTTGCACCTGGAGGGTAAAGCCTATGCTCGCACCCTTCTCATTCAACTAGAGGCATAGTTTCTAAAGTATGAAATTCTGCCTTTTGCCGTCAGATTTCCAAGCGGCAGCGTCTACAGCAGATAACATTACTTGGCTAGTCTTTTTGAGACATCGAGCGGCACACAGAATTGAGCCACCACTTTTTGCTGTTTTATTGATTACTGTGCAGCACTCAACAGGGTTGACCGGTAAACACTATGGAGTAAACTTGAGGTTTGGAGCATCTCTCTAAAATTGTTAAGGGCTACAATGTCATTGTGTATGTGAACACAAGTCAATGTGAAAACAGGAGTCAGCACCATCACACCCAAAATAAACACCTTGTGTGGCTTAAAATAAGGGTGCACCCTCTCACCTCTCCCTTTTAATCTATTACCGCCAATTTGGGGAAGCTCATTGAGGTTGGTTTCCTGGTACCCCCTAAGAGTGCGTCTACTAAACTCCACAACATCCAATAGGCAGATGATAATCTGATAATAGACCATACCAAGGTGGGACTGCAATGAGCGCTGAACACCCTGAACATCTACAATGTCAAAAATCACCTTAAGGTAAACCAAGATAAGACAAATGTACGTCACCTGGCACTTGGGTAGTATGACTATTAACACCGCCAGGAAATATAACTATCAGGATTAGGAATGCCCCAGCTAACTCACTGAAGGCACATTTCAAATTCATCTTCGAGACCCTTGATAATATCTGCAGGGCTCCACTGTGTTCCTTCAAATAGAGGAAATGGCTCTAAAGAACATCGACATATCTTACACGGTCTGGAAAAGAGTAATAAACAGACAACGGGGGTGCATTTCAAGGATCATGATTTACGGCTGTTAGATAACTGGCACCCTACATCCGCCAGACAGCTCGTATTTGTGAGGGAAGCCACAACCATGCATTCTACAGGTCCGTAGGAAGAAGATACTGTACGAGCGCCTTTTAGGACTACGAGCGAGAGAATTTAACCCCGCCTGCGCCGGCCACGGAGGGTCCAGGGAATGTAGGCTGTGCAATTAGAGACACGAATTGTGGTTACACCTACTGCTGCCCCAAATTAGAAACATCAAGGAGGCTACTGTTGAAGCTGATTTTTCTTGCCCAGGCAGTACGCACGTGTAAGAAAGCATCCTCGCTCTGCGTTACACGCTCTGCTCCATCAGTGTTTTCGCGATATCAGAAATGTGTTGAGGAAATCAGGGCCCTACTTTACTTGCAATCCAACAGCATGCCCAGCCAAAAGAAAGTCCAAAATCTGATACCTCAGTACTCCACCTAATAGTGACTCATCAATCGCTACCGGCTGATGGGGAAAAGCAAATTGTAAAAGTTTTCGCCCATAAAAACACATAACATTACCCTGTAAACTGAGCAGAAGTCTGGTCTGATTGGTCGGGGCATTTTGGCACAAAGAGAATAATTGTCTAATGGTTTAGGAATAGATAACTGATAAAAGCAGGTACTGGTGTGGCTGCTAGCCGTGACATGAATAGAAAGCACAAACACCCCCGCTATCCCACCGGGCTTAAAGCTGAGGGTTAATAGAAGGCCATTGTTAGTTTGGTGAAATATTACATTTTAAATAGCCTTACTGAAATAGTTCTAACAGTTTAAAAAGGACATAACTGCAATTTTGGTTCTTTCCTTCATATTTTAGGTATGGCTTTCAGTAACACCCTGTATCTTAACAACGCATTCTCATAAACAGATTGTTAGTACCTCTTAGAGGGAAAGTACATTTTGGGGCACATTTACAAGCCCCGTAATCCACATTTGCTCCACCGATGTGTCACTTTTGTGAAGCAGCGGCGGCACAAAGCCAGCGCTATGCTGCGGGGTATTTACAAAGTGACGCATCTAGGGATGTTGTAAAACCCTGCGCCACATGTGGGCGTTCCGGCGCAGGGGGGGGGGCCTTCCGGCGCAAGAACGCCTCCTAAGAGTGGCTAAGTGAAATCTACAAGATTTCACCTAGTCACTTTTACGGCCATGCTGCGTCAAAAACCTGCGCCTGCTTGAAGCAGGCGTACGGATTGACGCAGCATGTTAGGCATAGGGGCACCCCGAGCCTTGCTGGAGCTGGGTTGCGCTTGCAAAGCGACTCCAGCAATCCGTCACCTTTACGGCAGCAGATGCGTCACGCATCTGTCATTTCTTGTCCCATGGTGCGCCGCATTGTAAATGCGGTGCATCCATGGTGGCGCAAGAGGTGTCTACCGTGAGGCAAAATAACTGGCGCATCCCTTCTGATATGCAGGGATGCGCCAGTTATTGTAAATCTGCCCCTTTGTTTTTGGCAAGGTTCCATATATGCTCTACTGCACTTTATTATTGAGACTTGTAACTGAGTTAAATCTCACAAAACGGTTTTTGCTTCCCGTCTGAATATCAGTGGTACAGAGGCTAAGCATTGTAAAATTGTTTACCAATGCACCTGAAAACATACATCATTAATGTTTTTTAGAGGTATATTGATCTCTGTTCTTTTGGCCAGGCAATGTCATTATTACTAATGTATTCTATTGCAAATCTCTGTATGGTTGTTATGGCTTTTATTGACTAAACAATAAGAAGTCTTACAGTCTTTCGGATATGTCAACACAAGTAGCATTTGAAAGTAGGAGTCTTTGGCAAAGTTATGTAGGTGAATGCAAGTTAGAGAAAGACCCAGGGGAGTAGCTATCAATAGTGCAGCAGGTGCAGTGGCACCAGGCACAGGAGTCTGATGGGCCATCTGCGCCACAATTGCAGTTGTATTTTACTGCGTAAGCGGGGATAGAAGGGCCAATTTCTTTGCTTGAATTAGGGTCCATGAACCCTTACCAGTGGCACAGTGAACACCCAGCTTGCACAGCTTAAGCGGGGGAGGTGTTGACATAATTATTCA
Organism: Triturus cristatus; assembly: GCF_964204655.1. Lineage (NCBI taxonomy): Eukaryota > Metazoa > Chordata > Amphibia > Caudata > Salamandridae > Triturus > Triturus cristatus. The sequence continues at coordinate 853,716,369 of NC_140588.1, read as the reverse complement.
CAGGCCATGTCTGTCTGCGGCTCTGCTGACAGCAGTCCTGAAAAAACAGGCAATGGCAAAGTCAATAGGTCTACAGTAGCCGAGCTCTGAGCTTTTGGCGTTGTCACTGTGAATGCTTTTTAGTTGTATGCTCCTGATCCATGAACGTTCAAACCAGACATGCATGGCTCTTCTCCACATTGAACCCATGGAAAGTGCGGCTTTGCATATTACTCGGGCCATCCCTGTCTGCTCCAGTTGAACAGTCCAATTTTGAGCACCCTATGCACAATAAATACCTGCCGGCACTTTGGATTTTAGAGTCTGTTTAGGCTAAAGAAAATGTATTTCAGCTTGTGCTTAAACTTCTTCCACAGCAATAACATTTGCGTTAATACGTAAAATAACAACATACCACACATTCTTTAGATGTGAAACCCCTTCATAAACATGGAGGTACAGGTGAACATCTGTCCCTTCACAGTGCCAAACGTATCTCAGGTGATATGTCAATCCAACCTACATGTCATCAGTGGCCACATTGTATTACGACACCAGCAGCATTAAAAAGCTCACTTCAAAATTATGCCGATTTATGACATGAAAGCTACTAAAGGGGGGGGGGGGGCATGGGCTCTAACAGAATACCCAAGACAAACTTTAATGCTTTAGTGAAAGCAGTATCCGAATCCGTTACTAGCAGAGGAATTCCTAAAACTGGAGTTTGAACCCTTGCCTGGGAAACCATTCTATTACCACTTGTGGGAGACTGAGAACCGCACTATGAAGCAGAGGCTTTGAAACAAATTAGGTGTTTTGAACAAGGTTTATCACCGTAGATTGATTTAATGTATTAAAATAACTAAAAACAACAGAAAATTCCAATCTACCATCCAGAATTCAAGAAAAGAAAACCCCAAAAACCGCGAACTGTCCAACAATAATCATTCCAAAATGAATCAACCAAAAACAAACACATGGAATCCACGAAGGAGACATGAAGGAGACTGTAGTCTAGAGTATGGATTGTTGATTCTTGTCAAAGTCATTTGGGACCTTGTGGGATGATGATGAAACCTATACAAATTGTAGGGGACAAAGTGAGGCTGCAGCCAGCATTGGGTCAGGACAGAGAGGGTTAGACTTAGAACTTGGGGCACAAGAAGGCAACACAGAAGAGGTTCATAGGCCTTAAACAAACCAGGCTGCCAAGTTTAGTGCTTCATGAGTCCTGCAATAGTAAGGCTATGAGTCTTATGAGACGTGGCAAGAGGCACCAGGAAAGTGCTTCTATCCTTCGAGATCACCATTTTGTGACCTCTGATGTTGCAATTAAACAAGCAAGGTGTATATATTGATTGGCTGGTCTCCTTTGTTACAGGCTACATACTATAGGCAGAAGAAAGAAGTTTTACCCTGGACATCTAATAGCACGCTACTCCAATACCTATGCCACCTACCTCATCTTCGAGAAGAAATAAAGGGAACGACTGGAGATGCGGGGTCCGAATCGAATCCCACCAGATCTATTTAAAATTAAACCAGCCAACTGGGCAAATTTCATACAACCTTTATTTTTTAGGAAGTCAGGTCACCAGGAAGAATACCCGAATCATGGAAAGGCTTGCTGATCACGCCGATCTACAGGAGCGGCGATAAGGCCCGGCCAAGCAACTATCGCCTAGTGGCACTGATCGACAATGAGGCAAAGTATTTTGCAAGCACCATCTTGGAGGACCTTACAGTCTGGGCAGAGGCCAATAAAATACTACCTTTAAACCAGACCGGCTTCTGTAAAATGTCTGGTCTGACAACAAACATCCTTGCACTCTCTCTTCTTATTGATGCAACCAAAGTAGCCAACCTGCAATTACATCTATGCCTAATTGACTTTAGTGCGGCATTCGATAATGTCGAGAGGGTGAAACTCTGGGGTAAGCTGGCATGCTGGGGAATTCCTCAAGACATCTTGGACATCCTGCTACTTCTACACACTGACACCTGGGTCCAGGTGAAGCTGGGATGGGTAACTCACCTCTGTAGAAAGGTCCCCACAACCCAAGGCCTGAAGTGAAGCAGGGTTGTGTGCTGGCACTCACTCTGTTTAATCTCTATATAGCCGACCTCCCTCAAGCTCTCAACATCATCAATGCACACGCACCCAGGCTTAGAGGTAAACCACTGACCAACCTTATGTATCCTGATGATGTGGTGTTGCTTAGCCACACACACATTGGTCTCCAACATCTACTCGACAAAAGGCAGAAATATGCCACAGAGAATAATCTAAAAATAAATTTAAAGAAAACACGGACTATGACGGTAAACAACAAAAGAAGGCAGCATAAGAGGCAGCCCCTGGGAGGTGCTCTAATTGAATATTAAATATTACATAACATCTACTACCCTCCGGGGGATCCTCTTCCCTTCACTGAAGAACTTTCTGACCTCCTTACACAATCCTCACTTTTCAACTCAAAAAACCTCTTCTTAGGAGATTTCAACATTCATTGGAACAATATTGGTGATCCCACAGGCAGCCACCTCATTAATCTTCTAGAGATCAATGACCTTACTCAATTATGTCACTCTCCTATCCACACCAAAGGTGCCACTCTCTAAGCCATCATTGCCATCAATGACCTGGCCTCCCTGTCTAACATCCTCCCTATCGACTGTTCGGACCATCACCTCATTTTGTTCAAGATCGAATCCACTCCCCTCCTCCCCACCACCAAAAATTGCAAACCCTTGAAATGGATCAGAAATCTTAATCAAATCCCCCCTGGTGAACTTGAGTCCAAACTCCAAGCACAATTTCTTCTCACTGCTCCATGCCAAGATGCCAATAAGCTCACTGACCATTTCAATAAGACCGTCAAAGATGTTGTAGACCTATTAGCCCCTCCCAAACTAAAAAAACAAAGAACAATTCCATCCAAATCTTGGTTTAACTCTGATCTCGAAAGACGCTCACTCAGACTGATGGAAAGAACATGGAGATAACACCCCTCTGCCTCCCATCTAGCCCTCCTCCTCCGAGCCGCTGGATCCACTTACAAGAAACACATTTTCAATGAAAAGGCTACCTTCTTCCTAACACAACTCGATCATGCCAAAAATAGACCCAGAGAACTGTTTAACATAGTTTGAAATCAAACATCCTCAACCCCCTTATGCTGACTACCTCAACTGACAGATGTGAGGAAATCGCCAACTTCTTTTCGGACTAAATCACCAAAATTGATCAATCCTTCCATCTGACTCAGGTACCACCCTACCCCCGATCTGCCACTGACATCACCTGTGATGTTCCTCCCTTGTTGACTCTTCCTCCTGATTCCCAATCACACCCTAACGTTACAACCTCTCCTGAATCCAACTTTCCCCACTTCCATCTGAAAAACAATGCATCCTAGCTCAACTTCCACCCATAACTGAGAGGAAAGTCTTTAACATCATTGCAAAACTAAAGCCGACCTCTCACACCAAAGACCCACTCCCCTCTATTATTGCCCCTTTCTGGACTTCTATCATCAACACCTCCCTTTCCACGGGATGTGTCCCAAAGTTCCTTCAACTCGGACAAATCACTCCTATTCTCAAAAACCTCTCTGCTGGCCCCAATGACCTGAACAATCTCTGCCCCATCTCTAACCTCCCACTTCTTTCCAAAGCCCTTGAAAAATGTGCTTTGCACCAATTGGACAAACACATCAATATTTTCAATTTACTTGACTCCTTACAATCCGGCTTCAGAAAAGGCTGCAGCACTGAAACCGCCAAGCTTAATATAGTTGATGACAGCCATTGTTCCCTTGACAAGGGTGAGTCTTGCCTACTCATTCTCCTTGACCTCTCTGCTGCCTTTGATACTGTCAACCACAATTCCCTACTTAACTCGCTCAAGACTCGCTTTGGCCTCAACGGCCTTGTCTTCAAATGGTTTGCCTCGTATCTCCAACACAGAACACATCAAATCAAAATCAATGACTGCCTCTCAAACCCTACACCTGTCTGACTTGGTGTCCCTCCAGCCTCTATTCTCTCCCCGTAACCCTTTAACGTCTTCATGGAACCACTTGCCCTTATTTTGAAAGAAGCTAGAATCAATTACCACCTCTGTGCTGATGACACACAACTTTTCTATAAGATTAGGTCCCACTCCGACATACTTCACCTGAACAATACATTGAGCAAGATTCAATCCTAGTTCTACACCAATCATCTCAAACTAAAACCCCAAAAAACTGAAGCCATCCTCTTCTCTTCAAAAAACAACAGGCTCCCCATCCAATCCTGGATCTCTGACCTTAATACCCTTAACTGTTCGCTCTCCCTATCCAATTCGGTAAAATCACTTGGGATCACCATTGACAATAACCTAACTCTCAACGACCACATAAAAAACTCAGCTAAAGGAGCACTATTTACTCTCCGTCATTTGAAGAAAATCAAACCCTTCACTCCTCCAGAAGACTTCAAAGGGATTGTCCAATCTCTAGTACTCTCAAAAATTGACTATGGCAACACTATCCGCACAGGAACCCCTAAATTACACCTAGCCCCCCTCAGATCTGTGCTCCACTTAGCAGCCAGGCTAACCACTGACTGAAAGCATTTCAAACACATCTCCCTAGCCCTTAAGGCCCTTAATTGGCTACCTATTGAAGGCAGATCCTGTTATACCTCTCAAACTCAAAAAAGCGGGCGACTCCAGGCCAATGAGAAGCACTAGCGCTTTCCTCCTTGTCCCCCCTTGGCCGAAAAGATATCCACACAAGCACGCTCCTTCTCCGGAAATGCACCTAACATCTGGAATGCTCTCCCCAAGGACTTGAGATGTAACCTCTCCTACCTCAGCTTTAAAAAATACCTTAAACTTTACCTCCTAAGCAAATATTGGGGGCCATAACCTCACCTACAACCCTACACGCAGCCCCCATCGTCCTGATTCTCCTCTACCTTACCTTATCTCCCTTAATCCTCCTTCTTCTCATTCCTATCATTCAGCCTCCCCGTTCTTGACTCTCCTTTACCTCATCCCTATTCCCATGATTCTCCTTTACCTCATCCTTCCTCTCACCTCTCCCCCTTTTCTAATTTTTCATGCTATCCACTCGCTCCATCACCCCTTTCTCTCCATTCTCCTCCGTCTACTACCCTCACCCCTCTCCTCCAAAAATCTTTATCTGCTTTTTCTCCACTTCCCTAATCATGATTCTTACCCTCCTATTCTTTCTAATGTATCCCGTACCCATAGCCCAATTCACAATCTTTTTCTCTCCCACCTTTTCACTCTTTACGTACCCTTACCTTGCTTCTAGTTTCTGTTCATAATAGCCCTCCATGAGAGCCTCCTCATGTATATTGTGCCTTGCCCACGTTGTTTAATTGACTCCTTTTAATTTCACCTCTTTGAATGCTCTTCTCTAACTGGCGCCACCTGCTACTGTTTAAATTACCCCTCCATGAGCTCCTTTACATGCATATTGCTCTCTGCCCATTGTGTTTTTAGTTAATTTGTTTTACATGAAAGCTCTGCTACCGAATAACTGTTCTTTGTCTTATAATTGTTTTTGGCTTTATTAACTCCTTTTAATATTACCTCTCTGAATGCTCCGCTATAGCCTGTGCTAACTGTTTAAATTAGCCCTCCAGAGCTCCCTTTCGTGCATATTGCTCTTTGCATTTTGTTTTAATTAATTTGTTTTATAAGAATATTCTGCTACTGTATAACTGTTCCTTGTCTTATAACCTTTTTGTACTCATGTAAAGCGCTCTGATACCTCCGGGTCGTGCTTTATAAAACCTTTCAAATAAATAAATAAATAAATACATAATGTAATCCACTACTGATTACAAATATCTAGGTGTCATCATTGATAAGGAAGGTTCCTTCACTTGCCAGAAAGAAGAAATCAGAAGGAGAGGCCTGTTTGTAGCGATAACACAGAAAAACCTGTCATCAAAACTGATGGGGTCCTAACTATGCCCCCTCCTGAAGGTAGCACAGGCCAAGCTACTCCCCACGTTAACCTATGGCAGCGAAGCATTGCGGGGGAGAGATGCTATGCATCTGGACAGCTCCCTGATAATGGCGCACAGAACCATGTTCAGCCTTTTAAAATACACTTCACTGGCACAAATAAGGCTAGAATTCAGCTTAGTGAAGCAGTCGCTGGCCAGTCATGGTGCCTACATCATATGCTAGGGTAAGATTAGATTCTCTGCCTCAAATACTCTAAATCAGCTGCTATGGAAAGAAATCCAGCATAGGGAAACCTCTCCGGGCAGACGCTGTCTATTAAAATCTCTTGAGATCACAAGGCTCTCTAATCTCTGGAACACTCAGCTACAACACACATCCTTTAAAAAATTGGTCTGTTAGTCTGTAAAGCAAATCTCACTGCTGGAGGACAAGGCTCTGTTTTCAGCCAGATCTCATGCCTAGATGACCCTGAACTCTTACAAATCACCTGTACCGCAAAAATAGTTCAATCAACTAAAACTCTCAAAATAAAGTTTTTAAAGTACCGCCTGAGCATTCTTCCATGCACCAAGAACCTTCCACCATGGCAGAGGGCATCCTCACCAAACACTTGCAGCTTTTGTGACAAAGGCCCGGGAGACATTCTGCACTTATTCTGCACATGCATGGTGCTGCAGCAAGAGAGGATACAGCTGCTAAAGCCCCCTCCCAAGCAGCTAGGAACCCACACCAGGAGGCAAGCGGTGCCGTCATGTTTCGATTCTGGGGCCATACAACTGAATTGCAGAGAGGTCAAATACCACATACTGGTGGAACAAAAAATGAATAACACCATAGGAGTGCACAAACTACTCTAGCATTAAGCAGACAATGAAGAACCCGACAGGCCAACTGGTAGCTGCTTCCTTAAACTTAATTTCAACAACTCAAAAAGAGCCCCCCAAAATGGGGAAACTCCTTCCTGCCGCTCATCCACTAGGAGCCTCCTCCTGATATTTACGCACTTTTTGCATATTGCCATTTGGCTGTCTGGATCCTATTAACATACACAAGTGATGTACACCGCAGGCCATATTAACCATCATTATCACAGCCATGGAGTACTGCACTGCATATTTTTTAGGGTTCCTGTTTTTACTGGCACATTTTAACGGCACTCATTGAATGGATTTATTAGCTTCTCTGTATATTTGTATTTAAGCTCCGCACATCATTTTTATTGTAGGTATCAATGATTTTACTGACGAATCACAATGATTTTTTATCCTGATAAGTTCACAACAGTGCAACGGTTTTTAGTAACTATGCATAATAAAAACACACTTGAAACTTGACTGGAGATGCCACGACAGAATTAAGTCTTGCACCGCTCGATGACGTTTCATGTGTAGAATGGAACTGATTACTCAATCATCTGTTTTCAAAATCTACATTAGACCATATGAAGTTTTATACATGTTTTTCTTTTGATCGGCCCACCCCTGCAAAAACCCAAAGCGGTATTTTAATTTGAAGGTTTCCTGCTGTAAGAAAGCTTCAGGGAGTTTGCTTCCGACGTTTTTGTTCTCCAGAATTTATTGCACACCTGTGATGTTTAGAAATATCAACCTTCTGCCTTGCCACAGCATTTAAGACGTCTAGCATAGGTGCCTGTTAGTATCTTGTTTATATGCGAAACGGCAGGCTTGTGGCTTCTTCAAATATATTTTTTGATTGTGTATGATTGGGAGGTGCTTGCAGTATGAAGGAGATCATGTGACCCAGCATCACATGGAAGTCCCTTGGCACCATAAATAATGGGGCAGATCTATGTTGCAGTTGCGCCACTTTTACGATGCCGTTGCGTCACTTTTGTGACGTAGCGGCGGCGTAAACCCTGCGCCACGTTGCGCCCTATTTACATTGTGACGCATCTATGGAGATGCGTCACTGTGTAAAGCCCTGCGCCACATGAAACCTGCGTCAGGTTTCATGTGGGCGTTTCCACGCAGGGGGGGCGTTCCGTCGCAGGAACGCCCCTGAAAAGTGACTCAGTGAAATCTATAAGATTCCATTGAGTCACTTTCCCAACGCTGATGCGTCAAAACCCTGCGCCTGCTTGAAGCAGGCGTAAGCCTTGATGCACCATGTTAGGTATGGGGTAGGTTGGAACAGTGCTGGAGTTGCGTCGCGCTTGCGATGCAACTTCAGCACTGCGCCAACCTTACGCCGGCAGATGTGTCACGTATCTGCTTGTCCTTGCGCCACGATGTGCCGCATTGTAAATGCGGCGCATCTGCGGTGGCGCAAGGGCAAACTTGCGTGACGCATCTTCCCTGGTGCATCCATGCTGATTTGCAGGGATGCGCCAGGGAACATAAATCTGCCCCCCAGTGTTTAGCCTGGTTTGATGTAGTTCATTGAAAAGGACCCAGTAATGGTGGTAAGGGGGACTGGAAGTAGGGGGGCGTGGTGGAACTGGACGGTCCTTGTTTACAGTCCCTGCAAGAGACATTATTTACTGCTAGAGATTAACTTTAAAGCGCAGCCGAGAGGCCCTCTCGGGTTACCAGCTCGTTCCCTGTGTCCAGCGTGGTACGTTCATCTAGCAAAACAATGCAGTGCGGGGGTTGAAGTTTTCATTCACTACAATCACACCAAACGGACTAACAGGCCAGATGTTTATTTGTAAAAGTAAAAGGTTTGGCTCCGTTTTCTCTGTTGACACGTGAGCTACCATTGCCGCGACCCCGACGTATTTTAAAACGGATAATAATGACTCTGTAGCTTTTTGCGGGCAGCCTGTAGATCTAGGCTATCCAGGGTTGATTGATTTCCATTGTTTTGTTCCTTTAAGTTATTGCTGGTGCAATGGAGGGTAGAGACGCAGACCTTGGAGGTTTTAGTAGCTCATTTTGTTCTGTTCTATTGACGTTGCGCTGTTTTATCCTGTTTTATACGTATGTAATGATTTTTATATTATATGATTGTATAATTGTATCTTTTATGAATGTGTTTTCATCCGCATAAATAAATTATTACTATTATCATTATTAACGAGTGTTTTAGTCCAGATATGATCTTTCAAATATCTGCATTTTTTCCCAATTAATTCAACATGCATTTCCTGCAGCTTGGAAAGAGGAGCTTCATCCATATGTCAGCTTAACACAGAGAAAACGTGAGTGACTAAAATGAAGGCTCTAAAGGGGTAATTTAAAAACACTACAGATGCAATAAAAGTCACAAAGAATAAGCACAATGCACCCTACAGAGCTACTGTGCCACGACAGCTGGCTACTAGTCATGGACTGCTGGGGTTTCCGTCTCCAGGGAGACCCGCATGTGTGAAGGCACATCCCTGACTTCTTGAGATGCCACAGCAGGAAGGGCACAGGCACAGTTGGGAGCTTCCAGGGATACGTACCTGCTGTGGCGGGGCCAGGCACACCCATATGATAGCCAACACATCAATGCTTTCTCAGTGCACCCTCAGGCACAGCAGAGCCCTCAACGACGTCTCCGCGAACCCCAAGGTGGTCCCGTGCAGTCTGCGCACCGACAGAATGGCCCCAAACTTGCACTGGGAGTGTGGACAGGTTCTGAGCGGAGGCACCGGTGAAGTTACTGATGTTGTTCAGCTTGCCACGGCACGTCCTGCACGGCTCAGCTTAGTCAGCGATGAAAGTTGGCATTAAAGTTCCTTGTTAAAACAGCGCGTTTTCCCCATAGTGAGTGGTACTGTGCATACGTCACCTGTGCAATACAATTACCTGCCTCATACCTCGTCATCATTTCAGTGCTTTAAAACAAAAGCACTCCTAATGTGTGGTGGGATGACTCCCCCATTTGAAAGAAAAAGTAGACCTGAAACAATGTATACAAAAGGCTGCTGCCCAGGTTCAAAAGACGTTGGGCGCTGTACTCGGGGAGAGCTAAACACTGGAAGATAATATGTAAAAGGTGGCCCCCACAGGGGAAGTGTAGCCCTTGACTTCCACAGCAATAGTATACAAACAGAGATAGAGATAACCTCTCACAAGGCCGGGCCCATCCATGCCCGTCAGCATCTGGAAGAGGCCCGGCCACCCCTCAAACATCTTGGCCTCTGCTCCTGGGATCCCCTAAATGTAAGAATGGGCAAACATAAGGCCAAAGCAGGGGAGCAAAGGAGGGGGGGGGGGCGATCATCAACACCCTGGACTCCTTTTTCACTCAAATGGCGGATGTATTTTCTAAAGAAATCGAAGTGACCGAATGCCGTCTTTCAGTGGAAGAGGTAAGAATTTTCCCCGGTTCTGTTGGAATGCGTAATTTAGCTGAGCTATGAAGCTCTCATACTTTGGGTCAGGGCAAAAAGGAAAGAGGAAAAACCAAGAACTCTGTGAACACGGAGACTTCCAAGCCGGCCAAATCTATGCCCAGTAAAACTCTTCAGCTGGAACCTACAGTTAGTCCCAACCCTCCGCTCTGTTCTGACGAACTTTGCCAAAGATTGGAACAGGTTCTCACATTACTTTTAAACTGGTACTGTGTAGATTGACTAAAACAGAGGAGTGTTTAGCTATACTCTCCGACAAGGGTGTGTGTGTCGAGCGGGGGGGGGGCGGGGGGGGGGGACTCTGAGGAAAGAAGTACTCAAAGCCAATCCGTTCTTGGGTGTCAGGCCTACAAGGAAGCCGCTACTCGTTTATCATGGGGCTAACTACAGCAAGGGGACATGAGGGGCAGGGTGGGCATCCTAATAATTTAACTGGACAAGCGCAGACTGTGAGCCTTCAAAGGAACCCAATAATTCCCCCTCCGATATCTTACCCCTCGCAGAGGCACTTTTCCACAACAGGGGCTTCAAACAAGGGGATAAGGGCTTTAAATACCCCTAATGGGACTATTGAAAATGAGGGAGGGAGTTGGAAGGGTTGATGGACCTGTTAAAGGGTTTACAAACTTGCTGAGGGCACAGAGACCCATAATGAGAACGAGGTTAGATCTCCCCCCCAGCGGCCTACCCGCATGCCGCTAATCCTTGGCAATACTCCTGAATTGGAAATCACCCAGCTAGAGTCTACATATCAATTATTGGTCAAGGCTCTACCCTGACTGACTAGATTCAATACGGGGAGTCAAAAGCTTTATAGTCACATTATTGTGGCTAAAAGGGTAAATTGGGTGGGCCACGCACCCAAAACCATATGGAGAGACTGCATAATTGTAAATTTCAATAGCCAATGATTGGTAGGGGACCTATTGAGTACACTACCTAACTTTCCCTCGTCAGTCAGTCACATTTTCGTGCTCCCCTAGGTTTCTTCTATAAACCACTACGGCCTAACACCATTGATTAGTATAGGGATAGGTTTGCTAGTGCTCTCCACCTCCCTAATTTCCATTCTGATCCTATGAATGTGAATTTAGAAATGACTCATAGATATGCCCCATTGAAAGGTCTTGAAACATGCAATTGGCTGGCCAAAGGCCCAGTTGTTTAATCTGTCAATATTAGCAGCGCTTTCAAACTGCAGAAGGGAATTAAGCCATGATAAGGGGTTACAGAAAGATTACAAATGATCACTTGGAATATGTCAGGTGATAGACAGAAAATGGACAATCCAAATTAGCTAGCTTTAGTGATGAAGTTTGATATACTAAGCTTACAAGAAACTTGGTTAATAGGCCAGATCCATATGGATGGCTATACCTCCTTTTAGACAGCAGCGGCCCCTTCTAGAGCTGGTCATCCAAGTGGGGCATAAAAACCCTAATAGCTAACACAACTAGGCTCAAAGTTCTAAAAATGTTAAATGTCCCCCCGTACTATCATATACTGCTCTATGAAGGTCAAACGGGATGGGACAGGATCCTGATCAATTTCTATACCAATAATTTTGAAGGCAATATAGCAACAGTGGTAGAATTACTGGGGAAGGATATCATCATCCTAATGAAAGCCCATCAAAATTGTCTTAATATACTATGGCTGGGTGATTTTAACGCTCATAGCTGCAATAAGATGGGTCCCTCAGTCTGGGGTTTGACTGATGAGAAAGGGTAAGCTATTCCGCATTGTACCCACAATGAATATGGCAATGTGCTTAACGGATCACTAACAGTTAATAATCTGGAGATAATAATTACTCATGACCCTAATATGGGCCTCTTAGAGCACAAGTTTTGTTCCCGATCTTATGGCTCTACCATTGATTACATTCTCATCTCAGAATCCTTTAGAGGACAATTTATCTGTCCTGAGAACAAATTATTTGCTTTTAGCGATCATGCAGCCATTACATGCCAAATGAAGGAAATAGGCAAACCCCTCTTGTGGAAAAAATAATAAAGGCCTCTAGAGACAGAAAGAACAGGATTGCCCTGAAATGGGAAAGATTGACACGACGGAAGTCACCACCAGAATCATTGACAAAATGAATCAGGAGGTAATGACCTGTCTATATTGAAATCCTGATGAAAGGGATACACTGCTAGCTTTCGATCATATTTAACGTGAAATCCAATATAACTTGCTCTGACCCAACAGCCCCAAAAGGCCCAAAACCGTATGCTGGTTTGATGGTGCTTGTGTAAAGGACTAAGCCAAGAGACATCTCTTTAGAAAGGACACTGCACCATCTATATAAATAGGCAAGGGAAGCTAGGTTGAGAGCCATGAAGGAGGAGCCTTGGGATACTTTAAAACAGGCAGTGGTATCAAAGAATAGCAGGGGATTTTGGAGTGTCATCTATACCCCACTCTTCAAAGATGACACAGATATTTATTTCAAACAACATGTGAATGAAGGTGGCTCATATAGAAAAGATTTTTGGGAAGTCAGAGGAAGGAAATCTTCTGTTATCCTGTACCCAGCAGACTGCGACTGCGGATAGTATGTCCTTCGATCTGGAAGAGATGAGACAGGGATTGGACTAGTGTAGTAGATTCAAGGCCCCTGGTCCTGATGGGGGTCCCATCGACTTCTTTTTAGATAATCTGGATCTTTACATCCAATTATTGACAAATGTTTTTAATACCGGCACTCCCCCTGCCTGGCAAAAGACAGTAATAATCCCCATTTAGAAAAAGGGGGATAAGGCTTCGCCTAAAACTGCAGACCCATTTTCTTACTTGATGGAACAGCAAAATGAATGAGTTGACTGTTATTGAACAGACTAGAGATTTGTGCTCGAGAGAGGAACATACTAATTCCTTCACAGTATGGTTTTAAAAAAGGAAAAGGGACAATCAATCAATGTCTTAACTTAAAGCTGCGTATTTCTAAGTATACAGTAACCAAGAAATGCAATCTCTTTATGAACTTATAGATTTATCAGCTGCTTTTGACTGTGTTTCCCACTCAAAGTTATGGAAAATTATGGAAGGCATTGGAATAGAGATGAAAATAATAAGCTCAATACGTAAAATTTACTCACAAGCTACTGCCTGTCTTCGCTTTGGGACAGATGGGGAATGTATGAGACAGTTCGGCATCTTTCGTGGTTTCAGACAGGGTTGTGTACTCCCGCCATTCCTCTTTCTGATTTGCACTAATGATGTGGAAGCAGCTCTGGATGGGTATACCACAGATGTCCCCAAAGAAAACGAATCATGTGTCCCGATACTCCTCTATGCAGATGACGCAGTTCTGTTGGCGAGGACTGGTAACACACTGCAGAGGCTCATAGGGGAGTTTACGAAATTCATGAATAATTTGGACCTTCAGGTTAATTAGTCAAAATCTTTCATACTTGTGACAAGGAGCAAGAATGAAGAAACCTCCAAAAAGATCATAAATGGGAGAAGGTTGGAGGTGGTGGATACCTCCTCCTATCTTGGGGTCTTATTTGGCAAAATATGGTAGTCAACAGAGGGCTCCAAATGGAAAAGAGCATCAGGGCTATCTTCAGATTTATAAAAAAAGAAGGGATCCAATCTACTGGGAGCAATAAAAATGGTATATGCAGCAAAATCTATCTCTGTTGCTATGTATGGGGCAGTGATGTGGGGGACGGCAAATATATCAACCCTGCAATGAACAGAGGAGGGTTTCCTAAAAGGATTGGTGGCTGTTCCCCAAACCTTCTCTAACTTGAATTGCCACACCAAGCTGGACCTACTTCACATTACTGATAATGTCTGCATAGCTCAGACTTTGCTGTGGCACTCAGTTTGGAGAAGGGAAACTTCAAACCTTCCCAGGATATTCAGAAAGATTGTTTAACCCCTTTGCTGCTAGGCCTTTTCCCCCTCTGTGCTAAGCCCTTTTTTTTTTAGCTATTTGGGGTAGTTTGCGCTTCGGCCCCTGTAACTTTTTGACCACATAAGGTATGCATGCCAAATTTGCGTCCTTTTCTTCCAACATCATGAGGATTCTAAAGGTACCCAAGGTTTGTAGATTCCCCTGAAGGGGACTCAAAAATTAGCCAAAATATAGCAAAAGTTTGTGATTTTGTGGAAAAATGGGAAAAAAGGGCTACAGATGAAAGCATCTGTTTTTTTCCCTGCAAATGGTATCAAAAAAGAGGTTGTGGTGCTGAAATCACCATCTTCCCAGCTTTCAGGGACAAGCTGATTTTTGTCAGAAACCCAACATTTTTGGCACAGTTTTGGCATTTTTCTGGGACATAGCCTATTTTTGCTATTTTTTGTGCATTCAACCTTCTTCCAGTTAATGGTAGAAATGGGTATGAAAGCAAAATTCTAAATTCAACAAGGGGTCATTTGTGTAGATCCTTCAAGGTATCTTTATGGGAAACTAACAGTTGGATAAAGGAAAAACTGAAAATTAGTTGAGAAAAACAGCCATTTGTGCCAACGTTTTCACTTGTAGCTTCTTCAAATTATGAGAGCTGTTTGAAAGCAATATACCGTTACATCCGCTGGACCTTCCTGGTTGTGGGTATATATAGGACTTGTAGGTTCACCAAGACCCAGACGAACCCTGAGCCAATAACTGAGCAGCGTCTTGTAATGGTTTTTTATTATGTACCGGGTATTGAGCAATTCATTTGGGAAAATATATACATGGAAAAATCGGTATGAAAGACACCTATGTATTTCTGAAATAGGAACAAAATATAGAGTTTAGAAACAGTAGATATTTTCACATTTCCGAATTTGTGAGTACCCATACTAGCATGAGAATTGAGAATTATAGGTCATTTTTCAAAATGACTTCTTTTTTACACATTGTCTTTCATTTGGAAGGCAGAAATGCATCGAAAGTATAAAAGGTAATAACAGTTGCTCTACAATTCTGTGTTACCCTAAGTCTCCCGATAAAAATGACACCTCACTTGTGTGGGTAGGCCTAGTGCCCGCGACAGGAAATGTCTCAAAACACAACGTGGACACACTTTGATTTCTACAGTGAAAACGGAACCTGTTTTTGCAAAGTGCCTAGCTGTAGGTTTTGAACCCTAGCTCTGCCAGCACCCAGGGAAACCTAGCAAAACTATACATTTTTGAAAACTGCACACCATGGGGAATCTAGGATGGGGTGACTTGACTGGCTTTCACCAGGTTCTGATACCCAGAATCCCTTGCAAACCTAAAAATGTGTCCAAAATAACACATTTTCCTCACATTTCTGTGGTTGAAAGTTCTGGAATCTGCGTGGATCCACAAATTTCCACCCACCTACGTTCCTCAAAGTCTTTCGAGAACAATGGTACCTCACTTGCATGGGTAGGTCTCGTACCCGCGACAGGAAATGACCCAAAACGCAACATGGACTGACTCAGCACATTTTCACAGTGAGAACTGACCCTTTTTTTCCAAAGTGCCTAGCTGTAGATTTTGAACCCTAGCTCTGCCGGCACCTAGGAAAACCTAGCAAACCTATACATTTTTGAATACTAGACACCCAGGGGAATCCAGGATGGGGTTACTTGCCTGGCTCTCACCAGGTTCTGTTACCCAGAATCCCTTGCAAACCTGAAAATTTGTAAAGAAAAAAACAAATTTTCCTCATATTTCTGTGGTGGAAAGTTCTGGAATCTGCATGGATCCACAAAATTCCACTCACCCAGCGTTCCCCAAAGTCTTCCGAAAAAAATGGTACTCCACTTGTGTGGGTAGGCCTACTGCCCGCGACAGGAAACAGCCCAAAACGCAACGTGGACACACCACATTTTTCAGAGTGAAAACGGACCCTTTTTTTGCAAAGTGTCGATCTGTAGATTTGGTTTCTTTTTTAAAAAATTTTTTTAACATTTTTTACAATTTTTATTTAATTTTGTTAATTACAGTTGCAGTTATGCTTACATTAGTGACAATGCCATTACAATCAGAAGATACATTCGTACATTAACAAGAAAACTGGTCACCTTTAGATATCGTCCATTGCTCGGTCTCCATTCCGCCTCATTTCCAGTTCTCTCGTTGGGGAGATACAGAGATTGCCACGGTATACATTCCATTTGCCCCATTTCCTGTCCCACTTCTTAGGGCATCCCCTAATCATAAAAACTTCCTTTTCTGCAATCATGCATTTATCTACTTCCCGCAGCCATGCTCGTATGGTAGGAGAACTCGCCACCCCCCACCCCTTAGCTATTTTTCTTTTGACCAGGGTATATCCAAGCGTGGCTAGCTGTTGTTCCACCTTTGTAAGATCAGTTTCCGCCCAGATATTAAGCAGCCCCAACCCTGGCGTGCGAGCTGTAGATTTTGAACCCTAGCTCTGCCGGCACCTAGGGAAACCTAGCAAACCTATACATTTTTGAAAACTAGAAATCCAGGGAAATCCAGGATGGGGTGACTTGAGTGGTTCTCACCAGGTTCTGTTACCCAGAATCCGTTGCAAACCTAAAAATGTGTCCCAAAAAACACATTTTCCTCAAAGTTCTGGAATCTGCATTCATCCACAAAATTCCACCCACCCCGCGTACCCCAAGTCTCCCGGAAAAAATTGAATATCACTTTTATGGGTAGGCCTAGTGCCCGTGACACGAAACAGCCCAAAACGCAATGTGGACAGACCACATTTTCACAGTGAAAACTGACCCTTTTTTTGCAAAGTGCCTAGCTGTAGATTTTGAACCCTAGCTCTGCCGGCACCTAGGGAAAGCTAGCAAACCTATACATTTTTTTATTTGTATTTATATTTTTATTAGTTTCGGTTGTAGTTATGCATACATTAGAGACGATGATTCAGCAATCAATAAGTACGTTCGTACATTAAAAAGGAAAAATGGTCACATTTAGATATCAGCCATTGCTCGGTCCCTATTCCGCCTCATTTCCAGTTCCCTCGTTGGGGAAATACAAAGATTACCACGGTACACATTCCATTTGCCCCATTTCCTATCCCACCTCTTAGGACATCCCCGAATCACAAAAACTTCCTTTTCTGCAGTCATACATTTATCTACTTCCTGTAGCCATGCTCGTATGGTTGGAGAACTTGCCACCCCCCACTCCTTAGCTATTTCTCTTTTGACCAGGGTATATCCAAGCGTGGCTAGCTGTTGTTCCACCTCTGTAAGATCTGTTTCCGCCCATATAATTAGCAGCCCCAACCCCGACGTGAGAGTCATTTCTTTCCCTAAGGCCGCTTGGATATGAGACGTGGCCCCCTCCCATAGCTGGAGAAGCCGAGGGCATTCCCATATCGTGTGGAAAAAGGTAGCCGTAGAGTTACAACCCCTGAGACAGAGTGAGTCAGTCCTGGCTTCTATCTTTGCTAGTGTTACTCCCGTTAAATATGATCTATGTAGAATCTTGAATTGTATTAATCGGTATCGGAGGGGGATGGCTGTCTCTCTAGGGGACATCAGAGCCGCCTGCCAATCGTCATCTTCAAGTGATCCAAGGTCCCCCGCCCATTTTTCTCTGAGCTTATGCAATGTGTCAGGTATGTTATTGCACAGTTTCTTATAAGTCAGCGAGATGCCTTTGGCATATAGTGGCCCATCAAGCAGCCGATCTTCCAATGGTGACGACTCCGGTAGCTCTGCGGGGTTCGGCAGCGCTGTGGTGAAGGCGTGTCAAATCTGCATATATCGAAACTGCTCCCCCTGTGCCATTGCATACTGATCCTGAAGCGCCCTAAAACTGAGGATTGACCCCTTTTTGATCAGGTCACCGACGACGGAGATCCCAATAGTGTCCCACCTATCAAAGCCGGGTTGATGACAGAGAGAACCCAACCGTTGGACATACCATAGCGGCGTTGCCTTTGTGAGGACGTTTGACCAACCCAATCGGGAGTTAGCCCGATGCCAGATAGGCAATTTATGAGAAAGAGGCCCGAGGTATCGCCCTTATTTTGCTTTGGAGTACAGCGCTCCCAGGTAACCCGACCGTCCAGTTTGATATCTGTCTAGCATATATGCTGGATCATTAGGAGAGCGGTAAATCTAATGGTATATCACCACTAATTGCGAGGTCCAGTAATAGAGTCTAAGGTCCGGGAGGGCTATACCTCCGTCGTACCAACCTTTCATCAGTTTATTGGTGGCAATGCGGGGGGCCCTTCCATCCCAGAGCAAGGTACGAATTGCACTCTCCACCTCTGTGAAATATGTGTCTGGAACTTGATATGGGCAATTTTGGAGGATATATAAAAACCGGTGGAGTGCCAGCATCTTAAACAGGGCCGCACGGCCAAGTAGTGACAAGGGCAGGGATCTCCAGTGTTGAACATCTGTTTTGAGTCGGGCCAGTGGGGGGCTCAGGTTACGACCGTAAAAAAGGGCAGGGTCAGATGTTGCATAAATTCCCAAGTACCGAAAGCCAGACTCTGCCACCTTAATTTCGCAACTTGGGGTAAGTCGGGCAACCCGCCCCTGGAGCACAAACAGTACGGATTTACTCCAGTTTATTCGATAGCCAGAGTACTTTCCAAAATTCGTGAAAATGTCCAACACCCCACGAATGGATTGATACGGGGAGGTCAGATACAGCAGGATATCATTTGCGTACAGGGATATTCGATCTTCCTGGCCCTCTGACCATTTCAAGCCCCGCACCATCACATCCCGCCGGATCTAGGGTGCCAATGGTTCCAACATTAAGGAAAATATCAATGGGGACAGAGGACTGCCCTGTCGGGTTCCTCTTTGCATCGTGAATACTCGTGAGGTATAGTTATTGACTCTCACTTAGCCCTTTATATCTGCGTAGAGTAATTTATTCCAACCTAGAAATTTCGGGCCAAATCCCATCTTGGCCAAGACTTCAAATAAATACGGCCCCTCAATGGAATCAAACGCCATAGAGGCATCTAACGACAACACCACGGCATCCTCTTCCAGAACTTCCCTCCATGCCAGCACGTTGTTAAGTCGACGGATGTTCAGTGCTGTGTTGCGCCCCGGCATAAACCCTGACTGGTCAGGATGCACCAGCGATGAAATGACTGGGATCAGTCTGGTGGCCAGAACTTTAGCTAGGATCTTGGCTTCAGCATTAATCAGTGAAATCGGTCGGTAAGAGCCACATTGATCCCCAGACTTCCCTGGTTTACGGATTACAACTATAGAGGCAACACGCTGGTCTCCGGGCAGCCTCCCTTGCTCATAGCATTCGTTATACATGGCACGCAAATGAGGGGTAACGTATGAGGCAGTTGCCTTCAAGAATTCGATAGGGAGTCCGTTGGGACCCATGGCCTTCCCTGAGTGGATTTGGCTTATCGCCTTTTGGATTTCTTCATCCGTCAGTTCACGCGGCTCTGTCTGAATCCGAGAGAGTTGATATATTGCTATCAGAAAGAAGTTGGCGAGATTCCTCCGCACTGTATACAGTGGATGGAGAATGGATCTGCTCTAGGTGATCTGCAAAGGCTTGTGCTATATCTTTAGGATGCGTTACAGTGCTGCCATCAGACATAGTCAGGCTCGACACCCACCTCTCCCCTTGCTCTCTTTTTTCCAGCCAGGCCAGCGTCTTCCTAGTCCTGTCTCCTAGTTTTTATATACGATGTTGTATGTTAAGATGCTTGGCCACCATGTGTTCCCTAGCTTTGATCCTATACTCTTCCTGTTTTATCTCTAAGTTGTGCATTGCTTCCTCTGAGGGCTCATCTGAGCTCTCGCTTTCCAATTCACGAAGCTCATCTTCCAATTTGGCTAGCTGGCTATGTTTCTTCTTTATGTATCCCACCTTCAGGGACAGGGCATGTCCCTTTAGCACCACTTTACTTGCCTCCCACAGGGTTTGCGCTGACCTCACTGAGCCTGCATTTTCATTAAAGTAATTACAGGTTTGCTGACAGAGTTCTGCTCTGATATCAGGTATCTTCAATAACCACGGGTTTAGAACTATTGTGGAACGCGGCTGTCTCTCCCAATGTGTAAGCTCTACAGTAACCGGCGAATGATCTGATATGTCTCTTGGCAGAACCGCAGGTTTTTGAAAATCCCCAATGGAGGCTGCATACGTCAGAAAGTAGTCTATACTAGATGAGCTTCCGTGCGCATTGGAGTAGTACGTATAGTGGCTCTCGTCGGGCTTCAGGGCCCGCCCCACATCCACCAGACCCATGGCTGTGGTGAATTCTTTCATTTGTACATTGGGACCTGCACCCGCCCTTCGGGGATATCTGTCTTTTGCTTCCTCCATAACCATGTTGTAATCCCCTCCCATAATCAAGGTGCCCACCGGGAGGTCAGTCAATATTGTCCCAAGAGCTATCAAGGCTTCTTTGCCCAATGCAGGAGGTAAGTACACTGAAATTGTATTAAGTGCTCTCCCCTCCCACTGGGCCTCCAAGACAGCGAATCTACCCCCCGGGTCCACCCGGGTATTCTTTACAATGAGGGCTAGATTTCTTTTAACAAGAATCCCAGTACCTCTAGATCCCGTGGTGAAGTCGGCTGCACCAGGAGTTTGTACCCCCATCGTGTTAGGGCTTTACTTTTGTTCCCCACCATGTGTGTTTCTTGCAACAATACTATGTCTGGGGCCTGCCGTTTCAGGTATTGCTGGACAATGCCTCGCTTAATTTTATCTCCAAGTCCATTCACGTTCCAGGAAAATATAGAGATTGACGAATCCATGTTACCCCCCATCATCCGATGTGGTACGAGCGCAAGTATTCAGCAGAAGTGTGTGTTGGACAATCTCCCGTTGTGGTATATCCAGGGCCAGACCTAGCTCGCCCCTCCTACAGATAGAATCTAGTGTGGACCTGGCATGAAGCAGCAAGCATAACCGCTTTTGTGACTCAAACAGTTCTAAACACAATGAACACCCGACGCCCCACCCCTGTACCTCCCACCTCCCTGCCGCCCGTGGATTTAGAACTACCCACTCCCCAACTAGGCAGAGTGCCTTTCCCCCTCCCAGAAATACCAAACAGTAAGGGTGTGCGGTCACCCCATCCCCGTTTATAGCAATCAGTGGTATGCCCCCGTCCTGGTAGCTCCCGGCCCGGTCCATGGAGGAGCAAAGTGACACCATTCCCCACTGAGTCCCAGCAACAGTAAGCATTACTATAGCAAATGCCCTCCAGGCCAATAGGTCACTGTTATAATAAGAACATTCTCACCAATGTCTCGAGTCACTCCCGGAGGTAGATGATTCAGCAGCACCCGACCTTAATACATCCATACCACCAGAGTTACGCTTAAGTGTTTTTGTTACCAGCGGGGCCATCCTCCGGAAGTGTGCCCTCAGTCTAGCTATGCACTCCTGTCCCTGTAGTGCGGCCTCAACGGTGTCCCCCAACTGTGCGCCATCCCTCTAGCCAATCCCACGCGTCTTCCGGCGAATTGAAGAAGTACATCTTGCCATCCTGTTCCACTCTCAGTTTCGCCGGGAACAGCATGGCATATTTCACCTCTCGATCCCGGAACTCTTTCTTTACTGCTTAAAAGCTGCGCCATTGAGCCTGGACCTTGGCCGTGAAGTCTGGGAAGAAAGTGACGTTACTGTTCTCTACTTATAGTGGGGGCCCGGTCCGTGCCGTTTGCAGAATAGTATCTCTGTCTCTATAGTTAAATACACAGGCTATTAGTGGTCTCGAAGGAGCACCAGGTTTTTGCCTTCCTCCCGGAACTCGATGTGCTCGCTCGTTTGAGAAATACCTGGAGAGACTTTTGGGCTGCAGATGCTTCACTATAAGGTCTTCGACGAAGAGGTCCGCAGCTGGCCCCTCCGCCCGTTCCGGCACACCTAAAATTCGTATGTTGATCCTGCGGGCCCTCCCTTCATACTCATCAAGCTGTTGCGCCATCCTCACATGTTGGCTCTGCAACTCGGCGACCTGTGTCTGGAGTTGAGCCGTGTCATCCTGCAGGGACGACGTGACCAGTTTGAGGTCTTTGACTTTTTCGTGCATTAACCGGAAGCCCGCTCGTAGTAGGGATACTTCAGTGGTAACAGAATCCAGAGAGGACCTCACTCCACTGATGGCCTCCAGAACGTCTCGTAAGGTGGGTTCCGGCTGCGGTCTCGATTCTTTTGGCGACCCATGGTCCTCCAACCGCTGCGTTTCCTAGTTCTCCCCGGTCTTAGTCCATGCAAATTTTGCGAGTTTGCCCTGTACACTCCCCTTCAGACCCCTTCCCGTCGCCATGACCGTTCTCGCAGCCCAAGAACAACAATAGAGAGATGGGGGCCGCCGCTCAGAGCACTCCAAACCTCTGAGTCACCTAGCTAGCGTCGTCGCAGGGCCCCTGCCAGCTATGTCTGAGAATGGTCCTCTTAAATCCAGGTATAGGCTCAATACGTGTCCCCAGTAAATAGGTGTTTCATATACCTAGACGTCCCCCAAGCAGTTCATATGAGGGCATCCAGGTCAGGGACCTTTCCTTGTTTCGGCCGCCTACAGCAATCAGGTCAGCAGGTCACTACCTCATACTTGGGGAATCGGAAGGGGGTCAAACCCCACCCTGGCACTTCTTGTGGTTTGCTGTCAGCCTCATTCCACTTTACTAAATGGGCTTTATGGTAGCCTCCCACGAGGTCTCCCACCTCAGTCAGAGCCCACAGGGGCAGACCTCCCCCCCCACGTTGCACCGATCCACTCCAATCCTCTGGGGGGGTAGGCACTATGTGAACACAGCCCCCGCCGCCCACAATCCACCGAGTCTCCCCGGAGCCGGCAGCAGCTTAGCGCCCACAGCGCCTCCCCTGGGGCCTGGATCCTACTGATGTCGCACCTCCACCGGTGTCTGCAGCCCAGCGCGGCCGGAGATCTCTCAGCGGCGGTTCAGGGGCCCTGAAGTGCATACTCCCTGGTGGCGGCAGTCCAGCCGCAGCGCCGATCTCCGCGCGGCCGGGCCCCACCCTCGATCTTCCTCTCGCCGCTCCAGCTTCTCCCACAGCGACGCCCGGGGCAGCCGCTGAGCCATCAGCACGCCTGGGCCTCCAGCAGCGCTGTCACCCAGCCGGGCCGAGACTGCCCCTCCCACGCGACTCCGGTATTTTTCCCCCGGCAGGCTTCGATTGCCCTCTACAGTGCAGTCGAGGGGAGACCTCACCGGTTAATCGCTGGCTGGATTCCCCAGAGCCCGGACACCGCCACGCGTCTCCACCGCCGAGCCCCGCAGGCTTTACCAGGTATCAGGGATGGTGTTAAGAGAGCCAATTATCTGCCGACAGTGGTCCCGGTGCCGGGAGTCCCAAAAGTGCTACCAGTTTGGGGTCAGGATAATATCGGATATTTCACCGGGAATGCGGAGCTCCGCTAGCCAGCGGCCATTCTCCTCGGCTCAAACCTATACATTTTTTAAAACTAGAGACGCAGGGAAATCCAGGATGTGATGACTTCACTGGCTCTCTCCAGGTTCTGTTACCCAGAATCCCTTGCAAACCTAAAAATTTGTCCCAAAAAAAACACATTTTCCTCATATTTCTGTGGTGGAAAGTTCTGGAATCTGCGTGGATCCACAAAATTCCACCCACCCTACGTTCCCTGAAGTCTTCTGAAAAAATGGTACCTCACTTGCGTGGCTAGGCCTAGTGCCCGCGACAGGAAACAGCCCAAAACGCAACATGGACACACCACATTTTCACAGTGAAAACTGACCCTTTTTTTGCAAAGTGCCTAGCTGTTGATTTTGAACCCTAGCTCCGCCGGCACCTAGGGAAACCTAGCAAGCCTATACATTTTTGAAAACTAGACACCCAGGGTAATCCAGGATGGGGTGACTTGACTGGCTCTTACCAGGTTCTATTACCCAGAATCCCTTGCAAACCAAAAATGTGTCCAAAATAACAAATTTTCCTCACATTTCTGTGGTGGAAAGTTCTGGAATCTGCGTGGATCCACAAAATTCCACCCACCCCGCATTCCACAAAATCTTCCAAGAAAAATGGTACCGCACTTGCATGGGTAGGCCTAGTGCCCGCAACAGGAAATGGCACAAAACGCAACATGGACACACCACATTTTTTAAAGTGAAAACTGACCCTTTTTTTGCAAAGTGCCTAGCTGTATGTTTTGAACCCTAGATCTGCCGGCACCTAGGGAAACCTAGCAAATTTACAACATTTTTGAAAACTAGACACCCAGGGGAATCCAAGATGGGGTGACTTGACTGGCTCTCACCAGGTTCTGTTACCCAGAATCCCTTGCAAACCTAAAAATTTGTAAAAAAAACCCCACATTTTTCTCACATTTCTGTGGTGGAAAGTTCTGGAATCTGCATGGATTCCACAAAATCTGCACGTTCCCTGAAGTCTTACGAGAAAAATAGTACCTCACTCGCGTGGGTGGGTCAAGTACCCGCGACAGGCAAGGGCCCAAAACGTATAGAGGAGACATCAAAATGACCTATCATAAAACAAGCTGGTTTTGGGGAGTCACCTGGATTTTTGGTCCCGGGCTCGGTGGCTATCTTGGGAAACCTACCAAACCCACACATTTCTGAAAACTAGACACCCGGGGGAGTTTTTTGAGATATGGCTTGCGTGAATCCCCCCACGTTTTCCTACCCAGAATGCCCTGCAAACCTCAAATTTAGCTGAAACAAATCACTTTTTTCTCAAATTTCTTTGTGGAAAAGTTCTGGAATCTACGTGAATCCACAAATTTCCTACCACACAGTGTTCCCCTATGTCTCCCGATAAAAATTATACCTCACTCGCGTGGGTGGGTCAGGTACCCGCGACAGGCAAGGGCCCAAAACCTATTGAGGCGACATCAAAATTACCTATCACATAACAACCTGGTTTTGCAAGTGGGTCCCATGAGTTTTCGGCCCTGGGCTCGGTGACCATCTAGGGAAACCTACCAAACCCACACATTTCTGAAAACTAGACACCCGGAGAAGTCTAGCGAGGTATGGCTTGCATGGGTCCCCAAACGTTTTCCTACCCAGAATGCCCTGCAAACCTCAAATTTAGCAGAAGAAATCACTTTTTTTTACAAATTTCTGTGTGGAAAAGTTCTGGAATTTGTGTGGATCCACAAATGTCCTACCACCCAGCGTTCCCTAAGGACTCCCGATAGAAATGGTACCTCACTTGTGTGGGTAGGCATAGTGGCTGCAACAGGAAATGGCCCAAATCGTACCGTGGAGACTTCAAAATTACCTATAACAAAACTACCTGGGTTTAGGGGGGGGCACCTGGGGTTTTGGTCAAAGGCTCGCTGCCCTCTAGGGAAACCTACCAAACCCACACATTTCTGAAAACTAGACACGCTGGGGATTCCAATGAGGTATGGCTTGCATGCATCCCCCAACGTTTCCTCACCCAGAATACCCTGCAAACCTCAAATTTAGCTAAAAAAACCACATTTTCCACATATTTATGGGTGGAATCACTGTGGCGGCACAAATGTCCTACACCACAGCGTTCTCCTTAGTGTCCCAAGAAAAATGATACCTCACTTGTGTGGATGTCCAATGTAGAATTGGCTAAAAACGTATTTTTTAAAAAAGTAGCGCTTAGAATTCTCAGTGCTATACCCTTATTCCCTATGTTTTGGGCTCTTCCCAGTCATAGGCCCTTGCCCCACCCACACAAGTGAGGCATCATTTTACTCGGGAGACTAAGGGGATCGCTATGGGGTAGAACATTTGTGCCAGCATGGTGATTCCACCCAAAAATATGTGGAAAATGTGTTTTTTTCAGCTGAATTTAGGGTTTGCAGGGCATTCTGGGTAGGAAAACGTTGGAGGATCCACATGAGCCACACCTCATTGGACTCCCCAGCGTGTCTAGTTTTCAGAAATGTGTGGGTTTGGTAGGTTTCCCTAGAGGGAGGGAGGGCCCGAGGCCAAAACCCAGGTGCCCCCCAAAAAACCATGTAGACTTGTTATAGATAATTTTGAAGTCTCCACAGTACGATTTGGGCCATTTCCTGTTGCAGCCACTATGCCTACCCACACAAGTGAGGTACCATGTTTATCGGGAGACCTTAGGGAACGCTGTGTGGCAGGCAATTAGTGGATACATGCAAGTTCCAGAACTTTCCCACACAGAAATTTGTGAAAAAAGTGATTTTGTCTGCTAAATTAGAGGTTTGCAGGGCATTCTGGGTAGGAAAACCTTTGGGGATCCATGCAAGCCATACCTCGCTGGACTCCTCCGGTTGTCTAGTTTTCAGAAATGTGGGAGTTTCGTAGGTTCCCAAGATGGCCGCTGAGCTCGGGGCCAAAAATCCAGGTGATGCCCCATGCAAACCCAGGTTGTTTTGTGATAGGTAATTTTGACGTCTCCTCAATATGTTTTGGGTACTTGCCTGTCACGGGTACTTGACCCACCCACGCGAGTGAGGTATCATTTTTATCGGGAGACCTGGGGGAAAGCTGGGTTGTAGGAAATTTGTGGATCCACGTAGATTCCAGAACTTTCCCACACAGAAATTTGAGAAAAACTTGATGGTAGGGTGGGGGCATTTGCATGCCCATTCTGGGCAGCCCCCATCCCGGGCCTATATAAAAATTAATCCCTGGCATCTAGGGTGATTTCTGATCCCAGGGGGGCAGAAAGACTGGAATTTTGTGGGGGCAGGGATGGGG
Organism: Triturus cristatus; assembly: GCF_964204655.1. Taxonomy (NCBI): domain Eukaryota; kingdom Metazoa; phylum Chordata; class Amphibia; order Caudata; family Salamandridae; genus Triturus; species Triturus cristatus. Next base: position 853,689,506 of record NC_140588.1, on the reverse strand, counting down.
CATTGGCATGCCCATCTTGGGTAACCCCCACCCCTAATTTTATCGGGGAAAAAAAACCCTGGTGAGGCAGAAAGACTGTACCTTTGCGTCGGGGGTGGGGGCTTTGGCATGCCAATATTGGGCAGCCCCTACCCCAAATTATAATACAAAAAAATCCCTGGTATCTAGTGGGCTTCTGCCCCCATCTGCCCCCCAGGAGGGGCAGAAAAACTGTACCTTTGTGGCGGGTGGCTGGGGGAATTGGCATGCCCAAATTGGGCAGCCTCCACCCCTAATTATATATTTTATTTAAATCCCTGGTATCTAGTGGGCTTTCTGTCCCCCGGGGGGCAGATTGAGGGCTACTGCCCAATCTGCCCCGAGGGGGGGCAGAAAGACTGTACATGTGTGGCCGGGGGCATCACCATGCCCATTTTGGGAAGCCCCCACCCCTAATAAATATCCCATAAAAAATCCCTGGTGTCTAGTGGGCTTTCTAACCCCCAGGGGGCAGATTGGGGCCAACTGCCCCATCTACCCCCCAGGGGGGGCAGAAAGACTAATTATGCCAAAAGTTTTATGGGGGGAGCAAAGGCCCTTGCCCATGGGGCCGCTCCCTCCTCCCTGGTGCCTAGTGGGTGGATCCCTGCTTGGGGATCGCCCTCATGGGGTGATCTCCAAGAAGGGATCCACTAGGGAGGGATACCATTGGAAAGGGGAGATTCTCCCCTTTAGAATGACAGCCCCCTGAGCAAGTAGAAACTGAATCTGAAATGAGCCTCTTGGCTCATTTCAGTTTCGGTTTCACTGAAATGACACCTGTGCGACGTGCGCCACGATCGTCATTTCAAGGAAACCAGAGGGGGTGCCTCGGGAGCTGGGGAAGCTCTTCCCCAGCTCCCGAGGCTTTAGGGGAGAAAAGGGAATCCCTCTGGTGCCCGGAGGGATTTCCGTTGCTGGGTGTCATGACAAGCTGGACTCGTTATGAGCACACGCCCACTGTGTGCCATGACGAGTCCAGCTCGTCATGAGCACCCAAGTGGTTAAAGCTTGATCAAGTAGGAAAGATTACGTGGTTTGCAATATATTAATAGTACTTTAAAGTCTATTGGCCACCAAAATCTATTTGAGTACACCCTTAGCTGTTTTAGTGCCTCGAGTGCTAAATTGAAGGGATTACTGTGAGAAAGTGCAATTACTACTAGATAAATTGGGAAGAGACAGGTGGGAACTTAATCATAATAAGGCCAAAGTTAGACAATTTCAGTTACCCCCAGAATAATCACTGATACGTCCTCTTATTTAACCTTTGTTACAAATCCTCAACATAGATTCATACTAGTTAGATTTCAGTTGAATTATATCCTGCTTATGTTAGGTTAGCCCATGGATACGTATTCTCTATAGGCCTTTCCTGTCTGTCCATGTGACAAACAATGCCAACAGTCTCACTTGCAGTTCATATTTTTGGGCATGTATACTGAGGAAAGAAAAAGATGTATTTTTCCGCTTTCACGCAGGTTTATGTTTACACAATGTCACCCAGCCTTATACCTTTTACAGATGTTAACTGGCCATTCTAAATGCCATTGTTTAGCTTCATTTTTATGATGTGCTATAAAAAGAAGGAGGCGGCAACCCTAATAAAGAAACCAGGAAAGTCAAAGAGCTAGGGGGCAAAGGCATTAAACACAGAATACGTTTAGATATAACCAATAATTATGAATTACAAATAGCTGTTGAATTTCATGAATGTGATATTTTAATCTTTTTTACTATGTATTTAGTTGTGTGCAAATGCTTTTATGGTATTTATGAAAAAGCAAAATAAAGATTGTTAAAATGGTAAAATGGAGTAGGTTTTCAAATATGCGTTTAGTGCATTTATTTTTATATATCTTCTCTGTCATTAATATACACAACAATGTTTAGGTTTTTTTATGCATTACTTATACCTTTAAAAAGGTAAGGTGCTCCTATGAATTGACGGTGCAGTGAGAGTAATCAATAGTGAAAAAGGTGCATGCGTGCTATGTACAAAAATATATAAATGTGGCTGATAGGGATAATAGAGTGCTTGAAGTCAATTGTCGTCCAGCGAGTATTGATATCCACCATCAAATTCTAAAAAACGCAGTTCACATATGTTGTTTTGTCAACGTTTCAAGCCCTGAGCATTAGTTATTTAAAGCAGAATCATCAGCAGGGCGTAAAATATACAGTAAGCACCAACAATTGTGGCAGAAAATTGAGCAGCCATATGGAAATTGAAATTCCAAAAGGTGAAATAACTTCAGGGAGGGTATTTATCACAAAATCAAGTTGAAAAACGGGTGCAATGCTGGATGCTTAAATCATCCAAAAATAAGTTCCTTTTTTAAATGCATTTTGTACATTGTGCTTTAATAAGCAGTTTGCAATGAACCCAGTTGAATAACAGGTGCAATGCTAGATGCTTTAGTCATCTTAATTTATGTTCATTTCTTATCAAATATATTCAGTACATTGCGCTTTCAGTGAGCAGCTTCCATTGTCTCCTTCAGACAGCTTGCATTACAGAATGCCTGTAATGCAAGCTGGCTTAGGGAAACAATGGCAGCTGCTCATCTAGCATTGCCCCCGTTATTCACCTGGGTTCATTGGAAGCTGCTTGTGAATCGCGTTGGTGGTTGTCGCAGTTTCCGCACAAATGCTTCCTTTTTCAGTACTGAAGAGCCTAAAACTTCAGCATTTCATTTTTCCTTGTAGAGAAGGGCACTCTGATGCCAGTCAAGGGTCCAGGGCCTGGAGAGGCACCTTGTGGGGATCATGGACTCACTCCAGCAGAGGACAGCATAGCTCAGGCAGGTGCACATGCAGGTCCAGGCACGTCCAGTTGCAGGAGGTCAGCTGGGTAGTTATAGGGAGGCCCCTAAAGCTTGTTGTGTCACTTTAGCTCAGACAGCTGACCCTTGGGGTCACCCTCATCATCTGGCATGAGGGAGGAAGTCCAGTTTTCCTTCTTAGAGTTCAGGACAGACCTCAAGCAGCAGGTCAGCAAAATGAGGGCCAAGGCAAGTCTCAAGCAGCAGGATAGTCATCTGGGACCCAAGGCAGGACTCAAACAGCAGTGTAGTGCTCTGGGAAGAAGTCAGGCCTCAAGCAGCAGGAATGCCTCTGGGTAACAAGGCAGTCTTTCTTCTGTAATGTCCACAGGTCCAGGAAAGTACTGGAGAGTGGCTCTGGAGGTCCAATATTTATACCTGGTACCAGCCTTTGAAGTGTCAGTATTTTCTTTACTACCCCCACATTTGGTTCTGGAAAGTTCTTCACTTCCCCTGTCAAGGCTTCAAGACGTCTGGGGTGGCAAAACACTAGTGTCAGATCCCTTTGTGTGTGCAGGAGACCATGTCCTTTAAATTTAAGTGGGCTTGATTACATTTCAGTTTGAAACCATCCTTGCAGGATGGCGTACACTGCCCACACCTAATCACCTTTTGAGTCACTGTCTGGAAGTAATGAACAAACCCCATCAGCAGAGGCATTTACAATCATGTGACCAAGAATACTGACAGAAGGCACAAATGGTTAGGACAAGAAAATGCCAACTTTCTAAACTTTACATTTTCAGAATTGTGATTTAATATCCAACTTCACCATTGAAAACGGTTTTACATTACAATTCATTTGAATGTAAAGAACATATCTCCATCTGCTCCCAAGCCAAAGTTTTCACTTATTAAATGTAAAAAGGTAACATGGGGTTAGGCCTTACAGCAGTGAAAGTTACAGTAAGAGTTTTCATTCCCTGGACATGTACAACTTAGGTGCACATGACCTACTTTTAAATACAATGCACCCTGCCACATGAGCCTTTAAGGTCAACTCCATGTATGACTGATATATATTAAAAAGAAAGATTTAGACCCGGCAAAAGGTTAATTTTTCCAGGTGGAAATCACCGTTTAAAATTGCACGAAAGGCTGTACTGACAGGCTTATGACATGCTTTAAAAGGCTACTTTAGTGGGTGGCAAAATGAGTGCTGTAGGCCAAACAAGTAGCATTTAATTTACAGGCCCTGGTTACATGTACTACCATTTACAAAGGGCTTACAAGTGGATTAAAACTGCCTATTCAGTGTAGTCAAATCTTACCATGTTTGAGGGAGGGAGTACAAGCACTTTAGCACTGTTTAGCAGTGGTAAAGTGTGTAGAGTCCTAAAGCCAAAAAAACTGGCCAAGTCCAACACTGTCCTTCTGCAGATCACAATGTGATTGTGGTAATATTTTCTTTCTTATTGCCCTGTCATTTGTGTTACTTTCTTCCGACCCCATGTTGTATTGCTTCTTTACCCTTCTCCCTTGCTTTGTTAGTGTTAAGCACTCCGTGAGAGTGTGTATGTTTTTGCAGTCTCCCTCGTGTCCTTTTTCCTACTGCAGACCACGTTGCTATTTCTGCTTGCACTCTCCATGGTGTTTCCCCATTCATACCGCCCTTGTTTCGCCATACCCCAGCCCTCATTCATGTTGTTTACCTGTTCTTTTAATTCTCCAGTGATCACCCCCACTGCTTCCATCCCTGCCTGCTTGCCATGCTTCTGAGCAAGCAGGTCCCGCTTGGTTACATACCTACCCTTACTGGAGAAGGTATAGTTTCCCAGGGCCATGGCATTCAGAGACCCTCTGCTGTCCAATAATTGTTATCTTTTACTCCCCAACCGAGAGTGGAGGTGGTATTCCATACAAAGTTGCTACTATCAATGACGGCAATTGTTCCATGTAACATGCAGGTTTGTGTTCAGTGTAAATCGCACCTCACAGACCTTGAGCACACAGTGTAGAGCTTTGCATAGAGATGTGTTCAATTAAGAATTGACAAATGACAAATAAATTGCTCAATCTCTTTCTGCCGAGCTTCTTAGTGAAAAGGATTGGATGAAACACACCTTTCACCTGCGTCTCAAAGGTGACTTTCAGTTAGTCTAATCTTCATCATGAATCAACCATCCTGATCATCAGTCAACCATTACTCAACCGCACTAAGCATCCTGGGGCATGTAGTTTCACATTTTCTTTTATAAATAAGCACATCTTAGTGCAGGCATGGTCAGTGCTGTTGGCCGAAAAGCATGACCCCTTAAAGTTGTACCAGATTACATGGAGCAATTCACACATTAATCAGAAAATTCAAGTTCAAGGTGACAAACAATTCAGCTAAGTAGAGTGAGTACCTGCACGTGGTGCTGTCTACATTTTGACAGCAGGGATTTTGAGTGGGAATTTATTTGGGCACCCTCACCATGGATCTCTAAATGTTTTCCCAACAGTTTCATACTGCTGTAAACTAGTTAAAAACTATTTTCTGTGATGTTCACGGGGGGTGGAGTGGTAGTGGTGTGTCACACTGATAGAAGGTGGCTGTGCTGTCAGGTTTCTATACTTTTACAGAATGACTGTGCTGATTTTAGTACTCAGATTCTGTGATCTTCCTTCCACTGCTGTCAATGTGTCTGTTTATGACATTCGCATCAGTGAAGTGTGATAGGAAAACAGGGAGTTGGTCAGAGGTTAGTGGAGCTGTCTCCTCTAGGTCACCACCCCAGAGAATGCTGTGATACTACGTTGGAAGAACGTGCATACTTTTTTTTGTCTCTCAAATACTATTTTTCTCTCTCAATTACTTCTCCGATTATCATCCTTCATTATGTTTTTAGGTCAAGCCTTGAGCCAGCATGACTGCGCTGCTCTGCGAGACTCATTGAGGTTGAGTAGCGAAAAGAAGCCTGCCCACTCCCTGCCCATATTTGCCATTGGCTTGTGTTATTGTCTGTCGTAAAAGCTGGTTTCTGATTCATCAAAAGGCTTGTTAGTCCCTACTTAGTACCACCTCCTCTTCATTTGTCACCTCCCATGGCAACTGGCTCCTTTAGTTCGGTTGCCACTCATTGCCATGCTTTCTCCCACCCCCTCCTGTTGTACGTGATGCCTACCATCAGATTGCACTCAAGATTTTGTTTCCTGGTTGGCCATCATTTCAAATACGCGCGTTGCAGAACATTCATTCTTATCTGTTGAGGCCACACTGCACTACTCACAATCGGTGCACAAGTCCACAGGGCTTCTCTGCCAGAAACAAGTACAACTCTGGCGAGGCAGGGTTGGAGAGAATCTTTCAGCCACTAGCTGGTCTCTGAGGCCCTGATCTGCCGCCTGAGGGGGACAGGCTCAGTCGTAGTGGGCAAGTGGTATGACTCGCTATGTAGGCCGGGGCTGCCACAGAAGGACCAGTTTCCTCCCCTCTGTAATCGTTTCCTCCCTCTCTATTCTGTTTCTGTTTGCTTGGTTCAGGATGTAATCGTATTCATTTGATAATAATAATAATAATAGGCAAGCTTGTAAAGAGCCTGGTTACACCCACTGGTGTGTCCCCGCACTGAGGTACAGACTCAAGAGTTGTAAGAAATGGAGCAGAAAGGAGAGGAGAGGGGAGACCTATGCACGGAAGAGCCAAGTCTTCAGTTTCTTCCGAAAGGGTGATTCCGATGGTTTAGCATGGAGGAAGTGAGGGAGGGCATTCCAGTTCTTGGAAGCCAGATAGCTGAAAGACCGAGCTCCCATTCTAGCTTTTTTTACTTTAGGAACTTTAACCAAATAGGTTACGGATGATCTGAGATGGCGAGTTGGATTGTAAGGAGTAAGCAGATTGTGCAGGTAACTAGGATCTTTCCTCTGCAAGATGCGAAGGCTAATGCACAGGGTTTTGAAGAGGATTCTCTCCTTAATTGGTAGCCAGTGTAGGTCCGCAAGAGCCTTCCTGGTAGAGGTTCTCCTAGTAAGCATCAGAACAAGGTGAGTAGCGGCATTTTGAATGCATTGAAGACTATGCAGTCTTTTTTTTTGTTGCTCCCAGATTTAGAGCATTTCCGTAGTCCAGTTGGGAAGTTACTAACACGTGGGCTAGGGTTTTCCTGGCTGAGGTGGGGAGCACGCCCAAAGTTTTCCGAAGTACTCTCAAAGTTCCAAAGTATTTCTCAGCCACCTTTCTGGTGTGAGCCTCGAAAGAAGAATTGGAGTCTAACCATACACCCAGGTTTTTTACCTGTTTTCTTGGGGAGGGCGTAGGACCCAATATTTTTGGCCACCATGCCGATGACCAGATGGAGGGAAATTTTCCCACCATTAGGATCTCTGTTTTACTGCCATTAAGTTTTAGGCAGTTATTTGTCATCCAAGAGGACAAGTCCTGCAGGCAAGCTGAGAAATGAGTGGCTGCTACATCGGAGACTTGTGACAACGAGAGAACTAAGGGGCATATTATCAAGCATGGAGTTAAAATTATCACCGCTTTAGCGGCAGAAAACTGCCGCTAAAGCGCCGATAATGGGCTTGATAATATGCCCTGGAGAATTCCCATAGAAGCCCATATTGTCACCAAAACATGGGCTTCTATGGGAATTCTCATGGGCATATTATCAAGCCCATTATCGCCGCTTTAGCGTCAGTTTTATGCCGCTAAAGCGGCGATAATTTTAACTCTGTTTCTTGATAATATGCCCCTACTTGTGTGTCATCTGCATATGACACAATGATGACTCTCTGCCGTTCTATAATCTCTGCCAAAGGTGCAATATAGAGATTAAAGAGAGTGGGGCTCAATATGGAGCCTTGAGGGACCCCTTGGGACAGTGCAATGCTTTTGGAGAAATGTGGGCGGTGAGCCACCTGCAAGCTACGATCCTTCAAGAAGGATGTCATCCATTTAAGTGCCGCTTTGTCCAGCCCACCTACACTGAGACGCTGTAGAAGCAGTTTGTGGCATTCTTTCTTTTTATTAGGTCGAGCCTGCATTGCGTTTCAGCTGCGCTTCTTTTCCTGCATTTAATGGTTTGGTTTTGGGATTTCCTGTTGGTTTCGTTTCAGGAGTGGAAGAAGTTATCCTTCTTTTAGCATATTGTATCTGCTTTACAGCACCTATTTGTTTCCTTACATCCCAGCTACATTGTGTACTTTGGAACTGGAGTGCACGTATAGCTTATTAAAATGAATCTCGTTTTTATTTCCCCTTAATGATTACATGCTTCTATGTGTTTAACTGCGTTTAAAAATGCATTACTTTTATTAATTAACTAATTTGTTTTCCTTCTTTGTGTGGCCTATAAGTTTTAAACGATGCATATTGTGCAACTTTGTAACTGTGGGATCATGTTCGAGAGTCGGCTCCACAGCTTGTGATTTTGGGCAAATAAATGAATCTTCTCTTTTCCTATCAAAATTGAATGTGTCCTTGTGTAATGATCCTGGTGCTTATTGTTAGAATCCAGGTTCTCTGGTTGGCACAGGTAGGTACTTGTGACAAGCAGGGGACCTTTCCTCTAGTCAGGGTAAGGGGTTACACTCCTAAAATAACCCCTGCTCACCCTCTAGGTAGCTTGGCTCGAGCAGACAAGGCTTATCTCAGAGCGTTATAGGTTAAGCATTTGTGAACACATGCAGTAACCAAGTGACAACACTCCAAATGGACACCACACAGGTTTTATATTAAAAATAAGGATTCTTTATATAGAGTTACCACAAGACCATTAAACGACAAAAATACTTTAGATGGTAGAAGTTTGCTTAGTTCTCTTAAGTTCTTAAATGCGACACTTTAAGTCAATGTACCTTTTAAATGCGACACGCAGGGCAACGAAAGTGTTGCAACGATGCTGATGCGATGAAGTTTTTGGTGCAAAGAAATAAAGACGTGAAGATCTTCCAGATGCATTACGCTTCTCCGATGTTGCGAGAAGACTCGACTCGATGCATCAGCTACAGCGGTGTCACCCTTTACGCGATGCGACGAGAGCGGCCTTGGCAGCGGCACTCTTCTCCGACGTTTGTGAGACGCTTCCGCTCGATGCGATGTTGCAGCGGCGACACCCCTTTACGCGATGCGATGACAGCAGCTCCGACGGCGGCACGCTTCTCCGTGGATGTGAGGTGTTTTTCTTGATGCGGTGCAATGCGACAGCTACGATGGCTGCGATGGCGACACGCTTCTCCCTCGATGCGAGACTCTTCTCTTGATGCGGTGCGATGCATCAGCTACGATGGCTGCGATGGCGATACGCTTCTTCGGCGTTGCGAGACACTTCCTGGACGATGCGAGACGCTTCCGCTCGATGCGATGCTGCAGCGGCGACACCCTTTACGTGATGCGACAACAGCAGTTCCGACGGCGGCACGCTTCTCCTTCTTGAGTCGCGCTTCCAGCTCCTTGCGACACGCAGTCCCTCAGAAGGCACAACAACAGCAGCAGGCACTTCCAAAGAACTTTGGGGAGCTGGGGGGTGAAGTCTGTTGTTCCTGAGACTTCAGCAGGAGGCAAGCTCTATTCCAAGCCCTTGGAGATCTTTTGAAGCACAAGTTGAAATAAAGTCTTTGTAGTCTTTCTCCTCTCCTTTCAGCAGCAAGGCAACCACTGCAGGCCAATCCCCCAGGTCAGGGACAGTACTCCTCCTTTCAGCTTTCCCGGTTCCTTCTCCTCAGGCAGAGGTTCTTCTTGTCAAGCAGGATCTAATTTCTTGGAGGGTCCCAATACGTATACCCCTAATTCCTTTGTTCTTCTGGGGTAGAGGGGCCTTGGCCCAGTCCAAATCAGTTCTTGAGCACTTTGTTGACATGACTCTGCCTTTCTATTCAGGGTGCAGGGCAGAGACATCAGCCGCTCCACAGGAGGTGGAGCCAGCATTGTGGTGGCAGAGCACAGCCCTATTCAGAGTCCAGGTGCACTCCTCCCACCCATCTGTATGTCAATCTCTCTATTCACCACCAGGCTACCCAGCCCTGCCCCTCTGGGTTCCCCCAGCCCTGTCACTCACACAAACCAGACAGGCAGATACACATCATAGCAGAGGCGGGCTGAAATGGTTAGGCAAGCAAATACCAACTTTCTAAAAGTGGTATTTGCAAACACAGAATATTAAAATAAACTTTACTAAAATATGTATTTTATTATTCTGTGTTCAGGCATACTAAACTCGATTTTCTACCATGTTCCCTGGGTCTGTTAGGATCATAGGATGTAAAAATTCTAACAGCCCATTCTGGTCTATGGAGAACAGGTAGCCTTACAACAGTGAAAAACGAAAATGGCTGTAATTTACTGTTAGGACATGCCAAACACATCAGGGCTTGTCCTACCTTATGCTTACAATGCACCCTGCCTTGGACCTACCATAGGGGTGACTAATATGAAGTTAAGGGAAGGTTTAGGGACTGGCAAGTGGATGCACTTGCCCAGTCAGCATGACAGTACCAGACTGCACGCAGGTTCTGCAATGGCAGACCTTAGACACATCTTGCTAGGCCGCTTCTGTGGGTGGCACAACCAGTGCTGCAAGCCCACCAGCAGCATTTGTATTTACAAGCCCTGGGCACTCCTGGTGCACTTTACTGGGGTCTGACACTAAACCAAATAAGCCAATCATGGAATCCAACCAACATATACATTTTAAATAGGGATCACATGCACTGTGGCACTGGTTGGCAGTGGCACAGTGCTCTGAGCAGCTAACACCAGCAAAACACATGAGGCACAGCGACAAAAAGTGGAAGGGAGACTCACGCCAAGGTGCCAGGTCTAACACGTGTCCCCTCCAGCTGAAAAGTGGGGAGAACTACCCTACCCCAGGGAGTTCCTCATCACTAAGGCAGAAAAATCTGGACAGACCGTCAGCATTTGCGTGATCTGTACCAGGGCGATGTTCCACCGTGAAATCCAGCTTTGGATTCTCACCCCTCATATGCATCAACCATCTGAGGGGCCTGTGGTCTGTCTGAACCCGGAAGTGAGACCCAAACAGGTAGGGTCTTAGCTTCTTCAGCGCCAAGACCACAGCAAATGCCTCATGCTCAATAGCACTCCATCTCTGTTCCCGTGGAAGTAACCTCCTGCTAAGGAAGGCTGCAGGTTGATCTAGGCCCTCTTCATTAATCTGTGAAAGAACAGCCCCCACACCATGCTCTGAAGCGTCTGTCTGAACGATAAACTCTTTGGAGAAGTTGGGAGCCAAGAGTACGGGCGCTGTGCACATAGCAGCTTTCAGGGCCTCAAAAGCTTTCTGACACGTGTCAGTCCAAATCACTTTCCTGGGCTGCTTCCTAGAAGTCAGCGATGTCAAGGGGGCAACAATGTTGCCATGCCCCTTGACAAACCTCCCGTAGTACCCGGTGAGATCTAGGAAGGCTCTCACCTCTGTCTGGGTTTTGGGCGACTCCCAATTCAGGATGTTTTCTATCTTGGGCTGAAGGGGCGCCACCTGGCCGCTCCCAACCTGGTGCCCAAAGTGCACCACGGAACCCTGCCCGATCTGGCACTTACTCGCCTTGATCGTGAGGCCTGCCCTCCGCAGAGCCATCAACACTTCCCAGAGGTGGCGCAGGTGTTCCTCCCAAGTGGAGCTGAACACTGCGATGTCATCCAGGTAGGCGGCACTGAACGAGTCCAGTCCAACCAACACCTGGTTGACCAACCTCTGGAAGGTGGCAGGGGCATTCTTCATCCCAAAGGGCATAACCCGGAACTGGTAGTGTCCATCTGGGGTAGAAAATGCTGAACTCTCTTTGGCCCCCTCGGTCAAGGCGATCTGCCAGTACCCAGACATTAAATCAAACGTGCTGAGGTAGATGGCAGCCCCTAGCCGATCTATGAGCTCATCAGCTCTGGGGATGGGGTGTGCGTCAGTCCTGGTGACTGAATTGAGTCCTCTGTAGTCCACAAAGAACCGGAGTTTGGGTGTGGCTCCCGGCGCTGCAGCCTTGGGGACCAAGACCACTGGGCTGGCCCAAGGACTGCTGGAGGACTCAATTACCCCGAGTGCAAACATCTTGGAGACCTCCTCCTTGATGCATGCCCTCACCCTGTCAGTCACCCTGTAGGCCTTGTGCCTCACAGGTGTACTATCCCCAGTGTCCACATAATGGACGCACCAATCAGTGATACCGGGAACCAGGGAAAACAGATCAGAAAATTGTCCCAGCAGCTGGCGACAATCATTCTGTTGATCAGGGGTCAGTTGCGGAAGAGAGGATGACACTATCCACTGACCCATCTTGCTCCTGGGCGGACAGGAGGTCAGAAAGAGGCTCGGTCTCCTTTTCCATCCCAGCATCTGTTGCCAAGAGCATGCCCACTTGGGACCTCTCCAAGTGGGGCTTGAGGCGGTTGACATGAAGGACCCTTAAGGGGTTCCTTGAAGACCGCAAGTCCACCAAATAGGTAACTGGACTCTTGCGCTCCACCACCTCAAAGGGACCGGTCCACTTATCCTGGAGCGCACAAGGCACCAAGACCCACACCTTTTGTCCAGGCTGAAGCTCTACCAGAGTGGCATTCTGGTCGTACCACCGCTTCATCTCCTCCTGGCTGGCTGCCAGATTTGCCTCAGCAAGTTGCCTGAATCGCCTAGTCTGATTTCTGAAGGCCAGCATATAGCTATATACATTCTGGGGAGGTTTCTTGGGAGATTGCTCCCAGCCTTCCTGACCAGACTTAGAGGTCCTCTCACTGGGTGGCCATACAGGAGCTCAATGGGCTGAACCCTGGAGACTTCTGTGGCACCTCACGGTACGCAAAGAGAAGGCATGGCAAGAGGACATCCCACTTACGCCTCATGGGTTCTTCCAGACCCATTATCATGCCCTTGAGGGTACGGTTGAATCTCTCAACCAACCCGTTTCCTTGGGGGTGGTAAGGTGTGGTGAACTTGTAGGTTACACCACACTCTTGCCAAAGGGATTTCATATACTTGGATATGAAATTGGTACCCCGGTCAGACACCACCTCTAGAGGAAATCCCACTCTGGAGAAAATTCCCATCAGAGCACGTCCCACCACGGGGGCCGTCACTGTCCTCAGAGGGATGGCTTCCGCGTACCGGGTGGCATGGTCCACCAGGACCAGGATAAACCTGTTGCCTATGGCTGTCCCCACAATGTCAATCCCACTCGCTGGAATGGGGTACCGACCACAGGGAATGGCTGGAGTGGAGCCTTCTGCTTCCTTCCACTCTTTCCACTTGCCTGGCAAGTCTGACCAGTCCTGCAGTGAGTGTCTGAACTCCTGCACATTTGAGGCCAATAAAAGTGGGTGACAAGCCTTTCAAAGGTCTTTTCCTGCCCCAAATGTCCTGCCAATGGCACATCGTGAGCCAGCCCCAGTAGGAAGGCTCTGAAGTCCTGGGGTACCACCAGCACACGGGCTGACCCAGGCTCAGCAACCTTAGGCTCTGTATATAGGAGGTCGTTCTCCCAGTAAATGAAATGTGACCCAGACTGATCACCTGCAGCCTGGTCTGCAGCCTGCTGCCGCATACCCACGAGAGAAGGGCATTCTTTCTGTGCCTTACAAAAGTCCTCCCTGGAGGGGCCTCCTTCCTGCTGCCAATGGGTCAGCTCAGGCAGGTCCCCTAGTTCACAACATATTACAGGTCTATGGGACCCTATCTCTGCGCACAGTTGCTCAAGGGTATGAGAATGTCCCTTCAATTTTCAAAACTCAATCTTATCTCAATTCAATAACTCTTGAACTTCAAAATCATAACTGATGTAGAACACAAAACGATATTCTGTTGATTGGTTCATCACAATTTTATTCATTGGATGTCCATAATGTTCGTTCTTATTATTTAAATGAAAGAACTCTTTTCTGATCAATGCATTTGTTAAGTTGCCCAATGCATTTCGAGCCCGCTCGGCTCTTCTTCAGGGGCTTGAATTTCTAAAGCATAAACAACAAATAATCAATCAACTTATATCATGAAGATGCAATAAATAACGCGTCATATCAATCAAGGTCATGTCCTGAATTATACTAAAATGATGTACTCATCAATAAGTCATACAGTAATATGATTGGATGTGGATCAGAAATACCTCCACCAAGAAATTGGAATGAGTGGTGAACAGAAAGTGAGTGACGACAGAAAAAAACGTGCTAATTCCCAAGCGAAAAAGGAAACAGCTGCATACCTGATGCTGACCAGAAGAGAAAAATGGTAGGCTTTATCTGGAAAAGAAAATGTAAATAAGAAAATGTCTGGAGAATATTTTCGCGAAAAGAATCAAAGGTCACGGTGACAGTGGACTTACAAAGAACGTACAGGAAGGCTTCAAATTCTTTCATCGCCAGTTGATCCGGGTACATGGAAAAAGTTCTGGACGAAGATCTCCGTCGGATGGTAATGGCTCAAACGGAAAGGCAAGTTAAAACGCTTCCGGATGGACAAACGAGAGCAAGAAAGTCTCGCGATATCAAAAAATGAAACAGTGAACTCCCACGTAAAATGTGAAGGGAACTGAGCAGCCATCACTGAGTGGCTTCAACAGAGGGGAACGCATGAAAAGAACTCTACAAAAGAGGGGACATGGAGGAAACTATCGGAAAAGGAGAAACGGACTCTTCAAAAAGATGTGAAGAAACAATATCAATATACAAGAGGGACGTTGAGGAAACTAACGGAAAAAATATCAAAGGAAGAATGAACTCAATGGAAGAGGGTGGGAAAATGAGGCGACCATCTTCGAGTGGCTGAGAGGAATGTGGGAAATGGTGAAAAGATGTACATAGGTGTAGGAAAGGAAGAAAACCATGTGGTGTAAACTAAGTTGTGACAAGGAAACAAACTACAGCGTGCATGCGTAACTTTCCATAGTCAGATGCAAAAAAATACAATATTTATAAATAACAAGCAAAATCGATTTTATCATTCATTCCCTTATTAATTAAGGTATCGAGACGCTTGATCCAATATGTCTCTCGTTGGAGAAGGCTTCTGGTGAGATCAGTGTCGAGATGTTGTACCACTGTTTCAAGTACGGAGAACTTAAGTTGGGCAATGTTGTGTTTCTCCTCATTCCAATGAGTGGCTAGTGGTCCCCTAGTTCAGCCATCTGTTCCCCGGTAGGCTCCAGGGCATCCCCCTCAAGGTCTGCTTCCTCCTGGGCCGTGGGAACTTCAGGGGCTGGTTTCCCGCGCCCCCTGCCTCTTCTCTCTGAGGCCGGTCCCTGGGCCTCTCTCTCAGGCTCCAGGACCTCTTCAGCACCTCTACTTGCTGCCATGGATCGTGTGGTGACACACGCCCAATCCGGCATACCCAACATCTCCAGGTGAGCACTCCGCTCCACCTTTGCCCAAGGTGAGCTCTCCAAGTCATTCCCTAACAGACAGTCTACAGGCATGGCGGGCGTCACAGCTACCTGAAGAGTACCAGAGACCCCCCACCCACTCAAAGGGAACATGAGCCACCTTGCAGTGACTCTCTGTGTTGTCAGCGGCAACAACTGGATAGAATGCTCCTGAGACAACCTGCTCTTGAGACACCAGGTGACACTTGACAGCTGTCACACTGGCTCCTGTATCTCTGAGAGCTTCCACCCTACGGCCATTGATGGTCACCCACTGCCTGTATTTCTTAGTGTTATCAGGCAGCTGGGTTTGGGGGACCATCTCACAGTCTCCTTATGAGACAAGGGACATCTCTGCGGGACCCCACCCACCTTGGACTGTCATCTCCTTCCCCAAGGCTACACTAGCCACGTGCCGGGGCGGAGCACCAGTGGGTGCTGGTTTACCATACAAAGGACACTTCAAATCAGAGGCAAAATGCCCCATGCTACCACACTTGTAACATTTTATGGGCCCCTTTTGAACTGGTGGACCTGTCTGGCCCCAGTCAGTTTCTGGGGTGGGGGAGGCTGAGAACCTTTCCCTTGCTTCCCTTGGGGATTACTTTGGGGCCTTCTTGGGAACTCCCTCTGTTTACCCTTGTCCCCTCCACTCTTCTGCTGGGGACCCTGCCCACTTTTAGCGGAGTCTCCCACTGGACCCTTGTGGACCCTAGTACTGACCCAGCGGTCCGCCTCCTCAGCAAGCTTCCTAGGGTTAGTCAGCCTACTATCAATCAGGTGCTGGCGTAGCTCAGGAAAACAATTACTGGACAAGTGCTTCCATGCCATTAAATCAAGAAGCCCTTGAAAATCATTAACCTTACTACCCTTCACCCAACCATCCAGTGCTCTGCAAAAAAAAGTCACATACTCAACATACGTACTGTTTGGAATCTTGGTGCACCCCCTGAATCTTTGTCTATACAACTCAGGGGTCAACCCATACCTAGCCATCAAAGCTGCATTCATATGGGGATAGGAATTATAATCATCTGAAGGCAATCTAGCAGTGTGTCCCGCCCCTCACTATGGAACCGTCCCCACAACCCCGCTCCCCAATCCTTCTCAGGGACCCGGTGGGAAGACATGGCTACTTCATAGGCTTTGAACCACTGCCCTATGTCATCATTTAAAAAAAATTCTTTTACCACATCTTTGGGTATGTACACCCTTGATTCTACTTGCACTGACGGTGTGCTGCCACAAAATTCAAATTCTAACTGCCCACTTAACTTGAGCTTGGTCAGCTCCAATTCATGCATCCTACACTCTTTCCTATATGCCAGCTCTTCTGGGGATAGATCTTTACTGGAAACACTGCTACCGGTAGGGGAAGGGGTTCTCCTTCCTCTTGGACTCACTGGCCCATCCAGCTGCTCCTCTGCATTATCATTATCAGTGGCATTCCTTGCTTCTACCTAGGCCCTCAGCGCCTTGTAGAACTCTACCTTGTTTTTACATCCAGTAGTAGAAACATAACATTTCCTGCAGAAGAACTTTAGCTGTGATACTTTGTAGCTTTCCAGTTTCTCTTTTTCCCATTCCCATTCATTATCAACAGAGATTATGGATGCTGCTTTCTCCACCATGGTTAAGTTTGGCAGTACTCAAAAATAGAAAGTCCCAAAAAGAAATCTACCAACAAGTATTGGTTGCGTTAAGGTCTGCTCTCACTCAGTAGTGTTCACCAATGACTGTACATGAGTCACAAATGCAAGTCCAGAATCCTCACCGCTGACCACCAATGTTAGAATCCGTGTTCTCTGGTTGGCACAGGTAGGTACTTGTGACAAGCAGGGGACCTTTCCTCTAGTCAGGGTAAGGGGTTACACTCCTAAAATAACCCCTGCTCACCCTCTAGGTAGCTTGGCGCGAGCAGACAAGGCTTATCTCAGAGCGTTATAGGTTAAGCATTCGTGAACACATACAGTAACCAAGTGACAACACTACAAATGGACACCACACAGGTTTTATATTAAAAATAAGGATTCTTCATATAGAGTTACCACAAGACCATTAAACGACAAAAATACACAATACTGTTACTTTAGATGGTAGAAATTTGCTTAGTTCTCTTAAGTTCTTAAATGCGACACTTTAAGTCAATGTACCTTTTAAATGCGACACACAGGACAACAAAAGTGTTGCAACGATGCTGATGCGATGAAGTTTTTGGTGCAAAGAAATAAAGATGTGAAGATCTTCCAGATGCGTTATGCTTCTCCGATGTTGCGAGAAGACTCGACTCGATGCGTCAGCTACAGCGGTGTCACCCTTTACGTGATGCGACTACAGCGGCCTTGGCAGCGGCACTCTGCTCCTACGTTTGCGAGACGCTTCCGCTCGATGCGATGTTGAAGCAGCAACACCCCTTTGCGCAATGCGACGACAGCAGCTCCGACGGCGGCACGCTTCTCCGTGGATGCGAGGCGCTTTTCTTGATGTGGTGCAATGCGACAGCTACGATGGCTGCGATGGTGACACGCTTCTCCCTCGATGCGAGACTCTTCTCTTGATGCGGCGCGATGCGTCAGCTACGATGGCTGCGATGGTGACACGATTCTTCGGCGTTGCGAGACACTTCCTGGACGATGCGAGATGCTTCCGCTCGATGCGATGCTGCAGCAGCGACACCCTTTACGTGATGCGACGACAGCAGTTCCGACGGCGGCACGCTTCTCCTTCTTGAGTCGCGCTTCCAGCTCCTTGCGACACGCAGACCCTCAGAAGGCCCAACAACAGCAGCAGGCACTTCCAAAGAACTTTGGGGAGCTGGGGGGTGAAGTCTGTTGTTCCTGAGACTTCAGCAGGAGGCAAGCTCTATTCCAAGCCCTTGGAGATCTTTTGAAGCACAATTTGAAATAAAGTAGTCTTTCTCCTCTCTTTTCAGCAGCAAGGCAACCACTGCAGGCCAATCCCCCAGGTCAGGGACAGTACTCCTCCTTACAGCTTTCCCGTTTCCTTCTCCTCAGGCAGAGGTTCTTCTTGTCAAGCAGGATCTAATTTCTTGGGAGCAGGGTCCCAATACTTATACCCCCAATTCCTTTGTTCTTCTGGGGTATAGGGGCCTTTGCCCAGTCCAAACCAGTTCTTGAGCACTTTGTTGACATGACTCTGCCTTTCTATTCAGAGTGAAGGGCACAGACATCAGCCGCTCCACAGGAGGTGGAGCCAGCATTGTGGTGGCAGAGCACAGCCCTATTCAGAGTCCAGTTGCACTCCTCCCACCCATCTGGATGTCAATCTCTCTATTCACCACCAGGCTACCTAGCCCTGCCCCTCTGGGTTTCCCCAGCCCTGTTACTCACACAAACCAGACAGGCAGATACACATCATAGCAGAGGCGGGCTGAAATGGTTAGGCAAGCAAATACCAACTTTCTAAAAGTGGTATTTGCAAACACAGAATATTAAAATAAACTTTACTAAAATATGTATTTTATTATTCTGTGTTCAGGCATACTAAACTCGATTTTCTACCATGTTCCCATGGTCTGTTAGGATCATAGGATGTAACCATTCTAACAGCCCATTCTGGTCTATGGAGAACAGGTAGCCTTACAACAGTGAAAAACAAAAATGGCTGTAATTTACTGTTAGGACATGCCAAACACATCAGGGCTTGTCCTACCTTATGCTTACAATGCACCCTGCCTTGGGCCTACCATAGGGGTGACTAATATGAAGTTAAGGGAAGGTTTAGGGACTGGCAAGTGGGTGCACTTGCCCAGTCAGCATGACAGTACCAGACTGCATGCAGGTTCTGCGATGGCAGACCTAAGACACAACTTACTAGGCCGCTTCTGTGGGTGGCACAACCAGTGCTGCAAGCCCACCAGCAGCATTTGTATTTACAAGCCCTGGGCACTCCTGGTGCACTTTACTGGGGTCTGACAGTAAACCAAATAAGCCAATCATGGAATCCAACCAACATATACATTTTAAATAGAGAGCACTTGCACTGTGGCACTGGTTGGCAGTGGCACAGTGCTCTGAGAAGCTAACACCAGCAAAACACATGAGGCACAGCGACAAAAAGTGGAAGGGAGACTCACGCCAAGGTGCCAGGTCTAACACTTATGTAAAACGCTCCAAAACTTTGTGTCGAGTTCGCTGTATGTCAAACTCCAAAAAAAGGAAAAAAAACGCATCTTGCAATTTGGGAGATCTGGAGAGATTCCTTCAAGTAGGTCATCGGGGGCACTGTGTCTAGCCATGCCAATGCTCCTGATCTGGCGAGAGCTAAAATTAAAACAAAAAACCCTAGGCCTGTATTGTTTCCTTAATAATAACATGCTTTAATTTGTTTAGAACTGTTAAAAAATGTATATATAATATTATTCTGCTTAGTTTTTCCTCAATAATAAGATGCTTTAATATGTTTTATTAAACAATGTACAATACATACTGCACACTGGCAGCTATGTCCTTCGGAAGCAGTTTAGCAAAAACATCTAACCGAAATGCAGCCAGCAAGCCCAACTTCATCTTTGGGGCGGGGTTCAGCATAGTCCTCTACACATGGATATTCAGAAAAAAATACTGGCTTAGTAATGTTCACATACATTTGTTAAAAAGAAAAAGGTTCTGCAAGGGCACTCATAAAATCTTACAGTATGTTGATGTTGTGCAAAGCAGGCCTAACCCTCATTCAACAACCCCAAGATATTGGTAGCAAAATAGAGCATTTCTCACCATAGTTTACAACGAGTCTAAAAAAGAATAGGTGATACTGGCAGTTAATGAGGTACAATTTCATCCTGGATGAGCAGGAGAATGAATACCTGATCATGTACACTGAAGAAGGGAACGTGGTTAAAACATTTTCCTTGCTGTAGCTAGTCTGTTGGAGCTTTTGGATTGAATCTTTGCCCGCTGTTACTGCATGCCCACTGCACATGCCCTATCAGGCCTCACATTCAGTTATCCTTGTCTAGATGCATAGTATGCATGTAAGAGGGCCCCAAAGGGTAGGGATAATAATTTCGTCAAAACTGTATGGCACCGAGTGTCCTCTCCGCCCAGCACTGTCAACACCATGGAACCTTCACTCATTCACTGACTGAGGGGTGGGTGGATGGAGAGCCCTGTAGTACACGGTGAAGAGAGTTTCTCTTTCTCCCATCCTCACATCTGCCTTCATATTTCTGCTGTCACTCCAGGACTCCTGCCCTGTTTCCTGCCTTCTTCCACTCCCCTGACTCAGGTCTGGTGGACAAACTGCCCCGTCCTATGCCCTCTCCGATCAAAAGCGGACATTGAAGCTTAATAAGAGCATCACAACAACTGCCACTGTGAGACTTGTGTGTGTGTGTGCACATGTGCGTACGTATCTGTGTGTGAGTTAAAGTGTGAATGTATTTCATTATATTTGTGCCTGAGTGCATGTGTTTAATGGTTGTAAGAATGTTGTTGGCCATGTCTGCAATGGTGGATATTCTTCCCATCTGAAGCAGCTCCCTGAGATCTCCCTTCCTGATACATGGTGGCCATCTTTGGCATAGTGTAACCATACGTGGCATCTGGTGGGTATCCCTGATATGTGGGGATCATCTCTGGAATGTAGTAAACTTTCCTGTTGTGGTGATAAATATTGGCACATGCTACCCCTTCATGAAGTAAGATGGCCACCCATGGCATATGGTAGTAACCTCTGGTATGTGATATTGGTTGGGTATTTTGTGGTGTTTATCCCCAGTATGTGGTCACCATACCTGACATATGGTGGCTGTCAGTGGCATTTTGCAAGTTTAGCTCAATATGGTGCTCACACCCCATGTCTGCTGTTTATAGGCAATATGCATTTTAAGGAAACAACTAGCTAATGAATAGGAGCAACTTATGTCTGGTTGCCAGGCATCATTGGCCAGAAGCAACCATTTGTAAAATGGATCTCAGGCAGTGTTCTTGTCTTGGCCTCCCTTATCCTCATTCAAGTATTTTGGTAATTTTTTTAAGGCTTCTTACGTTTAAATTGCATTTCCAAAGTGCTTGGATCTGGCAGTGCATCATTCTTCACTTCCTGAAAATAACAGGGATCTTGAATTGGTTGAAAGACTCCTTCTTCACTCGGTCAGGTACTACCTAGAGTGAGTTTATTCGCAGGTACATCAGTAGTGTAGCAAGATAGTGGGGGCCTTGGTGCAAGCAAGAAAAAGGGTCCCTTTGACTGCTGTTGGGATAGTAAAATGCAGCAATTTACAGTTTTCAGTGGAACCATCAGGGCTATTGGCCCGGTGCCACTGCACCTGCTGTACCAATGGCTACACCTCTGAGTTACACATTAGCTATTAAATTCAAGTACTTAGGTAAGGCGTTTATGATCACATATCAATTTTTCATGAAACATTGGTTACACAACAACAAACCATCACAAAGACTGAGACCAGTAAGACAAAAAAGAAGCCCTGGTAAATTCCACAACAGGCCAAGCAAAACCTTGCAGCTATTCAACGACAATGTGGCTCCTCAAACCTCATACCAAAACATAAACCACAAGGCAAGAAACAACAGTTGTGAATCGCAACCTTTGCAACAGCCCAAGACCCGCAAACTTCACAGAACCTTTGAACTTCAAAGCTTGCATTATATCATGTTTGCACACTTACAAACAGACCACACACGTAGAAAAACAGTACATAACACCACAGCACCCCAGGGCACAGAACCCTGCAAACCGACTTCTACATGGATGTTCCCCATGCCCCTTGTCAGCACACACAATTGCACACCACAACACATAGATGGTGAGTGCAGCACACTTTTACAAAAATTCAAATGGAACCAAATTCTAACATGGCAACCCACAGGAAACACATTTGCTTAGTAAGAACTTGTTCTATATTCACACAGTTGAGGTCAACTTCCACATACACAAAAGTGAATACACTTTCTAATTTATATCACTCAAACATACACCAAACAAGCTCATAAAAACAGCACATAACTGTGAAAGATATTGACTCCTTACCTTCTGTGACTGCTCTCTTCAACTCTCTATGGTCAAACCTTCCCCCGTCAACTCTCTCCCCTTCATGCTGAGCCCTTTCATGATGTCTGGGACACTTTGCGTTAAGGCCTTCATAATCTTTTTTCCACAAAAGGCGTCTAGGACAACTTTGTGTCCCTTTTCTTCAATTATGAGAAGTCTAAAGGAACCCAGAGTTGATAGACACAAACAATGACCACCCAGAAAAAGACAACACAGCATGCACAAATACATATTCCTTTAACACTTGAATCACAATAAAAGCACATATCACCAGTGCACACACCGCAGCAACAAAAGCATATATTGCGGAGGCAGCGCACTATGAAGGCGGGACCTATTGGCATTGCAAATGCTTGTTATACTTGTGTTCACTTGTTAACCCTTTTTCTTTATTTCTTGTTTTCTTTCTCTCTCAAACGCATATCTCTCCTTTACTTCATCACCTCCACGCTTCAAATGTCTACCGTGTTTCATGTCCTTACGTAGAACCGTCGTAAAGGCCAAAGAGTGGTCCCTTCTCAGCACACAGAGGTCTCAGCTCCGCAAGCTCTGAAACAGATAGGCAGCTGAGAGCAATTGTCACAAGCCAATTCAGCTGCTCAAGTAAGAGCTAAGGAATTTCGCTTAATGCTATATAGCAAAGTATAATGGAGCACCGTGAAGAGGCAATATCTGAAAGTCAAAGAACCCAATCTGCCTGTTGTAAAATGCAAAACGCCATCCACCGGGTCGCTAAATCTTGCCCAGGATTTGATGGATGGATTGGGGAGGCAGAAAACCGCATCTCCACACTCGAAGATGAGCTGACTGCACAAAGAACAATGACTGACCTGCTCAGATCGCCTAGTTGGAGAATCACGACCGACATAACAATTTCAGGATACATGGGATCCCGGAGGGTGCTGAAGGCTCAGATGTTTGCAAATTTGTAGTTTTGTAGTTGTTCTTTTGTAGGAAGCCTTTCCGGAGCTAACTCAATGGATCTGGGATCGTGAAGTACATAGGGCTCATCGCTTCCCATTTAAAATCTGTGCTCAACCGGGACAAGACGGTGTAAAACCTAGGGCACTGCTAATTTCTCTGAATAATTTTTTAGTGCATCAGGCTCTATATGATCTTGCAAGGCCAGACGGGAAAAGGTCTGGGAAGGGACATGAGTTTTTAGTTTGGCCTGACTATTGTCAGGCTACTGTAGAGAAATAGCAGCAACTTAGAGAGTTAATTTCAGCATTAAATAATAAGGGGGCACAGGTGTTTCTATTAAATCCTGCTCAGCTCAAGGTCATTTTCAAGGATAAAATCCATTTATTTTTCTCTGAAACTACAGCCAAAGTGATTCTGAAGACCCTAGAGTCCTCATCATTATGTTTGGTGGGAGTATCCTAAATGGGGAACAGGATATTGCATACATTTACTTCATTTTTTGTTTTTTTTTACTTTTCTAGGTTGATCATGGGGTATAACTACTGACACTCTATGATTGGCCGCGGGAGGGAGTGATCTCCAACGTAATGGTCTGGAAGCCTCTACGTTTGGGTGTGGGGTGGGTGGCTCCATAGAGTGGGAGGAGGAAGGATGGAGTCTTGGGTTGGGCCTGGTTGGGTGAAGGGAATGTTGTTGGTTGGGGAAGTGGGATAGAGGGTTTGAACAGAGGGTTTTGGGTGGGGTTAAAATTAGCCATTTTACTATAGGTAGCAAGCTGGATAATGATATTCTGATGTGCAATCTTGAAATGTTTTGCAATTATGTATTTATTTTTGTTGGTGTTTGTTACTTTAAGGAGGGAGGAATGGGACTTTGTCTTCTGATGTTTTTAGTAATGATCGTGGATGGAATCCGTATTTGCTCTATTAATATATGTGGGCTCAATGATAGAACCAAAAGATACAAAGTAGCACTGGAACTAGGATCGATTCAGTCAGATATTCTCTGTATATAAGAAACTCATATTCCATGGGGGAAGCATAGGGTATTAACTGAATTGGGATACACTTTGTTAGCTTCTACATCTCAGAACACCTCGACTCGAGGGGTGACCATTGTCACTAGACACTCAATCTGCACTGCGGGCAGGGTCTTAGCAGATAGTTATGGTTGGTGGCTGATTGCTAAATGCTGTATCTGCGTAACTGAATTTACACTTTGCTCGGTATATGCCTCAAATGTCGACGAGGCACATGTTTTGAATTTTCTTAACGTGGAGCTGGCATCCTGGCTAGCCCCCTTGATCTTGTGTGGGGACTTGAATATTCATCTAGAGATGACACACACTGAAATGATAAGTAGAAGCTGCACTGGTAGGAAACCCAAGGTATATAGGGCACTATGGCACTTAGTTCTAGACCATGGCTTAATAGAAGTATGGAAGAAATACAGGCAACCTGATCCTGGGTTCACTTTCTATTTTTTTCCATATAATGAATTGTATGGATTGGACTATTTTTTTATGTCCTCTACCCCTGTGGCTGGGGCTAAGATAACCTCCTTTCTGAGTGTTTTTTCAGATCATAACCCTTTGATACTTGACATTTTCTCTGCTGGATTTATTAGACCCCAAGGCTCTTTCAGCTTTGATAGACATTTGTTACTTGAGACAACCTATGTCAGCCACTTTAGAGAGTTATTAACACAGTTTTTACAACTGAATCATAATACAGCTTCCAGCCCGATTGTGTGGGATGCTTTAAATGTTGGAATAAAGGGGAGGTTCTTTGTTTCATTCTGTTCTTACAGAAGCAAAAAAAGAGAGTTATTCAGGGTAGAGTGAAGGGTCTTGTTCAGGCAGAACTCAGGCTCATTAATGGAATACAAAATAATCAGGATATCCCTCAGGTGCAGGAGCTTTTCATGGTTTGTAAGGCTAAAATAGGCCAGCACTGGAGTTTAGAGGTTAGTAGCAAATATTAATTGTGCAAAAGAGAATGTTATGAATATGGCAAGACCACTGGTAAATTTATGGCCATATGATCAGCTAAAAAAAGGTGGGGAGGAGTATAGCTGCTGTTTAGGACCCCTCCGGCAGAATAGTGGAAACACCATTGGAGATTCTGTCTGTTTTCAAGGATTTCTATCTAGACATCAGTAAGCTTTCTGAGGAAAACCAAGCTCTCCTAGATGCCCTTATCGCACTGAAGGAGATTTGGGAAGAAATCTATTCAGCGGCGCAGGGCAGGGCAGCTGGCCCTGATAAGCTTCCTCTTGAGTTTTATAAAATCTTCTGCTTGGATCTACACAATGATATACTGAGTAGCTCTTTAGCTGCTCGGCAGGGTCTGGCCCCTCCTTCCTGGGATCTCGAAATATTGTTAACTTTAGAAAGAGGGACAAACCACCCATGTTGCCAGGCTCATAGAGACCTATATCCTTGCTGAATTGCAATGGCAAGATTTATGCAAAGATCCTGGCAAGTCACCTAGACAAAGTCATTACTTTCTTAGTTTCATGCAGACAGCATGCCTTTATCCCGGGACGAGGCACGGTCAATCACAGAAGATGGGTGGTGACACTATTTGACCAGCAAGCTCCAATGGGCCTGATCTTATTGGACGCTTAGAAGGCGTTTGACCGAGTCTCCTGGGATTTTCTTTGGGCAGTGATGCGCTGACAATGGTTTAGCAATGGGTTTAAAATTGCTGTGAGGCCTATGTATAGAACGGCCACCACAAGAATTTGCTCAATGGCTTTTTAATCAGACTAACTCTTTATTTTTAGAGGTACTAGAAAAGGCTGTCCCTGCTCCCCTCTTCTATTTGCTTTATATATCAACCCTTTTTTAATGGTATAGGCATGAGGAGTTTCAGGTGTTTGCTTATGCTAATGACATAGCCATTGTTACTCCAGAACCTGTATTTGCACTAGTTGAAATCGAGAGGGCGTTCAAACATTTTGGGTTGGTATCTGGATAAAAGCTAAATGCAACTAAAATTCAGTTTGTTTGTACTGAACAAGCCTCAATGGAGCACTTTACATGGGCACCGGTTACATTACACAAGGACACATACATTTTTGGTAGGCGGGGGAAAATTAAGTGAGGTTCTGTTGTCTGTCTCTCTCCCCAGCAGCAGCTCCACCTCACAGCCGCTCCACTCTGGTACTGAGCCCTTCCACGAGCAGGGTTCACGCCGGCACAGCACCTCAAGTGTTCTCCACTTTGCCTGCCATTCAGTAATTCCACATTTCATTTCTACATTAGTTGCCCTTTGTGTTTACTGCATTATTGTTTTTACTTGTGTTTTTCACTGTTGTGTTTGTTGGACACTTCTTTCCTGCCACTGTTTGCCCGTGCGGCCCTACCCCCTGACACAGCTCCACTCCCGCCTCCCTACCTCTGGTCCCGCCCCCCTTCCCTGCGGGGGAGCGCGTGTAAAGCCTTGACCCCTGGTCCAGGCCAGCAGTCTCCCCAGCAGCAGCTCCGCCTCACAGCTGCTCCGCTCCGGTACTGAGCCCTTCCTCAAGTAGGTTTTGTGCTGGGCCAGCGCCTCAGGTGTTCTCCACTTTGCCTGCCGTTCAGTAATTCTGTATTTAATTTCCGCATTTGTTGCCCTTTGTGTTTACTGCATTTTTTTTTTACTTTTGTTTTTCACTGCTGTGTTTGTTGGACACTTCTTTCCCGCTGCTGTTTGCCCCTGCGGCCCGCCCTCCGACAGAGCCCCACTCCCGCCTCCCTACCTCTGGTCCCACCCCCCTCCCCTACTTCATGGCGACCGATGCACGGTCGCGCACCGGACGAGCGCAGCGGGCACGGAGCTGGCGCTCCAAAGGCATGGCCTAAGGCAAGCCTGTCTGCACCCGTCCGCATCCCGACTGCGGGCAGCGCCAGGAACCCTGGTTCTCCTGGCCCCACTGCTACTATTCCACCACCCTCCACGCACTCAATCCCGGAAGACACACCACCTGCCCAAGATCCTCGCCGAACACCACCCACAGACAGTTCTCATGCAGACCGTGCTGCAGATCCTTCACCATCAACAAGACCCCTACAACCGCCGAAGGCCCGCCTAATACATGGACCGCCCAAACCCTGACATGCATCCTCCTCAATGTGCGCTCCCTGCACCGACATGCCGTAGATATCTGGGACCTGATCGACACCCTCTCGCCCGACGTCGCCTTCTTCGTGGAAACCAGGACAAATGCCACCTCTGGCCCCAACATCGCCACTGCCATCCCTGATGGCTACAAGATCCAAAAGAATGGCTCCACCGCCCAGGAGGAGGACAATCGCACACAAGACCCCCCTCTGACTCTCCACATCCAGCACGAGTGACCCCCACACAGAACACCTCCACTTCCAGATCCTGACCAGCCCCAGGACCACACTAGGCAGCACCATCATCTACAGACCTCCGGGACCTCTCAGCCAGTCCGTTCTACCATCGCCGAACTTGTCGCATCCATGCCATCACCTCCATGGACTACATTCTGCTCGGGACCTGAACTTCCACCTCAACAACTACAGTGACCCCGACTCCACCACTCTCCTCGACAACCTGGCCAACCTCGAACTGAAGCAGCTGGTCAACACACCCATCCACAGAGCTGGTCACACCCTCAATCCTATCTTCGCAGGAGGGACTAATGTCCGCTTCATCCACACCACCCAGCCCCTCTGAACGGACCACCACTGCGTCCATTTCACCTTCAACACCACCACCGTACCCAAGCCTGCCTGCACCTGCCATGAAGGAACTGTAGGTCACAGAGGAACACCTCAACACCAGCCTCCTCCAAGACCCACCCAGCACCAAAACTGACACCAACTCCGCAGCCATTGAACTTCACCGCTGGTTCAGCCGCTGCGATGACAAGCTCAAACCCCTCTGCCACCCTGCCAAACAACACCCTATGAAAGCAGCCTGGTTCACCACGGAACTGCAAGAAGACAGACGCTCCTGCAGACGCCTAGTGAAAACCTGGCCAAACCAGAAAAGCACAGAAGCACGGGAGACCACAGGAGCACCCTGAACGAAAACCACCAGCGCCTAAGAGACACCAAACGAACCTTCATAAGAGACAAAGTCCAAAACAACGTGACCAACACCAAGGAACTGTTCAACGTCATACAGCAGTTCACAAAACCCCCCAGGGAAGCCACAGACATCATACCTTCCCAGGAACTCTGCGACAAACTCAGCTCCTAATTCCATCTGAAGATTAAGGTCCTCTAGGACAACTTCAGCGAACAGATGCCAGACACCACCCCCCCCAACGCGCCGACAAGCCAAACATCATGACCTGGAATCCCGCCACTGTCGAACACATCACCGCGACCATGAAGAAAACCCACTCAGGACCCTTGCCCACCACACTTATTCCACAGAGCCACCGCCGCCATCGCACCCGAACTAGGACGGATCATCAATGCCTCCTTCATTTCCGGCATTTTCCCAGACGACTGAAAACGGGCGGAGGTTGAACCCCTCCTCAAGAAACCTCCCCTTTGCCACAAAGTCACCGAGAGACTCGTAAATGCCCAGCTGACTGCCTTCATTGAAGAGAACTCCATCCTAGATGCCTCCCAGTCCAGATTCCGCAGCAACCATAGCACCAAGACTGCTCTGTTTGCTGCCACTGATGACATCCGCATGCTGCTCGACCAGGGACACACTGCGGGCCTCATCCTTCTAGTCCTCTCTGCAGCCTTCGACACCGTCTCACATCGCACACTCGCAGCCAGCCTTCATGACGCGGGGATACGAGGAACCCGCCCTCACCTAGATCTAATCCTTCCTCTCCGGCAGAACCCAGAGGATTAGACTCCCTCCCTTCCTCTCCGAACCCACCAATATCAACTGCGGAGTACCCCAAGGATCTTCGCTCAGCCCCATGCTCTTCAACAGCTACATGGCCCCCTTCCCGCCATCGTCAGACATTATGGGCTCAGCATTGTATCCTACGCCGACGACACCCAGCTCCTCCTCTCACTTACAAGGAATCCCGAAGACACCAGACTCTGCTTCCAGGAAGGAGTAAAGAATGTGGCTCCTGGATGAAAGACAGCTGTTTGAAGCTCAACTCAGAGAAGACCGAGGTCCTCATCCTTCGACCATGCAGCTCCGCCTGGGACAACACCTGGTGGCCCTCAACCCTCAGGAATTCACCCACCCCTACAGAACACGCACTGAACCTCGGCATCATCCTCGACTCCTCCCACTCAATGAACCACCAGATCAACGCCGTCGCTTCCACTAGTTGCAGCTGCCTGCGCATCCTCCGCAAGAACTTCAAATGAATCCCCCGACTGCAGAAGGACCGTCACCCACATGCTCATAATCAGCAGACTTGACTACGGCAACGCCCTATACGCCGGAATCAACAGAACCCTTCTACACAAACTCCAAACTATCCAGAACGCCGCAGTCAGACTAGTCCTTGGGACACTGCAAAATTGAACACATGATCCAACACCTACAAGACCTCCACGGGCTCCCCGTCGAGAAGAGGGTCACCGTCAAACTCCTCACCCACACTTACAAATCCCTCAACAACCTCAGACCCAAATACCTCAATGAAAGAGTATCCTTCCACGTACCCTAAAAGAACCTCCGCTCTGCCAACCTCGCCCTGGCAGAGGTTCCCCGCATCCGCAGAATCAGAACAGGCAGGAAAACCTTCTCCTACATCACAGCCAGGACCTGGAATGAGCTCCCAGTGAACATCAGATACTCCGCGACCCTGCACACATTCAGGAAGGACCTCAAGACCTGGCTTTTCAACTGATCCAGAGCTGTCCCGCCCTAGCGCCTTGAGACCCTCATGGGTGAGTAGCATACTTTACAAGCCCCTTATTGATTGATTGAATGGAGGACCCAAGGATGGTTGAGGAGGCAGTAGGCTTAGGGATCAAAATAAGATAATGTCTCGATAAATTGGTAACGGTAAACTGGCTGCCTCTTCTTGGGAAAGTTAAAAGGGAGCTCGATAGAGTCAAAGGTCTAAATTCATCACTAGTTGGAAGATGTAATGTTATAAAAAATGAGTATTCTGCCAAAAGTGCTATACTTTTTTTCCAGCGGTCCCTTTGGAACTTAATAAGATTCAGATTCAAAGATTACAGGCAATCTGCTCCAGCTTTATCTGGACTCGGAAACAACCTCAAAGAGCCATGAAATACATGACCCTCCCCAGAAATTGGATGGGCAATCCCCAATTTTACACTCAAATACTGGATCTCTCTTTTACAGTATATGGGCATTTTCATAACGGGGGAGGACACTATAGATGAAGCTGAGACACCTGCAATTTATCAATTGATGCTTGGGGCATTAGCAAAGGGATGCCTTTTGAAGAATGTGGAGTGCAGTTACTATAAAAAGACTAGATTTATGGTCCTGATAGCCGCCTACAAAATCTGGAAGCAAGATAGACGATCTCTTCATTGGGGTCAGTCTGTGACTATACACCAATGTCAGCTTTTTTACTATTGCCCTCTATCTTTTCTAATACAGTGATGGGAAGAAGGAGGTCCAAAGGGATAAGTAGACTAGGCAACTTCAATCTGATTTTTTAAAGTTTGTACAAGTTTGGGATTTTTTGATTAGAAAGAAGAATTTATTGGGAGGATGATAAAGACTCCTCTAATTGAAGAAATTTGAAGGAAGAACAGAATCAGGGTGTTAAATAACTGGCTTCTAGAGGCTCAATTAGATGATTTGGAGATCCCAAGTCTCCAATTCCAAAAATGGAATGCAAGACTTAGCCGGGAGGAAGTTTCACTTCAGGACTCGATTGACATGGCAGATAATATTTTACTTTCATCGAATCTTCGGGCACAGCACTATAAAACTATTTATAACAGTGTTCTATTCTATTCTGAAAGCTAAATGTGATGGGTAAGCAGATGGTCAATGCAAACATTGTAGGGGTGTACAGGCAGAGATTCTTCTTGTGTTTTTTATGTGCCCTAAACTCGGACAGTTAATTGAGGGGATAGAGCCCTTCCTGACTTATATTATCGGCACATCTGTTATCTTTACAACCTCATTGATGATTCTTGGTATAATAGATGAAACACAGCCTATTCAACTCTAAAAGGAAAGAACAGTATTTGCTATTTGTAGCAGCTGCTGTGGGCCAACTATATATTGCTTCTAATTAGGTCAATAGAGAGCCCCCGTCTTTTGAAATGTGGAGGGCCAGATTTTTGGCAATCTATTATTTGGAGTTTCGTCTTTATATCTGTAAAGGATATAGGAAACAGCAGTTAGGGAAACAAGTTTTGGGGAAAATGGCTGAATGATGGTTTATATCAATCGTATGGGTGACCTATTTGTGGACGGAGCGGGGTGTGAATGGGAAGGCATCGTCTTGGAGGGTGAGAAATTGCCCCTCTGACACTGTTCCACTATTATAGGGTGAGGCATGAGCTTCGCTTTATGTTGGGTGACAAATTGACAGAGCCTCCGGAAGTGGCGCCTTTTACTCTTTTGCTAAGAGCAGAATCCCCCTGCAAGGTGTTTTCAAACATTTACTCTCTTACCCTGGATTATGGGAGGCACCACTTCACTAAAGCCGGACTTGACTGGCAGACTGATTTAGATAGCGTGCTGGATGACGCCACATGGCTCTACTGCTGCAAAGCCACAAAACCTATCTCCCTGAATGGCCGGCACCGCCTTATACATTTTAAATTTATCAATAGAGTATATTACACACCGTTTTGGCTTCAGAAAAATGGGCTCTGCGAGGTGTAAGAGGTGTGGTCTTGACCCCGCTGTGTTCTTTCATATGGTCTGGTTGTGCCCTGAGATGGCCAGTTACTGGACGGTCATCTTCCGGAAAGTTAGTGAGATTACGGGAGAGATCCTAGACCCGGACCCGCTGCTGGCTCTGCTCGGCTACTCCAAACACCTTCGCAAAAATATTAGGCGGTTGGTTGACATGGCGTTACTGTTGGCTAAGCGGATGGTGGCGATGCACTGGACCAGAGGCCCTCCCCACCATGGTACAATGGTACCGAGATATGTTATATTGAAATACACAAACCAAGTTATATAGTGAACTGCTCCCTCCCCGTAACCGTCCCAAGAGTTTCTGGAGTCTATATCAAGAATATTTGGCTAATAAAACATAGTTGGGTTTCCCGTAGCTCCCTTCTCTCTTTCGCTGAGTGGGCCTAGCGGGAGTCGTGGGGGTATGCTGTTGGTCTTCCTCATGGACATTGTTATTGAGTGGTAGCTTGTGGTAATGCACTAAAGTCCAGGTTTTGGTGGACCCCTCTGAGGACCTGTTTTTACACATTGTTTCCCTACGATGTTATCATTGCTTATCAACAAGGATTGTGATTTCCTCCCTGTATTGCTGATCACCTCTTACTGTAAAATCCTGCGATAATGTGCATTATGCATGGACTGTCTCTGTGTGAAGCGTGTATGTATACTGTGATTGGTTATCTGTTTTTTCCTTTTTTCTTCTACTTCTTAACATTATTCTTTCTTAAATCATAATTGATATAATTTGTATTGTTTTATGTGATTGCAAAATTTAATAAAGAAATTTAAAAAAACTGTTTGTGGTTTATTTTTCTCTTTTATCCCATGCATAACAATCAATGAAACAGTGTTTATTTTTTAGCCATATATTTTCCCCCACTGCGTTCTGTTTACATCTTTTCCTTGTAGACCTTTTTCTTTCTATATGTTAACTCTTGTGTTGTTTCCTCCTAATATTTTATTGTTCTTCTTATTTTTTCCATGTAATGGCTTGATAAAAAAATAAAAAAAAAATACTACAGTGTAGTTTCCGACAGTGAAACCATGACCACCAGGTTACGGATTGCCCACATTAGTCAGACGTCAGACGACTGGGAAACCACCCACTTCTTTTTAGGATTCTAGACAATTCGTGTGGCTAACCATCCACCTGAATGGATATCAAGCAGTTCAAATGAAAGCACAGGACCCACATTGGACAAGGGAACACAGACCAAAACTGATAAACGCACCCTCAGGAGTCAAACGAAAACGTAAGGGTCGAATATGAGGTCGTCCGGAAGGGCATCCAAAAGCCTTTTGGAGACAGACCTTCCGACCGACTCGTACATGGATTCTGTTTACCCGAACGACACATTGCGGTGCCCAAAACCCATTATTTACTATCCTACTCAGTTCCTTCAAATCCGACTGGATTTTCCTAATGAGAAGCCTCCGGAAACGCTGAATGGACTTGTACAGAGGCACTTCCGAGTCCGATTCCGACCGCCCAAGTACAATGCGTACTTCCTATGCGCTGAATCGGTCACGACAACCAACACATCAGAGCACCCGGAAGGGAAGTATTTCAGCTCCGAATCGCATCACAACTGTGACCAAGATTGTGCAGCTATGCATCCCATTCCGCATGTCATCCCTCTACTCTACATCTACAATGAATACTATAACCCAACCTAGGTGGGTCTACTGTTGTGGATTGTTGTTAATAGCTCTAATTATGCTCAGAGCGGTCTTTTACATTGTCTAATATTCACCTAGATCAGATCTCCAGCCCGCTTTATATTCAAGTTTGCCGATATATTTCTAGTATTGGCTAATCTTGCATAATATTTACTTATGATGACTGTCATCGTATTATGACTTCTTGTACATTCATTATTCATTGGTGACTGTCATCGCATTATGACTTTTTGTATATTCATTATCCAATGAACCATTACAGCTTATTTTTACTTTATAGCTTAATAGGTATGTCTAGGTATGCTATTTATTGGGTCCTTGTTTTCTATATAATTTGGCTTACATTCACACTTTTATATTAGACTTGCTCAAACGGAGGATCGACACATTGGATACTTTTCGTGGATCTTGAATTAATTAGTTACACTGATTGGAACCTCTTTGAATGCATCTTCTACTTTCTTATTGGTAGGTCACCTTTTGTGTTTTCTCCTCTTTTAACGCTTTCTTGCTATTGAGTTTTTTCTAACGAGTGACAGTGCGCTGGTTTTTCGGCAAGGGATAATTTTGTGTCCTGATATCTTAATATCTTTTCACTTGAATATCGGTTAATCCCTTTTACTATGGGGTTTTTTCTTTTTTTTTTTTTTCTCTTTCTTCTTTTTTTCTTTCTTCACAAATGCATTTTTTTATGCACTCTACTTATTCTTTTTCTACTTTTGGGTTTGGTTGTATCCTAGCCCTATAAACCTACACTGTCTCCTAAAATCTAACATCCTTTACATAGCATGTTATTCTTAGTGCTCTTTTTCGGATTTTAAGGTCACGTATGTCCTTATCTTCCTCACTTTCTAAATATGACCTTTGTATTTACTTTAGCTTTTGGATGCTTTTCCTCTTCTCTATAATTTTCACTTATGTTAAATTAGTTTTTTTTTCTTGTTTGTAGACTTATACATTTTTTCGCATCATGTTTGCCGTTGTTCTATTTGACAACGAATCACATGTGTAGGACTGTTCTCTTGTTCTTTTTGGTCATATTCACTTCATGTCAATGATATACACCTTTGTACACGAAATTACCCTGTATGAATGTTATCATGTTACCATCTTGGCATTAGCAGTGGATATTGGATTGTACACATCATTATTTATATGTTTTTTAACACTTTCTAAAGTGGGTCTTTTTTTCTTGTATCTTACCTCACCACAGCCTTGAAAAAGTCATTTGTACTCACCTGGTACAGACGAAACACGTGTTGGCTGTTATCCTTATTCAACATGTACTTAAGATCAATAAAACCAACAACACAATCAGAAGTTTGGTGGATCCTTATTTCATCATTTGGAAATTTTTGGACATCCTGCATATAATATAAGGACTTTTGATATGATACATAGCATACTACTACTGGTCTGTGACAATTGTTGAGTGTGAACGACCTAGTTTATTACTTATGGGAGTGCTGCTCAAGACAATTTTTTTGAATACTATAACCCCAACTGACGTGGTTGTCACAGATGGTAAGTCAGACACCTAACCCTACAGACTAACGTAACTACCCCGTGAAAGACAATAAAAGAGAAAGCAGGGGTGCAACTACAGTTAAATTTGGGGTGGGGGAATACTTCCAGCAATGTAGAGGCAACTTTCATGGGGGTTAATACTTCCAGCAATTTAGCAAGGAGACCCTCTACAAAGACATATTGTTCTCAGGATCTGTGGCACATTCAGTGAGGTAAATGGGACCTCGTGTGGACCCACACAAGGTCTATCCTTGCCAAACTAGATCAGAGGAGGATATAGACAATGCAAACACTTATGGAACTGGGCGTAATGTTGCGGTGTCACATGTGAGTTTTGTGACAGTGCACTATTTTGTCATCAGTACCTCTCAAAGCAATGGACTGCCACCCAAACTTTCTGCATCATGACATTTAAATAAAAGGAATCACCATCTCCATCCCAACACTGTATCCAAGGGGAAGAATGATCAATCAGTGACAACATCTACCAACAAAGGGTAACTCGCTACTCATGCCTACACACAACTCAGGCAAGGCTAGGTGGGGGCAACTTGACTTTGAGGACAATAGGTTTTGCATATGCCAGTGTACTCACAGTGCCATTCCAACAATCAGTCATGAACATTCAGTGGTAGACAGCAAGCTGAGGCAAACACATACTGTATCCTCATATTTCCTCTGGCAACTATTTTTGCCTACTTACATACACTTACTCTATACATATGTACATTTCAACATTACCTCTTGCCCTGCATAATTTCTACTTGTGCATGTATGACCCCTCTCAAATCCACCTCAAAGTACATGATCATCTCTCAAAAACTAACATACATACATAAGCACGTCAAAAGCCCCCTCTGGTGCATTTCTCCGGAAAAGCATGTCATCACTATGTTAATAACACCTCTCACATACATGACATGTATGCAATGTACTGTACTCATCACCTCCTCAGCAGACGTTAAATGTAAAATGTCAAATGGACCACTCTCATCACCAGTAGCACCCTCAGCATTGTCTTGGACTGCACTCATATCACAATGTGCACCATCACAGCCCACTCTAACATGCACACCTAACAGATCACCACATATCTCAACAAGAGACTTACATTGCTCAATGAATCTGTCCTCAGTCATTCGCATATCACCATTCACCCACCCTACTCTCCTTAAGTTCTACAGACAGTCATTTCAAAAACAAATACATCCACAGATTCAAACACAATATATTTATTATATAACTTTTATATAGCGCTAGCTAGACCCGTAGGGGTCAGAGCACTTTAATTGATCGCGATATAGACAAATGGTACCCATCACAGGTGCTAGTAGAGTGACCAACACTAAAGACACAATTTGAGAGGATCTAAAAGTCAGAGAAACATAGAAAAAGAGAACCGCTGCTTCAGACAGAGGGTCTAGGTCTGATAGAGCGATACTTTACTAAGATCCGTAGACTGGGAGTTAAAGTATTTGTTGACGAGTAGGTGTTTCAGGTTTCTCTTGAAGCAAGGGATGGAAGGGTTGCATCGAAGGTCACATGGTAGGGAGTTCCATATGCTTGGAACATTTCCAGAAAAATAGCGCAACTTGGTTGCTGTCTTTTTTAGAATGGGCGGTAGGAGCAGATAAGCATTTGAGCTTCTCAATGATCTAGTGGTTCTTGCTTTTGTCACCTTGTATTCTAAGTAGTTGGGTGTATGAGAGTAAAGGGCTTTGTGGATGATACATGCAGTCTTGTAGGTATATCTTCCTTCAATAGGAAGCCAGTTGAGGCTGTTGAGTGTAGGAGTGATGTGCTTAAACCGTTTAATGTCTGAGATGAGCCAGGCTGCCATGTTAAGAACTGATCTCAGAGGACCAAGATGAGTTTTAGGCGTCCCAGTGAGTGTGGCATTACCATTGTCTAGTTTAGAGAGGACCAAAGATTGTTCCACTGTTTTTCAATCATCGGCGGGAATAAATGGTTTAAGTTTCTTGAGGTTTTTGAGTGTGTACAGTGCTCCTTTTGCTGTAATCTTGACATGCTCTTTCATTGACATGTTGTTGTCCAGGACGAAGCTAAGTGATTTTGCAGAGTTTGATAAAGTAAGAGAGCACTTTAAAGCATTTAGGTCGATGAGCCATTCGTGTATTGAAAGGTGGTTACTTTTAGGGGCGAAAAGAATAACGTCTGCCTTGATGGGGTTTAGATTTAATTGATTTGAGTAAAAACCAAGATTGTAGCTTGTTCAGTGTGTCGTTGAGATGTTGAATGTCACTGGGTGATTTGATTTTGTGTTAAAGTTGGGTGTCATCAGCATATAGGTGGTATTTGACTCTGCCTGTTTCAAGATGACGTTAAGGGTTCCATAAAGAGATTGAAAGGGAGGGGGATAGCATTGAGCCTTGAGGCATGCCAAGATTGGTCCGAGTGGGTTTAGACAGGCAAGAGTTGATTTTGATTTGTTGCGAGCGGTTTTGAAGGTAAGAAGAGAACCATTTTAGTACGGTGCCATTTAAATCAAAATGCCACTTCGAAGACTCAAGTAGGGCTGGGTGATTAACCGTATCGAAGTAGAATAAGTAGGCAGGTGTCACCTTCATCTAAGGCTCTGTGGATGTCATCAGATATGTTCAGCATGGCCGTTTCAGTACTACAGCCGTTCCATAATCCCAGATTGGACAGTGTCAAAGAGGGAGAATTTTCATATATGATGATTGGGTTGCTGTAAGACACATTTTTCCAAAGTGTTGGCCAGGAACGGGAGGTTGGAGATATGTCTGAGGTTGTTGGGATTGTTGGGGTCAGCCCTGGTATTTTTTTGGGAATGGGTGAGATTTTTCCTAGTTGGATGGAGATCGGCACACAACCCGTGGTGAGAGATGTGTTGATGATGAGAGTCCAGAACAGGGTGATGATGTGATTGAGATTTTTCACCATTGTGAATGGGAGGGGATCCTTGGTGTGGGTCGTTGGCTTTAGAATTATGACTATATTGAAGACTTCCTTTTCAGTCAAGGTTTTGAAATCCGACCAGTTGGCGTTGTTTTTCAGTTTGGTGAGATTCATGAAGTCATTGGTTATTATTGTGGTCGTCCGGTCTGCAACGGGCTCTGGAGGTGGATTGGCTGTGAGGGGAGGTGGGATGGTGAAGGTGGAAAGGATGGAGGGAGGAGAGGAGACTGGCAAGAAAGTTTGCTCTATTTTTGCAACTTTGTCAGCAAAAAAGCTAGCGATTTCTTCACATCGTTCGTTTGTGGCGATTATAGCAGGAGGGGGTGCTGATGTAGTTTGTTGTCTAACAATGTTAAAGTGCTCCCTAGGTCTGTTTTTGGCATGGTTTAGTTGGTTGCGGAAGAAGGAGGCTTTTTCTCTAAAGATGTGGTTTATGTAAGACAGCCTTGTTGTTCTAAGTAATGCTATGTGATAAGTTGAGGGGTTTTGTCTCCAAGTCCTTTCAGCTTGTCTGAGTTTTCTTCTTTCGCTATTGAGATCGGAATTAAAACAAGCTTTTGATTTTGAAGATCTTAATTTTTTTAATTTAGGTGGGGCCACTTGGTCCAGAACATCCGATATCGATGAGTTCTAGTGTGAAGTGAGCTTTTCTGCAGTGAATATGAAGAGGAGATGCTGTAGTTGATTACGTATTTTGGATTCAAGTCCAAGAATTGGCACTTGTTTGATACACTTATCCACATTGTAAGAAATGACAAGTTTAACCTTGTCTTACTGTGGACCTATCACATCCACATCTGAGTCCCATGCTCCATACCTCCATTGACTACTGCACATTAACAACTATCCTTACTCAATAACACTAACCTGTTACAGTCATCTTTCACCGTAGTGCCACAAACCACAGCTCTCATCTCCTGCCTGATGCCAACCTTGTTTAGCTGGTACTACCCCATCACATCTACCTGTTCCTAGCATACCTTGCACAAGATTTAACCAGTCTTACAAGCTCGCACACTGCCAAAGTGCAACCAACAATATGCACGGGAGCAGAACGACATCAGTTCCCAATGCCCCACAACCATTTCCCAGTAAACACGTAATAATTTGTTGTGAATCACTGCAAAACCCACTGGGGGGAAAGGGGATGGGATAGAGAAGAGACGGTCACAATATATGTTTTTTCTGGTTCTTCCTCTGGTGTTTCCCTCTTCTTACGTGTTCTTTTCTGGCCCAATTTGGATTACAGAAGACTGAACTGCAAGAAATTACATACATTTAACAACTGGTACTAATTAACTGTATATCAAAACTTTTCCACTAAATGTTACCTACCCTGGTATCTTGTGACCTATTCTTCTCTTCGTGTGATGTTTTGTATCTTTTTGTATGTAACTGTATAATATTCACAAGTTAATATTATGCAACATTGTCCTTTTACTTCAACACTTCTTTTTCCTTTTGTAGATGTTCTCACCTACGTCTGTACAGATGATGCTGACTCCTTCTTGGTCTCTGGTAAGTATAACACTATTCTTATTGACATGATTCTTTTTGGCATGTTCAAACAATGTTTTACATCCTATTGTGTTCACCTGAATTGTTCACTATACTCTTTAATATTTACAAGTGATGAGATAGTCCGCCCATAAGCTGTACCCAACTAATGCTCAGTGAATTGTCTGGAGCAGGAACAACTAAGACTAATTCTCGAGTGCACTAATACAGCTCTCTGACTTGTGCTGACTCTTCCTATTTTTCTATAAACACTACTCCCACTAGGCGTGGAATGCTCAATTGACTAAATGCCCATGCGCTGATGTGGAAAACTAATTTTCTCTGACTCACTGCACGCATGCCCCAAAAACTCCCAAACTAAATATCACCCGCATACTGACTTGCGCCTTAGAATGAGACTGCTCACTCTGACTGGAACTCGTCACGACAACGTAAGCATCTAAGAATTGGTGCGCTATGAGAATTTCCCTAACTAAAACTTTCTCGACAAACTTCAGAAAACGTCCTACTGCTCGAATTCCTTAGGTGAAGTGTGCGCTAATGCAGGCTCTTCACCTGGACATTCAAAACTGTCACAAGCTGGATGACTACTAGCATGCTGCTGGATATTGAACCTCTTGGCGGCCGTCTTGGGTTTCCATTTCACCCGATATCGCCTCCAGTATTGACCTACTCTAGCCTCTGTGGGGTTTCTAAGGCTGATTACACTAACTGAGAACCCTTTCCTCTTGGGGGGCTGAGTGACCCTGACACACACTCTGAATCACTCCCCCACATTTCAAACCGCTCACTTTGGAACAATGGGGGTACTTCACATTTCTTACACAAGAACTGCCTCTGAACTACACTCCTACCTTACACACTCTGAAAAACTCTAAATGTGTCCTGCCCCCATTAAGTATGTGTCTCCAATACATTCCCAAAATAGGAACAAAAGTCCCTCTCACCTCTACCCTTGTTTAAGCTAGCTTAGCACATGCAACATGAACATTGCTAATCACATAAACAGCTAGGCCTCACATTCTAAACTCCACCTCCTCCCCTGTTTGACAACTAAGACCATGAGTGTGACACTGGCTCCAGTAGCATCTGCGCAGGAGATGGGCCCACAACACTTCTGTGCACTCACAGTCCAGTTGGCTTACCATATGTAGCACAGAACAATCCAATAGACATAACAGCACTCCCAGTTCAGCTCTGTGTGATCTGGAACAGCATCAAGCATAGCTCAAAAGGACTCCATTGTCAGTCATGGACAAATGTCACCCTACACAAACATATGCTTAACTACGAATTATGTGTGGTTGAAACTATAAAATCCATGTTTGCACAGAGAAACAATTGTCAGTTGAAGATTGTGCAAAATACATCACCACAACCATTCAGAAATCTTCACACTTGGCACTCACTTCTATTGTTGCACACATAAAGGGCCTGAGGAGGTTTAACGACCAGCAGGGGGCTACTCCCCTCGCAACATGAACGGCAACACAAAATAGCCACCTGGGTCAAAATAGTGACACCAGAGTGCGGGTTAGTCCCTTTTATAGGCTGAATTCCCTAACCCACAGGTATGTGGCATTCTTCATCATCAGGAACCTCCCCGCATTGCAAGCCTGGTGGCAGTGAAGGCTACAACCCCCTCACTGTGAGGGAGAAGCTCAGGAATATTTTAATTGTGATTTTTAGAGAGGTATACTAAAACCGCCAAATGAGCCTGGCGTCAAGGGAGTATCTAAGGGCAGTGAAACTTCCTGGTATGTTAAAAATACATTTTAATGAAACATCCAGGGGTCAGGACTGAAATAAATATGTGGGCCATGGCAGGAAAATTTGACCTAGCATGGTCTCGACATGGTCAATTGGTCGACATGTTTCAGCCTAAGTGCCCTCGGCAGAGGTGACGCGGCTTTCTCCAGGACCAGGTGAAAATGTGTGGGAATGTGAGTGAATCTTACCACCATACCAGATCTGGTCAGTGGGAAAAAGGATACAGCCAACTATTAGGTTGATGCATCAGTTGTAGGATACTGATGGTCAGCTTCGTTCCTATAAACAAGACAAGCGTTAAAGGCAAGGATATTATATACATTTCTCCAAGCACTCCTTTATTACTGTACCACAAATATATATAGTATTATAAAACATTAATGTGCATACGGAAATGGTGAGGAGAATTATCCTACAGCGCTTACCCGTCTAGTCGGGGAAGCTACTGGCAACTGTATGATATATATTTTTATGAATGTATGTTACAGTCAAAACTTGCTCTTTTTTCTTTGCCCCTTTTCTAAATTAGGTTTTGGAAGCCAACTCTGGTGTGTGCACTGAGGCTGAGTTGCCACTAGCTTCCTCGACTAGACGTGTAAGCACTGTAGGGTAATTCACTGCAGTGGTAGGGTCAGATTGAGGGGGTGGTGGCTGCACTGCAGTGGTTGGATCAGATTGAGGGGGGCAGCTGGAGGGGGGTGGGCTGGGCTTAACTAATTCGGCGATGTTAAACTCTTTGATGGAGTGGACAGGAATAAGGAGATGTTTGGTGTTGTTAGGAGTGAGGTTTTTAGGGACGGAGGTACTGGGCTGTTCTAGGGAAGTAAGGGTTTGAGGAGGTGATTTGCTTTTGGAAGACCAGGGGGATTTTCTGGTGGGGGCAGTTTTGGGGCTTGGTTTCTTCTTGTTGGGGCAGCAGATGTAGATGTCTGGGCCGTGGGGTGAATGTATGCTTCTTGGGAGGGTGTGTGTATGATTTGGTAGGGAAGAATTTAATGGGAACAAGGTGGGGTGTGTGGGATGAGGGGGAACAGGAGAGACAAGGATAGGGGGTGGGGAGGCAAAGGGGTATGAGGTCAGTGGAGTGTCTGTGGATACATGTGTGTTGTCTGGTGGAATGTCTGTGGGGGTGGGTGTGCTCTCTGTCTTCTGAGTGTATATGTGTGTGGGCTTGCCCTTGTGTCTGGGTGTTTTTGTGCTGCGTGTGGCTGTTGAGGTGGGTGCATGTGTATGTTTGCATGTGCTTGGGTCAGGGAGGGTAGTTGGGAATGTGGATGGGGAAGGGGCAGGAGTGGGGTGGGACAGCTGGAGCTGGGACACTGCTGCCATCAGTGTGGAGTCCAGAACCTGATTAGATCTCTGTAGGGCAGACATGTCAGATGAATTCCCTCTAGGATTGATACCATTTGTGTCAAATGATTGGTATGTACCTGGAGGACAATCAGCACTGCTGCCTGCCCCACAGAGATCTTCCTCAGGATGTTGACAGTCTCCATACTCAGGGCAGCAGGGGTGACAGGGGCAGGGGGTGAGGTGCCTTGCGCAAATGCGATGGGTACCCTTCTAGTGGTGTGGTTACTGCCAGTGGGATGGAGAGCAGCTGGGAGGGTGGAGATCGTAGGCATGGTGGTGTACTTGGATATAGATGATTCAGTTCCTGGGTCATCTATCACCACATGGGAGTCATCACTTGAACTGCAGCCGGTTGGTGATCCAACTGATGCCAAGTCAGAAGTGACCTCAGTGATGCTCCCCTCATCCTCTGAGCCACTGGTTCCCTCCTTCTCTGACTCACCACTGGAACCAGTCTGGTGAGCTGCTTCACCTTGGTCCGTGGCCCTGCCTCCACTACTGGCCAGTGCTGATGCTGTAAAAAAGCATGAAAAAGATTCACATAAGTCATCCGTATGTACTTGACACATAGGTATCATCACAAATCTTCACAGATCAACCAAAAACATAATTTGGACTTGTGCCATAACATTTTGTAATAGTTCCGTATAAGGCCACTTAACCATTACTCCCTTACACATGATGTTATTTGCAATATTGGGTGTGTCAATAACAATTTCCACAACCACAATGTCAACTGCTTCACTATGTAGCAGGTGATGTGTCGTCTTTTACTCCGTACGGTCATGTGTCCGTCTCATCTAATGCAAGGGAGTTTAGACCTCACAATGGAAATAGGATTAACATAAATGATTTGAGACATGGTATCCATTCTGCTAATAATCAAATTGGGATGCATTGGCTCTGATGTTACTGGTCATACGACTTTATTGTCCTACATCAAGCTGGCGTAGTCATTATATATTTCATATCACACATATTACAGTGATTGTGATCATTTGTAATGTCAGTCTTTTACTGTCAGGTCACATATCTGACTCTTATTGTGCAGACACCAACGTAGTAGGCATAGCTAGTGTGGTCAAAGCTGTGTACCAATCCTGTATAAACTGCAGAAGTCCCCATTTGTAGAGACCAAGTATGAATGTGCTTCACTTCTTTCAGACATAATGCACACTTTGAACAGCTTACATTGCGCTTGTTTACCAACTCATTTTGTGAACTTACACCAAAATGATGCACATTTCACATCTCTGAATCGGACAGTGATGCATCAAAACATGATTTACAAAGTCATCAAGTATGAAGAGTCAAGAGCCTTTACACACCTGTCAATGTTTGTGAATGTGTATCTAACATCATACCTTTCAATTGCAGCCCTGTTTCCACCAGACCAAATGTGCTTAACACTGAATGGCATGGCGTCACCAGAACATTCCTGGCCATGGGCCAGTAAGGGAACCACCAAAAGATCATAATCCCGATCAGTGCCTGATGTTGTGGAGAGGCAGATATCCAAGGCTCAATAGAATGGGCACTGTTGACAGTAGAACACAGGTTGCACGCAAGTGAAGTAAGTGAAAGGTAAGCCTATAGCTCACACTCAGTGTTGCCAATGGTAAGCATCAAAAAGTTGTTGCAGTCGTTCACGTTAAAGTCGCAATAGACCTGGTCTGTGCAGAACCACAGGATGGGCATCCATTGAGTAGCAGGAGCTGAAGTACCAGCACTCCACACGCCAATAATAGGATAATTTAAATACCACCAAAGTCGCTGGAAAAAATAGAATGTATAAAGGCAAGTACTACTCCAAAAATAGTCTGAAAAGATAAAACAAGGCCGG
Organism: Triturus cristatus; assembly: GCF_964204655.1. Classification (NCBI taxonomy): domain Eukaryota; kingdom Metazoa; phylum Chordata; class Amphibia; order Caudata; family Salamandridae; genus Triturus; species Triturus cristatus. The sequence goes on along the minus strand of NC_140588.1, from coordinate 853,645,008 downwards.
AGCCTACAAGTTTAAAAAAGTGTGCAAGGCCTTCAGAATCAGACACATTAAAGATTTGGTAAATCAGTTCCCCAAAATGCAATGGGAGATTCGTATTTAGCAGTGACTTAATTTCACTAGAAGTTCTAGCCACCTGCAATTCTAAGGTCTCTCCAGCAGAAGTGAGAGCAACTTCTTGTGGAAACAATAGCGCTTTGAGTCTGTTTAGTTAATTCAAGTCAGTTTTCAAAGTGGGAATGGAAGGCCACAGCAAGCTCTCTACAATCCCATGCAGGGGAGGAAAAAGAACATTGCTTCAACAAGTAAGTCTTTTGGAGACCGCGACTATAAACGGACTGCCTGCCCATAACCCACAGCAATTGTGGTTATTTAGGATAATAAAACTACCATTAGAAAGCAAAGTGAGCATGGGGATTATTGAAGGAACTGGTGTTCTTTTCATAAAACAGGCTAAATTAGGCACTGATAAATTGCAAGCGATGTGAGGCTGAACTTGTGTACATACTAACGCGTGTCCCACTGTAGAATCACAGTCTTCCCCTGTCAGGAAAACCTCTTTATCTTCACATAGACAGTGAAACGTAAAGGGTAATGACCACATTTCATGCAGAAAAGTACTACCCAGGGGTTAAATCTCCAGATGGGAATATGTTTCATACATGCTGTAAATTTAAAGAGGGAAATTGGTAAAGAGATAACCCCATGTATTAACCACACCGAGGAATCGATCTCAGCTTTTGAAAACAGTAGTTGTTGTCATTTCTCAATATGTGACAGGGTGTACGTGGAATCTTTCATTGACATAAGCTTTTGTTTATCGGTCACATTAAATGGTAAAAACAGGGCTGTTGTGTTCAAATGATCCCAAGGCATTTTCCCATTTTTCAATGTTTGCAATGTCCAGCCAAATTGCATTACAGAATGCAACTGGTTTTGACCATGATACAAAACACACAATGTCAATAACAGATGAAACAATATTGTCCAGAGTGTAAATACGAGAAGACAGAGGGGTATATTCTCAAGAACGGGTGATAACCATCGCAAAAGTTACTTATCGCAACCCTCAACATCGCAGTCAGTCGTGGGAAATTTACGCTGTGTTAATCAGGTATTCACAACACAGCGGTACCATGCGATAGTCACTAGACAAGGCATCAAATGGCCGCATTAAAATCAAGACCACACCGCAAAAACGCGAAACACAAACGCAAAAAAAGCTGCAATGAGGCCAATCGCGATACAAAAATCACCGAAAACCAAACCACAGGCCTGCAATCCTCACGCGTCAGGCTGGAACAATCACCATAAAAGGTGAAAAAAAACAGACAAACAAATTCCAAACTACAGCGAGGAACCATGGGTGTTGCCGGAGCAAGTACAGAGGAGAACCAGAACCCCACAAGCCCCCCGGAGGACCTTCCTAGGACCTCGGGGTCAGGGAAGGCCAAGGAGAAGAGGAGTAGGAAGAAGCGCTTCAGTCCGCAGGAGAACAGGATCCTGATAACGGAGGTGGTCGAACACCATCAACAACTGTTCGTCACCTCCACTTTGTCATTGGCAACAAAATATGGACAATGGCAGGCCATCGTGGACAAGGTGAATGCAGTCAGAGTGCTGAAGAGGACAATGGACAAGGTCAAGAGATGCTGGAATGACGTCAAGTGCAAAACCAAGCTAAAATTCGCCAACAACAGGAAGGCAGCAATGCAGACTGGAGGTGGCAGTCCTATGCCACAGGAGGTGCTGGACGACATGGAGGAAATGGTGTTCTCAGTCATCAGTGAGGAGACGGTGGCAGGAGTTGGGGGACCGGACACTGCTCAACAGGACCGGACATAACAGCAAGAGGGTGAGTAAGGACAAGGGACGGAGGGACGGGGGAGATGGGCACAATGGCACACATGCACAATTAAGTAGAGCACAGCTGTGGACAAATCATGCCCCAGACCCCAACTCCCATCAAGAGAACTATGTACCCAAGTATGCAACATTTCAGCACTGTATGAGCACAGAAGTCAGAGGCACACCGCATGTAAAGGGATAAGGTGCAGCCAAATCAGAGCTGCAGGGGCGACTCCCCCAAAATGCGGTACACACACACATCATGTGCACAGCACATTAACATTGACAACGAAGTGGCACAAACCGCAACACGTTCACCTCAGAACAGAGGACAAAGAGGACCATGACACCTTTGACTCCGACGCCCTCTGAGAGTTCATTGACAGTCTCTGCAGCACACCTCCAGGAGCAGGGCAGCCCAGCTGCAACGAGTAGAACCCACCCCCTGCACAGGCCACACTGCAGGCAGCACCCACCATCACGGCTGCCTCCCAGGACCCCCACGAAGAACACATGGCCTTCCAGTGCCGTGTGTTGGGATGCCAGGAGCAGCTGACTGAACAGGAGCAGGTAAGCTTCGACTGCATGGCAGACAAACTAGATGACACATGTGGGTGTCTAAGTCCCATCGGGGACCACTCACAGTCCCTAACGGACACCGACAGTCAACTCCATGCTCTCCAACGAACCATGTCTGACATCGCTAGAGTCCTGAATGTGAGACAAGGATGACTGTCTAGTCAGAGTTGCTCTAGCGAGCTCGCCCGGGAGTTGGGACTCATGTGGAGGCTTATGGAGAACATGGAGTGGGCCAATGCGAAAGGAGCGGCTGCCACTGCTGTACACCGGTGAGAGGTAGCTGGGTTCCACAATGACCTCAAAACCATCCTCATGGCATTGCTGCCACAAGGCCTGGTGCTGTTGCATGCTGCTGCTACCACTGCATCCACATCTCCGCCCACTGCAGTGTCAGTGCCACACCGTGTGGCAGACATTCCACCTCCGGCCCCTGAGGTGTCACGGTCACATAGTGCTGGATAAAGGCCAGCACCACCCACGCGGGAGGCACAGCAGAGGTCAAAGATGCGGATAAATCTGCCCTCATGGTCAGAAGGAAGCGGTAGCATCCATCTCCGAATCATGGCCAGTTTCAGCTTGGTTCTGCCCTCTGCATCATCACCTTCCACTGTCCCCCGATACACTCTGCGACACTCACCTTGGTCCTCGACATGGACTGCCATAACCTGTTTGATGCCAATGACACTGTTTTCAGCCTGCGGACTGAACTCTTCCACTTCCTTTGGACTGGTCATTCCCTGAATGACTCTGGCTGGCCCTCCATGGGCCCACATTTGAAAGTGGGGTTTGCATGGCCCTGTACTGCTCCAAATGCAACATTCCATGAATGTGCATTAAACATTCTGCATCACACAGATGTGTTGTCTCTATGGTCTTTCATGTGTGGTAGCATGGATGAATGTAGGGTCAGTGAATTCATCTTACGTCCATGTGGCTCATGTCATTGGAATTGGGTCGCAGGGTGACACATTGTCGATTGTCGTCCGGGTGGAGCCGACGCAACAACAGCGACACACGCATTTGTTACTTCCTTGTCCAGCCCCATACAGAACCATACACAGAGCCCCTTTGTTCAAACCCTTAAGCTGGAGTGGCATACGCCAGGCCAGTCCACTATGCTTATGCTCCAGGGAAGGACAACAACGCCACATGTGCCAGGACTCCCCAATAGTGATCTGCTGCTCCCAGGTCAGGTTGTCAGTATGCCATGGCCACTCCATCATGGCTGGTTTACACCCACACCACACCCATCCCGCACATGCGTCACAGCACACGTGACCCTGCCAATAAAAAATGCCGGGCGCATGTGCACGACGCCATTTCCAACCTCTCTCGGGGTGTATCCGTGTGGTGTGCATGTAGGCATGGGGACCCAGGGGCCTGCAACATCACATTCTGCAGGCCCGGAGGGGATATGATGGCGTCCGCACCACGATACCCAATCATGGAGGGTCCATGACTGTGGGGGCACAGACTTGGTGGCACCAGACACACTGTGGCCGGCACAGGCACATCGCCACAGGACAGTGACTTTGGGTGCACTGAGGTAGCGACACCTTAAGTGCTGAGTGGGTGTGCAGCCTGTGATGATGCCCGGTCCCGGCGGTCCAGACAGGCTCAGGTTTTGTGTCCCTGCTGGACCACAATGTAGGCCTGAGTCAGTGGGCAGCGCCGGCCTACCGCCATGTGGCATCGCCTCCTGGATCACAGAGTTAGTGGCACCTATGAGGCTGAGTGGGTGTGCACCCTGCGATGAGGCAGGGTGCACTGGTATGTCCTCTGTCATGGAGTAATCAAGACACAGCACCAAATGTGAGACCTGGTGGCCTGCGGAGCGGGGCTGCATGGTGTGGAGGGTGCCATGTCTGCAGGCCCCGGGCTTGTGGCCTGCAGCAGCATGTGGTGGGCCCTCTTTTCTACACGCCGGTGGCGAAGGTGAGCAGTGAGGCCTGGGTGCACAGGGGCGGGCATGCTCCGCTGGGTGGCAAGAGGGGCAGGGGTGCAGCTGCCTGGGTGTGCAGGTGCGGGCATGCACTGCTGGATAGCGGGGGGCTGGTGTGCAGCTGCCTGGGTGTGCAGGGGCGGTCAGGCGTTGATGTCTTGTGCAATTGTATGTACTTTGCCATTCAGGTATCTGGACTCTGTTTCAGATGGTGGGTCTGTCTCAGATGTGGGACCTGGTGAACTTCACTACATATGTTTGGAGACACACCGGTGGCAGCAGGTGGGATGTGTGGCCTGAATGCGCAGTGTCGGCACTCTCTCTCCCTGTCTCTCTCTTCTTTTCTCTATCCCTCCCCCTATCAGTTCGTATACCCCTCTCTGTCCTTCTTTCTGTCGCTCCCCCTCTCTGTCCGTCTTTCTAACGCTCCCCCTCTCTGTCTATCTTTCTCTCGCTCCCCCTCTCTGTCCGCCTCTCTCTTGCTCCCTCTCCTTCACTCTCTCTCTCTCCTTCGCTCTCTCTCTGTCCTTTGATGTGCGCAAGACAAACCTCATCATGACTTTTGTCTTGCAGGCTGTGACCGACAGATTGTCCCGAGGGGAGCTGACATATCTCTTCATTTCTGTTCTGTGTTTATTTTAATACAGTTTCATTTGTTGCTTCGAAGGTGAATGTGTAATGCTAATTTTTCTGACGACACATGTATGTCACCAGATGTGAGTGTGCAACATCATGCGGGTTATATGGTACATGATTCTGTGTTGTTGATGTGGCATGTCTTTGGATGGGGGAGGGGAGTGCCGGCGAGGGGGGGTCCTTGGGGTGGTGGCAGTGGATGTTGTGGCCCTCTTGGGTGTCTGGCACGCATGTTCAGTGTGTCCATGGCATCTGTTGTTCTTCAGGTGTGACTCTAGGCTGGGCTCTCTTTTGTGGTGCAGGTTGTAGTCCGACTTTGCACCAGGTCGGAGCAGGTGTTAATTTCCTGGTGCTAACGTGCCTTATCACATGTTTTGTGATCTTATCGCAGATCAGGCTGGTCATTGAGAATGTTGTGGTGTTGTCGCTGCTTTTTGTTTGGAACGCCTACTCTGCATCTCATTAGCAATAGTTGCCGGGGTCATCCTTGGTGATGTTTTTTGCGGCTGCTATCGCCATAAAACTGGTGATATGGGTTGTTTGCACCAGCTTGTGAATGGGGTGGTAAGTTTATCACAAATCTGACTGCGTCAAGGTGCTGATAACTCAGTGATAGCTCCTTGAGAATATGGCCCAGAGTATTAATGTTATTGTCTACAACATCCAATCTTTATGCAGGTTATCCTGATCTAGCTGACACAATCTGAAAGCAGCCTCTGCTTGAGAGAGCTTCCAGATTTCATTATATGCTGTCTATGCAAAACGTCTCGGACGAGGAGACAATGGATCTAAAAGGAAATCTGCCAGATCAGTGTCACCATTTAAACGTGAGAGATATTGTTTCACAGATGATAACGATGACTGTCCTAACCACTGTTCACACAATTTACCCAAAGAATATGTAGTAACTGTATGTGATTGTGGAAAGCGAGGGTCAGTTCTACTTAGCATAACCCCTCCCCCCGTTGAATTTGAAAAACGCTTCTGGCAAGCATTAGTGCTGAGCGGCCAAATTAACTATCCCAAGGGTGTAATAGTGGTCAAATTGAGGGTACCATTGTGGACCATACCTTGTAAGTTCTCCAAAGAATAATTTGTATATTGCTGCCAGTCGTAATAAGCTGCTAATGCAGGAAACAAGGGAACATTTAAGTTCTTAGCAGTAGCTAAACCAAAACATGTAGTTGGTTGCACTGTCTGATTAAAAAATAACAGCTATGATGGTATCAAACACGCACGATGCAATGATTCAGTTCCCTGCACCTGCCAATTTTTGGTACTTCATATTGATTTCAAATCAATCGTCTCTTTCCAATAATCATAACCTTTCAAGGATAAATCGATAATGAAAGTCGAAGAATATACCAATTTAGTGTGGATCAGCATGAATGTTGTGTGTGTTTGGGCACTCAACTCATAATAATAGGATTTTGTGTCCGAAAGATTATTCCCCGAAAAGTCGACATACTTATTTTTTTGTGCCTGCAAACTACCTTGAAATGGGTCAGGACAATGTTCCCATTGGGTATAATTAACATGATTGCATACTTTGTTTGATTTATGTAAAAAATGATGACCATAATGTTGGAAACAGAATAAATCAGCATAATTGGCAGAATTTAAATACAAATTCTTAGTTTCAAAAGCAGTGTAATATTTTAAATCTGAAAATGACAAATGTATGTCATTAACATCCAAATCGTTTGAATGCAGTCCAAGTGTGATGACATCACCCAACAAGACACAAAAGACCTATGGCATTCAAATCGTCTCTGTAGGGCTGTATATTTCATATTGAACTCTATACCAAATATTGCCATCTACTACTGGCACAGCAGAAATGTTAATGTGGGATGGATCCCTTTTCATGATATGAGATGAGGTGTGTGGGGCCAAAACACCATCACCCAAATTATAAGGTCAAGGTAAATAATGAATATTAATCAAAAGGAAAAAAACAGTCACTAACCCAATCCACATAAATAGAAACACTGTTATAAGTACCATCCAATTGTAGGTCCAAGGAAGAACCAGATAACTTCACAAAACCAGCAAAAGAAAATGGCAAATCGACTGGGGGGTTCCTCCATAGTTGAATTTGCGGAAGAGGACAATGAAGGTAAAGAAAAAATGTCTCTGTCCATGTAATAACCAACATTTCCTAGTCAATACAGAGGTGAGAGTTCAGCAGTAAAAGATGATTATAGCGCAAATGTAGGAATGTCCACAGTAAGTGCCATTGACGGCGAATCATAATTGTGAAATGTAGCCATCTAAGATGAAGGTAAAACAGGCAGCACATCAATTGAGGTTTCCGCTTCACGCTCCTGGAGTACGTTAGTCGCCGTCAAGGACCCCAGAGGAAGGGAAATATCCCTCCTTGGGACTGGTTTGGGCATACTATTCAGTATCGGCCAAATGGTGCAACTTGACATGTTCAAGGAAATGTAACGATTCTCCTTGCGTCCAGGCAGTGGAGGCAAAATCGCAGTTCAAGTGCCCTTTATTCCAAGAACAGGGACTGGTGCACGGTAAGAGGGACCAAATTCTTTTTTGTTCTCTATCTTTTTCCCGGACCATATCTCCAAATTTAGGAAGCCACCCTGTGACTAGGATCAGCACCGCTGTGTCTTCGGACGAGTGCAACTCAGCTCTAGCAAGAGTGTCTCAAGTCTTTTGTAGATTCTGTAACATAGTACAATGGTTATCTATATCAAATGTTCAGCCGCCACAACGTCTAGACCATTAAGGTCTGGCACAAACATTTTGATGCCAAAGAGCATTTCGTATAGGGTCCGCCCACCCAGAGATCTTCTTGGGAGATTATTCCCAGAGATCTTCTTGGGAGATTATTAAGTACACGTTGAACTCCATATAAATGAGTCAGCAAACCCTGGCCAGTACCTAAAACTCTAGCTGTCAAAGATTGCTTTAGGTCACGGTTCATTCGCTCCACTATTGAATTGCCCTCAAGCCTGTATGGAGACAAAAATTGCAATAGCACCCCCAGCGACCTCATTGCATCCTTGTAAGCGTTAGAGGCGAACGCAGGACCTTGGTCCCAATGGAAGGTGCCACAAGCAAATGTTCCGATAAAGACACGCAAATCTCTAATGACAATTTGAGCATCAGCACTACGCTGCACCCAAACCCAAAGGAACCTAGTACATGAATCCACTGCAACCAAAATATATTTATAGGCAGTGTCAGACATTAAAGGACCACACTGATCCAGATAAGTACATCCAAATGGGTGATTTGAGATGTATTGCTGCGCTTGAGGTGAACGTGCTACTGTTTACGGTTTAATTTGTTGACAAATGTCACAAAAAAGTACATAGTTACATGTCTGTCTATATAGACCACGCCACCAATAACGCTGTTGCAAAAAAGACACTGTAGCTGAAACTCCAGCATGTGCAGATTCCATGCCTTTGTGCACGGCAATTATCAAAGGAAGTCTGCGGTCCTCGTTGGGAATCAGCTGATTCGGAATGGAAGGAAAGGGAACTTGTTCCGGTGATAAATGATAAGAATATTTAGAAGGGAATCCTTGTGGGAATGCCGACCCAACCCTTGTAGCAGCTATAGCTGCCAGAATTTCATTATCAAAATAAGTCATGGACCTTGTAACTGCTGCTACTGAACATGGGGCAACTGCAGATTTGGCTTCCTCATCAGCCAAAGAATTACCAACAGCATGTGCTCCCACATGCTGATGGCCAAGAGTATGTATAACATGTGTGAGCGTCAGACTTTCCTTAAGAGCTGCCACTCAAACCCAAAGCATTTTATGCTTGATCGCGCTACCTTTAGTGTCTCGATAAGTGTTTTGAGACCAAAAGAATAGATTGTCATTAGAGGACTGTACACAATAGAAAGAATCGCACACTATAAGTGTAGGGACATCAGAATCAGCAAATTTGGGAGACAATACTAAAGCCAGCAGCTCAGCCAACTGAGCCATCAAGTCACCAAGGGACTGTGTGTGGACTAAGGAAGGCTTAAACACACAGGTAAACATAGAGCCCGCCACAATAGCACAGGCAGCCGAGTAAGAATGTTTGGAGCCAATGGCCGACTGCGCCAATCCGTCGGTATAAACTATATATTTGTATTGGTCAAGAGGAGGCAAAAACTGTGGTGCAGGATGAACTTGTTTGTACTGTAAAAACTCCTGCATCTGAAAGGATGGGTCAAAGATAAAAGTGACATCAGCCGAAGTCAAAGAACTTGCCCACTGAATCCAACGTGGGTGTAAGGCTTTAGAATATGGTACGCTCACCTTTGTGACCATTTCTAGAGTAGGCACAGGCGATACCATGAGAATGCATTTACCCTGGGCCAATGAGCGCTCCTTCAGGATCGCCATCTGTACTGATGTGAGAATTTTCTCAAAGCGGAAAAACGCATCCCTGCTGAGGTGTATAAATGCAATTTGTAGGCGATGGGGACCGCATCTCAGACATTGAACGTCAAGTAAATGAAACCCACTGTACTTGGTACAATCCGTATGACTAAGTTAGTTGTGTTGTCATGAGGTAACAAGAAGGTAGTCACAAGCAGATCAGACTACAAGGATCGAAGAATATCTGTATGTTCCGGAAGTCAGCAGGAAGACACAAAAGAGGGTTGTATCAATGCGTAAAGCGGTTTGATACGCTGAGCAGAATCAGGAATGTATGTCCTCCCAAAATTAAAAAAACCGAGCAGAGATTGTAACTTCTTAAAAGTGGAAGGAGGCTGTAATTAAGCACATTTTCCCAGAAAGTGGGGGGTAACCCCCTCCCTTCAGTGTTGAGTTTGTAACCTAAAAAGATAACTGCCAAATAGGCGATGTGCGACTTAGCAAAATTAAATTTGTACCCTAAGTCTGCACAGGACAAGATGATGCGGACAACATGCACCAGATGCGGTGTCAATTCGTCATCAGTCAAATAAATGTCGTTGACGTAGGAGAAAGCATCAGGATTTATGTCATGTAAAAGTGATACAACACGCACAGCATACTCCCCAGGGCTATTCTTATAGCCCAAGGGCAATCTTGTAAATCTTTTCTGATTGCCGCCCACAGTAAATACGGTCCATTCTTGGCTATAAGGAGCCAAATTGTGACTGTAAAATCCATTGGAAATGTCCATTTTATACTTTTTACGGACAATATTGATTATTAACGCCGAGCTGTGAGTGTTCTGTACGGCAAACCTACGAGCATGACTGTTCTAATTCCTATAATCCAAAACTATGCGATATGAACTGTCCGATTTTGATATCGAAAAGAGATGATTATTCATTGATGTAACTGGGACAAAATGCAACTAACGGATGCTTTCGCCTCGCGCTTGATCAGATATTGTGCCTGAGGCTGTGGCACCGTTCGCAAAGGGATTTCATGTGCAGGTGAATCTCTATCCCAGCCACCTGATTGCGATACACAGCCGGCGCTAGGGCTAAAGCCCATTCCACACATAAGCCTGTTTAGTCTCTTCAGAGATGTAACACAAAAAACTCGAAAGTATCACATCCTTACCTCGGGAAGAAGCTAAAACAAATGGAGGAGGCCAATCCGTCTCCGCCAACAAAATGCCATAGGACAAGGTAAGGTTATCCCAAAAGATACACTTAATTGTGCATTGTATATCACCTTTAATTTGGAGTACTATCTCTTAAAGTCTATCAGGGGGTGCAACTCGTGTATCAGCTGTTTCCACTGTAATGAATGTGTCAGTTGCTCTCGCCTCCAGACAAGGACATAGAACCTCTCGTACTATTGTAACTGCCGCCGCGCTATCGAAGAGGGTCACAGCCCATCTCCAACGAGGAGCAGGGTTCTCACTGTCTGAGGCATACTTTGCTGTTAAAGTGGCAACTTTTTTCTTTTGAAACGGGGCACGATATGGCAGTTGTCCCTTTGGTTTGACCGTTACGTCAAACTGTCGTGGCAGATCACGTCTTTGTTGTGTGGTCTCACCTTTTCTATGATCTTGACGCTCTCCTCCCCCGGACTGGTGAACCGATGAGTCCTACAAGGAACCAGGAGAATGCGGATCAGGAACCTGAAACCTCTCTGGCGTCTTAAGCTTAGAGCGGTCACGCAAATCATACCTACACATCGAAGCATCAGGTGTCGGTGAACCAGCAAGCGAACCCTGCTTCTGTTGTTGTGGTTGTTGTTTTTTCTTGTTCTAATTCTTGTTAGGAAATAATGTATGTCCCTCCTTTTTGGGAGGGGGTTTATTCTGCGGCTGAGTAAAAGGATTATTCCCAAAATTGTAAGCCCTAATGCTTTATACACCATAGCAATAATCTTAGGCAATTCGCGTTGTTTATCAATGTCTGCTACTGCCTCAAGGCGCTGACTCACTTGCAAGCTAACTGCCTCTCCTTTTATATTGGCTAGAATCATATCAGAGACTGTGGGTAATACCCCAACCAGTCTCATACCCTACTCCAGGGCGCCCTCCGCCCCGTGCTCCTTTTGTACCTTCTTGAGAACTGTCGAAAGCTGTCATTGAGGGGGGTGCCAAAGCAGAGATAATACAGCACCGCAAACACCTTCCAACAGGTGGTGCAATCAGCCAAATTGGGAATACGGCCTTTTGGTAAACTCATTGTAGGGATTTTATGCTTATCCAAAGGAGAAGTATTGGTAAATACAGCTTCGTGTAACTCAAATTGCTCAGCTAGCCCAAACTGCAATTCATCCCTATTTTGAGGACGCTTTCCATTTAATTAATTGATCATGATTGGGTTAATTACCATTCCTCCATGTCCTGGTTGCTGAGGAGGGTCTCCCGGAGCCACCTGGACCATGCGACACACACATTGTATCACACTACTGTGTATATGAACTAATGATTCATGCAATTGATCCAACTCTGCGTGTGTAACACCACGATAATTTGGGTGTGGTGTAAAACCCACCTAAATGGGCCATGTGGCTCCGTCGACCAATAAAGGGCTTAAACAGACCATTGTAACAGGTTGAGGTAGGGCGCCATTAAACCAGATGGTGTGCTCACAGGCTGACAACGGAACTTCAAGTGACCAATAGGGTCTACAATCCCCGGGAACCGTGGCGTGTTCATATTCATGATAGAAATTATCATTCCCATCCACCGCCGGGAACTTAACTCAGGAATAAAACACCACGAAGCGAAAAGCAGCATTTGCTTCAACCACAGAGATAATATCTTCCCTCATAGGCAGGACTCCATGTTGAGTCAAATGAGCTTGATTATGAGCAGTGACCGCAATAGTCATTATCTATCAGACTGGAAAAGAAGGAAAATGGTAGCGCAACTCTGGGTATCAAAGACGAAAAACAAAACCTTTTTCAAATCCAAGCTTGATAAACCTATAATATCTAATAATCCCTTGCACCATGGACGTCTCCAGTAAATGGTGAGAGGGGTTTGTGGACAAGCACAAGCGCTACTCAGGGGTCTCACGAATAAGTACCAGACCAAACGCTGGTGGGGCCATGTTGCAGGGATTCTGCACATATACAGAACTATGCACAAGAAAATGGGACCTCGGTGTATAGGAGCAAAGCCTTCCCACCACCTTAGTGCCCACAAACCCAGGACCAACTAGATATAGTGTCTCACTCACTCTCCTACTCACAAATGGAGTAACCAATGATTAGACACCCCAGAACACAACATTCCGGATCTCTCAGAATCACGGTAACAAGACACACCTTTCCTTTCACATTCTTGTACTTGTCCACAATGAGACCTGACAGAGACACGAAAATATTTTAAAATATTTATTTTAACTAACATGGTCTAAAATGCAGTATACGAGCCACCAGCCGCAGCAAAATGCATAATATCAGTACAGTTAGCATTGCAGCAAGGCCATATATCATAAAAGGAGATGTAATTTTATAAAGACAGTGGATAAAGGACTATAAGGCCTAACCACCCTCCCCTTGGTAAGCAGAAGTATTTTTATATAATGGAAGATCTCTGAGCTTTGTCAGCAGACCCCATACCTCAGGCCATAGATCGTATTTCTACATCACAGGTGTGGGTTGCTCTTCTCCCTGGAAAGGTCCCTCTCCAAGTGTATGTTACCTAAACATCCATCCTCATAATATCAAAGTACGATCCTCCAGCAGAAACAGCTGTATTGGTATGTTATGTCTAAGTGCTAGGGCCTGACCAGAACAGAATAACAAGAGTCAGTGTTTATCGACTTTGCTCACAATGTTCCGACTAAACTCCAGGAACAGGCAGAGAACGAGTACAGCAGAGAGCTCTCATGTGAAAGGCATAAACAAAGTCGTGCAAAAATAAAGACATGCAGTGTTGTGCGCAAAAGCAGCATCATGGCTACCAGGTTCATGCTAACTTAAAGATGTTGACAATTACTCTAGCTCCCACGTGACAGCGTCCTTTGAATATTAACCTGCAACTGTCACCATAACAACTTGCAACCTATGGCTTGGTCCAAATTGGTTAGGATGCGGCTACCGCGTCCTTTCAATAATCGGTCAGCAGGGCAGACACTTCTGTAATTGATGTGCATTACATGTGTGGAGACAGTTTTTTCATAATGAAATGGACCTTTAAATGAGTAGCTCACACTCCCATGATGAGCTAACCTTGAGGTGCACATGAGACACTGATTTTGAGACTAATACCAACAGGAAACAAAACTACTCCTTTTACCCTCCTAGGCATGGTCACAGTGCTAATGATTTTTGGGGATATGCAAGTGCATTCTTGACATATTCACTGCATTTGGGGACTGTTTGACCCAGTGTGCAATCCGTGAGACTTCTGACTGTAAATGTTTTGTGTATTTAACATGGATAATGCATTTACCTTTGAATGAGCTGACCATGACCTTATGCAGCCACGTCAGCTTGTGTTTGCAATGTTATTTACCAGTGTATCTTAGTGTCCCATACTTAAGTGGATGATGGCATTATATATGCAATTCTTACATAGTTAATGGTTTGTGTATGTGATTGTATGTGTATTGAAGACATGACAACATGACAGTGTCCACACTGTGACACTAGTGTGCATAATTTACATTGTGAGATGCTGTGTGTATTTGGTTTCCCACAGATCTGGCATTACATGTTCCTATTGTGGGTACCTTTTAACCATGTAATTGTTCTCACAAACCTATATCTTGGCTTATTTGTTGGGGCGTTGTTGAGTATGTGATGCTTGATCACATGAACAGTGACAAAAACTAGTTATTATTACACTACAGCACCCTAAATGTTGTGTCACCATACCTTAGTAACATATCTGGGAATAGTCCTAATGGTGTGATATGTATCTAAGGTTAGGCTTTTTTATTGAAATGTGTATTTCCAATGTTCTGTGGTTTAAGTTGTTTTCCAGATTTCATGTTCTGTTTGTTTAAATGCACGTTACTTTGTACATTGTGAACTAACACCAACTGGGTTTACACTCTACACATAGGTGTCACAGACGATCTCAGTGTACAGATCCTATCCATACCTACAGACCATTGAAGAACGTAATATCTTAAGGAAATACCATTTCACAAGGCCAATAGTTGTCTGAGCAGTTGTCACCTCATTTGCAGCCTGGTCACATGTATCCAACTGCACTGAGCCCCAAGGTTAAGGTCATGGCAGCATTAGATTTCTTTGCCACAGGCTCCTTCCAGTATACAGTGGCAACATCTGGTGGAATGTCCCAAGCAATGTTCAGCCATGTCCTTCGTGATGTGTTTGAGGCATAGCTCCATTACCTAGACCAGTACATAAAGTTTCCCAAACCTTGAGAGTTGGTCAGACATCAAGGGGGAATTCTATGCCTTAGGACTGATACCCCATGTCATTGGGTCTGTTGATGGCCCCCACATTGCATTGATCCCACCACAAGCAAATGAGAAAGTGTATCAGAACAAAAAACATTACCACTCAATCAATGTCTAGGTAGTATGTTTGGCTGACATATCTATTCCCCACCTCTGCACATGTTTTCCTGGCTTGGCACATGATACATATATCCAGAAAAACCGCATCATTCCCCATTTGTTGTCTCAGCTGCAACGTGACCGTGCCTGGCTTGTTGGTAGGTGATTCTGTATGTGTATGTTGTGGTGTGTGTTGATTGTATGTCAGTTAGTGCTCTGTTATTAGTCAACTGAATCTTGTTCTGTGTTAAATGTAAGAGACTGGATACCCCAACCAGCCTTCGTTACTGACACCACACAGTAACCCTGTCACCACGGCAGAAGTGTGGTTTAATGAGGCCCATGGTAGGAACCAGCAAGTTGTGGAACTGACTTTTGGGCCACTGAAGACCAGATTCCGCTGTCTGGATCGCACAGGAGGAGCAATATAACATGCCCTATTGAAGGTGTGCCAGATCACCACAGCTTGCAGCATCCTCCACAACCTGGCAATACAGAAGGCAATACCTCTCATCTAGGACAACAAAGACCAGCAGCCACCAGTGAGGAAGGATCCAGGACTGGGACATGTCGACAGTCGTGATAATGAGGATGGTTTGGATTTGAGACAACAGCTTATCCACAACTTTTTCACATTAGTGTAAGTATGCGATGCGAGGAGGTGACAAACCCCAGTTGTTTGTTTGTGTGTTGCTGGTGTATAATATGTGTGTATGCCTATGAGTGTATGATAATTGTCCTGATGTTTTTACTGAAATGGTTCTATTACATTTGCAGGTTAACATGTACAGTTCTACCGAGAATCCTAGCTAGTGTTCACACAGAAACCTGTGCTTCAGATGACATAGTTTGCAAATTGAACTATAGTCCTGGATTCCCGACTCTGGTCTATATTTCTTCTTACCAAAGCAAAACCAAAGGGGATGATGGAAGGAGTGTTGAACATTTCAAGCACTCAACCCCAGTCAACTGATCTGGGTTTAATCCATCATCATTCTTTAGCTCACACCGCCACCCCAGTTCAGACATGGCCATATGCAAATCAGTCTGACCCTGTGCCTCATGGGAACAGTCCACCCCGAACTGCCAAGCCATGTCTTCCCTGGACTGGAAACAAGCACCCTGGGACCGGTTTCTGGCTAATCCGCCATCATCAGCCAGGCTAGCTTGAATCCAGTGGCAAAGTGAGCAAGGGACCCACATCTGGACATACCCTGCCAACTTAGGGCGAACAAAGCAAAACCAAAGGGGATGATGGACGGAGTGTTGAACATTGCAAGCACTCACCCCTAGTCAACCAATCTGGGTTTAATCCATCTTCATTCTTTAGCTCACTCTGCCACCCCAGTTCAGACATGGCCATATGCAAATTAGTCTGACCCTGTGCCTCATGGGAACAGTCCACCCTGAACTGCCAAGCCTTGTCTTCCCTGGACCGGAAACAAGCATCCTGGGACCGGTTTCTGGCTAATCAGCCGTCATCAGCCAGGCTAGCTTGAATCCAGTGGCAACTTTGCCATGTCAACTGCAGAGTTTTGACCGAACCAGACCCATGATGCTGAGACATACTCCAACATTAAACTGTTGCTGAAATCCCTGAAACACACTTCTTTCGACCTGATGGTCTTTTTCTTTTTTTTACTTGGGAGCATTTTGTTACTGTGTGATGTGATCTAATTTTGTGTTGAGGCACCAGGTTGTAGCTGGAGAAAAAACCAGTGTTCCACATTGAGGTGTGCCGTGTCTGTTATCATACATTCAAAGATTTTCAGAAACATAAATCTTCCACGATGAGCTGATTTGTAGCAATGAGTGTTGATTGTGCTGGCAAATGGTGATAGTTTTGTAGACAATAGACTTCCATTGAATCAGTACCATGTAGTATAGGTTGTGTGATAACCTGGTTGTGTCTAACTCATGCTGTGACAAGGTACATTTACTCACAAGCCATTAGTTAACATTTTGGAAGTGATGTGTTACCAATATGTTGACACTTTCTTCTTTGTGATTTTGCTTGTCATTTCATTCTGTAAATTTGGGATTCAAAGTCACGACATGAGCAAGTACTTTGTGAAAAGTGTTTTATTTTTGTGCATAAAAGTAGGTGATGATCGCACACAATGCTGGTGTGCTCACAACAAAAAAAGAAGAAAAGTGCAGATAGGAGTTTTAAGTGTTTGTAGATATAGTCTTCAAAAAAGATGAATCCACAGTTTTTTTAGGCCAAAGTCCAACTTTGACCATCGATCCAATGTGGGACAGTTTGAAGACAGTCAACAAAGTGAACGTTTGGCACACAATGGAGGACATTAGGGGCAGATTGTCACTTCCTTCCTCGGACAACCCTTACCACATTTTGTGGGGAGACCCTCAGGTGCAGGCATCTGGTGTGCTGGGTACTCTCCGCCAGATTTCACATTCCTTCCTGTGGTTTGTGCTGATGTTGAAGCACTGGATGTTGTGGGCACACAGGGAGGTTTGGATATGTTGTTAGTGATCTGGCAGAGGCAGTTGATAATGTCCTGGTGCACCGCAGTCATTTCATCAATTTTTTATTTGAAAGTGTCTAGACGTTGGTTTTGAGCTGCAAGCGGATGTTCAATGTTCCAGAGGATCCCTACGACCTGGCCAAATTCACCCTGGCAACCATCGAAAGTGTTGATGATCCAGGAGAGGTTTGGGTGCTCCTCAACAGCAGCACCAGCTGCTCGATGGTGTAGATCAGCACGGCCCCTCCCTCTACCCCTACCCACCCGAGCAGGCCCAGTTGCTATTGGCACAGTCAACACTGAGCCTCCTTCCTCATTGACTGGAAAGTTGTTGTCCACCAACTCCAAAGTGCCCTGTGTTGCTGTGCTATCAGTGGTGCCTCGAACTGCTGTATCCATCAGGGTTCAGGTCAGCTGGGTGTTGTCAGCGGAGGCAGGAGTGGTCGAATGGATCCTGCTGTAGCCGCAGCTGGTGCTGTTGGCCGACCCGAACCTGATGGGCCAGGTCGATCATCGTTTTCCGATGAATGTTGAGAGACACCAACGTCGGAGAGCTCCTGCTTGACCAGAGTCTGGAACTAGCTGTCTTGGTTGGTTCCGGGGGTGTTCCCAGCTCACCCTGTGGCTACTTAAATTATGAAATGATTGATGTGAATGTCTAATGTCTACTGTCCCTCAAATCATACCCATTATATAGGTTACTGAACCTAATGATAAGTTAATGTACATAGATTGTCCTCCTTCATCCATGATGCTGGCTTATGTTTTTGGAGTACAATGTAATTCTGACAAGATGGGGATAAATAAACATGTCCAGCTATGTGCATAAATGGGCATGTTGTGTTTCTGTTCACATTACATGTCCAAAGACATTGACTGGTCCATGACTCCCTGTGAATGATACAGGTGGGTTGGTGTTGTATACATCTGTACTTTCACGGTGACAGACTCTTTATCTCCCAATGTTGGCGGGCCCGATTCAAAAAAGTAATCTGGGACAAAATCCAATTTTTTTGACTTTCGGTATTCAAAGAAGGCATTTAGGAGTACTAAAGTTAGGATTTTGTCTCAGTTAAACTTAAGTTTTGGTCTGAAGTTAAACTTAAGACCAAAACTTAAGATTGACTGAGACAAAATCCTATTTTAGTGCTCCTAAATGCCTTCTGTGAATACCGAAAGTTGTAAAGTTAGGATTTTGTCTCAGATTACTTTTGTGAATCGGGCCCGGTATTTTTCAGGCCTGTGTACTGGGCTTAGTCCATGTCTTTAGCAGTGATTTAGGTGTGGCTGCCTACACACTCACAGTCTGTTTATTTACCCTGAAATTTGTGGGAATGGTATGAGTGACGTGCTTCCTGTTCTCATCTCATTATACACAAGTGAATGGCTGTGAGGAGCAAAATGTGTGACTACAAAGCTCTGTGCCTACACAGATAATGTTTTCTGTACATTTACTCCATAGTCAGATGAGATCACAAACTCTGCTTTCTGCCGTTTTGTGGCAAACTAATTTAATGAAGTGAGGTTTGAGTACTTAGGCTCTATTTGTGAAACTTACACTCCTCATCCCAACCAGGCCACCAGGAAGAGTGTTGTCCAGACAATGCTGGGAAGTGTACTTGCAAGATGGTTGTCACTGGTGGCTGGTGTTTGAAGAACAAAGGCACATTTGGTAGTTGTTATAGGTTCACACAACAGTGCCCAGTGTCAGCCATCCTGCTAGTACACATCAACTCACTGTCAGTTAGACATAGCCCTATGAAGTGGTTGTGCTGTGTGTGTGTGTTGAAGAGTGTTTGCTGTTATTCCGACTCCCATCAGGCCCGGTCCTACACACACCTTCCCACCGAGCCCAACCAGCCAACCTGGAAATATGCTTTACTAACAGTGAGAGGCAATGTACTTGCAAGATGTCTGACACTGGGGACAGGTGTCTGCCTTGTGACCACCTCACATCAGGGCCTGGTGCTCAAACGCCATGCACCAGTGTCAGACATCTTGCTGGTACACTTCCACTGACTCTCATTCACACTGGATCCTGGGGCTGCTGTTTGGGATTGGTGGTACAAATGTGTGTATGGCATAGCCTGGTGGGGTTTGGATTTATGGCAACCACTACTCCCTCCCCACATGGCACGTCTACTTCATCCCGGCCTATGGCTAACTGACAGTGAATAGAGAATGGATTAGCAAGATGGTTGACACTGTGGACTGGTCTTTGGAGCACAAAGCCATGATGGTAATTGTGCTCTTTTTTAAGTTTAAAAAACTTTATTTAAACAATAATCAATTACAAACAGTAAGCCATACAGAATGTCCTAAAATAAGTAACTGCAGATGTGAAGGGCAAAACTGAACAGAGTAGAAAGATGTTTACAGTTTTACATTAACAAAGGGAGGGGCGGGGTAAAGGATATAATTTATTTCAACAAGTGAAACTGGTCATATCAAAATTACGCTTACAGCAGAATTTGGTGATGGGCAAGATTTCTGTCTTATCGGGATTGATTTTGTACCCAGAAATCAAAGGCAAATCTGAATATTCTTGCAATAAAGAGGGAATAGAGGTTTCAGGATTGGAACTAAAGAGCAAAATATTATCTGCATAGGCTGACAATTTCAAATTGGATTCTCCATAAGTAAATCCAGAGCTAGAAGAATTTTGATGAATACGTGACAAAAAGCGTTCAATAGATAAAACAAATAAAAGAGGTGACAGGGGACATCCCTGACGAACCCCCCGTTGTAATGGAAAAAATTGAGAAATAAGACCATTTATTAAAACATAATAAAGTAAAGACACAAGAGAAATACATTTGAGACCAAAACCATGCCAGTTTAGGGTTGTGATAAAATTGACCAATCAACTCTATCAAAAGCCTTCTCCGCATCAATAGATACTGCCACTAGAGAATAAGAAAGAGTGGAAGCTTATTTTGACTTTAATGAAGTCACATTGTTGTGGATCAATTAGAGCAGGCAAAGGAGGTTCCAAACGTAGGGCAAGTAAGTTAGTAAAGATTTTGTAATCAACGTTAAGGGAGATAGATTCGACAAATTAAGCTTCTAAAAAAGTACCATCTGCCTTACCAGTGTTACCAGTGTTACAAAAATGTTGGAAGAGATATAGAAGTTTTGGGAGTAATACGTTTGAGAATTGTAGATAGAATTCTACCGTAAATCCATCTGGACACTGAGTTTTCTCTTTTTTGAGAAATCAAGATTTCCACGGATAGAAGGAGCAACTTGGGCAAGATAAGTATCAATCAAAGTAGCAGAAGCAGGAGATTTAGGTGTATATAAGGATTTATAGAATTTCACAAATTCATCTAAAATATTCTGCTCTTTAAAAAGGTGGTTTCCCTCTGGAGTTTGGATAGAACCTATTAACACACATTCTTTTTGAGCTTTGAGGTAATTAGCCAAAAGCTTGCCTACTTTATTTCATCCTCCATAACAACGGGCACTACTATGTGGAAGAATAGATGAAGCATTATCAGTGGTTAGTTTGTTGAAATCTAGTTTTGCACAAACAAGCTCTTGTAAGATGGAGTCAGAAGAGGAAGAATAAAATAGATGTTTTGATGTTCTAGACGTTTAATATTAGCTGATAAGCTATTATTTTGACCACAGGATTTCTTCTTTTTCTTGGAGACAAAATGTATAATGAAACGATGAGCGGCAGACTTAAATGTATCCCATATCAATGAAGGGGAAGAATTTGGATCAGCATTTAAGAGAAAAAATTCTTCAGCAAAAGAGATGAAGGAAGAGGAAAAATGTGGATCTTGTAAGAGAAAATTATTGAACCTCCATCTAGAAGACCTGGGGTGTGACCGAAGCAAATCGAAATATATAATCACTGGGGCATAATCAGAAATTACAATAGGTTCAATTGATGAGATTTTGAGATAGATGTTTTGAGAGGAATATGTAATCTAACTGTGTAAGTGAGCCATGAGGAGGGGAGCAAAAAGAAAATTCTGTTACATCTGGATTACATAAACACCAGGCATCAACAAGATGTGTATGAGAAATTGTGTTATGAAATTGCTTATGAGCTTTATGAGGGATAAAACAAACTTGGGATTAGAGGTCTATAAATGATCTATAATCTGGTTGCAATCACCTCTTAAAATAAAACATTCATCTTCATATTGGATACACTTTTTTGTAATATGAGGCCCAAAGGAGTAGTCCGGTTGAGTCGGACCATAAACATTAAATACAGTCAAGGAATATTATTCATAAGTAACTTAGCTAATAACCATCTACCTTCTCAGTCCATGACTTGGAAACAACAGAACAATTTAACCTTTTGTGACATAGGATAATTACACTATTGTTTTTATAGGAGGTAGGAGTGACAAGGACTAAGCCAACCCACCACCGCTTGAGTTTTAAAGCCTCCAATTCCCTCAGATGAGTCTCCTGTAGTAAAACTAAATCTGGATTATAGGAGGCTAAATGAGAAAGTATTCTCTGCCTTTTTATGGGGTTAATAAAACCTTTAACATTCCAGGATACAACCCTGAATGTGGATAAATTGAACAATATATGAAGCAACACGATCAACAGTAATAAACAAAGAGAAATGGAATACTGAGAAAGGGAAAGAGAACAGAAAAAAGAAGGGTAGTATAGAAGTTAAAGAGGAAAAAGGAAAGGGTAATAGGTAGGACGTTACGAGAAGACAGTACATGCCAACCATTGAAAAAAATATATAACTGCATATGAAAGTAAAAAAGGACTGACAACTGTAATACATACCTTCAGGGGATAACAGGAAGAAAGATACAAAAAGTAGCGACACAAAAGTGAATACGACACATCCAATCAGGAAGAATGTACCACAATGGGGAACAATATAGGACAAGCAGGAAATGGATACAATCTGTAAGAAAATGATGATAAATTTAACATGTTATGAGGCAAATATTAAAAACAACCGGCAAAAGACAAATAGCAAATTAATTTGTATAGACCAAACATGGTTACAATGAAAAATAGATAAATCAAGGTATTGAAGTCACAGAAGAAGGACCAGCAGTTTCCATCGACATTGTGGAGTTTGAATGAATACATTTTCTCAGGTCTATCTGGTCTTTAAAGTTAGAGGTTCTGTTTTGAAAAGTAACCTTTAACAAGCACGTGTGAAATAACCCATATCTTGCACCCAGTGTGCGCAGAGCAGGATGGAGATCAAGAAATTCCTTCTAACATTTGGCAGTTGCTGAAGAAACGTCCTGGGAGATAAATAATTTAGAACCAGACCATAGAAGTTGCTTTTTGAGTTTAGCTACATTCAAAACTTGTAGAAGGTCAGTAAATTTCAGAAATAGAAAAATCACACCCCGTGGCTCCAAAGGAGCAGATGCAGAGGACAAGCGAGGGCCCAGATTATGAGCACCTTGAATACTTGGGCTTGTACCAAAAACAACGTGCACACATACAATATTAAAACAAGCAAAGTCAATGCATCAAAAACAAATAGAGCAAAATCCAACAGGGATATCTTGATCTTAATCTTCTTTAATAAGTCGTTACAAAGAGCTGCCAGCCGAAACGTGTTTCATCAGAGAGAACAATGATCTCTGAATCTTCAGGGCTGGGAATAAAACAAAAAAGCAATCCTGAGAGCACAATCAAAATTGGATAAACAAACCCTTGATACAGCATCACTCGTGAATCATAAATGAAAAAAGAAATGAATGTGAAAAGGGGGGGGGGGAACGACCCACGACCATGAAGTGTGAGCGTAGGCCAAACTACGGTTCATTATGAAATACATAACGTTGGATCTGCAATTGAATATGAAATGGCGAAATTCAAAAGTACAGTATTGCCTAACATACGCCAGATACATCTATTTACAATCAGAGATCAGATCAAACGAAGAAAAGAGAAAGGCCCACATCGGACCAAGCAAGAATGAAAAACAAAAAAGCAGAAATCCCATGAAAAAACCACGCACACAGAGTAAAAGGCCCATCAGGTAAAAAACGAGACGCATTATCTGGCGAGACGCTTATACGGAGTGAATTATCAAAATACCTATTATCTCAAAGTCGCACACCCTAAAATCTAAAAAATACATAACGAAAAAAGGAGAAAACGAGAGAATCACTAAAGTCCCATCTCCGTATGGAGAAAGAGCAACACACTATCATAGAATGTGATCAAAATGTGAGTGACACCGTAAAGCGTTACCCAAACACCGGTGATAATTCCAACCCGGTGTGGTTATGTTCAATGCTATAAAAGCAGTGCTGCGAAACCACGGAAGCAGAAAAGTGAGGACCACATAGGTAAGGGACTGGAGGAAAAAAAGAAAAAAGAAAACAAAGAATAATTAAACTACAAGATAAGCAAATAGCCAAAGGCATTAAAGAAAAAATAAAGAGAGGAAACAAGGACGCAATCTCACCGCAAAAGTGATGATAGCTCCAATGGCAATTCAATAGTCAATAACCGGGTAAAATAGTCAAGATGACAACAGCGGTGTGTAATGATGAACAATAATCATCTATACCATGAGTACGTCTCATCAATATACCTATAGTCTCAGAAAAAGAAGACTCATGATGGGAGTGCAAAATAAATCGTCCTCACCTTAAAGGGCCAAAAACGTGGCTGAAAATAATCACGCCAGTATAATCGATAAAGAGACAAGATTCTCTCTTGTATTAAGGTCCTGAGAAAAAAAGAACGTGCAGACAAAAGAAAAAGGGGAAGGGGGAAAGTAATTAGAAGCAAATAGGAATGTATTGTACACCCCAAGTTAAAAGACATGCCCATGCAGCTAGGCTTACACAAATTGGTTGGGTAATGCCCCAGTCCATCCATATTAGACATGTATGTAATGTGTACGAGACCCACCTAAGGGCCGAAAAAGAATAAAAAACGAGATCACAATAACGCACCAAAGGGGGATAAACATAAAATAGAAAAAGAAAAATAGAGATGTGAAAAGACTAAAACAGTCCAAAGACTTACTCGGATGCAAGCGGAATCCCACGTCCTGACGGCTCCACTTCCGGGATATACAACTAGACCGCATCCGAATGACTCGTATGCATAGCCAACAAAATAAAAAACGGAAACCATTGCGAGAGCTACGAGTGCAGCCAATACCATGCAAAAGCCCGAATAAGGGTGACTGTACGAATAAAGTGATGAGCACCAAAAGAAGCCAAAATCACTAAACCAAATCTAATCCAGACAGAATAAAACACTCATAATTCAAGCAGCAAATAAGCACAAGATAATTAACCAATCTTAGGAAATCATGGTGCCAGAGGTACATCGTGTCAAAACCATATCAATAACGCAATTGAAGGAAAGGACAGAAAAATGGCTAGTGTGCAATGCTAAAGAAGTGTACACAGTGAAACAGTAAGTATGAGTAATAACATTTCTTAATCGAAACACGGTCTAAGAGACCAATATTACCAAGCTCCCAAGTCAATGTCTACAATGAGAAAATACCCGGAATATGCGCTTCAAAAACAATAGATATCAACCGCCAGTGTCCGCTTAAAACTGGAAAAATAAGTGCCATGTATGTCATATGTAGATATAAAATCACCAATAAGTCCAAAACAGTCCGACAATAGAGCCAAAACAAGTAAACAAAAACAGAGAAGATTCTGAAAAATAAGAAAACCGCACAAATTAAAAGACTGATGCAAAGGAAAGCAAATAACAGAGGAAATAGTTATATTGGATATGAACATGAACACATAAGCATTGCAAAGATAAGATTGTGAATCAATTATACAAAGGTTAAAGTTTCTCATAACAATAATATAAAACCATGTGGTTCATATTGATACAGTACAAGAATATAATGCAAGTCTAAAAACATGACAAGTGGAATGCACAACAAAGCCTGCAGAGCCACAAAGATCATTGTGATTAATCATTTGTATACACAATAACATGTGTTGTTATCAGAATATACGGGGTACTGGAAAGACATTAATGATATAGAAAATCATGTCAAGGACTTAACAATAGATTTGTGGAAAATAAGCATATAGGCATGTATTGTACAGGTTCAGAAATGAAATGTAGGTGACATTTGACATAGATTAACAGATGAGATTTAAAAACCTATAAACGATACACTGACACAGTAACCCATACATTAGTCTCCCAAAAAGTATTGCATCTCAGAATCGCAATTGAGCCCATGTTCGACCGTATGTAATCGCATGATCCACAAGGCTTCAGTGCGTCTCAGATGTAACTCCCTGTTACCACCTCATGGGTTAGGGTCTATGGTTTCAATTCCAAAGAAAGCAAAAGTTTTATGGGGGCCCTGTGTGGCGCATAATGCTGCATGAATCGCTACCGGATATCTTGCATCTTGCTGGTGCAATGCCCTAGCGTGTTCTCCAATTCTCTCTTTCAGTGGTATAATAGTACTACCAACATACTGTTTCCCACAAGTACATGCAATTATGTAGGTGACAAACCTGGTATTGCAGTTAATGTTAGATCTAATAACATACTGTTTGTTGTTAAAACTGTTAAAAGTTCTAACGTTATGTTTGGCCCACTTACAGACCCCACAACACCCACATTTGTGGAAACCCCTAGCGTGTGGTGTAAGCCAAGTTTGTATTATACTGGCTTTGGGAACTGTGGGACTGAGTTTGGTTCGTAATGTCCTTCCATGTTTGAAGATAATCTGAGGCCGATTGGTGATAAAACCAGACAGGGAACTATCCGCCAAAAGTGTGCCCCAGTGTATGTTAAGACTCCTTCTGAGAGTATGGCTGAGGTCATTGTAGTCCGTAATTAACCAGACTCTTTGGTCTTTGTTGTCAGATTTACTTCTAGACAATAATGTCTCCTCTCTTTTTATTTGCAAGATACTATTTTCTGCTCTTTTAAGATAGTTAGGCGAGTACCCCCTGGTGCTGAATCTAGTTTTCTTATCTTTGATGCAATTTAGAAATTCTGATTCTTCACTACAGTTACATCTGGCTCTGATGAATTCCCCATATGGAATAGATCTAATTTGATGTATGGGATGGTAGCTATCTGCGTGTAACACAGAATTGCAGGACGTGCTCTTGCGGAAAAGACGGCTGTTAAGTTTATCCTCACTGATGTACAGTTCAATGTCAAGAAAACTGATAGTAGTCAAGCTGGATTCCATAGTGAATTGCATGCCATACACATTGGTGTTAAGGTATGTGTGAAAACGGTCCAACTCTAATTGAGTGCCAGACCACAACAAAAGGCAGTCATCAATGTACCTGCCCCAAAAGATGATATGATCAACCCATGCAGCCCCATTGACACCCCAAATTGAGTCATTTTCGAGGCAGCCCATGAACAGATTAGCAAATGAAGGAGAAAATGTTGATCCCATCGCTACATCCCTTTTTTGTTTGTACCACTTGCTTTCGAACAAAAAGAAGTTATTATGAAGAATAAGGTGCATCATAGTGATTAGCATTTCATTATGCAGCCATTGCGCAGCCGGCCTCTTGTTCAAAAAACGTGTTACTACCACATCAAGGGTGGCAAGGATCATACCTGGCTGCCAATGGACATCTGTCAAAAGACTAAGTATGTGTTTCGAGTCCTGGATGTAGGAAGCCAAATTGCGTACAAGAGGACCTAAAAAGATGTCTACATACTCAGAGAGTTTTTCTTTAGGGCCACCAATGCCTGACACTATAGGTCTACCTGGATGGAAAGGCAAGTGCTTATGAATTTTGGGCAAAGTGTACAACACAGGGAAAGTAGGTCTAAAAACTTTCAAATATGCATACTCATCATACAAAAAAAAGTTAACACGTTATGAGGCAAATATTAAAAACAACCGGCAAAAGACAAATAGCAAATTAATTTGTATAGACCAAACATGGTTACAATGAAAAAGAGGTATTGAAGTCACAGAAGAAGGACCAGCAGTTTCCATCGACATTGTGGAGTTTGAAAAGATACATTTTCTCAGGTCTATCTGGTCTTCAAAGTTAGAGGTTCTGTTTTGAAAAGTAACCTTTAACAAGCACAGGTGAAATAACCCATATCTTGCACCCAGTGTGCACAGAGCAGGATGGAGATCAAGAAATTCCTTCCGACATTTGGCTGTTGCTGAAGAAATGTCCTGTGAGATAAATAATTTAGGACCAGACCATACAAGTTGTTTTTTGAGTTTAGCTACATTCAAAACTTGTAGAAGGTCAGTAAATTTCAGAAATAGAAAAATCACACCCCGTGGCTCCAAGGGAGCAGATGCAGAGGACAAGCGATGACCCAGAATATGAGCACCTTGAATACTTGAGTTTGTAGTTGCAGGAAGGTCAAAAAGCTTTGGAATAAAGGTAGTGAAGAAGTGAACAGGGTCATCACCTTCCAAGCCTTCCGGAAAACCATAAAAGTAAAGATTATTGCACCTATTTCTGTTTTCAAGATCTTCAGCAGACTTCTTTAACAGAACAACCTACTTCTCTAGGGTAACGACCTTGACAGACATGTCCAGTAACTTGCCAACATCTTGTTCCACCACAGATATACAAATTTCCAGAGGCAACCATTTAGTATCTAAGACTTGCACACGAGAATTTGTTTCCTCAATAAATGGACATAGAGCACGTATTTCCTCCAGAACAGTGTCCAAAGATACAGGAGAGACAGACTTTGGCGGAGAAGGTGGGTCCTGTTTAAGACGTTTGTTGGCCGAATATTGAGTTTGCATTTTGATAGAAGAAGTTGGTGAATCCACCATTTGAGAAGAGCTAGATTGTGGCATCTTGCCAGCACTATGTGGAGAGGAACTAGTATGAGATGCGCAAGATTCAGGAGCGTGAACTATATACTTCTTGTTAAAAAAAGGAGTGTTTTACTCCTACCCATAAGTTAAAATCGAAAGAAAATCTGTTAGGGTAAAGGTGTTAAGGAGCAACTAGCCTGTTTGTCTAGCCCCAAGAAAAAACTGCACAGAACAAAGGTTCAGAATTATTCTTGCGTAAAATCCACAACATTAAACAACTTCTGCACTCCACTAGATTGAAATGAAAGGAGAAGGTAAGCCAACCCCTGCTTATGCAGGAACAAACAGGGTGTGCATGCTATGCAGAAAGTCTCTTCAAAGGAAATGAGTTTGAGGAGAAAAAACACCATCGCAGGAAAAAACTAAATGGTGGTGAATGTGAGGAACTATGATTTTTAAAGATTTCTCGCAGAAGAAGGGAAAGAAAAACATACCAGTACCCCATCCACTCAGTGGGTCTTCCGATACTTGTAGGAGCCTGTTTCAGGTTTGAAGAGGCACCGAGCTCCGAGCTAGGTGCCATCTTAGTTTGCGCTGCACATCGCTCTCATGGTAATTGTGTTCTATTCAGACACCAGGGATCACTGTAAACCATCTTGCTAGCACACATCCCCTCAATATCAGTTAGCCATAGGCCCAGATTAGCTGTTTGGTTTGAGTGTGAGGAGGAGTGTTTGCACTGACTCCAGCTCCCTTTAGGCCCTGTCCTACATATACCTTCCCGCCCAGCATAAAAAGCCCAAAAGGACTTAAGCTTACCTCACAGTGTGTCAGAATGTACCTGCAGGATGTTTGACTCTGGGCACTAGTGTCTGCCTGTACAACAACTCCCCTCATGGCCCTGAGCTCCAAACACCAGTCTCCAGTCTGTGCTATTTTGTAAGTACCTTTCCGCTCATTGTCAGGAAAGCGTGGTTCATAGTAGGCCTGTAGAGCTGGGTTAGAGGAGGAGTGTTTGCAATGTCCAGATCTCCCATCAGGCCCTGTACTACACAGACACTTTCCACCGTGCACAAATAGCACCCCTGGAACTATGCTTTCCTGAGAGTGAGGGGATCTGTACTGACAAAGATGGCTGACACTGATGCCTGGTGTTTTGATCACTAGGCCCTGTTTGTAGCTGTAGAAAAGTCAGACACCAGTGCCCAGTGTCATCCATTCTGCTAGTACATTTTAAAACACTGTGGGTAAGCTTAGTTCCTTTTGGGCGGTTTGTGCTTGGTAGGAAGGTGTATGTTGGCCAGGGCCTGATGTGAGTTGTAGCCATTATAAATACTCCTCCTCCCACCCAGCCCAACTAACTCCTCTGAGGCTATGGCTAACTGGAAGTGAGGGGAAGTATACTAGCAAGGATACTGACACTGCAGCATGATGTTAAACTTGAATTCAAATTCCCAACAAGGGCTTGTGCACCAAACACCAACAACAGAATCAGCCATCTTGCTAGTGCACTTCCATTCCCTCTCAGGTAGTCATTGGCCCAGATAAAGTGATTGTGCAGGGTGGGAGGATGAGTGTTTCCACTGACACCATCTCCCATTAGACCCTGTCCTAAACACACCTTCCCCACAAGCACAAACAGACGGTATGGGACTCTGCTTTCCTGACATTGAGTTGAAATGTGCTGGTAGGATGGCTGACACTGGGGGCTGGTGTTTAAAGCACAAGGCCATGATGGGAGTTGTTGTCAACTCAGACAACATGCATCACTGTCAGACATCTTGAGAGTGCAAGTACCCTTACTGTCAGGTAAGCATAGTTCCAGATGGGCGTGTTGTGATGTTTGGAATGAGTAGTGTTTGCACTGACTACATCTCCCATCAGGCCCTGTCCACCACACACCTTCCCAACCATCCCAAACAGCACATCTGAAACTATGCAGTCCCTGACAGTGAATGGAAATGTACTGACAAGATGGCTGACACTGGGGACTGGTGTTTGGAGCACAAGGCCATGATGTGATTTGGCTTCAAGTTCAACACCAAGTGTCAACTTGTAAGTACACTTCCCCACACTCTCAGGTAGCCATAGGCCTAGATGAGTTATTTGGGATGGGTGTGAGGAGGAGTGTTTGCTGTCACTACATCTCCCATCAGGCGTGGGCCCACACACACCTTCACACACAGCTCAAACAGCACACTAGAAAGAGTGTTGTCCTGACAATGAGGGGAAGTGTCCATTCAAGATGTCTGACACTGGTGCCTGCTGTTTGACATGACTGCAACTCCCATCAAGGTCTTTTGCTCCAGACACCATGAAGCAGTTTAAGCCATCTTGCTAGTACATTTTCACTCACTGTCAGGAAAGCATCGTTCCAGGTGGGCTTGTTGGGCTGTGTGGGGGAGGGGTGCTTGCTGTCACTACAACTCCCATCAGGCCTGTGCCCACACCCACCTTCCCAGCCAACCCAACCAGCCTACCTGTGACTCAGCTTTCCTGAGAGTGAGTGTAAATTTGCTGTCAAGATGGCTGACACCGGTGACTGGTGTTTGGAGCACAAAGCCTTTCTGTGAGTTTGTAAGAAGTGTGTACATGGTAGGATTTTTATGCATTTTCATTTTCTTTGTAGGTATGTTGTTTATCAATATGACATACACATCACATGCTCATTTACTGTAGCTTGTTTTTAATTTAAAAACAGTCATTTGTATAACTGTATACTTCACAGTGATGTCTATAGAGGTGTAATTGGTAACTTGTTTGTAATGTGGAGTAGGTACTTACCAGACTCTGGTGCTTCTGGTAGTCCATAGACACTCTCCGGCAGAAGAATGGCATGTACCTTCTCCTCCCAGGAAGTGAATTGCACAGGTGGTACAGGAGGGCCACTGCCAGTCTGCTGGCTTTGAGCATGTTCTCTGGCTAGCAGTTTTTACCCTCCTTCGCACATCATAACACCTACTCCTGATATCATCTATTTTGCGCAGGACATGTGCTTCAGCGTTCACCTTGGAGACTATCCTGTTCCACATCCTATTTCTCTGGGAAAGGGGGTTCTGTTGGACTAGGTTCCCAAATAACTATGTCTCTACAGTGACTATTTCATCTAGAAAGCACTTCCAACTCCTTTACTGTAAAATGAGGCTGCTTCCTCTGGGCCATGGTGAGAGTTGGGGGGAGGGTGAATGTGAAGGTGAGTGTGAGGGTCAGGGTTAGTGTGAATATAAAAAAGAGCATGTGTTTGTGAGAATTAAAAATACATCTCTGGAAGTTGTGTGGTGGATGAAGTGTGAGTGTGTAAGGTAGAGAGGCAGCGAGCAGGGAATGTGTGGAGACTCCTGAGACCTGGCATCAGTTGTGTTTTTGGCCCTTTATTTAGGTGGATTTGTGGGTGTGGCTGATATTTGAACATTTTTGGGGGCTATTTTGGCTGTGTCAATGCTTGTTTTGACTGTTTTTATCAGTTTCCACTTGCCATTTGTAACACCAACCGACACGGTTCAGAAAATGCACCAGATGAATCAACATCGGGTCGTGGGATAAACCGAGTCTGATTCATAACCAGAATGCTATTCTTCAGTGTTTCGAATGAGTCGCTCGTATCAGGCTTGTTTCTTGATGATTCAGACGTACAGATTGCTTTCCTACTGAGTCAGTAGTAGTTTAACATGCAATGCATCCTAACCCATCATTCGAAAAGCTTGCGGGCAAGTCATTTGGAAATTATTCTAGAACCGGTTCGGTCGGGAGGCTTTACGGATTAATTTTTAAATCCACCCCTTAGTGTTCAATCTATCCTCTATGCACCTGTGTTCCCAAGAATTGGCTGTATTGAATAAAGGTACTTCATACATTCCACCAATATTTTGGAGAGTGAAATCATAGTTTTCAGAGTTAAGCAGAAATTATGGCTTCACTATTTCTCTCATACTTTACCTCCTGCAGATAACATTTGAGAGACCACTGAATATGTGGAGTTTAAACCTAAAAGTGTCTTCATGTCACCTGTCACACATTAGACAATAGATGCATTTGAGATGTGGTTAAAGAAGGATTAACAGATATACACAGTAAAAACACAGAGATTGTCTTTCAGTCTGCGGACAAGGGCAGTGCACTGGTCTCGTGATAAATCGGATAAATTATGAGCACAAATTGACAACACACGTATTGGACCAGGGTGCGTATTTACAACTTGACTATGACCCAACAGTAGACTTTGTCAAGACTCTATCAATTATTCTGGAAAATTAATTTTAAATAGGATGGATAACACAACACACTTTGACATTTTTAGTGACTGACTATCCCAAAAGACTACAACTTTACATGTTACCCAAAGTACACAAGAATCTTATTCTCAGGTCGATTGTGGCTGGTTGCAACTTATTGCATGAACCAATTGGTAAATACGTAGATTTTTTTCTTTCAACAACTGGTGCAATCTTGGAGGCCTTACATTCAAGACACAACTGATTTCTTAAACAAAATCTCTAATTTAAACTTATCAGAGTCCTCCACATATGTGTTATGCACTATTAATGTTACAGCTCTGTACACTTCTATCCCACATGATGAATGGATGTTTTTGAGACATGAAGGAATCGGAGCCAACAAAGTGTTTCTATTGGAACTTCTTAATTTCTGCCTGTTTAATTGCTATTTTACATGGCACAGCAATATATTTATGACAATCCATCATGGGCTGACGCCATGCTTGTGTACTTTAGGTACATAGATTACATATGTTTAATTTGGAAGGATAACAGAAAAACGTTGGAGCAAAACATACGGACATTCAACACTTGCAACCTACGTATTAAATTCAGCAATTATTATATAATTACCCTGGCTGTACACGTACAACTGGTTCCTATATTCAGCATTTCACCAGTTTTCATCCTACAGCTCTGAAGCAAAGTGTATCATCTCTCAATTAAATTGCATCAAAAGGATAACATACAATGAGGAAGCTTGCCCAGAAACTATTCAGCAATACCGCATGAAATTTCACTAGTGGGGTTATCCCTCTAATACATTAGACAATGCTACCCAATGGGTTAACCAAATGGAACTTGATAAGCTGTTACATCAGTTCCCTAAAAAAAAATGGCCAGAGAAGCCTTCGCAGTGAAGTTCTCTACCAAAGGAACGGAGATCAAATGTTGTGCCAACAGATGGTGGGAGTTACTTCAAGTTACCAGAAAGAAAAGGTTTCTTTTTAGGAAAACCTCTCTTTGCCTTCTCTAGATTTAGAAATTTGAAAGAACTACTAACCACCAGAATTAGAACTCAGGAACAAAATCATAGAGGTATGCGTAAATGCCACAATTGTCTACACTGTAAGAATGTTGTGACGGGTTCTGTCTTGTCACACCCTTGCACCACCAAACCTATCAAACTGCATTATACTTCAGACTGCAACTCTGAGAAACTCATATATGCCATCAAATGCCCCTGTTGTCTTTTATATGTGTGCAAGACAGATAGAAAAGTCAAGCTCTGAATTACGGAACACAAAAGCATGATACACACACAGCCACGATTCAATTCTTGTTGTTCACTGGGTAGACCACAAACACAATATTTCTCAATTTCGTTGCCCATGGATTGAAAAAATCATGGTTAACCCCAACACAAACATACAAGAAAAAGTTTAGCAAAGAGGGAAACTTTCAGAATAACATTTCTTGATTGTTTAGAGCCACACAGGTTAAATTACAAACTTGAAATGATATGCTATTTGTGACTGTTGAGAGTTTTCTCCTGGAAACACTATTTAGTGGGTTGTGGCTTTCCTGTATCATGAAGAATTTTACATTCATTCTTCTCTAGGAGTTTTTTATGTAGCCTTTTTCATTTACCCGTAGATTAAACCTGTTTTATATTTAAGTTGTGAGTTTGTGCTGTGGAAAATTCTGTCCTTATTATATGTGTTTTTTTCCATTATGACAAGCATTTGTCAGTCCACTCGACAGTATCTCTGTCTAGGTATCTAGTCTTAGCTAGAGTTTGCTGAATTCAGAGAGAACGCGGATTGACCATTAAACTCCACACTCTGCTATGGAGTGGAGTTTGTTTTTTGGTCTACGTGCTCGAAACATCATTTTGCATGCACAGTAGTGACTTGCTGACTGCTCGTGATCGCCCATGAGAATTTTTGGACAGTTCACAGGTGCCCTGAGATTTATTAGCCAGCCGCATGCTTCTGCAAGATTTTGCAGTGGCCAACACATCATTCAGGCCTGCTACCAATATCCGGCAGATGTTTTATGCTTTACGCGGTCCTGAACGTGCAGGATATGCCACGGCTGCAATGTGGGGAAGGTTCTCTCCTCAAGCAGCATCAAAATCTGCCTGAACTGACAATTTGGATTTGAAAACCTCCTTGAATTGACATTCAGTGGTGATTTTTGTGCCAGGAGTATTTTTTATTTTTTTTACTTTTAGTTCAACAGGAAAGAAGTACCCCAGAGTGTCCAACTGCCTGTTCCTGTCCAGCATTCTCCTCCCAGTGCTTTGTCCATCTCTGGTGACTTTTCTTTTAGATTTGGAGCTGGAAGGATAACTGTTTGTGTTTGCTACCTATCCCATTGTATTTGAGATTTCACAAGTAAACTGAAAAACCGGTGTTGTTTCTTTGAACGGGGCCATGCACCTGGATTTATTTCTACTGTTATTGGATTTTTTAAATTTATTGTGGTGGGTAGCCTGTTGTTTTAGTACGGACCTAGTGATTTCTTTGCTTTTCAGTTTCCTTCTTTTGTAAAGGAAAAATGTTTCACAGTTTATTAAATTTTCTACATGTTTTATGTTAATACATTTAGAATATGTATTGAATTATCTATGTGGCCTAGTCTGCCAAGTGGCCTTCCAGCCAAAAGGCCAAGTGCTAGTCATGGGTGCATAGAACAACAGTTGCTGTGGTGTTTACAGCATTTAGGCCATGGATGGATTTTGATTGAAATACAAAATGATCTTTCTTCTGGTATTTCATGATTTTTTTTCTTGCAAACAGTGTATAGGACTAGGTGGGGTAATGCCTTTGAAGGATGTGTGTTGTGTTGTTGTGAACATTTTTGTTTATGACATTGCTAAATTAATGACGTTTTTTCTGTTTTACCATGCCTCCTTTGTCTGGGCAGTGTGTGTGTTTGTGTTTTTGCCATATGCCAACATTTGCTTTTCTTCAAGATGCCATGTGGCCATTGGCCAGGGTCCATTTTGTATTGTCAGTGGACTGTCTCTAGACCTTCATGTGCTGTTTGTTTTACAGGTCTCCTGCATCTTGTTGTTTTGGCTTGTGAGTGACCATGTGGCTGGCGGCAAATTTGTGTAGGCAGCCAGTATGCTTTTGACATAGGCCTGTAAGTGTTCTTTGTTCTAGGCCTCTAGCTTCTTCTTGTGACTATTTGGCTGGTGGACATTTGTGTAGACAGACAGTGTGCTTTTGTCATAGACCTGAAAGCATTATTTGTTCTAGGCCTCCTGCTTCTTGTTATGACCATGTGGCTGGTGGCCATTTTGTGTAGGCAGCCAGTGTACTTTTTCAATATGCCTGCAAATGGTCTTTGTTCTAGTGCTCTGGCTTCTTGTTGTGACCATGTGGCTGGTGGCCATTTTGTGTAGGCAGCGAGTGTGCTTTCCCTATAGGCCTGCATGTCTTCTCCTTGTTGGCCAATGAATGCCTTCCTGGTCAGTGTAGTTGTTGATGACAATGTGGCACTGGATGGCAGCCATTTTGCGCCTTTGACCAAATTCAGTCCTTTTTGCCATTGGCTGCATAGATGGTTGAGCAATGCAATAGCAGTTTAATAATAGTTTATTATGACATCTTTGAGGATAAATTTACTTATGTTTAAGTATTTAAATGTTTCCTTTTTTTAAGCCATTGGTAAAAAAATCTTTTTTATATATAAGTTAAAGAAAATTTGTTTAGATTATTTCCCACAACATCTTGCATCAATTAAATCAACCCCATGTCTGCTAAAGGTGCACAACAGCATTTATTGTCTAGGGATTATTTCTTCCATTGTCATTTGTCAGATGCACCTCCCTCAGTGTCACATCACACGCCATGAGTGACATCACATGCCACACAAAAAGCAAACAGTTTCATCTATATGTTGTTGTTGTAGTTTTTGCTCTCTCTTA
This sequence comes from Triturus cristatus, assembly GCF_964204655.1. Classification (NCBI taxonomy): domain Eukaryota; kingdom Metazoa; phylum Chordata; class Amphibia; order Caudata; family Salamandridae; genus Triturus; species Triturus cristatus. The sequence continues at coordinate 853,608,716 of NC_140588.1, read as the reverse complement.
TTCTTCCATGAAAGTATATGTTGTTATGGTGTTTCATTTTATGAATAAGTAGGTGTATTTACACTGTATTTTTAATTAAGGGAGTAACAGCAGTGACCACCCAAAATTATATTTTGTTTGCTTGTTCTACTAAATGAACAGAAACAATGCCATGTTTCACTGATGTTCTTCTTGCTTCTTTTCTTTTAGGTGCGCGACAAGAAGACAACAACACATCGCCCACAGTACTGCTAGAAAGAAGGCCTGTGCATGGCGTGACATGTGAGTGACCCACATATCAGACATCTCTTCAACTTGTGAAGATAAGTGCCACTGCTATTTGACAGAGTCAAGATAGCCCCCAAATAAAGGTGCTGAAACTGCTACCAAGAAAGTAGCCACTGGTATGTCGCACCAAATGATTTTGGGAAAACCAAAAAGTGTGCCTGCTGCACTGGCCTCTGGGGAGCAAGCTGGGAGCAGCACCCCCAAATCAGTGGATCCACTCCAATCTAGGCTCAAGCCCATTTGTAGCAGCCACTTGCCCAAAATGGAAGGTTCCCAGCTTGTCCTATTTTCCCAGAGTTGCTGGTCCAATGCAATTTCACACTGTGCTTGAATTTCTTAGACAAACTTTGCAGCATAGTGCTGTCCACAATATCCACCTGACATCAGACATGTGGACCAGTTGCCAAGTGACTGATAACATGTGCATCACTGCACACTGGATCACTTTTGTGGGGGCTAGACAAAACAATTCTGCAGGTTTTGACACTGCTGAGATTTATAATGCTGTTTGGAAGCATGCAACAGTAGCAATGTTCACAATGGAGAAATCCCATACAGCTGCAAACATTTTGGAAAACTTTTAACAACAAGGTCTTTGAATGGCTGCATCCAAGAGGGCTCAAGATTGGATTTGTTGCCACAGACAATGGCAGTAATATAGTTAAGGCCATAGCAGATAGTCGCTATTAATCAATGTCCACCTGCAAATGAATCTGCACTCATTTCAGTCTTTAATTTAAAGCTCAGAAAAAGATGAGGCTCATTCAGCATGATAACAGAATGCACTCATATAAGAGTTGCCAACACGCTGGAACACCACTTATTACATGCTTGAATGCCTGTTTGAGCAGTAAAGACCTATAAATGAATATGTCATACAAACAGGAGATGCAACTGTAAAAGGCATGATCATTGAGATGGACCAATGGGGCTTAGTAAAATTTCTGACAGAGATGGTGCTTCCTTTTGAGGTGTTCACATAGGACATCAGCAAAGAGGACAGTACCATGGGCCAAGCTATCCCATTGTTGCACATGCTACAGAAACAGCTAACAGAGGTTTCTGCAATGGATGCAGGTGTGGAGGAAAAAAAAGATGCGTATGACTTGGCGGTGAGCTTCATCCTTCACTTGTTTGCTAATGCAAGGGTGCAAAGCGACATTGTGTCCTCCAAACATTAAATATGTGCCACAATTCTTGATCCATTGTACTTACCATTTCTATCCACTTTCATTCTTTTTTCAGACAAAGATGCTAGACAATACAAAACATGGACCACTGAACAAGGCAGTGAGCTAGAAAAAGAACCGCAGGAAATTAGAGGCCCACTGGTCCAGTGCACTAGTCCTGTAGGGCAGCCTTCAAGTTCAGAGCCTGAAGGCAGTGCTGTTGAATCACAGCAGCCAAAATCAATGACAAGAACACCATCAACAATACCAAGACCAGGAGCACCAGCACCCGAAATCTGCTACTGAGTGGTTTCTACTGGCAGGGCTTAAGTCCAGTGCAGAGGCGAAGGCAAAAGAGGTTGAGAAAGTGGTTCACTAGCAATGAACATTGAGCAAATGGTTCAGGCCTATTGAGATGAAGCAACAGAGTTGTACCTTGATCAAAGCCCATTGGTGTATTGGTGTGAAAAGAGGCACCAATAGCCAGTGCTCAGCAGTCTGGCAATATCATATCTGGCTTGTCCTGTAGCCAGTGTCTCTGCAGAGTGTGTTTTCAGTGCTGCTGGTGCCATTGTCAGAGTGAGAAGGGCCAGTATGTCACCCCAAATCGCGGAGAGATTAACCATGTCCAAATAAAAATCAACACTTTATACCACCGGATTACACCATACTTGAAGTACCACAGGAGGAAGATGAAGGAGACCAAGCTCATGGAAGTAGTGTGTTAGATGACCTACGTCTGGGCAAACCACCAGAGTTTGAGCACAAGCTTTACTTCCCTGACTACTAGGCTTTCTTTCTTTGAAGCCCCCCAAAAAATATATAGCTCATGAACATTATTTACTTTATTAATTGTTTGTGTCTGACTGTCCGGTTGACCAATTCATCCCCACCAACTTACTAAGACCAATTTTTATTGCCAGATTGGAGTTGCAACTGGGTGCAAGTCATTGAATAAGTCCATACTCGCCCTCCAAAAGCATTCCCCTCAAGCTAGACATTGGACGGAGAATATCAACAAATGTATGCCTACCTCCAACCCTGGGCCATGACTATCTATGCTTTCCTACCCTAAAGGTACTGCCCCTTATGTGACATTTATAATTAGATTTACACTGGCAATTCTCTTCTTCATGAACATGGAGGATCTGCATTCTGTAATGTACCTTCAATTGATTACGGTGAGCGCACTGGAAGAAGTGGTAAATGCTGGCATGAATTGCACTCTGGGTGATTGTTGTTTGTTGTGATTGTCATGTGAACTTGTTGTGATATGTCATGAGATAAGATGATTTTTGCACTGGCAGGCAGTGTGAGAGTGGGTGTTTGTTTGTTACACTTAATGTGTTAATGATGAATTTGAGATTCACAATGTTGGTTGCCTACCGACGGCTGGTCAGTAATTTTGAATTTTTGCCTGAAGGTTATTTTTTTTCCTTCCGCTTTGAAAATAGGATAGCAAGATTCCTTCACTGGGTCCAACTCTACTCCACACAGTCCACACTGCTGTGTTTTTTTTTTATTGTTTTATGCTTTATATTCCCCAAAGACTCAGTCCCAACCAGTCCCTTAGATAATGCAAAGTTTACAAATACAAATCTAGTCTGCACAAACTTTCCCTTCTTGTTGTTCAATAATAAAATTGTACTATTACAGGCCGATCTATTGCATTTCAAGCCAGGACTCTGGACACTGTTGGTATGGAGTTGGACACCATACTCGGGGTCAGACTCAGGAGGATCATCAGAGATGATGGAATAACTCAGGGCGTGAGTGTGAGCATGACTACTTTGAAAACTGCCACTAGAAGAATATGGAGGTTTCAAATTCACTGAAACCAACCGATTTGGATGATGATTGATGACTTTGAAGTGATCTAAAGGTAAACAATACCAGACCTACGCAAGTCTGTGTAGTGGTTGTGGTGAGTGGTGTGACTGACATGGTATGTTGAGTTTTTACTTGATTGGGAAAATGCTATGTTGCTGTGTGTGTGTGTACTTACTGCTCAGAGCTGTCTGGTTCACATTTGTCGTTTAATTCAAAGCTAAGTATTGGTTGGGTGGGGGCTTCTGAGCATTCTCTTCTTGTTGCACTCCTCAAGCAGTTTAACTTTTCTCCTTGACTCTTCAATATTATTTGTACTTTTCAATCTACAGACCCTGGCCTTTACCCTGCACATTACTGGAAAAACAATGTAACATACTAATACTTACCTTACTGAACTGCATCCGCCAGGCACCCACGATTGACGGACTGTCCAAGAGGAAAGCAGATGCAACTCCCAATTTGGCAATACAGTATATTTTTTTCTCTTTAATCATTACAACTGTGTGTATTGTTTATGTTTGTTTACTTGACTCCTACAGATATTTTAATTTTATTTGATAACTTTCAAAGCTTGGTATAACAGGTACAGAACGTAATGTAACTTGGGTCTCTCTAGGGGCAGATGGACAATTTGATTTGGTTTACCTCTACAAGTACTCCTCATCATGCATGTATTTCCTTTTCCTCCCATAATAGATTTTTGATGGTCAGCTGCCAAGATGAATATTGTCCTTGTGTAGTGTTTGTATTTGTCAAACCTTTCCCTCAAATCCCCCTTCGAACCCCTAACCCTCTTCCCCCAGGCTGTGTGATTTATTGAGGTGTGACTAAATTAAATTTACCCCATTCATTGATGACACACTTGGTGGGGCAGATGTGTTGAAAGCAACACCAACTCAAGGTAGGGGGAGGAGCTTCTATAGCCCACACTGGTAATATATTATATGTATTAGATTGCCCACCCATGCACAGTATTCGATATTCACATTTTTTTAGAGGAGCATAATCCATCATCATCCTTACAGCACTAAAGATTACACTTGTCCACTTCATCATAGCTCGAAATTGTAATTTGTACTAGCCCACCGTTCTGATTATTTATTTTACTTTACCATTGCTTTTCATGGTTTCTCATTTGTCAGTCTTCTTATTGTGTACTACTAGTCATACTCTTCTCTAATCTCCGTCTGGTGACTGTCTCATTTTGTTTGCAAAGTTTGCATATACAATAGGATTAACTTAGTAACTTTTTTATTTCAATTTAATCTGTTCCCTGCAATACATTCTCAATCAATCCTACAGTTTGAATTTGGCTAGAAGGGAGTGGAACCTCACTTCTGGATCTGATGCTTTCACTAGTATTCGACTAGTCCACTAGCATGCTGATACTGTTGACTGCCACCACCAGGGCACCTTAGGAAAGCATGCAGCCATTGCTTCGTCTAATCACAGGTAAGAGAACTGTGGGAGATTTCTTATTGAGCTACAATAATCTCTTTACTATGGAAATTCACACATCCACACCCCCTCTGAGTTATTAGGGGCTAATGTAGTTGCAGACTGGAGAGACTAGGAGGAGAGTGCAGTAGGACAAGTGAGGGTACCACATAACTATGGGTTTCTTACACTATCTGCGGATTTTAAAAACTGGCTGCGTGCCTGCAAAAAAGGAAATAGTATGAAGTAAAAGAGTAACCCCCCAAAAAAAGGATCTAAATCTTATATTCAGTCATAAAAAATACATTTGTTAATTTGAGTGTAATGGTGCACCAGGAAGAAATGTCACTTTCCAATAAAACTCAAAATGATGTGTCAATCAATCAAAGTATGCTTTATTCGAATTTCATCATAAAAGCAGATACATATAACAAAGAAGTAAAATTCATACAATGGTTTAAAATAGAATTAAATTTTACCATTAAATGGTGTCAGAATACAAAACATACTTTTTTGAATTACTGCCTAGCTTAACAGTACTATTTTGAAACTAACAAACTGAGTCAGTTGAATAAATAGGAATAATAAAAAGTTTAAAAACGATTCATGTGTAAATATTTATAAAAATGGAAAATGCAGATTAGAGGTTAAAGGCAGAATATCATAACAGAGAATAGTCAAGAGACTAGCAGTCTCTGTCTGATCGACCATGCCCATCCAAGATATTTTGCAGTAGCTAAAGAAATCCATGTCAGAGAAATAGTGCGTATAATACGCAGGGTGACAATGCTACTGGTAGTCCCCAGATTTTTGCACATCGGAGATAACCAAATGCGTCTCGGGATCGAATAAGCTTTACGGGCAAATAGAAAGTGGCCAATTGTTTCATTAGTAATGCCACATACAGGGCAGCTATCACAAGATTCACCTTCCCATTTAGCTACCAAATATCTGAGGGGAAGTGCACCTGCTCTAAGCTGGAAAAGGACCTTTCTGTCACCTGGTCTAGTAATGATATCCCAATAGGGTTCCAGGCAAGGGAACAGTTTAGCTTCTAAAAATCCTCCGGCCATGGATCCAGCACTAGAATTACTCCAATACCGAGAGGCAACACTCTCCCAGTAAATTTCTTTCAAAGTGCTTTTGGATGGAAAAGTAGTTCTCTCAGGATCTTCCCAGAGCTGGGTCATACCAAGCTCGGTCAAAATTGCCTTAAGTGATTTAAGCCACCCAATTTTATGGAACACATCTGTTTTAATAATGTCTAGGAACCCCTCAACATAATGAAAGAGCGCTGGTGTCGTCCAAATCCTTCGCCAGAACAAAATCGGACGGAACCTGACCAAATCTGTGACTGCTCTTCTACCCAAATCATATTTAAGGGGTAACAACGGGGTGCTTCTAGGGACACCAGTTATTGCCCGGAAAAATTTGTTTTCCGGGGATTGAAGTGCTGCCACCTTCTCAAAGCCCCACAGCTCGGCTCCATACAGTGCTGATCCTAGGGCCTTAGCTTCATAGACCTGAAGTACAGGTTTTATTGGTTTCGTCAAAGATTTTCTGTGCTCTGAGCTGATGGCACCAGACAATTGCCGATGTCTAAGTGTAGCAATATCTATATGCTGACGCCATCTGTTATCACGAGATATGTGTAGTCCTAGATAAGTAAAAGTATTCACTACCTCTAACGGACGGCCATTCATGGTAATTTTCGATTTGAAGCTACGATGGGGTTTAAAAGTCATAAGTTTGGTTTTAGCCGTATTAACCTCTAAGCCATACTCCCCACAAAATTGGTCAAAAATAAACAAAGCACTCTGCAGGCCGCTTGGGGTCTTAGACAAAATAAGCGTGTCATCTGCAAACATTAAAATAGGCATTTTGGTGCCGGCTAAAGAGGGAGCATCCACCTTTGCAGAAAGCATGCGGGCAACAACATCATTGACATACAATGTAAAAAGGACGGGAGCCATTGAGCATCCTTGACGGACACCCCGTTCAACCGGAAAGTCTGCGGTCACCACACCCTGCCCCCCCCACTGAATCTTGGTGAAATTAGTTTCGTGAAGTCTCATTATCAATGATAATAACTCTATTGGTACACCCTGGTTCTTGAGAACCAGATACAGTTTGGTCCGGGGAACCAGGTCGAAGGCTGCCCGCAAATCGACAAAAGCCGCGTACAAGCTGCCCTCGCCCAGCACCACGGTCCTCCATTGCAAGAGGATGAAACGAAAAACCTGGTCCACCGTGCTTGTGGACTGACGAAATCCTGCCTGAAAGGGAGATAGGGCATTGGACTCCTCGGCCCAATCAAGAAGCCTGTTGACAATCACACGCCCCACAACCTTTTGTATAGTGTCAATAAGACTTATCGGTCTGTAGTTACCCGGCTGCGACCGATCGCCTTTCTTGATATTATTACTGCGCCCTGCCAAGAAGTCGGTACTACTGCACCCTGGGCAATGGCATTGATAAGAAGATGTATATACTTGCACCAACGATCTTTATCATTAATGAATACGTCAGCTGGGACACCATCCAGGCCTGGGGCCCGTCCACCAGACACTGAGCTAAGGGCCATCATAATTTCTTTAGGACCAAAGAAAATATCTTTAGATTGAGTTAAACTTATTTCTGTCCCAATAAAAACTTTATTTGGCTCAGCGTACTGATTTTTAAATTTTTTACCCATTCGTCTTCCGGAACATTGTTGTTTGGGGGCTCGGGAAAACCCAAACTACCCCACTTGACAATGCTCCAGAATAACCCGGAATCTTTCCTGTCACTAGCTGACTTTAGCTCAGACCAATGGTGCTCGTCCCAAGCTTTCTTGGCCTTTGATATGCTAGTTTTATATTCCTTTCTAGCAGATCGAATAGCAGTGGGCTGTCTTCCCTTGATAGCCGTGCCTAAGGATAGTCGTGCATTTCTACATTGGTCGTTGTACCATTTTTTCGGACTTTGGGGCTCTATTTCCTTTGTTTTTCACAGGTTTAAGGAAATGATTTTTAATTGCACAGAAAAGGGAGTCGTGAATGTCGACTACTCTGCCCAACCCGGAGTTGGATAAGTTAATGTGCTCAATGGCCAATATTGCTTTATCTACTTCATTGCTAATATTGGCAATGGCCAGTTGGTTGGTCGCTATGTTCTCCCATCTTAGTCTGCGCATGTCGTTGGTGGGGACAACCAAAGGAGGGACGAGCTCATTAGGGCCATTGGTCCAGTTGGAAGAAGCCCACCATTTATGGACTGCACACAGGGGGTTGTGGTCACTCTCACTCCTCCAGACAACCTCCATGTCACAGATCCACCGCCATAGTTTGAGACTACATATAATGTAGTCAATTCTACTTTTATGTCGCCCGTTGGCAAAAGTGCTTGTCCCATTTTTATCACTTTGTGTCCTCCCGTTTCGAGCTCTTAGGCCCTTTTCATAACAGAGGGCATTCAAGCTAATCACGTCGTCGGTCCAGCGCACAACTGTTTTAAGCTCCAGCTTCGGAACTCCCCATTGCCGATCTTGCGCATCCCCAAAAAGGTCGTCTTCATTAACTAGGGGTTCAAATGTTCAATTTAAATCACCCGCAATGACAATGTTATTGTTTAGAGAGTGGATATCAAGGAGACAACCCAAGGGGGCTAAAACCTCCGATCTCCCGCCCCTACTACTCCTGACGTAAACATTATAAATATCAAGCGAACCCAATTTATCTAGGTTCAGTCTAATTAGTTGGATATCACTGTGGCTGGTATCAATGACTTTAACAACTAATTTTAAACTCTGCCGGACCCAGATGGTTAATCCGCCCATTGGTCTCCCCTTTTGGCCTTTTGTAGCAGGTACAGAATAGTTCAGGTATCCCTGGGCAAAAGATGGTTCACATAGCCAGGTCTCTTTGAATAAACATAAATCAAAATCATTGATAAAACAACGCCAGTCCTCAGAGTCCAATTTGGAGAGCAACCCTGCAATGTTCCATGAAAGTATCTTCCCTGAGTTACCCCCGGTGTCGTCTAAAAGATTAATTATTTGCGGGCAGTCAGGGGAGGTAGAAGAATTAATACATATGCCGAGACTTAAATCAGATGGTGTATTTCTTGTCTCATTGGGAGGGGGAGGCAAATCAAAAATAGGCTCTTGGATATCTAATATTAGGCCCTTGGATTGATTATGTCAATCCACATCATCAAGATTTGCTAGGGCCTCATAACGGTTTTCAAGGGAAATACCAAGATTGGGCTGATTACAAAATGAAACCCCTCGATTAGCAGTGGGAACTGGTTGTGGTCTTGGATAAAAATAAGTCAGTTCCCAGGTGGAAATGGAAGACCTCGCGTTATATTTCGACCAGTTAAGAATGTAACTAACGGCTCTGGGATCTCTGAAGTTAATAATTACAAAGTCCCCGCTTATATTTTTGGGTGTATTTCCCAACCATGAAAGACGCCGTACATGTAGAATTTCACCGTTTATGTACAGAGGGAGAGGACGATTCTGACCAAGCCAATGTATGACTTTATTTTTTAACTGTAAGTAGCCTTCAATTGTCCCCTCCTTCAAAGTTGGGACTCCCGCTAAGACGACTACAAGAGGGACTGCTTCTGGTGGCAATTCTATTTGAGGGCCCTTACGTTTCTTTGTAATGGGAGATGGAATTTTGCCTATTGTGTCACGTGTTGGACCTATTTGAACTAAATCACCGTCCCTCAAGGCCTCTCTGGCTTTAGTTAAAGTACAGTGTTGCGATGAATTAGAAGAAGCAGTACTTCCTGGGCATTTGTTGTTTAAATCATTGACATTTGTTTGGTTTTTAGGGATAGGCTCTGTAAATGATGCAATAGAGGATGGTGCAACAGGCGCTATAGTAGTAGAGGAAGCCAACACTGGCTTTACCTGGTTCTTGATTAGTTCCCTGTTATTACCTATTAGGAGTTCAACATTTTCAAGTCTTTTATCTATTGATTTCAGCCTCTCGACAATAGGTAAGGTAAGAGACTTGAATAGCTGTTCTGCATTACCCAAAACTTCCGCAATAGATGTAGTGTTTGCAAAGCAAGAAATGGAAGTAGCTGGAGGAGATCAGTTGTCAGAACAAGTTTCACGACCCTTGGCGGTTGGGGCTGAATCAGAGTGGTGGCTTATGTTTTTGTTACTCCTTGGCGGCAGACTACCTCTCTTCCTCCTTTTCTTAGGTAGAGGGCCTGTCAATTTAGATTGCTTAGATGAATTGTCCCTTTGATGTGAGAGCCCAACAGCCTGGGGTGACAACTCAGTTAGAAACACTGGCTCTGGAACTGAGTCAGTAGGCGTAGGTAAAGCAATAATGGTCTGGACATCGGTTGACTTGGGTAGGGAAGTTGAGTTTCGTGATGGAATAGGAAAATTATCATTATTACTAAAGATATCTAGATCATCGTTGTGAGAAAAGCAACTCTCAGAAGGGGAAATGACTGGATGTGAAGAAGCCGCACAGAATGGCGACTTTTTAATGCGCTCAATAGAGTTCCGACGCTTTGCCCTTAGTTCAGCAAGGATACCATCTTTGTCAGATCCTGGATTGACTTTAAATAGATAACTATCTAGGGTCCCCTTTTTTGCGGCTCCAGCCATAAGTGGATTGGGACCACAGTGATTTAACTTAGTTCAAGCTAAACAAAGATTATTAACTTCGCTCACTGTGGGTAATGTGTGCAAATGATAAACACAAAGGGGACTGGCAACACAAATAAATAACTGCCAGCTCACACAATAGTATAACCAGACAAACCATATAGCAAAGTTCAAGGGGGTGAGCCCGGCCCGGTCTCTCTTGGCTCCTGAGGGCTACAGAGGGCCCGCCTTTTGCCCGGGCTTAGCCCGGCACGTCCCGCGCAGCGGATGCAGGTAATGTTTTAAAGGGGCATCAGCCAATAGGCAAGTGGGCGGGGAGGAGCACAGCTGCTGCAAAGCACGGACTCCTGGTAACTGGAGTCCCGTGCGGTGCCCTCTCTCCCCGTAGCAACGGCTCCGAGATGAACAGAAGTCAAAGCCCCTCCTGGGACGACAGTAAAGCGGCAACCAACGGCAAGCAGGTACGATGCGGGACCCGCGCCAGCGGGTACCGCGAGGTTTTTTTGAAGTGTTTGAGTCAGGTGGGCGGGGAGGAGCACAGCAGCTGCAAAGCACGGACTCCTGGTAACTGGAGTCCCGAGCGGTGCCCTCTCTCCCCGTAGCAACGGCTCCGAGATGAACAGAAGTCAAAGCCCCTCCTGGGACGACAGTAAAGCGGCAACCAACGTCAAGCAGGTACGATGTGTCTTTCTGAGACGTTTGCCTGGTATATGCTGTCCACTAATTAAAGTGGGCACCTTGTACTAGTCCAAACAACTCTTATGGTGATTTGAAAGATAACCTTAGAAAGCTATCCAAGTGGAAGCTGTGGAGAGCAGCCATGAGGGTTAGTCTTGAATGAATGTTAAGCAGCTTGTTTTGCCAGAATGCAATCTTATAGTATTGAACAAGTGATTGGAGAACCACACATTAGCTATAAAAATATGTATTTATTAATATTACACACTAAAAGTACAACACAGTATCTTCTACATGAAGATACTCACAAAGTGTACAATACTGTATTGTTTCAGCGCGTGCAATGTAATTTGTTTTATTTATTTACATTACTCCGATCGGCCGGACTTTACTACCCTCCACCCTGCGCCTCCCCCGCCTCACCCCATTGCCCCTCAGCACTCCTTCGAGGAACCGCCACAGAAGCTGCCTCTCCCCTCCAGCCAGACGGTGCCTCATCCTGCGGTCATCCCGAATGGAGTCCTAAATGGTGAAATCCTTGGATCTGACCGTTTGGTCTGAAGAGTCGGAAGGGGAGAATTAGTTCGCTTGACCTGCATATATCAGGTGAGTTTGTTTTGGAACTTTGTGGTTCATTTTTGATACGGTTTAAGGACTGTTTTTGGATAAAAGCGTTTGCAATTGCTTTGCCAGGCAAAAATAGTGAACTTGTTATCTTTTGAGAATGCCTGGGTTCAGTAAATTGTTTTCTTTGTTCTATCACTGTTGTTATGCAGATGCCCAATTGGAAGAAGCTCAGCCAGTGCCTCCAGAAGACACTCCAAATTTTGATATGTATGTGAAGCATGGTCCTAGCCCTGTTATGTTTAGTACATTATGGCACAAATATACAAGGGACAATGCAAAGCTGCAGTGGCCGTTGACGTGCACTTTCGATGAACGAATGATTGGTTATTTACAGGAACAGTTGTTCAAGAGACGAAGTAGACAGTCTATGTTTGGTTCCCTTAGAACGTTGCAGAAAGCAGCCAGGCAGAGACGAATAAAAATGGAAAAGTATGCACGAAAAGGGAAGATTTGGACACTGACTCAGAAAGCTGTAGCATATAATAGAGAAAAACAAGAGAAGGGATTTGAATGTGAGGATAGGAGATTTCAATTGCATGTTGATAAATTGTATTTGGCTCAAGAGGAAACAGATACCTTTGTGGAAAAATTGTTAGACACCCGACCTCCGCCCTCATATGTCCCACAAAGAATATATCCTGCTGTCCCTGTGCCATCAGAGCCGACCATTACGGCTGTTTTCACTGTCCCTGCATCTACTGCTATTATTTAGACAGCTGTGGCTTCGGCTCCCCCTCCTCCTTCTGTGTCTTCGCCGTCTGTGGCAACTGTGACTGTTACCATCCCTATCACACCTATTTTTTCAGCATCCCCGTTTCCAGCTCTTTCTCCTGCGATGCAACCACCAGTGATGATTGTGCCTGTTACTTCTGTTGCTTTTTCCTCTATGGTTCCTCATCCCCTGACATTTGCATGTGTTGAGACGCTAGTTTGTGGATTTGAGGAAAGAGGTTTGACCAAATTTAATGAGCGTTTGGGCCCTTTTGTACGGTCTGTGGTGAGGGATGAAGAGAAGAAGGTAATAGCCAATCAGGCTGCACAGTGGGGTCGTAATCCTATTTATAGTATGGAGGAAGTTTGGGATGTGATGAAAGATTATGAACCTTCTATACAGCAACATGCTCTTAAACATATGTCCCCTACGTTGATTGGCCTTTGGCAACAACATTTTGGGAATGATGCGCCACAAATTTTAATAAATATTAGAGACCATATGTATTCCAGTGGTATGGATCCAGGCCAAGTTTTGGGAAATATTACTACGAGGGTTGCTTATAGGGGCAGGTTTCATGATAAGAGTTCTACCCCGGTGTCTCAGTTTCCGATGCGAGAAGTTCATCCCATATATCACCCAGAGTTAACGGATCAGCGGGGCAATGCTACTCGGGTGGGTGTGGCGGCCCGGTTTCAAGAACAGTGGGTTTATACTGCGTGGAAGAGGAGTGAGGTTCTGTCCCTTAAAACTCATCTGCGCTATCCTAGGAAAAATCCTACTGCTTATTATAAGGAATTGACTGAAGCTACTTCTTCTACTGTAATGACTCTTGCTGATATTGAAATGTTTGTTGGTCTTCTTGTTCTGGTTGATATTTGGGGGCAGGTTCATACTCAATATCATGTTCCGGAGTTGGACTTGGGATCAAATTAAAGCATGGGATCAGGAAAGAAAGCCAGGTGATAGGCCCCCAGCGGAGATTTTAGCGTTGCCAGGCCACATTATTACATACTTGCATTCTCTTATTCTGCTGAGGAAAGTAGATTAGGATAAGCTGACGGCTTGCCGACAAAGAAAGATGAGAGTGTGTCTGATTTTTTCACTTGGTTTGAGGATATATTTTTGGATTACAGTGGGCAGGATTTGTCTATTGAGGGCAGTGTTCGGTTGTTTGTCAACAGATTTGTTTCTAATTTACTTCCTGAAATTGAGACTCGTTTACAGGCTTCTGAAAGTACCTAGTCCACCTCTTCCCCTTCTGTTATTTTGAATATGGCTCACTATTATGAACATCGGGATAAAGAGGAGAATGAGAGGCTGGAGAAAAAGCATAAGGATTTGAAGACAAAGGTGTTGTTGCAACAGGTATTTAGAAGGAATGGTAGATGACGTGGCGCTCCTGCCCGACAGCTTCCACGCACTAGTAGGCAGCCGTACACTATGCTGTTGGGGCCGAATCAGTGTGCGTATTGCAAGGGAGAGGGTCACTGGCGTTGCAAGTGTCCCATGCTTTTGCAGAAGGTGGCAATCCCTAGAGGACGAGGTTCTCGTGGACGGGGACATGGATCTGGTGTGGCTGATAGGGCTCAAAATGCTGCGGCCTCACAGGGTCATTCTGATAATAATTACTTTGACGAACTTGTAATAGACAGTATTACCATGATGATTATGATATGGAAGGAGTGAGAGGAATGTCTTACAGCTAGGACAGCCGGGACAGAGTGGGGGACCAGTTCTGATACCTGTAGACCAACGTGGGCCTTATATAACAGCAGAACTGCAAGGTTCAACTAAGGAATTTTTAGTGGACACAGGTATGACAAAAAGTTCTGTTTCTTGAAAAATGGTTCCTAGGGTTGCTCTGTCTGGCCATAATAATGTTTCAGTAGGTTTTTCAGGTGTACCGGTTGTGAGCCCCATTTCAATACCCCTTGAATTGACTGTTGGTCCTCTTACTGTAGATTCTCCATTTTTGTTGCCATCTAGTTGTGGTGAAAAAGTTATGGGTTTGGACTAAGTTGAAGAAATTGCATGGTACTATTTATTGTTCTCCGGAAGGTGTTTATTTGATGATGGGTCCAAATGTGAGTAATAGACAATTTCCTTCTCTCCCTCTTCCTGCTGAATTTGCTGGGCGACAGGTGATACAGATGCTGGATTACTGCAAATACCGCCGGTTTTGATTCAAGTTAAAGACAATGCTATTCTGCCTCGTATTTCCCAGCGTAAAATACCACAGGCAGGAGAGCGAGCTTTATTGCAAATTATTCAGGATTTGATTAAGAAAGGAGAAGTTGTGTTTGTAATAGTCCCATTCTTCCAATTCTTAAAGTGACATCCTCAGGTTCCCCTGATGATTAGTAAGATGTTTATCATTTTGTGACTGATTTGCGCAAAGTTAACAAAATTGTGGTTCCCCAGTTTCCAGTGGTCCCAGACATTACTACACTCTAGACAATGATTCCTTCTTCTGCTAAATTCTTTTCTGTCATTGATTTGAAAAATGCATTCTTTAGTATTCCTAGACATCCAGATAGTAGGTACTTGTTAGGGTTTACACTAGCTGGCAGAAGCTTCAGGTTCTGTCGAGCTCCTCAGGGCTATACTGAAAGTCCAAGTATTTACAGACAGGCTTTAAAGAGATAGTTAGATTTCCTTTCGCTTCCTACAGGTAATGTGTTGGTGCAGTATGTTGATGATCTCCTGATCGCTTCTGCTACAGAGCAGGGTTGGACAAAAAATACATTTAAAATATGTTTGCATTTGGCTCGACATGGACATAAAGTTTCCCTTTTTAAATTTCAGAATTGTCGACAGGAGGTTACCTATTTAGGTCACCTACTGTCGAAGAAGGGTAGGAGTTTGACCCCGGTGCGCATCAGTACCATTCAGCCACGTTACCACCCCTCCCTTCTGAGAGTGATGAAGTCGACAAACATGATTGCATCTTCCGGACGGAAGAAGAGACGAAAGGACGGGTAGACTTGACTGATGTTACACAGACTCAGAAAGATGTGTGTGCTTTTATAGGTATCACTTCCTACTGTCGGCAGTGGATACCTAAGTATTGCCTACTGATCAAACCCTTGCTTGCACTAACAACGAAAGAAGTGCATGAGACTTTGCCTTGGACGCCTGAATGTCAGCATTCTTTTGAGCAATTGAAAACTGCGCTTTGTTCGGCTCCGGTACTCGGCACCCCTAATTATAACAAATCGTTTGTGTTGTATGTTCATGAGATGGCTGGTTGCATGCTTTCTGGTTTAACACACAAATTTGGAGATAAGCAACAGCCCTGTGCTTATTTGTCTGCTGTCCTTGATCCAGTCGCAAAAGCCCTTCCGAGTTGTATAAGAGCGGTAACGGCTGTGGCTACTTCGATAAGACAATTGGCTGGCCTCGTGCTTGATACTGACCTCACAGTCATGGTACCTCATCCTGTGGACACAGCACCTCACCAGCTATGAATTGACATTGTTTTCTAAACATATCACAATTAAAAGATGTGCCACTCTGAATCTGGCCACGGTACCACTCCTCCCTTGATGAAGTAGACTAACATGATTGTATCTTCCGGATGGAAGAGAAGACGAAAGGACGGGTAGACTTGACTGATATTCCCTTATCTGACCCACAAGGGGAACTATATGTCGATGGCTCTTGTTTCAAATTACCAGATGGCACTACAACTGCTGCTTATGCTGTTACTACACTGCATACAGTAGTAGAGACATCACAAGTCCCTTATCAGTCGGCTCAGGATTCTGAGCTTGCTGCCCTTATTCGAGCTTGTGAATTGAGTGAGGAACTGGTTGTCAATATTTATGCTGACAGCAAGTATGCTTCTGAGGTCGCGCATAATTTTGGGCGAATCTGGGCTGAGAGAGGATTCTGTACTTCCCATGGCACCAAAATCCAGCATGGGCACCTTATATTGCAGCTTTTGTCTGCTTTGACACTCCCTAATAAATTGGCCATAGTAAAGTGCAGTGCCCACCGGAAGGTCAGTGATGATGTGGGTAGGATAAATGCATTTGCAGATCAGACAGCTAAGGAAACGGCTTGGACAAAGATGAAAAGAATGTTTGTAGCAGGCACGGCTAGGTGGGTGCCTGAAGTTGTCATGTTTGAGGACACACTTGAGAATGTAAAAGAAATACAAAGTGAAGCTACAAAAGAGTTAGCAGTATGGCAGGAAAGTACAGCATAATTGAAAGATGAGGGATGTTGGATTGGTAAGTCGGGAAAGCAGAGATGGATGTTGCCCGATGCATATGTTCTTCCTGTGATTACGATGGCCCATGGCCCATGGCCCAGCCAATATTAGCGCTAAGGGTATTTGCAAGTTGTTCAACCCTGTATGGCAGAATGACAATATTCAAAAGACAGCTGCACATTTAGTGAAGTACTGTATGATGTGCATGATGCACAAACCTGGAAAGGGCACCCCTACACCGCCTGGTCATTTTTCACCACTCACTTTTCCTTTTGAGCTCCTCCAAATGGATTACTTAGAGATAGAAAGATGCAATAATTTGAATTTTTTTCTGGTGGTTGTATGTGCATTCAGTAAATGGGTTGAGGCTTATCCTACTAAAGACAACACAGCCATTACGACTGCAAAAGTGGTCCTAAAGGAGTTCTTGCCTCGTTTCGGCTTGCCTCATTTGGTCTGGAGTGATAATGGAAGTCATTTTAATGTGAAAGGGATTCAATTGATTTGTGATGGTTTCACATAAAGCAGAAGTTTCATGCTGCCAATCATCCACAGTCAGCAGGTTTGGTTGAGAAGTACAATGGTACTCTGAAGTTCAAGCTGGCAAAAATTCAGGAGACCACAGGGTTAAAATGGGCAAATGCTTTACGGTTAGCTCTTTTATCAACCAGAACAACAGCACATTCTAGGACAGGATTGTCACTCTACGAAGACGTGTTTGGATACCCAACAAATGTCTGGGGTGGCCCGCGACCTCAGTGGTTCTCCGATATTGAGTATCCGTTGTTGATTGACTATCTTGGCCAGTTAACTATATGTTTATGTTCTATCTACCAACAGGTCTGGGTTTCCCTGCCTCCTACGCCAGTGGGGCTGGGCCATAAGATTAAGCCTGGTGACTATATCTTAATCCGAAACTTTCAGCAGAAGAAAAGTTTGGAGCCGCATTGGAGGGGGCTGGAGCATGTCCTGCTAGCAACTCGAACAGCAGTAAAGGTGGCTGGCCGTAAGAACTGGATTCATGCGACTCGTTGTTGCAGGATTCCTCTACCCCTGCCCTACGACCAGTGTGTGAAGGATATTATCGGGGACTCTGTGTGTGAGACTGTACCTCGGTTTGTCCCCTTCAAAAATTCCAAACTGACCGGGACGCGAACGGACAAGGAAAATGTTAATGGGCTGAATGTGGCTGTTCCTCCAGAAATACAAGCTATCCAGGAGCCTCTTTTCATTGATTCCTCTGTGCTTGGAGCAACTAGGTACAATTTGCTCCCTCGGCTGAGGGATAGTGCGCCAAAAGAGAAGAAAGATTAGATAGGGATTGACTGTGTTAGTCAAGGTGTACTTTGCTATAGTACCAAAGCAATTAGTTCAGGGTGACAAGAGTTTTGTGCACTGTTTGAACATTGGACAGTATTAATAAAAGTATCCTGTGGGGGTACAATATCCTGGTCGACGAGGGATACGAGCTTAGGACAGAGAAAGCTCCACCGCTGGTGCTCAAGAACACCAACGTATTGATGAACAATGAGAGCCTGTACCAGTGAGGCTCTGGCAGACACTGGGAACTTGTATACTACTTTGCATCTTGCCCCCTCTTAAGTTTTTCCATTATTCACAATGTACCCGTTAATTTTTGTGACTTCCGCCCTCCTTACAGTCTCCATTCCAGATGCTGAAAGTATGGAGTGTTCCTAAACAAGTCCCCTATGTTTATATAGATTTTTTGTGTTATTTGGTATTACTAGAAAATGTTTAGCTCATGCTAAAAGGAGGGTCTGTTAGAATAGAAAAATTCATGTTTGCTCATTGTTCTATGTTTGTTAGCATTTGCGCCACCATTTTCCATGCCAGTGCCATTTTGTGTTAAAACCGAAACTTATACTCTGCTATTTCGGTGAAAATGCCTCTGTTAGGTTCTGTTTCTCCAAGGTTGGGTTTTGCTTCACTAATGAATACAATGTTCTTATTAGCGCATACCTTTCCTTCTAGATAGAGGCCTTCTCCCTCTTGTCTAGTGGCGGGCACGGGCAGAATTAGCTTGGATAGTAGATAGTGTGTGCCCGGCCACAGAATCGAAACATTTGTTTTTGTATTTCACTGTTTAGCTGCATCTGCTTGAAAAATTCCATTGTGGGCGTGCCTTCATTGGTTCTGAAATGTTCATAATGTATATTTATGCTTGCTGATATCAATCCCTCTGCAGCACTCTAAGCAACTGGGCAGACTGGGCTCCACTCTGAGTGTATTCGAATAAACAAATATTGGTTTGTATTCTCTACTGTCTGACCGACTCTTTATTTGGCATGGAAGGCTGAGAGGTGGTCGTGAGTGACCCTTTTGACCCTAATCTGACCACTTTCTTCACAGTAACCTCTCTATTAGACCTTGAGTGTTGGCACTTCACCCTGTCTTCAGCTTTCTAGGGGCACACAGGGCTTTCAATTCTTGGGATGAAAGCTCACTGTATCTAGAGGGCAGAGAGCCACTGGCATCTCCTTTAGTAGACATACTAAGTGTGGTGAGGTGTTGCACCTTCCTCACCTAGTGGGAACTAAACTCTCTGAGGTTGGAGAAAGGGTGTGCTAGACCCTTGACATACCCAACCCTAAGTTCAGTAGAACTTACTTATTCTAAGCTAGTATTATATTTATCTAGTACTTAGTGGTTTTCAGTTAATCAATACAAAGATGTATCTGATAAAACAATGGAGGCTTGAATCCCAACCGCTGCACACCAATGTGAGAAGCTGGCCTGGTCTATGCGTTCCACTAATTAAAGTGAGCATCTTGTACCAGTCCAAACAACCCTGATGGTGATTTAAGAGGTCAAAGATAACCTTAGAAAGCTATTCAAGTGGTAGCTGTGGAGAACAGCCTTCAGGCTTAGTCTTGAAGGAATGTTAAGCAGCTTGTTTTACCAGAATGCAACCTTATGGTATTGATTAGATGAAAGGAGAACCACACAGTAGTTATAAAATATGTATCTTTTTAATATAACACACTTAAAGTACGACACAGTATCTTCTACACCAAGATACTCACAAAGCACACAATACTGTAGCATACAAACAATAGTAAATATCACTAATACACAGTGGGCTCCAGGGGAGATCAAACCATATACTATAATAGTGGTATAAGAATCACGACTCGAGTCAAGACAGTGTTTAGAGGATGTAGAATCCCTAGGACCCCAAGGAACCACCCGAGGAGGGTAAGTAGGGACCCCATGGAGGAAGGGTGCAGTGTGGGAACAGGACAGCTGGCGCCATACAATTCTATGGGAGAGTCACAGTTGCAGTTTTAAAGTTTAAGGACCCTTCTGAGTGGACTTCGAAGAAACCCTGTGGAACTTAGGAGGTTGGAGAGCCACCCCACCCATGGATATCGTAGTACCAGAGTTACCTATCCCAGGGAACCCGGGTGCATAGGGCTGAAGTCGCTTCGGAAACCACCGTCAAACTCAATGGAGGACTTCGAAGAAGAGCCACTTCTGGGAAGAAGAAAAGTATCTGATGGAATACAAGGTGGATTCTTGTTAAAGAGTACCTTAAAGCAGAAGGGACTGATTCTGGGTCACTCAGGAGTGACCAGAGGCTCAGTAGACGAATTCCCATCGATGTTGGATGGTTTAGATATGTTGAGGTGGTTCTTGACTCTGCAGTCACAGGGACCAGGAGATATCGAGGATGACCAGGAGCCGTATGCAAGCTGTCCCACGAAGGACGTCGAGTGCTGAGGGGTCGGTGTCCGGCTGTAGCACCAACAAGCCTTGGCAGTGGAAACCCACGCATGAATGGGTGTGTGACTGCCTTTGTGGGACTGTGAGTGGCTTTGAAAGTGCCAGCATAGAACTGTGAGTGGGTGTGAGTGCATGTGTCGGTCTCTGAGTTGAGTGCCTCTGTTGGTCTGTAAGTGGTTGTGTGAGTGCCTGTGTGGGTCTTTGACTGGTGTGTGAGATCCTATGTAGGTCTGTGAGTGAGTAGGTGCCTGTGTGGGTCTGTGACTGGGTGTGTAAGAGCCTGTGTGAGTCTGTGAGTAGGTATCTGAGTGCCTGTGTGAGTCTCTGAGTGGGTGTGTTAGTTCCTGTGTGGGTCTGTTACTGTGTGGGTGTTTGAGTACCTGCACAGGTCTGTGAGTGGGTCTGTGAGTACCTGTGTTAGTGTGTGAGCAGGTTTGTCATTCGCTACAAGGATTTCGGAGTGGGTGTGTAAGTCCCTGCGTGGCTGTCAGTGGGCATGTGATTGCCTGTGTGGTTCTATCAGTGGGTATGAGAGTGCATGTGTGGGTCTGTGAGTGAGTATGTGTGTGGTTGTGTGAGTCTGTAAGTGGGTGTGTGAGTGCATATATGTGAGTAGGTCTCTGAGTGCCAGTATATGTCTGTGAATGGATGTGTGTGATGTGTGTGCATGCATCTGTAACTGGGTCTGTGAGTGCCTGTGTTGGTCTGTGAATGTGTCTGTCAGTGCCTGCTTGGGTCTGAGAGTGGGTGTGTGAGTGGTTATGTGGGTCTGTGAATGGGTGTATGAGTGCCTGACTGGGTCTATGAGTGGGTCTGTTAATGGCTGTGTGGATCTGGGAGTGGGTGGGTGTAAGAGTGCCTGTGTGGGTCTGTTACTGGATTTGTGAGTGGCTGTGTGGTCTGTCAGTAGATGTGTGAGTGCCTTCTGTAAATGGATGTTTGAGTACCTACATATGTCTGTGAGTGGGTCTATTAGTGGGCACATATGTCTGTGAGTGGGTGTGTGATTGCTTTTATGTGTATATATGTCTGGGTCTGTGAGTGCTTGCATGGTTCTCTGAATGGGTGTGTGACTGCCTGTGCGGGTCTGTAAATAGGTGTGAGTGTTCTTGGGTGGGTGTCTGAGTTGGTTTGAAAGGGCATTTTTTTCAAAATTGCATCAATAATCGCAAATCCATCACAGATTTACATGGAGACCATGCTGAGCCTCAAGGCAAATCTGCGGTTAACCAAAGTGGAAAACAAAGGATGTCACTCAATTTGGTACATAACATAGGTTCCTTTGACACTCATCTATCACTCCCATGCGGCCCCTTTCATCGTTTTGCAGATACATTTTAAGACCTCGGACCATTTCCCAATATATAAAATGGTGGGTGCAGCCTCCCAGTCAGGTTGAGGTCATCCTATAACGACATTGCTGGTGGCACATGAATCTGCTAATCCAGCACAGGGGATACGCAAAGGGTCACATCCCTTGATATACAATTTTGGGGCATATCTACAACACGGCGATAGAAAATTATCACCGCTTTAGTGGCCATTTTGGCCGAAAAGCAGCGATAATTTTATCGCCTAATTAGCTAGCTCACGCTAACACGTGAAACCTTGCGTTAGTGCACGGATTCCTAACGCCCAGCTTTGCATCTCTAATGAGATGCAAAGTGGGCGTTCCTGACCCGACATGACAAGAGAAATGTCGCCAAGCGACATTTCTCCTACCATCAAGCCCCACGCCACGAAGCATAGTGGCAAGAAAAGTAGCGATATCCCCTGTTATCGCTACTTTCCTTACGCCTGCTTCAGGACTGACTTAGCCATGATATCCTATGGAAGGTGGATATCATGGCTAAGTTTGTGAGGCCCTATCAACAAGCTAATGCCACATTTCATGAGATTATCGCTGGGTTTCCAGCGATAATCTCACGTTAGGCAGTTAGCGCTAGGATTTTTATCGCTTTTGAGATAAGCGTTGCTAATAGCACGCTATCTCAGCGATAAAAATCCATGCTAGCCGGCGATAATTATCCTAGCGCTAAGTGCGCTTAACGATTATTATCGCCGGTTGTTGCTGATATGCCCCTTAGTTTTTCCTTTATTAACTCCTGAACTACTAAATGGAATTACACCAAATCAAAACAGGCCTTTTTTTAGACCAAGAGATATTTCTCTGCCAAATTTGGTGTCATTCCATCTAGCAGTTCAGGCTATATTCGTGTTCTAAATCCCTATGGGAAATTGCTCGGGAAACGCACATTTTTTGGTCCCCCTTTTCCACTGCCTCCGCTTGACGGCTGGCTCCAAATGTTTCCATGCAGGACAAGACAAAACGGGCCACTTTTACTAAATGCATGCTTGATACAAGCTGCGTGGTAAAGGCAATGCATGGTTAACCCTGTGTTGTAAAGGATGATTCCCCTCCATGTTTTCAAACGAATACAAATATTTTATTTCTGACGTGCTATTACAATCAGGTTTCAGTTAGAACCACTACCAACATTCGAGTTCTATACACCATCTTACAAATATCCTTCGGCGCCCACCATTCCTCAGTGGTCTCTTGTCTATGTATCACTATCTGTCCAATGGAATATCAATTCTATTTTTGTAACACACTGTTTTATTCGCCCAGTACACTACATTAATAAATATCCTTCCCTGCAATCTCTCGCAGAGAATGAACAGGTGAACCTGATGTTGCCCAGGGCACGATCTATTTTAGTAACTCACGCGCAAGAAGGTACTGTCCAGGCTTCATCCTGCACTCCTCAGAAAAAAACATCTTCTCTTCATTTCTAGCAGAGCAATTTGTATAACAAAAGCATTTTGTGAAATCTTTATGGTAATATTTGCTACTTTTTTCTAAATCGGAGCTGTCGGTATTATGCAGATCTGCCCACCGTTGAGATAATTCAACATGTTCTCCTTGAGTCCTGGGTAATTTTTTGTCCTTTTAGTGCGTACAGAAGAACGACGACTTTGTATAAGATATTTCGAAATATATTGAATAAAGCACACATAATAAGGAAGGACGTGCGGAATGCAAATGTTATCACAGGCTACATTCTTTCAAGAATGTCGGCTTTCTTATCATTCTTCGCAAGGAACACATTTTTATTCCGCTCCATTTGCATTTTGCCTGGGGTTTTATGGACGGTTTCCGTGGCACTTTTTTATGTATTTGTTGAATGATGTTGCTTCTTTTGCAGTGCCTCTTCCTAACTTCTTAATAATCCCGAGGCCTGCAAACAGGTTTATACCTGAATTTGTGTTTCTGTAAAAAAAATACCTGAATTTGTGTGTTCCCATAAAAAACAAATTATTGAATAAATATATTCTCAAGATGAAGTGTGCAGTATACGCCACATCTATTGCCTATTCCCCCTCATAGGTGGGCAATGGATGGGTTAAACTATGATCTTCGTGCAGTAGTCCCATTGCCCCTTTAATTTTAAACTGGACACAAATGCCCTGACCGCTGACCATATTATACAAGAGGCGCGCAAAGTTTTTATGACGCAAGCAAGGCGATACCACGCGTAGATCACAATTATTGGCCTACTCGAAGGTTTCTTTTGTGCCTAAATGTATTTCCTTAACCCCTTCGATGCTGCGCAGATTCCGCCGCTGTGCTGACGGAATCTTGCGCGGGTGTGGTCATGACGGAATGGTTCCGTCATGAGCACAGCTCAACCGTGGGTCATGACGGAACCATTCCGTCATGAGCACCGAAGGGGTTAAGCAGGTATTTCGTTCAAACTGACCCCATTTCTGAGTGCTAATTGGCTCCGGAATTGGAAGGCCCTATTCCTCCTGAGATAACTTGTAATGCAACTTGAAACAAATTAAAAAAAGATGAAAACATTGACAGTTTTAATATGGAAACCCTCATGCAGAAGATATACCAAACAACAGGTATTAAACTCTGTTGTAAAAATACTCCACATCAAAATGGTCAGGAGATGAAGGTTTATTCATGCGGATCCTTCAGCCTCTCGCTGTGAGATGCCAACATTCTAACAGGAGCTTCAGCCCCAACATTCTAAGGCTGAGCAGACCCATAAGGCGAAGGAAAGGAGGGGGGGAAAAGGGAAAGGGGAACAAGACCAGATTATAACACATCTCCCTGCAGAGCAGAGAAAAATATACAAAACGAGTTAAGCTCCTCAGATAAACATTGCCCAAGGTCTAAGGGCAGATAGAGAATTATCAACATTACATTTTTTCAGCAGACATGAACACATGGAATAAACGTTTCCCCAAGTCTAAAGTTGAATAGAGAAGTACATAAAATGCAATCCCCCAACAATTCCCTACGCTAGAAAGACTCTCTAACACAGGAGAATGGGGAGAATGAGACAGATGGAAAGATTAAGGTCCCATTTTGTAGTCAGATTGCCAACTTGGGGGTTTACGTACTCTAGCCACCTTGAGTTCCCCACTACTGGGCGTTTCAGGACTTCGATCTTTCTCATAAGGGGGTTTGGAACCAGTAGTGCTTGGACAACTAGCTATGTTGTCCATACTCCACGTGCCACCGTCTTCCAGCACCACTGAATTGTTGTTAACCCGAGTTATCCTCAGTGGTTTGGAAAATGAGGAGATCTTGGATTTGGACAGGGACGGCCTCTTAACAACCACCCACTGGCCTTCTCTCCACCTTTTTTTTTGATGCTCCCCAACGACTGTCGTACCTGAGCTTGTACTCTTGTTGATGTTTCTGAGTTTTCTCCAACACAACGTCTCTGTCCACCCACACAGGAGTTCCTCCATTTAGCCAGTTAGGAGTAAGTTTGGAACCCAGGTTCCTGCCTTTGAGAGAAACAAACGGTGACACTCCAGAGACAGCATTGGGCGATGTATGATATGACCACAGCATTTTCCTTATGGCTTCCTCCACCGGAACCTGGGAGCTCAATGCAAGCTGGATGGTGTCGTTTAATTTCCTGTTCGCCCTTTCCACCAGACCATTGGCTTTGGGACAGTAGAGTGGGGATTTGAGATGTGTGATGGACAGCATGGACATAAACTGCTTCATTTCCTCTGAAGCGAATTGGACTCCGTTGTCAGTTATTATGACACCTGGAATACCCTCCTTAGAAAAGGTGTCTCTCAAGAAATTCAATAGCGACGCGGTAGTGATGGAAGATACCATTCTCGTTACAATCCAATGAGAGTGGTAGTCTATAAGAACAAACATGAACCTATGAGATTGGTTTAGTAGGTTCAGGGGACCAATTATGTCCAATCCCAACTTCTCCCAGGGTACGGTGGGGACCTCCACCGGGAATAGCGGTGACTTACGGACAACTTTGGTTTTGTCGCAGGAGCCGCAGGCTGCGCAATTCTTTACTTGATCCTCCACTCGCGAATCCATCCCGGGGAACCAAAAGTGTTGCCTGATTTTGCTTTTCGTCATGCTCCTCCCCGGGTGGCCCTCATGGGCAATCTGTATTATTCTTTCGTACATGTTTTTCGGAGGAATGATCTTACTTCCTCTACAAATTTGGTTCTCAACGATGGATAATTAATCTTGCACCGGCCAGAAATGCCGAATAGAATCCGGCACCTCCTGCTTGTTAACAGGCCAACCACTGCGAATCATATTCCTTAATGTAGCTAAATCACTATCATCACCTATGGATTTCTCCCACTCCTCACGATTGATGGCCGGAATTTCAACCAAAAGAATTGTCTCCTCCGGTGGGTTTTGCATCGGGTTCCCATTGGTCATTGGTCTGGAGAGACAGTCCGCTACCCTATTCTCACTTCCTGGGACGTATATCATGGTGTAGTTGAACCCTTGCAGACTCAGCACCCATTTAGATATTTGTGGAGTGGTATTTTCCAGGCATTTAGTGGAGAATAACGGTAGTAAGGGTTTGTGGTCCGTTCTCAGCACAAACAGGATGTCCCACAAGAAATACTTAAAGTGGTTTATGGCCCAGTAGCACGCCAAAGCTTCTTTTTCTATCGTCAAGTAGTTCAGCTCAGCATCTCTCAAAGTTCTAGAAGCGAAGGCAATCACTGTTTCTTGACCTTTCGTGCTCTGCGTAAGTGAAGCTCCCAACCCCTTTGCGCTAGCGTCTGTGGTGAGGGTGGTTTTAGCATTGGGATCGAAAGCACTCAGGATAGGTGCATCAACGATGGCCTCCTTGATGAGTTGGAAAGCTGATTGGTGATCTTGCTTCCAAGCAAATTGAGACCCCTTCTTCAGCAACTCTCTGAGGGGACACACCTGATCCGCAAAGTTTTTGACGAACTTGGACATGTATTCCGCCAGCCCCAGGAACGATTTGAGTTCATCCTTGTTGGTGGGTGCAGGGGCTAGTTTAACGGAGTCCACCAGACTGGATTTGGGTTTGATTCCCTCACTTGAGATGGTGTGACCGAGATAGACTACAGATTCCACCCCGATTTTGCATTTTGTCTTTCTGAGTGGTGAAACCTGCCTTACTAAGTCTGGTCAACACTGCTTCCAGAGTCTTATTGTGTTCTTCAGCTGATGAACCGTGAATCAGGATGTCATCCTGGAAACAGAGAACTTTTCCCAGACCTTGCAGTATATGTTGCATGACGCGTTGAAACACTGCCGCAGCAGATGCCAGGCCGAAAGGCAATCTGGAAAACTGATAAGCCCCATGCGGGGTTATAAAAGAAGTGAGGGGCTTGGAATCCGGGTGGTGAGCGACTTGGTGGTAAGCCGAGGATAGGTCTAGAACAGTAAAGACTTTAGCTCCATGGATGGCAGACAGCATTTCATTAATGTTGGGGCGGGGGTGTCGGTCCACCCAAATGTTAGAGTTCAAGTCCCTAAGGTCAACACATAGACGGATCCCCTTGTTTCCACCTTTGGCTGCTACGACGATGGGCACCAACCATTCAGAGCTCTCAATCCTCTCTATGATCTTGCACTCTTCCAATCTGTCCAGCTCCTTCTTAAGCGGTTCCCTCGTCAACAGTGGGATGGACCTTGGTTTGTGGATGATAGGTCTGGCATTGGCTTTAAGTTTGATTTTGTGGAGGAAGCCTTTTAGGAGTCCGAGTTTGTCTGTAAACACCTCTGGGAAATGATTGCAGATTTCCATCCCAATATTGGCCCTGTCGATCAGGTACACAGGTTCCTGCGCGTTGGGGTCTAGTTTGATTCCTAAATCCTTTTGGTGTTTCCACCCTAGTAGGTTGGAACCATTCCTTGTGATGTAGACTTTTCCCACGGTCGATCTAGCCTTAAAGTTAATGTTCATGAGTAGCATTCCTACCAGTGGTATGGGATCTTGATTATAACCCCCTGGTTTGACGTCTGGAGGTAAGAGACTATACACCCTTGTCCCCGAATTAGCCAGAAACGTAGCTTCATTCACGAGTGTATATGGGGAACAGGAATCTGCGTAGACCTCATACTTAACATTGTCCAAAAATATTTCACACTTGGGGTAAGAAGTGCTGTTGCATTCCGAAAAGTTGGATACTTGGAAAACAATATCCTCGCTAGGGAGTTGTGGATCCAGATCCCCGCCTATCATGTGGGTGACACTGTTTTTTGCATTGTGGCATACTTTAGAGAAATGCCCCCTTTTCTTACACTTGCTGCATACAACGCCCCTTGCAGGACAGCTTACACTGTTGGCCAGATGATTAGGATTTCCGCACCTGTAACATTTTAGTTTGTTCCCTGATGCAGTAAGTACTTCAGTACTGGAAGGTGAAGGTTTGTGTTTGTAGTCTTTACTGGAGATCTTGTGTACACTGTTCTCCGCAACTTGTTTTACCTCCACGGCTTCCTTCATTTCGTTCATACAATAAGCTGTATGTTCTATGCTCTTAGCAATATCAATAGCACGTTTTAAATCAGGGGCTTCTGCAAGAAGTCTTTCTTGGATCTTCTTGTTACAGGTACATCTTACTAGCTGATCTCTAATTAGTGACTCAGTTAACATACCAAACTCACACGTAGAGGCTAAACCTCTCAGAACAGCAATGTAATTTATCACTTTTTCATTTTTCCCTTGAACGCGCCCAAAAAATTTGTGGCGTTCTAACACAATATTAATTTTGTCACCAAA
This sequence comes from Triturus cristatus, assembly GCF_964204655.1. Classification (NCBI taxonomy): domain Eukaryota; kingdom Metazoa; phylum Chordata; class Amphibia; order Caudata; family Salamandridae; genus Triturus; species Triturus cristatus. Next base: position 853,580,350 of record NC_140588.1, on the reverse strand, counting down.
TTGAGCTTCCAGTTTCAATAATGTTAACTGATACACGTCATATTGGACATCCCCCTCGCCCCCAGCTCCCTCATTTGCATTTTCAACAATAGAATCAGGCAAGTCATCAAAAATATCCCTCCCTTGCTTTCCCAGATTATGCAGTAGGACATGTTGTTTACGCACCGCAGAAAACCTGTCACCCCCAATGGCAATAAGGTAAGATTCAAACAGGTTTACCCATTTTTTCCATGGGATCACTGGATCCCCACTCTCGTCCAGGAATGGAGGGGGTTGAGACATTGCGAATGCGGACATGGTGGAGAATCGTCGAAGAAGAAAATGCAGAAACAGGGAAGAAAAGTGACAAAAGAAAGAAGATAGGGTAAGATAAGGTGAGGAATAGAAAGAAACGAGTGGCAAGGCTAGCAATGGAAAACAACAGAAGAGATAAGTAGAAGTAAAATAGTAAAACACCAGTAATCCAACCCACTGTGTAATGGAAACAGAACAAAAGGGAGAGTACTGAATGGAAACACTAAACTTGCGTGAGCTGAGCCTGTCAGCGATAGATTTGAAGCAGGCTGGATGAGCTTAGAGGAAAGTTAGAGTGCAATGTTGTTATTTCCCAGCAGGAGGAGCAGTGCCAGAGAAAACAGAGAGCAGTGTCTTACTACGGAGCGTCCTCTGTGGAGTTCAGTCAGAAAAGAGGCGGAAACACCAGGAATCGGAATATCTATGAAGAGGAAACGACGTCGCCTCAGCGCTGACAGGATGCGAAGCTCTCACATTCGGAGGCCAACACACGCGAAGAGCAGCACAAGCGTCCCCGACCCTCTGGTACACAGCTTCACGAAGCAGCACACAATCTTGGGAGATAGATATTCAGCGGGCAGCATGCGACCTCAACGGGAGCAAAAGCAGGTGTCTCCTTGACAGCCAAGACAGACAGCAAGTTCGGGGAACAGAGCCGAGCAGCAAAACAGCAGGGACTCACCTGCACGGAATAGATAGCGAATCACCGGAGTACAAACTCAGCAGAGGGAGCACAAAGCAGGCGTTCCAGGAACCAGCAACGGCAGGCAGCGAACTCAGGGAACAGCGCCGAGAAGCTAAACAGCCGGGAACTCTCAAACACGGAGACAGCAGCGTTGCGAAAAGATGAAAGAACGATCCCCTTGTCAAACGACCACGAACTGAATGACGGCAAGATGGGAGACACCACTGCCAGGAAGGTCCAACGAAAGGCGGAAAGGCACTGGGGGAAGGATCCAGACCGTCCCCAGCACGGTAAGATAACTCGTCGCCAAATTAATGTTGTAAAAATACTCCACATCAAAATGGTCAGGAGATGAAGGTTTATTCATGCGGATCCTTCAGCCTCTCACTGTGAGATGCCAACATTCTAACAGGAGCTTCAGCCCCAACATTCTAAGGCTGGGCAGACCCATAAGGCGAAGGAAAGGAGGGGGGAAAAAGGGAAAGGGGGACAAGACCAGATTATAACAAACTCATTGCAAGTTCAAGAATTATGGGAAGAGGCAACTTTGCAAATGTGAGCACATTAGTATCTAGCCTTTTTCTATTTGTATCTCCAGTAAACAAGGCATTTAGAACTTGCATCCTAGTCCTTGCCTTTAACATCACGTGTCCCACCTCTATTTCATATCATACGGCGGTGATTGATGTAGGGACTCTATAATCCAATTGATAAGACCTTCCAATATAAGGCAGACGTGAAAAATCCAGTGAGGTATATCCATAGAGTGCCTTCCACTACAAGATAATTATTGTAGTTTACCTGCATGTATTCCTTGAAGATGTTTTCAGTAATAGTAGTTGTCCTGGTAACAGAATGTGAGTCTCATGAGTTCTAGGTTGAGACTGGCATTCTTACCGAGAAAGCACTGAAGAGCAGACCTGTTTATGTCAGTGATTGAATACAATAAAGCGTGTTTTGGATTACCATCATCTTACCGGATTTATTATTGGCGACGAGCAGTTCTTGATTGGGGACAAGCTACAACCACCGATTCCCCTGCGAACCAATTTATTTTTTTTGTTCGGATGGACGATGTTTAAACCTTATGGATTTATGTCTTTAATTACATTCTCTTCGATAGCAAATGGACAAATGGATAATTGCCTACCAGACCACATGAGGAGCGAAGTTTTGTTACTGTTTGTTTCTTCCCTCAAGGACTTCTATATACGGTAAAGTAAGTAGCCGTTCATTACTTACTTTAGAAATTCTCCACGAGCATCTACGCGCGCTGCTGGCTCCATGACTACCATTTTCATGCGACGCATTCCTTCAAGCTGAAAGTCTCGTCTTGGAATCTCATAGTGACGCTGACGCTCGCATAGTGACGCTGACGTTCGCGTTACCTTACGCATCGCATCATAGAACGTGGGGGCCATTTTGAATTGGGCTGCATTTTATACTTCGCGCATAGACTGAGCTGCATTCAACGCACGATTATGGAGAAACTTATTTCTTTTCCCTTTCTGTATTTTCCGAACAGCGTGATACAGACACTCACAGTGACTGGCACACTGGTGATTGGGAAAGCACTATTACTATTGTGGAAATGTGGATTTTCCTGATCAGTTATGTCCCCTATCTTGGACCCCAACGGTTCTATATGCATGTTACAAGTACATGTATGTTCCCTCCAGTTCCAGTTTCTAAGACGCAAACATATGTGTGTCTACCGTCGACATGTTCTCTGTCAGATCCGCCATCACAGGGCTGGATATTCGATTCCTAAGTATGAAAGGCCACCGACTTTATATGGCTAAGTTACTTCATTTTTACAGTTCAGGCAAGTAGGCCCGATTCTGTCCTCAAGCCTTTCCCTGCTCTCTGTCTCTGACAGCTTCAGCTTGAGCTCGCATCTGTATCCATGAACTTTGTCCTACTCCCTGTGCAGCTAACGGTGCCTGCCTCGGCCAGTTTTCGCCTGTCTGCCAAGAAGTTGTATTTCACCTTCGAATTATCTATTTTGCTCTCCAGCCGATGCATTCCTGTCTAGTGATTTAGGTAAACATTTCCTTTAGCTCACAAGCAAGGACTCAGCCTTTCCGTCCTCCAGCAAGTGATTCATAGCCCTGTTGCCATGGAAAGTTTTCTATCCCTCGCATCTCATATAGACACTTAGACGCTCGTACACGCACACAGTCAGTATAGAATAGATTCTGTCCGAGAGTCTCTTCCTTGTGGATAACATAGTTCTTTAAACATAGGATGTTAGATATGATTTGGGATTAGGTTGACTTGACCCCCAGACTTCTCGTCTCCACATGTAGAGCTAAATGTCAAGTCCCCTTCACCCCCTAGTTGCACGTCAATTACACGTCATGCTGCCGCGCGCGCATCTATGCCAAGTATTATCTTATAGATCCACCTATGTCTGATAATCCTAACCAATCATGTTTCTTTTATTCCTTATTACGCCTAGTTTCGATTATGTCACTGTCATGTCACTTTTCTTATCAAATGTTACGCCTTCTACATTCGTTTCATTGTAATGCATTTATTATAAAAATACATGTCTGTCAATAAAATATTGTACTTCACTTCCTGAACCCTCGTGGTGACGGAACCTGAAGGCCGCGACTCGAGTCGGCCATTTTGAATGGAATAAAGCCCATTAGAAAACCTCTTATACCACGGATTCTGCCTCTTGTTATTTTGAGCTATTTTACTTTATTTAAGATCCCGTATGAAATTCAGTCCGGTATTTTTATTTACCACATAATGGCGCCCGAATAGGGACACTTTCTCATCTCACGCGCCGGCGGTGCGTTGCAGGCCCGGTCTCCTGCCACAGCTGGACGGACCATAAACGCGTACCAGCAGGATTTCCTGTAAGCTCCCTCCGGTCAAGCGGGGGCGACTGAGGCTGCGATCAACCCAGACGAGGCGGTGAGAAGTGCGAAGTATCCCGACCAGAGCCTAGCTGAGAGAGCAAGATCCGAGGTATACTGAGGCCCACCAGGTTTTCCGAAATCCCGACGTCCAGAGGGTCCGCTGTCCGCAGTTATCGAGTCCTGTCCATTCTCTGAGGCCTTCCGTTTCAAGGAGCTACTCGGTGAGTACCATCGCCGGGGAGGCGTGTTGACGCGCACATAGGTTGTGCCGGTCAAGACGGATTTGGGTACACAAATCCGGTCTGCACTGTTTAGCAGTGTATATGTACTGTTTAGCAGTATATCAAGTATTCCGAAGTATTCAGTTATCGTCAAGAATTCAGCGTGGTGATTAGTTAGGCAGACTGTCATCATTGTCGATCATTGTTATAATTTTTAATGTTTAATGTTTAAAGTATTCAGAAAATGTCTTGCATATTGTGGTATGAATGACTGTTCATTGTTCACTGTTCATTTATTGTGTTTTTCGTATTAAGAAAATTCAAGAGTAAGTATCAGATCAGTTGTAAATATGCCGCTCTTCTCGAAGTTAAGACAGATTACTACTAGAAAAGGGGTGCTTGAAGAAGCAGTTCCTATTCCTCCTAGGGACACTCCAGGACATTTTATGTACCATAAGCATGGCTTAGATGCCATATTGTTTCTTGATCTATGGGTAGATTATACCAAGGGATTACCGGAAAGTCAAAGGTGGCCCGCAGCGGGAACCTGGGATGCAGAGTGCATCATGAAAGTGGAGGAAGAGTTATGGAAAAGAAAGGTCAGACAGTCACAGAAAGACGCTGTTGAGTTATGGCGTAAAGAATCTCATAGACGAACAGAAAAAGCACGTAGACAAGAAGAGAGGAGTAAAGAAAGTTCAAATAAAGTTCAAGAAAATCTATTAATTGAGGAAGGTATCCGAGTGAAATCAGAACAAGTGAATAGACAAAGAAATGCTCTTATGAATGGTATGTATCCCCTTCTAGCCGAAGGACTACCTAAGGCTGCTCCAGAGATGCCAAAAGACTTGCCACCCCCATTATTTCCAATTAAGGTACATCCAAAAGGGCATCCCAGAACCGCAGAAGATGTTTTTCTTTCCTCATATCTAGACGACGCAGCTCCCGAGTATGCTAACGCCACACCACATAGACCGTCTGGCGGAGGGGTTCAACGTCAGGATCAGGTATCTGTCCCCGTGCAACAGCAAGTCCCGATACAAGCTTCGGCAAGCACATCTGTTTCCGCATCTGTCTCCGCAGTCGATCCTATAGGGGTATCGACACCCATAGTTGCTGTGTCACGTTCAACGAACCCATTCACACCCGACGCCCCAGGTGGGGCCACGGGAGGGGCTAGCAATACCTTCACACCACCTAGAATAAATAAACTTGTCTTTCAAGAGTCAGCGCATTCACGTACACCTAAATTCGTAAGTGAACGTACGCTTAAGGAACTCCTTGTAAATTGTAGATATGACCCAGTGGTTGGTAAAGAGGACGAAATGGTCCTGGCATCATTACGTATCAGGCGAGCCGCAGAGTATTTAGCAAGGTTACCAGGAATGACTACGCATCTAGATAACATATATCATTTTGTTCAAACAGGACGAGATCCAGGATGTATTAACAGAGCTATGGAATTCCAGAAAGTAGAGATACAGGGGGAACTGTTACGTTTCCTCATAAACTGTGTAATCAGAAATCAAGATCGTCCGGGGGTAGACCCGAATGCAATGCTTATTCTTACAAGATGGAGTCAGAATATATCAGAAGGGAGACACGATAAGCAAAATTGTATAATAGCCATGTGCCGAAAAATACGTAAAGAAATAGAGCGTATTCATGAAGAAAGATTGGGAACAGACGAGTTTGAGCAAGATGAAGTGTCCGAATCAGGGAATTCCGCAAGACAGTCAGAGACCATAGCCTATGTAGGCAGAGGAAGATCCTGTGAAAATACTAGATGTTTTTCTGATCCCATACACTCTGTATGTCCAAATAATAGCAGAACGTATCCGACGCCTGTAATAAATCTGAAATCTCCTGAACATTCGTTTCAAGCCGCAGATAAAATACTACGAGAACGAAGAGGTTACCACCTCCTCGATTCCATGGATGAGCAAGAATTAGCCAGATCAGCCGTTCACTGGATTGACAGTCCTGAAAAATACGGTGATGAGACCGTAGCACACACGTTTTTTAATCTCAGTACAGATGAACAACGTTTAGCTGGAATCTATATGATTCAGCAACTCCTCATATTATATAAGAGCCAACATGCTGACCCCGGTCCTTTACCTGATATATTAACGGAACTACTCACGGACAGATGGAGAGGCTCTAGTAACAAGCTAATTAAAGAGATATTAGTGTCACGTAAACAGTATGTCCTTTTTGTAAATCCAGATTCTCTCTCGCTGCCCCGCAGAGAAAGAGCGCCGTACTATATGGATAGACAAAATCCCCTACGAGAAGTGCACCCAATAAAAGGCGAAGACAATGAGTTTCACCGTGTATTTGTTTACACACCCATATCAAAAATGGAATTATTAGAAATGAAAAAGGTAGTACCTAGTCATGACAAAGACCCAGCGGGTTTCCACCGAGAAATTAAAGACATGTTACTGATGGGAGAGTACACCTTTCCTGATATTATGACGATATTAAAGGTGCTTTTGCCTGCTGGCATATATGAAAAACTGAAAGAAAAAGAGTGGGAAGTGGGAGACCAAAAGATAGACTGGACAGCATTAGCAGAGGAAGAAAGGGGCCGAACTGCAGGTTCAGGGCTCGGGGATAAAGTTAAACTGTTACCAGGTTTACTAGTACAGGTACTGCCACGTTTATTAACTACAAAAAAGGAAGATTGGGGTGCAATCACAGCCTGTAAACAAAAGCAAGATGAAGACACAAGCGATTATTATGCTCGATTTGAAAAATGTTTTGGTATAAATAGTGGTATAAAAGCAAGTAGTGACTCATATCCACATTTATTTGTGACAAAATTAGTGGAAAATGCATTGCCTCCAGTAAAGAATAGAATATTGAAATTCGAGAGTACCTGGCAAAGTAACACTCCGTCGCAAATGCTACAAATGTTACAGTATCATCACAATAGAATTAGGGATGAACAAGAACACGAGCATAGACGCATGAAGGATACAAAAATGAAAATGCTAGTTTCTCAGACAGTACCAGCAGATGGTCACAAAAAGGGTGTGACACATTCTGGTGATTCTGCAGTTCCTGTAAAAGGAACCTGCAATTACTGTAAACAACTAGGCCATTATGTACATGATTGTCCAGTCCTGAAACGTAATATAGCTACAGGTATTGCAAAAGAGAGACCACGATTAGTTAGACAAGATCAGAATGAACAAGGAGCTATGCAGCATGGACAGTCCATGCCAGTTCAGCAACAATCCATGCCAGCCTCACAGCAACCCATACAGTTTGTGCCAGCTGCACCACTGTTGCCTGCTACTGCCACACAAACCACAACACGACAAATGTATCAGACTGCACAGTATGAATACCCTGAGTATCAGCGTTACGCATGAACCAGCCTAGAGAGGGAAGTTGACTTACCGCTTATCGAGATTCCTGTAGATCAAGAAGGACCTTATGTACATAGTGAATTATTAGGTCAAAATAGAAAATTCTTACTCGATACAGGGGCAAGTCGAACAACAATAAAACGTAGTGAAGTTCCAGGGGCACCCCTCTCAGGCTCTCAAAATGTTTCCCTTGGTTTTTCAGGAAAACCTATTGTTAATGAAGTATCACAGCCTCTACCACTTACGATAGGACCTTTGACACGAACTACAGATTTATTGCTTACTAAATCATGCCCAGAAAATCTGTTAGGAATTAAGACTCTGAAAGCACTAGGAGCCATAATATGTTGTTCTCCGGAAGGAGTAAGGTTGTTTTTGCGTGATTTTAAAGGTCACTATGTGTCTAGAGACATGGATCCCCGACTACAGACTTTACCAGTACATCTATGGGCACAAGGCCCTACGGATGTTGGCTGCATGAACATTACACCCTATCGAGTTACATTGAAAGCAGGAGTGGTACTACCACGAATGCGACAATACAAGTTACCGCATGATGCTGTAGTGGCTTTGCTGAAAATCATTGATGAGCTGATTGCCCAGGGAGTAGTTGTAGAAACAGACTCCAATGTATGTAATTCACCGATAATTCCGATTCTTAAACGAACTGATCCTACTGCTCCGCCAGTATACCGATTGGTTATTGATTTGCGTGAACTAAACAAGTGCATTGTACCACAATTCCCTGTGGTCCCTGATATATCATCATTGTTGACAGCAATTGATTCCGAAGCAACATTCTTTACTGTAATTGATCTCAAGAATGCCTTTTTCAGCGTCCCAATAGATCCGGAAAGCCAATACTTGTTCGGATTCAGTTTAAATGGGCGCAGCTTTAAATTCTCACGCGCTCCCCAAGGATTCACAGAAAGCCCCAGCATCTACAGCCAAGCATTGAAACGAGAACTTGACAGTATCCACATGCCAGTCAATACTGCACTGCTTCAATATGTCGATGATCTGCTGATCACCGCGAGAAGCGAGTCAGAATGTGAAAAAGCTTCTCTGACAGTTTTACATTTCCTAGCCGACAAGGGGCACAAGGTGTCCCCTTCTAAGCTGCAATTCTGTGTTCAGCGAGTTATTTATCTTGGTCACTCGCTGTCCAAGGAGGGAAGGCAGCTTACACCAGATCGCATCCAGTTAATTGCTAACATGTCAATACCCCAGACACAAAAGGAGGTGCGAGCTTTCATAGGCCTCACTTCATATTGTAGGCAGTGGATCCCTCAGTACGCATTTCTAGCAAAACCACTCATTCAGTTAACCACACAGGAGGCAGCCACATCGACTGTTCTCCCTTGGACTCAGGAACATACACAAGCTTTTGAAAGCCTAAAGGAAGCTTTATGTCAAGCACCTGTTTTAGCAACACCATGTTATAGCAAACATTTTACACTCTTTGTTACAGAACGCGAAGGTACTGCCTTGTCAGTACTCACTCAGGATCAAGCAGGATCACGCAAGCCATGTGCTTATTTTTCCAGTACATTAGATCCCGTAGCTCAGGCTTTGCCTGCATGCCTGAAATCAGTGGCAGCGACAGCTTTAGCAATCAGACAAAGCGATGCCATAGTATTAGGACACCCATTGACAGTTCAAGTACCACATGCAGTAGAGGTTCTTGTGAACCGAACACAAACACAACACTTGACCATAGCAAGACTTACCGGTTATGAACTGACATTGTTTCAACCACACATAGAGATCCGACGATGTAATACATTGAATCCTGCTACACTATTACCTGTAATTGGAACAGACCCACTAGCTCATGATTGTGTTGAAATCATTGAAATAAAGACGAAACCTAGACAAGACTTGACAGACGTTCCATTGTTAGATCCAGACCTGACGTTGTATGTAGACGTATCATGCATGAGAGCAAGTACAGGAGATTTAGTGGCCGCGTATGCAGTCACAACAGACACTGAAGTTATTGAGACAAATTGTATAGATACTTTGTCAGCCCAAGCAGCAGAACTTATTGCCCTAACACAAGCCTGTATTCAAGCCACAAATAAGAAAGTTAATGTATACACTGACTCACGTTATGCATTCGGAGTTGTACACGACTTCGGCGTGCTGTGGCGAGAGAGAGGTTATTTAACCTCCCATGGTGCCCACATTCAGCACGGACCCCTCATTCATGCTTTGTTAGACGCAATACATCTACCCACTGCTATATCGATTATGAAATGTAAAGCACACACGAAGGTTACTGATACCATTTCTCAAGGCAATGATTTAGCTGACAGAACAGCTAAACAGACTGCTCAGAATCGCACATTAGACATGACAAAGCCAATAGTTCAGACACCAACACAGTGTATGACAATTAAGGATCCCACACTTGACGTAATTGACATACAGACACATGCCACAGCAGAAGAAATAAAGAAGTGGACTGAACTAGGAGGGATCCAGACAGATCAAGGATGGATGACGAAGGAGAAATCTGTATGGTTTCTCCCTGATTCCATGGTTCAAGCCATTATAGCTACAGTTCACAGTCCAGCACATTTAGGAGAGAAGGCTATGCTAGACAGCATTCAGCACATTTGGTTCAACAAACATTTACGAGCAGCAGCTAAACAAAAAGTTCGTACCTGTATGATATGTTGTCAGTTTAATCCAGGAAAGAGTGTTCCCGTAGAGCAGGGTGGATTTCAGCCTCCTGACCATCCTTTTGAAGTCCTCCAGATGGATTATATTCAGATGGAACGTTGTCGAGGATTCAAATATGTTCTCGTAGTTGTCTGCGCTCTCTCCCGTTGGACAGAGGCGTATCCCGTATCAGATTACACTGCCCCGACTACTGCCAAGCAGCTAGTTCGAGAATTCTTCCCACGGTACGGTTTACCACGTGTTGTATATTCAGATAACGGTCAGCCTTTCTCATCCGAATTAATGAAACATGTCTCACTCTTGTTGGGATATCAGTGGAAATTCCACTGTGTCCGACACCCTGAGGCAGCAGGTCTCGTAGAAAGACATAACCAGACACTGAAAATCAGACTGTCCAAAATATGTAGAGAGAAAGGTGTCGACTGCATAGTAGCATTACCAGTTGCACTCTTTTACATGAGAATGGTAGCACACTCTAGAACAGGGCTATCCCCGTATGAGGTGATCTTCGGTAGACCGCCGAATATGTGGGGGACGCCTATACCACGCAAAATAACTGACATTGACTGTAACATGCTGACAGATTACTTGGCTTCCTTGATGTCTGCACTACAATCTTCTCGTTCACAGGTAGCTGCAGCCTTTCCCGACAACACTGAGGCGAAACCCCATGACGTTGTTCCGGGTAATCTTGTCTTTGTGAGAAATTTCGACAGGAAAAATCAACTGGAGCCCAGGTGGAAAGCACCCAAGTTGGTCCTGTTGACCACAAGAACAGCCGTGAAGATCGAGGGACGCAAAGGGTGGATTCATTCAAGTCACATCAAAAAATTTCATGGACTACCTTCAGATATAGACACTGTGCCCTGCACTCCCTCACAGACTGATTCAAAACTTCCTTTTGTTGAACAGAATGACTCTCAGTGCTATAAATTAAAGCTTAGGCCCAAACAGTCGAGCAATTTGATTGTTTAAGTCCTCTCCAAGGTGAAGCGGTTGAATTGTCTCCGACATGTATCCCTTGGACCTGAGTAGAGAAAATACCCGAGAAATGTTGAAACGACAGGCGTATTGTAAATCACTGCGTAGCTACTGTATGAGGACATTATTAATTTTGTTTTTATTGAGTATTTTAGTAATTATTACGAGTGTGATTTTGCACATATATCATCCTATCTCTAGACATGTTTATAATGTTGCTGCAGAACATTCTTTTAGTGACCTACCGCCACATGAATTATCTTATAGACTTGCGCTGCGCAATAACACCTTCATTAGTATGTTACATCATTCCCATCAGACTAGTAATGCGACCAATTGTTGGGTGTGTGGCCGACTTCCTCCCTATCAGAATAACAAAGGAGTTCTGCCTTTCTTTCCACATCCATTCACACACAATGGCTCCTGTGGAGCATGGTTTAGTTTATTAAATTCCATAGACCCAGACACAGCAGTTTATCAACAACATTGGATATGGGGAAATCTGAATCTAGTTTTATTCAAAGTCTGTCACCCTAATAAGGAGGGTCACCCCAGTAGAACAGGAACTGATTTAGAAAATGAAGTGTATAAATTAGGTAATTTTACGCCTAATCTTATGATTCTGAATGTCAAATCCGAAGTTGAACTAATTCTGCCCACTATGTCAGTATTTCCAGTAAAGGGTGAATTATGTGTGAGAAAAGTTGGTTCCATACATATGGGCCATAGTAAATGTGTTACTACAGTAGAATATAGTGATCAAGGCAAATCTTCATTTAGAGCTTCTCGCCATTCTTACTTCATATGTGGTCAGACGGCATATATGCGTCTGCCTCTAGATTGGGATGGTACCTGTTACATAGCATTCCTTTTGCCACCTGTTTTCCTAGCTCCCCCTGATTATTATCGAAATGTTCATTTAGTACACAATAGAGAGCAAAGAGATCTCCCAGTTGTCGATTATACTGAGACAGCATGGGACAAGTATGTAGATTTCAATAAAGGTATCTTTCCCTATATAGGTACAATATCAAATAGTAAGCTGATACGCAGACTCACCAAGACTCTTGAAGCTGTAGTAAACGAGACTATAGCCGCCCTAGGCAATCTGACAGAGGAACAATCAGTGATGAGAATTGTTGTTCTCCAGAATCGTCTTGTCCTTGACGTCATCCTGGCCGATAGGGGCGGAGCTTGCAGGGTCATCGGATCCAGCTGCTGCATATTCATACCAGAAAATTCGCCATCTGTATATAAAGCTATAACACGCCTTCATAAGATTGTAAGCCAGATACACGAAAATCCAGGCACTTGGACGTGGTCCGGGTGGTTTTGGAGTGTGATATCAGCCTGGGGATGGAGAGTTTTATCCTTCCTAGGTATTGGCCTTCTTATGCTCTTCAGTTGTTGTTTATGCCTGCAAAGTGGACCAGCGATTTGTGGTCTGTGTGCCACATCATGCATTCCATATCACAGGTCTCGTTCAGAATGCCGGAAGGAAGAAGAAATGATGCTCCATGAGCAAATCAATGGAATGATGAAGATTGATGTCTCGTGAAGGGCAAGAAGGGGACAAGGAGGGAATGTGGAAATGTGGATTTTCCTGATCAGTTATGTCCCCTATCTTGGACCCCAACGGTTCTATATGCATGTTACAAGTACATGTATGTTCCCTCCAGTTCCAGTTTCTAAGACGCAAACATATGTGTGTCTACCGTCGACATGTTCTCTGTCAGATCCGCCATCACAGGGCTGGATATTCGATTCCTAAGTATGAAAGGCCACCGACTTTATATGGCTAAGTTACTTCATTTTTACAGTTCAGGCAAGTAGGCCCGATTCTGTCCTCAAGCCTTTCCCTGCTCTCTGTCTCTGACAGCTTCAGCTTGAGCTCGCATCTGTATCCATGAACTTTGTCCTACTCCCTGTGCAGCTAACGGTGCCTGCCTCGGCCAGTTTTCGCCTGTCTGCCAAGAAGTTGTATTTCACCTTCGAATTATCTATTTTGCTCTCCAGCCGATGCATTCCTGTCTAGTGATTTAGGTAAACATTTCCTTTAGCTCACAAGCAAGGACTCAGCCTTTCCGTCCTCCAGCAAGTGATTCATAGCCCTGTTGCCATGGAAAGTTTTCTATCCCTCGCATCTCATATAGACACTTAGACGCTCGTACACGCACACAGTCAGTATAGAATAGATTCTGTCCGAGAGTCTCTTCCTTGTGGATAACATAGTTCTTTAAACATAGGATGTTAGATATGATTTGGGATTAGGTTGACTTGACCCCCAGACTTCTCGTCTCCACATGTAGAGCTAAATGTCAAGTCCCCTTCACCCCCTAGTTGCACGTCAATTACACGTCATGCTGCCGCGCGCGCATCTATGCCAAGTATTATCTTATAGATCCACCTATGTCTGATAATCCTAACCAATCATGTTTCTTTTATTCCTTATTACGCCTAGTTTCGATTATGTCACTGTCATGTCACTTTTCTTATCAAATGTTACGCCTTCTACATTCGTTTCATTGTAATGCATTTATTATAAAAATACATGTCTGTCAATAAAATATTGTACTTCACTTCCTGAACCCTCGTGGTGACGGAACCTGAAGGCCGCGACTCGAGTCGGCCATTTTGAATGGAATAAAGCCCATTAGAAAACCTCTTATACCACGGATTCTGCCTCTTGTTATTTTGAGCTATTTTACTTTATTTAAGATCCCGTATGAAATTCAGTCCGGTATTTTTATTTACCACACTATTACGGTGAGACATTTATCCCATAACTGGATTTTTTTTTTGTTCTTTTTTTTTGTTTGGAGTTGTTTTTCATTTCCTTGTGCTATATTATAAAGGAATTATATATATTATACAAACAAAATAAAAAAATGGCCACCTCCAGCAGCATGTCTCAACCTCCAGCATTCTTATCTGAGAAAGGTGAACCTATTCTTCCTTGGAATAGGTGGAGGAACTTATTTGACTCCTATTTAGTGGCTATTGGGGGAGAAAAAATTTCTGCTGTCAGAAAGCAAGCTATATTACCTCATAATCTAGGTGTGGAAGGCAGAATCACTTATGACAGCATGGACCCAATATCTGCTGTGAGGATGTGTGTGGACTTGCGCGGATTGAATGAGTGGATCTGGGTAGATCGCCAACCTCTTCCAAATATTTCTGAATGCATAAGTTTGTTGAAGGGGGCTAAGATTTTTAGTGTGTTGGACTTGTCGTCCGCATATCAGCAGGTCAAACTTCACAAGGATTCCAGGCATTTGACATCCTTTGTTACTCCTTTGGGAGCGTATCCATTTTAAAGAATGCCTTTTGGGTTAGCCTCAGCGGTTACTTGTTTCCAAAGAATAATGAAGATGATACTTGGAGATCTTCCTAATGTCTTGTTTTTTCAAGATGATATTTTGGCCTATGGAAAATGTGAGAGGGAACACGAGAAAGTTTTGAGATCTGTTTTGCGTAAATTAAGAGAGAGAGGACTCACTGTTAAGAAAGATAAGTGTCGAATAGGGTTGAAATCTGTGACTTATCTGGGACATGTTATTTCTGGAGGGAGTATACAACCCAAATTGCAGCTAGCTGAGAGCATTGTCAAAGCCCCTGCACCTCAAGACAAGGAACAAGTTAGGTCTATTCTGGGTATGGCGGAGTTTTACTCTAAATTTGAAAGAGGGTTTGCCAGCGTAGTTGAACCAATCAGAGTTTTATTAAAGAAAGGAGCGCATTTTGTTTGGACACCAGAATGTGAGAAGGCTTTTAACTTAGTCAAGTCCGAGATTGGAAGAATGTCTACCTTAGGTCATTTTGACACTAAACTGAAGACTATCCTTACGACTGATGCCAGTCTCAAAGGATTGGGTGCAGTACTTTCGCAGGTAGAGGAAGGGGAAGAAAAAGTTGTGGCCTTTGCCTCCAGGGCCCTTAGAGATGCAGAGGTTAACTAATCGTGCATTGAGAGAGAGGCGTTAAGTGTGTATTGGGCAATACAACATTTCAAATTTTACTTATGGGGGATTCCATTTGTGGTAAAGTCTGATCATCTCCCTCTTGTTCAAATTTTCTCGACTCATCACAGTGATCACTTGACTCCTAGACTTAAGAGATGGAGTGAAGGGCTACAGGAATTTAATTTTCGCGTGCACTATATTTCAGGTTTGAATAATAAAACAGCTGATTGTTTGTCTAGGTTGCCAGCAGTTGATGAAAATCTGAGTGACGAGTTTGAGTATGTGAACTGGGTGATGGAGGATTCGCTGTTGGAGGAAGAGTGGTTATCTGGTGCTGTTAAAGATAAAGTATTTATCTTTCTAAAAGAGATTATAACCAAAGGTTGGCCAAGCTACTAAGATCTTGATCCAGCTGTGAAACCATTTTGGAGTGTCAGAGATGACTTAACTTTTTGTGAAGGTAAATTGGGGTTAGGCATCATGGGCCCATTTGAGTTAATGCCTCCCCAAGAAAGGTTTGTTGTTCTCCTGGTGGATTACACCTCAAAGTGGGTGGTTTCCAAGTGCATGGGTACGGTTAATTCCAAGTCCGGGATTGAATTCCTTAAGGATGTTTTTATTTCTGAAGGTGTTCCCAGGTATTTAGTCACTGATAACGGGGTGCAGTTCATCTCCCATGAGATGCATGATTATCTTGATGGTCTAGGTATAATTCATCAGAAGACTGCACTATATTCTCCACAAGCCAATGGTCTCACGAAGAGAATGAATAGAGTTGTCAAGAGTTGTGCTCAAAGGGCACTTGATTCTGGAGTCTCTTTTAGTAATGTGTTGAGAGAGACTTGGTGGGCACATAGTACAGTTCCCAATGCAATTTCCCAAAAATCTCCTATTGAAGCCTTAAGGGGGAGGCGAGCGGTTTCAAAATTAAACCCAGTTTGGCTTCCTGAGTGGAAAAGCAAGGGTGTGAGTGAGGATGTGAGGAGAACTAGGCTAGCTGAGTATCAGCGAAGGTACAAATTACGTTATGATGACAAGAGGTCCGTGAAGAAAAGGAAGTGGAGTCTTGGTGATTGAGTTTGGGTGAAGAAAGTCAAACATTGTCATAAAGGTTTGTCTGATCTTCTTGGCCCTTTTGTCATCATTGCAATTAAAATAAATGTTGTAACCTTAGACAATGGCTGTACTTGAAGTATGTCTAGGTTGGTTAAATTCGTTGGTGCAGATCCCGGTACAGTAAATGCCCGCAGTTGTGTTTCGGGAGATTAGAATGGGAGTTATGAAAATTCAAGTAGACGGAAGCATGTACCTTCAAAGTTCAAAGATTATGTTTTATATTAGAACTTTATAGTTTCTAATTTATCTTAGGTTCTTGGTTGTTTATGAAGATTCTAGTAATGATGTACTTTCTCATTTTAGTTTGATATATTTATTCTTTAGTTGTACTGTAAGTTCTTTATTTTGTTTGTAAAGGGGATGTGTTGTAAGTTACCTGCATGTATTCCTTGAAGATGTTTTCAGTAATAGTAGGTGTCCTGGTAACAGAATGTGAGTCTCATGAGTTCTAGGTTGAGACTGGCATTCTGACCGAGGAAAAAAGCCTGTTAGATGTGAAGGACATCTAACATGGGCTTCAATTGGAATTCCTTAGAACATATTATCAAGCCCATTATCGCAGTATTAGCTGCAGTTTTCTGCCGCTAAAACGGTGATAATTTTATCGCCTGTCTTGATAATATGCCCCTAAGATCTTTATCAAGGAGGTGACAGAGCACCAACACTAGATCTTTGTTAGCTCCAAAGGCGCCACTGGGAGGAAAAAGACCATATGAAAGACCATAGTGAACAAGGTGAACAGTGTTGCTGAAGTCTAGAGGACAGTAAAAGACTGTAAGAAGCACTGCACAATCGTAAGCAGAAGACAAAGGCAAAACTGGCAGTCAATCTCCAGGCAGCATTGCAGACCGGAGCGGGTACTTCAGCAATGCAAGAGGAGTTGGATCCTTTGGAGGAGCAGGTGTCTGCTGTCATCTGTGAGGAGTCAGTGGTTTGAGTTGTGTGACAGGTCAGTGTTTGTAATGACGAACTACAACAGATGCAGGGTAAATCACAACAAGGGGCAATGTAGGGAAGTACGTAATTTCATGCAGAGCAGAAAGCTATATCGCACCCTCTGTAGCATTTTTTGCAGGGCAAAGGTAAGATGCTGGCCATCTATGGTGAAACATTGCATCAGGAGAAGGCTCATGGGCATTTTGATAATATGTTGCCACAGGATAGGCCACAAGCCATCTAGCTGTGTTACCCTACATCAACAGCAAAGGGCAGGAATGTGCTGTGTCTACAAGATACACTACATTGCTGTTCATTCTGCCAGTGCCTGCACACAAACTGCAGATGTTTGCCAAAGCAGGCACCCTTGCACCATGGTGAAAGTGTACCTCCATTGGTGCCAGCCAGATCAATGTGCACCTGCTTGGAGGAAAGCACAAGGATGACTTGGATCTTTGTCACCACAGCAACCCTGCACTTTCCTAATCACTGTGCTGCACTACATGTCAAACAAAATATGCCCTTCTGTCTCACTTGGACCTATGCTCATTAATCTAGCCTGCAAATTCATAGCATGGTATCTCAGGGGAGAAAAAAACACCTTTGAGGGGTGGGTGATATGCTGGCCATGGGTAGTGCCTACACATAGGGACATTTTAAGGGTCAAGTCCATGGTTGCCTAGATTAAACTACATTGTATGCAGCTGAACAGGCATGAGGTTCATAGCAAACAGGTGTAAGCTGCCATGGTAGGGACCACATGAACTCCTCTCATCTACTAAGTTTGACTGGAGGTGGGCAAAATGCAAGTGATATAGACCAGGGCACAATGGGCCATATTTACAGTGAAATGTCGCACAATGTCAATGCAAACAAATCATTGCAGAAATGCAGGGATAGGCTGGATTAACAGGGTATATGCCACCCCGGTGCACACCCCTGCACTGGTGCAAAAAAAAAAGCCATGTGTCAATGCAGTCCCCCTTTCTCTATGGAGCAAGGGTTTCAGTGTTGGTGTTTGGCTGTTTATTACAGTGCCATCTCAAGGGAAAATACCGGGGTGTGTCATAACCTTGTAAATATTCCACAACACTGTGTTACTGAAATGATGCAGTGCACCACTGCTCAATTTGGCGATGCGCTGTGCCATTTCCTTGTATATATGCCCCTGAAAGTGAAACGTATTGCACCTTGATTATCAAGTGTATTACTCCTGTCAACATCAAAGAGAAACCAGCAATAGCAATTCTCCATCTCATTGCAGAGGATGAACATTCACCTCCTGGCCAGCACCTGTCCCAGACTTCAGCGATGATGGGGATGATAAGAACCTTCATACCATCGACCATGACAATTTCCTAAAACTCCAGGATTCCACTGGGACACCATCTTCAGACACTGGGAGGGTCAACAGCATATTGAGGTCTCCACATTCCACGCCTATCAACCAAAGGCTCCACCTGCTACCCCACCCAGGCCCCTGGACTCTGAGGACTCACAGATTACCTTCCAATGCACTGTGGTAGGAGTCCAGTGGTAGAACAAGTCTGGATGGGGATAGAGACCATGGAAGCCACCCTAGAGGAAGTCGGTGGGTGCCTCACTCCGAAGAGAGGCACATACTCTCTGCTTCAGGGCCTTCAGCAAAAAGGCACGCACCAGTGATGTGGCCCACCAGCTGGTGTCAATGGAGGCCATCTTGGAGTCCATGGAGTGGAAGCAGGACTCCCACTTTGCTTCCATGGCTGCCTATCACCATAATGTTGCTGCTGTGTTGCAAAACCCGGAGATCCCCATCGCTGCTGTGCTGCCCCATATGTTGGTGTGGATAAATGCTGATGTAGGCATGGGATCCACATCTTCTGCCAGTGATGTGTGTGTTCCTCCCTTGGCTGCCACACCTACAACACCAACCTCACAGGAGACACCAAACTAATCAGAGGAGTAAGATGTGGATGACACATCTTTCAAAGGAAAAAGTGTGTGGTAGCAGTCAGCTGTGCCACATACCCAGTTTCAACTTTGCCCTGTGCTTATGAACATGCCAGAGAACATCTGCTGCTACTGCCCTCATTTTGAATTTGCACTGGTCACCTTGACCATTCGTGGACTATCAATGTTGCCTATCGACCCGAATGACATTGTTGTCATCCTCCTCACTGAAGCACTCCTCCGCCAACACATGTCCCATGACATTTTCCCCACGTGGACTCTGTCTGGACATCCACTTCCTCAACACATCCTTTGGAGTTCTTGCCCAAGGAACTTTACCTGTGAGCCGCTTCAACATTTACACATGTATATAAATGCACTTAGATCTACCTGTTTGTTGTCTGTCTGTAGGAGTTAGGTTCAGGTTGATCATTGGCCATTCGTGGAGGCAAATAAAACAACTACTTGCCAAAGGGACATGTGTTGTGTGGAGTCAGGGACAATGCTTGGCAGTGAAAGTGTAACATATTTTGTAAACTCCATTTGTGTGATGACAAGCAAGTGCTTACTCAAGGTTGCACGCATTAGGTTCTACTTATGTCATGCAGTCAATGTTAATAGTAAATTAAGTAAGCCCATGAGTGCCAGGTCCACCGATGGTCAATAGCAATCTTGCAACATCGAGCTTAGAAGTAAACGCTGAAACTGTGAAGGGGTATGGGGCAGGAATCAATGTGTGAGGCCAAAAGCCTGCTAATTGGCAAATTATTTTAACCACAACATCCCTTCAAGGAATGTTGCATGATGTTGCCACACAGAGATATTGGGCCCGATTCACAATGGTAAACTGAGATAAAGTCTAACTTTATGAATTTCAGTATTCATAAAGGGCATTTACGGGTATTAAAGTTAGACTTTTGTCTCAGTTTTGGTCTCAGTTGAACTTAAGACCAAAACTTAAGTTTAAATGAGACAAAAGTCTAACTTTTCTACTGGTAAATTCCCTTTGTGAATACCAAAAGTTGTAAAGTTAGAGTTTCGTCTCAGTTTACCTTTGTGAATTGGGCCCAACATATGTGAACACATGATTTGCACTGTCTACAATTTCCATCATGGTAGCCATGTCCACTGCTCAACAATGTCTGATTGTTAGATGATGTAAAGTCATGGCCAACCCACAGATCCCTGTCCATAAGTAAGACCCCTGCTCGCACATGTTACCAACCACTGCAGGTAAAGACATATGCCTTTACATAACATTACTTGAGCACACATGCTAACTCCCACACAGTAAATCATGACGTAGACTTGTGTGCAGTAAACAATGAGATTTAATGTCAATAGAAACTAAAGAATATTTATGAAACGACCTACCTTGTACTAAGTAAGTTTTCTAACCTTAACCTACACTATCTTTTCCTACATACTATCCAAAACTACCTTAACTTTACCTACCCTACCTAACTTTACACAATTAACACGACATGATAAACATCAACCCACCACTCCCTAAAGACATGTCTTCACAGAAGGACAACAGAAACTAGTCCAGAATTCCAAACAATCATATATATATATATATATATATATATATATATATATATATATATATATAATCTACTGGCAGTCGCCAGTAGATAGTTATAGTTAGGACCAAGTTCCCATAGGAAATCTGAAAATTCTATTTTGAATAACTTTGGCGCCGGTTGACGAATACTCGTGAAATATTCAAAACTAATGAGGCGCTCCGCTCAGCTCCTACCCTGAAAGTTTCGGGGTGATTCGTCAAGCGGGGGCTGAGAAAAAAGGGGGGTCCCAAAACGCGTTTTCCCCATGCATTTTCCCATAGGACCTTTAGTCGAAGGTACAGCCCGAACGGCTAAACAGAATTACTTGAAATTTGGCAAAGAGGTAGTCCTCAGGTCAGGCATGTGCCTTTTGCATATATGGTGTCAATCTGTTCAGTAGTTCCTAAGAAAATTGCAGTTAAAAGTACATAAATATCTATATGCGCACCGTGCGCGCACGGTGCGCGCACCAAATGTGCGCTAGCGTAATTCTGATTGGTGGTTAGATGTCAGTCAACATTCGAAATCAGGAAGTGTCGGACGACATTTTGTGTGTGGCAGTGAAAAAGAAAGGTGGAGAACGTGAAAAGGGGGCAGGGTAGAGAGTTCCTGACCCCCTAGCCTTTGTCAGGGGGTCCCTGAAGGACCCCGAAGGGTGAAAAAAACATTTAAAGTTTTTTCCAAAAATCGCGGGGTGTGCGCATGGTGCGCGCACGGTGCGCGCACCGTGAAAAACCCTTAAAAAGAAAAAAAAAACATTTTAAACAGTTTATAGAAGATATTAACTATGCTGTTCAACTTTATCCAAATTCAAAATAAAAGAGCTGAGCCATTCCATGTTAAAGGATACAGTCAATCTATAACTATATACACAGGTATTTTATTGTAAAATAAATATATAAAAAATATAATAATACATACATAAATTAGCATTTAAAAAACCTTGCAAATTCACTGAAAAAACCATAGGTTTCACACATGTTATAGTTAGCTGGACATTTCACTCGTAAAAAACCATTGAAATTCCCCCGTTATAGTTAGTTCAGCTAACTATAACTCGCGCAACCGCAATCCACTGCTGATGATGTCGCATATTACATCACTCATGACATGGTCAGTGACATCACTCATGACATCACTGATGACAACTCAAATGACATCACTGATGACATCACTGATGACATCATCCAGGGAATATGTGTCTTTCTGAATTTTTTTTTTTTATATATGTATATCTAAAGGTTAATGGAAGTATAAATGGGTAAATAAGTGTCTAAATGGATGGTTTTTTTTGTAAAATTATTTGTATAACTGACTTATTAACAGTATCTTAGTGAATACAGTGACGTAATATGCGACGTCATCAGCAGTGGATTGCGGTCGCACAAGTTATAGTTAGCTGAACTAACTATAACGGGGGAATTTCAATGGTTTTTTACATATATATATATATATATATATT
This sequence comes from Triturus cristatus, assembly GCF_964204655.1. Lineage (NCBI taxonomy): Eukaryota > Metazoa > Chordata > Amphibia > Caudata > Salamandridae > Triturus > Triturus cristatus. Next base: position 853,558,252 of record NC_140588.1, on the reverse strand, counting down.
ATCTACTGGCGGTCGCCAGTAGATAGTTAGAGTTAGGACCGTGTTTCCATACTCGTGAAATATTCAAAACTAATAAGGCGCTCCGCTCAGCTCCTACCCTGAAAGTCTCGGGGGGATTCGTCAAGCGGGGGCCCAGAAAAAAGGGGGGTCCCAAAACACGTTTTCCCCATGCATTTTCCCGTAGGACCCTTAGTCGTAGGTACAGCCCGAACGGCTGAACAGAATTACTTGAAATTTGGCAGAGAGGTAGTCCTCAGGTCAGGGAAGTGCCTTTTGCATATATGGAGTCAATCTGTTCAGTAGTTTTAAAGAAAATTGCAGTTAAAAGCACACACATATCTATAGCCCCTAACATGCGCGAGCGTAATTCTGATTGGTGGTTAAATGTCAGCCAACGTTCGAATCGGTCGAAATCAGGAAGTGTCGGCCGCCATTTTGTTTGTTTTCAGTGCGAGAGTGAAAAAGGAAGGTGGCGAACGTGAAAAGGGGTCAGGGTAGAGAGTTCCTGACCCACTAGCCTTTGTCAGGGGGTCCCTGAAGGACCCCGAAGGCAGAAAAAAACATTTTAATTTTTTGTCAAAAAATCGCGGGGTTTTTAAAGAATTAATTGAAAAAATAAGTTAAATGGTGATAAAAAAGTATTTTAAAAAAACATAATTAAAGGAATTGACACACTGAAATAGAAAGATTTAGAAATCCAATGAAAATCATCAAACATCATAGCTTTAGAGATAAGTTATAAATAAGAATTAGCATTTAATAAACCTTTGAAATTCACTGAAAAAAACATAGGTTTCATGCCCGTTATAGTTAGGAATTGGCATTTAAAAAACCTTTGAAATTCACTAAAAAAACATTTTTGTGTGTATAATTGTATAGGTGAGTAAATGGGAGTGTGATTCATTATTTGCATGACTGACTATGTGTGTGAGTACCTCTATATATGATTAGCGGTGTGTGAGTGTTTATATAGGTGTATAAATGCATATGATAGTCCTGTATTAAGTGACTGTAAGTATGAGTGACTGTACAGGTGAGTGAGTGGATGTGTGTGTAGACCTAAGAGTCAATGAGTGGGTATGTAGTTATTGGAATTAAAGTATCTATGGTTTTGAGAATGGCCGTCTGCAATTTTGAGTCGGTGTATAAAAGGTTATATTAGGGTGTGAAAAGATGCACTAATTTATCACATGGATGATGTCATCAGTGATGTCATCAGTGATTTCATTTGAGATGTCATCAGTGATGTCATCAGTGATGTCACTGACCATGTCATGAGTGATGTAATATGTGACGTCATCAGCAGTGCATTGCGGGGGCGCGAGTTATAGTTAGCTGAACTAACTATAACGGGGGAATTTCTAGGTTTTTGTACGAGGGAAATGTCCAGCTAACTCTAACGCCCCTGAAACCTATGTTTTTTTTAGTGAATATACATATATATATGTGTATATATATGTGTATATATATATAGGAAACTTTAGACATGCTTACAGCTGAAACTGCTGAACGGAATTACAACAAATTTGGGAAAAAGGTAGTGCTTGGTTAATAAAGCGACCTTGTTTTTAAAATGGTGTAAATCCGTTCAGTAGTTTTCGAGATATTAAAGGAAAAAATTCTTTATATATCCCAGCTGGACCTAACAACACAAGCACGAGCTTGGCTCTAACTGGCTGCCAACACTTCAATCCAGGAAGTGTTTACAGCCATCTTGGTGCAATGCTTTTTAGGTATCACCTAGCGATGCAGCGCATGCGCTGCACACTGCACAAACACAACTGCACTGCCCTAAACCCTAAAACACTACCCAAGCACGAGCCCCTACAATGCACAAACACCACTGCACTGCCTTAAACCCTGAAACACTACCTCAGCACAACTCCCTACACTGCCTGAACACCACTGTGCTGCCCTAAACCCTGAAACACTATCCCCAGCACGACACCCTACACTGCCCGAACACCACTGCATTGCCCTAAACCCTGAAACACCATCCCCAGCACGAACCCCTACACTGCCCGAACACCACTGCACTGCCCTAAAACCTGAAACACTACCCCCAGCATGACCCCCTACACTGCCCGAACACCACTGCACTGCCCTAAACCCTGAAACACCACCTCCAGCACTACCCCCTACACTGCCCGAACACCACTGCACTGCACTGCCCTGAACCCTGAAACACTACCCCCAGCAAGACCCCCTACACTGCCTGAACACTACTGCACTGCCCTAACTCCTGAAACATCACCTCCAGCAAGACCCCCTACACTGCCCTAACACCACTGCCCTAAACCCTGAAACACCACCCCCAGCAAGACCCCCTACACTGCCCAAACACCACTGCACTGCCCTTAACCCTGAAACACCACCCCCAGCATGACCCTCTACACTGCCCAAACACCACTGCACTGCCCTAAACCCTGAAACACCAGACACAGCACGACCCCTACACTGCCCGAACACCACTGCACTGCCGTAAACCCTGAAACACCAGACCCAGCACAACCCCTTACACTGCCTGAACACCACTGCACTGTCTTAAACCCTGAAACACCAGCCCCAGCACGACCCCCTACATTTCCCGAACATCACTGCACTGCCCTAACCCCTGAAACACCACTCCCAGCACAACCCCCTACACTGCCCGAACACCACTGCACTGCCCTACACCCTGAAACACCACCCCCAGCATGACCCACTACACAGCCCAAACACCACTGCACTGCCCTAAACCCTGAAACACGCACCTACAAAATCATCCATTCATACACTTATACACCCACTCATTCTTCCATAGGCCTTTCCCTATATATATTAAACATATTTAAACTTTTTAGAAACACAGACTCACGGGTTGACGTCATCAGTGATGTCATCAGTGATGCCAATTGAGATGTCATCAGTGATGTCACTGACCATGTCATGAGTGATGTAATATGTGACGTCATCAGCAGTGCATTGCGGGGGCGCGAGTTATAGTTAGCTGAACTAACTATAACGTGGGAATTTCTAGGTTTTTGTACGAGGGAAATGTCCAGCTAACTATAACGCCCCTGAAACCTATGTTTTTTTGTGTGAATATATATATATATATATATGTGTATATATATGTGTATATATATATAGGAAACTTTAGACACGCTTACAGCTGAAACTGCTGAACGGAATTACAACAAATTTGGGAAAAAGGTAGTGCTTGGTTAATAAAGTGACCTTGTTTTTAAAATGGAGTAAATCCGTTCAGTAGTTTTAAAGATATTAAAGGAAAAATATCTTTATATATCCGGGCTGGACCTAACAACACAAGCACAAGCTTGGCTCTAACTGGCTGCCAACACTTCAATCCAGGAAGTGTTTGAAGCCATCTTGGTGCAATGCTTTTTAGGTATCGCCTAGCGATGCAGCGCATGCGCTGCACACTGCACAAACACAACTGCACTGTCCTAAACCCTAAAACACTACCCAAGCACGAGCCCCTAAAATGCACAAACACCACTGCACTGCCTTAAACCCTGAAACACTACCCCAGCACAACTCCCTACACTGCCTGAACACCACTGTGCTGCCCTAAACCCTGAAACACTATCCCCAGCACGACACCCTACACTGCCCGAACATCACTGCACTGCCCTAAACCCTGAAACACCACCTCCAGCATGACCCCCTACACTGCCCGAACACCACTGCACTGCCCTGAACCCTGAAACACTACCCCCAGCAAGACCCCCTACACTGCCCGAACACTACTGCACTGCCCTAACTCCTGAAACATCACCTCCAGCAAGACCCCCTACACTGCCCGAACACCACTGCCCTAAACCCTGAAACACCACCCCCAGCAAGACCCCCTACACTGCCCGAACACCACTGCACTGCCCTTAACCCTGAAACACCACCCCCAGCATGACCCCCTACATTGCCCAAACACCACTGCACTACCCTAAACCCTGAAACACCAGACACAGCACGACCCCCTACACTGCCCGAACACCACTGCACTGCCGTAAACCCTGAAACACCAGACCCAGCACAACCCCCTACACTGCCCGAACACCACTGCACAGTCCTAAACCCTGAAACACCAGCCCCAGCACGACACCCTACATTTCACGAACACCACTGCACTGCCCTAACCACTAAAGCACCACCCCAGCACAGCCCCCTACACTGCCCGAACACCACTGCACTGCCCTACACCCTGAAACACCACCCCCAGCATGACCCACTACACAGCGCAAACACCACTGCACTGCCCTAAACCCTGAAACACCAACCCCAGCACAACCCCCTAAACTGCCCGAACACCACTGCACTGCCCTGAACCCTGAAACACCACCCCCACCAAGACCCCCTACACTGCCCGAACACCACTGTCCTAAACCCTGAAACACCACCCCAAGCAAGACCACCTACACTCCCCGCACACCACTGACCTAATGCCTGAAGCACCACCCCCTGCAAGACCCCCTACACTGCCTGAACAACACTACACCACTACCCTAAACCCTAAAACACCACCCAAGCAAGATCCCCTACACTTCCCGAACACCACTGCCCTAAACCCTGAAACACCACCCCCTGCAAGACCCTCTACACTGCCCGAACACCACGACACTCTAAACCCTGAAACACCACCCCCTTCTTGACCACCTACACTGCCCGAACACCACTGTACTGCCCTAAACCCTGAAACAGCATCCCCAGCACGACCCCCTACACGGCCCGCACACCACGGCACTGCCCTAAACCCTAAAAAAAAAAAAACAGCACATCCACCTACACTGCCCAAACACCACTGCACTGCCCTAAACCCTGAAACACCTCCCCACACGACCCCCTACACTACCCATACACCACTGCACTGCCCTAAACCCTAAAACACCACACCCAACACGACCCCCAACACTACCAAAACATCACTGCACTGCCCTAAACCCTAAAGCACCACCCCTAGCATGACCCCTACACTACCCAAAAACCACTGCACTACCCTCAACCATAAATCTACCCCCAGTTCGACCCCCTACGCTACCAAAACACCATGGTACTACTCAAAACCCTAAATCTACCCTCAGCACGACCCCTACACTACCCAAAGACCACTGCAATACCCTAAACCCTAAAAGACTACCCCCAGCAAGACCCCCTATACTACACCAACACCACTGCACTACCCTAAACACTAAAACACTACCCCAGCATGACCCCCTACACTACCCAAACACCATTGCACTACCCTAAATCCTAAAACACTACCCCCAGCACACCCCCTACACTACACAAACACCACTGCACTGCCCTAAACCCTTAAAAAACTACCCCCAGCATGACCCCTACACTACCCTAACAACAGTGTACTACCCTAAACCCTAAAACACCATCCCCAGCATGACCCCCTACACTGCCTGAACACCACTGCACTTCCCTAAACCCTAAAACACCACACCCAGCATGACCCCTTACACTGCCCGAACACCACTGCACTGCCCTAATCCCTAAAACACCACGACAAGCACGACCCCTACACTACCCAAACACCACTGCACTACCCTAAACCCTAAAACAACACCCCAGCATGACCCCCTACACTACCCTAACACCACTGCACTACCCTAAACCCTAAAACACCACCCCAGCTTGACCCCCTACACTACACAAAGACCACTGCACTACCCAAAACCTAAAACACTACCCCCGCACGACCCCCTACACTACCCAAAGACCACTGCACTACCCTAAACCCTAAAACAGTACCCCCAGCACGACCCCTACACTACCAAAACACCACTGCACTACCAAAACCCTAAAACACTACCCCCTACACAACCCCTACACTACCCAAAGACCACTGCACTACCCTAAAACACTACCCCCTACACTACACAAACACCACTGCACTACCCTAAACCCTAAAACACTGCCCCCAGTACGACCCCCTACACAACACAAACACCACTGCACTACCCTAAACCCTAAAACACTACCCCCTACACTACATAAATACCACTGCACTACCCTAAACCCTAAAACACTACCCCCAGCTCAACCCCCTACACTACCCAAACACCACTGCACTACCCTAAAATCTAAAAGACTACTCCAGCAGTACCCACTACACTATCCACACACCAGTGCACTACCCTAAACCCTAAAACACTACCCCCAGCAGTACCCCCTACACTACATAAACACCACTGCACTACCCTAAACCCTACAACACTACCCCCAGTAGTACCCCCTAAACTACCCAAACACCACTGCACTATCCTAAACCCTAAACCACTACCCCCGTATGACCCCCTATACTACCCAAACACCACTACACTACCATAAACTCTAAAACACTACCTCCAGCACGACCCCCTACACTACCCAAACACCACTGCACTACCCTTAACCCTAAAACACTTCCCCCAGCATGACTCTCTACATTAACCAAACACCACTGGACTACCATAAACCCTAAATTTACTCCCAGCATGACCCCCTACAATACCCAAACACCACTGCACTACCCTAAACCCTAAATCTACCCCAGCACAACTCCGTACACTACCCAAACACCACTACACTACTGTAAACACCCAATCTACCCTCAGTATGACCCCCTACACTACCCAAATACCACTGCACTACCCTACACCGTAAAATACTACCCCAGCATGACCCCCTACACTACCCAAACACCACTGCACTACCCTAAACCCTAAAACACTATCCCCAGCATGACCCCTTCACTACACAAACACCACTGCACTGCCCTAAACCCTAAAACACTACCCTCAGCATGACCCCCTACACTACACAAATACCACTGCACTACCCTAAACCCTAAATCTACCCCAAGCACAACCCCCTACACTACACAAACATCACTGCACTACCCTAAACTCTAACATACAACCACCAGCACCACCCCCTACACTACACAAACACCACTGCACTACCCTAAACCTTAAAACACTACCCCCAGCATGACCCCCTACACTACACAAACACCACTGCACTACCCTAAACCCTAAAATGCTACCCCCAGCACGACCCCCTACACTACACAAACACCACTGCACTGCCCTAAAGCCTAAAACACTACCCCCAGCACAACCCCCTACACTACACAAATACCACTGCACTACCCTAAACCCTAAAACACTATCCTCAGCATGACCCCCTACACTACCCAAACACCACTGCACTACCTTAAACCCTAGAAAAGTAACCACCACCCCATGCCCAATCCCCCTTCCCTCTCACTGTTCGTGGTTCCCTCTCCTTGTGGTTCCTGCTTCATTTAGTTTCTGAGGGTCGGTGCACATCATTGTGAGGAAACGGAACAGCCTCTGTTTCCTTACAACGAGATGGATAGTCTACATTTTTTTAGAACTCATGGTCATTTATCATACATAACTTTACAACAAAATGTGTTGTAAAGGCATGCGGTGTAAATGACCATGCATTTTAAAAAACACGTGCTAATGACTTCGCGATGTACAATGCACGCTTGGTAATGCATGCGTATTGCGAAGTATTGCGAAGTAAAAAAGTCCTTGTAACGGCTGTTTACCGATCAAAGCTGGCCCCTGTTCTTCAGTGAGTCGTTTATTTGATAAATTAGGAGGAAGAAATTTTCTTTTTTTTACCGAAAAGTGCATTCCCGGCCGTTGTATTGTGAAAGTGCCCGCGTGGCCTGGTTTTACTTCCGGTGAGAGAGTGGTAGAGTCTGTTTGGATGCTGTCAGACGGGGCCTGCGCAACACTTCATCAGAAAACACAGCTAATGGAAAACGTGGTCCCCGAAGTGTGGAGCAGTGCCATGAGAGGTCAACGAGTGTGCGTCCCAACGCTGTATGACCGTACCGCGTGACCCATGTGCCACCTCCAGTGTACCGTTGTACCGTTGTAGCACTAATTCTACATTTTGGAACTAGGGCATATTAACCCCTTCTGTGCCCATGACGAGCTGGACTCGTCATGGGCCGCGGTTGCGCTGTGCCCATGACGAGTCCAGCTCGTCATGAACCCCGCCCGCTAATGCAACGCCCGGCACAGGGCGGGGAAAGGGCGTGGCACACAAGGGGTTAACCTTGTTGTTCCTGCCAGATACAAAGAGAAGATCCTTTCTTATTCAGTGCCCTTGTTACCTTTTCTGTGGGTAGTGGTGCTTGTCACTTCGCTGCCCCGCCGGTGCACATGATTGGGCTCCGCACCTCGTGTGCCATCTGCAGGGCCTCTGCCCTCGGATCACTGGTTTCGGTTTCTGGAGTGGCAACATAAACGGTTGCTCCCAAAGGACTAGCCTGAACACTTAGGTGAATATCCCCTGCTCCAGCATTCCACCGAAATTCTTTCCTAGCTCTTCCATGTCGACGACGATGTCATAATAGCATGGCTCCGCTCGCGACACCGTATGACCTCGTCGGCGTGCTGACATCAGTTCCACATGTGTACATAGTATACTAAATATAAATATATATATATATTACAGGATATGCCTTTACCATGAAGGGTGATATTTGTAATTGAAATAGATTGTATGTTTTTATTTAACTTATTTATCTATTTATTGTCTTAAACTGAATTATCATGAATTACCGCGACATTTTGCACATTCTAAATAACTTTTTCCTGTTTTACATTGGGATCAAGCCATTTGTTGAATTTTGCACGACACTATGTGAATGTAGTAGTGTTTTCTCTATGTTTATGAAACCTAAGGTCACATGCTATCAAACAGTGCACTTTGAACTCTGTATTCAGGCTATTTATTGGTCTTTGTAATGTACTGATGTTGTCATGTGATCAAGGCTCTGCTGAGCCGAAACGTTATGACGACAGCCTCACGAATCAATTAAAATAAGCACTTTATCGAAGGTCCGTGTCCGCGAGTGTTTTTGGAGCAACTGATGTCTATCACGTCTTCCACGCACCAGCGGTTACTGGATATTTGTGGCGGTTTGGTTTCAGGAAGCCACAACACGGGACCCTTTCCAACAAAGGTCAATGCCATTCACTGAAGCCGTATCCACGTTTTCTTGGTGGAACTTTTACTCCGGAAGGAGCAAGGCGATTGGACCCCCACAGCACCCGGTGAAGCGGTAGTCGCACGGAAACTGAAAACAGCCAACGGGAACTGAGTCGGAGGATGCGGCGCATCGGAGGAGGTTTTCATGGAACCGAGACACGGAAGTAAGCGGGAAATTGTGCGTGTGTGGGAGGAAAGTTCTTGGTGCACAGGCGCGTATCAGAAACGTTAGGAGTTAACTGTTACTAAGTCGCCTTACCTAAATCTATTCGAATTCAGGCATGTCGATTGACAACGTGGGGGACCGGGAAACAGCGGCGTCTTCGATGTTTTCAGACAGCCTCCCAATTCCCCAAAACATACGTGGAAGAATCAATGATGAAACGAACACCACTAATAAATCACTGAAGGAAATGTTTAAGACCTTAGAAAGGAAGTATAAAAGTGAGCAAGCAAAATGGTGGGAAGCTAAATCTCTACAAGGCTATATTGAAGTCAATCGCATACCGAGGAGTCTAAGAATTATGATAGCACCAAGCTACGAGGACCCAAATCCGGATTTGATGAGGGAGTGGGCGGATAGTAATCTTGACAGAAATTATTACGACTTGGGCCAAATTTTCACTTTTTCGAAGAAATTTGACACTCTGAGAAAAGCTAACAATGCAGGCCAAACAAAGATGAGAATTACTCGGAAAGCCAATGAAGCTGAAACATCAGTATCGGAATTAAGTTCAGGGACAGGCACAGAGTCTGAAACTGAAATGCGTGATGAGACACAAGCAAGGCAAAGCAATAAGCCGTCCCCTGGGAGAGAAATTGTTTTTTTAAACCGGGAGAGACTTCCGTCGCTCAGACCTCGGACCCAAAAAACAACCCGAGGAAAACACACCAATTACAAAAGCAGGCACAGGCAGAGGGCGAGGAAGAGGCGGTGCCTACCCAAACAGATGGAGGGGCAGGGGTCAGTGGATGCCCAAGGAATAAACACAAAATCGACTGACAAGACCATCATCAACCTCAGCTCTTGCAATCTAACCAAAAAAGAAGAGGATATTCTCAAATTGGGTCTCTCCTATGTACCACAAAGCAATATGAACTATACCAAAACTAGGTGTGACATCTACAAGGCGGTAAGGAAATTAAAACTCCGCAAGTGTTTTGCACTCAACAAAAATACTGACAATCAGAAATCAAGTGGTCAGACAGAGGGCAACATAGATTCTAGTGATATGTCGCAAACAACTGAGCTCCTGGAGCTATGGGAAACGGATGGGGTCGGCTATCAATCCAACGCAATGGAAGGCAAACAAACAACCACACCTTTCAAACCACTATCTACTTTTAACCCGATAATGCCACAGGATGCCATAGACATATTCCATGAAAACACGGTCAGTCAAATTAAAAAACTTTATAAAAAAACAGCAACTCAGAGGAACAAATATGACCGTCAAGCTTTTGAATATAACAATCTAATAAAGAAACTAGGGGACAACAAGAACATTGTGATACGTCAAAGTGATAAGGGTGGCAATGTGGTACTTTTGGAGCGATCACTCTATGAGAAGGAAGCTTACACCCAGCTCAACGACAGAGAGTGTTATATGAGGTCCAATTCAAGTGACTTAAAAAGCATGATACAAGATTATCACTTGAAACTTACAAAATGGAGAAACAAAAAACTGATCACAAAAGCGGAGTTTAAGTACCTCAGAGTTGATAATCCTATAACTCCTATCATTTATTTTATCCCAAAAGTGCACAAGGATATTAACAAACCTCCTGGCAGACCAATAATCTCAGCCAGAGGGGGTCTTTTGGAGAGAACTTCGGTATACATCGACTATTTCCTTCAACCCTTTGTCAAACAACTGCCCTCTTACATCCAGGACACAGGAGATTTCTTGTGCAAGATACAACAAATTAAATGGGAAGCTGGCTACTGGATGCTAGCGCTAGACGTTACAGCTCTCTATACGAGCATCAAACATGAGACTGGTCTTAAAGCAATTTCCCATTATTTGAACCAAAGGGGTGACCAGGACAATGAGCACAATACCATGTTATTGCAGATGCTACATTATTGTTTAACCAACAATGTATTCATGTTTAACAATCTGCTTTACCGTCAACTCCAGGGTGTTGCTATGGGGGCCAGTTTTTCGCCAAGCTATGCCTGCTTAGTGATGGGAGCTTGGGAGGAACTGGTCCTCAGAACTCAATTCAATGATGTAATGAATAACTATGTGGTAGCATGGTATCGATTTATTGATGACTTATTCATTGTTTGGCGGGGTGACGAGAATTTGGCCAAGAATTTCATTGGAGATATCAGCAGCAATGACTACAATTTAAGTTTTACTGCAACAATGAGCCAGTCGTCAGTAACATTCTTAGACACTGAAATTTATGTTCTCAATGAGGTATTGGAAACTAGACTCTACCGCAAAAAAACAGCAGGTAATACACTACTACATGCTAGGAGTTCACACCCGGCCCATCTGATAGCTAGCATCCCCTATGGGGAAATGCTGCGCATCAGAAGGGTATGCAGTAATCCTGTGGATTTGACCACGGCACAACTTTCCAGCAGCATGAGATTTCTTGAAAGAGGCTACTCTAAAAAAGTCATTGATAGTGCCATTAGCAAATCTATGCAGCACACCAGGGAGGAGCTTTTGAGCTCCTATGCTATCAGCCAAAGCACTGTAATTGAAAGCCTAGCTCTCATTCCCTATGCAGAAAAAAACAACACATTCAGGGTTATCACAGGATACAGTAAGCAGCATAGAGACATTTATAAAATAATCAATCGCAATTGGCCCATTGTACTTAACGACCCAGTCATTGGTGCTTCATTACCAACACGTTCCTCGCTTACTTTCAGTAGAGCTCCTTCGATGAGGGACTCCCTTGTGGACACGAATCCTGAAACTATCGAGAGAGCAACGTGGCTACAATCCAACACAGGCTTTTACAAATGTAAAACATGCAAATCATGTCTCCAAGGTGTGAACACTAGATCATATCAGGACGGTTTTAGTAGCATGGATCACCAGATCAACAAGCTTCTTACATGTAAAACGGAGTTCGCAGTTTATATCCTAATATGCCCGTGTCCATTGAGGTATGTGGGCAGCACCAAATTGCCGGTGCATAAACGAATTCTTCAACACCTTAGGGCAATCAATAATCAAGACAACACATACCCAGTGGCCAGACATTTCAGGGAATCCCACCACAGTGATAGTCGCCAGCTCAAATTTTATGTCATTGATGCTATCAATGCGAACAGACGAGGTGGTAATAGGGAGGCGAAACTCCGCAAATTGGAAACTCAATACATACTACGCCTTGATACTAAACACCCGAAAGGGCTTAACACGACTGAAGATCTTTATACATGTTTACCTTGAATGAGACATATGATTTTGTATGAAATTGATTTTTTGAATATCCTCTATTACTGATGAACCATATTTAACTCTTGCTGTGATCCGATGTCTCCTTTCTATATTCATGGTACTGAATTTCCACCTTTATCACAGTTTTTTAATGTGATATTTTTATGTGATATGGTCAACGGTACCCAGGCTTTCCTTGCTCTGATTATAGTGATATTTCAAGATAGTTTTATCCATTGTTATCTCGTTACACACTAACGTTGGATAGGTTATACGTTTTTTAGTTCTTTTCTCCCTTTTTACAACATATGCACAAAAAATTCTTTTAGCATTTATCTATGAATCCTTTTTAGCCTTGATACATATCATGAGAGATCTATTGATATATTTCTTTGCACATGACCGTTATTATTAATACAGGTTTCTTCCCTCTTTTTTTTAGATATAGACAGTATTTTGAAGTCCCCTACATGATGACCCTAATCTACACAAATTAATGTGTAAATCACATAGATGATCGATGCTTTTGGTATTCATGCCATTATTATTTTACACTAATTCATTATCTATTAGGACAGCATCTAAAATCTGGTTTTGATTAGGACTGTAGACATGTGTTTAATAGGCATTTACGCCATTATTACAGGATATGCCTTTACCATGAAGGGTGATATTTGTAATTGAAATAGATTGTATGTTTTTATTTAACTGATTTATCTATTTATTGTCTTAAACTGAATTATCATGAATTACCGCGACATTTTGCACATTCTAAATAACTTTTTCCTGTTTTACATTGGGATCAAGCCATTTGTTGCATTTTGCACGACACTATGTGAATGTAGTAGTGTTTTCTCTATGTTTATGAAACCTAAGGTCACATGCTATCAAACAGTGCACTTTGAACTCTGTATTCAGGCTATTTATTGGTCTTTGTAATGTACTGACGTTGTCATGTGATCAAGGCTCTGCTGAGCCGAAACGTTATGACGACAGCCTCACGAATCAATTAAAATAAGCACTTTATCGAAGGTCCGTGTCCGCGAGTGTTTTTGGAGCAACTGATGTCTATCACGTCTTCCACGCACCAGCGGTTACTGGATATATATATATATATATATATATATATATATATATATATATATATTCAGTGAAAAAACCATAGGTTTCACACATGTTATAGTTAGCTGGACATTTTACTCGTAAAAAACCAATGAAATTGCCCCGTTATAGTTAGTTCAGCTAACTATAACTCGCGCGCCCGCAATGCACTGCTGATGACGTCACATATTACATCACTCATGACATGGTCAGTGACATCACTCATGACATCACTGATGACATCTCAAATGACATCACTGATGACATCATCCAGTGAATGTGTGTTATTCTGAAAATTAAATATGTTTTATATATGTATATCTCAAGGTCGATGGAAGAATAAATGGGTATATAAGTGTCTAAATGGATGATTTGTTTTTGAAAAATTGATTGTGTAACTGACTGATTAAGTGTATCTCTCACTTTGTGTATAAGTGGCTGCATGGGTTGGTGAGTAGCTACATGGGTGTCTATATAGGTTATTAGTTGTTTTTTTGAGTATCAGTCTGAGTGTCTGTATGGTACGGTGGGGGGTATTACGTAGTGCATAGATGCATGAATGAGTGACTCACTGTTTGTATGTGTTGAAGACAGCATGTGTGCAGGACTGTATGGGTGGATGAGTGTGTGTATGGGTGTGTTAGTGAGTGAATGACTGTCTCAATAGTGTCTTCAGGAGTAACTACATATGTTTTAAACTAGTATATGTGAGTATTGGTGTATATATGTGAGTATATATGAGAGGGAGAGATTGAAAGAGTTCCTGTATGAATAAGTATGTGTTTCTATAAGTGATTGTTTAAAAGACTAAGTATGTGTAAGTTTCCGTAGAAGTAAGTATGGTGGTGTGTGTATTACTGTATATGCAAGTAAATGTATGTTTTATTCTTTATTAGCATGAGTGACTATGTGTGTGAGTAACTCTATGGATGAGTGGCATTGTGTAACAGGATGTATAGATGTATGAGTACATATGATGAGTGAGTACATGTATGAGTGACTGTATAGGACTGTTGGTGAATGAGTGGATGTGTATGTGGATCTTAGAATTACTGAAGAGGTTGTTGTAACTGGTATTGGTATGTCCATTGTTTTGAAATTTTTAGTCTCTATTTTTGAATGTGTGTATCAAAGCTTATATTAAGGTGAGAGGAGGTCTGCCACTCTATCACAAGGATGATGTCATCAGTGATGTCATCAGTGATGTCATTTGAGATGTCATCAGTGATGTCATGAGTGATGTCACTGACCATGTCATGAGTGATGTAATATGTGACGTCATCAGCAGTGCATTGCGGGCGCGCGAGTTATAGTTAGCTGAACTAACTATAACGGGGCAATTTCATTGGTTTTTTACGAGTAAAATGTCCAGCTAACTATAACATGTGTGAAACCTATGGTTTTTTCACTGAATTTCTAAGGTTTTTTAAATGCTAATTCCTAACTATAACGTGTGTGAAACCTATGGTTTTTTCTCTGAATTTCTAAGGTTTTTTAAATGCTAATTCCTAACTATAACGTGTGTGAAACCTATGGTTTTTTCAGTGAATTTCTAAGGTTTTTTAAATGCTAATTCCTAACTATAACGTGTGTGAAACCCATGTTTTTTTCAGTGAATTTGCAAGGTTTTTTAAATGCTATTTTTTTTTTTTTTCTTCATTTTTTTCAAACATATTTTTAATTTAATTTTTTATCTTTTATAAAGACTATTCTTAATTTTTTAAAATCATTAAATATTTATTTTATATAAATTTTTTAAAATAAACAAGTAAAATTTATTTCCAGATTTTTTTTTTTTTTTTTTTTTTTTTTATAGTACGCGTACCGTAAGCTCACGGTAAGCGTACGGTTTACGCAATGCCCGTAATCTATCTACGCAGCTTGCGTATAGTTACGTACTTTGCGTGGCGCGCGTACTGCGCGTGGGACGCGTGCGCGCTTACGCAACACGCGCACGTTACGCGGAAGTGCCGGGAAATGACTGTTATGCGCATGCGCGCAAGCGCGTGTCTTTTTTACGCGCACGCGTACTTTTTGCCGTAAGCGTACCGTAAGCGTACCGTAAGCGTACGGTAGGTCATGTGATCTTGAAACACAACTTTTGATTGGTTGAAACTACTTTCAGTTCTAGAACTCTCCTACACCACACCCATTCCCCTCATTTCTGCTTGTGATCCCTTGGGAGAAGGAGCTGGTTTGTCTTTGGGATACGATGGCAGAACAGCAGAGCTCTTCTGAGAGTGAGGCTAGCACCAGCAGCACTGTCTTGAGGCAGAGAGCGAGGAAAGTAAAACCTTCTTATGTTTGGGATTATTTTACTTTTCCAGAAGGCCAGCAAAAGGTGAATGCACCCTTAGTTACTTGCAAGCTGTGTCAGCGTGTACTTTCTAGAGGTAATCCTGACAGGAAGTATTCCTTTGGGAATCACACCATGATGAGGCACCTCAAGGATGTACACAAAAGGACACATGCTCAACTTTTTGGAGGTAACTCTTCAGAAAGACGAGCCAGTACATCCACAGCAGCTCAGCCTGGACCATCACCTGCAGAGCTTACTCCTTCTTCTGCAGCTCAGGTGAGCCCTTCATCTGTGGGGGGAGAATCTCCTTTTGCTGGCCCTCTGGAAATGAACCCTCGATTTCGGAAGGTTGATATTCATTGCACATTTTGTAAAGCTCTAATTTGTTATAGGGAGACCAGTGTTTCCCTAGTGAATAACAAAATAGATCAGCACATTTGTAGCTTTGAATGATTTTCCCATGGTTCCTTTCCTCTGTCCCTGCATGAACACAACGGTTCTTTTAAGAGCCAACCTTATCTTTCATCTTTTTTTTACATTTTTTTTAAAAAACTTTTTTTTTTTTTTTTACCGTACGCGTACGGTAAGCGTACCTTTTTTTTTATTTTTTAAAAAAAACACAAAAAATCATTTTTCACATTACAAGGTCCTTGAGAGACTACAATTATTACTATTGACTTATCATACTCACTGAAAAAAATATTTATTCATTTGTTTTTTTAAAAAATAGTTTTTAAAATGGTTGTAGTTTACGAAAATTTTCTATATCGATCTGAAAAAAAAGAAAAAAGTATTAATATCTTTAAACCATTTTATAATACAGTACACATATTTACATTTTTTACCAATAAATATTTTTGCCTTATTTTTGCTGTTTTCAGAATATATTGCATTTCACTATAAATTGTGAAAGCAATTGCATTCATCATTTTACAGCGGGCAAAAAAAACAAACAATCTCAAAGATTGTATTAAAAAAGCCCAGAATCTCTTCTCACTTAAACTTATCATTACAGAAATGCATATTATTCTAAAAAAATATCATCTAAAAACAATACTTTTTTCTTTAAAATACCGTCTGATATTTTTGTTTCAGGATTATAATCACAATATTATATCTCAAATAACTCCAAAATACATCTGATTTTATTTCCTTTAGGCCAAATTGTATTTTTTTTTTTCCCTGGAATAAATTTCCAAGGGAAAACCATTAAAATTCTAGAGTTTAATCTGTCCAGATCTCACCGATTCTCTGTAACATTTTGGTTCACAAAAATTTTTTGAATAATTTATTTAGTCCACAATAGAATTGCTTACTTTTCCACATGGCCAAATAGTAATTTTTTAAATCATTTTTGTAAAAATTTCCAATGGCAGTCCAATAGCATTCCAAAATTTAAAATGTGCAGAAGTTACCGATTATCTCTAAATTATTGGTTTTTCAAAATTGCATTAAAAATTTAAAAAGTCCACATTACAATTGGTTATCTTTCCTTTAGGCCAAATGATAATTTAAAAAAATATTTTTTCTACAAAATTGCAATGGTAATCCAGTAAAATGGTAAAATTATTTTGTCCACATCTTGCCAAGTCTCTCTAAAATTTAGGTTTCAGAAAGATTAGATAGGAATTTGCTAAATCAAAAGGCAAACGTTGTTTGAAAATCAATTGGGAATCATTACACAGTGTCCAGCCTTTTTCACATTTAAGAAAAACTGTGTAATGTCCAGAAGTAACAGTAGGTCCATCATGGAAAATTATTGCAACAGTTACAAAAGTTTTTCCTGAAATTGATAATTGCTGTCCTGTAAACTTCTTTATTAAAGTATCCAATTTTGAACCATCAGCTCTACATCGTTGCATCATTAAAATTACATACTGTCCGTATTCCCTTAAAATTAATGTTGAAAACATGTCAGAATTACACTCACCACATTTCATGCTATGATTAGCATCTTTAACTAATTTTGCAAAAGTGACTGTTTTACTCTCTGGCAATGTCAAATAAATAAACCTTTCATTATCAACAATAGAGCCACATATATTATAACAATTTTCACAACTATGTTCCCATTTATAAGAGAGACCAAAAAAAATGTCAATGGGAACTCCTTCTTCTTCCACTACCTGAAGAAAAAACAACAAGAATTCCTGTGCGTCTTGCTGTACATTTTGAGAAAACTGTGTTCGTCCTGAACATACATCTAATAGTTTTCTAATGTCAGTAGCACTTTCTATTTGAGTTTTATCTTTACTCAGCTTTTGAAAAAGGAGACTGAGCTCTGAACAGAATCTTTTTCCCTGATTTACTATTATCTGCTCTTGCAAACTTTCCAGATAAAATACAACATTCAGCACTACATTAGCGTAGCAGTTGACACCAGAGCTATTTTCAAAATGACATCCTACAACCTGTTCTTCATTTTCCTTATTCTTTTTGCTTGCAATTACATCACTCCTCTTTTTTTTCCTCTTCTCTACATCTTCATTACAGATATTCTCATTTCTCCTTTTACGAGAAACTACACGTTTCTCCAACACAGGATACTGACCTAAATGAGGAGCATAGGTTCTTCTTAATCTATTATACTCCTTTACACAGTTTGTATCAGCACTAACTTTTGAATCATCAAAGTCAATCATGAATAAACCTGATAATGTTTTGACTCGTGACAAAGCTACATATGCCATACCTTCTTTGAACACAGTTGAACCAATGTTCACAAATGCACAATCTACAGTCAATCCTTGAGACTTGTGGATAGTTACAGCATATGCTAGTGAAAACGGAAACTGCTTCCTACGTACATATAAGTCTTTCACAAGCATGAAACGAACTGAACAACGACAAATGTCTTTAACTTCCTCTATCTGATCAAATTTTATTTTTAAACATTCAATTCCATCTTTTTTCTGATAATTAATAAAACCCACAACTCTTCCCATCGCTCCATTCACTAAGCCTTTTTCAACATCCAAATTTCTCCTTAAAAACACTCTACAGTTCATGCAAACATATAGATTTTTTTCTAATCCTGCTGTTTTGGAGATATTCTTCTCTAGTGAGTCCAATTTATTTTTCAGTTTGCCTGTTACTGTGACAGTAATTCTTCCATCCTCAATTTTGTCCACTGCTTCCAATTTCATGATGTCTTCATTTTCCAATTTCAAAAGCTCCTCATTAAATATTGAGCATTCACGTAGAGTTGGCATTAAGCAGATGACACTTTTGTTTTCTGCAATATTCTTGTATATTTTCTCTGCAACTATTTCTTCCTTTGGAAATAAGTTATGTAGCAGCCGACTCTGTAATGCTTTTTTGCCAACTTCTGTGAGTAGTCCAATTCTGATATCTTTCAGAATACTTCCATATTCTTCATCGTTTGCTTGCCTCATATTAGTTGTAAGTTCCTTGTACTCAAAGAAGGACCAAATATTTGTATTTCCAATGCTTCCCAATGACTTCTTCGTGTCTTCATGTGTCACAGTATTAAACACTGGTTGTCCTTTAACTGGAGTAAGTTGCAAAAGATCCCCAAAAACTATGACGTGTTTTCCACCAAATAACACGTCATAGTCTGTCTTCAAAATTTGCTGCATTCTTAAATGCACAAAGGCAAGCATTAAGTTTGATACCATGCTCACCTCATCAATAATGAGAACTTGCATCTTCTTCAATACTCTTGACACTTCTAAGGATGCTTCTCCAGTTAGCTTGTTGAATTGTATTTTGTTCTCATGCTCCACTGGTAACATTAGCAAACGATGTAAGGTGATTCCTTTTATGTTATATGCTGCTAACCCAGTTGGAGCAGTAACCACACAAGACAAAGTAGAATCCGTTTTTTGCTTTAGGTAGCTTCTGATGACTTTAATTAGGAAACTTTTTCCAGTGCCAGCTTGTCCGCTTACATACATCCTGATTGGATGAAATGATGTGCATGAGCACTCTTTTTTGATATGTAGAAATCCGTGATCAATTTTGTTTTTGATCTCTTCATAAATTTGTTGCTGCTCTTGATTCAGTTGTCTTTCCAAATTTTCTAAGTCTATAAATTCTTCTTGAGCTTGATTCATAGCCGTTTCCACTTCATTCATGGCTATTGATGCTTCATTTTCAACGATTGGTTGTCCTAGGGGATCTTGACTGTATGTTCCTGAACTTTGGCTGTCCTGAGAACTGTCTCTAGCTATTTCTGCTGCAATTGTAGTTTCCCGTTCAATTTCTTCATTTAACATTTGCAGATAAGTTGAGAATGTACTGCATTGTATGCTGTCTTTGCAAGCATTAAAAGAATCTTCATAGCTCTGGAATTCTCCCAGTAGTTCATCCTCTGTACGCCATGGTTTAAACAACTGTAAAAGAGCCAAGTAGTAAAATTCTTTCTTGTCGGTAGTGTCGCAACTCAGCTTCCGGTGATTTATCAAACTTCCTTTGGTTTGCTTCACCAAACATCCTTCTTCACCAACAACTTTATATTTTCCACTGTTGATGTCTTCTGCAGCTTTCCGTGAATAAATGTAGTTCTGCAGCACTTCATAGAGACACATGTTCTCCAGATGATGACTTCTCTTGGGATAATATGTGTCCAACATGTTTGTTTTCAATATGTCTGTACTTTCTGGGTCATTCTCAGCCAAATATTCAATTTCTCCAACAGATTTCAGTACCCGATTTCTCATTGCTGCAAGGCCTAAACTTGCCCAAATTATTCTTCTTGACTTCGAGTAGAGACTTGCAGAAGATAACCTATCTGAACATTCGTAGGATCCAATTTCTCGATGCGATAACATCTTCAAACTAAAACTGTACAGCTTCTTACTGACAGTCTTCTCGTGAGAAATCTCTTCCCACATTTCCTTCAATTCTGTTTTTTCTGATTTCGTAATGTAAGACGTTACATATCGAGCAACAGCAATGGAATTGTCAGCAACATACTGTATATCCATGTTAGCGTTCCACATGGATAAAATGACTGGGTTGTAGTCATTTATATTTTTTGATTCTTCTTTTCTTTTAAGGTTGTAGGTATTCTTAGGTGATTTTCTTGTGATAGTATGTCTCACAGCTGACATAAAACTGTTGACTCTTCCATTTGTAAGAACAGGTCTAGGAAATCCAAATCGACATTTAGTGTAGTATTTTTCTTTGCTCTTGTATTTCCGTCGACAGTATTTTCCACACCGATGACTTTGGAAACGTAGAACTTGCTCCTTTAACTTGTTCTCTTCTGTGTTTTTAGGTATAGCACATGTTGCATATTCTTCAATGTAAGATAACACTGCTTCATCAGTATCTGTTCCAAACTTTGGGGCATCCTTGATCCACAGCAGCATATGAATATGAGGAGCACCTCTTGCCTGGTACTCTTTTCTCCAAAAGAAATCCACTACTTCTCCAAGGGGTGGATTTTTTTTATTGCAGATGAAGGACATCATAGCCTCAAATCTATGATTGAAATATCTGCAAACATTAACCGGATCCAATGAGCACAGTTCTCCTGCTGTCTTGTATTCGATGTTTTCGATGTTTGAATTGGCCTCTCGTAGAAAATCCAGTAAATCATCCCAAGCGTACTCGGCGCAGCTTAGGGTAAGGAACCATGTTGGTGTTCCTAAGTTGCGTAACATGCATTTTAGTTCACCATGGCGTCGGTACCAATATTCATTTGTCCCACGCTGACAAGCCATCAGATTGATCAGTTGTGTTTCCAAATGATCATCTCGGTGCTGCACTTTCTCCATAAAATCCTTAGCAGACACATTTTGTAAATGTACTCCACTTTTTAAAATGTGATTTACTGCATAAGACAGTGCAGACAAGTCGCTTTCAAATAAAAGATGGAACAAATAAGGGATACTTTGTCGAAATCTGGGATCTTCAGCATATAGTCTTGTAGTCCGATACTCAGAAGCTGGAATCTGTTCCGGACGTTCATCGTATCGTCCTCCTTTTCCTTTAGGAAACAGCTGGGGAAAACATCGAGCTTCCAAGCTCTCCTCCCATACACTCACGGGATTTCCTTTTGCTTTCTTCATCTGAAAGAGATCAATATTGTCTCCCATAACTTCTTTCGAATGGAGAGGATGTATGCTAAAATGTTCATAAATTTCTTCTTCCTTTGACTTGTCCACTTTTTCAATTTGTCCAGTTGGTGTTTCTGTGTCTCCTTGTAAATCTTCTTCTTCTTCTTCTTCTTCTTCTATATAAATTGATTCATACCATTTGTTATTTTTTTTCAAATACAAATTTGCTCTTTGTACTTTCCGCACATCTACCAGCTCCTGCCAAATCTTCTTATTCTTTGTAGGGACACCATTAACCAGAATAATTAATGGTTCAGTTTCCAAAGTATCTGCATCAATAGTTTCCATATTTTTTTTCAAATCCAAGGGCAAATACACCACTCTACCTTTTAAACCTCTCAGTAAATCTGAAGGAGGTAATTTACCAGTTTTGGGCTCCATACGTACTATGGTCTGGAACGGATGAACACATTGAATGAGTATAGACTCATATGTATTTAATTCAGAAAGTTCAGCAGGAATAGCATCCAATTCTAAATTATTATGTACAGCTCTGGTCGGCATTCTATTTTCCTCTAACTTGTTGTAGCAGTATTTACAAATACGCTGATCTTCACCCAATTCAAAACAATTTTCAAGAAATATATATGTGGCAAAATCCATCCACTTATAATTATCTTCATTTTCACTCTTTCTGTAGAGATCAACATTCCTAGTTTGTTTTCTATAATGAGTTCTGCGGCAACAAATACAAGTAACATTTGGTCTTTCATTAGAGACTATTGCAAATTTTGTTATGTGATCATTAAATGTGTTACTTACAGAGGGTTCTACATTCTCTTCCACTTCTGCCTCATTTACTGTGTCCTTCTCTGCACTGTTTTGTTCAGGACCAAAGTAACAAAACTGAATTTCATCAACAACCTTCTCTACATCTGATACCGTTCCTCGGAACAGAGCCCTATTCAATTCATTTAACTTTATTGCTGGACTTTTGGCAAAATACAACCGTCTCACAAACTTTCTCATTTCAGTATGATGAACAGCCAGCATCCTAAAATGATGGAAAACACTATTGCACACTTTTCTAGATAGACAAGCAAGAGAATGACCCTGCAAACCAGTATTCTCTCTCACTCTGCATGGATCCAGACTTTGAAGCACCTTAATCTTTTGTTTTACACTTTTTTTACTATATTCTCTTAGAAACTCTCGAAATCTGTCAATAGATTCCTGACGCACAGTGCAAATACTACTACAATTCCAAGTGTACACTGGGGCTTTAGGACGTCTCCCCATTGCCTCATCTGCCATCACTTGTACCTCATCTCTTGGAACCATTATCTCCTTCTCCATTATGCAACCATTTTTTACTTCGTATGAACGACCTCTGGTGTCAACTGCATGCAGCAAACTATTACTTTGAAAATAGCTTTCTTCATTAAAAAAAGGTTCACTACTTGAACTATGCATCCATTTTCCTAAAAACACTTTACAAAAGTTTGTTCTGTTCACTACTCTTTTGCTTTTGCTTTGTGATTTCAGTACATTAACCATTTTATCTAATGTACGCATCCTATTCAAAATTAATATGAATAGTTTCCTTTTTAATTCTAATGCTTTTGCTGCAATGGCTTCAATTTCTTTTTTTCTCTTATAATATTTAGCCTTTTGCTTATATTTCTTTATATCCTTTATCAAATTGGACATAACTCTTCTCTGAAACATTTTTCTACGTATCTCTTTAAATGCTGTTTTTCTGTTTATGTTAAACTTTTCAATTGCAGAAGGTATATTTGCATTAACTAAATCCTCAATTTTTTGCTGTTCTGTAGGTTTTGTTACATTTTTCCGAGAACAGACATTTTGTACATTTTTGTTTGTTTTCAATATTTTGTTTAGGAATTGTTTTTTTTGCTTACCAGAAGATTTTTTCTTTTTCCCAACATCAGCATCTTCTACTAACTTTGGTCCTCCAGTTGTCCTCAAATATAGTTTTTTTTTTAGCGTTTTTTGAACTCGAGATTTTGTAGGCATCTTAAATTTTGTTCACTGTTCTTCAGCAATACCTGAAAAAAACTAAAAAAAAAATCCTTTATTGTATTTAAATATATTACTACATTTCTTTTCACAATAGTCACAAAACGAAATTTCTTTGCCATTTTGAATGCACACAAACTGCTCTTTTTTAAAAATTTATTTAAATGCACATGTCCAAGCTGTTTTTTTTTCAGACCACCACCGTGTGTATTCTCTGTGACTGCCTACACTCCAGCAGGGGCAACCAGCCTTAGTGATGCTGAATGTATTTGCATTACAGACTGAAACCTGAAAACCCCACTCGCTTGTAAATACTGTGCATGATTATACATGGCAAGCACATGGGTGTGTGCTAAGCCTCTGCTTCTTCCCCCAAAAATTCGCTCCTCTTTTCCATCTACTGCAACTGTGAAATCACCAGAGCAAGACGCAATAAATTTCTGCCTATAATTCTTCTATGCACACAGAGTCATGTTTTCACATTAGTGCCAAAACGAAATTTCTTTGCCAATTTGAAAGCACACTTACTGCTCTTTTTTTTTTGGGCCAAGTAAAAATCTCTTTTTACACTTTGAAATCACTTTTACAGACTGACACATTCTGAAACCTTTTTTTTTAAATTTATTTAAATGCACATGTCCAAGCTGTTTTTTTTTCAGACCACCACCGTGTGTATTCTCTGTGACTGCCTACACTCCAGCAGGGGCAACCAGCCTTAGTGATGCTGAATGTATTTGCATTACAGACTTAAACCTGAAAACCCCACTCGCTTCTAATTACTGTGCATGACTATACATGGCAAGCACATGGGTGTGTGCTAAGCCTCTGCTTCTTCCCCCAAAAATTCGCTCCTCTTTTCCATCTACTGCAACTGTGAAATCACCAGAGCAAGACGCAATAAATTTCTGCCTATAATTCTTCTATGCACACAGAGTCATGTTTTCACATTAGTGCCAAAACGAAATTTCTTTGCCAATTTGAAAGCACACTTACTGCTCTTTTTTTTTTGGGCCAAGTAAAAATCTCTTTTTACACTTTGAAATCACTTTTACAGACTGACACATTCTGAAACCTTTTTTTTTTAATTTATTTAAATGCACATGTCCAAGCTGTTTTTTTTTCAGACCACCACCGTGTGTATTCTCTGTGACTGCCTACACTCCAGCAGGGGCAACCAGCCTTAGTGATGCTGAATGTATTTGCATTACAGACTTAAACCTGAAAACCCCACTCGCTTCTAATTACTGTGCATGACTATACATGGCAAGCACATGGGTGTGTGCTAAGCCTCTGCTTCTTCCCCCAAAAATTCGCTCCTCTTTTCCATCTACTGCAACTGTGAAATCACCAGAGCAAGACGCAATAAATTTCTGCCTATAATTCTTCTATGCACACAGAGTCATGTTTTCACATTAGTGCCAAAACGAAATTTCTTTGCCAATTTGAAAGCACACTTACTGCTCTTTTTTTTTTGGGCCAAGTAAAAATCTCTTTTTACACTTTGAAATCACTTTTACAGACTGACACATTCTGAAACCTTTTTTTTAAAATTTATTTAAATGCACATGTCCAAGCTGTTTTTTTTTCAGACCACCACCGTGTGAATTCTCTGTGACTGCCTACACTCCAGCAGGGGCAACCAGCCTTAGTGATGCTGAATGTATTTGCATTACAGACTTAAACCTGAAAACCCCACTCGCTTCTAATTACTGTGCATGACTATACATGGCAAGCACATGGGTGTGTGCTAAGCCTCTGCTTCTTCCCCCAAAAATTCGCTCCTCTTTTCCATCTACTGCAACTGTGAAATCACCAGAGCAAGACGCAATAAATTTCTGCCTATAATTCTTCTATGCACACAGAGTCATGTTTTCACATTAGTGCCAAAACGAAATTTCTTTGCCAATTTGAAAGCACACTTACTGCTCTTTTTTTTTTGGGCCAAGTGAAAATCTCTTTTTACACTTTGAAATCACTTTTACAGACTGACACATTCTGAAACCTTTTTTTTAAATTTATTTAAATGCACATGTCCAAGCTGTTTTTTTTTCAGACCACCACCGTGTGTATTCTCTGTGACTGCCTACACTCCAGCAGGGGCAACCAGCCTTAGTGATGCTGAATGTATTTGCATTACAGACTTAAACCTGAAAACCCCACTCGCTTCTAATTACTGTGCATGACTATACATGGCAAGCACATGGGTGTGTGCTAAGCCTCTGCTTCTTCCCCCAAAAATTCGCTCCTCTTTTCCATCTACTGCAACTGTGAAATCACCAGAGCAAGACGCAATAAATTTCTGCCTATAATTCTTCTATGCACACAGAGTCATGTTTTCACATTAGTGCCAAAACGAAATTTCTTTGCCAATTTGAAAGCACACTTACTGCTCTTTTTTTTTTGGGCCAAGTGAAAATCTCTTTTTACACTTTGAAATCACTTTTACAGACTGACACATTCTGAAACCTTTTTTTTAAATTTATTTAAATGCACATGTCCAAGCTGTTTTTTTTTCAGACCACCACCGTGTGTATTCTCTGTGACTGCCTACACTCCAGCAGGGGCAACCAGCCTTAGTGATGCTGAATGTATTTGCATTACAGACTTAAACCTGAAAACCCCACTCGCTTCTAATTACTGTGCATGACTATACATGGCAAGCACATGGGTGTGTGCTAAGCCTCTGCTTCTTCCCCCAAAAATTCGCTCCTCTTTTCCATCTACTGCAACTGTGAAATCACCAGAGCAAGACGCAATAAATTTCTGCCTATAATTCTTCTATGCACACAGAGTCATGTTTTCACATTAGTGCCAAAACGAAATTTCTTTGCCAATTTGAAAGCACACTTACTGCTCTTTTTTTTTTGGGCCAAGTGAAAATCTCTTTTTACACTTTGAAATCACTTTTACAGACTGACACATTCTGAAACCTTTTTTTTAAATTTATTTAAATGCACATGTCCAAGCTGTTTTTTTTTCAGACCACCACCGTGTGTATTCTCTGTGACTGCCTACACTCCAGCAGGGGCAACCAGCCTTAGTGATGCTGAATGTATTTGCATTACAGACTTAAACCTGAAAACCCCACTCGCTTCTAATTACTGTGCATGACTATACATGGCAAGCACATGGGTGTGTGCTAAGCCTCTGCTTCTTCCCCCAAAAATTCGCTCCTCTTTTCCATCTACTGCAACTGTGAAATCACCAGAGCAAGACGCAATAAATTTCTGCCTATAATTCTTCTATGCACACAGAGTCATGTTTTCACATTAGTGCCAAAACGAAATTTCTTTGCCAATTTGAAAGCACACTTACTGCTCTTTTTTTTTTGGGCCAAGTGAAAATCTCTTTTTACACTTTGAAATCACTTTTACAGACTGACACATTCTGAAACCTTTTTTTTTTAATTTATTTAAATGCACATGTCCAAGCTGTTTTTTTTTCAGACCACCACCGTGTGTATTCTCTGTGACTGCCTACACTCCAGCAGGGGCAACCAGCCTTAGTGATGCTGAATGTATTTGCATTACAGACTTAAACCTGAAAACCCCACTCGCTTCTAATTACTGTGCATGACTATACATGGCAAGCACATGGGTGTGTGCTAAGCCTCTGCTTCTTCCCCCAAAAATTCGCTCCTCTTTTCCATCTACTGCAACTGTGAAATCACCAGAGCAAGACGCAATAAATTTCTGCCTATAATTCTTCTATGCACACAGAGTCATGTTTTCACATTAGTGCCAAAACGAAATTTCTTTGCCAATTTGAAAGCACACTTACTGCTCTTTTTTTTTTGGGCCAAGTAAAAATCTCTTTTTACACTTTGAAATCACTTTTACAGACTGACACATTCTGAAACCTTTTTTTTTAAATTTATTTAAATGCACATGTCCAAGCTGTTTTTTTTTCAGACCACCACCGTGTGAATTCTCTGTGACTGCCTACACTCCAGCAGGGGCAACCAGCCTTAGTGATGCTGAATGTATTTGCATTACAGACTTAAACCTGAAAACCCCACTCGCTTCTAATTACTGTGCATGACTATACATGGCAAGCACATGGGTGTGTGCTAAGCCTCTGCTTCTTCCCCCAAAAATTCGCTCCTCTTTTCCATCTACTGCAACTGTGAAATCACCAGAGCAAGACGCAATAAATTTCTGCCTATAATTCTTCTATGCACACAGAGTCATGTTTTCACATTAGTGCCAAAACGAAATTTCTTTGCCAATTTGAAAGCACACTTACTGCTCTTTTTTTTTTGGGCCAAGTGAAAATCTCTTTTTACACTTTGAAATCACTTTTACAGACTGACACATTCTGAAACCTTTTTTTTAAATTTATTTAAATGCACATGTCCAAGCTGTTTTTTTTTCAGACCACCACCGTGTGTATTCTCTGTGACTGCCTACACTCCAGCAGGGGCAACCAGCCTTAGTGATGCTGAATGTATTTGCATTACAGACTTAAACCTGAAAACCCCACTCGCTTCTAATTACTGTGCATGACTATACATGGCAAGCACATGGGTGTGTGCTAAGCCTCTGCTTCTTCCCCCAAAAATTCGCTCCTCTTTTCCATCTACTGCAACTGTGAAATCACCAGAGCAAGACGCAATAAATTTCTGCCTATAATTCTTCTATGCACACAGAGTCATGTTTTCACATTAGTGCCAAAACGAAATTTCTTTGCCAATTTGAAAGCACACTTACTGCTCTTTTTTTTTTGGGCCAAGTGAAAATCTCTTTTTACACTTTGAAATCACTTTTACAGACTGACACATTCTGAAACCTTTTTTTTAAATTTATTTAAATGCACATGTCCAAGCTGTTTTTTTTTCAGACCACCACCGTGTGTATTCTCTGTGACTGCCTACACTCCAGCAGGGGCAACCAGCCTTAGTGATGCTGAATGTATTTGCATTACAGACTTAAACCTGAAAACCCCACTCGCTTCTAATTACTGTGCATGACTATACATGGCAAGCACATGGGTGTGTGCTAAGCCTCTGCTTCTTCCCCCAAAAATTCGCTCCTCTTTTCCATCTACTGCAACTGTGAAATCACCAGAGCAAGACGCAATAAATTTCTGCCTATAATTCTTCTATGCACACAGAGTCATGTTTTCACATTAGTGCCAAAACGAAATTTCTTTGCCAATTTGAAAGCACACTTACTGCTCTTTTTTTTTTGGGCCAAGTGAAAATCTCTTTTTACACTTTGAAATCACTTTTACAGACTGACACATTCTGAAACCTTTTTTTTTAATTTATTTAAATGCACATGTCCAAGCTGTTTTTTTTTCAGACCACCACCGTGTGTATTCTCTGTGACTGCCTACACTCCAGCAGGGGCAACCAGCCTTAGTGATGCTGAATGTATTTGCATTACAGACTTAAACCTGAAAACCCCACTCGCTTCTAATTACTGTGCATGACTATACATGGCAAGCACATGGGTGTGTGCTAAGCCTCTGCTTCTTCCCCCAAAAATTCGCTCCTCTTTTCCATCTACTGCAACTGTGAAATCACCAGAGCAAGACGCAATAAATTTCTGCCTATAATTCTTCTATGCACACAGAGTCATGTTTTCACATTAGTGCCAAAACGAAATTTCTTTGCCAATTTGAAAGCACACTTACTGCTCTTTTTTTTTTGGGCCAAGTGAAAATCTCTTTTTACACTTTGAAATCACTTTTACAGACTGACACATTCTGAAACCTTTTTTTTAAATTTATTTAAATGCACATGTCCAAGCTGTTTTTTTTTCAGACCACCACCGTGTGTATTCTCTGTGACTGCCTACACTCCAGCAGGGGCAACCAGCCTTAGTGATGCTGAATGTATTTGCATTACAGACTTAAACCTGAAAACCCCACTCGCTTCTAATTACTGTGCATGACTATACATGGCAAGCACATGGGTGTGTGCTAAGCCTCTGCTTCTTCCCCCAAAAATTCGCTCCTCTTTTCCATCTACTGCAACTGTGAAATCACCAGAGCAAGACGCAATAAATTTCTGCCTATAATTCTTCTATGCACACAGAGTCATGTTTTCACATTAGTGCCAAAACGAAATTTCTTTGCCAATTTGAAACCACACTTACTGCTCTTTTTTTTTTGGGCCAAGTGAAAATCTCTTTTTACACTTTGAAATCACTTTTACAGACTGACACATTCTGAAACCTTTTTTTTAAATTTATTTAAATGCACATGTCCAAGCTGTTTTTTTTTCAGACCACCACCGTGTGTATTCTCTGTGACTGCCTACACTCCAGCAGGGGCAACCAGCCTTAGTGATGCTGAATGTATTTGCATTACAGACTTAAACCTGAAAACCCCACTCGCTTCTAATTACTGTGCATGACTATACATGGCAAGCACATGGGTGTGTGCTAAGCCTCTGCTTCTTCCCCCAAAAATTCGCTCCTCTTTTCCATCTACTGCAACTGCGAAATCACCAGAGCAAGACGCAATAAATTTCTGCCTATAATTCTTCTATGCACACAGAGTCATGTTTTCACATTAGTGCCAAAACGAAATTTCTTTGCCAATTTGAAACCACACTTACTGCTCTTTTTTTTTTGGGCCAAGTGAAAATCTCTTTTTACACTTTGAAATCACTTTTACAGACTGACACATTCTGAAACCTTTTTTTTAAATTTATTTAAATGCACATGTCCAAGCTGTTTTTTTTTCAGACCACCACCGTGTGTATTCTCTGTGACTGCCTACACTCCAGCAGGGGCAACCAGCCTTAGTGATGCTGAATGTATTTGCATTACAGACTTAAACCTGAAAACCCCACTCGCTTCTAATTACTGTGCATGACTATACATGGCAAGCACATGGGTGTGTGCTAAGCCTCTGCTTCTTCCCCCAAAAATTCGCTCCTCTTTTCCATCTACTGCAACTGTGAAATCACCAGAGCAAGACGCAATAAATTTCTGCCTATAATTCTTCTATGGACACAGAGTCATGTTTTCACATTAGTCCCAAAACGAAATTTCTTTGCCAATTTGAAAGCACACTTACTGCTCTTTTTTTTTCGGGCCAAGTGAAAATCTCTTTTACAGACTGACACATTATGAATCCACCATGTGTAACTACAACAAAAACAATTCCCATTTCTATTATTCATTTCTTAAGTTACCACATACATCCCCTCTCAAACTGTAAACTCACCTTTAAATTTAGTTAGTTGTGAAAGAAATGTGTCACTCAAACAGCAGATTATCAGAGCCAGGATCTCTGTTCTCTACACCTCTCTCCTCTCAGCAGAACCAGATAATGGCAAACTTTCCCTCTATTTTTCCACACATATACATGTAAGTTTCAAATCTCAGTGCTTCCCCCTTTTTTTCAAATGTAATGACACATTTCTATTGGTTGAAAACCAACCCTTTTCCAAAAGTACCCTGCCCCCAACTTGACTTCTGCCTAGTACCCTTCCCCCAACTTGACTTCTGCCTGCTACCATAGCAACAGCTCATGGAACACTGCTGTGTGCAGTTAGGTCAGAAGTTCGACACACAATGTTTCAATTCCACAGAGCAAGAGTGCTTGACTTTTCAATCCTAACTGCAAATCCATAGTACTGTTCTTTGGTTACACATTTTTTTGTACCAATACAAAACATGCTTCTATTAATTTTCACATACAGCCTAGTTTTTTTTCTAGAATGGTATGAAACAGCCAATCAGTTCTTTTTGTTTTGTAAAAAATATGTATGCCTCCATTTCCAAACTGTCTTTCTTTTCATATTGCCATTCTACTGAAAGACACCTCCTGAGTGCATCCAGTTCTCCTTTGAAGATGTTCACAGTGTGGATTGTAGGGCACAGCTATGTCTTCTGGAGTGAAAAGTTTGCAGAGAAAACAGATATGGTGAGAGACCTTGCTTTGCCAAATGTAGACATTAAATGGATTGGTCAGAGAGGGTTAAAGTGGCACCAATTGATGCCATTGGTGAAATCCTTCATGCAAATCCAACACCCTGACCTCATAATAGTGCACTGTGGTGGCAATGACCTAGGCACTTTGACTGGGGTAGGTCTGGAAATGCTTATGAAGGACACCTTTGCACAACTGTTTACACTTTTCCCTAAAACTGCCTTTGTGTTTTCCAACATATGCCAAAGGCAAAAATGGAACTGGTCCAATCATTTCTGTCCACAGATTGACAAAGCAAGAAAGCACGTCAACAAATCTGTTTCTGCTTTCCTCCGTGACTATGGTATGGGTGCCATTTACCACAACAACTTGCGTTACGACATGCAAGACATTTATAGAGGAGATGGTGTGCACTTCAATGATGAAGGGAACAGAGTCTTCCTCTTGAACCTTAGACTCTGCATCGGTACTTACTTGTAGGTACCACTAAAAAAATGACTCCATAAACACAACAGCTCTTTTTAGAGCTCCCTAATTTCTAAACTCTTAAATCTGATTTTCATTTATTTATTTTTATTTTTTTTACCGTACGCTTACCGTGAGCTTACCGTACGCGTACCCCGTGATTTTTTTTAAAATCAATAAATGTTTTTTTTGTACTTTTCTGTCCTTCTTTGACCCCCTTACAATTGTTAGGGGGTCTGTAACTCTCCTCATTGCCCCCTTTCTTTGTTTTCACTCTTTTTTTTCAGAGTGAAATACACAAAATGGCGGCCGCCGCTTCCTGGTTTCGGCCGATTCGAATGTTTACTAAGATCTAAGAGCCAATCAGAATCGCGCTCGCGCACGCCACCGTACGCTTACCGTAAGCGTACGGTAAGCGTACCGTAAGCTGGCTCAGATATATATATTGATTTAAAGGCTATTTTCTCAGAATCTACTGAACTGATTTACACCAAACCTACAAAAGGCACTTCCTTGACCTAGGGACTACCTCTCTGCCAAATTTCTAGTAATTCTGTTCAGCCGTTCGGGCTGTAGGTCGTTCTAAAGGTCCTATGGAAAAATGCATGGGAAAAACGCGTTTTGGGACCCCCCTTTTATCTCAACCCCCGCTTGACGGATCCCCCCGAGACTTTCAGGGTAGGAGCGGAGCGTAGCGCCCCACCTATTTTG
Source organism: Triturus cristatus (assembly GCF_964204655.1). Taxonomy (NCBI): domain Eukaryota; kingdom Metazoa; phylum Chordata; class Amphibia; order Caudata; family Salamandridae; genus Triturus; species Triturus cristatus. The sequence continues at coordinate 853,525,289 of NC_140588.1, read as the reverse complement.
AGAAATTCGCGAGGATTCGTCGACCGGCGCCAAAGTTATTCAAAATAGAATGTTGAGGTTTTCCTATGGAAACGTGGTCCTAACTATAACTACCTACTGGCGACCGCCAGTAGGTAATATATATATATATATATATATATTCCATCCAAAGGCACTCATTAGAAGCATCCCATTTGGCGAGTTTCTTAGAATGAAAAGGAACTGTTCAAAGGATGATGACGCTTATCATGAAATCAGCAAAAGCGCACTCAGACTCGCCAACAGAGGATATAAACAACGTGATCTGAACAAAAGCAAAAACAAGGTTGACAAACTATCACGTACTGAAATCCTGATCAACAAATCCCAAGACAAAACCAAGGAAACACAATCCAGTCCACGATTAATTTTGACCTACAGCAAGGAAGCACATATAATCAGACAAAAAATTCAAAAATACTGGCCATTACTCCAACAAGACGGCGATCTAGCCCAAATCATTGGACCGGCACCTCTTATCACTTTCCGCAAAGCACCGTCAATTAAAGATACAATAGTCCAGAGCCACTTTCAAACTAAGAACACTATGACCAACTGGCTCACTCAACAACATATTGGATTTAGAAAATGCAATCACTGCAAAGCCTGCAAAATTGCAATTAACAAAAAAGACATCAGAGATCCAAATGGCAGAAAAATTGACATCACAAAGAGAATTACTTGTACTACCAAGTTTGTAGTGTATTGCATTGAATGCAATTGCGGCATGAGATACATTGGCAGCACGGTGTGCATGTTGAAAAAGAGAATTCTCGAACACATACGAGCTGTAAAAAATCGCGATACAACTTATGCGACTGCAAAACACCTCTTGACATGTCAAAATGGAGATTGGCAAAAAATGAACTTCTTTGCCATAGATACAGTGGAAGAAAGTGAACGCTTGGGAGATCGCAAAAAGACACTACATCATCTGGAATCCAAATACATTATAAGACTGCGTACCAAGAACCCCAAAGGGATGAATGTTGACGAGGAATTCTATGTCCACTTATAGACTGAGACTACTTACAAGTGACTATAAAAGGCGCTCAATTTTTATTTTTAATTAATTTTTTCTAATTTTCAATTTTCAATCTTCAATTTAATTTGTTTCATTAATTTGCATCTGGCAGCTTCCATTGTCCCTCCAAATGTAGACAAATTATGTTCAATGTTTCCAGACAGTGGTACATGCTTGAATCATACACAATGATAATTTTGACATCTACACGTACTATACGTGAACTCTCTCGTCCAAACAGTGGACACGGGGATCTTTTGTCAATACAAGGTACTATACCAATGAGGACACCCTAACACATCTACACAAATCCATTGGACAAAGGGAATTTTTGTTATTATAAGGTCACTTTAATACATCTATATAAATCCACAACTATTTCCTGAAGTCGCACATGTTACCCTGTTTGTATAATATATTCATGGGCATTCACCATGCAATAGCTTCATCAGTACAAACACTTAGAGTACTATACAAGTAGAAATATCCTTTTTCCCCTTTTTTTCTTCAAGGTTTCTGTAATTAGGTGATTTATGTTAAAACTGAACTACAACTCCCAGAATTCAATGGGACTAATTGTTTGACAGGAAATGACATAAAAAAACAGCTGACAGTAGTGTCACCTACCGTGAACAAGGCCGTCATGGCCGAAATGCGTCGGTTTGACAGACTAGGCTTTATGGTTGAATAAAGTTATGCAAACCTATGGTTCCAGAGTGCGGCGTCTCTTGTGTCAAAATTGAATTTGGCCTGGGTTTGGCCCAACGCTCGCACCCGCTGTTGTGCGATCCGGCTTCTAACCCCATTGCTAGAAAAAAAAATAATATATATATATATATATATATTTATTATTTACTGGCTGTCGCCAGTAGATAGTTATAGTTAGGACCGAGTTCCCATAGGAAATCTGAAAATTCTATTTTGAATAACTTTGGCGCCGGTTGACGAATCCTTGCGACATTTTCAAAACTAATGGGGCACTCCGCTCAGCTCCTACCCTGAAAGTCTCGGGGTGATTCGTCAAGCGGGGGCTGAGAAAAAAGGGGGGTCCCAAAACGCGTTTTCCCCATGCATTTTCCCATAGGACCTTTAGTCGAAGGTACAGCCCGAACGGCTGAACAGAATTACTTGAAATTTGGCAAAGAGGTAGTCCTCAGGTCAGGCATGTGCCTTTTGCATATATGGTGTCAATCTGTTCAGTAGTTCCTGAGAAAATTGCAGTTAAAAGTACCTAAATATCTATATGCGCGCACCGTGCTCGCACCGTGCGCGCACGGGGCCCGCACCAAATGTCCGCGAGCGTAATTCTGATTGGTGGTTAGATGTCAGTCAACATTCCAATCGGTCGAAATCTGGAAGTGTCGGACGCTATTTTGTGTGTGACAGTGAAAAAGAAAGGTGGAGAACGTGAAAAGGGGGAAGGGTAGAGAGTTCCTGACCCCCTAGCCTAAGCCAGGGGGTCCCTGAAGGACCCCGAAGGGTGAAAAAAACATGTTATTTTTTTTCAAAAAACCGTGGGGTGCGCGCACGGTGCGTGCACGTGTCGGACGCCAATTTGTGTGTGACAGTGAAAAAGAAAGGTGGAGAACGTGAAAAGGGGCCAGGGTAGAGAGTTCCTGACCCCCTAGCCTTTGTCAGGGGGTCCCTGAAGGACCCCGAAGGGTGAAAAAAACATTTAATGTTTTTTCAAAAAATCGCGGGGTGCCCCTGTTATAGTTAGTTGAGATAACTATAACTCATGCGCCCGCAATCCACTGCTGATGACTTCACATATTACATCACTCATAACATGGTCAGTGGCATCACTCATGACATCACTGATGACATCATCCTTGTGATAGAGTGGCGGTCGCGAGAGTTATAGTTATCTGAACTAACTATAACGGGGGAATTTCATTGTTTTTTTACGAGAGAAATATCCACCTAACTATAACCTATGTGAAACCTATGGTTTTTTAAGTGAATTTGCAAGATTTTTTAAATGCTAATTCCTAACTATAACGTGTGTGAAACCTATGGTTTTTTAAATGAATTTGTACGGTTTTTTAAATGCTAAGTTATGTATTTCTTAATATATATTTTTTTTTTTTTTTTTTTACTGTGAGCGCTGACAAAGGCTAGGGGGTCAGGAACTCTCTTCCCTGCCCCCTTTTCACGTTTTCCACCTTTCTTCCCCCTTTCCTTTTCAGTGCGAGAGACAAATTGGCGGCTGACACTTCCTGATTTCGACCGATTCGAATGTTGACTGACATCTAACAACCAATCAGAATTTCGCTCGCGCACCGCACCGTGCGCGCACGGTGCGCGCATATAGATATTTATATGCTTTTAAATGCTATTTTCTCAGGAAATACTGAACAGATTGACACCAGACCTGCAAAAGGCACTTCCCTGACCTGAGGACTACCTCTCTGCCAAATTTCAAGTAATTCTGTTCAGCCGTTCGGGCTGTACCTTCGACTAAAGGTCCTATGGAAAAATGCATGGGGAAAACACGTTTTGGGACCCCCCTTTTTTCTCGGCCCCCGTTTGACGAATCACCCCGAGACTTTCAGGGTAGGAGCTGAGCGGATTGCCCCATTAGTTTTGAAAATTTTGTGAAGATTCCTCAACCGGCGCCAAAGTTATCCAAAATAGAATTTTGAGATTTCCTATGGAAACACGGTCCTAACTATAACTATCTACTGGCGACCGCCAGTAGATAATATATATTTGTGTGTGTGTGTGTGTGTGTGTGTGTGTACAAATGCATAACCAATAAAGGCATAAAGAAATAGCAACAGATCAAGTATTTCTCCCTATTAAAACATAGGCATGATTAAGACATATTGAAAACATTCATGCCAAACAGTAAAAGCATCTTTTTGGTAGAAACAAGTGGACAACGGGGAGGCAGGTGGGACAGTGAGGAATTCACATGCAGATACTGTTTCCACCAGAAAAAGCGTTACTGAAGGTAAGTAACTTGCTCTTCTGATGGATACTTCTGCCTGTTGATTCCTCACCTTTTGAATAGAATCCTCAAGCCGTACCTCACCCGGAGGAGGGTGTCCACCTCACTAGACAAAAAAATCTTGCAAAACAGATCGAGCAAAATGGTCATCCCTCCTAACCTCCGAATCCAATAACCCCTTCAGCGCTGGGCGAATTCCGCCGCGGTGCTGAAGGGTTCGAGCGCGGGCGGGCTCATGACGGAACGGTTCCGTCATGAGCACAGCTCAACCGTGGCTCATGACGGAACCGTTCCGTCATGAGCATGGAAGGGGATAATAATCGAATAATTTCTAATAAAAATTATATTAAAAATAATACTTTTGAAAAACTTTTATTAATAAATTTAGACAAACTCAAAGGAAAGCTTTTATTTATAATTAATTTAAGGATATTTTATACTTTACAAATTACGCCGAAGTCGCAACCCCAGTGTGACTTTTCAAAATGGCTACCGGAGTGCGCTCAACCATCGTGTGGGGTGTGCGAAAGGTGCGCGACTTCTGTATAATATTGTTTTTAAAAAGAATGAATATAGTTTTCCTAACTAAAAATTTTTTACAATTTTTTTAAATATATATATAGGTATCATGTGATCAAGGCCTCTGCGAGGCTGAAACGCGTAATGGTGGTGATGTAGGGCGTTCGAAAATAAACTTCTAATTTGCACCGATTTATGGGTCTGTCTTCGTCTTTCCAGAGGATCGTGGTGGCAAAATAATGAGGATATTTATATATATATATATATATATATTCACTGAAAAAACCATAGGTTTCACACATGTTATAGTTAGCTGGACATTTCACTCGTACAAAACCATTGAAATTCCCCCGTTATAGTTAGTTCGGCTAACTATAACTCGTGCGCCCGCAATCCACTGCTGATGACGTCACATATTACATCACTCATGACATGGTCAGTGACATCACTCATGACATCACTGATGACATCTCAAATGACATCATTCATGACATCACTGATGACATCATCCATTGAGTATGTGTTTCTGAACAATTTTAATATGTTTAATATATAGGGAAAGGCCTGTTGAAGAATAAGTGGGTGTACAAGTGTGTAAATGTATGATTTTCTGTGGTGCGTAACTGACTCTATAAATGAGTCATTAAATGTATCTTACTGCAGACTACTGACTAAACTGTGTAAATGTCTGTATCTGTCTGTATGTTGGTGTATAAGTGGCTGCATGGTTTTGTGAATAGCTATTAGAGTGTCTATATGAGTTATTGATTGCTTGTCTGAGTATCTGTATGGGTTCCTGAGTGTTTGTGTGGGTAGGGTGTGTGTGACTCTATGCATAGATGTGTGAGTGGGTGATTCTATGGGTGCATGGTTTTAAGAGTGCATTTGTGATGGACTGTATGTTTGAGTGAGTGTATGTATGGGTGTGTTAGGGATTGAATGTATATCTCAGTGGTACATTTGTGACTAACTACATATGTGAAAGGCAGTATATATGCGTGTAAGAGTATATAAGTGGGTAGATGTGAGAGTGTGTGATTGTGGCAGTGACTGTATGAATGATTGTGTGCTTGTATCAATGATTCTATAAGAGTGTAAGAATGTGATACTATTTTTATGAGTAAGTGAACTTCAGTGTGTTTAACTGTATAGGTGACTAAATTGGACTGTGTTTAATTACTTGCACGACTGACTAGGTGTGTCAGTACCTCAATGGATGATTGGCGGTGTATGAGTGTCTATATAGGTGTATAAATGCATATGATAGTCTTGTACGGAGTGACTGTAAGTATGAGTGACTGTACAGGTGAATGAGTAGAGGTGTATGTAGACCTAACAGTTAATAAGTGGGTATGTAGTTATTGGTATTGGAGTATGTATGGTTTTGAGAATGGAACTCTGAAATTTTGAGTCGGTGTATCAAAGGTTATATTAGGGTGTGAGAAGATGCACTAATTTATCACATAGATGATGTCATCAGTGATGTCATGAGTGATGTCATTTGAGATGTCATCAGTGATATCATGAGTGATGTCACTGACCATGTCCTGAGTGATGTAATATGTGACGTCATCAGCAGTGGATTGCGGGCGCGCGAGTTATAGTTAGCTGAACTAACTATAACGGGGGAATTTCAATGGTTTTGTACGAGTGAAATGTCCAGCTAACTATAACATTTGTGAAACCTATGGTTTTTTCAGTGAATTTGTAAGGTTTTTTTAAATGCTAATTCCTAACTATAACGTGTGTGAAACCTATGGTTTTTTCAGTGAATTTGCAAGGTTTTTTAAATGCTAATTTATGAATGTTTTATTATATTTTTTATTTATTTATTTTGCAATACACTACCTATGTATATAATTATAGATTTACTGTATCCTGCAATATGGAATGGCTCAGCTTTTTTTTTAAATTTTAGATATAATAGAACAGCATAGTTAATATCTTCTATAAACCTCTAAACATTGTTTTTTTTTAAGGGTTTTTGACCGTGCGCTCACCGTACGCGTACAGTACGCACGTGCTCCGTACGCGCATGCACGCGTGCTCCTTTCGCACATGCGCGCATGCTCCGTACGCGCGTGCTCTGTACGCGCATGCGCGCGTGCTCCATACGCGCATTGTCCGTACGTGCATACGTGCGTCCTACGTACGCGCATGCGTGCTTGTACAGTGCGCGCACAGTACGCATACGGTGCGCGCACGGCAAGTCTTGTGATCAAGAAACAACACTTTTCATTGGTTTATAGTAGTTTCAGTTCCAGAAACTTCCAACACCACACCCACTCCCCTCATTATTACTTCTGATTCCCTTGCAGAAGGAGCTGAGCAGCTTTTCTAGTACTTCAGTACTTCAGAATGGCAGAGCAGCAGTCATCTTCTGGGAGTGAGCAGGAGACCCTTGTGAGACAGAGACAGAGGAAACAGAAAGACTCTGTTATATGGCAATTTTTTACATTTCCACTGGGGCAGAAGAAAGTGAATGCTCCCAAAGTCACCTGCACTCTTTGTGATCGTGTCTTATCAAGAGGAGATCCTAAAAAGAAATACTCTTTTAGTATCTTCACTATGATCAGGCACGTTAGAGATGTACATCCTGTGGCTTATGCTCGAGCTGCTAGAGAAAACCCTCCAGCAGCTCAGCCGAGCACATCCGCAGCAGCTCAGCCGAGCACATCATCGGCAGCTCAGCAGAGCACTTCATCTGCGGCGTCAGCTTCACCTTCTTCGGTTCCTGTGGATATACACCCTCTGTTTGAGAGGGTGCATATGCGGTGCAACTTGTGTCATGCTCTTATCTGTTATGCGGACACCAGCATTCCGCTAATAGAGAAGAAAATACAGCAGCACACGTGTGACACCCTATAATTTTTGCCATGTCTTTTTTTTCCTCTGTCCCTCAATTAACACAACGGCTCTTTTTAGAGCCACCTAACATCTAAACACTTATTTATTTTTTTAATTCTATTTTTTTTGTTTTTCCCCCGCCGTGCGCGCACCGTGTGCGCACGGTACGCGCACCCCGCGATTTTTTTATAAAAAATAAAATGTTTTTTTCGCCCTTCATGGTCCTTCAGGGACCTCCTGACAAAAGCTAGGGGGTCAGGAACTCTGTACCCTACCCCCTTTTCACGTTCTCCACCTTTCTTTTAAATGGAAACACACATTTCTTTTTTTTGCATATTTTAACCCTTTCCAAATGATTTCTACCCCCAATATGACTTCTGCCTGCTAGCATAGCATTAGATCATGGAGCACTGGTGTGTGCAGAGACGTCAGAAGTTCAGCACATAATGTTTCTAATCCAAAGAGCAAGATTGCTTAACTTTTCAAACCTAACAGCAAATCCAAAGTAATGTTCTGTGGGAACACATTTTTCTGGACCAATACGAAACATGCTTTTAAAAATGTAAACATACAGCCTAGTTTTTATTGTAAAATGGTCTGAAACAGCCAATGAGTTCTTTTTATTAAAAAAAAAGTATATAAGCCTCCATTTTACAACTACCATTCTTTTCATTTTGTCATTCTACTGAAAGACATCTTCAGAGTACATCCAGGTCTCCTCCTCACTCCCTCAAATACACTGCTGTTCTACCATTTTCAAGTAAAATTGATTGCTGCTCACCTCCTTGTCCCAGGTAATAAGAAGAAATAGTGAGGGGAGTGGATATGGTGTATGAAGATTCTGGAAGAGAAACTACTATGAACCAATGCTTCTGAGTGCATCCAGATGTCCTCCTTACTCCCTGAAGTAGATTGCTCTTCTGCCATTTACAACTAAAATTGATACCTGTTCTGCTCCTTGTCCCACGAAATAAGAAGAAATAGTGAGGGGATTGGCAATGCATTTATAGAGTAGACGGTGTACATTTCACAGATGAAGGGAACAGAGTCTTCCTCTTGATCTTTAGACTCTGCATCAATACTTACTTATAGGTACCAAAAAACACTAAATTAACACAATGGCTCTTTTTAGAGCCAACCAACATCCAAACACTTAAACTTTATTTTTAATTCTATTTTTTATACGATTTTTTTGTCGCATCTCTATGCTTCCCCTGCGCAGGCTTACAAACTGCAGCCATGCACCGGCGCAGGCTCCCTTGCACCATGGTTCAAGGATGACTGCGTGGTGGGGAGATTGTTCTTGTGCAGGAAGGGACACCTTCCTGTACAAAAACAATCACAAGAGGCTTTTTCCTCTTTCAATGCGTGCTGTAGAATGGAGGACGCACTAAAAGACGAAAAAACGATGAGAAATAAAAACATTTCTCCTCGTTGTGCCTCACTACGCCACCTCTAGGGTAGCGTAGCATTCACACGCATCTCCAGAGTTAAGATTTCTCGTAAACCTGGATATGTGTCTAGTTCTTTGAGTGTTGCGTGGGAACACCCACAACAACACCCATGGAACGCCCCTTCAACGCACAGTGCTGCATGTGATGTGGCTGTATTTATGTGGAAAGGAAAAGTCACGTAGGGTGGCTTTTCCTCTCCTTGTAAATATGGAGGAGCACCCTGCACCACCAGTACGTTATGAAAAGTGACATAGTGGTGGCGCAGGGGCCTTGTTATTTTCCCCAGAGATGTTAAGCAAATTAAGGGTAAGACAGACAAAGGGAGAGAGACAGAAACAGAGACAGAGAGCAAGGAACTGGGAAGGAGTAAGGCAGTTAGAATGACTGAGACACATGGAGACAGGGAGAGATACATGGTTGAAAAAGTAGTGATGGAGGCAGTAAACCTAGGGGAGTAGTATAGAAGGAGTGAGGGAGTTACGAAAGAGCAGTAAAGGAAGAAGAGAGAGAGAAGGGGAATGAGAAAAGCAGAGTGAGGAGAAGTGAAGAAAAGGGAGCATGAAAGTGAAGGGGTGAGAAATACAGATATTTCAAATGTACCTGACCAACAAAATAACTTAATTATAAATAAATGGTTTTTTTTAATTGCTAGAAAAAAGGATTACATTTCCTTAATTTTCTTTCTCGATCTGAAAAAAAAGAAAAAAAGTAGTAATATTTAACAATACATTTTAGAATACAGTACACATATTTTCATATTTAACAAATTAATGTTTTGCCCTTTTTTTGCTGTTTTCAGAATATATTGAATTTCACTGCAAATTTTGAAATCAATTGCATTCATCACTTAACAGCGGGCAAAAAAATTAACAATCTGAAAGATTGTTTAAAAAAAGCCCTGAATCTGTACTCAGTAAAACATACCTTGATGGAAATGTAACATATATAGTAAAAATATAATCTAAGAACAATAACTATTTGCAATAAATAACGTCTGTAAATTTTGTTGCTTAAGCTCATACACCAAAATAATATCTGTCAAAGAAGTCCACAATAGAAACAGTTACCTTTCCATGAGGCCAAATGGTAATTTTTTAATTCTTTTTTGGTGAAATATCCAATGGTAATCCTATAAAATCGAAATAATGGTTTCTTCAGATGCTGCAATTTGTATCTAAAATTTTGGTTTTAGAAAAATTAAGTAGGAATTTGGTAATTCTGCAGGCAAACGTTGCTTGAAAATCAATTGTGAATCATTACACAGTGTCCAGCCTTTTTCACATTTTAGATAAACTGTGTAATGACCAGAAGTTATAGAAGGTCCATAATGGAAAATTATTGCAACTGCAACAAAAGTTTTTCCTGATATTGATAATTGATTTCCTGTAAACTTCTTTATTAAAGTGTCCAATTTTGTTCCATCAGCTCTACAACGTTGCATCATTAAAATTACATACTGTCCATATTTCTTTAAAAATAATGTTGATAACATTTCTGATTTACATTGAGAACATTCCATGTTGTGATTTGCATCTTTAACTAATTTACTAAAAGTCACTGATTTACTCTCTGGTAATGTTAAATATATGAACCTTTCAGAATCAACATTAGAGCTGCATGCGTTCAAACAGTTTTCACAACTATGTTCCCATTTATAAGAGAGACCAAACATATTTTCTATTTCTACCCCTTCATCTTCCAGTACCATAAGCATATACATTAAGAATTCCTGTGCATCTTGCTGGACATTTTGAGTAAACTGTGTACATCCTGAACATACATCTAAAAGATTTCTAACATCAGAAGCACTTTCTATTTTAGTTTTATCATTACTCAGCTTCTCATAAAGAAAACTCAGCAGAGAACAGATTCTTTTTTCATGATTTAGTATTATCTGCTCTTGCAAACTTTCAAGATAAAATACAACATTCAGCACTACATTAGCGTAGCAGTTGACACCAGAGCTATTTTCAAAATGACAACCAACAACCTCTTCAACATTGTCCTTTTTCTTTTTGCTTGCAATCACATCACTCTCCTTTTGTTTTCTCTTCTGTACATCCTCATTACAGATATTCTCAATTCTCTTTTTCCGACAAACAACACGTTTTTCAAACACAAGATACTGACCTAAATGAGGAGCATAGCTTCATCTTAATCTATTATATTCCTTTACACAGTATGCATCAGCAAAACTTTTGACTCATCAAAGTCTATCATGAATAAACCAGATATTTTTTTCACGCGTGACAAAGCAACATATGCCATACCTTCTTTAAACACAGTAGATCCAATGTTTACAAAAGCACTATCTACAGTTAATCCTTGAGATTTGTGAATAGTTACAGCATATGCTAGAGAAAACGGAAACTGCTTCCTACGTACATATAAGTCTTTCACAAGCAAGAAACGAACTGAACAACGACTAATGTCTTTAACCTCTTCAATCTGATCAAATTTTAAAAATTCAATTCCATCTTTTTTCTGGTAATTACCAAAACCCACAACTTTACCCATAGCTCCATTCACTAAACCTTTTTCTACATCCAAATTACGTCTTAAAGTTACTCGACAGTTCATACATACAGAAAGATTCTTTTCTAAACCAGCTGTTTTCAATATGTTTTTCTCTAGAGAATCCAATTTAGTTGTCAATTTGCTTGTCAATATAATAGTTATTCCTTCATGCTGTATTTTATCCACAGCTTCCAGTTTTACAATCTCTTCATTTTCCGATTTCAAAAGTTCTTTATTGAATATAGAGCATTCATGTAGTGTTGGCTTTAAGCAGATTACAGTATTTTTTCCAGCAATTTTCTTGTATATTTTCTCTGGAACTATTTGTTCTGTTGGAAACAAATTACATAGCAATCGACTCTGTAAAGCTTTTCTTCCATGTTCTGTGAGTAGTCCTATTCTGATATGTTTGAGAATACTTGCATAATCATTCTCATTTGCTTGCCGCATATTGGTAATGAGTTCTTTGTACTCAAAGTATGTCCAAATATTCACATTACCTATAATCCTAACAACTTTTTCGTGTCTTCATGTGTAAGAGTTTGAAATACTGGTTGTCATTTAACTGGTGTGAGCTGCAGTAGATCCACAAAAACTATAACATGTTTTCCTCCAAATAGCACGTCATAGTTTGTCTTTAGAATTTGCTGCATTCTTAAATGCACAAAGGCAAGCATTAAGTTTGATACCATGCTTACCTCATCAATAATGAGAACTTTCATTTTTTTCAATACTCTTGAAACTTCAAAACATGCTTCTCCTGTTAGCTTGTGGTATTGTATTTTGTTCTCATGCTCTACTGGTAACATTAGCAAACTATGGAGGGTAATTCCTTTTATGTTATATGCTGCTAACCCAGTTCGAGCAGTAACAACACAAGACAAAGTTGAATCAGTTTTTTTCTGTAGGTAGCTTCTAATTACTTTAATCAAGAAACTTTTTCCAGTTCCAGCTTGTCCACTCACATACATTCTGATTGGTTCAAATGGTGTGCATGAGCACTCTTTATTTTCATGTAGTAATCCATGATCAATTTGTTTTGTGACTTCCTCATAAATTTGTTGTTGTTCATCATTCAGTTGCTGTTCCAAATTTGGTACGTTTATTAAATCTTCCTGAGCTTGATTCATAGCTGTTTCCACTTCAGTCATGGCTATTGCAGCTTCATTTTCTACGATTGGTTGTCCTAGGGGATCTTGACTGAGCGTCCCAGAACTTTGACTGTCTTGAGAACTGTCTCTAGCTACTTCAGCTGCAATTGTTGCTTCTTGTTCAATTTCTTCATTTAACATTTGTACATAAGTTGTGAAAGTACTGCATTCTATGGTATCTTTGCATGCATTAAAGGAATCTTCATAGCTTTGAAAATGTCCAAGTAATTCATCCTCTGAGCGCCATGGTGTAAACAACTGTAAAAGTGCTAAGTGGTAAAATTCCTTCTTGTCAGTAGTGTCGCAACTCAGCTTTCTGTGATTAATCAAACTTCCTTTTGTTTGTTTTACCAAACATCCTTCCTCACCAATTACTTTATTTTTTCCATTGTTGATGTCTTCTGTGGCATTCCGTTTATAAATGTAGTTCTGCAGCACTTCATAGAGACACATGTTCTCAAGATGATGACTTCTCTTTGGGTAATATGTGTCCAACATGTTTGTTCTTAAAATGTCTGTACTTTCAGGTTCGTACTCTGCTAAATATTCAATTTCTCGAATAGATTTCAGTACCCGATTTCGCATTCCTGCAAGGCCTAAACTTACCAAAATTATTCTCCTGGATTTGGAGTACAGACTTGCAGATGATAACCTATCTGAGCATTCGTATGACCCAATTTCTCGATGCGATAACATCTTTAAACTGAAACTGTATAGCTTTTTACTGACAGTCTTCTCGTGAGAAAGCTCTTCCCACATTTCTTTCAATTCCGTTTTCTCAGATTTAGTAATGTAAGATGTGACATACCGAGCAACAGCAATAGAATTGTCAGCTACATACTGAATATCCATGTTAGCATTCCACATGGATAAAATGACTGGGTTGTAGTCATTTATATATTTTGACTCTTCTTTTCTTCTTAGGTTGTAGGTATTTTTAGGCGATTTTCTTGTAATAGTATGTCGCACAGCTGACATAAAACTATTTACTCTTCCTTTTGAAAGAACAGGTCGTGGAAATCCAAATCGACATTTTGTGTAGAATTTATCTTTACTCTTGTACTTTCGTCGACAGTATTTTCCACACCGATGACTTTGGAAACGTAAAACTTGCTTTTTTAAGTTTTTCTCTTCTGTGCTTTTAGGTATAGCACATGTTGCATATCCTTCAATGAAAGATAAAACTGCATCATCAGAATCTGTTCGAAATTTTGGGGCATCCTTGATCCACAACAGCATATGAATATGAGCAGCACCTCTTGCTTGGTACTCTTTTCTCCAAAAGAAATCCACAACTTCTCCAATAGGTGGATTTTTTTTATTGCAGATGAAGGACATCATAGCCTCAAATCTATGATTGAAATATCTGCAAACATTAACCGGATCCAATGAGCACAATTCTCCTGCTGTCTTGTATTGGATGTTTTCAATATTTGAATTTGCCTCTCGAAGAAAATCCAGTAAATCATCCCAAGCGTACTCTGCACAGCTTAGGGTAAGGAACCATGTAGGAGTTCCTAAATTCCGTAACATACATTTCAATTCTCCATGGCGTCGGTACCAATATTCATTAGTCCCACGCTGACAAGCCATTAGATTAATCAATTGAGATTCCAAATGATCATCTCGCTGTTGCACTTTGTTCAGAAAAAAATCCTTTGCAGACACATTATGTAGATGTACTCCAGTTTTCAAAATGTGATTTACTGCATAAGATAGTGCTGATAAGTCACTTTCAAATAAAAGATGGAACAAATAAGGAATACTTTGACGAAATCTTGGATCTTCTGCATATAATCTTGTAGTCCGATACTCCAAAGCAGGAATCTGTACTGGACGTTCATCATATCGTCCACCTTTTCCTGTAGGAAACAGCTGGGGAAAACAACGAGCTTCCAAGCTCTCCTCCCATACACTCGCGGGAGTTCCTTTTGCTTTTTTCATCTGAAAGAGATCAAGAGCGTTTCCCATAACTTCTTTAGAATGAAGAGGATGTATGCTGAAATGTTCATAAATGTCTTCTTCTTTTGACTTATCCACTTTTTCAATTTGCCCAGTTGGTATTCCTGTGTCTGCTAGTAAAACTTCTTCATCTTCATCCATATAAATTGATTCATACCATTTAATATTTCTTTTCAAATATAAATTTGCTCTTTGTACTTTTCGTACATCCATCAGCTCCTGCCAAATTTTCTTATTCTTTGTAGGTACACCATTAAACAGAATAACTAATGGTTCAGTTTCCAAACTATCTGCATCAATTGTTTCAAAATGTTTTATTTCAAATCTAATGGCAAATAGACAACTCTTCCTTTTAAACCTCTTTGTAAATCTGAAGGAGGTAATTTGCCTGTTTTGGGCTCCATACGAACTATAGTCTGAAACGGATGGACACATTGAATGAGTATAGACTCATACGTATTTAAATCACTAAGTTCTGCAGGTATATCAACCAATTCTAAATTATTATGTACAGCTCTAGCTGGCATTTTATTTTGTTCTAACTTGTTATAACAGTATTTACAAATACGCTGATCTTCACCCAATTCAAAACAATTTTCCAGAAGCAAATATGTAGCAAAATCCTTCCACTTAGAATTATTTTCTTTTTCACTTTTTTTATAGAGATCAACATTCCTTGTTTGGGTTTTATTATGGCTTCTCCGGCAACAAATACAAGTAATATTTGGTCTTTCATTAGAGATGATAGTAAATTTTGTCATTTGATCTTCAAATGTTTTACTAACAGTGGGTTCTACATTCTCTTCCACATTTTCTTCAATAACTGTGTCATTTCCTGCACTTTCTTGCTCTGGACCAAAGTAACAAAACTCAATATCCTCACAAACCTTCTTCACATCTGTTACAGATCCACGGAACAGAGCACTATTCAACTTATGTAACTTTAGTGCTGGACTTTTAGCAAAATACAATCTTCTCACAAACTTTCTCATTTCAGTATGATGAACTGCCAGCATCCTAAAATGGTGAAAAACACTTTGACAAACTTTCCTTGAAAGACAAGACAGAGAATTTCCTTACAAACCAGTATTCTCTCTCACTCTGCATGGATCTAGTCTTTGAAGCACCTTAGCCTTCTGTTTAACACTTTTTTTACTATATTCTCTTAGAAAGTCATGAAATTTATCAATAGATTCCTGTCGTACAGTACAAATACTACTACAATTCCAAGTGTACACTGGGGCTTTAGGACGTCTCCCCATAACCTCATCAGCTAACACTTCTTCCTCATTTCTTGGAACCATTTTCTCCTTTTCCATTACACAACCATCCTTAACTTCATATGCTCGACCACTGGTGTCAACTGCATGCAGCAATCTATTACTTTGAAGATAACTCTCTTCATTAAAAAATGGTTCAGAACTTGAACTATGCTTCCATTCTCCTAAGAACACTTTCCAAAAGTTTTTTTTTTCACTTCTCTTTTTCTTTTGCTTTTTGACTTCAATACATTCACTAATTTATCTAATGTACGGATCCTGTTCAAAATTAAAATGAATAGTTTTCTTTTTAATTCCAAAGCCTTTGCAACAATTGATTCAATATGTTTCTTTTTCTTATAAAATTTGGCTTTCTTCCTATATTTTTTCACATCCTTTAGCAAATTGAACATCACTCTTCTCTGAAACATTTTTCTACGAATGTTTTTAAAATCTATTTTTCTTTTTAAGTCATTCTTTCTTACTTCTGATTGTACATTAGCATTTAGCATATTCTGTCGATTGTCTTGTTGCTTTCTACTTGAAACACTATTTCCAGTGGATATATTTTTTACATTTTTTCTTTGCTTGAAGATATTTTAATAAAAATCCTTAGTCTGCTTACCAGAAGGCTTTTTCTTTTTTCCAACATGAGGTTCTTCAACTGATTTTTGTTGTCCAGTTGTCTTCAAATATAGATGTTGTTGCTGTTCTTTTCTCTTTCTTGATTTTATAGGCATCTTTAATTTATTTCAGTCTTGTTCAGCAATACCTGAAAGAAACTAAAAAAAAATACCTTTATTTAATTTATATATATTACTATATTTTTTATGAGCTTTTCAAAACCTATCATATGAGCTGTCCCTTTCCTACGACTGCAAGTCTTACACAATAAAAGCTACACAAATTAAAACTCTGACAACAATTCCTGTGTGCACACAGACTCATGGTGTGATTCTAGGCAGAAAACAATATTTGATTGGCAATTGTAAAGCACATTTACTACTGTGGTTTTGCAAGTGATAATTACTATAACAGCCTGACACATTTTCCTTATAGTTTAGAGAGGCAGAAAAGAGCACATGTCCTAACAGCTACTTGAGAGCATGAGCATGTGGAACCTGGGTGAGTGATTAGACTAGAGCAAAGGAAATGAGCCTTGGTGATGTTGAATGTGGTAGCGTTACACACTACTATCTAAAATACCACACAGTGCTGAATACTTAGCATTGGAGTGCAGGAGAAGCAGCTGCCTGTGTGCTAAGAGCGTGCTTCTGGAGACTGTGTATTGTCAGGTGCAAGAGAGATCTGATTGGACGCCTGCAGAACTGCATGAAGACTGCAGAGATGTATGTAAGAGTACATGTGTGGTAAGGGTTAATTGGAGTTTTGAACATATAGGATCTACCTCACCCATGGCAGGAGTGTAAGGAAAATCTACCCTGTTGTTTTCAAATATGTTAGCATTTGCCTCTCATTTGTGAGATATTGATTTGAGCTGAATGCTAGCCATCACAGTTCAAGAAAACAAGCTTCCCCTTTCCTACGAATGCAAGTCTTACAGAACCAGACAAAATCAAATAAAATCTCTGACAACAATTCCTGTGTGCACACAGACTCATGGTGTGATTCTAGGCAGAAAACAATTTTTGATTGGCAATTTCAAAGCACATTTACCGCTGTGGTTTTGCAAGTGATAATTACTGTAACAGCCTGACACATTTTCCTTATAGTTTAGAGAGACAGAAAAGAGCACATGTCCTAACAGCTACTTGAGAGCATGAGCATGGGGAACCTGGGTGAGTGATTAGACTAGAGCAAAAGAAATGAGCCTTGGTGATGTTGAATGTGGTAGCGTTATACACTACTATCTGAAATACCACACAGTGCTGTATACTTAGCATGGGAGTGCAGGAGAAGCTACTGCCTGTGTGCTAAAAGTATGTTTCTGGAGACTGTGTATTGTCAGGTGCAAGAGAGATCTGCATTGACGCTTGCAGAACTGCATGAAGACTGTACAGCTGTATGTAAGAGTACATGTGGGGAAAGGGTTAATTGGAGTTTTGAACATGTAGGATCTACCTCACCCATGGCAGGAGTGTAAGGAAAATCTACCCTGTTGTTTTCAAATGTGTTAGCATTTGCCTCTCTTTTGTGAGATATTGATTTGCGCTAAATGCTAGCCATCACAGTTCAAGAAAACAAGCTACCCCTTTCCTATGAATGCAAGTCTTACAGAACCTGACCAACACAAAATAAATCTCTGACAACAATTCCTGTGTGCACACAGACTCATGGTGTGATTCTAGGCAGAAAACGATTTTTGATTGGCAATTTCAAAGCACATTTACCACTGTGGTTTTGCAAGTGATAATTACTGTAACAGCCTGACACATTTTCCTTATAGTTTAGAGAGGCAGAAAAGAGCACATGTCCTAACAGCTACTTGAGAGCATGAGCATGTGGAACCTGGGTGAGTGATTAGACTAGAGCAAAGGAAATGAGCCTTGGTGATGTTGAATGTGGTAGCGTTACACACTACTATCTGAAATACCACACAGTGCTGAATACTTAGCATGGGAGTGCAGAAGAAGCAACTGCCTGTGTGCTAAGAGCTTGCTTCTGGAGACTGTGTATTGTCAGGTGCAAGAGAGATCTGCATGGACGCTTGCACAACTGCATGAAGACTGCAGAGATGTATGTAAGAGTACATGTTTGGTAAGTTTTAATTGGAGTTTGTAACACGTAGGAACTACCTCACCCATTGCAGGAGTGGAAGGAAAATCTACCCTGTTTTCAAATGTGTTAGCATTTGCCTCTCATTTGTGAAATATTGATTTGTGCTGAATGCTAGCCATCACAGTTCAAGAAAACAAGCTGCCCCTTTCCTGCGAATGCAAGTCTTACAGAACCAGACCAACACGAATTAAATCTCTGACAACAATTCCTGTGTGCACACAGACTCATGGTGTGATTCTAGGCAGAAAATGATTTTTCATTGGCAATTTCAAAGCACATTTACCACTGTGGTTTTGCAAGTGATAATTACTGTAACAGCCTGACACATTTTCCCTATTGTTTAGAGAGACAGAAAAGAGCACATGTCCTAACAGCTACTTTAGAGCATGAGCATGTGGAACCTGGGTGAGTGATTAGACTAGAGCAAAAGAAATGAGCCTTGGTGATGTTGAATGTGGTAGCGTTACACACTACTATCTGAAATACCACACAGTGCGTTATACTTAGCATGGGAGTGCAGGAGAAGCTACTGCTTGTGTGCTAAAAGTATGTTTCTGGAGACTGTGTATTGTCAGGTGCAAGAGAGATCTGCATGGACGCTTGCAGAACTGCATGAAGACTGCACAGATGTATGTAAGAGTACATGTGTGATAAGTTTGAATTGGAGTTTGTAACACATAGGAACTACCTCACCCATTGCAGGAGTGGAAGGAAAATCTACCCTGTTGTTTTCAAATGTGTTAGCATTTCCCTCTCATTTGTGAAATATTGATTTGTGCTGAATGCTAGCCATCACACTTCAAGAAAACAAGCTGCCCCTTTCCTACGAATGCAAGTCTTACAGAACCAGACCACCACAAATTAAATCTCTGACAACAATTCCTTTGTGCACACAGACTCATGGTGTGATTCTAGGCAGAAAACAATGTTCCTGGGTGATACCAGTACACCTTTACTTATGGTGAAGACATACTCCATAATATCTGACAAGTTCAAGTCAGTTAAATATCTTCCAAAACATAAAATGTAAAACACAACTTTAAAACAAGAATCTCATTTATATTTTTAATATCAAAATGCACCACATACACCCCCTCTCAAATTCATAACTCACATTTAAAAGTAGTTAGTTGAGAAAGAAATGTGGCACTCACACAGCAGATTATCAGAGCCAGAATCTCTGAACTGTACACCTCTCAGCAGAACCAGTAAATGGCAATGTTTCCCTCTCTTTTTTCACACATATACATGTTAACTTCAAATCACAGTGCTTCCCACATTTTTTCAAATTGAAACACACCTTTCTATAGGTTGCAAATTTCAACCCTTTCCAAATTATCCCTACCCCCAACATGACTTCTGCCTCCTACCATAGCAACAGGTCATGGAACACTGGTGTGAGCAGAGAGGTCAGAAGTTCAGCACACAATGTTTCTAATCCAAAGAGCAAGAGTGCTTGACTTTTCAAACCTAACAGCAAATCCATAGTAATGTTCTGTGGGAACACATTTTTATGAACCAATACAAAACATGCTTTTAAAAATGTAAACATACAGCCTAGTTTTTAGTGTAGAATGGTCTGAAACAGCCAATGAGCTCTTTTTATTTAAAAAAAGTATGTAAGCCTCCATTTTACAACTATCTTTCTTATCATATTGCCATTCTACTGAAAGACACCTTCTGAGTGCATCCAGATCTCCTTGAAAGATGTTCACAGTGTGGATTGAAGGTCATAGCTATGTCTTCTGGAGTGAAAAGTATGCAGAAAAAAGAGGTATTTTGAAAGACCTTGCTTTGCCAAATGTAGACATTAAATGGATTGGTCAGAGAGGGTTAAAGTGGCACCAATTAATGCCTTTGGTGAAATACTTTCTACATCTCCCACAGCCTAACCTTATAATTGTGCACTGTGGAGGAAATGACCTAGGCACTTTAACTGGGGTAGGTCTGGAAATGCTTGTTAAGGACTCCTTTGTGCAATTGATGTCAATTTTTCCACAAACTACCTTTGTATATTCTAATATATGCCAAAGGCAAAAGTGGAACTGGTCCAACCAATATTGTCCGCAGATTGACAAAGCAAGAAAGCACGTCAATAAGTCTGTTTCTGCTTTCCTCAGAGACTATGGTATGGGTTCTATATACCAAAACAACTTGCGTTACAACATGCAAGGCATTTATAGAGGAGACGGTGTTCATTTCACAGATGAAGGCAACAGAGTCTTCCTCTTGAACTTTACACTCTGCATCGGTACTTACTTGTAGGTACAAAAAAACACTCCATGAACACAACGGCTCTTTTTAGAGCCAACCAACATCTAAACACTTAAACTTGATTTTTAATTCTATTTTTTTATGGTTTTTTTGCCGCCGTGCGTGCACCGTACGTGCACCGTGCGCTGCGATATTTTTTTTTTTTTTTTTGTGACCTAAGGGGTCTTTCATGGTCCCCCTGAGAAGGCCTAGGGGGTCAGGGACTCTCTACCCTGCCCCCTTTTCACGTTCTCCACTTGTGTTTTTAGCTCTCTTCTGCCTCTAAAACTCAAAATGGCGGGTGGGGGTGTTCGCACCGTGTGCGCACCCCGCGATTTTTTGAAAAAAAATAAAATGTTTTTTTCACCTTTCAGGGTCCTTCAGGGACCCCCTGGCAAAGACTAGGGGGTCAGGAACTCTCTACCCTGCCCCCTTTTCACGTTCTCCACCTTTCTTTTTCCCTGTCACACACACAACACACAAAATGGCGGCGACACTTCCTGATTTCGACCGATTCGAATGTTGACTGTCATGATTCCACCAATCAGAATTAAGCTCGCGCACGGCACCGTGCGCGTACCGTGTGCGCACGGCGCGCACACTGTGCGGCTATAGATATTTATGTGCTTTTAACTGCAATTTTCTCAGGAACTACTGAACAGATTGACTCCATAAATGCAAAAGGCACATGCCTGACCTGAGGACTACCTCTTTGCTAAATTTCAAGTAATTCTGTTCAGCCGTTCGGGCTGTACCTTCGACTAAAGGTCCTATGGGAAAATGCATGGGGAAAATGCGTTTTGGGACCCCCCTTTTTTCTCAGCCCCCGCTTGACGAATCACCCCAAGACTTTCAGGGTAGGAGCTGAGCGGAGCGCCCCATTATTTTTGAAAATTTCGCAAGGATTCGTCAAACGGCGCCAAAGTTATTCAAAATAGAATTTTCAGATTTCCTATGGAAACACGGTCCTAACTATAACTATCTACTGGCGACCGCCAGTAGATAATATATATATATAAAATAAAAAAACATAGGATTGAGGTACACCCACTCTAAAATACAGACTACCATTTTCGAAAAAATAGGCACATCAATACCAGTTACTAAATTCGCACTGACTGATTCCTAGGTCTACACACACTTCTACTCATTCACCCATACAGTCACTCATACATGCAGTCACTCATCAATACAACACTATCATCAGCAGTGCATTGCGGGGGCACGAGTCATAGTTAGCTGAATTAACTATACCGTCTTTTTTTTGTGACCTAAGGGGTCTTTCATGGTCCCCCTGAGAAGGCCTAGGGGGTCGGGGACTCTCTACCCTGCCCCCTTTTCACGTTCTCCACTTGTGTTTTTAGCTCTCTTCTGCCTCTAAAACTCAAAATGGTGGCTGTGGGTGCGCACACCGTGCGCGCACCCCGCGATTTTTTGAAAACAAATAAAATGTTTTTTCACCCTTCGGGGTCCTTCAGGGACCCCCTGACAAAGACTAGGGGGTCAGGAACTCTCTACCTTACCCCCTTTTCACGTTCTCCACCTTTCTTTTTCCCTGTCACACACACAACACACAAAATGGCGGCCGACACTTCCTGATTTCGACCAATTGGAATGTTGACTGTCATGAATCCCCCAATCAGAATTACGCTTGCGCACGGCACCGTGCGCGTACCATGCGCGCACGGTGAGCGGACGGTGCGCGGCTATAGATATTTATGTGCTTTTAACTGCAATTTTCTCAGGAACTACTGAACAAATTGACTCCATATATGCAAAAGGCACATGCCTGACCTGAGGACTACCTCTTTGCCAAATTTCAAGTAATTCTGTTCAGCCGTTCGGGCTGTACCTTCGACTAAAGGTCCTACGGGAAAATGCATGGGGAAAACGCGTTTTAGGACCCCCCTTTTTTCTCAGCCCACGCTTGACGAGTCACCCCGAGACTTTCAGGGTAGGAGCTGAGCAGAGCGCCCCATTAGTTTTAAAATTTCGCAAGGATTCGTCAACCGGCGCCAAAGTTATTCAAAATAGAATTTTCAGATTTCCTATGGAAACACGGTCCTAACTATAACTATCTTCTGGCGACCGCCAGTAGATAATATATATATAAAATAAAAAACATAGGATTGAGGTACATTAGACTTACAAATTTTCATTTAAAAAACCTTTAAAATTCACTGGAAAAACCATAGGTTTCAGGCACGTTATAGTTAGAAATTAGCATTTAAAAAACCATTGCAATTCACTGAAAAACCATAAGTTTCGGGCACGTTATAGTTAGAAATTAGGATTTCGCGCCCCCGCAATGCACTGCTGATGATGTCACATATTACATCATTCATGACATGGTCAGTGACATCACTGATGACATTACTGTTGACATCTCAAATGATATCACTAATGACATCATCCACGTGAAAATCTGATGCACCTCCTCACACCTGAATATAACCTTTGATACACCCACTCTAAAATACAGACTACCATTTTCGAAAAAATAGGCACATCAATACCAGTTACTAAATTCGCACTGACTGATTCCTAGGTCTACACACACTTCTACTCATTCACCCATACAGTCACTCATACATGCAGTCACTCATCAATACAACACTATCATCAGCAGTGCATTGCGGGGGCACGAGTCATAGTTAGCTGAATTAACTATACCGTCTTTTTTTTGTGACCTAAGGGGTCTTTCATGGTCCCCCTGAGAAGGCCTAGGGGGTCAGGGACTCTCTACCCTGCCCCCTTTTCACGTTCTCCACTTGTGTTTTTAGCTCTCTTCTGCCTCTAAAACTCAAAATGGTGGCTGTGGGTGCGCACACCGTGCGCGCACCCCGCGATTTTTTGAAAACAAATAAAATGTTTTTTTCACCCTTCGGGGTCCTTCAGGGACCCCCTGACAAAGACTAGGGGGTCAGGAACTCTCTACCTTACCCCCTTTTCACGTTCTCCACCTTTCTTTTTCCCTGTCACACACACAACACACAAAATGGCGGTCGACACTTCCTGATTTCGACCAATTGGAATGTTGACTGTCATGAATCCCCCAATCAGAATTACGCTTGCGCACGGCACCGTGCGCGTACCATGCGCGCACGGTGAGCGGACGGTGCGCGGCTATAGATATTTATGTGCTTTTAACTGCAATTTTCTCAGGAACTACTGAACAAATTGACTCCATATATGCAAAAGGCACATGCCTGACCTGAGGACTACCTCTTTGCCAAATTTCAAGTAATTCTGTTCAGCCGTTCGGGCTGTACCTTCGACTAAAGGTCCTACGGGAAAATGCATGGGGAAAACGCGTTTTAGGACCCCCCTTTTTTCTCAGCCCACGCTTGACGAATCACCCCGAGACTTTCAGGGTAGGAGCTGAGCGGAGCGCCCCATTAGTTTTAAAATTTCGCAAGGATTCGTCAACCGGCGCCAAAGTTATTCAAAATAGAATTTTCAGATTTCCTATGGAAACACGGTCCTAACTATAACTATCTTCTGGCGACCGCCAGTAGATAATATATATATAAAATAAAAAACATAGGATTGAGGTACATTAGACTTACAAATTTTCATTTAAAAAACCTTTAAAATTCACTGGAAAAACCATAGGTTTCAGGCACGTTATAGTTAGAAATTAGCATTTAAAAAACCATTGCAATTCACTGAAAAACCATAAGTTTCGGGCACGTTATAGTTAGAAATTAGGATTTCGCGCCCCCGCAATGCACTGCTGATGATGTCACATATTACATCATTCATGACATGGTCAGTGACATCACTGATGACATTACTGATGACATCTCAAATGATATCACTAATGACATCATCCACGTGAAAATCTGATGCACCTCCTCACACCTGAATATAACCTTTGATACACCCACTCTAAAATACAAACTACCATTTTCGAAAAAATAGGCACATCAATACCAGTTACTAAATACGCACTGACTGATTCCTAGGTCTACACACACTTCTACTCATTCACCCATACAGTCACTCATACATGCAGTCACTCATCAATACAACACTATCATCAGCAGTGCATTGCGGGGGCGCGAGTCATAGTTAGCTGAATTAACTATAACGTCTTTTTTTTGTGATCTAAGGGGTCTTTCATGGTCCCCCTGAGAAGGCCTAGGGGGTCAGGGACTCTCTACTCTGCCCCCTTTTCACGTTCTCCACTTGTGTTTTTAGCTCTCTTCTGCCTCTACAACTCAAAATGGTGGCTGTGGGTGCGTGCACCGTGCGCGCACCCCGCGATTTTTTGAAAACAAATAAAATGTTTTTTTTACCCTTCGGGGTCCTTCAGGGACCCCCTGACAAAGACTAGGGGATCAGGAACTCTCTACCCTGCCCTCTTTTCACGTTCTCCACCTTTCTTTTTCCCTGTCACACACACAACACACAAAATGGCGGCCGACACTTCCTGATTTCGACCGATTCGAATGTTGACTGTTATGAATCCACCAATCAGAATTAAGCTCGAGCACGGCACTGTGCACGTACCGTGCGCGCACGGTGCGCGGATGGTGCGCGGCTATAGATATTTATGTGCTTTTAACTGCAATTTTCTCAGGAACTACTGAACAGATTGACTCCATATATGCAAAAGGCACATGCCTGACCTGAGGACTACCTCTTTGCCAAATTTCAAGTAATTCTGTTCAGCCGTTCGGGCTGTACCTTCGACTAAATGTCCTATGGGAAAATGCATGGGGAAAACGCGTTTTGGGACCCCCCTTTTTTCTCAGCCCCCGCTTGACAAATCACCCCGAGACTTTCAGGGTAGGAGCTGAGCGGAGCGCCCCATTAGTTTTGAAAATTTCGCGAGGATTCGTCAAACGGCGCCAAAGTTATTCAAAATAGAATTTTCAGATTTCCTATGGAAACACGGTCCTAACTATAACTATCTACTGGCGACCGCCAGTAGATAATATATATATATAAAATATCTCAAATGATATCACTAATGACATCATCCACGTGAAAATCTGATGCACCTCCTCACACCTGAATATAACCTTTGATACACCCACTCTAAAATACAGACTACCATTTTCGAAAAAATAGAACCACATCAATACCAGTTACTAAATACGCACTGACTGATTCCTAGGTCTACACACACTTCTACTCATTCACCCATACAGTCACTCATACATGCAGTCACTCATCAATACAACACTATCATCAGCAGTGCATTGCGGGGGCACGAGTCATAGTTAGCTGAATTAAATATAACGTCTGAATTTCACTGGTATTGTCCGAGTGAAATGTCCAATTAACTATAACGTCCCTGAAACCTGTGTTTTTTTCAGTGAATTTCTAAGGTTTTTTTTAAATGCTAATTTCTAACTATAATGTCCCTGAAACCTGTGTTTTTTTCAGTGAATATCTAAGGTTTTTTAAATGCTAATTTCTAACTAGAACATCCCTTAACCCTGTGGTTGTTTCAGTGAATTTCAAAGGTTTTTTAAATGCTAATTTCTAACTATAACGTCCCTGAAACCTGTGTTTTTTTCAGTGAATTTCAAAAGTTTTTTTAATGCTAATTTCTAACTATGCCTACAGAGGTAGAACATGTGCAGAAAGAGGAAGAAAGGTGCAGAAAGAAGCAACAGAAATGCAGAAAGAGGCAACAGAAGTCCAGAGAGACGAAGAAAGGTGCAGAAAGAAGCAAGAGATGTGCACAAAGAACCGACAGAGGAGCAGAAAGAGGCCTTGTTAAAAAGTCATCCTGTGACCCCAACTTTTTGCTGACGAGTACTGGTGATAACTGACTCTGACTGACCAGGCCTAGAGCCAGTGCTATGCTAAAAGACACTTAGAATACAGTGAAAACACCTACATACTTTAGGTAACACTATGCATCCGTGTACCCCTGTGATTGGCATGACCTCCTCTGTAAGGCCCTAGTACATAATGGATTAAAACTACCTCTGAGTCAGAGGTGCAGAAAGACGATTCTTTAAGTAGTAGTCACATTTGCAGAGTGGTGGAGAAAGGGTGCTGGGCTTCTGACCAGCGCTCAGGAATACCGTTGCATATGACTTAGACAAGGTACCAAGAGGGCTTCTTGGCCCCGAAGTCCCACTGTAGTAAATTGGACCTCATCCCCCATCCCGTAGTCTTCCAGGAGTCGCTTTTGCAGAGTGTTGGAGAAAGGGGGGCATGTCCTCCTTGGAAGTCTTAGCAATCCCACTGTGTGGGACTTACTGCAGGTAACAAGAGAGGTAGTTAGCCCCCAAGGACATGCTTGGGGCTAACTTCCCCTCCTATTACCTCCAGTGATTCCCACACAGCAGGATTCATAAGTTCTCAGAGCTGGCAACGCCCCCTTCACCCACCACTCTGCTAATGCGCTCCCTGGCATGCTCTTGGATAGGGATTGAAGTCCCCTTCGCTGCTGGGGTTCCTTTAGGGGCCAACTAGCTTATCTCTAACCTCCAGTAAGCCCCACACAGTGGGATTGCTTAGAGGTGGACAAAGGCCACACCCCCTTTCCCCACCACTCTGCAAACACGCATCCTGGCGCGCTCATGTTTGGGTGATGAAGTCTCCTTTCCTCCCGAGGGTCCCTCATGTTACCTCCAGTAAGCCCCATACAGCAAGATTGCTGGGAGTGCTCAAAGGCCTTGCCCCCTTTTTACACGACTGTGTAAACATGACTCTTGCTGCACTGCTAGTCGGGGAATGAAGTCCACTTTAGTCCTGAGTTTCTGGTTTTTTTTTGTGAATATTTATATATTACCTTTTGGCAGTCGCCAGTAGTTAGTTATAGTTAGGACCTTGTTATGATTAAAAAAAGTTTTTTCTTTTGCCAATATCTTTAGCGCCGTTTGACGAATCTTCGCAAAATTTTCAAAACGAATGGTCCGTTACGGTTAGCTCCTGTCTTGAATGTGTCAGGGTGATTCGTCCAGCGGGGGCCGAGAAAAAAGGGGGGTCTCAAAACGCATTTTCCCCATTTTAATTTCCATAGGAAAAATTGGAACATGCTTCAGCCCGAACTGCTGAACGGAATTACACCAAATATAGCAAAAAGGTACTCTTGGTTCAGAAAGAGACCTCTTTTTTAAATGGTGTAAATCCATTCAGTAGATCCTGAGAAATTCGAAAATAAAAATATCAATATCTGAGCACCGAGGAGGGTTCGCGAACCCTCCTGGGCATGAGCTTCTCTCTGATTGGCTGTCAACACTCCAAACCAGGAAGTGTTGGCAGCCATCTTGTTACTCAGTAACCGAGTCCCAAGAAGTCAGTAGAAAAAAAGATGAAAAACAACAAAAAGGGGCAGGGTAGAAACACCCTGACCCCCTAGGCCTGCTCAGGGGGCCCCACAGGGAGCCCCAGGCACACAAAAAATAAAATAAAATCAGCATAATTCGTGCTGAGTGCGTGAGTACTGCTGAGCAAATAAAAAAAGAAGTGTGGGCTCCACGCTTTGGTATCTGTAAGCCGCAGGATAGGCCAGGTCCCAGGGGCAATGCCAAAATATATAGCGGAGGCCCACGGGGGCCCCCCTCCCCAGGGCTTAAATGTATTTTAGTTAAAAATGTGGGTGGGGGCTTGCGGGCCCCCCAAGCCCTGGGGAACACCACCTCCCCAGGGCTATGTTAAATGATGGGAGATGGGCCTCACGGCCCCCCTGCTGGACCACTTATGACCCTGGGGACCAGCACCCCCCAGGGCCGGCTCCTGCAATGTCCTGGGGTGCCCATCCCAGGGATATTGCTGTTTGCTATGACAGGGCGGGAGCATGGCTCCCGCCCTGTCATAGAAAACTCATGCTTTGCTTTGTTGAAGCAAGAGCAGGAAACCTGCTCTCGCTTCAACGAAGCAAAGCAGGATTGCTTCTGAGCAAGGGGAACTGCAAGTTAGCAGCTCCCCTTGCTCAAAAGCAATGCCGGCTCCTGCAGGAGACAGGGAGCAGGCTGGGACCATTGGGGTATTGGGGCTCCCCCCACAGTCCCCAATTTGGGGGCCGGTCCCGGGGATGGAGTCTCCAGGGCCAGAAGAGGCCCAGGAGGGGGGCCACTCATCCCCCCTCCAATTTAATTTTAAAAGAAGGCCAGCCGGCCCTAGGGGATGGTGTTCCCGGGGCCAATGGTGGCCTAGGGAGGGGGGCTGCGTGGCCCCCTTCATGTTTTTTTTTTAAAAGGGTCAGGCCCTGGGGGATGGGGTAGCCCTAAAAATAGTAAAAGAAGGTGGGGCCACACAGCACTCTTTCTAAAAAAAAAGCCAGCATCACACTGGAGGCCCATCCCCTCCCTGCACCACTCTGCAAACATGCCCCCTGGTGCGTTGGGAAATTAAGTCCCCATGAATACTGAGGGTCCCT
Organism: Triturus cristatus; assembly: GCF_964204655.1. NCBI lineage: Eukaryota > Metazoa > Chordata > Amphibia > Caudata > Salamandridae > Triturus > Triturus cristatus. The sequence continues at coordinate 853,496,243 of NC_140588.1, read as the reverse complement.
GGGGGCAAACTAGGCCACCAGGTACCTCTAGTAAGTGGCCCAGAAAAAGGGGGCCTTTATGCCCCCTTACCGTTTTATTTTTTAAATGAAAAATGCTCATGCTCTGGGGATGGGCTTCAAAGGGCCCAAAAAATATTAAAAGAAGGGGGGCCACACAGCCCCCCTTCTAAAAATATTTTAGAAAAGGAAAAGCCGGCATCCCCCCCCTCCCTGCACCACTGACACGGCGAGGCTCTAATCCATGATGATGCTCTCCTTGATGACGCGCAGAGAGGAATCCTTCTTTGATGGGAAAACAGAAAGCCAAGCAATGAGTGACAGAAACCCTGGGCTATTTATAGTCAGGATCGTGGGTGTCGCCGGGTGTGTACTCTGTTCTCAACTGCCAAGAGCAGCCCTCATTTTAATACAGGTGTCCGGGTGTGTGCTCATGTTCTCAACTGCCAAGAGCAGCCCTCATTTTAATACATATGTCACTGCTTAATAAACACAACAAGCATTGATACATACACTTCAATAAACATTGGCAAAGGATTCCTATAGACAATAAGCATTGGCCAAAACAAATAGAAAACTAAAACATAAAAAAAGAAACAGGTTTCAATGAAGCGAATTTTTGTTGGAGTATTGCAATATGATTAATTTTTCCACCATACGGGTGTTTGCAAATAACGCAGGATAAACAATAATTTGTGTGACGGGGATTCCTGACAGTCCTCCCTCTCAAAAGTCCTGATAGAGGTCGTGGTTTAGATTGATTTTGTTGATGGAATTATTGTACTAACCGAGGAGCATGGACAGAAGAGGCGGGTTCCCATGAATTGTCCTCCGCACTGTAACCCTTCCATGCTAGTAGATAATGCAACACTCCCCTGATTCTTTTAGCATCCAAAACCCTAGCCACCTCAAACACCCAGTCTCCATGAACTTTTACTGGTGGCGGTGGTGGCCCTGTTCTAGTTGTAGGAGAGTAGGGTCGAAGTAGAGAAACATGAAAAACCTTGGGTTTAATTTACGGGAACCGTCGATGTTCAGATTTTTGGTTGACTACCATACTTGATCCCCAACTGAGTATTGCGGAGATGGTAGTCTATGTTTATCTGCTTGTGTTTTAACTTGTTTTTGGTATGACTCTAAGTGTTTCTTAACCTGAGTTTGGATTTGCGCTAAGTGACGACGATGTTCATGTACTGCCGGGACTTGAGCAGCGCTAGATGACTGCAAAGTGGGGAGCATTCTAGGATGGTAACCAAAAACACAGTAAAAGGGCGAAACCCCGGTGGCAGAATGGGCTGAAATATTGTTTACAAATCCCGCCAAGGGTAAAGCCTTATCCCATTCAGTGGTCATGGTAGCAAGAAAACATCTCAAGGTGTTCAGTTTGACCATCCGTCTGAGGATGATAGGCAGAGGATAGACAAACTTCAATTTTCATTGAGGAGCAAAAATTTCGCCAAAACCTAGACACCAACTGTGGGTCTCTATCGGACACAATGGCCGTTGGTAAACCATGTAATTTTACCACATGTTGTATAAACAGGTCTGTTAACTCCTTTGCTGACGGCATGTGTGTCAAGGGAACAAAGTGTGCCATTTTGGTTAAATAATCTATTATCACCTATATGATGGAGAAACCATTGGATGTAGGCAAACTGGTAACGAAATCCATACTTATCGTATGCCAGGGTGCAGGTGGGATAGGAATAGTTTGTAATAGCCCAGCAGGAGCAACATGAAGGGATATGGATTGTAGACAGGTTGGACAGGTTTTGACGTACTTTTCCACATCAGATGGCAATGTGGGCCACCAGAAATCTCTTTGACACAATTCCACTGTTTTCTTAACTCCTGGATGACCAACCAGTGTGGTGTCATGATACCAATGCAAAACAGTTTCATGCAACTCTTCTCTGGGAACATATAATCGATTATCATGATACCAAAATTCGCCTTCTTTTACTGCATTGGGGGGTATGGACTCTTTTCTCTGTGCTAACAGGACCTTTTCTAAGAAAACTTTGGGAGCACATAAGGCGACGATTTTATGTTCTAGGATAATAGAAGTATGTGTGTCACTGCCCTTGTCTGGTGCTGGGAATTTTAACCGAGACAGTGTGTCAGCTTTCTGCTGTTCTTTCCCAGGTCTGTATGTGATTACGAAATCAAATTCGTTAAAAAACAAAAGCCAACGCAGTTGTCGTGGGGTTAGTGCCTTGACATTCTGGTAAAATTGCAAATTACGGTGGTCAGAGTAAATGGTAATTGTGTGACAGGCTCCTAACAAATGGTGTCGCCACTCCTGAAAGGCGAGTTTGATGGCTAGGAGTTCTCGCTCAGCCACCGTATAATTTTGCTCGGCAGGTAGAAGCTTCTTTGAAAAATAAGCTACTGGATGTAACTGCCCAGATGTAGGATCTCTCTGGGACAAAATACCCCCACAGCAACCTGAGAAGCATCGGCTTCTACGTAGAAGGCTTGTGAAGAATCTGGGTGGTGTAATAGTGGGGCTTCGGTAAAGGCTCGCTTGGGTTTCTGGAAAGCTTCTTCTGCTGCTGGGGTCCAATGAAATGTAACTCCCTTTTTGAGATGCTGAGTAATGGGTGCTACAACAGAAGAGAACTGAGGAATAAATTGCCGATAAAAATTGGCAAAACCCAGAAACCTCTGAATATCTTTTATGGATCCTGGCGTTTCCCATTTCAAGATAGCTTGAACCTTGAAATCATCGATAGCTATTCCGTTAGGAGTAATTACGTAACCCAAAAACTCAATGCGGGTGGCAAGAAAAACGCATTTCTCCATCTTAACAAAAAGCTGATGCTCTCTAAGCCATTGTAAAACAGCACGAACATGCACTACATGCTCTTCGGTTGTGGAAGAAAAAATCAGGATATCGTCTATATAGACTATTACAAAGACGTCCAGGAACTCCTGCAGCACATCATTGATGACATTTTTAAATGCTGCAGGAGCATTACACAAACCGAAGGGCATCACTGTATATTCAAACAGACCAAATTTTGTCCTAAATGAGGTCTTCCACTCGTCCCCATCTTTTACTCTAATCAGGTGGTAAGCACCTCTCAGGTCTAACTTGGTAAAGATGGTGGAGTGTCGTACCTGATCTAATAATACCGGTAGCAATGGGAGTGGATAGAGGTTCTTTACCGTCACCTTATTTAAGGCGCGGTAGTCTATGCAGGGGCGAAGTTCTTTATTCTTTTTTGGAACGAAAAATAGTGGCGAACTAACTGGGGATGTAGAATGTCTAATAAAGCCTTTCAAAAATAGGTCATCCAAGTATTCGTGCAAATACTGAGTCTCAGGTTCAGACAAGGCGTACACACGACTGCACAGGAAAGTGGCTCAAGGGAACAAGTCAATACAGCAGTCATACGACCGGTGGGGTGGTAACTGGGTTGCTTGTTGCTCAGAGAACACATCATGAAAGTCAGTGTATTGTTTTGGCAGAATGGTGGCAAACTCTTCTCCATGTACCAATGCTGATTTCTCAAGCACAGAAGTGCAGTGCAAAGGCGTTACAGGATGTTGATTATTTGAATAGCCTTTCTGCCAACAATGTGCAGAATCCAACGTTACAGTGCGTTTGCACCAGTCTATTTTAGGATTGTGTAATTGGAGTCATGGTATGCCCAAAATGGCCCCAAACACCGGGGTGTCAATAAGATCAAAGTAAATCTGTTCTGTGTGTCCATCAGCACAAATCACGGTTACAGGAGAGGTCTGGGAGTGTATTAACCCTGAAGATAGCTCCGAGCCATCTATAGCGTGCACAGGTTCAGGGACCTCTTTTTCAATGGTTGGAACATTCAAAGTTTTAGCTAAGCCTATGTCCATAAAATTTCTGGTGGCTCCCGAATCCAATAAGATGTGAATCACTTTTCTCGTCTGGGTAGAAAAAAGCAAGGTGACAATCAAAGTTAAATGACGGGGCTCTGTTGTTATAGCATTTCCTAAATAATGGTAAGAGGCCAAACTGTTGTCTATACTCGATAAGGGGGCCCCACTCCTTATCAGGCCTGGGAGTTTTTCCGACTTTTTAAATTCAGTAGAGGGAAGAGGGGTGTCAAATACAGTGACCGCCTTTTTGGGAGCATTTTTGGTCAAACAATTCCGGGCGAAATGCCCAGACTTCCCGCAATACAAACAAAGGTTTAGGCGGCGTCTCCTATCCTTCTCCTCCTTGGACAAAGATCCCCTAATTCCCCCAATCTGCATGGATTCCGAATGATCAGCAGAAACATTAGAATTATGTACCTCTTTTTTCTCATGTTTAACTACAACAACTCTGGGCATATCACCACGAGTCCTCTCACTCTTTCTTTCACCCAGACGATGATCCAACCAAACCACTAAATCAATAAATTCTACAGAATCAGATGGCAAATCAATGATTTGTGCCAGTACATCCTTCAAATCATCCCGTAGGCCACGATAAAAAAGTGATGTTCTTTTTTCCTCTGGCCATTGTGTCTCCGCAATCAACCTATTAAAAAATGTGATGTAGGACAATAAATCCTTATTGCCCTGTCGTAGGTTCAGAAGCTCATTGTCATTGGCTTGTATAAATTTATGTCTCGCAAAAAGCTTCTGCATTGTCTCCTTAAAACGGCAAAAGTTATGCAAGATTGGGTCATCCCTTTCTACGAAGGGGATAGACCACGTGGCAGCCGTACCACCTAGGCAGGATAAAACAAAAGCCACCTTAGACGCATCATCTGGAAAAGCTGCATGCTTACAGAGGAAGTGTAACTGACACTGATTCATAAAAATGCTGAACTTTGTCTGGTCACCAAAGAACCATTCAGGGGGAGCCAAAGGAACTTGAGTAGGAGTTGTAACACTGACATTTACAGGTTGAGTTGCACCTGCTCCTTCTGTAGCTGATGGGTTGAAAAGAAAGCGCTGTGGTTGGGCTACTGGTTTCGTTTTAACCGTGGTGGCATCCCAAGGGTTTTCTTGGGGTTTATAGCGCTGTAACTCGCAATATAATGTGTGATTTTCTTTTTTTAGTGTGGTGACTTCCTGTTGCAATCCCAACACTAACCTAGTTAACTCTTGCATGTTCATTGTGCTTTCTGTGGGGGTATCCATCGTTCAGGCAGACAATATTTTTTTTGGCTTGGCTTTATGTTAAATGGGAGTCCAGCCACTCACCTGAAAACCAGGTCCGTCTGCAGGAACGATGCTTGTTCCACAATCCTCCCTGAACACCTCTCAGTGCTGCTGACCAAAACAGAAGCCCTGGCAGGTGCCCAAAGAGGAAAGGGGGTTTGGGAGGAGAGGCAAAAAAGAAAAGAGACTGCTACTTTTTTTCACTTCACCAAGAAGTGGGTGTACCGTCTAGACCAGCCAGGTTCTGTAAAGTTGACACGGCAAACCACCTATATGTATCCCAAAACATACAAAGAATATATATACATAGGCATAGAAAACCCTCACTACCCAGAGTTAAAAGCAATACTACACCATAATATTTTTACATTCAAATTACCTTTTCTTGGTGTTAGGTTACTTTGCATAAGTTGTCTCTCATAAACACTAAAGGCATGGAACTTTAGTTTTTCTATAAACATAAACAAGGATTGTATTAGACCTTGCATTCTGTTTTATGCAAATTCACTTACAATATTTGTTATCTCAAAACATTATTATCTCACCTTATTGTGCGTTACAATGTCTCTTCAAAAACAACCACATAACACCTTGCTCAACTGTGCTTAAGGTCCCCAAACTCTGGGAAAATCAAAATTCAAATAAAGTCTGATGTGCTTTTAAATGCTCTCAATAGGGCCCAATAGCACCCAACATGATATGCGTCAAAATATAAAACAATTCTCATTACACAAGATCACGTTGGCCACACGCTGACAAATACGAGTGCACACAACTTGTTGGTGTTTTAAAAGTTCCAGGAATATTGATTACTTTTTTTGTGCAAGGAGTCCTTTTTTTAAAAGGTGGAGAGAGGGAGGAAGTGACACAGAATCTCCAACTTCCTGTTCCTGTCCAGCAGGACCCTCCCAGTGCTTTGTCCATCTCCTGCTCATTCTGCCTTTGGATTTGGAGCTGGAAAGATCACTCTTTTTGTCTGCTGCATCATTGCAATTGGATTTGAGGATTTTTGGAATAGGATATTTTACAAGTAAGTGGTTGTTGTGTCTGTTTGATTGTGGGCATTGCAGTTGTTGTAAGTAACTACAATTTATTATTGATAATTAATTATCATCATTCCTTTTTTTTTTTTTTATTATGTGGGTAGTAGTAGTAGGCCCGAGCTAGCCATGGGCATGGCCTCATGGGTGTGTGCATGATGAAGCAACTGTTCCTTTTGTTGATTTTGAATGTATTTCATTTTCAAGCACATTTAGGGCATGGATGACATTGGATTGAGTTGGGGAAGTGTGTTTTTTGGGGGTGGCCTTTGTGATGTTGTTGGGCCTGGCCATGTGGCTGGTGGCCAATTTGAAGCCTAGGCATGCAAGCTTGCCTGGCCTTGTCTGCCAACAGGCCTGCTTTTTCATCCACTAGGATCAGAGCAGGTAGCCACAGCTTTATTGATCAAGTGTTTTCTGTGTGATCTGTTGAATTTAGACATCATTTAGGGCATGGATGGCATTGGACTGAGTTGGGGAAGTGTGTTTTTTGGGAGTGGCCTTTGTGATGTTGTTGGGCCTGGCCATGTGGCTGGTGGCCATTTTGAAGCCTAGGCCTGCAAGCTTGCCTGGCCTTGTCTGCCAACAGGCCTGCTTTTTCATCCACTAGGATCAGAGCAGGTAGCCACAGCTTTATTGATCAAGTGTTTTCTATGTGATCTGTTGAATTTAGACATTGTTTAGGGCATGGATGGCATTGGATTGAGTTGGGGAAGTGTGTTTTTTGGGAGTGGCCTTTGTGATGTTGTTGGGCCTGGCCATGTGGCTGGTGGCCATTTTGAAGCCTAGGCCTGCAAGCTTGCCTGGCCTTGTCTGCCAACAGGCCTGCTTTTTCATCCACTAGGATCAGAGCAGGTAGCCACAGCTTTATTGATCAAGTGTTTTCTATGTGATCTGTTGAATTTAGACATTGTTTAGGGCATGGATGGCATTGGATTGAGTTGGAGAAGTGTGTTTTTTGGGGGTGGCCTTTGTGATGTTGTTGGGCCTGGCCATGTGGCTGGTGGCCATTTTGAAGCCTAGGCATGCAAGCTTGCCTGGCCTTGTCTGCCAACAGGCCTGCTTTTTCATCCACTAGGATCAGAGCAGGTACCCATAGCTTTATTGATCAAGTGTTTTCTATGTGATCTGTTGAATTTAGACATCATTTAGGGCATGGATGGCATTGGATTGAGTTGGGGAAGTGTGTTTTTTGGGGGTGGCCTTTGTGATGTTGTTGGGCCTGGCCATGTGGCTGGAGGCCATTTTGAAGCCTAGGCCTGCAAGCTTACCTGGCCTTGTCTTCCAACAGGCCTGCTTTTTCATCCACTAGGATCAGAGCGGGTAGCCATAGCTTTATTGATCAAGTGTTTTCTATGTGATCTGTTGAATTTAGACATCATTTAGGGCATGGATGGCATTGGATTGAGTTGGGGAAGTGTGTTTTTTGGGGTTGCCTTTCTGATGTTGGTTGTCTTAAAGACATGCTTTTGTTGTATGTGTCTGGTGTGTTGGTGTGCAATGCATGCACCCTGCAGACCTTTTTGGGGCCTGTGAATGTTCGTATTTCCATTTTGTTGCATTAAAAAGGCAGAGCAGTGTTCTTTAGCATGCATCCTTTACCTGGCTTTTATAGGCCTTTTGTGAGCTCCAGGTGTTTCCCAGGCACCCGGCTTGTTTGTGATTTGTGAGTGTCCATGTGGGTGGTGGCCTTTTTTGATATTTGGACTGTGAGTTATTCATGTCCTGCTTTTGCCATAGGCCTGCATGGTTTTCCTATTGGCTCTTTGGCTTACTGCTTCCATCCATCCACCCCCTTTGCCAGCAGCAGCTCCATGGACGCTGAGATGCTCAAATAATTTAATGGTCCACCCCACTTTCATTACATTTTTATTTTGTTGGTTATTATTAACTTTCCTATCCTTCCTGAGAGTGTAGTGTGTGGCTGTACACAGTAGTATAACATAGCTCTAGTTAAAAAAAAAAAGTCATAAATGGCTAGACTATCTTTTGTTTGCACTAGTACAGTACTAAGCAACTGAAGCACAACAACAAATGCAACATTTCACTGATGTTCTTCTCCTGTCTTATTTGCATTAAGGTGCACAAAAGACAGATTAGGAGGTGTCATCAGCATCACCCGGCTACCCGTTGTACTGCCAGCCAGACAGAAGTCCTGCTGCGCATCACGTCCACGTGTGCCCAGAACTTGTTGTGCATCTGCATCCTGCCTGACATCTGAAGAAGATGGCCCCAAAGAAAGGTACCAGGTCCAGTACCAAGAAAGTTGCCGTGAGAAGAAGGAACAGAAAAAGGAAGTGCCATTAACCACGACTGGTGGTGTGCCGGCCAATGTTTTTTTTGGCACCAAAAAAGTTACGCCTGCAGCAGCGTTGTCCGGGAACCAAGCTGGGAGCAGCACAGCGGTCCAACCACACCAACCTAGGCCCAAGGGCTTTAGTGTCGCAGAGGTAGCCAGTCTACTAACGAGCAGCGATGTTGAAGAAATGTCATTACCGCAAAGTAGTACACAATCAAGTTCAATGCAGGCGCCAACTCAGCAGATCAGTGTGCAGCCGCCGCAACAAGAACAGCAGCAGCCGCCGCAGCAAGAACAGCAGCAGCCGCCGCAACAAGAACAGCAGCAGCCGCCGCAACAAGAACAACAGCAGCCGCCGCAATATGAACAGCAGCAGCCGCCGCAACAAGAACAGCAGCAGCCGCCGCAACAGCCCACCATAGTAGTTGTTGCTCCTGACGTAGGGGCATTTCAGGAAATCGAGCTTCCTGCAGACAAAGTGGAGCAAAGTCAAACCACTGTTTCAGAAGATCTATTGTCTTCCAGACCACCAGCAAGGAAAAGGAGGCTTAGTCCATCATCTTCTTCTTCAAGCCCCGCTTCTGATGATCGTGATGACACTTGGGTCCCACCAGCTCGGTCTGAGAGTGATATACGCCACAAGACAATGCTTCTGAAAAGGAAGGTCCCAGAAAAACTTAGAGTTATGGAGGTAGATGTAGAAGAGGGGGGTGATGATGTTGATGAAGACGAGCCAGTCATCACACACATTACTCCCGCCCCAAAGGGATTGGAGACCAACATTCTCACCCTATCCAGAAAGGCTGCTACTGAGCGGGATGTAGCACGGATCTCACCAACACAGGTTACACCACCACTACCTCCAGCTGCCATATTTTCCAAGGCCCGGCAGGGACCTACATCCAGCTCAACCATCTCAGTAGGTAGTGGTAGTAAAAGTCACAGTGTAGGTGCACAGGGTCACACATTTTCAAACACCCCCTCAAGTTCATCTGGTGTTGAAAGTGGCACATCCAGCAGTGCCAGAAAGTTCTCCTACCCAGTTTGGGACTTCTTTTCTGTTAGCGCCAAGGAGGAGAACGTTGCTATATGCTCAATTTGTCGGCAAGGTGTTCGGCGTGGTAAGCTTGGTACAAATTATGGTACCGGAGGACAAGCAAGTCATCTCAGAATACACCACACTATCGTGTGGGAGGATCACCTACTTAAGTTAAAAGAAAGTAGAAAAAGTCAACCCATTGAAGTTGGTCAGGATGAATCAGAGAGCTATATTATTGCGGTGGCAGGTGAAGAGAGAGGCATTTCTAGCCCTGTCCCCAGTAGTGCAGTGGTGGTAACGCCCACATCCTCCTCAGTAACATCAGAGTGGCACCGCAGTAAGAGCCATACTCAGAGTCTGTGTGAGACACCAAGGCAACCGGCGAGTACCTCAATGAGACAATCTGTGTCGTTGAGCCGTAGTGGGTTAATAAAAACAGCACCACTAAGGAAAGTAAGCCAGCCTACCATTGAGAGCATGTTTAGGTTGGAGGGGCAGGTCCAACGCAACCACCCAACGGCACGATTGTACAATGCGAAGCTGGCTAAAATGTTAGCGCTGGACCTTCTTCCTTTTTCATTTGTGGAAGGGGTGGGTTTCCTTGAATTTGTGTCTGCCATCTGCCCGAAATGGAAAGTTCCCAGCCGGTCCTATTTCGCAAGAATTGCTGTTCCGGCACTACATCATGATGTGCTGGAATTGGTTGGACAAGCTTTGCAGAAGAGTGCTGTGCACAATATCCACCTGACAACAGACATGTGGAGCAGTTGCCAAGCCACAGATTACATGTGCATCACTGCACACTGGATCTCTTATGTGGGGGTTAAAGATAAACTATCTGCACGAGGTGTTGTTGACACAGCTGCGATTTTTGAAGGTACTCGGAAACATGCAACTGTAGCCATGTTCGCCATGGAGAAATCTCATACGGCTGAAAACATTTTACACGAGTTTCGCACCAAGGTTTTGGAATGGCTGCGGCCCAGAGGGCTTCGTATTGGTTTTATTGCCACAGACAATGGCAGTAATGTACTTAAGGCCATGGAACTTGGTTCCTATTTCAGGGTTCCGTGTTTGGCGCACTGCATAAACATTATAGTTCAAGACTTTCTGAAAAAAAAACCCATAGTCAGCAATTTACTGGCCATCTGCCGAAGAATATGCACTCATTTCAGCCATTCTTTTAAAGCTCGGAAGCAGCTGAGGATGATCCAACGTGAATTTAGGATGCCAGTCAAGGCACTCATCCAGGAGGTGGCAACACGTTGGAACTCAACGTATTACATGCTTGATCGTCTGTACATGTCACTCCATGAATATGTCTGGAAAAGAAGAGGGGATGCTAGTGCTATTGTTAAAGGCATGATCCTTGACATGGAGCAATGGAGCCTAATTAAATGCCTGACTGAGATGCTTTCTCCTTTTGAGGTCTTCACACGTGAAGTCAGCAAGGAGGACTGTACAATGGGCCAAGCTATCCCATTATTGCAAATGCTAGAGTATGAGCTGAATAATGTGTCTGAATCATACAAAGGTGTAGAGGACAGAAGGCAAGCCCATGACTTGGTGGAGAGCTTATCCCGGCGCTTAACTGAAAATGTAAGGTTACAAAATAAAATTTTGTCACAAGAACATTACATTTGTGCCACAATTCTGGATCCACGTGCAAAATTGGGACTTCTGAAGACATTCCTTGCTTTTTCCGACAATGATATTGCCCGCTACAAAAGTTGTATAGCTGAAGCAGCCAGTAAGTTGGAAATCGAATGGCTGCTAATTAAAAGGCCGCAAGATCAACCCACAACAAGTACTGATACTGAAGCAGGCCATGCAGAATCAAGTGCAACTTCGTCGGCTGAGGGCAGTGCGGTTGGCTCACAATCACAACACTCACCATCACTATCGACTACAGAAACAATAACTGGATCATTAGGCCGAGTACAATCATTATCATTACAGGATTGGTATGTAAAGATGGGCTATTGTAAGCACAGTGCTGATGCACAGAAAAAACAGCACAAAAGCTTTCCAGCAGCAACCCTGAACATTGAGCGGATGGTCCAGGCCTATCTGGACGACCCAACAGAGGTGTACGTTGATCAAAACCCATTGCAGTATTGGTATAGGAAAAGGTCTGAATGGCCACAGCTCAGCAGGCTGGCGATAAGCTATCTGGCTTGCCCTGTCGCAAGTGTCTCTTCCGAACGTGTTTTCAGTGCTGCTGGTTCCATTGTAACATTGAGAAGGACCAGTCTATCTCCAAAAAACGTGGAGAGGTTAACAATGATCAAAATGAATCAGCACTTACACAATACATGAATCAACGGAGGAAGATGAGGACAGCGGCTCAGGTGACGGAAGTATTGTGTCAGATGATTACCTACTACTGGCTGAACCCCCAGAGTTTGAGGACGAGCTATACTTCCCTGACAATTAGGCTCACACTTACTGTCTTCCTCCCTTTCTTCCCCCTTTGTTTATGTGTCTGTCGTTCCGGTTATAAACTTGTGAATCACAACAAATCCATTACCACCGTCTTCTACTCTTCTAATTTAATATACAAGTTTCAGGTGTCTGCTATTTGACAGTACAGTCCTCCGAATCCAGCTCCTCCGCTCCATCAAACTGAATCTCCTGCTCAATTCCATTTCCCTCATGAATGATGATTGGATGATGGTAACAACAAATTCAAACTTTCCTAGTCCTTCCAAAAGAAGTGGACCATGAATCAGATGACTACTATAGCTTTCCTCCTTTCAGAGCCGAGAGAGACTGGCCATTAACTGAAAATAAGATGGAACAGGTAATGATTGATGCCATGCATTGGACGCAGAGTCGCAGACTGAATGATTTAGATTGTGTTGTGTTTGTTGTTCCTGAATTTATGTAATTGTGCACTGCCACTAATCAACTTTCTACAGAACACTAGTAATTTCCCCCTTCTTGCAAATAAGAAATTGGTACTTCTCCTGCAGCTTGGTGACCCATTGCTTTTAATTCAATACAGGAAGGGGACTCACTCAATCTGCGCAATGAGTATGATTGACACAACAGCACCGTCCATCATGATGATGGCGAAATAGACGGCCCGTTAACTTAAGATGAGAAGGAACAGGTAATGATTGATGCCATGCATTGGACGCAAAGTCGCAGACTGAATGATTTAGATTTTGTTGTGTTTGTTGTTCCTGAATTTATGTAATTGTGCACTGCCACTAATCAACTTTCTACAGAACACTAGTAATTTCCCCCTTCTTGCAAATAAGAAATTGGTACTTCTCCTGCAGCTTGGTGACCCATTGCTTTTAATTCAATACTGGAAGGGGACTCACTCAATCTGCGCAATGAGTATGAATGACACAACAGCACCGTCCATCATGATGATGGCGAAATAGACGGCCCGTTAACTTAAGATGAGAAGGAACAGGTAATGATTGATGCCATGCATTGGACGCAGAGTCCCAGACTGAATGATTTAGATTTTGTTGTGTTTGTTGTGCATGAATTTATATAATTGTGCACTGCCACTAATCAACTTTCTACAGAACACACTAATTTCCCCCTTCTTGCAAATAAGAAATTGGTACTTCTCCTGCAGCTTTGTGACCCATTGCTTTTAATTCAATACAGGAAGGGGACTCACTCAATCTGCGCAATGAGTATGATTGACACAACAGCACCGTCCATCATGATGATGGCGAAAAAGACGGCCCGTTAACTTAAGATGAGAAGGAACAGGTAATGATTGATGCCATGCATTGGACGCAGAGTCGCAGACTGAATGATTTAGATTTTGTTGTGTTTGTTGTGCATGAATTTATGTAATTGTGCACTGCCACTAATCAACTTTCTACAGAACACACTAATTTCCACCTTCTTGCAAATAAGAAATTGGTACTTCTCCTGCAGCTTGGTGACCCATGGCTTTTAATTCAATACAGGAAGGGGACTCACTCAATCTGCGCAATGAGTATGATTGACACAACAGCACCGTCCATCATGATGATGGCGAAATAGACGGCCCGTTAACTTAAGATGAGAAGGAACAGGTAATGATGACAATTAATGGCATGCATTGGACACCTGACTCTAAGCTATCGGTGTTTGTGTTTGCGTTGTTTGTTTGTTGTGCACAAAGTGATATCAAAGTGTACTAGTATTCTATCTTTCTGTACACAATAAAGAATGACTCAAGTCAGTAATATTTATATTTCTACTCTTGTTGTGTCATAAACATTTTACTTATACTGCATGCCGATCTTCACAGTCAGTCAGTAAAAGTATCAGAGATGATGATGATTAAGTCAGGACTCAGGAGGACGTTTCATCATGAGTGTCATAAAACGGAAAAGCCAAAAGGTAAACCCTTCAACAACAACAACCACAGCAGACCCAAATGTCTGTGTAGAAGTTGAATAGAGTCTAGCGGTGGGATGACTGCAGTGCATTGATTTTACTAACTTAAACTGTAAAATGCTATGTTTGGAATGGATAATGTGCTTTGCGTTTGTCCAACTCTTTGAGAGAAAAAAAAATAATTTTAAGTGTTAACGTAGGATGTGCTAATGCTAAGCACTGTGGGCCTGCTCTCTCCTGTTACTGTTGAAGGTCAATGCTGGAAACTGACTAGAGTAGAGATGATGCATAGATGCCACCTCGGAAAGTGTTCTTGTTGCACTACACCATCACTTGTGCATTTGTTTTAACTTTCTTTCTCAATATCCCCTTTGGTTTTCAATCTACAATTACAGGCCGGGCCTTGCCCGAAACTTTGTAAAACATTACAATGCATATTAATTACCTTACCAATCAATCACCTTTTTTTTTTCCAGGCGGGCAGTGGCGAGTGGCTAGGCGACACACCCAAGATTGATGGACGAGAGGAGCAAGAGGAATGCCGAGATGCAAAAATCCAGTCCACATTTTTGACCAGGATAAGACAGTAACAGTATCCACTTTTATCTTCTTTTAAATAATTTGATTAATATCTTGTATACAATCTTTACAACAGTGTGTTCTTGGAGTTGTTATTATTAATCATCATTAGGTTTGCTCTGTGTTTACGATTCTTCCCTACCAATATTTAAAATTTCTATTTGCTATCTGTTAAAGTATTAAGGCCGGAACAACAGAACAAGAACTAGAAGTGTATGTAATACGGGTCTCTCATCATCATGCATGCATTGCCTTTTTCTCCCTTAACATATGGATATGGTAGTCTTCAATGATTGTCGTTTGTTTGTCTATGTATGCATACTGTTTTTCTATCTCAAGCCTTTGCCAAAAACCCCCTTCCCATCCATTCAACAAACCCTAACCCTCTTCCCCCGGGCTGTGTGACTTATTGTCGAGGTGTAACTAAATTAAATGTACACCAATACTTAATCACACACTTGCTGGGGCGGATGTGGTGAAAGCAACACTACTTCAATTTCAAGGCAGAGCGATGATCTTCTTCTGATTGGCCACCCATGAGTAGGATATTTCAGAGGTTATTTTTTTTAACAAAGGAACATATACCTCAGCATGAATTGCCGGCATTGATTGGATTTGTTTGTTGTCATTCCTCATATACAGCACTAACTGTTAGGCTGTAGGCCTAGTCAAGTGACTCGACACAACTATAGTTTGTAACTCTGTCTAGTAGGCTATCCTCCTAACCACCATTCTGTTTTATTGTCAAATATTTAAGCATATTATGCTCGGTAAGTTCTGTACTGTACTTCATTCAACTACTCCTCTAACAGTCTCTCAAGGCGATTGACTGTCTCCTTTTCTTTTTTTGCAAATGCTGCTGCCCTGCCAGTGTCTACTACTACTACTATGCTACCACCACCACCACCACCCCAATCATGGCATGAATGAAAAAGGAAACCATCTTCACCATGCAGCCAGTGCTGTGCCACAGTTGGACATAAACATCAAGCACCGGTAAGAGAGAAGTTTGGGGGAGTCAGAATTAATAATGGTCATGTTGTCAATGATTTCATTTTCACACACCACTCCAAAGAATGCATAGACTAGAGGACAGGCTGAAAGTACTAGAAGGACCAGTCAATGAGTGAGGTGTGTCGCATCTATCTGTTTGTGTCTTATACAGTCAGCCAATTATTGAAATCAAACACAGGCTATGGGCGGCCATGCACCAGCAAGGAAACAGTGTGATGTAAAACAGTTAGCCCACCTACAAAACATTAACAACATTGCATGTAACATAGAAAAATATATTTAATTTACCCTAACAAAAATAAACTGACCCACCCCCCTCCCTTACCCCAACCAATGTCCATAGAAGTCCGTAACACCCAAACAAGTTAAAACAAGAATTAAAAAAGGGGCAGAACAGGATGACAGGGACTAAGTGGTGGGGCGGGACTGAAGGAGGACACGCATCTGGCGCATCTCGTCCTCTAAACGGGCGACGCGGCGTCTAAGGCCACGGCAGTTCCAGCCACAGTGGGGGGGGCAGCGCAGATGGCACGGTGGCGGCGGGCAGCCGCCAGACGGTGGCGCTGTACTGCTGGAGGGTGGTGGCTGGGGCCCGGGGCACTGGAGAAGGCTTGAACAATTGCTGCCGCAGTCTCCTCCTCCTCCTCGGCTAGGACCACCAGCCGCCGGTATTCCCGCTGGATTGCCTCCAGCTTCCGGCGCCGTGCCTTGGCGGCCAACTCCTTCCGGTTGAGTTTCGGAGTAGCTGTGTATCAAAAAGAAAATAACAAGACAATTGTAAAATATACTCTTAGAAAAACAGTAGGACAAGGTAATTATTTATACACATAGTGGCATGGTAGAGTAGCACTATAAAATAAAGCACAGTAGTACATAACATTTTAAATGTCGCCCGTCCTTCTTCCTTTCACCCATCTTTCACTTTTTAGTTGAAGTGTGCACCAGGTGCTCTTCTCCATAAAACTTTCAAAGCGGAGTTGAAATCAGATAGATGAGGCCATTGGTTACTAAATAATCCCGCTCCTATGCCAATTAAAGGGAATTCTAGTCTTCTAGTTCACTCTTAAAACGTCCCCAACAAATCATACTTACTTACGACATCGGATAGCGGGCGGACATTGTCCGCCCGCCATCCTCATGCTAAAAAGGGTGGGGGTCCCGTGGGGACAATTAATTAGGATGATGCGCCCGGCACAGTGGCGGGCGCATCCTGTTTTTTTTACATTCTGGTTGGCATTGCCGAAAGCAATGCTAAAATGTTGTGCTGCTTTTCCAAGCACAACATGACGGGGCCCCGCACGGAGCCTGTCACGTTTTGCTTTGAAAGGCGGGGGGTACCATAGCATAGGTAGGTACCCTCCATGGGGTCCCCCAAGCATACTTTGCAATGTCTGCATGCCTTTCCATGGCGGACGGCAATGCCGCCATGCAAAGGCATTCCAAAATGCAGATTATATGGCTGGCGGTGTGTTCAGAGAGACACCGCCAGGTCGACATGTGGGGGGTCTGAATATTTTCTACAGGGATGGCGGGAGGTTTGCCCCTGCGGTGTCTGCAGTGAATTCCAGCCGGCCCGGCGGGGGCAATTCACACACCATCCTAATGGGGCCCTAAGTCACAACTGTACAGTATACATATACATACAGTACACCCTTGCAGTGAGTGTACTGTCAAGTTCAACAATAGTTAAGGATTATGAATCTAACTTACCACCACCTGCCACTGGTGCTCCCACTCCCCCTGCCGCTCCATCGGTATCGGCATCAACTGCCGCATCCTCGCCCTCCGCGTCGCCTTCTTCGCTGGCCCAGGCAGTGGTGGTCGGTAGTGCGCCTAGAAAACATTACACATTTGTTAGGCGTCATATACACCTCCCCCCTATTGATCAGTAGCAAGGTTGAAAATTGAGTTAATACTAACATACATCACTAGTACAAATCAGGTAGTAGTACAGTAGACACTAATAGTTATATATGATCATTGTAGCCTTTGCTTAATTAGCCCTAGCCATGCTACCATTTTACCTTTGTGTCTTTTCTTTTTGCACATGTGACGTTACCTTGCAGCTTCTTAAGACACCTTTGAGCCCACATGACCTGCCTCACACTGCTACTGTCTAGACTCTAGTGTACGCGCTGCGTACAAGCGGTCAACAAACATTAACAAGCCACTTTTTTAGGAAGTACTGGTGTACTACTGTTACTGTTAGTCCATATTGCTTATCCATAAATGCTACACTTTTTGGCACGGCTGAGAAATGCTTGCAAGTTGCAATATACTAACGCACACCATTTCATTTTTCGCATTACAGACGCAAGATTCCCTTCTACGAACCAGAGCTTCTGAATGATGCAACAACTACCAGTACTAGGTTCTTCTAAGGTGAGGGGTCACTTCACTCACATCTTCATTTATAAATTTATATAAACTAAATTGCTAGGGGATGGTGGTGCTGCCTTCCACCACTGTTCAGTTATCATGATTTAATTCCCAACTGTATAAGTGTAACAATGTATATTGTTTTAATGTTATTGATTTTCTGGTTGGTGCTGCATTTATAAGAAAACAGTGTACAGATCTTCTCAAATTGAAATAAACATTTTGAATTTACATAGACTTGGTGGTATTTGGTGTGGACTAACTTACACGAGTGAGCAAATTAAAGTAAGGGTGTGCATGTGAATTGCTTCCACGACTGAGAGATTGGGTGTGTTATGTTCTGGGTTGTCTACTTGTTGGGTATCTTGGGGGGAGGGTTCCGAGACCTAACAGTTATGACAAGACAGTACTATAGTCAAGCAGTGGAATTGTGGTGGGTGCGGAATTTCTGATTGAGGTGTGCAAGGAAGGTCCAACCTACCATTACCAACATCCTATTTTCTGGTGCAAATGTCTGTGTATGTGCAAGATCCCTACAACAGCAGTATGTCCTATGGGGTATCATATCAAAATAGTAATAAATCTGGTAGGGCTGTTGTTGCTGTGAATTTTCAAAGCCTCAAGATCAATAAGAGTAAAAGTAGTACAAGACGACCACCCAACGGATTGGACTCAATGGCTCGAGCTACTGGTGAATATGAGTTTTATATTACAACCTTTCACAAAGAGTGGCACTGGTCTACTGGGCAAGACTAGCTACTACAGTACAGACAGACTGATAGTATGTAGTAGTAGTAGTACTCAGAGTCATCATAGCGGAGGCAGGGATAAGATTTTTGAAACCGTACAGATCGAAGGATAATTGGTGGTAAAAAAATAGCATTTGGAAACAAACAATAGTTCGTGAAAAATATGGGGCAGTAAAAGTTATGGAATAAGAAATATTATTAAAATCAAAAAGACTTACTGGGGCCAGCAGATGAGCCCTCAGCGGTGTCCTCCTGGTGGTGTTCTGCCTGTCCCGCCGACTGCCCAGTCCCTGTCGGTCTGCCCCTGGGTGCTGATGAACAGGAAAGATATAAGAAAGAGACAAACGGTCAAAAAACACTTATGTACACAACAATTGCAATAACTCAATTGACAGATCTCATCTGGTCAACAAGTAATATCGGGGGATTCGCAGTTCGACTACTCAAGTTACTATTTATCAACAGTAATCCAGTCTTTCATTCTGATTCCAGAAAACGAAGTTACAACTAAGCCTAAGTACAACGTACCACCCAACCTAGCCCACCTATTCCAGGCATGCCAATTGTACATTAAGTATGCATTTCCACTGTATTCCTCAACAATGCGTATGGTCACATCATGGAGGACAGACACATCAACATGACTACATTTTTTGTATACACCAAATTTTGGTTTGAGTGATGCTGATCTGCTACTGCTAAGTAACTGCTAAGCCTACCACCACTCATTGAACAAGCTAGACTGCCGTACTAGCAGCACGTTACGTAACTGAGTGAGGGGGCATCACGCATACCACTAACAAATTAGAAGCTCAAACAAAGTAGTGTACCTAAACATCAATCCACCCCTATCTATTAGTGACGGGACAAAGTAAGGAGTGGACTAGAGTCACTGTAGCATTACGTAACTTAATTTCTCTAAAATAAACTCGTAAAGAATCACGCTAAGCAAGCGCAAACGCAAAGCTGCAAACAAGTAAGATTAGTAGTAGCGCAGAAGAGCACCATAATCACAGAAGACTTTTAAACGTTATTAACCAGGAATGTATTGTAAGCAGCAACATTCTAGCTGGATGGAAGGAGAAAAAAATATTCGCAATATATAACACAGAGCAGAAGAACAGACACAAAGTTGTAATAATTAAATAGGTACTCACCAAGCCCCGGGACCTCCACTCCTAGCAGGTCCAGCAGGTCCAGCAGGTCCTGCTCACGGTCCAGGATGTCGGACCACCGGTGCGTCAGCTGCGCCTGGGTGCGCCGGACCCCAGAGATGCGCGACACTGCCCGGCGCACCTTCCCCCACCGCTGCCGACGCTCCCGGAGGCCGTACCCGGACCCAGGCCTGCCACCTGCTTCCAGGGTTGAGGGGAGGTGGCGCTGCACAAAGAAAATTAGTGCAGCCAACTCCACCTCCCCAAATAAGGCCCGTGCCTGCACCCCTCGTGGGCGCCGCCTTCCGCAAGGAAGGCGGTCGCGGCTCTGGCTGCGCCTGCGAACAGCCCTACCCTTGGACATGGTTCTGAGGACGGGTCGGGAAAGAAAAGGTAAAATAAATAAAGGAGTAAAGGAAATAAATAGCAGTCAATAGAAAGAGAAAAAGTAGCTAAAAAACAAAAAAAAGTAGACAAAAACCAAAAATATAGAAGCAGGAAAATAGTTAGAGAAATAATAAGTAATAAAGATCCAAAAAAAGTGGCTATAAACAAAGGATTGAAAAGATTTTGGGAGGATTGAAAATCAGGCCCCAGAACCATGCAATAAAGTGAAAAACAAGATGGCCGCACCCATTGTGACCACGTGCGCAAGTTCGCGCAATATTGTCTCCCCGAGCAAGCAAAAAGCAACGCGATCAAGTAAAAGCGGTCGCAAAGAGGAAATATCGACCGCGAACGGGCGCGAACATGGATTGCGTGACCCGGAACAGGAAGTAAGCATTGCAAGAGGGCGGGACAAGTGAAAACAAGATGGCCGCGCCCGTGAGCAACCGCATGGGTAAGTTAGCGACCCGCGATCACGCAAAAAATACCGCGAACAGGCGGGAAAAAAACTTCTGCGTCTTCGCGATATTTCCGGCGTGTTTGCGGAGATTTTCAGCATTTTCGCGATAATTTGCGATAGTTAATTTCACAAATTCCGCCCACCCCTACTTATTATGCATCAGGATTCTCAGTATCACAGCAGGATTATCATCTTCTGCATAATAACTCTGTATAAGGGTCACCACTATTGCCATCCTTGGCCAGCATGTCCACAGTACCATGACACATCTAGCTACAACCCCTGAGGGTACCTTTTGGGTATATAAGTACCACATCTTTGCTGGGCAAGCCAGAGGAGAAAAGTCTTCCTTTCAACATTAGACAGGCACTCCAGCACGCAGTGGTCTGACATTCCTTGCTTGGTGTCCAACTCGAGAACAAGACGGGGTCCTTCATTCTCTCCCATCAGGTAATGGGGTTGGCTCTCTCCTAGGGGGATTCTTGGCTAAACACCTACATACATGCTAGATACACTTAGGTACATCTAGCTAGCGTTTGCACCGTATGAGTACTCATGATTACTTCCATGTATCTGTATGCTTGCATATATTCATTGTTTTAGCACTATGGTAAAATTATACCTTTCATTTACTCAGTTGGTGCTTATAACCATATCTATCTGTTTCTGTCTCATTGTTGTTGCAACACATGCATTTTATACAAGAATAACGCTGGTTCAATAAATGCTATTGAAAATGTTCCCACCGTTTATTCTGTATATCTCTCAGAACAAGTGAGCACGAGTGACTGAGTGAAAAGTACTCTACTGTTTCCATGATCCCTGAGGGGTCAGAGTTGTAATGTTCGATATTTGCCAGGAACATTTTGCTCCTTGGTAAGGTGAGGGGCTTATAGTGGCACTGTGAGCTAGCTGGTCTGCAGACTAACATATCCTTTGGGGGTGTCTCAAATCAGTCTGGACACCAATTCCTTAGTTTATGTTGTCTAAAATGCGCAGATCCTATATAGATTTGTAGGAACTACATGACAGAGGTACAACTTAAATTAGTATACTTTGCTTACTACTGAGTGACACTATTTCTAACATATATTATATGTGTGTCTGTGTAACTGTATATATCTGTGTATGTGTGTGTAGCTGTATTGGTAAGCAAGTGCCTGTATGGATGAGTGAGTGGGTTTGTTTGTGGTGCATGGGTGATTGAGTGGATGTGTGAGTGTCTGCATGGGTGAATAGGTGGATGGACGAGTTTTTGTAGGAGTTAGCTAGTGACTGTGTTAGTGGCTGTGTGGGTAAGTGAGTGGCGATGTGTGTGGCTGTATGGGTGAGTGAGTCGGTATATAAGTGGCTGTAATGGTGAATGACAAAGTGCATTAGTGGCTGTATGGTTGAGTGAGTGGGTATGTGAGGGGCTGTAAATGGTGAATGAGAGGGTTCATGCATGGCTGTATGGGTGAGTGAGAAGGTGTAGGAGTGTTTGTACAGGTGAGTGAGAGGGTACATGAGTGGCTGTATAGGTATATGAATGGGTGTTTAAGTGGGTGTATAAGTGAATGAGTTTGTGTGCCAAAGTCTATATGGGTGAGTGAGTGGGTATGTGAGTGTCTGTATGAGTGAGTGAGTGGATTTGTGAGTCGCTCTATGCATAAGTCAGTGGGTATATGAGCATTTGTATGGGTTTGTGAATGAGTATGTGAGTTGTATGGGTGTGTGAGTGGGTGTGTGAGAGATTGTATGTGGAAGTGAGTAGCTGTGTGAATGGCTCTGTGAATGATTTCATCAGTGATATAATTTGAGATGTCATCAATGATGTCATCAGTGATATTACTGACCAACGTAATGGTGTGATGTAATATGTGAGGTCATATTCAGTTCATTAGTCATGTACCTAAAAATCTAGAATTTGTCTGGTTTTGTATGAGTAAAATACCCTTTTGTATTTTTCAGTAAATGTATAAGGTTTGTTTAATTCTATTTCCTAATTATAAAGTCCCTGTAACGTTTGTTTTTTTCAGAGAATTTCTAAGTGAATTTCATTCTATTTACTACCTTTAATGTTTCTACTTTTTCATCTTTATAATTGTAAGTGTATCCTGTCATGTATGACAGTGGGTGTGTTAGTGTCTATATGGGTGAGTGAGCCGGTGTGTGAGTGTTGGTATGGGTAAGTTGTGTGAGTGAATGTATGAGTGAGTGACTGGGTGTGTGATTGTCTACAGCAGCATGTGAGTGCATCTATGAGTGAGTGACTGGCTATGTGAGTGGCTTAATGAGTGAATTAGTTGAGGAATGAGTTGCTGTGTGAGTGAGATAGTGAGTATTAAAGTAGTTGAATTCATGGGTTATTGGCTGTGTGAGTGGCTTTATGAATGAGTGAATGGTTGTGTGAGTATAAGTATGATTGAGTGAGTGGTTGTGTGAGTGGCTGTAAAGGATTAGACAGTGGGTGTGTTAGTGCCTGTATGGGTGAGTGAGTGGGTGTGTGAGTGGCAGTATGAGTGATTGCATAGCTGAGAGACTGATTGTGTTAGTGCCTGTATGAGTTAGTTATTGGGTGGGCTAGTATGTATATGAGTTAATTATTGGGTGTGTTTGTAGCTGTAGGGGTGAGTGAATGGGTAGGTAAGTGAATGTATACATTAGTTACTAGGTTTATATCTGAGTCAGTTACTGGCAGTGTCAGCAGTTAAGTGGGTGAATAAGTAACTGTGAGTAGCTATTTGGGTGAGTTAATGTATGTGTACTTAGCTCTATGAGTAAATCAGTAGCTATATCAATGAATACATCAATATATGTCTGGGTGTCTCAGTGCCAGTGGCCGTATTGTGTGTATGGTTGTAATAGTGTGTAGAATAGTGTTTTATTGAGTGTATCAGTTTATATACAAAGGTGTGTCTGGGTGTGTCATTGTCTATCTGGGTATGTTAATGTATGTATCAGTGTGTATGTGGATGTATTAGTGTATGAATGAGTTTGTGACTGGGTGTGTCAGTCTATGCTTAAGTATGTAAGTGTCTGTATCAGTGTGTGTCTGGCAGTGGCAACATATACAACAATGTGTGACTGGGTGTGTTGCAGTCTGTATCTGAGTGTAAATTGGTATGTGAGTATCTTTATAGATGAGTAAGTAGGTGCAAGAGAATGCTGTTAAATAATCAATTGGCTTTGTGAGTGTGTGTAGAGGTGAGTAAGTGAATTAGGTGCTGATTGCGAGTTTGGTGGTCCATCGGATTGCCAAACCCATGGAGGCAGTCAATGGGCCCCCAGACTGATAGTCCACATGCAGTATTACAGTTTCGGCAGTGGGACCACTACAGGCCAACCGCAACCGCCAGGGATCATGGATTGTACGCCAGTGGTGCAGCAGTGAGAAACCCTAATATGCTGGTGGTACCGCTGCAGCAGTGCTGAGCACATTAGGAGTTTCCCCACTGCCAGGGTTTTCATTGCAGGGAGGCCACCATGAAAACTGTGGCAGTGAGAAAATAAAGCAGGCAGTACATGGCCCCCCTTTTTCTTCAGGGCCATGAAGTTCATGCAGGAGGAACATGTTGTACCCCCCGTGTGCATTCACCCCCTTTCCTGCCCAGCATGGACTGCAAAGTCCATGCCATGCAGGAAAGGCCTTTGGCGCTCCCATTGTTTTATTTGTGTCCAACAAAAAAACCATCACATTCAAGTACTGCATATCTCCCTTCTATGTTTTCAGTTACATTACATCTATATGTTTAATATTGAAGTACTTCATAGAGACACAAGTTCTGGACTACATCGTGGGTAGTATGCATCTAACATATTAGTTTCCATAATGTCTCTACTTTCTGGATCAAATTCTGCGAGACACTGCATTTCAGGAAAATACTTTAATACTATATTCTGACTGTTTGCAAGGACTAGACTTAGCCATACAATTCCCCTTGACTGTGAGACCAAACTATCCAAGCTTAACCAGTCAGAGCACTCATTGGATCCTATTTCTCTGTGGTAAAGCATTTTCAATCTTAAACTGTGCAATTTCTTGGTAAGACTCTTTTCTGTAGAAATTTCCTACCACATCTCTTTCATTTCTGTTATCTCTGATTTTGTTATATATTTGTTATATATGAAATCATGTAGCGTACAACAGCGATGGAGTTGCGGGAAACAAATTGTAGATCTATATTTGCATTCCACAAATAATTTATTTTGAAGCCTCTGCTCTTCTGAGAATTATGTATTTTTGGGTGATTTTCGTGTCAGTGTATGTCCGACTGCAGGCAAAACGCTGTTCACTCTTCCTTCAAAAAAGACATAGCGAGAGATTCTAAAATGACATCTTGTGTAAAATTTTCTTTCGCATCTATATTTTCGATGACAGTACTTCTGCATCTATGTGTTTTTTAAACTGTCAAACTAGTCTCAAGCTTTTACCACCACCGTCTTTAGGGATGGTGCAAGTCACATGCTGTCTATGAAAGTCAAAACAGACTTAACAATGTCTGATTTAAATCCCGGTGCATCTTTTACCCATAACAGCTTGAGAATATGTGGAGCACCTTTAACTTGGTACTCTTTATGCCAAAAGAAATCTGTTACTTCACCAGGAGGATCATTACGTCAGCACTTCAGCAATGACAATGCAGCTACCTGCCCCGTGACCTTTTAAACACTGCAATGAGCACCGCTTCACTGCAGCCCTCCTCTCTCTGACACCGCTGGATGCCATCACTGAGCCACTACCTGCACCGTGACCTGAGGACACCGCACGCCACTTGGCTCCACTTCATCACAGCTCCGATGCTGCCGCCTTCGCTCCTGACTTCAACCTTATGGAGTTTGATCTACAATGCGTGTAACTTCAAGGGCCCAATGACAACTACATCGACTTCCAGAGCCGCCGCCGTTGCCGCCACATCTTCAGTGCTCATTACAAGTTAATCAACGCCCTGCATTCCCAAGGTACTCTTTGTGGATCTTCCCAATACCATAGCTGGCCTGCGACCTCACGCTCGGCCTGAACAGTTGAATTTGTTTGCTCAAGACGTTGTGATTGCGGACCATGGGTATCCCTCTCTGGACAATGGCACATGTAGTGGGCCGGGGATTGATGGGGATCTTTTCACACGTGAGGTTCCCAAGAGAGGTGGTATCTGACCTGGGTACCCATTTCATATAGAATTATATGACATCCCTGAGTGAGGAGTGTGGTATAACCTACAAGTTCACTACTCCTTACCACCCCCAATGTATTGGTTTGATGGAGAGATTTGACCAACCTCGGAAGGGAATGATCAAGGTAAGTTAAGAGGGACGTCCTCTTGCTATACCTTCTCTTTGCTCACAGGGAGGTACCACAGATGTCATTAGGGTACAGTCCCTTTGAGTTGCTGTATGGGCATCCTGAGAGAGGATCTCTCAGTCTGGTGAAAGAAGACTGGGAGACAACTCCCAGGAAAACCCCCCAGGATGTTTTTAGGTACATGCTGGCCTTTAGAAACCAGACTGTGCTCTTCAGGAGACTTGCTCAGGCGAACCTAGAAGCCAGCCAGGAAGAGATGAAATGTTTGTATGAACAGAATGCCACTCTGGATGAGTTTCAGCCTGGCCTGGAAGTGTGGGTTATGGCGCCAGTAGACACTTGCACTCTTCAGAACTAGTGGGCTGGGCCATTGGAGGTGGTGGAGCGCAAAAGTAAAGTCACCTACTTGGTGATCTTGCAGACTCCCTGGAATCCTTTGAGGTCCCTGCATGTGAACCACCTCAAACCTCACTTTGAGAGGTCTGAAGTAAGCATGTTTTTGGCAACAGATGATGGGTTTGAAGAGGAGGCTGAACCTCTCCCTGACCTCCTGTCTGTAAAACAGCAAGATGGGCCAGTGGAAGGCATGAACTTCCGCCTTACACTTATCCCAGAGCAGCAGAGTAACTATCACCAGCTGTTGGGGCAGTTTACCATGCTGTTCTCCTTGACCCCGCGTGTCACCCACTGTTGTAACCATGATGTGGGCACCTGCGACAGTCTTCCTGTAAAGCAAAACCCTTACTGATTGACTGACAGGGTCAAATCCAGCATCAAAGAAGACGTTTTTAAGATATTGGCATTAGGGGTGATAGAGCCCTCTAACAGTCCTTGGACCAGCCCAGTGGTCTTGATCCCCAAAACTGCTGCACCCGATGCCACTCCTGAAATTCGGTTCTGTGTGGACAACTATGGGCTCAGTGCCATCACCAGGACTGATGTGCATCCCATCCCCTGAGCTGATGTGCTCATTGACCGTTTAGGAGCTGCCTAGTTCCTCAGCATGTTTGACCTAAAGTATTGGTACTAGCTGATTGCCTTGAATGAGGGGGCACAGGAGAGGTCAGCATTCTCAACACCAGAAGGGCACTGTCAGTTCTGGGTCATTCCTTTTGGCTTGAATAATGCCCCTGTCATATTCCAGATGTTGGTCAACCAGGTCCTGGCTGGGTTGGAAAACTTCAGTGTCACTTACCTTGAAGACATTCCAGTCTTCAGCCCCAGTTGGAAGGGCCATTTGTACCACCTCCAGGAGGTGTTGAAGGCCCTATAGAGCGCAGGCCTCACTACCAAGGCCATTAAGTACCACATAGGGCAGGGGCCTGTGGTGTACTTGGTACACCAACTAGAGAGCGACAAGGTTCATCCTCTACAGCCAAAGATTGATAGCATTCTGACTTGGGCACCCCAAGAACCAGGTGGAGGCGAGAGTCTTTTTAGGTCTCACCAGATACCACAAGAGATTCATCAAGGGGTATGGCACCATTGGTGATCTTTTAACCAAGCTCACTTTCAAGAAGCAGCCCCATCAGGTGGTACCCTGAAAAGGCCATGTGCACGGCATCCCGCACCTGGTTCCTGACTTCTCCAAGGAATTTGTGGCACAGACAGAAGTCTCAGAGCATGGTGTGGGGTCCGTGCTTTCACAGCTAAATGAAGAGTCCATAGAGGCAAGATGGCCGCGGACAGGCTGAGCTGAGCAGTCGCTGTTCCATACCTCTCCCGGTGGTAATAATCTAGCGCCCTGAGACATGTACTGGTGATGGAAATGCCCCCCCCCCAAAGGCTATGATCAGTCTCTGGCACGCAACCCTACTTGCGCCGACTCGAATTTCTCCAGAAACGTGGAAGTTACCTGCGATACTTAAACGGAGCTGGCTGAAGGTAGCCTTCAAGAGGGCCTGGAGGAAGTGGGAGAGCACGCGGAGAACGTTGAGTATTCTGACACTGCCACTGACAGTGCTTGGCAATCAGTTCTACAAGATGCCCCCGCGCTCTGCCAAGACGGACAAAATGAAGGAGAAACAGGAGAAGCATAAGGAAGTACATCAGCTCGAGAATACTCCTATGGAACCAGCTAAGGTGACGCCGCCAGCCCCAAAGGATCTAGGAGCAATTCGGAAGACAGCGGCAGTAGCGCAAAGGCTTAGGAAAGCTGAGTCACGGAGGGGGGAAAAAGCGGCTGTAAATACCCCCACGGGCCCAACTGACCGAGTAGATGGAACCACCGATCTGAAGATGACAAGATTAGTGCGGCAGCAGGAGGATGGAGTTGAGAAAAAGTTGGGGCAAGGAAGGGGCGAGGAAAAAAGCAGAGCGACTACCCTTAGACAACCTACCTTATCGGAAGTCTTCTCCATTCAATCCGCTGTGAGTCGCAACGAAACCGGCGGAGAGGAAACCAGCGGCAGCCTCAGCTCCGGTCTCAGCGTCCTCGAGGACGCGGAAAGCACGTCAAACACGGACGCTCAGGTTGCTAAGCAACAGGGGGATCAGCAGATCGGCAACGCCGGAGTCTCGATGCAGCCTGCTCCACAGTCCGGTTTGGTACTGTCACTGTCAGTCGAGAGAGCCGTGAGCACCGTGAGTACTGTGAGTACCGTGAGCACTGAGGACCCCCAGGCAAGCAAAATCGACTCATTAGCGAAACAGGGTGCAACCGATGAGATGATGGAGGCAATTTTGTTGCTCGAGGCAGAGCTAGGAACCCCTAAGGCCCTTGAAGTTGTACAAAAGAGTCATATCAAGGGGGTCAGGTCCGCAGCTTCAGTGGACAAATGTATTAGCCCAGTGGAGGAGGCAGGACGGCACGGGTGTTGCGAGCCAGTGTCGACAGCGCTAACGGAGAAAAACAGCATCGGTGAGGTAGATGGAGAAAAATTCTTTTCTCTAAATGAGGATTCGGACTCTCACTCTGTGCAGCATGGAGACGCAAGCTTAGAGGAGAGCACAGAGGGAGAAGAGGAGATGGTAATATCAGGGGAGGACGAGCTGACGGATTCTAGCTCGACAGGGAGCGACTGCAATGACGTATGTACAGGAAACGACTCAACCTTAAGAAAAAGGAAGAGCAAAATAAAGCCAAGCAGTCAGCCGGCTGGGCTCATGGGAAGTACTGGGAGAGGATTAGCATGGGATTATCTGGGAACTTCTCAAACATATCACGAGGAGGAATCCGCCGGCGCACCGAGTCAAAACACACCGTCTAACATCTTGCTCAATACTCTCAAACAGATGCAGGCGGAAGCTAGAGGTGCAAATCGCAAAGCAAGGCAAGATGCAAAAAAAATACAAGTCTCACTTAAAAAAACCAATAAGCTCTACGAAGATCTGGTCGGTAGAGTGACGGAGGTTGAGGAGCGCACGAATAAACTTGAAGATGACTTTGGAAATTGGCAGTCCTCAAGAATGGAGCAAGAAAAAGTCGTAGAAGACTTGCAATGGAAGCTGGAGGACTTAGAAAACCGCCAGCGGCGGAATAATGTTCGAATTTTGGGTGTGGCGGAAGGGATTGAAGGGCAGGATATAAGGCGCTTTACTGTTAACTTACTAAGAGGGGCTTTCCCAGAGTCTCAGTGGCAGTGGGATAGCGAGATTCAGAGAGTGCACAGGTTTCCCTTTACGCTAAAAGGGGGATCCATGGCAGAGGGGGGCAGGAAGTCCTCTTTTCCGCGAGCAATCTTAGTCTACTTTGGCAATTACCTTATTAGACAGGAAATCATTGAAAAAGCTAGACCTACAAGTAAGAGATCATTCGAAGGCACCTCCTTTTTTGCAAGACCAGATTTCTGCCATGTTACCGTAGAACGGAGGTGGAGGATGAGGCAGTTGATCCCGAAATTCCAGGAGTTAGGCTTAGAGGCTTACTTAATGTTTCCTGCAAAGCTGAAAACGATCGCGCAGGGTAGAGTTAGAATGTTCTTTTCAGAGATTAAGGCTCAGCAGTATCTAGATGAGGTGAAAAAATAATCGGCGTTGGCAGGGAGAGTACTTAACTATTTTGTTGGGGGGGTAGAAAGTTTTGCGGTAAAGCAGGCGGGTGCTAGATGGCTGAAGATGGATATATAGTGACAGAGACAAAGGAGGGAGAGGGGGGGGACTTAGCGGCTCCAGCAGCCTGAAACCGGCTACACATAGGTCTGACCGACCTATTTGCCTGTGTAGGGGAGGGTGGGGGTGGGGGCCGTGGGGAGGGTGAGGAGGGTGGTTGGGCAGGGGGGAGGTCACTGGGGGGTCTAATAGGGGTTAAAATTTGGCTTTTTTTTAGTTTAATAATGCACATTTCTAGGTACAGATTTGTTAGTCTCTTGTCGATGCCCATGATCATGTCTATGCTCATGCTTAATACTCGGTTATTCAGATGTAAGAATTTTAATGCTCCTTTGTAATGCCTTGTAAGATTGCTTCGATTAATGTGTGCGGGTTGAATAATCATGTTAAGAGAGCTAATGTAGCAGGGCTGTTAAAGACCTTGAAATTGGACTTAGTCTGTCTTCAAGAAACCCATATTCAGTCATCACAGACTTACTTGTTAAAACAGCTTAATTTTGATGTATTAGCTGCCAGCAAGCAGGGGACTAGAACTAGGGGGGTTGCAATACTAGGGAGGAAACATGAGGTAGTGGTACATCGAAAAAAGGAGGATCAATGGGGGAGATGGGCTATTGTCGAACTGAGTATAAAGGGGGTTAAAATTACAGTAGGCACAATATATGGCTCCACTGAAGATGACCCAGATGTCTGGCAGTTCATGGATTTGGAATTAGCACATTGGCCGGAGCCCATTGTGCTATGCGGGGACTTTAATATCCATGATAGTACGAGCTCCTTTACAGAACTTGGGGGGAGCTATGTAGGGAGGAAGAGGAAGACTTATAACGCATTGGCTAGTATGGTCCAACATAACTCCCTTGTGGACCCATGGATTAAGCTGCATCCCTCTGTGGATGGCAGTACTTATTTTTCGGCCCCACACAGAATTTTAGTGAGATTGGACTATTTTTTGGTGTCTAGTTCTATTATCTCCCATACAGAAATAGAAAAACAGCCCAGAATCCTTTCTGATCATAGCCCTCTGGTTTTAACATTAGCTACTAGGAATATTAAAGTAATTAAACCCCAGTGGACGTTTGAGCGAACATTGCTAAGCGATAGGGCATACCAGACGCATATGAAATCATGGATATTGTTTTTCTGGGATATTAACAGAGGCACTGCGCCCCCAGGGGTGGTATGGGATTGTTTTAAGGCGGGGGTAAGGGGAGAAACTATGAGTTACGTATTGGCTAAACAGAAAAAAGACCGAAGATATTTAGAAGATATAAGACAAGGACTGCTTGTGGCAGAGGAAAATCTAGCTAGAGCTATAGCGCAAGGCCTACCGCTTGAATCCCTCTTGATTACTATAACTACCCTCAAAGGGGATGCTACCGAGGGGATTAGCGTGAAAGCAGCTGAAAAATACATGGGGCATAAACAAGATTCTTATGAATTAAGTGAGAGGATTGGGCACTTCTTGGCTGTCAGAACTAGGCAAAGAACTGCTATGACAGATATTAAGGAAATTCAGGATAGCCAGGGGAATTTGGTTTCAGATCCCGAGCTTATCCGGGAGGTTTTTCGGGAATTCTACACTAAATTGTATACTGGTGAGGAAGGGAATATTTTAGCAGAGGTTGAGGTGGATAACTATCTACGAGATGTCCTAGCTCCCTCTTTGTCGGTACAACACAAAGCTGGGCTTGATGCTCCTTTCCATCTGGATGAGTTTAAGAACGCAATCAAGTGTCTCCCCTCAGGGAAGGCGGCGGGGCCAGACCAAATTCCAGTAGAATTTTATAAAGTCTTCCAAGACAGCTTAGGGGTGGATATGTTTAATATTATGCTATTAACACAGCAAGGAGGCTCACCTCCTGAGTCTTGGGGAGCAGCGGATATTATAGTCATCCAAAAAAAGGCAAGCCTCCGACACTCCCGGGCTCGTATAGACCCATTACTCTTATGAATGCCGATATTAAACTCTACTCAAAAATGCTGGCAACTAGGTTGGCAGGCGATATAGAGCAGTTAGTAAGCGCATCCCAGCACGGCTTCATACCAGGAAAGGGAACTACCCAGCACGTTAGGACACTTATAACGGTGTTTGACGCCGCGGAATCCCTGGGTGACCCGGCAGCAGCACTGCTGCTGGATGCCGAGAAGGCTTTTGACAGGGTTGCCTGGGGATTCCTGTGGGCAGTTTTGAGATGGAGTGGTATTGGGGAAGGTTTTATAACAGCCGTCCGAGCTCTATACCATTGCCCAACAGCTAAAATTAGGGTAAATAGAGGATTCTCAGAAGCAATTGCAATTTCTAGGGGGACGAGACAAGGCTGCCCTTCATCTCCATTGCTTTTCGCGTTGTTTTTGGAACCTTTTTTGCGGAAACTGGACAGAAATAGAGAGATTCTACCAATGGTTTTAAACGGTCGGTCAATTAAAATCTTGGCGTACGCAGACGACGTTGCGATACTTACTCCGAATCCAGGCTTAGCTATTACAGAGATCGAAAGGGAGGCTAATAAGTTTGGAAAAATATCAGGCTACAAGCTAAATAGATCTAAGACGCAGATAGTTCTGAACGCAGCCATTTTGTACACTGACTCCAGGGTGACCACCTCGGCGATATACCTAGGGATAGCAATATCTGCAAAATTAGACACTCTTGTAGAGAATAATATAGCCCCCCTCCTTGAGAATGTAAAATCAGATCTAAATAGGATTAATAATTTACACCTTTCTTTAGTAGGTCGTACCAACGTGTTAAAAATGAGTATATTGCCGAAATTCCTGTATTTATTTAGAACAATTCCGTTAATCTTTGAAACAAAATGGTTTAATATGTTGGAGGGTATCCTTAACAAGTTTATATGGGCACATGGGAAAACGCGTAGGGCATATAAATTTATGACATTGGCGAGAGACAGGGGGGGGTGGGGAGCCCCGGATTTTAGACTATACTATCTGGCAACTGCCCTTCAATATATGCAAGGATTAATTGGAGGAGGGGGGATGCTTCAAAGAGTAACGACCGAATCTACCGACATATACGCAATTTTGTTAGGACAAGATGCAGAAAATTGTTTGCTATGTTCCACTGAGTATGGGTATCTCAGAAGGAAGCAATTCAAGACGTTAAATGCGGCCCTATATGTATGGAATGCTTTTATGAGGAAGATGGGTCTTGGGCGGTATAATAGGTATCTTAAACTATATAAAAACAAATCGCTCCCCTCAGAAATTTTTTCTGATACAGTAATGGCAGAATGGAACAGAAAAGGTGTTAACCAAGCAGGGGATCTAATAGGGGATGGGGGATTGGTGCAGTTTGAGGTATTGGTAAACAAGTTTAAGTTGAGCAGGAGAGATTTTTTTAAGTACCTACAACTAAGAAGCTTTTTGGGACAGAAAAGCGGTGGCTCAGCAGGATATAATAGAAATGACTTTCTAGAGATTTTAACTACGGGCGGCCACCATGGTATCAGGTCAGCTTACGCAATACTAGCTCAAACTAAAGTGGACGACCTAGAAAAACATAAGCGTAAGTGGGCAGAGAAGTTGGGAGGAGAAATGGAGGAGTTTCAGGAGTCATTGGACTTGGGGTCTAATATTTTATGCTCTGGCCCCCTACAATCACAACATTATAAGACTCTGTTTTCCCTATATCATACGCCTGCTAGAATTGCTAAATGGGGGGGTACAACTGGGATACATTGCCCTCGATGCAGCACATTAGACGCTGACTTAATTCATATGCTGGCCACTTGCCCACAACTATATACTCTAATCAGGGATATCAAAGCTTTTTTTAACAATACTCTAGGCCTACAGATATCCATGTCACCATTATGTATTCTGCTAGGAATAGATTGTGATGGTAACAGAAACATAGAGAGGGAATTTATTTTTGTGGCAATGGCAGTGTATAGATTAATTCTAGCCAGGGCTTGGTTGGACAAATCCCCTCCGTCTATGCATGTATGGCTAGCAAATTTAATATCTATATTTAATTTAGAAAAACCTATCTATGCAAGGAAAGGGAGAGTGGGGAGAGCTCTAGGCATAAGAATTTGGGGGCCCTTAGCGCGGTGGAGAGTTGGAGTAGGGTAAACTGTTAACTAGGTAATCTGATAAGCCTGGTTACTTGGAAAAATTTGACTTTGGGATTGACGAGAGCTATATTGGTATATTAGTCTGTTTACATGATACTTGGTCTTTCTATTTTTTCTTAATTGTCTTCTTGTTTTTGAAATTTACTTGAAAGACTAGGTTGCGAAAATGAATAAACGAATGTATTATATGTATTAAATGTGCACTGTTGAAAGTACAAAATAAAAAAATATTTAAAATAAAAAAAGGAATTTGTGGCACAGACAGAAGTCTCAGAGCATGGTGTGGGGTCCGTGCTTTCACAGCTAAATGAAGAGTCCATAGATCAATCTGTAGCCTTCATTAAAAGGTGGTTACTACACAGGGAACAGAGGTGGAGAGCAATAGAAAGGGAAGCTTTTGCTGTGGTCTGGGTGCTGAAGAAGCTAAGACCCTACTTGTTTGGAACTCACTTCCGGGTTCAGACAGAACACAGGCCCATCAGATGGTTAATGCAGATGAGGAGGGAGAATCCTAAACTGTTGAAGTGGTCCACCTCCCTACAGGGAATGGACTTTACGGCAGAACACCATCCTGGAACAGAACATGCCAGCGCTGAAGGTTTAAATTGCAGGTCTGAAAATTGCACTTGTTGGTATTTTCTTGCTTAACCATTCTGTGCCTCTGTCTGTCCTTAGAATACACGGCTGGGTTGGCTGAGATTTGCGCTTTCTGAATTCACTCTAGACAGTCACAAACAAAGGGAGCTGATATGTGCCATTCATATCCTGATGACTCATCACCAGGCTGAATTACAGTGGTGGAAGGGGTTGACACTTGCACCTGAGTAGGGCTGTGCTTGCCCTCTCACAAAGCAGTTTCTACCTCCCTGTAGTGTGTCTGGAGCCCGGGCCAGGAAGGGCAAGGTCTTGTGCACTATAGATACCTTTCTTTAAAGTCGCGGATTTCAAAGGCTGAAATGGGTATAAGTACTAGACCTCTAAAACCATATACTCTGAACACTTCTTGCCTGAGAACATTCTGCCAGCTGGGAACAAGAGCTGTGTTGCTTTCAGGAGGGACTGCCACGTTTCTGGTTGCTTTGTTGTGCTGGCCTGCTGCTTGCTGTTTCTGTCCTGGGAGTCAAAGGTTGGACTTTGATTTCTACCTTCCGCTTGCCAAGTTTCTCCAAGGGCTTGAGTTGAGCTTGTCCCCTGTTGGAAGTCGCAGGGCCATCAAATACTTCACCTGCAGCATCTGGGCTTTTATGCTGAGAGCCCTACTCTGTCAAGCGGTGCCAATTCTAGTTATGGGCCCTTGGAAGTGAGTTTGCTACATTCAGCAAGAAGAAACCAGCATATCAATGAGTATGACATCAGAGCTGGCGCCGCTCCTCGACACCGTGCTGCTGCCTGCACCGGAGCTGTGGTCCCCACTCAACGCAATGACCAAGACTTGCAATCATGCCCTGACACTGCTGCAGCACCTCTGAAAAGGGAGTTCCGAGTACCGTGACACTAAAGTACTTGGCTCCAGATTCTGCCACTGTACCAGTGGCCATGTGGTGTGACACGGACACTGCGAAATCAACACCACATGGCTTGGCTCGATCCTGCAATGTCAGAAAATCTGCCGCCTCACCACCAATGCTGCATCCTCTCCCCTGTGCCTTGCAACATCCCAAGCACTGACGTGCCAATGAACTTCACTCACATTATGGAACCAACCTCGCACCAGCCCCAATGCCTCCTCACTTCCCCGGCACCCCGCAATGTCTTTGTTTTGTAATCGTTTCCAATGTACTGGTACCAGAGTCTGTACAACTCCTTAGCTGGCCTGTGCTCCATCATGGTAGCCATGAACTTTGAGATTTGACCTCCATCAAGCACGTTGTTCTATCCCCAGTTGGAACTATTGTATTTCTAAGAGCTATAAGTGCTTTTAGTCTTTGAGGATTCATAATTTTATTTGTGTATGTTGGATTTTTTTCATTTTTGTCTTCTTTTACTCTGAAAAATATTGGCTATTTTTCTAAACTGATGTAAAGTACTTTTGTGGTGTTTTCACTGTGCTACTATGTGTGTGTACAAATACTTTATACATTTCTTCTGAGGGTAAGCCTTACTGCTCTTGCCAAGCTACCAATGGGGTGAGAACAGGTTATTTTGAAGGTGTAACTTACTTACCCTGAATAGAGTGGGGGTCCTGGCTTGGACAGTGTGCAAACCACTGCCATCCAGAGACCCCATCTCTAACACTTACATATATTGCATGCAGTGTCAGTGGGTATGCCACACAGGGTGTGTGCCATGCCGTGTTTTCACTTTTGTTTGCACCATTTCATGCAGCCAGCAATGGCAGTCTGCATAGGTTTGGTGGTGTGTCCCTTAGGGTGGCAACATACATGCTGCAGCCCTTAAGGACCCCCTTTAGTACCCATGCACTCTGTACCTGGGGTACCATTTACTAGCGACTTACAGGGGTGCTAAAGGTCTTGCCAATTGGGGAACAAGTGAACAGTTACCTTGTCTAAGGGAAAGAGCATTGGCATTGGGGACTGGGTTAGCAGGAACCCAATGCATTTCAGTCAAAATTGCATCAAGTACCAGGTACAAAGTGGGGGTAAACATGTCAAAAATTGGCATTTTCCTAGAGGTATCAATGAGGGCTAAAGTGTTCTCTTCAAATCATAGGACATGGGCATGCACTGAGACCCAGATGTGAAAGTCTCTATGTTGAGTCTTTTGCACTAGGATAACTAGTTTCTGGAAAAGGGCAAGCCTGGTTCGATCAGGTTGCAGAATCTCAGGCTGTCAGTTACCCAGAGCCTCATCACTACCTGCATTTCTTGGGAACAGGTAACAACAAACAAATATATATATATATATATATAGATATATATATATTTTCACTGAAAAAACCATAGGCTTCAGGGGCGTTATAGTTAGCTGGACTTTTCACTCGTACAAAACCATAGAAATTCCCCCGTTATAGTTAGTTCAGCTACCTATAACTCGCGCGCCCGCAATGCACTGCTGATGACGTCACATATTACATCACTCATGACATGGTCAGTGACATCACTCATGACATCACTGATGACATCTCAAATGACATCACTGATGACATCATCCAGTGAATGTGTGTTTTTCTGAAAATTACATATGTTTTATATATGTATATCTCAAGGTCGATGGAAGAATAAATGGGTATATAAGTGTCTAAATGGATGATTTGTTTTTGAAAAATTGATTGTATAACTGACTGATTAAGTGTATCTTAGTGAATACATGGCTTAGTGAGTAATGTTTAAATATGTAAATATCTGTATCAGTCTCTCACTTTGTGTATAAGTGGCTGCATGGGTTGGTGAGTAGCTACATGAGTGTCTATATAGGTTATTAGTTGGTTTTTTGAGTATCAGTATAAGTGTCTGATGTCTGTATGGTTCGGTGGGGGTTATTATGTAGTGCATAGGTGCATGAATGAGTGACTCACTGTTTGTATATGTTGAAGACAGCATGTGTGCAGGACTGTATGGGTGGATGAGTGTGTGCATGGGTGTGTTAGTGAGTGAATGACTGTCTCAATAGTGTCTCTATGAGTAACTACATATGTTTTAAACTAGTATATGTGACTATTGGTGTATATGTGAGAGTGAGAGATTGAAAGAGTTCCTGTATGAATAAGTATGTGTTTCTATAAGTGATTGTTAAAAAGACTAAGTATGTGTAAGTTTCTGTAGAAGTAAGTGTGGTGGTGTGTGTACAACTGTATATGCAGGTAAACGGATGTTTGATTCTTTATTAGCATGAGTGACTATGTGTGTGAGTAACTTTACGGATGAGTGGCGTTGTGTAACAGGATGTATAGGTGTATGAGTACATATGATGAGTGAGTACATGTATGAGTGACTGTATAGGACTGTTGGTGAATGAGTGGATGTGGATGTGGAACTTACAATTACTGAATAGGTTGTTGTAACTGGTATTGGTATGTCCATTGTTTTGAAAATTTTAATTTCTATTTTTGAATGTGTGTATCAAAGGTTATATTAGGGGGAGAGGAGGTCTACCACTCTATCACAAGGATGATGTCATCAGTGATGTCATCAGTGATGTCACTGACCATGTCATGAGTGATGTAATATGTGACGTCATCAGCAGTGCATTGCGGGCGCGCGAGTTATAGTTAGCTGAACTAACTATAACGGGGGAATTTCTATGGTTTTGTACGAGTGAAAAGTCCAGCTAACTATAACACCCCTGAAACCTATGGTTTTTTTAGTGAATTTCTAAGGTTTTTTAAATGCTAATTCCTAGCTATAACGTGCCTGAACCCTATGTTTTTTTCAGTGAATTTCAAAGGTTTTTTAAATGCTAATTTCTAGCTATGCCTACAGAGATAGGACATGTGAAGAAAGAAGGAAAAACGCACAGAAAGAAAAAAAAGAAATGCAGAAAGAAGCAACAGAAGTCCTCAAAGACGAAGAAAAGTGCAGAAAGAAGTATAACGTGCAGAAAGAACAAACAGAAGAGCAGAAACAAGCCTTGTTCCAAAATCATCCTGTACCCTCAACTTTTTCAGACGGAAACTGGTGGTAACTGAGTCTGACTAACCAGTCCTAGAGCCAGTGCTATGTTAAAAGACACTCAGAATACAGTGAAAACACCTACATACACTAGGGCACACTATGTGTTGGGGTCCCCCTGTGATTAGCATGACCTCCTCTGTAAGCCCCTAGTATATAATAGGGCAGGGGATTAAAACTACCTCTTAAAACGCACCACAGGGCGTGTTTGAACACGTCACCTCATGCCCCGTCCCCTCCCTTCCCCACTGTGTAAACACGCCCTGTAGCCGTTTTAAATTGGGAGATTAAGTCCCCTTGAATCCTGAGGGTCCCTAGGGTCCAACTAGACCACTAGGTACCTCCAGTAAGCGCCACAGAGCTGCGTTGCAGAGAAGTGTAAAAAGTGGCACGGCCTGCACCACCTCTCTGCAACGCAGAGCAGTGCTGCTTACTGGAAGCCCCTGGTGGGCTAGTTGGACCCCAGGGTCCCTCAGGATTGAAAGGGAATTATTTCCCCAACTTAAAAACGCGCCACAGGGCCTGTGGGCGTTCTGAGTTGAGAGATTAAGTCCCCTTAAATCCTAAGGGTCCCTAGGGTCAAACTAGCCCACTTGGTACCTCCAGTAAGCGCCACAGAGCTGCGTTGCATGGAGGTGTAAAAAGGGGCGTGGCCTCAGAACACCTGTCTGCAACGCAGCTCCCTGGCGCATACTGGAGATACCTGTTGGGCTAGTTGGCCCTCAGGGACCCTCAGTATTGAAGGGGAATTAATTCCTCAACTTACAACTGGCCAGGGGGCGCGTTTGCAGAGTGCTGCAAGAAGGGGGCGTGGCCTCCGGCGCGATGCCGGTCTTTGATTTATTTATTTTTAAGAAGGAGGGCTGTGTGGCCCCCTTTCTTTTTCTAATTTATTAGCCCTGGGGACCCCATCCCCCAGGGCCTGCACCCTCATTTTTTTTGTTGAAAATAATTAATTTGGCACTCCCAAGGCCTTAATCGGCCCCGGGGACCCCAACACCCAGGTCATGGCCTTTTTTTTATTTTTTTATTCTTTAGGAGGGGGGCTGTGTTGCCCCCCTCCTCAGGCCACTTATGGCCCCAGGGACCCCATCTCCCGGGGCCGGCCTTTGTTTTTTATTTAAAAAAAAAAAAAAAATTAAAGAAACAACTAGGACATGCTGGACAAACCGTATGTACCTATCACCATGACGATTTGCGTGATATTCATTAAAAGGCGACTATGCATACAATGAATCCACGTAGAATGTATTCACACCGCTAGTGAAGCTCTGACATGTCTGACACCCTACCGTGCCTAATCCCGGCGCCCCCGCTGGTGGGTACTCTCCAAGTAGACACCCTTGTCGTTTATTTATACAAACATAGGTAGCTATTGACGGGCACATTTAATACACATGCACACCAAGCCATTCAAAGGGGATTCGACAAAAATTCGACCAAACTATGCAAGAAACCCCCTCACGGTTAATAAAACACACATCCACCGCCGGATGTGTAATACTTTTTATTTATCTCTCTGGAAAGGAGACAAACCTCACTTGAGAGTCACAGCATGCTCCTGGCTGAGCCCAATGCTGTGTTACACCCACCAGTGCCCGCCGAGTGCCACACACCTCTGTGTTGTATTCCACCAGCTAGTGTGTATGCTATGACACTTTCTAGCCCATGTGCACTGTAACACCACCCGTGAATATGTCATGCCACACTTGCCTTCGCACGGGTTATATTGCCCCATTTAACGTGCCTTCCTCGATGCCTATGTTATAAAGCACAGCGCTATGCCATACATATTACAATCTGGGATCCATATCTTTGTCACAGTGCATAGGGAATGTTACACTACCCAGCACATATTTTATATTACAACTTTAGAGACTACTTAGGTTACACAACACTGCCCTGTGCATATTACACTCCAAGGCGCATATCACATAGCAAGCGCTAGTGCCTGTGCTATCTCACGCTCTCCAATGAATCTGTCATTGTGCACAATGTATTGCATATTATATTTCACGCCCGGTTCATCTTATATCACACTTTTTGGTGCATAGTTTATACCATATACTATATCTAGTTTTCATTTTCAATCGTGCTCTTAGGACTATGTTCTATATAACACTGCGTCCACCTACCCTTTTCACGGGCATTACATTTTGCGATGGGGGGTGGAGGGTCAGGGGATGTTTCTGCCAAGTGAGCCTGGAGTCACAGTCCCAAACGTCCTCTTCTTCCTGAATAAAAGTGAGATTATGCTGCATACTTGTTCATATTTTAAGTAGTTCGCACAGACACACATTTTAAAAACAATAAAGTTCCTAATACCCACCTTCTATGAACAGTTAGCTTGCTGCCCCATCCACCTCCTCCCTATCCTCTGCTGTCTGAATCCATGGACTAGCCTCCTCCCTCCTGCCATGCATGGTCTGATGTGCTGCCACTGCCCTGCATTTAGCATGATGTACCAGTCCACTCATCCTGCCCTCCATTGCCCAATTCTATGGCCCATCATTGACCTCCTGCTTAGCCTCTGTGCTTTGCTTGCTGCCCCTATTCTACTTCCCCCTGCCCTCCAATGTCTTTGTGCATGCCCCTGCTCCATCCTTTTTGACCACCATGTGCCATGGACCTGCCACTCCTATCTACTCTGAGTGTTCTGTTGAGCTGCCACTCCCCTACCACCTGCCTAGCATTGTCAGATGACTGTAACCTGTCCCTGCCACCTCCACCCTGCCTGTCCACATGCCATGCCCCTATCCCCTTCCTCCTGTCCTCCATGGTCCATTTTACTGCCACACCCTTCTGCCCTCCCTGGTCTGTTGTGCTGCAACTGCTCCTCCTGCCTGCCCCGCGCGGTCTGTTGTGAGGCCCCTTCCCCTGAACTCTCTTGTCTGTGCCCAGGTCCTGACCCTCCCTTCTATCCTCCATGGTCCTTTGTGCATGCCCCTGCACCCTCCTTCTTGCCCATCATAGCCATTGTGCTGCCAGTAACCCTCCCGCTTGCCATGCATGGTCTTCTGTGCTGCCATGGCCCCTCCCACCTTCCCTGTGTGGTCAGCTAGCTGCTCCTGACCCCCTCCCACCTTCCCTCCATGGTCTGTGTGTATGCCATCATAGTCTCACTGTTGCTCTCCATGGTGTGTCTTGTTTCTAGTGCCCATCCTGCCTGACCTCCATGGTCATCTTGGTGCTCCTGCCCTGCCCCCTTGCCCCCAGCCCTCTGTTTCCATGTGCAGACCCCTATTCCCTCCCTTCCTGGCTTGTCGGTTCCATTGTAATGCCCCTGATCCGTCCCTCCTGCCCTTTATGGTCTGTTATGCTGCAGCTTTCTCTCCTGTCTGTCCATTATGGTCAGCTAGCTACCATTGCCTCTTTCCCCTCTGTTGTCTGTTGTCCATGTGCATGGTCCTGTCCCCTCCCTATTGCTTTCTATGGATTGTTGTGCTGCACTCCCGTCCCGCATGCCCTGGGTGGAGTATTGTGCTGCTGCAAACCCTGATGCCAGCCCTGTAGGGTCAGTTTGGTGCACCTCTCAATGTCCCTCCTGTCCTCTGTTATCCGAGTCCATGTCCCTACCCCAATTCCTCCTGCCTACCATGATCCAATGTACCATACTTGCGAACATTT
This sequence comes from Triturus cristatus, assembly GCF_964204655.1. NCBI lineage: Eukaryota > Metazoa > Chordata > Amphibia > Caudata > Salamandridae > Triturus > Triturus cristatus. Next base: position 853,454,025 of record NC_140588.1, on the reverse strand, counting down.
TGAACTTGGTAAGAGGGAGATTTTGAAATAAAACTGGGGTATTGATTTTCCCCTTTGAGTTACATTGAAAAAGAGAAGATTGTAGACAGGAAACAGATTAAGTAAAGCCCATTTGAGCTTAAAAACATTGGACGTTTCCAGGCTGAAACAGGTCTGTTGGCATGTATGGTTGTATGACCACTGCCTCTTCCTTCTGCCCACAATGGTCTATTATATTGCCACAACCTCTCTTGCCAGTCCTGTATTGTTGGTTTGTTGCCCCTGCCCCCCTTTCCACTGCCCTCCATAGTCTGTTGTGCTGCCACTGCCCTTCCTGCCTGCCTAGTGTGGTCAAATTGTTGCCTCTGCACTCTCCTACCTGCCTTCAATTTTCAGAGTCCGTGCCCCTGGCCTCTGCCTCTCAACAGTATCCCAATGAACAACTAGATTGCTAACATTCTATATTTATTACAAAAGTGTGGAATGCCTGACGTCATCTTGATGTAATCAAAACTGTAATGCCTAGAGCATTTCCTTTAGAAATTACATATATGAGAGGGTCTTATTTGCATCAAAAGTATGGTTAGTGCTCTAAAAAACTAAAATGAGGACATATTTTCTGAGTTTTCAAATAGCGACAAAGAACTTTTAAATTATTTGTAATCTTAGTTTTTTTATCCAGTTGACCACTTGATTAAATGTTGCATCCAAGGGGAGAGGTTGTGTTGTTACTTCCAGAGCTGCAGACTTTGCAACTGGGGAACCAGGTTGGAGTTTCTGCTTCAGCTCAACATTCTGTGATTCTGGTCAAATCACTTAATCTCTACTTAATGTCTACAACCAAAATGAATTTGATCTTGTGTGATGTAACCAATGTTCATGTAAAGCACTCCAATACCTGACAAGTCTGCACTATATAAAACTGCAAATACACAAAAAATAAGTGTTTTGCACACTTCTGTCATTGGGCTACATTTGGGCTACATCTGGGTGATATTTGGGCTACATTTGGGCTCTTTTGTCTCTGGTGGCCATTTTAGGAGATTTATTTGATGTGAAGTTTCCTAATTTCCTCATTTACTGCAGTCTCCTCAGTAGGAAATGCTTTCAGTTTTTTACTTTGATTCCATCAAGAAGGTATTCAGATATGTCACACATTTGCCATAAATTCTGAATGTTAGCCCTCTAGTTGCTCATTAGATTACTGTAGTAAAGCTACTGCTCAGCACGGAAGTCTGCTGCTAGTATTAGAAGTGCATGTTTCAGTCTGCATATCAGAATTTTTTAATGAAATAGAAGAGGATTTGAGAAGTCACTCAAAATGTGCCCTAATTTTTCTTTCTTCAGCACTAATCATAATTTCTATGGCAAAATGAACCCTCTCATTGTGTTCCTTTTTAAATTAAATGTTTTAAGTGTAACCAGTTTATTCCAATCAAGATGGCTTCAGGTGTGCCATACTTTTGTCATAAGTAAGACAGTAAGCGCTCTAGTTGTTCTTAAGAACACTCTGGGACATTCTGTCATTGGGCTATACTTGGGCTACATCTGGGTGATATTTGGGCTACATTTGGGCTCTTTTGTCTCTGGTGGCCATCTTGGGAGATTTATTTGTTATGAAGTTTCCTAATTTCCTCATTTACTGTAGTCTCCTCAGTAGGAAATACTTTCAGTTTTTTACTTTGATTCCATCAAGAAGGCATTCAGATGTGTCACACATTTTCCATAAATTCTGAATGTTAGCACTCTAGTTGCTCATTAGATCACTGTAGTAAAGCTACTGCTCACCAGGCAAGTCTGCTGCTGGTATTCAAAGTGCATGTTTCAGTCTGCATGTCAGAATGTTTTTATGAAATAAAAGAGGATTTCAGAAGTCAAAATGTGCCCTAGTTTTTCTTTCTGCAGCACTAATCATAATTTATATGGCAAAATGAACCCCTCATTTTGTTCCTTTATAAATTAAATGTTTTAAGTGTTACCACTTTCTTCCAATCAAGATGGCTTAAGATGTGCCATACTTTTGTCATAAGTAAGACTGTTAGCACTCTAGTTGTTCTTTAGAGCACTCTGGGAAGCTGCAGTAGTACACAAAGGAATCAACTGACAGTCTCTGCCCTTGTTGGATGTACATGTTTTACTGAGAATGTCAGACTTCATTCTTACATGACTGAGAAAGATAATGTGAATTTACAGAAAATATGCTCTAAGTTTAGCTTATAGATCACCTTCCAAACCTCTGCAGGGGTGTGGAATTTTCCAAATAATCTAGTTGTCCAAGGGACAAAATGCCACTGAGATCTACATGTCCTGTAAAATCCACTTGTCCCTCCTACCCCCGTTCTACATCAAACCTAAGGGCTCTGGGTGACAGAGAAACATTAATATATTTTTGCTTTATTAAAATCAGTAAACCATTGAATGCTGTGCAATAATAATGCTAAAGGAAAACTTGTCAAGCGATATCATCCCATCCCTGCCCCCCTGTGCCCCCTCCCCTTAACCCTGACGGCAATTCTTTTATTTCTATTCCCCTTTTTTTCCATTTTTTTTGGCTGTGTATTTATTCCCACAAAATACGTACATTTCAAACCATACGTAATGTACTAATTTACCGTCACCCTTGTAAAAACGTATGGGTGGGATATAAAAGGTGTCAGCCAGCGTGCCTCCTGCCATTTCCCCCTCACTTTTGCAGCTGGCCAGACGTGAGCCCAACGTTCCTTGCGAATCGGTAAGTTGTATCGAAAAAGAAACAGCAAAGTTGGGAGCTTCCTTTAATAATAAGAATAGTTTTTTCGCCAAATGTACACTCTTTGCAACATTAATCAATTGTGTAATGTATATTTGTCTGTGTTTACGCAGTTATGGGCTGAAAGTTAATAGCTCACTATTCTATATTAGGACTTTAAGTTATAAATTGCAAGTCACCAACGGATGTCTCTTTTGAAAGCATTAATCTGCAGATCTGTTCCCATCCTATGCACTCTGTAATCGACTTCGTACATGTTCTTTGCAGCAGGCATATTAACCCTCTGCACTAACTTCATCGAGGTCACAACCTCAACTATACAAAACACGGATCTTTTCGCCAAATGTACCCTCTTTGCAACATTAATCAATTTTGTAATGTATATTTGTCGGTGTGTTTATGCAGTTCTGGGCTGAAAGTTAATAGCTCACTATTCTATATTAGGACTTTAAGTTATAAATTGCAAGTCACCAACGGATGTCTCTTTTGAAAGCATTAATCTGCAGATCTGTTTCCATCCTATGCACTCTGTAATCGACTTCGTACATGTTCTTTGCAGCAGGCATATTAACCCTCTGCACTAACTTCACCGAGGTCACAACCTCAACTATACAAAACACGGATCTCTTTCCAGGATGGTAATTCATCACACAAGTTTCCTACACATTTCTGTAAGGCCTGGTAATTGCCGGCGGAAAGAAATGCTGCAGCAGGTGCTTCGAAAGCTTTTAGTGCTGGCTGCGCCATGTGCGACAATGTTTTTTTGCCAATAAGCCAAAGGAGTGAAAGTGTAGGAGTCACATGTCACCCATACTGGTAGGCAGTAGTTTAAGAGTGCTTGGTGTGGAGAAGCACAAACGCAGAGTCGAAAAAGAAACAGCAAATTTGGGAGCTTCCTTTAATAATAAGAATCGTTTTTTTCGCCAAATGTACCCTCTTTGCAACATTAATCAATTTTGTAATGTATATTTGTCGGTGTGTTTATGCAGTTCTGGGCTGAAAGTTAATAGTTCACTATTCTATATTAGGACTTTAAGTTATAAATTGCAAGTCACCAACGGATGTCTCTTTTGAAAGCATTAATCTGCAGATCTGTTTCCATCTGCGGTATGAAGGCTCCGGACCCGCGATGTTAAACCCGCGTTGCGATGGCAGCGCGTGAATCTGAATTCGTTGTAATGGGTGTTCCCCCATTAAGCGGTGGTAGCGCAGCGCGCCTGCTTGCGATACGCTTTTTTGACGTCCTCATCTGAGGCGCCGAGGCGGGCCAGGCCTAGGCTTTTGTACTAATTAATCTACCCACGCACGGTTGCTAAAAATATAAATAAAAGAAAATCGCAGCACCTCCGTCACAATATCACACAATTCAAGTGGGCAAAACTGCTTATTTTACCTGAATGCTTATTGCAAGCCTCGTGGCGGCCACGGACTACTGCTTGCAGAGGCTGAGTGACGTTTCACTCCCCCAGCCAATCACTGGCTAGAGCCCAGTCATGGGCTGCTAGCCAATCAGATGCCGCCAAAGGCTCTCTGCAAGCTTCGGATTGGCTGTGAGCCCCAGAGTGCCCACAGCCTGTTGTTTTAACGTGATTAAAACGTGATTAATGTCTACATGTCCTTCGGACATCAATAGACAATAAATCTTCTTGCCCGTCAATATAAACAACATGGTTCGGGCGTGGGGCGATATGATTCCCCCACCCCTGCCTCTGTGGGAAAAGTATGCGAAAATAGTTTTCTCTCAAACATGGTTTGTGATATCACAGCAGAAGGCTTTTTCACATGGTAAAATCACCTTAGAACACACCACAATTCGTAAAATGAGTATGGTACCATCAACAAATGATTTATAATGTAACTAAAGTCTTAAAACCTTCTATTAACTGCAATGCTTTTTAATGAGGTGCTATCATGTATATTGGTCCCAAAATGGCTGCCAACACTTCTTGGATGAAGTACTGACAGCCAATCAGATCTCACGATGAGATGTGTGGTTAGGCTCCGCCCAAATATGTATATGATTTTACTTTTGATTTTCTCAGGAACTAACGAACAGATTGACACCATATATGCAAAAGGCACATGCCTGACCTGAGGACTACCTCTTTGCCAAATTTCAAGTAATTCTGTTCAGCCGTTCGGGCTGTACCTTGGACTAAAGGTCCCTATGGAAAATTGCATGGGGAAAACACGTTTTGGGACCCCCTTTTTTCTTAGCCCCCGCTTGACGAATCCCCCCGAGACTTTCAGGGTAGGAGCGGAGCGGAGCGCCCCACTTATTTTGAAAATTTCGCGAGGATTCGTCAACCGGCGCCAAAGTTATTCCAAATAGAATGTTGCGGATTTCCTATGGAAAAACGGTCCTAACTATAACTATCTACTGGCGAACGCCAGTAGATAACATATATATATATATATATATATTAAAAAACCATGGGTTTCACACATGTTATAGTTAGCTGGGCATTTCACTCGTGAAAAACCAATGAGAGTTAAATAAAAAGTATTACACATCCGGCGGTGAATGTGTGTTTTATTAACCGTGAGGGGGTTTCTTGCATAGTTTGGTCGAATTTTTGTCGAATCCCCTTTGAATGGCTTGTTAGGTCAGATAACTATAACTCGCGCGACCGCCACTCTATCACAAGGATGATGTCATCGGTGATGTCATGAGTAATGCCACTGACCATGTCATGAGTGATATAATATGTGACGTCATGAGCACTGGATTGCGGGCGCGCGAGTTATAGTTATCTGACCTAACTATAACGGAGGAATTTCATTGGTTTTTCACGAGTGAAATGCCCAGCTAACTATAACATGTGTGAAACCCATGGTTTTTTAAGTGAATTTGCAAGGTTTTTTAAATGATAATTCCTAACTATAACGTGTGTGAAACCTATGGTTTTTTCAGTGAATTTGAACGGTTTTTTAAATGCTAATTTATGTATTTATTTATTTAATTATTTTTTTAAAGTTTTTTCACCGTGCGCGTACCGTGCTGTGGGCGCGCGGTGCGCTTCGCGCACCGCGCATCCACGTTACGTAGTTCGCGGAATTTTTCCATTTCTACCATGCGCGTACGCTACACACACTCCGCGATTTTTTGTAAAAAAATTAAAATACATTTTTGCCCTTGGGGGTCCTTCTGGGACCCCCTGACCAAGGCTAGGGGGTCAGGAACTGTCCAGCCTGCCCCCTTTTCACGTTATCCACCTTTGTTTTTCACCCCCTCAGACTGCGAGAGACAAAATGGCGGCCGACACTTCCTGGTTCGACCGATTCGAATGTTTACTAAGATCTAACAACCAATCAGAATTGCGCTCGCGCCCGGCAGCGTGCGCGTACGGTAAGCTTACGGTACGCGCTCGGAGCGCGCCTATAGATATATATATTGATTTAAATGCTATTTTCTCAGGAAATACTGAACAGATTTACACCAGACCTGCAAAAGGCACATCCCTGACCTGAGGACTACCTCTCTGCCAAATCTCAAGTAATTCTGTTCAGCCGTTCGGGCTGCAGCTTTGACTAAAGGTCCTATGGAAAAATGCATGGGGAAAACGCATTTTGGGACCCCCCCTTTTTCTCAGCCCCCGCTTGACGAATCCCCCCGAGACTTTCAGGGAAGGAGCGGAGCGGAGCGCCCCACCTATTTTGAAAATTTTTCGAGGATTCGTCAATCGGCGCCAAAGTTATTCAAAATAGAATGTTGCGGATTTCCTATGGAAACACGGTCCTAACTATAACTATCTAATGGCAACCGCCAGACTGGCGGTCGCCAGTAGATAGTTATAGTTAGGACCGTGTTTCCATAGGAAATCCGCAACATTCTATTTGGAATAACTTCGGCGCCGGTTGACGAATTCTCGCGAAATTTTCAAAATAGGTGGGGCGCTCCGCTCCGCTCCTACCCTGAAAGTCTCGGGGGGATTTGTCAAGCGGGGGCCGAGAAAAAACGGGGGTCCCAAAACGCGTTTTCCCCATGCAATTTTCCATAGGGACCTTTAGTCCAAGGTACAGCCCGAACGGCTGAACAGAATTACTTGAAATTTGGCAGAGAGGTAGTCCTCAACTCAGGGATGTGCCTTTTGCATATATGGAGTCAATCTGTTCAGTAGTTCCTGAGAAAATCAAAAGTAAAACCATATATATATGTGGGCGGAGCCTAACCACACATCTCATCCTGAGATCTGATTGGCTGTCAGCACTTCATCCAAGAAGTGTTGGCAGCCATCTTGGGACCAATATACATGATAGCACCTCATTAAAAAGCATTGCAGTTAATAGAAGGTTTTAAGACTTTAGTTACATTATAAATCATTTGTTGATGGTACCATACTCATTTTAGGAATTGTGGTATGTTCTAAGGTGATTTCACCATGTGAAAAAGCCTTCTGGTGGGATATCATGACTGAGAGAAAAATATTTTCTCATGCTTTTCCCACAGAGGTTTGGAAGGTGATCTATGAGCTAAACTGAGAGCTTATTTTCTGTAAATTCACATTATCTTTCTCAGTCATGTGAGAATGAAGTCTGACATTCTCAGTAAAACATGTACATCCAACAAGGGCAGAGACTGTCAGTTGATTCCTTTGTGTTCTACTGCAGCTTCCCAGAGTGTTCCAAAGAACAACTAGAGCGGCAACAGTCCTACTTATGATAAACGTATGGCACACCTGAAGCCATCTTGCTTGGATTAAAGTGGTAACTCTTAAAACATTTAATTTAAAAAGGAACAAAATGAGGGGGTTCATTTTTCCATAAAAAGTATGATTAGTGCTGCAGAAAGAAACATTAGGGCACATTTTGAGTGACTTCTCAAATCCTCTATTTCATTAAAAAAATCTGACATGCAGACTGAAACATGCACTTTCAATACCAGCAGCAGTTTTCCATGGTGAGCAGTAGCTTTACTACAGTGATCTAATGAGCAAAAAGAGTGCTAACATTCTGAATTTATGGCAAATGTGACACACATCTGAATGCCTTCTTTAAGGAATCAAAGTAAAAAACTGAAAGTATTTCCTACTGAGGAGACTGCAGTAAATGAGGAAATTAGGACACTTCATAACAAATATGTCTCCCAAGATGGCCACCAGAGACAAAAGAGCCCAAATGTAGCCCAAATATCACCCAGATGTAGCCCAAGTATAGCCCAATGACAGAATGTCCCAGAGTGTTCTTAAAGACAACTAGAGCGCTTACTGTCTTCATTATGACAAAAGTATGGCACACCTGAAGCCATTTTGATTGGAATAAACTGGTAACACTTAAAACATTTAATTTAAAAAGGAACACAATGTGGGGTTCATTTTGCCATAGAAATTATGATTAATGCTGAAGAAAGAAAATGAGGGCACATTTTGAGTGACTTCTCAAATTCTCTTCTATTTCATTAAAAAATTCTGACATGCAGACTGAAAAATGCACTTTTAATACCAGCTGCAGACTTCCGTGGTGAGCAGTAGCTTTACTACAGTGATCTAATGAGCAACTAGAGTGCTAACATTCAGAATTTATGGCAAATGTGTGACATATCTGAATACCTTCTTGATGGAATCAAAGTAAAAAACTGAAAGCATTTCCTACTGAGGAGACTGCAGTACATGAGGAAATTAGGAAACTTCATAACAAATAAATCTCCCAAGATGGCCACCGTAGACAAAAGAGCCCAAATGTGGCCCAAAATCACCCAGATGTAGCCCAAATATAGCCCAATGACAGAAGTGTGCAAAACACTTATTATTTTGTGTTTTTGCAGTGTTATATAGTGCAGACTTGTCAGGTATTGGAGTGCTTTACATGAGCATTGGTTACATCACACAAGAACAAATTCATTTTGGTTGTAGACATGGGGAGACTAAGTGATTTGACCAGAATCACAGAATGTCGAGCTGAAGCAGAAACTCCAACCTGGTTCCCCAGTTGCAAAGTCTGCAGTTCTGGAAGTAACACCACATCCTCTCCCCTAAGTGCAACATTTAATCAAGTGGTCAACTGGATAAAAAAACATAAAGATAACAAATAATTTAAAAGTGCTTTGTCGCTATTTGAAAACTCAGAAAATATGTCCTTATTTTAGTCTTTTAGAGCACTAACCACAATTTTGATGCCACTAAGACGCTCTCATATATGTAATTTCTAAAGGAAATGCTCTAGGTATTACAGTTTTGATTACATCAAGATGACGTCAGGCGTTCCAAACTTTTGTAATAAATATAGAATGTTAGCATCTAGTTGTTCATTAGGATACTGTTGAGAGGCAGAGGCCAGGGGCACGGACTCTGAAAATTGAAGGCAGGTAGGAGGGTGCAAAGGCAACAATTTAACCACACTGAGCAGGCAGGAAGGGCCGTGGCAGCACAACAGACTATGGAGGGCAGCGGAAAGGGGGGCAGGGGCAACAAACCAACAATACAGGACTTGCAAGAGAGGCTGTGGCAATGTAATAGACCATTGTGGGCAGAAGGAAGAGGCAATGGTAGTACAACCATACATGCCAACAGACCCGATTCAGCCAGGAAACGTCCAATGTTTTTAAGCTCAAATGGGCTTTATTTGATCTGTCTCCTGTCTACAATGTCCGCTTTTTCAATGTAACTCAAAGGGGAAAATCAATACCCCATTTTTTTTTCAAAATCTCCCTCTTACCAAGTTCAAAATGTTCGCAAGTATGGTACATTGGATCATGGAAGGAAATGGGGTAGGGACATGGACTTGGATAACAGAGGACAGGAGGGACATGGAGAGGTGCACCAAACTGACCCTGCAGGGCAGGCATCAGGGTTTGCAGCAGCACAATACACCACACAGGGCATGCGGGACGGGAGTGCAGCACAACAATCCATAGAAAGCAAGAGGGAGGGGACATGACCATGCACATGGACAACAGAGAACAGAGGGGCAAGAGGCAATGGTAGCTAGCTGACCATAATGGACAGACAGGAATGAAAGCTGCAGCATAACAGACCATAAAGGGCAGGGGGGACGGATCAGGGGCATTACAATGGAACAGACAAGCCAGGAGGGAGGGAGTAGGGGTCTGCACATGTAAACAGAGGGCTGGGGGCAAAGGGGCAGGGCAGGAGCAGCAAGATAGCCATGGAGGTCAGGCAGGATGGGCACTAGAAGCAAGACACACCATGAAGAGCAACAGTGAGACTGTGATGGAATACACACAGACCATGGAGGGAAGGTGGGAGGGGTTCAGGGGCAGCTAACTGACCACACAGGGAAGGTGGGAGGGTCCATGGCAGCTCAGAAGACCATGCATGGCAAGTGGGAGGGTTAGTGGCAGCATAATGGCTATGATGGGCAAGAAGGAGGGTGCAGGGGCATGCACAAAGGATGATGGAGGATAGAAGGGAGGGTCAGGACCTGTGCACAGACAAGAAAGTTCAAGGGAAGGGGCCTCACAACAGACTGCACGGGGCAGGCAGGAGGAGCAGTTGCAGCACAACAGACCAGGGACGGCAGAAGGGTGTGGCAGTACAATGGACCATGTAGGACAGGAGGAAGAGGATAGGGGCATGGCATGTGGACAGGCAGGGTGGAGGTGGCAGGGAATGGTCACAGTCATCTGACAATGCTAGGCAGGTGGGAGGGGAGTGGCAGCTCAACAGAACACTCAGAGTAGATAGGAGTGGCAGGTCCATGGAACATGGTGGGCAAAAAGGATGGAGCAGGGGCATGCACAAAGACATCGGAGGGCAGGGGGAAGGAGAATAGGGGCAGCAAGCTAAGCACAGAGTTTAAGCAGGAGGTCAATGATGGGGCATAGAATTGGGCAATGGAGGGCAGGAGGAGTGGACTGGTACATCATACTAAATTGAGGGCAGTGGCAGCACATCAGACCATGCATGGCAGGAGGGAGGAGGCTAGTCCATGGATTCACACAACAGAGGATAGGGAGGAGGGGGATGGGGCAGCAAGCTAACTGTTCAATGAAGGCGGGTATTAGGAAATTTATTGTTTTTAAAACGTGTGTCTGTGCGCACTACTTAAAATATGAACAAGTATGCAGCATAATCTCACTTTTATTCAGGAAGAAGAGGACTTTTGTGACTGTGACTCCGGGCTCACTTGGCAGAATCCTCCCCTGACCCTCCACCCCCTATCGCAGAATGTAATGCCCGTGAAAAGGGTAGGTGAACACAGTGTTATATAGATTATAGTCCTGAGAGCACGATTGAAAATGAAAACTAGATATAGTGTATGGTATAAACTATGCACCAAAAAGTGTGATATAAGATGAACCGGGCGTGAAATATAATATGCAATACATTGTGCGCAATGACAGATTCATTGGAGAGCGCGAGATAGCACAGGCACTAGCGCGTGCTATGCGATATGCGCCTTGGAGTGTAATATGCACAGGGCAGTGTTGTGTAACCTAACTAGTCTCTAAAGTTGTAATATAAAATATGTGCTGTGGAGTGTAACGTTGCATATGCACTGTGACAAAGATATGGATCCCAGATTGTAATATGTATGGCATAGCACTGTGCGTTATAACATAGGCATCGAGGAAGGCACGTTAGATGGGGCAATATAACCCGTGCGAAGACAAGTGTGGCATGACATATTCACGGTGTGGTGTTACAGTGCACATAGGCTAGAGAGTGTCATAGCATATGCACTAGCTGGTGGAATACAACACAGAGGTGTGTGGCACTCAGCAGGCAATGGTGGGTGTAACACAGCATTGGGCTCTGCCAGGAGCGCGCTGTGACTCTCAAGTGATGTTCGTCCCCTTTCCAGAGAGTAAAATAAAAAGTATTACACATCCGGCAGTGGATGTGTGTTTTATTAACCGTGAGGGGGGTTTCTTGCATAGTTTTGGTCGAATTTTTGTCGAATCCCCTTTGAATGGCTTGGTGTGCATGTGTATTAAATGTGCCCGTCAATAGCTACCCATGTTTGTATAAATAAACGACAAGGGTGTCTACCGGGATTAGGCACGGTAGGGCATCAGACATGCCAAAGCTTCACTAGTGGTGTAAATACATTCCACGTGGATTCATTGTATGCATAGTCGCTTTTTAATGAATATCACGCAAATCGTCATGGTGATAGGTACGTACGGTTTGTCCAGCATGTCCTAGGTGTGTCTATAAATATATATTTTTTAAAAATAATAAAAAACAGTGGCCGGCCCTGGGGATTGGGGTCAAAAAAATATAATTAGGAGACAGGCCCTGGGGGATGGGGTCATCAGGGCCAATAAATTAGAATAAGAAGGGCAACCACACAGCCCCCCTTCTTAAACAATTAAAATAAATAAAAGACTGGCATCGTGCCGGAGGCCACGCCCCCTCCTTGCAGCACCCTGCAAACGCGCCCCCTGGCGAGTTGTAAGTTGGGAAATTAATTCCTCTTCAATACTGAGGGTCCCTGAGGGCCAACTAGCCCAACAGGCATCTCCAGTATGCGCCAGGGAGCTGCGCTGCAGACAGGTGTTCTGAGGCCAAGCCCCTTTTTACACCTCTCTGCAACGCAGCTCTGTGGCGCTTACTGGAGGTACCTAGTGGTCCAGTTTGACCCTAGGGACCCTTAGGATTCAAGGGGACTTAATCTCTCAACTTAGAACAGCCACAGGGCACGTTTACACAGTGGTGAAGGGAGGGGACGGGGCCTGAGGTGACATGTGCAAACACGCACTATGGCACGTTTTAAATTGGGGATATAATTTCCCTTCAATACTGAGGGCCCCTGGGGGCTAACTAGCCCACCAAGTGCTTCCAGTAAGCGCCACTGAGCTGCATTGCAGAGAGGTGGTCCAGGCCGTACCACTTTTTACACCTCTCTGCAACGCAGCTCTGTGGCACTTACTGGAGGTACCTAGTGGGCTAGTTGGACCCTAGGGACCCTCAGGATTCAAATGAACTTAATCTCCCAACTAAAACGGACACAGGGCGTGTTTACACAGTGGTGAAGGGAGGGGACGGGGCCTGAGTTAACGTGTGCAAAAACGCCCTGTGGCCTGTTTTAAGAGGTAGTTTTAATCCCCCTGCCCTATTATATACTAGGGGCTTATGGAGGAGGTCATGCTAATCACAGGGGGACCCCAACTCATAATGTTCCCTAGTGTATGTAGGTGTTTTCACTGTATTCTAAGTGTCTTTTAACATAGCACTGGCTCTAGGACTGGTTAGTCAGACTCAGTTACCACCAGTATCCGTATGAAAAAGTTGACGGTACAGGATGATTTTGCTCTTCTTTTTGTTCTTTCTGCACGTTATCCTTTTTCCTGCACTTTTCTTCATCTTTGAGGACTTCTGTTGCTTCTTTCTGCACTTCTTTTTTTCTTTCTGTGCATTTTTTCTTCTTTCTTCACATGTCCTATCTCTGTAGGCATAGTTAGAAATTAGCATTTAAAAAACCTTTGAAATTCACAGAAAAAAACATAGGTTTCAGGCACGTTATAGTTAGGAATTAGCATTTAAAAAACCTCAGAAATTCACTGAAAAAACCATAGGTTTCAGGGGTGTTATAGTTAGCTGGACTTTTCACTTGTACAAAACCATTGAAATTCCCTCGTTATAGTTAGTTCAGCTAACTATAACTTGCGCGCCCGCAATGCACTGCTGATGGCGTCACATATTACATCACTCATGACATGGTCAGTGACATCACTGATGACATCTCAAATGACATCACTGATGACATCACTGATGACATCATCCTTGTGATAGAGTGGCAGACCTCCTCTCACCCTAATATAACCTTTGATACACACATTTAAAAATAGAGACTAAAATTTTCAAAACAATGGACATACCAATACCAGTTACAACAACCTCTTCAGTAATTCTAAGATCCACATACACATCCACTCATTCACCAACAGTCCTATACAGTCACTCATACATGTACTCAATCATCATATATACTCATACACCTATACATCCTGTTACACAATGCCACTCATCCATAGAGTTACTCACACACATAGTCACTCATGCTAATAAAGAATCAAACATACATTTACTTGCATATACAGTTATACACACACCACCACACTTACTTCTACGGAAACGTACACATACTTAGTCTTTTAAACAATCACTTATAGAAACACATACTTATTCATACAGGAACTCTTTCAATCTCTCACTCTCACATATACTCACTTATATACACCAATAGTCACATATACTAGTTTAAAACATATGTAGTTACTCATAAAGACACTATTGAGACAGTCATTCACTCACTAACACACCCATACACACACTCATCCACCCATACAGTTCTGCACACATGCTGTCTTCAACACATACAAACAGTGAGTCACTCATTCATGCACCTATGCACTACGTAATACCCCCCACCGAACCATGCAGACACTCAGACTGATACTCAAAAAAACAACTAATAACCTATATAGACACCCATGTAGCTACTCACCAACCCATGCAGCCACTTATACACAAAGTGAGAGACTGATACAGATATTTACATATTTAAACATTACTCACTAAGCCATGTATTCACTATGATTCACTTAATCAGTCAGTTACACAATCAATTTTTCAAAAACAAATCATGCATTTAGACACTTATATACCCATTTATTCTTCCATCGACCTTGAGATATACATATATAAAACATATTTAATTTTCAGAAAAACACACATTCACTGGATGATGTCATCAGTGATGTCATCATTGATGTCATTTGAGATGTCATCAGTGATGTCATGAGTGATGTCACTGACCATGTCATGAGTGATGTAATATGTGACATCATCAGTAGTGCATTGCGGGCGCGCAAGTTATAGTTAGCTGAACTAACTATAACGAGGGAATTTCAATGGTTTTGTACAAGTGAAAAGTCCAGCTAACTATAACACCCCTGAAACCTATGGTTTTTTCAGTGAATATATATATTGCAGCATATAAACAGCAGGATTGTATCACACGCACTAATAGTTTGTTGAGATGAACTAAGACACAATATATGTTCTTACAAAATCAGTAAGTTAGCAATTTTAGCTTTATTGAAAACCAATTGGTAACATTTTATGAGATTTCAATTGCCTATGTTGTGTCTTTTAGTTACAAGTGTGTAAGGATTTTCAACTTCTCAACAAACTTTATTTGTTATACAGCTGCTCTTTCTCTTTTTTAACATATTGTGATTTTATCAGCAAATGTTTTCAAGTATTTAACAGCGTGTATATATATTTATTTATATATTTATATATTTATTCACAATGCATTTTATTCATTGATTGTGTTTCCATGCGTGTTTAACAACAATTGCTGCTGGTAGTAACTTTTCAGTTACCATGCACTTGCACTTTGATCTTGTGTCGTCATACTTACGCACCGTTCCCTTTAAATGTCATGATTTGATTACGCAATTCGTCATGTGATCAAGACCCGAGTTGGGGTTGAAACGCGTAATGGCGGATTTGCTTGGCTGGAAATAAAATTGGAAATTGCACAGACTTTTGTGGTCCGCTTTTCGTCCTTTGGTCCTTTGGTCCTTGGAAGACTGATGTCGGTGGCGAACTTCATTTATATATATATATATATATATATATATATATATATATATATATATATATATATATATATATATATATATATATATATATATATATATATATGTATATATATATATATATATATATATATATATATATATATATATATATATATATAAAAATCAGTCTCTACAACCCTGCAGGGAAGTAGCTGTGTCAAGGGTGCAGAGTGCTGCCAGACACTCTTTCTAACACATTGAACTGTCCAAATTTGAAGGTGAAACATGCATTCATGCCAGTTTTGGATGTCTACTCTCAGGGTCTGATTCAAAAAGGTAATCTGAGCCAAAAGTCTAACTTTACGACTTTTGGTATTCACAGAAGTCATTTATGAGTTTTGGTATTCGCAGAATTCATGACTGAGTCACATCTTTACGTCCACGCTCAGGCCGGAAAGAACGCATCCGGGCCAGAACCTCCGCAAACGGGGCGTAATCTCCGTCTCGGGTTCAATGGTCATTGCCTTCAATGTTAAAAACCTGTGTAATTGCTCACCATATCCCCTGCTCCAGCTGAAGCACTGCAGCCCAACAGCCAATCGCAGCCCTGCAGCAAACATAAAAGCAGAGTTAACACATACAAACCTTCCAAAATGTTGTTGAATGTGTTTGTTGCCATGTGTCAAGGAGATCTGAGGATAGGTGTGATATGTATAAATGCAATATATAAATGCCATCATATATATATCCATATATATCTAATGGGAAGCTTTCATGTAAATTGACAGTATTTTACAGAGATTTGTTTTTAAAAATCCTATGTAATGTTATATGCTCAAACTTTAACATGATTTTAACGCATTTATGCTGTAATCAATGTAATTGTGACAAATTGCGCAGTATGTTTTCCATTTCTATGGTGTTGCACTTTGCAATTTAAAAGGAAGCACTGCCACCCATGCGCTGTCATGTGATCAAGGCCGGTTGTTTTTCTGCTGAAACGCGTCATGCTGACAAGGTGATGGCACAATAAAATCACTGGAAAAGAATTGGGTCAGTAATTGCCTTCTTCGAGTGGAAAGGGGATTGACAGGCAAGCATATGGATATTGTTTCCGGATTGACCTCCTCCAGTATAGCAGACCCCCTCCCCATAAGACGGCTCCGAGGTTGGTGGTCGCTGCCTTCCAAGCACCCCTAACAACTGGTGAAGACAGCTTCGGCGGACGGCATTGGGCAGCGGCGGGAGTAAGGCTGTTCTTTCATTTCCAGGTTCGGAATCCACGGAGCCCCCTGTGTTTGCGAAACAGAGATTAAGGATTTGACCTGTTAATGGTGCCTGCAACTAGAGGGTGACTTGCGGAAAACGCCGGGAACGGCTCGGCTGAGTCGCTCAGGAGAAGCGTTAGAAGTTGCCCTCGGTTAACGCGGACACCAGGAAACGAGGTAATCTCCATTTATATAAGCGCAAAAACACAACACAGGCGGGGAGGTTTCAGCTGTAACCCCGGTCCCAGGGACATAGCAATTGGGACTGTAGTTGTTCAGCAACTTTCATAGTATATATTATTTTGCTATCACCATGTCTGCCGCAGCGCTAAGAGATCGGGAAAGAGCTGCGGAGGAAATGTTAATCGACAATCCTCCACAACAACAGCTAAGTATTGATCAAGGTGCCGTAATAACATCAACGGCGGTGAAGGGACTAAAAGACAATTTCCGTACACTGGAGAAGCTCATGAGACAAGAAACTGCAAAGTGGTGGGAGGCTAAATCCCTCCAGAAATATTTAGATGCAGGCAGAATTCCAAGGGGGCTTAGAATCATGCTAGCCCCCAGTTATGACACTCCTAACCCACGTATGATGGCTGAGTGGGCAGAGTGCAACCTGGACTCCTCTCGCAAATTGGTAGAAATACTAGTGAAATACGCGGAGGTGGACAGGTTGGAGCTACAGCAAAAAATAGAAGACCTCAGTGGGGAAATAGAACAACACGGTGATACACAGCGAAAGCAAAAATATTATGAAGAAATGACTATAAAACTGAATAAAGAAGAAGAAAAGATCAAACAGAGAAAAATATACAAGTTTCAGAGAGACAAAGATGACTATCCCAATGGCCAGATATTTGCTTTTGCTCGCAAATATGATGTATATAAAAATTAAACCATGAGAGGCAATAGAACACAGCAGGAACAAAATTATGAACAAGGAGGTGTATCATCAACTTCGGCGTCCGATCTTAGCTCCGCTGTTGAATGTGAAACTAGGGGGCATATCAATAAGGGCTTTATCTCTGCTTTTTTGGCTTTAAAAGCCAAAAAAGCAGAGAGAAAACTAGCACCCTATCAACAACAGGGTGCTAACATGCAAATTTGCATGTTAGCACCCATTTACTCTACGCTTCCCCTTCCATCTCTAATGAGATGCAAAGGGGGCGTTCCAGAGTTAAATAATAGGAGAAATGTCGCTAAGCGACATTTCTCCTATTATCAAGAATATCGCTAACCCTGTTAGAGACAAAAAAAGCAGCGCTAACCGCGGTTAACGCTGCTTTTTTACGTCTGGTATTTTTCTGACTTAGCAATGATATCCTATGGAAGGAGTATATCATGGCTAAGTTTGTCTGTCCCTATCAACAAGCTAACGTGAGATTATCGCTGGGTTTCCAGCGATAATCTCACGTTAGCCACTTAGCGTGAGGATTTTTATCGCTATTGAGATAAGCGTTGCTAATAGCACGCTATCTCAGCGATAAAAATCAACGCTAGCCGGCGATAATTATCCTAGCGCTAAGTGCGCTTAGCGATAATTATCGCCGGTTGTTGTTGATATGCCCCTAAGATGGATAACACCAGAAGTAGACCTATATTGGGAGCAACAAAACCCTCCTTAGGGGAAGAATTGGACTGCCTCAGAATGAGCCGCAGGGATACTCTTAGACCCAGGGCCACCAAAACGACAAAAACGAAGGAATGAGAACAGGAGGCAACGTAGGAGGGCAGCAAGAGAAAGATGGCAACAGTGGAAATGTGAAAGCAGGGAAAGGTCGGGCACAATGGAGGAAAAGATAATATTCCAAGAGAACAAAGAAAGTGCAGGGGCTGAAATGATAATGGGCCAAAACACCGCCATTATCAATTTGACAGATATGGAATTAAACCCATCAGAACAACAGATCCTTTCACTCGGACTGTCATATTGTCCCCCCACCAACTTTGACTATACAAATACCCCAGCCGACCTATACAAGTTCATCAGAAAACTAAAATTACAACATTTTCTTCAAACAAAGGCGGGCACTGCAATACTGCCATCAATGCCAGCACCAAATAGTAATCTACCTAGTACGGAGACGGGTGGTCTCAAAGTGGCTGATTTGAGATCCCTCAAAAATGTATACAAAATGCATAACTGCTAATGAATATGGATTAGACATAGACACCGGCGAATATCCGGAACTGGCAACGCAAGGTTTACTTTCACCAGGGTTTGAAACATGTGCCAAGCCAGAAACTGCCTTTAGAGAAAAATCCAAATTTACACCCATCATGCCCCGTGATGCTATAGATCTGTTTAATGATCAAGTAGTGGCGGAGATCAAATTGCTTTATATGGAGACAAGTAAAAACACTACACCCAGTAACAATGAAGAACGCAAATACCACCAATTGATACAAAAAATAAATGACAATAAAAATGTGGTAGTCAGACATGTAGATAAGGGGGGAAACGTGGTTTTATGGTCAATTGAAGATTACTCTGAAGACGCAGCTAAGCAGTTGAATGACAGGAACTGTTAACGAAAGAGTTCCATGCAAAAATGTAAACAGGTGCAAGACAATTTCTTTAGCAAGTTGTTGGCATGGAAGAGCACAGGCCTCCTGAATTTACAAGTATTCAAGTTTTTAAAGAAGGAGAACTCCACCATCCCCCTACTATACTTTGTGCCTAAGGTACACAAATCCATATCAAAACCAACGGGTAGCCCTATAATCTCAGCCTGTGACGGCCCATTGGAAAATATGTCCGTGTACATTGGCTCGTTTTTACAATATCATATGAAAACTCTAAAATCATATGTGCAAGATACAAGTGACTTCATCTGTAAAATTGAAGAAATCAATTGGCAGGAGGACTATTGTCTCATAGCCCTTGATGTTAGGGCACTTTACACTTGTATACGTAACTAGGATGGAGTCATGGCTGTGGAATACTTTCAAGCCAACCGACCCATAAGATTTGCCAAACACAATCAAATGATTTTAGATTTATTGATGTTCTGTTTGGAAAACAATATCTTTTTGTATAAACATCAAGTTTATCAGCAGATACAAGGTGTGGCAATGGGGGCCAGCTTCTTCCCTAGCTATTCCTGTCTTTTTATGGGATGGTGGGAGGAGCTGGTCCTCAAGAAGAAACATGTCCACACTTTACAAACAATAGTTTGGAATGGGTCAATTCAGAGTGCACATGAGTTTGTTTCGGAGATCAACGAGAACAATCTGAACCTAAAGTTTACATGTGACATTAATCGTGATACTATCACATTCTTAGATACAAAGGTATTTATATCTCACAATGGCCTGGCAACAACTTTGTTCAGAAAGCCCACAGAGGGCAATACGATATTGCATGCAAATAGTGCCCACCCTCATCACTTAATTAACAGCATCCCCAATGGGGAGATGCTAAGAATTAAGAGAATTTGCAGTGAGGAAAAAGATATACGAAGACCATTTTTACTCCTCCTACCAGGAAGTGGAGGTGGAATGCCCCCCCACCTTCTCCCTCCAGCAGTGGACCAAGCCCTCTCTCTGGCTATTTCTAGGGATCAGGTTGATAAGCTGGTGAAAAGCATCCCTTGGGTGTTCAGTGACCCAGATCTGGTGGTGGCGGGTCCCAGTAGCTCCCAGATGGAGAATAAAATGGCCGTTAAGCATAACGCGGGGCACTTGGAAGATTTTGATAAACTTACAGAGACCTTCCACAAGAATGCGCGAACGCTAAAACATGCACCCTGCCGGGAGGAGGAAAAATCCGGAGAAAATTGCGACGCTGTCACCACTATTGTAGACCCTGACGGTGGGTTTCCCTTAGAGGGAGTGGGTGAATCGGAGGACGATTTCTCCTACGATGAGGATAAGGACTCAGGGCGTCCCTGGCATCCAGAGTCCCACTCCTCTCAGTCCCAGGTTGGGAACAGGGTCTACTCAGACATGTTCGAGCCTACCTAAATTTACCATCCTGACACCAAAGTGGCAGAGTATGTGGTGGGGAAAATCAATCAACCACTTGAAAGGGAGGACAGGAAGAGGATGACGGGAGAATGCCCCAGGCCCTCACTGAAGGGGAAGGTGGTACACACGCCTGAAATTGATGAGAAACTATGTACCTTTTTCTCCAAGTATATGAGGGATCCCAAGAAAGAAATTGATAGGTCTTGGACGTGGTATGGCCCTTGACTAACCCTGGGCGTAGCTACTTCGCGAAGCTACGCAAAGTGCAGTTCGCACTACGCGAGCTACGCGTAGCACTTCGCGAACTGCGTAGTACCTTGTTCGCACTGTGCCAGATGTCGTTTTCAATGATTGCACAGTGCGGACAAGCAATAGGCAATGTGCAATCATTGAAAATGGCATCTTGCACAGTGCGAGCTGTAGTTTTCTGCTGCTCGAGTAGATTTTTACTCGAACGGCAGCTTTCTCAACGTGAACTGGTAGTTTCTCATCGCAAGCGGTCGCAAGCATACACGACCACTCGCAATGAGAAACCTGACCTCATCGCGTTGGGAATCTCGCCGGGAGGTTTATTTTCCATGCTCACGATTGCCAACTTGATAATGCTGATCGCGAACAAGGAAAAAGTCTCGCCGGGATGTCATTTTGCTTGCTCGCGGTAGCCAACTTGACGTTGAGGACCGCGAGCAAGCAAAAAATTACTGCAGCACTACGCAACACTACGCTACGCGTGTTCGCACTGTGCTACGTGCAGTTTGCGTAGTGCGAAGTAGCGCGAACTTCGCAAACTACTCGAGCGTAGCGTAGTGCTTTGCCCAGGCTTACCCTTGACCCAAATTATTCAATTGGCGGAGTGTTCAAAAGAGTCAGGATTCCCTTTGTCCATGGATATTGTGGCTGGTTGGGCGCACTTCCCTAAACCCTAAAACACTACCCCTTCCACTACCCAAACACCACTGCACTATCATAAAACCTAAAACACTACCCCCAGCATGACACCCTACACTACCCAAACATAAATGCACTACCCTAAACTCTAAAACACTACCACCAGCACGACTCCCTACACTACCCAAACACCACTGCACTACCCTAAACCCTAAATCTATACCCCGCACAACCCCCTACACTATACAAACACCACTGCACTACCCTAAACCCTGAAACACTAGCCCCAGCACGACCCCCTTCACTACACAAACACCATGTCACTGCCTTAAACCCTAAAACACTACCCCAGCACGACCCCCTACACTACACAAACAGCACTGCACTATAGTAAACATTAAATCTACCCCCAGCATGACCCCCTACACTACACAAACACCACTGTACTACCCTAAACCCTAAAACACCCCCCAGCACGACCCCTATACTAGCTAAACACAACTGCGCTACCCTAAACCCTAAAACACTACCCCCAGCATGACCCTCTTCACTACCCAAACACCACTGCCCGACCCTAAACCCTAAAACACGACCCCCTACACTACACAAACACCACTGCACTACCCTAAACCCTAAAACACTATAACCCAGCACAACCCCCTACAGTGCACAAACACCACTGCATTACCCCAAAACCCTAAAACACTACCCCAGCACTACCCCTATACTACACAAACACCACTGCACTACCCTAAACCCTAAAGCACTACCCCAGCACTACCCCCTACACTACCCAAACACCACTGCACTACCATAAACCCTAAAACACTACCCCCAGTGCAACACTCTACACTACACAAACACCACTGCACTACCCTAAACCCCAAAACACTACCCCCAGCATGACTCCCAACACTACCCAAACACCACTGCACTACCCTAAACCCTAAATCTACCCCCAGCATGACCCCTACACTACCCAAACACCACTGCACTACCCTAAACCATAAAACACTACCCCCAGCATGACCCCCTACACTACACAAACACCACTGCTCTACCCTAAACCCTAAAACACTACCACCAACCAGCATGACCCCCTACACTACTCAAACACCACTGCACTACCCTAAACCCTAAAACACTACCCCAGCACGACCCCCTACACTACCCATACACTGCTGAAATACCCTAAAACATAAATCACTAGCCCCAGCACGACCCCCTACACTGGTGCACTACCCTAAACCCTAAAACACTACCCTAGCACAACCCCCTACACTACCCAAACACCACTGCACTACCCTAAACCCTAAAACACAACCCCAGCATGACTCCCTACACTACCCACACTGCACTCCTCTAAAACACAACCCCCTTCACTACAGAAACACCACTGCACTACCCTAATCCCTAAAACACTACCCCCAGCATGACCCCCTACACTACACAAACACCACTGCAGTACCCTAAACCCAAAAACACTACCCCCAGCACGACCCCCTACACTACACAAAAACCACTGCACTGCCCTAAACCCTAAAACACTACCCCCAGCACGACACCCTACACTACCCAAACACCACTGCACTGCCCTAAACCCTAAAACACTACCCACAGCACGATCCCCTATGCTACCCAAATATGACTGCACTGCACTGCCCTAAACCCGAAAACATTACCCTCACCACGACCCCTTACACTTTCCAAACACCACTGCACTACCCTAAACCCTAAATCTACCTCCAGCATGACCGCCTACACTACACAAACTCCACTGCACTACCCTAAACACTAAAACACTACCCCCAGCAAAACCACCTACACTACCCAAACACCACTGCACTACACTAAACCCTAAAACATGACCCCCTACACTACACAAACACCACTTCACTACCCTAAACCCTAAAACACTACTCCAGCACGACCCCCTACACCACCCAAACACCACTGTACCACCCTAAACCCTAAAATACCGACCCCCTACACTACACAAACACCACTGCACTACCCTAATCCCTAAAACACTACCCACAGCACGACTCTCCACCCTACACAAATACCACTGCACTACCCTAAACCCTAAAACACTACCCCCAGCACGACCCCCTACACTACAAAAACACCTCTGCAATGCCCTGCAACACTACCCGCAGCACGACACCATATACTACCCAAATACCACTGCACTGCCCTAAATCCTAAAACACTTCCACCAGCACTATACCCATACACTACCCAAACACCACTGCACTGCCCCAAACCCTAAAACCCTACCCCCAGCATGACCCCCTACACTACCCAAACACCACTGCACTATACTAAACCCTAAATCTACCCCCAGTACGACCCCCTACACTACACAAAAAACACTGCACCACCGTAAACCCTAAAACACTACCCCAACATGTCCCCCTACACTACACAAAAACCACTGCACTACCCTAAACCCTAAAACACTACCCCCAGCATGACCCCCTACACTACCCAAACACCACTGCACTATCCTAAACTCTAAAACACTACCCCCAGCGTGACCCCCTATTTATTTATTTATTTATTTATTTAATTTATATGGCGCGTTATAACCGCAGGGGTCTCTAAGCGCAGTCTGACCAGATTTGCGTGAAAGATGTTGCATTCACTTGAAAAAACAACTATGTACCTAAGATCTGCTCCATGCTTGTTTGAACAGTACCGTTTTTAGTTTTTTTCTGAAGGAAAGTAGATTACTTTCCTTCCTGAGCTCTGGGTCCAATTTGTTCCATAAAGCTGGGAGCGTGTTGGAAAAAGCGCAGCCGCCCACCGTGGACAATTTGAAACGGGACTGAGACAGAAGAGTGGCGTCCGACGAACGCAAAGTCCTACCCGGTATGTAGGGGGATAGTCGGGATTTAAGGTATTTTGGAGCTTTGCCATACTGAGCCTTGTGAGCGATACACAGTCCTTTGAAGACAATTCTCTGCCGAGTTGGCAGCCAATGCAACTCCTGCATCAGGGGAGAGGCATGGGCAGTCCTGGGTTTTTTAAATATTAGCCTAGCCGCATCGTTCATAACTCCCTGTAGTTTGTCCAGCAGCCGCTGTGGCAAACCTAGATAAAGGGAGTTCCCGTAGTCCAGCCTAGCCAGAATTGTGGCCGAGACCACGTGTCTCAAAGTAGGGAAAGAAAGTAGGGCAGAGATCTTCCTTAGTTGTCTTAAAAGGCATATACTGGTGCCTACTACAGTGGCAACTTGTTTTTCCATGGATAGTTTATTATCCACATATAGGCCTAAGCTTTTAACCGCAGCTGCCGGTTTTGGTGGTGCGCCCAACTCCCTAGGCCAAAATTTCTCACTCCAAGGGTTACCCGAGATGGAAATGGGCAATACTTCCGTCTTATCCGGATTGACTTTCAAGGAGTTCTCGGACATCCAATTGACTGTGGTTTTCAATATGTCCTGTAGCCTAGTGGATGCTCCTGGACCATCATCCAGCCGGATGATTATCTGGGTGTCATCGGCATAGTTGTACACTAGGCAGTCCATCCTGTTCAGGAGAGCAATTAATGGCTGCAGGTAGATGTTGAAGAGTAGGGGGGACAAGGCAGAGCCCTGTGGGACCCCGCAGGTGATCGGAGCAGGGGTGGAAAGTAGATCCCCCAGCTGCACTCGTTGTGTCCTACCCTGCAAAAATGATGTGAGCCATGCATGTGCTGTACCCACGACGCCAAAGGATCTCAACCGCGACAGAAGCTGTTTATGACACACGGTGTCAAACGCCGCGGAGAGATCCAGTAGTACCAGGGCGCTCGGTGTTTTTACATCAGCTCGCATCCTTAGCTCATCTAGAATGGATAGCATGACTAGTTCCGTGCTATGATTAGCACGGAACCCTGCCTGATTGGTCTCCAGCAGGTTGTTACTCTCTAGATGGCCCGATAATAGAGCTAACACGTGCTGCTCAATCACCTTAGCAAGGAAAGGCAGCTGGGAGATGGGCCGGAAGTTTTTCAGACATTTTGTGTCTGCTCCAGGTTTCTTCAGCAAGGGGATCAAGCGGGCCTCTTTAAAGGCTGAAGGGATCTGTCCTGTATGAAGAGAGGTATTCAATAGATGCAGAACCTCTTCCTCTATTCCTGGCATTGCCATCTTAAATATGTCAGGAGGGCATGGGTCCACCAAGGAACCTGATTTAACTCGGCCTATAATTTTAAGTAGTTCCTGTATGGAGATAGGGGACAACTCAACTAATGGTGGAATGTTTAGCGAGGCAATAAAGTCCGGTAGCCGCGGACATTCGAGGGGTGCGGTTTCCGCAATTTCGTCCAAGATATCAGATATCTTCTTTACGAAAAAATCCTGGAACCTCTGGCAGTCCTCCTGGGTGAACTCGGGACTTTGCTCCTTGTTCACCCTGAGCTCCGCCAGGACCCGAAAAATTTCTTTTTGCGGATTTCTTGCCGTGGTTATTCTTTCCTCAAAGAAAGCAGCCTTCCTTGATTGTATGGCTAGTTTGTACTGGGCTAAGGATGAAACATATTCTTGTTTGGAGATGGCGTCGTATTTTTTACGCCATGCCCGTTCTTTCTTCCTCACCCCGCGTTTCATCTCCCTAAGAGAGTCATTATACCAAGGCGCCCCGGCTCCTCTCGCCACCTTCTTCATCCTGCAAAGAGGTGCCACCACATCAATGGCACTTCCCAATTTGTGCTGGAGATGTTCACATAGAGCATCTACGTTGGTATCCTGCTCTTTGGCTGAAGGGTGGTGTTCTAAGAGGTGGACCAGTTTTTCCCCATCAAGGTTTCTCCATTTTCGGGCCGTTTTCCAGCCTTCCCCAGGTTTGGACAGGGGGCCCTTCAATAAAAGTCTACCCTTTATTAGAAAGTGGTCAGACCAAGCACAGGGAAGAATTTCCGTGATACCCTGGGCTGGCATGGTGGTCCAGACTAAGTCGAGCACATGACCTTTCTCATGTGTCGGTCCCTTGACCTGTTGGGTAAGACCTAAAGAGGAGACCGCCTCCTCGATCTGTAATGCTTGTCCCTCTTTCGGTGATTTTTCCCAATGATAATTGAAGTCCCCAACGATCACCATTTTATCATATCTTGTACACAGGTCCTGGACCAGTCTTACAAAGAGAGTGGGGAAGTCAGACGACGTCCAAGGTGGCCGATAAACCACCAAGAACACCACACAGACCGCTCCCCTCCTGATCTTAACCCCCATAACCTCAGCTCCTCCAAGGGTTTCAGAGAGGAACCTATTGGCACGGAGGCATGACTGATATACAAGGGCTACTCCTCCTCCTCTCTTGGCCCCCTCCCTGTTAAAATAAATAGCCAAGTAGTTATCCGGAAGGGCCGCCACTAAATCAGGCACTGAGCAATCCTCCAGCCATGTTTCGGTAAGCGCAAGGACGTCTAACTCCCCGTCTTCCAAAAGTGCGAAGACCTCTAACCTATGGCTCTGCAAAGAGCGAGTATTCAATAGACCGTAGCTCAGGGTATGTGCGTTGGGGTTGGGAGTGCAATGACGCCCTCTGACACTCCTAGGTGAAATTAGCAGACCCTCGCAACCCAGCCGGTGTATGGTAGCCGGCTCCAGATGGAACTTACCCGAGTTAAGCTGTAATAGGTCGCCCCTTGCGTACACCACGATCTTGCCAGAGGTTCTAGCCCCGTGCCCCGTCCTGACACGGACGGGCACAGACGGGCTAGTCTTTGGCGTGTCTTCGGCGTGCCGAGGAAGTGCCCGCGGCGCTCGTCCGCTGCGCTTCCGAGCAGTAAGCATAGTAAAGGGGAAGAGGCGGGGGGCGTGGCTAAAAAGGGGCGTGGCTCCGGGTCACGTGGGGGTAACGATGACGATCCCCAGCAGTGCGCGAAGCAGGTAGCAGGTAGGACAGTAAATGCGTCGCAAATCAAGACAAACAGTGCAAATAATACAAAAAGGTTTTAAAAGCTAATAAGCAGCCCCCGGCTTCCGCCTCAGGGGTGAATCACAAGTCAGCACCGGCTGCTACACAGCGCAGCGTTTTTCAAGCCTCCGGGAGGGGGCGTGGCTAAAAAGGGGCGTGGCTCCGGGTCACGTGGGGGTAACGATGACGATCCCCAGCAGTGCGCGAAGCAGGTAGCAGGTAGGACAGTAAATGCGTCGCAAATCAAGACAAACAGTGCAAATAATACAAAAAGGTTTTAAAAGCTAATAAGCAGCCCCCGGCTTCCGCCTCAGGGGTGAATCACAAGTCAGCCCCCCTACACTTCCCAGAAACCACTGCACTATCCTCAACCCTAAATCACTACCCCAAGCGTGACCCCCTATACTACACAAACACCACTGCCCTACCCTAAACCCTAAATCAACCCCAGGCATGAACTCCTACACTACCCAAACACCACTGCACTACACTAAATGCTAAAACACTACCCCCAGCATGACCCCCTACAATACCCAAACACCACTGCACTGCCCTAAACCCTAAAACACTACCCCCGGCAAGACCCCTTACACTACACAAACACTACTGCTCTGCCCTAAACCATAAAACACTACCCCCAGCACGACCCCCTACACTACAAAAACACCTCTGCAATGCCCTGCAACACTACCCGCAGCACGACACCATATACTACCCAAATACCACTGCACTGCCCTAAATCCTAAAACACTTCCACCAGCACTATAACCATACACTACCCAAACACCACTGCACTGCCCCAAACCCTAAAACCCTACCCCCAGCATGACCCCCTACACTACCCAAACACCACTGCACTATACTAAACCCTAAATCTACCCCCAGTACGACCCCCTACACTACACAAAAACCACTGCACCACCGTAAACCCTAAAACACTACCCCAACATGTCCCCCTACACTACACAAACACCACTGCACTACCCTAAACCCTAAATCTACCTCCAGCATGACCGCCTACACTACACAAACACCACTGCACTACCCTACACACTAAAACACTACCCCCAGCAAAACCACCTACACTACCCAAACACCACTGCACTACACTAAACCCTAAAACATGACCCCGTACACTACACAAACACCACTTCACTACCCTAAACCCTAAAACACTACTCCAGCACGACCCCCTACACCACCCAAACACCACTGTACCACCCTAAACCCTAAAATACCGACCCCCTACACTACACAAACACCACTGCACTACCCTAATCCCTAAAACACTACCCACAGCACGACGCTCCACCCTACACAAATACCACTGCACTACCCTAAACCCTAAAACACTACCCCCAGCACGACCCCCTACACTACAAAAACACCTCTGCAATGCCCTGCAACACTACCCGCAGCACGACACCATATACTACCCAAATACCACTACACTGCCCTAAATCCTAAAACACTTCCACCAGCACTATACCCATACACTACTCAAACACCACTGCACTGCCCCAAACCCTAAAACCCTACCCCCAGCATGACCCCCTACACTACCCAAACACCACTGCACTATACTAAACCCTAAATCTACCCCCAGTACGACCCCCTACACTACACAAAAACCACTGCACCACCGTAAACCCTAAAACACTACCCCAACATGTCCACCTACACTACACAAACACCACTGCACTACCCTAAACCCTAAAACACTACCCCCAGCATGACCCCCTACACTACCCAAACACCACTGCACTATCCTAAACTCTAAAACACTACCCCCAGCGTGACCCCCTACACTTCCCAGAAACCACTGCACTATCCTCAACCCTAAATCACTACCCCAAGCGTGACCCCCTATACTACACAAACACCACTGCCCTACCCTAAACCCTAAATCAACACCAGGCATCAACTCCTACACTACCCAAACACCACTGCACTGCCCTAAACCCTAAAACACTACCCACAGCACGATCCCCTATGCTACCCAAACATGACTGCACTGCACTGCCCTAAACCCGAAAACGTTACCCTCAGCACGACCCCTTACACTTTCCAAACACTACTGCACTACCCTAAACCCTAAATCTACCTCCAGCATGACCGCCTTCACTACACAAACACCACTGCACTACCCTAAACACTAAAACACTACCCCCAGCAAAACCACCTACACTACCCAAACACCACTGCACTACACTAAACCCTAAAACATGACCCCCTACACTACACAAACACCACTTCACTACCCTAAACCCTAAAACACTACTCCAGCACGACCCCCTACACCACCCAAACACCACTGTACCACCCTAAACCCTAAAATACCGACCCTCGACACTACACAAACACCACTGCACTACCCTAATCCCTAAAACACTACCCACAGCACGACTCTCCACCCTACACAAATACCACTGCACTACCCTAAACCCTAAAACACTACCCCCAGCACGACCCCCTACACTACAAAAACACCTCTGCAATGCCCTGCAACACTACCCGCAGCACGACACCACATACTACCCAAATACCACTGCACTGCCCTAAATCCTAAAACACTTCCACCAGCACTATACCCATACACTACCCAAACACCACTGCACTATACTAAACCCTAAATCTACCCCCAGTATGACCCCCTACACTACACAAAAACCACTGCACCACCGTAAACCCTAAAACACTACCCCAACATGTCCCCCTACACTACACAAACACCACTGAACTACCCTAAACCCAAAAACACTACCCCCAGCATGACCCCCTACACTACCCAAACACCACTGCACTATCCTAAACTCTAAAACACTACCCCCAGCGTGACCCGCTACACTTCCCAGAAACCACTGCACTATCCTCAACCCTAAATCACTACCCCAAGCGTGACCCCCTATACTACACAAACACCACTGCCCTACCCTAAACCCTAAATCAACCCCAGGCATGAACTCCTACACTACCCAAACACCACTGCACTACACTAAATGCTAAAACACTACCCCCAGCATGACCCCCTACAATACCCAAACACCACTGCACTGCCCTAAACCCTAAAACACTACCCCCGGCAAGACCCCTTACACTACACAAACACTACTGCTCTACCCTAAACCATAAAACACTACCCCCAGCACGACCCCCTACACTACAAAAACACATCTGCAATGCCCTGCAACACTACCCGCAGCACGACACCATATACTACCCAAATACCACTGCACTGCCCTAAATCCTAAAACACTTCCACCAGCACTATACCCATACACTACCCAAACACCACTGCACTGCCCCAAACCCTAAAACCCTACCCCCAGCATGACCCCCTACACTACCCAAACACCACTGCACTATACTAAACCCTAAATCTACCCCCAGTACGACCCCCTACACTACACAAAAACCACTGCACCACCGTAAACACTAAAACACTACCCCAACATGTCCCCCTACACTACACAAACACCACTGCACTACCCAAAACCCTAAAACACTACCCCCAGCATGACCCCCTACACTACCCAAACACCACTGCACTATCCTAAACTCTAAAACACTACCCCAAGCGTGACCCCCTACACTTCCCAGAAACCACTGCACTATCCTCAACCCTAAATCACTACCCCAAGCGTGACCCCCTATACTACACAAACACCACTGCCCTACCCTAAACACTAAATCAACCCCAGGCATGAACTCCTACACTACCCAAACACCACTGCACTACACTAAATGCTAAAACACTACCCCCAGCATGACCCCCTACAATACCCAAACACCACTGCACAGCCCTAAACCCTAAAACACTACCCCCGGCAAGACCCCTTACACTACACAAACACTACTGCTCTGCCCTAAACCATAAAACACTACCCCCAGCACGACCCCCTACACTACAAAAACACCTCTGCAATGCCCTGCAACACTACCCGCAGCACGACACCATATACTACCCAAATACCACTGCACTGCCCTAAATCCTAAAACACTTCCACCAGCACTATACCCATACACTACCCAAACACCACTGCACTGCCCCAAACCCTAAAACCCTACCCCCAGCATGACCCCCTACACTACCCAAACACCACTGCACTATACTAAACCCTAAATCTACCCCCAGTACGACCCCCTACACTACACAAAAACCACTGCACCACCGTAAACCCTAAAACACTACCCCAACATGTCCCCCTACACTACACAAACACCACTGCACTACCCTAAACCCTAAAACACTACCCCCAGCATGACCCCCTACACTACCCAAACACCACTGCACTATCCTAAACTCTAAAACACTACCCCCAGCGTGACCCCCTACACTTCCCAGAAACCACTGCACTATCCTCAACCCTAAATCACTACCCCAAGCGTGACCCCCTATACTACACAAACACCACTGCCCTACCCTAAACCCTAAATCAACCCCAGGCATGAACTCCTACACTACCCAAACACCACTGCACTACACTAAATGCTAAAACACTACCCCCAGCATGACCCCCTACAATACCCAAACACCACTGCACTGCCCTAAACTCTAAAACACTACCCCCGGCAAGACCCCTTACACTACACAAACACTACTGCTCTGCCCTAAACCATAAAACACTACCCCCAGCACGACCCCCTACACTACAAAAACACCTCTGCAATGCCCTGCAACACTACCCGCAGCACAACACCATATACTACCCAAATACCACTGCACTGCCCTAAATCCTAAAACACTTCCACCAGCACTATACCCATACACTACCCAAACACCACTGCACTGCCCCAAACCCTAAAACCCTACCCCCAGCATGACCCCCTACACTACCCAAACACCACTGCACTATACTAAACCCTAAATCTACCCCCAGTACGACCCCCTACACTACACAAAAACCTCTGCACCACCGTAAACCCTAAAACACTACCCCAACATGTCCCCCTACACTACACAAACACCACTGCACTACCCTAAACCCTAAAACACTACCCCCAGCATGACCCCCTACACTACCCAAACACCACTGCACTATCCTAAACTCTAAAACACTACCCCAGCGTAACCCCCTACACTTCCCAAACACCACTGCACTATCCTCAACCCTAAATCACTACCCCAAGCGTGACCCCCTATACTACACAAACACCACTGCCCTACCCTAAACCCTAAATCAACCCCAGGCATGAACTCCTACACTGCCCAAACACCACTGCACTACACTAAATGCTAAAACACTACCCCCTACCCCCAGCATGACCCCCTACACTACCCAAACATCACTGCACTGCCCTAAACCCTAAAACACTACCCCAGCATGACCCACTACACTACACAAACACCACTGCACTGCCCTAAACCCTAAAACACTACCTGCAGCATGACGCCCTACACTACCCAAACACAATTGCATTACCCTAAACCCTAAATCTACCCACAGCATGACCCCCTACACTACACAAACACCACTGCACTACCCTAAACCCTAAAACACTACCCCCAGTATGAACCACCTACACTACCCAAACACCACTGCACTACCCTAAACCCTAAAACATGACCCCCTACACTACACAAACACCACTGCACTACCTTAAACCCTAAATCTACCCCAGCATGACCCCCGACAATGCACAAACACCACTTCACTACCCTAAACCCTAAAACACTACTCCCGCACGACCCCCTACACCACCCAAACACCACTGTACCACCCTAAACGCTAAAATACATACCCCCTACACTACACAAACACCACTGCACTACCCTAAGCCCTAAAACACTACCCACAGCCCGACTCTCCACCCTACACAAATACCACTGCACTACCCTAAACCCTAAAACACTACCCCCAGCACGACCCCCTACACTACACAAACACCTCTGCAATGCCCTACAACACTGCCCCCAGCACGACACCCTATACTACCCAAATACCACTGGGCTGCACTAAATCCTAAAACACTTCCACCAGCACTATACACATACACATTCCAAACACCACTGCACTGCCCTAAACCCTAAAACCCTACCCCCAGCATTACCCCCTACACTACCCAGACACCACTGCACTATCCTAAACCCTAAATCTACCCCCAGTACGACCCCCTACACTACACAAAAACCACTGCACCACCGTAAACCCTAAAACACTACCCCAACATGTCCTCCTACACTACACAAACACCACTGCACTACCTTAAACCCTAAAACACTACCCCCAGCATGACCCCCTACACTACCCAAACATCACTGCACTATCCTAAACTCTAAAACACTACCCCCAGCGTGACCCCCTACACTACTCAAACACCACTGCACTATCCTCAACCCTAAATCACTACCCCATGCGTGACCCCCTATACTACACAAACACCACTGCCCTACTCTAAACCCTAAATCTAACCCAGGCATGAACTCCTACACTACCCAAACACCACTGCACTACACTAAACGCTAAAACACTACCCCCGGCATGACCCCTACAATACCCAAACACCACTGCACTGCCCTAAACCCTAAAACACTACCCCAGGATGACCTACTACACTACACAAACACCACTGCACTGCCCTAAACCCTAAAACACTACCCCCGGCATGACCCCTTACACTACACAAACACTACTGCTCTGCCCTAAACCCTAAAACACTACCCCCAGCACGACCCCCTACACCACCCAAACACCACTGCACTGCCCTAAACCCTAAAACACTACCCCAGCATGACCCACTACACTACATAAACACCACTGCACTGCCCTAAACCCTAAAACACTACCTGCAGCATAACGCCCTACACTACCCAAACACCATTGCATTACCCTAAACCCTAAATCTACCCACAGCATGACCCCCTACACTACACAAACACCACTGCACTACCCTAAACCCTAAAACACTACCCCCAGTATGAACCCCTACACTACACAAACACCAC
This sequence comes from Triturus cristatus, assembly GCF_964204655.1. Taxonomy (NCBI): domain Eukaryota; kingdom Metazoa; phylum Chordata; class Amphibia; order Caudata; family Salamandridae; genus Triturus; species Triturus cristatus. The sequence goes on along the minus strand of NC_140588.1, from coordinate 853,419,824 downwards.
TGCACCACCCTAAACCCAAAAACACTACACTAAGCATGAGCTCCTACAGTACACAAACACCACTGTGCTACCCTAAACCCTAAAACACTATCCCCAGCATGACCCCCTTCTCTACCCAAACACAACTGCAGTACCCTAAATTCAAAAACCCTACCCCCAGCACGAGCCCCTGTACTACCCAAACACCACTGCACTACGCTAAACCCTAAAACATGACCCCATACACTACACAAACTCCACTGCACTACCCTACACCCTAAAACACTAACCCCAGCATGACCCCCTACACTACCCAAACACCACTGCACTATCCTAAACTCTAAAACAATACCCCCAGCGTGACCCTCTACACTTCCCAAACACCACTGCACTATCCTCAACCCTAAATCACTACCCCAAGCATGACCCCCTATACTACACAAACACCACTGCCCTTCCCTAAACCCTAAATCAACCCAAGGCATGAACTCCTACACTACCCAAACACCACTGCACTACACTAAACACTAAAACACTACCACCAGCATGACCCCCTACAATACCCAAACACCACTGCACTGCCCTAAACCCTAAAACACTACCCCCAGCATGACCCCCTACAATACCCAAACACCACTGCACTGCCCTAAACCCTAAAACACTACCCCCGGCAAGACCCCTTACACTACACAAACACTACTGCTCTGCCCTAAACCATAAAACACTACCCCCAGCACGACCCCCTACACTACAAAAACACCTCTGCAATGCCCTGCAACACTACCCGCAGCACGACACCAAATACTACCCAAATACCACTGCACTGCCCTAAATCCTAAAACACTTCCACCAGCATTATACCCATACACTACCCAAACACCACTGCACTGCCCCAAACCCTAAAACCCTACCCCCAGCATGACCCCCTACACTACCCAAACACCACTGCACTATACTAAACCCTAAATCTACCCCCAGTACGACCCCCTACACTACACAAAAACCACTGCACCACCGTAAACCCTAAAACACTACCCCAACATGTCCCCCTACACTACACAAACACCACTGCACTACCGTAAACCCTAAAACACTACCCCCAGCATGACCCCCTACACTACCCAAACACCACTGCACTATCCTAAACTCTAAAACACTACCCCCAGCGTGACCCCCTACACTTCCCAGAAACCACTGCACTATCCTCAACCCTAAATCACTACCCCAAGCGTGACCCCCTATACTACACAAACACCACTGCCCTACCCTAAACCCTAAATCAACCCCAGGCATGAACTCCTACACTACCCAAACACCACTGCACTACACTAAATGCTAAAACACTACCCCCAGCATGACCCCCTACAATACCCAAACACCACTGCACTGCCCTAAACTCTAAAACACTACCCCCGGCAAGACCCCTTACACTACACAAACACTACTGCTCTGCCCTAAACCATAAAACACTACCCCCAGCACGACCCCCTACACTACAAAAACACCTCTGCAATGCCCTGCAACACTACCCGCAGCACGACACCATATACTACCCAAATACCACTGCACTGCCCTAAATCCTAAAACACTTCCACCAGCACTATACCCATACACTACCCAAACACCACTGCACTGCCCCAAACCCTAAAACCCTACCCCCAGCATGACCCCCTACACTACCCAAACACCACTGCACTATACTAAACCCTAAATCTACCCCCAGTACGACCCCCTACACTACACAAAAACCTCTGCACCACCGTAAACCCTAAAACACTACCCCAACATGTCCCCCTACACTACACAAACACCACTGCACTACCCTAAACCCTAAAACACTACCCCCAGCATGACCCCCTACACTACCCAAACACCACTGCACTATCCTAAACTCTAAATCACTACCCCAGCGTAACCCCCTACACTTCCCAAACACCACTGCACTATCCTCAACCCTAAATCACTACCCCAAGCGTGACCCCCTATACTACACAAACACCACTGCCCTACCCTAAACCCTAAATCAACCCCAGGCATGAACTCCTACACTACCCAAACACCACTGCACTACACTAAATGCTAAAACACTACCCCCTACCCCCAGCATGACCCCCTACACTACCCAAACATCACTGCACTGCCCTAAACCCTAAAACACTACCCCAGCATGACCCACTACACTACACAAACACCACTGCACTGCCCTAAACCCTAAAACACTACCTGTAGCATGACGCCCTACACTACCCAAACACCACTGCACTACCCTAAACCCTAAAACACTACCCCCAGTATGAACCACCTACACTACCCAAACACCACTGCACTACCCTAAACCCTAAAACATGACCCCCTACACTACACAAACACCACTGCACTACCTTAAACCCTAAATCTACCCCAGCATGACCCCCGACAATGCACAAACACCACTTCACTACCCTAAACCCTAAAACACTACTCCCGCACGACCCCCTACACCACCCAAACACCACTGTACCACCCTAAATGCTAAAATACCGACCCCCTACACTACACAAACACCACTGCACTACCCTAAGCCCTAAAACACTACCCACAGCACGACTCTCCACCCTACACAAATACCACTGCACTACCCTAAACCCTAAAACACTACCCCCAGCACGACCCCCTACACTACCCAGACACCACTGCACTATCCTAAACCCTAAATCTACCCCCAGTGCGACCCCCTACACTACACAAAAACCACTGCACCACCGTAAACCCTAAAATACTACCCCAACATGTCCCCCTACACTACACAAACACCACTACACTACCCTAAACCCTAAAATACTACCCCAGCATTACCCCCTACACTACCCAAACACCACTGCACTATCCTAAACTCTAAAACACTACCCCCAGCGTGACCCCCTACACTACCCAACCCCCACTGCACTATCCTCAACCCTAAATCACTACCCCAAGCGTGACCCCCTATACTACACAAACACCACTGCCCTACTCTAAACCCTATATCTAACCCAGGCATGAACTCCTACACTACCCAAACACCACTGCACTACACTAAACGCTAAAACACTACCCCCAGCATGACCCCCTACAATACCCAAACACCACTGCACTGCCCTAAACCCTAAAACACAACCCCAGCATGACCTACTACACTACACAAACACCACTGCACTGCCCTAAAACCTAAAACACTACCCCCGGCATGACCCCTTACACTACACAAACACTACTGCTCTGCCCTAAACCCTAAAACACTACCCCCAGCACGACCCCCTACACTACCCAAACACCACTGCACTGCCCTAAACTCTAAAACACTACCCCAGCATGACCCACTACACTACACAAACACCACTGCACTGCCCTAAACCCTAAAACACTACCTGCATCATGACGCCCTACACTACCCAAACACCATTGCATTACCCTAAACCCTAAATCTACCCACAGCATGACCCCTACACTACACAAACACCACTGCACTACCCTAAACCCTAAAACACTACCCCCAGTATGAACCCCTACACTACACAAACACCACTGCACCACCCTAAACCCAAAAACACTACACCAAGCATGAGCCCCTACACTACACAAACACCACTGTGCTACCCTAAACCCTAAAACACTATCCCCAGCACGACCCCCTTCTCTACCCAAACACAACTGCAGTACCCTAAACTCAAAAACCCTACCCCAGCACGAGCCCCTGCACTACCCAAACACCACTGCACTATGCTAAACCCTAAAACATGACCCCATACACTACACAAACTCCACTGCACTACCATAAACCCTAAAACACTACCCCAGCACGACACTACACAAACACCACGGCACTAACATAAACCCTAAACCACTACCACCTACACTACACAAACACCACTGCACTACCCTAAACCCTAAAACACTACCCCCAGCATGAACCCCTACACTACACAAACACCACTGCACCACACTAAACCCAAAAACACTACACCAAGCATGAGCCCCTACACTACACAAACACCACTGCACTACCCTAAACCCTAAAACACTACCCCAGCACAACCCCATACACTAAACAACCACCACTGCACTACCCTAAACCCTTAAACACTACCCCCAGCACAACCCCCTATACTACCCAAACATCACTGCACTACCCTAAACCTTAAAACACCACCCCAACACTACCCCCTACACTAGCCAAACACCACTGCACTAACCTAAACCGTAAAACACTATCCCCAGGATGACGCTCTACACTACACAAAAACCACTGCACTACCCTAAACCCTAAAACATTACCCCTAGCATGACCTCTTACACTACCCAAACACCACTGCACTACCCGAAACCCTAAATCTACCCCCAGCATGACCCCCTACATTACATAAACACCACTGCACTACCCTAAACCCTAAATCTACCCCCAGCACGATCCCCTGCGGTACACAAACACCACTTCACTACCCTAAACCATATAACATGACCCCCTACACTACACAAACAACACTGCACTACCCTAAACACTAAAACACTACCCCCAGCAAAACCCCCTACACTACCCAAACACAACTGCACTACCCTAAACCCTAAAACATGACCCCCTACACTACACACACATCACTTCACTACCCAAAACCCTAAAACACTACTCCAGCACGACCCCCTACACTAAACAAATACCACTGCACTACCCTAAACCCTAAAACACTACCCCCAGCATGAACCCCTACACTACACAAACACCACAGCACTACCCTAAACCCTAAAACACTATCGCCAGCATGACCCCCTACTCTACCTAAACACAACAGCACTATCCTAAACCCAAAAACACTACCCCCAGCACGACCACCTACACTACCCAAACACCACTGTACTACCCTAAACCCTAAAACACAAACCCCAGCATGACCCCCTACACTACCCAAACATCACTGCACTACCCTTCAATGATACACTACCCAAACACCACTGCACTATCCTCAACCCTAAATCACTACCCCAAGCGTGACCCCCTATACTACACAAACACCACTGCCCTACTCTAAACCCTAAATCTAACGCAGGCATGAACTCCTACACTACCCAAACACCACTGCACTACACTAAATGCTAAAACACTACCCCCAGCATGACCCCCTACAATACCCAAACACCACTGCACTGCCCTAAACCCTAAAACACTACCCCAGCATGACCTACTACACTACACAAACACCACTGCACTGCCCTAAACCCTAAAACACTACTCCCGGCATGACCCCTTACACTACACAAACACTACTGCTCAGCCCTAAACCCTAAAACACTACCCCCAGCATGACCCCCTACACTACCCAAACACCACTGCACTGCCCTAAACCCTAAAACACTACCCCAGCATGACCCACTACACTACACAAACACCACTGCACTGCCCTAAACCCTAAATCTACCCACAGCATGACCCCCTACACTACACAAATACCACTGCACTACCATAAACCCTAAAACACTACCCCCAGTATGAACCCCTACACTACACAAACACCACTGCACCACCCTAAACCCCAAAACACTACACCAAGCCTGAGCCCCTACACTACACAAACATCACTGTGCTACCCTAAACCCTAAAACACTATCCCCAGCACGACCGCCTTCTCTACCCAAACACAACTGCAGTACCCTAAACTCAAAAACCCTACCCCCAGCACGAGCCCCTGCACTACCCAAACACCACTGCACTACGCTAAACCCTAAAACATGACCCCATACACTACACAAACTCCACTGCACTACCCTAAACCCTAAAACACTACCCCAGCACGACCCCCTACACTACACAAACACCACGGCACTAAAATAAACGCTAAACCACTACCACCTACACTACACAAACACCACTGCACTACCCTAAACCCTAGAACACTACCCCCAGCATGAACCCCTACACTACACAAACACCACTGCACCACACTAAACCCAAAAACACTACACCAAGCATGAACCCCTACACTACACAAACACCACTGCACTACCCTAAACCCTAAAACACTACCCCAGCACAACCCCATACACTAAACAAACACCACTGCACTACCCTAAACCCTTAAACACTACCCCCAGCACAACCCCCTATACTACCCAAACATCACTGCACTACCCTAAACCTTAAAACACTACCCCAGCACTACCCCCTACACTAGCCAAACACCACTGCACTAACCTAAACCCTAAAACACTATCCCCAGGATGACCCTCTACACTACACAAAAACCACTGCACTACCCTAAACCCTAAAACATTACCCCTAGCATGACCTCTTACACTACCCAAACACCACTGCACTACCCTAAACCCTAAATCTACCCCAGCATGACCCCCTACACTACATAAACACCACTGCACTACCCTAAACCCTATATCTACCCCCAGCACGATCCCCTGCGGTACACAAACACCACTTCACTACCCTAAACCATATAACATGACCCCCTACACTACACAAACAACACTGCACTACCCTAAACACTAAAACACTACCCCAGCAAAACCCCCTACACTACCCAAACACAGCTGCACTACCCTAAACCCTAAAACATGACCCCCTACACTACACACACATCACTTCACTACCCAAAACCCTAAAACACTACTCCAGCACGACCCCCTACAGTAAACAAATACCACTGCACTACCCTAAACCCTAAAACACTACCCCCAGCATGAACCCCTACACTACACAAACACCACAGCACTACCCTAAACCCTAAAACACTATCGCCAGCATGACCCCCTACTCTACCCAAACACAACAGCACTATCCTAAACCTAAAAACACTACCCCCAGCACGACCACCTACACTACCCAAACACCACTGTACTACCCTAAACCCTAAAACACAAACCCCAGCATGACCCCCTACACTACCCAAACATCACTGCACTACCCTAAAACACGACCCCCTACACTACACAAACACCACTGCACTACCCTAAACCCTAAAACACTACCCCCAGCACGTCCCCTCACACTACACAAATACCACTGCACTGCCCTAAACCCTAAACCACTACCCCCAGCACGACCCCCTACGCTACCCAAACACCACTGCACTGCCCTAAACCCTAAAACACTACCCACAGCTCTATCCCCCTACACTAAACAAACACCACTGCAATGCCCTTAACCCAAAAACACTACCCCCAGCACGACCACCTACACTTTGCAAACACCACTGCACTACCCTAAACACTAAATCTACCACCAGCATGACCCCCTTCACTACACAAACACCACTTCACTACCCTAAACCCTATAACATGACCCCCTACACTCTACTAACAACACTGCACAGCCCTAAACACTAAAACTCTACCCCCAGCAAAACCCCCAACACTACCCTGTCTAGTGGGGTTGAAAGCTGTTGATTACAGCTACCCTTGAGGCGGAAGCCGGGGGTTTCGCTCCTCAATTTCCATCCCTCTTCAGTTACTTGCTTTTGCACACTGCTGTTTTGCTCTAATCATTTTTTTTTTTTGTAAAGCTACCCTTGAGGCGGAAGCCGGGGGTATTGCTTCTCATTTTTAATCTGTTTTTAGTATTTCGCCAATTTGCACATTGCTGTTCGCTTGGTATAAACTGCATTTTTTCCTTACCTGGCATCGGTTGGGTTCCGGGCCTTGACGATCCCCGCTCAGCAGAGCCTGTGCTGGGGTGGGAAGCGCGAGTCCTGAGCCGCCATCACCTCCCTTGAAGCACAGGGACACGCCCCTCACTGATAGCCATGCCCCCCTTCTTCCTATAACTATGGGCACTCCCCGGATGCGCAGCGGACGAGCGCAGCGGACACGCCCTCAGCACGCCGAAGACACGCCAAAGACTAGCCCGTCTGTGCCCGTCCGGGCCAGTACGGGGCATGGGGCAGAGGACTCTGTTCCCCCCGCCTGCAAGAGGCTGGTAAGATCGTCAGCGGAACTGCGAGCGCTGCGCCCTCTCCGTGATCCATTTTGCACCTTGCTTAATCTCCGTATTATCGGAGGTACGGCATGCAAGAAATGCAAACTCTCCACTGCCATCCTGCAACCCTTCCCTGATCCAGTTAGAAGGCGTAGAAAACACAAACTACTTTGTGTTGCAGAGGCGCAGGAATACGTGCTGTACACTATCAACTGTCGCTCACTTCCTAAGCATTGTTTGGACATATTCAACCTCCTTATAGAGGCCAACTCCAGCGTTCTTTTTCTGACGGAGACATGGCTGCACGAGAGTGCGGGCCCTGATGTGGCGACCGCCCTCCCAGCAAATTATGCGATTACTAGGATTGATTGCCAAAACCAGGTGGGGGGTGGGATTGCCATCATTTTTGATAGGAAATTGAAATGCATATTAGAACATATCAACATCCCGGAGTGTGAAGCAGGACTTTTTAAAATCTCCCTGAATTCGAACTTCACCATGTCCGGTGTACTGTTGTATCGTCCACCTGGAAATCCGTCTAAATGGGTGTCCTCCTTAGCTAATCACATTACCCCATATTTTATGGCATCAAAAATTTTTTCACTTATCGGTGAATTTAACCTACATTTGGAGGACCAGTCTATTGCAGTTTGTGTCAACCTGCTAGACGATTTAAAGGCCCTAAATTTGGCATTAATAAACACGGGTCCGACCGATAATAAGGGGCATTTACTTGACCCCGTTTTTTCTAATGTGACGGAGCTCCATTGGCTTAATACTTCTCCTACTTGTTGTTCAGATCACTATCTTACTAAATTGAGTATCACATTTCCACCTACTGCTCACTCTAAAATAAATGCCTCGGCCACATTGAGGAAAAATTGGAAGCTACTGGACCTGGTGGAACTAAACCAGACACTTCACTCAAACCCCCCCAGGAAGGTTCATGATATAAACCGCCTGGCCGAAGACACTGATAAATGGCTGCGCGAGGCTGCCGATCATTGTCTACCCACCATCGCTAATAAAGTCAACAGACACCGCCCGCCTGCCCCCTGGTTTAATGACCTTTTAAAAAGGGAAAAAGCAAGATGCAAGGTCCTGGAGCGCAAATGGCGTAAAGATTACGACCCTGATGCTAAAAGCATTTATCATAAGGCTAGAAATCTATACCATTCTGCCTGCGTAAAAACGGCCGCTTCTTTCGTCTCTCTCTCTATTATGGAAGCTTCTAACAAATCGAAGACTCTGTTTAATCTAGTTAAAGACCTTGCTGGAGCTCACACCTCAGCGTTTCCTCCCCCACTGGACGCGAAACAGTGTCAAGATCTTGGCTGTTTCTTTGTGGAAAAAATTGAGAAAATTATCAGGGACATCTCCGTCAACAATATTGTGTCACCCCTTTCCATCGACTGTGATCTTATCTCTCCGGGTGATAACATCTTAGCAGCATGGCCCCCTATCACGGTCGACTCAATGAAATCCATACTTAAAAATATTAAGTCTGGCTCCCCTAGGGATCCTATCCCGACGAAAATCCTTAAACTACTAGATGACCAGTCTCTGGAGGTCATTGTTGACACGCTTAATACTTCATTAGAGTGTTCATCTGTCCCGACCCTCTGGAAACATGCCATGGTCACGCCGTTGCTGAAAAAACCCACTGCTGAGCCTGAGTGCCTGGCAAATTACAGACCCATTTCTCTGCTCCCCGCCTTTTCTAAATGTCTGGAGAGACATGTTCACTCAACCTTAGCCTCCTTTGTGGAAAAAAATTCTCTTTTGCACCCCTCACAATCGGGTTTTCGTGTTGGTTTCTCTACAAAAACCACTCTCCTTGGAGTTACTGAACACATCAGAAACCTACTTGATAAAAGTCAGACGGTTGCGCTTGTACTCCTTGACCTAAGCGCGGACTTTGACACTATATCACATGAAATCCTTATAAAGGCACTGTGTAGGAATGGAGTACGTGGCAATGCACTGGACTGGATTCGGTCCTTTTTGAGCGGCAGGTCTTTTCAAATAAATTCCTCCACAGCCTGCTCTGACTCTTTTGAAATCTCCCACGGCGTACCTCAGGGCTCCATTTTGAGTCCGCTGTTTTTCAATATCTATCTTAGACCTTTAGCTGACATTGCTGAAAAATCTGGACTCGCCCTGATGACCTACGCCAATGACTCCCAGATTATTTTCTCCCTCTCAGAGCCTTGTCCTTCTTCCTCTTCTCCCCTTAAGTTGGGGCTGCAAAACATCCTGAATTGGATGACCAGCAACCAACTAAAGTTAAACGGAGACAAGACGGAGGTTCTTCTTTTGGGTAAACAGCATGATCTGTGGAATTCCTCCCACTGGCCTGACCAGTTGGCCATAATTCCTTCCCCAGTGACCCATGTTCGTAACCTGGGATTTATTCTGGACAGTACTCTTTCTATGAGTAAACAAGCCAACAAAGTAGTGGGTCTTTGTCTTACCATTATCAAATGGTTACGGAAAATCATATGGATGTTACCCCTTTCTACTCAGAAGACCGTTGTCAATGCTTTGATTACTTCTCGGCTTGACTACGGTAACATATTGTATCTTGGCTCTAACAAAGTGGTAGTAAATCGACTGCAACTTGTTCAGAACGCTGCAGTCCGTCTACTCTGTAAAATCCCGAAAAATTCTGGAGTCTCAATTCATCGTAAGAAACTCCACTGGCTTAAGGTGGAAAACAGAATTCGCTTCAAAGCTCTGACCTTGATGTTTAAAATCAAGGCGGGCACGGCTCCTAACTATCTTTTATCTCTAGCCCAGCTCTACTATCCAAAGTGCAGTCTTCGTTCTCAATCACTTTCAAATTTTTGTATCCCTAGATTTAAATTGGCAAGAATGGGTGGCAGATCTTTTGCATTCCTTGGCCCTTCCCACTGGAACGCCCTCCCCCTTTTCATCCGAAAGGAGGAAAACTATGACAGGTTCCGTAAACACGTTAAGACCTGGCTTTTCGACCTATAACTCGATCAGCCTGTTTTGGTCCTAAATATTGTTTTCTTGCTGTATCGCGGCGCCGGGAAACCCTTTTTGGGTAGCTGTTGCGCCTTATAAGTTCTAATAAATAAATAAAAATAAAATACCCAAACACCACTGCACTACCCTAAACCCTAAAACACGACCCCCTACACTACACAAACACCACTGCACTACACTAAACCCTAATTAACACCCAGCATGACCCCCTACACTACACAAACACCACTTCACTACCCTAAATCCTAAAACACTACCCCCTACACTACACAAACACCACTGCACTACCCTAAACCCTAAAACACTATCCCCAGCACGACTCCCCAGACTACACAAATACCACTGCACTACCCTAAACCCTAAAACACTACCCCCAGCACGACCCCCTACACTACACAAACACCTCTGCACTGCCCTAAAACACTAACCCCAGCACAACCCCCTACACTAACCAAACACCACTGCACTGCCCTAAACCCTAAAACACTTCCACCAGCACTATCCCCCTACACTACCCAAACACCACTGCACTATCCTAAACCCTAAATCTACCCCCAGTACGACCCCCTACAGTACACAAATACCACAGCACTACCGTAAACCCTAAAACACTACCCCAGCATGTCCCCCTACACTACACAAACACCACTGCACTACCCTAAACCCTAAAACACTACCCCAAGCATGACTCCCTACACTACACAAACACCTCTGCACTACCCTAATTCCTAAAACACTACACCCAGCGTGACTCCCTACACTATCCAAATACAATTGCACTACCCAAAACCCTAAAACACTACCCCAGGCGCGACCCCCTACACTACACAAACACCACTGCACTACCCTAAACCATAAATCTACCCCCAGTATGACCTCCTACACTACCCAAACACCTCTGCACTGCCCTATACCCTAAAAGACTACCTGCAGCACGACCCCCTACACTACCAAAAAACCACTCCATTACCCTAAATCTACCCCCCAGTATGACCTCCTACACTACCCAAACACCTCTGCACTACCCTAAACCCTAAAACACTACCCCCAGCACAACCCCCTACACTACCAAAATACCACTGCACTACCCTAAACCCTAAAACACTATCCCAGCACAAACCCCTATAATACACAAACACCACTGCATTACCCTTAACCCTAAATCACTACCCCAGCATGAACCCCAACACTACACAAACACCACTGCACTACCCTAAACCCTAAAACACTACCCCAAGCATGAACTCTACACTACACAAACATCACTGTACTACCATAAACCCTAAAACACTATCCCGAGCACAACCCCCTTCACTACCCAAACACAACTGCACTACCCTAAACCCAAAAACACTACCCCCAGCACGACCCCCTACATTACCCAAACACCACTGCGCTACCCTAAAACATGACCCCCTACACTACCCAAACACCACTGCACTATCCTAAACCCTAAAACACTACCCCAGCATGACCCCCATACTGCACAAAAACCACGGCACTACCCTAAACCCTAAAACACTACCCCCTACATGACACAAACACCACTGCACTATCCTAAACCCTACAACACTACCCCAGCACTATCCCTACACTAGCCAAACACCACTGCACTACCCTAAACCCTAAAACACTACCCCCAGCACGACCCCCTACACTACACAAACACCACTGCACTACCCTACACCCTTAAACATTACCCCTAGCATGACACCCTATACTACACAAACACCACTGCACTACCCTAAACCCTAAAACACTACCCCCAGCACGACCCCCTACACTACAAAAACACCACTGCACTAGCCTAAACCCTAAAACACTATCCCCAGCACAACCCCCCACAGTACACAAACACCAATGCACTACCCTACACCCTAAAACGCTACCCCAGCACGATACCCTACACTACCCAAACACTACTGCACTACCCTAAACCCTAAAACACTACCCCCAGCATGAACCCCTTTGCTACCCAAATACCACTCCACTACCCTAAACCCTAAAACACTTACCCCTTCACGAGCCCCTACACCACACAAATACCACTGCACTACCCTAAACCCTAAAACACTACTCCCAGCACAACCCCCTACACTACATAAACACCACTGCACTACCCTAAACCCTAAAACATTACCCCTAGCATGACGCCCTACACTACCCAAAAACAACTGCAATACTCTAAATCCTACATCTACCCCCGGCACAATCCCCTACACTACACAAAACCCACTGCACTACCCTACACCCTAAGACACTACCCCAGCATGACCCCCTATACAACACAAACACCAATGCACTACCCTAAACCCTAAAACACTACCCCAAGCATGACCCCCTACACTACCCAAACACCACTGCACTACCTTAAACCCTAAAACACTTACCCCAGCACGACCCCCTACACCACACAAACACCACTGCATTACCCTAAACCCTAAAACACTACCCCAGCACGACCCCCATGCTACTCAAACACCACTCCACTACCCTAAACCCTAAAACACTTACCCCAGCACGACCCCCTACACCACACAAACACCACTGCACTACCCTAAACACACATGTCCGGTTGAGGGGGCACTGCCAGCACATAGTGAGGTTCTGCACACAGTATTGCAGGCAGGCTGGCCAGGGTCCTCATGTATGTGTCTTCTTCCTTTATGTGTGCCCAGTGGTGTACGTGTGTGGTCATTTTGTGATTGCCTGTCATCCTAGTCCCATGGCTTACTTTCCATTTGTGCTCTTGGATGATCAGGTAGTGTTCAGTGTGAAGGGGGTGAGTTTGTGGGGAGTGTTGATGTGTGCATGCCCCTGCATTGTCAACTACACACATGTGTCATCCAGGAGTTGTATGCCTGTTGTTTTGATTGTTCAGCCCCATGGATGTGGTTGTATGCACATGTGTGAGTTGTATCTTGTGCACTCTGCAGTGTGTTGGTGTGTCCTTGCAGTTCTGGCTGACTCCTACTTGTCATTTTTGTCACTTCTGAGTATGCAGTGTGTAACTGGCAAGTCAGTGTTGTGTTTTGTTGCACATCCATGTGTCTTGTTGCTGTTTGTGGAGACTGTGCAGACCTGCTATTACACACTGTCATTGTGGTTGTGTTTTCACATGCATTGCTGTCACATGGTGCCTTCTTGCCTCCAGTGTGGCATGTTGTGTGTGTTGTCATACCATCCCCTATCTGTGCTTCTGATGCCTACCCATTGTGGGTCTGCACTCCCTATCTTTGTGTATGGTACACTCCTGCCATGTCCCCTACTAACATGCAGTACACTTCACTTTGGTTCAGCAGTCTCCTTTTTTTTTTTTTTTTGTAAAGCTTTTTATTAGCCACCAGTTGAATACATTAAACATAAAACATAAATAGTACAGAATAACAATATAAATGCAGTCATCAAATAAAGAATGAAATGACAATATCGGAAAATTTCAATTAATTGCAAACATTACATAAAATGAGATATTGTAGACAAAGGGGCAGATTTATGACGACTGGCGCATCCCTGCATATCAGCAGGGATGCGCCAGTTATTATGCGCAACAGCTGCGCCACCATGGATGCGCCGCATTTATAATGCGGCGCACCATGGGGCAAAAACGGCGCATTGCTGGAGTGGCGCATTGCTGGAGTTGCGTCGCAAGCGCGACGCAGCTCCAGCAATGATCTGGGGGGCCCTATCTTTAAAATGCTGCGTCAATCCTTACGCCTGCTTCAAGCAGGCGCAGGGTTTTGACGCAGCATGGGCCTAAAAGTGACTGAGTGAAATCTTGTAGATTTCACTCAGCCACTTTTAGGAGGCGTTCCTGCGTCGGAACGCCCCCACCTGCCCTGGAACGCCTACATGTGGTGCAGGGCTTTACAACGTGACGCATCTCCCAGATGCGTCACGTTGTAAATACCCCGCACCATGGCGCAGGATTTGCGCCGCTGCTGCGTCACAAAAGTGACGCAACGGCGGCGCAAAAGTGGCGCAAGTGCAACATAAATCTGCCCCAAAATGTCTTAATCCCACTGAAAACTCGACCAAAACCTCTCAAATTTGGCCCTTGAACGTGGACCTCTTACTTTTGCTAAAGCCAATTCCATTTCATAAACCCCCTTAAGCAATGCCCAAAATTCAGTAATTTTCGGACTAAGTGTTTGGATCCATGACCTGGCAATGCACAAACGAGCACAAACTATAATAATCAAGACCAGAGATTTCGATAAGTTGCCAGAGCCAGCTACTGTCCCCTGTAAAATTTCTTTCTCAGTTAATTGAGTATCATTACCTTGTAATTTACTCAATTCTCGGGTAACCTTGAGCCAAAACGTATTTAACTTTGGACATGTAACAAACATCTGTTGGAGAACCGCTGCATATTTATTACATTTCGGGCAGCAAGAATTAAGAGAAGCGTGGGTCGCAGCCCACTTAGAGATAACCTCTGGGGTATAGTACAACATAAATACAATACGATGTTGCTGCAACTTCAAGTTAATTGAGGTTACTGCAGTATTAATTATAGCAAATGATTCATGTACTTCCTCGTTTGTTATATCGGTATCGATGATGCAGTTTAGTCTGGCTGTAATCTGTATACCATCATCATTAGAAGCAGATAAGAATCACTGGTAGACTTTTCCTATGCAGCCCCGACCGAAAATCTGAACAATTGCACATAATACCTCAGATGGACTGGGTAGGGTTAATAAACCTTCCCCTCGAATAAAATAATCCCTGACTTGTAAATATTTAAAGAACAAATTATGTGCTACCCCAAATTCTTCTTTCAGTGAAGCAAATGATCTAAAACAGTGTTTCCCAAACTGTGGTCCGCGGACCCCCAAGGGTCCCTGACACATTCCTAGGGGGTCCGCAGGCAGCAGTTTTGAAAGCACTGCAAAGTATCTTGTTTAATTAGCAGTTTTCAAAGAACAATAAAAGTGTCAAGATAACACCAGTGATTAATGTCCCTGCTGGAGAGAGATGAGCTTTTGTCCAGTGGCAGCTTTGACTTATTGAATGTAGCGCAGAGGGTTAAAATGCCTACTGCAAAGAACATGTACCATGCCTTTTAAAAAACAGTATTTTATATGCATGGGTCATTGGGCTACTTCTTTTGTCAGAGAGATTCTTTTTTTTACTGTGCAGTTCATAAGGGACAATCGTAATCTAGCACAGTGACCTATACACTGTCATCAAACAGCTGCTTGCAAACTGCAAGGTACAAGTTAGTGACTTATGTTTTTTCCCAGTCTTTCATTATCCTGATGCTGCTAAAAAGGTTTATTTGGGAGGAAATACATTTTTAGTGTTAAAGTCAATGCTAACCACTGTGTTATGTTCTGAATCCTGAGTTTGTGCTTTTCCAGACCAAGCACTCCTTAACAATGCCTACCAGTATGAATGACATGTGAATTCTACACCTTGTAGTCCCCTTTGCCTTATGTAACATTTTCTATACACTGATTTACACGTATGATTCACTGTCTCTATATGTGTGTGATGTAAAGTGCTCTGACATCCTACAATGGTATGAGAGATGCTATAAAAAATGAAATACAGGTGACAGAGGGGCTATGGGGCGATGAGAAGCACTGTTGGAGGGTGATAGTGGGGGAATCATTGAAGACCCCCCAAAAAGATTGTCGAATTCTGGTGCATAGTCAGGTCTTCATTTACTATTCTTTAAAAGCTAATACAATTCAATATATAATGATAAATGTGTTGTAAACTGCACCATTGTTTCCTAAATGTTTTGGGGGGAGAGCCTCCCAAAGCCCCCTTTGTAGTGGTCAGGCTCACTCACTGCACTTGGTGTGCACCGTATGGGGACTGGTCTGAAATCATTTGCCAGGGCTGCTTTAGATTTCCAGTCTGGCCCTGGCGAAATAAAACCAACCATTGAAAAGTTAGTCACGGAGATGCAGCACCAACCTTCCCATTAACTTTTTTCGTTTTCTTGCAAATGCTTTCAATATATAATACAATAGAAGTGGCGGAGAGGGTCATTAGCCTCCTTGGCTTAACACACTCCGCCACTTCAGAAACGCAGGGCTGCACCATATTTACAAGAATATGGTGCAGCCCTGCGTTTCCCCTGCGCTGGCGCTACACTTAACAGGGGAATATTGTTTATGCACAGGAAGGTCCCCCTTCCTGCACATAAAAAATCTTGAATTGTCGTTTTGTCACTTCTATGTGTGCTGCTTAATGCAGCACATATGGAAGTTACGAAATGTCATTTTTTAAAGAATGTTGATGTGCTGCAAGGCGTTTTGCAAAAACGAGGGGAAATGAAGCATTTCTCCTTGTTTCGCCAAGTTAAGACCAGGTTTTCCCTGGTCTTAATTTTGGCACTGCCTTCCATTTATGCTGCCCTTGTAAATAGGGGGCCACGTCAAAATCAATAGGTGTTGTAGGGGAAACGCCCACCGCAACACCCACTGCCCACCCCTTTCACGTTAAGCATTGGGTGAAAGGGGGGTCTTATTTACAAGGCAGCGTTAAGCCACGTTAAGGCTTAACGCTGCCTTGTAAATAAGGCGAAGCCCCTATCGCCACGGGAACGTCTCAAAAAGTGATGTTCCCATGGTGATAGGGGCTTGTAAATATGCAACTAAAATCATTAGTAATTCGAGTATTTGTTTTGTGAATTACTGTTTTAATGTTTGAAATTTAAATCCTACAAATTGCTTGGGGGTCCCCAGCATACAGTGGTGACTCAATGGGGGTCCTCAGGAGTCAAAAGTTTGGGAACCAATGATCTAAAACTTTGCTCATCATATAGCTGCCCAAGCTGTGTTATGCCGCAGCGTTGCATCCCTCTCCCCACAGAGTCGAAAAATATGTCCGACAATCTCAGGTTATCCCAAAGTAAAGTAAATTCATGTAAATCTGGTAGTGCATAAGCTTTACATATATCTAGCCAGATCCTGGCAATATGTCTAACAATCTTAAATCGTACCCTTTTATAGTAATTCGGGTCGGCCATTTTATACAGTAAAAACCGTGTGTTTGGACCACAGGCCAGCTGATACGCAAACCAAATCTTTCCCACACCAGGTCCCTTAAGTAAACTCTAAATCCGGTTAACAAAAGCAGCCCAAAAATAAGCATTGAAGTCGGGGAGTTTAAAATCGCCTTGTTCATAAGTTAACTTGATATACCTAAGAGCTCTCCTTGCACTCCGATAACCCCATATATAACTGCCAATAGCACTATCTAGACGCTTAAAAAATGATAGGGGAATCCTCAGTGGAATGGTACGAAACTGGTAAAGGAACTTCTGTAAAATATTCATTTTTACTACATTACACCTCCCAATAATAGTGAGTGGTAACTTGTGCCAACTACGCATATCTGCAATAACCTTTTTAAGCAGTGGCTCATAATTTAACGCGATAACATCATCAGTGTGACGTCTAAGACTGACTCCAAGATAAGTAGCAGTACTAGTGATACCTAACGAGAGTGGGGCTGACTCAGGTTCAAAATTTAAAATTGACTGTGTCTTATTTAAATTAAGCTTATAGCCCGAGAAAGTCCCAAAACGCTGAGCCTCTTGCTTTATCACGGCTATAGCTTCCACCGGTCTCGTGGTGTATATAGCGATATCGTCTGCGTAAGCAGTAACTTTTAAAACCATATCATTGAAGGACACTGGAGAAATAGAAATATTATGGAGCAAATGCCTAATAAAGGGCTCAATGTAAAGAGCAAATAATAGTGGGGATAACGGGCCTCCCTGCCGCGTACCCCTCTGAATATTAAAAGAAGAAGAGGAAAGGCTATTAAGTCTAATAGCAGCAGTTGGTTTACTATATAATTTCTGTACCGCCGAGATAAACCTCCGACCGAGCACTAAAGATAACATTGTGTGCCATAAAGACCCCCAGGCCAAATAATCGAAGGCCTTCTCGGCGTCCAGCATCAACATACCGATCT
This sequence comes from Triturus cristatus, assembly GCF_964204655.1. Classification (NCBI taxonomy): domain Eukaryota; kingdom Metazoa; phylum Chordata; class Amphibia; order Caudata; family Salamandridae; genus Triturus; species Triturus cristatus. Next base: position 853,400,956 of record NC_140588.1, on the reverse strand, counting down.
GCTGGTCAGAGCGGCTAGCTACATCGAATGCAGCAATAGCTGTATTTATATGTGCAGCAGTGTCTCGACCCGGAAAAAAGCCATGCTGTTGTTCAGAGACCAATAGGTGAATCAAAGGAGCTAAACGAGAGGAGAGAAGCTTTGAAAATATTTTTGCATCCGCATTGATCAAAGATATTGGTCGGTATGAACTCCTATGCTCCACAGGTTTAACTTTTTGGGGAAAAAAAATGATATTAGTTATATTCCAGGAGGGGTGCGCATCCCCACCTTGCAGTATTTCATTAACTAGCTCAAGAAAGACAGGGACCAACATGTCCCTAAAAGTTTTGTAAAACTCAAGAGGAATAGTATTTTCGCCTACCGCTTTGCCAGAGGGTAGTGCACTAATTGCTGTCTTTATTTCTAATAAATCCGCATTCCTATCCAGTTTGTCGGATTGAGATGAATCCAAAACAAGCATTGCACTTTCTTGTATGTACTCTATAGCTATTTGCTGATCAAAACTAGCTGAGTCACTATATAGGTCGGCATAAAATAGCCTAAATTGCTCTATTATATCTTGGGATTTGGTATAAACTGGACCATCTGCCCCTTTAATCTGCCTAATATATGACCTGGCCCTCTAATCTGCTAACTGATAGGCCAAGACCCGTCCCACCCGTTCTCCATATTTATATTGTCTCGTTTTGAACTTATAAAAGCTGTTAGCTACTTTAACTTTTAGCCTTCTACTGAGCTTCGCTCTTATATCAATGAGCTGGCGGTATATGATAATTCACCAGCGTCCTTCAAGGCAGTTGCTCGAGCATGTCGCTGCTCTAGATCAATGTATTGCCTATGCACATTTTCTACAAGATTTGCATTAAGCCAATTCTGCTTAATAATGTATTGAAGTGTTGCCCCTCTCACATATGCCTTTAAACAATCCCAAACTATTGCGCAGGATGCAGTATGTTCATTGTTTTCTATGTATTCCTCAGCGTTTCCTGCATAAAAGTTACATAGTCAGGGTTGCTAAGGAGGTGCCTGGGAAACAAAATGTATTCTATTGACTCCTTCCCCTCAAGTTGAAAGTGTACTGTAAGCATAATGGTATTGTGATCCAATGTAATTTTAGTATACACCTGCATAAAAGAATTTTCAAGCACAGCTTTATAAGTAAAAATCATATAGATTCTGGAGTACTGTTTATGCGCATGTGAAAAAAAGTATAACCAGGTATTGTAGGAAAAAGTTTTCTCTAGACGTCCTCCATTAGGTGTATATAAAGTTGATCATATACAGCTGCCATAACCTGAGCCATTCTGATTCTTGCTGCAATATTTGTAGTATCAATCTTTTTATCTAAGATACAATTAAAATCTCCCATAACTATAGGATCCCCAGCCCATTCCAATAATTCAGAGCACAAGAAGGAGATAACATCAGTCAACATTAGGGCCATAAACCGTACATATCGTCACCTTGCGGCTATAAATCAAAAGTTGGGCAATTGCCCATCTTCCCATGGAGTCGCCAGAGTATGTAACACAGTTATTGTACATTGTTTAGACTTCAATAAAGCTACTTCGCGAATAGATGCCGACTGTGAGGTGCACACTATCAAATCATAACCAAGTTGTTTAAAAAGGGTTCTATCCCTAAAGGCCAAATGCGTTTCTACCAGCCCAACTATATGAGGAGAAACATCTTAAGTTCTTCGGCTACCATTCGTCTTTTGCTAGCCTGATTGAGCCCAGAAACATTCCAACTCATGGGTTTAACACATGGCATTAAGTAGGTTTTGAAAATTCAAATCAGTCTCCATCCCCGAAAAAAAACAGTACCCTAATCCTGTGCTCTAACTGTGCTTTTTTAACTACAACTTGACTATTTAACCCCTTCCCTCCGCAACTACCCCACCTACTAAATAAAAAAAAATGGCCAACCTGGCCAAACAACAATCTCCACACATCCCTCACCCTTCCAACCCCCCACCCAGTATCCTAGAAAAGGAATCACCCCCTTCCTTGCTGTCCTGGAATGACAGCATACAGAGGGCGACACCCCACAACCCACCTGAACCCACCACTACCCAACCATACCACTGACAGATAAACATGCAAATAGCCAAGGCTCAGGTGTCAGAGGTGCTGAGATGATTCAGGGAAACATCAAGTGCTGCAAAAGCTGGTCCAGGGGTGAGCCCATTGCGGAAGTGGGTCTCTTCAAAAGGCGAAGTAAAATCTATTGTCTCTAGATCATCTAATCCAGGGGACCATGGTAACATTCTAAATGCTATCTCGCATCATGGGCGGCTTGATTTGATGGTGAATACTATGGCAAACACCCGCGAGGCCCTTCCAGCTGCTGGCATGGGTGCCGAAGGCCAGCATGCTCAAGGCAGCTTACAAAGTGGGACTAATAATGGAGGTCAAGGCTCTTTCCAAATGCCAACAGATATGGAGACTGCTCATGCCTCGGGGTTTATATCCCCCATATCCACAATTCTATCCACGATGTCTACTCCTGTCATACCTACATCGGCATCCTCTTCTACACTGCCTAGTAAAGAAACCGGAAATTTAAGCAGCGCTAAGCCTACTCAGCATACTAGGGATGGTGAGGAGGAAGAACCTTCACTCTCCAGAATTATGCAGGGGCTCGCCATTCAGGGAGCGGAAGCACAAGTCTATTATCAGAAGGCCAAGGCCGACAGTACTGAAATCAAGCAAGCACTGTCAGAAGTTACAGTCAAGGTTTCCCATTTAACTTTTGAGGTCTTTGACCTTCAACAACGGGTGGCAGCTGTGGAGGAGGTCAATACCCAAACAGTGAATCTGGTTAAAACACAAGACTCTCAAATGACTCTTATGCAATTTAAGATCGAAGATCTTGAAAATTGGCAGAATTTGAGGATTTTCGGAATTCTGGAAGGCAGGGAAGGCTCTGACCCACGGGTATTTATCGTAAATCCGCTACAGAAGGCTTTCCCTGATCTGGAATATTGGGACATGGACACCCAAGTTCAGAGAGCGCATAGACTTCCTCTATTTCTCCCACAAAGTAGCCAGGCCAAACCAAATTTTGCAAGGCCTATTCTGGTGTTCTTGGCCATTTTTTGCTTTGCCAGGCAATCTTTTTTAAGGAACGGCACACAACACCAGTCAAAGTAGATACTATGTCTATTTTTGTGCATTCAGACTTGTGCAAAACAACTATGGACAAGCGCTGGTAGCTCCGCCAACTGATGGACCCGTTTAAAGCTGTGTGCACGCAGGTCTTCATACAGGAGCCTACCCGTTTAAAAGTCATTAAGGATGGTCGCACACATTTTTTTTTTAATGAGCAGGAGGCGAAAAAGGCACTTTTTAAGTGGCAGCCTACTTCTAAAGTCTGATCTGAAGTTTAATGAAGGCTTAAAAAAAATAAAAGAGGGGGGAAAAAAGAGGGGTGATTGATAATTAGTTTGTAACCATGTCTGTCAAAACTTCCTCGTTTTTGCCTCAGAGGGTACTATTAAGATATGACTTTTCTGGGTTTCCTCGTCCCCTTGGTTTACATGTGTGTGTGCCTCCCCATCACTTCATTTGTGACACTGTGCTTTGTGGTGCAGTTCTTTGGCCAGGGTCAATGTGTCACTCAGGGCATTTCACCAATGGGTTGTATGTGATGTTCTGGTGCTGTTTGTCAGTCATGGTTGCTCCTATACAGTTCAACTGTGTGTGCTGCCCAGTCCTCTGGTCAATTTGTTTCCACCTTTGTGTCCCAGACTTGTGCATCTGTTGGGGTTGTGTTGGCTGTATGTGTGTTGGCTGTGTTATTGCTTCACTTCCTGGGTGTGCTGTTGTCTTTGTGCTGTGCTTTATGGTGTTGTGTGGACTGCTGTTCTGTCACTGATGTCTGTATGTTGCCTTGTCATTGACTGGTGCGCATCTCCTTATGTTCAGCTGTGTTTGGTAAGTGATTTCCGTCCCTGAGATTATAGGTACTTTACTTGAAAGCTGCATTTTTGGAATAGTGCCTGAAGAGTGATCAGGTTTGTGAGAGGGAAGGTCTTCCATTGCATTAAAAGTAGAATTAGAGTCTGAATCTGAACACAAAGGTGGAAACAACTTGACCAGAGGACTGGGCAGCACACACAGTTTAACTGTATTGAAGGAACCATGACTGAAAAACAGCACCAGAACATCACATACAACCCATTGGTGAAATGCCCTGAGTGACACATTGACCCTGGCCAAAGAACTGCACCCCAAAGCACAAATGAAGTGATGGGGAGGCACACACGCATGTAAACCAAGGGGACAGCTGACACCAAAGTGAAGTGTACTGCATTTCAGTAGGGGACATGGCAGGAGTGTACCATATGCAAACAGAGGCAGTGCAGACCCACAATGGGTAGGCATCTGAAGCACAGATAGGGGATGGTATGACAACACACACAACACTGGAGGCAAGAAGGCACCATGTGACAGCAATGCATGAGAAAACACAACCACAATGGCAGTGTGGAACAGCAGGTCTGCACAGTCTCCACAAACAGCAACAAGATACATGGATGTGCAACAAAACAAAACACTGACTTGCCAGTCACACACTCTGCATACTCCGAAGTGACAAAAACAGCAAGTAGGAGTCAGAACTACAAGGACATACCAATACACTGCACAGTGCACATGATACAACTCACACATGTGCATACAACCACATCCACAGGGCCGAACAATCAAAACAACAGGCACACAACTCCTGGGAGACACATGTGTGTAGTTGACAATGCAGGGGCATGCACACATCAACACTCCCGACAAACTCACCCCCTTCACACTGCACACTAACTGACCATCCAAGAGGACAAATGGAAAGTAAGCCATGGGACTAGGATGACTGGCCATCACAAGATGATCACACACATACACCACTGGGTACACATAAAGGAAGAACACACATACATGATGACCCTGGCCAGCCTGCCTGCCATACTGTGTGCAGAAACCCACTCTGTGCTGGCAGTGCCCCCCAACCTGACGTGTACAATATAGCCAACATGAACAAATCAAGTAAATGACAACTGCTAACCATTGTATATTGACACCATTAGTCCCACAAGTATCTGGGTCAGGAAGAACTGAAGACCCTTACACCCCTGAAAAAAGAGAGTAAGTGAGCCCAAACATTGACTATGTTGAAGTGGCACACAGACCATGTGGCACAGTAAACCATATACACACAGCAAAATAACTTTATTCAGTAAGGACACTGACAAAATAGACAACTGGAGCAACTGTCTTTATTCACATATTGCACAGATAGGCAACATGAGAAGAGAAGAGTAAGGCACAAAATGCAGAGCATGTCCATGAGAAGCTGCACAGGCAAGGGTAAAACAGCAGTGAACAACAAGGCCAGTGGCCAGGGCAGAGTGCAGAGTATGTCCATGAGAAGCTGCACAGGCAAGGGCAAAACAGCAAGGCCAGTGGCCAGAGCAGAGTGCAGAGTATGTCCATGAGAAGCTGCACAGGCAAGGGCAGAATAGCAAGGCCAGTGGCCAGGGCAGAGTACAGAGTATGTCCATGAGAAGCTGCACAGGCAAGGGCAAAACAGCAAGGCCAGTAGCCAGGGCAGAGTGCAGAGTATGACCATGAGAAGCTGCACAGGCAAGGGCAAAACAGCATTGAACAACATGGCCAGTGGCCAGGGCAGAGTGCAGAGTATGTCCATGAGAAGCTGCACAGGCAAGGGCAAAACAGCAAGGCTTGTGGCCAGGGCAGACTGCAGAGTAGGTACATGAGAAGCTGCACAGGCAAGGGCAGAGCAGCAAGGCCAGTGGCCAGGGCAAAGTGTAGAGTAGATCCATGAGAAGCTGCACAGGCAAGGGCAAAACAGCAGTGAAAATCAAGGCCAGTGGCCAGGGCAGAGTGCAGAGTATGTCCGTGAGAAGCTTCACAGGCAAGGGCAAAACAGCAAGGCCAGTGGCCAGGGCAGAGTGTAGAGTAGGTCTACGAGAAGCTGCACAGGGAATGTGTGCGACTGTACCTTTCCATGGTCAGCAACACAGTCAGTGGGTGACAATGGGCAATACAGGCCTATGTGTGTGAGAGACAGGCATGTGAGGGTGAACAACACTCAGACTTGGATGTCAGGCAGACTGGGAGCTGGCTGTGTCTCGGGGACTGTCAGGGCACATACACGGGGAGAGAGCGGAACAGCTGAGTTAGAGCTATCAGTGGCTTGGCAAGCTGGAGAGCTCCTTGAACCAGGTGGTGTAGTGGCACGTGAAGGTGGAGTGATGCAGACGGGAGACACGGTGTGGCTGGGAGATTGTGGAGGGGTGCCTTTCCACTTCTTGGGGATCTTAAATTGCTTGAATGACGCTGGATCATAGAGAAGTGATGTGGACACAACAGAAACACTCACCACCAAAGCTGCATCAGGTGCAGACTCTGGCACTCCTTCTGGTGATGTGCTGGACCCAGCGGAACACTTTGCCTGGCTTCGCCTCTGCCCCCCCTTCCCCTGTTTACTAGGTGTCACCCCTACAGTGCCCTCCTTCCCCTGCTTCACTGGGCTTGGAATGGGAGTCAATGTGGTGGGTGAATCTGTCTTGGAGTCCTTCATAGGTGTACCCTTGGCATGCACCACCTCCTTGGTGGGCACAGACACTGTATGCTTCTCTTTGCGAGATGCTTAAGGGGCAGGAGAGTCCTTGGATGGGTATGCATCAGAGGCATGTGTGCCTGAGGTCTGCTGCTTTGCTTTTTGGCCCCTGGCATCGCCTGACGGGCTTTTCTCTCTGCGCTCTGGGGTGGCTTTGGTCTTCTATGGGGATGGTGTCTGTGCCCGGGACCGCTTGGGTTGCTGCTGCTGTGTGCTTTGTGTGCCGTATCATGACTTTGATGTATGTGAACCATTGTCACTATCGTCAGATGTAGCCACTGCCAGGGGGGTGGACAAAGGGACCGGAGCTAGACATTGAGGGGCAGATTTACAAGCCCCCTGCGCCACCACTACATCACTTTTCGTGACGGACTGGTGGTGCAGGGGGCTCCTCCATATTTACAAGGAGAGGAAAAGCCACCCTGCGTGACTTTTCCTCTCCTTGTAAATATGGCCCCTTCACACGCAGCACTGTGCGTTGAAGGGGCGTTCCATGGGTGTTGCTGTGGGTGTTCCCACGCAACACCCATGGAACTAGACACATCTCCAGATTTACGAGAAATCGTAAATCTGGAGATGCATGTGAAGGCTACGCCACCCTAGAGGTTGCGTAGCGAGGCGCAACGAGGAGAAATGTTTTCATTTCTCCACGTTTTTTTCTCTTTCAATGCGTGCTGCATTCTACAGCACGCATTGAAAGAGGAAAAAGCCTCTTGTGATTGTTTTTGTGCAGGAAGGTGTCCCTCCCTGCACAAAAACAATCTCCCCACGATGCAGGCATCCTTGCACCATGGTGCAAGGGTGCCTGCGCCGGCGCATGGCTGCAGTTTGTGTGCCAGCGCAGGGGAAGCACAGAGATGCAACATATTCTTGTAAATATGTCGCATCTCTGTGCTTTCCATTCTAACGCAGCACGGCGCAGCAAAATTACTTGCTGCACCATGCTGCGTTAGTTTGTTGTAAATCTGCCCCACAGTATGTGCCTGTTGAAGGGAAGACTTCACTGTTGAGGACAAAGCCTGGACAGTCCGGTGCAGCCCAACCACGTCTGAATGTATGCCCTCCATGAAAGCAACCACCTGGGCCAATTTTTTGTCATCAATGAAGGCATTGAGGAGAGCTGTTTGGCCTACACACAGCTGGCACAAAAGGTCTACAGATTCAGCACTGACGGCAGCAGGGGGGACAGGGGCAGGGGCAGCAGTGCAAGGGGTGAAGGACACTCTTTCCCTCTTACTGAGGCGGACACAGGCAGCACCAGAGGAAATGGCTGGGAGGGTGGGCACTGGCCGCTGTGTGGTGGAAGATGATGCAGAGTCCCCATTCCCTATGCCCACCAACATGGATGCATCCCCTCTGGCATCAGATGATGTGGTACTTTGCGTCTCAGACTGGGATTCCTCCAACAGACTGCTGTCCCCCTCTGAGGCACTGGTGACATCTGTGTCACTGGGCTCCTGTGCAGCTGTTGAGCTGGTTTCACCCCCACTGGTGTCCGTCTCCTGTCCCTTCGTGACCACAGTAGAAACTGTATGAGAGAGAGAGATGCAGGGTCAGGTCAGTGGCAGCAAGTGAACAAACATATGCAAGCAATGCATGACAAAAGTTGACCAAATCTAAATGTTGCACACCACCCTGTGCATTCACATTGTGCTACCTCACTATATAGACTAAAGCAGCGCATGGAAAATGGAAACTCAGGCATGAGTAAATCATGTGATGACCACAACACACAACACCCTGCTTGTGGCTCTGTTCAACCAGACACACAACTAGTTCTGAGCACACATAGGGACATGAGGGGGGCACACTACTTGTTGCCAATGACAGATCTGGATGGAACAGGAGGGGACAACACAGACTACAACATGACAGTCCGCAATGGCCATTAGCCCATGCCATCCACCATGTTGTATTTTGAGGAGAAAAGACTGGTGCACATTGTTGTCAGATGTCTAGGCCTCCCCAATCTGGGTGAATGCAATGGATGCATTGATGAAGGCACAGTCAGATCGAGCACACTGCTGTTCCCTCCCATGGGATTTCCAAGACTACCCCAATGCAGAAGAAACCTGAAGAGCACAACTCAGAATGCAATGTGAATGCACTGCATCCAAATCACCTTTGTAAGTACAGGTAGGGCAAATGCATGACTCCGGCACCCAGCCGAGCAGCCACATACATGCCACTGCATCACACTACCAACATCACATAGGCCAGCGCTGGCGCAGGCTCTGTACACATGCAGCCACCCTCCACAAATGCTCAAACCTGGCTTGCTGGTGATGCTCCTTCAAACGTGCATCCAGCTCAGGCTGTGTCACCGCCAAGATGCACCCCATTAGTGGTGTCATGCTGTGCTGTGCCATGCCAAATGCCCAGTACGAGGAAGTGGCCCCAAGGTCATCTCCGCCACGTTCTTTGCCAGCCAGCTGATGTCGTCCCATCTCTTGTGGCAGTGGGTGCGCCGTCAGTTTGAGACACCCAGAGCTTGCACCTTCACTGCAATGGCCCTCCACACGGCCTTGGACTGGTGTACCTTGAGCTGCGGGCATGGGAAACAAGAGGGGAAATGATCAGTGACACAGTATCATGTACCAACATGTATCAGTACAGCAGCAAGATACAAACTCATCACATATCCAACGATATGTCTATCAGAGACTAGAGTACATCTCACATGGTACTTCTGCATGGGAAAAGCTGATGTAAAAGCATGCAGGTGTGAGGAGGAACACAGTCCCTGCACATCTCACACACATGCAGGATGCCAGCACTGAAACACCTATGTAGCCTGCCCACATCTCCAGCCCTTTGTTGGCTTGAGCAACACATATATCACATGTCAACCTGTTTTTGGGGGTAGACTCACTGTGTCAAAGACTGCGCAGCCCTCAATATCCCTGCCCTGTGAATAGATGACTGTGTCATGGATGTCACATTGAGGGACATGATCTCACAAATCCAAAATCCTATTCACAGGGCCGGTCGTGTGCAATCTACAGTGCTGAGATGGCCCATAGCTGAGGTGTAATGTGAAAAGACTGATGTAATACTCTGTAAGTGAAGTGATGTGTCCTTGTCTTTGTGGGCGGAGACTGTGCTGGCCAGCTGGGCTCAAACTGAGATGGATTACATGGGCACCACGCACAGCTATTCAGCCAAGCAATCACTGTCCTGCATGAACAACCTTCTGCATCACTGTATGGCTGACAGCACAGGTCACTCATACATACATTTGCAGGCAGGCAAACCTGTGGCATTGGGTACACACACCTTCCCCCTGGAGAAAGCATGTCAGGCAGTGCATAACACAACCCCACACTCTCAGGCACATACTACATCAGTCCAACTACATGTGTGCCCCCCCTGCCCTACCCCCAGATGTTGAGGACTTACCACGACATTTGGGGCACCATATAGCCTTGGGTACTATGTGAGCACCTCGTCCACCAGGACCTCCAGCTCCTCGCTCATGAAGGGACTGGCACGGATCTTCTCTGTCCTTGCCATCACTGTGGACATGAGACAATAGCGGCGGAATTGGGTGGTGAGGGGTCTTAGGCAGCAGTCCCTGGAGGCAGCAGCAGGCAGCAGGTGAGGGATCTCTGGCAGCAGTCCCTGGAGGCAGTAGCAGGCAGCAGGTGAGGGGTCTCTGGCAGCAGTCCCCGGAGGCAGCAAGAGGCAGCAGGTGAGGGGTCTCAGGGAGCAGTCCCTGGAGGCAGCAGCAGGCAGCAGGTGAGGGGTCTCTGGCAGCAGTCTCTGGAGGCAGCAGCAGGTGAGGGGTCTCTGGCAGCAGTCCCTGGAGGCAGCCGAAGGTGAGGGGTCTCAGGCCGCAGTCCCTGGAAGCAGCAGCAGGTGAGGGGTCTCTGGCATCTGGCTCTGGGAGCAGTGGAAATGTGAGGCTCACTCCCACACATTGTCGTACTTTGGTATTTGGGACCACGTAGGAGACAGGGCCCTACCCCTGTTTATTCATGTATTAGTAAACCGCGATTGGTCAATGCGGTATTTACAAGCGCTTTGCATAACGTCCCATTGCCAAATGCACTATGTATACGTTATTCTACATTGACTCCGTGGGTTCCATCTTGGAGCGGTGGCCATCTTAATAAGTTGCCCTCACATAGACAAACACATAAGCAAGTACGGGCCTTTAGAATACATGTACTTTCTGCTTGACTTCTCCATGACCTGGGCAGCTGGTCTCCGCTGCCCCAGGTCAGTCCGGTCTCACGAGCTCCCCTTCCTCCGGCCACCTGTGATTAGCATCAGGGCTTGACACACCATAAAGTCCTTTCATCGCACACAAGCCTCCGGCTAATCACTTTCGCACCTGCTTGTTCCTGCTTTATGGCCTGTTTCTTAAAACAGGAGATGCTCATGTTTATTGGGGTCAGATGTGGGATCTGAGCCTTGCTCGGTAAATAATTGCGGGCTGGCTGAACTGAAATGTGAGATTGCAATCATGACTCTGCTTGTTCTTTGAAGTAAAATATGTGAATGACCAACTGCAAGAGAAGGGCGGTGTTGCCCAGAGCATAATATGCATTATAAAAGAGAACACTGGTTTTCGTTCTGCAGACTGCCTCATTCAGTTGCTAAGGCTTCTGTGCGACGTAGTCTCACTCATTTAATGTTTAATAAAGATGTCTTTTTCATATTTCAGCTTCTTCTGTCAGTTTCTTTGTTGCATTACCGTGAGAGCGTCTTTTATAATACTACAGCAACAGGATAACCCGAAGTCATAGGGTGCTATCCCTGGCACCGCTGGGGTCCTAAAATCCCCGGTACTTCAATTGGCGCCCGACAAGTGGCATCAATACAAGTGACTATCTGGAGGAGCGATCTTGTCAGAGGACAGAAATCTACTGGGAAGAACAGGACAGAAATCCACTAAGCAGGTACCGAGGTTCTGGGGGATTCTTTGTCTCTGCAGCCCAGTATATCTCTGATCTTTCTGACTTTGACTCTCCAAAAGATGTCACTCCCGATTAGAACCCTTTTGGCGTGAGTATTATAAAAGACGTATGGGCATGTAGAACTTGACAGTTAGAATTTGGATAACCTTTTTGATTATTAAGAATAAGAATTAAGTATAAGTGGGTCGCTCCCAGTCCTTTGGTTCTTTGGGTCTTTAATTTGGTTATCGCAATTACCAAAGCCGAGGCGTTGGTTTCTTGGTTTCTGATTTGGTCATTGCAATTACCAAAACCGAGGGTCTCGCATATTTGCGAGTTTATTGGTAGAGATAAACCCTTGAAGTTTGGAGCTAGATTAGTGAGCTATAAGATGCCTGATCTTAGCAAATTTGGAAATGTAGCTTTTGGTTTGTATAAGTTTGGATATGCGAATTGCAATTTGTGTAGGCAGGTAATGAGGCGATATTTCTCCATTTGGTTTTGATTATAATACTTGCGTTTTCCGCAGTATTTTTGGCATGCCTGTTTGTAAGCTCACATGGAAAAATGTGTTGCTTTTTGTTTTGAAAGGTACCATAGTGTGGGAAATATCTAAATAGGTTAGATTTAAAAACATATTTCTTCCTTGGTGATTTTGTATCCCCAGGGAATTAAAATATGACATAATACAAAACAAGGATCCTTCGTTCTGCGCAGTTTCACGAATGAAAATATGCACAACGATTTTGTGTGGTGTTCTGCTAGGCAGAGCTAGTGAATTGAGCGCATTCACTACTTCTTGGACATGCATCTGTCTGTGGGGCTGTTTATGCAGCCTTTTGGAACACTATTGAAAAGCGTTGCTTGTAAATATGACCTACAACCAGTATTTGCAAATGGTTTGTTTCAAGTATAGTCTGTGAGCTGTTCTTTCTTTCTGTCATGCGTATTGATTTGTAAGTCAACTGTGTGTTTAAATGTCTGTGGTTTTTTTATCATTAGTGCAACTTCTGTAAGTAAATTGCGACGGCGCTATTTATGAAAAATGGCTAAAGCGCGCTGTATTGTCTGTTTAACCCCTTTCTGTTTGTGTCTGAAATGAGCTCAATATGTGTTTGTGGGTCTTCTGATGTTTCCAGTCTGTTAAGTAAATTGTTGGTTAATTAATATCAAGTACAAACTTAGAAAAGGAATCCAGAAATTAACCATTTGATTTGCTAAAATAGCTATATGGTGCTCTTTAATTTATAGGATGAGCAATTGTGCACATATACAAAACTGCCGTTAAATGCTTAAAGGATAAAATTAGAAACACATTCGATAGATATAAATCAGGCCCCAAAAACGAAATTATCTATTTTTGCAAAAGTAAATACATTTACAGCATTTTCCTTAGATGCGTTATATTAGATGTTCACAGGCAAACTTTTCAGCTGCAGTATATTTGATAGAAATGTTCATTCAGCCAGCACCTTCCCAGTTGAACACGGGTGAAATTTGGCAGAACCGTTTTTTAAATGAAAGTGGCGCAAAAATGTGGCGGGTTTCAAATTGGGCTTATGCGCTTAGGCTTGTGAGTTAAATGTGTCCAAAATGATAGGCAAGGGATGCAGCTTGTTTTTTATACATGGAATTATCACAAAAACGAATAATTGGGATTTTTTAAAAAGAAAATTATTAATCATGGGAAAAATTATTTTAAAAAATAAGTGCTTTTCAAAATCGTTTTTTGATATTTATAAAGCTTAATACTCATACTATGACCTCCTAGCATTAAAATTTGATTTAAGTTGTGTTGCATCACTAAAATGACAAGCATTCGCGCGTACAATTTTCCCTTGGCGCAGGCGCAAACAAGCTCATTTTTATAAAGTATGAGTTATTATTTCCAATGCCTGACTCATGGGTTATGTAATAGACATTCTGGTAATGCATATTACGCAAGAAAATTGTAGGATATTCATTTTTTAATGCTTAAAATATCAAAGTCGAATTTGGGGATAAAAAGACTGTTTCAATTGCATTTTCTTTCATTCAGAGTACTGTTTAAAGTGTCTCAGGCTTCAGTAAATGCATACGTTTAGGTTTTGATATATATTTACAGGTTGTGCCTTCTTATGATTCAATGAGTCAATGTGCCAGTACAAAGGCTTGTTTTAATATCAGGGTTGAAGGTTCTAACTTTAGCTGTGTCTGTCACAATACTACTGAACACGCTATGACAAACAAGACCTTGTTAAAAACTTGGGGAAATTAAATAAAATATGGTGTCGCAACCCGCAACTATTTGATGTTAATAAAAAACGGCCTTAATGGAGTTAGCACCCACATAGAGAAAGAGGAATGGAGAATTGTTTTTTGATGAAGGAAAAAGAGGATGTTTGTGAGCAGGTACGTGATGAAGTCAGTAATGATAGAGGGGTGGAGAAATGTAGAACTACGGTTATAGGAACTGGGTAATACGTAGGAAGGAGAAGAACAATTGGGAAAATACAATGCCGTGGAGGGAAGAGAGATGATGAAGGGGAGTAATAAAGACATGAAGAGTAGCATGAGGAAGGTTGTATTGACGAAGGGAATAAAGAGGAATATGGTACCGGTTTGAGTAAGTAGGAGAGGAAAGATGAGATTGCAGGTTCTAGCAGTAGGGGTGAAAATATTGTGATTACCTGGCGGGAGGCACTGAGTTTCATATGCTAATATAAAAGGGACTAACAGAGCTCGAATAAAGGCAAATGACTAAATGATGAAGAAAATATCAAAACTCATTGTGAATACAATTCACTTAAGGTTGATGAAATGTATACCATTGCATAGGATTACAACAAGCATTTATTCTAAAAACTGGTATGTGTGTTATTAAGTTTTGTGAATTATTCACAGTACATGTAGTTTAACAATCTGGGAATAGGGATAATTTTTTTAGCGCCTAAAAAGAAGAAATTATTTTTTAACATAGAGCGAATTATTGCAAGTTAGGAGGGATTAGGAAGGCCTTCTGGCTTTGACGAATTCAGAGTGCTAGAAGCTGGGGGTTGGGAGCTGCAGAGGCTGGCGCAGTCAGGCTGCTGAGATGCTATCTTTAGTGTAAACAATGAGTAGGCTGCCACGTTGACTTTTATGACCTTTTAAATTAGGGCCTTGCCTCTGTGGAATGCAGAATGACCTTGCTACACGGGCCTCTAAAGGTGGGGTTTCTAGTTTCTCCATAGCATCACTAAAACTAAAGAACTTAATTCCACCGGGAAAAGGGGTTTTCTTTGAAAGTCCAAACATCATGTTAAATGCTTTGCTGATACATTGGTGCTCTAAAAAAAAAAAGAAAATAGAATGATGCCTGCTATAGTTGCTCTTATTTAACAGAAAACGAAGTGTTGCATTAAGTCTTAGACAGAAAACAAGATGCAGCCTTTTTCTAAAATTTCTTTAAGGCTACATGCCGACGTGAGAATGCATTGCCAATTAAGACTTCTTTTTCACAGTGGAAATTGTAGGTTTCAAATTACTATGGAGTGTCAGTGTAACGATTTTTTATTTCTAGAAATGTAAAACTTGAGTGGCTGGATGTTGAAAGGACTGACAAGAGGGTAACAGTTAAGTAATGCAATTTATTTTTGTGTATTTGGTTCTATCATGAATTGTTCTTGCTGGTCCTGTATGTTAGAAGAGTAACAGTAGAGTTATGTTTGACAGCAGATTTCCATTGCCTGGTGATCTACTGTCAAAAAGGAGGGTAAGTATTTTAAACCTGACAAATTAAACAGGCCCAAATATTGGGTTTTGGGCTGCAGTTTTACAGTGCATAAAGTACATGACATGGTGTTGTGTGTCACCGCTTTTTACATATGCTATTGTTTTGTCTATGCTTTTTGTGCTTGATATACAGCAAGTATATCTGATGGCTTTGATGTTTTGTGCGTTTTTATTATTTTTTGCATGTTTTCGTTGTATGGGGATGGTCATGACGATGCCCATCGCTACGCAACAGTTGGTTGAACTTGTTCTGGTTACTAAATTCCACAGCTAATGATATTTTCATGCTGTGAACATGAGAGGCAGCACTTTACCAGTGCATGTCTAAATTGGCTATAATGGTATTACAGAAAACTAAAAGAGATCTACAGGATCAAAGTGTGTCACCTGTCACCTGTGACCTGTCACGTTACTGCCCTTCCCTTAAAGGAACAGGCAGCCCTACATTTATGTATCCTTGATTGGACCTAAGGATGAAATTATAGATCTGTGACTCAAGGTGGCCTAATTTCTATATTACATTAGGTAATGGTGTCCTTTCTCCTAAGTAGCATATGGCCTTTGCTTCTTAAAAGGAAACTAGGTATTCATTTTTCCCTGCAGAAGGAACTGGAACATTAGCTAAGATTACCGTATATGGTGTAGTCGCCAGCGGTAGAGTTAAAATGTATGTGACTTTGGCCTTTTGTGTATCACCCGTACTCTTGGTGATGTCACATGCCTGACTACCACCCAAGTAAATTCTTGTCCTTCCTATAGATTTTTATTTTTTATTGCTTTTGTTTCTTCCCTGCCCAATGTCGCATTATGCTTAGTGATTGGGGATTTTAGTTGTGTCCTAGTTCCAATTCCCTTTTCCGTATTCCTTTCACCAGTCAGCCCATTTATTATTGTAGGTGTATTGTTCAGGTACATACTTCCAGACTGCAGTGATGCATCAGGAACCCCCATATTATGTACAATTCCCTTTTGTATGACCAGACTGGTTTCCAAGAATTTTCCTTAGGCCTGCTGCAATGTTTTCCAGCCTGACTGTCAGGATAGCGATAGCCTGGCTAACTGACTCAATATTATAGTAAGACAAGTTTTCCATACCAATAGGAGATATCTTGCGTTTACCCTTTTGAACATGACGAATTTTCAATGTCTATTTTTAATGTGGTTTTTACCCTTTTTGTTCCTGCTGCTTTAATTTTTGGTGGGATCAGATGTGTTCTAATCATGCAAATATCAGGACCCTCTAGTTCTTGTCTTTTGTTTTCATATCTGACTATTAGCCTGTGTATTGCCTAGTGCACCTGATATGAAAGGTTTCTACATGCCTATGATAATCTGTACCATGTGATTTCTCTATTGAAATGTCCTAGATAAGGAATTTAGAAACACTTATATGTAATCATTCAGAAAAAAAATGTGTGTTTGCCCTCTTAGACAATGCCACCATATGTGAAGACATCCATTTTAGATAGAATTCTCTTGTAGTTATCTACCCTTAGATGATGAAGGCTCTCACACGGAAACCCAATTGAAAAGCTTAGAGGAACTGTTTTGCCTACTGCCCTTTTTTATTTGTATTGCTTCCTAAGAAAGACAGTGTATTCTGGACCAAAATTGTCCCATGGCGTGTGGCCACTCCTTTGAAGGACCGCAGGCCACCTGTTTACAGTCCCCTTGTTATACAACGAACTGGTTAAAGCATCACGCTTGCTTCGTCATAAGGCGTTCAACATCAGAAAAGATGGAGGAGCTGGTTTTGCCACAGAACCAGAATTTCAGTACACAAGAGCGCCTGTCATGTGCTGGTAACCTCTGACAGTGTGCAGTCCCTTGAGCCCCTTGGCCTGAGTTTTTGGCCACACATACCCCCTCTGTTCCTTTGCCTCAATGGAAGTGCAGTGCACCGGCGGATCCAAGATTGACAGAAGGCACTACATTCCAGTGCCCATGAAAGAGCAGCCTGAGCGTCCTCTGATACCGAATGATGAGTGTTGGATCCTGAGAATGGTCCCGGGTCTGCACAAGATGATCTGTGCCCATGACCAATGAAGAGCATATTATTTGTAGTGTCTGCAGCAGAGGAAAGACACAGGTGCACTGCCTTGAAACATTGAGACCGTGAGCTGTGAGTGTTTGCCAGGAGGGCACTCCAACTGAGCAGTACTTTCTTTTTTTTCATGAAAGGCTTGAATGAAGAGGCCCATGCAAAAGAAAACAACAGAAGAAGATTTGATGGACAATAGAAGCCTGCCAGAGAGGCTTTTTGAACGGACTCTGGGCATAGGTGGTTTCACGAGAGGTTTCCGTGTGATTGTATAGACTAGGTGTTAGAAGACTGTTTGTTTTGCTGGCATTGTCTAGTATAAGCAGAATAAAATCCATTTTCTGTGGAAAGGTGCCCCCTTTTCACCTCAGAGCATTGATGAGGGTCACCACTGTTTCACCTGAACATACAAAATGTATAGGAGCCCTAAAATGTTACTAAATATTTCATTTGTAATAGGGGTCGCTACTTTCTCCCGTTGTCTAAATATTCTTAATAAAGTGTTTCCTAGTGGGTTTTAAACATGACGTTGTCATTTATGGGTGGGATTGTTTTTCTCTACCCAATTGACTTCTGCAACCGCTTCTCAACCTATGTCTTTTCCCACTACTGTTTCTTTGCACTCTTTTTCACCCTTTTCCTGAACATGAGCAGGTTAAAAGATCAGAATTCGTAAGCAATTCTTCTATACAGCTTCTGCATCGACACTAGTTAGTAGTGAACATCACTAGATAGAGGTATTCCTTATTTTGTCCTGCCATATGTGGCCTTTGTGCTACTACATGTGTCCCGTGAGAGTCGCTAAGTAATAGGATGATGCTACAGAAACATCTCCATGACTTCATGTCTGTAGACCTGGACTAAGATCAGTATGAGTATAGTGATTGCCTATGTAAGGGCAAAAGGAGGGTCTGTCGTACTTTGGTATTTGGGACCACGTAAGAGACAGGGCCCTACCCCTGTTTATTCATGTATTAGTAAACCGCGATTGGTCAATGCGGTATTTACAAGCGCTTTGCATAACGTCCCATTGCCAAATGCACTATGTATACGTTATTCTACATTGACTCCGTGGGTTCCATCTTGGAGCGGTGGCCATCTTAATAAGTTGCCCTCACATAGACAAACACATAAGCAAGTACGGGCCTTTAGAATACATGTACTTTCTGCTTGACTTCTCCATGACCTGGGCAGCTGGTCTCCGCTGCCCCAGGTCAGTCCGGTCTCACGAGCTCCCCTTCCTCCGGCCACCTGTGATTAGCATCAGGGCTTGACACACCATAAAGTCCTTTCATCGCACACAAGCCTCCGGCTAATCACTTTCGCACCTGCTTGTTCCTGCTTTATGGCCTGTTTCTTAAAACAGGAGATGCTCATGTTTATTGGGGTCAGATGTGGGATCTGAGCCTTGCTCGGTAAATTATTGCGGGCTGGCTGAACTGAAATGTGAGATTGCAATCATGACTCTGCTTGTTCTTTGAAGTAAAATATGTGAATGACCAACTGCAAGAGAAGGGCGGTGTTGCCCAGAGCATAATATGCATTATAAAAGAGAACACTGGTTTTCGTTCTGCAGACTGCCTCATTCAGTTGCTAAGGCTTCTGTGCGACGTAGTCTCACTCATTTAATGTTTAATAAAGATGTCTTTTTCATATTTCAGCTTCTTCTGTCAGTTTCTTTGTTGCATTACCGTGAGAGCGTCTTTTATAATACTACAGCAACAGGATAACCCGAAGTCATAGGGTGCTATCCCTGGCACCGCTGGGGTCCTAAAATCCCCGGTACTTCAACATATATAGCCCCATGGGGTCATTTCAAAGGTGCTGAGCTGCAGCAATTGGTGGTCCAGGTCTGCCACTTTCAAATGCATCCAATGACCGCCTCCCCGGTGGCGGAGCACGCCTACCTCGATCTTCAGAATTGCATCATGCCACCACTATCAAGGTTTTCATTGGCTCTAGGGCAAGCTCCATGGCGGTGACACACCGCAGGGGCCCTGTGTGCGATACCGCAATTTTGGGGGCGGAGCATGCCAACTGCCATTTCCCCGTGTCCCCATTCCTATCACTACTGCACTTGTGTGAATGGGGGTGCTGGTGAAACACCGCGGGGGCCAGGTGGTAGCTACCGCGATATGGATGGTGGAGCATGCCAATCGCCATTTCTCCATGTCTCCATGCCTATCACTACCGCACTTGTGTGAATGGGGTTGCTGGTGACACACCCCCGGGGCCAGGAGGTAGATACCGCAATATGGATGACGGAGCATGCCAACCACCATTTCCCCATTTCTTCATGCCTATCACTACCGCACTTGTGTGAATGGGGGTGCTGGAGACACACCGCTGGGGCCAGGCGGTAGCTATCGCAATATGGGTGCCATACAATGGCCATCTGGCAAACATCAACAGTGCACAGTACCCACTTGGGCAATGGCACATCATTGTGCACACGATGCCAATGTTCCATTTACTAAACTAGTGACTACATATGCCATGTTTGTGTGTGTGATTTCGTAGATTGGCCTGTACTCACTCACA
The DNA here is from genome assembly GCF_964204655.1 of Triturus cristatus. Lineage (NCBI taxonomy): Eukaryota > Metazoa > Chordata > Amphibia > Caudata > Salamandridae > Triturus > Triturus cristatus. The sequence goes on along the minus strand of NC_140588.1, from coordinate 853,381,078 downwards.
TGTCTCTTATGAATTTGATGGTCGTGTAGGCAGGGCAGTGTTGTTCTGGACTCTACAATGTGTACACATGTCAATGTGTTGAGGTGCAGTGACAATCACAGCAATGCTCATCTCAATGAATGATGATCTATTTTGCATGACCTCTCATGTCTGCTCATGCACACATTTGTCATTCCTGCGCCGACTGTGGTCATTGTGTGGTGGATGCGTGCCAGGTTGAAATGACGCATGAAGGTGTGACAGGTACAGCAGCTAGGTAGGAGACAGTGGGGTTGATTTGTTACACATATGCTGGATGCTATAATCCCAGGTGTGCCCATGTGAAATGTGGCCATATCCCTATGTGCATTCACATTGACCAAGGTGGTGTTTGAGGTACTTGTTTTGTGTAAGTTGACAGGTGTGCCCTTTGTGTAGCTGAAGGTGTTCCTACATGTAAGCTGGTCTGTTACTCAAGGCCAAATCTGATTAATCACTTGATGGTGCTGGAGAACATGGAGGATGTGGCGATCATCCGGAAATGCCGTCTGGATAGACCCACCCTAAAAACCCTTTGTGATCTGTTGGAGCCCTACCTGCAGCCTCGCCGGACATATCCAACAGCTTTCACCCCTACTTATAGGGTAATGGCAGCCCTGCATTTTTTTGCCACTTGATCGTTCCAAGAGACAGTGGCCAGCGCTGGTGGGATGTCACAACCGATGCTCAGCATGGTGCTGCGTGATATACTGTCCGCCATGATGACGCCATGATGATATACAAGGACAGATACATCCATTTCCCCAGGGATGCTGAATTGCCCGCTGTGAAGGGTGACTTCTATCCCCTTGGACACATCCCCAATGTTGTTGGTGCCATTGATTGCACCCATGTTGGGCTTGTGCCACCACAGGCAAGTGAGCACATTTACAGGAATTGCATACATTACCACTCCATGAATGTGCAAGTAGTGTGCCTGGCAGATATGAACATCTCCCACGTGTGTGCCAAATTCCCAGGCTCAGACCATGACTCCTACATCCTGCGGAACAGAATTGTGCCCCCGTTAATGGCTAATCTGATTCCAGAGCATGCATGGATTGTGGGTGAGTATGCCTAATCGTATGGCGTGCTGGGTGTGTGACCTGCTGCCCTCTGCCTCAGCGACATTGCAATGTTTATTTGTGTTTGTCATAGCTAGTTGACTCTGCATACCCAACTGTCCCTGGTTGCTGAGCCCACTGCGGAATCCCAGGCCCCCACTGAAGTCCGGTACAATGAGGCTATTGGGAGGACACGTCGTGTGGTGGAGCGTACTTTTGACCTGCTCAAGTCATGTTTCCGCTCCCTAGACAAGACCAGAGGTTCACTGGCATACTCGCCTGGGAAGGTGTGCCAGATTGTAGTGGCATGCTGCATGCTCCACAACCTAGCCATTCACAAGGAGATTCCCCTGCTCCTGGATGATGGTGAGAACCCAAGTCACCAGCCTGCAAACCAACCCGTGTCCAGTGATAAGGACAGTGGAGAGGAGGAAGGTGTTGACCTGCGTGAACAGCTCATCACCCGCTACTTCACTGGAAGGTGGGTGACAATGTACAACATACCCATTGTCTGCTGATATTGCTGTTGTTGTGAAGGGGTTTGCGAGAATTGTAACAGCAGCCAGTTGTAGACTCAGCAATGTTTCTGGAACAGGTCATTTGGGAACATCTACAGGACGTGTATGTTGACACTTGTTGCCCATTGTGACGTGTGCATGTTGTGTTACCCTGATGGTAGGTGTTGTGTGATGTCTGTGATGCCACACCCAGACCAGTGAATGTTGTTCTGTTATGTTTCCCTAGGTGCCTTCAACTTCTCCTTGCCTACATACAGCCCATTCTCCTGGTACATTGTGATCATGTTGAAGACTTTACATCCAGCAAAAAAGACGGAGCAGACACCACAACATGTGTGTAAGGATATTTTATTTGCAATGGTGACATGTGAGGGGGGTGTAAATTTCCATTGAGGTGGTGGTGGAGCAGTGAGTTGACATTTATGGTAAATGAGATAATCGAGTAGTCACCACATTGATGTGGCGAACCAGCCCAACAGACAGATGCCATTCACAAGGCAGTGTGGGGAAGGACAGTCCAAAAACTCAATGCAGTGGTGAAGGGGGTTGCCATCATGGCTGGCTTCATGACTGCTGTCTGGTAGGTGCGTGGTCTCCAGATACTCCCAGGGTCTTCTTAGGACAACCCCTTCATCGTTTGGCAGGGGGGGCCAGTGGGGTCTGAGTACTCACCCCTCTCTGTGAGCTCAGGGGAGGATGGTGAACTGTCATCCTACGGCCCACCAGAGGGAGGTGGAAGTGTTGGTTGTGGCGCAGGCCTGTCCCTCAGTACCGCCACTTGCTGGCCCAAGAGGTCCACAATTTGTCCCATGCGGGTGCCGATGGACCTCATCAGTAGGATGAGCTTGTGCAACAGTTTGTCCGACCGACCCGTTCGTCCCTGGGCCTGTTCGTATGCGCCAAGGACTCTGGTGATGTGTTCCAGGGATTGGGTCCCAGCCTCCTGGTGTCTGTGGGTGACCCTGCCCCTCCGACCTGCCCTGCTGCCACAAACCTGTTGCCTCATCACTGTGGGCACCCGCATCCTCTCCCTGCCCTCCTCCGTCGGTGGTGTGGGGTGGTCATCCTCTGGGACAGGGAGGGTGTTGCAGGCAGCACTGGTGGGGGTGGTGGCCACACAGACCATAACAGCAGGGGTCTGAAGTGAAGTTGTTATTGCCTCAGATGTGGTGGGGAGGATGATGGGGTCCTGGGACCTGTTGCTCCCTTGCACACCAGATGGGCCGGCTTCGAGCTCATCGTCCAGGGAATCCTAGGAGTCAACATCCGAGAGTCCATGTACCGGGGAAGAGACTGGCTCTGCAGGTTGCTGGTGTTGTCCTCTGCAGTGAGTTCTTGGTCACCTGTGGATCAGATGGAAAAATGGTCATTGTAGTGCACGCCGCAAGCTTTGTGTTAGCTGTGTGTCATTCACTTTTTTTACACTGCACAATTGACTGATTATCACGTTGTTTACTATGTGCACTATTGTGCTTCCTGACATGATGCATTGGTACACGCATTACATGTCCATGGTGTGAGATGTCAAGGCATAACATGCGACACGTGCATAATTCATGATTACAGGGGCCTGTTACCATCTAGGCACAGTATGTTTTTCATTGGGGACTCTTTGTTGATTTGTCTGACCTGGCAGGCATCACATCTGGCCATGGACTGGCCATTGTCATCTCCTGCCTACCTTTGTCCTATCTTGTGCATATGTTGATTTGTACCATGACATATGCTTTCGTATTTTTCAAATGGTCTTGTTGCACTTGGCCCATGGCGATGCACATGTCAATAGGTGCTGTGCGTTATTGTGCCCAGACTTTCTTCTACATCTGCATTGGTGTGTCACACTTTGGTAGCTGTGACAGTTTCCTTAGATTACCTGTGTGCACACTGTGCATGGCAATGGGGTAGGTGTGCATATTTTTGCAATGAGAGGGCTGGTGTTGTCATATGGCACCGTTTCTTTTGTGACAAATGTGTGGGTGCACGTACTGGCTACTTACCTGTAATGTGTTCACATTTGGCTTTGTTATGTGACACATCTGTGTGTGCGTGGTGGAGACTTACATCCTGCTCAGTGGGGTCACAAGACAGAATAAAATGTCTACCTACCCGTAAGTTTTTTTGGTGTACTGCAATGGCTTCCAACTGCTTCTGGTGGGAGAGTGCTCTATCCTGCTCAGGTGTGGGACAGGGTGCACGGTGGGAGTAGTGGTACAGGCCTCCCACCCACTAACACCCTCACTGTGAAGATGGCTACCTACCTGTAGTTTGATGAGGGTAATGTAATGGCTGACACTTGCTTCTGGGTGGGGTGGGGGAGGGTTCTCATCCTGCTGAGGTTTGGGACAGGGGGCTTGGTGGGAGTAGGGGTACAGGCCTCACATCCCCAGACAACCTCCCAGGCAAGATGGCTTCCTACCTGTAAGTTTGTTATGTGTACTGCAATGGCTTCCAACTGCTTCTGGGTGGGGGAGTGCTCCATCCTGATCAGGTGTGGGACAGGGGGTATGATGGGAGTAGTGATACAGGCCTCCCGCCCCCAGACACCCTCACTGTGAAGATGGCTACCTACCTGTATGTTTGATGAGGGTAATGTAATGGCTGACACTTGCTTCTGGGTGGAGGGAGGGCTCCATCCTGCTGAGGTGTGGGCAAGGGGACATGGTGGGAGTTGTAGTGCTGTCTGCCTGTACACATGCCCCCATGGTAAATGTTGGTAGCTACGTTTGGGGTAAATGGGAGTGGGTGAATGTTGGATCTGTGAGACATGTTTTTGTGAGTGTGTGGTGCAGATGGATGGGATTTGTCCTAGGTTGTGGAGCTTTGTAGTTTTGCAAGGCAGTACATATCAGTGTGGTGGTAGTCATTTGTTGGTACTTACCGCCCTCCAATCCCCTGACTACTCCTGTGAGTCTCTCTGGATGCAGAATGGCAAGCACCTTCTCCTCCCATGGTGTGAATGGTTTTGGTGGAATGGGAGTGCCACCGCCAGTCCTCTGAGCCAGCTCACGGTTCTTGCTTCTCCTCTCTTTGACAACCCTCTTCAGATCATCCCACCACTTCATGATCTCCTTTTTAGGTCTCGCCTGACCCAGCGCATGCGCTGGTCTGGCGAGACATTTAGTAGGTGGGTTTCGAAAGTGCTACCCACCTTTTTGTGCTGGCGACAAGCTACAGCACACGATGGCGTGCATGTGCACAGCTGCTCCCTGCATTCCCCCCTCCCCTCTCGTCCAGCCATCTCCTGCGCCAGCTTTCTACTGCACCATACCCCTCCCCCCGCTGCTGCACGCGCATCCCTAGCGTGCGTCATCGCGATCGCGATCACTTTCGCTTTGAGAGTGATCGCGATCGTGATGAGGGATTGTCAGTGTGTAAGGGGTAAGGGGATCAGGTGCATTGCCCTACATTGCTTTCGGCCCCTCCTTAAACGTACCTAGTTATGAAGATGGCATGGTCCAGCAAGTGGAGTAAGTAGAGGGCCAACGCCAGTCCTCTGAGCCAGCTCACGGTTCTTGCTTCTCCTCTCTTTGACAACCCTCTTCAGATCATGCCACCGCTTCATGATCTGCATTTTGGATTTTGGGGTGGTCCCTACTGCATTGACCCGTTGGACTATCCTTGCTCACATTTGTGCCCTTGTGGCTAATGGTGTCTGTTGGACCAGGCTACCAAACAGTTGTGGTTCCACTCTGACTATCTCATTTACCATGACTGTCAACTCACTCTCAGTGAATGTGGGCCTTTTCTGTGTTGACATGGTGTGTGGTGTGCAAAGTGGTTGTGGGTGCAGGGGTGTGAGTGGTGGGTGTGGTTGTGATGTGTATGGTGTGTGATGTGGATGACCACGAACTGCCTCCAGCTCAACGCTAATAAGTCTGAAGTGTTGTTGGTGGGAAAGGACAAGGGGCTCTGGAGTACGCAGTGGTGGCCAGTATCCTTGGGCTGTGCCCCAACCCCTAAGTCGGCGGTGAAGAATCTAGGGATCTGGCTTGACTCCACGCTTGGATTTCAAGATCATACTAAAAAGATTGCTGGCACCTGCTTTGGACTCCTACGGGGTCTGAGGCCTATATTAGGGTTTTTTGAACCATCCACATGTCAGCTGATAGTCCAGGTGACTATTTTGTCGAGACTTGATTATGCCAACTCCTTACTGTTAGGTGCCAATAAAGGGGAAGTGAACCGCCTTCAATGAGTCCAGAACGCAGCGGCCTGAGTTCTGCTCAGACTCCCCAGAACATGTTCTGCGTCGGGCGCTATACATCGCCTTCACTGGCTTCCCATTTCCAAGAGGATCAAATTTAAGACATTGTGCTTAGCCTTTAAAATTTTAAAACTCTCCACCCCTGAGATCCTATCCAATTTACTGGTCCCCTATGTCCCCACCCGCCAGCTACGCACTGCTGAGCAAATCCTGGCTACCATTCCCCGAGTGAAACGCACCAGGGCGGGGGGCAGGTCCTTCCGCTATCTGGCCGCTAAGTTATGGAACTCCCTCCCTGTGCAGATTCATCACTTAGACTGCCTGTCATCCTTTCACAAAACAATCAAAACCCACCTGTTTCCTACAGTCTAGCCCTGGCTCTCTTTGGACACTGCTACCAGCGCCTGGACGCCCCTTCGCTGGGGCAGCTGCGCGCTATACAATAGGATATAACATAACGTAACTTGTGCAGGGGGTTAGTGGTACAGGTGTGGAAGTGGTGGTGGTGTTGAGTGTGGTGTGGCTAATTATGTTGTGTTCTTTGCCTCTCCTTTAAGCTGGGGTGTGTGCCCCTTCTCTCCTGGAGTATTGCAAAGGATTGTGGTCAGGGAAGGGGCTGGTTTTATACTCACCTATGTGGGTGTGTCCAAATGGGGTATTGCTGTCAGGTGTGGTGTGTGTGTTGTCCTGGGAAATGTGTTTTTCTTTTTGCCATGTGGTTGTGTCATTGAGGTGTATTTTGTGTATTTGGGGGGCATGGCTAGTTTGCTGTGTGCACTTTTTAGCCTTATTGTGGGTTTTTTACTTCGCCATATTTTTGACGGATCGTCTGCAGCGGTAGCTGTGTTGCAGCTCTTCCGCTGGCTCTCCCATTTATCCCAGTGTGCAACCGCGGCAGTCGGAAACAGCGGTACGTACCGCGGGACCTTCGGGGATATCCTAATTTCCCGTGCGGTGTCTCTGCTATGCTTGCGGCGGGTTTTTGTTTTTCTGCCGCGTATGTGACCGCCACGGACGGATTTTGGCAATCACCGCCCGCTACGGGCATTTTTTCTTTGCCCTGTTCCGCCGCGGTCAGTGTTTTTTGGTGTAGGATCCTAATTTGGCTGCCGGTTTTTCCACGGTGCCGGCGGGCGGTTGTTTTCCGCTTCCATGGTGGTCGTTGTGGTTTCCCGACCGCCATCCTAATAGGCCCCTTAGAGTGCAGATCCCCTTTTCTTACACGCACATTATCCTTGGTACTCTCTTCTCCCAATGGCCTCAGTCATCACTCAGTTTTAAACTTTTAGATTTATTATTAGCTATCACATTTCATTTAATAACCTCTATTTGGAAACAAGCTGATAAAATCAATTTTAGATCTTGGTGGAATGCAGTCTGTTTTCACCATGGACTGGATACTAATTACGTCCCCCCCATATCTCTAGCAATTAAAAGAGATGTCCTATGGCTCCCTATGACAACTTATTTATCCCTATCTGCCTCTTTAAATGTTACTTCTAAGAATAGATCAATGTACGGAAACCACCCTAATTTCTCCCTTTGCCTCCTCATTTTCAGATAATTAATTAGTTACTTACTACTGAATGTTTATTATTCTGTTTTCCTTGTTTTTTTTTATCTTATTCACTTTTATGCTTACAATGATACTTATTTTATATAGTTGCCTGTTATCTTTAATGATTCTATAATATTTGCATTTTGCCTTATCTCTCCCCCTTCTTTTTTCTTCATCCCCTTTTCTTTATATGATGCATTTTCTTTGTATACAATGTGAGATTTCTATCATTATATATTTCTACTGTATCTATTAATTGATATAAAATAGGTTTCGTTATATCATTATATTGCTGCTTCTTTCTTTTTGGATTTGTTTCTTCTTTAATAAAATCAAACTTACAGAAAAAGAGTACATGGCTGGTGAGGAACATAAAGTCAGGATTTCAAATGTAGCACAGTGCTTTGGATTGACTGTACTAATAAGGCTTTATTACTACCTAAAGAGCCCCTGTTTATCAGCCTTATAATAGCAACAGATTGAGGATTACGGGGATGAGACCGACCACCAGACATGCGGCGGTCCCACCTGCCCAATTAGGATGCGCTCGCCATTCTGGCGGGTGCATCCTGTCCTTTTACCATTGCGGACGGTGTTGCTGGCTGCAGCACGTCCGCAATGGTAAAAGTCTATGCACAGCATTTCTGTGCACCATGTGGCAGGCAGTGCCAATAAAAGAGATAACTTTAGAGCCTTTAGAGTCTGTCACAAAATGCTCTGCAAAGTACATTTTATGGACCCCAAGGAAGCATGGAGAGCACTAATGCAATCGAAACATATGCCAGGAGTATTATGACATTCATTTGTGATGTTCTAAAAAGAAAAGTGCTGTGAGCGAAAAACAAATATGGAGTGTCCTCAGGTTGCAGTGCATAACAAGAGTGAAAGGAGTATTGCAACATTCATTTTTAATGTGCAAAAAAGAAAAATGCAATGAGTAATGCGCGAAAAGAGGAATATCATAACATTGCCTCAGACGTGCTCTTCGGCCATTCCTCAAAGTGCAATGTGCAGACACAACTAATCATTGTCCTATAGTAGCTTTGAGTGTAACCTCGAAGTGCTCTGCAAGAAAATCTTCTGAGGGTGCAGGCAGATATGGAGAGTGCTGGTGTCCAAACCAGCCCAATCAGGATTATGCAGCAATGGAGAATTAAATTATGCAACTGGGTTGACTAAATTATGCAGCAAAAAAATGCTATTTGTGCATCATAATGTGGCACATTTTGTGACAGCATTACTTCATAATAGCATTATTTTTACACTGATAACATTGTCTGGGAACAGATTTCACCTGCTTAGCACCAGCGTAATACCCAGATATAGCAATAATCAACTAAAAGAGGACCAGTTGACCTTTGTAAAGAGGCTTCCAATGCGCAAGGAACCATGGCACAATGTTTTTAGTAACTTTTAAACCGTTTCAACTTGAAACAGTTCTTTTGTTAAAATCTGCAGATTGTGCATAAGATAATGGATTAGGCAGCAGGTGCAGCAAATCGATAATTATGTTGAAAATGGTGCAGGATCAAATAAATCCAAGGCCCTGGCTAACGCCTTTTCTTGCAGTTTGCATGCAGGTCCTTGATCCCGGTTCATACATAACTGTTGCATGGCATAAGTTTATTGTTTGATTAATTAAAAGCATTACAATCATTTTGGATCAACATGATAAAGTAATCTTCAGTACTGTAAATTTCTGTTACAACTAACATCTAGTAAAAAATTACCTCAGCTGTACCCCTGCAGTAAAAATTAAAAAATAGTTAAAACAATAGATATCTTAAGGATGTACAGCTGCATACTAAAATAACAAGAGCTCACTTTTTTCAAAAATGTCAGTTTTCACTCGAAATTGGAGATGTGCAAATCATAAGACCTGTTCTGGACTTATTAAAATGTTCACCATATTTTAGTTACCGTTTGGCTGCTGGTGACTGTAGGTCGTTACAAAAAATTATAAGACTTTTAAGTCAAGATACATGTTCACAGCAGTTCACTTTATACAAAAACTAGGCCATCACTCAGGTGAGATGTGCAAATACTTAACAAGGCCTGTGGAAAAACTGCTAAAGTGCCTAACGTTTATTCACCATCTTTAACCTTCTAATTAGTCACTATTTAACAATAGACATCTCATTTACAAAACCTGGGCAAATTGTTGCTAAAGTACTACTCATTTGTAGGACTTTTATGACAAGATACAACTGTGCTATGTTAGGACTGCAATTTATCGACTTCAAGTAACAAAAGGATCACATTGTTGAAGCACTTGCCCATCTACATAAAATGAAAACCTGTTATCTGCATATACACAGGATTTGCTTTGCTTAATACAAATTAACCCTCTATACTACTTTATGATTCATGACTAGACAAAACACAGATCTCTCCATCGTGTGCATTAACAACAAGAGTTATCTTATCAATATTGTTATTATTACTGGGCACACACAGATATCTGTTGCATGCGCCTTAAACCCGTGAGATGTTTTATAAAAGCGGCTTTTGCAATAATTAAGCCAGAACAGATTACTGTTGCATTTCTCCTTTGTGCCAATTTCCTTGTGGCTGAGTTAAAAAAAAAATATACATATAAGTTCTCTTTCAGACAGCTTTTTATGACTCTGCACTCATGACTTCACCTCTTCTTTTCATTGCCACATCCTGAACCCCAATGTATGTATTGTAGGAGCAATGGCAGACCTGAGACATGTTTAAATAGGCTTTGTTCTTGATGCTAAGTTTAGTATGCCTAGTTTGTGGAACTTAGTAGCTTGGATTGTCTATTGTAGTTAGTTATTCACCAAATGTCTTCCATATTTGAGCTGGGAATTACTTCAGTCAGAGAACTCAAGTTGCAGACTTAAGTACTAATCAGCTTGCATTTGTTAAACCTAGCAATTTACTCAAATGTGCTCATGATACACATGCTAAGCATACATGGGAAGTTTTAAGATATGCTGTCATTTCTTGTGATGTCACTGCCTGTGAGGTTATGGGCTGGGATGAAACTTCCTGTTATGTAATACGCGATGTCAATCACCAGGATGTCACTTGCATACTACCTAACTAAGTTAGTCCCCCCAATTAAGATCATATTTACTAGAAAATGTAGGAGAGCTGGGCTGTGCCAAATCTGGCAGCGCCGCGCTCCGGCATTTTCAAAATGCAGGGATACGCCACATTTACTACTATATGGCACACCCCCGTGTTTTTCCTAGCTCTGGCGCTAAAATTATCTGCCTAGCGCAAACACAGGCATTGTGGTGAATGACTCTTTTTTTTTTTTTTGCAGATTTATATAGCGCAAATTCAACCCGAAGGTATTGGAGCACTTTACATGAGCACCAGTTAAGTTACAAAAGGACACATTCATTTTTTTGATAGGCATGGGGAGATTAAGTGATTTGCCCAGAATCACAGGCTGTGGAGTCGACCCCAATGCTCCAAATTGGTTTCCCTGCTCCAAAGTCAGCAGTCTAGCCGTGAGACCACACCCTCTTCCTGACGTTTTCCTGCACATAAAGAATCATTAATAGAAAAAGCAAAAACTAGGAGAAATAAAAGTATTGTTCCTTGTGCTCCATTCTAATAACTGCTCTTGCATGGCATTAGTTTTTGTGCTGTCACAGATTTACACCTTTTTGTAAATCTGGAAAAACGTCAAAGAGCAATGTGTGTTGAAGTGGAATGCCCACAACAACACCTCTTGCACGCCCCTTTGCCGCAGGTGCCTGAGGCTGTAAGGTGCATATTTACAAGGTGACCTTAAGTCATGCTAAGTGGCTTAGCACCACCTTGTAAATATTGAAAATGGTGCAACGTCAACGGAGCACCAAAAAGTGATGCTCCGGTGGCAAAAGGGTTTGTGATCTGGCATTGTGAGAAACAATGCAAAATGTGAGCTGCAATGTCCATTCTGCACATGGTGATCAGGGAACTTGCAATCATGCAACCTGCCAGTCTGCAGAGTGGTGGCTTTTCACTTATAAAACAAATCAATACACCCTCATCATATAATCAGAAGACATCCACTGAAAGTTTTTGAACCCACTGTTAAGCCTAAAGGCTGCCACGTGTGCTTGTGCAAGGCAGCGCAATTTGTAAGCTCTGCCCCCAGCATTTATAGCACCCCCTCAAAAGCTTAGTAAATGTGCTCCAAATAATTTCAGAATTTTCTGTGATAGAAAAACAAATTGCTAGCATAAGAAACCAAATCACGTAAAAGATGACCACTTCAAGAAACCAAAGGCCATATAAAAATAATGCGTGTGAGAAAATGCAGTGTTTAGGTGGAAGACACACTTTTACATGCTTGAAAACGTTTCAGCTGTCAAAAAATAATGACTAAACATTGAGAATCTGACAGTCAATATGGTGAGCGTGAATCATACCTCTGCAATGTCTTTGTCCTGAACCTGTTGTCCTAAAACATCTCTGACATCAATGCTAAAGAACATAAACATATTTCTCAAAAGAATATGTCTCACGCTCAATATGGTGTAAATGTCATCAATCCCTCTGAAGTGTGTACTTCAATCAATGGCGGCATTTTCTTCATCACGTTTGATTGTTTTCCACAATGGTATCCCACAACTGGGTGAACGTTCATGTACTGCTCAGTATAGTTGATGCTTTAGTTGCATGCAGACTTGTGTGCTTTATATGTATTTCTCTGAGTCACTAGTTCTTCTCTGATGGTAAATGGAGAAAATATAGCATAACCATGTATTTTGTAGTGTATTTTATTTATGTTTTTTTCTTATGCACTACTAACCACGTCATTTAGTGGACTTTGGTGGTTAAGGTGAGCACCAGTGCATGAGCTGGAAGCACATGCAAAAAACGGAGAAGTCCGGTCTACACAATTGACCATGGACTAGTATAAATCAGCCAGTAAATCAGCCACTTGATGACCTTTTGCAGATTTTAAGATAAAATGCATGGCTTTTGTGGAACCAATCAATGTGCCAGTGGTTTACAGAAATTGTGCACGTATAGGTATTCTGGGAGTGTATGTTCAGAATGCAGAGCTTGCTTAATGATGATATTTAAGGGTCTCATCATCATTACTGGATGCATTCTAAATTCACAACTCCCTGCAGTGTCCCCCCACCTTCAGGAGCCCCCCCTCCTCCTTGGAAAGTTCACGATAAACAAATGGGGCTGTAGACTCCAGTTTTTATTTCAACTGTGAGTGATCAGGCCTTGCCAAGTCCTACCACTTGTTGAAATAATGGAAGGAAAGGGTCTATTTCTGGATGTCCATGCTCTCCACTGATCAAGCTCAAATGTCAGTTGGCACCCTGCTCTCTGACCATGTGGAAGATTTCAAGAGAATCATTGAAGGGCACTTGATCTAATACTACTGTTCCTGGTCCATGCACTTGGTTATCGATTAAAAGCCGTCTGTAAACCATAACGTATATTATTGGCATGTCAAGTGGAAAAGAGGTTGCCTGCCCACCACACATGGCTGACTAGACAAGTAAATAGTATGGCAGGTAGGAGGCACAAAGTGATGGACAGGATTATTGAATTAGGCTCAGCCACTGGAAACTTTTCTTGGCTGCATTCTAGCCTATCAATTTAGCTAATCTATTCCATTAAACACAGTGACCAGCCATTTATAAGTCAATCTTGGCCTGGTAGCTATGTGCACTGTCTCTTGTGAGGTTGGTCTTATTTGTGACTTTCATATGCTAGTTCCTGTAAGTAATAGCATTGATTGCTCAAAGCAATGGTCTTTTATGTAGCCCGGAGAAACTACCAGTGATTGGCGTTAATTTAATTCTTATCAGTGGCTGATATTTAATTAGGCATTCCATCATTTGCTTGTGTGAGTCTCAAAACATGCCTGGAATGCCACCCAGTGGCCAAGGTTAATGTGAGTATTTAACAGTGGCTGAGAATAATGTTTATGTTCCATAAAATTACATGTTTTCTGTGAGTCTTCTTAAGTAGGAGTCCTCTCGTTAGACAGGGTTCCCAATCTTGCTGTTACATAGAAATCAATCTGCAGCACACGCATGGGGTTCAACAAGGCCAATAACCATTTTGGAATTGATTTTCCTCCTAGTCAGAATGAACCTGGCCTGGAAGCTCAATTTGTACTCTTACCAGTGGGGCATGGACAAGGCTGTTTATAGAGCTTCTGCCTTTTTCTAACAGCACAGACAAGGTAAAATTGATGGACTGAAGGTAAAATTGATGGGACTTATGTAGGAAAATGCCTTTTGTTGCATGATCTCCCTTCTTTATTTGGGGGCTGATTCTGCTGTGCACTACTCTGTGCACTGGGACTTTGCTAACAATGGCCCCAGTGCATGTGTTCTGACCCGTATAACATGTAAAAATTGGCTATACTCCTAATGGGCACATTTATTGTATCAATAAGTGTCCAGTACATGGTACACTGTGTACCCAGGACCTGTAAAGTAAATGTCAATATTGGGCTGCAGCACCCATTTTGCCAATCACTACAGTTACCGTGCAAAGCATGACTGCAGGCCTAACACTGTAGCATGTCTGTGTAGTTTTAAAACTGCTAATTTGACATGTCAGAATACCCCTTTTGAGAGGCCTAAACCCTCCTTTAAAATAGTAATAGATTACCTCAAAGTAAGCCTTACTTCCTGTAAAGCACGGTGCATTGGTTATAAAAGTTAAACATGTAAAAGTCCCTTTGCCTGTGTGCCCCTGATGGAACTTTGTGCCTACCTCTTTTGGCTTTCCTTGTTTGGCGCCATTGCTGCTGCTCCCGCTGGCTTCACCCTCCCGCCGCCGCGCTTGTGTCTCTCGCGGCCGCTGTGAGGAGGGAGGGAGACAACTACTACTCCCAGGCTCCCCCGCCGTCCAACACCGGAAGCAGCGTCACCACCTCCCGCGCTTTGAGGCGCTATAAGATCGGACCCATTCCCGGTGGAGCGGGTGTCCCTTTGCCTGTGTGCCCCTGATGGAACTTTGTGCCTACCTCTTTTGGCTTTCCTTGTTTGGCGCCATTGCTGCTGCTCCCGCTGGCTTCACCCTCCCGCCGCCGCGCTTGTGACTCTCGCGGCCGCTGTGAGGAGGGAGGGAGACAACTACTACTCCCAGGCTCCCCCGCGGTCCAACACCGGAAGCAGCGTCACCACCTCCCACGCTTGGAGGCGCTATAAGATCGGACCCATTCCCGGTGGAGCGGGTGTCCCTTTGCCTGTGTGCCCCTGATGGAACTTTGTGCCTACCTCTTTTGGCTTTCCTTGTTTGGCACCATTGCTGCTGCTCCCGCTGGCTTCACCCTCCCGCCGCCGCGCTTGTGACTCTCGCGGCCGCTGTGAGGAGGGAGGGAGACAACTACTACTCCCAGGCTCCCCCGCGGTCCAACACAGGAAGCAGCGTCACCACCACCCACGCTTGGAGGCGCTATAAAATCGGATCCATTCCCCGTGTCGCGGGCCCGCGCGCAGACGGCACCGGGCTAAGCCTGGGCAAAGGGCGGGCCCTCTGTGGCCCTCAGAGGCCTGAGGAGCCTGGGCTGGGCCAGAGATCTTGGCTGCGCAGGGAATGCTCATAGGTTACGATCTGTGAATTCATATTTTAATACTTACGTGGGTAAATAGTGCTGACTGTTATAGGACTGTACCTCTGTAGCTATTCTGTAGACATTATCGTAGATAGCTGGTAGAAATAAGCTACCCTGATGACCAAAGGAAAAAGTGATAATATTTCGTCTAGGATGGGCACAATGGATAATTACCTGATTAGGAAGGTAAATCAGATCAATAACGATAGAAGGGCATCCCTGGGACAGGAGATCCCCATATCAATTCATGAAGAGGTGCCTCTTCTAGTGGTGGATACACCTGTGCCCAGTATTCCCATTACTGGCGTAAGGAAAGTTGTAACGGCTATAGCCCAGGTGTATGATGAGAGACATGAGGATCAGCCAGACAACTCTAGGGCTGAAATAGAGCATGCCTTATCGCCCGTAAGATTGGTCAGAAAATATAAAAAAGTACAACGGAGATGTAGGGGGAAGTATAACCAAAAAAGAGTAGCAACATCCAATCATAAAAGGGGCTTTTTCCTGGAGTCACTAACGGGAAAAAGTTCTGCTCTGGGGCAAATAGGAACTGTGCCTTCGCCAACGATAAATCCAACTAACATCTTAGTAGAACATACTGGGTTATTAAATATTGGAGATACAGAGGATAAGGGAGAAGTGCCGGTTAGTATCTGCACTGATGATTCTCTGTTAAGCACGCCTGTTAACACTTGTGAGCCTTTGCCGAGTTTCTACAGTAGCAATGATGATGAAGGGTCATTATATCTCCCTAGATTCTCCTCTGTATCTCCCTCAAACTCAAATGATATGTTATCACCTAGGGTTAAAAGCAAAATAAGAGGGGGTGGTCCATTAAAAAAGCGGCGTACTGGAAAATTAAAGAAGAGTTCAACCTCAATTTTGAGGGATGTGGCTGATCCACTGACTCCTCCCACGGTGCCCTTAAAGGCAACCCACTGTCCTATTAGTGAGGGTGGCCTATTGGAAAAAATCAAAAACTTGGTGAAATTATTATTGCAGCCCCTTTTAGAAAAGACGATGTTGATTAATACGCACTTGGATCTGATCGAGAAAAAGGTAGAAGCCAATACACTCCTACTATCTGACCTGGCGAAAGGGTTAATTAATATAAACCCCAGTAAAATACCCGTAAAAATTACGACAGCAATAACTCAAGCCCCAACATGTCCTTCCTCCTCTTCAAAATATAACCAGGTCGGACAAAAGCAAACTCTTCCTCCCCCAATTAAAGTACAGACACCCCCTTTGCTGAAGAAGAAGCCTGCTTCTAAGGTGCAACTCCAAAGTAAAGTAGGTGATCAAATGGAGGGTAACTTGATCTTAGAAGAAAAGACAGTACCATCGCAAAATACGGTCAATAAGGATAGTGAGGATGGGATTTTTAATAATAAAAATTGGCAATCACACAAAACAGTAGATTTACCGCCAGAAGCTGCACCTTATGCGATTGTCATGGCGGGTGTCCCCGAGCTCCCTTTTGGGAATAGGGAAGATTATCAATCCCTAAGGAATAAAGTCGTTCTCTGGCTTCGTAATAACAGACCCTTGCCTGCCTACATAAATGGAGAAATCCTAAATGTTAGGCGTTCTAACTGGGTGGGGTCACGACCTAAAGATAAGATAGGGGATGTAATTATTGTAAATTTTAAAGACCATAGAGCTGTTAGGCATATTGGGGACTGGTATGATTCAAGTAGTAGTGACTCCATCTCTACACATTATCTTAGTTATTTCTATCCATACTCACAAGCTCAACATCCTATAAATCAGGAGGCAAGAAGGCAGACCGTGAATAGGCTTGCTTTTAACCAACATGGATATAGTTGGACTCCGTTCTTGCAACCACAAAGTTCATTTAATTCCCACCCTAGGCAGTTGTACCCTTCCACCTCAGGCCCTAATTATGGAAATAATTATTTGCGGGATATAAGAGGCATGGCTCTACCCGCTTATAACGTACTAACCCACAATCGGTTTGATGTTCTTTCAGGCCTTGAATATGTGGATTGACACAAGAAGGATACTTGTTACAGTAAAATATCAGGTATAGGTGGGCACACTGATAAAATTACTGGAAACGTAAAAGAACAGAGGCTCTGGGATGGTAATGAGGATAGCATACAAGTACAATCCGCCCAAAGAGTGACTCATGCTGATTTTGGGAAGGACAGTTGCAAGATCTTGAGCAACCTTGACTTAAATGAGGGGGGAAATAATGGAGGAGTTAGTTGCCCGCGATCTGAAAAGCTGTCGGGTAAAGCATCCTTATATGATTTTGGAGCAAATGAAACAAGGAAAACCTGTACACTCCTGTTTTGGAATGTGGCAGGATTACGGGAGAGAATTAAAAATCCATCTTGGGAAACGGTTATAGATGTCATGACATCTTGGCCCTCCAAGAAACCTGGTCTATTGAACCAGTGTATATAAGTGGTTATAGAAGTTTTTTTACTCCGGCTGTGGGGGGACAATACGGGAGAGCAAAGGGAGGCTTAATCACGTTTGTCTCAAACCAGCTCAATTTTGAGCAGGCTTGGTTCACGCCAAAATCTAGTTTTTATCAATTAATAACCTTAAGCAACAAGAAGGGAGTTAATGTGGTTGTTATAAATTTTTATAACAATATCCCGAGGAAAGAAATTCCTAGCATCTTAAAAATGCTGAGGGAGGACATACAACATGAAACAGATAAAACTGACAGGGAATTAATGATTTTATGGGGGGGGGGATTTTAATTGCCAACTTTGCACAAAGGGTAAACAGGGTATTTGTTGCTTAATGATAGAGCAGGAGATAAACCTAACCCATTTTGACCATTCTCTAATTGGGGACCTATTAAATGATATATTGTTCATGTTTGACTTGGGTTATGCAAATGAAATAGCACAACAACCTACTACCCTTGTGCCTACATTTATTGGTAGAGGAGCACTGTCTACCATTGACTTAATCACTGCCTCAAATAGTTGCAGCCATAAGATTACCAAGATAAAAGTCTTGTAGCTGCCATTAAGTGACCATCTGCCTCAAATAATGGAGGTTGAAAACCCATTTTTTGATTGGCATGAGCATGTGGCCTCAATGTGCACAGTTCCTGATGTGGCCCTTGGGAGACAGACCGGGTACACTTTAAAATGGGGTAAGGTTGTCCCGGAAATGTTTTTAGGTAAATTGTTGAATGTTTGCTCAAATAGTTTTGATATCTGCCTGGAAGAAAAATCTAACAATGAGCAGATAATTGAGCATTTTAATATAATAGCCTCCACAATTAAGAAGAGTCTATGGGTGGAGGTAAAGAACAGGGCAAAGGGTAACAAAAGTTGGTTTGACAATGCCTGTACAAGGGCATTGACTGACTTGAAACATGCTATTCATAGGATACCCCGAGATCTTATAGAAATAAGAGGCAGTAGGAAAAAATATAATGAGGTTTTAAAAAAAAGAAAAAATGCTATAAAAAAGGAGGCCCTAGAAGTTCTATGTGAAGCATCACAGCTTAGGGATGCATCTGCATTCTGGAGGGCCGTAAACACCCCGTTCCTCTACGACAAGTGTAAAGCGCGCATAGAGATTGCAATTGCGGAGGAGGACTGGGTGAAGCATTTCTCAAATCTTTATAAGTCTCAAGATGAATGCCGTATTATAGATTCTGTTATAAGGGGCAATATAGGTGCAGGGGCTGAAAAATTGGTAATAACCCTGAAGGAAGTTACGATGGGTCTGAAAGCAATGAAAGGTGGCAAGGCCGCAGGGCCTGATGGGATCCCAGCAGACTTGTACAAAGCAAACATAGAGATCTGGGGACCCATGCTGGTACAACCTTTTAATGCAGCACTGGCAAGGGGCTTAAACCCGTCTTGGTTTGTCTCGGTCATTGTACCTATATATAAGAAGGGAGATAGACAAAGCTGTGTATGTTCTAGACCAATCTCCCTTCTAGACTCATCTGTAAAAATCCTTGGGAGAATCATCCTGGCAAGACTACAAAGTTGGGCTGAGGAGTATGAGATAATGAGCGACCTACAGTATGGATTTCAAAAGGGCATTGGTACTGTCGAACAATGTTTAAATTTAATGATTTTGCAATCAAAGTACACGAGGATAAAGGGTGAACGCCTGTATCTCACGTTTGTTGATCTCACGTCGGCGTTCGACTGTGTGTCACATGTTAAACTATGGGCTATCCTGAGAGAGCTGGGTGTGGAAGATTCCATTATTTGCTTTCTGAGAGAATTATACTTAGGAGCCACAGCATCGGTCCGTTACAGTAGGGGGGGCCAATGTACCAGAAAATTTGGGGTGGGTCGTGGTGTGCGCCAAGGGTGCGTGTTGGCCCCTTTTTTATTTTTGGTGTACATAAATGGACTTGAGCATCGCCTGCTGCAGGAGTGCAGGGATATGCCTAGGGTTGGGAAGAGGTCTATCCCTGCACTCTTTGTATGCGGACGATGCAGTCTTAATGGCCCGCACCCCCTTGGCCCTACAAAACATGATAATATCTTTTGAGAAGTTTATGTCAAGTTTAGACTTTAAAATTAATTGTAGCAAAACCTTCTCTATGAATTGTGGCACTAGACCTGGAAAGCAGATAAAAAGAATGTTTATAAATAATGTCCCATTGGAGTATACCTCTACTTTCCCTTATCTTGGTATTTTGTTCCATGAATCTGGGGTGTGGACTAGTGCTGTAAAGGCCAGAACCCTTTTGTTCCTAAAAACCATAATGGCCTTAAAGAACTTTATTAAAAAGCTGAGCAAGAAACCGATAAAAGAAATTTTAACAATATATAAAGCCACATGTACATCGGTAGCTTTATATGGCTCGGGTCTTTGGGGGTATTCCAATATAGACTCAATTAAAATAGCCGACAATAGGTTTTTGAGGGATGTCCTGACAGTACCACAAAGTGTTGCGACTTACATATGCCATACTGAATTTGGACAACCTCATATATCAGACTTAATTAGAATACAACCCATCCTTTTGTGGCATAGGGTATGGACAACCAATGAGTGTGTTATGAACCGGGCTATATTGCAGGATGTATTAAAATTGGATAACGTGGGTAGATCTGATTGGCTAAATTATGTTAAACATTTCCTTGTTGAAATTGGCTGCCAACAATATTTTGATGACCCACTCTCAATGGGCAATATATCCAGAAAACTGCTGAATAAGCTATGTATGGAATACCTCGAGGAAAAGAGAAGGCGAGAGGAAATGAAGAAAAAGACAGTAACCTCGCATCTCTTGTTGATAATTGGCAACAAAGTACAGCCATACTTAACTCTGCCGATGTCAAATTATGATCGATTTCTTTTGACCCGCTTTAGATTAAATATTGCTTTTAGACTCTTGTCCTTCCCAGAAATGAATTCATGGATGCGAAATTTGCCTATGTGCCCGTGTGATGACTCCTCGTCCCAATCTGACATCCATATTTTATTTTTCTGTAAATTTTATATTTTACCACGTAGGAAATTCATTATCCCACTCCTCAAAGAATTGCAAATAAATAAATGCCGCCCAGCTTTTTTAGAATTCCAGAGAATGGACACTGTTCTAACTGTTACTGTAGTTTTAAGCTTTTTTAAAAATGTTTTTAAATTACGGAAAAAAATGGGTCTTGATGAAATATAATAGATCTGTTCTTCCTTATACTTTCCCTGTGTAAATTGTAATTTGATGTTGTTGCTTTTATGGTTTTTGTCTTTTAAACCGAATAAAGTACTTTTTGAACTTTGAACTTTGAATATTAAATATGTCCTTAAAGTGAGAATGCCTGAAACGCTTATTTCACTGTAGCAAGGTAGACTGTTCCATAGTATTGGTATTCAATATTATATATACTAATGTTATCTCCTCCTAGGAAACTGTTATATGGTTCATTCTTAGATTTAAAAAAATATTTATTACTAGCCAAAATTGCTGGTAATATCGGATTTCTAACAAATATTTTAGAAAAGGGATCGTCAGAAATCCACCTTTGCCCTGACTAAAGCACTGAGACGTTCATTTGGATGACATGCCAACTGTCACCTAGGAGCTGAATAGCCCCGTGATGAGGTGTGAACTTTCTCTCTGAGCTGAGACAAAGGCCTTGGGTGTGGGGAGGTGTTATGTTTCTCTGGCAGCAGAACCATCTGGGCTGTTCCCAATCAACTAATTAACTGAAAAGCAGCCTAAACTGTCAAAAATAGACATGGCTAACATCTGAGCCTAGCCCTTCTTTTGTCCCTTTAGTGAGCCAGATACCAGCACCAATGGGAAAGGAAATTCTCCCAGAGCAAGTTTTGAGGAGGAGTTGATAATTTCCCTTGCCACACATCTAGAGTGGGCCAAGGAGTTCTGCACGGGGGAAGTAACGTACTGCCATATTGGTTTCAGTTAGAGAGGGACCTAGTGGGATTAATTGCAGTAGGGCACACTGTAACTAATGCAAACGTCAGTAGGGATACCCCTGGGAAGTATTTTCCCATTGTTTAGGTAAGATCTAGAAGTCATCCCACACACCAGCTAGTGCCAAGGCATAAATATGGAACCCCTGGGTACGCTCTTCAGAACTCTACTTTACCTGCATAAGACAAAAGAAGGACTGCACCTGCCGTTGAGACCAGTGAGGGGACCTGAGAGGCTGGACCTGCTCCCACTTGTAGCCATGACAAAGAAGAGTACTCCAAGGGTCAGTTAGTGCACCTCCTGTTAACCTACAATAATGTATGAAACTGCTGAAGAAGCCATTTACCTGAAGAGTCAGCTGATCATTTCCAACAGGACCTGTCCTGGACCTTTCTGGTGGCTTCTACTGGATTGAGTCTTGAACCCCCAGTGCTGTTCCTGAGATCCTGGGACCCTTGGCTGTGTCAAAGTCTACTTTTCCTAATAGCCCGAAAAGCCTGGGACTTCAAAACATTTTGGCATTGAAGACTTCCGGGGGAGCTGGATAAATATGCCAAATCAATCTGATGAAGGTGTATTGCCACTGGGCCAAATATTCAAGTTGCTACTGCTCTGACCTTTTCCACAAGAGAATTTCCATTTGTGAGGGACATCGCAGTGAGAGCCTCTGGTCTCGTGGAGCCCTGTTCAGCTACAGCTTGTAGCCATGTCCCTCTGGAGGAATCTAAGCTCCAATAAAGTAACTAAGTCCAAACTTGGATATTAGACATGTCAGTGTTAGGGTGGTCTTCCCCTAAAATATTGCCTTCCCCCATCCCATTTTGCTGAATTGAATTTTTGTTGGCCTTATGACTCTGTGCACTTTACTACGGCTAACCAGTGCTAAAGTGCTTGTGCTCACTCCCTAAAAAGTAGGACAACTGGCTTACACCGGATTGGCATATTTAATTTACTTATGAGTCATTAGTAAAGTGAAATACCTTATGGTGAAGTGGTATACCGTATACCCAAGCCCAGTAAATTAAATGCTACTAGTAGGCCTGCAGCACTTATTGTGCACCCACTTAAGAAGCCCTTGAAAACATGTCTCAGGCCTGCCATTGCTGCCTGTGTGCAGTTTTGAACTTCCAATTCGACCTGGGAAAATAAACCCCTTGCCAAGTCAAAAACTCTCTTTTTAATGGATATACGTCACCCCTAAGGTATGCCCTAAACAGCCCATAGTGCATGGTACTTTGTATTTTAACAGTCGGACATGTACTTAAATGCCTTAGTAGTGATAAACTCACAAATTAATTTCTCACTACTGTGAGGCCTACCTCTTCCATAGAATAACATTGGGTTACCTTATTACATGTATTAAGTGATAACCTTTGTTTGGGAGCAGGTAGAAATGTCATGTTTGGTGTCTAATGAATTGTGCTTTAAAATCCTCTCAATTCTGAAAAATGCTACTTTACGAAAGTTTGCATTTTCTGGTCCTAACCATTTTGGGCCAGCAGTCTTTTTCCTGGGTCACATGACTAGGTGTAGTTGACAGTTGGCCTTGGTGCATTCCTCCCAGACAGGCTCACAATAGGGATGGAGGGGCAAAGCTTTGCACAGCCCCACTTGTACTTCAAAAATCCTGCCTTATCCCACACTAAGAGCTTCACATTAGCCTTGTGTGCCCTCAGACATCCTGGTCCAGGGCATTGTGGCTGGGAGCACATTTGGTCAGACTATGCCGCAGTGCCGTGCACACACTGTGTGCCATGCACGACATGGTACCTGGAAACAGTGTGCGCACAACAGTGTAGGCGCTGCAGGGAAGTGGTATGGCTTTCAGGCTCACTCTATGAGCCGAAGCATGCCGCCGCCTCAAGACCACCATCAGCTCTCTGTCGGCCCAGATGTCTACTTGTAATGCAGCAGTGGTGCAGACCCAACTTCCGCATTGGTAGTCCAGCAGTTGGACCCCCACAATTATAATCAGGACCTAAGACAGAAGGTAAAACTTTTGACTGAGTCGGTCCTGGTTCTAAATCCAAATCCTGCTCCATTGTGGTCAGACTTAAATCATGAGCAGGGATCAGCAAAGCGCAACCAGATAACCATGGTTGGTGCTTAATGCTTTTTGGTGCTATTTCATTCAAAACTTTAAACATTCATATCTCAGTTCCCCTTATAGAAGTCATGTTGTTTTGATGTCATGTTGTTTATTTGATTATTCTCTATTTTTATAAATTGTTATTCTTTTTGTGTTATTGATATTTTAAATATTTTGAGACTTCTGAATTGCTTTCCATACTTTCTTAAATTAAGCCTGTGTGATTTCTGCCATATCTACCAGCGGCTGACCTCCAGTATATATTAATAAAACCTTATTGGACCTAACAAGAATAGTGGGATTATCACTTGTGCTACCATCCACCTCAATCAAAAATCAACTTTTTGACCGCTAAGATTAATGGATTATGCAGGTGGTATGCTTGTTCAACCACTGTACACCGATAGGGAGAAGAGGTTTGTTCTGTATCTGGCAACCCCTCACCTCAGAAGCCCTATGTGGTTGGCCCACTAAAGATGATCAAAAACTATATAGGTGAGAGAATCCAAGTCTACAGTTGTCCAGGACTATATCTTAGTTATATAACAGAGATTGTGAAGTTACCAAAGAAATGGAACAGGTTCAGGGCCCTGGTTGGTTTGAAATTTCATTACCAGGAATAGAAAGGATGCTGACCTAGGAGTGCTCACTGTCCATTAGATGAAAAACATTCACCAATTTGCACATAACTTTTCTTTGAAGCAGGATAGGATAAAGAATCTTCCTGACAGCTTTTGGCCAGTCTTCAGGGGCAGGACCATTGTGGGTACATGAATAACTTGCAAAAGTTCTGATGAAAAGGAGTGATGCTAAATTTTCACCCAAGCTTAAACCTGAAGGTCAGTGTATTAAGTTCTACACAAACAACCTTTGCTTTTTGCACTGGCTGCTAGGTTATCCTGATCTAGCCCACTGCCTGCATCATCCTGTTAGATGAGGGTGTTGGGGTTGCATCACTTTATTAACATACCATGGACTTACTAAACCATGTAAAGCCTAATTTCCATGGTTTTCTATGGCTTTATAAAGAAAAAGTAACAACAAAGTGCATATTACTGCCTTGCGTTACTTTGTATTTGGTGTGAATCCTACCCACCCAAGGATTTTCATGCATAATCCAGATTTACTAAAGGCAGTAAACCTAGGTTTGCAGCAAAATAGTGTGCCTACCCGAGGCTGACAAAACGATGAGAAATGTCTTTATTTCTCCTTGTTACTTTCTCTTTCTATTGGTTCTTCATTCTGCATCATCCATAGAAAGAGAAATATGTTTGTAAGCATTGTTTTTGTGGGGGGAAGGTATCCCTGCTGGACAAAAAAGAAATCCTGCCTGTAACACAGGCATCCTTGCACCATGGCATAAGGATGGCTGGATTGGTGATTGGAAGAACACAGTGCGCCAGCACAAGTAGGGATCAGATGTCCATTGCATTGCATGATACTTTAGTAAATCTGGCCCTAAAACGTTTTATAAATCTTTCCTTTTACTTGAAAGGACCTAGTGGATTAAAGGAGGAACACAATGGGGAGGTACTTCTGCACCAGATGATCTGCTCCTATGAAAGGATTTTTATTTTTAAGAAGATTATTTATTTCACGCATATACATTCCAAGAATAAAGATATGTTTACTATTTGCTGAATTAATATTCCCTAGAAATCAATGCATTGTATTTCACTGGGTAGATTGCCTCCCTCCTTTAAACTGCTTTTTTTGGGATTGACACTGTCTTTAATTACTCATCTAAAGGCCCTTTCATAGGGACAATGCAAATGCACAGATACAATCTGCTTGTGAAATACATATATGAATTTGCCTGGTACTGTTTTACTGTTACCACCCTGTGCAGTAGCACTCTGACCCAGTACATTCACCTTGTTGGTCAGTTAGTAATAAGCCAAATGAAGTACTACACACATCTGACATAAAAGGGACCAGACCGAACATTGTAAAGTCATGGAAAAACAAACATCCTAGTGCTGTTATCCCTCACAAATGTTTGGCTTCAGGAGCATGCAATACATCTTTATAGTATATTGACAATTTTTGTATTAATTTTCAAGGTGGTTTGCTTTACATTTCTCTGGTTGCATATACACTTCAGTGATATTATGCGAGAGCCAGAGAAGGACACTGGGCTAGTTAACCCATGACATCCAGACCCATTCCTTATTGCTAGAAAAATTGCAGTAGACAAGACAAGAAGGTAAGTGCATTCTTCCTCAAAGGTGCACACTGTGGTGGGAATACATCCCAAACCCACAACAGGTATCATCATTCCATATTACAATTCATAAGTTTAGCACAAGTACACACTGCTGTGGTGTGTCACACAGTATCAGAATACTAGGCACACCCCTGCCAAGTACCACGCATAAGGAACTAGACTAATGCATTGTTATGCTGGTGTTCACTTCACCTCACTAAAATGCACTAGTTGTACAAACTAGAGTGTTCCCTGACTTCCATAGGCACGCTAGGAGCTCAGACTGTACAGCATTAGCGATCATGCTGACGAACGCTGCATTGCTTGAAGAGCGACATGGTCACTTTAATTTATAATAAATAACACGGCTTACAGCCCAGTCACTAAAAGGAACTCTATTCCAGTGTGGTTCCACGGATGAATACATGTTGTTGTCAAACAAAGCAAACAATATCCAGACCTGGCAGGCAGTACATGCCTCTGAAAGTTGACCTAAAGCACACCCTCCTTATATTTGTAAAGTACATTGTATTCCTTTTTAACTGTTCGGCGTGCATGCCCTCGTGATGTGCTCCGTCCCGGGTGCACATCTTAATGAAAACATCGCGGTTTGCGAGTCACGAACGAGTGGCACAGCCTTATTAGCCATTGTGGTCCAATTGATGCACGTCATCAGTAATGTTTCAACAGTTCCAATCCTTTTTATTTCCAACACATTAACAATGCTTGTCCATCACGTCAATGGTACGAGATTCCAAAATGTCCATGCATTTTAATTGCTCAAGAATTACACATCCGGGCCTGTTCACAGGCGTGTAGAGAAGCTCGATTCCTCCAAATCATCACTTGAAATTCACCCAATGCATTTCGGTCTTCTGCGACCTACGTCAGGGGTATCTGCGATGTTTAAACATATGTGTCAGGTAAAGGTAATTCATTAGCAACTGTAAAAGTATAACAAACCATTCTTTCTTGCCCTTGCACTTTAAAATAATGAATACACAGTGCTCATGAAAATAAATATTATTTGTGTCCCCTTCTTTTTGCTCCCCTATTGGTTCACCCCTATCCTCAAATAATTATCAATCCCTTCCCCTTAGCCCGTGTCACATTGCGTTCAACCTCTACGCCCTCAAAGCCAAATAAAGCCATGTGACTCTCACAGAAAACTTCCCTTCGTTATGCCTATACAACAAAAATTCAACCCCTCTATTGTGTCTCTTTATAAACGCATCTACCAGTTCCCATAAAGGCTAATCTGCTTGTTGGAAAGCTTTCAATCCCCGGTTCATACCTGCGGTTTTCTTGCAGTATGCCGGACAGCGTGAATCTGCACTCGAACGCCAGTCTAATCTGAATGAGCTAACGCGATTGTTTTTAGGTCTCGCTGAGCCCAGCGCATGCGCTGGCTCGAAGAGACATTTTATATGTGGGCTTCAAAAAGTGCTACCAGGCCAGCCTAGAGGTACAGTGCATGTGCGCGGGCGCGCGCGCCACGCTTACTTTCACTTTCGCGGCTGCACGGCCGCTTTGATCGCGATCACGATCACTTTAACTGCGCAGACCCAGCCTCCTCTGCCGGCACACTCACAACTGGCAACATTACGAGGGAGTACGTGCCACGTTACTTCAGTTAATTTTACTAGCTGCTCCTTCTCCCTTTTTAATTTCCTGACCAATTTGCCTTTAGTTTTGTTAAATGGTAGCGGCAGTTTCAGTCGATAATCTTTCAAGTATTTGCCCGGCGGTAATCGCCTCTCATACCACTCGATAATTTACCAATAAAAGAGGCAGGCGCCGGAGACTGGAAGGCAGGAAACAAAGTTTTATTCCGTCGGAGCAGAACACATCAGATCAGACATCAAGGTATCGTCACGAGGTGCTCTAACTGCATCTCTGAGACCTGGTCTCTTATACACTGGTTTATTGCTTTATTACACATAGTATATTCTTGAGATTCCCTTGATGTGCGGGGAAATATCCCCTGAAGCCCCGGCTCAGATCCGATCCCACACATGGTTACAGTAGAGGTTCCCACCCTACCCGCAGTGGGAGATGGCTATCGCGCAGCAGGGAATTCCGCTAATTCCCGGGGGTGTGTGCAACCGGCCGGGTCTCAGGGGGTAGGGGCTTTGATTCTACTGTAATCCCTTTGATGTGGGGTGTTTCCCTTACAGTAGGGGCAATAAACTGCATCCGCAGGGCTAGGTGATGGCCTGGGACCAGTTCAGACAATGGGGCGCAGAGGAAGGGGGTTATCAAAGGAGAGGCATGACCATGTATGGGTTGTCGGTCGGAAGTGGTTCCGTAGCAGGGTCGCGCAGAAGGAGAGGGTTTATGGCCTGTATGAGAGAGCGGGGGTGGCCGGCGCGCGGGGGGATGCTTGCAGCGCCAGGGGAAAGCGCTGGCGGTCGAGAGTGAGCGGGGAGAGAGTGGGGTGCCTAAAATGGCGGCTGTGCATTCGCTGCGCGTGGTGCTGGGGAGGGGCAAGATGGCGCAGATAATGTTCAGTTTGCGAGCTAAATTTCCACAGTCCTCCCTTTTAACATATCTCGCCAGCTTGTCCGGCCAATATTCGCCTTTGTTAGCCTTTCAGTTACAGTATCGTCAATGTTCGTCACACATTTAAAGATACAGAGTCTTTAGGGTAGGCAGGAGTAATCTGACACATTTGTACATTGTCTCATACAGTTTGATGAAGCAGGCGAGGAGGAAGTACATTCAAAGTTGCAGTATAGTTGTGTACATGGCTGGTGTTGTATGAATGTTACTATACAAAGTTACATTTCCTTAACTTCTCAGTGTACAGTCGGAAGTGATTGATGCAACATCATGAAAACTTGATAAGAAGATAGTTAATATAATAAGGTGGTTGGGAGAGGATTTTCAACTTTGACATGGGTTCTTCTTTCCAGTGTCCTTGTTTATAAAGAGCTATCACTGGTAAGCTCTCATTGTTGTTCTTCTTTCGTTGGCACTGTTGAGCACCGGCGGTGGAACTAAGGTCCAGCTCAAATCCGATTTCTTCACGTGGCAGGGTGTGACCACTCACTGTTCTTTGATCACAGTCCTGTTCCTTAACACAGTTCACCACAGGTACTTTTGAGACAGGGTGCCGGCCTTTTGTTCCTCGGTAGTAGGTCAAAGTCATAGTCCAAATGAAAGAGGAAGAGAGAATGGGGTGGCATGGGATCGGATCAAAAATGCGGACCAAAGGGGGGGGGCAGAATCTTTTCAGCACTGGGCCCATCAATCGGGCCCGACGGGTTGAGACTTCAGGCACGCTGGTCAGTGAGCAGGGGCCTCGATGTAGCCCTTCGCGCTCATCGTTCTGATAATGGTGTCTCGTCTCACACCCTCGTTGCTTCGTCGCTTCCCCCTTGGTCGATGTCATAGATGCTTTATGATCCGCAGCCAGACTGGGCGTCACGTCCGACCCCTCTCTTCCGATGGCTGCAGGTTATCCTTGAATAGGTTATAAGAAACGAAAGTCTTAGAGAGTTTGGCAGGGAAGACATTTACATACTTCATTCTCTCTCCCAACCACTGAGTAGTTGCGGAAATGCTCTTATCTGTTACTATATGATTGGTGTCTATTAACTCTGATGTTAAGGTGCGTGTTACTAATCTATTAATTACTGCTGTGGTGCAGGGTTCTGTGGGTGTCCCTGTCCATCGCCTGGCCTTCTAGGTGTCAGTTTCTGTGCCCTATAATGCAAGGTTTGGTAATACCCATAAGTGCGAGGTGCTATGGTCATGCGTTCACGAGTATCCTTTTCATACAGTAGGTGACCCTTTATCAGTTTAAAACAGGGGCCATCAGCTGTTTTGTTCGGGATACTCTGAGACGGCTAGTATAGGGCTGGAGTTATCTTTGGGAGAACAGGGTGCTTTAGACATTCTATTTCGGGCTAATTGGTCAGGGGTAATTCTGGGTGGTGGAGATGGTGTCCTTTAAGAACAAAAACCACTGACATATAGTCCCCGTGTTGTGGGTCAGATTGGGAGACATCAGTCGTCTTACCTGTCCTTTCCTTCTCAGCCGATTAGGCTTAATGTTTGTAAAAAGGAGAGGTAGTAACGTGGTAAAGTATGGTCGTTTTTGTTTCTGTCAATTTGTTCGAACACCACTGTGTTCAGGCCAATTATACACTTACCAAAGGGGTGTATGTCGTTAATTTATTCAAGAAGAAAAGAGGGCAAGAGAGAGCCTTTTGCGAGGGAGGGGGAGAGAGAGAGAGAGAGAGAGAGAGAGAGAGAGAGAGAGAGAGAGAGAGAGAGAGAGAGAGAGAGAGAGAGAGAGAGAGAGAGAGAGACGTGTGCATCAAGTAGGCTATTTTGGCATACATACGACACAAAACGAGAGAGAGAGAGATGGGTAAGATAATAGGCCACTTGGTGCACACACAACATGGAGTAGCATGGGTCTGTTCCATGTAAGAAAACACAAGCGGGGAAAAGACATAAATTCGGTGATCATGTACACACAAATGCCGGATAGGGTATGACAGTACATGCAACAAGACGGAGACTCAGGGTTGCGTCGAGCACGGGGACCTCTCCTTTCCTGTCCTCTATTCCTATGCACGCTGCGTACCTTTAGTATTTTGTAGTTTATCTTATGGGTTGTCTGACCCTTTTATTCTCCTCCCTTTGATCGGTGGACGCACACTTCAATCATACAATGACGCTCTCTTCAAGTGATCCGAACATGAAAGGCATACACATTCATATCGTATAATCGTAGTACACACGCACAATCATATCATACAGTTTTTCATGTTCTCAATGGTGGTCTGTAATTTTACACACTATCTCACAACGTTTGTCTATGTTCTCCCTGATATTGAACTTGGTGCGGTCCATGTCCACTCCACTCTTCAGTCGGAACTTCGTCGTGACCTATAGAGGGGAAATAAGAGGGGAGGGGAGGTGCAGTATTCAAAATACCCCAGCGCGCGCAGACACGAAAGGTTCTACCTACCATGTACCAGGCTAGCCGCAGGGTTGGGTAATACCACTGACCCATTATTCTTTAGTTCGAGGCAAAGATGCTCTAGTTCATTCATCTCCTAAATTCGCGTTCCCTGGTCGTGCATGTATTTCTCAATTGGTCGTGTATTATGGTGCAGGATACCATACCTTGCATGCGACATATACCTTAAGTTACAGTTCATTATTGATTTGACAATTCTTGGAAAAAGGGCAGGCGGGATGGGTACAAATTCCGTTAAACAAAAAGATTTTTAGGCAAATTGTGTCTGTATTATCTGTATGCTTTCGTTTAGGAGTAACAATCATTTGTTCAAAAGAAAAACCTTCAACAACCTAGATGATTAGTCATGACACTGATTTCGTAATTCCTTTTTAAGAAGCCCTTTATTTAAAACAATGTCAGTATGGAAATACGGGCCTACAGCCGCCATAGACCGGCCACGGTGTGAGAGGCGTCGAGCAACATGAGCAACACTAGATTAACATAAAAATCGGTTCCCCCCTTTCCCCCACCATCATGTGTGAAAGCATCGCATACATATATATATATATATGTCTTTTTAACACAAATGTCACGTGGCTGGAACGCCACAAGGAGTTATAGGCCACTCCTACATCAGCGCCATCTTGGGGCGGGGTCGGGCCAGTGCACAGTCTAAGTCTTTCCATGAATTAGCAGTTGAACCAGAATTCCTTTCGGTAGTTCGAGAACTTTCGTTAGCGTCAACTTTGCGTCAGCATGGCGTCACTGCAACCTTGTAGCAAAGCCACGGTTTGTTCTTAGGGCGGGGCAGCAGGCGGGTTCTTCCGCCGACGCTTTACTTTCTCACTGCACCAAGCGGAGGCAAGGCGGCTGCCGCCCGGGGGCAAAAGAGCAATGGCGGTGGTTTTGTCCTTACCGGAAGTCCGCAGGAGTCGAATGTCAAATGACTCCAACCAATTCTGCAAGGCTGAGGGGAGCGTTCTGTCAAGGGTGGGGCCCATGCCCTAGCAAACAAGCTTTCGAGTCCAGAATTGTCTCACGGTGGGCCAGGCCTGGAACCGGAGGGGTCGACCGCCGGAGTTCAAGGGCAGCAGTAGCAGCAGCTCTTCGGTACAGTCACCGGAGAGGAGCCAGCAGCAGTAACAGCAGCAGTTCGGGTGGTGCTGCCACCGGGGTGATTCCAGTAGCAGTGACGACAGCAGTTTGGATGGTATCACCACCGGGGTGGGTCCCCGATTACCTTGCTGCGGGGGCCCACTCCTCACGTCGGGCGCTAGCGGCAGTCCTGGTGAACCCGGTGCTTGGGTGGTTGCCTGGCGGCCGCGTGCAGGGGTGCCGGCTCAGCCGGACGGCGAATGAAGTGGCAGGGCGCAGCTCAGCTGGCCGACGTGTGAAAGGTGTGGTTTGGGGTGCCCTCATCTGCTGGCGAGCCTCCACCTGGGGAGGTGGGGGAGGTCCGTCCGCGTCGCCTCCCCCCGCCAGGGCACCCTCCGTTATTGAAGGAAGAAGTGACTGGGAAGACCCGCACAGCGTGCCAGGGTGAAATTCAGCAGGCCGATGAAAAAAGATGGCTGGGTGCAGCTTAGCTGGCCGGAGAGTTAAAGGCGGTTGGGGTGCCTGGCAAGCCTCCACCTGGGGAGGTGGGGGAGGTCCGTCCGCGGCGCCTCCCCCCGCCAGGGCATCAGCCCTTATTGAAGAAAGAAGAAGAGAAAGCGGAAAGGCCCGCACAGCGTGGCGGGCTCCGCCTTGGTGTTGCCAGAACTTCGGCGCTTCGTATAGCCTCCGGCCTATTCGCACAATCGCTCGCCACTGATGTCAATGGATTTTTGCATGGCTTTTATAGCCCAAAGTCAACTAAGAGGGACCGCCCAAAACAGGCCAATGTTGCAATTTCGAGGAAGGAGAGGCGAGGACGGTGTCACGTGGACGTTAAGGCTTTGGGATGGAGGTTGCAGCAGACTGTCATGTAAATAGTTGTTTTAAAACGTGTTTTATCCTGTTCATTTTACCGGAATGTTGTTATACTTGTAATTTATTAAAAATGTTTGACCATACTATTTTGCTGGAGCGTTGTACGTATCAGCGATCTGGTTAGCGTATTCGGAAAAAATGGCGTTTGCTCGATTGCACGTGATCCTAATCAAGTGTGGTGACGTTGATGGTGGGTATCAACAAACTTCCGGTTGTGTCTATTGGGGTCCCTATTTTTGTTCAGTTCCAAAAGGACCGGGCACTGGGATTTCCAGTGTCCGAACCCTCTACAGAATGCACATTGATTTCCATCTAAGTCTCTCCGTCCGTTGTAGGGTGTAGGTGTATGGTCTCTAGGGGGTTTTTGTCCTGGTTCTCGCTGTTTATCTACGGTATCGAGTTGTACCCAGGTATATCCGAACGGCTCAGCGTGGTCAACTTTCCGGATTTGTTTCCACACATCAGCCGGCAGGCATAGCCCAAAGAACAAGTCGATATCTGCTAACGTCATTATCGTTGAGCCTAAGGCTGTGCCTAATTCAGTGTAGAAGGCAGTCGGGTTCTTTCTCAAGTCGGGTAGGGTCTTTCTAAAGGTCAAAATATCTTGCCGGTCCCACGGCTGGTAGACCCAGTTATATACAACCCTTCCCTTCGCATCTTGGTGGTTGATGTCGTCGTGTGTTCCCTGACCCCGTGGGGGGACCCAGTAGGGGGCAGCTTCTTTAATGGGCATCATGGCATCGGCCATTCCTTCCTGGGGCTTAGTTGCTATGGGGGTTTCTGTTTTGGTGGTCTGTCCATGTTCTTTAAGGTGTCGGTAGACCTCGAGTGTACGAGTGAAGAGGTTCGTTACATCGCCCTCTCTTTCTTCCCCAATGTCTACCTTCCTATATAGGGCCGCTAGGCCTTCGGGACCTTTATCGTGGTACCTATCCTCATATGTATTCAGGGTGTGATAACAGAGCCGTACGACGAAGTGTCGTCTGCGGCTGCCGGCATACGATTTATACACGTCCGTTATATACTCCTCACTTTCTTTTCGCTCCACCAGCGTCCCTACTATCTTGTCAATTCCTGCTCGTTCATCTTTAGTTAACCGATTCATTCTGGTGGACTCTTTCTTTCCTATCTCATGGTCGTCTAGCGTTGTAGTCGACGTTAGGTTCAGTACAAGAGGCTCAGCCGGCGCGGAGGCCGTGAGGGCCGAGGCCCCTGTACTTCTTTCGTTCGTGTTCGGGGGTTGTGGGTGTTGCACTACCGATTGGGAGGGTGCATACGGAGGGGGCATGTAAATGGTCGGGGGACCTAACAGTAATTCGTCATTCGTTTGCTGCTTGGAGGACAATACAGGGTAGAGCAAAGAAGGGGTCCTAACAGCGTACTGGCCTGAGGTTTCGGGCTCCTGTCTTAGTTTAGTTTCCCTTCTCTCCTTTATGTCTTCTTCTAACTTTTTAGCGGCTAGGTGAGCTGCCTTTCGTAATTCCTTTTCTGCTTTTACTTCTTCCCTCTTTTTCCGTTGCGTCGCTTCTTTGCGCCACATGCCAATACTGTCAAGCATAGTAGGCGTCGTCTTATTGCTACGCAGAGCTACTTCTAGCGCTTCTATCTTGCGGTCGTCGAAGGATCCCATCAGTGGCCACTGACTTTCGGGGTCCTTCTTGGTATATTTATGCCACAGCTTGCTATAAGCTACGGCGACTAGTCCATATTTAGTGAACATGTCCTTATTAGGGGTGCCTTCCAGTGGAGCCGGATGGTTCACCTCTAATAAGCGGTCCGGGCAGAACCAACTACCAATCAGTGGGGAGAAGATAGGCATGACGGGTTTCAACGGGGACAAAAGTCAGCACTACCTATCTTTTCACTGCTTGCAAAGACTAGACAGAATATCTCTATTCTTCGTTATTTGTAAGCAGAGAATACCTCCAAAGAACCAATATCGAACAACTAGTGTTCGGACAATCAATCAATCAATCAATGGGGAGATAAAGATAGGCACGACGGGTTTCAACGGGGACAAAAGTCTGCGTTACCTACCCTTCACTATTTGCAAAGACTAGACAGAATATTCCTATTCTACGTTATTTGCAAACAGAGAATATCTCAAAAGCACTATTCTTCAAAACAATCAATGTTCGGACAATCAATCAATGGGGAGATAAAGATAGGCACGACGGGTTTCAACGGGGACAAAAGTCTGCGTTACCTACCCTTCACCATCTGCAAAGGGAGAGAGAGAGAGAGTATTTCTACTCCTCCCCGTTTGTAGACAGCGAATATCTCAAAGAGAACAATCAATGAGCACAATCAATGAGCAATACTAGTATTCAAACAATCAATCAATTATTTCGCACTTTTGTCGTATTTCACGACCTTACCCGGACCGCGTGGACAGTTTCTCGTCTTCCGCCTCCAGCGCCCGATCGTCCTCTATTCTCCGTATTTGCCGCGGCACTCCTGATGGTTCCCAGTCAGGACCGTAGATCACTCGAGAGAGGTCTGCTCGGAACCAGTGAAGTTCGGATGATCGGCTGCCAGACGAGGGTCTATTGGGCAGGAGCTCTCCCGATCGTTGCAGTCGTTCACTCTGTCGTCGGGACCTCTCCCACTGGATCCACGTGTCGCTGATGGGCCCCACGTTTGGGACGCCAATTGTTAAATGGTAGCGGCAGTTTCAGTCGATAATCTTTCAAGTATTTGCCCGGCGGTAATCGCCTCTCATACCACTCGATAATTTACCAATAAAAGAGGCAGGCGCCGGAGACTGGAAGGCAGGAAACAAAGTTTTATTCCGTCGGAGCAGAACACATCAGATCAGACAGCAAGGTATCGTCACGAGGTGCTCTAACTGCATCTCTGAGACCTGGTCTCTTATACACTGGTTTATTGCTTTATTACACATAGTATATTCTTGAGATTCCCTTGATGTGCGGGGAAATATCCCCTGAAGCCCCGGCTCAGATCCGATCCCACACATGGTTACAGTAGAGGTTCCCACCCTACCCGCAGTGGGAGATGGCTATCGCGCAGCAGGGAATTCCGCTAATTCCCGGGGCTGTGTGCAACCGGCCGGGTCTCAGGGGGTAGGGGCTTTGATTCTACTGTAATCCCTTTGATGTGGGGTGTTTCCCTTACAGTAGGGGCAATAAACTGCATCCGCAGGGCTAGGTGATGGCCTGGGACCAGTTCAGACAATGGGGCGCAGAGGAAGGGGGTTATCAAAGGAGAGGCATGACCATGTATGGGTTGTCGGTCGGAAGTGGTTCCGTAGCAGGGTCGCGCAGAAGGAGAGGGTTTATGGCCTGTATGAGAGAGCGGGGGTGGCCGGCGCGCGGGGGGATGCTTGCAGCGCCAGGGGAAAGCGCTGGCGGTCGAGAGTGAGCGGGGAGAGAGTGGGGTGCCTAAAATGGCGGCTGTGCATTCGCTGCGCGTGGTGCTGGGGAGGGGCAAGATGGCGCAGATAATGTTCAGTTTGCGAGCTAAATTTCCACAGTTTGACTCTTCAACTACACCTATTAAGCACCATTGGTAAACTTTAAGGATTTCATTTTAGATAAACATATTTCAATAATTACTAGGGATAAAATCCATCTTTACTCAATTTAAGTTACTCCTATCCCCTATAGAGTGCCGCCTCCATCAAATTTCGTATTCACTTGTAATCTTGTGCACTCGCAGCAAATGTGATGCCCTGGTGGCACAGCAGAGATGGTATGACGTCACCCGAGCCCAGCTGGGGGTGCCCCTTCCATTACATTCTTAATAAGGGTAAACACATGTACAGAGTGGTATGCAGCTTCATAGCAAGAAAGGTATGACAACGGACTGGCTTACATTCAGTAGGACAAATATGAACCTATTTAAGTCCGAATAAAATCACTGCCTGCCAAGCAGACAGTATTAGAAGTTTCGTAAATTAAATGAGACTTTGGGAGAGAAAGATGAAAGCTCTAAACATTCCAAAAGCGCTTGAACTTTAATATCCCTAAGGGAATGGAAAGCTGTACCCGAGAACACACACTCATGAAGTGAAAGAGCAAGCATGCCTGCTGGAATCAATCTCAAAGTGTCACTTCACAATAATTATATTATAGAAAATGTCAACCAAAAAACAGATTATGATCAAACTTTCACAAGCTTCGTTACAGCATACACTGGTACAGTTTGCAGAAATCTGCTGAAACCACCGGATGCCGTTAATTTGAAAACGGGCCATCATGCTGTGAGCACATCTGATCCAGCCGACACCTTTCCCTTTAATGATCACTGTTTAGAGTTGTCAAAGCCAGTGGGTTCAATTTAACTACACAGGGATTACCAGATAGTCAGTGCATCATTGCAGTGAATGAAAGAGGCTAGAACAGGAAACAAGTGTCTTTGCGGATACTGTGCTGGAGTACACAAACAGCTGCATGAATACTTACGATTTGTCTCTTCTGCAAACTCGCCTTTGTGGACTCACTTGCCGTCTGCGAGGGGACAGAGACTTTCCTCTTCTGTCTTTGATTGGGGACTGGGCACTTGAGGACTTCAGTATCTGGAGACATTTTGTATGTGGGCTCCAAAAAGTGCTACCAGGCCAGCCTAGAGCTACAGTGCATGTGCGCGGGCGCGCGCACCGCGCTTACTTTCACTTTCGCACGGCCGCTTTGATCGCGATCGCGATCACTTTCACTTTCGTGGCCGCACGGCCGCTTTGCTGCGCAGACCCAGCCTCATCTGCCGGCACACCCACAACTGGCAACATTACTTTTCTACAGCGCTTCGAAGCCTGAACTGGTCTAGCGCTTGAAATCAAGTAAGCAGAGATTCACAATGTTATTTTACATCGCAAATCACGCAGTGTTGGGCAAGGTGACACCCCTACACGTAGTTATGAATTACAGTCTCGCTTGTGTGCAGCCGGCCCAGGTACAAACAGTGTTCACGTGGGTTGTGAATGAACCCGCGATGGTGTGAGACTCCGGGGCAAACCCTGGGAAGCCCAAGGTCTCTTCAGCCCGATGTGTCCGTCTCTCGTCGCCCCTCCCCTCCCTCACGTCTCCTTCCTCCTTCCAGTTCTCACACTCTGCTTTCCTCCCTCCCTCACCTCACGTCTCCTTCCTCCTTCCAGATCTCACACTCTGCTTTCCTCCCTCCCTATCTCACTTCCTGCACACAAACCTTTCCTGGCTGGGGACCAAATCTAAGAGACTTGAGTGAGATAACTAACTTAGGAACACAAGACAAAAAAACAAGCACTTTCCCAGCACTTGAAGCTGTGTGCGTGCACTACCCAGAGACGCGAGGCACGTCCAGCATTCACCGGTCTGAGGCTCGTGCACGGAACTAGCGGTCGCAAAGCCTGGGGTGCACAAGATCACACCTCAGATCTGTGGTGCACGTCTGCCACTCACCAGGCTCACGGAGTTAGCAGCAGGTGATATGGATTCAGCGAAACCTGTCGCCGGGGGACACACGGTGGCCACAGGCAATGGTGAATGCTCCCCGAATGTCATTTCCTGATGCCATATTTGTTTTTAAAATCATCTCACGGGCAGAAGCATGCACATCTGTCACTAACAAACCATCCCCTGCACCAGAGATTAATGCAGTGTGTCTGCACGTCTCAGGGGCAGGGAACCTACACACTTATCACTAACAAACCATCCCCTGCACCAGGGTTTAATGCAGCATGACTGCACGTCTGAGGGACAGGGACCCTGCACACCTATCACTAACACACCACCCCCGCACCAGGGACTAATGCAGCCTGTCCTAATAGAGTCTGGCGGGGGACCCTCTACGTACCTTGCAGGGGGGCCCCCTCAATTATAGTTACGCCACAATGGGAGAAAGGTCAACAAGAGCACTCTTTTTTCAGTGGGAGCACACAAGTGAATGGGTCTGTAGCACTTCTGAAAGTTCATTCACTGTTGATCACATAAGGTCGCTGTGATGTAGTTTTACTCCTGCTTATATTACCGCCACAAGCATTCGGTAATAAGATTTCTGCACAATTTTCTCATGAATCCAGGTCACCTGAATAAACTCGTCCAACTGGTATGGCTGTGCCTTTCTGGTCCTAGCAATCTTGAGCAGGTGAGGGGTTTGTTGAGCTTTCAGAATATTTCCTAGTAGATTAAACAAATCAGGATTCCTTGCAGCGTCCAACTTTACTACCAAAGCACAAGTACTCATTTTCTCTGCCTATTTAAAGAAAAAGCAAAGAAGAAATTGCTTAAAGGATGCTGTGCTATTACATTATGAAGAACAAGCATTTGCAATGCAATAGGTCTCGCATTTACGTGAGTTTAAGTTATTGGCATTGTAAATAATGCCTTTTTTTTTTTTTAAACGGAAACAAAAATAAAAGACATTGTCATTTGCAATGTCAATAGCTCAAACTCACGTAAATGCGAGACCTATTGCATTGCAAATGCTTGTTAACCTTGCGTTTCCCTCCCCACCTGTATCCAACCAATGTCACGTGATCTCATGTCCCCACCTTTCAAAATCCTCATACCCACCCAGAGTGCTATGACGAAATTCTCTGCAATCCCCATTTGGAGGAATCGAGGGGCATATCATCAAGGGCTTTATCTCCGCTCTGAAAGCCAGAAAAGCGGAGATAAAACCAACGCCCTATCAGCAAGAGGGTGCTAACATGCGTTTTCGCATGTTAGTACTCTTTTACACTACGCCTACCTTTGTATCTCTAATGAGATGCAAAGTGGGCGTTTCTGACATACACCACATGTCAGGAGAGCAATAACGCGTCTTTGCGCTATCAGCAAGGATGCCCTTGCATTTTAGCAGACGTTAGTTTTTGGAGAAAACTGCTGTTTTCTCCAAAAACTAACATCTGCTAAAATCCTGACTAAGCCACCCCTAACATTGGAAGTGGATTATGCTGATACGACCACAGGTTCGTATCAGCAAGGTTATCGCCCTTTTGCAGGGAACATCGCTGGGGAACCAGCGATGTTCCCTGCAAAACGGCGTTAACATCGCTATCTCTGGATTTTTTATCGCCCTGGAGCAGCGCGTTGATGATAACGCGCTACCAGGGCGATAAAATGCAGAGATAGCCAGCGATAAGAAAATGATCGCTAAGCACGGCCAGCGATAATTATCGGTGGCCGTTGCTGATATGCAAGAGGGTGCTAACATGCGTTTTCGCATGTTAGTACTCTTTTACACTACGCCTACTTTTGTATCTCTAATGAGATGCAAAGTGGGCGTTTCTGACATACACCACATGTCAGGAGAGCAATAACGCGTCTTTGCGCTATCAGCAAGGATGCCCTTGCATTTTAGCAGACGTTAGTTTTTGGAGAAAACTGCTGTTTTCTCCAAAAACTAACATCTGCTAAAATCCTGACTAAGCCACCCCTAACATTGGAAGTGGATTATGCTGATACGACCACAGGTTCGTATCAGCAAGGTTATCGCCCTTTTGCAGGGAACATTGCTGGAAAACCAGCGATGTTCCCTGCAAAACGGCGTTAACATCGCTATCTCTGGATTTTTTATCGCCCTGGAGCAGCGCGTTGATGATAACGCGCTACCAGGGCGATAAAATGCAGAGATAGCCAGCGATAAGAAAATGATCGCTAAGCACGGCCAGCGATAATTATCGGTGGCCGTTGCTGATATGCCCCGAGTTTCTATACAAGCCTGTGAATAGGCCCGGATGGGCAATTCCTGAGCAATTAAAATGCATGAACATTTTGGAATCTCGTACCATTGACGTGATGGACAAGCATTGTTAATTTGTTGGAAAAAAAAGGATTGAACTGTCAAAACATTACTGATCACGTGCATCAATTGGATCACAATGGCCAATAAGGCTGTGCAACTCGTTCATGACTCGCGATCCGCGCGTTACTTTTTCTAGACAGTGCATGCCCTCAACCGTTTGGGCATCCTGGCAGTGGAGCTTGGAGTGTTGCTGTGCCCTGAAACAAGCAATGGGCAGGCTGGGTCAGCTTTGTTTTTCCTTACCATGCAGCAGTTGCTGCCTTCCAGAGAGTGGCCTGGTGCTTTTTAGTCCACCACATACCTCAATCCTGGCTATCCTGTAGATTCTCAAAAATCAGCTAGGGGACAGTGATGCTCATGATTGTGGCATGAGGATAGTTTGATAGTGACTGCTGTAACTAGCAAACAATTACTGTTGGTCTAAAAAAGGTAAATCACTCACAATAAGTCAGTATTGTCCAGCGGTTTCAAATAATTTCCTGGCCTTTGCCATAACAGCCTCAAGGCTCCTGCCAGAGTCTCCTAAAACGTTTTCCCACTCAGTGGCAATTATTGCACCCATAACATCAGCATCCCACCTAAGATTCCCAATTGTCGGATAGCCATTAGCGCCTGCATGCTATCACCCCTGTTTAAAACTCGATTGCCTTTGTATGTAGGTGGTTATATGCTGCCTGACTCTAGACCCGCATTGTAATTTGCTCCAAAAACCAACCCAGAAGCCAGAGGGGCTGTGGAAATGTTGCTGGTATGTGTTAAGAATGCTCAAGTAGGATGCTTAACAGTGCAGCCCTGTTTTATGATGCAGTTGCATAATCTTATGATGCAACTCCATTCTTCTAGTTGCATGTGTTCTTTCTTTAGGGTATTCTCTAGACTGTAAGGTGTTGAGAATTCCTTGTAGGCCAGTTGCTGCTGTAACCTCGGAGAGGACTGACACCAGGCTGTGTTCCAAATAAACCTTGAAGTACCTCTTACCACAAACCACTGTCTCGATAAGTGCTTTCATTCGCAATATTTTGGCGACTATTTTTTTTTGGGGGGGGGGCTCTAGCATCAAGGAATATCATACAGCCTGGGTGGTCCAGCATCAGGAACTACGGGGCATATTACCAAGGAAAGGCAATAACATTATCGCCACTTTAGCGGCAGGAAACTGCCTCTAAAGCGGTGATAATGGGCTTGATAATATGCCCTTATGAATTCCCATAGCAGCTCAGGTTCAGTTTCCTGCCGCTAAAGTGGCGATAATGTTATCGCCGTTCCTTGATAATATGGCCCTACATTGGTGAAGCCATGTGATGTGCAGTGTGGCAGAAAGGTTAAAGATATCTACGCTCAGAAAGATATCTACATTCAGGTACTGTCACATGTTGAATGTGAAATTCTTACTTGCACAGGATCTGAAAGTTCAACGCGAGACTCTTTGCGGCGCTGTTCTTTGTGGAGGTTGCCAGCACAAGAGCATTTTCAAAAGACGCATTCATGAGCATGCTTGCTGGCGCGCGCTGCTGAGCTGTGGTTGTCGTTGGCTCAAAACGAACTTCAAGAGACGCAGTTGAGTGCGAGGTGGAGCGCCCATATTGACGTGCGTCAAACCTATTGGCTAAACATA
The DNA here is from genome assembly GCF_964204655.1 of Triturus cristatus. NCBI lineage: Eukaryota > Metazoa > Chordata > Amphibia > Caudata > Salamandridae > Triturus > Triturus cristatus. Next base: position 853,339,144 of record NC_140588.1, on the reverse strand, counting down.
GCACGCTTTCTGACAGATACCACACTTTCAGTATGAGTCATCACGGTTACGAGCGGCCTGTTTAACTCTTTGTAGACTACAGTGAGTTCAGATCAACATCAGAGGATCGCATATGCTTCATATTTAAAATGGAGACATTGGATTACATTTTCCTTAGTGGTTTAAAGATGTTAAAGGTTGACATATGCCTATTATGGTGTGAATTGCAACAGCTTGTCATTAAAAATACATTTTTGTTTATTACCCAGCAACAAAAGGTACACATTTTACCGATATTCAACATATTTACTGAACTTCTGCAATATCTCAATCTAGTGTTCGCTTATATATTTATATTGGTACGTGTTCTTGAATATTGGTACAATTATGGCCAACAATATCATCACACCGCCATTTTTTCTCTCACAACCTGGGCCTCCATCAATACCTTGGGAAGATTGGGTAGAAATGATGGACAATTACAATGTAGCTCTTGATGGTCATGAGTTTTCAGCTGCAAGAAAGAAGATATTGCTTTTGAGTGTGTTGGGGAATGAAGGACAAAGGATCTTTAAGTACTTACCTATAGCTGTGGGTCCAAATGTCTAAGCCATAACCAATGTATTAAAAGAAGCTATCAAGTATTTAGAGCATAGATTTGCAAAGGAAGTCAATTTGGTTATGGTGTGTTACAAGTTTCACACTCAGCCCCAGTCTGAATATGAATCAATTGACAAGTTTGTGGCAAGACTAAGAGAACCCTCAATGAAATATCGTTTTGGCAATATGACTTATGAGTTAATTCGTGACCAATTGATCATCCAATGCAAAGATAAAAAGATCCAAGAGAGACACTTTGGGCAGCTAAAGATCCGTCACTCAATGAAGCAATAGACTTAGCCAAAGTTATCGAGGAATCACAAAGGTGTATGAGAGAATTTAAGAGGAAAGAGAGAATAGGGGATACATCTGTGATCAATAATAACAGTCAGGAGGATGTGGAAGAGGTAGTGTGTGTGGTAAAGAAGAAATATGGGAAAATGCTATCTTCAGTTACACCTAAGAATAAGGGTAGAGAATGCTATAGGTGTGGCAGTACTTATCACACTGCTGAATTAAAAAAATGTTTTCCATTCAATAAGGAATGCAGGAAGTATGGGCGCAAGGGAAATTTTGCTAGGATGTGCGAAAATGGTAGTGTTATCGGTAAGGAGATAAATCTGAGGTGGTGGTTGTTGGTGATATGAAGGGCAACTCTTATGTCAATAGAGTGTTGATGTTGGATGAGAGTAAGAATCAAGGGAAGAAACATGAAGTGGAGGATGCGGGAAGATGTAGGAGACATGTAGCGAAATTCAATGTGTGAGGGAAAGAGATTGATTTGATGGTTGACTCAGGCTCAATGTATTCTATCATTCCAGTAAAGCTTTTCAGTACTGTGAGGGATGGAGTCATACTGTTGGAAAAGGATATCAACCCTGCAGGATATTAGGGGGTACATGGAACGGGACATAACATTTGGAGTATGCAGTACTAATGGGTGTGTGTATGTATCTGAGCAAGGACCTTCAATTTTGAGTGGATGCACCAATTTAACTTACATATAATGATCAATCCCAGAGCTGATAACCAGGTTAGGGTTGTACAAGATTTGCAATTGGATGATGTCTTGAAGGGTGCAGAGAGTGTTTGACAAATCGATGAGGTACCTCAAAGGTTATGTGGATAAAATAGTGCTGAAAGAGAATGTCATCCCTGTGCAGCACAAAGTTCGGCGAGTACCATTGTCAGTGAGGGAGAGGGTAAAAGAGTTACTCTCTGACATGCTCAAAAGATGGTGTAATTGAACCGGTTGAATCTTCACCGTGGGTTTCTCCGATCGTGATCACCGAAAAATCGGACAGATGCCTGAGATTCTGTGTTGATCTGAGGTCATTAAACCAAGAGATTAATGTGGATGTGTTTCCTTTGCCTAACATAGGTGAGATGTTGAACATGGTGAAGGGTGGTAAGTAGGGGTGGACGGAATTTGCATAGTCGCGCTACACAAAGCTCCGCAAAACGGTGAAAAAACTCCTAAAACACGCAGAAATTCTGCGAACACGTGGAAATGCTTGTATGCAATGTTTTTTTCCTGTTCGCGATCGCTGTTTGCGTGCTCGGGGAGAAATATCTTGAGAACACGCATTTAGAGAGCACGAACAAGCAAAAAATTCTGCGAAGCCGCGGAACGCAGAATTTTGGGCAATTCCGTGTTCTCCGCGGAACGCGAAATTACACAAATTCCATGAGCGGAACGGAATTTACCGCCCAGGCCTAGTGGTAAGTACTTCTCAAAATTAGGTTTGAGGAGTGCTTACCATCAAATTAGATTGCATGAAGAATCAAAGAATCTCATCATGTTCATCACTACTGAAGGCACATTTAAGCGAGTGATGACACAAATTTTGGGGGAATTAAGGGGGTCATCTACTTTCAGGATGATATTTTGATCATGGGGAAACTGTAGAACAACACAATACTACCTTGAGGAGGGTGCTAATGAAATTGGAAGAGGCTGGTATGACATTCAAAAAAGACAAGTGCAAATTCTTAACTGAACAGGTGGATTATCTGAGGTATTCCATATCCAATGGGGGTGTCAGCCCCAAACGCTCCTTGTTGGATGTCATTCGCAAAGCACCCGCCTCATCAGGAAAAGATCAGTTAAGTTCTTCCTAGGACTCATTGAGTATTACTCAAAGTTTGTGGAAAGATTTGCAGACAAAACGGAGAAGTTGAGGAAGCTATTAAGAATGGGGAAACGTTTGTGTGGAGCAAGGAACAGAACATGTCTTTTGACACCATGAAAAATGAGATTTGTGATGCAAGAGTTTTAGCACTTTTTGACCACAAATTAAAGTCCATCTTGACAGTAGATGCGAGTGGCAGAAGAGTAGGTGTGGTCTTTTCACAGGTACATGGCAAAAAGGAGAAGACAGTGGCTTTTATTTCACGTACCCTCACTCTAGCGGCAAGAAATTATTCAGTAATTGAAAATGAAGCATTAGTGGCTGCTTGGGGTGCAGAGTACTTTTGAGTTTATTTGTGGCGAGCATGCTTCGTTCTACGCACTGATCATAAACCATTGATTAAGATTTTATCATCAGGTGGTGTGGGCAAAGGATCTGCCAGACTGGCAAGGTTGGCTGCTAGGCTGCAAGAATATGCTTACACATTGGAGTTTGTACATGGTTGGAGAAACATACAGGCAGACTGTCTGTCTAGATTTTCAATGGACTGGGAGGTGGTAGAACCCGTTACGGTCAAGAGTTTCAAATGGAAGTTGCTGTAGCATCCATAGATGATGTGATCCAATGTGGCTTAGGAACTTTCACCAGCCAACAGTGAGAGGAAGAGATGGAACATGATGTGGTACTTAAAGGTGTTTTTAGGATGATCCAAGGAGAGAAAGTATGAGAGAGTACTTTGCCGCAAACTGTCCAGCCTTACTTTAAGGTTATTGATGAGTTGTCCATTTGTGGGGTGAGTCTTTTAATGAGGGGTGACAGGTTTGTGCCTCCTGAAGGTTTAAGACGAAAATTGTTTGAACTTGCTCATGAGGGGCACCTCGGTTAAGAGTTGACTAGCAAATTGCTTAAGGGAGAATTTTGGAGAGAAAGGATAAGCGTATCCTATGAAAAAAACAAAAAGTTCCTGGTGCATTTTGAAGTCGTCACTCATGTAGGTGGGTACAAAACCCAGTCCTTTCTCAAGAACTTGTGTTTCCAGGGGTGTGAGACATTTCTGGCTCAAGTTAGCAGTCAACTCATTGCTGCGCTGGTGGACGTGCTCGTAATGCTCCTGGTGATCTGTTGTTCCAACACAGTGTCCCACTGTACCTGTCTCCTTTGTTGTTTCGGTCGCATGTCCTGAGTACGACCTCTGTTGCCTCTTCGGGCCCTCTTTGTCCTCTGTCCTGCCCAAAAAAAGGCAGCTGGTAACCAGGTCCATTATATGGAAGTGGTTGAAAAGAATGTTGGTGGAAAGGCCAATGTTGTGGTGGCCACCATGACGTGGATTGTGGAATGCCTCGTCCTCTCATCGGCCTAACTCTGAAGGAGGAGTCTGAGTCACTGGAACCCAAGTCCTCTGACTGGCGACAATCGTCTGAGTTGGAGGTCTACTCATCAGTATTACAACGGCAACCTCTGGCTCCTCTTCGATTATCCTTTTTGACCTGTTGTTGTGAATAGTCATCCACTATATATAAAGATAGATCTTTTCTTGGGTAAAGCTATCCAAGTTTTTCTTAAGCTTGTTCACCTTGCATTTGATGAGATCCTCCTTCGTCTCATTCAGTGTTTTGGCGATTTCCTCCAAAACTTTTTTGAAGATAGTAATCTGAAGCAAGTTGATTCTCTAGTTATTGGATCTCTATGATGAGAAGGTCTGCTGTCTCCTTAGCTGTATTGATCAAGAGGACTATCCAGAGTATAGGCCCTTGCATCCAATTTTTTGTTTTCTAAATCTTGATTATTTGCACACAATTGTGTACCAGGGTGACTGAATATCATGGTCCTGAAGAATGCCTGGAACATCTGTTGTCACTAGGGCAGAAACATGATGACCACACCACAGTGTATAAATCCATAACCCTGTCTCATGTTGCTTTTAACCCCTACCCTCTAGGACATAATAATAAAGTCTGTTGTCCCTACTGAGGTAGATTTAATACACACCTTTTCGTTGTACTCTGCCCCTCACGTCTACCTAAGAGGCTTTGAAACATTGACGTGCTCTACAAAACACTCCTGCTCCTTTCCTGCTGGTAAGTTGTAGCCCACACCGGGTACCTTGGTGTCCCAGTGTGTGGAGGAACCCAATGATGAAGCATGTCACCCTCGGGTGAGTGAGGGTTCTCGTCCAAACACCCGTTGTGCCCCGACCTATGACACCCCCTGCCCCGTTCTTTGTTCTTCTCCTGTTTTTGGAGCATCTTGCTACCGTATACTTTGCATGAGTTTTATAATGTTACAAGCTACCACGCCATTGCGATCTATAAAGTATCCTTGTTAAACTTTTCAAGTCCCTGATTTTGCTGAAACAATATTTTTTATGCATCTATATGTTGGGTAGATGTGTGACAGAATGTTTTCCAAAAATGCTTAATTGTGAGAAAACTGTGCCTGCATAAGTAATAAATGTTGCTCTGTGTTGGAGAGACACCGATGGTTCCATTGAACCAGGACCTTGAACCATATTTAACAAAGCTGCAAGCCCCAGAATGCAATGGGATGTTTGCTAAACAAAATATGTACTAGGTGAAGGCATCAACCATAATGGTGAGTCTGTCCTCCCAATGCTCAGTGCTTTAATAACACATTAATTCCTGCAGAGGCTTTCTTAAGCACATAATGTGCAATGTAACAGACATACTGGCTAGATGAATCACTATATTGTGGTTTTATTTCCCTTGTTTTGTAATTCTAACTGGTCTCTTATTTTTGCCTTTAGGCAGTGTTGCCCAGCAGTGGCACAACGGGAGCTGGGAAGTGGAAGAACAGTGGCTGGCTATCATACACAGCTAAACAATAGCTCAGATTTCAACTGTTCCATCTTCGTTCTGTACCCAGCATTTCTTTCAGCTTTCTTCTATGTCTCCTACGATCTTATGCTTGAATTCCATTCCCTGATATCACGTTGAAATGTAGAATGCATTCTTAAGTATGCTATGTTGAGTATGATCAATGTTTAAACACTAGAATTCTTTTTGGACAAGTAAACTCAGATGATTTTTTTAAAAAAGATATTCGTCTCCCACCTCACAGCACAGGTGATACCAAGAAGATTTTTAGGACTACAGTGAACAGGGCCATTCACTGCAAACTGCGTAGTGGAACAGAGTCAATAACTTCCCAGATGGACTGTGAATCCTGAACATTTTTATTCTGGGGTATGGTTGTGTACCATGGATACAGAAGCAATGGTATTAATGAATGGGCACTATTATTATTATTGCCAGATTGGTGGGGTGTGAATTGCAAAGAAGTCTGACTTCTAAGAAATGCGGGCTATTTTCAGTGCCAGGTAGTTGTAAACATTAAAAACAGTGTCCAGATTTTAAAAACCTTAGAGAGATCTTTGGAGCACATGAGACTGACACATATACGTACTAAGCCTTAAAAGATAGGATTTGACACCTGCTGGACTGCAGATTCACTATGACCGTCGCAGATTAGCTATAGCTTGCTATATCCCTGTTGGTCAAGCAGAATGTAGGACATATTTTTGTCTTTTTCCCTTCGCTCCATAATGTCTGACACTGATGACAGTGAGCTCTGCACTTTAGCAATGAGTTCAAAAAAAGGTAAAGGCTGGTGCTAGCCAAAGGAAACCTAGTGAGAGGAAATCTCGGGCAGAGTGCTATCAAAGTAAATTCCACCTGTCCTGGATGCAAGTAGAGCAATACAAATGTAGTTAAATCAGGTTATATGCTTTAAACCTCCTTAACAATTAATAAATACATTTCACGGCATGTTCTTGTTTTTGCTATCCCTATGCTGTCACCTGGGTTTTATGTCATTAGTTTTGAGTTGAGCTACATATTTTAGAAGTGAATGCACAATGCCAACTGTTTTTGCAGATGTATGTTTCCCATGCTGATTAGGAAGAGATGTGGCATTTTTTCTATAACACACGTTGGGGATTCAGCAGACGAGCGTTTTAAAGGGCCCCAAACCCTGTTCATATTTTTTTTCCTGTGCATTTCAGTTACTCCCTGGATAGAGTTTGTGCTTCAAACAAATATGGGAGTGCCGCTTCCAAATACAACGATGAACTGAACTACTATTTAAGTCTGTTGGATGGACGCCTCAGTGTGGTCAATTTAATGCTGTCTATTACTAAACTATAACAAGGAACAGCGGCTCCTGCAGACAATGTATATCATATATGATAATAGGTATACTCAATGGTAATATTCATGGGTAAAGAGATGTCAAAAAGAGACAGATGTCGAGGAGAAAATAGCACAACAGTGGAGAACCGCTGTAGTCAGCCTCCCGCAGTCAAATTGTCACTCTTGAAATCTAGGTTCTATGTTCACTTGGGACCTAGCACCTCTTTTGACCAACTTTGTTAGTAAGTTTAAATTCTTACATAAAGAACAAATCATTTCATAATGTCTTGTTGTGTGTAATTATGATTATCTTTCTGACATATCTTTACCCATGAATATTACCTTTGAGTCAATCAATCAATCAATCAATCAATCAATCAATCAAACAAACAGGGAATTGTGAAGCACGCTACTCGCCCATGAGGGCCTCAAGGTGCTGGGGGGGGGTGCAGCTCCGAGTCAGCCGAAGGGCCAGGTCTTCCTGAAGGTTTGCATAGTGGGGGAGCGTCTGATATTGATCGGGAGATCTTTCCAGGTCTTTGTAGAGATATGGGAGAAGGCTCTTCCACCAGCTCTGGCTTTTCGGATCCGTGGAGTTTTGGCAACGGCGAGGTTGGCAGAGCTGAGGTTTCTTTTGGGTCGATGGAAGGAGACTCTATTGTGCAGGTTTTGGAGTCCGGTGTTGTGGAGGGATTTGTAGGCATGGGCGAGTAGCTTGAAGGTTACTCTCTTCTTCACAGGGAGCAAGTGGAGGTTTCGCAGGTGTTGGGTAATGTGTTCATGTAGTGGGATGCAGAGAACGGGTCTTTCTGTGGTGTTCTGAATGGTCTGGAGTTTCCAGAGAAGGGATTTGTTGATTCCAGCATAGAGGGTGTTCCCGTAGTCCAGTCTGCTTGTTATGAGTGCGTGGGTGACAGTATTCCTGGATTTGGGGGGATCCATTTGAAGGGCTTGCGAAGGATGCAGAGGGTGTTGAAGCAGGTGGAGGCAACAGTGTTGATCTGTCGGGTCATGGTGAGGGAGGAGTTTAGTATGATGCCAAGGTTTCAGGGGTGATCCATGGGAGGGTTTCTGAGGGCGATGGTCTATCAGGTGATACCCCATACTGAGGCGGTGGGTTTGAGGACGAGGACTTATGTCTTCTCCAAGTTGAGCTTCGGGCAGCTGCTGCTCATCCAGGATGCAACGTCTTTCATTCCTTCCTGTAAGCAGAGTCTGGTGGTGTGGGGATGCTTTGTGAGGGAGAGGATGAGCTGGGTGTTGTCTGCGTAGTATACTATGCTGAGTCCATGCTGTCTGACGATGGCAGCGGGGGGGTTCCGTGTAGATATTGAAGAGTGTGGGGCTGAGCTATGATCCTTGGATTACTCCGCTGTTGAGGGTGGTTACCTGTATGCCGGCATCATGGATTCTGGCAGTGAGAGTGCGGTGGGAGACGGTATCGAAGGCTGCAGAGAGATCTAGTAGGATGAGGGCCGTCGTGTGGCTTTGGTCGAGGAAAGTGCGGATGTCGTCTGTGGCGGAGAGGAGGGCGGTCTCGGTGCTGTGGTTACTGAGGAATCTGGATTGGGAAGGGTCAAGGATGGATTTCCTTTCAATGAAGTTTGTTAGCAGGATGTTGGCGATCCTCTTGGAGACTTTGGCCGTGAAGGGGAGGAGAGAGATGGGTTGGTAGTTTTTGAGGCCCATCGGCACTGCATGGGGCTTCTTGAGGAGGGGCTTGACTTCTGCAGGATTATAGTCATTGGGGAAAGTGCCTGTTTTGAAAGTGGCATTGATGGTGCATCGTAGCTCAGGTGCTTGGGCAGCTGCGGCTCTGTGGAAGATGTGTGGTGGGCAGGGGTCTGTGGGAGCTCCTGAGTGAATGCTTTTCATGGTTGTGGCTGTGTTTTCAGTGGTGACCGGGGTCCAGGCAGTTATGGTAGGCTGGCTGTCGTTGCTGGAGGAAGGAGTGGTTTTGGTGTCTGGTGTCTGTTCGTTGAAGTTGTCATATAGGGACTTGATTTTCAGGTGGAAGTAAGAGCCAAGTTTGTTGCAGAGGTTCTGGGATGGTGTGACATCCAGCGCTTCACTGGGTGGTTTGGTGAATTCCTGAATGATGCTGAAGAGTTCTTTTGAGTTGCTGGAGTTGGTGAGGATTTTGTTCTAGATTGAGGTCCTTTTGGTGACTCTGATGAGTTGGTGGTATTCTGTCATGGCGTTCTTGTAGGTGGTCCGATCGTCACTGGTTTTGCTGTTCCTCCATAGCTTGTTGTCTGCAAGTAAGTCTGGATTCCTGGAGGTCGGTGGAGGGGGCGAGCTTGTCTGCACAGTTGGTGATCCATCTGTGTAGTTCTTTGGCTGCAGAGTTGGCGTCAGTTGAGGTGGGAGGGGGATCGTGGTTGAGGGTAGAGTTGAGGTGCTCCTCTGTGACCAGTTTCCAGTTCCTCCGTGGAGGATGTGTTGTAGGTTTGTGAGCGGTGGCCTTGTCGAAAGAGAAGTGTACGCAGTGGTGGTCCATCCAGGGTGGTTGAGTAGTGTGGCTGAAGTGGACGTTGTTGCATACTGCGAAGATGGGGTTGAGTGTGTGTTCTGCCTTGTGAGTGGGGGTGGTGACTAGCTGTTTCGGACTGATGTTGGCGAGGTTGTCCAGGAAGGTGGAAGAGTTGTAGTTGCTGAGGTTGTCGAGGTAGAAGTTGAGGTTTCCGAGCAGTATGTAGTCCATAGAGGCAATGGCGTGGGGGGCGATGAGGTTGTTGATAGTAGTGGTGAATGTGGATCAAGGTCTGGGAGATCTGTAGGGGAGGGTGCAGTGTAGGGTCATTCTGGGGCTGGTCTGGATCTGGAAATGGAGGTGTTCCGTGGATGAGGGGTTGTTTGTGCTGGAGGTGGTGAGTTGGAGGGAGTTCTTGTGTGCAATGGTGAGTCCTCCTCCTAGGTGGTTAGGGCGGAACTTCCTCTGGATCTTGTATATGTCAAGGATGGCGGTCTCATTGTCGGGGCAGAGGTGGGGTTGGTCCTGGTTTCCGCGAAGAAGGCGGCGTCTGGCAAGAGGGTGTTCAGGAGGTCCCAGATTTCTACTGTGTCGAGAGCCCACATTGTGGAGGATGCACCTCAGGGCTTCATGTGTGCTGGTGTCTGGTGGGAGGGCAGTGGCTGTTGGAGTGCGGGGGTTGGTGATGTTTTGTCAGCAGTGTCTGCAGGAGAATTGGCAATGGGTGGTGTTCAGTGTGGACAGCTAGCAGTTGTTGTTCCTTCTGGGATTGAGAGCGTGGAGGACAGTGGAGTCATAGTCGTGGGTGGTCAGAGGACCAGGGTCTCTGGCACTAGTCGGGTCATGGACAGATGCAGGCAGGCATGCCTTTGGCACAGTAGCCACCATTAAATAGGGAATGGGGAAGGGAATGGTAGCCAGAAGTGGGAACCAGCAGGGTGGGCAGCGAAATGCAGGCACAATACAAGTAAAATGAGACAAAGGACACAACGAGGCACTGTAATTAAAAACGGGAAAACAGGCAAACAGGCACCATAACAGCACAAAGGACAGACAAACAGAGAAGGCTGGCCGAGCAGACCAGCAGAAGAGAAAGGCTCTCCCATTGAAAACACCAGGGATGAGGCACAGGCAGGAGCCTGCGGGTGGTGGAGGGCCTCAAACACCTACCTGGCGGAGAGGTGTAGGGGGCAGCGTGAAACAACAGAGCTGCTGGGGCAGAGAGCAGAGTTCCCTGACCAGGAGGTCAGAGGTTTTGCTCAATCGCCCAAGCAGCGGCCGCCATTAAATAGGGAACGGGAGAGGGAAACGCAGCTGGGAGATGGGAGCGCAAACCGGCAAAGGGGAGGGGCCACGGGGCAGTAGGGAAAGGGCAGTGAAAACAGCCACAATACAAATAAAATGAGACAAAGGAAACAACGAGGCACAGTAATACAAATCAGGAAAACAGGCACAATAACAGAATAAAATACAGACAAACAGAGAAGGCTGGCTGAGCGGACCAGCAGAAGAGCAAGGCTCTACCACTGGACCACCAGGGATGAGGCACAGGCAGGAGCCTGCGGGTGGAGGAGGGCCTTGAACACCTACCTGGCAGAGAGGTGTAGGGGGCAGTGGTGCAATGGTGGAGCTGCAGGGCTGGAGACAGAGTTCCCCGAACAGGAGGAGGACAGAGGTCTTGCTCAATTGCCCAAGAAGTGCCCGCCATTAAATAGGGAATGGCGGAGGGAAATGCAGCTGGGAAGTGGAGACGGGAGCGGGAACCAGCTGGGGGGAGAACCTGCAGGGGCAGCAGTGGCAGGGAAAGGGCAGCGAAAAACAGGCACAAAACAAATAAAATGAGATAAAGGACACAACAAGGCACAGTAATAAAAACAGGAAAACAGGCAAAATAACAGAGCAAAAGATGGACAAAAGACAGAAAAACAGAGAAGGCTGGCCGAGCAGACCAGCAGAAAAGCAATGCTCTCCCTCTCGTTCACCAGGAATGAGGAGCAAGCAGGAGCCTGCAGGTGGAGGAGGGCCTCAGACACCTACCGGGTGGAAAGGTGTGGGGGCAGAGGCAGCACAACAGCAGAGCTGCTGAGGCAGAGAGCAGAGTTCCCTGACCAGGAGGTCAGAGGTCTTGAGTATAACTATTATCATATATGATATACATTGTCCACAGAAACTGCTGTTCCTTGTTATTCATTAGATACCCTCGTTCTGTGTGAGTAGGGTGGCCTTTGTTTCCTTGAACATGTCTATTACTATGTGCTTGTGAACAGTCACTTTCTGCAATTTCGCAATTTGAGATAATCCTAAAAATCATAAGGGGCAATCATAATTTTGGAAATTCTTTTTAACTCTAGGGATCATTCCAGTTACGTCCGATCAATATGCCTTCAGCTGCTTAATTTGTGAGGAGAATATCGCCTGTGAGGGTCAAGGTGAGTTTGACCTGAAACACCATATTACAGGTAAAGTTCATACATCCCTTCAGGGCTCAACATTTTTAATTGAGCCCATCTCAGGCTACCTGACAATAAATATTCCTGTGAAGACTCTCTTGCCAGAGAGGAAGAAATAACATTCACAGGATTATTGGCTGATCATAATGCACCCTTTCCCCTACAGATCATTTGGACATGCTCATTACAAAATGTTCTCAGACTCTAAAAATGTGCAAGCTGATGCTTGTGCTAGAACAAAAGCAACGGTTGTATTGAATACTGTAGTTGCACCCAAATTGTTGTCTGATTTATTGACTGACAGTATCAGCCTTTAGTCTGTGTGTTGATGGTAGCAATGATCAAGGCATTGAAAAAATGAATTCCTTTACTGATATATATTTTTTATTTGAAATAGGGGTTGAAATGCTGGAAATTTCTTGCCATGTGTTTAAGCAAGGAAACTATAGCGGAGGTATAGTCTCTGCAGTATCTAATTTTATAGAAAAGCATTCCAATCCATGGACAAATTGTGTTGGCTTTGGCATAGATAGTGTCTCTATGAATGTAGAAAGGCATAACTCCATCAAAGTTAGAGTACTCTCTCTGAATCCTAATGTCTATTCCATGACTTGTCCATGCCACATGGCATACAGTGCAGTTTATCAGTAACCAGATGGTGCACAAGAATCTTACCATATCCGAACCGCACAGCCTAAGTGAAATGAATTTGAACCAGGTAATCCATTGTAATCAGTTTTATTCCACTTTTGCCAGTCATTTCATAATCCATACAGATATTATGATTTCAATCTGAAATACTGAAGAAATGACCATCCAAGCTTGTTTCTACAGCATGACACAAATCACATACAATGCAGTTTCCCATACTTCTTCTGCTTTCTGCTCCAGTTATAAAAAATATTAAAATAGTTGCTTTTATGTCTACTTCTGTTTTATTTTTTCTCCACAATGTAAGAACCTGTACATGAAATTCTGTTAATTTGTAGATGATTACCGCCGAATGCTGAAGCTGGTTTCTGTGAGAGGGCTAGGAAAATGTCCAAATGTTTGGATAGACCCATTCTTTAACTTCCTATATATAACGCTATGGCTGAACTTATTGCTCTGATTTTGAGTAGAGGGTTTCATGTTGATGTCATACAGCCATTCAAGAGGAATGTAGATGCCAGTTTATCTGCTCTCACATCAGAAGAATATGAGATACCTGATTCAAGTCTGTATTTTGACATCATTGTGCAGGGGAAGTTGAGTAACATGCTTGAAAGTGTAGCTAATAATCCAGTAAACCAAAAAGTTATCTAGGAAGCAGTTTGCAGCTTTTACAAGAATGGGGTAAAGTATGCTTTGAAAGTCCTTTTAGTTCCTGACAACATGCTCAAGCATGCAAGGGCCTTCAACTTGGCTGAGAAAAAAAAACATGGTTTTGCGACTGTGCAATTCTTGGTGGAATTCTTTACTACCTCCCTAAAGTTTATGGACCTTAAATTAGTTTGCTTAGAGCAAGAATGTGCACAATACCAAGTCACTGATTTTGAGAACATATCCAGAAACACAAGAGAAAGGACTGCTATCAGAATGAACCGTCGTGCTGGTGAGGTTGTGTCTTACAGGATGGATGTCATGTGGCATTCCGTTGAGACAGACGTCACTGTTGTTGGCACTCAGAGAAGTAAGTTCTTTCTTCTTTCAAAAGTAGCCAAACTTCTCATTACATTGCACCCTAGCAAAGGGGTGTTCTCAAAAATGACAAAGAATAAAACCAGATTTTGCCCCAGTTTATCCCTGGATCGAATCCTATATTCTATATTAACGTTTAAAATGAATTGACCTCAATGTGAAGAATGTTGACAATATTCGCCATCTGAAAATGTCAAAAAGAAGGCAAGGAGTGTGACCTGGGACTGCATGTAGCATGAAAGCCCAAAATAAAATGCTAATCCGTGTAGTCTTGGGGGCTTATTTACAAGCCCATTGCGCCGTCAGCGCATCACTTTTTTGGAGGCATCAGTTGCGTAATGCGTCTTGCTCATAGAAAATAGTTTTACTGACAATAGAATATTCCTATTTTGAAGATTGGAATTACGTTTTCGCTCTGAGTTGCGGATGATTCAACAAAAGGTGGCCATGCATGTCTTTATTTTGTACAAGTAAAAAAACAAAAGACGTACTGTTCTCCAAATCATGCCAGTGATTTTATCGTTATTTCAAACACTAATTAGTGTGATTCATCTTCTCAAAAGAGACTTTGCCTTCCGTAAAGCATTACAGTGAATATTTAAATAAACCCACTGTGGGGTTCTGAACGCTCTAGGCAAATGCTACAAATGTGACAATGTTTAACTATCACTTTGTAAAGGTTAATACATTTTAAAGGAGATGTCCACAAACCATTTTACTGCGGCAATTTGTAACAGTCCAAAAGTGTGTTGTCGTTATTGGCCGTGCTTTTTCCTTGATGACCCTTATTTCTCCAACCATGTAGTCAAAGTTAAGTGCAAGGTGGATCGTGTACCCAAAAATAGACTGTTTGCAAATTTTAAAACTTTAACGTCCATAAAAAGGCAATGAATCACTAATGCGAATATTAAAACAAACATCAAAGGTAAATGTTGTTGCTAATAATATTGATTGACACATTCCATCAAAATAGCTTGGGTTGTTATATTCAAGGAGTTCAACAGTGTTCCCTCAACCAGTGGACTGTCGGCTTCCAAAATGTCATTACAAGCTTTCCCTGAGAAGTGTTTTGTAGTTGTAAACATAAGAACATTTATTTATATAAGACACCACACAACCAATATTATCCTTGTGAGGTGATAAGTCCACACATATTTGCAAATCAAACAGGGAAGGAACAGTGTAAGATTCTTTTCAAAGTTGTTTGTAACCTGACTGTTGATGTAGATCGAGCTCAGTAGTATAAGCAACTGCCTATAAACCTTCAGGCCAGTAATTCCACTGCTCCTGGACCGAAATATGTTCTTCTTTCTAATGGCAAAAAATAGGTAATAACATCAATTATTTGAGTGCCCAGAGGCAAATATTTTATTTTGTGCACACTGTACTATCTGTAATATTTAGTGTTTATTCCGTTATGTATTTATTATTTTTATTTTTGTTGCCATTCTTCTTCGTATTATTACAGTTAATAGTAGTAGTAGGAGTAGTAGAAGGAAGAGTAGTATTAGAGATGCCTTACATTATGTCATAACATTGTGTGACTCAATTTTGCTTCAGTGGATGGCATCAGATGAATCTCAAAAAGTATCTTTATAGAAATGGTGTATTTTGATTTAGTGATTTTGAAAATATACATGAAAAGCAGGCAAGCCCGTGAGCAGGGTTCACTTAAGGGTAACTGCATTAATATTTCAAAGCTAAGTCTGGGTGTTCTCATTGAAAGGTGATTTCTAAATCAACACATTCTGTCAGGCTGGTGTCTCCCACATGGCCCTTGTGGACCCGGGTACTAACCCAGCGGTCCGCCTACTCAGCAAGCTTCCTAGGGTTAGTCAGCTTGTTATCAAACAGGTGCTGGCATAGCTCTGGAAAACAATTACTAGGTAAGTGCTCCCATTCAATAAAATCAAAGAGCGCTTCAAACTCATTCACTTTGCTACCCTTCACAGAACCATCCAATGCTCTGTAAAAAAAAAAAGACACATATTCCACCCAAGTACTTGACTCCAGCTTCTTACAATTGCTATACCTTTGTCTATAAAGCTCTGGGGTCAACCCAGACCTGGTCATTAAGGCTTCCTTCATGTGGACACAGGAATTCTGATCCTCAGAGGGCAATTCTAATATGGTGTCTCACCCATCACTGAGGAACCGCCGCCAAAACCCCGCTCCCCAATACTTCTCAGGGACCCGGTGGGAGGTCATAGCTGCCTCATAGGCCTTAAACCATTGCCCAATATCTATATGCTTGTGGAACTCCTTGATCATATCTTTGGGGATGAATACTCTTGTTTCTGCAGGCATGGATGGTGTGCTGCCATCAGAGGGAGTAATTTCTAAACTCTTGACTTTCAACTCCAACTCCCCCAACATCCTTTCATGCTCTAAATGCATTCTCTTCTCTTCCAAGGCTAACTTCTTATTTTCTAATTCTATCTGACCACCCAGGTTGAGCTTGGCTAGCTCCAACTTATGCATTCTATCCCTCCTTCTGTCCTCCAGCTCTTCTGGGGACAGGCCCTTTGAAGAAACACTGCTGCCTGTCCTGGAAGGTGCTTTCTCCCAGGTCAGGCCCAATGGCCCATCCAGCTTCCCATGTGTATTCTCGGCCTCACCCCTAGGCTCTTCAGGATGCTCAGTAGCAAATCTAGATACCAACCAGGCCCACAGTGCCTTTTGGAACTCTTCCTTCTTGGTGATGCCTTTCACAGGGATTTTTGAATATTTTACAGAAGATTTTAAGCTGTGGCACAGTGTAGGTATCAACCCTCGCGTCTTCAAATTGTAGATCCATAGATGCGTTGGATGCTGCTTTGGTCATGGTGGCAAGAATTGGCAGTTCTTAGCAAAAATAGAAGTCCCAAGGAAAGAAAAATTCTACCAAAATGTATGTGGTCGCATTATGGTCTGCACTCACTAGTAGTGTACAGCAATCACTGTATATGAGTCACAAATGCAAGTCCAAATCCTAACCGCTGACCACCAATTTTAGAAATGGGGGTCTCTAGTTGGCAGAGGTAGGTATCTTTGACCAAGTAGGGGCCCTTGCTTCTAGTCAGGGAAAGGGGGCTACATTCCCAAAATAACCCCTGCTCACCCCCTTGGTAGCTTGGCACGAGCAGGCAGGTTTATCTCAGAGGCAGTGTGTAAAGCATTTGTGAACACATACAGTAATACAGTGAAAACACTACAAATAGACACCAAACCAGTTTAGAAAAATACGTAATCTTTACTAGACTTACCACAAGACCAAACAACAAAAATCCACAATACAATATCAAGAATATGACTTCTTTAATATGGTATAAATAAATTAGTTCAATGTAGATGGTAAATGCGAAACTTTTACTCTCAAAGTACCTTGGATGCGTCTCACAAAACAAACAAAAGGGTCGCAGGGAAGGTGGTGCGTTGATTCCTTGCTTCGGGGGAGGTGATGCGTCGGTTCCTTACTGCAGCGCAGGGGAGGTGATGCGTCGGATCCTTACCGGAGAGGAGATGATGCGCCGGGTTCTTACTGCATTTTGATTGCGATGCGACAAGATTGCACCTCGGTACAATGTGACAATAGGGCATCTTTGATGCGATGTGACAACGTGGATGCGATGCGTGCATGCCCGTCAGCTGTGCGGCGAAATCGATGAACTTTGGAGCCGTGACAGGCCCTGTGACACGCTTTTCCGGTGAGGCGACGGCGACCTCTGCGGCGGCGGCCCTCTTTTCCGGTGATGCAACAGGCTTCCTCGGCGATGCGACAGCGAATAGTTGCGGCGGCGACATGCTTCTTCGGTGATGCACCGGAAATTGCTGCGGCGGCGACACGCTTCTTCTTCGTTGCATCGCGCTTCCAGCTCCCAGCCCCACGCAGTCTACAGAGAGCCCAAAACAACAGCATGCACCTCACTGCAGGTACAATTCCCAGCAAGGATATTCAGGAAGAACTGGTGGTGAAGTCTTTGTGTCCCTGATACTCCAGAACAGGAGGCAAGCTCAGCTTCAAGCACTTGGAGATCTTCCTCAAGATAGTAAAAGTACACACAAAGTTCCTTTTCTACTTTCCTTGGCAACAAGTAACCACTGCAGGCTAACCCCAAACAGCAAACAGCGCAGGGGCAGTCTCCTTCTTCAGCTTCCTTGGTTTCTCTCCTTGCCAAACGGTTTGTCTTGTTTCCCAGAAGTGATCTAAAGTTTTGGGGTCTGGGCCCCAATATTTATACTGCAAAATCCTTTGTCCTCTGAAGGCAGAGGGTGTCTGTGCCCAGCCAAAGCCAATTCTGTCCTCCCTGGTGCAGCTTCCCGGCAGGAGGTGGAGACAGCATTGTTGAAAGCAGACCTGGTCCAGGTAGCTGAAAGGAAGTCTCCTCCCCCTACTCTCTATTCTATGAAGGCTCAGGCAAGTGAAAGGAAATCTCGTCCCCCTACTCTCTATTCAATGCAGGTCCTATTCAGCCAAGCCCTGACCCATCAGACTGCTGGAGCCAAGGCCCTCTCCAGCCCCCTGTCACTCACAAACCAGACATGGAATACACAAACCTTATTAGAGGCATAATGGATGGATAGGCAAGAAAATTCCTACTTTCTAAATGTTGTATTTTCAAACAAAGAATGTAAAAATCACCCTCACTAAAAGAGGTATTTTAACATTCTGAGTTCAGGCATACTAAACTTTATTTTCCTATCTTGTTCCCTGGGTCAGTTATGGTTATAAGATGTTATATCAAACTGTCCATTCTGGCCTATGGGAACAGATAGCCTTCCAATAGTGAAAAATGAAATTGGCTGTAATTCACTATCAGGATGTCCCACACACACCAGGGCATGTCCTACCTTTCACATACAATGCACCATGCCCATGGGCCTACCTTAAGGGTGACTAACATGTAGAAAAGGGAAGGTATAGGGAGTGGCAAGTGGGGGTAGTTGCCAAGTCAACATTGCAGTCGCAGACTACACACAGGCTCTGCAATGGCTGGCCTGAGCCATATTTTACAAGCTGCTTCAGTGGGTAGCACAACCAGTGCTGCAAGCCCACTAGCAGCATTTGATTTACAGGCCCTGGGCACTCATGGTGCACTGTACTAGGGTCTGACAAGTAAATCAAATAAGCCAATCATGGAGTCACTAATCCATTACAACAATTTACATTTGGGAGCACTTGCACTTTGGCACTAAATAGCAGTGGCAAAGTGCCCAAAGCATCTAGACCAGCAAAAACATAGCAATTACACAGGAGGCAACAGCAAAAAAAAATGGAAGAGAGACCCACGCCAATGGTATTATTCATTTTGCTATGATGTCACATTAGGCAAAAAAGAGCTATGCCTGTTAAACCTATTGTGTTATGTTGATTCTTTAGGCTACAGGTCTTGCATTTCCTAACCATAGAGAAGAAAGGGACTCTAATTTTTGTCTCTTAGAGTCCTGAAGGCAGATCTTGTGTTAAATTGAAAGCAATAAGTATGTGAAATAGTAATGATTATATTCTGTGGAGAAACTCTGTTCTCTACCTCACTTGTTGTTTATCAGTCATTCATATCTATTGTTGTTGATGTTAATAGAAATGGACATCTTTTTTTGATGAGATGCCCATAGCTGCTGCTTCTCACTAGCTTTGAAATTCTGTTTGTTTTCTGGCTTAGGTAAAATATTGGTTCTCGGCTTCATCACTCTATTCTAATCCATGAGTGTAAATACCCCTATAGATCACCCCTGTTAGTTGGTCTAATTTGCTTATGAGCTTAGTATAGTCAAACATGCTAGTAGGGTAGGAAAGTGGATGAGTGCATCTTGCACCTACCTACCTACTCCTAAAAGGGCAATGCAGATTCTTTGTAATAGCTGAGACATTACACTGGCTTATGAGAGATTGTTAAATATGGGCATTTCATTTATGCCTGCTTCACAGTAAATACAGGTGCACGAAGTAGCAGGTGAGGAACAGCAATGCTTCTCAGAAGAATTGTATACCTCTACTTGGACTATCAGGTTCACTAAGTGTTATCATCTGTGGGATAATGAAACTTGAGGTGGCCCCCCTGCAAATTACATGGAGAAGGCTCCTACGCGCCATACTCAGTCAGGAGTTGTGACTCCTGACTGTGCACAGTACACAGTGCTGGAGCAGGCCCCCATGAGCATAGCCCCCCCCACACCACAGGGGATGCGGGGCTATTGTTACATCATTGGTGATCATAACTTTGCTTAAAGGAAATTGGAAATATCCCTTCCTGCCAAAATGAAAACTGTTTGTACCAGGACTTTATAGTTTTTTATCTTGCCCCCACCATACATTTCCTTTATTACCGGATCTCTGATGCAATACGCTTGTGCTTTCACCACTAGTCAATACCTCAGATAAGTTTCTGCGCTTCATAGTTCACTCCCTTCTGGAGAGGGTAAACAGCGTTTACAATGCTGTCATTACATCGAAAGACTATTACAACGCGGTTGTAACAACAACCACATTGTTAGTACGCAATACATTTACATTGCAAGTCATTACAACAAATTGCTGTACGGGGCGCTGAGGTATTGGAAATGAATTCTAACTCCTTCCTACTGTTGCGCAAACTGGAGTAGGAATAGTAAATAATACTATTCCTAAGTCTAGCAGGCCACCTACAGCAAGTCGTTCTAATGATTTGCGATGCAAATGCATCACATACTAACAACGTGGTAGTTGTAATGACCGCGTTGTAAAAGCATGAAATGTAATACATCGCATTGTAATGTACTGTATTCATGGAGAGCAAATTAACACAGGCTTACAGATCTCTTGTTATTGTCTTTAATGTGCACAAAATTGATACCCGAGACACACACTCACGAGATAGACTCTCTTTTGTTATGGCAGTTTCCAAATAAATAGGTGCATTCGCTGTCTACCTTCTGTTGTCTCTGGGCTCCGAAAAGAGTGATTATCTCCTTTTCTATGCATTTGTGGTGCAAGTGATGCCACTCCTATTCTCACACTGTTGTACTACCCCTTTCATTGGCCTCAACTGCCAATATCATTCATGAGACTTGTCAAGAGTACCAACTCATCACATAGTTTCATTGGCTTCCCATGAAGGAGTCAAAGTTAATTTTAATGGTCTCACATCAAGAAAGCTAATATTCCCATTACATGCCCTGTAGTGCAGAGAGTTAAAGTTTGCACAGTGTTAGTGTTCCCACGAAAAGAAGAAGGGATTTTAATCATTACCAATGTCTCTGCAAGATACAAAATGTGTGCACAGTTAAAGCGCACCCTGCTTTAAGAGCTACCCATATGATATTGTTAAGAATTAGGTCTCTAGGTGGAAGAGGTTTGCACTTTGTCCAAGTAGGGTTCACCATCCTAGTCAGACTAGGCCAGATTCACATTAAAGATAACCTTTGCTCACCCTCTGGTAGCTTGGCACAGAGCAGTCAGGCTTATCTAAAGAGGCAATGTGTAAAGTATTTGTGCAACACACACAAACACACACTGTATGACAATGAAAACACCAAAAAATTACTCCACACAGGTTTAGAAAGATTTAGAATAATTTTATGAGTAAAACATGACCAAAACAAAAGATATCCAATAATAGAACCAGAATTATGAAGTTGTAATGGTAAAATCAAACTCTATTGCTTAGAGTCAAATAGCGCTTAGAGGTTTCTTGAAGTCAAGCCAGCTACAGGACTCATGCAGGTCCAGCTGAAAAAGTACCTTGGATGGAGCAAAGCGTCGAAGTGGAGGTTTTGGTGCGTTGGTGCCAATGGGCGCAGGCAATAAAGAACCTCTTTAGGATGCAGGCACTATGTCAGTGGTGAGCCACACTGTCCGTCGTTGTCAAGCCATGCACTTGATCAAAGTGCTGACATCAATCAGCTCCTGCACAAAACACTGCGATCCAGCACACCACATAATCATTCTAAGATACAATATTGCACGGCGAAATATGTCATTCCATTCAGCAGGTCTGGTTTCAAATTTTCTTTATTTAAATTCTTCTTTAAAAACAGCGTAGCCAATGTGTTTCGTCCCTTCGGACTTCTTCAGGGCAGAGTTGAAAATAATAAGGAGCTTAATCTTGTGCTTCTTCAGAACTAATGTCTATGGCCAGTGCTCCCCTTTATCAACCAAACTTGTATGCAGCTGAATTGTTTTTGCAGATTGATATGATGCTCTCGGTGTAGTTTTACCCTGTCAGGGTCTAAGAATTGTTTTATTTGTATTCAGGAGAAAGGTCCCTCCATTAGGTCCCTCCTTTAACACAGCAGTCTTTACTCTAGGCAGAGTTCTTCAAAGGTCCAGTAGTGAACTGCCTTGGTTGGGTTAGAGGCGCAGTATTATACCCAAGTGTGGATTTGAAGTGGGGATGACTTCAAAGCAGGCCCTTAAAGTCCACAGGTCCCCTTTGATCCCAACCCTATCTGCTATGCTATCGGTGTATGTGTATGTGTGTGTGTCGGGATGTGGGTAGTCAGCCCTTTGTGTGAGAAACAGGGCAATTATTCTTCAGGTATAAGTGTCAGGTCTCCCTCTCTCTTACTACCCAGAAAGAGCTATCAAAATGCAGATGATTGCAGGTGATTTCTCTGTCACACCAACCATTCCTTTGTTTGTGGTTGTCTAGAAGGAATGCCCAAAGTGTATTTGCTCAACCCCCCCCTCCCCCCAGACATTTAATAGAGACAGACACACACAGCTAAGTTAAGAGCAGAGAAATGTCCACTTTCTAAAAGGCATAGTTATGTTAAATCCATTTTGCACTAAAGAGGATTTCTCCTTACTATTCCAAATGTATGATGCATGATGCAGCTTCTGCTTTCTAATAGGGAATTCCCAATGCTAGCCTATGAGAGGAGTAGGCCTCACAGTAGTGGAAAACAAATGTGGTTGTTTGTCACTACCAGGACATGTAAAACTTAAATGTACATGCCCTACCTTTCACTTACACTGGACTATGGCCTTAGGGCTACCTAGGGTCTACCATAGGGGTGACATATGTGCGATAAAAAGGGGTGTTTAAGGCTTGACAAATGGTTTTAAAGTCAAAGAGGCCATAAAAAGCACGCATGCCTGAGACAGGTTTGAAAGGCTACTTGTCTGGGTGGCACCACCGGTGCTGCAGGTCACTGGTAGCATTTAGATTACAAGCCTTGTGTATATTGACAACTACTTTACTAGGGACTTATAAGTAAACTAAATATGCCAAGCAGGTATACACTAATGTCTCCATGTGTAGAAGAGAAGCACATGCACTTTAGCACTGGTTAGCAGCGGTAGAGTGTTCAGAGTCCTAAGGCCAACAAAAATATACAGCAAAAAGAGGAGAAAAGCAGGCAACCTATTTGAGGGAAGACAAAACTAAGGATGACAGGTCTAACAACATTGTAAATATCTATGTTATTCTGAATGGAGTTCAGAAGATGGGGGATGAGTGTTGGTAAAAGAAAGTAACTCCATTACCTGCTTCTCCTTTACTTGTTCCAGGTAATCTGGAGGGGTTCTGGAGAGATTCACATGAGAGGTGTCCCTAGAATGTTCAAAAGGATGCTTTGCACATAGTTGGATGCTCCTGGTGTTGAAAATGCTTTTGTGAGGAAGGGAACATGCCCTTAGCACGGTTGGGTGCCACATTGAAACTTTAAACATGGATTTGCTGTGATTGGTCATTGGTTCACGTAGGACTGTCCATCTTT
The DNA here is from genome assembly GCF_964204655.1 of Triturus cristatus. Classification (NCBI taxonomy): domain Eukaryota; kingdom Metazoa; phylum Chordata; class Amphibia; order Caudata; family Salamandridae; genus Triturus; species Triturus cristatus. The sequence continues at coordinate 853,316,004 of NC_140588.1, read as the reverse complement.
GTGAAAATGAGCCAGAGATGTTCTTCAATCCATAAATGTTTCCTGGTCTTTAAACAGCAGGAAGCCATTAATGCACTGTACCCATAATGTGGATTATGAGTGATGTTGGTTTTCTCATGGTTAGGACAAAGCCAAGGCCCTCAGTTGAAGCTCTACTTGCCTACCCTGTTATGGCTGTTTGGAAGCCAACCGCCTCACTCAAGGAATGTCAAACCACTGCTTTTGGGTAGGCGCTACACCCAATTTCTGTGTAGCACTCTATGCCAAGTCTGCAAAGTATAGCAGGGATCCAACATAGTTCCACGGGTCTCATAGACTCATGACTTTGTGCTCGGATTGCAAACCTTGGAACATGGTTGCAGGAGGGGAAAGGGTTGTGAAATGCCTGTCAGGGTTTGCAAATACTGGAATGCACTTGCAGCCCAAATGCAACAAACACATTTTTTAAAACTAATTTTTAAACTTTAGTACAGCCCTTTGAGGGTCTACTCCAGAAATACCCAGCGGTTCAGGTTGTGCCAAACCTGCCACTAATCTGACCTTTAACTTTGTTTTTCAGGATGTAGATACCATGCCCTGCATCCTCTATTGGTGGCTGAAAAAGAAAATGTTCTCTTAGGACTATTCAATCAGATTTTTCAGATCAACAGACCTAAGTCTAATTTTGTGGACCCAAGATGAATGAAATCAGAAAATGTTGATTAGTACAATTAGATTTGTTTATTTTTTCATTTTGGTGAAAAACTGTCCATGAGCCCAGGTTGAAGGACAGTTCATCTACTAATTGTCCTGATATCTCCAAATGATAGCCTTTGCAACCCACCATGCACATTTTTGTAACACTAATCTCTCTGAATGAACAGATGTATTATAAAGCAAGGAAAGATAAAGTTCTACTAGCATGTCAAGTTTGGTGTAATTCTGCACAACCTTTTTTGCAAACCTTGGAGCATGGTTGCAGGGAGGGAAAAGGGTTGTGAAATGCCCATCGGGTTTGCAAATACTGGAATGCACTTGCAACCCAAATGCAACAAACACATTTTTTAAAACTAATTTTTAAACTTTATTACAGCCCTTTGAGGGTCTACTCCAGAAATACGCAGTGGTTCAGGTTGTGCCAAACCTGCCACTAATCTAACCTTTAACTTTGTTTTTCAGGATGCAGAGACCATGCCCTGCATCCTCTATTGGTGGCTGAAAAAGAAAATGTTCTCTTAGGACTATTCAATCAGATTTTTCAGATCAACAGACCTAAGTCTAATTTTGTGGACCCAGATGAATGAAATCAGAAAATGTTGATTAGTACAATTAGATTTGTGTATTTTTTCATTTTGGTCAAAAACTGTCTATGAGCCCAGGTTGAAGGAAAGTTCATCCACTAACTGTCCTGATATCTCCAAATGTTAGCCTTTGCAACCCACCATACACATTTTTTTAACTCTAGTCTCTCTGACTGAACAGATGTATTATAAAGCAAGGAAAGGTAAAGTTCTACTTCCATGTCAAGTTTGGTGTAATTCTGCACAACCTTTTCTTTATGAGGAAATGAAGAAAACTTTGGGGTTTGAAATGGTAAAATCTGATTTTTGCACCCTTCCCCTTTTCTCTTACTTTGACAGATTGACACAAATCTTGGCAAGTAAAAGTTAAATGGGATTTTTTTTGAAGGTATACACATTTGGCAAACGTTGTCACAGTTATCAGCAAAACAAAACAGGTTGTTCATTATTAAGTATAAACTAACCAAAAATACAAAGCCGCTAAAATGAGTGAAAATAATATTGGAATACATAATCAAGCTGTCACAATTCATACAAGTATATACATAACTATCAGTATGATAAATTATTCATTCAGGGTAAACAAAAAATAATACTTTGTTCTAAATAAATACCTAGACATAAAAGCAAGATATGTTGCAGTGATTCACTTGAAGTTCCTCAGATATGACACACTCTTCTATCATGAAAAAAACTAGTCCATGCCCCTTTCAATTTTGACAGATATCACAGCAATATTCATAAATATATTCTAATCAATAGTGGAAACATTGATGAGTCATCAGAATGACATATGTATAGGGATGGGTCCATAAAGCTTGGGGAGGTTATGTCTTCGATACATGAATAAATGAAATATACTGCCCCAAGCAAATTTTATCCAATTTAGAAAAGAGGCAAAAGAAAATTCAGTTGTCCAAGGATCATTGAATTATCATAAATGCTTGATTTCATACTTATACATGATAATGAAAACATGTTGCAATGATTAACTGAGTTCATTACTGGTAGAGCTGTCAGCCTTAGGTGGTCTTCCACCAAATGTTTTGCCTTAATCCCTCGCTTTTTGCTGAATTTTTTGAGTTGGCCTTAGGACTCTGTGCACTTTACCACCGCTAACTAGAGATAAGGTGCTTTTGCTCACTCCCGTAAACAAGGTAAAATTGGCTTACACCTGATTGGCATATTTCATTTACTTTTAAATCCCATGTAATATGGTACGCTATATACCAAAGGCCTGTAAATTAAATGCTATCAGTGGGGCTGCAGCAGTTACTGTGCCACCCACTTAATTAGCACCTTAAACGTGTCCTAAGCCTACCACTGCAGTCTGAATGTATTTTCAAACAGTAAATTTGACTTGCCAAAATAACCCCCTTGCCAAGCCTTAAACTCCTCTTTTATTGCGCATAAGTCACCTCTATGGCAGGCCCTAGGTCCATAGGGCACAGTACATTGTAATTAAAAGGCTGGACATGTACATTGAAGACCTGGTAGTGAAAACTCCTAAATGCATTGTCACTACTGTGAGGACTACCTGCACCGTAGGATGACATTAGGTTGTCGTATTACAGTCAATACGTGCTAACGCTTGATTGGGGACAGATAAGCATTTCATATTTGGTATCTATGAAATTGTCAGTAAAAATCCTCATTAATGGTGAAGTTAGATTTATTTTCAATTACAATTTTGAAAAAGGCACTTTTTTTCTGTAGACTTTAGACTGTTACTCTAAGTGGGGTGGGTATGCCTAGACATGCACACTGTGCCACTGGAACCAAACTATATCCAGATGGTGAACCCTTTAAAGGGGAGAAACAGCCCTGGATTGCTTGTGTTCTGGTTTAAGAAGGACATGGCTTGGCAGTTCAGGCTACAGTGTCCCGATTGGAGCAAAGGCAAGGCTAATTTGCATATAGTTGAGTTCAAATTGAGATGGCATGGAGTGCAAAATAAAGATGGACAGGGATGCAACCCTGAGTAATTACCAGTGGCTGAGATCAAGTCAAGCACTCCATCCTCCTCTTTTTGTAATACTTTTAAAAAGTTTACATTTTACTGCACTTTTTCATTTGGTGCCTGCAGACTGTCCTAGGTCACATGACTGGGTGAATTTCTCCCAACAGTTTTACAATATAGGGATTAGGTGTGCATTAATGCACCATCTGCTGGCAGGATAGGGAGGGGAGCTGGGCTCGGCCCAACTTGCAAATGAAAAGGATTTGCTCTGCCTTCACACAAAAAGCTTGCCAACACTGCATTGTCAATGCAGCCAGCCTGGAGCCCAGGCTGGGGAGTCATGAAATTCTAAGCACTTCAAAGAGAGACCTCTAGAAACTTCTCCTATTTCTAAGAAGGCACCAGGTATAATAATACAACCCTCAGACTCACTCTTCAGTTCACGTTCTGGACTTGTGGAAAAACTCTCAGAGGACTGCCACTGTGGCCTGCTGTGTATGCTATAAGACTGCTTTGCTTTACCTGAAATTACTGCTTTGCTTCAAGAAACCTGCCTTGAAACCTCAGAGGCCAGCCCTGCTGCTTGAGCCCTGCTTCTTCACCTAAAACCAGGACTACCAGAGTGACTCCAAGTGCTAGTTTGCTGGTCCTGTGTAGAGCCACAGGGATATAACAGACTCTCCCTACCTTGAACCCGCAGCAAAAGCATGAGTAAGTCCGAACCTCCCAAGGTGTGCACCTCCAGTCCCGGGCCTTTGGTGGGGTGCTAAAGGTACCCAGACAATCAAAATCCAAAAATTGGGTCTTAGACAATCTTTGGCCATCAACTGCTCTGAAATCCTATAGAAGACCAGAACCAACGTGCTTGTCTATCCACCCAAAGTGCATCACTGGTCGGCCTGACTTTGTAACAGCTCCCACCACGTTCTTCTCCGCAGCAGCAAATCTTGTGCAGTGGTCCTTCGCCAATGGGGTATCCGGCCTTCTGGAGTTCTCATGGCCACAATTTCCTGCCTCATTTCACTGGAGATTTTTGACTTCCAAAATAGTGACTAAGTCCGAACTTTGTCCAGCAGATCCCGACGATTACTCTCCCTCTTCAGACACCGCCTGCAGTCTTTCCCCACTGAACTTTACCTTCTCAGAATGTTTTCTCCAAAATTTCCGACTGGTCCCAATTAATTTCCTGCATCCAACCCATTTTCCAACGCAGTCAGCCATATTTTTCAACTTGACCCGATCTTGCATGACTAGATGTCCACGGTTGCCGTTTTGGTCTTTTAGGTCCTATTTTTTTCCCTAAAATCTTTAAGAATTCATAACTCTGGTTCTACTGATTGGATTTTTGTTGTTTTGGTTTCGAATAATGTATTACATGTATTGCATTTTTCTGAATTAGTATGGGATTTTTCCTATGTTGGTTTTCACTTTATTGCTGTTCGTGTGTTGCATACACACTTTACACATTGTGTCTAAGTTAAGGCTGACTTCTTTTGTGCCAAGCTACCAAAGGGTTAAGTACAAATCAATATAATTCATTTTGTGGTTCACCCTGACAGGGATTGTGTCTGTTGCTGTAACCACTTCGCTGCTAAGCCTTTTCCCCATGCTAAGCCTTTTTTTGGCTATTTGTGGTAGTTCGCGCTTAGGCCCCTGTAACTTTTTGACCACATAAGGTATCCATGTCAAATTTGCGTCCTTTTCTTCCAACACAATGGGAATTCTAAAGGTACCCAGGGTTTGTGAATTCCCCTGGAGGGGACCCAGAGATTAGCCAAAAAACAGCCACATTTTGTTGTTTAGGGGGAAAAATGGGAAAAAGAGCTACAGATGAAAGTGTCGTTTTTTTCCCTTTAAATAGTATCAAGAAAGGGGTTGTGGTGTTGAAATCACTATCTTCCCAGCTTTCAGGGACAAGCAGATTTTTGTCAGAAAACCAACATTTTTTTACACAGTTTTGGCATTTTTCTAAGACACAGCCTATCTTTGCTATTTTTTGTGCTTTCAACCTCCTTCCAGTTAATGGTAGAAATGGGAATGAAATCAATAATGGATCCTGAAAAGCTATACATTTAGGAAAAGTAGACAACATTCTGAATTCAGCAAGGGGTCATTTGTGTAGATCTTTCAAGGTTTCTTTATAGAAACTAACAGTTGAATTTAGGAAACATTTAAAATTAGTTTAAAAAAACTGCAGTTTGTGTCAACATTTTCACCTGTAACTTCTTCTAATTATGATAGCTGTTTGAAAGCAATATACCATTTCATCAGCTGGACCTTTCTGGTTGTAGGGATATATAGGACTTGTAGGTTCACCAAGATACCGACGAACCCAGAGCCAATACCTGAGCAGCATCTTGCAATGGTTTTTTATTATGTACCGGGAATATTGAAATTGATTTGGGAAAATATATACATGGAAAAATCGGTATGAAAGACACTTATGTATTTCTGAAATTGGAACAAAATATAGAGTTTAGAAACAGTAGATATTGGCACATTTCCGAAATTGTGAGTACTCATACTAGCATGAGAATTATAGGTCATTTTTTACACATTGTCTTTCATTTGGAAGGCAGAAATGCATCAAAAGTCAATAGGTAATAACAGTTGCTCTACAATTCTGTGTTACCCTAAGTCTCCCAATAAAAATGGTACCTCACTTGTGTGGGTAGGCCTTAGTGCCCGCAACAGGAAAAGGCTCAAAACGCAACGTGGACACACTTTCATTTTAAACTCATGGGACCCCCTCTTGAAATACCAGGTTGTTTTGTTATAGGTAATTTTAAAGTCGCCTCAATAGGTTGTGGGCCCTTGCCTGTCGTGGGTACTTGACTCACCCACACAAGTGAGGTACCATTTTTCTTGGAAGACTTTGGGGAATGCGGGCTGAGTGGAATTTTGTGGATCCACACAGATTCCAGAACTTTCCACCACAGAAATCTGAGGAAAATTTGTTTTTTTGGGACACATTTTGAGGTTTGCAAGGGATTCTGGGTAACAGAACCTGGTGAGAGCCAGACAAGTCACCCCATCCTGAATTCCCCTGGGTATCTAGTTTTATAAAATGTATAGGTTTGGTATGTTTCCCTAGGTGTCGGCAGAGCTAGGGTTCAAAATCCATAGCTAGGCACATTGTAAAAAAAGGTTGCGTTTTCACTGTGAAAATGTTGAGTGTCCACGTTGCGTTTTGGGCCGTTGCCTGTTGCGGGCACTAGGCCTTCCCACACAAGTGAGGTACAATTTTGCTCTTAAGACTTTGGGGAATGTGGCCTGGGTGGAATTTTGTGGATCCACGCAGATCCCAGAACTTTCCATCACAGAAATGTGTGGAATTTTTTTTTTTTAAACAAGTTTGATGTTTGCAAGGGAATCTGAGTTACAGAACCTGTTGAGAGGCACAACAGTACCCCCTTCCTGGATTCCCCTTGGTGTCTAGTTATGAAAAATGTACAGGTTTGCTTGGCATCCCTATGTGCCGGCTGCGCTAGGGACCAAAATCCACAGGTAGGCACATTGCTAAAAACAAGTCAGTGCCTAGTGGGCTTTCTGCTGCCCTGGGTGGGAATTGGGGGAAGGATTGCCCCGATATGCCCCCAAGGGGGGCAGAAAGACTGTAGCTATGTTTTTGGGGGATGGGGGCAGCCCCCTCCCCACGCATAAAAAAAGCCAGCACAATCGCTGGCACCCAGTGGGCTTTCTGCCCCCCCCCGGGGCAGATCAGGGGCCACTGCCCCCATCCGCCCCTCAGGGGGGGGGCAGAAAGACTCAGGGATTTTTTTGGGGAGGTGTGGGAATTGGCATGCCCACTCTGGGCTGGCCTCAACCCTGAATAAAAAGAAAAATAACCCTGGGGCCTAGTGGGCTTTCTGCCCTTCCCTGGGGGGCAGATACGGGGCTATTGCCCCAATGTGCCTCAAGGGAGGGGCAGAAAGACTGTGGTAATTGTTTTTGGGGTGGAGCATTATCATGCCCATTCTGGGAAGTCCCCACCCCTACATTATAAAAAATAATCCCTTGTGCCTCGTGGGCTTTCTGCCCCCTCAGGGGGCAGATCAGGGGCTATTGCCCCCATCTGCCCCTGGGGGAGCAGAAGGACTATTGAATTTTTTTTTGGGTGGGTGGGGGCATTGGCCTGCCTATCTTGGGCAGCCCCCACCATTACATCAATAAAAATATTCCTTGATTTCTAATGAGCATTCTTCCCCCCCCCCCCCGGGGGGCAGAAAGACTGGAATTTCACTGGGGTTGGGGAAATTGTCATGTCCATTTTGGGCAGCCCCAACATCAATAAAAAAAAATCCCTGTTTTCAAGTGGGTTTCCTGGCCCCCTGGGGGGAGGATTGGGGGCTATTGCCTGAGTCTGCCCCCTTTGGGGGGCAGAAAGACTGACATTTCTCTGGTGGGTTTGGGGCATTTCCATGCACTTTTTCAGCAGCCCCCACACCAACATCATTTAAAAAAAATCCCTGGTTTCTAGTGGGCTTTCTGCCCGCTGGGGGGCAAATTGGGGGCTATTGTCCCCATCTGCCCCCCCCGGGGGGCAGAAAGACTGACATTTCTCTGGCGGTGGTGGGGGCATTGCCAACGTCAATAAAAAAATCACTTCTTTATAGTGGGCTTTCTGCCCCCCCCGGGGGGGCAGATTCGGGTCTACTGCCCCATCTGTCCCCCAGGGGGGCAGAAAGACTGACATTTCTATGGGGGTGGGGTCATTGTCATGACTTTTTTTGGCAGGCCCCACCACAAAGTCAATAAAAAAAAGAATCCCTGGTTTCTAGAGGGCTTTTTGCCCCCCCGGGGGGACAGATTGGGGGCTACTGCCCCCACCTGCCATCCAGGGGGGACAGAAAGATTGTTGTGTGCCCAAACAAATATGGGGAGAGCAAAGTCCCTTGCCCCTCCCTGGTGCTAGTGGGTGGATCCCTGCTTAGGAGATCCACTAGGAAAGGGTACCGTTGGAAAGGGGAGATTATCCCCTTTCCAACGATACCCCTCACATCTTTTTTGGTGCTCAGGGGGCTGAGATAGCCCCACAAGCACCGGAACTGAGAAACTGAAACTATGTTTCAGTTTCGTTTTCATTGCAATGACGATTGCACGCCAGGCACGCGATCATCATTACAACAAAATTCAAAAATAGGCCTGGGCACACCTCCCCAGGCAAAAAAAAAAAGGGAAATCCCTCTGCTCTCTGCAGCAGAGGGATTTTCTGAGCATGTGCTCATAACGGAATGGTTCCGTCATGAGCACACTTGAACTTGTGCTTATGACAGAACTATTCCATCATGAGCATGGAAGAGGTTAAAAGGAGTCACCCCCATTTCAATCAACAACCCAATTTGTCACAAGTATGAAAATGTGTTGTTAAAGTTACATGCATTCAGGATAAAACAGTGATTCTTGAACAACTGAATAATCTCTTATCTCTTCCCTAAATCAGATAAAACTTACTTGGGATCCAAATGTTTCTATATTTCTAGTCATCAAAATGGAGGTGCGGCTTCCAGTTGTAATAAAAAGAGTATTGGCTGTATATATTGATCATCTGAAATCTGAAAATAAACTTCAATTAAAGTTCTCTAAATAGGTCGCTTTAACCCCTTCCCCGCTCATGACGGAACCGTTCCGTCATGAGCCACGGTTGCCGTGTGCTCATGACGGAACGGTTCCGTCATGACACTCCCGTTGGCGGCCGCTCCGCCTACGCGGCGCTGTTTCCCCGCCTGTGCGAGGGGACAACGCAAATGGGCGGAGTCATGACGGAACCGTTCCGTCATGAGCACAGCTCAACTGTGGCTCATGACGGAACGGCTCCGTCTTGAGCACAGGCCCACCGCGCTGCCCCCCTGCCCCCCCCAGCGCTGCAGCGGAATGTCCGCAGCAGCGAAGGGGTTAAAGTTACAGAAACATTGTTAATGTATTAAACAAGGATCCAAAGGCCAAATAATTCATCATATTCTTATAGAATGTGAAATGTTTGTAGGAAATTGGGTTATAGCTTGAGGCTAGTGAAAGTCACACTCATGCAACAACCACCACCCTTCTCAAGGTGAACCACAAAAGCCACTAAATTAACCTGTGCTTAACCCTTTGGTAGGTTGGCATAGGTAGGCAAGCTTAAGTAAGAGGCAATTTATAAAGGAATTATGCTGCGTACAAACCGTGATAAAGTGAGAACATAACCCAAGTAAATCCCATGGCAATTTGGAAAACGAGTATGTTTTAATAAATAAAATGATACCAGAACAACAACATTCCAATCAGTAGAACTGTAGAAATGCATGTAAAGTTTTTGGTGAAAATAGAACCAAAAAGCACAAAGTACTACTCACAGTTATCTAGTTGCTCTAGACAGGTGGAAAGTCACAAGTTCAAGATAATCACAATGTTGCAAAGGTCAGACAGAGGGACCAGGATAGTCCAGCTGAAGATTTACCTTCACTGTCCGGTGGGAAGAGTCCCATTCATGGTGGAGGAGATTGTGGAGAGCAGACTGAGCATCGCAGGCAGTCATCACTGTACCACGAAGAGCACATCGTAGCTTTGTGTTGGTGGTAATTGCTAGCTGTCACGGCTGTAGCGCAAAGTGCGTATTTCAAATTGTTGGCTGTTGTTGGTGGTTGCTGTAGTTGTGAAGAGCAGGTTTCAGTGGGGCTTCAAGTTGGCCGTCATCATGGGTGGCATAGTTTAGGCACGAACAGGCCCATTTGCGGTTGCTAGGAACTCAAGCTTCAGGATATTCCCCTTTTCTTTGTAGAGAAGTATACTATAATACCAGCCAAGGGTTCGGGACCTGGGGAGGCATCTATTATCAGGGAATCACTCCAGCAGAGGCCAGCAAATCTCTGACAGGTACAATTACATATCCAGGCTTGTCCAGTTGCAGCAGGTAAGCTAGGCAATTGCAGGGAAGACTCTGAATCTGGTTATGTCCTTGTATCTCACACAGGAGTCAGCTATCTATTCATTGGATTCACACAGGTTAGCCTGGGATGAAGATAAGCAGGTATAGTCTTCCATCTCAGCCAGCAAGACGATCCTCAAGCAGCAGGGCAGCCCTATGTCAGCAAGGCAGTTCTTGCTCTGTAAAATCCACAGGTCAAGGAGTGTTCTGAAGAATTGTTATAAGAGTCCAATATTTATACATGGTCCTAGTCTTTATGTGCTTGGGGGCACCCTGTCCTACTCCCAAGCAGCGTTTTGGAAAGTTCTCCCCTTCCCCTGTCCAGCCTCCGAAAGGTATCTGAGGTTATAAAAGGTTTGTGTGAGGTTCCTTGGATAGTGCAGGAGGCAAGCCATTTGAAGTGGAAGTGGGGTAGGGCGTAACACCACCTCCACCTATACTGGCAAGATGGCCCATCCTGCCCATATTTAGTCCCCTTTGTGTCCCTGTATGGGAGGAATACACAAACTCCTAGAGCAGAACCATTCACAGTCATGTGATCCAGGAGGCTGGCAGAAGGCACAAATTGTTTGGACAAGAAAATGTCAATGTTTTAAATGTGGCATTTTCAGAATTGGTACTTAAAATCCAACATTACCATTATAGAGGATTTTAAATTGCAATAAAGTTGAGTATAAACAGTATAGATCTGTCTGCTCCCAAACCAAAGTTAGCACTAATTAAATGTAATAAGGTAACCCAGTTTTAGCCTTTGGAGAGATGGGTTTTGCAGTTGTGAAAAACAACTTTAGGAGTTTTTCAGCACCAGCACTTATAAAACTTAAGCCCACATGTCCTACTTTTTAAATACAATGCACCCTGCCCTAAGGGTCTTTAGGACCTACTATAGCAGTGATTTATATGTAAGAAAAGGGACGGTTTAGGCCAACTTAGTGGGTGGCAGAAAGAGTGCTGGAGACCCACTAATACAATATAATTTACAGGCCCTGGGTACATGTAGTGCCATATACTAGGGACTTACAAGTAAATAAATGTGTCAATCATGTGTTGGCCAATTTTCCCATGGTTTAGGGAGAGAACACAAACACTTTAGCACTGGTTAGCAGTTGTAAAGTACTCATGCCAAAGAAAAACAATAAAAAAGGGAGGATTTCAGGTAAACATTTGGGGGACTATCACGCTAAAGATGTCAGGTCTAACAAAGTGTATATTTGCCTCCAGTCACTAATTGTTTTTCACCCGTGTTGAATTTAATGAAGTGTCTAATGGAGTCTGATTGAGTTATTAGAGTCCACGTAGCATCAAAGCCAAAGCAACTAACAAACTTGACTTGATTCCCAATTATAAGCATATTATTTCAATGAGCATTTTTTCTTACTGACAACATATTTTAGCATACTAAACCTTTAATGTTGTCAGGAGATATGGAATGAAAGGCCACTGAAATGGTGTCAAGGAGTAAGGTAAGAAGTTGCCATGGCACTTTGAGACGGGAAAAGAGGGTGAATATGTGTTGTGGTTGAAAGAATGAAAGCAAACTACCTGCAGCAATGACATCGCATGGTCTTGCAAACAATGTAATAAAAACTAATTATTTGTGATATACCATGATGCTGAACCTGAAAGTCTGCTTGACACTGAATAGCTGAAGGTTATAACAGGAATGAAAAGTGACCAGTAGGCCCTGCCTTTAAAAATGTAGCTGATACAAGCTTTCAGATTATTGTCTCCTGGTCATGTTGTGCACCTATCCACAACTGAAATATGTGTGTGGGTCATTCTTGATGAAATGAAGCAGATTATTCATCAAACCAATGCTGAGTGACTTTTAAAAGGAGATGTCCATGATGCAGGGTGCAGTGACCGTTGTGATCTTGGCCAGCAACTATTTGTGATATATTCTCGCAAATTCTCTTGTTATCTTCTTGGTCCTCAGGCAAGCACAGGTTTGTGCCAACTTACCAGCTTAACAGTTAGAAACAGGCAAGGTGTGGCCCACATATCTCCCAAAATTTACCCAGAGACACTGTGTATTAAGCAACTAACAGATCCTGTTAGAGACTGACAGAAATACACTTCTTTTAGTATCAGTTACATTTCCACAAAGGATGCACACACACGCAAAAATATAAAGGGCGTTCATAATACATTTTAATACTAAGAGTATATGAAGTAACACATTTGCAGACATAAGCATTATATTCAATATAAGGAAGGCAATATTTGTAAATACTATGCAAATTGGCAATATAATTGATAGCTATTTTAGGGACAATCTGAGATGGAATCAGTTCATTAGTTCCTTTCTTCCTTAATAATAACTATTGTGTATTATAGCACCAAAATCGTGCCAGAAACAGGGCCTTCATATAGGCACGCATGCATTTACACTAATTATATCCATATGTTTCCATTTTGCTGCCTGTCTCTGGGCAAACCCAGTCTTTGTCTCTGTGTTTTGCCATGCTGAAGAGTGCTCAGATTGCAATTAGCAAAGACAACCTTGACACAGACTATTTGTTGTAGAGACTCCCTCTAGAACGCTTCAAGCTTGTATCCTCACACAGTATTTTTATAGTGTTTTCAACATTATTTAAAAAAACAACTAAATTTACAATCGGTGATGTAGAATGTGAATAGAACATGTGAATTCCCTTGCGAAAGCTAATATGCTTTTGCTTAAATGTTCAGCTTTATGGTTAAAAAAGATTAACTATAAGTTCACTTTCAACCTATGAGAAAACACTGTTATAATTTGCATAAATATGACTAAAATAGCAACCAAGCATACTAATGTATCTGATAACGAAAATGAGCAGAATGAGCATAGAAATAAATGTATATGTATGTTAGAAGGGGGCTCAGAAGCAGAAAAGAGGCAAGGCATACAACAGCTGGTTTAGGATAACTGGCTATCCCACTGCAGCATTTATTTGTGCACTTTACCAAGGCAGTTAATCCTCTTTGAGAAAAGTTACATTTCCTGGGTTTTCAAAGAGCTTGGATATCACCTATTATATTGTTTACAATGGTCAAAATAGCCAGGTTGCAATTAGGAGGAGGGATAAAAATACCTTTCTCCTAAGTATTAAACTCTATAATATTTTCTTGATAACCTAAAAAGCACACAATTGTCCTATTGAACCAGTGTCCATAGAATTAGATATTTATTACAAAGATTTCGTAAGCTGAGCTCACACTCTAGTAGTTAGAGTGCTCTTTTGATGTACAGAGCAGCTGATCAGACAGGAAACCATGGGAAATTTATCAGGGGAAATATGAAGTGATGATATTTCGAGCTAGTGCTTTTAGGGTAGTTGTAATATTGATGATAGTAGGCTGCATAAGGTTAGTTACTGGAAATATGTATGGCTGTTTTCTCTATAAATTATCTTCCGATCCACAAATGAATAACAAAGGCAATGCATTTCATGAATGTATCAGATGATTTGGCGAGAAAGCATTTTAAAATTGATTTATGATCTTAGGATGATCAAGGGAAGTTATTATCACACAAGCAAGATTCTGAAGAAAGCCGTCTCACAATCTTCTAATTCAGGGCACTTTCTTGAGGTCAAGGAAGAAGGCTTAGAGATATAGAACATAAAAACCCAGCTTTGAGGTATCTACCATAAATGAATTATAATTAAACGGCTTTGTTCATTTCAAGGACTACCTTCCAAATTGAATTCCATGCATGAGATCCTGTTCAAGTGCTTAAACCAAAATAAAAATAAGTATCTTCACCAGCTGAAACAAGCTGCCTTTTTATTGCAGTTTTAATTACATTTTCATTAAATATTTTCTATTATTCCATTATTTGGTTGCAGCATATTCATTGCAAACTGTCAATTATGATTCTGAAAAGCAACTTGTGCCATTCATGTTGTTGAAAGCTTTTTTGCTTTTAGAATAAAAATGTCACAATCTTGAAAGTGAGCATGACATTCTGTGTGATGTGGCATTAAATCTTGTATTTCTTTTGCATCTAAAAATTAACCCCCTTTCTCATCTCTTCCTGTTCTGATTTAATTTACCGTTTGAATTCTGCGTTCATATCTTTGATAGGTATCAGGTTTCTAAAACACAGAGTAAGATATTTGTCACAAAGATTACTTTGTCTCCAGAATGCCAAAACGTATCTGTCCTCGCCATCTGGGCGGACCACTAAATCACCTGTACGTTCTTCTTCGGTGTTCTGATGCTTTTTGTCTGTCTATTCAATACTTGTTGACATCCATCTGTTCTGGCAACAATTGCATTTCCTAGCTGTAAATTTTCCGGTTTCTTTTGTTTCAATCTGTTTCAATCTGTCAACATATCATTATGCTGTGGGTTCAATTGCAAGGAATGGGTTTTTTAATTGTTATTTCCTGGCTATAAAATGGATACACTTTCTGTAGTGCATTCCTTTCTTTCGGTTTGGAAGGTTTTTCTGCTAGCATATTAGTATGCAGCAGGGTTTGCAATTCTACTAACCAGAAAGCAAAGGAAACGTTACCGCTGGTTACCTTAAGTGTTAATGGTGTTGTGAATTGTTAGTGGAGGATGTTTTTTTTTTTCTTAAAGAGCTCATTATACACTCATTTTGTCAGTTGTACTGTTCTGAGTTAATTACTTTCTGTAGGGTCAGGCAAACAATCTGAGATGATCAAACCTTCCAACAATGCCTTCACATCATAGACTGGCATATGGCCGTGTTAAAGACCAACATAATATGTACCTAAATCTGCCCCAGACACACCAGTCATTACGAGGCAGCCCTAATGTGCCAAAGAATCAATCAATCAGGGGTTTGCAAAGTGCAGCTACTCACCCGCAAGGTTCTCAAGGAGCTATGAGGCGGGGGGGGGGGCGACTCCGTAGCATGCTGTGGTCATCTGAAGAACCTGGTCTTGAGGTCTTTTCTGAACTTGAGTAGTGTGGGGGAATGCCGGAAGTGGAGGGGGTGGACGTTCCAGGCCTTGGCTGTGAGGTAAGAGAAGGACTTCCCTCCCGTTCTGGTCTTGTAGATGAGTGGGATGGTGGCCAGAGAGAGGTCAGCTGATCAGAGGTGTCTCTTGGGTGCGTGTAATGAGAGGCGGTCGTTTAGGTATGCTGGTCCAAAGTTGTGGAGGGCCTTACATGCACAAGTGAGTAGCTTGAAGGTTATTATTCTTTCGATAGGGAACCACTGGAGATCGCAAAGGTGTTGGGTGATGTGGTGGTGGCGACGCTTCTCTTTAGTCCTTGCATGTTTGTCATGCAAAATCAGACCATGGGACATCTTCATAACAGGATGCTTGAACATTGGATACAAATTCTAAGATATGCTACAGACAATGGTAATTTCTAATGAGGATCCAGCATGTATTCAATGAGCAATTTATTATATTTCACTACGTCCTTGCATGGCGGTGGGAGCTGTAAAAGAAACTGGGGTGGCGAAGTGAGCTAAAGAACGATGATGGATTCAACCCAGATCTGTGACTGGGGGTGAGTGTCTGAAAAGTTTCAGCATTCCGTCCATCATCTTCTTGTGTTACTTTGTTCACCCGAAATTTAACACCCAGCATTGGGGAGAGCTGCAACGGCAGCTCTCCCAGCAAGAGGCTCAAAGGGACTACCACTTCCTCCGAACCAGGCTCACCCACGTTCACTCAGTACCGCTATGGGTGCCCCATCTGCATCAGCTCAGATCTGTGGCATCCCATTGATCCAGTGCGGACCCAATAATTTGGACAGGGACGTACGTTAAATTATTTCATTTAATTTGGCCCATGCACATACACCCAATTCCTGTGGCGCTGGTGTCAAGTTTGCGAATTTCTTACCACGTCATATTCAACAGTTGAAATTTAGACAGTTCTTAATCTACACAATAAACCTTCCCGTTCAAATTTTCATCTTCTTGGTCAATGGACGAATTAGTTGAAAAATTGAAGATAACAGTCACTCAATAAATAAACGCACAAAAATAATCACAGACTCATTGTTTGCAATTTGTTACATTTATCTAGCTCAAAATGCATTAGTCTTAGAAAATACCTCATGAGAGAAAATACACTTTTAACCATCATCAAATAATCAATATCAAGAAACATCAAATGCATGGAGGGGGTAGATGAAGAGACATTAGACATATGCTTAAATCAATACTCAATTTGGAAGGATAGATAAAGAGACAAAAGTACATGAATTATAACTTTGAGATATCAAAGATAACAACCCAAAG
This sequence comes from Triturus cristatus, assembly GCF_964204655.1. Taxonomy (NCBI): domain Eukaryota; kingdom Metazoa; phylum Chordata; class Amphibia; order Caudata; family Salamandridae; genus Triturus; species Triturus cristatus. Next base: position 853,299,643 of record NC_140588.1, on the reverse strand, counting down.
ATTAAGAACGAGGAAAACCACCACCCAGGGCTAGGTAGTGGCAGGGGACCCCCCAGACAAAAAATTAGGGATCAAAGACTCTAAGCTCAGAATAAGGATAGGACTAGAACAGCTAGGCCTCTCTGCAACCCTACAATCAGCAGTGCACCCTTTCTCTCCTCACGCCAAATACAGCAGCCTCATCGGCCGCCCTCGCTTCGCAGCAAACCTCCAGACCCCACCCCTAAATCACCTATTCTTTATACCTTTATCAAACATGTCCATCCCACTACGGTTACTAAAGTCACCCATTCTAGCTACGGGATTGGTTCAAATTCCAGGGCGGATGGTCACCCTATCATTAGGTCATACTTCTTTGACTACCCCATTGTTAGACTTTTCGTTCCCACATATTCAGTATACATCCCTATTCTCTGATGAGGTGAAAGTATCAAATTAAGGACAAATGTTCATACATTCAACATTCTGTAGATTTTCACCCGGAGTCACTGAAGTTGGCTGCACGTCAAGCGTCATATCCTTCACCGTGCCATGCTCTTTCAGCTTGTTAAGCGTTTTCAGCCACACAGTCATGTGGTTTATGTGCGCTGCAAGTTTCACTCACCACAGTTCGGCTAACTTAACCCAAAATGGAGACTCATCCCTTTACTAAAAGAACAGAAAGCAGACATTTATTAATAATGTCGTAATGAAATCTTCACTGTTATCCCCACATTAACTCTAGTCCATGTGAAAAGTTATCCTGGCATAGCATAAGCAGAAAGCGGCATTAATAATTATGACAAAAGCAACACACGTCATGCTTTATACTACACATACATGCAATGCGCCATGCAAAACATTCATAACACGTTCTACACACAATATTATGACAATTTCGGTTATTTACGTAGTGTTAGAATTAAGTTCATGCATATTGCAAAGCAAATTCCCTATGTGTGATGTTTAGCTGCATGTTAATACGATTTACTACTTAAAATTAGTAAGTATTTCAGGGGTACTTGATACAAGCGGGTTTCTTTTTCCAAATCCCCAATCCATCACCATCCCCTTCCTCAGATCTGTCTGCACCCCTCATCTGAGCAAGAGAATAGCACATAGAGAGTCAGGCTAAAGTTTCACACCTGGCGCCACTCTCCTATTGCTATCAGGATTAACACTGAGCCCTGCCCGGACATTGACCTGACTGTCCAGCCCTTCTGGGATCAACTGCACCCCCTCTCACAGCTGACATGAGGAGCACCAAGCACAGTCCGGTGGACCCCTGCACACATTTGAGTTCATGGACAGCAGCATGTGACCTGAGATACACAGCATTTCCACTTGGCTTCTGTTTTGTTCTGTTTTCAAGGAGTGGAAGCATCTCTCTAACTTCAGAGACGTGAGTAGTATCCAAAACTGTGGCATATGCATGGCTGAGCAAAGGTTTAACTCTCACCTCTGAAGCCAATGTGTTTCTTCAAAATCTGCCCCAGTTGCTGTTGTGTTTGTCAGTAAACTTACTGCAGTGTTGCTCCTCCCAATGTAACTTAGTTTCTAGTGAAAGATCTGTTAATGCTTTACTACACAGCAAAACATTCACCCTTGGAAAAGCACTGCCCAAATTTTGCATGATCAGTTTCTAGAACAATTTCTAGAAATATCTAATAGTGAAAGTAAAATGTTTGATTTTTTCCCGCTCAGATCTCTCACACCCAGAGATTACATGATCTTTAACCTCAGTGGCTTTGCTGTGCGACAGAGCAGATAGGTTTAACTTAGGGCACTGTGTAAAGGTGCAGAGGTCTCCGCATGGGACAAATCTGATGTAAAATCTGGCACTGTGGAATTGCAGATAGGATACTTTTCCTCCACTGATGCTCTGGAGGAAAGCTTTTCAGGAGTTTCCAAACTTTCTTCTGGTGCCTAAACAACCATATGAGTACACTTCTAAGTCCTAGAGGACCTTACGGGAAGGCACTTACATACTCTCAGACTGTCAGCTAGAGCCATCAGGCAAGACGGCACAGTCACAGACCACATGAGTTGAATTTGCATGTGAAAAAGGCTGCTTTAATGACATAGGTGCATCGACTTCTATTAATCAAGACTTGGCAAAAAGCCATACAAATTAAAGTTAAATGTGGTTTCATTATAAATAAACAAACCTATCTTTGCCCCTCCCCTAAATCGCCACTCACATGTCCATACCATGCACAAACGTTCTTCACGGGCAACTTCCTACTGTTACCACATACTTCCAAACGTTGCCTTCCTCTTGTCTTCCAACTTCCCCCTGACCTCGCCCTCCATATCTCAGCTCTTTCTGAAATAGCCCTACTTCTTTGAAGGAACTTGAAAAACCCGCACAACCAAACCACCAGATTTTTGTGCACCTCCCAAAAACCAGCTCTATGAAGGCACCCACAGTAACTGTCCAAACATGGTTCTCAACTGTAGCAAATAAAGCTCCAAACCCAAAATAGACAAATGCACTCCATCATCTCTGAAGAAGTTTGTCGACTCATATTTAATATTGGGGTGGCATTACTAACAAATACCCTCATCACTGCAAAATCTCCTCACCTCTCTGTTAAGTTTTTCCTGTGCCCTCTCAGTTGCTCCAGGTTTTTTCGCACTCCACCAATTCCTTTGCAGTAAAAGCTCCGTCCAAACTATAGTCGCCTCAACCCACTTTCTTTTTACTTCTAACAATACCTCCTTCATACTCTTTAAATGTAGTAATAAAAAGTCTAGGCATGGGAAGCTCTCTACAGCAAGTCCAGTTTGGCAGTAGCTCATGGCATCGCATTCCGCCTTTTCCAATCCATTTTATCAGCACTGCCAGGTTGTCAAAAACAAGTTGTTTGCTAAATGTTCGTGATTCTGCATGTCGGGTTGCCCTTAGAGGCAAATCCACACTTCTATGTGCTCATGCCCCATAGCAGCAGCGCCTCCTGCAATACAAAAATGTTATGATGAGTAACCCTCAAGAAGTGACAATCTTAACCCTCATGTATTTCCTTTAGCAATCAGACCTCTTCCTTCCCAGCCACCATACCCTAACATACCCTCAATGTAGTCTCAGTTGCTATTCTAAAGCAAAAGGAGTGAGTGAAAAATCCATACCTTGTAAACCCAAAGCTGTTAATGCTTTCCTCAATGCCCCCAAAATGCTGAAAGCTTCCCACTATTTTCATGCCAGAAGCCCTCCCTTTTTCTTTCCTTTTTCTTGACTTTTTCCACCAGCGCCGAGAGCATAACGTCTCATCCTGATACCGCTGCAGATTCTTATATTTTCCTCAGCCAGAGTGACCATTCTTGAACCTGGGCAACCAAACTTTCACCATTGTGTTCATAACTATAATGTCCTTCCCCCTCATTCCCTCTTTTTCTTTGCTACCTACCATTTCAGATGCCCTAAATGCGCCAACAAATAACCACACGATAACTACTAAGAGCAATACTGCTTTCTTACCATCTACACACATTTCCATAACCTTACTCACTGGTTTCCGAACCTTAACTGTGCCTGCGCTCCTTCATGCCCATCCTTCAGGCATACACTTCCCCAATTCCTCAGCTGATGGCTCTTAACCCCAATATATCTTCCCAAAAAATACCACACCAGCCAACTTGCCCACTATGGTCACTGCTGGCAGACCCGATCAATTAACAACATTATTAATTTCGCCGACATCCTCACTTCCACTCTCTTTGCTGGCATCCCACTTTCAGCCATCTAGCTCCAAACATTCTTCTCATACTAGGCCATAAGCCTGTCTTGTGGAATCTGACAAGGACCAACTGCATCATGCGACCGGTCCTGACTTTCACCAGTGACCTGGCATTGCGGTCTTGATCTCGTCCACCCATGGTGCAACCCCACCGAATCTCTGCCGCGTTGAACGAGCGAGAGCATAAGTTATGTCATTGTCCACTCCCTCAATGTGCTGTGCAATGAACGTGACATTAAAACTCAAACATTCCAAGAAAAACAAGTGCAACAACTTCATAGCCTGCAAGTATCTTGCTGATTGACTGTTAACAATGTTAACGACAGCCATGTTGTCAATGCTGAACAGGACTTTTTTTGTAGACGAGATGAGGCCCCCAAGTGGAGACCGCCACTACCAGTGGGAAAAACTCTAAAAAGACAATGCTGCGGCACCACCCATCGATTCATATGGCACATGCTCTGCAAACCAGTATCCTTAACAAAAAACTCCAACAACACAGCCCTCTGCTGCATCTGAAAAGAGTTCTAGTGAACCCTTCTGCCTCCTCCGCCATCCTGGCCATAGGGACACCATGAAAGTCTTTCAAAAAGCCATTCTAAGCTCACAGGTCCGCTTTTACTCTTACAGTCAGAAGGATCCATTTATAGGCAAGAAGGCTCCATACAAAACCAAACCAAGACGCCTACAAAAAGTCCTCCCTACTTTCACTGCTCTACAGGCAAAATTCAGTTGAACTAGAAGGACCTGTATGTCCCGCTCTTTCACATTCTCTTTCCCGAACATTTGATCAACCAGCACAATTTGCTTCTTCATATAAAAAAAGTCATCAAAATAATGGGTCATGTTGCGGTTGCCATCCCAATCTAAAACAGAATCTCCAAAAAGGTGCTGAAAGTCTCAAATAAGGAAAACCAAATAGAACTGCCAAGAGGCAAAGCTTTGCCAACAAAAAAGAAGCCAGCAAACTGAGGGGCAAATGTACAAGTCCCTATCGCCACGGGAACGTCACTTTTTGTGATGTTCCCATGGCAATAGGGGCCTTGAGTGTGTACAGTGCAGCGTTAAGCCACTTAACGTGTCTTGACGCTGCCTTGTGCATAAGGCACCCTTTCACGCTATGTTTAGCGTGAAAGGGGCATGCAGTGGGTGTTGCGGTGGGCGTTCCACCGCAACACCCATTGTATTTGATGCTGCCCCCTATGTACAAGGGTGACGTATATAGGAGGCAACACCAAAATAAGACCAGAAAAATCCTGGTCTTCAGTTGGCAAAATGTGGATAAATTAATTATTTTTCCTTGTTTTTGCTTTTTCCATGTGTGCTGCCTTGTTCAGCACACATGGAAAAAGCAAAATGCCATTGTTTGTTCATGTAGAGGAAGGTTTCCCTTCCTGTACATAAGCAAACCTTTTAAAAAAATGCCATTTTGTAACTTTCATGTGTGCTGCATGAAGCAGCGCACATGAAAGTTAAAAAATGGCATTTTAGGATTGTTTATGTGCAGGAAGGGACACCTTCCTACACATAACCAATCCTCCCCTGCATGCAGACACCCTTGCACTCTGGTGCAAGGGTGCCTGTGGTACAGATCAGAGCCTCCGAATCCCCTCTACTTCCACAGACAGAATGATTTCACAGTCACACACGCATACACACATCATACGCTGGTGGGGCCCATTACACCAACATTCACTCTAAACCACACTATCCGTGCCCTGTAAAGGAGAAAACACCTTCCACATATGCTCTGCCTAATCTGCCTATACTTTGAGGTCAAGGCGATCAGCTAGTTGCTGAAGATCTAGAGAAATACATTTCCAAGAATACACAATAAAATCAAATTATCATGACCAGAAATAACCACCCGAGACAGGAATTCAAACAGATTGTTCGTTTATCTAAATTTTTTCAGGAAAAGCCAAATAAATGCAAATTCAATTTTCTCATATTTACCTATTCTGTCTAAATGTCAGATCCTCAGTCAGAATCGGTCCTCTGGAGAAACAGAGTTTCCTGCAGTCATGTAGAGTCTCCGTCCTCTCCGTCAGCATAGGGACCTCACATCATCAGCTTGGGAAGAAGTGGCGCTAGACCTCTCTAGTCTACTTTTATTTATACTGAATTTACATTCTAAAAAGTATCAATTCTTTATTCAGAACGGATGAAATAGCGGAAATATTGTCATCTTGCAACATGAGCAAACGTTCCCAAATATTGTCTGTCTTCAACGATGAATAGAAAATGTAATGTCCATAATTTTATCCGTTACTTCTACGGATGTTTTTCCTCAGATAAAATGTATCATCTTATGAGACCACCGAAAGTTCATGTAGTCGGATTTATTCAGTTGCTACAATTTTTCTCATCCAGGGGTTTTTGGCTGCCAGCCTGGATTTGTCGTCATGTTCATGGCTTTTCGGTTCAACCAGAAGTCAGGGTCAAAGTCCGTGCAAAGCCTTTTTCATTATTGCATCTACTCGACTGCAGGCTGCAGGAGGTGGCCATCTTTCAGTAGGCCACAATTGTCAACTTAAGAGTAAAGAAACACAAAACATAATTACTGCATAGAAATGATTAAACAGTGTTATTCCCCAGCTAATACCCTTATGTGTGTGTATTTATCTAGCCATTTGCGACATCAGAAGCCATTAATGCATTTTAATTAGAAGCGCAAAACACCATAACATCACATAAGCAACATCGTTTTCTGTCAGTTTGCTCACCAACTTAGTTCACTTGTTATTTAGCCATGCAATAGCATTCCCACGTGTCATTCTCTTGTTAATAAGGTTGATTAATCATCATTCGACAAACTATTAATCATTAATAGTTATTCATTAATACTCTTAATTATAACATGCGAAAATGAAACAGGTATTCTGTTTTGGAGTAAAAACCCTGCTCCATCACCTGCCTTGGCGCTAAGTTGTTAAACTTAGCGCTATCAAAGGGGGAAACGCAAGGCTGCACCACATTCTTGTAAATATGGTGCAGCCTGTTGTTTACGAAGTGGTGGAGCGTGTAGTTAAGCCCAGGGGCTAACAACATGCTCCGGCACTTCATTGTACATATCCCCCTGAATCCCCAACAGTTCAAAATCTGAAGAGAGCACTGGAAGCAACCTAAACTCCGACTTGATGTCACACTTTGCCATACATGTCCCGAGGCCCAACTTGTTGATCAGTGTATTGGGCAAGTCAACAGAAAGCATAAAGCATCTTCCTCAGCTCCTCCAGATGAAATCATTTGCTTATTTCCCTTTTAGCCAAGACAAGTGCGGAATCAGTCTGAATTCCCCTCTTTCATCTTGGGGACCACCCTGATGGAGTAAACAATCAAATGTGCCAAGGATCAGTCCACAAAGTGGCCCTCCATTCTCCCTTCCGGTTCATCGTTCATCAATTTGACCCACACCAACTCCTCATGACCCAGCAGAAAATGCACATTTTGTGCCCAATGCCTCTCATTCAGACCTTTGTATCTCAAGTTCAATCCAAACTGAAATCCTTCCAAAAACAACTGTGTATTTCCCCCTACCAATCCTAGAAATCCAATGTTTTAGCCAGTTAAATTTAATTGGCATATGAACCTTTTTCCATAGTATTCCACCCTTCTCACTCTTACCCCCTATCCCTGCTCTGCTACCACCGCCCCACAGACTGATCCTGTGCGACAGTGGGCCACAATGTATGACTGTGTGCTTTCTATTGCATATGGAGCAATCATACTGGTAACGTCAAAACTCCTTGATGCACGAACCACTAGAGAAGGCCCAGCATGCGCTTGCTTTCGTCTCCAACTCTATACAAACTGAGCCCACCCCACGTCGGGTGGGATGTCTCTGAAATGGCCTGTAGATTATGGGCCACCAACTGGCACTATATGTCATCAGTGCCGGCCTCTCTGACATAACCGCCTATAAAAACAATTCATCCACACCCCATCAGGGTCTTTCACCAATGTTGCTCTAAATTCTTCATCATACTTCACACAAGCCCATATTCCAAAAGTCAACTGTGTCTTCCTTACCACATCTAAGTATTTAAACAAACGCACTCACTTCCCTAAGCAACAATTTAACTACATGGAAATATTCCCATTTTGAGATATGTTCCTTTGTCATTGCCAAAATAGGCACCTGGGCACCTACCTTGCCACTTGCCAATGGCCCCAGTTCCTACTTGTTCCAGCCTGATCCAGTTGCTGCCTTTTGTCCAACTGACACTGCCGCTGCCTGGATTTTCTCACCTTTGTTTTTCCCACTCACCTCTCTTCCCACCAACAGAAGCCCTGCCCACCCAAGACCTACTTAATGCAGGTTGCAGTACAACCGTGCAGCAGATGCACGCAGGGGGTGAACTACTGGAATGCCAAAGGCATGCCAAAGGGCATGGCCTTCTGTAACCCTCGACACCTGGACAGCGCCCAGTGCCTGCAACCCTGGCCTCAAGACCATCCAACACAACACCACAACCACAGACAGTACCAGAGCCAATTAATACCTCCACTGCTTCTCCGCCATCCTCCGTGACCGCAACAACGCACACTGGCAAACAGGCTGATGCAACACATCCTCCAGCACCACAGTAGGATCTTTACCCTGCACACATTGTGCTTTCACCTACAACACCTCAGATGCTGACACTGCCGCCTTCAATCAACCAACACACACCACTACCTCTACCCCGCACCTACTGCTCACCATGTACCTCAATGTCCGATCCCTCTGGAACACTCCACCAAAATCTGGAACCTCCTCAACAGCAACACACTTGACCTGCTCTTCTACCACCACTCACACAACCCAGCTCACATGATCTGACCACTACATCATACATTTCAACACATCCAAACACCAAGCCACTCCACCAGAAAGAACCAAAGCATCATCAAGACACTGGGGCAAAATATCAGAAGAAACCGACCAAGCCCCAAAAGAAACTCCCACCCAACCACACCAGGAACCTCAATGTCGACACCAAGATCTTCAATAAATGGCTCACCAACAGCACCCATTGCATTGTTCCCACTAGAAATAAGATCTACAAAAACAACAAACAATTCAACTGGTACATGAACGACCTCAGGGAGGCTCGACAAAACCACTGCAAGCTCCACATACAAAGCCACCCTCAACCTGTACCACCAACAACTACGAGACTGAAAGAAAAAGGCACTATCTCTCAGTCTCGATGGCAGTTCTAACAACGGCAAAGAACTCTTCACCATCGTCAAGGAGTTTTCCAATCCTGCAGCTGCCAAGACTGACATAATCCCACCCTAAGCACTCTGCAATGACCTCTCAAACTTCTTCAAACAGAAGATTGCCAAGATCTATGACACATTTGACTCACAGCATACCGATACGACCTACCCGGACCAGCTGGACATTTCTTTCATTGCTAAACAACTGGAAGCCCCTGTTGAACGAAGAACCACAGCCCTGATGAACACCATCCACTCAGTAACCCCCTCAGACCCATGACCCCAAATTATGTACAACCTCAGAAGAAACATCATCTCCCTTGTGCTCACTGCTATCATCAACACCTCCATAACCACTGCCACCTTTCTGTCTTGCAGGAGAAATTCAGAAATCAATGGCCTAATGAAGAAACCAAAACCGTACCCAAACACCCTTGCAGCTACAGACCCATCTTGCTCCTGCTTTTTCCAGCTCAAGTCATTAAGGAAGCCACCAATACTCAACTTGCACCAGCCACAGCATAGAGATAGCCTCATTGTGGCCACCAATGACATCAGAAGCCTTTTCGACTGAGGAGACTTGGCCACACTCATCTTCCTCAAACTCTCCGCAGCTTTCAATATAGTGACTCACTAGTCACTCATCAGAAAGCTTCAGCACTTGAATATCTGCAGACTGGTCCTTCAGTAGACATCCAGCTTCCTCACAGACAAAACTCAATTAGCTATACTTCCCCCAACACCTCGGAATCTATGAAACTCATCTGCGGAGTCCCTCAAAGACCCTCGCTCAGCCCAACACTGTTTAACATCTACATGAATCCCCTCATAGACATTGTCAGAGCCCACAGCATCAACATAGTATCCTAAATCAATGACACACAGATCATCCTCTCCCTTATTGGCTCAACCTGCACCTACAAAGCAAACTTTACCAACTGCATGAGAAACTTCACTGCTTGGAATAAAAACAACTGCCTCCAGCTCAATACAGACTACAAAGAAGTCCTAATCACTGGCAACAACCACTCCCCTGGGATGCCTCTTGGTGGCCCTCTGAACTTGAAAGCATACCATACCAAGAACCTTGGGATCATCCAGGAAATCAACCTCTCTATGAGCAAACAGATCAATGCTGTCTCCTTATCATGCTTCCACATCCTGTGAATACTATGTTAGATTTCCAAGTGGATCCCACTGAACACCAGACAAATGGTCACCCAGGCTCTTATCACAAGTAGATTTGATTATAGAAAAGCCCCCTACATCGGAATCCCAGCCCTTGTCCTATGCCACCTTCAAACTGCCAAGAACCATGCCGCTAGAGTCATCCTGAACATTCGGCAAAATTACCACATCTCTCCACACCGCAATAATCTCCACCTACTCCCAGTCTAGAAAAGATGTAAGTTCAAACTACTCACTCACACCTATAAAGCTGTCACCGGTCCAGCTTACCTCAATCAATGCCTCAACTTCTACCAACCCACCTGACACCTTTGATCTGCATCCTAGGCAAGAGCACACCTTCTTGGCAACAAAAAGATCAGCAGTGGAGGATACTCCTTCTCATACCTCACAGCCAAGACCCAAAACACCTCAGATCCTCCCATTCCCTCATGGACCTCTAAAAGAACCACAAGACATGGCTCTTCCAGATGAAACATGCATGTTTTTCTCCTCCACCTCAGCCCTGCCCTACTCAGTGCCTGGATACTCTCACAGGTGATTAGCCACGCTCTACAAATGAACATAACATATCATAAACTAATATAACATTGTGTAACTTAACATAATATCAGGTGGGCTTCCAAGGGCTTAATAATGTCCATGTAGGGCATTTTTAATGCTTTATCTCCTTACTTTATTTTGTCCCTGTATCCTCCATCATGTTCACCTTGATCTACGACTTACCCTGTGCGTTACCACCTCACATGTCTGTCCCTTGACCCCTCACATACATACCCTGAGATAAATGCATATACTTGCCTCCCTGTATGGAATCCATTGTGACTTGCCTAGCTCTGTGATTTTCAATGCTGACAAGGCCTATAGAATGTGTACAGCTTCCAATGACCATTAGTGAACTAATGTACTCTGTTAAAGTAAACAGCTTCTAATATAAGAAGCTGCAAGGCTTGCTCAAAAGACCTCACTTGTGACTTCCAATTGCTTGCAAGCTCCACAGCAAGGGGCTGGTAGTCCATATTAGCGCACCATATATGGATGAGACAAAGATTTCACCCTAAATCTACTGACTACTAACATAAAGCTTGGAAATACCCCAATGTCACAATCAGGACATGCGGGGTGCACCACCCTGCATCATGCAGGTATTACATGTTGTTGGTCTTTTCTGAATGGCTCCATACATAATGATTGTGTAATATATACCCTCTAACAATGTACACGGTGATATATTGGTCTATAATTATTGAGAAATTCTGCTGTGTTTGTGATTTTATTTAGCACATAATGAAACACCTTTTTGCGGTTTGCAAGAATAAAAGTTTGTGGTGCATTTCTCCAAATTAGGCATTTGGTCAATCAGACCATCTGCCTCTGTGCCACATTAATATCATATTTCTTTCCTTTTTTGAGCTAATGGAGTCTCTTTCTGATTTTCACGTATACTTCTACACCCACAGTCTCCATCTCCCATGCCCACTGATTGTACTAACACCACCGTTTTTGTACTTCTGACCACTTTTTGAGGAATCTTACCTGGCCTCAAGGTCAGGGCCTGTTCCAAAGCCTGTAGTCCTGATACCATCTTTGCCTGCATCCTAACTGAAAACTCTCTCTACTCACTTTGACTTGGCACTCCTTCTGCAAAACACCAACTCCCTCTTTCCTGTTAGACTGCCCACACGCATGACGTATATCATTGAACGCGGTCCACCACACTTGCTCCTCTACCTCATAAATCTCTCCTTTCTCAGATTCCCATTGATTGTAGTCCAGAACCACGTAATTTGTGTCACACATCTCCACACCGATTTCTACACCGCTCGTTCCCGGCACAGAATCATCACTCACACCTCCATCTTCAAATTATGTATTGAATACCCTATAGGCATCCTGTTGTCTGGGGAGTCCACATGTAATAGCACCCCACCATCTCCGCCTCGATCCCTCAACGTACCGGAACTGATTTTACTGGTACAATCTCTGCATTCGGTGTGGGGTTTTGGAGTCACACAATAGTCTCTCAGCTGAACAGTTCCAGGGATTTTGAAGGCCTCATATCTGTGTCCTGATCCCGCCTGGACAGCGCAAAACTTTCCCTTCACCATCCTATTTCCAATTTACGGGCCCCCTTCAGGTACCCATAACCATCTGCCCTCCACAGCTCTGCACTCTGTGCGTGGCACGTACTACTGGCATTTGGGTAAGCAGCAAACCTGACCATTGTGTGCCCCATTGTGTCCCCCTTGTCATTCCTCTACTCTGCATTCCAACTCATGCTCTTCCCTGGGTGCCCTTGAACTGAAATTCCACGAGGACACGCAGTAAATCTTCACCCAACCCCAGGTCTCCTGGCCCATAACCTGTGCCGCAGCACTATTGACCCCCACCACATTCCATCAATGCTCCTTCACCAAGGCCCAAGGTGACCCTGTCAAGAGGTCCCTGCTGTCCTTTGTTTAGTGTGCTGTCTCCCTGAGATGTTGCTGGAAACGCTCTGTGTCCTTGGGGTCACTTTCATGGGCTTGATAAGTCCAACGGGCTGCCATCATCCCCCTGGCCACAACCCAAATCTGACCGTTCACGCTCCCAACACCATGGTCATTGGCAAATCCCTGTCATGCGCCAGTAAAATTCATGCCTCTCAGATTCTCCTGACCGCCGCCTTTCGCGTGTGTTTACTCCTTCCCACTTTCCCTCCATCGCCACCCATACCGCAACAGGCCAAAACAGCTGCCACCATCCTGCCTGCTGTCCTTCGACGGTGCCTCCCACACTGGCGGACCCATACCTGGTCTAGGACCCTAGGCATAATCAAGTACTCCCTCCTAGCCTCTTCTAAAGTCCAACTGCCGACTACGCCCAGTCATGTGACCTAGGAACAGGCTGCATATACCAAATGGTTAGGGCAAGAAAATGGCAACTTTCAAAAAGAAGCGTTTTCAGAATTGTGACGTAAAATCCAACTTTACCATTAAAGAGGGTTTCAAATTACAATTCTTTAGATACCAAACTTGGCATTCCTACATACTCAGAATTGAAAGTTATCACGTATTAAGTGTAATATGGTAACACAATGTTATCCTATGGAAGAGGTCGGCCTTGCAATAGTGAAAAGTGAATGTAAAGGTTTTCAGGACTGGGACATGCAAAAGTAAAAAATTAATGTCTAGCTTTTTCAATACACTGCACCCTGCCTTGTGGGCTATGCAGGCTTAACCCCCGGAGTCACTTATGTGTATTAAAGAGACAGGTTTAGTCTAGCAAATGCCTTATTTTGCCAGGTTGAAATGGTAGTTTAAAACTTCACACACAAACTGCAATGGCAGGCTTGAGACCTGTTTAAAAAGGCTGCTTAAGTGGGTTGCAAAATCAACTCTGCAGGCCCACAAGTAGCATTTAATTTACAGGCCCTGGATACATGTAGTACCACTTTACCAGGGACGTATTTGTAAATTAAATATACCAATTAGATTTAGGTCAATTTTCCCAAATGTAAAGGAGATAGCATAATCATTTTAACACTGGTTTGCAGTGGTAAAGTGCGCGGAGGCACAAATGCCAACAAAAAAAGGTTCAGAAAACAGGAGGGTAAAGGCAGATAGTTTGGGGAAGGCCCTGCAGAGACTGCCAAGTCCAAAAATGGTCATAACTACCAAGGGTTAATTGAGTTACACTTTTATGGGCTTGTAAAGCATAGTTGCAAATTTATTAGGGATTTGGTGAAACTACATCGTCCAACACCTGAAGAATATTTGAACAGGTGAGTGGTGGGAACTGAGGTTTGGATGAAAGACCCTGCTGAAGATGAGGCTCTGCTTGAAGGAGGTTAGACCACTTGCAATTGTTGTCAAGTGTGTTGTGGAGGTGGTTGTTCATGTGATACCTTTATTGCCAACCTTGCATCATTTTTTAAATCGCGGAGAAATTCTGCTGTTTTATTATGTGCTGGTTCCCCTAATACTGTGGTCCCTAATGGCTATGCTTTAGTGGGTGTTAGTTGGCTTTTTCCTTTTTCAGACTTCTGCTATCTCATAGGTCTGTTCGAAAAGATACCACCCCTTTTAACTGGACCCGGCCCTCCACCCCTACTGATCCAAAATGTGTCTCGCAAACCCATTTATTAAAATAATCAGAGGAAGTCAGTGGTTTGCATGGCTAATGCTTTGCCAAAGCGATGCAGTTCAAACGTCACTGACATCTGCTAATGCCGACATTTGTATGGCTCCTGGAACGCATTTCATCTGCTTACTGTACTTGACTCAAGCAGTACGGATTGGGAAAAAGTTCATCTGGCCCAACACACACACACGATCCTTTGCAGATTTTCCCTTACGTTATTAGCTCGTAAACTGTCGAGCATATGTGAAGAGGAGGGCATGAGATGACAATATCCGAAAACAAATCATTACGGTAAGATTGCAGTGGGTGGAAAACTGCATAAAACTCACCAGTGACTTCAAAGAAACCTTCCCACACATGAATCACAGCTCAGAGGTGAACTTCAAAGATTGCAACATATAAAAAATGAAATATAAAATGTGTTTCACCAAAGAAAACAATTTTGCTCAGCTACATCACACTTCGTGACTCCCTCAGACTTTCACAATCTCAGTTTAAAGCATCAATGCTTTAGAATATAATTTTTTCTGACCAAACCCAACCATGTTTTCAACTTATGCTACGATGTTTGATTTGATAACATACTGTATTGCTCCCCTATAGACGTCAATATGCAAGCCTGGTGGTCTGAGGACCATCATACTCATTGCGACGCGGCTGCTCCAGTCAATGTCGCTCCGACGGTCCGACCGCCCAACTATGATTTGGGCATTCAGACCGCCCTGGGAAACATTGTTTCCTGGCATTGGAGCAGCGCGGTCAGATGCTGCAATATGCTTGGCCTGACTGCCACGGTCCTGCCAAGCATATTACGAATTTCCTCTCCTCCAGGGTTTACTTGGAGATACTTCCCCCATGTAAACCTTGGAGGAGAGAAAACGAAGAGGGCTTCAGCTGCATGTGCATGCATACAGGGGGGCATAACATCTGGCCCCATGTGTGCATGCACAAAGTTTCCTGCATGGCATGGACTTTCAAGAAATAGTACTAGTTACAACGCAAACATTTACAACGCAGTGTTTACATCGCAACATCCATTACAACGCATGATTTTACATCGCATGACATCACAACGCATTTTTAGAAAGTACATTTACGGTATTCACTACATCGCATTACACCATTACAACGCATACCATTACAACGCATACCATTACATTGCTGGTAAGGTAACTGTTGGCATGTGTAGGGGTAAAAATTACTATTCCCACTCCAGTGAGTGCAACAGTAGGGTAAGTGTTGGATAGTGTAGGGGTAATAAGTACTATTCCAGCTCCAGTGAGTGCAACAGTAGGGTAAGTTGGATAGTGGATAGTGTAAGGTTAAAAACTATGCATTGTAATGGTATGCGTTGTAATGGTATGCGTTGTAGTGACATGCGTTGTAATTACATGCATTGTAGTGACATGCGATGTAATGGCTGCGTTGTAATGGCATGCGATGTAAAGGATGTTGCGTTGCAATGACTGCGTTGTAAAGGTAGAGCGATGTAATGACTGGGTTGTAAAGGTTGTTTCCCCTTTCAAGTCCATGCCATTCAGGAACTTTGTAGTGCAGCCCCATTGCATTGTCTTTTTTAATGGCACCGCCATATTTGAAAGAGGCACAGTCATGGGACCACCATGCCGCCCGCCTGCCAGAATACTTGAAAGCCATAATCTGGTGGGCGGGTCCTTCACTGGAGTGGTGGTGTGGCACCGCTGTTCCACCACTCCACTGAAAAGTCATAATCGTCCCCTTAGTGTGGGACCTTGCTCTTTAGTAACGCTGATAGTGTAATTATGCTTACAGCTCCAGCCTGGCCTCAGTGGTCAGCAGGCTGGTACATCAAGCCAGCAGAGATCCATGTGCTTTTCATTTAAGTACAACTCATTCGTGTTTTTCTGGCTCTACAGAAGCAAACACAAGGGGGGCGTGGCTTGGGAGCCAAAGAAGATGGCCGCCGGATCGCGGAGCTCCTTACGGGCGTGAGGACCGGAGCTTCCACCAGGCATCTTTTCTTCATCTTTGGGACGATGCTGGCGCTGGCAAGAAGATATGAAACATAGCGCTCTCATTTGAACCCATTTTCGATCTTCAGGGTGAGCTGTTTCACTCTCTCTCAGCGCACTTTCGTTCGCGCTCGTTTCTGTGGCCGCCATTTTGTTTTTTACCTCGGCGCAGAATGTTATCTCCTCAGAGTTGGCTCGAGGTCATGGCTTTTTTGCTCTCTATCTATGCAAGGTCGCTCTCGTTGTTTTTCTGAAGATTTGCTGTTTATAAACAACCTGTGCAGCGTACTTTTCTAAATGCTTTTTGCCTCATCTCTCTCCTTTTTTCATTGACTTTCGTCATTTTTGGCTGGACTTCTGCGTTTAATCATTTGCGTATCCACATTTCTCCACACGTTTTACATCTTATTGTGTGGTTTACTATGGCAAAAGCCCGTGCACTCCGTACTGGCTCTACTCTGGGTGACAGCACTACGATGAGTGATCCTAACCCCTTCAGTGTACTGCAAGACAATACGGAAGACCCTGAAACTACGCAGTTCAATGCCACTACTACTCAGTCCAACTTACCTCCTGGTAATCCTAAACAATTACCTAAAAATTCATCTACCACTTCTACAAAACGTGTCAAAAAAGACCCACCGTCTCCAACAGGCTCTACAGCGACGTTATCCATGGAACTTCTTCTTCAAGAAATTCGCGCACTTAAGCCTCATATGGAAGAGACCAACATTCGTCTCCAGAATCTTGAGGATAAATGGTTTCAAATGGAGCAACAGTCTTCACTGCTTTCTCAACGCGTTGATTCCATTCAGTCTGTCACGGCTCAAATACCTCCATTACAATTAGAGGTCGCTCATCTCAAGGCTCAGATTGAGAATTTGGAAAATCGTAATAGGCGCAACAACCTACGCATCTATGGCCTTGTGGAAGGAATTGAGGGCTCCGATGCGCCTTCTTTCTTTCAGTCATTTCTACCAACCCTGCTGGACATTCCTGAATCTCCAAAACTGAACATTCAAAGAGCTCATCGACTAGGCCAAAATTCTAAGTTTGCTTCCTCTACTTCCAAGCCTCGTGGTGTCATTCTTTACTTTTTAGAATACACAGACTTACTTAAAGTTCTTCATGCAGCCAAAAGTAAAGGGAGAGTGTCTTGGCAAGGTAACAATTTATTTTTTGCTCAGGATTATGCGAAAGCAACTGCTGACCGGCGGAAACAATTTTTGGATATGAGGCCTGCACTACGGAATCTCAATGCTCGTTTTGGCTTGTTTCACCCATGTCTTATGAAAGTCACCCTTAACAACAAAACTACGACCTATGAAGACCCGGCACGTCTACAAGCTTTTCTTGACTCTTGTATTGAAGATAACATGGAAATTCCTCGTACTTCAAAGACCTGAAGACACTTAAGACTTATAACCTATATCTTATAGCTAAACGAATACTTTATCTAATCTAAATGTTGTTGGCTTATATTAATTTTGTTCTTCTGTTTTTCGTCATTATATGTGATCATAAGTTTCGTATACCCTTTGTAATTGGTCTTCCTTTCCCCTTTTCTTTATTTTAGAAGCAGCAATATATCATCGTCCTTCCGTGATCATATCTCCACTGCCTGGATGGTGTCTTCGTTTTCCGTTCTGTATCGGGGTACCCCGCGTTTGGTGTGCTGTTTTCCTCATGGGCTTCCACCATCCCCATTTGTCCATGTCTTTTTGTGGTATGTGCTTTATTTATTCTTTCATCTTGTTCTTCTCTACTTCTATCCTCCTTGTCTTTCCACCTTTCTCTTTTGTTTTTGCCCTTGCTTCCCTATCCTATCTCTTATGCTGGGCGCTCTGTTATTTCTCTCATATCTTGTATTTTTTATCTCAGTCCTGCCTCTTCTTCTTCTTTCTTTTTTCTACTTACATTCTTGTAATAATCTATAATTTCTTCTCTTGTTCTTCCTTTCCTCATTATATTCTATTTCCTAGCTTCTCAGTTTCTGTCTTATACCTTTACCTCTCTCTTTGGTGTTATAATTTCTCTTCTACTTGTTTAAGTATGGCTATCTTTTCTCAACAGTTTTTTATGGCACTTCTTTCTGGTACTAATTTAACGTGCACTGTACAGTTAGTAAACATTACATATGACTGTCTCTACGATAATTGAAGAGTTAGTATTTATATTTAGATGACTTTAAATATTGTATCGTGGAATGTCAAAGGCTTGGGTTCTCCCATTAAACGTCAAAGGGTTTTATCACATATTGCTAATTTAAAAGGGGATGTTGCGTTATTGCAAGAAACTCATGTAACTGAATGTGAATTAACTAAACTACGTCGTCAATGGGTAGGCCATGTCTATGCTTCGCCTGGTTCAGGGAAACGAAATGGTGTGACTATACTATGTCACAAACGTTTACACATTCAACTTGTGAAGCAAGAGAATGATTCTGAGGGTAGGTGGGTTGTTGTATCATTATTGATTAACAAAATCCCCTTAACCATTTTCAATATTTATGCTCCCACAACTTTAGACAAAACGTTTTGGCCTCACCTTCTTTCTTCTTTAATGCAATATACGGATGACTACTTAATATTGGGCGGAGATTGCAATATGATTTTAGACCCCTTTTTAGACAGGCGATCCAAATCCCGATTTTCTCCTTCTTCCATGCACAACCAGTTCACTTCCACTATTCAACAAAGATCTCTGGTAGACTCCTGGAGACTTTGTCATCCTACAATTCAGGAATACACATACTTTTCCCCGGCACATTCCTCCCAATCCCGAATTGATTATATTTTTATTTCCAAACCTCTCACACAACATATTTCCCATTCGGACATAGGATCCATTCTAATTTCAGACCATGCTCCAGTTACTTTAAGTTTAGATTTACTTCCCCCCAACAAAGGCACTAAACGTTGGAGATTTAACAACTCTTTATTATTAGATCCCAAATTTTCATCATCATTTCTGGAATTTGCATCCTTATTTTTTGCTGAAAATGACACTTCACATATATCCCCCCAACTCATTTGGGATACTTTTAAAGCTGCCTCAAGGGACTTCATTATTTCATTCGTAGCCCGTAAGCGTCGAGCATCTACGCAATCTATTCAAACTCTTAATTCACAAATTAAGAAATTGGAACATTCGTATTATATAACAGAAAATCAATCTACGCTGAATGATCTTATTAAAGCCAAACTCTCTTTTAATAAACTCTCTACAGAATTTGCAAACCTAATTCTTTTGAAGTCCAGTGCTAAATACTATAACGCTCAGAATAAATCTGGCAATCTACTTGCCAATTATCTTAAGGTTAAAAAAGAACGCACAAGGATCGATTCGATTGTAACCTCTAATAACACAACTGTTCATATAGATAAAGATATTCTCTCAGAATTTGTTAATTTCTATCAAACGCTCTATACTCCTGAGTTTTCGCCCTCTTTGGCTGACATTTCCCATTACTTAGCCACTATTCCCTCCCCATCTCCCCCGGATGTTGATTTCTCCTCTCTGGACTCAGATATACTCCCCAGTGACATTCTTAAAGCTATTCATTCACTTAAAAAGGGCAAAGCTCCTGGACCAAATGGCTTTACCATGGAATTCTACGCACACTTTGCCTCTTTCCTTGTTCCTAAATTACATCAATTGTTTCTATCTTTCATTTCTTCTGGAAAATCTGAAGGCTCTTTTCAAGAGGCTCTAATATGTCTTCTTCCTAAAGACAACAAAGATCCTACTCTGTGTAAAAACTATAGACCCATTTCTTTGATTAATTTAGATTATAAAATTTTTGCAAAGATTCTAGCTCTTCGCCTAGACAATATTTTACCACGGTTAATTGGCAGAGAACAATCTGGTTTTATTAAAGGTCGTTATTTATCAGATAATACTTGTCTCTTTTTTAATGTTCTTAGTAAGTCCCATTCTCACCCAGGTTCTTTAGCGGCCATTGCATTAGACGCTGAAAAAGCTTTCGACAGAGTCAACTGGCAATTTATTTTTTCCACACTCCGTTGGTTTGGTTTTGGTCCCAAATTTATTGCATATATCTCATTATTATATTCTGTTCCTAGATCGTTTATTTTAGCCAATGGCCTTATATCCTCTTCTTTTCCCCTCCATAGAGGGGTTCGACAGGGTTGTCCCCTTTCTCCACTTTTATTTATTTTAGCGTTAGAACCCTTTTTAACAAAAATCCGTTTGAATTCTAACATTACAGGCTTCCCTTATGCAGACAGCAATTTAAAACTTTCAGCGTATGCTGATGACATTCTTTTATTCATTTCAAGTCCTCAATCATCCATTCCAGCCTTTTTATCAGAAGTCTCTGCTTTTGCTCTAGTCTCGGGATACAAACTCAACATTGACAAATGCGAAATTCTCCCTCTAAACAAATATTGTTTTCACGCAGATTTTGTAGATTCTTCCTTTCACTGGAACACTTCTAAAATTAAATATCTGGGCCTATGGTTCACTCCCTCCCTTAAAGATACTGTGGCTCTAAACTTAAAAAACTTACAGCTCACTTTGAGTAACTCTACATCAAGATGGCATCCTTTATTCTTATCTTGGTGGGGCAGATTAGATTCGATTAAAATGATGTTAGTTCCGATAATCTTATTTTACCTAGCCAATCTCCCTGTTAATATCCCTAAATCTTGCTTCAAAAAAATTTATGGTATCTTATCAAAATTTTTATGGCAAAATAAACATCCTCGGATGTCTCTCTCCAAACTTAAACAGCCCAAGCATATGGGTGGAGTCAATTTCCCTGACTTCTCTTCTTATCACACATCGTTTTTTCTCAAACACTCTTCGTTTCTACTATCTACAGATCTGGACACTTTTAATCCTCGTCCCTTGTGGGTAGAGTTAGAATCTTCCTTCTTCCACCCATTCTCCTTTGAGGAATTTTTGTCCTTAACTCATATCCCATTGAAAATGTCACTTCCCATTCTTAAGAATGCCCGAAAGAATTTTCAGCCTCTTTTGTTTGGAGGTCTTGATGATCGTACCCGTTTTCTAAACTCCCCAATTTGGTATAATAAGCATATTAAAATCAAAAATAGGACCCTTTTTTGGAAGGATTGGCTAGCACTTGACCTTAAGTGGACCCATCAACTATTTCAAGAAGATGCTTGTATTCCCTTCTCTGTACTTCGCACCCGCTTTTCTCTTCCCCCTTCCTATCTATCGAAATACCGACAATTGACTTCTACTGCTTTAAATTCCTTCAATATCTTATCCTCAGTCCATATTCATACAACATCTTCTCCTCTCACACTTTCTTCTCTACATACTCCAGCCTCGGCATCCACTATTTATAAAAAATTAAGATCTACATCTCTTTCCCGCACTAAGTCTACAACGGAATGCAGTTGGGAGGTGGATTTGGGTATATCTTTTTCCGTTTTAATATGGGAAAAGATCTGGAATAAAATAAGGAAGTCGTCAAGAGCAGCTAATATCACACAAACTTTATTTTTTCTTTACAATAGACTCCTAATTACTCCAGCCAAACTACACCGTATAGACCCTACTGTTCCCTCTACTTGCTGGTCATGCCCTGCCCCTAATGCAGATCTTTACCACATGCTCTTTACCTGCCCTCTTGTTCACACTTTTTGGATCAAAGTCTGGCAGCAAATTAACAACATTTTTCACACACATATCCCTTTTTCTTATGCTCATATTTTCCTAGGTAGTGTCTCAGAGGTATGGTCTTCTCTCAGATCTTCCACCTCTATTGTGGACTTACTTTTAGCCGTTGCATTTCAATAAATTACAAAATCGTGGAAAACTGCCTCTAACATTTCATTCCAAGCCTGGTGGTATGGCGTCTGCTATAATCACAGATTAGACCGAGCTTATGTCTATCCAATTGCTTTGGCCATTAAACGAGATCTGTTGTGGTTACCAGTCACCAATTTCCTAAATGCCTCTGCTCGTGCTATACCTTTGCATACTCCTTGTAATGAAGAAGTATCCAAGCCTCCGTAAACTTAATAGAAAAATTTAACTTATCTATTGTTATTATTTTAGTGTATAATGCACGTTTGTTATTCATACTATTTTTATCATTCGCCGAAATGTTTACATGCTGTATTCTAGTTACGATACCGCTATTTATCTTATGATTTCCTCTCTCTTTCCCACTTCTCCCTTTCTATCTTTCCTTTCTTTCTCTCCTTTTCTTTCTTTCATCTCTCTTGTTCTATAATCAATTTTGGAGTTATATTACGCTATATGATGTATTTTGAATTGTTATATTTCTTCTTTATATCCAATAAACTTTTCTTTAAACTTAAAAAAAAAGAAGCAAACACAAGGCTATGCAGGAGAAAAGCGTGAAGGAAGTGGCCAGCTTTTTGATGTGACCAGGGATACATGAAGTCACGTCTGCTGACCCAAAGTCTATGGCTCCAACTAGCAATCCTCAAAGCACACATTCAAACCGGAGTCATTGAAAGGTTTTATGAAGAAGTATCTCTTTGTCATATTCAGAAGTACAGAGAGCAAGCTAAGGTAACGTTAATAATGCCGTTCGTTAGGCCCAAGCTAATGCTATGCCATGTAATACAGCTGAGGTGATTCATGTAGAGCGCAAAGGTCCATGAAGCTGTGCCTGTGAGTTCCTAGTTTACCACAATATGGGGAGTTTAACAGCACCTCTGATCGAGTCCATTGAAAGTTATGGTACTTTTGTAGTTTCCATGATGGACACCTGTAACCGCGATGCTAGAGGCTGGTCTGCAGAGTACAGGGTGTACATATCTACAATATTTACAATTTCGAATTAGCACCCTTCTTGGCAGAGTGGTAGGGATCAGTGGAGTCTTGAGGTCCCATCTGTGTCTAATGGTGTCCCTCTAATATGTAAATATGCAGGCCATCTTACTCCTGTTATACATGTAAACAAACTATTTGATACTTTCCTATGAAATGTTTGTTTCAACGTTGGTGGCTAGAACCACATCGGGATGTGAAGTATAGAGACACTGATATGGCAAGTCTCCTTTGGTATGGCATGGGTGCACAGATTGATAAATTTGCAAAAAAAAATGGACACTTTGCACAAACTCAGACAAAGTTTTGAGACTACTCTAGCTGTAAGAACTTGTTCACTCATTCCAAATCAGAGGTACACCCTGAACCCACCTCATAGAATTCTAAGGCCCTAACGTAACAGCAAACATATCAACTCATCACTCAGAGTGGAGAAACAGACAGGTGGTGTCCCATGAATCTCTACTGAACTTACCCAGAAAGGGATTGTGTTTCGAATGAAGCAGAACTACTTCTGCCAAAAACATAATTAAAGAGGGTGGGATACAGTAGCATATTCATCTTTTCTGCCTGGTCATTGCAGATTGTTTGCATTTTTCAAGACCCTATTTTTGATGGTATTGGGATCACGGCAGGACTGTAAACAGAAACCAGCCCTGGCAATTCCACTCAACCGGCCCGGGGACGGGGGGGGGGGAGGTGAAGGGGTGCTAGTCACAAGCACCAGTGCTGCTTTTGTTACAGGGGGGCGATATTGTAGAACCGTCCCCCAGTAACAAAACAGGTACCCACGGGTCAAAATCCGACCCCCACCCTTCTGGACCACCGGGAAAATGCCCGATGCCCGCTACAGCCAGTCCGGCCCTGATTAGGACTCTCTACAGTGTGAACCTGCAATCACAATGAGTTAGCTCTGGCCCTAAAATAGTACTAGTGAATTTGCTTTCACACAAAATTGGTCTAGTTAACTATCTTGGAATTACTTAGTGAATGGTGTAGAAAATGAACAAATGGAATGGGAGTTAAATGTCATATGTAGGATGCAGAATGTATTTACAGTGCCCACATATTTGACAAGCAGAAATGGCTGAATTCACACAAGTGGGCTACGAGAGATTTAAGGAACAGCGTAAGCTACCTCCCCACTCTTAAATCATATCACAAGAAAGTCACGGGTCCGGGGAAGTTAGAGAGAGGTGAGAGGTCAAAGTCCTAGCGCCCTCCACTCAACCAAACAGATGGGGGAGTCCCTTTTTAGGACGGTTCCCCTCACACACCAATGGTGTCATGCTTCATCATAGGGGTGCCTCCTCGCTTAAGAGACCTAGTCTCTATGCGGGCTACAACCCCTTCTCTACAAGGAAGGAGCTCAGGGATGTTTTTAGTTATGGTAGGGGGGGTGTACTAAAACCCTGTGTGATTTAAAACTGGCTATGGGTTAGCTTAGTAGCAGCTTTATTCCACTACCCAGTGTCAGGATTTAAAAACAAAAAGCTTTGTCACACAGATATCACTATTAGGAGCGTCTGTGTTAATAAAAGACCAACATGTTTCGGCCTGAAGACCTATTCCAGTGTCACGGCCTTCTTCAGGGTTGATTAATCAGCTACTGCAATTTAAGGTGAAGTGTCTTGTATACACACTTGTGAACAACAATGTGCAATAGTAAAAACTGAACCAGTTAGGTATCTGTTCAGTATTTCATTCCATAACCTGTGGTGGAAAGAAGACACAACATATAATATGTACAAACATAATGAGTGCAAAACAGGCTTCGTGGACTAGTGGTATATATTTTTATTTTTCATTTTTATTTGAGAGGTTTTATATAGTGCTGGCTAGACCCGGAGGTATCAAAGCGCTTTACATGAGTATCAGACCATAGTTACAGGTTACATTGTTACAAAGGTTACAGAGTTATTAGGGCATAGCTACATTGTTACAGGTTAGGTCGATACAAGCAACAAGGACAATATGCGTAAGGGAAAAAGCAGGCAAGGGGAGAGATTCATTGGAGAGGGGGTAGGAGCAGGGGAAGAAGACAGTGAATGAAAGGAGGGAAAGAGGAGGGGGAGGGGGAGAGACACAGCATGAACGAAAAGGGGTAGGGTGACGGGGGCACAAACCGGTAGACGAGTAATAGCTGCGTCCAAAATACAGTAAGCTGTGATCCCAGGGGAAGTGGTATCATTCCCCCAACTCCATTGTGAGAGGCTCCCTTTGCGCAATAGACTCTCTCAGAGGGGTCTCTGAGACTCCAAGGCCTACCTACTGGATCCTTCCCCAAAAAGGGGAGAGGGAGTGCTTTGACAAGGGGTGCCACACCATACCTCAACTGTGAGTGGCTCCCTTGGTGCTGTGGACTCTCTCAGAGGGATCACTGAGACTCCAGAGTATAAGTAATTGGATCTTTCCCCAACAAGGGGAGAAGGAGTTCTTAGTGAAAGGGCAAAAGGGACAGGGGGCTAGGCGGCATAGCAGGCAAGGGGAGAGATTAAGGGGAGGGGGGATAGGAGCAGAGGAAGTAGACAAAGAATGAAAGAGGGAAAGTGGTAGGGGAGGGTGAGAGAGAGCATAAAAGATGGGGAGAGTGAAGGGGGCACAAACCGGTAAACGGGTAAAAACCTCGTCCGAGATCCGGTAAACTGTAATTCCTGGGGAAGCGGTATCGTTCCCACATCTCCGCTGCGTGAGGCTCCCTTTACGCAGTTGACTCTCTCAGAAGAGTCTCTGAGACTCCAAGGCCTACCTACTGGATCTTTCCCCAACAAGGGGAGAGGGAGTGCTTTGGTAAGGGGCTCATACCATGCCTAAGCTGTGCATGGTTTCCTTAAAACTGTGGACTCTCTCAGAGGGCTCACTGTGACTCCAGAGGAAGAATATTGGATCTTTCCCCAATAAGGGGAGAAAGAGTGCTTAGTCAAAGGGCAACAAGGGACAGAGGGCTAGAAGGCGGGTCGGAACTGTCAGGTCAACAGGGGGGAACATATGGCAAAATGAAATCGCATTAATTACAGAAAGATAACACATTCAATACCAGGGTAACTTAGCGATACAGAAAAAGACAGGACCCAGGAAAGGCAAGGATCAGGGAGGACAAAGGAAGGGGGGTCAGCAAGTTGAAGAGTCCCACAAGGAAGAGATACGGATAGCAGAAAAGGAGATGTATACATTGTAGAGTCACTCAGGAAAGAGATGCAAACGGGAAAGCTCAGAATCACAAAATAGTGATATTAAGTACAAAGAACTACTACATATACTAGTGGTTAGAGATTATAACTATACAGAATAGTAAATTTACTCAGGGTTCCATTTTCACAACGATTAGGCTAAAAACAATTGTATATTACTTTTCAACAGAGTGAACGGAGAAATAGGACCTCCAAGGGGGTAGAGAGAGGGAGGGGAGGGAGAGGAGATAGGTGACAGGAGAGATGGGGGCCTAGGGGGGGAGAAAGAGATAAGGCCGTCCAGCCGAGGAGCAATGTCTGTTTTAGTTGGTATTGTTGATACTCTCATCTAAAAACCATTAGAAAGCATCTAAACATTTAGTCAGAATGTATTTAAGATGTATGACTCACCACAGTTGGTTAAAGAGTTCTCTACATCAGTCCTGGCATACTAGCAAAATGGTACGTGCACCAAACCTATCAAAGAAGGTTTATCAAGTTTAAAAACTGGAAAAAAAAGGGAGGGAAGGAAATTACTGTAGTGTTTTGAATGCAATGGCAGAATTTAAAAGTGGTGGCCTAGAAGATCTGCGAATGTATGTCCGACTATCATATGGATGAACCGTCTCCTGTGACCAAAACAACCACAGGCCTCCCCTTTGAATAGTGAGGGTGAAGAGATAAGGACGGACGCCAATGGTGGTGCACAGCGTGATGCGCTAGTATGAAAGGGAAATACGGTTCCGTGCCTATGCAACCAGTTCCACTGATGGGATTCCAACAACAGTCTCATTTCCCAGAGGAACAGGCACTCCTTTTCTAATTCAACAAGAGGTGCACCAATTTTTCAGGAAGATCATACTTCACTTTTTCTTTGCGGACAAGTACCTTTCCATTACCAACCAAGAGAATGTAAACACCAAGCTCAGACCCAAATCAACCTCTAATCCACCGCTTGGCACAATTCCAGCAGAAGTGGCCAAGTTCGAAAAAGCTGTCTTGAAATACTTGACTGCCGGTCTTTCTCATCCACAACAGACATACCACAACATTCCGAAATGTGAACAAAAAGTGCTACGCAATCTGACCATGGACAAAACCATTACCATTAAACCCGCGGACAAAGGCGGAGCCACGGTAATACTTGACACTGATACCTATAGGGCAGAATGCATCCGACAATTTAGCATTAGCACCTCATCGGCATCTTGACAAAGACCCTACAGAGAGAAGCACAGCAACCATCATGACCATACGGTTCATCCATATGGTAGTCAGACATACATTCGCACCAACTTCTATTCCACCACTTTCAAATTCTGCCATTGCATTCAAAACACTACAGTATTTCCCCCGCCCCCCCTTTTTTTTCCCATTTTTAAACTTGATAAACCTTTTTTTATAGGTTTGGCGCACGTACCTTTTGGCTAGTATGCCAGGACCGACGTAGAGAACTCTATACAAAAGGGGGTGGTGATGGATGGAGCATCAGAACCAATCAAACACTCACACCCAGTCAACAGATCTGGGTTTGATCCATCACCGTTCTTTAGCCCACTCTGCCACCCCAGTTCAGACATGGCCATATGCAAATCCGTCTGACCCTGTGCCTCATGGGAACAGTCCAGCCCGAACTGCCAAGCCATGCCTTCTCTGGACCGGAAACAAGCTTCCTAGGGCCGGTTTCTGGCATTTCAGCCGTCTTCAGCCAGGCTTGCTTGAATCCAGTGGCAAAGTGAGCAAGGGACTCACGTCTGAGCATACCCTGCCAACTAGAGAACTCTATAACCAACAGTGGTGAGTCATACATCTTACATATATTCTAACTAAATGTTTAGATGTTGTCTAATGGTTATTAGATAAGAGTATCAACTATACCCCTAGTCCACGAAACCTGTTTTGCACTTATTATGTTTGTACATATTATATCTTGTGTCTTCTTTCCACCACAAGGTATGGAATGAAATACTGAACAGATACCCAACTGGTTCAGTATAACACTTTTTATTAATGCACATTGTTGTTCACAAGTGTGTATACAAAACACTTCACCTTAAATTGCAGTAGCTGATTAATCGACCCTGAAGGAGGTTGTGACACTGTAATAGGACTTCAGGCCGAAACATGTTGGTCTTTCATTAACACATACACTCCTAATAGCGATATCTGTGTGAGAAAGCTATTTGTGTTTTAATCCTTACACTGGGTAGCGGAATACAGTTGCTACTAAGCTAACCCCGTAGCCAGTTTTAAATCACACTCACACTAGCACTGCACTTTCTTATCACACCACGCTCACATAGGGTTTTAGTACACCCGCCTTACCATAACTGAAAACATCCCTGAGCTCCTCCCTCATAGAGAAGGGCTTGTAGCCCGCGTAGAGACTGGGTCTTTTAAGCAAGGAGGCACCCATATGACGAAGCATGACACCATTGGTGTGTGAGGGGAACTGTCCTAAAAAGGGACTCCCCCATCTGTTTGGTTGAGTGGATGACGCTAGGACTTTGACCTCTCACCTCTCTCTAACTTCCCCGGACCCGTGGCTTTCTTGTGATTTGAAGCAGAAATGGCAGCCTGGAGCATTACTATTATCCGTCTGGGCTGCATTTAACGGTGCTGCAGTAAAACATGGCAAGCGAAAATCACATTTGGCATGTAAGAAAAGCTATGTTTATATATTAGAAACATGCCTTTAAACCAGGGTGTCAAAAACATAAAAAAGTGCCACTCTATACATTTAAAAAGTATACCTTCATAGTGGCTGAAGGGCTAAAAGCTATTTTCATTGTGTGGTGACAGCTACATTTTCCATAAGACAAGTCTAGGTGTGCTTAAAAAAATAGTTTGGATGTTTGCTAGGGAAAATGCTCAAGCATTCTTGGGGAAATGCTACAAGCATCATTCAAACTTGTTTTCCCCTATTTAAAAAGTTGGTGTGTGGTTTAATCAAATTTCTAATAACTTTAATGGAAAGGCACATTTGTAAAAACACACACTTTAAACTTCCTGAGACAGAATTGGCTTAAACCCAGGTCTGCCATTGATCACAGAGGAAAATACACATTCCCCATTGAAGTTTATCAATGTGCCTGCCATGGGACAATAGGATGACGTCTGAACCAAGGAAGGCAGAAGTGTTGTCAACAACTGGCACTGTCTCATGAATTCAACATTTAAGAGGGATGCAGAACTTACTTCTGGCAGTACAAATGATAACCTTAAGACTTCTTCTTTCGACCTGCTGATCCCAAATAGGAACAACAAGATATTCTCCTATTCATTCCAAGAGACATCCTAGACCCTTGGTTCAACCCCAGAGGGGGCTGGGCATCTTTTGATCATGGCAGAGTGGAGGGAGGAGAGCTTATTTAAATAGAGGTTTGTTTAGAAGGCTGCCTAGAATTTCTTTGTTGGGAAGAATGATTTTGCTGTATGAAATTTTGTGATTCTGGGATGTTTTACAGGAAAGAGAAAAGAAAATACTACAGCAGGAAGTAGTGCAAAGTGTGACTATTGTCATGAATGTGCAGGGAAAAGGCTTTAATCACTGGCTAGTGCACACAACAAGACTCACCTCATCAGTACCTCCTCCGAACATCCTTGGATATGGGAACACTTTACCAAAAGTCGAAGGCTCTGCTGGATGAAAAAGTCTTCTCACTTCTACTGGCATCCAGGGACTGGCATTGCTCTCCGAGTGTCAAATGATTGGTCTCCTGGTTGCCCTCCGGGTTTATACAATTCAGATCTTTTTCCTGCTCTGACAACAGGTTCAGTGAGACCGTACTATAAACGTTACTGGCATTGTGCAGCCCTGCTCAACCACAGCATCCTGCATTGCCCCACTGAAAGATTTTGACCAGATTTGGAGTCTGCTAGATGAAGACAGGCTATCAAAACCCATCTATTCAACCGTCCACCACCATGGAGGTCCATCACCCTCTATGGGATAATGAGGAGGAGTTGCTGTTACCTACCATACTTACACATCACTAAGGCCCTTTATGATCACTCCCACAAAGGGGTGGGGTTTGGCTTCATCCTATTGTGACTAGGGGTAGGCGGAACTTGGAGTTTCACTCCACCTAATTTCACAGTTACAAAAAAACTATGCAAGATTCTTCAAGAGGAAAATATGCACCTTGCACTTCCCCCGCTCCAATTCAGTGTCAGTAGCGTGTGCAGAGCTGAAAAACCAATGCAAACGGCACCATGGGGTGCCCAAGAGCACGCAGCCATTTGAGTTGATTTTTTTTCTACCGCCTGTGTTAGAAAATTACACTAGGACATGCTTAATGTCACTCACAGAATCAGCCCTGAAGAAGTCACAAGTGTGCTACGACACTCGACAAAACACATGTTGGCTGTAATTGTCTGATTGTACTACCACATCAAGCTGTGTTTTGGAAACATTATTCTACTGAGTATCGGACACCGGATACCTGAATAAAGAACTGGAATTCAGAAAAAATACAAGACTTTTTCATTTCTATTGGACAGAATATTACTCAATTGGAGTGCTCATGGGTAAATATTTGTATTGATTCGCTTTATGGTTTAAGTGGTGATTCAGGCTTGTCTCTCATGTTTGTGGTTGTTTGATCATCCAGTTTGTCTTTTTGAGCATCTCTGAGATGTGTGAGTAATGAAAATGAAATGAAATGAAATGAAAGAGGCTTTTAGAGCTCAAAACATTCACCCAAAGATATCATGGCGCTAGCTCAGCATGAGACAGATAGGAACGATAGAGACAGTTCAAAGATTGAACAGCCATGTCTTTAAAGCCTTCCTGAATGGTAACAGTTGCTTTTCTTTCTTAATCTGCATCGGCAGTGCATTCCAAAGCTGGGTTTTACTGACCAAAAAGCTCCTTTCACCCAAGCACACTTTTTAAACCTGGGAACTACCAGGTTGTGAGAATGTGCTGAGGGGAGCTGGCGGGCAGGAACATAAGGCTGCAAGATCTTTTTTAAAAATGCTGGCCCCGCATCGTGAGTTGCCTTAGATGCAATGCAAAGCGCCTTAAATTCTATCCGGCTTTTCAATGGCAGCCAGTGCAGCTTTTTGAGCACTGTGGAGACCGATGAATAGTTATGTATGTTTAGCAATAGACACGCTGCGGCATTTTGCACCTTCTGCAACTTGTTGAGACATTTTTTGCAAAGGTTCATAAAGAGCCCGTTACAATAGTCAGCTCTGGACAGAACTAGGGCAGACACCACAAATTTCCTCAAGTCAACGGGAATGAATGGGAGTATCCCTCTCAGTATTTTCAAAGTATAGAAGGAGACGGAAGTGACCTGATTGACATGACCTTCAAAAGAGAGCATAGAGCCAAATGTCACTCCCAAGTTTTTTACCTTATCTTTTGGGTAGGGAAGTGGGCCAAACTCTGGAGGCCACAGCGTGGGGTTCCAGAAGTTGGTGTTTTTTCCAAAAAGTAGGACTTCAGTCTTGCTAGCATTAAGCTTCAGACAGTTAGTGGACAACCAGTCCCCTACCTGGCGAAGACATGTATGAAACTGGGCCGCCGTTTCGTCTGGAGAGCCTGTCACTGAAACCACAATCTGGGTATCATCTGCATATGAAATAGCAGCGAAACCCAAAGATCTGATTAACCTTGCCAGTGGGGCAACATAGATGTTAAAAAGGGTAGGGCTCAACAATGAGCCCTGTGACACCACACATAATAGTGTGAAATTCAGCGACAAGTGCTCTGCAAGAGCCACAAACTGTTCCCGCCTTGACAGAAATGATTTTAGAAGATCAAGCGCTTTTCCTCTAATACTAACACCTTCCAGCACTTTCAATAATTTCTGATGGTTAACCGTTTCAAATGCTGCAGAAGAGGTCAAGCAGCACAAGTGCTGCATTGTCTCCTGCATCAACGGTCTGCCTAATCGTCTCAGAGGCAGAGATCAACGTCAGTTCCGTACTGTGTTGCTTTCTGAAACCAAACTGAGAATTATCTAGGCAATCGTGCTCTTCCAGATAATCCGAGAAAAATAAATTCATAGCCTTTTCCACCATCTTTGCGGGCAGTGGGAGTCTGGAGATTGGCCGATAATTGTTAGGGTCTGCTCCATTCAAATTAGCTTTCTTGGGGAGGGGGAGAACGGACGCCAATTTCCAATTAGCCGGGAAAATACCGGTGACGAACATTTGGTTAAAAATGAGAGTCAAATGTGGGGCAAGAACCTCTGGCAGAAGATGAAAAATTTCGGGTGGACAGGGATCAAGGGGGGACCCGGATTTGGTGGACATCATGAGATTAATGACTTCCTCCATTGTTAATAGGGGAAAGGAGAGAAGTTCATGCTGATCACTCCCATCTGTGGATACGTGGATAGCGGAGTGGTTTCCATTTCTCCCATAGCCGCGCCAGGAGTCCCTAGAGGTAACAGCCTCTATAGGGCAGCACAACCCACTATAGACCACTTTCACCTTATCTTGAAAGAAAGTGGCTAGGGATTTACAGAATGTTTCATTTGATGGTAGAATTGTCTCCTCGGGGCATTTGACTAACTTTTTCACTCGCAAAGAGTTCATTTGAAGAATTCTTTGCTGTTATAATGGCTTTAGTGAAGTAAGACACTCTCTCCTTATATAATACCTTTTTGTAGTCAAGTAAGTTTGTTTATAGGCCAACTTGTTAGAGTCCTTGGACAGTCTCCACTTTCTCTCCAAACAGCGACACTTTTCAAGTCAAGTCAAGTCAGAAATACTTATATCGCGCACATATCACTCTTTTGCGAGTCTCATGGCGCTAGCAGGCTGCTCTGAACACATAAAAACTGGACCAGAGGCTAGTTTCCAAAAAGCCAGGTCTTAAGCCTCTTACGGAAACAGCTGTGGTCTGACATGTTGCGGAGTTCGTAAGGCATTTTATTCCAAAATGCTGGAGCCAGGATTGAAAAAGCGCGCCCCCCCTGTCTAGCAGTGTAAATTCTAAGGGGGGTAAGCAGAGCACAATCGCTAGAGAGCAATGCCCTAGAAGGTTGGTACCATCGTAGCTTTGGTGACCAGTATTTTGGACCTTTTTCATACATATGTTTTTGTGTTAAACATAGGGTCTTAAAAAGAGTTTGTTTTCTTACAGGGAGACAGTAGAGGGTGCTCAGACAGGGTGCCGACGGAGATCTATAAGGGCAGTCAAGGACCAGCCTAGCAGCAGTATTCTGAAGATCCTGGAGTCTATCTAAAAGATCAGAATTAATTGATAACAGAAGAGCGTTGCCATAATCCATTCTGTTGATTATTAGACCTTGTATTAAGGGTCTGCGGACCTCGAGGGGAAGCCATTTGAAAACTTTGCGAAGGCTCCGCATAACACCGAAGCAGGTGCCAATAATATGATTCACATGCCCCTTCATGGACAAACAATTGTCCATGTAGAATCCTAGGTTTCGGACTAAGTTCTTGTGGGGGGGACATGGACCAAGCCTAGGTGGCCACCTGTCCTGAGTCCAGTGGTTTGTCGCTTTACCGAAAAGCATGATCTCAGATTTGGTCCCATTTAACTGGAGATGTTTAGATATCATCCATTTATCCACATGGATCAAACAGTCTTTAAAACGTTTCTTAGTTTTGTTGGGGTCAGGACCTAATGTGACCAGAATCTGAGTATCGTCAGCATAGGATATGACGTCGAAGCCATATGTTCTGATCACTGCAGCTAGAGAGGCTATGTAAAGATTAAAAAGGGTAGGACTCAAAATAGAGCCCTGGGGGACACCCATCTTTACTGGTCGTTCACTAGAGGTGGTATTTCCCATCTGGACAATGGTTTTGCGATCCTTCAAGTAGCTGCTGAACCATTTCAAGGCCTGCCCCCTGACACCAACCTCCCAGAGTCGCCGTTCAAGAATCCGATGGGAGATTGTGTCAAAGGCCGCCGACAGGTCGAGCAGAACGAGGATAGCTGACTGATGTTTATCTAAAGCTAATCTAATGTTGTCCGTGACCTCAACCAGAGCAGTCTCAGTGCTGTGTGCTACTCTGAAGCCGGATTGCGAGGGATCTAAGAGTCCGTGGCTTTCAAGGTGGCACACCAGCTGTTTATTTACCAAGGACTCCAGTTTTTTCCCAAAATATGGTAATAGAGAAATTGGCCGGTAATTCAAAAGTACCTCCGGATCTGCAGAGGGCTTCTTCAAAATTGGTCTGATCCTGGCTGCCTTCCAGCATAATGGAAAATCGGATTCAGCCAAGGATTTATTGAATAGACTGACCAGCCCCGATAGGACTGTAGGGGCCATAATAGGAAAAAGTTTGGACGGGAAAGGATCAGCGGGAGAGCCAGATTTTATTTTTGTCAAGGCCATGGTGACAGACTTAAGGTCACACTCCTTAAAGTCAGTTAAAAATTTGAACGGATCAAGTGAAGGACACAAAGGTTCTTCAATGTACCTGTGTTCTGGGGAGGTGGGAAAGGTTTTGTGAATGTTCAGAATTTTTTCCTCAAACAATTCTGATAGGGAGTCCGTCCACTTTTGAGAGACGGAAACAATAGGTTCATTAGCAATAGTAGTGAACTCTTTGAGGATATGATATAGTTCCCTTGAGGAGTTTTCTGCCTTATTTATCCGATTTACCAAGTGCATTTGTTTGGCTAGTTTTATTTCGCGCATATAGCCATGGTTTCTTATAATTCTCACGGTCTACGGAATTTTTTGTTTTCCGCCACAGTTTTTCTGCGGTACGACACAAATTTTTGGTGTTTTTTAAATGGTCCGTGAACCAAGAAGAGGTACGATTCTTGGACCTAATGTTCTGGACCGGGGCAATTAGGTCAAGTGTAGTTAGTATTGCATTATTTAATTGCATAGCATTGTGATTAACACTAGCTGCGGATTCTAAGGAATAAGGACAGAAATTATCTTTGAATAGCGGCGAAGTTACTTTGCGCTAGGGCCTGCAGGATACTTGATTTCTGTCAAAATTTGGTTTCTTTTTAGGGATAATTGGAATGGTGAATTTCAATAAGAAATGATCAGTCCATATCAGCGGCTCCGGGGTTTCAATGACCATTTCCAGTGCATTTGAGAAAAGAAGATCAAGCGTATGCCCTGCGTAATGGGTAGACCCAGCCACCATTTGGGCAAGGCCAAGGGAGCTCATATTTGAAAGTAATTTGTCTCTGTCCGGATTGAGAAGCAATTCCGCATGATGGTTAAAATCATCGATAAGGAGAAAGTTGTCAGAAGCTAAAACATGTGGAGCAATAATTTCAACTAGCTAATCAGAGAAGTTACCTTTTATACCAGGGGGTCGGTAGACCAGGGCTCCTCTCCAAGACCCATTTAAGAGACCAATGATTTTAAAAATGCAAACTTCCATCTGACTACCTGATACATTTTCCAGAGCATTGATTGTTAAATTGCATTTATAAGCAATTAGTAGACCGCCCCCTCTTTTCTCTTTTCTGTCAATACGGATAATTTTATATTCGGGCCGAAGGGCCACATGTAGATCTGGACTGGTGTGTTCCTGAAGCCAGGTTTCTATGATGAAGCATATGTCTGGATCAGTTTCATCCAGTAAGTCCCATATCTCCAAAGAATGTTTGGAGACAGAACGGGCGTTAAAATACATTGCTTTCAGTGAGGGGAGGGGGGCTTTATGCTTCCTCAAAGACCTAGGACTGACAAATGTGATTGGGTTGATTAAGGCAGATAAGCGTCTAATTTCTGGGCATTGGAGCAAATCCTTTTCATATGTGTTGGTGCTGTTAGAGGGAGAGGCATTTAGGTCTTTGAGTTGGGCACTCGAATATTAGATAAGACCCATTATTGTCTGATCACAAGAAGAGGGTTTCCCACGGGTACATATAGGACAGAGAGGGGAACGTATCTTGGCGTGACCAAGAAACTAGCAAGGTTTCTGGCCGCTGGCTGCGACCAGGCGCGGATGGGCGCAGATGGGCTTGCCTTTTGCGTGCCTTCGGCGCGCCGCTGCGCGCGTCCTCGCCCTCGCCCCGCTAAAGTAGGCAAAGTGTGAGGAAAGACTAGAACTTGCCGCCGAACTTCCGCCCAAAACCGGAAGTAGTGCTGACCCCTAGGCGACCCTCCGTACAATCGGCACACGCCGTGACGGACCAGGGTCAGGGGCAGTATCTTTTGAAGGATTTCAACAGTGACAGGTAGGCTAAAACTATTTATTAAAAACACAGTGTAAAATGTAATATTAAAACAAATACATTTAACAGTTGGTGCCAAAGTGCGCAATAGTGCAGCGAGATGGCGTCAGAGGCAAGAATACAGGGCAAAGCAGCAGCCGTTACCGTTTTGCGATAGAGCAGTGCTGCGCGCATCCGCGCCCTCGCCCCGCTAAAGTAGGCAAAGTGTGAGGAAAGACTAAAACGCGCCCCTGAACTTCCGCCCAAAACCGGAAGTAGTGCTGACCCCTAGGCGACCCTCCGTACAATCGGCACACGCCGTGACGGACCGGGGTCAGGGGCAGTATCTTTTGAAGGATTTCAACAGCGACAGGTAGGCTAAAACTATTTATTAAAAACACAGTGTAAAATATAATATTAAAACAAATACATTTAACAGTTGGTGCAAAGTGCGCAATAGTGCAGAGAGATGGCGTCAGAGGCAAGAATACAGGGCAAAGCAGCAGCCGTTACCGTTTTGCGATAGAGCAGTGCTGCGCGCGTCCGTGTCCTCGCCCCGCTAAAGTAGGCAAAGTGTGAGGAAAGACTAGAGCGCGCCCCCGAACTTCCACCCAAAACCGGAAGTAGTGCTGACCCCTCCGTACAATCGGCACACGCCGTGACGGACCGGGGTCAGGGGCAGTATCTTTTGTCTTTCCAATCTAAGTAGTTCTGAGACCCATGGTTCAGATTGCCTTGAACTATGGCAAATGGATGATTTGACCGTAAGCACCTGATCTATGGTGCTCTTTAGCCAAACCTCAAAAGTGGCAGCTGCCTCACAGGGATTCTCAGAGAAAACCGGTGGACTCTGTGACAGGGAGCTCTTGAGATCCTTAGTAGCAAGCCTGTTCCAAGGTCGACACCTTTTCAGTTGAACAATGCCATAGTATATGTTGCTGACTATCTAGATTGCACGAATGTAGGGTATCCTACAGGTTTCCTTTTCTCGAAGTATGTTCTCCTTGTTTCCACATCTAGGTCTGGACTGAACTTTAATAAGAAGTATTACATCTTTTAATTCAGATGGAGTGTGCTAACTATTGAAGTGTACTGCAAGCTGTTGTTTTACGTCTGTTTTTAATTAATGTATGCATGTTGCATATGCACAGCTCAATCCTAGCCAAAAGGGAGCAGAGCAAATGCAAAATGGCAGTCAACAAGTGATTGGGGTGGTAGCTTGGATTCCGGGTGCAGAAGTGGACTTTTTCTGCATTGTGATGCAGTGTTCTTTAAAGAGTTGCTTCTTCAGCTCTTGCCTAGAGGAGAGCATGGTCATGACAGTTCCTGATGTATGCGAGGTTGCTGTTCCAGATCCTGAGTGCAAGGATGGCTTTTAGATATTCCTTTCAACATTTCTTAAGAGGGTGTTTGATGAAACAACATATTGTTAATTACAACAACATGATGTAAACACGCTAAGGAACTTTTTAGCTTTTAAACTCATTTGTTTTCCACCCATAAAGATCTTCATTTTAACTGAATTTTTTTGTAACAGAGCAATGTTCTGGACACTGCTGCAACTATGAGGTAAATGACAACTTTCTATGACAGCTTACCTCGGAAACATTGGAAGAGAGAAAGGTTTGTCTAATGGAACTGAGTTTTAGACCGTTTTGCACCATATAACTGCCCACTAAAATATAGCTTTCAAAACACTCTGAATACTCTCTTTGCACTTGCTGCATATTTGTTTTGTTATTTTAGTTAATCACCTGTTTTACACTGATTACTGTTATATATTGTAAATGTATCTTACTGCTCTTTTAACAGTAATTGTGTGGTTTGGATGGGGTGCCCCTCGAGGGAAACATAGCAAGCTCCTGTTCGCTTTGCTTTGAGCATCCTTTCTTTAATATCTATAAGCCCTTAGGGCAGATTTACTAATGTTTTGCATTGGGAATGTGTCACCTTTGTGGTGCAGCTCCGATGCAAAATCCTTTTTGCTATTCACTGTGCCATGCAAAGCCATTTTGCATGGTTTAGTAAATACAAAGTAATGCAAGGCAGTATTACCTTGTCTTGGAAAGGCTTTCCAAGGATGGAGAATTGGCTTTCCCATGCAACTACGAATAGGTTTTTGCGCATTCCTAGATTTACCACCAACAAGGAGAAATATCTTTATTTCTCCTTGTTTTTTTCTCTTTCCACATGTGCTGCAATCTGCATCACACATAGAAAGAAAAGTACTCTGCTGCTGATTGTTTTTGTATGCAGAATGTGAGAAGGTGGCCTGATATATGCTGTCCACTAGTTCCAGTGGGCACCTTGTATCAGTCCAAACAACCCCTTATGGTGATAGGTTAAAGACAACCTTTATTGAAAGCTATCCTAGTGGTAGCTATGGAGAACAGCCTTCAGGCTAAGTCTTGAAGGAATGTGAAGCAGCTGGTTTTACCAGTCTATAATCTCTTGAATGATCAGGTGAAAAGACAACCACACCAGGTATATATTCAAAATATATGTATTTAAGATAAAACACACCCCTCTAGTCTCTTTTTGAGACTGGAGTTCGAAGTACTTTGTTTACAAGCTGGAAAATATCAGTAATAGCACAAATACATGTTTGGGCACTAGGGGCGTACCAAACCATATACCAAAAAAGTGGTATAAGAACCACGACTGGAATAGACACTAGGCCTATAGAATCACTGGGACCCCAAGGAACCACCTAAGGTAGTGACACAGGGGACCCACGGGGACTGTATGCAGTGTGTAAACACAACCGCAGGTTTCGTTAACTTCTATGGGCAATGTCGCGGTTGGAAATTTAAAGATTAGGGACACTTCTAATCGAGTCAGGACCAAACCCTTTTGGACTTAAGAAGTTCTAGGGCTAGCACCCACGAGAGCACCGGAGTACTCGAGTTACATCACCCCAGGAATCTGGGTGCCTAGGTGTCTTTTGGTGTCGGGTCGCGTCGTCGATTTCATTGGAAGCCTGCAAAGAACTGCTGCTGCCGTGAAGAGGAGAAGTGTCCGAAGAGATCCAAGCCTGGATCTGGGATGGAAGGAGCCTGAAAGCAGAGGGGACAGAGTCTGGGTCACTAGCCAGTGACCAAGGGCAGGATGGACCAATGCCCACAGATGTCGGGTGCTTCAGGTGAGTTGATGGGTTTCTTGACTCTTCAGCCTCGAGGTCCAGGAGACGTCGACGAAGTCCACGAGCCGGATTCGAGCTGTCCCACAAAGTCTGACGAGTGCTGCGGTGTCGGCGACCAAGATGGACCGAACAAAACTTGGCAATGGCAAGCCACTGGAATTCAGAGAAAGGACTGCAGTGCAGACCAGCAAGGTCTGAGGGACTCACCCAGCAAGGGTAAGTCAGGGCATGTCTGGAACAACCAGGAAAGCCCAAGCAGAAAAGGAGTTGCCTTCGTGGGGACCTGCTTGCCAATGGGCTAGTGATCGCAAAGGAGCCTCAAGCAGTCGCACTTGAAGCTGGCCCACGGGTCACTCGTGGAGTGAAGGCCAACAATCTTCGGTGCAGGAGGTGCGCAAGGCTGGGGCTACATGAATCGCAAAGAACAACTGCGAGGAGGACCAGGAAGATAGTGTTGCTGCAAAAGTTTATGGTGTCCAGGGGTCACGGTTCCACGTCACCCACGATAGCCACAGGCCTCAGCTTTGCTGTGTACTCAGGGTAGACTCGGGGAAGTCTGGAAATCTACCTCTGGTGATGCAAAGACTTCGGCGTCCGGCGGGAGCTTCAGCGATGCAGACTGGTCAGTTGCTTCTTTGGTGCCTGCCAAGCAGGGGAGTCACTCTTTCACCCCAAGGAAGATTTCTTCAGTCTTGTAGTCAGGATAGAACGTTGAAGGTCCAGGATATATGTTGCAGAGTTTTGTCCAGGGTAATCTAAAGTCCTAGGGACTGGATTCCTACACTTATAGTAAGTTTAGGGGATGGACTAACTCTAAGGCCCTACCTATGGGTGGGCCTGGAAAAAGGGGTGGTTACACCCATTTCCTTTGTCCAGTTTTGCACCAGAGCAGGGGCAGGTAGCCCCTGCAACCGGTTTGAACTGGGCTATGCACAGGGACAGCAAACATGCCCCCAGTGCAGGACTTCAAAGCACCAGACAGTGCTCCCGCCCAGCCCCAATACACAGCTGCCCGTCTGGGGAGGTGGTCACACCTCCCTTCGACAGGAAACCTATTGTCCAAGCCTCCCCGGCCGGAGTCTTGGTCAGCAGCTGGAGGCCAGACCCGTGTCTGTGGCAGAGGCATCCATTTTGTGATGCCAGGGCTCAGGAAAGTCCTACCGGGATTAGCCAGTGTAAACATGTCTCTCCCTCTAGAAGTGTGAAATGCTACCCCCGCCGCCAGAACTGGCGGGTGGTAGTATTCCAAAGTATTTGGTACCAAACACAACATGTTTGGATGCAGCCATTCCAAAGTTAGCATTTACCGCGAGGTTATAATGCACTTAAGAGTATATGGTATAGCTGTATCACAGAACAGCCCTAAGGAAGTATTTCCGAAAGCTGCAGAGGGGCTCAGCTCATGATTGGGCACCCTCTCACATAAAACCAAGCACTCTGCCTTCAGGACTGTCAATGCCTGCCATAGGAGTGGCTTATATGTTTATATGTGTCTGTATATATGTGTGGATATAGGTAGCCTATACCACTGTAAGGGGTGAAAGCACACCCTTACCCAGGCTGCAGTAGCAGACCTGTGGTGCCATTTTGGAGTGCTTCCCAGGGGTGGCATAATATATGCTGCAACTCCTGTTAGGCCTCTGAGGTACCTATGCCCTAGGTACATAGTATACCATATACTAGTGGCTTATAAGGCATTCCAGAATCCAATTAGATATGTACCTAATGTACATGCAAACCATTTTAGAGAGGAAGCAGCTAGGCTGTGGTCCTGATTAGCAGGGCCACAGCCAGACTAAGGTCGAAAAACAGTGAAACACCAGCAAAAAGTGGGGGTACCCATGTGAAGGAGATCCTACTCTCCTACACAGGATGGCACCCCTTCCTGAACAAAAACAATCCTGCCCATGCTGCAAAAGTGTCTGCACTGGAGCTTGGCAGCTATAAGTGCGCCAGCACAGGTACAGAGATGAACAGTGCCATATAGTAGCAGATATGGTGCTTTTTAGATCTCTATAATTCTTGGAATGCAGCACAGCAACTTGCCTTGCTGCACTGCGTTGCATGAATTCTAAGTCAATCTGCCCTTCAGTGTTGAGCTTAATTGCTTGACAATCTAATACTCTGCCCCTCGGCTACAACTGATGCAGCTTTTTATAAGAAAGTGGGGGGGGGCGCTGAAGCATGTCATGCATGCCAAATGTTTCCCTAAGGCATACCATTCTGCACACTTACATGAGCTGGAGAAGGTCAGTACCCCTATCCGTCATCTTGCCATGCCTTACCTATTTACACAATCAGCTACATGCCCTGGCCCTATCTACTACTCAAGTCAAAAGCAAGACTGCATCACTGCATCCCATTGTATCTAATTCTGGCTCCTTTTTATTTTAGCCAGGGCTGAATGAATGAATGAATTAGAAACTGAGTTAGTAACTGTGATTGAGCACAAACCGCTACCCCAAACAGGGATATTCTAGTGCTGGAGAGAAACAGTGCAAACACAAGGAGATGATGGACAGAGTGCTGAAACTTTTCAGACACCCACCCCCAGTTACAGATCTGGGTTGAATCCATCATCGTTCTTTAGCTCACTTCGCCTCCCCACTTCAGACCCAGCCACATGCAACTCAGTCTTGACCAAAAGTCAGGTCTTCCGAGGACCAGAAACAAGCAACCTGGGACTGGTTTCGGGGTAACACCCCTCATTAGCCATTATAGATTTAATCCAGTTCAAAGTGAGCAAGGGATCCACGTCTAGGCATACCCTGCCAGCTTAGGGCAACTTACCAGTGAGCAAAACAGAGTTAATAGCGTTTATATAGCCACTTTTTCAGATTTTTCCTGAATGACAAATTACTACGAGCAAGCCTAAGAGACAGAGTGAGTGTTTTCCACAGCTATGTGCTAATTAGGAAAAGTAATAAACTTCAATATGGCTTTTCTGAACCCTGAGAACCTACAAGAGGTTAACACAAGAAGAGCACAACATACAAACATACCTGCACAAACCTTGCCTTCTGAGATAGACAGGACCATCATTTTAAATAGCTCTGTAGACCTGACACAGAGGCTTAAAGGTGCATCTCCGCTGTGAACGAATAACAATCACTTGAGCAGAAGCATTCTGAGCAACCTGTAACCGGTTCATAAGAAAAGCAGGAAAACCCAAATTGCAAAGAGTTTGCATTGTCCAAACAGGTGTTGATTAAGGCATGACAACTGTTTTTCGTACAGACCCAGGTGAATTGACCGTAACAAACCAAAGATTTGGAGGCCACAGCCATGATCTGCAGGGTGAAAGAGGGACTGGAATCACACAACACACGTATAGTAGGGACAGGTCCTAATACTGCACCAGCTGAGCTAGTTGCATCTGAAAATCAGATTCTCTGTCTTATCAGAATTTAATTTAAAAAAGCTGGCACAGATCCAATCTGATAATGCCCTCAGAAAAGCAGCAACATGACTGTGTTTCCCCCAACTTTTCAGAAATGTAAATGATAATCTGTGCATTATCAGCAAGGGACATACTATAGAAGCCATAGTATCTTATCAAAGCCACTGTGGGGGCTATATGATTATATTAGAGTGTGCGGCTGAAGGACGGCCACTGAGGAATACCACAAGGGAAACTGCAATGACTTGACCAAAACAGGGACAGTGAACACAGTTAGATCTCTCCACCACAAAAGATTTGTCTATCCCAAAGCCAGCTCACAGCCACCGATAGTCATGAGCTGCCTGATGAGTACTACATGTGGGACTGTATCAAACGGTCTTGCATAGAGATCAAGTAGGACCAGAGTGGTTCAACTGCTCTGGTCTAAGATGGTTCTGAGGTAATCAACTGTGGATAAGAACTTGGTCTCCATACTATGAAATGCACTGACCTGATTGAGTATCATCTAATAACTGGCTATCGTCCAGATATGAAGTCAACCATGAATTTTTTAGCTTTCTATTAACTTAGGCAATAATGAAATAGGTCTGGGGGTTGGAGCCAGGCCGCCACTGAAGATGGTCTCGTGCCTCTGGAGATCCGTCGAGCTGGAAACCCCCAGGGATCAAACCGCTATCAATTGGCGTTGTGCAATCGCCTTTATTGCTGGGAACGCGCCAGACTAAGGGGCCCGGGGAAGCTGCTCCTGGGTCCCTGTATACGTCCTAACGAGCGCTGTTGTGCACAGAACCCCTGGTCTCGCCACAAGAAGCACAACCTACGCCGAGAAGAGGCGTTCCCCATCCGACCACACAGAGTGGCGAATTGGAGCGGTCTCCTCCAGGCCCCAATAAAGATCAGTGCCACAGGATAAATGCAAACAATCTCAAAGGACTGGGGACACCTGAAACCTGTTATGCCACACCCTTCTGCCCCATAAATCACCCTTGGGGCATGGTACAGACTCCACCCTGACAGGGACAGCATTACTGCCAGTGTGACTCCTGACTCCTGGCCTGCACAAAGGGTACTGGATGGCCCCAACAATAGTGGCTCGTCCATAGCCTTTTCCACCACTACAGTAAGGGTCAACTTGGGGGTCCCAGAAGGGCTAGGAGAGCCTGACAGTAGCCATGACTGCCTCTCATACATCACCTATGGACACAACTTCGTAGTGGGTAGCTGCCCCCTGGCAAAGAAAAATGTTGTGGGCACGTCTACCCTCCTACATACATCGGAGAACCTGGCCTGTCTTGCCAGTGCCGACAATCGCACAGAGTAGAGCAAGAGCCCAGTACGCCCCCAAACACCACCGCTCGCACTGCGGCTGAGGGCTCCACTCTCCACGATTTCCCATGAAGAGCTGAGATAGTGTTTCGTAGACTGGGGGAGATGGACATGAAAGAGACAGACCACATTACAATGTATCTAACCC
The DNA here is from genome assembly GCF_964204655.1 of Triturus cristatus. NCBI lineage: Eukaryota > Metazoa > Chordata > Amphibia > Caudata > Salamandridae > Triturus > Triturus cristatus. Next base: position 853,255,311 of record NC_140588.1, on the reverse strand, counting down.
TTTGTATCCCATTGATATCCTCCCCTCCTAAGTCCTTTGTATACCACCCTTCAATCCTGTAAGGCGCTCTGATACCCTTACGGGTCTGGTTCACGCTCTATAAAACTTTAAAATAAATAAATAAAATACAAAAACAAAGTTGATCCTCACCGAAATCTCCTGTTTCCACAACAAGGTGGAGATGCTGGACTATCGTCTATCATCTCTGGAATCAAGGGTCAAACTCCTGCCAGACAGAGACCTAGAACTCCATGCCATGCAAGACAAAATTGTGGCCCTGGAGGACCAAAGCCTCAGGGACAACATGCGCTTCTTTAGGACCCCTGAGAAGGTAGAGGGCATGTATGTCAGAGGCTTCCTTCTAAACTTCTAGCCAGCCCTCCTCGGGATCGCATTCTGATGGAGGTGTGGCAAATCCTGACAGCGGCTGGAGCTCATGGGCCCAATGACCTCAATGGTCACAAAATCCAGGAGACAGCAGACTTTTCCAGGGAACAAATGACCAGAGGAGGGCTTTCCTCTCCCTATGACCACTGCTCTGCAAATGGGACATCAAATGTGTCCTCTTAAAGCTGGTGCATGTAAATCTTCATGGGCCATAAATGTAAGGACTTCTTCGATCTGGGGTAGCTACAGGCCATTTCAGACAAACTACATGAAGGGACCATGGACACCTCCAAGCGTCCCTCCCAATCTCTCTGTTAGGGAGATGGACCCCTCATCCAGAGGTGCTTTGAAACACAGCCTTCAGGAACCCCAGCACCAGGGCAAGGCCTACTGAATGCAAAGTGGCAAGGAGAAAGCACTGAAAGCTGTAGCGGAGCACACACAAGACAGAGGGCGTAACAAATCCTGCTCTCCACTTAATCTGGGGCCACCTGCAGACTGATGATTGCTGCTCCTGCTGCACAGGCCAGTGTTGATCCCTATGAACCCTCCTGGCCTGCATGCTTAGTATAGACTGAATGTTTGGTTGCTACTGGTGGGGCCGTTTATAGCCTTGCAATCGCTTGCTTGTTTGCTCTTTATATTCCATTATTGACAGTTTGTAATTCATGCTCAACAAATGGTAATATGGCACAACCCCTTTAATCACCCTGTAGTGTTCCGATCCACATGGTTGCATGTTTTTTAGAGGTCCCTCCCTCCCCTCCTTCCCCTGCATACGTTCCCCACCCTCCTGGTGGAGCGCCACCTTGCCTAGTGCTGAGACACAGTGCATCTTGCCTACTTCCCAAATGCCCTCCCCTTTAGTCCTCTGGCAACGGAGCAGGTCTGCTTGCGATCTGTCCCTTTTACCTCAAAGCCCATCCAACTTCTGACTTGTCACAGTCCTGAACATATTTCAGGGCTTGCTTCCCACCACCCTCGACCCCTCTCAACCAGTGGGCCCCGGGGCCTCCCAGATGCTGATGCCCCCTCAGGTTTAGACTACAGTTGATAGGGCTTGCTGCACAGTGCATTTCAATGCATGATTAGTTTTTGTTCACATTGCATTGTTTTGTTTATTTGTGCCTTGTTCTTTCCTTTAACCCCTCACCTCTTTTTAGCTTCCCTCTCCCTCTCTTCTGCTTTCTGCTTTCTTCTTCTTTCCTGTTTTGGGTCTGGTTAGGCACCTCCTCGCTCCTGCACATCTTCTCTACTGATTATATTCTCCCATACCGTGTACTTTGTAACCTTCTGCCTGTTCGTTCTGCCTCCTGTGGACTGCCTGTGGGTCCTGATGGTCTTCCTTGCCCAACCAACATTGTTGACAACCCCCGGACTCCCCATCGTTTCACGCAATCTCAATGTCAGTGCACCCGACCTTAAACGTTCTCTCCTGGAACGTCAATAGTTTTGCATATTATATCAAGCGCAAAAAAGTGTTTTCCTATTTCAGTTCAAAATGCACCAACATAGCCCTTCTCCAGGAGATGCATCTCACAGAGGCATAAGCTGAGAAGCTCTGGCGGGATTGGGTGGGCCAAGAGATTTAAAGTTGCTGTCTCCTGCAGGCAGCAGATAACTTGCCAGCATCACAGAAACATGGAGTAGTGGTCCTGATTCAGAAATCATTGCCCATGTGATGCTTAAGACCTGGGCTGATCCAGAGGGCTGCTATGCATTTACCAAACTGAAGATCAGTGGGAAGGTACTATACCTGAAGCACGCCTTCCTTCTTCAACTCACCTGTGTGTTGGCGGAGATAGATTCAGCCACCATCCTGAAAGGAGGGGACTGGAACCTGGCCTGGTATGCAGTATCAGACCGCGCTGGTTATATTGACACACACAACAATGCAGACAGAGGCCCACTAGGGGATCTTAAGGAAAACCATTGCTTTCACAACATATGGTGTCTCTTTGATCCGACGGGCCAGGAATACACATGGCACGCAATTGTGGTTGGACTTTTTCCTGATGGCTCACCCCTTGCTTACCTTCTTTGTGAGACTTTCAAACTATAGGGCGCACTCTCTGGCCACTTCCCTATTGACCTACAGGCCGATCTGGTCCTGTTATGGCCAATTTGCAAACCCTGGCTTCTCAACCTGTCTCGCTACAACCACATCATTGTGCAAGAACCAACATAAAAATAGGCTTGGGTGGTAAACTCTGCTCACAGAGTTTACAGAGTTTTTCCCTACCCGCACTCTGTGAGGAGTTCTAAAAAACTCTGTGATTTTTCCTCTCTTGCTTCTCTCCAACATTAAGTTGGTGAGCACGAACGAGGAAAATCCAATGCTAGAGCACCTCCCAGTGAAAATTCACAACACGGGCGGTCATGGCAGATTGTTACAGCTCGCATTGAGATACTTGCCACTGGTGCAGACGAAGCTGCTACTCGAGTAGAACATCTACCTAGGCAGCAAAAAAGCTGCGTCCTCTTGCGCTGTGAATGTTGCAGTGATCTTTAGCACCGGGCTGTTGTCTTGCACTGTTAAATCAGCGTGAGACAACTGCCAGTTGCTAACATCAGGAAGATGCCGGTACCGGCGGAGAGGTGTAGGTGTATTGGCTCATATCCATAGCAGGATTGGACACCACGACCCAGGTGTCTTGATTTACTGCCGGACACCGTATGGATTGACACACACATTACAGATAGGTCACCATATGACACTGCGGGACACTATGCTCGCAATCCTGATACGTGGTAGGTAGGATACTTACCCACCACTGTGTGTAGATAGTTCACTCACTAGGTCCTGAAGAATTGCCACGGATCATACTGACCAATGGGCATGAAACATGTCGAACTTGAGAGTAGAGCATTGCTCAACTGGACCATAATGTCAGGGAGCTGCCACTCTTACTGTTTTTAATTAGGTGGATAGCCAGCCTGAATAAAAGTCTTATTTGGACTATCCTACCTGTTTTAGTCACACTTTCAACACATCTACACCACCTAGAGCACTCACAACCACTGTACCATACGGCAAGGAACAAAAGATCTCCGCTAAAGAGCCCCTTTATGGGAGCCTGTCGGGTATTGCAGCGCCGACCCAATGAGGAGCAAGTCCATATGATGAAGCATGACACCTAGCTGGCTGGGTGTGTGAGGACTCTAGTTCTGACAGGGAGTATTCCCTCCCTTCCTCCTCTCTCTATAATCCTCTTGACTCACACACATAATGAGGAATTCCTGTAACCCCTGCCTCATTGGCCTTAACTTGTTCGAGGAACTGCATACCTCTAGGTGTCAGAATATTTACGTTTGCCTGTAGGTTTGATAATATTCAGGTTGGTCAACCTACGGTCAAAAATGTCCCAGGTAACCTTTTAGATGTAACTTTTAATAGAAAATCAGACATCTCAAGCATTCGTAGTGAAGTGAGTGAAGGACCCAGTTCAAGTTCCAATGCTAAGGGCAGTTCTCATTTAAATACTTTTTCAGCTTTTCTACAGGAGGTAGAGAAATACTCCAAAGGCTCCAAAGCGAACTTGAAACAATTGTACAAATATCACAAGAAAACAAGGAGAGGGAGGAATAGATCAACAAGACATAAGAAAGGACGAGGTTACTACCAGGTCAAACTCAAGAGTGCAGAGAACGTGATGGCTTCTACCTCCCAGGATATGAGTACTAATATGACTCATCCTAATACTATTGTCAGAATGCAGTCTGATTCCATCTCTATTGTGAATCTGTTTAGTTTGGTGTTAAATTCTGCACAAATAAACTTGTTATGTAAAGGCTTGGGTTTTTGCCCTGCTTCTAAACCGGACTTCAATGAGATGCATGTAGATCTTTTTAGATTTATACGTAAACTCAAATTAAATAATTTTTTGCTAGTAACCCTAAAAGAACCACTCGCGTGACACGGGTCACTTATGTACCATGCAATAAGACTATTCAGCACATTGAGGATTTACAACTCCCACTATCCCTTGATGGTGATTCTTCCACCACATCTTCAATCCCGCACATTTTTCTGACCTTGGTTTTGATTCAGACTTGACTTCTGATAGTGGTTTAAGGCCCAAATCCACCTTCTTACCTATCTTCCAAAACAATAGTGCCATTGAGATCTTCTATTGATTGGTAACAAAGGACCTTTATGATTGAGAAGATAAAAATATAGGCCAAGGAGACATCTTTGGAGATAACCTTTCCAAAACAGAGACAGCTGCTTTGAATACACTATCTACATTGTCCCAAGTCACTATTAAGGAAGCAGACAAGGGAGGCAGTGTGGTCCTCATGGACTCATGGATACTGAGGACTATGTACATGAAATAGACAATTGGCTGACACTACATCTTATGTACACCTTACTTCTAACCCGCTAACACATATTACATCTTTGATCGAGGGAACGCTCAAAAACTGGCTGGATCTCCGTCTCATCAATGATCTGGAATTTCAATATCTCTTTGTACCACATCCAAAAGCTCCCTGCATATATGCCCTACCAGAAATACACAAACAAGCCCCATTTCCACCTGGCAGCTGATAATTTCAGGTATTGGCTCGCCTACTGAATGTATATCTGAGTACATTGATGTTCTCCTCCAAGCTTTAGTGAGTAACCTCCCTTCATACATTTGTGACACAAAACATCTTCCGAACCAACTGACTGATTTTAGTTGGTCAGGAGATTGCTGTTGTGTTTCACTGGATATCTCATCCTTATTCACCTCAATACCACAAGATGTGGGCATCCTGGCCAGTCAACATTTTTTGGCGACCCGGGATGCTAATATGTGGGAACACACATTAATGCTGATCATAATGATCAGACTGGTTCTGGGCAACAAAGTATTCCTACATAATGAAGGATGGCATCGTTAGTGTCAGGGTGTTGCGAAGGGTTCCAAATTTTCCCCCTCATTTTCTAACTTGTTTATGGGGTGGTTGAAGAAGAATTACATTTGGAAGAAATGCCCGGGGATACGTTGAACCATGTATTGTATTGGGCCGATATATCGACGATGTGCTGATGACCTGGAAGGGTTGACAGGTTTTGTTGAAGAAATTGTGTGAATTTTTAAATGATAATCAATGTAACATAGTGTTTACCTATGATCAAAGTCCAAATGAAATTGTTTTTCAGGATTTGAAACTATACATTATAAATGACACCATAGCGTCCACACTTTACAGGAAAGACACTGTTGCGGGGATTTTGCCCATACACAGAACTATGCACAGGAAAACAGGACCTCGTGTATAGGGGTTGTACCTTCCTACCATCTTAGTCCCCAAAATACCAAAACAGACTAACTTTAGTGTCTCATTCGTTCTCCTACATAATCACGAAACTACAAATGATTAGACAACCCAGAACACAACAGTCCCGACTCTCTCAGAAATCGCGGTAGCAAGACATACCCTTTTGCTCGCTCACTCATACTTGTTCACAATAAGTATTGACAGAGTCACGGTTATAGTTCCAAATGTCTATTTTAACTATTGTGCTCATTAATGCAGTAAACGAGCCACTACCAGCAGCGAAATGCATAAACTCAAAACAATTAGCAGTTACAATTCCTTAGAACATAAAGGGGGATATCATCATATACAGACAGTGGAAAAAGGACAATAAGGCCTAACCACAACTCCCCTTGGTAAGGTTGAATTTTATTATATAAAGGAAGATCTCTGGGTTTTGTCAGCAGACCCCATTCCTTAGTGCCTAGATGGAAGTTTTACATCATAGGAACAGCATCGCTCATCTCCCTGGAAAGGTCTCTCTCCAAGTGTGTGTGAACAACATGCATCCACGTAATATCAAAGCACGGGTTTCCAGCAGTGCAGCTGTGTTTAGCATGTTTTGTCTAGGTATTAGAGACTGACCAGAACAGAATAACAAGGGGCATTGTTTATCGACCTTGCACATTGTGTTCAGACTAAACTCCAGGAGCTAGCAGAGAACGCAAAAAGCAGACAGTTCTCATGTGAAAGGCCTAAACAGAGTCTTACAAAAGACATTTAAGTCTGAAAAGGTATACTCTGATTGTCCTGGGCAATTTCAATATTGCTGCTGATCCTCTGCTTTAATGATCAATTAAACATGTATTGAACTATTGTGCTACAGCTGCTTTTCACTTGAAGAACTGACGCATCTGCTTTACTCTTGCCACAGTACTTGTTTTATATATATTTCCAATTGTATTCCAGCATTATTTGTTTAATCTCTAGCTGAGGATAATACTTTTTTATCTACACCTGTCGGTTAGCACTAGTTTCCCATATTGAATAAGGCTAACTTCTTTTCCCAGGTTGATCAGATGTCTCTTACTCTTACTTCAGGTTATGAAATAGCTCTAAACATTTTAATTTTTGTCAGATGTCTCCTCTGGACAAAATATAACTGGAAAACATGTGCCTTTCCTCACCACGGAACACATCAGCTCCATGGTATGGTGACACCCATTTGGATTTAAAGTGAACATCATTCTGTGGGTGTGACTGTTTCTTAGATGCAAAAGCAAAATATCTGACAACCATTAAGCAGTATAATAAGAAATTCAAACATACTTGATTCAATTTCTATTCTTCAAAAATTACTTCGTCAAACAGGTATTCTCAGGAAATTTCCAACATTGTCGAAGAATTTTTCCTCATAAATGTAGCATGGATACAATTGCCACTGATTACCATTTTGAACATCACTTTTCTATTTTTTTCACTAGAGGTCGGAGAATGCAAGACACTTTGAGTTCTTCTACGGAAGTCTCTAGCACTGAGCATTCCACCCCATCCGATGCATCTTTTCTAGCAAGTCTGTCCACTGTTCTTCACCTCAACATATCCGGAGGCTAATAAAGGCTGTTAAAACTGGTTCTCCAACAGACCCTCATCCTGCACAAGGCATGAGCCGTAATGAAAATGTAATTATCTTAAAAATGAACAGTCTCAAATATTTCATTCATGAGCACTACAGTATGTTCTTTGTAGTAGAAGGATGTGGCCGCCCTTTTATAGAAAGTTGTCCGTTCTGACAGCAGTGCACAATAAATGAGCTTTATATCATATTACATAAGGGAAGAACTGCTAACTAAGGGGCATATCAACAACAACCGGCGATAATTATCTCTAAGCGCACTTAGCGCTAGGATAATTATCGCCGGCTAGCGTGAATTTTTATCGCTGAGATAGCGTGCTATTAGCAACGCTTATCTCAATAGCGATAAAAATCCTCACGCTAACAGGCTAACGTGAGATTATCGCTGGAAACCCAGCGATAATCTCACGTTACCTTGTTGATAGGGACAGGCAAACTTAGCCATGATATCCTCCTTCCATAGGATATCATGGCTAAGTCTGAAAAATACCAGACGTAAAAAAGCAGCGTTAACCGCGGTTAACGCTGCTTTTTTTGTCTCTAACAGGGTTAGCGACATTCTTGATAATAGGAGAAATTTCGCTTAGCGACATTTCTCCTATTATTTTACTCTGAAACGCCCCCTTTGCATCTCATTAGAGATGCAAGGGGAAGCGTAGAGTAAAAGGGTGCTAACATGCAAATTTGCATGTTCACACCCTGTTGTTGATAGGGCGCTAGTTTTATCTCTCCTTTTTTGGCTTTTAAAGCCAAAAAAGCAGAGATAAAGCCCTTGTTGATATGCCCCTTGATGTTTTTGGACAGCTCCACCACCTTTGACAGCATGTGTCACACAGTATTCATATAAAACCTAGGGGTGTGGGATAAACTGTGTTCTATGGTTGTTGTATGCAGAATTTTCCACTACCTGTTACGCTTGGAACATGGGGGCATATCAACAAGGGCTTTATCTCTGCTTTTTTGGCTTTAAAAGCCAAAAAAGGAGAGATAAAACTAGCGCCCTATCAACAACAGGGTGTTAACATGCAAATTTGCATGTTAGCACCCTTTTACTCTACGCTTCCCCTTGCATCTCTAATGAGATGCAAAGGGGGCGTTTCAGAGTAAAATAATAGGAGAAATGTCGCTAAGCGACATTTCTCCTATTATCAAGAATGTCGCTAACCCTGTTAGAGACAAAAAAAGCAGCGCTAACCGCGGTTAACGCTGCTTTTTTATGTCTGGTATTTTTCAGACTTAGCCATGATATCCTATGGAAGGAGGACATCATGGTTAAGTTTGCCTGTCCCTATCAACAAGGTAACGTGAGATTATCGCTGGGTTTCCAGGGATAATCTCACGTTAGCCTGTTAGCGTGAGGATCTTTATCGCTATTGAGATAAGCGTTGCTAATAGCACGCTATCTCAGCGATAAAAATTCACGCTAGCCGGCGATAATTATCCTAGCGCTAAGTGCGCTTAGAGATAATTATCGCCGGTTGTTGTTGATATGCCCCTTGGTGTTTAGAAAATACTCTGCCAGCTTTTCTGTTTTCGCTGGTGCAGCTCACCAACATTAAGTTGGTGAATGAGAATTTGCATTCCCTAGTGTGATATTCAGGCGCTAGAAGGCCTCCCAGTGAGATTTGTCAGCATGGGCAGTCGCAGCAGGTCGTGACCGTTTCCATTGAGATAACTGTCGCTCAAGTAGGAAATTTACTCAGGTAGCAGAAAGAAGCAGCACCCTCTGGTGCACTGCATGGGGCCGCTGCACTGGTTTTACAGTGTTGAACAAGCTTCCGGTGCTGAAAAGCAGTGAGAGTAGCGAGACATGCCGAATACCGCCCACCCGCAGAACTCCACGGAATCTCACTGAGTTTAAAGTACCTCCACGAAGTAAAACGCCTCAAGTTCCGCCCACCCCTAATAAAAACTTGCAGCGACTGGTGTCAAAAGTCTTCAGATTAATTGCCTCCTTTTTCACCAAATCTATTACAGGCACTCATAAGGAAACCTTACCTATAAACATTAATTATTTTGCCTAAATTTGACTTCCTTTGCAAGACATACTCATACTTCGCATGGCTGGAAATGCAGACTGGGCAGTGTCCAATTTTCGTAATTGAACTTGAACAAGGCTAGTGTGGTCATATTGGCTCACCTAATTCACATATCTCGTCATCTTTACTGTAGCCGTATTTTTTGGGCTTTTGTCTCATACTGGTGAGAACAGTCTGGAATTTGGGTGTCTTGTGTGATCAGGCATTATCATTCATTTCCCAGGCGACTAAAGTGTCTTCTCTTGTTTTTCTAATTGATGGTGTTAAAAAAGCATTTACCTTTCTGTGCCTTGTAACACAGTTCCCCATCATTTAGGCAAATATAGGGTCTCATTCAGATTAGGTCAATGCCTTTTAGGACTATTTTAGTATGCCCACTGCCTTCAACTCGTACTCAATGCTGCTTACCGTCTTCTACTCGGACATCATTCTGAGACATCCCTTTCCCATCTTTTATATCAACTCTGTTGGATACCAATAGCCGAGTGATGGGTCCTCAGGAGTCTCTGATTGTGTCAAAGAGCCTTGCACGATGCAACTTAAAGTCATCAGCAAACGTTTCATGCATCACACTGGTCTTTGGATTATCTCCTAATCTTAACGGGGAAAGCTTTCTCTTTCCAAGGGGCATATTATCAAGACAGGCAATAAAATTGTTGCCGTTTTAGAGGCAGAAAACTGCCGCTAAAACGGCGATAATGGGCCTGATAATATGCTCTGTGGAATTCCAATTGAAGTCCATGTTAGATGTGGAGGACATCTAACCTGAGCATCAATTGGAATTCCATAGAGCATATTATCAGGCCCATTATCGCCGTTTTAGCGGCAGTTTTCTGCCGCTAAAGTGGCGATAATTTTATCGCCTGTCTTGATAATATGCCCCATAATGCTTCAGAATATTGAAAACGGGTGTATTTATTTCAGTTCTGTAAATTGTTTTCACTGAAATAATAGGATGATCTGACACATACTTTTTTCCATTAAGCTCATGTGTGAAATATCTGTATTTGTTATTCCGCTACAATGTTAAGCGGCTCATGTTAGTGTTTGTTAACATATCAAGTTGAGATATTTGCGATAAGAGCCAGAAATCGCTAGTACATATTTGAATATGCCACAGAGGCAGTCAGCGGTGACAGCAGCAATGAGATATGTCACACCCCGAGCTCCTGCACTGTCTGATGAGACAGCCCCAATGGGGTAAGCGTTCAGAGACAATGAGCACTTCAGAGCAAGGGCTCTTGTTAACACCAAGCACCGACGCCTAATTTCAGGGAGCATGGTTAACATTGGCAAGTTGTTCTCTGAGACGTAGATCTCTGCTACTGTTTTGAGTCCAGGCTACAGATTTAAGTGTTCTTCTTTTCTTTATTTAGGAAATTACTGAACATAAATGCGGGCTAACTATAGGACCTTCTATCTGGAATTTCGCTTGGCTCCGTGGTGCTGCTGTTTGTCCTGCTTTCGTAGGCGATGTTGGGGGCAGAGGAATGGAGGGCGACTCGTGGCAGGTGTTGCCTTCTTTGTAACCGATGCCCTCACGCTGCAGACTCCCGTGTGCCTCTATGAATGCTGCCTGTGATGCGCCCACATTGCCAGATCCTGGATTGGCCGCAGGAGCTCTGCATATGTTGCGGGTCTTGCTTTCCTGCCCCCTTCATCTCACGGCCGCTCCTGCCGCTCTCCTGCAGTTTCTCCTTTTCCCAGGCCAGGCAGGGACCTCGCAGCATGCGGGCGCGGCCTAGTCTCTTTGATCCTGCTGGCTAACGTGCACTCTGCGATCACGGTCAGGGCACTGTTATGTTCTGGGCCCTAGGCCCACATGTTGTTGGACGGACCACACGGATGCCGGAATACTGTACTGGTAACTAGCCACGAGCACGTGCACTCGGGCCCTTTTATTAGCGGGGTCACCTGACTGGTGACGTCCGTGTTGGATGGGTGAGGGGGTGTGTGTGTGGGCCAGCCCTCGGGGGAGTGGCTGGCAGAAACACTAGACTGTGTCCAGCAGGACACAAAATTCCTCCCAAATTTTAATAAAACGAAAAACAACAAACAAAAAGTCCAACCTATGGGAAGGAATGAGAAAACAACTAAAATAATGGAAGTCCCACAGTTCAGAGATGTAGTTCGCAGGACAACGGTGGACAGGTGCAGCTGGGAGCACCCGGCCGTCTTTGCACATGTCCATACTTTAACCAGGTATATCTGGGGATGAACACGATGCTGCTGAAATCCGGACCTTTCAGCTTCGCTTCAGTTGAGGGATGGTCCACCTACGTGATGTTTATCGGTCCAGCGTACTCTTGCTGTGAGGCAATCAATGTCTTATTGTTCAACATGGGTGCATCAGGAGCGTATAGATGAGTCCACTGTAACACACCAGACGATTGTGTCGCTTGATCCTTTGACGACAGTCTTGGCCTTCTGTGACCTGTTGAAATTCTCGGTTGGTTGGCCTGGGTACTTCCTGGAATCCATTGGTGGGGCACAGTAAAATCCATCTCTCACGCTCTGGGAGGCTCCTTGGACGAGTTGCCCCGGGACTGCATATGGGCTCTGACTCTGGAGCCACTGCCTCGTCACTCGTGCAAACTTCAGGGGTGGATGTGTCTTGGTCAGAAACATGCTCTCTCTACCAGGATCAGGACATGCGCCGGTTAAACAGATGGTCACTGTATTTTCGGATCGTCGATTGTTCTGGCAAGTGGTGTAGGACTCCAGTTGTTGTACTTGATGCTCCAAGGATGGTAGTGATGCACATGACAGATGATGGAGTGGATGCCATGAGACAACTCGCACCACATCTGGTGATAACTGGCAGTGAGTAGGGATGACTGGCGAATCTTGGCAGTCATGATACTCGTCGGACACTTGGTGCAGCTCTTCTGATTTGGCATTTGTGTAAGTAGAACAGGGATGCCCTTTTCTTGACGCAGCCGGCGACAGGTGGCTGACGGTCACTGAGAAAAAGGACGTCCCCGCACCCCAGTGGCTGGCGTGTGTTAGAAGGTGCACTCTGGTGAACGGAGTCCCTTTGTTGACTTCCACTGCGCACCAGTTGTCGTCTGCTTTCTTGTAATAGGACCTTTACCGTCCAATATTTCTCCACTCCGTAGCTTTTCTTAAGATGTGGCGAGAAGGCCACGCAAACTTGTAGGGATCTCCTGCTCACTCCGTCGTGTTCTCTGAGCTTTGTATTTGCTCCCACCACAGACCTCTCACCGGTCCGGTCCTGTCAGATAGGACGGGGCGTCTTCTCAGGTGCGTCCGCCAATTTCAGGGACGGTAGTGAAAGTAGGCGTGCTTTGAGGGATCCGTATATTACGGCTGTAATGCAGGGTTGCTATGGGAGGTAAGCATCTCCCTTTTCTTGCGTCAGTAGTGGTGACGCGCCACTCGGAGTGCTGGACTCTCCTCCTGCCTGCAACGGACTGTTGCACACCACAGTCGTAAGGCAGTATTGGGGGCACTCTCTGAATAATCTGTGGCCCACTGCTGGGCGACGTTGGTGCAGGTGGGGTGATTACGATCTCTCTTCCTCCTGCTTTCGGGCCACACAGGGCCCCTCTCCCTTCTGGGAATTTCCTTGGTGCTTTGCAGATGGCGGGTAATCGCCCTTCCGTCTCCTCTTTCCCTTGCCTCTGCTCTGGCAGCAGTGGCGCTGTATACTTGCTTTTTTTTTTTTTTTTTGCTGTGGTGATCACTTGCCACAAAGCTCGCATTTCTCATTAGAGCTTGTCACTGTTGCGTGGCTTCTTCTCTCGGTTCACTACACTTTCAGCTTTCCAGGGTAGGTAATTCTCTGAATGAAGACATTGGTAGTGGCATCAGGGTGGCTCTGTGTGCATAGCAGCAGGGTGTTTCTCTCTCCTGGTCGGGGCGCTCTCTCTTTCTCCACCGGCCTGGGGGACTCTTCTTCTCTCCACCGGCCTGGGGGTTCTCTTATCTCTCCACCAGCCTGGGGGTCTCTCACTCTCTCCACCGGCCTGGGGGTCTCTTCTTCTCTCCACCAGACTGGGGGGTCTCTTCTTCTCTCTCCACCAGCCTGGGGGTCTCTCACTCTCTCCACCGGCCTCGGGGTCTCTTCTTCTCTCCACCGGCCTGGGGGACTCTTCTTCTCTCCACCGGCCTGGGGGACTCTTCTTCTCTCCACCGGCCTGGGGGACTCTTCTTCTCTCCACCGGCCTGGGGGACTCTTCTTCTCTCCACCGGCCTGGGGGACTCTTCTTCTCTCCACCGGCCTGGGGGTCTCTTCTTCTCACTACATCCTGGGGGTCTCTCACTCTCTCCACCGGCCTCGGGGTCTCTTCTTCTCTCCACCGGCCTGGGGGACTCTTCTGCGCGCTGTGTCTTCATTAGCTTTATTGTTTCCCAGTCCGGTCAGTTTCCTCTTCACTGCTGGGATAGCTTCCTTGGCTGTCTTTTCTTCTCATCGAACTGTAGCAGCTGTTCCTGTGTTGCTGCACACTTGCTTGGTGCTGTGCCATTCATTAAGGGATGCATTGTCTCTATCCCTTGCATCTAGGCTCTCTCTGTAACGACTCAGTCTCTTCCCCTCTACAACCGTTAGGAAGGCCCAGTGAGGGTGTGTTTCCCCTTTGACTAGTACTTTGCTGTTGCTGCTTCAGCCTCTAGTGCAGTCTGCTTTGCAAACGAGATGTGCTATTGTTGTAAAACCACTGTTCCAGTGCAGCAGTGGCACTAGTCGGTCACCAGGGGCTTGTGAGGCTCTCAGCACCTATGCTCGCTGTTCCTCATAGCCTCTGCCTCAAGTGAGGTGGTATCATGTATGGAAACCGTATTGGTGGGGCTGGCATCCTCTCATTCCACTTTGTCTTCCCCTGTGCAGGTTCTCCTCTGCAGCACTTTATTTCACTTTTTTTTTCCTTTCACCTCGCAAAATGACCATGGGCTGCGTCTCCCTCTGCAGCATCTGTGTGACCCAGCAGTGCGTCCTGGTCACTGTGTTCTATCTTTTCCCTCCTTAGCGGGTGCGGTAACGCGGAATGGTCACTAGGTGGCGCTGCAGGGCATGTTATTGCGGCTGGCGTCCGTTTTCCCTTTCCATGGAACCTCGATGAATTCGTTGTTGCTGCACTTCATTCTGCCCACAGGGGCATCGTTGGGGCAGGCAGAAGGGAATGCTGTCGATTGGTGGTCGCTGCTCAGCCGTGCCGGTAAGTTTATTTTTGTTTTTGTTTTTCAGGCTGGGCACACCAGGCCTTACATTGACTGCATGTGTCTAGACATATGGGGGTTGCACCACCCTGACGTGATGTGACGGGCTTCTTTGACACCACTTCCTCCCGCATGCACGGCCAGCATGCCGCTCTCGTCCCCCACAGAGCATTCCCCAGAATCTCAGGTTTCCTTTTGTGGCCACGCTCACCTGCGGGTTGGGCACCATCTCCTTCTACCGCAACATGACCACATGCGGCAGGGAAATTAGTGTCTCTCTTCTCCTCTGCATGGGATCGGCAGACACGACGGGCAGCGAACATCTACGCTGATCGTGCTCCTCACTGGGGAAACGCTCTTGCTTGGACCACACTCTGGGTTTCGCCACTCATCTTGGGGAGGGAGCCGCTTCCTCCTTGCACTCCGCGGCAGATGGCGCCAGGCAGCGAAAAATGACAGGCACCTCAGTAGGCAGAGGGAAGAAAGTCATACCTCTTGCGCCGCAGTGACTGGTGCATTGTCCTTTCCTGCCGGCATTGGAGAGCCAGCGTGTAGGTGCGGTATCGTCGCCCTCTGCAGTGACGCTGTTGTGGCAGGGGTGTTTTCTCTCGCTGCACTGCCTTTAACTCACGGGCACAACTCACGCCCGCCAGGTTTTGAGGCAGCTTACATGCGGGGTGGGCTCCCGCTTATCTTCTTCACCCCGGGGCTCTGCACATGCCCCGCGGGTCTCCCGGCGATATTCTCAGCTTCTGCAGGGGGTGCCCTTGACACGGGCAGTACACATTACCCTTTCAAAACACCTTGTAAACGGAGGCTGCACACGCGGGGAAATCCCGCTCGTCACCAGTGCTATGTTCTGGGCCCTAGGCCCACATGTTGTTGGACGGACCACACGGACGCCGGAATACTGTACTGGTAACTAGCCACGAGCACGTGCACTAGGGCCCTTTTATTAGCGGGGTCACCTGACTGGTGACGTCCGTGTTGGATGGGTGAGGGGGTGTGTGTGTGGGCCAGCCCTCGGGGGAGTGGCTGGCAGAAACACTAGACTGTGTCCAGCAGGACACAACAGGCACCATCCAGGGAAAATGCCCCCCTCGATGTGAGACCCAGCCGGACAGCAGAACTTCCTCCCGGTAAGGTTTTATATTAATTCAGCAGCATAGGGGAGGGTGAAGCACACACGGTTCATCGCAGTCTCTCAGTGTACTGCTAATCTTTTCTCTTTACAGTCTCTGTGGTGGCTGGCGGCTACACTTTTGTAATTGCTCTCGCCCTTCGCAGCAGTCACTCTATCTTCTCTGGCTGCGCAGGTGGGGCTGGAGATGCCACCACGGAATCTCCGGTGCCCCTCTTTCACTTGCACCGTGTCTCGCCACTGTCCACCTTACGCCACTCCACCCCTCCAGTGGTGGCTGGCAGATGCAGGACTCATTGTGTGGGGGGGCTCTCCCACTCTTCTTTGCATGGGATAGGCACCCACTCACCGCTCAACCCGTAACCGCTGGTTCACCTTACGCCTGCCGGGTTTGCAGGCCGTTCACATGCGGGTTGGGCTCCCGTTCCACGTTCTCCTTTGGCGCTGCTGCAGTCCTTCTCTCCCTGCAGGCCTCAATAGTCTCTGCTGTTGCACCGGTGTGTCACCGATCAGCTACGGGCCACTTCCACTCATTTTGCAGGGCTTTGTGACAACCAGGCATTTGTCGCCATCCCGGGTTCACCTTGGCCCAATCGCTGGTCAGGCTCTTCATGCGTGGGGTGGGATCCTGCCGCCTCAACTTCACCGTGGGGCCCTTCACACGCCCCGCGGGTGCTTTGATAATTTAACCACCTGCTGCAGGGGCCGCCCTCTACAAGGGCGATGCACATTCCCCCTTCTACCACGGAATCATGGCCGCAGCACACGTGGGATAAGCCCGCTCATCGCCAATGTTGTGTTGTGAGCCCTAGGCCCACATGCTTCTAAAAGGACTGACACGGGCACAGTGTCTATCGTTATTGAACTGGCCTCGAGCACGTGCACCCTGGCCCTTTTATTAGCAGGCTCGCGTCACTCGTGACGCCTGTGAGGGATGCGTGTGGGGGTGCCAGTGTGCCCACTCCCATAGGGGAGTGGCTACTAACTCAGTGTCTGTCGAGACACTAGAACGTGTCTCGCAGGACACAACAGAGGTTATCATCAGTGAGAAAAGGACCCATCTGTTGAGTGGTTAAGTATGCTGCAGCTGTACGACAACGGCTTCTCTGAATATATTACGTTCAAGAAACAACAACTTGAATT
Organism: Triturus cristatus; assembly: GCF_964204655.1. Lineage (NCBI taxonomy): Eukaryota > Metazoa > Chordata > Amphibia > Caudata > Salamandridae > Triturus > Triturus cristatus. The sequence goes on along the minus strand of NC_140588.1, from coordinate 853,238,534 downwards.
AAGGGAGAAGAGAATTGGTAAGAGGATGAATACAACTGCATTAATAAAATAATGTAGAAGCAAGTAAAAAATGCCCCACTGCAATAACGAAGTGGAAGACACCAGCATCAAATGTTGTGTATATTTCTAGTAGAACAGTAGGAATTTACCTTAAGAATACATTATTTCTCAGTAAAGTGCACATCTTCTGAACAATTGTATAAACACATGAACCATGCAGCTGCTTGGAAAATTGCTGTCATGATAGTATCCTTATGGTATTATTTCTGTGCTGCTTCCTAAATGAAGTTCGTGGTTCCTGCAATTAAAAAAAAAATCCACACCATTACCTGCTGGCATGCTCTGCAAACGAATATTTTGTTAAACTGAATCTTGGAAACATACAGGTTAGGATTTAATTTGACAAATTCATTTAAAAGAATAGAGGGTCATTATTGCTCCCATTACCTTTCAGCTTTTCTTAGAAAGTAACAAAAAATCAATTTAAACTAAAACATGGAATTTATTTTCACGTAATTAAAAAGACGTGTTAACAAAATGGAGCAAGAGAAAGTCATCTGGAAAGTTAGATTATATATTAATATATAGGAATCCCTCATGACAAATCAAGATATATTTGAAATTCAAATACTAGTAAATACATAATACACTGTAATAAGTACCCCAAATATAGACAATGGAAGGCAAGAAAATACTTGTACAAAAAGCAAACATTGCTTAATTTGACATGAGTCACTTTGAAATATTTAAGCTCTGCCGTCACTGCTAACACACTTTTACCTCTCAACATGGGGTTTGGAGGAAGCGTAATGCATTTATTTCAGATTTTCTTGCAACTATTGCTTGTTTCAAATGATGTCGGTCAAAACAATATTCAATTTTTGACTGAGTCGGAATTTGGGAGGTTGTCTCTGAGAGGTAAAGGTGGTCCTAGGGATACGGATTGTCTGGCAGCAATACTTGAGGGAGCATGTGCAGCTGTTACAGATGGCATCCGCTGCTCGCATCCAAGAGTGTCAGTGGGAGTTGCAACATATGTGTAGATGTGGCTGATGGCGGTGAGTAAAAAGTCAACAAAACCATAAGATCATATTTAGCTTCCAATAGCGCAGGCCAGTGTTGTCCTAGACACCATGCTGGGATTGGCAAGACGCGTTCATTTTACTCTCCTCATTCGACCCTGCAAAAGTATGCGCTAGCCATGCGTCTCAGTTGCAATACATTATGGTTTACAAAAAGGGCTTGGAGTCCCCCCATTACTTACCATTTGTGAGCTTCAGCACAACTATGCTGTACACCATTCCTAATTGGCCAGTGCAGCTAGAACGTCATTCCGGACACTTGCTGTAGAGCATTAGCCAAGCACAGATTAATTAAACCTAATCAGTGCCTCTCTGCTGCCTGTACTATTTCTTCCTCACTACACACCCTTTGCCTGCTGCTCCCTTTGTGGCTCTTTTTCCTTATTTTGTTTGTTTTGTTTAATAATTTTTTTTGATTTTAAAGAAAAGAACATTAATAGTACTATCATTATTAAATAAAAACCAGTAGATAAAATTAGAACATTGTCAAATAATTTAGAGATTAAAAAAAAAAGCAAACCAGTCGATAAATATATAAAATATTATGTTGTAAGACTATGGAGTATAAAAGAGGGGGAAAGATGAAGAGAAAAGGGAGAGAGAAAGAAAGAACAAATAAAGACAGAAAGAATGACAAATAATATAGTAGCTAAGATATAGGTGTCTGTGTAGAAAGATACAAAGTGAAAGGTAGCCACCGTAGATCCGATTAAATTTTCTGAGACAATGAGGAGTGAAGAAACAGTGGCAATTTTGTGTTCATCACATCTACAAATCCACCATATTAATGTTGATAATATAGAGGTATCTTTCACACAAGACAGGTTCACTGTAAATGCAATTTTTCTTTTGCAGAGTTTTATATTGCGCGAACTTGGCCCGAATCCAATCAGGTATCAGATCGCTTTACATAGCACCAGTTACGTTACATGAGGACACACATTGATTTTTGTTTTTTTATATGTCAGGCACAGGGATATTAAGTGACTTGCCTAGAATCACAGGATGTTTATTGTCATTACCGAAACTCGAACCCAATTCTCCAGGTCGAGCGCCCTAGCCGTTAGGCTAACTCCTCTCCCTTGCAATAGCAATGAAATGATCAAGTTATCAAGTAACATAGGTTTAGGAGAAATATTGTCAAAATCTGGTGAAGCAGTGCCGAGGAAAACATTTTGCATTGTTAATGGAATACATACAATGATATATTTCTAGAAATGTTGATCAGATAGATTATCAAAATTTAAACACATTGGAACAGGCATATAGTACGTGAATTAAAGTCCATACAATGATATATTTCTAGACATTTTGCTCAGAGAGATTCCCAAAATTTCAACACTTTGGAACAAGCTCAGTTCAGTTCATAAAAACTTTATTTCGGCACACATGGCCATAAAAGCTTCATTAAAATAACAGTTAAGATACAATAAAATTCCACAATTTAAAAATAGATATAAAAATGGTCAATAATCATATTTCTGGGGCAACTATTCCCCACATCTGCCTTGATTGTATGCAGGGCACGAAAGTGCTTGCGCATTGTGCTAGTTAATGCTGTTTCAAGAGGTCATTGTTGGCCCATTGTGTATTACATGTTTGAGATTTGCGATGTACGTATATTGATAACAAATAAACACAAAGTCTATATTTATGCAGGACAGTAGTCATGATGATCCTCCCAATTAATTATTTGAGCTATGAGCTGTTTTAAAAGGCTTGAGTAGAAAATAATAACCCCCCCAAGAGTATCAACATTTGCTCATCCATCATATTTGCCCCAACTTTGTCGATATAAAAGTTGCCTAGAACAATAGCCATAATGGGCAGCAATATATAACATTTAATGTGAACGACAGTAATTCATTACGACAGTTCAATCAGATTAACATAAAAAGAATAAAGACAATTGTGAAAATTCGACAGTGGGGAGATTAAGTCAGGAGTTGATAATGAGTTATTGCCATTTCGATTAACCATCTTTTTTTAGAATGGCTCTACGGGTGCACCACATGGTGAATAGGAAACGTGAGATAGAGAAGACAATGTGCATATGTGTGTCGGATTTGAGCAGCCTATAGACTTCACTGCAGTGTCTAGACCCCAGGTTCCTACAAAGTTGGAGTAACCAACGAGACCTAGCCCTCCGTTAGCCCTGACAAAAGAATAACATGTGATGCTCCGTCTCATCTGTGTTATTGCAAGCTGGGCACTGCCCGTTAGTAGAGCCATCCCCTTTTTTTGTGAATGAGCGCAGCGGGAGGACTCCATATCTAAATTGTAAGTAGAGCTTTTTGACGAGGAGTGGTTGGATGTTGTCCAGCACCAGTTCTAGGCTGTAACTTTTTTATACTTCCAAGAACTCAGCAGTCAGTCGGCCCGTAGTGAGCCTCCTCTCTAGCTCATTGAGTTTGAGATCTCTAAAACTCTCTACCAAGGACTTTCTGGAAGTTGTTTGGAAGCTTTCTTCTGCTTTGCACCATAGACTGCCCCTACCCAGGCCCTTGCATGTGCTCTTAATGTACACCATGGTAGCTTCCCTGCACCTCGCAGCCCCATAACTTCAATCAGTTCCTCCCTATATGCAGCTAGTTCCGGGGTGCTCCACAGGCAGCGCCAATAGAGTAGGGGTCTAAGGGCAGCTTCGTCCGCAATGGGTCTAATCCCGAGATCCATACGGAGAGGAGTTAGGGGTGTGCTAGTGGGGAGGCCCATAAGATTTCTAATGAATTAATTTGTTGTGTGAGCTAACGAGCCAGATGCACAATGTCCCCATAATTCTGCTCCATATAGGGAAGCGCTCCTAGCCTGGACTTTGTAGATTTCCACCACTGGACTGACCAATTTTTCAGTGCAGCTCCTGTATAATTTTAAAATACCCCCCGTTGTTTGAGTTAGTTTCAGACAAGCTTTGTTGATTTGGGCACCCCAGTCCATTCTCTCTGTCAACGTAATTCCCAGATGCTCAAAGATGGTTACCCTCTCCAGGGGTCTGCCATCCAGGCAGAGTTTAGGACGGGTGGAGTTGCCTATGTTGAAGGCCATATACTTTGTTTTTTGGAGATTAATCTCTAATCCCCAATGTTTGCAGAAGGCACTAAACTGATCGAGGGTCCTCTGAATTCCCATAGGAGATTTTGCAAGCAGGAGCGTAGTGTCTGCAAGCATCAGGGCTAGAATTTTATGCTTCCCCATCCTAGGGGCATCGATGTTCTTCCCGGCATTCAATGTATCTATTAGGCCATCGATAAAAAAGGCAGAAGAGGGTCAGGGCCAAGACAAAGCCTTGGCGGATGCCTCTCTCTACGGGCAAGGGGTTGAGAGTTCGCAGTTTTTGCCAAATCTAATTTCAGCAACATTACCCTCGTGTAGGCGTTTTAACAGGTACTCTGGGACTCCCATGTCTAGTAATATTGCCCAAAGATTGTCCCTCTGTACCAGGTCGAAAGCAGATTTTTGGTTTACAAATATAAGGTAGAGGCTGCCACCCTATATACCTACGGTTTTCCCATGTATCAACTGTAGCCTAAAAATGTGACCAATTATTGATATTGTTGCTCTAAACCTGGCTTGAAGGGGGGTAAGAATATTATGTTCCTCCATCCAGACCTGGAGACGCCCCAATAAGACACGGGCAAATATTTTCTGGACTACATCTATGAGGCTAATAGGGCGACAGTTGGCAGGCAAAAGTGGGGAGCCCTTTTTGTAGATTGGTAATATTTCAGCCCTTGCCAAGGTGGTAGGGATCGCCGTGCCTTGTAATATAGCATTAAACAAAGTGGACAGGTAAGGGACCCAAAAAGTGGGCTCAGAGCGGAAGAGGTCGCCAGGAATCTTGTCCAGCCCTGCAGCTTTGGCTGGTATTATCTTTTCTGGGGCATCGGTGACTTCACTCACAGAGATTGGGAGGACATCATCAGGAGTTGAGGCAGAGTGCAATGACTGTCCAGCCACATTCCCTTCCCCATCCTCAACCTTTGAATAAAGGGCTTCAAAGTGGGCCTTCCATTCTCCTTCGCCTATGTTAGGTTCTATGGCTGATTTGCCAGCCTGGGAACCAGTGTTTATGATGTTTTAGAATGTCCTCAGGTCATGTGTATTTAATGCACTTCTAATATCCTACCATTTTTGAGATTCCCAAGTTCTTCTAGCCTTAGCCGCAGCACTCTTATATTTGACCCTTGATCTTTGGTCACTGTCTTGTCCTTGCTTTTGACGGTGGAAATAAGGTCAGATTTGGCTGCTCGACAACTAGCATTAAACCATTGGTGCTTGGGTTTATTGTTCACCCTGGGCTTTTTATTTTGATAAAAGAAGACGGCCAAAGAGGCAACCAGTTCTTGGGGATTGTTAAAAATTCTTGACAGGGGATTGGGGGTACCCTTAATCTCCATTACTTGGTTTGCAACCAGGAGGTGTGGAATAATTTGGAGGTAGAGCTTGGCCAATTTTTCTTGTGATTGGAAGATTTCGCCCCAACGGACTCTCCTCCCTCCATTAAACTGGGTCAGGCATGGATCTGGTGCTAGCAACTTATCAGGCGCATTTCTAGCACATGGCATTGCTATTTCTAAAATGAGAGCATTGTGGTCGCTATCATAGCGAGGACTGATTTTAAAGTCTATTGCTCTGTGCCATGATTTGGTGTCTATCATAATGTAATCGATGATTGAAGTTTGCCCCGGTCTGTTGAAAGTATGTTTCCCCGGGCTATCAGATATGGTGCGTTCATTACATGCGCTCAGTGAGAAGTTTAATGTTAGGGTACATATCTACAGTGCTAACGGTGGCCAGGCCCCCGCTGGAGGTACATTGGGCTCTGGGATGGACCAGTATCGGTCCTCCTAGTCAAATGTGCCTGTAGCCAACCCATTCAGGGGCTCAAATTGGCAGTTGAAGTCTCTGCCAATGATTACCCCACAGTTTGGAGGAATGGTTGGGAGAAAGGTGCTTAGTTGATCTAAAGCGGTGGACTCTTGGCCTTGGAGTACTGGTCGCAAATATACGTTTATTAGCATAATGCTTATTTTTGTGTGAAAGGATAGAAGGACACAGAGGATGTCAGTTCTCTAGTTGTTTTGCCTCACAGCCCAGATGTACTCCTACCTAGGTGCAAAACCCCTCTGATGGTCTGCCCTTCCCCACATGGGTGACCGGAATTCTAAATTACGCATAACCCAGTCTGTGTGTTTCATCCCTGGCACATGTTTCTTGGAACATACAGATCTCATAATGCTTGATGAAGAGTCCCTGTTCTGGGCTGTCCAATTTAGTGGCTAGTCCACCTACGTTCCAAGAAAGAAGTTTTAGATTAGGGGAGTGCACTTGATTTATATGACCGGGGGCTTGATATTATAGCTCTCTAAAGTATTCCCTTGGGCGTTGACAGATCTCTTTTGGCTGAGATGAGCTTAATCTAGTGTTCAGGTCATGTGGGCCCTTAACAGGAGGACGGGGAATCACTACGTCCCACAGTGCTGGCTTAGATATTTGCATGTCCTTTTGGGATAGATCGGGGCTCATATGCCAGTAGTGATCTATTTTTTCCCTCTTCGTTTACCTGGACCGGTGCCCCAATTTGCTTTGGGGTGCCTCTCTTCAGTTCAATCTCCCTCAACTAGGGGCTAGGCACTCTATGGTAATCAGGGTGGAACAAGCATATTGTAGGTGAATTAAAGTCCCCTGTGAAGGAAGAACATGACCAACATAAAGGAGAGAACATGGATATACATTCAGGAGTAATAAGAGCTCTGTTATAATTTTAATATAAAGATTGTGTAATACAAGCTGTATAAAGGTGTAGTAGGTATGAGTGGTGGAGTTGTTGGGGAAAGTATTAGTTGTTAAGCAAGCCTGCAAAGAAGACGATATTAAAAGACATTCATGGAGAAAGAAATTTGGTAAATTAAACTGTGATTGCAATTGGGAGAAGGAAATAAGAGAGTTGTGTTGGACAAGCTGATAACTAAACAAAATACCCTTCTCCTTCCACTGTTTATAGTACAATGATTTATGTCTAAATTTGATAAAATTTGTTATGCCAAATAGGGAAGGTCAAGAAACATTGACGAGGGTTGAAACCTATAAAAAATACATTATGTAATAATTGTGGGGAGTATTTCAGTATAGAGCTATACAATATAAAGGTGCAGTTACACATTTAAATTATGTTTTCAAATGAGAAAACCTTTAATTAAGAGCATTCAAATATATTCCCCGGGCTTGAGCTGGCCGCTGCAGACTAGGCCTCTGCAGCACTAGGGCACCGGCTCTATAGCATTTGTGCCTGCAGCTGCTCCCGCCTCCATCTGCTGACTGAGTCTACAGAGCACGTTTCCCGACGCAGCGAGCTGCCTTGTCTCGCGCTCCTCAGGCTCTCTTCTACTGATGATCACTACCTTGAACTGATACTCCATGCAGAGGATGGGGTAAGTGCCCCATTCATGTTCCTCATCACCTTAGTTACAGGACTGATCTCTGGACCCCTTTTCCTCACAACCCTGAACACTCTAATATGCCCGCTGCCCGCTCATCTCTCATATCATCACTTTAATAACAAGCCCGGTCTCATAACTCTAATGCCTGATCTATCTAAAATGACCGCCCCCTGCCCATCACTGCTATAACCTGAGCTATCTAAAATGGCCACCCCACCCATCACTGTTATAACAGGGCCTTGCTTTTGACCCCTATTCCCCACTTTCTCGAACGCTCTAAAATGGCCGCCCCCTGCTCATTACTGTAACAACAGGGCCAACTTCCTGTCACGGAACCCTCATAATCCGGATCTCTCAATATTGACTGTCAATGCTTACTGTAATAACAGGACTGACTTCTTGACCCTCTACCGCATAATCCTGATCACTGCGTTAACAAGGCTGATTTCTTGATCCCTATACCACACATCTCTGAACTCTATCAAAGGCTGCTCCCTGATCTCCTGAACCCTCTACCGCATGATCACTGCTTTAACATGGCTGTTTTCACAACCGCTTTACCACACATCTCTGAACTCTATAAAAAGTTTGCTCCCTGATCTCCTGCCTCCATCCCAATAGTTTCAGACAAGATTTGAGGTCCGCATGCTATCTCGCCTTCCTTGCCCTCTGGCCCCTGCCGCCAAAGCCCCAGTGCTCTTGGACCCCTTAGCCATTCATAGCATTGGCACTAAACTAACCACTCCGGTATACAGTCTAAATATTGAGTTTTAAATATCGAGATGACAAAATATCGAGCTTTAAATATTGAGTGGACAGAATATCGACTGTTAAAAATATAGTGGTACAGAATATCGACATGCAGGTAAGAAATATCGTTTGTCATAATATCAGTTAATAAGATTGTCAGTCATACCATCGTTGTTAGAAATAGCACTTTTTTTTAGTGTTGTAAATGTTAGGATATGTGTTAAAAGTATATATTATTTTTGTAATGTATGTTTGAATTTTTTTAAAATAATGAATGTTATGTTAAATTATTTTTGCGTATTTTTGTTCTGTAGCGGGTAGTGGGTTTATAGGGGTTTATAGGGGAATAGGATGGGAAGTAATTAAATTATAACTTATTATTTAAGACTTTTTTGAATTAATTAATTATATGTTAAATATATGTTAATTAATGTTTGCGTAATTTTATTCTGTAGCAAGTTGTGGGTTTTTAATTAATGAATTCCTATTTTTGCATTTAATAATTTATATTGTTAATTGAGTTAATTCATTAATTATTAATTGATTATACATTGATTATTAATAATTATTAATGTATTGGTAAATATGTTAATTGTGTTAAAAAGGTTAATAATTAGTTATTGATTTGATCTTAATTATTAATACTTAATTTGTTAATATGTTAATTGTGTCCTTTTTTTAGAAGTGGGTTGAGGGTTGATAGGGGAGTAGGGTAGGAAGTAATTTAATTATTATTAAAAAATGTAATATCTATCTGGTGCTGATCGGGACTGCTGGCCGGAGAGGTCTCCACACACCCGAGCCATCATTGCCGGTGGTGGTGTGGCCGGATGGCTTGGGCGCACTACGTGAGACCGCTGCTGCAGCCTGGCCCGCGTGTAGGACGCAGGAATAAACTTGTGCAAGCACATCGCCCGGACTGCGCTCTACCGCCCTGAACCCGGCTAATGCGATGCCAGAAATAGCTGGGCAGAGACAGATGTACCATGTGACGATGCTGATCGGAGGCCCTGCGGAGTGACAGCCTAACCGTGCCACCGTGAGTACGTGCACCCGGGTGGGAGCCGACCCGCGGCCCTGGGGCCTGCCGCTATTGATCTCACACAGGCAGCATAGTTGGACAGGGGACTGCCAAGGGGCCCGTGGAGGCTGTGGGCAATAGAGACCTTGGCCTTTGTGAGACCGTCTCCACCTGGAGTACCAGCACGGGTGCGGCCCTCGGCTCCCGGCATGGTCAGTGCTGCCCTACTTCGCTGTCTATTGAGGGCCAGGGCCCAGAGGTGTTTCACTGCAGAGGCCTGGTGGACTGTGATGGCCTGACTGGAGAGAGCACGACTGGCGAAGACGGCGCCCGCATGACACATTGAGGGAAGGAGTGATTTGTCGCTGTTGTGCATGTACCTGGTCTGTGGAGCCGGTTTGCCCTCGCAGACTCGTTGGGCACTCTGATCCCCCCACCAGGCGGCCAGTCTGGGTGAGGCACGGTTAATGGAGCAGGCTGTGGGGGTGCCTTGGCAGCTGGACAAATCGGAGGCACTTTCTGGTTCCCGTCGTGCCACTAGGCCTGGGGGCTGTTAACAAAAGGGCGGAACCGGACAGTGTGGGTTCCTTTGAGAGGTGGTGGTCGCAGTGAAGTAGTGACAGTGTCTGGCGAACAGGGTGCCACTCGCCAAAGCCGACAGGCCGAGTGGGAGGGTCCACTGCAGGGGGCGGTGAGTAACGGTCGCTCCCCTACACTGTGTAGCGACCATCTGGACGAAATATTCGCACGGTGACAAAGACCAAAGTGGAAAAATTTGCATGGCAAAATCAACAGGGTGAGGATCAAGGTGGCCCTGAGTGAGGCCAGGGAACCCTCGAACAAAGATATCCTCGAGGCGATTATGTCAGTAAGGGTTTCCCTTGAGAAGCGGATAGATACAGTGGCAACAGAGGTGGCTCTGGTCCGGGAAGATATGATGAAAAGGGCGGAGAGACTGGGCACTGTGGAGAGTACCGCCAAGTAGCTGGTCACCGATACCACCCTTCTTAAACGACAGGTGACCGAAATGCATACTTCTCATGAGGCAATGGCTCTGCAGTTGGATGACTACAAAGGTCGAATGCGGCGCAACAACGTCCGCATTCTTGGAGTGCTGGAGCGTACAGAGGGGCAGGCCGCTCATCTTTTTGTGGAGGAACTAGTTCTAAAGCACCTGCAACCACGAGGTCTGTCAACATGTTTCTCCATTGAACGGGCTCATCGGGTGCTGGTGGGCCGTCCGAAGCCGGGTGCCCCCCCCCCGCGACCGCTTCTAGCCCAAGTGTTTAACTTTTGAGACCATGATGTTATCCTCCAGACTGCGCGAGCGGCACCTCCACTGACCTTTGAGAACAGTAAAATCACGTTCATTCCGGACTTTACTCTGAGGGTGCAGAAACAACATAGTAGTTTTATGGAGGTAAAAAGAGCCCTCCAGGACCAGGAAATCAAATACGCAATGATGTTCCCGGCCAAACTGAGGGTGAAAGCCAACGGCAAGCTGTGGTTCTTCACTAGGCCAGAGGATGCCTGGGACTGGCTAGATGGCTGGCGCATGGTCAGAAAGAAGTCGCAAAAGGTCCCCTCCGCTGCTGATGAAGCTGAAGACTGACGCCAGCAGAGACGTTCCCCTCAACCTTCTGACTCCGATTCCCAGAGCCACACAGGGGGTCGCTGAATCCGCAGTCTGGGAAGATCTTGTTGGACACAACCTGGACTATGGGGATCTGTTTGGGTAACTCAGTGCCATGGCACAAGTCCTGTTCTTAATTTGAATTTAACGTAGGGCGCTGGATTTAGATAGGTGGGCCGGGAGGGTCCTTGGGATAGCTCAAGAATTGGGCCCATATTTGAGGTATGGGCCCTGTGCCCAAATGGGTAATTTAATGTCATGATAAATGTACTGTTCTTCACTTGACTTTCACCTAGTGCTTATATTTTCTAAGGGTGGGCGACAAATTCCGTTCCGCTCATGGAACTTGCGAAATTTCAGAATTTCATGTTCCGCGAGGAACGTGAAAATGACGAAACTTCAGCGATCCGTGGCGGAACGGAAATATGCAGGGCCGGATTCATTCTGGCACGATGCTCCTGTCACTAAACCTCAACAGGAAACACTTACAGATATAAATAAAGCAGTAACGCATTAATCAGCAAAAATCATGTGTGAGCACGGTCGAGGTTTGGCAGGTAGGCTTTCTCCCCATATCTACCGTCAACAATTTGCTGTAATCCTTGATGGACCTCTCTGCACACATGAGTTTCTCGAGCGCAATACCCGTGTAGTTCCTGACACCAGGAGGTTCTGTCTCCTCATCTGCTGCTCTGATCGGTCTCTGGCCCATTATAAACAAGAGGCATGTGAGATGTGAACTGCATGGAAGCCCCGCCCGTTTGGCCCGGCCCACACACCAGCGGTGTGCAACGTCTTCCCGCCCTTTCCCCCACTATGATGGACAGCTCACTCGAGGGACCCCGGCCCCCGTCGGTGCGGTGACAATGTTACAGACACACATTGTCGCTGTAGACAACTCTTCTGGCCCTTTACGCAGCTGTAGTGAAGGAAAAGCACTATACATTTACCCAACAAGGTAGCACTTACTGATTAGCCAGTAGAAAGTACTCCAGTTGAGTAGAGGTATTGCACAAAAAGGTGGCATCTTCTTGGGTAAATATGCAGGGCAGCATTAATTCTGGCACGATGCTCCTGTCACTAAACCTGAAGTGGAAGCACTTACAGATATAAATAAAGCAGGTGCCCGAGTTGAAGACGCTCAAATTCAGTAACACATTAATCAGCACAAAACACTTGTGAGCATGGTCGAGGCTAGGCAGGAGTGCTGTCTCCCCATATCTACCGCCAACAATTTGCTGTAATCCTTGATGGAGCTCTGTGCACCCATGAGTTTCTCAAGCGCAATCCTCGTGTAGTTCCTGACACCAGGAGGTTCTGTCTCCTCATCTGCTGCTCTGATCAGTCTCTGGCCCTTTATAAACAAGAGGCATGTGAGATATGAACTGCATGGAAGCCATGCCCGTTTGGCCACGGCCCACACACCAGCTGTGTGCAACGTCCTCCCACCCTTTTCCCCACTATGATGGACAGCTCATTCGAGGGGCCCGGGCACCCGTCGGTGCGGTGGCAACATTACAGACATGGTCGCTGTAGACCACTCTTCTGGCCCTTTACACAGCTGTAGTGTAGGAAAAGCACTATACATTTACCCAAAGAGGTAGCACTTACTGATTAGACAGTAGAAAGTACTCCAGTTGAGTAGAGGTATTGCACAAAATGGTGGCATCTTCTTGGGTAAATATGCAGGTTAGTATTCATTCTGGCACGATGCTCCTGTCACAAAAATTAAACCTCAACAGGAAGCACTTACAGATATAAATAAAGCAGGTGCCCGAGTTGAAGCTCAAATTCAGTAACGCATTAAGCAGCCCAAAATCTCAGCGAGCACGTGAAATTTTGCGTGTTCGCAGAGATTTTTTGCTGTTTCGCAAAATTTTGTGAAAGGCAACTTCGCAAATTCTGCCCACCCCTAATATTTTCACTGTGTGGGCCAGGGGGCCCAGGTGATTGTCCAGGAAATCTGCTATATAGTAGGCGGGTGGCCCACTGGCATCATCGATTTGTGTTGACTCCGGGGGCGGTGGGGCCGGGGGGGGGGGCGATTGTGTACTATATACAATTATTATCGGGAGTGGGGTAGCTCGCGTTCCCTGAAGTTGTTTAAGGGTGTGCGACAGGCATGTTGGGGGTGCGGGCGGTTCCAGTCCCGTTGTGCAGGGAGGGGTTGGGGATTTCCAGTGGGGTTGAGTTGCATTTGTTGGGGGGTTTCTTGGTTTTTTGCAGCAGTAAGTGAAGATTACTGGACAGTTGGCACCGCATTTGGCATCAACGTTTTTTTACTAGGTATTGTGTTTCACAGCATCGTATTGCAATGTGGCGGCCTTGGTTTCGCTATGAAAGATTACCCTGTGGTGGCAGGTAGGGATGGTTTATCCGATGAAGTAGTTGCACTATTGGCATATTCTGATGGCGCCTGGTCGGGTACTTAGAGTGTCCACCTGGAATGTAAATGGACTGGGGTACAAAATTAAAAGGGGTATTGTCCAACAATATGTTCATCGGCACAAGTATTGTTGCAAGAGACCCACATAATAGGAAGCTCGTGCATGGCTCTGAATAGCAAGGGATACCGCATGATAGTACATTCGGTTTTTACCACAGGTTCTAGAGGGGTTGGGGTTCTCTTGCGCAAAGGATACCCCTATGTGGTACATAACACCTGGACAGATTCACAGGGTAGATACGCAGCAAGCACGGGCACGTGGGAGGGTAGAGTCATTAATGTGGTTTCAGTGTACGCCACTCCAGGATTACAGCGTCTAACACTACAAGATGTGGGAGCGTTGATATTGGACTTGCCCATGGGATTGCTAGTATTGAGGGGCGACTTCAATTTGACAATGGATGGCCTACATGACCGACTTCCGCCCAGACATGACCCGGCACAAGGTTCACAACTCCAGGAATTCACCAATGCACTGGGGATGGTGGATGTCTGGAGGTGGTCACACCCTCCCTACACCCACTTCACGTTTCGGTCAGGTGTACATGGTAGCCAAACCCGTTTCGATTATTTGTTTACTCATGCCCAAGACATAAACGCTTTTACTGACTCCTCCTGTCTGGCGCAAGGCATATTGGATCACTCCCTCATTTCGACAGTCTTTGGTACACAAAGCTCTAGACTTCCCGGTCCAATCAGGCTACAGCCATGGGCTTTGAAGATACACCATATTAGGGACAGCCTTCGGCAAGATACAGACTACTATTTGGCCGAAAATGTGGGATCGGTCATATCGGCAGTGACAATTTGGGGAGCATTTGGGGCGGTGATCAAGGGCAGGGCTTTGTCTTTAATGGCGGGCCACAGAACTGAGCGCAACAGGAGGGTGGTTGAATTGGAAAGGGACATTTAGAAATTGGAGGAGGCCATCTCTCAGGCCCGACCCCGACACTCAGCATAGTCTTATTATAAAAAGACAGGATTACAAACAGTTCCTCCTGGAGGAGGCTACTATGCGCTCTCTAGCTACTCGTCATCGGATTTATGAACAAGGCGAGTGTACGGGTAAACTCCTGGCGAGGCTAGAACGCAAGGAACAGGCAGGGAGGTGGGTACGAGCAATAATGAGCCCTTACAATGTCTTAATAACTGACCCCCAGGGAATTGCTGATGCCTTTGCGTCACATTTTGAGGGAGTGTATATTGTCCCGCAGGCCTTGCAACCCTCAATGGCAGCAGATCTCCTTGGCACTATAGAGGTAGTATGAATCCCGCACCAGGATAGAGAAGCACTGGAGGCGGACAGCTCTGTAGTAGAGGTCCAAAAGGCAATACAGGGTGTTCGGTCAGGTAAAGCGATGGGTCCCAACCGACTCCCTGTCAAGCTTCTTAAACCAATGGCAACGAAGTTGGCGCCCCATTTGTTGAATTTATATAATGAATGCTATGATCTAGGGCTTTTCCCGGCTGATATTCGCACTGCTGCCATTGTAGTTATCCACAAACCCGGCAAGCCGGCAGAGAATTGCAAATTGTATCATCCTATCTCACTGCTTACGGTGGAAGCTAAAATCCTGGCCGAACTTCTGGCCAACCGACTACTCCCGTATCTTAATGGTTTAATCCATCCAGACCAATCGGCTTCATGCTGGGTAGAAATACGGCTCGGAATCTGCAACGAGTTCATGGGGCACTGGGACGAACAGATACCCTAGAGGAGGAAGCGATCCTGCTGTCACTGGATGCCACTATGGCATTTGATACCATTGAGTGGGAGTATCTTTTTGCTGTTCTGGCTCGCATGGGTTTCGGTCCCAAACTGATCAGGTGGATTAGGTTGCTATATACGCAGCCCACAGCGCATGTCACGGTAAATAATCATCGCTCAGCTCGTTTTCCTCTCTGCCTTGGCACAAGGCAGGTCTGCCCACTGTCGCCGCTCCTCTTTGCCATGGTATTGGAGCCGCTGGCTGTTTGGATTAGGGTAGATCCGGACATAAGAGGCTTTAAAAGGAGAAGTGACCATGAGGACCAAATATCGCTCTATGCAGATGATATCTTGCTACATCTGGCCTCTCCAGCACGTTCACTGAGGAGAGTACTGCACATCTTTCATATCTTTGGCACGCATTCAGGGTATCAGATAAACTGTTCCAAATCCCAGATGTATGCACTCTGGGGAGAGGCCCCATATAGTCCTCGGGGCAATGACATTCCAGTGGCAACACAAGGTTTTCGGTATTTGGGCATTTTTTATTACGTCCGATGCTGAACTCTCCTTTGAATGGAATCTGCTGGTGCCCCTCCAAAGGTTGAGGTCGGATTTTATGCATTGGCGATCGCTGCCCCTCACACTCTTGGGACGTCCATCCCTATTTAAAATGCTCACCCTCCTGCACTTTCTCTGCACCCTGCAAAATGCTCCCCATCCGGTTCCAGACTCCAACTTTTCTCAAATTGAAGAAGTGGTGCGGGGATTGTTGTGGAAGGACCGACCTCAACTAATTGCCATACGAAAACTCACTATGGGATGGTATGACGGAGGGATAGGGTTGCCAGACATGCACCTCTATTATCAGGCATCGCAGTTGACAGCCATTAACAGATGGGTGTTCGGACCACACGATGACCCTAATTTTCGCACGGACCAGTGGCTTATGGGGAAGGGGGGCTACAATAGGGCACTTTATACAAACTATCGTAAGTTACACTTGACTGGCCCCACGGCTCACACGGTGGAAGTGTGGCATGGAGTCCAGCGTAAGATGGGGTGGCATAATCGCCTGACGAAGGCAACTCCCCTGTGGGAACCTGACATATTGGGTCGCCTCAGCACTTGCCAAGATTTTGATAAATGGGACAAGATTGGGATCTCTACAGTGGGGGACATGTGGGTGAAGGCGAAGAAGGCCACGTTTGCGGATCTCCAAGCTAAATATCACCTTGCCTCTTCGGAGACTTTTTGATATCTCCAAATTAGCCACGCCATTGATTCAGCCCACCCAAAGGATATCCCCCTTCTAGATTCCTCCCCATTGGAGGACCGACTATTATTAGACCCAATGGACCGAAAAGCCATTTCCCTCACATATAAGAAACTAGTTAATAACTGTATCGACCCAATGCTGAAATTGCGTTTGAGCTGGGAAACAGACCTGGGAGAAATAGACAACGAGGACTGGAGAGATGCACTCGCTTCTCCCCGCGAGGTGGCGATTCCTATGCTCCTTCGACTTTGTCCAACTCAAAGTTCTCCACGGGGTCTATTTTGATGCCAAACTGCTGTTTAGGTTGGGTAGGAGATCTGATCCGCTATGCCTCCGACACTGCAACCAGACCGGCACATTCATACATATCCTCTGGGACTACCCTCACATGCAACAGTACTGGAATGACGTCACTCGGGAACTGTCCAGGACCTGTGACAAACCCATTCAACTGTCCCCCAAACTTTGCCTCCTCAATATCTGGGAGGCTACGGACCTCTCACAGGCGGAGCAGTCGTGGGCCACAATGGGTTGGATTATCACCAAACGCAACATTGCCCAAAAGTGGGGGGCAGACACGACACCACGAGTAAGTAAGGGACTGGGCAAATGACATGTACTACGGCATGAATGCCAAAAAAATTGTGTTTAAGGGGAGGTGATGCCCCAGAAAATGGGACCATAAATGGGGAAAGTGGAACAAATATAGGGGTGATATTTGCGTGTCTCCCACGGTGGAGAGGCGAACACTTTCGGACAGCTTGGGTGAGAGTATGGGCAGTCAATAATGAGAGGCTATGACAAATGGACCAGTTGCTTGTTTTCCCATGCCTTTGATCCTGCGACTCTGTGGTAACGATATCGGAAGGTCTAACCTCTGGAGCTAGCGATGTACTGTATTTATGATTCCGAATACGCTGTGAAACACTGTCTAGATGTTTTATGCCTTGCCAAGATGACTGTAAAATACCTGGTACTGATGCTTTTTGTTATCAATAAAAATTGTTAAAATAAATAAATAAATAAATAAATAAAATACATATTTTTTATATAATTTTTTTAAAGTTATTTTATAGCGTTAATTGCGTGAATTAATTTACATTTGATGGTTAATAATTGTATTGTTAATTGTTATTGGTAATTACTTAATTGATAATTAATTATATTAATTGATCAATTTTTTACAATATTGGTGGTGACGTTATGGGGAATATGGTGGGTGGTAATTATAAAAAAATTTTTTTATTAATTGTTAATTAATGTTAATTATACTGCAGGAGTGGGAATACTAAATTAATCCCCTATGCTATCCAACACTTTCCCTACTGTTCCACTCACTGGAGTGGGAATAGTAATTTTTACCCTCACACTATCCAACACTTTTCTACTGTTACACTTGTTGGAGTGCGAATAGTAAATTATTCCCACTTGCTATCCAACACTTTCCCAACTGTTGCACTTGCTGGAGTGGGAATAGTAATTTTTACCCACACACTATCCAAAGTTTTCCCTACTGTTGCACTCTCTGGAGTGGGAATAGGAATTTTTACCCTCCGGCAATGCAACACTTTCCCTACTGTTACACTTGTTGGAGTGGGAATAATAATTTTATACCCTATGCAGTGCAATTTTTTCCCAAATGTTATAATTAATATAGTGTGAAATATTAATTAAAAAATAATAATAATTTAAATAATTTAATTTTTTACATATAACATTTATTTTTATATTTATATTACAGGTTTATGTAGATATATATGTAATTATAATTTAATTTATGTTTTTAAAATTTTATAATTACGTTTAATGATTATTTATTAATATTATTAAGTTAATATGTATATAAAAAATATGCATGTTTAATTTTTTTTACATTACATCTTTCACTCGCTCTGATCTCGGTCAGAAGCGAGAGGCGGCGTAACTTGCTTTTTAATTCTTGCTGAGAATACTGGTGGTGATATTAATCTAAGGTTTTTAAAAATTTAAATAGAAATGTTGTAACGCTACAGTTTTGTTGGCACTGAATTTACGGGGCTGGTGGGAGAATTTGAAGCGGGTACTGGGGGTCTCTTTGAGGGAAACTCCTTTTCTTTTTGAGGTCAGCGGTCCAGCTTTTTTGGACGCTGACGGGGACACGCACTTCCGTTTCCTCACTCACATATTCAGCTAATGACGTGGCCGCGCAGCGGACGCGCGCAGCGGGCGTGCCGCGGGCGCGCCGAAGGCGCGCACAAGGCAAGCCCGTCTGCGCCCGTGCGCACCTTCGCGCCTGGCCGGGACTAGGGGCTGGAACCCCTGACCTCTATGGCGCTATTGTTCTTCGGTATACGAAGGATCAGCTTCTGGAATGCAGGAGAGATCTAGGTAGTAAGTGTGCTCATACTATGCATGTAGATGAGAGGATTACCTCCTGCCCGTTTTGTGATATCAAGATTAGCCTCTTGCACTCTACTACCTGGAGGGAACTGAGGAGAGCAAGGATAAGCCCCTTTCTTTGCTTCTTCTCAATTGTCAATCCCTTCCTAAACACTCCTTGAAGAAAGGAGTCCAGACGCCCTCTTCCTAACAGAGACCTGGACCAGTGTGGACTCGGATGCCGATGTGGTTCAGGCTCTTCCTGCTAATTATGTTATTCTGAGGCAAGACCGGGTCAGTGGCCGTGGGGGGGGGGGATCGCTATTATATACAGAAACATCTACAGGTGCCGATCTACTATGAGCGCCTTGGTCGACTGCGAGAGTCTTTCCTTTGATTTATGTTTTTCACCTACCTGCACCTTCTCTGGGATCCTTATATACCGGCCTCCTGGAGCATGCGCCAGTTTCTGTAATAGTCTCCTGGAGACTGCTATTAATAAGGCCAGTCTCTCCTCCAACTTTTCGATTTTGTGTGATTTGAATGTTCACCTTGATGAAATGGACTCTGCCTTTTCTCAGGAGCTTATTGAGGGGTTGGGAACATTCCAACTTAAGCACATTGTGCGTGGCCCCACCCATAAATTAGGGCATCTTCTCGATCCTTTATTTACTAACCTCACAAACATTGTTTTTAGGGAGGCTATTTGTGTTCCATGGTCTGATCACTCTTTATTGTCATTTATCTGGACCGCCTGTGATTGGAAACATCCATGTGTTAAAACTAAAAAATCTGGCCGTATTTGGTCTAAACTATCCATTGGAAATTGGGTAACCACCCTTTTAACCTCTATTCCTCCTCCACATCCGAATCCTACAGTGGACAATGCTAATTTTAACAGTTGGCTAGAATCCTCTCTGGACTCTGTTCTGCCTAAAAATAGAACTTTCCCATCGAACTGGCCCTAATAAAAAAGCATGGTACTCCCAGGAACTTCGACTCCTTAAGCAATCTTGTAAACGCTTGGAAAGGAAATGGAGGAAGGATTTCTCAGAGGCTGGTAGGAACAAGTACAAAGAAGCACTCAAGCTGTATAAGAGTGAAATAAAGAGTGCTCAAGCCTCCTATTACCAGGGAAAAATTGCCTCTGCATCCAATTCCCCTTGGTGAAGTCTTTAAAATTATGAAATCCCTGCTTACTCTTCCAACTCCTCTCAGTGACCCGGGGGACGCTCAAAAGCGTTGCGAGGAAATATCTCTTTTTTTCTCTACAAAAATTGAGAACATCTACGTTTCCTCAGATTACTCTGATGACAAGCATGACATCGCCTTGCTATCAGGCCATGCTGGAGGATTTTACCCCACTGACTCTGTTGGATTTACAGAGGTTTTTGCGGGAGCTTAAATCTGGGTCCCCAGCAGACCATGTTCCACCAACCCTTCTTAATCTGGCCTCTGAGACCGTGTCCCCTGTCATTTTGCAGGTAGTTAACTCCTCGCTCAGTACTGGGCAGGTGCCGCTGCTCTGGAAACAAGCACGAGTTAAAGCACTTCTCAAAAAACCTAGCTTAGATCCTGAAGACTGGGCGAATTATCGACCAATCTCTTTGCTGTCGGGGATCGGTAAAATAGTCGAAAAACATGCAAATTCTATACTGGCAGGTTTTCTGGAGGAGAAAAATCGCCTCCATCAAACTCAGACAGGCTTCAGGCGTCATCAGGGCACTGAGACGGCATAGCTCGCGGTGGTCGAGGAGTCAAGAAAGATTCTGGACAATGGAGGCTGCGCTGCAATCATTTTATTAGATCTCAGCGCAGCCTTCGACACGGTCAAACATCAAATTATGGTCCAAAGACTTAGAGAAATAGGAGTAGCAGGGACTGCCCTTAAGTGGTTGCAATCCTTCTTGGCTGATCGGTCATTTGCGGTTTTTGAGGAGGACGCCCTCTCTAATCAGATTCCTTTGCGCTGTGGGGTTCCCCAGGGTTCCTCTCTTAGCCCCACCATGTTTAATATCTACATGAGACCTCTTGCAGAGGTGGTGGCCCCCTGGGGAATCCACACTGGTATGTACGTCGATGATACCCAATTGGTTGTCTCGCTTAGTCATCAAGATAGAGTCAAGCCAGCTTTGACGGCATGTCTTGAGAAGGTCTCTCAGTGGATGGAGTTGTCTTTCCTCAAAGTGAATGGGACCAAGACGGAAATAATGATCTTAGGCCATGCGACTCCTGCAAATTTGGATGCGATGTGGCCCAGTTGTCTTGGCCCCTCCCCAGCCCCCAAGACTCAGATTAAAAGTCTGGGTGTATGGTTTGACAGCAACCTAAATTTTACAGCCCAGGCGCGAAAAGTGGCTGCTAGCTGTTATGGCCTCCTTAGGATGTTGAGGAAGATTCTTCCCCTTCTCCCGTTCGAGGCGAGGCGTTTGCTGGTCCAAGCTTTGGTTCTTTCACGGCTGGACTACGCAAATGCAGTGTATTTGGGAGCCCCTTTAAGAACCATAAAGATTCTTCAGACGGTCCAGAATTGTGCAGCTCGCCTTCTAATGAATATCCCTAATCGCAGCTCGGCCTAATGGCCAGGTTGGCCATTAGGCAGCTGCATTGGCTCCCAATTTTGGAGAGAATTAGGTTCAAGGCTATGTGTATTATTCACAAGTCGCTCTGGGGTATTGGCCCTCCTATAATTCAGCCCATGGTGCAGTTATACTGTACCAACAGAACTGTTAGATCTAGCAACAAACGACTTCTTGTTGTTGCTCGGACGAAACGGGCAAGGATGGGGGAGGCGCCGGTTTCCTTATAATGCAGCAATGCTCTGGAACCGGCTCCCACACCATATTCGTCTCGAGCAGGATTATCTTGGATTTAGGAGGCAGTTGAAGACTTTTCTCTTCCCGTAATTTAGCAGTGAGTGATAAGATGTCACAGGAAGCGCTGGGATGCCCTCGGGTAGCCATGCGCTATACAAGTATGTATTAATTCATTCATTATTTATTAATGTTCACATTTTTAAATAGTTCTAATTATGTTTTATTTGATTATATTTATAATTTAATTAATGTTATATTATTTTTAAGACATTAAAAAAAATCGATTTCTTATACAACTATATTTTTAACAACGATATTTTGGTTTCGATATTTTGGTACTTGCCTTTATGGAGATAGGAAGTCGATGTTTTGTCCATCGATATTTTGGACTCAATATTCTGAAAACTCGATATTTTGACTGACGATATTTTGTCAGTGATCCAACCTCGCCATGACATTGGTTTAAACCTTACTCCCCTAGTCTGAGGTGAAAGACCTCAATTAAACCGCAAACTGACTATTAAGGGACTAGCTGCGGATTTCTTCGAATCCCATATCATTAACCAAATGCGCCCTTATGGAGACCATATCACTGTTACCATTATTATCACTAGAATGAACCCAAGGCCATCTCTGGATCCCGCCTCGTTTTACATGACATATCCTCAGGGAGGACTACACGTTGAATCCTGTACACTCCAAACTCTCTTCTTTTCCGTGTAACCTAATCTCTCTCCATCTTGCCCCCGCGCTCAGTGCTTAATGTACTCCAGACTAGTAAAGTTTGGTACAAATAGTTACATAATTAAGTATCCGACCAATCTCTCCAATAACATGTTTAAATCTTTGAAACATAGACTACTCAAAGCTAACACGGAAACCCTTATATCTGATCCCTACTTCTGTCAATCAAAAGGTACGATTACTTGCGACTTGATCTTTTATACTAAAAGAAGAGCTCAGTGTATTATGGCATTCCACTCTTTACTCAGAATCACCTCGGCAAAAAAGTTTCCTCATGGTCTTAGACTACTGGCTGTGACATCACCCATATTTAGAGCAAACACTACTGTACCCATCTACAACAATGGTACTATACTAATTCAGGCCATCAATCACAACCTGGACATCTTTCATGACAGATACGCCCTCATTAAAATATTGCTGGACAAAAGCCACACCCCTACCCACTCTAGGAATGTCCTTCCCCTTACTCTGACCCAGGACCACGCTGATCCCTCTCTAGTATCCCACAACCACCTGATGACCGCCCCCACAACCCGCACAACACTCACAGGGCCCTAGCTCAGCCAAACCATGATTGATTGATTGATTGATCGGGAATTTGTAATGCGCTACTTTGCCCG
Source organism: Triturus cristatus (assembly GCF_964204655.1). Taxonomy (NCBI): domain Eukaryota; kingdom Metazoa; phylum Chordata; class Amphibia; order Caudata; family Salamandridae; genus Triturus; species Triturus cristatus. Next base: position 853,215,634 of record NC_140588.1, on the reverse strand, counting down.
AAGGCGTCAAGGCGCAGATGATGGAAAACAATCGGCCAAATCTAGAGAGAAAAGAACTTTAGGGGTAAGCTTCAGAAAAGAGGAAGGTTTTGAGAGCTCGGCGAAACAAGAAAAAAGATTCCTGATTCCTGAGATCAGGGGGAAGCTCATTCCAGAGTCTGGGGGCAAGGGCAAAAAAGGCCCTACCTCCCCACCTTGCTTTCGAAAAGCGGGGGACAGTTAGCAACTTCAGACTGGAGGATCGCAGGGTCCTACCTGGGATGTAGTACGACACCAGAGACCTAATGCCCTCTGCCCCTGCATCATGAAGAGCCCGATAGATGATGATCAAGGTTTTGAATTTTATCCTAGCATGTACCGGGAGCCAGTGAAGATGTTTCCTGATGGCAGTACCAGAGGAGCATCTAGGGGCATTGACGACAAACCTTGCTGCCGCGTTCTGAACAACATGCAGCCGATGGACCAGGTTGTTGCTCATCCCAAGGTAGAGGGCATTACAATTGTCCAGGCGCGAGGATAGAAGGGCAACCGAGACTTGTTTCCGAGCATCAGGTCAACGATAGTGGGTGAGCTTTCTCAACACCCTTAGAACCCCACAGCAGGTGGAAACAGTCCTATTCACTTGCTTGTCAAAGGCAAGTGAAGTATCAAATAGGACTCCCAAGTTACGGGCAATGGAGGAAGGCTGTGGGCATACTCCCAGAGCCGATGGCCACCAGTCGGCTGACCAGACCTCTTTATTTCCCCCAAACACAAGGATTTCAGTCTTCTCCCTGTTCAACTTTAGGAAGTTTGACGTCATCCAACCTGCCACGGCCCCCATGCAGTTCTTAAAATTGAGGGCCGTAGACCCAACAGATTGTGACAGGGAAACCATAATTTGGGTGTCGTCGGCATACGAGAGCACTTCCAATCCAAAAGATCTGACAAGCCTAGCAAGTGGAGCCACATAAACGTTGAAAAGAGTAGGGCTCAAAGAAGAGCCCTGAGGGACCCCACACTGCAAGGGCTTGGCGGTGGAGAGGAAATCACCCAATTTTACCCTTTGCTCCCTATTATTGAGAAAGGAGGTGAGGAGACTGAGAGCCAGCCCCTCCACCCCCATCTCGCCAAGTCGGGAGGCCAAGATGGTAGGGGACAGGGTGTCAAATGCGGCTGTAAGGTCGAGCAGGATCAGAAGCGTAGTCTGCCCCCTGTCGACCTTAGCACGGATGTTATTGACCACCACTGTAAGAGCTGACTCGGTGCTATGCTCCTTTCTGAAACCATGCTGGGATTGATCAAGCAGGCAGGTTTTGTCAAGAAAGGAGCTGAGATGAAAATTCAGGTGAGCCTCCAACATCTTGGCCGGGGCAGGGAGGAGGGAGATGGGACGAAAGTTCTTTAGGGTCCCAGGATCTAATTTGGCCTTTTTTAGGAGGGGCTTCACAACAGCAGTTTTCCAGGAGGCTGGGAAAGTCCCACTATAGATAACCCTATTCATAACCATCAGCATGGGGGGAATCAGAGTAGCCCTGCAGTTTTTTAAGATTTTGAGCGGACAGGGATCAAGAGGAGAGCCTGACCTAAGGGAGTCCAACAGTGTCTCCAGGTCAGAGGCCGTAAGAAGCGGAAAGCTGGGGAAAGTTTCGATAGGGGGAGTCATATTCACCAGGTCAGAAGGGTAAGGGTGAGTGAGATTATCCGCTTGGAGGGCTGTGTAAATATTTAATATGTTAGTGTGGAAAAAAGAGGAGATCTGATCACAGAGATCTTGTGAGGGGACTATGGGGTCAGGGTGATGGATAAGGGATAGAGTATCAACGATTTTAAACAAGTCACTGGAGGAAGTGAGGGAAGATGTGAGATTGGAGAAGTATGTTTGTTTTTCGGCCAGCACCGCCGCTTTGAAATTCTTAAGGAGGGTTTTGTGCTTGGTCCGGCTTTCGACATCAGGCTGAGATCTCCAGAGCCTTTCTTGCCTCCTACATATCTGCCTCTGGGTTCTCAGGGAGTCAGAGTACCAAGATGCTGAGGGGCGTTTCCTGGCACTATATACCGATTTAAGAGGGGCCAGGGTATCCACTGCATTTGCGATGGTGCTCGCAAGCTCCCGTGCTGAGAAATCAATGTCTTGTGAGGGGAGAGGCTTGAAATTAGCGATAAAGGGGCCTAAAGATTGGTCAGTCAGGCCACGGAAATTCCTCTTCTGCACCCAACAGTTTATGTCTTCCCTGGGAACTGAAGAGGCAGAGGGAGTAAATTCCATGGAAACCGCATAATGATCCGACCAGGAGAGGGGAAAAAGTGGACCCAACTCTAACCTGACATCATTCGTAAAGACTCCATCTAGCATGTGACCCGCAGTATGGGTGGAGGATGAGACCTTTTGAAGTAGATTGAAAGAGGCCAGTGAATCCACGAGGGATAGCGTATCGCTAGAGTTGCTATTTTCCAAGTGGAAATTAAAGTCCCCGAGGATAGTGAGGGGAGGCCTATTTAAAAAGGGCTCTATGACGTCCAAAAGGTCAGGGCCAAACGAAGATCTGGGGCCTGGGGGTCTATAGACAAGAACCCCGGAGAAGTTTTCTGAGGGAGAGGAACTAAGAGAGAAAAACATGGCCTGAAAGGAGTTATTGGGAGAGGGAAGAGACTCCATACGGCAGGAAAAGGCGATCTTATGTATAATACCAATTCCGCCCCCTTTACGGCCCTCTCTATCCTGTCTAGCCATTGTATAGCCATCAGGGAGAGCATTAAGCAGGTCAGGACCTGCTGAGTCAAAGCCCCACGTTTCTGTTACAAAAACCCAAGAGGGTTTCCTCTGGGACACAAAGTCCCTGAAGGCTAAGTTGTTTTTAACCAGGGAGCGAGTGTTGATGAGGAAGGCTAGATCTTTCAAGGGGGGTGGGGGCTCTTGAGTCCCTTTTTTCTTCCGGAAATTAATGACAGGTCCCGGGAGGGCAGTCCTCGACCCCTTCAGACATCTACAGTTCAAACTACGGCACAGCTGCCCAGGCGAGAGTGTATGATGACAATCTAGCTGGGGGGGTCTGAGGGATTTAAGGGTGCTCAGAGAATACAGCCGGATACCAGCTGAGGAACATGAGAGCCGGGTAGCATCCCTGGCCCCTTGCGCCTCCTCAGCGCTGACGGGCGCAGACGGGCAGGACTCTGGCATGACTCCGGCCTGAGTCCGGCCCGTCCGCAAAGCGCGTCCGCTGTGTGGAGGAGACGTCATCCCCTTATGTAGGAAACTAGAGCGCGTCCTCGCGCTACAATCCCCCCAATATGGCCGCCAAAGCCGGAATCGCCTCTCCATGAGCAAGCTCTCAGCGTCGATGCTCCGCTGAGAGCTGCCCGAGAGCGACTGGTCGAGGAAGCACCTAAGGAGGTAAGGCACACAAGTTGCAGTCTCGGGGGAGATTTTACCCACCAGGCACCAAAGCTACCACAAACGTGCACGTCCAACACCATGGTGCCTCAGTCCTAACCACAGTGCTCTCAAACATCCAACCACATCCCCACATTGCTGCAGCAGCTGTTTTCTCCTCTAGCACAAATAACCTCTCCTACACCTCCCCCACTCCCTCTCCTACTAACCCTATGCTACATAACTCCCTCTTTCCACAGCTGGCATGCCCCGTTCCCCCTAACCTCCCATCCAGTGGCCACTCACCCTGCTCTCCCGCATATCAGAGATGGAACTCTCCCTCAGTGGATGTCAACCCTCCCACTCGTCCCTTTGCCTTGAACTCGCCTACGCCCTTCCTAGTGAACAAACCCCCGCCCCCTCCAAAAGAGACACAATCCACAAACTGATCCTGCTGCTAAGCTCAAGGAAATAAACCATAAACTTCTCAAAAATGTTATTCAAAATCTCATTATCACCACAGAGGAGCTGGCCTCTGATCTCTCTTCCAACATGACCACCACCATAATCTTCCACCGCCTTCCACTTTGTTACAGAGTGACCGCAGGCTAAATCACCCAGAAATGAATTGGATTACCACCCCCTACCCTAATGCCCCATCCAGACCCGCCAGATCCAAAAATCAATTAGCTGGACTTGATATTCCCTCCCTCCTCAGAGCCTACAATGACTCTCATCCGTACATCACTTCCCCTTCTACAGCTTCACTAACCGCCCCTCCAACTGTCTCTGGCTCGACCTGCTACAAACTAGGCAACATGGAGGCTATCCAGAGCATCACAGCTAACCCTCATAGAGCACCCAGATGCAACACCAATGCCCTAAATATTAACAACCTCTTGCAGATCCCCATGACACAGCCCTCACTCACTGACCACAAATCTTACCTGAAATGCATGTTACTCAATTGTAGATCAGTGGTGAAACATGCCATGGACCCCGCTGATCTTATCCTTGCTCAAGAACTTGACCTCCTTATCCTCACCGAAACCTGGCTCACCGACTCCTCAGGCCCCATCCTGGACATTCTAGTCCCCCCCACCCACAACATTATCAGACTCGATCGAGCTAAGAAAACGTGAGGTGGCATCGCCTGTATCTACCACAACTCTCTCTGAGCAAAACAGTCCCCTTCAGCTAATCTCTCTTCCTGCGAAAATGTATGCATAGACATCTCCAACACACATAGACCCCTTTACAGCCTGCACATCTTCTACCACCCCCCAGGAGACAACTTCCCCCTAATTGAACAAACTATGGAAACCATCTCCTCCAACCTTGGCCGACACAGCCCCCAGATTTTCCTTGGTGACTTCAATCTCCATTGGAATGACCCGCATGATCAGGCAGTCAACTCTCTCAAAAACTATCTAACTGATCTCTCCCTGACTCAATATTGTGACAGCCCCACGCACAACTTAGGAGCGACCCTTGATTTAATCATCTCCAATCCCAACTCCATTCATCTCGAATCTATTCTCCCCTGCGACTGGTCGGACCATCACTATATCAACTTCCATGTCCTGGAAACATGGACCGCCAAAAATACACAACCACTAAAACAAAAACAGTGGAAAAGATCGCTCTATCATACAAACGTAAATGACTTCATATCACACTACAATATCTCCTTACCGCTGCCTGAAAACATGGCCGACGTTCATGACCTCACTGAGCACTATAACAACGCCATGCTGTCTGCCCTAAATGCATCTCTCCCCCTTCAACTAAAAACAATACCCATCAAAGACTCCAAACTATGGTACAACAACAGCCTAAATGCTAACAGATGCAACCTGAGACTAGCAGAGCATGCCTGGAGATCCACCCCTTCCACCGATCATCTAAAAACTCTTCAACTAAAAAGTAGTAGATACAACAATCTCATTTGAATGGCAAAAGCAACCTTCTTCAAATTCCAACTCGACAAAGCCAAAAATGCCTGAAACGGCTATTTGATCTGAGTAAGTTCCAATCCAATAACACTCCTATCCAACCTCAGCAGATCTCCTGCCCCCAGTCAAACTGTGATGCTATTGCTGACTTCTTCTTCAAAAAGGCTAGGAAGATCGATTCTGATCTAAAATCTGCTCTAACTGAACTCTCACCCTCTTATCTTAATTCTGCTCTAACCAAACTCGCACCCTCTCATGACTCTTCATTACCCCCCCCAAACCTCCCTGTCTATCCACCAAAAACAATGCCTCTTGGAATCACTTCACACCCCTCAATGACAATGTCGTACTTTAATATTCGGGACCACGTAGGGAACAGGGCCCTACCCCTGTCTATCTTGGTATTAGCGAACCGCAAATGGTAAATGCGGCATGTACGAGTGCTTTACTTATCGTTCTAGCTATGAATGCACTGTGTACACGTTATTCTGCTGCACTACGCGGGTTCCATTTTGGAAGCAGTGGCCATCTTGTCATTGCCCTCACATAGGCTATAATGGAGCAAATACGGGCCTCACAGTACATGGGCTTCTTCTCTGACTTCTCTGTGACCTGGGCAGCTGGCTCTGCTGCCCCGGGTCAAACTGGTCTCACGAGCTCCCCTTCCTCTCTCCACCTGTGATTAGCATCAGGGCTTGACCCGTCATAAAACCCTTTCATTCTACACAAGCCCCTGGCTAATCTCTTTCGCACCTGGCTGTTCCTGCTTTATGACTTGGTTCCCAAAACAGGAGATGCTCATGTTTATTGGGGGGATCTGTTTACATGTAATGTGGGATCTGAACCTTGTTGTGTAAATCATTGTGGGCTGGCCGAACTGGAATGTGGGATGGTCATCATGACTCTGCCTTTTCTTTGTAATGTACACTTGCATATTGCCGTATCATAAAACCTAGGAATGTATGCTTGAGGCAGGAAAAAGGGTATTTAAGATGAAGTCCATTCCTATGATTTTCAGCAGTCTCCTGAGAACATACACGCTGTTGTACTTCTAGGATACCTGTCATTGGTCTGCAGCCAATAAACGAATCTTTGACTTCACCCAGAAGACTCTGTGTTTCTGTAGGTCTGGAACAGGGTGAACCCAGAAGTCATAGGGTGTGTGCCCCTGCACCGCTGGGTCTAAAATACCCAGTACTTCAGTTTGGCGCCCAACTCGGGACGATTTCAGCGGTACCAGTCCAAGCCAGAGGTTCGTGAGGAGCTTCGTGTGGAAATTCCGGAGGAAGGCCTCCACTTCATCGACCCCTGCATGTCGACGTGGTCCGAAAGTCTTTTCTGCGAGGTTCTCCGCGTCCCGACGGCTACGAAGGACTGCTGCTCTGATTAATCGACCTGTTTTGGACCCTTGACGAGTTTGAGAGAGCGAAACAATCGAGAGAGTCTTCTGGTGACGCCATCGATTAGCAATATTCAGTTAAGTATACGTGGAGCGTCTCCCATTTGTTTTGGTATCCTTCGGGATCGTTTGGTTTGATTTGGTAATAGGTGATTTGGTGTTTGCAAACCCCAAAGCCAGAGGACTCGTGTATTCACGAGAATATCGTAATCGATAATCCTTTGACGTTTGGATCTAGACTAGTGAGCGAAGATGCCTGGTTCTAGAATATTTGGTAGAATATTTTGTTTGGGTTGTGGAAGAGATTTCCAGCTGGAAGAATCATGCCCGGTTCCTCCGGTTGGAACTCCAACTTATGAGCTCTATGTAAAACATGGCGTAGGCCCCATTGCATATAACGAAGTATGGATCCACTACACCAGAAAAGACGGTGTTTTAAAATGGCCCCAAAATGGTAGTTTTGATACCGATATTTTAGATAATTTGGAAATTAAATTGTTTAAGAAGAAAGCCCGGCCGGCGATGTTTGACTCTTTCCGCTTATGGCGAAAGGAAGCCAAACAAAAGGAAATTAAGCTAGCGAAAAAGAATAAGAGAGAAAAAGGTATGACAGTAATGCAAGCAGCTGTACAATTTAAAGACAATGAGGAGGAGCAGATGAGCGAGCAATTACACAGGCAGCGCAAGTTAGGGATTGACAAATGTTACCCAGCTTTACCACATTCTAAGCAGAATGAGTTAGAAGAAAAGGAGAAAGATCCCTTGATGTCGCATTTGTTGAGTTCGCCACCCCCGTATGCGCAAAATGCCACGGCGCCTCCCCAGCTTGTGAATATGCCTCCTCCAGTCAATATGCCGCAAGCTTTGCCGCAACCGCCAGCTGCTTTGCAGCCGGCTCTTATCCCTGTAGCGCAACCCTCTCAAGGGTTGCCAGTTGTGTTTCCAACTGCCCCCGCACTTCCTGCGACTTTGCCTAATTCAGCAGCTGCCTCCCCTAACACTCTTCCTTGCACCACTCCAGTACCCGTTTCTACATCCTCTTTTCTTCCCTCTGTTTTTCCCCCTGTTTCCGCTTCAACTTCTCCTTCAGCGCGACAGCGTTTAGCTAATGTGGTTACTACATTAATGTCGCCTCTCTTTGAGTCGTCTGGTGCGACTCCTGGTTTACGGCGTAAGCAATTGCGTAGTCAATTGCCTAACCCTGATGAGAAAAAGGTAATAGACAGCATGGCGCGTAGATGGATTGTTTTCCCTTCATTGTATGAAGTGGAATCAGTTGTCAGCGTTTTCCATCAATGGGATGCCCCAAAACAGAGATATGTGTTTGAGAAAATGTGCGAATTTCTCTCTGAAGAATTGGAGGATAGTGGTAAAAATCCGAGCCCGCAGGAATTGTGTAGAGTGAGGTTTGATTTTGGAACTGGTATAATCGTGGACCGCGATATAGATAAAGCAGTTGCAGTTGTATTGTCCTTCAGGAATGATGATTGTCAACAGTCATTGTTTGAACAAGATGTCCTTGTGGGGAAAAAGGTAAAAGCGCGACAATACCCCATGAGAGAAGTTCCCCCGGTATGGAAGGAAGCAGTCGCAGCTGCCGGTGGTAACCCCGCTGTGCCAGCGCATTTCCAACGTGTTTGGGTGCATGTTCCATGGAAGCGCTCTGAGGTGTTAGCGCTTAAGCAGACATTACCCGATCCCCGTAAAAACCCAGCAGGTTATTATAAAGAGTTGTCACAAACAGCAGGATCATGCGTTATGAATTTGGCAGACATAGACATGTTGTTTGGTAATGTTGTTCCACAGCCTCTATGGGGGTCAATACGTAATGCAGATCACGATGCAGAACTAGGGGATACATGGGCTAACATTATTGCTGCTGATACTAGACAAACTGGTGGCGCGAAACCTGAGCCTTTAGTAGCTGAACTGCCTGGTAGAATCATCACATATATGAAGACACTAATGCCTGCAATGCGCGTAAATTGGGACAAGTTATCTGCGTGTAAACAGAAGAAGGATGAGACAGTGTCAGACTTCTTTACTAGGTTTGAGGAAACGTTTATTGACCACAGTGGGCAGGATATGAGTACTGAGGGTGGCCAACGGTTATTTGTGGATAAGTTTGTGCAGAATTTACTTCCTGACCTGTGTAAAAAGTTGAAAGATTCAGAGAGTTCTTGGGCTGTTTCTTCCTCAGCGCAAATACTGGCTACTGCACAGTATTATGAAAATAGAGATAAAGACGAGGAAGATAGGACAGAGAAGAAAACAAAGGAATTAAAGACAAAGGTCCTTTTACAGCAGGCCTATCCACCACGTGGAGGTCAGAATAATTATAGGCAACCCCAAGGTGTTTATCACCAACCCCAACAATTTCAGAACAATCAGCAAATGAATGGGTATTATCAACCACGTGTCCCTGTGGGTCCCAACCAATGTTCATACTGCAAAGAGGAAGGTCATTATAAATATAGTTGCCCTAAATTAATGCAACGGAACGGTAATGTGTATGGCGCTAGAGGTAGGGGTGGTCAGCAAGCTCCTAGAGGCAGAGGGCGTGGAAGTGTTCCCCAGAACGCGCGTCCTCTTCCGCCCCAAAGCGCCATTAATAGCTTTGATCAGCAAGCTAACGCGACTAGTAATACGGCCCAGTATTACAATAATGATTATTATGTGGAGGACGGTGATGCAGAAAGTAGTGATTACTAGGACAGCCATAGACAGAGAGAGGGAGTTGTTTCAGTGCCAGTGGATCAGAGTGGACCGTATGTTGATGTGACTACAGCAAATGTAACGGAGCCTTTTCTGCTAGACACTGGTGCTGCAAAGAGTTCAATCATGCATTCAAAACTCCCTGGCGCACCTTTGTCTGGCGATATAAATGTTTCGGTAGGTTTTTCTGGCGCCCCGGTTAGGAACCCGATTTCTAGTCCCATGTCACTTTCTGTTGGGCCTTGCGAGCTGAAAGCACCCCTGATTCTGACAACAGGTTGTGGTGAGAATTTGCTGGGATTAGATTTGTTGAAAAGATTGCATGCTACACTGTACTGTTCTCCTTCAGGAGTACAACTTACATTAGGCAAGAAAGTGATTTCCCCAATGTACTTGTCTAAAAACACAATGCCACCTGAATTGTCATCCCTTCCGGATGCCCTTTGGGCTACTGGTCCCAATGACGTGGGCCTCTTGGAGATACCGCCATACGTGGTGACTTTAAAGACTAATATCAGACTGCCACGTATTCCCCAGTACAAAATCTCTAATGAAGGCCAGAAAGCATTGTTAGACATTGTCGGCGACTTGATTAATAAGGGTGTGATTGAAGAGACAAGAGGCAACGTTTGCAATAGTCCGATTTTACCTGTCTTAAAACGAACGGACCCTTCACAGCCACCTGTTTACAGATTTGTGATTGATCTTAGAGAGGTTAATAAGATTGTTGTGCCACAGTTTCCGGTTGTCCCTGATATAACTGCCTTGTTAACGATGATTCCAGCCTCTGCTGCATGGTTTTCAGTGATTGATTTAAAAAATGCTTTCTTTAGTATCCCAATTGCAGAAGAGAGCAGAGACATTTTTGGTTTTAGTCTGGGAGGCCGAAGCTTCCGCTTCAAACGCGCTCCCCAGGGCTACTGCGAGAGTCCATCCATATACAGTCAAGCTTTGAAAGCGCAGCTTGATGCACTTGTCTTACCTAGTGGCGCTATCCTGATTCAGTACGTGGACGATCTACTAATCGCCGCGGATACTGAGAAGATCTGTAAAGAAGCCACGTTGTCATTGTTGCGCCATTTATCCGCTTTTCATCACAAAGTGTCTCTCTCTAAGCTGCAATATTGTCGACAAGAAGTGACCTACTTAGGTCATCTCTTATCGAAGGAGGGAAGGAAACTGACCCCAGAAAGAATTCAAGCCATTGCACAGTTGAGTGTGCCAAAAACACAGAGAGAAGTGCGTGCTTTCTTGGGCATTACTTCATACTGTAGGCATTGGATTCCTAGTTTTTCTTTGTTGGCAAAACCTTTATTAGCATTAACATGCAAAGACACACCGAATCCTATCCCATGGTCTGAAGAGTGCCAGAAAAGTTTTGTGGAATTGCGCAATGCATTGTGTTCAGCACCTGTGTTGGGCACTCCTGACTATAGCAAGCCTTTTACATTGTATGTTCACGAGAAAGATGGATGTGCGTTGTCAGTGTTAACACAGCCTTTTGGCGACAGACCGCGCCCATGCGCGTATTTTTCATCCACCTTGGACCCTGTAGCGAGGGCATTGCCAAGCTGTCTGAGAGCGACAGCTGCTGCAGCAATGTCTATCCGACAATCTGCTGGTCTGGTAATGGACAACACATTGATCGTTATGGTCCCACACGCTGTAGACACATTATTAAATAGGACCAAGACACAACACTTGACTAGTGCGCGATTATCAGGGTATGAACTCACACTGTTAGCGAATCATATACACATAAAAAGATGTAATACGCTGAATCCAGCTACGTTATTGCCAATTCCAGCAGACTCAGATGAGATTGAGCAACATGATTGTCTGTTCAGAACAGAAGAAGAGACGAAAGGGAGAGTAGATTTAAAAGATACTCCCCTGACTGAGTGTGACGGCACTTTATGGGTAGATGGGTCATGTTTCAAGCTCCCTAATGGTGACACGACTGCTGCATATGCTATCACGACTTTACACACGGTCGTGGAAACTGCACGAGTGCCACATAATTCGGCCCAAGCAGCAGAATTAATTGCCCTCACGAGAGCATGTGTGTTGTCTGAAGGAATGAGAGTTAATATATACACAGATAGCCAGTACGCCTTTGGCGTGGCTCATAATTTTGGACGACTGTGGAAAGAGCGTGGGTTCCTGACGTCGCATGGAGCTAAAATTCAGAATGGCAAGTTGGTGAATGATCTCCTTGAGTCACTGACCCTACCGTTGCAAGTTGCGATCATGAAATGCAGTGCGCACAGGAAAGTTACAGATGATGTTGGACGTGGGAATGCGTTTGCTGATGAGACCGCGAAAGAAACAGCACAGAATGTGAAGACTAGAATGTATGTTGCAGGCCCCGCAAGATGGGTTAATGATGTTGGAATGTGTGAGAACACAATAGAGAGTGTGAAGTCGCTTCAGGCTGAAGCCACAGAGGAAGAGTTAAGCAAGTGGAGAGAGAGTATGGGTAAGTTGGATGAGAATGGTTGTTGGATTGATCTGACAGAACATAAGCGATGGTTGTTGCCTGATGCATATGTGCTTCCAGTGGTTACTATGGCACATGGAAAGATGCAACAACCTGAAATATGTACTGGTGGTTGTTTGTGCTTTCTCAAAATGGATAGAGGCTTATCCTCTGAAAGATAACACTGCCCTATCCACAGCCAAAGCCCTTGTGAAGGAGTTTTTCCCTAGGTTTGGAATGCCAAGAATGGTGTGGTGTGATAATGGAAGTGAGTTTGTGGGTAAAGTGATGAAGAACGTATGTGAAGGTTTAGGCATAAGGCAGAAATTCCACGCTGCAAATCACCCCCAATCAGCTGGACTAGTAGAGCGCTACAATGGAGCCTTAAAGCTCAAGCTGGCCAAAATCCAGGCGAGCACCGGTCTTAAATGGCCTGACGCCCTGCCTTTAGCACTCCTGTCCACCAGAATGACCATACACTCACGAGTGGGACTTAGTCCCTATGAAGTAGTCTTTGGCCGCCCGGCCAACGTATGGGGTGTGCCAAGGCCTACGAAGTTTAGTGAGATTGAGCATCCAGTACTGCTCGATTACCTGTATGATTTGACTGTTAAACTGCGTGTTTTGCACCAACAGGTACATGATACTCTTCCCCAAGCTTCTGAACCTCCTGGACACCCTATCAACCCTGGTTCGTGGGTCCTGGTCCGGAATTTCCAGCGTAAGGGCAACGACGAGCCTCGCTGGATCGGCCCTCATCTTGTGCTCCTGTCGACGAGATCAGCGGTGCGAGTAAAAGGAAGGAAGCATTGGATACATGGTACCCACTGCAAAATAGTCCCCTTGCCTCTGCCATATGACCAGTGGGTCAAGGAGGGTATCGCCGACACTGAGACAGACACTGTACCTCGTTTTGTACCATTCAGTGACGCACGCCTAAAAGACACAGCTTCAGTCCAAGAGAGTGACAATATTCTGCAGGAAGCTGTGCCACCATCAAATCGACTGGACACCACTGAGCCTGAACTTTTGTTCCAAGACCAAACGGCACCTGGCCGTCTCCGCTATAATTTGAGACCCAGGCCCATGGACAAATAAAGATTTCCTTACTATTTCCTTTTTGGACACTTTTTGCTCTCCCATCTGAAGGACTTTCTTGATTTTTGTTTTTCGAACCACCATCCGGGTTCTGCCGCAGGGTCGCGGTGCCAAGACTTTGGGGTACAGGCCGAAGACGTTAGGTCAACGGTTCTGGTTGGTCTAGGGCGTTTCCCTGGACTGACAGGCGTACTCCTTAGCAGAAGAAACTCATCCGCCGCGAGCGGCCCGAGTAGAGGATGGAGTTTTTTAAGATGGAGAGACCGATTGAGGAAATGAACTTTAAAACCAGAATGTGTAGAATTGTAAAAAGTAAATGTTTTGTCTTTTTGTGCCTTTTTACACTGTGTAGTATTATGATGTTTATTGTAGGATTTGTGTTTTTCTCCACTCAAAAGCCCATTGCACCCACTGAACAGCCTATACCTCTTTCTACTGCCTCCTCTCACTCTTTTCACCCTTTGCCTGAACACGAACAGACCAGACGATCGGAGTTTGTAAATAACTCGTTTATCCAGCTCTTGCACCAGCACCAACTAGTAGTGAATACGACCAATTGCTGGGTGTGTGGGTTAATGCCACATACCATTAACAAGGGTATTCCTTATTTGGTGCTGCCATATAGTTATAATGGATCGTCATGGGCATTCCAGACCATGTTTCTCTACGCCCTAGAGACATACTCCCCTCGCCAACCGCGTTCCATCAGACCTGGTACAAATAATAAAGCCTTAGTGAGAGGAATTGCCGATATGAGTAGGGATATTGATGCATACTCATCCATTCCCAAAGAAGAGTTGAGACCTTATGTAGGATGGAACGCGACGGGGTATAGTATTAGTCTGGGTGAAAGACAGCGAAAAATCTCATCTCCAATCTGGGTCGTACCCCACATGGGTCGGTTCTGCTTACAGGGTAATGGTCAGAACCCTAGAGCTCAACTGGGAAGAAGTGACTGCACTGAAACGTACACGTTCCCGTCACAGTTTTCCCCTGCGTTTTTAACTGCCAAGGGTACATATTTCATCTGTAATGACCGAGCATATACATGGTTGCCCTCTGATTTCTCGGGCACATGTTATATTGCGAATCTGCTACCGCCTACATTTACTGCCGCCTCCGACTATCACAAGACCAGAGTTGTGAGAGGTGTGATTAGTAAGGAGGACACTGCCGGTCAGGAAGCGGGAGACTTCTTCTTGGGTTTCCTGCCGTTTTGGGGACCTATGGTCAATAGTAGGAACCTGAGACAGCTGACTCGTGTGGTTGAATCCACCGTTAATGTAACGGCTGGTGCCCTTGGTAATCTGACAGCTGAGCTCCAAGCGGATCGCCTTATGACTTTGCAGAACCGCATGGTTCTAGACGTTATTCTTGCAGACCGCGGTGGGGTATGCAGGGTTATCCAATCCAGTTGCTGCATTTTCATACCAGATAATGCTCCAACAGTGTATCAAGCCATCTCCAAACTCCATAAAATATCTGAATCCATACACGTGGATAAGGGAGATTGGTCACTGGTGGGGTGGTTCTGGGAACTGATATCTGCCTGGGGTTGGAAAGTTCTGATGGTCATTGGAATGATCTTAGCCATTCTTTTCCTGTTCTGTCTGTGTATACAGTGTGCTCCTGCGATATGTGGCCTCTGTGCTACCTTATGTGTAAGGAAACCTGTATCGAGGGACAAGCTAAGTAATAGGATGATGCTACAGCAACATCTCCATGACTTCGTGAACATTGACCTAGACTCGGATTAAGATGAGTATAGTGATTGCCTATGTAAGGGCAAAAGGAGGGTCTGTCGTACTTTAATATTCGGGACCACGTAGGGAACAGGGCCCTACCCCTGTCTATCTTGGTATTAGCGAACCGCAAATGGTAAATGCGGCATGTACGAGTGCTTTACTTATCGTTCTAGCTATGAATGCACTGTGTACACGTTATTCTGCTGCACTACGCGGGTTCCATTTTGGAAGCAGTGGCCATCTTGTCATTGCCCTCACATAGGCTATAATGGAGCAAATACGGGCCTCACAGTACATGGGCTTCTTCTCTGACTTCTCTGTGACCTGGGCAGCTGGCTCTGCTGCCCCGGGTCAAACTGGTCTCACGAGCTCCCCTTCCTCTCTCCACCTGTGATTAGCATCAGGGCTTGACCCGTCATAAAACCCTTTCATTCTACACAAGCCCCTGGCTAATCTCTTTCGCACCTGGCTGTTCCTGCTTTATGACTTGGTTCCCAAAACAGGAGATGCTCATGTTTATTGGGGGGATCTGTTTACATGTAATGTGGGATCTGAACCTTGTTGTGTAAATCATTGTGGGCTGGCCGAACTGGAATGTGGGATGGTCATCATGACTCTGCCTTTTCTTTGTAATGTACACTTGCATATTGCCGTATCATAAAACCTAGGAATGTATGCTTGAGGCAGGAAAAAGGGTATTTAAGATGAAGTCCATTCCTATGATTTTCAGCAGTCTCCTGAGAACATACACGCTGTTGTACTTCTAGGATACCTGTCATTGGTCTGCAGCCAATAAACGAATCTTTGACTTCACCCAGAAGACTCTGTGTTTCTGTAGGTCTGGAACAGGGTGAACCCAGAAGTCATAGGGTGTGTGCCCCTGCACCGCTGGGTCTAAAATACCCAGTACTTCAACAATCCCATGCTCAACGTACTCTCGACCCTGAAACCTTCAAATCACTTCAATGACCCACTGCCCCACAAGATAGTATCACTAGTCCCACTACGGTCCAAAATCATCAATGCCTCCCTTCTTCAAGGGGAGATCCCTGAATGTCTGAAGGCTGGACTAGTGC
This sequence comes from Triturus cristatus, assembly GCF_964204655.1. Lineage (NCBI taxonomy): Eukaryota > Metazoa > Chordata > Amphibia > Caudata > Salamandridae > Triturus > Triturus cristatus. The sequence goes on along the minus strand of NC_140588.1, from coordinate 853,199,815 downwards.
TCCCTATTCTCAAAAAACCCAATGCGGACCATGAAGACCTGAATAACTACCGACCAATCACTAACATCCCTACCCTTGCAAAACTCCTTGAGAAATGTGTACATAAATAACTGCACAAACATATTGACCTATTCCAACTTCTTGACCAATTTCAATCGGGCTTTCGCACTGGCCACAGCACTGAAACAGCCATCACTCATATTGTAGACGATGCTCTCACTTTACTAGATCAGAATGAAGCTTGCCTGCTAATACTACTCGATCTCTCTGCTGCATTTGACACTGTCAAACATGATCACCTACTTAAACTCTTGGTATGCAGCATAGGGCTCTCTGGCATGTTACTTAAATGGTTTACCTCTTTCCTCAATAACAGAACGCAAAGAATCAAATCTAATTAGTCACTATCCCACTCCAGTCCCTGCACTCTGGGTGTCCTCTAAGGGTCCTCACACAACATCCAAATTCACATGTAACCTCACTACTCTCAACTGCACACCACACATTATTTATTTCACAAAATCACTGGGAGTTGTGCTGGATAAGAACCTAAACATGCAAGATCACATCAGACAATCTACTAAAGGAGCGAACTTCCAAATGAGCATACTAAGAAAACTCACACCCTACCTTACTCAAGAGGATTTCAAATCGGCGGTGCAAGCACTAGTCATCTCCGGGCTTGAATGCGGCAGTGCTACTCTATGTGGACTGCCGAAACTTAGTTTAGCCCCCATAACAGCATCTCTAAATGCTGCGAGTAGACTTATCACTGGTTTCAAGAAAACAAACAACATCTTGCCGGAACTGAAATCGCTCAATTAGCTTCCATTTGAGGCTAGGATCCAGCTAAAAATTGCATGTATGACCCATTGGGCACTAAACTTCAACACCCCATCGACTTGGCAAATAGGCTCAACCATTTTGTTGTTATGCTCATTTAGAAGGTGACCAATATTTTTATGTTCAGATTTATGTTTTAAAAAATTGGCCAGCATCTTGCCCGCTTTGTTTTTGACCTCCGTGATATTTAGATTTAATATTAAGGAGAATGTTGCATGCATCAATGGTGGCAAGTTTGTTAGGAGCAGACTTGACTTTAATTAACCCATGAAGTACTGAAGAGGATTTAGATGAAAAATTAGTATGTTCAATGTTTTGAGTTGTTGCAGTAAAGTTGTATATTTGGCATGGTTATTTTTTTTCTTTCTTGCTGTGTTGGCTATAGTGAAGGCATGAAAAGAGGCCTTGAAGGCATCCCAAGTGTTAGGGACAGATGTGTCAGAAGGTTGGGTAATTAAAAAAAATCGTTAATAGAGGAAGTAGCTTCAGATAGGAAGTTATTATCGGATAAAAGAAAGTTATTGAATATCCATCAACTGTTTTAGGATTGTTCAAAGAAAGGTCAAATCAATTAAAAAAAGGAGCATGGTCAGAAATAAAAATAGAGCCAATCTCAGAAGATTGGATGGAGGGAAGTAAAGGTGTACTGACAAGAATATAATCAATTCCAGAACGAGTATGGTGAACATTGGAGAAAAATGTGAATTCAAAAGGGTCAGGATTACAAGTTTTCCAAACATCAAATAATGGACAGATGGCAATTGCAGATTGAAATGCTTTGTGAGATTTGTCAGGATTACATTTACATTTAGATTGTCTATCTGTAAATGGGTCTAATCACTGATTGAAATCTCCTGCAACAATGATGTTAGGGTTATGAAGAGAGGCTAATAAAATGTTGATGTTATTCCAAAAATTGGGATTCGGTTTAACAGGACCATAAATATTAGATAAAAAGATTTCCCTATTAGTGATGATAACCTTAGCCATTACCCAACGTCCATCATTATCACGCTGAGTTGATAAAATTTGTACATGCAACGATTTATGAAAAAGAATAGCAACACCACCTTTCCCGATTGATCGCAGGCAAATAAATTACTTGGCCTATCCATTGCCATTTTAATTTAAGAGATTCTACATCATTACAATTAGTTTCCTGCAAAATAGTAAAATGTGAGTGCAATCCAGACAAGTGAGAGAGTACCTTTTGTCAGGATGTCCCAGACCACAAATATTCCATGACACAATGTTACACATATTGGGAAGTAGGATGAGAGATACAAGAATACAGGTGATACGCTGCACTCACACCTCTGAAAACAGAAAGACACAATTTATTCAAAAAATATATAACACAATATAAACAACAAAAAAAAGGAAAAAAAAAGGACATTGATTACACAGTATAAAAAAAGAATGAAGAACAAGTAGGGGAATAGGAAGGAAGAATGACAGTAAGAAAAAGAAATACATCAAGGAAAGAGATACAGATCTAAGATGAAGAGATATTCATGTGATATAATGGCGCCAAGAGCAAGAAGAACAGCAGAGAAAAAAATACTAAGATATAAATGAGATGACAGCCATGTAGAAAAAATATAGAAAGAGGTAGAGAGAATGTGAAGGTTACAGGAATTAGTTAGAATAAATTAGGAGCACTGGGTAGAAGTATCCACAGGGTGTGGTGAGATACTTTGGAGAAAAGACTTTAGTTTGACAGGATCGTCAAAGGAGCGTGTAGTGCCTTCATGAGTAATTTTATATAAACTAGGATGCGCAATGCCTTAAAGAATATGTAATTGTCTCATTAGTGGACGAAGAGCAATTCATTCTTTCCTTCTGGCATTGGTGGTATAAGAGACATCTTAAGAGAGATAAGGGGCATGACCAGACCAAATAATACGACGTTTCACTTTTGCTGCCTTCAGCACACAGATGAGATCTCTGAATTACAAAAATAACATTATAATTCCTCTAGGTCTAGTACAATTAGGTTGAAAATGACCATGACAGTGTGCATGTTGAATGTTCAGTGGAGCATCATGTTGAAGGTCCAAACGTTCAGGCAGGAACTTCTTCAAGAAAAGGAGAGGTTCTGGGCCCTCCAAATTTTCTGGGAGGCCATACAGACAGAGGTTATTACGTCTATTTAGATTTTCAAAATCCTCAGTATGCAGCTTGAGTCGCCAGATCTCTTGCTCTAAGAAAGGAACCATGGTAGTGCCATCATGCGAATCACTTATACGTTGCTCCATGTCGAACAACTTCGCTTCCATAATAATCCATCTGTCCTCAGTTTGTTGGAGTTTCTCATTAGTAGCAGACATGAAAGGTTTTAACCCCCTCACGTCATCAAGGATAACATCAAGAATAGGGTTGTTTGATGACAGAATGGGTGAGGCACGGTAATTTTTAACCCGCTTAGGTTTTGTACCAGAAGATGAAGGCTTGGCAGAGGCTAAAATATCACTGGCCATTGTAGCATGATGAAGAGGACGATGTGTAGAGTTTGGTGACTGTCTAAGCCTGCCCATACGCTGTATGAACAACACGTAGAAGCATGCAGACGTGAAGGAAAAATATGTATAAGCTTTGTGACCAATATCCAGAGTGAAGGAAGTAATCAAAAATAGACCCAGCATGTGATAAAAATGGAAGATGCTGTGTGAGTGCAGCAGAGAAAAAAAAAGCTTTATATATGTCATTCATAAAGGAAGAAAAAACATTTAGATGGAGAAAATGCCATAACAAGCATAGCCAATACTACTTGTCTAACTATCTACTTTTTAGATCTCACATATTCTTTTCTTCGAGTATTCCCACTGTTTACCATTGATTGCCTTTATTGTCACTTTCATTTGCCTGCCTTTCATAGTTAGCAATATGGGGGCATATTATTAAGGACGGTGTTAAAAATAATCGCCGGTTTAGCGGCAGAAAACTGCCGCTAAAGAGGCGATAATGGCCTTGATAAATATGCCCTGGAGAATTCCAATAGAAGTCCACGTTCTGCTGTGACCATGGGCTCTATTGGAATTCTCCAGGGCATATTATCAAGCCCATTATCGCCGCTTTAGCTGCAGTTTTCTGCCGCTAAACCGGCGATAAACTTAACGCCGTCCTCGATAATATGCCCCATGGACTTTCCGTCCACGTCTTTGTCCTTTCCCAGCTCATTTTTCTGGAGCTACTCTTTCCTTTCTGTTTAAGGGGCATATCAGCAAGGCGAGGCGATAAAATTATCGCCGCTTTTGCGGCCGTTTTCGGACGAATAGCGGCGATCATTTTATCGCCTAATTCGCAAGCTCACGCTAACGCGCGAAAACTTGCGTTAGAGTAGGAATTCCTAACGCCCAGCTATGCATCTCTAATGAGATGCAAAGTGGGCGTTCCTGACCTGACATGACAGGAGAAATGTCGCTAAGCGACATTTCTCCTATCATCAAGCCCCACGCTATGAAGCATAGCGGCAAGAAGAGTAGCGATAACCCTGTTATCACTACTTTCCTTACGCCTGCTTCAGGACTGACTTAGCCATAATATCCTATGGAAGGTGGATATCATGGCTAAGTTTGTGAGTCCCTATCATCAAGCTAACGCCACATTGCGTGAGATTATCGCTGGGTTTCCAGCGATAATCTCACATTAGGCAGTTAGCGTGAGGATTCTTATCGCTTTTGAGATAAGTGTTGCTGAAAGCACGCTATCTCAGCGATAAAAATCCACGCTAGCCGGCGATAATTATCCTAGCGCTAAGTGCGCTTAGCGATAATAATCGCCAGTTGTTGCTGACATGCCCCTAAGTACTTTAACATAGTGCATTTTTTCAGGTGGCTTGATTATTTACTTCTTGTGTTGCTTGCCCTCACTACCACACCCTCCCTTCTTCCCTCTTTAAAATTGCTTGACCGCCTCCCACCCTTCATCCATTGTTGTTGCTACCCCCAAACGCGATCATAATTGTTTTCTGTGTTACTGTTTGCCCATCCACCCTCCCTAATTTGGTTGTCTCTCTGCTTGCTCCTAGCCCCTTTCTCCCTGCCCCTTTTTCCATGTTGCCCCAAAATCACCCTCCCTCAGTGTTGCCTCCCGCCAGTGCTGACCTCGCCATAGCAATGTCATACCCGCAACCTCTGTTGTCAATGTTGCCACCCCCACCTGCTCTCTCTCCCTCTCTGTGGCCTCACCTTCGGAATAGCACACCTAAACCTCTTCATCGGGTCTCTAACGTTAGTCAATATGGGAAGTTGCTAACGTTTTTCACCCTGTAATTGAGTATATAGTTGGGAACGGGCTGATGTTCAGCATAAGGATGCTGTCCATGGTGTTGTGCTCTCTACAAAGGTTAGTAATCATAATGGTAATATTAATAATACAGGATCAATATCTTCAGCATGTCACAGGAAACGGTGTATTTTCTGATCCTGCTTACAACCTGATGTCATCTTAGACATTGCTGCTGAGTGAAAGCAGATGTATTCGGCTACAGGCCACCCCCACACTATCCTAGCTGATGTGGAAGGAGTAGCTGCCTTACATTTTTTGCCACACTGGATCTTTCCAGAGGGTGTCCTTGTGACGGTGTTGATCTCTCACAAGCAAGCATGTCTCCAAATGTATAAACAGAAGAGCGGACCTGTTAATATTTAGCCACAGTCACTGGTTGAAAGGCAAAGTTTAGCTCTGCATTTTTATTTTGTCGCCCACTTTACTCGTGCGTTAGGTGCCTTTGACCTCACCCACATGGCAATTCTGTCACCTCAACACAGCACACCTTTTCCGCAACAGACACCGCTGGTACTCCATCAATGTGCAGGCTGTCTGTAATGTTAAGAGCCGCTTCCGAGATGTGTATGTTTCCATGAAGCTCGCAGAACAGCTTAGTTTTCAGTAAGTCACCTTTTGTATGTCGTATGGTTGCTAAAATGTTTGGTGACTTGGGGCTTCTTGGTAAGTAATATTTCCCTATAAAAGGCTAGCATTATAAGGTGGCTTTTCAATAATAATACTACATTAATTCAACACAACCAGACACACCCGATTCTGACACACGTCATGTATTTGGGGTTTCATAATATACCTACAAAAGAATAGAGTGGCCTTTAAATAGTATTTTTTGTCCATTCAGGTGATGCTGGTTAAGCTCTCTTTCCCTAACTCCACTATCTTCTGTCACCCAACCAAGGTATCTCACAGGAGGTAGACACATGGCACACATACGTACAGGAGCCATTGTTTAACACACTTTTTGGATCTTGGAATTACAATCCTGACCATGCAGGGGTGCTGGTGTGAACCACTGACATTTTGTGCGAGTGTGTTGTGGCCTGTTGTGTGTTGCACAATATTGACATACAATGGGGCTTACAGATAGATCTTAAACCTCACATAAGTCAACATCAGGGGGAACCAGGTGTTGGACTTAACCTCTTCTGCAGGGTCATACCCAGCCTTTTGCCATCACTACTCCTTTTTTTACAGAATTTGTTTTTGTTGATCTTAGGACTCTCTGCACTTTACTGCTACTAGCCAGTGCTAAAATGCTTGTGCTTCTCTCTTAACCATGTTGAATTGAATTATACCCAATTGGCATATCTAATATACATGTATGTCCCTAGTAAAGTGACACTACATGTGTTCAAGGACTGAAAATTAAATGCTAGTAGTGTGTCTGCATATTATAGAAGGACAAGGGAACCCAATTTTAAAATTGATCAGGGACCTTGAGTAATCAGACTTTTTCTAAAGACAATGGTCCCTAGACAAAGAGTAAGCAAGGAGCAATAAATACAGACCCAATCAGCACTATATTGTAGTAGATATCTGTCCAGCCGGGCTGATTTTTCATATGCAGTTAAATCAATAAGCGAAAAAATAAACAAGAAACAATTGTAAGTGGGACACAAGCCTACATCTAACTTAAACACAAAATAAAGAGACATACAACATAAAGTGAGAAGGTTCAGGAAAGAAAAACGTTTGTTTTTAGGTAAATTTCTTAAAGAATAAACAATATTAATAAACACCATTACACAAGCATTAAAACATTCTAAATAGGTGTATATGGTGTACAAAGTGTCAACGGCGTTTCGATCCCTTAAGTAGATGCCGGGATCCTCTTCAGGACATTTAATAAGCAAGCCTGTTATACATATGTCTGAAGTGCTAGAACCATAAGAAAAAATAAGGAAAAAAAGAAGAAATAAAGAGGAAATTCTGAATTAATATTTGGACATAAGAATATCAACGTTCCTCAGGGTGCTCGTGAGGTGAGGTAGTCCTCTGCTTAAAAAGAAGCATGTCAAGAGAAAACACGCGGTTTATAAATACTAAAAGGTGATGAGATAGAAGAGGAAAAGGAATGCCGGCGATCAAGGCAGGATCGAGCGACAGTGTTTGAAAGAAGTGATAATAACCGTATGCAGCCGTGTTGAGTGTGAATGATAACCGGAGGAAGAAAGATAGAAGAATTGAGCATGCACGATTCCGCAAGGGGGTTTGGTTAAGAGGAGAGCTGCTTACCCTGGGTAATTGGCCAGGTAGTTAGGAAAACAACTAGGAGAGAGACCATTGTGGGGTCGAGGTGATGTCATTGCGATAACGATGTATTGAAGGCTTTGATCTGAAAACGAATGGGAGAAAGTTCTAATGGGACATGATTCCGGATGGGATAGGGATGCTACGTGAAAATTAACAAGTCTAAAGCGATTTCAGAAATGTCTTGGGTACCTGGGCCAGTGCTAAAAAGAAGTTGGGGCGGTGGTAATTGGAAATAGATGCATAGCGTGGTGAGCAGGCACACAATTAGAAGGGTCCCCTAGTGTGTCTGCAGCACTGATTGTGCCACGTAACTAGCGCTCTACCATGTCTCAGGCCTGCAATTGCAGCGTCTGTGTGTGCAGTTGCCATTTCGACCTGGCAAAATATTCATTTTGCCAGGCCCAAACCTTCCTTTTTAATACATATAAGTCACCCACAGGGTGGGCCCTGGACAGCCCAGAAAGGGGGGGTGCAATGGAGTTAAAAACCAGGACATGAACATTTAAGTTATACATGACTTGGTAGTGAAAAGCATTTACATTTGTTTTTCCACTACTACAAGGCCTACCTCTCCAAAAGGATGACATTGGAGTTACTTTATCACATTATATAAGTGTAAACTCCAAATGGGAAGAGGTAACCAGTTCATGTATAGTATCTCTGTAATCACAATTTAAAATCCTAACTTATGGTGCAGTCGGATTTTAATTGCAATTCTGAAAATGGCGCTTTTAGGAAGTTGTAATTTTCTGGCCTTAGCCATTTGGTTCCAGAAGACTGTTTCTGGACCACAAGACTGGGTGCAGCTGACAGTTGGGCTTTGTGTATTCCTCCTAGACAGCCACACACAATGGGACTAGATGGGCCATCACTGGCAGGAAGGGTGGGAGGAGCTGGAGCCCATTTACACTTGAATAGGCTGTGTCCTGTCTCTACACAGAGGGCTGCATACCCCCTGTAGTTAGTCTTGAGCCAGAGACAGGAAGACGGTGCATCTGTGCACTTCAAAGGCATGCCTCCAGAATCTTCTCCCCACTTCAAAGGCAAAACTTTGTATAAATAGAGAACCTCAGACACCAACTCTTCAGTACACTTCTGTACCTTTGGATACGTTGCCAAAAAGAAGGACTGCTCTGCTGCTACAAGGACTGCCAATCTGCTGGACTTCTGCACTAAATGAATTTCTGTGCTGCTCTGCTGGCCTGATGCCTGCTGCCCTCTTGCCTGGGGAAGGGGAACTGGATTTGGAACTTCATCTTTAAACCCAGGACCCCAAAGTGACTCCAAGGGCTGGTCTACGGGCCTTCTGATCTAGGGCTCAGGGACATAAAAGGCTCCCCAACTGCCTGAGCTAGCCCCTGGAACCAGCTGCACCGAGTTCCTGAACCCCAAGTGGTGCCTCCCAAGTTCTGTACTCTTGGTTTAAGTTACTGTTGCTGAAATTAGGCTTTTGGGTTCGCGAATGGGCCTGTTTGCATCAAGACCTCATCGCTGGCACCGCAAATTCTGTGCAAAGCTCTGTCAGCCAGACTCTTTGCACTGCAGCATCGACTGCTCATGGGGACTGCCCCCATGAAACTCCAGTAACATCCGCCTGTGATGCTGATTGGCTCATTGCACTTTTCTGACAGCATCCTGAGATGCTCTCTTTACGGCCCTATGCAATGTGTTCAGGACTCTTGGCACAAACCTGAGAAGGCAAACATTCCACAGGACTAACCTGGGACTGTATCTGACCTGCGCCCAATCACGGTTGTCCTGAACTTCTGACTTTGACATGGTCCAGCGTGACAAGATAGCCATGGCTGGTGCTTTGTGCTTTACTCGCACCCCCACCATGGATAGATTTCTCATCAATAATTTTACAGCAAATGTTTCAGTGAAATTATCATTGATGTTATGGAAGATGTTATGAGTGGTGTAATATGTGGGATAATTAGCAGTGCACCATGAGGGTGCAAGTTATAGTTACCTTAGGGCATGAGTAATAGTTTTTTGAGACAACGCTGTCTATAACTGCTGAATTTCTACGGTTTTGTGTGTGTAAACTTTGAACCTAACTATAACATCCCTGTAACCTTAATTGTTTTGTGAATTTCAAAGCTTTTTTTCAATTCTATTTCCTAACTATAACATTCCTGTAATCTTTGTTTTTTCAATGATATACACATTTATTTGAATTTGTGTTTTTTCTGGTTCACTTTATGTACAGTATCTCCATTGTGAATGCAGAGTCTCTGCCCAGTCAGTGGAGGTTATCGTCCACACTCGGGCAGAGACTCCTTATTTGAGGTGGGAAACTCTGCCTACCATGATTAAGCAGAAAATAACATATAGAAAGAGGATGTAGGCCTTTTAAAATCATTCTGAGCCATCCTATCATCAGAGGATCATTTTTGTCCATCCTGCTTCTCCTTGCACAAATCTTGCCCCCAGTATAGCTGAGGGTCTTGAGGAGAAGGCCCCCATTTCACAGAATCCGAATTAAACATCATTAGTGAGGGGTCATTGCCAAGTACCCTTAGTTTTATGGGGGCAAAAATACCCAGCTGAGAAATGCTGCACAGGCCTAAATATTGAAGGACATAACCACATGCTGAACATGAGTTTGAAGGCATATATCCTGCCAAGTATTAAATGTTCACTTTATTTTAAGCAATGTATGATTTATATTTAGATTTTTATGTTCTTTGTCTCCACTAATAAATAACAGGGCTGTAAATTTAGGCAGGTCCATGCATGATTTGCTGGCCTGGTTTAGGTTTTTTCTTTCAATTCTGAGACTTGAACTCTTCCATTTTAAAACAAGGACAAGTACCAGAATCCACCCAAAAAATGGACTGGAGCAGCACATAATAAATGGACATGGGAAACGTGGCACCTGTGATTACTTATTGTTATGTCTAATGTTTAGTAACTTAACCAACACAACACACATGGATTTCTTGTTGTATAAGTTCACACATTTAATGATTATTATGCTGAACTTTTCTGCTGCACAATTATATATCAGCCAAAAATAATTTACAATGATGTATTGTCTGCCGATGGCAATTTTATTTATTTAGACCTAAGTAGTTTTGGTGTGAACTTACATTTCTAATACATATATACACATAGCACTGCACATACTTCAAATTTGTGCTATTTAATCTATATTGCTAGTTAGGTAAATAAAAAAACTTCTAATTCACATCCTTAACATAGAAAAACACAGGATTGTAAGTTGTATGGTCAAGTTACCACAATGTCAGCAATATTAATTAAGATTGTTTTAAGTCAACCAAGTTTGAACTGATCAAATTATTTGGTGTCCTAATACCTTTTCAGCATACCGGGCTGGCACATCAACAGCACAGCAGAACCAGGGGCTGGAAAGAAGAAGCTTGGCTCGGAGGCTTTCAAGTGATGTTCCAAGAGCAGGTTCCAACAGTATCATGGCATTCCCCGAGCCTCTCCTTAACTCCTGAGGCCCCTATTTCATTAGGACTCCCAGCTTAATCCCCTGCATCTCCTTCTCTTCCCAGTGCCTGCCTGGAAAAACATGAGATAAGGGACCAGTCTGCCCTCAACACTCCACCCTTTTTGTGCTTACTAATCCTGACATAGTGATTTTGTCACGGTGCCTACACTCAAGGATAAGATCACGTCCATTTTAGTGGCCAGGGATCAACCTCTTGGAACATTTTGGACTCAATGGAAGAGGTCTGAATGCACCAAGAGACACTCTCTGGAAAACAGCACACTTGACTAAAGGCATTCTGTCTCATCAGCCTCTAAAACCCACCTACTTCCTATTATCCCATCTCCCTGTTTGTCTGTCCTCACTTTTTCCCCTGCTACCCCTGGTGTTCTTTCATCAAGTATTAAAATTAGAGAGTGAGGATCGTCAGTGACTTTTACCCCCAAGCCAGGATTTATACTCCGCATGTAGTTTGGAATCAGACGTCCTTTTTACTCCTATTTTTGACTCTTTTCAGACTATAGACAATTTTGTTATTCTCTTTGAATATACACTGATTTCCTTGATGATTCCTCACATGGTATTTTTCTCCGAGCCCCTCAACTAAGCTTTCCCATTTAGGATCAATATTGTATTTTTTTCTTTCTCTTTTTTCAAAGGACAGTTTTACATTTTGTATTTTTCTATCTGACTTTTAAAATCAGTTTTTTAAGATTTATAAAAAAGAAAAACTTAAGCAACCAAACATATTTTTGTTTTATGATTTTTAAGATAATGTTTTGTGCTAACAATGTGTTTTGATTAAAATGTTGAACTGTTTTCCAAATGCTCCCCATATGTCAATTATTTTAGAAAATGGCTCTCCTTCCAAAATTGACAACGCTGGAAACATAAAGAAATATATGTGTAACAACAAGAAAAAACAAACAAAATATTATAAACTGGGCACAGGTTTGATGTGTACTTTGGGGCAGATTTATGTTAACTGGCGCATCCCTGCATATCAGCAGGGATGCGCCAATTATTATGCGCCACAGCTGCGCCACCATGGATGCGCCGCATTTATAATGCGGCGCACCATGGGGCAAAAACGGCACAGATGCGTGACGCATCTGTGCCGTAAAAGTGGCGCATTGATGGAGTTGCGTCGCAAGCGCGACGCAGCTCCAGCAATGTTCTGGGGGGCCCTATCTGTACAATGCTGTGTCAATCCTTACGCCTGCTTCAAGCAGGCGCAGGGTTTTGACGCAGTATGGGCCTAAAAGTGACTGAGTGAAATCTTGTAGATTTTACTCAGCCACTTTTAGGAGGCGTTCCTGCGCCGGAACACCCCCACCTGCCCTGGAACGCCTACATGTGGCGCAGGGCTTTACAACGTGACGCATCTCCCAGATGCGTCACGTTGTAAATACCCCGCACCATGGCGCAGGATTTGCGCCGCTGCTGCGTCACAAAAGTGACGCAACGGCGGCGCAAAAGTGGCGCAAGTGCAACATAAATCTGCCCCATTGTATTTATTAGTGGCTAATGTTGTAAACAGTAGGTGAAAGCACTTATTACAGAGGATTTCTTGAACTACACAACCTATGCAGTAATGGTGGAGACATTTTTTGTGACTGTGAACAGAATCTGGGAGGTTGGCCAGGTGGCAGTTACGTGGGGAAAGTGGGAGTGCAGTAGAGGCGGGAACCACTGCAATTGGAGCAGGAGCCACTGCAGGTGGTGAAGAGACCTTTGCAGGTTGGGCAGAAGCCACTGCAGGTGGAGCAGAGGAGGCAGTTTTCTGTGTACAACCCTCTGCATGTGTTGGCCCTGAAGATTACAATTGGCTTTCGTTGGTTATTGACTCAATCACCTTCATTTCCAAGGCATGCTGTCTTTTCCTCGCACATTCTAAGCTCTCCTTGAAGTATCTTTGTCATGATTTGGTAACGTTTTGCAGCATTATCCAAGGCACAGGTCTGCCTGTCAAACATGTGAGGGAGTCCTTTAAGTGAGTAGCCCTTATTGCACTTATGTCCTGTTGCACATCATTTTACTGATTTGATTCATTCACCCAGTGGCCCACATGAGCCCAAGTTAGCAGTCCTGCATGAATAGCTGTCTTAAATAATTAGCAAGTTCACCAGCATGGAGTGGGGTGGCACCTGAGAGGCGGTGGGGAGGGGATTTGTGAACAGGGAATACCTGCTTGTCACCAGTATGTTCTCCTCTTCCGATGATTAAGAGAAGGCCTCAGATATACCTTCATGGAAGGAGTGTGTGGGAGACTCTACACAGAGACCTGAGATGTGAGGGCTGTGCTAGCCATATCTGGTTTCTTATGTCTAGTAGGCAGACCTAGTCTCTGTGGCTGCTTGGAAAATGACTGGGGACTTGCATTCGCCAGAAAGGAAGAGAGTGGAACACTGCTGCCAAGACATGAAGTTGCCTTTTAAGTGTTGAGGCAACAATGCCCTCCCTTTCGTCCATGCCCTCATCCTCGACTACCTTCTGCTCATCGTTCTCCTCCTCTTCTCTTCTTGAGCGGTGCTGGCTGCAGATATGGTTGTTTGAAGGAGGATTGGATTCTCTCCTAGGATTACCTACAGTTCTCGGCTTATAGAACGTTCAGCATCATCATCTGGCACAATGTCCCCAGCAGCTGGAAGAAGAAGATTGCAACAGATGAAGTACATAACATTCCAGTTTCAATGCTATTAGGCAACATACACCTTTAGTACACAGTTTAAAAAGATATAAAAAAATATGAAGTATTTAGATGAACTCAACTTATGTGTGAATGATTGAACCTTGAATGACATTACAGACGTTTTACAATGCAAACTCACCTGCTAAAGCAGCAAAGATGAGTAGTGAGTGATGTCAGCTGCTGAATCAGTGTACTGGGGGGATTTTCTCAACAACGTGTGATAGCTACTGTAAAAGTAGCTTAACGCAACTCTTCACATTGCAGTCTGTCGCGGGAAAATAACACCGTGGTAACGTGGTATTCCCAAGCCGGCGGTACCATGCAACAGGCCCACAATAACGCATCAAATGTCCGTGATAAAGTCAACACAACACCGCAAAACTGTGAAACATGAACGCCCAAAAAGTTGCGATGAAGCAAATCGCGACTCAAAAACCAGTGAAAACCAGCCACAGGCCTGCAAATCCCATGTGTCATGCGGGCAAATGGAAAAGAAAGGGAGAAAAAAAATAACTGCGTAGCACCATGGATGCACCGGGACTGAGTGCAGAGGCCAACGCGAACCCCACAAGCCCCACAGACCACCAGCAAGGAACAATGGGGTCGGGGAAGGCCAAGGCGAAGAGTGAGAGGAAAATGGGTTGCAGTCCACAGGAAAACCAGATCAGCGTCACGGAGGTGACAGAACACTACCATCAACTGACACACAATTAGACCAACCTGAATGCAGTTGGAGTGCCGAGGAGGGCAGTGGAGAAGGCCACAAGGAGCTGGCATGATGTGAAAAGCCAAACCAAGCACAAACCCACTGCCAGCAGGAAGACAGCAATGGCGACAGGAGGTGGGAGTCCTGTGCCACAGGAGGAGCAGGAGGAAACAGGGGCCACAGTCATCAGTGTGGAGACGCTGCAAGGAGGTGGGAGTCCGAACACAGCTCGAGAGGACCTGACACAACATCAACAGCGTGAGTAACGACCAGGGACTGGGGGGAGAGGGGGAGATGGGCACAATGGCGCACATGCACAACGATGTGTAGCACACTGCACACCCACAATGACCCTGGATCACGTCCCTCATCCCTGTGGCACACTTCAGCACACACACATAGCAATCACAGCACATCCACATAGACGACAATGTGGTACAACGTGCAGACCCGACACCGCCGATCAGAGGATACAACTGGCTGAGCTCATGCGCTGCAACAGGCCAACCACATCTAACAGAAAAGGAAACTGTGAGAAGGAAATGTACGCGTACAACCTCACATCCGTCATGTAGTTCAAATGTCCACTGTCCCACATCAAAATCCAGCACCTCCCAAACAGTCACTATGTACATGTTATGTTAAGTTATTATGGGTTTTGTTAAGCGCTCAGCTACTCAAGCAGAGTGTCCCGGCGCTGGCAGACCCGAGACCATAAAGCTTCGTCAGGGGAGGAAAACTTATAGGCTAAACAGCCAAGTTTTGAGCTTCTTTCTGAAGGTCATCAAGTTGTCGCTCTTTCTTAGAGCTAGTGGGAGGGCGTTCCAGGACAGAGGCGCAAGATATTTAAAAGAACGCCCACCGATCCGGGCGCGCCTAATTGCCGGGACCGTGGTGAAGGACAATGACGCAGAACGCAAGGCTCTGGCAGGCCGATGAAAACCGATCCTCTTCCTCAAATAGAGGGGACTGGAGCCATAAAGCGTCTTAAATGCCATAGTAAGTGCCTTGAATTCAATGCGCCTCTGAATAGGGAGCCAGTGCAGAGATTGCAACAATCCCGTAACATGGGAGCGGTGGCTGAGGCCAAAGATTGCCCGGGCGGCCGAGTTCTGCACAACCTGTAGCCGTGAAAGAAGGAATTTCGGGAGACCCAGATACAGGACGTTGGCATAGTCCAACCTAGAACCTATCATGGCCTGCACCGTGATTTTCCTATGGGCAATGGAGAGAACAGGAAGAAATTTTCTTAACATTTTTAAAATGCCAAAGCATTGACCAGCTAGGCTCATAATCTGTGGTTTCAGGGTAAGACCGTTGTCCATCTTAACACCAAGATTTTTTGCCACCAAGGCCACGTCTGAAGGGGGAAACATATCAGCGGGCCACCAAGACCTCCAACAGGGATCCGGAGGACAACCAAAGAAAAGAACCTCAGATTTATCTGAGTTGCATTTAAGCTGATTACATTGGAACCATGTAAAAACCGCGCCCAGACAGCTCTTAATACAATCTCCATTGAAGTCAATATCCTTTCCACATGTGAAAAGGAGCTGGGTGTCATCAGCGTAGGAGACAATCTGGGCTCCAAAAGACTCGACCAGCGCCGCCAAAGGGGACATATAGATATTGAAAAGGGTCGGGCTTAATATAGATCCTTGAGGAACTCCCACACCCAGAGGCGGGACTGTCGCAGAATACGGAGGGGCCCAAACTGTCTGTTGGCGGTTGGTCAGAAAGGACTTGAACCATTTGAACACCGTTCCTCCGACACCAATCTCTGCAAGACGCGCCAATAGGCGGTCATGAGGAACGGTGTCAAACACTGCAGAGAGATCGAGCAGCACCAGCAGTGCCTTACCCCCAGAGTCCTGAACTTCCTTGATGGCCTCCATTACCTCTAACAGAGCCGTCTCCGTGCTCATATTCGCACGGAAGCCGGATTGAGTATGGTGCAGGATGCCATGGGACTCCACAAAATGTGAAAGGATAGACTGGACATGCTTTTTTGTCACTTTAGCCAGGGCAGGGAGCAAAGAAATAGGTCGATAATTAGCATGGATGTCCCGGTCTAAAGGACGGTTCTTCAGAAGAGGAATGACCATTGCCTGTTTCCAGGCAGACGGCACAATCCCTGTTGACAATGAGTAGTTTAAAATAGGGTTGACCATCGGGTTAATAGCGTGAGCTAATTTAGCAAGACACTTCGCGGGACAAGGGTCAACAGGAGAGCCCGATCTTATTTTAACGAGGAATTCCAGTGAGGTTTGAGGTGTAATGGGTGGAAAACTCACCAAACTGGGCTTATCCGGGTCAAATACACCGGCCTTAGTTTCAGGACAAGGCACTACTCCCCTCACAAAAACTGGAAAAGTTGCCTGGATGCTCTTGATTTTATTGGCAAAAAAACTAGCCAATTGCAGAACCCAAGGTTCCGAAAAAGAGCACCTAGGCGATGTAGCCACTGGTGAAGTAAATTCCTTTACAATTGCGAAGATTTCTTTGCTGGTATTCGCGGCCTCCTCAATCCGTTGGGCAAAGTAGGCTTTTTTGGCCAGGAAAATTTCTTTATGATAGGCCTTGGTACAACTTCTATAGGCCGCCTTCAAAGGATCCAGATAATTTGCTCGCCAAGCTCTTTCGGCTTTTTTGCAGAGCCTTCTACTAGAGTTGAGCAAATGTGTAAACCATGGGGCCGATCCTCGTGAGGATTTTTTATACGACTGCCTCGGCGGGGCTAAATCCTCCAGGCACTGTATAAGCCACTCTTGAAAGCGAGCAAGGTCCAGTTCCAGATCACCCGAAAGAGAGCAGGGGTGGGTTAGCCGATACTGCTCAATCATTTCCTCAGTTACTAGATGGAAAGGACGCGGCCGCCGAGCAAGACACCCCACACCTCTACTAGTCGCAGTAATCTGGGACTGGATTTTAAAAGTCACCAAAAGGTGGTCGGACCATAACACCGGGAGGGAAGGCACAACTGTCACCGAGGAGGTGGAAAAAATCTGATCCAATGTGATACATAGTCATACAGTCTGCATGTAAACAAGAACAATGCGCCAACATAAATGTCAACACAATGTCAACATGCATCATTCCTTCACATTGCAGAGGGACAAACAACCCCTCCAGCAGAGCAGACCACACTACTCATCAGCGATGCTGGAGAGGACCACCACACCACTGACGGCCCACAACAGCTCATGTACATTCCAGGAAACCCACCACCAGGACCAGGGCAGCCAAGCTACATAGAGGAGAAACCAGCCCATGCACAGACCACACAAAAGGAAGCACCCGCCAGCACGGCTGGCTCCCAACACCTCTCCGAGCCACACATGGCATTCCAATGCCAGGTGTCAGGATGCCAAATGGAGGTGGCCGAACAGGTGCGGGTGGGGTCCGGACCCATGGATTACAAACTAGATCACATGTGCGAGTGTCTAATTCTCCTCAGGGACCACCTACACCAAACAAAGAGACGCACACTGCGACAGAGACACATGCATTTGCACATTTCCAGTACTGAACCACGGCCAGAGGCACGCAATTATCATTCATATACCCACGCTGGACCTGCGTACGATGGCCCAGTCCACTCCTCTTACATATTGAATGGGTGACAATAAAGCTACATGTCCAAGGTCTAACACGCTGCCTGCGGTGACATGCTGGCGTCCGCTGTACACAACACAATGTAATGTTGTCCAGCCCGGGGGCCTCATGCATACATTACCACTCAGACACACATAGATAGTTTGTGGAACTGGCCACGGGCACGTGCGCCCGGCCCCTTTATTGGCAGGGCCACATGTACAGTGATGCCTGTGCTGGATGTGTGTGGGGTAAGTGTGAGCCAGTCCCCACGGAAACTGCAAACACCAGCATAACAGAGACAAATGCGGAGCATCATGGAGGTAGCCGGAGCAAGTACAGAGGTCACACAATATGCAAATAGAAGTGTCCGTGAGTTGCAGTGTACCGATGTTGGGACACCCGGAGTGCCGAGCAGGGTATCAGGCAGCTGATGGAATCCACCACAGGTGTGAGCAACTCCATTAGCCTGCCAGTCCGACTGTTTCGACTCTTGCAATTGGCGGTTAGAGGTGGCCCTGGCAGTGGTGGCATGTGCCTGCTGTGGTGATGCGTCATCCGGGCCAGTCAGGATTTGATTTGATGTGTGAGTCGTGGTGCGACGCAGTTGAGGCCAGAGGCAGTGGACAGTGCAGGGCCACATACACATGGCGTCAATGACCTCAAGGCCATCGTCTCAGAGGCCATCCAATATCTAATAATCCAGGGTCACTGACTTGAGCTGCACAGAGTTAGTGGCCCCGGATACGCTGCTGCCGGCACAGGCACACCGCCACGGGATGGTGACATGCGGTGCAGTGAGATGGGTCACGCGAGCTGAGCGGGTCCTCTTCGATGTCCGAAGTGAATGTAGTGGAGGGTTGCGGGGGACAGTGGAAGGTGTCCTCCGGGGCATGATGCAGAGGGTAGAAGCCATCCAGAAGCAAATGGATGAGTGGAATGCCACTGCCTCGTTTTTGCAACCAAGTCAGTATCAACGACATGATAGTGACAACAACCCCCGGTCCATGGATTCAGTCGCCACCAAAGTTCAGCCAGAAAGTGTCCATGGATGTCGGGGAACAGACTTTGTGGCACCGGAGCTGAAAGGGTATGCAGTCTGCGATGAGGCCAGTACAATGATACCAAGTCAGCCAGAAACAAATCAAGACTGATTTCGAAATATGTGACCTACTCGACCACAGTGTAGGCCCGAGGCAGCGGTCAGCGCGGGCCAAACGCGGTTCAGCGAGCTCCTCCGTGAACTCTAACACACGACGTTGACATGGCATTTGGGGGTTACTTGTGGTTGACGGAGGTAAAAGCACCAGATCTGAGCGGGTGTTCAGTCAGTGATGATGACGTGTCCTGCCTGGTATGGATTGAATTGGATTGGCATGAGGCCTGCTGGACCACAGTGTAGTCCGACAGCGTAGTCATCAAGGGCTCACAGACACGTGTGGTTGGATGCCATGCACAGACTTGGTGTCACCACATCGAAGGGAGTACAGTGATGTAAACGCTGCATTAATGTGTATACTCAGACAATGTATGATCAAGACTCAGTCCCAAATGTGTGACCTACTCACCCGCAGTGTAGGCCGGAGGCAGCGGTCAGCAGGGTGTCATTGTCTTCCGATGCACAGTTAGTGGTACCAGGGCAGTTGTCAGTAGTGTTCGAACACCTCTATAATGATGACCCTTTTTTGATCCTGACTGACTCGCATCATCCTCTTACACCTCTCCTTGTGTGTAATAATATGTACTCTGCCACTGACAAATCAAGACTCAGTCCCACGTGTGCGACCAACTCGAGCGCAGCGTAGCCCAAGGGCAGTAGTTGTTCGTGGGCCCACAGACACGTTTGGATGGAATGCTATGCACAGACTTGGTGTCACTACATTTAAGGGAGTATAGTGAGATAAAATCAGCCATAATTGATGTTCTCTGCCATAGTGTAATCAAGACTCAATTCCAAATGTGTGACCTACTTGTCCGCTGTGTATGCCGGTGGAGTACGTCAACGAGAAGGGAGTGCTGCGGGCCTGTATCACGGAGGCCGTGATGGTCTGAGGAGGCTGCCAGGTTCGCAACACTCGAGCTTGGAGCTTGCACCGGCATGTAGTGGGCCCTCTTTGACACACGCCGGTGTCGGCAGGTGCGCATTGAGGCCTGGGTGCGCAGGGCCTGGCAGAACTGGTATGGGGACCTGCGGCCTGCGGTGCAGCAGGTGCACAGGATCGCAGGCAACACCGCTCACGGCGATGGCATTGGCCTCATGGCGGGGTGAGGGGTGCCACCCTGGCAGACACCTTGGACATTCCGAAAGAGAACCACGCCCAGGGCTACGTGCTTTTTAATCACACCTCTACGCTGGTCTGGCGTACGCCGGGCCAGCCCACTCTGCTCACGCTTGCAGGGGAGATGTAACAAGCTACATTTTCGGGATCTTCCCCACTGGCTGGGGTGACATGGTTGCGTCCACTGTCCGCTACACTCCAAAAACCAGTGTTGTATGTCGACATGGATATGTGTGTGGTCTGCATACTGCAGTCTGGCCATCGCATCCACGCCACACTTGGCATTGTGTACATTCTCCTTCATCGGTCACTTGCCTCCTTTGCACATGCCTGGTCCTGACCCCTTCCCACAATCTGCTATTGTGTGGCTGAGGTGCCATGCTGTTGATGGATTATGTGCATGGCTAGCCCAGGTTGCCACAGTAAATTGTGCTGTCTTGTCTGGTGGGTGGGCAGATTGTTTGACATGTTGTATGTGAGTTTGTGACATGGAGTTGAGGTGTGTGGTGTGTTCATTTGGTACTTGCCAACGAGCAGCGCATTTCCCTAGATGGCAGCCTGGAAGCGCTGGTTGATGATGGACTATCGGAAGATGTAGGACTCTTGCAGTATGCCTGGGTGGTTGGCATCGAAATTGGTGTAGATTCCCCGGAGGTCCACTATTGCCTGCACATTGATGGAATACGTAGGACATGTGTGCAGTCAATTGGCTTCTGACACATGCGGGAATCCAGCTATGGCGTAGATGCCTTGCTTGGTCTCCAGCTGTTCCTGAGCAGTGTGGGTGAAGGATAGGTAGTATGGTACCAAGCTGAGGATGGCATCCAAGACAGTTGTGGGGAACTTGGATTGTGCTGGCTGTGAGATTCCTCCGACTCTGGCAGTTGTTGTTTGGAAGGTACTAGAGGCCAACAGATGCAGAACAGCCAGCATCTTGGTCTGAGGTGGGATGTTGGTTGTCTGCTGTGTCGGTACCATCAGCCTGTTGGCCATGGTGGTCTGTATGCATGGGATGGTTGTCCTTTTGAGTCTGTGGTGGGCAATGACATTACCTGGTGTTGGGTCTGTGAGGTTGGTGGGTTTAAATGAGGTCGCTGTCTTTGTCTGCGCTGCCTCAGGGTTTCTCCGGGACGGGGGTGGGGGGCTCCTGGGGGGTCCTGGGGGTAGTGGCGGAGGGTGTAGTGGCCCTGTTGGGGGTCCAAGCTGCATGATCAGTGGATCCAAGGCATCTTTTGTTCTTCAGGTGTGGCTCTGGTCTGGGCTCCCTTTTCTGGTGCCGGTTGTAGTCCGACTTTGCACCAGGTCAGAGCAGGAGTTAATTTCCTGCTGCTAACGCACCTTATCACCAGTTTTGTGATCTTATCGCAGATCAGGCTGGTTGTTGTGAACGTTGAGGTGTGGTGTTGTCGTGGCTTTTTGCTCGGGAACACCTACTCTGCATCTGATTAGCGATAGTTGCCGGGATCATCCGTGGCGATGTTTTTTGAGGATGCTATCGCTGGAAAACTGGTGGTATCGGCGGTTTGCACCAGCTTGTGAATGGGGTGGTACTTTTATTGTGACTTTGGCTACGTGAAAATGCCAATAACTCGGCGTTAGCTCCTTGAGAATATGCCCCTAGATGTACTAGTAAACCAGAACAGTCTTGATCCAGCAGCTACACATGTAAGTGATCATTTCAACCTAAAAATTATATAGTATCACAGCATCATGAATAAAAAAATAAAAATAAAGCACAATAACATATATAGGAGGTTTAAATCCTCATAACATGATTTATTCATTTGAATACTCCTGAAAATAAATTTCCAAAGTGGAATTAGTGTGTCAATTATGCAATTTGGTAGATAAAACACATGTTACCTGATTTACCTAAAAGACAAATAGTAGAGGGCCTAATTCTGCAGCCAGTATGTACCCTGATATGATAGGTGTTTTTCTCAAGGTTGTTTTACAGATTCTAACATGAAAGAAAAACATACATATTGGCTCAGATAAGTATAAGCTTAAAACAATATTAAAATAGAATTAGAGGTAATTTATGGTGCAAGCAGGAGCACAGTACAGAGACATAGGGATGGTTGTAGATTACTTATTGAAAGATCAAGCCATAAGTACTATATTATAAAGGTATAGGCATAAATAGTCAGGCGAGTCCAAGCTTTAAATATTGAATTCTGGGACTTGTAGTTTTTTATAAAAACAAAATTAGAAAAGTGTAGTACAAGTCACATCATGCTACATATTGATATGATCTACCTTACATACATGCAACATGTTATGATATAATGTAGAGCAAGCATGGGGTTTAAGTCCCAGCTTCAAACATTGAATTCTGGGACTTCTAGCTCAAAATAAATAAATTGATAAGTGTAGTACAATTCACATTATGCTACATATTGATATGATCTGCCTTACATACATGCAACATACAATGATATAATGTAGAGAAAGCATGGGGTTTACTGTGTAAATCTTACAGAGCATCACATTAGTCTTGGCTCTGGAAGGAAGTCCAGGTAGCTTTTGGGAGTGCATGGTAGACAAGACTTCTTCTTGAGGGGGTGTAACTGAGAAGGGAGGGGCTCCAGATGCTTCTCAAGGAAGAACTCCAGCAACCTCAAACCCGGAGAACTTCTCCTTCACCAACTTCCTCTCATCCTGTCTTTTTTTCATATTACACCCCAACAGTTCGGACCTCCTCTAATACAGTGACTGCATCTGACACTTCCTACCAAAACACTACCTTATGTGCTACAATAGGTGCATTCTTAATTATAAGGGCTATTCCCGCCTCGCGAAAATATCTCTTTATCCTCGGCATATTAAAAGTCCTTCAAATAAAGGCAGCTCTCGGGGTAAGTTTAAGCGATTTATTTTGAAGATAACCATAGTGTGACTGGCAGAGCAGGCAGCAGCCAACACCTGTCCATTGCCCCTCAACACCTTCCACATTCCACCCTAGAAATAGGAGTCAAGGTGGCACATGCTCCAGGTTCTGAGCACATCTCCTCCCTTATAATCAAAACAACTCAGACATATTTACATAATGCATTAACATCCAGACTGATATGGAAAGAGAAAAAAGAAAACGTATAATAAATACAAGTATTACATAGTTATTAAATCGTAAACCAATTAATCTATAAGCAAATAATAAGAATATATAAAATGCAAACGTTTGCACTTAAATGTGCACTTAAAACCAAAACAGTACAAATAGACTCCCGCAAATTTAAATTGAAGACCATAATCTTTGAATCTTGCAGGTGCTCTCTTA
Organism: Triturus cristatus; assembly: GCF_964204655.1. Classification (NCBI taxonomy): domain Eukaryota; kingdom Metazoa; phylum Chordata; class Amphibia; order Caudata; family Salamandridae; genus Triturus; species Triturus cristatus. The sequence continues at coordinate 853,176,415 of NC_140588.1, read as the reverse complement.
ACTCTTTCACATCTTCTTGTATCAGGATCATGTGGTCTAGGGTAAATATATTCCATTCATTTAAATCAATTTCTCTCCCACTCTGTTTGGGCAATCTTTCTTTATTCCACCATTTGCAGTCTGACTCTGTCCTTGACCGTCGCAATTTTCATTTCCTGGGAGAATTTGGAGTGACCCTTGACAATTATCCCTGGTAACCTTACCTTAACTCAATCTCCTGTTTTGAAGGTAGCTTGACGTCTCCCCTTTGTTACTTCTTTCCTTATGTACTGCCCATGAGCCAGCTCACAACGGTCCTTCACCTGCTCACGTTTCACACCCGTCACTTTGAAGTCACTCATCCAAGGTCAAACTAGTTTTGTGGCAGCCATCCTACCTTTCAACAAATGGTGATACATTGGTCTTCGCACTCAGAGTGGTGCATAATGACACAACAAATCCATAAGCGCTCGCTCCCAATCCAAACCATAGCCAAAACGAGACTCTTCCAACGACGCCACCATGCAATCTTCCTCATGTTCAATGCTCGCTTCCTCATCCCTGAGTGGCAATCTGGGCAGCCAGTCCTCAAAGCTATTGTATATCAATAAGTGTAACTTCAGATGTAAAAATTATCTTCAGAAAAACAAATTTAATACATGGACAATCATTAAAGTTTGGCTACGTATTTGCATAGTAGACGGGCAGGCAAACTTCAGATTAAAAATATGATGAATTGCCTTCTTCACTAGCCCTAGCTCAAATCTGCCTGAGCACCAAAATCGTGTCAAAAATATACACATACCTGCTCACATTTCAGTGTTTCAACAGCCTGCATCCGATTCAGAGAAGCATGGTCAAATTTAGGGGCATATTATCAAGCACAGTGTTAAGAGTATCGCCGCTTTAGCGCCAGTAAACTGCCGCTAAAGCGGCGATAATGGGCTTGATAATATGCCGCAGAGAATTCCAATAGAAGCCCAGGTTCACACCAGAACATGGGCTTCTATGGGAATTCTCAAGTGCATATTATCAAGCCCATTATCGCCGCTATAGCGGCAGTTTTCTGCCGCTAAAGTGGCGATCATGTGAACGCCGTTTCTTGATGATATGCCTCTTAGTTTGTATTATTCCTATTCTTTCAAAAAACATATAGATAGTACCAGCAGGCACCAGTAGGCAACAATGACTGTCATGGGATTCATGCTCCACCTCAAATCCCCAAAGTTTCAGTGTATGAAGTCGTATTAATGGTTGAAGACAGTAGGAACCCACTTCAAATACCAATCACAATTCTCTTCAGGGTGAAACACAAATCCACTAAATAACCTGCGCTTTACCCTCCAATGGCTTGGCGCAAAAGCGGTGAGGCTTCCCTTAGAGGGAATATGTAAAGGTTTCGTGCAGCTCTCAGGCAGCAATAAAGTGAAAGGTGGGTGGAAATCTTGCAGTAGATAATCTACTTGTGAAGCCGCCGTCTGAATTTTCCTGCTACTTCTTGTGACCGCCTGTGTTAGAAAATCTCACCAGACGTCCTCGTAGCAACCAGAAAATGCACCGGGGAATGCCAAATCTCTCTTGAGCTTGCTCACACTCGCCAGCTCGCATTCTGGAGCCTCGCAGAAGAAAATATTCTACCACGTGGCAATTGGCTAAATTTGTACCCAGCTCCGTGTTACAAGAGTAACTTGGAGTTGCCAAATTCTGCCAAATCCACAAGTGGAATGACATTTTCCACCAGGGCCTAGTGAAAGGACAACATAAGAAAAATCCCAAACCAATTTAGAAATATATTTTACATTTTCATAAATAAAATGACAACAAAATATAAATTTTTTAAGTTTGAATTAAAAACTAGAGCCAAAAAACACAAAGCCCCGACCACAGTTATTTGTCGCTCTAGACCAGGTGAAAGATAAAAGTTAAGGCCCACTGGGATGGATCATAAGTGGGATATCGGGAACCAGGTTCATCCCCATTGAAAATTTACGTCGGACGTAAACGTTTTTGTGGAAAAAAATTGGTTGTCAATGAAGACAGAAAGACTCCAAGCAGCAAAGTTCAGAGTCCGTGCCTAGGAAGGTCTTGGCATTGCTTGGGTACAGCGTAGTGTTAATGCTCAATAAAGCTATCGATTGGATGCTGCATGGTATCAATGTTTTGTGGAGCCGTCAATCGGGTGCTGCTAGTCATTAATGCTCAGTTTTGAATCAGGTGAAGCTTGCATTTATTCAGGGAGGAGTACTCTCTGACCACAGTCAAGGGACCGGGACCTTGGGAACAGTAGTCGGGGGCTCAGGACACACTCCCACAGAGGACAGCAGAGGGGGACAGGTCATGTGCAGCTGGGACTGGTCTGCTGTAAAGCAGGAAAAATGTATCTGGAAGCTTGTTGTGTCCCTGTGGTTTAAACAGAATGTTAGAAAACTGACCCTTGAAGTCACTTCTGGGATCCTGGTTTCAAGGCAAGCAGGTCCAGTATTCATTCAGGATTCTCAAACAGTAGAGTAGTGCTTCTTCTTATCTTTACATGTCCACGTGTGTTCTGATTTCAGGTCTGGGGATGCAACCTTTATACCCAGTACCAGCTTGTGGGTGGGGCACCCTTTGTCTAACTCTGAAGTTGATTCTAGTCAATCCCTCTCTATCCTCTGAGCTTGTATACAGCCTGGCTAGTGAAACAAAGGCCAGGCAGGAAGCTAGTTACAGGGTAGGCTTCTTCTGAAGGCAGGAAGGGCTGCCCACAGCTCACAGGGGATCCGTTGAAATACAACCAGGGCAGGGGCATAGCTTCTCCCCAGCCAACCTGTCAGAAAGACCAACACATCCCCACATCCTGGTCATCTGACCACTGTTATGCATTATATGAAACTGTAAGGTAAATGTTAGAAAGCCATAGTTTTGCCCTGTTCACCCCCATTTGTTTGTTGAATGATACTTGTGGTAACTGACTCAGAATGTTGAAAACACAACTACACTATGTATTAGGGTACACTTACAATTGGCATGATGGTAGGTAATAGGACAATGGGGATTATCCTTCCCATGAACCCCAAATAAATAAAAGGGCATGGAGGTTTAGAAGAGCAGCAGATTTTGCATGTGTAAACCGCTGAGTGGCTGTCTGTCAGTTTAAATGCAGCCTTACCTTGCAGACTTCCAGTAAAAGTAAATTCTTACAGTCGGCATGACCTACCTTATGAGTCCCTAAAAGATAATAGGGCGGGGAGATGGAAACTACCTATAATACCCTAGTATATAATAGGGCATGGACGTTTAGAGGCCAGAAGCCTTCTTTGAACTTGCACGCGTACACAGCTGAGTACCTGAGGTCATTTTAAAAGCTCTGCAGCACTTAGATGCTATGGCAACTTTAGAAGTGATAATCTATAGTATTATTACTTGTTAGTTACCCCCAAAGTCTCCACAAAGAGTCCTAAGGGTGGGGGGCATGTAACTATAAGTGAGGTCCTTATAAATGATTTTTTATAAACCCTGGTAAGGGAAATCTGCCCAGGTTATTTTTAACCCTGGGCGTAGTTTGCGAAGTAGAGCTACGCGTAGCTACGCGAAGTGCACTTTGCACTACGCGAGCTACACATAGCTGCCCAAACTGCGAAGTGCACTGTGCAAGATGCTGTACGCACTGATTGCACAGTGCAGGATGCTTGTCTGCACTGTGCAATCAGTGCAAACTGCATCTTGCACAGTGCAAGCGGTTGTTTTCTGCCGCTCGAGTAGATTTCTACTCGAGCGGCAGCTTTCTCAACGTGGACTGGTAGTTTCTCATCGCGAGCGGTCGCGAGCATATGCGACCACTCGCAATGAGAAACCTGACCTCCCCGCGTTGAGAAGCTCGCCAGGAGGTTTATTTTCCACGCTCGTGATTGGCAACTTGATGTTGCTGATCGCGAACGAGGAAAAAGTCTCGCCGGGATGTCATTTTGCTTGCTCGCGGTCGCCAACTTGACGTTGAGGACCAAGAGCAAGCAAAAAATGACCGCTGCACTAAGCTACGCTACCCTACACGTGTTTGCACTGTGCTACGTGCAATTCGCGTAGTGCGAAGTAGCGCAAACTTTGCAAAACTACGCGAGCATAGCGTAGTGCTTTGCCCAGCCTTAGTTATTTTTTACCCACTAGACACTCAGCCCATAGGCTAACATTACAATATTTTATGCATGCATAATAATTGCTCAGAAGGAAATAAAATATCATTCAAAGACTTTACAGAATGGAATTGATAAATCCAACATATTGTTATTGTTGGATTTTTCATAACTAGGACAGAAAAATACGTTATAGGACTTTCTTTGCTGTGAGCCAAAATCCAGCCTTCCTGCAGTCTTCCCTGATTGGTCAGCTCTAGCAGGATTACTAAGGCAGCCTTGATCAGGTGATACTTGCCTAGGCACAGCAGATGGTATCTGATGTAGTGAGGGCTGTAGATGCAAAGGAATGTCCGAGCAGGGTGATGGGCCATAAAGCATGAGCTTCAAAGAAGGACAGGACAGGTTAGAATGCCAGCCAGTACCACCCTCTCTTCCTGTCAGATGGGACGAGTTGGACTTGACCCTTTTTGCAGGGTCATCCCTAAACTTTTTGCCTTCCTCCTGTATTTGTTCTGACCTGTTGTGGGCTGCTTTATGACTCTGGGTACTTTATCACTGCTGGTCATTGCTAAAGTGCATATGCTCTCTAGGGTAAATTGATGTATGGATTAGTGATTCCATGATTGGCTGATTTGGTTTACTTGTCAGACCATAGTACAGTGCACTGAGTGTGCCCAGGGCTTGTAAACCAAATGCTGCTGGTGGGCTTGCAGCACTGGTTGTGCCACCCACAGAAGCAGCCTGTTAAAGTGTGTCTAATGCTTTCCATTGCAGAGTCTGTGTGCAGTCTTGTACTGCCATGCTGACTGGGCAAGTGCACCCACTTGCCATTCCATAAACCTTCCCTTTTCTTCATATCAGACACCCCTATGGTAGGCCCATGGGCAGGGTGCATTGTAAGTATAAGGTACGACATGCCCTGGTGTGTGTGGCATGTCCTAATAGTGAATTACAGCCATTTTTGTTGTTCACTATTGCGAGGCTACCTGTTCCCCATAGGCCAGGATGGGCAGTTTGATTATTACATCTTATAATCCTAACTGACTCAGGGAACATGGTAGAAATTCGAGTTTAGTATGCCTGAACTCAGCATGATAAAATACATCTTTTAGTGAAGTTGGTTTTAACATTCTGTGTTTGAAAATACCACTTTTAGAAAGTAGGTATTTTCTTGTCTAACCATCCAAACCTGCCTCTGCTAGGTTGTGTATTCCTTGTCTGGAGTTTGAGTGACAGGGGCTGTGGGATTCCAGGAGATGGGGGGAGTCAGCACAGAGCTGAATAGAGAGATTTGCATCTAGATGGGTGGGAGAAGTTGCACCTGGGACCTGAATAGGGCTGTGCCTTCCCTCCACAATGCTGGTTCCACCTCCTGATGTGCGTCAGATGTCTCTGCCCTGCACTCTGAAAGGAAAGAAGGAGTCTTGTCAACAAAGTGCTCCAGGACCTGACCAGAACTGGTTTAGACCAGGCACAGGCCTCTCTGCCTTCAGAGAACAAGAGAAACTGGGTATAAATATTGGGACCCACACGCAAGAACTTTAGATCACTTTGGTAACCAAGAAGAAACCTTTGCTGAGGAGTGGAACCAGAGAGACTGAGGAGAGACTATCCCTAAGCTTGAGGGATTGGTCTGCAGTGGTTGCCTTTCTGCCAAAGAAAGGAGAAGGAACTTTGTGTACTTTATTCAACTTGTGAAGGATCTCCAAGGGCTTGAGAAAAGACCTTGCCTCCTGCTGAAATCTCAGGGACAACAGACTTCTCCCACCAGCTCCCCAAGAGTTCTTTAGAAGTGCCTGCTGTTTTGCAAGGCTTTCTGAGGGCGGCGTGTTGCAAGGAGCTGGAAGCGCGACTCACGAGCAAGAAGCGTGTCTCTGCACTGCCGCTGTCGCTGCACAACGAGAAAGCGCCTCACATCGCCAAGGAAGAGGATCGACGTCGCATCAGATGCCGCCGCATCACTGGGAAGCATGTCGCAGGGCCTGTCGCGGCCCAGAAGAACCGTTGAGTCATTGCAGTGTCCCCGAAGCGCCTCTCATCGCCGGAGAAGAGGATCGACGTCACATCAGACGCTGCTGCATCACCGGGAAGCATGTCGCATGGCCTGTCGAGGCTTGCATTGATGCCGTAGCATCCCGCACCATCGAATAAGAAGATCGACATCACAGCAGACGCTGCCGCATCACCGGGAAGCGTGTCCCAGGGCCTGTTGCGGTCCGCATCGTGTCGCATCAAGAAAAGACAGCATCTTTGTTTCTTTGCACCGGATCTGCATCGCATCACGGTGGTGCTTGCTGCATCGCCACAGAAGCACAGTAAGAAACCGACGCATCACCTCCCCTCGCAGAGAAGAACTGATGCATACCCTACGCAGCAGTAGGGACCCAACGCATCACCGTTCTTGCGTGTAAGGATCCGCCGCATCACCTTCCCTGCAACACTTTCGTTGTATTGGGTTACGCATCTTAAGTTACATTGAACTCAAAGTGTCGCATTTTTACATCCAAAGAGAACTAAGCTAATTCTACCATTTTAAGTACAGTATTGTGGATTTTTGTTCTTAGTGGTCTTGTGATAAGTCTTTATAAAGAATACTTATTATTGATATAAAACTTGTGTGGTGTCCATCTGTAGTGTTGTCACTTGATTACTGTATGTGTTCACAAATGGTCTACACACTGCCTCTAAGATAAGCCTGTCTGCTCATGCCAAGCTACCAAGGGTGTGAGCAGGGGTTATTTTAGGAGTGTACCCCCATACCCTGACTAGACGCAAGGGCCACTACTTGGACAAAGGTACCTACCTCTGCCAACTAGACCCCCAAATCTAACAGGACGCTTAGCAGAGGAGTTTGCAGATGCGCGGAGGGGGAGCTTGTGGAAATGAGCTACACTGTGAGTTTACTTAGCTAGCTCTTATTTCTCTGCTGAGATATCAGCCATGATGGACATTGGAAGAATAGTGCTTTGTGGGACAAGAAGATTCCATACTTTGGAGGAAGGGGTCATGCGCCTGGGTGTCACCTTGCATCCCATTGGTCGGGGGCCCCCCTCTTGATACCCAGAAGTTGAGAATGAATATGTGAGCAGTGCTTAGCCGGTCAGTTTTGCTGCCTGAAACCACATGTAAAAGAAGGACTGTCCTACTGGGATCTGAATTTGCACACTAAGGCTTGCACTCTGAATGACTCTGCCTGCTTCATACTTTGGTACTACAGCCCTGGGGACTGTGCCTTGCTTCAAGAAGGATTAAGGAGTGAACTCCCTGTAGCTGCAGGTTAACAGAGCCCACCATCATCTCCTGCACGAGTCCCCATCCTGGATTGTATCCAGTGGACTTTTAAGGATTTAGGGTAAGTGAATTGTGGGAATTGTTGTACAGACCTTCCAGACGCCATCCGAGAAATACTAGACATTTGTGTTTTGGACACTTTGAACCCACAAAGAGACCTTCAGAAAGCACCACCTGAAGTTTGGAGAACTTTGGGGAACTTTTAGGAAAAAGCTCCACTAGGTAGCTAACCCGACCACGAGAGTCAAGCCGGCCCCCATCAACCGTGACCCAGACAGGATTTCAGGTTCATCCCGCTGAAGGTTCTGGAGCTCCGGGCTTCCAGGATTTGACCGGGGCCTCGAGGAAGGTGAAGCCGGCAAAACCGCTCGGAATCCTGCCTGCTGTGGAGGGTTGAGGGCCATCAGAAGATAAAGCTCCAAACAACTTTGTAAGTGTGATTGTAAACTTTTGAGCGGTGCCTCCAGCTTAGTGTATCAGACCAGGGCTCCATTGCTGTTGGCCTGAAATTTTGACTTTGCCACGATCAAGCGCGACCAGGTGTCCTAGAGTGGCGCAATAGGATTTTAGCCAATATTAATATTGGAAAATTCATATCTCCGTTTTGCTACATTGGATGTTTGTCATTTTGGTGTCTATTTGTTCATAAAGATATTTACTGTCTTTATGAATTGGTTTACAATTTTTATTGTGTGTTGTGTCTTACTTATTTGATGTATTGGTGTTTTTAAATGAATTACACTCCTGTCTCCTAAGTTAGGCTTGGCTGCTCATTGTCAGCTACAAATGGTTGAGCAAGGGGCTAATTTACTGAGATCTTTACTGGACCCTATACCGTGTTACTGGACTTTCCAACAGTAACCTAGTGCTTTTTGATGGGAAAGCTAGCATTCCTATGGTGAAAAACAACTTTGGAGGTTTTTCATCATAGGACATCTAAAACTTAAAAACACATGCCCTTTTTGTAAATACCATGCACCAAGTACTATGGGCATATAACGCCTATCATTGGGGCTATTTAAGAGTATTAAACAAGGAAGGCTTAGACCTGGGAAAAGATTTATTTTGCCAGGTCAAACTGGAAGTTTAAAACTTCACTACAGGCTGCAATGTCAGGCTTAAGACATGTTTTTCAATGCTGCAATGGTGGGTGGGGATTGAGCGCTGCAGCCCACTTGTAAAATAAACAATTGATGGACGAAATGCTGGACAATGCAAACATTCACCCCCAGCCACAAGTATCTGGGTTAAATCCATCATTTTTTTGCTCACCGCTAAACCCCAGTTTGGATCCTTTCATATGCAAATCAGTCTTTACCCTGTTCCTTGTAGGAACAGTCCAGCCTGAACAGCCAAGCCAGGTCCTCCCTGGATAGGACACAAGCATCCTGGGACCGGTTTTAGGTCATCACCCTTCATCAGCCAGGCTAGCTTGAATTCAGTAGTGTAGTGAGCACAGGACCCACGTCTGGACATACCCTTCCAACTTAGGTCGATATCTGCATAAGAAACAATTGATTGACGGAATGCTGGACAATGCAAACATTCACCCCCAGTCACAAGGATCTGGGTTAAATCCATCATTCTTTTGCTCACCACACCACCCCAGTTCCCATTGGGCACAGGGTCAAGAGTGATTTGCATATGTCTGTGTTCAAACGGGAATGGCATGGTGAGCAAATAATTATGGGCTTAGGTCCAGATCTCTGTACTGGGGTAAATGTTTGACATTTTTCTGCATTCTTTCCATCAATTTGTCTTTTTGCAGCCCACTTGTAGCATTCTTTACAGGCCCTAAGTACACATTGAATCATATACTAGGGGCTTGTAAGTAAGTTACATTTGCTGATTTGGTGGATGTCAGTTTTACCATATTTAAAAGGAGTGCACTAGCACTTTACCACTGATTAGCAGAAGTAAAGTATAACACATCCCATGGCCAACAAAAACAAGCTCAGCAAAATAAGGGTAGTGAAGGCAAATAATCTCAGGGAATACCACACCAAAGATGGTAATTACCAGCATTTAGGGCCTGATTATGATGTTGGTCAGAAAGCCTCAGACCACAGGTCGGAGGTTTTCCAATTGACATGGTAGGTTTAAAGTCCGACCGCCATATTATGATGATGGTGGTCCGAGTTTAAACTGGCTGTGGAATCCAATGCGGTTCCAACAGGCTCAAGGAGCCCATCGGCCATGTGGAAAGCTCTACTAGGGGCATATTATCAAGCCTGGTGATAAAATTATCGTCGCTTTAGCGGCAGAAAACTGCCGCTAAAACGGCGATAATGGGCTTGATAATATGCTCTATGGAATTCCAATTGAAGCCCATGTTAAATGTGAAGGACATCTAACATGGGCTTCAAGTGGAATTCCATAGAGCATATTACCAAGCCCATTATCGCCGTTTTAGCGGCAGTTTTCTGCCTCTAAAGCGGCGATAATTTTATCGCCAGGCTTGATAATATGCCCCCTAATTCTTTAAGTATGCCGTTTCCGCCGTCTGGATTATGATGTCATTTCCAACAGACCATCCATGTCGGCCTTTCCCACATGGATTTGCTTTCAGAAACTGACTTTTGGGGCCCCTAGCAGGTCCCCTCTACCCCCAGCATTTGCCCCCTTAAGATCGTTGCACTGTATGTCAGTCACCATGAGATGCCTCCCACATGATGCAGGGATGTCTGAAAACTTCAATTTTTCAATGGAAGCTTGTGCTGCAGGCCGTTTGAGCCCGCCGAACAAGCCCCCATTGAAAAATGGAAGTTTGCCTATGCACCGCGTGAGGCAGCATCCTAATTGTGCAGTCCGAACCCCTAACCTATGGTCAGACAGTTCCATCCATAAAACAGTGTCGTTCAGAGGCAACTCCGACCGACATCATACTGAGGACCTTACTGTCTTCTCTGGAAGCTTTTGCTTAGACCATATATATTATTTCTCAACATTCTTATGTGGAAAATTAGATACATGATTGGTGATGAAAGGTGTGATTAGTAACATGTGAATTCCCTTGCATATTTATCCATGACTACTGGTTTTCTCTTTAAATATAATAATTTATGAATATATAACTTATTAACACATTGATACATTGTCAACCTGAAAGAAAGAATTATGATTCTTTGAATATACTTAAATGAAATGATAAACAAATGCATGAATTTTCAAACATAAGCAAATGATGATGAGAACACAAATACATATATCTTTGAAGTTAGTTCAAAAGCAGAAATAAGGCATGTACACGACACAAGGACCAACCAAAAAACTGAATCCACTTAGCAGCCCGAGGCAGTCTCAGGATTTTCAACAATTCACACATCAACCCTAAAACAATTTTTTTTATTTGAAATCATTATTTTTTTAAAGTTCATAAACATTTATTGAGTTTTACAAAAGGAGGAAAGTAATTTAAATAAATACATTTTTCTTTGTTAAGACATTGTATTGATGTTCCATGTTAGATACAGCACAAACTGTGCATCTTGGAAAATGTATTCTTTTTTCCAAATCAATATTATCGAATACACCTATAAAGTAGAAGTTAAAAACAGTGCATATATAGAGAATACCATTTGAATGATAAAAACAATTACAAGAATAATTTATAAAACTTTCAAAGACAATTTTATTTAAATATTTAATACTGTTAACAAACAGCCTATCATCAGATAGCATATAATTATCCTAAAAAGAGCCAGCTAACAAGAGAACCCAAGCACAGACAGATGAAGAACCATCAGAGTTGGAAGAACTTGCTATGCCTGAAACACTAATATTTTTGTCAACAGCGGCCCCTAGAGCAATAAAGATAGGCCAGAAAAAATGAATATAGACCCTGTCAGTGCTACATTGGTTTAACTTGTCCAGCCGGTCAGAGGTCAGGTATTTAATTTTCAACAATTCATAAAAATACAAACAACCGGATTGTTGGTGATAGAAACGGTTCTCAATAGAAGACCCCTTCCCCACACAGTACCCACTAATTTTATACTGCAACTCTTAGAGATCTGCCTGACTAAGAATTTTTTCCTATTTGAAGATCAGTTCTACCAGCAGGTGAAGGGTACTTCTATGGGGGCTGTTTATGCCCCCAATCTGGCTATACTATATATGGACGCACTTGAGGTGAACCATATCTTGTTCCCAAGTAACCCCTTCCGCTTTGCCATCCAAAAATGGAAGAGATATATAGACGATATTTTCATCATCTGGCAAGGCACTGACACGACATTGCAACTATTTCTCCACTGGTTGAATAATAACTGCGGTGGGCTAACCTTTACCCTGACACATGACAAAACATCCATCTCATTTCTTGACCTTAATATCATCCACAGGGATGGGATACTTCTCACCAGCTTATTCCGCAAACCTACTGAGCGCAATACGCTACTAAGATATGACAGTCACCACCCCCGTGCACTCCGAGACTCTCTACCATATTCCCAGTTCCTCCGTATTAGGAGGAATTGCTCCATGAAGGAAGCCTACTTCCATGAGGCTCAGGTATTATGCAGCAAGTTGACAAGTAGAGGTTACCCCCACAGGCTAGTCCGTAATGCCATGAAAAGAGCGTGGTACTCTCCTCGTGAAGTCCTTCTTGAACTTAAAACGAAACCATGCCAGAACCGCTTACTTTGCGTAATAACCTTCTCCCCGGTATCAAACATTATACGCAAAACCATTATTAAAAATTGGGATGTCCTGAATGCTGGCACTCTCAATCTTGAAAGCCCCATGTTTGCGTTCAGGAAGAATTAGAACATTAGAGATCACCTTGTACGTGCAGCCTTGCCCAGTCCCAAACCAACTGGTACCTTGAATGAACACTGGGGACTGCCTCCACTCACTGGGCACGCAAAATGTGGAAAATGTATTGTTTGTGATTTCACGATTGAATTCAAAGACATAAGAATTGAACTCAGATTCTTCTCTAACTGCAATAATGGAATGTTGTGTATGCCATTTTATGTCCATGTAACAGAATTTATATAGGACAGACCACTCAAAAAATCCGACTGAGAATTTGCAAACACCGTAGCAGAATAATATACAAGACACCCAATTCCCCATTGGTAGAACATTTCCAAGATGCTGGACACTCTGAGAATGACATTCTCTGGACTGTAATAAGCGTGATCAAAACACCTCCAAGAGGGGGTGACATCTCAAGGCTGCTGAACAGAGAAGAATTCAGATGGATTTTGAAGACGAATAGTATACATACTGGGCTGAACCGCCTTGAAGATTGGAGCAATCTAATCTAGAGCTGGTTGTCCCCCATACATATGTGTTGATTTTCTGCCGCATTCCAGATTATAATTAACTTAGAGCCCTGTGTTACCCTTGCTGGCTCTAACAATTTTAGTATGCAAAAACCACAATGTTTCACCTGTATACCTTTGTTTATCTGTGCCTGAGCATATCTTAATCACCACGATCTCTTTCACCAAGAGTATAGGCACTTAATTTTTATTTTTACTCACAGTTAGCCCATACAACCGGTACCAACTACTTGGTCCTTTTCATGCCGAAATTAACCAAAGCACCACGACCTCTCTCACCACTTTTATTTTTTGATAATTTCCCTTACACGAGCACTGTCGTGCTGCGTTCCTGCATATTCCAATATGGCCGCCACATTTCTTTTTCCATTTAGTAGCATGGCCGCCTTTCTTCTTTTCTTCCTCTGTGGTCCTCTCCCCACTTTCTACTCTCTTAACAAATGATGAGTACTGGCCAATCCCTGACTACTCTTCACATTAAAGACTGAATGATCCCTCTGCTCTTCTCCCCCGCATCGACAGAGTTGGGGACGGACCCCCGACGTTGTCTAACATTGTCACTGCACACAGGTGAGGTCTCGATGACTCCACCCTGCCCTACCTTGGCCATGCACGTATTCCTTCTCATCTTGACCCTACTCCCTCTTTTCAGACAACCCCGCCGAGTTGCACCACGTTAACCCAAACATGGCTCCTACAAATCCACTGATAGATCTTCTAGCGCGACTTAAGGTGAGTGTCCCTCTTGCCCATCAGGCGATTCTTCTACTATGCTGACTTGGGTCTTCTATAGTTCACATTATTGCACCTTCTCCCGCAGACTCCTACACCAAGGACTCCGGTTAGTACACTATTGTGACTCCCAACGCATCCACTCCTCCGATCCCCTTGTGAGGACGTGGTCCGGATTGCCCATCCAAGCTCTCTGCTAGAGATAATTCCCCTTGGTAAGCTACCTGACGCCTTACTCTTTAGCCCGACACCCTCTACCCTCTCTTGTTCTTGGCCTCTCACAACCACCTCTTCATTTCAAGACCTACTTCCTCTTGATGCTGGTCACCTTTCCTCTCATACCCATGCCGGGTCATCACGTTCTTTTGAATAGGTAACACTGCCCTAATGCGCTACTTTTTACAGACCACTGCGCCGACCTCACCAGTATAGCACCGTTATGCCTATCATTTAGGGTTCAACAACCCTCACAGAATCGCTGAGCGGCTCCTTTGTATTAAAACGGCAAGTGTCACTTCTTCCTCCAATACCTATGCCGGGTTATCATGTCCTTTTGAATAGATAACGCTGTCTTAAGGCGCTAATTTTTACAGATCACTGCGCCGATCTCACTAGTATAGCACCGTTCTATCCCATTATGCTTATCATTTAGGTTTCACCAACCCTCACAGAATCGCTTTACGTTTTTTAATTCAGAAAGCATCACTTCTTCAAGCATGCCCTTCGCAGTACCTTCTTCCCTTACGGATTGTGCCTATTAGCCTCTCACGCTCCTATGAGCCACGTGTGGCACATTGATCTTATCTCGTGCACTCCGTCCAGCATGCACAATCTCCTCCGTTTGTGCACTCCATTGTCAGGCCTATATTCCCCCGTGGTTTTCATGTTCCTTCGCGACCTTGCATACCAATCTGGATGATGCTTAATAAGTCTGATGCCACGCTTCATGGCAGCTGTTGAACTTTTGCATGGTGCGATCAAAGTTTTCACCACATAATTGTATATTTACTCATACATGGTCTCCTTGTAATAATATTTTTTTTGTATTTCTCCCCCCTTTTTTCCCCGTACATTATGTATGGTAATTTTATGTTAGTCATTTAAGGCAAACTAATACAGGCATGCTTATTTCATAATGTCCTGATGATGATCCATTTATTGTTTATATGGATCGAAACGTCGTCGACACCCTAAACACCTTATACATTCCAAATATTTCTCAATTACTTCTGTAAAGGTTTTCCTTGTGATTTGTTGACCTTATTGAGAATCTTTTCATGTAACAAACCGTGAGCTTTGCCTGAGCCTCTTTGTGTTTCAATTGTTTGTCCCTTTTCATGTGGTTGGATACAGGCTTGTGTCCCACACCTTAACTTTTCCGGTTGTTAGTATTTTTATGAATTGTTGAAAATTAAATACCTTACCTCTGTCCGGCTGGACAAGTTAAACCAATACAGCACTGACTGGGTCTATATTCATTTTTTTCTGGCCTTTCTTTATTACTCTAGGGGCCGCTGTTGACAAAAAAATTGTATCCCATGGTCCCTGGCTGACTTGAATTTGGTTCCCTTGTTGTCTTTAATATATATGTGCCTGAAACACTAGCATGTAACAGTTCTATAAACACACAAGTAGAACATGTCATGGAAGAAAAAGGTCAATTGATGTTGGATACCAGAGAATCCCTTTTCTACTGCTACTAATTATGAACCCATGAACACACAATCAAACCTTTAATACTTATTATGAACCCATGAACACACAATCAAACCCCACTCCAATACATGCAGAGCAAGACCTCCGTCTGCAGGTTTTTGCTGATTCATTAGGGGGCATACCAATTGACACTCCTACGCAACCACAATTTCATTCTGCAGAAATAGTTTGCCATTCATAATGTAAACGGCCTCCTGAGCCTAGGGCCATTCGCTTAGAGGTTAGGGAATCCATGCCTGAATAAATTCAATCTTCAATCGTAACGTCTGGTAATTGTGATCTAACAAACGCACTGGAGATCTGCTGCAAGTTATAGCTGCTTACTCAAACGCAGTCGTATGTAAAAGCAGGCAGAAATCTGCCCAGAGGCTGTAGGCCGCTCTGTTGAAAGGCTGACATCTGCTACCGAAACCACGTGCAGATGCCCAGAAAATATGCACGTCGAGGTGGTTTGTCACAGCGACTATGTAGTCAGACGTCTTGCACAAATTACACATACGCTTGAAGAAATGCAGCCGCTGATGCAGCTAATAGGTTAAAGGCGAAGCATGCACAACTCGAATTACAAGAAGTCACGACGGGGATGGAGAGTTTAGTGTAACACCACATGCCATGGAACAAGCTAGTTAGTAGGAGTTAAAGATGTAAATATAAGCAGAATATTAAAAAACAAAAATCATCCAATTAAAAGAAAAACATATTTATAAATTGTCATAAAAAATATCAATTAGCTACCTACTGTTTAGATATATTTAGTAGTAATATTACATTTGAATAAAATATATTTGAATGAAATCAACAAAAAATTAACCGAAAAAATAAAAATGGTTGTCTTGTGTCCTGTAAAAGTAATTGAATTTAACATGAGCCCATTTTTTTTTTTACATCCTTCATCATTTATTGCAGCATCTTGTCATGATATTGGAAGTCAAGGGTGTGTTCTCGTTCATTGTCAGAGCCACCACTAACAGATTCCATTGGAATGACGTTTCTGATTGCTATATTGTGTAGCATGGTACATTTGGATATGTTTTTACAGCAGGTGGCTGGATCATTTTCCAGTGCACCATTGTGCTAATGCAGACATAAAAACTTTATTTCAGCAAACCGAATAATAAGGTGCCTGGTTTGTTTTTGAGCGGAATTATATCTTGCCTCTCTTACTGTTTGTGGATTTTGATTTAGTGTCAGTTATCACAGGTGCAGGGAAAATGCATAGTCACCTGTCATATGAGGTAAAGCCATCTTCAAACTCTCCTCTCGTCAGAAAATACACATGATTTGATTTGATTCAAATATTTGTAGAGCGCGGCTGTCGCTCCGAGGGAGCATCCTGGTGCTATGCGGAAGAGGCAAAGGTGAATGAGTAGGTATGAGAAATGATCCTGTTTATACAAGTGAGGAGCAGAATGCATCCGTGACCCCGAATATCCAGCTTTTCAGTCATTTTCTGAATTGGGTCTCTGATTCTATCACCCTTAGATATGCGGGCATGATATTCCATGCTTTTGTTCCTAAGACTGCCAGGCACCTCCCTCCTTTGGTTTAGTATCAGGAGGCCTACGAAGGTTCGCTGTGGAGGATCTGAGTGTCCTAGCTGAGGTGTAATGAGTGAACGTAGCAGTCAGATATTTGGGTCCACAGTCTCAAAAGGGATCACTGACAAAATATCGAAGGTCAAAAAATCGACCTACAAAAATATCGGAGCATAAATATCGATGTCAAGAATATCATCATCCTATCTACAACATGGTAAGTACAAAAATATCGAAAATAAAATATCGATTTAAAAAATTACGTTATTATCAAATATCGCTTTTTCTTTAGTTTAAAAAAATATGTAAAATTAACCAAATAATACTTATAAATAAAATAAACATAATTAAATATATTTTATAATGTTTAAAATTAAGAATTAATATATATAATTTATCAAAACATTAATAAAACATATACATATAATATATACTATATATCCTTACTTAATAATTAGTTTTAATAATTATTTTAATAACATATAAATTATTTAAAAATATTATAAATTACCAATACATCTATACAAATAAAACAATTTTTAATTATTAATTATATATTACATTAGCTAAAATAATACAAAAAATATTACATATCAGAGAGAATAAAACTACTACTCAAACTCCAACAAAAACAACAGTAAGGAAAATGTTGAATAGCGTAGGGCTAAAAATTACTATTTCCACTCCAGGGAGTGTAACAGTAGGGAAAGTGTTGGATAGCGTAGGGGTAAAAATTACTATTCCAACTCCAGAGAGTGCAACAGTAGGGAAAGTGTTGGATAGCGTAGGGGTAAAAATGACTATTCCAACTCCTGAGAGTGCAACAGTAGGGAAAGTGTTGGATAGCGTAGGGGTCAAAATTACTATTCCAACTCCAGAGAGTGCAACAGTAGGGAAAGTGTTGGATAGCGTAGGGGTAAAAATTACTATTCCAACTCCAGGGAGTCCAACAGTAGGGAAAGTGTTTGATAGCGTAAGGGTCAAAATTACTATTCCAACTCCAGAGAGTGCAACAGTAGGGAAGGTGTTGGATAGCGTAGGGGTAAAAATTACTATTCCAACTCCAGAGAGTGCAAAAGTAGGGAAAGTGTTGGATAGCGTAGAAGTTCAAAATAACATACTTATGAATAAAATAATTATTTAAAATAATTATTGATTTAATTATTAAATAACTCTAAATTATTTACAAATACCAATAAATAATTATTACAAACACAACTACCAATGAATAATTAATTAGCAATAAATGAATAATAAATACCAATAAATATTAATTAATACACATTAATTACAACATAAATATTGAACAATAAAATATTTTTAAGAGCAAAATACATATTAATTATTAAAAAGTAATTACCAATTAAAATATATTGAACAATTAAATATTTGTTATACCCAAAAATAATAATTATTAAACATTAATTACCAATTTAAAAATATTGAACAAATAAATATTTTTATACCCAAAAAATTATTGATTACACATTAATTACAAATTAATAATTACTTATTAATATATTATTTAGAGATGTCAATAAATAATATTTAATCATATTTAATTACCAATTAATGATTAATAAGCAATACATTACTTTTCATAACCAACATATTATAATTTAAAATATTTACCAATTAATAATTAATGTCCAATAAATTAGTTATCAATACCCAACAATAAATTTAATAATTACTTAATTAGATTTAAATTACTTCCAACACTATTCCCCTATAAACGCACGACACCCTCCAATAATAAAATAAGACACTTAACATAATTATCAATTAATCAATTAATAAAAACAAATTACCAATTAATACAAATTAATTACCAATTAATAATTAATTAACAATAACAATTATCAATACCAATAAATGAAAATAAATTATTACTTAATTACAATTAAATTACTTCCCACCCTATTCCCCTATAAACCCACAACCCGCTACAGAACCTAAACGCAAAAATTAATTAAAATTAATTAATAATTCCTAAAAATGTATAATTAATTTCATATAATTAAATTACTTCCCACCCTATTCCCCTATAAACCCACAACCCGCTAAACACAAAGTCTAAAACACAAAATTGACTTAAAAACCCATTATTAACATATACAAATTGTATACATATCTTTTAAAACCAGTATAACTCTTAACAAAAAACATATAACACATACATATTAAATACATATTAAAATACATAACATTAATATAAATATCGATATTAGTAACATCAATATTAGTAACATGGATATATTTGATTTCGATATTACTAACTTCGATATTACTACCATCGATATAAAAAAAATCGATAGTACTTACCTTAGGGTCGATATTCTGTCCATAGATATTCTTAACATCGAATTCTGCCCCTTCGATATTGTCATCTCGATCTTAGTGTAGGTTTATATTTAATTTTCGATATTTTGACTGCTCACAGTGCTGAGATGGCTCAAGATCGACGATCAGCATGTGAGTCTATCTTTCTAGCATGGCATGGCGGCCAAGCTGATCTTTTTTCAGCCTAAATGGCATCATGTCAGTCCTCTAATGAAAAGCCTTCATTGGCTTCCAGTGAGCATGCGCTGCGCTTTTAAGATGGGTTGCGCCATTTTTAAAGCGCTACATTGCATCGGTCCGGTCTTTATTTCGGCCCGTCTGCACCAATATATCCCCTCTCGTAATCTTAGATACTCTCACCTGAATCTGCTGGAAGTTCCTACAGGCAAGCGAAAAAAGCATGTCGGACTAAGATTCTCCGTTCTTGCTCCACAATTTTGGAACTCCCTTCCGGCGGAGATTAGGTCTTCGACTTCTCTGGCCCAATTCAGGAAACAGCTAAAGACCTGGTTGTTTACTCAAGCATACACTGATTAAAGCAATCCCCCTGTCACTGCCTTGATCCTTCTCTGAGCGAAAAGAAACCGTTGGTGATGCGCGCTTAATAAATGCTTTTAACATAACATAACATGGCATCTTGAAAGTTCTGGAAAAACTTGACAGAGCGCTATCAGAGATTGTACTACCAGTGATCATGTGCGCTGTGTATCGGCTACACAGTCGTTTAAGGATAGCCTCACACATTAGGCATGTCAGCCTAAAAGAGACTGTAGTTTACCAATCAGCTTAAGAATCACCTGATTACTATATTTATATCTGCCACAAAACAACTCACCCCTGTCTTAAAATGCTTTCCTTTCACCAGCTCCCCATTTGTTGTGCTATTAAGATGTGCAGCATCCTGTGTACAGCTTTGACTGCCTCCTGTATTTCTGGTTACCACCTGCTTCAGCTTGGTGGAAAATTGCTTATGCTGTTTTTGCTGTTTTTGCAACTACTTGTAATTTGTAAATGGATAGCACATACGTATTGAGAATCAGTGATTGAAAATCTCAATTTAGGAAGCACAAATATATTGAAAAAATAAGAATTTGCAAAACAATTTGTACACTGTTTAGTTTTATCAAACTAAACTTTAGTCACAATTGATACATTGGCCAAGCCCACAAAACCTGAGGAAATGAAGCTCTTTATGTGAAAGTTATCCTTACTGTGCAAAATACTATGTTTAATAAATTTCTCACTTTGTGCTTGTGCTGTAAAGTCTAGCACACTGCAAGGTTAGAAAGGTTTTGAGAAAATACAACTTTTCTCAAAATGTATGCCCCTGCCAAGAGAAGGTATTAATTTTTAACACAAAGGACTAGCTACCTTTTTTAGTAGATAGGGCTTGGAATGAAACTCAATCGGTGGCTGTAAGGAAAGGCACTAGTATCAGCCATGCATAGTCCCCTCGACACAAAGTAGCACAAATTATTACTGGAAATAAACCCAAAACAAGAGTTTGTGCTGTGTTGCATCTCTTTTGCGATGGATATCCGGCATAATGTTTTAGTAAGTATGTCCCAAACCGTCATCCTTGGGCCCATCCAGTCAGCGAATGTGAACTGCTGTACTGGTGATGTAAAAAATATAAACTGGTGGTGGTCCGTGTGCATTTTTGAATGCCATTTCATCAATTTCTCTTCTTTTTTTTCCCCTTCACATCTCTCTTGCGTTATGATGTTCTTTACCCCACTTCCCTCAGTTTCATTCATCCTCTTTCCCCCTTCTTCCTGTGACCTTCTTCTCTGATCATGTGTTTTTCATACTCTCATTCTCTCATTCTGCTTCCTTTCTTCCCTCCCTCAGCATATGTTTTGAACATACGGGCTGTCCCAGTTAGATAACATGGTCATAGTTTAAGGTTTCCAGGCTCTTTTCTAACACTTGGGAGCTAATTTACTAAGGGGTATATTCACAAGAACGTGTGATAACTACCGCAAGAGTAGCTTAACGCAACTCTCAACATCGCAGCCCATCGCGGGAAAATAACCCCGTGTCAACGTGGAATTCACAAAAAGGCGGTACCATGCGATAGTCTGCCTAAACCGCTGACAATGTGCACGATACAACCACCTCGATGGAGATAAAAACACAAACCACAACACAAAAAAACCTGCGATAGGCTAAAGCGCGATGAGGAAATCAGCGATAAGCAGTGCCAGGCCTGCAACACACACCTGGCAGGCGGGAAAAATCATCATAAAAGTAGAAAAAACACCCAAACACAAACTGACCAACACCCAAGTACCATGGAGGCAGCTGGAGCAGGCGCAGAGGACGAGCACAACCATACAATCACCCTGGATGACCAGCCCGGGATCTCAGGGACAGGGAAGGGCAAGGACAAGAAGAAGAGGAAGACGAAGTTCAGTCCGCAGGTGAACAGGATCATAGTCACGGAGGTGATGGAACACCATCAACAACTGTTTGTCACCTCCAATCTGTCATTGGGCACCAAAACTGGAATATGGCGGGACATCGTGGACAAGGTGAATGCTGTTGGAGAACACAAGAGGACTATAAACGAGGTCAAGAGGCGATGGAATAACATCAAGAGAAAGACCAAGGAGAAACTCACAGCCAACCAGAAGGCAGCAATGCAGACTGGAGGTGGGGGCCCAGCGCCACAGCTCTTGCTGGATGACATGGAGGAGCTGGTGTCGATAGTGATCAGTGTGGATACTGTGGCTGGAGTCGGGGGACCGGACACTGCTCAACATGACACAACACAACTGCAACAGATTGAGTGACCTCCAGGTACTGGGGGGACGGGTGGAGATGGCCACAATAGCACACATGCACAATCAAGCAGAGCACAGTGCACACCCTCAATGACTCTGGGTCATCGACCAGATCTATGGACTGTCACAATGTACAATGCCATGCTGTATGAATGTCAACATGTAGCATGCAGCTACATACATGTGGACACATTGCAATACACCATCTCCCCTTCACATTGCAGGGCCAGAGTTAACACCCCCTGCAGAGCAGTCCCAGCCACTCTTCACTGATGACAAGGAGGACAAACCCAGCATCGACGCACAAACCCTCCTAGACATCATTGACATCATCCGTGACTCACCTCAAGGATCAGGGCTGACCAGCTGCATCAAGGAGACCCCACCCACCACCCAAACCACCCAGCAGGAGGCACCCATGACCCCAGCAGTCTCCCAAGACCCTTAGGAACAACACACGGCCTTCCAACGCCGTGTGCTGGAGGTCCAGAGGGAGATGGCTGAGCAGGTGTGGGTGGGGTTTGACCTCATGGCCACCAAATTGGAAGCCAACCATGGGTGTCTAGGCCCGCTCCATGGTCTCCAACCAGCCCTGACTGACATCGCTGGAGTCCTGACGCTGAGAGTAGAACACCTCTCCGCTCAGAGGAGCACCAGCGATACCAGCCATGAGCTGGCACACATGCGGAGGCTCATGGAGGACATGGTGCGGATGGAGGCGGAAAGGATGGCAGCCACCGCTGTACATCACCGAAATGTTGCTCGGATCTACCATGCCCTGCAGATCATCATCATGGCATTGCTGCCACAAGGCGTGGCGCAGATGAATGCTGCTGCCCCCACACCATTCACATCCCGCCCCCTGGTGTGCCATTGCCTCACAGTGCGGCAGACGCATCCACTCCAGCACCTGATGTGTCAGTGGCACACAATGCCTCAGCCGGTACTGCAACACCCACAGGTGGGGCAGGACACACATCCAGGGACGAGGACGTGGATGGTTTTGTGATCAGGAGGCACTAGCATTCATTTCCGCCACCTCGCCTGTTTCTGCTTGGTGCCGCACATGGCCTCATGACCTTCCACTTACCCCCAATACACTCCGATGCACTCACCTTGGACAGCGACATGGATTGCCATATCCTGTTTGATGACCAATGACACAGCGACCAGACTGCAGACTGTACCCTTCCTCTTCCTAAGTACTTGTCATCCCTGGATGAAGTCTGGCTGGCCGTCCACGTGCCAATATTGTGTAGTGTGCTCGGCATTGCCCTGTACCGCTCCAGCTGCAGAACTGCACTGGATGTGCAATAAACATCCAGTGACGCACTGCTGTGTCATGTCTTTCATCATTCATGTATGAATGGGTGGATGAATGTAGGGACAGTGATTTCCGTTGCGTCAATGATGCTCATCCTGTGGGATGCCAGTCAGAGGGTGCTACATTGCATATTGTGTACCGGGTCCCGTGATCACTACAACAGGAACACACACATCAGTCACTTCCATGTCCGGACATGGACTGAACCACGCCCAGAGCCCTCGAGTCATTGTTGCAAGCCCTGCGCTGGTCCGGCGTACGGCAGGACAGACCACTCTGCTTACGCTCCAAGGCGGGGCCCTCATTGCTACCCGTCGCAGGCGTATTCGCTGGTGGTGTGCAGGTCACTGGTCTAGTTGTCAGCATGTCACAGCCACTCCCTGAGGGCAGGTTTGCACGCACACCACACCCATCCGGCACAGTCGCACAGGTCATGTGACCCCGCCAACATAAGGGGCCGACAACGTCACATTCCCCTCTGCCGGTGGTGACTGGATTACGAACACTCCACGGTTCTCAATCATAAAGGGCCCATGAGCTGTTGCGCACAGGGTTAGTGGCACCCGAGGTCTTGCGGCCGTCACGGGCCTACCACCACATGGCGCTGACTGGGGTTGCACAGGGTTAGTGGCACCCAAAGCATTGCGGCTGGCACAGGCACCCTGCCACGGGACGGTGACTTTGGGTGCACTGAGTTAGTAGCACCTTAAGCTGCTGAGCGGGTGTGCAGCCTGCAACAATGCTCTGTCCCGGCAATCTGGACAGCTCAGTTTTGTGTGCCCTGCTGGACCGCAGTGTAGGCCAGAGCTAACGGGCAGCGCGGGCAGACTGCCACGTGGCGTCACTTCCGGGATCCCAGAGTTAGTGGCACCCATTGGGCTGAGTGGGTGTGCAGCCTGCGATGATGCCGGGTGCACTGGTATGTCCTATGCCAAGGAGTAATCAAGCACCAAATGTGAAACCTGGTGGCCTGCGGGACGGGGCTGCATGGTTTGGAGGGTGCCATGTCTGCAGGCCCCGGGGTTGTGGTCCTGTCTACACGCCGGTGGCGGAAGGTGAGCAGTGAGGCCTTGGTGTGCATGCTCCGATGGGCGGCGGGAGGGGCTGGGGTGCCTCTGCCTGGGTGTACATGGACGGGCAGGCGATGTTGTCTTGTGCAAGTGTATGTACTGTGCCAATCATGTATCTGGACTCTGTTTCAGATGACGGCCCTGTCTCAGATGTGTGACCTGGTGTACTGCCATACATACTGGCAAGTGGTTGGAGACACACCTGTGGCAGCAGGTGAGCAGTGTGGCCTGAGTGTGCAGGGGTGGCACTCTCTCTCTCTCTCTCCCTCTCTTCTTCTCTCTCTCTATCTCTCTCCCCCTCTCTTCTTCTCTCTCTCTCTCTCTCTCTCTCTCACCCCCTCTCTTCTTCTCTCTCTCCCCCTCTCTTCTTCTCTCTCTCTCTCTCCCTCTCTCTTCTTATCTGTCTTTCTCCCTCTCTTCCTCTCTCTCTCTTTCGCTCTCTCTCTGTCCTTTGATGTGCACAGGACACATCTTCTCATCGTGATTTTTGTCTTGCAGGCTGTGACTTACTGATTGTCCCGAGGGGAGACGCCATGTGTCTTCATTTCATTTCAGTGTTCATTTTAATAAAGTTTAATTTGTTGTTTCGAAGGTGAATGTGTGATGCTCATTTTTGTAAAGACACATGCATGTCACCAGTTGTTATTGTGTGACATCAAGCGGATTATTTTGTACATGTTTAGGTGTAGATGATGAACCATGTCTTTGGTCAGGGGGTGCCGTGAGAGGGGTTCCTGGGTGCTGATGCCCTTTTGGCCCTCCGGGCTGCATGTTCAGTTGCCCAGGTGCATCTGTTGTTCTTCAGGTGTGACTCTGGGATGGGATCCCTTTTGTGGTGCAGGTTGTGGTCCGACTTTGCACCAGGTCAAAGCAGGTGTTATTTTCCTGCTGCTAACACACCTTATCGCCTGTTTTGTGTTCTTATCGCAGTTCTGGCTGGTCGTTGTGAATGTTGTGGAGTGGTGTTGTCAGGGCTTTTGGCACGGGAACGCCTACTCTGCATCTTATTAGCGATAGTTGCGGGTGTCATCGAATGGCGATGTTTTTTGCGGGTGCTATCGCGGGTAAACTGGTGCTGTGGGCTGTTAACACCAGCTTGTGATTGGGGCGATAAGTTTATCGCAACTTTGGCTGCGATAATGTGCCGTTAACTCGGCGATAGATCCTTGTGAATATCCCCCTACGTTTTTATAAAATGCAGCACAACAGCATACGTTGCTACACTGCTTTGCACTAAAGGAAGAGAGAAAACAGCATCATATTTACTAAAGTATGATTCTGTTTTTCTCTCCCTTAGCAGGGGAGCACTTTGGGCTGGTGTGGACTACTGGAGACACACTTACACCAAATTGCAAGGTTTTGTGGGTTCTGTCCAGCACCAGTTTTGTACTGGAAGATAAACCTTCTAGTCCAAACACTTTTTTCACTTTGTAAGACAACCTCAGATTTCCATATTTCTAATGTGAGTAAATTGAATACTGACACATTGGATAATGGTTATTAGAAATGTGGTACAAAGCACTATATAAAGCAAATTATCAATCATGGTGCTACTGTGGGAGCAAGAAGGGCTACCCCGAAATTGTATTTACCTCAATAAGAGTGCCCTTATTTACTGGATCAGCGTTAAACCTCATTTTCAAGGGACAATGTTGCCCTACGTTAGTGTACCTCCCACAACATAAAAGAAATCAGAACATACAACTTTAAATAAATGGATAAGACTGAATGGGCTCACTAAATAACTGAGTTATAGGTCAATGGAAAGCTAAAAGGTTTTATTACAGAATTAAAAAATAAAGCAGTACAGAGTCAATGTCATGAAGGGTCATATGAAAGTCCACAAAATGCAAAAATCTGAAGCTATTCTAAGTCCCAAGAAGGCAGCAAAATCAAGAGAGCAGCGGACATTATCTCTAGCAGAACAGAAAAGTATTCTCAAACCTTTCTTGCTCATCCCTATAGATTGGGTTTTTATACACTATTTTTGGTAATGAAATTAAAGTAACTGCACTTACAATGATGTGATCCAATGAAACATTTTGTTAGCAGATCAGAGCACATGAAAAATAAATGTTCCATTGCCTTCACTTTCAAGCTCTATCTGACTACTTGAATAATTATCCAGCACCCTTAATGCTAATGTCACCCAGAAATGCTAGAACAAAACAAGATCCATTAACTATAATGCGTTACACGAGGCACTGAGAGCTAACACAGGGTCCTTGCCAAATGTTTCAATTTGTAACTAAAAGTTCATCAAGAGCAGAATAACAATAAAATTGGAAATAAACCAGTACATTTTAGCTTGACTGCTTGCTGCTTATTTTGTGAGGAGACAAGGTTCCGGGGGCAAAAACATGAGTGACAGGTGACTTCCATCTTGGACAAGATGGCGTTTATGTCTAGCTTGTGATTTAGTTAACATGCATCTGAAAAATGCACTTTTATACATCATAGAAAATTAGTTTAAAGAACAGCACTACTATATTAGTGTATACATCTGAAATCGACAGTGAAATGCTACATATAGTTATGCACAAAATATTAATGCATACACATTTTCTAAAATCCTTATGTGCATTTAGGTGCCGATTCCGATCCTGTAAAACCCGGGTACAAATGGTCGTACAGAGCGTTTTCTCGGTACGACTCGTACCCGGGAATTCCACCGTACAAACCAGCAAGTACGATTCGTACAGAAATACCATTTCCGTACGAATCGTAAAAAACACCGTACGGCTAAAAAATACATACAATTCCGATCCTGGACAGCGTGTCCGCGACGTCCGCATGGAGTCAGGCAGCGTTTTATGGACCAGCAAGTACGATTCGTACCAACAGCACTCCGCACGGCTATATTTTTACAGGAGCCAAAAAGTGCCAGAAAAGCTAGTTACGCCGCGATGCACGAGGAAAAGGGGGCCCGCTACGTGCTGTACACGCCATCACCCACATCGTACGTGTCATCATGTACGGTGCGTACCCCAACATTGCATATGTACGTGCCGTACCCCCAGCCCCCCATATGTACGCGCCGTACCTCCAGCCCCGTATATACGCACCATTCCCCCAGCCCCGTATGTACGCGCTGTACCCCCACCGTTTGTACAGTACTTGTACGATTCGTACGTAAAAAATACGGATACGAGTCGTACGGGAAAAAAAAATACAGGATCGGAATCGGCCCCTAAGTGTTGTTGCTTGTGCATAATGTTTCAACTGAACATAGTAATGCAATTCTGTTAATGTAGAAAAGGTTGTTGCTATTTCGCACACATAGTATAATGCTGCACCTACACATATATTGCAGGTGTATCTTGCAGCTACACCACAATAGAACTGATTAAAGATATTGCGGGTCAGCACCCACTATTGAGTCCAAAAGAGAAGGGCCAGTGACTGTCAATATTTTCTTGTGAAAGGTACCCATGTGACAGGGAACACCCACAACAGTTCCTGGTGCAAACAGTCCCATCCAGGAGCAGGTCTATTTTATGCTACAGGTCGACTCTGAATTAAATCGGCAATATGTAAAGAAACAAGGAGACCAATACCCTTCGATGCACATGACGGGTTCAGGAAGCTGCAGGTTGAACCTGATATCAATGACAGCAGTGCAGCATCTCCATGACCCAGATGCTCTTCTTCTTTCCTCCTTGTGGTATGTGGTGATCTTGCAGCTGCTGGGCAGGCTCTGTTCATCTAGATGTCCTCACGAAGGCCTTCTATCAGCTAGGTCTTTTGCAGGCATACCCTGGGATTGGGTGTCTCCTCTCAGCCCACTCAGTCCAGCTCCTCGGAAGGCAAGCAGCCCTCCTCTCCCTAGAGCACAGCAGCAAGTCGCCTCAACAGAGTTTGCAGACTTAAACTGAGGCCCTTGTCAGAATGTTATGATTCTTATTTATGAAGGTATTCTTAAGTTCTTAAATAGAACCTCTTAGTCACTTCAGAGCGCTGTAAATTCAGGGTTGAACCAATATTTAATGGCGAAATAATGGTGCGGCAAAGATCAGCTTAGAAGTGATGACAAGATGGAGGGAGCGCAGACCAAGTGGTTACAGCCCAGCCATGAACTGCGTGTAGATTAGTCGATAGCTTAAGTTAAGAGAGCAGTACCTGTATCCATAAGACCTTCCTTAGTAACGTTATTTCGGGGGCTGGCACCCATAATTAATACTTATTAAGGCAGCTCTATAAAGGAAAACATTGGAATGTTGATGCTCCAATAGAAGCCCAGAGCACTCCATTGTCTTCAAAGGAGCGCTCAACATTCCAGTGTTCTCAATAATTTTAGTTAACTTGGAAATTATCTCAAGGAATGATAGTTCGGTTGGATTCAAGTATTCATTTTTTGTAAATTATAGTTTTGCTACGAGTTATACTCTGTCTAATTGGAAAGTCGTTTTTGGGTCTGGAAAGCCAACTTTTTTAACTGTAAAAAACTACAAGAAATTAGAAAAGGGGACATTAATGTTCAGTGAGCAATACTTGATAAGATCATGTATTTAAAAAGTAATAATTTTTATATGTCTAGATGAAAAATCAAGTAATTTAAATCGTTTTGCTACATTGGGACTGGATCTAAACAATTAAGTTTAATAATCTCCAAGTATTGGCTAGAGTTCATACGATCAAACTATACTCTGCCGTGTAAGAACCATGGTACTGTATGGAAATAATCTATTTATCAGACGCTACTGCAGATTCATTGCAATCCCCGTATTTTCAGGTTTAATTACTGTGTAAATCCTGTGTGCAGGGAAGAATAATGTTGTTTTATTCTTTCAGCATTCGGATGGACCTGCACTTTTTCTAATTTTATCTCTAATTAAAGTGCATTCTTTTCTTCACAAATGAATTTAGTGATCGAATACTCACTCATGCAAATTTCTTCCAGATGCCGATACACATCTGTCCAAATATATTCCATTGTTCAAAAGCATTGCCGTTAATGAATCTTTTCTGCCACCTAGAGGTCTTTTTATAAAGTAAAATACTTCTGTATATAAATTAAAAGCACCGATTGCACTTTGCAGACATTAACATTCCAATAACTATGTTAAAATAGTTTTCCATGTCAGAAAAAGTTGTATGAAAAAAGCAGCAATCACTTAAAATAGTTTTATTAAATGTCAGCATTTAACTCGTATGTGTTCAGAAACTTTACATATGATTGAACTCGAACATAGTGAACTCGGTAGAACAAACAAATGATTCAGTATCATTTTATAGAAGGCCTGTACATCCGATTCACAAAAATGCACACAATGGGCTCGATTCACAAAGACAGTGGGGCATATTTACAAGCCCCTTGCGCCTCTTTTACGACGCCGTTGCGTCACTTTTGTGACGCAGCAGCGGCGCAAAACCAGCGCCATGCTGCGGGGTATTTACAACGTGACGCATCTGGGAGATGCGTCACGTTGTAAAGCCCTGCACCAGAAGTAGGCCTTCCGGCGCAGGGAGGGCGTTCCGGCGCAGGAACGCCTCCTAAAAGTGGCTGAATGAAATCTACAAGATTTCACTCAGTCACTTTTGAGCCCATGCTGCGTCAAAACCCTGCGCCTGCTTGAAGCAGGCATAAGGATTGACGCAGCATTTCAAAGATAGGGCACCCCGGAGCCTTGCTGGAGCTGCGTCGCGCTTGCGACACAACTCCAGCAATGCGCTGCCTTTACGGCACAGATGCGTCACGTTTTTGCCCCATGGTGCGCCGCATTCTAAATGCGGCGCATCCATGGTGGCGGAATCCTGCCGCACAATAACTGGCGCATCCCTGCTGATATGCAGGGATGCACCAGTAATTGTAAATCTGCCCCAGTGTATGTAAATGTAAGTTCAACTTCTTTGCTCATAAGTTTTAATTTGGAAATACAAGGAATTAAAAGGTTAATTTGTGTCTCACAACGAATTGACGCATAGGGAAATATTATCCCACAACTGTGTAATATTATGCATGGGTAGATGCTACTCTAGTGTGGGTGTGGAGAGCGCAGCAAGGCAGGAATACCCACATCCAATCACTTTCAGGCTTGAGGGTATTCTCAAACTCTTTTTACGTCAGGACCAGATATTTACTTGATTCAGAGTCAGAGGTAAATCCACTTACAGGCTGGCAATGGGCTCTGCACAAAAACTGGTAGGATTTCATGGAAAGTCGGTTCGCCATGTGGGAAAATATAGGGGCTTATTTACAAGGCCCTTGCGCCACTTTTACATCATTTTTAACATGGTAAAAGTGACGCAAAAGTGGTGCAAGGAGCTTATAAATCTGCACCATAGTATCTATAGAGAGAAAAAAAACGGATCAATTGCAATTACATGGGCAGATCTGCATCTGTTTTGACCTAATTCAAAATCCCCAAAACTTTTCAGGGAGTGCCTTTAGGAAAATTGCACCTGAAAATGATGTACTCTTGGAAAGGTTTATACATTGATGAAATTTGTTAATCTTTACCGATGTAGGGCATTAGGACCCATATTAATCATAGGATTGACGTGGGACACCTAGGGTGATGCAAGGGCAATACAATCCTTAAAATAGATGGTCCTGGGTGAAACAAGGACAACGCAATCCTTAAGACAAATTTACCAAGTCATGCTAGGCCACCTTGTGCACCATGCATTGCTAGGTAAATCTGGAGTAATGCACGGCAGTACAAGTCTCTGCCTTGAGTGACGCATCCACCCATGTATTTTGGCACATTCTCAGATTTACCAAACCAGGTAAATCTGGAAATGCATCAAAATGCTGTGCCTTCCCAATAGAAGCACAAAAAGGACAAATATATTTATTCTCCTATTTTTGTTTTCAGGCGCGGCTGCTACCAGACGGGAGTGGTGAAGCGAGGGGGGAGAAAGGAAAATATAACTTTTTTAGAAACACACTTACCTGGAATTGTGCCGCGTGCCACCTCTACCTGGTCCTCTTTATCTTCCTCGAGTTCGGCAGCAGGATGCACCCAGACTCTCGGGCTCGCAGGTTTCCCCACAGTCAACCACAACACTGCAATGCAACGTTGTGATTGGTCTGAGCATTGTGGTTCGATGCTCAGATAGGCAGTTGGAGCCTGGGCATGTTATCCAATTTGGCTGTTATGCAGCCTGGGTGGAGAACATGCAAAGTATGCATGACGGCGGGACAAAGCATCATGCACACTTACAGAATGCCCACCACTCCTCCCCCTGCAGTGCTGTGGCATCACAGAGCCCAGCTCTGCCTGCACATAACCAACTGAGCCACCACAGTAGGAAAAATTAAATGATAATAATGCTGCGTTATTATCTTTTTATTTTTTCTCTTTCAACTGTTCGGAGAGCAGTAGGGCGATGCTCCTCCTCCTTAGCGGAGGAGCCGCTGCTGTTTTAGTTTTAAAGTGACTTTAAGCATAGGATTGTGTACTGGAAGGGTACCTTTCCAGTCCAAATCCTATACTACACTGTACAAATGTATGTGCTGGGCTCTTGGCTGTGGGGCTAGAGAGAGAGAGGAGGAGATTGCCATATTGTTGTGAAAATGGCACTTTCGAGCTCTCTCCTTCTCACACAATGCAGTGCAGCATTTTTGGCGGCATGACAGGAGAATTTAGTAAACAGACCCCTTAGAATTATCTCCCTACTATATCGTGGAACGATGCACGCCTCAATTGCAGAGTTCTAAGCCAAGTGTGCAGAAGATCAAATACGGTTGTAAAGTAACCCTGGGCGTAGTTCGCGAAGTAGCACTTCGTGAAGCTACGCAAAGTGCACTTCGCACTACGGAAGCTACGCGTAGCACTTCGCGAACTGCCTTGTTCGCACTGTGCCAGATGTCGTTTTCAATGATTGCACAGTGCGGACAAGCAACCGGTACTATGCAATCATTGAAAATGGCATCTTGCACAGTGCGAGCTGTAGTTTTCTGCTGCTCAAGTAGATTTTTACTCGAGCGGCAGCTTTCTCAACGCGAACTCGTAGTTTCTCATCGCGAGCGGTCACGAGCATACGCGACCACTCGCAATGAGAAACCTGACCTCCTCGCGTTGGGAATCTCGCCCGGAGGTTTATTTTCCATGCTCGCGATCGCCAACTAGACGTTGCTGATCGCGAACAAGGAAAAAGTCTCGCCGGGATGTCATTTTGCTTGCTCGCGGTCGCCAACTTGACGTTGAGGACCGCGAGCAAGCAAAAAAAGACTGCAGCACTAGGCAACACTACGCTACGCGTGTTCGCACTGTGCTACGTGCAATTCGCGTAGTGCGAAGTAGCGCGAACTTCGCAAACTACGCGAGTGTAGCGTAGTGCTTTGCCCAGGCTTATTGTAAAGTTACAACTGTTAGTAAACCTGTGGTAGTATTGGATATTTTTACTGACTTCACCCCTATTTTGGAAACATGTAAATTTAAACTTTTCAGCAAATTTACACTCTTTAATGGATGAATAGCTAAAAGTAGTAAAGTGTAGGAAAAACATTACTTGTAGTAAATCTACATGAGTTGATTTAACGTTGTCAATACGTCTCTAAGAAGAATAATATGCCAAGAATACTGCTTCCAGAACTACAGTTCAAAGAGCAGCTATAAACTCAGGTAGCAGTAACTAGGTAATGGGATAATGGGCCAGATGTACAAAGCATTTTAGCAATCATAAGCACTCTGATTCAGAGTTTGCAACTACAAAATTATTTTTCCTACGTACTAATCCCGTTTCAGGAATCAGCAAACTTTTACAATCAACTAAAATGTGATTTTGTCCCCTTGCTGTTTAAGTACTAGGAAAGTGATGATGTGGGTGTACCTTCCAAATTCCAAATCAGAATATGATGTATCGATGGTTTGCCTCGAAATCTGTTTGCAAAACATTAAAAAGTTACTGACTCCCAAACTGAAGTGGTACCCATTCAAAAACAGGAAAGGATCATGTGGAAAGACTTCCCCTATGTGAACTGTAAAAAAAAAAGTTTGTTGGGGGGTAGATGATTGTTGTAAATTACCCTCTTTTTTGGTGCCATTATCAGAAATGTTTGCCCTGTTTTATTAAGCCCGTTTTTGTTGGCTTGTATTCCCCCTTCTAACCATAGTAAAAAAATGGATATATCCAATTGGCATATTTAATTCATTTATAAGTCCCTAGAGTACTGCTTGGTCACAGGGCCTGTAAATTAAAAGCTACTATTGGGCGTTGCCACATTATCAACAGGAGGAGGAAGTGTGGTATTCAGTTCCGGTTTGAAAAAGAATGGAGGCAGTCACCAGAGCACTCAAGGTATGGATGTGTTCGAGATACTTTGAAGGGAGATTAACGAAAGTTTTTGGTGAGAGAAACAGGTCGAGGAGATTTTGAGGATAATCGAGGGTTATAGGAAGAACGGGGCATTCAACAGGTGTAATTGACAGCACGAATTCTGCGGGCAAAAATGTTGATTACGGGGTGAACGCAAGAACGTTTTATTTGATATGGTGTATATTAGGTGTAAAATTGATAATTACAAGACAGTTGTCTAATGGTTATGTTTTAAATTTGTAGAGAAACCCCTGACGAAGTGCCAGGAAAGGCACAAAATGCATTGGGTAATGGAATCGATTGAATCAAAAAAGTATCTATGTAGCGTTCCATGCTATAGGAAGAAGCACGTAATGGCATACCTACAGCACTAAGGATTTCAAAGTGAACATAGTGTCCGACATGCGACAGAATAAATTTCGAACAAACGTAATGTACGAACATGATTTGACTGAATAAACATTTTGAACGTGATTAAGTCTGCAATTGTATTTATGCATTTCAATGCTGTGCGTCCGGAGTGGGACATAAATCAACCCCACATTTCCAGTGTTCATAACCTACGTGGCCGGACAGACCACGTTACCGGGCCTGCACGCGAAACAGAATACAGCGAACAAGTATGGCAAAATTGGTGTGCACTCAGTCACCTGTTTTTTGAATTATCCTGGTTCTGTCCACTCGACGAGTAGCACCCACGGAGTAAGAAGCCGCAACCTACAAAAGAAATTCACAAAGGGACGTGTCGCATGATGGACTATTTTTACATCCTTTTTGAGATGATCATTACAGACTACTTTTTTAGAGCCAACATTGGATGAACTTGATCTTTTTGCACGGGATATCACTTACTTGAGGATAACTTGTAACTTGGCGCAATAGACATTGACAACAAGAGTTGTGGGAGGGCGGGGAATTTTCTGTTATATTGTCCAGGATACTGTGTTAAAAACGGGGTACCTTAAAATCGTTTCTGACCGAAGTTATATCAATATAGATTGTATAAGCATAATTATCAAAGAAATCACATGATAGCATAAGACCTCACACCACATTTCTGATTACTTTCTAACAACAGTAATGGTGCATTACGGGCTGAGTAGTTTGATCATAAAAGAGGGGGAGTGAACAGTGAGGATAAGGATGGGCGGGAACAAGACACAGGTGTTATCAACAGGAGGAGGAAGTGTGGTATTCAGTTCCGGTTTGAAAAAGAATGGAGGCAGTCACCAGAGCACTCGAGGTATGGATGTGTTCGAGATACTTTGAAGGGAGATTAACGAAAGTTTTTGGTGAGAGAAACAGGTCGAGGAGATTTTGAGGATAATCAAGGGTTATAGGAAGAACGGGGCATTCAACAGGTGTAATTGACAGCACGAATTCTGCGGGCAAAAATGTTGATTACGGGGTGAACGCAAGAACGTTTTATTTGATATGGTGTATATTAGGTGTAAAATTGATAATTACAAGACAGTTGTCTAATGGTTATGTTTTAAATTTGTAGAGAAACCCCTGACGAAGTGCCAGGAAAGGCACGAAATGCATTGGGTAATGGAATCGATTGAATCAAAAAAGTATCTATGTAGCGTTCCATGCTATAGGAAGAAGCACGTAATGGCATACCTACAGCACTAAGGATTTCAAAGTGAACATAGTGTCCGACATGCGACAGAATAAATTTCGAACAAACGTAATGTACGAACATGATTTGACTGAATAAACATTTTGAACGTGATTAAGTCTGCAATTGTATTTATGCATTTCAATGCTGTGCGTCCGGAGTGGGACATAAATCAACCCCACATTTCCAGTGTTCATAACCTACGTGGCCGGACAGACCACGTTACCGGGCCTGCACGCGAAACAGAATACAGCGAAAAAGTATGGCAAAATTGGTGTGCACTCAGTCAACTGTTTTTTGAATTATCTTGGTTCTGTCCACTCAACGAGTAGCACCCACGGAGTAAGAAGCCGCAACCTACAAAAGAAATTCACAAAGGGACGTGCCGCATGATGGACTATGTTTACATCCTTTTTGAGATGATCATTACAGACTACTTTTTTAGAGCCAACATTGGATGAACTTGATCTTTTTGCACGGGATATCTTTTACTTGAGGATAACTTGTAACTTGGCGCAATCGACATTGACAACAAGATTTGTGGGAGGGCGGGGAATTTTCTGTTATATTGTCCAGGATACTGTGTTAAAAACGGGGTACCTTAAAATAGTTTCTGACCGAAGTTATATCAATATAGATTGTATAAGCATAATTATCAAAGAAATCACACGATAGCATAAGACCTCACACCACATTTCTGATTACTTTCTAATAACAGTAATGGTGCATTATGGGCTGAGTAGTTTGATCATAAAAGAGGGGGAGTGAACAGTGAGGATAAGGATGGGTGGGAACAAGACACAGGTGTTATCAACAGGAGGAGGAAGTGTGGTATTCAGTTCCGGTTTGAAAAAGAATGGAGGCAGTCACCAGAGCACTCGAGGTATGGATGTGTTCGAGATACTTTGAAGGGAGATTAACGAACGTTTTTGGCGAGAGAAACAGGTCGAGGAGATTTTGAGGATAATCGAGGGTTATAGGAAGAACGGGGCATTCAACAGGTGTAATTGACAGCACGAATTCTGCGGGCAAAAATGTTGATTACGGGGTGAACGCAAGAACGTTTTATTTGATATGGTGTATATTAGGTGTAAAATTGATAATTACAAGACAGTTGTCTAATGGTTATGTTTTAAATTTGTAGAGAAACCCCTGACGAAGTGCCAGGAAAGGCACAAAATGCATTGGGTAATGGAATCGATTGAATCAAAAAAGTATCTATGTAGCGTTCCATGCTATAGGAAGAAGCACGTAATGGCATACCTACAGCACTAAGGATTTCAAAGTGAACATAGTGTCCGACATGCGACAGAATAAATTTCGAACAAACGGAATGCACGAACATGATTTGACTGAATAAACATTTTGAACGTGATTAAGTCTGCAATTGTATTTATGCATTTCAATGCTGTGCGTCTGGAGTGGGACATAAATCAACCCCACATTTCCAGTGCGCTGCCACATTGTGCCATCTAATACAGTAGCCCTGTAAGGCATGTCTCCATGCCTATCATTACAGCACGGGTGTGTAGTTTTAAAACTGAAATTTTTACCTGGCTAAACAAACCTTTTATGAATAGCTATTCCATGAAGGTGGGCCAGACCCAAAGCACACAACTAGATTAGCACACAGGCTTGCACTGTAACCAGTCTCTAATCATGTTCCTTAATACCAAACAAATTCTTCTTCAGATAAAGACTGTTCGTTTTTCAATGGGTCAAGCAGTTTATTGGAAAAATGTTGATATCATCTTTCCTGATTTATGTACAAATGCTTTTACCACACTTGTAAAATCAGAATACCACAATAAATCAATGAAGAAATCTTCTTATGAAAATAATTTATGTCTTAACCCAATGCATTGCAGGGAAAAATCCTTCATCAGGAGAAAGTATAGATGGAATGAGAAACAGAAAAGGTCAAATGAGGACAGTTTGTAGAGTGTCAGAGGAAATAAAGAAATAGCAGTGAGGATAGTATCTCTCCATATTTTAAAGGTACTCATATGTACCTTTTATGCTTTAGAAAAAGAAAACCGTGTCTAATAGTGATTTACCTATGCGACCAGATGAGATGAACCCTAGAGTGCAGTGAAACAGCGATCAACACAAGACGCTTGACTTTGCGTGACTCAAATGAATAGTACCCATCACCTAGTGACAAAAGTGCAAAAACTTATCGATAAGAGTGTTATAGTGCCCTAATACAATCTGTGTGTCAAGAAACCAATATCCTCTCCATGCTCAAAACATCCATTGCCATTTAATGGAACTACATTCACCATCATTCATCTTGTTCCTTATTTGTGCAAGTTCTCAGTCACAAAGAATGATGTCAATGAATGACATCAACGGAGATGATAAATTGAGTATGTGACACTCTCCATCTGCTGTTGGTTAAACACTCCATGATAATGTGTCAGATTGGGAAAAGAACTTTCAGTTACTGTGAAATTAAAATCCAACATCAGTAACAGACTGTCAGACCCATGCTGTTACACCTATGAAGGAACTGTAGCATTTAGTACCTGCATGGACCATGTAGTGGTTCAACCGTGTTCGACTAGCACAACCAGTATTGTGACGCATAACGACACCCGTTCCTATCAGTGAGACGTTCTCCACTAATCTCTTGGCTAAAAACTAAACATTAAAAATAGTGCTCAGTGATTCAAATGACTAATAATAAACGGAAAAAAAACTTGAAGGTGAATGCATGCATGGTTACCTTCTGTGTAAGACAATCTTTTGTAAAAAAAAGCTTTGTTATCGGCCATGCCAATAACCCATCACCACCCCCATTGGTATCTTTTAGCTGATTTGTAACGTGAACACGTATGGATGCGTAATATATACAGAAGACAGACCGAAATGAAGCGAGGAATCTAAGTGCAGGCAATAAAACAAGACAAAGCTGTCGATTGATAAATGACACTTGATCAAAACACATTTGGTAAACTACAATAATTGATCCTCATACTCTGAAGATCCTGACAAGGATTTCTATTTAAACGAATTGATTGTATAATATTTTTCACAGGTTTTCCATTAAAGGTGCACCTGCTATGTGTGTGCAACTGTAGGAAATTGTTATTTTTACTCTGCCAGTACACTGAAGCTTCCCAACCAGACCTCAGTGCCAGTGCTCCTTCCCCAAAAGAAAGTGTTGCATATGTGTGCTACAATTGGCTGAGGACTTTAACACCCTTGTAAGTCCCTAGCAAATGGTACACATGTACCTAGGGCATGAGCATATCTCATGCCACCGTAAGGGACCCACACAAATATTCCACAAAGACTCCCATTGCAGGTTGCGTGACATGGTGCTGAACATAGGTGAAAACATAACATGGCACACTCCTGTGTATCATACCAAAGTCAATGTATATAATATATGGGAGTCATCCCACAGCAATACTTTGAGCCCTAAGGCTGAGTGCATTATATTTTATTTGAGGACATATCTGCATGAGCAGATATGCCCCTTTGATGTCTAGTTCTATTACTGGATAATAAAAGTGAGCAGGGAAGCAGTCTTGGGGTATGTACTGGGCACTGGTCAAAATAAGTTCCCCAGATACATAATGTCTTCACTGAAGCATATGGTGTTTAGTTTCAAACACCTCATACCAATAAACCTACACTGATTCCAGGGATGGATTATTGATACATGCACCCACAGGGTACCATAGAGGTACTCCAAGAAACCTACCAGCCCTCTAGTGTGCTGGCTGACTGGTCCAGTCTAGCCTGCCACCACAAATTAGTTTCTGACTCCCAGAGGTGAAAGTCCACACTCGGAGTAGGTCAGGAACAATGCCTGCTCTGGAGGAAGGTGTTTTACACTTCCTCCAGGAAGGCTGGTAAATTAGCATTCCAAGGTAGTGAGCTTCAAAGAGACCACTACGTTTGTTATGTAAATCTGGCTTCCCTCAAAGGTTAAGGCATACCAACTCCCCAGTCCCGGTGCCCATTTGGCACCAGGACAGACAGAAAAATTAGTAGTCAGAGAGGTGTGTCCACCCTCCGGCTTGTTCCACCTCTAAGGTGGGCTACCTGATGTGTATTTGAAATTTAAAAGTCTGCCATCTTGGCAATGGCAGAATTAGGAACTCTTGGATGGGGTTATGTCCACTCCCCACAGGAAATGGTCATATATGGGGTGTAGTGACCCTGTTGGCTACTACCCTACACTTCCCTAACGCCCCTAATTGTTGCCTTCCTGCTGACTCTAAGATCAAGAAGGACAACAAAGAGCTGCAAGAAGCAAGGACTGTGGAGAAGCAACTGACTGGGTGACAACAACAAATACCTAGGAACTGCTTCCCTGCATCCTGCAGGCACTCTAAAAGAACTGTGAGGACTCTGGACTGCCGCAAACATAACACCGGAAAGCACCACTGCATCTGTGCACCCTACCCCTAGGTGAAGTTCGCCAACAGTGCCAGCGTGGTCCCCTGACCTCCAGAGATAAAGCCCACCTTGGGTTTGCTCACAAAGGACTCACCAATGCCGCCAGCAGTCACTTTCTGCAGGCCCCCTCCACCGTGAGTGTGTCCGGTGATGAAAGCCCGATGCCTCAGGACACCTCTGCAACTGGCCGCCCTGGCCCAAGGAGAAGAAGACCTAAGGTGTCCCAATACCCCTACATGCTCACCTTAGGATCAGAAGATTGTAAGTTTTTAATTGCCCAATTGCAGTACATGTTTTCCCTCATAGTATAACATTACTGCTCCCCAAAATTGCACTGTGTTAACTTTTGAAAACGGTAAAAATGTATGCTTCGAAAAGTACTTACCTGATTCCAATGATCTTGGTATCCAAATTCATATAAAAGTATATATTATTTTTATAAATTAGTGTCAAATTTCTTTATTGAGAGTGTGTCTCACTGTCTTTGTGTGTGCAAATAAATGCTGAGCCTTAGCCTTTGATATGCCTAACCTCTCACTAACAATAACACAAATGAGAGCATTTGGCATGCCATATGTGCCTCTGTAATCCTTTGGGTTTGCCTGAACTCTTTACACAGTGTACCTCTATTTGGTAAACTATATAGACAGCCAGCATTCTACAGCAACCTACAAAGAAACTTGAGCATGCAAAGAATTATAACAAAGATGGTAGTGAGTACATGAGAAAAATACAACACTGAATAATAATTATTCATCCTTGTGATCTAAACACATAATTTGCTAAGTGTCTCTGTACAAGTCTCATCATGAGCATAAGTCTAAGTGTGCCATTCTATGCCATACTGTCTGTGGACATTTCCCAAAGCTATTGATGATATACCCAAATGGTGAAAATCGCCCACTGGGCAAATCTCCAAAGTATGTAAACTATCTTCAAGAGAGGAATCCCTGAAACTTGTTTTTTATTAAATAAAAAACTGTGATCAATAGACATGTTTTTGTAGCTACCCTCCATCCACCATCGTTGACCTGAATAAATCCTGTTGTGGTGTTATAAGTGATCACAGAGACAAACCATGTGTCACCTCTCTCTCTCTACTTTCCACTGATGTCCATTATTGGGTATATATCTGAAAAAACTGTCACAGTGGTGAAGTCACAATGTGTTGTGTGCTTAACAGAATAAAAACATACAAACAAAGGGAAACTGATGGACTGCAGTAGTTGTTTGGCTCATTTAGAATACATGTTTTGCTGCCTCTAATCAGTTCTCAAAAATAGCACAACATCTTGAATTTGTCACTGAGACCCTGAGGTAAAAGATTATCAATTTTTTATTCCCAGAAAGTTTCTCTTTGCGAAACGTTTTTTGTATGTTAAATTCAAGACTTGGTATTATCACTTCTAGAACCAGGAAACGTAATCGCACTATATTATGTTTTTGTTCCAGCTAATGTGCAGCCAAGCAGTAGTTTGATACTCTTTTACCTCAGGGTCTCAGCTACAAATTGGAGATGTGTTACTTACTTTTCATACTCATCATTTTAATTGCTGACCGCGAGAGAATAGTGGAGAATGCCTCATGGATAGAAACATGTGCTGCTATCTGCCAACATACTGGTCATGCGGTCATGTGCCCCAGTTAGGCCAACACCCAGGAGGGAAACACTAGTATTTTACTCATACACAGCTCTTTCCTAGAGTTGGCTTCACTTTCACACGATGACTTCTGACACATATTTGCAGCTGTGACATTCTGGATTGGTTTCTTCAAAACTATACTTGCTTACAGATCAACTTTGCAAGAACACTATCATGCTAGCTTGACACCATGTATAAGGTTTATACATATGTTGTGAAAATAGGCTTGTTGTTTTTTGTACATATGGCAACAAAGCTATATATAACACACAAACAATGGCTGCCTGATCAAGATCTCTGCCGAAGGCAAGGATGCCTTTTGTTATAAATAAACATCTATTTCCAGATGTTGTCAGAGGGGTGCTTTACTATCATTGGCAAGGTCTCTACATGCTTTTGCTTTGGCCCAGCAGCCTGCTGGTATCTCTACGAGAAATGTCCAGCTGGTGACCACAACCGGGACCTACGTTCTTTCTCTTCAGGTAACAATGGTTGGCTCATACAGTACGGGGATTCTTGGCAGAACACATACACACGCCCTAGACACTTAGGTTAGGGGACGCATAGTAGGAGTATGCCAGATTTCTCTTTTGCTTTATATGCTTGCATATATACATTGTTTAAGCATCATGGTGGAACTTTCCATTCTGTTCATTGTCCTAGTATTTCTAATAACTTTTATTTGCTTCTGTCTATTGATCATTGCAGCACATATTGTATACAAGAATCATGTTGGTTCAATAAATACTGCAAACATCATACTGTGTATTCTGTGTACATTTCTTTGAGCGAAAGAGAGCACAAGTGACTGAGCAAAACGGTTCTAGATCTATTACCACGATTCCTGGGCGATCAGGCTTGTCATGTTTAGTGTTTCCCAGAACCATTTGCTTACTGTATAGGTTTAGAGGTACTTATGGTGGCACTGCGAGCTGGCTGGCCTAAAGGACGTCATATCCTGAAGGGGTAAAGGGAATCAGACTGGTACCATCCCAACTGTTCTGCTGTCCATAAACGTGCAGATCCTACCATAGTTTGGAACCTACATGACACTGCAAGCTTATCCAGACAGTTTCTCTTTGCAACAAAGTTGTTGTGTGTTAATTTCAGGATTTGGCTTTATTACCTCCAGAACTAGGAAACATAATTGCGCTATATTATGTTTTTGTTCCAAGTATGCGGTCAAGCAGGAGATTGGTACTCTTTTACCTCAGGGTCTCAATGGCAAATTGGAGATGTGTCATTTCTATTTCATACTCATCATTTGAATCACTGAGCACTATTTTTAATGTTTATTTTGTAGCTGAGAGACTAGTGGAGAACAGCTGACAGATAGGAACGGGTGACACTACGCGCCACCATACTGGTCACGCTAGTTGAAAACGGTTGAATCACTACACGTTTCATGCACGTACTCATTGCTATGGTTCCTTCATGGGTGCAACAGCATGGGTCTGCTGTCCTGTTACTGATACTGGATTGTATTTTCACAGTAACTTCAAGTTGTTTTCACTATTTGACACATTATCACAGGGTGTTCAACCAACAGCACAGGGAGAGTATCACATACACTATTAATCATCTCTGTTGATGTCATCCATTGATACCATTCTTTGTGAGTGAGAACTTGCACAAATAAGTAACGTGATGCAGGCTGATAGATGTAGTCCCATTAAACGGCTATAGGTGTTTTTGTTTCTTGGCGCACAGATTGGAATTGGGCACTGTAAAACTCTTATCGATAAGGTATTGCACTTTTGTCATAAAGTGATGGTTTCTCATTTGAGTTATGCAGAGTCATGCGTATTGTGCTGCTTCACTACACTTTAGTTTTGATTTAATTTGGTCGCTTTGGTAGATGATTTACCAGGCACGGTTTTCTTTCACCAATGCATGTAAGATACATATGAGTACCTTGAAAAAATGGGGATTACTATCCTTACTCAGCGTGACACTCATGTGCTGCTATTTTTTTATTTCTCCCGACCCCTGCAAACTATCCTAATTAGACCTTTTTTGTTTCTTATTAAATCTTTAGCTACCTCTGATAAGGGTTTTTTCTAAAAATGTATTGGGTTATGGCATACATTTTAAAGATCACCTCATTGATACTTTGTATTGTCGAGATTTTACAAGTATGGAACAACATTTGTACAAGAATCACGAAAGTTGAGATCACCATTTCTCTAATAAACTGCTTGAAACATTAAAAAAATTCATTCTTGTTCTGAAGAAGAATTGTTTGGTATTAAAGAACAGGATTAGAGACTGGTTACATTGCAAGCCTGCTGGTTATTATAGTTATGCGCTTTGGGTCTGGCCCTCGTTCGTGGAATAGTTATTAATGAATGATTACACAAGCAGCTGGCTGAGCTCGCACCATTGCTGCATGC
Source organism: Triturus cristatus (assembly GCF_964204655.1). Taxonomy (NCBI): domain Eukaryota; kingdom Metazoa; phylum Chordata; class Amphibia; order Caudata; family Salamandridae; genus Triturus; species Triturus cristatus. Next base: position 853,132,902 of record NC_140588.1, on the reverse strand, counting down.
TGAAATTCTGTTAATATTTTTATTAATACTGCCACTCAAGGTCCTTTTTGTTTATAGAATGGTTATGCCTGTAATGTATATGAGTGCATTATAACACATTTGTCAAAACAAATCTTTTGGCAGACCTATATCCTCTTTTAAATACATATAGGCAACTGATAAGGAAGACCCTAAATGCCCTTATGGTATGATATATGGTATGTAAAATGTAGGATTTGTATAATTCATATTTTAGTTGTCCTGGCAGTGAGAAACCTACAAAGTTGTTTTTCATTGTCACAAGACATGTTCTCCAGTAGGTAAACCCTGGTTTACAGTATAAAGATTAATACGTGCTAAATTCAGAATGAGACGAAGTGGTTCAATGGCTCATTTTAATAGCAACTTAAAATCCAACTTAATAATTATAGATTTAATATTACTATTTCAGAAATAATACTTTTAGAAAGTTGTCATTTACCTGCCTAAAACCAAAATAATTTCCCCACAATTGCCCAGTTCTCAACGGATCCCTGATGGCTCCCCTTGTAGTGAGATGTGTATTGCTACAATAGAGTGGGGAGGTGGACTCCTCCCTTCAAATGTTGGACTGTAGGGCTTTGTCAAATCACTTTCTGTGGTTTATAGGATGCCTAGCTTGTCAATGGCAGATGAAGCTCACAACTAGGCCTGCCTATCCTTCGTTTGTCTAGTCAAGATGACACCTAACCCAGTGGGGGTAGAGGAACTGACCAGAACTGGTTTAGAGGGTGAACAATGGATTGTACGCCACCCACAGGTTGGCACTGCCATAAATGTGGAACCCATAGACCTCTCCTCAGAATACTGCTAGACCCGTGAAGACTAAAACAAAGGACTCAATCAATCAGTGGTAATCACCCCGGGGTATCCAGGCACTGGTGAATCATGTATGTCAAAGAGCCAGGTCTTGAACTCCTTCCTGATGGTGGTCAGTGATGAAGTGGTGTGTAGGTGGAGAGGGAGGGAGATCCAGGATCTGGCGGCGAGATGGAAGAAGGAACGTCCTGATGTGTGGGTGCAGTGTATTCATGGGGTGCATGCGAGGGTGAGCTGTGTGGAGCGGAGGTTTCTCATAGGTAGGTGGAAATTCAGGCAGTGGTTCAAGTGATGTTCTGGAGTGCCTTGTATGCGTTGGTGGGGAGTTTGAACTGGCATCCGCCAGTGGAGGTCCTTTAGATGGTAGGATATGTGAGACCTTTTTAGAAGGTCAAGGATGAGTCTGACTGCTGTGTTCTGATTGGTTTGGAGTCTTTGCATGAGCTTGGGGGAGGTGCCTGCATAGCGTGCATTGCATAGTCAAGTTGAATGGTGATGATGGCTTGTGTGACTGCTTTCCTTGTGCTTGCAGGGAGATGACTGAAGATCTTGTAGAGTAGGCGGATTATGTGGAAGTTGGCTGAGACGACTCTGTTTATCTGGTGTTTCATTGTGACTTTGTTGTCTAGGTTGCATGCATGGTCGTTGGGCAGGGGGTGGGTCCAAGCTCTGTAGAGTCATTTCAAAGGGTAATGTCTCTTCCGAAGACCAGAACTTGGTCTTGTTGGTCTTGTTTAACTTGAGGCAGCTGTCTCTCATCCATAATGTGACATTCTGCATGCATTTGTGGAAGTTGTATTTTGTCTCAGTGGGGTTCATTGATATTGAGAGGATAAGATGGGTGTCGTCAGCGTAGGAGACGATGTTGATGTGGTATGATCTGACAATGTCTGCGAGTGGTGGCATATAGATGGTAAAGAGGGTGGTGCTCAAGGAAAAGCCTTGTGGTACTCTGAAGATGATGTGTTTGGGGGGTGAGGTGAAAGAGGGAAGTAACTTTCTGGGTAGGGCCTGTGAGGACAACTCTATCCACCTGAGTATATTCACCATGATTCTGATTTGGTGAAGCCATTGGGTGAGGGTGTGGTGGGAGGTGGTGTCGAAGGCTGCAGAGAGTTTTAGGAGGATTCCGGTGACCGTCTCGCCTCTGTCAAGTAGAACTCTATGTCATCTGTGGCTACGATCAAGGCTGTCTCGCTGCTGTGATTAGCTCTGAAGCCCAACTGGGATGTGTCAAGAAGGTTGTGTCTTTCCAGGTGGGTGATCAGTTGTGTATAGATGTCCTTTTCTAGGACTTTTGCTGGGAAGGGGTGGAGGGAGATTGTGTGGTAGTAATGTAGATCGGTGGGGTCTGCAGGTAGCTTCTTGTGGAGATGTTGGACCTTTGCTTTCTTCCATACTTCTGATAGAGGTGTTCAGTATAGTGGTGAGCTGAAGGCTGATTTTGTTGACTTCAAGGTTGAAAATATGGTGCAAGCCGGGGTCATCGGGTGCTCCTGAGTGGATGGATTTCAATAAGGTGGTGGTGGTAGGTGTGATGAGTTAGTCCCATGTGGAGAGTTATAGCATGGTATCTGTTTTGGGTGTGGGCCTGTGGTTGTGGGAGGCTGCTGGTTTGAAGTTTTTGTAGATAGCTGGAATCTTGTTGTCAAAGTGAGTTTGTTGCAGTGCTGTTTTTTGGGAGGGGATGCCTTTTCTGTGGCCCAGAAGCAGGAGAACTCTCTGACGACGGTGAAAAGTTCTTGGCTCAGCTGGAGCTGGCTTTGAGATGCTCGGTGAGAACTTCTTTTTTGTGATACTGATGTGGCGGTATTAGTTGCTGAGGGTCTTTTTGGAGGCAATGTGGTTGGAGTTGTTCTTTATGGTTCTCCACCTTCTTTCCAATGGTTTTCATTTCTGTTTTGCCATGCATAGTTTTGGTGTGAACCATGTGGCTTGTTTGGTGGGTCTGTGGGTCTTCCTGTGTATTGGTGGGGGCGACTAAGCTGGCTGCATCACTGATCCAGCGGTTGAAATTCTGTACTGTGTGGTCCAAGTTGGGGGGGGGTGCTGGGTTTGGTGGAGCTGAGGGCATTCACCCACCGTTGCTGAACTATGCTGATCCAGTTACAGTAGGTCCCGGTGGTCTGTATGCGAGGGTGTCTTTCACAGTGGGCTTGGCTCCATTGTATATTTGGAAGTTCATGTATTTCATGGTGGGTGTCGTCGATGGTGATTATGCAGGTGATGGATTCCTTGTGTATGATTGGAATGCCTACTCCGTGGTTGTTGGCACCGTCTTGGTGTTTTTAGAATGTATCCTGTGGCAGTTGCTGCTGCAACATCAAGGGCTGATGTTGGAGTGAGCAAGGTCTTGGCGATAAAAGTTACATTCAGGGCTAGCCTGGTGATGGTGTCCCAGATCTAAGTGCCCTGTTTGCAGAGGGATCTGGCATTCAGCAATAAGCATTTGACAGACTTCTGATCTGAAGAACCTGAAGGAAGATTGGACCTGCTTGCCATGACTCCAGTTATCTGGCCCCGTGTTTGAGCTACAGAGAAACAATATGCTTCCATATATCTTTGCCTGCAACCGCCCCGGTTCCTGCTGCTTTCCTTTGCTGGAGTGAGTCCTAACCTTCAAGTGGTTTCTCCAATGTCCTGAACCATTGACTGGTGTTAGAGTGTACTCCTTCAGTCCCTAAACATGTCAGTTGGCCTCAGTTTGCTGGTTTGCCCCACTGAATGAGATCTGACTTCCCCAAAAAGTTTCTTAGTCTGAATGTAGAGAACTTAACTGGTACCATTGCAGAACAGCATCTGATAGATGTCAAGACCTTCATGAGTATGGATTTGGACCTTCACATACTGGAAAACTGCTCTTCAGCAACCCACCATCTTGCCAGGACACATCTCAACCTCCCCACTTGTGACTGTCTAGAGTGAATGCACATCCCCTTCTCCTGTCAGTCTAAACCAGACTTTGAATACAGGAGTATTTTAGAAGACACAGAAATGCCCACTTCTAAAAGTGGCCTTTCTAAAATAGTAATAGCAAATCTGCTTTTACCAATAAGCATGACTATTACTACTATTCCAAACATACCAAACATGGTAATGCTACCCCTTTCATATCAGAAATTACCACTGAAGTACATATAAGGGAATTCCAAATGCAAAACTATGAGAGGGCAGCCTCCCAGCAGTGAGAAACAAAATAAGCTGTTTGTCACTACCAGGACATGCCAAACAGTTAAGGCACATGTCGTACCTGTGCCTGTCCAGGGTGAGTAAGTGCTGGGCTTAATAGATTTTGGCTGCATTTAGAGTGGTGGGAGGAGTTTCTCCTACACCTGAATAGGCCTGGTCTGCATTTCGAGTGGTGGGAGGAGTTGCACCTGCACCTGAATAGGGCTGTGCTTAACTTTCACAATGCTGTCTCCGCTCCCCTGGAGTGTGTCTGGAGCCAGGGCTTGGTATTGAATGGGGTTGTTGTGCACTTCTAAACAGTGGGTGAAGTGCCCCCAGAAATAAGACATTTGGACTATAAGTACAGGAGCTGTGACCCCATGATTTTAGACATTGCATGGACTTGAAACCAGATGCTGCTGTCTCTACAGACTGCACCTGCTAGGCTGACAGAAGGACTGCCACTCTTGCTGCAAACACCCTTGTGCTGGCCTGCCTGTGCCCTGTTGTTGGTGCTGCCAGTGTTCTCCCAGGGGGCCCAGCACATGGTGAGTGCTGGCTGTCGCTCCTGGACCCTGCAGCCAGAGCTGTGAAGAGAGCACTTTGTTGCCTGGCAGGATGTGCTTGTAGAGCGCAGGGTGAGTGCAGTGTCTTTGCCTTTGTTTTGTGAAAAGCGAGTGAGGATCACTTTTGTTGCCCAGCAATGCGTGCAGCACCGCAATATCCAATTGGTTCTGGAGGGATGGAGTGGGAGCTGAGGGGAAGAATTGTTTTCCCTCTCCCTGCTTGAAACTGTCGTGAGGTGCGTGTGGAGGTTGCCTGACAACCAACCGAATCAAAGTATGCCGGACCTGGAGTCACGACTGCTGCAGTATCTCAGAAGAGATGGGTTCCGCATGGACCAGGTTGCACTTGCCCTTTTCATCCTGGCCAATCGCCATCCAGATCAGAAAAAGGAGCCTAGCCCTGCCCTGCCTGCAGGGGCGGTAGGCATGCACCGGAGGTTCTTACTTCCGAGACCAGATCTAGGGCTCCACTCCAGGAAATAAGAGGAGCTCTAGCAGTGCAGCCAGGAGAAGCTGCAATGGTAGTTGCCGGGGCGGGGCCATGCTGTTTGACCCCGTGGGGGTTCGAGGTGTCCAGATGGATCTCTGACTCACCTGGAAGTAGGCTGAGTCCCCCTACCATTTGCAGCTGCCTTTAACTTGTCGGCACAGAGGGAACAAATAAGGTCACCCCACTCAATTACGGCAATATGGGTGTGGCCCTCACAGTGGGTTCACATACCAGGGCGGCACTTGGTCTCTGGTGGCCTCGGGATGGGGCCCTCGATTAGGATCTTGCTGCTTGGGGAAAACATTACTGGGAGTACCGTAATCTCAGTGATAGGTGCGCACATGCTGCTGTGCCCGATCTCCCTGTGAGGAGTACCGTGTAGCTTGGAAGATGTGAGCAGGAGCACTGTCATAGGTCTCTTCTTCATTTTGTGCCCTTATGTTGGTGTATGTATTGTTTTATTCCCTAACCTGAATGTTATGCCATGATATAATGTTGCCTATTGAAGTGGTGTTTTGCTTGCACAGTAATTGTGATTCATGTTCAGGTCCTCCTACATGCTGCATTTCATGTCCCCAGGCATAGGTCGTTTTATATCTTACCAGGAAAGGATAAGGAGTATTATTTCAGTGTAATCATTACATGTGCAGTAGTGGTTTTACAACATATGCAACCAATAATGATTAATCGGATTGCACTAACTTGTAATGTTTTGACAATTGCCTAGTTGCAAAGTGTTTTTATGATCTATGTCATTTCGTGACTAGTGCCTAGTGATTTATGTGAATGTGGTCTAATGTTTTTTATAAACAATACAAACAAATATTGTATATAACCTTGTGTAGAGTCTCTTTGTGGTGTGCCTAGTGTCACTGGTGTTTGTGTTGTGCAAACGCTTTATACATTGCCTCTGGAATAAGCCTGACTGCTCGACCAAGCTACCTAGGGGGGTGAGCAAGGGCTATCTTGTGTGTTTAACTTCCTTTCCCTGACTAGAGAGGTGGGTTCTGCCTGGCTTTGGTGCATAGCCTAGCCAACCAGAAACACCATTCTAACAGAAGCTATAGTGTTCTTTTTACCAAACCAGTGGAGATGAAAGTAGGGGGGATAGACATTGATGACTGTTTACTGTTCTGCACCAGCTAATTAGTAAGGAAGAGATTTGATGGGCAAATTAAATATGACCATTCATTTTGAAACTGATGGTACCACGATTTGTTCTACACCTGGAATCCCACTTTTCCAGAATCAGGGCACTAACAGCATATTCCTCCACTTGAGGCCCAATTAGAGTGCAGCCCACTGATATGGAGACATTTACTACAGCAGTGTACACCATCCTTGTAGAGACACCATAATTACTGGGAAAGGAGGTTCAATTGCCCAAAGAATTCATTTTTAGACAGCAAGGACAGGACCCTGAGCCATCAAATTCCAAGTTGATATTGCAGATAGAAGCATTGGAATTGACACCGGCTTATGGGGGAGATAGCGTCTACAACACAGTCATCACATCACAGTTCCTTTACAAGGAGGTCATTACAACGACCGCATTGTTAGAATGCAATGACTTTACAACGCAAGTCATTAGATGGACTTGCTGTAGGGGGTGCTCTAACATTAGGAATAGTATAATTTACTATTCCAACACCTTCCCTACTATTGCGTAGGCTGGAGTAGGAATAATATATTATACTGTTCCTAAGTCCAGCATGGTGCCTACAGCAAGTCGATCTAATGACTTGCGTTGTAAAGGTATTGCGTTCTGAAAACACGGTCATTGTAAGACCGCGTTGTAAAGGATTGCAATGTGATAGCATGCATAGTAATATGCTATATTCGCCTATGGTCCTCTAATAGCCAGCGACCATAATAATGTTTTGTGGGCATGTGTCATCTTCCTTGAGCCAGGAATGACGGTAAGGGAAATACTGGATGACCAACTGTTTGATGGTGACCCCCGAGAAAATAGTTGTGATTTTTCAAGAGGGCATACCAATAAGGACAGTGTTAGAAGTCAGAACAGCCACATCACATAGAGTGTTTGCTTTAGTAAAATAAGCAGATCTGTCCCAAATACCAGACACCCTGTGGACTAAGGGTCCCCACAATGATGGCCTCATCTACACTGCCGGACCATTCAGAATTGTATTGAAGAACGGTGCCTGCTTACACAATGTCACCTATCCAAGAAAGCAGACGAGGGCCTCGCCCCTACTATACAGGCGTTGCTAGAGATGGCAGTGATTTACCTGGAATGTCTCCTTGCAATGACCTGATTCACCTAGTCAAGTAAACTAAGGGTAATATTTGGTGCATGGTTCAAGACCTGTGTCCTCTGAACAGCATAGTAGTACCAGAATTCCCAATCTTCCCTGGCCCCTCCATCATCTTGACAAATATTACCCATGATGCCAAGTCATTTTCAGTCATTGATTTAAAGAATTCCTTCTTCGGCATATCTCTTCATCCAGACAGCCACAATCTGACAGCGTTCTCATATCAAAGGACCTAGTGCTTGTACTTTTACTCTCATTCATCCCAAGGGTATTGTGAGTCCCCCAGAGTGTTTAAAAGAGTGATAAAGATTGACCAGTCAAATTTCCAATGTTACAGTATTCTCTTGCAATATGTTGATGAAATATTGATTTATAGTCCAACAGAGCAACAGTGCATTACAGACACTATGGGGCCCATTAGGATGTCGGGCGGTGGCACCACCGCGGTGCTGGCGGTGCGGAAAACTGCTTTTTTCCGCCTTCGAGCAGCGGTCCTCTCGCATGCCATATTAGTATAGCCAAACATAGGCCATTTCCCGACCGCCGCGGTGCGACGCGCACCGCCATCAAAGTGCGCCCACCACCGCGGAGGTGGGAGCCAATGGAGACTCACCGCCGTGCGGAATCATGTCTGCCCCGCTCCACAAATTAGGATGACACAAGCAAGCAGACGCACCGCAGCGGAGACACCGCCCAACCAGAGATGGTAGTAGCTCGACAGCGGAGCACCAAACCAGAGTCCCAGTCACGACCGCCATGGACCCAGCTCTACACGTCTGTATCTGCTACATCACCAGGAACTCATGGACCGCCGAGGATGCCGCCGCAGGTACGCAACAACACAAACACAACACACAACACACGGGCTGACACAGGGTCCAAATCCACATCAAACACCCTAGGGGGGACAGGGACACATCCACAAAGGCACCCACACATCACCCAACTGCCACAGAGTCACCTCTCTGCATGCTGAACACACAGCTACCACCACCATGAAGTAATGTCCCTGTCACGTCACCGCAGCGGCGATCACAAGCAAATACATGTGCACAATGCAGAAGGCAGGGCCAGTGCCAAGCATGGGCAGGGCACAAAGACCACAGGGTCACACCCCCTCCCACCACACACTAGCACACCCCATGAAGAAACATGCCATGTGCCCCTCCTGTGCACCGCATGAACAACAACAAGCCAGGTCAATATACACCCTGCACCACACAACAAACAATCATGGAGACACACACTGCAAGAGTGGCTGTACAGGAACACACAACACAGAGAACAGTAGCACAGGGCCAGGGAAACACACACACCACCACAACACCACACTAAGGGAAATATAAATGAGGACAAGCAACCAATTAACACATACAAGGAATTAACATCCAAATGGATACACAGCCTGCACAGTCACACATACATACCACAACATGACAAACACACCCCACATGCCAACAGCAATGGGGCACATCAAATATGGAAACCAAGGTGGGCTGCACACAAATGGAAGGCCATGGAGACACACAACAAGTATGTGTACATCACATAAACACAAGGAACAGAGAACAGCACCCTCACACCAACAAAGCACACATGGCTGGCACAGTCAGTGAACTCAAACCACAGACAGCTCAGTGCAACAACACAGGGAGACAGCAAGGCAAACCACGTATAGGCACAAGGATGAAAGGAAGGTGCTGAAGTCAAATTGTGAATAGCCACACATCCATACAACTACTTCACAGGAGCACACCAGAAGCACTACACACATGGCCCATCTACACACCTCAGGACTGACAAACCCAGTAAGAGTCTACACACATACCCCCCACACACCAGCAGCACACAACAGCAGCTCCAAACAAACTGAAGGCTGGCAATACTTGACAGTCAATACACACACAAACAACCACACATCCTGGTCTCAGCCACAAACATCACACACACAGGGCTGCCACCACAAATGTGGAAACAAATACAACAGACAAACACATAACCCAACAGAAACACACAGAGCCACAACAACAACAACAGACATGCCCTGTGCAGCTAAACTGGGGAAAGGCAATGGGAGCACAGACACAACAGGAGTGCACAACCTCATCACTCAGGAACAATGCACAGACAACATACCACAACACACACAAGAAGTGCACCATCACAGAAAAACACAGCCACGGCAAACAAACAACAGATGCACAGGCAGAACAATCACATAGCAAACACAGCAGGACATCAGGGGATGCACACCAGGCAGTCACAAGGCAACATACACACACAGCACTGCATGCACAACAAGCTGTGTGTGCACACCAAGCATACCAGACACACAGCAAACAGTGACAGAACAGCAACCCACACAACACCATACAGCACAGCACAAAGACAACAGCACACCCAGGAAGTGAAGCAATAACACAAACACACACATATTTCCAACACAACACAGAATAGATGCACAAGTCTGGGACACAAAGGTGGAAACAACTTGACCAGAGGACTGGGCAGCACACACAGTTGAACTGCATAGGAGCAACCATGACTGACAAACAGCACCAGAACATCACACACGACTCAGTGGGGAAAGGCCCTGAGTGACACATTGACCCTGGAACTGCACCACAATGCACAGTGTCACAAATGAAGTCATGGGGAGGCACACACACATACAAACCAAGGGGACAGCTCACAGCAAAGTGAAGTGTACTGCATGTCAGCAGAGGACATGGCAGGAGTGTACCATACACAAAGAGAGGGAGTGCAGACCCACAATGGGTAAGCAGCTGAAGCACAGATAGGGGATGGCATGACAACACACACAACATGCCACACTGGAGGCAAGAAGGCACCATGTGACAGCAAGGCATGAGAAAACACAACCACAATGGCAGTGTGGAGCAGCAGGTCTGCACAGTCTCCACAAATAGCCACCAGACAAATGGATGTGCAACAAAACACAATACTGACTTGCCAGTAACACTCTCTGCATACTCACAAGTGACAAAAACAACAAGTAGGAGTCAGAAAGAACTGCAAGGACACACCAACACACTGCACAGTGCACAACATACAACTCACACATGGACACACAACCCCATCCACAGAGATGAACAATCAAAACAACAGGCAAACAACTCATGGGTGACACATGTGTGTAGTTAACATTGCAGAGGCATGTACACATCAACATTCCTCACAAACTCACCCCTTCACACTGCACACTACCTGGCCATCCAAAAGCACACATGGGACTAGCATGACTGCCCATCACAAGATGACCACACACATATACTATTGGGCACACATAGAGGAAGAACACACATACATGATGACCCTGCACAGCCTGCCTGCAATACTGTGTGCAGAAACCCACTCTGTGCTGGCAGTGCCCCCCAACCTGACATGTGTACAATATAGCCAACATGAACTAATTAAGTAAATGACTACTGCTAACCATTTGAAATTGACACCATTGCCCACACAAGTATCTGGGTCAAGAAGAACTGAAGACCCTGTCACCCCTGAAAAAAAGAGAGTAAGTGAGCCCAAACATTCACTATGTTGAAGTGCCACACAGACCGTGTGGCACAGTTAACCATTTACACACAGCAAAATAACTTTATTCAGTAAGGACACTGACAAAATAGTCTTTATTCACATATTGCACAGATAGGTACCATGAGAAGAGAAGAGCAGCGCACAAAATGCAGAGCATATCCATGAGAAGCTGCCCAGGCAGGGGGCACACAGCAGTGAACGGCAAGGCCAGTGGGTAAGACAAAGTGCAGACTGAGTCCATGAGAAGCTGCTCAGGCAGGGGGCACACAGCAGTGAACGACAAGGCCAGTGGGCAGGACAAAGTGCAGAATGAGTCCATGAGAAGCTGCACAGGCAGGGGGCACACAGCAGTGAACGACAAGGCCAGTGGGCAGGACAAAGTGAAGACTGAGTCCATGAGAAGCTGCACAGGGAATAGTTCAACACAGCAAAGAGCAACAAGGCCAGTGGCCACTTTAGGGTGTGAAGTTTGTCCATGAGAAGCTGCACAGGGAATGTGTGTGTCTGTACCTTTCCATGGTCAGCAACACAGTCAGGGGGCAACAATGTGCAGTACAGGCCCACCTGTGTGAGAGACAGGTGTGTGAGGGTGACTACCACTCAGACTTGGCTGTCAGGCGGACTGGGAGATGGCTGTGTCTCTGGGACAGTTTGGGCACTTGACCGGGAAGAAAGCGGAACAGCTGAGGTAAAGCTATCAGTGGCTTGGCAAGCCGGAGGACTGCTTGGACCAGGTGGTGTAGTGGCATGTGGAGGTGGAGTCATGCAGACGGGAGACACGGTGAGGCTGGGAGATTGTGAAGGGGTGCCCTTCCACTTCTTGGGGATGCTGAATGGCTTGGCTGACTCTGGATCAATGGGAAGGGGTGTGGGCACAACAGGCACACTCACCATCACAGCTGCTGCAGGTGCAGGCTCCGGCAGCTGGCCCCCCTTCCCCTGTTTACTAGGTGTTACCCCTATAGTGCCCTCTGGCCCCTGCTTCACTGGGCTTGGAATGGTAGTTGAGGTGGTTGGTGATTCTGCCTTGGAGCCCTTTCTAGGGGTACCCTTGGCATGCACAACCTCCTTGGTGGCCACAGACACTGTATGCTTCTCTTTGCAAGATGCTTTAGGTGCAGGAGAGTCCTTGGATGGAGATGCCACTGAGGCATGTGTGCCTGAGATCTGCTGCTTTGCTTTTTGTCTACTGGTGTCACCTGATGGGCTTTTCTCCCTGCGCTCTGGGGTGCCTTTGGTCTTCTGTGGGGATGGGGTCTGCACTCGAGACCGCTTGGGTTGCTGCTGCTGTGCTTCGTGTGCTGTATCGTGACTTTGACGTATGTGGACCATGGTCACTATCCTCAAACGTGCCCACTGCAAGGGGGGTGGACAAAGGGACCGGAGCTGGACTGTGAGTATCTGCCTGTTGTAGGGCAGACATCACTGTTGATGACAAAGCCTCGACTGTCCGGTTCAGTCCAACCACGTCGGAATGTATGCCCTCCATGGAAGCAACCACCTGGGCCAATTTCTTCTCGTGGTTAATGAAGGCATTGAGGAGAGCTGTCGGGCCTACACACAGCTGGCGCAAACGGTCCACAGACTCAGCACTGATGGTAGCAGGGGGGGCAGGGGCAGTGGTGGCAGGGGTGAAGGACATTCTTCCCCTCTTACTGAGGCGGACACGAGCAGCACCAGAGGAAGTGGCTGGAAGGGTGGGCAATGGCCGCTGTGTGGTGGAAGTCGATGCAGAGTCCCCATTCACTGTGCCCTCCAACATGGATGCATCCATGCTGGCATCGGATGATGTGGTGCTTTGCATCTCAGGCTGGGATTCCTCCAGCAGACTCCTGTCTCCCTCTGAGGCGCTGGTGACATCTATGTCACTGGGGTCCTGGACAGCTGTTGTGTTAGTTTCACCCCCACTGGTGTCCGTCTCCTGTCCCTCCGTGCCCACAGGTGATGATGCATGAGAGAGAGAGAGATGTAGGGTCAGGTCAGTTGCAGCAACAGAACAAACATATGCAAGCAATGCATGACAAAAGTTGACCAAATCTACATGTTGTACATCACCCTTTTACAATCACATCGTGCCAACTCACTATATAGACCCAAGCAGTGCGTGGAAACTGGAAACTGGAAACTTAGGCATGAGTGAGCCATGTGATGACCACACAGGACAACACAGGACAACACCCTACTTGTGGCTCTTTTCAAACAGATGCACAACTAGCTCTGAGCACACCTAGGGACATGATGGGGGCACAGTACTTGTTGCCAATGACAGATCTGAATGGAACAGGAGGGGACAACACAGACCCAGACTACAACATGACAGTCCACAATGGACATTAGCCCATGACACCCACTATGTCGTACCTTGGGGACAATAGAATGGTGCACATTGCTGTCAGATGTGTAGGCCTCCCCAATCTGGGTGCATGCAATGGACGCATTGATGTACGCACAGTCAGATCAGGCACACTGCTGTTCCCTCCCATGGGATTCTCAAGACTAGCCCAATACAGAGGAAACCTGAAGAGCACAGCGCAGAATGTAATATGAAGGCACAGTATCCAAATCACCTTTGTAAGTACAGATAGGGCAATTACATGCCACCGGCACCCAGGCCAGCAGCCACTTACATGCCACAGCATCACACTACCAACATCACATAGGCCACCGCTGGTGCATGCTCTGTATACATGCAGCCAAAGTCAGACTCCCCAAATGCTCACCCCTGGTTTGCTGCTGATGCTCCTTCAAACGTGCATCCAGTTCAGGCTGTGCTACCACCAAGATGCGCGCCATCAGTGCTGTCATGCTGTGCCATGCCAGACGCCCAGTGCGAGGAAGCAGCCCCAAGGCCATCTCTGCCACATTCTTTGCCAGCCAGCTGATGTCGTCCCATCATTTGTGATAGTGGGTTCGCCGTCGGATTGAGACCCCCAGAGCTCGCACCTTTGCTGCAATGGCCCTCCACATGGCCTTACGCTGGTGTACCTTGAGCTGCAGGCAAGACAAGCGGGGGAAATGATCAGTGACACAGTGTCATGTACCAAGATCTATCAGTATAGCAGCAAGATACAAAATCATCACATATACAACAATAGGTCAATCAGATACTATATTACAGCTCACATGGGACACCTGCATGGGAAAAGCTGATGTTAAAGCATGAAGGTGTAAGGGCAAAACACAGTCCCTGCACATCTCACACACATGCAGGATGCCAGCACTGAAACACCCATGTAGCCTGCCCACATCTCCAGTCCATTGTTGGATTGAGCAACACATACATCACATGTCAACCTGTGTTTTGGTGTGGACTCACTGTGTCCAAGACTGCGCAGCCATCAATGTCCCTGTCCTGTGAATAGATGAATGTGTCATGGTGGTCACATTGAGGGACATGATCTCACAAATACAAAATGCCATTCACAAGTGCAGTTGTGTGCAAAATACAGTGCTGAGATGGCCCATAGCTGAAGTTAAATGTGAAAAGACTGATGTCATACTCTGTAAGTTGAGTGAGGTGTCCTTGTCTTTGTAGGTGGGGATTGTGCAGGCCAGCTGGGCTCACACTGAGATGGACTACATGGGCACACACAGTCATCCAGCCAAGCAATCACTGTCCTGACTACAGCATGAACAACCTTCTGTGTCAGGTCATTCATACATACATGTGCAGGGAGGGAAAGCTGTGGCATTGTGTACACACACCCTCCCACTAGAGACAGCATGTCAGGCAGTGCATGACACTACCCCACACTCTCAGGCACATACTGCATCGGTCCAACTACATGTGTGCCCCCCCTGCCTTACCCCACCACAGTCAAAGACATACCACGACATTTGGGGCACCATATTGCCTTGGGTACTGTGTGAGCACCTTGTCCACCAGGACCTCCAGCTCCTCGCTTGTGAAGGGACTGGCACGGATATTCTCTGTCCTTGCAATCACTGTGGACATGAGACAACAGCGGCAGAATTGGGTGGTGAGGGGTCTCGGGCAGCAGACCCTGGAGGCAGCAGCAGGTGAGGGGTCTCAGACAGCAGTCCCTGGAGGCAGGAGCAGGTGAGGGGTCTCATGCAGAAATCCCTGAAGGTTGCAGCAGGTGAGGGGTTTCTGGCAGCATGCTCCGGTAGCAGTGGAAATGTGAGGCTCACTCCCACACATATATAGCCCTCTGAGGTCATTTCAAAGGTTCCAAGCTGCAGCAATTGGTGGTCCAGCTCTGCCTATTTCAAATGCGTCCAATGACAGCCTCCGTGGTGGCGGAGCACGTCTGCCGCGATCTTCAAAATTGTATCATGTCACCACAATCATGGCTCCCATTGGCTGTAAGGGCATGCTCCATGGCGGTGACACAATGCTGGGGCCCGGGGTGCGCTACTGCGATGGTGCATCTTTCAAATGCAGCCAATGTCCGGCTCCGCGGTGGCGAAGCACGCCTACCGCGATCTTCAAAATTGCATCATGCCACCGCTATCGAGCTTCGCATTGGCTCTAGGGCAAGCTCCATGGCGGTGACACAATGCTGAGGCCCAGGGTGTGCTACCGCAATGGTGCATCTTTCAAATGCAGCCAATGTCCGCTTCCACGGTGGCAGAGCACGCCTACTGCGATCTTCAAAATTGCATCATGTGACCGCTATCGAGCTTCACATTGGCTCTAGGGCAAGCTCCATGGCGGTGACACAATGCAGGGGACCGGTGTGCGCTACCGCGATATGGGTGGCGGAGCATGCCAACCGCCATTTCCCCATGTCTCCATGCCTATGACTATCGCACTTGTGGGAATAGGGGTGCTGGTGACACACCGCCGAGGCCAGGCGTTAGCTACCGCGATATGGGTGGCGGAGCATGCCAACTGCCATTTCCCCATGTCTCCATGCTTATGACTACCGCACTTGTGTGAATGGGGGTGCTGGTGACACACCGCCAAGGCCAGGTGGTAGCTACCTCGATATGGATGCCATACATTGACACAAGGCACTGTGATTTGGGTGGAGGAGCATGCCCACCACCATTTCTCCATGTCACCATGCCTATGACTACCGTGCTTGTGTGAATGGGGGTGCTGGTGACACACCGCTGGGGCCAGGCAGTGGCTACCGCGATATGGGTGCCATACAATCGCAATGCCCATCTGTCAAACATCAACAGGGCACAGTGCCAAGATGGTCAATGGAATATCACCGTGCACACAAGACCAATCTCCCATTTATTCCACTGATGGCTACACATGCCATGTTTGTGTGTGTGTTTCGTAGATTGGCTGGTACCCACTCACATGTCACTTATGGATTTGATGTTGGTGTAGGCAGGATAGTGCTGTTCTGGACTCTACAATGTGTACACATGTCAATGTGTTGAGGTGCAGTGACAATCACAGCGATGCGTGTCTCAATGAATGATGAACTATGTTGCATTGCCTCTCATGCCTGCTCATGCACAGATTCGTCAGTCCTGCGCAGACTGTGGTCATTGTGTGGTGGATGTGTGCCAGGTTGTAATGACGCATTGAGGTGTGACACGTACAGCAGCTAGGTATGAGACAGTTTGTTAGATTAGTTACACGTTTGATGGATGCTGTACTCCCAGGCATGCCCATTTGAAATGTGGCCGTATCACTATGTGCATTCACATTGACCAAAGTGTTGTTTGAGGTACTTGTCTTGTGTAAGTTGACAGGTGTGGCCTTTGTGCACATGAAGGTGTCCCTACATGTGAGCTGGTCTGTTAGTCAAGGTTGAAGTCAGACATTGTTGTCGTTGTGTCATCTCATGATGTATTGCATTGACATGTGTTCACTATCATCTCCACTAGGAGGCGACCAAATTTGATTCGTCACTTGACGGTGCTGGAGGACATGGAGGATGTTGCGATCATACGGAAATGCCGCCTGGACAGAGCCACCCTGAAAACCCTTTGTGATCTGTTGGAGCCCCACCTGCAGCCCCGCAGGACATATCCAACAGCTTTTACCCCTACTTATAAGGTGATGCAGCCCTGCATTTTTGCCACTGGATCGTTCCAAGAGACAGTGATCTGCACTGGTGGGATGTCACAACCGATGTTCAGCATGGTGCTGCGTGATGTACTGTCCGTCATGATGCTGTACAAGGACAGATACATCCCTTTCCCCAGGGTGCTGAATTGCCAGCTGTGAAGGGAGACTTCTATCCAACCAGAACAACATTGTGCCCCAGCTGATGGCTAATCTTCTTCCCAAGCGTGCATGGATTGTGGGTGAGTGTGCCTAGTTGTGTGGCATGCTGGGTGTGTGACCTGCTGCCCTCAGCCTCTGCGACATTGCAATGTCTATTTGTGTTTGTCATACCTAGATGACTCTGCATATCCCAACCGTCCCTGGTTGCTGCGCCCACTGCGGAATCCCAGGTCCCCGGCTGAAGTCCGCTACAATGAGACCCATGGGAGGACACGTCATGTGGTGGAGCGTACTTTTGGTCTGCTGTTTCCACTGCCTGGACTAGAACAGAGGTGCACTGGCATACTCGCCCAGGAAGGTGTGTCCGATTGTAGTGGCATGCTACACTCTCCACATCCCCTGCTCCTGGATGATGGTGAGGACCCAAGGCCCCAGCCTGCAAACCAAGCCATGTCCAGTGATGAGGACAGTGGAGAGGAGGAAGGTGTTGACCCGCTACTTCATTTGAAGGTGGGTGTCAATGTGCAACATACCCATTGTCTGCTGATATTGCTGTTGTCGTGAAGGGGCATGTGAGAATTGTAGCAGCAGCCAGTTTTAGACTCAGTGGTGGTTGGCAATGTTTCTGGGACAGGTCATTTGGGAACATCTACAGGACGTGTATGTTGACACTTGTTGCCCATTGTGACATGTGCATGTTGGGTTATCCTGATGCCACACCCAGACCAGTGGAAGTAGTTCTGTTGTGTTTCCCTAGGTGCCTTCGACTTCTCCTTGCCTACATACAGCCCATGATCCTGGTACATTGTGATCATGTTGAAGACTGTACATCCTGCAATAAAGACGGAGCAGACAAGGCAACATGTGTGTAAGGATATTTTATTTGCAATGGTGAGATGCAAGGGGTGTGTACATTTCCATTGGGGGTGGGGTGGAGTAGTGAGTTGACAGTTGTGGTAGATGAGATAGTCGAGTAGTCACCACACTGCTGTGGTGACCCAGTCCAACAGACAGATACCATTCACAAGGCAGTGTGGGAAAGGACAGTCCAAAAAGTCAATGCATGGGTGGAGTGGGTTGCCATAATGGCTGGCTCCGTGACTGGCGTCTGGCAGGTGCTTGGCCTCCAGATACTCCCAGGGTCTTCTTGGGACAGCCCCTTCATCATTTGGTGGGGGGGATCCTGCTGCAGGGCCAGTGGGGTCTGAAGACTCACCCCTCTCTGTGGGCACAGGGGAGGATGGTGAACTGTCATTGTGCAGCCCACCAGAGGGAGGTGGAGGTGTTGTCTTTGGCGCATGCCTGTCCCTCAGTACTGCCACTTGTTGGCCCAAGAGGTCCACGATTTGTCCCATGACATGTCGACGGACCTCATCAGCAGGATGAGCTCATGCAACAGTTTGTCCGACCGACCAGTTCGTCCCTGGGCCTGTTCGTATGCGCCAAGGACTCTGGTGATGTGTTCCAGGGATTGGGTCCCTGCCTCCTGGTATCTGTGGGTGACCCTGCCCCTCCCACCTACCCTGCTGCCACGGACCTGTTGCCTCAGCACTGTGGGCACCCGCATCCTCTTCCTGCCCTCTGTCGGTGGTGTGATCATCCTCTGGGACAGGGAGGGTGTTGCAGGCAGCACTGGTGGTGGTGGTGGTGGAGGTGGCCGCACAGGCCGTAACAGCAGGGGTCTGCAGTGAAGTTTTTATTGCCGCAGATGTGGTGGGGGGACGATGGGGTCCTGGGACCTGTTACTCCCTGGCACACCAGATGGGCCGGCTACGAGCCCATCGTCCAGGGAATCCTGAGAGTCAACATCTGAGAGGCCATCTACCGGAGGAGGAGAGACTGGCTCTGCAGGTAGCTGCAGTGAGTTCTTGGGCACCTGTGGATCAGATGGAAAATGGTCATTGTAGTGGACCACTCAAGCTTTGTGTTAGCTGTGTGTCATTTCCTTTTTGTACACTGTACAATTGGCTGATCATCACATTGTTTACTATGTGCACTACTGTGCTTCCTGACATGATGCAGTGGTACATGCATTACTTGTCCATGGTATGAGGTGTCAAAGCATACCATGCGACCCGTGCATAATTCATGATTACAGGGACCAGTTGCCATCTAGGAACTGGCACAACATGTTTTTCATTGAGGACTCTGTTGATTTGTCTGACCTGGCAGGCGTCACATCTGGACATGGACTGGCCATTGTCATTTCCTGCATACCTTTGTCCTGTCATGTGCATATCTTGATTTGTACCACCAAACATGCTTTCGTATTTTTCGAATGGTCCTTGTTGCACTTGCCCCATGGTGATGCACATGTCAATAGGTGCTGTGCATGATTGTGCCCAGACTTTCTTCTACATGTGCATTGGTGTGTGTTAGACCTGGCACCTTGGCGTGAGTTTCCCTTCCACTTTTTGATGGTGTGCCTCGATTGTTTTGCTGGTGTTGTCCGCTCAGGGCACTGCGCCACGGCTAATCCGTGCCGCAGTGCAAGTGCTCCCTAGGTAAAGTGTACCTGTAATTGATGTTCATGATTGGTTTATTGGATTCACTGTCAGTCCCCAGTAAAGTGCACCAGGGGTGCCAGGGCTTGTGAATGCCAATGCTGCTGGTGGGCTTGCAGCGCTGGTTGCGCCACCCACAGAAAGCGGCCATGTAAGATGTGTCTAGGGTCTGCCACCGCAGACCCTGTGCGCGGTCTGGACCGTCGCGCTGACTGCGCAAGTGCCCCCACTTGCCAGTCCCTAAACCTTCCCTTACCTACATATTAGCCACCCCTCTGGTAGGCCCAAGGGCAGGGTGCATTGTAGGCATAAGGTAGGACATGCCCTGATGTGTGTGGCATGTCTTAGTAGTGAATTACAGCCATCTTCGTTCTTCACTATTGAAGGCTACCTGCTCTCCATAGGCCAGAATGGGCTGCTGGAGTCACTACACGCTGTGACCCCAGTGGACTCAGAGAGCATGGTAGAATGTCAAGTTTAGTATGCCTGAACTCAGAATAATAAAATACTTCTTGTAGTCAAGTTTATTTTAATATCCTGGGTTTGTAAATACTACTTTTAGAAAGTTAGTATTTACTGACCTGACCATTTCAGTCCGCCTCTGCTGTGTGTGTGTGTTCTGCCTAGCAACAGTAAGGAGCAGGGTTGGGGAATCCCTAGAGACAGGTTGGCTGCCAGGTGGTGGGTAGGGAGAGGACCCCAGGATGGGTGGGAGGAGTACACCTTGACTCTTGAATAGACCTGTGCTCTGCCACCACAAAGCCGGCGCCGCCCCCTGTGGGGCGGCTGATGTCTCTGCCCTGCTGCTGAAAGGAAAGAGCAGAGTCACCATAACAAAGTGCTCCAGAACTGGACTGAGCCAGGCCCAGGCCCCCTGGCGCTAAAGAACAAAAGAATCATGGTATAAAAGTAGGAGCCTGGCTCCTAAGAAATCAGAATCCTGTTTTACCACAAAGAACCTCTGCCCGACTAGAAGGAGAAGAAGACGCTGGAGGAGCTGGCCTGCTGCTTGCCTTGCTGAGAAAGGAGAGGAAGAGACTACTGAGAAGACTTTGCTGCTTTGTGCTTTAAACATTCTCCAAGGGCTTGATCTGAGCTTGCCCCCTGAACTGAACCCCAGGACCAGTGGGTTCTCTGTGCTTTTGCTCGTCCTCCGATTCGAGCCGTGTGTGCATCCCGCTGGAAAGAGACTGCGCCCCTGTCACCGCCTGCCACTGGAGCGCGCTGAATGCGCTATCACCCCTCCCGCCGGAAGCCGCCCGCCGACTGTGATCTACGCCGGGTCATCCAGCTGCACTGACCGTGCCCTGTGACCCCGCTTCGCTATCCCCGGACACCTCAGGCCGCGCCGCCCCCGCTGTGGAGACCCCCCCTGCACCGCCGTGCTGAGGGTCGCTGGCCGCGCCTGCCTACCTGCCCACACCCGCTGATCGAGGACCCAAGACCACTCCCCAAGCTGAGAGTCGCACCGACCTGTGCCGACCCTCCACATCACGAAAGAAGTTCCAGTATCGGGCTCGGGGCCCGCAACGCCTTATTTCCCCGTTCGCGGAGCCGATCTCTGTGAGTACTGGAACCACAAGTAACATTTGCAAGAGACTGCAAAGTATCTATTTGAAGCTACGAACAAAGAACGTTTGCCTGCTTTTACAATCTGGTGGCATAGCGAAAACGTTATTGGTCTTGTGATAAGTCTGCTGAGATATATATACTTATTTTTACATAAAGAAGCGCATTTTTCTACATATCCAAGTCTGGTGTCCGTTTCTGGGGGGATTGATGTATTTACTGTGTGTGCGATTGTAAGTGCTTAACCAACAACGCCTGAGGAATCGCCTTGGCTGCTCACGCCACGCACCTAGAGGGTGAGCAAGGGTCATTCACGAGGGGTTATCCTGCGCCCTGACGTAGAGGAGAGGGTTCCTGCTTGACACAAGGGCAACCTTGCGCCAACCAGAGATCCCCGACCCTAACAGTGTGTCACACTTTTGTAGCTGTGACAGTTTCCATATCTCACCCGTGTGCACACTGTGCATGGCAGTGGTGTAGGTGTGCATATTTATGCAATGAGAGGGCTGTTGTTGTCATATGGCACCATTTCTTTTGTGACGAATGTGTGGGTGCATGTACTGTCTACTTACCTGTAATGTGCTCACAATTGGCTTTGTTATGTGACAAATCTGTGTGTGCGTGGTGGAGGCTTACATCCTGCTCAGTGGGGTCACAAGACAGAATAATATGCCTACCTACAGGCCCCCCAGACACCCTCATTGTGAAGATGGCTACCTACCTGTAAGTTTGTTTTGTGTACTGCAATGCCTTCCAACTTCATCTTGGTGGGGTGGAGGGAGGGCTCCATCCTGCCGAGGTGTGGGACAGGGGGCATGGTGGGAGTAGTGGTACAGGCCCCCCACCCCAAGACACCCTCCCTGGGAAGATGGCTACCTACCTGTGAGTTTGATGTGGTTTGTGTAATGGCTGACACATGCTTCTGGGTGGGGTGGTGGGAGGGATCCATCTTGGTAGTCTGTGGGACAGGGGGCATGGTGGGAGTAGTGGTGCAGGCCCCCCACCCCCAGACACCCTTCCAGGGAAGATGGCTACCTACATGTGAGTTTGATGTGGGTTGTGTAATGGCTGACTCATGCTTCTGGGTGGGGTGGTGGGAGGGATCCATCTTGGTAGGCTGTGGGACAGGGGGCATGGTGGGAGTAGTGGTACAGGTTCCTCACCCCCAGGCACCCTCCCAGGGAAGATGGCTACCTACCTGTGAGTTTGATGTGGGTTGTGTAATGGCTGACACATGCTTCTGGGTGGGATGGTGAGAGGTATCCATCTTGCTAGGCTGTGGGACAGGGGGCCTGGTGGGAGTTGTAGTGCTGTCTGCCTGTACACATGCCCCCATGGTAATGTTGGTAGCTATGTTTGGGGAGAATGGGAGTGGGTGACTGCTGGATCTGTGAGCCATGTTTTTGTGAGTGTGTGGTGCAGATGGATGGTATGTGTCCTAGGTGGTGTAGCTTTGTAGTTGTGCAAGACAGTACATAGCAGAGTGACGGTAGTCATTTGTTTGTACTTACCAGCCTACACTCAACCGGCTACTCCTTTGAGACTCTCTGGATGCAGTATGGCAAGCACCTCCTCCTCCCATTGTGTGAATGGTTTTTGTGGAATGGGAGGGCCACCGCCAGTCCTCTGAGCCAGCTCACAGTTCTTGCTCCTCCTCTCCTTGACCACCCTCTTCAGATCATGCCACTGCTTCATGATCTCCTTTTTTGATCTTGGGGTGGTCCCTACTGCATTGACCCTTTGGACTATCCTTGCCCACATTTGTGTCCTTGTGGCTAATGGTGTCTATTGGACCAGGGTACCAAAAAGCTGTGGTTCCACTCTGACTATCTCATCTACCATAACCTTCAACTCACTCTCAGTGAATTTGGGCATTTTCTGTGTGGCCTTGGTGTGTGGTGTGCAAAGTGGTTTGGGTGCAGGGGTGCGAGTGGTGGTTGTGCTGTGTATAGTATGTGTTGTGCAGGGGGGTTAGTTGTGCAGGTGTGGTTG
Organism: Triturus cristatus; assembly: GCF_964204655.1. Taxonomy (NCBI): domain Eukaryota; kingdom Metazoa; phylum Chordata; class Amphibia; order Caudata; family Salamandridae; genus Triturus; species Triturus cristatus. The sequence goes on along the minus strand of NC_140588.1, from coordinate 853,109,779 downwards.
TGGTGGTGGGGCTGTATGTGGTGTGGCTAGTGATGTTGTGTCCTTTGCTTCTCCTGTCAGCTGGGGTATGTGTTCCTTCTCTCCTGGGGTATTGCAAAGCATTGTGGTCAGGGAAGGGGCTGGTATAACACTCAGCTATTTGGGTGTTTCCAATTGGGGTGTTGCTGTCAGGTGTGTTGTCCTGGGATTTGTATTTTTCTTTTTGCCATGTGGTTGTGTCATTGGAGTGTGTTTTGTGTATTGGGGGGGGGGCATGGCTAGTTTTCTGTGTGCACTTTTGGCCTTCTCGGGCGTTTTTGCTTTGTCCGCCATATTTTTCACGGATCGTCTGCCGCGGTGGCTGTGCTTCAGCTCTTCCGCTGGCTCTCCCATTCATCCCATTGTGCGACCACGGCGGTCGGAGACAGCGGTATGTACTGCGGGACCATTGGGGATATCCTAATTTCCGGTGCGGTGTCTCTGCTATACTTGTGGTGGGTTGGTGTTTTTCCTCCGTGAATCCGACCGCCGTGGATGGATTTTGGTCATCTCTGCCCGCGACGGGCGTTTTTTCTTGGCCTTGTTCCGCCGCAGTGGGGCGGTTGATCCTAATTTGGCCACCGGTTTTCCCACGGTGCCGGCGGGCGGTTGTTTTCTGCTTCCATGGCAGTTGGGGTGCTTTTCTGCCCGCCATCCTAATGGACCTCTATATCTCTTCTAGCTACTCTTGCCCCAAAAGGGTCTAAAGTAGAGAGGGAGACAATTCATGACTGTCAGAAAGTAGTCCAGTACTTAGGACAATTTTTGTCAGTGTCTGGTCAACGTGTAACACCTGAAAGGGCAGCCTCCCTCCAAATGAGGGAACCAGAAATGGTCAAAGGGATGCAGAAGTTCATGGGTCTCTGTAACTATGTGAGACAGTAGTTTTTTTATTATAGTAATGAAAAGGTTCCCCTCCCACAAACCCGGAGTCACCCAACCTATCCAACATGGTGGCCACCAGGTGGCAAACAGGAAATGGAGTCGACGATCTAGTGGTCCTACTGGATACCGGCAGCCTCCCACCAATCAGAGAATGGCCAGGCGGGACCTTGGAGGACAAGAGGACGCAGTGAAACAAACTTGAGGAGGAGAAGGAAAGAAGTGAAACCGACGAGAGGGAGGTGACCGAAGAAGCAATTCCAGCTGGAGAGAAGGAGCAGCAGACAGATGACTGCTCTAGAAGCAACGCAACTGAGTCCAGCACTCCAACTGTGGAAGAGGTGACTGTGACTTCCACCCCCAGGAGGGTTGTGGGTCCAGGCAAGTGCCCCAAAAAGGGTTCTTTTCTTTTAGAGGCTGGCGGGCGAGGTTTAAGGGCCACACCACCACAATGCACTGAATTTCCCCTGGCACCTAGGCACCGCATGTTAGGGAGCACGGGTGACAGGAGCACTCTTCCCTTTTATTACTATCGGTCCGAGTTGAGACCTGATTGTGTCCTTTGTTTTCTCTTTTCTTTATTTTTTCCCCGGGAACTCCATTGTAGGCACCCCTCCCCCCCCCCCTCCTCCCAGAGGTGCAGAAGCAAGACTGGGGCAAGACCAGCACAAGAGGGGGAGAACAACTGCCGGTGGACGTGGCTTTTGTTTCCTGGTTTGCCATTTTGTTTCCCCCATTTCCTGACTTTCATTTTGGCAACCCCAAGATTGGGACCCGGTGTATCTAAGCAAGACTCATTGGGATATACAAACTTGACTGTGTTAAATTAAAGATACCAAGTAGACTTAACAACCCCTATACAAGCCTCCAGAGCAGTTTCTTTATCGGGAGAGGCTGGACGGCCTGAGCAGCTACTTGCTCATAAGCATCCTCATTAGCTGCTATCAAACAGGCAAGAGACAGAGAAGACAGGATAACATGGGCACCAGAGATAAAGGAGACCTTTCAGAAACTGAAAAGTGGAATAAAAAATGGTCTGAAGTTGAAAACTCTGGATTACTCTATGTAGTTTTATTTATTCTGCCATTGCAACAGTCAGGTGATGACACATGACCTCACACAGAAGTATCCGCTAGGGCACAAACTGATCGCATACTTTAGTGACCTGCTGGACTCAGTCATGAAAGAACACCATCCTTGTGAGCAGGCTCTGGCAACTGCAACCTTTTAAGTGCAGAAGAGCACCCCATAGTTATGGGAGCACCCTTGTCTCTCTAACAGAAAATGCATTTAATTGCGAGGTAATACTGTCACTACCATCTTTGAAGGTTGTAAAGTGTCATACCGTGATCTCTGAGACATTCTTTGCCCACCCAATATTAGATCCGGTTTACAGTTCCTCCATGATTGACCAGGAGACAGGAATTTAGATACACAAAGGCAGCAGTAGTCATGGCTCAACAGCACGGTTCCTCTGATACACTGCAGGTCATAGAACAATGGACATTACTCAGCCCAGGCAGCAGAACTAATAGCATTAATAGTGGCCCTTAAGTCAGGAGCTGGAGAATTACCATATACTCAGATTCAGCATATGTAACAACCACTATGCACTCAAGCATCATGCGGTGGAGCAGGAGAGTGTTTCTTATATCAGATTGCAGGCCTCTAATGGATAGAAATTTCTTAGAGGCTCTAATAGAAGCATTTTCATTACCACAGACACACAAGTGGGCAGGATTTTGTGTCTTGGGTAATGCACTAGCAGATCAGGCAGCTACGGATGCAGCTTGGCGCAAACCCCCAAAGGTACCATCAGACCCACAACCAGCCCCAGTTCTGGTGGCTCAGATATTTACCATGTATCAGCACAGCTGTATGATCTGCCAGCAGTATTCCCCTAATCCCACAGTAAAAGCGATAAGTTCCACCATTCTGTGCCCTCAAAGTCCCTTTAAAGCCCTTCATCTGGACTTTGTAGATATGATTGATAGGTGCAGTAACTACAGGTACCTCATCGTGGTGGTTTGCTCATTTTTCCAATGGATCGAAGCAGGACCGTGTTTCCATTGTGATGCCAAGTCAGCAGCCACATTCCCAGTTTGGGAAGTGGTTCCACAATGAGGAATCCCAGAAGGGTTATGATCCGACAATGGCACTAATTTTTCCTAATATAATATTTGAACATATTACAACACTGTTAGGGATAAAGCACAAATTGTCCTCTGTGTACCACCTTCAAAGTAATGGTATTGTTGAGCACCGGGATGACCTCTTGAAGAGCAAGATCAGCAAGTTATGCACTACTTTAAACAAAAACCATTTACACTGTTAAGTTAAATGAACTGATTAAGTGTTCTACTACCCAATGGTGTCTTGGCACTGGCTACTGAGTGTCATGAAGGAAAGACTTAAAAACAATTAAATAACAAGAACTTGAGAGATTTTCTTAAAGTCAAAAGGTTTGTGGAGGATTTGATGTGGAGCAGAATCTTGCTTCAGGCGGTGGAGGCACCCAGCACAAAGTTGCATTCACCACATGACGCACGGTTGAATTTGGCCAGAATCACAGATTTAGCTGTGGGTGATCTTAGGAGCATGTTGGGAGTATACCAATTGAAATGATTTTTCAGGAATGCGAGTCCTTCATCCCATGGAGCCTTAAATGTAATATAAAGAGCTTTGAAAGTAATTGTGTGCCTTATAGGCAACCAGTGAAGCTTCTTCATATGTTTAAACACCAATTGGTATTTTGGAATCTTAAGGAGGAGACAGGCCACGGCATTTTGTAAAGTTTGTAACTTATTTATGTATGCATTTTTATATAGCGTGCACTTTACCTGAAGGTGTCAGAGTGCTTTACAATGGAGCCAGTTCATTACATAAGGACTTCAGACTACATGAATTATATAGAAGATACAAACAGAAAAAACTCTAAGCTTACTTAAGAATGGCAGTAACTACTTATGTCTACTACAAAAAATAGTGGCTAGAGTTACATATATACAAGATGCTGTTATTGTGCATTAAGATAAATTGTATTGCAGTAATCAAGTTTGGAAAGGGCAATAGAGGTGACTACCGATTTTTTCGAAGCTGTGGTGGAATGAAAGGAAGAACCGTTTTTGTCATCTTAAGAGTATAACAAACTTTAGAAGAGACCACGTTTGCTTGATTCGTACAGGAAGGCTGGTCATTTATCAGAACATCCAGATTGCAGGTTTTACTGACTTGTGTGGCAAAATGGCCCAGCTCTTTGGGCCAGCAGATAGGAGACCAGAATGAAGGTTGGGAAACAAAGAGCAGGACCCCGGTCTTTCCTGAATTTAGCTGAAGGCAGTTCTCAAACATCCAGGTACTGACTGCCTGCATACAATTACTAGAACTGGTTCCTAGGTCAGGCCCCTCATTGCCAACACAGACGACAATTTGAGTAACGTCGCAGTAGGATGTGAGGGCGAAGCCAAATTTTTTATGAGCTCAGCTAAAGGAATATTATAAATGTTAAAAAGGCTGGGGCTAAGCGAGGACACCCGAGGAACCCTGCACTGAAGACAAAAAGGTGGGGAGACATAGTTATCAAGGCAGACTGATTGTTTACGAGAATGTAAGAATGAATTAAGTAAGTTCCAGGCTGATCCGGTGATACCGATCTCAGTTAGGTGGGATAGAAGTCTGCTGTGTTGGACGGTATTGGATGCAGCCAACAAATCCAGTAAAATCAGGGCTAATTAACCACCCAAATCAATGGACATTCAAATTTCAACGGTAGCCTTAATTTGGACTCTTTCCCTACTATGGTCTGAACGGAAACCAAATTGATTGTCATCCAGGAAATTATTGGATTGAATAAATTCTATGAGTTGGAAGCTCGTTAACTTTTCAATAATCTTTACCAGCAGGGGGAGACAGGATATTGGCCGGTAAATATTTGGATCAGAGGAATACAATGAATGTTTCTTGAGGAGAGGAATAACTGAGGCTTTCTTCCAGCAACATGGAAAGGAACCAGGAAGAAATACAAGTTGGAAGATATTGGTTAAAACCGGGGCGATAGTATCTGCAACAAGGGCAGTGACCCTGGGCAGGCAAGGGTCATCAGGAGAGCCAGATCGGACAAGCAACCGGCACTGTGCAATCATTGAAAATGGCATCTTGCACAGTGCGAGCTGTAGTTTTCTGCTGCTCGAGTAGATTTTTACTGGAGCGGCAGCTTTCTCAACGCGAACTGGTAGTTTCTCATCGCGAGCGGTCGCGAGCATACGCGACCACTCGCAATGAGAAACCTGACCTCCTCGAGTTGGGAATCTCGCCGGGAGGTTTATTTTCCATGCTCGCGATCGCCAACTTGATGTTGCTGATCGCGAACAAGGAAAAAGTCTCGCCGGGATGTCATTTTGCTTGCTACCGGTCGCCAACTTGACGTTGAGGACCGCGAGCAAGCAAAAAATGACTGCAGCACTACGCAACACTACGCTATGCGTGTTCGCACTGTGCTACGTGCAATTTGCGTAGTGCGAAGTAGCGCGAACTTCGCAAACTACGCGAGCGTAGCGTAGTGCTTTGCCCAGGCTTAGTCATGAGATTCCATGAAAAGGTGAAATTCTGTGCTATGCCTCACCAAGGATCTGCCACTGGAATCAAGCTATTCTGGCTGAAGAGGGGTGAAACCCCGAAACCGGTCCTAGGATGCTTGGTTCCAGTCCAGCAAGGACCTGGTTTGGCAGTTCGGGCTGGACTGTTCCCATGAGGCACAGGGTCAAGACGGATTTGCATATGGCTGGGTTCAAACTGGAATGGCATGGTGAGCAAAACAATTATGGCTTTAGGCCCAGATCTCTGTACTGGGGTGAATGTATGACATTGTTCTGCATTCTGTCTATCAACTGTTGTTTTTGCATTTGTCACCCCGAGTGGGGCGGGTATGCTCAGACGTGAGTCCCGTGCTCTCCATGCCACTGGAATCAAGCTATCCTGGCTAAAGAGGGGTGAATCCCCGAAACCGGTCCTAGGATGCTTGGTTCCAGTCCAGGGAAGACCTGGTTTGGCAGTTCGAGCTGGACTGTTCCCATGAGGCACAGGGTCAAGACTGTTTTGCATATGGCTGGGTTCAAACTGGAATGGCATGGTGAGCAAACAAATGATGGATTTAGGCCCAGATCTCTTTACAGGGGTGAATGTATGACATTGTTCTGCATTCTGTCGATCAACTGTTGTTTTTGCATTCACCAAGGATCTGGCACTAAGGAGTACACATGGCAGGTAAGTACTACAGATGGCACAGGGTGACTGGGAAGTGGTAGAGGCAATAGTAGGTGACCTAAGAGCAAGAGATAGAGGTCCTAAGAGAAAGTCGCAAGCAGGGCAGGTAACATTCCCTGTAGAAGGGAAACTGTCCGTGTCTGTAAAATGGAGGACTGAACATGTTTTCCAATGGCACTGTTTTCCTAGAGAATATACCGAGTTCAGACCATCACTTGACATCCCATCAAATAGTGACAGGAAGGTCTATCCAATGTCCAAGTCCCTGCCACTAGAAGTAAAATTCAAGGAGAAAGTTCATCATAAGCACTGAATGATGACATGCATATGCATTTGTGTGAACTGATGAAGTGTGCAAGTTTCATCTCCAAACAGGTAATCAAGGAAAAAGAAAAGTGCTACAACACCGAGGTCGACCTCCTAACTGGGCAAGTAGGAGATAATGTGTATGTACACAATTTGGTCTGAAAATGGAGGGAGAACATTTTTAAGGGACCCTACACAGTCACTATGGTCACACCAACAGCTTTCAATGTGGAAGGCAGGTATCTCTGCATTCATCACAGCCATGTACATCTCAACCCAGCTTTTCTTCGAAAATGATGAACCATTCAAATGGAACAAGAGGGGGGACGAAGATTGAGATCATGAAAGCACTGCCCTCAGCTATGTTTTTGGTCTTTTTTTTTAAAGGACAGCACAAAAGAAATGTATTTTTGTATTATGCTTCTTTATTGTCTTTTAATTCTATCCTTTTTTCCCTTTGCTGGCAAAGTACCCTCAAATTCTAATGTCTTCCATGTCTAGTGAGAGTTCTTTAATAATATCTGACCCATAGTGCCCACACTAAATTGTCAGATAACATGTGGTATCATTATGTGACAGAAACAGGTGCAGAGACAATGAATTAGTCGTACTTTTATGTGTTACCTAATTCTTGATGCTACTGGTCCTGAAAGTCTACACTCCACAAAAGAAGTGCCCCAGGTATAGCTCAAAGTTTATTACATCTATATTTGTGTAAAATTAAGGCCCACATGCTGTTAACATGTGTCAAAGTAGTAAGCTTCCTAGTTAATACCACAAAATATGACACTTTACCAGAAATACTATACATTCTCACTGATAGTCAGGTCTTCAGGGAAGAAATATCACGCACTAGAAAGACAGGTCGCCCCACCACTACAGATTTGACACAGATGGTCGTAGATTTAAGATTTCTAGGAGTAACACTTCCACCAACTGTCCCAAGCCAAACTCATTTCCCCCAGACTGTGTTTAAAGGCCAGAGTTTAGAGTAACAGGATCAGTCATTGCCCCGATCAGTGGCACCTCAACATTGAATTTTCCTGTAGAGCCTTGCCTTTATGGAATGACACTGATGTCAGCCAGGATGCAATAGGGAAATGTACACCTACCTGGGACAAAAACATCTTGAGTTACATTTAGGTAGATAGCACTGTAAGTCCACAGACTGTCGTGAAACTAAATTTTGCATCCTTATATTTCAGTAAAAATGGCACCATCAAAGTAATCCAGAATATTGGTTGTAGGATCAGTGTATTCCATGCTGACATGCAAGGGGGGCACCTCCACCCTCATGGATTTCTTCTGGCAGTGTGGAGACCTTCTGTATGACCAGTTGCAGCCAAACTGATGAGAGATTTGTTCCATTGTGACTTTGCAAAATCCAGACTTAGTAATTCTTGGAATCAACATATCTACTCTGCAAAAACACCCAATGAGCCATTCTGTGACCTAGCAACACCATAACCAAAGGAAGAGAACTGCAGAATATCATGGCACAAGCACTTGGAATGAAGTTCCCCCGGAGTATCCTCTGTTCAACGATGCTGAATTTTTATTTGAGAACATCTTGATGTTTGTTCAAGCTAAATCAACAGCTTGTTGGCTCCAGATTACAAGGTGGTAGATCTGTGGAATCATCAACACCACCAACAATGGCTTCAATGCCATAAAAGAAGAACTGCGTGCCATAAGAATGATGGTGCTAAAACAGCTTTGTGTACTTGACCTCATAACGGCCATGCAGGGAGGGGTGTGTAAGAAAATAAGTACTGCATGCTGCACATTCATTCCAGCAAATAATGCAGAAAATATAACTTTGTCAGGAGGTGCCCCAGATAGTTGGTTCAGTGGCTAATTCAGATCGCTGCCATCCTGGATGTCAGGACATTTGGGGGCCTGTTGCCGACAACTGTGATCTTACTTACTAATATACTGTATAATACAAGTAATTCTGAGATGTTTTAAGAGAATAGGTGCCAAGACGGGAGGGATGTTTTCGTTAGGACACCAAAACAAGTAGTAGATTCCCAGGGCTACGTGTATCACCTGGTCCCAAGGACAGACCATCATCTAAATGCAGTCGTTGAAATATCAACTAGGGGGGAAAAGTTTGTAGGAAATGTAAAAAATTAACATGTTGTATAAAATATGAAACATGAAAATATCATGCAACATCAAGTCCAAGTAGAAACAACACAGCTGTTCTTGGTTAAAAAAAACTGTTTAGTCCCAACTCCCACACTTACATGAGCAAGGTGAAAATGTACTTAAGAATGCAGTGAAATTAGAAACCTAAAAGAGCTTTCAGTTAAAGACCAAATTATGTCTAACAGACTTGAAAGCATTTACGACATCAGCACAAAGTCTCCTGGCATGACACCAAATTGTGACTTGATTAGACAATGAGTTCATAATTGAATTAGGCCAGAGCACACAAGTGCTTGATTAAACCATGAGTGCAGGGAATAAACTGTTCTGAGCACACAAAGGTCTCAGGCACAAGATGCTACTAGCACACGCTTCAAGTAAATTGCATCTTCCATGAAACACACATGCATTCATAGGCAAAATAATGCTCTATAATCAAGCATTGCCAGACGTATAATGAAGAATGTGTAATGGTTTAGTTCAGGAATTCAGTGTTAAAATGAGGTGACATGTCTTTGAGAGTTTTTCTCATCTTAAATCTGTAACTTGCTAGTCAACTATTATTTACTATGTGTAATAAAGTATTGTGTTGATTTGTATAAAAACGCCTGTTTGTCAACAGATATTTGACATTTACAATTACCCCAGAGATAGCCTGAGCAGGACTGAGTTGCAGGCCGTTGTGCTTTTCTCCCTGTCTCCCTGTCGCAACAGTTAGTAAATACTGTCTTTGCATTGCCAAGAAGAGTCTGTGTGCTTATTATGATATTGGGAGTTTAGTAACCCAGCAAAAATGAAGGGGTCCATGTCCCTATTGCTGGGAATCAGGCCTCCCAGCTGAAGCAAAAGGTGCTCAGGAACCCTGTTTGATTTGGGGGTCTCTAGTTGGCATAGGTAGGTATATGTGACAAATAGGGACCCTTGCATCTAGTCAGGGTAAGGGGCTACACTCCTAAAATAACCCCTGCTCACCCCCTTGGTAGCTTGGCACGAACAGGCAGGCTTATCTCAGAGGCAGTGTGTAAAGCATTTGTGAGCACATACAGTAATACAGTGACAACATTACAAATGGACACCACACAGGCTGTATTATAAAAATAAGTATTTTTATATAGACTTAACACAAGACCAAACGACAAAAACCCACAATACTGTACTCAAAAATAGTCTCTCAAATGTTATAAAATAGCTCAGTTCTCTCAAGATGTAAATGCGACACTTTACTCTCAATGTACCATAGATGCGTAGTGAAAAGAACACAAAAGGGTTGCAGGGAAGGTGATGCGTTCGTTCCTTGCACGCAGGGGAGTGGATGCGTCGGTTCCTTACTGCTGCGCCTCGATGAGATCCTCTTCTCTGGTGCAATGAGACAAAATGGCGTCTTGGTTGCGATGCGACAACGTTGGTGTGATGCGACACGCCCGATGGCCGTGCAGCGACTCAATGATCTTTGGAGCCGCGACAGGCCCTGCAACGTACTTCTCTGGTGATGAGACGATGACCACTGTGGCAGCGTCCCACTTCCCCGGCGATGCGCCGCGCTTCGGCGATGCGATGATGACAGCGGCAAAGGCGACTCGCTTCCTCGGCGATGCGATGACAGCAGCTGTGGCGGCGACACGCTTCTCGTTGTTGCATCGCGTTTCCAGCTCCCAGAGATACACAGTCTCTCAGAAGGTCCAGCACAACAGCAGGCACTTTTATTCCCAGCAAGGGAATTCAGGGGGGAGCTGGTTGGTGAAGTCTTGTATCCCTGAGACTTCAGGCAGGAGGCAAGCTCTAGTTCAAGCCCTTGGAGATTCTTCTTCAAGTTGATAGAAAGCACACTCAGTCCTTTTCTCCTCTCTTTGGCAATGAAGCAACCAATGCAGGCCAACCCCCAAACACACAGCATAGGGTTAGTCTCCTCCTTCAGCTTCCTGGTTCTTCTCCTCAGCAAAGGTCCGTCTTGATTCTCAGCAGTGATCTAAAGTTCTTGGGTCAGGGTCCCAATATGTATACTCCTTTTTCCTTTGTTCTCTGAAGGCAGAGAGACCTTTGCCTAGTCCAAACCAGTTCTGGTCAGTCCTGGAGCACTTTGTTGACATGTCTCCTACTTTCCTTTCACAGTGCAGGGCAGGGACATCAGACACACTACAGGAGGTGGAGCCAGCATTGTGGAGGGAAGGCCCTATTCAGGTCCCAGGTGCAACTCCTCCCTCCCATCTAGATGCAGATCTCTCTATTCACCACTGGGCTGACTCACCCTGTCTCCTGGAATCCCCCAGCCCTGTCACTCAAACTCCAGACAAGAAATACACAGCCTAGCAGAGGCAGGTTTGGATGGTTAGACAAGAAAATGCCTACTTTCTAAAAGTGGCATTTTCAAACACAGAATGTGAACACCAACTTCACTAAAAGATGTATTTTATCATTCTGATTTCAGGCATAATAAACTTGAATTTCTATCATGTTCCCTGAGTCAGTTAGGATTATAAAATGTAATAATCAAACTGCCCATTCTGGCCTATGGAGAACAGGTAGCCTTGCAATAGTGAAAAACGAAAATGGTTGTAATTCACTATTAGGACATGCCACACACAGCAGGGCATGTCCTACCTTTTACCTACAATGCACCCTGCCCGTGGGTCTACCATAGGGGTGACTAATATGTATAAAATGGAAGGTTTAGGGACTGGCAAGTGGGTGCACTTGCCCAGTCAGCATGGCAGTACCAGACTGCACACAGGCTCTGCGGTGGCAGACCTGAGACACACTTTACAAGCTGCTCCGGTGGGTGGCACAATCAGTGCTGCAAGCCCACCAGCAGCATTGGTTACAAGCCCTGGGCACACGCAGTACACTGTACTAGGGTCTGTCAAATAAACCAATCAAGCCAATCATGGAGTCACTAATCCATACATCAATTTACCATAGGGAGCACTTGCACTGTGGCACTGAACAGTAGTGGCACAGTGCCCAAAGCATCTATAACCAGCAAAAAACCATGAGGCAACAGCAAAAAAATGTAAGGGAGACCCACGCCAATGGTGCCAGGTCTAACAAACCCCTACCTAGACTTCGAGAAGGCCGGTAAGCGCCACACGCATCTTCCAGCAAGAGCAGGTAGACCAAAGTGAAGTGCCGGCTCCCGTGGTAGCAAGCGAGTGTGTTGGCCCTGCGTGAAGCTGGCAAGAGCAACTGGGGTTGGGCTCCCCGAGCTGCTCTCCAATGTTGTGAATGGCCACGGGGTGCCCAGATGGGACCAGGTACCCTGACGTAAAAAAGAAGCACAGCGTGAGGCTGCAGAAAAGGAAAAGGAAAACCTAGTAAACTGACGCAGCTTTTTCCAGCGCAGTGGGAGAGCAGCTGTTCAAAGATCATGAGTAAGCATAAGGAGTGCCCCATTATGCCTCACAGGGCTCGTCACTTTTTCAATATTAGAAACCACTCATTTGTGGCAACCTCAGGAGAGCAGGGTCACCACCAAAATGTTACCAAAGTGTGAGAGGAGCTGCAGGAGCCACACAGCCTCCCCCAAAGGAAGAACCAGAGTCCATTCCCTAAGTTTGGTGGGACTCAAAAAGATACCCCCAGTGATTTTCAAGCTTTATCCTAGCTGGAACTTTTGTTTTACAGTTGAAAATACCCTGATTATGGCTGCAACCAGTTGTGGCCTGAAGTGTACAACTTGAGTTTTTACGTTGAGAGACAACCTCTAGGGCTCAAAGGTGGTCATTGCACATGTGTAGTTACAACAGATATGTCCTTTAGGGACTGTATTTAAAGGGCAGGAATCCTATCTCTGATTAAAGTATTCATGCTACAAACACCCTCTAGGGGTGAAGGACTATAATTACATAGATGTTGTGATTATAACTTTGTTGTTTTAATGTCTAAATTGTGTATTTCATGCTAGAGGTAATTTTGATAACACAAATCACTTAGACATGCCTACATATTTTTTCTTGTTAAAGTTTTAAAGAAGTATTGACACTGACAACCACACATAGGCTATGTAAACATGCTTTATTGCCAATAGTAGGTGCGTTCATTCAAAGTGATGCCATTATTGCGTTTTCATACAAGTGAATGGACAAGAATGATTATGCAATGTCATCCAAAAGTATTTTCATCATCTTGTGTATATTTGTAAATGGTTGCATAGTATTGAGTAGTGTGTGCGTGTCATACATTCTTTTCCTTTTTCAAATGAAAAAGCACAGAATGAACAATCAATTATTGAGTGTTATTTTTGTGTAACTGTTAATAGTGATTGCTGGCCCACACCACCTCCCTTGAGTAGGCCTTGGACTCCTCTGCAACGCTTCCCTATGAGAGTCAAATGCTTCAACAAGGTGTTCGCTTTCCAGTGGAGGACAAATGTAGACCCATTACTAGTGCAGGCTTCACAACTAATGACTCATTTTCTAACCAGGCACAAACACAGGGAGGGTAGATTTGACAGAGACCTCATCTGCATTCATTTCCATTCTGATAGCTCTTCCTGGGCAGGAAGAGAGGGGGGAGCTGAAACGTACACCTAATTAGGCGAGTCCTGTTTCCTACACAAAGGGCCTATTACCTTTGAAGTCACTCCCACTTCAAAGGCACCACTTAGTATAAGTACTGGCCTCTGACCCTACCAAGATGGATGTATGATGTTACAACGCATGCTTTTACAACGCATGCTGTTACAACAACATTTTTACAACGCAAATGCAGTGACAACGCAAGTCTTTACAACGCAAGTCTTTACATCGACTTGCACTAGATGGCGTGCTAACATTAAAAAAGTGTAATTTACTATTCTAACTCCAGTTCACGTAACAGTAGGGAAGGTGTTTGGATAGTAAACTACACTATTTTTAATGTTAGCACGCCATCTAGTGCAAGTCGATGTAAAGACTTGCGTTGTAATGGCATGCGTTGTCAATGCATATGCGTTGTAACAGTTTTGTTGTAATGGTAGTGCGTTGTAAAAGTTGCGTTGTAAAGGTTGTTCCCCTACCAAGACAGTATACTACTAGACCTGTGAAGAACTCTGCCAGGAGTAAAGACTGCTGTCCTACAAGGATTGCCACTCTGCTTGACTGCGGCTCTGGAAGAACTGCTTTTCTGCTTTGCTGAGCTGCCCTTCTGGCTGTTTTTCTCTGCCCTGACGAAAAGCAGTGGACCCATCTCACTTGAACCCAGAGTGACTTCAAGGGCTTGGTGACTTGCCCCCTGATCTAAAGTCTCAGGACCATCAAAGACTTGATTCAACTCTGCAACAGCACCTGGACTCTGCCGTCTGTGAGTCTGCCCTGCCAAGTGTTGTCAATACAATCCTGGGCCCTTGAAAGGTGACTTCTGCTGTTCAGAACCATCAAAATCAGCACAGTGCCAACTTTGCACTGATCAGAACTGATGCATTGCTCTTTGACACTGATGCAGAAACCGATCGATGACATTGGTTCTATGGACTGCACGGCTCCACAATGACGGACAGCATGGCATCATGGCGATGCAGCACGTGCATTGTAAAGGGGTTTGGCAATGAAGTCCTCATTGCCTGCGCAGATCAGAACCGATTAATCGAGTCTTCAACGTTGACGCTTGCTCCATCCAAGATACTTTTTCAGTGGGACCTGTGTGAGTCCTGTAGCTCACCTGCCCTCCCTCGCACTCAGCTTGAACTTTGAATTTACCCCAGTCCAGTGCAACCTCAAGTAACCCCTAGGCGATATATGTTTCTAAGCACTACTTTTTGATTTATTCTTTAATATATACCCCTGGTTTTATGATTTGATGTTGTTTTGTTCTTGTTATACTTATAAAATTATAATCAATTTTTCTAACCGTGTGTGGAGCATTTTTGTCGTGTTTTCATTGAGTTACTCTGTGTGTTTGTACGTTGCACAAATACTTTACAGATTGCCTGTCTAGACAAGCCTAACTGCTCTGTACAAAGCTACCAAAGCGTGAGCACAGACTATCTTTTTGTGTGTGTCTTGCTTACCCTGAAAAGAGTGGTGGTTCCTGTTTGTACAGGGTGAATAGTCTGACACCCAGAAACCCCATTTCTACCAAACTGTGTGACGATTATGATCAACACAAGGAACGTCTGCAAGAACAGTTCAGTCATTAATGAAATACTGTAATAATTGTGGTTTGTATTTGTAGAATTTCAGCTTGGCCACAGCTTTTCCTAGCACATTCCACTGTAAGTCTTAACAAAGGGAGATCTCATCCTATCCTTTCAATCAACCATTCCAATGAATTTATGTATGAAGAGTATAAAAAGGATACTGTTAAAATAAATCTTCTGCAAGCTATATTCATGAAGCAATACCTACCAGGACTTCTTTTCTATAGGATCTACTCCCTGGCATTCCTTCCCTATTCCCCAAACCCAGGGTCATGTCATTGTGGGCCTTCTGAGTCTGTCAGACATGTGGTACGCGTGGTGAGACAAGGGCTGAGGGGACTACAAACACCATAAGCCCTGGGCATCTCCCTTCATCAGAAGGTGGTTACTGCAAGCCTGTTTCGGGGCTTAAAGGCAAGCTGGATTCCCTGCTGTGTTGGACACGCGGTGAGATGGGGACTGAAAAGACTACAAGTCCCATAAACACTGGGCATCTCCCTTTACCAGAAGGAGGTACCTGAAAGCCCATTTTAAGCCATAATAGCAAGCTGGTTCCCCACTGTGTTAAACACCAAGTGAGACTGGGGCTGCGCATACTACAAGCCCCATAAGCCCATGGCATCGCCCTACATCAGGAGGCGGTTCCTGCAATCATGCTATGGGGCTTAAAAGCAAGCTGGATTTCCCGCTGCACAGTACACGCAGTGAGATGAGGGCAAAGCGGACTACAAGCCCCATAAGCCCTGGGCATCTCCGTTCACCAGGAGGTTATTCCTGCAAGCCTCTTTTGGAGATTAAAAGCAATACAGAATTATTTCTGTATGGGACTCACTACGGCGAAAGGCAGGCCTGTCCACACCTGTTGGAGCACAAAGGATGCTGGGGTGGGCCATTTCTTGTGGCTTTGCTTGTTTAAAGGTACTTTTAGTTAATCTCTTTTGTGTCTCAGGCCGGCTTCCCTGGTATTTCCATGATTTGCTTTGCTTGTTGGTGGTTACCCGTGTTGATATTATGGGAAATAAGAAAATATTTGGAGGCTAATCTATCTTTACTCCTCCAATGAAGTGTACCTCAAATTATATGAGGTTGGGGAGGGTAATGGGGGTTATCAGCACCAAGATTGCATCAACAGAGAGATGGCTGTCCCTGAATTTGGGCTTAACTTTTTTCTGCTCTGGAGGCTGTGGCAGACTTACCTTCTGGTTCAACTTCTGGACCGCCTTTGCCTACACATACTTCTACACTGGAAGAAGTTGGCACCACAAATTCCCTTCCTGGAGTAGAGGAGGATAATGGCCCCCATTTACAATCTCCAATCAGCAAGAGGGGGAAGCTGGGATCCATCAAAAGACATAATGCTGCTCCCTGTCATATCAACCAAGCTAGCCATACTACGGCTTTAAGTCCAACTCCGCAGGCCTCAATCTCCTCCTCTTCATCCGCTCTTCTCTCTTTCTCTTTGGTAGCGGTTTTGGGGGAGTTTATTTCAAGGCAGTTTTGAATTAAGTGTTTTTTGGAGGATTATTGTACTAAATTTAAGGGGCTATTAATAACCTAGCTTTCCCCTTTTTGGAAAGACTTCAATCAATTGAGGTGCAATTGACATTTTTCTCACAGTCACTTTCCCAACCTGCAACCATCATTAAACCACCAATATGGAACTCTATTCTACAATCTAATTCAGAGCTTCCCTCTTATAGTTTTTCTGAACTTGATTATCTTGAGGGACTATGGCTAACACAATGATGCTTGCCCCCAGAACATGGCACCGGGCTAGTTCAAGTTTTGGGGACGCATGTGTTGCCTGATCTGAACCCAAATCGGATTACCATCACTCTCCCCCCGCTTTCACCTATGTAGTGATTCTTAAGGGAGTGCCCTCACTGAATGTATGACGTTACAACGAAAACATTTACAACGCATGCCTTTACAACGCAGTTTTTACATCGCACCATCCATTACAACGCATGATTTTACATCGCATGCCATCACAATGCATTTTTAGAAACTACATTTACAACGCATTCCATTACAACGCATACCATTACAATGCATACCATTACAACGCATATTACTTTTAGGGCAACAGTAGGGTAAGTGTTGGATAGTGTAGGAGTAAAAATTACTATTCCCACTCCAGTGAGTGCAACAGAAGGGTAAGTGTTGGATGGTGTAGTTGTAAAAATTACTATTCCCACTTCAGTGAGTGCAACAGTAGGGTAAGTGTTGGATGGTGTAGGGGTAAAAATTACTATTCCCACTCCAATGAGTGCAACTGTAGGGTAAGTGTTGGATAGTGTAGGGGTACAAATTACTATTTCCCTTGACTTACCTTATATTGCGTTGTAATGGCATGCGTTGTAGTGACATGCGATGTAATGGCTGCGTTGTAATGGCATGCGATGTAAAAGATGTTGGGTTGTAATGACTGCGTTGTAAATGTAGTGCGATGTAATGACTGCATTGTAAAGGTTGTTTCACACCCTCACTACACAGGGACCAAGGAGAAACTTCCATGCAACTACAAAACAAGATTCTAGATTGGCTGGCATATTACAGAGGTTTTTACTTCTCTTCAGCCAATGACATCTTGCTTACCCTCTGGGTGGGTTATACTCGGCCGGGTCTTCCAGATTCAAGGGGTGACCGTGTTATAGTGAATTTCAACTGTTTTGGTGCAAAATTTACTATTTGTGCCTATGAGCAAAGCTGGTGACAAGAGTGACATAAGTCTGGTGCCTCTAGGGTACTTCTATAAACCTAACTTTATCCAACTACAGGAAGTTAATCACAGAGCATCCATGACTGATGACAATGGATGGAACAAACCGGAGCTCACTCCATCTGTGTCCCAGGCTTTGCAACAAAATGAGCCTCTCCTATACGTTCCATCTTGTAGTGGGTATCGGATTCTAATAACTGTTGTGAATCGCTATGAAGCTCTCTCTAGTGTGGATTGACGATTTAATTGGGCCAAGGCTGCTCTTCCCACCAATAATCGCGCGTGGGAACTGACCTCAAAGAAGGGCCTCAACTATGTCTTTTCCTTTTTGAGCTGGCATATTGCTGGGCTCAATGATAAGCTTACAAACCCCATCTGGCCTGATTGTTTAACCAAATATGACTTTACTGCTCTACAGGAAACCTGGGGCACTATCTCCTCCTCCTGCGAAAGTTTCGCTTGCTATTCTTGCGCTGCTATTCCTTCCATTCATATCGGGGCCAAGGGTGGTATTTCCAAATTGGTTAATTTGAATCCTAGAGTAGAAGTGTCAGGTATTGACACAGGAAGCTTGGCCTTCATGGCTCTACTCATTAAGTATAATTTGAGTCCCTTTCACTTTGATTAGATTAATTTATATAATAATGATTTTTTAAACTTTGCATGTGTTCTTTTTGCAGAAGTGATCTGAAGCCATTGGAGGTTGGATTTTCCCTCCAGCCCTTTTTTTGCTGTGTGTTGAATTTAAAACCAAACTGCTTAACACCTTTGACCTGCAGGGCTTGAAGCATTTTGCATCTCTCAGGGCACAATCAGACAGCAGGGGAAAGGAGTTAAATCAGTATTTGGCCACACATGATCTTTTTGATGTTGCTGATATGTTAAGAAAACACAGACCATCTTTGGCAACTTACAGAGGGTCTAGGTGGGTGTTGATTATTACTTGTATATTTTTTGCTAGAATTTTTTCATCTGGGGTTCTCACAGAGTACTATTGAGATGGAGTGGGGGTCCGCAATTGTCTAACATTAGGCCTTTTCCCAGTATTGAGAACCGATAGCCCTAATAAAACTATTTCTCTCCCTGATTATACTCTTGATGGACTCAAGTTTATATGGCTTCTAAAGGAACCAGGTGTCACCCTTGGTCTACTTTTGAAAGGCATTCCTAAAGTTTTTTCCGGACTGTCTGTCTGAAGTTAATGAGTGGATACTGACAGATCCTTATGAAGAGCTACGTGCATGTATTAGAACCTATTTGTTGAAGCCAAATCCACATATCTTAGAGAGTACATGCTGGTTTGATTTGTTAAGAATGACACTCAAAACTAGCCAAAGGATCCCTTTGAGGTTAGTGTAGCTTGGGAGACTTATAAGTGCACCTCGAAGGCTGGGAAGGATGCCTTGAATAAAAGGTACTGGGAGTCTTAGAATGTGGTGCACTCTCGCATAATAGCAAATTATTCCTGGACACGGTAAAAAAGTTCAGGCAAAGGGAACCCCCGGTCAATCCCCTCTCGCAGTGCAATGTATTGGGCCCTGAATGGGTCTCGTACTTCAGTGCAATCTATCCTACAGAACCTGAGGAGGGTTTGGGGAAAAGAATTTGGGGTAAATTGATTATCTCCCTTATTATGTCGATCAACCTACCAGGGATAGAGGAAGCAATCAGGCAAAGTCCTGGTGTAAAAGCCCCAGGACTAGATGCTGACCCTATGGACCTCATCAAATACAATGTAAACCTGTGGGACCCTCTAATTACAAATGTATTTATTAGTCCATTATGCAGCAAGATCCTTTGCTCATGGGCTCTCTCCGCCATAGTCCCTATATTTAAGAAATGTGATAGTATGTTGCTGAAATGCCATCGTCCTATCTCACTTATTGAGAGCTCTGTGAAAATAATTGGGAGTATGATCTTCAAACGCTTAAAAGTGTTGGCAAATTTAAATAATATTCCGTGTCCTTGTCAATTTGGTTTTCACCCAGGGCTGGGTATAGTGGAACAGTGCTTACATTCACATCCGATTGTTGGAAAGTATACCATTTGATTGTGTAAACAGAACCAAATTATGGCTGTTGTTCTTAGACATGGAGGTTAAAGAATCTTTGGGAATTCTTTTCTACAATCTCCATTAGAATACACCAGCAAGGGTCAAATTCGGCCCGGCAGTTGAAATGTCTGATCTTTTCAATTGCTGGAGGGGTGCACCAAGGTTGTTCATCATATATATTAATAATTTGTTCCCCTTTTTGATTAATGCTATTAAGGATACCCCAAGGATAGCAAACCTGTCCGTACCAGTGTTCATATACGCAGATGATGTGGTACTTATTGCAAGGACCACGAAGGCTCTTCGAATGTTAGTGATGTCCATTGTGATTTTCATTAGCAAACTTGATCTTCTCACAAATTTTGGGTAGTCAGATACTTTCCCAGGTAGGAAAAACATCTCCAAATTTTTGGGAAGTGGCCAATCTCTAGGTAGCATGCCTGATTTCAGCTATCTGGGTATTGTATTTAACTCTTCATCTCATGGCAGCCACAGATCAGTAGCTCCTGTTTCAAGCTTAGCAGGGCTGCAGGGGTATTATGCCATCTATCAGACAACTGCAAGGAAGGCCATTTCTTCCCATTTGAGAACATATAAGTCTCAGTGTGTTTATGCAGCTTTGTACGGTGCTGGGGTGTGGTGTTATAATGCTACCACCTTTCCAGTAGAGCGAAATAATATTTGCAGGTGTCTCCTACACCTGCCCCCTACCAGCTCCCATTTTAAAAAGTCAGAATAGCCCCGCTTATGCTCGAAATCATCATCTGAACGAACCCAGAGGCTAGTTGAAATAGGAATGTGTTGTAATCTTGGGTAATGTTGGAAGCTGGTGATGTCAAGTTTAGAACCCAGCCATGTCATTAGAATGTAGTGAGGTTGCTCTGAGACCTTCATTCCAGAGCTCAGTGTCCTGCTGTATAGTTGGTGCTGTTCACCTACACTGACATTTTCAATTAAACATCTCTTCTACAATTCTACCAAGAATATGTCTTATTTTAACAGACATAATATTAGATTGTATTAAATTAGAAAAGGTCCTATCTCTTCCCTGGTTGCGTTAATTTGCAAAAACCCTGAATGAAATGAGCCTGCCTGATATGCTGAATCTAACCACCATTTTAACTAAGAATGACAAGTAAAAATTGAAGACTAGCTTCTTTGAGTATTGTTAATCACAAAGACTGAGGTTTGAACTTAATAAAAGTTCTGTTCGTACTTAACATTAGCTTTTAAATGCTGGGAAAGACCTCTTCTTATTCATTTAAAGGTGGTTATAGTGTGTCATCGCTTGTGCTTCCCTGAGCCTTATGGCATCCAGTGGAGCTCTGCAGGGGTGTGTCTTTGTGATGGGTTGTCTGAGTAAACACTACTTCACCTCATATTTATTTGTAAATCGTTTAGATTCTTCTTTTTCTCCTTTAAAAGCCTATTAGGGTTTCAAATGTTTAGGGAAGCATTACTCTCGCTTCAGCTGTTGAGTAGTACTGATGTTTGTCTCAGAGTCCGTGCATTCCTCAACGCAACGGTGAGGAGTAGAAAATTAAGGGAAGGCGAAGTCTTTGGAAGTAATGTTGTACTCACCGTTTATGTTAACCAATACCTACTGAAGCTCAAATTGGCGCGGTAGATGAACATCCTTAGGCATTTTATTGCAGTGGGTTTTATGATTTTCAGGTTCCTGGATTATTGAAGTATAGTTTTAATTTCTATATGTTTTAAGCCATCTGGGACGCATATGGCACCTAAATGAATACAGTGTTCACTGCATTGAAATGTGATTGTTTTATTTTATGCTGCTTTATTGAATGCACTTTATTGCTCATTCCACTTCAGTTTGTTTTATTATGCTGCTTTTCTGGATGTGCATGTGTTTCTGTTTATGTTGAATTTATGAACCTTTGGTGGTCTTTTTTAGTCCCGAATAAAGTATATGATTGATTGATTGATTAATTTATTGATTGAATCTGTTGTTCTGCATCAAGGCTGGGTCAGATGTCCACTCCTGCATAAGTATTCTGGACCTGACAAAATGTCAGATGTACCATTGCTCTGAGACAGTCTAGTACCTTTGGATGGGGGCCATTCAGCCAGGCTGCAGCTACGCTTTGTTTCCCTAAGACCAATAGTATCACTGTCAGTCTCCTAGTGGATTGGTGGATCAGCTACATGTCCTACTTGTACTATAAGGGTCATCATATTGTTCTCCCATTATCTTAAGATAAGGTTATCAGGTAATATGGTTTAGTCAGGGTATATATGATAGAGCTTAGATACAGTGGGCCTCATTTATGAAAAGTGACGCATCACTGCGTGAAAACAGTGATGCGCCACTTTTCACTGCGCCCTCCCTGCGACTCCAGTGATGCGTCATATTTACAGTATGACGCATCATGTCGCAAGGAGTCACAGATACGTCAGTATTTCTGACGTATCTGTAGGCGCAAAAGTGACGCATCGCTGGAGTGTGTCACAAAAGTGACGCAACTCCAGCAATGTGTCCTTTCACATGGGGCAAGCCCCATGTGAAAGGGCCTGCGTCAGTTTTACGCCTGCTGTGAGGCAGGCGCAAGAAATTGACGCATTTGCACACTAGAAGTGGCGCAGTGAAATCTCGTAGATTTCACTGCGTCACTTCTACGACCCTTTTTTGCGTCAAAACGCCCCCCTTGCATACATTGGGGCAGATTTATGATGACTGGCGCATCCCTGCATATCAGCAGGGATGCACCAGTTATTATGCGCCACAGCTGCGCCACCATGGATGCGCCGCATTTATAATGCGGCGCACCATGGGGCAAAAACGGCACAGATGCGTGACGCATCTGTGCCGAAAAGTGGCGCATTGCTGGAGTTGCGTCGCAAGCGCGACGCAGCTCCAGCAATGATCTGGGGGGCCCTATCTGTACAATGCTGCGTCAATCCTTACGCCTGCTTCAAGCAGGCGCAGGGTTTTGACGCAGCATGGGCCTAAAAGTGACTGAGTGAAATCTTGTAGATTTCACTCAGCCACTTTTAGGAGGCGTTCCTGCGCCGGAACGCCCCCACCTGCCCTGGAACGCCTACATGTGGCGCAGGGCTTTACAACGTGACGCATCTGGGAGATGCGTCACGTTTGTAAATGCCCCGCACCATGGCGCAGGATTTGCGCCGCTGCTGCGTCACAAAAGTGACGCAACGGCGGCGCAAAAGTGCCGCAAGTGCAACATAAATCTGCCCCATTATACCTGGCACAGGTATAATGTGGCGCAGGGGTTTACAAAGTGATGCATCTACCTAGATGCGTCACTTTGTAAATATGGCGCAACATGGCGCATGTTTTATGCCACTGGTGCGTCACAAAAAGTGACGCACCGGTGGCGCAAAAGTGACGCAGGGGCTCATAAATGAGCCCCAATGTCTCACATAATAGCATTGCAGATCATCTGCTTTAGGGAGGAAACTCTACCATCTTGCAAGGATATATTTCCCAGGTCACTGCTGCAGCCTGCTTTAATTGAAAGAATGTAAACACATTGTTGGTAGACACGTTATGGCCTCACAAAATTAACCATTTGACTGCTTGAGCTTACACCCAGATGCTAAGCCCTTTTTTATGTGTCTGGGTTAACTCGTGCTTACACCTTCGAAAAGTTTTTTCACAAATATTATCCACATCGAATTTGCATCTGTTGTTTGCAACATAATGGCGATTCTCAAGGTAGAACATGCTTATAGATTACCTTGGAGGGAACCGATCACATACACAAAATATAGCTGAATTTTGCAAATGTTTAAACATTTTCTGCAAGAAAGTATATGATTGCTTTTCTTAAAATGATAGCAAATGGTTTGCTATTATAGGATCACCATCTTCCCAACTATCAGGAACAAGGAGAGTTGTATAGAAAAAATATTTTTCCCACAGTTTTCCAAGCGGCCAATCATTGTATCACTACTGGAATCCATGGACCCCAGCTCAAACAATTTCTACAATTTGAACCTCAAAACAATGCATGTAAAAGAGAACCAAGCGTAAATCGAACAAACCCACACATTATGAGTTATTTTATATTGTACAAAGCAAAAAGAATGCAAAAATCTAAATGTTAATTTTAAGGGGAATGTTGGAGCTTTACAAAATGTGGTTTTACTGCTACAAAACACATTACAGTGGCAGATTCTAGCATATCACTTTGTCTGTTTTTTTTGGTCCAAATGCTTGCTCTCTTTTTGTTAGTGCATGCCATTGCTGTAACTGAGACCGCCAATAGTTCATACTAGATTATTTTTGCTGTTCTTACACTGTTCCACAATTCAAGCTAAAGTTACCAACTTAATTTCCAGCTTCCAATTTCAAATCCCTTCAACTTTACAAAGCTTTTAAATTACATGTTGCTTCTTTGTGTATGTATACTTTAGTAATCATTTAATGATATTTAATATCATTTTGAAAATAATTGCAGATTCTCTGAATTAGGGTTGTGGACCCCAGGGGTGCTCAGACCAACGGTAAAGAACGACTGTTGTAACACAATGGTATCCTTCCAGTACAATACCTATTCTAGACCTCACAAAGAGCTATGGTGCAAAGATGTGTGCATGACACACATCAACCTAAAGTGCCCCAGCATTGCGCAAGATAGCAACAGTACCTGATCTTAGTATATATGGTGATATCCTTTTCTCTTTTTTTCATGCAACGCTACATAGCAACTTGGATTGCTGTGCTGCACTGTTTGACTTAGTACATCTGTCCTTTATTATAAGGTACAATATTTGATCCTAACAATTTACTTGGTGAATTTAACTTTGATTACATCACTGTTTGCCTGAAGTTATGCTCACATCCTGATAAATAGAAACATTTCTTTTATTTGTGCTTTACTTTCTTTAATGCACTTCTTTCTCCAAATCCTTAAAAATTCTAAACTCTGGTACTCCTATTATGATTATAAAGATGTTGATGTCTTTTTACTCATTCGCTTTTTCTCTATTTTTGAATTATGTTTGTTTTAGACATTTTATTATGTTGCTATCTTGACTTGCTTGGTTCTGCTGGATTTTACAATGTTTGTCTCTCAAGAGTTACCTGCTGCTTGTGCCATAGTTACCTGCCATAGCTACCAAGAGAGCCTCACTCATGAGAGAAGTAATGAAAATAATCCTCAACAAAATATATTTTTAACAATCTAACAGGACAGATTTATTGTAGCTTCAATGTAGATTTATATACTTTATTTTACACAGTCAGTTTTATTTTTTCTTGTCTTTAAGTGGATAATGGGGCATTCCTCCTAGGCACCTTATGCTTGACTGATTCAGTTAACTTCTTTTATGGTTTGTGCTTAAACATGATGTTGTATTGTTATTCTTGTGGATATTCTCTTATAGGCTATGCATTTCCCAGCATGGGCTATATGCCAATTACCACAGAGGCGAGCAGGTGTTGTGCCTTTGGATGTCATTGTTTGAGGAGATTTTGAGATAGTGTTTGCTGTTGTTAGCACACTAGTGGATCTTGATGTTGCTGTCTACAATGGTGTCTTCCAAGGATTCCGTATAATTGTTTAAAATAATAGGTGACTGGATAGAGCCCTCTAGGACCCCATGGTGATATGGAGAGTCAGAGTTCTGGCAGTTCATATCAATTGATGAAGTAGGATGTGATCCACTGCAGGATTGTGAATCCCAGGCCAATTTTCCGGGTGTTGGATCTATGTTGGATAATTGATGCTGTTGAAAGCTACGGAGTGGTCAATCAGGCCCAGAAGGCGAGCATTGTTTTTTGTCCTTGAGGACATTGTTAAATACATTGAGAGTATGAAGCAGGTGTCAGAGATGAAAAGAGCATCTAGGTTATGGTGCATGATGAAATCCACAACGTCAGTGACAAGATTTATTTCTGATAGTGCACTGATGAGCATGACTGATGCAGGGGGATGTATTCTAGTGAGTGGTATGTATATGAGGTTGTTGGTGTTAGATTTGCAAGTATGGTGGGTATGTTTGCTGTGTCTAGGTGTGAACATGTAGTGGTGTGTATTGATGTTTGAAAGACACATGATGATGGATTACTCACCATGGCAGAAGGGATTCTGGCCCTCGGTCCTTCAGATCCAAACAGGTTCAGCAGGTGAAGTCAGAAGCAGTAATCTCCCGAAAACATGCTTCACCATATGACTACTCCTGGTGGCATACAGACCTTGACAAACTCCCACCCCCAGTCTGCAAGAGATACATTTTGGGATCATTATTGAAAACGAACTGGACATGTCTGCCCCGGTCTACACCATCACCATAAACTGTTTCCACACCCTGAGTGTGCTGACCACAACCTGTTGCCACACCCTGGGTATGCTGTGAAAGTTTGACATGAGGCTAATGAACAGTTAAAATAAAAACATCACCCAAGCCCTCATCACTAACATGTTGAATTATGGTAACACCCTCTAAGTACGAATCACCAAGCAACTCATAAAGAGATTACACATCATCCAGAACACAGAAGCCAGACTTGTCCTCAACCTCCCAAGCTGATCCCACCTTACACTATACTTGCTGGAGCTCCACTATACACAAGTGTGCACAATTCAAGAGTGTCACTGACACATACAAAGCACCACCTAACTCAGGTCCAGCCTTCATCCACAGCAGCATACATTTCGCCTAACTACCCACCGGGGACCTTGCCCAGCTAGACTGATACTAGGGGGTGGGGGTCCGCACCGTACAGACGTGGGTGGGGGTCTGCACCGTACATATGGGGGTGGGGGTCCGCACCGTACATACGGGGGTGGGGGTCCGCACCGTACAGACGGGGGTGGGGGTCCGCACCGTACATACGGGGGTAGGGGTTCGCACCGTACAGACGCGGGTGGGGGTCCGGTGCGTACATACGGGGGTGGGGGTCCAAACCGTACATACGGGGGTGGAGGTTTGCACTGTACAGACGCGGGTGGGGGTCCGCACCGTACATACGGGGGTGGGGGTCCGCACCGTACATACGGGGTGGAGGTCCGCACCGTACATACGGGGGTGGGGGTCCACACCGTACAGACGCGGGTGGGGGTCCGGCGCATACATACGGGGGTGGGGGTCCGCACCGTACATACGGGGGTGGGGGTCCGCACCGTACATACGGGGGTGGGGGTCCGCACCATACACACGGGGGTAAGGATCCACACCGTACATACAGGTGGCTGGGGGGGGTGTTCGGCGCATACCGGGCCCCCTTTTCCTCACGCTTTGCGGCATACTTGGCTTTTCCGGCACTTTTTGGGGGCTGTAAAAATATTGCCGTCCAGAGTTCTGTCGGTACGAATCGTACTTGCTGCTACGTAAAAGGCTGCCTAACTCCATCCGCATGTCGCGTATGCGCTGTCCCGGATCACATTCGGATGTATTTTTGTGTCGGTCAGTGTTTTGTACGATTCGTACGGAAATGGTGTTTCCGTACGAATCGTACTTGCATGTTTGTATGGTGTTTTTACCAGGTACGAGTCGGACGGAGAAAACACTCCGTCCGACGATTTGTACCCGTTTTCTCCAGGATCGGAATCGGCCCCTAGGTGTCTTAATTCTGGAGAAACGGTTAGCTGATGCTTGCTAGAAGGGTAAGGTAGAGGGATGTGCTACTTTATCAACGGAAGTAACGATTCTGTAGTAGGGCAGAGGTAAGCGCTGCTCTCGGGAAAGACGGAATTCTTATAATAAAGGTCATTGACTATTCTTTTGTTAGCGAAACAGATAATGGTGGCATTTTTATGTCATTACTAACAGATTTGTAAGTTAGAAGAAAGTAAAGAGCTTACCGAGAAAATTTTGTAAAGGAGGGGTCAGCAGAAGCGAGAAAATCTGACGTCAGAAAGACCGCGCTGGTATTGGCTAGTCAGTAAGAAACATAGAAGCTCCTGATTGGTGCGTTAGTGTATGCCGCGCTGAGAGTGGAGAATTACAGGGTGACGTAGATGCTCCTGATTGGTGCATTAGTGTGAGTCACGCTGGGATTAGAGAATTGCAGAAATGACGTAGACGCTCCGGATTGGTGCGTTAGTGTGAGTCACGCTACGATTGGATAAGACAACAGAATAGTCGTAGGAGAAATCCAGCGATACACAAAATAGACAAAATGATGTATTACTATCCATCAGAAAAAGAGAAAAAGTCCTGGTTTGGAAAAATCAAGAGTTTATTTAAAAAGGACAAACCGATTGTGACTAGGGAAGGACAATTGCTTCCCCCACCAAAATCGCTCGCATCCTTTATGGTTGCGAAATATGGATACCATTGTATTTGGTTGGATAATTGGGCAAAGTATACAAAAGATGATGGAGTTTTGGCATTTCCAGAACATGGTTTATTTAATTTAGCGGTTTTGACGAATTTGAGAGAGAAAATGATGAATCTAGAACCGAGACCTAGACCAACACAGTTTGAAGCATTGACAGAATGGGAAGACGAGATGCATGAGAGAGAAAGACAGAGGAGTGGCGGAAGGGATAGGTACATGTTTGGTAGATCACATGGACAGGAGAATCATGATGACAGAATGAGGAGATGGCGAGGTGCAAATATGACTGATGGTTTGTTTCCTGTGAGACATGCTGAAGAAGTTAGCGGAAGAAAATGTACAGAAAAGAGACATGATATAGAATCAGGAGGGAATGGGGTGCATGAATCGGAGGATGATGTTCTTGACGACATGTTTTATAAAAATCCACCCCCGTATCAACCAGATTCTGACATGCTGACACCAAGTGCCCCAATGAGAGAGACTTTGCAAAACATAAAAATTAAATCAGTACCACAAGCGATAGGGAGAAATAATTCTTTCAGAGAGATAGAGAGAAAACAGGATGCTAAAATGAATAATGAAAATTCGGCAGAATTAGCGAAAACTATTTTAGAGTTAACTGAAAAGATTAGGGAATTGACTAAAAATTTTGAAGCCGTGACTGTTCCCGTAACTATAGGTCCTGTAATGCCTTTTTTTGATGAACAAAAGGATAATGAGCATTGTCTGACGGTCCCTTTTAACAGTAATAAACAGATTGAGAGGCCAAGAAAGAGTCCAGACGAGAACCCATGGAGACAAACAGTAAGTACATCAGAACAAAGTACGCCTAAAAACTTGACAGTAAATCCAGGTTTAGTGGAAATACTGATAATGACTACAGAATCTGTATCAGAAACTCCAAAAGACTCAGAACATGGTAATTAAGAAAAACCAGTAGGTCCTATTTCAGAAGAATTAAGTGAATGGTTGAGGAGTTTAAAGAGAAAAGACAGAGAATCCCACTCTATAGATGTGGCCAAGCTAAGGATGGTTTTGGAAGAATTAATAGTAGGGACTATCCCCACAGAGAAGCTAAAAACATATCAGGATGAAAAATTATTATTTCTATGCAAAAGTATAACTTGGAGAGCAAAGAATCTACATGAAAGACTAGAAGAAGTGGCAAATGAAATGGTTATAGACATGGAAAGAGTAAAAACCTTACAAAAACAATATCGAGTAGACTTTTCTGAAAAAGATATTGAAAATCTGAACACCACAGGAAGAATAACTCAGATTAAAGACATAATCATTTTGTTGAGAAAATGGGGAGATGTGGATAAATGGAAAAGTAGGTGGTTCTGGAAACGAGAAGATGTTTCATACAAATCCTTTGCAGCTTTCCCTGTGAGAGAAAAGGAAAAGGTAGTAACAGAATGTCCCATGAGAGAAATTCCAGGTGGAGGATATGTACATGTCCCCTGGACTAGGCAAGATATTTTGTGATTTACCAATGATTTCCCTCGACTACGTGAGAAACCAGTCGAGTGGTATAGGCAAGTGGATAGGTTTGTAAAATTATCGAAAGTTTTGTGGATTGATCTAAATAGTCTATTTGACATAATAGAACCAGCAGATTTATGGACAGAATGTAAAATTGTGATTAGCTGACCCACACAAGAATACCCTAGGGACCCAAAAACGGGAGCCCCTGACCCTAAAGTCATCAAAAAATATGAACAGGTAATTGCCTTTCTGAAAAACAAAGTACCTCTCAAAGAAACTGATTGGGTAAAAATTGACCGAACTCATCGGGAAACTAAGGAGTCGGTGCACGCTTACTATGAAAGGTTGATCCTTGCCTTTAAGCAGTTTAGTGGTGATGAACATTTAAGTGAGAAGGATCCAAGTCATTTTATATGCAGATTTGTATATGGTCTACGTCCAGAAATCAGTGAAATTATTAAACAGCATACAGTGGATTGGCAAAATAAGAAAATAGTACTAAGACATGCAAAATATTTATGTGATGAAATTGAAGCCAAGCAGCGTAAATTAAAATAGAAGGCAATGTGGGCACAGGTAAAAGTGGCAGAAAGACAGGAAGCTCAGCTGATCGAACAAGCAAATAGTGCAGGACCAAAAACCTAAATTTAATGCTGGAAAAGGAAAGGGACAATTCAATATAGAAGAAGCCAAAAAGAAATGGCCATGTCATAATTGCGGAAGAATAGGGCACTGGAAATCCGAGTGTAAATTTCCCCAAATACTAATACTGATAATGCATCATTGAATCGACAGGTGCAGAAAGAGGTGAGTTGTCAACTGCAGCGACAGCAGCAGGTTGTTACCCAACAGAATCAGGTGCCAAAACTGCCTTTTCCACAGAGCGTAAATTCACAGAAATACAGTAATGAGACAAGACTCTACAACGAAGAACAGGTAACTAAGCTGCCGCGCGCGAGCGCTGTTTTGCAGTATTGGCTACAACGCAATGAGAGTGAGTCAGAAGAAAATTATTGACGGTGCCGAAGGGAGGAAGAAGAGTGCGTACTAGGCGCAGCTCTAGAAGTAGACCAGACAGGCCCTTTTGTGGACGGAAAGGTAAATGATGAGAATATTACTTTCCTAGTAGATACTGGTGCTACTCGATCAACTGTTAGGTCAGCTGATGTTAAGAACCTTCTTCTCTCGGACAAAACAATCCAAGTGGTTGGAGTATCCAACAGACAGATTAAAACGTATCTCACAGAACCAGTAAAAGTCAATATAGGTAAATTTTCTAAAATGCACCACTTTGTAGTGTGCGATTCAAGTCCTGAAAATTTGTTAGGAAGGGACTTACTGTGCAAGAGGAATTGCACCATATTTTGTTCCCCTGATGGTATAGCATTTGAGACCCCTGATGAGACGTACTGTATAAAATGACTATGGCTAATATGGAATCTGAGATTACTGAAGCATTTGCTGTATTCAACCCTGAAGAACTACCAAAAGAACTGAAAAAGACAGTAAATGCAGAAGTCTGGGATTTCACGGGAGAAGATCTAGGATTAATGAAAAATGTGGATCCCGTAAAAGTAACAGTGAAGGAAGGAAGAAGTTACCCAAATGTTCCTCTCTATAAATTGACACCCAAGGTAATTGAAGGAGTTACTCCTATAATCGAGAAAATGATTAAACAAGGTATTCTGAGAGAAATAATGAGTAGTCCATGTAATTCACCAATTATGGGACTGAAAAAGCCTAATGGAAAGTTCGGAATAGTGAAAGATCTGAGAAAGATAAACAAAATTGTTGTGTCATGTTGTCCCATTGTACCAAACCCATCTGTGATTTTGTATCAGATTCCTCATGATGCAGAATGGTATACAGTAATTGACCTATGTCATGCTTTCTTTTCCATCCCATTGCATCATGATAGTCAGCAAATTTTTGCGTTCCGTTTTGGCGAACGTATTTTGGCAAGGTGCCGAATCCCACAGGGGTATACAGAAAGCCCCTCGATATTTAATCAGATATTGAAAAAGTCCTTAGAAGACATAGAAATGCCCGAGAACTCAGTGCTAGTCCAATATATTAACGACCTGCTTGTGTCGTCAAAGACACAAGAAGCATGTGTAATGAACACCATAGCATTGCTAAATCAATTGGCAGATGGAGGACTTCAAGTATCCCCATCGAAATTGCAATTTTGTCAGAAAGAAGTACAACATTTAGGCCACAAAATTGAAAAAGGACTGAGAAAGATAACTACAGACAGAATCAAGATAATAAAAGGAATGAGAGCTCCAATGACACAAAGAGAAGTGAGAATGTTTCTTGGAATGGTTGGATATTGTCATCAATGGATAAGTAACTTTTCCCTGATTGAAAAACCTTTGGTATGCCTGATGAGAAGTGATGTAAAAGACCCCATTGAATTGAATAGAGAAGAGTTGACAGCCTTTAAACAATTGAGAGACAGTTTGTATGAAGCTCCAGCATTAGGAATGCCTGATTACGACAAAGAATTTGAATTGTACTGCAGTGAGAGGAATGGATCTGCACTCTCTGTATTAATACAGAAACATGGAAAATTGAGAAGACCAATTACATATTTTTCAGCTATGCTAGCTCCTGTAGCTGTAGCATTGCCAGGTTTTTTTAAAGCAGTATCTGCTACTTGTAAGAGTCTGGAACAGAGTGAAGGAATTGTGATGGGATATCCTGTGCGAGTGTTTGTACCTCATGATGTGGCAATCCTTTTAACAAGGAGCCGCACTCAGTTCATGACACATAGTCGGCTGACTAAATATGAGAAGGTCATATTAGGTGCAACGAATGTAAGCCTTGTGAGATGTCTGAATGTGAATCCTTCAACGTTACTGCCTGATGCTGGGAATGTAGAAGTCAGGGACTAAGTGGATCATGACTGTTTGGATATACTCGATTTCTGTACCAAACCACGACCTGATTTAAAAGATGTACCTTTGTCAGAAAGTCACTTTCTGATGTTTGTGGACGGTTCATGCTTGAGAACAGATGAAGGAATTCTGAGTGCAGCATATGCAGTATGCACAGTTGCAGCGGTAATGGAAGCATCTTACTTGAAGGGAGTAAAAAATCAGCCCAGGTTGCTGAACTTGTAGCCTTGACTAGAGCATGTAAGTTGGGAAAGAATGTGAGAGTGACTGTGATAACCGATAGTCAATATGGCTTCAGTGTTGTGCATGATTTTGGTCAGATATGGCTGCAGAGAGGGTTTCTGACATCAAGTGGAACTCCTATAAAGAATGCTGAAGTGGTTGGGAAGTTGCTTGAGGTGATACAGCTGCCTAAGCAATTGGCTGTTGTGAAGTGTGCTGCTCACGCTCAAACTGGAGACTATATCGCTGTAGGGAATAAGTACGACAAAGATATGGCTCAATATTGTGCACGCAATCAGAATTCGGTAAACAGGGCGAAAGAAAGGGAAATTAATTCTTGATCCCTATTGTTTACTAACATTGTGAGTACATGGGAAGAAGTGAGGCAATTGCAGGAAGAAGCAGGAGACGAGGAAATGAGACAATGGGTAAAATCAGGATGTGCACCAAGGGAAACAGATCATGTGTGGGTTTATCGGGATGGAAGACCAGTCATGCCTGATAGTATGGTGTCTGCCACGGCACGGATGTATCATGGACAAGCACACATAGGGAGAGACGCGATGATTAGGTCATTTAAGCAAACATGGTACAATGCAAAATTTAGACTTGTAGCTGAGAGCCTTTGTCAAAGATGCCTTATATGTCAGCAGTTCAATCCTGGAAGGAAAACAATGGTAAGTCTAGGAACGATAGGTTGAGAAGGAGGGCCTTTCACCAGAATGCAGACTGATTTCATTGAAATGCCTCCCTGTAACAGGTTGAGGTATGTTCTAGTAATGGTCTGGTTGTTTTCTAGATGGGTAGAGGCATACCCCACAAGAAGTGATGGAATCATAGTAGCTAAATTACTATTGAGGGAGTACATCCCCAGATTCGGGTTCCCAGTTACAATTGAGTCAGATAGAGGAAAGCATTTCCATAATGAAATCATGAAGCTGATTTGTGAAGCATTGAATGTACAACAGAAACTAAATTGTGCCTATCGCCCAGAGGCTTCTGGTGTGGTGGAACAAGTAAATGGCACCATTAAAAAACGATTTGGAAAAATGTGTTTAGCCACAGGTTTGAAATGGCCTGATGTCTTGCCTCTGGTACTCATGACTATTAGATCTATTCCAGATAGGAACACAGGTCAGAGTCCCCATGAAATTGTCATGGGAAGAGCAATGCGCCATGTTTTTATACCAGTCAACAAGCTGCTGCCTATATCTGATGACTTGGTGTTGCATTACTGTAAGGGGCTGGCTGACGCAGTGCATTCTGTGTTTCATTAGGTTGGATCGGTTGCCACCACCCTTGAAAAGAAGCAAGCTCATGATCTGAGCCCAGGAGACTGGGTGAGAATTAAAGTACACAGAAGAAGGAACTGTCTGGTCCCACGTTGGGGAAAACCACGACAAGTGATTTTGACTACAACAAAAGCTGTGAAGTGTGCTGGGATAAAGAACTGGATTCATGCTAGTCACATATTGAAAATTCCAAATCCAGTAGATAACAAGGAAGGAGAATATTTTGAGGAGTCAGAGACTGGTTGTGAATCAGATGCTGAAGAAGCAAGAAAAAGAGAATATCCTGAAAGTGGGAGTCGGAGCAAAATTTGACCTTTGCCCCAGAAAATATTCCCTTGAGAAGAAAATTACAGATTTCTGATACCAGCACAGACTCAGAGACTGAACAAATGCCGGTACATTCGGGAAAAGAGAAAAGCAAAGGAGAGACAATCAAAGAAATTGTTGATAAGGAAGTTCCTGATGGAAAGCTGAGAGAAATTCCACCTGAAATAACAAAAGTAGATGAACAGGTGACAGATACAGAAAGTGAGGGAAAAATTCTTGCGGAAGACCCCCGAGGAGTTGTAGAGAATTCGATCCTCCAGTTAGAGGAAGGGACAGTTAGTCAGCAGGAAGATTGTGTGCAAGAAACACGAGGAGGGACAGAAGTAGGGAAAATAAAAGAAGTGGTGGAAAGAAGAATAGCTGAAAGCAAAAGCAAGTTGAAACAGAATCAGAGGATAGTGATGAAGAAGTACCAGAAGGTCGAGTCCTGAGAAAGAGAGCATGGACAGTCGAAAAGAATGATAAAGGAAATAAATTGAAAATACCAGCAAGAGATAAAATCTGGCCAAACAAAATAAAGAGATTGAGATATCGACTGACACAAGTGAATTCACCATGAGCAGAACAAGTGAATGAAGCATCTAGTCAAGAAAAATCAAAAAACGCGAAAATAACTACAGCAGAGGAAAACAAAAGAACGAGAAAACCTAACCAGAAGTATAAGTCGCCGGAATGGTCGTATGTGGCCCTGCCTGAAATAGAAGAAGAGGCGGAGAGCCAAGAAAACCCAGAGGTGACTGTATCAGAAGTGGTTGAGGAAGACGAAGAATCGGAAATCCTGAGAGTTATCTTGTCCGATATTGGAGAAGAAACGGATGTTCAGGAAGTTCTGTATCAAGATTATGAAAGAAAAGTGAAAGACGATCAAATGCCAAACTGAACAAGACAAAAGTGCTGCTAATGGAAAGACAATAAAATACGGAAGACATAACTGATAGAACAAAGTAGGTGCTTAGAGCCTTGGGTTAGACAAAACTAGTTGTGAAGTAGAAGAGGTTAAGTCTAAAGACACTGATCATATATTACGAAAATGGCAAACACAGAAAGTAGAAATTAAGGGGCCGATTCCAATCCTGGAAAAAGGCTTAACGAATCGTTGTACGGAGCGTTTTCTCCATACGACTCGTACCCGGTAAACTTTCCTTACAACCTAGGAAGTACGATTCGTACAGAAAGCCTCTTTCCATTCGAATCATACAAAAGACCGTATGGGTGAAAAAAAAACAATTCGGATCTGGAACAGCCTGTACGCGACGTCCGGACGTTTTTAAGCAGTGGTTTCCGGCCCAGCAAGTACGATTCATCCCTACGGCACTCCGTACGGCTCTTTTCTTATGGGAGCCAAAAACAACCGTAAAAGCAGAGTCCTACAAATGGAGCCCCGGTACGTGACGTACACACCATGAACCCCATCGTACGTGTCATCCTGGTCCTCTTAGCCTATGACCTGGTGCGCGCCGAAACCGAGGCACACGCCGCAGAAGGTGAGAACAACACCCAGGGGCCAGGGTGGGGGTGAGGGGCAGGACACATACCCCATACCCAAAGCCAAACCTATAATATGGAGCCCATACATTACCACCAGGGTCTGATCACTTGGAAGGGTGTGTCCAGCAACCCCTGCGTACCGCAACAATGGAAGTGGACGTGTACGGTGCGTTGCATACGCACCCGTACGCCACCAGTACAATAGTGATATGAGGCGTACACACGCAATGAATGCGGGGGTACGGAGCGTTTCACGCGTACAGGTACGGCACCAGTACAATAGTGATACTCTCTCCCTATAGGTTATAAGGTGCTCCCCTCACATGTCCAGCGCCTGAATTGCTCATCCCTCCTGTGTGTGCAGACCGGTGGAAGAGGCGTGTGAGTGTTGGTGTTATGGGCCCCACCAATGACTGCATGTGTGAATGAGTTAGTGTGAAGTTGGGTCTGTGCAGGGAGGATATCGGTACGGGTTGTTTCCCCGTTACCAGGGTTTTTGCGCTGGATCACTAGCACGTATGTAAGGGGAGGAGTTAAGTAGTTAAAGAAAATCTGTTCTTTCAAATGTATAACATTTTATGATACGGGCAACTACATCAGCCTTTCTCAGGAGAGAATTCACTCAATATATGTGTTAAATTGTTAGTAGTTATTCATTTTGTTATTTGAATTTAGCTTTTTTAGTTCTGCAGCGGGTTGTGGGTTTATAGGGGAATAGGGTGGGATGTAATTTTATTATATTAAATTCATGATTATGTTTTATTTATTAATGTGCATCTAATTGAGATGTTATAGTGTTAAATGTATAAATTAATGTATTAATTAATTAATAATTGGTCATTAATTAATATTGATCAATTAATTGATAATTAATTGTGTTAATGGTGCAATTATTTTAGGTGTGTGTTTTGAGGTTTATATGGGTAAAGGGTGGCAAGTAATTTGTTTATATTTTTATTAACAATTATTTGTTAATTGCTAGTAATTAATTTGATTAAAATGTATTATGGCAATGGTGTAATTAATTTTAGCTGTGTGTTGTGGTGCTTAGGGGGTAAAGGGTGGGAATTAA
Source organism: Triturus cristatus (assembly GCF_964204655.1). Lineage (NCBI taxonomy): Eukaryota > Metazoa > Chordata > Amphibia > Caudata > Salamandridae > Triturus > Triturus cristatus. Next base: position 853,073,215 of record NC_140588.1, on the reverse strand, counting down.
TTTGCGTTTAATTAATTAATATATAGTCGTTAATTAATGTTAGTTATTGGATATTTATTTTGGGTAATTGTTAATTTTTTGTTTTTACATTGAAAGGGGTAAAAGGTGGGTATTACTAAATGTTACTTAATAATTAGTTGTTTAATAGTAATAGTTTGTAATTTTAAAATAAGTTTTATTTGTGTAACTTAGGGGTCTATTATAATGTCGGACGGATCGCCACTGTCCACATGGCGGTGGCGATCCGCCCAACATTATTGACCGCCCGCCTCCCATTTCCCCCCCACCATATTATGATGGTGAGGGGTACTGCGGTGGACGGGATGACCGTCCGCCGCTTTTGGTTGAATATGGTGGCGGTGTCTGCAAGACACAGCCATCCATATTACTATGCAGGCGGGAAGCATCATTTCCGTGGCGGCGTTGCTGCCATGGAAAGGAATGCGATGTTCGCAGTGGGGGTGCACAGGGGGGGGTACATATGGAACCTCCCTGCATTCGCATGCATAACGTGGCAGGCACCACGCGTTGCTTGCCACGTTGTGCATGCAAGTGCAAAATGTGCAGCCACGGCATTGTGGCAGGCGGTGCTATGTGCACTGCCCGCTACAATGATGTGGATGGGGATGCCACCGTGGCGGTGGCATCCCAATTGCCGCTGCAGGACTGCTGCACCACTGGCGGCTGGTCCCAGCACCACTAGGGTGGCGGGCGGACATAATAGGCCCCATAGTATTTTACAGTTTAATTTATGTGTGTGTTGTGGGTATTATAGGGTTAAAGTGTGGGCAGTTAATTTCTTTTTTACATTTTTTTTTTAATAATATTTTTTAATTGATAATTAATTATGTTAACTATGGAAGTATATTCTTTTTTCAAAATGTAAAAGTGTGTTGTGATGTATGTGGTGTTATAGGGTAGGAAATAGAATAAATACATTTCTTTAATAATTACTGTTTTTGTTTGTAAATATTTTCTAGTTTAAACTATTTATTTTTTGGAATTGTATTTTTTATTTTATTTATATGATATTTGTAGGTATTTTTTATATGTAATTAATATTAACATATGTTTTCTGTTTATATATTAAATATATTGTTATTTTAATTATTTGCATTTATACATTTATTTTTATATTATTTTTTGATTTTTAAATATTTAATTTGTTTTTATTTTAACTGACTGGAGTGTGAATAGCAATTTGATCCCTTAGCTATCCAACACTTTCCCTACTGTTGCACTAATTGGAGTGGTAATAGTAATTTTTATCCCTCCGCTATCCAACACTTTCCTTACTGTTGTACTCACTGGAGTTAGAATAGTACATTTAATCCCTCTGCTATGGAACACTTACCCTACTGTTGCACTCACTGGAGTGGGAATAGAAATGTTTGTGCCCCTTCACAATGCAACACTTCCCCTACTGTTGCACTCACTGGAGTGGAAATAGTAATTTTACCCTTACGCTATCCAACACTTTCCCTACTGTTGCACTCACTGGAGTGGCAATAGTAATTTTTACCCTCCCGCTATCCAACACTTTCCCTACTGTTGCAAATGGTGGAGTGGGAATAGTCATTTTTACCCACCCGCTATCCAACACTTTCCCTACTGTTGCACTCACTGGAGTGGGAATAGTCATTTTTACCCACCCGCTATCCAACACTTTCCCCACTGATACACTTGGTGTAGGGGGAATAGTAATTTTTACCCTCCCACTATCCAACACTTTTCCTACTGTACCACTCGTTGGAGTGGAAATAGTAATGTTATCCTTTACGCATGCAACGTCTTCAGTATCGTTATATTTAATGTAGTGTAAAATATAATTTTTTTTAAAATCTTTATTTTAATGTTTTAACTTATTATATTTAATGTATATTTATATTAATATTAGAGGTTTATTTATATATATATATATATATGTAATTATATTGTAAATTATGTTTTTTACATTTTATAATTGAAAAGATTAATTATTTTTTAATATTAAGTTAATATATATAATAAAAAAACAAAAATGCATGTTTTTTTACATTACAATTCTTATTTATTAATTTTAACGTTTACGTTTTTTATTATTTTGAAGTATGTTTTACTTAATTATATTGATGATTTAAATAATTTTATATTACTTTTAAGACATCTAAAAAAGTTGATATTTTAGCAAACTATATTATTGACAACGAGATTTAGAATTCAATTGTTTTTTACCTGTTTGTAGATAGGAAGTCGATATTCTGTCACTCGATATTTTCTCATTGATATTCTGGCAGCTCGATATTCTGCTCCTCAATATTCTCTCAGTGATCCGTTTTTTTTAGTTCTCCCAAAAAACATTTTTATCATCACTGTTAATTGAAAGCATGTGTGACAGGTTTAATTACTCTGCAAATAACATCCTGAAATATCCCAGCAGCTGAATATACTTCAAAACTCAGGGCCGCATTAATGGAGAATTGGCATCGGGCAATGCTGCAAGTCTTCTTGCTACACTGCCCTACACCAATGTGAAAAGCCAGGAAGGCACCGTATTTAGGAGCTATGGTGCATTCCTGTCCTTTCCCCCTGTGCTACCGCTCAATTTGTTTCCTAGTGCCAATGCTGGCAACCTTTCACCATGGCGCAAGGGTGTCTGCATTGAATGCAAGATTGTTTTTGTGCAGGAAGGGGCCTTTTTGGGCACAAAAACAATCCCGAAAGTCATTTTCCTCTTTATATGTGTGCTGCATAATGTGGCACACATGGAAAGAGGAAATATGTCTCCTCATTACGCATGCTCTGGGGAGGAATAAGGGTTTACAGTGCCCCAGGTTTACGTGATTAAGTAAATCTCGTGAAAAAAAGCCCAGCCAAGGACGAAATATATCATATGTGGAGGCAAACCAAAAGGAAACCGCACAAATACCGCATAGCAAGATATCATACTTGACGATTTTGTTACTTGTTTTCACAAACTATATATTTTTATTATGATAATTATCACAAATAGGGCAATAATAAATAGTTTACTGTATAAAACCAACAATGTGATTTGATATAGAGTCCTATATTACACTGTGTGTATGGAATAATACAGTCTAAATTATGGATTCATCTATTTTCATTTCCATTTGTTTTTCACTTGAAAAAATGTATATTAAATTCATTTATAAAACCATTGAGTGATTGGTGTGAAAAACCAAAAAGCGAATAGCTGAGATGAACAAGAAGGCTGGCAGTAGGTTGGCTTACTACGCACTTTTCGGCTGGAATGTCTTCGTCAGGAGACCGTCACAACATTCACTATATAGAACACAAAGAAAAGAAAGCACATCTATGTATGGTTGCCTACTTACTTTATATAATATCTACGCATTGCAAGAAGGTTGTTCTAAAAGTTTAATTATAGTAGATATGTTAGAACTCTAGCGACCTTATTTTAAATTTTTTGTGTGCAACTACCTTATTGATCACCATGAAAAAAAAGAAGGAAAAGAAGATAAAAAAGAGAGATGTGCACTCCCCAAGTTTGACTCCAGAGGTAATCGTTATATCTCAAGAGCACAACAAAATAGCAAGCCTTTTTAAGGCAGGCGCAACATGAGGAGAGGCAATTAGGGGACACAATACCAGATATCGTGGTAATCAACAGACAGATTACAATCAATATCTGGTGACTAGCAATGCCCAATACTGGAGGGAGTGAAAAACATCCACACATTTAATCTAAGTACTACCAGTCTAACTCCGTCTACCAATTCCTTACTATCTTTTGCCCCGTACTCAGGTCTGAACATATTTGAGCTGTTTGTAGACTTAGGTGCTGATTCCGATCCACGCCGGAATCGGCACGCCGGATCTGGAGTGTTTTCCGACCGAGCCGGAGTCCTGCAGTCCGACCGAGCGAGTATGATGCGGCCGTATGCTGCCGGACCCGGTTCGGTCGGACTCCCATAGAAGTCAATGGGAGCCGGTAGTATGACGGGTACATGGGCTCCCGTTAACTGAATGGGTACGTCTCGTGCAAGGGTGCCCCCTACAGTAGGTATGCGTCTGTGCCATCCGCACCGTACATGCCTGTGTTGGGGGGACCCTTGGGTCTCCCCCTGTGTCCGAGTCGTAGGGCTGCAGGTGACAGGTGGTCTGATGCGGACCCCCAAAGGCAACCATCTGGATGTTTTGCAAGCCGGACACTCCGGCTCGCACAGGCTGTCCGTTGCATGCATCGTACTGGCTCGGTCGTAAATTGCATCCATTGCACGCCACGGTTAGCTTATGGTTGAGACGTACGGAGTGGTTCAGACACGGAAACGACTCGTTCGGTGAATTTCACGTAGCTCGCATTGTACTTGCTCGCTCGTACAGATGTACGAGTCGGGTGGAAAACACGCGTACGGCTCATAGTTTTTCCGGCCGGATCGCTTTCGGTGCCCTTTCAACCCGGATCGGAATCAGCCCCTTAATGGCATTCTTCAAAACACTTCTTTGCCCTTCAAGATACTATATATACATCTTTCTCCACAGCTTCTTGTAGATGAAGAGCAATTTTACGGTGTCGTTGAGAATTAGGGCAAATGTTTTCATTTATATGAAGGTGTACTTTCATTTTCTGGAGCTCTCCCAGGCCATAGAAAAACGATGGGAATCAGCTTGTGATCTCAGATTGAGCACAGAAGTTGCAGTTGAAGGATATCAATCAAGTGTCAGAAGTGGTGGCAAAACTGACCAAACAGGCACTCAATGGAGTCCCTTGTAGATTATGAATAGTAGCTTGCACCCATGTCTATTTGTGTTGTATTATCGCTGTGAATGACCCTTGGCTTTGCAGTGGCTCAGACGCGGCTTAAGTATATACCTTCATGCCTGACCGGGTAAGACATGGCACAGGGGATAGGCTTTTTAAATTATCTACTGTACAGTCATTAATCAGTGCACCACTGACTATGATGAAAGTTATTGGGTGATCGTTGACTTTCAATGTGATTTTGGGAGAGTGTCAAAAAGAGGTTTTTCGATCTGTTTGGCATGTTTTCATTGAAATGTGATCTTCTTTACAGACAGCTAATTCTACATATGCATGCAACCCTTTGGACAATACCGTCAGTGCACACCCATCCTTCGTCGGAACTTAATAGTGATGTTGAAGAGCCTTTGTACGAAGAGCTTGACGACTATGGATTTTGCCTGTTTTTAACTTGTCATAGCTGCTGTTGCTTTTTGGCCTTGTGGATGTGGGAAGAATGCTTCTGGAACATTCTTACGTTCAGCTTTGTTTTCTGTCATGACGTACATAATTTTTCCTTAGCTCGGCACAGTTATGAAACACTTCTCTATCCCACAACCTTTACAGACTTGCCCAATGGCTGGACATTCTCCTGCATGGAGAAATTAAGTGGAAGCATGGCTTTGATTTCTTTAAAGATGTTGACTTACGTACATCTTGCTTTCGTTTGTGTTTGCTTTTCACATTCAGGGTTGATTCATTGTGAGCTATTTCTTTTTCCATGTCAGCAGTTTGTCGGTCTGCTTGTTTCTCTGCTCATGCAGTTATCAGCATTTTCTCCAAACAGTATGTTTCTCTCAACATGCATGTTATAAACAAATCTGAAAGGCAGCTATCAATGATTCTGAGGCACATGGCTTCTTTGTTGGTGAAGTCACAGAACTTGCAATGTGTGATGAGTGTATCAATTCTTTCGACTAACTTGCCCATTGTTTCTCGAAGCTCTTGCTGTGCTTGGTTGAAGATGTACTTCTCATGGTCAATATTCGTCATTGGGCCAAATTTGGCTTCCAATGCTTCATTTAACTTTTGGAATAATTTTGCTTCAGTTTGTGAAAAGTTCTTTAGCACTTCTATCACTCCATTACCTGCAAGATATTTTAGGCACTCGATGATCTTCTTTTCATCTTCTTCTTCTAGTGCACTTGTTGAAGTCATGAAATGTGTCAATTCATGCAGCTCATCTAGCACCAATGTTCTGCTTCGTAGACGTTTTGAAAGGCGGTGGTGGCTTCAGAAACAAGGCTGTAGTGTATTTTGCATTCCCATTTTCCACCATTGAGAGAACGTGCTGTTGAGATGTCCCTTGTTGCACTGAGTGGCACCTGCAAATTCTGCCAGCAGAACCCTTGTGCTTGAACCTAGGTCACAGGCTGCTTTGATCACCCTTGACAGTGAGTACAGTTTCTGTTTTTGCACTTTATTGATGCAATCATTGTTTCTTGCTTCATCTGAACAATCATTCTGCATTTCAGATGCTGCGCTGTGCCTCTGTGGATCACCTCATTGGTGGTTATGGCGGGTGTTTTGAATATACTCCTCTGCAAGGCTTTTGAGCGTGTATAAGCTGGAAAAGAGCTTTGACTTCACATGTGCTGGTCGCAGACCGCTGACAGAAAATACAACAGGAGTAGTCCCATAAACCCAGTTGAAACCCAGGTAAATGGGGTAACAGGCAACAATGTTTCAACAGGTAATATTTCAAAGACAATTACGAAAATGTAAAATAAATGAGGAGGCAAGCAAGGATATCACAATATGTATCGACATTTTTGGAAAAATACATTAATCTCAGACAGCAGTATTGAATGTCATCATATGCAAGTGTATTCCAAAATATAAGTGCACACATCTGCTTGTTGTAATGTGAACAGTGCAAAGTGAGACACTTGATACACTGAAGAAAACAGCGAGGCGATGCAGTTTAGAATTGGTATATAACATTAACAGTGTGATCATAATTTAATGGAAACACATTAGGAGACAAATAAGCCATAGTTAGCTGAGTTTTGTTGATGGCATTTCAACCTGTGTTGTTTCTGGTCATCATCAGGATGGGGGTACACATACTAATTAACCATACCTGTATGAAAAGGAAACACAGGAAAGGGTTGGGCATTGGAAAAATTATAGAGAATGGGAATAAGAGTGGGGTGAATAACTAGCTGATGCATATTTTGAAGGCATGCCAGAGTATCAAAGGGGGATCAATATACCGAGAAACCTGTGAATTGGGACTCCAGTAGGGTAGGCAGTGGCTGCACCAAGCAGAAGGCGGGCCCGGCGGGATGCACAAAAGCTGTGCCAGTGCTAGGATGGGTGCAGGCCTGACAATGGCATTACCAATAAAAGCAATGTCAACATATGCATAACATATGCCCTCACTACAATGTCAATACTCATCAATGCAATGCAATGTCAATAAATACCAAGAACTATGCACGCGCAACAGTGTTGATACTCATAAATGCAAAGTCAATGTATGCCATAATCCATGCACGCATCACAATGTGAGTACAAGTAGAAACAAGGTCAATGTACATATGATCAAGATGTGCATAATAATGTCAATATCAGTAAAGATAATATCAGACAATATCAGTGTATGCTGTGATAACTGTACACACAATATTAAGGATGTCAGTAAAAAATATATCAATGGCTGTCAAATTATTTGTAGGAGGTCTAATGAACTCACATCATAGCTGTTGGATTCACCCAAGGTGACCTCCCTATCAACCCTGAGTCAGAGATACATGGTCAGAGAGGCCCTGCAACCCAAACCCATAGTAATCGAGTGACAGGGCACAGCTGGTATCTCGCTTAGCCCATAGACAAACGTGCACCCAGGGAAAACCCTGATCATTGAGACGGATAGACAGTTGCACTTCAAAGAGGTCCAAAGAAATTGGCCTTAATAAAATACATTCGGCCAGAGGTTGTGTTCCTCAAAAATACCACAAAGCTAGATGCCACATGTAGACAGAAAATACTCAGCCAACCAAGGCTCGATATGCACAGCACACATAATGATCATGCGCTCAACACACCAGACATCTGGACACAAACACACTGGCTGACACTCAATCAATCAATCAATCTGGGACCCTGAGGCTGAGAGCCACCTGTGTCCCATTATCAGATGACTGTACTTGCTATCTATTACTGAGATGCTTTTCCAAGAATGCAAAATTGGTTTATTGTACCTCACAAGATAAATATATTGCTGGCTGAAACTCTGTACAAGCAAAAGACTTTCTGCATACACAACTCTGTAGATACTCTCCTGGCCGCTGCAGTTAATTAAACAAACTTCTTCTATTTTACCAAGTGCCTCATTTCTTTTAATTTCTTTAAGGCAAATTCATATCCAATCAACATTTTGGCACATATGCATTCACAGTGGCAAAAACAAGATCGGTGAGAAGACTCCATAATTGATTAGAAGTTCTACTGAATCCAGTGGGCTGAGGTCGGTCCGGAGACAAAAGTCAGAGGGTAAGTGACTACATCTGATCCTTAGTCCCAGCATGTGGCGTGTGGCAAACTGTGACAAGCGGGTTGTTCACCTTTGCTTTTCTGCTAGTCAGCACACTAGAGAGGGTGAAGGTAGCTACAGGTTTGGGACGTGGGTGGGGGATGCATGGTACACTTGTCTCTGGGTGTCATGTATTAACCACCTGGAGCTCTAGGTGTGATACAAAGGTTTGCTTGTCTCTGGTTGCCAGATAGGGAACACCTGGACTACTGGGCATGATACAGAGGTTTGTTTGTTTGTTTCTGGATGTCATAAAGGGACTGTTTGGACTCCCGGGCATGATACAGAGGTATGTATAGGTTCTGGGTGTGTTATAGGGTGTGATTTGGATGTTAGGGAAATAATTCTGACCTTGGTGAATAAGGTGTAGCTTATGTATAGCCACAGGGGGGTGATAATTGTCAGGTTATTCCTTTTTCTCCACACAAATTGGAGCTTTTTTTGTCCACCGAGCCAATAGTGATGGACTGTCAGGCTCGCGTAGCTTCACGTATGACATGGAGCATCCCTTTTCCTCGGGCAGTAAGCCCGAGGAGGGGAGCTAAGGTTTTTGGCACAAAATAATAATTTTTCTGTGAACCTTTTTCTCTTTTAGTCTCTTTTAGATGTTTCCATTTATGCATTTTATGATATTCTGGTGCTGTTAAAATGTTTGCAATATGCCTGACGGCATGTTTAAATGTTATGTCATGTTTGGGAGTTATGCTTTAAGAAACAATAACCATTGCTTCCAAAATCAGCATTTCATGTTTGCTAGTTTACTGCTAGAAATCAACTCCTACACTTCTGACTTAACAAATGCACTCTGTTACAGGTTGTTACTATTTCATTGCATTTGTCTTTGTTTATTGTTAAATGTTCTTTTTCTTGATGCATCAAATTCAGCGAGTGCGCAACCTGCAGATTGTTTCTGGTACCACCACGTGTGCACAGTTTTTCCCACAATTAGTGTAGAATTCCAATCATTTCAAACATCTGAAGATGATAAAAGTTTGGTAAAATTCCTTAAAATGAGTTCCATAAAACCATCATGGAGATTACACTTGATCATATGCATGCTTGGTTACCCACACAGGCACGGACATTAGGAAAACCTTGCTGCAACTGTCACACCCATACCAAAGCATACCCATTTAACTAGCCTGAGGGGGGAACATTCGATACCAACATCATAGAACACATAAAAACTCACATTCAGACCAGACTAATGAGACAGACGCAGGCCAGCCACCAGGGCAGTTTAACGGACCCCTGAGAAGTGGAGTCTAATGTTGGATGTGGGGGGTGGGTGGTTAAGCAGAGGCAGAGCATGTTCTGTTGTTAGACTGTCGATGTTGATATTGATTGTTGCTCTCATAGGCAGTTTCGAAATTTCAGTAAAATGTGTCATAAAAATATGAATTGAAGTGTCATTTTTATTGTGTATTGTTTTTGGCTGTTTACCTTTTTTGGTACTTCTAAATGCTTACACATGTTTTAAGTTAATCCTCTGTGCTCTGTGCCATAGCTACCAGGAGTTGAGGTCAGGTTTAAATTACTGAAACCTTTACCGGACCTGACAAGAATAGTTACATTATTACTTGTGGTGGACTACCCTCAACCCAGCTAATAATCCACTTTCTTAAATCATTAGTAGGGTGATGAAGTTGTTCATAATTGTATTCTAATCCAAATCAGTGTGTTCAGCCTTACTCATTTGTGTTTTCAGTGTTGGTGGTAGCATTGGTACTGAAAATGTGGATTAATTAAGGCCTCAATAAAAAAGGTAAACATACACGTTTGTGTAAGTTTACAATTATTTGCTATTCATGAAGGTATTTTACTGGTAGTAGCTTTATGGCTGCTGAGTCTCCCCACAAAAAAAGGTAGGACAGTCCAATCTTTTTACATGTGGAGACTCTGCAAGTGTACGTTTACCTTTGTGAATCAGGCCCTGGAGAAATGAGAAAGTCCCAATGACAAACCTATGGCTTCTCTACAATTTCATATAAGCTTCAAAGACTTCAACCCAGTGGTCACCTTGTTTCTCTGAAATTTCATTGAAGGCACTTGGGGCATGTCTAAGACCAGGGGGAATCATGCCATGTTTATCTCAATACACAGAGGTTAACACCAGACAGGTGCTGATGACCATGATTTCAATAATTTGTATTTGTGATAAAACTAAACAAATTAGAAATTTTACCCAGCTCAGCAATTGTAGTTTCTTGCTGTATTTGGTGGCAGCTGCCATTGACGTTTGGGTTAGAAGGTTAAGTTGATCCAGAAGAAGATTTGTTTGTAGAGATAAAAATGGACAATTCTGTATACAGGAGTTTGGTCAACATTTTGGGGATGATTTTAGCCTACTTTAAAGTCATTTGGCATGATTGCCTACAGGGATCTTCTGGAGTTAAAAGAGATCAAGCTCTTATTCAGCATTAGAATGTCATCCCCGGAGGCAAGAGCAGTGTTGGTACGGTGGCTCTTCAGCATGAAGGAGTGGAAAGAAAGATCTATTTATGCCTAAGTACCAATCTCATATTCAAGTATAATGGCTTCAAGGTCAGTTGGGGCATGGTGTAGGAAGATTGGCACAACAGGGATTTTTGTTTAATTACAAGTAGCTTCTTTGAGGTTACTTCAGAGTAAACCCATGTAAAAAATTGCTGTGTTGGACAATATCTCAGCAGTTTATTTTACATAATTTAGCATGGAGCTTTGAGGTCAAAAAGTGATGGAAAGATGATTATTCAGTTTAATAATTTTACAAGGAATTCCGGTTTGACAAACAGCATTGTAAATATAGATGTAACATTGTCTGGACTTCTCAAGTGCCTTGATGGAATGTTATTTCAGGTATCGCCAAATACCAGTGATTTGGCCCTAGGCCAAGTGTTTTTCTCCACTCAACAATGATTAGCATCCCCTCCAAATCGATCTATTCGCACCATGTTTCATTCAGAAATTTGAAGATTTCTTCAACTGGAGGCCAAATCAGATACTTTTACTCTGCATGTGATCTTCAATCCTTAACATAGAAAGTATGTTAGAATATGTGTCACTATTGTTTTTCTATTGTTCTTACTGAACTGGCCAGTAGGAGAAGCAAATGGGCCTCTTTGATACCATGTTCGTCCAGCCTAGTTTCTAACATCTAAAATAGCCTGCCAATTTTTCCAGGATGATTCAATTATATCATAGGTTGTTAATGGACCCAATATGGAATTCCCCTGAGTGTTATGTAGGAGCATGCAACATAGATCCCTGAGCATTCCGGGGTGTGCCACCTCTCACAATCTTCAAACTATCTTCTCTGTCCTCCACCAAATGAATCCCTCTCTCCCAGCTGTTGCTGCTCTATTAGACGCTACCAAAGCCTTTGATACTCTCGAATGGCCCATTCTCTTCTATCTCCTCCCGCGCCTGGGATTTAGTCTGGATTTTGTGCATAAGGTACGGCTGCTATACACGCTCCCTACAGCCCGCATCAGGATAAATGGGCAGATCACCGATCCCATCCCCATCTCGAGAGGCACCGGGCAAGGATGCCCCCTCTCCCCTATGCTCTTTGCCATCGCCATGGTGCCCTTGGCGGCTCGTTTGCATCAGCACCACACCCAGAGGGGCATAGGCTTCACGGCCCATCAATGTACGCAGACGATGTCACGATATATGTTCAAAAACCTCAAGAAAATCTTGCGCCCATGACAAGGGAGCTGGTGCGGTTCGGGTGTCTATCCAGAGTCTAAGTAATTGGAGCAAGTCGGTCCTTTTCCCTCTCACAGATGCTACGATGCCCTTCGTTCCAGGCTACCCATTTGTTTGGGTGATGGGCCCCAACAGATATCTTCGTATTTGGCTAAGTAGGGACATGGATGAGCTTTGGAGGGCTAACTTCGGCTGTGCGATGGACTGGCTGGAGACCAAGATCCAATTGTGGCAAAAACTCCCTCTATCGCTGGCCGGTCGCATAGCCATTGCCAAAATGGTTGGGCTCCCCAAGTTCCTGTACCTCTTCCTTAACATTCCCGTCCCTCTCACATAATAATTCTTCGACAAACTACGCTCCAACATCATAACCTTAGTCTGGGCAGGACGACAACCTAGAATAACCTATGACACTCTCATGCTCACCTTGACCCGAGGCGGGATGGGGCCCCCAGACTTTAAGCTTTATTCTCTGTGCGCCCAGGCCAGTTTCCTCCATTTCTGGCTGCACCCCACTCCCTTTCAACCCCATGGGGCGCTTGGGGTGGATCTCGCTGCCACATGGCCTCTCCAGACGCTATTTGTTCCACCCAAACTCCCACGCGGTTTGATCGATACAGTTGAATGCATGCGATGGGTCTGGGACCGGCTTCGTAAATATACAGGCGCAAGCACACTACATGCTCCCTCCATGAGCCTAGCCAACAATTCTGCCTTCACCCCGTTGCAGACTGCGGTCATGGCACGCTGCGCAGCCCATCAAGGACTCAACACCATTACAGATGTCTACCCAGGCGACACTTTACTATCAAATCAGAGCGACTTGAAAAGAAGCCAACCCCAGGTTAAGGCCGCTCTTGAACTAGTCCACTCCTACAGCTCTCCACGTAAGCTGGTTACCAGACTCTATGCCCTCACACTCGCCTTCTCTACTAGCACTGTGCATGCCCGCGCTGCGTGCAGTGTAGACTTAGACAGGGACCTCCCCCAAGATCTATGGCTCTACTGCTGCAATCAGACCAAACGCCTTTCCCCCAACTATCGCCTGTAGCTCCTACATTTTAAATATTTGCACAGACTTTACCGTTCCCCTGCATCCTTACATAAAATGGGACTGCTCAGGAATGATGGGTGTGCCCACTGCTCTGCTCCTGATGCTGATTTTGCTCATTTGGCCTGGTTATGCCTCCGGGTCTTCGCTTTCTGGCAAGGGGTATGTGCAACCATCAGCAACATTATATTTATATGTAAAGCAGGTGTCGGACGCTAACCTAAAACTCACCTCTATGCTTCTGGTGCTCGCTAAATGCAGGGTGTCCATCCATTGGGGGCGAAAACCTGCGCCCGCGGTAAAAACCTGGCTGTACGATTCAGCCTACTGTCAGATATTCCTGGGCGAATTTTGGGATTTGATGCCGGCAGCTAGTAGACTCCCTGACATATGGGCCCCTCTCATCGATCACCTGCAGCAGTTGGTTGCCTCAGATGACCCACTAATGGACTCCCCTGATGCCGAAACGCAAAGCGCCAGCGACAGTGCGGCAGATACTTTCCCCTCTTCAAGCCAGTCTACACCTGCTTTTCCCACAGTGCCCTAAACACCATACATATGAGCTGGGGCATGTATTGTGGTTTTCTGACCCGTCACCTATCTTTCATTGTGGACCGTGTTATGTTTATGTAGATGTAACTATACTCCTGCTGCAATGACTGCCTGTAACATGACGTGATTCAATTTTCAATAAAGATTTTTGAGAAAAAAAAAACATAGTTGCCTGAATTAATGTGTGTTAATCTGAGTTTTCAGGTGTCTACATTGACACCCTGATCTCAGTAGCAGAATTAATCTATTAATTGTCTTGTCCCATGGCTAGTGAGAGCAGAGTTTATTGTCTCATCAATAAGGGCAGGAATGAATATTTCTGAGAGCACTGCTTTGCTTAGAATGATCAGGAAACATTGTATCATCTTGAAGGCCCACCGCTCCATCCTTATGAAGGTTCCTCCTAGGCTGAGACATTTAACGTTATTCGATGTCAGGCTGGTGCACAATTGTACTACTGCATGGTCAGAAAGCAAATAGCTGCCATTAAAACGATGGATGTAAAGTAAATCACTTATATTCTGGAAGAGCTGACTCTCTGTTGTTTTGTGCAGACTCCCTGTGGGGCCTGGCCCTTTTTGCAGGGTTGTACCCAAACGTTGTAGTTCCTTCTTCCTATTTATTCTGATTTATTTTGCTGGGTTTATCACTCTGGGCACTTTACCACTGCTGATCAATGATAAAGTGCATATGCTCTCTGTGTAAATTGTGATTATGATTAGTTTACGTCTACGGAAATCAACACAGCAGCTGGATCACCGCTGCATCGACCCCTAGCACCTGAATTTTATCACGTATCGCACCGGTACACTACTTTTTTCTGACACAGCGCCTGCAGACCAGAACCATCTTAGAATCGATCGCTTCCCCCTACAGTCTAGATTCAACATATCAATTCTCCTGCATGCAGCAGAACTGTTACATCGCCTCACCAGCACTCAGAATTCGACTTATAGCTGTGATTTCCAATGCTTCCCACCCATGTGGCTGTTTTGCCTTGTGTATTTTGACGCATTTGAGGTACTTTGTGTAAAAATCACGTGTGCATAGATATCTATGGACATAATTGCTTGAAACCATTTAAAAGTCATATTTTGAGTTGTGTATGTTGGATTTGTGTCGTTTTGGTCTTGTTTGGATAGCTAAAGATACTTTATTTTTCTAAACTGGTCTGGTGTCCATTTGTGGTGTTTCACTGGGTAACTGAATGTGTTATGTACACACTTTACACATTACCACTGAGATAGGCCTGACTGCTCATGCCAAGCTACCAAGGGGGGGAGCAGAGGTTACTTTGGGTGTGTAATCCCCTTATCCTGACTAGACAGAAGGGTCCCTACTTGGACACTGTGCAAGCCACTGCCAACTAGAGACCCCCATTACTAACACTCCTATATAAATACAAAAATCAGGTTGGACAAAAATGTCTGCAAATTAAAATCTTTTGCCTGAATCATTCATTCTAAGATATTGGAATGGAGAAACGATATAGTAATTTCACGTCATCCTGCTAGATTCGACCTAATGTCGAATGTGTACAGTCCTACCATTTCCTGTTGTCTGCACTTTGAAGTTATAACCTGTACAAAACACACAAATAGAAATAGAAATTGGACGACCATGTTTTCTGACGGCACAGCCACAGAAATGTAAATTGACAGTGAATTCTCATGGCTAACAAAGCATAGCAAGTAATTTCCAAACACGTCAATTCTAACGTGTTTGGTGGACTCTCAGTCACGGTTGGGCCATTTATTGAAGTGCTTTTTAATTTATTCATTTTAATTAGGTTCACAGCAGGCCTGCGACTGACAACTGGTGCCTTCCTCTCCAAGAGGGTGTGTTAGCTTGTGTTCACTTGATGATTAGCGGTCCCCAACTGCTTCCACTGTATCATCTGTTCCCACATGTGAAATATGAGCGAAATGACGAGAGTTAGAAAAACCGCTGGGGGTTTAAGTGTTTCTGCTTTGGATTTAGTCGATACAGTTTGTTTTACTCATTTCTCAGGTCCTGATGTTCCAAGCATCATAAGCATCCTCTAGATAGCTCTGTGTAGCATTGCATCGAACAGCTACGGTTCTTACCCATGAATCTGACCTGTACCCCGCATAAGCTTTCTTTCAAAGTGGCACTACCCCATCGGGAAAGTTTGGATAATTCGTTTCTTATTTAGTTCATTCTTTTATACAGATATCTGTTTCTAGTGATAGATGCATCTCCGTAAAATCTAAGACATATTGTTATCAATGTGGCTTGAGTTTAAACCATCCATAAACATGTACACATATTTCTGAATGCTGTAGAAATGTGAAGGTTGGATCTGGCGATTCCGGCTGTTCACAGATGAAAAATGTGAGGAGGGCACATGGCCTTGCATACATATTACTATTGTCCTTATATGCCTGCTGGCTCAATGATCTGCATAACTCGTAGAAAATCTCAATAAATAGATACTAAAACATCTTTATAGCTCTGTGTATAAGTTTTAAACAAAGATTTGTTGATTATTAATTATTCCCATATTTCACTGAAATATTTATCTGATCATTGCACACATCCTCGAAATGACATTCACAAGCATGGCTCGATTACTTGTTTTAATTTTAAATTGTAGAGCCATATGATGGGTACTCCTTGCCCCTCATTTATGGGGATTTGCAGTGCAGCAAGTCACCTGCAATTCTTCCGGAGCATGATTTAAGCTGCCTTGCCTTGCTCAATATCTATGAGGCCAGTCAAAGCTACCAAAAGTTGTTTTGTGTGACCTCATACAGAGCGGCACAAAAAGTGATGCTCCCGCAGGGCAAAGGGCTCAGAAATATGCTCATAGTGACCAGAAGTGTACGGACACACTATAAGAATGATATGATAATGGAGAATGATGTGGCGAGCCTGCATTTAATTCGTTTTATTAAGTAGTTCGATACTGCTGCTTGGTTAGCACTAAGGCTGGGCAGAGTTCACGGAGTTCTGCTATGTGAAACTATGCGAAGTGCAAAAAACTCTGCTGCGTTACGCGGAGCTCTGCAAGCGGCGGAGTGCGTCGGATAAATGCTGTTTGCAGTGATTTTTAGTCCTAGGTGCTCTTCTGCACTGTGCAATCGTCGTGAATGGCACCATTCACAGTGCAAGCGGGCACTGCTTCTTTTCTGCCGCTAAAGTAGATTTTTACTTGAGCAGCAGCTTTCCCAATGCGAGCAGACAGTTTTCAACGTGAGCTGTCGCGAGTATACGTAACCACTCGCATTGAGAAATCTGACCGCCTGCATTGAGAAATCTCACCGGGATGTTAATTTTCCAAGCTCGCGCTCACCAACTTGATGTTGACGATCGTGAATGAGGAAAAATATCACCGGGGGTGGATTTTCCTCGCTTGTGTTCGCCAACTTGACATTGACGACGCGAGCGAGGGAAAAATCTCTGCTACTCATCAGAACTCAGCGAGCTCCGTGTAACCCAGAGTGCAGAAATCTCCACAAACTCCGCAAGTGGAGCGGAGTTCACCACCCAGCCTTTCTCATGAGACAAAGTCCTTAATTCTTCCTGTACTCAGAGTAAATTTGAGGCTATTTCCAGTGCAGGCTGCATCGGACCATCAATGCTGTGTGATTATGCCCATTTTTGCCAACTCGGACTCACATTTACTCAAAAAGAGGCAGCGCAGCACTGCGTGAAAATCTATAGCGCTACACTGCCTGAACAGGAAAAACACACGCAGTGCAGCATATGAAAAGCGTCGGCCTCTGATGAAGACTTCAACTGCGCTTGAGATAAAATCCCATTTTAGTGAGCGGTTCAGTGTCACAACACAGGACAGATGCAGGCAAATGAGGCGTTATCTAAGATGTACACTCAATGCACATTCTCACATATAAATTTGGAGTGCTAACAGCCACCCAATTCCTCGTTATAATAATAATATTCCTTAGCGGATTGGTTTGGCTTCCGTGAAGCCTGTCAGTGGTTGGTGCAGAGTGGTTTCAAGGCAGCAGGTAGTCATGCAGCTGCTACGCCTCCACTTCTTCCCTTGATGTGCGATTGGTCTTTTAGCAAAGTCCGCCCCCGAAGGGGGCCTCGAGGGCCAGCGCCATAATGGCTGCCAGAGCCCAACAAGGAACTGAACTGGTTCTCGCTGCTGAGAAGCACCGCACGGCGAAACGCCCTGAGGCCCCCACCCCCCTTCCAAGAACAATAGGAAAAGAGGAAGTGGGGATATAAGGTGACGCTTCCCCTGGGGCAGTCCACTTACACATCATGGGAGCTGGGGGAGCGGCGCCAATGATTTTTTAGTCCCACCACCCACACCTAGGGAGCAGCAGTGTTGCAGTGCTGACGAAAACAAAAGCAGCTACGGGAACAATGGTTTGATATGGAGACACACCGACAGACGGAGTGCGGGAGTAGGGCCACTCACTTAGGGATGCCGCACGGCAGGGTGAGTTGGCCTAACAAAAAAGGGGGTAGGAAATGGAGACGGCACTCGCAGCCCAGCCCCGACAGACAGCAGGGCACAAAAGAGTCTAATGAGGTAGCGAGTTGAGGCCTAACTCCGGGTAGAAGCTGCCCCCACGCAACGAGAGAGCACAGAGAGCGCAAATCCAACCAAAAAAGGGACGGAAACAACAAGTGTATTGGCTTGGTTATGGGAACAGGGCGGTGTGTAGAAGGAGGGCCACTCACTTTGGGATGCTGCATGGCAGGGCAAGTACACCTGACAAAATTGGGTTAGCAAACGGAGACGGCACTCTTAGCCCAGCCCCCACCAGACGGCGGGGCACAAAAGAGACTAACAAGGCAGCGAGTTGGGGCCTAACTCCGGGGAAAGGCTACCCCCCACACGCAAAGGGGCGTGGTAAACAACAAAGAGCAATCTACGAGCTGTCAGGGTGATTTATGACCCTAGGAGTTGCAAATGAGCAAAAGACAAACCAGTGATCTATGGCCAGCCGATGATTTATGGCTGATGATTTATGATGCTCTTGCGGAATGATTTATGACAACGAAATGATGACAGATTGTGACAGAATGATTTATGACATACCGATGATGTATGACCCACGATTTATGGCTGCTGAATTATGATGATCAAGCAGAGTGATTTATCCTAACAAAATAATGACCAATTGTGGCAGAATGATTTATGATACACGATGATTTATGACCCATGATTTATGATGTCCAACTGACAATGTGTGACATCCAATTTGTAATAATGTGTGACAATGATTTATGACCCCGGCCCCAAGAAGGTGTCCAGGGGAGTTGTACACGTATGACGTGTATAATAAGTAATAAAACTGCGGCCAACAACGACCACCAAATACAACCACTGTTGGCTGTGTTTAGTAATGCAGGGCACAGTGCGGCCGTTATGCCATTGATGAGCTCGCGAGAGTACCAGGATGCGAAAGTATTAACTTGAATGGACAGACTGCTTCATGGTTCTTTCATCCTCTCTATTTTGAAGGTTCATGTTTACGTTTTCCAACATAGGAGTTGGCGTGAGTTTCTACTATGTCAATATTAAACGCTGGTCAGAGCCAGGTGTATGGTATATGAGAATCAGTGTGAGAGTTCGGTACTAGAGAAAAGAGGCAGGGTAGGAACACAAAGGAGGTGGAGTTGCTTGTGTGGAGTGCGTGACCATGGTCAGTTTCGTCGGTGTGCTGGGTGGGTGCTGGAATTTCTTGATCCATGCCTTTGAAAAGTGAGTTGTAGTTGGAGAGAGCTAGGTTTAAGAGTTGGCGCTGACAACGTTGACAGCAGTGAGGACTGCTAAGTCCTCTGCGTGCCGCATTGGTCGCTGACCCCTGATTGGCTTGAAATGATAGGTGCATTTGGCCTTTTTTGCCCTGGTTTACGATGATGAAATGACAATGAGGTTGCTATGGTTGTGTGCGGATGTTCAGCTGCTGGAGCGTTGCAATGTGTGCAACATGGAAGATGGATTGGATGCTGCATAAGGTGGTGGTGATAATGTGCACAATATAATGTGATTGATTTGTGCTGTGTGCAGGGGCAGATGTTCTTGTCCTGAGGCCTATTCACTGCCCTATCAGCTGTCACTAGTTTGAGTCATGTAGCTGGTGCTGGTTTTGTGCTATCACTTAGTCAATGGGATTACCTTTCATAATTTTGGAGTGACAGGGGGTGGGGGATACTTTCTGTCCCGTTAGCTCCCTATAGGATCTGGAACAGCATGTCATGTGGCATGAGTGGTGTTGAACTGTTGAGTTTCAGGAAGGTGAGTCTCTTTTCTGTTTGGTTGGCACTTGAAAGACTTTGCATCAGCTGCTCATAGCACCTCGTCCTTGAGGACTGTATAACTATGCACAACCGTTTGGTAATGATTATTTTCGTTTCTGGGTTTATAGTGACAGTAAGGGAAGGAACCATTGATCTGCTGGCTCTTGTCATGCCATGTGTCAGCTGGTGAATTGACTTCAACCTTGGAGTGATGCTGTGTTGCTCAGCCGCTTAGTAGAGGAGACTCCGTTTTGTAGCATTAGAGAGGTTTTATTGCTTGACTCCCGGCAGGCTTTTTACATTGACTGCTCACCTTATAGACCAATGTGGACAGTGCTGTGGTTTACGGTGGCTTGGCATTAACAATGACTTTTGTAGCTTGTACCTTTGGAGTGATGTAAAGCAGTCTTTCATTTGTTGGTTTTTGGCAAAGTTTAAAATTGGCTGGCCATGTGTCCTGAGCCATGCAGAGACTTGGCTGGTTTAAATAAGTGGGCAATAGTGCTGGCACTTATGGGTGATCCAAATTCATAATGTCTATAACTTTGGGCAGTTATGCAAGCAGATGATTTTCTCCAACCTAGGATTATAGTGTGGGTGTAGATGTGGCAACTGAAAAGGTGATAAGCAAACCCTAAATTATATCTTTACAGAAATGTACAGACTTTTGCAGTTATGTATAACACGCAGTATATCTGCAAATTAGTAATAAAAAAAATAGCCAAGAACCGCCAGAGTTTACAGAATTTGATGTAATTTCACCATTTGGAGAATGACTTTCTGTCTCAAGGAAAAAAACACAAAATTACTTGTGCAAATGCATTCTCCTACAGATGGGTAACTCTTGAGGCATTGACAAAATGCATTGATATTGCAAGTACCTAGAGAACATAACATCTAAACATTAGTCCTGAAGTTCTTGAAATAATAGCAGCTCTTATTCCTTATAGTGTCCACATTCCTAACTTGTCTACATTCACAGTATTCTTTAATATAAACACCATTAGCAAATGTATTTGCCATATCTGAATGTGACACATCATTAGTATTTTACACAATGACAATTGAAACTACCACAAACATAAACATCAGACAAATGTTACAAAGGAGGTAAAGGCGCCACTGTAGCTCTGGTTAGGTCAGAGATTTCATTGAAAAGTTGGCTCCATTTGAAAAATCTACATTAAACTTTGCCAAAAATGTGCATACAATTTAGATACTTAATGACAAATTCAGTGCAGATCAATCAAGCATGGACCTCAAATTAGGGAGGGCCCCTAAAACGGCATTCCTCGTTTTAGGTCCTCAATACATAAAAAGGGTTTCAATGGAGGTACACCACATTTGGCATTACTCAACAGTGCTTTACTAAAGGAAGCACATTTTCTTGTCACAGGATTCAGGAATAGGATGCTGTATTCATGAATCCCAGACACTACATAGGTCCATGGGACTGGGACTCACAATCTAGATTATTGAACCCCGCATAGGATTTACAGCTCCTGTAAAAACAAAATTCCACTCAGGCAGCATGTTTTTGATATGCAACATCGTCTGCTTGTTCCAGTGACCTATGTAAATCCATTGTAGCTATGCCTAGGTGTGTGCAATCTGAATCCCCCCTTCCTCATCTAGAAGGCCCGAAAGGACAATTTTGGGGATCAGTTGAATTGATTGGTCTAGTATTGAAGAGACAGATCGGGCAATCAGCTGCCAGTAGTGGGCCATAAAAGAGCACTGCCACGTCATATGGAAGAAGTCAGCATTTGGGAGGGAACAGCGCAGGCCGAGAACTTTGGGGATTCGTCCCAAGTAACATAGCCTCTGGGCCATGAAGTATGTTGTGTGTAGGTAGTGTATTTGTATCATACACAGGCACATAGGGTTGGCGATTTCAGGGGGGGGCATTCATGCCTCCCACATTTGGTGTCATCTAGGGTGCCCACCCACTGCTCCCATTTGTAAGGAAGCACTTTCTGCACCTCTGGGGTGTTGCAGACTAAGGTGCAAAAAAATCGGAGATATGCTCCCACAACCCAGTCATCTTTTCGTCTCCAATGGACTTAATTCGGGCAAATCCGTGAGTTCTGTCCAGTGCATCACAAGCCCATGTTTTAATTGAGGGAATTTGTGAAATGGGGTGTGAGAGAGTTGGTAAGTGGTCTGTAGGTCTTGCACGGAATGCATCTGGGACTCCATCCACATGTCCACCAGCGCAGAGAGCCCAATCAAGTACCAACTCCTGAAGCCCACTAATTGCGTCACATGACTCAGCAATCTCTTCAGTCTGTTGGATGGGGCATTTGTCTAATCCAGTGATCCTGTTGGTCGCCTCCCAAAAACAAGAAAGACCATTTCATTGACTTCTGCAGGACTGGATGGGATGGGTCAGCCATACAGGAAGTGCATGATGTTTTCAAGGCCTAGGCGGGCAAGCTCCAACTGATTTGCTGGGTCGCTTCAGCCCCCACTCAGCCAGTTATTATTAATGGTAAGTTGTGATGCCCAGTAATGCAATCTAATATCTACAGCACCTAACCCCCTCTCAGAGACTTCCCTACGGCATTTGGTGAAGACAATGCTGGGGGATTTGCTTCTCCAGATAAAGGAGCTAAGTAGCACCGTGATCTGAGTAAACCAAGAAGGGGAGATTTGGAAGTTTTGCAACAAGTATAAGAATTTCGGGGTGATCAGCATTTTAACAAATGTGATTCATCCCAACAGATTTAAGAGTATCTTGGTCCAGTTGTGAAGGCTGGTTCAAGTGGCAGATACCAGAGGCATAAGGTTGAGGTTGTGTATAAGTTCTGGTACTGTAGCAATGTGGATACCCAGATATTTAAAGCTAAGACGGCAGATCGAATGGTCACTTGTCAGGACAGTGCTGGATGGTCACCACATATGAGGACTAAAAGTGACTTGCTGCAGTTCATACGGAGGCCCGAGGCCCCATCTAACACCCTGAGAACGGATCCTGGGGCAAGTTGTGTGAGGGTCTGTGTGAAAGAGGGGAACGTCATCCGCATCTAGTGAAATCCTATCCTCGAGCGTCCCTTCCCATCTCAATCCCAGCACCTGGGCATCGCACTAGATGATCCTGGCTAGGGGTTCAATGTCCTGGGCGAAGAGCGGTGGGGAAAGGGAACATTCCTGCCATGTGCTACGTTCTCACATACAGTCCTAGTATGTAGCGCTTTGTTAGCAAACGTTCGAGCAGAAGTACTTATGAATGTAGCTGGGTGATAAGTTGGTGATGAATCTCAGTACTTGTCACAAGCATTGCAATTGGCTTGCTTGAGAGATGACCACAGGATCTTCACTGACCATCTGGAAATTTACTTTGATTTGCTTTGGAGTTGCTTCACTTTGGTTGTGCAGTCTGATATAAAATCATTTTGGCATTTACTAAGCCACACAAAGACACTTTGCATGGTTTATTAAATATAAAGTAATGCAATTCAGTGCATACCGCTGCCTTGAGTTAATTTGCATCGGGTACGCATTACTTGCGTGGTGCATGGGCGTTCCCATGCAACCCCACATGTATTATGATGCAAACCCAGAGTTACAAAGACTTGCAAATCAAGCTTTGCTTCAAAATGGTGCACCTGACCGACAAAGGTGTAACTATAAGAAAAATCTTTGTTTCTTATCATTTCTTCCTCTTTTTATGTGTGCTACATTCTGCAAAATATATTGAAAATATTAATATGCCCATAAGTATTGTTTTCCTGCAGGAAGTTGTCCCTTGTTGCAGAAAAACAATTCTGTCTATAATATAGGGGTGCTTGGACTATGATGCAAAGGTGCCTGCATGGGCACTAGGCAGCACACCGTGCACCAGAGCAAGGAGAGAGCAAAAATGCTTTAAATCTTTGTAAAAATAATCAATTTCTGCTCTTTCCCTTTCACAAAATGCAGAAATAATAGTAAATTTACCCCTCAGTGGCCAGATACAGTGTAGCAATCTGCTGACATGGACAGGTATGGCTTAGGAGTGGTTTCTATGTGAATTGAGCTCCTGCTTCAGGTCTGCAATCATATCAAAGATCACATCAGATGAGAAACTATATCCACCAATACCTGCTTCCCTGGACATGCCAAAGATTTTGAATCTTTGCCTGTACATAATTCCTCTCCTCTTCAAATATCTGGGGCCTCGTTTATAAAAGTGTTGCATCGCTGGTTGAAAACAGCGATGCAACACTTTTCATTGTGCCCTCCTTGGGACACTTGCGAAAGCTGACTTATGGTGGCTCAGTAATGACGCATTGCTGTAGTGTGTCGTAAAAATAGACGCAACTTCAGAAATGTGTCATTACACATGAGCAAGTCCCATGTAAAAGGGCCTGCGTCACTCCTTATGCCTGCTGTGAAGCAGGCATAAAGATATGATGCAGTGAACTCGTAGAAGTGGCGCAGGGACATTTCATAGATTTCACTGTGCCACTTCTATGAGCTTTTTTTCACGGGGGACGCCTACCCTGCATACATTATACCTAACACAGGTATAATGTAGCAAAGGGGTTTACAAAGTGATGCCTCTGCCTAGATGTGTCACTTTGTAAATATGGTGCTGTGTGGTGCATTGTTTACGCTGCCGCAGCTTCACGGAAATGTGGCACAACGGCGGCGTAAGGCCTCATAAATAAGGGCCCTGATTCCCAAAATTAAGGAAAAAGTAATAAAGTTATTGACTGGCAAAGTAAAGCAATTTTTGTGTGGTTCTTGTGTGGGCAGGCTATGTGTGATTCGCTGATGTTGTAATGAATTTCACCTATTGAAGGGTGTGGCAGAGCCCAGACTGTCCAGTCTTTTTCCCTCTTCTAATAGCAAGTAGATTGCGTGTATTTGAATCTTTGTTGCAAAATCTTTTTATATATAACTTCAAGTAAATTATTACTGGATTTAGTTTCTAAAATGCTAGTCGCTGCATAAAAAAAGAATTAGAAAAATATATTTCTTGAAATTAAACGAATATATTTTCCCTCTTTTTCTCTGCTGTTAGTGCTATTCATTGCCTCCATTAATTTTTATGATTGTGTGTTGCAGTATCAATAATTGGCCATGTGTGGTCCCTGACTTACTCCAAGGCTTGGCTGGAGTATTTTATACCAGAAGTGGCACCAGCAGAAGAGCAAGGCTCTCCCACTGGACCACCAGGGATGAGGCGCAGGAGCCTGCGGGTGGAGGAGTGCCTCGAACGCCTACCAGTCCACAGCAGTGCACAGGGCAGCAGCACTTAACAGCGGAACTGCCGGGGAAAGAGCAGGTCCCTGACCAAGAGGTCAGAGGTCTGATCCAAGTGAATGCCTGTGTTTTTTACTGTCACTTTAGGAGTAGGTGTTATGTCTAGTTCTGAAGGCCACCAGCCATGGGCCCAGAGCAGTTGGGCTCTGCCAAAAATCACGATCTCCGTTTTGCTGGAATTCAGCTGGAGAAAATTATTGGTCATCCAAGAAGAGGTTGATTTCATCCTGGCTGCAAAACGTGCTTTTATATTATGGAGATCTTTATCAAAAGAGGTAAGAAGCTGAGTGTCATCAGCATATGAAAGAGGTTGAATCCAAAATCTCTGATGGTTATGCAAGGGGGGGCTACATAGAAAGTAAACAGTGTGAGGCTAAGACATGAGCCCTGGGGCACCCCCTTGTTGAGCTCTATGGTGCGTGATCTAAAAGGACTTAGGTTGATGGTCTGGCTTCTGTGAGATAGAGTGCTCGAGGTCCGTTGAAAAGTCAAGCAGCAGAAGCAGCAACAACTTAGTTTCATCCAGAGACCATCTAATGTAATCTGTAACTTCAATAAGTGCAGTTTCATTGTTGTGCATCGGTCTGACACCGGATTAGGGAGGGTCCAGAATCCTATTAGATTCTAGAAACTCCATAAGTTGGCTATTGATTTGCCCTTCCAGTAGTTTACTCAATAAGTGAAGCAGTAAGTCAGTCAAAGTCAAATGGTCTTTATTCGGATAAAAAATATCCATAAAAGTACAATTCATCAACACTGTCAAGAATTCCTGTCATGCGAGGGGAGGAAAACGGTAACCAGCGAAAACGGACTACATCTCCCAGGATGCTTAGCGGTTGAGAGGTTATGTAAACAGGAGAGCTGTTACATAACTCAAGGAAAACACGCCCTTATGTAAACAGGAGAGCTGTTACATAACTCAAGGAAAACACGCCCTTATGTAAACAGGAGAGCTGTTACATAACTCAAGGAAAACACGCCCTTATGTAAACAGGAGAGCTGTTACATAACTCAAGGAAAACACGCCCTATAAAGGGAGGAACCGGGAGGTACAACGCTGTCGTATATTGTGTTTACACCGACGTACCTGCTTAGTGAAGAGCAGTGTTCCGGAGTGGTGCTCCAGTAAGGCAAGAACGGAGGTAGGTCGAGTCGTTACTCCCTGGGCCGTGTCTTGCCCCATCGTCACCTGTGAAGGACCCGGAACCTCTACCGGATAACCATTGAGCTTCGCTTTTTGACTCGGCTGAGTCAAAGCGCAGTGGCGCTTTTGCTGGTTGGAGTCGTAACTCCCAGCCCGACCAGAGATACAGGGACTGCTAGCTGTAACGCACACCAGGAGGTGTTTGCCGCGTTACAGACTCGGAAGTCCACAGGATCGATCGAGCGGCTGCTCTCGGTTCAGTCTTCTTTGCTTGTGATTGGGGTATCGGTGACGCATCACCAGGAGGTGACTCCGCGTCCCGGTGCAGTCTGAGGAAGAGGTTGAGCGGCTGCTCCCTTCAGGTAGAGACCCCGGCTGGGTGTTTCCCTGACTCCTCGATTCTCCCCAACACTCTTCGTGCCCCCTCACAGCCTACCGATTGGCATTGTCGGCCATTTCATTTCTGCCCTCTGTTGGCATACGCCGGGATCGGCGTATATGCAGAGGACGGTTAGGACCATCCGTGCTGTGGGCTGGTAACGTACTTAGCCTGGAGGATTCCAGTGACTATAACCTTTGTTTATTCCTTGTATTATTTTTGCCTTCATTAAAATAACTAAACCTTCACAAGTGGTTGCGTTCTCATTATCGTGTCTGTTAAACGATCCTGAGACGTTCAGGGCGTTACAAAATATCTGACCTTAATAACACTAACTGTCTCCCGGTCGATAACAGACATGGCAACACTTGATGATGTGCTGGCTGCTTTAGCGACCGTGCAAATTGAATTGGCTGCCTCCAGGCAAGAAACAGCCGATGTAAAAGCCAGACTGGATGCTATCCAATTGGACCCGCTCACGCCCAGCACCTCCCTCACGAACCAGACCCCTGCGGTAGTAGTGGAAATGCCGGTAGCCGTCCCCTTGGCAACACCAGAGAGGTACAGTGGGGATCCTAACACAGTGCAGGTATTCCTCACACAAGTGGCGCTACATTTATCGTGCAAACCAAGGGCGTTCCCCACGAGTCAGGCTCGTGTGGCTTTCCTTATATCCTATTTGGCTGGAAACGCGGCACAATGGGCCGTACCTCTGGTGAGCAGGGACGACCCCATCTTATGTGATTGGGGTGCTTTTCGCGAGGAATTCCTGAAGGTCTTCGACAGAAGGGCTGACTCGACCGTGAAATGCTTGAGTTGAGACAGGGATCCAACGACCTGGTGCAGTATCTCAACGCGTTCCGAAGGCTGGTTGCGGAAACCAAGTGGCCTGTTGCTAAACAGACGGCGCTCTTCCATCACGGGCTGTGCGATGAGCTCAAGGACGCCGTGGCTCATATTGACCCACAACCCAAGACATGTGAGGGCCTTATCAACCTGGTATTACGGTTGGAACATAGGCTAAGTGAAAGAAAGGGGGATCATGGGAGAAAAGGAAAATCCGTTCCATCCTATGTGACAGTGGGAAGTCCTGAAACTTCCACCGCATCCAAGGGAGAACCCATGGACATCGGCGCAATACGAGCGAGCCTCACAGCCACGGAGAAAGAGTCACGCCGTAAACAAGGATTGTGCCTATATTGTGGCAAAAAAGGCCACTACGTACGTGAATGCCCTGCCAAACCGAAGACGTCACATTATCGGGCCAACCGGTCGGTAACAGCCGTGGTGGACGTACCGGCGGAAAACTAGAGGACTCCCAGACCAAAGAAGGGGCATCTCGGAGTCACTCATCCATCCCTTCACTTTCCAACTCGGTCACTAAGGGACAAAGACACCTGTTTCTCACGGTGCACGTGGGAGTGCATGACCAGTGAATACCCGTTGTGGCCATGGTGGATTCAGGGGCCACTGGCATGTTTATGGACCACAACGAGGCATGCAGGCTAGGGCTAGTGCTTCTTCCCAAAGCTGTACCCGAAGACGTCTATGCTGTAGACGGAAGGCGATTGGTGACGGGGCCCATCGGGCAGCACACGGGGGTCCTTCCGATGAGATGTGGGAGGAACCATTTGGAACAAATCGATTTTAACATCATCCGAGCGCCCCAATATGGCGTGATATTGGGATTGCCGTGGCTACAGAAACACAACCCCTCTGTGGATTGGCCAACACATCGCATCGAACTGACGTCACCGTATTGCATCCTGCATTGTGGAATTAAAACGGAATCCCTTGACGCAGATGAGAGCGGGAGTCAGACGGTGGCTACAGCGGCAGAAAAAGATGTGGCTCTCCCCCAGGCTTATCACAGTTTTGAGGATGTATTTGATGAGGTGAAGGCGGAAGTGCTACCACCACATAGACAGTTTGACTGCCAGATCGACCTGGTGCCAGGGGCCAGCGTTCCCAGCGGCAGGCTGTATGCCCTGATGGAGCCTGAAAACGTGCATCTCCGGGGGTACCTGGATAAACTCCTCAAGCTAGGATTCATCCGCCCGTCCAAGTCTCCGGCCGCCTCGCCACTCTTCTTCATCCCGAAGGCTAATGGGGAGCTGAGAGCCTGTGTGGACTTTAGGGCATTGAATGCGATAACCGTAAAGAATCGGTACCCCTTGCCTCTCATCAGTGTACTTCTGGAACAGGTCAAGAAAGCTCGTATCTACACCAAGTTGGATTTGAAAGGGGCATACCATCTGGTGCACATGAGGGACGGAGACGAGTGGAAGACCGCCTTTAAGACCAGGTTCGGCCTTTTTTGAGTACCTCGTCATGCCGTTCGGTCTGTGCAACGCCCCGGCAGCCTTTCAGTACTTTTTGAATGAGGTATTCAGAGAGGAGTTGGATATCTACGTGGTCGTATATATCGACGACATCCTCATCTATTCGTCCAGTGTGGAGGAGCACGTACACCACGTCAAAGCTGTGCTCCAAAAGCTGAGGGAAAACATGCTGTTTTGTAAACTCAGCAAGTGTGACTTCCACGTCACATCCGTGGAATTCCTCGGAGTGATGCTGAGTCCAGAGGGACAGGAGATGGCAGAACGAAAGATCAAGGCGGTGAAAGAATGGCCGGTGCCCAAAAGCGTGAAGGACGTCCAAAGTTTCATTGGCTTCGCCAACTTTTACAGGCGGTTTATAGATGGATTTTCAGGATTGGTGGCCCCAATCACACAGCTACTGAGGAAGTCCAAGGAGTTTATCTGGTCCCCTGAAGCGAACAAAGCCTTTGAGGCCCTGAAAAGTGCCTTTGGTAAGGCGCCGGTGTTGGCTCACCCCGATCCGGATCTCCCCTACGTAGTGGAAGCGGATGCATCGGATGTGGCGCTGGGGGCTATCTTGTCCCAACGCAACCACGACACAGGGGTGCTTCATCCCGTTGCGTACATGTCCCGCAAACTCAACGACGCCGAACGCAACTACCATATTGCGGAGAAGGAGCTTCTCGCAATCAAGGACGCCTTCACCGAATGGAGGCATTGGTTGATGGGGGCAAGACATGTGGTATCGGTGTACACGGACCATCAGAACCTACAGTTCATGACGGCCACAAGACACCTTTCTCCCAGACAGCTGCGGTGGATGATCTTCTTTGCGGGGTTCAACTTCCGCATCACATATCGGCCGGGGACGGAAAAACGGAAGGCGGACGCCCTGTCCCGTCAATCTGCAGTTAAGGAACCATTGCCTGCGACCGAGCATTCCATCATTTCCCGAGGATGGTATTGGGGGTTATCCAACCGGATACTTTCCTGAGGGGAATAAAGAGAGGGATCAGGTCATTCGCATGGCGGAGGTGGCTCCTCAGTCACAGAGAATGGCAGCTGAAGGACGGGATACCCCTGTAGGGCAGGTGCCTATTGATACCCACGCCTAGGCTAAGGAAACAAGCATTCATCTGGTGCCATGACTCTCCATGCGCAGGTCATTTGGGCTTTGAAAAAACGGTGGCTAGCATGGGACGGCATTTCTGGTGGCCAACCATGAGAGTGGATGTCAGGAGGTGGGGACAGGAGTGTCCTACGTGTGCCACCATGAAGGCCGACCATGGCCGAACCCAAGGGCTCTTACATCCACTTCCGACCCCGGATAGACCATGGGATAGCATATCACTGGACTTCGTGGTGGGCCTACCGGTAGACCAGGGGATGACGGCAATACTGGTGGTGGTGGATTACTTGACGAAAATGGGGCACTTCATCCCCTGCAAGAGAGTCCCTACGGCCGGGGAATTGGCGTCACTACTTCTAAAGAATGTGGTACGACTGCATGGATTACCTGGGGTGATCGTGTCGGACCGGGGGTCGCAGTTTACTGCGCAATTCTGGAAGACTTGGTGCACTGCGCTGCATGTTAAGACCGCCCTGTCCACCAGCTACCACCCTCAAACGGACGGCCAAACCGAGCGCCTGAACCAAACGCTCAAACAGTATCTGCGATGTTTTGTGGACCAGGGCAGGGAAGAATGGGTCGACTTGCTATGGGTTGCAGAGATAGCCTATAACAACGCCACTCACAGCTCCACACAGTCATCTCCGTTCTATAGCAACTATGGCCAACATCCCAGGTTCTTGCCATTTCTACATCCGTTCAGAGAGGACAGGATTCCCGCCACAGCGGACAGGGTGGCACACATAAAAGACACGTTGATGTGCTCAAGGGCTGTCCTAATAGAGGCCAAGAGAAGATACAAGGCTGCGGCAGACAGGAAGAGAAGGCCCGGGCCACTGTACCGCACTGGAGACTACGTCTGGATATCCACAAGAAACATGAGGTTTCGAAAGAACAGTGTGTTCCATCCCAAGTACATGGGCCCCTCTCGAATTACCAAGTGTATGGGTCCGGTGAACGTGAAGGTGTGCTTGCCCCAGTCATTGCGGATACACCCTGTCTTTCATGTATCATTGCTCAAACCAGCACCCTCCAAGCCGTCTGGGACACCTAGGCCGGTATGCGTGGAGTCGGAGGTGGAGTATGAAGTGTCGGGCATACGGGCGTCCAAATGGCGCAGGGGGAAGCTGTGGTACCAGGTTGCGTGGAAAGGCTATGGCCCGGAGGAGCAGTCATGGGAACCGGCTGAAGGGGTTCATGCTCCGCGCTTGGTCTCCTTGTTCCATCGGCGTTTTCCTGCCAGCGCTGGACCCGTGGGGAGCCGCTGAGAGGGAGGATGTACTGTCAAGAATTCCTGTCATGCGAGGGGAGGAAAACGGTAACCAGCGAAAACGGACTACATCTCCCAGGATGCTTAGCGGTTGAGAGGTTATGTAAACAGGAGAGCTGTTACATAACTCAAGGAAAACACGCCCTTATGTAAACAGGAGAGCTGTTACATAACTCAAGGAACAATGTGGAAAGACCACGCACACCAATTTATGAAATAGGATTACTCCAGTTAGGGCGTGCTTTAGAGGAAAACGCCTCCTAAACCAGGGCGCAAATATGAACTAAAGAATGCACTAATCCAAATGGGTAGTGTCCCTCTACGCACAGCCGAAAGGCAACAAAGTTGCAAAGTTTCAAGGAAAGTTCCAATATGCTGTTTTATTATCAAAAGCTTAATCAATATTCATTCCACGTTGTATTCACGGGTTTGTAACATGAACATTGTAATTCAGCGCAGGACTTTTTAATGCACTCAATGCATTTCGGGTCACGCACGACCCTTCATCAGGAGAAGTCCTAAAAGAATTCAAAGGGAGAGTTTTAGCGACCTACTCAAATGTAGAAATATCGGTAAATTGAGCAAAAATCCACCGGTTTAAACGAAAACTCCGAAATGCCGTGATGTTAAACGAGAAGAGAACGTGGTTGATCATAGAAGGAAAACCCAGTTAAAAATGTCCAAAAAGAAGTGATGTTAAACGTGAGAAAAACATGGTTGGTCGTAGGGAGAGAAGAGACCCTTCAAGGAATCCCAAAAAGTAAACGGTGTTCAGAAAACGAGCTAGAAGTGATCAGTTGATTTTATGACAAGAGTAAATGGAGACACGCTTTTTACCAATGATAGAAAACACCAAGTCAACCCATTATCAAAACCGCTTGTGCAAAGAAAAGAGTTTAGGTGAAACATTATGACAGACCCAATAAATTACATTTAAAGAAGCATACCTGAAAGATAAGGAATCAAAGGTTTCGAACGTCCGAAAGACGGACGGCAAATATGCGTGTGGTTCAAACACCAACACCTGTGGTATGTAATCGAGAGTGAAAAAGGAAGACGCTGATATATGTGACGTGAAGAATAGAAAGAGAAGAAGGGTTGGAAACATCCTAAAGGCAGCCATATTGGAATGGAGTCATAGTATAACAATGTTGATACAGGATAATCACAATGTGTAACAAAAGAAGGAGGAGGTTAAAGAAATTCTCAAAATATAGAAAGTAAGATATGCAGAGTAAGAATATGAGGGTTCAAGACAGAAAAAAGTGAGGAGAAAAAACGAAAGTTTATTAATAATAGACACGAATGAAAAAAGTGGGTGAATAAAGTTATTCAACATACAAAGAAAAAATACGAATCAAAGACAAATGAATAAATCAGTGGAGATTGCAATGGAGATTACAGAAATTCAAGGAATGTAAAGACGGAAAAAAGGGGGAACAGAAACGAGGGTTAGCTGATGATATAATTGAATACAGAAGGCAAGTGGATAGAGTTGAAAGAAAACACACCTTAAGAACCATTTGATGATCAAGAGTGAGAAGATATGAAATGAAACTAAACAACATCAAAACAAGTAAATAGTACCTAAAGAGTACATGAGACAATGAAATTGGCAATTACTGTGCTCAAGTAAATAATACTGTGTTAACATTAAATGCAAGAAAACATAACCGATGTTTGTCATTCCATAGGATTGGGTTGCACAGAGCAAAGTTTATAGGAAACAACTGAGTTCGACGCGGTCATTAAGTCCATGTGGGACCAGGGCATTCATTCTGTAGATCCAAAACGTTTCTCTCTGGAGAAGATGTTTGCGATTGTCTCTGTGATCTTTGATCGGTACCACCTCGCATACCAAAAACCTTAATTGACTAATGTTATGACTCTTGGCCAGAAAGTGCATCGCAATTGCAGATTTAGTATTCTTGTTGCGGATGTTGCTCTTATGTTCCGTTAATCGTACCTTGATTTTTCTCTCTGTCTTGCCGATATATACTAAGCCACATGGGCACTTGAGCATGTAGACAAGGTTTTTAGAATCACATGTTGCCGTAACGTGTAGCTTGATGTTGTAACCCTGTGTAGGATGCTGAGTTGAATTACCTTGGATGATGTTGTTACAGTGGCCACAGTTATGACAAGGGATTGTACCCTTATAAGAACCAACAGACAGATTAGGCGATTGGAATTGCAAAAGTTCCATCAGGTTCTTGCCCCTTTCATATGCGAAAATTGGTCTTTCCAAGAATATATCATTGAAGTCAGGTTCGATTTGTAACATTGGCCAATGTTTTAAAATGGTTTTTTTGATGTTGAAACTCATGGTCGAAAATGTAGTGACCATGACTGATCTTGTCATGGATTTTTTTATGTTGCTGATTTTTAGCAGTTGTTCTCTGGATTTGTATTTCGTCCTTTCTTGAGAGGTAGATACGTTTTCTTTGGGGTACCCACGATCAGAGAAACGCTTTTCCATGTTCAGGTTTTCTTGTGTCAAAAGTGTTGGTTCAGAAATGATCCTTTTTACCCTAAGAAACTGAGAATATGGTAGATGATTTTTCAGTGAGGGTTGATGGAAGCTAGAAAAATGTAATAAATTATTCCTGTCAGTACTCTTCCTGTAAAGAGTAGTCTCAATTCGATCATCTTTAATGTATAATAATACATCCAAGTAATTGATGGTGTCATTGCGAATATCGTAAGTGAATTTCAAATGATCATTTAACCCATTGAGCGTGTTGATGGCTTCTCTCAAAAGATGCTCAGGACCTCTCCAAATCAAAAAAATATCGTCAATGTAACGTAAAAAAAGTGGCATGTGTTCTTTCCATTGTGAGTTGTTTAAAATGTGATCAAGTTCAAATTTATGCATGAACAGTTGTGCATAGCAAGGAGCTGCACAATTGCCCATGGATGTACCGTTCAACTGCAAAAAAAATTTGTTGTTGTAACAGAAATAGCTGTGGTAAAGTGTGAAATGAAGTAATTCAAGTAGAAATACTTTAAGATCTTCAGAAATGAAAGATTGCAAAAGGAAAAATTCAATAGCTTCCATGCCAAGATTGTGAGGGATAGAGGTGTACAAAGAGGTTACATCTATGGTACAAAAAAGTGTGTTCGTATCCCACTTAATGTCACTTTGTTGTATGATGTTTAAAAAATGAGTGGTGTCTCGTACATAGGTTGACATTTGTTGTACGAAGGGTTGAAGATGTCGATCAAGATATTTGCCTATAGGTTCGTGCAATGATCCGCATGTGGAAACAATCGGTCTCATTGGTGGATCGATAAGACTTTTGTGAATCTTGGGTAACATTCTCAATGATGGACGTGTTGGAAAATTCTGGGTAAAGTATCTGCGTTCTTTTTCGCCAATGGTTCCACTGTGGACCGCTTTGTCCACGATGTTGTGTAAAGTAAGTTGTATGTCAGTTGTTGGATCCTTGTCCAATTCAAGATAAGTGGTTGAATCTCGTACGTGCTCATCCAATTTGAGTCTATAGTGAGAGGAATCCATTATGACTAGAGCACCCCCTTTATCTGCATTGAGGAATGTAAGATCAGGATTGTCCGCCAATTTTTGAAGAAGAGCTCTGTCTTTTGTTGTGAGATTGCGATGGATTGTTTTGTGTGGTTTATACAGCCTGGATAGATCACGTTTAACCAGGGTTTCAAAGGTGTCTAGTACCTTGTGGCTAACAGGTGCCATGTACGTGCTCTTGGTTTTTAAACCGCCCAGAGTGTCGGTGGGTTGTGGTTGAGAATCCATCACAACGTTGTCAAAAAAGTTTCTAAGTCTCAATGAACGCATAAAACGATGAAAGCTAACCTCAGTCTCAACTTGGTTGGAACAGTAAGTAGGGACAAAAGATGAGCCTTTTTGAAGCAGTTGTGTCTGAGATTGATCTAAAGATATTGACGAAATATTAATCACCAAATTATCTCGTTCATTTATCGTTGGCTCCTTGTGACTCTCTTGTCTAAGGATGAGGCTGTCGGTCTTCCGTTTTTTGCCCCGCCTGGGTCTGCGTTGTCTGGTAAACCTGTCCCTAAAAAAGGAACCGCAGTAGATGAGGATGTAGAGGCAGTAGTAGAAGGCAGCTCAGTTGAAGATTGTATACCTGATGAAGATTTATCTACTCGACTGCTCGGTTTGGGTCTGTTCCTCATATTGTCAGAATCACTGGAAGCTGGAGATGTGTCAGTGTCAGAAGTTTTTCCAAAGGGTTTGTTCTGTCGTCTACGAGCATAAATTTCCGCCCAATTATAAACCTCACCCAGTTTATAATCAATGGTGTCCCTTCGGAACTTTCGGAGTTTTCTTTCATTAATCTCCTGTGTGTGTTTTTTAAGTTGTTCATTTATGTCTTCTAGTGTTTGTGTCAGTTCCTCTGAGGTCATTTTAGTAGATAATTCTTGCTTGAGTTGACTAATTTCTCTATTAAGTTCCTCAAGAATGTTGTAAAGTTCCTCAATGATTAGGAGGATGAGATCATTTTTTAAACATCATACAACAAAGTGACATTAAGTGGGATACGAACACACTTTTTTGTACCATAGATGTAACCTCTTTGTACACCTCTATCCCTCACAATCTTGGCATGGAAGCTATTGAATTTTTCCTTTTGCTATCTTTCATTTCTGAAGATCTTAAAGTATTTCTACTTGAATTACTTCATTTCACACTTTACCACAGCTATTTCTGTTACAACAACAAATTTTATTTGCAGTTGAACGGTACATCCATGGGCAATTGTGCAGCTCCTTGCTATGCACAACTGTTCATGCATAAATTTGAACTTGATCACATTTTAAACAACTCACAATGGAAAGAACACATGCCACTTTTTTTACGTTACATTGACGATATATTTTTGATTTGGAGAGGTCCTGAGCATTTTTTGAGAGAAGCCATCAACACGCTCAATGGGTTAAATGATCGTTTGAAATTCACTTACGATATTCGCAATGACACCATCAATTACTTGGATGTATTATTATACATCAAAGATGATCGAATTGAGACTACTCTTTACAGGAAGAGTACTGACAGGAATAATTTATTACATTTTTCTAGCTTCCATCAACACTCACTGAAAAATCATCTACCATATTCTCAGTTTCTTAGGGTAAAAAGGATCATTTCTGAACCAACACTTTTGACACAAGAAAACCTGAACATGGAAAAGCGTTTCTCTGATCGTGGGTACCCCAAAGAAATCGTATCTACCTCTCAAGAAAGGACGAAATACAAATCCAGAGAACAACTGCTAAAAATCAGCAACATAAAAAAATCCATGACAAGATCAGTCATGGTCACTAAATTTTCGACCATGAGTTTCAACATCAAAAAAACCATTTTAAAACATTGGCCAATGTTACAAATCGAACCTGACTTCAATGATATATTCTTGGAAAGACCAATTTTCGCATATGAAAGGGGCAAGAACCTGATGGAACTTTTGCAATTCCAATCGCCTAATCTGTCTGTTGGTTCTTATAAGGGTACAATCCCTTGTCATAACTGTGGCCACTGTAACAACATCATCCAAGGTAATTCAACTCAGCATCCTACACAGGGTTACAACATCAAGCTACACGTTACGGCAACATGTGATTCTAAAAACCTTGTCTACATGCTCAAGTGCCCATGTGGCTTAGTATATATCGGCAAGACAGAGAGAAAAATCAAGGTACGATTAACGGAACATAAGAGCAACATCCGCAACAAGAATACTAAATCTGCAATTGCGATGCACTTTCTGGCCAAGAGTCATAACATTAGTCAATTAAGGTTTTTGGTATGCGAGGTGGTACCGATCAAAGATCACAGAGACAATTGCAAACATCTTCTCCAGAGAGAAACGTTTTGGATCTACAGAATGAATGCCCTGGTCCCACATGGACTTAATGACCGCGTCGAACTCAGTTGTTTCCTATAAACTTTGCTCTGTGCAACCCAATCCTATGGAATGACAAACATCGGTTATGTTTTCTTGCATTTAATGTTAACACAGTATTATTTACTTGAGCACAGTAATTGCCAATTTCATTGTCTCATGTACTCTTTAGGTACTATTTACTTGTTTTGATGTTGTTTAGTTTCATTTCATATCTTCTCACTCTTGATCATCAAATGGTTCTTAAGGTGTGTTTTCTTTCAACTCTATCCACTTGCCTTCTGTATTCAATTATATCATCAGCTAACCCTCGTTTCTGTTCCCCCTTTTTTCCGTCTTTACATTCCTTGAATTTCTGTAATCTCCATTACAATCTCCACTGTTTTATTAATTTGTCTTTGATTCGTATTTTTTCTTTGTATGTTGAATAACTTTATTCACCCACTTTTTTCATTCGTGTCTATTATTAATAAACTTTCGTTTTTTCTCCTCACTTTTTCTGTCTTGAACCCTCATATTCTTACTCTGCATATCTTACTTTCTATATTTTGAGAATTTCTTTAACCTCCTCCTTCTTTTGTTACACATTGTGATTATCCTGTATCAACATTGTTATACTATGACTCCATTCCAATATGGCTGCCTTCAGGATGTTTCCAACCCTTCTTCTCTTTCTATTCTTCACGTCACATATATCAGCGTCTTCCTTTTTCACTCTCGATTACATACCACAGGTGTTGGTGTTTTAACCACATGCGTATTTGCTGTCCGTCTTTCGGACGTTCGAAACCTTTGATTCCTTATCTTTCAGGTATGCTTCTTTAAATGTAATTTATTGGGTCTGTCATAATGTTTCACCTAAACTCTTTTCTTTGCACAAGCGGTTTTGATAATGGGTTGACTTGGTGTTTTCTATCATTGGTAAAAAGCGTGTCTCCATTTACTCTTGTCATAAAATCAACTGATCACTTCTAGCTCGTTTTCTGAACACCGTTTACTTTTTGGGATTCCTTGAAGGGTCTCTTCTCTCCCTACGACCAACCATGTTTTTCTCACGTTTAACATCACTTCTTTTTGGACATTTTTAACTGGGTTTTCCTTCTATGATCAACCACGTTCTCTTCTCGTTTAACATCACGGCATTTCGGAGTTTTCGTTTAAACCGGTGGATTTTTGCTCAATTTACCGATATTTCTACATTTGAGTAGGTCGCTAAAACTCTCCCTTTGAATTCTTTTAGGACTTCTCCTGATGAAGGGTCGTGCGTGACCCAAAATGCATTGAGTGCATTAAAAAGTCCTGCGCTGAATTACAATATTCATGTTACAAACCCGTGAATACAACGTGGAATGAATATTGATTAAGCTTTTGATAATAAAACAGCATATTGGAACTTTCCTTGAAACTTTGCAACTTTGTTGCCTTTCGGCTGTGCGTAGAGGGACACTACCCATTTGGATTAGTGCATTCTTTAGTACATAACTCAAGGAAAACACGCCCTTATGTAAACAGGAGAGCTGTTACATAACTCAAGGAAAACACGCCCTTATGTAAACAGGAGAGCTGTTACATAACTCAAGGAAAACACGCCCTATAAAGGGAGGAACCGGGAGGTACAACGCTGTCGGATATTGTGTTTACACCGACGTACCTGCTTAGTGAAGAGCAGTGTTCCGGAGTGGTGCTCCAGTAAGGCAAGAACGGAGGTAGGTCGAGTCGTTACTCCCTGGGCCGTGTCTTGCCCCATCGTCACCTGTGAAGGACCCGGAAGCTCTACCGGATAACCATTGAGCTTCGCTTTTTGACTCGGCTGAGTCAAAGCGCAGTGGCGCTTTTGCTGGTTGGAGTCGTAACTCCCAGCCCGACCAGAGATACAGGGACTGCTAGCTGTAACGCACACCAGGAGGTGTTTGCCGCGTTACAGACTCGGAAGTCCACAGGATCGATCGAGCGGCTGCTCTCGGTTCAGTCTTCTTTGCTTGTGATTGGGGTATCGGTGACGCATCACCAGGAGGTGACTCCGCGTCCCGGTGCAGTCTGAGGAAGAGGTTGAGCGGCTGCTCCCTTCAGGTAGAGACCCCGGCTGGATGTTTCCCTGACTCCTCGATTCTCCCCAACACTCTTCGTGCCCCCTCACAGCCTACCGATTGGCATTGTCGGCCATTTCATTTCTGCCCTCTGTTGGCATACGCCGGGATCGGCGTATATGCAGAGGACGGTTAGGACCATCCGTGCTGTGGTCTGGTAACGTACTTAGCCTGGAGGATTCCAGTGACTATAACCTTTGTTTATTACTTGTATTATTTTTGCCTTCATTAAAATAACTAAACCTTCACAAGTGGTTGCGTTCTCATTATCGTTTCTGTTAAACGATCCTGAGACGTTCAGGGCGTTACAAACACCAAAGAAATATAAAATACAGCATAAAACAATGGTAAAAACAAGATCATTTCCAAAATTCTAAATGCAGATATGGGCAGAAAAGTGCAAGAAGAGCAAATAAATTGCGGGTATATTCAATGTGGGTAACATGTATACATCAACAATTATGTCATTTTAAGCAAGCAGCAGTCGGAAACATGAGCTGAAGATATTGATGCAAATTATCACCTCAAATTAGAATAAATCAAACTTATCCAGACATATAGTCAAAGTCATGGAGAGATGTGCAGACTGACAATTACATAAAAACAGTTTCAGTAGGTGTGCCAAGCATATAATAACCTAACAATGGCCATAAATAAACAAGGACAACTGAGGGATACAGTCTATGTAGTAACCATCGTATTCCGTGAGCGTATCGCAGACTGCAGAAATGAGCTTGCTCTGATAATCATCTCATCACTTCCTAGCCGTAATATTTCAGTATATGCCAGTTTATGGTCAATGATAGCTTGTGACCTGAAATAAGGGATAAAATACTGTTTTGTGTATCTAATATAAAAATTGCAAAAAAGCAAAAAATGTAAAGTTGTTTGTTTTAAACCATTTCCACAAGGGCAGGGCAAATATTCAAGATTTTTATTGAAACCAAGTGGAAAGCAGAGTGAATATTTTATGCTCCCATCCCTAAGGCGAAAGAGAATGCTCCTGTTCCATCTACCAATATTCCTTTTCAGGTATTCCTGTGGAGAGGCGTTGTTATAGCCCGGGCAGGACGAGATGGAAATATATCTACTTATTGATGGTTTGGGAAACTCTGAGCGTTCTCTATCCCTTCGGAATGAGTCATATAGTAGCTCTCTCACTGTCTTAATATTCATGCTCTCTGCATTATGGTAATGGTGGAAGATGTGTTCCAAATCTACACTAGATAAACTTTCTTTTACAGCATTCAACCATGGTATAGACCCGCCCCTATCGCACTTAAGGCAATCACTGATTATTTTCTTTGTTAAGATTGCTGCCGGGTTTTGCCAGATCTTCAACCAGAATAAAGCTGGCCGAGATTTGATGAAATCCTCAACATAGTGCAGGTTTAACTCTTTGTGGCAGATGTAGGTGGGTGAAGATATTTGTGC
Organism: Triturus cristatus; assembly: GCF_964204655.1. Lineage (NCBI taxonomy): Eukaryota > Metazoa > Chordata > Amphibia > Caudata > Salamandridae > Triturus > Triturus cristatus. The sequence continues at coordinate 853,032,453 of NC_140588.1, read as the reverse complement.
CCCCAAAACCTTCCTGCAGAATCTATTTTCTTCAGTTTGGATGCCGCTACTTTTGGTGTACCTCCACACTTCGGCACCATAGGTTGCGGTTGGTAAGCATTGAGATTTATAAATTTGTATTAGGGGCAACATAACCTCAGCCCTCTTTGGTTGTTGTAGGCTAATGATGGAATTAACTGCCTTGGCAAGTTTGTTTCTGCCATGTGCTGCATGTGCCAACCAAGAGCCCGTTTCTGAGAAAATCAGACCCAGATACGGGAAAGTGCTTGTGCTTTTTAAGATGTTATCACCTGAAGCTATGTGATTAATGCGGTATTTATTAGGCCCGCAAGACATGATATATGACTTCTTAAAGTTGGTACACAAATCCAAACCAGCCATAAAAGAGACAAAACCCGTAATTAAAGTGCGTAGTGCTTTGGGTGTGCGGCCCATCAAAACCGCATCGTCAGCGTATAAAAGTACTGGGAGTAAATTGCCATTGATATTCGGCACATCACATGAAAGATTAGACAGGGATTTATTTAATTCATTTATGTACAGAATAAAAAGTAGAGGGGCCAAGACACAACCTTGTCTGACCCCTCTACCAATTAAAATATCCCCGGAGACCTCTCCCTCATTATTTATCCTGACACGTGCTTTTAGGTCTCTGTGCAAGTGTGCCAGAAAATGAACTAGTGTCTCATCTAATCCATAGTTTAAAAGAATCTCCCAGAGTTTCGAGCGATTTACGAAATCAAACGCTGACGATAAATCCATAAAACCCAAGTACAGGGGAACTTTTTTAGCGACGGTATACTTGCCTAAAATGAGGTTTAAATTCAAACATTGTTCAACTGTTCCCACGTTGCTTCTAAATCCCAGCTGGCAGGGGTGAAGAATGTAGTTTTCCTCTGCCCAAAGCCTGATTCTATTAAAAATCACCCTGCCCAAAATCTTCAATGTATTGTCTATTAGAGATATGGGGCGGTAACAACTGGGATTTAATCTGTCGTCCTTTTTAAATATGGGTACAATGACACTACTTGACCAGGTATCAGGGATTTTGGTTTTGGACAAATTGTTGAAAACATTACACAGCAAAGGGGACCAAAAATCTGGTTCAGATTTAATCAAGTCAATTGATAGTCCATCAGGACCAGGAGCTTTATTCCCTGCGCTTTGATTAATGGCATCTTCCACTTCAGAGATGGAAATAGCAACCTTGATGTCTGTACAAAAGGGATCTGTGGTTGTTACTGGGGCTGTGTATATTTTTGCAAAATGCTCCTCCCATGACTTAGTTGGTATATTACAGTTGATGGGGGTTAAGTTGGATCCCATGGACCTCAGAGCTTTTACTTCGCCCCAGAACCCAGTCACATCTTTGAGTGCTGCAGTACGTGCGAGTGAATCCCACCTCTCCTTTAAAATCTCATCTGTGCATGATTTTATGGCTTTTTAATAGCTTCTTCTCAAGGCCTTAACCAGTGTCATGTTCCGGGGTTTTTCGGCAAGTGCCTTGCGAAGGTCCCGGTTGGCCCGTGAGCAAGCCCCATCAAACCATCTATTGCTCTTATTGTGTTGCCTAATGGGTTTGGAAATTATCTGCTTGATGGCAAAACATAGCCCAACAAAAGCCTCAACAATCTCTGTGTCCTGGCAAACACTGGACAAACATGTTTCCACAGTTATAGGGTGAGATTTTATAATTCGTTCAAGTAGGATTTTATTGTTAATGTCTTTCCAAATTACTCTACATTTGTCGGTGGATGCGACCAAATCCCTTGCCCCAATTTCTTTCCTTTTAGTGAATTTATTAACAAATTTGATCGTTGTCAGAATGGGGTTATGGTCACTATAACAAGTTGATAGGACCTCAGCCTTGACAAGACAATTCTCAAGGGCCGATGATATAAAAACATAATCAATGGTGGAAGAGCAGCCACGACCTGTATAGGTGGGCAACTGATCAGTATCGGGAGATCCACCAGCTTTTACCATGACATCGGTTAGGTCCCTGGAGGATAAGTAGTTAAACAGTTCTTCCCCTCTTTTACACGGAATTATCGGGTGGCATGAGGCTGTGGTATTCTGCATTCTATTATACAAATGTGCGTTGAAGTCTCCCCCTAAGCAGATGCCATCCAATTTCCCAAACTTATTGCCCACTAGCATATCATCAATAAAATCAAATAAAATGATAAAATTCTTGTTGGGGAGTGATTTAAAATAATTATTATAAAAATTTATAAAACATAACGTAATCCCGTTTGAATATATTGTGGCCTGGAGATGACTATCGTTTGTCCGTAAGGGTTTAGTACTGCATCCTTCGGTAATCTTTATCCATGTGGATAAGCCCCTGCTAGGTCGACCAGCTTCAGGACTAGGGGCGGTGCTATTGAGACAAACAAAACCCTCAAGTAACAAGCTGCTGGTACACCAGGTCTCCTGAAACATTAGAACATCAAAATTGTTGACCATTTTAATCCACTCTACTATGTTCATTTTTGATTTAAGGCCAGCGATGTTCCAACTTAATATTTTGAGATGTTGGGCAGAGGACATGTGAACACAATTGGAAGTACTTGAGGTAATACACTCTGCCAAGCTAGCTGTTTGGGGGTTCTTGGTGGGACTAGGATTGGACATAACCTGATTAACTATTGATACCTCCCGAGGCTGTGTTGCAGTATTTGAGAGTTTGCACGAGAGTCAGTCCTGTCCCTCCAAATCGGTCAGAACATCGAACCGATTATGTACGGGATAAGTTGGTAAAATAAGGTGATGATTACTTTGAGGTGGTCTGTAGAAGAAGCCCAGTGGTAAGGCAGTTATGGCCGTTGCAATATTAGGGTGGATAGTGTTACATTTTAAAATCTTTTTTACCAGGGGGGGTACCTGAAGTTTATGACTATACAGTCGCCCACGATATTTTTTGTCAGGGGACCAACCCATCCCACCCGTCTCACCATCAGGATTGTATTAGCAGACTCCATGCCCACCCCCTTGAACTTACATAGCCAATCAATACACTTATTCTTGAGTTGGTCCCAAGACTCACTTTGATTCTCTTTTAGAGGTGGTACTCCGGCTAAGATTAAAGCGTAAGGACATGCCTCTGGCGGTAGATTAAGTGCCGAGGTGGCATATTTTATAGGCCGGGTAGAAGTGATTGACTCGTGATTAGTAAGTGTAGTTAGGTTAGGTGGTACTATCTCGGGGGCGGCTGCTGTTGGGTGTGGGGGGAGACGGGGAGGATTGGTAATCACAGGCATTGGTGGCGAGGGTGGTGTGCTAACCAAATTGCTTAATGCGGGATTGCTGGGCAAGCGCGCCCTACTGCCATCACATTTAGCACATATATTATCTACTGTAGTTAGAGTGCGTTTGCCACTTCCTTCTTGAGTCACCCTGTTGGTAGCCTCCATGTCTTTCAGTAGCCGTTCCCCCCTGCATTGATCGATAATAAAAGTTCCTTTCCTTTTTGCGTCTTCCTTCTTAACTAGGCTCTCCAGTCTATCCAGACGTTTAAAAATAAGATTAAATTGTTTATCCATTAAACTTTTCAATTGTTTAAAAGTGGAATCCACGATAGTATCAATTAAGTTTTCGGTTGGCCGGCCCGGCATGCCATGTGCAAGTGTTGGCTCAGTTTGTGTTTGTATACACGAGGAATTAGTATCTGCGGTAATGGTCGTTGAGACATCAGTGCTATTGGTTGGGCCCTGTAAGTGTGTGCTTACATTAGCCAGTCCCACATTTGCTGTAGATTTCCCACGTGTCCACAAACTCAGGGGGGTAGGTTGGGTTTTATTGTTGCGCGGGGGTTGTTTCCTTTTGGCAATAGGTGCTTTTGTATTGCCACTCTTCCTTTTTCCCCCAGTGGTCTTGGACGCTGGGGCTGGTTTAGCAGTAATGGGGGCAGCTTCCATTTCCTGCTGTGAGTCGACTATTTCAATAATGGGAGTAACAAGCTGATTAGCCTCTGTTAGTCCAGGTAAAATTTTATGATGAGTAGGGTTTGCGACTATTATGTTAGGTGTTAGCGGCACAAGAGTCAAAGAGTCAGTATTAACCGCACCACGGGACATGGGTAAGTCGACTGTTTCAATAATGGGGGTATTTTGACCCAATGAAAGTCTCCGTTCAGTGGCCTCAATTTCCGACGTGACCAGCAGAAAAGCATCTTCTATCATGCTTTCCAGGGCCGACGTGATAATGGGAGAGCTCCTAGGGCCCGGACCAGAGGGGTTTGCGGATACTTTCCCCATGAGGAGTAAATGCACACACTAACCTTTGTTACAGAAGAGGAAGATGCTTGTCCGGACTGCGAATCAAGGGGGGTGGCCCAGCCCTGCCACTGTCTGCCCCGACAGCCACAGACGGCCCGCCCTCTGCCCGGGCTCAGCCCGGCGACGCCCACGCGCGTCCCGCGACGCGGGGGGAGCCGCTGCTGAAGTAGCGCCTCCGGGCGCGCTTTCCGCCGGAAATGGGCGGTGCAATAGGGGGCTGCTGGGTACTGTAGTCTCCCCCTGTGGCTGCCTCTGATGGCGTGTGGTGGCGAGGGAGGGGGAGAAAGCCCAGGTATGTGCGGTCACCTCACTGCTGATTCCGCTGCTGCAGATGGCACATGACAATTATTGGACAGGTCTGTGGCTTAAAGATTAGATCAGGGATCATCTGAGCAGATTTACAGGCTAGAGTAACTTCCCACTAGCTGATAAAAGTTAGGTAAGGCGCAGATGACCTCAGCTAGCTGACTGGACAGAGCTGCTAGGACCCCACTGGGGCAACGTCCAAGGGAGACCCTGATTTGGCTGTTTCAGTGCTTTACAAACTGAGACTGGCCTAAAAGGCATGCAATTCACTAGGGTGCAGGTACGATAGGCAATTGAGAGGCTAATATTGGACTCGGCACATTTGATCCACAGGATGAGAAGGTTGTTATAAATCACATTAACTTTCTCTTCAAAGTGATTTGCAATAGAATCACACAGCTCTTGAGAAGGTTGGGTGTCAGATGAGCCAGCATTTGGGTTTAAAAAAGTGTTGAAAATGTTGTGTTACTCTTTTGAGGAGTTACCCGCCTGGCTAAGTTGCATTGCAACATGTGATTTACCCGCTTTTTTATTGTCACAATGATATAGCGCTAAGGTTGCATTGTAGGCCTCACTATCCCTGGGACTATTGGACTGCTGCCATTGTCTCTCCAGCTTTTTACACAGGGCTTTCCCACTATGCAATTCTGGTGTATACCATGGAGCATGTGAACCATGATTAGCTACATGATTTTCACTAGGGTCAATTTATCTAACCCTGTGTTTAAAGCGGAGTGATAATCTGCTGGTGGTTTGTGTACATCACCAACCTCCATTGTAGCCATAAAATAGAATTTCTTAGCAAAAGAGCCCGGGGTGACTTTGCACCAGTGTCTCACAGGGATTTGCTTGGGTTGTTTGGGGTGTTCTGGCATATGTGCTATGATGACCCGAAAATCGATTGACGAATGATCCGTCCATAGGAGAGGGCAGGGAGGCTCATCAGACGCAAATGGAGAACTACTAAAAATTAAATCAAGAGGGTGTCCAGCTGTATGCATAGGTCTTTTGACTGTCCATCAAGACCAAGCACAGGCAGGTCGGAGAGGAGTTGCATTGCTTGTCTATTTTTGCATCTTCACTGTAGACTTTAAAATCGCCCCCTAGGAGGAAATGTTTGGATGTTAACACATGATTGCCAATAAGTTCCGTAAGCTTGAGACTAAAGTCTCCTATAGGACCTGGGGGGCAATATACAAAGGCGCCTCTGCAACGATCGTGGTTCAACCCTGAAAACACATATAAGCCTATTCCCCAGAAAAGGTTTTAGTGAGCGAGACTTTTAATGTGTATTTAAAAATTATGGCAATTCTGCCACCCATCCTGCCTTCCCTGTCTCATCTCAGCATGCAATAATTATCCAGGAGAGCTAGTACAATGGAACGAGTCGTAGTAGGTTTCAACCATGTCTCCATTGGCATGTTTAGATAGGGATATTTCATTGCATAAAAATCCCTTGGAGATCTGTGCGGACTTAGAGAGGATAAGGGGACATAGTTGAGTAAGTCACAGTTAGTGTTTGAGGTGATGCTATTAAGGTGGTCTTTTAGTAGACTAGGAGTGTGCTTGTCTTGCTGGTCGACCTTGAGGCTTTAGAAATTACAGTTTAAAAAAGTTATTGGACCTTCTAGGTGAGATGGAAATCTACCTTTGCAACAGGGGTCTTTAGGAATAAAACCCTTAACTTGAGTGCCTATAAGGATACGTTCCTCCATAGAATAGGCCATTTTAATTGGGTACCAGTTATCTGAAGTGAAAGGAGAAGGGGTACTGGATCTTGGCAATTGTCGGGGGTGGACAGGCCAGATAGGCTTGCCTTCGGCGCACCGCCGGCGCACCCACTGTGCATCAGTGCCGATATGTGAATTTAATGGGAAACCTGGGAGCGCAGCTAGACAGCTAATCGCTGTAGCCCCCAACTGGAAGTGAGAAAATAGAGAGCTCTCTCCACAACAAACGGTAAAGACCACGGTGGAACAGAGAGAGGATGGTGATACAAGTAAGAAAAGTTAAAACCACAATCAGTGCAGTGCAGGTGCAAACAAAGAGAAGTTATAAAAAAAATTAAAACAGCGAGAAACAGAACAAAATTAAAATTCTTGCCTGAGAACTAGCTAGCGTGCATCGGCCCCGACATCCGAATTTCATGAGAGACCTAAGAGCGCAGCTAGACCGCTGATCCCCGTAGCTCACAACTGGAACTGAGAAAAATAGAGAGCTCTCTCCACAACAAACGGTGAAGACCGCATTGGAATTGAGAGAGGATGGCAACACACGTATGTAAAATTAAAACCACAATTAGTGCAGTGCAGGTGCAACAAAGATTTATTTTAAAAACATATTAAAACAGGGAGAAACAGAACAAAGTTAGAATTCTTGCCTGAGGAAGACCCCTTCTCTTGCTTAGAGGCAATACACCTCAAGCTCTCAAAGGTGAGACAGTCTCTCTGTCCCATACTAAACTCCTTTCTGGGGTCCACCTGCTACTGTCAGTTCTGCTAAATCTGGCAGCTCTGGTAGGGATGGAGTCCCTCCCTCAGAGGCCAGATCCTTCCCATCAGGATCAGGTTCTTACTGCACCTCTGGAGTTCCCTGGGCTGGCTCAACAGGCCCAGTGCCCTTGTCCTTGGATGCTTGGCCCTTTGTTCCAGCCTCCAAGTGTCAAGTCGAAAAAACAGGCCACCTTTTGGCACATACAGAGCCATGGGAGCAAAACAATATTTTGCCTACGGATTGGGTGGTCCATTTCAAATCCCGTTATAGCAAGGGTAAACAAAACTTCTCCAGGCGGGATTCACCCACCCAAGAGCCCTTTCCTATAGATCAACCCAACACGGGCCAAGATCCATTCGGGTCCTGGATTGAACTCGCAAACAAAACTATAATGTTCAAATTGAGAGAAACTCAACAGCCAATCCATAAATTAAAAGCTGGTAAGGCTCCTGGGCCAGATGGAATTCCCGGGGACTTGTTTAAATCTGTACCTGAAATCTGGGCACCATACTTAAACTGCATTTGTGGTCCCATTGCGACAGGTGCACCCGTTCCTGACTCCTGGAAGGAATCAATAATAGTCCCCATATATAAGAAAGATGCGAGAGAGGCCCCATCTAACTACCGGTCAATAAACCTGATAGATGTAGCCCAGAAGATCTTTTGCAAACAAGTCCTGAATCACCTCATCATTCTGGCCTCATTCCAGGCTGGGTTGTGCATTAAAATAAGTACCATTAATCAGGTCTTTAGGTTCACTATGCTGAGGTTGAAAATGGTGGACTTTAATGGAGGGAGCCTTCAAATACCATTTGTGGACCTCAAGGCTGCCTCCGATATGGTTCCCAGAGACAAACTTTGGGCCGCCCTGAGGGACATGGGGATCCCACTCACCCGGTGTTGGGTGGTGTTAAGACCTTGGCATTACTATTCACTGATGACACCCTTCTGGTGTCAAAAACCCCCAAAGGCCTGGAACTATTGCTAGAAAGATTCACTTTATTTTGCACTACCAATGGGCTAGCAAAAGATGCAGACAAAACCAAATTTATGGCTATCTACCCACATAGACAATTTCGAGGAACAGTCAGACTAGGGGGAGTCAATCTAGAGAGAGTCTCAGGGCCCGATTCACAGAACTAACTTAAGACAAAATCCTAAACTTACTACCATTTTGGTATTCACCGAAGGCACTTACTCATTTTGGTATTCACAGAAGGCACTTACTCATTTCGGTATTTACAGAAGTTAGGAGTCCTAACTTTAGGACTCCTAAATGCCTTCTGTGAATACCGAAAGTCTTAAAATTAGGATTTTTCTTAGTTTAGTAGTAGTAAAGTTAGGACTCCTATCTTTAGGACTCCTAAATGCCTTCTGAGAATACCGAAAGTCTTAAAATTAGGATTGTTCTCAATTTAGTATTAGTAAAGTTAGGACTCCTAACTTTAGGACTCCTAAATGCCTTCTGTGAATACTGAAAGTCTTAAAATTTGGATTTTTCTCAGTTTAGTAGTAGTAAAGTTAGGACTAATTTTAAGACTTTCGACTAGGGTAAGACCAGGCTGCCTCATATTTATGCTGCCCTTGTAAATATGGTGCAGTTTTAAAATCAATGGGTGTTGCGGTGGAACACCCAGCAAAAACACCCATTACTTGCCCCTTTCACTCTAAGTATAGCGTGAAAGGGTGCCTTATTTACAAGGCAGCGTTAAGCCACGTTATGTGGCTTAACGCTGCCTTGTAAAAAAGGCAAAGCCCCTATCGCCACCACAACGTCATGAAAAGTGACGTGGTGGTGGAAACAGGGGCTTGTAAATATGCCCCCTAAGTATATCTTCGCAAGCAAAAACTACGACAACCCTTCTGCACTTCTTACACCTTAGACTATAGTCAGCGCATCTGCATGTTCTGCAGCGTCACACACATTTGACTAGTTAATTCCAAAAGCAGTGCGCCTCAAGTTCATATGCGCAAACGAAATGGTAAAAAACCGATGCTGTGATTAGAATGGGAATTGTTGTGGGAGGATAAACTGCCAGGAGAAGCCAATTACTGGGGGAACAATTAAACACGATCTGAAAAGATAAACAAAGCTGTTTGAGGAGGCTCTGGCTTCTAATTGCTGGTTTGGAAAAGGAGGTACAAAAAGTATATAATCGATAATTCAAGAGAGAGACAGGGTCAATAGATGCAGCTGCAGCAAACAGTAAATCATCTGTTGCTCAGAGGAAGTGCATTCGCTGTCATAAAGCACTTTCCTAAAGCTTTCCACTCGGCAGGGGAAATGGTCTAATTGGCTTTTTTCTCAGAATAACAGCAAATATCAGGCTGTCATCGCAATATCCCAAAGGTTTTAAAATGTGAGCTTTTCTCCATGCTCTCTATTTACTACAGCCACATTTTAAGGCTGAAATGATTCTTTCATTCAGCGGAGTTGATAAGAAAGTGCATTTTATCAGAACAGGTGAGCAGATGTTAAATAGGTGCCTTCATTTCAAATGCATTCCAAGTCAAGACTTCAAAAACTGTACGCGCGTGCATGCTCCACACGCTCCGTATATTTGGAAATAATGTAAAACACTTACCTCCGCGTTAGGAAGCATTTTAAATGCTTGAAGCAGACTTCACGAAAGTAAAATGGAATGTTACCAACAGAAATGAAACAGAATGCGACTGGGGACATAAGGCTGAGAAAATGTTTCTTCACTCAGTCTCTGTTCAGAAATTGTACAGAATGAATGCGGTTCCTCAGTCATGACACCAATTGTATGCTATTCACCCTCAGATATGTTTTAAACTAAGTTCCCGAAATAAACCAGAAGCCTTTTTTTGGATAACTGCAACATCCTCGTAATATAGCCTGATTTAGGACACTTAAGGGCATATTTACGAGTGAATGGCGAAACGTGGCTTTAAGCAAAGATTGCTAACGCCACGCCATTTTAAAAAGGCAGGGATGCTCCGTATTTACAATGATGCAGCACATCCCTGAATGATTGTTTATGTTTAGGAAGGTGTCCCTTCCTGCACATAAACACTCACTAATGGTGATTTATAACTCCTATGTGCTGCATACATAGACGTTGCAAATCTGCTTTTTTTAATGATTGTTTATCTGCAAGAAGGGACACCTTCCTGCACATAAACAGTAATTTATGGCAATATTCTGTTTCTCCTGCAGGAGGCTAGCTCTCTTCTAGCCCTTGGGTGATTGCTGTAGCCACAAAATCAAAGTTCCTTCAAAGTCCTTTTCCTCTTCTTCCAAGTCCAGTAGTAACCACTGCAGGCCAGTCCAAAAAACAGCACACAAGCACAAGGACAGTCCTTCTCCTGCAGATTCCTGTAGTCACACGGACAGAGGTTCTTCTTGTTGTCCAGGAGCAATACAAATTGTAGGGGTTTGGGCACAAATATTTATACCCCCAAAGTCTTTGTTCTTAGGGGTCACAAGTCTCTGAACCCAGCCAGAACCAGTTCTGCCCAGCTCTGGAGCACTTTGTTTACCAGGCTTCATCCTTCCTTTCAGAAAGAGGGGGTCTGAAGGCAGACACACAGTGGGAGGTGGAGCCAGCATTCACCTTGCCAGGCACAGCCCTATTCAAGTGCAGGAGCTACCCCTCCCCTCACTCCAAGGCAGATCTCTCTATTCAACCCAGGTCTAGCTTAGGAAAGAAAGTACCTATACTCTAAAAGTGGTAGTTTCAAACACAGAATATAAAAATAACCTTCACTAAAAGATGTATTTTAATATTCTGAGCTCAGGCATACTAAATTCGTGTTTCTACCATGTTCTGTGGGTCAGTTAGGACTATAGGATGTAATAGCCCAGACCTCCCATTCTGGCCTATGGAGAACAGGTAGCCTTACAGTAGTGAAAAACGAAATTGGGTGTAATTCACTACTAGGACATGCTACACATATCCGAGCATGTCCTACCTTACACATACAATGCACCCTATCATAAGGGTGGCTTACAGGATGCCAAGGGAAGGTTCAGGGGCTGGGAAGTGGGTGCACTTCACAGCCAAGATGGCAGTTCTGGACTGCATGCAGACACTGCAGTGGCAGGTCTGAGACACACTTTACAAGCTGCTTCTGTGGGTGGCACAAACCAGCGCTGCAGGCCCACCAGCAGCATTCGGTTTACCAGCCCTTGGCACACACAGGCCACGCTACTAGGGACTAACAGGTGAACCCTCCTGAGGCACAGCCGGGAGTAGCAAGGAAAACTGAGCATAACTTTGTTTTAAAAGTGTAAAATTTCACTTTGCTTTTAAAATCACTCACCTTCCCTGTCACATCACTGCAGTGTGCAGGCACCCTTTCCCGCTGAAACACTAGCACTGGTAAGGGCAAAATCGCCGTTTTCCCGCCAACTTCATTCCCCTCTCCCTGACTGGGACACGCCCAACTTGAGGCCACGCCCCCCTCTTCAAAGTGATAAAAGATGTGCTGACTACTAGCGCTTTAGATAACTTTTGAACCCTCCTGAGGCACAGCCGGGAGTAGCAAGGAAAACTAAGCATAACTTTGTTTTAAAAGTGTAAAATTTCACTTTGCTTTTAAAATCACTCACCTTCCCGGTCACATCACTGCAGTGTGCAGGCACCCTTTCCTGCTGAAAAACGAGCACTGGTAAGGGCAAAATCGCTGTTTTCCCTCCAACTTCATTCCCCTCTCCCTGACTGGGACACGCCCACCTTGAGGCCACGTCTCTCGCATTGCTCCCTCCCTACAAATATGTGCATGTTCCGGAAGCGCAGCGGACGAGCGCAGCGGGCATGACGAATGCGCGCCTTCAAGCTCGTCTGTGCTCGTCCGTGCCGAGACCGGGCCAGGGGCCAGAACCTCTGATCAATCCCCGCGACAGGCTCCCCACATCTACCCCAAATCTACATTGATGGCACTGCGCACGCCTAACACCGACTGCGCTCAATATAATCCACACCTATGGTCAGATACCACAAAATTTACTTGTCCCCACTGTAACGTGAAGTTACAGATAATGAATAAAAAAATCAAAACGCATGCTGTCACTGCATCTATGTCTTCCGACATCACCGCTGCAGTAATCAATGCACAATCTCTTGTCAAGCACCGGCAAGAAATACACGATCTTATTATCAACAACAACCTTGATTGTCTCTTTCTCACGGAGACATGGACGGATGGAGCATCCGATCCAGACATGGCAGTTGCGAACCCCCCAGCCTATAACGCCTATCGCCTAGATAGAGTGGGGCAGCGCGGAGGAGGACTAGCCATCATCGCCCGCGACCACATAACGGTCAGAATATCTCACATTCACTCCACCTCCTGCGAAGCCCTTCTTTTCGATCTTAAACTCACCCCATCGTTTCATTATAAAGGCATCCTACTATATCGACCACCAGGCTCTCGCACCAACTTTCTAGCAAATCTGGGTGCAATACTAGAAGCTCCAGCGCTGGAAGACTCATTTACATTATTGGGCGACTTGAACTTCCATCTTGAGAATGCATCTGACAAAGATACCCAGTCCTTGATATCAGACATGCACACCATGAGTCTTCGGCAACTGGTAACCACCCCCACCCATATAGCCGGTCACACGTTAGACGGCATTTTTACTAATATGCAAGGCGTTAATATAATAGATACCTTACCAATGCCATGGACCAACCACTTCGCCATTTTCATAAAAATATCAGTCACATTAAATAGACTCAGACCCCACTCTGTACCGAAACCACAAACCATCAAAGTTTGGAAGGACATCGATCACGCTGAGCTAACGAGCCTACTTGAAAAAACTCGTCCTGACTCAACATTTGATCCAAACTTGGCCACACGACAATTTCAGGAGTGGATAGGTACCGCCACCCACTCCTTAGCCCCAACTAAAAAACTCTCTAGAAACAGAGCAACGCCATCAGCCCCATGGTTTACAGAGGAGCTCCGTATTAAGAGGCAATTCTGTAGAAACAGGGAGAGACATTGGCGCAGATCCTACAGCACTGAAAGCAAGACCAGATATAAGGAAGCACTCGGACAATACAAAGCTCTTATTGTCGAGACAAAAAAATCCTATTTCACTGAACAAATCAATTCTGCTAAAAACTCAAGTAAAAAACTTTTTGAGATAACTAAGGTCTTAGCGGGAAACGCACCGGACCTGAATCCTCCACAATCCCAAGTCTTTTGTGATTCTCTGGCTGATTTCTTTTTCACAAAGGTAAATGATATATATCAAGCATTCTCCACAAAAACAGTAATCAACCCCCCCATATCTAACAACGGGACCAACAATATCGAACTCTCTCAGTTCTTAGACCTTGGAGAAACACAAATCAAGGAAACAACGGCCACAATCAAATCAGGCTCAGCATTAGATCCTTGTCCTCTAAAAGTCATTCGTCCGATCATGGACTATCTCTCCCCTGACATTGTATCAATCTGCAACACAATGTTCAGAACTGGGATATACCCAGACTCCCTTAAAAATACCTTGGTCAAACCCCTACTTAAGAAAGTTAATTTGGACAAGGACCAACCAAAAAACTACCGCCCCATAGCCAGTCTCCCCTTTTTAGCAAAGGTAGTGGAAAAGGCTATGAACTCACAACTCTCAGAGTTCATAGAAAAACATCAACTACTGGACAACACCCAATTTGGTTTCCGCAAGTTCCACAGAACCGAAACTGCCTTAATAAAAGCTACAGAGGACATAAGAGTGATCCGGGACCAGGGAGGTACAGCAATACTCGTACTGCTCGATCTGTCGGCAGCCTACGACACGGTCGACCACAAGATCCTGGTCGACCGTGCCGAAAACCTGGGCATCCGCCACATGGCTAGAAATCTGCTCTCCTCCTTCTTGGCCGGTAGATCACAGGTGGTCACACTGGGGCCCTTCCAATCGCACAAGCTGTCACTACCGTGTGGGGTTCCCCAAGGCTCATCCCTTAGTCCGACACTATTCAATATCTACGTGTCGGACCTGGCCTCTGTCATCAAGGCCTATGGGATGAGCCTTACTTTGTATGCGGATGACACCCAGCTTGTGTTGGCCATTAACGGGAATGGAGACAAGGTAGCTGAAAACTTTCAAGAGGGCATGCGGGCGATCAGTGAGTGGATGGCCTCTAACTGTCTAAAGTTAAATGCCGAAAAAACGGAGGTCGTCATATTTGGACATCTCTCCCCAGGATGGTCAAACACCTGGTGGCCCCCCACGCACGGAACACCACCTACACCAGCCATCACCGTCAGAAATCTGGGGGTGATTTTTGACGATAAATTAAATTTTATGGCCCACTCAAAGTAAAATAGCAGCAACAGCCCATCACAAACTTAGGTTGATCAAGAAAATCATGCCGTTTTTACCAACCTCAGCAGGTAAGACGCTGGTAAGCGCCCTCGTGCTGTCATCTCTTGACTATTGTAACGGCTTATTCATCAACGCCAAGCAAGAGTGACCAACAAAATGCAGACCATCCAGAATGCTGCAGCCCGCCTCCTGTCTGGAATCCCTAAGTTCTCACCAATCTCTGAGACTATAAGGGACTTGCATTGGCTCAAGATTCAAAACAGGATCAAGTTTAAAGCGCTGTGCATACTCTATAAAGCATTGCACAACTGTGGTCCACATTTCCTGAAATCCCATCTCAGATACCAGTCCTCCATAAGATCGCTCCGATTTAACAACATTAAAATCCTTCAAATACCCCGAACAAAACAGTTAACTGGGGCGATAGACACTTCCTTGTGGCAGCTCCCAGGTTATGGAACTCCCTGCCAGCATCCATCAAAGACAGCCCATACCTGATGCATTTCCGTAGAAAGATAAAGACCTGGCTGTTTGATCAAGAATAGTTACCGGCTTAACCTCGGGAATACCTTCAAAGTTTCTAGCGCTGAGACGCCTACGTGCAATTGTACGCGCTGTATAAATCTAAAAAATAAATAAAATAAATAAATAAATACCAATTCATATGTCATCTTTACAAAGGGAGCATTGGCGCTGTGGCACTGAATGGCAGTGGCACAGCGCCCAGAGCATCTATAATCAGCAAAAACAGAGGAGACACGGCGATAAATGGAAGGGAGACTCACGCCAATGGTGCCAGGTCTAACACGCAGCCCCTCCAGCTGAAATGTGGGGAGAACTACCCATCCCCTTGAAAGTTCTCATCACTAAGGCGGAAAAATCTGGAAAGACCATCAGCATTGGCGCATCAGCATTGGCGTGTTCTGTACCAGGGAGATGTTCCATCGTGAAGTCCATACCCTGTAGGGAAATGGACCACCTTAACAATTTGAGATTCTCACCCCTCATCTGCATCAACCATCTGAGGGGCCTGTGGTCTGTCTGAACCTGGAAGTGAGTCCCAAACAGGTAGGGTCTCAGCTTCTTCAGTGCCCAGACCACAGCAAATGCCTCACGCTCAATTGCACTCCACCTCTGTTCCCGTGGAAGTAACCTCCTACTGATGAAGGCTACAGGTTGGTCTAGTCCCTCCTCATTCATCTGTGACAGAACAGCCCCCACCCCATGCTCTGAAGCATCTGTCTGGACAATAAATACCTTAGCAAAGTTGGGCGCCTGGAGTACGGGTGCTGTTCACATGGCAGTCTTGAGGGCATCAAAAGCTTTCTGACAGGTGTCAGTCCAGTTCACAATCTTTGGCCGCTTATTGGAAGTCAGCTCAGTCAAGGTGGCAACGATGTTGCCATACCCCTTGACAAACCTCCTGTAATAACCCATGAGTCCTAAGAAGGCCCTCAGCTGGGTCTGGGTCCTTGGGGGCTCCCAAGCCAGGATGGTTTCAATCTTGGGCTGTGGGGGGTGCCACCTGGCCACTCCCTACCTGGTGTCCTAAGTACACCACAGAACCCTGCCCAATCTGGCACTTACTGGCCTTGATTGTGAGGCCTGCTCTGCGCAGCGCCATCAACTATTCCCAGAGGTGGTGCAAGTGGTCCTCCCATGAGGAACTAAACACTGCAATGTCATCCAGGTAGGCGGCACTGAAATCCTCCAGCCCAGCCAACACCTGGTTGACCAACCTCTGAAAGGTTCATTCTTCATCCCAAAGGGCATCACACGGAACTGGTAGTGCCCATCTGGGGTGGGAAATGCTGACCTCTCCTTTGCCCCATCAGTTAAGGCGATCTGCCAGTACCCATACGTTAGATCAAACGTGCTGAGGTACCGGGCAGCCCCTAGCCGATCTATGAGCTCATCAGCTCTGGGGATGGGGTGCGCGTCGGTCCTCGTGACCGAATTGAGACCTCGGTAGTCCACACAGAATCTAAGTTCTGGAGTGTCACCAGGAGCTGCAGCTTTTGGTACCAAGACCACGGGGCTGGACCAGGGGCTGCTAGAGGACTCAATCACCCCTAGGGCAAACATTTTGGAGACTTCCTCCTTAATGCAGGCCCTTACCCTGTCAGTCACTCTGTAAGCCTTGTGCTTGAGAGGAGGACTGTCCCCAGTGTCCACCTCATGTACGCTCCAATCAGTGACACCAGGCACTAGGGAAAATAAATCAGGAAATTGCCCCAACAGATGGTGGCAATCTCTCTGCTGCTCAGAGGTCAGTGTGGTGGAGAGGACCACACCCTCCACTGACCCATCCTTCTCTCCTGCACACAGGAGGTCAGGAAGAGGCTCACTCTCCTCCTCCATCCCTGCATCTGTGGCAAGAAGCATGCCCACTTCAGACCTCTCAAAGTGGGGCTTTAGGCGATTCACATGCAGCACACGCAGGGGGTTCCTGGGAGATTTAAAGTCCACCAAATAGGTAACTTGACTTTTGCGCTCCACCACCTCAAATAGACCGGTCCACTTATCTTGGAGCGCACAAGGCTCCACTGGAGCCAGTACCCAAACCTTCTGACCAGGTTGAAATTTGACCAGAGTGGTATTCTGGTCAATGTTTCATCTCCTCTTGGCTGGCTTCCAGATTTGCCTAAGCAATTTTTCTGAAACGCCGAGTCTGGTTCCTGAAGGCCAGGATGTAGCTAAATACATCCTGGGGAGATTTCCTGGGAGATTGCTCCCAGCCTTCCTTGACCAGAATCAGAGGCCCTCTTACCGGATGGCCATAGAGCAGTTCAAAGGGACTGAACCCTAAGGACTTCTGTGGCACCTCACGGTATGCAAACAACAAGCATTGCAAGAGGACGTTCCACTTATGCCTCAGGGGCTCTTCCAGGCCCATGATCATGCCCCTCAAGGTCCGGTTGAACCTTTCAACCAGACCATTACCTTGGAGGTGGTAAGGAGTGGTAAACTTGTAAGTTACCCCACACTCCTTCCACAGAGACTTCATATACTGGGAGATGAAGTTGGTCCCCCTGTCGCTCACCACCTCTCTGGGGAACCCCACACGGGAGAAGATCCCCATCAGTGCACTTCCCACCACGGGGGCCGTCACTGTCCTGAGCGGGATGGCTTCAGGGTACCGGGTGGCATGGTCCACCAAGACCAGGATGTACCTGTTGCCCATGGCTGTCTTGGGGTCCAGAGGCTCACAATGTCAATGCCCACTCGCTCAAATGGGGTACTAACAACTGGAAAGGGCTGGAGTGGGGCTTCGATCTTCCCCCCACTCTTCCCACTTGCCTGGCAAGTCTCACAGGTCCTACGGTATGTATCTGAGCTTTTGTGCATCTGGGTCCAATAAAAGTGGGTGACAAGCCTCTCAAAGGTCTTGGTCTGCCCCAGATGTCCTGCCAATGGAATGTCATGAGCCAACCCCAGTAGGAAGGCTCTGAAGCACTCGGGTACCACCAGCACACGGGCTGACTCTGGCTCAGCAGCCTTAGGCTCTCTATACAGGAGACTGTTCTCCCAATAAATCAGGTGTGAACCAGACATATCACCTGCTACCTGGGCTGCAGCCTGTTGCCGCATACCCTCAAGAGAAGGGCAAATTCTCTGCTGCTCACAAAACTCCTCCCTGGTGGGTCCTCCTTCCTGCTGCCACTGGGTCAGCTCAGGTAGGTCCCCTAGGTCGGTAATCTGCTCCCTGGTAGGCTCCAGGGCATCCCCCTCAGGGTCTGCTCCCTTCTGGGCCGTGGGAACCAAGGGGGCCGGCTTCCCACGCCCCCTGCCCCTTCTCTCTAAGGCAGGGACCTGGGCCATACTCTCAGGCTCCAGGTCTTTCTCAACACCCTTCATCGCTGCCTTAGACCGAGTGGTAGCACACGCCCACTCAGGCAGACCCAACATTTGTAAGTGAGCTCTCCTCTCCACCGTAGCCCACGGTGAGTTCTCTAAATCATTGCCCAACAGACAGTCCATAGGCATGGCGGGCCTCACAGCCACCTGAAGAGTTCCTGAGACCCCCCCCACTCAAAGGGAACCTGAGCCACCTCACATTGGCTCTCTGTGTTGTCTGCAGACACTACTGGGTAGAAGGCATGGGGCACAACCTGCTCTTTGGACACCAACCGGGAGCTGACAGCAGTTACACTGGCTCCTGTGTCCCTCAGAGCCTCCACTCTATGGCCATTGATGGTTACCCACTGCCTGTACTTTTTAGTGTTATCAGGCAGTGCAGGCTTAGGAACCATCTCAAAGTCTCCTAGTGAGACAAGGGTCAATTCTACGGGGTCCCACCCACCTTGGGCATCCATCTCCTCCTCCCCCAGGGCTATACTAGTAAGCTGGCGGGGCGGTGCACGGGGTGGTGCAGTAGTATCCATTTGGGGACACTGGGGATCAAAGTACCTGTGGCCCACCTGGCCACACTTAAAACAAGTAGGGGGCCCCCTCTGAACAGGCCTACCTGTTGGGGGCATTGGCTTCTTATCCTTGGGGGGCTGGGACACCACTGCCTGGTGCCCTGGGGAATTATTTTGGGGCCCTCTGTGGAACTCCCTTGGTTTACCCCTGCCCCCCCACCTCTCTGCATGGGACCCTGCCCACCTTTGGCGAAGACTCCCACTGGACCCTTGCGAACCTGGGTGCTCACCCAGCGGTCCGCCTCCTCAGCAAGCTTCCTAGTGTTAGTTAGCTTGCAATCTATCAGATGCTGGCGTAGCTCCAGAAAACAATTACTAGAAAAATGCTCCCATGCAATCCAATCATACAGTTGCTCAAAAGTTGCTACTTTACTACCTTTTACCCAGCGCTCCATTGCTCTGCCAAACAAAGACACATATTCAACCCACGCGGTACCCTCTCACTTCTTGCAGGTTCTAAATCTCTGCCTGTACATTTCAGGGGTCAAACCATAGCGGGTAATCAAAGCTTCCTTTATGTGGGCATAAACCATTCTACTTTCTGGGGGCAGGTCCAAAAAGGTATCCCTCCCCTCACTCACAAAGCATCCCCACAACCCCGCTCCCCAATCCTTCTCAGGGACCCGGTGGGACACCGTAACTAATTCATACGCGGCAAACAATTGCCCAATATCTTCACTTTTATGGAAATCCTTAATAACCTCTTTAGGTATATACACTCTACTCTCAGTATGCACTACTGGTATGCTGCCACCAGAGGGGGAGATCTCTATACTCTTTGCCTTAATCTCCAATTCCCTCAAAATTCTCTCATGTTCAAATTTCACCTTCATCTCAAATTCTAACTTCTTATTCTCTAGGCCTCTCTGACCATCCAATTTAAGCTTAGCCATCTCCATATTATGCCGCCTATCTCTCTCCCTGTCCTCCATCTCTTCTGGAGTCAGGCCCCTTTAGGACACACTAGTGCCCGGGCTGGAAACTGCTTTATCCCCTACCAAATCTACAATTTCTTCCTGCTGCTCTTCTGCATTCTCTCCCCCCTCCACAGGCTCTTCCCTTTTCCTAGGGGCATCCCTGGCCTCTAGCCAGGCCTTCAGCGCCTTGTAAAACTCTTCTTTCTTAGTGAGACCTGTGATAGGGACTGTGAAGCGTTTGCAAAAATATTTGAGCTGCTTAGAAGTGTAGGTGTCTATTTTCTCTTCTTCCCAGGAGAGATCCTCAGAGGCATTGGATCTGGGCTTGCCCATTGTAGCAATAACTGGCAATAACAATCAAAAATAGAATCAAGAAATCTAAAAAAAAATGTACATGGTTATGTTATGGTCTGCACTCACTAGTAGTGTACACTATAATTACTGTATGCGATCATAAATGCAAGTCCAGATCCTCACCACTGACCACCAATGTTAGAAACGGGGGTCTCTAGTTGGCAATGGCTGGCCACTGTCCAAGTAGGGACCCTTCTTCCTAAGTCAGTGTAAGCAGCCTACACCCTTTGATAACCCCTGCTCAACCCTGTGGTAACGTAGCACGAGCAGCTAGGCCTATCTCAGAGGCAGTGTGTGAAGCATTTATGACCATACACAGTAATACAATGAGGAACACTACAAATGGACACCACTCAAGTAGTTATAAAAAATAGGTATATTTATGTAGACTTAATCACAAGACCAATAACAGTAAAAATCCACAATACTAGAAAAATATGGTTACTTTAAAAATGCTGCAAAAGTAGTTCAAGGTGCACAAAATGATGTTCAGTTCAATGCAGTGGTCTCTGCGACCCTTTTACTCACAAGGTATCTGGATTCTGTAGCAAAGCAACAAAAATGTCGCTAAGGAGTTGTAGTGATAAATTTCCTCACGCTAACCAGCGATGCGTTGAATCCTTACCGCAAGGGAGGATGATGCGCTGGGTTGCGGGCAGGACAAAGCGACAAACTTATTCACGCTAAGCCGGTGATGCGATAAAATCCTTGCCGCTAAGGGAGGATGATACACCGTGCCTAGTGCGTATGCGATCTTTCTGCGATAGAGGAAAATGGCGCTCCGCGAGGGAGCGACGATCCTGATACGATGTGGGGAAAATGGCGAACGCTCGGCATCCGCGCTGTGATGAGCTTGGTGCGATGATTCAGGGTTAGCGAGCGCTTTGGGGCACGTTAACCAACAATGCGACAATCCTTGGGTTTAGCGAGCGTTTTCAGGCCCGCTGTCAGGCGATTCAAATACTTGGGTTAGCGAGCGTTTTCAGACCCGCTGACAGGCTCTGTGACGATCTTCGGGATAGCAGGCGTTTTCAGGCCCGCTGACAGATGAAGCGATGATCTCCGGTAGCGAGCGCTCGGCGGTAGCAGAGCGACGATTTTTCTAACGCTCACCAGCTGCAGTGGCTCGCCAACGGGGGTTAGCGGCGATTTGCAGCACTCTTTTCTCAGCAGTAGAACTAGAGGCCCTGGAACTCACAGGAGCCTCACCTGCAGATACAAATCCTCGCTGGGAGGACACAGGAGGCTGGTGGTGGAGTCTTGTGTGCCTGAGACTCCTGCAGGAGGCTAGCTCTCTTCTAGCCCTTGGGTGATTGCTGTAGCCACAAAATTAAAGTTCCTTCAAAGTCCTTTTCCTCTTCTTCCAAGTCCAGTAGTAACCACTGCAGGCCAGTCCAAGAAACAGCACATAAGCACAGTCCTTCTCCTGCAGATTCCTGTAGTCACACGGACAGAGGTTCTTCTTGTTGTCCAGGAGCAATACAAATTGTAGGGGTTTGGGCACACATATTTATACTCCCAAAGTCTTTGTTCTTAGGATTCACAAGTCTCTGAACCCAGCCAGAACCAGTTCTGCCCAGCCCTGGAGCACTTTGTTTACCAGGCTGCATCCTTCCTTTCAGAAAGAGGAGGTCTGCCTTCAGACGCACAGTGGGAGGTGGAGCCAAAAGTGCAGGAGCTACCCCTCCCCTCACTCCAAGGCAGATCTCTCTATTCAACCCAGGTCTGACTCAGACTGCCCTGTCCCTCCAAAACCAGACAGCCAATACACATAATAGCAGAGCACACTGGAAGGCTTAGGCAAGAAAGTACCTATACTCTAAAAGTGGTAGTTTCAAACACAGAATATAAAAATAACCTTCACTAAAAGATGTATTTTAATATTCTGAGCGCAGGCATACTAAATTTGTTTTTCTACCATGTTCTGTGGGTCAGTTATGACTATAGCATGTAATAGCCCAGACCTCCCATTCTGGCCTATGGAGAACAGGTAGCCATACAGTAGTGAAAAACAAAATTGGGTGTAATTAACTACTAGGACATGCTACACATATCAGAGCATGTCCTACCTTACACATACAATGCACCCTATCATAAGGGTGGCTTACAGGATGTCAATAGAAGGTTCAGGGGCTGGGAAGTGGGTGCTCTTCACAGCCAAGATGGCAGTTCTGGACTACACGCAGACACTGCAATGGCAGGTCTGAGACACACTTTACAAGCTGCTTCTGTGGGTGGCACAAACCAGTGCTGCAGGCCCACCGGCAGCATTCGGTTTACCAGCCTTGGGCACGCACAGGTGACACTACTAGGGACTAACAGGTAAACCAAATAGGCCAATCATGGATGTACCAATTCACATGTCATCTTTACAAAGGGAGCATTTGCGCTGTGGCACTGAATGGCAGTGGCACAGCGCCCAGAGCATCTATCACCAGCAAAAACAGAGGAGACACAGCGAAAAATGGAAGGGAGACTCACGCCAATGGTGCCAGGTATAACATGTACATTGGTTTGGGAATCCAAAGTTCACATTGGAGTTAAAAGTGCTGGTATATGAAATGTCCAGAGTAAAGTCCACAGTTATCTGATACATTGGCCCAACATAGACCCGCCATGTCATGTGGGCGAGTAGTGTGCGAATGGACAAGGTGAACGGGTTGCCCACAAAGGACATTGTCCAGAACAAGTTTAGAGGCCCTGGGGGATGTGCTGGGACATCTGCCTCTCACATGTCCTTCTTCAGACGACCCCTCTTCTTCCGGGGGGATCCTCATGTGCAGGCCTCTGCGGTGCTGGGGACTCTCCCGCGAGTCCTCCTCCCTCTCTGTGGTGCTGGCAGATGGTGTTGCGACAGATGTTGTGGGCACACAGGGGGGTGTGGACAGGTTGGTGTTGATCTGGCTCAGGCATTGTAGTATGTTCCAATGCACCGCAGTAATGTCATCCCACTCGGCCTCCATGCGGGCATGGTGGGTGACCTGCTTGTGTTGCATGTCCTTGAGGATCCCCACTACCTGGCCAAATCCTCCGGTGCTATCCTGGTACGCATCTAAGATGCGTGCCAGGTGGGGGTCATCAAGCAGTGCAGACCCCTCTGCAAGGCGCGCCCTGTGCCTCCCACCCCTCCCAGCACCCCTCTCCACACGGGCAGGACCAGTGGCGGGACGCACAGGTGACACTGGGAACTGAAACACCAGAACCAATTAGGCCTGGCGGCGCAGGGTACGCCTTAATCTCCTGGGTTCTCCTGCTTCAGCTAACAGAGACACGGGGACACTCTGTCGGTGTAAAAGATCAGATTTTATTAGCTGCAGCTAGTACAGTTGTCCTAGAAGTACACAAGGTATGTTCTCAGGAGACTGCCACTTCACTCCGTGGCGCACAATATTATATAGTACATAGGTGACATATACATTAACCAAGAACACACCTAAAACATACATAGAGGACCAATAAGGTAAGGTTAAAGACAAATCATGTTCAATAGAAAAGGCTGAAAAACAAAGATATCAAGTAACTCGAAGAAGCCTCTCCTCCAATGGTGTTTGCCATCCTTCCCACAGGTTAAGGTATTAACATGGCTGTAACTGGTTTGCAGGTGGCGAGATACGTTTGTGTGTTTTGGAGGACAGTTGTGAAACAAGAGAATACGAGCGGAGGACAGCGAAGGCCAGACGACAAGATAAGGTCAGGAGAGAATAGTGTGAACCAACAGATAGTTAAGACAGGGATTAGGAAAACCAGACAGGGATTAGTGTACTCGGCCAGTCTCTAACACCAGCTTTGCAAACAGAGGCACAAGGCTATTTTGACACAATATTGCAGGAAATGCAGAAAAGACTTCGTTCGTCGTGCTGCCTGCGTGAGGGCAACACAAAATGGCGGCAGAGCACAAAATCGCGGATCAATGCGATCGTGATCGAAAATTGAATTTCTTCAGACCCTCCTTTTGCCAGAACTCAGGCAAGATACACAGACTCATGTTAATCTGAGTCAATGTCGATGGCCATGAGGTCATCGAGCTGTTGCTGTAACATCATTCTGATATTCTCTGTTCTTTATGCCTTGGGTTTTGGGATGCACATAGTAGCACAAAGGTCGCAGATGGCGGGACCACAGTGCATACAAAGACAACAAGAGAAAACGATGGCTAAAACCATACCAAGGAATGTTAGCACTTTCCAACCCCATTTGGACAGTAGTCCCCAATACCATCCCAATAACGATTAATCTCCTTCGTCTTGATGAATCGACTCAGAGATTATATGTAATTTAGAGATGGCCTGGTATACTGTCGGAGCGTCATCAGGTATATAAATACAGCAACTTGATTTGATCAATTTACAGACTCCACCACGATCTGCAAGAAAAACATCTAAAGCAACTCGGTTCTGTAAAGTCATAAGACGATCCGCCTGTAGTTCCGCTGTAATATTACTCAAAGCTCCTACAGTGATGTCTATGGTAGTCTCTACAACACAAACCAGTTGTCTCATATTCCTGCTGTTTGCCATAGTACCCCAAAAAGGAAGAAATCCCTTTAGGAAGTCTCCTCCCTCTTGACCTGCTGTGTCTTTGGAATCAATAATTCCTCTGCCATATCTGTTTTTATGGAAATTTGAAGAAGCGGTGTATGTAGGGGGAAGAAGAAAAGCTATATAGCAAGTTCCAGAAAAACCAGTCGGCAACAACGTATAGGCTCTATCGTGACAGATGAAATACGTGCCCTGAGATGGCACTAATGGCAGCGAATTCTGAGAGGAGTGGATATAAGTATGGGAACAAAAGCTTTTTCTCTGTTCGGGGTCAGTAGTTTGACCATTGATTTGCAAACAGAAATTGCCTTGATGAGGTATAGTCCAAATCGGTGGAGATTTTCCTTGTTTAACCTTATCACTAAGACTTGTGATGTAATGAGTGACATTCCAATTAGCGTATGCTTTTATTTCATCAACAGTAATTTTACTATTTTCCATGATTTTAGCCATAGCTACCATTCCCTTTATCAATTAACTATGACTGAAATCTGGTCCACCAATATAAAAACTGACAGGTCATCTAAATCGACTTTGATAGGCGTTAGAGAAAATGACAAAATAAGCCCAAGCAGAACCTTCATAAGAAAATGGAAGGACTAAATATGGCATCCCTTTTTCTGTGGTATGAGGCATTAATCCACACACCCAACAATCAGTTGTATTAATTATTAATTGGTGTTGGTGTAATAATTGAATAAACAAATTATTGTAGTATTCGATTCTTCTTACACGTTCATGTTGAGGAAGTGTATGAAAGAGATGTGGGGAAATAGTGGAATAAGAAGGCACAGTAACAGAAGAAGGGGCAACTTTTTGCTGCATAGCATAAACAATCCATCCTATAGACGCCAACAAAATACACAATAGTATAAAAACACATAAAGTTATACTACAGCGACTGTATATTATTTTACAATGACTGTTTTTCATTTTGTTCTTTCTCTCTCTTTCGCCTAATGTAGTTTCCATCTTCCAAATGGATGCTCACGGCAATCTTCATTAATCACTTGATCACGATTGTCTGCCGTCCTATGATACTGCAAGTACTGCAGGCCTATTGCTACTACTCAGGTCACAACCAAGACTCCTACCGTGACCCTGCAACCGGGATAGAAACTACATCGAAGAGAGATTTTCAAATTTTCTTCTTCAGTCTGGGTCTTAAATCGTAATGGGTCTTATCAGGTACAGTCTGATCCTGAAACAATGTTCGTGGATTTGTGGTATTCAGACGAAAATGTGGTGGTACAGCTTCTTGGAGAATGTCGTTGTTTTCTTTTTCCGACAATGTTCCATTCAAGCGTGCATCACTAAAGGGTACAAATCGTGGAACCTTCTCGCTTTCAGAGTCACTTATACCCTTGCGGACCCACTGATCAAAGGGCAAAGGCAAAGAAACCTTCTTGCAATGCACGCCGTGGATCCAGTTCTTCTTTCCTTCAACCTTCACTGCTGTACGAGTTGTTAGGAGAACCCGACGGGGTTCTCTCCAGCGAGGCTCCAAATTCTTCGTCCTTTGAAAATTCTTCACACAAACCCAGTCACCTGGTCGGATGGAATGACCTGAGTCTGTGGAGGCCTCTGGCAGAGTGCTCTCAATTTGTTGATGGAGAACACGTAATTTAGTTGTAAGGTCGTGCAAATAATCAATCAATATTGGGTATGGCAAGTCTGAATACTTCTTAGGGCGAGGGACTCCCCATATTTTAGCTGGGCGTCCAAAAACTACCTCATAAGGGCTAAGTCCCAAACGAGAATGTACAGCCGTTCTGGTAGATAGACGAGCCAAAGGTAGTGCATCGGGCCAACTAAGGCCTGTACTAGCTTGTACTTTCGCAAGCTTAAGCTTTAAAGTACCAATGTAGCATTCCACTAGACCCGCTGACTGTGGATGGTTTGCCGCATGGAACTTCTGTCTTATACCAAGAACTGCACAAACCTTTTGCATGACTTGGCCCACAAATTCGCTCCCATTGTCACTCCAGACAATGCGCGGCAAACCAAATCTAGGGAAAAACTCTTTTAGAAGTACTTTGGCTATAGATAAAGCAGTATTATCTTTCAGGGGTAAGCTTCTATCCATCGGGAAAAGGCACATACCACCACTAGAACATATTTGAGATTGTTGCATCGTTCTATATGAATGTAATCGATTTGCAACACCTCAAATGGATAGGTCGGAGGAGCAAAGTGACCTGCTGGAGTTGGGGTTCCCTTTCCCGGATTATACATTAAGCAAATAATGCAATGTTTCACTACATTGTCTGCACACTTTGGGATTCCTTCGTTTTACCATACTGGAGCCAGAAGCTTGCATATTCCTTTCGCACTTAGGTGGGCTGGACCATGCGCCATAGTAACTACAGGTAGTACATAGGCATCTGGTAACAGCCAACGTTGGTGCTGGGACAATTCTACCCAACATCCCATCTCATCTAACATTCCTGTACTTTCTTTCCACTTCCTCAATTCTTTCTCTGTAGCCTCTTCTTGAATTGATTTCACACTTTCTACGGTATCCTCATACATTCCTCTTTCTCTGACCCAATTTGCAGGGCCTGCAACATACATGCGACTTGTAGCATCTCTGGCTGTCTTTTTCGCTACTTCATTCGCAAATGCATTCCCGCGACCAATATCGTCAACAATCTTCTTATGTGCGCTACACTTCACAATTCCTATCTGGGTAGGCAAAGCAAGTGACTCAAGAAGGTCAGTCACCAACTGACCATGTTGTATCTTAGCGCCGTGGGAAGTAAGGAATCCCCTTTCTTTCCACTAACGTCCAAAGTTGAACGCCACACCAAAAGCGTATTGGCTATCGGTGTACACGTTCACTCTTTTTCCTTTGGATAACACACACGCTCTGGTTAAGGCTATCAGTTCAGCTGCCTGAGCTGAATTATGTCTGATGCGTGCTGTTTCCACGATTGTATGCAAGTAGTAACAGCATAGGCTGAAGTTGTCTCTCCATTAGGAAGCTTAAAACAAGAACCATCTACCCATAGCGTTCCATCCGGATTCACTAATGGCGTATCTCTTAAGTCAATTCTACCCTTTGTCTCTTCCTCAGTACGAAAGAAACAATCATGTTGTTCCTGAACACCTTTCTCTTCTGGAAGAGGCAACAAAGTAGCTGGATTTAAAGTATTACATCGTTTGATGTGCACGTGACTAGCCAAAAGCGTCAGCTCGTATCCAGACAAACGAGCACTCGTAAGATGCTGTGTTTTTGTTCTGTTTAGCAAAGTATCCACTGCATGTGGCACCATAACAATGAGAATATTATCTTGCACCACTCCAGCAGACTGTCGAATAGAAATTGCTGCTGCTGCTCTCGCTTTGAGACAACTAGGCAATGGTTTAGCTACTGGATCTAACGTAGCCGAAAAATAGGCACATGGCCGCTGTTTATATCCAAATCGTTGTGTTAAGACTGACAATGCACAACCTTCTCTTTTGTGAATGTAGAGTGTAAAAGGCTTACTGTAATCAGGAGTACCTAGTACAGGAGCAGAACACAGAGCAGCACGTAAGTCAGTAAAACTCCTCTGACAGTCGTCAGTCCATGGAAGGGGCTGAGGCGTATCTTTCAAAGTGAGTGCCAACAAAGGCTTGGCCAACAGAGAGAAGTTAGGGATCCACTGCCTACAATAGGAAGTAATGCCCAAAAAGGCACGTACCTCTCTTTGTGTGGATGATTAGCTTGGATACGTTCTGGGGTTAATCGTCTTCCTCCTTCGACAAGAGATGACCCAAGTAGGTAACCTCTCGGCGAACATATTGTAGCTTAGAAGGCGAAACCTTATGATTGAGATTGGATAAGTGTTGCAACAATGCAACCGTCGCATTCTTACATATATCCTCTGAATCAGCAGCGATTAACAAATCGTCCATTTACTGAATGAGAGCAGCACCAGACGGCAAGGAAAAGGCATCAAGATGACATTTTAAAGCTTGACTATAAATAGAGAGACTTTTACAATAGCCTTGAGGTGCGCGCTTGAACCGGAAGCTTCGGCCTCCAAGAGAGAAGCCAAAAATATCCCTACTCTCTTCGGCAATGGGAATACTAAAGAAAGCATTTTTCAGATTGACAACAGAAAACCAAACCGCTGTAGAAGGTATTATCGTCAACAACGCAGTGATATCTGGGACAACAGGAAACTGTGGTACAACAATTTTGTTTACCTCCCGAAGATCAATTACAAAACGATAAACAGGAGGCTGAGAAGGATCAGTGCGTTTAAGAACAGGAAGAATAGGGCTATTACATATGTTACCTCTCGTTTCCTCAACCACATCTTTCTGAATCAAATCATGAATGATTTCCAGAAGCGCTTTTTCGCCTTCAGTGGAATTCTACATTGAGGAACGCGTGGCAATTCAACATTGGGCTTGAGAGTAACAACATAAGGTGGAATTTCAAGACAACCAACATCATTTGAACCCGTAGCCCAAAGCGTTGTAGGAAGAGAAAGCAATTCAGGTGGAAATTGATCTTTTGACAAATACATTGGAGAAGTCAGTTGTTGTCCTAAAGTGAGATATACACCAGAAGGAGAACAAGATATTGTGGCATGCAGTCTTTTTAATAGATCCAAGCCCAATAGATTCTCGCCGCAACCATTCATTAAGAGAAGCGGAACTTCTAAATCATAAGGGCCAATTGAAATGTGCAAAGGGCAAGAAACCAGATTACTAACTGGGGCGCCAGAAAAACCTACAGATACATTAGTTAAGCCAGACAAAGGTGCCCCAGGGAGTTTTGAATGAATGATAGAACTTCTCATTGCACCAGTATCTAAAAGAAATGTCTCTGAAACACCCATTGTAGTGACATTAACATAAGGTCCCTTCTGATCTACTGGAATCGACACAACTCCCTTACTTTGTCCATGGCTGTCCTAGTTAACATGAAGACTTTCATTCTCGCCTTCAATATAACAATCCTCATTGTAATACTGTGTAGACCGAGCATTTTGCTGATCAAAGTAGTTCACGGAATTAGAGGGAGGAAGGGAACGCTGTTCTTGAGTCAATATACCTCGACCTCTCCCTCTGTTTGGTGACTGGAGGCCAGCACGACCTCGTGGAGCAGATAGTGTCCCATTATGCTGCAATAAAACCGGACAACTATTCTTGAAATGACCTTCCTCTCTACAATAGGCACATTGATTAGGACCTAGCAAAGGTCGCGGAATATATGGCTCAGGCTTTTGATACACCCTCTGAAACTGCGGAGGCTGTTGAAACTGGGGCTGAGCATAACGAGGTGGATAAGCCTGTTGCAAGAGAACCTTAGTTTTCAATTCTTTAGTCTTTTTCTCTTGCTTATCTTTTTCTTCTTTATCTCTATTTTCATAATATTGAGCAGTAGCCAATATCTGAGCTGGAGAAGAAACAGCCCACGAACTTTCGGAGTCTTTCAACTTATGCGACAGCTCGGGAAGCAAATTAAATACGAACTTATCTACAAATAATCGCTGTCCACCCTCCTTAGTCATATCCTGACCACTGTGATCAATGAATGTCTCCTCGAAACGAGTAAAGAAATCGGAGATACTCTCATCTTTCTTCTGTTTACACGCGGCTAGTTTATCCCAGTTAACTCTCAAGGCAGGCATCATCATTTTCATTAATGCAATAATCCTACCCGGGAGTTCTGAAATCAAAGCATCAGGCTTCGCACCTCCCACTTGGTTTCTATCTGCGGCAATTTTAGCATCCCAATCAGCACCTAATTCTTGGGCATGATTCTCCTTATGAATCCTAGCCCATAATGCTTGTGGAACTACATTCTCCATCAATATATCAATATCTGCTAAATTCATGATGCAAGCTTCAACAGTTTGTGACAATTCTTTATAATAACCTGCAGGGTTCTTACGAGGATCCGGTAAAGACTGTTTAAGAGCCAGGACTTCAGATCTTTACCAGGGCACATGTACCCATATACACTGGAAATGAGCAGGAATAGCTAGATTAGCACCTGCTGCCGGAACCTCTTCTCTCCATCCCGGAGGAACCTCTCCCATTGGATAATTTTTCAGTGTCAACCTAACTGAAGGATCGGAATCAAGAAAAGTCTGTGAAGTAAATAAGGTTCTAAAGGAAACAAGTGCCTTTACAGCGTCCTCAACCTTAGAACCCACAATGAGTCCCTTATCAAAATTAGCCTGAATATCTAACAGACCCTGAGGAACCGAACCCAAGTCCATATCCTCCCAACCTTTAACAAGAGTATCACACATAGTATTGAAGACATATCTCTGCGTAGGCGCATTCCACTGTGAGAAGGTAGGCATAATGTCGAGTACACTATACCGAGGACCCTTCTCAATCCATTTGCGAGCGAGAGACTCCAACCTTTCTCGTTCTTCGGAAGCTGGAAACTGACTACGAGACTGTCTTCGAGAGAAAGCCGGAGACACATTTAATGCCTCAAAGAAAGGTGATAAAAGACCAGAGACCGTTTCTGTGAGTCGTTTACGCATAGACGGAGAATTGGACATAAGGATAGGGGACAAGGTATTAGGCGAACTAACGGAAGGGAAATCAGTAATTACCAGAGGAGCAGAAGGCGTAGAAGTTGAAGGTAAAGGAGTCGAAGGCAAAGCTGACAGAGGAGGCATTACTTGAGGGGGCAAATGTGGAAGAGCTGGAGCAAGCGGAGGCGCAACTGGCGGCTGAACAGGCTGTAACAACGGGGGTGCATTAGCATCTTGTACATAGGGCGGAGGCAATCTTAGTAGGTGAGACATCAAGGAGTCCTCTTCTAAATCCTTTTTTTATCAGAGGGGGAACCTGGCAACATCGGATAGCATTTATCTATCGCCATACAATGCTGTTTCTCTGAAATTTCCATCGTATTATCAACTTCTTCATCTTTAAACTGCTGAGCAGCCTGTATAATTGTCATACCCTATGCTTTCTTATCTCGTTTTTCTTGCTTAATTTTTCTCTGTTTGGCTTCCTTACGCCAAAGGCGGAAAGAGTCAAACATTGCCAGCCGGGCTTTTCTTTTAAATAAAATAGTTTCCAAATTATCTAGTATGTCGGGCTCAAAGCTACCATTTTCTGGCCATTTTAAAACACCATCATTCTTCGTGTATCGGATCCATGCCTCGTTAAAGGCAATGGGGCCAACACCATGTTTAGAATAGAGCTCATAAGTGGGAGTTACAATCGAAGGAATCGGACAAGAGTCCTCCAGCCGGGAATCCCTATTATAACCAAAACAACAAAGTTTTTCAAACTTAGTCAGACCAGGCATCGTTATTTCACTGGATTGTTCACAAACATCAAGGGGGTTAAATACTTATCACAGCACAAGTGAACTTACCCCTCGGCTTCGGTTATTGCAATACCCGAATCAAAGACCCAAAGAACCTAAGAACCAAAGAACCAAAGAACCAAAGAACCAAAGATCCTAAGGACCAAAGAACCAAATGTGGGAGCGCCCCACCAATACTTAACTAAGATGTCTTCTCAAACCAACAGAGGCCCCGTCTATCGTCTCGCTTTACCATACATCATCGAAAAGAGGGCCAAGGCAGGGCGGCAGTCAGGGCAGCAGTCGTCAGTAGCCGTCAGGAAGGAGTAACCACGCTGCAAAAGACCTTCGGACCACTTTCAACATACAGGGGTCGCTTGACGTGGCTCGCGATTCCTCCAGAATTTTCTTGCGGGGTTCCTCACGACCTTCAGGCAGAACCACTACCTCTGAAGCTGCCCCACGCTGGGTGCCAGTTGAAGAACCAGAACCAATTGGGCCTGGCGGCGCAGGGTACGCCTTAATCTCCTGGGTTCTCCTGCTTCAGCTAACAGAGACACGGGGACACTCTGTCGGCGTAAAAGATCAGATTTTATTAGCTGTAGCTAGTACAGTTGTCCTAGAAGTACACACGGTATGTTCTCAGGAGACTGCCACTTCACTCCGTGGCGCACAATCTTATATAGTACATAGGTGACATATACATTAACCAAGAACACACCTAAAACATACATAGAGGACCAATAAGGTAAGGTTAAAGACAAATCATGTCCAATAGAAAAGGCTGAAAAACAAAGATATCGAGTAACTCGAAGAAGCCTCTCCTCCAACGGTGTTTGCCATCCCTCCCACAGGTTAAGGTATTAACATGTCTGTAACTGGTTTACAGGTGGCGAGATACGTTTGTGTGTTTTGGAGGACAGTTGTGAAACAAGTGAATATCAGCGGAGGACAGCGAAGGCCAGAAGACAAGATAAGGTCAGGAGAGAATAGTGTGACCCAACAGATAGTTAAGACAGGGATTAGGAAAACCAGACAGGGATTAGTGTACTCGGCCAGTCTCTAACACCAGCTTTGCAAACAGAGGCACAAGGTTATTTTGACACAATATTGCAGGAAAAGCAGAAAAGACTTTGTTCGTCATGCTGCCTGAGTGAGGGCAACACAAAATGGTGGCAGAGCACAAAATAGCGGCTCAATGCGATCGTGATTGAAAATCGAATTTCCTCAGACCCCTTGGGTGGTGTTGCTGGTGGTGTTTGCTGTAGCTTCCGGGGGGTCCTGTGTCCCTGTGCTTTGGGTGTTGATTGGCCTTGGTCTGTCTGTGTTGGATCTGGAGGCGTGGGTACAGGGGGGGCAGATGTTGATGCTGCTGGTGCTGCATGATGGCTCACACCGGAGGAGCCAGGTTGGTCGTCATCATCCGAAGAGGACAGTGAGAGAGTCAGACCAGAGAGCTCAGTGTCCACCAGAGTCTGGGACTGGGTATCCGCATCATTTGTTGCTGGGTGCCCAGCACCACCTGTGTTTGGCAGAGACACACAATGTGATTTATGTTTCTACATGCATCGTTGGTTCACAAACATGACATTTTCTACTTTACACTGCTTTTTCCCAGCTTGTCACGGACAAACTTTGATATTGTTGTTGTCCATTTCCCAGCATGACCTTGTGCTCCCCACAACAGAGCCCAGTGTCAGACATCTTGTCAATCCATTCCCACTCCCTGTGAGGCAAGTATGGTTCAGTTTGATCTTGCTGGGCCATGTGGGTTGGTGTAGGTTGTCTGTGACTGCGAGTCCCATCATACTCTTGGCTACACCCCCCTTTCCAGCATGCCCATACTTCCTCCCTCTTGACTCTGCTTCCCTGTGAGGGGGTGTGACAGCAATGGCAAGATGGCTGACAGTGAAGTCCTGATGTTTGTTGGTGGCCATTTCCCAGCATGGCCTTTGAGCTTCCCACAACAGAGCCCAGTGTCAGACATCTTGTCAGTCCCTTCCCACTCCCTGTGAGGCAAGTAGGGTTCAGTTTGGTCTTGCTGGGCCATGTGGGTGGGTCTAGGTTGTCTGTGACTGTGAGTCCGATCATACTCTTGGCTACACCCCCCTTTCCAGCATGCCCATACTTCCTCCCTCTTGACTCTGCTTCCCTGTGAGGGGGTGTGACAGCAATGGCAAGATGGCTGACTGTGAAATCCTGGTGTTTGTTTGGCTACAAGTCCAAAGTGAGCCCATGTGCTTTACACAGCAGCACCCAGTACGGGGTTTCTTTTGCTGATATTTCAATGAGGTGTGTGTCAATGCATTGTACCCGGTGAGTTGTGTGGAGTTTGTGTTGAGGGGGGTGTCTCACCATGCTGCAAAGTATGGTCAGGGCTGTCAGTCCTCCTTACCATCATGAAATGTACTTCCATTGTAGGGCGTGCAAGTTGTCTTTCTGGATGTCAATCAGTGGTGTCCTGCTTCTGATTTGCACACAAGCCCTAGCAGGACCTTGTGCTCCCCACAGCAGAAGCCAGTGTCAGCCATCTTGTCATTTTCCACTCCCTGTGATGTGGGCATGTTTCTGAGAGGTCTTGATGGGGCAATCAGGAGGGGGAGCATTATCTGTGACTACAGGCCCCATCATGCTTTTGACTACACTCACTTGACCTGCATCCCCACTATTCCTTCCTGACAGTCAGCTGCACTGTGAGGTGGTGTGTTTGTGGTGGCAAACTGTCTGGCAGGGTCTATTTGGCTTTGTGCCACTGGCTTGCTCTATTTGTTTGTAGGTTGGTGCATGCCATGACACAGTTCCCAGTCACTATGAGATGGCAGGTATTGTGTTTGTGTGACTGGCATACACAACTTGGGCTGATTATCTATTGGGTGGTGTAGCTTTGCTTGCGGTGCATGGTTTCACTGTCCCCTTGCCACACAATCTTGAGTATGTTGTTTGTGTACTCACCAGGCTCTGGGATGTTTGTTGGGCCATGGACGCTCTCTGGTGGTAGGATGTCCTGCACCTTCTCCTCCCAGGTCCTGAAGTAGACTGGTTTGGCAGGTGGGCCACCGCCGGTGCACTGACTCAGGGCGTGATCTTTTTCGATGAGTTTCTTGACTCTCCTGCGCACATCATACCACCTGTTCTGGATATCGTCCTTTGTGCGCCTTGCTGGTGCTTGAGCGTTCACCTTGTCCACAATCCTCGCCCACATCTTTGTTTTCTGTGAGATGGGGGTCCTTTGGACCAATGTACCAAACAAATGTGGCTCTACTATGATGATCTCGTCTACCAGCACATCTAACTCACTATCTGTGAACTTTGGATTCTTCTTTGGGGGCATGGTGATGGGTGGTGGTGGTGAAGGATGTGTGTGTGAGGGTGCAAGTGAGGGTGGGTTGGTGTTGGTTTTGCTGGGTGTCTATGTGTGTGCTTTGTATGAGGTGCTGATGGTTTGTGAGTTGTGTGATGGGTGAGTTGTGAGTGTGTCTGTGGTTGCTGTGTACTGGTGTTTGCTGCTGGCTGTGTCTCCTGTTTGCAAGGGATGATGGTAGTGATTGTAGTCCTTTATATAGTTGGAGTGGTGGGTGTGTCTTTGTCCCATGTTTTTGGGGGGGGTATTTATTGGCTTTGTCATTGCTTGTTTGGTCCTTTTTTTGTCTTTTTTCCTTTGTGTTTTCTAGACATGAAGGAGACTTTAATGTGATGGAAACGGATGCTGCTGTTGTCTTGTGCGGGCTTCTCCGCCTCGTTCACGCTGCCTATCTTCTGTGTTTGGTACACGTCGGTCGCGGCGGTCTCTATTGCTTGTGTGCCAGGTTGTCTGTGCGTGTCGGTCGTGCGGCTTGTTCTCTATGCGAGTCAGTCTGGTTTTAAACGCATTGCATCGTACTGCGCAAATCCTACATCGCGGGTACGGGTCGACCGACTTCATTCCGTGTTCGTGTCGGTCGGTGATAATCGCGCCGGTTTTCCGGCGGGATCACTATTTTCCCTATGGCTCAGTCGTACGGTTGTATTCCGTACGTGTTGGTTGTAATTCACACACGTTTGCATCGTACTGCACAGGTCGTACAGTATTCGGTATTCAGTCTGGGTCCGTGTCGGTCGGTTCGTTTTGCGGCCGGAATCGGAATCGGCCCCTATGTGTAATGCAGTGATTTAGACTGAAAAGGAAAGGAAAATTTAAAAAAACCTAACTAGTTGGCCACTCTTTTATTCCCGCCCCTAGTTGGTTTGGTTAAAAATCAGGGATCGTTTACTGAGAAGAAACCTGACCTTGATGAGTCTGGTTATCTCAGTAATGTGTTTTTGTCAACATGTTTCGAGCTGTTCCCCTAATAGCTCTTCATCAGGACTTCCCGGTGTCCAGCCCCGTGTGTACCACTCCAAGTGAATCCTATAATAAGGACCCAAACCATGCACACCTAATGCACACTGTATGCATACCGTTCTAGTGATTAATCTGTGTTTCTGTAGATGCTATATTATTGCACCATGGGAAAAGCCAGGGGTAGAGGTGCTTGTAGTCACACTTTCATCAAAGCCGCCTCTGGTACAATAACCTACTTCTCTCCCTGGGTAGGTTTTCTTTTATGTACTCGATACGCAACTGTCAGGAGGATAAACCTATACTCTACCTCTGCCTCCTCCTCTACTTTGGTAACGGGTTTAAGAATCTTCACAAAAATTTCCCCCAAAGAGTATGCCATCGTTCTTATTGTGCATGGAAAGGTTTGCGGTGTTCAGTCAAGCGGGGGCTGAGAAAAAGCGGGGTAAAAAATGTTCTTTTCTCATGTTAATTCCCACAGGAATTTTGGACAAGACTACAGCCCGAACCTCTGAATGGAATTACACCAAATTTGTCGGAAAGCTAGATCTTAGTCCATAATATGTAATATGTGAGGTCATGCACAGTGCATTGCGGGACATAAGTTGCAGTTAGCTCAGGTAACTATTACTGCTGAATTTTACTGGTTTTAAAGAGTGCAACATGAGCCTAACTATAACGTCCCTGTAACCTTTGGTTTTCCCACTGAATATCTTTATCAATAAATATATATATATATATGGTCACTGGACTGTGTCCTGATGTCTCTTGACATAACTTCACTCTACACCAGCATATGTCATTCAGATGGACTAAATGCATGCCATGAATTTTTGGCTAAGAGACCTATCCATTGTTACAAACACAATGAACTCATCATGTTTCTCATTGAGTGGTGCCTGCAACAACTTTTTTATGTTCAACAACAAAACATACCAACAACTCAGGGGTGTGGCCATGGGGGCTTGCTTCTCCCCCAGCTACGCATGTCTCCATGTGAGCTGGTGGGATGAGCGGGTCGTTAGGGTCACACACTCAGAATCTTGGTCCAATAATATCCTCTGTTGGCTGCGCTATTTAGACGATATATTTGTGGTCTGAAAGTGTTCTATTGACAGGTCAAATACATTTATCAATGAGATCAATTGTAATGACTATAATTTGGAGTTCAATGCCACCATAAGCACAGAATCAGTGGAATTTCTGGATGTAAAAGTATATGTCTCTGAGAACACACTACAGTCCACCCTCCATAGAAAAACAACTGCAGGGAATTCCACCCTACACGCCACCAGCTTCCACCCGAAATACCTGACAGCAAGCATTCCTTATGGAGAAATGCTGCGCTTGCACAGAATATGCAGCAACACTACAGACATAACCAAGTGCCAATTGGAGTCTCACATGAGACTCAGGGCCAGGGGGTACACTGAAAAGACGATCATGGCAGCGATTACCAAAGCTAACTCATTTCCCAGAGAGGCGCTATTACAGGGCACATGCGCTGACATTACTAACAACACAGATACTCAACCAGAGCTGACCACTGAAAGCTGGGTAACCACGCGCCTTATCATCACTCACAACACCGAGGCACATGCAGTCAAATCCATTTTCAACAAACACTGGGGAATTATCAAGACTGATTCCACACTAGGAACCATGGATGTCCCCAAGCCTGACATCACCTATAGGAGAGCAAGTTTTATGCATGATGCTGTTGTTAGAAACAGCCCGGAAATAACTAATACCACAAATTGGTTATCAGGTGTCATAGGGTTTTGCGAGTGCAGCAGCTGCAGGGCGTGCAGATTTGGAGTTAATACCACCCAAATCACGGCAGAGATCAGGAATAAACCCATAGTGATCCAACAAAAACTCACTTGCAGAACGGAATTTGCAGTTTACATTTTTACCTGAAGCTGCGGGCACAGGTATGTAGGGAACACTAAGCTCCAGGTGCACCTACGTATCTTGCAACACATTAGAGCACTTGTCAACAGTGACCCGGAATATCCTGTTGCCAGGAACTTTAAAGAAACACATCAAAACTATTTAGACAACCTTAAATACTGTGTAATTGACTGCATCCCACCACTCAGATGTGGGGGAAATGGAGAGAAATTGTTTAAGACAACTGGACTCCAAATATATAATTGAACTCAACAGCAAGGCACCGACAGGACTGAATCTCAGTGAAGACCTTTACAACTTCCTGTAAAAGTAAGTCTGCTGACTTTTAGTTGGTTGTCCGGTTTTTAACCCACTGCATTTCTTGTTCTCATGATTAGCAACATTGTTTTAACACACTGCACCAGGCTCGCCAGTTCTGGGAGCAACGTTAGGGTTTAATACTCGCACGTCACAGCACCTCAACACTTCCCCTGTCCTACTTCACTTATTTCCAATATTATTTATTAGTGATCCCTTTGTTTAGTAGATTAACGTACTCACATCTTTTAGCCATTTAGTGAACATCACACGCAGACTTCGACATGCTATATATGACTCTTATCACACTTAGGCCCAGTTAAGTACCCGCACTTAGCATACATAGCACCATGACTTAAAATGCGCTCACGCATAATAGTTAACTGCATGGGCGCTAACACGTGAAGGCTGCAATAGATGCACTTCATCGAATGTTCCCCAGTCAGTGATGATGGCATACCTGGCTCCTTGCATTTAAATCGTGCCACATGGCATCCCCGTGTTTTTCAGGAACATATACTTGTGTTATCTCATCTAATTATAGAACTAGTTTCTATCAATGAAATCATCTTGGGAGACTATCATAATACCTTTTTCCACACATTGACACTGCCTCTATCTTTGCCCACACTTGTTTACCTCTTAACACACTGCGCATCACTGGAGTTACAGAATGCTGGGCCATCTGCACTGTTATATTGAGCACTAGTCTTTTGTCTTTGTCTGTCACTTAAGTTTGCTTGTCATCTTTGCGCCTAGTCATCAGCTGATGACAAGATGTTTTTACTGCATGCTGAAAAATTGCCAAGTTTTTGCCATGTCATTGAAGTTTGTTTGTCATTTTTGCGCCTAGTCATCGGCTAAAGACATGATGTTTTTACTGCACGCTGCAAAATTGCCACGTTTTTGCCATGTCATTGAAGTTTGCTTTTTATTTTTGCGCCTAGTCATCGGCTGATGACAAGATGCTTTTACTGCATGCTGCAAAATTGCCACATTTTTGCCATGTCACAATAAACATAGAAAAGTCACTAATAGATACTATAACATCAATGTACATTTTCAAAGCGCACTATGTGATCAAGACCACGTCATCCTGATATGCTAAAGCAATAAACTGATTTATTGTATCTTCAACTGGAGTCTGTGCCCTTATTTGGCCCGCTGCGGCCATTCACCGGGATCCTGGTTATATATATATAAATATTCACAGAAAAAACCATAGGTTTCAGGGGTGTTATAGTTAGCTGGCCATTTCACTAGTACAAAACCATAGAAATTCCTCCGTTATAGTTAACTGAGTGTATTTATTTGTGTGTTGGTGAGCGAATATATGTTTTAGTTGTACATCTTCAACCAAGTAAAAAAATAAAAGGCATTGTATCTGAGAGCTGGTGTATATAAATAAGTATGTGTAAGAGTCAATGATTGTGAGAGTAACTATATGAATGAGTGTATAATTGTAATGGTGATTTTTTAACATATTAACCATGAGTTACTATGTGTTTGAATAAATGCCGATGTGTCAATGTCTATATATGTGTATAAGGGCATTTGATAGTGTTCTATTAATTAGTGACTTCATGTATAAATGATTCTGTTGTTGAATGGGTAGTTGTGTGTGTAGACGTAGGAATCAGTGAGTGGGTATGTAGTATCTGGTATCGGTGTGTCAATGGTTTCAAATATGGCACTCGGTATTTTACAGTGAGTGATGAAAGGTTATACTAGTGTATAATGAGGAGTATCAGATTGTCACGTGGATGATGTTATCAGTGATGTCAATTGAGATGTCATCAGTGATGTCACTGACCATGTCATGAATGATGAAATATGTGACATCATCAGCAGTGCATTGCGGGCGCGCGAGTTATAGTTAGCAGAACTAACTATAACAAAGGAATTTCTATGGTTTTGTACGAGTGAAATGGCCAGCTAACTATCACACCCCTGAAACCTATGGTTTTTTCTGTGATTTTCTAAAGATTTTTAAATGCTAATTTGTAACTATAAAGTCTCTGAAACCTATGTTTTTTTCAGTGAATTTCAAAGCCTTTTTAAATGCTAATTTCTATCTATAACGTCTCTGAAACCTATGGTATTTTTCAGTGAATTTCAAAGGTTTTTTAAATGCTAATTTTTAAGTGGATAGTAGTTATACCTATTTTTTGTACTGATTTTCTACAGTTGTTTAACTGTTCATTTTTAAATATTTTATTCATTAAATAACATTATATATTTTTCTGAAAACTGCAAAAGAAAAAAAAAATTCAAACTGAAATATTGGGAACTTTTTTTTTATTTCATTTTTTATTTTAATATATTTATATTATTTTCTTTAAAAACATGTTGTTTCCCAAAAAAATTTGGAGTCGCGCTCTCAAAGCGTAAACATCACGGTGGGTGCGGTGATTGTAGCTGCTATTTTAGAAAAGTCTTACTGGATCCGCATACGGTGTGCAACGGCTGTGTGTTTTTCAGTTACATCATATACATTTAATATTACGTAGAGGCAGAGAACCAGGTCAGCAGAGCTACTCTAGAGCCTAAGAAGCAGGTCAGCAAAGCTGCTCTAGAGCCAGAGACCCAGGTCAACCGAGCTGCACTAGAGGCCGAGAACCAGGTCAGCAGAGATGCTGTAGAGCCAGAGAAACCAGGTCAGCAGAGTTGCTTTAGAGGGAGAGAACCAGGTCAGCAGAATTGCTTTAGAGCCAGAGAACCAGATCAGCAGAGCTGCTCTAGAGCCAGAGAACCCGGTCAGCAGACCTGCTTTAGAGCCATAGAACCAGTTCAGCAGAGCTGCTCTAGAGGCAGAGAACCAGGTCAGAATCACTGCTTTAGAGCCAGAGAACCAGGTCAGCAGAGCTCTTTAGAGGGAGAAAGAAAACCAGGTCAGCAGAGCTGCTTTAGAGCCATAGAACTAGGTCAGCAGAGCTGCTGTAGAGCCAGAGAACCAGGTCAGCAGGGCTGCTCTAGAGACAGAGAACCAGGCCAGAAGAGCTGCTCTATAGCCAGAGAACCAGGTCAGTAGAGCTGATTTAGAGGGAGAGAACCAGGTCAGCAGAGTTGCTTTAGAGCCAGAGAACCAGGTCAGCAGAGCTGCTCTAGAGCCAGAGAACCAGGTCAGCAGAGCTGCTTTAGAGGCCGAGAACCAGGTCAGCAGAGCTGCTGTAGAGCCAGAGAAACCAGGTCAGCAGAGCTGCTCTGTAGCCTAAGAACTAGGTCAGCAGAGCTGATCTAGAGCCAGAGAACCAGGTCAGTAGACCTGCTGTAGAGCCAGAGAAACCAGGTCAGCAGAGCTGCTTTAGAGGGAGAGAACAAGGTCAGCAGAGCTGCTTTTGAGCCAGAGAACCAGGTCAGCAGAGCTGCTCTAGCTGACACTGACTGACTGACACTGACAGATTGACACTGACTGACACTGATTGACTGACACTGACAATGACTGACACTGACAATGACTGACACTGACTGACTGACTGAAACTGACTGACTGACTGACACTGACCAACACTGATTGACTGACACTGACTGACTGACACTGACTGACACTGACTGACACAAACTGACTGACTGACACTGACTGACTGACACTGACTGACACTGACTGACCGACTGACTGACACTGACTGACACTGACTGACACTGACTGACTACCCTCTACTACTCTACTACCCACTCTCTACTACTCACTTTCTACTACTCTCTACTCTACTACTCACTCTCTGATACTCACTCTCTACTACTGTCTACTACTCATTCTCTACTACTCTTCTAATCTCTAATACTCACTCTCTACTACTCTCTACTACTCACTATCTACTATTTGCTCTCTACTACTCTCTCTCTACTACTCTCTACTACTCACTACTACTCTCTACTATTACTCTCTACTACTCACTCTCTAATACTCTCTACTACTCACTCTACTACTCTCTACTACTCTCCACCACTCACTCTTTATTACTCTACTACTCTACTACTCACTCTCTACTACTCTCTACTACTCTTTCTCTACTACTCACTTTCTACTACTCACTACTACTCTCTACTACTCAATCTCTACTACTCACTCTCTATTATTCACTCTCTACTACTCACTCTCTACTACTCACTCTCTGCTACTCTCTACTACTCACTCTCTACTACTCACTCTCTACTACTCAGTCTCTACTACTCACTCTCTACTACTCTCTGCTACTCACTCTCTACTACTTGCTCTCTACTACTCTCTACT
Organism: Triturus cristatus; assembly: GCF_964204655.1. Classification (NCBI taxonomy): domain Eukaryota; kingdom Metazoa; phylum Chordata; class Amphibia; order Caudata; family Salamandridae; genus Triturus; species Triturus cristatus. Next base: position 852,989,790 of record NC_140588.1, on the reverse strand, counting down.
ACCTACTCTCTACTACTCACTCTCTACTACTCACTCTCTACTACTCTCTACTTCTCACTCTACTACTCTCTACCACTCACTCTCTACTACTCTACTACTCACTCTCTACTACTCTCTTCTACTCTCTCTCTACTACTCCCTCTCTACTATTCACTCTACTACTCTCTACTACTCACTCTCTACTACTCTTTCTACTACTCACTCTCTACTATTGACTCTCTACTACTCACTCTCTACTACTCAATCTCTACTACTCTCTACTACTCACTCTCCACTACTCACTCTCGACTACTCACTCTTTACTACTCTCTACTACACACTCTCTACTACTCACTCTCTACTACTCTCTCTACTACTCACTATCTACTACTCTCTACTACTCACTCTACTACTACTCAGTCGCCACTACTGCACTACCCTCTACTGCTCACTCTCTACTACTCACTCTCTACTAGTCCACTACTCCCTACTACTACTCACTCTCTACTACTTGCTTTCTACTACTCACTCTCTACTACTCACTCTACTACTCACTCTCTACTACTCCCTACTACTCACTCTACTACTCACTCTCAACTACTCTCTACTACTCAGTCTCCACTACTCCACTACCCTCTGCTACTCATTCTCTACTACTCACTCTTTACTACTCTACTACTCCCTACTACTATCTCTCTACTACTCACTCTCTACTACTCACTCTCTACTACTCTCTACTACTCACTCTCTACTTACTCATGCTATACTACTCTCTCTCTACTACTCCCTACTACTCACTCTGCTACTCACTCCCTACTACTCTCTACTACTCACTCTCCACTTCTCCACTACCCTCTACTACTCATTCTCTACTACTCACTCTCCACTACTCCCTACTACTCTCTCTCTAGTACTCACTCTTTTCTACTCTCTCTCTACTGCTCACTCTCTACTACACTCTCTCTACTACTGTCTACTACTCTCTACTACTCACTCTCTTCTACTCTCTCTACTACTCTCACTCTACTACTCACTTTCTACTACTCTCTCTCTCTACTACTCTCTACTACTCACTCTCTACTACTCACTCTCTACTACTCTCTACTACTCACTCTACTACTCACTCTCTACTACTCTTTACTACTCTCTCTCTGCTATTCACTCTCTACTACTCAATCCCTACTACTCTCTACTACTCACTCTCTACTACTCTCTACTGCTCACTCTACTACTCACTCTCTACTACTCTCTACTCCTCTCTACTACACACTCTCTACTACCCACTCTCTACTACTCACTCTCCACTACTCTCTACTACTCTCTCTCTACTACTCACTCTCTACTACTCACTCTAATACTCTCTACTACTCACTCTCTACTACTCTCTCTCTACTACTCACTCTACTACTCTCTACTACTCACTCTCTACTACTCACTCTACTACTCTCTACTACTCACTCTCTGCTACTCTCTTTACTACTCTCTACTACTCACTCTCTACTCTCTATTACTCATCCTCTACTCTCTACCTCTCTACCTCTCTCTACCTCTCTCTCTACTACTCTCTACCTCTCTACCTCTCTACCTCTACCTCTCTACCTCTACACCTCTAGCTCTACACCTCTAGCTCTCTACCTCTCTCTACACAAACACATATGCACATATATATATGCATATATATGCATATGCATTTATATATATGTATGTGTATATTATCTACTGGCGGTCGCCAGTAGATAGTTATAGTTAGGACCTATTTTCCATATGAAATCCGCAACATTCTATTGGGAATTTCTTTGGCGCCGATTGACGAATCTGCGCGAAATTCTCCAAACTTTTGGCCAGCTCCGCTCCGCTCCTACCCTGAAAGTTTTGTGGTGATTCGTCAAGCGGGGCCCGAGAAAAAAGGGAGGTCCCAAAACGCATTTTCCCCATGCAATTTTCCATAGGATCTGTTGTCGCAGCTACAGCTCGAACCGCTGAACGGAATGACACCAAATTTGGCAAAGAGGTAGTCCTCAGTTCGGACTCGTGCCTTTTGCATATTTGGTGTGAATCTGTTCAGTAGTTCCTGAGAAAGTTAGGGTAAAAAAGTTATTGTTATCTATGGCCGCGGAGGATCCGCGGACCCTACCCCCACCGTACACGAACCCTCCCCGAACCGAGCGTGCATCCTCCCGATCGCACACTGAATGCTAATTGGCTTTCGAGCGTCTCTCTACATTCGAAGCCAGGAACTGTTGGCGGCCATTTTCTGCCTCGGTAGAAGCGAGGCTGAAGAAGCAAGGGGAATAAGTGCGTAAAACATATAAAGGGGCAGAGTGGGAATACTCTGACCCTCTAGAGGTGCTTAGGGGGTCCCAGAAGGACCCCCTGGGGCCCCCCTTTAAAAAAAAAAAAAGCAGCGAAATGCACGGATTCTCTCGCGGTGGGTGCGTGGATTCACGGCAACGTTTTTTGAAAAACGAAACGAAATCATTAGTTGTAAACCAACTTTCTACACTAAAAGGTAGGGTCTATATTATTGGTTTTTTAAAGGTATGATTGTTATTGGTTAACAAAAACAGATTGTAAGGAACATTATATATGATAAGCTGATATGTTGAAAAGTCAAGCACACTTCCTGTCTTGTGTAGGATCATTGTGTGCTGAACTTGTGACCTGTGAGCTCAGTGCAGTGTTCCATGACCTGTTTCTATGGTAACAGGCAGAAGGCAGATTGGGGGAAGGGTTGAAATGAATTTCAGTTGGAAAGGGTTGAAATGTTTAACCAATAGAAATGTGTGTTTGCTTTTGAGTTTATGTGCGAAGGATTGTGATTTGATGATTACATGTATATATGTGGAAAATGAAAGGGAAAATGTTCCATCCTTTGCTTTTGCTGAGAGGTGCACAGTGCAGAGATTCTGTAAAAGAAAATATGGTGAGTGATTGATATACTCCTTAATCTACAAAAGAACTTGAAAGATGAGTTATTTAATTGTGAGGGGATGTATGTGGACTATTTTGATTTTAATCAGACTAATGAATTTTTCCTGCTAAAGTGTAGGGAGTACTTTTCTCTACAATGTGTGTGCATGTGGAAACCATTCTGTGATTGGCATTTGTGTTTTTCATGTGTTTGTAGAGAGATAACTGTGCAGTTTTTATATTTTGGTAGAATTAGAAACCAGTCATTGTTTATGAATTTGTGAAATGAGTTATGTTATGTTTCTATACTAAAATGTAGTACTACTTCTAGATGAAGAAATGTGTTTTCATATAGTGCAAGGGATAGTGTTGTTTGTCTAGAATCACACAGTGAGTCTGTGTGCATTTGGGAACCACTGTGAGAGAAGCGTTTGGTAACATCGTGTATTTGCTGAGAGAAAACTGTTTTAAAACCTGTCATGTTGTCAAGTTTTAGTAGCATTAGAAGCCAGTCTTTGCTTATGTGTTGATTAAATGAGTCAGGCATTGACACTAAAGAGCAGTCGTGAAATATGTAGATTGTGTACAGTTCCCTTATCACTTCCAGTGTTGTGAATGAGTTTTGGTAAACTCCTAGGGATACTGGTACTTGTATAGAATCACACTGTGAGTCTTTGTGCATTTGGGAACCACTGTGAAAGAAGCGTTTGGTAACATTGTGTATTTGCTGACAGAAAACTGTTTTAAAACTTGTCATGTTGTCAAAGTTTAGTAGCATTAGAAGCCAGTCATTGCTTTTGCGTTGATTATGTGTTGATTAAATGAGTCAGGCATTGACCCTAAAGTGCAGTCGTGAAATATGTAGATTGTGTGCAGTTCCCTTATCACTTCCAGTTTAGTGAATGAGTTTTGGTAAACTCCTAGAAATACTGGTGCTTGTCTAGAATCACACTGTGAGTCTTTGTGCATTTGGGAACCACTGTGAGAGAAGCGTTTGGTAACATCGTGTATTTGCTGAGAGAAAACTGTTTTAAAACCTGTCATGTTGTCAAGTTTTAGTAGCATTAGAAGCCAGTCTTTGCTTATGTGTTGATTAAATGAGTCAGGCATTGACACTAAAGAGCAGTCGTGAAATATGTAGATTGTGTGCAGTTCCCTTATCACTTCCAGTGTTGTGAATGAGTTTTGGTAAACTCTTAGGGATACTGGTGCTTGTCTAGAATCACACTGTGAGTCTTTGTGCATTTTGGAACCACTGTGAAAGAAGCGTTTGGTAACATTGTGTATTTGCTGACAGAAAACTGTTTTAAAACTTGTCATGTTGTCAAGTTTTAGTAGCATTAGAAGCCAGTCATTGCTTATGCGTTGATTAAATGAGTCAGGCATTGACACTAAAGTGCAGTCATGAAATATGTAGATTGTGTGCAGTTCCCTTACCACTTGCACTGTAGTGAATGAGTTTTGGTAAGCTGCTAGGGATAGTGTTGTTTGTCTAGAATCACACTGTGAGTCTGTGTGTATTTGGGAACCACTGTGAGAGAAGTGTTTGGTAACATTGTGTATTTGCTGACAGATAAGTGTTGTAAAACATGTCATGTTGTCAAGTTTTAGTAGCATTAGAAGACAGTTATGGCTTATGCTTTCATTATATGAGTCAGGCATTGACAGTAAATTGCAGTTGAGAAATATGTAGATTGTGTGCAGTTCCCTTACCACTTGCACTGTTGTGAATGAGTTTTGGTAAGCTCATAGGGATAGTGGTGCTTGTCGATAATCACACTGTAAGTTAGTGTGTATTTGGGATCACTGTGAGAGAATCATTTGGTAACATCATGTATTTGCTGACAGATAACTGTTTTAAAATCTGTCATGTTGAGAAGTTTTAGTAGCATTAGAATCCAGTCTTTGCTTATATGTTGATTAAATGAGTCATGCTTTGACACTGATGTGCTGTACTTAAATATGTAGATTGTGTGCAGTACCATTAACTCTTCCAGACTAGTGAATGAGTTTTGGTACACCTAGGATAGTGTTGCTTGTCTAAAATCACACTGTGAGTCTGTGTGCATTTGGGTAAGGATTGTGAGAGAAGCATTTGGTAACATCGTGTATTTGCTGACAGACAACTGATTTAAAACCTGTCATGTTGTCAAGATTTAGTAGCATTAGAAGACAGTTATGGCTTATGCTTTCATTAAAAGGGTCAGGCATTGACACAAAAGTGCAGTCATGAAATATAAAAATTGTGTGCAGTTCGCTTACCACTTCCACAGTAGTGAATGATTTTTGTTCAACTCCTAGGTATAGTGGTTGTTGTCTAGAATTACACTGTGAGTCTGTGTGCATTTGAGAACCACTGTGAGAGAAGCATTTGGTAACATCGTGTATTTGCTGAGAGATAACTAATTTAAAACCTCTCATGTTGTCAAGTTTTAGTAGCATTAGAAGTTAGTCTTTGCTTATGCATTGATAAAATTAGTCAGGGTTTGACACTAAGGTGCAGTACCATGTACTATTCTGTTCACTGTGGCAGAACTGAAAATTTAATTTTACCTAAGCACTGTCCTAGAAGTAGTCTGATTATTTAGTCAGTTTCTAAGTACCGAAAAGATTGCTTCAAATAAAAGTGTTCTGACATACTATACACTTGTCTTTTACACCTTCAATTCCCTAGACAGTATCCATACACTTCCAGGAAACATCCTGTCACTTCCTTTGCAGTCCTCAAGAGACCCATTCAACAGCATGTACTAATCCATTGACTGTGCCAAAACTCAAACACTTATAAATTCACCTAGACACTCTCTTTCCAGTACTCTAATGATTCAGTCACTGCCTAAGTATTCATGCACTGAGCCAGTTCTTAGCACATGGACTACGTCAAACCAATATCGACTATGCATGCAGTCCTCTAACCACCTACACACTTGTCTTTCACACCTTCAATTCCCCAGTCAGTATCCGTTCACTTCCAGCAAACACCATGTCACTGCCGTTGCACTCCTCTAGTGACCCATTCAGCAGCATGTACTAATCCATTCACAGCGCCAAATCCTAATAAATTCACCCAGGCACTCTCCTTGCAGTACTCTAATCATTCAGTCAGTACCCAAGTACTCATCCAGTGACCCAGCCCTTAGTATATGGACTGCTTCAAACCCTTATCCTCTATGTATGCAGTCCTCTAACCACCTACACAATTGTCTTTCACACCTTCAATTCCCTAGTCAGTATCCATACACTTCCAGGAAATACCCTGTGACTCTCTTTGCAGTCCTCTAGTGACCCATTCAGCACCATGTACTAATCCATTCACTGTGCTAAAACCCAAACACTTATAAATTCACCAAGACACTATCTTTGCAGTACTCTAATCATTCAGTCATTGCCTAAGTATTCATACACTGAGCCAGTCCTTAGCACATGGACTGCTTCAAACCCCTATGCACTATGCAGGCAGTCTTCTAACCACCTAGACACTTGTCTTTCACACTATCAATTTCCTAGTCAGTATCCATACAGTCCAGAACTTGTCACTGCCTTTGCACTCCTCTAGTGACCCATTCAGTACCAATTACTAATCTATTCTCTGTGCGAAAATCCTAGCACTTATAAATTCACCTAGGCACTCTCCTTGCTGTACCATAATCATTCAGTCAGTACCCAAGTAGTCATGCAGTGAGCTAGGCCTTAGCACATGGACTGCTTTAAATGCCTATGCAGTATGGATGCAGTCCTCTAATCACCTACACAATTGTGTTTCACACCTTCTATTCCCTAGTTAGTATTCATACTCTTCTAGCAAACACCCTGTGAGTCACCAAGTGTGTCTCCTTATACTACTGTAATCATTTAGTCAGTTAGCATGTAGTGTTTTATTGAGGTAGGCTTTAGGGCATGAACTGCTTCAAAGTAGTATGCACTATGCATGTAGTGTTTTAATGACATCACACTTGTGGTTCAGGGCTATAGTTTCATAGTCAGTTTTTATATAAAATGTGTTTGTACAGTAATGGAATTGTATAAATTTGAAAGTTATTAATATACATTTATTTGTGATTCTTTTTTACAGATACAGAACAGGAGTGTTTCTCATCTGTTTGCACTCTTCTCGTCCAAGATTGTTTGGATGAAGGGTCCTTAGGTATTTCATCATACTTGCTGTGCCGCACGAGTATTTTTTGTTAGGATCTCCTTGTAACAGAACTCTTTGGCAAATCTTGCGAGTGACGAAGGTGGCATTGGTCTTTGTTTGCTCCTTGGAAAAAGTAAAACATTTCCTCACCACTTAAGAAAAACGTTGTTTGTGTGGTGCCTTCTGCAAAACATTTTCTTCAGATTCGGTAAATATTTTAAAGCGGCAACATTTACAGTTTTTGTAAGTAAAACTTATAAAATGTTGTTAGCTGTATGCATTTTATATATCTGTGATTTGTTTCTTGTGGTATTTTGTTGAGAATACCATGTTGTTTTTTTTTTAACAATCTTTCTTATTTTCCAGGTCTGTCGTCGACATCCATTGTCCTCACAATAGTGTTCCGCCTTGTTGTTTTTTATTATTGTTGTTACATTTTGTTTATTAGTTTATTGTTCATATATATGTTAATAAAAAAATTAAATTTGAAAATAGTTTTTCGTTTATATATTTATTATTATAAAAAATAAAGTTTGAAAAAAAAATTTATAATGTTTTTGGTTGTTCTCTTAACTGCTGTGTGACTCTTTCTTGTTCTTATTACTGTTATTTGATGGAGTCCACCATGGTGTTAAATTTTGGGGGACTTATCGCTGGAATGCTGGTGATATCTGCAGTTTGCACTAACTTCTGAATAGTGTGTTAGATTTATCTCAACTTTACTTCCGTTAAAGTGCTGATAATGAAATGGAGAGTAGCTGTTCCCGTGCAAAAAGACACGAGGTGCACCTTTCCGATTTATTCTAAATACTAAAATCCTGTATTGAATTGCACTGAGGTATTGGCTGCAGTTACAGTGTACACACAAAATCTATTAAGAAATCTCATTGTATTTATATTGATTGGGAATAGTGCGTCAGGTGCTGGATCTTGATGAGATACACTGCTCAGTTCGTATATTGTTCTGCACACGAAAAAAATCACATCACAACTTTCACACCAATTGCAATGCGAAACAAATTCCGGCGATAAGACACGTTAGCACCAGGGATTTTATACCTGCTTCTCTGCTGGTGTTAAGCAGGACAACTACCTGCACCATGAAAGAGAACACAGCCAAGAGCCACACCAGAACACCCACAGGTACCATAGAGTCAATGAGCATGATACAGGGATACCCATCAGGGACAGAAGACTCATCTCAACAACTCCAGGCCCCCCAAACCCATATCTTAGTAAGTGTGTCCCTGTGGTCATTGTCTTTGCATGATAGGCACGAGCCCTGCAACATCACAGTGTGCTGTCACCTCAGCGTTGGCAGTGAGCCTGGATGTGTAGCTACGCGCGCATCCTCCTGCATGCACAACTGGCGTGTGCTGGTCTGGGGTTCACAGGTCAGTGCAGGGGTGTTTGTAGTAATTACATTACAAATAGTTAATGTAACACACTGGATTTATTAACTGTCTGTCTCCACAGCTTCCAAGAACCAACTGGTCATCCTGGTGATTCAAAGCACAACACTCCATTTCCATGACAATGACATCATAGTGATAATGGACATGAGCATGCACATAGATTATACATGGAGGTAAAAGAGAGACTACTACAACATGTCCCATCTCTCGACAGATTCCAGAACAAATAAATAAATAAACAAATAAAAGAATATAAAAAACTATCTTAAAAAACACATTAAAATACTACCACAAAATGTAAACATACTAAAAATATAATATAAATAATAGACCTGAAGTTGTAATATTTAGATAATTTAAAAGATCATGACACATAAACAATGCTCACACAAAGGACCAAAAACTATAGATCTAAACGATTTGGAGGAACACTGGTCCTATTGCTTCTCCGAGGAGGAACATACTTCAACAAATGAGACTCATTTCTCTGTTCCTCCTTCTTTTTAGGAAAACCTCTAGCATTTGGTTGATCTTGACTCGAGTTTTCTGACTCAAGACCTAACTGTGTAACCACCTTCACTGGTACTTTATACACTCTGGAAAGGTTCCACCAATGTTTCCCATTAATTCTCATGGCAAAACGTGAAGTAGCGTCTACCCTAGCTGGTGGACCAAACTTGGACAAACCCTTGGGAACATTCAAAGGAGATTTTATCCTGACCCAATCTCCAACCTTGACTCTAGACTCAAAATTATCTTCAACATTCACCATGGGTTTAGAAAATGCACTGCACTCATCTTTCTTGCTTTTTCTATTCTCAACATCTTTAAACGCCACCCCCCATTTTTTCATCCATGCTGGGCACATGTGAAAAGAAGCTTCCCTTCCTCTCAGCAAAGCAAAGGGACTAGAACCAGTAATGGTACTTCGAGTCGTACGATGAGCCCACAACATACTCTGCACCGCCTCTCTGATGTCTACCTTCCCCAAAACAGCCCACTGAACACATTCAACCAAAATCCTGTTATTGCACTCAATAAAACCATTGCTTCAGGATGATATAACTCCACACGTCGGTGTGCAATACCTGACTGATTCAAAAAATCAGACATTTGTTTCGAAGTAAACTGCACTCCATTGTCAGAAACTATTTCTCTGGGAAATCCTTCCCTACCAAACAGGCTTTGGAGAAATCTTATGACTTCTCTTGAATTGGGATCAGACATAAAGTGGACCTCCCACCACTTACTGAAATAGTCAGCGAGTACCAAAGCAAACTTGTATTTGTTGGATAAAATAGTGAATGGACCCACAAAATCTATGGCCAACTTTAACCAAGAACCCTCTGGCATTTCAACACGTTGTAACGGAGGTGAAATGACTTTAATTACCTTATCACTCGTACAACATGTCAAACACCCTTCAACAACATCATTTATTTGACGATCCATAGAAGGCCACCAGTAGACCGCCCGAATCCTTTTTTTTGTGTTGGTTTGACCTAAATGCCCTTCGTGACCATAATCAATAATGCGAGCCCTGAGGGACAGTGGGGGCACGAACTTATCTCCCCGCATGACCATTCCACCATCCTCTACAGAAAGTTCTTCAGCCACCTTTGCAAAAGGATGAAGATCAGAGTCCAGATGTTTCTCTTTAGGCCAGCCCAAAACTATAAAAATCCCTCACTTTTTTGAGTAAAATATCGGATTCCATCCCGCGGAACCAATCATGTTCTGAAAAACATCCAATACAATAGGCATCCACAGCGGCAATGAGGCACTCATCCCATCCTCGTCGCCAAATGTGTAGTAATTGTTTAGCACCACTCACCATTTGGGTGTTTATCACGCTGCCTCACTCCTGACCGCCATTTTGGGTGTGGGTCTGAGACGCTCCCAAGACACTTCCGGGGCTAGCGCTCTAGTTTGAACGAGCGCTCATTGGCAACCTCTATTTAGGGACCAGGTGGTCTGCGTGCGGTCAACCAACTAGACTGCCACGCTAACGCTGTTATTCAGAATTCACTGCTGCTTGCTGTAATTTCTGCTGAGTTCTTACCTTTTTAATATGTGAATCTGTTGTGTTTTTAATTGTATAAATATCACCTCTCTGCTCCCCCCAACGCCCGCATTGCTTGCACATTAAAATTGTTTAGCACCACTCACCATTTGGGTGTTTATCGCGCTGCCACACTCCCGACCGCCATTTTGGGTGTGGGTCTGAGACGCTCCCAAGACGCTTCCGGGGCTAACGCTCTAGTTTGAACGAGCGCTCATTGGCAAACTCTATTTAGGGGGCCATATTGGTCGCGCGCAGCGAACGCGCGCAGGGTCGCGCCGGAGGAGCGCCAGAGGAAAGCCCGTCTGTGCCCGTCTGGGCCAGGACGGGCCCAGGGGCCACCCCCCCTTGCCGACCACGTACATACTCGCCCGCTACCCTTAGATCTCTTAGCGCAGGCAATACTGTGTTAGATGGGATAACCCTCGCCAAACTACGGTCTGAAGCCTTGTTGCAGGGAGAGGATGTACTCACCCGTACTAGGACACAAGGCCTTATAATTGCAACGTTAAATACACGCTCTCTGCACAAGCATCACTTAGAGGTATTCTCACTTCTGGCCGAGGGCGAGATAGACATCCTTGCACTTTCAGAGACATGGCTGGGCACGTCATCGACACCGGACGTTTTAGCAGCCCTGCCTCCTGATTTTGATGCGCTCTGGCACAATCGCCCCAAGGATAAAAGAGGGGGAGGTGTGGCCATCCTGTTTAAAAAGAGTCTCAAGGTGACACAGGTTTTAGCAGAAAATTGTGATTGCGCAGAGCTGCTAGGGATAAAAATAGCACTTAAATCCTCATGCATCCTGCTGTTGATAGTATATCGCCCACCCCAGAGCTCACCTGAATTTAATGACATCTTTTTTGAACTGCTGACAGACTTGGCCTCTAGATATAAATCCCTTATAGTGGCAGGTTACTTCAATTACCATTGGGATAAGGTTCCCAGAGAGCCCACTGAGACAGAGTTTGAAACTAATCTCTCGGCTCTTAACCTACAACAACTTGTAAGGGGCCCTACCCACGTGAAGGGCCACACACTTGACCTTGTTTGGTCCTCCCTGTCCCTCATGGAAATTACTGAAGTTAGCCCTTGCATTTGGTCAGACCACTTTCTGATCAAGTGCTGGGTTCCGGGAGATCCTTTGTCGGCTGCGTCAAAACAGATGCGGAGGAAAGTTCGGTCTTGGAAGAAGATCGAGGCCGATTCATTAATCTCGACTCTTCTCTCTTTTTCCCCCCCCCCAAGATGACGCAGAGGAACCTGGACTCCTACACTTCGGCCCTGATGACCTGGATCCGGTCCGCTCTAGATAAGCTCGCCCCTGAGCGAATGGAGATGACCAGAAAAAAAGGAAAGGGAGCTCCATGGTTTGACGCTTCTCTTAAGAAAAAGAAGCAAGCACTCCGCAAGGCGGAGCGTAGGTGGAGACTCAACTACTGCCCAGCAGAGTTACTAACCTTTAAATCACTTCTTGCCAGTTATAGGATGGACATCCTGGCAAGGAAATCCGCCTTTTATGAGAACAGAATTAGGGAGGCTACAAATAAACAAAGGGAGACCTTTGTGATTTTAAGGGAACTCATGCAGCTAGGCGACAAAAGCCTTGCGGGTGACCAACCCGACTGCGATACCTTTCAGAAGGTTCAGGATATCTTGATGGATATTGCCACGCTCCCAGCTGGTTTGCCTTTGCCATCCTGCCCAGATAGTCAGCTGCAAACTGGGACTTTGAATAGCTTTCCATATATTGATGGAAAGCGACTGGCGGAGCTTGTCGGCCATGTTAAATCAGGCTCCAGCACGATCCCTGTCCCCCGAAAATCTTCAAATTGGCCTTGCCTGGTATTCAGCCTCATTTTGAGCCTACTGAATGCCTTACTAGAAGCGGGCTACCTTCCAGCCCAGCTGAAGAAAGCTAGAGTCTCCCCACTCCTCAAGAAAGCGGGAGCCAATGCTAAGGTACTGAAAAACTATAGGCCTATCTCCCAGCTGCCACTTCTGAGTAAGATCTTAGAAAAACACATCCTGAATACCTTAGCCAGCTATCTGGAGGAACACCATCTACTCCATGCCAGGTAGGTTGGTTTCCGGCCACAGCATAGCACAGAACCGGTTATGGCTACGGTTACCGATGAGTTGAGAGTCAGGGCAGACAAGAAACAGCCGTGCGCCCTGATTCTTTTAGACCTGTCGGCAGCATTCGATACGGTCAGCCACACCATCTTGCTGGACCGTATCGCTAAGTGGGGGATAACAGGACAGGCGCTCAAGTGGCTAGAATCCTTCCTGTCAGGACGCACTCAGAGGGTCCAGATGGGGGATCAGCTGTCTGGGATTAGTGAAGTGACATGGGGGGTGTGCCCCAGAGGTCCGCACTTTCCCCCTTAATTTTTAACATCTACCTACAACCACTGATGGAGGAACTCACGCGTAGGAATTGTGAAATCTTTAATTACGCTGATGATACTCAGCTGCTGGTGCAGCTGAAAGAAACAAGGGACGCTCAGGAATCAGTGAGGAATTTGCTCAGATTCACGGTCAATTGGATGACCAACAACCTCTTGAAGGTGAATGCTGAGAAAACGGTACTGGTGCTCACCAACCAGGCCAATCCGTGGGGTGATCTGTATTGGCCCCCAGAATTAGGTAATACTCCCACTCCTGGTACGGTGGTAAAGAGTTTAGGTCTAAAGATTGATGCGGATCTTACCATGGCCCCTCAAGTTTCGGCTGTGGTGGGCTCCTGCACGGGTGTGATGAGGCAATTACGCAAGCTGTCCTCTATTCTTTCAGCCTCCACCCTACAAACCATCGTCTCTGCCACAGTCATTTCGAGGCTAGATTATGGCAACGCTCTGTATCTCGGCTTGCCACAGAAGTTGCTGAGGAAGCTGCAGGTCGTGCAGAACGACGCAGCCAGATTGATTTTTTCCCTACCGAGAAAATCACATGCAACCCCACTCCTCTGGAAGCTGCACTGGCTGCCTGTGAAGTTCAGGGTTCAGTTCAAATGTCTCTGTGTGGCCCATAAGGCACTCTTTGGCAAAGCCCCAGAGTACATTAAGCAGCGCCTGAGGAAGTATGTTCCCGGCAGAACATTGCGCTCAGGTCATGCCTCGAATCTGACTCAACCCAGATTTAAATTAAAAACTAAAGGGGGCAGTGCCCTTTCAGTGATTCTTCCACAACTTTGGAATGAGCTACCAGCCAGCCTGAAGGAAGATTCACAGCTACTTTCCTTCAGGAAAAAACTCAAGACGTACCTATTTAAAAAGGCAATTTTTCCGGCCTAATTAGAGATGTTAGAGTGTTTTCAGGGTGACAGTATGTTATGTTACTTTTGTTGAGCGCTTAGAGACCGGCGGTGATAGGCGCTATATAAAAACCATATAACATAACATAACATAACATAGTAATTACATTACAAATAGTTAATGTAACACACTGGATTTATTAACTGTCTGTCTCCACAGCTTCCAGGAACCAACTGGTCATCCTCGTGATTCAAAGCACAACACTCCATTTCCATGACAATGACATCATAGTGACAATGGACATGAGCATGCACATAGATTATACATGGAGGTAAAATAGAGACTACTACAACATGCCTATCCGGCAAGGGGAACGGGGTGTCTCGGACAAGTCCGTGTACAGGAAGTGCGGTAAGTGTGTCTCTGTGTTCTGGTGTGGCCTGCTACAAGAGCTGCAGCAGTTGATGTTGTAAACTGGCATGCACCACCTCCAAACGGCACTGTGATGTTGTAGTTGGAATGTAGCAGGACATGCGCAAATAGGCATTACAATGGTGTGCTGTACGAGTGCACGAGATACAACAGCGCACCGTACAAAAGTGTGGGGGCTCGTGGGAGGGAGGTGCAGCCGTTTGGCAACATAACACACAGTGAACTCGACCATGTGCCACATGCGGGGCATCTCATCCATGATGACCATGGTCGCAGACATCCCACAACACCAACGACTAGCCTTTGTACACATCCTGTATGAATGCAGCGTGGTTTTCACTTCTATGCTAGTTCAGTGGTGTGATGTTGGCGGGTTGTGTGACTTGTGCTGATTGTTGGTGTGTTTCATTTTGGCCATTGTTAGTCAATATGTGTGTTGTACTTAATTGTGCATGTGTTCCATTCTGCCCATCTCCCCCCCTCCCCCCACTCCCTGCTTCTTCCTCTTCCTACTGCTGTTGTGTCTATAATTTTGTTGCTGGACACATAAATACATGTAAAGAGTAAATTAGAATAGTTCCTTGATTCTTTTAGGTTTCAAAACTTCTCTATTGGTTTCTTTTTAATTTTCCATATGAACCGTTTTTTTAATATTGAACAACACATAGAAGTCAGAAGTGCAACGTATTCTATCAACACACTTTCTAGAACATTCTACAACACATGCCGGTTAAAAGTTCATCAATTTTTTAAAACTTAACGATATTTTTTTGTAACATTTTCTTGAATATTTAATGACACGTGCAGGTTAAAAGTTGACGATTGTTTTAAGTTCGAACAGAGCCTTTCAAATGCAAGTAGCAGGTGTGGTTGATCTGAGCAAATTTTATCCTTTGATATGTACTCCACGTTGAAACTGCTTTTTCTTAACCAATCACAAAGATGCTTTTCCACAAAACTAATGTGCACCCTACTTTTAAAAAAGAATGCTTTTCGTGATATCTTCAGAGATAAGTTATAGATAGGAATTAGTATTTAAAAAACCTTTGAAATTCACTGAAAAAACCATAGGTTTCAGGGGCGTTATAGTTAGGAATTGGCATTTAAAAAACCTTAGAAATTCACTAAAAAAAACAAAGGTTTCAGGGGCGTTATAGTTAGCTGGACATTTCCCTCGTACAAAACCCTAGAAATTCCCCTGTTATAGTTAGTTCAGCTAACTATAACTCGCGCCCCCGCAATTCACTGCTGATGACGTCACATATTACATCACTCAGGACATGGTCAGTGACATCACTGATGACATCACTCATGACATCTCAAATGACATCACTCATGACATCACTGATGACATCATCCATGTGATAAATTAGTGCATCTTCTCACACCCTAATATAACATTTGATACACAGACTCAAAATTTCAGACGGCCATTTTGAAAATCATAGATACTCCAATACCAATAACTACATACCTACTCATTAACTCTTAGGTCTACATACACCTCCACTCACTCACCTGTACAGTCACTCATACTTACAGTCACTCCATACAAGACTATCATATGCATTTATACACCTATATAGACACTCACACACCGCCAATCATCCATTGAGGTACTGACACACCTAGTCAGTCGTGCAAGTAATTAAACACAGTCCAATTTACTCACCTATACAGTTAAACACACTCAAGTTCACTTACTCATAAAAATAGTACCACATTCTTACGCTTTAATAGAATCATTGATACAAGCACACACTCATCCATACAGCCACTCTCACAATCACACACTCTCACATATACCCACTTATATTCTCTTACACACATATATACTGCCTTTCACATATGTAGTTAGTCACACATGTACCACTGAGGTATACATTCAATCCCTAACACACCCATACATACACTCACCCAACCATACAGTCCATCACAGATGCACTCTTAAAACCATGCACCCATAGAATCACCCACTCACACATCTATGCATAGAGTCACACACACCCTACCCACACAAACACTCAGGCACCCATACAGATACTCATACAACCAATCAATAACCCATATAGACACTCATATAGCTATTCACAAAACCATGCAGCCACTTATACACCTACACACAGACACATACAGACATTCACACAGTTTAGTCACTAGTCTGCAGTAAGATACATTTAATGACTCACTTAAAGAGTCAGTTACGCACCTACAAAATCATCCATTCACACACTTGTACACCCACTCATTCTTCAACAGACCTTTCCCTATATATATTAAACATATTAAAACTGTACAGAAACACATACCGACTGGATGATGTCATCAGTGATGTCATCAGTGATGTAGTTTGAGATGTCATCAGTGATGTCATCAGTGATGTCATCAGTGATGTCACTGACCATGTCATGAGTGATGTAATATGTGACTTCATCAGCAGTGCATTGCGGGGGCGCAAGTTATAGTTAGCTGAACTAACTATAACAGGGGAATTTCTAGGGTTTTGTACGAGGGAAATGTCCAGCTAACTATAACGACCCTGAAACCTTTGGTTTTTTCAGTGAATATATATATACATACATATATAAACATATATATAAGCTGCATATCTATATAAATACAAATATAAATGCAAGCATACATATACATATACATATATGCATATATATGCATGTTATGTACATGAAAGTTTGAAAAACACTAATAAAAGCAAAGCTAAAAAGCCACCTAATTACAAACAGAATTGCTTTAACTTAAACGAGGGCGAGACCTATTACATTTTCAATGCTTGTTTACTTTGGTTCCATCAAGAAGGCATTCAGATGTGTCACACATTTGCCATAAATTATGAATGGTAGCACTCTAGTTGCTCATTAGATCACTGTAGTAAAGCTACTGCTCACCATGGAAGTCTGCTGCTGGTATTCAAAGTGCATGTTTCAGTCTGCATGTCAGAATTATTTTATGAAATAGAAGAGAATTTGAGAAGTCAAACTGTGGCCTCATTTTTCTTTCTGCAGCACTAATCATAATTTCTATGGCAAAATGAACCCCCTCATTTTGTCCTTTGCAAATTAAGGGGCCGATTCCAATCCTGGAAAAAGGCTGTACGAATCGTTGTACGGAGCGTTTTCTCCGTACAACTCATACCCGGTAAACTTTCTGTACAACCTAGGAAGTACGATTCGTACAGAAAGCCTATTTCCGTACGAACCGTACAAAAGACCGTACGGGTAAAAAAAAACAATGAATAGGATCCGGAACAGCCTGTACGCGACATCCGGATGTATTTAAGCAGCGGTTTCTGGCCCAGCAAGTACGATTTGTCCCTACGGCACTCCGTATGGCTCTTTTCTTACGGGAGCCAAAAACAGCCGTAAAAGCAGAGTCCTACAAACGGAGACCCGGTACACAACGTACACGCCATGAACCCCATTGTACGTGTCATCCCGGTCCTCTTAGCCTATGACCTGGTGCACCGAAACCGACGCACACGCTGCAGAAGGTGAGAACAACACCCAAGGGCCAGGGTGGGGGTGAGGGGCAGGAAACATACCCCACACCCAAAGCCAAACCTATAATATGGAGCCCATACAGGGTCTGGTCACTTGGGGGGGCGTGTCCAGTAACCCCTGCATACCGCAACAACGGACGTGGACGTGTACGTTGCATTGCACACGTACCCGTACTGCACCAGAACAATAGTGATACGGGGCGTACACATGCAATGAATGCGGGGGGTACGGTGCATTTCACACGTACAGGTACGGCACCAGTACAATAGTGATATGGGGCGTACACACGCAATGAATGCGGGGGTACGGTGCATTTCACACGTACCCCTACGGCACCAGTACAATAGTGATACGGGGCATACACACGCAATGAATGTGGGGGTACGGTGCGTTTCACACGTACAGGTACGGCACCAGTACAAAAGTGATACGGGGCATACACACGCATTGAATGCGGGGGTACGGTGCGTTTCACACGTACAGGTACGGCACCAGTACAATAGTGATATGGGGCGCACACATGCAATGAATTCGGGGGTACTGTGCATTTCACATGTACCCCTACGGCACCAGTTCAATAGTGATACGGAGTGTATACACACAATGAATGCGTGGGTACGGTGCGTTTCACATGTACCCCTACGGCACCACTACAATAGTGATACGGGGCATACACACGCAATGAATGTGGGGGTACGGTGTGTTTCACATGCTTACAATGGTGATACGAGGCGTACACACGCCAGGAATAGAGGGCTACGAGTCGCACAAGGATGTCCATCAAGTACTTGTCATTGCATACTTTCATGTGCAGGCCCTACGTGTGTTAGCCAGTGCCAGTGATATTGCACAGGTCATCTCATCTAGTTGCACAACTGATGTGTGATGACCTGTGTGCACATGCAAAAACAACAATTGATGGACAGAATGCAGAACAATGTCATACATTCACCCCAGTACAGAGATCTGGGCCTAAATCCATCGTTTTTTTGCTCACCATGCCATTCCAGTTTGAACCCAGCCATATGCAAATCAGTCTTGACCCTGTGCCCCATGGGAACAGTCCAGCCCGAACTGCCAAGCCAGGTCCTCCCTGGACCGGAAACAAGCATCCTAGGACCAGTTTCGGGCTTTCAGCCCTCGTCAGCCAGGATAGCTTGATTCCAGTGGCATGGAGAGCACGGGACTCACGTCTGAGCATACCCTTTCCACTCGGGGTGACAAATGCAAAAACAACAATTGATGGACAGAATGCAGAACAATGTCATACATTCACCCCAGTACAGAGATCTGGGCCTAAATCCATCGTTTTTTTGCTCACCATGCCATTCCAGTTTGAACCCAGCCATATGCAAATCAGTCTTGACCCTGTGCCCCATGGGAACAGTCCAGCCCGAACTGCCAAGCCAGGTCCTCCCTGGACCAGAAACAAGCATCCTAGGACCGGTTTCGGGCTTTCAGCCCTCGTCAGCCAGGATAGCTTGATTCCAGTGGCATGGAGAGCACGGGACTCACGTCTGAGCATACCCTTTCCACTCGGGGTGACAAATGCAAAAACAACAATTGATGGACAGAATGCAGAACAATGTCATACATTCACCCCAGTACAGAGATCTGGGCCTAAATCCATCGTTGTTTTGCTCACCATGCCATTCTAGTTTGAACCCAGCCATATGCAAATCAGTCTTGACCCTGTGCCCCATGGGAACAGTCCAGCCCGAACTGCCAAGCCAGGTCCTCCCTGGACCGGAAACAAGCATCCTAGGACCGGTTTCGGGCTTTCAGCCCTCATCAGCAAGGATAGCTTGATTCCAGTGGCATGGAGAGCACGGGACTCACGTCTGAGCATACCCTTTCCACTCGGGGTGACAAATGCAAAAACAACAATTGATGGACAGAATGCAGAACAATGTCATACATTCACCCCAGTATAGAGATCTGGGCCTAAATCCATCGTTTTTTTGCTCACCATGCCATTCCAGTTTGAACCCAGCCATATGCAAATCAGTCTTGACCCTCTGCCCCATGGGAACAGTCCAGCCCGAACTGCCAAGCCAGGTCCTCCCTGGACCGGAAACAAGCATCCTAGGACCGGTTTCGGGCTTTCAGCCCTCGTCAGCCAGGATAGCTTGATTCCAGTGGCATGGAGAGCACGGGACTCACGTCTGAGCATACCCTTTCCACTCGGGGTGACAAATGCAAAAACAACAATTGATGGACAGAATGCAGAACAATGTCATACATTCACCCCAGTACAGAGATCTGGGCCTAAATCCATCGTTTTTTTGCTCACCATGCCATTCCAGTTTGAACCCAGCCATATGCAAATCAGTCTTGACCCTGTGCCCCATGGGAGCAGTCCAGCCCGAACTGCCAAGCCAGGTCCTCCCTGGACCGGAAACAAGCATCCTAGGACCGGTTTCGGGCTTTCAGCCCTCGTCAGCCAGGATAGCTTAATTCCAGTGGCATGGAGAGCACGGGACTCACGTCTGAGCATACCCTTTCCACTCGGGGTGACAAATGCAAAAACAACAATTGATGGACAGAATGTAGAACAATGTCATACATTCACCCCAGTACAGAGATCTGGGCCTAAATCCATCGTTTTTTTGCTCACCATGCCATTCCAGTTTGAACCCAGCCATATGCAAATCAGTCTTGACCCTGTGCCCCATGGGAACAGTCCAGCCCGAACTGCCAAGCCAGGTCCTCCCTGGACCGGAAACAAGCATCCTAGGACCAGTTTCGGGCTTTCAGCCCTCGTCAGCCAGGACCGGAAACAAGCATCCTAGGACCGGTTTCGGGCTTTCAGCCCTCGTCAGACAGGATAGCTTGATTTCAGTGGCATGGAGAGCACGGGACTCACGTCTGAGCATACCCTTTCCACTCGGGGTGACAAATGCAAAAACAACAATTGATGGACAGAATGCAGAACAATGTCATACATTCACCCCAGTACAGAGATCTGGGCCTAAATCCATCGTTTTTTTGCTCACCATGCCATTCCAGTTTAAACCCAGCCATATGCAAATCAGTCGTGACCCTGTGCCCCATGGGAATAGTCCAGCCCGAACTGCCAAGACAGGTCCTCCCTGGACCGGAAACAAGCATCCTAGGACCGGTTTCGGGCTTTCAGCCCTCGTCAGCCAGGATAGCTTGATTCCAGTGGCATGGAGAGCACGGGACTCACGTCTGAGCATACCCTTTCCACTCGGGGTGACAAATGCAAAAACAACAATTGATGGACAGAATGCAAAACAATGTCATACATTCACCCCAGTACAGAGATCTGGGCCTAAATCCATCGTTTTTTTGCTCACCATGCCATTCTAGTTTGAACCCAGCCATATGCAAATCAGTCTTGACCCTGTGCCCCATGGGAACAGTCCAGCCCGAACTGCCAAGCCAGGTCCTCCCTGGACCGGAAACAAGCATCCTAGGACCGGTTTCGGGCTTTCAGCCCTCGTCAGCAAGGATAGCTTGATTCCAGTGGCATGGAGAGCACGGGACTCACGTCTGAGCATACCCTTTACACTCGGGGTGACAAATGCAAAAACAACAATTGATGGACAGAATGCAGAACAATGTCATACATTCACCCCAGTATAGAGATCTGGGCCTAAATCCATCGTTTTTTTGCTCACCATGCCATTCCAGTTTGAACCCAGCCATATGCAAATCAGTCTTGACCCTCTGCCCCATGGGAACAGTCCAGCCCGAACTACCAAGCCAGGTCCTCCCTGGACCGGAAACAAGCATCCTAGGACCGGTTTCGGGCTTTCAGCCCTCGTCAGCCAGGATAGCTTGATTCCAGTGGCATGGAGAGCACGGGACTCACGTCTGAGCATACCCTTTCCACTCGGGGTGACAAATGCAAAAACAACAATTGATGGACAGAATGCAGAACAATGTCATACATTCACCCCAGTACAGAGATCTGGGCCTAAATCCATCGTTTTTTTGCTCACCATGCCATTCCAGTTTGAACCCAGCCATATGCAAATCAGTCTTGACCCTGTGCCCCATGGGAACAGTCCAGCCCGAACTGCCAAGCCAGGTCCTCCCTGGACCGGAAACAAGCATCCTAGGACCGGTTTCGGGCTTTCAGCCCTCGTCAGCCAGGATAGCTTGATTCCAGTGGCATGGAGACCACGGGACTCACGTCTGAGCATACCCTTTCCACTCGGGGTGACAAATGCAAAAACAACAATTGATGGACAGAATGCAGAACAATGTCATACATTCACCCCAGTACAGAGATCTGGGCCTAAATCCATCGTTTTTTTGCTCACCATGCCATTCCAGTTTGAACCCAGCCATATGCAAATCAGTCTTGACCCTGTGCCCCATGGGAACAGTCCAGCCCGAACTGCCAAGCCATGTCCTCCCTGGACCGGAAACAAGCATCCTAGGACCGGTTTCGGGCTTTCAGCCCTCGTCAGCCAGGATAGCTTGATCTCAGTGGCATGGAGAGCACGGGACTCACGTCTGAGCATACCCTTTCCACTCGGGGTGACAAATGCAAAAACAACAATTGATGGACAGAATGCAGAACAATGTCATACATTCACCCCAGTACAGAGATCTGGGCCTAAATCCATCGTTTTTTTGCTCACCATGCCATTCCAGTTTGAACCCAGCCATATGCAAATCAGTCTTGACCCTGTGCCCCATGGGAACAGTCCAGCCCGAACTGCCAAGCTAGGTCCTCCCTGGACCGGAAACAAGCATCCTAGGACCGGTTTCGGGCTTTCAGCCCTCGTCAGCCAGGATAGCTTGATTCCAGTGTCATGTGTGATGGGGCACTATGTGGCACACATCACCTTGCCACTTGCCACATGTGTGTCTGTAGTCCAACTGTGTCATGCACAGCAGCAGTGGGATGGCACAGTCATCACCACCCGCACCTGTCTCCTGATGCCAGGGACAGGGACACTCTATCAACTGACATGTCACGATCAGTGTGCCCCTATGTGACTATGTCAGGTGTGTGTCATGTGTTGTGTTCCCATGAGCTTGCTGTTAGTGTCCTGTCAACTGCATCTGCTTTTGGTGCATCCAACATGGGTCTGTGTGGAGATGGGCATGGCACACATCTACGCACACCATGCCACATGTGGATTCCCACGGCTGTAGGGTCTGTGTGCATCGGACATCATATTTTCCCAGGCATACATGTCTGCATCGTCTCAATGGCTGTGTTTTTTTGTTGTCACGTGTACCCCTTCATCGCAATGTGTTTGATATGTACATTTGAAATTCCATGTGACCTGTGCATGTGCCTTACAGTCAGCAGTCTGGATGAGATGACATCCTTCCAATGCAGCTATGTGGATGTGTGTCACTCCGGTGATATCTCTGGCTGTTCACTCAGACTTGCCCCCAGCTCATTTCAGGGCATGTCATGTAGACTTGACAATCAACAGGTGTATCTGGCTTTTCGTAGGAGTGCCAGCAAGCTGGCATATGTGTCCTGGATGTATTGCACACACCAGACTCCATAGTTACCTCATGTTTAGTAGCAATGTAGCATGTGCTATGTTCATTGACATTGATGTTGGCAGACTCTCAATATTCATTATTCCTAACAATGTCCTGCAGGGCACCGCCTGTCCCAAGACCAATGCCATACTTGGCTGCCATGAGGGAATGTGCCTGCATCCGACGTTACAGATTCGCTCGACATTTGATTGAGGACTTGGCGAACAACTGGAACCACACCTCCAACCGCGACACAGGTATCCTACTGCGCTGACCCCCAAGATGAAGGTGATGGCAGCCCTATATTTTTTTGCCACAGGTACGTTTCAATTGACCATAGCTGATGTTGGTGGGATGTCACAGACAATGTTCAGCCGTGTCCTGCTTGATGTTTTGGCAGCCATGTTGGAGCGCCTTGATGAATTCATCAAATGTCCTACTCCTGAGGAGTTGACAGATGTCAAAAGTGATTTCTATGCCTTGGGAGGGATGCCCCATGTCATTGGGTCCATTGATGGAACACATGTGGCTTTGGTACCACCACAGGCACAGGAGCAAGCCTATCGCAACCGAAAACATTACCACTCAATAAATGCCCTTGTGGTGTGTCTTGCTAACATGCTGATTTCCCATGTCTGTGCACGTTTTCCAGCATCAGCACACGATGCCTACATCATGAGGCATAGCAGGGTGCCACAAATGATGCTGCAGCTGCACAACGAACGAGCATGTCTTGTTGGTGGGTATACTCTGTTTGTCCTGTGTGTTGCGGTATCTTTGGCTCTTACGGCATCTCCTGACCCACTTATTTACATGATGTTTCCATGTAGGAGACTCTGGATATCCCAACATGCCATGGCTACTGACACCTCTCCGCAACCCAAGAACAGCTGCAGATCACCGGTCAACAATGCACACAGGCAGACCAGGTGAGTGATTGAGAGGACGTTTGGCCTCCTAAAGAGCTGATTCCGGTGCCTTGACAAGACAGGCGGGTCCCTCCCATATGCACCAGAGAAGGTCTGCAAAATCTTCATCGTGTGCTGCATGCTGCACAACATGGCAGTTGAGAAGGCAGTGCCCCTCATCCTGGATCCGGATGAGCAGAAACATCCACCTGTGGAGGATCCAGGGCTTGGTCACAAGGCAAGTGATGAGGAGGAGGAGGATGATATCCGGAGTCAGCTCATACGCAACTTCTTCTCATAATGGTGAGTCACTGGGTATGAGTGTGCAAGCTTGTAGCATTGAGTGGCATGTGTTGCAATGTGTGTGTCCAGCTAACTGAATGCAAAGTGACTTTGATGTGTGTTCTGATGTGTCACTCGAGTGATGATATCATGCCACACAGTTTTGCGGAGAGACTTTCTTTGAAATTTGCATGTGTCCCACATTGTTCATGTTTCGTAACTGACCATGTGTGTGGCGAGATTTGTTTTAGGTGACTTCTTGTGTGTCTGTCATTCCCAGGTTTTTGCGCCTGTTGTCTGCTTGTGTCATCTTTGTCGTCCTGCTATTCCTCATGAGGATTGCAACGTGTGCTGAATCAGCGTTCCATGCAAGGACATGTGGAAATGTCAGTTTGGGTAAGGATTGCAGCAAGGCTTTTTGGTGGTGGTACGGGTTGGGAATGTGTGGGGACTGCTTCTGTGCATGTTGTGGTACCATGCATACATGTCTTCTCACCATGGAGCATATAACATGTAGCATCACTCCCATGACATAATAGTCACCCTTCTTGACAGTCATCTGTAGTGGAGTGTGGAGTCTGATGTAGGCATCAATGTGCGTAAACCTTGCCTCTGAAACATTGCGGATGCTACAGGTGGACATAGTGTGGGACATCACAACAACAGGCTCTATGGTGAATTGCAGCCTCTCCGTGTGCAGAAGGATGGGTTTGGCTCATCCCCTTAACTTGTGTGCCAGTTCATTGGGATTTACAACATCCGTGTTGTGAAGGGGGGTCCAGCGTATGTCCCACATGTTATGTCAACTGACCTGTGAGTCTGTTCATATGGATGCATTTCCCTTTGTGTGAGTTTGTGTAATAAAGGTGTTCAGCACAATCCAAAGTGCCTCATCTCTGTCACTGCAGATCTCTTGCCAGTTTGCATGCATCATCTATGGTATAATTGTCAAAGATTGAGCAGATGACTGTATGTGTACTTCGGCAACATGCATGCAGTTCTTCATGGCTAATAATCTGTATTGTGCATGAAGTACCTTGTTCTGTATGTATCTGTGCAGGATGCTGCCCACAACGGGACGTCAACGCCTGCTGACGGTGTGTCTCCTGTGCGCAGCTCCGCATTTTGTCGCCTGATCCTGTGGCTGTCATTTTTGGTGATTGTTCATACATTTTCTCGGAGTGACCCATGAGTAACCTGACACTCCTTCCTTTACATACACCTGTTGCACTGTGCCTTTCTGACCTCCTTGTCTTTGTGTGCAACTTTTTGCCTCGTTTCTCACCCCTTCCGCCTGATGCTGCCTCTCCTGCGGCACCACCCCACCGAGTGCCCTGATTCTGCAACCCACATGCCTCCAAAATTCTCCTCCCTTCCCCCTCCACCCGTTCTTAATGCAGCCAGCAGCTTGTCTGTGCCACTGTTGCGCCAACGCCGTGCCAAAGGCAGAACCGTCTGTGCCTGCAACGTGCACAGTGCACGACCCTCTGGTCCTTGCATGACCCACATCACACAACAGGCTCATGCTGCAGCCACCCTCCAAGCATTGTCCACCAGACAATCAACCACCTGCTATCAGGCAACCCCTAAGCGCACACACGACACCTTCGCATGCTGAGTGTGCAACTCCAACTGCCTACACAGTGCTGCCCTGCCTACCAGACCCTGTCAGAACAACCAGGTCATGTGCCTCCGGCTCCACACCCACTCCGTCCTCCAGTACGCCATTGGACTCTGTTACCTCCTCAACACAACAGCCCCACACATGCCCTTCATGACAGTTACCTGGATAAAAGCATCCTCAGCACACAACTTCTTCATTGCCATCTCTGACGGATACAAGATCACCCGCAGGGACGGCACCAACAATCCCGGAGGATGAATTGCAATTTATTCACAAGTACACCCTCAGAGTCACAAATCCGGTTTCGCACCAACCCCCTGGCAACCCTCAGAGTAACACTCATCTACATATCTCCAGGCCTACATCCACCATTCCGCTAAGCCATCAACATGTACATCTGCTCGCACGCCCTCACCTCCACAGGCTACATGTGGATGTGGGCCAGTAACTTATTGCTGGAGAAGAACCACACCACCATCCATCATTGGTCCATCAACATTTGCATCCACGTCTCCGACAAGCAACACACTGCCCCACACCCCACTACCGATCCCCCAAAGATGCTTGATGTAAGTCACCACAGACAAGCTGTGTGGGACACTCGAACCAACACCACCACCACACCATGCAACCTCACACACTGGATCAGCAACTGATCCAACAATCTTGCCACATTGACAGACTTTCCTGTGCAGCACAACAACAGTTAAGCCACCTGGGACAAGGCAGATCTACTGGACTCATACAGATCTAGCCGGACTCTTGTGCAAAGCTTGCAACACAAATAACCATCAGTTACCTTACAGCCCTGGAAAATACCACACACAGCCATCACCATATCATCAGCAAGGACAAGTGGAGATCCTTCAGATAGGGCAGAGGCACCAAAACACACAACATAAAGGAGCTCATCAGCATTGTGAGTAAACTGACAGCAGCTCTCCATCCAAAAGACACCCCACCCCTGCAAGGCAGATCAAATCCCTTGCAACTTTCTACCACTGCAAGCTCATGGACATACATGACAGCCTTGGCACTATTATTCGCGGGACAAACCCCCCTCAGGTTCTGGACTCCCGTCAGCAGCAAATACACCACCTGGCTCATGTGCACCATCCACTCTGGCTCTCCATCAGGCCCCTTCCCACACAACATCTCAACCACATCATTCCCCATCCTAGAAGCCCACGTCCAGCACGTCATGAATGTCTCCTTTGAGTTTCCTACATTCCATGGGAGCTGGAGGCATGCAGAGACCCAGGCCCTTCTTAAACAACAGACGGCAGTACTGCAGGATCACCTGGAACTTCACCTTGCTTCCCTACCCAGAAAATGTCATCAGGAAGACACTCAATGAGCAACTGACAAAATTCCTCCATGCAAACAGCTCCAGGCAACCGCACCCGACCATCTTCCACAGTAATCACACCACTGCAACCGTCATCATTGCCACCACCAACGACAACTTTGCCCTGCTCAACAATGGTGAGACCACCCCCCTTGACCTCTCAACGGCATTCTACACCATGTGCTACCACACTGTCAGCTCACACATCTCCAACACTGGTATCCAGAGGAGGGCCCAGGATTAAATCAACAAGTAGCTCACCAGCAAGGCCCAGGGAGTCGGCCTCCACCCTTCAGCATGTAGTACATTGGGGTCATCTGGCCCATGCTCCAGGGCTCATCTCTCAGCGTTATGATCTTCAATGTCTCCATGACCCCCCTCTCCACCATCACATGCGCATGCAACCTCATCATCATCTCGTATGCCATTGACACCCAGCTGTTCCTCACCCTCACAAAAGACCCAGCCATTGCCAGATCCAACCTTCAAGAAGGCATGAGATCCGTTGACGAATGGCTGAACATCAGCCACCTGAGGCTGGACTTGGACAGGACTGAGGTCATCATCTGAGGATTGTCCCCTTATGGCTGGGTCAACTCCTTGTGTCCCACCGGCCTGGGCACCGCACCAGCACCCAGTGGCCACGCACGCAAGCTGGTGTTCATCATGGACTCATCGCTCACAATTACCATGCAACTTAACACCATCTGTACCTCATGCGGAGGTGGAGAAGTGTGGCTCAATGATTAGAGCGGCAGACCCTGATGCAGTGGTCTAGCCCAGAACCAGGGTTCAACTCCCCGCCTCGGCGGGTCTTGGGCTCAAAAATTCCACGGACCTGATAATTCTCGCCTCAGTGCCTATTCCAATCATGGAGTCCCACTCTGCAACTCTGGGCAATAGCTTGCTTAATCTCCACAATGGCCCCTCTTCAACGCTAAGGATGCCTGGCCTCCACCTTAGGGGTGCCCAGGAGTGGACACCTCACAGGGAAAGCCAGGATGGGTTCCACAGCGGTATTCGTACAAGCGCCTTGAGACCCTTGCGGGTGAGTAGTTTGCTATACAAGTATCAAATTTACATTTACATTTTACATTTATGCTGCAACACCCTCCGCATGCTGCAAATGATTCACAGATAGATCCACTCCAAGGCAAGAGAGGCCGTCCCCCAGGTCCACGACACCAGCCGGGTCAACTACAACACCGCCCTCTACGGAGGAACAACAGCAAAACTGCAGGAGAAGTTGTCCACATCCAGGGTGCATCCGCACACCTCACCTTCAACATCCCCCACCCCAGCCACATCACCGTCCACCTGAGATAGCTACAACGGCTCACTGTCTGCTGCAGGATCACCTTCAGACTCCTCAACCACACTCAGGAGGAAGTCCACAACCCCAGACCCAAAACCGACCTTGGACGTCTGTCATCCAACACCCCGTTGGCCCAACTCCGTGCAGCCAACATTGCCCTGGCCACCATTCATCACATCCACAGAACAACTGCATGCACGAGATAGTTCTCCCACCTCGCCAAACAGAGCTGGGATTCCCTCCCCGGGCACCTCCACATGACCCATGACCTCTACGTCTTCATGATACTCTTCCAAATTGGTCTGTCCGAGCAGTATTACCAGCCCCCCCACAGCAGCTTGAGGCCATCACGGGTGAGTATTGGGCTCCATGTCTGTATTTGATGATACATTGTGACCCATGTGTTTCCTCTACCGGACTAAGATCCCAGTGTATGGATGGCTGGAGTTAGTTCCACACTCAGGCATACTTTGACATATCACCGCACGTATGTTGTGGACTCATGCTAAATGACTGCAACATAACATTTCAATTATTCATTTTTGTATTATAGGTCTGGTGCATGATTTGTGCAAAGAAAAAGGTGCAATACAGGGACCATAGAATCCAAAGTTCACAGGGGGAGATGGAATCCTTGGCATTTGAAGTCAGCAGAGTCCAGACCACAGTGTTTGGCATCATTGGCCAGACTGTGACCAGCTAGTCCATGTGGCAGATAATGTCAGTCAATGAGGTGATGCTGTCGCACATGAAGGCTAGGTGCCAGGCCAGGTGACCTGGGAGATGTGGATGGGCCGCTGCCTCTCATGGTCTTTTCTGTGGACGACCCACCTTCCTCGGGGGACCCTCAGATGCAGGCCTTGACGATGCTTGGGACGCTCCGTCGGACAAATCCTCCTCCTCCTCCCTCCCTGTGGCTGGTGGTGGTCTTCGCCTGGTGGCACAGGGAGGGTTGCCCATGTTGTCGGCGATCCGACGGAGTGAATGGCTTATGTCCCTTTGCACCACCAGGAGCTCAACCATTCTTGCCTCCATCCGTCCTTGGTGTTCTTGTTGACTGGCGTGTTGCTCGGCCTGCTGGTTCTTCATCTCTGTGATGGTCCCCTTTATCTCTGTGAGTGTTCCCACTACCTGTCTGAACTCCCTGGTGTCAAGCCGGTAGGTGTCCATGATGTTGTGTATGTGTGACATACCGGTCTCTTCAGCTGTCTGGTCAGGTTCTCGCCTCCGCCTGCCTACACTCCCACCACCCCTGCCCACATGAGCCTGGACTGCCGTTGTGGGCACATCAGGTCTAAGGGACCCCTGAGGGATGGCAGTGGTGGTGTTTTCTGCATCCTCCTGGGTGCTCAGCGCTCCTTTTCCCTCCTGGTCAGACTGGCTCAGTTGTTCACTGCGGGCACGGCTCCTCTGTGTCTCCTGGGATGTGGCAGGAATGGGGGTGGTGGTTGGCACAGATGTTCCTGAACCAGGTGCGGCAGGGGCTTGGACAGCAGAGGGTCCAGGTCGGTTGGGGTCATCCGCGGAGTGTTGAGAGGCGTCGCTGCTGGTGGGATCAGGTTCCTCCCAAGCCTGGGACTGTGATTCTTCATCCCCATTGTTGGGGGGAGATTCATCACGTTGCCCTGTGTGTGAGAGACTGACAATGTTAATGTTGTTTCATGCAACATCCATGTTTCATACACATTCAAGTTGGCACTGTTCCTCAAGGTAGTTGTATGTGCCTAGCATTCTCCTCAATGTTCACTTGTGGATGGGTATGTTGCGGGGGACAGATTGATATGTTCTCCTGAGTCTTTGACATGTAGATGTTTGGCTTGGATGCTTCTTTGGCTATGAATTGGTCTTGTTGTGTTACATGTGCATTGTGACAGTGGGTAAATCCACTGCCTGTCCCGGGGGTGTCTGCGTGTGTAAGGGGTGTGTGTGACAAGGCCTGCTGGTGGGTGCAGTGTGATTTTGCACTGGGGCTCTCAGGTGATGTAGCTGTCCCCCCATGGAGCATGCTGCCATGACAGTGAGTGTGAGTTCCTGTCCTAGATATCTGACCTTGTTGTCTTGGTGTTTGTGTTTGCACTGGTCACAGGAGGGCCTTGTGCTGCCTATACCAGGGCCAAGTGTCAGCTTTCTTGTCAGTACTTTCCCAGTCCCTGTGCATTGCGCATGGTGCATGGGTATGTACCTGGGCCATATGGGATGAGGGCAATTGTGTCTGATTTGGAGTTTAACAATGCATTTTGTGACACCCACCCTCCCAGCATACCGGACATCCATTCTTGGGTTAGTGCTTCGTGTAGCATTGAACATAGCATGGCCTTGGTTTCTCAATGGGGCATACACATGTTAGTGGCATTAGCGTTGTTTTTTACTCTGGTTCTGGCCGGTGAGGGCTTGGGGGTAGTTGCATGCATTGTGTGTAGTTGTGGTGTGGATGCCATTACCCCATGTTACATAAGTTGTTTGTGTACTCACCAGGCTCTGGAACTCCTTGAAGTCCATGTACTCCCACCGGCAGAAGCAGGGCCATCACCTTCTCCTCCCAGGGATGGAAATGTACTGGTCTGCGGGGCCCACCACCTCCAGTGATGTTACTCTGGGCGTAGTCGTCATTCATTTTTCGCTTGACTGACCACCGCAGATCGTACCACCTGGCTTGGCATTCAGTCCTGGTCCTTCTGATGGGTGCAACAGCATTCACCCTATCGACTAGGCCTGGGCGAAGCACTTCGCTACGCTCGTGTAGTTTGCGAAGTTCGCGCTACTTCGCTCTACGCGAACTGCACGTAGCACAGTGCGAACACGCGTAGCGTAGTGTTGCGTAGTGCTGCGGTCATTTTTTGCTTGCTCGCGGTCCTCAACGTCAAGTTGGCGACCGCGAGCAAGCAAAATGACATCCCGGCGAGACTTTTTCCATGTTCGCGATCGCGAGCATGGAAAATAAACCTCCCGGCGAGATTCCCAACGCGAGGAGGTCAGGTTTCTCATTGCGAGGGGTCGCGTATGCTCGCGACCGCTCGTGATGAGAAACTACCAGTTCGCGTTGAGAAAGCTGCCGCTCAAGTAAAAATCTACTCGAGCAGCAGAAAACTACAGCTCGCACTGTGCAAGATGCCATTTTCATTGATTGCACAGTGCCGGTTGCTTGTCCGCACTGTGCAATCATTGAAAACAACATCTTGCACAGTGCGAACATGTTACTACGCAGTTCGCGAAGTGCTACGCGTAGCTCGCGTAGTGCGAACTTCACTTTGCGTAGCTTCGCGAAGTGCTACTTCGCGAACTACGCCCACCCTTACTATCGACGATCCTCTGCCACAGGTGTGATTTTTCACCTTTGCTGGTCTGTCTGACCAATGTTCCAAACAGCTGTGGCTCGACTCTGATGACCTCATTGACAAGGATCTCCAGCTCCTCCCTTGTGAACTTGGGATTCTTGTCTGTGGGCATGTGTGGGGTGAGGGTGTGGATGGTTGGGGGTGTGTGGGTCTGAATGTGAAGGTATGAGTCGGAATGTGAAGAGGGGGTATGTGTGAAGGAGGTTGTGTGAAGGTGTATATGTTAAGGTGGATGGGTGCAGTTGTTGGTGTGTGCTCTCTATCTGCAGTGAGTCTGTTGCAAAGGCTCATGGCTTGTGTGTGTGGGCCCTTTTTATTGGTCCATTTGTGGGTGGGTCTCATTTCGATTTTTTTTTGGGTGTGTTATAAGGGGTGGTTGTAAGTTTGCCCCTCTGTTTGTTTGTTTGGATGTGGCCAGGTCAGTAATTTCCATGTTTTGTGCACTGTAGATGTGTTTTGTGGTGTTGTGCGAGTCGAATAGACCCTCCTTGTGCTGTTTTACAGTGTCCGTGGTTCAGTACGACTTGTTTCGTTGTACTTGCTTCTGTTTTTTTGTGTGTCCGACTCGGTCATACGCGACGTTCTCTGCGGTACGACTCGTACTCCGACACGTTCCCAGGGGTGCGACTTGTACAGGGATATAAGTCGTACAGGCATACACCCCATGCATTGTGTATGTACGGTGCATACCTCAACATTGCATATGTACGGTGGTACCCCAACTTTGCGTATGTACGGTGTGTACACCAACATTGCGTGTGTACGGTGCGTACACCAACATTGCGTATGTACGGTGCGTACACCAACATTGCGTATGTACGGTGCGTAACTAACATTGAGTATGTACGTTGCGTACACCAACATTGTGTATGTACGGTGAGTAACCAACATTGCGTATGTACGGTGCGTACACCAACATTGCGTATGTACGGTGCATAACCAACATTGTGTGTGTACGGTGCGTACACCAACATTGCCTATGTACAGTACGCACACCAACAATGCGTATGCACGTTGCGTACATACGCGATGTTGTTGTAAAGTGAGTACATATGCATGGGGGGTGCCTGTATGACTCGTACCCCTGTATGACTCGCACCCCGGGAACAACTTTTCCTGGGATACAGCCGTACAAAGTTCGCTTCGTAGCGGGTAAAGTCATTCCCCGTGTACAGGACGTTTTCCATACGATTCGTAAATCGGAAAACCGGTCCGGATGGTACTTGTACGGTCGGACTGTATTTTTACGATTTGTACGGAAAAGTGTCCGGGTCCGTCTCGGACAACTTTTCCCGATCCGATTCGTATGGATCGGGCCGATTCGTATGTATTTTTCCCGTACGAATCGTACTTCACGGTTCGGACGGGACTTGCACGATTCGTACGGAAAAAAGTATGGATACGAGTTGTACGGAAAAAAAAAAAAAACAGGATCGGAATCGACCCCTAAATGTTTTAAGTGTTACCACTTTATTCCAATCAAGATGGCTTCAGGTGTGCCATCCTTTTGTAATAAGTAAGACTGTTAGCGCTCTAGTTGTTCTTTAGAACACTCTGGGACATTCTGTCATTGGGCTATACTTGGGCTACATCTGGGTGATATTTGTGCTACATTTGGGCTCTTTTGTCTCTGGTGGCCATCTTAGGAGACTTATTTGTTATGAAGTTTCCTAATTTCCTCATTTACTACAGTCTCCTCAGTAGGAATACTTTCAGTTTTTTACTTTGATTCCATCAAGAAGTCATTCAGATGTGTCACACATTCGCCATAAATTCAGAATGCTAGCACTGTAGTAAAGATACTGCTCACCAGGGAAGTCTTCTGCTGGTATTCAAAGTGCATGTTTCAGTCTGCATGTCAGAATTTTTTAATGAAATAGAAGAGGATTTGAGAAGTCACTCAAAATGTGCCCTAATTTTTCTTTCTGCAGCACTAATCATGCTTTCTATGGCAAAAGGAACCCCCTCATTTTGTTTCTTATTAAATTAAATGTTTTAAGAGTTACCACTTTATTCCAATCTTGATGGCTTCAGGTGTGCCATACGTTTGTCATAAGTAGGACTGTTAGCGATCTAGTTGTTCTTTAGAACACTCTGGGAAGCTGCAGTAGAACACAAAGGAATCAACTGACAGTCTCTGCCCTTGTTGGATGTACATGTTTTACTGAGAATGTCACACTTCATTCTCACATGACTGAGAAAGACAATGTGGATTTACAGAAAATATGCTCTCAGGTTAACTTATAGATCACCTTCCAAACCTCTGTGGGAAAAGCATAAGAAAATATTTTTCTCTCAAACATGATTCATGATATCCCAGCAGAAGGCTTTTTCACATGTTAAAATCACCTTAGAACACACCAGAATTCCATTAATGAGTATGATACCATCAACAAATGATTTATAATGTAACTAAAGGCTTAAAACCTTCTATTAACTGCAATGCTTTTTAATGAGGTGCTATCATGTATATTGGTCTGAAGATGGCTGCCAACACTTCTTGGATGAAGTGCTGACAGCCAATCAGATCTCACGATGAGATATGTGGTTAGGCTCCGCCCAGATATATATGTGATTTTGATTTTGATTTTCTCAGGAACTACTGAACAGATTGACACCATTTAAGCAAAAGGCATGAGCCTGAACTGAGGACTACCTCTTTGCCAAATTTGGTGTAATTCCATTCAGCATGGGGAAAACATGTTTTGGGACCTCCCTTTTTTCTCGGCCTCTGCTACACGAATCATCCAGAGACGTTCAGGATAGGAGCGGTCCGGAACTGGCCAAAAGGTTTGGCACTTTCGCGAAGATTCGTCAATCGGCGCCAAAGTTATTGGGAATAGAATGTTGCGGATGTCCTATGGCAAATAGGTCCTAACTATATATATACATATTTATATATATATTCACTGAAAAAACCATAGGTTTCACACATGTTATAGTTAGCGGAAATTTTACTGATAAAAAACCAATGAAATTCCCCCGTTATAGTTAGTGCAGGCAACTATATCTCACGCGACCGCAATCTTCTGCTGATGCTAATACTGTATTTAGACACTTATTTGCCCATGTCTTCTTCCATACATTTTTAGCTATACATATATTACAAATATTTTTTTTTCATAAAGACACATATGTCATCAGCAGAAGATTGCGGTCGCGTGAGTTATAGTTGCCTGCACTAACTATAACGGGGGAATTTCATTGGTTTTTTATCAGTAAAATTTCCGCTAACTATAACATGTGTGAAACCTATGGTTTTTTCAGTGAATTTGCAAGGTTTTTTAAATGCTAATTCCTAACTATAACGTGTGTGAAACCTATGGTTTTTTCAGTGAATTTGTACGGTTTTTTAAATGCTAAGTTACTTTACGCCATTCGTGGCGTGCGCGCCCACTGAACGCAGTTCGTTCCGTGCGCGCACGGTGCGCTTCGCGCACCGTGCGCGCACAGTGAGCACGCGGTGCGCTTCGCGCACCGCGCGCCCACTTTACGCAGTTAGTGCCGTGCACGCACGGTGGGCACGCGGTGCGATGACAAAGCAAGAAAGCACGTCAACAAATCTGTTTCTGCTTTCCTCCGTGACTATGGTATGGGTGCCATTTACCACAACAACTTGCGTTATGACATGCAAGACATTTATAGAGGAGATGGTGTGCACTTCAATGATGAAGGGAACAGAGTCTTCCTCTTGAACCTTAGACTCTGCATCGGTACTTACTTGTAGGTACCACTAAAAAATCATTTCATAAACACAACGGCTCTTTTTAGAGCCCCCTAATATCTAAACACTTAAATCTGATTTTCATTTTTTTTTTTTTTTTTTTCTACCGTACGCTTACCGTAAGCTTACCGTACGCGTACCCCGTGATTTTTTTAAAAATCAATAAATGTTTTCTTTGTACTTTACAGTCCTTCTTTGACCCCCTCACAAATGTAAGGGGGTCTGTAACTCTCCTCATTGCCCCCTTTTCTTGTTTTCACTCTTTTTTTTCTGAGTGAAATACACAAAATGGCGGCCGCCGCTTCCTGGTTTCGGCCGAATCGAATGTTTACTAAGATCTAAGAGCCAATCAGAATCGCGCTCGCGCACGCCACCGTACGCTTACGGTAAGCGTACGGTAAGCGTACCGTAAGCGGGCTCAGATATATATATTGATTTAAAGGCTATTTTCTCAGAATCTACTGAACAGATTTACACCAAACCTACAAAAGGCACTTCCTTGACCTAGGGACTACCTCTCTGCCAAATTTCGAGTAATTCTGTTCAGCCGTTCGGGCTGTAGCTCGTTCTAAAGGTCCTATGGAAAAATGCATGGGAAAAACGCGTTTTGGGACCCCCCTTTTATCTCAGCCCCCGCTTGACGGATCCCCCCGAGACTTTCAGGGTAGGAGCGGAGCGTAGCGCCCCACCTATTTTGAGAAATTCGCGAGGATTCATCGACCGGTGCCAAAGTTATTCAAAATAGAATGTTGAGGTTTTCCTATGGAAAAGGGGTCCTAACTATAACTACCTACTGACGACCGCCAGTAGGTAATATATATATATATATATATTACCTACTGGCGGTCACCAGTAGGTAGCTATAGTTAGGACCTAGTTACTATAGGAAAATGGCAACATTCAATCAATCAATCAAGACATTTGTAAAGCGCGCTACTCACCCGGAGTGTCTCAAGGCGCTAGGGGTAGGGGGGTCCGCTACTGCTCGAACAGCCAGGTCTTGAGTTGCTTCCTGAAGAAGAGGTGGTCTTGGGTCAGGCGGAGGTGGATGGGGAGGGAGTTCCAAGTCTTGGCTGCCAGGTAGGAGAAGGATCTTCCTCCCATGGTGGCTCTTCGGATGCGTGGAACGGTGGCGAGGGCGTGGCTGGTCGATCGTAGCTGGCGTGTGGGAGTGTAGAAGGTCAGGCGGTTGTTGAGGTATCTGGGCCCAGGTCGTGGAGGGCCTTGTGTGCGTAGGTGGGGAGTCGGAACGTGATTCTCTTGCTGACGGGGAGCCAGTGCAGGTCTCTCAGGTGAGCGGAGATGTGGCTGTGTCGGGGGATGTCAAGGATGAGTCGTGCGGAGGCGTTCTGGATGCGTTGGAGTCTTTTCTGTAGTTTGGCTGTGGTTCCGGTGTAGAGGGTGTTTCCGTAGTCCAGTCAGCTGGTGACGAGAGCCTGGGTGACCGTCTTTCTGGTTTCGGTGGGGATCCATCGGAAGATCTTTCGGAGCATACGTAGGATGTTGAAACATGATGATGAGACGGCGTTGACTTGTCTGGTCATCGAGAGGGAGGAGTCCAGGATGAAGCCCAGGTTGCGTGAGTGGTCCATAGGTTTGGGTGCGCTGCCACCAGGAGTCATCCCAGGCGGAGGGTGATGATCCCAGGATGAGGACTTCCGTCTTGTCTGAGTTCAGTTTCAGGCGACTGTTCATCATCCACTCGGCTACGTCTTTCATCCCTTCGTGTAGGTTGGTTCTGGCGGTGGCTGGGTCGTTGGTGAGGGAGAGGATCAGCTGAGTGTTGTCGGTGTAGGAGATGATGTTGAGGTTGTGTTGGCGTGCGATGGCTGCGAGGGGGCTCATGTAGACGTTGAAGAGGGTGGGGCTGAGTGATGATCCTTGCGGGACGCCGCAGATGACTTCGGTGGCCTCGGATCTGAACGGGGGGAGGCGGACTCTCTGGGTTCTTCCGGCGAGGAACGAGATGATCCAATCTAGAGCCCTCTCTTGGATTCCGATGTTGCTGAGGCGCTGTACTAGGGTGCGGTGGCAGACAGTGTCGAACCCTGCGGAGAGGTTCAGGAGGATGAGGGCCGCTGTTTCCCCGTTGTCGAGCAGGGCTCGGATGTCGTCAGTGGCTGCGATGAGGGCGGTCTCGGTGCTGTGGTTGGCTCGGAAGCCGGACTGCGAGTGGTCGAGGGATCCGTTTGTCTCGAGGAAGGCAGCAAGCTGTCTGTGTGACAGTCTTCTCGATGACTTTGGCAGGAAAAGGCAGGAGCGAGATGGTGCGGTAGTTCTTGAGGTCGGAGGGGTCTGCTGATGGCTTCTTCAGGAGGGCGCTGAGCTCGGCGTGCTTCCAGCTCTCCGGGAAGGTGGCGGTGTTGAAGGAGCAGTTGATGATGTCCCGGAGTTGAGGTGCGATGACGGAGTTGGCCTTGTTGAAGACTTGGTGGGGGCATGGGTCGGTTGGTGATCCGGAGTGGATGGTGTTCATCGTGTGGATGGTGGTGGTGGGGGTCGTTGGTTCGGTGGTTGGGTGCGTGGTCTGTGCGCCGAAGCTGTTGTGTATATCGGCGATCTTGTGGTGAAAGAACGAGGCGAGGGAGTCGCAGAGGTCTTGTGAGGGAGTGACGTCATTGTTTCCGGCGCTGGGGTTGGAGAGCTCTTTGACAATGCTGAAGAGTTCCTTGCTGTTGTGTGCGTTGTTGTCTAGTCGTTCCTTGAATGCTGTCCTCTTGGTGGTGTGGATCAGCTGTTGGTGTTTGTGGGAGGCGTGCTTGAGGGCGGTCATGTTGTCTGTAGTTGGGTTTTTTCGCCAGGCTTTCTCGAGGGTACGGCAGTTCTTTTTGGAGTTTTTGAGGTCGTTGTTGAACCAGGAGGCTTTCTTGCTGCCGGGCCTGCTGGGGGGTTTTTTCAGAGGTGCGAGGTCGTCAGCGCAGTTGGTGATCCACTGTGTGAGGTTGTTGGCTGCTTGGTTGGGGTCCATTGAGCTGGCGGGAGGGTTCTGGCTCAGTGATGTGGTGAGCTGGTCGGTGGTGATCTTGTTCCAGTTCCTGCGGGGAGCCTGTTGCGGGTGGTGGTGAGTTGTGGTTCTTCTGAAGCTGAAGTGGACGCAGCTGTGGTCTGTCCAGTGGAGTCCGGTGGCATGGCTGAAGGAGATGTACTTGTTGGAGGAGAAGACTGGATCAAGCGTGTGTCCGGCATAGTGGGTGGGGGAGTTCACCAGTTGCTTGAGTCCGAGGTTGGCGAGGTTGTCCAGCAGGGTGGTGGTATTGTTGTCGTTGTTTTTCTCCAGGTAGAAGTTGAGGTCCCCTAGGAGGATGTAGTCAGCGGAGGGGAGGGGAGGGCGTGTGGGCTGAGGAAGTCTGCGATGTCTTCGCTGAATTGAGTGTGGGGTCCTGGGGGTCTGTAGATGAGGGTGCCTCTGAGTGTGGTCTTGGGGTCGGTGTGTATCTGGAAGTGAAGGTGTTCGGCAGCTGTGAGGGTGTCGTCGGAGTTGGTCGTGATGCGGATGGTGTTCTTGTGGACGATGGCGAGGCCTCCTCCTGTCTGGTTGACGCGGTCCCTCCGGGTGATTTTGTATCCGTCTGGGATGGCGATGGCCATGTCGGGTGCTGAGGAGGCGTTCATCCATGTTTCCGTGAGGAAGGCGACGTCTGGAGATGTGTTGTCGAGCAGGTTCCAGAGTTCCACGGCGTGTCTGTGGACGGAGCGGGTGTTGAGCAGGATGCACTTCAGGTGGTTGCTGCTGGTGCTCGGCTTGTCGGGCGCGGTACAGGGCCGGATGCAGGAGAACTTGCAGGAATGGCAGCCGAATGGTCCGTGTGTACGTCTTGGGTTGGCTCTGCAGCAGCCGGGGATCCGGCCGGAGTTGAGTGCGATGAGAGTGGCGGCGTTGTAGGACTTGCGGGTGGGCTGGCATCTGCGGGGGCCAGGGGGTCTGGCGCTGGGCGCAGGCCAGGCGCGGACGGGCGCAGACGGGCTTGCCTTTGGCGCGCCTGTTGAGCGGCCTCCATATGGGTGGGAGAGGGAGGGCGGAGCAGCTGGGAGGTGGGAGCGGGGAGGCCAATGGGTGACAAGGGGGTGGGGCCGCCGGGACGCAGCGGCGGGAAACGGGCGGCGAGGAAGGGGCACACAATCAAGGGTACAGAAAGCAAAAAAGTGGTACAGATAATCAGGGCACAAAAGGCAAAAGGACACAAACACTCAGGGCACAGAAGGCAAAAGGGGCGATGAGAGGCACAGAGACAGCAGGAATATCGCCAAGGCAGAGGCTAACACGAGCGGCAGCGATCGAAATGCAGGTCACATAGGGGGCTGTGTGGCGGTGAGGGGAGCGACCTGCCTGGTGAACAGGAACAAAGGTTGCTCTCTCCACCGCTGTGCGGCCTCCATATGAGTGGGAGAGGGAGGGAGGAGCAGCACCGATTGACGAATCTTTGCAAAATTTTCAAAACAAATTCTTTGTTGAGATCAGCTCCTATGTTGAAAGTTTGGGGGTGATTCGTGAAGGGGGGCCTGAGAAAAAAGGGGGGTCCCAAAACATGTTTTTTCAATGTTAATTTCTATAGGAAATTTTAGACAAGCCTACAGGTCGAACGGGTGAACGGAATTACCCCAAATTTGGAAGGGAGAAGGGTCTTGGTCTAGAAAGCACACTTTTGTTTATTTGGTGTAAATCCGTTCAGTAGTTTTAGAGATATATCAAAGTTTACAGATATCGATATTTGGGAATTCTGCCATCTGATTGGCTGAGGCGTTACGAGCATGAGCTTGCTGGTGATTGGCTGCGAGCGGTGCAAGCGGTTGCAACTAGGAAGTGTTGGCCACCATTTTGTGATTCCGTTGAAGCGGGTAAGGTGAAAAAAGGGGGGAAAAGGGGGAAAGAAGTGGGAAATAGAAGGGTAGGAGCACTGTAACCTCTGTGGAGTGTTTAGGGTGTGCTATAGAGGGGGTGCGAAGCAAAGTATTTACCCCTACTGGTTTGTAAGTGGTGGGCTATGGAAATTAAGTGAGGTATTGAGTAGAGTCTGATGCGGGTAAGGTGAGCTGGTGCGGTACTCTGGGATTAAAGCGTGAGCCCACATTGTGTGTCTTTTGCTGTGAAGTCCTGTGCCGTGTCTGCTGCACTACAGTTGTGGAAGTAGTGTCCGGATGTGTTTGTAACTACTAGGACAAACTACTGACCCATACTGGTATGAAAGGCCTGGGGTGCGGAATATATGTGAGGTATTGTCTAGAGTCTCATGTTGCTAAACTGAGCTGCTGCGGAAGTTGGGAATTAAAGCGTGAGCCCAAACTGTATGTCAAATGCTGTGAAGTCATGTGGTCTGGCAGCTGTGCCACATCTGTGCAAGTAATGTCAGCATGCAGTTATAGGTACTTGGATGAACTTTTGTTTAGAACATTGTAGCTTGTGTGTGGTGCTTAGATGGTGTTGTATAGGGAGTGCGAAGGTAAATCAATATGGTATTTGTAGAGCGCAAACTACTCACCCCTAAGGGTGAGTAAAGCTGGGGATCAAAGCGAGAGGTCTGTGCTGCAAAGTGAGATTGTCTGGCCACTGCGCCACAGCTGTGTGGAGAATACATTTGGGTGAGGGTGCGGGAGTTGGCGTTTTCTTGCCCTAAAATAGCAGGCCTAAGTTGTAAGTTATAGGGTAGCTTTAAAAAGAGCCCTTGTGTTCATTAGTTGGAGCTACATATAAGTGCGGATGCACAGCTTCAAGTTATTCAGGAAAACTCGGTTTTCCTGATCTGTGAAGTGTACTCCATCACTTCTGTATATATCTGCCATATCAAAACATACGTTGTTGTTGTATATGGACCCCATTTTGTGGTCTCTGAGGTATGCAGAGACAGCTTTGTTGACTTTTTCCGAGATTTTTCAATCTGAGGACAAAATTGTTTAGACCATTTCCACTTCTGTCTTTGGCATATATTGGAATATACAAAGACAGTTTGAGACAAAAGTACATCGATTGTCCAAAGGTGTCCTTCATAAGCATTTCCAAATCTACCTCAGTCAATGTGCCTAGGCCGTTTCCACCACAGTGCACGATCATGAGGTCAGGGTGTTGGAGATGCAAACAGGTTTTTACCAAAGGCAATAATTGGGGCACTTCAATCCTCTCTGTCCAAACCATTTAGGGGTCGATTCCAATCCTGTATGTTTTTTTCCCTACGATTCGTATCCGTAATTTTTCCCGTACGAATCGTACAGGTCCCGTCCCACCCGTGAAGTACGATTCGTACGGGAAAAATACATACGGATCGGCTCGAACCGTACGAATTCGATCGGGAAAAGTTGTACGAGACGGACCTGGACACTTTTCTGTACGAAGCCTAAAAATACAGTCCGACCGTACAAGTACGATCCGGACCGGCTTACCGATTTAGGATTCGTACGGAAAACGTCCCGTACACGGGGAATGACTTCACCTGCTACAAAGCAAACATTGTACGACTCGTTACCCGGGAAACGTAGGTCCCGGGGTGCGAGTTGTACAGGGGTATGAGTCGTACAGGCCCCCCCATGCATATGTATGCACCTCACAACAACATCGCGTATGTACGCACCTTACAAGAACATCATCGCGTATGTACGGTGCGTACCCCAACATCGTGTATGTATGCACCTCACAACAACATCGCGTATGTACACACCTTACAACAACATTATCGCGTATGTACGGTGCGCACCCCAACATCGCATATGAAGGCACCCCACAACAACATCATCGCATATGTACGGTGCGTACCCCAACATCGCGTATGTACGCACCTTACAACAACATCATCGTGTATGTACGGTGCGTACCCCAACATCGCGTATGTACGCACCTCACAGCAACATCATCGCATATGTACGGTGCGTACCCCAACATCACGTATGTATGCACCTCACAACAACATCGCGTATGTACGCACCATACATAGGCAATGTAAAACAGCACAAGGAGTGTCTATTCGACTCGCACAACACCACAAAACACGTCTACAGTGAAATGACTGACCTGGCCACATCCAAACAGGCCAACAGCGGGCCAATCTCACAACCAACCCTTATAACACACCCACCAAAAATTCAAACTGAGGCCCACCCACAAATGGACCAATTAAAAGGGCCCACACACACAAACCATGAGCCTTT
Source organism: Triturus cristatus (assembly GCF_964204655.1). NCBI lineage: Eukaryota > Metazoa > Chordata > Amphibia > Caudata > Salamandridae > Triturus > Triturus cristatus. The sequence goes on along the minus strand of NC_140588.1, from coordinate 852,946,934 downwards.
GCAACAGACCCACTGCAGCTAGAGAGCACACACCAACAACTGCACCCATCCACCTTAACATATACACCTTCACACAACCTCCTTCACACATACCCCCCTCTTCACATTCAGACACACAACTTCACATTCAGACCCACACACCCACAACCATCCACACCCTCACCCCACACCATGCCCACAGACAAGAATCCAAAGTTCACAAGGGAGGAGCTGGAGATCCTTGTCAATGAAGTCATAAGAGTCGAGCCGCAGCTGTTTGGAACATTGGTCAGACAGACTAGCATAGACGAAAAATCACGCCTGTGGCAGAGGATCGTCGATAGGGTGAATGCTGTTGCACCCATCAGAAGGACCAGGACTGAATGCCAAGCCAGGTGGTACGATCTGCGGAGGGCAGTCAAGCGAAAAATGAATGACGACTATGCCCAGAGCAAAATCACTGGTGGTGATGGGCCCCGCAGACCAGTGCATTTCCATCCCTGGGAGGAGAAGGTGATGACCCTGCTTCCGCCGGTGGGAGTACATGGACTTCAAGGAGTTCCAGAGCCTGGTGAGTACACAAACAACTTATGTAACATGGGGGTAATGGCATCCACACCCCAACTACACAAAATGCACGCAACTACCTCCAAACACTCACTGGCCAGAACCATAGTCAAAAACAACGCCAATGCCTTTAACATGTGTCTGCCCCATTGAGAAAGCAAGGCCATGCTGTGTCCCATGCTACACGAAGAACTAACCCAAGAATGGATGTCCGGTACACTGGGAGGGTGGGTGTCACAAAACGCATTGTTGAACTCCAAATCAGGCACAATTGCCCTCATCCCATATGGCCCAGGTACATACCCATGCACCATGTTCAATGCACAGGGACTGTGAAAGAACCAACAAGATAGCTGACACTGGGCCCTGGTGTAGGCAGCACAAGGCCCTCCTGTGACCTGTGCAAACACAAACACCAAGACAACAAGGTCAGATATCTAGGACAGGAACTCACACTCACTGTCATGGCAGCATGCTCCATGGGGGGACAGCTATATCACCTGGGAGCCCCAGTGCAAAATCACACTACACCCACCAGCAAGCCCTGTCACACACACCCCTTACACAAGCAAACACCCAAGGGACAGGCAATGGATTTACCCACTGTCACAATGGACATGTAACACAACAAGACCAATACATAGCCGAAGAAGCATCAAAGCCAAAAATCAACAAGTCAAAGACTCAGGAACACATATCAATCTGTCACCCACAACAAACCCATCCACAAGTGAACATTGAGGACAATGCTAGGCACATACAACTACCTGGAGGAACAGTGTCAACTAGAATGTGTATGAAACATGGATGTTGCATGAAACAGCATTAACATTGACAGGGCAACATGAGGAATCTCCCCCCAACAATGGGGGTGAAGAATCACAGTCCCAGGCTTGGGAGGAACCTGATCCCACCGGCAGCGACGCCTCTCAACACTCCGCGGATGACCCCGACCGACCTGGACCCTCTGCTGTCCAAGCCACTGCAGCACCTGGTTCAAGAACCTCTGTGCCAACCACTACCCCATTCCTGCCACATCCCTGGAGACACAGTGTAATGATGATACCTATCTCCCTATGTACAATGCTAAGTTAGCACAACCACGTTAGATGTTAGAAAGCCATCTTGCCGCTTCTGCTGCTTTTGCACGCGACACTGTAGTCACATGTTATTAATTAAGAGATGCTTACTTGACTTTGCTTCACATGAGAACTGTCTGTTGTTTAACATCCCTAACAGTGAGCAGTGACCTTGGTCTGTACACCGTGTAAAGAACGAGTCTGGGTCACTAGACGGTGCATGTTGTTGTATTCAGGTTGATCGTACCACTATTTAGCCATAACATGCACGCAGCTGCAGATACCTGAAAGACGAGTGCTTTTAATATTGGAGTGCAGCATGTTTTAGAGTCAGTCGGCAAGAAGAGTGTTCCCAGGAGAGAGCCTAGCTGATCCTGTGATGTGATTCCACTAAGCTGACCTATACGGTATGGGGTTCCCCATTCAAGCCTAGAGACCTTCTAATAGTCTAATAATAATACTATTAGGTTACTAGCGAAAGGAGGGTGGCTGCTTTGCACTGTCATTTTATTATGATTGCTCTTTCATTTTCTATGGTATTGTAACAATGCTGATGGTTCTGATCTTAACCATTTGTCTGCTTATGTTAGCCAAAATACTGCATCGTAGGATGCGAGGTTTATAAATTAAACTCTTTAAACTTTAACCGTGTCTTTGTTTATTCTGTTGTGGACTGATATGAGAATAATAAAGAAAAGGTATTTCTGATTCCCACCATTCGTGAGAATATTCTAAGTCGCTTGTTCTGGGTTGTCTATACATTGGGCCCGCCGAGCTAGATCTCGGATAACGAATGGGACACTAAGCTAGTCGGAAAAGGGGTTCTGGGTTCTGAGGGGAGTTTTTGGTACACCACAATTCTCTGAGGTCCTGGGTTCCTGCGCATAGTTCTGTGCATAAGCCGAATCCCTGCAACAACAGAGGAGCCCTGCCCGCAGTGAACAACTGAGCCAGTCTGACCAGGAGGGACAAGGTTCACCGGGCACCCAGGAGGAGGCAGACAACACCACCACTGCCATCCCTCAAGGGTCCCGTAGACCCGATGTGCCCACAACGGCAGGCCAGGCTCTTGTGGGCAGGGGTGGTGGGAGTGGAGGTAGGTGGAGGCAAGAACTTGACCAGCCAGCTGAAGAGACCGGTATGTCACACATACACAACATCATGGAGGCATACCGGCGTGACACCAGGGAGATCTGCCAGGTAGTTGGGACACTCACAGAGATAAAGGGGACCATCACAGAGATGAAGAACCAGCAGGCCGAGCAACACGCCAGTCAACAAGAACACCAAGGACGGATGGAGGCAAGACTGGCTGAGCTCCTGGCGGTGCAAAGGGACATAAGCCATTCATTCTGTTGGATTGCAGACAACATGGGCAACCCTCCCTGTGCCACCAGGCGAAGACGACCACCAGCCACAGGGCGGGAGGAGGAGGAGGATTTGTCCGACGGAGCGTCCCAAGCATCGTCAAGGCCTGCATCTGAGGGTCCCCTGAGGAAGGTAGGTCGTCCACGGAAAAAGCCGTGAGAGGCAGCGAGCCATTCACATCTCCCAGGTCACCTGGCCTGGCACCTGGCCTTCATCTGCAACAGCATCACCTCATTGACAGACAATCTCTGCCACATGGACTTGCTGGTCACAGTCTGACCAATGATGCCAAACACTGTGGTCTGGACTCTGCTGCTTTCAAATTCCAAGGATCCCACCTCCCCCTGGGAACTTTGGATTCTATGGTCCCTGTATTGCACCTTTTTCTTGCATAAATCACGGCCCAGACCTATAATGAAAACAAAAAATAATAATTTGATGTTGCAGTCCATTCTCATGAGTCCACAACATAAGTGTGGGGATATGTCAAAGTATGCCGGAGTGTGGAACTAACTCCAGCCATCCATACACTGGTATCTGAGTCCGGTCGAGGACACACATGGGTCACAATGTATCATCAAATATAGACATGGAGCCCAATACTCACCTGTGATGGCCTCAAACTGCTGAGGGGGGATTTCAAAACTGCTCAGACAGAGCAATTTGGAAGAGTATCATGAAGGCGTAGAGGTCATGGGTCATGTTGAGGTTTCTGGGGAGGGAGTCCCAGGTCTGTTTGGCGAGGTGGGAGAACTATCACCTGCATGCAGTTGTTCTGTGGATGTGATGAATGGTGGCCAGGGCAAGGTTGTCTGCACAGAGTTGGGCCAACGGGGTGTTGGATGACAGACGTCCAAGGTCGGTGTTGGTTCTGGGGTTGTGGACTGCCTCCTGAGTGTGGGTGAGGAGTCTGAAGGTGATCCTGCAGCAGACAGTGAGCCATTGTAGCTATCTCAGGTGGACGGTGATGTGGCTGGGGCGGGGGATGTTGAAGATGAGGTGTGCGGATGCACCCTGGATATGGACAAGTTCTCCTGCAGTTTTGCTGTTGTCCCTCCGTACAGGGCAGTGCTGTAGTTGACCCGGCTGGTGTCGTGGACCTGGGGAACGGTCTGTCTTGCCTTGGAGTGGATCTATCTGCGGATCATTTGCAGCATGTGGAGGGTGTTGCAGCATGAGGTACAGATGGTGTTGAGTTGCATGGTAATTGTGTGCGATGAGTCCATGATGAACACCAGCTTGCGTGTGTGGTCACTGGGTGCTGGTGCGGTTCCCAGGTCGGTGGGACACAAGGAGTTGACCCAGCCGTAAGGGGACAATCCTCACATGATGACCTCAGTCCTGTCCAAGTCTAGCCTCAGGTGGCTGATGTTCAGCCATTCGTCAACGGATCTCATGCCTTCTTGAAGGTTGGATCTGCCAATGGCTGGGTCTTTTGTGAGGATCAACTGGGTGTAAATGGCATACGAGATGATGATGAGGACGTGTGCACATGTGATGGTGGAGAGGGGATCATGGTGACATTGAAGATCGTCACGCTGAGCGATGAGCCCTGGGGCATGGGCCAGAGGACCCCAGTGTACCACATGTGGAAGGGTGGAGGCCGACTCCCAGGGCCTTGCTGGTGAGCTACTTGTTGATTTAATCCTGGGCCCTCCTCTGGATACCAGTGTTGGAGATATGTGAGATGACAGTGTGGTAGCACATGGTGTAGAAAGCTATTGAGAGGACAAGGGGGGTGGTCTCACCATTGTTGACCAGGATAAAGTTGCCGTTGGCGGTGGCAATTATAACGGTTGCAGTGGTGTGATTACTGTGGAAGATGGTCTGGTGCCGGTTGCCTGGAGCTGTTTGCGTGGAGGAAGTTTGTCAGTTGCTCGTTGAGTGTCTTCCTGATGACATTTGCTGGGTAGGGAAGCAGGGTGATGTTCCAGGAGTTCCGGCGGTACTGCCGTCCGTTGTTTAAGAAGGGCCTGGGTCTCTGCATGCCTCCAGCTCCCATGGTATGTTGCAAACTCAAAGGAGACATTCATGACGTGCTTGATGTGGGTTTTAAGGATGGGGAATGATGTGGTTGAGATGTTGTGTGGGAAGGAGCCTGATGTAGAGCCAGAGTGGATGGTGCACATGAGCCAGGTGGTGTATTTGCTGCTGATGGGAGTCCAGAACCTGAGGGGGGTTTGTCCCGCGGATAATAGTGCTGTCTGCCTCTGTGTGCCAAGTCTGTCGTGTATGTCCATGAGCTTGCAGTGGTAGAAATATGCAAGGGATTTGATCTGCCTTGCAAGGGTGGGGTGTCTTTTGGATGGAGAGCTGCTGTCAGTTCACTCACTATGCTGATGAGCTTCTTTATGTCGTGTGTTGTGGTGCCTCGGCCCTTTCTGAAGGATCTCCACTTGTCCTTGCTGATGATATGGTGATGGCTGTGTGTGGTGTTTTCCAGGGCTGTAAGGTAACTGATGGTTCTTTGTGTTGCAAGGTTTGCACAAGAGTCCGGCTAGATCTGTATGAGTCTAGTAGATCTGCCTTGTCCCAGGTGCCTTAACTGTTGCTGTGCTTCACAGTAAAGTCCGTCAATGTGGCAAGACTGTTGGATCAGTTGCTGATCTAGTGTGTGAGGTTGCAGGGTGTGGCGGGGGTGTTGGTTCGAGTGTCCCACACAGCTTGTCTGTGGTGACTTAAATCAAGCATCTTTGCGGGATCGGAAACAGGATGTGGGGCAGTGTGTTGCTTATCGGAGACGTGGATGCAAATGTTGATGGACCAATGATAGATGGTGGTGTGGTTTTCCTCAAGCAAGAAGTTACTGGCCCCCAGCCTGTGGAGGTGAGGGCGTGCATGCAGATGTACGTGTTGATGGCTTTGGGGATTTGTGGATGTAGGCCTGGAGATCTGTAGATGAGAGTTACTCTGAGGGTTGCCAGGGGGTTGGTGCAATACCAGATTTGTGACTCTGAGGGTGTAATTTTGAATAAATTGCAACTCAGCCACCGAGATTGTTGGGGCCGTCCCTGCGGGTGATCTTGTATCTGTCAGAGATGGCAATGAAGAAGTTGTGTGCTGAGGATGCTTTTATCTAGGTTACTGTCATGAAGGTGATGTGTGGGGCTGTTGTGTTGAGGAGGTAACAGAGTCCAGTGGCATGCTGGTGGATGGAGCGAGTGTGGAGTAGGAGGCACATGATCTGGTTGTTCTGACAGGGTCTGGTAGGCGGGGCAGCACTGTGTAGGCATTTGGAGTTGCACACTCAGCGTGCAAAGGTGTGATGTGTGCGCTTAGGGGTTTCCTGATAGCAGGCGGTTGCTTGTCTGGTGGACATTGCTTTGAGGGATGGCTGCAGCATGAGCGTGTTGTGTGACGTGGGTCATGCAAGGACCAGAGGGTCGTGCACTGTGCATGTTGCAGGCGCAGACGGTTCTTCCTTTGGCACTGCGTTGGCACAACAGTGGCACAGACAAGCTGCTGGCTGTATTAAGAATGGGTGGAGGGGGGAAGGGAGGAGCATTTTGGAGGCGTGTGGGTTGCAGAATCAGGGCACTCGGTGGGGCGGTGCCACAGGTGAGGCAGCAGCGGGCGGAAGGGGTGAAAAACTAGCCAAAAAGTAGCACACAAAGACAAGGAGGTCAGAAAGGCACAGTGCAACAGGTGAATGTAAAGGAAGGAGTGTCAGGTTACTCATGGGTCACTCCGAGAAAATGGATGAAGAATCAACAAAAATGACGGCCACAGAATCAGGCAACAAAATGCGGAGCTGCGCACATGAGACACACCATCAGCAGGTGTTGACGTCCCGTTGTGGGGAGCAACCTGCACAAATACATAAACAACCAGGTACTTCATGCACAATAGAGATTATTAGCCATGAAGAAATGCATGCTTGTTGCTGAAGTACACATACACTCATATGCTCAATCTTTTACAATTATGCCATAGATGACACATGCAAACTGGCAAGAGATCTGCAGTGACAGAGATGAGACACTTTGGATTGTGCTGAACACCTTTATTGCACAAACTCACACAAAGGGAAATGCATCCATACGAACAGACTCACAGGTCAGTTGACAGAACATGTGGGACATACGCTGGACCCCCCCTTCACAACAAGGATGTCGTAAATCCCAATTAATTGGCACAAGAGTTAAGGGGATGAGCCAAACATATCCTGCTGCACACGGAAAGGCTGCAAATCACCATAGAGCCTGTTGTTGTAATGTCCCACGCTATGTTCACCCATAGCATCACTAATGTTTCAGAGGCAAGGTTTACGCACATTGATGCCTTCATCAGACTCCACACTCCACTACAGATTACTGTCAAGAAGGGTGACTAACATGTCATGGGAGTGATGCTACATGTTATATGCTCCATGGTGAGAAGACATGTATGCATTGTACCACAACATGCACAGAATCAGTCCCCACACATTCCCAACCCGTACCACCACCAAAAAGCCTTGCTGCAATCCTTACCCAAACTGACATTTCCACATGTCCGTGCATGGAATGCTGATTCAGCACACGTTGCAATCCTCTTGAGGAATAGCAGGAGGGCAAAGATGACACGAGCAGACAACAGGCGCAAAAACCTGGGAATGACAGACACATAAGAAGTCACCTAAAACAAATCTCGCCGCACACATGGTCAGTTACGAAACATGAACAATGTTGGACACATGCAAATTTCAAAGAAAGTCTCTCCGCAAAACTGTGTGGCATGATATCGCTCGAGTATTACATCAGTACACACATCAAAGTCACTTTGCATACAGTCAGCTGGACACACAGATTGCAACACATGCCACTCAATGCTACAAGCTTGCACACTCATACCCAGTGACTCACCATTATGAGAAGAAGTTGCGTATGAGCTGACTCCGGATATCATCCTCCTCCTCCTCATCACTTGCCTCGTGACCAAGCCCTGGATCCTCCACGGATGGGTGTTTCTGCTCTTTAGGATCAAGGATGAGTGGCACTGCCTTCTCAACGGCCATGTTGTGCAGCATGCAGCACACGATGAAGATTTTGCAGACATTCTCCTGTGCACATGGGAGGGACCCGCCTGTCTTGTCAAGGCACCGGAATCGGCTCTTCAGGAGGCCAAACGTCCTCTCAATCACTCGCCTGGTCTGCCCGTGTGCATTGTTGTACCTGTGATCTGCAGCCGTTCTTGGGTTGCGGAGAGATGTCATTAGCCATGGCATGTTGGGATATTCAGAGTCCCCTACATGGAAACATCATGTAAATAAGTGGGTCAGGAGATGCGGTAAGAGCCAAAGATACTGCAACACACAGGCCCAACAGAGTATACCCACCAATAAAACATGATCGTTTGTTGTGCTGCCGCTGCATTATTTGTGGCACCCTGCTACGCCTCATGATGTAGGCATCGTGTGCTGATCCTGGAAAACGTGCACAGACAAGGGAAATCAGCATGTTAGCAAGACACACCACAACGGCATTTATTGAGAGGTAATGTTTACAGGTTGCGATAGGCTTGCTCCTGTGCCTGTGGTGGTACCAAAGCCACATGTGTCCCATCAATGGACCCAATGACATGGGGCATCCCTCCCAGGGCATAGAACTCACCCTTCACATCTGTCAACTCCTCAGGAGTAGGAAATGTGATGAATTCATCAAGGTGCTCCAACATGGCTGCCAAAACATCACGCAGGACACGGCTGAACATTGTCTGTGACATCCCACCAACATCTGCTATGGTCAATTGAAATGTACCTGTGGCAAAAAAATGCAAGGCTGCCATCACCTTCATCTTTGGGGTCAGCGCAGTAGGATACCTGTGTCGCAGTTGGAGGTGTGGTGCCAGCTTGTCGGTCAAGTCCTCAATCAACTCTTGAGTGAATCTGTAACGTCGGATGCAGGCACGTTCCCTCATGGCAGCCAAGTCTGGCATTGTTCTTGGGACAGGCGGTGCCCTGCAAGACATTGGTAGGAATAATGAAGATTGAGAGTCTGCCAACATCAATGTCAATGAACATAGCACATGCTAAACTGCTACTAAACATCAGGTAACTATGGAGTCTGGTGTGTGCAATACATCCAGGACACATATGCCAGCTTGCTGGCACTCCTACAGAAAGCCAGATACACCTGTTGATTGTCAAGTCTACATGACATGCCCTGAAATGAGCTGGCGGCTAGTCTGAGTGAACAGCCAGTGATATCACCAGAGTGACACACATCCACATTGCAGCATTGGAAGGATGTCATCTCATCCAGACAGTTGACTGCAAGGCACACGCACAGGTCACATGGAATGTCATATGTACATATGAAACACATTGCGATGAAGGGGTACACATGACAACAAATAAACACAGCCATTGAGATGACGCAGACATGTATGCCTGGGAAAATATGATGTCCAATGCACACAGACTCTACAGCCATGGGAATCCACATGTGGCATGGTGTGCATAGATGTGTGCCATGCCCATCTCCACACAGACCCATGTTGGATGCACCAACAGCAGATGCAGTTGACAGAACACTAACAGCAAGCTCATGAGAACACATGACACACACCTGACATAGTCACATAGGGGCACGATGATCGTGACATGTCAGTTGATAGAGAGTCCCTGTGCCTGGCATCAGGAGACAGGTGCAGGTGGTGATGACTCTGCCATCCCACTGCTGCTGTGCATGACCCAGTTGGACTACAGACACACATGTGGCAAGTGTCAAGGTGATGTGTGCCACATAGTGCCCCATCACACATGACATGTGTACACAGGTCATCACACATCAATTGTGCAACTAGATGAGTGGACCTGTGCAATATCACTGGCTGACACAGCTAGGGCCTGCACATGAAAGTATGCAATGACAGGTACTTGATGGACATCTTTGTGCGACTGGTAGCCCTCCATTCCTGGCATGTGTACGCCTCGTATCACTGTTTTACTGGTGCCGTATGGGTATGTGTGAAACGCACCGTACCCACGCATTCATTGTGTATGTACGGTCCATATCACTATTTTAGTGGTGCCGTAGGGGTACGTGTGAAACGCACCGTACCCACACATTCATTGCGTGTGTACGGTCCGTATCACTATTATACTGGTGCCGTAGGGGTACGTGTGAAATGCACTGTACCCCCGAATTAATTGCGTGTGTACGGTCCATATCACTATTGTACAGGTGCCGTAGGGGTACGTGTGAAACGCACCGTACCCACGCATTCATTGCGTGTGTACGGTCCGTATCACTATTGTACTGGTGCCATAGGGGTACGTGTGCAACGCACCGTACACGTCCACTTCTGTTGTTGCAGTACGCAGGGGTTGCTGGCCACGCCCCCCCAAGTGACCAGACCCTGGTGGTAATGTATGGGCTCCATATAATAGGTTTGGCTTTGGGTATGGGGTATGTTTCCTGCCCCTCACCCCCACCCTGGCCCCTGGGTGTTGTTCTCACCTTCTGCGGCGTGTGCGTCGGTTTTGGTGCACCAGGTCGTAGGCTAGGAGGACCGGGATGACACGTACGATGGGGTTCATGGTATGTACGTCGCGTACCGGGGCTCCGTTGCATAGCGGTTCGTGTAGGACTCTGCTTTTCCGGCTGTATTTGGCTCCCGTAAAAAAAGAGCCGTACGGAGTGACGTAGGGACGAATTGTACTTGCTGGGCCGGAAACCGCTGCCTGAATACATCCGGATGTCGCATACAAGCTGTTCCGGATCAGAATCGTAGTTTTTTTTTACCTGTACGGGCTTTTGTATAAAACGTACGGAAATAGGCTTTCTGTACGAATCGTACTTCCTAGGTTGTAAGAAAAGTTTACCGGGTACGAGTCATACGGAGAAAACGCTCCGTACAACGATTCGTACAGCCTTTTTCCAGGATTGGAATCGGCCCCTTAATGTTCACATTTTGTAAACCTAGGTCTAAGTCAATACGTCTCTGTTCTGCATACCTTCTGCACCAGAAAACATAGCTATGTCCTACGATCCACACTAGCATTTTGAAGGTATGGCTGGAAGGTATGGAAAGATGTCTGTAGCTTATGTAGTCCCTTCGTATAATAAGAGATATGTTTAAAGATGGGGAACTAGTTTATTTTTGCATACAGAACAGTACCTGATTGGGAGATAAAAAGCATTGTTTTTTAAAAGTAGGGTGCACATTTGTTTTGTGGAAAAGTATGTTTGTGATTGGTTAAGAAAAAGCAGTTTGCACGTACATATTATAGTACATATTATATGATAAAATTTGCTCAACTCAACCACACCTGAAACTTGCATTTGGAAGGGACTGTTCGAACTTAAAACAATCGTGAACTTTTAACCTGCATGTGCCGTTAAATGTTCGAGAAAATGTTGCAAAAAAATATCATTAGGTTTAAAAAAATTGATGAACTTTTAACCTCCATGTGTTGTAGAATGTTCTAGAAAGTGTGTTGATAGAATACTTTGCATTTCCGACTTCGATGTGTACTTGAATATTAAAAAAACTATTTATATGGAAAAGTAGAAATACAGTAATAGAGAGAATTTTTGAAAACTAAAAGAATCAAGGAACTATTGTAATTTTCTCTGGATTACCTACTGGCGGTCGACAGTAGGTAGTTATCACTGTTAACGGTCTGAAAGTGCGGTGTTGCTCAGAGTGGCATGGTGGTGATATGATATGGTGCTACACTCAGGTATGAAACAGACAGTCTAAACTGTGAGGTCATTGATGTAAAGTGATGTGGTCAGGTGTTTGTAGCATACGTGTGTTAGTAGGCTTTTATACCATACAGGGAGTGGGAAGCGAACTACTGACTGCTACTGTGTGTTGATAGTATACTGAAAGCGGGAAGCTAAGTAATTACGCCTACCGGTGTGAAGACTTGGGGATGAAAACGAGCTGATTGCTGTAAAGTGATGGGCTCTGGGCGGTGTAGGATACTATCCGCTGTAGTATAAGTGTGTAAGTAGTGTTAGTATGCGTTTATAGTATATAGGGAGTGGGAAGCGAACTACTCATCCATACTGGTGTGAAGACTCGGGGATTAAACCGTGAGCCTAAATTGTGAGCTCATTGCTGTAAAGTGATGTGCTCTGGGCGCTGTAGCATATTTGTGGAAGAAGTGTTAGTTTACGTTTATACAATATAGGGAGTGGGAAGCGAAAGTCTTACCCCTACCGGTGTCAAGACTCGTGGATGAAACTAAGAGCTCATTGCTGTAAAGTCATGTGCTCCGTGTAGTATTCCATTGTAAGTCATAGTAGAATGTTAGTATCTAATTCTACTAGAATCTAAGGGGCAAATTATCAAGGAACGGCATCAAAATTATCGCCGCTTTAGTGGCAGGAAACTGCCACTAAAACGGCGATAATGAGCTTGATAATATGCCGTAGAGAATTCCAATAGAAGCCCATGTTAACAAGAGAACATGGGTTTCTATTGGAATTCTCTACGGTTCAGACACTAAAGTGCCGATTCTGATCCTGTAAAACCCGGGTACGATTCGTCGTACGGAGCGTATTCTCCATACGACTCGTACCCGGGAAATCCACCGTACAATCCAGCAAGTATGATTCGTACAAAAACACCATTTCTGTACGAATCGTACAAAACACCGTAGGGCTAAAAAATACCTACGAGTCTGATCCTGGACAGCGAGTACGCAATGTCCGTACGGAGTCAGGCAGCGTTTTACGGACCAGCAAGTACGATTCGTCCCTACGTCACTCCGCACAGCTATTTTTTTACGGCAGCCAAAAAAGCCGGAAAACTGAGAATGACGCGAAAACGGAGCCCCGGTACATGATGGACAGCCATGGACCCCATCCTACATGTCATCCCGTGCCTCTTAGCCTATGACCTGGTGCACCGAACCCGACGCACACGCCGCAGAAGGTGAGAACAACACCCAGGGGCCAAGGGGGGGTGAGGGCCAGGAAACATACCCCCTACCCAAATTAAAACCTACAATATTGAGGACATACATTACCTCAAGGGTCCGGTCACTCCGGGGGGCGTGTCCACCAATCCCTGCGTCACACAACAACGGAAGTGGACGTGTACGCCTACCCCTACAGCAACACTACAATAGTGATACGCACCGTACTCACACATACATAGCGTGGGTACGGTCCGTATCACCATTGTAGTGGTACCATAGGGGTACGTGTGGTACTGGCCATACACACGCCCTCAGAGTGTGTGTACGGTCCATATCACCATTGGAGGGGTGCTGTAGGGGTACACATGGTACGGACCGTACACACACCCTCAGAGCATGTGAACGGTCCGTACCACCATTGTAGTGGTGCCGTAGGGGTACGCGTGGTACGGCCCATACATACGCCCTCAGAGCGTGTATACGGTCCGTAACACCATTGGAGGGGTGCCGTAGGGGTACGTGTGGAACGGACCGTACACACGCTCACAGGGCGTGTGTATGTGCCGTACCACGCGTACCCCTACGGCACCACTACCATAGTGATATGCACCGCACCCACGCATACATAGGATAGGTACGGGCCATATCCCCATTGTATTTGTGCTGTAGGGGTACAGGTGGTACGGAACGTACACACACCATGAATGTGGGGGTACGGTCCGTACCACACGTACTCTATGGCACCAGTAAATTTGGGATACAAGACGTACACATGCCACGAATGTTGGCCTACGGCCTGGTGCAGCAAATTACCACTATATTGGTGTGTGTGTAGGCCCAGGATAGCAGTGTAATGCACCAAGAGGGTGGGTGGGTGGATGGTTTTTGGGAGGGTGGGTGGCTGCATAGGATTCCCAGCAGTGGCCAGACATGTGAGGGATGGGTGCAGAGGACTCCCAGCAGTGGCCTGCACCATGAGGGGTGGGTGCATATCACTCCCAGCAGTGGACAGACATGTGAGGGGTGGGTGCAGAGGACTTCCAGCAGTGGCCTGCAATATGAGGGGTGGGTGCATATCACTCCCAGCAGTGGACAGACATGTGAGGGGTGGGTGCAGAGGACTCCCAGCAGTGGACAGACATGTGAGGGGTGGGTGCAGAGGACTCCCAGCAGTGGACAGACATGTGAAGGGTGGGTGCAGAGGACTCCCAGCAGTGGCCTGCAATCTGAGGGGTAGGTGCATATCACTCCCAGCAGTGGACAGACATGTGAGGGGTGGGTGCAGAGGACTCCCAGCAGTGGCCTGCAATATGAGGGGTGGGTGCATATCACTCCCAGCAGTGGACAGACATGTGAGGGGTGGGTGCAGAGGACTCCCAGCAGTGGACAGACATGTGAGGGGTGGGTGCAGAGGACTCCCAGCAGTGGACAGACATGTGAGGGGTGGGTGCAGAGGACTCCGAGCAGTGGCCTGCAATATAAGGGGTGGGTGCATATCACTCCCAGCAGTGGACAGACATGTGAGGGGTGGGTGCAGAGAACTCCCAGCAGTTCACAGAGACATGGGGGTGTACATCATTATCAGAAGACCACAACTCCATGGGTGTATGTACGCATCCCTAACTGAGGACAATGATGATAGTGCCATAACAACACATCACTGACAGCAGTGTCTCACTCCCAGGAGGATGGATGTCACTCCCCCACTGCATGACACACCACAGGTGGGTGTGAGGACAAATAACACATGCATACCCACCCCTGGCGGATGCAGCACAATACCCAGACTGAGATCATGCCACAAGACTGTATAGTCATGTCACTGCCTACTAAACTAAGAGAGCCAAAGGGAACACACACTGTCACGCACATCCCAGGACTGATAGGAATGTGCAGGTACTGGGCCAGCCACCAAGATGTTGTCTCACATGGAAGGACTAGGGTGTAGTTCACACAGGATGTATGATGCGACATCGCAAACGTTTACATCGCATCCCTTTACATCGGGGTCTTCACATCGCATGCCCACGTACAACGCAGCCTTTCACCACGCAAACCATTACTTAGCGTATGCATTCAAAGACATGCAAAACACATTTACAACACACACAAACACCCCGCATGGTTTAGCATCGCGATTTTTCCCCAAATACACCCCAACATAACACACACTCGCCTAAAGCCTAAAAAAGTACCCTACACTTCCCTAAACCCTAAGGCCTAACCCCTAATACACAACGCTAAACACACTGCCCTAAACCCTAAACACCACACTGTCAGCACAATCCCCAGCCACTGCCCTAAACCCTAAACACTAATCACCAGACACTGCCCTAAACCCTAAACACTACACTGTCATCACAATCCCCAGCCACTGCCCTAAACCCTAAACACTGCTCTAAACCCTAATGTCCAGACACTGCCCTAAACCCTAATCTCCACACACTGCCCTAAACCCTAAACTTTAAGCCCCCTTACCTTTTTCTCCTCGCGTCG
Source organism: Triturus cristatus (assembly GCF_964204655.1). Lineage (NCBI taxonomy): Eukaryota > Metazoa > Chordata > Amphibia > Caudata > Salamandridae > Triturus > Triturus cristatus. The sequence goes on along the minus strand of NC_140588.1, from coordinate 852,931,589 downwards.
ACCCAGTGCTCCTCCGCCTCTTCCCCGGTGCTTGTCCGTGCCACCCGCCTCACGTCCATTACTCCACATACGATCTAAAAGCGTATGCATGGTGAACGCACATGCGGTGTAATGGTGCGCAGCGAAATGGTCTGCGTCCTAACGTCGCTTGCGTTTTAATGCTTGCGACGTAAATGCATGCGTTGCAATGGATGTCTCCCGTTCACACAGATACAATGCCCACAATTGTGAGTCAGGTGTCCAAATACCCAGCAGAAAAAGTACCATATGTGTGCTAGGCCGGGAGTACACACATGCATAGTGCTGAAAAGGGAGAATTTCTCCATGAAGGCATTTCGACATACTCAATACACAAGTACAGTGACTAGCAATAATGGCACAGACGATGCAGCCGGAGACATTGCTGAGCAGCCATGGCCATAGTTGAAGGGATCCATCACCAACAAAGGAAATGTAGACACAGATCAGCACAACAATTGTGCAACTCTTTGCAGGGAAGATGTCAGGTGCCACAGAGGAAGGAACACTCCTTGGGACAATGTCTCAAAACCCAAAAAACACAATAACAACGAATCTTTGCAGAGACCTTGTGATGGCACGCAGAAACCATGGTCCACCTCATGACCATCAGAGTAGAACATTTCTCAGAACCATACCACATTACCACTACACCAACTCCAGGAGCCTCAGCACCAACATCAATACCTGAAATGCAATAGTGTGCAAAGTAAAAATAAATGCTTTATTCAGCATAAAAATAAAAAATTGTAATGACACTATATACAAAGGCCAATGGCCAGTCCACAATAGAAGTCCTAGGGGGGACACATGGGCACGCGCCTCCCCTAGCTTGCCTGCACATTGGAACCCTCAGGTTCGTTGACCGGGGGGGAGGCATCATGTGGGGAAGGACCAGGCACCGCAGGGACAGGAGGGGGAATGGCAGGTGTGGTGGGTGCAGGGGTGGATGTCTCCAACGCAGGGGGTGGGGCAGCGGCAAAGGTGGATGTTAGCACGTCGCTGCACACTGCTGCCAGGGCGTCCAGGGCAAGCCCTGCACCAGAAGAAACCCCAGGGCCAACGGAGGGGGGGGTGACCGAGGGGGGGGTGGCCAAGGGACGGGTTGCAGCGCTCGTGGGGGAGGGGATGGACGGGTGGGGACTTGACTACCCTGGCCGGGGACTTCCTTGCCCGCTTGCGGGGTGGTGTCACAGTGTGGGTGATGGCCAGCTCTTCGGGTGTCCGTTTGGCAGGGGAGCCAAGGGGAGTGCTTTTGGAGGGACTGGGTTGTGAGGCCTGTGGACTCAGACTGTGGCTGCCTGCATGTCTTTTTGCCCCAGACCCAGTGGGTGTGCCTACATCCCCCTGAGTGTGCGTGACAGGAGGTGTGCACTTGCCCTTACTTGGTGGTGTGCTGCCTGTGTCTGGTGGGGTGTGTGCTTGGGAATATCTGGGTGTGCATGGGACAGGTATGGGAGAGGGAAGTGTGGATGGGCCTGGGGTAGGGGGGATGAAGCGCTGCAGTAGACTCACTGCTGCCGTCAGTAAAAAGTCCATGGACCGCAGAACCCTGCGTTGTTCAGACATCGATGCTGACATGCCCTCCATGAACGACACCATCTGTGTTAGCAGTGTGGTGTGGCCATGGAGGACAGTCAGCACCGATGCCTGCCCAACCTGCAACTGCTGCAGTATGTCCACAGACTCAGCACTGAGGGCAGCAGGGGTGACAGGGGCAGCGGGTGTGGTGCCTGTCCTGAAGGAGACATGGGGTGCCCTGCATGGACAGAAGGGACTGGAGCAACTGGTAGGGCAGTGCTGGGAATGGAGGAGGCGGAAACAGATGTTGGGCTGCTGCCAGGTGTTGTAGCAGCCTCCGCACCCTTGATGAGGTCAGCCTCGGACACGTCTGCATCGTAGTTGGATTCGCCACCAGACAGGTCCTCTGACTGACTCCCCTCGCCCTCCGTGCCACTGGCTCCCGCAGACTCACCAGCACTGGTGGCACTGGTGCTGGGTCCCTCATCCTGGTCCGTGCCGTTGTCTCCCTCAGTTTCCAATGATGATGCTGTGGGCAAGGTGAAGATACAGAAAAACATCAGTCAACTGTATACATCTTACACATGAGTACAAAAACAATAGGTTACAGTGCATATCAGGCAATGCATCATGAGTAACAGCTAGATTACTTTGCACATATGTAAGCCCTGTACTCCCCAGTTGGTAGACCCACCATGCCACTTGGACACAAGGAACAATAGGACACACCAGCCCAAAACTTGAATGAGAAAACACTGAGGAGTTAGTGTGTGGGAACAGGTGAGCACAGCAATACAATGAAGTCATGCCACCTCTTGTTTACCCTGAAAGAAACAGTAGTGGTGCACCCAAGGCAAAGTAACACACATCAATACCAAAGGTGTCTCCACACTCAGAGACCTGTAAGTACTGTGGAACACAAAACTAAAAAAACTTGGTCCCTTGGGAATCACAATATTTGACACAATCAACATGGTCAGAATGTGGGAATGTGGCCTTTTGTGAACAGAACACACATGTGCCTTCATAACAGATGGCTCCCAAGGAGGTGCACACAAAACTACATGTACCCAGTCATTGAAGAAGCTGCCAGCCTTCTTTAAAGAAGCCACTGTTAGAAAGAAATGTAGTTGCAGCAAGTACATATACATGGGCCCACGGAGGGCTTGATGACTTGACACTCGTAAGTTGGTATCACCAACAACCAACGACCTACCCAATTTCCACAACACTGGGGGAACATGTAGATGTATAATCAGAAAAACAGTCTCATTAGAACAGTGCAAATCTGATACATGTGAATTGGTAACACCAATTAACAGGTGATTTAACTCCCTTATAAGTCCCTGGTAAATTGTACCAGTGAAAGCGAAGGTATGAGAGTTAAAGGGGTCACCAGGGTCTGAAGGACAGTTTGTGCAACTCAGAGTGACCCAGGTAAACAGGGGACAGCAGTCCTGATATTTTTGACAGCAGGAGCCCTGAAAACTGCTCAAACTTGACATTAATCTCACTATGTAGAGCAAGGTCAAAGTACTATTGTAATATATGCCAGTCACCCCTTAAGTAAGAGTCTTGAGCCCAGGAGGCAGGGTGTTTGACATTAAAAGTGTGGACATGTAAGTGCAAGCTTCTATTTTCCAATAGTAGCCACTTTCCATTAAAAGCTACTATAAGTAATCAGAGGACCATGGTATAAAACGGGCTGGCGTCCGGTCACCCCTGAGGTTTAGAGCTCCTTAATGGTCCCACTGAAATAGGTCATCTTTGGAATCAAACAACTTGTCTCATCACCCCTGAAATAATTCCTATGGCAGATTCATTGTGACATGCACCCGAGTGGCTACCATAGAGGTTGCCCACCTGGTTGCCACAGCCTTTCTTGTTCCTGGTCTGACAGCTAGGAGTTGCTGCCACAGAGACAGTATTCTGACCCCCTACCAGGAACTGTGAACACTCCCAGGAGTCAGAAAACAAACGCATGGCCAGGAAGGATGTGACACCGCTCACCCTGACAGGAAAGCTAGAGATCTGGCACATCAAGGCGGTGAGCTTTAAACTTACACCACCTCTCATATACATCCAGGTTCTCTCCCAGATGAGGAAACCACCATCCCCAGGCACATTTGCACCTGGGCAGGTGGGAAACGTATGTAATCAGGAGGTGTACATCCCCAGAAGCCTAGCTACACCCCTAGGGTTGGCTACCTTGCCTGTACAGCCTAGGAAGGTTTCTAGCATTTTTAAAAGCAGCAAAATAGAGGGTTCTTGGTAGCAAAGGTGACATACAACCTCAGATGTGGTCACCTCAGAAGCAGATTAGCTCCTGGGGCTATTAGCCCATTGGCAACTTGCACCCATACCCCTAACATCCCTTGTTCTAGTATTAAAGGGGCACCCCTGGCACCAGAACTTCAGTTATGATTCAAATTGGAACAAGGCACAAAGAAGAGACCTGAGTCGGCGACTACAGGACCAGCACAAACCAAATGCGTGATGCTCGGCACCTGTGCAATCACTCTGCAACTGCACAACTGCAACTTATCCCGGACCAAAGACTGCTTCCCCCAGACAAAGGGACCCTTTAAGAGCAAAATGAGCTCCAGACTCCCTTTAGACTAGGGACACTAGTTCCTTGGAGCTCGCAGGTAGAACCACGCTCCCTGAACCAAGGAATCACTGGAAATCGGGCCCTCTGATGGATCAACCAAATGTAGACAATACAGTGCATTGTGGGAAATGTATTCTTGACCTCCAGCAAGTTACAGGTGTCTACCTTTTTCTCCTGTACCTCCTCATGTCGAAATATCTTCACACTGATTTTACCGCTGCCAAGGTTTGTTGGGTTAGGTGGGTGTGAATCAAGTAGTACCAATAGTGGTGAGGAAAGTGAGGGAAAGATTGCTAGAGAAGGTGGCGTGCATGAGGATTGACCCTGGAAAGAAGGAAGAGTTTAATGCAGCAATAGATTCGATGTGGTTTCAGATTTGTGCCCTGTGAAAACTGTTTAAACTAAGATCTTAAAATATAAGCACACTGAAGAGAGTACTTTAAATCCTGGTTGCGGAGTGTTGCATTGATCCGCATCAAAGATGCATTGTGCAGCTGAGGTGATGCGTCTGTTCTGAGATGTGGTGAGGCTGCAGAGCAAAGTCCTGATACGTCGAGGATGCGAGGCAATTGCAATTTAAAATCCGACTTCACCATACATTTTTATTTAATTTGTCATTCCAGACACACCAGACTTGAGGAGTTCATCTCTTCCCAATTTGAAAATACACTGATGAAATGTAATAAAACAATCCCACATTTTATCCTATGAGAGAGGTGGGCCTTACTATAAAGAAAAGCAAATTTGAGAGCTTTTCACTCCCAGGACATATACATCTTATAAGTGCATGTACTACCTTTTAGATACATTGCACATTGCCCTCTGGGCAGTCCAGGGTATAGCTTATGGGTGACTTAAATGTATAAAAAGGGAAGGTTTGGGCCTAGCAAAAGGTTTAATTTTCCACGTGGACATGGCAGTGTAAGTTGCACACAAAGGTTCTGCAATGGAAGGCCTGAGACATGATTAAAGGGCTACTTAAGTTGGTGGTACAATCAGTGCTGTAGGCCCACTAGTAGCATTTCATTAACAGGCTGTGAGCATCTGTTACCATTTTGCTAGGGTCTTATAAGCAAATTAAATATGTCAGTTGGGCAATCAGAGCAAACCAATATTAGCATGTTTAGACGAGAGAGCACCTTAGCACTGGTTTGCAGTCTTAATACCAGCAAAAATGAGGTCAGAAAAGTGGAGGAGGAAGGCAAAAAGCTGTGGGGAAGACCACCCTAAGGCTTTCAGGTCTAACACATATCCCACCCCCGAGCTGAAAGTGGGAATTCTATTCACTAAGACGGAAGAACCTGGAGAGACCATCAGCATTTTTGTGGCCCTGGGAAGTGCTCCACTGTAAAGTCCATTCCCTGTAGGGAGATGGACCACCTCAATAGTTTGGAATTTTCACCCCTTATCTACATGAGCCATCAGAGGAGCCTGTAGTCTGTCTAATCCAGGTAGTGAGTCCCAAACAGGTATGGTCTTAGTTTCTTCAGTGCCCAGAGCACAACCAAAACTTTTCCTTCAATCGCACTCCACCTTAATTCTTGTGCTACTATCCTCCTGTTAATGAAGGCTACCGGTTAGTCTAGGCCCTCCTCATTCAACTGTGCTAGGACTGCCCCAATGCCATGCTCTGGAACATCTTTCCAAATCACCAATCTGGGATGCTTCCTTAAAGTCATAAGGGGGCAGCAATGGTACCATATCCCTAAACAAGCTCCTGTAATATCCTGTGAGGCCTAGGAAGGCTCTCACCTCAGTCTCAGTTACAGGTGGTTGGTAGGCCATGATAGGCTTAATCCTGGCTTGAAGGGGCTGCACTCTGGCCCTGTCCACCAGGTGACACAGATACAACACGGACCCCTGCCCTATCTGACACTTACTGGTCATGATAGTCAGGCCTGCCTGCTGCAGGGCCTGAAGCACCTCCTGGAGGAGGTCGAGGTGAGCTGTAGACAGTGATGGCATACAGGTAGGTGATGCAGCAGACACCCTATCTAGCTAGGACCCTAGTAACCAATCTCCGAAAGGTGGCAGGTGCATTCTTCGAGCCAAAGGGCATCACCCAAAATTGAAAGTAGCCCTGTGGGGTTGAAAATACTGCTGTTCTACCGCACCCTAATGTCAAATCAAAAGTATTGAGGAATTTGGCAGCGCGCAGCCTGTCATGAGCACATCGGCTTGCGGATAGGGTGTGCATCAGTCCATTTGATGGAAGTGAGACTCAGATAGTCCACTCAAAACATAAGTTCTGTATTGATGCTCGGTGGGGCAGCCTTCGGTATCAGCACTACAGGGCTAAACCAGGGACTGTGGAGAGCTCAGTCACCCCTTACACCAGCATCTTGGAGACCTCCTCCTTGATACTGGCCCTCACCCTATCTGACAACTTGTACATTTTGTTCTTTACAGGTGGGCTGTTTCCAGTGTTCACATCATGGACGTGCTGGTATGTGAATCCAGGGGCAGGGGAGAACAGAGAGGCAAACTGCCGTTGTAACTGGTAACAGTCACTCGGCTGCTCTGTCATCAGAGTAGAAGAGAAGTTGACTTCTTCCACTGAGTTCCTGGGAAGATGGGAGGTCAGGGAGAGGCTCGCTCTCCTCTTACACTGCCTCATCTGTCACCACAAGCATGCTCACTTCGGACCTTTCGAAGTGAGGTTTGAGGCGACTCACATGGAGCACTCTTAAGGAGATTGTTAGAAATGGGATTCCTAGTTTGCTGAGGTATGCAACAGGCCAGGCAGGAACCACCACTCTAGTCAGGGTAAGCTAGATATACACTAATAGATAACCTGTGCCACCCTCTCGTAGCTCAGCACAGAGCAGTCAGGCTTCTCTAAAGAGGGAATGCGTAAAGTATTTGTGTAACACACTCACACAGTAACACTATGAATACACCACATACAGACTCCACACAAGTTTAGAAAGTTAGGTTATTATATTCTGAACAAAACAGGCCCAAAACAACAAAAACCCAATGTATAAAAGTTTAGATATTGTATTTTAAAGAAATAAATGCAGAAAAGCACCTAAAAGCAAGTAGCGCTAAAAAGGTTACTTTAGGTCACGCTTGACCAGTGCAAAGTCAAAGCTCCGGCTGACCACAATAAAACGTCAGCTGGCTACAGGATCTACGCAGGCCCCAGTGAACAAAGTACCCTTCCTGGTCACAAACAGTGAGATGAGTTGATCTTCTCCACGCAGTGAAGGTGATGCATCAGTTACAAAGACAGGTGCCAGAGTCGAAAGGCACTGAGCAATGTGCCAAATTCTGCCATGCAGTTGAGGGGATGAGTTGATCTCACCAAGCTGCTGAGGCAGCTAAATGCTGTCCTATTCATCAATCTCTGGAGGCAAAGCACTGGTTCCGATGTGTCAATTTTTCTCTGCAGCAAGGTCAAGGCATTGAAATCAATGTTGCAAGTATCTAGGCCACTTCCAGCAAGCCAGGCACAGGAGCGGGGGTAGAGGCTTTGATATCCCTAAGTTTCAAGCAACAGGAGACAAGCCAACAAGCCCTTGGAGTCCAGCTTTCCTTCAGCAGAGTCAGAGAGCAGCAGCCAGCAGGAAAACAAACAGAAAAGTAGGCCTTCCAGATCGCAAGTCCAGTTGAGTCCTTTAAGCAGCACAGCAGTTCCTCTTGAAGACCTTATTTACAAGTCTAGTAGTGTCTCATTTTGGGGGGGCCAAAGACCCAGTACGTATATCCAAAAGGGTTGTTGATGTGGGGGTCACTTCAAGGCAGCTCTCTGAAATGCATAAGTATCCCTTTCAATGCAGTCCTGTCAGCCAGGGGGGTAATCAGTCCTTTGTGTGGGGACAGGACACTGCCTATTCAAGTGAAGTGTTAGCCCTGCCTTTTTCATCCTACCCAGGCAAGGCCATCAGTATGCAGATGTATGTAGATGGGTACTCAGACACAGCGATCACTCCTGTGTTGTGGCTGTATAGAGCGAATGCACAAGATGTAGCTGTCACCCACCCCAGATATGTATTGGAGGCAGGCTGTCAGGCACACAGAGCATTAAGTGCAGAGAAAGACCACTTTCTAAAGATGCATCTTTAAAACAGCAATGTTAAACCCAACATTATGTGAGGAGGATTTATCAGTATCATTTCAAAGTTATGAAACACGAAAAAGCTACTCCCCTCTAATCAGAATTACATCTTAAAAATGTACCAAGGAATTTCAAGTGTTAGTCTATGAGAGGGATAAGCATCACAGTAGTGAAAAAAAAATAGTCTGTTTGTCACTACTAGGACAAGTAAAAATTAAACATGCATGTCCTACCTTACACTTACCCCTCCCATACGGTTATTTAGGGCCTACCTTAGGGGTGACTTATATGTAATAAAAGGGGAGTATGATGCTTTGCAAGTAGTTGTAAATGCCAAGTCGATGGGGCAGTAAACTGCACACACAGGCACTGCTATGGCTTGCCTGAGACAGGATTCAAAACTACTTCTGTGGGTGGCACATTGCTGCAGCCCACTAGCAGCATTTTACTTACAGGCCCTGGGTATATGGAATACCACTTTATAAGGGTCTTAGTAAATTAAATATGCCAACCAGGTCTACACAAATGTCACCATGTTTAGGGGAGAAGAACATGCACTTTAGCACTGCTTAGCAGTACTCAGTGTCCTAACACCAACAAAAAGAATCAACTAGAAACAGAAGATACAAGGAAAAATGTCTGGAGGAAGCCAACCCAAAGGATGCCAGGTCTAACAGGATTCCTAGAGGTCTGGAGATCCAGCAGGTAGGTGGACTTTGCCTCTCATAGGCCCATCCAGCGATCCTGGAGAGCTCTGGGCTCCACGACCCACACTTTCTGGCCAGGTGGAAACTCCACCAGAGTCCCCCATCTGGTCTTACCAGAGCGAGCTTCATAGCCTCTTTTATGGTCTGAAGGTTGCTTTGTACCTTTTTGCAGAAGCAGTGCATCCATTTGGTTTCAAAGGGCCAGCATGTAGCTGAGCACATGCTGTGGAGGTTTCCCGGGAGCTTGTTCCCCCCTCCCTCCTTCAGAGTAGCCATTGAGGAGTTCAAAGGAGCTAACCCCGACTCCTTTCTAAGTCACCTCCCTGTAGGCAAAGAGAAGGCATTAAATGAGGTCATCCCACTCATGCCTCACGAGCACAGGCAGGCCCATTGTCATGCCTTTGAACGTCTTTTTGAATCTCTCCACAGGTCCATTGGTTTGGAGGTAACAGGATGTGGTGAACTTGTAGGTTTTTATGACAGAAGTCCGGATGGTCGCATCATAAGTATAAGAAATTTGGCAAATGGCATCATTCTTTGTGTGGATCAAACGGCGTTAAGCAGAGACAAGATTACCTGTGATTAATTGTGCAAGATTGGACAAATGCAGTAGCATCAAGTAACGAATTAACGAATCACGCAGTGCGCCTGGCTTGGGGTGTTAAGGACACCCCATTTAAGTGTTGATGTTGTCAGTGTCACCAGGGTGAGGCACTATGCCAGTTCACGCACGCACTTTTGGAGGACTAATGAGAATATAGCAATCAGGACTAAACACGGTGTGCATCCCGTTCATATAACCATGAACTTGTAGGTTACCTCACACTCATCCACATGGACTTCATGTATGCTGACATTTACTTAGTGCCTTGGAAAGACACTACCTCCTAGATGTCCTACCAGGGGTATGTCATGAGCCAAACTTAGTAGGAAGGTCCTGTAATACTGGGGGACCACCAGCACACATGCTTCCAGAGAACCAAGAGCCTTAGATTCACTATATAGGAAGACCTCACTGGTGGGCCCAAACTCAATTTTTTTTTTTTGCAGAGTTTTATATAGCGCAAACTTGACCCAAATCCAATCAGGTATCAGAGCGCTTTATATAGCACCAGTTATGTTACATGAGGACACACATTCTTTTTTGGTTAGGCATGGGGAGATTAAGTGATTTGCCCAGAATCATAGGATTGTCAACCAACAAGCTCAGGCAGGTCACCCAGGAGTGCAATGTCCTCCCCTGGTGGTTGTGGGCATCATCCTTAGGTGCCCCATCAGCCTTGACCGTGGAAACTCCAGGAGCTAGTTTCTGACGCCTTTTGCCACTCACTTTCTTGTCAGCTTTCTGGGTCATTTTTTCAGATTCCTGACACCCATGGCGCTCTTCCCGGGCAGTCATGGACCGTGTGGTTATACAGATCCAATCAGACAATCCCAACATCTCCAATTGTGACCTGAACCCTACCTCGCTCTAGGTACTGCGCTCCAGGTCATGGCCTAACAGACAATCTACAGGCATGGCAGGGCACACAGCTACTTTTCAGAGAACCAGAGACTCTCCGTACTCAAAAGGAACCAGAGCCATGGGTAGATGGCTCTCACGATTGTCAGAATGTGTTAGGGAGGACCAGTCACAGGTCTGGGTGGAATCCATCATCTTTCCTTAGCTCACTTTGCCACCTCAGTTTAGAACTAGCTATATGCAAATCAGTCTTGACCCAGTGCCTCATAGGAACAGTGCATCCTGAACTACCATGCCAGGTCCTCCCTGGACCAGGAAATAAGCATCCTGGGACCGGTTTCAGGGCATCACCTCTCATCAGATAGGCTAGCTTGAAACCGGTGGTGTAGTGAGCATGGGACCCACGTCTGGGCACACCCTTCCCACTTAGGGTAAAAATGCAACACAAAAAGATGATGGATGGAATGTTGAATATTTTCAAACATACCCCCCCCCCCCAGTCACATATGTGGCTTTAATCCATCGGTATTTTGTTTGCCATGCTTGACCTGACTTGGCAGTTCAGGCTGGACGTATCCCATGAGGAACAGGGTCAAGACTGATTTGCAAAAGTCTTGGCCTGAACTTGGATGGCGAAGTGAGCTAAAGAATGATGATGGATTCAACCCAGATCTAATCGTGACTGGGGGTGTGTGTCTGAAAAATGTCAGTGCTCCATCCATCATCTCCTTGTATTTGCTTTGTTAGCCCTAATTTGGCAGGGTAGGCCCAGACGTGGGTCCCTTGCCCACTTTGCCACTCGATTCGAGCTAGCCTGGCTGATGAGGGGTGTTACCCCGAAACCGGTCCCAGGATGCTTGTTTCCAGTCCAGGGCAGATCTGGCTTGGCAGTTCGGGCTGGACTGTTCCCATGAGGAACAAGGTCAAGACTGATTTACACATGGCTGGGTCTGAACTGGGGTCACGAAGTGAGCTAAAAAACAATGATGGATTCAACTCCGATCTAATAGTGACTGGGGTAAGTGTCTGAAATTTTTCAGCACTCCATCCATCCTCTCCTTGTGTTTGCTTTGTTCCACCTATGGTAACAACTCAACGCCTATGTGCTTGTGCTAGAAAAGTAGGAAAAAAGATGTAGTGAGAAGTATTTCTTTGATCGGTCGGTCAGATACAATGATACTTACCTTGATCTCATCTATCATGGGCACAGACTGCCAGAGTGTCCCGGCATATGCCATTCTTCTTTTCAGGGCCTTGAAAATTGAACAATCATTTCAACCAGACCATGTCAGATGTGATTTATTTAGCATTGACTAAGCCAGGATGTATCCCTGTGTACCATGAAGCAAATGTCTGCAATGTTTTTGTTGAAACCTTGTTGTAGAGTGCATCCAATTTGAATTCTGTCTTACTCATGAACTATTATTTCACTCATGGACAAGCAACATCATCAGGGGGCTATGTAAACTTTATTTAAAAATCCCAAGCGTATCCAAGGCTGCCCATAGATTGGTCTGAGACTTGTTGTTTAGGATATACCATTCCTGGAATGAGATGCTTTGCTGCGATGGAGGGTCAAGTGGGTTGCTTCCACTGCTTCTGTTTTTTCTTCTTGAATTTCACCACATTGTGTAACAGTTGCTTTATATGGGGTGAGCAGATATGCTGAGATCATCAATTAATTTGCTAAGTCTACAGCATTAGCACGAGGATTAGTGATAGATCAATTAGATGCCTATGCCAAGATGCTGGTTCAGAATTGGATGGCATCAGATATACATATTAGCAGCAAGAGGGGGTGCTTTTGAAGGTTCCCAACACCTCACTCAGCATACATGAATAAATAAAGCACATCAACGATAGCATAAAGAAATTACATGATTTGGGGAATGGGCTAGATTTTAAAGACATCTTTACATGCTTACATGACATTTTTGGGCATTGAGGAAATAAAATTTTGAAAATGATAATTGGAATAATTTAAATGGGGACTGGGGTTTTTATATATGTCTTTATAAAATTGATAAAGTGCATCAATCTGCACTAAAATAAAGGCACCGCCAATTCTTTTTCGTTTGCTACTTTTGAGGATGTTGAAGACAGTGTTAATGAATACATGAAAGAGGAAGTATTGATGATGCTTTCGATCAAATTACTGTAAAGCAGTTTTGCCTCCCAGCAAAAAAGAGGGGTTGGTGAAATATAATCAAGTATTCCTATTGCTTTGACATTAATGTGTTTTCGCATCTGTATATTTCAACGTGCTCTGATGAATTTTATAATCAAATATGGATGTTGTTTTCTTACTAATCTGGAGCACACTTTAGTCTCTACAAAAGTTTTATGTCTGTAGTAGGCCTACAAACCATTTTATTCAAAGTAGTATATTTGCACGTTTCCTGCATCTCGCATTAAAGTGTAGCCTCATTTTTGATGTTGGCAGCCAGAAGCACAATTTAAAGAAATTAATGAAGTCAACAGTGAACTTATGTATTGTACCTCTTACCTCTTGCTGCAAGGACATCTCGCATTTTCTCCATAAGGAGATCCTGCCCGTGTTCATTAGATGAGTTTTGCTGGACATAACAGATTCTGCCACATGTTTACGCCCCATAAATACACATGAATAGTTAAATATATATAAATGCATGCTTGCAAGACGTGCCCAAATGGGCTGTTTTTGGACAAGAGATGTGGTAGAGTGAAGCAACAATTGTTGTATGATTATTTTGTTGTGCTGCTTGCCATTTTTGCATTGAAAATAAGCTAGACTTTAGGGACACTCATGCGTTGGTTTTATTTTAACAATACATACATTTTGCCGTTTTTAGGTCGAATATTCGAGTCCTTGTGTATATACTTTATTATATACTTCTCTTGTGGGCTTAAAGTAATTTCATTTGTTTGTTTCAGTGTCCTTTAAAAATCCTTGCTTGCAAGTGGTCAATCCTGTCTCTTAGTCCATCCTTTTTCTCTTTCATTCCTCCCAGAGAGCAGGGACTAAGTACTGTATGATTGTGCTTTGGTTCTTCATGTGTTCTTTGAGGCACTCTTTTTTAAATTTCTTTCCTGCCCGTGTTTCACATTGGGGGTGTGGGGGTGTTCAGGTTCAGCACCCGTATTTGTTTCCCTTTTCATTCGCAGAGCATTCTTGCTTCTAAACAGGCCTGTAAATCTGAATCTTATCTGGCTCTGTTTGCAGAGAATTTAAAAAGCAAGTATAAATTTGATAAATCTTTTGAAGGGAAAGCACTCTGGACATGACTGAAGAGGGGGCTGAGAGGCCCAAGAGAGTTCACATTACAGACTAAGGAATTCAGTGAGAACTTGCTTTTTATGCAGCTCTTTATCTCTCTCGGACTCTACCTACCAACATGGTGGCTTTTAGTTTCGTTTTGTGATTGCTAACACTCAAAAGGAAAATATGCAAGAGGCGGGCACCTACACAAGTTGAACTAAATAGCAAAGAGTGCTACAGACAGGTATGGAACTGGAGACTGCGACGCTGCAGCGTAGTGCTGTTGTGCGGAGGAATGCATGTCCTACACTCAATCAACTGTTTAATATGGGCCATCGCTCATTGTAGACCTTTCCTCCCCTCCTCCTGCCCACTTAGAAGACTGTCTTCTAGTGCTAGTGTCAAGCCCTGAGTTTCCATTTCAAGCAGTCAGACACGTTGTCCCCTCCCTCTGACCCGGCTACAGCTCTTTCTTCCTGTCTTAGGCACACAAGGCGCTCACAGACCTCAGCGCGCTGCCTGACTAGGAAGGTTGCAATGGAAGGCCTGAGACATGATTAAAGGGCTACTTAAGTTGGTGGTACAATCAGTGCTGTAGGCCCACTAGTAGCATTTCATTAACAGGCTGTGAGCATCTGTTACCATTTTGCTAGGGTCTTATAAGCAAATTAAATATGTCAGTTGGGCAATCAGAGCAAACCAATATTAGCATGTTTAGACGAGAGAGCACCTTAGCACTGGTTAGCAGTCTTAATACCAGCAAAAATGAGGTCAGAAAAGTGGAGGAGGAAGGCAAAAAGCTGTGGGGAAGACCACCCTAAGGCTTTCAGGTCTAACACATATCCCACCCCCGAGCTGAAAGTGGGAATTCTATTCACTAAGACGGAAGAACCTGGAGAGACCATCAGCATTTTTGTGGCCCTGGGAAGTGCTCCACTGTAAAGTCCATTCCCTGTAGGGAGATGGACCACCTCAATAGTTTGGAATTTTCACCCCTTATCTACATGAGCCATCAGAGGAGCCTGTAGTCTGTCTAATCCAGGTAGTGAGTCCCAAACAGGTATGGTCTTAGTTTCTTCAGTGCCCAGAGCACAACCAAAACGTTTCCTTCAATCGCACTCCACCTTAATTCTTGTGCTACTATCCTCCTGTTAATGAAGGCTACCGGTTAGTCTAGGCCCTCCTCATTCAACTGTGCTAGGACTGCCCCAATGCCATGCTCTGGAACATCTTTCCAAATCACCAATCTGGGATGCTTCCTTAAAGTCATAAGGGGGCAGCAATGGTACCATATCCCTAAACAAGCTCCTGTAATATCCTGTGAGGCCTAGGAAGGCTCTCACCTCAGTCTCAGTTACAGGTGGTTGGTAGGCCATGATAGGCTTAATCCTGGCTTGAAGGGGCTGCACTCTGGCCCTGTCCACCAGGTGACACAGATACAACACGGACCCCTGCCCTATCTGACACTTACTGGTCATGATAGTCAGGCCTGCCAGCTGCAGGGCCTGAAGCACCTCCTGGAGGAGGTCGAGGTGAGCTGTAGACAGTGATGGCATACAGGTAGGTGATGCAGCAGACACCCTATCTAGCTAGGACCCTAGTAACCAATCTCCGAAAGGTGGCAGGTGCATTCTTCGAGCCAAAGGGCATCACCCAAAATTGAAAGTAGCCCTGTGGGGTTGAAAATACTGCTGTTCTACCGCACCCTAATGTCAAATCAAAAGTATTGAGGAATTTGGCAGCGCGCAGCCTGTCATGAGCACATCGGCTTGCGGATAGGGTGTGCATCAGTCCATTTGATGGAAGTGAGACTCACATAGTCCACTCAAAACATAAGTTCTGTATTGATGCTCGGTGGGGCAGCCTTCGGTATCAGCACTACAGGGCTAAACCAGGGACTGTGGAGAGCTCAGTCACCCCTTACACCAGCATCTTGGAGACCTCCTCCTTGATACTGGCCCTCACCCTATCTGACAACTTGTACATTTTGTTCTTTACAGGTGGGCTGTCTCCAGTGTTCACATCATGGACGTGCTGGTATGTGAATCCAGGGGCAGGGGAGAACAGAGAGGCAAACTGCCGTTGTAACTGGTAACAGTCACTCGGCTGCTCTGTCATCAGAGTAGAAGAGAAGTTGACTTCTTCCACTGAGTTCCTGGGAAGATGGGAGGTCAGGGAGAGGCTCGCTCTCCTCTTACACTGCCTCATCTGTCACCACAAGCATGCTCACTTCGGACCTTTCGAAGTGAGGTTTGAGGCGACTCACATGGAGCACTCTTAAGGAGATTGTTAGAAATGGGATTCCTAGTTTGCTGAGGTATGCAACAGGCCAGGCAGGAACCACCACTCTAGTCAGGGTAAGCTAGATATACACTAATAGATAACCTGTGCCACCCTCTCGTAGCTCAGCACAGAGCAGTCAGGCTTCTCTAAAGAGGGAATGCGTAAAGTATTTGTGTAACACACTCACACAGTAACACTATGAATACACCACACACAGACTCCACACAAGTTTAGAAAGTTAGGTTATTATATTCTGAACAAAACAGGCCCAAAACAACAAAAACCCAATGTATAAAAGTTTAGATATTGTATTTTAAAGAAATAAATGCAGAAAAGCACCTAAAAGCAAGTAGCGCTAAAAAGGTTACTTTAGGTCACGCTTGACCAGTGCAAAGTCAAAGCTCCGGCTGACCACAATAAAACGTCAGCTGGCTACAGGATCTACGCAGGCCCCAGTGAACAAAGTACCCTTCCTGGTCACAAACAGTGAGATGAGTTGATCTTCTCCACGCAGTGAAGGTGATGCATCAGTTACAAAGACAGGTGCCAGAGTCGAAAGGCACTGAGCAATGTGCCAAATTCTGCCATGCAGTTGAGGGGATGAGTTGATCTCACCAAGCTGCTGAGGCAGCTAAATGCTGTCCTATTCATCAATCTCTGGAGGCAAAGCGCTGGTTCCGATGTGTCAATTTTTCTCTGCAGCAAGGTCAAGGCATTGAAATCAATGTTGCAAGTATCTAGGCCACTTCCAGCAAGCCAGGCACAGGAGCGGGGGTAGAGGCTTTGATATCCCTAAGTTTCAAGCAACAGGAGACAAGCCAACAAGCCCTTGGAGTCCAGCTTTCCTTCAGCAGAGTCAGAGAGCAGCAGCCAGCAGGAAAACAAACAGAAAAGTAGGCCTTCCAGATCGCAAGTCCAGTTGAGTCCTTTAAGCAGCACAGCAGTTCCTCTTGAAGACCTTATTTACAAGTCTAGTAGTGTCTCATTTTGGGGGGGCCAAAGACCCAGTACGTATATCCAAAAGGGTTGTTGATGTGGGGGTCACTTCAAGGCAGCTCTCTGAAATGCATAAGTATCCCTTTCAATGCAGTCCTGTCAGCCAGGGGGGTAATCAGTCCTTTGTGTGGGGACAGGACACTGCCTATTCAAGTGAAGTGTTAGCCCTGCCTTTTTCATCCTACCCAGGCAAGGCCATCAGTATGCAGATGTATGTAGATGGGTACTCAGACACAGCGATCACTCCTGTGTTGTGGCTGTATAGAGCGAATGCACAAGATGTAGCTGTCACCCACCCCAGATATGTATTGGAGGCAGGCTGTCAGGCACACAGAGCATTAAGTGCAGAGAAAGACCACTTTCTAAAGATGCATCTTTAAAACAGCAATGTTAAACCCAACATTATGTGAGGAGGATTTATCAGTATCATTTCAAAGTTATGAAACACGAAAAAGCTACTCCCCTCTAATCAGAATTACATCTTAAAAATGTACCAAGGAATTTCAAGTGTTAGTCTATGAGAGGGATAAGCATCAAAGTAGTGAAAAAAAAATAGTCTGTTTGTCACTACTAGGACAAGTAAAAATTAAACATGCATGTCCTACCTTACACTTACCCCTCCCATACGGTTATTTAGGGCCTACCTTAGGGGTGACTTATATGTAATAAAAGGGGAGTATGATGCTTTGCAAGTAGTTGTAAATGCCAAGTCGATGGGGCAGTAAACTGCACACACAGGCACTGCTATGGCTTGCCTGAGACAGGATTCAAAACTACTTCTGTGGGTGGCACATTGCTGCAGCCCACTAGCAGCATTTTTCTTACAGGCCCTGGGTATATGGAATACCACTTTATAAGGGTCTTAGTAAATTAAATATGCCAACCAGGTCTACACAAATGTCACCATGTTTAGGGGAGAAGAACATGCACTTTAGCACTGCTTAGCAGTACTCAGTGTCCTAACACCAACAAAAAGAATCAACTAGAAACAGAAGATACAATGAAAAATGTCTGGAGGAAGCCAACCCAAAGGATGCCAGGTCTAACAGGATTCCTAGAGGTCTGGAGATCCAGCAGGTAGGTGGACTTTGCCTCTCATAGGCCCATCCAGCGATCCTGGAGAGCTCTGGGCTCCACGACCCACACTTTCTGGCCAGGTGGAAACTCCACCAGAGTCCCCCATCTGGTCTTACCAGAGCGAGCTTCATAGCCTCTTTTATGGTCTGAAGGTTGCTTTGTACCTTTTTGCAGAAGCAGTGCATCCATTTGGTTTCAAAGGGCCAGCATGTAGCTGAGCACATGCTGTGGAGGTTTCCCGGGAGCTTGTTCCCCCCTCCCTCCTTCAGAGTAGCCATGGAGGAGTTCAAAGGAGCTAACCCCGACTCCTTTCTAAGTCACCTCCCTGTAGGCAAAGAGAAGGCATTAAATGAGGTCATCCCACTCATGCCTCACGAGCACAGGCAGGCCCATTGTCATGCCTTTGAACGTCTTTTTGAATCTCTCCACAGGTCCATTGGTTTGGAGGTAACAGGATGTGGTGAACTTGTAGGTTTTTATGACAGAAGTCCGGATGGTCGCATCATAAGTATAAGAAATTTGGCAAATGGCATCATTCTTTGTGTGGATCAAACGGCGTTAAGCAGAGACAAGATTACCTGTGATTAATTGTGCAAGATTGGACAAATGCAGTAGCATCAAGTAACGAATTAACGAATCACGCAGTGCGCCTGGCTTGGGGTGTTAAGGACACCCCATTTAAGTGTTGATGTTGTCAGTGTCACCAGGGTGAGGCACTATGCCAGTTCACGCACGCACTTTTGGAGGACTAATGAGAATATAGCAATCAGGACTAAACACGGTGTGCATCCCGTTCATATAACCATGAACTTGTAGGTTACCTCACACTCATCCACATGGACTTCATGTATGCTGACATTTACTTAGTGCCTTGGAAAGACACTACCTCCTAGATGTCCTACCAGGGGTATGTCATGAGCCAAACTTAGTAGGAAGGTCCTGTAATACTGGGGGACCACCAGCACACATGCTTCCAGAGAACCAAGAGCCTTAGATTCACTATATAGGAAGACCTCACTGGTGGGCCCAAACTCAATTTTTTTTTTTTGCAGAGTTTTATATAGCGCAAACTTGACCCAAATCCAATCAGGTATCAGAGCGCTTTATATAGCACCAGTTATGTTACATGAGGACACACATTCTTTTTTGGTTAGGCATGGGGAGATTAAGTGATTTGCCCAGAATCATAGGATTGTCAACCAACAAGCTCAGGCAGGTCACCCAGGAGTGCAATGTCCTCCCCTGGTGGTTGTGGGCATCATCCTTAGGTGCCCCATCAGCCTTGACCGTGGAAACTCCAGGAGCTAGTTTCTGACGCCTTTTGCCACTCACTTTCTTGTCAGCTTTCTGGGTCATTTTTTCAGATTCCTGACACCCATGGCGCTCTTCCCGGGCAGTCATGGACCGTGTGGTTATACAGATCCAATCAGACAATCCCAACATCTCCAATTGTGACCTGAACCCTACCTCGCTCTAGGTACTGCGCTCCAGGTCATGGCCTAACAGACAATCTACAGGCATGGCAGGGCACACAGCTACTTTTCAGAGAACCAGAGACTCTCCGTACTCAAAAGGATCCAGAGCCATGGGTAGATGGCTCTCACGATTGTCAGAATGTGTTAGGGAGGACCAGTCACAGGTCTGGGTGGAATCCATCATCTTTCCTTAGCTCACTTTGCCACCTCAGTTTAGAACTAGCTATATGCAAATCAGTCTTGACCCAGTGCCTCATAGGAACAGTGCATCCTGAACTACCATGCCAGGTCCTCCCTGGACCAGGAAATAAGCATCCTGGGACCGGTTTCAGGGCATCACCTCTCATCAGATAGGCTAGCTTGAAACCTGTGGTGTAGTGAGCATGGGACCCTCGTCTGGGCACACCCTTCCCACTTAGGGTAAAAATGCAACACAAAAAGATGATGGATGGAATGTTGAATATTTTCAAACATTCTCCCCTCCCCCAGTCACATATGTGGCTTTAATCCATCGGTATTTTGTTTGCCATGCTTGACCTGACTTGGCAGTTCAGGCTGGACGTATCCCATGAGGAACAGGGTCAAGACTGATTTGCAAAAGTCTTGGCCTGAACTTGGATGGTGAAGTGAGCTAAAGAATGATGATGGATTCAACCCAGATCTAATCGTGACTGGGGGTGTGTGTCTGAAAAATTTCAGTGCTCCATCCATCATCTCCTTGTATTTGCTTTGTTAGCCCTAATTTGGCAGGGTAGGCCCAGACGTGGGTCCCTTGCCCACTTTGCCACTCGATTCGAGCTAGCCTGGCTGATGAGGGGTGTTACCCCGAAACCGGTCCCAGGATGCTTGTTTCCAGTCCAGGGCAGATCTGGCTTGGCAGTTCGGGCTGGACTGTTCCCATGAGGAACAAGGTCAAGACTGATTTACACATGGCTGGGTCTGAACTGGGGTGACGAAGTGAGCTAAAAAACAATGATGGATTCAACCCCGATCTAATAGTGACTGGGGTAAGTGTCTGAAATTTTTCAGCACTCCATCCATCCTCTCCTTGTGTTTGCTTTGTTCCACCTATGGTATCAACTCAACGCCTATGTGCTTGTGCTAGAAAAGTAGGAAAAAAGATGTAGTGAGAAGTATTTCTTTGATCGGTCGGTCAGATACAATGATACTTACCTTGATCTCATCTATCATGGGCACAGACTGCCAGAGTGTCCCGGCATATGCCATTCTTCTTTTCAGGGCCTTGAAAATTGAACAATCATTTCAACCAGACCATGTCAGATGTGATTTATTTAGCATTGACTAAGCCAGGATGTATCCCTGTGTACCATGAAGCAAATGTCTGCAATGTTTTTGTTGAAACCTTGTTGTAGAGTGCATCCAATTTGAATTCTGTCTTACTCATGAACTATTATTTTACTCATGGACAAGCAACATCATCAGGGGGCTATGTAAACTTTATTTAAAAATCCCAAGCGTATCCAAGGCTGCCCATAGATTGGTCTGAGACTTGTTGTTTAGGATATACCATTCCTGGAATGAGATGCTTTGCTGCGATGGAGGGTCAAGTGGGTTGCTTCCACTGCTTCTGTTTTTTCTTCTTGAATTTCACCACATTGTGTAACAGTTGCTTTATATGGGGTGAGCAGATATGCTGAGATCATCAATTAATTTGCTAAGTCTACAGCATTAGCACGAGGATTAGTGATAGATCAATTAGATGCCTATGCCAAGATGCTGGTTCAGAATTGGATGGCATCAGATATACATATTAGCAGCAAGAGAGGGTGCTTTTGAAGGTTCCCAACACCTCACTCAGCATACATGAATAAATAAAGCACATCAACGATAGCATAAAGAAATTACATGATTTGGGGAATGGGCTAGATTTTAAAGACATCTTTACATGCTTACATGAAATTTTTGGGCATTGAGGAAATGAAATTTTGAAAATGATAATTGGAATAATTTAAATGGAGACTGGGGTTTTTATATATGTCTTTATAAAATTGATAAAGTGCATCAATCTGCACTAAAATAAAGGCACTGCCAATTCTTTTTCGTTTGCTACTTTTGAGGATGTTGAAGACAGTGTTAATGAATACATGAAAGAGGAAGTATTGATGATGCTTTCGATCAAATTACTGTAAAGCAGTTTTGCCTCCCAGCAAAAAAGAGGGGTTGGTGAAATATAATCAAGTATTCCTATTGCTTTGACATTAATGTGTTTTCGCATCTGTATATTTCAACGTGCTCTGATGAATTTTATAATCAAATATGGATGTTGTTTTCTTACTAATCTGGAGCACACTTTAGTCTCTACAAAAGTTTTATGTCTGTAGTAGGCCTACAAACCATTTTATTCAAAGTAGTATATTTGCACGTTTCCTGCATCTCGCATTAAAGTGTAGCCTCATTTTTGATGTTGGCAGCCAGAAGCACAATTTAAAGAAATTAATGAAGTCAACAGTGAGCTTATGTATTGTACCTCTTACCTCTTGCTGCAAGGACATCTCGCATTTTCTCCATAAGGAGATCCTGCCCGTGTTCATTAGATGAGTTTTGCTGGACATAACAGATTCTGCCACATGTTTACGCCCCATAAATACACATGAATAGTTAAATATATATAAATGCATGCTTGCAAGACGTGCCCAAATGGGCTGTTTTTGGACAAGAGATGTGGTAGAGTGAAGCAACAATTGTTGTATGATTATTTTGTTGTGCTGCTTGCCATTTTTGCATTGAAAATAAGCTAGACTTTAGGGACACTCATGCGTTGGTTTTATTTTAACAATACATACATTTTGCCGTTTTTAGGTCGAATATTCGAGTCCTTGTGTATATACTTTATTATATACTTCTCTTGTGGGCTTAAAGTAATTTCATTTGTTTGTTTCAGTGTCCTTTAAAAATCCTTGCTTGCAAGTGGTCAATCCTGTCTCTTAGTCCATCCTTTTTCTCTTTCATTCCTCCCAGAGAGCAGGGACTAAGTACTGTATGATTGTGCTTTGGTTCTTCATGTGTTCTTTGAGGCACTCTTTTTTAAATTTCTTTCCTGCCCGTGTTTCACATTGGGGGTGTGGGGGTGTTCAGGTTCAGCACCCGTATTTGTTTCCCTTTTCATTCGCAGAGCATTCTTGCTTCTAAACAGGCCTGTAAATCTGAATCTTATCTGGCTCTGTTTGCAGAGAATTTAAAAAGCAAGTATAAATTTGATAAATCTTTTGAAGGGAAAGCACTCTGGACATGACTCAAGAGGGGGCTGAGAGGCCCAAGAGAGTTCACATTACAGACTAAGGAATTCAGTGAGAACTTGCTTTTTATGCAGCTCTTTATCTCTCTCGGACTCTGCCTACCAACATGGTGGCTTTTAGTTTCGTTTTGTGATTGCTAACACTCAAAAGGAAAATATGCAAGAGGCGGGCACCTACACAAGTTGAACTAAATAGCAAAGAGTGCTACAGACAGGTATGGAACTGGAGACTGCGACGCTGCAGCGTAGTGCTGTTGTGCGGAGGAATGCATGTCCTACACTCAATCAACTGTTTAATATGGGCCATCGCTCATTGTAGACCTTTCCTCCCCTCCTCCTGCCCACTTAGAAGACTGTCTTCTAGTGCTAGTGTCAAGCCCTGAGTTTCCATTTCAAGCAGTCAGACACGTTGTCCCCTCCCTCTGACCCGGCTACAGCTCTTTCTTCCTGTCTTAGGCACACAAGGCGCTCACAGACCTCAGCGCGCTGCCTGACTAGGAAGGTTGCACAGGAGTCCGGGTTTCTGCTGTCATCTTCTCTACACTGGTGCCCTTCGTGGAGACCTTAATTTCATGCCCTCTTTGGAGCCCTTCCCTGTCTGACTCTCAAAGCTTTCCACTGTCGCCTGCTGCCATGCCTTTGTCTTCCCGCAATAATGTGTGTTTAAAGTATGATACTTCTGATTCAGTTTTCTAATTAGAAAGATATTTCCTACACAGGCTGCAGCTCGCGTCTCACTTTGCCTAGGTTATTTCTGCTTCCACCCAACTTCCTGCATTACAACGTGGCCTTTAAAATGCAGGCGAACGATTAATGGGAAATATGATGCAACAAATTTCCCCTTGAAACTACTTCAAATGAGTCCCGCAATGCAGTGGGATCGCGAAGTGCACCAAATCAGATTTACGAGGCCACGCGAAGCCACTTTTTATGGCTTGGAATGGCCTCAAAAATATGGAGTAGGGCAAGGCAGCGCAAATCGCTGTGCTGCTTTACCTTGTGCTAGGGAGGCATTGCATGGGCATTGTGGTGGGTGTTCCTACACAACACCCATGGGTTTTGACACATCCCCAGATTTACAAAACCATGTAAACCTGGGGATGTGCCAAAACCTACTACCTCCCTAGGGTAAGTGCAACGAGAAGAAATAACTTTATTCCTCCTCGTTTTTTTTTCTCTTTCTATGTGTGCTGCATTCTGCATTCTGCAGCACACATAGAAAGAGGAAAAAGCTTCTCAGGATTCTTGTTGTGCCGGAAGGTACCCCCTCCTGCACATAAACAATCCTGCATGCAATGCAGGCATCCTTGCACCACAGTGCACGGGTGCCTGCATTGGCGTTGGCTGCAGAAATGGCACCAGCACAGGGTGAAAGGAAAGGAAGGCACCCTATGCCATAGATGCGGCATAATCCTGCCTTTTCACTTTGACACAGGGCAGTGCAGCAAGGTGACTTGCTGTGCTGCTCTCCACCAAATCCTCATAAAATGCCTTTGGATCTACTATGATTGACATGTAATGCCTGACTAAAGACCATGTCCTGAACCCACAGTAAATCCCATGCACATTCATTTATTGGTGCTTTTGATTGCCGGGCATTACCATACCCCACATCCTACACCTGTGACACACAGGTTACCTTCAAAGTGGGCTGTGGCTTCAGCTATTTTCCGTATTCATGGCAAGATGACAACTTACTCCATGTCATTATTAATGCTCTTTCCATTTCTAAACTTTCATGTGACAAGCTATTTCACTCTAGGTGTTGTAGTGTAGACTCACAACCTGAAAACAATTATTTGTATGTGAAAAATTCAGGATTAGAGACAGTGTCCGTAATGACATGGAGTCAGTTGGTCACCCTAACTGTTTGTGAAGGCAGCAGCTGGGCACTAGGAGGGAGTGATGGCTGCGTCGGCGTTGCTCACCTCATCACTTTCTAAACATCCATCAATACCTTTGTATATTCCTTTACAAGTAACACCATGTCATATGTGATGCTCTTTCCTTTCCCAAAAGCTATTATCATTCCCTAAAGAAACTCCAATAATTTAAAAGTAGAATAACAAATCAACTTTGATGATAAATTGTTGGGCACGGT
The DNA here is from genome assembly GCF_964204655.1 of Triturus cristatus. Taxonomy (NCBI): domain Eukaryota; kingdom Metazoa; phylum Chordata; class Amphibia; order Caudata; family Salamandridae; genus Triturus; species Triturus cristatus. The sequence continues at coordinate 852,906,784 of NC_140588.1, read as the reverse complement.
GTTCTTCACAGTTAGTCTGTACTGTTATGCATCAATTTATAAATACAAAGTGACAAAATAACAAATAATACATGATTTTTAAAGCACCTATATACACCATACCGCGTATCCCTGCACTGATACCTGATCTATCTAAGCTACAGAACAAAATATTCTAGATCAGAAATAGCACCATGAGATACTAAGGAGAGCTAAACAATCAAGTTTTAAGTTTATTCCTAAAAGTCATTTTAAAAGGTTCTGCTCTCAGCTGTGCCAGAAAGGAATTCCAGGCGTTGGCATCCATTAAGGAGAAATAGTGTGCCCTTAATGTGACCCTAAAGCCTAAGTTGGCCTTGAGGATCTGAGATTGCAGGATGGTGAGTAAGGTTGTATCATTGCGTGCAGATATTTGGGTTCTTCCTGGGAGAGGATTCTATGACAGAAGCATATTGCTTTAAAGCTGATTGTTTTCTCCAGTGGGAGCTAGTGGAGGGTAGCAAGGGTCACCAATGCTGATGACCTTCTGGGGGGACTGAGGACCAGGCGGGCTGCCACATTATGGACTCTTTGGAGTTTTTTCAGACTACCTTTGATTGCTCCCAGGTTCAAAATGTTACAGGAATCTAACTGTGATGTTACCAGAACATGAACAATGGTTTTCCATGACTCGATCGGGAGCAGGTCTGGGGTCTTTCGTAAAGTTTTAAGGGTTCCGAAGCATTTCCCTGCTACGCTGCTAATCTGGTTTTCAAATGTTAGTTTGGAATTGAGCCACACCCCTAAGTTCTTGACTTTGGGCTTGGGTTCAGGAGTCTGGCCTAGAGCTTCCAGCCACCAAGCTGATGACCATATGGATGGGGCCTTACCCATAATAGGGATCTCTGTTATATTGGCGTTGAGCTTCAAACAGCTGATGGCCATCCAAGAGGCCAGTTCTGCTAAGCAAGATTTAAACTGTTTCATCGGCTCGTCTCCTGCCTGGGAGAGAGTCGCAATCAATTGAGTTTCATTGGCATATGACACTAGTTTAACCTTGTGTCTCTCAATGATCTCTGCTAGGGGCGGATATAGATATTAAACAAAATAGAGCCCTGAGGAACTCCTTGTGGTAAGGTTAGTGTTGCTGACACAAACAGACTCTGGGTGACTTGGAAAATGCGATCGAGCAAGAAAGAGGCTAGCCATTGTAGTGCAGGGCCACTGACACCGCATTCCTCCAGCCTCTGAATCAAGAGGCCATGGAATATGGTGTTGAAAGCCACGTACAAATCTAGCAATATCAGGTCTGAAGTATGACCTTCATCAGCACTTAGTCTCAAGATTTTGGTGACAAGAAATAATTCTGTCTCATTGGAGTGAACTGCTCTAAATCCTGATTGGGAAGGATGAAGCAAGTCACTAGATTCAATGATACACATTAGTTAATTATTGCCATGCTTTTCAAGAATTTTTGCAAAGAAGGCCAGGAGTTAGATGTGCCTCAGATTTTCCAAGATTATGGGATCTAGTGTAAGTTTCTTATGAATGTGGAGCACAGTTGTTTGCTTCCATTGCCTGGGAACATGCCTTGAGTGAAGTGACATAGTAATCAGATGCCTAAAGTAGGGGAGGATGGAGGTCATGCCTTAGTGCAGTATTTTGAGCTTGGGAGGGGTCAAGAGTAGATTCTGATTTAATTTGTAGGAGTCCTTGTGGCTCATCTAAGGAGGGACTGGTAAAATGTACAAGACCATAGTGATTGTTTGTGTTTTCTCTAGTGGCTAGTAGGTTGTTCCACTTCTCAGCCTCAGTAGTAAACATGCCATAAATTTTAGCCACTTTCGAGGCAAAGAAAGTAGCAATGTTTTTGCAATTATCCTTGAAGAAAGTTACCGTTGTGGGGACGCATTGAAAACATGATAGAAATTGAGCATGGAGAATAGTTCTTCATATGATTTATTAGATCTGTAAATTTTAAGTGAGTAGAACTGTCTGTGAGTACGTCTGATAAGCTTGTGGTATTTTTTGAGCGCTTGTTCATGGTTGATGACCAGGCTGTATCCTTGCCTCCAAGCATGTTCAAGACTTTTACATAGTTTCTTGGCTGCCGTTAAAGGTTCATTGTACCAGGTTCCAGAAGGGGAGGCTTGTGATTGACGTCCAGGGGCTAGGTGGACTATAAAGTCTAAGGCTTCTTTGATCGATCTTTCTAAGTTAGTATCTGCAAATTCCACGTCCTCACCCAAAACAGGGTTGGTGGCCGATAAAGCACACTCTGCCTATAACTTAAGAAGGAGACCAATGATTCTCCTTCGCCATATCCGGGGCGCAGAGAACAGCAGCAGCACTGACGCTCACAAGTTCCAAAATAGAGGGTTGGGTTAACTTCACTGCAAAGCCCAGAAGGAGAATCATTGGTCTCCTTCTTAAGTTATAGGCAGAGTCCGCTCCTATAACACAATGTCAGGAATTAAGTGATTGAGTGCTCTAACAAAGAGTACTAAGTGAATCTACTTACACACGTTGATCGACTCTATATTCCAATCGTTTTTACACCGGTCCTGATGAAGGCCCCATGACCCACTAGGGCAACATAGGGCTGAAACATGTTGACCTACCACAACCAAGCACGAGGTGCTAAGGATCAATAACACACCCGCAACAGCATCACTCTTTGTTTTTATTATCCCTTTCCTGATCATTTAAAGAGTCTTTACAGGAACAGAGGTAATTTTAAGTCTCACCTCTTCTTCATGATCCACCTACCACTCGCAACTGTCGCAAGCCATATATTCTTCCTCCTGGTGGAGGACAGTAGATCAACTGGAGAACTGGACACTCAGGGCATATATACCCAATGATGATGCTGTTCACCTACTCATAGGAGCGGAGAATCAACATATAATGCACCCTTTGTTAGTGTGAATGAGGGTCTCTCTGAAAGATACATAGAGACTCTGGCAAAACTGATACAAGTGTTTCATTCTTTTGGAGTATGAATCTACCATTAATGGAAACTGAATGATTCTCTGCTTCTCTCTCCATCCTTCTTTTGGTATGACTATGAGAGGGGAACCACCTACCTTGATAGAATTAGAGCAGCCCATTGGTAAGGCGGAAGCTAATTTCCTGAGTTTGAGGGCCAAGTAACACATTCTCTGGGAGTTAAAATGGGCTGAGGTTCTGGCCCCAAGCCCCCAAAAGGCTTGCCTTTGGTGTGCTGGGGTGTGTCCATGCATCAACCACATTGAAATAGTCCACTTTAAGAGGGGTGGGTCTATTCTCCTGCCAATCCACATAGAGGGGGGCAGGAAAACAATCACCTACCGGGATCCAGCGACCTCACACACGTCATGAGAGCTTCCTCCCCTGCCTGCCAATACTGAAAAGAAATGGCAATACTGGTAAAGAAATGGCAACCTAAAATAACAATGGAAATTAAAAGGTGAGAAAAGGAAACCAAATACCAGTTATATATTGGCATAATGAAATAGGCCGCCTCAAGACAGGTGTGTCTATTCTCTGACCAATCCAAACAGAGGGGGGTGGGCAAAGAAACACCGATTGGGCCCAGCAACCCCATGCACATTGGGAGAGCTTCCTCCCCTGCACGGTAAGTCTGGACAGACTAAAATACGAATGGAAACTAAAAGGTGAGAAAAAGAAATCAAATACCAATTAAAAGCAGAGGGGAGCAAGGCATCTCCCTACACCTAAAAGTGCTACAAGGAAAAGAAGCAAATGTTATTAAAAAATACACTCCAGACAGAGTCGTAAATCCCAGTCTGAATGGAGTGAAATAATAAGGGAGAAGAGAGTGATCTTCTACCAGATGTCAGGTGCGGCGCGTCTCTGAATCTGCCATAATAAAATAGGTTGCCTCAAGGGTGTGTCTTTTCTCTGACCAATCCATACAGAGGGGGCAGGAAAAGAAACACCAACCGGGGCCAGCAGCCCCATGCACATCAGGAGAGTCTACTCCCCTGCTAGGTGATACTGGTAATGAAATGGCAAACTAAAATAACAATGTAAACTAAAAGGTGAGAAATCAAAATCAAACACCAACTAAAAGCAGAAGGGACCCAGGCATCTCCCTCCACTTCAAAGTGCTATAAGTAAAAGAACCAAACGCTATAAAACACTTTTAAAAATACACTCCAGACAGAGTGGTAAAGCTCACTCCAAATGGAGTGGAATAATACAGGGGAAGAGAGTGATCTCCTACCGGAGATCAGGACCGGAGCATCTGCGCATTGCCCATAATGAAATAGGTGTGTCTGTTCTCCGACCAATCCACATAGAGCGGGGCGGGCAGGGAAATTCCAAATGGGGCCCAGCAACCCCTTGCACGTCAGGAGAGCTTCCTCTCCTGCATGGTGATACTGGTAAGGAAATTGCAAGCTAAAATAACAATGGAAACTAGAAGTTGAGAATAGGAAATCAAATACCAGTTAAAAGCAGAGGGGAGCCAGGCATCTCCCTGCACTTAAAAGTGCTACAAGGAAAAGAACCATGAAGCAATGCATAAAGCTCAAGAGCATTACCATTTTTGTGTATGCAAGCAATTTCATGGTAAATTGTATGCAATTAAGTTTATAAACAGCAATATGCAGGCTTGTCTTTCAGCATTCCAGGAAACATTTACTATTATGGTTATCTGTGAGTAGCATATAATTACAAAGGTACATTCTGCACATTTCTATTAATATGCATGTTGGTCTTTGTAGGTCTAATGAACTAGCAAAGTGATGGACTTAAAATCATTACAATAAAATGTACATCAAAGAGAAAGTTCAAATAAAAATCATATTTGTAAATTCTGCCGGTTATTATTCCAACATTTTAATGAAAATCTGTTTGGGAAATTCAAGTCACATATGTTTCATGGTATTAAAATAAAAAAATCAGTTTCAGCGATTGTGAAAGATGTGAATGCACTGAAGGAAATTCAGTTTGCCTTGTTAAAACTTGAAAGTGAATACTGACCAATGTATTTTAGCTTCTGTGCTGTAAATGACACCTGACCTAATATTTGCTGTAAAATTGCCAGGTGCAACAAAGCAACTTTACAGTTTTTAAGTAGGTCACTTGTATTGTAGGACATTTAACACGAAAAATTGTGACATCGTGCTAAAGGTAGTTTTTATTTAGGTTGGACTGGGGCCATAAAGCGAAGCAAAATGCCGCCCTCTCTGATCACGTCCTCTCATTGCCACAGAGCTAATTGGCTTGTAGAAATTAATGCAGAAATCAGCAACATCCAGCTACATTCATTGGGGGCTATTCACAAAGGTAATTTACAATTGTGAGCAATTTGCACGTGTAATATACTGCTACACTTTAGCGTACATGTTCTACTTTGGGATATTCATAAAAGTGTAAATGTATACTTCTCCACTTCCTGAACGGATCGGTGGTGCCAAATTTAAAAGTGTAAATTGCTACTGTCAAAAAGAAACGGTAGTAAGTCTTAACCCACAGACAAGCGCTGGTCCTACAACACACTCTCACATAAAATAATGGAGCTACTGAATTAAAATAAAACCACTTAGTAAACAATGTTAAGGTAAATATAAAATATTTAAGAAAGTTAAAATACAAACAAATATAATTTAATGTTAATAAAACTATCTAAAATAATATATAGGTGGATACTTATTGCTGCATTATAAAATATTGGACAACATGTTTTGAATTTAAAAAAGCAACACTACATTTTATTAAAATATAATTACATTATTTTTAATTAATTATGTACGTCACTTTTAATACTTTTTGATACATACGAAAAAACAAATATTTTGGTGAGAATATATGTATTTTTTTAAATTTCATCCAAGTAACTTAAATTTAATTCAATATATATATGGCTCAATTCAAACTTAAGTTGATTGTGCTGTAGCATTTTTGGTCTACATATAATATATATAATATAAGTATATACAATTAATGTATAATAAGATTCCCCATAATCATATATGTAATAACTTTTTTGTGGTGGTAATCTCCCTATGGTAAAGTATAAGAAGAGGTTGGGTGTAGCTTTACCTGTGGCTGGCCATGTGTGGGGCAGGACTTACTTCAGCTCTGAGCTGGAGTAATTTACTACTGTTTGGAGTCCCTTTTTGGCTGTAGTAACTTTAGAAGAGCGGTTTGTGTATAGGAACTGGCACTCCAAACCCCCATAATTGCTGCCTAAAACCCACCTATTTTATACTAAGTATGTCCCATTTTTCAACCATCCCCTTAGTCCCCCCCACATTAACTACTAAGGGGTCGATTACAATGTCATTTGGAAAGGCCCCAAAGGGCATTCTTGTCATACCAATTAGATTCAAAAGCCTGTTTCCGACTGACTCGGAAACAAATCTGAACTATTGAGTTTGATGTTCGGAAACCGTTTGGACTTTCCGACTCGTCTCTGACCGGGATTCGGAGTAACTGTGTCGTTCGGAGCCAACTAGTACAGGTCTGCGGACCGAAATTTTGACTGACCAATAAGGATGTCAGATTCGGACAGTCTTTCCAAATTGGTTGTTCTGACACGGATTGGCTGTCGGAATCTGACTTTGGGGGTTTGTAGCAGGCCCCCCTTCACCAGGGTGTCACCGAATCGGGACCGTGGGGGTACCCATGGGTCCCCCTTTTCCAACCATGCAGAGTGTGACAGGCACTTTGGGGTGCCCGTCACAGGATGCACGACTTTCCACAAACACCCCTTTCTTCAAACAGAGCCTGTGCATTCGGTCGGAACCAAGGTTACCATTGAAGTCAATGGGAGTTCGACTGAATGGTGTTCGGAATCATCGTAATCGGTCGGACGGACTCCCAGAATCCGATCCGGTCAGAAACCATTCTAAAACTGATTCAGACGGAATGCTTTCCAGACAACATAGTAAACTTATATGTGTGGGGCTCCTTCCATAGAAAAGATAGGAGAAATGGAGATTTACTTTTCTAGGTTTGTGAATACATTTTGTAGTACTATTGTAGTACTACTAAACATACTACAACATGAGTGAATAGGCCCTTTAGACTCCCAGAGGTCTGCAGAAAAAGATAATCCTAATAGATGTGCTCTTCCAAATGCTTGGGGCACTTCAATTAACACTGATTCACATACACAACTTGGGACACATTCTTAAAACTAAGGGTAGTCCCTGAGAAAATACTACAGGGGGACAGGGTTGCAACTCATACAACCAGCAAAAGATAAACATCTGCGTTTTCAGTACATAAGTTCTAACATTTTAACTTGAATCCCAGATAAATATAATTTCAGAGTATAATACCTAATACACCTAGTTCTTACTACCAAGAATGTGTAAATGAGAAATCTTCCCTCAGGGGTTGAGCCACAATAATGCTGAAGTTCAAATATAGATCTGCGCTTTCATCAACTCTACAATACTGGCTATCAATGTATTATCACGGAAAGTAGAGTCATTGTTGAGAAAAGTAGATCCTTTTTTCCTTATATATGTCTGTTTGATATGTTGGTAGCAAATATTGTGAAGTCTACTTATGTGCAATTTGCTTTTCTTTACCTCTATAATGTGAAATACAACCACTCAGAATCAGAGTACAACCTGCTTGACTGCTTTAGGGTTGGCTGCAATATGTTACTCGAACTGTTAAAACATAACTCTGCTTCTGAATACCTTTCCCTCGAACCATAAGAAATAAACTAGTTGCAGTAATTGCCAGCCCTCTGTATACCTGTAGTTCAGACTAAAGAGGATAATGTAACATTAGCTCTAGTTTTCCCAATATCATCAATATCAACTATGCCACCATTTTTAGAGCAACAGTAGGTATCTTACACTTTCGATATATAATCAAAGTGTCTAAGTGTTGGAAATTTGGTTATTAGTAGTAATAAATATGCATCTACCAGTGGTAATAAGGCCATTAACACAGTCTAGGGCTCAGTACCGGTCTCAATAAACTATTCCCATGCTCAAACCTGTGTAGCTTGGCTGTGAGCAGGCAGGCTTAATTTAGGAGACAGGTCTGTAAAGCATTTAAAAACACCAATTCAGTAAATAATTAAGACACAACATACATTAAAAATATCACACCAAATTATCAAAAAGGAAATATTTGTATCTTTAAAATGACACCACAATAACAAAAATTCAATGTAGGGATCCGAAAATATGAATTTTTAATGATTTAGCACTATATAGCACATAAAAATCTATAGCACCTCTCTGGGACATCTTTTCGCACTTTACCAGGACAAAGTCAATGTTTCAGGCTGTCTGCAATGGAGCCCTGCTGGTATACCCCTCGCTGTAGGCCTTGGTTGAAATTTTACCTGTGGACTTAGAAACCTTTCTGGAGCTTTTTCTGCTGGGGTCCCTCAATGTTCTTCACCAGTCCGGATTCAGTGAGGGTTCGCTGGCTTGCTTTTCATGGAGCTCTTGGTCAAACTCTGGAAATCGGACCTCCAGAGCTTTTCCGAGGGACAAACCAGTAGTTCGCGGTTCAAGGCTTGGCTCTCACGGATGAGTTGGTGCCCTTTTGGAGCTTTTTTCCAAAGTTGCACAAAACTTCTGGAACTTCTTCCTGAAGTTCCTCGTAGGGTCCACATTGTCCAAAACACAGTCAAAGGGTCTGGAATTTCCAATAGGGTCCTTGAATGTTTGGGTCCACAATTTCCACAATGCTCCTGAACAAAACTCTTACAAATCCACTGGACGCACTCGAGGTATAGGGTTCTTGGTGGTGATCCTCAAGAGCTCTGTTGACATGTAGCTTGCAGGGAGTCCACTCTTTATATGTTTTGAAGCAAGGTACTTCCAAAGGGCTGTAGTTCCATAGAATGCAGTAGGCGCCCTCAGTGAGAATGCAGGACCTGACGGTCAATTCAAGTTTCCAGCTTGGCAAGGCTTCTTCTCTTCTTAGTTACAAGCAGCAGATCTGAGAGGCTTTGCTCTCACATATGTATGCAGTGTTCACTGGGTTCAAGCAGGAGAGCTCCCCTCTTCAATGAGTTGCAGGGCAACACCCCAGAGCATGACCACTTCCTCTAAAGTGTGGCACAATCTTCTCCCAGAAAGCGTGTTATCCACAAAATTCAATATGGCTGAAATCCCAGCAGCAGGGGACCGAGAACTAGTTAAACCAACCCCCAGTATGGCTCATTTCCAAAGCTGTCATCCCCCTACCATCTGAAAATTCCTGCCTGAAGCCTGCCATCTGGCAAGGTCAGGGGGACTGATGGGTATATGGACCCGGCATGCTCTGCCTGTCCTATTACCCAATTGAAACTTCATGCTTTATGCCCCCCTCCCCCCTTCTCTGGCATTCCTGCGTAGCAGAGCTCTCTCCACCAGATAGCCTCTCCCTGGGGAGCAACTTATCACTTCATCACAGCAGCTTGGCTAATCCTGACAGACCAAAGAGTGGAATGGTGTACCCGTAAACAGATTTATTAATGAGTCCCTAGGTCCACTAAGCTTATTACTGCTTTATTCAAATCCAATATTCCAAATTGTAAAATCCAATCAATAAAAGCATCCAGCCAAAGTATTTCTTTCCAGGTGTCTTGAACTTTATCAGGCATGTATAGTTGTCAATTATGTTTTCCATTTGGTCCATCAATTGTTTTCTCTATTATTCACTCTGCATCACAAATGTCTGTAGATAATTGTTCGCCTAGTCTCAATAGCTAAATCAGTATTGTGAGACAAAAATGCCGCTTTCAATCCTTCCTTTTTAGTCTGGCTAATCCTGTTGACTCTGACCAATCAGGGAAAAGGGCAGGAAGGCGGAATTTTGGCTTACAGAAAAGAAAGTGTTATAAACAAAATTCTGTATACTTTAGGATAAATTCAACAATGGCATATTGTTGGATTTATCAAAACCATTCTCCTAAATCCTTGAGTGATATCTTAATTCAAGTCCTTTTGATAGTTATGCGGTCATGAACTATTGCAATGTTATCCTATGGGGCTAGGTATCTACAATGTGGAAAATTAAATGGACATTTCCTCCATCAGCAGAGCATATAAAACATACTTTATGAAGGCCCTGCTTATAGATAAATGACCCCCTCACCTGGGACACCTAGGAGAGATTTCAGGGGTCCTGAATATGCAAAGATAGTGTAGAGCCTCACTCCACAGTGCTTCTGGCATCAAAGTCGATTATGGGAGGCCCTTTACCACAATGGGGAAAGTGAAATGTGCACTTTCTCTATCCCCAGGGCATATAAAACATCTTTTATAAGGACCTTCTTTATAATGACATGACCCCCCCACCCCTGGGACACCTAGAGGACACCCTGGAGGTACCTAAAATGCCACAATTGTAGTTTATCACTTCTTAAGTGTCCCTACCACCAAAGTCAAGTTTGGGCACAATTTACATTTGAAAGCAGCGCTGCAACACAGGGCTGTTTTTAAAAAGACATCAGTCTCTCAGCAGTACACACATGCAAGTGCAGAAAGGCTGCCAGCCTCTAAACTGCCATGCCTTATTATATACTAGGGACTGATACGGTAGGTGGTGCCAACTATATGTGAACCCCAATATATAGTGTACCCTCATGTATGTGTGTGTTTTCACTGTGTTTTCAACAGAGCATTGGACCTGGGCCTGGTTAGACAGAGCCCAGGGACAGTCAAAGTCAGTTACCACCAGTACCAGTCAGCAAAAAATAGGGGTGCACAGGGACTTTTCAACACCAAGGATTACAGCATCCTTCGGTATTGGTAAACATAAAATCCCTTGTAGACTCATTTATTTAGTTAAAGCTTCTATAGAGATGTTACCACCTACAACATTTAACATTTATGTGCTGCACGTTTGGTGCATTCAAAATACATTTATGAATATTTAAACCAAATAATTATATATTTTTCCAGCAGCTTTTGAAACTCAAAGCATTCTGCAAAGCAAGTCAGCACAACATCATCTCCATACACACATTGTGGAATTTCTAAGGTGTGTACTTTATATCAGGGCCTAACCTAAAGGATCACCTCACATGAATGGAGAATAGCCACTAACTTCAGAAAGGGAGCGGGACTCAGTGTCCTTGTTGAGTTCATTAGGGACCAGTTTGAGAAACATGGTGAAAAAGGTGAGGATGTAGTATACTCTGGAGAGGTACCCTTGAGAGGAATCTGGGAAGAGAGAGTTGTGGAGCTCCCTTAGCATAGAGCTATTGCATACCCACACCAAGTGTGTGCCCTAATGTTCTTTCCAGAATTTCCAAGATTCACTCCCCCACATTAGTTTCAAGAATTTTCCAGGTTTTTACAACACCTTTGATTTTGAAGGTACCATAATTACTGATTCCAGGAGCACATTCTTTGTGTGAATTAAGTCTAGCAGAGACTATGAAGTTGCATTTGGCTCTCCAGAGAGATAAAGCTGCTCAGAAGAGTAAGGACAAGAAGTTTAAGATGGACAAGTTAGGGCTAGGTCACCTGGAAAATGAAGAAATGTAGATGGAGATACAGGATGCATGGTACTTTGAAGATACATTAAGAGTAAGGGAAGAGTAGCTAAGAGAATAGGAAGAGTAACAAAGAGCGATGAAGGAATGGGAAAAGTAAAGAGAACGTGAGCTGGAGAGGGAAAGATAGCCCTTGAGAGAGGGAAGTTTAGGATTGAGGCAGAGACAGCTCTGTCTGGAATAAGTGACTTTACCTCCAGTAGTTCAGGATGGGTTATGGACAAGATTTCAAGAGAGCTTGTACAAGTGTAAAAGTGTATGTCGAAGGGCAGGATACCATGGAATGGTTAGTGAGATTTGAGGTCACTTTTAAGGTGCAGTCCTTAAATGAAGTGCCCAAGGCAGCTGCCTTAATGAGTTGCATGCCACTGGAAGGGACACTCGCCATAGGAAGGATACCTGTGGCAGACCATATAGTTTATGAGTGAATGAAGGAAGCTCTGAATGAGAGGTTTGGGGTGAAGCCCGCTCAGTACCTTCAGATGTTCAAGGACTACGAGAGAGTGGATGGTGTTCTATTTGAGACATGCATTAGTAAAGTATTGCATGATTGGAATGAGTGTCTGAGAGGAATGGAGGCCAAGGATTTTCAATCCCTTAACCAATTGATGGAAACAAAGTGACTCTAAACATGAGTTAACTCCACCATCACTTAGGCAATACCTGTCAGACCTGACAGAAGGGGTCTAGGGAAGCCATCACTGTTGGCTGGCAGGTGGTTAGCTAACAGAGTGAACAACAGGCTAGAACAGCACCGTTATAAGCCAAAGAAGGGGAGGACCTCTCCACAGAGTGGTTGTAGACTGAATGGTAAGGGGCAGGGTAATTTTACTCGGTCTGGAGAAAAGCCTAGGTAAAATATTAATGGTAATAGAAATGGCTTGGCCAGGAATGAGCACCATGACAAGGAAGGACAGGAATTTCTTTCTAGTCCAAAGTGCTTACTTGCTATAAATGCCACCAAGTAAGAGACTGTCAGCAGGGTGGGGCCAACTTTGAACAGCATATAGACTTTCTGAGCAGGCTCTGCGACTGGCCCAAAAGGTGCTAAAAATGAGGCACTAACTGCAAGTTAAACAGAGTTCCCCTAATACCTACTACCCTAGAACAACCAAACATCAAGCCTCTCTGCAATACCTGATCTGAATGTTCACTAGAAAGCCCAGAATGCTTACCAGACCTGGGGCCTGCATGTTGGTCTGTAGGTAATCCAACATTCCCTTAAAGGTGCAGACTTCACAGTGATACCAGTGCTACAAAAGCAGTCGGGTGCTGTGCTACCAGCGATTTTCACCTTCCGGCAAACTACCCAAATGCCTCCTTTGCACTGTAAGCACTCTACTCCCAAGATCACTGCAAACGTTTCCTGTGGTGATCCACTAGGAGGGGAACCGCAAACAGGGGCCTGAGGTCCGCTCAATGTGTACACCGGACCCATTTGGCAAAACTGGGCAGACTCTCTATCAATATATAGGCAGTATCTGATTATAACTTTGTTTGTGTTGCCCATTTTGGATTGTGTACGGTCACCATGTACTATTATAATCAACATCTTGGTTATCTGAGTTATCGGGCACTAGGATCCGAAAATATCTGCTAGCACAAACCTACTACTGGTGATACACCCCGCATGCACCCCGCATGCAGTCCCAAGTATTCATCTGCTGGATCTATCCCATACAGCTCTAATTATTGTCTCCAACATGGTTTAAGGAGGGCCTCAACATCTTAATGTTCACACTTATGAGCACTAGAAATGTATCCTTCAGCCCCCAAGTGTATTGATGCTGGACTTGCCCCACACTTTTAAATTGCTGACTACCATACCATTTAAAGAAGGTTTAAGGGACAGATAATGAACCACACCCCAACTTCAACTGGCATTACCTTCTGGTATCAGAGGGAAAGGTTACAGACCTGTAGTCTAGGGTGGGCAAAGTGCCAGACTGGGGTTCAGATAAATGGAACTGCATTGTCATGGATCTGGAAGATTGCAGTCACAGGGATAATATCTGCCAGGAAACGCATAGGTTAGCTCCTGCCTAACCATTAAACTACAGTTCCTAGAAGCCAGGAGGAGGAGGAGCAAGCGTCTACAATAAGACGCGGCGTGTGCTCGTCAGCATGCGTGATTCTTGTTTGTCTGGTTATCGGCTCAGCAGCATATGGGACCCGAGCGGAGAGTGCTTCGTGCACTTCAGATTTTAGTGCAGAAGTGAGATGCCGCTCTGTAGTGCTCGGCTGAGCATGCCCTTATTTTACTGTTGATGGCTCAGGATTCCATTTTGGTCGGCTGTGGTGGGTTTGCTATGCCCACGGAGAAGTCGAGATGGGAAATTATAGAACACTGTACCGGCTGGAGAGTGGGCTCTGAATTAAGCTAATCTGAGCAGCGGTGAGGATAACCACTCAGCCCTAAAAGATCTGATTGTGCTGAAGGTATAAACAGGGCGGCGGTGAGGATAACCGCTCTGCCATCAAGAAGCTGATCTTGCTGGAGGTAGGGGGAGAATTACCTACACAGTTTTGTTTTTGTTTGCAATTCTGAAGGGAATAACATTTCATTTAAGTTGTTTGACTGCATCTATTTTCAATTACATGAAGAGTACTACGTAAAACACTCCAGTAGTGTCTTTGGAACATATAATTTTGGTACTTTACCATTTCTGGATCGAGACTTTCATTATGAGCAACTTTAATCCCACTGACATTTAGAGAGCCGGAACGTACTTGGATTCATATGCCTAAGGGTGTGTTTGGCAGAAAGTCCTGTGGTGTTGGTGGCAGGGGATGTGTTGTGAATTGTAGTATTATCTACAAAGGGGTCTGGTTGTTTCCAGTAGCTAGAAAGAGGCTTGGATAAGCACTCAAGTAGATAAGGTATATATAGCCCACTAGTGAGATCACATGAGAGTAGAATTGCATGTATATATGTATTCATGGTATTTGTTCTTTGTCTTATAGGTTCTCCTCCCCGCAGTTTACAACCTTTCCTTTCCCTCACTTGATCGCCCAAATACTATGTAACACTCAGTTGGAGTTGGGGATGTCAAGGGGTGGGCCCCTTTTTGCATCATCTGGACTCTGAGGAGTACAAGATCCTTGCAATATCTGCATCCTTGGGGTGTCCAAGAAAGAAAATTGGCCTGATGCCAAACGCTTCCTATCAATCTGGTTGCCTGCTTGCCTTACAACCATATTCAGCTCACCACTAGATTTCTCTATGGCTCACAGGCAACTCACTCGCAGAGAGATCACACCAGATTCGCCAATTCATTGAGACCAGCATTAAAAGGGCATATGCTATGATCTCTTAGACCCAGCTGTTATGATTGTTACCGTAAACATCATCACCACAGAATGCACAGACTGAGCAGTCTTAGAAAATTACTTGGACACTATTCTTGCCCAATAAATTGACACTGCAGAGGCACCCTTAGTCTCCTTCACACATCACCGAATACAAGCACACTGGTATTACATCATCTCAAACACCACAGGGAAGAAGAACACTGCTTACCTAAAAGGCCCTCTGCCACACAGCAGTGCAAAGACCCTGAGCAAATAATAAAAGGTGGAATATTAGATACTAATGAAGATACAGTTTACTCATCACCAATCATTCTGTGGTAATGAGGGAAAATGTAATGAATTAATCTGCAATTTAGCAGAACAAATCATTGGTGACAAAGATGCAAATGGAAAGACAGATCCAGCACTTGTCACAATACTGAGGTAACCCCACATTATCAAAATTTAAACAAGTAATTCAAGTCAAATTAGACTTCCACTTCATGTATACAACACTAACAGAAAAGGCACTGGGGCACAGCAAACACCCTTACTATGAGTTTGGTAAAAAGGCTGAACATTTAGTAACTCATCAGTTAGGGTAATTAAAAGCCCAACGCTCTATACCAGCTATCAAAACAACTACTAATTTGACCTCACAGCTGATGCAGACAGTGAGGAAATTTGCATCTATTTGCAAAATACTGTACTCCTCTTCCATTTTCATGACCTAAACTCCAGCGGAAGAGACCTTCTTTGAGTCTCTGCCCCTCCCCTGTCTTACTGAGGATTCAGCAGATGAAATCAACTGAGACATAACCACAGAAGAAACAAAGGAGGCGATGAAGTCCATAGTCAATATCAAGGCTCCTGGGGACAATCATTTTCCAATTAAGATATACAAAGTCTATGAAAATAGAACCACAGCAACCCTTTGAACAGAATTCAATGGAGCCCCTATTATCCTCCTTCTCAAAGTGGATAAAGAATGGCTGCACTGTGACAGTTATAGGGCAATCTCTCTGATAAATGCAGACATGAAAATCCTGACCAAAGTACTAGCTAGTTGGCCCAAAATTACATCTTCTCCTTCGTAAACAAATCAGAGGCATGCTTGATCCCAAAGAGGTCATCTACAACCGCATGCATTTGCTCTCCCATATCATTTGGTATGTGAAAAAGAAGAAGGTAAAAAAATGGCAATCCCCCTTGATGCCAAAAAGGCTTTCGACCTGACCGATAGACCATATCTTTTTCAAACATTGTAAAAGGCTGATTTCAAGGAACATTTTGTGCAACTAATAAAGCTGTTGCACTGCTCTCTGACAGCCTTTATTAACAGTAACAGCTTCCTCTCAAACAACTTCACCGTCTCCGGAGAAACTCGACAAGAGTACCCGCTTGAAGTGAAACTGTGCCTGTATGTCAATGACATCATAACGCTACTAACAGAAATGGAAACTTCCTTCTGTGCCCTCCTAGGGGTGACAGATGTTTTTGGCAACTTCTCAGCTTAGACGATAAACTGGGGGAAAAGCAAGGCCTTTCCTCTTAACCATACAGACACCCCAGTTGTAATATCGGGGTCATATTGCCAATGGTCAACCAACATCATCAGATATCTGGGGACTCACGATGGCAATGATCTCCTAGAAAAATGTGGACCTCTTGATCACAAGAACTGAGCTACACTTCAAGAGATGGTCTCAGATAAAACTCTCCCTGTAGGGCAGAGTACAAATAATAAAAATGGTGACGGCTCCTACTTGTTTGCATTATCCGAAGAGCCATTACGATCCATCTGGTAATCTAACAGAAAAAGATGACTAAAGATGATGGCCAAAAACTCCAACTTCGTATTTTGTAACTACAAGTGGGCACCACATCAGGAGACCTATGCCTCCCAGATATATCTCTCTATTACAAAGCGCATCAGCTAGCACACTTGGCATAACTTTTTATGACTCCCTTGAAATATTATAATGGGTGACTGTAGAACAAAGCCTGATAGAGGGACACACTAACACTGGGTTGCTGTTTCAAGTGGCTGATTCGCAAGAGAAAAGAAACTACTAGATATTAGTTAGGACACATATGTGAGACAGAGCATATAAACACCTGCAAGCCCATTCCTATTTTCACGAGAATGCCCTCATTTGGAATAACAAAGCTATATTAATTTAGGATCATGAGATTCTCTGGCAGGCTTACTCCAATAAAGGTATATTAACTATAGATCAATTAATCCAAGACATGGATGTGAAACCCTTTGAAACATTACAAAACAAATTAATGTGGAGAACAAGCAGCAATGGTGCGACCAATCTTCCCTGTGCCCTAAGACAACTATCTACCTTCCACCTGCCAGCAGAGGTCTATGAAAACCTAAAAAGAGGGAGCTCTTACACTGAGGTTGTTTCCAGTCTCTACTTTACCCTGCTGGAGAACAGACCCCCTTCAACTTTCCCTATGAGAGAAGTGCTCAGGCAAATTGGAAACAGATTATTCTGAATCAAACTTGGATGGCCTAATTGAGGCTTACATGAAGTGAGACTGAAATTCACCTTTTTCAAACTCCTCCATGATTGACTTTGGTCGCAAGCAATGGCTGCAGAGGGGCATTGTATCAGGAGCATCTGGTGGCTGGAGGTGAGGTCACCAAGATGGGGGCATAATTCACCTAATCTACTCATCTACATTTCTCTTATCCTTTTGGCACTGAGTCTTGACCACCCTGAACAACACCTCTGGCCAGAATCTGTGTCCCCTCAATACACCATATCTTTCTCCATGATATCCAGGACATTCCAGACATTAATTGTCAGAAAACACACAGGGGCAAGACAGCAGTGGCAGTGGCCTCAATGTCAGTTCTCGGATGTTGGAAATCACAAACCCCTCTAAAACACACAGATTGGACAGGACATATCTGTGGCTGAATTACATGAACAAATATATACTGCCTTTTAGACAAAATCAACCTTTTTGGAAGCATTTGGTCCCCATTCCTTTCACAATCGAAGAGAATCCATTGAATCTTTACTCTTACCTTTGACATTTATATTACCTCTATCAAAGGATTTCTTCAGATGCCGCTGTCAGGTGTCCCACATGTAAGAACTCTGAGTGGAGGCTCCAACCCTTCAAATATTAGTCTTCACCTCAAGCTGGAGACAAAAATAATACTGACGAACCATGTTAATTTATTCATGAATAAATATGTGTGTTGAAAGTAAGCGGACAAAGTTGTTTTGTTCTGATCATCCTTCTACCATCCCTTTTCTTTACTTCTGTTGCTTTAGTTGTATAAATTGTTTTCTACGTTTTATGTTGTAAATTGTACACTATTGATGATTATGCTCTGTACTCAGTGCTTCAAATAAAAATGTAATTAAGAAATAATCAAAAAAATAAAGACTGTCAGATGACAAAAACGTGGTATGCTGCCACCACCACACTCATGCTACTTAACTTTCTGGCAAGCCAGTAGGTTGTTCTCATTTATGAAAGTGGCACAATCCACGAGACAGGCCTAAGTTATGGAGCACAAGCATGATTTGTGTTCCAGGAGCTGGTTCAGAGACTACGTGTCCCAAGATCACCCGAGGTCAGGAGGAGAACCATATACACACCTGAAGTCCTTCTCTCTCTGTGGGGATAAATAGTGCAGACAGCACTTCCGTTGCAAAAGACTTCCAAGGAGCCGATTCTGGGACTACGTGTCCCAAGAGCGCCAGGAGTCAGGAGGAGGACCCTTTACATACCTGCAGTCATTCTCTCTGTGTGGCGCTATATAGTACGGACAGCACTCCCAGACAGTAGCAGCTCCTTAAGGGAGTGCTGCGGGGCAGTGGGGCAGGACGGGTAGGGGCAAGGTGGGGGGTAGTAAACTCAGGCACACGCCCGAGCATAGGTAAGTAAATAAATCAAACGAATTACATTGTGTGCGCTGCATCACTATATTACCTGGCAGCATAATGCCAGTTTGTGCACCACTGGTTTCACTCAGACGCCAGGCTTCCATTCACCAAACCTGAACTAGCCTCTATACTACCAAAGGGGATCCCCCTTGATCTCTATGATAGACAAACGCTATTCACCACATGATGGGCCTGGCAATATCTTCAACATATGTTGCGTGCCTTGTCACTTTACTCACCTTCTCTGGTGTTATTGGATAACCCCTGGTACACCATCACCTGTGAGACCTTGGTGAAGCACACTCTGACACAGTATGGCCATCACACATTTGGAGACTTATTTCCAGATGGACACTTCATAACACACTCCACAGACACTTGTTTTGTCGCAGCCTCTGTCATGGACTGCTTTGTGTTGCACCGCTTTTATAGTGCTCTCCCAACACCAATACTGGTGTACCCATTAAAACCAGATTACTTTACTCCTCTAACGCTGCTGATTAACTACGACAGCTGACTAGTGCCGAAGCTGTACCATACCAGTGTGGCTTTATTACCCACCCATGACTCACATCTCAGAGACACTCAGGAGCTGGATCTGGGGCACCAACTGATGAAAAAAATCGGGTTGCCTGCTGACAACAGACACGTTTATTATCACCTAATCCTCATCACAAACTTATCCACTTTAAGTTCCTGCACAGGGTGTACATCACACCTAAAGATCAGCACAAATATGACACCACAAGATGTTTGGAGTGCCCTAAATACCACATAGCAAAGGCAGATTTCTTGCATATGGCGTGGTCATGTGTCCATGCTGCATTCTTCTGGAGCAAAGTCTTTTCCCAACTGGCCCAAATGACTGAGATTGATACTGACCTGGTTCCACTCCTAGCACTGTTTGGCTACCTGCAGGATCTCTCGAAGGGTGTCCTTCGCTTCGTAGCGATGGCCCTTCTGCTGGTCAACCATGAAGTTGCACGCAATTGGGGGAAGGGTCATCTACCCAAAGTCAAAAATCGGCTCAATAGCATGGTTTATTGAGATACCGCCTGCGCACTATACACCTCACTCAGACCCCCAACAGCCAGATCGAACAGCAACCCCTCTGCAAATAATTACTGTTTGATCGATGACCCCCAAGACTCCCAATCTGCAAAAGCTATTACACCCAACCTCATCCCACACACTTGTTCCTCTCACTCCGCCAATAGATCAACCTCTGTCGTGGGCACCCCCTGAAGCCCTGACATAACCATGGCACTAAACGCTTCCAGAATACACTGCACATGTGGTTCAATTGATCCTTAACCATTACACCTTCAAAGTGTAGATACTGGCAGCATCAAACTCAGCTTGTCATATGTAGGACAATACAGTTATTAAAAAGATTATTATTTTCTTTTTTCAGTATATTATTTAACCCCTTGGCACTATACCTGCATATTATGCCAGCTGTTTCCTTCTGATTCTCTAATATTAGCAACGGTTAATCAAATGTGTAACCTCTAATTTCTTTCAACTTATGCAATAATATTCTGCAGCAATGCAATTGATGTAACAACTGTGCCACATCAGTGAAAGCTACCCATCAGCAACCAGGGGACAATACTAGTGATGGGCGGAATTGGGAGCAACTTGATAATGTCAGCATCAATCTACCACCTGCTTGTTGCCCTTATGTGGCAATTATGACGAATGTCCCCCCTTTTGAGCCCAGGTACAGTTGAGTCATGTTACCAATTTAGGAATAATGTCCTACACGGGTTACAGACTAAGACTGTTTTTCCAATTGCGAGAGCCATCCAAATAATCATGGCAAGAAGGGTTATGTGGATTGGACCTAATAGGGAGACAATACATGTTAGACACCCTAGAGTTGTATGAGAGATTCTATCAAGGGCTCCAATTCAAATATAAACTCTGGTGACATCCTTCTTCTCACTTTGGGGTATTTCTACCATTATCTGCACTTCTCTTGTAGGGCACTAGGTGCTCCCCCCTTGTTCAGCTGCTCAAGATTGACTGTCACTTTCCCATTCCAACTAGCAGGTTTGAGACCTTAAGCAATCTACACAAGATCGACTGACATAGCGTCTCATGATACACACACCATCTGGAGAAAGTTGGAGATCAAAATAACTGTATAAGCCCTAGTCATGGTCTCAATGTAGGACCTGCTACTCCTTCCCCTCTTTATTATTTCTCCACTAGTTGGTTTAGCTGATCAGAAGGACCTTAGCTGTGACTCCAATCAAATTATACCACCACCTTTGCCACTTTCAACAGGTTACACATGCAAATGCCTATTCACTTAATGGAACATAGCTGGCTTTAAAAATAATACATTTTTGATAACAATATCTTTAATTCCACCCACAGTTCAGTTGTTACTGCACTAGAGTATGAATGACCTAGATCCTTTTTTGCAAGCCGGTTCACAAAATTGCCTAATTTTATGGGTTGGGAATTTTAACATTCCGAAATGTGCCCATCCAGGAAAACCTGTGTATGTCATTACCAATTCAGATGGTGAGGGGGTCTCACATTTCATGTATAGTGTCTGTGGACATGCACTTAATTTTCAGGGATGGTCTATTATTATTAGAGACTACTATTAAAGTGAACAATATTCAGATCCTCTCATTTACTGGTAGAGGTGCTAATATGATTATTAACAGTACATTAGTTTCCTACTTAGCAGGGGCCCCTGTTACGGATTATAGAATAGTAGCAACCGCTGTAAGTGATCATAACCCCAGACCGTATCGTTGTTAATACAGGTTGAGAGGTTGGAGGCTAGCAAAATAGCTACCAGTATAGACACCATTAGGCCTAACAGGGTACGGATTAAATGGACAGGGGTTGATCCCTCAGTGGTGTTGCAAAGGCTGTTAGATATTAATGCAGCAGAGTTTAGATATTGCCTGAGTGACATGGTGGACAATAAATGGCTAGTGGATGCATTTGAGAATATTGCTAGGTCAATCTGTGCTCGCTTGACTCGCAGATCTAGACCCCGAGAGCTCATTGACACAAGGATGGTTTGATCACTCATGTTCCCAGGCTGCCAGATTACTGTGGGTTGCATTACACAGCTCTCCTAAGGACCTTACTGCCATCTAGCAACTTAGGAGGGATTATAAATTGCCATTTGCAGACAGGTAAAGGGTTCTAAGGGAAGGAGAATGGACCATCTGGCACGGTCGGCTTAGACCAATAATGCCACTTTGCTTTGGAAAACAGTCAATGCTCCTTTTATAAGAGATGATTCATTTCCTGAACTCACTTTGCATGTGCCCTGTTATGCATGTGTCTAGCATTATTTAGATATTTTTGCACATAAGAGGGTGATATATGTATGACAGGCATCCCAAATTATAGTAGCCCATTGGAAGTGTCCTTGGAGGAGGTACTCCCCTCCTTAGATCATAATGTAGGCGCAAATTGCCCAAACCAGATGGTGTCCCGGTCAACGCCTTTAAGGCCATTGGGAACTTTGGGGCCCGATTCTTACTCATATGCTCAGCGCAGCCGCTGAGTATAAGATCCCTCCATGTTGGGCAGACTCCATTATAGGGCCTGTGTTTAAGAAAGGTGATAGATCGGACTCTAAGGGGTCTATTACGATGGTGGGCAGACACCGTGACGGTACACGGGACCGACCTCCAGAGGTGCGGTGGACCCGTTAGGCCCATTAGGATGCAACCGCCACCCTGGTGGTCGCATTCCGCATATTTTACATTAAGCAGCACCCGCCACAATGCAAAATATGCATGTTGTGCATTTTCATGCCATACCAGTGCGGTGCCTGCCACCTTGTGTATGCCAATGCCCCAAGTGCAGCACCCCACCCCCTAAACCCACGGCAGCCCGTAATGGGCCCCCAAAGCTATTTCCGCTGGCCTTTCCATGGCGCATCGCCACCATGGAAAGGCCTTTAAAATTGCACATCCTAATATGGATGGCACCGCTACCATATTGATGGCCTTTTCTGCCGGCCGCGAATTCGACCGGCGGAAAAGCGGCGGACGGTCTTTCGGTCCGCCGCAGTGTCCCTCGCCATACTAATGTAGCTGGGGTGAAACTGGAGCATCTGGCGGGTGGATCGCCACTGCTGGGCCGGCGGTGGTGGTCTGCCCGATATGCTAATAGGCCCCTAAGTGTCCTGGCTCAATTTTTCTTATGGACTCCTCTGCTAAACTGATGGGCAGGGTTCTCTTACAGCATTGGAGTAGTGAGCTACTGATAACTCTATTCTCCCAGAGGTCCAGTATGGTTTTAAAAACAGTTTGGGGACTGTAGAACTTTGCATTAACCTAGACCTGAGTGTGGGGAAATACACAGAGGCAAAGCCTGGCTCCTTTTATTTATGTTTTGCTGATCTTAGCAGTGCCTTTGATTTGGTGGATCACAAGACCCTATGGCATGCACTCCTCTCTCTGGTGACAAAGGGAAACATGTTTAGCTTTCTTGCCAAAACTATATGGGAGTCTGGCTTCAAGGGTGCGCTTTGGTCCTAACGGGGAGTGTACCCAACCCTTTAGAGTCAAGAAAATAATTAGGCAGGGCTGTGTTTTGGCCCTGTTTCTACTTTCCCTCTACATTAATGGGGTTGGTGATGCCCTCAGATCTCTGCAGGCAGATGTGATTATAAATGCCGGTCATTCGGTTCCTGTGTTACTCTATGCTGACGACTCGGTATTGATGTCAGAACTCCCATCGGTCTGCTGGGACTGAAAGACGCCTTTGCTGATTATATTTAGAGGATGTTGAAGCTTAATAGCACTAAGACTTTCACAATGATTTGTGGGGGGAAAAGCAGAAATGTCTAACTAATTTTATTAAAGGCTCCCAAATTGTGAGGGTTAACACTTCTAACTATCTGGGCATGATTAATGTATACAAAGCCAAAGAATTATCAGTTGCCATGTATTGAGGAGGCATTTGAGGCCACGCATAGTATGGCCCTTTGCAGGCTGAACAGAATAGCTACATCAAATGGTTAAGTATCTCTTTCTCTACCTCAACATATATCACTCACAAAGAGGTCACAAAGAGGTCGGGTTAACCTATCTGGAAGATTTACTGATACTTAAACTAATTATGCTTTGGCAGTCAATTTGGGCTAAACCCGAAACGTCTTTATGCAGATCTACTATTATGGACTGCTTAACACTGGATCATGCTTTTAATATTCTCTGACTTGCCCACATTAATGATACATTTAAGCAGCTACATTTCTGCTCTGTGATTACATCACCACATAGTGTGTTGGCTTTGCATAGGAATGAAATATAAACTCTACTCTTAAGGCACAAGGGCAGGAAATAAGAGGCTTAGCGAAGGCACGTAACCTATGAGAGAGAAAGAATCCTTTATTTGGTCTTTCACAACCATAAAGCACACAATAAATAAAAAGTAAAAAACAATTATAAAATCTACCAAGTACAAAAGTTAAAAGACACAATATTAGTACAGGTTTACAGTCCCATTTGTGCCCTTCTTCACTTAATTAGTGTCTGTTAAGTTTGTTAAAAATCGGTTTTATTAGCGTCCTTCTTGCGTCATTGACAATGGTGGCATAAAGATTATTTTTGGTAACCTCATAGGTGCCGATTTTCGTCTTCATGTTTGCCTTTCCAGGACGGTAACAAGTCTTTAGAGTCATGTTCTGCTAATCTATACTGCATGAACCTCTTTTTTATCATAAGTCGGAAATGTGCTTGAGGTTTAAGTTGCAAGTAAGAATTTATTACCGCCCAGGTGTGACAGCGTTTTACAAAAGTTTTTTTTTCTTCCAAGATGGACAATTTCTTTGCAGCACTGTTGCACACTCTGTAAAATGCTGCCCTTTCCATCTTGCAATCACATTCCTCTTGGATTTCTAATTCCACCAGAGCTGATCTCAAGTATTCGCCCAATGTGTTGGATATTTTCTGATCAAACTCGGCCTTTATTTCTGTCCAGCATAAATTTTTCAGGGATCCGGGTTCTGAGGAACGAAATTTCCAACATAATTTGACAAAAGTGATTTTTCTCTGGTATTTTTGGTTCTGGAGGCTGAATTCCATGCAGATCTGAGCTGGTGATGCAGCGTTTGGGAGGTTAAAGACTGATTTGTATACCTTGGTCTGGAGCTCGTTTAAAATATCAATTTCCCAACCATGCCATATTTCTAGGCTGTAAGCCAGTGTGGGTAGTAGTTGTGCTACCATTACTTTCAGAAGGTGACTATAAGAGGGACAGCTCAAATTCTTTTGCAACTGTTTGTATGAAAAGATTAGTGATTGGGATTTTGCTCTTATTGCCCTTTTCTGATCTGTAAAGGACATGTTTCGGCCCAGCGTGATTCCCAAATATTTATATGTGTTAGTTTCCTCTATTCGTTCGCCCTTTGCGTACCATTTATATTTACCAGACCTCAAGCCTGCTAGATGCACTACCTTTATTTTCTTCTTGTTTATCTCCAGCCCTTGCAAATCAAAGTAGTGTATTAGGTTATTAATGACGCTATGCAACCCGATCGGAGTTTGGCTCATGACCACTATGTCATCTGCGTATTGACAGTACTGTATTGGCTCATTTGCCAATTTGGGTGAATGCCCATTTTCTTTAGGCAGATGGATGTGTAAATCAGCGAGATACATATTAAATAAACTCGGAGCCAAAACACATCCCTGTTTCAGGCCACATATGTGCTCATCTTGGATGACACTCTAATACCATCTCCATGCTTCACCCTAGCCCAGGTATCACTATGTAGGGCTACTATGGTGTCAATTAGTTTTTGCGGCAGGCCCCATGCTTTCAGTTTTCCCCAGAGTCGATCTTGTGGGACTCTGTCGAAAGCAGATTTTAAGTTGATGAATCATGCAAAAAGGCCGGATTTTTTTCTTATGGCTTTTTCTGTTCGGATTGTCAGTGCTGCCAGGTTCGTACTTGTGCCCATTCCAAGCCTAAAACCTGTTTGAAATTTCAGAATTACACTCCTTTCATCCATCCATGCTTGTAATTGTGATAGAATACAGGATGCATAAAGTTTTGCCTCAACATCGATCGGGGCAATGAGCCTGTAGTTACCAGGCTCAGTTCTGCTTCCATTTTTATAACTTGGGTGGAATATGTTCTCTCTCCAAGAGTTTGGGATTTTGTTGTAGCTGTATAGGTGATTGAAGAGCGGCGTGAGATAATTGGCCCAAAAATCGGGATCTTGTTTAAAAAAGGCATTTGGGAGGCCGTTTGGCCCTGCTGCTCCTTCAGTTTTCAGTTTTTTTATGATTACTGTTAGTTGCTTTGTGTTGGTTAGAATATTTGAACTGTGGAAGTTCAGGTTTTATTGGTCAGCTACCAGTTGTACATGTCCCTGGATAGGGGGACATATGTTGTTTACACTGTGCTTTTCCTCCTGCTGTATTTCCGAGTCAATTTCCACCTTCTTGTTGTTTTGTGTGTAGTTATTAAATTTGTGAATATGCTGTGAAAATGCTGCCTCACTTATTCCTGCATTTTGTTGCAATCCTGCTCCCTTTGTTAAATTGTTTATTATCCCCCAAAATTCACTGCTATTTGGCAATTTGCTAGCACTTAGTAGTTTCAGCCAGAGGATGTCGGTATACATCTTTTTTGCCTCCCTACAATCGTCTTTTTATTTCTTTCTCATTTCTGTGACTTTACTATTGTCTGTAGTTACTCCTGTTCTTGCAACTAGTGCCTTGGTTCTTACCTCCCTAGCTATTTTCCTTTTCTGATCGCGCAGCTGTACGTTGTACCATGTTTCATTATTTGTTCTTTGTGTCCTTTGGTGTGCTGGGATTACTGGAAATTTGATTAATAAAAACTTTCCTAGATTCTCCCAATTTTGTATCAAGGATTGGGTGCTTTGCGGCCCGATGTTGCTTACATATTTTTGCATGGTGTCCATGATTAGGTTGATGTTTGTCCTGTCCCACTTTAATTTCCTTAGGTTATGTGTTACTGGCATTTCATTTAAAGATGCTGTGTTCCTTTTCTGAGACAGTTTGGCGTTTTATGCCAATTCTTGTGGGAGGTGGTCACTTTCTGGGCGGGGATGGATGGAAAATAAATCGACTAGATGGAAAAGTCCCTTACTGACTATGGTATAGTCTATGATCAATTGTTTTTTCCCACACAGAAATGTGATTCTAGCCAGTTTATCCCCTTTAGTGTTTCCGTTCAAGATGGTCAAACCCAAATTTTCCAGATTTTGTATTTGATCGTTGGCCACTGGCTCGTTTTGACGCTTTTTGTTGCTTGAGTCGCTCTTCATTAGGTTGCTGTTAAAATCACCTGAAATTCTCAACTCGCAGTTTTTATGGGTGGTTTGCAATGCCTATGGTTTCACTATGTATGTCAAATCCCTTTGAGGAAGGTTTTCAGTCATACTTGTCTATAGTCTTGTTAAAGATTGCAGGGATCTGTTAGCATGAGCTGAAAGCCATTTTGTACTTGGCAGGCATTTTAGTTAGCTATGTGCTAGCCATTTGCTGTTTCCCTCTTCCAGAGCCTTGCACATGCTCAGAGGGGCCTAGCTAGTAGAATGCATCTGCTCCTAGTATAGAACTGTCAGGCTGTTCTAACTGATGTCAGCAACTCATTACTCCTCCTACTTGTTGACTGTGCATTTTCTGTATGACCATCTATGTGTGTAACTCTTCTCATGTGTACTTGTACCGCCTTCTTTTGAGCCCCTGTGTGGGTATATAAGGCCCCTGTTCTCTGTACTCCTTAGAATGCCTCCTACAGTGACTTGAGGGTACTGTGTGACGCAATCTCCCTCATCTGAGGTTAATAAAAAAGATGTCTTTTATATTACAGCTTCTGTGTCAATCTCTTCTTTGATGGTTTAAAAGGACCAGGTGTATCAGTGAAAACCCTGAGAAGGTTTTGATTTCTTCAGTCTCACAGCCCCAGCATTGTTTTGTTTTAAAAAGGTTGCGGCCAGGGATATTGCACTTTTTAGTTGCTTATCTATTTATGAACAACGACCCACTGATAGGATTCGATGTCCATGTGATGGCCCTTCAAATCAAAGCACTAAGCACTTTATCCATTTCGGCAGGTTTTATGATGACTGCAGGGTATACTATTTGAAGCCTTTCTTTGCTGCAAATAACATTTGCGATCATAAGGCTGCACTAAAATTTGTATCTACTCCTATGTTTTAGTAATGCCTCATTTATATGGGACACCGTTCACATTAGGGAAAGTATTATTCTTTAAGCTTTTATGAAGTCATATGCACTTTATTTTTTATTACATTGTATTTTATAAAGCTCTGATAAGATAAATGTATGCCTTTCTAAATCAATTTAAGCTTTATTTCGACAAAAATTTCATAAAAGCTACGAATAAGAAATACATTGCTGTTCTTTAAAAAAGAGTGCAGATATACAGCATATTTGGTTAACATAGATATTGGTACAACCAAATGATCAGTCGAGCCCTTTATACTAATGTGTTTCAAATTAATAAAAAGAATGGAGCAACAAAGGTAGGTAAATATGTACCAGTATAAAAACAATCAATACTTTATCTTTGTAAGTAAGCATTGGTACTATACTAAAAAGGCATTAAGTCTGCCTGAACATGACAGCGGGGATATAAAAATAAAGTGCTTGTGCGTAGAAATTCTAGCAGCAATAATGTTGTAGCCTTATAATCCCCACTGACCTATATACAATAAAAACTATTGCTATCTTGAAAGGGCTTTCCGCCTCACGAGCCAGGCTTGTCCCAAAAATGTTGCTACGCAGCATGCAAAGAAAGGCCTGGGGTCGGACCTGAGGATATGCAGTGCTGTGCAGTGGTCCTTTGTGCCCAGTTGCTGGCAAAGCGGTTTCAACAATTTATCCCCTGATGTTTTATATGCCGGGCAGGCAAACATTAGGTGGGTGATATTGTCTATCGCGGCCTTGCAACTTGGGCAATTTTTCCCATTGCTTGAGCACCATTTTGCTGAACAGGGAGGGATCCATACCTAAAGTGCATATACATAATTCTATCTCTTGGAAGGGCTCATAGCGTCTAATTTGTTTATGGGAGTAGAATTCTGTTTTCAAACAAATTGAGTCTGGTGGTCTACATACAAAAGGCATACCTCAGTTACCAACACAGGCATAAGAAAACCCTAAGCGCAAAAAGCAAAGACCTTTGCGACTAAGAAGGATTTCCATCAATTACCAAATGTGGTCAGTGTCATCATTTGGATATCCTTCCTTCCCGCCACTAAACCTCCATGTCACGGAGGCAGTGCATGTGGATTGGGTATCGACCAGGTCCCCAGAGTCACACAAGGAGGGAAAGAGGAAACAGAGACCACTTGCTTATCTCGCATTGAACCTCAACCTAAAATGATGAGTTTGTAGATGATGCAAAATTAATGAAAAGTTTGTGCAGTGCTTGAAAGTGAAGTTAAAAAGGAGTTAGAGGAGAGAGAACTTTTATTCTGGGTATCTCTACTAATCCTTATTAAAAATGGTGCAGAAACAGCTTTGAACATGATGGAGCAGGTAGTACAAAATTTTGTATACCTCCCCCATTCTGCATGAAAATTATTAATTAAATAATCCATTAACTATAATATGATTAAATACGTTTGCATGATTATTATTCAACATTATTAATATTCGAATTACACGTGAGATTTGCATTTTGCATGGCTAAATAACCTTTATGACTACAAACCGTACGCATACTAACCAGTAGTATATGTAGTAATTAGAATACTGCATGATATATGTTGCTTTTGTAATGTCTTGTAATGTTGCCCAAGAAGAGGACCAAAAGGGTGAATATAATTGCCTTAAATGTTGCTATACACTAGATAAATACAGGCACATAGAGGTATTAGTAAGGGGTTAACATCAGATTTATTATTTCTATGTATTAATTACTCTTTTGTGTTTGTTTCGCTTAAGTTGGCGTTCGGGCCTAAACGAAAGATGACCGCTGACGCTATACGACGATGTGGCCACTGTCCCACGAGGCACAGAGTGAGCTGCGTAGGCGCGAGAAGTCTCCTAAACCTTGTCACAACCTTTGTCCCCCATGTACCCGAGCAAGGACACAGTGGGAAGACGACCAAGACAGAAAACAATGGACTTTACAGAAAACCGGAACAGACTGACTTTTAAACGAACCCATGACCTCACCCCTCAAACTGTACTGAAACCCTAATATCTGACATCGGACGACCTCAACCAGCCAATCATGACTGCACAAAAATATAAAATGTATCACATTCGCTTCAATTTTATTATAGAAATGCATGGTAGAATGGAGAGGGTTACTTCATCGACAACTTCATCGACTACTACTTCGACTACGACGACGCTACTTGTGATGCTACTTTCGATGCTACTTAGAGTGACTGCTCCGTTTTCCTGAATCCTAGAGGATCCAGATGCTGTCCGATTATTTGATGACTGCGAACTTTCCTTAGATCTACGGACAATGACAGATGCTTGCACGTCTCTGGTCCTTTGCCGATCTTTTGAGACTATAGCGTGCTGGGCAAAGAACTTTGAACTGTGGTTAGCTTTCGGACGACTGACTGTAAATTTGAGACAATGAATTAGAGGACTCCGAATAGCCAGATGAGGTAAATATGATGTTCTGCGATTTACATTAAATTTGATATAAACTTTCCAAATGCGAATTTAACTCATGAAAATTTAGATAAACAGATATTGATTAACAATAAACGAGTTTGTGGTTTATTAGGAAAGGTAAGATCAAAATCTTGAAATGTGTTTTAGCTGGTTCTAAATCACCATCAACCAATCCAACTAAATGGTCCATTGACCATGTGGGAGGAGTGCCTTGATGTTTAGGATTGTGATCTGTAGGCGAAAGGGCATTAATGTATATTTGTAAATGATTTTTCCTTCCCTATAGGTTATAAGGTAATCCCCTCACATGTCCGGCGCTTGAACCACTCATCCCTCCTGTGCGTGCAGACCGGTGTGGAAGTAAAATGTGAGTATTGGTGTTATGGGCCCCACCAATGACTGCATGTGTGAATGAGTTAGTGTGACGTCGGGTCTGTGCCATGGACAGGATACCAGTACGGGGGTTGTTTTCCCCCTCGCTAGGGTTTGTGCGCTCCATCAGTTTTTCTGGTAGCAGAGTTATGGATTTTATTGTTTTGGTTTGGTGAATTTTTGCTTGTAAATTGCTTATTGACTGTGGATAAGTATTGGCTTATGTATTAACACTCTATGTTGAGTCGCGTCGAGTTCTATGTTGTTTGACGGCTTCTGGGATGTAGCAAGTTTGTAACGGTTCCGAAGTAGAGCAGAGGTAAGCGCTGCTCTCGGGAAAGACGGAATTGTTCTTGCCCTGTAGGTACATGGGGAAAACGTGTGATGATTGGAGTTGCACGACGCTTTGTCTGGGTTCGATTTGTTAACATCGTCGTGTGTTGCTATTAGGGACATTTTCTGTATGAGAGAAATGTATGGTAGCGAAGGTCACCTGTGATATTTGGGTCTTAGGTACCAGGAGTCCAAAAGGAACTCTGATTACGCTTATCACTGGAAAGGTAATAGGTGTTCCCTAAGCTTGCTAAAAGGATAAAGTAGAGGGAAGTGCTACTTTATTAACGTGTGTCATAAGTCTGTAGTAGGACAGACTGTTCGCTGCTCTTGGGAAAGACAGAATTCTGTGTGAATGTACTACATTTTCCGTATGAAAGTGCGTGAATGAAATAGCATTCAGGTTAATTGTGAAACTCTGGTTTTATTTCTCAGGAGCATTAGGTCTCCAACTAAGGTGCCGATTCCGATCCGTCAGAAACATTCCCCGTACGAATCGTATCCGGATTTTTTTCCGTACGAATCGTACAAGTCCCGTACAAACTGGCAAGTACGATTCGTATGCTAAAAAATCCATACGAATCGCATTGGGAAAATTCCCCGACAAGTCCTCGGGTCCGAAACAGTGTCCGACACGTCCCCGGACAGTTTTACATACGAATCGGTAAACTGAAGTCCCGTCCGTCCGAATGCACAACCGTATGGAAAAAACACAGTACGGAGCGAACTCCCATGGCAACCATGGAGACGTCCAAACATGTGCCCGCATACGCACCAAACACCCCCCCAGCCCACCCCCCACGTACGTGCTGTACCCCCACCCCACCCCCGTAGGTACGGAGTGAACCACCACCTCCGTAGGTACGGAGCGCACCCCCACACCACCCCCGTAGGTACGGAGCGCACCACCACCCCCGTAGGTACGGTGCGGACCCCCACCCCCGCAGGTACGGAGTGTACCACCAACCCCGTAGGTACGGAGCGTACCCCCACCCCCCACCCCACCCCCGTAGGTACGGAGCGTACCACCACCCCCGTAGGTACGGAGCGCACCCCCACCCCACCCCCATAGGTACGGAGCGTACCAACCCCCGTAGGTACGAAGCGTACCCCCACACCACCCCGTCGGTACGGAGCATACCCCCACCTCCCGTATGTACGGTGCGGACCCCCAGCGCATAGCGCTGGGGGTCCCCACCGTACCTACGGGGGTGGGGTTACGCTCCATACCTACGGGGTGGGGGTACGCACCGTCCATAGGGGGGGTGGGGGTACGCACCGGCCATAGGGGGGGTGGGGGTACGCACCGTACCTACGGGGGTGGTGGTACGCTCCGTACCTACGGGGGTGGGGTGGGAGTGCGCTCCGTACCTATGGGGGTGGTGGTACGCTCCGTACCTAAGGGGGTGGGGTGGGGGTACGCTCCATACCTACAAGGGTGGGGTGGGGGTACGCTCCGTACCTACGGGGGTGGTGGTACGCTCCATGCCTACGGGGGTGGGGTCCACACCGTACCTACGGGGTGGTGGTGTGCTCCGTACCTACGGGGGTGGGGTGGGGGTACGCTCCGTACCTACAGGGGTGGGGCTACACACCGTACCCCCAGCACCCCATATGTACACGCCGTACCCCCAGCCCCCTCCTATGTCCGCGCCGTACCCTCGGTTCTCATATGTACGGCATGGACTCCCAGGCCCCTACACCCTGCCCGTGCCTGTACGCACCCTACCCCAGGCCCCTACACCAACACCCTCACCCAGCCTTGCGCATGTATGAGTCGTACCAAACCATAGGAAATGTGAGCACTGTACAACAACATGGCCGATGTACGCACCTCACAGATGCGAAAAACACACGTACTGAACCAGGACTCTGCACCCACCCCTCCTGTGTCTGGCCACTGCTGGGAGTGATAGGCACCCACCCCTCCTATGTCTGGGCACTGCTGGGGCTGATGGCCACACACCCCTATGTGTCTGTCCACTGGCGTGGTATGAGCCGTACCCACAACCTACGGCCTGGGTATGACCCCCATTGTTGGGGTGCCGTAGGGGTACGGCTCGTGCCCACACCTTAAGAGCGTGGGTACGGGTCGTACCACACCCACCCCTACGTCACCCCAACAATGGCGGTACAGCCCGTACCCATGTCCCAAAGGCATGGGTACGGGCCATACTGCCGTTGTTGGGGTGATGTAGGGGTACGCGTGGTACGAGCCATACCCACGTCCTAAAGGCATGGGTATGGTACGTACCCCTACGGCACCCCAACAATGGGAGTACGACCTGTAACCACGTCCAAAAGGCATGGGTACGGGCCGTACCGCCATTGTTGGGGTGACGTAGGGGTGGGCGTGGTACGACCCGTACCCACGCTCTTAAGGCGTGGGTACGGTGCGTACCACAATTGTTGTGTTGCCGGTTCGCGTCCATGTCAACTTCCGTTGTTGCGGACGCAGTCCTTGGTGGAGATGCCCCCGCCCCCCAAAGTGACCATGCCCTGGGGGTCAGGTATGTACAGGGCATGATTGATTTTGGACTTGGGTGGAGGTTATGTTTCCTGCCCCTGCCCCCCTCTTTGCCCCTGGGTGTTGTCCTGACCTTCTGCGGCGTCTGCGTCGGTTCCTGTACACCAGGTGGACTGCTATGAGGGCCGGGATGACACGTAGGTTGGGGTCCAGGGCTGTCCGTTGCGTACAGGTGCTCCTTCTGCGCGTCGTCATGATTTCCCAGCAGTTTTTGGCTGCCGTAAAATATTGTCCGTGCGGAGTGATGTGGGCACGAATCGTACTTGCTGGTTCGTGAAACGCTGCCTGACTCCGTCCGGACGTCACGTCCGCGGTGTCCCGGATCAGAATTGTGGGTGTTTTTTTGTCGGTCGGTGGTTTTTATGATTCGTACGGAAATGGTGTTTCCGTACGAATCGTACTTGCATATTTGTAAGGTGTTTTTCCCGGGTACGAGTCGGATGGAGAAAACGAATCGTACCCGGTTTTTCCAGGATCGGAATCGGCCTTAATTCTGGAGAAACGGTTAGCTGATGCTTGTTAGAAGGGTGAAGTAGAGGGATGTGCTACTTTATCAACGGAAGTAACGATTCTGTAGTAGGGCAGAGGTAAGCACTGCTCTCGGGAAGGACGGAATTCTTGTAAGGAAGGTCATTAACTATTCTTACAGATAATGGTGGCATTTTTATGTCGTTACTAACAGATTTGTAAGTCAGAAGAACGTAAGAAAAGTTTACCAATACATTATATAAAGGAGGGGTCAGCAGGAGCAGGAGCTGCGACAGCGAGAAAAGCTGATGTCAGAAAGACCACGCTGGGATTGGCTAGTCAGTAAGAAACATAGATGCTCCTGATTGGTGCGTTAGTGTATGCCACGCTAGGAGTGGAGAATTACAGGGTGACGTAGACGCTTCTGATTAGTGCGTTAGAATGAGTCGCGCTGGGATTGGAGAATTACAGAAGTGACATAGACGCTCCTAATTGGTGCGTTAGTGTGAGTCGCGCTACGATTTGTTAAAGCAACAGAATAGTCGTAGGGAAAATCTAGCGATACACGGAAGACAAAATGATGTATTACGATACACCAGAAAAAGTCCTGGTTTGGAAAAATCAAGAATTTCTTTAAAAAGGACAAACCGATTGTGACTAGAGAGGGACAGTTGCTTCCTCCATCGAAATCGCCCGCATCCTTTATGGTTACGAAATACGGATACCATACTTGTATTTGGTTGGACAATTGGGAAAAATATACAACAGATGGTGGAGTTTTAGCATTTCCAGAACATGGTTCATTTAATTTAGCGGTTTTGAGAAATTTGAAAGAAAGAATGATGAATCTAGAACCAAGACCTAGACCAACACAGTTTGAAGCATTGACAGAATGGGAAGATGAGATGCATGAGAGAGAAAGACAGAGGATTGGCGGAAGGTATAAATACATGTTTGGTAGATCACATGGACAGGAGAATCATGATGATAGAATGAGGAGATGGCGAAACGCAAATATGACTGATTGTTTGTTTCCTGTGAGACATGCTGAAGACGTTAGTGGAAGAAAATGTACAGAAAAAAGACATAATATAGAGTCAGGAGGGTATGGAGTGCATGAATCGGAGGATGATGTTCTTGACGACATGTTTTATAAAAATCCACCCCGTGTCAAACAGATTCTGACATATTGACACCAAGTGCCACAATGAGAGAGACTTTGCGAAACATTAGGACTGAACCAGTACCCCAAGAGTTAGGGAGAAATAATTATTTCAGAGAAATAGAGAGGAAACAGGATAGTAAGGTAAGTAGTGAAAATTCAGCAGAATTATCAAAAACCACTTTAGAGTTAACTGAAAAGATTAGGGAATTGACTAAAAACTTAGAAGCCGTGACTGTTCCCGTAACCATAGGTCCTGTAATGCCTATTTTTGATAAACAAAAGGATAATGAGCATTGTCTAACGGTCCCTTATAACAGTAATAAACAGACAGAGAGGCCAAGGATAAATTCAGACGAGAACCCATGGAGACAAACAGTAAGTACATCAGAACAGAGTACGCCTAAAAATTTGACAGCAAATCCAGGTTTAATTGAAAGACTGATAATGACTACAGATTCCATATCAGAAACTCCAAGAGACTCAGAACGAGGTAATGAGGAAAAACCAGTAGGTCCTACTTCAGAAGAATTAAGCCTAATGGTTGAGGAGCTTACAGAGAAAAGACAGAGAATCTCAATCTATAGATGTGGCCAAGCTAAGGATGGTTTGGAAGAGTTAACAGTAGGGACTATCCCCACAGTGAAATTAAAATCATATCAGGATAAAGAATTAGTATTTTTGTACAAAAGAATAACTTGGAGAGCAAAGAATCTACACTAAAGACTAGAGGAGACGGCAAATGAAATGGGTATAGACATTGAAAAGGTAAAAGCTTTGCAAAAACCATATCAAGTAGACTTTACCGAGAAAGTTATTGAAAATCTGAACACCACAGGACGAATAATCCAGATAAAAGACTTAGGGGCATATGTATCAAACTCCCGTTTAGCGAATCCCAATTTGCGATATTTTGCGATTAGCAAATTGAGATTCGCAAAGCGGGATGTAAAAAATAAATCGCAAATATTTTGCGATTTCTTAAAAATCGCAAAATGTTCTCAGAAACCTCATTTGCGATTTCTTAATAGCGAAATTCGCAAATTAAGAAATCGCAAAAACGGGAATCTGCAATCCAGGTGCAGCCTGATGACATCACAAACAGGAAACTGGAGTGATTTCCTGCACCTGCTCACCTGAGCCACACCCAGAGGCTGCTTGGAGAGTGTGAGGAGGCATCCCAGGAGAGAGCAACCAGCAATGGCATCCAACAAACAACAGGAGGGCAAGGATGCAGAGAAGAGGAAGCATAAGTTTTCAGAAAAGGAGCAGGAGGTCCTCATTGAAGAGATGGTGTGCAGCCATGAGCTCCTTTTTGGCAAGAAGGCACTGCGTGTCCCAGAGGCGAGGAAAAGGAAAATTTGGCTGGACATCCAAAGTAAGGTGAATGCAGTGGGAGTGACCAATCGTACCATTGAAGAATTGCGCAAGCGATGGTATGACATGCGCCAGAGGTCGAAGGAGAGGGTGGCAGCCAGACTGAAGGACACAAATCAGACTGGAGGAGGACCATCCACAGCAGAACAGCCAACACCCCACGAGGAGCTTGTTGAGTCCACTCTCCTGCCTGAGAGCGTCGGTGGTGTGGCTGACATAGACAGCTCCGACCCTGCATCCAGCAGCCAAGGTAAGATGCATGTAAAATCAATCTGCACTCATCCCCTTCCCATGCACACTTCCCCAAATGCGCATAGTAACCTCACAAAATGTCATTCCAGTCCAAGTCTTATAGCACACCCAGTACTGCATCATGGGACTTGTAGTACTATGTCTGACAGTGTGTCCATGAGACAACATTTGGGTTGGGGATAAGTGAATGATACAGTGTCAGAGGTTAGCCAAAACAAACTGTAGGAACTTTATTGATTGCCAATTGCAGACAAAGACACAAACTCGTGTAGTCCCCTTTACATCCACAGCACAATCCAGGGCACGTGAAGACAGCGCAGAGGGAGAGGAGCCTGCACAGCCTGAGGACTCCAGTGACGAGACTGAGCAGATTCCAATCCAGCGCAGGAAGCACGCACATGTGCCCCCACTGCCTCCATTTGAAGACGAATTACCGGCCACAGGGGATGACAGTGACAGGAGAGAGGGGAGTGAGGGTGTGTCACACATGCCCATTCAGGACACACCAAGGCCAAGAATTCGAACACAGGACACACACAGGTCAAGGCCCAGGAGCAGCACTGCGACTGAAGCCGAAGAATCCGTCTTCTCAGGCCTGGAACATAGCATGCTGCAGGAACAGCGCCTGCAAAGCAAATCACTTAGGTCAATCAATAGGCAGCTATGCCGTATCCACAAGGACCAGAAAAACATGGGGAGGGCATCATGGCCATGGCATGTGCCATCCGTGGCCTTTGTGACACTTTGAGGCACAACCAGGCCGCCAGTGATAGGGCTGGCCGACGTGCCAATGCACGCCTTCACAACTATACAAAGGCCATGAACCGCCTCTGCACCACCACCAGCACCCTCACACGCAGAAGCGTGACTATGCAGGTCGAAATGGCGCACTGCTGCCAGGATATAGCCCGAGGACTTGCAC
Source organism: Triturus cristatus (assembly GCF_964204655.1). Taxonomy (NCBI): domain Eukaryota; kingdom Metazoa; phylum Chordata; class Amphibia; order Caudata; family Salamandridae; genus Triturus; species Triturus cristatus. Next base: position 852,869,093 of record NC_140588.1, on the reverse strand, counting down.
AGGTCAACACTGCTGTGGAGCAGCTGCAGACGGCCAACGCAGGTGGCAGCGCACTCATGGCCTCTGCCGAGAGTGAAGACACCTCCAGTAGGAGCAACATCACTCCTACATTGCCAGGGGACAGACGACACAGTGCCAGACAGGGTGCAGGACAAGGGAACACCATGGGGGGCACTCAGCCTGGACGCCAAACACCACCAATGCGTCACCGAAGGAGGTGAACTGTGCGGTGACACTTAATGCAAACAGGGTGAAGTAACCCTACTATGCTGTGTGCACAGTTACTTGTGCCCTACCTGCACTGTGTGCATAACATGTGTTGGGGACAGCTACAATTTTCATAATTGTGAAGGGTGAATAAACACTGCACACATTATCAAGCTTTTTTGTCTCATGTCATCATTGCTCACCTAGAAGTAGTTTTGTGTGATCTCAGTCCGTCTCTGGCGTCCAGCAGTTGTCCTGAATCCTGATGCAGGTCTGGCAGAGGGAGCAGGGCGCTCGTCATCCGATGTGTCTGTACCGGTCACATCAATTGTGGTGCCTTTCCTCATTGCCATGTTATGTAGCATTGCACAGCTTGCCACGATTTTACAGCAGGTCTCAGGGCTGTATTGCAGTGCGCCTCCACTTTTATGCAGGCACCGGAAGCGGCTCTTCAGGATTCCAAAGGTACGCTCAATGACGCTGCGTGTAGATCTGTGTGCCCTGTTGTAGCTCCTCTCACTTGCATTTGCAGGATCCAGATATGGGGTCGGGATGAAGTCCAGCACTGAAAAGGCACTGTCACCTGCAGGGATAGACACAAAAGGTAAGTCAATGTCCCCCCCCTCAAGTGATGTAGTGGATGTATCGATGTGTGCCATGTATTTACCTAGCAGGTATCCCTCCCCAAACTGTCCAGCACTCAGACGTCTGTGTATTCCACTGTGTCTAAAGATGAAAGAGTCATGTGTACTGCCGGGGTATTTGGGGACAATGTCAATGATGATATACTTTGCGTTGCACACCATCTGTATATTGAGGGAATGGTAGCATTTCCGGTTTCTGTAGACATATTCAGTTGCTAATGGGGGTGTGATGGCCACATGGGTCCCATCGATGCAGCCAATGACGTGGGGGAAACGTGCAATCTGGTAGAAGTCCAGTTTTGTTTGCTGTAATGCCTGTTGGGTGGTGGGGAAGTATATGTGCTGTGAGAGCCTCTGTAGCATTGCAACTAGAAAGGCATGTAAGAAGCGCAAAAGTACACTCTGTGACACCCCACCAACCTCCGCTATTACCTGTTGAAAACTCCCTGACTCCAGGAGGTGCAAGGAGCACAGGACCTGCACATGTGTGGGAATTGTTTGTGTCCTGCGTGTAGGGTGTTCCAAGTGGGGTTTCAGCTCCTCAATCAGGTCCATTATGGTCTGTGGGTTCAGTCTGTACTTGTCATAGATGTCCTCTTCAGTGTGCTGGAACAGAGTGATGTGCAGCCTGAATATACGCTCCTGTCTCATTCTCCTCTGTGCAAAAGCCCGAATACGCAGCCTCCTGGCTATCACGAACATTGATGCCATTGTGTTTGGGTCTGTTGCATTGTGGGGTGGTTTAAGTACCTTGCACCAGTTTACCACCTGCATGCAATTGGTGTTAATTGCGATTTCTTAATTTGCGAATTTCGTAAAATCGCAATTAGCGACTTTTTCATACATTTGCTAGCGATTTCTTATATTGCGATATCCTCATTGCGAATTTCGCTAAGTCAAAAAAATCGCTATTTAAGAAATCGCAAACATAATCACTATTTTTCAGTTTCGCAGCCTAAGAAATCGCTAATTTAGCCATTTCTTAATTTTTTCTAGGAATGTGTGTCATACATAAGAAATTGCGAAAATTTAATAGCATACGCAGTTATTTGCGATTAGCAGCATTTGCGACTAAATTTTGGTTTCATACATATGCCCCATAATCACTTTGTTAAGAAAATGGGGAGGTGTGGATAAATGGAGAAGTAGGTGGTACAGAAAACGAGATGATGCATCAGGGAAAACGTTTGCAGCTTTCCCCGTAAGAGAAAAATAAAAGATAGTGACAGAATGCCCTAAGAGAGAAATTCCAGGACTAGGCAAGATATTTTGTCATTTACAAATGATTTCCCTCGACTACGCGAAAAGCCAGTCGAGTGGTATAGGCAAGTGGACAGGTTTGTAAAACTATCGAAAGTTTTGTGGATTGATCTAAATAGTTTATTTGACATAATAGTACCAGCAGATTTATGGACAGAGTGCAAGATCATGATCAATTGGCCTACACAAGAATACCATAGAGATTCAAAGACAGGTGCCCCTGATCCGGAGGTGATGAAAAAATATGAACAAGTAGTCACCTTTTTGAAAAACAAAGTACCTCCCAAAGAGACTGATTGGGTAAAAATAGGCCAAACTCATCAAGAAACTAAGGAGTCAGTGCATGCGTACTACGAAAGGTTAATCCTTGTCTTTAAACAGATAGTGGTGACGAAAATTTGAGTGAAAAAGATTTGAGTCTTAACGAACACAGCAGGTAAAGGAGTGAAAGCCTAGAAACATGAGAATGCTACTGGTAAGAATATGCCCATGCAGTTCGTATATTGTAATAATGTAAAGATATTGTCATAATGTGCAAGTTGTTGAATAAAAAGAATTTACACAAAAAGATTTGAGTCATTTTGTATACAGATTTGTATATGGTCTACGCCCTGAACTTAGTGAGATGATAAAACAGCATAAAGTGGATTGGCAAAATAAGAAAATATATGAAGTACTAAGACATGCAAAGTATTTTAGTGATGAAATTGAGGCCAAACAGCGTAAATGAAAAGAAAAGGCTATGTGGGCACAAGTAAAAGTGGCAGAAAGACAGGAAGCTCAGCTGATTAAACAAGCAAATAGTGCAGGACAAAAACCTAAATTTAATGTTGGAAAAGGAAAGGGACAATTCAATATAGAAGAAGCCAAAAACAAATGGCCATGTCATAATTGCGGAAGAATAGTGCACTGGAAATCCGAGTGTAAGTTTCCCCCTAATACTAATAATGATAATGCATCATTGAATCCGCAGGTGCAGAAAGAGGTGAGTGGTCAACCGCAGCCAATGCAGCAGGTTGTTACCCAACAGAATCAGGTGCCAAAACCACTTTTTCCACAGAGCGTAAATTCACAGAAATACAGTAATGAGACAGGATTCTACAACGAAGAACAGGTAACTAAGCTGCCGCGCGCTAGTGCTGTTTCTCAGTATTGGCTACAATGCGATGAGAGTGAGTCAGAGGAAGGTTATTGACGGTGCCGAAGGGAGGGAGAAGAGTGCGTACTTGGCGCAACTCTAGAAGTAGACCAGACAGGCCCTTTTGTGGATGGAAAGGTAAATGATGAAAATATTACTTTCCTGGTAGATACTGGTGCTACTCGATCAACTGTTAGGTTAGCTGATGTAAATAATCTTCCTCTCTCGGACGAAACAATCCAAGTGGTTGGAGTATCCAACAGACAGATCAAAACGTATCTCACAGAACCAGTAAAAGTTAATATAGGGAAATTTTCTGAAATGCACCGCTTTGTCGTGTGTGATTCAAGTCCTGTAAATTTGTTTGGTAGAGACTTACTGTGCAAAATAAATGCACCATATTTTGTGTCCCTGATGGTATACAATTTGAGACCCCTGATGAAGATGTACTGTATAAGATGACTATGGCTAATATGGAAACTGAGATTACTGAAGCCTTTGCTGTTTTTAACCCTGACAAACTAGCAAAAGAATTGATACAGACAGTGAAAGCAGAAGTCTGGGATTTCACGGGAGAAGACATAAGACTAATGAGAAATGTGGATCCAATAAAAATAACAGTGAAGGAAGGAATAAGCTACCCAAATGTTCCTCAATATAAACTGACACCCGAGATAATTGAAGGAGTTACTCCCATAATCGAGAAAATGTTAAAACAAGGTATCCTGAGAGAAATAATGAGTAGTCCATGTAATTCACCAATTATGGGACTGAAAATGCCTATTGGAAAGTTCAGGATAGTACAAGATTTGAGAAAGATAAACAAAATTGTTGTGTCATGTTGTCCTATTGTACCAAATCCATCTGTGATTTTGTATCAGATTCCCCATGATGCAGAATGGTATACAGTGATTGATCTATGCCATGCTTTCTTTTCCATCCCGTTGCACCATGATAGCCAACGCATTTTTGCGTTTCGTTTTGGCGAACGTATTTTGGCTTGGTGCCGAATCCCACAGGGGTACACAGAGAGCCCCTCGATATTTAATCAGATTTTGAAAAAGTCCTTGGAAGACTTAGAAATGCCCGAGAATTCAGTGTTAGTCCAATATATTGATGACCTACTTGCGGCGTCAAAGGCTCTGGAAGCTAGTGTAATGGACACCATAGCATTACTAAATCATTTGGCAGATGGAGGACTTAAGGTATCCCCATCAAAATTGCAATTTTGTCAGAAAGAAGTACAAGATTTAGGTCACAAAATTGAAAAAGAACTGAGAAAGATAACTATAGACAGAATCAAGATAATAAAAGGAATGAGAGCTCCAATGATGCAAAGAAAAGTGAGAATGTTTCTTGGAATGGTTGGATATTGTCGTCAGTGGATAAGTAACTTTTCCCTGATCGCAAAACCTTTGGTACGACTGATGAGAAGTGACTTAAATAGGAAAGAACTAGCAGCTTTTAAAAAATTGAGAGACAGCTTGTGTGATGCGCCAGCATTAGGAATGCCTGATTATGAAAAGGAGTTTGAGCTGTATTGCAGTGAGAGGAATGGATGTGCACTCTCGGTACTAATACAGAAACATGGAAAATTGAGAAGACCAATTGCATACTTTTCAGCTATGCTAGACCCTGTAGCTGTAGCATTGCCAGGTTGTTAGAAAGCAGTAGCTGCTACTTGTAAGAGTCTAGAACAGAGTGAAGAAATTGTGATGGGCTATCCTGTGCAAGTGTTTGTGCCTCATGATGTGGCAATCCTTTTAACAAGGAGTCGCACTGAGTTCATGACACATAGTCGGCTGACTAAATATGAGAAGGTCATTTTAGGTGCAACGAATGTGAGCCTTGTGAGATGCTTGAATGTGAATCCTTCAACGTTGCTACCTGATGCTGAGAATGTTGAAGTCAGGGACGAAATGGATCATGATTGTTTGGATGTACTTGACTTCTGTACCAAACCATGTCCTGATATAAATATGTACCTTTGACAGAAATTGACTTTGTGATGATTGTGGACGGGTCATGCTTGAGAACAGACAAAGGAAATTTAAGTGCAGCTTATGCAGTATGTACGGTTGCAGCAGTAATGGAAGCATCTTACCTGAAGGGAGTAAAATCAGCCCAGGTTGCTGAACTTGTAGCCTTAACTAGAGCATACAAGTTGGGAAAGAATGTGAGAGTGACTGTGATAACTGATAGTCAGTATGGCTTTGGTGTTGTGCATGATTTCGGCCAGATATGGCTGCAGAGAGGATTTCTGACTTCAATTGGAACTCCTATAAAGAATGCTGAAGTGGTTGGGAAGTTGCTTGAGGCGATACAGCTGGTTAGACAATTGGCCGTTGTGAAGTGTGCTACACACGTTCAGACGGGGGATTACGTCGCAGTTGATAATAAGTATGCCAACAATATGGCTTAATATTGTGCTTGAAACCAGAGCTCAATCAACAGGGCTAAAGGGAGAGAGATGAATTTTTGTCCCCTAATGTTTACTAACATTATGAGTACCTGGGAAGAAGTGAGGCAATTGCAGGAAGAAGCAGGAGATGAGGAAATGAGACAGTGGGTAAAAGCAGGATGTGCACTAAGAGAGACAGATCATGTGTGGGTTTATCGAGATGGAAGACCAGTCATGCCTGATAGCATGGTGTCTGCCATGGCACGCATGTATCATGGACAGGGACACATAGGGAGAGACGCGATGATTAGGTCCTTTAAGCAAACGTGGTACAATGCAAAATTTAGACTTGTAGCTGAAAGCCTTTGTCAAAGATGCCTTATATGTCAGCAGTTCATTCTTGAAAGGAAAACAGTGGTAAGTCTAGGAACGATAGGTCGAGAAAGAGGGCCTTTCACCAGAATGCAAATTGATTTCATTGAAATGCCTCCCTGTAACAGGTTGAGGTATGTTCTAGTAATGGTCTGTTTGTTTTCTAGATGGGTAGAAGCATACCCCACAAGAAGGAGTGATGGAATTACAGTAGCAAAACTGCTTTTGAGGGAATTCATCCCTAGATTTGGGTTCCCAGTTAAAATTAAGTCAGATAGACGAAAGCATTTCCATAATGAGATCATGAAGTTGATTTGTGAAGCATTGAATGTACAACAAAAACTACATTGTGCCTATCGCCCAGAGGCTTCTATTGTGGTGGAACAAATGAAAGGCACAATTAAAAACCGATTGGGAAAAATGTGTTTAGCCACAGGTTTGAAATGGCCTGATGTCTTGCCTCTAGTACTCATGACTATTAGATTTATTCCAGATAGGAACACAGGTTTGAGCCCTCGTGAAATTATCATGGGAAGAGCAATGCATCATGTATTCATACTAGTCAACAAGCTGTTGCCTATAACTGATGACTTGGTGTTGGATTACTGTAAGTGGCTGGCTGACGCAGTTCATTCTGTGTTTCATCAGGTTGGATTGAATGCCACCACCCTTGTAAAGAAGCAAGCTCATGATCTGAGCCCAGTAGAATGGGTGAGAATTAAAGTACACAGAAGAAGGAACTGTTGGTTCCACGTTGGGGAAAACCACGACAACTGATTTTGACTACAACAACAGCTGTGAAGTGTGCTGGGATCAAGAACTGGATTCATGCTAGTCACACACTGAGAATCCCAAATCCAGTGGATAACAAAGAAGGAGAATATTTTGAAGAGTCCGAGACTAGTGCTGAAGAAACAAGAACAAGAGAAAATCCTGAAAGGGGGGAGTCAGAACCAAGTTTGATCGTTGCCCCAGAAAATATTCCTTTGAGAAGAAAATTACGGATATCTGATACCAGCTCAGACTCAGAGACTGAACAAGCACAGGTACATTGGAGAAAAGAGAAAAGCAGTGAAGAGACAATCAAAGAAATTGTTGATAAGGAAGTTCCTGATGAAAAGCTGAGAGAAATTCCACCTGAAATAACAAAAGTAGATGAACAGGTGCCAGATACAGAAAGAGAGGGAAAGATTCTTGCAGAAGACCCCCGAGGAGTTGTAGGGAATTCAAACATCCAGTTTGAGGAAGGGACAATTAGTCAGCAGGAAGATTGTGTGCAAGAACCACGAGGAGGGACAAAAGTAGGGAAAATAAAAGAAGTGGTGGAAAGAAGAACAGCTGAAAGCAAAAAGCAAGTTGAAACAGAATCAGAGGAAAGTGATGAAGAAGTACCAGAAGGTCGAGTCTTGAGAAAAAGAGCATGGAGAGCTGAAAAGAATGATAAAGGAAATAAATCGAAAAGACCAGCAAGAGATGAAATCTGACCAAACAAGATAAAGAGATTAAGATATCGACTGACACGAGTGAATTCACTAAGAGCAGAGCAGGTGAATGGTCGTATGTGGCCCTGCCTGAAATAAAAGAAGAGGCAGATAGCCAAGAAAAGCCGGAGGTGACTGTACCGGAAGCGGTTGAGGTACACGAAGAATCGGAAATCCGGAGAGTTATCTTGTCCGATATTGGAGAAGAGACGGATATTCAGGTAGTTCTGTATCAAGATTATGAGAGAAAAGTGAAAGATGATCAAATGCCAAACTGAATAAGACAAAAGTGCTGCTAATGGAAAGAAAATAGAATACAAGAAAAGACATAACTGATAGAACCAAGTAGGTGCTTAGAGCCTTGGGTTAGACAAAACTAGTTGTGAAGTAGAAGAGGTTAAGTCAAAAGACACTGATCATTTTTACAAAAATCGCAAACATAGAAAGTAGAAAAGATAAATGTGTATTTCTAAAACGATGGTTTAAAATGTGTTTATGTTGTACAGGATTTTTAATGCTTCTATGGAGTGTATTAGCTTTGATGATATATTTTAAGATTACTCTAGAAACAATAGAAGGACATATTGAGAATAAAACTAATATAGAAAAGATTCAGAAAGTATATCCGACTAAAATAGAGAGGAATTATCTACACAAAGATAGGTCCATAAATGATTTCTCTAACAATGTGTTTTCGAAATTACTGTATGAATATGTAAAGACAATGGATGTGAGAGACTGCTACGTTTGCATGCAGCTACCTTCATCTGTATCGGAGGGAGTGACCTACCATCATCTTCCAGTAACATATGGAATAACATGTAGTGTAATAGCTAGTCTGTTTTACCAAATAGGGAAGTTAGAATATTATTTTTCAGATGTAGATAATATATTTTCACAAGTACCTGCAATTAACAAATTAAATAACGTAAAGCCTGCAAAGGTGTTAGGTGAATTTTTCTTAGAAACTAAAGAACTAACATATATATTTCGAAATAATTTGACTTGCAGTTTAAAGAAAGAGGAAAAGACGTTCTTGGATATGGTTGAAGAAAGGAGATTGAAAAGGCAAAAGAAAGCATCTGAGGGAAAAGAGGAAAAGACAGTCTGTGATGTTGAAATGGAAAAACACTTGAAGGGAGAAGCTATTCCAACTATCGCTTTAGATTGGCCTCAGAAAAGAAAGTTGTGTTTTAGAAGGAATCAAACTGCATATGATAATTACTTTGTAGGTAACAGTGAGTGCCATGATACATACCGAATCATGGGTGGATAGGGATTTAAAAGAGGAAAGGATCCAGTTTTTCCTGGGTTATATTTTATCTGCGGGAACAAGGCATATTATCGGTTGCCAGATCAATGGTATGGCACATGTTATGTAGGTCTGACTTTCCCAAAGATATTCCACATGGGAAGAGGAGAAGATGGTGTATATAAGTTAGGTAGTCTACTAACACGTAGAAAAAGAGAATCTTGGTCAGAAATTGTGGGAGACATTTTTGGAGCATTGATACCAGCAGTGGGAATATCTCTGAATACACACAAAATTAGAAAACTATCAACAGTAGTGGATCGCTTGTCAACAAGCACCGCTGGAGGATATTTATTGGTAAATACTGAAATGGTTGCAATGCGTGCCATGGTAATGCAAAATTGACTTGCCCTTGATATAATATTGGCAAAAGAGGGTGGAGTCTGTGGAATGCTGAAAGTTCAACATTGTTGTACTTACATTCCGGACGAAAGTAAAGATCTAAAGATCTACATTAAAAATATAACTGAATTGTATGAGGTAATTACACCACTGGAGGTTGAAAGTGTTTGGGAAAAGATTGGGAAGAAACTTTCTTCTATTAAAGATTTCCTGTTGAACTTAGGTGGTACATTTAGAGGTAGAATCCTATTTCGATTAACATGTGTGATTTTTATAGTATTAATTAGGGTGTTTATGTCATAAAAGAAAGAAAATACAGAAAAAGTTAAAAAGAGAAAATTTGAAAAGAAGACAGAATAAGAAACAAGAGAGAGAGTTTGAAGAAGTAGAATTAGAAGAAATGAAAGACAATATGTATACAACAGCAAGAAGAGAAGAAATTGGGGAAACAGAGATGTGAATTAATCTAAAGACTTCATTTCACTTTCTTGACAAATTGATACAACATTTTAATGGTGTGGTGATAAAATCATCCAAAGGGGGGATTGATGGAGCAGGTAGTACAAAATATTGTATACCTCCCCCATTCTGCATGAAAATTATTAATGAAATAATCCATTAACTATAATATGATTAAATGAGTTTGCATGATTATTAATCAACATTATTAATATTCGAATTACATGTGGGATTTGCATTTTGCATGGCTAAATAACCTTTATGACTAAAATCCGTACGCATACTAACAAGTAGTATATGTAGTATATGTAGTAATTAGAATACTGCATGATATATGTTGCTTTTGTAATGTCTTGTAATGTTGCCGAAGAAGAGGACCAAAGGGTGAATATAATTGCTTTAAATGTTGCTATACGCTAGATAAATACAAGCACATAGAGGGATTAGTAAGGGATTAACATTAGATTTATTATTTCTATGTATTAATTACTCTTTTGTGTTTGTTTCGCTTAAGTTGGCATTCGGGCCTAAATCAAAGATGGCCGTTGACTCTACACGACGATGTGGCCACTGTCCCACGAGGTGCGGAGTGAGCTGCGCAGGTGCGAGAAGTTTCCTTAACCTCGTCACAACCTATATCCCCCATGTACCCGAGCAAGGACACAGTGGGAAGACGGGCAAGACAGAAAACAATCGACTTTACAAAAAAACGTAACAAACTGACTTTTAAACAAACCAATGACCTCACCCCTCGAACTGTACTGAAACCCTAATATCTGACATCGGACGATCTCAACCAGCCAATCATGACTACGCTAAAATATAAAATGTATCACATTCGCTTCAATTTTATTATAAAAATGCATGGTAGAATGGAGAGGGTTACTTCATCGACAACTTCATCAACTACAACTTCGACTACGACGATGCTACTTGTGACGCTACAATGACAGATGCTTACACGTCTCTGGTCCTTTGCCGATCTTTTGAGACTATAGCGTGCTGAGCAAAGAACTTTGAACTGTGGTTAACTTTCGGACGACTGACTGCAAATTTGAGCCAATGAATTAGAGGACTCCGAATAGCCAGATTAGGTAAATATGATGTTCTGCGATTTACATGAAATTTGATATAAACTTTCCAAATGCAAATTTAACTAATCATGAAAATTTAGATACACAGATATTGATTAACAAGAACCGCGTTTGTGGTTTATTAGGAAAGGTAAGATCAAAATCTTGAAATGTGTTTTAGCTGGTTCTAAATCACCATCAACCAATCCAACTAAATGGTCCATTGACCATGTGGGAGGAGTGCCTTGATGTTTAGGATTGAGATCTGTAGGCGAGAGGGCGTTATTGTATATTTGTAAATGACTTTTCCTTCCCTATAGGTTATAAGGTGTTCCCCTCACATGTCCGGTGCTTGAACCACTCATCCCTCCTGTGCGTGCAGACCGGTGTGGAAGTAAAGTGTGAGTGTTGGTGTTATGGGCCCCACCAATGACTGCATGTGTGAATGAGTTAGTGTAACGTCGGGTCTGTGCCGCGGAGAGGATACCGGTACGGGGGTTGTTTTCCCCATTGCTAGGGTTTTTGCGCTCCATCAAACACATAGGCTGTCTCACAATATGGTCGACATGTTTCAGCCTTCCCGACTGTTAGTCGTCGGCTTTCTTTAGGACCTCAATCAATATCTGTATTGCTACTGCATCAATAGTAAAGTCAAAAACATATTAAAATAAATACAACCTTCTGGGTATACATTCCTTTGTGCAAGCGGTTTGCTTATGTCTTCTACAATAGAAAAAACAATAGAAAAAACACAATGCCAGTGGTGAACAGGTAACTCTACTGAAGTGACTCATAATATTGTTTCTTGTCATTATAGATACATTATAGTCACCTATAACTATGAGTTTATTAACCTTTTATTTTGTTCACTCGATGTGCTTACCTGTCACAAGGAGAAAACCTCACCTAACCCGGTACTACTCAGGTAAATGGAGGCCTGCCCTAGAAGTAGAGGGGAATTTTTTCATATGAGCAAAAAGAATGAAACTAATTCTAATTCTGTCTCTCATTTTTGTTACTGTCTTGTAGATTTTATGTTGATACATATGTAGGCTCAGATGGGACACAGCTTAAAACAACTACCACATGATTATACTACAACATGATTATACAAGCACACCATATCTATATCGGAAAAATGGTGATAAAAGTTCTCCTGAGTTCACACCCCAGTAACCAGAAGTCATCTGAGATTTGAAGTGCGAAGGCAAAAAACAAGTATCAGAATTCGCTCAACCAGAACCGAAAAAAACCTTTTAAAAGTACACGTTTGTTCTTAAATGCGCTCTAGTCACCGAAAATATACTGGTTTATGTGACTGTATAATCGTGAAAACAACACTGGTAATCTAAGTGCTGCTTAAAGGGGAAGAAACTTCTGCTCTACCAATACCTCTCATTCAAGGGGCTTTATTTCGAATGTGCGCATATCAAATCACAATGCCACAATAAAATAAAATAAAATAAAGTGAAATGGTATGAAGCGTTAACTATCCATATCTCGCCCTTCAGTATTAATTCAACTGACTCGGCTTATACCTCGTGTATACCTAGCCTAAATCGATAAATTGGAGAGAGAGAAATACGATAAGGGGGAGAGAGTGGGAAGCCAATAAAACGTCACTGCCACCTTTCTTCTCCCACCTAACATCTGACTCTTGACACATACACGAGCAACTGTGAACGGAGACTCACCTCTCGGTCGGTGCCTTTGGCTCTGCACTGAGCTGTATGGGAGGTGGCCGCGCTCGACTCATGGTTCTTTTTAAGCCGAAATCAAAAACAGTGTAGACATCCGGCGTTTCCCGATGACGTCTGTTTGAACTACTCAGTGACGTCTATTATCCCAGAAATAGTAGTTTATTATCCCGGTGATCAAACAACGTGTAGACAGCAGTTTGAACTACTAAAAGACGTCAATTAGCCCAGAAATGGTAGTTCTTGAAAACGCGGTCCTGCAGTTTATCTCCTGTGTTATTCAAGATTATATTTCTTTATTGTTCAAATTATTTTTCAACATTAAACCCCGTGGGTGTTAGCAGAGGAATTAAATACTAAAAGTTTGTATATATATATTGCGAACATCTCGCTTGATGTTTGTTCTTAAACCAAAAGCTACCAGTGGTTTAAAATGATTAATCAAACACGATAGGCTAGTAGGTGACTATCTAGTTGCTATGAAATGTGCATCTACATTTGCCAAACTGTCCGAGAGTTCACAAAAGCGTACTTGTTATAAAAATACAAATACGAAATGAAAATGCCTAAGTTATTCCCAATACAAAATGAATTGCAATAAATCTAAGTTTGATCTCATGTGGGGGATATCTTGAGATCAGTGTGCTCTCGGCACGGCAAAAGGGGTTGAGATAGCTGTGTAGACAAAGTGGGAAAATTTGCGCCTATAGGTTAATTCATATATTCATGTTGTCTCTACTTTACTAGCCATTATTCACTATGACTCTTCATAACTGAGAAAGTGTATATGCGTTGATGCGTATTGTGATGTTAGTATAGGTTGGCATTTGTGTCTCTCACAAAATATTATGAATGAAGGTTCATAGGAATGTCCATGGTATAACATCATTCAGGCCTGATATATCACTGTGGATTTTGAACACCCACTTTTGGTCTTTTGTAAACAGAAATTTTACTATGTCACTCACATGAGAAGGTATATACGGTTTCTCTAAAACAGTCCAAGTGAAATCATCGCTTGGTGGTTGAACTCGGCAAAATGTCTTGTGAATTTAGTGTTCGTTTTTTTGCACATAAAAGTGCTTTTATGTTCTAACATTCTCAATCTGACTTTTCGGGTTGTCATACCTACATACTGACATTTACAAGGGCACTATATCAAATATATCAGGTTATCACTGTTGCAATTCGAGAATGTTCTTTGTTCCCAAGGTCTGTTTGTTCCAATGTCGATACTTTTTGAATGTCTTGTCTGTGGACAGATTGTACAAACTTCACAGGGATAATGCCCTTGGACCGCAGGTAGGTCCCACAGTGTTCCAATTTGCCTTGGACTTTGTTCTTTTGGTCGAGTGTGCACCAGTTTGTCTCAGAAGTTCGTCCCTCTCTTCAATGAAAACAGGGGGAGTGGAATTTTATCTTTACAACTATTCAGAAGTCGCCAATGTTTCTTTATGCTCTTCTGAATCCTGTTTGTTAAGGTGCTAAAAGTGTTGACAAAGGTTAAACGACCTAAAGGGGATTTTTCCAACTGAGGTTCCAATAACGCCACCCTGTTGTTATTGGTGGCACGTTTAAAAGCCAGTTTGATTAATCTTTGCTGATAATTTTTCTCAATTGTTGAGACAGATTCTGGGCATGTTGTTTGTTTTCTTCCAGAGTAGAACAGTTCCTTCTCACCCGCAGAAGTTGGCCAAACGGCAAATTATCACGTAACGCCTTCGGGTGTTGGCTGACTTATCTGAGAAGGGAATTGCGGGCCATTGGCTTGTGATACAGTTCACTCTCCAATCCCGTTGGAGTGACAAAAATGGATAAGTCAAGAAAGGCTATTCTTTCTCTATGTGCCTCTACCGTAAATTTCAGAAAATCATTCCGTGTATTCAGCCACTGTAAAAACTTGGAGATTGAATCCAGATCTCCTCACCACACCACAAAAACATCATCGATATAACGCTTCCACAGTCGGATCGACTCATGGAAGGGATTATCAGAATTCAGTACGTGTTCTTGTTCAAATGTGTGGACGTATAAATTCGCCAAGCTCGGCGCGAAAATACTTCCCATGCTTGTGCCTGAGACTTGGAGATACACTGTTTCTTCAAATTTGAAGAAATTTTCCTTCATCGCCAAGTGGGCGAGTGTCATGATAAAATGAACTGGGGCGATCAAATCTAGGTCAGTGTCATTCAAAATAGAGGCAATAGTGTCCAACATTTCATCCTGTGGAATGGAGGTATATAACGATTCTACATCGAAGGAGACTAAAAAGTCTCTCTCCGTATATTATGAGTCACTTCAGTAGAGTTACCTATTCACCACAGGCATTGTGTTTTTTCTATTGTTTTTTCTATTGTAGGTGACATAAGCAAACCGCTTGCACAAAGGAATGTATACCCAGAAGGTTGTATTTATTTTAATATGTTTTTGACTTTACTATTGATGCAGTAGCAATACAGATATTGATTGAGGTCCTGAAGAAAGCCGACGACTAACAGTCGGGAAGGCTGGAACATGTTGTCCGTATTGTGAGACAGCCTATGTGTTCAAAGCTGTTTCTGCACCATTTTTAATCAGGATTAGTAGAGATACCCAGAATAAAAGTTCTCTTTCCTCTAACTCCTTTTTAACTTCACTTTCATGCACTGCACAAACTTTTCATTCATTTTGCATCATCTACAAACTCATCACCTAACGTTGAGGTTTAATGCGAGATAAGCAAGTGGTCTCTGTTTCCTCTTTCCCTCCTTGTGTGACTCTGGTGACCTGGTCGATACCCGATCCACATGCACTGCCTCTGTGACATGGAGGTTTAGTGGCGGGAAGGAAGGATATCCAAATGATGACACTGAGCGCATTTGGTAATTGATGGAAATCCTTCTTAGTCGCAAAGGTCTTTGCTTGTTGCGCTCAGGGTTTTCTTATGCCTGTGTTGGTAACTGAGGTATGCCTTTTGTATGTAGACCACCAGACTCAATTTGTTTGAAAAGTGTTGTACAGGGGATAGAGTCTGTGTTTTTTGGTCTTTAAATATTCCCTAGGACCCTTCCGTATGTTAATAGTGTAAGAAGTAGAATTCTGTTGTCAATTTGCCCACATTGGGTTTGCAGTTCTCTTGTTAGTCCACCCAAATCGGATTTGTGGTACTGGGAACTGAGTTATAGGATCGTGGAGGATTCCAACTTAACATTGGAACTGTTTTAATACCGTCTTATTTATATGGATCCAATCTGCATTAGGAAAGCCCAATTATCTTAGTCAACAAGTGGCCAATTTTTGCATTATACATATTATATTATACTGTTTTTAAATATTTTTTTGCTGATGATTGCTGATAAAGTGCCCTTTAATGTTTCCTTGTTATGAGCTGATTTTAAATGAATTTTAAACTTCTACTTGTATGGTCTATCGTTATTGAACCAGCTAATGAACTACAATAAGGTCAACATTTCATTAGTAAACTTGTTTAATTAATTTTAGCCAACATTTACATGTATTTAATAATCATGCATGTGATTGTTCTATGATTCTAACATACCCATACTTTTATGGCTTTAACCTCTCTTCTATGTTTATGTTCTATTTAACCATTTCGAAGGATACAAGTCTTGCTTCATTCTGACACTTCTTTCTCAGCTTGTCCTGTTCTCTTGCTGGTAATAATATACCAGTTCCCTATTTTCTAACAATCCAACAATTATTTACAATATTTACTTCTCAGTAAGCCTGGGCAAAGCACTACGCTACGCTCGCGTAGTTCGCGAAGTTCGCGCTACTTCGCACTACGCGAATTGCATGTAGCACAGTGCGAACACGCGTAGAGTAGTCTTGCGTAGTGCTGCGGTCATTTTTTGCTTGCTCGCGGTCCTCAACGTCAAGTTGGCGACCGCGAGCAAGCAAAATGACATCCCAGCGAGACTTTTTCCTTGTTCGCGATCAGCAACATCAAGTTGGCGATCGCGAGCATGGAAAATAAACCTCGCGGCGAGATTCCCAACGCGAAGAGGTCAGGTTTCTCATTGCGAGTGGTCGCGTATGCTCGCGACCGCTCGCGATGAGAAACTACCAGTTCGCGTTGAGAAAGCTGCCGCTCGAGTAAAAATCTACTCGAGCAGCAGAAAACTACAGCTCGCACTGTGCAAGATGCCATTTCCAATGATTGCACAGTGCCGGTTGCTTGTCCGCACTGTGCAATCATTGAAAACGACATCTGGCACAGTGCGAACAAGGTACTACGCAGTTCGCGAAGTGCTACGCGTAGCTCGCGTAGTGCGAACTGCACTTTGCATAGCTTCGCGAAGTGCTACTTCGCGAACTACGCCCAGGGTTACTTCTCAGTCTCTTTTAATATCTAGTCCATACATTTTCTATCAATAACATATAAATTTCAAAGTTCACACTATCAAGTTCTGTATTGTTTTTCTCACAGGTATTTGCGTACAGCAAGACTACTTGCCGAAAACACTACGAGGTACGTTGCGATCTGCAGAACGTTTACTTCTAAAAGTGAATAATGTTTCGTTTCACTCTTGAAGTTTTTTCTTCATTGTAGGTTCTGAAGATTGAAATGTGAGGAGATGCTATATTTTGAAGGGGGAAGTTGTGTCTGATGAGAACTTCTCTTTTACAGCAAGGAGTGACTTTTTTCTGCGACGTTAATAATCAACAGACACTTTAATCACAATCACTACGGTCATTATTCTTCTGAGAGAATTACGCACACGTGAAACGCTGCTCGTCGGGAATAATTCAGTGAAGTGAAGCGTCTGATGGAT
This sequence comes from Triturus cristatus, assembly GCF_964204655.1. NCBI lineage: Eukaryota > Metazoa > Chordata > Amphibia > Caudata > Salamandridae > Triturus > Triturus cristatus. The sequence continues at coordinate 852,851,932 of NC_140588.1, read as the reverse complement.
TGAGAGAGTCTTTTAGTTCTTCTCTCACTCTTTTCTTATCGCGAGAGTTTGTTTGGAAAACTACTGGTGTGGGTGATTTGAACTCTGTGGCCATCTTCGAATTCCTTTCTAACATAAAGCTTTCCAACAAAGCAGATTGGCCTTAATCATTTATAGTAGGTTTCATCTGCCTTAACTGCTTCTTCAAATTAACTAAGCAGACGACTCTGGATGCACTTAATCTGTTCTTTCTTTGAAACCTGACATCCACACAGACCAGCAGCACTGTGGGGCAGTGAGGCAGTTTGAAGTAACAAAACCACTGGACTTCACCCCAAACGTCTAGTGGGTTCAATTACTACAATTTCCAACATCTTGGATACATGGATACTTGTAATTCACCTATTTCTCTTTATTGTATTTCTTACAGGCATGCTGGCAAAAGTGTCAATGTCATGAGTAGACCCAGGGATTTAAGTGGACCGGGTCCTGCCAGTGTAGATCACTGGCAGTTTTTATAACGGGTCCTCAAATGGGTCCCTATCAGTCTCTGTTCTGTGCCGTGGCACAGGCGGTCTGTTTTTTTCCAGATTGCAGTGACAGCAGGCACATTGAAGTGCGCCTGCTCATTTTGCTCACTTCTCACTAGTAGAGAAGTTTTGGCATGATGTCATGCCAGGTGAGCGTTGTAGGGGAAGGGAAATCATTTAAAGAGAGTCATTTTTCCACTGGATTTCCCTTCTCTTTTTGAGACGCAAGAGCAGCAACATCGCCGTGGTGTCACAAGGGCTTTAAGTGGAACCTTTTTCAATATTATATACGTCAAGCCATAGTTGCTGCTTATTTATCTTCTGCAACTAAGAACCATTGACAAAACCAATAGTCCTGACTTGTAGGTGTGATGTTACTTGTTGTATCATATATCTGGGTGCAGCGACAAACAGCAAAATAAAAGTTGGACGGCACACTATGCTAAGCACAGATTTTTAGCTTACATGTTTTTAAGCCATGCCCTTAATTTACATCGGCCATGCCCCTTAGAGAGTACCCCCAGTTTTTTCATCCCAGTTAAAGCCCTGGGTGGGCCAAGTGGTGAACCCAAGGTCCTTAAGGTCCTTGAGGCAAACTGCAACAAGAGCTGCCAGCAGACCCTCTTTCGTTCTTTCATCGGACTAGGAAAGAGTAGAACTCCCTCCACTGAGCCATTCTTCTCATTGTGTGACAGAAGTTCTGGAAGAAGATTACGCTCCTTCTCCTCTCCACAATTGGTCACTGTGAGCATTGTCATTTCTGGCCTGCAAGAGTGAAGTTCTAAACTGTTCACATGTGTTATGATATGTTACATTAATGGTTTATAGAGCGCAGTGACCAGGCCCGATTCAAAAAGGTAACTTACACTTTTCAGTTGTTCACACTTTTGAGTAACTTTACTTCTCTTGCCTAATGACACAATCCAAGTGTAAAATACTACTGAAAAAAAGCTAAGTACACATCCTCACGTGGGAAACCATTGGTATTGCAACACCCACTAGAAAAAAATGGATGCAGGGGATCCAAATAAAACCACACGTTAATTTAAATCAAATTAATTTAGATAGTTAAAATTATCAATGAATATAATCTAATGTTATGAATATATAAATATTGTACATATATAATATTTAATTATAGCAGTTAATATGTTATTTTGAATGGTAAAATAATATAAGAATATTTTTTATTAAATAATATCTAAATAAATTAGCACTCACAAAAAAGAGCACCGTATAACCACCGGGAACTTTTACTTACACCACGCCCATAAAAAACTGTTGGAAGGGTTGTTTGTGCCACTACGTTCTGTACTCAGGGCAACACTATAAGTACAATTGTTAAGAAACATTGGCTTTTGGTTAAGTCAGGCGGCATCTCTGATGATTTACCATTGTTTTCTTTTAAGAGAGGTCGAAATATCAAAGACCACTTGGTACGTGCGGCTACACCAAGAATAAGTTCCCCTGATTTAGCAGGTGTATGGGGGTCGAACAAGATTGTTGGACATTTTAAATGTGGCAATTGCAATGCCTATGAATCTACGATAAATACAAAACTTTTCTCACATGCCAATTTTGTACATAGTTTGAAGGACCAGACAAATTTGTATTCACAATTTGTGGTCAATGCCATCTGGTGCTGCTGTGACCTCATCTATGAGGGACAGACTTCTCAAAAGGTTCAGACCAGAGTAATACAACACAAGAGTCACATTCAATGTCGTACTCCAAATGCCTCACTAGTGTCTCATTTTCTCGAATGTAATGATCACAAGGATGAAATTACATGGCAGGGTATTGATCAAGTGAAAAACCTGTAAGAGGAGGCAACATTCAAATGTTGCTAAATCAAACTGAGTGTTGTTGGTTCCTAAAATGCGACAGTATCAGAAGAGGTCTGAACACATTAGAAGATTGTAAATCTTCTCTTTTCATCTGATTTTGTATTATACTGTTCCTCAAATGGATTGATATTGCAACTTTTCACTGAAATCAGTATTGGATAATTATGTGTATTGAAGGTGAAGTATGTTGTTTTCATTACAATTTGCATCGTATCCTTACATTCTTATTGCATTACATTATTGATTCTCTATTGAGGTTGTTGATAATGATCCTTCATGGAAACCAGCACTATATATTTTTTGGTATATCGAATGTGAGATATATGATTTGTTTTGCACCACTGACAGTTTTCTTTTCTTTGTGCTAGCAGCTTAAAGTATATGGATTGGACCTGGGAAGGAGCACAATTTTTTAAATCTAATAGCCCCCCGTCTGCGACAAATTTATTTTGGCCACGCAGGACCTGTAAGTGGCTAAGAACATTTTGTTTTCTTCTGTATTGGGCACTGACAGAAGTTATTAGTTCACTTTACTCATTTTAAAATAATTTTTTAAAAAAACAATTGTTTTATGAGCTGTAAATGGAGACTTACTTCCACGTGGTGTGCTCCATTGTCTAATATTTCCTTACACATTCTCATACATTTTTTATATAAATAATTTTAAATTCTTTAGTTAATTTGCTTCTGACTTATTTCTCTTCATTAATAATTCAAGATTGGTGAAGGATCTTTCTTTCGTTCTTTGGGCCTTAGCTTTCTAAGCAAGAGTAACTTGAATGATATGGTTTGGAACTAAAAAATAGATATCAGTATCCTTATTTATGATGATCATCCCTACTTTTTCTAGTTTGAATGACTAATGGTTGCCCTTTATATATTCTGTCCTGATGATGACCTGTTAAATTAATATGGTTGAAATATCGTTGAGGAAGCATTGAGTGTTTTTGTTTTTGTGATTCAACAAACCTGTTATTGCATATAATTTGTTAAATTTTTGCCACTATTATTATTTATGTTTACACTAGAGTTTGTCCTTGCTATTGACATATGTTTGTGTAACGTAATGAGCACCTTTTGTATTATTGTATATCTGTTTAATAAAATGGACTAATGAAAAATATATTTGTGACAATTTCTTAAGTGTACTGAATTATTTTATGATCTTTGAATAGGATTATTGAAATGAATCATTTAAAGTCACAATGTTTTTTCTTTGAACTAGGAACCTGAACCCTTGTAGCATTCACATTGTTTATGAGCCCCAGTTTTGGTTTACAGGGCTGCCCCTGTCTGTTGTAATCCTGCTCGATATTAGAGCAGATGAGAGTCTATTGATTAAACTGGATTCTACATCTACTCTCTTAACCTTTATGTTGGTATATGGACCACTGTGACATATGCCTCATTTTCCACACTCCTTGGCAGACTACATCTCTCCCCTAGTAATTGATCATGCAAAAATCTTGGTAATTGAGGACTTCAATTACTAGGCTACTGCAGAAATGGGTGTGCAAGTATCTCTAAAATTAACTGATCTGTTAAGCTTCCTGAAGTTTGAACAGCATGTGACCTCCCCATCCCAGATAAAGGTCCATATTTTAGACCAGGTTTAGACGACCAAACATTTGGTGGACAAACTTTTGGTCATGCCTTGTGCTCAGTCACACCACTTTTTAATTAAATTCAAGCTCTCTGATCTGGTCCCTCCCAAACCCCGGGTTAGACCAGGTATACAAGCTAGAAATTATACACACTACAATATTGACTCCATTTGCAACTTACTGGCTACATCTCTTCAAAATAAAAAGACCCACATTAACCAACAAGAGTAAAACATTACAACCTTGCCAACAGAAGCCAGTAAAATCCATTCTCCTCTTCAGATAGTTAGGCTGACTAGGCATCTCAATGCCCCAAAATGGTTTTCTGAAGATCTAAGACCTGCTATACTTGAACGTGCTGGACTGAATGTAACTGGCGAAGGAATTATTCACCTGGAAAAAAGTTAAATTCATAAGTCTCAGCTCACGCAATATAACAATTGTATTATACAAGCCAAATCTGGTTGTTTCTCTGGAAAATCATAAAATTCTACAAATAAGTCAAAGGATATTTTTTGAATTTTGTCTGAACTATCAAATCCCAACAGAATTACTGTAATGATTCCCCTTACCCAATCCCTCACCGATGCTCTTAATTCTTTTTCCATTGATAAGATCAAAGCGATTAAAGATAGCATCCCTACAAGCCCTCTCCTGAGGAAAACTCTCATCATTGATAAGAATCCAAATTTACTGTCTGAGCTTCCCTCTATCAGCAAGTTGCCCTCTTGGAGCTACTGACAAACGTGATATTTGGCACCCCTTCTGACATCTTGAATTGGCAGGAACCACAATCATTGTGGTTTCTGCCAATACACTGTAAGTTTGACTGACGATTCCATCAACATGAAGGAGCGGTCCATCAAACTCAGTTTTTTTTTTATTTTCAAAACAAACAAAAAACAATGCCCCCTTCGCCATGAGTTTCCTCCTATTGTGAGGAAAGTATTGTGTACTTTTCAATGCTGCTTGCCACCAGGTTTTTTCCGGCCTTGTTTGGGCCTGAAAAATGGCTGTATATCCATACATCTAAATTAGGTTTGCAGCAATACAGCCAAGCCCTCTGATGGCCCTTACTGCATTGGGCCGTTGGAGGAGTTTGACAACAGCTGAGAAGGAGTCATCTAGGCAGACATCAAACCATGGTCCACTCACTTTTAAATCAGGTAGATAGACTATAATATTGGTGGGGAGGGGACTCCATCATCATAACCGCCACAGAGTTCCAACTACATCAAGATTTAAATGAGGACATTTGTCTCCAGCTAACCAACAGAACTAGCTGGGTATCTCCATATGCAGTGTAGCTGGCCCCCCTTAAGCCCCCTGAGGGTCTGTTCGGGAAGATCTGTACTCCGCTGCCACCCTGGATGTCCTGCAAGACGGTTAAGAGACTTTGGGGCCTTGTAGTGCAGACAGAAGGCTGTTTGGCTGGCATATGGTGGAGAGGCTGCACAAGATGCCCCATGAGCAGGAGTGCAGTCCCAAAAGCCAGGAGACAAGACCGGCACAGGGAACCAGTAATACCAGATTCCTGGAAAATGCTCACTTTAGAAGCCAGGGTGGGCTGTTGAAAAAATTCCTGGTGGCTTGAAATGTGACTTTTTAAAACTTTGCTAAAAAAGGCAAAATAAGAAGCAAAAAGTGTGTGTCACTTTGTGAGACCTCTTTGAATTTCACAAGGGAGGGCTAAACCTCCAGGGTATGAAGCAGTGCTTCTGAAACTCATGAATTATTTTGCCCAGGTATTTAACATGCATGGTGCCACCTCTACAGACTCATACTTGGCCAGGAGGGCCTCCTCCCTCAGGCCTGGCCCAATCATTGGTGTCTGGAGGACCCCATCCCTCTGGACAAAGAAGGGTCACCTTTGGAGCAAAGTGACACCCTTAAATCTGCTCCCAGGGTAGCCAAAGCCCCAGGAGCAATGCACAGACCACCACCGCCCTTTGCCTGTCTTTGGGGGTGGAGGGACGTAAAAGAGTACTGCTTCTGTCTACTGATAGGAGGAAAGTAAGCTGGCTTCTGCTGCTGTAGGAGCGGAAAGTTAGAATGCTTTCTTCTGCATGCTGCACTGGATTGCAGCAAATAGGTATTTGTCAGCAGTGCCATAGGAGCATAGGGCTTCCCCCATGATCCCCCAACAACCCTCACTAGCCTGTTGGAATACCAGGTGGGACTGGAAAACCAAAGATTCAAAAAGGAAAATGAGGTGAGGCAGTAAAGTAAATCAGAGTTGATGGTACCAGATTTAACCCATGCACTAGACAGTGATTGAAAAAATCGTGGACTCAGAGATGGGTCACTGTCTTCCAGGGTAGTGTTGTTAACTTTCCCATCCACGGTTGTGTATTCCAGCTTTTGAAGGTGACAAGAGTGTCAGAACTGGTTTTAAGACAGTTCTGTCTCAAGCAACCTAAGGTATATGTTTATTAAGTTACTTTTTTATTTATGTTATCGGAAATCTGAATACACCTTTTAGACAGATTTTGAAAATTAAATCAATTTTACATATTTCCTTCAAATGTCGAACAAAAAGAAAAAGCTACAGCACTATTAGGTACATTTTAAGTTATATTTTAAAAAAATTCAAATACATTCAAATAAATCAAAATTATTTTTCTGAAGTTTAAATAAAAAAATACTCTCCTAAAGAATAAAACAATAGCGTACATTAATAATTGTTCAAAGTTGTGTATTGAAGCAATTAACATGAATTACATTATTTTTAACACAATATATTGTTAACATCTTTGGTGCTTTCCACATCTCCCCCTGCCCTTCCTCCCGTCTATCTGTAACATCAACGCTGCAAGGCGCTCTGACGTCACAGTTTTCCCCACCGGGGCCAAGAATGCAGCAGCTAAGGCCACGCTCAACTCCAATGGGGAATACAGGTTCATGGGAAAGGGACGACCCCCCCCCCATGGCATATATATTCTTTTTTTTAAAGTTGGTTTTCCGTGGGGGTGGCACGATCCCCCCCACCATGAAATTGAAAAAAGGAAAAAAATGTTTTACAATGACGGTGAAATTGACAGGGGGTCGGCCCTCTGTGGGGGCTAATTGTTTTTTTATAGATGCGTTCTTTCCTGGGAAACCACACCTATAAACAAATATAGACAAAGAGAAATTCTCTCTCTCTCTCTCTCTCTCTCTCTCTCTATAGACACCAAAGTCCTGGAGCGCCAATATAGATATATATATACATATCTATATATATATATGTATATATATATATAGATATGTATATATATATATACGCAAAATCCCATGAGCACTTCCTTCACAACGAAGAAGACTCGCACACCAGGGTCAGTGTAAACAAAATATTGTTATTGCCTACCTGTTTCAACCTGAATGGTCTTTGCCACAAGCCAAAGTTTCACTATTTGAGACCACCATTTAAAGTGTATTTACAAAACATAAAAGAAGGACCATACACTACTGGTTAACCATATAAACATTGAAAACAGACTATATGGAAAGACTTACTTTCGGTGCTTTGATTCAATACCACAGTGTTGTTTGCGCAACCAAAATCACTTTGTGTGATCAAATTAATTTCATTTGACTTGACATTCAATAATCATCTAATGCACAAAATACATTTTCGTTAAGTCACAGATAAATACAAATACATATCATAGTACCCACAAAGGAGCACTGTTCATGATTAGATGACGTTATCATATGTTCCACGCTCATTACATATTAAGCATTTTCAACTATTGCTTCTCCAAAATAAACGCCCAGTGGCTTAATCAGTACAGGCCGAGTCACGTGGAGTGAATCCTCTTTCCTATATATACGCAAAAATAGAAAACAAAGTAATACCAATTTTGGTCCTTAAAAAAATTATAAGAGAGGTCAATCTTAGTAAAACTATGGTTACCACTGTGCAACCCACAGTAACTATCCTAATTTGCAAAATAATACAACATTTAAAAGTGAAGGGGGGGTCCTTTCAGGGAGGGATAACTACAGATACAGTGGTGGTGGAGGTCAGGATGAAAAATAAAATTAAAAAGACAAAAAAGAAGACGAAGGGGAGCAGGTTAACTGGGCCTCAGCATTCTCATGACCTCTAGATTTTTAGGGTACCCCAGTTGGTATCTATCAAACATTTTTATATGTAAATATTTACAGAGACCCAAGGTGAAGGACGACCAAAAAATGAAACTAATAAATAGTGCGGAACCACACTAAATTGGGCATTATAACAGGCTATGCTTCCTGTGAAGTTTTCCAACCTGCTGATACTGCGTCAAGGTAGAGAGCCCTCCCCAAGACACAGTATATACAGATAAACCTTGGATCACCATGAAAGCACAAAAAGTCAATGAAACAAATGGGGTACACATCCAATGTGGATAAACAGTTCCTCCTCTTTATTCAGCCCGAACGGGGTCTGAGTATCGAGAAGTATGATATATTTTGACTCCAGGATTCTTATTTGCTTTTCATGGTTACCCCCTTTTGGGGTTTGGAGCCATCCCGTCAATGTCAAAGAAAGACAATATATTAACTTTCTTATTGTGGTATTTCAACCAATGTCGTGCAGTTGAGTAACTCAGATCACCATTTCTGATTGCTCTACTGTGCTCCAAAAGTATTTTCTTCAGAGGGAAGATGGTGCTCCCTATGTACATTTTCTCACAAAGACACAGAAATCAGTATTACAATTTCTGAACATTTTTTATACCCCCTGTCTTCCCAGTCGGCAGTGGATATGTTCTCCTCTTTTTGCTGGTGCTACAGGCCTTACATTTCCCAAACTTAAAAAAGCCTTTCTGCTTCTGTATCCAATTTTGTTGTTTCGTTGACCAGGGGGTGGTTGCTGACCAGAGATCCTATTACTGGATCATTCTTGACAATGTGCCAGTGTTTCTTAAGAGTGTTACACACTGCCAATGCTTCAACATTAAAGGATGTTATCATTCTAATGTCATTACTTTCTTTCCTAGTGTCAGGTCTCTTTACCAGTTGGGCCATTCTTTCCTGGGCAGCAGCTTTCTCTATAGCTACCCTTAAAACTTGTTTTCAGGATAGCCTCTTTTCCTGAACCTCTCCAGCATAATGCTCTGCTCTTTCTTATTTGCAGATTGTGTGTTGCAATTACGCTTTGCCCTCACCAAACGGGATGCTCCAGTTCAATCTATTGCCCGCAGTCGCCTTTCTATGTAGGTTGGTTGAGACAATGCCATCCCTGATTTTCACACAGACATCCAAAAAGGCTATCTCATACAGATCATACCTATGCGTAAAACGGAGATTTACCAAATTTTTCCCTAGCATAGTGAGAACGTTTTCTAGATCAGTTTTGGAGTCATCCCAGATCATAAAGATGTCATCTATGAACCGTGTCCAAAAAACAGTGTGCCGTGTCAGATATTCATTCTTTTCAATCCAAATCAGCTGTTCCTCCCACCATCCCATTAGCATACAGGCATAGCTCGGTGCAAAGCAGCTTCCCATACCGGTACCGACCACTTGCTTGTACCACCTGTCCTCAAAAAGAATAAAGTTGTTCTAAAGACAAAATGTCAACATGCCAATTAGCATTCGAGATTGTTCATACAAAAGATTGACCTGTCTCTAAAGAACTTTTTGCAAGCATTTATCCCATCCTCGTGTTTGATGCACGTGTACGATGACACCACATCGATTGTCACTAACCAGAAATTATCTTGCCAAGAAAATCCTAAAATTTTATTGATAAAGTCAGTGCTGTCTCTGCAGTATGATGGGAGACTAAGGACATATGGAAAAAGGAAAGCATCTAAGACGATGGATGTATTCTCTAGGAGGCTCCCATTGGCCAAAACTATAGGTCAACCTGGTGGGTTGGTGTTGTCTTTGTGAATTTTTGGCAGCACGTAAAAACACGGTGCTGTAGGGTATTTGTTACAGAGGAACCTGTATTCCTCCTCTCCCAAATTCTCTGATGTCGCCAGTGTCCAATTTTAATTTAATACGTATTGGTTGCCTCATCGTATAGTTCCTTGCTTGACCTTACATAGTTTCCAGAGACAGTGAGTTGTCTGTTTGCCTCTTGTTTGTATAAGTTTATGTCCCACAGGACCACGTTCCCTCCCTTGTCAGATGGTTTAATGACAAAACTAGGGTCGCTATTTAATGCCCCTAGAGCTAGTCTTTGTTCTGGGGTCAGGTTATGTGCCTGTCTGTTTTTACTTTTATTCTAAATACGCATGAGGTTTTGAGCTACTACCTCATGAAAAGTGTCCAGGTTGTCATGTGGTAGATTGGGGTTGAAGGTGGACTTAGGCCTGAACTTGGTAGGTGCTGTACCCCTAGTTTCTAGCCTTATTTGTTCCAGGAGGTCATGTTCACCTGGCCACTCATTCAGTTCTTCTCCCGATTCCGCCAAGCATGCCAGTCCTTCAATATCATTCAAACAGAAAAGGTCTGATACTTGTGTTCCACTACCCTCAACAACACCCCCACTCCCTGTGGCACATTGCTTTTTATGTACAAACATTTTCATGAGTTTTAGTTTACGTATGTATAAACACATATCAATTCTTGTCCAGCTGTAATCAAAGTTTGCTGTAGGACAAAAAGTAATGCCAAGATCAAGTAAGGATTTTTCTGCCAAAGTTAATTCATATGATGACAAGTTCACCACCGTCAAATTCTGCTCACCCATCATTTCCGTCTGTCGCGTTGTTCTCCAATACAGCATTGTGTCCTTTGTGTGTTCGTCCTCCCCTTCTTGTTTTCCTCTTCTTGCGCCTGCGCCTCTTCCTCTTCCTCCTTCCGGTGGTCTCGCTCTGAGTCATGTTTGTTTGTAAAAAAACAATATTCCTCAAGCGGTCTGAAGGTTAGGGGGTCTTTCCTCAGGATATCCGATTGATCCTCTAGATATGAGTATTTCTCCGAGCCGGAATCTGACGTGGCCACCTCCTGTTGTCTCAACGCGCCCATTTGTTTTAATTGTTTAATTGCTCCATCGTATCTCCTTCCGAAGGTCATGATTCTCCCACTGGCATAGTCCTGCTTGTCTCGAAGGAATTCTCATTTCTTTTTTTGCTTGATTTCTTCCTTATATTTGTCGAGCCTTAGCTCCATTTGCCCAGTGCTGCCTTGATTTCATCTTGCGCTGGATGTTTATCTAGTTCTTCCTTTAATTTATCTCTTTCCTTGATTGTTATTTCAAGTTCCAGGGCAGCATACTTGGATAGGAGCCCCAACATGTTTTTACAGGTTGCCACCATTAAATTTGACCATTCCTCCTACAGTTTGGGGTGCGGGTTCTGATAAGTTGGTGTAATCAGAATCCTCAGTCCCCTCGGGGCCCTGCCCACCTCGATATTATTGTCCAGTGAGGATACTTTCCACAATCTGTTTATTTATTTCTTTTGTAGTTCCTCATAAAGGAACAGCATTTGTTTCAGGCTCCTTGTTGTCTGCCCAGCTGATGACCCCGGTGTGTAACTGCAATCACTGTTCTCCTCCTCTATCTCGCAAAATAGTGAACGTGCAGCGCCAGGTCTCCCTGCCCACTTGTTCTTGGGTTCCGCATCCTCTGCTGAGGCTCCAGCTTGCTTCCCCTTGCTCATTTTGTTTTTTAATGTATTCTTTACCTGCATGACCCTGCCATAGCCCGTGTATAGATAAAGGGCACAATACCCCTGCCAGGACTCAGTTAACAAAAACTACTAACGGGGGCTCTCTACCTGACACCTGCGAGTTATAAGACAAAGCTATGTGCACCCTCCGGTGCATCAATGCTCATCCCACACTTACCGGCTATATATATATTATCTACTGGGGGTCGCCAGTAGATAGTTATAGTTAGGACCTAGTTTCCCAATAACTTTGGCGCCGGTTGACGAATCTTTGCGAAATTTTCAAAACGTTTGGCCTGCTCCAGTCAGCTCCTATCCTAAAAGTTTCGGGGTGATTCGCCAAGTGGGGGCTGTGAAAAAAAGGGGGGTCCCAAAACGTGTTTTCTCCATGTTATTTCCCATAGGAAACTTTAGACACGACTACAGCCCGAACTGCTAAACGAAATTATACCAAATTTTGCACAAAGGAAGCCCTTGGTCAGAAAGAGACCTTTTATTTAAATGGTGTAAATCCGTTCAGTAGTTCCTGAGAAATTCAAAAAATAGAGGTCAAAAAATCAATTTCCCATAGGAAACTTTAGACACGGTTACAGCTGAAACTGCTGAACGGAATTACACCAAATTAGGCAAAAAGGTAGTGCTTGGTTCATAAAGCGACCTTTTTTTTAATGGTGTAAATCCGTTCAGTAGTTTTCGATATATTAAAGGAAAAAATCTTTATGTATCTGGGCGCGACCTAACTACACAAGCACAAGCTTGGCTCTAATTGGCTGCCAACACTTCAATCCAGGAAGTGTTGGCAGCCATCTTGGTGCAATGCTTTTTGGTCTCGCCTAGCGATGCAGCGCATGCGCTGTCCACTGCACAAACACCACTGCACTGCCCTAAATCCTAAAACACTACCCCAGCACGACCCCCTACACTGCACAAACACCACTGCACTGCCCTAAACCCTAAAACACTACCACAGCATGACCCCCTACACTGCCCGAACACCACTGTACTGCCCTAAACCCTAAAACACTACCCCCAGCACGACCCACTGCACTGCTCTAAACCCTGAAACACCACCCCCAGTATGACCCCCTACACTGCCCGAACACCACTGCACTGCCTTAAACCCTCAAACACCACCCCAGCATGACCCCTACACTGCCCGAACACCACTGCACTGCCCTAAACCCTGAAACACCACCTCCAGCACGACCCCCTACACTGCCCGAACACCACTACACTGCCCTATACCCTGAAACACCACTCCCAGCAAGACCCCCTACACTGCCTGAACACCACTGCACTGCCCTAAACCCTGAAACATCACCCCTAGCAAGACCCCCTACACTGCCAGAACACCACTGCACTGCCCAAAACCCTGAGACACCACCCCCAGCATGACCCCTTACACTGCCAGAACACCACTGCATTGCCCAAAACCCTGAAACATCAGCCCAAGCATGACCCTCTACACTGCCCAAACACCACTGCACTACCCTAAAAATAGACACATCAATACCAGTTACTAAATACGCACTGACTGATTCCTAGGTCTACACACACATCCACTCATTCACCCATACAGTCACTCATACATGCAGTCACTCATCAATACAACACTATCATATGCACTCATACACCTATACAGACACTCACACACTGCCACATATCCAGAGCTACTCACACACTTAGTCAGTCATGCAAAGAATCAATCATACTTCCATTTACTCACCTATATAGTTATACAGACACAACCTCACTTATTCAGACAGATACTAACACATAATAACTCTCTTATAGAATCACTGATACAAATACACACACATCCATGAAGCAACTCTCACAATTACTGACTCTCACATATAGTTATTTATATAAACCATCACTCACATATACTGCCTTTTACCTATGTGGTTACTTGCACATGTACCACTGAGACAACCAACACACCCATACACACACTCACCCGCCCATAGAGCTGTTTTCACATGCACTCTTGAACCCATACACCCAGTGAATTAACCACTCACACATCTATGCACAGAGTCACACACCTCCCACCCACCCACATACATATTCAGGCAGCCATATAAATACTCAGGCAAGCAATCAATAACCCATATAGACACTCATGCAGCTACTCACCAACCCATGCAGCAGCTTACACAACAACAGACAGACTTATAAAGACCTTCACATAGTTTAGTCACTACCCCATGCTTTCAGTAAGACACATTTAATCACTCACTTATACAGTCAGTCACTTACCTACTAAATCCTCCATACAGATACTTATACACCCACTCGTTCCTCAATACAGCTTGGCATATATATAAAACAAAAATAAACTTTACAGAAACACACAGTCACTGGATGATGTCATCAGTAATGTCATTTGAGATGAACTAACTATAACGCCGGAATTTCTATGGTTTGTACGAGTGAAATGTCCAACTAACTATTACGTTCCTGAAACCTATATATAGAGTGAGAGAGAGAGAGAGAGAGAGTCTATGTTTCTCTTTGTGTAGATCTAGATTATATATATGTATATGGAGAGAGAGAAAATCTCTCCTATACATATATATATATATATATATATATATATATATATATATATATATATATATATATATATATTCACACACACACACACACATCGCTTTCAAGCATCGATAACAATGTCAAAATAATGCTTGTGATTATGTTCCTGCTAGAGAGAGAGATCCTTTTGTCTAGTGCCAGTTTTGACATTATAAAGTAATGCAGAGGGCATGCTGGAAAGAACAGATCTGTATAATGTGGATAGCTAAGTGGATTAGTAAAGGCAGGCATTCAAAACGCTTTGAAACAAATGAAATGAATGTGAGAGAGGTGCTATGGAGAGTGGAGGAGCACGTTTTCTGGATGGTAGTGAGGGAATCCAAGGAGGTCATAGTGTGCATTTGTAAACCACATGTTCACTCATAGGCATCTAGGCGCTGAATAACAAATTTTTATTTTATTGGTCATGAAAGGGGGGACCAAAATGATTGTCACACTAGCTGCCACCAGTACTAAAGGCTGCAATGATGGGTATGTGGCAAGGTGAAGTAATACTGTGTCGTCTTCTGTCATTTTTAGTGTTTTTGGAGAGCCGCTGATTTTGGAACGGCAAGGTAAGGTGACTTCATCATTACTGAGTGTTGCACACATCACTCACTCAAACACCCACCTAGACTTTGAAATCAATGACCCCTCTGCCTTCTATGTAGGATAGTGTCTTTAGGTTTTAGTCACTAGCAGAGATGGCGTATTGTTGGATGAATGCTGCCCAGGCCCTAAATCTGGTTCTGGAGTTCAGCTCTGAGGCAGGATCAGATACTAATACAGTAGATGCTGAGACAGCATCTGAGGGAGAGGACAATGGAGCAGAATCTGGGAGTGATATTTCAGACAACGCCGTTCCATCCGATGACTCATTTTCCAGCGATTCTGAAGGAGACGATGTCTGTGTGCTGTCCCTTCACAAGCACAATCTGTGCAGCAGGAAACCAGTAGCAGGTTAGAGCCACCCAGAGAGCAGGCTTGTGTGGCGGCAAGCACAGATGGAGTGCTCTCTTGGTCAGCCTCCCAATGTACTTTAGCCCCAAATTCCGCCTTTCACTGGCAACACTGGATGAAAAGTCGATACGGCTAATTTTCTGGCAATTGACTATGCCCATCTATTTTTGGATGTTGACTTCCTTGATGAAATTGTGCAGCAAACAAATTTGCGTGCCAAACAATTTCTGAGGGAGAATGGAGGGACTCTCTGGCCTCATTCTAGGGCACACAAGTGGACTCCCACTTCATTAAGGGAGTTGAAGATATTTTTGGGCCTCACGCTCAAAATGAAGGTAGCGCATAAACCAACCTACTAGCACGGCTTGGTTAACCCCCATCTTCGCACCATTCATGAGCAGTGATCCTTTTTTGATATTGCAGTGCATGCTGCAATTTAATGACAATTCTGCTGCATTGCCCCGGGACCATGCAGACCATGACAGGTTGTTCAAAATTTGGCCTGTCATGAAACTTTTGTCTGCCAGGTTTCCAGAGTTTTATATTCCTGGAAGAATATAGCCATCGATGAGTCCTTTATCCTGTATAAAGGGCAGCTGCTGGTCAGGGAGCACATTCCAAGCAAACGTGATTACTAAGCCATCAAGCTGTACCTGCTGTGTGAGAGCGCGACTGGCTATGTGTACAGCTTTAGAGTGTATAGAGGGAAGGATACAACTCTAAAACCTGTAGGTTGCCTTCCCATGCTGGGGTTCACAGGAAATATTTTGTGCGAGCTTGTCCAGCCACTCCTTCACAATGGTTATAACCTTTATGTGGACAATTTCTATACAGGAGTAGAACTGTTCAATGAGCTCTACAAAGCTGGCACTGTGGCCTGCGGCACAAGTCGTTGTCACCGCAAAGGATTTGTGCAGGAGCTTGTATGCAAAAAGCTCCAGAAATCCCAGACCACTGTGTTGCGTTTCAACAAACTGCTCGCAGTAAAGTTCTCAGATAGGCGTGATGGGGGAAGTGCTCGCATCATGAATTGTAGTAAGCATTTACACATCACGCCTATCTGAGAACCTGACTGCGAGTAGTTCATTGGAACGCTACACAGTGGTATGGATTCCTGGAGTTTCTGGTTTGGAGTCAGATGGCCGAAGTCCACAAACCCATCTGTATGAGTGGAGAGGTGTGGTGCAGCGGCCAGGGCAGTTTACTTCGGAGCACAGGGCTCACGGTTCGATCCCCAGCTCCAGCTGCAGCTCAGCCTAGCACCATGTGACTCTGGGCAATAGCTAACTTAATTTCCACAGAGGCCCCCAGCGCCTTGAGACCCATAAGGGTGAGTAGTTTGCGCTTTACAAATACGGATTTTACATTTTTACTTGATTACAACAAGTACATGAGCTGAGTGGACAAGTTTGACCAGGTTCTTCGGCCATACATGCGAGTCGTAAAAATCTCACTTGGTATAAGAAACTGTTTACTTACTTGATCCAGATGGCAACATACAATGATTATGTTGTTTATCGTCAGACCACCACAGACCACCACAGGAAGACTCCTGTCTTTCCTTGACTTTCAGTTGTCTCACTGCTACAGAAGCAACAGCCTCCCCTTTATGTGTTCTGGAGGACGTGACAAGGCTGCATGAGCAACACATTGCTGATAAATTTCCTGTAATACCCAAAAAGGAGCGACCAAGTCATTGTTGTAAAGTGTAATAGATGCAGGGTAAGGGACAGGAGACTTGTGTTTACTGTCCCCACTGCCCAAGTAAGCCTGCCTTCTGTTTTCCTACTTGATTTATGTTGCATCATAGTTGAGTTGGAGCTGCCATTAGGTAAACCTTTCAATTGCAGTGAATGGATTCCTACTGTCTGTGGGCCACTACTTCTCTAGGCAAGAAACTGCATAATATTTGTTCTTACTTCAGGAAATTATGGACTTCTCAACACCTTTATCTGCTTTCAGAATGTGGTAGTTGTGTTTTTCACCAATTGACAAGTGCATTATAGTCCCCACACTGCATATACTGGTAGACAGAACATGTGCCACGTTGTCACGGAGTACCCTGTTTAGCAAAATGTTAAAGGCTTGACTGGATTTTGAAGTGCTTGTTAGGGAACTTATGTATAATACACAAGGACCACCCTGATTGCCATCAGGAACCATAGTAAGCATATTAAGTCAGACAAATATCAAATGGGACTTATTCACCAAAATTTCTACTTGCTTTCAAAGTGTGAAAACTCAATCATTAATTTGTACCATAACCATGTTATTGAAAAGGGATACAGGACACAATATCTTACAAGATTAGTAATTGAGTTTTCATGCTGTCAAAGTAAAAGTGTTGGTGAATGAGACCCAAAGGACATTTGTTTGGCTTATTACTTTAGGGAACTTTGGCAAAATACCCCACCATGTTTGCCTGATGTGCTTGCTAAGTTTGAGGAATGGCTGTGCGGCATACTCGTTTAGCCCTCAACCTGCATCCACAAACTGGAAGGAGTAGGATTTAGAACAGAGTGCGCTAAAGGCGCGTGAAAGACATGTCTTCCTGAGCCTCATGTGGATGTCATGGAAGCCATTAGTAATGGTTCACTTGGCATGCGTTTGGTAATGTTCAGGAAGAAGGAGGCAGATACTTGACAGGTGGTAAAATGTAGTCAAACTCATTACGTCTTGTGGCGTATGAATGAGATGGGCTCTTGAATGGTGGCGGTATGTTGATGTGAGTGCAAGTGATCTGTTTGATTGGGCTCGTGGCTGGCAGTATGGAAGTCTTGTGTGTGGTGCGTGAATGGCATGTGAATGGACCGTAAAGCCGTTGGTGCTGTGAAGTGGCTTTGTGGATCACTCTCAGATGGCTTGGCTTCAATAAATTATATATATTTGTGATTTGAAGCCAGAGTTTTTGGAGCTGCTAAAACAAATCAGTGTAAGTGGTGGATTAACATTATCAAAGAAGTGCCAGATTTATATTTGTGGCAGTAAGATGGCCTTTTGTAAGGACTTTTTTTGTCAATATGGGTAGCTGGAGATTTTGTGCCCTAGCTCAGTCATTACCTAGGCAAACCTTCAGATTTTTACTAGTAGACAATGAGGGGAGAACAGGGGTGTATGACTTGCGTGGCTCCCACAGTTTTTTTTTACCCAGAATCCCCAGCAAACCACAAATTTAGCTAAAAATCAAAAAACTCTTCATGCTTAAGTGATGGGAATTTCCTGAATCTGTGGGGACCTACATACTCCATCCACCCAGTGTTCCCCCCAGTCTCTCGATTAAAATGGTATCTCACCTGTGTGGGTGGACCCAGTACCCGGGACAGGCAAGGGCTTAAAACGTATTGTGGAGACATCAAAATTACCTATTACAAAACGACCTGGTTTTGCAAGGGGGGTCACCTGGGTTTTTGGCCCGGGCTCGATGGCCATCTAGGAAAACCTACCAAAGGTCCAGATATTTCTGAAAAAAAATACCCAGGGAGGTCCAGGGAGGTAAAGCTTGCATGGACCCCCAATGCTTTTCAACCCAGAATCTCCTTCAAATGTCAAATTTAGCTGAAAAAAACAAATTTTTCTCACGTTTCTGTGTGGGAAAGTTGTGGGATCACCAGGCTGACACACATATCCCACCACACACCGTTCTCCCAGGTCTCCCAATAAAAATGGTACCTCACTTGTGTGGGAGGGCCAAGTACCTGCAACACGGAAGGACCCAAAACGTATTATGTAGACATCAAAAATTACCGATCACAAAACAACCTGGTTTTGCAACGGGGTACATGCGTTTTTTGTTCCGGGCTCGGCAGCCATCTAGGAAAACCTACCAAAGCCACACATTTCTAAAAACTAGACATCCTTGGGAGTCCAGGGATGTGTTGCTTGCATGCATCTCCCAATGGTTTTCTATCCAGAATCCCCTGCAGACCTCAAATTTAGCTGAATAAAATGACATTTTCCTTACTTTTCTGTGTGGGATCACTGTCCCGGCACAAATGTCCTACCACATAGCATTCCTCTTGGTCCCCCGCTAAAAATGATACCTCACTTGTGTAGGTGTCCAATACAGAATTGCCTAAAAACATATATATATTTTTTTGGCTCTTAGAGTTTGCTGTGCTATCTCCTCAATCCCTATGTTTTTAGATCTTCCCAGTCGCAGGCCCTTGGCCCAACCACACAAGTGAGGTATCATTTTACTCAGGAGACTGAGGGGAACGCTGAGTGGTAGGAGATCTGTTGTTCTGTGGTGATCCCAAACAGAAATGTGATGAAAAGGTGATTTTTTTGTTGTTGCTAAATATGAGGTTTGCAGGGGATTGTGAGCTGGAAAACATTGGGGGGTTCACACATGCCATACCTCCCTGAACTCCCTGAGTGACTGGTTTTCAGAAATGTCTGGGTTTGATAGGTTTCTCTAGATGGCCGCCAAGCCTGTGGTCAAAAACCCTGGAGACCCCCCTTGCAAAACCAGGTTGTTTTGTAATAGGTCATTTTGATGTCTCTACAATAAATTTTGTCCCTTGCCTGTCATGGGTACTTGGCACACCCATACAATTGAGGTACCATTTTTATTGGGAGACTTTGGGGGATGTTGGGTGGATGGAAGTTTGTAGATCCACACAGATTCCAGAATTTTCCATGACAGAAATGTGAGGAAAATGTGTTTTGAGGTTTGCAAGACATGAGTAACAGATCCTGGTGGGAGCCACACAAGTCACCCCATCCTGGATTCCCCTAGAAATCTAGTTTTCAAAAACGTATAGGTTTTCCTGATTTCCCTAGGTGCCGCCTGAGCTAGGGTCAGTTTTTACTGGAAAAAAGTGATGTGTCCGCGTTGCTTTTTGGGCCGTTTCCAGTTGCGGGCATTATGCCTACCCACATAAAGTGAGGTACCATTTTTTATCAGGAGACCTTGGGGAATGCTGGGTCGGTAGAAGTTTGTGCATCCACGCAGACTCAAGAACATTCCAACACAGAAATGTGAGGAGAATGGATTCCCTGGAGGCAAGATGGCATCCGTGCGAGTGGACGTGTGAGCTGACCGCTCCTGCCAGAGCTCGCAAATGTGATCGTTTGAAGGGAGACGGAGACGGAGTTAATCGTGCGATAAAAAAACATCAACCTGCCGACTTTTAAGACTATACAAGAGTGATATTCTTGTCAACTTACGGTTCAGGTTGGGCTGTTACGAGCTGTTACCTCTGCCGGCACTAAATGTTGAACATATTGCTACAACTCTCAGCGGGGCTGAATAGGTGCCGACGGAGCCGCTTGGCGTAAGCCTCGCATTGGCTTCGGAGCACGCTGATTGATTCCACCTGGGGACAGCGCGTCGTGCACTGTGGAAAGAGTTGAGTGCCCGATGGTAATACCACTGAAAGGAACCTGCGTGAGACCGCGGGCTCAAGAAGAGGTACAGGCTGACGGCAATGCTGAGGTGAATGATAAAATGCCTGGTAATCAAGGTAAAAATGCTAAAAGTGACTCGAATGGTGCGAAGGCTAAAACGGATATGGGAACTAACAAAACTATCCCAGCGATATTTTCTGTGGCTAAAGACAAACGGAAAGGCAAAAAGCTTGCTCATATGTCGGCAGAGGGTTCCAAAATCACGGAAACCAGGGATGTTGGGGAGATGAATAAAGAATTAATGACCTCAGTATTAACCCCCGTGGTGGATGATGAAAATCAGGCAGAAAATGATAGAGTGCAATTAGATGGTCGCGATGAGGCTCCACTACAAATCTCTATTGGTCTTGGTGGGACAGGTTTGACAATAGGAGGTTCAGATCTTGGCATCACGGACAGTAGTGAAGTAGTCAGTATGCAGGCTGCAAACATTGGAGGAGACAAACAAACACAGCTACAAGATGCAGAATCTGGGGATTTTTTTTTGTTGGAACAGCCTACGTCATCTTGTGAGGATCTGGTGGTACAGTATCCTGAGCAGATAAACGTAGCCGGTGGCAGCGACCACAGTAGCATCTGCTTGGAGGATTCTAGCAATTTTATAGATGGTAGCCCATGTATTGTGCGGAAGAGATTTGAGCATAATGTGGGCAGGGGAGAGGTTGAAAATTGGCAACAGTCTGTTGAGCAGTCGCAAAGTACTCAGCCCTGCGAAGGTGAAGATATTTCTTTGTCACTAATATATCAATCTATCATGTCCTATCAAGAGGAAACAAGAGATGAAAGCCAGAGAGTTAAAAATCTGTGCCACAAACTACAAAACTCTGTGCGAAGGCTTGCGAAATCTTATGCTGACTTCACCTAGAGATTTAATGAAGCAGAAATGCGGATTTCTCATTTAGAAGACAAACTGTTTGAGCAGAAGGCAGTGACTCAATCACTCCATTCCATTCTATTAAGGAAGATACACAGTGGAAAATGGCTGACATTGAAAATCATGCATGAAGGAACAATTTAAGAGTATTGCAGATTCCAGAGGAAAGGGAAGGGCAAGATCCACGCAAGTTCATACTGGATTTGTTCATAAATGCCTTCCCTGAGCTCACTGGATGGGATTGGGAAAGGAAGATTGAACGAGCTCATAGGTTTCCATTTAATATTCATCTTCGAGCAGGTCAGGCAGATGCCAAACCTAGAGCTTTCTTAATATCATTTAATATTTTTTTGGCTCGAGAGGAGATTTTTCAGTTGGAACGTCCCGACAAGAAAAGAGCTGGCAAAGATTTTGAGTTTTTTGTAAGACCGGATTTTTGCCGGTACACAGTAGAGAATCATTGGCAGCTACGGCAGCTTATTACACAATTTCAAGGCAAAGGGGCTCAAGCATATCTGATGAATCCGGCAAAATTAAAAGTGATTTTTCGGAAGTGTACTCAATTCTTTACCAATGAAGGATCTGCTAAGGAGTATTTGCATTCTATATAGGGATTCTTCTGCCATAGGACAGACGTATAATAGTGGGTAGGGAGGGTAAGGTATATGGGATCAGGCATAAGTAGTTTTATGTGCAATGCAAGGGCCTGCCCCTCCTTCCCTTCTTTGTTTTTTTTTTTCTCAACTAAGCGGCTATACTCCCTCTACCCTTTATAGTTGATAGTTATGTCTATGTGTTTCAAGTCCAATCATGGGGGAGGGAAGATTCTCTCCCATGACTGGCGGGGCTTGCGAGCAATAGCAGGGGGTGCACAGAAGCTTGGCATCTACAGGACCATGGGTCCTAAAGCCTCGTTAATGGGGAGGTTGGGGGGGATTGGTGGGGGGCAAATAGTTGGGGTAAAATGGGGAAAAAATCCACAGTACCAAAAATAAAAAATGGCAACAAAATAGTGATACAGCCTCAAGGATGGTGTTTGGTATATGTAAATGTAGCATATTTGGAATGGCTTTTGACACTGGTTTTTTTCTAGTTCTATTATGGCTTCCAGAGGGGTTAAAATGTGTTCTTTAAATGTTTCTGGCCTCAATAATTTCAACAAGAGGAAAAGGGTTGCTGCTGAACTTTGCACTATTCAACCAGATTTGGTATGTGTCCAGGAGACGCATATATCCTGGAGCAAACGTAATATTTTAAAAGAGTTAGGGTTTTCAATTTTAGTGGTTTCTCATCAAACTTCAATCACCCGCGGTGTTGCAATACTTGCTAAAGCGAATGTGCAGACAACCGATCGCTGCCTCACGGATAAGCTAGGCCGTTGGGCCATTGTTGAGTGTATGTTTGGCAGTAGTAAATGTACGGTTTGTACTATTTATGGGGCTAATTTAGATGAGTGGGCAGTCTTGGATAATTTACTCGCATCTTGGCCAACTTCGCTGATAGTATGTGGGGATATAAATATTAACTTGGCTAATAAGGAGCTGCAGGTAGTGCCACAAGGATATAAGGGACGCAAACCGCGGGTCTTCAAGGCCTTATATAATTTTATGCATGATCATGGTCTGGTGGATGTATGGGGTAACTTATATCCTCTGGATCCAGGATACACGTTTTATTCTTTCCCCCATAAGAAACTGGTACGGCTGGGTTATTATTTTTTATCTACCGTATATCTAGCAGGAGCCTCAGCAGAATTATTCCATAGGATTTCATCAGATCATGCACCAATTGTTTTAGAAATAAAGGCAATAGGTCTTAATTCTATACCTTGAGCTTTTTCTTTTGATCAGAAGCTGTGCTTAGATGACGGTTTTAGAGAGCATATGTCTAGTTGGATTAAAGTATTTTTTTAATGCAATAGACAATCAGCCCATCTGGCAATCATATGGGATACCTTTAAGGCTTGCTTTAGGGGCGAAGTATTGAGTATTGGTCTATATCATGCGAAAAAATCCAAGTTAGAGCTACAGAAACTATACTCTAATTTGAGATTGGCAGCGGGAAAATTGACTCAGGGGATAGCACAGCGGGTAAATATTCTGGATCTTGAGAATGAAACTGCTAGATGTCGGGCCAAAATTAATGGGGTATGGAATAGGGAGAATGCGAGAAAATATTTGGTATATAAAAAGCAATGTCATGAGTATGGGGAAGCAGTCGGTCGGTGTCTAGCTTTACGGCTGCGTATGAAAGAAGCCTCCCACCGCATACTGGAGTTAAAAGATAATGTAGGTGTATCATGTCAAGATCCTTAAGGGATTTTGACAATTTTTCATCAGTTTTATACGGAACTGTACACACACCAGGAAGTGGGGGATGTGGGCAACAATATATTCAGAGGGGGGAATATACCACAATTAGACCCAGAGGAGGTGGAGCAATTGGATCGCACAATTACTATGGAGGAATTAGAAACGTGGTTAATAGTTTGGCGATGGGGAAAGCCGCTGGACCTGACAAACTTCCGGGAGAGATTTACTAGGTATTTTTTAATCAGATTAAGACCCTTTTAGGGCAGCACAGAACGGGCAAGCTCCCAAATCATGGGAAGAGGCCACTATTGTGGTCTTTAGGAAGAAGGGGAAGCACCGGATTTGCCGGGATCATATCGTCCAATATCTTTGTTGAAATGTGATGGTAAAATATAGTCGAAAATTCTGGCCAATCGTTTGGCAAAGATTATCTGCCCATTAGTGTCAGTGAATCAGCACGGGTTTATACCTGCTCGCGGGACGGTTACTCATGTGAATAAGGTGGTGACACTCTTTGACATAGCTCAGGCTGAAAAATGGGAACTAGGGTTAATTTTATTGGATGCTGAAAAAGCATTTGATCGTGTGGAGTGGGACTATTTGGGGAAATTGTTGTATCAGGCAGGATTTGGTAGGGGGTTTGTGACTGCTGTAAAGGTGCTGTATACTACACCGGTTGCTAAAATTGCTGCAATGGGTTTGGTTTCGGAGCCAATGAGGATCACTAGAGGAACTCGGCAAGGATGACCTTGTTCCCCATTGCTCTTTGCTCTATACATAAACCCGTTTGTAGATGCGCTTGCAAACAGCCCCTTAATTAAACCTTTTATAGTGCAGGAGATTCCACACTCTGTCTTCGCATATGCGGTCAACATAGCTATTACTACGGTTGACCCAATCTCTTCACTTAAGGAGATTGAGCGTCTAGCCAACGAATTCGGTCAAATATCTGGTTATAAACTCAATGTAACTAAAACTCAAATGCTATGTATGGGTAACATAGTGTCAAACGATGTTAGATTGGTAAAAGAAGTCACGTATTTGGGTATCAAAATTAGAACATCGATGTTAGAACTGGTTGATGGTAATTGGTTGGCCATATTACGTAGCACCAGGGAATCGCTAGAAAGATGGGGGCGATTACATTTAACACTGGTTGGCAGAGGTAATCATAAAAATGAACATCTTACCAAGGGTGTTATACTTATTTAGATCTATCCCCCCAGAAACTGACGCGGGCCCAACTTCAACAATTACAGTTTTTGTGTGCTAAATTTCTCTGGGCCCCAGGTAAACCCAGGCGTGCTACAAGATTTATGACATTAGCAAGAGAGAGGGGGGGTTGGGCGATACCTGACTTCATATTTTACTATTATGTCTGTTTTTTATTAAAGATGCGAGTACTATTGACTGGGGAGGATGTTAGTAATAAGGCAGAGGCTTACTCAATATTTCAGTTGATGCTGGGTTCTGCAGCAAGAAATTGTTTGTTTAAGGAAATTGATGGCAGCTACTTTAAAAGGACACGGTTTAAAGTAATGGAAGCTGCTTTTAAGGTGTGGAGAAATACTCGGAAACTACTTTTGTTGGAAGGGCAAACATATTATACACCCACAAATGCTTTAAAGATGCTCCCACTTCCGGGCGGGGATTACAACAGGGCACTGTATTCGGCGACTCCGGATGCACGGTTGACAGGACCAACGCAAGTTGCGGTACGCGTGTGGCATGCGGCGAATGCTGCGATGGGGTGGAGGGATCGCTTGACTCGAGCGACGCCGTTGTATGCCTCCCAGCGTTTGGGTTGTCTGTGGAAAACGAAATGCTTTGAGAAATGGGATATGATTGGTATAAGTAAGGTGGGTGACCTCTGGGCGAAAGGGTCCTTTAAAACGTTTGAAATGCTCAAAACTGAATACAAATTAAATGATAGGGAGTACTTTCGATATGCACAGGTCCACCATGCACTGTGTTCGGTTTTTCCGGATGTCGCTGCTATCCCAGAATATTCCCCGTTGGAAGATAGGGTGTTAGACGGCTATGTGCCCAACAGCGCTATTTCCCTGATCTATAAAAAACTTATTAATGATCGTACGGACTTGCTGACCCATCTGCGGGAGGCGTGGACGGCCGACGGATTGGAACTGGATGATGAGGATTGGGTATCGGCGGTGGCCTCCCCGAAAAAGGTGGCGATCCCGGCCCGCCTTAGATTTGTGCAGCTGAAGATACTCCATAGAGTGTATGTCACAGGGCCTGGTTTGATACGTATGGGTTATTCGAGGGATGGACTGTGTAAGCGTGGCTGTGGCTTGTTGGGTACCTTTCTTCATATCCTATGGGAATGTTCGGAGGTTGTACGATTTTGGAACGGGGTACATACTGTAATGGAGGAAGTCACGCATGTCGCTTTGTTACCAGAGGCCAGGAGGTGTTTGCTGAATGTCTGGGATCCAAATGACTATAATGCGGCGCAGACGCAGTGGGTGACTTTGGGGTACATGGTGGCTAAGCGTAATATCGCACAGTTGTGGGGTTCCCCGAGGCCGCCTACGATTTCGGTATGGAAGGAGAATATGGATTGGTGTATGTTCAGGGAGAAGACGGTGTATGTGGCGAGAGGCAAGCCTGGGAGGTGGACTAAGGTGTGGGGTGCATGGAATTCCTATCGTGGGAATATCTGTGCTCCGCCTCTGCCGCGAGAGGTCGACGTCGCTTTGTCCCCCTAGCCGCACATTCTACGTAATTGTGCATGCTTTGTCCTCTTCTCCGCCGCCCCCCACTACCACCTCCTGTCAAGAGTTATTCTAGATAATGTGGATCTTCCCCCGTCCTGGGGAGCGCACGCTGCTATTTCGGACTCTCATTGCCTTGTTTGTGTGTTATTGTGTTTTTTTTTTCCTTTTTTTGGAAAATGTGAAACCGTCCTTTTCGATCGCCCTTGGACTATGGCCGCGGCCTTTTATATGTGCTTTCGAACTTTCGGGAGCTCTTGCTTCTGACTCATTTGAATGTATGGAGTTGCCTTGCTGGCTCCCGAGCTTTCTAGCGGCCGGCCCTTGTGGTTGTAGGCCCTTGTTTGTATCTCTTTAATGTGTAATAAAGGTTTCTTCTTTAAAAAAAAAAAAGAAAAAAAAAAGATGCTCCCACCCATTGTTTGGGATCGGGTGGCATCAAGCTGGAGGAATAGGTGCATTTTACAGATTGGAGAATTTTATGAGGCTGGGGGGTTATTCCCAATGAATCAAGATTTAGTTAGACAATATAATTTGCCTAAAACGCAATTTAATTTCTTCAAATCCGTGATTTTCTTTGTCGGAGAAATTTGGTATTGATATCAAACCCATTTATTGAGGCTGTGAGACGGCAGGAGAAAACTGGGGTGTTATATAAGATGTCTTTCAGAACGAATGATTTGGAGAAACATAATGCTCAATGGTCTGTGGTATTGGGGGACCATAATATATCCATAGGGAAAGCCATTGCAATGTCCAGGGAAACTCTTATATCTGCTAATTTGAAATCTCAGTGCTTTAAAACTGTTTTTAATTTATATTACACTCCGGCACGCATGCTTAAATGGGGTGGGAGGTATGATGTCAAATGTTTTCGTTGTGGGTGGGATAATGCGGATAGTCTACATATTTTCTTCAGCTGTTGTAAGCTGTCTAGGTATGTTATGGATATAGAAAAAAATATGTCAATGATTACTGGGATATCTATTAAAATTACTTCTGCTATAATGTTATTAGGCATTGGGCAAGATTTAGAAAAGGGGACCCCTATATTTAAACATCATTATTTGATTTCCATAGCAATGGCTGTGGCTCGATTGTGCATCGCTGCTGATTGGCTTCAGGTTGGGCCCCCCCCCCCGTTTGAGAGATGGTGTGCTAAAATGTATAATTTATTTAGCTTAGAATTGAGTTTGTATTCGGCAAAAGGGGCAAGGAAATGGAAGATTGGAATGTGTATCTGGGGGGCATTTTGTGATCATATGAATGTATGAAACAATTCTGTTGTAATATTCTGTTTTGATACTGTGGAATAATAAAAAAATAATTAAAGAAAAATAAAATAGAAATGTGAGGAGAATGTGTTTTTTTTAGACAAAGTGTGAGGTTTGCAAGGGATTCTGGGTAACATAACCTAGTGAAAGCAACACAAGTCATACCATCCTGGATTCCGTTGCGTGTTGGGCCATGTCCTGTCGCAGGCACTATACCTACCCGCACAATTGATGTGCCGTTTATATTGGGAGACTTAGGAGGAACACAGAATGGAAGAACAAGAGTTATTACCAATTGCCGTTCAATGCATTTCAGCCTTTTCAAATGTAAGACAGTGTGTAAAACAAATTCATTTAAAAAAATGCCCTCCAATTCTCATTCTGGTATAGGTACCCACATATTCAGAGCTGTGCAAATAACCACTGCTTCTAAACCCAACATGTTGTTCCCGTTTAGGAAATATAGAGTTTTCCCTGATACCTATTTTTATTTCTTTATATTTTACTAAGTGAATTGCTGTATACCCGGTACACATTGAAAAACCATAGCAAGGCGCAGCTCAGTCATTGGCTGTGGGCACTCTAGGTTCTTGGTGAACCTCCAAGTCCTATATACCCACTCATTCATAAGTGTCCAGTGGACATAACAGTATATTGCTTTTAAAAATCTGCCATACTTAGACGCTACAGGTAAAAAGGCAGGCACAAAGGGCTGCATTTTTGCAACCCATTTTGATTATGTTTTTATTTCAACTGTTACCTTCTATAGGAAAACCTTGAAGGATCTATACAAATGACCCTTGCTGAATTCAAATTATTATCTACTTTTCTGAAATATATACCTTTCAGGGATCCATTATTGGTTTCACATCAATTTCTGCCATTTTCTGAAAGAAGGTTTACATGCACCCAAAATAGGAAAAATAAGCTATGTCCCACTAAAATTCCAAAACTGTGCAGAAAATGATGGTTTTCTTACAAAAGTCTGCCTGTTCCTGAAAGCTGGGAAGATGGAGATTTCAGCACCACAAACTCTTTGTTGATACAATTTGCAGGGAAAAACCCAGACTCTTTCCTCTTCAGCACTTTTTTCACATTTTAACCAAAACCCCCGCTATTTAGCTGTATTTTGGCTACTTTCTTGATCCCCTCTAGGGGAATCCACAAACCTGTGTTACTCCCCAGGATGTTGGGAAAAAAGGACGCAAATTTGGCATGGATAGCTTATGTGGAAAAACATTATAAAGCCCAAAGCACAAACTACCCCAAATAGCCATACAAGGGCTCAGCACTGAGGAAGAAGCAGTTAAGGGGTCAAATTCGGTTTTTAAAATATTTTCTAATTAAATTATAAATGTGTATCTTCTACATATTGTTACCATTCATTTATATTTTTTCATATTTTTAACTATTTTAACTATTTTAATTTAGTTCCTCTGGGCTTTTATCTTAAATCCCTATTGTCATTATTTTCTATGAGAGGGTTTTGCAGTACCAGTTGTTGGCCATGTGTAGTGCTTGATTTACAACTGATTTTTTTTAGTAGAAACTTACACTCAAAGTATGTGAATACCAATAAGTAGGAAACTCAAAAGTGTAAACTTTCTCAAAAGTGTAAGTTGCCTTTGTGACTCATGCCCATAATTTTTAAGAATACTAATTTTATTCTGCAGTATTTCCAGCCTCCTACCTGTCAACATGATGTTTTGATCCTCCAATGGCAACGTTTTCTAATCCGATGCAAGTTCTCCTGCTTCCATTTGCTACTGAGAACCCACAGCTTCAGCTGTCTTTTTGTCTTCAAATGCCATTCTCATATATGTGTTTTTCACCATAGCAGCTAAGGCAAACTTTTCTCCTCAGGCACTAGGCTACCCTTTTCTCCTCTGCAGCCAGGACAACCTTTATGATGAGGTCAGCCTTATCCTCTTTCAAGTCAAGGGTGGCCAATCCCAATTTCAAATCCCCCTCAGGCTTCCTTCCCGAAACTTCCAGTTTGTGAGCCTTCAACTCTGAGGAGGACAAACTGTGAGAGGACACACTGCTCCCAGCCCTGGACAACACAAACAAAGCTTTCCCCAGGAAACCTCTTTCTCCACCACTGGTACCTCATCAATTTCATCCTATTTCTCCCTGGAGGTGATCTGTGCTTTTCAGCCTCTTCTCAGGCCCTGAAGGTTTTCTCACACTCCCCCTTCCTGGCATTCTGGTGAACACTTCTTTTCTTTGAACAGGTCCTTCATTTCCACCACAGTAATGTCAGACAAGGAAGACAGATTCACCTGCATGCTCCTAAAGAAAAATCCAAGAGCAGATATTTGATCAAAAATGAAAATCACAAATATGACAATCAAATATGAAACAGAACATCGTTTGAGCCATGCAAAAGGTTTATTTTGGCAGGTCGAAATGGCAGTTTAAAACATCACACACCCCAATGCACATACACATTAAATAATAAAATATGTGCTAATTTGCCATAATAAATGCATTTTTCTTGTGCTAAAAATTCAAATGCATTCAAAGAATGGCTTATTATTTTATAATACATGCACGCGCCGCCAAGGATGATTAGTGATATACACTCCAACCAAAAGTATTTATTTACCCATACACACACACACACACCCACACCCACACACCCACACACACGCACACACACACACACACAGACACATATTTTGCCTCAAATTGGTCATTATGAGAACCATGGTATGCAACTTTTCATCCCTAGGGTGAGGATTTACATAGGAACTCAAAGTCCTACATTGAATTTTTACTGTACTCCTAATTCCTGCATTTTGGGCTGACATATTACTCCAGGAAAAATGTATCCCGGGAAAACTGGTTGCCAAATTTACAAAATTCTCATGCAATGCAGTGCAGCAGGCAAAAATGCTGCACTGCACTGCATTGCGTGAGAAGGCCACAGCAGGAGTGCACCATATCCACATAGATATGGCTCTTTCCTCCCCTCTACCATGTGCGGGCACACAATTTTGCTGTTGCGTGCCACACACACACCTTTGCCCCATAGTGCAACCGTGTGTGTGTGAGTCTAGCACAGGTTTTGTACTGGAAGGGTTCACATACATTACAAAATACTATGTCTGAGCAACTTTTAATACTTTTCCTACTTTGTATGTGTGCTTTATAGTGCAGCTCACATGCAAATTCGGAAAAGAAAGGATACATGAAAACATTTCTCCTTTATTACCTATTTCCCATTGGTGTTAAACTTTGACGCAAATCCCAATTTCAAATTTTTTGTAGAGATTGTTTTGTGTCAAACAGCATGGGTGGTTGCTTGGGAACACCCATGTACCACCCATGTGTTGTCCCCTTGATGCTGAGCTTCGCGCTGCTTTGTGTAACTTGTAGGCAAGTTTACAGCCGTTGGAAAGTAAATAAAAGAAATTGTGCAGTACAGTGCAGAATGTTTGTGAATCTGGCCCTGGGTGTGTTAATACTGCTTGCGGCTATAAAACACTTTCGAAAGCTTCGCACTGTGCTCTATGGGACAAATTAGGAGTTCTCCACTGACTGAAAAATGTATGCTTACCTTTTACAAGATTTATAAACAATTTAAATGCTTCTCGAAATTAAAACTACCACGGCACTCTCTGTATGTAACTGAATACCTACATTTTTCCATTGAATCTATTTTAATGCTTTCAAGCCTACTTTATCACTTGCCTTAGAGGAATGTAAAATTTGTATCGCTTCGTGGAGCATTTTTTTCTCATTTACAAAGAAGCCAGAACTTCACTTTGGTAATTAACAAAGGGCATTCAAAGAACCTTATAAATGCACGCAGGGAATAGTGTTTTCAACTTTTCCTCCGGGAGAGAACGCCATGGCTGACCTTCGACAATGATTTCAAAATTCTCCAGCTATCTTCTTTTTAAGTGTCTCCTAAATTATTGCAGAGAGAAATTCAATTCACCTAATGGAAAAGCAAAAGCATGACTGCTTCATATAAAAATCAATTTAACGGAAGTAATGAGGGAAATATCAAATCTCTCCAAACTGCATTAGTACATTTCTAAATACGATAATCCATTTAGAGAACAGCATTGTTAGTTTGAGAGAGTAAAGGTAAAGTGACTTTAATTGTCTATTGCTAAAGGATATCTACTGTAAAAGCACTGTGGGGAAAAGGCAGGATACATCCCACGCTATGAAGGTAAAACGTTGTTACAGGATGACTGTATATCATCGACTTAGTACCTTCTGAAGAGCATATTTACTGCATCTTGCCGGTGTCATAATGTTATTGAATGATTTTATGGTAAATGATATACAAGCAAGAAGACTAAAGTTGATTTTCGCATAGAAGGCATTCGATACACTATTAATATTAATACAACTATAATGCAAAGACCAGAGCACCACAGTAGTAACTTTAAAAAATAGTTGTTATTTCTGTTCCCCTACATTTCGAGGATGATACAAGTGGAGAGAAAGGGTCACAAATGGTAATTATAGTTTTATGTACGCCTTAATTAGATAAACCCTGTAATAAAAGTAATCCATATCTCCAATCGAAAAAAAACCCTCAATTCTTTCAAGAAGC
Source organism: Triturus cristatus (assembly GCF_964204655.1). NCBI lineage: Eukaryota > Metazoa > Chordata > Amphibia > Caudata > Salamandridae > Triturus > Triturus cristatus. Next base: position 852,819,663 of record NC_140588.1, on the reverse strand, counting down.
TGGGAAAATCTTCATAAATTAGGCCCAAGCCACTTCTTGGAATAAACGATTTGAATTCTTTCTCTCAAGCAATTTTTCATTTATCGCTGTCATTACACTCACTTTCAACCCCTTCTTCCACCTTGAAAGATGTCTTGAAAAATTGGATGCGTTCATATTCTCAAAACGGAGAGTTAGAGAGGATGATTGAGCATTAGCAATAGTGTATGGATAGATAGAAAGTGTGTGAGTGCAGTGTGGCCTATCAGATAGAACACCATTCATACAGCTAGCATGATGAGGTGTACCAAATAACTAGTAATCACATGATCCTCTACAGTTCCTTTCACTAAAACTCACCACAAAAATGTCCGACAGAACACAGCAGCTTTAACTACTCAAATACACCCAATAAAGCACAGATATGCAAGGTAGGTAGACATGAAAGTTCTGATTCCTCCATGTGATACAACATGTGCTAAGATCATAAGTCCAGCCCTCACACTCCATATATCTGGATAGTAGTGTATCTGATAACACCAGTAAACATCTACATACCCATCCACTACCCATTGGTAGCACATTACCCAAACTTACCATCACAAGCTTAGTCAAACTCTTCTGCAATGGAAGTGGCACAACCATTTTAGAAATTACCCCGGACTGAGTATGTTACAAGGCCATACAAATACCAGAGAGCATGCTAGTCACTTGCCACAAACATTACATAGCATAGCATACTACAGCATAAAGCATAGTATAATATTTTTCCATATGCTATATTAAGGATGCCAGTGGTGCTTGCTACCACTATCGCCCCATAAGGTGGTAAGGGAAATACCCAGACTGATTGGACTAGAGTTTTTGAGGATTGAGGACTGGACAAGAGTATCTAAGAATAATAGGAAATAAAATGGCCGAAAACAAATAAAAGTTGATGGGACAGTGCCCCCATCGTCTAACCATGGGCAGTTGCTCAGGGTAACATTCCAACCCATCATTCTTTCGTCCATTATTGCCACCTCAGATTAGACCCAGCCATATGCAAATCAGTCTTGGTCCTGCTTCATTGGGAACAGTCCATCTTGAGCTGCCCAGCCAGGTCCTCTCTGAACTGGAACTCAAGCAACCCATGACTGGTTTCACCCTGATTAGGACTCCTCAGTCAGATGTAACTTGACTGTGGTGTAACAGTGAGCAAGGGACCCACATCTGGGCATACTGTTGGCTACCTCGCTACATGGGTTTTAAACTTCCTCACACAGATCTGTTGCCTTTTAAAGGATTGTTTTGAAGGAATAATTAGCTTACAGAAAAGTATCTTGAAGTTGTGTTTTTGATTAAATGAACTTGGAACTATTTTCTTGAATAGTTTTTAACCTACTAAATTGAAGTTATATTTACTAGGTTGCCATGCTAAGTAATAGGGAGGACTATTGAAGTAGGTTATAGTTTATAATTTTAGGAATATCATATATAGGTTGTTAGATCTTCAATAACCTTACACAATTGCCATGATTAAAGAAAAACAGGCTATTAATTGTATTGGTTATATTTTTGGTCCACAGTCAAGTAGAAATTCTAACTCAACTTTCACAAAAGAGTGAGCTGTGACCATGCTTGAGGTAGTTATATTTAAAAATAGAGGTTAGTATGAATGGACATATATTTAAATGTGTAAATAAATAAATAAATATATATATATATAATATTCACTGAAAAAACCATAGGTTTCACACATGTTATAGTTAGCGGAAATTTTACTGATAAAAAACCAGTGAAATTGCCCCGTTATAGTTAGTGCTGGCAACTATAACTCACGCGACCGCAATCTTCTGCTGATGCTAATACTGTATTTAGACACTTATTTGCCCATGTCTTCTTCCATACATTTTTAGCTATACATATATTACAAATATTTTTTTTCATAAAGACACATATGTCATCAGCAGAAGATTGCGGTCGCGTGAGTTATAGTTGCCAGCACTAACTATAACGGGGCAATTTCACTGGTTTTTTATCAGTAAAATTTCCGCTAACTATAACATGTGTGAAACCTATGGTTTTTTCAGTGAATTTGCAAGGTTTTTTATATGCTAATTCCTAACTATAACGTGTGTGAAACCTATGGTTTTTTCAGTGAATTTGTAAGGTTTTTTAAATGCTAAGTTACTTTACGCCATTCGAGGCGTGCGCGCCCACTTAACGCAGTTCGTTCCGTGCACGGTTTTTATCAACTTTAATAAGCCCTGTACATTTGGTGGCCTTCGGCCACCAAAAGCACAGGGGGTGGGGTCAATGTGGATAGTGTTTTTTTTATTTCGATTTTATAATTTCATGTTGCCAAAATTTAGTTTTTTTTACCTATTAATAAGCCCTGTACATTTGGTGGCCTACGGCCACCAAAAGCACAGGGGGTGGGGTAAGTGTGGATAGTGTTTTTTTTATTTTATTTTTTTTACCGTACGCTTACGGTAAGCGTACGGTAAGCGTACTCGGCGAAATTGCCGAAAAAAAAATAAAACCGTTTTTGCTCTTGGGGGATGTTTGGGGACTCCCTCAACATGACTATGTGGGAGGGAGTTGTCAAAACAGCCCCGTAACATGTTTTTGGCCATCTTGTTTGATAAACAACACTCAGTGCGAGAGACAAAATGGCGGCCGCCGCTTCCTGGTTTCGGCCGATTCGAATGTTTACTAAGATCTAAGAGCCAATCAGAATCGCGCTCGCGCACGCCACCGTACGCTTACGGTAAGCGTACGGTAAGCGTACCGTAAGCGGGCTCAGATATATATATTGATTTAAAGGCTATTTTCTCAGAATCTACTGAACAGATTTACACCAAACCTACAAAAGGCACTTCCTTGACCTAGGGACTACCTCTCTGCCACATTTCTAGTAATTCTGTTCAGCCGTTCGGGCTGTAGCTCGTTCTAAAGGTCCTATGGAAAAATGCATGGGAAAAACGCGTTTTGGGACCCCCCTTTTATCTCAGCCCCCGCTTGACGAATCCCCCCGAGACTTTCAGGGTAGGAGCGGAGCGTAGCGCCCCACCTATTTTGAGAAATTCGCGAGGATTCATCGACCGGCGCCAAAGTTATTCAAAATAGAATGTTGAGGTTTTCCTATGGAAAAGGGGTCCTAACTATAACTACCTACTGGCGACCGCCAGTAGGTAATATATATATATATATATATTATATATATATATATATATGTGTGTGTGTGTGTGTATATACACACACACACATAAATATATATATATACACACACACACAAATTGGGGCGCTGCAAAGCATGTAACAACAGCACAAATGTGAAAACTTTCCACCTTGCCAATGGCAAAACGGGAAGGATCAACGTTTTTATAAATTGTAACACTGATATTGTTGTTTATGTTCTGATTTGTATCTGTGGTCTTCGCTATGTGGGGAGCACCATCTTCCCGGTGAAGAAACGTATACTTGAGCATTTGCGCGCTATCAGAAACAGTGACATGTCCTACGCCATTGCCAAACATTGTGACCTGGCACACCACGATGTAAATGATATCAGTTCTAAAATCTCTTACTTTGGCATTGACAGGGTGCCTGCTTCAGCAAGAGGGGGTGATCGGGAACGTCATCTGCGATGCCTGGAATCCGAATATATAGTGAAGCTACAAAGCAAGACCCCAGGAGGCCTCAACCATGAGGAGGACCTCCATGTCCATTTAGGCTGAACTGAGAATAATTCATGCCCCCTATTACTTAGCCTCACGTTCTTCCCACATTGCTCCCCTGGCCACCCAGCCGCGCCAATTTATGCCAACTCACCACCGCTGTAACCGATGTTAACCTTCAATTTTTGTTATGGTACCAGGAATGGATTTATTCCAGTGTCTCTTACACTCACACTCCCTTAGGTATTGATAGGACAGATAACCACAGGCACTTGCCAACTTTTATGTATCAATCTATATTCTTGTGCTCTGAATACAGACTTTACTCAGTAGTCTTCATATGGGGCTTACATCATTGAACACAGAATGTAAGCGTGTTCACGCCACTTGGCATTTTTGCATTTTTTCATCTACAACTTGAAGAATAATTTGGTTTGTGCACTGTAATTTATTATCACTAATGAATTTAGTGTAATAATTCTTGAAAAACTGTCCTGCTGCCTATATTATGAATTACAGAGATAATATTAACTATTTAATTCATTGTCACTTTTTATTTCAACTCACACATATAAAGTTTTGCAGAGTCTGTTTTCTAAGAATCATGACGCAGACTAGCAACATATGCAAATGTTTCTTCTATGTTTACTAATTTGTAACAGGAACTGTTTGAAATAACACTGCCACTTCCTGGTTTGGTTGTATGACTCTTGACAAAGACCGTGCTGTCGAAACGCGTCTGAGTCTTTCAATACATTCTCCTAAAAAGAAAAACCTGTGTGCAACTTATTTTTCCTGCGCCCGGAATAGCGCGAGAAATGCTTTCTGACATTTTCTGCACCAACCCCGCTAGGTGGAAGTAATCAGATGCAAAGCTGGTAACTCTCCTTGAGCCTTTCCTTTCCCGATTCCCGCCGCCGGAGTACATCGTTCGGAAGTGATTCCCTACGAAGCGTCAATCAAGCAATACGAAGGCAGTCCGGACGAGGACACTGCCGTTGTGCATGAACTCAACATCGGATGAGTGCGCTGCAGTCTGAAACCCTCTGTGGACCCTCGTTCTAACTTTGGCACTTCCCTTCATCAAAAACGGAAACGGCAGGGGTGCCCCTGTCTCCACAACATGCAGCTGCGCAAGTGGAAGCACGGGGGAGGTTTTTTGCTAACAAGGAGACTAATCGAACTGCGGAGGTGGTTTGGTGGCAGTTGGTGTGCCGTCGGGACCTGTGGACGGGTGGTGAAGATGTGCCAAGCAATATGCCAGCGACTCGATGTTGCCAAATCCTTGTTCATTGAAGTTGATGATACAAATCACTTAAACACCACGAGAGCAACTACAGTGGAAACGGGAGACAACAGGACACTGAAACAAGACCTGTACAGACTTGAAAAACTATGCAAAAAAGAAATCAACCGCAGCTGGGAGGTAATTACACTTGATAAATACATCGAGGTGGGACGTGTCCCAAGGGGATTGCGAATCTTGGTGACCCCCACTTATCAGAACCGTAATCCAAAGCTATTGGAAGAATGGTCCTCTCTTATAGCAGGCACCTGTAAACAAATGCTTGGTCTTCTCTCCAAATATGCGGCAATAGAAATACAACAAATCGGGGAAGAATTAAAACTACTTCGTGAAATGCTTGGCAAATTGCCAGCCCAGGAAGAAATCAATAGCTTCATGAAAGATTTGGAGATAAGATTAACCAAGTATGAAGATGCTATAAAGGGAAGAAAACGCTGGAAATTCATAAGGGATAGGAATGATTATGCGCAGAGTCACATCCTAACTTCCAGCAGGAAATATGATGCCATAAGGAAGGATTACAAGAAAATTGAGGCGCTAAGAACACAAGAATCAGAAACTTCGGGTTCAAGCTCAGCTGCACCTTCAGATGATGATGAAAGGTATACGGCATTGGAATCAAACAGAGGACCCTTTACATCACTCCAGGAATACTGTTTTATGCAACTGAGCCTCAGTGCATCCAAAAAACCAGCACAGGGAAGAGGAAAAGGAGGAGGCAAAAAACAAGACCAAAGAGAAGACATAGGAGAGGGGGCGAAGGCCAACGACAATTCAACGCCACATGGGAGAGGCATCAGGCGATCCAAGAGAAACAAATGATGGGTGAGCAACCAAACCTTTCAATTATAAATCTTTCCTCTCCTGAAGAAAGATCGGTCTTGGAATTAGGCCTATCTTTCTGTCCCACTGCCAATTTTGACTTTGCCAAAACTCGTATTGATCTGTTTCTTTTCTTACGTAAACTTAAACTGTTGAAATTACATATCTCTAAATTGAATAGAGGCCAAACAAAGATCACACCACCAGCAAATATTCCCACTAGCTCGGATGAGGGTTTATCCGTGGGTGATGTCGAGACATTAGCCATCATGAGGGAATTTCAATTGGATACAAGAGACTGGGGATCGGATCATGACCTGCTAATCAGTATGGATATGGAAGTCAATAAAAGATCCAGAATTGATTTCAAACCCAGATCGAAATTTAATCCAATTACCTTACATGATGGAATTGATACATTCCAAGATTCAGTTTTACATGACCTATTGAATCTTTGAAAAAGAGACAGTAATAACTTTGCGAGAAATTTGACCCCAGCACAAAAAAAAGGTTTGCGGTCTTTGAAACAGGCTACAAACTTTGTGATCATCATCAAACCCTCTGATAAAGGTGGTAACGTGGTTCTCTGGGACATTCAAGCCAGGCCAGATATGACAAAACAATACAGGAATATCATAAAATGTTGCATGACTGGCATGAAAATGACATGCTAAGCCAAAATGAGTTCCTGTTTCTTCTGGCACGCTAACCGGTTACCCCTGTCTTTTATATGTTTCCAAAGGTGCATAAACACCCCACAGATCCCACTGGCAGGCCGATTATTTCAGCCAACCAAAGTCTCCTTGAGAACACTTCCATTTACCTAGACTACTTTCTTTGCCCTTACGTCCTCAACCTACCATCCTATTGCAGAGATACCATGGATTTCCTGTCAAAGGTACAGGAGATACCATGGCAGTACACTTACATGTTGGCAACAATAGATGTTGTTGCCTTGTATACCTGCATTGAACATGATTTGGGCTTGCAGGCTTGGAAATATTTTTTAAGTGACAGACCAATCAACATGTATGACCACAGTATGCTTTTGATGCACATGTTATATTTCTGCCTACATAATAACTGCTTTCTGTTCGAAGAGGACTGGTATGAACAGTACACTGGTACTGCCATGGGAAGTTGCTTCGCGCCGAGTTACGCCTGTCTGTTCATGGGGTAGTGGGAGGCCGAGCACCTGTGGCATGACGGGAACATGCAATACATGAACAATGTTGTTATGTGGACCCACTACATTGATGATATTTTTCTGATTTGGGACGGGCCACAAAACCCCTTGGATGACTTTATTAAAGGACTATCGGTGAATAATTTAAACCTTAAATAATAAGATACACTTAATCAGCCAGATATACAATCAATTTTTCAAAAACAAATCATCCATTTAGACACTTATATAGCCATTTATTCTTTCATCGACTGTTAGATAAACATATATACGAGTGAAATGTTCAGCTAACTATAACATGTGTGAAACCTATGGTTTTTTCAGTGAATTTGCAAAGTTTTTTAAATGCTAATTCCTAACTATAATGTGTGTGAAACCTATGGTTTTTTTCAGTGAATTTGCAAGGTTTTTTAAATGCTAAGTTATGTATTTTTTATTTATATTTTTAAAATATTTGTTTTTAAAAAAAATCCTATGTATTCATTTATATATTATCTTTATCCTTTAATTTTGTTTGGCTCATTTTTTTAAAAATTTGCAATTAGGATAAAGTTGAACAGCATAGTTAATATTTTCTATTAGGTTATGTCCTTTTTTTTTTTTTTTAATTCTTCGGATGCGCGCTCAGAGCGCGCACCTAGTACGTTTGCGTAAGTTTATTAAGAATTCCGTTTTACGTTAGTTACGTACGCATACATACGTTTTCTTTTGCGCTCGGAGCGCGCACCCAGTACGCATGCGTACGTACGCGTACGTACGCATGCGACCGTACGCATGCGTGCGTACGTATGCGTACGTACGCATGCGTGCGCGCGTCGTAAGTGCTCCACGTGGTACACTTCCGTATACGCGTAGAGTACGCGCGCTGTCGTACGCGTATACGCGTGTGCTACGTATGCGCGTTACGTACGCGCATACCACGTATGCGCATGCGCTCGTACGCGTTTGCGCATGCGTAATTGCCGGGTGCGCGCTCCGAGCTTGCTCCGTGCGCGCACCTCGGGTTATGTTCATAATAAAACAACATTTCTAATTGGTTTTCATTACTTTCAGTTCCTGATTGTTTCAACACCCCACCCAATCCCCTCATTGCAAGTCATGTTATCCACAATAATGACTTTTGATTGGTTTGAAGTACTTTCAGTTCCAGATTCTTCCAACACCACTCCCACTTTCTTCATTATTAGTTTTGATTCCCTTGGAGAAGGAGCTAATCTGTTGTTGAGAGACAATGGCTGAGCAGCAACCATCTTCAGAGAGTGAACAGGACACTCTTGAGAGACAGAGGAACAGGAAGCAGAAAGACAGCTTTATATGGCAGTTTTTTACTTTCCCTGAGGGACAAAAAAAAGTGAATGCACCGAAAGTTACTTGTGTATTGTGTCAAAAAGTCTTATCACGTGGGAATGCTAACAAGAAGTATTCTTTTAGCATACAGACAATGACGAGGCATGTTGAGGCAATGCATCCAGTATCTTTTCGTCAAGCTTCTGGAGCAAACCCTCCACCTGCTCAGCCGACAACATCTGCAGCAGCTCAGCCGAGCACTTCTTCGGCAGCTCAGGCAAGCACTTCTACTGCGATGGTGCCTTCACCTTTTTCTACTCCTCTTGTTGGTCCACCTTGTTTGGCGAGGTTGTCTACACGGTGCACTGATTGCGGTAGTCTTATTCTGTGGGGGAGACCAGTCTTGATCTCCTTCAACGAAAATTTGATGCGCATCACTGCATTAGGCCATAGATGTTTTTTCTTTTTTTCGTTTTTCTCTTCCTGTTTCCCTACATTAACTCAAGGGCTCTTTTCAGAGCCACCTAAAAACTAAGGCCAAAAATATTTTTGGGGGATTTTTTTTTTTTTTTTTTTTTTTGGGTGCGCGCCAAAGGAGGTTTTTTAAGTTTTTTTTTATTTTTTTTTAATGAACAAAGAGAGGTGAAGAAAAGGAATCATGAAAAGGAAGGATTAAGAAATACAAATATTTTTTACTTATCTTATTTTAAAAAAAAAATATTTTGATAAAAAACATATTTAATAATTTGCAAGGAAACAGAATTTCATTTTTTAATTTTTCTTTCAAGTTCTGAAAAAAAAGAAAAAAATATCAATATTCAATCATACATTTTATAAAGCAGTACATGTTTTTACATATTTTACAAAGCAATTTTTTGCCCTTTTTTTGCTGTTTTCAGAATTTTTTAATTTTCACTTAAAATAGTGAAAACAATTTTATTCATCATTTAACAGCGGGCAAAAAAAAAACAATCAGAAAGATTGTTTAAAAAAGCCCCAAAACTATCCACACTAAAATATACCTTGTTACAAATATTACATATATATTACAAATACCTTTCTAGATGAATACAATTTTTTTAGATATTCCGTCTTTAAACCTTATTGCAAAAGCACATATGCCAAAATAATATCTATCAAAGAAGTCCACAATTGTTTTTATTACTTTTCCTTTAGGCCAAATAGTAATTTCAAAATCCTTTTATTACTTTTCCTTTAGTCCAAATAGTAATTTCAAAATCCTTTTTAAGTGATATCTTCAATTATAATCCTTTAAAATTTAAAAAAATGCTTTCTTCAGATGCAGTTTTTATTTTTTTAAATTTAGGTTTCAGAAAAATTAAGTAAGAATTGGGTAAATCATAAGGCAAACGTTGCTTGAAAATCAATTGGGAATCATTACACAATGTCCAGCCTTTTTCACATTTAAGATAAACTGTGTAATGTCCCGAAATTACAGTAGGTCCTTCATGAAAAATTATTGCAACTGTAACAAAAGTTTTTCCAGAAATTGATAATTGTTGTCCTATAAACTTCGTATTTCTGTAAAAATAACGTGGAAAACATGTCAGATTTACATTCAGGACATTCCATGTTATGATTGACATCTTTAACTAATTTACTAAAAGTCACTGATTTACTTTGTGGTAATGGTAAATATATGAACCTTTCAGAATCAACATTACTACTGCATGTGTTCATTCAGTTTTCACAGCAATGTTCCCATTTATAAGAGACACCAAATAAGTTTTCTACTTCTACTCCTTCATCTTCAAGTACCATCAGCATATATATTAAGAATTCTTGTGCATCTTGCTGGACATTTTGACTAAACTGTGTACTTCCTGAACATACATCTGAAAGATTTCTAACATCAGAAGCACTTTCTATTTTAGTTTTATCATTACTCAGCTTCTCATAGAGGAGACTCAGCAAAGAACAGAATCTTTTTTCATGATTTAGTATTATCTGCTCTTGCAAAAAATCAAGATAAAATAGAACATTCAGCACTACATTTGCGTAGCAGTTGACACCAGAGCTATTTTCAAAATGACAACCAACAACCTCTTCCACACTGTCCTTTTTCTTTTTGCTTGCAGTCTCATCACTCTCTTTTTGTTTTCTCTTCTGTACATCCTCATTACAGATATTCTCAAATCTCCTTTTCCGACAAACAACACGTTTTTCAAACACAGGATACTGACCTAAATAAGGAGCATAGCTCCTTCTTAATCTATTATACTCCTTTACACAGTTTGCATCAGCACTTACTTTTGAATCATCAAAGTCTATCATGAATAACCCAGATAATTTTTTCACGTGTGACAAAGCAACATATGCCATACCTTCTTTAAACACAGTAGATCCAATGTTTACAAAAGCACTGTCAACAGTTAATCCTTGAGATTTGTGAATAGTTACAGCATATGCTAGAGAAAACGGAAACTGCTTCCTACGCACATATAAGTCTTTCACAAGCAAGAAATGAACTGAACAACGACAAATGTCTTTAACCTCTTGTATCTGATCAAATTTTATTTTTAAACATTCAATTCCAACTTTTTTCTGGTAATTAATAAAACCCACAACTCTTCCCATAGCTCCATTCACTAAACCTTTCTCTACATCCAAATTACGTCTTAAAATTACTCTACAGTTCATACACACATAAAGATTCTTTTCCAAACCAGCTGTTTTTGAAATGTTTTTCTCCAGAGAATCCAATTTAGTACCCAATTTGCCTGTCAATATAACAGTTATTCGTTCATGTTCTATTTTATCCACAGCTTCCAGTTTGACAATCTCTTCATTTTCCAATTTCAAAAGTTCTTCATTGAATACAGAGCATTCATGTAGTGTTGGCATTAAGCAGATTACAGTATTTTTTTCCGCAATTTCCTTGTATATTTTCTCTGGAACTATTTGTTCTTTTGGAAACAAATTACTCAGCAATCGACTCTGTAATGCTTTTCTGCCATGTTCTGTGAGTAGTCCAATTCTTATATCTTTCAGAATACTTGCATAGTCCTCATCATTGGCTTGCCTCATATTGGTAATGAGTTCCTTATACTCAAAATATGTCCAAATATTTACATTGCCTATACTTCCTAATGACTTTTTCGTGTCTTCATGTGTAAGAGTATGGAATACCGGTTGTCCTTTAACTGGAGTAAGTTGCAAAAGATCTCCAAAAACTATGACGTGTTTTCCTCCAAATAGGACGTCAAAGTCTGTCTTCAGAATTTGCTGCATTCTTAAATGCACAAAGGCAAGCATTAAGTTTGATACCATGCTTACCTCATCAATAATGAGTACTTTCATTTTCTTCAATACTCTTGAAACTTCCAAGCATGCTTCTCCTGCTAGTTTGTGGTACTGTATTTTGTTCTCATGCTCTACTGGTAACATTAGCAAACGATGTAAGGTAACTCCTTTGATGTTATATGCTGCTAACCCAGTTGGAGCAGTAACAACACAAGACAAAATGGATTCCATTTTCTTCTGTAGGTAGCTTCTAATTACATTAATTAAGAAACTTTTTCCAGTTCCTGCTTGTCCACTTACATGCATTCTCATTGGTTCAAAAGATGTACATGAGCACTCTTCATTTTCATGTAGTAATCCGTGATCAATTTTTTGTCTGACTTCTTCATAAATTTTTTTTGTTCTTCATTCAGTTGCTCCTCCAAATATGTTAAGTCTACTAAATCTTCTTGAGCTTGATTCATAGCTGTTTCCACTTCGTTCATAGCTATTGCTGCTTCATTTCCAATGATTGGTTGTCCTAGAGGACCTTGACTGAATGTCCCAGAACTTTGACTGTCTTGAGAACTGTCTCTAGCTACTTCAGCTGCAATTGTTGCTTCTTGTTCAATTTCTTCATTTAACATTTGAACATAAGTTGTGAAAGTACTACATTCGATGCTGTCTTTCCTAGCATTGAAGGAATCTTCATAGCTCTGAAATTCTCCAAGAAGTTTGTCCTCTGAACGCCATGGTTTAAACAGCTGCAAAAGTGCCAAGTAGTAAAATTCCTTTTTATCAGGAGTGTCGCAACTCAGCTTCCGGTGATTAATCAAACTTCCTTTTGTTTGCTTCACCAAACATCCTTCCTCACCAATGACTTTATATTTTCCATTGTTGATATCTTCTGTGACATTCCGTTTAAACATAAAGTTCTGCAGCACTTCATAGAGACACATGTTCTCAAGGTGATGACTTCTTTGTGGGTAATATGTGTCCAACATGTTTGTTCTTAAAATGTCTGTACTTTCTGGTTCGAACTCTGCTAAATGTTCAATTTCTCGAGTAGATTTCAGTACCCGATTTCGCATTCCTGCAAGACCTAAACTTGCCCAAATTATTCTTCTGGATTTCGAGTAAAGACTTGCAGATGATAAAATATCTGAACATTCGTAGGATCCAATTTCTCGATGCGATAACATCTTTAAACTGAAACTGTATAGCTTCTTACTGACAGTCTTCTCATGAGAAATCTCTTCCCACATTTCCTTCAATTCTGTTTTCTCAGATTTAGTGATGTATGATGTGACATACCGAGCAACAGCAATAGAATGTCTGCCACATACTGAATATCCATGTTAGCATTCCACATGGATAAAATGACTGGGTTGTAGTCATTTATGTATTTCGACTCTTCTTTTCTTCTTAGGTTATAGGTATTTTTTGGCGATTTTTAATAGTATGTCGCACAGCTGACATAAAACTGTTTACCCTTCCTTTTGAAAGGACAGGTCTTGGAAATCCAAATCGACATTTTGTGTAGAATTTTTCTTTGCTCTTGTACTTTCTTCGACAGTATTTTCCACACCGATGATTTTGAAAAAGTAGAACTTGCTCTTTTAACTTTTTCTCTTGTGTGCTTTTAGGTATAGCACATGTTGCATATTCTTCAATAAAACTTAAAACTGCTTCATCTGCATCTGTTCCAAATTTTGGGGCATCCTTGATCCACAACAGCATATGAATATGAGGAGCACCTCTTGCTTGGTACTCTTTTCTCCAAATGAAATCCATAACTTCTCCAAGAGGTGGATTTTTTTATTGCAGATGAAGGACATCATAGCCTCAAATCTGTGATTGAAATATCTGCAAACATTAACCGGATCCAATGAGCACAATTCTCCTGCTGTCTTGTATTGGATGTTTTTAATGTTAGAATTTGCCTCTCGAAGAAAATCCAGTAAATCATCCCAAGCATACTCGGCACAGCTTAGGGTAAGAAACCATGTTGGAGTTCCTAAATTCCGTAACATGCATTTTAATTCTCCATGGCGTCGGTACCAATATTCATTCGTCCAACGCTGACAAGCCATCAGATTGATCAATTGTGTTTCCAAATGATCATCTCGGTGCTGCACTTTGTCCATAAAATCCTTAGCAGACACATTATGTAGATGTACTCCACTTTTTAAAATGTGATTTACTGCATAAGATAGTGCAGACAAGTCGCTTTCAAATAAAAGATGAAACAAATAAGGAATACTTTGATGAAATCTTGAATATTCTGCACATAATCTTGTAGTCCGATACTCAGAAGCTGGAATCTGTTCTGGGCGATCATCGTATCGTCCACCTTTTCCTGTAGGAAACAGCTGTGGAAAACATCGAGCTTCCAAGCTCTTCTCCCATACACTAACGGGAGTTCCTTTTGCTTTCTTCATCTGAAACAGATCAATAGTGTCTCCCATAACTTCTTTAGAATGAAGAGGATGTATGCTAAAATGTTCATAAATGTCTTCTTCTTTTGACTTGTCCACTTTTTCAATTTGCCCAGTTGGTGTTTCTGTGTCTTCTTGTAAATCTTCTTCATCTTCATCTATATAAATTGATTCATACCATTTATTATTCCTTTTCAAATATAAATTTGCTCTTTGTACTTTCCGCACATCTACCAGCTCCTGCCAAATCTTCTTATTCTTTGTAGGTACACCATTAACCAGAATAACTAATGGTTCAGTTTCCAAACTATCTACATCAATAGTTTCCATATTTTTTTTCAAATCCAATGGCAAATACACCACTCTTCCTTTTAAACCTCTCAGTAAATCTGAAGGAGGTAATTTACCAGTTTTGGGCTCCATACGTACTATGGTCTGGAACGGATGAACACATTGAATGAGTATAGACTCATATGTATTTAAATCAGAACGTTCGGCAGGAATAGCATCCAATTCTAAATGATTATGTACAGCTCTGTTCGGCATTCTATTTTCTTCTAACTTATTATAACAGTATTTACAAATACGCTGATCTTCACCCAATTCAAAACAATTTTCCAGAAATATATATGTTGCAAAATCCTTCCACTTATAATTATCTTCATTTTCACTTTTTTTATACAGATCAACATTCCTTGTTTGAATTTTGTAATGGCTTCTCCGGCAACAAATACAAGTAATATTTGGTCTTTCATTGGAGATGATAGTAAATTTTGTCATTTCATCTTCAAAATTTTTAGTAACAGTGAGTTCTACATTCTCTTCCACATTTTCCTCATTAACTGTGTCCTTTTCTGCACTTTCTTGTTCTGGACCGAAGTAACAAAACTGAATCTCATCAGTAACCTTCACTACATCTGATACAGATCCACGGAACAGAGCATTATTTAACTCATTTAACTTTACTGCTGGACTTTTAGCAAAATACAATGTTCTCACAAACTTTCTCATTTCAGTATGATGAACAGCCAGCATCCTAAAATGGTGAAAAACACTTTGACACACTTTCCTAGATAGACAAGCCAGAGAATGTCCTTGCAAACCAGTATTCTCTCTCACTCTGCATGGATCTAGTCTTTGAAGCACCTTAATCTTCTGTTTTACACTCTTTTTACTATATTCTCTTAGAAACTCACGTAATTTATCAATAGATTCCTGACGCACAGTACAAATACTACTACAATTCCAAGTGTACACTGGGGTTTTTGGACGTCTCCCCATAGCCTCAGCAGCCATCACTTCTTCCTCATTTCTTGGAACCATTTTCTCCTTTTCCATCACACAACCATCTCTAACTTCATATGCTCTACCATTGGTGTCAACTGCATGCAACAAGCTATTACTTTGAAGATAACTCTCTTCATTAAAAAATGGTTCAGTACTTGATCTGTGCTTCCATTCTCCCAAGAACACTTTACAAAAGTTACTTTTTTTCACTTCTCTTTTCCTTTTGCTTTGTGACTTCATTGCATTGACTAATTTATCTAATCTACGCATCCTATTCAAAATTAAAATAAAAAGTTTTCTTTTTATTTCCAAAGCCTTACTTACAATATTTTCTATAAAAAAAAATTCTTAATAAATTTTGTTTTTTTCTTATATTTTTTCACATCCTTTAGCAAATTTAACATCACTCTTCTCTGAAACATTTTTCGACTAATGTTTTTAAAATCTAATTTTCGTGTTAAATCACTTTTACTTACTTCTGATTGTACATTAGCTTTTGTTTTTTGCTGTTGACCCTGTTGTTGCTTTGTACCTAAAACACTGTTTGTTTTACATTTATTTTTTCCATTTTTTTGTTTTTTGAAGATCTTTTTTAAGAAATCTCTACTCTGCTTACCAGTAGACTTTTTCTTTTTGCAATCACCAGCTTTTCCTCCTATTTGTTTTTTCCAGTTTTGTCTAGATATAGTTGTTGTTGCTTTTCTTTCCTCTTTCTTGTCCTTAAAGGCATTTTTTTATTTTTTCACTGTTGCTCAGCAATACCTGCAAGAAACTGTAAAAAAAATACCTTTTTGTAATTATAATTCATTTTAATTTTTTTTTAGCTTTTCAATAATTTAAAATGTTTTAGCATTTGACTCTCATTTGTGATTTACTGATTTCTGCTGAGTGCTAACCACCACTTTTGAAGAAAACAAGCTGTCCGTTTCCTGCAAGTGCATGTTTTACAGAACAACTGCAACACAAATTACAACTCTGGCCACAATTTCTGTGCGCACACAGCCTCATGGTGTGATTCTAAGCAGAAAACAGAATTTGATTGGCAATTTCAAAGCACATTTACTACTGTGGTAGAGCAAGTGATAATTACTGTTACAGCCTGACACATTTTCCTAGTAGATTATAGAGGAAGAAAAGAGCACATGTCCTAACTGCTTTTTCATACCATGAGCATGTGCAACCTGGGTGAGTGACTACACTAGAGCAAAGGAAATGAGCCTTGGTGACGTTGAATGTGTTTGCGTTACACAGTGCTATCTGAAACAGCACACAGAGCTGAGTACTACGCATGGGAGTGTTGGAGAAGCTGCTGCATGTGTGCCAAGAGTGTGTTTCTGGAGACTGTGTATTGTCTGGTGCAAGACAGATGAGCAAAGAGACTTCCAAAACTGCATGAAGACTGCTGGGATGTATGTAACAGTGCATGTGTGCTAAGGGTTAATTTCAGTTTTGAACATATGGCAACTACCTGTGCCTTTGCTACTTTGAAAGGAAAATCTACCCTGTTGGTTTCAAATGTTTTAGCTTTTGCCTCTCATTTGCGATTTAGTGATTTCTGCTGAGTGCTAACCACCACATTTGAAGAAAACAAGCTGTCCCTTTCCTGCAAGTGCATGTTTTACAGAACAACTGCAACACCACATCTCTGGCCACAATTCCTGTGCGCACACAGCCTTATGGTGTGATTCTAAGCAGAAAACAGAATTTGATTGGCAATTTCAAAGCACATTTACTACTGTGGTAGAGCAAGTGATAATTACTGTTACAGCCTGACACATTTTCCTTGTAGATTACAGAGGCAGAAAAGAGCACATGTCCTAACTGCTTTTTCATACCATGAGCATGTGCAACCTGGGTGAGTGACTACACTAGAACAAAGGAAACGAGCCTTGGTGACGTTGAATGTGTTTGCGTTACACAGTGCTATCTGAAACAGCACACAGAGCTGAGTACTACGCATGGGAGTGTTGGAGAAGCTGCTGCGTGTGTGCCAAGAGTGTGTTTCTGGAGACTGTGTATTGTCTGGTGCAAGACAGATGAGCAAAGAGACTTCCAAAACTGCATGAAGACTGCTGGGATGTATGTAACAGTGCATGTGTGCTGAGGGTTAATTTCAGTTTTGAACATAAGGCAACTACCTGTGCCTTTGCTATTTTGAAAGGAAAATCT
Organism: Triturus cristatus; assembly: GCF_964204655.1. Classification (NCBI taxonomy): domain Eukaryota; kingdom Metazoa; phylum Chordata; class Amphibia; order Caudata; family Salamandridae; genus Triturus; species Triturus cristatus. The sequence continues at coordinate 852,802,284 of NC_140588.1, read as the reverse complement.
ACCCTGTTGGTTTCAAATGTTTTAGCTTTTGCCTCTCATTTGCGATTTAGTGATTTCTGCTGAGTGCTAACCACCACATTTGAAGAAAACAAGCTGTCCCTTTCCTGCAAGTGCATGTTTTACAGAACAACTGCAACACAACATCTCTGGCCACAATTCCTGTGCGCACACAGCCTTATGGTGTGATTCTAAGCAGAAAACAGAATTTGATTGGCAATTTCAAAGCACATTTACTACTGTGGTAGAGCAAGTGATAATTACTGTTACAGCCTGACACATTTTCCTTGTAGATTACAGAGGCAGAAAAGAGCACATGTCCTAACTGCTTTTTCATACCATGAGCATGTGCAACCTGGGTGAGTGACTACACTAGAGCAAAGGAAATGAGCCTTGGTGACGTTGAATGTGTTTGCGTTACACAGTGCTATCTGAAACAGCACACAGAGCTGAGTACTACACATGGGAGTGTTGGAGAAGCTGCTGCGTGTGTGCCAAGAGGGTGTTTCTGGAGACTGTGTATTGTCTGGTGCAAGACAGATGAGCAAAGAGACTTCCAAAACTGCATGAAGACTGCTGGGATGTATGTAACAGTGCATGTGTGCTAAAGGTTAATTTCAGTTTTGAACATATGGCAACTACCTGTGCCTTTGCTATTTTGAAAGGAAAATCTACCCTGTTGGTTTCAAATGTTTCAGCTTTTGCCTCTCATTTGCGATTTAGTGATTTCTGCTGAGTGCTAACCACCACATTTGAAGAAAACAAGCTGTCCCTTTCCTGCAAGTGCATGTTTTACAGAACAACTGCAACACAAATTACATCTCTGGCCACAATTCCTGTGCGCACACAGCCTCATGGTGTGATTCTAAGCAGAAAACAGAATTTGATTGGCAATTTCAAAGCACATTTACTACTGTGGTAGTGCAAGTGATAATTACTGTTACAGCCTGACACATTTTCCTTCTAGATTACAGAGGCAGAAAAGAGCACATGTCCTAACTGCTTTTTCATACCATGAGCATGTGCAACCTGGGTGAGTGACTACACTAGAGCAAAGGAAATGAGCCTTGGTGACGTTGAATGTGTTTGCGTTACACAGTGCTATCTGAAACAGCACACAGAGCTGAGTACTACGCATGGGAGTGTTGGAGAAGCTGCTGCGTGTGTGCCAAGAGTGTGTTTCTGGAGACTGTGTATTGTCTGGTGCAAGACAGATGAGCAAAGAGACTTCCAAAACTGCATGAAGACTGCTGGGATGTATGTAACAGTGCATGTGTGGTAAGAGTTAATTTGTGTTTTGAAAACAGACTGCCCCTTTCCTGGGTCTGCAATTCTTACAGAACAACAACTTCACAAATTAAACCTCAGACAACAATTCCTATATGCACACAGACTCAGTCTGTGTTTGTAGGCACAAAACACAGGCTGCCCCTTTCCTGGGACTGCAATTCTTACAGAACTAATGCTAATTTCAAATGTGTTGCCATTTTCCTTTCTTTTCTTTCAAAGGGATTTCTGCTAAATCCTAACCATCACAATTACTTTTCAACAGCAACACAAATTAAATCTCTGTCAACAATTCTTCTCTGCACACAGACTCATGGTTTGATGGTAGGCAAAAAACAGTATTCCTCATTGTTACCAGTACACATTAACTTATGGTGAAAACATACTCCATAATATCTTACAAGTTCAAGACAGTTAAATATCTCCCAAACCTCAAAATGTAAAACATAACTTTTGAAGTAGATTCACAATTCTAATATTTATCTCAAAAATCACCACATACTTCCCCTCTCAAACTCATAACTCACCTTTAAAATTAGTTAGTTGTGAAAGAAATGTGCCACTCAAACAGCAGACTATCAGAGTCAGAATATCAGAGCTCTACACCTCTCTCCTCTCTCCAGAACCAGTAAATGGCAATGTTTCCCTCTCTTCTTTCACCTATATACATGTTAATTTCAAATCTCAGTGCTTCCCACTTTTCTTCAAATGAAATCTCACATTTCTATTGGTTGAAAACTTCAACCCCTTTCCAAATGTACCCTTCCCCCAACTTGACTTCTGCCTGCTACCATAGCAACAGCTCATGGAACACTGCTGTGAGGAGAGAGGTCAGAAGTTCAGCACACAATGTTTCAAATCCAAAGAGCAAGAGTGGTTCACCTGTCCAACCTAACAGCAAATCCAATCTAATCTTCTGTGGGAACACAATTTTCTGAACCAATACAAAACATGCTTCTAAAAATATACACATATAGCCTACTTTTTTCTGTTAAAAGATTTTAATCAGTCAATGTGTTCTTTTTATGTTAAAAAAATATGTATGCCTCCATTTTACAACTGTCTTTCATTTCATATTGCCTTTCTACTGAAAGACACCCCCTGAGTGCGCCCAGATCTCCTTGGAAGATGTTCACAGTGTGGATTACAGGTCACAGCTATGTCTTCTGGAGTGAAAAGTTTGCAGAAAAAAGAGGTATGGTGAGAGACCTTGCTTTGCCAAATGTAGACATTAAATGGATTGGTCAGAGAGGGTTAAAGTGGCACCAATTAATGCCTTTGATGAAAACCTTTCTACATCTCCCACAGCCTAACCTTTTTATTGTGCACTGTGGTGGTAATGACCTAGGCACTCTAACTGGGGTAGGTCTGGAAATGCTTATTAAGGACACCTTTGTGCAATTGATGTCGCTTTTTCCACAAACTGCCTTTGTATATTCTAATATGCCAAAGGCAAAAGTGGAACTGGTCCAACCAATTTTGTCCACAGATTGACAAAGCAAGGAAGCACGTCAACAAATCTATTTCTGCTTTCCTCAGAGACTATGGTATGGGTTCTATATACCACAACAACTTGCGTTACAACATGCAAGACATTTATAGAGGAGATGGTGTACACTTCACTGATGAAGGCAACAGAGTCTTCCTCTTGAACTTTAGACTCTGCATCGGTACTTACTTGTAGGTACCAAAAAACACACAATGAACACAAGGGCTCTTTTTAGAGCCACCTTATATCTAAACACTTAAATGCGATTTTTTATTCTTTTTTTTTTGTTTGTTTTTTCGGGAGCGCGCTGGGTGCGCGCACTCTGCGAATTTTTAAAAAAAAATATTAATCTTTTTTTTTGCCCTACAAGGTCCTACTGTGACCCCCTCACAATGCCTAGTGGGTCAATATCTCCCCACTCTGCCCCCTTTACACGTTCTCCCCCTTTGTTTCTCACCCCCTCTTTATGCGAGAGACAACATGGCGGCCGCCGCTTCCTGATTGCCACTGATTTGAATGTTTACTTACTTCTAACAACCAATCAGAAGTGCGCTCGCGCACTGCCGAGTGCGCGCACCCAGCGCGTACGCTGCGCGCTTACAGATATATATATTGTTTTAAATGCTTTTTTCTCTGGAAATACTTAACAGATTTACACCAAACCTGCAAAAGGCACTTCATGTACCTTTTAGCTACCTCTCTGCCAAATTTCACATAATTATGTTAAGCCGTTCAGGCTGTAGCTGCGACTAAAGTCCCTATGGAAAAATCCATGGGGAAAACGTGTTTTGGGACCCCCCCTTTTTCTCAGCTCCCGCTTTACAAATCACCGAAGACTTCCAGGGTAGGAGCTGAGCGGAGCTCCCCATTAGTTTTGAAAATTTCGCGAGGAATCAACAACCGGCGCCAAAGTTATTCAAAATAGAATTTTGAGATTTCCTATGGAAACTCGGTGCTAACTATAACTATCTACTGGCGACCGCCAGTAGATAATATGAAAAACACATGGTAACTCGCATGAGACGCACTCCAGCTTCCACAAGATTACCAGCCTCTATTTGCAGTAGGTATGGACATGCACAATAAGCAGGTAAAATCAGCAGCTTTCCAAAAACACAGACGCATTTCGAGTTTCCTCTTCTTCTGGGGCTATCAGAAAGTTTGTGCGGTGGTAGGCCACTCCCCTTAATTATAAAGTCCCGCCTGAAGGCGACATAAAGACTTGTGGGAGTTGTAGTGCCTGATTATTCCATTAAATTAAAGTGCACTTATCACTGCCAGTTTAAAGCCCAGAATGGGCCTCCACATATTCGAGTGTCCTCAATCCTACGTTTCAGCCCTACAACGTGGACGTGGTATCCCTTCCACGTGGCCCCCTTTGAACCATGGGGTAGTGCAGTCTCGGTGGAGGAGCCTCGGCCTCAGTATGAACAACACATGGTAACTCGCATGAGACGCACTCCAGCTTCCACAAGGTTACCAGCCTTTATTTGCAGTAGGTATGGACACGCATAATAAGCAGGTAAAATCAGCAGCTTTCCAAAAACGCCGTCGCGTTTCGAGTTTCCTCTTCTTCTGCGGCTATCGGAAAGTTCGTTAATTATAAAGTCCCGCCTGATGGCGACATAAAGACTTGTGGGAGTTGTAGTGCCTGAGTATTCCATTAAATTAAAGTGCTCTTATCACTGCCAGTTTAAAGCCTGAGACGGCACCACCCCATGATTCCAAGGGGGCCACATGGAAGGGATACACCGTCCACCTTGTGGGGCTGAAATGTAGGATTGAGGACACTCGAATATGTGGGGGCCCATTCTGGTCTTTAAACTGGCAGTGATAGTGCACTTTAATTTCATGGAATAATCAGGCACTACAACTCCCACAATTCTTCATGTCGCAATCAGGCGGGACTTTATAATTAAGGGGAGTGGCCTACCACCGCATAAACTTTCCGATAGCCCCAGAAGAAGAGGAAACTCGAAATGTAATATGTGACGTCATCAGCAGTGCATTGCGGGCGCGCGAGTTATAGTTAGCTGAACTAACTATAACGGGGAAATTTCAATGGTTTTGTACGAGTGAAAAGTCCAGCTAACTATAACGCCCCTGAAACCTATGGTTTTTTCAGTGAATTTCTAAGGTTTTTTAAATGCTAATTCCTAACTATAACGTGCCTGAAACCTATGTTTTTTTCAGTGAATTTCAAAGGATTTTTAAATGCTAATTTCTAACTATGCCTACAGAGATAGGACATGTGAAGAAAGAAAAAAACACGCACAGAAAGAAAAAAAGAAATGCAGAAAGAAGCAACAGAAGTCCTCAAAGACGAAGAAAAGTGCAGGAAGAAGAATAATGTGCAGAAAGAACAAACAGAAGAGCAGAATGAAGCCTGGTTGCAAAATCATCCTGTACCCTCAACTTTTTCAGATGGATACTGGTGGTAACTGAGTCTGACTAACCAGTCCTAGAGCCAGTGCTATGTTAAAAGACATTCAGAATACAGTGAAAACACCTACATACACTAGGGAACACTATGCATTGGGGTCCCCTGGTGATTAGCATGACCTCCTCTGTAAGCCCCTGGTATATAATAGGGCAGGGGATTAATACTACCTCTTAAAACGCGCAACAGGGCGTGTTTGCACACGTCACCTCAGGCTCCGTCCCCTCGCTTCCCCCCTGTGTAAACACGCCCTGTGGCCGTTTTAAGTTGGGAGATTAAGTCCCCTTGAATCCTGAGGGTCCCTAGGGTCCAACTAGACCATTAGGGACCTCCAGTAAGCGCCACAGAGCTGCGTTGCAGAGAGATGTAAAAAGGGGCATGGCCTAGACCACCTCTCTGCAACGCAGCGCAGTGGCGCTTACTGGAAGCACCTGGTGGGCTAGTTGGCCCCCATGGTCCTTCAGGATTGAAGGGGAATTATTTCCCCAACTTAAAACGCGCCACAGGGCGTGTTTGCGCACGTTAACTCAGGCCCCGTCCCCTCCCTTCACCACTGTGTAAACACGCCATGTGGCCGTTTTTAGTTGGGAGATTAAGTTCATTTGAATCCTGAGGGTGCCTAGGGTCCAACTAGCCCACTAGGTACCTCCAGTAAGCTCCACAGAGCTGCGTTGCAGAGAGGTGTAAAAAGTGGCACGGCCTGGACCACCTCTCTGCAACGCAGCTCAGTGGCGTTTACCGGAAGCACCTGGTGGGCTAGTTAACCCCCAGGGGCCCTCAGGATTGAAGGGGAATTATTCCCCCAACTTAAAACGCACCATAGGGCGTGTTTGCACACGTCACCTCAGGCCCCGTCCCCTCCCTTCCCCATGGTGTAAACACGCCCTGTGGCCATTTTTTATTTTGGGAGATTAAGTCCCCTTGAATCCTGAGGGTCCCTAGGGGCAAAATAGCCCACTAGGTACGTCCAGTAAGCGCCATTGCAGAGAGGTGTAAAAAGGGGCATGGCCTGCACCACCTCTCTGCAACGCAGAGCAGTGGTGCTTACTGGAAGCACCTGGTGGGCTAGTTGGCCCCCAGGGTCCCTCAGGATTGAAAGGGAATTATTTCCCCAACTTAAAACGCACCACAGGGCGTGTTTGCACACGTCACCTCAGGCCCCGTCCCCTCCCTTCACCACTGTGCACATGCGCCCTGTGGCCGTTCTAAGTTGAGAGATTAAGTCCCCTTGAATCCTAAGGGTCCCTATGGTCAAACTAGCCCCCTAGGTACATCTAGTAAGCGCCACAGAGCTGCGTTGCATGAAGGTGTAAAAGGGGCGTGGCTTCAGAACACCTGTCTGCAACGCAGCTCCCTGGCGCATACTGGAGATACCTGTTGGGCTAGTTGGCCCTCAGGGACCCTCATTATTTAAGGGGAATTAATTCCCCAACTTACAACTGGCCTGGGGGCGCGTTTGCAGAGTTCTGCAAGGAGGGGGCGTGGCCTCCGGCCCGATGCCGGTGTTTTATTTATTTTCTTTTTTTAAGAAGGAGGGCTGTGTGGCCCCCCTTCTTTTTCTAATTTATTGGCCCTGGGGACCCCCTCCCCCAGGGCCTGCACCCTAATTTTTTTTGTTGAAAAAAATTAATTTGCCCCTCCCAAGGCCTTAATCGGCCCCGGGGACCCCAACCCCCAGGTCATGGCCTTTTTTTTTTTTGTAATTCTTTAGGAGGGGGGCTGCGTTGCCCCCCTCCTCAGGCCACTTATGGCCCCGGGGACCCCATCCCCCGGGGCCATATTTATAGAAACACCTAGGACATGCTGGACAAACCGTATGTACCTATCAGCATGACGATTTGCGTGATATTCATTATAAGGCGACTATGCAAACAATGAATCCACGTGGAATGTATTTACACCGCTAGTGAAGCTCTGACGTGTCTGACGCCCTACCGTGCCTAATCCCGGCGCCCCCGCCAGTAGGTACTCTCCAAGTAGACACCCTTGTCGTTTATTTATACAAACATGGGTAGCTATTGACAGGCACATTTAATACACACGCACACCAAGCCATTCAAAGGAGATTCGACAAAAATTCGACCAAACTATGCAAGAAACCCCCATCACGGTTAATAAAACACACATCCACCGCCGGATGAGTAATACTTTTTATTTTACTCTCTGGAAAGGAGACGAACCTCACTGGCTGAGCCCAATGCTGTGTTACACCCACCAGTGCCCGCCGAGTGCCACACACCTCTGTATTGTATTCCTCCAGCTAGTGTGTATGCTATGACACTCTCTAGCCCATGTGCACTGTAACACCTCCCTGTGAATATGTCATGCCACACTTGCCTTTGCACGGGTTTTATTGCCCCATCTAACGTGCCTTCCTCGATGCCTATGTTATAACGAACAGCGCTATGCCATACATATTACAATCTGGGGTCCATATCTTTGTCACAGTGCATATGCAACGTTACACTCCCCAGCACATATTTCATATTACAACTTTAGAGAATAGTTAGGTTACACAACACTGCCCTGTGCTATCTCGCGCTCTCCAATGAATCTGTCATTGCGCACAATGTATTGCATATTATATTTCACGCCCCGGTTCATCTTATATCACACTTTTTGTTGTATAGTTTATACCATATACTATATCTAGTTTTCATTTTCAATCGTGCTCTCAGGACTATGTTCTATATAACACTGCGTCCACCTACCCTTTTCACGGGCATTACATTTTGTGATAGGAGGTGGAGGGTCAGGGGGTGTTTCTGCCAAGTGAGCCTGGTGTCATAGTCACAAACGTTCTCTTCTTCCTGAATAAAAGTGAGATTATGCTGCATACTTGTTCATATTTTAAGTAGTTCGCACAGACACACATTTTAAAAACAATAAAGTTCCTAATACCCACCTTCTCTGAACAGTTAGCTTGCTGCCCCATCCACCTCCTCCCTATCCTCTGTTGTCTGAATCCATGGACTAGCCTCCTCCCTCCTGCCATGCATGGTCTGATGTGCTGCCGCTTCCCTCCATTTAGCATGATGTACGAGTCCACTCCTCCTGCCCTCCATTGCCCAATTCTATGGCCCATCATTGACCTCCTGCTTAGCCTCTGTGCTTAGCTTGCTGCCCCTATTCTCCTTCCCCCTGCCCTCCGATGTCTTTGTACATGCCCCTGCTCCATCCTTTTTGCCCACCATGTTCCATGGACCTGCCACTCCTATCTACTCTGAGTGTTCTGTTGAGCTGCCACTCCCCTCCCACCTGCCTAGCATTTTCAGATGACTGTAACCTGTCCCTGCCACCTCCACCCTGCCTGTCCACATGTCATGCCCCTATCCCCTTCCTCCTGTCCTCCATGGTCTATTTTACTGCCACACCCTTCTGCCCTCCCTGGTCTTTTGTGCTGCAACTGCTCCTCCTGCCTGCCCCACGCGGTCTGTTGAGAGGCCCCTTCCCCTAAACTCTCTTTTCTGTTCCCAGGTCCTGACCATCCCTTCTATCCTCCATGGTCCTTTGTGCATGCCCCTGCACCCTCCTTCTTGCCCATCACAGCCATTGTGCTGCCACTAACTCTCCTGTTTGCCATGAATGGTCTTCTGTGCTGCCATGGCCCCTCCCACCTTCCCTGTGTGGTCAGCTAGCTGCCCCTGACCCCCTCCCACCTTCCCTCCATGGTCTGTGTGTATGCCATCATAGTCTCACTGTTGCTCTCCATGGTGTGTCTTGTTTCTAGTGCCCATCCTCCCTGACCTCCATGGTCATCTTGCTGCTCCTGCCCTGCCCCCTTGCCCCCAGCCCTCTGTTTCCATGTGCAGACCCCTATTCCCTCCCTCCTGGCTTGTCTGTTCCATTGTAATGCCCCTGGTCCGTCCCTCCTGCCCTTTATGGTCTGTTATGCTGCAGCTTTCTCTCCTGTCTGTCCATTATGGTTAGCTAGCTACCATTGCCTCTTTCCTCTCTGTTCTCTGTTGTCCATGTGCCACGTCCTGTCCCCTCCCTATTGCTTTCTATGGATTGTTGTGCTGCACTCCAGTCCCACATGCACTGTGTGGTGTATTATGCTGCTGCAAACCCTGATGCCTGTCCTGTAGGGTCAGTTTGGTGCACCTCTCCATGTCCCTCTTGTCCTCTGTTATCCGAGTCCATGTCCCTACCCCAATTCCTCCTGCCTACCATGATCCAATGTACCATACTTGCGAACATTTTGAACTTGGTAAGAGGGAGATTTTGAAAAAAACTGGGGTATTGATTTTCCCCTTTTAGTTACATTGAAAAACAGGTGATTGTAGACAGGAGACAGATCAAATAAAGCCCATTTGAGCTTAAAAACATTGGACGTTTTCTGGCTGAAACGGGTCTGTTGGCATGTATGGTTGTACTATCACTGCCTCTTCCTTCTGCGACACAATGGTCTATTATATTGCCACAGCCTCTCTTGCCAGTCCTGTATTGTTGGTTTGTTGCCCCTGCCCCCTTTCCACTGCCCTCCATAATCTGTTGTGCTGCAACTGCCCTTCCTGCCTGCCCAGTGTGGTCAAATTGTAGCCTCTGCACTCTCCTACCTGCCTTCAATTTTCAGAGTCCGTGCCCCTGGCCTCTGCCTCTCAACAGTATCCCAATGAACAACTAGATTGCTAACATTCTATATTTATTACAAAAGTGTGGAAAGCCTGACGTCATCTTGATGTAATCAAAACTGTAATACCTAGAGCATTTCCTTTAGAAATTACATATATGAGAGGGTCTTATTTGCATCAAAATTATGGTTAGTGCTCTAAAAAATTAAAATGAGGACATATTTTCTGAGATTTCAAATAGCGACAAACAACTTTTAAATTATTTGTAATCTTTATGTTTTTTTATCCAGTTGAGCACTTGATTAAATGTTGCACCTAGGGGAGAGGATGTGGTGTTACTTCCAGAGCTGCAGACTTTGTAACTGGGGAACCAGGTTGGAGTTTCTGCTTCAGCTCAACATTCTGTGATTCTGGTCAAATCACTTAATCTCCCCATGTTTACAACCAAATTGAATTTGATCTTGTGTGATGTAACCAATGCACATGTAATGCACTCCAATACCTGACAAGTCTGCACTATATACAACTGCAAATACACAAAAAATAAGTGTTTTGCACACTTGTGTCATTGGGCTACATGTGGGCTACATCTGGGTGATATTTGTGCTACATTTGGGCTCTTTTGTCTCTGGTGGCCATCTTGGGAGATGTATTTGTTATGAAGTTTCCTAATTTCCTCATTTACTGCAGTCTCCTCAGTAGGAAATGCTTTCAGTTTTTTACATTGATTCCATCAAGAAGGTATTCAGATATGTCACACTTTTGCCATAAATTCTGAATGTTAGCACTCTAGTTGCTCATTAGATCACTGTAGTAAAGCTACTGCTCACCAGGGAAGTCTGCTGCTGGTATTCAAAGTGCATGTTTCAGTCTGCATGTCAATATTTTTTTAATAAATAGAAGAGGATTTGAGAAGTCAAAATGTGACCTAATTTTTCTTTCTGCAGCACTAATCATAATTTCTATGGCAAAATGAACCCCCTCATTTTGTTCCTTTGTAAATTAAATGTTTTAAGTGTTACCACTTTATTCCAATCAAGATGGCTTCAGGTGTGCCATACTTTTCTATAAGTAAGACTGTTAGCGCTCTAGTTGTTTGTTATAACACTCTGGAACATTCTGTCATTGGGCTATACTTGGCCTACATCTGGGTGATATTTGGGCTACATTTGGGCTCTGTTGTCTCTGGTGGCCATCTTGGGAGATTTATTTGTTATGAAGTTTCCTAATTTCCTCATTAACTGCAGTCTCCTCAGTAGGAAATACTTTCAGTTTTTTACTTTGGTTCCATCAAGATGTCATTCAGATGTGTCACACATTTGCCATAAATTCTGAATGTTAGCACTCTAGTTGCTCATTAGATCACTGTAGTAAAGCTACTGCTCACCAGGGAATTCTGCTGCTGGTATTCAAAGTGCATGTTTCAGTCTGCATGTCTGAATTCTTTTATGAAATAGAAGAGGATTTGAGAAGTCGAAATGTTCCCTAATTTTTCTTTCTGCAGCACTAATCATAATTTCTATGGCAAAATGAACCCCCTCATTTTGTTCCTTTGTAAATTAAATGTTTTAAGTGTTACCACTTTATTCCAATCAAGATGGCTTCAGGTGTGCCATACTTTTGTCATAAGTAAGACTGTTAGCGCTATAGTTGTTTGTTAGAACACTCTGGAACATTCTGTCATTGGGCTATACTTGGCCTACATCTGGGTGATATTTGGGCTACATTTGGGCTCTGTTGTCTCTGGTGGCCATCTTGGGAGATTTATTTGTTATGAAGTTTCCTAATTTCCTCATTAACTGCAGTCTCCTCAGTAGGAAATACTTTCAGTTTTTTACTTTGGTTCCATCAAGATGTCATTCAGATGTGTCACACATTTGCCATAAATTCTGAATGTTAGCACTCTAGTTGCTCATTAGATCACTGTAGTAAAGCTACTGCTCACCAGGGAAGTCTGCTGCTGATATTGAAAGTGCATGTTTCAGTCTGCATGTCAGAATGTTTTAATGAAATAGAAGAGGATTTGAGAAGTCACTCAAAATGTGCCCTAATATTTCTTTCTGCCGCACTATTCATACTTTCTATGGCAAAATGAACCCCCTCATTTTGTTCCTTTTTAAATTAAATGTTTTAAGAGTTACCTCTTTATTCCAATCAAGATGGCTTCAGGTGTGCTATCTGTTTGTCATAAGTAGGACTGTTAGCGCTCTAGTTGTTCTCTGGAACACTATGGGAAGCTGCAGTAGAACACAAAGGAATCAACTGACAGTCTCTGCCCTTGTTGGATGTACATGTTTTACTGAGAATGTCAGACTTCATTCTCACATGACTGAGAAAGATAATGTGAATTTACTGAAAATATGCTCTCAGTTTAGCTTATAGATCACCTTCCAAACCTCTGTGGGAAAAGCATGAGAAAATAGTTTTCTCTCAAACATGATTCATGATATCCCAGCAGAAGGCTTTTTCACATGGTAAAATCACCTTAGAACACACCACAATTCCTAAAATATGTATGATACCATCAAGAAATGATTTATAATGTAACTAAAGTCTTAAAACCTTCTATTAACTGCAGTGCTTTTTAATAAGGTGCTATCATGTATATTGGTCCCAAGATGGCTGCCAACACTTCTTGGACGAAGTACTGACAGCCAATCAGATCTCAAGGTGAAATGTGTGGTTAGACTCCGCCCAGATATATCTATCTTTTTAACTCTAATTTTCTCAGGAACTACTGAACGGATTTACACCATTTAAGCAAAAGGCACGAGTCTGAACTGCGGACTACCTCTTTGCCAAATTTGGTGTAATTCCGTTCAGCAGTTCGGGCTGTAGCTGCGTCAACAGGTCTTATGGGAAAATTCATGGGGAAAACGCGTTTTGGGACCCCCATTTTTCTCGGCCCCCGCAAAACGAATCACCGTGAAATTTTCAGGATAGGAGCGGACCATAGCTGGCCAAAAGTTTGGAATATTTCGCGAAGATTCGTCAATCGGCGCCAACGTTATTCCAAATAGAATGTTGCACATTTCCTATGGAAAATAGGTCCTAACTATAACTACCTACTGGCAACTGCCAGTAGGTAATATATATATATATAGATATATTTTTTTTTGTATGTTTTGTTTTCAGAAATTACCCAGCTCAAATTGAGGTACATAGAGTTGGTTACACAGAGATACTGCTTATGTATATCTAGATACGTCCAGTTATTTCTAAATCTCTAAATGTCAAGATATTTAAGGTATTTTTTGTATGTTTCTGTCTTGTCCAATTTCCCTTTAACTTCTACTACTTGTATGCATTTCTCAGTATAGATGGTCAATGTTGGGAGTGGTGAGAAACAGGAAAGAGCAGTGCTTTTGTCTGATCCCAAGAACAAGGTTAGTGCAACATACTTATCAGCTCTCTCATGCATTATAAGCAGGGCCACTAGAATCATGCAGCAGTGGAGGTCTATATTATGAACCAGGGCTGAGTAAATTGCGTGGCAGAAAAAAGGCAAATTACGCAGCATAATGTGCCACCTTTTGTGATAGTATTATCTAATTATTTTGTACTTTTTATACTTGTTAACACTGTCTGGGCATTGGATGAACCTCAGTACCAGTTAAACACCAGAATATAGCACTAAGCTACGGAAAGGTGACCAATCAACATTTTCAAAAGGCTTTCCAATGTGCAGCAACACATATCACTGTGTTTTAGTAACTTTTGAACAGTTTGAGATATAAACATTTTTTTAAATCTGCAGATTATGCAGCCAATGATGGAGTATGTGGCAAATGTATAATTATGTGAAAATTGCTGGTGCTGCAAATTGCAAAATTCTAGTTACCCTGATAATAAGGGTGACTGTCAGAGTACTTCATTGGAAAGAGAACTTTCACTAGTACACTTTTTATATATATATATGGCAAGGTCATGTAATCTGCAGATTTTTAGATTGATAGCATGTCTCAGATATAACTGCACTAACAGGAAGCAGATGTTTCCTACAAAAGAAATAATTGCTATCTGCCAACTTTGTAGATGGTCTGTAGAGCTTGTTATTTTGCTATGCAAAATGTAAGGAATGTATGGGGAAGCAAGGGAAGTTTGAAAACAAACCATTATTTTAAACGCTGATAGGGCAGGCAGAGAAAGGGATAGGAGATGTGTTATCAATAAATTCTTAAAGGCTGTAAATATTAGACAAGAACTCTTTTTAGATCATGCAGTCCCTTTTCCACCACTGTCCTTTTACAACCATACTAAAGCAACAGGACAAGGATGTGATCAATTCCACCTATTCTCTAAAAACAAACTGGAAGACATTTGGCCAGTACAATTTCTACCTGCAATAACAGGCAATGGTGAGGAGAATTTAGTTAATATCATTACCATAAGGTAGATTCATAGTTCTGATTTAAATAAGTGGAAGTAAAATATTTCCCATGTTGTAGAAATTGGGATTCTGGTTGACAGAGGTATGCACCCTGTACTAGCAGGAACCACAATCCTAGTGGAGGGAAGTCACAACACACCCTGAAGTTTCTTGTCCTCACCCTCTGGAAGCTTGGCACAAAGTAGTCAGGCTTAACTTGAGGGTCATTGTGTAAAGTACTTGTGCAACATTTCTCAGATTAACACAGTGAAAACACCAGAAAAAAACTCCACACCATATAAAAATGTTATCAATATTTTTATAAATAAAACAAAACCAAAATAACAAAAATGACAGTAAGTAGAATTCACTATATGAATTGTGAAAGTATAAACTGTAAAATAGCACTTTGAAGCAATAAGCGTCAGTCTGGAAAATCTGGTCGTACTTTACTGGGGGAAAGTCAAAAGTTGAGGTCGATCACAATGAAGTGTGTGCCGGGTACAGGGACCCATTTGGGGCTGCTGAACAAAAATGCCTTGATCTGGACTGCATAGTTGTCTATGAAGATGCAAGGTGCAGCCGCATTGAATTTCTACTCGCGACCACAGGCTGTGTCGATTCTGAGTGCGGTGCACAGGTTCTGAATGCAATTCGCTGCTACTGCTCCTGCAGCAGAAGATGCATCTGTTTCAAGGGCGATGCACTTGGTCACACAGCAATGAGGATGCACCGGTTCGATCCCTGCAAAGGTGAGGATGCGCTAGTTGTAACAACTACTTGCCACATGGGGGGTGGGGAGGGGAAACTCCTGTTCATTTGTCTCAGGAAAAGAATCCCACGTGGGATTCTTTTCCTGAGACAAATGAACAGGAGTTTCCCCTCCCCACCCCCCATGTGGCAAGTAGTTGTTTCAACTAGGGCTTGACGTTCGGAAGCCATTTAGGAAGCGGAGTGCGGCCCTCGCCACACCCGCACAGTGGTACTTTCTTGCGCTGAACGGAGCCCCCAGTTCAAACTTAGGTCCTGATGAATGCCCTGGACCCGCTCGGGCCTACAAGGCAGAAACATGTTGACCTTTCAAGAGACGGCTAGGGGACACTAAACACCCCACTCAACGTCCTTTGTTTTTAGTATCATATAGTTATTGGCCACAATAAAATTTACTTTCTGGTAACTATAATGATTTTTAACTTCACTTTCCATTTCACGGGCCCCCACTCTGTAGTTTAGAAGTGCCGATGATGAAGCATGACACCAGGTGGTGTGTGAGACCAGTCCGTCACTTTTTGTGAGATGTCCTAACTCACAATGGTTTTATAACTGTAGTAGGGTCACACTTCACTAGGAGCAGCTTTCTGTGGTAAACATTTAGCAATGGAGGCCGCTAGCTCCTAGAACCCCACGCCTCCTGTTCCCCCCTCCACACATTGTGGAGTCTCCTTTGTGATTACATTCCAGAAACACCAACATTGAAACATCTATCTATTTGCAATTGGATTACACTTAATGTAATGTAATAAGGTAATTCCAGTGTTATCCTATGGGAGAACTACACCTTGCAGTAGTAAAAATAAATGTTTTCATTACCAGGGCCTGTACAATGTAAAAGTACATGCCCTGTGCTTTAAATACAGTGTAACCTGCCCTTTGGGTTAATGAGGGCCTACCTTAGATGGTGACTTATATGTATGAAAAGGGAAGGCAAAGGCCTGGCAAGAGGTTTATCCTTCCAGGTCGAAATGGCAGTATAAACTGCATACACAGACTATGCAATAGCAGGACTGAGACATGGTTAAAGGGCTACTTAGGTAGGCTATTACAAGTGAATGTGTCTTCTTCTCTGGAACCATTATCTCACTCCCAGAATTACATACCACCCCCTAAACCTGATGATGTCCTTCTCCACACTCTTCATGCCCTGCTAACATCTCAAACCTCATCCCCTGGGGTCGCGAATCTCCTGTCGCCCTTCATGCTTCCCCTCATGCCCTCCAGCCTTAGCACTCCTCTTACCCCCCACTGGCCTCTCACTCCCTCCACATAATGGACCTCCTTCTGCAGCATACAAAGAACACTCCCTATCCCCCTCCCCAACAATGTCCCCACTCACTCTAATTACCCAGACTCGCTGCAACATAGAACACAATCTCTCCACATTGACTAGAGATCTTACTCGATTTAGAGTAGATTTTAATACCCACAGCGCCAGAACCCTCCTCAACTGGGCAAACTCCCCTTAAGCTGGCTGAAACAACCCACTAACTACAATCTTTGGAGAACTACTCCTCTCTGCTGCCGTATGCATAGACCTCTCCGCACCTCTTGCCATCTCTCCCCATACGACCTTACTGACCTTTGCAACTCTTACCATCCTAGTTCATCAATCTATAATCCTCCCCTCCCCTACTCTAACATCCCCGTTATTCTGGGGACTAACAGAATCCCCTCCTCTCTCATCTCCCCAAGACCCTCTCCTCAACTCACCACCATCCACTCCTGCACACCCACCAAAAGCAACCCCAAACCACTCGCCTGCATGCTTGCGAACTGTCGATCTGGTGTCCGAAATGTCACTGAAATTTCTGAAATTATCCTTAGCGAATCCATTGACATTGCGTTCCTCACGGAAACCTGGCTCAATGACCACTCTACGAGCATACTTGACCTACTCTCCCCCCAGGATATTCTATCCTTAGAAAAGACAAATCCAACAGAATAGTTGGTGGTTTACACATAATGTTCAAAAATGAACTTCAGCTCTCCCTTGTTAACAATGCTGACCACTCTACCTTCGAATACCTTGAAACTGAACTAAAAGTACAAGGTTCCCACCCAATTCATCTACATAATATCTACCATCCTCCTGGAGATCCTCCTCCCTTCGTTGATGAATTATCCGACCTTCTGACACTATCCTCAATATCCAACTCTAAAAATCTCTTCCTTGGAGATCTCAACCACGATTGGAACGATACTGATGATCCCACAATCACCCTCCCTCCAATCTTCTTGAGATTAATGACCTCAAACAACTATGTCATTCCCCAACCCACAAACCCACACCAAAGGAGCCATCCTGGATGCTATTATTACCAATGAGGATCTGGCCTTCTTGTCCAATATCATCCCCATCGACTGGTCTGATCACCACCTCATTCTGTTCACCATAGCTACCACGGCACCACCCCCCCACTAAAATCATGAAACCCAAGAAATGGACCAGAAACCTAAATCTTATCCCCTCTGCTGAACTTGAGTCTAAACTTCATGCTCAACTTTTCCTCATCCCTCCCTCACAAAATGCAAATGAGCTTACTGAACACTTTAATAAAGCTGTCACTGATACCTTAGACCAAATGGCCTCACCCAAACTGAAAAATCAAAGAAATATCCCTTCCAAATCATGGTTTAACTCAGAGCTCAACAAAGAAAGACGCACATTTAGACTGATGAACAGAACACGGAGACAGCATCCCTCTCCCTCACATCTGGCACTCCTCAGACTAGCTAGATCGACTTACAAAAAACAAATTTTTAACAAAAAGGCATCCTTCTTCCATATACAACTCAATTGGGCCAAAAATAGACCCAGAGACCTGTTCATCATCGTTTGTAACCAAACATCCTCCGCTCCTCCAATTCCGTTGGCCTCGACTGCTAGATGTGAAGAAATTGCTCACTTCTTTTCGGAAAAAATTGCAAAGATAGAGCAATCCTTCCTTTCAACTCTGATCCCAACCACCTCCCAACACACTCCTGATACCACCTCAAAAACTCATATCGCATTCCCCACACCCCCTGATCCCACCTCAAACTTGCCCACTACTTCACCTCACCCAAACTCCTCCTCACACATACCCACTATGATACGTTCCCTAAACCACTCCCTACACTTACCCACAACCACAGCTCTTGAAACCTTTCTCCCTAACTCACAACTAAATAACAATGCCTCCTGGCATAATTTCCACCCTGTAATTGAGGGCAAAGTTTTTAACATTATTTCTAAACTAAAACCGTCTTCCCATACTAAAGACCCCCTCACTTCTAACCTTGTCCAAGACCTAAAGCCCATCATTGCCCCATCTTGGACCTCTAACACCAACACCTCCCTTGCCACGGGTTGTGTCCCTATTTCTCTTCAACTTGGACAACTCGCACCTATTCTTAAAAACCATATGGCTGACCCCAATGTTCTTAACAAACTCCGCCGTATCTCTTACCTCCCCCTTCTTTCCAAAGACCTTGAAAAATGTGCCCTGTTCCAATCAGATAAACACATTGAAAATTTCAATTTACTGGACCCCGTACAGTCAGTCTTCAGGAAAGGTTGCATTACCAAAACTAACATTGTCGATGACATCCACCACTCCCTTGACAATGGTGAGACCTGCCTACTTATCCTCCTTGATCTCTCCGCTGTGTTCGATCCAGTTAACCACTCAGCCCTACTTAATGTTCTCAGAGATCGCTTCAGCCTCAATGGTACTGCCCATGAATGGTTTGTCTCCTATCTCCAACACCGAACACAGCAAATCAAAATTCACAACTGCTTATCAAACCCTACTCCAGTCTCCCTAGGAGTCCCCAGGGATCCATTCTCTCTCCCGCTCTCTTTAACCTCTTTATGGAACCCCTTACCCTCATTCTTAAACATGCTGGAATCAACTACCACCTCTATGCCGATCATACCCTACTCTACTATAAGATCAAAACCCACGCGGACATCCTACACCTTAACAACACCCTAACTAAGATTCAATCCTGGTTCCAATTTAATCACCCAAAAAACTGAAATCGTTCTCTTCTCCCCTAAAAACAACCCTCTCCCCATTCAAACCTGGATCTCCGACCTTAATGCCCTCAACTGCTCACACTCCTTGTCCAACTCACTAAAATCCCTTGGTATCTCCATCGATAATAGCCTAACTCTCAATGTGCACATCAAAAACTCGGCTGAAGGAGCCCTCTTCACTCTCCGTCATCTAAAGAAAATTAAGCCCTTTATTCCTACTGATGACTTTAAATTAGTAGTTCAATCTCTGGTCCTTTTGCGTATTGATTACGGCAATGCCGTCCTAACTCGAATCCTCAGGGTCCACCTTGTTCCACTCAAATCTGCACTCAACCTTGCAGCCAGGTTCATCACTGACTGCAAACGCTTCGACCACACCTCCACAGCCCTCAAAACCCTTAAATGGCTCCCCATTGAAGGTAGATCTGCCTACAAAACAGTTTTCATTATACACAAAGTCCTCCATCAAAATTCACTGCCATACCTCGCCAATAAACTCTGCAAAGCGGGCAGCACACGACCCATGAGAAGCACCAACGCTCTCCTCCTAGTCCCACCCCTGCTAAAAAAGAAATCCACACAATCCCGCTCCTTCTCCCGTAATGCCCCAAACATCTGGAATGCCCTCCCCAAAGACCCTGCGTTGCAACCCTTCCTACATCAGTTTAAAAAAAGACCTCAAAAAGCACCTCCTCAATAAATATTGGGGGTCTTAACCAGTGCCCTGAATTCGCCCTCACACCCTTCCACTTTTCTGGTCCCCCCTTCTTTCCTACTGTCTCTCTCCTCCCCCCTCCCCTCCCTCTACATTCCACTGGCTCAGCTTTCTCCCTTCCCCACTGCTCTCATCTGCTACCTCTCATAGGCCTTCCCATCCCCCTCACACTCTCTCCTACCAAATATTCCCATCGGCTTCCCTCCCCCTTTCTCACGTCTAACTTTCTACTACCTGCTGCCCTTCATGCCTTTCTCCATCCCATACCATTATACAAAATCTGATTCCCATTTCCATGTATATAGCCCTCACTCTATCTATCTCTTTATTTGTTATGTATAAATTCAAGATGTTTCTATTTTGTTAACTTGTTGGTATTCCATGTTGTTGAATTATTGTTTTATACTGCTACCATTTTCTTACTCATGTAAAGTGCTCTGATCCCTCTGGGTCTTGCCAGCACTATATAAAACCTCTAACATAAATAAATACAAATAAATAAGTGGTATGTGAAAACGCGGTGAGTGTGGCTTTTGCTAGCGCGTTTGGGAGAGCACACTGGCAGGGATTAGCAGTTGCAGCCACCATCGAGCCGAGTTGTTGTACCTGCACAGGAGGCCTGGGAAGCCTAAAGAAGAACTCAGTGAAAAGTGTCGGATACAGTCTACCTGACAACACCGACCTTTCTGAACTGATGATGCCGCCGCCGCTACCATTGCTACTGCCACTGCCATGCCATGAAAGAGGCAGTGGTCTCAAGAAGGGAGGAGAAAAGAGCTGAGGTCTGAAGAAGGAGAGCGATTGGCAACATAGCAGGCTAGTACAGGAGCGGTATGTCATAGCACGAGACCCACAATAGTGGGGAAACACCAGTGGTGGACATGTGTGTGGCAAAGGCAGCAGAGCTGGGACTAGGTGCAGCTTGCAGCCCTAGACCTGTCTCCCCCCTCTACCCTCCTTTAGAGTAAGTTCTTCAAAGCCCTGCAGGCTCTGTAACACCAGCCTGCATACCAGCAACAACCTCAGGCAGCATCTACGCCATCCTGCTCCTTTCTTCAGCAACCTATTACTTCTGACCTCTGTAAGCTACCCAGGCTGCCTAAGAGATATCAATGAGCCCATGGACGTGGACACTGGCAGCATCCCCGGCATTATCGTAAAAGGCTGGCCCTCTCAGAACACCCCTAGACTAAGACCAAGTGTGCAAGCCATCAAGTCCTTTTCCCAGGCTTAGCATCTAGAAGAAAGTCTCCTGCCCTGTATTTCATGCTTGTTTCAAGGCTTGGGATAATGGGTAAATGTCTCCTGGGTGGCCCTGCACTTATCGAGTGACAAAGCAATCAGGCATGAAGAAAACCATCTACATTGCAGAGCTCCGGTTAGAAAATGCTGGCAACCGTCCAAGCAATCGCCCTTGCCACTGCTCTAGTTCCAAGAGTAAAATGGTAGGAAAGACAGGAATGAGGGCAGGAAGTACAAGGGCTCATAACACTGACATCAAATGTTGGAAGATCCAAAGTGACTCTGATCTGGAGCTAATTTCAGACTCTGGTTTCTCTACCTTTCTGGCTAGCACACAAACATGCCTTCCAACAACCCATGTGATCCAAATTACGAACATCTTTGAGAAATATCATCCTAGGCAAGCAAGGAGAATCATGTTCCTATTGATGGTGCAGTTCAGGAGAGTGCAACAGCTGCAGCAGCTCAAAGACCAGCATGATTATCAAAATTCAGGTCCAGGTACATGCATCCACTGCCTCTCCTCAACAACAAAAAAGGGAAATGGCCATTGATTGCAGTCTGTGATCCAAACCTGGCATCCCCCTGCACAAAGTTTACCTCAAAGGCTCACTGTAGACCTTCTGGCCCCTCTGGTACTGACACTGGACTGATAGGTGTTGAGCTTAGCTACAGCTTTAAACTTGCATGGGACTCTAATGAAATAGTGCCATTCAGCCCAGTGAACAGCCATCTATCGCCACACTCAACTGGGCCTGATTCAGAACTGCATTATGAGCTGTGCATGGACCCAACCATTCACATTGCTGTGAAACCTAGCCCTCTTGGTGCATCTTCAACCACTTCAGGCATCTACAAGGAACCAGCACAGGAGTTGCTGGCCCAAAACATAGATACAACCTTGGATTACTATCTGCCCTCAGACTACAGCAACCCACCCATAACTTTTGAATCTCTTAATTATTCAACTCCACAAAACACAGACATGTGGTCTTCCTTACTGGAAACCATACAATCACTGGTAGGCGCTGTGGTCTACCACTGCGACAAATTAGACCCTCAAGTGAATAATCTAAGCCCACTTGCTGCACTTATTTCATGCATTGGCAGGATGCTAGTGGTATTAGACAGCTTGATTAAGAATGCTTAATCAGCAGCAGCCCTGTCAGAAGCCCTACAAAGGCCTCAGGGGCATTGAACATGCCCCTTATTTCTGAACAGACTGAACAGCCTGCCACAAACTATGGGAGCACTACTTCAGGACCTCAGGTCACAGTACTGTCCGTTTAACTTTGCAGCAAGGAAGAATGACTTGCAAAACAATGCTTATCTTGTGGCATGACTCCAATTAAATAGTTTGAGCAACAAGGCATGCATAAGTCCATTAATAAGGCTATGGTAAAAGATCCTGAGACAACTGTTTATTCCCTCCCCAGGAGAAAGGACCTTTCCAGTACAACTGACGAGCCTTCACAGCCTCCCTTAAAACATAGCACATTGACCTCTCTTCCAAGTAGCTCAACTTTGTTAAAGCTGAGCAAACAGACCCACAAACAACTGAGGAAACAATACAATAAGCTTCACAAGGCACCTACTTTAGCAAGGCAAGCAATGGTATATACAATGTTCATTAAAAACACTTTTCCCTGAAACAACAGTTACAGTTACAGGAACGACTCTGAATACCTCAGCCTCAGAGGACATAACACCTGATCAACCTACCCCTCAAGACCCTCCTGAGTCAGCTATGCGCAGCCCATCTTCTGGCATAACCCCAGAGCCTGTCCCCACCAAGGGACAGGCTCAAGGGCCCACCACACCCAAGAAGACATCCACAGGGTGCCATTGAGACTGTCAGTGCTCTTGGAATTTAAAAACACAACCAATGGCATATCCACTAATGAACAAGCTAACACCAAGCACCATATTAAATTTAGCACTCATCAAGAAGCTCTGTCTAACTCATCTGTACGAGGCACCAAGATCACAAGCTGCCAGAGAGACAACCTTCAACGTTGTTCCCCTTTTGTCAATACAAACACCTGGGGTTCCCAAAACTGTTTATCTGAACCCACAGAGCTCAACAAGTTGATCCTTATACCAGAGTACCAAAGAAAGGGGAATCATGACATATTAAACAGGTGAAACATCACATTTTTTAGAATCCCTTGGGGACCATGGATCGGAACCCACCTTGCTTAGATTTGCCTCCCACACATGGGTGGAAACAATCCTGGCCAAAACAGTACGATTAGAATGCTGGGAAATCGCACCCAAAAGAGTGAAGGCAAAAGGATACTTGAATGTGCTTATTCACCTGGTCAAATCTCCCATGTGCTTAGTCTTAAAATATGCACAAGGAGCGCAAGGTCTTAAAGACCTTAAGATCAATCCTAATGACTGTAACTGACTGCCAACCATTTGCCTGGCCACAAAAGGTCTGTGACAAAGTGAAGCGAGCCCAAAAGCCAACATGTACCTAATTCAAAGTAAAAATGACGTTCATGGAACATTCATGGCCTCGCACGACAATTTGAAGATGATGACATTGTGACATTTTGGAGTAACTTTGAGCTCCTTATTAGACCTGGGCTGTAAATTCCGTTCCGCTCGTGGAATTTGCGGAATTTGGGTAATTTTGCGTTCCGCGGAGAACGCGAAATTGACCAAAAATCTGCGTTCCGCGACTTCGCAAAATTTTTTGCTTGTTCGCGTTCCCGAAATGCGTGTTCGCAAGATATTTCCCCCCGAGCACTCAAACAGTGATTGCGAACAGGAAAAAAGCATCGCGAACAAGCAATTCCGCGTGTTCGCGAAATTTCTGCGTGTTCACGGAGATTTTTTACCGTTTCGCGGAGATTTGCGTAACGTGACTACGCAAATTCCGCCCACCCCTACTCCTTATCCGTCAAGAAACTCAAACAGCAAGCAAGTTGAAGTGAGCTACAGAAAAGTGTATCTCCTATATCAACGTTACCATGTGTTCAGATGCCTTATTTAGGCACATTAATAATTTGTCTCTTGGGTATTGCTTTTATAGCGCCCACAGACCACAGTAAATCCACCTGGCAAATTGTGCATTGCAACTAGAGGATGCTCCATCCACCAGTTCTGGCATGCATACAGAAAAACGTTAAAGAGTAAAGTGGGACAAAGACACCAGCTCAGATGTGTCCACTTGGATCAGAACACAACCCAGAGCAATCGTCTCTCGTATCAGGTCCCCTATTAATTAATAGACACATTGCTAAACTCAAATTACATAGAAATCAGAAAGCCCTGAAAAATAAAGTGAATCGCAACCTCCACATTCTCTTACAGCATACTTCCTCTTCAACTGTGAAATCGAAACTAAATAATTCCAGTTGTAATTTTGGAGAGTCCATCTGGTTGCCCAGAGAAACAAATAACCACGATTTCTGGGCCTGTCTTCCGTTTGTGAGCAAGAAACAAAATGCCAAACGATTCTGATCTATGGTCAACCAAATGATTACTAGAGGCAAGAGGGGCACTGAGGCAAACATTTCAGAAACTTCATGAGTCGCATTTGTGTAATCACATTTGTCAATGGACAACAGATCCATGGCTTCAGTATCCCCTCATCTATTGTCAATTGATCACCTTATCATTAAGAAGT
The DNA here is from genome assembly GCF_964204655.1 of Triturus cristatus. Lineage (NCBI taxonomy): Eukaryota > Metazoa > Chordata > Amphibia > Caudata > Salamandridae > Triturus > Triturus cristatus. The sequence goes on along the minus strand of NC_140588.1, from coordinate 852,777,736 downwards.
CTCAAAGAATCCTGCAACTGACCTGCCAGTCGAATCCTCAGGGAATTATATCTTAAAAAACGGTGCTACAAGTTCAATAGAGGAATCCTGTAGACTCAATCTGGTGAGAATGAGGAAAGAGGGGTAACCCAGACCAAATGGCCTTTCTTGAGCCCTCTTTAAATCTGACCCCTTATTCTAGGCTAAGGCAATGTCACAACTGTTCTGATTCTGCCTGGCCTCTAATCTTTTCCCAGACTCCTGGAGAGAATTGATTGATCAGTCAATCTTCAAAGGACGCTCAAAATGCTAACTTCGTCATTAGTGTCTTATATCACTCATCAATAATGATGCCTTCAGCTTGACAACCTAAAAGCTTGGGTAAATGAATGTTAGATCATTCCAGAAATCAATGCGGCTTCAGAGACCTGATGGCTCTGGCCCTAAGCCACGATAAAACCCTCAGAAGTGGCTGTGGTGCTCTACTCCTGTTTTATAGACTTCAAAGCTGTATTCAGTGGCATCCATAGAGGCTCCCTGTTTTTTTTTTTTTGCAGAGTTTTATATAGCACGAACTTGACCCAAATCAAATCTGGTATCAGAGCACTTTACATAGCACCAGTTACATTACATGAGGACACACATTCATATTTTTTGTTAGGCACGGGGAGATTAAGTGATTTGCCCAGAATCACAGGATGTTCAGCGTCATTACCGAGACTCGAACCCAGTTCCCCAGGTCCGAGGTCGAGCGCCCTAACCATTAGGCCAACTCCTCTCCCTGTGGTCATACTGCAGGATTGGGTTCTCCCAGCAAAAGGTTTTGAGATCAATTCAGCAGCTGTGCTCAAACCTGGGTATGAGTTCAACTATTTGAAGGATTGCACATTTCAAGGAAGATTCCCACAAACTTAGGGCTGAAGCAAGGTTGCGTACTGGCCCTCCCTGCTTTTTATTTTATTCTGTTGATATGTCGAAGGCCCTAGATGAAGTCAGCTGTCACCCACTCAAATTTGGAGGTCAACGCAAGACACATCTGGTCTTCGCAGACAACTTTGTGCTGCTTAGCCAACCTAAAATTGGCCTTCAGCATCAACTCTCCCACTATTTACTCTTATACTATCAGGAACAGGGTTGAAATAAACCATACGAAAACCATGACGGTTACTTTTGGAAAGAAGGCAGCTCGGTATGTCAGGTTGCACCTCAATGGAGAATGACTCCAGCATAGTGTTGAGTACAAATATTTGGGCATTTCTCTGGATAGTAAAGTATGATTTAACCCCATCTGCTTTCCCTGAAAATAAAGGCAACAGCCTCATGTTTGCCATTACGACTTTTGCCAAGAAATTACAAGGACTGAGTCTGGATCCCCTACTCCAGTTGATGAAAGCAAAGGTTGCCCTGCACTATCCTATGGGAGTGAAATCACTCTGGGTATGGAGGCCACATGGCTAGACAACTGCATTACCCAAATCTATAAAGTCATTCTTCGTCTACCAGAGAGAGCATCACAGGCATGAATACGGTGCAAGTTCAATATAATAAAGCAGTCCGGGGCAGGAAGCAGCTCATTCTTAAATTTTTGTCAAAGGCTAAAACTTGCCACGCAAAACACTATGAACGGCTTAATCTGGCATGACTTAGTGAGCTCAGGATCCTCCGCTTGCCAGCGTTATCTCCAAGACAAATTAATAGAACTTTCGTTTACAGAGCAGGGTGGGGATAACCTCCCACAGCTGGCATTTAGCAGCCACTGCAAAAAAAGCTGTCAAGGCTAGAGGCAGTATTGAGGAAACACTCTCAGGCTTGGGCAGTAATCAACTCCTACCCCCCTGGAAACAGCAGAAATATATCACCTGCACCTATCCGCTGTGAATAAAAGCAAGGCTTGTGGAATTTAGAATGTTGGATTGGAACATGCAGGGTCATCGCGGCACAATGCACTTCATGGTGCAATGTGTCATCTCTGGAGATTGAGCATGGAAAATATTATTCAAATCTTCTGTATCTGTCCTTCCTTGTTACATCTTAGACTACAGATAAAAAAAAGTCCTCGTTTGCAGAGACTTTGTCCATCTGAGAGTTCGAATCAGCCATCTGGCTGTAATTGCCAGTCTGAATCCAGATAACACCACACTAAATGTTTTGGTCAAACCGTCATTAAATGGTTTGGTTCCTTTCTCCGGAACCGCTCCCAGAGTTTCTTAGTCATCAGTAATCTATCTGTTCCTTCCCCGATAACAATCGTTGTCCCACAAGGCTCGACTCTCTTCCCTACCCACTTTAATCGCTACCGTTAGCCGAAATACTGCACTCTGCCAACATCTCCTTCCACATGTACACAGAAGATACTCAGATCTACATCAAAATCTCATCTCTAGAGGAGATTAACTGTTAGAATGGGGCTCTGACGTTGACTGTTCAATATCTCGCCAGCAACCAGCTCAAAGTGAATGCACAAAAAACAGAGTTCCTTCTCATATCCCCCACTAAAAGCACTACTGACATCCTGGAATGGACTAACTCGATCACAGCACTTAACTCCACACCAACCCTAGTGGAATCTGCCAAATCTCTCAGCATAACCCTGGACAGCAACTTGAATATGCGTGACCACATCAACTCGATGGCCACAACTGCCTGGTTCCACTTGAGCTACTTGAGGAAACTAAAACCTTTCCTTGAAGTTCAGGCATTAGTTATCTCCAGAATTGAATATGGTTGCTCAATCCTATCTACTGCCCCCCTAAAAGCTTGCCTCAACAATGCAGCAAGACTCTTAACAGGCTCAAAAGAATTGATCACATCTCACAGCATCTGAAGGCGCTGAACTGGCTTCCTTTTGAAGCCAGAATCCAACTCAAATTCCCCTGAATATCTCTCCCAGAAAATCTTGGTTTCTGGGGTAGTCAGAAACTCCCAGTCCGCCAGAGACCTTGTGCTCAACACCTCGCTTCCGTGAAGAAAAAAGGTATGACATGCCTTCTCTGGGGCTGCAACGAGAATCTGAAACTTCCTGCTGTCCTCTATCAGAAGAATACCTTCTCTGTCAATCTTTAAAAAGGAAGCTAAAACTTTACTAATGAGCAAGTTCCTCCCATAAATCTCTTTCATCACGCACACCGCTCTGCGGCATTGGTTTTTTTTTTCTGAAAAATTCTTGTCTGCTTGGTTGATCCTATTCTTTGTAATGGTTTATTACTCCCTCAAATGTAATTGCTGGTTTTCTCTGCATATTGCTGACATGTCGCTCCTCTGATTATTGTATATACCCTGTTTATGCACAAAAGTAAACACAAGGAGATGATGGGCGAACTGCTGAAACGTTTCAAACACTCACCCCCAGTCACAGATCTGGGTTGAATCATCATCATTCTTTAGCTCACTTTGCCACCCCAGTTCAGACATGGCCATATGCAAATCAGTCTGACCCTGTGCCTCATGGGAACAGTCCAGCCCGAACTGCCAAGCCATGTCTTCCCTGGACCGGAATCAAGCATCCTGGGACCGGTGTCGGGCTAATAGCCCTCATCAGCCAGGCTAGCTTGAATCCAGTGGCAAAGTGAGCAAGGGACCCATGTCTGGGTATATCCTGCCAACTTAGGGCGAACAAAGCAAACACAAGGAGATGATGGACTAAGTGCTGAAACTTTTCAAACACACACCCCCAGTCACAGATCTGGGTTGAATCCATCATCATTCTTTAGCTCACTTTGCCAATGTTACCATGTTTAGTGGGGAGAGCACATGCACTTTAGCACTGGTTAGCAGTGGTAAAGTCTCGGAGCCCTACAGTCAACAAAAACAAGGTCAGAAATTGAGGAAGAGGAAGGCATACAGTTTTGGGTGACCCTTCAGAGATGAACATTTTCCAATACCATGTCTTCTTAAAGTTGCTATATTCATATGGACTACTTCTTAAGTCCTATCGTCCAGAAGATGCCGACGTATCTGCAGGATACTAAGGATGTCCTGCGTTTGCTTCCTACGGTAGAGTTCGGCACCGGAGCGAGACTTTTTAGTCTCCTTCAATGTCGAATCTCTATATACATCCAATCCCCAAGATGAAACACTGGATACAATAAGCTCCATTCTAGAGGCGACTGATTTACAGTCTATTACACCTGTACCCTTCATCATGACCTTGGCCAGAATGGCGATGAAAGAAATTTTTTTTACATTTGAGAATACCATCTATCTGCAAACGTCGGGGACCAGCATGGGCAGCGTTTTCGCGCCAAGCTTAGCGAATCTGTATGTCCATGCAGGAACATGTCCTGGCTCCCACTAACCCTTTCTTTTCATCAATCCGCTTATGGAAGCGGTATATTGATGATGTCCTGGTGGTGTGGAGAGGAGATCAACAGTCTATTGGCCACTTCCATCAGTGGCTTAACTCACGTAATGATTACCTGAAGTTCACGGTTGAAGTGAACAAGAGCCGGTTGGCGTTTCTGGACCTATCCATTTTTGTAACTCCTGAAGGGTTGGGAAGTGAATTATATCGCAAGCCCATGGCACGCAATTCGCTTTTGCGATATGACAGTCAGCACCCTAAGGCCCTAAGGGATAACTTACCCTATGGCCAGTTTCTGAGGGTGCGGAGGAACTGTTCTACAACAGAGGGCTTTGCCAAACATGCCAATCTCCTATCGGAGCAACTTATGGAGAGACATTATCCACGCAAGCTGGTCAAACGGTCTCTCAAAAGAGCCTCAAATAACAATCGGGAAGCACTGTTGGAACCGCCAGTACTGAAGCCACCATTGGAACGTCTGACTGTGGTCAGTGCTTTCTGTACACTATCCAATGACATCAAGAAAAGCATCAAAAAACATTGGCGGATATTGAATAGTTGCAAGGAGAAGATAGCGATGCCACTCTTTGCTTTTAAAAGATCTGGCAATATAAAGGACCGATTGGTCCATACACGACCACCAAGTGGGCCCAGCAGACCACTGGGCACTTTATGGGACCTACCAGCTGTGACAGGACACCACCCCTGCGGGGGATGCTCGGTGTGTCCACAAACTACTCACAGTTCTTCAGTGGATATTGGGACCAACAGACCTTGGATGCAGATCCACTTTACCAACTGCAATAGCAGTAATGTCATCTATCTACTCACATGTCCGTGTCAAACTAGGTATGTGGGTATGACCACCCGTAAGGTGAGGCTACGTATGCTAGAGCACAAGAGCACCTTCAGGTGCCGCAAATCTAACACGAGACTCACCAGGCACTATACTGAAGTCAATCATACTGCAGATGAGTTCCACTGGACAATACTGGAGAAACCAATTATTCCACAACATATCAGCGATATCTCCAGGTATTTGTTCACCAAAGAACAAAAATGGGTTCACAGGCTCTGCTGTGACACTTTGGGACTAAATGATGATATTCCCTGGACCAGCATCCAGCATTAAGCATTATCTTCCCTAAACTATGAGGGTAAGATCCCTTAGGCATTTTGATACTCTGGGTCATAGTTGACAACACATGTAGTTTATTGATGCAACGGATGATGAACTAACCTAAGCTCTTTTCTTCATCACTTTTTTGACTCCTAGTACTACGAGAGTGTGAGACAGGTTTACAAGCTGCTAATCACTAAAAACTAAAAATAAATATAAAAACTATTAGACAAGAGCCAATTAATTATAAATCCCTGCGGTACACCAGCATGTACAGAGCACCATAGAATACACTAAGTCACTACAGTCACTACTAGACACAACATAGATATTGTGACATTTATGACATTAGCTGAAACTCGACATTCACAGTGTGTTTCCCTTTCTATAGCTGCTTTGCAATAACATCAGATTGGATATGGCTTATAGCTATAGTTTTAAGTACATTAAAATCGATAGAGGAACTTGCTGACTCGTTATTGACTACATTACCTATAAGACATCTTATTACTTGGAGCCTTCTTCCCTCTGTAATGTTACAATGCCACTGCTCGGTGGGTTCGCAACTCAAATGGGACTTCCGGGTCAGTCTTACAATGGATTGGTTAAATACAAATACTAATATTTGGAAAGGATTTAAAGGGGTTAACGAAGCGGCAACCTTGTACCAGAAGTGTATTGCCTGTTCCCCGGCATTGCGCGTATATATTTCTGATGCGCTTTTACAGCTGTTGACTACATTTCCCATGAGGCAGGCAACTTTCTTGTAGTTTTGTAAAACTGTTTCCCGGCGCCCTCCGTAGTGTCCGGTTACGCAGCGTGAGGCGTGTCCCATGAAGTTACGGTATTTCAACACACCCCCTGATCCTGCACGCTGCCTCCCACCCTGCTTAGGAAAGCTTGGGGCAACGACGGACAGGTGAGAGGTGCTGCTAACCGAGTGTTGAATTCTCGTTGTTTTTTCTTTTCCTTTTTCGTCTCTAGCAGGTTGGGCTGAGACGTGTTCAGATGCCAGCCTCATTCGTTTGAATAGAGGCACCTGACAAGTGCAATTAGGCAGACTGGCAGTCATTCTTCTGTATTCGAGAACTGTGAGATGCAGGCAATGACAAGTTAGATATTCGTTCTCTTACCAGTCAGGGACATTCATAATGGCCAAATTATGCACTTTTGTAATTTTAATGGTACCACCTCTGAGAGTTGGTTTACTGGGATGGGGGATTTGAACTGAAGGGTTGAGCATACTATTAAAGCGCTAGGAGTTTTTTGCGTTTAATGTAACGCGAAAGAGCAATTGGGAGTGATTTTGGCTCTTTGTTGTTCCAAATAAAATAATAAATAAATAAAAAAAAATTGTCTTTTCACCCACGATTTAGAGCGGGGCCTCCTTAACCTGAGCCAGGTTCCAGGGTAGGTGAGGTGAAATCCCTGATCACGCTGGGTAAGCATTGCATAGATTCCTTCACAGCAATTAACCAGGCATATTTAATAGATTTGCCTGCTTGCAGACGGCACATTTTTTCTGAATTGGTTTATTATGTGTGTTAACTGTCCTGTCTCCTCAGGTGATGCTAGCACCCTGTGATATAGAGGATTAGGACAACGTGAGGTTGTATTTATTACTACTTCTCTTGTTATGTTAAGTTTCACATTTTTTCACATGCACGATTTGAATTCCATCAACTGAATGCAGTAGCATAAATTTATATAGGTCCTGAAGAAAGCCGTGGGCTACAATCCCGTGTAGGCTGAAACATGTCGACCCTCACCTAACAGGGACTAGCCAGCACTGCTTGGTATTTTTGTTACACACTTTTTTAATTGAGATGTGTGGAGTGAGTTGAATTACATCGTACTCTTCACACAATCTCTTTTTAAAATTCACATCTTCCTTTTTGCACTGCACTTCCACTTTGTCTGGTGGTCACAGTTTGTCACGTGCCTTCTGGACTTTTCTTTATCAACCCAAGGGAGCAATAGAGCCTTGAACTAATGAGGCAGTCTCTATGATCAAGAGGCATACCTCTGCTCTAGTTGGAGACCATATGATATAAACTGATCATGAGAGGTGACTTTGCTCTCAATATTGGTCTCATTGGTTGAGTCAGTTTGATGGTTTTCCGTGCTCTGCTCTGACAACGTATGGGTTTGATTTCACACACTCTATTCCCTTTCTTTATCCTTGTGCTGTCTACTATCAGACCCCCGATTCTGTTATGTGTGTATAGCTATATTCATATGCACAGCATTGGATCTGTGTGGTTGGTGGTCACCTCAGAAAACAAGACATCCTTGGAACTTTCTGGGTGTACTCAGGTGTACTCTGGAAACTCATAGGGAGGTCCTGCTTTTATTCCCTTTGTCTTTACATTTATAGTACATTCCGGCCGAATACTTCTCAGGATTCCCAAGCTCTAGCTGATAAGATATCACATTCAACCCATCTTGATGGAAGTTCAATCCAAGTGTCATTCTGCTCTTTCCCTCTGTAAAAGATAGCCGTTGACAAACAATAAAAACTACTTCACAGGTTTCAAACATGATATCCGATTCACAACTGTAACTGGATAGGATATTTTCTACATAGATTCAGAAAGAAGTAAAAAGCTTTCAGGTATACTGTAGGCCTTTCAGTTAAAAACATTTGAGTCCTCAATTCTAAAGATAGACAATCATTTCCTGAATTCCTCTTTGCAATTACTCAATGCCAATGCATTCTTGTTGCAACAGGGTAAATAATCCAAACTCATGATACGTCTTTGAAGCAGTACCCAGCGTGAGATAATATATTAAAATCCCTTATCATTGGTGTGTCTTTCAAGAAACAAGTGTGTTGAATAGCATGTACCCTAAAAGGGGCAACCCTCAAATCTTTTGACAGGCATGAATGCTGAAAGACTTGTTTGAAAATATAATTTAAGGATAATAGCCCCCATTGTACCTAGGCACTGAAGGTGCAGAACTATTGTGTTGTTAGGTTTGAAAAACCCATTAAAGGTATGCACCATTTATATACTATATTAGGCTAGCAGTATGTGGCTTAATAGAAATCATTTGTATTCCCTGCGTGCAACCTGCTGAGTTATCCCTGTAATGTGCAAGCTTTAGTTAGCGAATGTGACTCCATTTTGTATTCCGTAATCCCTCTGGAGCTGTGTTTCAACTAGGCCTCATGACTTATATCGCTTGCCTCAGCAGAACCTCGTGTTTAGTGATTATTTACCTTAGCTGCTCAAGGTTGGATTTTGTCTCACTAATGAATTGGCCATCTTGCCTTTGCATACCTATGTTTGTGTGTAACTCTGCTCCCATGTTACGAGACGCCAAGCTTCAGCTCGGCAACCTTGAGCCAATGATAACATGTACACATCTAGCAGGTGGTAGCTGATCTCTCTGTGCCCCTTTGCTCATGTTTGGCCTGGGCTGGTATCTTTCCACTGTGGGCGTGGTTGGGGGTTCTTGGAGGAATGATTATGCATTGCAGACCTTTGGGGGAGCCGGTCCCCTCGGCAGACACCTTAGGGTGCAGGACAGATTTTACTCCTCTGCAGAGTATTACAAATAAAACATTGGTTTGCATTCTCTACTGTCTGCCCGACTCTTCATTTGTTTGGAAGGCGATTAGGTGGTTGTAAAATAACCAAGGTGGCCCCTATGGGCCAATTCCTTCAGTTGGCGCCCAACATAGGGCCCCTCCATCAGGTGGCCCATCCTCATCCATAATCGGGTGTAAGGAGGATGGGGTTGTGTCTGGTCGGATGGGCGGATCAGGGTTCCCTACCTGATAGTGTTTTACACTAGCAGCGACCCGCCTGTCTGATCGGGCAACTCCTTGTCTAGCGGACGCCGGGGCTGGGGTCCTGAGAAGGCGGAACCCTTGTCGTACTTTAGAATTTGGGACCGCGTAGGAGGCAGGGCCCTACCCCTGTCTATCCCGGTATTAGTGAACCGCGAATGGTTAATGCGGTATGTACAAGTGCTTTTTGTAACGTTTTAGCTATGAATGCACTGTGTATACGCTATTTCACATCACTACGTGGGTTCCATTTTGTAGAGGTGGCCGTCTTATGGTTGCCCTCACATAGGCTATATAGCATGAAGCGAAAACGGGCCTTTCAGAGCACATGTGCCTTTCATTGACTTTTCTGTGACCTGGGCAGCTTGGCTCCGCTGCCCCAGGTCAAACTGGTCTCACGAGTTCCCCGTCCTCTGGCCACCTGTGATTAGCATCAGGGCTTGACACACCATAAAGTCTTTTCCTCCTACACAAGCCTCCAGGTAATCTCTTTCACACCTGACTGTTCCTGCTTTATGGCTTGTTTCCCAAAACAGGAGATGCTCATGTTTATTGGGGCCTATCGATATCTGATGTGGGATCTGAGCTTTGCTGTGTAAATAATTACGGGCTTGCTTAACTGGAATGTGGGATGGTCATCATGACTCTGCCTTTTCGTTTGAAATGTATACATGTAATGGCCATATCATAAACTAAAGAATGTATGCCTGAGGCAGGATATTTTGTATTTAAGGAGACGCCCGTTTCTGTGATTTTCAGCAGTCTCCTGAGAACATACACGCTGTTGTACTTCTAGGATACCTGTAATTGGTCTGCAGCCAATAAACTGATCTTTGACTTCACCCAGAAGACTCTGTGTTTCTGTAGGTCTGAAACAGGAAGAACCCCGAAGTCATAGGGTGTGTTCCCCTGCACCGCTGGGCTTAAAATACCCAGTACTTCAGTTGGCGCCCACGTGGGGCGATTTCAGCAGTACCGGTCCAAGCCAGAGGTTCGTGAGGAGCTTCGTGTGGAAATTCTGGAGGAAGGCCGCCACTTCATCGACCCCTGCATGTCGACGTGGTCCGAAGGTCTTTTCTGCGAGGTTCTCCGCGTCCCGACGGCTACGAAGGACTGCTGCCCTGATTAATCGCCCTGTTTTGGACCCTTGACGATTTTGGTAGAGCGAAACAATCGAGAGAGTCTTCTGGTGACGCCATTGATCATCGATATTCAGTTAAGTATAAGTGAAGCGTCTCCCAATTTGTTTGGTATCCTTCGGGATAATTTTGGTTTATTTGGAGTTTGCAAACCCCAAAGCCAGAGGACTCGTGTATTCACGAGACTATCGTAATCGATAATCCTTTGAAGTTGGGAACTAGACTAGTGAGCAAAGATGCCTGGTGCTAGTGTATTTTGAAGAATATTTTGTTTGGGTTGTGGAAGGGATTTCCGGTTGGAGGATTCATGTCCGGTTCCTCCAATTGGAACTCCAACTTATGAGCTTTATGTAAAACATGGCGTGGGCCCCATTGCATATAATTAAATATGGATCCGATACACCAGAAAGGACGGTGTTTTAAAATGGCCCCAAAATGGTAGTTTCGATACAGATATCTTAGATAATTTGGAAGTAAAATTGTTTAAAAAGAAAGCCCGGCCGGCGATGTTTGATTCTTTCCGCCTATGGCGAAAGGAAGCCAAACAGAAGGAAATTAAGCTAGCGAAAAGAAATAAGAGAGAGAGAGGTATGTCAGTGATGCAAGCAGCTGTGCAATTTAAAGATAATGAGGAGGAACAAATGAGGGAACAGTTGCATAGACAGTGCAAACTAGGGATTGATAAATGTTACCCTGTTTTGTCACCCCTTGTGCAAGATGAGACAAAAGAGAAAGAGAAAGATTTCCTAATGTCCCATTTGTTAAGTTCGCCACGCCCATATTCGCAAAATGCCACAGCACCTCCACAGCTTGTAAATGTACAGCCTCCAGTAAATATGCCGCAAGCCTTCCAGCAGCCGCCAGCTCCTCTTCAGCTGGTTCCTATCCCTGCAGTGCAGCCCTCTCAAGGGCCGCCGGTTTTGTTACCTGTTACCCCCGCGCTTCCTGCGACTTTGTCTAACACGCCAGCGGTTTCCCCTGGCGCTCTTTCTTATACTACCCAGGTACCTGTTTTTCTTCCCTCTGTTTATCCCCCCGTTTTCGCCTCAACTTCTCCTTCAGCACGAAAACGACTGGCTAATGTAGTTACTAGTTTAATGTCGCCTCTCTTTGGGTCATCTAGTGCGACTCCTGGTTTACAACGTAAGCAATTGCGCAGTCAGCTACCTGGTCCCGAAGAGAAAGAGGTGTTAGATCATCTGGCGCGTAGGTGGATTTGTTTCCCTTCACTCTATGATGTGGAATCGGTTGTTAACATTTTTCACTAATGGGATGCCCCAAAACAGAGGTATGTCTTTGATAAAATGTGTGAATTCCTCTGTGAGGAATTGGAGGATAATGGTGCAAACCCAAACCCACAGGAATTGTGTCGAGTGCGATTTGATTTCGAAACAGGTGTAATTGTGGGCCCCAAGGTAGATAAAGCAGTTGCGACTTTACTGTCCCTCAGAAATGGCGATTGTCAGCAATCATTGTTCGAACAGGAACTCCCTGTGGGGAAAAAGGTAAAAGCGCGCCAATATCCGATGCGTGAGGTTCCTCCAGTTTGGAGACCTGGTGATTTAGCTGCTAACCCACCTGTTCAGCCATATTTTCAGCGTGTTTGGGTGCATGTCCCATGGAAACGATCTGAGGTGTTAGCGCTCAAGCAGACATTGCCTGATCCCCGTAAAAACCCTGCAGGATATTATAAGGAGCTATCACAAACTGCAGAATCGTGTGTCATGAATTTGGCTGACATAGATATGTTATTCGGGAATGTTGTTCCACAGCCTTTATGGGGATCCATTCGTAATGTAGATCACGCTGCAGAATTGGGTGATACATGGGCTAATATTGTTGCTGCAGACGCTAGACAAGTTGGTGGTGCGAAACCTGAGCCTTTGGTAGCAGAGTTTCCTGGTCGAATTATTACCTACATGAAAACTATAATGCCTGCGATGCGCGTAAATTGGGATAAACTATCCGCATGTAAGCAGAAGAAAGATGAGACAGTGTCTGATTTCTTTACTAGGTTTGAAGAAACGTTTATCGACCACAGTGGTCAAGACATGAGCACTGAAGGTGGCCAACGGTTATTTGTTGATAAATTTGTGCAGAATCTACTTCCTGAGTTGTGTAAGAAATTAAAAGACTCAGAAAGTTCCTGGGCTGTTTCCTCTTCAGCGCAAATACTGGCTACTGCACAGTATTATGAGAATAGAGACAAAGATGAGAAGGACAGAACAGATAAGAAAACGAAAGAACTAAAGACAAAGGTCCTTTTGCAGCAGGCCTATCCGCCACGTGGAGGACAGAATACTTATAGGCAAACACAAGGTATCTATCAGCAGCCCCAACAGTTTCAGAGTAATCAGCCAATGAACAGGTATTATCAACCACGAATCCCTGTAGGTCCCAACCAATGTTCATATTGCAAAGAGGAAGGTCATTTTAAATATAGTTGCCCTAAATTAATGCAGCGTAACAGTAATGCGTATGGCGCAAGAGGTAGAGGTGGTCAGCAAGCTCCTAGAGGCAGGGGGCGTGGAAATGCTCCCCAGAACGCGCGTCCTCTTCCACCACAAAATACCATAAATAGCTTTGATCAGCAAGCCAATGCAACTGGTAATACAGCTCAGTACTACAATAATGATTATTATGCAGAAGATGACAATGTAGAAGATGATGATTACTAGGACCGCCGTAGACAGAGAGAGGGAGTTGTTTCAGTGCCAGTGGATCAGAGTGGACCCTATGTTAAAGTAACTACAGCAAATGTAACGGAGCCCTTTCTGCTGGATACTGGTGCTGCAAAGAGTTCAATCATGCATTCAAAACTCCCTGGCGCGCCTTTGTCTGGCGAAATGAATGTCTCAGTAGGTTTTTCTGGCGCCCCAGTTAGGAACCCGATTTCTAGTCCTATGTCACTTTCTGTTGGACCTTGTGAGCTAAAAGCACCCCTCATCCTAACAACAGGTTGTGGTGAAAATTTGCTAGGCTTAGATTTGCTAAAAAGATTGCATGCAACACTATATTGTTCTCCCTCAGGAGTACAACTTACATTAGGTAAGAAAGTGATTTCTCCAATGTATTTGTCTAAAAACGCAATGCCACCTGAATTGTCATCCCTTCCGGATGCCCTTTGGGCTACTGGTCCCAATGATGTGGGTCTTTTGGAAATACCGCCATATGTGGTCACTTTAAAAGCCAATGTCAGATTGCCACGTATTCCCCAGTACAAGATCTCCAATGAAGGTCAGAAAGCATTGTTAGCAATTGTCAGTGATTTGATTAAAAAGGGTGTAATTGAAGAGACAAGAGGCAACGTTTGCAATAGTCCTGTTTTACCTGTCTTAAAACGAACGGACCCTTCACAGCCACCTGTTTACAGATTTGTGATTGATCTTAGAGAGGTTAATAAGATTGTTGTGCCACAGTTTCCAGTTGTCCCTGATATAACTGCCTTGTTAACCATGATTCCAGCCTCCGCTGCATGGTTCTCAGTAATCGATCTAAAGAATGCTTTCTTTAGCATCCCAATTGCAGAGGAGAGCAGAGACATTTTTGGCTTCAGTTTAGGAGGTCGCAGCTTCCGCTTTAAACGCGCTCCCCAGGGCTACTGTGAAAGTCCATCAATATACAGTCAGGCTTTAAAAGCGCAGCTTGAGGCACTGGTTTTACCCAGTGGCGCTATCCTCATTCAGTACGTCGACGATTTACTAATCGCCGCGGATACTGAAAAGATTTGCAAAGAAGCTACATTGTCATTGTTGCGTCATTTGTCTGCCTTCCATCACAAAGTGTCTCTCTCAAAGCTGCAATATAGTCGACAAGAGGTGACCTACTTAGGTCATCTCTTATTGAAGGAGGGAAGGAAACTGACCCCAGAAAGAATTCAAGCCATTGCACAGTTGAGTGTGCCAAGAACACAGAGAGAAGTGCGTGCTTTCTTGGGCATTACTTCATACTGTAGGCATTGGATACCAAATTTTTCCTTGTTGGCAAAACCTTTGTTAGCATTAACATGCAAAGACACACCGAATCCTATTCCATGGTCTGAAGAGTGTCAGAAAAGTTTTTTGGAATTGCGTGATGCATTGTGTTCAGCTCCTGTGTTGGGTACCCCTGACTACAGCAAGCCTTTTACATTGTATGTTCATGAGAAAGATGGTTACGCATTATCAGTGTTAACACAGCCTTTCGGCGACAGACCGCGTCCATGCGCATACTTTTCATCAACCTTGGACCCGGTAGCGAAGGCATTGCCAAGTTGTCTGAGAGCCACAGCCGCTGCAGCTATGTCTATTCGACAGTCTGCTGGACTAGTAATGGATAATACATTGATTGTTATGGTTCCACATACTGTGGACACATTGTTAAACAGGACCAAGACACAACATTTAACTAGTGCGCGATTATCTGGTTATGAGCTGACACTGTTAGCAAACCATATCCACATAAAGAGATGCAACACGTTGAATCCAGCTACACTATTACCAATCCCAGCAGACCTAGATGAGATTGAGCAACATGATTGTCTGTTCAGAACAGAAGAAGAGACGAAAGGGAGAGTAGATCTTAAAGATACTCCCCTGACTGAGTGTGATGGTACTTTATGGGTGGATGGTTCGTGTTTCAAGCTTCCGAATGGTGATACGAGTGCTGCATATGCTATCACGACTTTGCACACGATTGTGGAAACTGCACGTGTGCCACAAAATTCGGCTCAAGCAGCAAAATTGATTGCCCTTACGAGAGCATGCGTGTTGTCTGAAGGAATGAAAGTGAACATATACACTGATAGCCAGTACGCCTTTGGCGTGGCTCATAGTTTTGGGCGATTGTGGAAGGAAAGTGGGTTCCTGAATTCGCATGGAGCTAAGATTCATAATGGCAAGTTGGTGAATGATCTCCTTGAGTCGCTGACCCTACCATCACAAGTTGCGATCATGAAATGCAGTGCGCACAAGAAAATCACTGATGATGTTGGTCGTGGTAACGCGTTTGCTGATGAAGTCGCGAAAGAAACAGCAAAAGATGTAAAGACTTGAATGTATGTTGCAGGCCCTGCCAGATAGGTTGGTGATGTTGGAATGTGTGAAAACACAATAGAGAGTGTAAAGTCCCTTCAAGCTGAAGCCACAGAGAAAGAGTTAAGCAAGTGGAGAGAAAGTATGGGTAAGTTGGATGAGAATGGTTGTTGGATTGATTTGTCAGAACATAGGCGATGGTTGTTACCTGATGCATATGTGCTTCCAGTGGTTACTATTACAACAAACAAATGATGGACGGAATGCTGACAATGCAGACATTCTCCCCCAGTCAAGAGATCTGGGTTAAATCCATCGTTCTTTTGCCCACTACACCACCCCAGTTTAGACATGGCCATATGCAAATCAGTCTTGACCCTGTGCCTCATGGGAACAGTCCAGCCCGAACTGCCAAGCCATGTCTTCCCTGGACCGGAATCACGCATCCTAGGACCGGTTTCTGGCTATCAGCCATCATCAGCCAGGGTAGCTTGACTCCAGTGGCGTAGTGAGCACGGGTCCCACGTCTGGGAATACCCATCCCACTTAGGGCGAAAAGCGTTACAACAAACAAATGATGGACGGAAAGCTGACAATGCAGACATTCTCCCCCAGTCAAGAGATCTGGGTTAAATCCATCGTTCTTTTGCCCACTACACCACCCCAGTTTAGACATGGCCATATGCAAATCAGTCTTGACCCTGTGCCTCATGGGAACAGTCCAGCCCGAAATGCCAAGCCATGTCTTCCCTGGACCGGAATCACGCATCCTAGGACCGGTTTCTGGCTATCAGCCGTCATCAGCCAGGGTAGCTTGACTCCAGTGGCGTAGTGAGCACGGGTCCCACGTCTGGGAATACCCATCCCACTTAGGGCGAAAAGCGTTACAACAAACAAATGATGGACGGAATGCTGACAATGCAGACATTCTCCCCCAGTCAAGAGATCTGGGTTAAATCCATCGTTCTTTTGCCCACTACACCACCCCAGTTTAGACATGGCCATATGCAAATCAGTCTTGACCCTGTGCCTCATGGGAACAGTCCAGCCTGAACTGCCAAGCCATGTCTTCCCTGGACCGGAATCACGCATCCTAGGACCGGTTTCTGGCTATCAGCCGTCATCAGCCAGGGTAGCTTGACTCCAGTGGCGTAGTGAGCACGGGTCCCACGTCTGGGAATACCCATCCCACTTACGGCGAAAAGCGTTACACCAAACAAATGATGGACGGAATGCTGACAATGCAGACATTCTCCCCCAGTCAAGAGATCTCGGTTAAATCCATCGTTCTTTTGCCCACTACACCACCCCAGTTTAGACATGGTCATATGCAAATCAGTCTTGACCCTGTGCCTCATGGGAACAGTCCAGCCCGAACTGCCAAGCCATGTCTTCCCTGGACCGGAATCACGCATCCTAGGACCGGTTTCTGGCTATCAGCCGTCATCAGCCAGGGTAGCTTGACTCCAGTGGCGTAGTGAGCACGGGTCCCACGTCTGGGAATACCCATCCCACTTAGGGCGAAAAGCGTTACAACAAACAAATGATGGACGGCATGCTGACAATGCAGACATTCTCCCCCAGTCAAGAGATCTGGGTTAAATCCATCGTTCTTTTGCCCACTACACCACCCCAGTTTAGACATGGCCATATGCAAATCAGTCTTGACCCTGTGCCTCATGGGAACAGTCCAGCCCGAACTGCCAAGCCATGTCTTCCCTGGACCGGAATCACGCATCCTAGGACCGGTTTCTGGCTATCAGCCATCATCAGCCAGGGTAGCTTGACTCCAGTGGCGTAGTGAGCACGGGTCCCACGTCTGGGAATACCCATCCCACTTAGGGCGAAAAGCGTTACAACAAACAAATGATGGACGGAATGCTGACAATGCAGACATTCTCCCCCAGTCAAGAGATCTGGGTTAAATCCATCATTCTTTTGCCCACTACACCACCCCAGTTTAGACATGGCCATATGCAAATCAGTCTTGACCCTGTGCCTCATGGGAACAGTCCAGCCCGAACTGCCAAGCCATGTCTTCCCTGGACCGGAATCACGCATCCTAGGACCGGTTTCTGGCTATCAGCCGTCATCAGCCAGGGTAGCTTGACTCCAGTGGCGTAGTGAGCACGGGTCCCACGTCTGGGAATACCCATCCCACTTAGGGCGAAAAGCGTTACAACAAACAAATGATGGACGGAATGCTGACAATGCAGACATTCTCCCCCAGTCAAGAGATCTGGGTTAAATCCATCGTTCTTTTGCCCACTACACCACCCCAGTTTAGACATGGCCATATGCAAATCAGTCTTGACCCTGTGCCTCATGGGAACAGTCCAGCTCGAACTGCCAAGCCATGTCTTCCCTGGACCGGAATCACGCATCCTAGGACCGGTTTCTGGCTATCAGCCGTCATCAGCCAGGGTAGCTTGACTCCAGTGGCGTAGTGAGCACGGGTCCCACGTCTGGGAATACCCATCCCACTTAGGGCGAAAAGCGTTACAACAAACAAATGATGGACGGAATGCTGACAATGCAGACATTCTCCCCCAGTCAAGAGATCTGGGTTAAATCCATCGTTCTTTTGCCCACTACACCACCCCAGTTTAGACACGGCCATATGCAAATCAGTCTTGACCCTGTGCCTCATGGGAACAGTCCAGCCCGAACTGCCAAGCCATGTCTTCCCTGGACCGGAATCACGCATCCTAGGACCGGTTTCTGGCTATCAGCCGTCATCAGCCAGGGTAGCTTGACTCCAGTGGCGTAGTGAGCACAGGTCCCACGTCTGGGAATACCCATCCCACTTAGGGCGAAAAGCGTTACAACAAACAAATGATGGATGGAATCCTGACAATGCAGACATTCTCCCCCAGTCAAGAGATCTGGGTTAAATCCATCGTTCTTTTGCCCACTACACCACCCCAGTTTAGACACGGCCATATGCAAATCAGTCTTGACCCTGTGCCTCATGGGAACAGTCCAGCCCGAACTGCCAAGCCATGTCTTCCCTGGACCGGAATCACGCATCCTAGGACCGGTTTCTGGCTATCAGCCGTCATCAGCCAGGGTAGCTTGACTCCAGTGGCGTAGTGAGCACGGGTCCCACGTCTGGGAATACCCATCCCACTTAGGGCGAAAAGCGTTACAACAAACAAATGATGGACGGAATGCTGACAATGCAGACATTCTCTTCTCCCCCAGTCAAGAGATATGGGTTAAATCCATCGTTCTTTTGCCAACTACACCATCCCAGTTTAGACATGGCCATATGCAAATCAGTCTTGACCCTGTGCCTCATGGGAACAGTCCAGCCCGAACTGCCAAGCCATGTCTTCCCTGGACCGGAATCACGCATCCTAGGACTGGTTTCTGGCTATCAGCCATTATCAGCCAGGGTAGCTTGACTCCAGTGGCGTAGTGAGCACGGGTCCCACGTCTGGGAATACCCATCCCACTTAGGGCGAAAAGCGTTACAACAAACAAATGATGGACGGAATGCTGACAATGCAGACATTCTCCCCCAGTCAAGAGATCTGGGTTAAATCCATCGTTCTTTTGCCCACTACACCACCCCAGTTTAGACACGGCCATATGCAAATCAGTCTTGACCCTGTGCCTCATGGGAACAGTCCAGCCCGAACTGCCAAGCCATGTCTTCCCTGGACCGGAATCACGCATCCTAGGACCGGTTTCTGGCTATCAGCCGTCATCAGCCAGGGTAGCTTGACTCCAGTGGCGTAGTGAGCACGGGTCCCACGTCTGGGAATACCCATCCCACTTAGGGCGAAAAGCGTTACAACAAACAAATGATGGACGGAATGCTGACAATGCAGACATTCTCTTCTCCCCCAGTCAAGAGATCTGGGTTAAATCCATCGTTCTTTTGCCAACTACACCATCCCAGTTTAGACATGGCCATATGCAAATCAGTCTTGACCCTGTGCCTCATGGGAACAGTCCAGCCCGAACTGCCAAGCCATGTCTTCCCTGGACCGGAATCACGCATCCTAGGACCGGTTTCTGGCTATCAGCCGTCATCAGCCAGGGTAGCTTGACTCCAATGGCGTAGTGAGCACGGGTCCCACGTCTGGGAATACCCATCCCACTTAGGGCGAAAAGCGTTACAACAAACAAATGATGGACGGAATTCTGACAATGCAGACATTCTCCCCCAGTCAAGAGATCTGGGTTAAATCCATCGTTCTTTTGCCCACTACACCACCCCAGTTTAGACATGGCCATATGCAAATCAGTCTTGACCCTGTGCCTCATGGGAACAGTCCAGCCCGAACTGCCAAGCCATGTCTTCCCTGGACCGGAATCACGCATCCTAGGACTGGTTTCTGGCTATCAGCCGTCATCAGCCAGGGTAGCTTGACTCCAGTGGCGTAGTGAGCACGGGTCCCACGTCTGGGAATACCCATCCCACTTAGGGCGAAAAGCGTTACAACAAACAAATGATGGACGGAATGCTGACAATGCAGACATTCTCCCCCAGTCAAGAGATCTGGGTTAAATCCATCGTTCTTTTGCCCACTACACCACCCCAGTTTAGACATGGCCATATGCAAATCAGTCTTGACCCTGTGCCTCATGGGAACAGTCCAGCCCGAAATGCCAAGCCATGTCTTCCCTGGACCGGAATCACGCATCCTAGGACCGGTTTCTGGCTATCAGCCGTCATCAGCCAGGGTAGCTTGACTCCAGTGGCGTAGTGAGCACGGGTCCCACGTCTTGGAATACCCATCCCACTTAGGGCGAAAAGCGTTACAACAAACAAATGATGGACGGAATGCTGACAATGCAGACATTCTCCCCCAGTCAAGAGATCTGGGTTAAATCCATCGTTCTTTTGCCCACTACACCACCCCAGTTTAGACATGGCCATATGCAAATCAGTCTTGACCCTGTGCCTCATGGGAACAGTCCAGCCCGAACTGCCAAGCCATGTCTTCCCTGGACCGGAATCACGCATCCTAGGACCGGTTTCTGGCTATCAGCCGTCATCAGCCAGGGTAGCTTGACTCCAGTGGCGTAGTGAGCACGGGTCCCACGTCTGGGAATACCCATCCCACTTAGGGCGAAAAGCGTTACACCAAACAAATGATGGACGGAATGCTGACAATGCAGACATTCTCCCCCAGTCAAGAGATCTGAGTTAAATCCATCGTTCTTTTGCCCACTACACCACCCCAGTTTAGACATGGCCATATGCAAATCAGTCTTGACCCTGTGCCTCATGGGAACAGTCCAGCCCGAACTGCCAAGCCATGTCTTCCCTGGACCGGAATCGCGCATCCTAGGACCGGTTTCTGGCTATCAGCCGTCATCAGCCAGGGTAGCTTGACTCCAGTGGCGTAGTGAGCACGGGTCCCATGTCTGGGAATACCCATCCCACTTAGGGCGAAAAGCGTTACAACAAACAAATGATGGACGGAATGCTGACAATGCAGACATTCTCCCCCAGTCAAGAGATCTGGGTTAAATCCATCGTTCTTTTGCCCACTACACCACCCCAGTTTAGACATGGCCATATGCAAATCAGTCTTGACCCTGTGCCTCATGGGAACAGTCCAGCCCGAACTGCCAAGCCATGTCTTCCCTGGACCGGAATCACGCATCCTAGGACCGGTTTCTGGCTATCAGCCATCATCAGCCAGGGTAGCTTGACTCCAGTGGCGTAGTGAGCACGGGTCCCACGTCTGGGAATACCCATCCCACTTAGGGCGAAAAGCGTTACAACAAACAAATGATGGACGGAATGCTGACAATGCAGACATTCTCCCCCAGTCAAGAGATCTGGGTTAAATCCATCGTTCTTTTGCCCACTACACCACCCCAGTTTAGACATGGCCATATGCAAATCAGTCTTGACCCTGTGCCTCATGGGAACAGTCCAGCCCGAACTGCCAAGCCATGTCTTCCCTGGACCGGAATCACGCATCCTAGGACCGGTTTCTGGCTATCAGCCGTCATCAGCCAGGGTAGCTTGACTCCAGTGGCGTAGTGAGCACGGGTCCCACGTCTGGGAATACCCATCCCACTTAGGGCGAAAAGCGTTACAACAAACAAATGATGGACGGAATGCTGACAATGCAGACATTCTCCCCCAGTCAAGAGATCTGGGTTAAATCCATCGTTCTTTTGCCCACTACACCACCCCAGTTTAGACATGGCCATATGCAAATCAGTCTTGACCCTGTGCCTCATGGGAACAGTCCAGCCCGAACTGCCAAGCCATGTCTTCCCTGGACCGGAATCACGCATCCTAGGACCGGTTTCTGGCTATCAGCCGTCATCAGCCAGGGTAGCTTGACTCCAGTGGCGTAGTGAGCACGGGTCCCACGTCTGGGAATACCCATCCCACTTAGGGCGAAAAGCGTTACAACAAACAAATGATGGACGGAATGCTGACAATGCAGACATTCTCCCCCAGTCAAGAGATCTGGGTTAAATCCATCGTTCTTTTGCCCACTACACCACCCCAGTTTAGACATGGCCATATGCAAATCAGTCTTGACCCTGTGCCTCATGGGAACAGTCCAGCCCGAACTGCCAAGCCATGTCTTCCCTGGACCGGAATCACGCATCCTAGGACCGGTTTCTGGCTATCAGCCGTCATCAGCCAGGGTAGCTTGACTCCAGTGGCGTAGTGAGCACGGGTCCCACGTCTGGGAATACCCATCCCACTTAGGGCGAAAAGCGTTACAACAAACAAATGATGGATGGAATGCTGACAATGCAGACATTCTCCCCCAGTCAAGAGATCTGGGTTAAATCCATCGTTCTTTTGCCCACTACACCACCCCAGTTTAGACACGGCCATATGCAAATCAGTCTTGACCCTGTGCCTCATGGGAACAGTCCAGCCCGAACTGCCAAGCCATGTCTTCCCTGGACCGGAATCACGCATCCTAGGACCGGTTTCTGGCTATCAGCCATCATCAGCCAGGGTAGCTTGACTCCAGTGGCGTAGTGAGCACGGGTCCCACGTCTGGGAATACCCATCCCACTGAGGGCGAAAAGCGTTACAACAAACAAATGATGGACGAAATGCTGACAATGCAGACATTCTCCCCCAGTCAAGAGATCTGGGTTAAATCCATCGTTCTTTTGCCCACTACACCACCCCAGTTTAGACATGGCCATATGCAAATCAGTCTTGACCCTGTGCCTCATGGGAACAGTCCAGCCCGAACTGCCAAGCCCTGTCTTCCCTGGACCGGAATCAAGCATCCTAGGACCGGTTTCTGGCTATCAGCCGTCATCAGCCAGGATAGCGTGACTCCAGTGGCGTAGTGAGCACGGGTCCCACGTCTGGGAATACCCATCCCACTTAGGGCGAAAAGCGTTACAACAAACAAATGATGGACGGAATGCTGACAATGCAGACATTCTCCCCCAGTCAAGAGATCTGGGTTAAATCCATCGTTCTTTTGCCCACTACACCACCCCAGTTTAGACATGGCCATATGCAAATCAGTCTTGACCCTGTGCCTCATGGGAACAGTCCAGCCCGAACTGCCAAGCCATGTCTTCCCTGGACCGGAATCACGCATCCTAGGACCGGTTTCTGGCTATCAGCCGTCATCAGCCAGGGTAGCTTGACTCCAGTGGCGTAGTGAGCACGGGTCCCACGTCTGGGAATACCCATCCCACTTAGGGCGAAAAGCGTTACAACAAACAAATGATGGACGGAATGCTGACAATGCAGACATTCTCCCCCAGTCAAGAGATCTGGGTTAAATCCATCGTTCTTTTGCCCACTACACCACCCCAGTTTAGACATGGCCATATGCAAATCAGTCTTGACCCTGTGCCTCATGGGAACAGTCCAGCCCGAACTGCCAAGCCATGTCTTCCCTGGACCGGAATCACGCATCCTAGGACCGGTTTCTGGCTATCAGCCGTCATCAGCCAGGGTAGCTTGACTCCAGTGGCGTAGTGAGCACGGGTCCCACGTCTGGGAATACCCATCCCACTTAGGGCGAAAAGCGTTACAACAAACAAATAACCCAGATCTCTTGACTGGGGGAGAATGTCTGCATTGTCAGCATTCCGTCCATCATTTGTTTGTTGTAACGCTTTTCGCCCTAAGTGGGATGGGTATTCCCAGACGTGGGACCCGTGCTCACTACGCCACTGGAGTCAAGCTATCCTGGCTGATGACGGCTGATAGCCAGAAACCGGTCCTAGGATGCTTGATTCCGGTCCAGGGAAGACATGGCTTGGCAGTTCGGGCTGGACTGTTCCCATGAGGCACAGGGTCAAGACTGATTTGCATATGGCCATGTCTAAACTGGGGTGGTGTAGTGGGCAAAAGAACGATGGATTTAACCCAGATCTCTTGACTGGGGGAGAATGTCTGCAATGTCAGCATTCCGTCCATCATTTGTTTGTTGTAACGCTTTTCGCCCTAAGTGGGATGGGTATTCCTAGACGTGGGACCCGTGCTCACTACGCCACTGGAGTCAAGCTATCCTGGCTGATGACGGCTGATAGCCAGAAACCGGTCCTAGGATGCTTGATTCCGGTCCAGGGAAGACATGGCTTGGCAGTTCGGGCTGGACTGTTCCCATGAGGCACAGGGTCAAGACTGATTTGCATATGGCCATGTCTAAACTGGGGTGGTGTAGTGGGCAAAAGAACGATGGATTTTAACCCAGATCTCTTGACTGGGGGAGAATGTCTGCATTGTCAGCATTCCGTCCATCATTTGTTTGTTGTAACGCTTTTCGCCCTAAGTGGGATGGGTATTCCCAGACGTGGGACCCGTGCTCACTACGCCACTGGAGTCAAGCTATCCTGGCTGATGACGGCTGATAGCCAGAAACCGGTCCTAGGATGCTTGATTCCGGTCCAGGGAAGACATGGCTTGGCAGTTCGGGCTGGACTGTTCCCATGAGGCACAGGGTCAAGACTGATTTGCATATGGCCATGTCTAAACTGGGGTGGTGTAGTGGGCAAAAGAACGATGGATTTAACCCAGATCTCTTGACTGGGGGAGAATGTCTGCATTGTCAGCATTCCGTCCATCATTTGTTTGTTGTAACGCTTTTCGCCCTAAGTGGGATGGGTATTCCCAGACGTGGGACCCGTGCTCACTACGCCACTGGAGTCAAGCTATCCTGGCTGATGACGGCTGATAGCCAGAAACCGGTCCTAGGATGCTTGATTCCGGTCCAGGGAAGACATGGCTTGGCAGTTCGGGCTGGACTGTTCCCATGAGGCACAGGGTCAAGACTGATTTGCATATGGCCATGTCTAAACTGGGGTGGTGTAGTGGGCAAAAGAACGATGGATTTAACCCAGATCTCTTGACTGGGGGAGAATGTCTGCATTGTCAGCATTCCGTCCATCATTTGTTTGTTGTAACGCTTTTCGCCCTAAGTGGGATGGGTATTACCAGACGTGGGACCCGTGCTCACTACGCCACTGGAGTCAAGCTATCCTGGCTGATGACGGCTGATAGCCAGAAACCGGTCCTAGGATGCTTGATTCCGGTCCAGGGAAGACATGGCTTGGCAGTTCGGGCTGGACTGTTCCCATGAGGCACAGGGTCAAGACTGATTTGCATATGGCCATGTCTAAACTGGGGTGGTGTAGTGGGCAAAAGAACGATGGATTTAACCCAGATCTCTTGACTGGGGGAGAATGTCTGCATTGTCAGCATTCCGTCCATCATTTGTTTGCTGTAACGCTTTTCGCCCTAAGTGGGATGGGTATTCCCAGACGTGGGACCCGTGCTCACTACGCCACTGGAGTCAAGCTATCCTGGCTGATGACGGCTGATAGCCAGAAACCGTTCCTAGGATGCTTGATTCCGGTCCAGGGAAGACATGGCTTGGCAGTTTGGACTGGACTGTTCCCATGAGGCACAGGGTCAAGACTGATTTGCATATGGCCATGTCTAAACTGGGGTGGTGTAATGGGCAAAAGAACGATGGATTTAACCCAGATCTCTTGACTGGGGGAGAATGTCTGCATTGTCAGCATTCCGTCCATCATTTGTTTTTTGTAACGCTTTTCGCCCTAAGTGGGATGGGTATTCCCAGACGTGGGACCCGTGCTCACTACGCAACTGGAGTCAAGCTATCCTGGCTGATGATGGCTGATAGCCAGAAACCGGTCCTAGGATGCTTGATTCCGGTCCAGGGAAGACATGGCTTGGCAGTTCGGGCTGGACTGTTCCCATGAGGCACAGGGTCAAGACTGATTTGCATATGGCCATGTCTAAACTGGGGTGGTGTAGTGGGCAAAAGAACGATGGATTTATCCCAGATCTCTTGACTGGGGGAGAATGTCTGCATTGTCAGCATTCCGTCCATCATTTGTTTGTTGTAACGCTTTTCGCCCTAAGTGGGATGGGTATTCCCAGACGTGGGACCCGTGCTCACTACGCCACTGGAGTCAAGCTAACCTGGCTGATGACGGCTGATAGCCAGAAACCGGTCCTAGGATGCTTGATTCCGGTCCAGGGAAGACATGGCTTGGCAGTTCGGGCTGGACTGTTCCCATGAGGCACAGGGTCAAGACTGATTTGCATATGGCCATGTCTAAACTGGGGTGGTGTAGTGGGCAAAAGAACGATGGATTTAACCCAGATCTCTTGACTGGGGGAGAATGTCTGCATTGTCAGCATTCCGTCCATCATTTGTTTGTTGTAACGCTTTTCGCCCTAAGTGGGATGGGTATTCCCAGACGTGGGACCCGTGCTCACTACGCCACTGGAGTCAAGCTATCCTGGCTGATGACGGCTGATAGCCAGAAACCGGTCCTAGGATGCTTGATTCCGGTCCAGGGAAGACATGGCTTGGCAGTTCGGGCTGGACTGTTCCCATGAGGGACAGGGTCAAGACTGATTTGCATATGGCCATGTCTAAACTGGGGTGGTGTAGTGGGCAAAAGAACGATGGATTTAACCCAGATCTCTTGACTGGAGGAGAATGTCTGCATTGTCAGCATTCCGTCCATCATTTGTTTGTTGTAACGCTTTTCGCCCTAAGTGGGATGGGTATTCCCAGACGTGGGACCCATGCTCACTACGCCACTGGAGTCAAGCTATCCTGGCTGATGACGGCAGATAGCCAGAAACCGGTCCTAGGATGCTTGATTCCGGTCCAGGGAAGACATGGCTTGGCAGTTCGGGCTGGACTGTTCCCATGGGGCACAGGGTCAAGACTGATTTGCATATGGCCATGTCTAAACTGGGGTGGTGTAGTGGGCAAAAGAACGATGGATTTAACCCAGATCTCTTGACTGGGGGAGAATGTCTGCATTGTCAGCATTCCGTCCATCATTTGTTTGTTGTAACGCCCCAGTGGTTACTATGGCACATGGAATGGCACATATCAGTACGAAAGGAATCTGTATGTTGTTGGCTCCAGTATGGCAGAATGCTGGAATTCCTAAGTGTGCAGAGAACGTGGTCAAGAATTGTATGGTATGCTTGAAATACAACCCTGGTAGGGGGACCCCAACTCCAGTTGGTCATTTTGCGCCTCCATCATATCCATTTGAAGTTTTGCAGCTAGATTTTATCCACATGGAAAGGTGCAACAACCTGAAATATGTGTTGGTGGTTGTTTGCGCTTTCTCGAAATGGATAGAGGCCTATCCTCTAAAAGATAACACTGCTCTGTCCACAGCCAAAGCCCTTGTGAAGGAATTTTTCCCTAGGTTTGGAATGCCAAGAATGGTGTGGAGTGATAATGGAAGTGAGTTTGTGGGTAAAGTGATGAAGAATGTGTGTGAGGGACTAGGTATAAAGCAAAAGTTTCACGCTGCAAATCACCCCCAATCAGCTGGATTAGTAGAGCGCTATAATGGCGCTCTAAAACTCAAACTGGCCAAAATCCAAGCGAGCTCAGGTCTTAAATGGCCTGACGCTCTGCCTCTAGCACTCCTGTCCACTAGAATGACCGTGCATTCACGAGTGGGACTTAGTCCCTACGAGGTCGTTTTTGGCCGCCCGGCCAATGTATGGGGTGTGCCAAGACCGACGAAATTCAGTGAAATCGAACATCCAGTGCTGCTTGATTACTTGTATGATTTGACGGTTAAACTGCGTGTTTTACACCAACAGGTGCACAATACTCTCCCTCCGGCCTCTGAGGCTCCAGGACACCCCATTGATCCTGGCACGTGGGTGCTCGTCAAAAATTTTCAGCGAAAAACCAACGATGAGCCCCGCTGGATTGGCCCTCACCTCGTACTACTGTCTACAAGATCAGCTGTTCGAGTGAAGGGGAAGAAAAACTGGATCCACGGCGCCCACATCAAAAGGATCCCTTTGCCTCTGCCGTATGACCAGTGGGTCCAGGAGGGTATCGCAGACTCTGAAACAGACACTGTACCTCGTTTTGTGCCGTTCAGTGATGCACGCATAAAAGGCACAACTTCGGCGCAGGAAAGTGACGATATTTTGCAAGAAGCTGTGCCACCGTCAATTCGATTGGACACTGCAGAGCCTGAACTCTTATTCCAAGATCAAACAGTACCTGGCCGTCTCCATTACAATTTAAGACCAAGTCCTATGGACAAATAAATATTCCTTTTCTTTTACCTTTTTATTTTTTGATAACCAGAGCTCTCCCATCTGAAGGACTTTCTTGATTTTTGTTTTTCGAACCACCATCCGGGTTCAGCCGCAGGGTCGCGGTGCCAAGACTTTGGGGTACAGGCCGAAGACGTTAGGTCGACGGTTCTGGTTGGTCTAGGGCGTTCCCTGGACTGACAGGCGTACCCCTCAGCAGAAGATACTCACCCGCCGCGAGCGGCACGATTAGAGGATGGAGTTTTGTAAGATGGAGTGACTCACTGAGGAAATGAACTTTAAAGCAAGAATATGTGAAGTAATGAAGAGCAAACGTTTTGTCTTTTTATGCTTGTTTGTATTATGTAGTATGGTAGTGTTTATTGTAGGATTTGTATTCTTCTCCTCTCAAGAGCCCATTGCACCCACTGTACAGCCTATACCTCCTCCTACTATCTCCTCACACTCTTTTCACCCTCTGCCTGAACATGAACAATCTAGACGGTCTGAATTTGTAAACAACTCGTTTATTCAGCTCCTGCACCAGCACCAACTAGTCATGAATACAACAAATTGTTGGGTGTGTGGTTTAATGCCACATACCATTAATAAGGGTATTCCCTATCTGGTGCTGCCATATAGTTACAATGGATCGTCATGGGCATTCCAGACCATGTTTCTCTATGCACTAGACGCCTACTCCCCGCGACAACCGCGTTCCATCAGACCTAGCACCAATAATAAAGCTTTAATGAAAGGAGTTGCCGATATGAGTAGAGATATCGACGCATACTCATCCATTCCCAAAGAGGAATCGAGAGCTTATGTAGGGTGGAACGCGACGGGGTATAGTATTAGTGTTGCAGGGATTCTGCTTATACACAGAACTATGCTTAGAACCCCAGGACCTCAGTGAATTGTGGTGTACCAGAAACTCACCTCAGAACCCAGAACCCAGTATCCGGCTAGCATAAGTGTCCCATTCGTTATCCAAGATTTAGCTCAGAGATCCCAATGAATAGACAACCCAGAACAAGCTACTTATTG
The DNA here is from genome assembly GCF_964204655.1 of Triturus cristatus. Lineage (NCBI taxonomy): Eukaryota > Metazoa > Chordata > Amphibia > Caudata > Salamandridae > Triturus > Triturus cristatus. Next base: position 852,748,805 of record NC_140588.1, on the reverse strand, counting down.
TACTCTCAGGAATGGTGGGAATCGGAAATACCTGTTCGTATATTATTCTCACATCAGTCCACAACAATAATCAACAGAGACACGGTGTAAATAAAAAGAGTTTATTTTTATAGACCACGTGTCCTAAGATGCAGTACTTTGGCTAATACAAGCAGACAAATGATTAATATCAATACCAGCAACATAGTTACAATACCATAGAATATAAAAGGGGTGATCATATTATAATGACAGTGGATACTACCACCTTCCCTTTACTAAGAAGCTAATATTATTATTATGCTAATAGAAGGTCTCTTAGGCTTGAATAGGGGACCCCATACCTCAAAGATCAGCTTAGTGAAATCACATCACAGGAGCATCAGGAGTCTTCTCGCAGGAAGGCTCGTCTTCGGTCTGAACAATAAACATGATGTCTGTGATATTAAAAGCACCAACTTTCAGGTATGTGCAGCTGCGCGTATGTTATGGCTAAATAGTGGGTCGATCAACCTAAAGTGGAAAACATGCATTGTGTAATAATCCAGACTGTTTGTCACACCATGTACAGACCAAGGTCGCTGCGCAGAGTTTGGGATGGTAACAACAGATTGCTCTCGTGTGAAGCAAGTCGCGAGTCAGCAGTTTGTTTAAGAAATAACATGTAAACGCAGTGTCGTGTGCAAAAGCAGAAAGATGGCTTTCTAATATTTAACGTGGTTATGCTAACTTAACAATGTATGTACGTATTCAAGAAGAACTCACTACACGCCCCCTTGATCGAAGCACTATTTAATAGGCAAGAAAAGAGAGAACGCAGAGTTCAGTTTCGTCAGAGCAGGACAAGGCGTAACCAATGCAGAGTTTCAGAATGCGCCAAAGTCCGAAACCACAAAAAATATAAACCAGGCGTTGTTGTGAAAAAAAAAATGGAAGTAAAAAAAACTCAAAACGACCATCAGGAAGAAAAAAAGAGAAAGAAAAGATGAAATGTTGCGCCAGGGTGCTGTCCAGTAGCACAGGCGCAAAGGACGACTGTCCAGTTAATCCATGAATGTATAGGCAGCATATGTGGCCACTGCTTCCAACAAAAAATCGTTTGCAGGGCCACTGAAAGTCTCAGCCATCCAATCCATCAACGAAAAGGAACACACGTGTTCTTCAACCATCGGAGCCTCTAGCACGATCAGAGGGCACCCGGAATGTTCCTCCAAATAGCTCATAGCCAAGAAGTTGTAGGCAGCCGTTGAGATGTCCCAATTACCCAGGATACCATGCGCCGCACCACAGGCCATAATCCGGACACCAGAACAGGCCAACTCGTGAGACACTAAGGGCCTCATCAGTCGATCGAAATCCGGCACCGGAGACACCAGGTTGGTCAAGCACAAATCCAAAGGCCATTCAAAGGGACAATCCAGGCAGTGAAATACAGGTTGCACACAAGTGAAATAGGAATACCGGAAGGATAATCCATATGCCAGGCTTAAGGTCGCCAACGGCAGAGTTCCATAAAAGTCAAGCATCCTATCACGAAGAAGATGCAGGCGGGACAGGCGCTCGTGTGGCACAGAAGGAGCATCCATTCCGGAGTATGAAAAGTAAAAGCAGCACACCTGCCACTACCGCCAGAAGCAGCGGAACACCTCCAAAGATGATCGAGAAAAGTGAATGAAAAAATGCCGGAATCACACCAAAAATAGTTTTGAAAGAAGTCACGAGACCCGAGCCCACAAGTTTAAAAAAATGAGCCAGGCCGGTCGTGGACGAGGCATTAAAAATAGTTTGTATCAAAGTGCCGAAATGTAGGGGGAGGTCAGTGTTCAGAAGCGCCTGTACCTCAGTGCGCGTATTAGCAACGTGAAGGACAAATGTTTCACGAGAGGAAGTCAATGGCACCTCTTTTTGGGACAATAGAGCTCTTATTCTGCTCAACTTGTTGAACTCTGCTTTCAAGGTTGGAATCGAAGGCCAGATAGAAACATCCAGCCGCCCATGCGGGGGTGGAAAGAGAACATTATTGCAGCAGACAACTTTTTGCGAGACAGTTACTATGTACGGGATTCCCACTAACATCCCGCAGCAAGCTTCATTATTCAAAATTAAATAACTCCCGTTTGCAAGCAGCGTGAAAGAAGGCGTAATCACAGGCACTGGGATACCTCGCAGGACGCAGGCCAAGTTCGGGGCTTGTACATTGCATGCGCCGTGTAATTGAATGTGCCTACATACCAAGGAATGGTCTGGTGTCGTGGTACATTCCTCTCCTTTCAAATAAACCTCAGTTCCGTCCCTCGTACATCTATACGTAAAGGGGAGGGACCAAACCTCATGTATGAAAGCGGTGCCCAGCGGTTCATATCTACCCAAAGCATAATGTTTCATACAAGACGTAAACTTAAAAAGCGCGAAAGGGAGAGTTATCAATCCGTGTACTAACCACGTAGCTGAATTGAACTCCGCTACAGAGAAAGGCAACGGTTCTAACTTTTCAATATGTAACAATGAATATGTAGCATCCTTCATGGACATAAATCGCTGCTTGTCAGTAAGGTTAAAGGGAAGGAATAACGATGTAGTGTTCAGATAGTCCCAAGGGACTCTCCCTGCCTTTAACGTCTGCAATGTCCATGCAAACTGCATAACAGAACGCAACTGGTCTTGACCATGATATAACACAGACATATCATCATGCACAATATCAACAACAGAAGAAACAATATTATCTAATGTATAAATCCTAGAAGAGAGAGTGCTAATGCTATTATCTATAACAGCTAAAACCTTCTCCATGTTTGCTTGGTCAATAGCTCTCAATCTGGAAGCCGCCTCAATCTGCGACAACTTCCAGACTTCGTTGTAAATAGCATACGCCCACCTTTTGGTTCTGCCACCCACAGGACCCTTAACAAAATCATTCAAATCTATTTTGTCATGTAATTGTGATAAATGAACTTTGACAGACGCCAAGGTGGAATGTCGCAGCCAAGATTGACATAACTTGCCCACAGAGTATGTAGTTACAGTATGTGACGACTCAAACCGAGGGTCTACGCGTTCCCGAGTATACCCCGGTTTCAGTCCCAGAAAACGACGTTGACAGGTGTCTGAACTGCTTTGCCAAACTAACCAACCCTTACTATCAAATTTCGAAATATTAAAAGATATATTCGAAATGAAGGATTTCAAAGCAGTAAGGGATAGATCTGTGTGGTTATCCCAATTGGGATAAGCGCCCAAATCTGGCACTGAAGGTGACTTTAATTGTCTAGAAGTAGCCAATCCAAAACAGGTGGTTTGGAAGATGGACGAATTTAAAAACAAAATATGATTTGGTATAAGACAGGCACGATGTAAAGCCTCTGTACCCTGAACCTGCCACGGTCTGGAACCCCAAACCGACTTTAGATCAATAGTAGCCTTCCATAGATCATAACCTTTGATTGACAACTCGTCCATAAAGGACTTGGAATAAAGCAACTTTGTGTGTGTCAGTCGAACCTTTGCGGCAGACTCAGGCAGCACCTTAAAATAAAACGCTGCCGGGTTGGAAACACTGAAATCGGTAAAATAAGAATACTTGTTAACTAGGGTTTGTGAACTTCCGAATGCGGGAGTAGGACAGTGTTCCCATTGGGTAAAATTTACAAAATTTCTAAATGTATTTGCTTTATGCAGGAAGTGATTGCCATAATGTTGAAAACAATACTGTTCCGCATAATTAGCCGCATTTTCATATAAATCTTCAGCATCAAAAGCGGCATAATATTTCAAATCAGAAAACAGTGATTCAATGGCGTGTACATCCCAATCATCAGAACGTATGTTCTGCCTAACCACATCACCCATAGAAACACGAAATACATTAGGTACATTAATGACCTCTGTAGGCCCATGAATTTGGAATTTAACAGCATCCCATGCGATTCCATCCAAGACGGGCCAGGCAGTAATATTCACAAAAGTCTGGTCCCTTTTCATGATGTGGGACGAGGAGTGGGGGGCCAAAGTTCCATTGATAAGTCTAATTGTCGATCTCTCACTCAGATAGTGGCCATCCACAAGACGGAAAAAAACTATTACAAATCCAATTGACATAAACAAAAAAATAGTAAAAAGCATCAACCAGATGTATGTCCAAGGGGCAATCAAAAAATGTCTCTTAAACCAGCTGAAAAAAACAGCAATGTTTGATGGGGGGCTTGAGGGTAACGAGTTAGTGTCAAAGGAGAAACGGGACTGGCCAAGCGCTGTAGATTGTAAAACAGGCGAAGGTCCACGTGTAGGATAAGCATACTCAGTCTCTTCAGGCAAACCACCAGCCGATGGTATCAACAAGGGATCAGTAACAGATTGCATCTCGATGGCAACCGCAGGCAAGGTGTTAGAAGCAAGAGCCAACATTGAATTTCTTTGCATCGTCTGGCATGAAACTGCTGGAGTCATACTAAGAAGTATCGGCCACTCGCTGAAGTTTGACATTGTCAATAGAGATGTACCTGTTTTCTTTGCGACCAGGAAGTGGAGGTAAAATGACTGTTCTTGTACCCTGCACTCCAAGCACTGGAACTGGTGCACGATAAGAGGGGCCAAACTCCTTCTTGTTCTACACCTTCTCACGGACCAGGTCTCCAACTCGGGGTAGCCAGCCGACTACCGGAACCTGAACTTCAGCTTCAGATGTGGAGGGCAAGTGTTCCTTCGAAAGAGTGTCTCTAGCTTCTTGTAGAGTCTGTAAAACAGCACAGTGATCATCTACGTCAAAGGGTGCGGTCGACGCCGCCATGTCTAGACCATCAAGGTCTGGGACAAACATTCTGATTCCGAAGAGCATCATGTACGGGGTCCGCCCACCCAGAGACCTTCTAGGGAGATTATTAAGTGCACGTTGGACGTTATACAAATGGGCTAGCCAGTTCCGGCCTGTGCCTAAAACACGTGCTGTCAATGATTGCTTTAAGTCACGGTTCATTCGCTCCACCACACTATTACCCTCAGGTCGGTAGGGGGACGAAAATTTGACTAGGACCCCCAAATTTCTCATAGCCTCCTTGTAAGCCTTAGGGGCGAACGCAGGGCCCTGATCAGAATGGAAGGTACCACACGCAAAAGTTCCCACAAAGACACGCAAATCCCTGATGACAGTCCGCGAGTCAGCACTCCTTTGTGGCCATACCCATAGAAAACGTGTGCACGAATCCACTGCAACCAAGATGTACTTGTACGCAGTATCAGAGGAAAAAGGACCGCAGTGATCTAAATAAACACAACCAAATGGCTTATTAGAGATGTACAGCTGTGTCTGTGGTGGGCGCGCAACAGTAGAAGGTTTAATCTGTTGGCAAATGTCACAATCAAGAACATAAGCGCGCGCTTGTTTATATAAACCAAACCACCAGTAACGTTGTTGCAGCAGAGATATTGTAGCTGACACACCGGCGTGGGCAGACGCCAACCCCTCATGTGCAGCCAAGATCAGTGCTGGTCTGCAGTCTGCGTTGGGAATAATTCTGTCACCAACGTCGTTAATCCTCACTAATGGGACATTATCAGGACTTAAATGGTAAATGTAACGAGAAGGAAAACCCTTCGGGTAATCGCCTCCCTTTTCTGTAGCAGCTATAGCTGCCAAGATGTCATCATCAATCTTACTTTTTGATCTGGTAACTGCTGCCACTAAGTATGTAGCCACCGCTGTTTTTGCTGCCTCGTCAGCCAAGCTGTTGCCGACAGCATGGACACCAAGTCGCTGGTGACCAAGAGTGTGAATAACATTCACGAGAGGGAGACGGTCTTTAAAGTCTGCCACTCGAACCCAAAGCGTTTTATGCTTAATTGTGCTACCTTTTGTGTCTCGATAATCATTCTGAGACCAGAAATGTAAATTGTCATTGTAGGACTGGACACAGTAGAAGGAATCACTCACTATAAGAGTAGTGACCCGGGGATCAGCAAACTCCAGTGCAAGCACTAGAGCCCGAAGCTCCGCCAATCGCGCGGTACAATCACCCAATGACTGCGTATGCACTGCATCAGATTGGAATTCACCATTTACGAATGTACCTACGACAATTGCGCAAGCCGCTGAGTAAGCGTGCTTCGATCCAATCGCGGGCTGCGCAGACCCGTCAGTGTATATGACACAATGGTATTCTTCGAGCGGGCGCAAAGACAGAGGTGCCGGATGAACGAATTCATATTGCAAGAACTCTTGAGTCTGTAATGAGGCATCAAAGATGTAGGTGACGTCTGGCGACGTCAGTGTTGTGGCCCATTGTATCCACCGAGGATGCAAAGCTTTAGAATTTGGTACACTTGCCTTTGTCACTGCTTCTAAGGCAGGATAGGGTGTTACAACCAGAATCTGTTTCCCATGTGACAGTGCGCGTTCTTTAAGGATCGCCATCTGTACAGCAGTCAGAACTTTTTCGACCGCGGAAAAACGTAATTCAGCAGAGGTGTACAAGTGGGATTTGTACGCAATGGGGACGGTATCGCCCTCATTAAACGTCAAATACGTGAAACCCACGGCGCCTGGCACTATTCGTATTACCAGGTTAGTGCGGTTATCACGTGTCAGCAAATATTGTGAAGCAAGAAGGTCAGCCTGTAAAGACTGTAAAATTTTAGAATGTTCCAGCTGCCAGCTAGACTTCGAAAATGTAGGTTGTACCAAGGCGTAAAGCGGCTTGATACGCTGGGCATAATCAGGAATGTACGTGCGGCCGAAATTCAGAAAGCCCAGCAAAGATTGTAATTTCTTTAGTGTCGTAGGCGCACTCAAGCATGCGCACTTCTCCAGAAAGTGGGGAGCTAACCCCTTTCCTTCATTATTGAGCTCGTAGCCCAAAAACAACACCGTATATTCCGCGATGTGAGACTTCGCAAAATTGAATTTGTAGCCATAGTCAGCAAAACTCACTATAATATTGTCGACTCGAGACAGATGTGGCAACAGCTCATCATCCGTGAGGTAGATATCGTCAACATAGGAGTATGCCTCGGGGTCTATTCTTTCTAAGAGAGAAACCACGCGAGCGGAAAAGACGCCAGGGCTATTTTTGTACCCCATGGCTAATCTGGTAAACTGTTTTTGTTTTCCGCCCGAAGTAAACGCTGTCCACTGGCTACTCAGTGTGGACAGGTTATGGCTAAAAAAGCCATTGGAAATGTCAAGTGTCGTTTTAAATCTTTTACGCACGAGACTGTCGACAAGAGCCGAGCTATGTGTATTTTGTACCGCGCAGGTCCGGCAATGGGAGTTTAGGTGCCGGTAATCCAAAACTAAACGGTACAAGCCGTCAGGCTTCGTTACAGTGAATAAAGAGTTATTCATAGGGGACACACAAGTTTCAATTACACCCTGATATTCCAATTGTTCAAGGATCGCTGCGACGTGGGGTCTAGCTTCACGACGCATGGGATACTGGGGCTGAGGCTGGGGCATAGACCGCAATGGAATCTCATGGCAGGGGGACAATCGGTCCCAACCCACCTGAGTACGATACACCGCTGGCGCAAGCGCCAGCGCCCACTCCCCAGCGTACATTTCAGCCTGGTCCTTAGGCACTGTGTGCGCAAAGGACGGGAGGATTTTCTCCTCCCCTTTAGGAGCTTCCAAAATGAAGGCTGGGGGCCAATCTGCCTCCGCTAGGAGGATGTCATAGGTGGTGGTCAGATTATCCCAAAAAATCCCTTTTATAGTACGTTGTATGTCACCCTCTATTAATAAGACTATTTCATAAAGTCTGTCAGGGGGAGCCACTCTGGTGTCAGCTGTTTCAACAGTAACCAATACATCAGTTGCTGTCGCCGCCAGAAATGGACGCAGAGCTTGACGGACTATGGTAATTTCCGCCGCGCTGTCTAGTAGCGTCAGCGCCCATGTCCGGTTCCGAAGCTGTGTCCGCACTATCTGAGGCATACTTTGCCGTCAGAGCCGCCACTTTCTTCTTCTGAAACGGGGGTCTTTGTCGAGCAAATTCGTCCTGCTTGCCTTTTCCCTCAGTCTGTCGAGGTTGGTCACGCTGTTGTGGAGCACCCCGACCTTTGCCACCGCCTCCGCCACCGGACTGTGTAGCCGATGTTTCCTGTGAAGAACGAGGAGAACGCGGTTCAGAAACCTGAAATCTATCAGGAGACTTAATAGTAGCACGATCTCGCAGATCATAAGTGCGCTCACTACTTGACTGTACGGGAGAGGTAGGCCGAGAGCCCTGTTTCTGCTCCTGCTTTCCCTGTTGTTTTGACCGCCAATTTTGTTTTTGAAAAGCTGGCCGGCCATCCTTACCAGGAGTTTCTGCCTTACCCTGCTGCTTAGAAGCGGGATTTTTGATCACGGGCTTAACTCCTAAAGAGCTACGACCCAAATCTCGATATGCCTCAGAGATTATTTTTGCAAATTCCTGCGGTTTGTCCTCTTCAGCAACTTTCTTCAGTTCATTACGAACCTGAAAGTGCAACGCATCACCCTTAAGGTTTCCCATTATCATGGTAGCCACCAGGCCAAAATCTCCGAGGAGCCGCATTCCCAATTCTATCGCAGACTCCGCTCCATGGTCCTCTTGAACCTGTTTAATAATTGAGGGCAGCTGTAACATAGACGGAGTGCCAAAGCACTGCGCGTACGTTGCAGCAAAAATCTTACCCCAGGATACACAATCATCCATATGGGGAACTAAGTCTTTAGGCAAACTAATGGTGAGGATCCTGTGTTTCTCCACAGGAGTTGTATGCGGATAAACCGCCTCTATTTGGTCAAATTTTTCAGCAAGCCAAAAGGGATAATCATCCCTTGCGGGGGGGCGCTTGCCCATAACAGAATTAACCATAACAGGGCTAATGACCACCGCATGACGATCACTAGGTTGTCCCGCACTAACAGGCGCCCCCGCCTGTACAGTGCGCGACACATACTGCACTAACGCCCTATATACTGTTATAAGGGCAGTGTGTAGTACACGCAATTCATCCACCGTCACCGTGAGGTAACGGGGATGAGGCGTAAATCCGGCTAGTACCGGCCAAGTGGCCCCCGCAATTGATAAAGGGCCCATTCTCGGCGGTATAACCACATGGGGGAGGGCGCCATTAAACCAAATCTGATGTTGCCAAGCAGATATTGGTATCTCCTGTGTCCTATACGGCGCATAGGCGGCAGGCACGGCAGTGGCAGTGTAAGAATGAAATGTATTATCATTACCACTGACTGCCGGAATCGTCACCCAAGAGTAGAATAACTCAAAGGGATGAGCCGCATCGGCTCCCACCACAAAGATGACGTCCATGCCCGCGTCCGGCACACCATACTGCGTCAAGTGACGTTTCAGGGCCGCACGGCTATGCGCCGCGATATTAATCGCCATAAGGACAAGCTACACTTCAAGTATTCAGTAGCACAAGGGTTCAATAACCTTTTTAATAATCAAGCTTGAAGGAACCTATATCAATAGAACTAGGTAGGTTTAAAATCCGTCAGACTTGTTATCCGGAAACAAGAATGAGGGTGCTGTGGACTAAATGTAAGCACTACTAAGGCGTTTCAACTCATAGACCAAACGTTAGGTGCGCCATGTTGCAGGGATTCTGCTTATACACAGAACTATGCTTAGAACCCCAGGACCTCAGTGAATTGTGGTGTACCAGAAACTCACCTCAGAACCCAGAACCCACTATCCGGCTAGCATAAGTGTCCCATTCGTTATCCAAGATTTAGCTCAGAGATCCCAATGAATAGACAACCCAGAACAAGCTACTTATTGTACTCTCAGGAATGGTGGGAATCGGAAATACCTGTTCGTATATTATTCTCACATCAGTCCACAACAATAATCAACAGAGACACGGTGTAAATAAAAAGAGTTTATTTTTATAGACCACGTGTCCTAAGATGCAGTACTTTGGCTAATACAAGCAGACAAATGATTAATATCAATACCAGCAACATAGTTACAATACCATAGAATATAAAAGGGGTGATCATATTATAATGACAGTGGATACTACCACCTTCCCTTTACTAAGAAGCTAATATTATTATTATGCTAATAGAAGGTCTCTTAGGCTTGAATAGGGGACCCCATACCTCAAAGATCAGCTTAGTGAAATCACATCACAGGAGCATCAGGAGTCTTCTCGCAGGAAGGCTCGTCTTCGGTCTGAACAATAAACATGATGTCTGTGATATTAAAAGCACCAACTTTCAGGTATGTGCAGCTGCGCGTATGTTATGGCTAAATAGTGGGTCGATCAACCTAAAGTGGAAAACATGCATTGTGTAATAATCCAGACTGTTTGTCACACCATGTACAGACCAAGGTCGCTGCGCAGAGTTTGGGATGGTAACAACAGATTGCTCTCGTGTGAAGCAAGTCGCGAGTCAGCAGTTTGTTTAAGAAATAACATGTAAACGCAGTGTCGTGTGCAAAAGCAGAAAGATGGCTTTCTAACATTTAACATGGTTATGCTAACTTAACAATGTATGTACGTATTCAGGAAGAACTCACTACATTAGTCTGGGTGAAAGACAGCGGAAAATCTCATCCCCAATCTGGGTCGTACCCCACATAGGTCGGTTCTGTTTGCAAGGTAATGGTCAGAATCCTAGGGCTCAACTGGGAAGAAGTGACTGTACTGAAACGTACACTTTTCCGTCACAGTTTTCCCCAGCGTTTTTGGCTGCCAAGGGTACATATTTTATCTGCAATGACCGAGCATATACATGGTTGCCCCCTGACTTCTCGGGCACATGTTATATTGCAAATCTGCTACCGCCAACATTTACTGCCGCCTCCGACTATCACAAGACCAGAGTTGTGAGAGGCGTGATTAGTAAGGAGGATACTGCCGGTCAGGAAGCGGGAGATTTCTTTTTGGGTTTCCTGCCGTTTTGGGGACCTATGGTCAATAGTAGGAACCTAAGACAGCTGACTCGTGTGGTTGAATCCACTGTTAATGTTACGGCTGGTGCCCTTGGTAATTTGACAGCTGAGCTCCAAGCGGATCGCCTCATGACTTTGCAGAACCGCATGGTTCTAGACGTCATACTTGCAGATCGTGGTGGGGTATGTAAGGTTATCCAATCCTGTTGTTGCATTTTCATACCAGACAATGCTCCAACAGTTTATCAAGCCATCTCCAAACTACATAAAATATCTGAGTCCATACACGTGGATAAAGGAGATTGGTCACTGGTGGGGTGGTTCTGGGAACTGATATCTGCCTGAGGTTGGAAAATTCTGATGGTCATTGGAATGATGTTAGCCATCCTTTTCCTGTTCTGTCTGTGCATACAGTGTGCTCCTGCGATATGTGGCCTCTGTGCTACATTATGTGTAAGGAAACCTGTATCGAGGGATGAGCTAAGTAATAAGATGATGCTACAGCAACATCTCCATGACTTCATGAATATTGACCTAGACTCGGATTGAAATGAGTATAGTTATTGCCTATGTAAGGGCAAAAGGAGGGTCTGTCGTACTTTAGAATTTGGGACCGCGTAGGAGGCAGGGCCCTACCCCTGTCTATCCCGGTATTAGTGAACCGCGAATGGTTAATGCGGTATGTACAAGTGCTTTTTGTAACGTTTTAGCTATGAATGCACTGTGTATACGCTATTTCACATCACTACGTGGGTTCCATTTTGTAGCGGTGGCCATCTTATGGTTGCCCTCACATAGGCTATATAGCATGAAGCGAAAACGGGCCTTTCAGAGCACATGTGCCTTTCATTGACTTTTCTGTGACCTGAGCAGCTTGGATCCGGTGCCCCAGGTCAAACTGGTCTCACGAGTTCCCCGTCCTCTGGCCACCTGTGATTAGCATCAGGGCTTGACACACCATAAAGTCTTTTCATCCTACACAAGCCTCCAGCTAATCTCTTTCACACCTGACTGTTCCTGCTTTATGGCTTGTTTCCCAAAACAGGAGATGCTCATGTTTATTGGGGCCTATCGATATCTGATGTGGGATCTGAGCTTTGCTGTGTAAATAATTACGGGCTGGCTTAACTGGAATGTGGGATGGTCATCATGACTCTGCTTTTTCGTTTGAAATGTATACATGTAATGGCCATATCATAAACTAAAGAATGTATGCCTGAGGCAGGATATTTTGTATTTAAGGAGAAGCCCGTTTCTGTGATTTTCAGCAGTCTCCTGAGAACATACACGCTGTTGTACTTCTAGGATACCTGTAATTGGTCTACAGCCAATAAACTGATCTTTGACTTCACCCAGAAGACTCTGTGTTTCTGTAGGTCTGAAACAGGAAGAACCCCGAAGTCATAGGGTGTGTTCCCCTGCACCGCTGGGCTTAAAATACCCAGTACTTCACCCTTGGATTCAACCGATTGGTCTGAAGAGTCGGCAGTGGAGAATAATCTTGCTCGACCTGAGTGCACCAGGTGAGTGATTAGATTCTTGAAAGAATGTGGCGCCATGGTTGACCGGCACATGCCTATGGGCGGTGTCTTGGTACAGTGGACGGACTGTCTTGGTTTGGACTTGGTGGGTTTGCGGACCCATGAAATGGCACAGAGTGTTTGGGAACGCTCTGCCAGGCCAACTGGTAATTCGACATCTTCTTGAAAAGACCTGGGGCTAGAACCTGTCTTTTTCGTCTCAGTGCAGTCTTTGGACTGCCTTGTCTTGGTGCAGTCCGCAGACTGGAGGGTATGGTTCTCGGGCTATTTTGGTTTGGTTTTGGCTTGTTTGGCAGGCTGGTGTTATAGTTGTCCATTGGGAACAGTGCATGTGTCTTATATTAAGATGACTTATCTAAGTAAGTTAGGGTGTTTTGGATGTTGGTGTTGTTCTACTGAGGCTTGATTGGAAGAAAGTCAGCCCATTCCTCCAGAGGATATCCCAAATTTTGATGTATACGTCAAGCGTGGCATTGGCCCTATTATGTTTAGCACATTGTGGAATAAATATACGAGGGAGAATGCTGATTTACAGTAGCCCCTTACTGGCACATTTGTAATGTACTTGCAGGACAAATTGTTTGCGAAGAGAAGTAGGCAGTCGATATTCAATTCTCTAAGGCTATGGCAGAAGGAAGCCAAACAGTGACAAATGAGGGCAGAGAAGCAAGCTAGGAGGGGGCAGACGCAAACAATAATGCAGAAAGCCATGGCTTTTGATAGAGAACAGATTGAGAAAGGCATATAGTGTGCAGATAGGAAGTTTTGATTACAGAGTGATAAGTGTTATGTTGCGAGAGAGGAAGATGATGATCTCATTGAGGACTTATTAGACTCTTGACCCCCAACCCTGTATGCCCCTGAACGTATATATCCTACAGTTCCAACGTCTCAGGCATCTCCGTCTTCAGCCTCTGGATCTGCTATTTCTAGTCGTACTGTTTCTAGTCCTGCTGCTTTGGCTCAACCCCGTTTTCTTCTTCTACACTGTCATCAGGCAAAGGGGAGGGAGCCATTAGCTCTCTTTTGTCTCTCCGCTCCTGCATCCGTGGTTACACCTTCTCTTACTCCTGCCACACAGTCTTTATGGTACCTGTTTCTTCCTCTGCTCTTTCCCCTCCGAGTGTGTTGCCTCAGACCCTGCCAACTGCAGAGATGCCATTGCGTGGAATGCATGAAGCAAATTGGGCAGCAGCGCATGACCGCATGGAGAGAGTGTTGGTGTGCTCTGCTGTGGGTAATGAGGAAAAGAAGATGGTGGCTGACCAGGCTGCACAAGGGGCCTGAAATCCAGTATATAGTGTGGAGGATGTGTGGAGCGTGATGAAAGATTATGAGCCATTTATACAGCAACATGCTCTTAAGCACATGTCGGCTACGCTAATAGGATTGTGGGAATAATGTTTCAAGGGTATTGCCCATCAGATTACCTATGAGATTCGGGACAGGGTATATGTGACAGATATATTCCCGAATTAGGTTTTCAGTAATGTGACGACATCAGTGGGTTTCCCACGAGGGAAGTTCATCCCATTTACCACCCGGAAATACCGGAGTTGCGAAATCACCATGACATTGTTACTTGCCCGCGGGTGGAAGCCCGTTTTCAGGAACAGTGGATTTACACCCCTTGGAAGAGGAATGAGGTATTGTCCCTAAAGGGTCAGTTGCCAGACCCCCGCAAAATCCAACTGCATACTATAAAGAGTTGACAGAGGTGGCCTCCTCCACAGTGATGACATTAGCTGATATTGAGTTGATTTCCATTCTATTGGTTCCCGTAGACATATGGAGGCAGGTACATACACAGGATAATGCAGCAGATCTGGTTGGAACATGGAATGAGATCCGTGCATGGGATAAGGACCGCAAGCCCTGCCAGAAGCCGAAGGCGGAGTTATTAGCCTTGCCGGGGCGTATCATTACTTTTATGCATTCCCTCATCCCGCCGAGATGAGTGGACTGGAACAAGTTGACTGCATGTCGTCAGAAGAATGATGAAAGTGTGTCTGATTTCTTTATTAGGTTTGAAGGGCTGTTTTTTGATTTTAGTGGTCAGGATCTGACACTGGAAGGTGGTGTCCGTCTGTTTGTTAACAGGTTCGTCACTAATTTACTTCCTGAAATCGCAGCTCAGTTGCAGGCAGCAGAAAGTACTTGGGCCACCTCATCCCCATCAGTAATATTGAGTATGGCACAATACTATGAACAGAGGGAGAACGAGGACAAAGAGAAGGTGGAGAAATAGTCGAATGAGTTGAAGATGAGGGTGCTATTGCAGCAAGAAACAAGGGGAAATAGAAGAGGTAGAGGTTCAGGCCAGCGGTTCCCGCGGCCTACCAGTACTCCGGGTGTGCCCGTTGGGCCCACCAATGTGTGTTTTGTAAAAAGGAGGGGCATTGGCAAAGTGAGTGTCTGGAATCGTTGCATAAAGTTGAGGCCTCGAGAGGTTGGGGTTTTAGAGGACGTGGAAAGGAGGAGGCCGGGGGTGGTGCTGTCAGAGAATACCTCATATTCTCATCAGAACAAGAATTATTTTGATGATTCCCGGGGCAAACAGTACTATCATGACGACTATGACATGGATGATGTGACGAGGTTGTCCCACAGCTAGGACAGCCAGGGACAGGGTAAGGGACCAGTTTCAATGCCAGTGGATCAGCGCAGACCCTATGTCACTGCGGATGTGCAAGGCAGGGCCAAGACATTTTTGATTGACACAGGTGCTATGAATAGCTCTTTTTCTCATTTGCTGGTCTGAGGGGCAGCTCTGTCTGGCCAAAATAATGTGTTGGTAGGTTTTTCAGGTATGCCGGTTGTTAGCCGCAATTCTAAACCCCTTGCTCTGACTATTGGCCCTTTTACTGTAGCTTCGCCATTCCTGTTAACGTCGAATTGCAGGGAGAATTGGCTGGGATTGGACTTGTCGAAAAGATTACATGCCACTATTTTTTGTTCTTCTGACGGTGTTTACATGACCATTGGGCCAAAAGTGGCCCGTGCAACACAGTGTTTTTCAAAAGATGCGCCCCTCCCTCCGAGTTTAAAGATGTGCCACATACCTTGTGGGCTACAGGAGACATGGATGTGGGGTTGCTTCGGATCCCACTAGTCTCTATTCAGGTTAAGGACAATGGCATATTGCCCCATATTCCACAACACACGATCCCGCAAGCAGGTGAAAAGGCTTTATTGCACATAATACAGGATTTAATTGAGTCTGGTGTGGTTGAAGGGAACGTGGCAAATGTGTGTAATAGCCCTATCCTTCCTATTCTTTAAAAGGTTCCATTGGATTCTTCTGATGATCATCCAGATATTTATTGCTTTGTGATCGACCAGGGAGCAATTAATAAAATTGTAGTGCCCCAATATCCTGTAGTCCCCAACATTACTACGTTACTGACGATGATCTCTCCATCAGCTAAATACTTTTCAGTGATCGATTTGAAGAATGCTTACTTCAGCATTCCAATCCTTCCAGATAGCAGATATCTGTTTGAATTTGCTTTAGCCAGCAGGAGCTTTGGATTCTGTTGTGCTCCTCAAGGCTATAACAAAAGCCCTAGTATCTATAGTAAAGCTTTAAAAACCCAAATGGATTCTCTGGTACTTCTCTCTTGTAATGTGCTGTTGCAGTACGTTGATGATCTCCTCGTGGCTTCTGACATGGAGGATGGTTGCAAAGATTCTACTGTCAAATTGTTGTTACATCTAGCACACCATGGCCATAAGGTGTCTCTTTCCAAATTTCAATATTGTCGACAGGAGGTCACCTATTTAGGTCAACTACTGTCGAAGGAGGGTCGCAGACTAACACCTGAGTGCATAGTTGCTATTACTAATATGCCTGTTCCTAGGACCCAACGTGAAGTAAGCACATTTATTGGCATTACCTCGTATTGTCACCAGTGGATTCCTAATTATTCCTTACTAACAAAACCCCTCCTTTACCTAATCACCAAAGATGTGCATGAACCCCTGCCTTGGACATCTGCATGCCAGCAAGCTTTTGAGCAATTAAAGGTTGTGCTTTGTTCTGCTCCTGTGATGTGTACTCCTGACTACCAGAAGCCTGTTGTGCTCTATGTACATGAGGCGGATGGTTGTGCTCTCTGTTTTAACACAGGGTTTTGGTGGTAAGCAGAGACCCTGTGCTTATTTTTCTGCTATTCTTGATAATGTCGCCAAAGTCCTCCCGAGCTGCCTGAGAGCTGCCGCAGTGGTGGCAGTTTCTATCAGACAATTGGCGGGGCTCAATCTTGACACTGACCTCACAGTAATGGTACCCCATGCTGTGGATACACTTTTGATCAAGACAAAGACGCAGCACCTTACTAGTGCACGCTGACAGGATATGAGCTCACTTTGTTTGCTCCGCACATTACCATTAAAAGATGTGCCGCTCTGAACCCAGCCACATTACTCCCCCTCCCTTCAACGAGTAATGAGACAGATGCACATGATTGTGTGAACTGAACGGAAGAGAAGACAAAGGGACGGGTAGACCTGACTGATGTTCCCCTATCTGATCCCCAAGGCGAAGTATATGTCGATGGCTCTTGTTTCAAACTACCAGATGGCACCACCACTGCAGCATATGCAATTACAACGTTACACACTGAAGTTGAGACCTACCGTATTCCATATTCCATATCAGTCCGCCCAGGCTGCAGAGCTGGTTGTCATTCTCCGGGCTTGTGAGCTGAGTAAGAGACTCACTGTCAATATTTATACTGACAGTGAGTACGCCATCTGGGTTGCCCATAATTTCGGGTGCTTCTGGGCAGAGAGAGGCTTTTTTGACATCCCATGACTGAAAATACAGAATGGCCAATTGATACATAGACTTTTGTCTGCTCTAATGCTCCCTGAGTTAGCAATAATAACATGTTGTGCACATAAGGCAATAACAGATGATGTTGGAAGAGGAAATGCATTTGCAGACCAAATAGCTAAAGAGACAGCTAGGTCTAAGATGAAAAAAATGCTTGTGGCAGGTCCCACTAGGTGAGTCCCAGACAATGGAATGTTTGAAGACACGTTAGAAAACATTAAAGAGATACAAAGTGAGACAACCCTAGATGAATTGACAATATGGCAGGAGAGTACACGGCGTCTGGATGAGGATGGGTGTTGGACTGATAAGTCCAAGAAACAGCGCTGGATGCTTACCAATTCCTATGTGCTCCCTGTGGTTACCATGGCCCATGGCCCAGCTCACATTAGTGCCAAGGGAATATGCAAAGTATTGGGCCAAGTGTGGCAGAATGACAACATTTCCAAAGTAGCCACTCACTTAGTGAAGCACTGTATGATTTGCATGATACATAATCCTGGGAAGGGTCCTCCTACACCCTCAGGTAATTTTGCACCACCTTCCTTCCCTTTCAAGGTTCTCCAGTTGGACTTCATTGAAATGGAACGAGTAAACAACTTGAAGTATGTACTGGTAGTGGTTTGTGCATTTAGTAAATGGATTGAGGCTTACCCCACTAAGGAGAATGCAGCTATGGCAACGGCAAAGGCGCTCTTAAAAGTGTTTTTCCCGCGCTTCAGATTGCCACGTTTGATTTGGAATGACAACGGAAGTCACTTCAATTCGAAAGTCATCGAATTGATGTGCATGCAGCGAATCACCCCCAGTCAGCAGGCCTGGTTGAGAAGTACAATGGTACTCTCAATCTGAATTTAGCAAAGATACAAGAAAGTACAGGATTGCGATGGCCAGATGCGTAACCTTTAGGCTTAGCCTTGTTATCTACTAGGACGACTGCATACTCTAGGACAGGGTTGTCACCCTATGAGGTGGTCTTCGGCCACCCTGCTAATGTCTGGGGCATCCCAAGGCCCAATCGCTTTTCCGAGATAGAGTACCCTTTACTCATGGACTACTTGTTTGAGTTAAGTAAAGATCTCTGTTCTCTTCATCAACAGATCCAGGGCATCAGCTACAACCCAGAGATTACGTGTTGGTGAAGAACTTTCAGAGGAAGAGCTGTCTGGAGACTCATTGGAAAGGGCCACTGTTGGTCCTCCTTGCCACTCGCACGGCGGTAAAGCTCAACAGCCGAAAACACTGAGTGCACAGGAGACACTGCAAACATATTCCCCTCCCATTTCCTTATGATAAGTGGGCACTTGAGGGCAGCACTGATCAGGAAGCGGAGCAGGTGCTCCGCTTTGTTCCCTCTCTGATGCTTGGTAGAGGTGGTCGCAGACTGTCGAGGAGAGTGATGCTGCCCTGCTTGAGGTGGTTCCCCTGCAGAGAAGGGCCGCCCCAGTTTCTCCCACTTCAGATCCACAAGAGTCTGAGTCCCAGTGCCCATTTGATCCTGAGTTTCCCCCCCTTTTTTAGACGAAAAAGTACCTGGAGCCACTAGGTATAATCTACGCCCCCGGCATAAGGACAGTGCCCCGAAGGGACAGTCTAGCAGTTAGGGAAGGACTTGAGACCAGGGTGTGGGTACTGTGCTTAAGGTACCTGTGCTCGAGTAGGGTGAGCTGAACGGGTGCACTGCCCTGGACACTGGACAGGATTGTTGAGGGTACTTGCCAAGGAGGGAGGGTGCCCTATCCTGAAAGAAGAGAATTTGTTTCCAGCAAGGATTGCGATTGCGCAACCCCTTCGAGGCAGTGTTTAATAGCACCGTCGTTGATGAACAATAGGAGCCTACCAGTGAGGCTCTAGACTGATGCTTGGTGACTTGTGCCCCTCTGGTCGATTGTATTCTTGTGGCTCTAATTCCTAAGGTTTCTTCCCCTGTACCCATTTGGCTGTGCAGTCATGAGGGAGGAACTGCCCCTGGTGGCTCTACCACAAGGGCAGAATGGTCCTGGTTGGTCTAGTTGGTTACCAGGAATAATATAGTAGTGGTGATTTTCTTCCTCATTGTAATGATCATACTATTCGGGGTGGTGTGGTATTTAGAAGAACACCATCCACACTCCGATTGGGACTACCCCGGTTCCACCCAAGCACCTGTTTGTCACAATAGCCCGCATAAGGAAAGACATAGACAGACATATGTTGAAAATGCTGTTGTTCAGATGCTTCACCAGGTTCACAATATAACTAATACAACAAATTGCTGGGTGTGTGGGTTACTCCCCTGTGTTATGCACCAGAATGCTTTACTAGTGTCCTTACCCTTGTCGTACTTAAGGAGTTTTGAGGCTTGGTTCCAGTTGCTTTCCATGGTGTATATTCATTATCATGCTAATGCCATGAACATAACAGAATCTGATTATGAGACAGTTCTGGAATATATAATAGTACACTAGGGTTATACTCTGGGAGTGGATGAAAAGGAGGGCACATTGCATCCCAAGGCTTGCATGAATGTATACGACAATAATAAAAATGTCACATGGTTGCAAGATGAAATGTTGGGTTTTCAGGAATTCAAAGTCTCAGAATACTTTAACTGTTTCCATGCACAAAATATCACTGGAGGCACAGTCATGCCCGTACCTGTAATTGATACTGCAGCTAGTTTTTGTGTCGAAGGCTATGGGAGTGTTTTGGTGGGGCAGAGTTGTTGTACTTATACATATCAATTGAACATTACTATTAGCCCACCTTTATTCACGCCTCCTAACGTATACTTCATCCGTGGAGCCATTGCTTATACATGGCTCCTTAGGGGCTGGTCTGGTCGGTGTTATGTTTCCTTTCTTTTACCCCCCATTTATATTGCACCGTCCAACTATCATAAAGCCCACAGACTACAACGGAGAAGTGTATACTTGTCCCGAATGAGGAGAGGTATTGACACAGCAGATATTGATCAGTAGGATACCACTTTGCAGCAAATCACGGATGCCATGAAGGGTATAGTATCCTTTTGGGGACCTATGTATAACAGTCTTAGCCTTCGCCGCCTCACCAGGGTTGTAGAAGGGGTCATTAATACTACAGCAGGCATACGCACTAACCTTACATCTGAGCTCCAGGCTACCAGGTTCTTTGCTTTTTCAAAATTGGATGGTTTTAGACATCATCCTTGCAGATGGGGTGGAGCTTGTCTCATCATCGGCAGCAGTTGTAGTATATACATCCCGGACCACCCTCCTAATGTATATTCTGCTATCCAGAAGCTACATAGGCTTGCATCTGACATTCATCAGGATAATGGTTTGTGGTCCTTGACAGTGTGGTACTGGGGTCTTCTATCCTCCTGGGGTTGGAGGATAATGCTTTTTCTAGTAATTATTGCAGGTGTCATCTTCACATACTGTCTATGTGTCAACTGCCTTCCAGCATGCTGTACCTATTGTGTGGGCAAGCTCACCCCTACCCCTAAATTGCCAGGACGAACAAATAAAGATTCCACTATGATGATGCAGGACATACAGGATATGATGCTGATAGACAAGGGTATTTTTGAATACTAAAGATATTTTGATGTACATGTGCTACTTTGGTTCCCTTTGCATTTTGAGCAACAATAGATTTATTATCTCCTTTGCTTAGAATTGTAAAGACCCTACTGGATAGCGCCGATAAAGCATTTAGCCTCCACTGCTAAAAGGAGGGGCTGTTAGGTTTGAAGAACCCATTATCATTATGCACCCGTTATATACTATATTAGGTTAGCAGTGTGCTGCTAAATAGAAATAATTTGTATTCCCTACATGCAACCCGCTGAGTTATACCTGTAATGTGCAAGCTTCAGTTAGCAAATGTGACTCTATTTTGTATTCTGTAATCCCTCTGGAGCTGTGTTTCAACTAGGTCTCGAGACTTATGCTTGCATCAGCAGACCCTCGTGTTTAGTGATTATTTTTCTTAGCTGCTCAAGGTTGGACTTTGTCTCACTAATGAATAGGCCATCTTGCCTTTGCATACCTATGTTTGTGTGTAACTCTGCCTCCTTGTTAGGAGACACCAAGATTCAGCGCGGCGACCTTGAGACCATGATAACATGTACCCATCTAGCAGGTTGTAGCTGATCTCTCTGTGCCCCCTTGTTCATGTTCGGCCTGAGCCGGTAACTTTCCACTGTGGGCGTGGTTGGGGGTTCTTGGAGGAATGATTATGCATTGCAGACTGTTGGGGGAGACATTCCCCTCGGCAGACACCTTAGGGTGCAGGTCAGATTGGACTCCTCTGCAGAGTATTACTAATCAAACATTGGTTTGTATTCTCTACTGTCTGCCTGACTCTTCATTTGTTTGGAAGGTGATAAGTTGGTTGTAAAATATCCCCGGTGGCCCCTAAGGGCCACTTCCTTCAGTGTGGGCCTTCCAATGCAGGTATAGCACTATTTTGTATTAACAAATGATCCGTTTAATCATGTCCCTGGTAATTACCATAGCTTCATCTGTTGGTACCAGAACTGTAAGCGTGGGTAATGTGTAGGACCCAGGATGAATTGCTTTGACGTTGTTTGTGTTCATGGGAGTAATGCAATTGACTGTTAAGTGCTTATGGGTTCACAATTATAAGCCATGAGCATCAACCTGTTGTACTGAGTCATTGCTGTGGCGGCAGGAAATGGTGCCACCTCTGTGTGGGTGTGCAATGTTGACAAAATCCCTGATCTATCTAGGGTTTAAAGCAGTGCAGGTTGGAGTAACTCCTTCTGTGCTGGACCTGACCTTGGGAATAATGTTTCTACTCAGATCAGGGGTCATAATGGAATTTTCATCTTGAAATCAGTTGTAGACAGTTGCATTATGCAATATTGAGTACAGACACATGGCCCTATGTAAGTATGTATGTAGGCATGTATGTGTGTATGTGTATGATTGTGTGTGTGTGTTTGTAAATAGATGTGTGAGGGGTTGGCTTTACATATGGTAATAAAATATTACTTTACAATTTTAGAAAAACAGGAAATTCACTGTAAATCCAAAGGTTAAAGTAATTTTATAGTTACGGTAAAATGTCCACCAGTTATAGTTATATTTATCTCATGTAACTATAACTTGTGCCCTAAGGTAACTATAACATGTGAACCTGCCCTGAACAGTTTTCTCATCATCATTTTTGCACACATTGCAGTGATATCATTAATGATGTAATAGATGGCATGAGTAATGTAATATGTGGAGTAATTAGCAATGCACAGTGTGCTGCATCCCATTTAGCAATCAATGTGCCCAGGTCTACCAATGTGCGTTCTCCCTGTGGCCCGTCTATATCTTCTAAGAGGCCCACCAATGCAACACAAGCCGTCCGCTCAAGAGATTTCTCCAGTACCCAGGATAGGGTATTAAATGCAGCACACCAGTAGGTCATAATTACTAGGCAGGTCTGTATCATATAGAATGATCCTCCCACTACTTAGGGCATTGGAAGCAAGTATGAGCATGGCTGTTTTTGAACCTTCCACAATCTTAGAGGTAGGCAGTGTGTAAGTACTTCAGCTGTATAACTCGCAACCGCGAGTATATGGAAAATGTTCTGGGAGCCATCCTGGCATCCCTCCTGTCAAAGTCATCAGGAGAACCTATCCAACCCTCCCATTTTTGTTTCCGTAGTGTGAATTTATCAGGCTCATTGAGGATCAGTGATTTATAAATCTGGGAAATGTCTCTATTTCCCAGTGGTCTCATATGATGTTTTGCTTCCTTAAGGGTGAACTCAGGGAATTCTTTCAAGGCAGTTCCATATGAAAATATGGTACGGCATAAATACAAGAGTCTAAAAAAATTGTGACTTATGAAACTGAAAGGGCTACCAGGTGAACAGTGACCTATGAACACATTAAAAAATAAAGCTGACAGACAGGCCCTCTGGAGGAACACAGGATATAATCCATTGTTCTAGAAATGTTTTAATGTTCAATTCCTCTCCCCACTCCAGGAATCGAATGAACCATAGATTAGTACGACTACAGCAATCTTTCTTCTTCTACTACCTAGTCTTCTTGGGTCTGGGAGATATTCTATTGCCTCAGCACTGAGGTCTTCAGGCCATATACTGTGTCTTCTAGTTGTGACAACTGCTCCTCCACTCTAGTAACTCTTTCCGCCGTGTTCCCGAAGAACTGGTGCATGAGGGTGGCATCTATCATGCCCCAAGGCTGAATCTGCTGGTCCACTGCCTTTGTCATCAGGCCTCAGGGAGATCCCCTCCCAGGGGACCTCCAAAAACCATTCCCAGTGAGGACTGAGATCCCAGCAGAGTTTTACAGGGGTGGAGCCCAGGCTACACAGCTACTTGCATCTTCACCACCTCACCATTAAAGGCAAAGGAGGTGATGCGACCCACTGACCGTGTGCAGCCTTGTGGGTGCTTTATGAGCCAAAACCTCTGGGGTCTCCCCCATTCCCCACTCCCTACAAAGAATGAGTTAATCAGTGCTTGCTCTGCGGGAGAAGGTGGAGGGGGACCGATTGCATTTAATTAGTGGGACCTACCAAGTTAGAGATACGCAACCGGCACAGCCTGCAGCCAGTGCACCACTAGGATCGTCTCCTGGGGCGAGGGTAAGGGAAAGGGAAATCACAGTAGGAGCTCCAGTCACCCCCTGTCTTCAATGAATGGCCACCCGCAGAAGCAGTTTAATCTCACCAGACCCTCCCTCTTCCGGGCTTCAGCGTACAGATTACGACACACCTGGCAATCAGTGGCGGCGCCTAGAGGGAGTGATGTGGGGCAGTGGGGCGGGGAGGGGCAGGGTGGGGGATAGTAAACTCGGTTTTACGGCAGAACGGAGTTAAGTAAATAAATGCTTAAAACAAATAACATTGCGCTCGCTGCAATGCCAAATGGCGATACAGCGCGCGTAATGTAATTCGTTTTTTAAATTTACTTAACTCAGTTCGGCCGTATGCCGAAGTTATGTTATGTTATGTTAAATGGGACTTTTATAGCGCAACGGCTACTCCAAAGGAGTGTCCCGGCGCTTTTGTGCTCCAGACCAAAGAAAGAGCTGGAAAAAATAACAGTAAAAAGAGCAGGGGCCTAAAGAGGGGGCAGATTATCCAGTGAACAGCCAGGTTTTTAAGTCTTTTCTGAAGGCAAGCAGGTTAGCGGTGTTTCGCAAGGACACCGGTAAGGAATTCCATAGCTGCGGAGCAAGAAAGCTAAAGGACCGGCCGCCTAGCCGAGCCCTTTTGATGCGTGGCACCCGAGCCAAAGCCAAAGCTTCTGACCTGAGGGATCGTACAGGTCGATAGAAGTCCAGCCTCCTCTGAAGATATTTGGCACCATTGCCATGCAAGGCCTTATGGGCGAGAGTCATGGCCTGAAAAGTTTACTACCCCCCACCCTGTCCCTCCCCTGCCCAGCTGCACCGCCCTGCAGAGCTTCCTTGAGGAGCTGCCACTGCTGGCATTGTTATCTGCAGCCTGAGAGCAGCGATGCAGCCCTGGTCCAACCACAAGATGGCTGTACCTCAGCCATTGTGTCACTGGGCTCCGGGGACTCACTTTCTGCATGCAGCGTTGACCTCCTGTTGCTGCCCTGGTCTGTCCGGGATTGCCACTGCGTTCTTGTGTTTGCCATCCTGTGCCATGGGCATGGCTTTCTTCTTTCTGGCCGCTGGATGGGTACCAAGCTCCCCAATGCAGTCCATCCACTGTTGCATTCCACTTCATTTCCTGGAGGTGCATCTCAGGTGAACGTTGCCACGCAGCCAAAGGTAGGGAGCGGATTGCATTGCCAACAGCATGATTCCACCAGATTAGGACGCTAGGCCAAGGTGCTTAGGAAAAGGCACTGGCCATCTTCAGACCTTATCTTTACAGGCAGGCTCTGGTGCTTAGCATTTTCAGTTCATTTCCACAAGATTTACCTTGAATAAGATTCAGTTGGTGAAACTCACTCATAGTAAAAGCACAAAACTGGGTAGTCCAAAAGTAAAGATCAAGGGGGTTTGAATGGATGGAACCCATTTGCTGGAAGGGATGATAGGGTGTACAAGTGGTACCATACGGTTCCCTGGAAAAATTAGAAATTGCTGTGGACTAAGTAACTTCCGAGTCCAATTTCCTGGTACTTTCTAATTTTTCCTCAGTGTCACCCAAAGCCTTCAGCCACATTCTTCATCTGAAATTCAATGGATTTTCTGCATTCCTGTGGGCTCCATAATTATGAAAGTGCTAGTAACTGCTGTCACTAGTCCAATAAGAATTAGGAGGCCAGTCAAAATGACGGCTATTGTGGTATGATTAACAGTATGGAATCAATACCTTTCCTCTATGCAGCATGTTTGCTTGGAGTTTCATGGATCCGTAGCAACAGAGAATGTATTGTTTATGGATCTTCACCTCCAATTCAGATGAAATGTGTCAGGAACTTAATAAAAACACTTCAATTTGCTACCAAATGATTTAGATCCCGGCTAATGGCCCACTAAGCTGATGGGTCAAATAAGGCCATCCCCTCTGCCTTCCTAGCAAAAGACTTCCTGTTATATAGTGGGATCCCTGTCTGTCAGTTATTTTTTGATGAATGTGGGTCTGCTCATGTTTGTCAAATCTTAAACCGAGGCGTGCCACGATTGACCACGAGCAATAATTGTGCACCAGCAGCATCTCCACTGGCACCAAATCAGTAGTATCCAAATTCTAAATGGGGTGGGGAAGCAAAAGATTTAAAGGGGAAAGAGCATGACCAATTTAAACATGTCTTCCAAGTGTGGCTCAATAGACACGTCAA
Organism: Triturus cristatus; assembly: GCF_964204655.1. Classification (NCBI taxonomy): domain Eukaryota; kingdom Metazoa; phylum Chordata; class Amphibia; order Caudata; family Salamandridae; genus Triturus; species Triturus cristatus. The sequence goes on along the minus strand of NC_140588.1, from coordinate 852,722,790 downwards.
ATAAGATTTGACACTATAGCTTCAATAATGATGCCTGCAAGGACAGTCTCTTATTCATTAGAGCTCATATTTATGTTTAGAGGTTTGTTCAAAAAGAACTGTTGATGGACAGAATGCAGAACAATGTCATACATTCACCCCAGTACAGAGATCTGGGCCGAAATCCATCGCTTTTTTGCTCACCATGCCATTCCAGTTTAGACCCAGCCATATGCAAATCAGTCTTGACTCTGTGCCCCATGGGAGCAGTCCAGCCCGAACTGCCAGGCCAGGTCCTCCCTGGACTGGAAACAAGCATCCTAGGACCGGTTTCACCCCTCTTCAGCCAGGATAGCTTGATTCCAGTGGCATGGAGAGCACGGGACTCACGTCTGAGCATACCCGTCCCACTCGGGGTGACAAATGCAAAAAGAACTGTTGAGAGACCTGGGCCTAAATCCATCGTTTGTTCAGCACCTACAACAGTTGCAAACAACCACCGAGTTAAAGAAATAGCCACTTCAGCTGAGTTTGAAAAGTCGGCAACAAAAGCAGAGGTCATTTTATCAGTAAAAAACATGATTTAGTGGTACAATTTTATAAAATGTAGTATTTCATTGGGGGACAATTTTCTTCAAATGTTGCAATGGAACCTCCTTTTTTCGACAATCACTGCGAAATATAAGAACGCTGGCAAAGATGACACAAAACTGCTCATCTATTATTCATTAATTTTCGGATGTTGCCATCTAATTCTTATAATGACTGTACACAACTGACATTGCAAACATGGCCTTCCTTGGAGTGACAAGCGCATGGAACGGAACATGATGCTAAATAGTACAATTTACACACATTAAGTTGTGACTGTTCAAGTTCTGGAAAAAGCAGATGAGTGCTTTTAATCTGTCACACTCCGCGTTCATTTTGCCTCTATAAATAGTAGCTTTGACAGTGCATAATTCATTTTCAATTTAAGAAGTTTCATCTGACAAATTGCTATATCTTAACTGCTATGAAACGCATTTTACAATTAAATCAATCATACATTTCTGAATTGGTTTAGACAACCATTTCTAATAATCTGTCATTAGAACATTTTAGCAGCTGTGGTTTTGGCTATCTCCTTGTCCAGATGAAGAGAAACAGGAAATGTGCTGCATGCATACAATTCTGGCATGTAATCTACTCAGCTAATGAATATATCATTCATCAAGCGAGAAAGAAAACACCATGAAAAACACTTTGAAACGCGTGCCCTAAAGAGACCCAAACCTTGCTTGAATCATCAGAAATGTATGAGTGTTTCATGTCCTTCAATAATACAACAGAGATGCACGCTGTGGAATGCTATTGTATAATGATGTGAATGTGTATTGATGGGAAGAATGATACTGTGTATGGCAAGGGGGTTGTTCCCCTTGATGTTTTTTTTTCTTTGTACTGACATTCAAGTTCAATAGATCTTAAAAAAAATATAAAAAAGTATGTTTTAAAGCTAATAATAATACAACAGTGATTGCCAAACGATATAAGAAAAGGGCTCAAGAAATCAGGTCAGCTTAAACGGTTTTGTGATTGTATTACTAACGGTCTAGTTGTCCAAATGCGAACTTTGCCTATTGTTGCATCAGGCAGGGCTGGCTTTAGGGCAGTGCTACCGGTGCAGCCGCACTGGGAGCTGACCTGGAAGGGGGGGAGGGGGGATAATGACCTGGGGTGAGGCTCTGGCTTTAGCTATACATGCAATTTAAAAGCACCTGCTGCAGAGTTCCTTGTTCGAGCACGTTTTAGGCAGCAATAAAAATGCGAAGATAACTCTTGTGGTTAATGCTCCTGCTAGAGAGGGAGAGAGATCGGAGTTTTGTCCAGTGGTGGTATTCATTCGCCATAAAGTAGCACAGGTGGTTAATATGTCTGATGCAAAGAACATACTAGTATTGAATGTGGGTAGCTGAGTGGAATAGTAAAGCCAGCATTTACCAGCACATTGAAACAAAAGAAATGTATTTGACAGATGGGCTACAGAGAGACTTGGGGTACTTTTGCCTGGGTGGTAGTGAGGGAATGCGAGGAGGAGATCTTGGGGGGGGGGAAAGATTGTTGATCCGGGCGCCACGAGCACTAAAGCTAGCACTGGCCTCAGGGCTGACCACCTCAAATGGAAATTAAGCAATACACCACACTCCCATATTGTGCACTATAATGACAGTAAAAATAGTTTGTACACCAATCATCTAGCTCCAATTACGTTGCAGGTGGTTCCAGGTCTGTCGGCTTGTATTGCTCTTCGTAGGCCATGGCTTGAGTCAAAGATTGGAGGTACATGGGAGGCTCCATGCATATGAGAAGCATCTTGGGCTCAGCCTGAGCTGTCCAAAGATAGCTGCCGATGTGGGCTCAGATATAGTGGCAGTTCCTATGTAAGTACTATCTAGTGCTCCCGAATCCCCCCACACGCACTGTGCATCAATGCATTCCAGGTAGGCACAAGAAGTGATAGCTCGGAAGGGGTGCTTGATGACCGGACTGCACCTTTGAGTAAGAAAGGGCATATGAAGCAGGTCTCAGCACCCCTCTAATCGTATCTTTGGGGAGATGTTAGTAGTGAGAGTTGTGATAGGAACTTAGGCATGATGAGCCTTGATGTGTGAAACTGGTGTATCCAGCCGATGGCAGTGAGAACCCCCACGAAGGATCAGGGATGCTAACCTTGTCTCGTTGAGATGTTTTCATGTAACAACATTCATGGCGGGGCATCCGGGAGCTCCCTGATGGAGCAGCACATATTGAAGACGGTGGCTTCCTACATGCATTATGGACAGCATGGCCTGCCAAACAAGTCAGTGTTGGATTTCAGGACTAAAGGAGTGATAACGGGCTATAACCCCCTGGGCCTAATGATGCATATTCTGCAGACCCTTACATTGGTGAATGCAGGTCAGTATCCAAGGGGAGTTAGTCTACAAGTAGCTGATGACAGAAGCACACTGGAGTGGGAAGGACAGATCCCTGAATTAGCCACTTGGGTCATTGTTAGTTCATAAGTACATGAACTCGAAGTTATCATATCCTTAGCCGCTTGTGAACTACAACTTTTCAGATCTTGTAATTATTATTGGCAACAACAGCTTTCAAATCAACAAGCCGTAAATTTAGAGAAGTTATATGTTTAGGGTCTGGTTTGTCAAAGAATGGAGGGTGAAAAGGGAGAAACAAAAGCGAAGACAATGAGCCTGGGGAAGGGGATGGAGGTGCCAAACACAATGGTGAAGGTTCAATGTAGGAGTTTGCTTATCTTGAAGTAAGAAGAAGCAGGGTGCACTCCTAAAATGCTCAGATGTTATGGAATATAGGGCCAGATGCACTCTTTCCTGCTTGTAAAGTATTGGTCATAGTTTGGGACTGCTATTTTTGTGACCAGTAAATAATTGATTACACATTTTATTTAATTTTATGAAGGCTTGATTATTTAGAAGAGTTTCCAAAGAATATATTTTAATTATATTGGGTTTGTGTTTATTATTGTTGAAATTCTGTATATAATTATTATTGTTTCTTTCTTGTTGGTGGTTCTCTTTGTATGAATGTAGGATTGGTAGTTTTAAAATGTGTTTTATAAATATTAATTGATGAAATCCATTATTAATTTTGTGAATTTAAGTTCATACATTTCAGTTTATTTTACATGAATCTCGTAATAAGTTGGATTTTGATTTTTTTTAATACATTTTAATATTTGTAAAAATATTTGTATTATTATATATTTGTGTCTATTATTGTTTTGTGAAATGAAATTGTATTTTTTAATAATTCACTTCTATTGTCAAAATATTGTGTTTGATGTGATCTTTGTGACAATAATTAGCTTAATTTTCCTGGAAGGCTCTAGAGCTTTAAAGCAAAGCTTGCTTGTGTATGAGAAAATGTGCAAAAAAGAGATTAACTGGAACGGGGAAGTAATTTCACTGGACAGCTACATAGAAGTGGGGAGAGTGCTAAGAGGCTTAAGTATCCTGATTACACCTACCTATCATAATCCCCACCCCAATTTGCTGGAAAAGTGGTCTCTCCTATATGCTGTCACTTGCAAGAACATGCTTGGACTGTTGTCTCAATATGCAGCTGTCGATTTGATACAAGTGGGAGAAGAACTGAAGAAGATGAGGGAATCATTGGATAAGCATTCTGCTCAAGAGAAGGTGCAGGATTTCCTGAAGGAACTAGAATCCTGCTTTGCCAAATATGAGGAAAGAATCCAGAACAAATGAAAATCTACTACACTACTGGGCTCATCCTAACATCTGAAAAGAAATATGATATTGTGAGTAAGGAATTTAGACAAGCCAATTCCCTGAGCAGTATGAACTTGAAACTTCTGAATTGAGCTCGGACACCTTTTCCAATGTTGATGATTTACAAGGAGCCTGTACTATCAATGCATTGCCCTTCGCCATGGTTGAGAAATATCCTTTCTTTGTGACAGGGACCCCGAAGAAAAACAGCAAAAGGAAGAGGAGACAGCAGCAATGCAAGAAAATCCATTGGGGAGTTGCAGTCAAAGTGACACAACATGCCGCATGGGACAGAAATACGGCTGAGCAAGAGAAACAAGTAATGGGTGAGAATAACCTTACAGTAGTTAATCTATCTCCCCATGAGCTCCGTCACGATGAACGTTCGCTGTTAGAATTGGGTTTATAATTCTGCCCCAGTATCAATTTTGATTATTCCTCTTTAAATAAAGCTGCTTAAAATCTTCACCCAACAAAAAGAAAAACGAAGTGGGAGGGAGTGCAATTTAGAGTACACAACCTGATGCCACCTCTTACAGCCTTGAGGGCTTGGCTATTCTCAGAGAATTTGAACTAGGGGTCAAGGACTGGGAATCCGAAAGAGAACTGCTTGAATCATAAAGAAAAGCCACCTTGTTTGTGGTCAAACCCACTGACAAAGGAGGCAATGTCGTGTTGTGGAAAATCAATTATTAGAGGGACAAGGCTAAGACAATTTTAGTTACTTAAATTATTCACTGAGCGCAATAGAGTTCCATGAATAGAATTCATCATTGTGAATAGACATCATGTTAAATACACATTTTGAAGAATGCGAAGCATGACATTCCTATTTGGTTTCTTTCCTTTTTCTATTTGAACAGATACTAATTGACCACTTTGGAATCGGGTAAACAACACCCTGATTCACGGAGACTGTGACAAGACACGGCCTCCCCTCTCTCTTTTTAGGTCCTGAAGAAAGCCCCCTGATCCATCTCGGCAAACCATAGGGCTGAAACATGTCGACCTTTTTATGGACACTTTAGTGCAGTAGACTAATAACAGGTCATCCTATGCACAACACTGCTTTTAAATAATCTCAAACCTAGACCGATTAAAATATAATCTAGGTATACGAGTTTTTTGCGCCACCTTTATAATTCACTTCACCAGAGCACCTCCACCTCTCTTTTCTCGTTGATTACTACTGCAATAACCAGTGGTTCACCTCCGGATGGAGGAAGCATAGACTAAAAAAGAAACCCAATGATGATGCTGTCACGTTTTTAAAACAGGGCGGAGAACCAAGATATACCGCCTTACGACTTGTGTACGTGAATGAGGGTTTTTTATCGGTAAACTACACAAACGTTACAAACCCTGGTTACTCAGGTCAAGTATTCCATTCTCTTTTGATATTGAGTATTGGCTAATTATCCCAGTCACTGACTTTCTCTTTTGCTTGTTCAAGTTTCCAGCATCAAAGATCTGTGAGGAATCGCTGGGGGAATAATTTTCCCAGGGATAAGGTCTTAGGCTACTGTTGCAGGAAAGTTCTGAAGTAACACCTTGAGACACCTCCTCCCAGTGCACACAAAAGCAAATGAAACCAAATGGTGTGTGAATTGGTTGTAGTTTATATGTACTTCAGAAAGCAACATGGCTACCTTACCATGTGACAAGGCTTTCTCTCGTCAGGGACATCTTAAGGATTTTGGGAAGCCTGAACCTAGCACATTTTTGGGGCCTCTGATTCGAAACAACTTTCAATTTATGATCCAGTTTCAGCTCTTTCATGCACTTTTTGACCAGGCCTCCGACAGTGCACAGGCACATTTGCCCAGATACCAAAGGTGTTCATATCTGATAATAATGAGTTGTGTTTTCAATATTGTAACACAGTAGCAGTTCACTAATATTACTGCAAATAATATATATGACATCTATCCATATCTCATGTGTGAGATCCTGTTTTGATCTAAAAAGGATCTTTTTTATGGATGGTGCATGAAACATAAACACAACGGGTCCGATTCACAACGGTAAACTTAAACTTTTGTGTACAGTTACTACTTTTAGGTATTCACAAAGATAAACTTAGACCAAAAGTCTAACTTTACTATCAGTAATTTGACTAAGTGAATGTCGATAAATAGTAAAGTTAGACTTTTGGTCTAAATTTGCCTTTGTGAATACCAAAAAGTAGTAGACTTGCATAAAAGTGTAAGTTTACCTTGGTGAATCAGGCCCGGCATTTCTCTGCAAAATGTCTTTAACAGACTCTCACACATCACCCACACTAAAAACAAAATTGAGGAAAACAGTATTTCAAACAATCTGTTTAAGAATTATTCAGGGTCATCAGGGCAAGACTCTCTGCAGATCAGAGTTGGCTGTATCAGGGAGCCGCCTCTGAGGAAGAGGGTCCTGGGCCACAGCCTACTTTGCCTATGCCTTAAAACATCTCTGTCTCACGTGAATGGCCGAGACTTTCAAAGCAGATCTAGCAAGGCAAAGGCCATAGACCAGCTTGGGAAAATGTTCCCAGGTGGGTCAAAGCTATTTTTTTGTTGAACCATCAGTCAGGGGCAGAGGAACATTTTTGGGTGAATTCAGGGGCAAGTATTTGGGCTTGAATTTGTTGCGGAAGGAATTGGGAAGGATCCCAAAGGGAAGGTCATGCAACTGGGTAAATTGGGCACATTGGGCGTAGGATATACCAATAGTACAGAGTCACCAAAATTGTCAGACTAATCACATCCAATTAAAGGTAATATCAAAAAGGGATTGTGTCTCACTTATATATGTGATCATTGGTGTATGGAGAGATACATGAATTCCTAATAATTGGTCCGATCTTTGTCATTTTTTTCCCTCATTACCTGCCTTACAGGTGTACAGTGAAAAGTGAGGACCAGTTTAACTCTTCTGTAAATCAGGGCTCCTGTATAGTACTCATCAAAGATCTTTGCATTGGAGTTATCTAAGTGAAATAAATATAATTTACATGGTGTCCATTGACAATAGGTAAACAGATAAAACACTAAGCAGCTCACCCAATCTTATATGGTGAATCAGAAACTGGGTTACTAATTTATAAAGGAAGCCTCACACCAACAGATCCTGGCTTTGTCTTAAAATAGGCCTCAGAGAAACTCTGCTTATCCCTTTATGCTATAACACAAGGAGCAAGCAGTTCCCCAGAGAATGTGTGTTAAGTTCAATCAGAAACAATAATTTCGAAGTTAAGTGGTAACAAATATTTCAATGACAAGAAAATGAAAAAAAGTACCCCAACCAATTTAGAAAATGGGAGGAAACCTAATGAGAAAACAAAATGACAAATATAATTACATAAGGAACTTCAGAGATATGAATTTTTAGTTTGAGGCAAAAAGTGCATTAAAAAAATAAAGCTCCAATCAGTAGTAATAGTTTGCAATGGACCAGGATTTAGGTGTGATTTTAAGCCAACCTCATTGAAACGTAGATTGCAAACTCATAGGTGGTCATCCCACCTCAAGTTTTACTGTAAGACTGATTCTCTAAAATGTAAGTCAAAATCCATCAGCGAGGCAAAGTCCAAGGCTGAGGCTGCAGAGGATCCCTCAGAGTTGTTTACATCATTGCTGCCCTCACAGTGAAACCTTTGGAACAATATTGGATTTCATAGCCACTGAGATTCCTTCATTACTGGAATAGGTTTGCTGCTTGACCTAGGTCAAAGATTTTACCTTTGGACTTAAGGCCTGATATAGAGTTTGGCGAACTGGTATTCCATCACAATTATGAAGGGTATCTTGTCTGCCTTATTACAAGTGCCTTAGGATAATAGGCACTTGTAAAAGGGCCAACGGGATATCCATCTTGTCTATGATGGATTAACAGGTCGGCCAAACTCTAAATGAGGTTGTTTGGTTTGCAGAATCCTGCAGTAGAGCAATGTTTGATGCTGTACCTGTGCAGAGCTCAATGAGGCAGGAAACCTTCTCTGCAAAAACCAGCAGAGCCTATTCTTAGTGTAGCAAAAATAGTACTGAGTAAGACAAACCTATTCTTCTTGTCCACCTCAAAGGCAACCTCCCTGGGCAAACCTCAGCACCCTTTCTGGTGATGGAAAACATGATTAAGACACACTTATCTCCAGCTGCTGGAAAGACATTTTGTGGTCCCTCTTACATCCGACAGCTTTATAGGGCATGCTTATCGGCATCAGGTCTTTCTCCAGCCGCCAGGTTTCCTGCAGGCTGCGGTCAACTGTTGTCAGCTGGACTTTGGTGGAGATAGGAGTCCTTCTGTTTTTCTTGCATCCCTGCAGTAAGTGAATAGAAAGGCAGATACATGCCCTTGGAGAGGTTCTCCAGTCCCTCGGTGTCAAAGAGAATTCAAGATTCTTATTTCTTCCAGCAGACCTTCTTCTTCAGGTGTACTCTTTCAAGGTCCAGGATTGTTCTGAGGCAGGTTTCTTGTGTGGTTACATAGGCACCGGCTACAGAACACCACCATTTTACATGATCATGCTTAAACTTAACATCTTTTTGAACAATTAATTTTGAAACACATTTGCTTGTACACCCATATGGAATAATGTTCTCAGATAGGATGGTGGCCCACTTTACATCAGTGATGGGTTTCCAGATGACAGATACCCTCAGGTAAATGGGGAGTTAGACAACTGCGTGACATTGTGGCAGATCAGTGCACCCTATGCATGTTAGGATAGGAAGAGCTAGGTAGGAGTATAGGACAATAGATATAATGATATGTTTCTATATAATCAATATAACAGCACAATGGTTAATCTGTTTATTTTCTTTACAATTCTTGTAATCCTGATTACTCTATTTTGTTTCCTTCTATTAATCATTGCCATGCACATATTTTACACAATAATCTTATGGCCTCAATAAATGCCAATTTGAGTATATCTTATGTTTCCCTTTGGTCATGCCTGAGTTACTAATGAAAGGGTTACATCTATTCCCACAAGTTCCTTGGGGAGTCAGGGTTCTAAGGTTGCAGACACCAACCATCACGTTGTAAGGTTTAGAGGTCTAGATGGCAAACTGCGAGCTAGCCATGATTTATGTCAACATAATCTTAACGTTTAACATTATATTGAGTCTCCTCAGCAATGAAGGGGCAACATGGCCAGTCTTAGCTGGTTACATCCCATACCCAGACATAACAAACCTTACAGCACATGAGCTACGAACACTATACACAAATATCGTATTTCTACACAGCTGTATGATACAATACGTCATGCGAACAATGACAATAAACCCAGTGGGGAATGCTCAAGCTGTAGAACATCATTAAGCAATCCGGCAATTAGACCAGTGACTAATAATTAAAAAATGGGAAAAGTTCCCACCAGACAGAAGAAAATTCTGTTCTGGATTGCACAAAAAAGAATCAGATTGAAGCAGTATTTTCCCATACGGGACCTCAAAATAAACACAAATTTCACACAATTTGCCTTCCTTTGGTGATAATTCACCAGGTAGAGTGTGCCACATGAGGCACAGTATTTGCTCTGATCTATATGATAACACATTGCACACAATCATTTGCTGTTTTACCAGAGGTGCTTAAGCAGTTTCAAAATGAATATGGGCTAGCCCCAGCCCTGGCTTCGGGGATTAAATGGGACATTTTGCTACAGTATCCTCAATAATATTAATTAATATATGGGAACGTAGCAGCATTGGCACTACTCCAATGCCTTGCACAGGTTGCTCTGGGAGACCAAGAGCACGAACTACCTAAAATTATTGCAGAAACCTATACATCAATAGGTCGAGATAATTAGAGTGCTAGACCTAATAAAATACAACTTAAGGGTAATTCCAACAAGGATAACTGGAAACAGGCACCAGAGTCTTCTAGAAAACGCTGCGATAATAAGATAAATAAAGGAAAGTCTAATCAGCGGGGTGGATCTCCTCAACAGGAATCATCTGAGAAGCGCTACAATTTGTGCAAACGTGAAACAGTTAAAGAGCCTGATAGGTTTCAGGGTCCTGATGCACTTTCTTTTCATTCCTTTCAGGAATCTTCAGAAAAATACTCAGAGAGAGGAGGACAATCAGAGCGCAGGTTGGAGGAGTATGTGAAACCGAAGAAGGACTTACAACGCTCTTTTGACTTCTTAATAAAAAAGCATTGGAAGAGCCAATAGGTCTTGCCTTTGGGAACTTATAAGTGTTTAGCCATGCAGTTATGCAGGATAGCGTGTGGCTACCTAGGTACTAGGTACGCTTTTCACCATGCTCCCCAACAGCAGCTCAATTCTGTCCCAAGTTTCAGCTTACCTTTCCAGCAACAACGAAGATCCTACAGAAATGGAGCCAAGAGAGCAAGCAAGCTCTGCCAGGAGGCTCACATCAAGAGGCATGGGAAGTGTAGCAGATGCAATGCACATCCACTGACTGTAGGGGTTGCTGCCAAGCAGCTTGCAGAGGAAAGCAGTGGAAGACAGGGGCTGATCTCATGGGAGAAGGGAGAAATGTGTGAGTGGCTTGCAGAAGAAAGCGGTGGAAGGCAGGGGCCGGGTTCGTGAGAGAAGGGAGAAAAGTGAGTGCACTTGGCTGCTTGTCTGACACAAGTAAGCAAGGCAGGACTCCTTATGAAAAAAAAAGTTAATAGTGATGCATGGTTGTTTTAATGTATCAAACTGCAGCTCTTGACTTAATGTGGTCCCGGATTGCAGTTGAAAGTTAAAACACAGTAATCAGTATAGCGATGGAGCTCTTTTTTGAAGTAATAAGGAAGGATTATGCACCATGTGGCCTTTTTATTCCCCCACAAACAATACATCTCACACATCTCTCGGTACAGCAGCCTTTTCAAAAGAGGAAATTAGCCATGGAGCCGTAGTCTCCGACGCGGCAATCAGGAGGTGTTGGGGGAAGAATGAGGAGATTAAGGGAACTAGGTCTGGCCGCAGCGCTCTGCACCCACGAGTGGCAAGGAGAGGGCAAAAAGGAAAACGTTGTACACTAAATGAAAACATATGGCCACTGATGAAAGGATCCATGTAGCTGGGTCAGTCGCCATAGCAGTAACAAGACAGACACAAGGGGCGACAAATGAACACAGTTCACCAAGCAATAGAATTTGTAGCAGAAGACCAAGCATCCAGTCAAAAAGCAGCATCATGTTCAAACTCCACAGAGGGTTTGCATCATGCCTCGCAGAGCAGCGCATGTGCGCTGCCTCTAGGGTTGATCTTAAAAAGGAAGAACAACTTCCACAGGAAAAGGCTCCATTTGAAAAGAAGAAAGTGGCTGGGATAAAAGTTAAACATGCTACTCATATTGAGGACTCTGCTTCTGAACGAGGAATGGGCTCCGATGCTGCTGGACAGCGCAGCAGAAGTTACAATAATTCACCAGAATCTTATGGAGTGTCTAGCAGCAGTAGCAGAGAGTGACTATGTCCAGGTGGAAACACCAAGACCAGCGACTAAGTGTCCCATTTTTTAGAGAAGTGCATGGTTTTCCAACCCCCAACCGCGATTAAAAGGTTACAATCACTTTTAGATATTCTGAATTTTGGTAGAATATACATACCAGATTATGCACAATAGGTTAAACCGTTTGATGAGCACAGTTTTCCGGAGTTCTCACACATACATTGGACACCAGAACACACACAGATCTTGCATTCAGTATAGGCTGAAAAGCTAGCTGTAAAATGTGTAAATACCACAAACTTGATAATCCGTGTAGTTGAGGTGAAGAAAGGATACACATATTTCACATTCAACTAGGTTTACACTGTACCAATTGCATATAAATCGCATGTATATTACAAAGCAGAAATGCATTTTGCACCAACAGAAAAAATACTGACTGCAGAACGGACAGCTGTAGTTAAAGAAAGATCATTGGCTCAGGGAAAATGCATAACTGTGGTAACCCCTATCCAGCGCTTACGGATACCCATTAGGGATCGATAATCAAAAACGACACAATCAATGGCCCATACTCATTCACCCAAACACAATCCCTCATTATGTGCTGGTTAAACAGAACTTTTTCAAAGTTTATACAAATCAGTTTTCAGAAAATACAATCTCATATCTAACACACTAAACACATAACTGAACTTGTAAATCAATCTTCTTTCCTCCAGCGATGGACCTAAAGTTGAGAATTTGATGGCAAATGACTAATTCTAACTATCTATCCATCTATCTATGTCGTCAAATAATCACAAACTCACTGTAAGATTAATATTGTTTGTCGAAAAATAATGTGAAATTAAATTGCTCATCATAAACAAGGCAAATAAAGAATAATTCATCGAGAGAGAAAAAGAAGATTTAGCAATGCAAGCAGTGTCAAACTCATATCCAATTAATAAAATGCAATGGAGGAGTGGATAGGCGAAGAGACATAAGTTTCAGAGGCAAAAATACATTTGCAATTGATTATGCAAAGTACGGAACATTAGCTATACTAACCCAAGAGATTCAGAGAAATATCACCCCATGGCCACGGGGGTAGTGGGTGCCCTCTGGAAGGATTCAGGGAACAAAGGTTACAGGATACAGGTTACAGAATGGGACAGGAAAACAGGTATGCCTCTATCTTCTATCTACAAACCGACGGACAGTGACAATCTCCCTCTGAGCTCTTCCCGCGCTACCTCCGACCGCATCCTCGCCAACCACACTCCCTAGGACACCCCAGTTATACCCTAAAACCTTCATGTCCAACCCACAGTTGTATCAACATTTACAGCAAATTCAGTCTCTTATTGGTCAATTTAGGGGGTGTTCTATCACACCACCATAGTCACGTTCATAATTTCACAGCGTTCTTTGTTCAAATATTTTCCCAGCTTACTAGTAACGATTAATGACTGCATATTTCCTTTCACTAGCAACATGTTTTAAATCACTACATTTCCTTTGTCCACTCCTGCTATGTCTGTGGAAGAAGTTTGTACATTTCACTTGATATCATGGTCATCCTTCCGTTACTTGGTAGACATTCAACACTCCTCGAAGGTTATCAACTTTTGCCTTCGCCTCTTCTCCCTTTCAGAGTTAGATTTTCAGCTTATTTATTCTTAGTATTTTCCTTTTAACCCACTACAGGCATGCAGAATTATAGGCCATTTTGTGCATCACTACAATGAATAAAACACAGACATTATTAATACACGAAATATACTTTTCACTGTTTACCACTCACCTGTTTACTATCCCATGTTATTCCTAGCAAGAGCATTATTATGCAAAAGCGGCATTATTTTTATTTATTTCAAAGGCAAGATGCAAAAGTGAAATTTGTTTCCTAGTTTTCATGCATTAGTTCACGCATTAGTGCACGTATGACCAAAGCATATTACCCATGTTTTTGCGGGGTTTTTTTTGCACGTTAATTCTCACGGCACACTGTTAGTAAGTGTTACTGGGATTCAATCCGAGCAGGTTTAATTTTTCTCGAATCCCTGCTCTATCACCCCGATTCCCGCCTTGAAGGGTGTCACAAAGGCCAGTGTTCCTAATCGTTCACGGCTTCTCAGCTAAGGCGGAAGAGCGTCGCCCCACTGCTTTACAGCAGTGAAATGAAGGAAACATAAAATGCCAATAACTCGGTATTAATATATCATTTTATGTTTCACTGCTGTGGCAGCTTGTAGGGGGCGGGCGGGGCTGCTTTGCCTACAGGGCAGGACAAGAGATGAGTGGTTGCACTCCCTACGTGTGCATTATTGTTTGGCTCTCGGGCCAGCCAAACAGTCAAGCGCACTTTGCTTGTTCTCTATGCAGGCTGTTTGGCAGCTTGGTGGAGAACATTCCCAGGCCCTTATTCCCTGGCTATTGTGATTGGCTATGGGGAGCCTGGGAGCTTCCTGCTTCCCTGTTCTGGCCTGGAGATACGACAGAGGGACAGCAGAGGAGAGGCCCGACAATCAGGTGAGTTTTTTTTCTTTATTTTTAATTCCCTCACACCTGCTCCCCTTTTCCCCCACCCCTGATCCATGCCAGCCCCCACTGTTCCTAATGCTAAAGCCTTACATCCTAGATGGATATAGTTGGCCAACTCACTTACAGCAATATATCTAGATTATGTTTATGACTGTACAGTAGAAACACATGCATACCTAGAATATGAACAAGAATTTCCTCTGCCCAGTAAATTAATGCCTCTAGATCAGTATGACTTTATACTCTATTCTGATGGTTCCGGCAGCCTGCATTTGGAACAAAATACCAATACTCTGCTACTCGATCAGCGGTAAAGGGTAAAATGAGGAATGAAGAATTCCAACCCCTTAAAACATTCACAGTCTTTATTGATTGCACTGCACAGCTGGCTGGCTGAACTGAAAGCTTACATTCTGGCACTAGAGAATACAGATGGGATTTGTATTAGTGTGTCCAGTCTTATGATGAGTATCTACACTATTGGAGCCAGAATGGATTCAGAGATTCTAAAGGTAACACTATCAAGCATAAAATGCTCGGGGGACAGGAGGATAGTAATACATGTTGCAGGGAAATCACTGGCTGTAGAAGCTGCCAAGGCAACAGTTCAAACTGCTGTAATAGCTGCAGTGACTCATTCTAACATGAGGTTGGAGGGAGACATCATGAAGGCTATCACATTGTCACCCTGTGGCATCCTGTTACCAAAAGGTTTTCCAACAAAATACTCCTACCAGGTTAGTGCACAAAATATTCCATTTGCTCACTCTTCCCGAAGTGAGGGATAGAGTAGTTCCAAATTTAGACTGTAGGCTAGCTAGACTTAATTCTAGCAGTACACGAAAGTCTAGCATCTGGTCATGCAGGAGTGGCAGCTAAAATGTCAATATTGCAGAAACGCTACTGGTGGCCTGGTCTATACAAACGGACTATGTGCTTAAATGTGACATTTGTTAGCAAATAATGGTTTCCACCACAGCACGCCCACCATGGACACCTTGCTTGATCTCGAACAAGCCTCTGGCATTTGTTTATTGTTACCACTAGGGACCCCTACTCTCTGATGGCTCTTTTAAATACATCATGTTAGCAGTGGATTCCTGTTTTTAATTCCTACGGGTATGGCCACAGCAATCGGCTGATGCTCGAACTGTTATAAAAGATTTGCAAGTCTTCATTGGCACATATGCAGTAGACAGATTCCATTCAGACCGGGATCCCGCATTTGCCTTGAAAGATAACTTTAGTGTTGATTGGGTGCTAACATTTCCACTTGCAAAATTGTATTCTGTTGAAGTTGCAAATCACAACCTCATTTCTGAAACAAGCTGCTGCATAGAAAATGTGAATTATGATTTGCATTACATCAACATGCTGCAACTTGAGATTATGATTCACTGTAGTGCTTGCAGATTGGCGCTTGATTGGTTGGGTTGTTACATGGCAGTAGTCTTTGAAGAAAAAAGAAAACATGTTGTCAGGCATGCAATTGTTGCAACTTTTATTGTTTAGGTAATAAAAACCATTACAAGCAGATGAAATCAGCTGTCTATTAAAATATCTAAAATATCTTTGAGCGAAAGACTGTGTGCACTGAAAATGAGCAGCCAGTGCATTACAGAACTGTTAGGTGTTAAGTGCTTAGTGGTCCAAACTCCAAGTGTCAGGTTAGTACATTAAAGCCTCAGGTGCGATGTCTTCAGTTAACACTTGAACCTAGGGGCTTTTGTTACATTTTACACATTAAAGCATGCTATGAGAATTTAAAACCATCAAAGGCCCTCTTTACGAGTAGCCCAGTGTTAGATGTGATATTTATTGCAGCAGATAAATAACAATACTGCAAGGTATATTGCTTACCGCAAAATGTAGGCAGAAAAAGTCGATTTAGGTCACTCACAGCACACAAAACAAGCGCATTCTTTTTCCCTTTATACTCTGGCAAGCGTTACCTGCTGAAAATTAACATGGAATGCAATATTTATTGCACCCAGTAAATACTAAGGGGCTTATTTATGAGCGTCCTGCATCACTTTTGCACCACGCAAAGTCACAGCATCGCCTTACTCTTCACCTGGGAGGCATTCCATAGGTGTAGCAGAGTTTTTTTTCCATGCATCACCCATGGAATTTGATACTGGTCCAGATTTACAAAATCATGTAATCCTGGGGAAGGGTCAAATCCATATGCCTCCTGAGGTGAGGTGTAACAAGAAGAATATGTTTATTTCTCCTGAATTGTTCCTCTTGCATTCTGCAGCACACAGAGAAAGAGGAAAACGTCTCTTTAAATGTTTTTGTGCAGAAATTTTGCAATTCTGCCTGCAACAGAGGCACCATGGTGCAAGGGTGCTGACGTTGGCGCAAGGATGCTGAAATGGCGCCAGTGCAGGCAGAAAGGACAGGAGTGCACTGTATTGCCCTTTTACTTTGACATAGGGTAGTCCAGCAAGGTGCCATGCTGCGCTACCCTAGGCCTAAATGCCATAAATGGGGCCCTAGGTGATATAAATACACAAAAGTCATAATTTTGGTATCTACAGAACCAGAAATTATAGCATAAAGCAATAGTTATCAGCAGTCCATAATGTTGGACCACTAGAGTTTTGTCAATTGTTTGTGTTGCTCTATTGCATAGAACAACATCTTGAGTTCCTGGTGACAGGTGATAGGATAGGATAGGATAGGATAGGATCATCACTTATAAAGCGCGAACAAATGCCGAGGCGTCTTGGCGCTGGTCCATAAGAAAGAAACTACTCCATCTACCTCCGGGTAACATCAAAAAGCCGTGTTTTTATCAGTTTTCTGAAAACTTGGTGACTTTCGGTAAGTTTAACAGAACTCGGGAGTTCATTCCACCGACTAGCCGCATGGAACGAAAAAGCTCTGCCGCCCCATCTGGCTTTTTTAACACGGTTCAGTTTCAGCAGGTTTTGGGTAGATGACCTTAGTGTCCGACCCGGGAGGTAAGGGCTGAAGAGCTTCTGGACTTCCTTAGCTCCCCCCCCATATACTGCCTTATGGACTAGGCATAACGCCTTGAACTCTATTCGCTGCTGAACTGGGAGCCAGTGCAATGTCCTCATTCCCTCGGCGACAGATTGTTCCCTAGGTACATCCAGCAGGAGTCTAGCTGCCGCATTTTGCAGAACCTGCAGTCTCTTCAGCAAGGTCTTATTCGATCCTAGCAGTACTGCATTACAATAATCCATTTTGGACAGAACTAGAGCTACCACCACATTCCTGCGGAGATCAGGGTTCATAAAAGGGAAAATCTTCCGCAGTATCCTGATTACATAAAAGCAGGAAGAGGCAAGATTGCTGACATGAGCCGAAAAATTAAGTTGGTTGTCAAAGACCACTCCCAAATTTCTGACCTTGGGCACAGGACAGGGACATTCACCCGCCGCAGCCGGCCACCAGACGCTATTCCAAATTGGACTACCCGGGCCAAATTCCATTATCTCCGTTTTCTCGGTATTAATCTTAAGGAAGTTTTCTCGCATCCATCTCATAATTTCTGACATGCAGTTATGAAACTTCCTCGCCGTGTCATTAGCTTCTTTACCAGCCGATACTATAAGCTGGGAGTCATCAGCATAGGAGATTACAGTAAAGCCCTGAGCCCTAATAAGCTCGGCTAAAGGGGCTACATAAATGTTAAACAACGTGGGGGATAAGGAGGAGCCCTGTGGCACTCCACATGGTAGATGGAAAGGGTCCGATTGAAGACCATCCCATAACAGGCTATGGTCTCTGTCCTCCAGAAAAGAAGCAAGTAGGGCCAATGCCCTTCCCTGTACTCCAAACTCCTGAAGCCTTCGAAGCAACACCTTGTGGTTAACGGTGTCGAAGGCAGCCGAGAGGTCTAACATCACCAATACTGCCCGACTACCACCGTCTACTATAGTCCGTATGTTTTCTGCTGCAGTCAGCAATGCTGACTCTGTAGAGTGCATTGCCCTAAAACCATGCTGGGAAGAGTCCAGCAGATCGTGTGCCGTCAGATATGCCGACAGGGCACGATTTAGTTCTTTCTCCAGAATCTTAGCCCCCATGGGCAGGGCAGCAATTGGACGATAGTTTTTTAAGACGAGGGGGTCTAGTGTAGCTTTTTTTTAGTAAAGGTTTGATTATTGCCCTCTTCCAACACGGCGGATAGCGCCCCGATTGTATTGCTAAGTTAATTACCTGGGACAGCTCCTCCGCTATCACCCCTGCGGCCAGGTGAAAGACTGATGGAGGACAAGGATCTAAGGGTGATCCTGAGTTTGTCAAAATAATCAGCCTCTGCCTGAATGAAAAAACACACAAGCAATGACAAACGGAACACAGATTGAGAGAGTGTTTGTGTGTCCTCACACACACACACACACACACACACTTTAAAAAGATGATTCGCTATTATAGAGACACAAGTAATTATGTGTTGCAACCAGTGGTGTAACACAGGCCCCTGCAGCCCCCATTGTGCAGGGGTGGCACATAGCTATAGGGGGCCCCCTCAGCACAGTACTCTGGCCCGAGAACTCCTGATTAATTTCAGAGCGGGGGCCCCCTCAAGTTTCGTCACTACCCTGGTCGAAACTGACTATGGATTGGAATCCGCCAAAAGACATATAAAAAGAACCTCCTAAAGGCCAATTGTAAGTGCCATTCAAAGCACTCTCATTATAACAATAGAGCACTACACATTCACCTCAAAAGTGTTGCTACCTAAGAGTAAGATACAGGGACCTTCAGCATTCCAAGTGAATGCTTTTTAAAATGTTTTATGACATTGCGTACCATAATGTTTTAGAAGGTAGTCTATTTGCATTATGAAATTTGCTATATACTGGTAGATACAGTTGTTGTTCAAACCACAAGGGCTTAAAAACCTCTGCTTTCCCTCAAGTGTATGTTTCTGCAGAACCGATTATATGTTTGTTTACGATTTAAGCCGGTTTCAAATATTAAACACAGGGTGCCATGTGTTTTTCAACCCCTTGTGATAGTTTTTTTTTTAAAACATGGATTTTGTTTCTGACCGCATGTGATGAAGCATAGCCTTAAAAAATGTGAGACTGACGTGTGTTTTTTTTTACTGGATCGACAATTGGCCAGCATATGAAAAATAAACTTCAACTCTAAAGCCCTTCCGAGTCTCACTGCGTGGATCCCCCAGATACACGATGACATCATTTTCCCCTGACAAGGAAATACATAATGAGCCGTTCTTCCTTGAAAACACGCGGCCCAGTGTATATGAGGCCTCGTCTATGTGCCATTATTGAAATGGCCCAGGTTCTTTTGAGATTTCAACTAATGGTGATTCGGTTTTCAAACTTGCTGTTGCAGGGCTGTATAATTGTTGCTATGGTGCAGGGCTGAAGCATGAAGCAGCTTATAAAGCAGAATGGATCCGACTTCGGAAACTGACAGCTCCATTTTTGCTCTCCGCAGGATGCAGGGCATCAAAGATTTTGAAAGGGTGCCAGTTCATTTGGCATGTGAAATTAGGAGCGTAGCAATATAAATGCATTGCCTCAGCAGTTGAAAGGTCGTTTTTATATTAAGAATGAGTTTCTTTAAAGATGCAGACGGCGGTAATCTGTAACATTTTGTACACAGTAAATGAATTCGAATTTAAGAAATATTTGATTGGAGCATAGAGTTGAGATTTCTGTAGAATGCCTGTTTTACTTGAGATAGCTTCAAAATTGTCAATTCGTACGGACCCCCCCCCCCCCCTGATTATTCAAAACATTTTAAGATGCATTTGACCCAGTCTTGCTTTTGCCTTTGTCTGCAGTTGTCTAATACGTTTTGCGGTGCAAAATTTAAATTATTTATGTCGAGAGACTGTGTTTTGAGTATGTTACTTACTGGGTGCTTCTTGGCATTTCCTTTTTCTAATTCACTACAAAGGCAATAGCATGCGATAACGTTCTTAGCAAGCTGTCTCGGTGGAACACTGCGCATCTTGTCGCTTTCAGCTTAGTGATTGGTTGAACGAGTTAAACATGCAGTTCAATGCAACTGAACTCGCGCATCTTGTTTCTGCAGAAATGTCTTCTCGCGTAGTCGATGGTCTACGAACATTATGCAGCTATAATAACCAAATGGAACTGGGTAGTTATCCTTGGACAACAAAGCTTCAGAGACTCTAGTTAGCTATCAGGTTGCAACGAGACAGATGCCATGTTTCAGCCTCTTTTCTGCTGACAAACCGTCCATTAAAAATAGCCTTCTTTCTGGGTTTCCCTGAAATAGCATCAGGTCACATGTATGGCAATAGTCACAAGTGGAAGTTTGAACCGGACCTCGCTTGCATTTTTTTTTTATTTTGACGAATGACAAAGGCCTTGAGAAACTATCATTGATCTCGGAACGACCAGGCACCCTCAAGCCGGATCTTGAGGAAGCCCCTCACCCCGCAGTATTAATGTACCCAAACAAGGGTAACAGTAGAAGACTTTCGACCAGGTAGACTGATCTTTTCTGCATCTCACCTTACAGAAAATGGAAATTGATCTTTTCTAAGTACATGAAGTCGACGATGTAGAGAGCCACCCGGACTCTCCTGGACAATGTTGCACTAAGGCGTTTGTCAGCATGATCACACAGGGTGCATGCCCCAAGGCCATGACGCTGGAGGAGATCGGTCAAGCCACTCGGAAAGATCCCACCCTCGTCGCCAGTGTAGCGCGGTGCGGCCTGGGTCGCAGTTACTGCCGTTACTCGGAGCAAAGGACACACATACATCAGTGTACCGTTCTGGGCTGGAAGACCACGTGCGGTCCCGCCCACGTTTATTTATCCCCTCGGGACGAGCCCGCCCCGAGGGGTGTAGGGATGCATGTGGTAGTGCAACATTGTCCAGGAGAGTTCGGGTGGCTCTCTACAGGTGAGAGTTACACTCAATAGTCACACTTCCACACTCTGCCCACTTTCCAGTTCTCTCCTGTTCCCTCGCTTTATTGAACCATTTGGCTTGCCTGATACCACTAAATATTCCATAGCTGGGGTATTGGAATGGAGGAATATAAAGTCCCATTATATGCAACTGATGTGCTCTTATCGCTGGATTCCAAACATGAATCATTACTGGTGACCTAAAACCTTCTTAAATATTTCAGGACGGTGTCTGCTTATAAATTAAACTGTGATAAACCTGAGAAACTGAATTTAGCTCGTAAGAATTAAGAAGTAGCAAGGTTGAGAGTCAGGTTCCCCTCCAAACTTTCCCCAAATCCCTTAAATATCATGGAGTCTGGAGCACTAACATCAGTGGGGTTTCTGAACTCTTCTCTGCTAATTACCCTCCCCTTCTTACAGCCAATTAGAAAGACTTGGAAGTCTGGAGAGGCCTTATTCAATTTTTTTTAGTATTTCAGACAGAAAAGATCTCCAATAGCATCAAAAATATACTAAGTGAAAAAGAATGCAACATCAATAATTCGAAGAAAGTGCATCATGACAAGTACCGAATAGATAGTGTAATTTATCAACTATTCGTCATACCCTAACATTTTCAAATTTTTATATTTGTTTCTTAATATCGAACAAACTAGAATGTGTTGATTACAAACGTCTCTAATCTCATCGCGAATAGCAGCTAGAATATAAGAAATGCAAAAAAGCAATAATAATAATAATAATTCAGACAAATTGCATCGTACAAAAAATGGTACTTGCAAAGTGCAATTTTACAGCCATATATCCTGAACTTCGATTTTCACATTTATTTCTTGGTAGTAGGTAGAAAATAACAGATTTAATAGCTTTCAAACACCTCCAATCACATGTCGAGACAATTAAAAAATGTTAAATACAATACTACTACTACCAAGAAAAAGTACTTAATAAAATGTGCAAAGTGCCATTTATGACCATTAAACACACCCTAGCATTTTCCCATTTCATTCTGAATGGGAACGCAAAATTTAAATTTCTAATAACCTTGTGTAATTACTAATAACATTAACTGAAGCAGGGAGGATGGAATTAATAATCATTCATTTGCTGGCATTAATAAAGAAAAAACTATCCATAGCCCTTTAAAACTGCGCATTGCGCTGATGCGTTTAGCAAATGCTTCCTCAAACACATATGTCCTAGACATCTTACTAAACCTTGGCTGTACTGATGGTATCCTATCGATTTCCAGTTCTGAAGGATCAGAGATCTGGCTACCACTGTTGCAATTGAGAAACATTTTTGATGATATTTCCTCAGTTGATATACTTCATATGAGGAACCAAATAGCACAAATCTGAGTGATGGCGCAATTAATTATAGAAAGCAATTGATTGATAACCTTAAACACATCCTCCCAGAATTGTTGTAAATGATAACAATAAAAACTATGATTTCAACCTACTGCTCCCCTAGCTTGACACCTAAAACATCGATCTGCAAGCAGTGGAAACATCTTAAGCAGCCCTTTCAGTGTATAGTAAATCAAGCATCTTGATAAAAAACATCCTTTTGAAATTGATTGCTCTTAACGCTGTGCATCCCACCTCACTTAAAGACTGCCATTCTTTGATATTCAATCTACAACCTGTTTCTTCTATTTCTAACAAACATTGATCCATCTCTTCTGTTCTGTAGTCTGGCATAAAAGACGATACCACTACCCAGTGCCAGCAATTTATTCTTGTGTATTTGTGAAAGTATCGGAGCACTCAACAGCCCATAATTATCTCTTAAAAAACTAGTTAGTTGGTTAAAACTAAGACAGAGGGCTGCATTCTGTCTACCAAACTGCTGTTCAATCCCAAGTAAACAGGTTTGTAAATGTATAGAAATCATAAACTCTTTCAAATCCTAGAATACTCCATTAATGTAAAACCATTTGGAAAAACTGTAACTCCCAAATCTTACAATCTGAAATTCTGATGAATGTGTGACATGTTGGAATGTTATGTGCTTAAAAAAGAATGGATACGTGGTAGTAAGCCGGTATTGTTTTATACCTTGTTCTTTTCTTAGGTTGGGAGATTGAAGGAAACCAGGTCGTTTGATTGCTATTCAATTAGCATAGTATTAAGTACAAAATTCTCACATTTTGCAGGAGATACATCCAGCTGAACTATCAAATTAGTCACCGCTGCCTGATATCATGTCGCAAAATGCGGGAGTGCTAAACCCACCTGTGTCGTATCTAATTAAAGTATAGAAAGTTTAACTCTTTGCTCTTGTTAGCCCAAATACATTTTTGAATGATAACATCTAATTCTTTAATATACGTTTTTGGTATTTTGAGAGGAAGATTGATAAACAGAAAGAAAAATACTTGACCAAATAACGACAAAGGAAGCATGGCAAAGTGACTGGGATGGGATCCTGCAGGCCCAGGAAAACCTCCACTGTGTAACCGGGTCCAGGAGCTCTGAGTGGGCCCTGAGGCCCTGCTTGGCCGTGGGGCGGTCGCTCCCAACCCGGGCTCCTAGTTGCTGGGTCATCTGGGGCCATCTGGTAACTGGGCTGGCTGACCAGATGGCCCAGTGAAGTGACTGACCAAATAGCCAGCAGGCCAGCCTGGGCTAACTCTGACTTTTGTCTCCCTCAGTGTTCTGTAAGCTATAGTCAAGGAGAATAGGCTTCCCGGCATTGCTGTGGGGAGGGTGTGGAGTGAGGTGGGCTGTGCTTAACACGGCGCAGATCCGGTCTCTAGGAAGGTACACACCCAGTGCAGCAACCTGAGGCCATGTTGTGGTTGTGACAATCACTACTCAGAGCAGGGTGGCTGCAGACAAGGGAGGACTCCCTTGATCCCCCAATGAGTCTGGTGTAAAGAGCATGAAGGCCCAGCTCTCAAGGTGCTGAGCTTTAACTCAAGCCTGGAAGAGCACTGAAAACTCCTCAACAGATGCCTGGGCCCGGTCTCGAATGACAGGGACAGCAGATGATGTTCCACCCAATAGAGAGGTTACCATAGGCAGGCTCAGCTAAAGGCTTACTGTTCTCCTAAGAATGAGCAGGGTCTGGCAAAGGTGAAGTGGCAAACCCGGGAAGCCCTCTCTCCCCTTCTCTGGCAGGGAGGGAGGCTATGGTTGTGCCCTTGTTGGGAGCTTTGTTTGGGCCCGGGCTCCATGCACCAGCCCTCTGTGCTGCCAAACATGCAGCAGGGGGTAATGGGATCCACAATCTTGGACAGGACGGCCTGCCTAGGGACGGTCAGGCTAGACTCAGGTTGATCTGGCATAGTTGGGCCTATTTGGTGAATGTGGGCTGCGTGGTGGGCTGCTTGGATGTAAACACCTGACCATGGCCCGGGTAGTGCTTCCGAGCCACATATCGGACAAGACGGAGCTCTGCATGCTCAGGGAGGTGGCAGGCCTGGGTCTGTGAGCTCACTAGGGCCCTGGACTTACTTCCCTGGCGTGCAGTGTTGCAAAAGGGGTGCGGCCCCTGTGTGGCTGTGTTCAGGAGATCTAAACAGAGCCTGGCCATGTGTTCGGTAATTGATTCCCAAAAAAAACAAATATGGTGTATTTTGGCTAATTTCTCACTCCTAAGCATGGACTACCCTACATAGCCAAACGAATGTTTAGCACAGTGGGAGGCCTAGCAGCAAAAGGGTTAAAACCCACAGAACTATAGACAATGAGGAAACACAAATGGTACACAGTAATGGAATAGTTAGGAGCGGAATATTGTCCACAATTGAAAGAAAGTTGAAGTATTCTCACCTTACACAGTGGTATCACAGACTTTGGTCCATTCTTACAAAGGAACAGTTAATAAGTTACATGAAAGGCACTCTCCTTCATTACGAAGTGAAATGGATATCTGGAAATGCTATGTTGCACACAGTGCTTCATCCTCGTAGGAGGGCCCTGGGCCTATTCATTTAAATGGGTAGCACCCACCATGTTCCTTGCATAAGAGGCTGAAGTAACAGCAACCTGAGCTGGAAGACAATTCTCAGTAAATACATGTCTTGATTTTGCAGAACTGCAGGGACTGAAACCGTTGCCATGCGTGGTCAGCTATATGAAAGGTATTCCAATAGCTCAGGTAATTACTTTGTATTAACTTTACTGTGTATGGTACCTGGTTATGAATGTAGAGGAAGGGTACACATTTTTCCCGCAATGCAGCTTAGCAACCACAGTTGTTGCACTGCATTAAAGGGAGAGAGATAAAAAGTGTGTCTTCTATTAGGATATGGTGCTTATTTCCTCTTCCCCTGTGCAGGTGCACTTTAGGCTGCCATGTGCCAGAGCACACAATCTTGGATCATAGTGCAAGTGTGTGCGTTCTGTCAAGCCGAGGCCTTGCATTGGAAGGCTGCTCTTCGAGTGAAAATACTGATTGGACAGAGTTTAACGCTTTTCTCACTTTGCAGGTGTGCTGTACAGTGAATACTACATGCAAAGTTAGAACGCGCTAGAGAATTTTTCAACTTGTTCGACTGTTACACCTGCCTCAAGGAGGCATACTTTTTGTAGCAACCTGGGCCGGCTCTAGGGCGGTGCAATCGGTGCCATCGCACCGGGTGCTGACCTGGGGTGGGGGTGCCATGTTTATTGTTTTAGAAGCAGCTGGTGCCGCATTCCTAGTTCCAGCAATAAAAATGTCAAGATAACTCATCTGATTAATGTTCTTCCTGGAGAGAGACCGGAGCGTTGTCTAAGAAATGTTGACTCCTAGTGCTGAGGGTTAATATGTCTGCTGCAAATAACGTGTCCCATTCTTTTCACAAAGTGCATAAAATATAAATTGGTCAATGGATTATCGCTTTTGTCAGAGAGATCCTGTTGTTACCTGTATAAGTTAAAATCCTATTATATTAACTGTCATCAAAGAGCTGCATGCATACTGCAAGGAATGTGTTAGAGCTATGTGTTTTTTTTGCCAGTCTTTTATTATCCTAATATTTCAAAAAGGCTTTGTTTATGTAGAAATTAATTCTTATTATTAAAGAAAACCCCTAACATTGGTGTAACATTTTAAATTCTGAATTTGTGTTTTTCCAGACCAAGGACTCTTGAACTATACTGCCTACCAGAATGGATGACATTTTACTCCTACACCTTGTCTTATGTAACATTTCTCATACACTCATTTGCAGAAGTATGATTGTCTCTGTGCAATGTGTGTGTGATATAAAGTGTTCTGATACCTTAAAATGGTATAAGTCACGCTATAAAACTAAATTAATCTAAGAGACATTGGTTATTGAGACTTCAGGATCACTACCAAATGGTGGTAGTGAGGGTATCTGTGGCGAGGTGGTCATAGGGGGGCACCAACAAACATTGTCGCACAGGGCGCCACCAGTGTTAAAGCCGGCCCTGGTAGCAACTGTTGGCAGATTGGGATTCGCATTAAAACAAATGGGTGGTTGAAAGGGGATGACCTTGAAGTATGCATGGAATACACCCTTGTAGCAACGCAACTATGGGCTACTTTGTGTCACTTTAGACCACTTTTCAACGCAAACCATGATTTCCAAATCAAAACACAACACTTTGCGCAGAGTTTGAGTCACTTTTGGCACATATAGGACAAATATTAGCATCATGCATTCAATATATTAAAAAAAGATAAAATCACAGATATGCTCTGAATGTTAGATGAAGTGGTAAACAATTATAAGTACTCAACTTCAAACAAAGTACATTCAGTTTCTCTTGGTTTCATACAGATGTAGTAAAATGTGCTGCACTGTGAGCTGCCCTGAGAAACGAGTTTCTGTGAAATGCAGGAACTGAATTTATCATAGGCCCTAGCTTCAAAGATCCCATTACATTCACAATGTGCAAACTGCAAGAGCTTCTATGTGTTACAAAGGATTTGGTTCTAAGTCATCTTAAATAGCTTGCAGGATGAAAGAGCTCTATATCTAAAGTGCTTGAGGGATCGATCAATTTGTTGACTTTATTCAATTTTTAGATCTAATATCTACAGAGCACGCATAGCTGACAATTCTACCTTTTCAACTTTGTGAAGTTAGAAGGAATGTGAATTCTCTTGAAAAGCCTGGATTCTCGATTTATATTTTCTCCCAATAAATCAGTGATAGCTGATGCTTCTGAACAAAAAAAATAGGGTTCCAGGACCAGAAATTATATACATTTATTTTTGAGAGGAACTAGGGAAGAAAAGACACATTTAAGTTTTGGAATCTTCAATATGTAATTGAAAGCGCATTTGTTTTCAGCTGTAATTCGCGGTGTTTTTCTTGCACTTTAAACTGTTATATGTGCATTTAAGGTGCACGATTGTAAAACCATTAGATAGGGCTTGCACTAACAAAAATGATTGTTCTTTCTTTAACATTATAGCCTTGCAGCTGGTTACGTTTGCGGCAGATTTCAGTGCATCGTTCTCCTGCCAGTACATTTTTACCAGTGGTGGAAATAATTCCAACATTTCAATAAAACTAGATTGGCAAAACCAATAGAGCCCGCCATTGATACCAGGCATCGATCTATTGATTACCCAATTCTTTTTTTTTTTTTAAAATGTCTTTCTTTATTTCCACTTATGGCTACCCTGCATGCGCACGGATGCTCTGTGTTCATCTATTAAAAAATCGAATTTCAAAGCCAATAGGTTGGCATCCGGTAGCAATGGCGCAACCTATTGCTTTTCCAAGTTTTATATTCTTTAGTCTGTATATCTATCGCATATAGGGGCATATCAGCAACAACTGGCGATAATTATCGCTAATCGCACTTAGCGCTAGGATAATTATCGCCGGCTAGCGTGGATTTTTATCGCTGAGATAGCGTGCTATTAGCAACGCTTATCTCAAAAACTATACAAATCCTAGCACCAACTGCCTAACGTGATAATCTCACGAAATGTGGCGTTAGCTTGTTGATAGGGACTCACAAACTTAGCCATGATATCCTCCTTCTATAGCATATCATGGCTAAGTCAGTCCTGAAGCAGGAAAAAGGAAAGTAGCGATAACAGGGGTTATCGCTACTTTTCCTGCCGCTATGCTTCATAGTGTGGGGCTTGATGATAGGAGAAATGTCGCTTAGCAACATTTCTCCTGTCATGTCACGTCAGGAACGCCCACTTTGCATCTCATTAGAGATGCAAAGCTGGGCGTTAAGATTTCATACGCTAAAGCAAGGTTTCATGCGTTAGCGTGACCTTGCCAATTAGGCGATAAAATTATCGCCTCTTTTCGGCCGAAAACGGCCGCAAAAGCGGCGTTAATTTTCTATCGCCGGCTTGTAAATATGCCCCATAGTTTTTATATCTTAGCTACACACAGCTTTAGCTTTAGCTGCCTGTTGGAGACCTATAGTTTTCAATATATAAAATAACCTAAGAGAGGGTTTTTGGTCAGTCCCTTGCTTTTGATAGGGTGTCTTTGTGTCCTTCTCACTTTCCTGCTCCTGATTCGACTAATTACTTTTCTCTCTGTTATGTTTCTCCTACCCAGTCATAACACTTTTACAGTGTTTTGATTGGTTAAAGTATCCTTCCGTTGCGACCTCACATTTCACTGCAGGAGATGAAAGAATCTTTCCTGATACTCCTCCTCTGAATCCCCTTCTCATTCCCTTTGGCAGCAGATGGTCACTTTAAAAAGGAATTCATACCCAAACTCACTCATGCATGCTCGGCATTGTTTAGGAAATTGTTATATTATATCAAGTCATGATAAAAAATTGTTGCCGAAGATGAGCGCACAATGGCGGTAGCCATATGGCCACTGCAGGGGCACACACATGGACAGTGACCACGTTTTAATGCATTTTCTTGCACTTGACCGAATATGTAGACTCTCACTTGAAAAATATACATGCATTTTACCATCTCAACTTTTCCATTCCGAGAGAAGTGCTTATTTCATGAAAATCAAACCTCAACATGAGGAACTCACGATAGTGAACATAGCAAGCAGGTGACCTAGGTAAAGGCATTAAGGGGCATATCTACAAGCCGGTGATAGAAAATTATCGCTACTTTCCTTACGCCTGCTTCAGGACTGACTTAGCCATGATATCCTATGGAGGGAGGATATCATGGCAAAGTTTGTGAGTCCCTATCAACAAGCTAACGCCACATTTTGTGAGATTATCGCTGGGTTTCCAGCGATAATCTCACGTTAGACAGTTAGCGCTAGGATTTGTATTGCTTTTGAGATAAGCGTTGCTAATAGCACGCTATCTCAGCGATAAAAATCCATGCTAGCCGGCGATAATTATCCTAGCACTAAGTGCGCTTAGCGATAATTATCGCCGGTTGTTGCTGATATGCCTCCTAAATTTTTCCTAACCAATTTCTACTCCTTCTCTTCTGACTGTCATGCCAATGACAAACGTCTACTCTTAACCCTTCTCCAGTGCTGAATACGGGGCAGGGGGGCTCATTGAAAAGTACTGTCCTCTTTTCTGGGCAATTTTCATAATTTCAGGTGCCCCAGCTGAAACCGCCCTTCGTCAAAAATGATCTGAATTCTTTGAGTAGACTAAAGGCATTGTGTTGAATTGTGGGCTTTCAATCCCTTCTTTTTCTGACTATCATACCAACAGTAAGTAATTAGTAAGTAATCTTTATTGTACAGTTAATTAAAACTCACAATTTAAAACTCACAATTTAAAACATTCGAACATTAAAATACATAAATCAGCCTTGTCTCTCTAGCGTATCCTCTCATTAACCTCTCCTGCTCTAAGTCTACGCTGATGGTTCCTTTTTAAAAGAGTCAAAGGTGCCAGTTCACCTGCAAGGTCTGCCCTCTTTCCCCACCATTTGTCAAGAGCAGTTGCATGGCTGTAGTTGCAATGCAGACTCTAATAATATATTCATGCGTTTCCATTGTGGCAGGGATGAACATTTCACAGACATTAAACCTGAAAGGAAAACACTTACAATATGGACCTAACACGAACCCCAGTTGAGGTTGCACTTCTATAAATTCCCAAATAATCTAAAATCCTTGATTGGAATAAATCTATTGCTTTACTTAAGGGATCCCAATAACTTCTGTTTTGGCTGTCTGGGCAAATCGAACATGTACGCTCAACTTACCTCCTCTGAGTGTGGAGCTGATGGCTTCAACATTTAATCCTTTCTTAATATTAAAGGATACCAAATCATCTAAAAAATGACCTCCCTCTTATTTTGCTATTTAAGATTTCATGTGCCCATGTTTAACCTGCACTACTAAAATGCCCATAGATCGAAAAGAGTTTAGGTACTGTGTAGAACATAATCTCAATCACTTCTGTTCTGGCTGTCTGAGTGTGTTACACTATTCTCATGCTCTGAATACAGAACTGATGGTTCCCCTTTAAATCACTTTAGATTATTCAAGGAGGCCAATTCACCTGTTACTTTTACCCTCTGTTTCCTGAAATGTCTAAAGTGGTTTCATGGCTGCTCCTGCCATGTGGACTCAGTGAGAATGCGGAATATTAATTGGAGTAGATATGAGCCCTCTCCAAGTAATAATGTCACAATTCAGGACCAGGTCCAATTAAATCTCAATAATTTATGCCTGCATTCAAGCATTGTTAGTAGCAGTGCATTGGAGACATCCTCAACCCCTTCGCTGCTAGGCCTTAGTGCCAAGCCTTTTTTTTGGCTATTTGGGGTAGTTTGCGCTTTGGCCCCTGTAAAATTTTGACCAAATAAGTTATCCACGCCACATTTGCGTCCTTTTCTTCCAACATCATGGGACTCTAAAGGTACCCAGGGTTTGTATATTCCCCTGGAGGGTACCCAGAAATTAGCCAAAATACAGCAACATTTTGTTTTCTTCAGGAAAAATGGGAAAAAGTGCTGCAAATGAAAGTGTCTGTTTTTTCTCCCTGCAAAGGGTATCAACAAAGGGTTTATGGGGCTGAAATCACCATTTTCCCAGCTTTCAGGGACTGACAGACTTTTGTCAGAAAATCAAAAAATGTTTACATAGTTTTGGCATTTTACTGGGACATAGCCTATTTTTGCTATTTTTTGTGCTTCAACCCATCTTCCAGTTAATGGCAGAAATGGGTATGAAAGCAATAATGGATCCTGGAAAGCTATACATTTTAGAAAAGTAGACACAATTCTAAATTCAGCAAGAGGTTATTTGTGTAGATCCTTCAAAGGTTTCTTTATAGAAACTAACAGTTGAAAATAGGAAAAATTGAAAATGAGTTAAAAAAAAACAGCCATTTGTGCCCACATTTTCACCTGTAACTTCTTTTAGTTATGACAGATGTTTGAAAGCAATATACCATTGCATCCGCTCGACCTTTCTGGTTGTGGGGATATATAGGACTTGTAGGTTTACCAAGAACCCAATGAACCCAGAGCCTATAACTGAGCAGCGTCTTGCAATGTTTTTGTATTATGTACCAGGTATATAGCATTTAATTTGGGAAAATATATACAGTGAAAAATTGGGATGAAAGACTCCTATGCATTTCTGATATTGGAACAAAATATAGAGTTTAGGAACCGTAGCTATTTTGCACATTACCGAAATTGTGAGTACCCATACAAGCATGGGAATTATAGGACATTTTTCAAAGTAAATTCTTTTTTACACATTGACTTTTATTTGGAAGGCAGAAATGCATCGAAAGTCAATAGGTAATAATAGTTGCTCTACAATTCTGTGCTACCCTACGTCTCCTGATAAAATTGGCACCTCACGTGTGTGGGTAGGCCTAGTGCCCACAACAGGAAACGGCCCAAAACGCAACGTGGACACACGTTTTACAGTGAAAACTGACCCTTTTTTTGTAAAGTGCCTAGCTGTAGATTTTGAACCCTAGCTCTGCCGGCACCTAGGCAAACCTAGCAATCATATACATTTTTGAAATGTAGACACCCAGGGGAATCAAGGATGGAGTGACTTATCTGGCTCTCACCAGGTTCTGTTACCCAGAATTCCTTGTAAACCTTATACTTGGTTAAAAAAAACAAATTTTCATCACATTTCTGTGGTGGAAAGTTCTTGAATCTGCATGGATCCACAAAATTCCACCCACTGCGCATTCCTCAAAGTCTTCCGATAGAAATGGTACCTCATTTGTGTGGATAGGCCTTGTGGCCGCTACAGGAAACGGACTGAAACGCAACGTGGACACACCACATTTTCACAGTGAAAACGGATGCTTTTTTTGCAAAGTGCCTAGCTGTAGATTTTGAACCCTAGCTCTGCCGGCACGTAGGGAAACCTAGGAGGCCTATACTTTTTTAAAAACTAGACACCTTGGGGAATCCAGAATGGGGTAACTTGACTGGCTCTCACCAGGTTATGTTACCCTGAATCCCTTGCAAACCTCAAACTTTGTCAAAAAAATAACATTTTCCTCACATTTCTGTAGTGGAAAGTTATGCAATGTGCGCATATCCACAAAATTCAACCCACTCCTCATTCCCCAAAGTATTCTGATGAAAATGTTCCCTCACTTGTGTGGGTAGAACTAGTTCCCACGGCAGGAAACAGCCCAAAACACAACGTGGACACACCACATTTTCACAGTAAAAACTGACCCTTTTTTTGCAGAGTACCTAGCTGTAGATTTTGAAATCTAGCTCTACCGGCACCTAGTAAAACCTAGCAAACCTATACATTTTAGAACAGTAGACACGCAGGGGAGTCCAGCGAGGTATGACCAGCGGGGGTCCCCCGACATTTTCCTACAAAGAATCCCCTGCAAACCTCAAATGTAGCTGAAAAAATCACTTTTTTCTCAGATTTCTGTGTGGGAAAGTTCTGGAAACTGCATAGATCCACAACTTTCCTACCGCCCAGCCTTCCCCCAGGTCTCCCGATAAAAATGGTACCTCACTCACTTGGGTGGGTCAAGTACCTGGGACAGGCAAGGGCCCAAAACGTATTGAGGAGACTTCAAAATGACCACTCACAAAACAACCTGGTTTTGCAAGGGGGATCACCTGGGTTTTTGGCCCCGGGCTCGGCGGCCATATTGGGAAACTTATCAAACCCACACATTTCTGAAAACTAGACACCAGGGGGAGTCTATAGAGGTATGGCATGCATGGGTCCCCCAACTTTTTCCTACCCAGAATCCCCTGCAAACCTCCAATTTAGCTGAATAAATATTTTTTCTCTCAAATTTCTGTGTGGGAAAGTCCTGGCATCTGCATGGATCCACACATTTCCTACCACCCAGCAATCCTTCAGTTCTCCTGATAAAAATGGTACCTCACACGAATGGGTCGGTCAAGTACCCACGACAGGCAAGGGCCCAAACCATCAAAATGACTTATCACAAAACAACCTGGTTTTGCAAGGGGGCTCACCTGAGTTTTTGGCCCTGGGCTCGGCGGCCATCTTGGGACACTACCAAACCCACACACTTCTGAAAAGTAGACACCCAGGGAAGTCAAGTGAGGTATGGCTTGCATGAGTTCTTCAACTTTTTCCTACTCAGAATCCCCTGCAAACCTCAAATTTAGCTGCAAAAAATCACTTTTTTCTCAAATTTCTGTGTGGGAAAGTTCTGGAATCTGCATGGATCCGCAAACTTCCTACCACCCAGCATTCCCCCAGGTCTCCCAATAAAATGGGAACTCACTTGCGTGGGTGGGTCAACTACTCATAGATCAAATTCATATCCCTGGGGTTACGGAACTGATTTTGCGTCTTAACCACTAGGAGTACAAGAAATATCTAGACACAGCATACATGAATTACTTAGTGGTATCACTTTTTAATATTCTGACAGCCTCTTTTATGTACCTCAGGGATAGGGTGTGACAAGTCGGGTTCGGTCTAGATTTCTGAACTACAGTGTATTTAGGGGAAAAAAACAAAAAACTGGTCCAGGGATTCAAGGTTTGGAATACAAAAGGGACAATTTGAGGAGCCACTGCTACCCCCCCAACTGCTACGGGGATTCATTCAGTGGAAAAATGCCTTATTTCAACTTTAAGTATAGATATCTGGCATCAGGTACTTCTATGCAATCTATGAAATCCTCATAGTTCATTCTGTCCCAGAAATCTGCCAGTTAACTCTCCTGCATTAAAGTGGGGTAACCACTGATTGTATGGTCCCAGTATCTCTTCTTGAGGTTAATCAATAATTTTTTTCTGTATCACTTTAGGGTTAGTCCATAGCTCAGACATCCCCAGAGTAGAGAACGACTTCTTAACATGTTTAAACCAAGGTATTTTTTTCCACTGGGGTCTAATGCAATAACCTCGGCAAATGATTCTCGTAGGGAGAGTGATGAGTCATTGGACCAAATTATAATCCAGAATGACAGAGGCCTAAATGCGTCAACATGAGTTATGTTTTTCAAGCCAACGTCCAAACAAATAGGGGTTAGGGTTGCATTGCGAGGGAGTGCAATCACAGATCTCATGAAATTCTTCTCTATTTTTTCTATACCCCCTATATTATTCAAACCCCATTGTGTGGCACCACACATGGCTTCTGCAATACCTTTCGTCTGGTAGGTTTCAATTACTGGTAAAATGGGCCTGCTCCTTGAACTCACCTGCTGTAATGTCACCTGGCTCTTAGCTATTTGTGGGGAACATGAAAGAGCATTAGTAAGCCTAAACCTTAAATATTCAAATTGTTTCACTTGCTCCAAATGTGTGCTGCCCAGTTAAATCTTGCTTTAAAGGCTCTATGAGGGTTAAACACCATGAATTTAGTTTTAGTAACATTGACTTCTAACTCCTCACATGAGAGTAAAAATCGATTAAATAGGTTCTGTAACCCCATGGGGGATTTAGAGACTAATAAGTTACCTTCTGTCCAGCCGTCATTGGGAGATCACCGGTACAATCGACCAATTAATTTATCATTCAATTAATGTATAGGGTGATCAGGGTTGGTGGCAATATGCACCTTTGGTGCACTCCACTGTCCACCCTGATGCGTTCAGTCTGTTCATCCTTACCCCGTCTTATTTGACCATAAATATTTGTGTGGAGCCTTACAATAGTATGTAATGGATTTTGGGGGACTCAATATGCTTTAAGGCTCTCCACATTTTCACTCTGGGGATGAGGTCAAAGGCTGCGCATAGGTCAGCAAATACTACATATATATGTTCTCTTTTAACAGTAATGTACTTCAATAAAATTAGGAGAACCCTAAAAATGTGGTCAATAGTATTCAGGTTCACTCTGAACCCTGCATGTATAGGTGATAATGTGTTTTCTTCATGGATCCAGACTACAGTCTCTCTAAAAAATGCCTAGAGAACAACTTTAGTGAAATATCAATAAGGCTTTTTAGCCTATAATTTGATGGGTCCACCTTATCACCTTTTTTAAAAACAGGTACCACCTCTACCCACATTCAGATTGCATTAAAACTTCAATTAAGAATAAAACTCCAGATTCCTGGTTCAGAAAGGAAAAGGTCACCCAGAATTTCATCAAGGCCTGGGCCTTGCCCTGCTGTAAGGGCTGCCCTTATTTCATCTAAACTAAAAGGAACCAGGTCATCAATGTTTGTGCTCCCAAGTTATCCTGGACAACCTCTATCATTTTCCCCACCTG
Source organism: Triturus cristatus (assembly GCF_964204655.1). Taxonomy (NCBI): domain Eukaryota; kingdom Metazoa; phylum Chordata; class Amphibia; order Caudata; family Salamandridae; genus Triturus; species Triturus cristatus. The sequence continues at coordinate 852,687,132 of NC_140588.1, read as the reverse complement.
AGTGTCAATCTGGCTCATGCATACTGTGCTAAAATGATTTACCCATAGATGCAGGTGGATGTGGTACATATCTTCCATTACTCTGTTCTTTGTTCCCTTGGCTACAATGTGCCTGAACTGTTTACTATCCATTACTTTGGCTGCGCTGAGACAATATCTCCAATGGGTCTCTTCCCTATTTTTTATAGGCATTTTTTGCACTACTTTTTTTTTTTGGCTGAGTTTTTATATAGCGCGAACTCGACCCAAATTCAATCGGTTAACAGAGCACTTTACATAGTATCAGTTACGTTACGTGAGGACACACATTCATTTTTTTTTGTTAGGCACGGGGAGATTAAGGGATTTTAAAGGATGTTCAGCGTCATTCCTGAGTTTTGAACCCAGTTCCCCTGGTCCGAGGTCGAGCGCTCTAGCCGTTAGGCCAACTCCTCTCCCCTTTATATTTCAATCATATTACTTTAACATTTGCATATTGGATCGCACATCAAAATCTTTATTCACCATTATTATTTTTACATGAAAATATAAACCCAGACAAAATGATACTATAGTTCCCCCTCCATGATTATTTTATAATCACTAGACACATGAATACATCTTTATTGATCAGGACATCATTCAATCAACATAATTCTCTGCTTCCTTCTGGATTCCCTTACCAATATTTTCAGCTGGTTTTAGACATGATCCTTCATGCCTTCCAGTTCAGGCTACTTGGATCTCTTTTGTTTATCAAACCCATATTACCTCTATTACCTCTATTTCCACATCTTTTATTTATATAGTCAGAACATTTTAGCCAAGTAAACAGAATAATTGCCCAAACCATTATAATTATTACAGATGTTAGAATTATTTTCAATGTTCCTCCAATGGCAATATGTATCCACCCACCAATCTTGCTAAAACCAGGAACATTAAGTTTCCTATAAACCAGGTTCTTCAAAAGATCCAAAAGTGTGTTAAGTTTTAGTAAAGATAATATAAGAATTAATAACCCCACTGTTTTCTGGCACATAGGTACAATACCTTTTGGCCTGCCTTTATTACCTTGCAGACTCCATCCTTCTTCACCAAGAGAACATTGTATGGCAATCTCTGTTGCCTCACTATGCACCTCATAGCAGTGATTGCTGAATTTACCGGTTTCAAGGATGCAGTTGTGTCATCACATCATTCATTGCCACACCGATAGAAGGAATAATAGTATCTAATATATTTAAAACTACTCTTCTGGGGGCGTGGCCAGCCATCATGGCCACTCAGACGTGATTCCGATCGGCTCCGGCCCAGGCCCCATTATTGAACTAATATGTAGGGTACAAACTTAGTTGCCTCTGTGGCGGTAGCGTGGACAGACTCTGGAGAGCCCCCAGGAGCTGCTGGGTTCCCGATTTCAGAGGGGAATCAGCAACCTTGTCAAAGCTCCACGGAGCCGCCTAAAATGGCGGTGGAGGGCGAATTACGCTCCCGCTGACGGAGAGGCAGTGTCGGACTCACCTAGCTGATCTGCGATTCGGGAGTTGCCCTCACCCAGAGACATTGTCGGCCTGGCAGCAGTGGCCCCCACCGATACGAATGCTTGCAGGGACAATGGAGGTATGCGGCGGACCCGTTGAGGAAGACTGGCACAACACCAGGTCAGTGCGGGGGGTCTGAAGTGAAGCGGCAGGGGTGAGGATTGCCGCCCCCCTGTACCGTACAGTGACTTCCAATCGTTTCTACCAGCCAGCGACGGTGCTCGGTGGGATGCCCATCGGGTGCCTGACCCTGCAATGGTGCCATCCGGGAGCAGCGCTCCCGCCATCTGAGAGGCAGTTGAGGCTTCACGGGGCCATCGAGCAGCAGCATAAGTGTTCCCCCCAGGAGAGATTGAGACTTCAGCATCCTGATCGCAGCAGATGCTCCCCGCCGCACCATTCATCGGGGAGAGTGACTCTATATGGTGGACCTGAGGCAGAAGTACAGCCCACACTGAGGTCGATGCAAGGGGGCAAGGGAAGGGGAAACGGGGGATGAGGGATGTCGCCACCCCATTTATTCTGAGTGGGTCCCACCCGCATAATAGGCACAGCCAGGAGGAGTATGGTGAGATGCCTAAGTGAACACACTGGTTGCTGGTTTTAAGATGGCACCCTCCAGTTTCTGAAAGCCTCCATTATCAAGCGACGGGGTGTTCTGAGGGGTGAGACCGGCCCCTCTCGCCGCAAGCAGCAAAGTCACAGTGCCTAGTTGCCCTCCCAACAGAACAGCACTGGGGGAGAGATCTTTCCAGGGCCCCGTAGAGCCCACCAAATCAGTTGGTCAGCACGCATCTACGCAGGCACGGGGCCCGTTGTGGGGGCGTCACAAGTGGCCCTCTCCGAGGGAACAGCAAACTTCGAGGAGGGGTGGCCGAGTGCTGGCCAGTCTCCCTGCCCCCATATGCTACCCAAAAAGGCTAACGCCAACAAGGTCTCTAACTACTTTGCTCATTCAAGTTCTCACTCGCCAAAGGAGGGAGAGACGCAAGGGGGGTGCCATGGCACTTACCCAGGAAGACTTGCTGACATCTCTCAGAGAGTTCAGAAAAGATCTCTGGGACGATATCAAGGCGGACATGGATGCCTCCTTTGACGCTTTCAAGGCGGTAATGAGGAGGCCCTGCAGGCCGATGTGAATTCGGTGGGCACGCGTGCCCTAGACCTGGAGGCACAATACCAAGAGCTGCACGACGCTTGAAGCCAGTGGAGGACAACGCAGCGGAATTCCAAGATCAATTACACACAACTGTGCTCAAGTGCGAGGAGCTGGAGAATCGCTCTCGATGAGACAACATACGGGTATGGGTCCTGGAGGAGGGCTGCGAGGGCCCGGACCTGGAGGCATTTATGGCTGGCCTTTTCGCCATGGTCCTCGGCGAGGATGGCATGGAGGTACAGCTTGAGCGGGTGCATAGGGTAGGTCCGAAGCTATCCTGTAGCGACAGGAGGGCGCGAGATGTCCTAGCAAAGTTCAGCTCCTTCAAACTCAAGGAGTTGGTTCTGCAAAAGGCAAGAGGAATGGACAAATTAACGTTTCAAAATGCCTCATGCTCTCTAGTCCAAGATGTGGCGCAGGCCACTCTGGCGAGACGACAGCGGTTCCGACCTGTGACAGAAACGCTACGAGATAAGCATATTAAATACCGCTGGACCTACCCGTTTGGTATCGCTTTTCAATTAGACAACAAACAGCTCCACTGCACAGAGGTGGAAGAAGTGGCAGAGTTGCTGGCCATCAGTCCCCCACCTTCGGCACGAGTGTCCACCTCGAAGAACAGCGACGGAGGTTTGCCGAAGGCACGGCGCGGTGGAGGTTCATGGCACACGGCGAGACGGAGGGGAAAAACAGCACCGGGTCCGGGTCTTTTTGAGCAGTCCCGCACATCCAGACTGCCCGCGGCTGGGCTTCTGCTGAGCCGGGGTCTGAGGAACTACGTTGGGGTCCCGGCAGCATTGAGAGCCCTGATGGACGCACCTTCAGCCGAGTCTAAAAGCAGGGCGGACACTTAGTGCCTATTATGCCTAGCTGTTTGCAGGGCTGAAGATTACTGTTACGGACTCACCCGCATAATATGAGTACCCTTACAGGTTTGCTGCAGGGTTCCTGGGAGTGGAATTTCACTCGCTCCTTGAGATGGATGAAGAGATGCCATCCTCTGTGACGGAGGACCCCACAATTCTCAGTTTTTGTCTTTTCTGGTTTACTATGTTTATTTTGTTGTGTATCATGTTCTCCACACTGATAAAGCTGGGGATGGGGTTTGGGGGGAGGGGGAGGAGCGGTGGCGGGCAACCCACCAGGGCCATGGAGGAAACTACAAGTCCCCGACTCAGGGTTTCTACTTGCCAAAATGGCAGTTAATTGTCTCTGCTGGAATGTGAGGGGTCTAAATTCCCCTAACAAAAGGCAGAGTATATGGAAGTACCTCACTGATCACCATATTTTTATAGCTGTCCTCCAGTAAACCCACTTAAAGAGGGAGGAGGAAGCCAGATTGAAACATAAATATACCACCAGATCTTTTGCTCTTCGGCCCCTACTCAGAAAAATGGAGTGGCTCTCCTCTGTCATTCCTCGGTCCTCTTTCATCTTCATGCCACAAAATCAGATACAGCGGGGAGGTCCTTGATGGTGCGGGGAGCTTAGAGCATGAGCCTGCACCTTCACCACACTCTACGCACCAAACACGGGCCAATTGGACTTCCTAGAAAATTTTCTCACAGTGTTGGAAGGGTTTGCTATGGGATGCATCGTACTTTTAGGAGACTTTAACCTTATATGGGACCGGATGCCTGAAATGACCCAACATCACAGGGCAGTGGGAAGGACATTCAGAAAAAATCTCAAATCCTCCAATCAGCGTTTGGGTTTAGTAGATGCTTGGAGGAATCCCATCCTACTTCCAGGGACTGCTCCTTTTTCTCGCACTCACACAGAAACTACTCTAGAATAGATTATGTCTTCCTCAGCCAATCCCTGCTCTTCTCTGTGGCGGATGCAAACTTTCACGCAATTTGCATCTCTGACCATGCTCTGTTGGAGCTGGTACTTAATTGGCCTAACCCACATATAACACATCGGAGATGGTTCTTCCCTAATTTTCTCAGCAGGGATAGACTTCTCGGAGATGAATTAAGAAGGGCAATCACAGAGTACTTTACTGACAACGACCCCGCCAGCACATCCTTTGCAACCAATTGGGATGCTTTTAAGGTGGTTATTAGGGGCAAATGTATTGAGTTAGCCACCACACTTAGAAACCATCAGAAGGGGGAGCTGTAAGGAGCTGTGACTAAACTTTGCACTATACTCAGATTGTGAAGGGGAATGGAAAAATCTATAATCGTTTGGGGGAAATGTTGATAGCTGCTTTTTATTTAGGCTAAGAAAAGTTTTAATTGTTGGAGGAATTTTTTAAGGAAACTTGTTTTACTTTCAGGAACGTTTTACTCTGCTGCTAATATTTAAGTGAAAATCGCGCTTGCACTTTACTTTTTCGGGACACTAATCGTCCCTGGTGGCCATTTTTAACTTGTCACACGCTGACGGAGGTCAGCGCTCCACTCGCTGCACGCCGCCCGTTCATTGCCTACATTTAAGGGGCTTGGGCGGGTCGTGCTGCGCTGTAAGGAGCTTTGACTAAACTTTGCACTATACTCGGAATGTGAAGGGGGAACGGAAAAATCTATAATCGTTTGGGAGGAAATGTTGATAGCTGCTTTTTATTTAGGCTAAGAAAAGTTTTAATTGTTGGAGGAATTTTTTAAGGAAACTTGTTTTACTTTCGGGAACGTTTTACTCTGCTGCTAATATTTAAGTGAAAATCGCGCTTGCACTTTACTTTTTCGGGACGCTAATCATCCCTGGCAGCCATTTTTAACTTGCCACGTGCTGACAGAGGTCAGCGCTCCACTCGCTGCACGCCGCCTGTTCATTGCCTACATTTAAGGGGCTTGGGTGGGTCGTGCTGCGCTGTAAGGAGCTTTGACTAAACTTTGCACTATACTCGGATTGCGAAGGGGGAACGGAAAAATCTCTAATCGTTTGGGGGGAAATGTTGATAGCTGCTTTTTATTTAGGCTAAGAAAAGCTTTAATTGTTGGAGGAATTTTTTAAGGAAACTTGTTTTACTTTCAGGAAAGTTTTACTCTGCTGCTAATATTTAAGTGAAAATCGCGCTTGCACTTTACTTTTTCGGCACGCTAATCATCCCTGGAGGCCATTTTTAACTTGCCATGCGCTGAAGGAGGTCAGCGCTCCACTCGCTGCACGCCGCCTGTTCATTGCCTACATTTAAAAGCCATGGGCCGGTTGCGCAGCGGACACGTGCAGCGGGCGCACCAATGTAGCGACAAAGGCGCGACAAAGGCAAGACTGTCTGCAACCGTCCGAGACCGACCGGGACCAGGGGCCACGAGTCATGCCCAAATCACCTCTTTCTATATGAATGTGATACATTACTCTTTTAAAGAACTGATTGAATTACGAGGTAAGATGGGTATAGACTGTAATATACTCTGCCCCCTGGAGGAAAACACCGTATGTGCATGTTGCAAGTACTGCTTTAGTACTCTGAAGTCGAGTATTAATGGTAATGGTAATACTGATTGCCCTACTGCCCAACAAAAGCTTGGATATGTTTCAAGTAACATTAAAAGTTATAATTTTTGGAATATCAACTGTCGTTCTCTACCCAAACATAAAGAAGAGATATTTTTGATTAGTGAAGAACCGGATGCTATTTTTCTAACAGAAACCTGGTTAAATGCATGTTCAGGACCGGATGTGGCTTTTGCTTTACCAGATAACTATGCCATAGTGAGAAAAGATAGCATTTCCAGAAAAGGAGGTGGCATAGCAATAATTTTTGAAAGGCGTTATGCCTGTAAATTTAAGGATTTTCCTCTAGCTGACTGTGAGGCTGTGCTCTTCAAACTGACTCTTACAGCTCAGTTTACTATGCCTGGGGTGCTCATCGACCGACCACCGGGACCAGCTGGTCCTTGGGGATCTTTACTCCCTGACTGGATAGCCCCTTTGCTACTTAAAATGGCTAATTTTTCATTATTGGGTGATTTAAACCTGCATCTGGAAAATGACGAATGTACTGCAAGTAAGAAACTGATTGCTGATCTCTCTGCAATGAATGTTTCTCTTTGTAATAATGGCCCTACTCATATAGCTGGACATTTTTTAGACCCCTTTTTTCGAATTTTTCCCATATTAATTGCCCTCTAGCACTTCCCCTTTGTTGGTCCGATCATTTTGCTGTTAAAATTGAATTTACAATTTTAGATACCCCGATGCTGCCATTGTTGGGCAAATCAGGTCAATTCAGGAATTGGGGGAAATTGGACGTGGAAAAATTTAATTTAACATTGTCTAATAGCTTTCCTCTTCTTGATTCTATATCACCCGCCTCGGTGGAGAGTATTTACAACTGGATTACTGAGGCAGCTAATGTCTGCCTTCCTTTGTCTACAAAAAAGTTAAATATTCATCGTCCTCTGGCCCCCTGGTTCACAGAGCCATTAAAAACTGAAAAAAGTAAGTGTAAAGTCTTGGAAAGACGATGGCGCAAGAACTATTCCTCTGAAGCCAAATGCACCTATAAAATTGCATTAAAAAGATATCAAATTTTATGCAAAATAGCTCGAGCAGAGTATGTTGCTTTTACTATTTCAAGTGCGCAGAATTGCCCTCGTACTTTGTTCACTATGGTTAAGAAGCTTGCGGGCTCAGGTACGCAACCCTCTTCTCCTATTTTGGATTAAATGCAATGTAACACTCTTGCTAACTTCTTTATAAATAAGGTGGAACAAATTCATCTGACATTAGAGGGTAGTAAGCTAGCTTCCCCAACTTCGGTCATGTTGGTCACAGATCCCATTGTTGGGGCTGTCCCGCTTACAAATTTGCAAAAATGGGAACCACTTAATATAAGTTCTTTTTTAAAAATCCTAGCCAGCATTAAATCGGGCTCCCCGGCTGATCCTCTTCCGGCTTCTGTGCTTCTGCAATTTGAACAGCCATCTTTGAATCTCATTATGGAATTACTTAACGCCTCTCTTGTTGAGGCTGTGATGCCACCAATTTGGAAGCATGCAATGGTCCTTCCCTTGTTAAAAAAGGTCAATGCGGATCCCTCCCAGCCTGCTAATTTCAGGCCTATTTTTCTTCTTTCAGTTTTTTCAAAAGTCCTGGAAAAACATGTAAATTCTCAACTGTCTCTGATTGTTGAATCCTCTAATTTTTTACACCCTGTACAGTCTGGTTTTAGAGCAGGATTCTCAGCTGAGACCACTCTTTTGGGCGTAACTGAAATGTTACGTCAACGCCTGGATGCAGGCAATACAGTGGCATTGATATGGCTGGACCTATGTGCCGCATTTGATACGGTTTCTCATACCGTATTAATTAAGTCTCTACAATCCTTAGGCAACTCGGGATCAGCATTAGGGTGGCTGTCCTCTTTTTTATCTAACCATACATTTCAAGTCTTTTCCTCTGGGGCTTCTTCCAATGTTTTTTCCTCGCCGTATGGGGTACCACAAGCCTCTGTTTTGAGCCCGCTTCTCAATAATATCTATGTACAACCTCTGGCAGTGATCGCAGAAGAAGCAGGATTGTCACTCTTTTCTTATGCCGATGATACTCAGATCATCTTTTCTTTATCGGCAGAAAGTAGTTCTCGACCATCTACCCTGAAAGTGGGCTTGCGCAAAATTGCATCTTGGATGCAATCTAAATTGCTCAAGCTCAACGGGGAAAAAACGGAGGTCCTTATTTTTGGAAAGAATGCAGACCTTTGGGGAATTCCACATTGGCCTGTTGAAATGGGACCCCTACCTGTGCCCTCTTCCCATGTCCGTAACCTTGGCTTTATCATTGACAATAAACTATCAATGAGACAACATGCAGTAAAAACTGCTGCCAAATGCTTTACTATTCTTAAGTGGTTAAAAAAAATAATTTGGATGCTCCCTGCTGATGCCCAAAAGACTGTAGTCCAGGCACTGGTAACTTCATGCCTGGATTATGGAAACATTCTCTATTTGGGCATCAACAGGGATGTAATGCGCAAGCTTCAAACGGTGCAGAATGCTGCTGCATTACTGCTTTGCAGAATTCCCAGAATGTCTTCTGCTTCTAAGGCCGTGAGAGATTTGCATTGGCTCATGGTGGAAAATCGAACAAAGTTCAAGGCCCTGAGCTATATGTTCAAAATCAAGAATGGCATGGCACCTAAATATCTGTTAAATCTGGGACGCCTTTACCAACCAGTTCGTTCATTGCGCTCCTCTGCTCAGGAAATTTTTGAGATTCCTCGGATTAAGCTGGTAAGAATGGGCGGTCGCTCCTTCTCCTATCTTGGCCCACGTCTCTGGAATTCTCTCCCTCTGCCGATGCGTAAAGAACCTTTGTATTTAAATTTTCGTAAACAGCTAAAAACTTGGTTGTTTAATCAATAACCTGTCTAATCTGTTGTGTCTTCTTTTTTCTGAGTTTCCTTTTTAGCCCTGCACTGGGAAACCCTTTTTGGGTAGCTGTGCGCATTATAAAAATGAACTAACAATAACAATAACATCTTAGTAGAGGGACGATAGAGGAAAAAGCCCACCAAGAATCACCCTCGACTCAAACCCTCTGCAAGGTCACCTCCCTTAAGGGTAAACTTAAAGCCACATACACCAACAGAGCGGAGAAATCCATACTAAGGCTACAAGCAAGAGGCTATGAAAGTATAAACAAGATAGGTACCCTACTGGCACGGCAACTCCGGGCTAAGCAAGAAAAAGATTAAACAGATAATTGATGGTGCAGGAGTTTCCCATACAGACAAAGAGGGTAAGGCCGACGCTTTTGGGGAGTTCTACCGTAACCTCTATACCACGGAGCCAAAAAATTATATCTAGCGTCACTTAATCGCCCTCAGGTCTCTGCACACACTAATGAGAAACTTAGTAGGCCCTTTACGCCTTGAATTTGCTTACAGCCCACTTCTATCGGACGTTCGCTCCTGGCCTGGTGCCCCAGGTAACAGGAACCATGGGGAAAGCTTTAGTAACGGTAATCCCAAAGCCAGGAAAGGACCCTAGAGAGTGCGCCTCCTAAAGGTCCATCACACTATTGAATTTGGATGCCAAATTGTATTCTAAGATCTTGGCCACTCGCCATGAAAACCTCCTTCCTACCTTAATTGACCCGGACCAGTCGGGTATCATAAAGGGTAGGCAAACCCATGACAATTTGGTGAGAATAACTCACATACTGGAGAAGGTCCAAAAGAAGAACATTCCCGTGGCCCTCCTCTCACTGGACACAGAGAAGGCCTTTGATCGGGTCCATTGGGCCTTTCTCATGGGATCCTTGAGACGCTTCGACTTCAGCGGTACATTTATTGGTATGATACAGGTCAATGACCACCTTTCCAGGTCGAGAGTGCTAGTGAATGGTGCGGCCCCAGATGCCTTTACTCTCTTGTGGGGGACCGGGCAGGGCTGCCCTCTGTCCCCCATGCTATTTGCGCTTAGTATCGAACCCCTGGCAGCGTGGATCAGAATGAACCCCAACATAAAAGGGGTCACCTTTGGTCCAGATGACCACAAAATCTCTCTCTTTGACGATGACGTCCTCCTCCCTATCACGGATCCCTTGAACTCACTCCCAACGATCCAAGCAGAGCTTGATAGCTTCCAAACAGTTTCGGGATTCAAGGTGAACCGGTCAAAGTAATTCCTGCTCAACCTCACCCTGCCGGGGTTAATGGTGGATCAAATAAAGGAGACTTCCCCCTTCTGTTGCTCGGCCAAGGAGATCACGTACTTAGGGGTCAAGCTTACTCCAAAAATCACCAAACTATACGGGGCCAATTACACACCTTTACTCCGCCAAATCAAGGCCGATATGGTACGCTGGAAAACTGCCTACACCTCCTGGATTGGGAGAATAAATGCAGTAAAGATGAATATCCTACCGCGCCTCCTCTACCTCTTCCAAGGACTTCCTATCAATGTGGGAAGGGACCTGTTTCTAGAACTCAAACAGATGCTTATGAAATGTATTTGGCAGGGCCAAAGAGCCTGTCTTTCTAATCAAGTCCTGACCAGACCGCGAACAAGGGGTGGTCTCACCCTTCTAGATTTCTGGGCCTACTATTGGGCGGCCTAGCTCCGGTTGATGACAGAGCGGTCCCTTCGAGAGTCTGAAAAGCAGTGGCTCCACATGGATCGTCAGATTACGGGTAGGATCATATGGGATCTCCTGTGGTTTAGGAAGCAACACCGCCCCCCCAAGCATAAATAAGCACCCCACAGCCACCACTCTTAGGGTCTGGGATCTACTCACAAAAACACTCTCCCTGACAACCTTCCCCACTCCCTACTCCCCCATCCACTTCAATCCAGACTTTCCCCCAGCACTACACGAGGGTCCATTCTCGCAATGGAGACAGGGGGCTGCCTTATGATCTCACAGTTATTCGACAAATGGAACTCCTCTCGTTTGCGGGGTGCACCAAAGCCTTCAGCCGGCAGCCCGCAGTGAGATTCCACTACACGCAGCTTAAACACTCGGTGCAGCAACCCCCTGGTATGGCTGCCCGCTACCAGGGACCTGTTTCCAATCGAGAAATTTGCGCAACCAGGGGCAGCCTCCAAGGGGACCATCTCCTTTTAATACTCTCTAATTCTAGATCTGAGTTATCAGTCAACTCTGCGACACAGGGCATTCTGGAAGATTTCCATCGGTAGACAAGTAGCAGAGAGGCAGGGGGTCCGCTTGTACAAGTACATCTCACAACATAACCGCTCTATGCACCTCAGAGAAGCACATTATAAAATAATGTATGATTGGTACCTATGCCCCCAGAAACTACAAAAAAGATTTCCCTCCACATCGGATAGGTGCTGGTGAGGGTGCGTCGGTTAGGAGACTTCAGGCACATCTGGTGGGACTGTCCCTCCATCTAGCCCTTCTGAAAGAAATACTCTCACAAATAAAAGGGATCCTAGGCTACCCGATCCCGGGCACCATTGAACTTAGCCTCCTGGGGCTGCGGGACCTGATTTTGAAGAGGCAAACATACGGAGACCGCTCCATCATGTGGCTATGCCTGGGAGCTGCTAAAATGGCTATCACAGTGGCAGGGAAAAAGGCATAGGCTCCCTCTATAACGCAGTGGCACGTCAGGTTATGGAGAGCATTAGCGCTCGAGCATTAGACGGACATCACTGAAGACTCTAGGAAGGGGTATGAATACATCTGGTCCCCCTTGGTGGCCTACTTGTCTGAGGGACTGCCCCTATCTGTGTGTAGCCCTTGGCTGCAGACTCTTAATCTGTTCCACATCTAATTGGAAAAGTGAGCACCTGGGGCAGATACATAACAAGAAGGTTTGCGCCCTGGCCTGTGTCTGGGCCCGCCCATCTTGGAGCCTGATTCGGAGCTTGTCCACCACGATACACCTGTTTGGTTTACACACTTTTAATACTTTCTCTTTGTGTTTTTTTTTTCTTTCTCATCCTTTGTCATGGGTTCATGCTGAAGTTCTCTTATCCTGGCACATCCATCTTAGGGTTAACAGTCTGGGGGGAACACACTAGTACTTCCGAGAATGGGTTCCACACCATGTCAGATTGTGATAAAATATTTTACATGACATCAATGTTGGTTGATGGGATGCTGTAGCATATACAATTGTGGGGCAGAGTACTTGTGAACAAGCTGTGTATACCTGGCAGACAACTGCAACAGCCAGCCGGTACACTGTACTAACTGTGGTAGCCATGTTTGTTCATTCTTATATTGATATAAATACAATAAAAAGATTTTGAATTAAAACTACTCTTCCAAAACTCAGCTTCTCTCTTCTCAAGTCCATTGTATCATCCATTTTATCCACATGATAAACTCTAGGAAGCTCTAAAGCAGGATAGCAAAATCCAACCCAGTTATACTTGAAATTGAAACAAGCAGTATTCCCGCAAGCATAATAAATCCCTCTCAGAATCGGCTCCCCACCTGCCAAATAATTCCCACTCACCTCATAGCTTCTTTCACACACATCTCCTCCTACTAATAAAGTCTTTCCGTGGAACCATACACAACTCACCTATTCGTTTTTGCTCCATCCTCAACTTAGCATGTACACATGTCCATCTACATGCTTCCCCTTATTTGTTCCATGATGGCCTTTCATACTCTCAAATCTATAAAACATTTCACTACTCTCACATTATATTCCCTTATCTATTAATTTCAATCTCTGCTCAAACCACTGAAATAGCCCTGTTTGGCAATTTTATTTTCCTGCTTGTTTTGTACATGAACTTTAATAAAATGTGCTATATTTTAACATTCTTGTTACTTTCTTCTATAGGTGTGTCCTCTTAAGAAACAGTGAAATTCATTAGATAGGGAGAAAGAAAATTATAATTATTTAATATAACAACACACACATTATAGCACAATGACTAACATAATGGAAGTTGCATATTTGTTGTGCCTTCTCCGGCAGAAATAGGAAGAAAAACGCACACAAAATATCATTCACTGTTTATAAAGCCTTAAAAAGTTTATCAGTCTTGTATATATATCTTTAATTTCACTATCTACATTCTGTCTATATTCTGATGTGTCTTGTTTTCATTCATTTCTGACATTACTTGTTCAACATTTCTAGAACTATGTCCCATCAGAGATAGTAAGCACACCAACAGCCCAAAAAAACCGAATATTACTATCAATATAGTTACTATTAAAACAGTTTTACAGCATTTGCTCTAACCCATCTTCTAATTTAGTCAAAAATTATCATGAGGTTCCAAAAAGTAAAAACAACAAAAATGTTCTCCAAAATATGCTTCTTATCTTCTTTGAAACAATAAGAAAACAAAGATTCAAGAATAATATTGAGGTTTTCATTAATTCATAACAGATCAGTTTCTATTTTGTTCAATGCTACCTCTTACTTTAACCTGTCTTAACAGTTATTTCAAAGGTGTTTTTCTTCTTCTGTCTTTGTTTCACTCTCAAAAACAGTTTCACTCATTTACCGAGAATGATTAATTAGATTGTAACTTTCTAATTACGTTTCTTCTTCTTCTGATACTATAGCTAAATATAACAATTCATGTGACCCTTACATTTTGTTTGGAACCCTTGTGCTTGATGATCTTTTTTCCAAAGGTGTTTCACAATAACTAATTCCAAAGTATAATTTCTCTCTGGTCTTTGTAGCTTTTCTGGTACATGATAATTTTTTCAAGTTCATTTCCGGGGAATATCTTCTGCAGATTTTCTTTGTCCACAAACCGGCTTTGTCAAGGTTTCTTAATTGATTAATGGACTTTGACTTGAATTCGAACTTCAAATTGAACGTTGATCAGCCTTGTCTACAAACTTGGTTCTCTCTTGGAGGATTCTTGTGTTTCAAGTTCTTCTTCTGAACTGTCAGTCACCTGAAACTTCACAGCATTATCTTTTTCTTTGTTGTTTTCTTCACCAGTTTCAGAATGTTCACCCCTTTCTGGAACCACGCTGCTAACTCCATCTTGATCTTGCACTTCACTTTGTTCTCACTATTGCAGATCAGTTGCTGATTCAGTGGCTGTTTCTACCACTTCTTGATCTTCTGATGTTTTCACCTTCTTTGTGTGAGCTGTCTGGATACACCACAACACTACAACACAATTCACTGCAGTGTACATCATCAATGTCAACTGGTAGGGTCCATACCACCTAAAAGCATATTCCTGATGTGCTTCCAGACCACTACCCAGTCTCCTGGACTCAAACAATCGCAGGGAATGTCCTTTGTCACTTCTGTTGCCACATTCAACAGACGAGAGACAGATTCCATAATATCAGCCAGACCTTTGCTGTAATTAGCAGGATGTAATTAGTTATTGCACCTAATGCAGCTGAAGGAATGTAAGCTAGTCTCATCGCCATTCCCATTATGACCATATGAGGATATAAAGCTGTGTATCTGCCATGAGTACTTCTCATGCTCATAAGACAAGAGGAATGTGTAGGGTAATTTCAAGCCAGGTGAAGCACAGTTAGTCAGTTTATTCCTGCTTGTTGCATTATCTCTCTCTACTACTCCTGAAGACAATAACTACAGTGAAATATTTGGTTGTTCTGGAACGCTGTGCATATTATTTGCAAACTTTAAATCTTAAAATAGGAGTGACAATCAGCCTCAATAGACATTGGGAGTCCAAAACAAGGTATTGACTCTCTCAACAACAATTTTGCAACTGTAAGGCTATCTGATCGCCCAGTGGGGTACACTTTGACCCATTTAGAAATCAAGTACAAAATGACTAAGATATCTTCAAACTAGTACAAACTGGCATCTCAAAAAGGTCTGCATGGAGTCGTGTAAATGGGCCTTCAGATTTGCCAATACGGTTCATCACAATCAATGTCTTTTGTATTTGATTGTTTTGCTGACAGGTGAAACATCTTAAGCAACTGTTCTCAACAACATTTCTAAAAACTGTATTTTTCCAATTTTTAAACAACTCACAATTTCTCCATTTTGTATAGTACCTTTTCTTGATTCAACATTCCCATTTTCTTGCACAACTGTCTCATCTTTTAGTGCACAATATTTGCCATTTGTTCAGCATGTATGTTGACAAGTGTGGCCTTTCCAGCCTTATGTGTAACACACTTGACCAATGAATTTTCATTTGCCTGTTGTATTGCTTTCAACAAATCCAATATGTATACACTATTTTTAATTGGATCTTCAGAAGATATCATAAAACCATTTTCTGACCACAGGTGACCAAAATCATGTGCCACTCCAAAACCATACTGGCTGTCTGTATCAGTTGTCACACTCAAATGTCAAATGATCTGACAAGCAACAAGCTCATATCAAAACAACCTATTCTGCCACTTGTGCTGAAGCTACCTTTGGCAAAAAAGAAGCTTCCAAATTTTCAGAAATGGAACATTCTGCTTAGGCAGCTCTCAATGTTCCTTATTGGTCTCTAAAACAAGAAACATCAACAAATAGTATAAAATCAGTCATTTCCAAATGAGTTTCTCTAATGGCTGATCTTGGTTTTACATAACTAAGTAACTTCTATGCAGTTATACTCTGATTTATCGTCAATTTCATCAGTCTCTTTAAATTCCCTGTTTTCACAGCCTTTGTCTGAAATAGTAAGCTTTGTTGCTGGGTTCTAAGTACTCCACCTGTTAATAGAGATATTTTCAGTTGCAAGAACATCTTGCTCATTATCATGTGCTGTGTTCTCGCTCACATACAATTTTGAGTTCAAAACAACGTATTGACTCTCTCAACAACAATTTTGCAACTGTAAGGCTATCTGATCGCCCACTAGGGTACACTTTGACCCATTTAGAAATCAAGTACAAAATGACTAAGATGACTTCAAACTAGTACAAACTGGCATCTCAACAAGGTCTGCATGGAGTCGTGTAAATGGGCCTTCAGATTTGCCAATACGATTCATCACAATCAATGTCTTTTGTATTTGATTGTTTTGCTGACAGGTGAAACATCTTAAGCAACTGTTCTCAACAACATTTCTAAAAACTGTATTTTTCCAATTTTTAAACAATTCACAATTTCTCCATTTTGTATAGTACCTATTCTAGATTCAACACTCCCATTTCCTTGCACAACTGTCTCATCTTTTAGTGCACAATTTTTTGCCATTTGTTCAGCATGTGTGTTGCCAAGTGTGACCTTTCCAGCCTTATGTGCAACACACCTGACCAATGAAATTTCATTTGCCTGTTGTATTGCTTTCAACAAATCCAATATGTATACACTATTTTTAATTGGATCTTCAGAAGATATCATAAAACCATTTTCTGACCACAGTTAACCAAAATCATGTGCCACTCCAAAACCATACTGGCTGTCTGTATCAGTTGCCACACTCAAATGTCAAATGATCTGACAAGCAACAAGCTCATGTCAAAACAACCTATTCTGCCACTTGTGCTGAAGCTACCTTTGGCAGAAAAGAAGCTTCCAAATTTTCAGAAATGGAACTTTCTGCATAGGCAGCTCTCAATGTTTCGTATTGGGCTCTAAAACAAGAAACATCAACCAATAGTATCAGATCAGTCATTTCCAAATGAGTTTCTCTAATGGCTGATCTTGGTTTTACATAACTTTGGGCCATATGTAGGTAGCATACAAGTTACCACTTCTTAAATACCGAACTTTACCGATTCGGTATTTAAAAAGTGGTAACTCGTATGTAGGTAATCATTCGGTAAATATTACCGAATCGGAGAAATTCGGTAATTACCGAATCGGCATTTACCGATTCGGTAATGAGGCATACCTTCCCATTGATTCCTATGGGCCTGGAGGCCCATAGGAATCAATGGGAAGGTATGCCTCATTACCGAATCGTTAAATACCGATTCGGTAATGGGGGGAGCACATTCAAGGGTGGCAGGGTGTCACATTGACATCCTGTTGCACCCCTGATTCCTGCATGTGTGCACATGTGGCGCACATACATGCCCTAAGGGCATGTATGTCTGCCACATGGCACTGTTAGTCCAGCAAAATATTGCTTTTTGCAATGAATTCGGTATTTAGCACCAACATATATTTGGTGCTAAATACCGAATTATTGTCCCTAAACATTACTCATTTGAGTGTCACCTACATCTCATTTCAGGATTCGGTATTTACCGATTCAGTAAAATTACCGATTCGGTAATTTTACCGATTCGGTAAATTACCGAATCCTGAAATGTTCCCCCTACATAGCAAAAGCCTAAATACCGGTCGGTAACGGGATATTTACCGAAAATCGGCCGTTACCGACCGCTACCTACATATGGCCCTAAGTAACTTCTATGTAGTTATACTCTGATTTATCGTCAATTTCATCGGTCTCTTTAAATTCCCTGTTTTCACAGCCTTTGTCTGAAATCGGAAGCTTTGTTGCTGGGTTCTAAGTTCTCCACCTGTTAATAGAGATATTTTCAGCTGCAAGAACGACTTGCTCATTATCATGTGCTGTGTTCTCGCTCACATACAATTTTAGTATGACCTGTTGCTATTCCTTCACTTTGTTCAATGGCAATACAAACAGCTGTAACCAATTTCAAGCACCCTGAAGACTTACAGCTATGGGATCCAATACAGCTGATGGATATGATCTGGGTCTCATCAACCCACCATGCTTCTTGGCAAGGATAAATAATGCACATCCTTTCCTTTTGTTACAAAATAAGGTAAGATTATAGTCTAGCATTACAAGTGTTGGTGCATGACAAAGACACTCTTTCACCTGTTCTGATTCTGTTGATCATTCTCTGTCAAATGGTTTACTGTGGGTCAGTCTTTGGGTGCTTGATGGGGTTATTTACAGAATTGAAGAAACACGTTCTTTTGAGACTTTCCTCACTCCTTTTTCAATATGTTGTCAAGATAAATCAATTCCTTTTACAGTATCACATTTTAGTTGGAAAGACCTTATGTGCAGTGTCAGCTAAATTATTTCAAAAGGCAATTGTATCAAGATTACAGTCCTCTTTTGTCTTAGACGTTACTAAAAGTTCATCACTATATGGCACTAAAAGTGAATCTCATGACAACTTTAAACTTTTAGATCCTTCATCAGGATTTGACAAAAAATTGAAGGACTTTCAGAATACTCTTGTGGGATCCAACACCACATGAGAACTTTAATAAAAAATATAAACAAAAATATGAATTGACTCTCCTCTAGTAGAAAAATCAAGAAGAACACTTAGCTCATCATTTAGAATAAATAGATTCTGCAGGTAACCTACACTATATTGCAATTTATTTCTACATATGCTGCATCACTGGTGCTGAAGACATCAACATTCAAAATGATTTCTGATTCTGCACACTCTGCTCAGAATTTGATATATAAAGTCAAATTCACACTAGGCAGATCCCTGCACAGCTGAAATCTCCTTTGACTAATGTGCTCACTTTTGTGTACTTAGGAGCTGGGTAGGTCAAACTAAATTAAACACACAATCCTGAAAAAGCAACTTGTTAGTTCAGAAACTCTTGTCTGGATGTATTTGGCGCCTCATAATATACCCAATCCTATGCAGAAAAGTAATTCAATATCTCAAGACAAACCCAAAAACCAAAGCAACTAAAAGTAACCAATAAACAAATAGGTTCCCAAATATGAAAAATGCATCAACAAAATAGTGAACAACCCATTAATCTATCCCACAGTCAACATTGAATATCAAAATATCTTGTATAAAGCATAACAATCCATGCTGCAAACTCAAATGTTTGCACACTCTGAAAATATATCCAACACCCACAAATCAATGTATCCTATTTATACTCAAATTCCAAATCATTCATGAGTGCACTACAAATTACATCTGAAGAAACTCTGGCACCAGAGCCTCCAATGGAGATTCAGAAAAATCCAGAATTTTCTGAAACTGAGCCTTAGGGAGAGGAAAAACCTTTTAGGGACCCTTTAAAAGGAGAAGGTGCTATTTAAAATAAAAACAATCTGTATTACCAATTTGTGGGAGAAGAACTCTTTATTCCAAAATTCAGGCAAACCTTAAATTCAGATCACCCCAAAATTTATCTCAGGCAGTTCTGCTGCAGGTTAATCTTTGGCACCCTTCTGAATTTGGCAGAGTAGCAAAATAAATCATTGGGATCACTCAATACTGGAGTTCTTAAAAAAGTAAAAGGGTTTTAATATACAAATCTCAAAATCAAGTGTTACAGAATAAATGCTATTAAGTCTCAATTGCAGTTATATGGAGCAGTCAAAATCAGATTGAAATCTAAGTCCCAAGTGAGCTTCGAAGATCAGAAAAGAATCTGGCTGCATCCCTTATAGAAAAGGAATGTCCTCACTTTCACCCACATTTATCTTTACACAATTCTTATGTAACAAATTAGTACAGCAGAAAACTCATCATGGCATAATTAAGAGTAACAACTCATTTGACAAATCAGAATCATCTATATCACTACCTAAATTCATTGGCACTGTCCCACTTAAGAAAGTATCCAGCATCTTGATGTTATTGCTACCCAGAAATGTTCAAACTAATTTGAAACATTTAGACAAAGAACCTTCACACTGATGATAAAACACAGCTCAGCAAAGCAACTAGAGTAAAATGCCCTCCGAACAATGTCCCTAGAAACTTCATTCGGAGCACATGGCACATTACACCAACTTGTCTTCATCCTGAGGTGATGTGGGGAGATAAGATGCCCAGGGCGACCAGACAGGAGAGGATGAAAGCAGGATGAAAACAGCATCAGATTAGCATTCATCTTATCCAACATGACGTTTCATGTACAAATGTGGCACAGCTAAATCACTTCTACATATTATATTAAACGTGTTCTTTAACTGCAATCATATTCATTCTGCATTTATATATTGGGTCTCACATAGAAATCATTATTCAAAATGATTACTTTTACCCAAAAATATAAACCCAGTAAAAATGCTAGTGCACTGCTCTGGATCCTTCCTGTGGTTTTATAACAAAAACTTCATCTGACAGACTGACTGTGCCTTGAGAGAGTGATTGATTAAACTTCTATAGAGAATTGAGTCATAAGACATCATAATGATAGTGGTTTGAGGAGAGCTTAAACAAAAATATACCAAACAGAAGGAATGAAGGGTCCAAGTGTAGGGAGGCCTTTTTAACTTAAAACACAAATTCTTAGGATAAGTTTCTAGGTACACAATGGCTAGGTGTGAATATCAAACACTACAAGTCAGAAGGGAGAATTGTTCCCTCCTTTGGTGTGATCTTTGGCAGGAGGTTAATTTCATTTATTTGTGGACTATCATCTGTGGTTAAATAAAATCATATTAATGTGAGGTGGATGCATGAGTAAGATCTTTTGCAAAGTCATTTAGAACAGATGCTGTCAGAAATGCTACATTGTTGCAGATTTGGCTAAGCTGCCACACAAAATGGCTGCATGACTCCTGATCTCCAGAGTGCGAGGAGACAACACTCATATTTTTGCTGGTACATACTGCTTGTTGTGAGGTTTTCAGCCTCTCATACCTTGTCTCATGTCCACCTACATCAGTTTGAGTGGTTTTCAGTGCATTCAAGTGTACGGGGCCCTCTTTTCTTAGACATGCCATGTTCTCTCATCATACAGTGGCTAATTTAAAGTGCAGTTTCTTTTTCCTCATCACTAATCCCAAGGGAGTCTCTCCATCAAAAATTTGGAATTCTGCATTTTATACTTAGAAAAAGTTTGCTGCAGCTCTCATTCTAATTCATGGATATTCTTTTGGTTTACCCCAAGAGCAGTGTGTTCTCCCTGTATGGGACCGAGTTACACCTTAAACTTTCTTGAAGACTTTCTTATATGATCTAAATTTAATGGACCCTGTCCTCAACTCGTTTTTGACACTCTTTCTCTGGTAAGCAAACATCTCTTCACTTAACTTCATGGGGAGAATGAGAAACCTCAAATGCACCTACTACCTTGCCCTCCTCTAATATCTTTGACATTGCTTCATCAAATCTTTTACCTACTATAATGCCTGTCATATCAGTCTCAGATAATATGCCTACCACTATTCCTAAGACGGGTTCTCCAGTTAAGTCTTCTAATCCAATCCTGGCTACTAAAAGTCTCAAACATGGTCCTCCCTCTCCTGAGAAGATTTCCTCTAATATCTCAACAGAGATATGATTTGATGAAATTCGTGCTTTTTGTCCTCATATGGAAGAGACTAATAAGAAGTTGCACATTTTAGACAATACATTGTTATTTATAGATACATGGATTTCAGAAGCAGAACAATAAATATGTGAACTGCTATAATTAACTTGATGGAACAAGAACTTTTTAAGTTGAAAAAGGTGGCAGAGGAATTGGAAAACAGGAACAGAAGAAACTTTAAGGATTTATGCTCTACTAAAAGGCATATACTTGGTCTGAGGTTGGCTTTCTTATCTATTTCCCCTCAGTTCATGGTATCTTGCCTGTTTGGTGAGGGGATATTATCCACCTTCTTTCAGCCTCAATAAAGCAAATCAAAACAACAACAAAAATAAATGTTCTTTTGTATTTTCTTTCTAGGTCTATCTCATCTTTTAGGTTTTCTTTAATATAAGGGACTTTCCAGAATTTTGTATAGATGATTTGGAGTCTTAACCTACCTTAGTTTTACCCTTACTTTTCCCATCTTCCTCCCTCCACCCCTTTACCCTAGCTTACATCTGTGCTAGCCACGCTCTTCAGGATATGGGGCGGGATTGAGAGCTACTCCATCTCTGACTTTCTCTTGTTGTCTGGTCACCCACTCAGCTATCTTCTTTTGTTGCAGTCGCTCCCTGGGTCCGTAATATTGGCGTGTTTACCCAAACTTTCCTCTCCTCCTCTGATGTCCTCCTCTCCTCTAGTCCTTGTTCTCTTTTTAATCTCTATTCCTCTTCATGTAGAAAAAAATGTATTTACTTAATGCCTATCTTTTCTTTACTTTCCCCTTGTTTGTGTGCTTCTTCTGTGTTTATGATTCTTCTTTGTTTCTTTTCAGGACTCAGGTGCAGTTTGGATCTGAGTGAGAGTGCAGGTAAGAACCTGACTTCGCATTCATCCTCACCTCCATCACTCATTTGGCTCTGTCCTTTTTTCCCTTTATTATTTATCCTAGCACTAGAACTGTTTTGGTTAAGACTCAGAGATAATCCTCACATTACTGGTTTTAAATATGGATCTAGCCAGTTAAAATTAGATGCATACAAGGATGGCATTCTTTTATTTATTTCAGTTTGGGAATCCTACTTATCTTTTCTTTTTAGAGAAATCCACCAATTCTTTCATGTCTCTGGATATAAAATTATTTCTGATAAAATAGAAGTCTTACCACTAAAAAACACTGCACCAAAGATATGTTCAAATGCTCTGATTTTTCCTCGGCTCTATAGAATTAAATATATGGGTTTATGCTTTGTAAAGTTGATTAAAGAAACTGTTAATATTAATTTTAATTAACTTTAAAAAAAACTAGAATCCCTTATTAACACCTAATCTCTTTTGTTTTTCTCTTGGTGAGATAGACTCGACTCAATTAAATTATGCTTTCGCCTTTGATGTTGTACCTCACCACTATGCTGGTGGTTAATATTTCTTCCTCTTACTTTGAAAAAATTGATTATATTCTCTCAATATTTTAATGGAATAATAAAAAACTCAAACTTGCTTAGACAAAATGTAAAATTGACCACTCTCTCTGTGGAGTTACATTTCTAAATGTTATTCTATATTAGAAAGCCATCACTTTAAAACAAGCTTCCCTTTGGCTGAGGTCTACTATGACGCCTTTTTTCCCAATAGTTAACACAAACTCAAACTACTCTCATGTGAAAAATCTTTTCCAGTATTAATAGATAATCCTAAAGCCTCACATTTCATACGTCTTTTAAATTCATAAATCTGTCATAGAACTAACTTGAGAAATAGATCTTTATATATCTTGGTTTGCTTCCTTATGGGATCAAATTTGCTCTAAATTACAAAAAACGCTGGAGCTGCAAATATTACCCAAACATTATACACTATTTACTATATATGTGTTTGCTTATTAATCCAACATCAATAGCAAGAATTTATTAGGCCAATGCCTGACATTGCTGGTCATGTAATGTTAATGGGCCTTCAGATTTGCCAATACGATTCATCACAATCAATGTCTTTTGTATTTGATTGTTTTGCTGACAGGTGAAACATCTTAAGCAACTGTTCTCAACAACATTTCTAAAAACTGTATTTTTCCAATTTTTAAACAATTCACAATTTCTCCATTTTGTATAGTACCTATTCTAGATTCAACACTCCCATTTCCTTGCACAACTGTCTCATCTTTTAGTGCACAATTTTTTGCCATTTGTTCAGCATGTGTGTTGCCAAGTGTGACCTTTCCAGCCTTATGTGCAACACACCTGACCAATGAAATTTCATTTGCCTGTTGTATTGCTTTCAACAAATCCAATATGTATACACTATTTTTAATTGGATCTTCAGAAGATATCATAAAACCATTTTCTGACCACAGTTGACCAAAATCATGTGCCACTCCAAAACCATACTGGCTGTCTGTATCAGTTGCCACACTCAAATGTCAAATGATCTGACAAGCAACAAGCTCATGTCAAAACAACCTATTCTGCCACTTGTGCTGAAGCTACCTTTGGCAGAAAAGAAGCTTCCAAATTTTCAGAAATGGAACTTTCTGCATAGGCAGCTCTCAATGTTTCGTATTGGGCTCTAAAACAAGAAACATCAACCAATAGTATCAGATCAGTCATTTCCAAATGAGTTTCTCTAATGGCTGATCTTGGTTTTACATAACTTTGGGCCATATGTAGGTAGCATACAAGTTACCACTTCTTAAATACCGAACTTTACCGATTCGGTATTTAAGAAGTGGTAACTCGTATGTAGGTAATCATTCGGTAAATATTACCGAATCGGAGAAATTCGGTAATTACCGAATCGGCATTTACCGATTCGGTAATGAGGCATACCTTCCCATTGATTCCTATGGGCCTGGAGGCCCATAGGAATCAATGGGAAGGTATGCCTCATTACCGAATCGTTAAATACCGATTCGGTAATGGGGGGAGCACATTCAAGGGTGGCAGGGTGTCACATTGACACCCTGTTGCACCCCTGATTCCTGCATGTGTGCACATGTGGCGCACATACATGCCCTAAGGGCATGTATGTCTGCCACATGGCACTGTTAGTCTAGCAAAATATTGCTTTTTGCAATGAATTCGGTATTTAGCACCAACATATATTTGGTGCTAAATACCGAATTATTGTCCCTAAACATCACTCATTTGAGTGTCACCTACATCTCATTTCAGGATTCGGTATTTACCGATTCAGTAAAATTACCGATTCGGTAATTTTACCGATTCGGTAAATTACCGAATCCTGAAATGTTCCCCCTACATAGCAAAAGCCTAAATACCGGTCGGTAACGGGATATTTACCGAAAATCGGCCGTTACCGACCGCTACCTACATATGGCCCTAAGTAACTTCTATGTAGTTATACTCTGATTTATCGTCAATTTCATCTGTCTCTTTAAATTCCCTGTTTTCACAGCCTTTGTCTGAAATCGGAAGCTTTGTTGCTGGGTTCTAAGTTCTCCACCTGTTAATAGAGATATTTTCAGCTGCAAGAACGACTTGCTCATTATCATGTGCTGTGTTCTCGCTCACATACAATTTTAGTATGACCTGTTGCTATTCCTTCACTTTGTTCAATGGCAATACAATCAGCTGTAACCAATTTCAAGCACCCTGAAGACTTACAGCTATGGGATCCAATACAGCTGATGGATATGATCTGGGTCTCATCAACCCACCATGCTTTTTGGCAAGGATAAATAATGCACATCCTTTCCTTTTGTTACAAAATAAGGTAAGATTATAGTCTAGCATTACAAGTGTTGGTGCATGACAAAGACACTCTTTCACCTGTTCTGATTCTGTTGATCATTCTCTGTCAAATGGTTTACTGTGGGTCAGTCTTTGGGTGCTTGATGGGGTTATTTACAGAATTGAAGAAACACGTTCTTTTGAGACTTTCCTCACTCCTTTTTCAATATGTTGTCAAGATAAATCAATTCCTTTTACAGTACCACATTTT
The DNA here is from genome assembly GCF_964204655.1 of Triturus cristatus. Lineage (NCBI taxonomy): Eukaryota > Metazoa > Chordata > Amphibia > Caudata > Salamandridae > Triturus > Triturus cristatus. The sequence continues at coordinate 852,661,913 of NC_140588.1, read as the reverse complement.
AGTTGGAAAGACCTTATGTGCAGTGTCAGCTAAATTATTTCAAAAGGCAATTGTATCAAGATTACAGTCCTCTTTTGTCTTAGACGTTACTAAAAGTTCATCACTATATGGCACTAAAAGTGAATCTCATGACAACTTTAAACTTTTAGATCCTTCATCAGGATTTGACAAAAAATTGAAGGACTTTCAGAATACTCTTGTGGGATCCAACACCACATGAGAACTTTAATAAAAAATATAAACACAAATATGAATTGACTCTCCTCGTGTAGAAAAATCAAGAAGAACACTTAGCTCATCATTTAGAATAAATAGATTCTGCAGGTAACCTACACTATATTGCAATTTATTTCTACATATGCTGCATCACTGGTGCTGAAGACATCAACATTCAAAATGATTTCTGATTCTGCACACTCTGCTCAGAATTTGATATATAAAGTCAAATTCACACTAGGCAGATCCCTGCACAGCTGAAATCTCCTTTGACTAATGTGCTCACTTTTGTGTACTTAGGAGCTGGGTAGGTCAAACTAAATTAAACACACAATCCTGAAAAAGCAACTTGTTAGTTCAGAAACTCTTGTCTGGATGTATTTGGCGCCTCATAATATACCCAATCCTATGCAGAAAAGTAATTCAATATCTCAAGACAAACCCAAAAACCAAAGCAACTAAAAGTAACCAATAAACAAATAGGTTCCCAAATATGAAAAATGCATCAACAAAATAGTGAACAACCCATTAATCTATCCCACAGTCAACATTGAATATCAAAATATCTTGTATAAAGCATAACAATCCATGCTGCAAACTCAAATGTTTGCACACTCTGAAAATATATCCAACACCCACAAATCAATGTATCCTATTTATACTCAAATTCCAAATCATTCATGAGTGCACTACAAATTACATCTGAAGAAACTCTGGCACCAGAGCCTCCAATGGAGATTCAGAAAAATCCAGAATTTTCTGAAACTGAGCCTTAGGGAGAGGAAAAACCTTTTAGGGACCCTTTAAAAGGAGAAGGTGCTATTTAAAATAAAAACAATCTGTATTACCAATTTGTGGGAGAAGAACTCTTTATTCCAAAATTCAGGCAAACCTTAAATTCAGATCACCCCAAAATTTATCTCAGGCAGTTCTGCTGCAGGTTAATCTTTGGCACCCTTCTGAATTTGGCAGAGTAGCAAAATAAATCATTGGGATCACTCAATACTGGAGTTCTTAAAAAAGTAAAAGGGTTTTAATATACAAATCTCAAAATCAAGTGTTACAGAATAAATGCTATTGAGTCTCAATTGCAGTTATATGGAGCAGTCAAAATCAGATTGAAATCTAAGTCCCAAGTGAGCTTCGAAGATCAGAAAAGAATCTGGCTGCATCCCTTATAGAAAAGGAATGTCCTCACTTTCACCCACATTTATCTTTACACAATTCTTATGTAACAAATTAGTACAGCAGAAAACTCATCATGGCATAATTAAGAGTAACAACTCATTTGACAAATCAGAATCATCTATATCACTACCTAAATTCATTGGCACTGTCCCACTTAAGAAAGTATCCAGCATCTTGATGTTATTGCTACCCAGAAATGTTCAAACTAATTTGAAACATTTAGACAAAGAACCTTCACACTGATGATAAAACACAGCTCAGCAAAGCAACTAGAGTAAAATGCCCTCCGAACAATGTCCCTAGAAACTTCATTTGGAGCACATGGCACATTACACCAACTTGTCTTCATCCTGAAGTGATGTGGGGAGATAAGATGCCCAGGGCGACCAGACAGGAGAGGATGAAAGCAGGATGAAAACAGCATCAGATTAGCATTCATCTTATCCAACATGACGTTTCATGTACAAATGTGGCACAGCTAAATCACTTCTACATATTATATTAAACGTGTTCTTTAACTGCAATCATATTCATTCTGCATTTATATATTGGGTCTCACATAGAAATCATTATTCAAAATGATTACTTTTACCCAAAAATATAAACCCAGTAAAAATGCTAGTGCACTGCTCTGGATCCTTCCTGTGGTTTTATAACAAAAACTTCATCTGACAGACTGACTGTGCCTTGAGAGAGTGATTGATTAAACTTCTATAGAGAATTGAGTCATAAGACATCATAATGATAGTGGTTTGAGGAGAGCTTAAACAAAAATATACCAAACAGAAGGAATGAAGGGTCCAAGTGTAGGGAGGCCTTTTTAACTTAAAACACAAATTCTTAGGATAAGTTTCTAGGTACACAATGGCTAGGTGTGAATATCAAACACTACAAGTCAGAAGGGAGAATTGTTCCCTCCTTTGGTGTGATCTTTGGCAGGAGGTTAATTTCATTTATTTGTGGACTATCATCTGTGGTTAAATAAAATCATATTAATGTGAGGTGGATGCATGAGTAAGATCTGTTGCAAAAACATTTAGAACAGATGCTGTCAGAAATGCTACATTGTTGCAGATTTGGCTAAGCTGCCACACAAAATGGCTGCATGACTCCTGATCTCCAGAGTGCGAGGAGACAACACTCATATTTTTGCTGGTACATACTGCTTGTTGTGAGGTTTTCAGCCTCTCATACCTTGTCTCATGTCCACCTACATCAGTTTGAGTGGTTTTCAGTGCATTCAAGTGTACGGGGCCCTCTTTTCTTAGACATGCCATGTTCTCTCATCATACAGTGGCTAATTTAAAGTGCAGTTTCTTTTTCCTCATCACTAATCCCAAGGGAGTCTCTCCATCAAAAATTTGGAATTCTGCATTTTATACTTAGAAAAAGTTTGCTGCAGCTCTCATTCTAATTCATGGATATTCTTTTGGTTTACCCCAAGAGCAGTGTGTTCTCCCTGTATGGGACCGAGTTACACCTTAAACTTTCTTGAAGACTTTCTTATATGATCTAAATTTAATGGACCCTGTCCTCAACTCGTTTTTGACACTCTTTCTCTGGTAAGCAAACATCTCTTCACTTAACTTCATGGGGAGAATGAGAAACCTCAAATGCACCTACTACCTTGCCCTCCTCTAATATCTTTGACATTGCTTCATCAAATCTTTTACCTACTATAATGCCTGTCATATCAGTCTCAGATAATATGCCTACCACTATTCCTAAGACGGGTTCTCCAGTTAAGTCTTCTAATCCAATCCTGGCTACTAAAAGTCTCAAACATGGTCCTCCCTCTCCTGAGAAGATTTCCTCTAATATCTCAACAGAGATATGATTTGATGAAATTCGTGCTTTTTGTCCTCATATGGAAGAGACTAATAAGAAGTTGCACATTTTAGACAATACATTGTTATTTATAGATACATGGATTTCAGAAGCAGAACAATAAATATGTGAACTGCTATAATTAACTTGATGGAACAAGAACTTTTTAAGTTGAAAAAGGTGGCAGAGGAATTGGAAAACAGGAACAGAAGAAACTTTAAGGATTTATGCTCTACTAAAAGGCATATACTTGGTCTGAGGTTGGCTTTCTTATCTATTTCCCCTCAGTTCATGGTATCTTGCCTGTTTGGTGAGGGGATATTATCCACCTTCTTTCAGCCTCAATAAAGCAAATCAAAACAACAACAAAAATAAATGTTCTTTTGTATTTTCTTTCTAGGTCTATCTCATCTTTTAGGTTTTCTTTAATATAAGGGACTTTCCAGAATTTTGTATAGATGATTTGGAGTCTTAACCTACCTTAGTTTTACCCTTACTTTTCCCATCTTCCTCCCTCCACCCCTTTACCCTAGCTTACATCTGTGCTAGCCACGCTCTTCAGGATATGGGGCGGGATTGAGAGCTACTCCATCTCTGACTTTCTCTTGTTGTCTGGTCACCCACTCAGCTATCTTCTTTTGTTGCAGTCGCTCCCTGGGTCCGTAATATTGGCGTGTTTACCCAAACTTTCTTCTCCTCCTCTGATGTCCTCCTCTCCTCTAGTCCTTGTTCTCTTTTTAATCTCTATTCCTCTTCATGTAGAAAAAAATGTATTTACTTAATGCCTATCTTTTCTTTACTTTCCCCTTGTTTGTGTGCTTCTTCTGTGTTTATGATTCTTCTTTGTTTCTTTTCAGGACTCAGGTGCAGTTTGGATCTGAGTGAGAGTGCAGGTAAGAACCTGACTTCGCATTCATCCTCACCTCCATCACTCATTTGGCTCTGTCCTTTTTTCCCTTTATTATTTATCCTAGCACTAGAACTGTTTTGGTTAAGACTCAGAGATAATCCTCACATTACTGGTTTTAAATATGGATCTAGCCAGTTAAAATTAGATGCATACAAGGATGGCATTCTTTTATTTATTTCAGTTTGGGAATCCTACTTATCTTTTCTTTTTAGAGAAATCCACCAATTCTTTCATGTCTCTGGATATAAAATTATTTCTGATAAAATAGAAGTCTTACCACTAAAAAACACTGCACCAAAGATATGTTCAAATGCTCTGATTTTTCCTCGGCTCTATAGAATTAAATATATGGGTTTATGCTTTGTAAAGTTGATTAAAGAAACTGTTAATATTAATTTTAATTAACTTTAAAAAAAACTAGAATCCCTTATTAACACCTAATCTCTTTTGTTTTTCTCTTGGTGAGATAGACTCGACTCAATTAAATTATGCTTTCGCCTTTGATGTTGTACCTCACCACTATGCTGGTGGTTAATATTTCTTCCTCTTACTTTGAAAAAATTGATTATATTCTCTCAATATTTTAATGGAATAATAAAAAACTCAAACTTGCTTAGACAAAATGTAAAATTGACCACTCTCTCTGTGGAGTTACATTTCTAAATGTTATTCTATATTAGAAAGCCATCACTTTAAAACAAGCTTCCCTTTGGCTGAGGTCTACTATGACGCCTTTTTTCCCAATAGTTAACACAAACTCAAACTACTCTCATGTGAAAAATCTTTTCCAGTATTAATAGATAATCCTAAAGCCTCACATTTCATACGTCTTTTAAATTCATAAATCTGTCATAGAACTAACTTGAGAAATAGATCTTTATATATCTTGGTTTGCTTCCTTATGGGATCAAATTTGCTCTAAATTACAAAAAACGCTGGAGCTGCAAATATTACCCAAACATTATACACTATTTACTATATATGTGTTTGCTTATTAATCCAACATCAATAGCAAGAATTTATTAGGCCAATGCCTGACATTGCTGGTCATGTAATGTTAATGGGCCTTCAGATTTGCCAATACGATTCATCACAATCAATGTCTTTTGTATTTGATTGTTTTGCTGACAGGTGAAACATCTTAAGCAACTGTTCTCAACAACATTTCTAAAAACTGTATTTTTCCAATTTTTAAACAATTCACAATTTCTCCATTTTGTATAGTACCTATTCTAGATTCAACACTCCCATTTCCTTGCACAACTGTCTCATCTTTTAGTGCACAATTTTTTGCCATTTGTTCAGCATGTGTGTTGCCAAGTGTGACCTTTCCAGCCTTATGTGCAACACACCTGACCAATGAAATTTCATTTGCCTGTTGTATTGCTTTCAACAAATCCAATATGTATACACTATTTTTAATTGGATCTTCATAAGATATCATAAAACCATTTTCTGACCACAGTTGACCAAAATCATGTGCCACTCCAAAACCATACTGGCTGTCTGTATCAGTTGCCACACTCAAATGTCAAATGATCTGACAAGCAACAAGCTCATGTCAAAACAACCTATTCTGCCACTTGTGCTGAAGCTACCTTTGGCAGAAAAGAAGCTTCCAAATTTTCAGAAATGGAACTTTCTGCATAGGCAGCTCTCAATGTTTCGTATTGGGCTCTAAAACAAGAAACATCAACCAATAGTATCAGATCAGTCATTTCCAAATGAGTTTCTCTAATGGCTGATCTTGGTTTTACATAACTTTGGGCCATATGTAGGTAGCATACAAGTTACCACTTCTTAAATACCGAACTTTACCGATTCGGTATTTAAGAAGTGGTAACTCGTATGTAGGTAATCATTCGGTAAATATTACCGAATCGGAGAAATTCGGTAATTACCGAATCGGCATTTACCGATTCGGTAATGAGGCATACCTTCCCATTGATTCCTATGGGCCTGGAGGCCCATAGGAATCAATGGGAAGGTATGCCTCATTACCGAATCGTTAAATACCGATTCGGTAATGGGGGGAGCACATTCAAGGGTGGCAGGGTGTCACATTGACACCCTGTTGCACCCCTGATTCCTGCATGTGTGCACATGTGGCGCACATACATGCCCTAAGGGCATGTATGTCTGCCACATGGCACTGTTAGTCTAGCAAAATATTGCTTTTTGCAATGAATTCGGTATTTAGCACCAACATATATTTGGTGCTAAATACCGAATTATTGTCCCTAAACATCACTCATTTGAGTGTCACCTACATCTCATTTCAGGATTCGGTATTTACCGATTCAGTAAAATTACCGATTCGGTAATTTTACCGATTCGGTAAATTACCGAATCCTGAAATGTTCCCCCTACATAGCAAAAGCCTAAATACCGGTCGGTAACGGGATATTTACCGAAAATCGGCCGTTACCGACCGCTACCTACATATGGCCCTAAGTAACTTCTATGTAGTTATACTCTGATTTATCGTCAATTTCATCGGTCTCTTTAAATTCCCTGTTTTCACAGCCTTTGTCTGAAATCGGAAGCTTTGTTGCTGGGTTCTAAGTTCTCCACCTGTTAATAGAGATATTTTCAGCTGCAAGAACGACTTGCTCATTATCATGTGCTGTGTTCTCGCTCACATACAATTTTAGTATGACCTGTTGCTATTCCTTCACTTTGTTCAATGGCAATACAATCAGCTGTAACCAATTTCAAGCACCCTGAAGACTTACAGCTATGGGATCCAATACAGCTGATGGATATGATCTGGGTCTCATCAACCCACCATGCTTTTTGGCAAGGATAAATAATGCACATCCTTTCCTTTTGTTACAAAATAAGGTAAGATTATAGTCTAGCATTACAAGTGTTGGTGCATGACAAAGACACTCTTTCACCTGTTCTGATTCTGTTGATCATTCTCTGTCAAATGGTTTACTGTGGGTCAGTCTTTGGGTGCTTGATGGGGTTATTTACAGAATTGAAGAAACACGTTCTTTTGAGACTTTCCTCACTCCTTTTTCAATATGTTGTCAAGATAAATCAATTCCTTTTACAGTACCACATTTTAGTTGGAAAGACCTTATGTGCAGTGTCAGCTAAATTATTTCAAAAGGCAATTGTATCAAGATTACAGTCCTCTTTTGTCTTAGACGTTACTAAAAGTTCATCACTATATGGCACTAAAAGTGAATCTCATGACAACTTTAAACTTTTAGATCCTTCATCAGGATTTGACAAAAAATTGAAGGACTTTCAGAATACTCTTGTGGGATCCAACACCACATGAGAACTTTAATAAAAAATATAAACACAAATATGAATTGACTCTCCTCGTGTAGAAAAATCAAGAAGAACACTTAGCTCATCATTTAGAATAAATAGATTCTGCAGGTAACCTACACTATATTGCAATTTATTTCTACATATGCTGCATCACTGGTGCTGAAGACATCAACATTCAAAATGATTTCTGATTCTGCACACTCTGCTCAGAATTTGATATATAAAGTCAAATTCACACTAGGCAGATCCCTGCACAGCTGAAATCTCCTTTGACTAATGTGCTCACTTTTGTGTACTTAGGAGCTGGGTAGGTCAAACTAAATTAAACACACAATCCTGAAAAAGCAACTTGTTAGTTCAGAAACTCTTGTCTGGATGTATTTGGCGCCTCATAATATACCCAATCCTATGCAGAAAAGTAATTCAATATCTCAAGACAAACCCAAAAACCAAAGCAACTAAAAGTAACCAATAAACAAATAGGTTCCCAAATATGAAAAATGCATCAACAAAATAGTGAACAACCCATTAATCTATCCCACAGTCAACATTGAATATCAAAATATCTTGTATAAAGCATAACAATCCATGCTGCAAACTCAAATGTTTGCACACTCTGAAAATATATCCAACACCCACAAATCAATGTATCCTATTTATACTCAAATTCCAAATCATTCATGAGTGCACTACAAATTACATCTGAAGAAACTCTGGCACCAGAGCCTCCAATGGAGATTCAGAAAAATCCAGAATTTTCTGAAACTGAGCCTTAGGGAGAGGAAAAACCTTTTAGGGACCCTTTAAAAGGAGAAGGTGCTATTTAAAATAAAAACAATCTGTATTACCAATTTGTGGGAGAAGAACTCTTTATTCCAAAATTCAGGCAAACCTTAAATTCAGATCACCCCAAAATTTATCTCAGGCAGTTCTGCTGCAGGTTAATCTTTGGCACCCTTCTGAATTTGGCAGAGTAGCAAAATAAATCATTGGGATCACTCAATACTGGAGTTCTTAAAAAAGTAAAAGGGTTTTAATATACAAATCTCAAAATCAAGTGTTACAGAATAAATGCTATTAAGTCTCAATTGCAGTTATATGGAGCAGTCAAAATCAGATTGAAATCTAAGTCCCAAGTGAGCTTCGAAGATCAGAAAAGAATCTGAGTGCATCCCTTATAGAAAAGGAATGTCCTCACTTTCACCCACATTTATCTTTACACAATTCTTATGTAACAAATTAGTACAGCAGAAAACTCATCATGGCATAATTAAGAGTAACAACTCATTTGACAAATCAGAATCATCTATATCACTACCTAAATTCATTGGCACTGTCCCACTTAAGTAAGTATCCAGCATCTTGATGTTATTGCTACCCAGAAATGTTCAAACTAATTTGAAACATTTAGACAAAGAACCTTCACACTGATGATAAAACACAGCTCAGCAAAGCAACTAGAGTAAAATGCCCTCGGAACAATGTCCCTAGAAACTTCATTTGGAGAACATGGCACATTACACCAACTTGTCTTCATCCTGAGGTGATGTGGGGAGATAAGATGCCCAGGGCGACCAGACAGGAGAGGATGAAAGCAGGATGAAAACAGCATCAGATTAGCATTCATCTTATCCAACATGACGTTTCATGTACAAATGTGGCACAGCTAAATCACTTCTACATATTATATTAAACGTGTTCTTTAACTGCAATCATATTCATTCTGCATTTATATATTGGGTCTCACATAGAAATCATTATTCAAAATGATTACTTTTACCCAAAAATATAAACCCAGTAAAAATGCTAGTGCACTGCTCTGGATCCTTCCTGTGGTTTTATAACAAAAACTTCATCTGACAGACTGACTGTGCCTTGAGAGAGTGATTGATTAAACTTCTATAGAGAATTGAGTCATAAGACATCATAATGATAGTGGTTTGAGGAGAGCTTAAACAAAAATATACCAAACAGAAGGAATGAAGGGTCCAAGTGTAGGGAGGCCTTTTTAACTTCAAACACAAATTCTTAGGATAAGTTTGGCTAGGTGTGAATATCAAACTCTACAAGTCAGAAGGGAAAATTGTTCCCTCCTTTGGTGTGATCTTTGGCAGGAGGTTAATTTCATTTATTTGTGGACTATCATCTGTGGTTAAATAAAATCATATTAATGTGAGGTGGATGCATGAGTAAGATCTTTTGCAAAGTCATTTAGAACAGATGCTGTCAGAAATGCTACATTGTTGCAGATTTGGCTAAGCTGCCACACAAAATGGCTGCATGACTCCTGATCTCCAGAGTGCGAGGAGACAACACTCATATTTTTGCTGGTACATACTGCTTGTTGTGAGGTTTTCAGCCTCTCATACCTTGTCTCATGTCCACCTACATCAGTTTGAGTGGTTTTCAGTGCATTCAAGTGTACTGGGCCCTCTTTTCTTAGACATGCCATGTTCTCTTATCATACTGTGGCTAATTTAAAGTGCAGTTTCTTTTTCCTCATCACTAATCCCAAGGGAGTCTCTCCATCAAAAATTTGGAATTCTGCATTTTATACTTAGAAAAAGTTTGCTGCAGCTCTCATTCTAATTCATGGATATTCTTTTGGTTTACCCCAAGAGCAGTGTGTTCTCCCTGTATGGGACCGAGTTACACCTTAAACTTTCTTGAAGACTTTCTTATATGATCTAAATTTAATGGACCCTGTCCTCAACTCGTTTTTGACACTCTTTCTCTGGTAAGCAAACATCTCTTCACTTAACTTCATGGGGAGAATGAGAAACCTCAAATGCACCTACTACCTTGCCCTCCTCTAATATCTTTGACATTGCTTCATCAAATCTTTTACCTACTATAATGCCTGTCATATCAGTCTCAGATAATATGCCTTCCACTATTCCTAAGACGGGTTCTCCAGTTAAGTCTTCTAATCCAATCCTGGCTACTAAAAGTCTCAAACATGGTCCTCCCTCTCCTGAGAAGATTTCCTCTAATATCTCAACAGAGATATGATTTGATGAAATTCGTGCTTTTTGTCCTCATATGGAAGAGACTAATAAGAAGTTGCACATTTTAGACAATACATTGTTATTTATAGATACATGGATTTCAGAAGCAGAACAATAAATATGTGAACTGCTATAATTAACTTGATGGAACAAGAACTTTTTAAGTTGAAAAAGGTGGCAGAGGAATTGGAAAACAGGAACAGAAGAAACTTTAAGGATTTATGCTCTACTAAAAGGCATATACTTGGTCTGAGGTTGGCTTTCTTATCTATTTCCCCTCAGTTCATGGTATCTTGCCTGTTTGGTGAGGGGATATTATCCACCTTCTTTCAGCCTCAATAAAGCAAATCAAAACAACAACAAAAATAAATGTTCTTTTTTGTATTTTCTTTCTAGGTCTATCTCATCTTTTAGGTTTTCTTTAATATAAGGGACTTTCCAGAATTTTGTATAGATGATTTGTACTCTTAACCTACCTTAGTTTTACCCTTACTTTTCCCATCTTCCTCCCTCCACCCCTTTACCCTAGCTTACATCTGTGCTAGCCACGCTCTTCAGGATATGGGGCGGGATTGAGAGCTACTCCATCTCTGACTTTCTCTTGTTGTCTGGTCACCCACTCAGCTATCTTCTTTTGTTGCAGTCGCTCCCTGGGTCCGTAATATTGGCGTGTTTACCCAAACTTTCTTCTCCTCCTCTGATGTCCTCCTCTCCTCTAGTCCTTGTTCTCTTTTTAATCTCTATTCCTCTTCATGTAGAAAAAAATGTATTTACTTAATGCCTATCTTTTCTTTACTTTCCCCTTGTTTGTGTGCTTCTTCTGTGTTTATGATTCTTCTTTGTTTCTTTTCAGGACTCAGGTGCAGTTTGGATCTGAATGAGAGTGCAGGTAAGAACCTGACTTCACATTCATCCTCACCTCCATCACTCATTTGGCTCTGTCCTTTTTTCCCTTTATTATTTATCCTAGCACTAGAACTGTTTTGGTTAAGACTCAGAGATAATCCTCACATTACTGGTTTTAAATATGGATCTAGCCAGTTAAAATTAGATGCATACAAGGATGGCATTCTTTTATTTATTTCAGTTTGGGAATCCTACTTATCTTTTCTTTTTAGAGAAATCCACCAATTCTTTCATGTCTCTGGATATAAAATTATTTCTGATAAAATAGAAGTCTTACCACTAAAAAACACTGCACCAAAGATATGTTCAAATGCTCTGATTTTTCCTCGGCTCTATAGAATTAAATATATGGGTTTATGCTTTGTAAAGTTGATTAAAGAAACTGTTAATAATAATTTTAATTAACTTTAAAAAAAACTAGAATCCCTTATTAACACCTAATCTCTTTTTTTCTCTTGGTGAGATAGACTCGACTCAATTAAATTATGCTTTCGCCTTTGATGTTGTACCTCACCACTATGCTGGTGGTTAATATTTCTTCCTCTTACTTTGAAAAAATTGATTATATTCTCTCAATATTTTAATGGAATAATAAAAAACTCAAACTTGCTTAGACAAAATGTAAAATTGACCACTCTCTCTGTGGAGTTACATTTCTAAATGTTATTCTATATTAGAAAGCCATCACTTTAAAACAAGCTTCCCTTTGGCTGAGGTCTACTATGACGCCTTTTTTCCCAATAGTTAACACAAACTCAAACTACTCTCATGTGAAAAATCTTTTCCAGTATTAATAGATAATCCTAAAGCCTCACATTTCATACGTCTTTTAAATTCATAAATCTGTCATAGAACTAACTTGAGAAATAGATCTTAATATATCTTGGTTTGCTTCCTTATGGGATCAAATTTGCTCTAAATTACAAAAAACGCTGGAGCTGCAAATATTACCCAAACATTATACACTATTTACTATATATGTGTTTGCTTATTAATCCAACATCAATAGCAAGAATTTATTAGGCCAATGCCTGTCATTGCTGGTCATGTAATGTTAATGACTCTGAATGCATGCTATTTTTCTCCCCAAATATTTCATCATAGATTAGATACTGTGTTTATACTACCTGATTCACTTAATTGTAGAAAGTTGCTTTGGCTTCCTATTAGAGACTTTTTGGATACCTCTAGTTTACTGCAATCAAATGATTAAAACATGATTCATACATCCGTAGATGTATGCACTGTCTTTTACCTATTCCTATATGTCTCACTACCTTTTGCAGCATTATTCTTCGTTTATATTGACTAAAGGCAATTGTTTCTTCTTTACTCTTTGCTTTTAGCACTTAGACATATTTTTATCTTCTCTTCTCTTCTCTTCTCTTCTCTTCTCTTCTCTTCTCTTCTCTTCTCTTCTCTTCTCTTCTCTTCTCTTCTCTTCTCTTCTCTTCTCTTCTCTTCTCTTCTCTTCTCTTCTCTTCTCCTCTCTTCTCTTCTCTTCTCTTCTCTTCCCTTCTCCTCTCTTCTCTTCTCTTCTCCAGACCTCTTTTCTTTTTCTTCTTTCTATTCCCTTTCGTCCTGTACAGGCTTAATCAGCTACTCGTTTATACCACATTGCCTTCCGTTTTCCTCTTAATCTGATTGTTCTCACTTTCTTTTATTGGTAACACTTAATACTGCTTAACATGCCATTTTGATGCTACTTTCAACTGGTTCACTACTGACACTGCTGCGACATGGAGGCAAAAGAAAAGGTGGATTCTCAAAGTTCAAATTGCCCTGTGCTTTATCTAGAGATCTTGCTTTAACTAGTGATTGTGTACAGATGAGGGGGCTATGGCCATGGCAATCTCTAGTATTTTTAACTTGTGAACCTCCGGCATTAGACCTGTGCAGCATATGAGACTCCAGAATGGAGGTTCAGACATTGTAATGTTCAGTAATGACTGATTATGAGCTGGTACTTCACTTACAATGTGAGGCCTGCTGCTTGTAGACATCTGGGGTAATGGGCTGTAGGTGGGCTGTATGCATCATGTGTAAACTTGTGTAGATGTGTAGGTTTAACACGGATGACTGTCATCTATGGCCTAATTACTATTATCGATAGCAAAATGAATTCACCTATTTTAGGGAAAAGAGAATAATCTGTGAAGTTCCCCCTATTGTCCTCTTTAGGTCTAAAATGTGGATGTTATATATTTTCATTGATACACGGCAAAGGGGAAGAGTCAGTTAAGTCAGACATTTGCATCTGTCTAGAAGCCACATACAAGGACAGTTTTACCCTAGCTGGATTATTTCACGCAGTTATCAATGAAGTATATTTTCCTGTATCCCCCAGTAATAAAATGTGCTCTTGAACTGTCTTGCTGGATGTTTTCGGTGCACCTCACGAGATACCGTAAAGGTTTGGGGAGCTGGGGAAAGGCCTGAAGGGGTGGGCAAAGCTCAGCAGAGCTAATGTTACCATATGATTGAAAGTGCCACCATATTCAAAAACGTTCACAGCCTGATAGAGGGTGAATGGCAATTTGCAGGCTTCCCCATGTTAGAGTAAATTAGAGGTTTAGAGATAACGCAGATGCTCTCAAATGGATGACAGAATGCTCTTCCTTGCAGTGTACTCTACTATATAACCTCATGTGCAGGTGGGATGAGCTAAAATAACACGCTTTACAGATGCTTGGGAATGAAGAGGCAGACCTTTTCCTGTTTGAGCACTGCCAGAAGGAATAGTTCTCCTTGCTTTTATGTCTGTCAGCTGACCTCACTCTGGGCTAGTGGCACCAGCTTCTTAATTCTTACCTGGGACCAGTGGAAGTGGAGCTGTTTTGCCCCTGGTGTACTCCTGCTCAACCATCCTCATATATGTGGAAAATGTGGGCTCTGCAAAAGAGGCCCCTAGAATATGCTCTGGGCAAAAGCATCTGGAGAGTCCTGGCAGTTTAATACCGCGAACCTGTGAGCAACTAGTGTGGAGCTGGCATTTTCCTCGGTCACAAAACCACCGGGGAAAAGCAGCAGGAGTCAGGCCCAGAGCCCTGACAGATATGCCAATGGTGCCAGGAAGAGGAAGTAGGACCAGAATACTGTGAAGGGTGTAGCATCCTCCCCAACCACAGTGAATGTAAATGATTTTGCCATACACAAAGGGCCATATGTAGGTAGCCTAATACCGGTCGGTAACGGCCGATTTTCGGTAAAAATCCCGTTACCGACCGGTATTCAGGCTTTTGGTATGTAGGGGGGACATTTCAGGATTCGGTAATTTACCGAATCGGTAAAGTTACCGATTCGGTAATTTTACCGATTCGGTAAATACCGAATCCTGAAATGAGATGTAGGGGGAGTGTGTGGGTGTTGTGTGGATTCGTTATTTACCACCAACTAAAAGTTGGTGGTAAATGACGAATGGCTTTGAAAAAGCATTTTTTGGCACTTAGAAGTGTGCAATGTGGCAGACATACATGCCCTTAGGGCATGTATGTGTGCCACACGTGCACAAATGCAGGAATCAGGGGTGCAACAGGGTGTCACTGTGACACCCTGCCACCCTTGATTGTGCTCCCCCCATTACCGAATCGGTATTTACCGATTCGGTAATGGTAACTGGCTTCCCATTGATTCCAATGGGCCTCCTGGCCCATAGGAATCAATGGGAAGCCAGTTACCATTACCGAATCGGTAAATACCGATTCTAAAATACCGACCCATTCCGAATCGGTAAATATTACCGATGGATTACCTACATAGCATTTACCACTTCATAAATACCGAATTGGTAAAATTCGGTATTTATGAAGTGGTAAATGTTAGGCCACCTACATATGGCCCAAAGCATTGTATTACACATCTTTATTTATCACCGTGTAACAATTAAATGAACATTCTACTTCATGAATTCTATCAACCATTCCCTAGCACTTATGTCACTGGTCTATGGAGTCTGTCAGGAACCAAAAGGGTACCGTCATCTATAACTCACAAGAGACTACACCTCCACCTTTTGTAAATATAAATTACAAATAAAAAATATATACATCATATCTCTACAATAGGGCATCCTGGTCCTCAAATCAAGCAGAAAGATCTTGTCATGTGAGGCTGAAAAGATACAAGAGAACTGGTAATGATTGGCACTGGTTCAGAGACAAATGTGCAGTCGTAGGGCTCTCTGAAGTCCCAGAGGAAGAAGTCTTACTTCTGACAAACGGAGTTGATAAATGTTGAGGCAGAGACTTGAAATGCAAATTATCTTGCACAATGGGCTTTCCAGGATGGTGAGTAGTCACCATGTGTCCTTTGCTTGTCACAACCCTTAGTGGGTCAGCATCAAAAGGAGCATCAGACTTGCGTTTTCTTTTCTGTCTAACAAGCACCTGGTCTCCTTCTGTAAAGACAGCATTACTCAGACATCAGCATTTGTCTGCATAGGACTTCTTTTTGTATTTGTGACATGAATCTGTTTGACGGAGTTCATCATCATAAATCAATCTTTCGAGGCCCTTTGTGGCAATTTGGTTTTCATGGCTCTCCCAAACATCAGAGTTGCTGGACTTTGACCTGTAGCTGAATGGGGAGTTGATCGTTATGCATGAAAAGCAAAATGAAGAGTTGATTTACGTTCAAACTTTTCCAGTGCAGTAGTGGAACAGTCTTTTTTTAGGGTGCTCATAAATTGCTCAGCAACACCATTTGATTGTGGACTAAAGAGGTGTGCTTTTCTGATGCTTGTCATTCAGATGAGTAAGAAAGTCTTTGCATTCTCAACTGTTAAAAGGTGGGTCATTGTCAGAATTCAGAATTGAAGGAACGCCCTATGATTCAAAATACCATCTAGCCACTCAATGCCTTTTACCTCAGTGATCGATGAGAGGTCTTCTACCAAAGTAAAATGAGAATATTCATCAATGACTACCATTAGATGATGTAATTTGTCAAGGGTCAAAAGAAGTCAATAGCCATTCTTTCCTTTCCCACACATGCTTTTGAAGATCACACATGTTCAACAGATGCTGAGTTGTTTTGGGAAATAAGCAGTTGCACAAATGACAGACCTTTAATTCCCTTTCAACTCGTTCATCAAACTGAGGAAACCAAACTTGGTCTGAGAAAGATCGCTTAGTCGCAACAATTCCACTATGTCAGTCACTTGCCACTTCAATGAATTGCTGTCTCAGAGTTTCTGATATGACAATTCTCAAATCTCGTAAAACTAATACCTTCTTGGGCAATTGAAAGTTCATCTTTAACATTTTTGAATTTCTGATATTTACATTCATTTGTTAGAGGTTGAGTGTGCTGTTTGAAGGATTGATGTGCATAGTGTCTTTGAGTATTAGCATATCACTGTCTGTGCTCATGCAATGAATTGTTCAACTTTACGATAAAGTTAATTTAGGCTTCTGCCATTTTGTAAGTGGTGCAATGACACTGTGCTGGAATTCATGAAGAGTAGTCAGCAGGGTTTTGATCTTTTCCTGGTTGGTGCATTACAGTGTAGTCATATTCCTGCAGTCGCAACCCCGACCACTCAGTGTGAGGGGGCATCTTTGCTTTAGAATTACGGAAGAAGGTAAGCAATGCAGGATGATCTGTGACTTTAGTGAAATGCTTCCTATCCAGAAACACATTTCACAAGCCCACAACACAGCTGGGCTTTCTTTTTCAGGTTGCAAATACGCATGTTCAGTTTGTGCCAAACTTCAGTTAGCATAAGCAACAATATGACTTTGACATTTGGATGTCCTTTGTGTTGGGCAAGGATTGAACCTAAACCCTACTGGACTCCAATTCACAACAACATTTGTATGGAGCATCGGGTCAAAGTAGCCCTTTTCAATGGCATTTTCAATTGTTTGTTTGATTTTATGGAAGCTTTGTTCACATTCATGTGTCTAATGAAATAAAACATTTTGTTTTGTAAAGTTACTTAACAGGGCCCTTACTGTGGCAAAATAATGTCTGTACCTAGAGCAGTGGCTGGCCATGCCAAGAAGAGAAGCTAACATGGTAACATCTTGTGGGGACAGGTGGCTGACAAAGCCTGTACCTTAGCTGGATCTGGAGTCATTCCCCCATCAGCGAAAATACAGCCATAGAATTTGAGTTTTGTTCTGTGGAACTGACACTTCTCTGCATTCAAAGTGAGACCTGCATCAGCAAGTAACTGGCACACTTGTGTAAGAACTTTATCATGTTCCATTCATGTGGTCCCAAAGACCATATATCATCACTGTAATTGAAAGCATATGTGATAGGCTGCATTATGTGGCAAATGACATTTTGAAAACGCTCTACAGCTAAAGACGAATGGATGATGTTACAACGCATACATTTACAACGCATGCCTTTAAAATGCAGTTTTTACTTCGCAACATCTTTTACAATGCATTCTTTTACATCGCATACCACTACATTGCATTTTTAGAAACTACCTTACAATGCATTCCATTATACCATTACAATGCATACCATCACAACGCATACCATTACATCGCATTTAAGGTAAGTGTTGGAGAGTGTAGGGGTAATAATTACTATTCTAACTCCAGTGAGTGCAACAGTAGGGTGAGTGTTGGATGGTATAGGGGTAAAAATTACTATTCTAACTCCAGTGAGTGCAACAGTAGGGTAAGTGTCAGATAGTGTAAGGGTACTATACATTGTAATGGTATGCGTTGTAATGACTTGGGGTTGTAATGCCTGCATTGTAGTAACATGTGTTGTAATGACATGCGTTGTAGTGTCATGTGATTTAATGGCTGTGTTGTAATGTCATGCGATGTAAAGCATGTTGCAATGTAATGACTGCGTTGTAAAGGTAGTGCGATGCAATGCCTGCATTGTAAAGGTTGTTTCCCGCTAAAGACACCTAGGGGCATATTCACAAGGCAATATCGCCACAGCACTTTTCTGCAGATAAAATGGCAATATTTTTATCGCACAATTCACAAGCTGTCGCTAACAGCCGTTAGTGACAGCTTTTAGGCGAAAACTACACTTTTAAACTTCCCCACTTCTGTCAGCGTTAAATAACGCTAATGATATGGAAGGGAGGCATTCCCTTGCAAAATCTGCCGTTAACCCAACATTACCCTATTCACAAGGGGACTCCTTATTTTAAGATGACTGAAAAATGTGGCTATATCTGCAACTAGAGGCAGTTTTTTAAGACCAGAAAAAATCCCGTCTTAAAATGGAGATAACCATTGGGGCCGCAGTTCTGCAGGTTTTTTTGCTGGACCGCGCTGCAAGCAACGTTGCTGCGCTGCCCGGCACCAAAATTACAGGGTAGGACTGTGCCCCATCAATAGGATAGTGAGCATTCCTGTGCCCCAGTCATGAAAAGTGTTGCAGTGCTGTGACAAGACAGCGTTGCAACACTTGCGCTGTACTCATTGGACAGCGCTCCATGACGCAAGTAATGACAGTTACGTCAGGAATCCTGACATATCTGTCTGCGCTAAAGTCACGCATTGCTGCAGTTGTGTCACAATCATGGTGCAACTCCAGCAATGCATGGGGCCAGCCTATCCTTGTGGCACAGTGTCACCCTCATGCCTGTCATCAGGCATTCAAAAGGTACTAACGCAGTGCAGTTCATGAGGGGTGCCCGAATGTCGACGCAGTTGGAGATCCATCGGTGTCATTGTTTGTAAGCAGTGGCGGAGTGTTGGTGCTGAGAGAGTTGATGAAAAGTCCAACGGTGACCTTGATCCAGCTGCAAGGGGTTGCGATGATGGCATTGGCGTCCGGTGGGCAAGGGAAGACTTGATGGGTCCAATGATTGTTGGTCCAGGAAAGTCCGGTGTTGTTGCTGAAGTTGGAGCTCCCACTTGCGGCGGTGACATGCTTGACCGTCCTCAGAAGGTGGTGCTGTCCTGCGTCACTGGGGTTGTCCAGGTGGAAACTGATGTGGTTGGTGGATACGAGATCCTTGGGCATAATGAGGTAAACAATGGTATTTGAGAATGGGGGTCCAATGTCCGGGGGTCCAGCACATGAGTGTGTCGCAGTGGATGAGCTTGGGCTTGTCCGGATCTGGGAGTTGAGGTGGTTCATGGTCACCCTTGGGTCATTAGAGTGCGTGGTCAGTCAGAGTGTGCTTCTGTAGGTGATGGCGATGCCTTGTCCTTGAAGGGCGTGCTGCTTCTTGTGGGTGATAATGCAGTCATCAGTGATGGTGATGGTGATGTCCGGTGCGGAGCAGATATTGGTCCTGGCAGGCGAGGTGGCATCCAGGGTTGATGGCGAGGAGGGTGCTGGCGTCGTAGTGGTGGAGTGTCCAAGGTGAAGGTTTCTTGGTGCTGAGCGTGGTCCAGGGGCAGACAGAGTCAAATGGCGTAGCCTATGGGTTGTCTTTGTCACGTGAGACGACCATTCCAATGCAGGCAGTACATCATTAGCAATGCAACTTCAACAATGCAGGTGCCAGCACATTGCATTTGATCACAATGCATTGTGATGTCAGTAATGGTGTAATTTCAATCACTATGGGTGGGTATGTGTTCCAGATAAAAAAATGGAAATTGGGGTGTTTTTTGTAGGGGTGGGCGGAATTTGCGGAATCGCGTTACGCAAAGCTCCGCGAAACGGTAAAAAATCTCCGCGAACACGCAGAAATTCCGCGAACAAGCGGAATTGCTTGTTCGCCATACTTTTTTCCTGTTCGCGATCGCTGTTTGCGTGCTCGGGGTGAAATATCTCGCGAACACGCACATTGAGGACGCGAACAAGCAAAAAATTTCGCGAAGTCGCGGAACGCAGATTTTTGGGCAATTTCGCGTTCTCCGCGGAACGCGAAATTACCCAAATTCCGCAAATTACGCGAACGGAACGGAATTTACTGCCCAGGCCTAGTTTTTTGGGGTAAAATATGAAATGTGGGGTGGGCATTTGGGATAAAATATGAAATTTGGGGTGTGCATTAGGGGTAAAATATGAAATTTGGAGTGTGCATTTGGGCTAAAATATATAATTTGGGGTGTGCATTTGTGCTAAAATATGAAATTTGGGGTGTGCATTTGGGTCAATTTTAATTTTTGGGTGTGTATTGTGGCCTCAAAAAGGAATTCCTGGGTTCACATTTGGGATTGGGGTGCACAGGTTAGATTAGGGTTGCACTCTTTGGAGTGGGAATAGTGATGTTCATGTCTCCGCAATGCAACGACTAACCTACTCTTGCAATGTGCCTAGTATTAGTATGCATTGGAATGGAATGCAATGTCATGTAAGGCGTTGTAACTACGTATGTGCATTTGGCACATAAGTGTTAGTCTCGCTGTGCATGGACGCAGAGCGGCTGCCATTGAGAAGTGCTTGGGGGCCTGGACAGCTGTGAGGTGGTAAACGCCAGAAAAAATACTGGATGGTGCCTCCCTGGACGCGGCGATGTGTGTGTGAGTGGGTGTCGTAAATATTGTAATGAGGGAAAGATTACCTCGAAGCCGGGCCCCGTCTCTTTGTAGCTCCTGCTCCCCCTACGTCTGCTTCCAGGAACAGGAATTCTGCATCCAGACTCCCTGCCCTGAGTCAATCACAATGCTGACATCCTTCATCGAAGAGAACGCCATCCTCGATTCCACCCAGTCCGTATTTTGCAGCAATCTCAGCATCGTGACCGTCTTCCTCACAGCCAACAATTGCATACGCATGCTACTCGACAAGGCCTCATCCTCACACTGCACTCTCACAAACAGACTCTACTATGCCGGTGTATGAGGAACCGCACTCGACTGGATCCGCTCCTTTATCTCCATCAGTACCCAAAGGATTAGACTCCCACACTTCCTCTATGAACATACAGAGATCAACTGTGGAGTACCCCAATGATCCACCCTCAGCCACACACTCTTCAACACCTACATGGCCCCCCCACCACCATAGTCAGACAGCATGGGGTCAGCATAGTATCTTACATCAACGACACCCAGCTCATCCTCTCTCTCATGGAGAATCCAGAATACACCAGATTCAGCTTCCAGGAGGAATGGAAGATGTCGCGGCATGGATGAATGACAGCTGCCTAGAACTGAACTCGGAGAGGACTGCGGTCCTCCTCCTCGGACCCTCCACCACTGCATGGGACAGCTCCTGGTGGCCTCCTGGGCTTGGATTCCTACCCACAACTACGGACCACTTTTGGAACCTCAGCATTTTTCTAGACTCCTCCCTGACCATGACCCGCAAGACCAATGCTATTGCCTCCACCTGCTTCAACTGCCTCCGCATCCTCCACATGACCATCAAGTGTGAAATTAGGAAGATCATCACCCATGAAATCATGACCAGCATATTGGACTACGTTGATGCCCTCTACGCAGGAATCCACAATACACTGCTACACAGGCTCAAAATCATCCAGAACTACGCAGCCAGACTCGTCCTTGGAACCCCACGACACGAGCATATGACCCATCACCTACAAGACCTACACTGGCTCCCCATCGAGAAGAGAGTAACATTCAAGCTACTCACCCACGCCTACAAATCCATCAACAACATTAGACCCAAATCCCTCAACAAAGGAAGAGTCTAATTCCAAAAGGAACCTCCGCTCTGCCGACCTGGGCTATGCATCCACAGAATAAGAGCAGGTGGAGGGCCTTCTCCTACTTCGCAGCTAATACTATTTTGTGAACACATCTCTTATTAGGGAAAGAACCCCCCCCCTACCTGTGCTGGAAATGCCATTTTAATTGGAGTCAAGCGTATTTGGTATAATTAGTAGCCTTCATGGAATTGGTAAACAGAGGCTCATCTGCAGGGTCCTGATGTGGATCTGTGGATTATCAGTGTTCATGTGAGAGCCAACACTATCTTAGTCCAAGAGGCCCCATAAATGTTAAAGAGGCTTGGTGCAGGTGTTGAACAGTAAGGGACTCCACAACAGCTGCAGGGATGGTAGACGAAATAGAAGCCAGTTTACTTGCTTGGTGTGTCCACTAGCAAAAAACAGAACTAGGAAAATGCAGGAGCGCTCTTGCCAAGATGCGAGGACCAGGCTGTCAAACAAGTTCTATTTGTATATTGTTTAAATGTATGAAAACATGTGAAGGAGTATCAGAGTAAATATTTCAGTACCCTAGCAGGGACAGAAATGGTTTGGAAGTCAGTCATCAAAGCATTGTTTATGATATGAGCATACAGTTTTGCTACAATGACTGTTTGCCGGGCTGTGTCGGTGCAAGGCAACCCTGATATGGGTCTGCATTGCATGAGTGCTGGTAAAGTCTGTTAGTGTGTTGCACACAAAGAATCTTACTGATGCAAATGGCCATTTAAAAGGCATTAGTCAATGTCCAAGAGCAGAAGGGAAATGGAGGAAGGAGACCCACAGTGGGGAAAATTGGAGAGTCTTTCCTCTGAACACAGAGCAGAGCCCAGTTCTGCATTTATTCTTTCTGGAGTTTGTGAGTGTGCATGTCCTGTGTGTGTCTACAGCTGACCGTCCAGTGCAATAAAGGCATGGCAGAAATGAGAGCAGGAGGACACGTTAAGCCCACAAACATTGTTTATTGAGTGTCAGGCCTCATTGGCCCTCTGATATGATATTTTATCTCTGGTAACCCTTACACAGCACAGCATGATGGATCTCCCCCTTGACCCTGCTCCTCAGCCATCCAAACTTGGCTGACTATACACATTTCAATCATTCTTTGTGGAACCCTTCTCCATTGAAAGCTCCATCCTTCTGCATCTAACCGCTCTTCGCCATGTTCCTCGGTTGTGGATACTCCAGACTAGCTCCCCTCCCCTGAGACTCGTTGCGAATGAAATGCTGTTCTTCAGCACATCACAGAACTGTAATGAGTACATGACCACAGCTGCCACGAGCCATCATCCTAAAGTCACGTGCTCTATTGCTAAGATTCTCTTGATTTTTATCAATTTATTTTATTTGATTTGGTCATTATGTAGTAACCCTGCTGCTGAAACAAACCACAGACATAAACTCACTGGGGCATTTTCACATGGCAATATCGCCAGGAGGGACGGTGGGACTTTTCTGGCGCTGATGTGCCAATCCCCTGTATCTGTAACGCCCTGAACGTCTCAGGATCGTTTAACAGACACGACAATGAGGACGCAACCACTTGTGAAGGGTTAGTTCTTTTAATGAAGGCAAATAAAATACAAAGAACAAACAAAAGTTATAGTCACTGGAATCCTCCAGGCTAAGTACGTTACCAGCCCACAGCACGGATGGTCCTAACCGTCCTCTGCATATACGCCGATCCCGGCGTATGCCAACAGAGGGCAGAAATGAAATGGCCGACAATGCCAATCGGTAGGCTGTGAGGGGCACGAAGAGTGTTGGGGAGAATCGAGGAGTCAGGGAAACACCCAGCCGGGGTCTCTACCTGAAGGGAGCAGCCGCTCAACCTCTTCCTCAGACTGCACCGGGACGCGGAGTCACCTCCTGGTGATGCGTCACCGATACCCCAATCACAAGCAAGAAGACTGAACCGAGAGCAGCCGCTCGATCGATCCTGTGGACTTCCGAGTCTGTAACGCGGCAAACACCTCCTGGTGTGCGTTACAGCTGGCAGTCCCTGTGTCTCTGGTCGGGCTGGGAGTTACGACTCCAACCAGCAAAAGCGCCACTGCGCTTGGACTCAGCCGAGTCAAAAAGCGAAGCTCAATGGTTGACCGGTAGAGCTTCCGGGTCCTTCACAGGTGACGATGGGGCAAGACACGGCCCAGGGAGTAACGACTCGACCTACCTCCGTCCTTGCCTTACTGGAGCACCACTCCGGAACACTGCTCTTCACGAAGCAGGTACGTCGGTGTAAACACAATATCCGACAGCCTTGTACCTCCCGGTTCCTCCCTTTATAGGGCGTGTTTTCCTTGAGTTATGTAACAGCTCTCCTGTTTACATAAGGGCGTGTTTCCCTTGAGTTATGTAACAGCTCTCCTGTTTACATAAGGGCGTGTTTCCCTTGAGTTATGTAACAGCTCTCCTGTTTACATAAGGGCGTGTTTCCCTTGAGTTATGTAACAGCTCTCCTGTTTACATAAGGGCGTGTTTCCCTTGTATGACAGGAATTCTTGACAGTATCGCCGGCTAACACCGGAATTACTATCGCCATCGCGATAATATTAACAGCCGTTTTCTCCGCTGTTCCCTGTTATTATCGCCATGTAGCGTGGGCTTGTTAATACCACACTAACATGGCAATAATATTCAGGGTTAGGCGGCGTTAACTTTTCTGGGATGACTGACGTTGGTGATAGTGATCGCATGTCATTGTGAATATCCCCCCTAATCTTTTATATCTCCGAATGATGATATCCTTTGTTCACATCAAGGTGAGAGAAGACTTTGGCACCATTCAGCTATGTGATCATATTGGCAATGTGAGGATCTGGATGTCATTGTTTTTCAATTGCCTTGTCAGCTTCATGCCTATCAACACATATGAGTACAGCTCCTTCACTGTCCTTTTTAGGCACTATCACTATGGACAAAACCCATGGTATTGGTCCAGTAGATCACTCAATGATATCATGCTTTAGTAATATATCAAGTTCTTTTTCAATAGATTCCTGCAAATGAAATGGAATTTGACAATGTCACTGAGCAACAGGACGAATGTCCTCATTAATATAAAGTTGCACTTTCATTGTCCCCTAATTCATGCAACAGTGATGAAAACTGAATCACTATTTCATGATAAGCATTTATGTTGTAATTTACAGATATCAGTCCCATTAAGCAGCAATACTGAACCTGAGTAATTGGGGCTCTTGTGTAGTTTTGTCTTTTTTTTCTTCATTGTTGCTACAAATAAGCTCTTTATAATGGCATTGATGCAGCTCATGTATATGCCTGATGTTTATGTCAAATATCAAATTTCTTTATTCGATAAAAGTTTTATCATAAAAGAAGACAATAAGCAATACAATAAAATAAAATTTACAGAACAGGGAAACATCGGTATAAAATACATCCATCAACTCCCATTACACCATAAATGAATAGAATATGAAGACAATAAGAACAATGTCGGGCAGGGTGGAAGTCCTAACCATTGTCTTTACACTGTTGGATGGAAGTGGGGGAGGCTATACAACGCCTCATGCGTGACTGCCAAGCACTACCCAAAAATGTTGCGACTCCGCAAACCATAGCAATAGAAGAAGTGTCAGTGCTGAGTATCCGCAGAGCCATTCGGTGGCATCTAAGGCCCATCCCCTTACATAGCGGTTTTAACCAGGTCCTCCTGGCTACCCTATATGCTGGGCAGGCAAAAAAGAAATGCGCCATGGACTCTGTAGGTGCTGCGCAACCAGGGCATGAGTTCGATCGGCCACTCTGCTTTTTCCATCCCGAAGTGAAATCGTTGACTGGGAGGATCCCAAACCTAACCTTCAGATAAAGAGCTCTGTCCAAGGGTATCTCAATATAGTCCAGGAACGGTTCAAAACTTCTACCCCATTTGAATGACAAGAATCGCTCTGTTAGAGAACCCCCTAAACTACTGGAGAGGGTCTCCTTCTGAACTAGATCCCAGTACAGCTGTTTAATCACTAACTTGGGTGGTGGTGTTTGACTTTCCCAGGAGTCACCTAAACCCAAAAGGACAACCATCCGCTTCAGATTACTCAGCCACTAAATCCTATTGTTAGAATTGAGCAGGATTAGTTCGTCTAGGGCGGCGGCATATGTCTGTAGCTCCCTAGTCCTTCGCAAGCGGACCCAAAAGAGTAACGGGCGCAAGCGCACTAGGGCCTTAAAAGGACGCCTGCCCAAATCTGCCCGTAAGGGGATTAACGGGGTGGAGGCCGGAAGGGCAACCGCGTCTCTCAGGAACTTATTTTCCGACTTATCTAGCTCTGTGGTGTTTTCGAACCCCCATAATTCAGAGCCATATAAAGCAGATGGAAGAACTTGGCCCTCATAGATAGCAAGGAGCGGTGCTAAGGGCTTGCTCTTGGATTTCCGATGTTCTCTCAAGACCGCCCCTGAGACTCTTTTATGATTTAGCAGCATTTTGGCCAGATGGTCTTTCCAACTCATGCGATTTTTAACCCTAATGCCCAAATAATCGACGGAATCTACCAACTCCAAGGGCTCCCCTTTAAGCAGGTAATTATTCCTGAATCTAGTGGAAGGTGCTAAGGCCATAAGCTTTGTTTTTAAAGTATTGATAATAAGGCCTCTATCTCTACAAAATGAGCTAAAACGATTCAGAAGCTTTTGGAGACCTGCCGGGGACTTGGAGATCAAGATGGTGTCATCCGCGAAGAGGAGAGTGGGGATTTCCCTGATGTTTATCAATGCACCACTGTCTATGATGAAAGGTATGGAACAGCCTTTCATCATTAGTATGATTTTAGGACAGCATTTAAAAGACTTTCATGTCTTCACTTGTCGATCTTTCTTCGACTTGCATTCCTACTTGTATGCGGTAAATCCAATGTGCGCATGTTTTTCTTTAGTCGACATCGACATCACACATCCATCTTCTTCACTGTCAATTGACATCGATGTCTAAGAACTTTTGAACGAAGATTTAGATGCTGATTGACTTTGTTTTGTTTCCATTTTCCTCAACTAATGTGGCTGCTTGAGTGGGGGAGTAGAATATCACTTCTGGAACATTTGGGCATCCATTTTGTTCTCTCGACATGACACACTTAGTGTTTCCATTGCTTTGCAAACCGTTACAAAATGGTTCTCTTTCTTGCAGCCCTTGCAAGCCTGTCCAATGGTAGGACCTTTCACCTTCATGTGGAAAAGAAAATCGACATCTGAAGCACAGTTTAGTATTTTTGGAGACATCATTTTGTGCCCCTTAACCTTGTGTCTCTGCTTACTTTTAATTTATTTTATTTATTTTTATTTAAGAAGTTTTATATAGCACTTGCCTGACAGGAGGGTATCAGAGCATTTTGCAACAGTTACAATGCCAAGAATAACAAAATACAGTAATAGAGTAGGGCGATTAGCAGCGAGTTCGGTTATGAGGCTTGTGGACATATATACAACACTGACTCATTCTCGGCCCCTCCAGCCGTCATGTCAGTTTCTTGTCATTCTGCATGTTTCTAGGCTCTTACTGCCATGATTACTCACTATGTGCTGAGCGTTTCTCTCAGCATTCATCATCTGTATGAATCGGAAAGGCAACCATTTATGATGCCGAGAAGTACGGCTTCTTCATCAGTGAATTCATTGAACATACAATGTTTGATGAGCATATCAAGTCTTTTTAAAAAACTTGTTGATTGTTTCACGAACATTCTGCCTTTCTTGGGTGAAAATGTATGTTTCATATTCGACATTTGCCGTTGGAATAAACTTGATATTTAATGCCTCTTTGTTTTCATGGTGTGTGACTCCATCAGCTTGTGGTATTTTCTTTATTACTTCCTTTACTCCTTCATCTGCAAGATTCTTGAGATATTTTTATGAACTTTTTGTTATCTGCTTCTTCCAGTGCATCAATGAAATCATCAAAACTTTTAATCAAGGCAGTCCGTCTGGCACCAATATTCTGTATCTTGGAGTATCAAATGTAAGCGGTGGTTTCAGGAAGGTGGAAGCATCCTAACCTGTGGCACTTCTTGCTGTTGGAAGCAGAGTCTGCTTTGGCAATGTTGGTGTTGGAAATTACCCTTTTGCATGGTTATTTCCAAGTCTTTTTTTAGCTTTTTCCTCCTATTTTTCCTGACATGTTTTTGTAGCTCATAGGACTCTGGGCATTTTACCACTGCCAATCAGTGCTAAAGTGCATGTGCTCTCTGTGTAAATTGCAATTATAATTGTTTATCCATGATCAGCAAATTTGGTTTACCGGTAAGTCTCTAGTGTTACTGTGGGCTTGCAACACTGGCTGTGCCACCCACAGGAGTAGCCATGTAAATCTGTCTCAGACCTGTCGCTGCAGAGTATTCGAGTGCAGTTTTAAACTGCCATGTCAACCTAGCAAGTACACCCACTTGCTTAGCCCCAACCTACCATTTTCTTACATGTAAGGCACTCCTAAGGTAGGCCCGAGGTACCCCCATGGGTAGGGTGTAGTGTATGTGAAAGGTTGGAGATGTACTGGTGTATCTTACATGTCCTGATAGTGAAATACTTTCAATTTAGTTTTAGACTATTGAAAGGCTATCTGCCCCATAGGCAAACATGGGAGTTGCTTTGTAACACCATACAAATATAACTTTCCATTAGGACAGTGGAGTTTAGGATCTCTAAACTCCGGGCCCGAATCACAGAACTAACTTAAGACAAAATCCTAATCTTACTACTATTTTGGTATTCACAGAAGGCACTTACTCATTTTGGTATTCACAGATCTCTGTTCTAAAGTTATATTTTGAAACATGTATGATTGATTTTCATTATTTTGTTGAGTTTAGATAAAAATACTTTATTTTTCTAAACTGTTGTGGTGTCCATTTATGTTGTCACTCTGTAACTGTGTGTTTTGTGGCCAGATACTTTACACATTGCCTTTGGGATAAGCCTGTCCGTTCGTGCCAGGTGTTTTGTAAAGTGTGTTAATCCCTCACCCTGTGTAGAAGCAAGGATACCTACTTGGACAAAGATGTATACTCCCATTTCTAAAAGTTGATTGCCCACTTGGACCAGCACCTTCTTCAAGCACTAGCCTTGGGCTGGCATTTAGGTTGTGATGGCCGATCTGATGTCGAGTGGCTATTTGAGCCTTTAGCTTCACGACGACCTTTGAGGTGTGTGTAACACACCAAGCACCTTCTTTGGTAGTTGTTTCAAGGATCAATGACTAGGTAAGTACAACCGCTGTGCTTTCACTTGGGTCGCTTTGCCCGCTGCTGAGGTCATAGGACTGTTTTTATCCAGATTCTGGTAAGTGAAATTGTACTCTCTTTTGCTTCTTTGCACCTGCTATCGCTGCCTTTAGCGCTTCTATGTACCAGGTTGTCTCTGCTTTTAGCGCTGTCACTCTGTATGGCTTATGGCTTTGTGTTGCGCTGTGGCACAGTACCTCTTTCACGGCCTCACCAGCAGGTTCCTGTCCGAAAATAGACAAATGTCTTTGTAAGGCCTTCATTTTCTTCAAAAGCTTTGCACTGGCTGGAGTGGCACTTTGACTCCACATACACCAACCATCGATCTTCACTTCGAGAGAGACGTGTGTGCACACAGGAGCAGTTTACTGGACCACAGCAAACTCTCTGGGAGCGCACTCTCAGTTCTTTGGGTTACTTTCCCTATCTTGTCACCAGTTCTAGCGTCCTCCCCAGCCTTGATGCACGTAAAAGATTACTCCACACAAGGAGCTTGGAATTACACATCATTATTGATCAGCGTGTAACTCTTAACTGAACATTCTACATCGTGAATTCTGTCAACCATGCCCAATCACATACAACACTGTTCTATGGGGTTTGTCAGGAACCAGGTTTGTCAGGAACCAAAAGGGTTCTGTCATCTCTAACTCACAAGACACTACACTGGGCGCCATACATCCTCAAAAGATTTAGGACTAGCTGGAATAAATTGGGCTTCCTATGACTCAGATAATCCCCCTTCGTGACATGTCTAGTGGTCCCACGTTTCTGCCTGCTATGGTGGTTGAAGGATGAACCTCAGAAAAACACTGAAAAACCCATGCAAACCAGTGCGGTGTTGAGATTTGAGTTTTAAAAACGAGGTAGATTTGTGGCTGTGTGATATTCTGTCAGGTGCCTTGAGGTTGTGGATATTCCTCTCTAGTGCAAACATGCACAGTAAAGACAAAGCACTTTGAAGTGGACAGCTTTAAAAAATCATAGTGATCAGGCAAATTCAAGATACGGGTCATGATATTGTCAGGGTTCACTGAAATCTGTAGCTCAACTGCACATCCTCGAGATACCATGACCTGTTGACGGAAAGGAGCTCCTTTTAAAATGAAGCCCAGGAATTAGTGGCTGCATCTAATCAGCAACCTAATATGTTGTCGAGGTCTTTGGAAGCCAGAGTGAATTCATGTGAGGAGATTGGAAGTTCCCTTCGGGCCCGAGTGCCTTTGGGCTCCCTCTCGCCCGCACCCTGCATATGAGTAGTTGCCAAGAGGCCGAATATAACAGGGAGCATAGAGTGATCAAAGATCAGAGGAGTTTGTGCATGTGTGAGGGAGAGGCAAAATAGATGCAAGCTTCACACTCATACCAGCTATGGGAAGGTGAAAGCAGAAAACAACTGAGTGGTCACTAGACAGCTGACAATGTTTAGGGTGAGGTCTTAGTGGCATCCTTTAAGTTAACATTAGGGTTAGTCAGCTGTGGTTGTCTCTCTAGTGAACAATCTCATGGGTTTAATCGAATGTCTATCCAGGAGCATATGTCTAGTTATTATCAAGGCAGTAATCCTTTATGTCTTCAATTTGAAAGACTATTCTCAGAGCCTCTCGGACATTTTTTAAATTATTGTGAAATGCCATTTTTAAACCTGTACACTGCGTTTGAATATTTTGAAAAGTCCTGTTAAAGAAAATAGATATGTATTGCTTGATAATTGAGTAAGCAAGGTTACTTCTTTTGCTGACCCACTCTGACGAATCCGTGGGGTAGAAAATGTTCATTCTTCTGATTACCATTAGACACCTTAAGAGAGAAAGTATATTTTCTTGCCAACTGTAATGTATATTTGTAATGTGTGCTTTGTCTGTGTGTATATGAACAACAAACATTTTTCTTTTCAAAACATAAACAAACTTGCCGGGCATTATTATATTGAATGCCAGTGGCATCGTTGTTGAATTGTGTGTTTCTAGCCCGCAGCATCCACACGAGCCAGCTTTAGAGTGCTCGGCACAGGGATTCTGTGATTGAAGTGCCAACAGGGGTCTTTGGGTTCCAGCTTGAGGGTTTGCAGTTTGGAGCTCAGGGCACAAGAAGCAGCCTCGGCTTGCCCTGGAAACCCCCGAACTGCTGTTCCCATAGCCCATCGTCACTGGGGGAAGGTGATGCATGGACCTGGCTCTTTAACCCTGCTACCAGTGTCAGATTGACATACTGGGCCACAAGGCATTTATATTGATAATGCCTGGAATCAATGATTACTGCTGCAAGCAAGAGTCATCAATTAAACGAATGGCCAGCGATTAGCTTAATATAATAGTTCATTTTATATGTAATAGTTAGATTTTCATCTAAAATATTACTCATATACCATAAAGGTGGACCATGAGTCCAGGAGGGCTGACGGTCGACCTGCTCTCTGGTCGTCCTCTCAGTGCTTAATTTGTAACACAACTACTAACCATCACACTCCTGCAAGTGTGACAATTCGGACTACTTCAGGCTCCCAAAGCCACAATAATGGCTTAGGCTGCTATTATTAGTCATTTTTATTGAATTCATAAACAGCTGTTGCTCATTTTCAAATGAGATAATCAGTGCCACCATGTGGCAGACTGTCACAAGTGCTGGTGCTGACAATTAAGGGCCTCATTTATGAAAACTGTTGCATCGCTGTGTGAAAACAGTGATGCCACAGTGTTCACTGCGCCCTCCTTGCGACGTGATTAATGCGTCATATTTACTGTATGACGCATCATGTCACAAGGAATGACAAATACGTCAGTATTACTGACGCATCTGTCGGCCCAAAACTGATGCATTGTTGGAGTTGTGTCAGAAGCATGACACAATTCCAGCAATGCAGGAAGGAGGGCTATCATTATAGCACTGCGTCAGTCATACTCCTGCTGTGAGGAAGGCGTAAGATATTGAGGCAATGTTGTCCTAGAAGTGGTGCACTGAAATCTCATAGATTTAAATGCACCAATTCTACAAGGCTTTTGGCAGGGCAATGCCCACCCTGCATACATTATACTTGGCGCAGGTATAATGTGGTGCAGGGGTTCACAAAGTGACACATCTGCCTAGATGCGTCCCTTTGTAAATAGGGCACACCATGGCGCATTTTTTACGCTGCCGGTGTGTCACAAAAAGTTACCCACCATCGGCACAAAAGTATCCCAAGGCCTCATAAATAAGGGCCTAATTGTGTTGCCGATCACTGGAAATCCCTGGCTGAAATGATACATTACATGCTTTAATTCACCTGGAGACAGCAAATATTTCGAGGCTGGCACAGAGAGCAAGACATTGGTTGGGTGAACCATTCACCGTGACTGGAATTTGTATATAACAACATATCATGGGAATTTCTATCCAACATAAATATTAACAAGGTGAAATAGGTGAATCCTGGTGTACCCCCCTGCACGTCAGTGCAGTTGCAACAAAAACAGCCAGCGAGACCTCAGAGAGTTGACGTAGGAAGTAAGTGGATGACATTTTCCATCCACACATTTGCTTCACAATACCTGAAAATCCACTGAGCAAAAATGCTGCAAAATTCAAGCAAAACCATCAAGGCAAAGCGACCTTGAGCTGAGGTCAAAGCAATGTGGTCCACAATATCTAGGACCGAGTTCTGTGCAACATATCAATGGCTGGGGTCTAGAAGGTTATAGGGCGAAGCTGCACCTGCAGGTGCTGTTGATTAAAGTGCTTTTACAGGATGTATTCATTAGCAGTAGACCATCCATGGGCATTCACTGTTGCCTCAACATTGGATACTTAGGAGCTTAAAGCAGTGGATAATTAGTTACGATTTTCGTGTGGAGGGTGGTTACCTGTTTAATTGGTAAGGTCCTCTAACTACTACTGACAAAGCGAAATACCACATTGAACACACTGAAGTATTACTAACGAAAGTCATTTTATTTAGCTAAAATTAGACTTCGATTTTCCATATGTCCCTATTGCATGCAGGCAGTCTGGCTTTATTAAACATTTATATCGTTTTCTCTTCATAATTCTCAGCATTTTTATTCTAAGAAACTAGCTTGATGTTTCACTTATCATAGCTCTGCGGTACAATTAGGCTGTAGTGTAAACCAAAATTTTTCGCTGCTGATAATTATAACTATTTTTATAATGTTTGCTTACAGCACGTTTTGCTGCAAATTAATGTTCGCAGAAAAGGTTACTCGTTCCAAGTTTTAACAACTTCGTAATACAGACCTTATGGTATCTGTCAATTAATTTTGTTAGGTTTATTCACACAATGACTATACCATAAGAAACCTGATGTAAAAAAGAAATCCCACTTGGCTAATCAAACCAGCCACACTGTAGACAGTATGATAACCACGTAAGTAATTTATTTTATTGTAGAAGGTCTTAAAAATGTGTTAGTCATGGTATTCATGAATATTCTGTCCAAATTGGGATTTATTCGATTGGCCAAGTGGTATTTCTATTGGACATCTCGTTTACCTCTGCCCCAATTGCCTTGGTCATATATAGGTAGAAAGGTATTGTTTTTGCTTTGAGGGGCCCCTCAAAGCTTTCGTAGGACATTACAATATGGAACGTTCATAAGCAGTTGTTTCAGAGCGAGTTCTTCTTCAACTTGGCAGTCTCCTTGTTTAAATATATGTTTCACACACATAAAGACTTTTCCTAAAACACACAATATTGGTGAGTATTGCTCCTGACATAATTTAGAGATACAACGAGAAGATGAACGGTCTATATCCTAAAACTCAGAACTGTAGTATATGGCATGGCATTAGACATATTTGCTCATTTGCTTTTTATTCATCACTTTTACTCCTGCATTGAACTCTTCCACCATTTGCTAATAGTGCAATTTACACACCACTCAAGGATTTGCTCACATGCAAACTAGAGCCAAACATATAAACCATGGGGCATATCAGCAAGGCGAGGCGATAGAATTATCGCCGCTTTTGCGGCCGTTTTCAGCCGAAAAGCGGCGATACTTTTATCGCCTAATAAGCAAGCTCACGCTAACGCGTGAAAACTTGCGTTAGCGTAGAAATTCTTAACGCCCAGCTTTGCATCTCTAATGAGATGCAAAGTGGGCGTTCCTGACATGACAGTAGAAATGTCGCTAAGCGGCATTTCGCCTATCATCAAGCCCCACGCTATGAAGCATAGCGACAAGAAAAGTAGCGAAGGTGGATATCATGGCTAAGTATGTGAGGCCCTATCAGCAAGCTAACGCCACATTGCGTGAGATTATCGCTGGGTTTCCAGCGATAATCTCACGTTAGGCAGTTAGCGTGAGGATTTTCATCGCTTTTGAAATAAGCGTTGCTAATAGCACGCTATCTTAGCGATAAAAATCCACGCTAGCCGGCGATAATTATCCTAGCGCTAAGTAAGCTTAGCGATAATTATCGCCGGTTGTTGCTGATATGCCCCCATGTGCCTTTATCGCTTCCACCATGTTACGGGCATGAAAGAGATGTATTTAGACTTTGAACGGCATAGAAACTGTATTTGTGTTTGAAGCATAGAAAGCCAACTGTGAACGCACTATCTTGGCAGTTGTTCAAATGCAAATGAGGAAGCTGTTGATCCGCAGTGTCTGATATCAAGCAGGAACAGATTGTAGTGGGTCACAGTGTGAAAGGCAGAGGGGACACAGGCAAGGAAAACTACCACCATGGGCTCTTTTCAGAAAGCAAAATAAGTGAGTTTAAAAAAAAAATAGTTAACAAATTATTTAAAATTGCAACAAGACCTAGTGCACAGTCTATTCATCTATACATTTGAAACATTCGTAAACAATATCATTGTCCTGCCAGAGTTCAATAAATTGTATGATTCATTGTGATGGCACACATCTATTGGTAGGCGCATAAGTGTACACCATTCTGCATATTCTTGAAAAGATGAAAAGGCGATTCAAATGTTCGGTTTCTATAATAATTAGGGCGTTAAGTCCTTGAAAAGAGATGCACATAAATCATATAGAAAAATACATTCAATAATAGTATCTACTTTTAAATACTTTTAAATATTCATATTTCAATTATTGACACCGACTAGGAACATCTAAATTTACATCGGTATGCTACCAGTTTATTCTACTTTCGATAAAAATGTGTATCAAATAATGATATAACTACTTTCTTTGCTAAAGCTAGTTTACTTTGCGCTTAAAACAAACACTGGAAAATCAACCGATTTTGTGTTGCCAATGTTTGCATCCTGCTGATAATGGCTTAGGAAATACTCATTGAATTGCGTGGCAAGTATTGTCAAAGCCAGTAGCGGATGTTGGCAATCTTGGAATGTTATTTTGTGAATTTCCAAGATGGAAACCATGCTCCGTGTAAGTACAAATGTATGCCATCTTTGAACGATGTAACAATAAGCTACCAAAATAATATTGTTATACAATTCCATGATTGTTTTCATGTTATGTCTAGAGTAGATGCAATGTGAAAGCCATCTTAGAAGAATACCCGGTAGCATTCCAAGGCGGCTGTGCCAATGACTGTAATGCAAATCGTTATGCATTACCAAAGCAAATAGAGGCTGTTTTCCGGTGGTGGGCAACAAGGTTCCTCATTGTAGGAAGAGGGGGACACAGGCAGAGCGAAGGCAGTTAAAGACACCAATGGGCATACTAATATTTCACACAACGCAGCAAGGCATATTTCCATTATTACTTGTTCTCCTGAATGCAACGCACACAGACTGGGGAAGTACAAAGGAGAAACCAAGGGGGCGATAAAAAAGTATCGCCGCTTTTGCGGACGTTTTCGGTCGAAAAGCGACAATAATTTTATCGCTATATCAGCAAGGTCACGCTATCGCGTGAATCCTTGTCTTAGCGCCTGTTTACTGAACGCCCAGCTTTGCATCTCTAATGAGATGCAAAGTGGGCGTTCCTTCCCGAAATAACTGGACAAATGTCGCTAACCGACATTTCTCCAATTATCAAGGGAATCGCTAACAAGCATTGTGATAAGAAAAGTAGCGCTAACCATGGTTACCGCTACTTTCCTTACGCCTGCTTTAGTTCTGACTTAGCCATGTAATCCAATGGGAGGTGGATTACATGGCTAAGACCACCCTGCCCTATCAGCAAGGTATCTCCGGTCACAGTGCGATTATCGCTGGATTTCCAGTGATAATCACACTGTTTTCCAGCTAACGCTTGCATTACTATCGCTTTGGAGATAAGCGTTGCTGATAGCACGCTATCTCTGTGATAGAAAGCAGCGATAGCCGGTGATAATTATCCTAGTGCTAAGTGCGCTTAGCGATAATTATCGCCAACCCTTGCTGATATGCCCCTAAGATATTTCTCCTCATACGCCTCTGTCGGGCAGGCACAACGATTTGGAGCAAATCCATCAAAATTCATGTGGAAATGAACAGGAACTCTCGTGCCCTCCCAATTAAAGCGCCAACCTGGTACAAAGTAATGCAATGCAGCACTATGTGCTGTATTGCATCACTTTGTATTTACTAAACCACCTAAGGCAACTTTGTGTGGCTTAGTACATGCCATAATACATTTTGTGTCAGGGCATCACCACAAAAGTCACGAAAACCGATGCAAAATCTTAGGAAATTTGGGCCTAAGTGCTCTGTAATAGTGGTGAGATGAGGAGAGAGAGAGCGAGAAGGAGGCAATGGGTGGAAGACAAAAAGTGTTTAAGTACTGGGTTGGGGAGAGAGAAATGAGAGTGAGAGAGATCAATGGAGAGAGGAAGTGAGAGAAAGGGAGCAAAAGAAAGGGAAAATGAGCATTATACTAATTCTGATTAATAGCTAAAGCAGGTAGTTCCCTAAACATCAAAAGGTGTACACGGAACTAATCAAAAAGCAGGATGAAGCCTAACTGCTCCAGGGGCGAACAAATATTAGAATAGGTACTAAAGACATACAAAACTAAGCGGCATATCAGCAAGCAGGCGATAAAAAATTATCGCCGCTTTTGCGTCAGTTTTCGTACGAAAAGCGGCGATAATTTTATCGCCTTATCAGCAAGGTCACGCTATCTCGTGAAACCTTGCCTTATCGCCATTTCCCTTAACGCCCATCGGGAGAAATGTCACTAAGCTCCTATGATCAAGCCTCACGCAAAGCAGCATAGCAACAAGAAAAGTAGCGATAACCTCTGTTATCGCTACTTTCCTTACGCCTGCTTTGAAACTTACTTAGCCATGATATCCTATGGAAGGTGGATATCATGGCTAAGTATGTGAAGCCCTATCAGCAAGCTATCGCCAAAGGTTGTGTGATTATCGCTGGATTTCCAGCGATAATCGCACATTTGGCAGCTTGTGCTCTAAATTTTATCGCTTTGGAGATAAGCGTTGCTAATAGCACGCTTTCTCCGCGATAAAATTCAGAGTTGGCCGGCGATAATTATCCTCACGCTAAGAGCGCTGAGCGATACTTATCGCCGAACCTTGCTGATATGCCCCTAAAGCTGGGAATTTAAATAGAGAAGAAAGTCATCAATCATGAGCAGAGGACTGACCCACAGTCCACTTTGATAATATGTTAAAGGATTGATAGCAAGGCTGCCTCTTCCAGAAAGCTAGTGGGACTGCAAATATGGTATGAGAAAACTGAGTGAAAAGGAAACGTGCATTTCTCAGTATTTTAATTGAATCCATACTATTTAAATTATCTGTGGACTGTATGAAACGTATTGATCCTGAACTTGGAACACTGTAGAAATCGCAAATGCCAACCTATTCTAGTTATTGCTATAGTGTATAAAAAAAAATGTTAAGTCAAACGTATGGGCAGGTAAGGTCATGCATAGAAGAAGCTATAGATTATCATAACAAAACACAACCCTGTAAGTGCTGCCTTCGGCCAATGCCCAGTGGAAGCTTAGTGGAAGCTCTGCCCACTCTCTGCCCATTGGCTTTTGTCTTAAACGCTGCCTTCCGATTGGTTTGAGGCTTGTTAGTCCCTCCTCCTTAGTCATTTGTATCCTTCCACGGCTATCGGCCCCTTTACTTACAACAGTGTTTTTCTTCCCCTGCCTTCCTCCTCCCCTCCCACAGTCTGTGACTTCTCAGACCACACCAGCCCCTCCCCCACTCCCGTTCGTGCCTTCTTCCCACCCGCACTTCCGATTCTAATGCAATAAATAGGTCTCGTAAATGCGAGTCTATTGCATTTTCAATGCTTTTTTAATCGTGGGATTGGCTGGGTGTTTTTGTCTCGCGATCCTGGCATGTCGGAAGTTGTAGTCCATACTGAGCTGAGGAAAACACAAAGATACGAAAATAAACTATAACCCCCATAAACCACCTTCAACTACGGAGCCAATGAGAGCGTTTGTTGAAGGTGGCAGGCGGGCGCTACATCGCGCATACGCTTCCGGTTAGTGTCGCATGTGGATGTCAGTGCTGCGCTCGCACACACCACTCGCAGCAGTGCCGAGACTCCCTCTACCGGTGTGCAGCGCTGAGGCTCCTCCTGACTGCCTCTGTGAAGCGCTGCAGCTCACTGCCGGTGTGCAGTGCCGAGGCTTATTTTTAGCTGTTACCGCATTTGTGTTTCCCTTATTATTGTAATCCGGTCCTCAGGAGTTACTTTCATTTTGTACAAGCATAACTAGAGGTACCGTGCACCTCAGGGCAGTCCAGTTGTCCTGTTTTTACCGGGACAGTCCCGATCCCGGCAACGAGGCACGCTGATAGCATGCACCTCAGCTGGCAGCTCAGTCGTGTTTCCAGGCAGGCAGAGCCTCGCAGGGCAGAAGATAAGAACCTGCCCACAAGTGTGTGAGAGACGCTGAGCGGGCGGGTGTGCAGTGGCACAGCCCTGTGCGAGGAGAGAGTGGTGCTGGTGGCTGCTTACTGCCTACTGCTCAGCAGGGGAAGGAGAGCATGGCCAGACGGCGGAAGAACCCTGCGTGCCATCTAGCCTCCTGTTGCCAGGGGTTCTTGAACCTGCCTGGGATAGGATTCAACCACTGAAGAAAGGGCACAGTGGAGGTGACACTTGCTGGGAGCTCTGGGTAAGTGACAGAGTCGTCCTTTTGTCCTGCAGCCCCTAACGGCTGCTCTTAGATAGTCAGTGTCACTGCTGGATGCCTGCAATGTATCTCTGTGAGGCCAGATGTGTACATGGATCCAACGCTCCAACAGGTGGCCGAGGCTGCCGACAAAAGAGCCCAGAGGTCACATCACATATGTCTAGTATTTCCTTTTTTTGCTTGCAATTTTGCCTTTTTCATACGAAAAACACAGGGGGTGACAAGGAGCAGAGTGCACTCAGTAATCCATAATTTGGTGGGCTGTGGATCACACACCAGATATGGCGTGGGAGTGCCAAGCAACAGCTTTGACAGTCACCAAGGGAGCAGTGGGGTGTCGCGAGTTCCCTGCTACTAAAACTTCTCTGCTCCCCGACCTCCCATTGAGTTGTAAAAGGCAGTTTTAATCGGGGTGCTCTAGGTCTCTCAGGCAACCGGCTGCCGGTGCCACTTCACCTGCTGCACAGTTGGCAGTTTTTCCGAGCCCCGAGGATGGGCGTCAGTTGTAGCTTTCTACACGTTATCTGCATTTTCTCCCCTCTTGATCATGAAAATGAGATATTGTTGAACAATCAGTTCCCAGATAAAAGTCAAAAGTGGCGGGTGCGATAGGGGCTGGTGAGTATTTCTGTCATGAGGGCTCGTAAGAAAGTGTCTCATAGATTTTTCAGTTTCACCCATTACACCCGTGATTAGTAACCTTCTCCAGTGGGCTACTTGTAGACCTGTTTATTCCAAACACCCTCTTTCAGTCAGTGTCACGCATTCTCAGGTGGTTTTTGTGCTGGGTGTAAGCACTTCAAGGTGTGCTTGGGCTCAGCTTCTTAGGGAGATAGATACGGCTGCATATGAAGTATAGTTAGGACTCCTAACTTTAGGACTCCTAAATGCCGTCTGTGAATACCGAAAGCCTTAAAATTAGGATTTTTCTCAATTTAGAAGTAGTAAAGTTAAGACTCCTTACTTTAGGACTCCTAAATGCCTTCTGTGAATACCGAAAGCCTTAATATTAGGATTTTTCTCAGTTTAGTAGTAGTAAAGTTAGGAGTCCTGACTTTAGGACTCCTAAACTGAGAAAAATCCTAATTTTAAGACTTTCGGTATTCACAGAAGGCATTTAGGAGTCCTAAAGTTAGGACTCCTAACTTATGTGAAAACCGAAGTGAGTAAGTGTCTTCTGTGAATACCAAAATGAGTAAGTGCATTCTGTGAATATGAAAATGGTAGTAAGTTTAGGATTTTGTCTTAAGTTAGTTCTGTGAATCGGGCCCGTAGATCTTAATCCTGGCTCACCCTGTATTGGGCAATGCTGAGATCCTGGGCAAATCACGTCACCATGAATCTTCGGATCCTTCCATCTGAGTACATCGGAGTGCTTAGCAACAAGCAGGCGCTATGTAAGCAACAGGATTCACCTCGCAGCGCCGAGTCTGTAAGTAATAACTATAAAATGATTATGATAATAAAAGTGTAATATGTAAAGGGGTGGAGTAGTGGTGGGCTAATTTTCCTACTGTAAGCGATTTGGAGGCTAAATCTGAAAAAAATGAACTCTTCTGACAGGGCAGGTTTTTTTTCATTACACTCTAGGTTTTCAAGCGGCGTCCAGCGTGGCTGGTGCTGTAGGCATCCTTAGTTTTCTGGTTTGCTGCAAGTTTCCACCACAAGCCTCCTCTGGCAGGCTTGACAGAGGAAATATGTCCCTTCAATGTATATTTACGCTGTGTCTCTCAATAAGATTACTGTATCGCTGCCCAAGAAACACCACATTTACTACATGAAATATCAGTTTACAGGGCTGACATTACTTCTTTCAAGCATAGAAAATATATACTCTGGTACTCCTCCACAGAGCTTTTGTTTTTTTGCTGGTGCCCACACTGCTTGAGGGTGCGGTGCCGTGCACACACTGTGCAGTTTGTGTGGGTCTGGTAAAACAATTTCCACTGTTATGCGTTCGATCGGATTATACCTAATAATTTAAGTTTTTTTTTCAGATGTGTTGAAAGTGGCGTTGCTATAGTTTAACATTTTGTGGTGCGATTTTCGTTAAAGACATTGTTTCATTATTGTTGAACAATGTATTTTCTAATGGTTCAATCGTCAATTTCTTATAAACGCCAGTCGAAAGTGCTAGTGCAACCCAATACCAAAAACTAAAATTCAATTCAGTTAGTACAACGGCATGACCCATATGCTCATATTTTTGAAAATGTATATTTTAAAATCATGTCTGAGTCATAACACAAACCAGACGGAGCTTGTCCCTGCCTGTTCATTTCTGTCTGATTTGCCATTTTAAAGTGGTTTTAGTTCTTCATTATCATACGGTGGGTGATGTTTTCAACACCCCTTTAGGAATGGGGCTCTTTGTCCTCCTTCACTCTCTGACCCCTGCTGGAAGACATCAACAAAACCATCATCTGCGCGAGACAGCTAAGCAATCTACCATCAGCAAAGGCGCCAAATGTCTCTCTGCCAATGCCCAGGGAGCTAACTTAGCAAAGGCCGGCTCTACTTCCAGGTTAAACAAACACAAATTGACATTAGCCCTTTGAGGTGTCCTACTTGCTTCTCTATTCCAGTATGTAGAACTAGAGGTGGACGAGCCACTGTAAGCTCAAGCCAGTTGGATCTGGCTCCAAAGGTTCTTCTGGACCGTCCAGCCCAAAACGAGCCGGGTTTTCACAAGATGCGTGGTACCCTAGTGGCCACAGGTGCAGACCATGCTATATGGGAAGCAAGGATTGAATCCTGGCGTCAGCATACCAATGAAGCCCGGCAGATCTCTCTCTGCCCAAAACAAAAAAAGAAAACCGTGTAGTCTGTCTGTTGTGACCTTCTCGTTTGTCTTTCCTGCTATATAAAATTGCCAAAAATAAAATGTGTATTCTGCCTGTTACCCATGCTCTAATGTCCTTGTTCAAAAATTGAGGACAACTCATTAACATTTGGGTGCCGATTCCGATCCTGTAAAACCTGGGTACGAATGGTCGTACGGAGCGTATTCTCCATACGACTTGTACCCGGGAAATGCACCTTACAAACCAGCAAGTACGATTCGTACAGAAATACCATTTCCATACGAATCGCGTACGTGATGTCCAGACGGAGTCAGGCAGCGTTCTATGGACCAGCAAGTACGATTCGTGCCTACTTCACTCAGCACGGATCATTTTTTACGGCAGCCAAAAACACCCGGGAAATTGAGGATGACTCGAAGAAGGAGCAGCGGTACGCGACGGACAGAGATGGACCCCATCCTACGTGTCATCCCGGCCCTCCTAGCCTACGACCCGGTGCACCGAAACCGCCGCGCACGCCACAGAAGGTCAGCACAACACCCAGGGGCAAAGGGGGGGCGAGGGGCCGGAAACATAACCGCTACCTATTTTTGAAAATACCATATACTGCCCATACATTACCTCCAGGATCTGGTCACGTCGGGGGGCGTGTCCACCAATCCCCACGTACGCGTACCCGTCACCACTACAATGGTGGTACAAGCTGTAAACACGCCCTCTGAGCGTGGGTACAGCCCGTACCATGCGCACCCCTACATCACCACTCCAATGGTGGTACGGGCCGTAACCACGCCCTCAGAGCATGGGTACGGCCCGTACCACCATTGGAGTGGTGATGTAGGGGTACGCGCCGTACCCACGCCCTCACAGCGTGGGTACGGCCCGTACCACGCGTACCCCTACATCACCACTCCAATGGTGGTACGGCCCATAACCACGCCCTCTGAGCGTGGGTACGGGCCGTACCACCATTGGAGTGATGATGTAGGGGTACGCGCCGTACCCACGCCCTCACAGCATGGGTACGGCCCGTACCACGCGTACCCCTACATCACCACTCCAGTGATGGTACGGCCCGTAACCACGCCCACCGAGCGTGGGTATGGCCTGTACCACCATTGGAGTGGTGATGTAGGGGTACGCGCCATACCCACGCCCTCAGAGCGTGGGTATGGCCTGTACCACGCGCACCCCTACATCACCACTCAAATGGTGGTACGGGCCGTACCCACGCTCGGAGGGCGAGGGTACGGTCCGTACCACCATTGGAGTGGTGATGTAGGGGTACGTGCTGTACCCACGCCCTCAGAGCGTGGGTACAGCCCGTACCATGCATACCCCTACATCACCACTCCAATGGTGGTACGGCCCGTAACCACGCCCTCAGAGTGTGAGTACGGCCCGTAACCATGCCCTCAGAGCGTGAGTACGGCCCGTACCACCATTGGAGTGGTGATGTAGGGGTATGTGCCGTACCCACACCCTCCAAGTGTGGGTACGGCCCGTACCACGCGCACCCCTACATCACCACTCCAATGGTGGTACAGGCCGTAACCACGCCCTCCGAGCGTGGGTACGGCCCGTACCACCATTGGAGAGGTGATGTAGGGGTACGTGCCGTACCCACGCCCTCACAGCGTGGGTACGGCCCGTACCACGTGTACCCCTACATCACCACTCCAATGGTGGTACGGCCCGTAACCACACCCTCAGAGCGTGAGTACGGCCCGTACCACCATTGGAGTGGTGATGTAGGGGTATGGGCCGTACCTACGCCCTCCGAGCGTGGTTACAGGCTGTACCACCATTGGAGTGGTGATGTAGGGGTACGTGTGGTACAGGCTGTACCCACGCTGTGAGGGCGTGGGTACGGCGCGGACCCCAACATCACCACTCCAATGGCGGTACGGGCCATACCCACGCACTCCAAGCATGGGTACGGCCCATACCATCATTGGAGTGATGATGTAGGGGTGCGCGTGGTACGGGCCGTACCCACGCTCAGAGGGTGTGGTTACGTGCCGTACCACCATTGGAGTGGTGATGTAGGGGTACGCGTGGTACGGGCCGTACCCACGCTCTGAGGGCATGGGTACGGCGCGTATCCCTACATCACCACTCCAATGGTGGTACGGGCCGTACCCACGCCCTCAGAGCCGGTGTACGGACAGCATCTCCCCTACCTCTTGGGCACCAGTACATTAGTGTTGCCTCTCATGGAAGGAATAGGGTGGACTTCCCACAGATACAATGCCCACAATTGTCAGTCAGGTGCTCAAATACCCTGCAGAACAAGTACCAAATGTGTGCTAGGCTGAGATAACACACATGCATAGTGCGGAAAATGCAGAATGTCGCCATTAAGGCATGACAACATACTCAATACACAAGTACAGTGACTAGCAAGGATGGCACAGACGATGCAGCCGGAGACATTGCTGAGCAGGCATGGCCATAGTTGAAGGGATCCGTCACCATCAAAGGAAATGTAGACACAGGTCAGCACAACAAAAGTGCAACTCCCTGCAGGGTAGATGTCAGGTGCCACAGAGGAAGGAACACTCCTTGGGACAATGTCTCCAAACACAAATAGGACACACGACCAAAGATACTTTGCAGAGACATTGTGATGGCACGCAGATACCATGGTCCACCCCATTAGCATCAGACTACAACTTTTTCCTGAAACATAACACATTATCACCACCCCAACTCCGGGACCATCAGCACCCACAATAATACCTGAAATGCTAATGTGTTCAAACTGAAAAGAAAAT
Source organism: Triturus cristatus (assembly GCF_964204655.1). Taxonomy (NCBI): domain Eukaryota; kingdom Metazoa; phylum Chordata; class Amphibia; order Caudata; family Salamandridae; genus Triturus; species Triturus cristatus. The sequence goes on along the minus strand of NC_140588.1, from coordinate 852,617,154 downwards.
GCTTTATTCAGCATTAAACGAAAATGTATTTAAGGACACTATTTACAAAGGCACATGGCCAGTCCAGTTCAGAAGTCCTTGGGGGGGACACATGACCACGCATCTCCCTTAGCTTGCCTTCACATTCGAACCCTCAGGTTCGTCGACTGGGGGGGCATCATGTGGGGAAGGACCAGGCACCACAGGGACAGGAGGTGTAAGGGTAGGTGTGGTGGGTGCAGGGACGGACGCCTCCACCACAGGGGGTGGGGCAGCGCCAAAGGTGGAGGTCAGCTCGGCCTGCACACTGCTGCCAGGTCGTCCAGCGTCTCCCCTTTACCCGAAGGAAACACAGCCTCAAAGGAAGGGGGGGTCGGAGTGATGGGGTGCAGCGCTACTGGGGGAGGGGGAGGACAGGGGGGTGACTCAACTCCCTACCCGTGGAGTGCCGTTCCTGTTTGCGGGCTGGAGAGCCAGAGGGGCTGAGGCCCAGCACAGCCAAGTAGGCCTCTTTTTCAGGATGTGTGGTAGGGGAGCCGAGGGGAGTGCCTTATGGAGGGACTGGGTAGTGCGCCATGTGGCCTTGGACTGTGGCTGCGTGTATGCCTGTGTGCCCCAGACCCAGTGGGTGTGCCCTCATCTCCCCGAGTGTGTGTGCCAGGAGGAGTGCGCTTGCCCTTACGTGGTGGTGTGCTGCCTGTGTCTGGTGGGGTGTGTGCTTGGGAATGTTTGTGTGTGCTTGGGACAGGTATGGAGTTGGAAGTGTGGATGGTGCAGGGGTAGGGGGGGACGAAGCGCTGCAGGAGACTCACTGCTGCCGTCAGTGAAGAGTCCATGGACCTCAGCAACATCTGTTGGTCAGACATTGCTGATGACATGCCCTCCATGTACGACACCATCTGTGTCATCATTCGGGTGTGGCCATGGAGGACATTCAGCAGCGATGTCTTTCCAACCTGCAACTGGCGCAGAATGTCCACAGACTCTGCAGTGAGGGCAGCAGGGGGGACAGGGGCAGGGGGTGCGGTGCCTGGCACGAAGGAGACACGGTGTTGCCTAGCACGGACAGAAGGGACCGGAGCAACTGTGAGGGCGGTGATGGGAATGGAGGGGGCGGTGACAGATGTAGTGCTGCTGCCAGGTGTCGTAGCAGCCTCCGCCCTCTCGAGAAGTTCAGCCTCAGACCCGTCAGCGTTGTAGTCAGTGTTGTCACTAGACAGGTCCTCCGCCTGACTCCCCTCGCCCTCCGTGCCACTTGCTCCCGCAGACTCGGCAGCAGTGGTGGCAGCGGTGCTGGATCCCTCCTCCACGTCTGTGCAGGTGTCTCCCTCGGTGTCCTCCGATGATGCTTTGGGCAAGGTGAAGAGACAGAAAATAATCAGTCACCTGTATACAACAGACACATGAGTCCAAACAAAAATTTCACAGTGCATATCAGGAAATGCATCATGAGTAACATCTAGAATAGTCCGCACATATCTAACCCTGCACTCTCCAGTTGGTTGACCCACCATGCCACTTGGAAACAATGGAGATCATGACACAACAGCAAATAACTTGATATCGAATTATACTGAGAAGCTAGTGTCTGAGGACAGTTGAGCCCAGCAAGACTATGAAGCCATGCCACCTCTTGTTCACTGTGAACGAAACAGTATTGGTGCACCCAAGGCCAAATAACACACCTCAATGCTGAATGTGTCCCCACACTCTGAGACCTGTGAGTACTTTGGAAACCATAGCCCAAAACATTGCAATCCCTTGGGACTCACAACACTTTACACAATGTACATGTTTAGAATGTGTGAATGTGCCACTTTGTGAACAGAAGACACATCTGCCTGTATGACAGAAGTCACACAATGATGTGCACACAAAAATACATTTACACAGTCATTGTATGAGCTGCCAGCAGAATTCTAAAAAGCCACTGTAAAGAAGAAATGGGCTATCAGTAAGTACGTAGACATGGCACCACGGTGGTCTGGATGACTTGACACTCGTAAGTTGGTATCAGCAACAACCAAGGACTTACACACATGCAAACACACCGTGTGAACATGGATATGTATAATCAGAAAACAAGTGGTAATCAAACTGTGCCTTCCAGTAAAATGTGCCAGCGTGTCCACGGAAAGTGTAAAATTACTTTATTTTGCACTTCCCTGGGAGACATCTGTCATGTAGGCACATTAATGTCCTTCACAACCAACTAGCAAAATGAAGCATGTGAAAAATTGAGACATGTTGACAAGTGTAGTGATGCCAAGGTACAAAACTTATTGACAGAAAACTTGAATCATGCCACCTGTCACATGGCCATCCGTACCATGATTACACAGTTGGCAACACATCTGACCCACTACCTGTCACGTGGAGTGGCACACATGTCCAAACACAGGACAATGCATTAGCTAATGGGCCTGCAATGTGTCGGGATGAGGAGCACCTGCACTGAGGAGACACCCTCACGGCAAGCAAGAATTTCCACACAGATGTCAGCACACACAGACCAAACTACGTAGCATCTCGACCACACACTGGTGGCAAAAATGGATGAGCATGAGCCATGTATTTGCATATTTGACACATGCTGCAAAGCACAAACATTAAACCCAGCACAACATGACTGGGTCACTGCATGTTGAGTGTCTGTCCAGACAAATTATCACACACAGGTCAGACCCGGCAAGGAGACATAAGGTTTGGACATGTAGGCCTTGCCCGCACAAACCCCTTATACCTGAGACAATGTTATTGAGACAGATCCAGAAGTTACACCTCTTAATCTGGGTTTACTCAAATGTGCATCAAGAATTCCTAAATGTACTCCACATCACCTTGTGAGGCTGCCAACACATATTTGTGACCAACAACCATCAACAGATAGTTGTACATAGACACACAGGCACTGCCCAGTGTGAGAATGCACAAGCAAAATGGGGTCAGCCTGTACAATGGGCACATGTAGCACACTTTAGATAAATACAAATGAGGGCAGGGAACAATGCCACAGAGGCCTAACTATGCTGAACACACAGAGAATGGGCACAGTGTTGGATGACACACATGATTCCGAGGCAAGGGTGTCTTAGGGGACTGTAGTGGGAACACTGCTCCATGGTCCTGGAATTATCTGACTGTCACATGAGCTACCGTCCCGGCACTATGCATATATCCCACTCATGCACATCATGTCTGAGGCCACAACATCGGTCATGCATGCTGCAAGTCTGTTGATTTGAAAGCTCACACTCCTATGTTGAGACTCAGCATCAGTGCCAACTAATATGGACCCCCAAATGACTGAACAGGACAGGGCACAGGCAAGGTAACAACACATGTCTCAGACCCCCCCCCCACATGATGCAGAAAGCAATGTGCACTTGGATTAACTGCCAGCCTAGATGACCATGTGCAATAGTGATTACACACAGACCAGGGAACACATGTCAAGGAGGGGAAGGGAGGAAGAACAGCACCGTTTGACTTTGGGGAACAGGATATGCACTGCACAAATTAACCCTTGCAGTGTATCCAGGCGACTGAGCACTTCCAAAAGATGGTGACACACAACAAACACACATGTACCTACCCCCTTCCTGCTGCTGCAACTCCTGTAACCGCCTATCCAAGTCAGGGAAGACCACCGCCAGGACACGCTTCATCTGGTGGGTCAGTCGTTGGCCCCCGCCGTGCTTGCGTGGAGGTGAGTCCTTCAGCTGCCACCGGGCGATCCTCCGGGTCCAGCACCGGATGTCCTGCCAGCGTTTCCTCACCTGGACGAGGCGCCAACTGCAACCCTCCACCGATCTCATGGCCCTGACGGCCCGCTTCCATATCTCCCCCTTGGCGTAGGCAGTTACCTGTGAGGATTACAAAGTGAGACAACATCACTACACCTGCTCCATGTCACAGAGACACACATTTGAACATCTTTGATATGTTGAACAGGGCATAGTATGCTGGCAACAAATAGCACCTTTGTCATAGGGACATTAGCCTATGTGGAAGCCCCAATGCACTACATGGCATTGAAAGTACACAGGTGTCATGAGGGGTGCAACACACTCCCTGATCATGGCACATGCTGTGCATCACATGCAACACCAGGCTGATGGACAGCACCTCCAAGCAGTCACATGCCCCAGGCCACTGACGCAACCTCAGCAGAGTACACAGACACACACAGGCACAGATCAATCACCTGCCATTGGCAACAGCGGATACAAACCTCATTCTGCACATGTGCCACTTGCCTGTGGGGTGTCACAGGTGTGGTGCTAGCTCACCAAGTCAGACTCTCTGCACGGCTTACTTCTCACATCAGATGGGTGGAGCTGTTGCCTCCTCCATGCAGCTGTGGTGCAACACTCCACATAGACACCCACATGACAAGGAACATTCACACACATCAATGTCCAGGAGGCGTACACATCATTTGGACACTCTCACAACAGCTCCACTCAACTCACACACATCTGTGGGTACAGTCACCTGTCACACCGGGGGGTCCAGGGAATCACCTCTGGAGTATAGGACAAAAATTTCCCTAAGGATTGGGCAGGCTGAATGTGCCATGCACTATGCAGTGAATGTCACAGTAAGCACAATGCAAGTGAGGAGTGCACACAGGAACTACATCATGCTCTGCATGGGAGGCATAAGCCATTCCCCTCCCTGGGACCCACTCTAAACAACATTGCATGTCTGTCACACCTGGACACAATGCCAGAAGTGACAGTCACAAAAAAGGTGCACAGTCAAAGCTAGTGGAGTCAGCACTCACCTGCTCCCCTGGTCTCCCGTACAGGCTGGGGTACTGTGGGAGGATTACATCAAGCAATGCCTCATTCTCCTCATGGGTGAAAGGCTGGGCCCTCTCCACAGACCCTGACATGGTGCCAGAGGAAGCACAAGCAGCAGCAGTGGTGTCGAGTGAAAGGTAGTGCAGGCAAGTGCCCTCTCATGGGTTCTGGCCCTTGCTGGGCTGTTTCATTTACAGGAGTACAGAGTGATTGGTCAGTCTCATTTGCATCCTACGTTTCCTCCAATCCCTTTAAACATACCCCAGTGAGGGCCTTTGCATGGTTCAAATTTTGAGCATAATGTGAAGTCAACAACCACTTTGCAACATTGTATTTAGTTGCCAACTGCCTTTTCCAGGCCACATGATTGAATATTTGAACTTGAAATTCGGTATCCATGACAACCAGCATGCATTTAGGCCCTAATACTTGTTCCTCATGTGTCCCTATGTTATTTAGCTATCCACACACAGGTACGGTGCGTTTCACACGTACCTCTACCGCACCAGTTGCACAGTGCGTTTGACACGTACGTGTACGACCAGTGTGTAGACGTAGGTGTACTACCAGTGTGTACACATACGTGTACGACCAGTGTGTACACCTACGTGTACTACCAGTGTGTACACGTACGTGGACTACGGTCATACCCGTACGTGTACGACCGTAGTCCACGTACGTGTACACACTGGTAGTACACGTACGTCTACACACTGGTCGTACACGTACATGTACGACCGTAGTCCACATACGTGTACACATTGGTCGTACACGTATGTCTACACACTTGTCGTACACGTACGTGTACACACTGGTAGTACACGTAGGTGTACACATAGTACACGTAGGTGTACACACTGCGTCTACACACTTGTCGTACACGTACGTGTACACACTGGTGGTACACGTAGGTGTACACACTGGTCGTACACGTACGTCTACACACTTGTCATACACGTACGTGTACACACTGGTAGTACACGTAGGTGTACACACTGGTAGTACACGTAGGTGTACACACTAGTCGTACACGTACGTGTACGAGCAGTGTGTACATGTAGGTGTACACACTGGTAGTACACGTACGTGTGCACACTGGTCATACACGTACGCGTACGAGCAGTGTGTACACGTAGGTGTACACACTGGTCGTACACGTACGTGTACGAGCAGTGTGTACACATACGTGTACACACTGGTAGTACACATACGTGTACACACTGGTCGTACACGTACGTGTACACGTATGTGTACGACCAGTGTGTACACGTACGTGTACTACCAGTGTGTACACATACGTGTACAACCAGTGTTTACACGTACGTGTACGACCAGTGTGTACACCTACGTGTACTACCAGTGTGTACACGTACGTGTATGACCAGTGTGTACACGTACGTGTATGACCAGTGTGTACACGTACGTGTATGAACAGTGTGTACACCTACGTGTACTACCAGTGTGTACACGTACGTGGACTACGATCGTACACGTACGGGTACAACCGTAGTCCACGTATGTGTACACACTGGTCGTACACGTACGTGTACACACTGGTAGTACACGTACGTGTGTACGGACCATACACACACCCGTACTCCGGCGGTAACACCACTGTGATGATACGGACCGTTCACACACCCTCAGAGCGTTTGTACGGTGTGTTTCACAGCTTACACAGGTGATAGGAGGCGCACATGAATGGAATGGAGGTGTCAGACTCGGGCACGGCTGTACATCAAGTCATAGTCATTGCAGTCCTTCATGTGCAGGGCTTAGGTGTGTCAGGCAGTGATATGGCACATGTCTCCTCATGTTTTAGCACAATAGATGTGTGATGACCTGTGTACACATGTCATGTGTGATGGGGCAGTATATGGCACACTTCCCCTTCCCACTTTGCACATGTGTGCATGTAGTACACACATGTCAAGCACTGCTTCACTGGTATGGCACAGTCACCAACACCCGCAAATGTTCCCTGATGCCAGGGACAGGGACACTAACACCTGACATCTAAGTACCAGCGTGCCCCAATGTGACTATGTTCTGTGTGTGTCATGTGTTCCCATGAGCTTGCTGTTAGTGTTCCGTCAGCTGCATCTGCTGTTGCTGCATCCAACATGTGTCTGTGTGTAGATGGGCATGGCACACATATACGCACACCATGCCACATGTGGATTCACACGTTACGTGTGTCTGGATGCTTCAAAGATGATTTTATGACATGAGGACATATCTGCGCCGTATCCATGTCTGTGTTTTTGTTTGTCACGTGTACCCCTTCATGGCTATGTGTATGATCTGTACATTTCCAATGACATGTGACCTGTGTGTCTAGCTTGCCGCCAGCAGTCTGTATGAGACGACATCCTTCAAATGCAGATATGTGGATGTATGTCACTCCTGTGATGTCTCTGGCTGTTCACTTACACTGGCCCACAGCTAGTTTCGGGCCATGTCATGTAGAACTTGACTATCAACGGGTGTAGCTGGCTTGTCGTAGGAGTATCACCTGGCTGGCATACATGTCCTGGATGTATTGCACAGACCTGACTCTGTATTTAGCAGATGTGTAGTAGCAGTTGAGCATGTGCTCAGTTCATTGACATTGATGTTGTTATGTACTAACTCTTCGTTATTCCTTCCAATTTTCGGCAGGGCACCGCCTCTCCCCCGACCAATGCCAGACTTGGGTGCCATGAGGGAACGTGACTGCATAAGACGTTACCGCTTCTCGCAACAGCTGATTGAGAACTTGACCGCAAAGCTTAAACAACACCTCCAACCGCGACACAGGTATCCTACTGCGCTGACCCCCAAGATGAAGGTGATGGCAGCCCTACATTTTTTTGCCACCGGTACATTTCAATTCACCATAGCTGATGTGGGTGGCATGTCACAGACCATGTTCAGCCGTGTCCTGCATGATTTTTTAGAAGCCATGTTGGAGCACCTGGATGAATTCATCCATTTTCCAACTCGTGAGCAGTTGACAGGTGCCAAGGGTGAGTTCTATGCCCTGGGAGGGATGCCCCATGTAATTGGATCTATTGATGGGACACATGTGGCTTTGGTACCACCACAGGCACAGGAGGTCGCCTATCGCAACCGTAAACATTACCACTCTATAAATGCCCTTGTGGTTTTTCTTGCTAACATGTTGATTTCCCATGTCTGTGCACGTTTTCCAGGGTCAGCACACGATGTCTACATCATGAGGCATAGCAGGGTGCCAGAAATGATGCTGGGGCTGCACAATGAACGAGCATGTCTCCCCCAGAACAGCTGCAGATCACCGTTACAACAACGCACATGGGCAGACCAGGCGAGTGATTGAGAGGACGTTTGGCCTTCTGAAGAGCAGATTCCGGTGCCTTCACAAGACAGGCGAGTCCCTCCCATATGCACCGGTGAAGGCCTGCAAGATCTTCCTCGTATGCTGCATGCTGCACAACATGGCAGTGGAGAAGGCTGTGCCACTCATCCTGGATCCGGATGAGCACGAACATCCAACCGTGGAGGATGAAGGGCTTGGTCACGAGGCAAGTGAGGATGAGGAGGAGGACGACATCCGGAGTCAGCTCATACGCAACTTCTTCTCATAATGGTGAGTCCATGGGTCTGAGTGTTCACGCCTGGATCCTTGTGTGGCATGTGTTGCAATGTGTGTCCCCAGCTGACTGTATGCTAAGTGACTTAGATGTGTGTTCAGATGTGTCACTTGAGTGACGATGCCCTTCCACATATTTTAGCTTAGACACTCAATTTTTATATAGCATGGTGACACAATTATTCCTGTAGAGTAAATGACCATGCATGCGGATGACAATCTCTTCCCTGACTTCTTGTGTGTCTGTCATCCCCAGGTAGTTTTGCATGCTGTCTGCTCGTGTCATCGTTGGCCTTTCGCTATTCCTCATGAGTATTGCAACGTGTGCTGAATCAGCGTCCCATGCACGGACATGGGGAAAAGTCTATTTGGTTAAGGATTGCTGCACGGTATTTTGGTGTTGGTAGGTGTTTGTAATGTATGGGCACTGCTCCTGTGCATGTTGTGTTACTATACATACATGTTGACTCACCATGGGGCACAAGACATGTTGAATGACTCTCATGTATTGATAGTCACCCTTCGTAGCAGTCATCTGTGATGGGACTGTGGATTCTGATGAAGGCATCAATGTGTGTATAACTTTCCTATGAAACATACGGGATTCTACGGGTGGACATAGTGTGGGACATCCCCATTAGAGGATAAATGGGAAATTGCAGCCCCTCCGTGTGCAGAAGGGGGTATTTGGCTCTCACACTTCACTTGTGTGCCAGTTCAATGGATGTACAGCATCTGTGTTGTGAAGGGGGTGTCCAGTGTAGGTCCCACATGTTCTGCCAAATGACCTGTGAGTCTGTTCATATTGATGCATTTCCCTAGGTGTGAACCTGAGTAATAACGGTGTTCCTCACCCTCCAAGGTGCCTCATCTCTGTCAATGCAGGTCTCTTGCCACTTTGTATGCGGCATCTCTGGCATAGTTGTCAAAGATTGTGCATATGAGTCTATGCATGCAGTTCTTCAGGGATTTGAATATCCATTGTGCATGATGTCCATGGTTGTGTATGTATTTGGGCATGTTGGTGGCCACAACAGACCGTCAACACCTGCTGAGGGTGTGTATCCTGTGTGCATCTCGTCCTTAAGTTTAAGGATCTGGTGTCAGTCATCTTTGGGGATTGTGCATCCATTGTCTCTGGGTGTGCCAAGGGGAAACCGGACACTCCTCCTTTACATACGCCTGTTGCAGTAGTCCTTTCTGACATCCTTGTCTTTGTGTGCAACTAGTGGCATAGTTTCCAGCTCATGCCGCCTGCTGCTGCGGCCCTTGCAGCAAGGGCACCGAGAGTTTACAGATTCGGCAACACACACACCTCAAAGATGCTCCTCCCTTCCTCCCTCCTTCCACCCATTCATTTGGCTGGCATCAGCTTGTCTGTGCCACTGTTGCGCCCACGCGGTGCCAAAGGCTGGACCGTCAGCGCATGCAAAGTGCACATTGCACGAACCTCATGTCCTAACATGACCCACATCACACCACAGTCTGATGTTGCAGCCACCCTCCAAGCATTGTCCATCCAAGGAGCTACCGCCTGCTCTCAGGCATACCCTAGGCGCACACACAGCACCTTTGCATGATGATTGTGCAACTTCAACTGCCTACACAGCGCTGCCCCGCCTTCCAGGCCCTGTCACACCAACCAGGTAATGTCCCTCCTACTCCCCACCGGCTCCGTACACCAGCAGGGGCATGGGAGTGGGACGCAAGCCTTCAGCATGTAGTATAGTGGCATAACCAAAACCTGCTGACCTTCAGGAGGCTACTCAAGACATGGCTGTCCGATCAGTAGCGGCCCCCCCCAGCACCTTGAGACCCTCATGGGTATGTAGTGCGCTCTATAAATGTTGTTTGATTGATTCCCTTGAGGCACAGAGTCAGACTGATTTTCATATGGCCATGTCTGAACTGGGGTGGCGGAGTGATCTAAAGAATGATGATGGATTAAACCCAGATCAGTTGACTGGGGGTGAGTGATTGCGTTGTTCAACTCTCCGTCCATCATCCCCTTTGGTTTTGCTTTGTTCGCCCTAAGTTGGCAGGGTATGCCCAGACGTGGGTCCCTTGCTCACTTTGCCACTGGATTCAAGCTAGCCTGGCTGATGACAGCTGATTAGCCAGAAACCGGTCCCAGGATGCTTGTTTCCAGTCCAGGGAAGACATGGCTTGGCAGTTCGGGCAGGACCGTTCCCATGAGGCACAATGTCAGACTGATTTGCATATGGCCATGTCTGAACTAGGGTGGCGGAGTGAGCTAAAGAATGATGATGGATTAAACGCAGATCAGTTGACTGGGGGTGAGTGCTTGCAATGTTTAACACTCCATCCATCATCGCCTTTGTTTTTGCTCCCTTCAGAATGAAGCACCCCATCCCAATGGCAAGCGAGACAACAATGGATTATTTTGGGTGTTGTTTTTAATTATGAGCCAGGAGAGTGTGGCTGACTTCCAAAATGGCAAATGGCTGCACTATTTGGGCTTGGATGGGCTGCCACTTCAAAAAACCTACCAGACCCAGACAGTTCTGAAAACTAAATATCCAGGTGATTCCAGGGTTGTGTATTCCTCATGGATCCCACACTATTTTCTTACTCAAAATGCCCTACACACCTCAAACTTTGACTAAAAACACACATTTTTCTCACATTTCTTTGAGGAAACTTCAGTAATTTGTGGGTGTCTGAGTTTAAGGTTTGCAGGGCATTGGGGGTATGAAATCTCATGGAATCCATGCAAGTCACACCACCCTGGAATCCCTTGGTTGTCTGGTTTTCAGAAATGTCTCAGGGACAAAGGTTTGTAAGGTTGGTGTCACAGCACTGCCCCAAATACTGCAGCTACCCCTATTGCTTACCTAGTGCTTTTGTGTAATAGTATTGTGGGTCACTCTTAGAATTGAAGTACCGTTCTTATCAAGGGACAGGTGGGAACTCAGGATGGTAGTAAATTTGTGGCTTCTTCCAGATTCCAGAACTTTGGTAAAAAAATATGTGTTTTATACCAAAGTTTGATGTTTGGGGCTTGGGGGTAGAATAGTGAAACCTACACAAGTGATGCACCACTTGACTCCCCTACTTGTCTAGTTTTCCGCCCAAACCTACAGCTACCCCCTTTGCAAAAATGGGTCAGTTTTGAATGGAAAACTGTGATCGATCCATATTGTTTTTAGGGTAATTTTCTTTTGTGGGCACTAGGCCTATTTTTATCAGAAGACATAGGGAAATGCAGGGTGAAAGGAAGTTTGTGGCTCGCCATAGATTCCAGAACAGACCTTTGAGGAAAATGTGTTTTTTATTCAAGGTGTGAGGTTTGCAAGGGAATCTGGGGAAACAAACATGGTGAGAGATATCCAAGTCACCTCACCATGGATTCCACCAGGTATCTAGTTTTCATAAATGAGCAAGTTTGCCAGGGTTCCCTAGGTGCCAGCTGGCCTAGGGCCCAAGTCCCTAGTTACCCATTTTGCAAAACAATGTATAGTTTTGTGTGGACAAATGAGATGTATCCATGTTGAGTTTTTTGGCTATTTCCTGTAGTGGGCACACAAGTGAGGTACCATTTTTTTGGGAGACTTAAGGGTATGCTGGGCTGAAGGACGTTTAGGGCTCTCAGCAGAATCCAGAACTTTCAATCACATAAATGTGGGAAAATGTGTTTTAGACGAAGGTTTGAGGTTTGCAAGGGATTTTGAGTGATAAAAAACCAGGTGAGAGCCATGCAAATCACCCCACCCTGGATTCCCCTAGGTATCAAGTTTAAAAACAATTTCAAGTGTGCAATGTTTCCCTAGGCGCCGGATAATCAGGGCCGAAAATCCACAGCCACTAACTTTGCTAAATAAGGTTCAGTTTTGAGAGAAAAAATGTGATGTGTCCATGTTGCTCTTTTGATCTGTTTCCTTTCACAGGCACTAGGCCTACCCACACAGTTGAGGTACCATTTATATCAGGAAATGGAGGGGAATGCTGGGTGGAAGGACGTTTGTGGCTTCCCACAGATTCCAGAATATTCCAATTCACAAATGTGAGGAAAATGTGTTTTTTAAGTCAAGGTTTTAGGTTTGCAAGTGGTTCTGGCTAAAAGTCTGTTGAGAGCCATGAAAGTCACTACACCTTGGATACCCCCAACATTTCTAGTTTTAAAAAATGTGCATGTTTGCTAGGTTTTCCTAGGTGCCGGCTGAGGTAGGGCCAACAATCCACAGCTACCCAATTTTCAAAAAAGTGGTCAGCTTTAAGTGGAAAACTGTGATGTACCCAGGTTGTGTTTTGGGCCATTTCTTGTTGGGGGCAATAGGTCTGTCCACACAATTGAGGTACTATTTTTATCAGAAAACATGTGGGAGCATAGAAGAACATTTGTTATTACCATTGAGTTTTGTTGCATTGTGCCTTCCAAATGTAATTCAGTGTGTAAGAAATAAGACATTTCGAAAATTAGCCTCTAAATCATATGCTAGTATGGGTACCCACAAATTCAGCGATGTAAAAATGACCTCTGCTCCTAAACTCCAAACCTTGTACCCATTTCGGAAATACATTGGTGTCCTACATACACATGTTTGATTCTACATATTTCAACATATGAATTGGCATCTCCGTCACACAATGAAAAACCATTAAATGGTGCAGCTCAGTTGTTTGCTCTGGGTATCTTGGGTTCTTGGAGATCATTCAAACCCTAAATATCCCCCCAACTAGAAGGGTCTATTGGACATAATGCTATAATTCTGCTGTAAAACGACCACCATTATAAAAAGTTACAGATGAAAGTGTTGTCACAAATAGCTGTTATTTTTAGATTACCCATGGGTTTCACTCAGGTTTCCACCACAAACTTGAAGTAAGTTGAGAGCACAAAGAATATAAAAAATGGGCTACTTCTTTTAAGAGTGCCAAAAATGTGGTAACAAAAAGGATTTTTGTTCACCTCTGAACGTTTCCAAAAGCTGAGAAGATTATGACTTTATCACAGCAAACCGTTAGTTGATGTCATTTTTAATAAAAAAACTTTTCTCCAGAGCACTTCCCCCCCCCCCCCCAAAAGAACTATACTTTTGCTCCCCTTAGAGAAATATAAAAATCCTAGGTCCTTTCGAATCTCCAGGATGTTGGAAAAAAAGGACGCAATTTTGCTGTTAATAACTTATGTGGAAAAAAAGTTACAGAGCCCAAAGTGGAAAAAACCCACGATAGTAAAGAAAGGGCTCAGCACTGGGGAGAAGGGAAGACCCAGTAGTTAAGGGGTTAATGTAAAGGCACACAAAAAAAACTAGTCACAATTACATAACATAAAGTGCACTGAGTGTCCATCATTCATGGACATCTTTTTTTTCTCAAACCGTTCTTATTTCTCATATCACCTCGAGACAGCAAGCACCCTCTTGATCCATCCGTTCCCTTGCTTATATTGGGGTCCTTTTAAGGCAATGTCAGGGCCAAGGCACCACCCGACACTGTGTGCTTGAGAATGACCAAAAGGTATAATCATCGGACGTCATGAACAACAACCTGATTCCAACACTTTTCAGACTGACCCAGGTTCTGCCTTACCCCTATTCCTTCTGGCCTTAATGTCCAACTCCCTAAAGTATCTCACTGAGTTCCACCACCCCAGCCTGGTTGGAGGTAGAGAATGACACCACTTCTTCCATATCTCCCTCCTTGCCAAAATATTCAAATAAAATATTAACAGGCTTTGAAGTTTCGATAGGCTCCCAATACAGGCATCTTGCAGTACCACACCAAACATGACCAATGTGGGGCTTACCCATCACATCCTATCCCAAAATGAACAAAATTGTCTTACCCACGGTCTTCTAAAATTCTGCCAAGTTGGTACTGCTGGCGAACATATGAAAATTGTCTGCTTCGTGGGCTCCACACTGCTTACATCTAGATTCCCCATTACCTCTTATCTTTGCCAGCTTCACTGGGCTCCAGTAGACTCTATGCAAAGTGATAAAGTGCTTTCTCCTTAGGCCAGCAGATTTTATCACAGTATAACACATGCTTATAGATACTTGCCATAGTTTTTCCATCTCTGCCCTTGACAAGTATCCTTCCCAAACCAGATAGGGAGGTTACATGCCTTCTTCGTCTGCTGCCTCCATGTATCAATACCAGCATGAGACCTTCTTCCTTATTGGTTTCAGATCCTGAAGATCCTTTTCCATAGATTCGCCCTCAAACTCAATTTTCCCCTGACGTTTAAATCAAGCAGTAGTCTGGTAGAACTTAAACCTTGACAGTGTTTGTTGGTAAATTTCTTCCAGTTTTCCCAAGGGAGAATTTTACCAATTTCCACCATCTGCCCCCAATACAATATACTGACTCCACTCAGAGGGCTAGCTAAACCATCCAGCAAGCATTCCGGAGTACCCGGAGAGTCCAACACTGGTGACCATTTACTATTATAAGGAAGCCCAATGAGGAACTGAACCCCACACCACAAAGTTGCCGCTGCCTTCAAGCACTTCAACCGCACTTTCTTGAAGAGTTTGGGAGCCCCAAACTTGTACATAAAGCTCATATCAGGCAGGTCATTCAACATTGCTTTATTCATAAGACCCACCAGTACACTTTCTGGGTGGAGCATAGACATACTGCAGTTCTTCTCTTAATACCCTCAACAATACAGTTAAAAATCCAGAGGCCCTTATCCTCCACTGCCTATTCTTCTTTTTAACTTCTTCCATGAGAGTATGACCCTCTTATTGGTTGAAATGAAAGATGTAATTCTCCCCTGTATCTTCATAAGAGCTTTCTTGTCAAAGTCTAAAGGTATGTTATCAACTAGATATGAAAACGTGGGTGTTATAGACATTTTGACCAGATTTACTCAGCCTTGTAAAGTCAGGGGGAGATTCTGCCACACTTTTAACATCGTATCTGCCTCTTTAGAAACTTTCTACACATTTATAGCAGGAATCTTCCACAAATCATGCAGTATTGTTAACCACAAAGTATCTCAGTTCGTTTGAGAAGAGTCACTTGGTAGTCCTGGTTTCAAACCATTATCTCAGTTTTGCTATTGTTTATTGCATAACCGGACAGCATTCCAAAGAATTTCACCTACGCCATCAGACCTGGTAAAGCTTCTCCTATGTTTGCGATGTACAACACCAGATCGCCTGCATATAAGGCTATGTTTCTGGAAAAGGCACCAACCCTAACTCGTTTGATTTCAATATTTAGCCTCCAACTCTGGGCCAGTGATTCAATATATAAGTTCAAGAGGATGGGAGACAAGGGGCAGCCCTGTCTGGTAACCTTACCTAGCTTGACTGGAAGTGAAGGACTACCATTGACCAGAACCCAAGCGCGTAGTTCCTTATAAATGTAACTAAGCACATTGCAAAACTCCTCCCTCACACCAAACCTCTTTAATGTTCCTGCCAGAAATGTCCAGTTAGCATGGTCAAAGGCTTCGGTCGCATCAAGCGTAACTATTGCCAAGGGGACCACTTGAGTTCTGACAAGATCTTTTGAACCTATTAGAGTGTGTGTGAGGTCTCTCATCTGCCTACCAGGAAGGAAGCCCTTTTGATCCTCAATGACTAGACTCCCAACTACCTTACCCAAACGGGTTGCCAAGATACATGTAAAGATTTTATAATCACTGTTCAGCAGCGAAATTGGCCTATATGATTGACATTGCACCGGGTTCTTACTTAGTTTTAGAATTAACAAAAAACTGCCTCATCCCAAGCCTACAGTAGAGGAGAGCCTCTCAGATATACTGCATTGAATATTTCAAGCCAGACCGGGATCACTACCGCTGGAATTGGTATATAAAACCAATTTTGGACTACATCCGGGCCATAGGCTTTCCCTCTTTTTAGTTTTTAAACTGTTCTTGGGATGTCCTTACACGTAATTTCATTATTCAAGAGTTGCTGCTGCTCGAAAGAGAGACTTGGCAAGTATTTTCTCAGTAGCCAATTATCTATCTCCAACTCACCTACCTCAAGTGTTTCTGCATACAAATCCTGATAGAACCCATGAAACATCTGTTCAATCCCTTCAGATTCCTCCACCTCCAAATCCCCCTCGCCACTCCTGATCTTCTTGACATAGTTTTGTGTTCTAACCATCATAGGCCTTCCATGTCAGCAACTTCCCACAGCTCTTCCCCTGTTCATAATTCCTCAAATTACTCACCTTCCACTGCTGTTGTGCTTTCCCCCAAATTTCAGTTTGAACTTCGGTTGCAGATCCTCCAACTTTCTTTCCAAACTCTTTCTGACCTTCTCCTGATCATGTGTTGATTTCAATTCAACCTCTACCATAGCAATCTCCCCCTCCATCTGTGTGGCATGACTCCTTTCTCTTCTATTCCAGGTGATAGAAGAGCTCTTCTGTGCACCCCTTAGCCAGGTCTTAAATGCATTTCAAACATGATGAATGGGAGCAGAAGCCGCGTTCCACCTAAAAAAAATCTCCTGAGCCATCTGATATCTCCTGGATAAACTCCTGCCGGAGAAATAACCTTCTGATTATTGTCCACCTTATGTGGGTGCTGCAGTCCCACTAATATCATTACATATACAGGCCCTGGGCATATGGTATAGCACTCTACTAGTCACTTATAAGTAAATGAACTTTGCCAATCAGGTGTAAGCCAGTTTTTCCATGTTTTAGTGAGTGAGCACACATGTTATCACAGGTTAGAAGTGCTAAAGTGCACGAAGTCCTAAGGCCAGCAAACAAAAATTCTGAAAAATAGGACGTTGAAGGCAAATTATTTGGGGAAAGCCCTTTTTTTCCGGAAATGTGTTACCTACTTTAACTCTTTATGTCACAATAAATCAATGATGATATACTCATCCAACTGGAGTGCTGAATTTTATCTGCAAAGGAAGCTGGAGTTGCCTTTTCTTGATTATTAGTGTGCATAGATGTTCTCCTGTAAAAGATGTGGCAGGGTCAGTTTCATACCTAATTAATCCAGGTGCTTGTGTTTTTCATATATATTTATATCAATAAATATATTTTTTTCACGAAAAAGAGTGTTTAAGTGACATATATATCTATCATTTTGTCACTTTACCCTCCTATGTCAGGGATACCAAAGAGTTTCTCATGAAAATCAAGGATCTCAAGTGGCAGGAGGATTACCTCCTGACCACCATGGATGTGAACTCTCTGTTTACTGAACAGGTGGTAGCAGCCTGTGCCAAATACTTGTCTAAGAGACCCAATTGGCACTTAGACCATACACAGATGCTCCTTGATATGATCAAATACTGCCTTAAGAACAACTACTTCATGTTCAATGGCAGTGTTTACAGACAGATCCAGGGCACTGCCATTTCCCTAGGTGCCTGAGAGGAGGAACTCAGGTGTGACATCAACTTAATGAATGACTTCACCAAGGGTGGTCCTATGGCTCAGGTACATCAACGCCCTGTTCATACTCTGGCAGGGCACTGAACAGGACACCTCTAACTTCATATAAAGGTTCAATTCCAGCACACACAATCTCAAACTTACTAGTATTGTGAGTAAGAAGGAATTGGAATATCTTGATACCAAGGTTGAAATAACAGATAACGTGATTCACACTAGCCTTTTTCAGGAAAAGCACAGCATAGAACACATTGATTCATGCCTTCAGTAGCAACCTTGACAACCTCAAATGGAGTATCCCCTTTGGGGAACTCCTAAGAGCCAAATGTAATTGCAGCTCCGTTGCTGCCTTTGAGACAGAGCAACTGACCATGATCTCACATTTCAGGGAAAGAGGATACCCGATGTGGGTACTCCAAAGTGCGGTAGACAAGGTTAAGGAGATCAGCAGGAATAGGACCTTGTGTAACAATACCGCTGACATCAAGTCTACTGAAAAAAATAACACCAGGGTTATTCTTACCTACAATGGGAACTCGAGAGATATGCAGAAAATCCTATCCAACAACTGGGGCATGCTCAGCAAAGATCCCATTATAGGAACCACCATCCCATATAGGCCCAAGATCACCTACAGGAGGAGTCACAGTTTACAGGATCTCCTGGTACATAGTGATATCACCAACACAGACCAGAGCAGGGGCATCAACTTGCAAGGCTTCTTTCATTGTGACCACTGCAAGGCCTGCAGCAGTAGCTGTATGAAAAAAGTATACCTGAACACCAGCACATACACCTTGATCCGATCAAACAATTTCTGACCTGCAGGTCTACCTTCGTTATATGTCCTAGAATGCCCCTGCAACATAAAGTACATTGGCAGTACCACACCCATGGCCAAAAAAAGAATTCTGGAGCACATGAGAACCATTACAAACAAATACCAACATTACCCCATTGCACGACACTCTGCAACTCACCATTTCTCAGACTTCTCCAAACTCAGCTACTATGCCATTGAACAAGTCAACACGAACATCAGAGGGGGAAACAGGGTACTTCAACTTAGAAAGAGGGAGTCTAGGCATATCATTAGCCTTGGGACCCGCTATCCAGAGGGCCTCAACATGGATGAAAAGATGGCTGTTAATTTACAGGAAGAATAGAAATCTGTTTTCTCCCATCCCCTATGTCCTTCGCTTTTACATGGGCAGGACGTGTGTAACCCTACGAGACCTTTCATGACAAACTCCAACACATAGTTGTGGGGCAGTGTGTTTGATGTATATATTGTTGGTGTGTATATCTTTTCAACTATCTTAAATTCAGACTTTATTTAATGTGCAATTGTCTTCCTGTGTTCTGTCTATCTTTACAGGAGGAAAGGAAGGGACCCGAGATCCGATCCAGTGGCCACATTGGGTTCTCTACCCTTTTCTTCGAGACATCCACCAGGTGTGTTGTGCCTTGCAGATAAGAAATTCTCACAAATGATATTACTTATTTTCTTTATGATGCTCTTTATTTGGGTTTAGAGGGTTTTCTATAACAGTAGCATTGTAATGATTGTCCCTATGCATGTTCCTTTTACAACTCTGACCAATGTTTGCCTTGCCATCCGTGTCAACACAGTAACTTGAAAGGTCTCCTAATGCTATTATTTTTGTGCTCGGGTCACCATGCGTGAGGAGGGCACTATGCTGAATTGGATACTGCACACTTAGGGCTTTTGAGGGGTCCATTAATTTGCTTGCTGATCCTATGAGAAGCCTAATCACTTATGAATCTGTATTCATAGAGCAGACAGTGTCTATGTAGCTGGAAAGAGTACTTGAATGTGTGTAAAATGCAACACGATGTGTAAAATACTGAGTATTTACTTGTAATGTGTTGAGCATTTGCTTGTCATTTCCACTCTGGGATGGGTCTCTCATGGCCATTATCTTATAACATAGTACATCCAGGGCATTCAAGGGTTCCATTAGGGCACTGGCCGCATCTATGAGAATCCTAATTACTTATCAACTTGTATATATTTTATAAAGCAGACAGTGTCTATGAAACTGACAAGAGTACTGAATTACGTGTCAAATTCAACCTGATGTGTACAATACTGAGTACTCATTGAAAGTAATGTGAGCATTTACTTGTCATTTCCACTTTGTAAACATGTTTCAATATGTCTGCCACAGTTGTGGCTACCTTGCAAACATGCTGCTATTAGTCCTTTGTCAGTTTGTAGCAATGTGTATGTATGGACACCGAACAATGTACTCCGCAGTGTGATCAAGACCATGCTACGGTCGAAACGTGCCAGTATTAAATCCCTTTGTTTGTTGATACCTTTTACTCATCATTGACCTGAGTGCGCGCTCTATTGGATTTTGTTTTATAATATAATATATATTCACTGAAAAAACCATGGGTTTCACACACGTTATAGTTAGGAATTAGCATTTAAAAAACCTTAGAAATTCAATGAAAAAACCAAAGGTTTCACACATGTTATAGTTAGCTGGACATTTCATTCGTAAAAAACCAATGAAATTCCCCCGTTATAGTTAGTTCAGCTAACTATAACTCGCGCGCTCGCAATGCACTGCTGATGACGTCACATATTACATCACTCATGACATGGTCAGTGACATCACTCATGACATCACTGATGACATCTCAAATGACATCACTGATGACATCACTGATGACATCATCCAGAGAATGTGTGTTTTTCTGAAAATTACATATGTTTTATATATGTATATTTCAAGGTCGATGGAAGAATAAATGGGTATATAAGTGTCTAAATGGATGAATTGTTTTTGAAAAATTGATTGTATAACTGACTGATTAAGTGTATCTTAGTGAATACATGGCTTAGTGAGTAATGTTTAAATATGTAAATATCTGTATCAGTCTCTCACTTTGTGTATAAGTGGCTGCATGGGTTGGTGAGTAGCTACATGAGTGTCTATATAGGTTATTAGTTGGTTTTTTGAGTATCAGTGTCTGATGTCTGTATGGTTCGGTGGGGGGTATTACGTAGTGCATAGGTGCATGAATGAATGACTCACTCTTTGTATGTGTTAAAGACAGCATGTGTGCAGGACTGTATGGGTGGATGAGTGTGTGCATGGGTGTGTTAGTGAGTGAATGACTGTCTCAATAGTGTCTCTATGAGTAACTACATATGTTTTAAACTAGTATATGTCACTATTGGTGTATATAAGCGAGTATATGTGAGAGTGAGAGATTGGAAGAGTTCCTGTATGAATAAGTATGTGTTTCTATAAGTGATTGTTTAAAAGACTAAGGTGCCGATCACGATCCGGCAAAAACCGGGTACGAACCGTCGGACGGAGCATATTCTCCGTCCGACGCATACCCGGTCGTCAAAATATACAAACATGGAATTACGATTCGCACGGGTACACCATTACCGTACGAATCGTAAAAAAGACCGACCGAACAAAAAACACCTACCAATGCGATCCGGGAAAGCGCCGACCTGACGTCGGGACGCACGCAGCCAGCCATTCACGACCCAGGAATCACGATTCGCACCGACGTCACCCCGCACGGTCAATATTTTGCGGCACCCAAAAACTGCCGGGAAATCAGGACGACGCGAACAAGGACCACCAGTACGCGACGGACAGACGGCGACGCGAACAAGGAGGACCAGTACGTGACGGACACACAGGACGACGCCACCAAGGAGGACCCGTACGCGACAGGACGACGCGATCAAGGAGGACCCGTACGCGACAGGACGACGCGAGCAAGGAGTACCAGTACGCGACGGACAGACATGGACCCGAACCTACGAGTCATCCCTGCCCTCATAGCAGTACACCTCCTCTACAGGTTACGACGCAGACGCCGCAGAAGGTCAGAATAACTAAGGGAGGGGGGAAAGTGGGGTGGGGTGGGGGTGGCACGACCAGGGCAGGCCACAAAACAACCACATGAGTGACACACTACACATGGCCTGGACATACCTGACTCCCATGCCCTGGTCACCACGAGGGGGTGGGGGCGTGTCCTGAATAGCCAGCGACCGCCACAACGGAAGTCCGTCACCACGCGAACCGGCAACACAACCAGACAGGTACGTCCCGTACCCACGCCTGAAGAGCGTGGGTACGAGTCGGACCACGCCCACACACGTCACCCCAACAATGGCGGGACGGATCGCACCCACGTGGCAAAGGCCTGGGTACGGGCCGCACAAACATCACATAGCGTGGGGACGGATATGTACGGACCCTACCCCCACCCCGTATGCAAGGAGCGTACCCCCCACCCCAACAGTGCAAGTACGACCCGTACCCCCACCCGCGTATGCAAGGAGCGTACCCCCCATGCCAACAGTGTAAGAACGACCCGTACCCCCACCCGCGGACGTACGGAGCATACCCCCCATGCCAACAGTGTAAGTACGACTCGAACCCCCACCCACTAATGCAAGGAGCGTACCCCCAGCCCAACAGTGTAAGTACGACCCGTACCCCCACCCGCGGACGTACGGAGCGTACCCCCAGCCCAACAGTGTAAGTACGACCCGTACCCCCACCCGCGGACGCACGGAGCGTACCCCCAGCCCAACAGTGTAAGTACGACCCGTACCCCCACCCGCGGACGTACGGAGCGTACCCCCAGCCCAACAGTGTAAGTACGACCCGTACCCCCACCCGCGGACGCACGGAGCGTACCCCCAGCCCAACAGTGTAAGTACGACCCGTACCCCCACCCGCGGACGTACGGAGCGTACCCCCAGCCCAACAGTGTAAGTACGACCCGTACCCCCACCCGCGGACGCACGGAGCGTACCCCCAGCCCAACAGTGTAAGTACGACCCGTACCCCCACCCGCGGACGCACGGAGCGTACCCCCAGCCCAACAGTGTAAGTACGACCCGTACCCCCACCCGCGGACGTACGGAGCGTACCCCCACCACACCAGTGTCAGTAGACTCGTACCCTCACCTCTAATGCAGTGTGCGTAACCCCACCGTGTATGTGCCAAGCGCACATATCCAGAAATCGGAGGTCTGTGTACCCGTAGTGATAGTGAGCGTACATGCGAGTGTACGGCCCTCTCACTATGGGTCTGCACGCGTATGCGTACTCGTTGTGGTACGGACCGTACAAATGCCTGTACACTCGCCATCACGATGGGTACACATACGGCAGCACTCCCACAGTGATTGGGGAACATACACAGGCCCTCTTAGCAGCAGTACGCCGGTTTGTACACATCACTGTGGTGATAGTCGACACACAGGTAGGAATAGGGCGGACATACTTGTCCATGGATGGACATACTTGTCCAGGAATGGACATCTAGGCATCGTCTGTGCATTACTACATGTGTGGGGCACAGGTGTGACAGGCTGTGATGTGGAACATGCCTCCTGAGTGGAGAAGGCACCAGATGTATGATGAGATGTGTACAGGTGTACTGTGTGAGGGTGCAATGTGTGCCAGGCATGCCCTTGACTCCTTTGACATGTGTGCATGTCGTACTGCGCACTTGGGGTGAGCGTCACTGGCATGGCACGGACACCAACACACGGAAGTGTCCCATGATGGCCGGTACAGGGGTCATGAAACCTGACTTGTCACTACCCACAGTGCACAATGTGACTATGTCATTTATGTGTCCGGGATTTACATCAGGTTGATGTTGTAGCACCCTCAAAAGCTGCAGCCGTTGCAGCAACCAACATGTGTCTGTGTGTAGATTATCATTGCACACTGTTCCGCACACCATGCCACATGTGGTGTCAGATGTGAGGTGCACATGTATGCATGGGACACGGAGTAGCGTGACAAGGCCATGTCAGCATCCTCACAAGGAATGTGTGGTGAGTCATGACATGTGCACCTTCATGGCAAGGTGTGTGGGCAGGCCTAGTGTAATGTCATGTGACCTGTGGCTCAAGTGTTCCGCTGCCAGTCTCTGCAATCAGCATCACACTTCTGCTGATGTGTGGGTGTATGTCACTTCTGTCTTGCGTCGGGATGTTCACTTGCACTGGGACACAGCTATTCCCATGGCGTGGCATGGGGAGGTTCTCAATCACCGTGTGTGGCTGGGTCTTGGAAGGAGTGTCACCTTGCATCCATACGTGTCCTGGGCATGTAGCACATGCCTGACTCCCTATGTGGCATGTGTGTATTGGCTGATTTACATGTGCTCAGTAGACATGAGTTGTTCTCGTAGTGCACTCACTCTTCCTTGTCACTTCCAAATTACTGCAGAGCGCCTCCTGTTGCCCGAAGAATTCCAGACTTGGCCACCATGCAGGAGAATGACAGGATCCGGCTCTACCGCTTCACCCAACCGTTGATTCTGGAGCTGACGGCGAGACTGGCACCACACCTGCAACCGCAGCACAGGTATCCTACGGCACTGACACCCCAGCTGAAGGTAATGGCTGCCCTACATTTCCTTGCCACGGGTACCTTCCAAAATACCATAGCTCATGTTGGTGGCATGTCCCAGAGCATGTTCAGCGGTGTGCTGCATGATTTCTTGGAGGCCATGTTGATTCACCTGGATGACTTCATCAAGTTCCCAACCCCTGAACAGATGACTGAGGTCAAGCGTGGATTCTATGCCCTGGGAGGGATGCCCCATGTCATTGGGTCCATAGATGGGACACATGTAGGTTTGGTACCACCACACGCACGGGAGGTGGCGTACCGCAATCGGAAGCACTACCACTCCATCAATGCCCTTGTGGTGTGTCTGTCCAACATGGTGATTTCACATGTCTGTGCTCGTTTTCCAGGATCAGCACACGATGCCTACATCATGAGGCGTAGCGGGATGCCTGATATGATGATGCAGCTGCGCAACGAACGTGCATGTGTTGTTGGTGGGTACAGTCTGTCTGTCCTGTATTCTGTTTGGCCGAGCAGCACTACCGCTTCGCCTGTTCTAACGATATCCATGTGCTTTCCATTTAGGGGACGCTGGCTATCCCAACATGCCTTGGCTGCTGACACCTCTCCGCAACCCCATCACGCCGGCCCAACTCCGCTACAACACCGCCCATGGCCGGACAAGGCGAGTGATAGAGAGGACGTTTGGCATGCTGAAGAGCAGATTCCGGTGCCTCCACAAGACCGGCGGCGCACTCCCATATGCCCCGGCGAAGGTCTGCAAGATCTTCATGGTCTGCTGCATGCTGCACAACATGGCAGTTGAAAGAGCTGTGCCCCTCATCCTGGATCAAGATGACGAGGACCATCCACCCGTGGAGGACGAAGGGCTTGGCAATGGGGCTAGTGATGTGGAGGATGTGGAGCCGCAAGAGGACATCCGGACTCGGCTCATACGCGACTTCTTTGCTTAGTGGTGAGTACCAGGGTCTGAGTGTGCACGCATTGGTCCCCGTGTGGCATGCGTTGTGATGTGTGTCTCCACCTGCATGTATGGCACGTGGGTCAGAGGTGTGTGTGGGTGTGTCACTGGAGTGATGGTGGCAGTGATGGTAGTATTTCCCCAGGCATAATTGTGACATAGCATGTTGTCATACATACATGTGTCGAGTACATGCACATGCAAGTGGCTGTGCTTCTTGTGGCTGACTTCTTGTGTGTCTCTCTTCCCCAGGTACCTGCGCATGCCGTTTGCTGGTTGCATTGTTGTGGCACTGCTATTCCTCATGGACATGGCATCGTGGGCTGACTCAGCGTTACAGGCACGGACACGTTTGGAAGTCTCCATGGGGTAAGGGATGCATCTGGGGTGTATTGGGTGTGGCAGTTGTTCACGATGTGTGCACACTGCCCCGGTCGGGGTTTGGGTCCTCTGCAGACATGTGGCATCCCCATGGGACACGACATGCAGCTGGGTACACCTGAATAGATGGGCTGCCTGGTTGTCAGTCATCAGTGATGGGATGGTGGATTGTGATGAAGGCATCAATGTGTGTGACACTGCCCTCGGACACATCCGGTTAACATTGTCTTGACATGGCGTGGGACTTCCACATCAGCGGATGTATGGTGTATGGCAGGCTCTCCGTGAGCAGCTGTGGGTATTTAGCTATTATCCGACACTTGTGTGCCAGTTCCATGGCTATCACGCATTTGTGCTGCAGAAGGGGGGTGCCAGTGTTGGAGCCACATGTTACTCCACATGATGTGTTCATGTGTACTTCAAGTTGCCTCTGCAATCCCAAACACATGACTATTAAAGGTGTCCCTATGCCTCCAAGGTGCCTCTTCTCAGTCAATGCTGGTGTGTTGGCACGGTGCATCCTGCATGTCTGGCATGGTATTCCCTGATTGTGGCTATGTGTCAATGTTTCGAGTGGCAAGATGCAAGCTGTGTGTGTGTGCTGAGACTGTGTAATGGGCATGATGTCCATGACTTTGTGGGTATTGTGACATGTGCCATCCCCATGCATCCAACGTTATCCATGACCCCATTCTCTGCATCCACCGGACTCAAGCTTGCAGGACATGGTTCTGCCACCTGTCTACACGTACCTGGGTGCCCCCCAGGACACGGGCCAGGATCCCTGACCTCTGCGCATGACTGTTGCTGTACTCAATGTGTCTGTCAGCACGGTTGTTCGGCCACCCCCTCAGCTGGTTCTGACCATCACGGGTGTGTATGGTGCTCCATGTCTGTCTTGCCTAGAAAACTGTGACCCATGTGTCCTGTGCCAGACTCAGGCCCCAGGGTGTGGATGGTTGAAGTGAACAGATGACTCAGGCATGTTTAGACTGTACAAGACACATGTTAGGTAATAATGCTACCAGCAGGCATCTACTCTTAATAGTGTGATTTATTATTGGGGGGGGGGGCCAAGTGAGGGCCTTTCCGGGATTAGGGAATCCAAAGTTCAGTAGGGGAGTTGGTGTCCTTGCCATTGGAAATCCTCAGAGTCCATGCCACAGTCTTTGTCAACATTGGTCAGCCAGTGACCAGCAGGGCCATGTGGCAGAGAATGTCTCTTGATGCTGTGATGCTGTTGCTCCAGTGGGCCAGCTGCCAGGCCAGGTGTCCTGGGAGATGGTGATGTAGCAGCCACCCTCACGGTCCTTTCCGTGGACGACCCGGCTTCCTGCGGGGAACCTCAGCAGCAGGCCGTGACGACGTCTGGGATGCTCCGTCGGATGTTTCCTCCTCCTCCTCATGATCCCTCCCTGTGGGTGGTGATGTTCTCCGCCTTCTGGCACAGGGAGGGTCGGCCATGGTGTCGGCCATCCGACGGAGTTCAGCGTGAATCCCCTGGGACGCCGTCACTTGCTCAGCCTGTCTGTCCTCCATCCTCCGTTGGTGTAGCTGTAGACAGGCTATTAGCTCCGCATGTTGCTGGGCCTGCTGGACCTTGATCCCCTCGAGGACGGACACAACCTGGGCCATGCCCGTGGTGTCCTGCCGGTATGAGTCCAGGATGTTACGGACATGTGAAAATACCGGATCCCCAGCCAACTGGTCAGGCTCGCGCCTCCGCCGCTCTCCACTCCCACCACCCCTGCCCACTTGCGTCTGGCCTGCACTTGTGGGCACATGGGGTCTCCGGGACCCCTGAGGGGTGGCATTGGCGTTGTCGCCTGCCTCCTCCTGGGTGCCCGGGACACCGTGTCCCTCCTGGCGAGCCTGGCTGCATTGTGGTGTTGGGGCAGGGATCCTGGGTGTCTCCTGGGATGTGGCAGGAGTGGGGGTGGTGGTTGGCACGGTTGTACCTGACGCAGGTGCTGCAGGTGGTTGGACACCAGAGGGGCCAGGTCGGTCGGGGTCGTCCGCAGAGTGCTGAGAGTGGTCGCTGCCGGTGGGATCGGTCTCCTGCAGATCCGGGTCCTGTGAGTGTTCCCCCCCAGTGTTGGGGGGTGCAGCACGACGTCGACCTGTGTGTGAGAGAGACAATGTTACTTTTGATCCATGCAACATCCATGTTGCATCCGTTACAAAGTTGGCACATTTCCTCTTGGAATTAGGATCTGTCTTGCATTCCACTCACAGTGCACTTGTGCATGTGTGTGTCCCTTGGGCACCAATTTGTCCCCTTTAACTATGTGTGGCACAGTCTTACTTGCTGCGTCAAGTGTGACTGCAGTCAGCAGTGGAGTGTGCATGTGTGCCGAGCTATGCGTTTGCGCCTTCCTTGTAGCACTGTACATGTGCACATGGAGTGGATCCACACACTTATATGATGCAGGTGGCTGTCCTTGTGCTCGTGTACAGGTTGTAACATGGCCCTGCGTTTTGCCATGATGAAGAGGGGGGGTTCTGGCACTGGGCACCCTTGTCTACATGCACGCAGTCCACCTGCTGACGAGCAGACATTCCCACACACCAAAGGACTGATTTGTTCTCCCTGTGTCTCCCTCCTTCTCTGATCCCCTCTCCCTCCCTCTCTGTCCCCCTCTCCCTCCCTCCGTGTGTCAGCCTCCTCCCTCTGTCCGTCTCCCTCCCTCTCAGTCCCCCTCTCCCTCCCTCTCTGTCCCCCTCTCCCTCCCTCTCTGTCCCCCTCTCCCTCCCTCTGTGTCCCCCTCTCCCTCCCTCTGTGTCCCCCTCTCCCTCCCTCTGTGTCCCCCTCTCCCTCCCTCTGTGTCCCCCTCTCCCTCCCTCTGTGTGTCAGCCTCCTCCCTCTGTCCATCTTCCTGTGTCTCCCTCCCTCTGTGTCCCCCTCTCCCTCCCTCTGTGTGTCAGCCTCCTCCCTCTGTCCATCTTCCTGTGTCTCCCTCCCTCTCAGTCCCCCTCTCCCTCCCTCTGTGTGTCAGCCTCCTCCCTCTGTCCATCTTCCTGTGTCTCCCTCCCTCTCAGTCCCCCTCTCCCTCCCTCTGTGTCCCCCTCTCCCTCCCTCCGTGTGTCACCCTCTGTCACCTTGGCCCAGCTTCCTGGGCACACACTGTTAGCAGATCTTTGAGTGGCCCTTGGCCTGTTGATGTGAGTTTGTTTCTGATCTCCAGGCACCCATTTTGTCTGCTGTGTGTCTGTGCGCTGCTGCTGTGGTGGTGTGTGCTGCCACTCTTTCACACTGTTGGCTGTTCATTAGCTGCTGGCATGTGCAAAACAGTGCCTTCACCCCCATGTGTTGATGCAAGGCATCCGCCATTTGCTGGCAAGTCATTCCTGTGTTGGGACACAGTGTTTGTCTGGCTGTGACCTAGGCCATATGGGCAGAGGGCATTGTTGTCTGCTTTGGAGTCGCACTATGTGATTCTTGGTGCCCAGCCTCCCGCCATCCGGGTTACCGTGTCATGTGTTGTTGTCTTCTGTGGCCTGTGACTTGACATTGTCCAGCTGTGTGCATGGGGCATGGTGGCAGCAGTGGCATGTGCCTGCTCATGGAGTGTGGTTGAGTAATGCGATGGCTTGTGGTGGTTGCGTGCCTGTTAGTAATTTTGTTTGTGGTTGCAGTTCCCCCCATGTGACGTGCGTTGTTTGTGTACTCACCCGGGTCTCGGAGTCCTTCTACTCCTTCAACTGCCTCCACCGGCAGTATGGCCATCACCCTCTCCTCCCAGGGATGGTACTGTACGGGTCTGCGGGAGGGCCCTCCTCCGGTGGCGTTGGCCTGGTCGTGTTCCTCCTGTCTCTTGGCTCTGACCCTCCTCCGCAGATCGTACCACCTGTTCTGGCAATCCTGCTTGGTCCTCCTGGTGTCCGCAACAGCATTCACAGCATCGACGATGGTCTGCCACATGGCTGTTTTGGCTGCCTGGCTGGTGCTTCTGACCAATGTTCCAAAGATCTGTGGCTCGACTCTGAGGATTTGATCAACAAGGACCTCCAACTCTCGGTGACTGAACTTTGGATTCTTGGTAGTGGGCATGGTGAGGGGTGTGGGTGGGGATGGTGTGGGTGTGGGGGGTGTGTGGATGTTGGGGGGGGGTGTGGATGGTTGTGTGTGTGTGTGAATGTGATGAGAGGGTGTTTGTGAGGGTGGTCGTGTGAAGGTGTGCAAGTGTAAGATGTGGTGTCGCTTGTAGTCTGGTTCTGTGGTGTCTGGCAGCAGTGGGTCTGTTGCAAAGGCTCATGGTTTGTGTGTGTGGGCCCTTTTTATTGGTCCATGGGTGGGTGTGGCAGTGTTTGAATTTTGGGTGGGTGTGTTATAAGGAGTGGTGGTGTATTGGGCCTCTGTTTGTTTTTGACAGTTGCAGGTCAGTGATTGTGTTATTTTAGTGGTTGTTGGCCATGTTTAGTGGCTGTGTGCCTTTCGAATGGTGTATTGTTGAGTTGTTTTGTTTTGTCCTTGTTGTGTACGTGCGTTTTGAGCGTGTGTACGGTGTGTACATGGGCCATTTGGTTGTACGATTTGGTCCTTGTGTGTGGCTTTGCACGACTCGTACATGCGGTTGTGATGTTGGGGCATGGGGTGCGCTCCGTACTTAGGAGGTTGTGTTGGGGGTGCGCCAGGAACGTACTGGGGTGGGGGTACGACTGGAACGTACTGGGGTGTACATGGACGGTGGTACGACACGTACAGGGGTGGGGGGGTGTACATTGACGGTGGTACGACACGTACTGGGGTGGGGGTACGACTGGAACGTACTGGGGTGTACATGGACGGTGGTACGACACGTACAGGGGTGGGGGGGTTTACATTGACGGTGGTACGACACGTACTGGGGTGGGGGGGGGTACATTGACGGTGGTACGACACGTACTGGGGTGGGGGTACGACTGGAACGTACTGGGGTGTACATAGACGGGTGGGGGTATACATATACGGGGGGTACGTGTCGGACGTACGGGGGCTGGGGGGAGTGTTGGGCGCGTATGCGGGCACATGTCTCCATGGTTGCTATTGGTGTTCGGTGCGGACGGTGTTTTTTCCATACGGTTGTAGGCTCGGACGCACGGGATGGATCGTGATTCCTCGGTCGGACTTGGATTTTTACGTTTGTAAGGTAAATCGTCCGAGGACGTGTCGGACACATTTTCCGACCCGAGGACGTGTGGGGAATGATTCCCGGTGCGGGTCGTATGGACTTTTTACCATGCGAATCGTGATTGCCAGTTCGTACGGCATTTGTACGATTCGTACGGTAAAAAGACCCGATACGAGTCGCACGGGGAAATTTTTTGCCGGATCGTGATCGGCACCTAAGTATGTGTAAGTTTCTGTAGAAGTAAGTGTGGCGGTGTGTGTATAACTGTATATGCAAGTAAATGTATGTTTGATTCTTTATTAGCATGAGTGACTATGTGTGTGAGTACTTCTATGGATGAGTGGCATTGTGTAACAGGATGTATACGTGTATGAGTACATATGATGAGTGAGTACATGTATGAGTGACTGTATAGGACTGTTGGTGAATGAGTGGATGTGTATTTGGATCTTAGAATTACTGTATAGGTTGTTGTAACTGGTATTGGTATGTCCATTGTTTTTAAAATTTTAATTTCTATTTTTGAATGTGTGTATCAAAGGTTATATTAGGGGAAGAGGAGGTCTGCCACTCTATCACAAGGATGATGTCATCAGTGATGTCATCAGTGATGTCATTTGAGATGTCATCAGTGATGTCATCAGTGATGTCACTGACCATGTCATGAGTGATGTAATATGTGACGTCATCAGCAGTGCATTGCGGGCGCGCGAGTTATAGTTAGCTGAACTAACTATAACGGGGGAATTTCATTGGTTTTTTACGAGTGAAATGTCCAGCTAACTATAACATGTGTGAAACCCATGGTTTTTTCAGTGAATTTGCAAGGTTTTTTAAATGCTAATTCCTAACTATAACGTGTGTGAAACCCATGGTTTTTTCAGTGAATTTGCAAGGTTTTTTAAATGCTAATTTATTTTTTTTTCTTCTATTTTTTTAAACATATTTTTATTTTAATTTTCTATCCTTTTATAAAGACTATAGTTAAATTTTTAAAATTCTTTAATATGTTTTTTTTAATATATTTTATAAAATAAACATGTAAAATTTATTTGCAGTACATTTTTTCCTTTTTTTTATTTTTTTTTTAGTACGCGTACCGTAAGCTTACGGTAAGTGTACGGTTTACGCAATGTCCGTAATTTATCTACGCTATTTGCGTATAGTTACGCAATTTGCGTAGCCGCGCGTACTCCGCGTGGGACGCGTACGCGTGTACGCTACACGCGCACGTTACGCGGAAGTGTCGAGGAGTGACTGTTATGCGCATGTGCGCAAGCGCGTGTCTTTTTTACGCGCATGCGTACTTTTGCCGTAAGCGTACCGTAAGCGTACGGTAGGTCATGTGATCATGAAACACAACTTTTGATTGGTTGAAACTACTTTCAGTTCTAGAACTCTCCTACACCACACCCATTCCCCTCATTTCTGCTTGTGATCCCTTAGGAGAAGGAGCTGGGTTGTCTTTGTGATACGATGGCAGAACAGCAGAGCCCTTCTGAGAGTGAGGCTAGCACTAGCAGCACTACCTTGAGGCAGAGAGCGAGGAAACAAAAGACCTCTTATGTATGGGATTATTTTACTTTTCCTGAAGGCCAGCAAAAGGTAAATGCACCCTTAGTAACTTGTAAGCTGTGTAAGCGTGTACTTTCAAGAGGTAATCCTGACAGGAAGTATTCCTTTGGGAATCATACCATGATGAGACACCTCAAGGATGTACACAGAAGGACACATGCTCGACTTACTGGAGGTAACCCTTCAGAAAGTCAACCAAGCACATCCACAGCAGCTCAGCCTGGACCATCATCTGCAGGGCCGAGTCCTTCTTCTGCAGGTCAGGTGAGCCCTTCATCTCCTTTTTCTGGCCCTCTGGAAATTAACCCTCGGTTTGCGAGGGTTGAAGTACGGTGCGCCCATTGTCATGATCTAATTACTTATAGGGAGACCAGTGTTTCCCTGGTGAACAGTAAAATAGATCAGCACACTTGTCGTACCGTCTAATATTCCCAATCTTTCTTTCCTCTGTCCCTGCATTAACACAACGGCTCTTTTAAGAGCCAACCTTATCTTTCATCTTTTTTTTATATATGTTTTGAAAAACTTTTTTTTTTTTTTTTTTACCGTACGCGTACGGTGCGCGTAATTTTTTTTTTTTTTTTTAAAAAAACACTAAAAATCAATTATCACATTACAAGGTCCTTGAGAGACTACAATTATTATTATTGACTTACCATACCCACTCAAAAAAATATTTATTCATTTGTTTTTTAAAAAAATTGCTTTAAAAATGGTTCTAGTTTTCGAAAATTTTCTATATCAATCTGAAAAAAAAGAAAAAAGTATTAATATTTTTAAAACATTTTATAATACAGTACACATATTTACATATTTATCAAAAAATATTTTTGCCTTATTTTTGCTGTTTTCAGAATATATTGCATTTCACTATAAATTGTGAAAGCAATTGCATTCATCATTTAACAGCGGGCAAAAAAAAATAACAATCTCAAAGATTGTATTAAAAAAGCCCAGAATCTCTTTTTACTTAAACTTAACATTATAGAAATGCATAATATTCTAAAAAAATATCATCTAATATCAATACTTATTTCTTTAAAATACCGTCTGATATTTTTGTTTCAGAAGTATAATCACAATATTATATCTCAAATAACTCCACAATACATCTGGTTCCATTTTCTTTAGGCCAAATAGTAATTTTAAAATTCTTTTTTGATTAAATTTCCAATGGTAATCCAATAAAATTCTAAAGTTTTATTTGTACAGATCTCACCGATTCTCTGTAACATATTGGTTCCCGAAAGATTTATTAATAATTTATTAAGTCCACAATAGAATTGGTTACCTTTCCACATGGCCAAATAGTAATTTAAAAAATCTTTTTTGAAAAAATTTCCAATGGCACTCCAATAACATTCCAAAATTTAAATTGTGCAGATGTTACTGATTTTCTCTAAATTTTTGGTTTTCGAAAGTTTCATTAAAAATTATAAAAGTCCACATTACAATTGGTTATCTTTCCATTAGGCCAAATGATAATTAAAAAAATCTTTATTTTTGAAAATTCCAATGGTAATCCAATAAAATGGTAAAATTGTTTTGTCCAGATCTTGCCAAGTCTCTCTAAAATTTAGGTTTCAGGAAGATTAGATAGGAATTTGCTAAATCAAAAGGCAAACGTTGCTTAAAAACCAATTGGGAATCATTACACAGTGTCCAGCCTTTTTCACATTTAAGATAAACTGTGTAATGTCCAGAAGTAACAGTAGGTCCTTCATGGAAAATTATTGCAACAGTTACAAAAGTTTTTCCTGAAATTGATAATTGCTGTCCTGTAAACTTCTTTATTAAAGTATCCAATTTTGAACCATCAGCTCTACATCGTTGCATCATTAAAATTACATACTGTCCGTATTCCTTTAAAATTAATGTTGAAAACATGTCAGATTGACACTCACCGCATTGCATGCTATGATTAGCATCTTTAACTAATTTAGCAAAAGTGACTGTTTTACTCTCTGGCAATGTCAAAAAAATAAACCTTTCATTATCAACATTAGAGCCACATATATTATAACAGTTTTCACAACTATATTCCCATTTATAAGAGAGACCAAATAAATTATCAATTGCAACTTCTTCTTCTTCCAGTACCTGAAGAAAAAACATCAAAAATTTGTGTGCATCTTGCTGTTCATTTTGAGAAAACTGTGTTCGTCCTGAACATACATCTAAAAGTTTTCTAATTTCAGTAGCACTTTCTATTTGAGTTTTATCATTACTCAGCTTTTGAAAAAGGAGACTCAGCTCAGAACAGAATCTTTTTCCCTGATTTACTATTATCTGCTCTTGCAAACTTTCCAGATAAAATGCAACATTCAGCACTACATTAGCGTAGCAGTTGACACCAGAGCTATTTTCAAAATGACATCCTACAACCTGTTCTTCTTTTTCCTTACTCTTTTTGCTTGCAATTACATCACTCCTCTTTTTTTTCCTCCTCTCTACATCTTCATTACAGATATTCTCATTTCTCCTTTTACGAGAAACTACACGTTTCTCCAACACAGGATACTGACCTAAATGAGGAGCATAGCTTCTTCTTAATCTATTATACTCCTTTACACAATTTGTATCAGCACTAACTTTTGAGTCATCAAAGTCTATCATGAATAAACCTGATAATGTACCTTCTTTGAACACAGTTGAACCAATGTTCACAAAAGCACAATCTACAGTTAATCCTTGAGACTTGTGAATAGTTACAGCATATGCTAGCGAAAACGGAAACTGCTTCCTACGTACATATAAGTCTTTCACAAGCATGAAACGAACTGAACAACGACAAATGTCTTTAACTTCTTCTATCTGATCAAATTTTATTTTTAAACATTCAATTCCATCTTTTTTCTGATAATTAATAAAACCCACAACTCTTCCCATAGCTCCATTAACTAAACCTTTTTCAACATCCAAATTTCTCCTTAAAAATACTCTACAGTTCATGCAACCATATAGATTTTTTTCTAATCCAGCTGTTTTGGAAATGTTCTTCTCTAGTGAATCCAATTTATTTTTCAGTGTGCCTGTTACTGTGACAGTAATTCTTCCATCCTCAATTTTGTCCACTGCTTCCAATTTCCTGATCTCTTCCTTTTCCAATTTCAAAAGCTCCTCATTGAATATTGAGCATTCACGTAGAGTTGGCATTAAGCAAATGACACTTTTCTTTTCTGCAATGTTCTTGTATATCTTCTCTGCAACTATTTCTTCCTTTGGAAATAAATTATGTAGCAGCCGACTCTGTAATGCTTTTTTGCCAACTTCTGTGAGTAGTCCAATTCTGATATCTTTCAGAATACTTCCATATTCTTCATCGCTTGCTTGCCTCATAGTAGTAGTAAGTTCCTTGTACTCAAAGAAGGACCAAATATTTGTATTTCCGATGCTTCCCAATGACTTCACCGTGTCTTCATGTGTGACAGTATTAAACACTGGTTGTCCTTTAACTGGAGTAAGTTGCAAAAGATCTCCAAAAACTATGACGTGTTTTCCACCAAATAACATGTCATAGTCTGTCTTCAAAATTTGCTGCATTCTTAAATGCACAAAGGCAAGCATTAAGTTTGAAACCATGCTCACCTCATCAATAATGAGAACTTGCATCTTCTTCAATACTCTCGAAACTTCCAAGGATGCTTCTCCAGTTAGCTTGTTGTATTGTATTTTGTTCTCATGCTCCACTGGTAACATTAGCAAACGATGTAAAGTGATTCCTTTTATGTTATATGCTGCTAACCCAGTTGGAGCAGTAACCACACAAGACAAAGTAGAATCCGTTTTTTGCTGTAGGTAGCTTCTGATGACTTTAATTAGGAAACTTTTTCCAGTTCCAGCTTGTCCGCTTACATACATCCTGATTGGATAAAATGATGTGCATGAGCACTCTTTTTTTTCATGTAGAAATCCGTGATCAATTTTTTTTCTGATCTCTTCATAAATTTGTTGCTGCTCTTCATTCAGTTGTCTTTCCAAATTTTGTAAGTCTATAAATTCTTCTTGAGCTTGATTCATAGCCGTTTCCACTTCATTCATGGCTATTGATGCTTCATTTTCAACGATTGGTTGTCCTAGGGGATCTTGACTGAGTGTTTCTGAACTTTGGCTGTCCTGAGAACTGTCTCTAGCTATTTCTGCTGCAATTGTAGTTTCCTGTTCAATTTCTTCATTTAACATTTGCAGATAACTTGAGAATGTACTGCATTGTATGCTGTCTTTGCAAGCATTAAAAGAATCTTCATAGCTTTGAAATTCTCCCAGTAGTTCATCCTCTGTACGCCATGGTTTAAACAACTGTAAAAGAGCCAAGTAGTAAAATTCCTTCTTGTCAGTAGTGTCGCAACTCAGCTTCCTGTGATTTAGCAAACTTCCTTTTGTTTGCTTCACCAAACATCCTTCCTCACCAATGACTTTATATTTTCCATTGTTGATGTCTTCTGCGGCTTTCCGTGAATAAATGTAGTTCTGCAGCACTTCATAGAGACACATGTTCTCCAGATGTTGACTTCTCTTGGGATAATATGTGTCCAACATGTTTGATTTCAAAATATCTGTACTTTCTGGGTCATTCTCGGCCAAATATTCAATTTCTCCAACAGATTTTAGTACCCGATTTCTCATTGCTGCAAGGCCTAAACTTGCCCAAATTATTCTTCTTGATTTCGAGTACAGACTTGCAGAAGATAACCTATCCGAACATTCGTAGGATCCAATTTCTCGATGCGATAACATCTTCAAACTGAAACTGTACAGCTTCTTACTGACAGTCTTCTCGTGAGAAATCTCTTCCCACATTTCCTTCAATTCTGTTTTTTCTGATTTCGTAATGTAAGACGTTACATATCGAGCAACAGCAATGGAATTGTCAGCTACATACTGTATATCCATGTTAGCGTTCCACATGGATAAAATGACTGGGTTGTAGTCATTTATATTTTTTGATTCTTCTTTTCTTTTTAGGTTGTAGGTATTCTTAGGTGATTTTCTTGTGATAGTATGTCTCAGAGCTGACATAAAACTGTTTACTCTTCCATTTGAAAGAACAGGTCTAGGAAATCCAAATCGACATTTAGTGTAGTATTTATCTTTGCTCTTGTATTTCCGTCGACAGTATTTTCCACACCGATGACTTTGGAAATGTAAAACTTGCTCCTTTAACTTTTTCTCTTCTGTGCTTTTTGGTATAGCACATGTTGCATATTCTTCAATGTAAGATAACACTGCTTCATCAGTATCTGTTCCAAACTTTGGGGCATCCTTGATCCACAACAGCATATGAATATGAGGAGCACCTCTTGCTTGATACTCTTTTCTCCAAAAGAAATCTACTACTTCTCCAAGAGGTGGATTTTTTTTATTGCAGATGAAGGACATCATAGCCTCAAATGGATCACTGACATAATATCGATTACCAAAATATCGACTACTTAAAATATCGTTGCTAAATTATCGACTACAATATTATCGACTCACCATACTTATTAAAGAAAATACAAAAATATCGAGTACACAATATCGTCTTAACAAAATATCGTATATCATTATATCGAATTTAAAAATATCGTTAACAAAATTATCGTCTACTCTTAAATGACTATGTAAATGACAAAATTATCGAAACCAAAAATATAGACAACCAAAATATAGAATATTTCACAATATCGACTATCTAAAAAACTATGAAGAAAATATACTTTAAGCACAACACATACATTAACATTGTAATACATAATAAAACACGTAAATAACATTACAATTTTTGTTCAAACACATACATTTAAAAATAAACATTCCATAAACAATATGAATACATTTCACTACATAAATAATTTTATAATTATTATACATGCATTAAACCACATTTAAAAATATCTTTAAATCATTTAATACTACAAATAAACAATGACTTACTACTAATAAGTTGCTAATTAGCGTTTCCCTTACAAGGAAACAAACAGCCAGAAAAGAAAAAAAAAATTAAGGTGGACCAATGACATGCTCACATTTCAAATTAAACCAATGAAATGAAGCAACTAATTAATTGCACACTATAAAAAGACTACATTTCAACATCTCTTTCACACTACAAACTGAAAAGAAGAAATAAGACGAAACTCTACTCAACTGTTTCCTGAAAGAAGAATTACAGTACAAAAGAAAATTTAACAACTACAGAAAGTAAGTTAAACTCTATTTATAAAGCAACTAATCTAGAATGCTACAGCTGAAACTATTTCTATAAATGAATGTACTACACTTCATTTAATTACATTCATTTCGCCTCTATAGATACCTTCTAAAAAGACAGAAATATTTTGGACATCCCCACAACTCTAATATTAATCAATGTAAGTATTGTTTTACTTTTTCCTACCCACCTACAACTATTAATTAAAAAAATAATTCTAAAAAATATTTATTCCTTATTTGTCTCCTCTACAGAAAACCACTGAACCATCCAAAACTACCTTCTACGCAATCACCTACTGGACCAAAGAAATAAGTAAGTATATAAACCTCAATCATTAAACAGCCTAAAATACGCAGCCAGAATGTAACTTTCCCCTTAAAACAGTAGCACATTCAAAAAAATGTATCCAACTATTAACAAATTTTTTTCTCTTATCAACAGAAAATCTATCTCCAAGATTAAACTGAAAGCTTGAAGTCAGCTAATTAACATCTTTCAACACATCAAATTATACATTGTAAGTATATTCACTAAAATGTAAATATATTTAAAATATCTATAACATTGTTTATATTTACAAAATATTTTTTCATCTCCCCTAGCATAATACAGAACAACATGACTGAAGGTGCTGAATTTATAACGTCTCAAAAAAATAAAATGTTGTTATGTTATATGGGTTATGTATATACACAAGAAAAGCAAAGTGGTCTGAAAATGTTTTGGAAATGTAGCAAATACTACTCAAACAAATGCTATGGTAGAGCTATTACAAAAGAAACCACTGTTCTTTCTGTAAAAGAACATAATCACCCCCCCAATATTACAGAGATAGAAGTTAGAAATGCTCTTGAAAACATTAAAGAAGCAAGTACTAGCACTGATAAACCCACCACCCAAATACTCAAAGAACAATTAATAAAAATACCACACCATGCATCAGCACAATTACCCCCAATTGATTGTTTAAAAAGAACTATAGCTAGACAAAAAAAACTAACTACCAAAACTTTACCTACCCCTAAAACATTTGAGACAGTAATCATTCCCCCAGAATTAAGCATAACTCACACTAATGAACCATTTATTTTTTTTGACAACAAATCTCCTGAGAAAAGAATAATTATGTTTGCTACTGCAAACAATTTAGTGAAATTACAACAATGTGACACTTGGATGATGGATGGAACTTTTAAAGTTTGTCCAAAACCATTTTACCAGCTGTACACAGTGCATGGATTGTACCAACATTCTAACATTCCATTCATCTATGCCCTCTTACCAAATAAACAGCAAACAACATACATAGAAATATTAACCAAAATTAAAGAAGAAACCAATAATTATTTCCCACAAAAAATAATTATTGATTTCGAATTAGCCATGATCAATTCAATACTAAAAAATTATCCACACACAGCAATCCAAGGTTGCTATTATCATTTTAACCAGAGTCTGTGGAGACATCTGCAAAAGTCCACCCTAAGTGTACAATATGCTACAGATAGTACTTTTGCCTACCAGGTTAAAAAACTAATAGCACTAGCATACGTACCTGTAACAGATGTAGCAGAACACTATAATATCCTAATAGAAAGTCCCTATTACAAAAAGAACGAAGACAAATTAAGCCAACTCCTAGACTACTTTGAGGACACCTGGGTGGGAAGATTACATCGATCAGGACATAGAAGACAACCAAAGTTCCACATTCCTTGGTGGAATGTATACCTGAGTACCTTAAATAAACAATCCAAAACAAACAATAGTGTTGAAGGATGGCATAATGCCTTCCAAGCAACTACAAGCAGAGGGAAACCTACCCTACAAAAACTCCTGGAATCTCTACAAAAAGAACAAAGCTACCAAGAATTACGGATGCAACAATCTGTTACTCAAATATGTCCTAAATTAACTAAACAAACCAAACAAATGTTTGATCTACTACAAAGTCAAGTAAACCTATACCCATCAACAAGTGGCCTAGACTACCTATCACTAATAGCCAAAAGCATTTTATAATTAACATACACACAGCTAATAAATGAAATAGGTCAATACAATAAACAATTGCAATCATATATTAATACTATATTTTCCTAAATAATATATAATTGTCAGATACATTTCATTTTCATATCGGAAATATATATGTACAATTAAATATTATTTCTGTATATATAATATATATAACAATAAACTATAATAACATTTCCCACCCAAATTATAACAAAATATAACTTACCATTGATGTAGCCATACAAGATGAATTCCACCAAGTAAGACTCCTTCCATTTCTATGTCAATCCATAGTAATAATAAAAAATTTGCCCCACCAAAAATGAAAAAATCAACACATCCAATGTAAATCCATCCTCGACAAATCCAAAAACGTGAAACCCTCAAAAACCCGAAAAATAGGTCAAAATAGTAACAAACGCTCCTGGAAATCCCGGTGAAAAAAACAGTGTGATAACTTTATTAGTTTCATTAACTAAAACACACTGTAAAAAAAAAAAATTAATAACGTCTCTCTTTCCATCATAATATGCAAACCCTCAAAAACCCGAAAAGAAGTGAAAAATCAAAATAAACGCTCCATGAAATCCCGTAAAAAGTTAAAAAGTGTGTTAACAATATTACTTAAATCAAGTAACACACACTTTAAAAAAAAAAAACGCGTCTTGGTCTTCGAAAAAACATCGATCAACATTTACCTGAAAAACAGAACAAAACATACCCACCCACACAATCACACCCAAATACATTTAATAAATACAATTACATCATTTCAAAACAACACATATTTAATCACAATATTTACTTCGAAAACTACGTCACAACCAGTAAACAACCAGACGTAACTAAATCATTACTAACACGTCAAAAACACCCAAAACATTTTAAATTATCTATCAATACACTATAAACATCCTAACTACCCTAAACATAAGTATTTAATAACACTTAATACTTAAAACACCCCTTACCTTGCTCAACGCGACGCAGCTTCCAACCGCGAGCTTCCTCAGTCCAAAATGACCCAAAATAACATGAAGCGGTTACAAAATAATCCCATTCAAATGAAAATCCCTACTTAAATCAGTGTAAATACATTGAAACATTATAATCATATATAAATATAACATAAATGTATCTAAATTTTTTGAAAATTATTTTCTAATAAACAATACCTTAAAAAATTATATTCATAATAATTATAAATACATTATTATTATGATTATAATACAGTAATTTTTTTTCACAACTGTACAAACTATAATAAAATGTTTTTATTATTTAAAATTTATGTACAAAATGTACATG
The DNA here is from genome assembly GCF_964204655.1 of Triturus cristatus. Classification (NCBI taxonomy): domain Eukaryota; kingdom Metazoa; phylum Chordata; class Amphibia; order Caudata; family Salamandridae; genus Triturus; species Triturus cristatus. The sequence continues at coordinate 852,575,442 of NC_140588.1, read as the reverse complement.
TTGCAAAACAATTTTTTTCATATAATTATAAAATATAAAAATTAATAATATTAACATTTCCTACAATAATATTATTAATCATCATTAAAAATACATAGCATAAAAATATACTTTTTGTCATGTACTAATTATGTACAACAACAAAATAAAAATGAAACAATATTCTTCAGAAATTAAATATGCAATGATTTTTTTTATGTATATAGCCAACAAAAACATTATTATATGAATACTGTAAGAATATGTTTATTTGCAAACAATGTTAAAAAGTAATAAATGTTATGTATGTTTTTTTGTAATTATCAATACTTCTGTTATAAAATGTGATAATATCAATACATTTTATTTTCCTTAAAACATTGCAAAAAGACACAAATGAATGCATATTTGCTGTATGTCTACTAATGTATACTCCATTCTGTAAATAAAAAAAAAATAATCTGTCTACTTTCTTCAACAAAAATAAATCTTATATAAAAATATAAAATGTGTCATTGGATTTCATAATTTATAACTCTCACATATATAATGTAGCTAATTTAATTGTTTAAAAATGTAAATAATCACATTTTTTTCCAACATTAAATCCAAAAACATACTTCATTAACACAACACATATACATTCAGCACACTAACCCTATACAAATTACTATTCCCATTTCACCTACATTAAAGTTAGGAAAACTGCTGGACACTAACCCTATATAATTTACTATTCCCACTCCAGTTAACATAAAGTCAGGAAAGGTGCTGGACAGTAACCCTATATCATTTACTATTCCCACTCCAGTTAACATAAAGTCAAGGAAGGTGCTGGACAGTAACCCTATATAATTTACTATTCCCACTCCAGTTAACATAAAGTCAAGGAAGGTGCTGGACAGTAACCCTATATAATTTACTATTCCCACTCCAGTTAACATAAATTCAGGGAAAATGCTGGACAGTAACCCTATATAATTTACTATTCCCACTCCAGTTAACATAAATTCTGAGAAGGTGGTGGACAGTAACCCTATATAATTTACTATTCCCACTCCAGTTAACATAAAGTCAGAGAAGATGCTGGACACTAACCCTATATAATTTACTATTCCCACTCCAGTTAACATAAACTCAGGAAAGGTGCTGGCCAGTAACCCTATATAATTTACTATTCCCACTCCAGTTAACATAAAGTCAAGGAAGGTGCTGGACAGTAAACCTATATAATTTACTATTCCCACTCCAGTTAACATAAACTCAGGAAAGGTGCTGGCCAGTAACCCTATATAATTTACTATTCCCACTCCAGTTAACATAAAGTCAAGGAAGGTGCTATATAGTAACCCTATATAATTTAATATTCCCACTCCAGTTAACATTAAGTCAGGAAAGGTGCTGGACAGTAACCCTATATAATTTACTATTCCCACTCCAGTTAACATAAACTCAAGAAAGGTGCTGGACAGTAACCCTATATAATTTACTATTCCCACTCCAGTTAACATAAAGTCAGGAAAGGTGCTGGACACTAACCCTAAATAATTTACTATTCCCACTCCAGTTATCATAAACTCAGGGAAGATGCTGGACACTAACTGTATATAATTTACTATTCCCACTCCAGTTAAGATAAAGTCATGGAAGGTGGTGGACAGTAACCCTATATAATTTACTATTCCCACTCCAATTAACATAAATTCAGAGAAGGTGCTGGACAGTAACCCTATATAATTTACTATTCCCACTCCAGTTAACATAAATTCAGGGAAAATGCTGGACAGTAACCCTATATAATTTACTATTCCCACTCCAGTTAACATAAATTCTGAGAAGGTGGTGGACAGTAACCCTATATAATTTACTATTCCCACTCCAGTTAACATAAAGTCAGAGAAGATGCTGGACACTAACCCTATATAATTTACTATTCCCACTCCAGTTAACATAAACTCAGGAAAGGTGCTGGCCAGTAACCCTATATAATTTACTATTCCCACTCCAGTTAACATAAAGTCAAGGAAGGTGCTGGACAGTAAACCTATATAATTTACTATTCCCACTCCAGTTAACATAAAATCAGGAAAGGTGCTGGACACTAACCCTAAATAATTTACTATTCCCACTCCAGTTATCATAAACTCAGGAAAGATGCTGGACACTAACTGTATATAATTTACTATTCCCACTCCAGTTAAGATAAAGTCATGGAAGGTAGTGGACAGTAACCCTATATAATTTGCTATTCCCACTCCAGTTAACATAAATTCAGAGAAGGTGCTGGACAGTAACCCTATATAATTTACTATTCCCACTCCAGTTAACATAAACTCAAGAAAGGTGCTGGACAGTAACCCTATATAATTTACTATTCCCACTCCAGTTAACATAAAGTCAGGAAAGGTGCTGGACACTAACCCTAAATAATTTACTATTCCCACTCCAGTTATCATAAACTCAGGGAAGATGCTGGACACTAACTGTATATAATGTACTATTCCCACTCCAGTTAAGATAAAGTCATGGAAGGTGGTGGACAGTAACCCTATATAATTTACTATTCCCACTCCAGTTAACATAAATTCAGAGAAGGTGCTGGACACTAACCCTATATAATTTACTATTCCCACTCCAGTTAACATAAACTCAGGGAAGGTGCTGGACACTAACCCAATTAAATTTAATATTCCCGCTCCAGAAATATCAAACTGAGACAAGGTGCTGGTTATAACATCACTTAAAATATTAATAATCTAAATTTATTAACTATGAGATATCATTTAAAAACTATTAAATTTAACAATACTATAGTTACAATACCCACCCCTATCCCATATTAACCCTAATTCCCAAAAAAATATGTACAATATGTTTTCCATATAAATTGCAAATATACAATTATTTAATTATAATTTTTATTTTAAATTTTAGATTTCACAATATTTACTAATAAATTGAATTGTTTTATGATCTATGTTTACACAATTATTTTTAAAAATTACTCCTCACCCTTCTCCCCTAATATACCCACATCCCACCCATAAATACAACATAAATATTGAAATTATAATTTCCTATTTAAATTATCTAATTAGATTTTGACATAAAATGTTCACAAATTTGAATTATTCCCAATTAAATATTTATTTATTAATCTATAATTTTGTAATGATTATTAAAATACAATCCACACCCTTACACCCTAATAACCCAAATTCCCAACCATGAAACAAAAAAATAATTTCGAAATTAAATTGATTTTTTTTTTAAAACATTGTCAAAATTACATTAAAATTTTAACATTTCTAATTCTTTAGTATTAATATTTATAACTTATTATCCTATTTTACAGTAATCTTTTTAATACACTCCCCACCCTTATACACTAATAACCCTACATCCCACTCATAAAACAAAATTAAAATTTCATTATAATTTCAAATTATATAATTTCGAATTTTTATTGAAATTTTGAAATTTCGAAATCTTGAATATAAAATATTTTTACATTATTATCTGATTTTACAATAACATTTTTAAAACACTCCCCACCCTTCTCCCCTAATAACCCTACATCCCGCTCCTAAAAAATATATATAATTTCTTTTTTATTTTCTAAATTATAAATATTTAATTTAGAAATTTCATTACAATTTACTATTCATAATTATTTATTATTTAATATTTTTAAATTATTATCTGATTTTACACTAATATTTTTAAAACACTCCCCACCCTTATCCCCTAATAACCCAACATCCCGCTCCTAAAAAATATATATGATTTCTTTATTATTTTCTAAATTATAAATATTTAATTTAGAAATTTCATTACAATTTAATATTCATAATTATTTATTATTTAATATTTTTAAATTATTATCTGATTTTACACTAATATTTTTAAAACACTCCCCACCCTTATCCCCTAATAACCCAACATCCCGCTCCTTAAACATCTCATACAATAAATTACTTAACACTATTAATTATATTTTAAACATTAATAAAGTATTTATACATATAATTAAACAATTTACTTATTCAATATACACTAAATACACATTTTAAACAATATATATATTATATTTCGATATTTCTAACAAAACTATTCAATCGATATTATCTTCAGACGATATTACTACATCGATATTTCATACTTCGATATTTTACTAAACACAAAAAAAACGATATTACTTACCTCGATATTCTACACTTCGATATTAATGTTATCTCGATATTTTAACTTCGATATTCTTGTTGTTCGATATTATTTTTTCGATATTATGTCTATTTACCCCTCAAATCTATGATTGAAATATCTGCAAACATTAACCGGATCCAATGAGCACAGTTCTCCTGCTGTCTTGTATTGTATGTTTTTAATGTTTGAATTTGCCTCTCGTAGAAAATCCAGTAAATCATCCCAAGCGTACTCAGCACAGCTTAGGGTAACGAACCATGTTGGTGTTCCTAAATTCCGTAACATGCATTTTAATTCACCATGGCGTCGGTACCAATATTCATTTGTCCCACGCTGACAAGCCATCAGATTGATCAGTCGTGTTTCCAAATGATAATCTCGGTGCTGCACTTTCTCCATAAAATCCTTAGCAGATACATTTTGTAAATGTACTCCACTTTTTAAAATGTGATTTACTGCATAAGACAGTGCAGACAAATCACTTTGAAATAAAAGATGGAACAAATAAGGAATACTTTGTCGAAATCTGGGATCTTCAGCATATAGTCTTGTAGTCCGATACTCAGAAGCTGGAATCTGTTCCGGACGTTCATCGTATCGTCCTCCTTTTCCTTTAGGAAACAGCTGGGGAAAACATCGAGCTTCCAAGCTCTCCTCCCATACACTCACGGGAGTTCCTTTTGCTTTCTTCATCTGAAAGAGATCAATATTGTCTCCCATAACTTCTTTTGAATGAAGAGGATGTATGCTAAAATGTTCATAAATTTCTTCTTCCTTTGACTTGTCCACTTTTTCAATTTGTCCAGTTGGTGTTTCTGTGTCTTCTTGTAAATCTTCTTCTTCTTCTTCTTCTATATAAATTGATTCATACCATTTGTTATTCCTTTTCAAATACAAATTTGCTCTTTGTACTTTCCGCACATCTACCAGCTCCTGCCAAATCTTCTTATTCTTTGTAGGTACACCATTAACCAGAATAATTAATGGTTCAGTTTCCAAAGTATCTGCATCAATAGTTTCCATATTTTTTTTCAAATCCAAGGGCAAATACACCACTCTACCTTTTAAACCTCTCAGTAAATCTGAAGGAGGTAATTTACCAGTTTTGGGCTCCATACGTACTATGGTCTGGAACGGATGAACACATTGAATGAGTATAGACTCATATGTATTTAATTCAGAAAGTTCAGCAGGAATAGCATCCAATTCTAAATTATTATGTACAGCTCTGGTCGGCATTCTATTTTCCTCTAACTTGTTGTAACAGTATTTACAAATACGCTGATCTTCACCCAAATCAAAACAATTTTCAAGAAATATATATGTGGCAAAATCCTTCCACTTATAATTATCTTCATTTTCACTCTTTCTGTAGAGATCAACATTCCTAGTTTGTTTTCTATAATGAGTTCTGCGGCAACAAATACAAGTAAAATTTGGTCTTTCATTAGAGATTATTGCAAATGTTGTTATGTGATCATTAAATGTGTTACTTACAGAGGGTTCTACATTCTCTTCCACTTCTTCCTCATTTACTGTGTCCTTCTCTGCACTGTTTTGTTCAGGACCAAAGTAACAAAACTGAATTTCATCAACAACCTTCTCTACATCTGATACCGTTCCTCGGAACAGAGCCCTATTCAATTCATTTAACTTTATTGCTGGACTTTTGGCAAAATACAACCGTCTCACAAACTTTCTCATTTCAGTATGATGAACAGCCAGCATCCTAAAATGATGGAAAACACTATTACACACTTTTCTAGATAGACAAGCCAGAGAATGACCCTGCAAACCAGTATTCTCTCTCACTCTGCATGGATCCAGACTTTGAAGCACCTTAATCTTCTGTTTTATACTTTTTTTACTATATTCTCTTAGAAACTCACGAAATTTGTCAATAGATTCCTGACGCACAGTGCAAATACTACTACAATTCCAAGTGTACACTGGGGCTTTAGGACATCTCCCCATAGCCTCATCCGCCATCACTTGTACCTCATCTCTTGGAACCATTATCTCCTTCTCCATTATGCAACCATTTTTCACTTCGTAAGCACGACCTCTGGTGTCAACTGCATGCAGCAAACTATTACTTTGAAAATAGCTCTCTTCATTAAAAAAAGGTTCACTACTTGAACTATGCATCCACTTTCCTAAAAACACTTTACAAAAGTTTGTTCTGTTCACTACTCTTTTCCTTTTGCTATGTGATTTCAGTACATTAACCATTTTGTCTAATGTACGCATCCTATTCAAAATTAAAATGAATAGTTTCCTTTTTAATTCTAATGCCTTTGCTGCAATTGCTTCAATTTCTTTTTTTCTTTTATAAAACTTAGTCTTTTGCTTATATTTCTTCACATCCTTTATCAAATTGGACATAACTCTTCTCTGAAACATTTTTCTACGTATCTCTTTAAACGCTGTTTTTCTATTTATGTAAATCTTTTCAGTTGCAGAAGGTATATTTGCATTAACTAAATTCTCAATTTTTCCTGTCCTTTTCTTTTCAAAACATTCTTTCCAGTACAGACATTTTGTACATTTTTCCTTCTTTTGAATATATTTTTTAGAAATTGTTTTGTCTGCTTACCAGAAGATTTTTTCTTTTTCCCAACATGAGCATCTTCTACTAACTTTGGTCCTCCAGTTGTCTTCAAATATAGGTTTTTTTTGTGGGTTTTTTTAACTCTGGATTTTGTAGGCATCTTAAATTTTGTTCACTGCTCTTCAGCAATACCTGAAAAAAACTAAAAAAAAAATCCTTTATTTTATTTAAATATAATACTACATTTCTTTTCACAATAGTCACAAAACGTAATTTCTTTGCCAATTTGAAAACACACTTATTACTCTTTTTTTTGGCAAGTGATAATCACTTTTACAGACTGACACATTATAAATCCACTTTTCAGATTTTTTTAAAAGCACATGTCCAAACTGCTTTTTCAGACCACCAACATGTGTAACCTGGGTGACTGCCTACACTCCAGCAAGGGCAATCAGCCTTAGTGACGCTGAATGTATTTACATTACTGACTGAAACCTCAAACCCCACTCGCTTGTAAATACTGTGCATGATTCTACATGGAAAGCAGCTGGGTGTGTGCTAAGAGTCTGCTTCAGCACCAAAAAATCGCTCCCCCTTTTTCCTACTAATGCAACTGTGAAATCACCAGAGCAAAACGCAATAAATCTCTGCCTGTAATTCCTATTTGCACACAGAGTCATGTTTTCACATTAGTCACAAAACGAAATTTCTTTGCCAATTTGAAAGCACACTTACTGCTCTTTTTTTTTGGCAAGTGATAATCACTTTTACAGACTGACACATTATGAATCCACTTTTCAGATTTTTTAAAAAGCCCATGTTCAGACTGCTTTTTCAGACCACCACCATGTGTATCCTGGGTGACTGCCTACACTCCAGCAAGGGCAACCAGCCTTAGTGATGCTGAATGTATTTGCATTACAGACTGAAACCTCAAACCCCACTCGCTTGTAAATACTGTGCATGATTATACATGGAAAGCAGCTGGGTGTGTGCTAAGAGTCTGCTTCTGCACCAAAAAATCGCTCCCCCTTTTTCCTACTAATGCAACTGTGAAATCACCAGAGCAAAACGCAATAAATCTCTGCCTGTAATTCCTATTTGCACACAGAGTCATGTTTTCACATTAGTCACAAAACGAAATTTCTTTGCCAATTTGAAAGCACACTTACTGCTCTTTTTTTTTGGCAAGTGATAATCACTTTTACAGACTGACACATTATGAATCCACTTTTCAGATTTTTTAAAAAGCCCATGTCCAGACTGCTTTTTCAGACCACCACCATGTGTAACCTGGGTGACTGCCTACACTCCAGCAAGGGCAATCAGCCTTAGTGATGCTGAATGTATTTGCATTACTGACTGAAACCTCAAACCCCACTCGCTTGTAAATACTGTGCATGATTCTACATGGAAAGCAGCTGGGTGTGTGCTAAGAGTCTGCTTCTGCACCAAAAAATCGCTCCCCCTTTTTCCTACTAATGCAACTGTGAAATCACCAGAGCAAAACGCAATAAATCTCTGCCTGTAATTCCTATTTGCACACAGAGTCATGTTTTCACATTAGTCACAAAACGAAATTTCTTTGCCAATTTGAAAGCACACTTACTGCTCTTTTTTTTTGGCAAGTGATAATCACTTTTACAGACTGACACATTATGAATCCACTTTTCAGATTTTTTAAAAAGCCCATGTCCAGACTGCTTTTTCAGACCACCACCATGTGTAACCTGGGTGACTGCCTACACTCCAGCAAGGGCAACCAGCCTTAGTGATGCTGAATGTATTTGCATTACAGACTGAAACCTCAAACCCCACTCGCTTGTAAATACTGTGCATGATTCTACATGGAAAGCAGCTGGGTGTGTGCTAAGAGTCTGCTTCTGCACCAAAAAATCGCTCCCCCTTTTTCCTACTAATGCAACTGTGAAATCACCAGAGCAAAACGCAATAAATCTCTGCCTGTAATTCCTATTTGCACACAGAGTCATGTTTTCACATTAGTCACAAAACGAAATTTCTTTGCCAATTTGAAAGCACACTTACTGCTCTTTTTTTTTGGCAAGTGATAATCACTTTTACAGACTGACACATTATGAATCCACTTTTCAGATTTTTTAAAAAGCCCATGTCCAGACTGCTTTTTCAGACCACCACCATGTGTATCCTGGGTGACTGCCTACACTCCAGCAAGGGCAACCAGCCTTAGTGATGCTGAATGTATTTGCATTACAGACTGAAACCTCAAACCCCACTCGCTTGTAAATACTGTGCATGATTATACATGGAAAGGAGCTGGGTGTGTGCTAAGAGTCTGCTTCTGCACCAAAAAATCGCTCCCCCTTTTTCCTACTAATGCAACTGTGAAATCACCAGAGCAAAACGCAATAAATCTCTGCCTGTAATTCCTATTTGCACACAGAGTCATGTTTTCACATTAGTCACAAAACGAAATTTCTTTGCCAATTTGAAAGCACACTTACTGCTCTTTTTTTTTAGCAAGTGATAATCACTTTTACAGACTGACACATTATGAATCCACTTTTCAGATTTTTTAAAAAGCCCATGTCCAGACTGCTTTTTCAGACCACCACCATGTGTATCCTGGGTGACTGCCTACACTCCAGCAAGGGCAACCAGCCTTAGTGATGCTGAATGTATTTGCATTACAGACTGAAACCTCAAACCCCACTCGCTTGTAAATACTGTGCATGATTCCACATGGAAAGCAGCTGGGTGTGTGCTAAGAGTCTGCTTCTGCACCAAATAATCGCTCCCCCTTTTTCCTACTAATGCAACTGTGAAATCACCAGAGCAAAACGCAATAAATCTCTGCCTGTAATTCCTATTTGCACACAGAGTCATGTTTTCACATTAGTCACAAAACGAAATTTCTTTGCCAATTTGAAAGCACACTTACTGCTCTTTTTTTTTGGCAAGTGATAATCACTTTTACAGACTGACACATTATGAATCCACTTTTCAGATTTTTTAAAAAGCCCATGTCCAGACTGCTTTTTCAGACCACCACCATGTGTATCCTGGGTGACTGCCTACACTCCAGCAAGGGCAACCAGCCTTAGTGATGCTGAATGTATTTGCATTACAGACTGAAACCTCAAACCCCACTCGCTTGTAAATACTGTGCATGATTCTACATGAAAAACAGCTGGGTGTGTGCTAAGAGTCTGCTTCTGCACCAAAAAATCGCTCCCCCTTTTTCCTACTAATGCAACTGTGAAATCACTAGAGCAAAACGCAATAAATCTCTGCCTGTAATTCCTATTTGCACACAGAGTCATGTTTTCACATTAGTCACAAAACGAAATTTCTTTGCCAATTTGAAAGCACACTTACTGCTCTTTTTTTTGGCAAGTGATAATCACTTTTACAGACTGACACATTATGAATCCACTTTTCAGATTTTTTAAAAAGCCCATGTCCAGACTGCTTTTTCAGACCACCACCATGTGTATCCTGGGTGACTGACTACACTCCAGCAAGGGCAACCAGCCTTAGTGATGCTGAATGTATTTGCATTACAGACTGAAACCTCAAACCCCACTCGCTTGTAAATACTGTGCATGATTATACATGGAAAGGAGCTGGGTGTGTGCTAAGAGTCTGCTTCTGCACCAAAAAATCGCTCCCCCTTTTTCCTACTAATGCAACTGTGAAATCACCAGAGCAAAACGCAATAAATCTCTGCCTGTAATTCCTATTTGCACACAGAGTCATGTTTTCACATTAGTCACAAAACGAAATTTCTTTGCCAATTTGAAAGCACACTTACTGCTCTTTTTTTTTAGCAAGTGATAATCACTTTTACAGACTGACACATTATGAATCCACTTTTCAGATTTTTTAAAAAGCCCATGTCCAGACTGCTTTTTCAGACCACCACCATGTGTATCCTGGGTGACTGCCTACACTCCAGCAAGGGCAACCAGCCTTAGTGATGCTGAATGTATTTGCATTACAGACTGAAACCTCAAACCCCACTCGCTTGTAAATACTGTGCATGATTCCACATGGAAAGCAGCTGGGTGTGTGCTAAGAGTCTGCTTCTGCACCAAAAAATCGCTCCCCCTTTTTCCTACTAATGCAACTGTGAAATCACCAGAGCAAAACGCAATAAATCTCTGCCTGTAATTCCTATTTGCACACAGAGTCATGTTTTCACATTAGTCACAAAACGAAATTTCTTTGCCAATTTGAAAGCACACTTACTGCTCTTTTTTTTTGGCAAGTGATAATCACTTTTACAGACTGACACATTATGAATCCACTTTTCAGATTTTTTAAAAAGCCCATGTCCAGACTGCTTTTTCAGACCACCACCATGTGTATCCTGGGTGACTGCCTACACTCCAGCAAGGGCAACCAGCCTTAGTGATGCTGAATGTATTTGCATTACAGACTGAAACCTCAAACCCCACTCGCTTGTAAATACTGTGCATGATTCTACATGAAAAACAGCTGGGTGTGTGCTAAGAGTCTGCTTCTGCACCAAAAAATCGCTCCCCCTTTTTCCTACTAATGCAACTGTGAAATCACCAGAGCAAAACGCAATAAATCTCTGCCTGTAATTCCTATTTGCACACAGAGTCATGTTTTCACATTAGTCACAAAACGAAATTTCTTTGCCAATTTGAAAGCACACTTACTGCTCTTTTTTTTTGGCAAGTGATAATCACTTTTACAGACTGACACATTATGAATCCACTTTTCAGATTTTTTAAAAAGCCCATGTCCAGACTGCTTTTTCAGACCACCACCATGTGTATCCTGGGTGACTGCCTACACTCCAGCAAGGGCAACCAGCCTTAGTGATGCTGAATGTATTTGCATTACAGACTGAAACCTCAAACCCCACTCGCTTGTAAATACTGTGCATGATTCTACATGAAAAACAGCTGGGTGTGTGCTAAGAGTCTGCTTCTGCACCAAAAAATCGCTCCCCCTTTTTCCTACTAATGCAACTGTGAAATCACCAGAGCAAAACGCAATAAATCTCTGCCTGTAATTCCTATTTGCACACAGAGTCATGTTTTCACATTAGTCACAAAACGAAATTTCTTTGCCAATTTGAAAGCACACTTACTGCTCTTTTTTTTTGGCAAGTGATAATCACTTTTACAGACTGACACATTATGAATCCACTTTTCAGATTTTTTAAAAAGCCCATGTCCAGACTGCTTTTTCAGACCACCACCATGTGTATCCTGGGTGACTGACTACACTCCAGCAAGGGCAACCAGCCTTAGTGATGCTGAATGTATTTGCATTACAGACTGAAACCTCAAACCCCACTCGCTTGTAAATACTGTGCATGATTATACATGGAAAGGAGCTGGGTGTGTGCTAAGAGTCTGCTTCTGCACCAAAAAATCGCTCTCCCTTTTTCCTACTGATGCAACTGTGAAATCACCAGAGCAAAACGCAATAAATCTCTGCCTGTAATTCCTATTTGCACACAGAGTCATGTTTTCACATTAGTCACAAAACAAAATTTCTTTGCCAATTTGAAAGCACACTTACTGCTCTTTTTTTTTAGCAAGTGATAATCACTTTTACAGACTGACACATTATGAATCCACTTTTCAGATTTTTTAAAAAGCCCATATCCAGACTGCTTTTTCAGACCACCACCATGTGTATCCTGGGTGACTGCCTACACTCCAGCAAGGGCAACCAGCCTTAGTGATGCTGAATGTATTTGCATTACAGACTGAAACCTCAAACCCCACTCGCTTGTGAATACTGTGCATGATTCCACATGGAAAGCAGCTGGGTGTGTGCTAAGAGTCTGCTTCTGCACCAAAAAATCGCTCCCCCTTTTTCCTACTAATGCAACTGTGAAATCACCAGAGCAAAACGCAATAAATCTCTGGCTGTAATTCCTATTTGCACACAGAGTCATGTTTTCACATTAGTCACAAAACGAAATTTCTTTGCCAATTTGAAAGCACACTTACTGCTCTTTTTTTTTGGCAAGTGATAATCACTTTTACAGACTGACACATTATGAATCCACTTTTCAGATTTTTTAAAAAGCCCATGTCCAGACTGCTTTTTCAGACCACCACCATGTGTAACCTGGGTGACTGCCTACACTCCAGCAAGGGCAATCAGCCTTAGTGATGCTGAATGTATTTACATTACTGACTGAAACCTCAAACCCCACTCGCTTGTAAATACTGTGCATGATTCTACATGGAAAGCAGCTGGGTGTGTGCTAAGAGTCTGCTTCTGCACCAAAAAATCGCTCCCCCTTTTTCCTACTAATGCAACTGTGAAATCACCAGAGCAAAACGCAATAAATCTCTGGCTGTAATTCCTATTTGCACACAGAGTCATGTTTTCACATTAGTCACAAAACGAAATTTCTTTGCCAATTTGAAAGCACACTTACTGCTCTTTTTTTTGGCAAGTGATAATCACTTTTACAGACTGACACATTATGAATCCACTTTTCAGATTTTTTAAAACGCCCATGTCCAGACTGCTTTTTCAGACCACCACCATGTGTAACCTGGGTGACTGCCTACACTCCAGCAAGGGCAACCAGCCTTAGTGATGCTGAATGTATTTGCATTACAGACTGAAACCTCAAACCCCACTCGCTTGTAAATACTGTGCATGATTCTACATGGAAAGGAGCTGGGTGTGTGCTAAGAGTCTGCTTCTGCACCAAAAAATCGCTCCCCCTTTTTCCTACTAATGCAACTGTGAAATCACCAGAGCAAAACGCAATAAATCTCTGCCTGTAATTCCTATTTGCACACAGAGTCATGTTTTCACATTAGTCACAAAACGAAATTTCTTTGCCAATTTGAAAGCACACTTACTGCTCTTTTTTTTTAGCAAGTGATAATCACTTTTACAGACTGACACATTATGAATCCACTTTTCAGATTTTTTAAAAAGCCCATGTCCAGACTGCTTTTTCAGACCACCACCATGTGTATCCTGGGTGACTGCCTACACTCCAGCAAGGGCAACCAGCCTTAGTGATGCTGAATGTATTTGCATTACAGACTGAAACCTCAAACCCCACTCGCTTGTAAATACTGTGCATGATTCCACATGGAAAGCAGCTGGGTGTGTGCTAAGAGTCTGCTTCTGCACCAAAAAATCGCTCCCCCTTTTTCCTACTAATGCAACTGTGAAATCACCAGAGCAAAACGCAATAAATCTCTGCCTGTAATTCCTATTTGCACACAGAGTCATGTTTTCACATTAGTCACAAAACGAAATTTCTTTGCCAATTTGAAAGCACACTTACTGCTCTTTTTTTTTGGCAAGTGATAATCACTTTTACAGACTGACACATTATGAATCCACTTTTCAGATTTTTTAAAAAGCCCATGTCCAGACTGCTTTTTCAGACCACCACCATGTGTATCCTGGGTGACTGCCTACACTCCAGCAAGGGCAACCAGCCTTAGTGATGCTGAATGCATTTGCATTACAGACTGAAACCTCAAACCCCACTCGCTTGTAAATACTGTGCATGATTATACATGGAAAGGAGCTGGGTGTGTGCTAAGAGTCTGCTTCTGCACCAAAAAATCGCTCCTTCTTTTTCCTACTAATGCAACTGTGAAATCACCAGAGCAAAACGCAATAAATCTCTGCCTGTAATTCCTATTTGCACACAGAGTCATGTTTTCACATTAGTCACAAAACGAAATTTCTTTGCCAATTTGAAAGCACACTTACTGCTCTTTTTTTTTAGCAAGTGATAATCACTTTTACAGACTGACACATTATGAATCCACTTTTCAGATTTTTTAAAAAGCCCATGTCCAGACTGCTTTTTCAGACCACCACCATGTGTAACCTGGGTGACTGCCTACACTCCAGCAAGGGCAATCAGCCTTAGTGATGCTGAATGTATTTGCATTACTGACTGAAACCTCAAACCCCACTCGCTTGTAAATACTGTGCATGATTCTACATGGAAAGCAGCTGGGTGTGTGCTAAGAGTCTGCTTCTGCACCAAAAAATCGCTCCCCCTTTTTCCTACTAATGCAACTGTGAAATCACCAGAGCAAAACGCAATAAATCTCTGCCTGTAATTCCTATTTGCACACAGAGTCATGTTTTCACATTAGTCACAAAACGAAATTTCTTTGCCAATTTGAAAGCACACTTACTGCTCTTTTTTTTTAGGAAGTGATAATCACTTTTACAGACTGACACATTATGAATCCACTTTTCAGATTTTTTAAAAAGCCCATGTCCAGACTGATTTTTCAGACCACCACCATGTGTAACCTGGGTGACTGCCTACACTCCAGCAAGGGCAACCAGCCTTAGTGATGCTGAATGTATTTGCATTACAGACTGAAACCTCAAACCCCACTCGCTTGTAAATACTGTGCATGATTCTACATGGAAAGCAGCTGGGTGTGTGCTAAGAGTCTGCTTCTGCACCAAAAAATCGCTCCCCCTTTTTCCTACTAATGCAACTGTGAAATCACCAGAGCAAAACGCAATAAATCTCTGCCTGTAATTCCTATTTGCACACAGAGTCATGTTTTCACATTAGTCACAAAACGAAATTTCTTTGCCAATTTGAAAGCACACTTACTGCTCTTTTTTTTTGGCAAGTGATAATCACTTTTACAGACTGACACATTATGAATCCACTTTTCAGATTTTTTAAAAAGCCCATGTCCAGACTGCTTTTTCAGACCACCACCATGTGTATCCTGGGTGACTGCCTACACTCCAGCAAGGGCAACCAGCCTTAGTGATGCTGAATGTATTTGCATTACAGACTGAAACCTCAAACCCCACTCGCTTGTAAATACTGTGCATGATTATACATGGAAAGGAGCTGGGTGTGTGCTAAGAGTCTGCTTCTGCACCAAAAAATCGCTCCCCCTTTTTCCTACTAATGCAACTGTGAAATCACCAGAGCAAAACGCAATAAATCTCTGCCTGTAATTCCTATTTGCACACAGAGTCATGTTTTCACATTAGTCACAAAACGAAATTTCTTTGCCAATTTGAAAGCACACTTACTGCTCTTTTTTTTTAGCAAGTGATAATCACTTTTACAGACTGACACATTATGAATCCACTTTTCAGATTTTTTAAAAAGCCCATGTCCAGACTGCTTTTTCAGACCACCACCATGTGTATCCTGGGTGACTGCCTACACTCCAGCAAGGGCAACCAGCCTTAGTGATGCTGAATGTATTTGCATTACAGACTGAAACCTCAAACCCCACTCGCTTGTAAATACTGTGCATGATTCCACATGGAAAGCAGCTGGGTGTGTGCTAAGAGTCTGCTTCTGCACCAAATAATCGCTCCCCCTTTTTCCTACTAATGCAACTGTGAAATCACCAGAGCAAAACGCAATAAATCTCTGACTGTAATTCCTATTTGCACACAGAGTCATGTTTTCACATTAGTCACAAAACGAAATTTCTTTGCCAATTTGAAAGCACACTTACTGCTCTTTTTTTTTGGCAAGTGATAATCACTTTTACAGACTGACACATTATGAATCCACTTTTCAGATTTTTTAAAAAGCCCATGTCCAGACTGCTTTTTCAGACCACCACCATGTGTATCCTGGGTGACTGCCTACACTCCAGCAAGGGCAACCAGCCTTAGTGATGCTGAATGTATTTGCATTACAGACTGAAACCTCAAACCCCACTCGCTTGTAAATACTGTGCATGATTCTACATGAAAAACAGCTGGGTGTGTGCTAAGAGTCTGCTTCTGCACCAAAAAATCGCTCCCCCTTTTTCCTACTAATGCAACTGTGAAATCACCAGAGCAAAACGCAATAAATCTCTGCCTGTAATTCCTATTTGCACACAGAGTCATGTTTTCACATTAGTCACAAAACGAAATTTCTTTGCCAATTTGAAAGCACACTTACTGCTCTTTTTTTTTGGCAAGTGATAATCACTTTTACAGACTGACACATTATGAATCCACTTTTCAGATTTTTTAAAAAGCCCATGTCCAGACTGCTTTTTCAGACCACCACCATGTGTATCCTGGGTGACTGCCTACACTCCAGCAAGGGCAACCAGCCTTAGTGATGCTGAATGTATTTGCATTACAGACTGAAACCTCAAACCCCACTCGCTTGTAAATACTGTGCATGATTATACATGGAAAGGAGCTGGGTGTGTGCTAAGAGTCTGCTTCTGCACCAAAAAATCGCTCCCCCTTTTTCCTACTAATGCAACTGTGAAATCACCAGAGCAAAACGCAATAAATCTCTGCCTGTAATTCCTATTTGCACACAGAGTCATGTTTTCACATTAGTCACAAAACGAAATTTCTTTGCCAATTTGAAAGCACACTTACTGCTCTTTTTTTTTAGCAAGTGATAATCACTTTTACAGACTGACACATTATGAATCCACTTTTCAGATTTTTTAAAAAGCCCATGTCCAGACTGCTTTTTCAGACCACCACCATGTGTATCCTGGGTGACTGCCTACACTCCAGCAAGGGCAACCAGCCTTAGTGATGCTGAATGTATTTGCATTACAGACTGAAACCTCAAACCCCACTCGCTTGTAAATACTGTGCATGATTCCACATGGAAAGCAGCTGGGTGTGTGCTAAGAGTCTGCTTCTGCACCAAATAATCGCTCCCCCTTTTTCCTACTAATGCAACTGTGAAATCACCAGAGCAAAACGCAATAAATCTCTGCCTGTAATTCCTATTTGCACACAGAGTCATGTTTTCACATTAGTCACAAAACGAAATTTCTTTGCCAATTTGAAAGCACACATACTGCTCTTTTTTTTTGGCAAGTGATAATCACTTTTACAGACTGACACATTATGAATCCACTTTTCAGATTTTTTAAAAAGCCCATGTCCAGACTGCTTTTTCAGACCACCACCATGTGTATCCTGGGTGACTGCCTACACTCCAGCAAGGGCAACCAGCCTTAGTGATGCTGAATGTATTTGCATTACAGACTGAAACCTCAAACCCCACTCGCTTGTAAATACTGTGCATGATTCTACATGAAAAACAGCTGGGTGTGTGCTAAGAGTCTGCTTCTGCACCAAAAAATCGCTCCCCCTTTTTCCTACTAATGCAACTGTGAAATCACCAGAGCAAAACGCAATAAATCTCTGCCTGTAATTCCTATTTGCACACAGAGTCATGTTTTCACATTAGTCACAAAACAAAATTTCTTTGCCAATTTGAAAGCACACTTACTGCTCTTTTTTTTGGCAAGTGATAATCACTTTTACAGACTGACACATTATGAATCCACTTTTCAGATTTTTTAAAAAGCCCATGTCCAGACTGCTTTTTCAGACCACCACCATGTGTATCCTGGGTGACTGCCTACACTCCAGCAAGGGCAACCAGCCTTAGTGATGCTGAATGTATTTGCATTACAGACTGAAACCTCAAACCCCACTCGCTTGTAAATACTGTGCATGATTCTACATGAAAAACAGCTGGGTGTGTGCTAAGAGTCTGCTTCTGCACCAAAAAATCGCTCCCCCTTTTTCCTACTAATGCAACTGTGAAATCACCAGAGCAAAACGCAATAAATCTCTGCCTGTAATTCCTATTTGCACACAGAGTCATGTTTTCACATTAGTCACAAAACGAAATTTCTTTGCCAATTTGAAAGCACACTTACTGCTCTTTTTTTTTGGCAAGTGATAATCACTTTTACAGACTGACACATTATGAATCCACTTTTCAGATTTTTTAAAAAGCCCATGTCCAGACTGCTTTTTCAGACCACCACCATGTGTATCCTGGGTGACTGACTACACTCCAGCAAGGGCAACCAGCCTTAGTGATGCTGAATGTATTTGCATTACAGACTGAAACCTCAAACCCCACTCGCTTGTAAATACTGTGCATGATTATACATGGAAAGGAGCTGGGTGTGTGCTAAGAGTCTGCTTCTGCACCAAAAAATCGCTCCCCCTTTTTCCTACTGATGCAACTGTGAAATCACCAGAGCAAAACGCAATAAATCTCTGCCTGTAATTCCTATTTGCACACAGAGTCATGTTTTCACATTAGTCACAAAACAAAATTTCTTTGCCAATTTGAAAGCACACTTACTGCTCTTTTTTTTTGGCAAGTGATAATCACTTTTACAGACTGACACATTATGAATCCATTTTTCAGATTTTTTAAAAAGCCCATGTCCAGACTGCTTTTTCAGACCACCACCATGTGTATCCTGGGTGACTGCCTACACTCCAGCAAGGGCAACCAGCCTTAGTGATGCTGAATGTATTTGCATTACAGACTGAAACCTCAAACCCCACTCGCTTGTAAATACTGTGCATGATTCTACATGAAAAACAGCTGGGTGTGTGCTAAGAGTCTGCTTCTGCACCAAAAAATCGCTCCCCCTTTTTCCTACTAATGCAACTGTGAAATCACCAGAGCAAAACGCAATAAATCTCTGCCTGTAATTCCTATTTGCACACAGAGTCATGTTTTCACATTAGTCACAAAACGAAATTTCTTTGCCAATTTGAAAGCACACTTACTGCTCTTTTTTTTTGGCAAGTGATAATCACTTTTACAGACTGACACATTATGAATCCACTTTTCAGATTTTTTAAAAAGCCCATGTCCAGACTGCTTTTTCAGACCACCACCATGTGTATCCTGGGTGACTGACTACACTCCAGCAAGGGCAACCAGCCTTAGTGATGCTGAATGTATTTGCATTACAGACTGAAACCTCAAACCCCACTCGCTTGTAAATACTGTGCATGATTATACATGGAAAGGAGCTGGGTGTGTGCTAAGAGTCTGCTTCTGCACCAAAAAATCGCTCCCCCTTTTTCCTACTGATGCAACTGTGAAATCACCAGAGCAAAACGCAATAAATCTCTGCCTGTAATTCCTATTTGCACACAGAGTCATGTTTTCACATTAGTCACAAAACAAAATTTCTTTGCCAATTTGAAAGCACACTTACTGCTCTTTTTTTTTAGCAAGTGATAATCACTTTTACAGACTGACACATTATGAATCCACTTTTCAGATTTTTTAAAAAGCCCATATCCAGACTGCTTTTTCAGACCACCACCATGTGTATCCTGGGTGACTGCCTACACTCCAGCAAGGGCAACCAGCCTTAGTGATGCTGAATGTATTTGCATTACAGACTGAAACCTCAAACCCCACTCGCTTGTGAATACTGTGCATGATTCCACATGGAAAGCAGCTGGGTGTGTGCTAAGAGTCTGCTTCTGCACCAAAAAATCGCTCCCCCTTTTTCCTACTAATGCAACTGTGAAATCACCAGAGCAAAACGCAATAAATCTCTGGCTGTAATTCCTATTTGCACACAGAGTCATGTTTTCACATTAGTCACAAAACGAAATTTCTTTGCCAATTTGAAAGCACACTTACTGCTCTTTTTTTTTGGCAAGTGATAATCACTTTTATAGACTGACACATTATGAATCCACTTTTCAGATTTTTTAAAAAGCCCATGTCCAGACTGCTTTTTCAGACCACCACCATGTGTAACCTGGGTGACTGCCTACACTCCAGCAAGGGCAATCAGCCTTAGTGATGCTGAATGTATTTACATTACTGACTGAAACCTCAAACCCCACTCGCTTGTAAATACTGTGCATGATTCTACATGGAAAGCAGCTGGGTGTGTGCTAAGAGTCTGCTTCTGCACCAAAAAATCGCTCCCCCTTTTTCCTACTAATGCAACTGTGAAATCACCAGAGCAAAACGCAATAAATCTCTGGCTGTAATTCCTATTTGCACACAGAGTCATGTTTTCACATTAGTCACAAAACGAAATTTCTTTGCCAATTTGAAAGCACACTTACTGCTCTTTTTTTTGGCAAGTGATAATCACTTTTACAGACTGACACATTATGAATCCACTTTTCAGATTTTTTAAAAAGCCCATGTCCAGACTGCTTTTTCAGACCACCACCATGTGTAACCTGGGTGACTGCCTACACTCCAGCAAGGGCAACCAGCCTTAGTGATGCCGAATGTATTTGCATTACAGACTGAAACCTTAAACCCCACTCGCTTGTAAATACTGTGCATGATTCTACATGGAAAGGAGCTGGGTGTGTGCTAAGAGTCTGCTTCTGCACCAAAAAATCGCTCCCCCTTTTTCCTACTAATGCAACTGTGAAATCACCAGAGCAAAACGCAATAAATCTCTGCCTGTAATTCCTATTTGCACACAGAGTCATGTTTTCACATTAGTCACAAAACGAAATTTATTTGCCAATTTGAAAGCACACTTACTGCTCTTTTTTTTTAGCAAGTGATAATCACTTTTACAGACTGACACATTATGAATCCACTTTTCAGATTTTTTAAAAAGCCCATGTCCAGACTGCTTTTTCAGACCACCACCATGTGTATCCTGGGTGACTGCCTACACTCCAGCAAGGGCAACCAGCCTTAGTGATGCTGAATGTATTTGCATTACAGACTGAAACCTCAAACCCCACTCGCTTGTAAATACTGTGCATGATTCCACATGGAAAGCAGCTGGGTGTGTGCTAAGAGTCTGCTTCTGCACCAAAAAATCGCTCCCCCTTTTTCCTACTAATGCAACTGTGAAATCACCAGAGCAAAACGCAATAAATCTCTGCCTGTAATTCCTATTTGCACACAGAGTCATGTTTTCACATTAGTCACAAAACGAAATTTCTTTGCCAATTTGAAAGCACACTTACTGCTCTTTTTTTTTGGCAAGTGATAATCACTTTTACAGACTGACACATTATGAATCCACTTTTCAGATTTTTTAAAAAGCCCATGTCCAGACTGCTTTTTCAGACCACCACCATGTGTATCCTGGGTGACTGCCTACACTCCAGCAAGGGCAACCAGCCTTAGTGATGCTGAATGCATTTGCATTACAGACTGAAACCTCAAACCCCACTCGCTTGTAAATACTGTGCATGATTATACATGGAAAGGAGCTGGGTGTGTGCTAAGAGTCTGCTTCTGCACCAAAAAATCGCTCCTTCTTTTTCCTACTAATGCAACTGTGAAATCACCAGAGCAAAACGCAATAAATCTCTGCCTGTAATTCCTATTTGCACACAGAGTCATGTTTTCACATTAGTCACAAAACGAAATTTCTTTGCCAATTTGAAAGCACACTTACTGCTCTTTTTTTTTAGCAAGTGATAATCACTTTTACAGACTGACACATTATGAATCCACTTTTCAGATTTTTTAAAAAGCCCATGTCCAGACTGCTTTTTCAGACCACCACCATGTGTAACCTGGGTGACTGCCTACACTCCAGCAAGGGCAATCAGCCTTAGAGATGCTGAATGTATTTACATTACTGACTGAAACCTCAAACCCCACTCGCTTGTAAATACTGTGCATGATTCTACATTGAAAGCAGCTGGGTGTGTGCTAAGAGTCTGCTTCTGCACCAAAAAATCGCTCCCCCTTTTTCCTACTAATGCAACTGTGAAATCACCAGAGCAAAACGCAATAAATCTCTGGCTGTAATTCCTATTTGCACACAGAGTCATGTTTTCACATTAGTCACAAAGCGAAATTTCTTTGCCAATTTGAAAGCACACTTACTGCTCTTTTTTTTGGCAAGTGATAATCACTTTTACAGACTGACACATTATGAATCCACTTTTCAGATTTTTTAAAAAGCCCATGTCCAGACTGCTTTTTCAGACCACCACCATGTGTATCCTGGGTGACTGCCTACACTCCAGCAAGGGCAACCAGCCTTAGTGATGCTGAATGTATTTGCATTACAGACTGAAACCTCAAACCCCACTCGCTTGTAAATACTGTGCATGATTCTACATGAAAAACAGCTGGGTGTGTGCTAAGAGTCTGCTTCTGCACCAAAAAATCGCTCCCCCTTTTTCCTACTAATGCAACTGTGAAATCACCAGAGCAAAACGCAATAAATCTCTGCCTGTAATTCCTATTTGCACACAGAGTCATGTTTTCACATTAGTCACAAAACGAAATTTCTTTGCCAATTTGAAAGCACACTTACTGCTATTTTTTTTGGCAAGTGATAATCACTTTTACAGACTGACACATTATGAATCCACTTTTCAGATTTTTTAAAAAGCCCATGTCCAGACTGCTTTTTCAGACCACCACCATGTGTATCCTGGGTGACTGACTACACTCCAGCCAGGGCAACCAGCCTTAGTGATGCTGAATGTATTTGCATTACAGACTGAAACCTCAAACCCCACTCGCTTGTAAATACTGTGCATGATTATACATGGAAAGGAGCTGGGTGTGTGCTAAGAGTCTGCTTCTGCACCAAAAATCGCTCCCCCTTTTTCCTACTAATGCAACTGTGAAATCACCAGAGCAAAACGCAATAAATCTCTGCCTGTAATTCCTATTTGCACACAGAGTCATGTTTTCACATTAGTCACAAAACGAAATTTCTTTGCCAATTTGAAAGCACACTTACTGCTCTTTTTTTTTAGCAAGTGATAATCACTTTTACAGACTGACACATTATGAATCCACTTTTCAGATTTTTTAAAAAGCCCATGTCCAGACTGCTTTTTCAGACCACCACCATGTGTATCCTGGGTGACTGCCTACACTCCAGCAAGGGCAACCAGCCTTAGTGATGCTGAATGTATTTGCATTACAGACTGAAACCTCAAACCCCACTCGCTTGTAAATACTGTGCATGATTCCACATGGAAAGCAGCTGGGTGTGTGCTAAGAGTCTGCTTCTGCACCAAAAAATCGCTCCCCCTTTTTCCTACTAATGCAACTGTGAAATCACCAGAGCAAAACGCAATAAATCTCTGCCTGTAATTCCTATTTGCACACAGAGTCATGTTTTCACATTAGTCACAAAACGAAATTTCTTTGCCAATTTGAAAGCACACTTACTGCTCTTTTTTTTTGGCAAGTGATAATCACTTTTACAGACTGACACATTATGAATCCACTTTTCAGATTTTTTAAAAAGCCCATGTCCAGACTGCTTTTTCAGACCACCACCATGTGTATCCTGGGTGACTGCCTACACTCCAGCAAGGGCAACCAGCCTTAGTGATGCTGAATGTATTTGCATTACAGACTGAAACCTCAAACCCCACTCGCTTGTAAATACTGTGCATGATTCTACATGAAAAACAGCTGGGTGTGTGCTAAGAGTCTGCTTCTGCACCAAAAAATCGCTCCCCCTTTTTCCTACTAATGCAACTGTGAAATCACCAGAGAAAAACGCAATAAATCTCTGCCTGTAATTCCTATTTGCACACAGAGTCATGTTTTCACATTAGTCACAAAACAAAATTTCTTTGCCAATTTGAAAGCACACTTACTGCTCTTTTTTTTTGGCAAGTGATAATCACTTTTACAGACTGACACATTATGAATCCACTTTTCAGATTTTTTAAAAAGCCCATGTCCAGACTGCTTTTTCAGACCACCACCATGTGTATCCTGGGTGACTGCCTACACTCCAGCAAGGGCAACCAGCCTTAGTGATGCTGAATGTATTTGCATTACAGACTGAAACCTCAAACCCCACTCGCTTGTAAATACTGTGCATGATTCCACATGGAAAGCAGCTGGGTGTGTGCTAAGAGTCTGCTTCTGCACCAAAAAATCGCTCCCCCTTTTTCCTACTAATGCAACTGTGAAATCACCAGAGCAAAACGCAATAAATCTCTGCCTGTAATTCCTATTTGCACACAGAGTCATGTTTTCACATTAGTCACAAAACGAAATTTCTTTGCCAATTTGAAAGCACACTTACTGCTCTTTTTTTTTGGCAAGTGATAATCACTTTTACAGACTGACACATTATGAATCCACTTTTCAGATTTTTTAAAAAGCCCATGTCCAGACTGCTTTTTCAGACCACCACCATGTGTATCCTGGGTGACTGCCTACACTCCAGCAAGGGCAACCAGCCTTAGTGATGCTGAATGCATTTGCATTACAGACTGAAACCTCAAACCCCACTCGCTTGTAAATACTGTGCATGATTATACATGGAAAGGAGCTGGGTGTGTGCTAAGAGTCTGCTTCTGCACCAAAAAATCGCTCCTTCTTTTTCCTACTAATG
Source organism: Triturus cristatus (assembly GCF_964204655.1). Lineage (NCBI taxonomy): Eukaryota > Metazoa > Chordata > Amphibia > Caudata > Salamandridae > Triturus > Triturus cristatus. Next base: position 852,550,620 of record NC_140588.1, on the reverse strand, counting down.
CAACTGTGAAATCACCAGAGCAAAACGCAATAAATCTCTGCCTGTAATTCCTATTTGCACACAGAGTCATGTTTTCACATTAGTCACAAAACGAAATTTCTTTGCCAATTTGAAAGCACACTTACTGCTCTTTTTTTTTAGCAAGTGATAATCACTTTTACAGACTGACACATTATGAATCCACTTTTCAGATTTTTTAAAAAGCCCATGTCCAGACTGCTTTTTCAGACCACCACCATGTGTAACCTGGGTGACTGCCTACACTCCAGCAAGGGCAATCAGCCTTAGTGATGCTGAATGTATTTACATTACTGACTGAAACCTCAAACCCCACTCGCTTGTAAATACTGTGCATGATTCTACATGGAAAGCAGCTGGGTGTGTGCTAAGAGTCTGCTTCTGCACCAAAAAATCGCTCCCCCTTTTTCCTACTAATGCAACTGTGAAATCACCAGAGCAAAACGCAATAAATCTCTGGCTGTAATTCCTATTTGAACACAGAGTCATGTTTTCACATTAGTCACAAAACGAAATTTCTTTGCCAATTTGAAAGCACACTTACTGCTCTTTTTTTTGGCAAGTGATAATCACTTTTACAGACTGACACATTATGAATCCACTTTTCAGATTTTTTAAAAAGCCCATGTCCAGACTGCTTTTTCAGACCACCACCATGTGTATCCTGGGTGACTGCCTACACTCCAGCAAGGGCAACCAGCCTTAGTGATGCTGAATGTATTTGCATTACAGACTGAAACCTCAAACCCCACTCGCTTGTAAATACTGTGCATGATTCTACATGAAAAACAGCTGGGTGTGTGCTAAGAGTCTGCTTCTGCACCAAAAAATCGCTCCCCCTTTTTCCTACTAATGCAACTGTGAAATCACCAGAGCAAAACGCAATAAATCTCTGCCTGTAATTCCTATTTGCACACAGAGTCATGTTTTCACATTAGTCACAAAACGAAATTTCTTTGCCAATTTGAAAGCACACTTACTGCTATTTTTTTTTGGCAAGTGATAATCACTTTTACAGACTGACACATTATGAATCCACTTTTCAGATTTTTTAAAAAGCCCATGTCCAGACTGCTTTTTCAGACCACCACCATGTGTATCCTGGGTGACTGACTACACTCCAGCCAGGGCAACCAGCCTTAGTGATGCTGAATGTATTTGCATTACAGACTGAAACCTCAAACCCCACTCGCTTGTAAATACTGTGCATGATTATACATGGAAAGGAGCTGGGTGTGTGCTAAGAGTCTGCTTCTGCACCAAAAATCGCTCCCCCTTTTTCCTACTAATGCAACTGTGAAATCACCAGAGCAAAACGCAATAAATCTCTGCCTGTAATTCCTATTTGCACACAGAGTCATGTTTTCACATTAGTCACAAAACGAAATTTCTTTGCCAATTTGAAAGCACACTTACTGCTCTTTTTTTTTAGCAAGTGATAATCACTTTTACAGACTGACACATTATGAATCCACTTTTCAGATTTTTTAAAAAGCCCATGTCCAGACTGCTTTTTCAGACCACCACCATGTGTATCCTGGGTGACTGCCTACACTCCAGCAAGGGCAACCAGCCTTAGTGATGCTGAATGTATTTGCATTACAGACTGAAACCTCAAACCCCACTCGCTTGTAAATACTGTGCATGATTCCACATGGAAAGCAGCTGGGTGTGTGCTAAGAGTCTGCTTCTGCACCAAAAAATCGCTCCCCCTTTTTCCTACTAATGCAACTGTGAAATCACCAGAGCAAAACGCAATAAATCTCTGCCTGTAATTCCTATTTGCACACAGAGTCATGTTTTCACATTAGTCACAAAACGAAATTTCTTTGCCAATTTGAAAGCACACTTACTGCTCTTTTTTTTTGGCAAGTGATAATCACTTTTACAGACTGACACATTATGAATCCACTTTTCAGATTTTTTAAAAAGCCCATGTCCAGACTGCTTTTTCAGACCACCACCATGTGTATCCTGGGTGACTGCCTACACTCCAGCAAGGGCAACCAGCCTTAGTGATGCTGAATGTATTTGCATTACAGACTGAAACCTCAAACCCCACTCGCTTGTAAATACTGTGCATGATTCTACATGAAAAACAGCTGGGTGTGTGCTAAGAGTCTGCTTCTGCACCAAAAAATCGCTCCCCCTTTTTCCTACTAATGCAACTGTGAAATCACCAGAGAAAAACGCAATAAATCTCTGCCTGTAATTCCTATTTGCACACAGAGTCATGTTTTCACATTAGTCACAAAACAAAATTTCTTTGCCAATTTGAAAGCACACTTACTGCTCTTTTTTTTTGGCAAGTGATAATCACTTTTACAGACTGACACATTATGAATCCACTTTTCAGATTTTTTAAAAAGCCCATGTCCAGACTGCTTTTTCAGACCACCACCATGTGTATCCTGGGTGACTGACTACACTCCAGCAAGGGCAACCAGCCTTAGTGATGCTGAATGTATTTGCATTACAGACTGAAACCTCAAACCCCACTCGCTTGTGAATACTGTGCATGATTCCACATGGAAAGCAGCTGGGTGTGTGCTAAGAGTCTGCTTCTGCACCAAAAAATCGCTCCCCCTTTTTCCTACTAATGCAACTGTGAAATCACCAGAGCAAAACACAATAAATCTCTGGCTGTAATTCCTATTTGCACACAGAGTCATGTTTTCACATTAGTCACAAAACGAAATTTCTTTGCCAATTTGAAAGCACACTTACTGCTCTTTTTTTTTGGCAAGTGATAATCACTTTTACAGACTGACACATTATGAATCCACTTTTCAGATTTTTTAAAAAGCCCATGTCCAGACTGCTTTTTCAGACCACCACCATGTGTAACCTGGGTGACTGCCTACACTCCAGCAAGGGCAATCAGCCTTAGTGATGCTGAATGTATTTACATTACTGACTGAAACCTCAAACCCCACTCGCTTGTAAATACTGTGCATGATTCTACATGGAAAGCAGCTGGGTGTGTGCTAAGAGTCTGCTTCTGCACCAAAAAATCGCTCCCCCTTTTTCCTACTAATGCAACTGTGAAATCACCAGAGCAAAACGCAATAAATCTCTGGCTGTAATTCCTATTTGCACACAGAGTCATGTTTTCACATTAGTCACAAAACGAAATTTCTTTGCCAATTTGAAAGCACACTTACTGCTCTCTTTTTTGGCAAGTGATAATCACTTTTACAGACTGACACATTATGAATCCACTTTTCAGATTTTTTAAAAAGCCCATGTCCAGACTGCTTTTTCAGACCACCACCATGTGTAACCTGGGTGACTGCCTACACTCCAGCAAGGGCAACCAGCCTTAGTGATGCTGAATGTATTTGCATTACAGACTGAAACCTCAAACCCCACTCGCTTGTAAATACTGTGCATGATTCTACATGGAAAGGAGCTGGGTGTGTGCTAAGAGTCTGCTTCTGCACCAAAAAATCGCTCCCCCTTTTTCCTACTAATGCAACTGTGAAATCACCAGAGCAAAACGCAATAAATCTCTGCCTGTAATTCCTATTTGCACACAGAGTCATGTTTTCACATTAGTCACAAAACGAAATTTATTTGCCAATTTGAAAGCACACTTACTGCTCTTTTTTTTTAGCAAGTGATAATCACTTTTACAGACTGACACATTATGAATCCACTTTTCAGATTTTTTAAAAAGCCCATGTCCAGACTGCTTTTTCAGACCACCACCATGTGTATCCTGGGTGACTGCCTACACTCCAGCAAGGGCAACCAGCCTTAGTGATGCTGAATGTATTTGCATTACAGACTGAAACCTCAAACCCCACTCGCTTGTAAATACTGTGCATGATTCCACATGGAAAGCAGCTGGGTGTGTGCTAAGAGTCTGCTTCTGCACCAAAAAATCGCTCCCCCTTTTTCCTACTAATGCAACTGTGAAATCACCAGAGCAAAACGCAATAAATCTCTGCCTGTAATTCCTATTTGCACACAGAGTCATGTTTTCACATTAGTCACAAAACGAAATTTCTTTGCCAATTTGAAAGCACACTTACTGCTCTTTTTTTTTGGCAAGTGATAATCACTTTTACAGACTGACACATTATGAATCCACTTTTCAGATTTTTTAAAAAGCCCATGTCCAGACTGCTTTTTCAGACCACCACCATGTGTATCCTGGGTGACTGCCTACACTCCAGCAAGGGCAACCAGCCTTAGTGATGCTGAATGCATTTGCATTACAGACTGAAACCTCAAACCCCACTCGCTTGTAAATACTGTGCATGATTATACATGGAAAGGAGCTGGGTGTGTGCTAAGAGTCTGCTTCTGCACCAAAAAATCGCTCCCCCTTTTTCCTACTAATGCAACTGTGAAATCACCAGAGCAAAACGCAATAAATCTCTGCCTGTAATTCCTATTTGCACACAGAGTCATGTTTTCACATTAGTCACAAAACGAAATTTCTTTGCCAATTTGAAAGCACACTTACTGCTCTTTTTTTTTAGCAAGTGATAATCACTTTTACAGACTGACACATTATGAATCCACTTTTCAGATTTTTTAAAAAGCCCATGTCCAGACTGCTTTTTCAGACCACCACCATGTGTATCCTGGGTGACTGCCTACACTCCAGCAAGGGCAACCAGCCTTAGTGATGCTGAATGTATTTGCATTACAGACTGAAACCTCAAACCCCACTCGCTTGTAAATACTGTGCATGATTCTACATGAAAAACAGCTGGGTGTGTGCTAAGAGTCTGCTTCTGCACCAAAAAATCGCTCCCCCTTTTTCCTACTAATGCAACTGTGAAATCACCAGAGCAAAACGCAATAAATCTCTGCCTGTAATTCCTATTTGCACACAGAGTCATGTTTTCACATTAGTCACAAAACGAAATTTCTTTGCCAATTTGAAAGCACACTTACTGCTCTTTTTTTTTGGCAAGTGATAATCACTTTTACAGACTGACACATTATGAATCCACTTTTCAGATTTTTAAAAAAGCCCATGTCCAGACTGCTTTTTCAGACCACCACCATGTGTATCCTGGGTGACTGACTACACTCCAGCAAGGGCAACCAGCCTTAGTGATGCTGAATGTATTTGCATTACAGACTGAAACCTCAAACCCCACTCGCTTGTAAATACTGTGCATGATTATACATGGAAAGGAGCTGGGTGAGTGCTAAGAGTCTGCTTCTGCACCAAAAAATCGCTCCCCCTTTTTCCCTACTAATGCAACTGTGAAATCACCAGAGCAAAACGCAATAAATCTCTGCCTGTAATTCCTATTTGCACACAGAGTCATGTTTTCACATTAGTCACAAAACGAAATTTATTTGCCAATTTGAAAGCACACTTACTGCTCTTTTTTTTTAGCAAGTGATAATCACTTTTACAGACTGACACATTATGAATCCACTTTTCAGATTTTTTAAAAAGCCCATGTCCAGACTGCTTTTTCAGACCACCACCATGTGTATCCTGGGTGACTGCCTACACTCCAGCAAGGGCAACCAGCCTTAGTGATGCTGAATGTATTTGCATTACAGACTGAAACCTCAAACCCCACTCGCTTGTAAATACTGTGCATGATTCCACATGGAAAGCAGCTGGGTGTGTGCTAAGAGTCTGCTTCTGCACCAAAAAATCGCTCCCCCTTTTTCCTACTAATGCAACTGTGAAATCACCAGAGCAAAACGCAATAAATCTCTGCCTGTAATTCCTATTTGCACACAGAGTCATGTTTTCACATTAGTCACAAAACGAAATTTCTTTGCCAATTTGAAAGCACACTTACTGCTCTTTTTTTTTTGGCAAGTGATAATCACTTTTACAGACTGACACATTATGAATCCACTTTTCAGATTTTTTAAAAAGCCCATGTCCAGACTGCTTTTTCAGACCACCACCATGTGTATCCTGGGTGACTGCCTACACTCCAGCAAGGGCAACCAGCCTTAGTGATGCTGAATGCATTTGCATTACAGACTGAAACCTCAAACCCCACTCGCTTGTAAATACTGTGCATGATTATACATGGAAAGGAGCTGGGTGTGTGCTAAGAGTCTGCTTCTGCACCAAAAAATCGCTCCTTCTTTTTCCTACTAATGCAACTGTGAAATCACCAGAGCAAAACGCAATAAATCTCTGCCTGTAATTCCTATTTGCACACAGAGTCATGTTTTCACATTAGTCACAAAACGAAATTTCTTTGCCAATTTGAAAGCACACTTACTGCTCTTTTTTTTTAGCAAGTGATAATCACTTTTACAGACTGACACATTATGAATCCACTTTTCAGATTTTTTAAAAAGCCCATGTCCAGACTGCTTTTTCAGACCACCACCATGTGTAACCTGGGTGACTGCCTACACTCCAGCAAGGGCAATCAGCCTTAGAGATGCTGAATGTATTTACATTACTGACTGAAACCTCAAACCCCACTCGCTTGTAAATACTGTGCATGATTCTACATGGAAAGCAGCTGGGTGTGTGCTAAGAGTCTGCTTCTGCACCAAAAAATCGCTCCCCCTTTTTCCTACTAATGCAACTGTGAAATCACCAGAGCAAAACGCAATAAATCTCTGGCTGTAATTCCTATTTGCACACAGAGTCATGTTTTCACATTAGTCACAAAGCGAAATTTCTTTGCCAATTTGAAAGCACACTTACTGCTCTTTTTTTTGGCAAGTGATAATCACTTTTACAGACTGACACATTATGAATCCACTTTTCAGATTTTTTAAAAAGCCCATGTCCAGACTGCTTTTTCAGACCACCACCATGTGTATCCTGGGTGACTGCCTACACTCCAGCAAGGGCAACCAGCCTTAGTGATGCTGAATGTATTTGCATTACAGACTGAAACCTCAAACCCCACTCGCTTGTAAATACTGTGCATGATTCTACATGAAAAACAGCTGGGTGTGTGCTAAGAGTCTGCTTCTGCACCAAAAAATCGCTCCCCCTTTTTCCTACTAATGCAACTGTGAAATCACCAGAGCAAAACGCAATAAATCTCTGCCTGTAATTCCTATTTGCACACAGAGTCATGTTTTCACATTAGTCACAAAACGAAATTTCTTTGCCAATTTGAAAGCACACTTACTGCTATTTTTTTTTGGCAAGTGATAATCACTTTTACAGACTGACACATTATGAATCCACTTTTCAGATTTTTTAAAAAGCCCATGTCCAGACTGCTTTTTCAGACCACCACCATGTGTATCCTGGGTGACTGACTACACTCCAGCCAGGGCAACCAGCCTTAGTGATGCTGAATGTATTTGCATTACAGACTGAAACCTCAAACCCCACTCGCTTGTAAATACTGTGCATGATTATACATGGAAAGGAGCTGGGTGTGTGCTAAGAGTCTGCTTCTGCACCAAAAATCGCTCCCCCTTTTTCCTACTAATGCAACTGTGAAATCACCAGAGCAAAACGCAATAAATCTCTGCCTGTAATTCCTATTTGCACACAGAGTCATGTTTTCACATTAGTCACAAAACGAAATTTCTTTGCCAATTTGAAAGCACACTTACTGCTCTTTTTTTTTAGCAAGTGATAATCACTTTTACAGACTGACACATTATGAATCCACTTTTCAGATTTTTTAAAAAGCCCATGTCCAGACTGCTTTTTCAGACCACCACCATGTGTATCCTGGGTGACTGCCTACACTCCAGCAAGGGCAACCAGCCTTAGTGATGCTGAATGTATTTGCATTACAGACTGAAACCTCAAACCCCACTCGCTTGTAAATACTGTGCATGATTCCACATGGAAAGCAGCTGGGTGTGTGCTAAGAGTCTGCTTCTGCACCAAAAAATCGCTCCCCCTTTTTCCTACTAATGCAACTGTGAAATCACCAGAGCAAAACGCAATAAATCTCTGCCTGTAATTCCTATTTGCACACAGAGTCATGTTTTCACATTAGTCACAAAACGAAATTTCTTTGCCAATTTGAAAGCACACTTACTGCTCTTTTTTTTTGGCAAGTGATAATCACTTTTACAGACTGACACATTATGAATCCACTTTTCAGATTTTTTAAAAAGCCCATGTCCAGACTGCTTTTTCAGACCACCACCATGTGTATCCTGGGTGACTGCCTACACTCCAGCAAGGGCAACCAGCCTTAGTGATGCTGAATGTATTTGCATTACAGACTGAAACCTCAAACCCCACTCGCTTGTAAATACTGTGCATGATTCTACATGAAAAACAGCTGGGTGTGTGCTAAGAGTCTGCTTCTGCACCAAAAAATCGCTCCCCCTTTTTCCTACTAATGCAACTGTGAAATCACCAGAGAAAAACGCAATAAATCTCTGCCTGTAATTCCTATTTGCACACAGAGTCATGTTTTCACATTAGTCACAAAACAAAATTTCTTTGCCAATTTGAAAGCACACTTACTGCTCTTTTTTTTTGGCAAGTGATAATCACTTTTACAGACTGACACATTATGAATCCACTTTTCAGATTTTTTAAAAAGCCCATGTCCAGACTGCTTTTTCAGACCACCACCATGTGTATCCTGGGTGACTGCCTACACTCCAGCAAGGGCAACCAGCCTTAGTGATGCTGAATGTATTTGCATTACAGACTGAAACCTCAAACCCCACTCGCTTGTAAATACTGTGCATGATTCCACATGGAAAGCAGCTGGGTGTGTGCTAAGAGTCTGCTTCTGCACCAAAAAATCGCTCCCCCTTTTTCCTACTAATGCAACTGTGAAATCACCAGAGCAAAACGCAATAAATCTCTGCCTGTAATTCCTATTTGCACACAGAGTCATGTTTTCACATTAGTCACAAAACGAAATTTCTTTGCCAATTTGAAAGCACACTTACTGCTCTTTTTTTTTGGCAAGTGATAATCACTTTTACAGACTGACACATTATGAATCCACTTTTCAGATTTTTTAAAAAGCCCATGTCCAGACTGCTTTTTCAGACCACCACCATGTGTATCCTGGGTGACTGCCTACACTCCAGCAAGGGCAACCAGCCTTAGTGATGCTGAATGCATTTGCATTACAGACTGAAACCTCAAACCCCACTCGCTTGTAAATACTGTGCATGATTATACATGGAAAGGAGCTGGGTGTGTGCTAAGAGTCTGCTTCTGCACCAAAAAATCGCTCCTTCTTTTTCCTACTAATGCAACTGTGAAATCACCAGAGCAAAACGCAATAAATCTCTGCCTGTAATTCCTATTTGCACACAGAGTCATGTTTTCACATTAGTCACAAAACGAAATTTCTTTGCCAATTTGAAAGCACACTTACTGCTCTTTTTTTTTAGCAAGTGATAATCACTTTTACAGACTGACACATTATGAATCCACTTTTCAGATTTTTTAAAAAGCCCATGTCCAGACTGCTTTTTCAGACCACCACCATGTGTAACCTGGGTGACTGCCTACACTCCAGCAAGGGCAATCAGCCTTAGTGATGCTGAATGTATTTACATTACTGACTGAAACCTCAAACCCCACTCGCTTGTAAATACTGTGCATGATTCTACATGGAAAGCAGCTGGGTGTGTGCTAAGAGTCTGCTTCTGCACCAAAAAATCGCTCCCCCTTTTTCCTACTAATGCAACTGTGAAATCACCAGAGCAAAACGCAATAAATCTCTGGCTGTAATTCCTATTTGAACACAGAGTCATGTTTTCACATTAGTCACAAAACGAAATTTCTTTGCCAATTTGAAAGCACACTTACTGCTCTTTTTTTTGGCAAGTGATAATCACTTTTACAGACTGACACATTATGAATCCACTTTTCAGATTTTTTAAAAAGCCCATGTCCAGACTGCTTTTTCAGACCACCACCATGTGTATCCTGGGTGACTGCCTACACTCCAGCAAGGGCAACCAGCCTTAGTGATGCTGAATGTATTTGCATTACAGACTGAAACCTCAAACCCCACTCGCTTGTAAATACTGTGCATGATTCTACATGAAAAACAGCTGGGTGTGTGCTAAGAGTCTGCTTCTGCACCAAAAAATCGCTCCCCCTTTTTCCTACTAATGCAACTGTGAAATCACCAGAGCAAAACGCAATAAATCTCTGCCTGTAATTCCTATTTGCACACAGAGTCATGTTTTCACATTAGTCACAAAACGAAATTTCTTTGCCAATTTGAAAGCACACTTACTGCTATTTTTTTTTGGCAAGTGATAATCACTTTTACAGACTGACACATTATGAATCCACTTTTCAGATTTTTTAAAAAGCCCATGTCCAGACTGCTTTTTCAGACCACCACCATGTGTATCCTGGGTGACTGACTACACTCCAGCCAGGGCAACCAGCCTTAGTGATGCTGAATGTATTTGCATTACAGACTGAAACCTCAAACCCCACTCGCTTGTAAATACTGTGCATGATTATACATGGAAAGGAGCTGGGTGTGTGCTAAGAGTCTGCTTCTGCACCAAAAATCGCTCCCCCTTTTTCCTACTAATGCAACTGTGAAATCACCAGAGCAAAACGCAATAAATCTCTGCCTGTAATTCCTATTTGCACACAGAGTCATGTTTTCACATTAGTCACAAAACGAAATTTCTTTGCCAATTTGAAAGCACACTTACTGCTCTTTTTTTTTAGCAAGTGATAATCACTTTTACAGACTGACACATTATGAATCCACTTTTCAGATTTTTTAAAAAGCCCATGTCCAGACTGCTTTTTCAGACCACCACCATGTGTATCCTGGGTGACTGCCTACACTCCAGCAAGGGCAACCAGCCTTAGTGATGCTGAATGTATTTGCATTACAGACTGAAACCTCAAACCCCACTCGCTTGTAAATACTGTGCATGATTCCACATGGAAAGCAGCTGGGTGTGTGCTAAGAGTCTGCTTCTGCACCAAAAAATCGCTCCCCCTTTTTCCTACTAATGCAACTGTGAAATCACCAGAGCAAAACGCAATAAATCTCTGCCTGTAATTCCTATTTGCACACAGAGTCATGTTTTCACATTAGTCACAAAACGAAATTTCTTTGCCAATTTGAAAGCACACTTACTGCTCTTTTTTTTTGGCAAGTGATAATCACTTTTACAGACTGACACATTATGAATCCACTTTTCAGATTTTTTAAAAAGCCCATGTCCAGACTGCTTTTTCAGACCACCACCATGTGTATCCTGGGTGACTGCCTACACTCCAGCAAGGGCAACCAGCCTTAGTGATGCTGAATGTATTTGCATTACAGACTGAAACCTCAAACCCCACTCGCTTGTAAATACTGTGCATGATTCTACATGAAAAACAGCTGGGTGTGTGCTAAGAGTCTGCTTCTGCACCAAAAAATCGCTCCCCCTTTTTCCTACTAATGCAACTGTGAAATCACCAGAGAAAAACGCAATAAATCTCTGCCTGTAATTCCTATTTGCACACAGAGTCATGTTTTCACATTAGTCACAAAACAAAATTTCTTTGCCAATTTGAAAGCACACTTACTGCTCTTTTTTTTTGGCAAGTGATAATCACTTTTACAGACTGACACATTATGAATCCACTTTTCAGATTTTTTAAAAAGCCCATGTCCAGACTGCTTTTTCAGACCACCACCATGTGTATCCTGGGTGACTGACTACACTCCAGCAAGGGCAACCAGCCTTAGTGATGCTGAATGTATTTGCATTACAGACTGAAACCTCAAACCCCACTCGCTTGTGAATACTGTGCATGATTCCACATGGAAAGCAGCTGGGTGTGTGCTAAGAGTCTGCTTCTGCACCAAAAAATCGCTCCCCCTTTTTCCTACTAATGCAACTGTGAAATCACCAGAGCAAAACGCAATAAATCTCTGGCTGTAATTCCTATTTGCACACAGAGTCATGTTTTCACATTAGTCACAAAACGAAATTTCTTTGCCAATTTGAAAGCACACTTACTGCTCTTTTTTTTTGGCAAGTGATAATCACTTTTACAGACTGACACATTATGAATCCACTTTTCAGATTTTTTAAAAAGCCCATGTCCAGACTGCTTTTTCAGACCACCACCATGTGTAACCTGGGTGACTGCCTACACTCCAGCAAGGGCAATCAGCCTTAGTGATGCTGAATGTATTTACATTACTGACTGAAACCTCAAACCCCACTCGCTTGTAAATACTGTGCATGATTCTACATGGAAAGCAGCTGGGTGTGTGCTAAGAGTCTGCTTCTGCACCAAAAAATCGCTCCCCCTTTTTCCTACTAATGCAACTGTGAAATCACCAGAGCAAAACGCAATAAATCTCTGGCTGTAATTCCTATTTGCACACAGAGTCATGTTTTCACATTAGTCACAAAACGAAATTTCTTTGCCAATTTGAAAGCACACTTACTGCTCTCTTTTTTGGCAAGTGATAATCACTTTTACAGACTGACACATTATGAATCCACTTTTCAGATTTTTTAAAAAGCCCATGTCCAGACTGCTTTTTCAGACCACCACCATGTGTAACCTGGGTGACTGCCTACACTCCAGCAAGGGCAACCAGCCTTAGTGATGCTGAATGTATTTGCATTACAGACTGAAACCTCAAACCCCACTCGCTTGTAAATACTGTGCATGATTCTACATGGAAAGGAGCTGGGTGTGTGCTAAGAGTCTGCTTCTGCACCAAAAAATCGCTCCCCCTTTTTCCTACTAATGCAACTGTGAAATCACCAGAGCAAAACGCAATAAATCTCTGCCTGTAATTCCTATTTGCACACAGAGTCATGTTTTCACATTAGTCACAAAACGAAATTTATTTGCCAATTTGAAAGCACACTTACTGCTCTTTTTTTTTAGCAAGTGATAATCACTTTTACAGACTGACACATTATGAATCCACTTTTCAGATTTTTTAAAAAGCCCATGTCCAGACTGCTTTTTCAGACCACCACCATGTGTATCCTGGGTGACTGCCTACACTCCAGCAAGGGCAACCAGCCTTAGTGATGCTGAATGTATTTGCATTACAGACTGAAACCTCAAACCCCACTCGCTTGTAAATACTGTGCATGATTCCACATGGAAAGCAGCTGGGTGTGTGCTAAGAGTCTGCTTCTGCACCAAAAAATCGCTCCCCCTTTTTCCTACTAATGCAACTGTGAAATCACCAGAGCAAAACGCAATAAATCTCTGCCTGTAATTCCTATTTGCACACAGAGTCATGTTTTCACATTAGTCACAAAACGAAATTTCTTTGCCAATTTGAAAGCACACTTACTGCTCTTTTTTTTTGGCAAGTGATAATCACTTTTACAGACTGACACATTATGAATCCACTTTTCAGATTTTTTAAAAAGCCCATGTCCAGACTGCTTTTTCAGACCACCACCATGTGTATCCTGGGTGACTGCCTACACTCCAGCAAGGGCAACCAGCCTTAGTGATGCTGAATGCATTTGCATTACAGACTGAAACCTCAAACCCCACTCGCTTGTAAATACTGTGCATGATTATACATGGAAAGGAGCTGGGTGTGTGCTAAGAGTCTGCTTCTGCACCAAAAAATCGCTCCCCCTTTTTCCTACTAATGCAACTGTGAAATCACCAGAGCAAAACGCAATAAATCTCTGCCTGTAATTCCTATTTGCACACAGAGTCATGTTTTCACATTAGTCACAAAACGAAATTTCTTTGCCAATTTGAAAGCACACTTACTGCTCTTTTTTTTTAGCAAGTGATAATCACTTTTACAGACTGACACATTATGAATCCACTTTTCAGATTTTTTAAAAAGCCCATGTCCAGACTGCTTTTTCAGACCACCACCATGTGTATCCTGGGTGACTGCCTACACTCCAGCAAGGGCAACCAGCCTTAGTGATGCTGAATGTATTTGCATTACAGACTGAAACCTCAAACCCCACTCGCTTGTAAATACTGTGCATGATTCTACATGAAAAACAGCTGGGTGTGTGCTAAGAGTCTGCTTCTGCACCAAAAAATCGCTCCCCCTTTTTCCTACTAATGCAACTGTGAAATCACCAGAGCAAAACGCAATAAATCTCTGCCTGTAATTCCTATTTGCACACAGAGTCATGTTTTCACATTAGTCACAAAACGAAATTTCTTTGCCAATTTGAAAGCACACTTACTGCTCTTTTTTTTTGGCAAGTGATAATCACTTTTACAGACTGACACATTATGAATCCACTTTTCAGATTTTTAAAAAAGCCCATGTCCAGACTGCTTTTTCAGACCACCACCATGTGTATCCTGGGTGACTGACTACACTCCAGCAAGGGCAACCAGCCTTAGTGATGCTGAATGTATTTGCATTACAGACTGAAACCTCAAACCCCACTCGCTTGTAAATACTGTGCATGATTATACATGGAAAGGAGCTGGGTGAGTGCTAAGAGTCTGCTTCTGCACCAAAAAATCGCTCCCCCTTTTTCCTACTAATGCAACTGTGAAATCACCAGAGCAAAACGCAATAAATCTCTGCCTGTAATTCCTATTTGCACACAGAGTCATGTTTTCACATTAGTCACAAAACGAAATTTCTTTGCCAATTTGAAAGCACACTTACTGCTCTTTTTTTAGCAAGTGATAATCACTTTTACAGACTGACACATTATGAATCCACTTTTCAGATTTTTTAAAAAGCCCATGTCCAGACTGCTTTTTCAGACCACCACCATGTGTAACCTGGGTGACTGCCTACACTCCAGCAAGGGCAATCAGCCTTAGTGATGCTGAATGTATTTACATTACTGACTGAAACCTCAAACCCCACTCGCTTGTAAATACTGTGCATGATTCTACATGGAAAGCAGCTGGGTGTGTGCTAAGAGTCTGCTTCTGCACCAAAAAATCGCTCCCCCTTTTTCCTACTAATGCAACTGTGAAATCACCAGAGCAAAACGCAATAAATCTCTGGCTGTAATTCCTATTTGCACACAGAGTCATGTTTTCACATTAGTCACAAAACGAAATTTCTTTGCCAATTTGAAAGCACACTTACTGCTCTTTTTTTTGGCAAGTGATAATCACTTTTACAGACTGACACATTATGAATCCACTTTTCAGATTTTTTAAAAAGCCCATGTCCAGACTGCTTTTTCAGACCACCACCATGTGTATCCTGGGTGACTGCCTACACTCCAGCAAGGGCAACCAGCCTTAGTGATGCTGAATGTATTTGCATTACAGACTGAAACCTCAAACCCCACTCGCTTGTAAATACTGTGCATGATTCTACATGAAAAACAGCTGGGTGTGTGCTAAGAGTCTGCTTCTGCACCAAAAAATCGCTCCCCCTTTTTCCTACTAATGCAACTGTGAAATCACCAGAGCAAAACGCAATAAATCTCTGCCTGTAATTCCTATTTGCACACAGAGTCATGTTTTCACATTAGTCACAAAACGAAATTTCTTTGCCAATTTGAAAGCACACTTACTGCTCTTTTTTTTTGGCAAGTGATAATCACTTTTACAGACTGACACATTATGAATCCACTTTTCAGATTTTTTAAAAAGCCCATGTCCAGACTGCTTTTTCAGACCACCACCATGTGTATCCTGGGTGACTGACTACACTCCAGCCAGGGCAACCAGCCTTAGTGATGCTGAATGTATTTGCATTACAGACTGAAACCTCAAACCCCACTCGCTTGTAAATACTGTGCATGATTATACATGGAAAGGAGCTGGGTGTGTGCTAAGAGTCTGCTTCTGCACCAAAAATCGCTCCCCCTTTTTCCTACTAATGCAACTGTGAAATCACCAGAGCAAAACGCAATAAATCTCTGCCTGTAATTCCTATTTGCACACAGAGTCATGTTTTCACATTAGTCACAAAACGAAATTTCTTTGCCAATTTGAAAGCACACTTACTGCTCTTTTTTTTTAGCAAGTGATAATCACTTTTACAGACTGACACATTATGAATCCACTTTTCAGATTTTTTAAAAAGCCCATGTCCAGACTGCTTTTTCAGACCACCACCATGTGTATCCTGGGTGACTGCCTACACTCCAGCAAGGGCAACCAGCCTTAGTGATGCTGAATGTATTTGCATTACAGACTGAAACCTCAAACCCCACTCGCTTGTAAATACTGTGCATGATTCCACATGGAAAGCAGCTGGGTGTGTGCTAAGAGTCTGCTTCTGCACCAAAAAATCGCTCCCCCTTTTTCCTACTAATGCAACTGTGAAATCACCAGAGCAAAACGCAATAAATCTCTGCCTGTAATTCCTATTTGCACACAGAGTCATGTTTTCACATTAGTCACAAAACGAAATTTCTTTGCCAATTTGAAAGCACACTTACTGCTCTTTTTTTTTGGCAAGTGATAATCACTTTTACAGACTGACACATTATGAATCCACTTTTCAGATTTTTTAAAAAGCCCATGTCCAGACTGCTTTTTCAGACCACCACCATGTGTATCCTGGGTGACTGCCTACACTCCAGCAAGGGCAACCAGCCTTAGTGATGCTGAATGTATTTGCATTACAGACTGAAACCTCAAACCCCACTCGCTTGTAAATACTGTGCATGATTCTACATGAAAAACAGCTGGGTGTGTGCTAAGAGTCTGCTTCTGCACCAAAAAATCGCTCCCCCTTTTTCCTACTAATGCAACTGTGAAATCACCAGAGAAAAACGCAATAAATCTCTGCCTGTAATTCCTATTTGCACACAGAGTCATGTTTTCACATTAGTCACAAAACAAAATTTCTTTGCCAATTTGAAAGCACACTTACTGCTCTTTTTTTTTGGCAAGTGATAATCACTTTTACAGACTGACACATTATGAATCCACTTTTCAGATTTTTTAAAAAGCCCATGTCCAGACTGCTTTTTCAGACCACCACCATGTGTATCCTGGGTGACTGACTACACTCCAGCAAGGGCAACCAGCCTTAGTGATGCTGAATGTATTTGCATTACAGACTGAAACCTCAAACCCCACTCGCTTGTGAATACTGTGCATGATTCCACATGGAAAGCAGCTGGGTGTGTGCTAAGAGTCTGCTTCTGCACCAAAAAATCGCTCCCCCTTTTTCCTACTAATGCAACTGTGAAATCACCAGAGCAAAACGCAATAAATCTCTGGCTGTAATTCCTATTTGCACACAGAGTCATGTTTTCACATTAGTCACAAAACGAAATTTCTTTGCCAATTTGAAAGCACACTTACTGCTCTTTTTTTTTGGCAAGTGATAATCACTTTTACAGACTGACACATTATGAATCCACTTTTCAGATTTTTTAAAAAGCCCATGTCCAGACTGCTTTTTCAGACCACCACCATGTGTAACCTGGGTGACTGCCTACACTCCAGCAAGGGCAATCAGCCTTAGTGATGCTGAATGTATTTACATTACTGACTGAAACCTCAAACCCCACTCGCTTGTAAATACTGTGCATGATTCTACATGGAAAGCAGCTGGGTGTGTGCTAAGAGTCTGCTTCTGCACCAAAAAATCGCTCCCCCTTTTTCCTACTAATGCAACTGTGAAATCACCAGAGCAAAACGCAATAAATCTCTGGCTGTAATTCCTATTTGCACACAGAGTCATGTTTTCACATTAGTCACAAAACGAAATTTCTTTGCCAATTTGAAAGCACACTTACTGCTCTCTTTTTTGGCAAGTGATAATCACTTTTACAGACTGACACATTATGAATCCACTTTTCAGATTTTTTAAAAAGCCCATGTCCAGACTGCTTTTTCAGACCACCACCATGTGTAACCTGGGTGACTGCCTACACTCCAGCAAGGGCAACCAGCCTTAGTGATGCTGAATGTATTTGCATTACAGACTGAAACC
Source organism: Triturus cristatus (assembly GCF_964204655.1). Taxonomy (NCBI): domain Eukaryota; kingdom Metazoa; phylum Chordata; class Amphibia; order Caudata; family Salamandridae; genus Triturus; species Triturus cristatus. The sequence goes on along the minus strand of NC_140588.1, from coordinate 852,532,828 downwards.
TCAAACCCCACTCGCTTGTAAATACTGTGCATGATTCTACATGGAAAGGAGCTGGGTGTGTGCTAAGAGTCTGCTTCTGCACCAAAAAATCGCTCCCCCTTTTTCCTACTAATGCAACTGTGAAATCACCAGAGCAAAACGCAATAAATCTCTGCCTGTAATTCCTATTTGCACACAGAGTCATGTTTTCACATTAGTCACAAAACGAAATTTATTTGCCAATTTGAAAGCAAACTTACTGCTCTTTTTTTTTAGCAAGTGATAATCACTTTTACAGACTGACACATTATGAATCCACTTTTCAGATTTTTTAAAAAGCCCATGTCCAGACTGCTTTTTCAGACCACCACCATGTGTATCCTGGGTGACTGCCTACACTCCAGCAAGGGCAACCAGCCTTAGTGATGCTGAATGTATTTGCATTACAGACTGAAACCTCAAACCCCACTCGCTTGTAAATACTGTGCATGATTCCACATGGAAAGCAGCTGGGTGTGTGCTAAGAGTCTGCTTCTGCACCAAAAAATCGCTCCCCCTTTTTCCTACTAATGCAACTGTGAAATCACCAGAGCAAAACGCAATAAATCTCTGCCTGTAATTCCTATTTGCACACAGAGTCATGTTTTCACATTAGTCACAAAACGAAATTTCTTTGCCAATTTGAAAGCACACTTACTGCTCTTTTTTTTTGGCAAGTGATAATCACTTTTACAGACTGACACATTATGAATCCACTTTTCAGATTTTTTAAAAAGCCCATGTCCAGACTGCTTTTTCAGACCACCACCATGTGTATCCTGGGTGACTGCCTACACTCCAGCAAGGGCAACCAGCCTTAGTGATGCTGAATGCATTTGCATTACAGACTGAAACCTCAAACCCCACTCGCTTGTAAATACTGTGCATGATTATACATGGAAAGGAGCTGGGTGTGTGCTAAGAGTCTGCTTCTGCACCAAAAAATCGCTCCCCCTTTTTCCTACTAATGCAACTGTGAAATCACCAGAGCAAAACGCAATAAATCTCTGCCTGTAATTCCTATTTGCACACAGAGTCATGTTTTCACATTAGTCACAAAACGAAATTTCTTTGCCAATTTGAAAGCACACTTACTGCTCTTTTTTTTTAGCAAGTGATAATCACTTTTACAGACTGACACATTATGAATCCACTTTTCAGATTTTTTAAAAAGCCCATGTCCAGACTGCTTTTTCAGACCACCACCATGTGTATCCTGGGTGACTGCCTACACTCCAGCAAGGGCAACCAGCCTTAGTGATGCTGAATGTATTTGCATTACAGACTGAAACCTCAAACCCCACTCGCTTGTAAATACTGTGCATGATTCTACATGAAAAACAGCTGGGTGTGTGCTAAGAGTCTGCTTCTGCACCAAAAAATCGCTCCCCCTTTTTCCTACTAATGCAACTGTGAAATCACCAGAGCAAAACGCAATAAATCTCTGCCTGTAATTCCTATTTGCACACAGAGTCATGTTTTCACATTAGTCACAAAACGAAATTTCTTTGCCAATTTGAAAGCACACTTACTGCTCTTTTTTTTTGGCAAGTGATAATCACTTTTACAGACTGACACATTATGAATCCACTTTTCAGATTTTTTAAAAAGCCCATGTCCAGACTGCTTTTTCAGACCACCACCATGTGTATCCTGGGTGACTGCCTACACTCCAGCAAGGGCAACCAGCCTTAGTGATGCTGAATGTATTTGCATTACAGACTGAAACCTCAAACCCCACTCGCTTGTAAATACTGTGCATGATTCTACATGAAAAACAGCTGGGTGTGTGCTAAGAGTCTGCTTCTGCACCAAAAAATCGCTCCCCCTTTTTCCTACTAATGCAACTGTGAAATCACCAGAGCAAAACGCAATAAATCTCTGCCTGTAATTCCTATTTGCACACAGAGTCATGTTTTCACATTAGTCACAAAACAACATTTCTTTGCCAATTTGAAAGCACACTTACTGCTCTTTTTTTTTTGCAAGTGATAATCACTTTTACAGACTGACACATTATGAATCCACTTTTCAGATTTTTTAAAAAGCCCATGTCCAGACTGCTTTTTCAGACCACCACCATGTGTATCCTGGGTGACTGACTACACTCCAGCCAGGGCAACCAGCCTTAGTGATGCTGAATGTATTTGCATTACAGACTGAAACCTCAAACCCCACTCGCTTGTAAATACTGTGCATGATTATACATGGAAAGGAGCTGGGTGTGTGCTAAGAGTCTGCTTCTGCACCAAAAATCGCTCCCCCTTTTTCCTACTAATGCAACTGTGAAATCACCAGAGCAAAACGCAATAAATCTCTGCCTGTAATTCCTATTTGCACACAGAGTCATGTTTTCACATTAGTCACAAAACGAAATTTCTTTGCCAATTTGAAAGCACACTTACTGCTCTTTTTTTTTAGCAAGTGATAATCACTTTTACAGACTGACACATTATGAATCCACTTTTCAGATTTTTTAAAAAGCCCATGTCCAGACTGCTTTTTCAGACCACCACCATGTGTATCCTGGGTGACTGCCTACACTCCAGCAAGGGCAACCAGCCTTAGTGATGCTGAATGTATTTGCATTACAGACTGAAACCTCAAACCCCACTCGCTTGTAAATACTGTGCATGATTCCACATGGAAAGCAGCTGGGTGTGTGCTAAGAGTCTGCTTCTGCACCAAAAAATCGCTCCCCCTTTTTCCTACTAATGCAACTGTGAAATCACCAGAGCAAAACGCAATAAATCTCTGCCTGTAATTCCTATTTGCACACAGAGTCATGTTTTCACATTAGTCACAAAACGAAATTTCTTTGCCAATTTGAAAGCACACTTACTGCTCTTTTTTTTTGGCAAGTGATAATCACTTTTACAGACTGACACATTATGAATCCACTTTTCAGATTTTTTAAAAAGCCCATGTCCAGACTGCTTTTTCAGACCACCACCATGTGTATCCTGGGTGACTGCCTACACTCCAGCAAGGGCAACCAGCCTTAGTGATGCTGAATGTATTTGCATTACAGACTGAAACCTCAAACCCCACTCGCTTGTAAATACTGTGCATGATTCTACATGAAAAACAGCTGGGTGTGTGCTAAGAGTCTGCTTCTGCACCAAAAAATCGCTCCCCCTTTTTCCTACTAATGCAACTGTGAAATCACCAGAGAAAAACGCAATAAATCTCTGCCTGTAATTCCTATTTGCACACAGAGTCATGTTTTCACATTAGTCACAAAACAAAATTTCTTTGCCAATTTGAAAGCACACTTACTGCTCTTTTTTTTTGGCAAGTGATAATCACTTTTACAGACTGACACATTATGAATCCACTTTTCAGATTTTTTAAAAAGCCCATGTCCAGACTGCTTTTTCAGACCACCACCATGTGTATCCTGGGTGACTGACTACACTCCAGCAAGGGCAACCAGCCTTAGTGATGCTGAATGTATTTGCATTACAGACTGAAACCTCAAACCCCACTCGCTTGTGAATACTGTGCATGATTCCACATGGAAAGCAGCTGGGTGTGTGCTAAGAGTCTGCTTCTGCACCAAAAAATCGCTCCCCCTTTTTCCTACTAATGCAACTGTGAAATCACCAGAGCAAAACGCAATAAATCTCTGGCTGTAATTCCTATTTGCACACAGAGTCATGTTTTCACATTAGTCACAAAACGAAATTTCTTTGCCAATTTGAAAGCACACTTACTGCTCTTTTTTTTTGGCAAGTGATAATCACTTTTACAGACTGACACATTATGAATCCACTTTTCAGATTTTTTAAAAAGCCCATGTCCAGACTGCTTTTTCAGACCACCACCATGTGTAACCTGGGTGACTGCCTACACTCCAGCAAGGGCAATCAGCCTTAGTGATGCTGAATGTATTTACATTACTGACTGAAACCTCAAACCCCACTCGCTTGTAAATACTGTGCATGATTCTACATGGAAAGCAGCTGGGTGTGTGCTAAGAGTCTGCTTCTGCACCAAAAAATCGCTCCCCCTTTTTCCTACTAATGCAACTGTGAAATCACCAGAGCAAAACGCAATAAATCTCTGGCTGTAATTCCTATTTGCACACAGAGTCATGTTTTCACATTAGTCACAAAACGAAATTTCTTTGCCAATTTGAAAGCACACTTACTGCTCTCTTTTTTGGCAAGTGATAATCACTTTTACAGACTGACACATTATGAATCCACTTTTCAGATTTTTTAAAAAGCCCATGTCCAGACTGCTTTTTCAGACCACCACCATGTGTAACCTGGGTGACTGCCTACACTCCAGCAAGGGCAACCAGCCTTAGTGATGCTGAATGTATTTGCATTACAGACTGAAACCTCAAACCCCACTCGCTTGTAAATACTGTGCATGATTCTACATGGAAAGGAGCTGGGTGTGTGCTAAGAGTCTGCTTCTGCACCAAAAAATCGCTCCCCCTTTTTCCTACTAATGCAACTGTGAAATCACCAGAGCAAAACGCAATAAATCTCTGCCTGTAATTCCTATTTGCACACAGAGTCATGTTTTCACATTAGTCACAAAACGAAATTTATTTGCCAATTTGAAAGCACACTTACTGCTCTTTTTTTTTAGCAAGTGATAATCACTTTTACAGACTGACACATTATGAATCCACTTTTCAGATTTTTTAAAAAGCCCATGTCCAGACTGCTTTTTCAGACCACCACCATGTGTATCCTGGGTGACTGCCTACACTCCAGCAAGGGCAACCAGCCTTAGTGATGCTGAATGTATTTGCATTACAGACTGAAACCTCAAACCCCACTCGCTTGTAAATACTGTGCATGATTCCACATGGAAAGCAGCTGGGTGTGTGCTAAGAGTCTGCTTCTGCACCAAAAAATCGCTCCCCCTTTTTCCTACTAATGCAACTGTGAAATCACCAGAGCAAAACGCAATAAATCTCTGCCTGTAATTCCTATTTGCACACAGAGTCATGTTTTCACATTAGTCACAAAACGAAATTTCTTTGCCAATTTGAAAGCACACTTACTGCTCTTTTTTTTTGGCAAGTGATAATCACTTTTACAGACTGACACATTATGAATCCACTTTTCAGATTTTTTAAAAAGCCCATGTCCAGACTGCTTTTTCAGACCACCACCATGTGTATCCTGGGTGACTGCCTACACTCCAGCAAGGGCAACCAGCCTTAGTGATGCTGAATGCATTTGCATTACAGACTGAAACCTCAAACCCCACTCGCTTGTAAATACTGTGCATGATTATACATGGAAAGGAGCTGGGTGTGTGCTAAGAGTCTGCTTCTGCACCAAAAAATCGCTCCCCCTTTTTCCTACTAATGCAACTGTGAAATCACCAGAGCAAAACGCAATAAATCTCTGCCTGTAATTCCTATTTGCACACAGAGTCATGTTTTCACATTAGTCACAAAACGAAATTTCTTTGCCAATTTGAAAGCACACTTACTGCTCTTTTTTTTTAGCAAGTGATAATCACTTTTACAGACTGACACATTATGAATCCACTTTTCAGATTTTTTAAAAAGCCCATGTCCAGACTGCTTTTTCAGACCACCACCATGTGTATCCTGGGTGACTGCCTACACTCCAGCAAGGGCAACCAGCCTTAGTGATGCTGAATGTATTTGCATTACAGACTGAAACCTCAAACCCCACTCGCTTGTAAATACTGTGCATGATTCTACATGAAAAACAGCTGGGTGTGTGCTAAGAGTCTGCTTCTGCACCAAAAAATCGCTCCCCCTTTTTCCTACTAATGCAACTGTGAAATCACCAGAGCAAAACGCAATAAATCTCTGCCTGTAATTCCTATTTGCACACAGAGTCATATTTTCACATTAGTCACAAAACGAAATTTCTTTGCCAATTTGAAAGCACACTTACTGCTCTTTTTTTTTGGCAAGTGATAATCACTTTTACAGACTGACACATTATGAATCCACTTTTCAGATTTTTTAAAAAGCCCATGTCCAGACTGCTTTTTCAGACCACCACCATGTGTATCCTGGGTGACTGACTACACTCCAGCAAGGGCAACCAGCCTTAGTGATGCTGAATGTATTTGCATTACAGACTGAAACCTCAAACCCCACTAGCTTGTAAATACTGTGCATGATTATACATGGAAAGGAGCTGGGTGAGTGCTAAGAGTCTGCTTCTGCACCAAAAAATCGCTCCCCCTTTTTCCTACTAATGCAACTGTGAAATCACCAGAGCAAAACACAATAAATCTCTGCCTGTAATTCCTATTTGCACACAGAGTCATGTTTTCACATTAGTCACAAAACGAAATTTCTTTGCCAATTTGAAAGCACACTTACTGCTCTTTTTTTTTAGCAAGTGATAATCACTTTTACAGACTGACACATTATGAATCCACTTTTCAGATTTTTTAAAAAGCCCATGTCCAGACTGCTTTTTCAGACCACCACCATGTGTATCCTGGGTGACTGCCTACACTCCAGCAAGGGCAACCAGCCTTAGTGATGCTGAATGTATTTGCATTACAGACTGAAACCTCAAACCCCACTCGCTTGTAAATACTGTGCATGATTCCACATGGAAAGCAGCTGGGTGTGTGCTAAGAGTCTGCTTCTGCACCAAAAAATCGCTCCCCCTTTTTCCTACTAATGCAACTGTGAAATCACCAGAGCAAAACGCAATAAATCTCTGCCTGTAATTCCTATTTGCACACAGAGTCATGTTTTCACATTAGTCACAAAACGAAATTTCTTTGCCAATTTGAAAGCACACTTACTGCTCTTTTTTTTTGGCAAGTGATAATCACTTTTACAGACTGACACATTATGAATCCACTTTTCAGATTTTTTAAAAAGCCCATGTCCAGACTGCTTTTTCAGACCACCACCATGTGTATCCTGGGTGACTGCCTACACTCCAGCAAGGGCAACCAGCCTTAGTGATGCTGAATGTATTTGCATTACAGACTGAAACCTCAAACCCCACTCGCTTGTAAATACTGTGCATGATTCTACATGAAAAACAGCTGGGTGTGTGCTAAGAGTCTGCTTCTGCACCAAAAAATCGCTCCCCCTTTTTCCTACTAATGCAACTGTGAAATCACCAGAGCAAAACGCAATAAATCTCTGCCTGTAATTCCTATTTGCACACAGAGTCATGTTTTCACATTAGTCACAAAACAAAATTTCTTTGCCAATTTGAAAGCACACTTACTGCTCTTTTTTTTTGGCAAGTGATAATCACTTTTACAGACTGACACATTATGAATCCACTTTTCAGATTTTTTAAAAAGCCCATGTCCAGACTGCTTTTTCAGACCACCACCATGTGTATCCTGGGTGACTGACTACACTCCAGCAAGGGCAACCAGCCTTAGTGATGCTGAATGTATTTGCATTACAGACTGAAACCTCAAACCCCACTCGCTTGTAAATACTGTGCATGATTCTACATGAAAAACAGCTGGGTGTGTGCTAAGAGTCTGCTTCTGCACCAAAAAATCGCTCCCCCTTTTTCCTACTAATGCAACTGTGAAATCACCAGAGCAAAACGCAATAAATCTCTGCCTGTAATTCCTATTTGCACACAGAGTCATGTTTTCACATTAGTCACAAAACGAAATTTCTTTGCCAATTTGAAAGCACACTTACTGCTCTTTTTTTTTGGCAAGTGATAATCACTTTTACAGACTGACACATTATGAATCCACTTTTCAGATTTTTTAAAAAGCCCATGTCCAGACTGCTTTTTCAGACCACCACCATGTGTATCCTGGGTGACTGACTACACTCCAGCAAGGGCAACCAGCCTTAGTGATGCTGAATGTATTTGCATTACAGACTGAAACCTCAAACCCCACTCGCTTGTAAATACTGTGCATGATTATACATGGAAAGGAGCTGGGTGTGTGCTAAGAGTCTGCTTCTGCACCAAAAAATCGCTCCCCCTTTTTCCTACTGATGCAACTGTGAAATCACCAGAGCAAAACGCAATAAATCTCTGCCTGTAATTCCTATTTGCACACAGAGTCATGTTTTCACATTAGTCACAAAACAAAATTTCTTTGCCAATTTGAAAGCACACTTACTGCTCTTTTTTTTTAGCAAGTGATAATCACTTTTACAGACTGACACATTATGAATCCACTTTTCAGATTTTTTAAAAAGCCCATATCCAGACTGCTTTTTCAGACCACCACCATGTGTATCCTGGGTGACTGCCTACACTCCAGCAAGGGCAACCAGCCTTAGTGATGCTGAATGTATTTGCATTACAGACTGAAACCTCAAACCCCACTCGCTTGTGAATACTGTGCATGATTCCACATGGAAAGCAGCTGGGTGTGTGCTAAGAGTCTGCTTCTGCACCAAAAAATCGCTCCCCCTTTTTCCTACTAATGCAACTGTGAAATCACCAGAGCAAAACGCAATAAATCTCTGGCTGTAATTCCTATTTGCACACAGAGTCATGTTTTCACATTAGTCACAAAACGAAATTTCTTTGCCAATTTGAAAGCACACTTACTGCTCTTTTTTTTTGGCAAGTGATAATCACTTTTACAGACTGACACATTATGAATCCACTTTTCAGATTTTTTAAAAAGCCCATGTCCAGACTGCTTTTTCAGACCACCACCATGTGTAACCTGGGTGACTGCCTACACTCCAGCAAGGGCAATCAGCCTTAGTGATGCTGAATGTATTTACATTACTGACTGAAACCTCAAACCCCACTCGCTTGTAAATACTGTGCATGATTCTACATGGAAAGCAGCTGGGTGTGTGCTAAGAGTCTGCTTCTGCACCAAAAAATCGCTCCCCCTTTTTCCTACTAATGCAACTGTGAAATCACCAGAGCAAAACGCAATAAATCTCTGGCTGTAATTCCTATTTGCACACAGAGTCATGTTTTCACATTAGTCACAAAACGAAATTTCTTTGCCAATTTGAAAGCACACTTACTGCTCTTTTTTTTGGCAAGTGATAATCACTTTTACAGACTGACACATTATGAATCCACTTTTCAGATTTTTTAAAAAGCCCATGTCCAGACTGCTTTTTCAGACCACCACCATGTGTAACCTGGGTGACTGCCTACACTCCAGCAAGGGCAACCAGCCTTAGTGATGCTGAATGTATTTGCATTACAGACTGAAACCTCAAACCCCACTCGCTTGTAAATACTGTGCATGATTCTACATGGAAAGGAGCTGGGTGTGTGCTAAGAGTCTGCTTCTGCACCAAAAAATCGCTCCCCCTTTTTCCTACTAATGCAACTGTGAAATCACCAGAGCAAAACGCAATAAATCTCTGCCTGTAATTCCTATTTGCACACAGAGTCATGTTTTCACATTAGTCACAAAACGAAATTTATTTGCCAATTTGAAAGCACACTTACTGCTCTTTTTTTTTAGCAAGTGATAATCACTTTTACAGACTGACACATTATGAATCCACTTTTCAGATTTTTTAAAAAGCCCATGTCCAGACTGCTTTTTCAGACCACCACCATGTGTATCCTGGGTGACTGCCTACACTCCAGCAAGGGCAACCAGCCTTAGTGATGCTGAATGTATTTGCATTACAGACTGAAACCTCAAACCCCACTCGCTTGTAAATACTGTGCATGATTCCACATGGAAAGCAGCTGGGTGTGTGCTAAGAGTCTGCTTCTGCACCAAAAAATCGCTCCCCCTTTTTCCTACTAATGCAACTGTGAAATCACCAGAGCAAAACGCAATAAATCTCTGCCTGTAATTCCTATTTGCACACAGAGTCATGTTTTCACATTAGTCACAAAACGAAATTTCTTTGCCAATTTGAAAGCACACTTACTGCTCTTTTTTTTTGGCAAGTGATAATCACTTTTACAGACTGACACATTATGAATCCACTTTTCAGATTTTTTAAAAAGCCCATGTCCAGACTGCTTTTTCAGACCACCACCATGTGTATCCTGGGTGACTGCCTACACTCCAGCAAGGGCAACCAGCCTTAGTGATGCTGAATGCATTTGCATTACAGACTGAAACCTCAAACCCCACTCGCTTGTAAATACTGTGCATGATTATACATGGAAAGGAGCTGGGTGTGTGCTAAGAGTCTGCTTCTGCACCAAAAAATCGCTCCTTCTTTTTCCTACTAATGCAACTGTGAAATCACCAGAGCAAAACGCAATAAATCTCTGCCTGTAATTCCTATTTGCACACAGAGTCATGTTTTCACATTAGTCACAAAACGAAATTTCTTTGCCAATTTGAAAGCACACTTACTGCTCTTTTTTTTGGCAAGTGATAATCACTTTTACAGACTGACACATTATGAATCCACTTTTCAGATTTTTTAAAAAGCCCATGTCCAGACTGCTTTTTCAGACCACCACCATGTGTATCCTGGGTGACTGCCTACAGTCCAGCAAGGGCAACCAGCCTTAGTGATGCTGAATGTATTTGCATTACAGACTGAAACCTCAAACCCCACTCGCTTGTAAATACTGTGCATGATTCTACATGAAAAACAGCTGGGTGTGTGCTAAGAGTCTGCTTCTGCACCAAAAAATCGCTCCCCCTTTTTCCTACTAATGCAACTGTGAAATCACCAGAGCAAAACGCAATAAATCTCTGCCTGTAATTCCTATTTGCACACAGAGTCATGTTTTCACATTAGTCACAAAACGAAATTTCTTTGCCAATTTGAAAGCACACTTACTGCTCTTTTTTTTTGGCAAGTGATAATCACTTTTACAGACTGACACATTATGAATCCACTTTTCAGATTTTTTAAAAAGCCCATGTCCAGACTGCTTTTTCAGACCACCACCATGTGTATCCTGGGTGACTGACTACACTCCAGCCAGGGCAACCAGCCTTAGTGATGCTGAATGTATTTGCATTACAGACTGAAACCTCAAACCCCACTCGCTTGTAAATACTGTGCATGATTATACATGGAAAGGAGCTGGGTGTGTGCTAAGAGTCTGCTTCTGCACCAAAAAATCGCTCCCCCTTTTTCCTACTAATGCAACTGTGAAATCACCAGAGCAAAACGCAATAAATCTCTGCCTGTAATTCCTATTTGCACACAGAGTCATGTTTTCACATTAGTCACAAAACGAAATTTCTTTGCCAATTTGAAAGCACACTTACTGCTCTTTTTTTTTAGCAAGTGATAATCACTTTTACAGACTGACACATTATGAATCCACTTTTCAGATTTTTTAAAAAGCCCATGTCCAGACTGCTTTTTCAGACCACCACCATGTGTATCCTGGGTGACTGCCTACACTCCAGCAAGGGCAACCAGCCTTAGTGATGCTGAATGTATTTGCATTACAGACTGAAACCTCAAACCCCACTCGCTTGTAAATACTGTGCATGATTCCACATGGAAAGCAGCTGGGTGTGTGCTAAGAGTCTGCTTCTGCACCAAAAAATCGCTCCCCCTTTTTCCTACTAATGCAACTGTGAAATCACCAGAGCAAAACGCAATAAATCTCTGCCTGTAATTCCTATTTGCACACAGAGTCATGTTTTCACATTAGTCACAAAACGAAATTTCTTTGCCAATTTGAAAGCACACTTACTGCTCTTTTTTTTTGGCAAGTGATAATCACTTTTACAGACTGACACATTATGAATCCACTTTTCAGATTTTTTAAAAAGCCCATGTCCAGACTGCTTTTTCAGACCACCACCATGTGTATCCTGGGTGACTGCCTACACTCCAGCAAGGGCAACCAGCCTTAGTGATGCTGAATGTATTTGCATTACAGACTGAAACCTCAAACCCCACTCGCTTGTAAATACTGTGCATGATTCTACATGAAAAACAGCTGGGTGTGTGCTAAGAGTCTGCTTCTGCACCAAAAAATCGCTCCCCCTTTTTCCTACTAATGCAACTGTGAAATCACCAGAGCAAAACGCAATAAATCTCTGCCTGTAATTCCTATTTGCACACAGAGTCATGTTTTCACATTAGTCACAAAACAAAATTTCTTTGCCAATTTGAAAGCACACTTACTGCTCTTTTTTTTTGGCAAGTGATAATCACTTTTACAGACTGACACATTATGAATCCACTTTTCAGATTTTTTAAAAAGCCCATGTCCAGACTGCTTTTTCAGACCACCACCATGTGTATCCTGGGTGACTGACTACACTCCAGCAAGGGCAACCAGCCTTAGTGATGCTGAATGTATTTGCATTACAGACTGAAACCTCAAACCCCACTCGCTTGTGAATACTGTGCATGATTCCACATGGAAAGCAGCTGGGTGTGTGCTAAGAGTCTGCTTCTGCACCAAAAAATCGCTCCCCCTTTTTCCTACTAATGCAACTGTGAAATCACCAGAGCAAAACGCAATATATCTCTGGCTGTAATTCCTATTTGCACACAGAGTCATGTTTTCACATTAGTCACAAAACGAAATTTCTTTGCCAATTTGAAAGCACACTTACTGCTCTTTTTTTTTGGCAAGTGATAATCACTTTTACAGACTGACACATTATGAATCCACTTTTCAGATTTTTTAAAAAGCCCATGTCCAGACTGCTTTTTCAGACCACCACCATGTGTAACCTGGGTGACTGCCTACACTCCAGCAAGGGCAATCAGCCTTAGTGATGCTGAATGTATTTACATTACTGACTGAAACCTCAAACCCCACTCGCTTGTAAATACTGTGCATGATTCTACATGGAAAGCAGCTGGGTGTGTGCTAAGAGTCTGCTTCTGCACCAAAAAATCGCTCCCCCTTTTTCCTACTAATGCAACTGTGAAATCACCAGAGCAAAACGCAATAAATCTCTGGCTGTAATTCCTATTTGCACACAGAGTCATGTTTTCACATTAGTCACAAAACGAAATTTCTTTGCCAATTTGAAAGCACACTTACTGCTCTTTTTTTTGGCAAGTGATAATCACTTTTACAGACTGACACATTATGAATCCACTTTTCAGATTTTTTAAAAAGCCCATGTCCAGACTGCTTTTTCAGACCACCACCATGTGTAACCTGGGTGACTGCCTACACTCCAGCAAGGGCAACCAGCCTTAGTGATGCTGAATGTATTTGCATTACAGACTGAAACCTCAAACCCCACTCGCTTGTAAATACTGTGCATGATTCTACATGGAAAGGAGCTGGGTGTGTGCTAAGAGTCTGCTTCTGCACCAAAAAATCGCTCCCCCTTTTTCCTACTAATGCAACTGTGAAATCACCAGAGCAAAACGCAATAAATCTCTGCCTGTAATTCCTATTTGCACAGAGTCATGTTTTCACATTAGTCACAAAACGAAATTTATTTGCCAATTTGAAAGCACACTTACTGCTCTTTTTTTTTAGCAAGTGATAATCACTTTTACAGACTGACACATTATGAATCCACTTTTCAGATTTTTTAAAAAGCCCATGTCCAGACTGCTTTTTCAGACCACCACCATGTGTATCCTGGGTGACTGCCTACACTCCAGCAAGGGCAACCACCTTAGTGATGCTGAATGTATTTGCATTACAGACTGAAACCTCAAACCCCACTCGCTTGTAAATACTGTGCATGATTCCACATGGAAAGCAGCTGGGTGTGTGCTAAGAGTCTGCTTCTGCACCAAAAAATCGCTCCCCCTTTTTCCTACTAATGCAACTGTGAAATCACCAGAGCAAAACGCAATAAATCTCTGCCTGTAATTCCTATTTGCACACAGAGTCATGTTTTCACATTAGTCACAAAACGAAATTTCTTTGCCAATTTGAAAGCACACTTACTGCTCTTTTTTTTTGGCAAGTGATAATCACTTTTACAGACTGACACATTATGAATCCACTTTTCAGATTTTTTAAAAAGCCCATGTCCAGACTGCTTTTTCAGACCACCACCATGTGTATCCTGGGTGACTGCCTACACTCCAGCAAGGGCAACCAGCCTTAGTGATGCTGAATGCATTTGCATTACAGACTGAAACCTCAAACCCCACTCGCTTGTAAATACTGTGCATGATTATACATGGAAAGGAGCTGGGTGTGTGCTAAGAGTCTGCTTCTGCACCAAAAAATCGCTCCCCCTTTTTCCTACTAATGCAACTGTGAAATCACCAGAGCAAAACGCAATAAATCTCTGCCTGTAATTCCTATTTGCACACAGAGTCATGTTTTCACATTAGTCACAAAACGAAATTTCTTTGCCAATTTGAAAGCACACTTACTGCTCTTTTTTTTTAGCAAGTGATAATCACTTTTACAGACTGACACATTATGAATCCACTTTTCAGATTTTTTAAAAAGCCCATGTCCAGACTGCTTTTTCAGACCACCACCATGTGTAACCTGGGTGACTGCCTACACTCCAGCAAGGGCAATCAGCCTTAGTGATGCTGAATGTATTTACATTACTGACTGAAACCTCAAACCCCACTCGCTTGTAAATACTGTGCATGATTCTACATGGAAAGCAGCTGGGTGTGTGCTAAGAGTCTGCTTCTGCACCAAAAAATCGCTCCCCCTTTTTCCTACTAATGCAACTGTGAAATCACCAGAGCAAAACGCAATAAATCTCTGGCTGTAATTCCTATTTGCACACAGAGTCATGTTTTCACATTAGTCACAAAACGAAATTTCTTTGCCAATTTGAAAGCACACTTACTGCTCTTTTTTTTGGCAAGTGATAATCACTTTTACAGACTGACACATTATGAATCCACTTTTCAGATTTTTTAAAAAGCCCATGTCCAGACTGCTTTTTCAGACCACCACCATGTGTATCCTGGGTGACTGCCTACACTCCAGCAAGGGCAACCAGCCTTAGTGATGCTGAATGTATTTGCATTACAGACTGAAACCTCAAACCCCACTCGCTTGTAAATACTGTGCATGATTCTACATGAAAAACAGCTGGGTGTGTGCTAAGAGTCTGCTTCTGCACCAAAAAATCGCTCCCCCTTTTTCCTACTAATGCAACTGTGAAATCACCAGAGCAAAACGCAATAAATCTCTGCCTGTAATTCCTATTTGCACACAGAGTCATGTTTTCACATTAGTCACAAAACGAAATTTCTTTGCCAATTTGAAAGCACACTTACTGCTCTTTTTTTTTGGCAAGTGATAATCACTTTTACAGACTGACACATTATGAATCCACTTTTCAGATTTTTTAAAAAGCCCATGTCCAGACTGCTTTTTCAGACCACCACCATGTGTATCCTGGGTGACTGACTACACTCCAGCAAGGGCAACCAGCCTTAGTGATGCTGAATGTATTTGCATTACAGACTGAAACCTCAAACCCCACTCGCTTGTAAATACTGTGCATGATTATACATGGAAAGGAGCTGGGTGTGTGCTAAGAGTCTGCTTCTGCACCAAAAAATCGCTCCCCCTTTTTCCTACTAATGCAACTGTGAAATCACCAGAGCAAAACGCAATAAATCTCTGCCTGTAATTCCTATTTGCACACAGAGTCATGTTTTCACATTAGTCACAAAACGAAATTTCTTTGCCAATTTGAAAGCACACTTACTGCTCTTTTTTTTTAGCAAGTGATAATCACTTTTACAGACTGACACATTATGAATCCACTTTTCAGATTTTTTAAAAAGCCCATGTCCAGACTGCTTTTTCAGACCACCACCATGTGTATCCTGGGTGACTGCCTACACTCCAGCAAGGGCAACCAGCCTTAGTGATGCTGAATGTATTTGCATTACAGACTGAAACCTCAAACCCCACTCGCTTGTAAATACTGTGCATGATTCCACATGGAAAGCAGCTGGGTGTGTGCTAAGAGTCTGCTTCTGCACCAAAAAATCGCTCCCCCTTTTTCCTACTAATGCAACTGTGAAATCACCAGAGCAAAACGCAATAAATCTCTGCCTGTAATTCCTATTTGCACACAGAGTCATGTTTTCACATTAGTCACAAAACGAAATTTCTTTGCCAATTTGAAAGCACACTTACTGCTCTTTTTTTTTGGCAAGTGATAATCACTTTTACAGACTGACACATTATGAATCCACTTTTCAGATTTTTTAAAAAGCCCATGTCCAGACTGCTTTTTCAGACCACCACCATGTGTATCCTGGGTGACTGCCTACACTCCAGCAAGGGCAACCAGCCTTAGTGATGCTGAATGTATTTGCATTACAGACTGAAACCTCAAACCCCACTCGCTTGTAAATACTGTGCATGATTCTACATGAAAAACAGCTGGGTGTGTGCTAAGAGTCTGCTTCTGCACCAAAAAATCGCTCCCCCTTTTTCCTACTAATGCAACTGTGAAATCACCGGAGCAAAACGCAATAAATCTCTGCCTGTAATTCCTATTTGCACACAGAGTCATGTTTTCACATTAGTCACAAAACAAAATTTCTTTGCCAATTTGAAAGCACACTTACTGCTCTTTTTTTTTGGCAAGTGATAATCACTTTTACAGACTGACACATTATGAATCCACTTTTCAGATTTTTTAAAAAGCCCATGTCCAGACTGCTTTTTCAGACCACCACCATGTGTATCCTGGGTGACTGACTACACTCCAGCAAGGGCAACCAGCCTTAGTGATGCTGAATGTATTTGCATTACAGACTGAAACCTCAAACCCCACTCGCTTGTAAATACTGTGCATGATTATACATGGAAAGGAGCTGGGTGTGTGCTAAGAGTCTGCTTCTGCACCAAAAAATCGCTCCCCCTTTTTCCTACTAATGCAACTGTGAAATCACCAGAGCAAAACGCAATAAATCTCTGCCTGTAATTCCTATTTGCACACAGAGTCATGTTTTCACATTAGTCACAAAACGAAATTTCTTTGCCAATTTGAAAGCACACTTACTGCTCTTTTTTTTTAGCAAGTGATAATCACTTTTACAGACTGACACATTATGAATCCACTTTTCAGATTTTTTAAAAAGCCCATATCCAGACTGCTTTTTCAGACCACCACCATGTGTATCCTGGGTGACTGCCTACACTCCAGCAAGGGCAACCAGCCTTAGTGATGCTGAATGTATTTGCATTACAGACTGAAACCTCAAACCCCACTCGCTTGTAAATACTGTGCATGATTCCACATGGAAAGCAGCTGGGTGTGTGCTAAGAGTCTGCTTCTGCACCAAAAAATCGCTCCCCCTTTTTCCTACTAATGCAACTGTGAAATCACCAGAGCAAAACGCAATAAATCTCTGCCTGTAATTCCTATTTGCACACAGAGTCATGTTTTCACATTAGTCACAAAACGAAATTTCTTTGCCAATTTGAAAGCACACTTACTGCTCTTTTTTTTTGGCAAGTGATAATCACTTTTACAGACTGACACATTATGAATCCACTTTTCAGATTTTTTAAAAAGCCCATGTCCAGACTGCTTTTTCAGACCACCACCATGTGTATCCTGGGTGACTGCCTACACTCCAGCAAGGGCAACCAGCCTTAGTGATGCTGAATGTATTTGCATTACAGACTGAAACCTCAAACCCCACTCGCTTGTAAATACTGTGCATGATTCTACATGAAAAACAGCTGGGTGTGTGCTAAGAGTCTGCTTCTGCACCAAAAAATCGCTCCCCCTTTTTCCTACTAATGCAACTGTGAAATCACCAGAGCAAAACGCAATAAATCTCTGCCTGTAATTCCTATTTGCACACAGAGTCATGTTTTCACATTAGTCACAAAACAAAATTTCTTTGCCAATTTGAAAGCACACTTACTGCTCTTTTTTTTTGGCAAGTGATAATCACTTTTACAGACTGACACATTATGAATCCACTTTTCAGATTTTTTAAAAAGCCCATGTCCAGACTGCTTTTTCAGACCACCACCATGTGTATCCTGGGTGACTGACTACACTCCAGCAAGGGCAACCAGCCTTAGTGATGCTGAATGTATTTGCATTACAGACTGAAACCTCAAACCCCACTCGCTTGTAAATACTGTGCATGATTCTACATGAAAAACAGCTGGGTGTGTGCTAAGAGTCTGCTTCTGCACCAAAAAATCGCTCCCCCTTTTTCCTACTAATGCAACTGTGAAATCACCAGAGCAAAACGCAATAAATCTCTGCCTGTAATTCCTATTTGCACACAGAGTCATGTTTTCACATTAGTCACAAAACGAAATTTCTTTGCCAATTTGAAAGCACACTTACTGCTCTTTTTTTTTGGCAAGTGATAATCACTTTTACAGACTGACACATTATGAATCCACTTTTCAGATTTTTTAAAAAGCCCATGTCCAGACTGCTTTTTCAGACCACCACCATGTGTATCCTGGGTGACTGACTACACTCCAGCAAGGGCAACCAGCCTTAGTGATGCTGAATGTATTTGCATTACAGACTGAAACCTCAAACCCCACTCGCTTGTAAATACTGTGCATGATTATACATGGAAAGGAGCTGGGTGTGTGCTAAGAGTCTGCTTCTGCACCAAAAAATCGCTCCCCCTTTTTCCTACTGATGCAACTGTGAAATCACCAGAGCAAAACGCAATAAATCTCTGCCTGTAATTCCTATTTGCACACAGAGTCATGTTTTCACATTAGTCACAAAACAAAATTTCTTTGCCAATTTGAAAGCACACTTACTGCTCTTTTTTTTTAGCAAGTGATAATCACTTTTACAGACTGACACATTATGAATCCACTTTTCAGATTTTTTAAAAAGCCCATATCCAGACTGCTTTTTCAGACCACCACCATGTGTATCCTGGGTGACTGCCTACACTCCAGCAAGGGCAACCAGCCTTAGTGATGCTGAATGTATTTGCATTACAGACTGAAACCTCAAACCCCACTCGCTTGTGAATACTGTGCATGATTCCACATGGAAAGCAGCTGGGTGTGTGCTAAGAGTCTGCTTCTGCACCAAAAAATCGCTCCCCCTTTTTCCTACTAATGCAACTGTGAAATCACCAGAGCAAAACGCAATAAATCTCTGGCTGTAATTCCTATTTGCACACAGAGTCATGTTTTCACATTAGTCACAAAACGAAATTTCTTTGCCAATTTGAAAGCACACTTACTGCTCTTTTTTTTTGGCAAGTGATAATCACTTTTACAGACTGACACATTATGAATCCACTTTTCAGATTTTTTAAAAAGCCCATGTCCAGACTGCTTTTTCAGACCACCACCATGTGTAACCTGGGTGACTGCCTACACTCCAGCAAGGGCAATCAGCCTTAGTGATGCTGAATGTATTTACATTACTGACTGAAACCTCAAACCCCACTCGCTTGTAAATACTGTGCATGATTCTACATGGAAAGCAGCTGGGTGTGTGCTAAGAGTCTGCTTCTGCACCAAAAAATCGCTCCCCCTTTTTCCTACTAATGCAACTGTGAAATCACCAGAGCAAAACGCAATAAATCTCTGGCTGTAATTCCTATTTGCACACAGAGTCATGTTTTCACATTAGTCACAAAACGAAATTTCTTTGCCAATTTGAAAGCACACTTACTGCTCTTTTTTTTGGCAAGTGATAATCACTTTTACAGACTGACACATTATGAATCCACTTTTCAGATTTTTTAAAAAGCCCATGTCCAGACTGCTTTTTCAGACCACCACCATGTGTAACCTGGGTGACTGCCTACACTCCAGCAAGGGCAACCAGCCTTAGTGATGCTGAATGTATTTGCATTACAGACTGAAACCTCAAACCCCACTCGCTTGTAAATACTGTGCATGATTCTACATGGAAAGGAGCTGGGTGTGTGCTAAGAGTCTGCTTCTGCACCAAAAAATCGCTCCCCCTTTTTCCTACTAATGCAACTGTGAAATCACCAGAGCAAAACGCAATAAATCTCTGCCTGTAATTCCTATTTGCACACAGAGTCATGTTTTCACATTAGTCACAAAACGAAATTTATTTGCCAATTTGAAAGCACACTTACTGCTCTTTTTTTTTAGCAAGTGATAATCACTTTTACAGACTGACACATTATGAATCCACTTTTCAGATTTTTTAAAAAGCCCATGTCCAGACTGCTTTTTCAGACCACCACCATGTGTATCCTGGGTGACTGCCTACACTCCAGCAAGGGCAACCAGCCTTAGTGATGCTGAATGTATTTGCATTACAGACTGAAACCTCAAACCCCACTCGCTTGTAAATACTGTGCATGATTCCACATGGAAAGCAGCTGGGTGTGTGCTAAGAGTCTGCTTCTGCACCAAAAAATCGCTCCCCCTTTTTCCTACTAATGCAACTGTGAAATCACCAGAGCAAAACGCAATAAATCTCTGCCTGTAATTCCTATTTGCACACAGAGTCATGTTTTCACATTAGTCACAAAACGAAATTTCTTTGCCAATTTGAAAGCACACTTACTGCTCTTTTTTTTTGGCAAGTGATAATCACTTTTACAGACTGACACATTATGAATCCACTTTTCAGATTTTTTAAAAAGCCCATGTCCAGACTGCTTTTTCAGACCACCACCATGTGTATCCTGGGTGACTGCCTACACTCCAGCAAGGGCAACCAGCCTTAGTGATGCTGAATGCATTTGCATTACAGACTGAAACCTCAAACCCCACTCGCTTGTAAATACTGTGCATGATTATACATGGAAAGGAGCTGGGTGTGTGCTAAGAGTCTGCTTCTGCACCAAAAAATCGCTCCTTCTTTTTCCTACTAATGCAACTGTGAAATCACCAGAGCAAAACGCAATAAATCTCTGCCTGTAATTCCTATTTGCACACAGAGTCATGTTTTCACATTAGTCACAAAACGAAATTTCTTTGCCAATTTGAAAGCACACTTACTGCTCTTTTTTTTTAGCAAGTGATAATCACTTTTACAGACTGACACATTATGAATCCACTTTTCAGATTTTTTAAAAAGCCCATGTCCAGACTGCTTTTTCAGACCACCACCATGTGTAACCTGGGTGACTGCCTACACTCCAGCAAGGGCAATCAGCCTTAGTGATGCTGAATGTATTTACATTACTGACTGAAACCTCAAACCCCACTCGCTTGTAAATACTGTGCATGATTCTACATGGAAAGCAGCTGGGTGTGTGCTAAGAGTCTGCTTCTGCACCAAAAAATCGCTCCCCCTTTTTCCTACTAATGCAACTGTGAAATCACCAGAGCAAAACGCAATAAATCTCTGGCTGTAATTCCTATTTGCACACAGAGTCATGTTTTCACATTAGTCACAAAACGAAATTTCTTTGCCAATTTGAAAGCACACTTACTGCTCTTTTTTTTGGCAAGTGATAATCACTTTTACAGACTGACACATTATGAATCCACTTTTCAGATTTTTTAAAAAGCCCATGTCCAGACTGCTTTTTCAGACCACCACCATGTGTATCCTGGGTGACTGCCTACAGTCCAGCAAGGGCAACCAGCCTTAGTGATGCTGAATGTATTTGCATTACAGACTGAAACCTCAAACCCCACTCGCTTGTAAATACTGTGCATGATTCTACATGAAAAACAGCTGGGTGTGTGCTAAGAGTCTGCTTCTGCACCAAAAAATCGCTCCCCCTTTTTCCTACTAATGCAACTGTGAAATCACCAGAGCAAAACGCAATAAATCTCTGCCTGTAATTCCTATTTGCACACAGAGTCATGTTTTCACATTAGTCACAAAACGAAATTTCTTTGCCAATTTGAAAGCACACTTACTGCTCTTTTTTTTTGGCAAGTGGTAATCACTTTTACAGACTGACACATTATGAATCCACTTTTCAGATTTTTTAAAAAGCCCATGTCCAGACTGCTTTTTCAGACCACCACCATGTGTATCCTGGGTGACTGACTACACTCCAGCCAGGGCAACCAGCCTTAGTGATGCTGAATGTATTTGCATTACAGACTGAAACCTCAAACCCCACTCGCTTGTAAATACTGTGCATGATTATACATGGAAAGGAGCTGGGTGTGTGCTAAGAGTCTGCTTCTGCACCAAAAAATCGCTCCCCCTTTTTCCTACTAATGCAACTGTGAAATCACCAGAGCAAAACGCAATAAATCTCTGCCTGTAATTCCTATTTGCACACAGAGTCATGTTTTCACATTAGTCACAAAACGAAATTTCTTTGCCAATTTGAAAGCACACTTACTGCTCTTTTTTTTTAGCAAGTGATAATCACTTTTACAGACTGACACATTATGAATCCACTTTTCAGATTTTTTAAAAAGCCCATGTCCAGACTGCTTTTTCAGACCACCACCATGTGTATCCTGGGTGACTGCCTACACTCCAGCAAGGGCAACCAGCCTTAGTGATGCTGAATGTATTTGCATTACAGACTGAAACCTCAAACCCCACTCGCTTGTAAATACTGTGCATGATTCCACATGGAAAGCAGCTGGGTGTGTGCTAAGAGTCTGCTTCTGCACCAAAAAATCGCTCCCCCTTTTTCCTACTAATGCAACTGTGAAATCACCAGAGCAAAACGCAATAAATCTCTGCCTGTAATTCCTATTTGCACACAGAGTCATGTTTTCACATTAGTCACAAAACGAAATTTCTTTGCCAATTTGAAAGCACACTTACTGCTCTTTTTTTTTGGCAAGTGATAATCACTTTTACAGACTGACACATTATGAATCCACTTTTCAGATTTTTTAAAAAGCCCATGTCCAGACTGCTTTTTCAGACCAACACCATGTGTATCCTGGGTGACTGCCTACACTCCAGCAAGGGCAACCAGCCTTAGTGATGCTGAATGTATTTGCATTACAGACTGAAACCTCAAACCCCACTCGCTTGTAAATACTGTGCATGATTCTACATGAAAAACAGCTGGGTGTGTGCTAAGAGTCTGCTTCTGCACCAAAAAATCGCTCCCCCTTTTTCCTACTAATGCAACTGTGAAATCACCAGAGCAAAACGCAATAAATCTCTGCCTGTAATTCCTATTTGCACACAGAATCATGTTTTCACATTAGTCACAAAACAAAATTTCTTTGCCAATTTGAAAGCACACTTACTGCTCTTTTTTTTTGGCAAGTGATAATCACTTTTACAGACTGACACATTATGAATCCACTTTTCAGATTTTTTAAAAAGCCCATGTCCAGACTGCTTTTTCAGACCACCACCATGTGTATCCTGGGTGACTGACTACACTCCAGCAAGGGCAACCAGCCTTAGTGATGCTGAATGTATTTGCATTACAGACTGAAACCTCAAACCCCACTCGCTTGTGAATACTGTGCATGATTCCACATGGAAAGCAGCTGGGTGTGTGCTAAGAGTCTGCTTCTGCACCAAAAAATCGCTCCCCCTTTTTCCTACTAATGCAACTGTGAAATCACCAGAGCAAAACGCAATAAATCTCTGGCTGTAATTCCTATTTGCACACAGAGTCATGTTTTCACATTAGTCACAAAACGAAATTTCTTTGCCAATTTGAAAGCACACTTACTGCTCTTTTTTTTTGGCAAGTGATAATCACTTTTACAGACTGACACATTATGAATCCACTTTTCAGATTTTTTAAAAAGCCCATGTCCAGACTGCTTTTTCAGACCACCACCATGTGTAACCTGGGTGACTGCCTACACTCCAGCAAGGGCAATCAGCCTTAGTGATGCTGAATGTATTTACATTACTGACTGAAACCTCAAACCCCACTCGCTTGTAAATACTGTGCATGATTCTACATGGAAAGCAGCTGGGTGTGTGCTAAGAGTCTGCTTCTGCACCAAAAAATCGCTCCCCCTTTTTCCTACTAATGCAACTGTGAAATCACCAGAGCAAAACGCAATAAATCTCTGGCTGTAATTCCTATTTGCACACAGAGTCATGTTTTCACATTAGTCACAAAACGAAATTTCTTTGCCAATTTGAAAGCACACTTACTGCTCTTTTTTTTGGCAAGTGATAATCACTTTTACAGACTGACACATTATGAATCCACTTTTCAGATTTTTTAAAAAGCCCATGTCCAGACTGCTTTTTCAGACCACCACCATGTGTAACCTGGGTGACTGCCTACACTCCAGCAAGGGCAACCAGCCTTAGTGATGCTGAATGTATTTGCATTACAGACTGAAACCTCAAACCCCACTCGCTTGTAAATACTGTGCATGATTCTACATGGAAAGGAGCTGGGTGTGTGCTAAGAGTCTGCTTCTGCACCAAAAAATCGCTCCCCCTTTTTCCTACTAATGCAACTGTGAAATCACCAGAGCAAAACGCAATAAATCTCTGCCTGTAATTCCTATTTGCACACAGAGTCATGTTTTCACATTAGTCACAAAACGAAATTTATTTGCCAATTTGAAAGCACACTTACTGCTCTTTTTTTTTAGCAAGTGATAATCACTTTTACAGACTGACACATTATGAATCCACTTTTCAGATTTTTTAAAAAGCCCATGTCCAGACTGCTTTTTCAGACCACCACCATGTGTATCCTGGGTGACTGCCTACACTCCAGCAAGGGCAACCAGCCTTAGTGATGCTGAATGTATTTGCATTACAGACTGAAACCTCAAACCCCACTCGCTTGTAAATACTGTGCATGATTCCACATGGAAAGCAGCTGGGTGTGTGCTAAGAGTCTGCTTCTGCACCAAAAAATCGCTCCCCCTTTTTCCTACTAATGCAACTGTGAAATCACCAGAGCAAAACGCAATAAATCTCTGCCTGTAATTCCTATTTGCACACAGAGTCATGTTTTCACATTAGTCACAAAACGAAATTTCTTTGCCAATTTGAAAGCACACTTACTGCTCTTTTTTTTTGGCAAGTGATAATCACTTTTACAGACTGACACATTATGAATCCACTTTTCAGATTTTTTAAAAAGCCCATGTCCAGACTGCTTTTTCAGACCACCACCATGTGTATCCTGGGTGACTGCCTACACTCCAGCAAGGGCAACCAGCCTTAGTGATGCTGAATGCATTTGCATTACAGACTGAAACCTCAAACCCCACTCGCTTGTAAATACTGTGCATGATTATACATGGAAAGGAGCTGGGTGTGTGCTAAGAGTCTGCTTCTGCACCAAAAAATCGCTCCCCCTTTTTCCTACTAATGCAACTGTGAAATCACCAGAGCAAAACGCAATAAATCTCTGCCTGTAATTCCTATTTGCACACAGAGTCATGTTTTCACATTAGTCACAAAACGAAATTTCTTTGCCAATTTGAAAGCACACTTACTGCTCTTTTTTTTTAGCAAGTGATAATCACTTTTACAGACTGACACATTATGAATCCACTTTTCAGATTTTTTAAAAAGCCCATGTCCAGACTGCTTTTTCAGACCACCACCATGTGTAACCTGGGTGACTGCCTACACTCCAGCAAGGGCAATCAGCCTTAGTGACGCTGAATGTATTTACATTACTGACTGAAACCTCAAACCCCACTCGCTTGTAAATACTGTGCATGATTCTACATGGAAAGCAGCTGGGTGTGTGCTAAGAGTCTGCTTCTGCACCAAAAAATCGCTCCCCCTTTTTCCTACTAATGCAACTGTGAAATCACCAGAGCAAAACGCAATAAATCTCTGGCTGTAATTCCTATTTGCACACAGAGTCATGTTTTCACATTAGTCACAAAACGAAATTTCTTTGCCAATTTGAAAGCACACTTACTGCTCTTTTTTTTGGCAAGTGATAATCACTTTTACAGACTGACACATTATGAATCCACTTTTCAGATTTTTTAAAAAGCCCATGTCCAGACTGCTTTTTCAGACCACCACCATGTGTATCCTGGGTGACTGCCTACACTCCAGCAAGGGCAACCAGCCTTAGTGATGCTGAATGTATTTGCATTACAGACTGAAACCTCAAACCCCACTCGCTTGTAAATACTGTGCATGATTCTACATGAAAAACAGCTGGGTGTGTGCTAAGAGTCTGCTTCTGCACCAAAAAATCGCTCCCCCTTTTTCCTACTAATGCAACTGTGAAATCACCAGAGCAAAACGCAATAAATCTCTGCCTGTAATTCCTATTTGCACACAGAGTCATGTTTTCACATTAGTCACAAAACGAAATTTCTTTGCCAATTTGAAAGCACACTTACTGCTCTTTTTTTTTGGCAAGTGATAATCACTTTTACAGACTGACACATTATGAATCCACTTTTCAGATTTTTTAAAAAGCCCATGTCCAGACTGCTTTTTCAGACCACCACCATGTGTATCCTGGGTGACTGACTACACTCCAGCAAGGGCAACCAGCCTTAGTGATGCTGAATGTATTTGCATTACAGACTGAAACCTCAAACCCCACTCGCTTGTAAATACTGTGCATGATTATACATGGAAAGGAGCTGGGTGTGTGCTAAGAGTCTGCTTCTGCACCAAAAAATCGCTCCCCCTTTTTCCTACTAATGCAACTGTGAAATCACCAGAGCAAAACGCAATAAATCTCTGCCTGTAATTCCTATTTGCACACAGAGTCATGTTTTCACATTAGTCACAAAACGAAATTTCTTTGCCAATTTGAAAGCACACTTACTGCTCTTTTTTTTTAGCAAGTGATAATCACTTTTACAGACTGACACATTATGAATCCACTTTTCAGATTTTTTAAAAAGCCCATGTCCAGACTGCTTTTTCAGACCACCACCATGTGTATCCTGGGTGACTGCCTACACTCCAGCAAGGGCAACCAGCCTTAGTGATGCTGAATGTATTTGCATTACAGACTGAAACCTCAAACCCCACTCGCTTGTAAATACTGTGCATGATTCCACATGGAAAGCAGCTGGGTGTGTGCTAAGAGTCTGCTTCTGCACCAAAAAATCGCTCCCCCTTTTTCCTACTAATGCAACTGTGAAATCACCAGAGCAAAACGCAATAAATCTCTGCCTGTAATTCCTATTTGCACACAGAGTCATGTTTTCACATTAGTCACAAAACGAAATTTCTTTGCCAATTTGAAAGCACACTTACTGCTCTTTTTTTTTGGCAAGTGATAATCACTTTTACAGACTGACACATTATGAATCCACTTTTCAGATTTTTTAAAAAGCCCATGTCCAGACTGCTTTTTCAGACCACCACCATGTGTATCCTGGGTGACTGCCTACACTCCAGCAAGGGCAACCAGCCTTAGTGATGCTGAATGTATTTGCATTACAGACTGAAACCTCAAACCCCACTCGCTTGTAAATACTGTGCATGATTCTACATGAAAAACAGCTGGGTGTGTGCTAAGAGTCTGCTTCTGCACCAAAAAATCGCTCCCCCTTTTTCCTACTAATGCAACTGTGAAATCACCAGAGCAAAACGCAATAAATCTCTGCCTGTAATTCCTATTTGCACACAGAGTCATGTTTTCACATTAGTCACAAAACAAAATTTCTTTGCCAATTTGAAAGCACACTTACTGCTCTTTTTTTTTAGCAAGTGATAATCACTTTTACAGACTGACACATTATGAATCCACTTTTCAGATTTTTTAAAAAGCCCATGTCCAGACTGCTTTTTCAGACCACCACCATGTGTATCCTGGGTGACTGCCTACACTCCAGCAAGGGCAACCAGCCTTAGTGATGCTGAATGTATTTGCATTACAGACTGAAACCTCAAACCCCACTCGCTTGTAAATACTGTGCATGATTCCACATGGAAAGCAGCTGGGTGTGTGCTAAGAGTCTGCTTCTGCACCAAAAAATCGCTCCCCCTTTTTCCTACTAATGCAACTGTGAAATCACCAGAGCAAAACGCAATAAATCTCTGGCTGTAATTCCTATTTGCACACAGAGTCATGTTTTCACATTAGTCACAAAACGAAATTTCTTTGCCAATTTGAAAGCACACTTACTGCTCTTTTTTTTGGCAAGTGATAATCACTTTTACAGACTGACACATTATGAATCCACTTTTCAGATTTTTTAAAAAGCCCATGTCCAGACTGCTTTTTCAGACCACCACCATGTGTATCCTGGGTGACTGCCTACACTCCAGCAAGGGCAACCAGCCTTAGTGATGCTGAATGTATTTGCATTACAGACTGAAACCTCAAACCCCACTCGCTTGTAAATACTGTGCATGATTCTACATGAAAAACAGCTGGGTGTGTGCTAAGAGTCTGCTTCTGCACCAAAAAATCGCTCCCCCTTTTTCCTACTAATGCAACTGTGAAATCACCAGAGCAAAACGCAATAAATCTCTGCCTGTAATTCCTATTTGCACACAGAGTCATGTTTTCACATTAGTCACAAAACGAAATTTCTTTGCCAATTTGAAAGCACACTTACTGCTCTTTTTTTTTGGCAAGTGATAATCACTTTTACAGACTGACACATTATGAATCCACTTTTCAGATTTTTTAAAAAGCCCATGTCCAGACTGCTTTTTCAGACCACCACCATGTGTATCCTGGGTGACTGACTACACTCCAGCAAGGGCAACCAGCCTTAGTGATGCTGAATGTATTTGCATTACAGACTGAAACCTCAAACCCCACTCGCTTGTAAATACTGTGCATGATTATACATGGAAAGGAGCTGGGTGTGTGCTAAGAGTCTGCTTCTGCACCAAAAAATCGCTCCCCCTTTTTCCTACTAATGCAACTGTGAAATCACCAGAGCAAAACGCAATAAATCTCTGCCTGTAATTCCTATTTGCACACAGAGTCATGTTTTCACATTAGTCACAAAACGAAATTTCTTTGCCAATTTGAAAGCACACTTACTGCTCTTTTTTTTTAGCAAGTGATAATCACTTTTACAGACTGACACATTATGAATCCACTTTTCAGATTTTTTAAAAAGCCCATGTCCAGACTGCTTTTTCAGACCACCACCATGTGTATCCTGGGTGACTGCCTACACTCCAGCAAGGGCAACCAGCCTTAGTGATGCTGAATGTATTTGCATTACAGACTGAAACCTCAAACCCCACTCGCTTGTAAATACTGTGCATGATTCCACATGGAAAGCAGCTGGGTGTGTGCTAAGAGTCTGCTTCTGCACCAAAAAATCGCTCCCCCTTTTTCCTACTAATGCAACTGTGAAATCACCAGAGCAAAACGCAATAAATCTCTGCCTGTAATTCCTATTTGCACACAGAGTCATGTTTTCACATTAGTCACAAAACGAAATTTCTTTGCCAATTTGAAAGCACACTTACTGCTCTTTTTTTTTGGCAAGTGATAATCACTTTTACAGACTGACACATTATGAATCCACTTTTCAGATTTTTTAAAAAGCCCATGTCCAGACTGCTTTTTCAGACCACCACCATGTGTATCCTGGGTGACTGCCTACACTCCAGCAAGGGCAACCAGCCTTAGTGATGCTGAATGTATTTGCATTACAGACTGAAACCTCAAACCCCACTCGCTTGTAAATACTGTGCATGATTCTACATGAAAAACAGCTGGGTGTGTGCTAAGAGTCTGCTTCTGCACCAAAAAATCGCTCCCCCTTTTTCCTACTAATGCAACTGTGAAATCACCAGAGCAAAACGCAATAAATCTCTGCCTGTAATTCCTATTTGCACACAGAGTCATGTTTTCACATTAGTCACAAAACAAAATTTCTTTGCCAATTTGAAAGCACACTTACTGCTCTTTTTTTTTGGCAAGTGATAATCACTTTTACAGACTGACACATTATGAATCCACTTTTCAGATTTTTTAAAAAGCCCATGTCCAGACTGCTTTTTCAGACCACCACCATGTGTATCCTGGGTGACTGACTACACTCCAGCAAGGGCAACCAGCCTTAGTGATGCTGAATGTATTTGCATTACAGACTGAAACCTCAAACCCCACTCGCTTGTAAATACTGTGCATGATTATACATGGAAAGGAGCTGGGTGTGTGCTAAGAGTCTGCTTCTGCACCAAAAAATCGCTCCCCCTTTTTCCTACTAATGCAACTGTGAAATCACCAGAGCAAAACGCAATAAATCTCTGCCTGTAATTCCTATTTGCACACAGAGTCATGTTTTCACATTAGTCACAAAACGAAATTTCTTTGCCAATTTGAAAGCACACTTACTGCTCTTTTTTTTTAGCAAGTGATAATCACTTTTACAGACTGACACATTATGAATCCACTTTTCAGATTTTTTAAAAAGCCCATATCCAGACTGCTTTTTCAGACCACCACCATGTGTATCCTGGGTGACTGCCTACACTCCAGCAAGGGCAACCAGCCTTAGTGATGCTGAATGTATTTGCATTACAGACTGAAACCTCAAACCCCACTCGCTTGTGAATACTGTGCATGATTCCACATGGAAAGCAGCTGGGTGTGTGCTAAGAGTCTGCTTCTGCACCAAAAAATCGCTCCCCCTTTTTCCTACTAATGCAACTGTGAAATCACCAGAGCAAAACGCAATAAATCTCTGGCTGTAATTCCTATTTGCACACAGAGTCATGTTTTCACATTAGTCACAAAACGAAATTTCTTTGCCAATTTGAAAGCACACTTACTGCTCTTTTTTTTGGCAAGTGATAATCACTTTTACAGACTGACACATTATGAATCCACTTTTCAGATTTTTTAAAAAGCCCATGTCCAGACTGCTTTTTCAGACCACCACCATGTGTATCCTGGGTGACTGCCTACACTCCAGCAAGGGCAACCAGCCTTAGTGATGCTGAATGTATTTGCATTACAGACTGAAACCTCAAACCCCACTCGCTTGTAAATACTGTGCATGATTCTACATGGAAAGGAGCTGGGTGTGTGCTAAGAGTCTGCTTCTGCACCAAAAAATCGCTCCCCCTTTTTCCTACTAATGCAACTGTGAAATCACCAGAGCAAAACGCAATAAATCTCTGCCTGTAATTCCTATTTGCACAC
Organism: Triturus cristatus; assembly: GCF_964204655.1. Lineage (NCBI taxonomy): Eukaryota > Metazoa > Chordata > Amphibia > Caudata > Salamandridae > Triturus > Triturus cristatus. The sequence continues at coordinate 852,502,077 of NC_140588.1, read as the reverse complement.
AGAGTCATGTTTTCACATTAGTCACAAAACGAAATTTCTTTGCCAATTTGAAAGCACACTTACTGCTCTTTTTTTTTGGCAAGTGATAATCACTTTTACAGACTGACACATTATGAATCCACTTTTCAGATTTTTTAAAAAGCCCATGTCCAGACTGCTTTTTCAGACCACCACCATGTGTATCCTGGGTGACTGACTACACTCCAGCAAGGGCAACCAGCCTTAGTGATGCTGAATGTATTTGCATTACAGACTGAAACCTCAAACCCCACTCGCTTGTAAATACTGTGCATGATTATACATGGAAAGGAGCTGGGTGTGTGCTAAGAGTCTGCTTCTGCACCAAAAAATCGCTCCCCCTTTTTCCTACTAATGCAACTGTGAAATCACCAGAGCAAAACGCAATAAATCTCTGCCTGTAATTCCTATTTGCACACAGAGTCATGTTTTCACATTAGTCACAAAACGAAATTTCTTTGCCAATTTGAAAGCACACTTACTGCTCTTTTTTTTTGGCAAGTGATAATCACTTTTACAGACTGACACATTATGAATCCACTTTTCAGATTTTTTAAAAAGCCCATATCCAGACTGCTTTTTCAGACCACCACCATGTGTATCCTGGGTGACTGCCTACACTCCAGCAAGGGCAACCAGCCTTAGTGATGCTGAATGTATTTGCATTACAGACTGAAACCTCAAACCCCACTCGCTTGTGAATACTGTGCATGATTCCACATGGAAAGCAGCTGGGTGTGTGCTAAGAGTCTGCTTCTGCACCAAAAAATCGCTCCCCCTTTTTCCTACTAATGCAACTGTGAAATCACCAGAGCAAAACGCAATAAATCTCTGGCTGTAATTCCTATTTGCACACAGAGTCATGTTTTCACATTAGTCACAAAACGAAATTTCTTTGCCAATTTGAAAGCACACTTACTGCTCTTTTTTTTGGCAAGTGATAATCACTTTTACAGACTGACACATTATGAATCCACTTTTCAGATTTTTTAAAAAGCCCATGTCCAGACTGCTTTTTCAGACCACCACCATGTGTATCCTGGGTGACTGCCTACACTCCAGCAAGGGCAACCAGCCTTAGTGATGCTGAATGTATTTGCATTACAGACTGAAACCTCAAACCCCACTCGCTTGTAAATACTGTGCATGATTCTACATGAAAAACAGCTGGGTGTGTGCTAAGAGTCTGCTTCTGCACCAAAAAATCGCTCCCCCTTTTTCCTACTAATGCAACTGTGAAATCACCAGAGCAAAACGCAATAAATCTCTGCCTGTAATTCCTATTTGCACACAGAGTCATGTTTTCACATTAGTCACAAAACGAAATTTCTTTGCCAATTTGAAAGCACACTTACTGCTCTTTTTTTTTGGCAAGTGATAATCACTTTTACAGACTGACACATTATGAATCCACTTTTCAGATTTTTTAAAAAGCCCATGTCCAGACTGCTTTTTCAGACCACCACCATGTGTATCCTGGGTGACTGACTACACTCCAGCAAGGGCAACCAGCCTTAGTGATGCTGAATGTATTTGCATTACAGACTGAAACCTCAAACCCCACTCGCTTGTAAATACTGTGCATGATTATACATGGAAAGGAGCTGGGTGTGTGCTAAGAGTCTGCTTCTGCACCAAAAAATCGCTCCCCCTTTTTCCTACTAATGCAACTGTGAAATCACCAGAGCAAAACGCAATAAATCTCTGCCTGTAATTCCTATTTGCACACAGAGTCATGTTTTCACATTAGTCACAAAACGAAATTTCTTTGCCAATTTGAAAGCACACTTACTGCTCTTTTTTTTTAGCAAGTGATAATCACTTTTACAGACTGACACATTATGAATCCACTTTTCAGATTTTTTAAAAAGCCCATGTCCAGACTGCTTTTTCAGACCACCACCATGTGTATCCTGGGTGACTGCCTACACTCCAGCAAGGGCAACCAGCCTTAGTGATGCTGAATGTATTTGCATTACAGACTGAAACCTCAAACCCCACTCGCTTGTAAATACTGTGCATGATTCCACATGGAAAGCAGCTGGGTGTGTGCTAAGAGTCTGCTTCTGCACCAAAAAATCGCTCCCCCTTTTTCCTACTAATGCAACTGTGAAATCACCAGAGCAAAACGCAATAAATCTCTGCCTGTAATTCCTATTTGCACACAGAGTCATGTTTTCACATTAGTCACAAAACGAAATTTCTTTGCCAATTTGAAAGCACACTTACTGCTCTTTTTTTTTGGCAAGTGATAATCACTTTTACAGACTGACACATTATGAATCCACTTTTCAGATTTTTTAAAAAGCCCATGTCCAGACTGCTTTTTCAGACCACCACCATGTGTATCCTGGGTGACTGCCTACACTCCAGCAAGGGCAACCAGCCTTAGTGATGCTGAATGTATTTGCATTACAGACTGAAACCTCAAACCCCACTCGCTTGTAAATACTGTGCATGATTCTACATGAAAAACAGCTGGGTGTGTGCTAAGAGTCTGCTTCTGCACCAAAAAATCGCTCCCCCTTTTTCCTACTAATGCAACTGTGAAATCACCAGAGCAAAACGCAATAAATCTCTGCCTGTAATTCCTATTTGCACACAGAGTCATGTTTTCACATTAGTCACAAAACAAAATTTCTTTGCCAATTTGAAAGCACACTTACTGCTCTTTTTTTTTAGCAAGTGATAATCACTTTTACAGACTGACACATTATGAATCCACTTTTCAGATTTTTTAAAAAGCCCATGTCCAGACTGCTTTTTCAGACCACCACCATGTGTATCCTGGGTGACTGCCTACACTCCAGCAAGGGCAACCAGCCTTAGTGATGCTGAATGTATTTGCATTACAGACTGAAACCTCAAACCCCACTCGCTTGTAAATACTGTGCATGATTCCACATGGAAAGCAGCTGGGTGTGTGCTAAGAGTCTGCTTCTGCACCAAAAAATCGCTCCCCCTTTTTCCTACTAATGCAACTGTGAAATCACCAGAGCAAAACGCAATAAATCTCTGGCTGTAATTCCTATTTGCACACAGAGTCATGTTTTCACATTAGTCACAAAACGAAATTTCTTTGCCAATTTGAAAGCACACTTACTGCTCTTTTTTTTGGCAAGTGATAATCACTTTTACAGACTGACACATTATGAATCCACTTTTCAGATTTTTTAAAAAGCCCATGTCCAGACTGCTTTTTCAGACCACCACCATGTGTATCCTGGGTGACTGCCTACACTCCAGCAAGGGCAACCAGCCTTAGTGATGCTGAATGTATTTGCATTACAGACTGAAACCTCAAACCCCACTCGCTTGTAAATACTGTGCATGATTCTACATGAAAAACAGCTGGGTGTGTGCTAAGAGTCTGCTTCTGCACCAAAAAATCGCTCCCCCTTTTTCCTACTAATGCAACTGTGAAATCACCAGAGCAAAACGCAATAAATCTCTGCCTGTAATTCCTATTTGCACACAGAGTCATGTTTTCACATTAGTCACAAAACGAAATTTCTTTGCCAATTTGAAAGCACACTTACTGCTCTTTTTTTTTGGCAAGTGATAATCACTTTTACAGACTGACACATTATGAATCCACTTTTCAGATTTTTTAAAAAGCCCATGTCCAGACTGCTTTTTCAGACCACCACCATGTGTATCCTGGGTGACTGACTACACTCCAGCAAGGGCAACCAGCCTTAGTGATGCTGAATGTATTTGCATTACAGACTGAAACCTCAAACCCCACTCGCTTGTAAATACTGTGCATGATTATACATGGAAAGGAGCTGGGTGTGTGCTAAGAGTCTGCTTCTGCACCAAAAAATCGCTCCCCCTTTTTCCTACTAATGCAACTGTGAAATCACCAGAGCAAAACGCAATAAATCTCTGCCTGTAATTCCTATTTGCACACAGAGTCATGTTTTCACATTAGTCACAAAACGAAATTTCTTTGCCAATTTGAAAGCACACTTACTGCTCTTTTTTTTTAGCAAGTGATAATCACTTTTACAGACTGACACATTATGAATCCACTTTTCAGATTTTTTAAAAAGCCCATGTCCAGACTGCTTTTTCAGACCACCACCATGTGTATCCTGGGTGACTGCCTACACTCCAGCAAGGGCAACCAGCCTTAGTGATGCTGAATGTATTTGCATTACAGACTGAAACCTCAAACCCCACTCGCTTGTAAATACTGTGCATGATTCCACATGGAAAGCAGCTGGGTGTGTGCTAAGAGTCTGCTTCTGCACCAAAAAATCGCTCCCCCTTTTTCCTACTAATGCAACTGTGAAATCACCAGAGCAAAACGCAATAAATCTCTGCCTGTAATTCCTATTTGCACACAGAGTCATGTTTTCACATTAGTCACAAAACGAAATTTCTTTGCCAATTTGAAAGCACACTTACTGCTCTTTTTTTTTGGCAAGTGATAATCACTTTTACAGACTGACACATTATGAATCCACTTTTCAGATTTTTTAAAAAGCCCATGTCCAGACTGCTTTTTCAGACCACCACCATGTGTATCCTGGGTGACTGCCTACACTCCAGCAAGGGCAACCAGCCTTAGTGATGCTGAATGTATTTGCATTACAGACTGAAACCTCAAACCCCACTCGCTTGTAAATACTGTGCATGATTCTACATGAAAAACAGCTGGGTGTGTGCTAAGAGTCTGCTTCTGCACCAAAAAATCGCTCCCCCTTTTTCCTACTAATGCAACTGTGAAATCACCAGAGCAAAACGCAATAAATCTCTGCCTGTAATTCCTATTTGCACACAGAGTCATGTTTTCACATTAGTCACAAAACAAAATTTCTTTGCCAATTTGAAAGCACACTTACTGCTCTTTTTTTTTGGCAAGTGATAATCACTTTTACAGACTGACACATTATGAATCCACTTTTCAGATTTTTTAAAAAGCCCATGTCCAGACTGCTTTTTCAGACCACCACCATGTGTATCCTGGGTGACTGACTACACTCCAGCAAGGGCAACCAGCCTTAGTGATGCTGAATGTATTTGCATTACAGACTGAAACCTCAAACCCCACTCGCTTGTAAATACTGTGCATGATTATACATGGAAAGGAGCTGGGTGTGTGCTAAGAGTCTGCTTCTGCACCAAAAAATCGCTCCCCCTTTTTCCTACTAATGCAACTGTGAAATCACCAGAGCAAAACGCAATAAATCTCTGCCTGTAATTCCTATTTGCACACAGAGTCATGTTTTCACATTAGTCACAAAACGAAATTTCTTTGCCAATTTGAAAGCACACTTACTGCTCTTTTTTTTTAGCAAGTGATAATCACTTTTACAGACTGACACATTATGAATCCACTTTTCAGATTTTTTAAAAAGCCCATATCCAGACTGCTTTTTCAGACCACCACCATGTGTATCCTGGGTGACTGCCTACACTCCAGCAAGGGCAACCAGCCTTAGTGATGCTGAATGTATTTGCATTACAGACTGAAACCTCAAACCCCACTCGCTTGTGAATACTGTGCATGATTCCACATGGAAAGCAGCTGGGTGTGTGCTAAGAGTCTGCTTCTGCACCAAAAAATCGCTCCCCCTTTTTCCTACTAATGCAACTGTGAAATCACCAGAGCAAAACGCAATAAATCTCTGGCTGTAATTCCTATTTGCACACAGAGTCATGTTTTCACATTAGTCACAAAACGAAATTTCTTTGCCAATTTGAAAGCACACTTACTGCTCTTTTTTTTGGCAAGTGATAATCACTTTTACAGACTGACACATTATGAATCCACTTTTCAGATTTTTTAAAAAGCCCATGTCCAGACTGCTTTTTCAGACCACCACCATGTGTAACCTGGGTGACTGCCTACACTCCAGCAAGGGCAATCAGCCTTAGTGATGCTGAATGTATTTACATTACTGACTGAAACCTTAAACCCCACTCGCTTGTAAATACTGTGCATGATTCTACATGGAAAGCAGCTGGGTGTGTGCTAAGAGTCTGCTTCTGCACCAAAAAATCGCTCCCCCTTTTTCCTACTAATGCAACTGTGAAATCACCAGAGCAAAACGCAATAAATCTCTGGCTGTAATTCCTATTTGCACACAGAGTCATGTTTTCACATTAGTCACAAAACGAAATTTCTTTGCCAATTTGAAAGCACACTTACTGCTCTTTTTTTTGGCAAGTGATAATCACTTTTACAGACTGACACATTATGAATCCACTTTTCAGATTTTTTAAAAAGCCCATGTCCAGACTGCTTTTTCAGACCACCACCATGTGTAACCTGGGTGACTGCCTACACTCCAGCAAGGGCAACCAGCCTTAGTGATGCTGAATGTATTTGCATTACAGACTGAAACCTCAAACCCCACTCGCTTGTAAATACTGTGCATGATTCTACATGGAAAGGAGCTGGGTGTGTGCTAAGAGTCTGCTTCTGCAGCAAAAAATCGCTCCCCCTTTTTCCTACTAATGCAACTGTGAAATCACCAGAGCAAAACGCAATAAATCTCTGCCTGTAATTCCTATTTGCACACAGAGTCATGTTTTCACATTAGTCACAAAACGAAATTTCTTTGCCAATTTGAAAGCACACTTACTGCTCTTTTTTTTTAGCAAGTGATAATCACTTTTACAGACTGACACATTATGAATCCACTTTTCAGATTTTTTAAAAAGCCCATGTCCAGACTGCTTTTTCAGACCACCACCATGTGTATCCTGGGTGACTGCCTACACTCCAGCAAGGGCAACCAGCCTTAGTGATGCTGAATGTATTTGCATTACAGACTGAAACCTCAAACCCCACTCGCTTGTAAATACTGTGCATGATTCCACATGGAAAGCAGCTGGGTGTGTGCTAAGAGTCTGCTTCTGCACCAAAAAATCGCTCCCCCTTTTTCCTACTAATGCAACTGTGAAATCACCAGAGCAAAACGCAATAAATCTCTGCCTGTAATTCCTATTTGCACACAGAGTCATGTTTTCACATTAGTCACAAAACGAAATTTCTTTGCCAATTTGAAAGCACACTTACTGCTCTTTTTTTTTGGCAAGTGATAATCACTTTTACAGACTGACACATTATGAATCCACTTTTCAGATTTTTTAAAAAGCCCATGTCCAGACTGCTTTTTCAGACCACCACCATGTGTATCCTGGGTGACTGCCTACACTCCAGCAAGGGCAACCAGCCTTAGTGATGCTGAATGTATTTGCATTACAGACTGAAACCTCAAACCCCACTCGCTTGTAAATACTGTGCATGATTATACATGGAAAGGAGCTGGGTGTGTGCTAAGAGTCTGCTTCTGCACCAAAAAATCGCTCCCCCTTTTTCCTACTAATGCAACTGTGAAATCACCAGAGCAAAACGCAATAAATCTCTGCCTGTAATTCCTATTTGCACACAGAGTCATGTTTTCACATTAGTCACAAAACGAAATTTCTTTGCCAATTTGAAAGCACACTTACTGCTCTTTTTTTTTAGCAAGTGATAATCACTTTTACAGACTGACACATTATGAATCCACTTTTCAGATTTTTTAAAAAGCCCATGTCCAGACTGCTTTTTCAGACCACCACCATGTGTAACCTGGGTGACTGCCTACACTCCAGCAAGGGCAATCAGCCTTAGTGATGCTGAATGTATTTACATTACTGACTGAAACCTCAAACCCCACTCGCTTGTAAATACTGTGCATGATTCTACATGGAAAGCAGCTGGGTGTGTGCTAAGAGTCTGCTTCTGCACCAAAAAATAGCTCCCCCTTTTTCCTACTAATGCAACTGAGAAATCACCAGAGCAAAACGCAATAAATCTCTGGCTGTAATTCCTATTTGCACACAGAGTCATGTTTTCACATTAGTCACAAAACGAAATTTCTTTGCCAATTTGAAAGCACACTTACTGCTCTTTTTTTTTGGCAAGTGATAATCACTTTTACAGACTGACACATTATGAATCCACTTTTCAGATTTTTTAAAAAGCCCATGTCCAGACTGCTTTTTCAGACCACCACCATGTGTAACCTGGGTGACTGCCTACACTCCAGCAAGGGCAACCAGCCTTAGTGATGCTGAATGTATTTGCATTACAGACTAAAACCTCAAACCCCACTCGCTTGTAAATACTGTGCATGATTCTACATGGAAAGCAGCTGGGTGTGTGCTAAGAGTCTGCTTCTGCACCAAAAAATCGCTCCCCCTTTTTCCTACTAATGCAACTGTGAAATCACCAGAGCAAAACGCAATAAATCTCTGCCTGTAATTCCTATTTGCACACAGAGTCATGTTTTCACATTAGTCACAAAACAAAATTTCTTTGCCAATTTGAAAGCACACTTACTGCTCTTTTTTTTTGGCAAGTGATAATCACTTTTACAGACTGACACATTATGAATCCACTTTTCAGATTTTTTAAAAAGCCCATGTCCAGACTGCTTTTTCAGACCACCACCATGTGTATCCTGGGTGACTGCCTACACTCCAGCAAGGGCAATCAGCCTTAGTGATGCTGAATGTATTTGCATTACAGACTGAAACCTCAAACCCCACTCGCTTGTAAATACTGTGCATGATTCCACATGGAAAGCAGCTGGGTGTGTGCTAAGAGTCTGCTTCTGCACCAAAAAATCGCTCCCCCTTTTTCCTACTAATGCAACTGTGAAATCACCAGAGCAAAACGCAATAAATCTCTGCCTGTAATTCCTATTTGCACACAGAGTCTTGTTTTCACATTAGTCACAAAACGAAATTTCTTTGCCAATTTAAAAGCACACTTACTGCTCTTTTTTTTTGGCAAGTGATAATCACTTTTACAGACTGACACATTATGAATCCACTTTTCAGATTTTTTAAAAAGCCCATGTCCAGACTGCTTTTTCAGACCACCACCATGTGTATCCTGGGTGACTGCCTACACTCCAGCAAGGGCAACCAGCCTTAGTGATGCTGAATGTATTTGCATTACAGACTGAAACCTCAAACCCCACTCGCTTGTAAATACTGTGCATGATTCTACATGAAAAACAGCTGGGTGTGTGCTAGGAGTCTGCTTCTGCACCAAAAAATCGCTCCCCCTTTTTCCTACTAATGCAACTGTGAAATCACCAGAGCAAAACGCAATAAATCTCTGCCTGTAATTCCTATTTGCACACAGAGTCATGTTTTCACATTAGTCACAAAACGAAATTTCTTTGCCAATTTGAAAGCACACTTACTGCTCTTTTTTTTTGGCAAGTGATAATCACTTTTACAGACTGACACATTATGAATCCACTTTTCAGATTTTTTAAAAAGCCCATGTCCAGACTGCTTTTTCAGACCACCACCATGTGTATCCTGGGTGACTGACTACACTCCAGCAAGGGCAACCAGCCTTAGTGATGCTGAATGTATTTGCATTACAGACTGAAACCTCAAACCCCACTCGCTTGTAAATACTGTGCATGATTATACATGGAAAGGAGCTGGGTGTGTGCTAAGAGTCTGCTTCTGCACCAAAAAATCGCTCCCCCTTTTTCCTACTAATGCAACAGTGAAATCACCAGAGCAAAACGCAATAAATCTCTGCCTGTAATTCCTATTTGCACACAGAGTCATGTTTTCACATTAGTCACAAAACGAAATTTCTTTGCCAATTTGAAAGCACACTTACTGCTCTTTTTTTTTAGCAAGTGATAATCACTTTTACAGACTGACACATTATGAATCCACTTTTCAGATTTTTTAAAAAGCCCATATCCAGACTGCTTTTTCAGACCACCACCATGTGTATCCTGGGTGACTGCCTACACTCCAGCAAGGGCAACCAGCCTTAGTGATGCTGAATGTATTTGCATTACAGACTGAAACCTCAAACCCCACTCGCTTGTAAATACTGTGCATGATTATACATGGAAAGCAGCTGGGTGTGTGCTAAGAGTCTGCTTCTGCACCAAAAAATCGCTCCCCCTTTTTCCTACTAATGCAACTGTGAAATCACCAGAGCAAAACGCAATAAATTTCTGCCTGTAATTCCTATTTGCACACAGAGTCATGTTTTCACATTAGTCACAAAACGAAATTTCTTTGCCAATTTGAAAGCACACTTACTGCTCTTTTTTTTTGGCAAGTGATAATCACTTTTACAGACTGACACATTATGAATCCACTTTTCAGATTTTTTAAAAAGCCCATGTCCAGACTGCTTTTTCAGACCACCACCATGTGTATCCTGGGTGACTGCCTACACTCCAGCAAGGGCAACCAGCCTTAGTGATGCTGAATGTATTTGCATTACAGACTGAAACCTCAAACCCCACTCGCTTGTGAATACTGTGCATGATTCCACATGGAAAGCAGCTGGGTGTGTGCTAAGAGTCTGCTTCTGCACCAAAAAATCGCTCCCCCTTTTTCCTACTAATGCAACTGTGAAATCACCAGAGCAAAACGCAATAAATCTCTGGCTGTAATTCCTATTTGCACACAGAGTCATGTTTTCACATTAGTCACAAAACGAAATTTCTTTGCCAATTTGAAAGCACACTTACTGCTCTTTTTTTTTGGCAAGTGATAATCACTTTTACAGACTGACACATTATGAATCCACTTTTCAGATTTTTTAAAAAGCCCATGTCCAGACTGCTTTTTCAGACCACCACCATGTGTAACCTGGGTGACTGCCTACACTCCAGCAAGGGCAATCAGCCTTAGTGATGCTGAATGTATTTACATTACTGACTGAAACCTCAAACCCCACTCGCTTGTAAATACTGTGCATGATTCTACATGGAAAGCAGCTGGGTGTGTGCTAAGAGTCTGCTTCTGCACCAAAAAATCGCTCCCCCTTTTTCCTACTAATGCAACTGTGAAATCACCAGAGCAAAACGCAATAAATCTCTGGCTGTAATTCCTATTTGCACACAGAGTCATGTTTTCACATTAGTCACAAAACGAAATTTCTTTGCCAATTTGAAAGCACACTTACTGCTCTTTTTTTTGGCAAGTGATAATCACTTTTACAGACTGACACATTATGAATCCACTTTTCAGATTTTTTAAAAAGCCCATGTCCAGACTGCTTTTTCAGACCACCACCATGTGTAACCTGGGTGACTGCCTACACTTCAGCAAGGGCAACCAGCCTTAGTGATGCTGAATGTATTTGCATTACAGACTGAAACCTCAAACCCCACTCGCTTGTAAATACTGTGCATGATTCTACATGGAAAGCAGCTGGGTGTGTGCTAAGAGTCTGCTTCTGCACCAAAAAATCGCTCCCCCTTTTTCCTACTAATGCAACTGTGAAATCACCAGAGCAAAACGCAATAAATCTCTGCCTGTAATTCCTATTTGCACACAGAGTGATGTTTTCACATTAGTCACAAAATGAAATTTCTTTGCCAATTTGAAAGCACACTTACTGCTCTTTTTTTTTGGCAAGTGATAATCACTTTTACAGACTGACACATTATGAATCCACTTTTCAGATTTTTTAAAAAGCCCATGTCCAGACTGCTTTTTCAGACCACCACCATGTGTATCCTGGGTGACTGCCTACACTCCAGCAAGGGCAACCAGCCTTAGTGATGCTGAATGTATTTGCATTACAGACTGAAACCTCAAACCCCACTCGCTTGTAAATACTGTGCATGATTATACATGGAAAGGAGCTGGGTGTGTGCTAAGAGTCTGCTTCTGCACCAAAAAATCGCTCCCCCTTTTTCCTACTAATGCAACTGTGAAATCACCAGAGCAAAACGCAATAAATCTCTGCCTGTAATTCCTATTTGCACACAGAGTCATGTTTTCACATTAGTCACAAAACGAAATTTCTTTGCCAATTTGAAAGCACACTTACTGCTCTTTTTTTTTAGCAAGTGATAATCACTTTTACAGACTGACACATTATGAATCCACTTTTCAGATTTTTTAAAAAGCCCATGTCCAGACTGCTTTTTCAGACCACCACCATGTGTATCCTGGGTGACTGCCTACACTCCAGCAAGGGCAACCAGCCTTAGTGATGCTGAATGTATTTGCATTACAGACTGAAACCTCAAACCCCACTCGCTTGTAAATACTGTGCATGATTCCACATGGAAAGCAGCTGGGTGTGTGCTAAGAGTCTGCTTCTGCACCAAAAAATCGCTCCCCCTTTTTCCTACTAATGCAACTGTGAAATCACCAGAGCAAAACGCAATAAATCTCTGCCTGTAATTCCTATTTGCACACAGAGTCATGTTTTCACATTAGTCACAAAACGAAATTTCTTTGCCAATTTGAAAGCACACTTACTGCTCTTTTTTTTGGCAAGTGATAATCACTTTTACAGACTGACACATTATGAATCCACTTTTCAGATTTTTTAAAAAGCCCATGTCCAGACTGCTTTTTCAGACCACCACCATGTGTATCCTGGGTGACTGCCTACACTCCAGCAAGGGCAACCAGCCTTAGTGATGCAGAATGTATTTGCATTACAGACTGAAACCTCAAACCCCACTCGCTTGTAAATACTGTGCATGATTCTACATGAAAAACAGCTGGGTGTGTGCTAAGAGTCTGCTTCTGCACCAAAAAATCGCTCCCCCTTTTTCCTACTAATGCAACTGTGAAATCACCAGAGCAAAACGCAATAAATCTCTGCCTGTTATTCCTATTTGCACACAGAGTCATGTTTTCACATTAGTCACAAAACGAAATTTCTTTGCCAATTTGAAAGCACACTTACTGCTCTTTTTTTTTGGCAAGTGATAATCACTTTTACAGACTGACACATTATGAATCCACTTTTCAGATTTTTTAAAAAGCCCATGTCCAGACTGCTTTTTCAGACCACCACCATGTGTATCCTGGGTGACTGCCTACACTCCAGCAAGGGCAACCAGCCTTAGTGATGCTGAATGTATTTGCATTACAGACTGAAACCTCAAACCCCACTCGCTTGTAAATACTGTGCATGATTATACATGGAAAGGAGCTGGGTGTGTGCTAAGAGTCTGCTTCTGCACCAAAAAATCGCTCCCCCTTTTTCCTACTAATGCAACTGTGAAATCACCAGAGCAAAACGCAATAAATCTCTGCCTGTAATTCCTATTTGCACACAGAGTCATGTTTTCACATTAGTCACAAAACGAAATTTCTTTGCCAATTTGAAAGCACACTTACTGCTCTTTTTTTTGGCAAGTGATAATCACTTTTACAGACTGACACATTATGAATCCACTTTTCAGATTTTTTAAAAAGCCCATGTCCAGACTGCTTTTTCAGACCACCACCATGTGTATCCTGTGTGACTGCCTACACTCCAGCAAGGGCAACCAGCCTTAGTGATGCTGAATGTATTTGCATTACAGACTGAAACCTCAAACCCCACTCGCTTGTAAATACTGTGCATGATTCTACATGAAAAACAGCTGGGTGTGTGCTAAGAGTCTGCTTCTGCACCAAAAAATCGCTCCCCCTTTTTCCTACTAATGCAACTGTGAAATCACCAGAGCAAAACGCAATAAATCTCTGCCTGTAATTCCTATTTGCACACAGAGTCATGTTTTCACATTAGTCACAAAACGAAATTTCTTTGCCAATTTGAAAGCACACTTACTGCTCTTTTTTTTAGCAAGTGATAATCACTTTTACAGACTGACACATTATGAATCCACTTTTCAGATTTTTTAAAAAGCCCATATCCAGACTGCTTTTTCAGACCACCACCATGTGTATCCTGGGTGACTGCCTACACTCCAGCAAGGGCAACCAGCCTTAGTGATGCTGAATGTATTTGCATTACAGACTGAAACCTCAAACCCCACTCGCTTGTAAATACTGTGCATGATTATACATGGAAAGCAGCTGGGTGTGTGCTAAGAGTCTGCTTCTGCACCAAAAAATCGCTCCCCCTTTTTCCTACTAATGCAAATATAAAATTACCAGAGTTGTACACAATGAATCTCTGCCTATATTTCCCAACATGTGTAACCTGGGTGACTGCCTACATTTTACCAAGGGCAACCAGCCTTAGTGATGCTGAATGTATTTGCATTACTGAGTCCAACCTCAAACCCTTAAACTATTCTTTTTTTATACCAATACACCTTAATTTATCGTGAAAACATAGTCCATATTATTTTACATGTTCCTCACATTTAAATTTCTCCCAAAACAGAAAATAATAAACACAACTTCAACAAAAAGAATTACATTTCTATTATTCATTTCTTAATTTACCATATACATCTCCTCTCAAACTCTAAACTCACCTTTAAAATTAGTTAGTTGTGAAAGAAATGTGGCACTCAAACAGCAGATTATCAGAGCCAGGATCTCTGTTCTCTACACCTCTCTCCTCTCAGCAGAACCAGATAATGGCAAAGTTTCCCTCTATACATGTAAGTTTCAAATCTCAGTGCTTCCCCCTTTTTTTCAAATGTAATCACACATTTCTATTGGTTGAAAACCAACCCTTTTCCAAAAGTACCCTTCCCCCAACTTGACTTCTGCCTAGTACCCTTCCCCCAACTTGACTTCTGCCTGCTACCATAGCAACAGCTCATGGAACACTGCTGTGTGGAGTTAGGTCAGAAGTTCGCCAAACAATGTTTCAATTCCACAGAGCAAGAGTGCTTGACTTTTCAAACCTTACAGCAAATCCATAGTACTGTTCTTTGGTAACACATTTTTCTGTACCAATACAAAACATGCTTCTATAAATTTACACATACAGCCTAGTTTTTAGTGTAGAATGGTATGAAACAGCCAATCAGTTCTTTTTTTTATAAAAAATATGTATGCCTCCATTTCCAAACTGTCTTTCATTTCTTTTTACCATTCTACTGAATTACACCTCCTGAGTGCATCCAGATCTCCTTTGAAGATGTTCACAGTGTGGATTGTAGGACACAGCTATGTCTTCTGGAGTGAAAAGTTTGCAGAGAAAACAGGTATTGTGAGAGACCTTGCTTTGCCAAATGTAGACATTAAATGGATTGGTCAGAGAGGGTTAAAGTGGCACCAATTGATGCCATTGGTGAAATCCTTCATGCAAATCCAACACCCTGACCTCATAATAGTGCACTGTGGTGGCAATGACCTAGGCACTTTGACTGGGGTAGGTCTGGAAATGCTTATGAAGGACACCTTTGCACAACTGTTTTCACTTTTCCCTAAAACTGCCTTTGTGTTTTCCAACATATGCCAAAGGCAAAAATGGAACTGGTCCAATCATTTCTGTCCGCAGATTGACAAAGCAAGAAAGCACGTCAACAAATCTGTTTCTGCTTTCCTCCGTGACTATGGTATGGGTTCCATTTACCACAACAACTTGCGTTACGACATGCAAGACATTTATAGAGGAGATGGTGTGCACTTCAGTGATGAAGGGAACAGAGTCTTCGTCTTGAACCTTAGACTCTGCATCGGTACTTACTTGTAGGTACCACTTAAAAATAACTTCATAAACACAACGGCTCTTTTTAGAGCCCCCTAATATCTAAACACTTAAATCTGAATTTCATTTATTTTATTTTTTTTTTGTTACCGTACGCTTACCGTACGCGTACCCCGTGATTTTTTTTAAAATCAATAAATGTTTTCTTTGTACTTTTCTGTCCTTCTTTGACCCCCTCACAAATGTAAGGGGGTCTGTAACTCTCCTCCTTGCCCCCTTTTCTTGTTATCACTCTTTTTTTTCTGAGTGAAACACACGAAATGGCGGCCGCCACTTCCTGGTTTCGGCCGATTCGAATGTTTACTAAGATCTAACAGCCAATCAGAATCGCGCTCGCGCACGCCACCGTACGCGTACGGTAAGCTTACGGTAAGCGTACCGTAAGCTGGCTCAGATATATATATTGATTTAAAGGCTATTTTCTCAGAATCTACTGAACAGATTTACACCAAACCTACAAAAGGCACTTCCTTGACCTGAGGACTACCTCTCTGCCAAATTTCTAGTAATTCTGTTCAGCCGTTCGGGCTGTAGCCCTGTCTAAAGGTCCTATGGAAAAATGCATGGGAAAAACGCGTTTTGGGACCCCCCTTTTATCTCAGCCCCCGCTTGACGAATCCCCCCGAGACTTTTAGGGTAGGAGCGGAGCGGAGCGCCCCACCTATTTTGAGAAATTCGCGAGGATTCGTCGACCGGCGCCAAAGTTATTCAAAATAGAATGTTGCGGATTTCCTATGGAAACAGGGTCCTAACTATAACTACCTACTGGCGACCGCCAGTAGGTAATATATATATATATATATATATATATATATATATATATATATATATATATATAGGAGAGCTCCATGTAAATGTATTTAAAATAAATATAAAAAATATGTTGGAATAAATACTAATGTAAATTCATTTTTTTAAATGTATTTTAAATGTAGAATATATGTAGAATAAAGTAAACATGCTATATCATCATTGAATTTATTGTGAAATGCTTCTTTAAGGGGAGAGGAGTTGTCCTAACGGCTAGGGCGGTCGACCTCGAATCTGGGGAACTTGGTTCGAGTTTTGACAATGGCGCTGAACATCCTGTCATTCTGGGCAAATCACTTAATCTCCCCATGCCTAACAAAAAGTATGAATGTGTCCTCATGTAATGCAACTGGTGCTATGTAAAGCGCTCCAATACCCGATTCAGGTCAAGTTCGCTCTATATAAAACCCTGTAAAAAATAAATAAGTTAATGCAAATATATTCCATGAAAATATTTTTCTAAAGTTGAAATTCAAAAATCTTTTTTATTATGCATTGATATTAAAAGTCATGTTTACCATGAATTATATTATTTTTGATTTCAAATTATAGTTACATACATTTTTACATTAAGAATACGTTGTAAAACGATTGTTATTTAAATTAGAAATATGCACTATTTTTATATATTTTATAAACATTACATTGTATTTATTTATATTTTGTAAATAACTATTTGACTGCATTGATAATGTTTGGTGCCAGATGTTTTTTTGAAGTATCGTGCACTCTGATTTTGTGTAAAAACGCAAAAAGTAGTAAAGTTACTCAATGGTATAACTAACATTTGTGATTCGGGCCCTGTGAGCTAATTTAACCATTACAAAGCTGGATAACAAACAGCTTCAATGCATCAGTTTTCAGTGGTAGTAAACACCTGATTTACTTTATTTTAGAGGTATTATTGGTTGAACTGCAGCAATGACATATAATTAGCACTGACTGTTACTTTTTTCAATTAGAAAATAGAACGACTATTTAAATATGAGGTAGGAGTAAGAGTAACATTTAATATAGTGCTTGAATTTACATGTCAGACAATTCAAATAGTCTGTTGTAATGGGCAATTATGGGTTTAAAATGAATGTAACAGATATCTGAAAATGTTGGTGATATGATTCTGTTAGGAAAATAAGCATAGGTAATTTCCTGCGGAAATATGACTGCAAAATGACTATCATATACTAAGACACTGTTGGGAATGTTTCTGCAGGGCACAGCGGAAATGATTGGTGTTAAAATTGCTTTTATTTATACCTGGCTATGTGTTTTCTTGACTCATGTACAGAAACAGTATTTAGGTATTTTTAGTCTGGGTAAAATTGAAATCACGCTGGCATAATTCTGGTAATTTCTGGAATTTCACATTACACGTGTTATGTGAAATTTGTGAAATTATGCCACTTTACATAATTATGCGCCATTCACTGAAATATTTGCCACAAATGCACAGGAACAAAAGAATGTGAGCATCTGCTCGTTGCTGTGTTTTCTTTGCACTTTTTTAGCATTACATGTATGCTCGCATCAAAACTGACAGAAGAATGCATTTTGTACTAAAATATAATGCTAAATATCTAATGTACATATTGCATAATTACACATTATTTTGGGAAATTTTGCAGAAAGTGCACAAAGGCAAATTGCATGAATTTTGCACACCCTTAGATATTTTATCATACATTACTATGGGCAATAAGGGCTGTTTGTCACTTTCTTCTAATAATTGCTGTTGGGGAAATGGGATGGCTAATTAAAGATTATGCTAGCTAAATGTCTATTACATATGCTGCGCACAGTGTTTTTTTATTACTTGTTTTAGGATAAAAGGACAAAGCCATTTTCCGCATGAGGGATGTTGGGCGTTAAATAGCTCTTTCATAAGCCTGACACTTTATTCATGATTCCTGTAATTAGAAGGTAATAGATAGTTTCCACTTGAAGGGTTAAAGGTGTTAAAGGGCTGTTGCACGCCAATGCTTCTGTATTCCTTTTTGAAACTGGAATACCTAAATGTTATATGTGGATTTATGGATGGTCAATGTCTGTTCCATGTTACAGCATTTTGTTCTATGTACTCCTCTTGGGATAATGGACATCATGATTGTCTACACAAAGCATGACGACTGGTAAAATAAAATGCTAAATATAACTGACAGCATTTTCTTGACTTCTTTACGGATATGGTAATGATCTATTTATTTTAAGCACAGAGGACTATTGGTTTTACATAGCTGTTCAATACATTTGCACTATGTTCTAATGTTTCCTGTTGGGAAAATGAGAATAAATAATCTTTGGATGGGGGATTATGGGTAGTAAATAGCTATTGCATACTCTGGACATACTGCTTTACTTATTCCTCGTGGGATAATAGCCATAGTTGTTTTTCATATGGGGGTCTTGATTGTAGGCCTGGGCAGAATTTTACGCTCCGAGGAGTTTGCAAGTGGCAGAGTGTGGGAAGTCATGCTGCATGCACTGATGTTTAGCGCCGGGCGTTTGTTCCACGCTGTAAAAGTAGAGCAAACGGCACCATGTGCAGTACAAGAGAGAACAGCTTATTTCTGCCACACAAGTTGATGCTGTACTCGCATGGCAGCTTCCTCAACATTAGCGGCAGATTTCTCAGTGCTACTGGTAGCGACCTGCAGTGACCGCTCACATTGATAAATCCGCTGAGAAGTGGTCAAGCACTGGATTTTCCTCACTCACGTTCATCAATTTAGCGTTGGCGAGCCGCTCCGCTCCACTGAGTTTTCAGAACTCTGCACTCTGCGCGCTCTGATATTCAAATGGGTGTTCCATATACCTGCACTAAATTTTAAGGATTTTTGTATGGAAACATTAATTAGCTATTTCATTCTTGGGGTAATATGAGTTTTAAATGGCTGTTGAAAATAGTTGCTACTCTGTTATAGTGCTTCTTGTTGGGAACATGGAAATAGATAATTTTTACATGAGACGTCATGAGTCTTTAAGAAAACAACTTTTTGCTTTGAACAAAAACACAATCTAAGAAGCTATTTAGAGGCTTATTACGATAGTAGTAGGACTGTCACAGACAGGCCATTAGTGGCGGTCCAATGGTTGGCAGCCCTTCAATCTGACCGCCGGATTACGATCAGTGATCCTGAAGGGACAGCGGTCAAAATCATTTTCCCAAACGGCGGCAGTGCCGAGGTAGGCACTGCTGTCAGATTACCATATCCCTTTCCAACAACCTTTTCATATCGGGAAGGCCACCAAGAAAAAGCTGTAAGAAATTAAACTTGGGAGCCCCAGACAGGGCCCCTGTTTGGCGTGGGCCAATATAAAGTGGCCCTGGAGGCACATGCAGTGCCACCACTCACATCCACATGGTCCATGGACGTTCAGGAGGCAATCCCTGTTACAGTGGCTTGTGCTGTAGCCCTTTTCCTTGGCAGAAGCACAAACAACCATGACAAGAAGCACTTTACGAATGCCAGCAAGGCGGTCGCACCGTAATGCTACTGTCGGTGGTCTAACCGACTGCCATTGTAATCGGCACCTAAGTCAGAGATTACAGAGAGTACCAGAATCAATGATTCAAAAGAACCAAAAACCCATCATAGGACACCATATGGGTGGGTGGCAAAGTCATCCTGTGCCCTGGGCACCCCCCAACTTTGACTGACTCTGGGCTCTGCCTAACAGGCCCAGGGTCAGTTCTATGGTGAAAGAGACACATTTAGAATACAGTGACAACACATACATACACTAGGGTACACTATGTTATGGGGTACCTCTGTGATTGGCATGACCTACCCTATCAGACCCCATTAAATAATAGGTCAGGGGGATCAAAATTACCTAGAAGTCTCTAGTCCGCAATAGGGAATGGCAGTTTAGAGCCCAGCATCTTTTTCTGCACTTGCATGTATGCACTGCTGAAGCCTGAGGTCAGTTTAAAATTAGCCCTGGGTTGCAGGACTGCTTTTAAAAAGTAAATTGTGCCCAAACTCGCCTTTGGTGTTTGGGACACTTAAAGCGATAACCTACAATGTTTTGGCATATTAGGATCCCCCAGGGTCTCTCCTAGTTGTCCCAGGGGTGGGGGGTCAGGTATTTATAAGGTATACCCTTCTAAAATAAGTTTTATATGCCCTGGGTTAAGTGAAATGTCACATTTCACTACCCACATTGTGATAAAGTGCTGCCCAAATTCGACTTTGATGCTAGGATCTCTGCGGAGGGAGGGTCTGTAATATGTCTGCAGATTCAGATTCCCTACAGTCTCCCCTAGTTGTCCCATGGGGTGGAGATACTGTAGTTATAAGCAAAGTACTTATAAAACAGTTTTTATAAGCTGTATTGCTAGAAAAATGTCTCTAGTAATTTTTCCCATTGCAAATCCCATGCCACATAGGTCAACATGGCAAGAAGTTATTAACTAATAACTCCTGATAGGAGAATGATAGAACTTTCATTCAAACACTTTCCCCTAAAATGTACAGACAGGAAGTTATAAGACTTTCTTGTTTGTAAATCCAAATTCAGCCTTCCAGTGGTCTGTCCTGATTGGTCAGAGTTAAGTGGATTAGCTAGGCTGTCTTGAAGAGGGGAGGGCCAGAGCAGGGGGAGTAGTCATAAACCATGGTCTTCAAAGGGAAGGGGACAGCCTCACTGTCATTTACAACTATACTCTCTTGACCCACAGCCAGAGCTAGGATTAAGGAAAGAATGAGCAAATGGAAGGGGGAGAGGCAATGAAAAGTAGCCATCCTAGGGGTGTGTTTAGCCAGCTCTTACCTCCCTGCTGGAAAATAAGCCATTATGAATCTGGAAGATTTGGTGCACTCTGGGACAAAATAATGCCACACTCTAAAGGTTGTGGTCATATCTTTAGGGAGTTGCCCTGCTATCATTGGTCAGGAGTGACCTCCAGCTTGACCCAGAGAACTTAGAATGAGTATCTGAGAGCGGCAGAGTCTCTCAGATCTGCTGCTTGAAACTTAAGAAAGCAAGATGTTGCCATGCTGAGAAGTTGGGTTGCAAATTCTAAGGCCTGCACTCTGAGGACTGCACCAGCTGAAACTACAGCCCTGTGGATTACCTTGCTGTAAAAGAACTAAAGAGTGCACTCCTTGCAAGCTACAGGTTAACAGAGCTCACTTGGAACATCACCACCAAGGATCCTCAACCTGGAGAACTACCAGTGGATTTGTAAGGTTTTTGTCCAAGTGGATTGTGGGAACTGAAGTCCTCAACTTTCAAGGACCATCATGGAGCTTCCAGACCATTGGAGCGAGTTTGAGACACTTTGGGTCCCTTTGGGGAACTTCAGTAAGAAGTTCCATAGGTTTGGAGAATTTTGAAGCAACTTTGCAAAAAAGCTTCATAGGGGGAAAAACTTAACCTGGCCAGCCAAGCCGCCTGCCTTCAACCGTGAGCCGGCTAAGCCATTCAGGTTCGTCCCGCTGAAAGCTCTCTAGGTGTCACAACTCGCAAGTATGTCCGTGAACACTGCCTGAGTCTTCAGCTCGGCCAGGCAGGTTCAGGACTACCGCCCCCATGATCCTCGGCGGCGGAGACGTCAACGTTGGAGGAGACTGGAAAGGTTATCCAGGCTTCCGTATCCTTCGGCGTTGCTGATTATTCTAGAGCCGGAATCTCAGGGCGGTCAGGCGCTTGTCTCGTTTCCTGGTCCCGGTCTGGTAGGAGTGCGGTTGCACCAAATTGTGCTCAGAAAGCTACAGTTCATTTTTGGATGCCATTCTATATTGTCTCAGTGCTGAGAGTACTCTGCGTGAGATACTTTTGTGGGGTTCTAGCTCATAAAGATTACTTTGTGGATATTGAATACTTGATGAACTTTGCGGGCTTTGTTGTCCTTTTGCTGAAACTTGTCCTTAAGGTGCAGTCAACTACAACTGAGTTCCTCCCCGTTGGAAGGACACACGTTTGTTGTCTATTGCAGTTTGCAGGGACATTTCCTTTCCTCGTTGGCAGAGCATGTTCATATGCTCATGCGAGGAAAGGGAACAGTACATTGACTATTAAGTACTCTTATAGGAAACTTATTTGTTCCATATTTCTTGTTATTGGATACATGGTACCATGTGAAGAGGTGTATGTTATGGTGATAATAACACAGTGTGACTTACATGTGTGAAGTTAACATGATCTATTACTAATATTTGCCATACTAACAGGGCACTGTGGTGAGATGACCCTGATTCCCTCATACAGTCCCAATGAAGCATGCTCAGGCATTCTATTGGGTAGGTAGATATCGTATGAGATGCAGGCACAGTGGTTCTATCAGTTGTTGGGGATGATGCAGGTATACTTACGTTGGTAGAGCTACGGATAAATATTCATATGTTTATGTCATTCTTTTGTTTCAGCATATACTTTCTCAGTGGCTTCTATTCCATGGGTTATATCCTCATGCAGCAGTGAGAGAGAGAGTGAGTGTGTTGATGATGTGTTCTGCTGTAACGTTTATTTGCTCTACAGGTAAATGATACATGTATTTATTCTGAATACTAGTGCAGTAACAGTGAAAGAGAGAGATAGATGAAACATCTTTCAGAGTAATGTATTGATGGAGTGTTTCTTTGTTTTCTTCTCTTGTTTAGGCCTCCCTCCCCACTGTCCCCATCCTTCCCTTCCCTCGCTTGATCACTTCACTGATGTGTGCTATAACAGCATACAGACTTAATTCTATCAAGAGGTGGCCATATTTGAGCATCGATCTGACCCTGAGGAGTATTGATCTGACAGTATGTCCTATTTCCAGAGTTTGACCGGGAGTAGAAGAAATCCGATGCCGCAAACCCTCACCGAATCCAGCTTGGTAAAGAGCATCAAGGGACCCCACGAGAAAAAGCTCCAGAAAGGTTTCTAAGTCCGGAGTTAAAAACTGAGACTGGGACCTACCGCGAGGGGTAGCCGCTCAGGGCTCCATCACGGTTGGCCAGAAACTTTGACTTAGAGCCAGTCTATCGCGACCAGATATCCCAATATGGTGCTATGAGTTTCTAAGTGCTATATAATGCTAAATCTTTGAAAATTCATATCTCCAGTTCCCTACATTGAATGTTTGTTGCTTTGGTGTCATTTTAAAGATAGAAATATTTCCTATTTCTATAAATTGGTGTTGTATATTTATTATGCATTGTGTCTTAATTATTTACTGAATTGGTGTTTTTAAATGCTTTACGTACCTGTCTATGAAGCTAAGCCTGCCTGCTCGCAGCCAAGCTACCAAGAGTTGAACTTGGGAATAATTTTCTATGACCTATTCTGAGGCCTATACTGTGTTAGTGGCCTTATTGCCAGTGGCAGACCTACGATTGCGCCTACCAATAATCCACTTTCCAACAGACAGTTTAAGAAAGCGCTTTTTCTTTCAAAAATAAAAGATGGACTCATTCTAGCCTTTTCAACAGGTACACTTGAAAGTTGTTTTATGGGGTCTTTCGTCTTTGCAATAAACTCCATATTGTTGAAGTATACCAGGGAATTTGAAAATGAATAAGTCAATGAAAGTCAAATATTTGTTACAAAAACACTTCAGCACTGTAGTATCTTTCCCAGCCTCAGTACCTACCAATGACTACATGACACACGGAGCTCAGTGTTACACATCTTTATTCCGCTGTGTGTAACTGCAAACCCAACATTATAAGCCAGCCTTCAATGGATTACGCTCTAACACTTATGTCACAGTTCTACCGAATTCCTCAGGAGGCAAAATGCTTTCATCATTTCTAAATCACAAGACACTACATCTCCTCCTCTGTTAAATAAAAGATTCCTTTTTTTTAATGAATTATAAGAATAGATAGACATATACAATTAAATGGTGCTTTAATTGTTCAACCTGATCTTTTTCTCAGAAACTTGGAGCTACTATCACCAATGTCCAGGATCTGGGTCAGCAGTGTAGAGGTAACAGCAGTCACTGATGGTACAGACCCAGTCTCTCCTTCAAGAGAGACTCTTGTAATAGACTCCCCAGGGTGTTCGGCAGTCACCATGTGCCCCTTAGTAGACACCACTGAAAATATTCTGCATCGAATGGTGCATTCAATTTTCTTTTCTGCATCTGTCATGCGAGCACTCGATCTCCTTTCCTAAAGATAATGTTCTTCTCACCTCAGCATATGTTTTCATCTTTTGTCTCTTCACCAAGTTTTTCTCATGAGTTTTTTTCTCATCTCTGTTTCTCTGATTGCCTCATTGAGACAACATGGTGTTCATTGGTCACCTGTATATTAATGTCACAGGACTTTCACCTATGGTCAAGTGCTTGAAAGATAATAACTCAAGGTAGAATTTAACACAGTTTTCAAATCGAGCTTCTCATGAATAGCATGGATTTCTTTAGTGTAATCATACACCTCTGAAACATGGCCATTGGCCTGTCGCTATAATGGTATGCTCTTTTGATGCTTTGTATTCAAATGCTGCTTGAAATCTTTAAACTCTTGACTGTTGAGATGCGGGCCATTGTCAGACTTCACTTAGGCTGGAGCACCCTATTTCGCAAAGATGCCATCTAGTCTTCAATTATTTATTCTTGTGTGGTAGATGAGAGATTTTAATTAATGGAAATCTTGAATATTCGTCCATAATCACCAGCAGGTGATGTCCAATGTTGAGTGGACCAGAAAAGACTATGTCTATTCTCTAGCATGCATAGTTTGGCAATTCTGATGTGCTCAAGTTGTGTTGAGTAGTTTTTGTAGAAAGGCAGTTGCATAGATGACAGGGCTTTGATTCCCTTTAAACCCTATAATCAAGATAAGGAACCCTGACATGATCTCTGAGAGCTTGTTTTGTGGCAAAGATTCCACGATGTCCTTCATGGGCCACTTCAATTATTTTCTGTCTCAGACTCTCCGGAAACAGAATACTCAACCCTATTGTATAACTCCTTTGTGAGTTATAGACAGTTCATCCTTGCTATATTTGTATTTTTGATATTCACCATCACTGGTGAGTGGTCAAGGGTGATGGTTCCACAGCTGATATTCAATAATGTCCTTCAGTTTTCAATTGTCACTTTCATGGCTTATGGCAGTGATAATCTGGGCTAGTGAGATAGCATCTGGTGTGTTTGATTTTACAGTGAAATGTATATAGGCTTCAGCTGTCTTGGTGGGAGTACCATGACCTTGTAGAGGTAGTCTGGAAAATTAGTCAGCAGGGTTCCGATCTGTCCCTGGACGATGCACAATGGTATGATTACACTCTTATAACCATAGTCCCCATTGTTCAACATGAGGCGGCATTTAGATTTTTGATTTGCCAAATACAGCCAATAAGGCTTGATGATCTGTTACTATCGTAACATGCTTTACATACATGAAGACATCTTTTTCAGGTTGTGAGTAAGCAAGTCCTACAAGGACAGCACTTAACATGATGGGGCTAGCTTCAACAACGTCTGTATGGAGCTTGGGATTAAAGTATACAATTTCCATAGCATTCTCAATGGCTTGTTTAATTTTTTAATGACTGTTTCACATTCATGTGACCAATGAAATGAAAAATTATTTTTTGTCAAGTCTCTTACCGTAGCACTTACAATGGCAAAGGGTTGTAGGCATCTGGAATAGTAACTGACCATGCCAAGAAATGAACGCACCATAGAAATATCTTGTGGGGTATCAGCATTTGGCAGTACTTGTACTTTAGCAGGATCTGGTGTCATAGCCCCATCAGCGAAGATATGACCAAGAATTGTGTTTGTCTTATGGAACTAACACTTGTCTGTATTCAAAGTCAAACCTGCTTCAGCGAGCAAATTGCATACTTGTGTAAGAGCTTTATAATGTTCTTTTTGTGTAGCTACGGAAACCAATAATCATCGCTGTAATTGAACGCCTTCATGACAGGCTGTATGATACGTCAAATTACATTTTGAATCAGTTTGGCAGCGGATGACACACCAAAATGGAGTTGTTTGTATCAAAACAGACCAACATGTACATAAAAGGTTGCAATGTGCCTGCAATTTTCTTCAAGCTGTAATTGATAAAAACCTTTACTTAAATCAAAGTGAGAGTACATATTTGCACCATTTAGTTGCGTTATAATGTCAGCAATATGTGGACCTAGATGTCATTCACATTTGATTGCCTTGTTTGTATGATGCATGTCAACACATATGCATACAGCTCATTCACTGCCCTTGTGAGGGACTACCACTATGAGAGAAACCCATAGCGTTGGCCCAGTTAATCGCTCAATAATGTCATGATTAAGTAAAGCTACAAGTTCATTTTCAATAGTGAAGGAAGTTGGCTTTTTATATAGTGTACTAATAATGAAGTAGACTGTGCAGAGAGTCCAGTGAGTCCCTTACTGGTTTACAGAGGCAAAAGTAGATAATACTGACTTTCCGTAAGTGGTAGTGTGGGTGAGCAGTTAGGCTTATCAGAGGGTAGTTCTAGGCATTTGTTGCACTCACAGAGGCGAGAAAAGAGACGCACACTCAAGAAATAATCTGAGATCAATTTGCAAATATATTATTGATTTTTATATAATTGACTAGACCAAGAACTTCCTTCTAGAGTAAGTTAGGCATTTTTGGATTTGCACAATCAATCACATTGTTGCGCAGTTACGCACCATTGAAATCAAAAGTGAAAAAGAAAAACATGAAAATAAAATTTTGCAGTTGACTTTCAAGGTACACCACTCAGGTCTCGATAGTTATCAGGGCCAGGTCCAATGTTCCACAAGCGGATTATCAGGAGAGGCCTGGATTCAGCCGGGAGCAGTGTGCTGAGGTCTTTGGAAGCTGATACGCTATGGGAGAGTGTAAACACACTGCACAAAGGGACTTGAAGGTAAGTCCAAGGATCATTATGCTGTGAATCACATAGACATATATGATAAAAGGTTAATTGTATTTTATTTCTTTTTTCATTCTTGATCATAGTAGTATCTGCCTAATTCATTGCTATTACAACAAATATGAGGTGGAAATGAACTTCTTTAAATCTGAACTGTATTATATTTTGCTGCCCAGTACCTCCAGGGGAGATAAGTTGTGAACGTGGTCTCCTGCTAACCAATGCTACTGTAATATGGCTTCTGGGAATATTTGCATTTATGGGCTGTGGGGCTTCAGATAAATCACAAATCTCTGGCCAGCCTCCCTCCTTTTGCTTGACAGTAACTTCTTTGCAGTAGCAGAGAATGATGTGGTCAATGTAATGTCTAAAACAATGGTGCTATAATTAGTGACTACCACCACTGCCATATAGGCTAATTGGGAGATAATACCGCATGAAAATAATTGTGTAACATTTTGCAAAATAAAGTTGTATACCATTTTTGTTTTCCTGCTGAAACTCACCAAACTAATGCTTGAAACTAGTGTAAGTTTCAAAGCAAGTTTTAAAGCAACCCCTCATTATAGATTCTTCCACTCACTGTAAAAAAACAAGACTTTTATCATCAGTGACGTCACTGACCATGTCATGAGTGATCTAATATTTGAGTTCATATGCAGTGCAATGCGAGGGAGTAAGTTATAGTTAGCTCAGATAACTATAACTGCTGAATTTCTATGGTTTTGTGCGAGTGAAATCTGAGCCTAACTATAATGTCTCGGTGACCTTTAGTTACTTAAGTGAATTTCTAAAGTTTTTTCAATTATATTTCCTAATTATGATGTCCATGTAACCTTTGGTTTGTTCAGCAAATTTCTAAGGCTTTTTAAATTTAATTTCCTAACTATAATGTCCCTGTAACCTTTCTTTTTTTCTAGTTAATTTCTATGGTTTTTTAATGTTATTTCCTAACTATTATGTTTATCCTTTGAGAATGAGTGTGTGAGTGAGTGCATGAATGTCCCAGTGGGTTTGTGAGTGAATGAGTATGTGTCTCATTGGGTGTGTGAGTGGGTGCATGAGTGTATGAGTAGATCAGTGAGTGGGTGCGTGTATGTCCTAGTGGGTCTGTGAGTGTCTGAGTATGTTCTGATCAATTTCTGCCTTTTTTATGCTCACTTAGGACCTTTATTTTGCCTCTTTCTGTTCATTGCTGACATTCATTTTCCTCTTTCTGTTAGGCCTAAGCATAGCTCAAGGAGTTTCACTCTGCGGAGTTACCAAAAACTTCACCAAATTTTGCCACCCCTCATTAAGCCCCCCTGGAAGTAAGTAGGGGCCAATAACCCATCCTCTTAACCTCAGTAAGTCCCCCAGAGCAAGGTTGCTGAGACACTCTCTTTCTCAATCATTATGCAAACGCAGCCCCTGGTACACTACTGGTTGGGGGATGAACTCCGCATGGCTGCTGTAGGTCATTGGGGACCAAGAAGCCCTATTGTTGCCTTGAGTTAGTCCCCCATAGTGGGATTGCTGAGTCCTCATCAGAAGCCCCACTGCCTTTCTCAAACACTCTGCAGAGGGCCTTCTGGTACACTACTTATTGGGGGATGCAGTCCCCTTGTCTGCTGAGGGTCATTGGGAGCCAAAAACACTTGGGGGTGAAGAATCCCTTTTGTTGCCAAAAGTAAGTCCCCCACAGTGGGATTGCCGAGAACTCATCAGAGGCCCGCTCCCTTTCTCAATCACTCTGAAAATGCACCTCCTGGCCCCACTCTTGGCTGCTGAGGGTCAGTGGAGAACAAGAACCCCTATTGTTGCTACAAGTAAGACCCCCACAGCAGGATAGCTGAGATCTCATCAGAGGCCACACCACCTTTCTCAACCACTCAGCAAAGGAGCCTCCTGGTGCACAACTGGTTTTGGGATGAATTCCCCTTGACTGCTGAGGGTTGTTGGGGCCAAGCACCCCTATAGTTGCCACAAGTAAGTCCCCCACAGTGGGATTTCTGAGACCTCTTCGGCGGAGGTCCCGCCCTCTCTCAACCACTCTGGAAAATGCTCCTCCCGGTGCACTACTGGTTGGAGCATGAAGTCCCTTTTGCTGCAGAGGGTCATAGGGGCATAGAACCCCTCATTTTCAGCCTTTTAACTGCTCATTTCTAACCGTTATTTTGCCTCTTTATGCTTGTTGCATGCTGACCATTATTGTGCCTCTTTCTGCCCATTTCTGACCCTATTTGTGCCTCTTTCTGCTAATTTCTGACCTCTATTTTGCTACTTTGTGCTCATATCTGCCCAATATTTCGCCTCTTTCTACTTGTTTCCCACCTTTATTTTGCCTCTTTCTGCTTTTTGCTGACATTTATTCTGCTTCTTTCTGCTAATTAACACCTCTATTCCGCCTCTTGCTGCTCATTTTTTACCTCTACTTTTTTCTGCCTCTTGCTGGTCATTTCCTAACTCTATTTTGCCTCTTTCTACTAATTTCTGACCTCTGTTTTATCACTTTGTGCTCATATGCCCTGTATTTTGCTTCTTTCTGCTAATTTATTACCTTTATTTTGCCACTTTTCGCTCTTTGCTGACATTTATCCTGACTCTTTCTCCTAATTTATGACCTTTATTCCACCTTTTGCTGCTCGTATCTGACCTCTATTTTGTCTTTCTCCTCATTTCTGACCTCTATCTTTTCTCTTTCTACTTGTTGCTGACCTGTATTGTACCTCTTTCTGCTAATTTTTCACCTTTATTTTGCCTTTCTTCTCGTTGCTAACCTTTATTCTGCCTCTTTGTGCTTGTTCCTCACCTTCATTCTCCCTCTTTCTACTTGTTTCTGACCTTTAGTTTGCCTCTTTCTGCTCATTAATGACCTTTATTTTGCCTGTTTCGGCTTGTTGCTGACCTTTATTTTGGCTCTTTCTGATTGTTTCTCACATATATTTTGCCTTTCTCCTCACTTCTGACCTTTATTTTGCCTCTTTCTACTTGTTGCTGACCTTTAATGTGCCTCTTTCTGCTAATTTCTGAGCTTTATTCTGCCTCTTTCTGCTAATTTCTGACCTCCATTTTGCCACTTTGTGCTCATATTTGCCCAGTATTTTGCCTCTTTCTACTTGTTTCTCACCTTAAATTTGTCTCTTTCTGCTCATTGCTGGCCTTTATTCTGCCTCTTTCTGCTAATATATGACCTTTATTCTGCCTCTTGCTGCTCGGATCTGACCTCTATTTTGCCTCTTTGTGCTAATTGTTTCCCTCTGGTTTATCTCATTTTGCTCGTTGCTGACCTGTATTTTACCACTTTATGCTCATTTTCACCTTTATTTTGCTTCTTTCTTCTCGATGTTAACTTTTAATCTGCCTCTTTGTGATTGTTACCAGGGGTTGGCAGAATTTGCATAGTCGCGATACGCAAAGCTCTGCGAAATGGTAAAAAATCTCCGCAAACATGCAGAAATTCCGCGAACACGCAGGATTGCTTGTTCCCGATGCTTTTTTCCTGTTCGCGATCGCTGTTTGCATGCTCGGGGGGAAATATCTTGTGAACACGCATTTTGAAAATGTGAACAAGCAACAAATTCCACAAATCCGTGGAACGCAGAATTTTGACCAATTCCACGTTCTCCACGGAATGCGAAATTACCCAAATTCTGCAAATTGCGCAAGCGGAATGGAATTTACCGCCCAGGCCTAATTGTTACTCGCCTTCATTCTCCCTCTTTTTACTTATTTCTGACTTTCAGTTAACCTCTTTCTGGTCATTACTGACCTTTATTTTGCCTGTTTTTGCTCATTGCTGACCTTTATTTTTCCTCTTTCTGCTTGTTTCTCACCTATATGTTGCCTCTTCCCCAACACTTCCAACCTTTATTCTGCTTCGTTCTTTTTTTCTGTCCATTATTCTGCCTCTTTCTGCTCCCTTCTGATCATTATTTTGCCTTTTTTGGCCTGGCAGGGTCCCTCAGGGAATCCATGACCATGTTTAGGGAGTCAGGGCATTCCTACACTCCGTCCTTCTCTTTTAAAAAAAAGGGTTTTGGGGGGACTCAACTCTAGCTGAGTCCCAAGATGGTTGCCAACACTTCCTGGTTTGTCAGTCAATCAGAACTCTGCATGAGCTGTTATTTTTCATGATAATTCTCGAAGGACCTGCAGCCACAGATATCACTATCTTGAGTGTGTAAAATTTCTCACCAACTTCTCAACAAATTTACACAAAATAACTGAAATTGTTGTCTGTGTAACCCAATCTACCTTTCAAATTTGGTTTAATTCCAGAATGTACGCTCCACTAAAGGTCCTATGGGAATTAACATGGGAAAAATCACTTTTGTTAACTGCCCCTTTTCTTAGCCTTCCCTTGACAGATCACCCAAAACTTTCCATGCACTTTTTTTGCATCCACAGTTCTGGGAAGATTTCATGAAGCAGCAAAGATATAGGCAAGTCAACAAATGCTTTTCCTATTGAAACTTGATCCTAACTATAACTACCTACTGGCAACATAGATGGATGGATTAATGGATGGATAGATAGATAGATAGATAGATAGATAGATAGATAGATAGATAGATAGATAGATAGATAGATAGATAGATAGATAGATAGATAGATAGATAGATAGATAGATAGATAGATAGATAGATAGATAGATAGATAGATAGATAGATAGATAGATAGATAGATAGATAGATATATAGACAGACAGACAGACAGACAGACAGACAGACAGACAGACAGACAGACAGACAGACAGACAGACAGACAGACAGACAGACAGACAGACAGACAGACAGATAGATAGATAGATAGATAGATAGATAGATAGATAGATAGATAGATAGATAGATAGATAGATAGATAGATAGATAGATAGATAGATAGATAGATAGATAGATAGATAGATAGATAGATAGATAGATAGATAGATAGATAGATAGATAGATAGATAGATAGATAGATAGATAGATAGATAGATAGATTGTTGTTGTTGTTTCTTCTGTTTATTTGCCTTCTGCCACAATGCGTTTTGGCTGCACAGCTGCCTGGGTCATATGACATGCATGCATTATGTCCTTTATTTTACGTTCCCCAATTCATGAATAAATAAGTCAAAATCATAGCGGTGCTTGCTAATGATAATTTCACATTAACCGCAATTCATTCAAAATATATAACCTGTCACCAGTTGTTAGTTATATTCAGGACCTAGTTTCCATAGGAAAAACCTTTTTTGACTTGGCAATAACTTTGGCGTTGTTTGACCAATCTTCATGAAATTTTCCCAAAGAAGTGCTGAAGTAGGTTCTGGTTGTCATAGAGAGTTTGGGGGTAATCCATACAGTTGGGACTGAGAAATAAGGGCACGAAAAAGGGTGCATTTGGAATGCTAATTCCCATAGGAACGCATTGTTGAACCTACAGCCCAACTGCTGGATGGAATTACACCAAATTTGGCAGAAAAGTAGATGTTGTTACAGAGATTGTGCTTTTTGTTTTTTGGTGCAAATCCATCCAGTAATTTGAGAGAAAGTTAAACCTAAAATCATATCTCTGGTTGAATTGTGAATGCTCCCGCCAATGGGAATGCTCTGATTGGCTTGACGTAACCTGAACAGACAGTTGCGGCTGTCATTTCAGCATCCAGAAATGGTTCCCGGGGCTGAAACTTTGTGTGAAAGCCCACATAAGGGGTCAGGGTGGAGATACTCTGACCCCATGTTTGAGAAGTGGGTGTGGTAGTGACACAAATGATGTTACCAACATTGATTTTTTAACAGTGCTCAATGTTCGTGATGATGCCATGACCGCCTGATGCCATGACCGCCAGATTGGCCCCGCATGTACCATCATGGGTACATCGCAACTGTAACAACAACATAAATAATACAGGTGAACATTTATAAAAATATATATCTTTGCACACACTTGCCGGTCACTGCCACACACTCATATATACACTCACATATTCACTCAGACACTTATACACCCATTCACATACCCACTCCCACACTTATACATTCAGTCACATACCCACTCATATACTTATGCACCAACTCACATACCCATTCAGGTAATCATGTACCCACTTACAGACTCACTCAGAGAGTGATGCACCCATGTACAGACTCACTCAGAGACTCATGCACCTACTTAGAGACCCACTCATAGGCTCATAGGTGCATGCAAAAGTCTTATACCCACTTAGAGACTCTTACACCCACTCACAGACCCACCTTGGCAGTCATATACCCACTCACAGACCCACTCAGATACACACACACCCACGTACAGACTTACTTGGAAAGTCATACATCCATGTACAGATCTACTCAGAGATTCACACACGCACTTACAGACCAACTCACACACTCATGTATGTGCTCATAGACCCACTGAGAGACTCATACACCTACCACAGATCCACTCAGGCAGTCACACACCCACTCACACACCCATACAGTCACTCTCACACACACTCACAGCCCCTCTCAGATACTTGTACACTCAGTCATTTACTCAGAGACTCACACACTAATTCACGGACTAACTCAGATATACATGTACCCACTCACTCACCCAGTCAAGGCTCATGCATCCACTCACAGGCCCACCCAGACACTCGCCCTCCCAGTCACAGACCCATTCAGACACTGATGCTTGCACCTATTCACTCACCCACTCATATAGTCACTCAAACAGCACTCATAGACCCCCTCAGAGACTTATGTACCCAGTTAGTTATACATTGAGAGACTCATGTGCCCATTCACAGTCACCTCCAATAAAGACTATAATGACTCATGTACACATTCACAGTCACAATCACAGACCCACAGACCCACACACCCACTCACAGAACCACTCAGACACTCATGCTGCCTGTCATAGACCCACTGAGAGACTCCTGCACTCACTCACAGATCCACTCAGACACTCATGCACCCACTCATTCACCCATTCAGACAACCAATTCGACACTCATGTATCCACTCACAGATCCAGTCAGACAGTCATATACTTACTTACAAATGCACAAAGGCACTCATTTACCTATTCACAGATTGTGTGAGAGAACCTTACACAATCAATTACAGACCCATTGTGACACTGATGCACCTATTCAAAGATGTACTGAGGCAGTCATGCATTTCGTTACAGAAGTGTTGATAGACTGATGCATTGTCTCACAGATTTCCTCAAATACTTATACAGTTAATGAGTGACTTAATGATACAGTGGTGCATACAGTCATAGATTACACTGAAAAAGACATTAAGGGAGTTGTACATGCTATTATACAGTCTTTTAGATAGTAATGTGTTTAGTGTGTTGGTTATAATTCATTGTGCAGTCATAAGTCATAAGATTTGAATGTGGTGGTGACTATTCAATGGCTGCATTTGTTTTGTCATTTTGTGTAAAGTGCAGTAGTAAACCCTAGTGTCCAAAATACTGTAAAATGTCTGCATATAGACTCTGAAAATGGGCAGTAGGGTTCAAACACAGTTTTTTTTAAAGTTACTACAAATATATGATTTTGTAGCACTTATGTGGCAAGTAATGTGTGTATTGAAATAGTTAGAATGAAGTTTTGAATGTGGTGGTGATTGTTGCATATTTGCTTTTTTACTGCAATTTCGCGACCTGATCATCGTGACAGCATAATGGATTTTAAAAATGAGAAAAAAATATATTTTCAGAAAATTAACAAAATGTGGGTCTCTTGGGTGGTTCTGATTTAAATAATGACTTTGGGTGTATATTTCAGCATCTAAAATACATTTGCTGATCACAGATTACCCACAGTAAATGCAACAATGTTGTGCAAACTCCCAAAATTCTTCAAAATCAAACCAGTTATTAATGTACTTTCTGTTAAACATATACCAAATCAAAATATGTGTGGTATATTATATAAATACAATATAGAATATCAAGTTACAAATAGAAAATGCAGAAATCTTAGAGGCTCACTTAAAAAAAAGGATGTTACAATTAAGAAATAGAACTTTAAAAAACGTTAGAAATTCCCTGAAAAAAACAAAGGATACAGGAACGTTATACCTAGACTGACATTTCACTCATACAAAACCAGAGAAATTAAGGAGTTTTAGTTCGCTGAGCTAACTATAAGGCGTGCCCCCGCAATGCACTGCTTAGGACCTCACATATTACATCACCCATGACATTGTCAGTGACATCACTGATGACATTCTTTTTTATAATGGGAGGGGTACACACGGCCCCCTCCTTAGGGCTAATTCCAGTCCCGGGACCCCATTCCCTGGGGCCTGGCCTCTAGTGTGGGTGCCCTGTTCCCACCCAGGGCACCCATATTGTAAAGTTGGGAACCATGGTGGGGAGCCTCAAGGCCCCCATGGCCCCTACCTCCTCCCCACCTCCTGTGGTAGCTGGCATTGCTTTCACACAGAGGGAGCTGTTAACATGCAGCTCCCTCTCTGTCAAAGCAATCGTGTTCACTTTCAGTAAGTTAGAACATTTTAAATGCTCTCACTTGCGGATTGTGGGGGGGCCATGGCTCCCTATTTCCCAAACATTTGGTGATTCCTGGAGCACGGGGGTTGCCTAAGGCAACCCCCATACAAATGTATGCAAATCCCCAGGGCTTTAGGCCTCAATGAGGGGTACCCAATGAGGCCCCACTCCTATTTATATATATATATATTCACTGAAAAAAAAATAGGTTTTACAGACGTTATAGTTAGGAATTAGCATTTAAAAAACCTTTGAAATTCAAAAAAAAAACATATGTTTCAGGGAGGTTATAGTTAGTTGAACATTTGACTCATATAAAACCAGAGAAATTCGCCTGTTATAGTTAGTTGAGCTAACTATAACTTGCGTGCCCGCAATGCACTGCTGATGATGTCACATATTACATCACTCATGACATGGTCAGTGACATCACTGATGACATCTCAAATAACATCACTGATGACATCATCCAGTGAATGAATGTTTCTGTAAAGTTTAAATATTTTTCATATATATCTATAACAAGGTGTATTGAAGAATGAATGCATTTACAAGTGCCTGAAGGGATTATTTAGTAGGTGCGTGACTGACTGTATAAGTGAGTGATTGAACATGTCTTACTAAATGCATGGGTTAGTGACTACACTATGTGATAGTCTGTATTAGTCTCTCAGTTGGTGTGTAAGCAATAGCATGGGTTGAATAGCTACATGAGTATTTATATGGGTTATTGATTTATTGTCTGAGTATCTGTATGCGTCCCTGAGTGTCTGTATGGGTGGGTGGGGTGTGTATGACTCTGTGAATAGGTGTCTGAGTGGGTGATTCACTGGTTGTATGGATTCAAACGCGCATCTGGGAAGGGCTGTATGGATGAGTTACTGTGTGTATGGGTGTGTTGGTGAGTGAATGAATGTCTCAGTGATATATGTGTGACTAACTACATATGTTTTAAGGCACTATATGTGAGTGTTGGAGTATATAAATGACTATACATGAGAGTAAGTTATTTGAAGAGATTGTGTATAAATGAGTGTCTGCTTGTATCAGTAATTGTATAAGACAGTACATTTGTGTTAGTATCTCTATAAATAAGTGATATGATGTGTCTATAAATAACGGACTTGGTACATGAGTACATGAGTAAATGGATATGTGATTGATTCTTTGCATTACGTGTGTGAGTAACTCTATGGATGAGCAGCGTAGTGTGACTGCATGTATAGATGTGTGAGTGCATATTATACTACTATATTGAGGAGTAACTACATGTATAAGTGACTGGATGTATATGTAGACCTAGGAAACAGAGAGTGGTATGTAGTATATGGCATTGTGTGTATAGTTTCAAAAATTGTGGTCTGCATTTTAGAATGGGTGTATCAAAGTTTATATTAGGGCATCAGTATGTGCATCAGATTATCAAGTGGATGATGTCATCAGTGATGTCATTTGAGAAGTCATCAGTGATGTCACTGACCATGTCATGAGTGATGTAATATGTGACATCATCAGCAGTGCATTGCGGGCCCGTGAGTTATAGTTAGCTCAACTAACTATAACAGGTGAATTCCTCTGGTTTTATAAGAGTCAAATGTCCAACTAACTATAACTTCCCTGAAACCTATGTTTTTTTTAGAGAATTTCAAAGGTTTTTTAAATGCTAATTCCTAACGATAACGTCTGTAAAACCTATGGTTTTTTCAGTGAATTTCAAAGGTTTTTTCAAATGTTAATTTCACATTTTAATGTTTATAAAACCTATATTTTTTCTATTTTTTTGTAATATTTTGGAACTCTATTGTACTTCTTTTTTTTAAATTTTAAAAATTAAGTAATGTTTTATATCTTCCCCAAAAAATCTGTATATATATTTTTTGGGGGGGGAGAAAACTGCACTCCCATACCGGTAGTGTACCAAGCTCCATCACCACGCGAATCCTATCGGCCATATTGCTAAACTCCTAAAGGATGCGCATTTCGTATCTGACGGATTTGTGGCACCACGTACTGCGTGACATCATGAATGAGTTCGCGCCTGCTGCTACATAGGTATCCGACGGGTACGCAGTACCATGTACCCGTTACGTCATGTACATACGGGGTCGGGCCCGCTGCGCATTGCTTATGCTACGAGTGCACGCTGCCAGGCCCTGTGTTACGTCATAGACGTATGGTATCTTGCCGGGTACGCCATTCCCTCAGTTTCTTTTTATGTCTCAAAACTATATCTAAATAACTTTAAACTGTATATGAGAGCAAGCGATAATCTAAAATATTTTAACC
This sequence comes from Triturus cristatus, assembly GCF_964204655.1. Classification (NCBI taxonomy): domain Eukaryota; kingdom Metazoa; phylum Chordata; class Amphibia; order Caudata; family Salamandridae; genus Triturus; species Triturus cristatus. The sequence goes on along the minus strand of NC_140588.1, from coordinate 852,464,220 downwards.
ATTTATATATTTCTAACTGTAATAAACTTATATTATGATAAATATATTTTCTCAAAATCTTGTCGGGTGCAGCCTCCTTGCGCCCTCAAGGCGCGATTGCCATGTGACCTTAAAAAAAAGCATTTGATTAGTTGATAACATTTCCCATTGTAACAGTTGGAGTACCCCACCCATTTTAGTCATTCTCTCTACAGCGTTTGATGAGACACAACCCTTCTGCTTAGAGAGCTTCTATGAAAAGTTTTTTTGCTGTGTACACATATCTTCTACTACACACAACATGCAACGATCATCTTGATCAATATTCATGGCTTGTACATTAGCCTTCCACGTGTGATCGCCACGCATCTCAAACGTTACATCAGAAATCAAATGTGTGTTACATGATGCCCCTGGTGTGTGTGTGTGTGCACATTATTGTGCTGCCTTTAGGCCTGGGTATTGCTGGCCCGAAGGGGTATCATCAGCCACGGGCAGAGTGCACATCCTAGATCACATGTGACAAACAGTAAACAGTAATGTGTACATTTCTATTGCTGTATTGTCTGTTGTCAGGCTTTACCAATATAGTAGTGTGTCATATGTGAGACTTTCAGATTCACGTTTGGCATGCATTGCTTGACTATAATGAACGTTATCACTATTTATGACGTAGCCTCACTGCTGATCCTCCCACCATCCGAGCACATTCATGTGTGTGCTTCGCGATAGCAACACTTTCAATAATGTGTCTGCACATATCCACAACCTTGACAACGGCATGTGATGTTGGCCATTCAATGTTTTGGAACAGCATCTCCTTAGCGATAGTTGCCGCCCTCCTGGTACATGCTTCATTTATGTAAATTGAGCATTCTGCAACGTCAGAAACACACATAAGTACACTTTCTGGCCAGGCAGTAACTGAACAACACCCAGGTCCCCGGAACTATTATTCACACCCCTACGCTCGCCTGGCGTACGCAAGCCCAGCTCACTTTGCATACGTAGAAATAGGATAACAACGACGCCACATGTCCTAGTTCTTCTACACTGCCTCAGGCGATATGGCCGCATCCTTCTCGCATATCACAATGCACAATAAAAAATGGGATCCATGAGGCGTACATCATCGTCGCAATCAACACTGCACCTGAATTGTGAACACTGCTGCCTGTCGTGTTTGGACACACAACAATGACAGCAGGTGAGCAGTGGGGCCTGGGTGCACTGGGGCTGCAATTGAGCGCGATTCTGCGGGAGGGATGGGGTGCATCAGCCTAGGTGCGCAGGTACAAACAAGCGATATTGCCCTGCTTAATAATGTGTTCTCTGAACTCATTCAGTCACATGTCTGTCTCATTTTAAGGACCTGCTGGATCATACAGACACGTGTTGAGCGCAGTGCTGCGGGAGGGTTGGGGTGCATCAGCTTGTGTGCAAGGGTGCGAACAACCGATGTTACCCTGCGTACCGATGTGATCTCTGACCTCATCTCTGTCTCATTTTAAGGACCTGCTGCACCGTACCGTGGGCCTGAGCTAGCGGGCAGCGCTGCCCTACAGACACGTGCTTATGGGACACTATGGTGAGCTGATTACTAAGTGTACCTGCACACAGGCTTGCGCCACTGCATTACTCATGCACAATATACTTCTAGCTTGCGCTCTGTTCCTTTGTATGTGAACGTTGGCATAACATATTATTATTTAACCTTGTGTATTCTCGTGCACTCCAACTCCTCTTTGAACCACGATTACCACTAACAGTTCGAAGATTGTACTTCAAGAAGGAAGGATGCACTTAACTGGTGTTCTCTATTAACGTTGAAAGAAACCTTCATTTACTTCAAGACATTGGGCGGAGCGGGTGCTCACCCCGTGATGATACCCTGGGCATTCTGACACCTTCCACCATGGTATCAAGACCCTGTCCTCAACTAGAGACCTGCTGGGCCACCCTGATAGCGGCACCCTGAAGTTGGAGCTCGCACCGGTATGTCCTTGGACACACCAGTTGTGGCAGGTGGGCAGTCAAGCCTCGGCACGCAGGAACTGCAATTGAGCACAGAGCGGAGAAAGGGGCTGGGGTGCAGCAACCTGGGTGCACAGGTGCAGGCAAGCGATGTTGCCATAGATGATAATGTAGTCTCTGGCCTCATTCATATCTCTGTTTCATTTTAGGGCTTGCTGGACCGTACTCTTTCTCGCGCACCCCAGCGTCCTAGACACATGGGTGATGGGAGGAGAGTAGTGAGGGCTGGGTGCAGGAGGCCGGCGCTCTGTCTCCTCCTCCCTCCCTTCTTTTCACTCTCCCTCCCCTTCTCCCTTCCACCCACTCGTTCTCTGTCCCATTCTCACTTTCCTCCGTTCATTCTCACCAGCTTTCTTTTTCTCTTAGACATGGCACACATACTTATGTTTCTTTTTTGTCTTGCAGGTTTTGTACGCTGTTCCCGGGGGGAGTCCCACCCACTTCTTTCATGTTTTACTGTTGTTCTAATAAAGTTACATTTCCATTTATATTTGTGGTGTTAATAAAAGTTATTTGGGTCTTCTTTTTCTAACAACACTTGTCTGTAGTTTATTGTGAAAATCGGCGGCTGATAGTAGGTTATAAGGGAAATTTTGTTTAATTTTCCGGCGCACATACCAAATATAAACCAACAGACTATTACATAAATGAAGCCTGGGTAATTGTACAACGGCAAGAGTTCTATGAGTATATCACTTTATAACACCATGAGTACTGCCCATGTGATTTCAGAACCAATAAGGCACTGCCTAGGGCCACCAAGGCTTCAAGGACTAGTGAGGCCCACCCTGCATATTTAAATAAAGCCCCGGAGGTTTCCGATCCCCGGTCTTGCATTGGCCTCGAAGTCCCCCGAACAATTTGTAAACAATACCCAGAGAGGTGTCGATCCCCTAGTCTGCGAAACATCTCTGTGCCCTCCCGATTAAGATCCTCAGTGCTGCAGAGATCCCGCAATATAATAATAGGATTGGCCCTGAAACATTACCCACCAGTGTGCTCATTTAAATGAACGGGTGAGACCCCGCTTCATTTTTTTTTCTCCATTTTTACCATCCAGTTCCACTTTATTGAAACGATATGAGGTTTTCCTCCTCTCGCTTCAACGAGGCAAACAAGAATTTACTATCACAGGGTGCAAGCAATGCTCCCGCCCTGTAATAGCAAACACAAATGTCCCGTGCTTGCACACCCCAGGACATTGTATGACCTGTGCCTGGGAGGTGGCGCTCCATGGGACCATGATGCTTTGTTTAATGCTTAACTACAGAATTAGTATAAACGCATACTAACATTACTTGCACACGTGTGGTACAGTAACCAGAGTGTAGTGAAGAGGCAGAGGAAGCCCAAAATCAAACAATATAAATCCTACCAGAGGTAGGCTCACATAGTTCGATCAGCCGACGGCCCTGGGATGAGTAGAAACAGATTCACCAAGAAAACAGGTCTTCAGCACAACGCAAGCAAGCATAAAATCTTGGTGAGTGCTGCCTTCTTTTCACCTTCTCCCGCTCGTCGCCAAATTTATGTAGTGAACAGGAAGACAGCAGTGGATCCGATAAGTAGATTTATTGCAGGAAAAGAAGACAGCTTAAACAGCAACCAACAGGACCACTCACCAAGGAATCCGTCTTCTCCAGCACCGTGTACAAACTCCCCAAGATTCCCCTCATGACAGCCCTACATTCTAACATTACATACTTACATTATAGTATCATTACATACTAACATTGTACTATGACTTACATTGAAATAGAGCACATCACTTTACAGCAATGAGCTCACGGTTTAATCTCCGAATCTTCAGACCAGTAGGGGTGAGTAGTTCGCTTCCCACTCCCTGTATAGTATAAACACATACTACCACTACTTACAGTTATACTACAGTGGCCAGTATGCTACAGCGCCCACAGCCCATCACTTTACAGCAATCAGCTCGGTTTGATCCCCGAGTCTTCACACCGGTAGGCGTAGTACTTCGCTTCCCACTTCCGGTATAGTATAAACGCACGGTAGAGCTCAGTAATTTGCTTCCCACTCCCTGTATGGTATAAACGCCTACTTACACAACTTACACAGGTATCCTACCAACACCATAGCACATCACTTTACAGCAATGACCTCCAGGTTTAGGCTCTTGGTTTCATACCCGACTATAGCACCATCTCATCTCAGCACCATATCACTCTGAGCAACACCGCACTTTCAGACCGGTAGGTGTGACTACTTCACTTCGCACTCCCCCACAGAGGTTACAGTGCTCCTATCCTCCTGTTTTCTACTCTTTTTGACCTTTTTCACCCTTACTTGCTTCAATGTAATAAAAAAATGGCGGCCAACACTTCCTAGTTGCAACCGCTCGTAGCGCTCACAACCAATAAGCAGCAAGCTCGTGCTAGTAACACCTCAGCCAATCAGATGGCAGAATTCCCAAATATCGATATCTGTAAATTTCAATATTTTTCCAACACTACTGAATGGATTGACAGCAAATAAGCAAAAGCGTGCTTTCTAGACTAAGGCCCTTCTCCCTGCCAAATTTGGGGTAATTCCGTTCACCCTGTAGCCTTGTCTAAAGTTTCCTATGGAAATTAACATGGAGAAAACACGTTTTGGGACCCCCTTTTTTCTCAGCCCCCCCTTGACGGATCACCCCCAAACTTTCCACATAGGAGCTGATATGAACAAACAATTAGTTTGGAAAATTTCATGAAGATTCCTCAAACGACACCACAGTTATAAGCAAAAATGTTCTTCCTATGGAAACTTGGTCCTAACTATAACTACCTACTGGCGGTCGCCAGTAGATAGTTATAGTTAGGACCTCATTTCCATAGGAAAAGTGTTTTTCCCAAAAACGTTGGCGCCGGTTGATGAATCTTCGTGAAATTTTCAAAACTCGTGGGGCGCTCTGGTCAGCTACTATCTTGAAAGTTTCGGGGTGATTCGCAAAGCGGGGGCCAAGAAAAAAGGGGGGGTCCAAAATGTGTTTTCTCCATGTTATTTTTCATAGGAAACTTTAGACACGGCTACAGCCCGAACTGCTGAATGGAATTACACCAAATGTGGCAAAAAGGTAGCCCTTGTTTCAGAAAGAACTCCTGTTGTTAAATGGTGTAAATCCGTTCAGTAGTTCCTGAGAAATTTAAAAAAAGAGGTCGGAAAATCAATTTCCCATAGCAAACTTTAGACACGGCTACAGCTTGAACTGTTGAACGGAATTACACCAAATTTGGCAAAAAGTTAGTGCTTGGTTCAGAAAGCGCCCTTTTTTTAAATGGTGTAAATCCATTCAGTAGTTGCTGGAAAAATAAAAAACTAAAAGTTTCGATATTTAGAGGCACGGAGGATCGCGGACCCTAACGACCATGAGCTTTATTCTAATTGGCTGTCAACACTCCAAACCAGGAAGTGTTGGCAGCCATCTTGTGCCTCTGTAACAGATGTTGTGGAGGGGGGCCGTGTGGTCCCCCTCCTGGAGCCATTGATGGCCCTGGGGACCGCCACACCCCAGGGCCGGCTCCTGCAATGTCCCTGGGTACCCACTCCCCGGACACTGCTGTTTGCTATGGCAGGGCGGGAGCTGTGCGGCTCCCGCCCTGTCATAGCAAACTGTGGTTTTGGTTTTGAAAGCGAGAGCAGGGAAACCTGCTCTCGCTTTCAAAAATCAAACCAGATTGCTTTTCCACACGGGGAGCTGCATGTCAGCAGCTCCCCATGTGGAAAAGCAATGCCGGCACCGGCAGGAGGCGGGGAGCCGGCAGGGACCGTGGGCTATTGGGGCCCCCCCATGGTCCCCAACGAAGTGGCCAGGCAGGCCAGCCCGGGTATGGGTTCCCCAGGCCCATAATTGGCCTGAGGAGGGGGGCCATGTAGCCCCCCTCTGAAAAATAAATAAAAATGCAATGGCCAGGCACCAGGGGATGGGGTCCCCAGGGCCAGAAGTGGCCCAGGAGGGGGCCCCGCAACCCCTCTCCCAAAAAGAAATAAATAAAAAATAAAAAGGCCGGCCCCGGGGGATGGGGTACCTAGGGACCAATAGAGGCCTCAGGAGGGGGGCCACGCAGCCCTCTCCATTAAAAAAATAAATAAATGTGGCCATACCCCGGGAGATGGGATCCCCGGGGCCGGATTGGCCACGGGAGAGTGGCCCACACGGCCCCCTTTCGTTCCGCTTTTATTTATTTATTTAAAAAGGGGTCAGGCCCTGGGGGATGGGGTCCCCAGGGCCCAAAAAAAGCAAAAAGAAGGGGGCCACACAGCCAGAGAAATTCCCCCGTTATAGTTAGTTCAGCTAACTATAACTCGCGCCCCCGCAATGCACTGCTGATGACTTCACATATTACATCACTCATGACATGGTCAGTGACATCACTGATGACATCACTGATATTTTTTTTTTTACCTGAGACTCAGCATCTTCTGAAATTATAAATAAGATCTTAGGTGTATACTGACCCTTTATAGGTCTTCTACTTATGTTCTATATTTTTTGATTGATAAATCCCACTTCCAAACATCCTTTTATATTTAAGCAATCTTGTCTCTTCAGTAAATCTGGATGTCACAAGGATAATTTAAAATAACCCTACCACTATATTGAGGACCTGCAGGCTCTGTGAGCTTTCCACTTGTTCCTGAGTGATAGCTGTTTGTAGGGTCTGAGGATAAAACATGGAGAGCTGCTGTCACTGATTTATTCACTTCAAAACGTCCCCTTACTAGGACTACTTACCCCCAATGAATGACCGCCTCAATCGCCTCACTCTGATCCAGCTAGATTAAGATCAGGGTTTGAAAAAAAAAGAAAGTCTCACCCTCGGTTTTAAATGGGTCAAATGTTTCTCAGTTTGTGACCCCATGCTTGGCCCATCATGCCTTGCATCAAGAGAGCCACTGCCTCTCAATACTATGTTGTTTTGGACACCGTTATGGTATCAGCCATTATAACTTGCCAGTTTGAATTTTCACAAGATGGCTCTCATTATGTGATGCATGACTTTACAGTGTCATAATTATATAAATGTCCTCGTTCAATCAAAGGTTATATATTCTGTGTAGTGAAGGAAGATCAGGATCCACATGGTTGATGAAGTATATTTATTTAAAGTAAGATGGTACAGGATAAGAGTACATTGATTAAGTAAATGTAGAGGAAATAATAAACTAATAAAAACCCCACCAGGAGCAGGATGGCACCAGCTCAGCACAAACTCTCAACTGACTCAAGGGAGTCAGCCAGCATTCTATTGCATCATGTGAGTGGCAACATTCTACTGGGCTAAGCAGGAGAGAATGTGAAGAAATATGAAGTGCAGACACTACATTCTGTCATATTAATTACAGGAATTTAAACACATTCTTTTGGATGAAAAACTCATGGCATGCCGTAAGTACAAAAGGTTTAACAGCCAATTTTTTGCAGTCTCTTTAGAAAATATAAATTTCCTATGAAAGCGACACTGATCTACAATGTCACTACATCATTTACCAAAACAATGTTGTTTTGCCACCAGGCATTTGATATTATCTTAATATTTTTCTACCAATGCTAGTTAACCATGCCTTATGTGCGAAATTCATTGCATAACGCTAATATAAAGTACATTTTCTACAGTCTCTTAAGAAAATATAATTTTCATCTATTATAAAGTCATCATTTACCACATCAATGTCTATTTTTGGCACCATTTTAAATCCAGGCATTTGACTTTTGCCTGCTGAACTTTTCCGAATTGTGGCAAAGTGTACAATTTCTAAAAATTGCATTACAATGATTGCAAATCTTTCCATATGTTATATATTCACAACATCCACAGAGATGCAGTTTCCAGCCTATTATTTACAAGCGATTCGCATTGCTCGAAAACCAAGCCTATTATCTAGAAAATCGTATCTTCCTAATACACCAATAAGATACCTATATTCAACTAATTGGAAAGAAATTATCTGATGATTCTCTCTGTTGGAAGGTGGTTTAATAGTACGTGAAGGTAGATACCTAAAGCTATTAACAACGCCAAAATCACAATTAAGATCCAGTCAAGTCTCAATAAATGAATCCTTGCTCAACCCTTGGTAGCTAGACTGATGAGCAGTCATTCTAAAATTAGGAAACAGGTGTGTAAAGCATTTTCTATCACCAAAACAGCAAATAAGTAAAATACATCACACAATGCAAATACAGCAACAATTAATACGAATAGAGACTATTGTGATCTTTACAATGACACCAAAACAACAAGAATCCAATGTTGGGAACAGGAGAAATGAATTTCTGAAGTTTAAATTAAAAGAATTGCCTTCTAACGCCAAAAAGTGCAAAGTGCCAAACACGGCTACCTGGTCATGCTGGACAGGGACAAAGTCAAATTTTCAGGCTGACGTGGATGGAATTGGGGTCAATTATGATGAGTGGCTGGGTCCGTTCAAGTTTTTACCTTCCGATTATGGGCGTGGCAGTGCGGTAGTGGATGGTTCCATGCACCCACACCTCCACACCTCACCGCAGGCTGCCCACCAGAGTGCAAGTTCTCTTATGGTCTGGCGGGCGCTCCTTTAGCCTTTCAACGGTGGTGCCAATTGAAAAGGCACTGCAATGGGATGCCAAAGCCAGTTCCTGCACTGCATGGACATCGCAACCCATGCCATGCAGGAAAGGGGTTTCATGTAGGGAGGTGGCACACCATGTGCATCCCCTGAATGCATCCTCACTCCATGAGGCAAGAGGGGGCCCTGTGGGCCCCTAGCTTCCTCACTGCCATAGGATTCATGGCAGGCTCAATACCATGAATTCTGTGGTGATGAGAAAACTCATAATATGCTTGGCAGCTCCCAGACTGCTGCGCCACCACTGGCAGTTCAGGTGGTTTTATGGGAATCCAACTGCAGCAGTTTTAATATGGTGATCTGACCACTAGTGCAGCCGTTCCCGACCACCACCACACCTCCACTAACGTTATCTTCAATGTTACGTTAAAGACTAGTAGATGGAGTTTTAATATTGTGCTTTTGTCAGACCTTACTTTTATTTCTGATGCTAAGGCTTTTATTCGAGAATATTTCCAGTTCAGTATCCTTGCTGTCACCTCTAGTGCTAATATTTGGACACCTTCAAGGCTTGCTTTAGAGCCTTTGTCATTGCCAAATCAGCAAAGAAGAAAACAGCTTAAAGACTTAAAGAGCCAATATACTGTTTTATTGAATTAAATTATATTAAACCTCTCGAGCATAGGTATTTTGCTTCAAAATTATCTGCTGTGCTTCAAGATTTAATTAAGGCTAAGGGCCTTCTTATAAGTTTGACAGCGTGGCAGCGGGCCACCATTCCAGGGCTCCGCTGCTACACCACCTGAGCCATATTGAGACTGCCCGCAGGATTCCGACTGGAATACCCGCAGGAGTGCAGTGCTAAGGCTCATATGTGAGCCTTAGCAAGGCACCGCAATAGGAACACCATTGCACATTCGTGCAGGGCATGGACAAGTCCATTCCCTGCAGGAAATGGGGGTGCATGCATTCAGGGGGCCACACCATGGGCCCCTTGCTTGCATCTGCTGGCGCAGGGATAGCAGGGGACCTGTAGGGCCCACTTTGTTTCAATACCATCATGCTTTTATTGCAGACTCACTGCCATGAAAACTGTGGTGGTGAGGAAACTCCTAATATGCTTGGCAGTGCTGCAACAGTACCACCAGCATATTAGGGGCCTTGGACCGCTGCACTGCCATCATGGGTTTGGCGATCCATTGGACAGTCAAACACATAATAAGGCCCTAAATCTGATTTAAAGAAACTTGTTACAGTTGATGCGTGTAACATTTTATTTAAGGTCAAGCCCAAATTCATGGTGCGCAGAATAAAGCTGTTAAAATGCTTGCTGTGAGGAATTGGGCTGTTGGTTGACTGGGGTGTGAGCCCTGGTCAAGTAATGTTGCAGGTATTCTGCTCATGCACAGAACTATGCGCAGGAAACCAGGACCTCAGTACCCAGAACCCCTATTCGACCAGCAAAGGTGTCTCATTCGCTCTTCATACCATATAGAAGCTACCAATGATTAGACAACCCAGAACATGCGACTTTAGAGTACTCTCATGAATGGTGGGAATCAGAAATACCTGTTCGTTATTATTCTCATATCAGTCCACAACAAGAGTATTCAGAGATACAGTAAAGTTTTATTTCATAAACTACGTTTCCTAAGATGCAGTACTTTGGCTAACATAAGCAGACAAATGATTAAAATTAAAACCATCAGCATTGTTACAATACCATAGAAGTTGAAGGGAGAAATCATATTACAAATGATAGTGGAATACAACCACCCTCCCTTCACTAGTAATCTAGTATTATTAGACTAATAGAAAGGTCTCTAGGTTTGAATGGGGAACCCCATACCGTAAGGATCAGCTTAGGTGAATCACATCACAGGATCAGCTTTGCTCTGCGCCTGGAAAAGTTCTTCTCCAGAATGTGTGTCTAATGCATGCAAACTGCAATATTAAAGGCTCTCGACTTTCAGATATTTGCATCTATGTATGTCTTATGGCTAGAGCGTGGGCCGATCAACCTGAACTCAAAAGCATACATTGTTTGCTGGCTCAGACTGTTTCTGCACACAATGTTCAGACCAAGGTCACAGTGCACGTCTAGGGATGTGAACAACAGACAGTTCTCATGTGAAGAAAAGGCAAGCAAGCAGTTTTCAAATAATAACATCTATCTGCAGTGTTGTGTGCAAAAGCAGCAAAAGTGGCAAGATGGCGTTTCTAACATCTAAGACGCTTATGCTAACATAGCAATGTGTGCATCTAAAACTCCGCCTCCACTACACCCTCCCTTGATCGGACCACGAACAAATAGGGATACATACAATTAAGGAACGCAGAGTTCAAGTTCGACAGAGCGGAACCAAGTGCATGTTTTGGAAATCCATATAAAGTGGAGTGAAAGTTCGAAAAAAAAACTCGCAAAAAAATGAAGGGAAGAAAAGGAGAGGGAAAACCACGTAACATCTTGCGAAGGCTCAGCGAGTCCAAATGTCAAATCAAAAAAAAAAAATGTGTGTGGGTCATACAAGGAAAGTTGGACGACATCCAAGTTAATCCATCAACGTGTAAGCACAGTAAGTAGCAACAGCCTCCAAGAGGAAGTCATTAGAATGTTCTGTAAAAGTTTCCGCCATCCAGTCTAACAAAGTAAACAAACATACATGTTCCTCGACAACTGGGGCCTCTAGCACAATCAGAGGACAACTGGCGTGTTCTTCAAGATAACTTCTTGCCAAGAAGTCATACGCTGCAGTACCGATGTCCCAATTCCCTAGGACTCCATGTGCCACTAAGGGACTCATCAGTCGATTATAATCCGGCGCAGGAGACACCGAGTTTGACAAGCACAAATCCAGAGCCCATTCGAAAGGACAATCTAGGCAATGAAAAACAGGTTGCACGCACGTAAAGTAGGAAAACCGGAAAGACAATCCATAGGCTATGCTTAAGGTGGCCAGTGGCAATGTTCCATAATATTCAAGCCTCCGGTTTTGAAGATGGAGCAGCCGGGACAGGCTGTCGTGTGACACAAATTGTGCAGCCATTGCGCAATAAGCAGACCAACAACAGCACCCCGGCCGTGAGGGCGAGAATCAACGGGAGCCCGCCAAAGACGCTGGAAAAAATAGAATGAAAAAATGCCGGTATCACACCAAAAATAGTTTGGAAGGAGGTCACGAGCCCAGAGCCCACAATTTTGAAAAAATGTGCCAAGCCAGTTGTTGACGAGGCATTAAATATAGTTTGAATCAGGGCACCGAAATGAAGTGGGAGTTCAGTATTTAAAAGCGCATGCACCTCGGTGTGGGTGTTTGCTACGTGAAGGACAAATGTTTCACGGGACGAAGTCAGAGCGACTTCTTTTTCAGACAATAGAGCCCTTATTCTACTCATCTTGTTTAACTCTGCTTTTAAGGTTGGAATGGAAGGCCAGATGGATACATCCAGCTGCCCAAGCGGGGGCGGGAAAATGACATTTTTACAGCAGACTACTCTTTGTAATACAGTCACAATGTAGGGAATTCCCACTAGCATCCCGCAGCAAGCCTTGTTATTTTAAAGCAAATAACTACCGTTAGCTAGCAACACGAAAGAGGGTGTAATAGCTGGCACTGGAATCCCTTTCAGGACGCATGCTAAATTTGGTCCCTGAACGTTGCACACGCCATGCAATTGGATGTGCCTATAAACTACTGAGTGATCAGGTGTGGAAGTGCATTCCTCACCTTTCAAATAAACTTCTTTTCCTTCTCTCATACACCTGTATGTAAAGGGGAGTGACCAAACTTCATGCAGGAAAGCCGTTCCCAACGGCTCATATCTGCCTAGGGCATAATGTTTCATGCACAAACTGAACTTAAACAAGGGAAATGGTAGTGTGATTAACCCGTGGATAAGCCACACAGCGGAGTTCAATTCAGCCAAAGAGAAAGGCAAAGGTTCTAACTTTTCAATATGTAATATGTAGTTGCATCTTTCATAGACATGAATTGTTGTTTCACAGTCAAATTAAAAGGAAGGAATAAAGACGATGTATTCATGTAGTCCCAAGGGACTTTCCCAGCCTTCAATGTTTGCAAAGTCCACGCAATTGATTTTGACCATGATATAAAACAGACTTATCATCCTGCACAATATCAACAACAGATGAAACAATATCATCTAACGTGTAAATTTTGGAAGAAAGGGTGTTAATGCTATTATCGATAACAGCTAGTACTTTTTCCAAATTGGCTTGATCAATGGCTCTCAATCTGGAAGCAGCTTCAATTTGCGATAATTTCCAAACTTCGTTATAAACAGCATACACCCATCTTTTGGCCCTGCTACCAATCTATTCTGTCATGTAATTTTGATAAATGATGCTTAACAGATGCCAATGTGGAATGTTGCAGCCAAGATTGGCATTTAATTTAATTTAATTTAATTGTGGGTTTATATAACGCTAGAATCGACTCCCGGAGGAGTATCTCTGCGCTTCGACCGCTGGGGAACCAGTCCTGGCTCACCCTGAGAGATGGTCCCTAATGGGTATCTCTAAGGTGCGACCAAGCATCCCCGGCGGTCTGGGGGGGCCGTTGTGAAGATGAGGCAAGCTAATGCCCAGAGTTGCCGAGTGTGGTCCCTGACTGGAGTAGGCACCGAGGCGAGAATTATCGAGCCCGCTGACCCTGATGAACGACCCTGCCGCGTCGGGAATCGAACCCTGGTCCCGGGTCGTCCTCTGCTTACGGGTCTGCCGCCTCTAACCAGTGAGCCACACCTCTCCACATAACTTCATAACTTCCCCACAGAGTAGGTAGTAACTGAATGGGAAGATTCAAAGCGGGGATCCACTCGAACCTGCGTATACCCAGGTTGCAGACCCAGAAAACGATGTTGACAGGAATCTGAGCTCGTCTGCCATGTTAACCATCCTTCCGGATTTAATTTGGAAATATTGAAGGATGTATTAGTAATGTATGACTGCAACGCATCAAGGGAGAGATCTGTATGATTATCCCGATTAGGATAAGCACCCAGATCAGGAATAGAGGGGGAATTCAGCTTTTTAGAAGTAGCCAATCCAAAACAGGTGGTTTGAAAAATAGAAGAATCCAAAAATAACATGCGGTTTGGGATAAGGCAAGCACGATGCAGAGCTTCAGTCCCATGCACCTGCCATGTCTTGGAACCCCTAACAGATTTAAGATCAATAGTAGCTTTCCACAGGTCATAACCCTCGATAGCCAATTCATCCATAAAGGATTTGGAATACAACAATTTAGTATGTGTCAGCCTAACCTTCGAGGCAGACTCTGCTGCCATTTTAAAATAAAAGGCGGCAGGTTTTGAAACACTGAAATCAGTAAAATATGCAAATTTGTTCACCAATGTGTTGGAGCTGCCTTGCATTGGCGTCGGACAATGTTCCCATTGCGTATAATTTAAAACATTTCGAAATGTATTGGCTTTATGTAGGAAATGATTGCCATAATGTTGATAGCAAAACAGTTCCCCATAATTAGCGTGTCTAAATACAAATCTTCAGCATCAAAGGCAGCATAATATTTTAAATCAGAAAACAGTGCCTCTATGGCCTGAACGTCCCAATCATCAGAGCGGATGTTCTGTTTCACAACATCATCCATAGAAACACGAAGGACATTGGGAACATTAATAACCTCTGTGGGTCCATGAATTTGAAATTTAACAGCATCCCACACAATCCCATCTAACACAGGCCAGGCAGTAATATTCACAAAAGTCTGGTCTCTCTTCATGATGTGTGATGAAGAGTGGGGGCCAAAGTTCCATCAATCAATCTAATTGTAGATCTTTCTTTGAGATAGTGTCCGTTTACAAGACGAAAAAATACCACCACAAATCCAATGGACATAAACAAAAAAATACATATGAGCACCAGCCAAATGTAAGTCCAAGGGGGAATAAAAAAATTGTCTTTTAAACCAAACAGCAAAAATAGAAACTTTTGATGGAGCACTGGAAGTAACAGAGTTAGTGTCAAATGAGAAACGTGACTGGTTAACTGCAGTTGATTGTAAAACAGGCAATGATAAAGCTGTGGGATAAGCATACTCAGTATCTTCCGGTGAACCACCAGCCGGTGGTGGCAACAAAGGATTAGTAACTGTATGCATCTCGATGTCAATATCAGGCATGGTGGTAGAAGCCGGAGCCAAAACAGAATTTCTCAGCATCGCAGGGCAAGAGACCGCTGGAGTCATACTAAGAAGAATCGGCCACTTGCTGTAGTTTGACATTGTCAATGGAGATGTACCTGTTATCCTTGCGACCAGGAAATGGAGGTAAAATGATTGTTCTTGTACCCTGCACGCCAAGCACTGGAACCGGTGCACGAACTCCTTCTTGTTCTCCACCTTCTCACGGACCAGGTCACCAACTCGAGGTAGCCAGCCGACTACCGGAATCTGAAGCGCAGCATCAGATGTGGAGGGCAAGTGTTCCTTTGCAAGACTGTCTCTGGTCTCTTATAGAGTCTGTAATACAGCACAGTGATCATTTACGTCAAAGGGTGCGGCTGACGCCGCCATGTCTGGACAATCGAGGTCCGGGACAAACATTTTTATGCCAAAGAGCATCTCGTATGGGGTCCTCCCACCAATAGACCATCTAGGGAGATTATTAAGTGCACTTTGTACATTATACAGATGGGCTAACCAATTCCTGCCAGTGCCTAAAACCTTAGCTGTCAGGGATTGCTTTAAGTCATGGTTCATTCGCTCCACAACACTATTACCCTCAGGCTGGTAAGGAGACAAAAATTTGACTTGGACCCCCAAAGATCTCATGGCTTCTTTGTACACTTTAGAGGCGAACGCAGGACCCTGATCAGAATGAAGGGTACCACATGCAAAAATTCCCACAAAGATAAGCAAATCCCTCATGACAGTTCGAGCATCAGCACTCCTTTGCGGCCATACCCAAAGAAAACGTGTGCACAAATCCACTGCAACTAAGATGTACTTGTACGCAGTATCAGAGGAGAAAGGACCGCAGTGACCTAGATAAACACACCCAAGTGGTTTATTAGATATGTACAACTGAGTCTGTGGTGGGCGCGCAGCAGTCGAAGGTTTAATCTGCTGGCAAATGTCACAATCAAGAACATAAGTGCGAGTCTGTTAATACAACCCGTGCCACCAGTAACGTTGTTGTAAGAGAGTAACAGTAGCTGAAACGCCAGCATGGGCAGAGCCAATACCTTCATGAGCCGCTGTTATCAAGGTCTGCAGTCCGCGTTGAGAATCAATCTGTCTCCAACGCCGTTAATTCTCACATAGGGGATTTTATTAGGACTTAAATGATAAGAGTACCGAGAAGAGAAACCTCTCGGGTAATTACTTCACTTCTCTGTAGCATCAATAGCTGCCAAGATGTCATCATCAATCTTACTTTTGGGTCTTGTAACTGCTGCTACTAGATATGTTGCCACTGCTGTTTTCTCTGCTTCATCAGCTAAGCTGTTGCAGACAGCGTGGACACCAACTCGCTGGTGACCAAGAGTGTAAATCACATTCACGAGTGGCAGATGCTGTTTAAGTTCTGCCACCCGAACCCAAAGCATTTTATGCTTGATTGTGCTACCTTTGGAATCGCGATATTCATTCTGAGACCAAAAGAATAGATTGTCGTTAAAAGAAGGAACACAGTAAAACAAGTCACTCACTATAAGAGTAGTAACCCGAGGATCAGCAAACTCTAGTGCAAGTACCAGAGCACAGAGCTCTGCCAACTGTGCGGTACAATCACCCAATGACTGCGTATGCACGACATCGGACTTGAATTCTCCATTCACGAAAGTACCCGCTACAATTGCGCAGGCCACTGAATAGGCATGCTTCGAATCCCTCGCCGGTTACGCCGAACCGTCAGTGTAAATGACACAATGGTAATCTTCAAGCGGGCACAAAGACAGAGGAGCTGGATGAACGAATTCATACTGCAAGTACTTGTGAGTCTGCAATGAGGCATCAAAGATATAGGTGACATCTGGCGATGTCAAAGAAGTGGCCCATTGTATCCAACGTGGATGCAAAGCTTTAGAATTAGGTACACTGGCTTTCGTCACTGCCTCCAGATCAGGATATGGTGTAACCACCAACATGCGTTTTCCTTGCGACAGCGCTCATTCTTTAAGAATCGCCATCTGCACCGCAGTCAAAACTTTTTCAACCGTGGAAAAGCGCAGTTCAGCTGAAGTGTACAAGTGTGATTTGAAGGCAATGGGGACTGTATCACCCTCATTGAACGTTAAGTACGTGAAACCCACTGCGCCCGGCACAATTCTTATTACCAGGTTAGTGTGGTTATCACGTGTCAGTAAGTATTTCGAAGCAAAAAGATCAGCATGCAAAGATTGCAAGATAGCTGAATGCTCTGGCAGCCAGCTCGATTTGGAAAAAGCAGGTTGTACCAAGGCATATAGCAGCTTGATACGCTGGGCATAATCGGGAATGTAAGTACGCCCAAAATTCAGATAACCCAGCAAGATTGTAATTTTTTCAGTGTTGTCGGAGCACGCAAACATGCGCACTTCTCCAGGAAGTGAAGAGCTAATCCTCGACCTTCATTGTTGAGCTCGTAGCCCAAGAACAGCACTGTATACTCTGCAATGTGGGACTTTGCAAAGTTGAATTTGTAACCGAAGTCCGCAAACATAACAATGATGCGATCGACGCAACACAGATGCGGCCATCATTCGTCGTCTGTGAGATAGATATCATCAACATACGAGTACGCATCAGGGTCAATGCTCTCCAATAGAGAGACTACACGTGCGGCAAAGACGCCAGGGCTGTTTTTATAGCCCATGGCTAATCTCTTAAACTGTTTTTGTTTGGCGCCAGAAGTAAACGCTGTCCACTGACTACTAATAGAGGACAGGTTATGGCTGTAAAAGCCATTGGATATGTCAAGAGTGGTCTTAAACCTTTTTCTCACGAGACTATCAACAAGGGCAGAACTGTAGGTAAGGTATTCTGTACAGCACAAGTCCGACAATGAGAGTTCAAATGCCGGTAATCCAAAACTAGGCGGTACGACCCATCAGGTTTAGTTACAGTGAATAAAGGATTATTCATTGGTGACACACATGTTTCAATAACACCCTGATATTCCAATTTCTCAAGGATTTCCGCGACGTGAGATCTAGCTTCACAGCGCATGGGATATTAGGGCTGCAGCTGGGGCATAGACCGTAAAGGAATCTCATGGCTTGGCGTCAATTTATCCCACCCAACCTGAGTACGGTACAAAGCCAGAGCAAGCACCTGAGCCCACTCTTCGGCAAACCTTTCAGCATGCTCCTTTGGCACTGTGTGCACAAAGGATGGGAGGATCACCTCCTCTCCTCTAGGAGCCTCCAAAATGAAAGCCGGGGGCCAGTCCGCCTCTGCTAAGAGAATATCATAGGAAGAGGTCAGATTATCCCAAAAAATCCCTTGTATTGTACGTTGTATATCACCTTCAATAAAGAGGACTATGTCATATAGTCTGTCAGGGGGAGCCACTCTAATATCAGCAGTTTCTACAGTTATGAACGTATCAGTTGCTGTCGCCTCCAGATATGGACTCAGTGCTTGCCGCACTTCTGTAACCTACGCTGCACTGTCAAGCAGTGTTAGTGCCCATGTCAGGTTCCGACGCTGCGTTCTCACTATCTGTGGCATACCCCGCTGTTAGCGCAGCAACTTTCTTCTTCTGAAACGGGGGACGTTGACGTGCAAACTCGTCCTGCTTGCCTTTACCGTCAGACTGACGGGGTTGCTCACATCCTTGTTGGGCACCCCGACCTTTGCCACGTTCTCCGCCACCGGACTGTGAGTCCAATGTTTCCTGTGGAGAATGAGGAGAACGTTGTTCAGAAACCTGAAATCTATCAGGTGACCTAATACTAATGCGATCGCGCAAATCATATGTGCGTTCACCAGTCGCCTGTACCAGTGACGTAGGACGAGACCCCTGTTTCTGTTGCTGCTTTCCCTTTTTCTTTGTTCTCCAATTCTCTTTAGGAAAATTTGGACGATCGTCTTTGACAGACGAACTCACCTTAGTTTGCTGTTGTATGTCTGGAATGACAATAGTAGGCTTAATCCCTATACTACTGCGGCCAATAGTTCTATAAGCCTCCGCAATAATTTTAGGTAACTCTCGGGGTTTATCAAGTTCGTCGACGAGGGCTAAACCATTCGCCACTTGAAAGTGTACCGCATCTCCCTTGCGGTTACCAAGGATGAGAGAGGCCACTACGTCGAACACTCTGACAAGCCTCATTCCCAACTTGACTGCCGCCTCTGGACCGTGTTGATCTTGAACACGTTTTATGATGGAGGGAAGCACGGCCATAGATGGGGTGCCAAAGCACTTTGAGTAGACCGCTGCAAAAACCTTACCCCAGTTGTCACAATCGGCCACCTCTGGGACTAAGTCTTTCTGCAAACTAATGGTAAGTTTCCTGTGTTTTTCCACAGTAGTAGAGTGCGGAAATACTGCTTCCAGCTGGTCAAATTTCTCAGCAAGCCAATAAGGTAAATCGTCCTTATTCTGGGGGCGCTTGCCCATTACCGAATTAACCATGACGGGACTAATGGCTGTCCCGCAACAACAGGTGCCCCCACCTGTACATTGCGAGAAACGTATTGCAGTAAAGCCCTATATACTGTAATCAGGGCAGTATGGAGGACACATGACTCATCCACCGTCGCTGTTAATTAACGAGGATGAAGTGTAAATCTGGCCAGTACCGGCCAAGTGGCCCCTGGAATTGACAAAGGGCCCATTCGAACCGGTGTAACCGTATGGGGAAGGGCGCCATTAAACCAAATGTGATGCTGCCAAGCTGAAATAGGAATTTCCTGCGTCCTATATGGCGTATAATTTGCTGGGATCCGCGTGGGAGTATAGGAGTGAAACGTATTATCATCCGCATTCACCGCCGGCATAGTCACCCAAGAGTAAAACAACTCGTTGGGATATGATGCATCGGCACTCACCACAAAAATAACAGCCATTCCATCGTCCGGCACCCCAAACTGCGTCAAATGACGCTGCAGAGGTGTTCGGCTATGCGCTGCAATAGCGACCGCCATAAAGACACAGAGAAGAACAACAATGTATATTTTAGTAGCACAAGGGTTCAAAAATATAAAAACCTTTTTAATTGACAAGCTTGAGTGAACCTATCGTACCAATAGGTAGGTTAAAACCGTCACTCTCGCTATCCGGAAACAAGAGTGAGGGCGCCGTGGACTAAAATAAGTAATACTAAGGCGTCTCAAATCAGAAGACCAAACGTTAGGTGTGCCATGTTGCAGGGATTCTGCTCATGCACAGAACTATGTGCAGGAAACCAGGACCTCAGTGAATTGCGGTGTACCAAAAACTCACCTCAGTACCCAGAACCCCTATCCGACCAGCATCAGTCTCTGATTAGACAACCCAGAACTTGCGACTTTAGAGTACTCTCAGGAATGGTGGGAATCAGAAATACCTGTCCGTTATTCTTCTCATATCAGTCCACAACAAGAGTATTCAGAGACAGAGTAAAGTTTCAAATGTTTATTTTATAAACTACATGTCCTAAGATGCAGTACTTTGGCTAACATAATCAGACAAATGATTACAATTAAAACCATCAGCATTGTTACAATACCATAGAAAATGAAGGGAGAAATTATATATAAATAATTGTGGAATACAACCACCCTCCCTTCACTAGTAATCTATTATTATTAGACGGTCTCTAAGTTTGAATGGGGAACCCCATACAGTAAAGATCAGCTTAGGTGAATCACATCACAGGATCAGCTTAGCTCTTCGCCTGGAAAAGTTCTTCTCCAGAATGTGTGTCTAATGCATGCAAACTGCAATATTAAAGGCTCTCGACTTTCAGATATTTGCATCTATGTATGTGTTATGGCTAGAGCGTGGGCCGATCAACCTGAACTCAAAAGCATACATTGTTTGCTGGCACAAACTGTTTCTGCACAAAATGTTCAGACCAAGGTCGCAGTGCACATCTAGGGATGTGAACAACAGACAGTTCTCATGTGAAGAAAAGGCAAGCAAGCAGTTTTCAAATAATAACATCTATCTGCAGTGTCGTGTGCAAAAGCAGCAAAAGTGGCAAGATGGCGTTTTTAACATCTAAGACGCTTATGCTAACATAGCAATGTGTGCATCTAAAACTCCGCCTCCACTACAGTAACAGTACCATGCAACCATGTCTCAATGGGAGTCAATGAAAGGGTACAATTTAAACTTATGGTTTTATGCGTAGTTATATCAACAAAATAAAAATAGAATTATGTTTTCAAGGGTTATTATGCAGCATCAACCATGCCTTATTAATTTGTGTACTAAGTGCAAGTTGAACATATTCTGCCTTGAAGGAATATTTAAACGGCGCAAGTGAAACGTGAGCAAATTTAAACTTCATTTTGGGAATATTTTGAAGAATTATTATGCATGAATGTTTTTTAGTACAGTACAAATCATGTCATATTTAGCAATCCCAAATTAGCGGGTTCAAGTCGACTGCATTTCGACCTTCATGACTCGAATTCGTCATCAGGACAAGAGTGACAAACAGGACGAAGATTGCTGTCTAACTGGGGAGAAAATGGAGTTTACCCTGGTACGGGTGGGACGTCTGTTAAGGTACCTGACGAATTCCAAGGCACCTAAGGAGAAAGCGACAGAAGAGAAGAAGGGCTAACGGTAGCTGTCACTAGCGTAACTCAGATGAAACAGCCTCCTCAAAATCAATTAAAGGGTGGCGAATACACTCACACGGAGGGAACCACCAGAGCATATATATGTCTGGCTATGGGCCAGCCCTGCTAGTCTTCAGAGAGGGAAGAGAGGATCCACTGCTGTTCGGCAGGGGTTACAATTAGGACCCGATTCCGATCTTTTTTCGGAATGCATACTGACCGACTCACTTCCCAAATGCTTTCAATACTACTCGGATCGGGGGGGTCCGAACGAGAAGGTATGATGCATCCATATGCATCTGGATCCCATTTGGTCGGACTCCCATTGACTTCAATGGGAGCTAGTGTTCCGAACGAGAACACAGGCTCCCATTTAAGAACGGGGTGGTTGGGGAAAATCGTTTATCCTGTGGCGGGCACCCCATGGTGCCTGTCACAATGTACATGGTCCGAAACAGGGTCCGAAAGAGGGGACCCATGAGTACACCCACAGGCCCGATTAGAAGGGCCCCAGGTGAAGGGGACCAAAGACCGATTCCAGCAGCCGTTTCGTTCCGGGCAAACCAAATCGGAAAGGCTGTCCGAATCGGTCATCGTACTCGCTCGAATATTTATCACAATGTATAATGCATATCATAAAGTCACCCAATTAATATTTTACTAGAAATGCCACACTATATTATCACTGTAATAGCAACACACAAATCCCATCCTATTTAAATGTAAACTGAGCAACATAACACAACTAACACATATAATAATAATTTACATATATAAACACTTTTTTTACTATTTTGACATTTGGCATTACTTAAACACCCTCACTGATTAAAGAATGATATAAAAAATAATATTATTTACACATTTCAGATAATTAAACATCTATTACAATATTATGAATGTTTAACTAATATATAATTTATTTATTTTTAATTACCTTGACACCCTTTACCCATACAAAACCCATACCTAATATATACATTGAAAACATTTTAATTTCATGTTCTACAAAAAATGTTATCAATAATTACCCTTTAGCCCTACAAATGCAACAACTGACACCTAATATGTTTTTTAAACATTATCTTTTTTACACATTTAAAATAAATGTCATATAAATAATTATTAAAATTAAATTATGTTTTAATTAATATAATTAATTTCCTATGTACCCTTTGGCCCTACAAAAACACCAAAAACACTACTTATAGAAATAAAAAATCATATATCACATAATTTACATATGTAATTACTAATCCAGTTATTAATATTAATACCAAATTAATTATCAATTAATGAAAATTAATATAATTCTCAACCTATGCCCCTACAAAACCTAAAACCAGCTACTTAAACTTAACATGAAAAAATATTAATTACACATTGAGCATAATTAATTATTTAAATTAATTAATGTCTCACCCTATATCGCTACAAAACCTGCAACCCACACATGAAACGTAACTTTAATAAAAAATTATTTACACAATTAACTTAAACATTTAGCAAATAAGTAATTAATATTAATTCAAAATGAATTATTAATTAATTATGTAAACTCCAAGGAAAACGCTCCTTCCGATTGCTGGGACCCAAGGGAGCTGGCGCACACGCCAGCGGAGCACACCGGAAATTTAATGTTCCAAAGTACTTAGATACCGTGCGCTCTCAGGAACAAACAGTTCAACACAAATAGCAGAGAAACGGGTGTTTATTATTATTATAAACACCCGTTTCTCCGCTATTTGTGTTGAACTGTTTGTTCCTGAGAGCGCACGGTATCTAAGTACTTTGGAATATTAATTAATTATACCTAATTTACTTCACACCCTATACCCCTACAAAACCCCAAACCTGCAGCAAAAAGTTCTTATAATAAAAAATCTGTATTACACAATTAACATATTTATCAATTAAATACATAATATGAATTAAAAATGAATTATTAATTAACAATAACTAATATACCTCCCACCCTGAACCCCTATAAACTCCACAATCTGCTATGGTACCAATATTCAACAAAATGTATTAAACGGCATTTAACAACTAGTAAAATTAATTAAAAAACATTTATAACATATGCATTTAAAATATATAAAAAAATACATAAAAATACCTAAAACACGATATTAAAAATACTGTGGGGCTCATTACGATAATGGGCGGTTGGACTGCCGTCCGCAATCACATCAGTCAGGGGACTGACCGACAGGCAGGAGGTGGTCCAACCGCCAAATTATGATACGTGGAAATATTTTCGTTTACGATGCAGCTTGTGCTGCACATCCATCCTCCATGTGCCAGGGACCATGTGCTATCTGGCACATGGGGCATGAATGTGCGTGGGGACACTACATGGGTCCCCAGATCCACTTTACACTGGCCCACGGGATACAGGGGCCTGGCTCGGGTCCCCAAAGACCATTTACGACAGCATTTTCATGGCAGTCGAAAAACCTTGAAAAGTTTGTTGGGAACAGAAATCCAAATCCCCACAGTGGTGCCTGTGCAGGCACTGCTTCCATGGGTGGGTTACAATTCTGACTGCAGCTCCAACATGATATAGGATCCTGTTGGTGGCAGCAGTATTCCCTCTGACCTCTGCAGTCTGACCGCCTGCATTGAAATTTAGCGGGCGTACTGATGACCTGTAAGTGGCGGTCCACCCAACATTGTAATCAGGCCCTATATTTTTGTAAACAATATTAATTATATTGATATTTTTTTCCAAATCGATATTACTTACCATAAAATCAATATTCTTGATGATATTCTTGCAGGCAATATTTGTATATCACGATATTTTAGACAAAATATTTTGGTATGATGATATCTAAATATCCTTGTTTAGATGTATATAATTTGATATCAACCTCCCTTATATCTTTATTTATCTGCATCCAATGTTAACATTAAAACACCTCTTCCTATTATTCCTATATATTCTGGCATTGTATTCAATGCTTCTCTTCCCAAGGCTCCCTTTAAATACAAATTCCCAAAGTTAATTTTGGACAATATAAGGGCCTCATCCCATCGGTGGCTGTCTCACCTCAATTGGATCGCCATTGATTTACTCACCATGAAAAGGCAGGCAGAAGGGAACATTGGAGGCCTGTGGCGTGCCCTGCCCCCCCCCCCAGGCCCTCCAATTTGGGTCCTGGGAGGCATGTATGGGGCCCCCTACATGTCCCTGCATCATGTGGCAGGCACCGCATAGTGCCTGAAACATAGTGCAGGGATATGTACAGAGTGTAAATTTTGTACTGCGCCCGACGCAATACAAAAGATAAACATTGTGACAGCCATGAAAGCACACAACACTCACAAAGCATAAAGTCATGTACCCTTGTTATGGGTACTTAACAGAGTTTAGTGGAGAGTGTTGATAGACACTGGGTTTTAAATGGATCTCACTAGTTGCTCAAACAAAATTAACAATTAACCTTACATAGTCTGCAGAAAGGATTTGCCCACCTCAGCTAGGGGTGCAGTTATACCATTGGTGTAATCCAAATCCAGAAGGGAGTTCAGTGCCTGGGACCAAGTCCGAAACATAGAGCTTGTACCCCAGTGGTTTCCAGTAATGGAGTCGCAGGAAGCCCAAAAACATAAATGAAAATAGAAAGAGACAAAATAGGAGAGAGTGGTACAGCTGACCCACAATCATGTTAAAGGAAGCCAAACACATATGCGAGTGGGTGGAAGAAGCGAGAGACAGAGAGAGACAAGAAAGCTGGCAATAACATCTTAGTGCACAATAGGCACAACCTTGGGTCAAAACATCCCTTTTTCATATTAATGTGAAGATGACTCACAGATTCCAAGATGTGATATTATTTTATTTCCCAAGGCTTTTACAGTTGAAAATTCATACTCAGAGCTTCTCTCAGAGCACATAAGCACTTTTCTGCTTCTCACTCCAGAACTGAATGTTAGAAATGGGGTTTCTGGTTGGCTGAAGTATGCACCCAAACTAGGCAGAACTTACCACTCTAGTCAGGGCAAGTGAGTTACACACTCTAGATAACCGTTTCTTACCCCCTTGGTAGCTTGACGGAGCAGTCACGCTTATACCATAGGAAATGTGCAAAATATTTGTGCAAAACACGCACCAGTTACACAATAAATACACCACAAAAGAAACTAAACACAATATTATATCAAAATAAATTTCTGTATTGCATATAAACCTAGACTAAAATCGCCTAAACCAATATTTACTTTGCCAACTAGGCAATTGTCATAAAATCACTGCTAGTGCAATTAGATTAAGACTTATATTTTGCATATGTCATAAAAATACCATAGCTGGCAGTAGCCATTTGGCATTGCAGCGTGCGCAATGTAATACGTTTTGTTTATTTATTTATGTACTTACCTCCGTTCGGCTGTATTCTGTGGTTTCCTACCCCAGACACTGCCACTCCCCACCCTGCCCCTACGCCCCACAGGACTCCCACCAGTAGCCGCTACTGATAGTTGGGCATACAATGTGCATCCTGAAATAATACTCATTATCCTGTCTACTGGAGAGTAGGATCTGCTTCTTATAGTTACCCCCACTTTTTGCTGATGTTTCACTGTTTTCGACTTAGATTGACTGGGATCCTGCTATCCAGGACACCAGTCTAGCTGCTTTTTCCTCTAAATTGATTGCATGTTCATTAGGTACACTCCAGATTGGATTCTGGGGTACCCTTATCAGTCCCTGGTATATGGTATACTATGTACCCACTGCATAGGTACCCCAGAGGCCTCTCAGGGGCTGCAGCATGTATTAGGCCACCCCTGAGAGACCATTCAAAATGACACCACAGGTCTGCTACAGCAGACTGTATAAGGTGGTGCATGCACACCTTACTTAGATAAAGGGTCACTATATCTATCCTTTATCACTGCACATTTAAATCTATCAGTCATCCATACAGCAGGTCTTGTCAATCCTGAATGCAGGGTGCTGGGTTTTTTGTGAGAGGGTGCTCCTGCATTGTTTGTGATGCAGCCAACCATATATACTTAAGTGCATTATAACCTCATGGTAAATGCTAACTTTAAAACGGCTGCCTGGAAACATGTTGTGTTTTGTGTCAAACAACTTGGAAATTATACCTCCCCACCAGTAACTGGTGGGGGATTTATGATTCCACCCTCCTACAGGGAGAAATATGACAACACCAGCACACCCAGTACCAGCTCAACAGAGCCTGGAATCACAAAATGGATTCTGCCAGCCACAGACATGAGTCTGCCCTCCTGCTGCTGTGACCACCTCTCAGACAGGCTTTAGTGTATTGGGGCTGGATAGGTGCACTCTGAGAGTGCTTTCATGTCTGTACTGGGGGCACATTTGGTGTCCCTGTGCATAGTCCAGCTCAAACCGGTTGCAGGAGCCATTTGCTCCTGCTCTGGCGCGAAACTGAGAGAGGAGTTGGCCTAACGGCTAGGGCGGTCGACCTCGAATCTGGGGAACTGGGTTCGAGTCTCGGCAATGACGCTGAACATCCTGTGATTCTCGGCAAATCACTTAATCTCCCCGTGCCTAACAAAAATGAATGTATCCTAATGTAACGCAACTGGTGCTATGTAAAGCGCTCTGATACCAGATTCAGGTCAAGTTTGCGCTATATAAAACTAAAAAAAAATTAAAAATAAAAGGACATGGGTGTAGCCACCCCTTTGTCCTGACTCTCCCATAGGTGGGTCCCCAGAGTTTGTCTCACCCATTCCTTGGGTATAAAGTAGGAACCCCTGACTACAGGACTTTAGGTTTTACCTGGACTAAACTCTGCTACAGAAACCAAGTACTTCAAAGATCTGCACAACGCTGGATGACTGAAGAATCTCCCTTGGAGTAACGGAGTATCTGACCGGTTTGCATCTCCAAAGCTACTGAGAACTCCAAAGATTTCTGAAACACAGGAGGTGGGTTCCCAAGGTCTCTGAGCTTGATCTGTGCTCTCAGCAATTCTGAGGCCCTTATCCCTCGTGGGGACCGTGCAACCCGAACCCCTGTGCACCGTGTACATTTGCAGCAGCATATGCTTTTTGGAAACCCCTGAGGCTATGCTTTGGGCCACTGGTAGTTATGACCCCGAGCAGTATTTCCACTGAAGATTTCCGGCCTACACTCCACGAGTGTTCCTTGGGCTGGTATTTTGTGATTCAGCTCGAGGTCCCTTCGCGATCCCTGGTCCGTCGACCTGTGGGTCCCTGTGAAGGTAACTTTGACTTTCCATGGGGTTTCCTGGTTGCTCCAGACATGCCCTGACTTTATGTAGCTTGGAGAGGCCCCAGGACCTTGCTGGTCGTCACCGAGGCATCTTTCCTCTGACTGCGTGGGTTGCAGTTGCCAAGGCTTGTTGGTGTTCAATCCAGACACTGACCCCCCAGCACTCGACATCCTTTGTGGGACAGCTCACCTCCAGACTTTAATCAATGTTGACATCTCCTGGTCCCTGCGGCTGCAGAGTCAAGCTTCACCTATTCTCACCTGAAAGCCCCGACATCGGTGGGCATTCATCTATCGTGCCCCTGGTCACTGTGAAGTGAGTGACCCAGACTCAATCCCCTCTGCTTTCAGGTTCTTCTCAGCTCCGATCCAGGCTTGGATCACACCGCACACTTCTCATCTTCCCGGCAGCAGCACTTCTTCGCATCACGCCATTGAAATCAACAAGCGTTTTCGACACCACCTGACCCCTATGCACCCGGCTCCTCTGGGATAGGTAACACGGGTACCTCAGTACTCTCAAGGGTGCTGGCCTTAGAACCTTCTATGTTCCAAAGGGTTTGCTTGAAGTCCTCTCTTAAGTGTCTTTAATCTTTAAAATTCCAGCCGCGACTTTCCCATAGAGTTGTACGGAGCTCACGTCTGTGTTCTCACACTGCACCCATCCTCCGTGGGTACCCTGTGTCACTACCTTGGATGGTTCCTTGGGGTCCCAGCGATTCTACGTGCTCTAGGCACTGTGTCTAGTCAAGTTGTGGTTGTTATATGACTTTCTTATTATATGGTATTCTGCTATTTACTGTCGTTCTAGTGCTTTAATATTGTGTGCCTTGTTCTCTAATCTCATAAAGAGGTTAGTAGAGAGTGTTTAATAATAAATATATATATTTTATACATTTCTTGTGTGGATCATTCAGGAGGTTATAATCTGGTAAACCAATCTGCTTTACATTCCTTCGAGACATAGCCTGAAGGCTGCTCTCCATAGCTACCACTAGGATAGCTTTCAATAAAGGTTGTCTTTAACCTAATCATCAATAAGGGTTGTTTGGACTGGTGCAAGGTGCCCACTAGTGAACACCATATACCAGGCCAACTTCTCACAATGTCAATGCAAGGCATAAAACAACACATATCATAACATCATGACATGAAAATGCAGCAGTTAGGCTAGGAAAAGAAACACATAGAATCATAAATGCTGTGCATAGCATACAATCCTCAATTAGTACTCATTATACCATCAGTATTAGACATAAACACTACATATAGGCAAGAATCAGAGCATAAAAAGGCAGCAATTCGGTTATGGCAAGAACACATGTATCATAAAGCCTTTCACCATGAAAACACAGGCCACATCACACTTGGGATTCTAATAGGCAGATTATGACATTCAATACACCATGTATGGTGCAGAAGCCTCTGGGTGCCTCTTACAGGGTCTCTGCCGGTGCAGGAGAGTGAAACGCAACACCCAAGATCTTGGTGAGGTGCCCCCCACCTTTAGTCACCTCTGCTGAATGTCCTCTGTGGCGTGTGTAGACCTCCTTCGATCTCACCTGCTGGTATATACAACAGGAGCCTTCCTCTGATGAAAACAAAATATTTGCAGCCAGCATGGGGGGTCCGTAACCCCCAGGAATGTTGGTGGCCTCTGGAACGTGCTCTGCACTGGTCTTGGAGCAATCAAGTTGATCCAGAGGGCAGGCTACCAGCTACAGCATCATTTGGGGCTCTTTGTTGCCTTGGCACTTGAGAGGGAGAGCCTGATTTCCAAAGCACCAGAGACACGCTGGCCCCTTCATCAGGAAGGGGGGCCCATACAGGGCAAAACAAAAAATGCTTATTATGGAACCTAGGGCATGCAGCAGCGCTGCACCACGTGCTATTGCTGCCAAAGGCAAAATGCTTCTCATGTGCTATTAAGACATTAATCAATCAATCAGGGGTATTATAAGCATGTGACTCACCTGTGAGGGTCTCAAGGCGCTGGGGGGGATGGCAAGTCTGCTCATCTGTTAGCCGAAGAGCCAGGTCTTGAGAGTCTTCCTGAAGGTGTTCATGGAAGGGGGCTCGTCTGACGAGTGCCGGTAGGTCATTCCAGGTCTTGGCAGAGATGTGAGAGAAGGATCTTTTGCATGCTCTGGGTCTGTGGTCTGTGGATGCACAGGTTTTCGGTCAGTGGGAGGTTGGAGGATCAGAGGTTTCTTTTGGGTATGTGGAAGTTAATTCTGTCGTTGAGTTATTTGGGTCTGTTGTTGTGCAGGCATTTGTAGGCGTGAGTGCGGATTTTGAAGGTGATTATTTTCCCCACGGGGAGCCAGTGGAGGCTTTGTAGGTGTTTGCTGATGTGTTTGTGCCATGGGATGCCGAGGACGAGTCTGGCAGCGATGTTCTGTATTGTCTGGAGTTTGCGGAGTAGGGACTTGTTGATGGCGGCATAGAGTGCATTTCCAAAGTCCAGTCTGGTGGTGATGAGTGTGTGGGTGACTGTCTTCCTTGACTCCATTTGAAAGACTTGCAAAGGATGCAGAGGGTGTTGAAGCAGCTGGAGGTGACGGTGTTGACCTGACGGTTTATGGTGAGTGATGAGTCGAGTACGATGCCGAGGTTTTTGGCATGGTCTGAGGGGGTAGTTGGGCTTCCGAGGGCAGCCAGCCACCAAGTGTTGTCCCTGGCTGAAGGGGTGGATCAAAGGACGAGGACTTTTGTCTTCTCGGCGTTGAGCTTTAGGCAGCTGTTGGTCATCCAGACTGCGACTTCTTGCATTCCTTTCTGGAAGATGAGTTTGGTGGTAGAGTGGTCTCTGGTGAGGGAGAAGATGAGCTTGGTGTCGTCGGCGTAGGATGCAATGTTAAGGCCATGTTGTCAGATGATGGCTGCGAGGGGGGCCATGTAGATGTTGAAGAGGGTTGGGCTCAGTTATGATCCCTGTGGGACTCCACAGGTGATTTCCGTGGGGTCGGAGAGGAAGGGTGTAAGTCTGATTCTTTGGCTTCTTCTGGTGAGAAACAATCGGATCCAGTCCAGGGCTGTTCCTTGTATGCCCACGTTGTGTAGTCTGGCGACAAGCGCGCAATGAGAGACGGTGTCGAAGGCTGCTGATAGGTCAAGTAGTATGAGGGCTGCAGAATGGCCTTAGTCCAGGAGGGTGAGGATGCCATCTATGGCGGCGAGTAGGGCAGTCTAGGTGCTGTGGTTGCTTCGGAATCCGGATCGGGACGGGTCGAGTACGGCGTTTTCTTCGATGAATCGTGTAAGTTCTCTATTGAATGTTTTCTCTGCAACTTTGGCTGCGATGGGGAGGAGCGAGATGGGCCGGTAGTTCTTGAGGTCAGTGGGGTCAGCTGTGTGATTCTTGAGCAGGGGCCTGTCTTCTGCACGCTTCCAATCTCTGGGAAGGTGTTAGTTTTGAAGGTGGTGTTGATGGTGCATTGCAGTTTGGGTGCAATGGCAGCTGATGCTCTGTGATAGGTGTGAGGAGGGCAGGGGTCGGTGGGGTCCCCGAGTGGATGCCTTTCATGGTCGAGGTGGTTTCTTTGGTTTGTTGTGGAGATGGTGGGCTGGCTGGGGACTTTGAGGGATGAGGGGTCAGCTATGTCATCTGTTGGATGGTTGCCGAAGTTGTCGTAGAGTGTTTTGATCTTGAGGTGGAAGTAGGTTCTGAGCTTGTCGTAGAGGTCTTGGGACGGGGTGATGTCTGTGGCTTTGCTGCATGGGTTGGTGAATACCTGAATGACATTGAAGAGTTCCTTGGAGTTGGTGGAGTTGGCGAGGATTTTGTTGTGGATGAAGTTCCTCTTGGTGGTTCTGATTTGGTTGTGGTATCCTGTCATGGCGTCCTTGTAGGTGGAGTAGTTTTCGGTTGTTTTGGTGTTTCTCCAGTTCTTCTCTAGGCGTCTGCATGTGCGCCTAGCTTCTTGGAGATCGGTGGTGAACCAGGCGGCTTTCTTGGGGCGCTTTTTGTCGGGGTTGCGTAGCGGGGCAAGCATGTAATTCGCAGTTGGAGATCCAAGTGTGGAGTTGTCTGGCTGCAATGCTTGCATCGGATGCCCAGGTGCGGTTGTCCCGGGTGAGGGTGTAGTTGAGTTGTTCGTTGGTAACCTTGCTCAAGTTAATTCAGGGTGGGCGTGGGTCTGGTTTGGGTGGCTTGGGTTTGTCGACAGTGAAATGTATGCAGTGGTGGTCGGCCCATGGTAGTTGCATTGTGTGGCTGAAATGAACGCAAAGATGGGGTCGAGGGTGTGTCCTGCTGTTTTTGGGAGGGTTTGGGGGTGCCAGCGGAAGTTGCTAAGTTAGCATTAGTCCATGCATTGCATCACCGCCATCTTGCCGCTTATGCACACAACACTACATACCTTGTTTCCCGTAAACACTTTTGCTCATGCTGCTTCACATAGGAACTGTCTGTCTTTCACTATTTCTGTTGTGCTCTGAGTTCTCGTCTGTACTTCGTGTTTAAGGCCAAAAAAAACTCCACTGGTTAATCGGCTTTGGTCTGTCCCACACACATATAGACATAACATGGAACACAGCTGCGCTTCTGACTTTCTGGGTGCTTTTAATATTGCTTGCACGGGATGCAAGTTAACAACACTTAGAGAAAACCTTTCCAGAGGAAGAGCTGTGCTTGTCCGGAGATGTAAATCCTATCATCTAAGACTTGAAGGAGGGTGTTCCGCGGTCCAAGCCCCGAGGTCTTCCACTGATATAATAAACATAGCTTGTAGCACAGGGAGGGTGGTAAAGCACTATAAGGCTTAATCCACTGTCATTATAATATGCTATCCCCGTTTGTATTATATGGAATTGTAACCATGCTGATTATATTGTTTTTATGCATTTCTTTGTTAGTGTTAGCAAGTGTACTGCATTACAGAGCATGTTAGTTGAAATAAACGTTTTAAACTATACAGTGTCTCTGGTTACTCACATTGTGAACAGGTATGAGTATCTAAACGAAAGAGTGTCTTGTTCCCACTAATTCTGACAGACCCTGAGTCGCATGTTCAAGGATATACAATCATTGGTAGCTCTGCTGTAATACGGAGACCGAATGGGATACTATAGCTAGTTGGATAGGGGTTCAGGGCACTGAGGCATGTTTTTTGGTACACCACAATACACCGAAGTCCTGGTTTCCTGTGCATAGTTCTGTATATGTGCAGAATCCCTGCAACACTCTGTGGGTCGGTGTTGTGACGAGTTTTTAAGTCCGATGTTGGTGAGGTTGTCATGGAAAGCATTGGAGTTGGTGTCACTGGAGTTGTCGAGGTGGAAGTTCAGGTCTCAGATGAGTATGTAGTTCATAGATGTGATGGTGTGGGGTGTGATGAAGTCGATGATTGTGGTGGCGAAGGGTGTTCGGGGGCCAGGGGTCTGTAGTCGAGAGTTCCTCTGAGTGTGGCGTTGGGGATGGTCTGGATCTGGAAGCGCAGGTGTTCGGTGGAGGGGAGGGTTTCACTGGAGGTGGTGAGGCGGAGTGCTCTTGTGGACAATGGCGAGGCCCCCTCCCGCGTGGTTGGGGTGGTCCTTCCTCTGGATCTTGAATCCATTCGGGATGGCGCTGTTGATGTCAGGGGCGGAGGCAACGTTTGTCCAGGTCGCCGCGAAGAAGGTGATGTCGGGCGAGAGAGAGTCGAGTAGGTTCCAGATTTCCATGGCGTGTTTGTGTACAGAGCGCATGTTGCAGAGGATGCATCTTAGGGTGTCACCGGTGCTGGTGTCAGTGGTGTTGGAGGCCGGAGTGGTGGTGAGGGTCAGGAAGCAGTGGAGGCAGGAGAACTGGCCATGTGTCGTGTTCGGCGAGGCCTGTTGGCAGTCTCTGAGTCTTTTGGGGTTGAGTGCAAGGAGGGTGGTGGTGTTGTAGCGAAGGATGGTCGGAGATCCAGGGTTTCTGGCGCTGGTCGCGGTAGGGTCACAGACGGGCTTGCTCTAGGCACACCTTTGGCGCGCCAGCAGCATGCCCACTGCATACAGCCACCATAAGTAGGGGAGGGGGAGGGACGAGCAGCTGGGAGGCGGGAGGCATCATTGAGAGGGACTTCCACTGGAGTCTATGACAACAAAATAATAGTACAAATTAGCAGGGAAGAAATGACACAACAATGTCTATGGCAACAGAAATGGCACAATTAGAAAGGAAAAGGAATACCATGACAATACAGGGGCAATCAGGCAGAGTCATGGGGAAAACTGTAGGCAGGGGTCTTGCACACCTCCCAGGAGGGGCTGGAGGCTCGGCGGTGGTGCAGTGAGGAGCGGAGCTGCTGGGAAGAGAGTATGCCTGTTAGACTGAACAGGAACAGCAAAATCTGAAGGTTCCAGCCACTAGTGATCCCACTGAGCTTGAGAGGACCATTGCGGGCGCTCTGGGCTGCTCTGGGTTAGATGGCAGACTGGAGCGCAGCGATCACAGCTCCATAGCCCGAGCACTGCTGCGGCTAAATTAAGTGCTCGCTACGCTCTTGTTGCACCAATGAAGAGAGAGTATAAAGTGCTCTTTATTTTCTATGTAAAGAGATTTCCAGGTTCAGGCTGCCATCAATAGAGTCCAGCTGAAGAAGCCTCCCAATTCTGGCAGAACAAGGAGGCATCCACCCAGTCCCTGGAGAATACTGAGGGCACCAAACGTAGGGCACAAACAGGCAGGCCAGCACAAGGGTCTCTGTAGCAAAAGTGGCAGCCCTTCTCTCAGCCCAGCAGGCAACAGGTCTGCACTCCAAGCAATCAAGTCCAATGGTGATTCCTCCGGGCAGTCCCCTGGCAAGGTGCAGTCTGTATACTCAGCCGAATCTGGTTACAAGTCCCATGCAGTGTCTAAAATCATGAAGTCAGACCCCCTGTGCTCAAAATGTCTTTGATGTGGAGGTAACTTCAAAAAGAACTTTAGAAGTACACAACACCGCCATTTTATGGATGTATGTCGTTACAACGCACACTTTTACAACGCGTGCACTTACAACGCATTTTTTACAACGCAAAATCCACTACATAGCATTCCATTACAACGCAGGACACTACAACGCATTTTTAAAAACTACCTTTACAACGCATTCCATTACAACGCATACTACCTTTACAACGCATACCATTACAACGCATAATATTACATTGGATTTAAGGTAAGTATTGGATAGTATAGGGGTAAACATTCCTATTCTTACTCCAGGGGGTGCAACAGTAGGGTAAGTGTTGGATAGTATAGGGGTAAAAGTTACTATTCTAACTCCAGGGGGTGCAACAGTAGGGTAAGTGTTGGATAGTATAGGGGTAAAAATTACTATTCTAACTCCAGGGGGTGCAACAGTAGGGTAACTGTTGGATAGTATAGGGGTAAAAATTACTATTCTAACTCCAGGGGGTGCAACAGCAGGGCAAGTGTTGGATAGTATAGGGGTAAAAATTACTATTCTAACTCCAGGGGGTGCAACAGTAGGGCAAGTGTTGGATAGTATAGGGGTAAAAATTACTATTCTAACTCCAGGGGGTGCAACAGTAGGGCAAGTGTTGGATAGTATAGGGGTAAAAATTACTATTCTAACTCCAGGGGGTGCAACAGTAGGGCAAGTGTTGGATAGTATAGGGGTAAAAATTACTATTCTAACTCCAGGGGGTGCAACAGTAGTGCAAGTGTTGGATATTATAGGGGTAAAAATTACTATTCTAACTCCAGGGGGTGCAACAGTAGGGTAAGTGTTGGATAGTATAGGGGTAAAAATTACTATTCTAACTCCAGGGGGTGCAACAGTAGGGTAAGTGTTGGATAGTATAGGGGTAAAAATTACTATTCTAACTACAGGGGTTGCAACAGTAGGGTAAGTGTTGGATAGTATAGGGGTAAAAATTACTATTCTAACTCCAGGGGGTGCAACAGTAGGGCAAGTGTTGGATAGTGTAGGGGTTTTAATGTAATATTATGCGTTGTAATGGTATGCGTTGTAAAGGTAGTATGCGTTGTAATGGAATGCGTTGTAAAGGTAGTTTTTAAAAATGCGTTGTAGTGTCCTGCGTTGTAATGGCATGCGTTGTAGTGGATGTTGCGTTGTAAAAAATGCGTTGTAAGTGTAGTGCGTTGTAAAAGTTGCGTTGTAAAGGTTGTTCCCCCCATTTTATCCTTGTTGAGGCTCCTGACATCAGCAGGGGGTAAACGGGCCCTTTGTGTGAGGACAGGACACAACCTATACAAATGTAAATTGTCAACGCCCCTCACTCTCCTAGCTCAGGAATACCATTTAATATGCAAATGAATGCCGATCCTACCCATTTACACTCAACCCTTTTGATGTGATGACTCACAGTATGAACAAGCCCAGCTGTTCCTCTGCCCAAGATGTGGATTGAAGTCAGGCTGCAAAGTAGAAAGAGTTATAAGCACATAGAAATGCTCACTTTCTAAAAGTGGCATTTCTACAATAGTATTAAAAAATCCACCTTCACCAATAAGCAGGATTTATTAATACTATTCCAGACACACCAAACATGGCAACGCTACTCCTTTTAGATCAGGAATTACCACTCAAAAATATATCAGGGAATTCCCGAAACAAACATATGAGAGGAGCAGGCCTCACAGCAATGAGACATATTAGGCTGTTTGTCACTGCCAGGACATGGCACACTATGAAGGCACATGTCCTAATTCTTACCTACACAACACCATACCAGTAGGGCTACCGAGGACTAACCTTAGGGTGGACCCCCATACGTAGAAAAAGGGGAGTTTACGGCTTGGCAAGAAACTTTAAATGCCAAGTCAGGGGCATATTATCAAGCCAGGCGATAAAATTATCGCCAGAAAACTGCCGCTAAAACGGCGATAATGGGCTTGATAATATGCTCTATGGAATTCCAGTTGAAGCCCATGTTAAATGTGAAGGACGTCTAACATGGGCTTAAATTGGAATTCCATAGAGCATGTTATCAAGCCCATTATCGCCGTTTTAGCCCCAGGTTTCTGCCACTAAAGCGGCGATAATTATATTGCCTGTCTTGATAATATGCCCCTCAATGTGGCAGTTTACTGCACATGCATGCCCTGCAGTTGCAGGACTAAGACAGATTTGAAAAGTTACTTCTGTGGGTGGCACAAGCAGCATTGCAGGCCCACTAGATTTAATTTACAGGCACTGAGTATATAGGAAGTCACTGTACAAGGGACTTACAGGTAAATTAAATATGTCAAAAAGGTGTAGACAAATCGTACCATGTTTAAAGGAGGGATCACATCCACTTTAGCACAGCATAGCAGTGGCAAGCTGCCCAGAGTTCTAAAGCAAACAAAAACAGGTCAAACTAAAGACAGGAGGACAGCAAAAGGTTTGGGAACAACCCTGCAAAAAGGCTGAGGTCCAACACTGACCACTTCCTGCCTGCCTACCTCCCAACTTAGGGACTTATTACGATGGCGGAAAACCTGCCACCGACAGCCTTTTCCACCCACCATATTGTGATGGTGAGGGAAGCAATAGAGAAGCGACGCGGTCGGAAAGACCGACCGTCACAGTTCCGACAGGTGGTTCTTTTCCAACCGCCTGTCGGAGCACTCACAATGCCCTGCATGGCCGCGGAGCCTGTCAGGCACTGCCGTTGGGATTATGATATACCTTTCCACCGGTCGATTCGCAGTGGTCAAACCACCAGGAAAAGGCAGGCGGAAACAGATGTGGGGGTCCATAGCGGACCCTCCTTCATCCCTTGGACTGGGAGGCAACCATTGGCCCCCATGCACCATATGGCAGGCACAGCATAGTGCCTGCCACGTAGTGCAGGGATATGCAAGTGCCTTTATCTTTGCATTGCGGTAGGGGCTGCTGACCGTATCCCCGTCATAATGCAATGTATAGATGATGTGATGGCCGTGGTGGCGGTCGCATCTTAATTCTGATTGTGGGGAGGCCGTCTCATAGGCGGCCGGTCCCAAATCCGAAACCATGGCGGGCGGACTAAAGTCCTTCCGCCATTGTAATGAGCCCCTTAGTAAGTATTAAGGCATAATGTATGTTCTACTGTTCATGTTCTCGTTACACCCACACATGGATAGGCACACACACCCTCAGGTCCACCTGTACATCCATCTCACAGTCACTATTCAAGATGCCTTCTCTATATTAGACTTTGAGCTGCTGTCGCTCACCCACAGTTTCCTTCTGAGGGAGGTATATAATGTTTTAGAATATAAAAATATTGAACTACATACGTTGGCTGTCGTTTTCTTTATGTAATTTTTTTACTTCAAAAGTTGACTACTTTGAATTTACTGAGACATTCCCAAAAGTCTGTAAAAATTGAATGTTAAAAAAATATACGAACATTGAGCTGGGAGTTCGATCTACACAGTTAATGCATAAATTAACGTGACGCTTTAGACGACAGACAATACTTAAGTTGTGCTTATCTCTGTAAATAGTCAATTGTGGTTCAAGGGCTTAGCGGAAAACGTTTTAAAGTCAGCGTCTGAATTGTGCAGCTGTACCAGTTTGCAACTCTGAAAATATAGACTTAGATGAAAAGCTTTTAAATTAAATCAAACAATTAAAAATCCATCACAGCCCTTATCCAAAAATGTAAACCAGGGCGAAGAGGCCAATGAAAAGAAAATATCAATAGAGCACTTTGATGTCGGAACAAACAGTAATTACTTTGATGGGGACTTGCCAACGATTCCTGAGTCTGGGGAAACGGAATAGGAAACTCCTGGCAGGATGAGCGAAGGTGCCTGCGAATTCCATCATCCTCGCCTCTCGGTAGAATAGAAATAATGAGCTCCTTACGAGCCCTTAAGACATTAATGAATGTTTCAAATCCTTCCACAAGAATACCTGCAACTCAGAACGCAAATGCAATCATTTCGAAATAAACAACACGCTAAAAATGTCCTTTTCGCGTACTAATGATCAACAAAAATCCTTGACTCAAAGGCTGCCATTAATTCAGTTGAGATTAGCAAAGCAATTAAAAATCCCTTGGTCTAGAGGACTACCAAGATGAATTTTATGAACTCATCCCATTGCCTCCAGCTCGCTTTCATATATTTTTTGTGTAGGAGTACAGCACGCTTGTTAAAATAGCCGGTCTACAAACCGAATATTCACATGGAACGTAAATGAGAGTACAGAAACAAATATGTGCCCTTTGGTTCTTTTTGATACATTTCTCATCTTGCATCCTTGAAAGTTGATAATGATAACGTGAACGTATGCCCCGAGGGAGCTGCTCTCCTCATCAAGCTGTTGGGTGGTGCTAAACAGCCCCAATTGAACCTAGGTGGCCTCATAAAGCCTCCAAACACACTGCCATTGCATGTGCTTCAACCAATAATAACTATGCTTATGGGGTCAGCAAACAACCATTGCACGCTACTTAAGCCATGAGAAGCAGATGCTGGCCACAGTATCTGGTCTTTGGAAAGCCCCACACACTCGGAACCTGGAGCCTTATTAATGAGGCCTTGCGACAGTTTTGCATTGCCTTAAAACATGCCCCCTTTGTGCCCGATTTACAAAGTTACGCATCTCAACAGATGCGTCACTTTGTAAACCCGTGCACTACATTATATGTGCGTCAGGTATAATGTATGCAGGTGGGCGTTCCCACGCAAGTATGCCTCGTAATAGTGACGCAGTGAAATCTATGAGATTTCACTACGCCACTTCAAGGACGTAAATGCGTCAAAACCTTATGCCTTCCTAATGGCAGGTGTGAGACTGACGCAGGCCCTTTCACATGGGGCTTTCCCCATGTGAACGGACACATTGCTGGAGTTGCATCTGTTTTCAGACACACCCCAGTAATGCATCCCTTTTGCGCCTACCGATATGTCAAAAATACTGACGTATCTGTATCTCCTTGCAACATGATGCGTCATACATTAAATATGATGCATCCAGCATGTCGCAAGGAGGGCGCAATGAAAAGTGATGCTTCGCTGTTTTCACACAGCGATGCAGCTCTTTTCATAAATGAGGCCCCTGGAATTTTGCCAAACTCACACACAACCACTCGAGTGCTGACTAACGGTGTTAGGCCGCTTTCACTGTACATCGTTTTTGGCTATGTGCATCATGTGTTGACCACAATCTCAGCCCTTTGGCCAGACCCTGCATCCAACCACCCAGAGGGTCAACCAATCACATGTTCAACGACCTCAGATGTCCATGAGATTTCTATTTTATAATATTGGTATTGTTGCCATGATTATTATTATCATTATTGAGATTATGTGCTCTACTTTAGCAGATTCAGCAGGTCCGACCGACCGATTATCATATTTCCAAACACTGTTCGATCGGACTCCCATTGACTTTAATGGGAGCCTGTGTTCCAACCGACAAAACAGGCTCCCATTGGAAAAAGGGGTGGTTGTGGAAAACCTTGCACCCCCACAGGCCCCAACTGCAGGCCTCCGGGTGAAGGGGGCCTGCTACGGGCCCCCAAAGTCAGTTTCTGACTGCCGTTCCATGTTAGAAAGACCAATTTGGAAAGGCAGTCTGAATCAAACATTGGAATATGTCAATGGGAAACGGGGTCCATAGAGCTGTACAATTTTGCTCCGACTGACTCGGACTCTCAGAATGCTGTCGGAACCGAGATGGAAAGACCCAACGGTTCCCTTCTATCGTAATCTGTAGGTCGGAAATGTTTCTGAGTCGGTCAAAAACATAGGATCCAACACAGGTTAGGAAAATCTGAATGCCACTCGGAGCCTTTCCAACCGACATCATAATGAGGCCCTTCATGTCTAATGGATACCGAATCAGAAGCATGGAACAGTCCTGCTCGGACTCTGGTTCCAATGGATGAACCTGACTGACCAACATTCGAAGTTTCTTACCAACATTCTATGTGGGATCATACCAATTTTGACTCAGGTCCACATAGAACATGGGGCAAGAAAGATTTAAAAAGACACCATCACATAAGCCTTGATCCCCAAACAGTTAAACTAGACACAAATATCCACATGTGCAATACAGCAGTACTAAAAATTCCACCATCTTAGGAAGCCCTCATATATATCCTTTCAAACCATTATAACAAGAGTTTGTACAACAGTTCTCCATTTGAAAGTGAGGTGCCCTCACTTCCATGAAATCACTGCAGTAAGGCATACATTAACATTAACATATGTTACAGGAGATGGACTACCCACAGCAAGATGTCTATATACATCTAATAGTTAGCCACACATTAATTCAAATCTGAAATCAGGAATTCCTAGGAACATAACGTGAACAGGTGTGCTAGCTTAGCGCAGAGCCAAGCACCAGTTTCTTAGCGTTTGGGGAGTCTTAAATTAATCCATATAACTCAGAATATTTCAGAGTTAGATGAATAAATGTGGAAAATAGACATCTGAGACAGTTAGCAGGTATTGCTTCTTTCTGTTTCTTAGTTCTGCTATCAGAATTTCATACATTAACCTAGAGTAATTTTGAGCTGAGGAGTTGGTCATGATCGGGCCTCTATGTACACATTATGTTATTGATTCTTTAAAAAACATTTATAGTATACCCCATGACATATCACACTGAGGTGATTCGACTCTACTCTTCTCACCTAACAATCAAGCTAGAATTCTGAAGGAACTGAAATAAACAATGTGAATGAATGAATACTCACTTGTATAGCACATGGCTACCTGAGGGCATCCCAGCGCTTAATGTGGCACCTCAGTCTGCAAAGCACAAATCAAGGGAAAAGGAAGGTTTTAAGCTGTTTCCTGAAACTTTTAAAAAGATCAGGCAAAGTAAAAACGGACCTTTCTCTCAGGAGCAGTACTCTGGCTGAGAACAAGGCACCCAATGTGAGAAAGTTCCCCTTTTTGTGGTAAAACCAACACAGAGTTTTGTCTTCAAATTATATCATTTCAGATGGTGAAGTGATGTTATCAATGATGCTATAGAACATGATGTAATATGTGAGGTAATTAACAGTGCATGGAGAGGGCATGATTTATAGTTTCTTTAGGGTACAAGTTGTAGTTACTTGCTTCAAATATAACTGGTGAATTTCAGTGAATTTCAATATTTTTTTAATCTAACATGATATGTTTTAACTGACATTTTCACCTAACTATAACATACCTTTAAGCTTTGTTTTTTTCAAAGAGTTTCTACATTTTAAAAAATATAAAGTAAAATGGTAATTGCTGTGCGTGAT
Source organism: Triturus cristatus (assembly GCF_964204655.1). NCBI lineage: Eukaryota > Metazoa > Chordata > Amphibia > Caudata > Salamandridae > Triturus > Triturus cristatus. The sequence continues at coordinate 852,422,517 of NC_140588.1, read as the reverse complement.
GTAGGTTTGGGGGCAGGGCATGGCTACAGCCAGGAATTACACCCACCCTCCTCCATGGAAAACCAAACTATTAAAAAGAAGATATACGTGAAGTCTTTAAAGTGAGTTTATTCTCAACACCCACCAGATGTACAGCAATGACAGCTAACTCCATGAAAACCAACTGTCCCCACAGTCCGCCGTACATTCTCTCCCCATGTCATTGCATTCTGATAAAGCACCATAACTTAATGGAGAAGCTACAACACATCTTCCCTTTATAAAAATGTAAAAGAAAACAAAGAAGGAATAGAAAAGAAGAACAAGAAAAATAAAACAGCTTAAGCAGTTACATAAGCAAATCACTCATTTAGAAAAGAATATCAATTCTAAATAAACTTGAAGATACAAAGATGAAACAAATCTAATTCTACTTATAATTAACACAGTAATCTTGAAGATACAATGGTGGTCTCCGGATTCTGGAACCATGAGTAGGGGGATAAGAACGAGCACAACTGTCATTACATTTGGGAAACTTGGGCTGAGACAGAGAAACTCTGTATCCACTCTCCCTTGAACATTTTGACAAACGAGACATACTCCACACATCACCCCCATCAAGCATTTCTACATTCCTCATGACTTTGATGATGCGCCACGGATCAAAATATTTTGTTTCACCTTTAGGAGACCATACTGCCGTCTTTACAAACACAAAATCACCAATTTTCCAAGCAGGTTGACATACTCCGTTTTTCATATCAAACCTACGCTTGTAATTCTCTTGATATTTATTAAGTCTCCAATTTCTCACAACACAACCCCTATCATTTACACTCAACCAAAGTGGATTTAACTTTGAACCAGCTGTTCTCCCCTTAAGCTTTTTAAACGGGGAACAACCAGTCACACTGTTAGGTGTATTTCTATGTGCCCACAATTTTTCTCTAAGAATGGGCTTGAGTGGAACTCTTCTCTCCAAGGCAATCTGAGCAGAAGCTCTAATTAATCTATTCATGCTCTCAACTAAACCATTTGTCTGTGGAGCAGAGAGAGCAGTTCTGTGATGTGTGATGGAAAGCTCTTTTAAGAAATCTGTCATTTCCTGAGAGGTAACCTGCACCCCATTATCCGAAACAAGAACATCAGGTATACCTTCACATGTGAAGGCATCTTTAAGAAATTCAATAATATTCTTAGTCACAACCGAATCCATACAAGAAGCAGAAACCCACTTAGAGGTTTAATCAACTAGTACAACAACAAACCTTTCCGAGGGAGACAACGTGTCAAAAGGGCCTACAATGTCAACAGCAAGCTTTGACCAAGGACGTTCAGGTATCGCAACAGGAGAAAGAGGAGTAGTCCTGACCTTCCTCGACTTGTCATTTCCTGCACACATTACACAATCCTTGACAACCTCTTCCACTTGCCGATCAACCTCAGGCCACCAATAAGACTCTCTAACTGTCGATTTAGTCAAACTGTGACCAAGATGACCCTCATGTGCAAGATTGATAATTTTCTCTCTCATATCAATAGGAGGTATCAGTCTTTCCCCTCGCAATCCCATCCTCGTCGCCAGTATTAAAAAGAGGATATACGCAAAGTCTTTAAAGTGAGTTTATTCTCAACGCCCACCAGATGTACAGCAATGACAGCTAACTCCATGAAAACCAACTGTCCCCACAGTCCCCCGTACATTCTCTCCCCATGTCATTGCATTCTGATAAAGAACCATAACTTAAAGGAGAAGCTACAACACAAACACCCACAGTGTATGTCATTTGGCTGGACCTGCTCTCATTTATAACCATGACAAAGAAGTGGGCTCCAAGGGTCAGTGGTCTAAGCTTCTATGTGGCTACAGGGACACAACAAGCTGCAATGGGCCTTTATACTGAATTGCTCATCTGACAGAATGGCAACTGGACATGTACTGGATCATGCTAGTAGCCTCAGTTGGAGTTAGTCTTGACCCCCAAGTGCTATTCCTGAGATCCTGGGACCACTCGTTTTGTCTTCTCTGAACAACTCTTAAAAGTTGGGACTTCAAAAACTTTAGACTTCCAGACCTCTGGAGGACCATAACCAACCTATTTGAAAATTTCCACTTGGAGCTTTTCCTGCCCAAGCTAGCGGTTACAGTGGGACTTTGTCCAATGGCTATGTGGCCTTGTGGAACTTTTCTTGGATACCACATGCAACCATGAACCGCTAGAGGATTTTGACTTCCATTTCAGAGCCCCACAGTAAAATCTCTAACCGGGAAGAATCTACTTGGTGCATCCGACCAGTGCTACATCACAATTGGCCTGAAAACAAGCCAAGGGTTCAGTATTCTGAGATAAAAGATTACCAATAGTGCTTTACTTTTTCTGTATGCTTTTACAATTAAATTGCTACAAAATAATATATTGGGTCACTTTTATTGGACTTTTCTTGATTTCATGTCATTTTACTAATTACATTTTTCTCAATTTTCATGATGTTGTGTTTGTGATTTTTTAACAGGTTTGTTTCTTCTAAATGCTTTACATATTTTCTTTACATTAAGCCTGTCTGTTTAGTGCCATAGCTACCAGGGGTTGAGCTTAGGTTTAAATTAATAAAACTCTTAGTTGAACTAATAGGTTGGTGACAGTATTACTCGTGGTGATCTTCCAACCACCACTATGAATGATCCACTTACTTACATATAAACGAATACATTAATTAAAAAAAATATAAACTATGCAAACGTTGTTTGCATGAAACCCAGAAAACTATGCATCCTGCCAAGATAAGAAATCTTTTAGTTGCTGATTTAATTCTGTTATGGGATGCTTGAAACTGATTAGTTGTATATAATATTTGTATTAAATCATTTTCATTTTCATACCAGAATCTGCAGATTTGCTGATTTCATTTATAAAAACTAGCACAATCAACTGAATAAACTCTATTCCATAAGCCTCAGATTCTGGATGAAAAAACGTGAAGGCAGAAAATAGTTACGTAGGCAATGGCCTATGCAGCTAATCATAATTTACATTTTCCTAATGTGAAAATCTTGAGATGGTGAGTTCAAAAAGAACAAAGAATGTCGTTTTAAGTGACATCTGTTCACTGCATCCATCAAGACCCACATGTTCTCCTGACCGTATCTGATTCTTAGAAAAGGTTTTTAAGAAGTGTTATTGAGAGGGGGCCTGGGATCTACCATCACCCGTTGGGTTAGTTCACATGAAAAAGTCCATTGCTTCTGCTGAGTCATCCAGTAATATGTCACAAGTTACAATGGCACCAAGGAGCAAGGACACAGACCCATAGTTTATTGCACCAATGCCTGCCCTACTAAGGGGGGTGCAATAGATTAAATTCATATGTCATTGTCGAAATCCATGCATTTTAAACTTTTAGAGGTGGAGACTGTCATTAATAAGGAACATTCTTCTCCACGTCTGGCTCCGCTAGGCCTCCCCACTATGGCACCATTCCTAGGGATCTTCCTCGGATGCCAGGAACATTTTCTGTTCTCTCATGCCTTGGGGACAAGTAGACCACTCAGATGATAGACTACAGGGTAAGAGATCATAAAATCAATTGTTCTACTTTCCTCTCACTCCTTTATCCCTTCCACTGGCTGGCCTCTGAAACATCATTGTTGCAGTGCTGTGGGGTCAAGACAACACAATCGTTAAGTCTGCCTAACAGCCACTATGAAAATAGCACCTGCATGCTTCCATGGCATCCCTCACCTAATGCCATTAATCATGCAAAATGTCTTTGGTGAGACAAATTGTATCAACCAATGTAAAGGAATTGTATTTGCTGGGGAATAGTGGGTAATTTGTTGCTGTTTGAAAGTTAACTGACTAAGGCGTAACCGATACGGACAGAAGCTGGGTATTCCTGATTTTAATTTATATAAGTACTGCATTTTTTTAAAGTGACTGTGGCCACCTTCTGACTCTGAGTCGCCAAGTCCATTACAATGTGTTTGTTACAATGACCGTGTTGTCACAACGCATGCCAACAACTTGCTCTAGAGGTCAGAAGGTGTTGGATTTAAAATCCAACACCTTCGCTACTGTTGCACAGACTGGAGTTGGAATAGAAAATTATACTATTCCAACATTCAGCGCCCCCACCCAGAGTAAGTTGTTGTTCCGACTTGCATTGAAATGGCATGCGTTGTTACAACGCAGTCGTTGTAATGACCGCGTTGTAATGGTATGCGTTACAAAAGCATGCAAGGCAACGTGGCATATTCCTCTGGTTTGGACTTATTGTACCTGGGAGCCCATCTCACAGGCTGAAATGGTTACACAGATAATATTCCTGTGTTGACATGTTTATTGCTTTGACAAATGTCGACATCCCAGCGATTTCTAAGAATGGAAGTATATTTTTGCTGGCATATATTTAGAATATACTCTCTTTGCCTAGTTTGTGATTTGTTTATTTTATTGACAGATCCTGAACAAAATGCATCCCAGATGTTTCACTATAGCAGCAGTCTGTTGTGAGATGTGATGTACTGGAAAAGTGCATTCCCTGCCAACTGCAAAACATCTGTTGAACGCCAGTTTGATTCCTGTCGTCTAGAAGGTGTGGCATTTGCAAGAAAAATGTTCTTCACCCTCCTCTCTGCCCTCTTAGATGCAACAGTGATTGAGTGTCATGGAATTACACCTGGCTTCCTCACCTTAGCCACTGGAACATACATAGCCATTAAAAAGTGTTCGGAGCCCTGTATAAACCATTGTGTAGCAGTCTTCAGTGGACCGGAAATTACATCCACATTGCACAAATGGGGTCCCCCCACTGAAATGTGTTGCCGCCTTACTACTTATAGCATGGTCAGATCTGCACAGATGTATAGAGCCAGTAACTGAGCTTTAAGGATTAACAAATGTTTTTACTTGAGGCAACCATAAACAACTGTGGTCTTTATGGTTTTGACTCCAAGATGACAATATTGTCTTTCTGCAATGTGGTTTCCCTAAATTACCATAACAATGTGATGATATCAACTTGGCATGTAACTTGCAGGTTCTACTCAAGAACTCATTGTGAAAAAGTGAATGGTTAACAAGGCCACTTAGGGTTAGGCTTCTGTAAGTATCAAATCAATGGAAAATAAGTGATTTGGAAAATACTAGATGAGAAGATAGTAACACTCTAAAACAGCAGGAGTGAGATAGATATGCTAGATAACGATGATTAAACATGATACATGATATGATTTCTATGATTCCTGTAGTGACTTACATAGATTAGATTCAAGAAGTCCACATGTTAGTTCAGGACTTGGAGGAGACAATTCACCCTGCCAGAATGTTAGACAGAGACGTCGTCCCAAACATCTCTAAAAGTTTTGCAAAGGCCTCGGACCAAATAAATGGGACTAAACTTGTGTTCACAACTTCCTTTAATAACCAGAGAAATATGTACACCCCAATCTAGTTCACTTGCAGTGTGTAGCCAATTATGAGTGTGAGAAGCACAATATTATTTTATAGTACATGGTATTCTGTAATCCCTGTGTAAACACGAGTCTCAAATTTCTTTATAATCAGTGACTTGTGACACACCCAGTCACTGATTAAAAAACATCAGAACTGGACCATTGTAAGTTATTACAGTTGAGTTCTGACGTCACAATGCCTGCTGCCAAGTTGAAAGGCAGACCAGGCCACAGAACATTATGAAGCAGTTGTTTAAAGCATTGAAAACAGAGCACTTGCTTTTCTTTCTTCTGCTCTATTTTTTCAGCTTACAATGGCAAGCAGAGACAACATGATTCTTTTTTACTCTCCTTTTATAGTCGGAGAAAAGCCAGAGTCTTTCTCCATGTCTCTACACATTCCAAGCTAGGGCAACGTTTTTTGTTTTTTTTAATTGACTTTCAATTAAACTGTTTCTAACATCATGTTTTGCTGTTTAGTTTTGCACTTGAAGCTTTAATTTTATTCTTCATGTGTGCAAACAAAATTGCTCTTTCATATAAGAAAGCTGTGCAACAATCTCTTACGTGGTTTGTGTATCACATGATAAGGATTTGCAAGTCCCCTTGGAGTTATGGTTATGTAACTCTTTGGTGACTTTCAATATCCCTATCATGTATGGCAGTGGGTACTTTATTCCTTAAATAATTTATAATATATATTTTAGCTACCCTAATGGCTGCTTACACTTTTCTCCAATGTATGCCTTGCCTATTCAAAAGCTAGTTGAAATACTTAGAGCAATAGATATGTCACAACCTGACATTGTCTTTACAGATTCAGATTATATGTAGTTGTCAGGTGAAGGAAAGAGCCTCTTTTTGCACAGTTAGCTCCCGCTTTGTGCCTGTTGTGATTTTGAACTGTAAGTACACTGGATCCCTGCTAACCAAGTTCCCAGTGCCATATCTCTTTCCCCAACACTGTACCCTGATTGGCACAACTTCTACTACCCCTGTAAGTACATAGTAAATGGTACCCCAGGTACCTAGGGCATGGGTACTAAAGAGGATCCTCTGAGGCTGCAGCACTGGTTGTGCCACCCTAGGGACCCCTCATTAAGGCTATTCACTCCCTTGCAGGCTGCGTGTCTTCATGCAGAGAAATCCAAAGTGTCAACATGGCACTCAGTCCTGTGTGCCATGCTGCCCATACACTGCATAAGGTAAAGGTAAGTCACCCCTACTGCAGGCCTTTAGCACTGATACTGAGATGTTGATATGTCATCACATAGGATACACTATATCCTATGTGATGACATATCAACATGAGCAGATATGCCACTACAATGTTTAGTCTATTCTGAGATGTTGAAAGTGCACAGGGAAGTCATGAAGAGTACATGGGCTGGATACTTGTCACCACGTCTTTCCTAGCTACATGATGGCTTTACTGATTCCTAAAATATTTGGTACCAAACATCTTGTCTTAATAAATTCTCACTGATGACAGTGGTGGATTTATTAATACATTCACACAGGTGACCCTTTTAGAGGGTCCCCTGAAAACCTACTAAGCACATGTGTTGTTCCTGACTTGATTTCTGCCAGTCTGCCACTACCAGACATCTTTCTAACCTCATGGGGTGAGAGCCAGTGCTCTCAGAGGACTGACAAAAAGCCTGCCCAGGGCAGGATGGCCTTCCCAAGTGGGAAGCTTCAAAGGCAATGCTGCCTTTGAAATCCAAACCAGGAACATCTAGATAATGGGGGAAGCCAAGCCCCCTTTCCTGCTCCACGTTTGGTGGGACGGAAAGGTGGGTAAATTAGTTAGATTAACAGGAGGGTCCCTACACCACCCCTAGGGCAGGGCAGGTGATGTGAACCCATCTACCAAAATATGGTTATTTTGGGATGACATAGAAATAACCTATCAGGGCTAGGGGAGTGCCTCTTCTTACAAGAAGTGGTCACTAGTGGGTGTAGACACCCTAAAGGTAGGCAACCCATTGGCTACTACCTGTCTCCCTTTGTACCACCCCAAAATTCAGTATTTATGTGGAACCCCAAGACCTGAATATCAGATTTTATGGACAAGAGACCAGGAGAAAGAAGACCTGGTGCATGAGAACTGAAGCCCTAATGCAGAAGAAAACAGAGCCAAACCTAGCCTGCTGCTCCCAGCCTCGACAATTGCTGCTGCTGTATTGTCCTGAAACCTGAGGGACTCCAAGAGCCCCAGAGCACCTCCAGTCTTCATGAAATTGCTAAGAAGCTTTCTTGGAGTGAAGGTATCACTCCCTTGCACCCCGCAAGCCCTGATACCATGAAATCCGGTTTGTTGACTTCATGCACTCTGTTCCTATCGGATCTGGGATGCTCTCCTACTGGAACTTTGGGGCTGATTTCAATATCAACCATAAATAGTGAAGGTGAACTTCTCAAAAGCATTGCCTGATTTTCTATGCTTTTTCTGTTTTTTCCCCATTGTTTTCTGTGGTGCGTAATTGTGCATAAAAGTGATATTTTTTTTTAACATTGAAAAGTCAGAAATCTGAAAGTACTTACCTTAGAAATTATGTTCTTGATCTTAAAAATTCTATAAGAATAAGTATTGTGCTTAGCACTATCCTCTAAGCCTACGCGATTGCCCACACTACCACAAAAAGACAATAAGTATTATCTACTTTTACCTCTGTTTACCATTTGTGGATTCTCTGGACTCTCTGCACAGTATACTTCTTTTAAGGACACTGTATAAGAGACAGCTTCCTGCACAGGGGTATACGCTTTAAAACTAGTGTGCAAAGCATAACTTCCTTGTGCTGGGATGCAAGCTAGGCATGGCACATTGTTTTGGTGGTAAAAAAACATAAACCATTTTTCTTAACGTTAGCAAAAGATGGTGGGCACTCTGCTTGGATTTTGCCATCAGACCGTGCTTCTTGTACCATCTACAGAACTATTATATAACGGAATTTGCATATTGTAAAACACATTTTTAAAGAAATGCTGAAGATGCTCCTAGGTTTCTCAAGCAAGCAAGGCCTAGTAGGAAGATCATTTTCCCAGAGTTTAGCACTAATACCACTTGTTTCTCTTTTCATCCCAACTGAATTTAGGTAGATAACTTTAGTGCAAGCATGGTATTCACCCATCTACAATATTACACTATTTGTTATCCATATATATTCTACACACCATCTAGGGGGGCGATTACAATGTCATTCAGAAGGGCATCTGAGAGCCTTTTGGACGCAGACCATTCCAACGACTCGTACTCGGAATCGGTTTTCCTGAACACGCATTATGGTGCCCAAAACCCATTGCTTACCGACCAACTAGGTTACTCCGAATCCGACAGGAAATTCCAAATGAGATGCCTCCAGAAAAGTAGAATGGAATTGGGGGTGGTGTGGGGCTAATACTCCCAGCAATGTAGAGCCAAATGGAGGGGGTGAGGCGCTAATACTCCCAGCAATGTAACGCCAAATGGGGGGTTAGGGGGATAACACGCCCAGCAATGTAGAGCCAATTTTGTGGGTGGAGGGCTAATACTCCCAGCAATGTAGAGCCAATTAGAGGGGTGGGGGATAACACTCCCAGCAATGTAAAGGCAATTTGGGGGGTTTGGGGCTAATACTCCCAGCAATGTAGAGCCAATTTGAGGGGTGGGGGGCTAATACTCTCAGTAATGTAGAGTCAAATTGGGGGGGTGGGGGCTAATACTCCTAGCAATATAAAGCCAAACGGCGGTTGAGGGCTAACACTTCCAGCTATATAGAGTCAATTTGGGGTGGGCAGCGGGGGTTCACACTTCAAGCAATGTAGAGAAAATTCAGGGGGGTTTGGGGCTAATACTCCCAGCAATGTAGAGCCAATTTGAGGGGTTGGGGGGCCTAATACTCCCATCAATGTAAAGCCAAATGAGGGGTTGGGGGAGTAACACTCCCAGCAATATAGAGCCAATTTGGGGTGGGGCGGTGGGGAGCTAACACTCCCAGCAATGTAGAGCCAATTTGGGGGGGTATGGGGCTAATACTCCCTGCAATGTAGAGCCAATTTGAGGAGTGGGGGGCTAATACTCTCAGCAATGTAGAGCCAAATTTTGGGGTGGGGGGCTAATACTCCCAGCAATGTAAAGCCAAATGGGGGTTGGGGGCTCAAACTCCCAGCAATATAGAGCCAATTCAGAGTGGGGGGGTGGAGGGCTAATACTCCAAGCAATGTAGAGCCAATTTAGGGTGTGTGGGGCCAAGACTCCCAGCAATGTAGAGAGTCAATTGTGGGTGGGGCTAACACTAGCGAGACCTCAGACCTTCTGGCCAGAGACCCACTCCCCCGCAGCTTTGCTGGTCTGCTGCTGCCCGGTGTGGTTTATTTTGCCCTTTTAGGTTTTGCTTTTTGGTTTTTTTAGATTTTGAATTTCTTTTGGTATTTTGGCATTCTCTGCTTGCTTTTGCACGTGCCCGTTTTTTGTCACCCTTTGTCCCGCTGCCAATGCTGCCCCCGCAGCCCTTCCCTCCTGCCACCTCCTGCTCCCGCTTCACAGCTGCGCTTTTCCTCCATCCTCCCCAATTTAATGGCGGCTGTTGTGCGGCCGCGCAGCGGGCACACGCCACAGGTGCGTGGCTGGCACACCAAAGGCAAGCCCATCTGTGCCTATCCGTGACCTGACTGCAACCACTGACAGGCCCCTTGCCTCTTTGGCCTGACAGCGCTACAGCTCCTCGGCTCTCCACTAACTTAACGCTGGCAAGGACTACAACTGCAAGCTTCCCTCTCCTCTAAACACACACAGACCCCTCACCTCCTGTCACTGCCACAACTCCTTCACCTTCGCCGAGACCCAGGACACTCCAACTTCCCCCAGCAACAACTCCACTGCACCCCAAACCCTGCGATATATCCTCTTCAAAGTCTGCTCCCTCCACAGACACACCACAGAAATTTGGGACCTCCTCTACAGCACCTCCCCAGACATCGCCTTCCTCACCAAAACCTGGATGAACGCCACCTCCGGACCACACATTGCGATCACCATCCACGAAGGTTACAAGTTCACCTGTAAGGACCACCCCAACTGCCCCCAGGAGGGAGCACTGTCACCCACAATGCCAGCCTTCGCCTGAGCACCTACACCAGTGGTCCCACAGACCTGATGGAACACTTCCAATTCAAGATACAGACCAACCCGGCCTCAACCCTCTGAGGAACTCTCATCTACAGCCTCCCAACCCCATGCATTGTTCACCGTTTCCATCACTGACATCATCACGTTGCATGCCATCACCTCCACTGACTTCACACTGCTATGACAACACAACTTCCACTGCTATGACCACCAGGACCCCGACTCCGCCTCCCTCCTGGACAACCTTCATGTCATAAGACTCAAGCAGATCATACCAGAACCTATAAACTCAGCTGGGCACATCCTCGATGCAGTCTTCACAGCAGGAAATGCCATCACAGTCTCCACACCACTGAACTCCCACAGACAGACCACCGCAGTGTTCACTTTACCTTCAAAACCAACATTCCCCGCAGATATCCACACTAGCCCCGGTGCAGGAATTGGAACAAGGTCTCCGATGACAAGCTCACCGCTGCCCTCACCAGCTCCTCTCCCACCACCACAGATGACAACCCCACCACCGCCACCCGCGCTCTGCACAACTGAATCACCGACTGTGCCAACACCATCGCCCCCTCAAGAAAGCTTCCAAACCTCATGCCATGAGGGCCAGCTTGTTCTTCCCCTGTTATATTCCATATAGGTACCATAATATAGGCCCGGTAACTTCATTACCCTTCACCTATATTTCTCCCTACATTACACTTGTCATGGTTTAGAGGGATTGACCTTTTACCTAGATACGACACTGCATTCAGAACGCAGGTTTTTCCCTAGTTTGAAATCTCATACATTATGCATGAGGATTCTTGGAAGCACAGAAGGACTACAGCTCCTGTATAATATCTATGTATAAAGTTCATACCCGACATCATCCTTAGGCCGACACAGTAATACAGTGAGGTAGGACCCTTTGGGAGACCTATGGGTATATATACATCACATCTTGCTAAGATAGGGAGAGGAGACCGATACTTCCTGGCCGACACACTGACCAGAGACACAGAAGTTCCTGCATGCAGACACTCCAGGTCGCAGTGGCCTAACATCCCTTGTGGGGTGTACAACTCGAGGCCAGGACGGGGTCCCACAGTCTTTCACTTCAGGTAATGGGGTTGACTAAATCCTAGAGGGATTCTCTGCTTAATACCTACACACATGCTAGGTACATGTAGGTACATCTAGTTAGGGAAGCATTGTAGGAGTACGCATCTTTTATCATGTGTTTTATATACTCGTGTGTATTCATGACTATTGTGAGATTGTAGAACTATACCATCCATTTACCTTCATAGTATTGCTAATCATTTACATCTTAAACTGTCTAACAATTGTTGCAGCTCATCTACTCTACACTAGAATAACCACTGTTCAATAAATGCCTATTGAAAACACCCAGCCTGTTTATTCTGTGTATCTCTCTGTATCAGACTAAGTAAGAACGAGTGACTGAGCAAAAAGTAGTATATTGTTTCCACTGTCCTGAGGGATAAGGGTTGTCATGTTTGATGGTTGCCAAGAACTATTCTCTCCTTGGTAAGAGGAGATTCTAGTGGCCCTGTGAGCTATTTGGTACAAGAAGCCAACATACTTGGTGGGGGTGTCTGGAATCCGTCAGACACCAATCCTACAGTGTATTTTGTCTAAATGCGCAGATCCTGTATTCTTTTATAGGAGCTACACGTCTGAGACGGACCTGCAGATGACTCAAAAAGCTATGGAGGAACTCCAAAACCCCGGCAGACCTCAACAACTTCAAAACAGCTACTGCTGCCACACAACAACAAGGAACTTGTTGGCATCATCAAGGAGTTCACCCAGCCCAACAGCGAGTCTACAGACATTTCACCCTCCAAGGACCTCTGTGACAGACTCAGCGCCTACTTCCATCACAAAATCAAGACCATCTACAACAACTTCACCAACAACAACCCCCACAAGGAACCCCCCCCACCACCTCTAGCACCATGCAACATACACAAGACAGCTGGACTGCCCTCAGCATCGATAACACTCTGAAGATAATGAAGACCACCCACTCCTGGGCACCCACAGACCCCTGCCCCACCACATCTACCACAGAGCCGCAAACATCATCGCCCTGAGCTTCAACGAATCATCAACTGATCCTTTGAGACCGCCACTTTCCCCGACAACTGGAAAAATGCCGAGATCAACCCTCTCCTGAAAAAACCTTCAGCGGACCCCACGGACCTCAAAAACTTCAGACTGATCGCCCTGCTCCCTTGTCCGGCCAAAGTCATCGAAAAAGCCCTCAATAGCCAACTTGCTCCCTTTATAGAAGAAAACAACATCCTTGACTCAAACCCAATCAGGCTTCAGGAAGAACCACAGCACCCAAACTACACTCCTTACAGCAATAGATGACATCCGCTCCCTATTCGACAGGGGAGAGATGGTGGCCATCATCCTCCTGGACCTCTCCACGGCCTTCGACACTGTCTCCCACCGCATTATCAGAGGACACTGACTTAACATCACATCGTATGCGAACGACACCCAACTCATCCTCTCCCTCTCCAATGAACCCAACACCACCAGACACAACTTTCAAGACGGAATGGAAGCCGATGCCAGATGGATGAAGAACAGGTGCCTACAACTGAACACGGGAAAAAACGAAGTGCTCATCATGGGCCCACACCCCGACACCTGGAACAACAGCTGGTGGCCCACCGTCCTCGGGACCCCCCCTGCCCCAAGGACCACGCAGGCAGCCTCGGAATCATCCTGGACTCCGAACTCAAAATGGACTTCCAGGTCAACGCCTTCACTTCCTCCTGGTACCACCCCCCGCCTACTCTGAAAGATCTTCAACTGGATCCCCCACAAAGACAGGAAAACGGTCACACATGCCCTCATCACTAGTAGACAAGACTACGGCAACAGTCTACACTGGGATCAACAAGATCATCACCCACAAACTCCAAAATGTCCAGAATGCTGCTGCCAGACTAGTCCACAACCTACCATGCAGCCAACACCTGCAGACCCTACACTGGCTCCCCATCGAGAAGAGAACAACCTTCAAGCTTCTCACCCATACACACAAGGCCCACCACAACACCGGACCCGCCAACCTGAACCACCCACTCATGTTCCATGCTCTCCAACATTCTCTCTGCTCGGCCCAGCTCTCCCTCGCGACGGTACCTCGGATCAAGAAAACCAGAGCAGGAGGACGCTCGTTTTCCCTCCTCGCGACCAGGGTATGAAACTCCCTTCCTCTCCATCTCCGACAGACCACATCACTCCCTAAGTTCCTAAAGGACCTCAGGACCTGGCTCTTCAATGGAACTCAGTAACCCTCATAACTGCTGCTGACCCCCCACCCCATCCCCCTATCCCCCAGTGCCTTGAGGCCCATCCCGGGTGAGCAGTTTGCGCTTTTCAAGCCAACTGATTGATTGATTGAGCAGTTCCAATTTAGGGGTGTGGGGGGCTAATACTCCCAACAATGTAGAGCCAATTTGGGGGCTGCGGGGCTAATACTCCCAGCAATGTAGAGCCAAATGGGGGAGAGGGGGCCTTCACTTCCAGCACTGTAACGCCAAATGTGGGAGTGGGGGACTAACACTTCCAGCACTGTAGAGTCAATTTGGGGGCTGGGGTAAGCCTCCCAGCAATGTAGAGCCAAATGGGGTGAGTGGGGGTTAATACTCCCAGCAATGTATAGCCAAATGGGGGGTTGGGGGACTAACACTCCCAGAAATGTAGAGCTAATTTGTGGGTGGGGAGGGGCTAATACTCACAGCAATGTAGGGCATATTTGGGGGGTGGGGGTCTAACACTCCCAGCAATGTGAAGCCAATTTGGGGGGGGGGGCTGGGAGCTAATACGCCTAGCAATGCAATGCCACTTTGAGGGGGATAAAACATCCAGCAATGTAGAGTCTATTTGGGGGGTGGGCGGGCTAATACCACCAGCAATGTAAAGCCAAAGGGGGTGGGTGGGGGTCTAACACTCCCAGCAATGTAGAGCCAATTTGGGGGGCGGACTAATATTCACAGGAATGTGGCCTTGAATAATGTAACTGGTTCTCATGCAGAGTGCCTCAATACCTCCAGGTGAAGTACAAGCTTCAGAAAACTGCAAAAAAACAAATCCTAAGTCTACTTGGTAGGAAATGCATTTTCAGACTGTGGCAGCAAAAGTAATTTGCAACATTAAACCCTTCGCTGCCAGGCCTTTTCCCCTCCTGTGCCAAGCCCTTTTTTGGCTATTTGGGGTATTGAGCGCTGAGGCCCCTGTAACTTTTTGACCACATAAGGTATCCACGCCAAATTTGCGTCCTTTTCTTCCAACATCATGGGGATTCTGAGGGTACTCAGGGTTTGTGGATTCCCCTATAGGGGTCACAGAAATGAGGCAAAATACAGCAAAATTTAGGTTTTTGGGGGGAAAATGGGATAAACAGGCTGCAAATGAAAGCATCTGGGTTTTTCCCTGCAAGTGTTATCAAAAAAGGGTTTGTGGGAATGAAATCACCATTTTCCCAGCTTTTAGGGGATACCAGACTTTTGTCAGAAACCCACCATTTTTCACACAGTTTTGGCATTTTTCTGGGACATAGCCTATTTTTGCTATTTTTTGTGCTTTTGACCTCCTTCCAGTTAATGGTAGAAATGGGTACAAAAGCAATAATGGATCCTGGAAAGCTATACATTTTAGAGAAGTAGACAAAATTATGAATTCAGCAAGGGGTCATTTGTGTAGATCCATCAAGGTTTCTTTATAGAAACTAACAGTTAAATATAGGATAAATTGAAAATTTGTTGAAAAAAAGCGCCTTTTGTGTCAACGTTTTGACCTGTAACTTCTTCTAATTATGACAGCTCTTTGACAGCAATATACCGTTACATCCGCCGGACATTACTGGTTGTGGGGATATATAGGACTTGTAGGTTCACCAAGAACCCGACGAACCCAGAGCCAAAAACTGAGCAGCAACTTGCAATGGTTTTTTATTATGTGCCGGGTATATAGCAATTATTGTGTAAAAATGTGTACATGGAAAAATCGGTATGAAAGACACCTATGTATTTCTGAAATGGGAACAAAATATAGAGTTTAGAAACAGTAGATATTTGCACATTTCCGAATTTGGGAATACTCATACTAGCATGAAAATTATAAGTCATTTTTTCGAATGACTTCTTTTTTACACAATGTCTTTCATTTGGAAGGCAGAAATGCATCGAAAGTCAATAGGTAATAACAGTTCCTTTACAAATCTGAATTACCCTAAGTCTCCCGATGAAAATGGTACCTCACTTGTAGGGGTAGGCATAGTGCCCACGACAGGAAATGGCTCAAAACTCAAAGTGAACACACCACATTTTCACAATGCAAAATTACCCTTTTTTAGCAAAGTGCCTAGCTGTAGTTTTTTAACCCTAGCTCTGCCGGCACCTAGGGAAACCTAGCAAACCTATACATTTTTGAAAACTAGACTCCAAGGGGAATCCAGGATGGGGTGACTTGACTGCCTCCCACCAGGTTCTGTTAACCAGAATCCCTTGCAAACCTAAAAAATTGCCCAAAAAAACACTTTTTCCCCACATTTCTCTGGTGGAAAGTTCTGGAATCTGCATGGATCCACAAATTTCCACCCACCCCGCATTCTACAAAGTCTTCCGAGAAAAATATTACCTCACTTGTGTGGGTCAGCCTAGTGCCCGCGACAGGAAACGGCGCAAAACGCAACGTGGACACACCTCAATTTCGCTGTGAAAAATGACCCTTTTTTGGCAAAGTGCCTAGCTATAGTTTTTTAACCATAGCTCTGCCGGCACCTAGGGAAACCTAGCAAACCTATACATTTTTAAAAACTAGACTCCCAGGGGAATCCAGGATGGGGTGACTTGACTGCCTCCCACCAGGTTCTGTTACCCAGAATCCCTTGCAAACCTAAAAAATTGCCAAAAAAACGCATTTTCCCCACATTTCTCTGGTGGAAAGTTCTGGAATCTGTGTGGATCCACACATTTCCACCCACCCCGCATTCCCCAAAGTCTTCCGAGAAAAATGGTACCTCACTTGTGTGGGTCGGCCTAGTGTCCGTGACAGGAAACGGCGCAAAAAGTAACGTGGACACACCTCAATTTCACTGCGAAAAATGACCCTTTTTTGGCAAAGTGCCTAGCTGTAGTTTTTGAACCATAGCTCTGCCGGCACCGAGGGAAACCTAGCAAACCTATACATTTTTGAAAACTAGACACCCAGGGGAATCCAGGATGGGGCGACTTGACTGCCTCCCACCAGGTTCTGCTACCCAGAATCCCTTGCAAACCTAAAACATTGCCAAAAAAACCACATTTTCCCCACATTTCTGTGGTGGAAAGTTCTGGAATCTGCGTGGATCCACAAATTTCCACCCACCCCGTGTTCCCCAAAGTCTTCTGATAAAAATGGTACCTCACTTGTGTGGGTTGGCCTAGTGCCCGCGACAGGAAACGGTGCAAAACGCATCGTGGACACACCTCAATTTCGCAGTGAAAAATGAACCTTTTTTGGCAAAGTGCCTAGCTGTAGTTTTTTAACCCTAGCTCTGCGGGCACCTAGGGAAACCTACCAAACCCACCCATTTCTGACAACTAGACACCCGGGGGATTCCAGGGAGGTATGGTTTGCGTGGATCCCCCAACGTTTCCTTACCCAGAATGCCCTGCAAACCTCAAATTTAGCTGAAAAAAATCACATTATTCACACATTTTTGTGTGTGAAAGTTGTGGCATCAGCAAGCTGATACAAATTTCCTACCACCCAGCGTTCCCCCGGGACTCCGGATAAAAATGGTGCCTCACTCGTGTGGGAGGCCCAAGTACCCGTGACAGGCAAGGGCCCAAAACGTATTGAGGCGACATGATAATTGCCTATCTCAAAACGACCTGGTTTTGCAAGGGAGGTCACCTTTGTTTTTAGCCCGGTGCTCGGTGGCCACCTAGGGGAACCTACCAAACCCACACATTTCTGAAATCTAGACACCCGGGAGATTCCAGGGAGGTATGGCTTGCGTGGATCCCCCAACGTTTCCTTACCCAGAATGCCCTGCAAACCTCAAATTTAGCTGAAAAAAATCACCTTTTTCACACATTTTTGTGTGGGAAAGTTGTGGCATCACCGGGCTGACACAAATTTCCTACCACCCAGCGTTCCCCCGGGTCTCCCGATAAAAATGGTGCCTCACTCATGTGGGAGGCCCAAGTACCCGCGACAGGCAAGGGCCCAAAAAGTATTGAGGCGACATGAAAATTGCCTACCTCAAAACGACCTGGTTTTGCAAGGGGGGTCACCTGGGTTTTTGGCCCGGTGCTCGGCGGCCACCTAGGGAAACCTACAAAACCCACACATTTCTGAAAACTAGACACCCGGGGGATTCCAGGGAGGTATAGCTTGCGTGGATCCCCCAACGTTTCCTTACCCAGAATGCCCTGCAAACCTCACATTTAGCTGAAAAAATCACTTTTTTCACACATTTTTGTGTGGGAAAGTTGTGGCATCACCGGGCTGACACAAATTTCCTACCACCAGCATTCCCCCGGGACTCCCGATAAAAACAGTGCCTCACTCGTGTGGGAGGCCCAAGTACCCGCGACAGGCAAGGGCCCAAAACGTATTGAGGCGACATGAAAATTGCCTACCTCAAAAAGACCTGGTTTTGCAAGGGGGGTCACCTGGGTTTTTGGCCCGGTGCTCGGCGGCCACCTAGGGGAACCTACCAAACCCACACATTTCCGAAAACTAGACACGTTGGGGGATCCACGCAAGTCATACCTCCCTGGAATCCCCCGGGTGTCTAGTTTTCAGAAATGTGTGGCTTTGGTAGGTTCCCCTAGGTGGCCGCCGAGCATCGGGCCAAAAACCCAGGTGACCCCCCTTGCAAAACCAGGTCGTTTTGAGGTAGGCAATTTTCATGTCGCCTCAATACGTTTTGGGCCCTTGCCTGTCGCGGGTACTTGGGCCTCCCACACGAGTGAGGCACCGTTTTTATCAGGAGACCCGGGGGAACGCTGGGTGGTAGGAAATTTGTGTCAGCCCGGTGATGCCACAACTTTCCCACACAAAAATGTGTGAAAAAGGTGATTTTTTTCAGCAAAATTTGAGGTTTGCAGGGCATTCTGGGTAAGGAAACGTTGGGGGATCCACGCAAACCATACCTCCCTGGAATCCCCCAGGTGTCTAATTTTCAGAAATGTGTGGGTTTGGTAGGTTCCCCTAGGTGGCCGCCGAGCACCGGGCCAAAAACCCAGGTGACCCCCATGCAAAACCAGGTCGTTTTGAGGTAGGCAATTTTCATGTCGCCTCACTACGTTTTGGGCCCTTGCCTGTCGCGGGTACTTGGGCCTCCCACACAAGTGAGGCACAGTTTTTATCGGGAGACCCGGGGGAACGCTGGGGGGTAGGAAATTTGTGTCAGCCCAATGATGCCACAACTTTCCCACACAAAAATGTGTGAAAAAGGTGATTTTTTAAGCTAAATTTGAGGTTTGCAGGGCATTCTGGGTAAGGAAACGTTGGGGGATCCACGCAAGCCATACCTCCCCGGAATCCCCCAGGTGTCTAGTTTTCAGAAATGTGTGTGTTTGGTAGGTTTCCCTAGGTGGCCGCCAAGCCCGGGGCCAAAAACTCATAGGACCCCCTTTTCAAAACCAGGTTGTTTTGTGATAGGTAATTTTGATGTCTCCTCAATAGGTTTTGGTCCCTTGCCTGACGCGGACACTAGGCCTACCCACGCAAGTGAGGTACCATTTTTCTCTGAAGACTTTGGGGAACGCAGGGTGGGTGGAATTTTGTGGACCCACGCAGATTCCAGAACTTTCCACCACAGAAATGTGAGGAAAATGTGTTATTTTGGACACATTTTTAGGTTTGCAATGGATTCTGGGAAACAGAACCTGGTGAGAGCCAGTGAAGTCACCCCATCCAGGAATCCCCTCGGTGTCTAGTTTTAAAGAATGTACAGGTTTGCTAGGTTTGCCTACGTGCCAACTGCGCTAGGGCCCAAAATCCACAGGTATGCACATTGCTAAAAAAAATTCGGAGCCCAGTGGGCTTTCTGCCGCCCTGGGGGGGAATCGGGGACGGGTGTTTCATCCTGATATGCCCCTAAAAGGGCAGAAAGACTGTGGCTATTTTTTCTGGGGCTGGGGGCATTGGTATGACTCGCTGGTGTCTAGTGGGCTTTCTGCCCCCGCAGGGGGCAGATCAGGGGCCACTGCCACCATCTGCCCTCCCGGGGGGGGCAGAAAGACTGGAATTTCTCTGGGGGTGGGGTGGGGTATTGTCATGCCCATTTTGGGGAGCCCCTACCCCTACACTAATAAAACAAAACAATCCATGGTTTCTAGTGGGCATTCTGCGCCCCCAGGGGGGGCCAGATTGGGGGCTACAGCTCCCATCTGCCTCCTGGGGGGCAGAAACACTGTCATTTTTGTGGGGGGAGGGTGGGGGCATTGGTGTGCCCGTTTCAGGCAGCCCACACCCTAAAAACAATTGCGCAAAAAAAATCCCTGGAGAATAGTGAGCTTTCTGCCCCCCCAAAGGGGCAGATTAGGGGCCAATGCCCCATCTGCCCCCCGGGGGGGGCAGAAAGACTGTGATAATAGGGGGGTGGGGTGGGGGCATGGGCCTGACTGTTTTGGGCAACCCCCACCCCTATTTTGTTTTTTACAATTCCCTGGTGTCTAGTGGACTTTTTGCCCCCCCGGGGAGGCAGATTGGGGCCAATTCCCCATCTGCCCCCCAGGGGATGCAGAAAGGCTGTAATGGTGGTGGGTGGGTGGGGGCATTGTCGTGCCCTTTTCTGGCAGCCTCCACCCTAAAAAAAACTGAAAAGAATTCCCTGGTGTATAGTGGGCTTTCTGCCCCCCGAAGGGGCAGATTAGGGGCCAATGCCCCATCTGCCCCCCAGGGAGGGCAGAAAGACTGTGATTATTGGGGGGTGGGGTGGGGGCATGGGCCTGCCCGTTTGGGCAGCCCCCACCCCTATTGTTATTTTTTTATAAAATTCCCTGGTGTCTAGTGGGCTTTTGGCATCCCGGGGGACAGATTGGGGGCTACTGCCCCCATCTGCCCCCCAGGGGGGGCAAAAAGACTAAATAATGCCCAAATTTTTTGGGAGGAGCAAAGGCCCTTGCCCAAGGGGCCGCTCCCCCCTCCCTGGTGTCTAGTGGGTGGATCCCTTCTTGGGGATCGCCGTCCTGTGGCCATCCCCAAGCAGGGATCCACTGGGGAGGGGTACCATTGGAAAGGGGAGCTTCTCCCCTTTCCAACGATACCTCTCCCGTCTTTCTACGTGCTCAGGGGGCTGAGATAGCCCCCTGAGCACGTAGAAAGTGAAACTGAAATGAGCCTCTTGGCTCATTTCAGTTTCACTTTCACTGTAATGACGTCGGCGCGACGTGCGCGCCGATCGTCATTACAGTGAAAGGGGGGGGCCTCGGGAGCTGGGGAAGCTCTTCCCCAGCTCCCACGGCTATTTTGGCAGAAAGGGAATCCCTCTGGTGCCCGCACCAGAGGGATTCCCCAGGGAATGCCACAGCGCGACTGTGCTCCATGACGTGTCCAGCACGTCATGGGCACACAAGGGGTTAAGGAATGGGCAGAGTGGATATACTGGTTGTTAGAAGGGCGACCTCCGGGGAGTCAGATGGCGTCGGACTGACCACCCCAAGAGGCACCGTTCCGTAAGGAAGTAGCCGTGCGCCGCTGAGAAGCTTCCTGGGCGAGGTCCTTCTCCTAGGATCGTACAGCCAAGTAATCCCCTCCCACCACAAAGGGACACAGCCAGGGTATCGATGCTCACAAGTCGTTTATCAGAATTAAGGGTAGGTCTCCATGGCAATATTTATAGGCGGATCAAGGGATCCAAAAGAGTCTCAGGGTTTGGTCAGGAGCGGGGGTAGCGGGACAGTCTCAGTATCAGCCCGGGACGTCGTCCGCAGGGTTCGAGGGGTCGCTTCGGTGAGGTCGAGCCGCGACGAGGTCAGCAGGGCTCCGGTGGTTTCTTCAGCGAGGTCGAGTCGCGATGAGGTCAGCAGGGCTCCGATGTTCCGTGAGGGTCTTCTTCTCAGCAAGGGGGAGCCGTGACGCAGTCAGCAGGGCTCGAGTTCTTAGTTCCAGGCAATGAGTCTCTCTCCGTAGGGTCAGCCGCGATCCGATCAGCAGGGCTCTGGACTCCAGGATACAACTGCCGTCGTGGTTGTGGGCTGCCTCAGATATATGGCTGGAGTCCTTTGATGTCCGGACCCTCGCGCCTGGGGGGCCGGAGGGGCCGGGATGAGAGAGTCCAGACACCCAGCGGGGGTGGAGCCATCGCCCAGGGAGGCCGGAGGGCGTTCGGACCCAGGTGTCGGGGGCCGGCGGGAGGCCCCATCGAAACTTCCCTCCTCTGGGATCTGTGGAGTGGCCACTCGACCCCCTTGGGTCGGGTCTTGGCGCCTCGATGTCGGGGCTTCGCAGGGACCTAGGCCCGGGCGGGCCACGTCGCGAAGGCTGGTGCGGGTAGCGGGGTACAATCTCGGAGGGCCCAAAGGGTTGGGGTTGCCCCTGTTTGGTCTGGTAGGAGGGTTCGGGACCACGCCACGAGGCCGGGTCCAACAGGCGTCCCCCCCAGTGGAAGGCAGGGAGAGTCACCCATCTTCTTGGGTGTTCTCCTCGCCGAGGCGGAAAAAGCGTGATAGGCCGTCGGCGTTGGCCTGGTCGTTGCCGGGCCGATGGTCTACAGTGAAGTCCATCCCCTGCAGAGAGATGGACCATCGCAACAACTTCGGGTTCTCGCCTCTCATCTGCATTAACCACCGCAAGGGCCGGTGGTCGGTTTGGACCCGGAAGTGGGTGCCGAAGAGGTAGGGCCGGAGCTTCTTGAGGGCCCACACCACGGCGAAGGCCTCCCGTTCAATGGTGCTCCATCTTTGCTCCCGGGGCAGCAGGCGCCGGCTGATGAAGGCCACCGGCTGGTCAATCCCCTCAGGGTTCACTTGGGACAAGACAGCCCCGACTCTGTATTCCGAGGCATCAGTCTGTACCACGAACTCTTTGCTGTAGTCGGGAGCTTGTAGCACGGGGCGGTACACATCGCTGTCTTGAGGGTCTCGAAGGCCGCCTGACAGAGGGGCGTCCAGTGCACCTTCTTTGGTTGCTTCTTTGAGGTGAGCTCTGTGAGGGGGCCCACAATGCTTCCGTAGTTTTTAATGAACCGCCTGTAATAGCCCGTGAGTCCCAGGAAGGCCCTCACAGCGGTTTGGGTGGCTGGGGGCTCCCAGGCCATGATGGCGTCGATCTTTGGCTGGAGGGGAGCCACATGGCCGCTCCCCACTTGATGTCCCAGATAGTTTACGGATCCTTGGCCTATCTGACATTTGCTGGCTTTTATTGTGAGCCCGGCCCTCTGGAGGGCGGTCAGAACCTCCCAGAGGTGTCTCAGGTGTTCGGCCCAGTGGCTGCTGAACACCGCAATATCGTCCAGGTAGGCGGCGCTGAGCGCTTCTAGGCCGGCCAGTACCTTGTTCACTAGTCTTTGGAAGGTCGCCGGGGCATTCTTCATGCCGAAGGGCATCACTCGGAAGTGGTAGTGGCCATTGGGGTTGGAGAAAGCAGAACGCTCTTGGGCGCCCGGGGTGAGCCTGATCTGCCAGTATCCGGCGGTGAGGTCAAAGGTGCTAAGGTAGCGGGCTGCTCCTAGGCGGTCGATCAGTTCATCTGCCCGAGGAATGGGATGGGCATCGGTTTTGGTGACGGCATATAATCCCCGATAGTCCACGCAAAACCGGAGCTCCGGGGTGGTGCCCGGGGCGGCAGCTTTCAGCACCAGGACCACAGGGCTGGCCCAGGGACTGTCAGAGGGCTCGATGACCCCCGGAGCCAACATCTTGGAGACCTCGGCGTGGATGCAGGCCCGCACCCGGTCGGGGACTCGGTAGGCTCGGTGTCGACGTCGTGGACGCACCATCGGGTGACTCCAGGAGTGAGGGAGAAGAGAGCAGCAAAGTGATGCAGCAGTCCTTGACACTCTTGGCGCTGCTCTGCAGTCAGGGTGGCGGAGAGGATGACTCCCTCTACGGAGCCGTCCTTTTTGGAGGTTCTCAGGAGGTTGGGTAGGGGCTCGGAGTCGTCCTCGGCCCCATCGTCCGTAGCCATCAGCAGGCTAAGTTCTGTTCGGGCAAAGTGGGGTTTGAGCCTGTTGGAGTGGAGAACCCGGAGGGGGTTCCTGGGGGACTCCATATCGACCAGGTAGGTGACGGGGCTCTTTTTCTCTACCACCTTGAAGGGCCCGGTCCATTTGTCCTGGAGAGCACAAGGGTCAACGGGCGACATGACCCAGACCTGCTGGACCTCGATGGAGGAGGCGTTCTGGTCATACCAGCGTTTCATTTCCTCCTGGCTGGCCTCGAGGTTGGCTTCGGCCAGTTCCCTGAATTTCCGGGTTTGATTCCGCAGGGTCAGGAGGTACCGGTAGATGTCGGGCGGAGCATCCTGGACGGTCGTCTCCCAGCCTTCTTTGACCAGGCTGAGGGGGCCCCGGACAGGGTGTCCATACAAGAGTTCGAAGGGGCTGAACCCCAGAGACTTCTGCGGGACCTCCCGATAGGCAAACAGGAGGCAGGGCAGCAGGACGTCCCATTTGCGTCTTAGGGGCTCCTCCAGGCCCTTGATCATTCCTTTCAATGTCCTGTTAAATCATTCGACTAGTCCGTTCCCCTGGGGGTGGTACGGGGTGGTGAACTTGTAGGTGACCCCGCATTGTTGCCATAGGGACCGCATATATTTTGAGATGAAGTTCGTGCCTCGGTCGCTCACGACCTCCCGGGGGAAACCCACTCTGGAGAATATTCCCATTAAGGCCCGGCCCACTACGGGGGCCGTCACTGTTCGGAGAGGGATGGCCTCAGGGTATCGGGTGGCATGATCGACCAGGACGAGGATGAAGCGATGTCCTTGGGAGGTTTGGGGGTCCAGGGGCCCCACGATGTCGATCCCCACCCACTCGAACGGGGTGTTTACTATTGGAAAGGGCTGGAGAGGGGCTTTGACTTTTCCCCCACTCTTCCCGCTGGCTTGGCAGGTCGGGCAGGTGCGGCAATGATTGTCCACGTCCTTCCGCATTCGGGGCCAGTAGAAGTGGGTCACCAGGCGGCTGTAGGTTTTGTCTTGCCCCAGGTGCCCGGCGAGGGGCACATCATGCGCCAGATTGAGGAGGAAGTCTCGGAATCGGAGGGGGACCACCAGCACTCGGCCGGCCCCCAGTTCTGCGGTCTTCTGCTCGCTGTAGAGGAGGTCATTGTCCCAATAGACTCAGTGGGTCCCCGTTTGTTCTCCGGTGGCCTGGGCGGCTGCTTGCTGTCGGGTCCCTTCGAGGGAGGGGCAGGCTTTCTGTTCTTGGCAGAACTGCTCCCTGGTGGGGCCACCTTCTTGGCGCCATTGGGCGAGTTCGGGTAGGTCGCCGAGCGTGGCGACCTCGTCCGGGGGGATTTCTGGCTGCCCGGACTGAGCATCGGCTTCTTCTTCGACGGAGGGGGGTGGCGGTTCGGGCCACTCCGGCTCTTCGGGGGGAGCAGGTATGCTCGGCTGGATGGCCCGGGCGGTCGTGGACCGGGTGGTTGCGCAAACCCACTCGGGCAGTCCCAGCATTCCCAGATGCTCTCGGTGCTCGACGTGGGCCCAGGGGGAACTCTCCAGGTCATTCCCCAGGAGGCAGTCTATGGGGGCGTTGTCGCGGACGGTCACCTTTAGCATGCCCGACACTCCCCCCCACTCGAAGGGAATCCGGGCCATCTGGCACAAGCTCTCGGTGTTGTCTGCCGACCGGACGGGGCACAGTACATTAGGCATGATCT
Organism: Triturus cristatus; assembly: GCF_964204655.1. Classification (NCBI taxonomy): domain Eukaryota; kingdom Metazoa; phylum Chordata; class Amphibia; order Caudata; family Salamandridae; genus Triturus; species Triturus cristatus. The sequence goes on along the minus strand of NC_140588.1, from coordinate 852,397,109 downwards.
GTTTGGGGGCCACCAAGTGGCAGCGGACGGCTGTCACGCTGGCTCCGGTGTCGCGGAGGGCTTCGGCCCGGCGTCCATTAATGGTGACCCACTGTTGGTACTTCTGGGTGTTGCTCGGGATGGGAGCCCGGGGCACCATGTCCCGGCTGCCCAGGCATACCAAGGTCATGGCGGCGGGTTCCCATTCGGTTGGCTCTGCGTCGTCGTTCTCTTCATCTTCTCCCCCTTCTCCCTGGGCCGCAGCCGTCAACTGGCAGGGGGGTGGCCCGGTGGTCCCGGCTCGTCGGTTCACGGGGCAGGTTGGGTCACTGGCATAGTGCCCTGGCTGTTGGCAGTTGTAGCACGTGACCGTTGGTCGAGGCCCTGGTCGGGCTAGGGGGGTCCCTCTTCGGGCGAGGGACGGGACGTGCGGTTCGGGGGCGGTCCTCGGGGAGGACTCCGGGGCGGCCCTGCTGGAAAGTCTCTGTTCCGGTTCGATCCCCCTCCTCCGCCGCGCTGGCGGGGGGACCCCGGGTTGTTCCGCTGGTACTCCCCCTTCGAGTTCCGAGGGACCCGGGTGTTCACCCATTGATCGGCCTCGGCGGCGAGCTTCCGCGGCTCGGTCAGCTTGCTGTCGAGGAGGTGCTGTCTCAGCTCGATGAAGCAGTTGTTGGAGAGGTGCTCCCATACAATGAGGTCGAACAGCTGTTCGTAGGAGGTGACTTTGCTGCCCTTGATCCACCCTTCCAGGGCTCTGCTGAAAAAGACTACGTATTCCACCCAGATGGTACCGGCGAGCTTCCTGCAGTCCCGGAAGCGCAGGCGGTACATCTCTGAGGTGAGACCATAGCGGGTGAGCAGGGCCTCCTTCATATGGTCATCAGAGGTCATCACTGCGTCTGGGAGCTGTAGCAGGGTGTCTCTGCCTTCGCTGAGGAACCTTCCCCATAGGCCGGCACCCCAATCTTTCCAGGGTACCCGATGAGCGGTCATGGCTACCTCGTAGGCCTTGAACCATTGTTGGATGTCGTCGTTCTTGTAGTACTCTTTGACGACATCCTTGGGGATATGTACTTTCGCCTCGGCCGGCGGAGGGTTGTCCCTGTTTCCGGGGGCACCGGTCTCTCCACTTAATTTCGAGTTCTTTAAGGCCCCGCTCATGCTCGAGGGTTAGCCTCCTCTCTTCCAGTTCTCGGTGCCGTTTTTTCTCCTCTATTTCTTCTTGCAGCCGCAGTTGCTCTAGGGCCAATTTCTTTTCTGCTAGTAGGAGTTCGCCGTCCAGGCGGAGTCGGGCGAGCTCTAACTCGTGGGTCGGGACCCTCTCCCGTTCTCGCATCTCTTCCGGGGAGAGGCCGGTCTCCATGCTAGTTCTTCTCCCATCTGCTGGGGCTGCGGCTGGTTGCTGGTGCGCGCTTGGCACCGGGTTTTCTTCGGTTTGGGGGGAAGCCGCTTCGGGCTCTACCCAGTCCCTTAGGGCTTTCTGCAGGTCTTCTTTTGTGTTTAATCCGGTAGTCGCGAAGCCTTTGTCTTTACAAAACTGTTTTAGTTCCTTATGGGTATATTCCTCCAACCGTTCTTGTTGGAACTCCGCGGTTGGGGTGGTCTCTTGGTTGCTCATAGTTACTCTGTGTCTGGGTAGGTAGTGGGTGAGTTACTCGCTGTACGATTTGCGTCGGGCTCGGATCGCACCGCTGGCCACCAATGTTAGAAGGGCGACCTCCGGGGAGTCAGATGGCGTCGGACTGACCACTCCGAGAGGCACCGTTCCGTAAGGAAGTAGCCGAGCGCCGCTGAGAAGCCTCCTGGGCGAGGTCCTTCTCCTAGGATCGTACAGCCAAGTAATCCCCTCCCACCACAAAGGGACACAACCAGGGTATCGATGCTCACAAGTCGTTTATCAGAATTAAGGGTAGGTCTCCGTGGCAATATTTACAGCCGGATCAAGGGATCCAAAAGAGTCTCAGGGTTTGGTCAGGAGCGGGGGTAGCGGGACAGTCTCAGTATCAGCCCGGGACGTCGTCCGCAGGGTTCGAGGGGTCGCTTCGGTGAGGTCGAGCCGCGACGAGGTCCGCAGGGCTCCGGTGGTTGCGTCAGCGAGGTCGAGCCGCGATGAGGTCAGCAGGGCTCTGATGTTCCATGAGGGTCTACTTCTCAGCAAGGGGGAGCCGCGACGCAGTCAGCAGGGCTTGAGTTCTTAGTTCCAGGCAATGAGTCTCTCTCCGTAGGGTCAGCCGCGATCCGATCAGCAGGGCTCTGGACTCCAGGATACAACTGCCGTCGTGGTTGTGGGCTGCCCCAGATATATGGCTGGAGCCCTTTGATGTCCGGACCCTCGCGCCTGGGGGGCCGGAGGGGCCGGGATGAGAGAGTCCAGACACCCAGCGGGGGGTGGAGCCATCGCCCAGGGAGGCCGGAGGGCGTTCGGACCCAGGTGTCGGGGGCCGGCGGGAGGCCCCATCGAAACTTCCCTCCTCTGGGATCTGTGGAGTGGCCACTCGACCCCCTTGGGTCGGGTCTTGGCGCCTCGATGTTGGGGCTTCGCAGAGACCGAGGCCCGGGCGGGCCGCGTCGCGAAGGCTGGTGCGGGTAGCGGGGTACAATCTCGGAGGGCCCCGAAGGGTTGGGGTTGCCCCCGTTTGGTCTGGTAGGAGGGTTCGGGACCACACCACGAGGCCGTGTCCAACACTGGTGCTCTATGGACTGTTGAAAAACCAACAAAGCCTCATCATCTAGTAAATGGTCCCTTAAAAACCTGTGAAACACTTGTGTGCTGCTGCTCAAAGACGACAGACAGCCACCCACAGCATCTTAAGAACTGTCTGTGTGTGTGTAAAAGATGTCTCAGCCTGGACTGACATACACGACAGAGGAGCTAAAGCCCATAGAACCCTATGTGCATTGAGTTCTATCAGAAAGTGTTCTGTATACGCTTGGATTGGAAATTCGGTCAATTAGTCATTGGTTGATGGGCTGCTGCACCAGGGTCACCTGTGTGCAACGGTTTTGGGGCTTCTGTAAACCACACCAAGAGACTGACTTACTTCCCCAGTCCCCACAAGGCCATCTGCAAATCTTGGCTGCTACCCAGCTGTGTTGTAAATTGAGGCTGGGGCCAGCCTATGGGGCATACTCAGCTTGGTGCCCTGCTTTGTGTGCCTTGCCAGAAGCAGTGTTATCTACCCCACCCATCCATCAATATCAGATCATGGCAGGTGCAAGGAGGTTGCGTTGTATGCAGGGGACATGCAGGGAGGTAAGTTTCATTTGGCCATTCTAACCTACCCCGCACCCTTGATAAGTAGCAGTGTGCTTTTTGAAATCTCCCTTGTCAGGTAAATGCACAGAGGGTACAAGGAAAGGGATGATCATGGAATGTGGGCCAATTACATTTAGAGATCCTGAGCTTCATTGTGATCTCAATCCGACAATGGTTCCATAGACATGTGTCTGTCAAATGAGAGAATGTCATCATTAGGTATGTAGACCACTAAATACTAGGAGAAACACACATTTGAAGTTGGAACAGGAATGCCCATAGCAACATATATAATTGTATCACAAAGTGAACGCATGAGTCCACCACAACACACAATGAAACATTGCAGGGCAACAAAACTCCAATGTACTTGAAGGAGAGGAACATGGCGGCAGCAGGCTAGCTGCCGCGGTACTCTGCTCTGAGCTCCCTGCGGGGGCGTGGCTACAGCTGCAGCTCTTTTTCCGTGTTTTCCCTTAAAAAAGAAGATGATGAATATCGGCGATTTTTTGAGTAAGAACTAACGATCCTGCTTTTTGCTTCTGTTTTCCTGATTAAGAGATTCTCCTCCTGGTTGCAACTACCGACGGGTAGGTTACCGTCTTGGTGCAGTCTCTCTTCTATCCCTATGTGCCTGAAGTCGGAAGCGAAACAGCCGTCCCCCGTGGTCTCGGACGCTGCTGCACCGTCGTCATTTGGTAATCGGAGTGGCCTGTGGCCCTGGTTCCGGGCCGCCCTGGAGCTCAGTCGAGGGAGGAGGCAGTGGAGTCGCCGGTGCGACCATCAGGTCAGCGTCCATCAGAGCGGCGATAATTACAGGTCAAGGGGAGAAAGCGGCACGGAAACTACAGCAGGCACAGTCTTAGCAGCAGGCCAGGTGACGGGCAGGTCTGTTAAAGAGGGGGCTTTCTCCCATCAAGAAGATATCTTTTACTTTGCGGGGAAGTTGGAGAAATCCCCTTTACCAGTGACTGGGGAAACCTCTCCTAGTACTCGGGTGGAGATCAGCAACCCTGCGAGGATTGTAACGAGAGCCACATCGAGAGTTAACACTCACGTAGCCCTCAGTCTGCTAACGGGTAAACCACATAGCCAAGAGCAGGTTACACCCTTGATTCTTGGCACTAAGGAGCCCCGTACAGACAGAGACGTGGGTAAAAAAGTCAAGTGTAGCATAAAAGGGAGACGCTTACACAGAAGCAGTGGTAAAGTGATTAGGAAGATTTCAGCCGAGGTTGCGACTGGGGGTGGCACTAAATTAGCTACAAGCCTGGATTGCGGGAGTGTACTTCAGGGTGGAACAGAAGGTGGGTCGGAATCGGTTGAGCCCCTCTCTAAATCTTCTGAATCCCAGTTTCCCCCAAAAACCTCTTCCTATTTGCATGTCGAAGTTAAGGCTAAACGCACGAAGAAGTCTGACAAATCAGCTAGGTCTAGTAAACCCACTATGTCAACCAAACCTCTTCTAGACTCTACCTCAAGAATTACACCTTCTTTGCGATCATATTTTAAGGTTGTTCCCCAAGTACTCAACCTGGTTCAATCCCAGCTTCAGACTTCTCCTGTTTCCATCTCCCCGTTAGCAGTTCCCGACATGTCGACATCTCCAGACCTTTCAGTTGCGGGGAATCTTTCTGTATCGTCTCCTCAATTAGTAGCTCCAGGCCCTTCTACTAAGTTCCTGGTGTCCTCTCCTCCCAAAGTTCATCTATCAACCCCAATATCGGTGGATGAGAAGGATTTAGCCAAGGAATCTGGAGATTGTTCTAAGCAAATTAATCTTGGTTCAACTCCTTCAATTCCCTCACAAATGTCAGGTTTTCCAGTGCCTCTATCTGTTGCCACTAGTGCTAAAGCCGAAGCGATCCAGGCACGGTCATTACCTGATAGCCAAATCGGGGGTAAGACAGAGCATCGTGACCCCTTGGATAGCACTTGCAAGGTTCTAAGCAATGTTGACAGTCTGTGGGTTGAGGGTACACTTAGTGGTGGGGGTCTCGGGCAGAGTTCGGACCCTGAACTCTCAAGCTTGGGGATTGTTGTTCAAAAGGTGCTCCCGTCAGCCACTGATGCCGTATTTTTGAACCTCAACTTAGGCAATAATATGGGCTTTAACAGTGGCTCAGTGTCAGACTCTATTGCCTTAGATCCCCCAGTCTCCGCTTTGCAGCTTATCTTTTCTACTTTGTCGGCTGATATTAAAAGGGGGTTTGAGGAGTCTGCACTAAATCAGCGGGAGATAAGAAGCTATTGTGAATCCTTAGGCACAAAGATTGATGGTCTCCTCTCAAGAACAGGAGTCCTAGAAGAGTCTGTCGCCAGCATGTCGATACATCTTGACAAAGCTAAGGAGGAAATTGATAGGCTTAAGAGAGCCGATATGGCTGAAAGAATGGAAACTCTTGAAAACAACGCTAGACGGAGCAACATCCGCATTTTGAATGTGCCTGAGGGCAGAGAAGGAGCCGACATTAAGTCCTATATTATCACCCTTCTGAAACACTCTCTGAAACTGGACCATTCTGAGGTGGATTTAACTTCTGAGATACAGCGAATTCATAGAGAACCATTCAGGCGGAATCCACAACGGACAAAACCAAGGAAGATTCTCTTAAACTTGCATACATACTCGCTGAAAGAACATATTCTTAATCTTGCACTCAAACAAAAATCCCTTGCAAGGGTGGGTTTCACATTTCAAATCCGATCTGACTTGTCCAGGGCTACCCTGGACAAGCAATGGGAGTTAGGAAGCAGAATGGAGGCTTTTAGGAAGCTTCGCGCATCAGTCCAAATGGGTTTTCCTGCCGCTTTGAAAATAATGATCAACAATAAAATGCATAACATTCGTTCAGTGCAGGCGGCAGATAATCTACTGATGTCTTTAGGGGGGTCTAAGGGAGGTTCTGGTTCTGGCTGAGAGTCTTGTGTTATTAACCAAGGACCTAGCCCTCTCTTGGGTTTGTAAGGCAGTCTTCCCCATTGTATCTTCATCCTTTAGCCTCCAGTCAGTATATACTTACCCTTTTTGCATTTTGCCAGTAGGTTCCTATATGTATATAGGCCGTTTAAGCTAGACTGATTGTAGGAAAACACAATGGGAGAGAAGGGGGGGAAAAAGGGAAAGAAAGTGGAAGTAAGGAAGTAAGGAAGAGGGGGGGCAAAGGAAGAGGAAAAGGGAGAAAAAGGAAGAAAGAGAGGAAAAGGGAAGGAGAAGGAAGGGAAAGAAAAGAAAAAAAAAAGAGAGAGAAAAAAAAAAAAAAAAAAAAAGGGGGCAAGGAAATATTTATTTATTTATTTATATATTTTTTTCTCTAAAGTAATGATCAGTAAGAAATAAGTGAGAAGTTATAACATATCTATAATGAAAATAGGAAAACTGTCTTTCATTCTTTCATCTCATAGTTTCTTTTTTGTATTTAGTTGGCGACACCCTGTGGGGGCTCGGCAAAGGGTAGGGAGTACCACAACCGGGGTTGTTCCGGTTAGGTAGTACCAGGGTTCCTCACGGGTGGGGGCAGGGCACAGGGGTGAGGGGGGGTGGGTGGAAAGATAAGCAAAATTGTTCCTCATTTTTTTTTCTGGCTGCAGGTAGTTATTTCTTAGTCCCACAAAAACTGGATAATTTAGTCAATTATTGTAAGCTTTTTCATAGATTCTTTAGGCATGAGTAATCTCAAGATTCTCTCCTGGAATGTTAATGGCCTGCGCACCAAGTCAAGGGCAAATAGGATCCTACAATATCTTCGTGATTCCGATGCGCAGGTCATTATACTCCAGGAGACGCACTTGGTGGAGAGTGAGGTATCTGAGCTGGTAAAATAAACCAGGTGGATAGATATATCAGTTTCCACCTCTCAGTCACTCAACGTGAGAGGTATATCTATCCTTTTTAATAAGACTATCACTACAACATTAGTTAGTCAGTTGGTAGATTCGGCTGGGAGATGGGCAATTGCCACTGTAGAGATAGGAGGTTTCCAAATAACATTGGTAGGTTATTATGGCCCTAATAGGGATGACCCCTCAGCACTAGAATCTCTATTCTCACAGCTTGCGCACTTTCCTGAAACCACAATAATTGCAGGGGATTTTAATATCGTGCTTGATTACGCCCTAGATAAAATGCCATCGAGTCGACAACAAGTTCATTCCAAGTCTAGAGCGTTTCTACTTAACTGCATGCAGCAATATGGTTTTATCGATATCTGGTGGATAAGGGCAGGTCAACAACCTGGTTTTTCTTTTCGAAATTTTAAATATCGCCGCCAGTCCAGGATTGATTTTTTTTTTGATTAGTCGCAATTTGCAGGGTTTCACAAATAATGTTAGCCATTTGCCTTCTCATTTGTCGGATCACTCCGCAGTAATCCTAGATCTCGCAGGTATTGTGCAATGCCCTAATAGATCATGGTCTTTTGATCGTACTTTTCTTTCTCTACCTGATGATGTGGCTTATCTCAAATTGGAGGCACGTGAATTTATGCAAGTTAATATAGCTACAGCAGGGACCAATATTGTATGGGATGCTTTCAAGCGCTTCCTGAGTGGAGTTATCAAAAGTAAGGCCACATTTCGCAGGAGGCAGTACACTCAGGTAGTGGCCTCTATTGAAGCCAATCTTTTATTAGCACAGGCGGATTTAGATTCCTGTAGTAGTACATCCAACCTTATATCGGATAAACATGAGAAACTGCTTGAGCTTAAAATGCAATTGGCTTCTGTTCTCAACCAACGCTTGCTCCGTAGATGGGAAGTTAGTAAATTAGCCCACTTTGAGTTTGGCGAAGGGGCTGGCAAATTGCTTGCCTGGAAATCTAGAACTGACCAGGTACGGAATACTATCAATTCAATTACTTCCAGCTCTGGTATTTCAACGTCTGATGCAGAAATTAGAGCGGTATTTAAAGATTTCTTCGAGGAGATCTATCAAGAGGATAAAGACATCTCTCCTGAATCCATTAGTGAGTGGTTAAATAAAATATCTCTACCTTCGCTCTCGTTAGATCAAAGAGCTTTTTTAGATATGGCAGTCACGGAGGAAGAAGTGGTGGCCGCAATAAGCGGGTGTAAGAGTGGTGAGGTTCTGGATTTTTAAAAGTCCAGAGGTGTCAGGGAAACAACACCCAAAGACCCATGAGTTCCTTCCTGTCTCGGTGCACAAATAAACAGAGACGCGGGCTTCTCGATGGTGGCGTCAGAGACCAAGTTTTATTTACTGCAGGGACACAGAAGTCATAGAAACCACACAAAGGCAGAACCTACGAGACTGTTCAAATTGCAAGAAGTGGGTTGCTCCTTAAATACACGAAATATGTCTTTAGGCAACATTACATGAATATTTTTCATGCCCAACCCGGTATCCCAAACAGACAATAAACGTACATCAAACAATAATTAGTCGTAGGTTTTCGGTATTCGATCAAGTCTCCTTGTCAGTTTTTCATTCTTTGCCCGATCCTCCCCATCATAAAAATCGTATCCTCCCCATTGTAAAAGCCCAGAAGGAGAGGAGCAGAGCCAGGTGTAAGGGATTGAAAAGCAGGATAAGAGGTGTTTATGGATCGTAAACGGGCACGGCTACCGTATTCGGCCTCTCAATCAGGACAACGGACGCGAGAACTAGTATAGCAGGATTGGCCTCAGGCAGGGGAGGCAGCTTGATTCTGCCTAGTCACGCAGCGTCAGCTTCCTCGGGCTTGAGCTTACGTGTCCTTAACAAGGTGATTCTGCCGGGGTCATCGCTCGTCCATTGACTATGTGAGGGCAAGAAACAAAATGGATGCCGTATCTAAAATGGATGCCATGATATTACAACAGAATGCCCTATTTCTCAGTGAATTCATGCTCGTAGTGCGGCGAAAACACTGTCACGCATACAATGGATCATTTACGGTTCACTGGTACCAAAATCGTGTCAGTACTACGATACCGATTACACGGGCTCGGATCGCTACAGAACCTCAGACCGTCCTTTTGCCCTTACATAGGCAATAGCTTACTCTATATCAGAGTCCATCTCTATGTTCATCATGCCACTGATATGTTGCTGGAGCATTATTCTATCTCGTGGTGTATCTCGAAAAACAGGTGGTCTTCTTACGCATGTTGAAACACAAAGGCCACATAAGGCAGGACCACACTGAACAATGAGACAGCATGAGAATAAAAATACCAATGCAACACCAGTGACTATCAGAACCTTCCATCCCCATGCAGATAACAGACTCCAGAACCATCTCATTAGTGACCAGTTACCTTCCTCTACATGAATAGAGTCAGAGATTTTGTGTAACTTGGAAATGGCCTTATATACCGTTGGCGCATTATCTGGGATAAAAACACAGCAACTCGATTAGATCATCTTACATACTCCACCTCGATCTGCAAGTAGTACATCGAGGACCATACGATTCTGTAACGTCATGAGGCGATCCGCCTGAAGCTCAGCTGTCAGGTTACTAAGGGCACCCGCAGTTTCGGTAATAGTGGATTCAACTACCCGTGTTAGTTGACGTAAGTTTCTACTGTTGGCCATAGGCCCCCAGAACGGAAGGAAACCCTTGAAGAAGTCTCCTGCTTCTTGGCCAGCAGTGTCTTCCTTATTGAAACACCTCTCACAACTCTAGTTTTGTGATAATCCGGTGCAGCAGTGTATGTCGGAGGCAGTAGTTGAGCGATATAATATGAGCCTGAGAAGTCAGCAGGTAGCCATGTATATGCTCTGTCTTTGCAAACAAAATAGGTGCCCTTAGCAGCTAAAAATGCAGGGGAGGACTGTGACGGGAAAACATATGTTTCGGTACAGTCGCTCTTCCCTAGTCGAGCTTTCGGATTCCTCCCATTCCCTTGCAAACAGACCTGACCTTGGTGGGGTACGACCCAGATCGGAGTCGAGTTTTTACGTTTGTTCTCACCCAAAGTAATGCCATATTCCGTAACATTCCAACCCATGTAAACTCGCAATTCATCCTTGGGAATAAACGGAGTGTTATTGACGTCTCTAACCATGTCAGTAATTCCTTTTACCAAGGCTCTATTAGCGGAGTTATACCTAGTGGAACGCGGAGGTCGCGGGGGATAGGTCTCTAGAGCATAGGCGAACATGGTCTGAAATGCCCAGAATGATCCATTATAACTAAAGGGCAGAACCAGATAAGGGATACCCTTGTCCATGGTATGTGGTATTAAGCCACACACCCAGCAGTTCGTTGTGTTTACTACTAGTTGGTGTCGGTGCAAGAGCTGAATAAAAGTGTTATTTATAAACTCAGAGCGTCGAGCTTGCTCATGTGCAGGAAAGGGATGGAAAGAATGAAAAGAAACAACAGTCGGAGAAACAGAAACATGGGGAGATACTGTAGATGTAACAGGTGCAAAGATCAATTGAATACCAAAAATAATTCCGCCTACCAGAGTTATTAAAACAATCAGAAATGTCAGAGCACATTGCATTAGGAAACATTTGCTATACAATATTTCATACAGTTTTGTCTTGCGAGCATTTATGACGTTAGCCCGTCGCAGTTCAGGAAGCTCCATCTTCTACAACCGTTCGCAACGGATGGTTTGTACCTGTTAAAAATTGCTTCTGTCTACCCTGGGAGTTCCCAAAATAAACAGAAGAAACCGACCTTGTGTCTGGTTCCCTGCAAGTTAAAACAAGGCACACGTTACGACCCTACGGTAACCCAGATGGCAAGGTGAGAGAACAACAAAAACAAAAATAAAAAAAATTATAGAGCGAACTTCCTGACCGAATGGAATGATAAGATCAAAACAGTTTTCAAATAGAAAGGTAATTGTGCAATGTCATTGGTTCATAGAATGAGAACGTAGGTTATATCTGTACTTTCCGGGTCTTGTCTGAAACAATTGTTCTACAGGTACAGTAATGTTCGAGTCCACAGGTGACGAATGTTCGCCTTGTATAGCACTTTGTTCAGGGTTCGAAGGCACAGTTCCTGGTGGGGTATCGTAGTTCTGTGTTTCAGTTCGTTTGTCCGTTATGTACTCTGCATCACTGAAGGGGATGAGCCTAGGAACAGGTTCTGTCTCGGATACACCAAATCCCTGTCTAACCCAGTTGTCGTAGGGGAGTGGGAGAGGGACACGCTTCGTATGGCTAGCGTGCACCCAATTCTTCCTTCCAGCTAGGCGTACAGCAGTTCTTGTGGCCAGGAGCACCTGAAACGGGCCCACGAATCTTGGCTGGAGGTTCCGGGTTCGCTCAAAATTCCGCACCACAACTTGATCACCGGGTTTCAACGTGTGGCCTGGACTCTCTGTCAGTTTAGGCAAGGATTCAAATACCTGTTGATGAATAAGGCTCAATTTAGCAGTCAGGTCAAAAAGGTAATCAATCAACATTGGATATTCGATCTGTTTGAATTCCTTTGGCCTAGGGACTCCCCAAACATTAGCAGGACGACCAAACACAATCTCATATGGGCTAAGCCCTACTCGAGAGTGTACAGTCGCTCTGGTGGACAATAAAGCTAAAGGCAGTGCGTCTGGCCAAGATAGGCCAGTGGAAGCTTGAATTTTAGCAAGTTTCAGCTTCAAGGTACCATTGTACCCTTCAACCAAACCTGCTGACTGTGGGTGATTCGCACTGTGGAATTTCTGGGTGATCCCCAGACCCGCACACACACTCTTCATAACTTTCCCTACAAACTCACTTCCATTGTCCGACCAAACAATCCATGGCATACCATACCTGGGGAAGTACTCTTTGAGGAGGATTTTGGCAGTAGACATAGCAGTGTTATCCTTTAACGGATACGCTTCAATCCATCTTGAAAAGGCACAGACTACCACTAGGACATATTTAAGATTATTACACCTGTCCATGTGGATAAAATCCAACTGAATCACTTCAAAGGGACAAGAAGGGGGAGCAAAGTGACCAGCTGGGGTTGGGGTTCCCTTGCCAGGATTATGCATCAGGCATACCATGCAATTTTTCACGACTCTTTCCGCACACTTAGTAATTCCATCGTTCTTCCATACTGGAGCTAACATTTTACAGATCCCTTTCGAACTAATGTGCGCCACTCCATGCGCCATCGTGACTACCGCAAGCACATACGCATCAGGTAACATCCAACGCTGCTGTTCGGACAAATCAACCCAACATCCACATGAATCCATTTTACCCGTTTTCTCCTTCCATTCATTCTTCTCATTTTTAGTTGCTTCATTCTGGATTGCTTTTACACTTTCAATCGTATTCTCACACATTCCTGATTCAGCAATCCATCTTGCAGACGTTGCAACGTACATTCGACTCATCATGTTCTTCGCCGTCTCTTTGGCGACCTCATCAGCAAACGCATTTCCACGGCCAACATCATCCGTAATCTTTCGATGTGCACTGCATTTCACAATCGTAACTTCATTCGGTAGGGTCAGAGATTCCAACAGGTCATTGACTAACTGTCCATGTTGGATCTTAGTCCCATGGGACGTGAGAAAACCTCTTTCTTTCCACAGACGTCCAAAGCTATGTGCTACGCCGAAGGCGTATTGGCTATCAGTAAACACATTCACTCTCTTTCCCTCAGCTAAAACACACGCTCTTGTTAATGCAATTAATTCTGCAGCTTGGGCAGAATTCTGACTCACTCTTGCGGTCTCAGCAATCGTACTCAAAGTCGTAACTGCATATGCGGCCGTCACATCACCATTCTGTAGTTTAAAACATGACCCATCAACGTACAAAGTGCCATCTGGATCGAGTAACGGAGTATCTTTTAAATCAATCCTACCTTTTGTCTCTTCCTCAGTTCTAAAACAACAATCATGGGGCTCTGAATCACTCGACTCCTGAGTAGTCGGCAACAGCATTGCTGGATTCAATATGCTGCATCGCTTGATCTGAATGTGACTTGCCAAAAGTGTCAGCTCATAACCTGATAGTCTAGCACTGGTGAGGTGCTGAGTTTTCGTTCGATTCATAAGTGTATCCACAGCATGTGGAACCATGACTACTAACATGTTGTTCATGACTAGTCCAGCAGACTGTCGAATAGACACTGCAGCTGCTGCTGTAGCTCTCAAACAACTTGGCAATGCTCTGGCTACCGGATCTAATGTGGATGAGAAATACGCACAAGGTCGCTGTTTGTCACCAAATTGTTGCGTTAAAACACTCATCGCACAACCTTCTCTTTCATGGACATATAAAGTAAACGGCTTACTGTAGTCAGGAGTACCCAACACAGGAGCTGAACACAGCGCATCACGTAAGTCGGAGAAGCTCTGTTGACATTCATCAGACCATGGCAAAGGGCTCGGAACATCTTTTCCAGTCAGGGCTACCAATGGTTTTGCCATGAGAGAAAAATTTGGGATCCATTGCCTGCAGTATGATGTAATACCCAAAAACGCACGCACTTCTCTCTGTGTGCTTGGTACAGTCATCTGCGAAATTGCTTTGACTCTCTCTGGGGTCAACCTTCTTCCCTCCTTTGACAAAAGATGACCTAAATAGGTCACTTCTTGGCAACAATATTGTAGTTTAGAAGGTGAAACCTTGTGATGTAAGTCTGACAAATGACGTAATAAAGAAATTGTAGCTGTTTCGCAAGTTTCCTTGTCATCGGCGGCCAGTAAAAGATCATCTACGTATTGGATCAGAGCAACACCAGGAGGAAGTACAAGAGCATCTAATTGACTTTTCAATGCTTGGCTGTAAATTGAAGGGCTCTCACAATAACCTTGTGGGGCGCGCTTGAACATGAAACTGCGACCACCTAAGGAGAAACCAAAAATGTCTCTACTTTCCTCGGCTATCGGGATGCTGAAAAAGGCATTCTTCAAGTCGATTACCGTAAACCATGTGGCTGAGGCAGGAATCAATGTCAATAATGCAGTGATATCTGGTACCACAGGAAACTGCGGAATCACTATTTTGTTAACCTCTCTGAGGTCAATCACAAATCTGTAGATTGGAGGTTTGGAAGGGTCAGTGCGTTTCAAAATTGGCAGAACAGGACTATTGCAGACATTTCCTCTAGTTTCCTCTATCACATCTTTCTGTATTAAGTCCTTCACGATCAGTAAAAGTGCACGTTCACCTTCATTTGAAATCCGATACTGTGGAATTCGTGGGAATCTAACATTCGCTTTCAGACTCAGCACATAAGGGGGAATTTCCAAAAGACCTACATCATTAGGACCAGTTGCCCAAAGAGTATGAGGGAGAGAACGCAGCTCCGGTGGGAGCTTATTCATTGACAGGTACATTGGAGAAATGACTTTCTTACCCAACGTGAGCTGTACTCCCGAAGGAGAACAGTACAGTGTCGCATGCAGGCGTTTCAACAGATCTAAACCAAGCAGATTTTCATTACAACCGGTCGTTAGAATGAGGGGTGCTTCTAGTTCGCATGGCCCAACAGAAATTGACAAAGGACTAGAAACAGGATTGTGGACAGGGGCGCCTGAGAAACCTACTGAAGTGTTCGTTAAGCCAGACAAAGGTGCGCCAGGGAGTTTTGCATGCATAATTGAACTTTTTGCCGCACCAGTATCCAACAGAAACGGTTCGACCACGCCTGATGTAACTACTGCAACATAAGGTCCACTCTGATCAACTGGAACTGATACTACTCCCTCTCTTTGCCTGTGGCTGTCCTAGTACTCGCTTTTATGAATCTCTTCATTATTTTCATAATAATCCTCAACATGATACTGTGAAGATCTACCAAGTTGCGTAGATTGTACATTTCGCTGATCGAAATAATTTGATTGGCGATCAGCCTGTGGAGTCATTGTACCACGTCCTCCTCTAGGAGCTTGCATAAACCCACCACTACTTCTCTGAGCTGGGACACCACTGGTTTGTGCGTGCAGTACTGGACACTCGTTCTTATAATGACCCTCCTTTTTACAATAGGCACACTGATTCCATGCTAACTGTTGTCGGGGAAGACCATAATCGAATCTTCGGGACATCCCTTGCTGGAATTGTGGCTGTTGCTGAAACTGGGGTCGCTGCTGTGAATCTGACTGATTTGAGCGAGGCGGGTACGCCTGTTGCAAAAGAACTTTAGTTTTCAGATCTTTTGTCTTCTTTTCTGACTTTTCCTTCTCTTCTTTCTCTCTATTCTCGTAATACTGAGCAGTTGCAAGTATTTGTGCTGTCGTCGACACTGCCCATGCACTTTCAGAATCCTTTAACTTGTTACTAAGCTCAGGCAGTAAATTAAACACAAACTTGTCGACAAACAACCTCTGACCTCCCTCAGTACTCATATCTTGCCCACTGTGGTCTACGAAGGTCTCTTCAAATCTAGTGAAGAAATCAGAGACGCTTTCGTCTTTCTTCTGCTTGCATGCTGATAATTTATCCCAGTTGACCCGTAACGCTGGCATCAGGGTTTTCATCAGATTAATTATTCTACCAGGTAGAGCAGCAATCAGAGGCTCAGGTTTAGCACCACCAACTTGTTGCGCGTCTGCCGCTATATTAGCTGCCCAATCACCTCCTAAGGCGACTGGGTGGTTCTCTTGCCGGATCTTGGCCCATATGGGTTGTAGGACTACATTACCAAATAGCATTTCGATGTCTTCTAAATTCATGACACACGCTTGAACTGTCTGCGTTAACTCTTTATAATATCCAGCAGGATTCTTACGCGGGTCTGGTAACGCCTGTTTTACTGCTAATACTTCGGCTCGCTTCCAAGGGATGTGTATCCACACTCTATGGAAATGTGCCGGAGCAGCTGCAATACCATTAACCGCATCAGCTTGAACTGCTTCGCGCCATATGGGTGGAACTTCCCTCATCGGATATTGACCTCGTCTTTTCCTAGTAATCGGAGAACCATCGGAACCCCTTAGAGACTGAAGAGGAGAGTCATCCCTATAAGCTAAAATCAGTTCTATCGCTTCCCTTACTTCTGAACCTATCACCATTCCTGCGGCGAACTTTTGCTGAATATTTATCAAATCAGAGGGGATGGACTCTAAGTCATCATCGTCCCATTCCTCACGCACAAGAGAACACATCACGTCAAAGACATAACGTTGAGTTAGTTTATTCCATTGCATAAATGTATCTGACACTCTTCGTGCATCATACTTCGCAGCTTTCGACATCCACCTAAGAGCTGTCGAATCTAACATTTCTCGTTCCTGGGGACCAGGAAACTGGCTACGTCTCTGTGTAGAGTCAGAAACGGGAGTCCCAATTAAAGACCTGTAGAGAGGAGTTAAGATATTAGTTACAGAGTCGGTTATTTTCCGACGAACAGAAAGCGGAGTCAGAATGGTTACAGAGTTCGGGAACAGGGCAGCCGGAGCAGATGAAATGGTAAGGGTGGGAGTAGCAGGTAAAGCAGTTGGCGAAACGATAGGCAAAGGCGGAATAGGCAACCCAGGAAGAGGGGGTGCCGAAGGAACATTAACCACAGGAAGGACAGGAGCTTGAATCAAAGGGGGTGGAGCAACTATTCCAGGCTGACCAGCAGCTGGCTGTACAACAGGTAGTAACTGTGGCGCTGCAATACCCTGTGCATACGGTGGGGGTGATCTCAACAGATAAGACAACAGAGGATCCTTTTCAGGGTCCTCTATCGGCTTAGCAGGACAAGATGGCAAGACAGGGTAGCATTTGTCAATCGCCAAATGATGTTTTCTATTCGCCATCTCCATTGCTTTCTCAGTCTCGTTGACATGCAACTGTCTAGCAGACTCCATTAATGTCAACCCTTTCTCTTTCTGTTCCTTCTTCGTCTTCCTAATTTCTCTCTGTTTGGCTTCTTTACGCCACACACGAAAAGAATCAAACATTGCCGGCCGTGCTTTCTTTTTAAACAACTTCATTTCTAGATTGTCTAGAATTTCAATTTCAAAGCTACCATGCGGTGGCCAACTAAGGACACCATCTTTTCTGGTATAACGGACCCACACTTCATTATAAGCGATAAGACCTACACCGTGTTTACAATAGAGCTCATATGTAGGAGTTCCAATCGGAGGAACCGAACACGGATCCTCCAACCGGGAATCCCCGTTGCAACTTAACCAGGACAGGAAACAATTACTACTGTTAGTCATTATAAACTAAGAGCAGATTCCAACCAAAATGCGCAAAGAACTTTAGGCCTACCAAATGAACCAATACCAAAACAAAGATTATCTTAACAAGAGCAACCAATGATAATCTACGAATTCAAAAACAAACGTATCCAGAGAGCAAAACAAGAGCAACAAAGCACAACCAGACTGAGCGCAACCCACTTAATACTTAACTGAAATATGGAAGACGTCACCAAGGAGAACCCGTCTACGTCACTCCGTACTAAGGTCCGCACCTCGGGTCCAAGACAGGGCGACAGTCAGGGCAGCGGTCCTCTGTAGCCGTCTAGGAACGGGAACCCTCGTGGAAGAGATCGTCGGGCCACTTTTACGACATACAGGGATCGATGAAGCGGGGTACCTCCCTCCGGAATCTTCACACGAAGCTCCTCGAAATTTTCAGGCTTTGGACCGGTACCGGATGACGTCACCCCACGATGGGCGCCAATTTGAGGTTCTGGATTTTTAAAAGTCCAGAGGTGTCAGGGAAACAACACCCAAAGACCCCTGAGTTCCTTCCTGTCTCGGTGCACAAATAAACAGAGACGCGGGCTTCTCGATGGTGGCGTCAGAGACCAAGTTTTATTTACTGCAGGGACACAGAAGTCATAGGAACCACACAAAGGCAGAATCTACGAGACTGTTCAAATTGCAAGAAGTGGGTGGCTCCTTAAATACACGAAATATGTCTTTAGGCAACATTACACGAATATTTTTCATGCCCAACCCGGTATCCCAAACAGACAATAAACATACATCAAACAATAATTAGTCGTAGGTTTTCGGTATTCGATCAAGTCTCCTTGTCAGTTTTTCATTCTTTGCCCGATCCTCCCCATCATAAAAATCGTATCCTCCCCATTGTAAAAGCCCAGAAGGAGAGGAGCAGAGCCAGGTGTAAGGGATTGAAAAGCAGGATAAGAGGTGTTTATGGATCGTAAACGGGCACGGCTACCGTATTCGGCCTCTCAATCAGGACAATGGACGCGAGAACTAGTATAGCAGGATTGGCCTCAGGCAGGGGAGGCAGCTTGATTCTGCCTAGTCACGCAGCGTCAGCTTCCGCGGGCTTGAGCTTACGTGTCCTTAACAAGGTGATTCTGCCGGGGTCATCGCTCGTCCATTGACTATGTGAGGGCAAGAAATAAAATGGATGCCGTATCTAAAATGGATGCCATGATATTACAACAGAATGCCCTATTTCTCAGTGAATTCATGCTCGTAGTGCGGCGAAAACACTGTCACGCATACAATGGATCATTTACGGTTCACTGGTACCAAAATCGTGTCAGTACTACGATACCGACTACACGGGCTCGGATCGCTACAGAACCTCAGTGGTAAGGCGGCAGGGCCTGATGGCCTACCAGCCGAAATATATAAGAGGTTGGTGGAAGAGATCTCCCCTTTTCTTGGTCTGCTTTTTAATCAAATACTGCAGGATGGGGCACTCCCCCCTAGCTCCTGGGACAATGCGTCCATTACATTGCTACTTAAACCTGGCAAGGCTCCCACAGATTGCGGGTCATATCATCCTATTTCCATTCTCAACGCTGACTATAAGATCTTTGCCTCACTTTTGGCTAAGAGATTGGGAAAGGTTGCCCCAGATATTTTACATCCTAACCAGAAGGGTTTTGTAAGGGGTCGCCAGCTCTTTGAATTTACCTATGATCTAGTGGGAGCTATAGATATGGCCACTATTAACTTTTTGCCACTTGCTATCCTCACGTTGGACGCCACCAAAGCATTCGACAGGGTCAATTAGTTGTACCTGTCGGGTGCTTTGGCTAAGTTCAACGTGGGTGAGGGCTTCCGTAGAGCTGTGCGACTCCTATATCATAGTCCATCAGCATCCGTTCTGGTTAATGGGGGCCTATCCGAGCCTTTTAATATCACAAGGGGTACTCGTCAGGGCTGCCCTCTATCTCCCCTGCTTTTTGATCTGTACATTGAGCCTTTTGCTCAGACACTAAGGGATAACAATATCATCAAGCCCTTTAAGTACAAAGCGTGGGAGAGGAGGGTGGCCCTGTATGCGGACGATGTTATGATATTAATATCAGAGATTAGAACCGGCTTCCCCACTGCCATTAATCTAGCCATTGAATTCGGAAATGTTTCGGGTTATGAGGTAAATGCCTCAAAAACCGCAATAATGGTTTGGAACACGGATCTAACTGGGTTTAATGAACCACTCAGCACAAGTCTGAGATATTTGGGGCTAAGAATTATTAAGGATATAAATTTTATCGCATCTACCAATTTATCTGCAGTAGCTAAAGAATGTCGGAAATTAATGGATACTTGGGGGCATCTCCCCCTGTCGGTTCTGGGACGTGCAAATCTGGTTAAAATGTCTATTTTGCCAAAATTCTCCTTTTTATTTAATACAATCCCATTATATTTTGATAAAA
The DNA here is from genome assembly GCF_964204655.1 of Triturus cristatus. NCBI lineage: Eukaryota > Metazoa > Chordata > Amphibia > Caudata > Salamandridae > Triturus > Triturus cristatus. Next base: position 852,377,366 of record NC_140588.1, on the reverse strand, counting down.
ATTCTTTGACTAAATTACAAGCTGATATTAGTTCATTTATTTGGAAAAAAAAGAATGCTATGATTGCATGGAAAAAAATTAGGCGGCGCCGTGAAAAGGGGGGACTGGTAGGGCCTGACTTACAGATCTACGCTTGGGCATTCCAACTATCCCACGCCCGTATGTTGCTAAAAATGCCATGTGATCAGGGGGTAGGGACGATGTTTTCGGCAATGTTGGGGGGCGAAGGACTTGGGCAGTCTGGTTTTTTATTTAAGTTTGGCGATCCCAAATACTTCAAGAAGGTTAAACTCAAAGTATTACAGGGTTTGGCCAAAACCTGGTCGAGTATTAGATCGTCGATTAAACTGGGATATTATTCCTATAGGGCACCCATTTGGGATCTACCAGTACCCCCGGACTGGACAAGGGACACGTTATCAGTTCCTTTGAAGGAGGCGGGTATTTTAGTATGGGGGGACCTATTTGTTGAAGGGGTGTTGCTTTCTTGGGAACTCTTAAGTAATAAAACAGGTCCCAATTTCTCCATATTTAAATTCCTCCACATGTCAAGCTGGGCACACGCCCTTTCCACTCAAAACCCACGCCGTAAGAATTTTCTATTGGGTGGTAGTAGTCAACTGGTATCTCTTTTGTTGGACAAACCACCTTCCTCAAAAGAAATCTGTTTGTGGTATAACCTAATACTTGGAGAGATTGACGGGGAATTTAATCTACCCGAGCAACTGTGGGGCCCCTTGATTCCCAGCTGTAATTTGAATGATCTTTGGACAAAATCCTGTACAGTCATGTGGGACATAGTTAAGCCAGCCTGGCTCCGAAGAAACCACCTATTTACTATACACAGAGCATACTATTCTCCACAGAGGCTGTCCAAGTTTTCTACAGGCGACCCGGTGGTTTGTCCTCGTTGTCGCTCGATAACAGCCTCAGACGCTCATATGTTTTTTGAATGTCCTCATTTGTCATCGTATTGGGTCGCCATCAGCAAGAAACTTACATCTTCCCTGGGGTTTGCAGTGGTTATTGATCTTCGGCTGGTAGTTTTTGGTATCCTCGATCTGGTTCGGAGCACAGTTAACAATCTTCTCTTTTATTGTATGCTGGCAGCTCATAGAGAAATTTGTAAACGTTGGAAATAACTTGATCCCCCCACCTTATTCGACTGGTGTTCATCTATCTCTCAAATTTCGAAGTTGGACCTAGCTAGAAGTGGCAACCCAAAGAAGAGAGATTTTTGGTTGTTGCTGGATTGGATTGTTTAACAGCTGGGTTTTTTTTTTTTCCTCAGCCCGATGATTATCTAGCCATGATACAATCTCCCTGCTACTCCACGTAGCTCTTTTCTGGCAAGTGGTCAGCACTGGTGTCACTGGCACATGGGTAGCAGTTGCCGACTCAACAACTGGGCATCGGGCTGTGAATGATGCTGGCTGTCGCTGTAGGGTTCGCTCTTCCTCGTTCTCCCGGCACCCCATACCAGTCTATGACTGAGACATCGCACCTGCACCTAAAAAAAAAGCCTTTGCAGCCTTGTTTGTAAAGTTTGGTTAATGCAGCCATGATAGAGATTAGGACAAAAAAAAAAAAAAAAAAAAAAAATCCAAAGTACTCACAAAGGTTTGTCCACAGAGGCATATTCACTGGCAAAATGCACGCACCTACATGCATCTGTTACACAGGCTGAATCCTAATATCTGAAACGCATACTAAGACCACTACATTTCATGTCATAGGAAGTCACATTACAGAAAGTGACATTGGTTTATCCATATTACCTTGCCATTTCCCAAACACCCTAAAAGAAGTACATGGTTTACTCTAGATAGCTGCCAAAGTAAATACAACATATATGTATAACACAGGAAAGTTAAGACAAAATCAATAGCTTATCTACCAAGTATCATGACAATACATCCACCCAATCAATGGATAACCTAGGCCTAGCTTATTTACTATCTCATACCTCACTTGACCAGATTCCCAAATTGTTGACAGATCAATACATATCTACAAACAACACATTGACTGCTACAGTCCAAACTGGCCCACCACTCCCTCATCAGGCCAATCAAACAGTCCCACATCCTATGTCATGATGAGTACACCAGTGTCAGAACAGGTAAAATCACAGGGAGACACAACTAGAATGGGATATGTCAGGATAACAACATGGGAAGGACCCAGTACAGCTCCTGAGCTTGACTCAGACAGGTAAATCCCTTACATACAATCACTAACATGCAAACAGGTCAGGTAGTATGCACAACACACTAAAATAGGGACACAACTATCTTGGGGCACACTATACTTTGCCAGGCTATGTTGACATGTCCCTGGTGGATCGGTGTCATTCTACCCACCACTATTCACTCAGGCCAGCCAGCAAGGCATGGGATATGATACCTTCCTGTACAGTCAGGACAGGGTAGCAAAATGTCCCACTTTGAGTCAGACCACAGAAAATAGATGAAGTGATAACAGTCCACACAGAGCAGCCCTCAAATAAGCAGGTACACAAAGGATGGTTCATCATCCAAAACCTTGGACGAAGGAAGGCATACATCTCCAAACTAAGACAAATACGTGCGTCGTGTAATAGCTTTAATGGACTGGGCAGAAGTAACAAAAACCCCTATTGGAATCATTCTGTTGGATGCCGAGAAGGCATTTGACAGGGTGTCCTGGCCTTTCCTTTGGGAAGTAATGCAATTGAAGGATTTTGGGCCAGGTATAATTTAAGCAATAAGGTCATTGTATCAGTCACCCAATGCGTGTATACGTCTATCGGGTAGAGACTCAGAATCCTTCACTATCAGCCGGGGCACGCGGCAAGGCTGTCATAGCTCTCCTTTATTATTTGCCTTATATATTGATTTTTTTTTAGCTAAATTAAATCAATCTGAAGAGATTAAACCTGTTGAAGTGGGTGACATTAAGTATACAGCATTTGCATATGCAGACGATATTGTTATTCTCACCACTGACATTCCATCCGCTCTTTCAACGATTGAACATCTTGCTCTACAGTATGGTTTAATGTCAGGTTATAAATTAAACCTGAGTAAAACTCAGATTCTATGTGTGGGGGGTAACCCGCCGGATGGTATCTCTACTCTTTCAGAAGCTACTTATTTGGGAATCAAGCTATGCTCTCCTGTTAATAAAATTCCCGAAATTAACTTGAATCCAGTATTAGACAGGATTAACGGTACCTTAGATAAAATAAATAATCTCCATTTGTCGCTGCATGGAAGGTCAAATGTTTTAAAGATGTTAGTGCTTCCCAAACTTTTATACCTGTTTAGAACTATACCATTGGAAATCCCATTGATTTATTTCAAAAGACTGGAGAATATTAGTTCTAGATTTCTATGGGACCATAAAAGGCATAGAAGGGCATACAAAAAGATGGTGCTACCTAGAACCGTGGAAGGCTGGGGGATTCTGTATTTCTTGTTTTATTATTGGCAGCAATGAATTTTATGTCTCCACTGGTAGTGGGAGATAGGGCTAAGCTGCTGCCCTGCCACCGTCCTTCAATTTATGAATTTGGACTAGGGGAAAAGGCAAACTCCTGTCTAGTAAGATTCACGGAACCCAGTTACTATAAAAAAACAAAGTTTAAAACTTATCAGGCAGCCTTTGCTATCTGGAGGAGAGTCAAACGGCTTCTAGCCCTTCCGAAAATAAATGCTTATATCCCTCTTGATGCTTTAGGGGTGCTTCCACCAATTTTCCGAGACCATATTATTAATAGATGGATGCAGAAAGGGATCTCTTGTCTAGGAGATCTCTGTCCAGATGGACAATTTTTATCTTTTACAGAGCCTAAATCTCAATATGGATTATCAAAATATGATTTTTTTAAATATTTGCAAATCCGAAGCTTCTGTAATACAGTAGCTTCAGATAGTAGGCCCCAATTTAGAAAGTTTCCCGTAATAGAACAGTTGGGGGAAAATATGTCTATAGGTTTCTTCTATTCGACGTTTATAAATTTAATTCCTGATGACTTGCAGTATTGCCAGGAAAGATGGAAAAGGAAGCTAAATATAGATACAATTGAGTTAGACACCTCTATTACTTTGGCGAATGAAATTTTAATGACAGGTAGGATGCGCGCACAACATTATATGGCGATCTATGACTTATACTACACACCGTGTAATATTTCAAAATGGGGAACAGGACTAGGAACTAAGTGCAATAGGTGTGGTATGTTTGCTGCAGACGCTATCCATATGTTTTACTCATGCCCAAAATTGGGGGTTCTTTTATCTTCAATTCAATCTTTCTTGGTTGTGGTACTGGGATCACCAGTGTATATTACTGGGGAAATGGTATTATTAGGAATTAAATCAGATGCGGAAGCACAAGGAAGATCGAAATCTATAATCTCCTTTTTGTTTATCTGTATGGCGATTTTTCGCGCTTGTATTACAAAAGATTGGATCTCTTCTGACCCCCCGTCATTTTCTGCTTAGAGGGCCAGACTTTTGGCAACGTTTAATATGGAATCTGCAATTTATAAAACAAAGGGACTTAGAAAGAGCATAAGGGGGTTAAAAATCTGGAGGCCAATCACAGAATGGATTGAAGAGTCTGTAAGATAGGGCATATTGTGGGATGTTATGGGTTATTATTCTTATCCGCCTGTCAATTATTTATATTGGATTGTTGATGTCTTGGTACCCGGTAGGGTCACCAGCAAGATAATCTGTTATATCTTGTGATTTGCGCCGGTTCCTTTTAATAAAAAATTAATAAAAAAAAAAAAAAGAACAGGTAATCACAGGGAGACACAACTAGAATGGGATATGTCAGGATAACAACATGGGAAGGACCCAGTACAGCTCCTGAGCTTGACTCAGACAGGTGAATCCCTTACATACAATCACTAACATGCAAACAGGTCAGGTAGTATGCACAACACACTAACTAGGGACACAACTATCTTGGGGCACACTATACTTTGCCAGGCTAGGTTGACATGTCCCTGGTGGATCGGTGTCATTCTACCCACCACTATTCACTCAGGCCAGCCAGCAGGGCATGGGATAGGATACCTTCCTGTACAGTCAGGACAGGGTAGCAAAATGTCCCACTTTGAGTCAGACCACAGAAAATAGATAAAGTGATAACAGTCCACACAGAGCAGCCCTCAAATAAGCAGGTACACAAAGGATGGTTCATCATCCAAAACCTTGGACGAAGGAAGACATACATCTCCAAACTAAGACAAATTGTCACATGCAAAAGACAGACACAGGGAAATGCTTTTGCTTGCATATGATACAATGAATGCCTCTGCACACAAGTCACAAGACTTCTCCATATCATAACCAAAACCTCACTATCAGCTCATTATCATGTCCTGGACACAATTTAGGATGTATAGTAAATCATCTTTCTTAATCAGGAAATGCATATCTGGTCAGATGGGCGGAACAATCTTTCAGCAAGTATTCAAGCATACCACAACAGGAGCATATGGAACAAAATCAAACAACACAATTAACATAACAATATAGAACAGCACAGAGGGATCATGTGCATTTAGAAGATTGGCAACACACATACCTCACAGGCCATACATGGGGGTGAGACTGGGGCATCTACGACAATAGCAATTGACAACTATTGTCATTGTAGCATATGTGAACTCCAAAAGACACCCCTACACGTGAACAAAGGAGGAAACATCATGCAGACAGTCTGCCTCACATGACAGAGCAGCTGCCTCATCTAGCCATGTCTAGAACACCTCTCGTAGGGCCATTGACATGTGTCTATGACCCTCACCCTACAAAGTCCTACACCAATCAAGTGGCTCCTCATGTAACACATTTACTCACAGCTTAGCTAATGCAATCCTCTGTAGGCACACAAATCACTCCTTGCTCTGCGCCGTAGCCTCAGCCCTACACCATACACTATAGCAAGTCACTGCGCACAAGTGTTGCTGTCTTGGGACTGCAGTGTCCTAACAATATATGAAAATGGCCTTGCGTCTGATTTGCATTTACAAATCCATCCTTCATTGGATAATGTATAAATATCATTACCAGGAATATCCCTCTCTCCATCCACATATCGACAGTGCTAGTGACTCTCAGAAAGCCCTGTTTAGTATTGTTCGGGATTTTGTCTCCCCTAAAGCCTGCAGACAGACGCCCCAGGAATCCCAGGAGCTATGTGATTCCCTGGCCTTCTATTTTCGGGAAAAGATATTAAATATCTATGCCAATTTTCCTCCCTCTACTAACTCCCCTGTGGCTTCTTCTCAAATACTCCAGGAACAAAATAATATGGAAGCATGTTCCTTAAATTGTGTTGATCTAGTCACAGTAGAGAAGGTTGCTAAAGCTCTCACGAGGGCCAAATCAGGATCACCACTGGATGTTTGTCCACCCAAAATCATGGCGTCATTGGCACCGATCTGTGCCCCTGTAATCCGAGACATACTCAATCACTCCATCCTCTCGGTTACCATTCCGGCTCCCTGGATAGAGGCGGTTGTTCGCCCCATATTGAAAAAAGTATCGGCAGACCCTCTGGTCTTGGGTAACTATCGTCCAATCTCCCTGTTACCTCTGCTAGGTAAAATCCTGGAAAGTTCCATCAACCGACAGCTAAGTTTGTATCTGGAAGAAAATCACATTTTAGATCCTTCACAGTCTGGTTTTCGACCAGGCTTTAGCACAGAAACCGCTGTGTTGGCGGTAACAGATACACTTAGACTAACGGTCGATATGGGAGGCTCTGTTATTCTGATCCTCCTTGATCTCTCCGCAGCATTTGATACTATTTCACACTATCGTGGCTGTTGGAGAGACTCCAGGATTGTGGCATAAAAGGGACAGCCCTGAAATGGCTAGAACAGTATTTATCTGGAAGAATTCAAACGGTCATGCTGGGACCGTATGTATCAGGTAAAATGCTGCTGGATAGGGGAGTTCTGCAGAGCTCGTGCCTGAGCCCCACTCTTTTCAACCTATATATGGCTCCTCTGGCACAAATAGTCGAGCATCTGGGTTTTGAAATTATCTCATATGCGGACGACACCCAGCTTATGTATACCATCGGACCAAACCCAGTACTCGACAAACTCTGTTTTGCCTCCGGAATGCTTACCATCTTTGACTGGATGTCAAGTAATTGCCTCCAGCTCAATCCAGAAAAAACGGAGGTTATGCTGTTAGGCAAAGCCAAAAACAGCTGGTTGGACGACTGGTGGCCTAGTCAATTGGGTCATCCCCCCACTCCTAAACAGTCTGTAAAGAATCTCGGTCTACGATTAGATCAGGCCCTGACCGTGAAAGATCAGGTTGCAGCAACAACCAGCTCGTGCTACTATGGCTTAAGGTTGCTTAGGAAAATCTTTCCCTATTTACCTATTTCTCAGCACAGAACCCTAGTCCAGGCGATGGTTATTAGCCGTCTAGACTATGGTAATGTCTTACTGGCTGAAGTGGGTCAAATCCATCTGGCTAAACTACAGGTAATTCAGAATACGGCAGCAGGGCTGATTTTGAACCGCCCTGCAGGCTCAGCTTCAACCCCCCTGTTGAGGGAGCTGCACTGGCTAAATATAAGGAACAGATCCTTTTTCAAGATCTGTTGCCTTACCTATAATGCTCTGAGTGGAAGAGGTCCACTCTACCTTCGAAAGAAACTAGTTAAATATTCTCCAGACAGAAAACTCAGATCTAGCACGTTAGACCTCCTTCAAGTCCCCGGAATTCGTCTCACGTGTACGGGAGGCAGAGCTTTTTCATATCTAGCCCCGAGCTATTGGAACAAGCTTCCTATAGCGGTTCGTAAAATCCCCTCACTTACTACCTTTAGGAAACATCTAAAAGCTTTCCTGTTCTAATCTATCCAATCGGAGCTAGCCTCTTCCTTCCCCTCAGCTTAGTTCTCCCAGTAAGCGCCTAGATGCCCCAGGGGGAGTTGTGCGCTCTACAAGGAACTCATAACATAACAACATAACACACTTTAAAGCAAGAAGGTTGAACCAACCCCTCACTGGTCCACATACATCTATAACACAGCAACAAAGGTTTGCAGCATGCAGCCATGTCCCAAAAATATGTATCAATTACAAAATTGGAGCATTACCTTGTGTGTACAGATAGTAGGGCACAAACTTACTCGGTTGGACAGCTGAGGTGAGACATGCCCTGTTCCATATGTCAAATTTAATGGAATGGAGTTTGGCATCATGACCTAAAGCATTTCGTGAGTGCCTAGTCTATTCGCACGCCTTGCCTGTGGACTACTCATAATATATCTGTGTCCCATAGCTAGCAAGCAGGTGATTGTGGGTCATTCTTCCTGTGTCCAAACACATCAATAAATAATATTTCCAGCCTCCAAACTCCACCCATGACATGCAGGCTGTGGGTTATGAGCCGATGTGCCTGTCACTTAGCCATCAGTGTGCCATGTGCCAGTAAAGAGACCCCTGCCATGTCAGGATCTTCCTGCAAATGGACAGAGGTACTGTGCTCCGGGACCATGATTGGGTCCCACACTCAGCTCAATCCTGTGTCTCTCCATGCGGTCAGTTCTTCCCAACAATTCTACCATGGAAATGAGCCAAGACGTGCAAAATAAGAGACGGAGAGTATGGGATCATGTCCGTCAGTAGCCACAGGCCCAATACCCCAAAAACACACTTTCACCAGGCTGTCAGCTCCAAAGGAGAGCTGTGCTTCAGGGAGCAATATTCATACAGCAATATCATGTGCACTGAATTTTGAGAACATGCTCAGTTTGTACAACTGCCTACCAAACAAACTTAACACTGGCCATTGCAGTGGTCCTGCAATATAACATTCCTATTGCAGATCAACAATCGCAGCATGGTGTCAAACTCCCTGGAGTTGGCACCAGGCACACCCACTTCTAGGTGATGGCAAAAACACAAGATGCAGGGGAACATTATCTCCTCAGGGAGACAAACATAGCCATGCCCTGTAACTGGATGATTTATCATAAAACCCATCTGTGGACGGAATGAGGTTATGGCCCTGCTAAGATTCACACATTGAGATACTTTGCCTCATCACAGTTACAGATACATATGTACCAAAAAACATCAAGGTCACGCATCACACTCTGCTCATCTGCTGTCAGCTCTTGTGGAGGATAATCCACACAGAGGTCAAAACGAAATACTTGCCCCAGTTAACATACAAACTCATAGCACCCTGCAAATCTGTTTGTCTCACACAAATATCTGGAATGACCCTGCAGATAGACTCAATATAGAGCAGCATGTTGTCTGCATTAATGGATACTACATGTACTTCATCGCCCAGTGGAAGTCACCATCAGTAACACCCCACAAAAAGTTGATGTGCTACCGGCCACATTGTCAGAACAAAGAGAAGTAGAGAAAGGGAATAGCCCCGAAGAGTTGCCCTGAACAATCTAAAATAGGGTGACACTTAATTTGGGCAGTTGGCATCCAAAACACATTTGTGTAGTTGCAGCCACCCTGACACGTCCATGTTTGACAGATTGGCTAACAGGTACACACAATCAACAGGATTGTATGTTTTACCAAATCTAGCACCAAGCAGGTTACATAGGGACACCTGACATGAACCAGCTACAGCACACTATTTTGCATAAGAATGTTAAGCATTGTGGATTTATCAGGGATAGAATATTTTTGGACACTATGCACTAGATGTCGTTGGTGTACCAGCAGGTGACATACCCCTACTAAACTAAGGATGAACAATTCCTGCAAGCAGATTCCAAGAAGTGTGTGGCTATAGGCTCAGCTAGGTCACTGTTGTATTTCAACAAGCTTCTTCAAAACAAGGTTAGAGGTCCCAGGGGAACCACCAGGAGGGTTGAGAGGTCCTCAACAGCGAGGATGAAGGTATTTGTCCTCCCTATAGTTCATTCAACAACACAAAGGTATCCACTGCAGCTCTGGAAGGGATACTTTTGTGTTGTTGAGTGTTTCAGGAAGCTACACTACATTAATTACCACATGGCATGTGGGTGACTTCAATAACTCAAGGTAGCCCAGGAGAGATAGTCACCTGTGTTCATGTACAAGTTCATATGCATCATTGAGACTGTGTAGAAGGCTGTCCAATGCATGAGTGGTCAACATGGCAGTGCACAGAATCACTCTAAGTATCTATTGTACCAGCCAACGTTGTGTTGATCACTGCACATGCAGCCAGATAATGTTCACGTAGATTCAATCCAGTCAGGAATCAGGAAACATCGACCTTGTGCTCAGTATAGGGGGGAATGTATGGGCAACAACAATACACGTTGAAAGAATCATGGATGGTTGCCTTGACTAGTGTGTATCTGGAGCAGGTGAGCCACACTCAGAAACATCAGCTGGGTTGTTGTTTAGCAACAGAGGAGGCAGGACAGGAGTTGGCTTGACGTATTCCACTCTGTGTGCATCTTAGCATGTCATGTTGCTAAATAAAAGCATGGTTGAGATGTGTATGAACATTTGTGAGCATGGCTAACATCACAACCTGCAACTGAACTGCAGACAATTGACATTTTGATGCCTCTGTGTACAGCAAGGCCCTGAGGATATTGTCCCAGACAACACACAAGTTCACAGATCCAGCCACTCAGTTGTGAAGTCAGTGCCTCCCACTACAAAAACCTACAAGTGGTTATGTACCAGTTGTCAGTGAAATATTCGGAGACGAAATCCATCAGGAAATAGAATAAAAGCATGGGCCAACAACAATGTGAGAAACATTTACTATGTGTGGACTGGGGAGCACTGCACACAACACACAATCTGTATGTGTATAGGGGGGTCGTCTGAGAATATTATTCAAACAACTCAGCTTCTAGCTCCTCAGGCTGTAATGTGTGCTGCTAAATATTAATTTAATTTTGAATGTGTAGATTGTGTACTGCAGAGTAGTGGAAGTACTCGTGAGTCTCAGGACGTAGGATCCACCAACAGTGGCGGAGGGACCAGTGCACAGCCCATTGTGTACAATAAGCTGCCAGCACTTGTGAATATGCCAGGGGGGATGGCTCAATCTGTGGCTCTCTAGAACAATTGACATAGCCATCCTTAAGCCAGGGCATATGGCTAGACCTTGTGAGGATGAGGGATTTGTGCAGAATGAAGTCTGCTTTGTCTATATGTGGCACTGAAACACTGACTCAAAAACTATTAATGAGTCAAGGAGAACTTCTACTAAGACACATCTCCCTGAGGCTCTGTGGCAGTGTTTAATGGGCAAAAGGGGACCCCGTATGGACCCACACAAGGGTTACCATCGCTAAATCAGATTGGAGGTTAAAAAATATTCACAATGCAAACACCTATGGAACTGGGTGTAATGTTCTTGTGTCACATGTGTGTTTTGTTACACTGCAATGTGTTTTCATCAGCACAACCAGAGACATCATCACCGTGGTACCATCTCCCTTGGTGTCCCCATACCTCTGACATTCAAAGTCAGAATGCCATTAGTACACATGTGTGTTGTCTACTGGTAAATTTGGGGATGAGTTTCTGGATTAGTCTGACCCCAGGTGGCACAACAACACACACCCTTGACTTTTCACTTATCCAATGTTTATGTATGCATCATGACAGTTAAATATAAGCAATCAATACTCCCATCCCAGGGTAGTATCCACGTTGAATAATGATCAATCAGTAACAACATACACCTATAAAGGGTCATTTGTAGGGGTGGGCGGAATTTGCAAAATGCACTTTCGCAAATTATCGCGAAAATGTTAAAAAATCTCTGCAAACACGCGGAAATATTGCGAAGATGCGGAAGTTTTTTTCCCGCCTGTTCGCAGTATTTTCTGCGTGGTCGCGGCTCGCCAACTTACCCATGTGGTTGCTCGCGGGCGCGGCCATCTTGTTTTCACTTGTCTTGTGGTGCATGATCGCGAGAAGAAAGACGTGATCGCGCGACGCATGACGTTACTGCGGGCGCGAACTGTCACGAGACAGCGCAAATGGCTACCAACAATCCAACATCTCGTGGAGAACGCGACCGGATCGGGAAAACTTGTCGGCGAACGCGGGGATTCAGGTAAGGCGATCGCGCGCACGCGAGAATGTATTATTTTACAGCGCGAGCAAGCAAAAAATTTCCGGTAAAATGCGAATTGCGGAAATTTTGAAATTTTCGCGCTCTCCGCGGAACGCGAAAATGTAAAATTATTGCAATTTCCGCATGAGGAACAGAATTTTAGCCCAGGCCTAGTCATTTGCCACTGATGAACACACACACTTCAGACAAGGCAAGGCTATGTAGAGGCTAATTGTCCTGTGGGGACGATATGGTTTTCTATGGCAGTGTACTCAAAGCGGCCATCTAAAAAATCTGTCATGAATATTCAGTGGCAGACAACAAGCTGCAGCAAACACATACCACATCCTCATATTTAATCAGGCAACTGTTTTTGCCTACTTACATCCACATAATCTACATATATGTACATGTCATTATTACATTAGGGCATGATCTCTACTTGTGCAGGTATGACCCCTCCCACATCCACCAAAAAGTACATGTCTATCTCTCAGAACTATCATACATACACAAGAATGTCATAATCCCCTTTGGTGCAGATATCCGGAAAAGCATGTCTGCTCCACCAGCTCCAGCATTGCCCAAGAACTCTTCCAAGCAGAATCTCAGAATCTAATACCGGCATTGCCCTTGTCACATCCACACCTACATTCGCAGCACCACTCTTTATCACTATATACACAACACCACTCACATACATGACATGCACACAATGTACTGTACTCATCACCTCCTCAGCAGAAGTTAAACATAACATGTCAAATGGACAACTCTCATCACCAATTTCACCCTAATGACTAGGACTGAGTTCATATCACAATGTGCAGCATCACAGCCAACGTTGACATGTACATTTATCACATCACAACATCTCTCAATAAGACACTTACATTGCTCAATGAATATGTCCTCATCCAATCAATCAATCAATCATAGTTTATTGTATGTGATTAATTAAAATCGTTGTAATTTACAATATATAAAAATATCTTATCATACAAAATTGGTAAAAACCTCCAACTAAATTACCACCCAATAACAAAAAATATACATTTTTTAAAATCTGAACAACATTGAAGATGCGCATAAGTTGTTAGCTAAAGTGAAAGTGCTGAGCCACCGGCATGAGATGTTATGACTTGAATAATGGTTACTTTTCCTAGATAGTTCTTCCGAGTGGCAAAATACACTAATATGGATTCAATGCAGAAACCATCTTCATTCACTGCTTTAAAAGAGCTTATGCAACTGAGTTAGTCAAATGATGTTAAATTTACTAGCCCTATTGAAGTAAGATATGCTTGGAAAAAGTGCAAAACTTTACATAAAAATTTAAAACTGTTTTCACAAAAAGTTCTACTTTTCAAATTGTCCAATGGTAGGTTAGACATTTAGTCCGCTTGTTACGTGGGCATGTGAGCTGCTGCAGTTATTGGACTAAACCCATGTCAGCATTGCTCATGATTTTTTATTTTTTTTCTCTGGCTCGACTTGCCGTAAAAGTACTTCTGCCAAAAATGTTACACCCCTGCAGGACAAGATTATGGAAGAGCCTTCCATCCAGCGTATCACGGTTTGCCTGCAAGTGCGAATGTTCAGTTAATAAAAAATGGGTTTTAAAAGCAGTCTCCTCAAATCCATAACTGCAGGACATTCGCATAGCAGATGAGCTAATGTTTCATTAAGAATGCCACATAATCGACAGTGCGCTGTTTGTTGGTTGCTTTTCCAAGATGGCTGTAGGTCTTTCGAATCGGGCATGCCCAACCGGTAATCAATAAAGCTCTTTTTTAACACAACGCTGAAATGAGCTACTAAATAAGGTTGGGGCTTTAAAGACGTGTAAGAGTTAATCACAGTCCACCCATGCCGACGTTTGGAAATTGCTTTTTTATCTTCCAAAAAAGATTTCTTCTTTGCTGCATCATTAACCGCTTTACTGAAGGTTGACTGGGCTGTCGTCCTGTCCCATGCTATTTGTATTTCAAGCTCAGACAAAGATTTTATCAGGTGCGCTCCCCATGAGTTTGCTGTTTCTTGATTCATCTGGTTACTAATTTCTTCCCAGCAAAGACTATTCAATGAGCCAAGCTGAGATGAGCGAAACTTTTGACATAGCTTCACGAAGCCATTCATGCCCCGGAATTTCTGATTCTGGAGGCTGAATTCCAGTCGAACCTGAGCTGGAGAGGCACACTTATGTAGATTGAGAACGGCCTTGTAAACCTTCGTCTGAAGTTCCTTTAACAGGTCAGCCTCCTTGCCGCACCAAGTGACTAAGCCATATGACAGTGTGGGAAGAAATTGGGCTGCCATCACTTTTAAGAGGTGGCTATGGTTCAGGCAGCCCAGTTTTTTGTACAGTAGTCTATGTGCGAAGATTAATGATTGCGCTTCTGCTTTTAGATCCGATTTATGATACTTGTATGTTGAACACCGCCCCAATTTGATGCCAAGATATTTGTTAGAAGCTTGCTCTTCTACAATTGCCCCTTTTATGAGCCATTTGAACTTTGTTTTTTTGGGGTCTACTAGGCATACCACCTTAGTTTTCTCTTTGTTTATTCATTCCATGCGGCCAAAGCAATAAGTTTATATTGGTCGCATTTTCTGAATCGGACCAATGCATTACGGTCAGAATAGTTATCATCGAACTGCAAGTGACTTTAATACATTGGCAATGGTAGGTTACTGACTCGGTTTCGATGCGATGTGGACACAATGCACAACCTGTGTCTGTCACCATAACAACCAACAGCTAATGGCTATGTCCGAATTGGTCATGTTTCGCCGAGCGCGTCCTTGGACTAGAAACCCGCATCTGTCACCAGAACAACTGACAGCCAATGGATGTGTCCCAATCGGTCAGGATGCGGCTACCGCCTCCTTTGAATAAACACCCTTGTCTGTCACCATAACAACTTGCAGATTGTGGCTCTGTCCAAATTGGTTAGGATGCGACTACCTCGTATTTTCAATAAACACCAGCGTCTGTCACCATAACAACTAGCAGCCTACGGCTCTGCCGAATTCTGTTAGGATGCGGCTACCACGTCCTTTGAAGAAAAACACCAGCGTCTGTCACCATAACAACTTGCAGCCTATGGCTGTGTTCAAGTCGGTTAGAATGCAGCTACTGCATCCTTTCAATAATCGGTCAGAAGGGCAGACACTTCAGTAATTGATGTATTTTTGTGCATTACATGTCTGGAGGCAGTTTTTTCATGATGAAATGGACCTTTTTTCTTAAGTAACGGATAATGCATTTACCTTGGAATGAGAAGACCATCACATTAAGCAGCCACATCAGCTTGTGTTTGTTGTGAGATCTACTAGTGAATCTTTGTGTCCCAGACTTAATTAGATGATGGTGTTATATGCAACTCCTGCATAGGTAATGCTTTATGTATCAGATTGTATGTGTATTGCAGACATGACGACATGACAGTGTCCACCCTGTGACAGTAGTGTGCATAATTTACATTGTGAGACACTGTGTGTGTTTAGTGTGCCGCATATCTGGTATTAAATGATCATACTGTGGGTACATTTTAAACATGTAAATGTTGTCACAAGCTGATATCTAGGCTTATTTGGTGGGGAGTTGTTGAGTATGTGATGCTTGATTAACATGAACGGTGGCAGAAGCCAGTGAATTTTACACTGCGGCACTCTGATTGCTGTGTCACCATACCTCGGTAACATATCTGGCAAGAGTCATAATGTTGTGATAGGTATCTAAGTTCACCCTCATTCATTGGAATATGTATTGCCATTGTTATGTTGTTTTAGTTGTGGTCATATTTCATATTCTATTTGTCTAAATGCATATTGCTTTGTACATTGTGTACTAACACCAACTGTTCAAACCAAAACTTAAGCAACTACAATGGCGGACTGTAGGTGCTGCACTTCATTCTCTGTTTCCTTTTGATCAACTGGTTTATGCAAAACAATTTCTGCACCTGCTGTTGTTCGGTACAACTGCTACGCACAATTGAAAATGTTACTTGATTTGGAGTGGGGCACCAGCAATCTTCTTATCCAAAATGAAGGAAATAGTCATAAGGATAGGTGTACCTTTGTAGTTTATTTTTTTATCATTTCATTCCATACAAAACATCCAGCCAACACGTTTCGTTCAAATGGATAACTTTGAATTGATCAGGGCGTTCAAAGTATCAATGGATTGATGGAATATTCCCAGCCTTTTATATGATATGTTCATAAAGTTCCTGCTTTATGTATGGGAAGATAAATCATCAGTAAAAACCTTGCTTTCCTAGTTATCCATATAAATGGCCACAGGTTTGATTGCCCGTCAGTTGTGCCACAAAGGCGCAGCTATCCGTCACAACGCCAACTGTGAATCAAGCGTTTTGTGCTCTCTTCGTCTAAATGAATTGTGTACTAACACCAACTGTGTTTACAATCTACACATAGGTATTGCAGACGACCGCCAGTGTACAGGCACTTTACTGACCTACAGACCATGGAAGAATGTAACAGCATACATAAATACCGTTTCACAAGGGGAATCATTGAAGAGTTGTCTGAGCCGTTGTGACCTCATTTGCAGCCTGGTCGCATGTATCCAACTGCACTGACCCCCAAGGTGAAGGTGATGGCAGCATTACAAATCTTTGCCATGGGTTCCTTACAGGTGGAATGTTCCAAGCAATGTTCAGCCATGTCCTTTGGGATGTGTTGGAGACATTGCTCCATTACCTGGACCAGTACATAAAGTTTTGAAAACATGGAGAGTTGTCTGACAACAAGGATGACTTATATGCCTTAGGATGGATACCCCATGTCTTTGGAGCAATTGAAGGCACCCATGTTGCGTTGGTACCACCACAGGGCAATTGATGCCACCCATGTTGCTTTGGCACCACCACAGGGCAATGAACAGGTCTATCGCAACAGGAAGCACTTCCACTCCATTAATGTCTAGGTGGTGTGTTTGGCTGATGTGCATCTCCAACGTTTGGCTCAGCACATGATGCATATATCCTGAGAAACAGTGTCATCCCCAAGTTGATATCTCAGCTGCAACGTGACCGAGCCTGGCTTGTTGGGGGGGTGATGTTTGATGTGTATGCCTTGGTGTGTCAGATAGTGCTCTGTTGTCAGACAACTGAAGTATTTTCTGTGTTCAACGTAGGAGATTCTGGATACCCCAACCAGCCCTTGTTGCTGACACCATTGCGCAACCCTGTCACCCCAGCAGAAGTACGGTTTAATGAGGCCGATGGCAGGACCAGGTGAGTCGTGGAGCAGCTTTTGATCTACTGAAACCCAGATTCCGCTGTCTGGATTGCACAGGAGGAGCCCTCCAATATGCCCCCTTGAGGGTGTTCAAGATCATCACAGCTTCCTTCATGCTCCACGACCTCGCAATACGGAAGGCAATACCATTCATACTAGGCGACAGACCAGCAGCCACCTACCTACAAGGGAGGATCCAGGCTTGGGATATGATGCCAGTGATAAAGATGATGGGGGTTTTTAGACAACAGCCTTTTCACATAAGTGTAAGTATGCAATGAGAGGAGGTGACAAACCCAAATTGTTTGTGTGTTGCTGGTGTGCAGTGTATAAGTATGCCTGTGAGTGTATGCTAATTTTTAATGAGATGGTTCACTTATATTTGCAGGTAAACATGTACAGTGCTACCCTGAATCCTAGCACTGACATTTTTGTGCTTTAGCTGACATCGTTTGCAAAATTGAGCTACCTTATTCCTGAGTTCCTGAGTTCCTGACTCTGTTCTATGTTTCTCCTTACTAGGGTACTTTGCCATGTCATCTGCAGAGTTGTGACTTCCCCAGACCCATAATGTTGTGACATATTCCAACATTGAACTGTTGTGGAAATCCCTGGCATGCACTTCGTTCAGACATGTTTGTCATTTGATTTTGTTTTTAGATCCTTTCAGTACTGTGTGATGTGATCTTACATTGTTAAGGCGCCAGGTTGTATCTGAAGATAACACCTGTATTCCGCATTGAGGTGTGCCTTGACTGTTCACACATCCAAAGATTTTTAGAAACAAAAATGGACCATGATGAGCTGGTTTGCTAAAAATGAATGTTGACAGTGCCCGAAAATGGTGATAGTTTTGTATACAATAGACTTCCATTGAATCTGTCCCATATACTACGTGCTATGTGATAACCTAGTTGTGTCTATCTATAATTCTATGCCAAGGTACATTTACTCACAAGCTCTTAGTTTACTTTTTGGAAGTGATTTGTTACCACTGTTTTTGACACTTTCTTCTTTGTGATTTTGCGGGTCATTACAATCTGTAGATTTTGAATTCAAAAGCATGACATGAGCAAGTACTTTGGTGAAAAGTGATTTCTTTTTGTGCATAAAGTGATCAGATGAAACCACACAATGGTGATGTGCTCAGAAAGCATGAAAACAGAATGTTCAGATAGGAGTTGATAGTGGTTGTAGATGATATTCTACAAGGTAAAGCCACAGTTGTTTGAGTCCAAAGTTACATTTTGACCCTCCATCCAATGTGGGTCAGTTTAATGACAGTGAACAAAGTGAATGCTTAGCACACAATGGAGGATATCAGGGGCACATTGTCACTTCCTGGCAATAATACATCGATCTCTCAGGGAGTCTTCCTCGGACAACACCTCCCATGTTTTGCAGGGCACCCTCAGCTGCAGACCCCTGGGTGCTGAGGATTTTCTGACAAACTCCACGTCCCTCCCTGTGGCTTTGGCAGATGTAGACGCACCAGATGTTGTGGTCAGATGATTTGCGATCTGGTGGAGGCAGGTAACAATGTCCTGGTGCACCGCAGTCATATCATCTATTTTTTGCATAAAATTGTCCATCCGTTGATTTTGGCCTGCCTGCAGCTGCTCGAGGTTCCTGAGGATCCCTATGACCTGGCCCATTTCCCCCTGGTAACCCTCATATGCACTGATTATCCAGGAGAGTTTGGGTGATGATCCTCATCAGCAGCAGCTGCTTGACGGCATAGATCACCATGGCCCCTCCTACCACCCCTACCCACCCAGGCAGCCACAGTTGTTGGTAGCACAGTCAACACTGAGCCTCCTTCCTTGTTGACAGGTGTGTTGTTGTCCGCCAACTCCAGAGTGCCCTGTTTTGCAGTGCTGTTGGTGGTGTACCGGACTGCTGTGTCCATGGTTATCTGGTTGTTGTCAGCGGAGGTTGGAGTGGTCGCAGAGGATCCTGCAGTAGCTGCTGCTGGTGCTGTGGGGCGACCCAAACCTGATGGGCCAGGTTCCTCCTCATCATCCGAGGATGGTTGAGAGACGTCAACACCATTGAGCTCCTGGTTGACCAGAGTCTGGGACTGGCTGTCTTGATTAGTTCCAGGGGTGTTCCCAGCTTGTTCTCCCAAACAGAAACAGGTTGAAAACAGGAGGGACCTAGGTAAAATGTAAAGACCACATAGGATGTATTCCCCAATAGTAACTTAACAAACAGTACGAAATCCCTGGGTCTAAACAACTAAATAGTGTAAATATGTGATCAAATGCTACAGAATGAGTTATGAGAAATTATCAACATAGAATCACAGACTGAACACCCCTGGAACAACCAGTGGGAATTTCCCTTTTTTGGACAAAATCCCTCACTCACCAAAAGGTGACATACTTCATCATAGGGATTCTCCTCTCAAAGGAAAACCCTAGTTCCTTTGAGGGCTACAACCCTCTCACCAAAAGAGAGAAGCTCAGGGATGTTTTGTAACAAATAGGATATCCTAAATCCTCATATAAAGAGCAAAAAAGTATGAGTGAGGGCGCAGTGCAAAAGATAATGGTGAAAAAGGTGCAAATAAAACTAGCTAGGGGGTGTACAATTACTAATTTATTCAGAAACACCCACTGCCAGGATTAAAAACAGAGCACCAGCCGTGTGAATTTATACCCGCTTCGGTGAAGTGAGATATCGGTCAACATGTTTCTGCCTTAAAGCCCACTCCTGGCAAGGCTTTCATCAGGACCTAGGATAGGTGCTGCTGCGAAAAAGTGAATCAGTGCAACAAAATGAAAAAGGATACAGAAAATGTTTTTTTATATATAAAGACTCTGTCCTCAGTACATCTGTTACGAAAAGGAAGAGTTTACCCGCAATCGCTGGGTACTCAGTACCACCTCAGCCTGGCAGCCGTTCAGGGAGGGGGCACCGTACCCAGCTTGCCCTGTGGGTACATAAATGACACAATGATTGATATGAATGTCCACTGCACATCAAATCATACACATTCCATAGTTTACTGAACCTAATGATGAGTTAATGTAGATAGGGTGGCCACCTTCATCCACGATGCTGGCATATGTTTTTGGAGAACAATGTCATTCTGACAAGATGGGGATTGAAGATCATGTCCAGCTATGTGCATAAATGGTCATGTTGTCTTTAGTTCACATTACATGTCCAAAGATAGTAACTGGTTCCTGATACACAGGGCCCGATTCACAGAACTAACTTAAGACAAAATCCTAAACTTACTACCATTTTGGTATTCACAGAAGGCACTTACTCATTTTGGTATTCACAGAAGGCACTTACTCATTTCGGTCTTCACAGAAGTTAGGAGTCTTAACTTTAGGACTCCTAAATGCCTTCTGTGAATACCGAAAGTCTTAAAGTTAGGATTTTTCTCAGTTTAGGAGTAGTAAAGTTAGGACTCCTAACTTTAGGACTCCTAAATGCCTTCTGTGAATACCGAAAGTCTTAAAGTTAGGATTTTTCTCAGTTTAGGAGTAGTAAAGTTAGGACTCCTAACACAGCCTCTGTCCTCCACACACCTTCCTACCCATTCCAACTAGCTTACCTGAGATTCTGCTTTTCAAACAGTGAGTGGCAATGTGCTGGCAAGATGGCTGACACTGGGGACTGGTGTCAGATTTGTCCACAACTCCCAACAGTGCCTTGAGCTCCAGACACCAGACTACAGTGTCAGACATCTTGCCAGTACATTCCCATTTACTGTCACGGAAAGACAGTTCTAAGTGGGCTTGTTGGGCTGGGTGGGAGGATGAGTGTTTGCACTGACTACAACTCCCAGCAGGCCCTGTCCTATGCACACCTCAACAGCATGCCCAAACAGCACACCTGTAACTATGCAGTCCCTGACAGTCAATGGAAATGTACTGGCAAGATGGCTGCCACTGGTGCATGGTATTTGAAGCACAGGTCCATGATGGGATTTGGCTTCAAGTTCAACACCATGTAGCAGTGACAGTCATCTTACAAGTACATTTCCCCACACTATCAGGTAACCATAGGGCAAGATGGAGGAGGTTTTGCTATCATTACATCTCCCACAAACCTTCCCACACAGCTCAATGCCCAATCAGTACACCAGTAAGAGTGGTGTTCAGACAATGAGGGGTAGTGCACTATCAAGATGTCCTGCACTGGTGCCTCAAGTAAGAGTTGACCACAAATCCCATCATGGCCTTGGGGTCCAAACACCAGTACCCAGTGTCAGCTATCTTGCCAGTATATTTCCACTCACCATCAGGGAGAGCATAGTCCCAAGTGTGCTGTTTGAGCTGGATAGGGAAGTGTGTGTAGGACAGAGCCTGCTGGGAGATGTAGTCAGTGCCAACACAATGAGGAGAATGTACATTCACGATATCTGACACTGGTACCTGTTGTTTGACATGACTGCAACACCCATCAAGGCCTACTGCTCCAGACACCATGCTGCAGTGTCAGCCATCTTGCTAGTACATTTCCACTCACTGTCAGGAAAGCATAATTCCAGGTGGGCTTGTCGGGCTGTGTGGGAGGAGAAGTGTTTACTGTCACTACAACTCCCATCAGGTCTTCCCAGCCATCCCAAACAGCCTAACTGTGACTCTGCTTTCTTGAGTTAGTGAATGTGTGCTGACACTGGTGTCTGGTGTTTGGAGCACAATGCCTTGCTGCGAGTTTGTAAGAAGTATGTATGTGGTAAGTTTTATGCATTTTCATTTTTATTGCAGGTATGTTGCTTATCAGTATGACATACACATCACATGCTCATCGAGTCATTTGTATAACAGTATCCTTTACAGTGATGTCTATAGAGGTGTAATGGGTAACTTTATTGGGATGTAGATTAGGTACTTACCAGACTCTGGTCCTTTTGGAGTTTTATACACACTCTTTATCGGAAGGATGGCACGCACCTTCTCCCCTAAGGAAGTGCAGTGTACAGTTGGTGCAGGAGGGCCACCGCCAGTCCTCTGGCTTTCAGCATGTTCTTTGGCTATCAGTTTTTAGACCCTCCTTCTCACATCATAATACATACTCCTGATATCATCCATTGTGCACAGGGGTGGTGCTTCAGCATACACCTTGTTGACAATTCTGTCTCACATCCTATTACTCTGGGAAAGGGAGGTTTGTTGGACTGACTATCTTCCCAAATAACTGTGGCTCTACTCTGACTATTTCATCTACAAACACTCCCAACTCCTTCTCTGTAAAACGTGGATGCTTCCTCTGGGACATGGTGAGGGTCAGGGTGAGTGTGAAGGTGAAGGTGAGGGTGACTATGAAGGTGAGTGTGAATATAAAAAAGTGTGTGTGTTTGTAAGAATTAAAAAAAAAAAATCTGTGCAAGTTGTGTGGTGGGTGAAGTGTGACTGTGAGAGGAAGAGAGGCAGAGAGCAGGGAATGTGTACAGACTCCTGAGACTTGGAAGCAGATGTGTTAGAGCAAGGGATCATGGTCACATTTTTGGCCCTTTATATAGGTGGATTGGTGGGTGTGGCTAATATTTAAATATTTTTTTATTTGGCGGTGCCAATGCTAATTGTGACTGCTTTAATCAGTTTCCACTTGGCATGTGTAACACAAACCAACATGGTTCCGAAACCGAGTCGGATGCATCACAATCTGGTCATCGAGTAAACATTGTCTGATTCGTAACCGGAATGCCTATTCATCAGCATTTCCAAACAAGTCGGTCGAACTGTGCTTGTTTCCGGATGATTCGGTCATATGGATTGCTTTCCAAATGACTCGGTCGGAGTTTTACATGCAATGCATGGTAATACGTTGTTTGGAAAGCTCACAGCTCTGAAACCGAATAAGTCTGCTTTCCAAACGACATCATAATTGGCCCCTAGGTGTACATATGATATCATTATTAATTACGTTTTGAAAATTGCAAGGGTCTACAGTGCTTGCTAAGAGATTAGCAGTGGGATCTTGACATGGGGAGTCCATATTACAACTGCCTACATTCTTCCTATCACAAAATAGATAGAGAAGAATCACCACCATACACCCACCACCCAGGGATTCCAGAGGGTGAAGGTCATAAGAACTGAAGTTTGGCACTCATTACAAGTAGCCAGAATTTAAAATGGCCTAGGCAATTAACAATTAGAAATGTTTGATTTTCACATGGCGATCCTGGCTACTGAAAGTAGTTGAAATCTCCATGTGAAAGACCAAGGGGAAAAAAGAAGCCATCAGCAAGGAACACTGATCCTTGTATGTTGATCCCCAAATTCTCGTAGACCTAATAATTTTCCCACCTACAATTAACTGGGGCCCCAAGCAACAAGATAATGAAGTAAAGAGGGCGTTATTCTACGAATCTGAAGAAAGACTAAACAAGCATTTGCAATGCAATCCGTCTCGCCTTTGGGACCTTATATGTATTTAGCTATGCAGCACATTAGCCTGGGTGCTGAAACATCTACTGTTCTTTAGCATGGAGGGAAAGTAACCACCAAACTGCGTGACATGCCATGTATGGGAAAAAATGGAGAGAAATATTGAATTTCAGCAGGAAATGGTATAGTCCAAAGCTCTATTTTTAATATAAAATCAGGGCTCTTTTGGTCATAACTCTGAAAATACAAGATTTGGCAAAAAGAATATTGTCTACAGGTGCTTGTGGAAGACAATTCCAATGGGCTGGAATCTAGAGATTGCAAAAGTGATTCTGGTATTATACTGGCCTCTGTTGGTCGTTTTCTATCAAGAAAGTTAAATAGAGGTAGTTGCCAGAAAAATAAAAACAAAAAGTCCCTCAGCAGAAAGAAATTCTGGTATTTTACTGACCTGTACTGATTGTTTTCTATCAAGACAGTTAAATAGAGGCTGAACAGAAAAAAAGTCCCTAAGAGGAAACAGACAAGTCCTAGGTCTGATCTCCAGTGCCCACAAAGTACATACACATATAAGTATATACAAAAGTATATACAAGAAGTCTTGAATGCTGTACCCGCTATTAGGAACTGGGTACAAGCCATTCAAAATTGTTGTTGTTCCAACTACGATTTCTAGATACAGAGACTGATACCTAGAAATTATCAATCAGTAAATTGATTCTACTAGCTCCTTGAATGTGTCAGAATGTGAATTATTGTCTTTCAATGAGTAATCTGTAGTGAGTCTTCATCATGTATTTGAAGGTTAGTCCTACTGAAATATCAACACATATCATGAAGCAATTCATGTGCACTGCCCAATTGGC
Source organism: Triturus cristatus (assembly GCF_964204655.1). Taxonomy (NCBI): domain Eukaryota; kingdom Metazoa; phylum Chordata; class Amphibia; order Caudata; family Salamandridae; genus Triturus; species Triturus cristatus. Next base: position 852,352,799 of record NC_140588.1, on the reverse strand, counting down.
TTGAGACAAGTTTCAAGAAACAATAGCACAGAGGATTCACCTTCCCCTTTTTACTACCTTTCCACAGATACTTCATTTTAATAATGCAGTTTTCAGCTTTTTGTTGCAAGTTTCGTTTTGTAGCTGCTTTCTCGTTTCTTTACTGCAGTGCATTAAGAAGCTATTGTGCCAGATTAAATAATAATTTGCAATTTATATAACACTTCTCCCGTGGATAATACTGTAAAAAATGTATATATAATTATTTTGCAATTTTAATAGTGATAAATTGTGCAACCTCAGAAAGATAATGGGCTGCGTTCCCAGCATTCAAACATGAGGTTACATGAGGTGAAAGTTAACTCTCCGAACAATCTTGCTTCATTCTCAAGAGTAGGCTTTACAGGACTGAAGCAGAACCGAAATTCAGAAATCTATCTCTCAGTGGATAAATGGAGTTGTTTTTCTTTCCTTTTTTGAGTCTGGATGTCATCAACGCAGGGCAACCTTTATGCACCGCCCCCTCCCCCCCCCCCCACACACAATGTTTGTAAAAATTAGGATGATGTGTAGATAGTTTTGGAAGTAGTGAAAGGTATGTGTGGTATAAAAAGTCCTGCCTCAGTTTTATACACTCTCATCCATGGCTGGTACATAAAGTCTTCAGGTAATTATGGATTAAATAGAATCCAGAAACAAATGAAGCAAGGAGAAAGACTCAATTAGTGATTGATTGAATAGTTATTTTCCTGGAAGACAACAATGGTAATTGGGCACATGTAGGTGATTAGCTGCAAAACTCAATATGGAAGAAAAGCACAAAGTAGGAAGATTGAAATTCCAAGCGTTTAATCAGAAATAAAAAGAGGTAAAAAGAGCACCCGACAGTGTTAATGAAACTATAACGGAGGCATCAATGAAGAAAATAGAAATACAATGTATCTCTTTGAAAGTATGCTATCAGCTGATTTTATCATTACATACGAACAAAAAATAAACCTCAATTAAGGGTAAAATGTTCAAGCAGGAAACGCATTTGTTATTGTACTTCCTTGTAAGGAAATGTTAATTATCGCGTGAAAGTGTATCACACAAAACAGATAAAACTATATCCAAATCATTGCCTAAAATATATACTGACAAAACAATATCCGAATTATTAGACTAAAATATTTACTGGAATCATGCAGCGAGAGAGGGATTGAAAAATTTCTAGTTTTAAATAATCGTTGTGTGAGTGTGTGTGTGGTTTCCAGAGATGCAGCAACACCTTTACAATTCAGGTTTGCAACATTGTACCATCTTCCATATAAAATAATTCTGTTGTTTTCCTTTATAACGTTGCAATTCCTCAAGCAATTGACATCAAACCTGGGTGAAATAGTATTTGAACATGATCCAGGAAACAGATTTGTCAGTCTTTTCCAAGTAATTTGTGTTTTGACCTGGGCAGCTTTCTCTGCAAATGAGTCTAAAACTAAGGTGCAACATATTTTAATAGAAACGATGTTATACCAGCCATTTCAGAGTCATTGGCTTTTTCTGGGTTTGGTAAATTGTCATCTAGACATTTTGGAAATATGAGTCAAAATGTGAACGTTCGGTGACAAACGTCCATTAATATTTCGGAATAATTCATAAATGATTGCACAGTTCAGATAGTAACTCTATGCAGGCGTCTCCCAGAAACTCCTCAGTAAGCTACAGAACGTTCTGAACTCAGCAGCCAGACTGATCCTCAACAACCCCTGCCACAGCCACATCTCTGAACACCTGTGAGAACTCTACTGGCTTCCAGTGAACAAAAGAGGCACGTTCAAGCTCCTTGCACATGCCTACAAAGCCCTCCACGATGCTTGGCTAGCATACATGAACCACTGCCTCTCATTCCACCCACACACCAGACACCTCTGCTCTGCTGAACTGGCCCTTGCCGCCATCCCTCAAATCTGCAAGACCAGGGCAGGAGGAAGGTCCTTCTCCTACCTCATTACCAAAACCGGAAACACCCTGCCTCTACAACTCATGCTATCCCTGTTGCGGACCCAAATCAGGAAGGATCTCAAGACCTGGCTCTTTGACTGAACTTCTGCGCCTATCAGGACAATCAGCCCCCGCTGCACCTTGAGATACTCATGAGTGGGTAGTCACGCTTGACAAACACTGACTGATTGATTGAACAAAAGTGTACATTTACCCCAATCGGGGGTTCACGCCTTATTAAACATGGTTAATTATGACAAACATCAAGGATTGCAACCGCTCAGTCAGAAGTATGCTGAAATACTCCCTCTTCTTGCTCTTTCATATGCACACAAAAATAATTTTAAAAAAGTATTCCAGCAAAGGCAAATGTAAACATGCAATCGCCTGTGTGAGATCTATTGGCTTTTTCAATGTGTTTTAGACATGTTGCACAGCAGCCCTATGCAGGCCAAACCTAAACAGAGCAATGGACAAATTGGGTAGGCAAGAGGTGGGGGTTGAAAGACTCAATATGGGATGAGGGGCCCGAGGGTTCGGTAGACACATGCTGGTTACAGACAGTGAAAGTAAGAGAAACTGTAGGTGAAACACTGTGGCTATGGTGATATCCAGTGGTGTTCACACAATGTCGAATATACAGAGGAGTAAATAAAAGATGTATGCACCTGAGCTTGATGGTCATGGTAAATAACTGACACTGTGGCGGTGACAGGTATGGTGGGGTGACAAATATAATGCATTGAGGTAGTAGATTTAAAGGGTTGATAGATGCAGTAAGAGTGTGGCATATGGTTGGTGACAGATACAGTGGTGTTGAATGACACAATGGGGAAAATAAAGTGGTGTGATAGACGGTGAATACTGTTGCTGTAATGTGAAAGATAATAAAATAAATGTCAAAACTATGGTTGCTGAAATATACAATGGAGGTGATGACAGGTATGATTGCAGTGACAGGTAAAATAAAGTGAAAGATATAGGGGTCCAAGTGCAGGGGTAGGGTATCAAAAAGTGATATTTGGCATCAAATAAAGGGGAGACAAAGATTGTAGGGATGGCAAATGCTGCAGGGGAGGTATAAGCAGGAATTACATCTACATAGAAGTTGTGTAGACAGCCAGATTACTGATACAGTGAGGGTTTCTGACATCGCAGATTTTAGTGATTTTCAGTGTTGAGACAACAAAGTGACATTAGAGTTTCAGTGGATGCAGGCAGACACAAAGCGGAAACATGTGCAACAGGGGTGACAGCAAGGTTACAGATTCACGGGGGAGTTACTGTGCTAGGCAAATAAGGTGGGTATTAAGCTTGGGGTGAAAAGATATGGCAGGCACAGAGGGGGTTAAGGTGGCACAAGTGTGTTCACAAAGCAAAAAGCCACATAAATTATTGATTGAAGAGAACAATTTTATGAAATGAAGACTGGCACGCCTCTCGCAAAAGAGGTGATTGACCTAGAAATGTATAACAAGTTTTTGGAGAAGAGGTACAAGAAAGGTAGAGTCAGGCGCCTGTATACAAATAGAAGTGTAGTAGGGTTTGTAATATTCAACAGCAATCCATTGACATATGAGGGAAATTTCCAGTATCTTTCCAATGAGAAGATTAAAACACAAAATAAGTACTTTACAAGGATGGGATCCTAGCAAGATGAGAAAGTGAACAGATTTGCAGGGGCATTTAATAGCTTAGTTATCAAAGAAAGTATTCCGAAGCACCTTTTATCATTTCAGGATGTTAGCTGTACATTACTCAACAATACGTACTTTAGCTAGGAGGCTGTACTATGTGAAAAGTCCTGTTTTATGTGTAGGAGAATTGAATAGAGCACCTTTGCATGGTACTGTGGCACACATACAAAAGGGTTGGGATGATGTTCAGTATCGTTTCTTTGGTGTTGAGCAGGATTCTAGGGATAAAGAATAATTGTTCAGAGGAGCAGTTGCAGAACAGGACACAGATACTACAGCAATAGTTTTGAAGAAGAGATTACAAAATGTATGGTCTGAAAAACCAGAGTATGTTTGTATATGTTATCGATGCACTCACTGCAAGCTTCAGACATGGACTGTTGACTTGTATTTAAAAAGTGGAAAAGAAAATAATGATAACTGCCAAAAGTTATCTGTGTATTTATTTGAAGAGGAATGCTTTGACTTGTCCATACAGCAAGTTATATATATGCACTGTTACAATGAATTAGAAGATATTAAAATGTTTGCTCATGTAGAAAAAACTATAAAGGGCCAAACGAAAAAAAACAACAAAAAAAACCAGTAAGTATTATTTGCAGCATTGTGAAGGGCTGTTATGGACTGCTCTCCAGTACTCACTACAACTCCACAATCCATGCAGTATGATGCCATACGAGAAATCTCTGGAGTCAAATCTTGAAGTTGAGATTGGATCTCAGAAGGGACTCTCTACCTTGGTGTTATTGTGGTTGCTATTGAGGTTGAGGGTCCTTCATCCTCGCATTGCCTTCTTGCTGCTTTTAGACAATTGCCATGGTATGTTTTTAGATATTAAAGCATGGAAGTTGTCCTGCAAGTTTATTTTTTAATTGTACCCCATGACAAAGTCTTGTCATATATTGTGCATTCTGCAAATTTGGCGACTGTTTTTAATTCTCCCGATGAAAAACTCTAGAGAAATACAAGGCGATGCTTGTTTTCTTCTAGGGAGGACCCTCAACTCCAGAGTGACCAGAATCCACCTCTTGGACTCCCTGGTCCACCTGCCGTTCCACCTGATCTCCCTCCTCTGGCTGAGTTGACAAAATAAGCAAAACAACACTCCAACAAATACTAATGAGCTACTTGAAATGAACTTCTCTTAAAGAATGTTCAAGGTAGATAAATGGGCATGTTCTGTCTATTCTTTTAGTTGAAAAGTGTATCATCCAATCATATTTCTTTATTTCCCGGTCACATGATCTTTCGCATGGATTGGCGTCTTCGCAAAGACCCAAATTTGAATAGAATGATATTTTATTTGAAAATGAGTACTCAAACATTAATGTTAATCAACTGATATAAAACCCCAAATGTGGATAATTCAATGCAATATGTGTAAATATGTGTTATAGATTTCACCCAAAACATACTTGCTGTACCACACAAATATATTTTTGCTGTGCCCCGAGATATAGTCTTTTCACATATGCTACACTTCACCAATTTAGCTGTATAACTGTGTAAACCAATGAAATTTCTTTGTTTGGTAGTATTTCTATTCGTGATTTCTAATGTTGAAAGTTATTTTTTGAAACTGTTATTTTTTATAGCTGCGTTGTTAAAAAAACCATTATGTTAATAAATAGCGAGACTCAAACTTTCTGAAAAATTTGTCTATGTATCCGTTTTACTCTTTGTCATTTGTATTCGTGACTACTGACGTCATTGCAACCACAGGGGTTTCTGTGAAGAACGAAAATGCATCTTTGTTGTATTTATTTTGACAAATGAATACAAAGGGGAAAGTTAAATTAGTATTTTACTAAATAGTTACACTGAAACTTTATGTAAAATATGTCTATATATGTGTTTTACACTTTGTCAAAAGACCCGATATTTGCAGTGTGTCCTTGGTAATTGCACTCATAGAACTATGCAATCCTACAATCACCCAAACATTACACACACACTCACAGACGGATGTATGATGTAACAACGCGTACCATTACAACGCGGTATGTTACATCGCGGTTTTAACAATGCAAGTCGTTACATCGACTTGCGTTGGAGGGCACTGGACATAGGAATAGTGTGAATTACTATTCCAACTCCAGTCTACGTACAGTAGGGAAGGTGTTGGAATAGTAATTCACACTATTCCTTAGCCTACAGCGCCCTCCAGTGCAAGTCGGTGTAACGACTTGCGTTGTTAAAACCACGATGTAACCATACCGTGTTGTAATGGTTGCGTGGTAAAGGATGTTTCCCCTCACAGACCCATACAGCCAATCACGCTCCTAGTCACTGACCTATACAGCCACTCACACACCCACTATCAACATTCACAGGATAAAATGAGGTAATGAAATTAAAAATACCTTTCTAAATTCACAAAAAAAAACAAAGGTAACAGGTCCATTATAGTTAGGAATCAGCATTTAAAAAACCTTAGAAATTCACTAAAAAAACTAAAGGTTACAGGGAGGTTATAGTTAGGAAAAATAAATAAAATATCCTTAGAAATTCACTGAAAAAAATAAATGTTACACGGATTTTCTAGTTAGGCTCAAGTTTTACTTCTACAAAACCAGTGAAATTCATCAGTTATAGTTAACTAAGCTAATGGTAACTCGTGCCCTGCAATGCACTGCTTATGACCTCATATATTACATCACTCATGATGTGCTCAGTGACATTACTCATGACATCTCAAATGACATCACTGATGACATCATCCAGTGACTATGAGTGTTTTTAAAATGTTTATGAGTGTTAAATATATATACCAAGGTGTAATGATGAATCAGTGTGTGTATGACTGCCTGTATGGATGATTCAGTGGGTGCATGGCTGACTGTATAAGTGAGCAATTAGGTGTCTCAGTGAATGTATAGGTGACTGACTAGGTTGTCTGAATGTCTGTATGAGTCTGTCAGTTTGTGTCTAAGTGGCTGTATTTGTTGGTGAGTGGGTACGTGAGTATCTGTATAGATGTCTGTCTGGGTGGGTGAGAGCATGTGTGACTGCCTGCATGGATGAGTGAGTGGGTGAGTCAGTAGCTATGGGTGAGTAAGTGTGTCTGTGAGGAGCTGTATTGGTGATTGAATCTTTGTACGGCTGTGTTGATGAGCGAATGGATATGTCAGTGGTGTATGGGTGAGTAACTGCATATGTGAAAGGCAGTATAGGTGAGTGTTGGAGTATATGAGTGACTTTATGTGTGAGTGAGTGATTGTTAGAGTAGCTGTATGGGTGAGGGTGTTCTTGTGTCACTGCCAGTATGGGTGAGTATGTGTTGGTTTCTTTATGAATTAGTGAGTGGGTGTGTGTATAACTGTGTAGCTGAGTAAGTGGATGTGTGATTGAGTCTATGGGTGAGTGAGTAGGTGTGTGAGTAGCTCTATGGGTGACTGACGGTGTGCGAGTGGCTGTATGGGTATATGAGTGTAAAGTAAAGTATGAGTGGATATATCAGTGGCTGTATTAGTGAGTGAGTTAGATTATGAGTGGCTGTATGGGTGACTGAGTGGGTGTGTGTGAAGACCTATTAATCAGTGAGTGTGTATGTAAGTATCTATGTGTCGGACTTGGCCAGAGTCATCAAAGCACACGGAATAGGTCTCACTTCCTACACTGATGACACACAATTGGTGCATGCAGTGCACAACGATGGAGGGACAGTAGCAGCCCATTTCCAGAAAGGCATGCTGGTCATAAGAACATGGATGGCTAATAATTGCCTAAAACTTAACTCTGAAAAAACAGAGGTCATGATTTTTGGCAAATTATTCCCAGGCTGGTCCCCCTCCTGGTGGCCGACCATATTGGGACCTTCTCCACTCCCTTTATCTAAGGTCAGAAACTTGGGTATCATATTTGACGACAAGCTGTCCTTCGCACCTCATGTCAACTCTGTTGTTTCATCATCATTCTACAAACTGAGAATGATAAAAAAACTCTTACCATTCCTTCCACTCACTGCTGGAAAGACCCTGGTGAGCACCTTGGTCATGTCAAAAATTGACTACTGTAACAGCCTCTTCATGAATGCACAGAGTAAAATCCTCAATAAATTACAGCTGGTCCAGAACTCAGCGGCCAGAATCCTATCAGGAACCCCAAGTACAAATCCATCTCAAAAGTGCTGCTACAGTATCACTGGCTTCCGATAAGAAGCCAAATTAAATTCAAGGCCCTCTGCATCGCTTACAAAGCTACCCGCAATACTGGACCTTTGTTCCTGAAGGAAGCTCTGGGTGCTTATACCCCTAACTGAGCTTTACGGTCATCCACAGCGAACTTGTTAAGGGTTCCCCGCACTAAGACAGCCTCATGGGGTGACAGACGATTCACCGTCGCCACGGCTAAGCTGTGGAATTCTCTTCCAATCCACAGCAAGTCTAGCCCGACCCTACTTGCCTTCAGGAAAATGACAAAAACATGGCTATTCAGCCAATAGTCTATAGTCTCTGGTTCTTGCTCTCCGTCCATAGCGCCGAGACACCCACAGGTATTTGTGCGCTTTACAAATTGTATAAAATCAAAATAAATAAATAAATAAATAAAATAAATACTGGTATGGGTGTATCAATGGTTTTTAGAATGGTAGTGTGGAAGCTGGAGGGGGTGAATAAAAGGGTATATTGTGGTGTGGATGACTTCGTCATGTGTGAGGCAAGGGTTGCGTTGCAAAGTGCGCCCGTGCCCTCTGTGGTGCCTTCAGGTCACAGAGTAGGCAGTGGTGTCATTAATGGTGCCGGGATACATTTTTCCCATCTGTGGCAGCTGAAAAAGCCAGTTCTGGTAGCCGGTACCCAGAAGGTGTTAAAGTCTTTGATTTCCCTGAGACTTCCAACAGGAGGCAAGCTCTACATCTAGCCCTTGGAGTTAATTAGGGTGCAGAAAGCACAGTCCAATCCTTTCCCTGCCCAAGTAAAAAGAAGCAGCTGAAGGCCAACACAGCATATCACACAGGAAAGTAGTAGTCTCTCCTCACAGCTTGTGCAGCTCTTCTTCCTGGTGGGTTCCTTAGTCCAGCAGTAATCTAAAGATCTGGGGTCAGGGCCCCAATATTTATACCACATTTCCCTCTTAAGTTGGCAAAAGCAAAGTTCCACTGGCATACAGAATCCAGAGGCCAGGCTAACTCCAGGAGGTTGAGACAGCATTGTGGAAAACAGGCAGAATCCATTCAGGTGCAAGCAACAACTCCACCCACTACTCTAAATGCAGTTATGCTGATTCAGTCTAGCTTAGAGTCACCCAGGAAATGCAGAACACCATCAACCCCCGCACCTTGTGTCTATCTAGTGTGAATGCACATCCCTAGCGCCTGCCACTCTAAACCCAGACAGGAATACACAAAAGGCAGAGGAATTCAGGATAGTTTGACAAGAAAATACCCACTTTCTAAAGGTGGTATTTTCAAAGACATAATATAAAAATCATATTTACTGAAAGATGTATTTTTAAATCCAGAGTTCAGGCATACTAAGCTCCATTTTTCTATCAACTCCACTTGCAAGCTAGCTTGGTAAAGTGTTACCAAGCAACTCCCTTGTTAACCTATGGTAGAGATAGGCTTTCAAAAGTGAAAACAAAATACACTGTATTTAACTATTCGGACATGCACCATTACATGTCCTACCTTTTAGATACACTGCACCCCACCCATGGGGCTGCCTTGGCCCTACCTTAGGGGGGACACAGATGTTAGAAAAGGGAAGAGAAGGGGCTGGTAAGTGGGTGCCCTTGCCAGGTTGACATAGCCATGAGAAACTGTGTGCAGACACTGCAGGGGCAGGCCTGAGACATCTTTGAAAAGCTGCTTGTGTGGGTGGCACAACCAGTGCTACAGGCCCACTAGTAGCATTTGATTTACAGGCCCTAGGCATCAACAGTACACTGTACTATGGACTTAAGAGTAAATAAAATAAGATCATTGTAATCGGTTTCTCGTAAACCATGTCCATAGAGCTGTACGATTTGGCGTCGAAAGACTCGGACTGTCCGAATGCCTTTTGGGACCGAATCGAACATCTCAAACGGTTCCCGGGCATCATAATCAATCAGATTCTGAGATTCCAAATCCCATTTGGAGTCTTTCCGACCAGCATCTTAATCGGCCCCTTAGTCTGAGGTCTGCCCCAAATAGGGGGAGAAGGAAAGTTCCTGAAAGTGACAGTGATGATGAGCCAGTGATTGTTAGTATGGAGGGCGGCACAAATGACACCAAGATGACCCTTCCCATTTAACCTGCTCAGATAGATATGGTTTCAACACCACCACCCCCTCCTTCCGTATTTGTTAGACCCCTGTCATGACCTGCAGCGGCCACTATCACAGACAAAATACACCCTACAGAGAGGCAAACAACACATCCGCCTCCGTCCAGCTCTTCAAGCAGGAAGATACATTTGCTATGTGATCCATTTGGCTCATGAGTGTGTGTCGAGGTAAGCCATGTTCGCACTACGGTACTGAAGGCCAAGTGACCCATCTGAGAAATCATCACACAATCTGGTGGGAGGAGCACCTTAAAAAGATTGCTGCTGGTGATGGTGATGAGAGAGGGGAAGCAACTCAGTTCACTACTCAATGATATAAGAAGAAGGTGGTCATGAGGAAAAGAGAATGATGACTTTACACAAGGCAGCCCTGCTGCAACTGGTGTTCTCTATAGTGTGCCAGCATCACCTGATTTGGCAACCTCCAAATGGCAAAAGACTCAGATGCAGACACCAACATGTACAGTGATTCCCACTTCAAAATGAACATTGGGGCAGATATACAAAAAACTGACGCATCTGTAGAGATGCGTCAGTTTCCCTGTGCCAGCCTAAGATACCCTTGTGCCATCATGGTTGCGCTGTATTTACAATACGGCGCACCATGGCGCAAGGATTGACAGATGCGTCAGAAATTCTGACCCATCGGTTGGCTCAAAAGTCATGCATTGCTGGAGTCATGTCGCAAGAACAACGCTACTCCAGCAATGCATGTTGAGGCCTATGCTTATTGTAATGCATCACTTCTTACTCCTGCTTCAAGCAAGCGTAAGGTTTTGACCCAGTGGTGTCCTAGAGGTGGCACAGTGAAATCTTGTAGATTTCACTGTGTCACTTTTACAAGGCTTACTTGTGTGGGGACACCCACCCTGCATACATTATACCTGACGCAGGTATATAGTGATGCAGGGCTTTACAATGTGATGCATCTCCCTAGATGCGTCACGTTGTAAGTTGAGCGCATTGTTTACGCCACCTCTGCATTACTAAAGTGACACAACGGCAGAGCAAAAGTGTTGCAAGGGGCTTGTAAATCTACCCCATTGAGTCATGGTGGTTTCTCCAGATATTGCTTGTGTCAGTAGCACCACAAAAGTAAAAATACAAGCTACTAGAGTGGGCATGTTTAGCCAGGAGGGGCCCTATAAACACAACCAACCAATGGCACATTTGTACACTAGGAAGCTAGCTAAAATGTTAGTGCTGGACCTCCTTCTGTTTTCTGTTGTGAAAGGAGTGGGGTTTTTAGAATTTGTGGCCACCATCTGACTGAAATGGAAGGTTTCAATCTGGACCTACTTGCTACAGTTACTGTTCCAGCGCTCCATCATGATGTGCTGCAACTGGCTGGCCATTATATGTAGCAGAGAGGTGTGCAGACTATCCACTTGATGACAGATATGCGGACCAGTTCACAAGCAACTGATTACATGTATATCACTGCACACTAGATCTCTTTTTTGGGAGCTAGGCAACAGCTATCTTTAAGTCCCACAATGAAGAAAGTGATAAGGGCATTGGTTGGCATGCAACAGTAGCAATGTTTGCCATGGAGAAACCTCATACAGCTGAACACATCTTGGAAGAGTTTAACAGCAAGGGGTTTGAATGGCTTCAACCCAGAGGTCTCAGAATTGGATTTGTTGCATGGACAATGGTAGTTATATAGTGAAGGCCACAACAGCGTGTAGATATTTCAGTCATGTGTTTTGCACATTGTATCAACCTGATTGTACATGACTTTCTCGAAGAAAAAGACATACTAAGCCACATACTGGCCACCTGCCAAAGAATCTGCACTCATTTTAGAAACAATTTTAAAGCCCAGAAGCTGTAGAAGATCATTCAGTGTGCTAGTAGAGTACAGGTAAAAGCCCTTATACAGGAAGTGGGATCATGTTGGAACTCGACCTGATAGATGCTGCAAAATCTGTTTAGAAGTACAGACCGATCTCTGTTTATATACTTCAAAAAGGAGGGATTGAAACTGAGAAAACCATGACAATGATGGTGAACAAATGGGGGCTAGTCAAGTGCCTGACACTTTCTCTACTTCCTTTTGAAGTTTTCACTTGTGAATTCAGCAAGGGGGACATTATGATGAGCCAAGCAATCCCGTTGCTGCATCTGCTACAGGACCAGTTGAAAAATGGTGTTACAAAGGTTCTCCGGTATGAATGAAGAAGCATATGAGTTGGTTCTTAACTTAATCCTTCACTTGGCTGCAAAAAGGTATTGAGTCTTCCAAAGGGTACATATGTGCTACAATACTTGATCCACAGTACAAAAAAATACTGCCAAATTTCATTCCTTTTTCAAAAGGAGATGTTTCACTTTACAAGACTTGAATTGCCGATAAAGTGAGAGCCCTGGAAGAAGAACGCCTGGAAGTTAAATGCCATATCAGATATGGTGTGTTTTGGACATTTCTGTGCTAACCAGAGGCGTGTAAGAGGGCCCGTTCTTTCAAGAGGCCGGAGTGATGCTGGTACCTGCTCCTACTGCAGCTTTTCTTCCCGTCCAAGTTATTGAAGAACTCTGGCCCGCCTTAAAGTGCTGGCCAAGCCATGGGCTGCTGCCAGGTGCAGCTCGTTATTAACGAGTAGGCAAGTTCACTGCAACTATGACTCACGGCCTGGCGGGCACATGTATGACGAGGCTAGAACGTCAAAGGGGACTCGAGGAAGCCCTATGACAGATCTTCAGAAAAGGATTTTATATTCGGACACTCCGCACCTTTTTGTTTAACAACAAACGCCCACAGGAGCTTACAACGATCGGGCTCTCCCCAGGCAACACTTACCCGATAACACTGCATTCTGGGAGCTGTAGTTTTGTTGACAGCTACAGTGAAGTTGCGACCATGTGACCTGAGGTTAAGCGGACTCCCGCCAATGGGAGATAGTCTGGATATTTAAAGGTGGGGGTGGAGCAGTAACTTGTAATCAGCGGCATCCTAAGAAGGCCGTGAGGCCGAAATGCATTATGCCCGAGCTGTCCTATTAAAGGTCTTCCAGTGTGTCCCCTGAGTGGCCTATACTTCTTCTGAATGGAGTGGTGGATTTTGGACATTTCCGTGCTAACCAGAGGCACGTAAGAGGCCCCGTTCTGTCAAGAGGCCGGAGTGATGCTGGTACCTGCTGCAGCTTTTCTTCACGTCCATGTTATTGGAAGATCTCCGGTCCACCTTGAAGTGCTGGCCAAGCCATGGGCTGCTGACAGGTGCAGCTCGTTATTAACGAGGAGGCAAGTTCACTGCAACTATAACTCACGACCCGGCGGGCACATGTATGACGAGGCTGGAACATCAAAGGGGACTCGAGCAGCACTATGACAGATCTTCAAACAAGGAATTTATATTCGGACACTCCACACCTTTTTGTTTAACAGCAAACGCCCACAGGAGCTTATAACGATCGGGCTCTCCCTAGGCAACATTTACCCGATAACACTGCATTCTGGGAGCTGTACTTTTGTTGACAGCTACAGTGGAGTTGCATCCATGTGACCTGAGGACAAGGGGACTCCCGCCAATGGGAGAGAGCCTGTATATTTAAAGGTGGGGGTGGGGCAGTACCTTGTAATCAGCGGCATACGAAGAAGGCCGTAAGGCCGAAATGCATCAAGCCCCAGCTGTCCTATTAAAGGTCTTCCAGTGTGTCCCCTGAGTGGCCTCTACTTCTTCTGACTGGAGTGGTGTGTTTTGGATACATATATATATATATATATATATTCACTGAAAAAACCATAGGTTTCACACACGTTATAGTTAGGAATTAGCATTTAAAAAACCTTGCAAATTCAGTGAAAAAACCCTAGGTTTCACACATGTTATAGTTAGCTGGACATTTTACTGATAAAAAATCAATGAAATTCCCCGTTATAGTTAGTGCAGGCAACTATAACTCACGCGACCGCAATCCTGTGCTGATGCTAATACTGTATTTAGACACTTATTTACCTATGTCTTCTTCCATAAATTTTTAGCTATACATATATTACAAATATTTTTTTTTCATAAAGACACATATGTCATCAGCAGAGGATTGCGGTCGCGTGAGTTATAGTTGCCTGCACTAACTATAACGGGGAATTTCATTGGTTTTTTATCAGTAAAATGTCCAGCTAACTATAACATGTGTGAAACCTATGGTTTTTTCACTGAATTTGCAAGGTTTTTTAAATGCTAATTCCTAACTATAACGTGTGTGAAACCTATGGTTTTTTCAGTGAATTTGTACGGTTTTTTAAATGCTAAGTTACTTTACGCCATTCGTGGCGTGCGCGCCCACTTAACGCAGTTTGTTCCGTGCACGCACGGTGCGCTTCGCGACCGCCAGTAGGTAATATATTATCTACTGGCGGTCGCCAGTAGATAGTTATAGTTAGTACCGTGTTTCCATAGGAAATCCGCAACATTCTATTTGGAATAACTTTGGCGCCGGTCGACGAATCCTCGCAAAATTTTCGAAACTAATGGGGCGCTACGCTCCGCTCCTACCCTGAAAGTCTCGGGGGGATTCGTCAAGCGGGGGCTGAGAAAAAAGGGGGGTCCCAAAACGCGTTTTCCCCATGCATTTTTCCATAGGACCTTTAGACACAGCTACAGCCCGAACGGCTGAACAGAATTACTTGAAATTTGGCAGAGAGGTAGTCCTCAGGTCAAGGATGTGCCTTTTGTAGGTCTGGTGTAAATCTGTTCAGTAGGTCCTGAGAAAATAGCATTTAAATCAATATATATATCTGTAAGCGCGCTCCGTGCGCTTACCGTAAGCTTACCGTACGTGTACGGTGCCGTACGCGAGCTCAATTCTGATTGGTGGTTACATGACTGTAAACATTCGAATCGGTCGAAATCAGGAAGTGTCGGCCGCCATTTTCTGTCTCTCGCACTGAGAAACAAAGGTGAGGAACGTGAAATGGGGGCAACGAAGAGAGTTGCAGACCCCCTAGTGTTTGTCAGGGGGTCCAAGAAGGACCCAAAAGTACGAAAAATAAATTTAATAATTTAAAAAAAAATCATGGGGTACGCGTACGGTAAGCTTACCGTACGCGCACGGCAAAAAAAATTTAAAAAAATAAATAAAGAAGTAACAATCACATTTATTAAATAAATTAAAGGACCCACAAGGGAGAAAAAAACAAATGTTACTGCGTAAAAAAAGGCGAGGCGCGCACGGCATGGACAGGGTGTGCGCATAGTGAAAAACCAGAAAAAAAAATAAAAAATAAATACATAACTTAGCATTTAAAAAACCGTACAAATTCACTGAAAAAACCATAGGTTTAACATACGTTATAGTTAGGAATTATCATTTACAAAACCTTGCAAATTCACTTAAAAAACCATAGGTTTCACACATGTTATAGTTAGCTGTACATTTCACTCGTAAAAAAACAATGAAATTCCACGTTATAGTTAGATCAGGTAACTATAACTTGCGCGACCGCAATCCACAATGTGTAATTTCAGATGTCGTCATTGATGTCATGAGTGATGTCACTGACCATGTCATGAGTGATGTACTATGTGACGTCATCAGCAGTTTATTGTGGGCGCGCAAGTTATAGTTACCTGATCTAACTATAACGTGGAATTTCATTGGTTTTTTACGAGTGAAATGTACAGCTAACTATAACATGTGTGAAACCTATGGTTTTTTAAGTGAATTTGCAAGGTTTTGTAAATGATAATTCCTAACTATAATGTGTGTGAAACCTATGGTTTTTTCAGTGAATATATATATATATACACATATCTATATATATATATATATACACATATCTATATTCAGTGAAAAAACCATGGGTTTCACACACGTTATAGTTAGGAATTATCATTTAAAAAACCTT
This sequence comes from Triturus cristatus, assembly GCF_964204655.1. NCBI lineage: Eukaryota > Metazoa > Chordata > Amphibia > Caudata > Salamandridae > Triturus > Triturus cristatus. The sequence continues at coordinate 852,337,015 of NC_140588.1, read as the reverse complement.
GCAAATTCAGTAAAAAAACATAGGTTTCACAGACGTTATAGTTAGCTGGACATTTTACTCGTAAAAAACCAATGAAATTCCCCCGTTATAGTAAGTTAAGCTAACTATAACTCGCGCACCCGCAATCCACTGCTGATGACGTCACATATAACATCACTCATGACATGGTCACCGACATCACTCATGACATCACTGATGACATCTCAAATGACATCACTGATGACATCACTGATGACATCATCCAGTGAATGTGTGTTTTTCTGAAAATTAAATATGTTTTATATATGTATATCTCAAGGTCGATGGAAGAATAAATGGGTATATAAGTGTCTAAATGGATGATTTTTTTTGAAAAATATATTTTGTAACTGACTGATAAAGTGTATCAAAGTGAATACATGGCTTAGTGTGTAATGTTTTAATATGTAAATATCTGTATCAGTCTCTCACTTTGTGTATAAGTGGCTGCATGGGTTGGTGAGTAGCTACATGGGGGTCTATATAGGTTATTAGTTGTTTTTTTGAGTATCAGTCTGAGTGTCTGCATGGTTTGGTGGGGGGTATTACGTAGTGCATAGGTGCATGAATGAGTGACTCACTGTTTGTGTTGAAGACAGCATGTGTGCAGGACTGTATGGGTGGATGAGTGTGTGTATGGGTGTGTTAGTGAGTGAATGACTGTCTCAATAGTGTCTCCATGAGTAACTACTTATGTTTTAAAGTAGTATATGTGACTATTGGTGTATATAAGTGACTATATGTGATAGTGAGAGATTTGAAGATTTCCTGTATCAATAAGTATGTGTTTCTATAAGTGATTGTTTAAAAGACCAAGTATGTGTAAGTTTCCGTAGAAGTAAGTGTGGTGGTGTGTGTATAACTGTATATGAAGGTAAATGGATGTTTGATTCTTTATTAGCATGAGTGACTATGTGTGTGAGTAACTCTATGGATGAGTGGCATTGTGTAACAGGATGTACAGGTGTATGAGTACATATGAGTGAGTACATGTATGAGTGACTGTATAGGACTGTTGGTAAATGGGTAGATGTGTTTGTGGTTCTTAGAATTACAGAAGAGTTTGTTGAAACTGGTATTGGAATTTCCATTAATTTTTTATTTTTTAGTCTCTATTTTTTAATGTGTGTATCAAAGGTTATATTAGGGTGAGAGGAGGTCTGCCACTTTATCACAAGGATGATGTCATCAGTGATGTCATCAGTGATTTCATTTGAGATGTCATCAGTGATGTCATGAGTGATGTCAGTGACCATGTCATGAGTGATGTTATATGTGACGTCATCAGCAGTGGATTGCGGGTGCGCGAGTTATAGTTAGCTTAACTAACTATAACGGGGGAATTTCATTGGTTTTTTACGAGTAAAATGTCCAGCTAACTATAACGTCTGTGAAACCTATGGTTTTTTCACTGAATTTGCAAGGTTTTTTAAATGATAATTCCTAACTATAACGTGTGTGAAACCCATGGTTTTTTCAGTGAATTTGTATGGTTTTTTAAATGCTAATTCTTATATTTAATGTGTGTGATTTTTTTTTTTTTTGCAAGGTTTTTTACATCTTTTTTTTTTTTCTTCATATTCTCTTTAAACACTATTGTAAAATTTAAAAACTTCTGCAATATATATTTTTTTCACCTTTTTTTTTAACCAAACAGGTAAGATATATTAGTATAACATAGTGATTCTTTTTGTCCAATTTTTTTTTTTTTTACGTGCGCGTATGGTAAGCTTACCGTAAGCGCACGGTTTGCTTTATGTACGTAATATTTCTACTCTGTTTGCGTATGGTTACGTAATTTACGTAGACGTGCGTACTGCGTACGTGGCGCGTAAGCGCATACGTTACACGTGTACGTTACGCAGAAGTGTTGGGGCGTGCCTGTTATGCGCATGCGCGTGTGCGCGTGTCTTTTATATGCGCATGCGTACTTTTACCGTAAGCGCTCCGTAAGCGCTCCGTAAGCGTAACGTACGCGCACGGTGGGTCATGTGATCAAGAAACAACACTTTTGATTGGTTTAAACTACTTTCAGTTCTAGAACTCTCCTACACCACACCCATTCCCCTCATTTCTGCTTGTGATCCCTTAGGAGAAGGAGCTGAGTTGTCTTTGGGATACAATGGCAGACAGCAGTCCTCTTCTTCGAGTGAGGCTAGCAGCACCACCATCAGGCAGAGAAGGAGGAAACAAAAGAGCTCTTTTATATGGGAGTATTTTACGTTTCCAGAGGGCCAAAAAAAGGTAAATGCTCCTTTAGTGACTTGCAAGCTTTGCCAGCGTGTACTTTCTAGAGGTAATCCTAACAAGAAGTATTCCTTTGGGAATCACACTATGTTAAGACACCTTCAGGATGTACACCCCAGGACAAATGCTCGACATACTGGAGCAAACCCTCAGTAAGTCGACCGAGCACATCCATAGCAGCTCAGCCGAGTACATCTTCGGCAGCTCAGCTGAGCCCTTCATCTGTGGGGGGAGAATCACCTTTTTCTGGTCCTCTGGAAACTAACCCTCGATTTGCGAGAGTTACAATGCGGTGCTCAAATTGTCATGGTCTAATTGTTCGTGGGGAGACCAGTGTTCCCCTAATTAACAACAGAATAGACCAGCACATTTGTCCTACCAGCTAATATTCCCATTCTTTCTTTCCTCTGTCCCTGTATGAACACAACGGCTCTTTTAAGAGCCAACCTTACCTTTCAACTTTTTTCATTTTTTTAAAAAAACTTTTTTATCTTTTTTTTTACCGTACGGTACGCGTATTTTTTTTTTTTTTTAAAAACACTAAAAAACAATTACCACATTACAAGGTCCTTGAGGGATTATAACGAAAAACTGAAAATGTGATTGAGGAGAAGTGGAAAAAAGGGACCATGAAATTTCTGACTTACCTGACCCACCCAAAAAATTAAATATCAATTAAAATTTTATTTAAATTGCTAGAAAAATGGTTTTATTTTTCGAAAATGTTCTTTCTCAATCTGAAAAAAAAGAAAAAAGTATTAATATTTAATAAAACATTTTATAATACAGTACACGTATTTACATATTTTCCAAAAACAATTTTTTGCCATTTTTTTGCTGTTTTCAGAATATATTGCATTTCACTATAAATCGTGAAAGCAATTGCATTCATCACTTAACAGCGGGCAAAAAAAAAAATAACAATCTCAAAGATTGTTTTAAAAAAGCCCAGAATCTCTTCTCACTTAAACATAACATTATAGAAATGCAAAATATTCAATAAAAATATCATCTAATAACAATAACTATTTCTAAAAAATACCGTCTGACAATTTTGTTACAGAAGCATAATCACACAAATAATATATCTCAAATAACTCCACAATACATCTGGTTACCTTTCCTTTAGGCCAAATGGTAATTTTAAAATTCTTTTTTGATTAAATTTCCAATGGTAATCCAATAAAATTCCAAAATTTGATTTGTACAGATGTTACCAATTCTCTCTAAAATTTTGGTTTCCGAAAGATTAATTAGGAATTAAATAAGTCCACAATACAATTGGTTACCTTTCCTTTAGGCCAAATGGTAATTTTAAAAATCTTTTTATTTGAAAATTCCAATGGTAATCCACTAAAATGGTAAAATTGATTAGTACAGATGTTGCCAATTCTCTCTAAAATTTAGGTTTCAGGAAGATTAGATAGGAATTTGCTAAATCAAAAGGCAAACGTTGCTTAAAAACCAATTGACAATCATTACACATTGTCCAGCCTTTTTCACATTTTAGATAAACTGTGTAATGACCAGAAGTTACAGTAGGTCCATCATGGAAAATTATTGCAACTGTTACAAAAGTTTTTCCTGAAATTGATAATTGCTGTCCTGTAAACTTCTTTATTAAAGTATCCAATTTTGAACCATCAGCTCTACATCGTTGCATCATTAAAATTACATACTGTCCGTATTCCTTTAAAATTAACGTTGAAAACATGTCAGATTTACATTCACCGCATTCCATGCTATGATCAGCATCTTTAACTAATTTAGTAAAAGTGACTGATTTACTCTCTGGCAATGTTAAATAAATAAACCTTTCAGAATCAACATTAGAGCCACATGTATTGAAACAGTTTTCACAACTATGTTCCCATTTATAAGAGAGACCAAACATATTTTCTATTTGTACCCCTTCTTCTTCCAGTACCTGAAGAAAATACATCAAGAATTCCTGTGCATCTTGCTGTACATTTTGAGAAAACTGTGTACATCCTGAACATACATCTAAAAGTTTTCTAATTTCAGTAGCAATTTCTATTTTAGTTTTATCAATACTCAGCTTTTCAAAAAGGAGACTCAGCACAGAACAGAATCTTTTTCCCTGATTTACTATTATCTGCTCTTGCAAACTTTCAAGATAAAATACAACATTCAGCACTACATTAGCGTAGCAGTTGACACCAGACCTATTTTCAAAATGACAACCAACAACCTCTTCAACATTGTCCTTTTTCTTTTTGCTTGCAATTACATCACTCTTCTTTTCTTTTCTCTTCTCTACATCCTCATTACAGATATTCTCAATTCTCCTTTTACGAGAAACAGCACTTTTTTCCAACACAGGATACTGACCTAAATGAGGAGCATAGGTTCTTCTTAATCTATTATACTCCTTTACACAATTTGCATCAGCACTAACTTTTGAGTCATCAAAGTCTATCATGAATAAACCAGATAATGTTTTCACTCGTGACAAAGCAACATAAGCCATACCTTCTTTGAACACAGTTGAACCAATGTTCACAAAAGCACAATCTACAGTTAATCCTTGAGACTTGTGAATAGTTACAGCATATGCTAGAGAAAACGGAAACTGCTTCCTACGTACATATAAGTCTTTCACAAGCAAAAAACGGACTGAACAACGACAAATGTCTTTAACCTCTTCAATCTGATCAAACTTTATTTTTAAAAATTCAATCCCATCTTTTTTTTGGTAGTTCACAAAACCCACATCTTTACCCATAGCTCCATTCACTAAACCTTTTTCAACATCCAAATTTCTCCTTAAAAATACTCTACAGTTCATGCAAACATATAGATTTTTTTCTAATCCAGCTGTTTTCGAAATTTTCTTCTCTAGAGAATCCAATTTCTTTCTCAGTTCGCCTGTTAATGTAATTGTAATTCTTTCATGCTGAATTTTGTCCACTGCTTCCAATTTCTTAATCTCTTCCTTTTCCAATTTCAAAAGTTCCTCATTGAATATTGAGCATTCACGTAGAGTTGGCATCAAGCAGAATACACTTTTCTTTTCTGCAATGTTCTTGTATATTTTCTCTGCAACTATTTCTTCCTTTGGGAATAAATTATGTAGCAACCGACTCTGTAATGCTTTCCTGCCAACTTCAGTGAGTAGTCCAATTCTGATATCTTTCAGAATGCTTGCATAATCTTCATCGTTTGCTTGCCTCATATTAGTAGTAAGTTCCTTGTACTCAAAGAAGGACCAAATATTTGCATTACCAATGCTTCCCAATGACTTCTTTGTGTCTTCATGTGTCACAGTATTAAACACTGGTTGTCCTTTAACTGGAGTAAGCTGTAGAAGATCCCCAAAAACTATGACATGTTTTCCACCAAATAACACGTCATAGTCTCTCCTTAGAATTTGCTGCATTCCTAAATGCACAAAGGCAAGCATTAAGTTTGATACCATGCTCACCTCATCAATAATGAGAACTTGCATCTTCTTCAACACTCTTGACACTTCGAAGCATGCTTCTCCTGTTAGCTTGTGGTATTCTATTTTGTTCTCATGCTCCACTGGTAACATTAGCAAACGATGTAAGGTAATTCCTTTTATGTTATATGCTGCTAACCCAGTTGGAGCAGTAACAACACAAGACAAAGTTGAATCCGTTTTTTGCTGTAGGTAGCTTCTGATGACTTTTATTAAGAAACTTTTTCCAGTTCCAGCTTGTCCACTCACATACATCCTGATTGGTTCAAATGATGTGCATGAGCACTCTTTTTTTTCATGTAGTAATCCGTGATCAATTTTGTTTCTGATCTCTTCATAAATTTGTTGCTGTTCTACATTCAGTTGTTCTTCCAAATTTGGTAAGTCTATTAATTCTTCTTCAGCTTGATTCATAGCCGTTTCCACTTCAGTCATGGCTATTGCAGCTTCATTTTCTACGATTGGTTGTCCAAGGGGATCTTGACTGAGCGTTCCTGAACTTTGGCTGTCTTGAGAACTGTCTCTAGCTACTTCAGCTGCAATTGTAGCTTCCTTTTCAATTTCTTCATTTAACATTTGGACATAATTTGTGAAAGTACTGCATTCAATCGTATCTTTACATGCATTAAATGAGTCCTCATAGCTCTGGAATTCTCCAAGTAGTTCATCCTCTGAACGCCATGGTTTGAACAGCTGTAAAAGTGCCAAGTAGTAAAATTCCTTTTTGTCAGTAGTGTCGCAACTCAGCTTCCGGTGATTTATCAAACTTCCTTTTGTTTGCTTCACCAAACATCCTTCCTCACCACTGACTTTATATTTTCCATTGTTGATGTCTTCTGTGGCATTCCGTTTAAAAATGAAGTTCTGCAGCACTTCATAGAGACACATGTTTTCAAGGTGATGACTTCTTTTTGGGTAATATGTGTCCAACATGTTTGTTTTTAAAATGTCTGTACTTTCAGGTTCGAACTGTGCTAAATATTCAATTTCTCCAACAGATTTCAGTACCCGATTTCTCATTGCTGCAAGGCCTAAACTTGCCCAAATTATTCTTCTTGATTTCGAGTAGAGACTTGCAGAAGATAACCTATCTGAACATTTGTAGGATCCAATTTCTCGATGCGATAACATCTTTAAACTGAAACTGTATAACTTCTTACTGACAGTCTTCTCGTGAGAAATCTCTTCCCACATTTCTTTCAATTCAGTCTTTTCTGATTTAGTAATGTAAGACGTTACATATCGAGCAACAGCAATGGAATTGTCAGCTACATATTGTATATCCATGTTAGCATTCCACATGGATAAAATGACTGGGTTGTAGTCATTTATATATTTTGACTCTTCTTTTCTTTTTAGGTTGTATGTATTCTTAGGTGATTTTCTTGTAATAGTATGTCTCACAGCTGACATAAAACTGTTTACTCTTCCTTTTGAAAGAACAGGTCTAGGAAATCCAAATCGACAATTAGTGTAGAATTTATCTTTTGTCTTGTACTTCCGTCGACAGTATTTTCCACACCGATGACTTTGGAAATGTAAAACTTGCTCCTTTAACTTTTTCTCTTCTGTGCTTTTTGGTATAGCACATGTTGCATATTCTTCGATGAAATTTAAAACAGCATCATCAGATTCTGTTCCAAATTTTGGGGCATCCTTGATCCACAACAGCATATGAATATGAGGAGCACCTCTTGCTTGGTACTCTTTTCTCCAAAAGAAATCCACAACTTCTCCAAGAGGTGGATTTTTTTTATTGCAGATGAAGCACATCATAGCCTCAAATCTATGATTGAAATATCTGCAAACATTAACCGTATCCAATGAGCACAGTTCTCCTGCTGTCTTGTATTGGATGTTTTTAATGTTTGAATTTGCCTCTCGTAGAAAATCCAGTAAATCATCCCAAGCGTACTCAGCACAGCTTAGGGTAAGGAACCATGTTTGAGTTCCTAAATTCCGTAACATGCATTTTAATTCACCATGGCGTCGGTACCAATATTCATTTGTCCCACGCTGACAAGCCATCAGATTGATCAGTTGTGTTTCCAAATGATCATCTCGGTGCTGCACTTTCTCCATAAAATCCTTAGCAGACACATTTTGTAAATGTACTCCACTTTTTAAAATGTGATTTACTGCATAAGATAATGCAGACAAGTCGCTTTCAAATAAAAGATGGAACAAATAAGGAATACTTTGATGAAATCTTGGATCTTCTGCATATAGTCTTGTAGTCCGATACTCAGAAGCTGGAATCTGTTCTGGACGTTCATCGTATCGTCCTCCTTTTCCTGTAGGAAACAGCTGGGGAAAACATCGAGCTTCCAAGATCTCCTCCCATACACTCACGGGAGTTCCTTTTGCTTTCTTCATCTGAAACAGATCAATAGTGTCTCTCATAACTTCTTTTGAATGAAGAGGATGTATGCTAAAATGTTCATAAATTTCTTCTTCCTTTGACTTGTCCACTTTTTCAATTTGACCAGTTGGTGTTTCTGTGTCTTCTTGTAAATCTTCTTCTTCTTCTTCTATATAAATTGATTCATACCATTTATTATTTTTTTTCAAATACAAATTTGCTCTTTGTACTTTTCGTACATCTACCAGCTCCTGCCAAATTTTCTTACTCTTTGTAGGTACACCATTAACCAGAATAACTAATGGTTCAGTTTCCAAAGTATCTGTATCAATAGTTTCCATATTTTTTTTCAAATCCAATGGCAAATACACCACTCTTCCTTTTAAACCTCTCAGTAAATCTGAAGGAGTTAATTTACCAGTTTTTGGCTCCATACGTACTATAGTCTGGAACGGATGGACACATTGAATGAGTATAGACTCATAAGTTTTTAAATCAGAAAGTTCAGCAGGAATATCATGCAATTCTAAATTATTATGTACAGCTCTTGCTGGCATTTTATTTTCTTCTAACTTGTTATAACAGTATTTACAAATACGCTGATCTTCACCCAAATCAAAACAATTTTCCAGAAATATATATGTTGCAAAATCCTTCCACTTATAATTATCTTCTTCTTCACTTTTTCTGTAGAGATCAACATTCCTGGTTTGATTTTTATAATGAGTTCTGCGGCAACAAATACAAGTAATATTTGGTCTTTCATTAGAGATAATTGCAAATTTTGTCATTTGATTATCAAATTTCTTACTTACAGAGGGTTCTACATTCTCTTCCACATCTTCCTCGATAACTGTGTCATTATCTGCACTCTCTTGTTCTGGACCAAAGTAACTAAACTGAATTTCATCAGTAACCTTCTCTACATCTGATACCGATCCACGGAACAGAGCCCTATTCAATTCATCTAACTTTATTGCTGGACTTTTAGCAAAATACAATCGTCTCACAAACTTTCTCATTTCAGTATGATGAACTGCCAGCATCCTAAAATGGTGAAAAACACTTTGACACACTTTCCTAGATAGACAAGCCAGAGAGTGTCCTTGCAAACCAGTATTCTCTCTCACTCTGCATGGATCTAGACTTTGAAGCACCTTAATCTTCTGTTTAACACTTTTTTTACTATATTCTCTTAGAAAGTCACGTAATTTATCAATAGATTCCTGACGCACAGTGCAAATACTACTACAATTCCAAGTATACACTGGGGCTTTAGGACGTCTCCCCATAACCTCATCCGCCATCACTTGTTCCTCATCTCTTGGAACCATTTTCTCCTTCTCCATTATACAACCATTTTTCACTTCATAAGCACGACCTCTGGTGTCAACTGCATGCAGCAAACTATTACTTTGAAGATAACTCTCTTCATTAAAAAAAGGTTCACTACTTGAACTATGCATCCATTCTCCTAAAAACACTTTACAAAAGTTTGTTCTTTTCACTAGTCTTTTCCTTTTGCTTTGTGATTTCAGTACATTGACCATTTTATCTAATGTACGCATCCTGTTCAAAATTAAAATGAATAGTTTCCTTTTTAACTCTAAAGCCTTTGCTACAATGGCTTCAATTTCTTTTTTTCTCTTATAAAATTTCGCTTTTTTCTTATATTTCTTCACATCCTTTATCAAATTGGACATAACTCTTCTCTGAAACATTTTTCTACGAATCTCTTTAAACGCTGTTTTTCTTTTTAAGTTAATCTTTATTGTTTCTGAAGGTATATTTGCATTAACTAAATGCTCAATTTTTTCCTGTAGTTTTCTATTTAAAACAGTATTTCCAGTACAGACATTTTGTACATTTTTCCTTTTTTTGAAGATATTTTTTTAAAAATCTTTTGTCTGCTTACCAGAAGACTTTCTCTTTTTCCCAACATGAGCATCTCCAACTAACTTGGGTCCTCCAGTTGTCTTCAAATATAGATTTTTTTTCTGGTTTTTCCTTACTCTGGATTTTGTAGGCATCTTTAATTTTGTTCACTGCTCTTCAGCAATACCTGAAAGAAACTAAAAAAAAATTCCTTTATTTTATTTAAATATATTACTATATTTTTTATTATCTTTTCAAATCTTAAAATACTATGTACCCCTGTCCTACAAGTGAAAATCACAATAAAACCATCACGAATTAAATATCTAAAAACAATTCCTGTTTGCACACAGACTCATGGTGTGATTTTATGCAGAAAAAGACATTTCTTTGCCAATTTGAAAGCACACTTACTACTCTTTTTTTGCCAAGTGATAAGTACTTTTACAGTCTGACACATTTTCAATCCACTTTTCAGAATCAGAAGAGAGCACATGTCCAAACAGCTTTTTGAGACCAGGAACATGTGTAACCTGGGTGAATGACTACACTCCAGCAAAGGCAACCAGCCTTAGTGATGTTGAATGTATTTGCATTACTCACTGCAACCTCAAACACCACTCGGTTGTGAATACTATGCATGATTCTCCAGGATAAACAGCTGGGTGTGTGCTAAGAGTCTGCTTCTGCTGAAAAATAGCTGCCCCTTTCCTACTAATGCAAATCTAAAATTACCAGAGTAATACGCAATAAATCTCTGACAACAATTCCTGTTTGCACACAGACTCATGGTGTGATTTTATGCAGAAAAAGAAATTTCTTTGCCAATTTGAAAGCACACTTACTACTCTTTTTTTGCCAAGTGATAAGTACTTTTACAGTCTGACACATTTTCAATCCACTTTTCAGAATCAGAAGAGAGCACATGTCCAAACAGCTTTTTGAGACCAGGAACATGTGTAACCTGGGTGAATGACTACACTCCAGCAAAGGCAACCAGCCTTAGTGATGTTGAATGTATTTGCATTACTCACTGCAACCTCAAACATCACTCGGTTGTGAATACTATGCATGATTCTACAGGATAAACAGCTGGGTGTGTGCTAAGAGTCTGCTTCTGCTGAAAAATAGCTGCCCCTTTCCTACTAATGCAAATCTAAAATTACCAGAGTAATACGCAATAAATCTCTGTCAACAATTCCTCTTTGCACACAGAGTCATGGTTTGATATTAGGCAGAAAACCAAATTTCTTTGCCAATTTGAAAGCACACTTACTACTCTTTTTTTGGCAAGTGATAAGTACTTTTACAGTCTGACACATTTTCAATCCACTTTTCAGAATCTGAAAACAGCACATGCCCAAACAGCTTTTTGAGACCAGGAACATGTGTAACCTGGGTGACTGACTACACTCCAGCAAAGGCAACCAGCCTTAGTGATGTAGAATGTATTTGCATTACTCACTGCAACCTCAAACACCACTCGGTTGTGAATACTATGCATGAGTCTACAGGATAAACAGCTGGGTGTGTGCTAAGAGTCTGCTTCTGCTGAAAAATAGCTGCCCCTTTCCTACTAATGCAAATCTAAAATTACTAGAGTAATACGCAATACATCTCTGTCAACAATTCCTCTTTGCACACAGAGTCATGGTTTGATATTAGGCAGAAAACGAAATTTCTTTGCCAATTTGAAAGCACACTTACTACTCTTTTTTTGGCAAGTGATAAGTACTTTTACAGTCTGACACATTTTCAATCCACTTTTCAGAATCTGAAAACAGCACATGTCCAAACAGCTTTTTGAGACCATGAACATGTGTAACCTGGGTGACTGACTACACTCCATCAAAGGCAACCAGCCTTAGTGATGTTGAATGTATTTGCATTACTCACTGCAACCTCAAACACCACTCGGTTGTGAATACTATGCATGATTCTACAGGATAAACAGCTGGGTGTGTGCTAAGAGTCTGCTTCTGCTGAAAAATAGCTGCCCCTTTCCTACTAATGCAAATCTAAAATTACCAGAGTAGTACGCAATAAATCTCTGTCAACAATTCCTCTTTGAACACAGAGTCATGGTTTGATATTAGGCAGAAAACGAAATTTCTTTGCCAATTTGAAAGCACACTTACTACTCTTTTTTTGGCAAGTGATAAGTACTTTTACAGTCTGACACATTTTCAATCCACTTTTCAGAATCTGAAAACAGCACATGTCCAAACAGCTTTTTGGGACCATGAACATGTGTAACCTGGGTGACTGACTACACTCCAGCAAAGGCAACCAGCCTTAGTGATGTTGAATGTATTTGCATTACTCACTGCAACCTCAAACACCACTCGGTTGTGAATACTATGCATGATTCTACAGGATGAACAGCTGGGTGTGTGCTAAGAGTCTGCTTCTGCTGAAAAATAGCTGCCCCTTTCCTACTAATGCAAATCTAAAATTACCACAGTAATACGCAATAATTCTCTGTCAACAATTCCTCTTTGCACACAGAGTCATGGTTTGATATTAGGCAGAAAACGAAATTTCTTTGCCAATTTGAAAGCACACTTACTACTCTTTTTTTGGCAAGTGATAAGTACTTTTACAGTCTGACACATTTTCAATCCACTTTTCAGAATCTGAAAACAGCACATGTCCAAACAGCTTTTTGAGACCATGAACATGTGTAACCTGGGTGACTGACTACACTCCAGCAAAGGCAACCAGCCTTAGTGATGTTGAATGTATTTGCATTACTCACTGCAACCTCAAACACCACTCGGTTGTGAATACTATGCATGATTCTACAGGATAAACAGCTGGGTGTGTGCTAAGAGTCTGCTTCTGCTGAAAAATAGCTGCCCCTTTCCTACTAATGCAAATCTAAAATTACCACAGTAATACGCAATAATTCTCTGTCAACAATTCCTCTTTGCACACAGAGTCATGGTTTGATATTAGGCAGAAAACGAAATTTCTTTGCCAATTTGAAAGCACACTTACTACTCTTTTTTTGGCAAGTGATAAGTACTTTTACAGTCTGACACATTTTCAATCCACTTTTCAGGATCTGAAAACAGCACATGTCCAAACAGCTTTTTGAGACCAGGAACATGTGTAACCTGGGTGAATGACTACACTCCAGCAAAGGCAACCAGCCTTAGTGATGTAGAATGTATTTGCATTACTCACTGCAACCTCAAACACCACTCGGTTGTGAATACTATGCATGATTCTACAGGATACATAGCTGGGTGTGTGCTAAGAGTCTGCTTCTGCTGAAAAATAGCTGCCCCTTTCCTACTAATGCAAATCTAAAATTACCAGAGTAATACGCAATAAATCTCTGTCAACAATTCCTCTTTGCACACAGAGTCATGGTTTGATATTAGGCAGAAAACGAAATTTCTTTGCCAATTTGAAAGCACACTTACTACTCTTTTTTTGGCAAGTGATAAGTACTTTTACAGTCTGACACTTTTTCAATCCACTTTTCATAATCTGAAAACAGCACATGTCCAAACAGCTTTTTGAGACCAGGAACATGCGTAACCTGGGTGAATGACTACACTCCAGCAAAAGCAACCAGCCTTAGTGATGTAGAATGTATTTGCATTACTCACTGCAACCTCAAACACCACTCGATTGTGAATACTAAGCTTGATTCTACAGGATATGCAGCTGGGTGTGTGCTAAGAGTTTACTTCTACAGTAAAAAAGATGCCCCTTTCCTAGTAATGCAAATCTACAATTACCAGAGTAACACCAAATAAATCTCTGTCAACAATTCCTCTTTGCACACAGAGTCATCTTCTGATTCTATGCAGAAAACAGTATTCCTCATTCATACCAGTACACCTTAATTTATGGTGAAAACATAGTCCATAATATTTTACATGTTCCTTACATTTAAATTTCTCCCAAAACAAAAAATGAAAAACACAACTTCAACAAAAGGAATCCCAATTCTATTATTCATTTCTATATTTACCACATACATCCCCTCTCAAACTCATAACTCACCTTTATATTTAGTTAGTTGTGAAAGAAATGTGGCACTCAAACAGCAGATTATCAGAGCCAGGATCTCTGTTCTGTACACCTCTCTCCTCTCAGCAGAACCAGATAATGGCAATGTTTCCCTCTCTTTTTCCACACATATACATGTTAATTACAAATCTCAGTGCTTCCCCCTTTTTTTCAAATGAAATCACACATTTCTATTGGTTGAAAACCAACCCTTTTCCAAAAGTACCCTTCCCCCAACTTGACTTCTGCCTGCTACCATAGCAACAGCTCATGGAACACTGCTGTGTGGAGTCAGGTCAGAAGTTCACCACACAATGTTTCATTTCCAAAGAGCAAGAGTTCTTGACTTTTCAAACTTAACAGCAAATCCATACTAATGTTCTTTGGTAACACATTTTTCTGTACCAATACAAAACATGCTTCTATAAATTTACACATACAGCCTAGTTTTTAGTGTAGAATGGTTTGAAACAGCCAATGAGTTCTTTTTATTTTAAAAAAATATGTATGCCTCCATTTCCAAACTGTCTTTCATTTCATTTTCCCATTCTACTGAAATACACCTCCTGAGTGCATCCAGATCTCCTTTGAAGATGTTCACAGTGTGGATTGTAGGGCACAGCTATGTCTTCTGGAGTGAAAAGTATGCAGAGAAAACAGGTATGGTGAGAGACCTTGCTTTGCCAAATGTAGACATTAAATGGATTGGTCAGAGAGGGTTAAAGTGGCACCAATTGATGCCATTGGTGAAATCCTTCATGCAAATCCAACACCCTGACCTCATAATAGTGCACTGTGGTGGCAATGACCTAGGCACTTTGACTGGTGTAGGTCTGGAAATGCTTATGAAGGAGACCTTTGCGCAACTGTTTTCACTTTTCCCTAAAACTGCCTTTGCGTATTCTAACATATGCCAAAGGCAAAAATGGAACTGGTCCAATCAATTTTGTCCACAGATTGACAAAGCAAGAAAGCACGTCAACAAATCTGTTTCTGCTTTCCTCCGAGACTATGGTATGGGTTCCATTTACCACAACAACTTGCGTTACAACATGCAAGACATTTATAGAGGAGATGGTGTACACTTCACTGATGAAGGGAACAGAGTCTTCCTCTTGAACCTTAAACTCTGCATCGGTACTTACTTGTAGGTACCACTAAAAAATCACTTCTTAAACACAACGGCTCTTTTTAGAGCCCCCTAATATCTAAACACTTAAATCTGAATTTAATTTCTTTTTTTATTTTTTTTCTGCTGTACGCGTACGGTAAGCTTACCGTACGCGCACTCCGCGATTTTTAAAAAAAAATTAATAAATGTATTTTTCGTACTTTTGTGTCCTTCTTTGACCCCCTTTCAAATGTTAGGGGGTCTGTAACTCTCTTCCTTGCCCCCTTTTCACGTTATCTCCCTTTTTTTTTCTGTGTGAAACACACAAAATGGCGGCCGACACTTCCTGATTTCGTCCGATTCGAATGTTTACAGTCATCTGACAACCAATCAGATTTGAGCTCGCGCACGGCACCGTACGCGTACGGTAAGCTTACGGTACGCGCTCGGAGCGCGCCTATAGATATATATATTGCTTTAAATGCTATTTTCTCAGGAACTACTGAACAGATTTACATCAGACCTACAAAAGGCACATCCTTGACCTGCGGACTACCTCTCTGCCAAATTACAAGTAATTCTGTTCAGCCGTTCGGGCTGTAGCTCGGACTAAAGGTCCTATGGAAAAATGCATGGGGAAAACGCGTTTTGGGACCCCCCCTTTTTCTCAGCCCCCGCTTTATGAATCCCCCCGAGACTTTCAGGGAAGGAGCGGAGCGGAGCGCCCCACCTATTTTGAGAATTTCGCGAGGATTCGTTAACCGGCGCCAAAGTTATTCCAAATAGAATGTTGCGGATTTCCTATGGAAACACGGTCCTAACTATAACTACCTACTGGCGACCGCCAGTAGGTAATATATATATACATATATATATATATATATGAGCTTGCTTCGCTCACACGTTTCTTCCAAGAAAAACAAGAACGAACGTGCACCTCGTTGTATGATTCAAAGATTTTTATTTCTCCTTGTCTGCCATTACGCGTTTCAGCCGTCAAAAGCGGCCTTGATCACATGACAATGTTCAGACATTTTTTCTCATTATTTAAAGTGCTAGTGCTTCCAAAACCAACCTATCACACATGTAGAAGTTGATAAACAATGAAGAAAGACTGAACTAATATCCTATTAATGAGGATCCACATATGTAGTTCATGTACTATAGACTTAATTGCAAGAATACAATAAAAAAAAACAATATTGGTAAAATACCTCCTTAGTACATTTCATACATGCCCATGAAGGCAATTATAACAATTAAAAAAAAACATTGATGGTATTTATAATTTCCCTCTTTAACTGTTTGAATATAAAACGGTAAATAACCCTCATAGGGCTATTCTCAATCAATGTGGTGTTTGCAAATAATTGTTTAAATACAAATAAGTAAGTAACCTTCGTTGAAATATTTTCAGTCGTTCTATTACATGCGTGATTGTGAAAAAGAATTATTAAGTGAATAATTGAAATCTACTTGCCATTTATCTATATAAACTACTTCTTGAGTACCACATCGGTTGCAATTTGAAGACAATTGTCTGTATTAAGGGCGTCTATGTTAAATACAATAGAAAAGTGCATTGATAAATAATCATTGCATTAAATTCCCATATTTACAAATTGTAAATTCATTAATGCAAACATGAGGCCCTCAGTAATCGAAAAAAGTGCAGAAAGTGCTAATTGGTTCAAAAGAGCCAATAAAAATCTAAAACAAGAGGAATTGATATTTTTACATACATGCCAATAGAGATGCTAATAGGGGAGTCAGGATGATTGGGCTAATATTTTTGCTGTATCATTTGATAACCTTGATCTATAAACCATCAGAACAAACAGTAGACATAAAATATTAAAACCATATGTCTAAAATGTAAGTCTAAAAAGTTTAAAATACAATAAATATTGGGATAAGAGCAATAAGATATCCTATAAATAGACAGGGCCAAACGTACATAGCAAATAATTCACAAATTCCTTATTTCAGGTACAATCCATTTTTCTAGTACAGTAGGAGATTACAAATAAGTGTAGAGGTCTTCAGTTGCATTTAATCCTCTTGGGTGCTTACAGTCAAATTCTAATATATAGTGAGTTTCTAGCCGCCTAAGCTTCACTTCTCTGTCCCCTCCCCTTTTGGTGACGGGGATAGCCTCTATGACAAAATATTTTAAATGATTAGGATCACTGTCATGAAAGGTTTGGAAGTGTCTTGCGACTGGATAGTTTTGATCTTTATTAATCATCGCTCGTATGTGCTGCAATATTCTCTTGTGTGCAGCTAATCTTGTACTCCCTATATACTTCAGATGGCAACTGCATTCCAAAACATATACTGCAAATTCCGTTTTGCACGTGAGATGTTGCTTGATCTCCCGGATCTTAGGTGAGAATGCTGTAGTATATGTTTTTGTATTGTTACCAAATTTGCAGGCCTTGCAAGTAGAACACTTGAAAAAACCCTTTCTAGCAGTGAGCCACATATCCTTGCGACTCACATCTTGACTGTTGTTTGTTAATTTGTTACCCAAACTTTTTGTTTTCCTATAAGTGATGGAGGGATTAGTGAGCATGTTACCTCCTATCACCGGGTCATCTTGTATAAAATGCCAATTCCGCCTAATAATATTTCTGATCTGCCTTTCCTGTTTAGAGTATGACAGAATCAATCTAACCGGTTGGGCGGAAGTGTTGACCCTTTGCTCAGGACGATTGGCCTTGTAAATTAAAAGTTCCTCTCTTGCCTTGGAACGTGACCTTCTGATGGCTGCGTCAACCACTCCTGCATTATATCCTCTAGCTAGGAACCTAGTACGGCTCTCCTGCTGTTTGATTTTCATTTCTTCCTCACTGCTGCATATTCTCCGAATACGTAGCATTTCCCCGTACGGAATGCTTTTAATTAAGTGAGGAGGGTGAGCCCTTGATGCATGGAGGATAGTGTTCCCTGCAGTGGGCTTTCGAAATAATGTAGTGGTTAAACTGCTATTTTCTACTGTTATCTGTACATCTAGAAAGGACACTGTTTGTTTACTGATGGTATGAGTAAATTTTAGATTAATATCATTATTATTGATCTGATCAATGAATTCGACAGCTTCCCTCTCAGTTCCCCTCCAGACAATAAACAAATCATCAATAAATCTGTACCAACAGATAACATTGTTGTTATAGGTGTAGTCATATTGTCGCATGAGGACCAGCTCCTCCCACCAGCCCATGAAAATACAGGCATAGCTGGGAGAAAAACTGGCCCCCATGGCTACACCCTGCGTTTGTTGGTACATTTGTCCATTAAAAAGGAAGAGGTTGTTGTCAAGACTAAATAATAACATGTCCAAAAGCATTTTTGTGTGTTGAGCATACACGATGGATCTACTACTGAGAAAATACTCTACTGCTCTCAAGCCATCCTTATTACGTATACACGTGTATAGTGAGCACACATCTAAGGTTATCAACAGGTAATCTGTGCTCCATTCTAGATTGTTAATTTTGTTTAAAAAATCACACGTATCCTGAATATATGATTTTAAGTTCCTCATATATGGCTGCAGAAAGTAGTCTATATATTTAGATAGATTCTCCAGTGGTCCATCGCAAGCAGCAATGATTGGTCTGCCAGGGGGTTTATTCATGTTTTTATGTACTTTAGGTATAAAATATATACATGGGATCGTAGGATGTTCTCTTTTGAGGAATTTATATTCATCTCCACTCAATAATCCCAGGCCTTTCCATGCCAGCAGATATTTAGCCAGCACTTCCTGTGTGATCTTATATTTAGCTCTTATATTTAGCGGGAGTGCTCTTCCTGTAACATTGTTCATCATTGAGTTGGGTATAAGCCTCTTTGAGATATTCCTCCATAGACCATAAAACAATGTTACCCCCCTTGTCTGAATTCCTGACAACAATGTCTTTCTTTTGTAATTTAGCAATCAGTTGGTAATATTTCCTTTCTTTGTTGGTATATTTCCTGTCCGGGCTGTTGACTATGTGGTTAAGTTTTTTAATTTGGTTGACCACATGTTCATTAAATGCATCAAGCCCGTCCCTTGCCATGATTGGTACAAATTTAGATTTGTTTTTGAACGGGGTTGTTGGTCTAACACATTCCAGCATATCACGATATGTTTCCACATCAGACACCAACAATCCCGAATAGTTATCTTGTTCCACATTATTGGTATTCCTTTCTGATTGATCAGTGAATGCTCTAAGCTGGTGAAATTTGAGTAATTTCAGTTTCCGTATGAATTGATAGACATCCACACGAGTAGTAGTGTACTGAAAGTTTGACTCCTGGCAGTGGGACAGTCCCAGAGTTAGAATTTGGGCTTCAGCTGCCGATAGGTTAATGTTAGCCAGGTTTATAATAGAGTTAGTATCATGTTCGTTGGTGGGGGGGATGGCGCTGTAATTTCCAGTACCTTTTACTGCCTCCTTCCCCTGCCTCGTCCCCGCTTCCTGAATTCTCCTTTTTCGGCTTGCCTGGCGTCGCTCCCTTCGCCTTTTTGATTTTGTTTTGTTGCTTGTCCCTGGTTGCGTGGTCTTAGTGTGTCCCGCCTGCTTTGTTTTAAAATATTCAATTCTTCCCCCAGAGTCAGTTTGATTCCATCTTGGGTGATCCTTCTGCTGCTTTCATTGTCTGATTCACTATGCGGGACCGAACTAAGGTCAGACGCGGTAGCCAATTCACCGCTTTGCTGTGCCGGTGCGATTGTATCTTTACCTTGCGTGCGTTTCCTTGCTGTCGCTTCTCGTAATGAATCATAGCGTCTGGCAAATGTAAATATTTGACCACTCGCGTAGTCATCGCGGTCCCGCTTAAACTTGAAAGTCTTACGCGCTTTTATTTTTTCCTCCTCTTTGGCAAGTCTACCATTCATTTCTTCTCTAAATCTGTGGCTTGCCTGTGAATCCCCTTCAGTAGCAGTAATGTCACCCTCCAAGATGTCAATTTTTCCTTGCAACTCTTCCCGGTCTATATCAGCATATTTGACCAGAATTTCTACCAGGCGTCGCGACGATTCCAGGTTGCATTCTCCCCATTCGGCCATCATGAGTGGGTTAGGCGCCTCATAACTAGGGGCTATCATAATACGTAGTCCTCTAGGTATTCGCCCCACATCAAGATACCTTTTAAGGGAGCGTGCTTCCCACCATTTGGACTGCTCTTGTTTTTTTAGTTTTTTTAGTTTTTCCAACATTTTAAATTTCTCCTTTACCCCAATAGCACCGCCATTGGCATGAACATCTTTGTTTTTTCCTCTACTAGCACCATTTGTGTCCCCAGTGTCATCCGAGAACATCTCCTCTGCGGCAAGTTCTCGAGTTCTGAGCATGTCGGCAGACATATTTGCATATAAGGATGAAGGTTATTTATTTAGATCCTCCTATGTAATCCGGTCGTTCCAAATGAAACCAGGGATTATGCGAAGGATTGAAAAAACCTCCCGACCCGTGTGGTGTTAATATTCAAGCAGCGTACCTTGAGTCTGGTTTACCAGAAGATTTTCTCTCGCCGTCACTTACGGAGAGCGCTTCCGTCCGTTGACCGCTCCGCCGAGTAGGACAATCCTGATGGAAACGCCGGTGAGTGTGGGCTGGGAAGCTCCGGTATGCCTCGGTCTGCTTGTGAAATTCCGCGGTTAGAGTTCCATGCCGCTTGGTCTCACCACTCTGGGGGGCTCTGCTTCCTTTCGTTTGAACGAACTCCCAATAGTGCCCCGGGGGTCCCCGCTAAAGCAGTTGCACGAGCCCGTGCAATCGAAAGCGGAGGCCTAGAACAGGGCAAGCGGCTGTCGTAAGCTGAGCCTTCTCCTCGGGGGGGGTCCATGAGCCGGTAACAGTCGAACACCAGGTCGCCAGTAGATAGTTATATTTAGGACCGTGTTTCCATAGGAAATCCGCAACATTCTATTTGGAATAACTTTGGCGCCGGTTGACGAATCCTCGCGAAATTTTCAAAATAGGTGGGGCGCTCCCCTTCCGCTCCTACCCTGAAAGTCTCGGGCGGATTCGTCAAGCGTGGGCTGAGAAAAAAGGGGGGTCCCAAAACACGTTTTCCCCATGCAATTTTCCATAGGGACCTTTAGTCCAAGGTACAGCCCGAACGGCTGAACAGAATTACTTGAAATTTGGCAAAGAGGTAGTCCTCAGGTCAGGCTTGTGCCTTTTGCATATATGGTGTCAATCTGTTCAGTAGTTCCTGAGAAAATCAAAAGTAAAATCACATACATATCTGGGCGGAGCCTAACCACACATCTCATCGTGAGATCTGATTGGCTGTCAGTACTTCATCCAAGAAGTGTTGGCAGCCATCTTGGGACCAATATACATGATAGCACCTCATTAAAATGCATTGCAGTCAATAGAAGGTTTTAAGACTTTACTTACATTATAAATCATTTGTTGATGGTACCATACTCATTTTAGGAATTGTGGTGTGTTCTAAGGTGATTTTACTATGTGAAAAAGCCTTCTGCTGTGATATCACGAACCATGTTTGAGAGAAAACTATTTTCTCATACTTTTCCCACAGAGGTTTGGAAGGTGATCTATAAGCTAAACTGAGAGCATATTTTCTGTAAATTCACATTATCTTTCTCAGTTATGTAAGAATGAAGTCTGACATTCTCAGTAAAACATGTACATCCAACAAGGGCAGAGACTGTCAGTTGATTCCTTTGTGTTCTACTGCAGCTTCCCAGAGTGCTCTAAAGAACAACTAGAGCGCTAACAGTCTTACTTATGACAAAAGTATGGCACACGGCACACCTGAAGCCATCTTGATTGGAATAAAGTGGTAACACTTAAAACATTTAATTTACAAAGGAACAAAATGAGGGGGTTCATTTTGCCATATAAATTATGATTAGTGCTGCAGAAAGAAAAACTAGGGCACATTTTGACTTCTGACATCCTCTTTTATTTCATAAAAACATTCTGACATGCAGACTGAAACATGCACTTTGAATACCAGCAACAGACTTGCCTGGTGAGCAGTAGCTTTACTACAGTGATCTAATGAGCAACTAGAGTGCTAACATTCAGAATTTATGGAAAATGTGTGACACATCTGAATGCCTTCTTGATAGAATCAAAGTAAAAAACTGAAAGTATTTCCTACTGAGGAGACTGCAGTAAATGAGGAAATTAGGAAACTTCATAACAAATACATCTCCCAAGATGGCCACCAGAGACAAAAGAGCCCAAATGTAGCCCAAATATCACCCAGATGTAGCCCAAGTATAGCCCAATGACAGAATGTCCCAGAGTGTTCTTAAGAACAACTAGAGCGCTAACAGTCTTACTTATGACAAAAGTATGGCACACCTGAAGCCATCTTGATTGGAATAAAGTGGTAACACTTAAAAAATTTAATTTACAAAGGAACAAAATGAGGGGGTTCATTTTGCCATATAAATTATGATTAGTGCTGCAGAAAGAAAAACTAGGGCACATTTTGACTTCTGAAATCCTCTTTTATTCATAAAAACATTCTGACATGCAGACTGAAACATGCACTTTTAATACCAGCAGCAGACTTTTGTGGTGAGCAGTAGCTTTACTACAGTGATCTAATGAGCAACTAGAGTGCTAACATTCAGAATTTATGGCAAATGTGTGACATATCTGAACACCTTCTTGATGGAATCAAAGTAAAAAACTGAAAGCATTTACTACTGAGGAGACTGCAGTAAATGAGGAAATTAGGAAACTTCATAACAAATAAATCTCCTAAAATGGCCACCAGAGACAAAAGAGCCCAAATGTAGCCCAAATATCACCCAGATGTAGCCCAAATGTAGCCCAATGACAGAAGTGTGCAAAACACTTATTTTTTGTGTATTTGCAGTTTTATATAGTGCAGACTTGTCAGGTATTGGAGTGCTTTAAAGGAACATTGGTTACATCACACAAGATCAAATTCATTTTGGTTGTAGACATGGGGAGATTAAGTGATTTGACCAGAATCACAGAATGTTGAGCTGAAGCAGAAACTCCAACCTGGTTCCCCAGTTGCACAGTCTGCAGCTCTGGAAGTAACACCACACCCTCTCCCCTTGGATGCAACATTTAATCAAGTGGTCAACTGGATAAAAAAACTAAGATTACAAATAATTTAAAAGTTCTTTGTCGCTATTTGAAAACTCAGAAAATATGTCCTCATTTTAGTTTTTTAGAGCACTAACCATAATTTTGATGAAAATAAGACCCTCTCATATATGTAATTTCTAAAGGAAATGCTCTAGGCATTATAGTTTTGATTACATGAAGATGACGTCAGGCATTCCACACTTTTGTAATAAATATAGAATGTTAGAGGCAGAGGCCAGGGGCACTGACTCTGAAAATTGAAGGCAGTTAGGAGAGTGCAGAGGCAGCAATTTGACCACACTAGGCAGGCAGGAAGGGCAGTGGCAGCACAGCAGACTATGGAGGGCAGTGGAAAGGGGGGCAGGGGCAACACACCAACAATACAGGACTGGCAAGAGAGGCTGTGGCAATATAATAGACCATTGTGGGCAGAAGGAAGAGGCAGTGGTCATACAACCATACATGCCAACAGACCCGTTTCAGCCAGGAAACGTCCAATGTTTTTAAGCTCAAATGGGCTTTACTTGATCTGTTTCCTGTCTACAATCTTCTCTTTTTCAATGTAACTCAAAGGGGAAAATCAATACCCCAGTTTTATTTCAAAATCTCCCTCTTACCAAGTTCAAAATGTTCGCAAGTATGGTACATTGGATCATGGTAGGCAGGAGGAATTGGGGTAGGGACATGGACTCGGATAACAGAGGACAGGAGGGACATTGAGAGGTGCACCAAACTGACCCTACAGGGCTGGCATCAGTGTTTGCAGCAGCACAATACACCACACAGGGCATGCGGGACGGGAGTGCAGCACAACAATCCATAGAAACCAATAGGGAGGGGACAGGACCATGCACATGGACAACAGACAACAGAGGGGAAAGAGGCAATGGTAGCTAGCTGACCATAATGGACAGACAGGAGAGAAAGCTGCAGCATAACAGACCATAAAGGGCAGGAGGGACGGATCAGGGGCATTACAATGGAACCGACAAGCCAGGAGGGAGGAAATAGGGGTCTGCACATGGAAACAGAGGGCTGGGGGCAAGGGGGCAGGGCAGGAGCAGCAAGATGACCATGGAGGTCAGGCAGGATGGGCACTAGAAACAAGACACACCATGGAGAGCAACAGTGAGACTATGATGGCATACACACAGACCATGGAGGGGAGGTGGGAGGGGGTCAGGAGCAGCTAGCTGACCACACAGGGAAGGTGGGAGGGGCCATGGCAACACAGAAGAACATGCATGGTAAGCGGGAGGGTTAGTGGCAGCACAATGGCTATGATGGGCAAGAAGGATGGTGCAGGGGCATGCACAAAGGACCATGGAGGATAGAAGGGAGGGTCAGGACCTGGGCACAGACAAGAGAGTTCAGGGGAAGGGGCCTCACAACAGACCGCGCGGGGCAGGCAGGAGGAGCAGTTGCAGCACAACAGACCAGGGAGGGCAGAAGGGTGTGGCAGTAAAATGGACCATGGAGGACAGGAGGAAGGGGATAGGGGCATGGCATGTGGACAGGCAGGGTGGAGGTGGCAGGGACAGGTTACAGTCATCTGACAATGCTAGGCAGGTGGTAGGGGAGTGGCAGCTCAACAGAACACTCAGAGTAGATAGGAGTGGCAGGTCCATGGAACATGGTGGTCAAAAAGGATGGAGCAGGGGCATGCACAAAGACATCGGAGGGCAGGGGGAAGGAGAATAGGGGCAGCAAGCAAAGCACAGAGGCTAAGCAGGAGGTCAATAATGGGCCATAGAATTGGCAATGGAGGGCAGGATGAGTGGACTGGTACATCATGCTAAATGCAGGGCAGTGGCAGCACATCAGACCATGCATGGCAGGAGGGAGGAGGCTAGTCCATGGATTCAGACAACAGAGGATAGGGAGGAGGTGGATGGGGCAGCAAGCTAACTGTTCATAGAAGGTGGGTATTAGGAACTTTATTGTTTTTAAAATGTGTGTCTGTGCGAACTACTTAAAATATGAACAAGTATGCAGCATAATCTCACTTTTATTCAGGAAGAAGAGGACGTTTGGGACTGTGACTCCGGGCTCACTTGGCAGAAACATCCCCTGACCCTCCACCCCCCATCGCAAAATGTAATGCCCGTGAAAAGGGTAGGTGGACGCAGTGTTATATAGAACATAGTCCTGAGAGCACAATTGAAAATGAAAACTAGATATAGTATATGGTATAAACTATGCACCAAAAAGTGTGATATAAGATGAACCAGGGCGTGAAATATAATATGCAATACATTGTGCGCAATGACAGATTCATGGGAGAGCGCGAGATAGCACAGGCACTAGCGCTTGCTATGTGATATGCGCCTTGGAGTGTAATATGCACAGGGCAGTGTTGTGTAACCTAAGTAGTCTCTAAAGTTGTAATATAAAATATGTGCTGGGTAGTGTAACATTGCATATGCACTGTGACAAAGATATGGATTCCAGATTGTAATATGTATGGCATAGCGCTGGGCTTTATAACAAAGGCATCGAGGAAGGCACGTTAGATGGGGCAATATAACCCGTGCGAAGGCAAGTGTGGCATGACATATTCACGGGTGGTGTTACAGTGCACATGGGCTAGAGAGTGTCATAGCATATGCACTAGCTGGTGGAATACAACACAGAGGTGTGTGGCACTCGGCGGGCACTGGTGGGTGTAACACAGCATTGGGCTCAGCCAGGAGCACACTGTGACTCTCGTGAGGTTTGTCTCCTTTCCAGAGAGTAAAATAAAAAGTATTACACATCCGGCAGTGGATGTGTGTTTTATTAACTGTGAGGGGGTTTCTTGCATAGTTTAGTCGAATTTTTGTCGAATCCCCTTTGAATGGCTTGGTGTGCATGTTTATTAAATGTGCCCGTCAATAGCTACCCATGTTTGTATGAATAAACGACAATTGTGTCTACTTGGAGAGTACCCAGTAGCGGTGGCGCCGGGATTAGGAACGGTAGGGTGTCAGACATGTCAGAGCTTCACTAGCGGTGTGAATACATTCTACGTGGATTCATTGTATGCATAGTCGCCTTTTAATGAATATCACGCAAATCGTCATGGTGATAGGTACATACGGTTTGTCCAGCATGTCCTAGGTGTTTCTACAAATATATATATATTTTTTTAAATAAAAAACAAAGGCCGGCCCCGGGGGATGGGGTCCCCGGGGCCATAAGTGGCCTTGGGAGGGCAACATTTATTTTTTTCAACAAAAAAAATTAGGGTGCAGGCCCTGGGGGATAGGGTCCCCAGGGCTAATAAATTAAAAAAAGAAAGGGGGCCACACAGCCCTCCTTCTTAAAAATAAATAAATAAAAGACCGGCATCGCGCCGGAGGCCACGCCCCCTCCTTGCAGCACTCTGCAAACGCGCCCCCTGGCCAGTTGTAAGTTGAGGAATTCATTCCCCTTCAATACTGAGGGTCCCTGAGGGCCAACTAGCCCAACAGGTATCTCCAGTATGTGCCAGGGAGCTGCGTTGCAGACAGGTGTTCTGAGGCCACGACCCTTTTTACACCTCCATGCAATGCAGCTCTGTGGCGCTTACTGGAGGTACCTAGTGGGCTAGTTTGACCCTAGGGACCCTTAGGATTCAAGGGGACTTAATCTCTCAACTCAGAATGCCCACAGGCCCTGTGGCGCGTTTTTAAGTTGGGGAAATAATTCCCTTTCAATCCTGAGGGACCCTGGGGTCCAACTAGCCCACCAACTGCTTCCAGTAAGCACCACTGCTCTGCGTTGCAGAGAGGTGGTGCAGGCCGTGCCACTTTTTACACCTCTCTGCAACGCAGCTCTGTGGCGCTTACTGGAGGTACCTAGTGGTCTAGTTGGACCCTAGGGACCCTCAGGATTCAAGGGGACTTAATCTCCCAACTTAAAACGGCTACAGGGCGTGTTTACACAGTGGGGAAGGGAGGGGACGGGGCATGAGGTGACGTGTTCAAACACGCCCTGTGGTGCGTTTTAAGAGGTAGTTTTAATTCCCTGCCCTATTATATAGTAGGGGCTTACAGAGGAGGTCATGCTAATCACAAGGGGACCCCAACACATAGTGTGCCCTGGTATATTTAGGTGTTTTCACTGTAGTCTTTTAACATAGCACTGGCTCTAGGACTGGTTAGTCAGACTCAGTTACCACCAGCATCCGTCTGAAAAAGTTGAGGGTACAGGATGATTTTGCAAAAAGGCTTGTTTCTGCTCTTCTGTTTGTTCTTTCTGCACGTTATACTTCTTCCTGCACTTTTCTTCGTCTTTGAGGACTTCTGTTGCTTCTTTCTGCATTTCTTTTTTTTCTTTCTGTGCGTTTTTCCTTCTTTCTTCACATGTCCTATCTCTTTAGGCATAGCTAGAAATTAGCATTTAAAAAACCTTTGAAAGTCACTGAAAAAAACATAGGTTTCAGGCACGTTATAGCTAGGAATTAGCATTTAAAAAACCTTAGAAATTCACTGAAAAAACCATAGGTTTCAGGAGCGTTATAGTTAGCTGGACTTTTCACTCGTACAAAACCATAGCAATTCCCCCGTTATAGTTAGTTCAGCTAACTATAACTCGCGCGCCCGCAATGCACTGCTGATGACGTCACATATTACATCACTCATGACATGGTCAGTGACATCACTCATGACATCACTGATGACATCACTGATGACATCATCCTTGTGATAGAGTGGCAGGCCTCCTCTCCCCCTTTGATACACACATTCAAAAATAGAAAGTAAAATTTTCAAAACAATGGACATACCAATACCAGTTACAACAACCTATTCAGTAATTGTAAGATCCACATCCACATCCACTCATTCACCAACAGTCCTATACAGTCACTCATACATGTACTCACTCATCATATGTACTCATACACCTATACATCCTGTTACACAACGCCGCTCATCCATAAAGTTACTCACACACATAGTCACTCATGCTAATAAAGAATCAAACATCCGTTTACCTGCATATACAGTTATACACACACCACCACACTTACTTCTACAGAAACTTACACATACTTAGTCTTTTTAACAATCACTTATAGAAACACATACTTATTCATACAGGAACTCTTTCAATCTCTCTCACATATACTCACTTATATACACCAATATTCACATATACTAGTTTAAAACATATGTAGTTACTCATAGAGACACTATTGAGACAGTCATTCACTCACTAACACACCAATGCACACACTCATCTACCCATACAGTCCTGCACACATGCTGTCTTCAACACATACAAACAGTGAGTCACTCATTCATGCACCTATGCACTATGTAATACCCCCACCGAACCATACAGACATCAGACACTTATACTGATACTCAAAAAACCAACTAATAACCTATATAGACACTCATGTAGCTACTCACCAACCCATGCAGCCACTTATACACAAAGTGAGAGACTGATACAGATATTTACATATTTAAACATTACTCACTAAGCCATGTATTCACTAAGATACACTTAATCAGTCAGTTATACAATCAATTTTTCAAAAACAAATCATCCATTTAGACACTTATATACCCATTTATTCTTCCATCGACCTTGAGATATACATATATAAAACATATGTAATTTTCAGAAAAACACACATTTACTGGATGATGTCATCAGTGATGTCATTTGAGATGTCATCAGTGATGTCATCAGTGATGTCATGAGTGATGTCACTGACCATGTCATGAGTGATGTAATATGTGACGTCATCAGCAGTGCATTGCGGGCGCGCGAGTTATAGTTAGCTGAACTAACTATAACGGGGGAATTTCTATGGTTTTGTACGAGTGAAAAGTCCAGCTAACTATAACGTCCCTGAAACCTATGTTTTTTTCAGTGAATTTTTAAGGTTTTTTAAATGCTAATTCCTAGCTATAACGTGCCTGAAACCTATGTTTTTTTCAGTGAATATATATATATATATATATAGGAACATTTTTATATTTGGTCTCTGGCTTCTGCTGCCCCATTTCACATGTATGGTGTGGACCAGGGTGCCCTGAAGACATTGAAGAGAATATCTCCCATCCGTATCCTTAATTGTTCATTCCCTAGCTGCCAGCAAAGATAATTATACAACACTGCCCTTTTTTGCACTTCCATAGGAAAAGAGATACAATAGGCAAATGTGCACCACACTTGGAGCAGGTAACTATTGCACCAATGAACAATATTCACTGAATAGTGGCTGGGAGAGTGTTTTGACTAATTTATGAACTTATGAACTTGATTTGTTTTGTTTCTGCTTGAACATTTGTCTTGATTTCAGATTTCTAACTGGAAACACAATAGAGGGTCCCTGGATGTCTGAATATAGGGAGAGGAGTGCAGGGAAAATCAAGGCACAATAACGATAAACCTATCCTTATGGATTGATATATTAGTGGTACACCCTAAATTAGAAAAAACATCATTGTCACACAAGTACATTTTTTTTTCATGTTTTATTTTATCAAAAAGACTCTTTCTTATAATTTGATATCAAATTAATTTGTGTAAAATTCTTTACTGTACACAATACAAATAGAACAGCCCCACAATAACATGACACTATATGCAAAAACAATATGACACCACACAACACACAATCACCAATCATACCATACAATGCTCAAATGAAAAGGACAACAATTGCCACAACAAACTATATACAAAAAGGGTTACAAAACATGCAGTTCATAAATCATATCAAGACAACAAACAGCGCCAACGCGCGTTTCTGAGTGGAACTTTTGCCAACAGTTTCTTCGTCAGGGCGCAGAAGATACAAATCACTAGTTGGTCAGATACCATTCATAGGTCATAAACATATATTTATAATGTGGTGTGAGGGGCTCCTTGTCACAATATATTCATGTATATACACATAGTCTGTGGGGAACAATGGAAAAGCATACATAAGTATATTCAAATAAACAATACATATTAGGAGCTGTGGTGAAGGAGAATTAGAGAAAGACTGAGTAAGAAAGTGCAAATAAGACAGACTCACTAGATAGATATCAGTGCAGGCAGAGAAATGTGCATACTAACACCAATGCCAAGCGTCAGTAGATTGGAAATCGGGCTGAAGCCCTAAACAAGAAAGTAGTAAAGGTATTACAATCCTACGGTGAACATATATATGGTGGTACCAGTCCCAACTACCAATAGGAAAAGAGATTGGGCAAGGGTCCCAGAAACAGGAAAGACGAAGAGCGCTAAGAACCTACGAGTAACTTACTCGGTTAATGCGGCAAGGCAGATGCAAGACCTCAGGCGGGGCCAAGTTGTCATAAAGGCATCATTAATATCGGGGATACTGTAAATAATTAACAAAACAGATAAAAAAATGAACAAAATAGCCACTAGATACAGTGTGCATAGCTACTCCTAACTCAACACTGCATTTGATACCCATGTCTAACAATGGAGATGCCTCTAATTCAGTAAGTTGCAGAAGAATGCTGTAAAACTGGCCATGGAGGCGTATAAGCCAGAGTTCAGAGAGAATAAACCAAAGATGATTAGTGCCATGAGCGTCTACATGCGGGTGCCAGAGCTTAAGAAATGGGACACTAGACTAGATAACGCTCTGGTAACAAAACAGCATTGAGGCACTGTGCTCCCTACGCGAGTTTGGAGGCCACAGGATGTAAGAACTACCCTATATAATGGAGGAGAGACTTACCGAAGAGTTAAAAAGCAGACGGTATAAAGCAGCGAAGATTTCACCATAATTATGTGCATGGTCTGTTCATGTACTTTTTTTCTGGTTTTTCTGAGACTAGTACATTTATTTACCAAAACTACACAAGTGCTCAAATTATTTTCCTTTTCTTGTTATTCATCACTACAGGTCTGTCTCCTTCAGATAGGGAGTTTGGGTGGAACTATCACAACAGCCAGAAGAAGGAAGTTAGGAACAATGTCTGTCTACTTTAGTGGGAAACAGTGTGACTCAAAGACACCTACTCCTCTGGACTGTAGAGAGGTTCATTGGTTAGTAAAATACAGAGTGGTGGCTCCAATGTCAAACTCTAATTAAGTGCTTGTGCTCAGGGAGTGACTATCATTGGACACATGTTACATGATTGATGCACACAGATAAATGGTACTGACTTTTTAGAGATTGTTATCCAGCTACATGCAGCTACATGTCTGGGACTGGCGGTGAGAAATTGTTCTCACTTCTCCATTAATCGCACATGACTACACCAGCCTATGCTCTGCTCTCTTGATCCTCATCTATCATGAAGCTTACCTTGACTCTACCATAGTGACATTTACATTTTTGCATTCCACAGGCTTTGTCTTCTTCAGCATGAAAACTGCATAAACTCCTGCTTATTAGACTGGTTTAGCCCTGCCCCCAAGATAGACATTCCTATGCACATCCCATTTTGGCATTTATATACAGTAAAATGTTTCTTTTTTTATCAATACACTTTTTTAGAATAAAGTAAGTCCTCTTTATTTTGTATATTTTAATCTCAGGTAAAATAACAATTAGATAACTTGGGACTCTGGGGTTGAAGGACAGCTTGCATTTTTTAACTTCTTCCTTCGTGATGATGTGCTGCTCATCTACTTGATGAATGTTGTGTTGTCTTTGTCTCACCCTTCTCCAACTCTCCCTTCCCATCCATTAATAAAACCCTTAATCCTCTTCCTTAGGTTGTGTGATTTATTGAGGTTTGACTTCATAATTTCCACCTTAAATGGATCAGACACTCCACGGGGCAAATGTGGTTAAAGCAACACCAATGGTTTAAGGGCCAGATGTATCAAAAAAGCATTTTGCGATTCCCAAATAGCGATTTTTACCAAATTCCTATTTGTGAGTCACAAAATGCAATGCAGGAAAAAAAATCACAAAAATATTGCGTTTCGGTAATATTTCCAATCGCAATTACAGAATTCAAACCAATTAGCGGATCTGTAATAGCGAATTTGCAAATTTAAAAAAATCGCAAAATAGAGAACCACCTATTACGATGCAGTTTGATGACATCACAAGCAGAAAGTGTTTCTGCCCATGCTGTTTCTGAGTGCTTGAGGCTGTGGAATAGGCTGAGAGCAAGAACAAACTACTCAGGAGAACATCAGGAGTTCAGAGACAGCCACAAATGCACATCATGGCCTAGCAGGAGAAGGCAAAGGCGGCTGCAGGATGCAAGAGGAAGCAAAAATTTGGTGAAAAGGAATTGGAGGTTTTCATTGAGGACATGGTGAAGAGCCATGAGCAACTGTTTGGGAAAAAATCCCTACACATCCCCGAGTCAGAGAAGAGGAAGACCTGGCCAGACATCCAAGCCAAAGTGAATGCCATAGGGGTCACACAGTGCTCCATAGAAGATCTACAGAAACGCTGATATGACTTGCGCTTAGGGGACAAAAAGAAGGTGGCGATCTGGCTTGCGGATGCCAAGAAGACCGGTGGAGGACCATCAACACAGCCGGCTTCCACACCCCTTGAGGACTTGGTGGAGTCTACCCTACAGCCGTAATCCATCAGTGGCATAACAGACATCGACAGCTCCGCCACAACCAACACCAGCCGAGGTAGGATGTATGCTAAAATACCCCTTCCCCATTACTCACAAAACACCCCACGGAGAAATGACTTAATGAAACCGTAAGATTGCCACTTCAGTCCACAATTTTGTTACCACCCAGCAATGCATCATGGGAGATGCAGTCCGACACATAAGATAGTAAAGCAATGATACTTAGATACATATCTGCCATTGAAACACACCAGTAAATAAACTAATTGAACACACCAGTTACGTATCCCAACTCAAGCACATTTTATTTACACAGAACAGAAAGCAGGACACACAAAAAGTAGTTTTGTTATATTCACAGATGAACCTGCACCACAGGGTGAAGCCATACCAATAGATGAGCCAGCTGAGAACCAGGAACAGGCAGGGAAAGAAGAGTCAGATACCACAAACACCTGCACTAAGACCATGCTGGTACACTGTGGCTGCACCACAGAAGTTGGAGGCAGGAGACCTTTGGTGATTTGTGCGCTATACAAAAATCTTTGACATTGACATTGACATTGACAGGAGGGGAAGACATCCAAGATGAGTCACAGACAAGGCCCAATGAGCAGGCAGTGTCAAAGTGATCAGTCTCCCATGCTGCGTAGCAACACCAATCACAGGAGATGCAGAGCAAGAGCACATGGTGCCACTGAGGAAGAAGAGGAATCTTCTGTCTTTGCTGGGCTGGAGGGCACTATGGGGAAGGTGCAGCAGGAGCAATTAAAACGATGCGGTCAATGCAAAGGCAGCTGGTGTGTTTGAATCACAACATGACTGACATCAAGGATCGCATATGGGAGATGAAAAACACACTGGCAGAAGGCCATAGGGCAAATGCAGACAGTCTAAGAGACATGACAGCAGCGATTAAAGAGCTCCGTACCACCATGCAGAGGGAGCATGCCTCCAAATGTCACGAATAGCACCACCTATTTAGCCATTTTGATGGTTACACAAAGGCAGTTAACCGTCTGTGCAATGCCACTGCTGTCCTGTCCAGACCCACTGTGTCCATGCAGGTGGAAATGTCCCACTGCAGTAATAATGTTGCCAGGGGATTGGTGCAGGTCACCACTGCTGTTGAACAACAACAGACAGCCACTATAGCTGGCACAGGTATACTGGGTGCAGGGGACAGTGAGGAGGCACCAGGCATAGCAGCATTACTCCACCGGTGACTGAGCCCAGACGGCGGAGTGCAAGGCACGGTACAGCGTCCTAGGCCTCATCAAGGGAGGCCAGTGTAAACAATGACTGCTCTAGTGCTGTGCGTGGATGTAAGAAGTAGTCAGTGGTGTGCCCGAGGCATGCACATGGGTAAGGTAACCAATGGCATATAAGGAAAAGTGCTGAATGTTGTGCATGGTCTGTATAAATGCCAAGTTGACATACAAAAGTCACACTAAAGTAAGGAGTTGATGTCTGTGTGCACACACTTTACCTGATGTTAAGGTGAAATAAAGCAAAGTTGATCAACAGTCATGAGGTACTTTGTCTCATCATTACTCACCTAGAAATAGTTGCGTGTTATTTCATCACGTCTCTGTCTGCCATCTGTTGCACCTACACCACCTGCTGCTCTGTGAGGTGGACGCGGTTCATCCTCTTCATCAGACTCTGAATCAGTGAGGTCCAATGGTATGCTTTTGGTATTTGCTAAGTTGTGCAGCATGGCACAAATGGCCACAATTTTGAAAAAGATCTCTGGCCTATACTGCAGTGCACCTCCACTTTTGTCTAGACAGCGTAACCTACTCTTCAGTAGGCCGAATGTCCGCTCTATGACATTACGCTTCGACTTGTGTGCAGCATTGTATTTCCTTTCACTCTGAGTTGCAGGATTGAGCTTTTGTGTGAGTTTGAAGGAACACACAGCATATTCACTAACACCTACAGGATGAAAGGCATATGGTTAATCACTGTCCCATTTTTACAGAGCAATGGAGTCTATCAGAGTGAGTAACATGCATTTACCTAGCAGGTAGCCTTCGACAAATTCAACCCCAGTGAGATGTGTGTATATTCCACTGTGTCTTAATAAAAATGAATTGTGTGTACTACCAGGATATTTGGCAACTATGTCAGTTATTATGTGTGAGTCATTATATATGACCTGGATGTTGAGTAAATGAAAGGATTTCCTGTTCCTAAACACATACTCATTATATCAGGGGGACAGATGGCTACATGTGTCCCATCTATGCACCCAATTACAAGTGGAAATTGTGCTATTTGGTAGTAATCCAATTTGGTCTGCTGCAATGCCTGTTGTGTAGTGGGGAATCTGATGTAATGGTGTATCCTCTGTACCATTGCATCCAAAAACGCATTTAGGAAGCGTGAAACGCAACTTTGGAACAACCCTCCTTTTGCAGCTATCACCCCCTGGAAGCTCCCTGGTGCTAGCAGGTGCAGTGAACATAGGACCTGCACATGAGTGGGAATGGCTTGCATCCTGCGGATCTGAGGCTCCTGTAGTGGATGTAGGTCAGCTATCAGGTCTAGTATTGTTCCTGAGTTGAGTCTATATTTGTCATGGATTTCTTCCTCTGTCTGCTGAAACAGGATTATGCGCACTCTGTATATGCGTTCCTGTCTCTTCCTCCTTCTCTGTGCTGCTGCTTGAATCTGCATCCTCCTTGCTGTGACATACAGCGCTGCCATTGTGGAAGATTCTGAGGCCCTCTGGGCCTGTTTAAATAGTTTGCACCTGGTTACCACCTGGCTTAAGTTGGTGGTAATCTGCAAGTTCAAAATTGCAAATTTTGGCTAAATCGCAATTTGCAAATTTTTCATGCTTTGGATAGTGAGTCCCAAATTGTGAATTCACAATTTGGGACTCTCAAATTGCGAATTCACAATTTGGGACTCTCAAATTGCAAATTCGCAATTTGGGAGTCCCAAATTGCGAATTCGCAATTTGGGATTCGCTAAATTGGATTTCGCAAATTTTCAATTTGCATTTTTTGTGAAATCTTTCATACATAGGATTAGGCCATTTTGCGTTCGCAAACGGACACATTTTGTGATTCGCACCGTTTGCGAAACAAAATAGCATTTTTACATCTGGCCCATAGACTCTTATTAACTACAAAATAGCCCAGGCAAGTCCTACTACCCACCTAGGCATGAAAGGGTCATCAACATACTGCAGAGTCTTAGAACAGTGTCCGAGGATAGGTAGTACTGGTGTGCTAGTACACTTTTGGCGTAAGTTTATTCTTACAGTGTAACGGTACTATCAGTAACGTTACGAGTAGTGGTTTTACGAGTGGTAACAAATTAGTAGTAACTCCTTTAAAACTAATAGGAGTTACTGGGCCTGATTCAGAAAGGTAAACGTACAATTTTGTGTATGTTTATTATTGTTTGCTATTCACAAATAGATTGACGAGTAGTATCTTTATGAGTGTGGAGTCTCCGCACATAAAACAATCTATCTTTTTATGTGCGAAGGCTCTGCACTTGTAAAGATACAAGTCGTAAATCTCTTTGAGAATAGAAAACAACCGTAAACTCACACAAAACTGTAAGTTTACATTTGTGAATCAGGCCCATTATTTGCAAAGTTACTGCTTGTAAAGTTACTTATGCAGAATGTAATAATCTAAAATTTACCCTGCAAAAATAAAGTAGCACCAAAAGTGTAACTTACTTCACCTTTGTAAATTAGGCCTTGTGTTGCCTACACAATCTATACAGCATGGAGTAACAGTCTCCTGAGTGCTGACTTGATGTTTTTGTGAGGTTAATTTTACTTTTTTAATAAATTAAATACTAGCTTCCCCAATTTCTTGCTATTTTTTGTTTGTTTGACTTTTTGTCATGGTGGTCTCAGTCTTGGATTATCCACTTACTGTGTTTTCTTTAGTATTGTCTAGTTGACTGTGATGGACAATCCTTCTGAATAATCATACAGCTGGAGTTTACCTTACACGCATCAATATGAATAGGTGGTACCTGGTTTTGTGATGCCTTCCCTGAAAGAGCTAGACCACTCTCACCAGCAAAAAAGAAGGCCCTTTGGGAAACTCTTCAATAAGGTTTGGGAAGAGTTAGAGAAGTAGTAGATAATGCTACTTCTATTCAGATAAGAAGTTAAGAACTATGGCCCAGAATTATTAAGATTTTGCATAGGGCGACAAAAAACCTAGCATGAGATTTACCAAGTCATGCAAGGACACCTTGTGAGGCCCTGCTTGGATTGGTAAATTTGGAGCAAAGCAGTGCAAGTCGCTGCCATGTGTTACTCTGCATGGTGGGGCATTAAATGGGTGGAGCGTGGGTGTTCTCACACATCCATCTATGTATTCTGAAGCATTTCCAGATTTACCAAGACTGGTAGACATGGGAAATCATCAGAATTGCATGCCCTCCCACCAGAGGTGCAACAAGGAGAAATATCTGTATTTATCCTTGTTGTTTCCTCTTCCTAAGTATGTTGTATTCTGCAGAACACTTATAAAGTGGTAAATGCCTCAGGAATTGTTTTTGTGCAGGAAGCTGTCATTTTCTGCAAAACAACAATTCTGCCTGTGACACAGTCACACTTGCTCCATGGTTCATGGGTGCCTACGTTGGCACTAGGCTGCAGATTGTGCACCAGTGCAGGCAAAGGACAGAAACACCCTAATTACTGAAGTTGTTATCAATATGGAGAGATTGTGATTCATGTGTATATTTTGGCAGAACCTATTAGTGGTCAATAGTTACAGAGGGTAGGACAAGGGCAGTGGCTAACTAGTATACAACAAGTATCACTGATAGGTGGCTGGTTGCTGCAAAACATCATTAAGCAATTAAATGAAACATATAGTAGTTTTCCATTTCTACTTTGGTAGCAGGGTATACTGCAAACCCCCAAAATATCCCTTTTCCCAAACTGACCTTTCCACCCTCTTTCCATCCACAATAGGTCCACGCCCCCACCCAAGCAAAACACCCAAAATGTTCCTTTTCCCATCCATTCCACACACAACAGGCCCCCTCCACCCAAAAAGTTCAATATAACAGGTAACTTGGGGCATCCAGGTCCTACCTCACAGTGGCCATCTCTTGTGCCAGGTTTTACTGGCCCGCCTGATGAGCACCAGCTCACGAACAACCTGGTGAACCAGGCTGTCAAATGATGATGAGGGGGAGTGGGGGCTCCTGGTGTTCTGGGTGGCTGTTGTGGACCCCGACTAATGACAGCAGCAGGGATATTGCCAGGTTGGAGGTGGGCATGGATAGTGGTCCAAAGAACTGGAGGCCCTCACTTCTTCCTACTACTCCTCCAAGGCAACCAGCTAACTGTACTTGGCAACCAAAGACTCCAACTTGTGGTTCCACAGCTGGGTGGCTGTCTCCCACTGGGTTTGTGACCACCAACAGAGGGAGTAGCTATATCAAAAAAGAAAAGAATACACAAATTGTAATCTTCATTGGAAACACTTATACTATAGTTGCATAGTAGCAAAACATTTCACGTCCCCTAGGGTCATTGGACGTTTTAATGTGATTAGTCAAAGTGACAGGTTTTCTGCACATGCATCACATATTGCAATAGCATAATATAAAAAAAGTGATATTAGTTTAAAGCGTTTCTATAGGGTGAAAATGTATATACTTTATGTGTGTTAATAAATTAATTTCCATTAATGAGTATACCGTATATATGTTGCGCAATTCGCTGGCTATGGGCCATATGTACTAAAGCATTTTCCCATTGACACAGAATGGGTAAAACCCTTTGATACATATGGCTCTATACGTGTAAAATTCATGGAGCCATGCTGGTGGGTTTGCTACACTGCAGCAAGCTTTTGGGGCGGATGTAATTGCATGCTATTAAGTTATTACCATTATTTCCAATGGCCATGCTCCTCTCCTGCTCCCTCTTCAATTCTATCCTGAGTCCATACTTAGGGTCTGGCAGATGGGATACTAGTTTATACAAGTGGTAGATATTGGATATACCATTCATCGTATTACAGTAGACAGTTCATAGAATATAAATAAAGCACTGTAATACAGCAAAATGGATACTTTATTTGTCACCTTAGTTAATGAGAATCCCATCCCTCAAAAGCTAAATCAGACCCTTAGCCCCACATTGCACATTCCACCATAAATACCTTCACTTGGCTGTGGGGAAAGTTAGTCTATGGGAAGGTAAGTTATAGGGATTGAATTAGGTAGAGGTTTACTATGGAATGGCTGTATGTCACTGATCATGTAATACAATATTGCTTAGTCACATTGGTTGAGGGAAGGATACAATTAGAACTGTAACTCTATAATAGAAGCCATAAAACATAAGGCACTTGGGCAGAAAAATGTGGTAAATGCTGAGATAGAGATAGTTTACATTGTTGGGTAGGCAGGGACTGAAAGAATGATGAAGTAAAGTAGTAGGTGACTGAGTGGGCACTTTTCTCCGGTGTGTATGCATTGCAGACTTTGTGCCGCACTGTAACTGAAGCAGATGGGTATTTTGCCATCAACACTGCAGCCCCTAATTAGGCTTAGCTACAGTTTTAGGTGAAGAAATTCTGTGGGCAGTGAGGTGAAGGGTGGGATATCTTAACAAATACATTGTTGTAAAAAAATCCCCATCCTTTGACCTGTGCCTCCTATGTCCCTGGCTGACTGACATTGGTGGGGGCACTGGTGGAATGGGTGCCTAGACAAAAACATCTAGCACCCATTTTGGATACCAAATTAACCATTATTTTGGACAAGGTACAACAACGATAAAACACTAAAATAATTATTTTGCACAAGGCATAACAGTAATACCCTCACTTCCATCAAAAGTATCATTTGGAGCGTTTGGTTGACAAAAGTTTTAGAAAAAGGTAGTCAACAAAAAACATTTTGCGTCTTAATCAGGAATAAAGCCATGAAAGCATATTAAATGAAATGCAATGTAGGGGTGGAAGCGAATGCAAATGACATATGGTATTGGTTAGTATCTCATTCTTGCCATTCTGTACTGCCATGACCACTTTATCTCTTTTCCTTTACTTTTCGACTGTTTGCACCAGAAAGACTTTTAAACCAACATGTTTTGTGAATACTGTTGCATGCAATCCTCTTTATGTCACCAGAAATATCTTCTTTGAACCATTATGCACAAAACATGTGAAAGGCGGTTGATGGAAAGATTACTATAAAAGAGATCTGAAGAAATCTAGAG
Source organism: Triturus cristatus (assembly GCF_964204655.1). Taxonomy (NCBI): domain Eukaryota; kingdom Metazoa; phylum Chordata; class Amphibia; order Caudata; family Salamandridae; genus Triturus; species Triturus cristatus. The sequence goes on along the minus strand of NC_140588.1, from coordinate 852,297,077 downwards.
ACATGAAATAGTCAGCTGCTGAAACAGGAAATATAGAAACACAGGGGAATGCATGGATAACAAACTTTAGGTAGGGGAGTTGAAAAAAAAGTAAATAAAGAAGGCCATAATACATTAGTATTGGAAATAGTTAAAGTAAGAATGAATAAACATGACTTACTGGGGCTAGCTGAAACATCTGCTGCCAGCCACTGCTCCCTGTGCCTGTGATGGCCTCTTCCCCTTAGATCCTTATGAAAGGAGTAAAGATAAAAAGAACATAGAATGGTACTTTCAAAAACTGTCTATTCCTAGTTTCCTAACCAAAAAATGCATTTTGACCTGTTCATTAATTTTGATGAATGGTCTTTGCTTTTCCACTCCCTTTGGCTATTGATAGACCCAGTTAGCCCCCATTTGTGTTTTGCACCTCAGGGAGACTGGGACAGCATGAGCTACATAAAAACATAGAGAAAAACACTAACAACCCCTGTGAGAAATTGGGTTGCAGTTTGACTGGAGTGTGAGGCCTGGTCAAGCAACAGTCAGAATCCCTTGCAGGGTGAACCACAGAAAGTCATTAAATTAAACTGTGCTTAACCCTGGGTAGCTTGGCACAAAAAGCAGTCGGGCTTAATTTAGAGGGAATATGTAAAGTATTTATGTAGCACATAAACAATAAAGTGAATACACAGCACAAGAAAAATCCCAAACAAACTTAGACAAATAGAGTAAACTTTTCTGAATTATTTGACACCAAAACAACAAAAATCCAATCAAAACCAGAGTTATGAATTTTTTGATTTAAGGTTTAAACAGCACCAAAAAAATCAAATACCAACTGTGGACATTCAGTCTCGCTAGAACGGGTCAAAGTCAAAAGTAAGGGCTCACCACGATGGAGCATGGTTTGGATACAAGAAGTGGGTTGAAACCAGTCAGCGCTTACCTTTGAACTTAGAAAAATTCTTGAAGAAAAATGGCTCTAAAGGTAAAGTTTAGCAGGGCAAAGCTGCAGTTGGTGTCTGAGAAGGGAGCTTCATCGTTGGGTGGCCTTGGGTCAAAGCTGTTGTGCAGATCCCTATGTTCAGACTTAGTCACTGAAATGTCATTCGAAACTCTCTAGCTGAATGAGGCTGAGGGCTGTAGCCCGACTGAGTTCCACCAGGTCAGATACCACTTTGACAAAGGATCACTGAAGCAGATTTGCTGCTGTGGAGAAGAACGTAGAGGGAGAAGACGCAAAATCAAAGCAACCAGAAATGCACCTTAGGCAGATAGGCAAGAAGGTTGGTCCCAGTCTCATCCTGGTTCTCAGAGCACTTTTTGGCCAAATGTTGTCCTCACTTTTGAAAATTGGACATCTAGGCACCTTTAGCACCACAACCAATGGTCTAGAACTAGTGGGACACCTCTGGGAATTCAGGACCTACTCATGTTGGATCCAGGTGAAGGTTCAATATTGTAGGAGTCTCTTATTTCCTTGTGACTCTTAACAAGAGGCCAGCAAACAAGCTTGTGGAGTCACTTCTGGTAGTCCTGGATGCTGGTGTAGATGCAGGGCTCTAGAGTAGGGTTGGCCTCTGAGGTTTCAAGACAGCATCCGGGCAGCAAAGCAGTCCTTCCAGGTACTGCAGCAGTCTGGCAGAGTGCACAGCAGGCCACAGCAGCAGACACCATCTGAGAATCCTTACACAGGTCCAATAGTGAACTGAAAAGTGGTTCTTGAAGGTCCATTTTAATGCTCTGGTGCCCTTCTCGTGAAAGGTGGGAGAAGCTTCTGGAAAGATTCTTTGAAGAGCTTGGAATTTCCTGACTCCCCTGTCCTGGCTCCCAGCTGGCTGAGGTGACAATATAGGGTTGTTAGGCCCTTTGTCAGCCGACAGCTGTGAGAAGTTGACCTGGTATATGCTGTCCACTAGTTAAAGTGGGCACCCTGTACCAGTCCAAACAACCCTTATGTGATTTAAGGGGTCAAAGATAACCTTAGAAAGCTATCCAAGTGGTGGCTGTGGGGAGCAGCCTTCAGGCTTAGTCTTGAAGGAATGTTAAGCAGCTTGTTTTACCAGAATGTAGCCATATTGTATTAGTTCAATGAAAGGAGAACCACACAGGAGTTATAAAAATATGTATGTATTATTATAACACACTCTAAATACATCACAGAATCTGATACATGCAGATAAACACAAAGCGCCCAATACTGTAGCACAGAAACAATCGTAAGTAGCACTAATACACAGTGGGCTCCAGGGGGAGACCAAACCATATACTAAAATAGTGGTATAAGAACCAGGACTCAAGTCAAGACAGTGTCTAGAGGACGTAGAATCGCTTGGACCCCAAGAAACCACCCAAGGTGAGTAAGTAGGGACCCTACGGAGGACGGGTGCAGTGTGGGAACACGGCCATGTGCGCTGTACAATTCTATGGGAGAGTCGCGGTTGCAGTTTTAAAGTTTAAGGACCCTGCCCAGTGGATTACGAGGAAACCCTTTGGATCATAGGAGGTTGAAGAACAACCCCACCCGTGGATACTGTAGTACCAGAGTTACCTATCCCAGGGAAACCAGGTGCATAGGGCTAAAGTGGTGTCGGAAACCGCTGTCGATCTCAATAGAGGAAATACCACTGCGGGAAAGAAGAAAAGTGTCCAATGGAATCCAAAGGTGGATCTAGATGAAGAGTACCTGTAAGCAGAAGGGACAGAGTCTGGGTCACTTAGGAATGACCAAGGGCTCTGTAGATGAATGCCCACCGATGTCAGGTGCTTCAAGTGTGTTGAGGGGGTTCTTGACTCTGCATCCACTGGGACCAGGAGATGTCAAGGACAAACAGGAGCCGGATGAGAGCTGTCCCAAAAAGGATGTCGAGTGCTGAGGGGTCGGTGTCTGGCTGGAGCACCAACAAGCCTTGGCAGTGCCAACCCAAGAAGATGGTCAAGAAAAGATACGGTTCGGACCAGCAAGTTCCAGGAAACTCCTCAAACACAGTGGAGTTGGGGCAAGCCTGGAGCAACCAAGGGAAAAGAAAAGCAGTGTTGCCCCTCAAGAGGACCCACAGGCCGGAGGCACAGGATTCGGATGGGTACCTCAAGCAGATTTACAAAGACACAGACCACGGAGTGAGGAGGCCGAAGCTCTTTGTTGGAAATGATGCCAGAGGTTGGGGATACACGGAGCACTTGTTTTGGGAAACCCAACAAGCATATGCACTTGCAAAAGTATGCAGTGCACAGGGGTAAGGGTGTTGCAGCCCCCACGAGGGATTCTGACCTCAAACTTGGTGAGATGGCAGCTCAGACCTCAAGGGACTTGAAAACCCACCTCCTGTGTTGCTGGAGCCTTCGGAGTCCGTAGGAGCTCAGGAGCAGTAGACAGGGCAGTGGCCTTTCGGTGCCTGCGAATGCAGGGGAGTGACTCCTACACTTCAAGAGAGATATCTTCAGTTGTAAATGTACAGATATTTATATAGCGCAAATCACCAACCGGTCTCTAAGCGCTTGCTTAGGGAACCCATCCTGGTATTCCCCTGTGAGATAACCCACAGGGCATCCACAAGGTGAAAGCCAGGCATCCCGCCGCGAGGGGCCATTGTGGAGATTAAGCAAGCTATTGCCCAGAGTCGCAGAGTGTGAACCCATGAATCGAGTATGCACTGGAGCGAGAATTATCGAGTCCATGGACAATTTATGGACTCAAGACCCAGCCGAGCCGGGAATTGAACCCTGGTCCCGGGCTGACCTCTGCTTCCAGGTCTGCCTACTCTAACCAGTGAGCCACACTTCTGTCAGTTGTCCTTGATGCTCCACAGGTCCTGCACGGAGCCTGTATGGTGCATGGGCACAAACAATGCTTTAGATGGAGTGGGAGACGAAGTAGGGGCCAAACAAAGTCCAGCGAATTCCAAACTGTCCAGACTGTCGAAGGTCAGTGGTTTATTGTTCAGAATCTTTCCCACATCGAATCTAGGGTCCTACAGCCAGGTAAGCCCTTTTGTATCCACGGAAGAGGGTTGGACAGATTCAAGTGATCCCCCCAGGGGAGGGTCTGGACAGTGGGGAGGTTACTCCAATGTCCTTTGTCCAGTTTCGAGCAGAAGCCAACAGCTCCCAGGACTGGTTTGAACTGGACTATGCACAGGAACACCAAATGTGACCCTTATGCAGACTTTTGGTCACTGGTAAGCGCACCCACCCAGGCCTAAAATACTAAATCCTGTCTTGGAGGTGGTCACACCTCCCTGTGACAGGATGCCTATTGTTCTGCCTTCCCCTGCTCCAGCTTGGCTCAGCAGCAGGAGGGCATAAATGTATCTCTGGTCGGCAGCAACCCTTTTGGGCTGCCTGAGACCAGAAGGTTGGTACCGAGGAACACCAGGGACCTCACAAAGCTTGTTTCTGAAGGGTGGAATCATACCTCTCAACGGTTACCGGAATGGGGGTATGATTCCACAATGTTTGACAGCAAACACAATAGGGTTGCTTTCAGACGTTTTAGAGTTGGTCATCACGTCGTTGCATAATGCCACTCTGTATGTAGTAAATGGCTGCAGCACTAAAAACTTGGGAGAATGGACTCCGTAGGCTGCAGGGGTGTCCTACTAATGCAGTGGCACCCTCTCACTTAGAACCAAGCACCCTGCCTTCAGATTGTCAAGGCCTGCTATAAGGGTGACTTATAGGTTTTAAGTGTAGTGACCCTTAGATATTATACACCTATATCTTAAGTAAGTGGGGCATGCATCAACTTACACAGGCTTCAATGGCAGGCCTATAGATCCGTTTTGCATGGCCTCTCATGGGTGGCATAATACATGCTTCAGCCCATGGGAGGACTCTGGGGGTACCTATGCCCTGGGTACATGGGTACCATGTACTAGGGACTGACAAGGGTACCACAGTATCCAATCTTGAGTGTACCTAAGTACAAGGCATAACATTTTAGGGTGAAAGCAGATAGACTGGGGTCCTGATTAGCAGGATCCCAGTCAGACTAGTCAAAAACAGTGGAACATGAAGCAACAAGTGTGGGTAACCATAAGAAGCAGATCCTACTTTCCTACAACGGCCCATACAAGCACACCACAACTCTCTACTGTGTGAATGTCTTGGAGGAATTCACAAAGCCTAACATTCAGCCACACCCAGTCATGTGACCCAAGACAGGCTTCAGGTCCTACAAGCCTGAAAAATTCCAACTTTCTTAAAGAGGTTATTTCAAAATTGGAATGAAGAATCCAACTTTTCCTTTAAATAGAGTTTATCATTTCAATTTCACAGGTACCAAATATGAGATATCCACCTTCTCACAATTAGAATTTACAGCTTAGTAATCCCCAATGTTATCCTAGGAGAGGGGTCCGCCTAACAGTGGTGAATAACGAATGTAGGAGTTTTTCATTACCAGGACATATACAATTTAAAAGTATATGTCCAACCTTTTTAATTACATGGCACCTTGCACTATGGTCTACCTATGGCCTACCTCGTATGGGTGACATGTGTAATACAAGGAGAGTTTGAAGCTTGGCAAGCGGTTTTAAATGCCAAGACAGCATGGCAATGTAACACTGTATTCAGGCTGCAATGGCAGGCCTGGGACATGTTTTGAAGTGCTACTTAAGTGGATGTCACAATAAGTGCTACAGGCCCACTGGTAGCATTAAATATACAGACCCTAGGTATATTGTTTACCACTCTACAATGAACCTATATGTATATTAAATATGTCAGTTAGATAGATGCCAATCAAACTTTGTTTAGGGGAGTAGGCAATAGTACTTTAGCACTGGTTAGCAGTGGTGAAGTACACAGAGTCCTGAAGCCATCAAAAACTAATTCCAGCCAAAAATTGAAGGTAAGCAGGCAAAATGTTTGCAAAAAGACCACCCTAAGGGTGATAGGATTAACACTTCTGATGTACTAATATCATAATAGTGACATCCCTTAAATCATTCCAAGCAAGCACTTGACTCTCACTGAAACAGAATCCTGGCAGTATCATTCACTTGACTTCCATTCCACTCTGATGGTCCTACACCATCCCTGTCAGGCTGACACCATACTCAACTACTCTGGATACCAGGGCCCAGATTTTCCAAGGGTTTGTATAGCCCTTGTGCCACACAAGGTGGTGCAAGGGCAGCACAAGCCTGTAAGTGGTATTTACCAAGCCATACATGGATAAAACACCTTTGATGGCCCTGCATTGCCTGGTAAATCTGGAGTAATGTAACAAGGCAGCACACATTCCTGCTTTCTGTTACTGTGCACAAGGAAGGCATTAATTGGGTGGGTGTTCCTATGTAGTCACCCATGCATTTTGGGGCATTCCCAGATTTTCCATCACTAGTAAACCTAGGAATGTGTCGAAATGTTATGCCTTCCTAGTAGAGTTGCAACAAAGATAAATATGTTTATTTCTCCATATGTTTATTTCTCCACCTATTTTCCTCTTCCTAATTGTGCTGCATTCTGCTGCAGCACTGTTAGAAATAGGAAAAATCTTCTATGGAGTCTTTTTGTGAATGAAGGTAGCAATTCCTGCACAAGAACAATGCAGGGAGCAGCATGGCATCCTTGTACCACAGCGCAAGGCTGTCTGTATTTTGCACTAGGCAACATTCAGTGCACTAGCTCTAGGAGAGAGCAGGAATGCAACATATCTTGGTAAATAGACATGTTGCATCCTGCACTCTCGTTTTGATGCAGTGCAGAGCAGCAAGTTGTCTTGCTGCCCTGCATGAAATTTTGATAAATCTGGGCTCAATTCACAAAGAAAAGAGTATATATAAACCCTGGCATATTACATGGCCACTCCTTCTGAAACAAACACAGAGGACAAAAGCACTCTCTGATGCAAAAAGTGCATTTATGTGAGTGGCACACACTAACATTGATGTTCTATTATGTACGCTCAGAAGTGAGTCAGCTGTTCCTCGGTGTGCAAGATGCTAGTGATTGCGGTGCGTAGAGTGCCACATTTGCCCCAAGAGCACCCCATGCTCCCACAGGGCTTATCCCTTGTCTGGCCTGCCGTCAACAAGCGGGGAAGGTGGCACTGCACCCCAAACATGAGTGCAACCACCTCCACCTCACCAATGAAAGGACTGGACTGTACCTCCACCCATCGGCGTCATCCACAAGGGGTGCGGGTGGTGGACACTACTGCAGTGGGCGCTGCTGTAGTAGCAGCAGCATCTCTGCCTCCTCCTGCCATAACTAGCATGAACTGTAGACGGGACTGGCATGAGAAGGAAATCAGGTTAGAGAAGTCAGGTTATGAAAGTATGAATACAAAGTACAAAAAAGAAACTAAGACACACACATAAATATAGAAATAAACACGCAGGGAGAGTCACGAAGTAATTAATTTTTTTTTAGATCAGATAGGGTGGATTGGGTGGGATGGGAAAAAGCAAATCAGTACATGAAAAATAAGCAGAAGCTGACTGGGTAAAACAAAATGGCTGAGGGCTTCATTGCACATCACGTGGTACTGTTGGTGCTGACATTTCAGCGTAAGACATGCATTTTCCGCCATTTGGAACAACTCCACTTTATGTAACTCCATGGAATTCTGCAGAGTGAATTTCTGCGAGTTCCACCAAGGGCTACGCATAATGACTCGTTATTTTTAAAAATCATACTCAAAGAATTTCTGTAGAAATAATATCCTTGCCATTACTATTTATGCAACTACATTCACAGCTTGCATAATGCAATAATGGATTAAAAATGAGTTAAGTACACTCATTGTGTCAACAAAAAGCCTTTATAGTAGCTGTCTTGCTTATCTTCATGGCAGCTTATCCATCTGTGCATCAATTACATTGTTAGTTGATATGTAAGATATTGCTTAATATACAAAATCTTGAAGTTCAGAACGATAACTTTGTTATGTTGATTTTTGTTCGGTTATTTCGTTTGTGTTTCCGCATGTTAATAGGTGAAATTAGAAGAAAATCATTCGAAGTAAACAGCATTAGGGTTGTTTAATTGATTTTTTCTCACCAAGTTAATGGAATATTTATAGTTGCACATTATGTGGAGGAGATAAAGCACCTTTAATGAATTCATAATGATGCAAAATATTTTAACAGCATTACAAGGTTATAATTGACTTGCACTTGTGTAGAAAGTACAGTTTAGAGATACCAACTGTAAACAAGTGAGGTCAAAGTAATGAGCAGTAACATTGAAAACTAATTACCAGACGGGGTTTCAAGTGTACTGATACTTGCCCGTGGGCATTCAGCCATAAAGTATGCAAAACAAGCATTCTAAATTAGTTACTTTTTTCAAAGTGGTCAAATGGTACACTAAACATATTGTAGCAGGAATTAATAATTGCTGATAATATTAAGCAGGGCAGCACTAACCAGTCCAGTTTGAGTGTGACTGGTGTTAAAGAATCAGTGGATCTGTTCTATCGATGTGTTCCGAGCTGGGATGATAGTTGGGACAGGACAGTTGTGGTGAGTGATTTGTGTGGATTTTGGAAAACAAATTATGTTTGTATTTGGTATTTCTATAGCACAAAACTAGAAAAAAGACAGCAGGATGCTATGCATGGTCAAAGTCCAGCATAAAGTAAACATTAGACAGAAGAGGTGGCTGGTTTGTGTACTGATAATGCGTTGTGATGTAGTGTTCCTTAAAAAAGACACATCTTCTACTCTTTCCTACATTGAAGCAGTGTTTGGGCAGTTTTACTGTATCCAGGGATGATGTTCCAGACCCTGTTATAGAAAAGTCCTGCTGCCTTTTTTTTTTTTTTTTTACACCTATTAGTCTACAATCTGATGGTGTCTTGGCTGCAGGTATGCTGGGAGACACCAAAGATGGTGAGTATGAGCAATGGCTTTGTAAAAGAGGCACAGGCCAGCACAAGGAGCCAGTGAGCTTCAACGGGATAAGGGCTATGTGATCATATTTCTTCATGCCCTGGATGAGACATGCTGCTGCATATAATATACCCTTAAGGGGTCCCAGTCAGGAGCATGAGAGGCAATGGTTTATGATGTAACCAACCATCCAGCTATGATAGTATGAAGGGTGGCCAGTCAAAATATAATTTTTTTATATTGACCTACAGTAATATCGAGTTTTTAATATCGTAGGTACAGAATATCGATGTCAAGAATATCAGTGACCTAAAGGTAAGTAATATCGGTTTTTTTTATATTGAAGTAAGTAATATCGAAGTTAGTAATATCGAAGTAAGTATTATCGTTAGCAAAAATATTGTTGTTTATAATATTGATATTTATATTAGTGTTATGTATTTTATATGTATGTTTAACATTTTTTGTAATGTCTTTTTATTATTTTTAAATATATTTATTAAGGTGCTGATTCCGATCCTGTAAAACCCGGGTACGAATGGTCGTATGGAGCGTATTCTCCGTACGACTCGTACCCGGGAAATCCTCCTTACAAAGCAGCAAGTACGATTCGTACAAAAATACCATTTCTGTACGAATCGTAAAAAATACGTGTGGCTAAAAAATACCCACAATTCTGATCCGGAACATCGCGTACGTGACGTCCAGACGGAGTCAGGCAGCGTTTTACAGACCAGCAAGTACGATTCGTGCCTACGTCACTCCGCACGGCTCATTTTTTACGGCAGCCAAAAACTCCCGGGAAATTGAGGACGATGCAAAGAAGGAGCCCTGGTACGCGACGGACAGCCATGGACCCCATCCTACGTGTCATCCCGGCCCTCCTAGCCTACGACCTGGTGCACCGAAACTGCCGCGCATGCCGCAGAAGGTCAGAACAACACCCAGGGGCAAAGAGGGGGCGGGGGCAGGAAACATAACACCTACCGAATGTAAAAAATACTATATTCTGTCCATACATTACCTCCAGGGTCTGTTCACTTCGGGGGGCGTGTCCACCAATCCCTGCGTACCGCAACAACGGAAGTGGATGTGGACGCGTACCCGTCACCACTACAATGGTGGGACGGACCGTACCCACGCTCTGAGGGCGTGGGTACGGTCCGTTCCACCATTGTAGTGGTGATGTAGGGGTACGCGTGGTATGGACCGTACCCACGCCCTCAGAGCGTGGGTACGGTCCGTACCACACGTACCCCTACATCACCACTACAATGGTGGCACGGACCGTACCCACGGACTCAGAGCGTGGGTACGGTCCATACCACCATTGTAGTGGTGATGTAGGGGTACGCGTGGTATGGACCGTACCCACGCTCTGAGGGCGTGTGTACGGTCCGTACCACCATTGTAGTGGTGATGTAGGGGTACGCGTGGTACGGACCGTACCCATGCTCTCAGAGCGTGGGTACGGTCCGTACCACCATTGTAGTGGTGACGTAGGGGTACGCGTGGTACGGACTGTACCCAACCTATGAATGCGGGGGTACGGATCGCATCACCCGTACCCCTAGGGCACCAGTAAATTTGTGGTACAAGGCGTACACACGCCACGAATGTTGGCTTATGGCCTGGTGCAGCATATAACCAGTATATCGGGGTGTGTGTCTGCCCGGGACAGCAGTGTACTGCACCAAGGGTGCGGGTGGGTGGATGGGTGGCTGCCTAGGATTCCCAGCAGTGGACAAAGACATGTGAGGTGTGGGTGCAGAGGAATACCAGCAGTGGACAGAGTCATGTGAGGGGTGGGTGCAGAGGAATACCAGCAGTGGACAGAGACATGTGAGGGGTGGGTGCCTATCACTCCCAGCAGTGGACAGAGACATGTGAGGGGTGGGTGCAGAGGAATACCAGCAGTGGACAGAGACATGTGAGGGGTGGGTGCCTACCACTCCCAGCAGTGGACAGAGACATGGGGGTGTGTGCCTATCACTCCCATCAGTGGACATAGACATGTGAGGGGTGGGTGCCTATCACTCCCAGCAGTGGACAGAGACATGTGAGGGGTGGGTGCCTATCACTCCCAGCAGTGGACAGAGACATGTGAGGGGTGGGTGCAGAGGAATACCAGCAGTGGACAGAGACATGTGAGGGGTGGGTGCAGAGGAATACCAGCAGTGGACAGAGACATGTGAGGGGTGGGTGCCTACCACTCCCAGCAGTGGACAGAGACATGGGGGTGGGTCCCTATCACTCCCAGCAGTGGACATAGACATGTGAGGGGTGGGTGCCTATCACTCCCAGCAGTGGACAGAGACATGTGAGGGGTGGGTGCCTGTCACTCCCAGCAGTGGACAGAGACATGTGAGGGGTGGGTGCAGAGGAATACCAGCAGTGGACAGAGACATGTGAGGGGTGGATGCCTATCACTCCCAGCAGTGGACATAGACATGTGAGGGGTGGGTGCCTATCACTCCCAGCAGTGGACAGAGACATGTGAGGGGTGGGTGCCTATCACTCCCAGCAGTGGACAGAGACATGTGAGGGGTGGGTGCAGAGGAATACCAGCAGTGGACAGAGACATGTGAGGGGTGGGTGCCTACCACTCCCAGCAGTGGACAGAGACATGGAGGTGGGTGCCTATCACTCCCAGCAGCGGACATAGACATGTGAGGGGTGGGTGCCTATCACTCCCAGCAGTGGACAGAGATGTGTGACGGGTGGGTGCCTATCACTCCCAGCAGTGGACAGAGACATGTGAGGGGTGGGTGCAGAGGAATACCAGCAGTGGACAGAGACATGTGAGGGGTGGGTGCCTATCACTCCCAGCAGTGGACATAGACATGTGAGCGGTGGGTGCCTATCACTCCCAGCAGTGGACAGAGACATGTGAGGGGTGGGTGCACAGGAATACCAGCAGTGGACAGAGACATGTGAGGGGTGGGTGCCTACCACTCCAGCAGTGGACAGAGACATGTGAGGGGTGGGTGCCTATCACTCCCAGCAGTGGACTGAGACATGTGAGGGGTGGGTGCCTATCACTCCCAGCAGTGGACAGAGACATTTGAGGGGTGGGTGCAGAGGAATACCAGCAGTGGACAGAGACATGTGAGGGGTGGGTGCCTATCACTTCCAGCAGTGGACAGAGACATGTGAGGGGTGGGTGCCTATCACTCCCAGCAGTGGACAGAGACATGGGGGTGGGTGCTTATCACTCCCAGCAGTGGACAGAGACATGGGGGTGTGTACATCATTATCAGATGACCACAACTCCATGGTTGTATGTACGCATCCCTAATTTTCGACTATGTTGATAGTGCCATAACAACACATCACTGAGAGCAGTGTCCCACTCCCATGAGGATGGATGTCTTTCCCCCACTGCATGACACACCACATGTGGGTGTGAGGACAAATGACACATGCATAGCCACCCCTGGCGGATGCAGCACAATACACACACAGAGATCATGCCACAAGACTGTATAGTCATGTAAATGCCTACTAAACTAAGAGAGCCAAAGGAAACACACACTGTCACGCACATCCCAGGACTGATAGGAATGTACAGGTGCTGGGACAGCCACCAAGATGTTGTCTCTCATGGAAGGAATAGGGTGGAGTTCCCACAGATGCAATGCCCACAATTGTGAGTCAGGTGCTCAAATACCCTACAGAACAAGTACCATATGTGTGCTAGGCTGGGATTACACACATGCATAGTGCAGAAAAGGGAGAATTTCTCCATGAAGGCATGGCAACATTCTCAATACACAAGTACAGTGACTAGCAAGGATGGCACAGACGATGCAGCCAGAGACATTGCTGAGCAGGCATGGCCATAGTTGAAGGGATCCGTCACCAACAAAGGGAATGTATACACAGGTCAGCACAACAATTGTGCAACTCTCTGCAGGGAAGATGTCAGGTGCCACGGAGGAAGGGACACTCCTTGGTACAATGTCTCAAAAAACAAATAACACACACGACCAAAGATCCTTTGCAGAGACCTTGTGATGGCACGCAGATCCCATGGGCCACCTCATGCCCATCAGACTCGAACCTTTGCCCGAAACATAACACATTACCACAACCCCAACTCCTGGAGCATCAGCATCAACATCAATACCTGAAATGCAATAGTGTTCAAAGTCAAAAGAAAATGCTTTAATCAGCATAAGATAATATTTTTTTTAACAACACTATATACAAAGGCCAATGGCCAGTCCAGAAAAGAAGTCCTTGGGGGGACACATGGTCACGTGTCTCCCCTAGCTTGCCTGCACATTTGAACCCTCAGGTTCGTCGACTGGGGGGGGGGCATCATGTGGGGAAGGACCAGGAACCGCAGGGAGAGGAGGTGTAAGGGTAGGTGTGGTGGGGGCAGGGCTGGACGCCTCCACCACAGAGGGTGGGGCAGCAACAAAGGTGGAGGTGAGCTGCACACTTCTGCCAGGGCGTCCAGAGTATTCCCTGCACCAGAAGAAACCACAGGCACAAAGGAGGGGGGGGGTCGGAGGGATTGGGTGCAGCGCTACTGGGGGAGGGGGTGGACAGGGGGGGACTCAACTCCCCTACCCGGGGAGTGCCTTGCCCATTTGCGGGCTGGTGACCCAGTGGGGCTGAGGCCCAGCACAGACAAGTAGCTCTTCTTGTCTGACTGTGTGGCAGGGGAGCCAAGGGGAGTGCCTTTGGAGGGACTGGGTAGTGAGGTATGCGGACTCAGACTGTGGCTGCATGTATGCCTGTGTGCCCCAGACCCAGTGGGTGTGCCTTTATCCCCCTGAGTGTGCGTGCCAGGAGGTGTGTGCTTTCCCTTACGTGTTGGTGTGCTACCTGTGTCTGGTGGGGTGCGTGCTTGGGAATGTCTGGGTGTGCATGGGACAGGCATGGGAGTGGGAAGTGTGGATGGGGCTGGGGTGGGGGGGACGAAGCACAGCAGGAGACTCACTGCTGCCATCAGTGAAGAGTCCATGGACCTCAGCAACATCCGTTGGTCAGACATCGCTGCTGAAATGCCCCCCCATGAACGACACCATCTGTGTCAGCATTCTGTTGTGGCCATGGAGGACATTCAGCATCGATGTCTGGCCAACCTGCAACTGCAGCTGAATGTCCACAGACTCTGCAGTGAGGGCAGCAGGGGTGACAGGGGCAGTGGGTGCGGTGCCTGGAGACATGGTGGTGCCCTGCACGGACAGAAGGGACCGGGGCAACTGGGAGGGCGGTGATGGAAATGGAGGAGGCGGTGACAGATGTTGTGCTGCTGCCAGGTGTTGTAGCAGTCTCCGCCCCCTCGAGGAGTTCAGCCTCAGACCCATCAGCGTCGTAGTCGGTGTTGCCACCAGACAGGTCCTCCGCCTGACTCCCCTCGCCCTCCGTGCCACTTGCCCCCGCAGACTCGCCAGCAGTGGTGGCACCGGTGCTGGATCCCTCCTCCAGGTCCGTGCAGGTGTCTCCCTCGGTGTCCTCCGATGATGCTGTGGGCAAGGTGAAGATACAGAAAATAATCAGTCACCTGTATACATCTGACACATGAGTCCAAACAAAATAGGACACAGTGCATATCAGGCAATGCATCATGAGTAACATCTAGATTACTCAGCACATATGTAAGCCCTGCACTCCACAGTTGGTTGACCCACCATGCCACTTGGAAACAAGGAAAAATAGGACACAACAGCAAATAACTTGATATCGAAATATACTGAGAAGCTAGTGTCTGGGAACAGTTGAGCACAGCAATACTAGGAAGGAATGCCACCTCTTGTTTACCATCAACGAAACAGTATTGGTGCACCCAAGGCTAAATAACAGACCTCAATGCTGAAGGTGTGCCCACACTCAGAGACCTGTAAGTACTTTGGAAACCCAAACTAAATACATTGTGATCCCTTGGGAATCACACCACTTTACACAATCTACATGTGTGAATGTGCCACTTTGTGAACAGAACACACATGTGCCTGTATAAAAGAAGTCACACAAGGAGGTGCACACACAACTACATTTACACAGTCATTGTATGAGCTGGCAGCCTTAATCAAAGAAGCCACTGTTAGAAAGAAATGGGGTTTCAGTAAGTACATATACATGGCACCACGGCAGTCTGGATGACTTGACACTCATAAGTTGGTATCAGCAACAACCAAGGACTTACCCAAATGTCACCACACTGTGTTTAGAAGCGTTTAGAAAACTGCTAAAGACATGGCTTTTTCAAGAGATCTCTATTTGAAGTTCACATCGCCCTCTGTGTATACCAGCGCCAAGACGCTTCAGCATTCGTGCGCTATATAAAACCATATCCTATCCTATCCTATCCTAACATGTATATGTATAATCTGAAAAAACAGTCTAATTCGAACTGTGCCTTTCTATAAAATGTACCAGCGTATCCCCTGAAAGTGTAAAGGTGGTTTCTTGTGCACTTCCTTGGGAGACATCTGTCATGCAGGCACATTATTGTCCTTCACAACAAAACATCAAAGTCAAGCATTGAAATCATGAAGACATGTTGACAAGTGTAGTGAGTGCCAAGGTACAAGACTTCTTGACTAACAACTTGAACCATGCCACCTGTCACATGGCCATCCGTACCATGATGACACAGTTGGCAACACATCTGACCCACTGCCTGTCATGTGGAGTGGCACACATGTCCAAACACAGGACAATGCATAGGCTAATGGGCCTGCAATTGTGTCGGAATAAGGCACACCTGCACTGAGGAGACACCCTCATGGCAAGCAAGAATGTCCACACAGATGTCAGCACACAAAGACCAAAGTACGTAGCATCTGGACCACACACTGGTGCCAAAAATGGATGAGCAGAAATCATGTATTTAAACTTTTGACACATGCTGCAAAGCACAAATATTAAACCCTGCACATCATCACTGGGTCACTGCTGCATGTTGAGTGTCTGTCCAGACAATTATCACACACAGGTCAGACCTGGCAAGGAGACATAAGGTTTGGACATGTAGGCCTCGCCCGCACAAACCCCCCATACCTGAGACAATGTGATTGTGCCAGATCAAGAAGTCACACCTCTTAATCTGGGTTTACTAAAATGTGCATCAAGAATTCCAAAATGTACTCCACATCACCTCGTGAGGCTGCCAACACATGTTTGTGACAAACAACCATCAACAGACAGTTGTAAATAGACACACAGGCACTGGCCAGTGTGAGGATGCACAAGCCAAATGGGGTCACCCTGCCCAGTGGACACATGTAGCACACTTTAGATAAATACAAATGAGGCCAGGGAACAATGCCAGAGAGGCCAACCTATGCTGGACACACAGATAATGGGCACAGTGTTGGATGACACACATGATTCCGAGGCAAGGGTGTCTCAGGGGACTGTAGTGGGCTCACTGCTCCATGGTCCTGGAATGATCTGACTGTAACATGGGCAACCGTCCCGGCACTATGCATATCTCCCACTCATGCACATCATGTCTGAGGCCACAACATCGGTCATGCATGCTGCAAGTCTGTTCATTTGAAACCTCACACTCCTATGTTGAGACTCAGCATCAGTGCCAACAAATATGGACCCCCAAATTACTGAACAGGACAGGGCACAGGCAAGGTACCAACACATGTCACAGACCACCCACACACATGATGCAGAAAGCAATGTGCACTTGGATTAACTGGCAGCCTAGATGACCATGTGCAATAGTGATTACACACAGACCAGGGAACACATGTCAAGGAGGGGCAGGGAGTAAGAACAGCACCGGTTGACTTGGGGGAACACGATATGCACTGCACATTTAAACCCTGGCAGTGTATCCAGGTGACTGAGCACTTCCAAAAGCTGGTGACACACAACAAACACACATGTACCTACCCCCTCCTTGCTGCTGTATCTCGTGTAACCGCCTATCCATGTCAGGGAAGACCACCGCCAGGACACGCCTCATCTGGTGGGTCAGGTGTCGGCGCCCACGATGGGGGCGTGGAGGTGAGTCCTTCAGCAGGACCCGGGCGATCCTCCGGGTCCAGCACCGGATGTCCTGCCACCGTTCTCTTACTTGGGCTAGGCGCCGACTGAGACGCTCCACCGATCTCACGGCCCTGACGGCCCGCTTCCAGATCTCCCCCTTCGCGTAGGCAGTTACCTGTGAGGATGACAAAGTGAGACAACATCACTACACCTGCTCCATGTCAGAGAGACACACATTTGAACATCTTTGATATGTTGAACAGGGCATAGGATGCTGCCAAGGAATAGCATTTTAGTCATATGGACATTGGCCTCTGTGGAAGCCCCAATGCACTACATGGTATATAAAGTACACAGGTGGCATGAGGGGTGCCACACACTCCATGGACATGGCACACACTGTGCATCACAAGACCCACCAGGCTGATGGACAGCACCTCCAAGCAGTTACATGCCCCAGGTCACTGACACAACGTCAGCACAGTACACAGACACACACAGGCACAGATCAATCACATGCCATTGGCAACAGTGAATACAAACCTCACTCTGCACATGTGCCACTTGCCTGTGGGGTGTCACAGGTGTGGGTCTAGCTCAGCAATTCAGACACACAGCACGGCTTACTTCTCACATCAGATGGGTAGAGCTGTTGCCTCCTCCATGCAGCTGTGGTGCAACACTTCACATAGACACTCACCCACATGACAAGGAACATTCACACATATCAATGTCCAGGGGGCGTACACATCACTTGGACACTCTCACCACAGGTCCACTCATCTCACACACATCTGTGGGTACAGTCACCAGTCACACTGGGGGGACCACTGAATCACCTCAGGACTATAGCCAAAAAATGCCACAAAGGATTAGCCAGGCTGAATGTGTCATGCACTATGCAGTGAATGTCACAGTAAGCACAATGCAAGTGAGGAGTGCACACATGAACTACATCATGCTCTGCATGGGAGACATAAGCCGTTCCCCCCCTGGGACACACTCGAAACAACATTGCATGTCTGTCACACCTGGACACAATGCCAGAAGTGACAGTCACAAAAAAGGTGCACAGTCAAAGCTAGTGGAGTCAGCACTCACCTGCTCCCCTGGTCTCCCATACAGGCTGGTGTACTGTGGGAGGATGACATCCACCAAAGCCTCATTCTCCTCCTGGGTGAATGGCTGGGCCCTCTCCACAGACCTTGACATGGTGCCAAAGGAAGCACAGACCAGCAGTGTTGTCGACAGGAAAGTTGTACAGGCAAGTGCCCTCTCATGGGTTCTGGCTGACTTATATCTGTCTTGCTGAAGGACATTCATTTGGAGGAGTACATAGTGATTTGTCAGATTCATTCGCATCTCACGTTTACTCCAATCCCTTTCCACATACACCAGTGACAGCATTTGCATCGTTCAAATTTTGAGCATCATGTCAAGTCAACAACCACTTTGCAAATTGTATTTTGTGGCCAACTGACTTTTCCAGGTCACCTGATGGAAAAATTTGAACTGAAAACTCTGTATCCATGACAACCAGCAAGCATTTAGTGCCTAATACTTGTCCCTTATATGTCCCCTATGTAATTTTCAAATCCACACACAGGACGGTGTGTTTCACACGTACCCCTACAGCACCAGTTGCACAGTGCCTTTGACACGTACGTGTACGCACTGGTAGTACATGTACCCATACGTGTACTACCAGTGCCTACACGTACGTGTACTACCAGTGTCTACAAGTACGTGTACTACCAGTGCCTACACGTACGTGTACTACCAGTGCCTACACGTACGTGTACGCACTGCTAGTACACGTACAGGTATGTTTACTACCAGTGCCTACATGTACGTGTACTACCAGTGCCTACATGTATGTGTACGCACTGGTAGTACACGTACGGGTACGTGTACTACCAGTGCCTACACGTACGTGTACTACCAGTGCCTACACGTCTGTGTACTACCAGTGCCTACACGTATGTGTACTACCAGTGCCTACATGTACGTGTACGCACTGGTATACACGTACGGGTACGTGTACTACCAGTGCCTACATGTACGTGTACTACCAGTGCCTACACGTACGTGTACTACCAGGGCCTACACGTTTGTGTACGCACTGGTAGTACACGTACGTGTAGGCACTGTTAGTACACGTACCCGTACGTGTACTACCAGTGCGTACACGTATGTGTAGGCACTGGTAGTACACGTAAGTGTAGGCACTGGTAGTACACGTATGTGTAGGCACTGTTAGTACACGTACCTGTACGTGCACTACCAGTGCGTACACATACGTGTAGGCACTGGTAGTATAGGTACGTTTAGGCACTGGTAGTACACATACGTGTAGGCACTGGTAGTACACGTACGTGTACGCACTGGTAGTACACGTACGGGTACGTGTACTAACAGTGCCTACACGTACGTGTACGCACTGATAGTACACGTACGGGAGTGCCTACACGTACGTGTACGCACAGTTAGTACACGTACGGGTACGTGTACTAACAGTGCCTACACATACGTGTACTACCAGTGCCTACACATATTTGTACTACCAGTGCGCACATGTACGTGTAGGCACTGGTAGTACACGTACTTGTAGTACACGTACGTGTAGGCACTGTTAGTACAGATACCCGTACGTGTACTACCAGTGTGTACACGTACGTGTAGGCACTGGTAGTACACGTACGTGTAGGCACTGGTAGTACATGTACCCGTACGTGTACTACCAGTGCGTACATGTACGTGTAGGCACTGGTAGTACACGTATGTGTAGGCACTGGTAGTACACGTACGTGTAGGCACTGGTAGTACACGTACGTGTACGCACTGGTAGTACACGTACGGGTACGTGTACTATCAGTGCCTACACATACGTGTACTACCAGTGCCTACACGTATGTGTACGCACTGGTAGTACACGTACAGGTACGTGTACTACCAGTGCCTACACGTACGTGTGCTACCAGTGCCTAAACGTACGTGTACGCACTGGTAGTACACGTACGTGTGTACGATCCGTACCACGTGTGCTCCTACGGCACCACTACTATAGTGATACGGACCATATTTGTACGGTCCGTACCACGTGTGCTCCTACGGCCGCACAACTCTAGTGATACGGACCATACACACCCCCTCAGAGCGTGTGTATGGTGCTTTTCACACACTTGCACTGTTGAGAGGATGCGCATACGAAAGGAATGGAGGTCTCAGACTCGCACAAGGATGTACATCAAGTCATTGTCATTGCTGTCCTACTTGTGCAGGGCCTAGGTGTGTCAGGCAGTGATATTGCACATGTCTCCTCATGTATTTGCACAATTGATGTGTGATGACCTGTGTACACATGTCATGTGTGATGGGGCACTATGTGGCACTTTTCCCCTTCACACTTTGCACATGTGTGCATGTAGTATAAACTTGTCAAGCACAGCATCACTGGTATGGCACAGTCACCACCACCCGCAACTGTCCCCTGATGCCAGGGACAGGGTCACGAACAACTGACATTTAGCGACCAGCGTGCACCGATGTGACTATGTCATGTGAGTGTCATGTGTTCCCATGAGCTTGCTGTTGGTGTTCCGTCAACTGCATCTGCTGTTGCTTCATCCAACATGTGTCTGTGTCTAGATGGGCATGGCACACATCTACGCACACCATGCCACATGTGGATTTCCACGTAACGTGTGTCTGTATGCATCTAACTTGATATTTTGACATGAGGACATATCTGCGTCGTCTCAATGTCTGTGTTTTCTGTTTGCAAGTGTACCCCTTCATCGCAATGTGTGTGATCTGTACATTTGACATTTGACATTCCATGTGATCTGTGCGTCTAGCTTGCCGTCAGCTGTCTGTATGAGATGACATCCTTCAAATGCTGATATGTGGATGTATGTCACTCTTGTGATGTCTCTGGCTGTTCACTGACACTGGCCCACAGCTCGTTTCAGGGCATGACTTGACAATCAACAGGTGTAGCTGGCTCTTCGTAGGAGTATCACCTGGCTGGCATACGTGTCCTGGATGTATTGCACAGACCAGACTCTGTATTTAGCAGATGTGTATTAGCAGTTGATCATGTGCTCAGTTCATTGACATTGATGTTGTTATGTTCTCACTCTTCGTTATTCATTCCAATTTTCTGCAGGGCACCGCCTGTCCCCAGACCAATGCCAGACTTGGGTGCCATGAGGGAACGTGACTGCATACGCTGTTACAGATTCACCCAACAGTTGAGGACCTGACAAACAGGTTGGCACTACACCTCCAACCGCGACACAGTTATCCTACTGCGCTGACTCCCAAGATGAAGGTGATGGCAGCCCTACATTTTTTTGCCACAGGTACGTTTCAATTCACCTGAGCTGATGTTGGTGGCATGTCCCAGACGATGTTCAGCCGTGTCCTGCATGATGTTTTGGCAGCCATGTTGGAGCACCTGGATGAATTCATCCATTATCCGACTCCTAAGGAGTTGACAGATGTTAAGTGTGATTTCTATGCCCTGGGAGGGATGCCCCATGTCATTGGGTCCATCGATGGGACACATGTGGCTTTGGTACCACCACAGGCACAGGAGGTCGCCTATCGCAACCGTAAACATTACCACTCTATAAATGCCCTTGTGGTGTGTCTTGCTAACATGCTGATTTCCCATGTCTGTGCACATTTTCCAGGGTCAGCACACGATGCCTACATCATGAGGCGTAGCAGGGTGCCAGAAATGATGCTGGGGCTGCACAACGAACGAGCATGTCTTGTTGGTGGGTATACTCTGCATGTCATTAGTTTAGCGCTATTTTTGTATCTTACGGCATCTCATACCTGAACCTTTCTGCTTCTTTGTTCTAATGTATGTACTGGACACAGGCTTGTGTCCCACTTTATGAATTCTTAAAAAAAAAATTGTGATTATTATTATATTAGTAAAATTCTTGACCACTGTCCGGCTAGACAAGTCTCTCAAAATATAAGTACTGATTGGGTCCTTATTTATCGCTACCGCTACTCCTCTATTTCTAGGGACTATTTTTGCTTAGAATTACATTATTCCCAGGGTCCCTGGTTGACTTTTTTCATCATGAGGCGTAGCAGGGTGCCACAAATGATGCTGCGGCTGCACAACGAATGAGCATGTCTTGTTGGTGGGTATACTCGGTTTGTCCTGTGTTTTGCTGTATCATTGTATCTTACGGCATCTCCTGACCCACTTTTTTACATGATGTTTCCATGTAGGGGACTCTGGCTATCCCAACATGCCATGGCTGTTGGCGCCTCTCCGCAACCCAAGATCAGCTGCAGATCACCGTTACAACAATGCACACGGGCAGACCAGGCGAGTGATTGAGAGGACGTTTGGCCTCCTGAAGAGCCGATTCCGGTGCCTTCACAAGACAGGCGGGTCCCTCCTATATGCACCGGCGAAGGTCTGCAAAATCTTCCTCGTGTGCTGCATGCTGCACAACATGGCAGTGGAGAAGGCAGTGCCACTCATCCTGGAGCAGCATGAGCAGGAACATCCACCCGTGGAGGATGAAGGGCTTGGTCATGAGGCAAGTGAGGAGGAGGAGGAGGATATCCGGAGTCAGCTCATATGCAACTTCTTCTCATAATGGTGAGTCACTGGGTCTGAGCGTGCACGCTTGGAGCCTTGTGTGGCATGTGTTGCAATGTGTGTGTCCAGCTGGCTGTATGCTAAGTGACTTAGATGTGTGTTCTGATGTGTCACTCGAGTGATGATGTCATTCCACTCATTTTAGCTGTGACCCTCATTTTTCTAATCGCATGGTGACAACATTATTCCTTTAGAGTAAATGACCATGTATGTGGATAATAATCATTTAGCTGACTTCTTGTGTGTCTGTCATCCACAGGTTCTTGCGCATGTTGTCTGGTCGTGTCATCGTTGGCCTCCTGCTATTCCTCATGAGTATTGCAATGTGTGCTGAATCAGCGTTCCATGCACGGACATGGGGAAAAGTCATTTTGGGTGAGGATTGCAGCAAGGCATTTTGGGGTTGTTAGGTGTTTGTAATGTGTGGGGACTGCTCCTGTGCATGTTGGGTTAACATGCATACATGTCGACTCACCATGGGGCACATGACATGTAGCATGACTCGCATGAATTGATAGTCAACCTTCGTGACAGTCATCTCTAATGGTTTGTGGATTCTGATGAAGGCATCAATGTGTGTATAACTTCCCTCAGAAACATACGGGATGCTACGGGTGGACATGGTGTGGGACATCCCCATAACAGGCTCAATGGTGAATTACAGCCTCTCCGTGTGCAGAAGGGGGTGTTTGGCTCATCCCCTTAACTTGTGTGCCAGGCCATTTGAATTTACTAAATCTGTGTTGTGAAGGGGGTGTCCAGTGTAGGTCCCGCATATTCAGCCAAATGACCTGTGTGTCTGTTCATATTGATGCATTTCCCTTAGTGTGAGCCTGAGTAATAAAGGGGTTCCTCACCCTCCAAGGTGCCTCATCTCTGTCAATGCAGGTCTCTTGCCACTTTGCATGCATCATCTCTGGCATAGTTGTCAAATATTGTGCACATGAGTCTATGTGTAGTTTGGCTACATGCATGCAGTTCTTCTTGGGTTAGAATCTCAATTGTGCATGAAGTCCATGGTTGTGTATGTATTTGGGCATGTTGGTCCCCACGACGGGCCGTCAACGCCTGGTGAGGGTGTGCGTGGCTCGGCCTTCTGTTTCCTGATCCTGTGTCAGTCATCTTTGGTGATTGTGCATCCATTTTCTCTGGGTTTACCATGGCTAGCCGGACACTCCTTCCTTTACATACGCCTGTTGCAGTTGTCCTTTCTGACATCCTTGCCTTTGTGTGCTACTTTTGGCATAGTTTCCAGAACATGCCGCCTGCTGCTGCGGCCCCTGCAGCAAGGGCCCACAAAGTGGCGGGATTCGGCAACACACACGCCTCAAAGATGCTCCTCCCTGCCTCCCTCCACCCATTCTTGTCTGTGCCACTGTTGGGTCCACGCGGTGCCAAAGGCAGGACCGTCAGCACATGCAATGTGCACATTGCACGACCCTCATGTCCTTGCATGTCCCACATCACACTACAGTCGGATGTTGTAGCCACCCTCCAAGCAATGTCTATCCGAAACTCAACCGCCTGCTCTCAGGCATACCCTAAGCGCACACACGACACCTTTGCATGCTGAGTGTGCAATTCCAACTGCCTACACAGCGCTGCCTCGCCTTCCAGGCCCTTTCACACCAACCAGATCATGTCCCTCCTGCTCCACACCGGCTCCGTCAACCAGCAAGGCCATGGGAGTGGGACTCAAGCCTTCAGCATGTGGTATAGTGGCGTCATCTGGCACATGGCCCAGTGATCATCTCTCAGCGTGTCAAACTTCAATGTGTCCAGGACCCCCCTCTCCACCATCACATGCGCACACAACCTCATCATCATGTCGTATGCCATTGACACCCAGGTGCTCCTCAACCTCACCAAAGACGCAGCCATTGCCAGTCCCAACATTCAAGAAGGCATGAGGTCCATGGATGAATGGCTGAACATCAGCCACCTGAGGCTGGACTTGTACAGGACTGAGGTAAGCATCTGAGGATTGTCCCCATACAGCTGGCTCAACTCCTTGTGTCCCACCCGCCGGGGCCCTACACAAGCACCCAGTGGCCACGCATACAAGGTGGTGTGCATCATGGATTTGTCACTCACATTTGCCATGCAAATCACCAGCATCTGTACCTCATGCTGCAACACCCTCTGCATGATGCACATGATCCTCAGATAGATCCACTCCAAGGAAAGACAGACCATCCCCCAGGTCCACAACACCAGCCGTGTCAACTACTGCCCCGCCCTCTACAGAGCAAGTACATCCAAACTCACGGGAAACTTGTCCACATCCAGGGTGCATCTTCACAACTCAGCTTCAACATCCCGCACCCCATCAACATCACCGTCCACCTGAGATAGCTGCAAGGGACCACTGTGTGCTGCAGGATGACCTTCACACTCCTCACACACACTCAGGAGGCAGTCAACAACCCCTAACCCCAAAATCAGCCTTGTACTTCTGTCATCCAAGACCCCGTTGGCCCAACTCTATGCATCCAAACTTGGCCTGGCCACCATTCTTCACATCCACAACACTCCAGCATGAAGGAGATGGTTCTCACGCCTGGACAAACATAACTGGGACTCCCTCCCCGGGAACCTCCACATGAGCCATGACCTCTAGGCCTTCATCATCCTCTTCCTAATTGGTGTGTCCGCACAGTATTTCAAGCCCCCCCCCCTCAGCAGCTTGAGGCCATCACGGGTGAGTACCGGACTCAGATCCCATGGATGGCTGGAGTTAGTTCAACACTCAGGCATAGTTTGACATTTACCCACACGTATGTTGTGGACTAATGCAAAATGACTGCAACATCTCATGAAAAAAATGTGTTTTATTCTCGGTGGGGTGCGTGTTTTGGTAGAAAAAATAAGGTGCTCTACCGGGTGCATATAATCCAAAGTTCACAGGGGGAGATGGGATCCTTGGCATTTGAAGTCATCAGAGTCCAGACCACAATGTTGGTCATCATTGGTCAGACTGTGACCAGCAAGTCCATGTGGCAGAGAATGTCAGTGAATGATGTGCTGCTGTTGCGCATGAAGGCCAGGTGCCAGGCCAGGTGACCTGGGAGATGTGGATGGTCCGCTGCCTCTCACGGTCTTTTCCGTGGACGACCCACCTTCCTCCGGGGACCCTCAGATGCAGGCCTTGACAATGTTTGGGACGCTCCGTCGGACGAATCCTCCTCCTCCTCCTCCCTCCCTGTGGCTGGTGCTGGTCTGCGCCTGGTGTCACAGGGAGGGTTGCCCATGTTGTCAGCAATCCGACGGACAGAATGGCTTATGTCCCTTTGCACCGTCAGGAGCTCAGCCAGTCTTGCCTCCATCCGTCCTTGGTTTTGTTGTTGACTGGCATGTTGCTCGGCCTGCTGATTCTTAATGTCTGTGAGGGTCGCCACTACCTGACTGATGGCCCTGGTGTCACGCTGGTATGCCTCCATGATGTTGCGTACGTGTGACATACCGGTCCCTTCAGCTGTCTGGTCAGGTTCTCGCCTCCGCCTGCCTCCACTCCCACCACCCCTGCCCACACGAGCCTGGCCTGCTGTTGTGGGCACATCGGGTCTACGGGACCCTGAGGGATGGCAGTGTCGGTGTTGGCTGCCTCCTCCTGGGTGCCCGGCGAACCTCGTCCCTCCAGGTCAGACTGGCTCAGTTGTTCAGTGTGGGCAGGGCTCCTGAGTGTCTCCTGGGATGTGGCAGGAATGGGGGTGGTGGTTGGCACAGATGTACCTGAAGCAGGTGCTGCAGGGCCTTGGACACCAGAGGGGCCAGGTGGGTTGGGGTCATCTGCGGAGTTTTGTGAGGTGTCGCTGCCGGTGGGATCAGGTTCCTCCAGAGCCTGGGACTGTGGTACTTCCCCCCATTGTTGGGGGGAGATCCATGACGTTGCCCTGTGTGTGAGAGAGAGACAATGTTAATGCTGTTTAATGCGACATCCATGTTTCATACATATTCTATTTGCCACAGTTCCTCCAGGTAGTTGTATGTGCCGAGCATTCACATTAATGTTCACTTGTGGATGGGTATGTTGCAGGGGACTGATTGAAATTTTCTCCAGGGTGTTTGACATGTTGAATTTGGGCTTGGATGCTTCTTTGGCTGTGGCTTGATCTTGTTGTGTCACATGTCCATTGTGAGAGTGGGTAACTCCACTGGCTGCCCCGGAGGTGTGTGCTTGTGTAAGGGGTGAGTGATCATCCCTCAGCCCGACGCTGTTCAACATCCACATGGCCCCCCTCACACAAGTGGCCCGCCCCCACAACCTCAAAAACATCTCCTACGCCGACAACACCCTGCTCATCCTCTCCCTCACCAAGGACACTCACACCGCCAAAAAAAACATCCACAAAGGCTGAGGGCCATCGCCGACTGGATGCGGAGCGGCCATCTAGAACAGAACTCGGACAAGACGAAGGTCCTCACCATGGGACCCACACCCTCAGCACGGGATGACTCCTGGTGGCCGATCGCTTTGGGGACAGCACCAACACCCACCCACCACGCACGCG
The DNA here is from genome assembly GCF_964204655.1 of Triturus cristatus. Taxonomy (NCBI): domain Eukaryota; kingdom Metazoa; phylum Chordata; class Amphibia; order Caudata; family Salamandridae; genus Triturus; species Triturus cristatus. The sequence goes on along the minus strand of NC_140588.1, from coordinate 852,270,141 downwards.
ACCTAGGATTGATCCTCGCATCCTCCCTCTCCGTGTCCAAGCAGGTCAACGCCGTCTCCTCCTCCTGCTACGACACCCTACGCATGCTCCGCCGGATCTACTGGTGGATCCCGACCAAAACAAGTAGAACAGTGACACAGGCCTTCATCAGCAGCTGACTGGACTACGGCAATGCACTCTATGCAGGACTCCCATCCAAACACCAACGGCGGCTACAACGCTTCCGAAACGCCTCCGCACGACTGATCGTCAACGCCCCCCGCCACAGCCACATCACCCCCCTCCTGAGTGACCTGCACAGGCTCCACATCGACAAGAGGATCACCTTCAAGCTCCTCACCCACGCACACAAGGCACTCCACTACGCCGGACAAGCCTACCTGTACATCAGACTCAGCTTCTACACTCCCACCCGCCAGCTCTGCTCCGGCAGCTTCGCCCTCGCAGCTATCCCCCACATCCAACATACGACTGCCTGTGGGAGATCCTTCTCCTACCTCGCCGCCAAGACCTGGAACACCCTCCCAACCCACCTATGACTAACCCAAGACCTACTTGCCTTCAGAAGACTCCTCAAGACCTGGCTCTTCGAGCAGTAGTGGAACCCCCCCCCCCTTCAGCGCCTTGAGACCCTCACAGGTAAGTACCGTGCCTTACAAGTTGATTGATTGACGGTGCCTGCTGGTGGGTGTAGTGTGATTTGGCAGTGGGTCTCCCAGGTGATGTATCTGTACCCCCATGGAGCATGTTGCCATGTCAGTGAGTGTGAGTTCCTGTCCTAGATATCTGAGCTTGTTGTGTTTGTGTTAGAGTTTGCAGTTGTCACAGGAGGGCCTTGTGCTGCCTACAGCAGGGCCAAGTGTCAGCTACCTTGTCAGTACTTTGCCAGTCCCTGTGCATTGCGCATGGTGCATGGGTATGTACCTGGGCCATATGGGCTGAGGGCAATGGTGTCTGTTTCTGAGTTGTACAATGTGTTTAGTGATCCCCACCCTCCCAGCATCCCGGACATCCAGTCTTGGGTTTGTGGTTTGTGTAGGCTGGGACATGGCATGGCCTTGCTTTGTGAAGGGGGCATACACATGTTAGTGGCATGAGCGTTGTTTTTTAGTGTGGTTGTGTCCAGTGAGGGCTTGGGGGTAGGTGAGTGCATTTGTTGTAGTTGGGGTGTGGATGCCATTACCCCCATGTTACGTAAGTTGTTTGTGTACTCACTAGGCTCGGCAACTCCTTCGACTCTGTGTACTCCCACCGGCGGAAGCAGGGCCATCACCTTCTCCTCCCAGGGATGGTAATGTACCGGTCTGCGGGGCAGCCCACCTCCAGTGATGTTACTCTGTGCGTAGTCCTCGTTCATTTTGCGCTTGACTGCCTTCCGCAGATCGTACCACCTTGCTTGGCATTCATTCCTGGTCCTTCTGATGGGCGCAACATCATTCACCCGATCGACGATCCTCTGCCACAGGCGTGATTTTTCTGCTATGCTGGTCAGTCTGACCAATGTTCCAAAGAGCTGTGGCTCGACTCTGATGACTTCGTTGACAAGGATGTCCAGCTCCTCCCGTGTGAACTTTGGATTCTTGTCTGTGGGCATGGTGTGGGGTGTGGGTGTGGATGGTTGTGGGTGTGAATGTGTAGGTGTGTGTGTGTGAATGTGTAGAGGGGGTATGTGTGAAGGAGGTTGTGTGATGGTGTGTAAGTTAAGGTGTGTGGGTGCAGTTGTTTGTGTGTGGTGTCTGTCAGCAGTGGGTCTGTTGCAAAGGCTCATGGTTTGTGAGTGTGGGCCCTTTTTATTGGTCCATTTGTGGGTGTGGCTGGGTTTGAAATTTTGGTGGGTGTGTTATAAGAGGTGGTTGTGAGTTTGGGCCTCTTGCCTGTTTGGATGTGCCAGGTCAGTCTTTTAGATGTTTTTTGTACTGTAGACGTGTTTTGTGGTGTTATGCGAGGCAAATTGACCCTCCTTGTGCGGTTTTACAGTGTCCTGGTTCTGTATGAGTAGTTTTAGCATATGTAAGGTGCGTACATACGCGATGTTGTTGTACAGTGCTCACATATGCAATGTTGTTGTACGGTTTGTACATATGCGATGCAGGGGTATGGTGGGGGGGTATGGTGCGTCCAAGTACGGGGCTGGGGTATGGCGCTGGGGTACGGTGTATCCAAGTAGGGGCATGTTGTACGGTGCTGGGGTACGGTGCATCCAAGTACGGGCCTGGGGTATGCTGGTGCGGTACGGTGCTGGGGTACGGTGTTGGGGTACGGGGCTGGGGTAGGGCGCTGGGGTAGGGCACTGGGGTACGGTGCATCCAAGTCCGGGCCTGGGGTACGGCGCCGGGGTACGGTGCATTCAAGTAGGGGCATGGGGTACGGCGCTGAGGTACGGTGCGTCCAAGTACGGGGCTGGGGTACGGTGGTGGGGTACGGTGCATACCAGTACGGGGCTGGGCTACGGTGCTGGGGTACGGTGCGTACATGTGCAGGGCTTGGGTATGGCGCTGGGGTACGGTGCGTCCAAGTAGGGGCATGTTGTATGGCGCTGGGGTACGATGCGTCCAAGTACGGGCCTGGGGTACGGTGGTGGGGTACGGTGCGTACAAGTACGGTGCTGGGGTACGGTGTTGGGGTACGGGGCTGGGGTAGGGCGCTGATGTAGGGTGCTGGGGTACGGTGCGTCCAAGTCCGGGCCTGGGGTACGGTGGTGGGGTACGGTGCATACAAGTAAGGGGCTGGGGTATGGTGGTGGGGTACGCTGTGTACAAGTGAGGGGCTGGGGTACGGTGGTGGGGTACGGTGCGTACATGTATGGGGCTGGGGTACGGTGGTGGGGTACAGTGCGTACACGTACGGGGCTGGTGTAGAGTGCGGACATGGGAGGGGTACGGTGCTGACATATGGGGGAGGGGGAGGCTGTACGACTCGTATCCAGGGCACAAGTTTACCCGGATATGAGTGGTACGGCGTTCGCTCCGTACAGGGCCTTTTCCATGCACTTGTGTTTTCGGACGGGCGGTACGGATCGTACTTGCGCGCTCGGACTTCAGTTTTATGATTTGCATGTAAAACTGTCCGGGGACGTCTCGTAGACTTTTCCCGCAGTGATTTGTACGTATTTTTCACGTACGAATCGTACTTCACCATTTGTACGGGACTTGTACGACTCGTACGTATAAAAATACGGATACAAGTCGTACGGTAATTTTTTTTAACGGATCGGAATCGGCACCTAAATGTTTAGAAATTAGTAAATTTTGCGTTTTAGTATCAGAGCGGGTTGTGGGTTTATAGGGAATAGGGTGGGAAGTAATTTAATTATAATTAATCAATTAATATGTTTTAATTTATTGTTATTGATTATTGATTTATTGTTAATTATTAATTAGTAATATTTTATAAATTGGTTAATGTACCATCATATTAATTATAAAGAATGTATTCTTAATTTATTTATTTATTGTATTGTTAATTAATTTATTGTTAATTAATTATGAATTGTTAATTAACTTGTATTAATTGATTAATTGATAATTACATTAATTATGGTAATTTTTATGTGAAGCGGGTTGTGGGTTTATAGGGGAATAGTGTGGGAAGTAATTTAATAATAAATAATTAATAAATATATATTTTATTTAATGGTATTGAGAAATAATTTGTATTAATTGATTAATTTATAATTATATCAATTATAATTAATTTATTATTATTTTTTATTTGTTTTTATTGTTAATAAATGTATTTTGAATTTATTAATAATTGGTAATTAATTTGTATTAATTTATTAATTGACAATACAATTAATTGTGTTCTTTTTTATGTGTAGCGGGTTGTGTGTTTATGGGGGAATAGGGTGGGAAGTAATTTAATGTTATTAAAGTAAATATTAATTTAATTTTATTAGTATTTATTATTAACGTTTTGGTTAATTAATTTTTAAAATGGTATTTATTTTACAAAACGTATTTATTTATTAAGTATGTTAATTTAACCCCTACGCTATCCTACATTTTCCACACTGTTACATTTACGGGAGTTGGAATAATAATTTTAACCCCTAGGCTGTCCAACACGTTTCATACTGTTGCACTCTCTGGAGTGGGAATAGTGATTTTTACCCCTACGCTATCCAACACTTTCCCTACTGTTGCACTCACTGGAGTGGGACTAGTAATTTTTACCCCTACGCTATCCAACACTTTCCCTACTGTTGCACTCCCTGTATTGGGAATAGTAATTTTAACCCCTATGCTATCCAACACTTTTCCTGCTGTTGCACTCCCTTGAGTGGGAATAGTAATTTTTACCCCACGCTATCCAACATTTTCCCTACTGTTGCACTCCCTGGAGTGGGAATAGTCATTTTAACCCCACGCTATCCAACACTTTCCCTACTGTTGCACTCACTAAAGTGTGAATAGTAATTTTATACCCCTACGCTATCCAACACTTTCCCTACTGTTGCACTCTCTAGATTGGGAATAGTAATTTTAACCCCTACGTTATCCAACACTTTCCCTACTGTTGCACTCGCTGGAGTGGGAATAGTAATTTATACCCCTACACCATCCAACACTTTCCCTACTGTTGCACTCCCTGGATTGGGAATAGTAATTTTAACCCCTACGCTATCCAACACTTTCCCTACTGTTGCACTCACTAAAGTGTGAATAGTTATTTTATACCCCTACGCTATCCAACACTTTCCCTACTGTTGCACTCTTTGGAGTGGGAATAGTAATTTTAACCCCTACGTTATCCAACACTTTCCCTACTGTTGCACTCACTGGAGTGGGAATAGTAATTTTTACCCCTACGCTATCCAACCCTTTCCCTACTGTTGCACTCTCTGGAGTGGGAATAGTAATTTTAACCGCTACTCTATCCAACACTTTCCCTACTGTTGCACTCACTGGAGTGGAAATAGTAATTTTTACCCCTACGCTATCCAACTTTTTCCCTACTGTTGCACTGTTTAGAGTTGGACTAGTAATTTTATTACCTCTGCTGTCTAATATTTTTTGTATTATTTTAGTTAATGTAGCATATAATTAATATTAATAAGATTAAAAATAATAAAACATTTAAAAATGTGTTATATATATGTATTTAATTTTTATTTACATGATTGTTTTATGTTTATAGATGTATTTATAATTTATATATAATATGTTAAAATAATAAATAAGTTAATCAAAATAATTATTAAAAATTATTAGTAAGTATATATATTATATATTAAATGCATATGTTTAATTTATTTTTACATTATATATACAATACTTATAATTTTTAAACATTTTAAAATATTGTTCACTAGGTTTATTTTAATTATATGTATTATTGACTTTATTTTACATTATTTTTTTAACTTAAATAAAAAACGATATTGTTAACAACGATATTTTTGACATCGATATTTTTTTTCTCAAACTTTTTGTACTTACCACAATGTAGATAGGATGTCGATATTCTTAACTTCGATATTCTTGTGTCGATAATTCTGTAGGTCGATATTCTGACCTTCGATATTCTGTCAGTGATTCAGTATGAAGGCTTCGTAGAAATAGTTTCAGTTTATTTGGAAAAGAGAGCTGTACCTGGCCATTTTTTATATTTAGGCAATGGACTGGGCTCCAGAGTTAATCAATATGGATTGTCATTTAATTAAAGTTGGGGTTTGATGCCATCAAGGTTGATATCTTTTAGCCCAGATAATACAGTTTCTTGTTTGTTTGATCATGGGCAATACATACATAAAAATGGGGAGGAAAGCAAAGAAATCAAGATCAGGGACCTGGGATACAAAATCAAGCCATCATGTTATGGGCTAACACAAAGCCCATTCTCATTATAAGTTATAAATTAGAAACAGTAGGTCTGCCATAGACAAAACCTACAAAGCCTAGAGGAACGTCATAAAAAAATGTTTGTGTACGCAAATGTCAAAAAAACTGATGGCCAGACGTATGACCATTTTTAGCGGTCACAAATGGATATTTGTGGGCTGTTTGCAACTGCCAAACAAAGTTGTAGCATGTACAAACCCTATTTTTGCGAATAGGGTATGTAGGGTATTTGAGTCACTATGAGGCAGGGGAATTCCAAGGGTGTTCCTTCCTAATAGCGAGTCGCAGGGGCATGTACGATTGTTTTGTAACCGTAAATACAGTCACAAAACAATTGCAGTTACCAAGCCAGTGGCAAATGGACAGGGGCCCCGAGGGCACCCCTTCCCCCTTGTGTTTGGCAGCGAGAATATTTTTAAGATACGGCCTTAAAAAAAATGTAGAGTAAACTTTCCATTAAGGAAAATAGGCTGCATTAGAAAAAAAAAAAGTGTTTCTTGCCAATAACATGTGTATGCCCCATTGAGAAAGCAAGGCCATGCTATGTCCCATGCTACATGAAGCACCAACCCAAGAATGGATGTCCGGAATGCTGGGAGGGTGGGTGGCACAAAACGCATGTTTGAATCATAAATCAGACACAATTGCCCTCATCCTATATGGCCCAGCTACATACCCATGAACCATGCGCAATGCACAGGGATTGGGAAAGTACTGACAAGATAGCTCACACTTGGCCCTGGTGTAGGCAGCACAAGGCCCTCCTGTGACCAGTGCAATCACAAACACCAAGACAACAAGGTCAGATATCTAGGACAGGAACTCATACTCACTGTCATGGCAGCATGCTCCATGGGGCGACAGCTACATCACCTGGGAGCCCAAGGGCCAAATCAATCTACACCCACCAGCAGGCCCTGTCACACACACCCCTTACACAAGCAGACACCACAGGACAGGCAATGGATTTACCCACTGTCTCAATGGACATGCAACACAACAAGACCAATACATAGCCGAAGAATCATCCAAGCTACAATCGACATGTCAAAGACTCAGGAGAACATATCAATCTGTCCCCCGCAACATACCCATCCACAAGTCAACATTGAGGAGAATGCTAGGCACATACAACTACCTGGAGGAACAGTGCCAACTTGAATGTGTATGATACATGTATGTTGCATGAAACAGCATTAACATTGTCTGTCTCTCACACACAGGGCAACGTGATGAATATCCCCCCAACAATGGGGGGGAAGAATCACAGTCACAGGCTCGGGAGGAACCTGATCCCACCGGCAGCGATGCCTCTCAACACTCCGCGGATGACCCCGACCGACCTGGACCCTCTGGTGTCCAAGCCCCTGCAGAACCTGGTTCAGGAACATCTGTGCCAACCACCACCCCCATTCCTGCCACATCCCAGGAGACACCGAGGATTCCTGCCCGCAGTGAACAACTGAGCCAGTCTGACCAGGAGGGACAAAGTGAGGCGGGCACACAGGAGGAGGCAGACAACACCGCCACTGCCATCCCTCAGGGGTCCCGTAGACCCGATGTGCCCACAACGGCAGGCCAGGCTTGTGTGGGCAGGGGTGGTGGGAGTGAATGATGGCGGAGGCGAGAACCTGACCAGCCAGCTGAAGGGACCGGTATGTCACACATACACAACATCATGGAGGCATACCGGCGTGACACCAGGGAGTTCAGCCAGGTAGTGGTGACCCTCACAGAGATCAAGAACCAGCAGGCCGAGCAACACACCAGTCAACAAGAACACCAAGGACGGATGGAGGCAAGACTGGCTGAGCTCCTGGCGGAGCAAAGGGACATAAGCCATTCACTCCGTCGGATCGCCGACAACATGGGCAACCCTCCCTGTGACACCAGGCGAAGACCACCACCAGCCACAGGGAGGGAGGAGGAGGAGGATTCGTCCGACGGAGCGTCCCAAGCATTGTCAAGGCCTGCATCTGAGGGTCCGCGCGAGGAAGGTGGGTCGTCCACGGAAAAGACCGTGAGAGGCAGCGGCCCATCCACATCTCCCAGGTCACCTGGCCTGGCACCTGGCCTTCATGTGCGACAGCATCACCTCATTGACTGACATCATCTGCCACATGGACTTGCTGGTCACAGTCTGACCAATGATGCCAAACACTGTGGTCTGGACTCTGATGACTTCAAATGCCAAGGATCCAATCTCCCCCTGTGAACTTTGGATTCTATGGTCCCTGCATTGCACCTTTTTCTGTGCACAAATCACGCCCCAGAGCTATAAATAAAAAATTAATACATTAAATGTTATGTTGCAGTCATTTAGCATGAGTCCACAACATACGTGTGGGGATATGTGGAAGTATGCCTTGTGGAACAAACTCCAGCCATCCATACACTTGGATCTGAGTCTGGTCGAGAACACACATGGGTCACAATGTATCACAAAATACAGACATGGAGCCCAATACTCATCCGTGATGCCTCAGGCTGCTGAAGGGGTGCTTGCAATACTGCTCAGACAGACCAATTTGGAAAAGTATCATGAAGGTGTAGAGGTCATGGGTCATGTTGATGTGCCCGGGGAGGGAGTCCCAGGTCCTTTTGGCGAGGTGGGAGAACTATCTCCTGCATGAAGTTTTTTTGTGGATGTGATGAATGGTGGCCAGGGCAAGGTGGGCTGCATGGAGTTGGGCCAACAGACAGATGACAGACATCCAAGGTCGGTGTTGGGTCTGGGGTTGTGGACTGCCTCCTGAGTGTGGTTGAGGAGTCTGAAGGTGATCCTGCAGCACACAGTGAGCCATTGTACCTATCTCAGGTGGACGGTGATGTGGTTGGGGCGGGGGATGTTGCAGATGAGGTGTGCAGATGCACCCTGGATGTGTACAAGTTCTCCTGCAGTTTTGCTGTTGTTCTCCGTAGAGGCCGGTGCTGCAGTTGAGCCGGCTGGTGTCGTGGACCAGGGGGATGGTCTGTCTTGCCTTGGAGTGGATCCATCTGTGGGTCATTTGCAGCATGTGGAGGGTGTTACAGTATAAGGTACAGAGTTGCATGGTAATTGTGAGCGATGGGTCCATGATGAACACCAGCTTGCATGCGTGGCCACTGGGTGCTGGTGCGGTGCACGGACCAGTGGGACACAAGGAGTTGACCCAGCTTTAATGGGACAATCCTCAGATGATGACCTCTGTCATGTCCAAGTCCAGCCTCAGGTGGCTGATGTTCAGCCATTCGTCAACGGATCTCATGCCTTCTTAAAGTTTGGATCTGGCAATGGCTGGGTCTTTGGTGAGTTTGAGGAGCAGCTGGGTGTCAATGGCATACGAGATGATGATGAGGTCGTGTGCGCATGTGGTGGTGGAGAGGGGGGTCATGGAGACATTGAAGATCGTCACGCTGAGAGAAGAGCCCTGTGGCATGGGCCAGATGACCCCAGTGTACTACATATTGCAGGGTGGAGGCAGACTCCCTGGGCCTTGCTGGTGAGCGACTTTCTGATTTAACCCTGGGCCCACCTCTTGATACCAGTGTTGGAGATGTGTGAGCTGACAGTGTGGTAGCACATGGTGTAGAATGCCATTGAGAGGTCAAGGGTGGTGGCCTCACCATTGTCGAGCATGGCAAAGTTATCGTTGGTGGTGGCAATGCTGACGGTTGCAGTGGTGTGAATACTGTGGAAGATGGTCTGGTGCCGGTTGCCTGGAGATGGTTGCATGGAGGAAATTTGTCATTTGCTTGTTGAGTGTCTTCCTGATGACATTTGCTGGGTAGGGAAGCAGGGTGATGTACCAGGAGATCCTGTGGTACTGCCGTCCGTTGTTTAAGAAGGACCTGGGTCTCTGCATGCCTCCTGCACCCACGGAATGTGGCAAACTCAAAGGAGACATTCAGGACGCGCTGGACAAGGGCTTCAAGGATGTGGAATGATGTGGTTTAGATGTTGTGTGGGAAGGGGCCTGATGGAGAGCCAGAGTGTATGTTGCACATGAGCCAGGTTGTGTACTTGCTGCTGATGGGAGTCCATAACCTGATGGGGGTTTTTCCTGCAGATAATAGTGCTGTCTGCCTCTGGGTGCCAAGGCTGTTGTGTATGCCCATGAGCTTTCAGTGGTACAAAGTTGCAAGGGATGTGATCTGCCTTGCAAGGGTGGGGTGTCTTGGATGGAGATCTGCGGTCAGTTCACTCACAATGCTGATGAGCTCCTTGATGTCGTGTGTTTGGGTGTCTCAGCACTATCTGAAGGATCTCCAATTGTCCTTGCTGATGATATGGTGATGGCTGTGTGTGGTGTTTTCCAGAGCTGTAAGGCAAATGATGGCTCTTTGTGTTGCAAGGTTTACACAAGAGTCCGGCTAAGTCTGTAGGAGTCCAGTAGGTCTGCCTTGTCCCAGGTGCCTTAACTGTTGTTGTGCTTCACAGGAAAGTCCGTCAATGTGGCAAGATTGTTGGATCAGTTGCTGATCCAGTGCGTGAGGTTGCAGAGTGTGGCGGGGGTGTTGTTTTGAGTGTCCTTCACAGCTTGTCTGTGGTGGCTTACATCAAGCATCTTTGGGGGATCGGTAGTGGGGTGTGGGGCAGTGTGTTGCTTGTCGGAGACGTGGATTCAAATGTTGATGGACCAATGATGGATGGTGGTCTGGTTCCCCTCCAGCAAGAATTTACTGGCCCCCAGCCACATGTAGCCCGTGGAGGTGAGGGCGTGCGTGCAGATGTACGTGTTGATGGCTTAGCGGAATAGTGGATGTAGGCCTGTAGATCTGTAGACGAGTGTTACTCTGAGGGTTGCCATGGAGTTGCTGCAAACCCGGATTTGTGACTGAGGGTGTACTTGTGAATAAATAGCAATTCATCCCCCGGGATTGGTGTTGCCGTCCCTGCGGGTGATCTTGTATCCGTCTGAGATGGCAATGAAGACGTCATGTGCTGAGGATGCTTTTGTCCAGGTTACTGTCATGAAGGTGATGCGTGGGGCTGTTGTGTTGAGGAGGTAACAGAGTCCAATGGCGTGCTGGTGGACGGAGCGGGTGTGGAGTAGGAGGCACATTACCTGGTTGTTCTGACAGGGTCTTGTAGGCTGGGCAGCGCTGTGTAGGCAGTTGGAGTAGCACACTCAGCATGCGAAGGTGACGTGTGTGTGCTTAGGGGTTGCCTGATAGCAGATGGATGATTGTCACGATGACATTGCTTGGAGAGTGGCTGCAGCATGAGCCTGTTGTGTGACATGGGTCATGCAAATACTAGAGGGTCGTGCACTGTGCATGTTGCAGGCGCAGATGTTCCTGCCTTTGGCACGGCACTGGGGCTACAGTGGCACAGAAAAGCTGCTGCCTGCATTTCGAATGGGTGGAGGGGGAAGGGCAGAGCATTTTGGAGGCGTGGGGTTTGCAGAATCAGAGCACTCGGTGGGGCGGTGCCGCAGGTGAGGCAGCAGCAGGCGGAAGGGGTTAGAAATTAGGCAAAAAGTAGCACACAAAGACAAGGTCTGAAAGGCACAGTGCAACAGGTGTATGTGAAGGAAGGAGTGTCAGGTTGCTCATGGGTCACTCCACGAAAATGTATGAACGATCACCATAAATTACAGCCACTGGATCAGGCAACAAAATGCAGAGATGCGCAAAGGAGACACACCATCAGCAGGCGTTCATGTCCCGTTGTGGGGAGCAACCTGCACAAATACATACACAACCAGGTACTTCATGCACAATAGAGGTCCTTAACCATAAAGCACTGCATGCATGTTGCCAAAGTACACATATACACAGATGCTCAATCTTTGACAATTATGCCATAGATGACGCATGCAAACTGGCAAGAGAGCTGCAGTGACAGAGATGAGGCACTTTGGATTGTGCTGAACAACTTTATTCCACATACACACACAAAGGGATATGCATCCATCTGAACAGACTCACAGGTCAGTTGACAGAACATGTGGGACATGAGCTGGACACCCCCTTCACAACACAGATGATGTAAATCCCAATGAACTGGCACACAAGTTAAGGGAATGAGCCAAACACATCCTGCTGCACACGGAGAAGCTGCAATTCCCCATGAAGCCTGTTGTTGTGATGTCCCCCACTATGTCCACCCGTAGCATCTGCAATGTTTCAGAGGCAAGGTTTACACACATTGATGCCTTCATCAGACGCCACACTCCATTACAGATGACTGTCAAGAAGGGTGACTATCATGTCATGGGAGTGATGCTACATGTTATATGCTCCATGGTGAGAAGACATGTATGCATGGTACCACAACATGCACAGAAGCAGTCCCCACACATTCCAAACCCGTACCACCACAAAAAGTCCTTGCTGCAATCCTTACCAAAACTGACCTTTCCACATATCCGTGCATGGAACGCTGATTCAGCACACGTTGCAATCCTCATGAGGAATAGCAGGAGGACAACGATGACATGAGCAGACAACAGGCGCAAAATACCTGGGAATGACAGACACAAAAGAAGTCACCTAAAACAATTCTCACCGCACACATGGACATTTACCAAACATGAACAATATTTACTCATGTAAATTGCTAAGAAAGTCTCTCCGCAAAACTGTGTGGCATGACATCATCACTCGAGTGACACATCAGAACACACATCCAAGTCACTTTGCATTCAGTCAGCTGGACACACACATTGCAACACATGCCACTCAATGCTGCAAGCTTGCACACTCATACCCAGTCACTCACCATTATGAGAAGAAGTTGCGTATGAGCTGACTCCGGATATCATCCCCCCTCCTCCTCCTCATCACTAGCCTCGTGAGCAAGCCCTTGATTATCCATGGGTGGATGTTCCTGCTCATCCGGATCCAGGATGAGTGGCACTGCCTTCTCAACTGCCATGTTGTGCAGCATGCAGCACACGAGGAAGATTTTGCACACCTTCTCCGGGGCATAAGGGAAGGACCCGCCTGTCTTGTCCAGGCACCGGAATCGGCTCTTCAGGAGTCCAAGCGTCCTCTCAATCACTCGCCTGGTCTGTCCGTGTGCATTGTTGTACCGTTGATCTGCAGCTGTTCTTGGGTTGCGGAGAGGTGTAATCAGCCATTGCATGTTGGGATAGCCAGAGTCCCCTACATGGAAACATCATGTAAATAAGTGGGTCATGAGATGCCGTAAGAGAGAAAGATACCACAACACATAGGACAAAAAGATAAAAGAGCACACCCACCAACAAGACATGCTCGTTCGTTGTGCAGCCGCAGCATCATTTGTGGCACCCTGCTACGCCTCATGATGTAGGCATCGTGTGCTGATCCTGGAAAACGTGCACAGACATGGGAAATCAGCATGTTAGCAAGACTCACCACAAGGGCATTTATAGAGTGGTAGTGTTTTCTATTGCAATAGGCTTGTTCCTGTGCCTGTGGTGGTACCAAAGCCACATGTGTACCATCATTGGACCAAATGACATGGGGCATCCCTCCCAGGGCATATAAATCAACCCTGACATCTGTCAACTCCTCAGGAGTAGGAAATGTGATGAATTCATCAAGGTGCTCCAACATGGCTGCTAAAACATCATGCAGGACACGGCTATGGTGAATTGAAATGTACCTGTGGCAAAAAAATGTAGGGCTGCCATCACCTTCATCTTGGAGGTCAGCGCAGTAGGATACCTGTGTCGCGGTTGGAGGTGTGGTGCCGGCCTGTCGGTCAAGTCCTCAATCAACTGTTGGGTGAATCTGTAACGTCGGATGCAGGCACGTTCCCTCATGGCACCCAAGTCTGCAGTGGTGCCCTGCAAGACATTGTTTGTTAGAATGAAGATTGAGAGTCTTCCAATATCAATGTCAATGAACATAGCACATGCTATACTGCTAATACACATCAGGTAACTATGGAGTCGGGTGTATGCAATACATACAGGACACATATGCCAGCTTGCTGGCACTCCTACAAAAAGCCAGATACACCTGTTGATTGTCAAGTAAACATGACATGCCCTGAAATGATTTGGGGGCCAGTCTGAGTGAAGAGCCACAGATATCACCGGAGTGACACACAACCACATAGCTGCATTGGAAGGATGTCATCTCATCCAGACAGCTGACTGAAAGGCACACGCACAGGTCACATGGAATGTCAAATGTACATATCAAACACAGTGTGATGTAGGGGTACATGTGACAACACAAAGACACAGCCATTAAGACAACGCACACATGTATGACTGGGAAAATATGATGTCCGATGCACACAGACCCTACAGCCGTGGGAATCCAGATGTGGCATGGTGTGCGTAGATGTGTTCCATGCCCATCTCCACACAGACCCCTGTTGGATGCATCAACAGCAGATGCAGTTGACGGGACACGGACCTCAAGCTCATGGGAACACATGACACACACCTGACATAGTCCCAAAGTGGCACGCTGATCGTGACAGGTCAGTTGATAGAGTGTCCCTGTCCCTGGCATCAGGAGACAGGTGCGGGTGTTGATAACTGTGCCATCCCACTGCTGCTGTGCATGACACAGTTGGACTACAGACACACATGTGGCAAGTGTCAAGGTGATGTGTGCCACATAGTGCCCCATCACACAGGACATGTGTCCACAGGTCATCACACATCAATTGTGCAACTAGATGAGATGACCTGTGCAATATCACTGGCTAACACACCTAGGGCCTGCACATGAAAGTATGCAATGACAAGTACTTGATGGACATTCTTGTGCGACTCGTAGCCCTCCATTCCTGGCATGTGTACGCCTATATTACCATTGTAAGGGTGTGAAATGCGTACCTGTACGTGTACACACTAGTAGTACACGTACGTGTACTACTAGTGCATACACGTACATGTACTACTATCGTGATCCCCTTACGGGTACGCACTAGTAGTACACGTACGTGTACTACTATTGCGATCCCCTTACGGGTACGCACTAGAAGTACACATACGTTTACTACTAGTGCGTTACCGTAAGGCACTAGTAGTACATGTACGTGTACTACTAGTGTGTACCCGTAAGGGGATCGCAATAGTAGTACATGTACGTGTACGCACTAGTAGTACATGTACGTGTACTACTAGTGCGTACCCATAAGGGGATCGCAATAGTAGTACACGTACGTGTACTACTAGTGTGATCCCCTTACAGGTATGCACTAGTAGTACACGTACGTGTACTACTAGTGCGTACACGTACATGTACTACTATTGTGATCCCCTTACGGTTACGCACTAGTAGTACACGTACGTGTACTACTAGTGCGATCCCCTTACGGGTACGCACTAGTAGTACACGTACGTGTACTACTAGTGCGATCCCCTTACGGGTACGCACTAGTAGTACACGTACATGTATGCACTAGTAGTACACGTACGTGTACTACTAGTGCGTACCCGTAAGGGGATCACAATAGTAGTATATGTACGTGTACGCACTAGTAGTACACTTACGTGTACTACTAGTGCGTACACGTACATGCACTACTATTGTGATCCCCTTACGGGTACGCACTAGTAGTACACGTACGTGTACTACTAGTGTGCACACGTAAGGGGATCGCACTAGTAGTACACATACGTGTACTACTAGTGCATACACATACATGTACTACTATTGCGATCCCCTTACGGGTATGCACTAGTAGTACACATACGTGTAATACTAGTCCGTACACGTACATGTACTACTATTGCGATCCCCTTAAGGGTACGCACTAGTAGTACACGTACGTGTACTACTAGTGCGTACACGTAAGGAGATCGCACTAGGAGTACATGTACGTGTACTACTAGTGCATACCCGTAAGGGGATCGCAATAGTCATACACGTACGTGCACTACTAGTGCGTACACGTACGTACTTGTCAAATGCACTGTACAACTGGTGCCGTAGGGGTACGTGTGAAACGCAGAGCATGATGTAGTTCCTGTGTGCACTCCTCACTTGCATAGTGCTTGCAGTGACTTTCACTGCATAGTGCATGACACATTCAGCCTTGCAAATCCTTGGTGGCTTTTTTTCCTGTTGTCCTGAGTAACCCCGGGCGTAGCACTACGCTTCGCCCACGTAGTGTACGTAGCGCTGCCTGCTTCGCACTTTCCGAAGTAGGCGAAGCAGGGCAGCGCTACGCACACGCCGAGGGCGAAGCGTAGCTGCTTGCCACCCGCCACCCACCTCCCGCCCGCCCTTCTTTTAAATAATATAAGCATTGAAAAATAAATTAAAATAAGTCGACTTACCCGTAAGCGCGGCGTCTCCGGGGCTCCTTCTTTCTGTTTCTAATTTCTTCTGGCAAATGCGCATGCGCGGACACCCGCACATGCGCATTTCTCGCGAGAAATGCGCATGCGCGGGCGTCCGCGCATGCGCATTTGCCAGAAGAAATTAGAAACAGAAAGAGGGAGCCCCGGAGACGCCGCGCTTACGGGTAAGTCGACTTATTTTAATTTATTTTTCAATGCTTATATTATTTAAAAGAAGGGCGGGCGGGAGGTGGGTGGCACGTAGTGGGGCTACGCGAAGCGCGTAGTGTGCGTAGATTTGGGCACACTACGTGCTGCTTCACGTAGCCCCACTACGCCCACTACGCCCACCCTTAGTCCTGAGGTGATTCAGTGGTCCCCCCGGTGTGACAGGTGACTGTACCCACACATGTGTATGAGTTGAGTGGACCTGTGGTGAGAGTGTCAATGTTGTGTACGGCCTCATGGACATTGATGTGTGTGAATGTTCCTTGTCATGTGGGTGAGTGTCTATGTGAAGTGTTGCACCACAGCTGCATGGTGGAGGCAACAGATCTACCCATCTGATGTGACAAGTAAGCCGTGCTTTGTGTCTGACTTGCAGAGCTAGTACGACACCTGTGACTCCCCACTGGTAAATGGCACATGTGCAGAGTGAGGGTTGTATCCGCTGTTGTCAATGACAGGCGAGTGATCTGTGCCTGGGTGTGTCTGTCTAGTTTGCTGAGGGTGCGTCAGTGGAAAGGGACATGTGACTGCTTGGCACGTGCTGGCCATCAGCCTGCTGTTGCATGTGCTGCACAGTGTGTGGCATGATCAGTGAGTGTGTTGCACCCCTCATGCCACCTGTTGACTTTCAATGCCATGTAGTGCATTGGCGCTTTCACACAGGGCTATTTCTTGTTGTGAATGAGGCAATTCATGTCAGCATCCTATGCCCTGTTCAACATTTCAAAGATGTTCTAATGTGTGTCTCTGGGACATGCAGCAGGTGTATTGATGTTGTGTCACTTTGTCATCCTGACAGGTAACTGCCTACGGGAAGGGGGTGATCTGGAACAATGTCATCAGGGCCGTGAGAACTGCGGGGGAGCGTAGTCCGCAGCTGCCACAGGTCCGCAAGAGGTGGCAGGACATCCAGATCACCCGGGTCCAGCTGGGGCTCGACAGTCCTCGCCCCCATGGCGGCCGCCGACGCCTGACCCCCCACATGAGACGTGTCCTGGCGGTGGTCTTCCCTGACCTCGATAGGCAGTTACAGGAGAGACTGCAGCAAGGAGGGGGTAGGTACATGGCTTTTGGTCGTGTTATGTGTTGCCTGCTTTTGAAAGTGCTCTTTCGCATGAATACACTCCCAGAGTTGATATGTGCAGTGCATTTACTGTTCCCCATTGTCACCTGGGGCTCTTTTTAATCCCTTCCCCTCCTTGACATGTGTCCCCTGGTTTGTGTGTAATCACATTTGCACATGGACATCTAGGGTGCCAGTGAATCTAAGTGCACATAGCTTTCTGCATCATGTTGGAGGGTGGTCTTTGACTTGTGTTGGTACCTTGCCTGTTCCATGACCTGTTCACTATGTTAGGGGTCCATATTTGTTGTCACTGATGATGATTCTCAACATAGGAGTGTGAGCTTCCAACTGAACTCCCTTGCAGCATGCATTACCAATGTTGTGGCCTCAGACATGATGTGCATGAGTGGGAGATATGCATAGTGCCATGATGGTTGAACATGGTACAGTCAGCTCATTCCAGGACCACGGAGCAGTGTGCCCACTACAGTCCCCTGAGACACCCTGGCCTCCTAATCATGTGTGTCATCCAACACTGTGCACATTCACTGTGGGTTCAGCTTAGGTCTGCCTCTGTGGCATTGTTACCTGGCCTAGTTAGTTTTTTTCAAATGTGTGCTACATGTGTCCACTGGACAGGGATACACCATTTTGCTTGTGCATACTCACACTGGGCAGTGCCTGTGTGGCTATTCACAACAATCTGTTGATGGTTGTTTGTCACAAATATGTGTTGCCAGTCCCACGAGGTGATGTTGTGTCAATGAAGCAAGTTTTCAAGCACAGTTATTGTAACCCTGAATAAGAGGTGTCACTTCTTGATCTGTATCAGTCACATTGACTCAGGTATGGGGGGGTGCGGGAGGGGCATACATGTGCAACCCTGATTTTTCATTGCCAGGTCTGACTTGTGAGTGAGAATTGGCTGTACAGAAAATCAACGTGCAGTGCCCCTGTGATGGTGGCCAGTGCTTAATGTTCGTGCTTTGCAGCCTGTGTCAGTTTTTTGCAAACATGTATCGTGCTCATACATTTTTGGCACCTGTGTGTGGTTCAGATGCAACCGTAGTTTTGACTTTGTGTGCTGACATCTGTGTGTACATTCTGGCTTGCCATGAGGGTGTCCCCACAGTACAGCTAGGCTTTTTTTTCAAACCAATTGAGGCCGATTAGCTTATGCATTGTCCTGGGTGTGGACATGTGTGCCACTCCAGATGACAGGCAGTAGGTCATATGTGTAGCCAACTGTGTAATCAGGTGACGGATAGCCATGTGACAAATGACATAATTCAAGTTGTTACTCTAAATTAATTGTACCTTGGCACTCAGAGCACTTGTCAACAGTTCTTCATTTTTTAAATGTGGTAATTTGATGATTTGTGTTAAGAACAATGATGTGCCTGCATGAAAGATATCTCCAAAGGAAGTGCACACCAAACGGCATTTCCACTTTCATTGAACACACTGGCACCTTTTCAAAGAAGCCACTGTTAGAATAATTGGTGTTGCAGAATCTCCATATACATGTTCCCACTGTGGTCTGGATTTTGTGAGACTCCTTTGTTGTTGGTGATACGAACTAACGAGTGTCAAGACATCAAGACCTCCGTGGGGGCAAGTATATGTACTTTCTGCAACACCATTTATTTCTAACTGTGGCTTCTTCGAAAAGGTGTCAGCTTCTTCAATGACAAGGTAAATGTACTTTTGTGTGCACTGCCTTGTGGGACATATTTCATCCAGGCACATGAGCGTTCTTTTCATGAGATGGCGAATTTCCACATTCAAAACATGTTGATTGTGTAAAGTATTGTGAGTCCCAAGGTAACCACATTTTTTTGTTTTGTGTTCCAAAGTACTTACAGGTCTCTGAGTGTGGTGACACCTTGAGTATTGAGGGGTGTTAGTTTACCTTGGGTGCACCACTACTTTTTCTTTCAGGGTAAACAAGAGGTGGCATGACTTCATTGTATTGCTGTGCTCACCGGTTCACAGACACTGGCTTCTCAGTGTATTTCTCATTCAAATTGTGGCCTGGTGTGTTCTTTTTTTCATGGTGTCCAAGTGGCATAGTGGGTCTACCAACTGGGCAGTACAGGGCATACATATGTGCGGAGTAATGTAGCTGTTACTCATGATGCATTGCCGGATATGCACTGTGACCTATTGTTTTGTGCTCATGTGTCAGATGTATACAGGTGACTGATGCATTTTGGTTTCTTATCCTTGCCCACAGCATCATCAACCGAAAACGAGGGAGACACCTGCATGGACCTGGAGGAGGGACCCAGCGACAGTGCCGCCAGTGCTGTGGAGTCAGCAGGAGCCAGTGGCACGGAGGGCGAGGGGAGTCAGTTGGAGGACCTGTCTGGAGGCGAGAGCAGCTACGATGCCGACGGGTCCGAGGCTGAACTCCCTGAGGAGGCGGAGGCTGCAACACCAACTGGCAGCATCCCCACATCTGTCCCCGTCTCCTCCATTCCCATCTCCGCCCTCCCAGTTGCTCCCGTCCCTCCTGTCCGTGCAGTGTCCCACCATGTCTCCTTCGTGCAAGGCACCGCAGCCCCTGCCCCTGACACACCTGCTGCCCTCTGTGAAGAGTCTGTGGACATACTGCGGGAGTTGCAGGTTGGGCAGGCATCGATGCTGAATGTCCTCCATGACCACACTAGACTGCTCACACAGGTGGTGGTGTTCATGGAGGGCATGTCAGCAACGATGTCTGACCAACGCAGGATTCTGCGGTCCATGGACTCTTCACTGACGGCAGCAGTTACTGCCCTGCAGCGCTCCGTCCCCTCCCTACCCCGGACTCATCCACACTGCCCTCTCCCATGCCTGCCCTAAGCACCCCCAGACTGTCACGGGCATGCAGACCAACAGACACATCCAGCACACCCACAAGTAAGGCACAGCGCACACATCCTGGCACGCACACTCAGGGGGATGTAGGCACACCCATAGGGTCTGGGGGAAGATGACAGACACGCAGCCACAGTCATAGTCCGCAGTCCTCACAACCCAGTTCCTCCAAAACCACTCCCCTTAGCTCCCCTGCCAAACTGTCACCCAAGGACAGCTACATGGCTGATCTGGCCCTCACCCCCACTGTGACACCACCCCACAAGCGGGCGAGGAAGTTCCCGGGCAGGGGAGTTGAGTCCCCCCCATGTCCACCCCCTCCCCAAAGAGCGCTGCACCCCATCCCTCGGCCACCACACCCTCCGTTGGCCCTGGGGTATCTTCAGGTGCAGGGGTTAGGATGGAGGCCCTAGCAGAAGTGTGCAGCACCGTGTTCACCTCCACCTTTGGGGCTGCCCCACCCCCTGTTTTAGAGATGTCCACCCCTGCACCCACCACACCTACCCAACCCCCTCCTGTCCCTGCGGTGCCTGGTCCTGCCACAGATGATGCCCCCCCAGTTGACAAACCTTGAGGTTCGTTTGTGCAGGCAAGGTAGGGGTGGACGCAGTCCCCTACATCCACCCTTGGACTCGAGAAATGGACTGGCCATTGGCCTTTGTACATAGTCTTATTAATTTATTATTTTTCTGTGCTGAATAAAGCCTTTTCTTTTACTTTCAACACTATTGCATTTCAGGTACTTGATGTTGGTGATGAGGCTCATGAAGTTGGTGTTCTGGTAATGTGTTAGGGTTCTGAGATATGTTTTTCAATGATGGTCATGAGGTGGACCATGGTATCTGTGTGCCATCACAATGTCTGTGCAAATTGGTAGTGTGTGTTCTTTTCCTTTGGAGACATTGTCCCAAGGAGTGTTCCTTCCTCTGTGGCACCTGACATCGTCCCTGCAAACAGTTGCACAATTGTTGTGCTGACCTGTGTCCACATTTCCTTTGTTGGACGGATCCCTTCAACAATGGCCATGCCTGCTCACCGATGTCTCCTGCTGAATCGTCTGTGCCATCCTTGCTAGTCACTGTACTTGTGTTTTGGGTATGTAGGAATGGCATCATGAACAAATTGTCCCTTTTCAGCACTTTGCATGTGTGTAATCACGGCCTAACACACAAATGGTACATGTTATGCTGTGTATTTGGGCACCTGACTCACAATTGTGGGCATTGTATCTAGTGGCATTGAACCCTATTCCTTCCATGAGAGACAACATCTTGGTGGCTGGACCAGCACCTGGACATTCCTATCAGTCCTGGGATGTGCGTGACAGTGTGTGTTCCCTTTGGCTATCTTAGTTTTGTATGCAGTTACATGACTATACAGTCTGTTGGCATGAAATCAGGGTGTGTATTGTGCTGCATCTGCCATGGGTGGGTATGCATGTGTTATATGTCCTCACACCCAAATGTGGTGTGTCATGCAGTGTGTGAAAGACATCCATCCTCCTGGGAGTAGGACACTGCTGTCAGTGATGTGTTGCTATAGCACTGTCATCATAGTCCAAAGTTAGGGATGCGTACATACCACCATGTAGGTGTGGTAATCTGATAATGATGTACACCCTCTATATCTCTGTCCACTTCTGGGAGTCCTCTGCACCCACCCCATGTCTCTGTCCACTGCTGGGAGTCCTGTGCACCCACCCCCATATGTCTGGACACTGCTGGTGTTCATCTGCACCCACCCCTCATATGTCTGTCCACTGCTGGCAGTGATATGCACCCACCCCCATATGTCTGGACACTGCTGGGAGTCAAATGCACCCACCCCTCATATGTCTGGACACTGCTGGTAGTGATATGTACCCACCCCCATATGTCTGTCCACTGCTGGGAGTCCTCTGCACCCACCCCTCATATGTCTGGACACTGCTGGTAGTGATATGCACCCACCCCCATGTCTGTCCACTGCTGGTAGTGATATGCATCCACCCCTCATATGTCTGGACACTGCTGGTAGTGATATGCACCCACCCCTCATATGTCTGGACACTGCTGGGAGTCCTCTGCACCTACCCCTCATATGTCTGTCCACTGCTGGTAGTGATATGTACCCACCCCTCATATGTCTGGACACTGCTGGTAGTGATATGCACCCACCCCCATATGTCTGTCCACTGCTGGTAGTGATATGCACCCACCCCCATATGTCTGTCCACTGCTGGGAGTCCTCTGCACCCACCCCTCATATGTCTGGACACTGCTGGTAGTGATATGCACCCACCCCCATGTCTGTCCACTGCTGGTAGTGATATGCACCCACCCCTCATATGTCTGGACACTGCTGGTAGTGATATGCACCCATCCCTCATATGTCTGGACACTGCTGGGAGTCCTCTGCACCCACCCCTCATATGTCTGTCCACTGCTGGTAGTGATATGTACCCACCCCTCATATGTCTGGACACTGCTGGTAGTGATAGGCACCCACCCCCATATGTCTGTCCTCTGCTGGTAGTGATATGCACCCACCCCTCATAAGTCTGGACACTGCTGGTAGTGATATGCACCCACCCCCATATCTCTGTCCACTGCTGGGAGTCCTCTGCACCCACCCACATATCTCTGTCCACTGCTGGGAGTCATATGCACCCACCTCTCATATGTCTGTCCACTGCTGGTAGTGATATGCACCCACCACCATATGTATGTCCACTGCTGGTAGTGATATGCACCCACCCCCATATGTCTGGACACTGCTGGGAGTCATACACACCCACCCCTCATATATCTGGACACTGCTGGTAGTGATATGCACCCACCCCCATATGTCTGTCCACTGCTGGGAGTCCTCTGCACCCACCCCTCATATGTCTGGACACTGCTGGTAGTGATATGCACCCACCCCCATGTCTGTCCACTGCTGGTAGTGATATGCACCCACCCCTCATATGTCTATCCACTGCTGGGAGTCCTCTGCACCCACCCCCATATGTCTGTCCACTGCTGGGAGTCCTCTGCACCCACCCCTCATATGTCTGGACACTGCTGGTAGTGATATGCACCCACCCCCATGTCTGTCCACTGCTGGTAGTGATATGCATCCACCCCTCATATGTCTGGACACTACTGGTAGTGATATGCACCCACCCCTCATATGTCTGGACACTGCTGGGAGTCCTCTGCACCTACCCCTCATATGTCTGTCCACTGCTGGTAGTGATATGTACCCACCCCTCATATGTCTGGACACTGCTGGTAGTGATATGCACCCACCCCCATATGTCTGTCCACTGCTGGTAGTGATATGCACCCACCCCCATATGTCTGTCCACTGCTGGGAGTCCTCTGCACCCACCCCTCATATGTCTGGACACTGCTGGTAGTGATATGCACCCACCCCCATGTCTGTCCACTGCTGGTAGTAATATGCACCCACCCCTCATATGTCTGGACACTGCTGGTAGTGATATGCACCCATCCCTCATATGTCTGGACACTGCTGGGAGTCCTCTGCACCCACCCCTCATATGTCTGTCCACTGCTGGTAGTGATATGTACCCACCCCTCATATGTCTGGACACTGCTGGTAGTGATATGCACCCACCCCCATATGTCTGTCCTCTGCTGGTAGTGATATGCACCCACCCCTCATAAGTCTGGACACTGCTGGTAGTGATATGCACCCACCCCCATATCTCTGTCCACTGCTGGGAGTCCTCTGCACCCACCCACATATCTCTGTCCACTGCTGGGAGTCCTCTGCACCCACCCCTCATATGTCTGGACACTGCTGGTAGTGATATGCACCCACCCCCATGTCTGTCCACTGCTGGTAGTGATATGCATCCACCCCTCATATGTCTGGACACTGCTGGTAGTGATATGCACCCACCCCTCATATGTCTGGACACTGCTGGGAGTCCTCTGCACCTACCCCTCATATGTCTGTCCACTGCTGGTAGTGATATGTACCCACCCCTCATATGTCTGGACACTGCTGGTAGTGATATGCACCCACCCCCATATGTCTGTCCACTGCTGGTAGTGATATGCACCCACCCCCATATGTCTGTCCACTGCTGGGAGTCCTCTGCACCCACCCCTCATATGTCTGGACACTGCTGGTAGTGATATGCACCCACCCCCATGTCTGTCCACTGCTGGTAGTAATATGCACCCACCCCTCATATGTCTGGACACTGCTGGTAGTGATATGCACCCATCCCTCATATGTCTGGACACTGCTGGGAGTCCTCTGCACCCACCCCTCATATGTCTGTCCACTGCTGGTAGTGATATGTACCCACCCCTCATATGTCTGGACACTGCTGGTAGTGATATGCACCCACCCCCATATGTCTGTCCTCTGCTGGTAGTGATATGCACCCACCCCTCATAAGTCTGGACACTGCTGGTAGTGATATGCACCCACCCCCATATCTCTGTCCACTGCTGGGAGTCCTCTGCACCCACCCACATATCTCTGTCCACTGCTGGTAGTGATATGCACCCACCACCATATGTATGTCCACTGCTGGTAGTGATATGCACCCACCCCCATATGTCTGGACACTGCTGGGAGTCATACACACCCACCCCTCATATATCTGGACACTGCTGGTAGTGATATGCACCCACCCACATATGTCTGTCCACTGCTGGGAGTCCTCTGCACCCACCCCTCATATGTCTGTCCACTGCTGGTAGTGATATGCACCCTCCCCTCATATGTCTGGACACTGCTTGTAGTGATATGCACCCACCCCTCATATGTCTATCCACTGCTGGGAGTCCTCTGCACCCACCCCCATATGTCTGTCCACTGCTGGTAGTGATATGCACCCACCCCTCATATGTCTGGACACTGCTGGGAGTCATATGCACCCACCCCTCATATGTCTGGACACTCCTGGTAGTGATATGCACCCACCCCCATATGTCTGTCCACTGCTGGTAGTGATATGCACCCACCCCTCATATGTCTGGACACTGCTGGTAGTGATATGCACCCACCCCCATATGTCTGTCTACTTCTGGTAGTAATATGCACCCACCCCTCATATGTCTGGACACTGCTGGTAGTGATATGCACCCACCCCCATATCTCTGTCCACTGCTGGGAGTCCTCTGCACCCACCCCCATATCTCTGTCCACTGCTGGGAGTCATATGCACCCACCCACGCACCCCCTTGGAGCTGTACACTGCTGGCCTGGACCTACACACACACCAATATGATGTTAACATTCTGGGCCAGTCCTCTAAGCCCACATTCATTGCGTGTGTACGCCTCGTATCCCAAATGTACTGATGCCGTAGGGGTACGTGTGGTATGCACCGTACCCAAGCATGAATGCATGGGTACGGTCCATACCACTGTTGTAATGGTGCCGTAGGGGTATGTGTGGTACGCACCGTACCCACGCATTCATGCGTGGGTACGGTCTGTACCTGAGTTGTCATGGTGCCATAGGGGTACGTGTGGTACGCACCGTACCCACGCATTCATGCATGGGTATGGTCCGTACATGAGTTGTCATGGTGCTGTAGGGGTACTCCTCCCTAAAACTACCACCCTTAGGCGAATCAAAAGAGTGAGCCCTGCTCCTTGGTACACTCCTGATCTTAACCTCCTACGGAAGGAGTGCAAAAGAACGGAGCGCTCCTGGAGGAAGGATAAGTCTATAGCCAATAAAGACGTCTTCCGTACCTCCTTAAAAAACTATAAGATCGCTCTTCGCAATACCAAAAGTACATTCTTTCAGGAAAGGATAGAAAACTCCTCCTGCTCCGCCAAGGAAACTTTCATCATTTTAAAAGATTTACTTAAAGTCCCAGACTCTGCACCAAAGAATCTGCCAGACCTCAAGGCAGCTGAAGAGAAATGCCTTAAACTGGCCAAATTCTTCGAGGAGAAGATTCAGAAAATTATTGCTTCTCTTCCTCCTGTTGACCTCAGTATCACTGAGGGAGTCTGCTTTAACTCAAACCCTACCACTCCCCATCTAAACTCTCTCGGACCAGTCACTATTGAAGAGGTCTCAACCACGCTAGACACTATCAAAAGCGGATCCCCTAGGGACCCGGTCCCCCTACGCATCCTTAAGAAAGTGGCCTCCACCATCGCCCCTCCACTCACTCACCTCATCAACACCTCACTGCTCCAGGGAAAAGTTCCCCCCAGCTGGAAGGCGGCTGTCGTCAAGGCGCTCCTTAAAAAACCTTCTCTGGACCCCTCGGATATGACCAATTACAGGCCAATCTCTCTCCTCCCCGGAACCAGTAAAATCGCTGAAAAACTAGTTAACAATAGCTCTCGCAGTATCTGGAGACCAACAATCTGCTCAGAAGCTCGCAAACTGGATTCCGCCCAGGGCAGGGCACCGACATCGCCCTACTTGCAGCAGTGGAGGAGGCCAGAGCCCTTTTGGATGCAGGAGGATCAGTGGCAGTGATCCTCCTGGACCTCAGTGCGGCCTTCGACACCGTTAACCATCGGGTCTTAATCCAGCGACTCAAGAACATCGGTGTCGAGGGCACTGCTCTGACTTGGTTCAAATCTTTCCTTGGCCACCGCTCCTTTCAGGTCTAGGAGAATGACACCCGCTCTCCCGAAACCCCCCTCCAATGTGGTGTGCCCCAGGGTTCATCTTTAAGCCCGACATTATTCAATGTCTACATGTCCCCATTGGAGGAGGTTGTCACACCGTTCGGAGTGAAAATCATCAGCTATGCTGATGACACTCAATTAGTGGTATCTCTATCTCACCCAAACCAAGAACCATCGGACCTCTACAACTGTCTTGCAGAAATTCAAGGATGGATGAATACTTTGTCACTGAAACTTAACGGATCAAAGACAGATATTCTCCTCCTTGGTCAGAAGGGGTTTTCCCTCTCTCAGACCATCTGGCCCCCCTGCTTAGGTGAACCCCCAGTCCCCAAGTCTGAGATCAAGAGCCTGGGAATTTGGCTTGAAAAAGACTTGTCGTTTAAGACTCAAGCCAAAAAAATCGCTGGGACATGCTTCGGGCTTCTTAAATCTATCAGGAAGATTTTGCCCTTACTTCCTCCTGTCTCCCAGAAACTGCTAATCCAAGGCCTTATTCTATCAAGGCTGGATTACAGCAATACCATCTATCTGGGCGCTCCCGAGGCAACCCTTAATAAATTACAAATGATCCAGAACGCCGCGGCCCGGATTCTCACCAATACCCCGGCTAAATCCTCGGCCAAACCAGCCCTGAAACATCTCCACTGGCTCCCAGTGAGAGAGCGAGTTAAGTTTAAAGCTCTCTGCCTGTCACACAAACTCCTACAGGACAAAGCCCCCCCCATCCTAAAAAAATTCATCAGGCCCTACAAAGCTTCAAGATCCCTCCGGTCTGACCATGAATACCTCATCACTATCCCTAGAGTGAAGAGGGTACGCACTGGCGGACGGCGCTTCTCTGTCAACACAGCCCGCCTCTGGAACTCCCTCCCCCGTGACCTTAGGACAGAACCAGAATATCTCCGATTCAGGAAGCGGCGAAAAACTCACTTGTTTCCCTGATTTCCTTTTCCTCTTCTCTCCCCCCTGTTTTCCTCTGGCTTGTCAGGATCTTAGCGCTGGGATACTTACGGGTGACTACGCGCTTTACAAAAACCTACTAATAATAATAGTGTGGTATGCACTGTACCCACGCATTCATGCGTGGGTACTGTCCGTACCACTGTTGTAATGGTGCCGTAGGGGTACGTGTGGTACGCACCATACCCACGCATTCATGCGTGGGTACGGTCCGTACCTGAGTTGTCATGGTGCCGTAGGGGTACGTGTGGTACACACCAGACCCACGCATTCATGCGTGGGTACGGTCCGTACCACTGTTGTAATGGTGCTGTAGGGGTACGTGTGGTATGCACCGTACCCACGAATTCATGCATGGGTACGGTCCGTACCTGAGTTGTAATGGTGCCGTAGGGGTACGTGTGGTACGCACCGTACCCATGCATTCATGCGTGGGTACGGTCCGTACCTGAGTTGTCATGGTGCCGTAGGGGTACGTGTGGTACACACCGTACCCACGCATTCATGTGTGGGTATGGTCCGTACCACTGTTGTAATGGTGCTGTAGGGGTTCGTGTGGTACGCACCGTACCCACGCATGAATGCGTGGGTACGGTCCGTACCTGAGTTGTCATGGTGCCGTAGGGGTACATGTGGTATGCACCATACACGTCCACTTCCGTTGCTGCGGTATGCAGGGGTTGCTGGACAGGCCCCCCAAAGTGACCAAAGCCTGGTGGTAATGTATGGCCTACATATTATAAGTTTGGGTTTGTGTATGGGGTATGTTTCCTGCCCCTCACCCCCCACTGGCCCCTGGGTGTTGTTCTCACCTTCTGCGGCGTGTGCGTCGGGTGCAGTGCACCAGGTCGTAGGCCAAGAGGACCGGGATGTCACGTACGATGGGGTTCATGGTGTGTACATCGCGTACCGGGGCTCCGTTGCGTAGTGGTTCACGTCAAACTCTGCTTTTCCGGCTGTGTTTGACTCCCGTAAAAAAAGAGCCGTACAGAGTAATGTAGGGACGAATCGTACTTGCTGGGCCGGAAACCGCTGCTTGAATACGTCCGGACGTCGCGTACAAGCTGTTCCGGATCAGAATCGTAGGTATTTTTTCCACGTATGCTCTTTTGTACGATTCGTACGGAAATAGGCTTTCTGTACGAATCGTACTTCCTAGGTTGTAGGGACAGTTTACCGGGTGCGAGTCGTACGGAGAAAACGCTCCGTACGACAATTCGTAGGGCCTTTTTACAGGATCGGAATCGACCCCTAAATAAGAAGATTGGGACATCCCCAATCAGTAAATTAGTAAATAACCATCTACCCTCGTCTTCTGTATCCTGTGAAAGGAGTTGAGCATGCAATGATCTATGACACAAAGTTATAACGACATTTCGTTTGCCATCACCCGGTGAGACGAAAACATCATCAACCCAATTTTGTTTAAGCTTTAAGGAGTCAGTATCTGTGAGATGTGTTTCTTGCAATAAAACAATGTGAGCATCAATTTTGGATAAGTATGATAATACTCGCTGCCTCTTAATAGGGGAATTCAAGCCTTTAACATTCCATGTGATAACTTTTAAAAACAAAAAATATCAATAAAAAGAGCATAATACAATAAAACATCCATAATGCAAGCAAAGTTCAGAGACATATATGATAACAATGAACAGGTAGATACAATAGGAAGAAGGGAGAAGGAAAAATGAAAGAATTCTCATAGGTAAATAAGAGTATTACAGTTAGAGGGAGTAGATAAAGGCCAAGAAGAAGAAATAGAGCTACGTGCATATACAAAAAAAGCATTACAAGGGGGAGGAATAACATACCTACAAAAACTCCTAGACAAATGAAAGGTGGGGGAGGATGAGGCCACATGGAAGGACGGCTCGTCCAGACTCAATGAGGGAAGACGGGGAGGTTGCAGAACAAACAACAGGTACAGCCGATGGATCACAACGTCAAACAACAAATCTTAATATGAACAACAATATCAGCAATAGCTAAACATGAAGGACTTATTAAGTTAGTGCCCACATTTTAAACCTGAAAAGCAACAGAGCAAAGCAACTTAATGCGCGAAGAAGTGTCCATAGCCTCTACGTCACAAGAGTTGAGAAATCTTTTCAACCTTATAGGGTCTTCGTAAGTAGTGGTGTTGTTATTGTAGGTCACTTTAAAAAGACATGGTTGGAAAAGGCCAAAACGGACACCAATAGAATGAAGGTGTGGTCTTAGAGAAAGGAATTGCTTGCATCTGTCTGCTGTAGACCTTGCATAGTCCTTGCATAGTCCTGTATAAAAAATAATGAGTTGCCTGACCATACAATGCATTTGATGGATCTAGCAGCCGCCAGGACCCTGAGCAAATATGTGTATTCTAAAAAGTACAAGATAACTCTTCTTGGCTTTCTCATATTGGAGGAACAAGTAACATATGGAGGGCCCAGTCTGTGGGCACGTTGAATGTTGAGAGTATCTTCTGCTAAGTTAAGACGTTTTGGAAGGAAAGATTTGAAGAAGGCGAGTGGGTCTGATCCTTCTGAGCCCTCTGGAAAACCATAAATGCAAAGATTATTTCGCCTATTTCTATTTTTGAGGTATTCGACCTGTTTCTGAAGCAATGTCACTTGAGAATGAAGAGCTTCTACTTTAGTTTTAGAAGATCCCAAAGA
Organism: Triturus cristatus; assembly: GCF_964204655.1. Taxonomy (NCBI): domain Eukaryota; kingdom Metazoa; phylum Chordata; class Amphibia; order Caudata; family Salamandridae; genus Triturus; species Triturus cristatus. The sequence goes on along the minus strand of NC_140588.1, from coordinate 852,239,691 downwards.
TTGAATATTCTGTTCCGCAATAGTAAGCCTTTCCTCCATTTGTGATTAACTGTCAGTTAGAGCTTGCATTTTAAAGTTTGTTTCCTCAACAAAAAGGCGAAGAGCCCTGATTTCTTCCAACAGAAGGTCCATGGATACCGATGAAGGTTGCTTAGGAGGAGAAGGGGGATCTTTCTTCAATCGTTTGCTGGGTGTCTTTTTAGCAACAGAAGGCATACCGATAACTGATGAGGAAGCACCTTTAGGCGATATGTTTGTTGAGTCTTCCATTCGTAAATACTTTAGACGAGAACTTGAACTAGTGGAACACTATAGGGCAGCAAATGATGGTTAGGTGAAATTACTTTGAATATACACCCAGGCAAAAAGAGCCAAAGCGAACATTTTGGTGCAAAAACACTTTGTAGCCGAATTAAGCCTGAAGGAGCTGGGGTGACGTATCAAAGTGTTGTCTACGAACACAAGGTATTAAAAAGAAGCAGCCATTGACATAGAAAACAGGTATGTCATAAGGAGGAGTGAAAAAGTTCCTTTTAAACTGAGCACAACCCTTGGAGGGCACAAGAAATATTATTTCCTCAGATAAAATTGTAAAGGCACAGGTAAGTCCTTAAAATGCTCTTAATGCTTAATATATGGCATGTAAGGGGTTATTTCGCCTATGGGAGGCATGCCCTGAAGATAAGACTGACAGGAGGCTGCATGCATCATTCAGAACATTGAAACATAAAAGAGACGACACTTTCCCCGGAAGAGGTATAAAGAAGCAGGAGCAGAGCATAAAAGGAGAAGAACAGGGTTAAATAAGCCTGCAATAAACCGCTTATCACCAGAGAAGCATATTTTCACCGTGGTAAACAGATGAGGTGTCATTCGTGACGGCCGTTTGATCAGGAGAATTCTGTTGACTTTCAAGATGGCGGGCATCACATTGACAGAGCCGCTTAACAGCGAGCGAGATGAAAATAAAGCATTGCGCTCCGCCGAATGAGAAAACACTCACTTCGGGGCACGCACTGACAAAAGCGGAGCCGGTGCTGTCCAAATGAAGTACCTACAATATCTTTAGTTGGTTGTTTGAGCCGCTACTCCAGCCATCGACCAGGGAGAGTCAAGGGATCGCCGCCATCTTCCGTGAGCGCTTGTCATGCCCCCTACATGCAGAATTTCTAACAGATAGTCTCCAATCTAAGGAACATTCTGTCATAGTACTGCAGTTCATGTGCTGCTTTGAGCATCTGGCTAAAGTGCATAGTGCTGCTGATACCTAAGACCCCAGTTTCTGTCTAGAATGGAACAAGTTATCCATTGCCAAGACCAGGACCTCATACTACCTTTACTGCCATAGGTGTGAGCCTCAGGACACCATAACCTCAAACCACTTATGCAGAGTGGCATGCTTGAGGTAATTTTCCTTTCTCCTGAGACTAGTTTGCTGTATGTTTGACATAAAGGCATTACTGCTTATATATAACATATAAGCTGTAGGGGTTGAGTGAAAATCAGTAATTTTAACAGAAATGCTACAAGTTACACGTATTTCTTGACTAGTGCAAGTGTATGTGCATCAACTGGTTTTCTGAATTAGCAAGAGGATTTAGGCTAAGTCAGTCATTTGAGACCAATTCTGGCTTACAATTAATTTTTGAACTGCAAAAGCGTGCAGCACCTTAAGAGTCAGGGCGGTTGATTCCAATAGGTTAATAAATAGTGAAACTGAACTGTAATTTGTCAATGATGCAATATTTGCCGTGAAGAATGACTGTGCTAAATATTCACTTTTTGGTTTAATGTAATGTTTCATCCTGGCTGCATCCAGTTGTGTTACCACTGTGCTCTGTATTTACTCAAAGCATGCAGCAAACAGATTATTCAGAATAATAGGTCAGCCACATGACTAATAAAGCAAAAACTGCCAGGATAAGCTTCCATTGAAAGCATGCCATTCTCTAGTAGTTACGCTTGGCACTTACTCCTGGCCAGCTTAAGGCCAGTCAGCTTTGTGCAGTGGTTGTTTTTCATTCCAAAGATTGCTTTTTTCCAGCTATACGATTAATTATGAGGTAGTCATAGAATATTTTCTTTTGTTTTTTTAGCCACACCTTTTGTAAAACTGATATTCGGAACCCACATATGTAAAAAGTGCTTTCATGCGTGAAAAGAAAGAAAATGGCGTTTTGGTGAAATAAAATATTTGCCAAAGATCACACAATTTAAGTGTGGTAGCCATGATTTATAAATATGTTCTGGTTTCCCTTTGTACAAATCAGTCAATAATTTGGTATCTACTTGTCTTTCATTATGTTAAGGCTTTGTTTTTAACCTCTTTGTTCAGTTTTTATGCAGCACAATCTTGACCCAAAGTAATTTAGTGCTTTCATGAGCACTAATTACATTACAGAAGGACACATTAATTTTTCTTTAGGCACCTGTGAGATTAAGTGATTTGCCCAGAATCACAGGATAGTCACACTGAGAATTAAACCTAGTCCTCAGTTTCTAAGCTGGCTGCTCTAACCATAACATTACATCCTGGGTAGAGGGAGGGTGACAGGTTGAAGCCAGTATAAGAGCTCTATTTTTTTGTCAATTTATGACAGTAATATTGCTGAAAATGGCACCAAAATACACCAATTTTCAAGACTTTTCTCTGGGAGAACCCCCCTCGAACCCTACCCTCATAAACATTGGCCTCGCTTGCACTATAATTCATTCACTGGTTTTACGCCTCTCCCCTTTCAAATTCTACCAGCCGCCATTGCCTTTGGCTGCACTTTTTGAATCCTGAATGGTCTTACTGCTGTGGGGTTGTGTCCAGGGTCCGAGTTGTTTTCTCTTCTGGTCTGTGCTTTACTTGTGGTTTTGTCTTTGCAGTGATTACTGCCTCTGATTGGCTGTGGGATTTCACACAAAATTCCTGTAGATACGTCAAAATTCTGCAAACAGCTGCAGAGAAGGGAAGCGTTGAGAAACAAAGAGATGCATCATTTTCTAAGTCCTTGAAAAGGCGGTGCAACAGTTCTGCTGAACGCAGAAGAAGTGATGGGTTGAATCCAGACTGTATGCATCAACTCCAAGACAGTTCTGGTCTGCGGGTGCTGCGTCATGAAATTTGCAGCACAGGTGCGATAAGTGGAAATCTGGGATGCAGCGGCGATCGATGCAGCGGCAGCAATCGGCACTGCATTGGTTTCTTCAGCTGCAATCCCATGATGTGTCGGTTTGTGAAGCCGCAAAGGCACTGCGTCATCTCTGCAGCAACACAGTGGTGCATGGAGATTCTTCTTGCACGGCGGTGCTGCATCAGGAAAAACAGCTGCAAGAGGAGAGATGCGTCAATTTTCTCACTTCTTCAGGTTTCTTCCAGCTCCTAACAGCAGGAACCACCTCCAGAGACCCAGAACTGGAACAGGCTCCTCCTGGCAGGTCAGAACTCGAAGTAGCAGGTGTTCAGGGGAGCTGAGGGTGAAGTATTTGTGTCCCTGAGACTTCAGAGCAGGATGCCAGCACACACAGACCCCTGGAGATTCTTCTTCCAGCAGGTTCACAGCAAAGTTACAGTCTTTGTCCCTTCATTGGCAGAAACAACAACTGTAGGCCAACCCCACACAGCACACAGCAAAGGGGCAGTACTCCTTCTCACAGCTCTTCGGCTCTTTTCCTTGCAAAGGTTCCTATTGAGTCCAGAAGTGATCTAAAGTTCTGGGGTTTAAGGCATACTACTTATTCCCCATTTTGTCTTTGTTCTCTTTGTGCAAGGGTCTCTAAACCCCAGTCCAAACCAGTTCTGTCCTCACTGGTGCATTATGAACACATGGGGTGGAGACAACATTGTGCAAGGGAGACAGGCTCTATTCAACTGCAAGATGATCTCCTCACACTACTCTAATTGCAACCAAGTCCCATTCAGCTCAGGTCGGAGTCATCCAGGAGGGCCAGGCACACTTCAACCCCCCCAGCGGCAGTCTACAGTGAATGCACATCCCCAGCCCTTGTCACTCCAAAACCAGTCAATCAACAAACAGGCAGAGGCATGCAGAATGGTTAAACAAGAAAATACCTATTTTCTAAAAATAAAAGACACACAGATGCTGGACGTGCTCTCCATGACATTGGGGTCCAGCTAGCCTAGCTGACTAGGGGTGAAACCCTGAAACAAGCCCTAGGATGCTTGTTTCCAGTTCAGGGAGGCCCTGGCCTGGCAGTTCGGGCTGGACTGTTCCCATAGGGAGCAGGGTCAAGACTGATTTGCATATAGCTGGGTTCAAACTGGAATGGCATGGGGAGCAAAAAAACAATGGATGTAGGCCCAGATTTCTGTAATGGGTGAATGTATGACATTGTTCTGCATTCTGTCCATCAATTGTTCTTTTTACTTTTTAAAACTGGCATTTTTAAACACACAATTTAAAAACCATCGTTACGTGTTATTAAATTTTGAGTTCAGAGAGCCTAAACTTTATTTCTTTATCTTGTCTAAATCAGAAGTTATACTTGTAAGATGTTTCAAACTATTTTGTGTTCTTTTCTATGGGGCAGATAGCCTTTCAATAGTGAAAAATGAAATTAGCAGTATTTCACTATCAGGACATGTCACACAGATGTACGATGTTACAACGCGAGTTTTTACAACGCGTACCGTTACATCGCAGTCGTTACAACGACTGCGATGTTACCACGCCATGCCTTTACAACGCAAGTCTTTACATCGACTTGCACTAGATGGCGTGCTTACATTAGAAAAGCGTAATTTACTATTCCAACTCCAGTCCACTTAACAGTAGGGAAGGTGTTGGGATAGTAAACTACACTATTTGTAATGTTAGCACGCCATCTAGCGCAAGTCGATGTAAAGACTTGCGTTGTAATGGCATGGCATGGTAACATCGCAGTCGTTGTAACGATTGCGATGTAACTGCATCGCGGTGTACTAACCGCGATGTTAAGGATGTTCCCCTGTCACACACACCAGTACATGTCCTACCTTTCACATACACTGCACCCTGCCCATTGGGGTACCTTGGGACTATTATAGGGGTGACTCATATGTAAGAAAAGGGAAAGTTACGGCCTAGCAAGTGGATGCACTTGCCATGTCGACATGACAGTTTAAAACTGCGTGCAGACACTGCAGTGGCAGGTCTGAGATATCTTTTTAGGCCTACTCATGTGGGTGGAAAAATCTGTGCTGCAGGCCCACTAGTAGCATTTGATTTACAGGCCCTTGCACACTCAGTGCACCCTACTAGGGACTTACCAGTAAAGCAAATATGCCCATCAGGGTGAACCAAATGTAATATCAAATTACACAGGGAGCACTTGCACTTTGACACTGATGACCAAAGCATCTAAGCCAGCAAAAACGAACTCCAGCACAACAATCAAAAATACAGGAGGTAGAGCAAAAAGGTCAATGGAAACCACACCAAAGATGCCAAGTCTAACACATGTCCCCTCCAGCTGAAAGGCGGGGAGAACTACCACCCTCTTGGGAGTTCTCATCACTAAGGTTGAAGAATCTGGACAGACCATCAGCATTGGCGTGTTCTGTACCTGGGCAGTGTTCCCCCGCAAAGTCCATTCCCTGTAGGGAGATGGACCACCTCAATAGTTTTGGGTTCTCACCACTCATTTGTATTAACCATCTGAGGGGCCTGTGGTCTGCCTGAACCCGGAAGTCTGTCCCAAACAAGTAGAGTCTTAGCTTCTTCAGTGCCAGACCACAGCAAAAGTTTCTCTCTCAATTGCACTCCACCTCTGTTCCCTGGGAAGTAGCCTCTACTAATGAAAGCTATGGGTCGGTGCAAGCCCTTGTCATTCAACTCAGAGAGTACTGCTCCCACACCATGCTCTGAAGCATCTGTCTGCACAAAAAAGTATTGGGAGAAGTTTGGTGCCTTGAGCACGGCTGCCTTGAAGGCTTCCTTGAAGTCAGCTCTGTCAAGGGGCAACAATGGTGCTATACCCCTTGACAAACCATCTGTAGTACCCAGTGAGAACTAAAAAGGCTCTCACCTCTGTCTGGGTCTTGGTGGGGCTCCCAACCCAGAATGTGGTTGATCTTAGGCTGTAGGGGCACCACCTGGCCGCTTCCTAACTGGTGCCCTAAGTACACCACAGATCCCTCCCCTATATGGCACCTACTGGCCTTGACAGTGAGGCTTGCCTTCTGCAGAGCCTGCAACACTTCACAGAAGTGTTGCAAGTGTTCCTCCCAGCTGGGGCTGAACACACCAATGCCATCCAGGTAGGCAGCACTGAATTCCTCCAGCCTGGACAGTACCTGGTTGACCAGTCTCTGAAATGTGTCAGGGCGTTCTTTAACCCAAAGGGCAAGACATGGAACTGGTAGTGCTCCTCTGGCATTGAAAACGCAGACCTCTCTTTTGCCCCTTCAGTCAAGGCAATCTGGCAAGACCCAGATGTTAGATCAAACGTACTAAGGTACCGGGTACCTCCTAGCCATTCAATGAGCTCATCAGCTCTGAGGATGGGGTGCATATCTGTCCTGGTGACGGCATTGAGCCCACGGTAGTCCATGCAGAACCTGAGTTCAGGACTGGCACCGGGTGCAGCAGCTTTTGGAACCAAGACCACTGGGCTAGGCCAGGGGCTCCTGGAGGGCTCTATCACCCCTATCATTAACATCTTGTAAATCTCTTCCTTGATGCTGGCCCTAACTTTGTCAGTTACTCTGTAAATGCTAGGTTTTACAGGTAAACTGTCCCCAGTGTCCACATCATGGAAACACCAATTGGTGATTTCTGGAGTTGTCTGTGGTCTGTGATATCCAAGAAAAAGGGAAAGCATTTCTGAGCTGCTCCACACAGTGCCATCTTGTGCCACAAATGCCAAAGAGGACTCCTGTCCTGACGATCATCGCACATTTGCCTTTCTTTGTAGTTGTGGCTGCAATGATCAGAGCTCCATCTACTTTCCAAGTACATTGGTAATTCCTGGTAGCTTTTTCTTCGGCACCTGTGGACATTTTTCATCCAAGGCGCATCATGGAAAACTGTTGGTCACCTGGCCTCGGAGGTGGTTCTTGTTTCGGAGTGCCAGAAAGCAAATGTACTGCTACCCAGATGCACTTGGTAGCACATTGGTGTTCTGTCATTACTTGGTGCAGAGCATCATCACCGAAACTCAACAAAAAGTAAGTGCATATCATATGATAAATACTTATCTAGATGTGCATTCAGAATTTTCCAAACTCTTTAATCTCTGGTGTAATATTCACCACAACACAAAATACACAATATGGCCTCAAACTGTGAACATTGCGCAGAAACAGTTCTCATGTCAGTAAATGCGGGGTGGGGGGAATATTGTTGCTGTGAAACAGAAGTGACACACAGAATAATAAAAACTATGGACCGCATCTCTGTTATTTTCAAGTGTGTGTTTGAAAAAGAGGGAGAGAGAGAATAGGAGAAATCGAGGAGAGAGAGAAGGGGGATGCAGAAAGCAAAAGCATAGCAAAAATAAATCTAATTTAAGGCACATGCTATGGCCAGAGGCAGTTTCTTTATTTGGACGTGGAGGCGTTGCCGCCCTGTTTTTTTTTGGTTGCACCCCGGTTGGCCGGGCCCCTTATTATATGTTTAAGCTGCAGTGCCAGAGTTGAGTGCACAGTTTTTTTTAGGCACTGTCCGTCCTGGGAGAGATTTCCTCGCTTACTATTTTATGAGAGTGAGGGTGGGCGAGGGGACGTGGTGGAGGGAGAAGCTTGAATTGCATGATTGTCAGAAAGGTTCAGGTTGGCCGGTTGTGAAGTGTGCAGGTCAGGTTGGACGGGTGTACTGCTCTACCCAACCCGACATGCGCACTTGAACCCTCGCAGCTACAGCAATATTAGGAGCCTGGGGGATTAAAGTCACAGCCCCAAAGTCTCCAAAGGAGCATTGGCAGTGCATGATCGAGCCAATCATTGTGCTTCTCTATTGCTGTTTACTAACATAAACAGCTAGGGAGCAGCTTCAGTATACTAACCTAAACAACTAGGGATGAGCGTCATGACTGGCTCAGGAGACATGGGGTGGGGCTGAAGGGCCGAGCTGGTCACAACTTCCATGCGCTCTCTCAAAGTCACGAGTGTTCTTCGACTGTGAGAGTCACCCGTGGGTAGGTGCTGTGATGACAGGTGGTGAGTCACTGAGTCGTGCAAGGTGCAGCTCTAAAATGTGTGTTATATACCAATGTACTAGAGGGCAGTACTAGTAGAATTTCATTGTAGAATGTGTTAGGTAAAAAAACAGGAGATTTTCACATCCTGATTTCTGTGTTCTGTACAACTTGTGTTAACTTGCAGCTACACGTGTTTTTGTACAGCAAGGTAAAAAATTAAGGGGCATATCAACAAGGCGGCGATAACGCGGCGATAATTTTATGGCCCTATCAACAAGGTGACGCCAACCCCTGTTAGCGTTACTTTTCCGGCGATAGCGACCAGAATTGTATCTCCTTTCAGGCCAGCGATAATTATCGCTAATGACATGCAAGGTAGGCGTTCCTGAATGAAATCTCACGAAAAAAGTCACTAAAACAGCTGCTCCCTATTAACAAGGTTATCTCCAAAACACTTAGCTACAAAAAAACGCATGCTAACTCCCACTAACTCCAGTTTTTAACACCTGATAAAAACCTGACTTAAACTGGAGATAAGTGGGTGTATATAAGGGAGAGTTGGCCCGAGCCTTCCCAGAACAGCCACAGAAGCCATGGAGATAGTCATCATGCAGCTTGGAGTCCCACCAATGCAGCAGCAACAACAACCACCGCCAATGCCACCACCACCAGGACCACCACCACCCATGCAGTGACGAAGAAGACAGCGCTCACTGCGCAGACGTGTCTACCTCACAGACTTAAGGCCAGAGGAAGTCATAGCCCACTACAGGCTCAAAAGGACATCCATCCAGCACATCCTGACCCTCATTGCCCACAGGCTGACACCACCAACACAGCGGACAACCAATATCCTTCAACAGACAAAACTACTCGCTGTGCTGCACTTCTTGGCCTCTAGGACATTCCAACCAACAACAGCCAGAGTCGGTGGAGTATCACAGGCATCCTTCTCAACCTTCCCCCCACTGTCTTGGATGCCATACTCAGCCTGATTCCTCAGCACCTACACTTCCCCAACACTGTGCAGGAGCAGATTGCCATCAAGCAAGGATTCCATGCCATTTCTGGCATACCGCAGGTGTTCGGTGCAATTGACTGCACACATGTACCATTTGTGCCCCCTGCGGACAGCGAACACATCTACCGCAACAGGAAGCACACCCATTCAATGAATGTGCAGGCAATAGTGGACCACCGCGACTGTTCACAAATGTCGTTGCCAAATTTCCAGGGAGTGTGCATGATGCATTCATCTTCCGACAATGCATCATAAACCAGCGCTTCCAGGATGGCACATATGGAAATTCATTGCTTGTCGGTAAGTACCAACTGAACACACCACATGCACAAAAAACACAATCATGTTGACCCATCTAGAGGGAGGATGTAAATACATTGCCTACGCAGTGATTGGGGGGGGCACAAAATGCATGGGCACATGTTGATGTATTGTGTACGAGGATGAGGTATACAGGCTCCACTCTGTAGAGCACGGCTACTCATAGTATGGTCCATGTGCTGCCAGCGGCCTGGCAAGACTTTCTTGTTGGGCCGTGGACCTTGCAGACATTGTACCTGTGTGCCATGTCTGCAGATTTCATAAGAGTGCCACCAAACACTGCCGCAACAGCGCAGACTCCAAGAGACTCTGCACCATGGGGGCTGTGCGAGTCCAGCGATAGTCAGAGTGGAGATGCATGTGCACCAAGAGGTGAAATATGACAAAAACTAGTTAACAAGTAAATGGTCCATGAAAGACCTGTGAAGTACTGGGATGTGGCTGTGTGTGTGTGCTCAGGAAGCTGTCCCAGCCCAGGCTGCCAGGGGGGGAGGTGACAGAAAGTGACAGAGGGAGAGAGAGGCAAAGAGACACAGGGAGAGAGACAGAGGGATGGAGACAGAGGGATGATGGCGACAGAGGGAGGGAGACCCAGGGCGACTGAGGGAGGGAGACAGAGGGAGGGAGAGATAGAGCAAGGGAGGGAGAGACAGAGCGAGGGAGGGAGACAGAGAGAGTGAGGCAGAGAGAGAGAGAGAGAGAGAGAAAAAGAGAGAGAGAGATGTGTGTATGCCAGGTCTGGTGGCTCAGTGAACGAGGGTGTCCGCACCAGGGGCCTGTGTCCAACCACATGGTGAGTTCCCTTACTCACTAGCCCTGCCCCCTTCCCCACTAACCCCACCCCCACCCGTGTGGCACACTGACACAAACCACAGAGCAAATTTGGGACCAGAGAGAAAGTATGTGAGTACCCATGGTGTAGAGTAACCCCCAGTAAATAGCTATCCAATTACCTAATTAAAATCACCCGGACTGGTATCCCAGTCCGGTGTGTGGTCGCATTGTTGATGAAGATGATCATGTTGCAGTTCTTGTTGCCGGTGACCTATTAGGGTGAGCCAATGTATCACAAGTACTCACACATGTACAATCAGTGTGTCAAGTCTGCGGTATGTCGTGACCAAGGTTGTAACAATGCACTTTGATTGTAGGAAGTGCAGAGTGTGGCAAATGTGCATGCATAGGCCAGAAAATGTGTCCTGAAACCACCATACAGCGCCATTGGTGTTGACTGCAGTGTTGTTGGTGCTGTTGTTGATGGTGTCTAGTAGCATCTCCTCTCTCACTCTGCCACACATATTTCTCAGTCTCAACCCTGTCATACGGTGTGTCATGTGGTTTCCCGATGAGTAAGTGGATGTGTATTCGGTCACTACTTGTATGTTGTAATTGAACTGTCAAATGCTAATCCATTACAAATGCTAAGAAGTGTGCAAAGGTGAGCCATGCCATGTGTATCAGCGTGGGGAAGGGTGTGGACAGTCTGATCTTGTTGAATAAACCACATAGTGAAAATGATTGTGAGAAGTTGTGTCATGTGAGTCTTATGCTCTGCTAGTGACAGATGACGCAGGCAAGTAAGTTTACGTTGTGTCACAAGTTATTGTTCATGGTGTGTGCCAACCTTCACTGTCCCCAGTGGGCCCTCCAGGTTACGTGGCTGTGGTCTGTTCCTCCGTTTTAGCTCTGGACATACAATTGCATGGCTTGTTTGGTGTCACAGGTCTGCCATCAGCATGAGATGCATGTCTGAATGTTAGCTGTGCCATGTGTGGCCTATGTTATTTGAACATTCACATGGCGGTGACTGTAACGAGTGTGGATCAGTGCCATGGCTAGATGTTAGGAGTGCCAGACTGCCTGTCAGTGTCTGTGGTTTTTGTGCAGGTATCATTCTCAATTTGGACACTTGTAGTGACACTTATGCAACCGTGCAGCAAACACCAGCAAAAAGGATGGTTGGAGGATTAACACTGAGGCAATGTACTCAGCATTGATGCCGCTAAATAGCCAGAAGCAACACATGTCTAACCTAAGTCAAAAAATTGCAAAAAGACCAATCGCAAAATATGTCAACACTGCCTAACATAGTATGCCTAATGAATCATGTACACATCTCCCTATTACATCTCATAGGTGATCAAGGATATGCTCTATGCCCGTGGATGATGACACCAATACGAAACCCCACCACCCAGGCACAGAGGCAGTACAATGCTCTACATCGACGCACACATGGGATCAGGGAGCGTACATTTGGCGTGCTCAAGTCACGTTTCCGTTGCCTGGACATTACAGGTGGCAAACTGCTGTACAGCCCAGAAATGGTCAACAAAATAATACTAGCATGTTGTGTATTGCACAACATTTGTATCTGCACAAATGCCCCCTGGATCGAAGTGCCTGCCGCACCGGGCGATGACGAAGATGATGACGAAGATCAACGAGGTGGCCCACACACCACTGCTGCTGGAATTGCCCGAAGGGACGGGATAATAAACAACTTTTTCACTTGAGCACATCACATTGTGACTGACAAAAACAAAGACATGTATATGTAAAATTACCTCAAGAACTGTTTGTGACAATAAACAAACTCAACACACATACCCTGTCTGCAAGTTACTTTCCTCCCTCAGTATATCACTATGAAATGTTAACATAGTACAATAATTGCAAGTAAGAGTCCAAAAATAAAATCCTGGTGTGTATGCTTCATCATCACAGAGAGTTAATAGGGTGTCAATCGTGCACAACTTGACTTTACAAGGAGTCAAATCTGGCACACAATTAATCAATGGTTGTGTCAAATAGCATGTAAATCATGATTCACAGGGTATACTCATCATTAAAAATTGAAATTTATGGGTTTGTAAGTGCCAAATAATGAATTTCATGGTTACTTCGGTGTTAAATTTTCTGGACAAATCTGAAAATTGGGCGTGGAAAGTTGCTCAAATCTGAGAAGTGGGTGTTGAATGGGTCTCAAATTGGAAATATGGTTCCTAAATTGGGTGCAAATGTGAAAAGTGGGTGTGAAATGGGGCCAATCCTGAAAATATATCTCTGCATGCATCCAAGACATTGAATGAGCCACCAGCAGAGCTCACATGCCCACCATCTCTGGACACCTTCAGGAAGACCGTCAAGACCGGTCTCTACTTTGAACAAATCAGCTCATTGGCAGTATGACCCAACAGACAAGACAAACTATCTGACCATCTCCCTGCACCCCGTGGTGGACAAAGTCACTGAGAGACACATAAACACCCAGCTGACTGGCTATATTGAAGAGAACTCCATCATGGACCACTCCCAGTCTTGTTTGTGTATCAAGCACAGCACCAAGAACGTACACCATGCTGACAATGCTTAAATATGCATGCCACTTGACCTGTGTCACATTGTGGACAACACATCCTACTATACCTCTATGCAGCCACAAACACCCTCTCACACACCACATCCCAGATGCCAGACACCACCACAAGGGGATACGAGGAAAAGCCCTCTCCTGGAGTACAACATGGAGCGTCACTAAGACACACGTTTTGCAATATGCACATGTCACCACTCACTGCCATTGCTAGACAGCACGGGGTAAGCATATCATCCCACACAGACAACACACAGCTCATCTTCCCCCTCACGAATAACGCAGAAGACACAAAAGCCAGCTCCCAGGAATGAACGTCGGAACTAGCAGATTGGATGACACACCTCTGCATAAAGATCAACTGTGAGAAGACTGAGCTCCTCATCTCCGCTCCATCCAAATATGCATGGGACAACCTCTGGTGGTTGTCTGCTCTTGTGAGCCCGCCCTCACTGAAAGAGCATGCATGCAAGTTTGGCATCATCCCAAGTACACATCATCATGCCCAGCCAGATCTACTCCATTGCATGCTACAGCTGTCTACAGACCGAACCTAATCCATCACAATGGATAACCCCAGGATGCATTAAAATTGGCACAAACACACTCATCCCCAGCAGACTGGACTACTGCAACAAGATCCACACAGGAAGATACAAAACGCCACTACACAAGTTCTAACACAGCCTGAAAGCTGCAGACACACCTGTCTTCAGAAACCCACATCCCAAACACAAGAGGCAACATATACAGAACATCCAATGTAGCACCAACAAGGAGAAAGTAAGCTGCTAACTAATCACGCACACATACAATTCACTACACATCATCCACAAATACATCCACGAGAGAGTCAACCTCAACATCCCCAAGAGGAACTGCTGCTCTGACAACCTTGCCCTTGCAGACTCGACCGGGATTGGAAAATCACAAGGCAGAGGGAGAGCTGCCACCTATGCCGCAAGCAAAGCCATGGATGAGTTGAAAGTCACCTTCCAACAATCTCACACCCAGCATGCTTACATGCGGAACTACAAGACATGTCTATTTGGCTGAGGTGGAGCTGCACTCCCACTCCCCCACAGTGCTTTGGGAGCCTCACGTGTGAGTAGGGCATATCATGCCCACCCTTATTGTCGGATTGATCTGCACACATACTCATCACCTACAGACCACCCCAGGGGAGTAGTACCCGTACAATTCACATCTCTTTTTTGAATGAATGTCTGTGAAATTACCCAAAGATGTGGGGATGAGTAATGTCACATGCCATTTTGGGTGTTGACTGTCTTGGAACATAAAAGGTAGTCTGTGTATACCCCTGAGGAAGTGTTGGCAATGGAACAACAATTCCCATTCTGTTATGTGCAGTGGGATACACAGTACCTGGGCCTACAACTTGGTCCGACTCTTGCCTGTATAGTGAAGCTCAAATATCCAACACTGTTGGATGAGACGGATAAGGCGCTGGACGCCTGCTCAAAACTGAGCCTCACATTGTTTTGAGGCATAGCGGGAGGGAAAATGTAGAGTCTTCCACGTATTTCCGAAGTATGTCAATTTGGACACATGGTGTCCCACCACCGTGCACTCACACTATTGCAAGCCATCATAACTAAGTCTGTCAGGAAGGGCAAGCGGACTTGCCTCTCACATGTGCAGCTTAAACGGCCAAAAATTCAAGGCTGCCTGGGATTGACCCTCTATTGGGGGCTACTAACAAGCCACATGCCTCTGATATATAGTTGAATGGAATAGGCTGCTATGGGAGAAGCAATGGAACTTCATGGACCAGTCTGTGGCGTGCAAAAACATCTGGATCTAACTGTGGCTAGCCCATAAGCACTGGCCCTGGGGCTTGTACTCTTTGCCGGTTAGGGCGCCCACCCACAAGGTCTTGGACAGGGTGGCAGTATGGAAGGGGTGGGTCTTTATCCCCTCACCGAGAAACTACAGCGTGGATAACCCGGACTTGCCACCAGATCAGGGATCAGCGATATTCCATAGCTGGCAAAAACAGGGCTGCAAAAGCATAGGGTCTATCTTTGATCTAGAAGGGCATGTGCCATATCTGTGGCCCATACAGGATTATGAATTTCCCGCTGCTGTTTTGTATTCACAATGCCAAATAACACACTGGGTCACGGGACTCTACGTTGGTTACGTCATATGCGAAGTGGTCAGCGCGTAAGGAAGACAAACATTCCCTCATATCTGAGCTGTACAAAATGCTTCTCACCAGTCTGAGTGGTCAGTGCACAAAAGTGCAGGTTTTGTTGGAAATGTTGCTGTGGAGGCCAAATTAAGTCAAGGAATGGGAACGTATCCTGTATTGCGCTCACCACACTGCGCACAGTGTAGCGGGGGCTAGAACCCCCTACAAGGTTTGCTCTCATTGGTGTTTCACACATGTGCAACTACATGTCTGGGATAAAAGCAAGCCAGATCGCTGCTGTCGGGGATGCTGGATGACTGGTACCCTCGTGCACTTACTCTGGCATTGTCCAAAATTGTAGAGATATTGGGGTGAGTCCTTAGATAACATAGATATAGCATGCAACATTGCAATGCCCGGCTCACCGGAGTACACTCTTCTTGGCCTCTCACATCCGAAGGCCTTCCCACTAACATCCCTCAGGGTAGACAAATAGTCTCAGCGTTGCTGGCGGACAGGCCGGGTATCCTAGCACAGTGGGGTACAGTGGCAGTACCAGGGCTCCTGTCCTGGTTACAATATCTAAGGAACCTATTAGCTTGGGAGCGTCTGTCTCAGGCTGCAGAGGGAAGGGTGTGAGATTTTGCAACTCCGTGTTGTCCCTTTGTGATTTAATTGTCGAGAGATATGAGGGAAGTCACATGCCCAAAGTACTTGCAGGTCTGACGCATTCCACCGATGGGGCAATCATCCTCTGCCGTTCAACCAGTGGAGTGACAAGGGGGCTCCCTTCCACACATATTGTGTATGCTTACTATCATCTAGGTAGGCTGCAACTAGTGCGGAAGGTGGGGTTGTGGGAGGGTTATTGGGGTAGGGGTGTCTTTTCTCCCTTGTTCATGATTGTTTCACTTCTCTGTTTTACATGCTTATTCTTTGTAAAATGGTATACGCTCTTAGCGGCTTGTTTGCTCATCCGGTATGTGTTCGGCCTCCGGGTGGCGGCTTAAACGCTGTGTAAATGCCCACAATGCTTGCACGTCCGACATCCGGATGTAGCCAGCAAGCTGGGTTGGCCACATTAGCCTGCCTTCCTATAAAAGTAGGTAACCCTAGAATGGAGTCGGCCTTCATTGTGCAAACCTATCTTAACATTGTATCACTGTGCTGTGACCAGAGTTTTGGCCTGAATGTCCATCATTGCTATATAAATTCCGGGCCGTGAGATTCTCATCGCAAACGTGATGATATGTCCCCTGGGCATTTAAAAATACATGCTGGACACACTCCCCAATACTGCATCAGCATCAGGCCAGCAGCAGCCTCTTAGCGTGAGGAAACCCATTGAAAACTATGAAACATGCCGCATACACATGACAGTAAGCATATGGACATTAGCGGGCCCTTAGCGTGCAGATTCTGGTCGCATGTATTCAGCCTGATGACATTAGCTGCTCCTTAGCGTACAGATTCTGAACGCATTTCATTAAACTGGACGATACACATTACAGTAGGCCTATGGACATTAGCGGGCCATTAGCGTGCAGATTCTGGCCGCATGTATTCAGCCTGATGACATTAGCTGCTCCTTAGCATGCAGGTTATGATCGCATTTCATGAAAACGGGCCGCATACACATTACAGTATCAGCCAGAGTACATTAGCGGCCCCTTAGCATGCAGTTTCTTGTCGCTTTGTACAAAAAATGCCTCTAACACACAGGAAGTGATGTATGCCTGCTTCCTGTCTCCATGTGTGTGACATTCACTTTCACTTTCTCTTTTGAGCACATTGTGTTGGATTTGGCTGAGTGAGGAGGTGTTTTTGGGATTGTGCTGGTGGAGAGTGTAGTTTGGAGTGTTGCTGTGCTGCTGTGTCCTGTCTAACGTTTTTTTTTCGGATTATTTCACATTTTAATTACTTTTTACTGTCTACTGTCCTCAGTCTTGTTGTGTTTGTTGTGGGTTATTTTCCTTAATTGTCATTCTTGGGTTTTATTTATGTAGTCTAGGGTGAGAACTGGGGTGTGTAGAGATGCCGGCGGGGGGAAAGTCAGGGCGGATGTCGGAGGGGGCATTGGGGGGCTTCCTGTGGCTGGTGCTGTGCTACCTGCCTCTGATGCTGGAGAGGGGAGGACGTATTCTCCAGGGCTATGGTGTTGCGGTGCCCAAGTTGCGGTGGGAGCGTGTGCGGGCGCAGATGCTCCGCTGCTTTAAGGTGAACTGGACCGTGCACCAGTGGAAGCACTGCTGGCAGGACATGCTGGCACGGGAAGCGGACCTGCTAGATTACACTGGAGTCATGCCTGGCATCCAGGGTGGTAAGTACCAATTCCCTTGTTGTCCACAACTAATGTTTGTACATATATGAGTGACGTGTGTGAGAAGAAGAGAAGATGTCTTAATGCTGTCCCAAGACCGTGACACTGTAACAACGTGGTTAATGCAATGCGACTTGCAAAAAATAATTGCGCATGATGGCCATGACCTTGGATTTGCATGACTCACTCTTCCCACTACAGTGTGTGCAACAGTACGGAAGGTGTTGGGATAGTCAATCAAAATACACATTATTGATGTGCGCCATGCAGTGCAAGGTGGAGTGACGATTGGCGTTGCAATGACCGCGTAGATTACGTTTGCCACTGGAAATACCACATAGGAATGGAGATCCCCGGTGTTAAACCTCCCAAAATACACATGCTTAATGTGAGCGAATACTCAGCAGGAAGGGTTGCAGGGGCATGGCGGTGTTTGCATGTTGAAGTATAGCAAGGGGTGTGTCTGTCGAAGAGCAATGTTCGGAGTTAGTGCTTGGAGATGGAGAGCAACGTTGCCTGTCAGAGGTGTAGCGGAAGTTTGCCACCGGCCATATCTGCAAGGAAGGAAAAGGAGCAGACTCACAATCCGGTCCCTCTGGGGTGGGGGAACACGGCATAGGCCAGCTGGTTGGATCGTCGGGTCCTTTGATGTGCCATGGAAATAGAGTTGGACGTTAAGGTATGTTTGCCCAGTGTTGTGGATGGTTGTGTGAGCCTGGGTGCACATCTTGAATGTGACTCTAGCTTTGATGTGGAGACAGTGGAGTGTGCGCAGGTGTTGGGAGGTATGACAGGGTCCTGGCAGTGTGAGGATCAGTCCTGTGGTTGCATTTGAGATGTCCTGCAGCTTGCGGATGGGGTTCATGTAAAATCTGTCATGGACTGTGGTGCCATAGTAGGGTGAGCTATTGCACAGGGCATGAGTGAGTGTCTATGTGTGTTTGAGTAGGAGTCATTTGAGTGTCTGACATAGGAGGCAGAGTGTGTGGAAGCACGATGATGAGACCGGATAGATCTTGCAATTATCTTGGACATCGGAGTCCATGATGGATTACATGTCGCGTGCTTTGGCTGTGTTGGGGTGTGTGTTCCCCATGCCGTGTGAGGAGCCTGTGTAATTACATGCATGGATGTTTGGTGCATGATAGGTACTTTTCTTTTGTTGTTGCTCACTTGTATGCAGCTCTTTGACATTCATCTAGCAAGCTCTGCCATCGATTCGCAATACTTGTGTTTGCTGGAGTTGTGTTGGCTGGATGTGTCGAGGAGGAGTTGCCAGTCGTATGCCTATGATACAATGTTGAGTCCATAGCTAATCACGATTGTGGCGTGAGGAGACATGTTGATGTGAAAGATTTTAGGGCTGAATGAGGATCTCTGGGGGACTCCACAGCTGGTTGTTGGAGGCTCCAAGACAACAGAGGGGTGTCTGACCCACACGTATGTACGTTGAGGAAGGAGCAGATCCAGTTGAGGGCCTTGTCTTGGATCCCTTTGTTGTGGAGTCTGCATATTGGTGGGCTTTGTGAGACAGTGCTGAATGCTGCAGCGATTGGTCAAGGATGATGAGTAAAAAGGTTTTTTTTGCGCTCCGTGTGGATGAGGTGCCTTGATATGGCGTGAATCAACTCAGATGTGCAGCGCGGCCAGCAGTGATGTTTTGACTGTGCAGCCTCTGCTTCCACATGTTCGTGTGTGGATGCCATTCAAAGTAGGCCCAGTCATGTGGCCAACATGAAGTCAACACCGCAGGGATGTAGCATTGTTTGTCACTGTAACAATTCACATTGTGAATATGCCATGTTTGCTGGGGTTTCCAAACAACACCTATTTGCGTTTGTCCTCTCACAGATGGTCGCCAACCGATCACCCAGGGGGATATTGACCGTTTCCGGGACCCACACGCCACTGGTGAGTAGTGACAAGAAATATTGGCAGGTTGCGTGGTCATGAGTGTCTGAGCCAAATGCAGCACGTTGTTGATTATGAGTATGGGTGTGTATCGCATGTCAATTGCCTATGATGTGCAGAGGTATTCAGCCTTTCCGTACTGTGTCTAATATGGTAGTGTAAAGGGGTACAATGGATCTCATGCAGAGTTGTGAGTTTGTCCATCAACAGTCATTGATACACGTGTCAATGTATGTGCCTATTTCTGAGCAAATAATGCTGCCAACTAGGCATTTACACTGCAGTTGTGATGGCAATAGGCCACTAGCATTTACTCCCATGTTCATTTGCGCAGCCTAGTCAAGATGGCACACTTACATGCGGTAGACATCGTCCAAGGGGCGTGCAGTGGGTGTAGCATTGTGCACAATGAGGCAGTGCTATTATGTCCGTACAAGGTCAGACATCTTGGCACAGTGATACCTAAGGTATGCTGCATAGCACAGAAGCAGAAGTGGCAGGGTGTAGCTCAGATCCAATATTGTCAATGGTGTGTTACACAAACACATTCCATAGATGTGTACGTCAATTGAGAATTGATATTTGTGCACTGCAATGGTGTTGACAGGCTATGTCCGTGTGGACATACCATGCTGGAATCAGGATCATGTGTACCACAACTCATCTGACACAATTGGTGACATCACTTAACACACATTTCATGGCCATGCATTAGCTATGCATCATTTGATGTCACATAGATTAGCAAATCAGGACTGCGGAAACAAGATCTGTGTGTACTCATTAGCCATAACAATTACTCAACCCTCATGACCCCAGGGTGCCATTAGAATGTGTAATCCATTGTAACGGTTTGAGGAGTTGATGCATGCGTGTTCATCTCTACTATGGAGTGAGATTGGGGGCTACAACACATGCATGACTGGCAGTTGTAGGTCAATGATGTATCACCCTTGCAGTGGATGACTATCACCAAATGCATAGTAATGGTGGAGTGAGTAAGTGCCTAAGTCTGCATTCATACCCTAAACATATTTTCATGTGTGCGGCATGATGCAGCATGATTACAAGTGTGAGTAGGGCAGTCCCAGGCCTGTTATTGTGCATGTAGCGTGAGACTACAATAGGTAGTTATTCACACCTGCACACATAAACCCTTGTACCTCTCTTGGCACTGACTTGATGTACAGCACACAGTTCCTGGGGGACACACATGGCTGCGCATGTGCATTGTAATTCTGATGCAGCTGCCAGTCACAGGATGGGAGAGGGTTGTGCTGTGCACGTAGGGGTTATGCCTCCCGAATGAAGTCAATTGTACAGGTCACACACAGCCCGGTTGTCCAATGGTGCCATGTTTGTAGTGTAGCCTTAGCTTTCAGTTGTGTCAGTGCATGTACCATGCCATGCACTGTCATGTTAGTCTCAACAGCATATAGTTATTTAATCATGCGTAGACATTGTGTTTAACAGGTCAGTCCTTGACTTAACATGTTGTTTTTCACTTGTGATACAGACCTCATGTTGTATAGTGTAGGGGACAGAAAACTGACATAGATTCTTTTTTCTCTCAGACAACATGACACCTGAGGAACAGCACCTGTTCCAGGTCACCAAAGACCGGTACCTCCATGTGCGGAAGTTTCATAAGGGTTACAGATTGATGGCAAGGAGGTACCGGGCCGAAAAGAGGGCAGGGACCTGGCCGTCGCTGCCGGAATGCATCACGACTGGCAGCGGCTCAAGATCATCCACCTAAGGTGTCGTTGTTGGATCCCAAGATGTCAATCCCCCTGTTGCCACACCCGCACCGGTACCAGGCCAGCATGCGCCGCCACCTGCACCAGCCCCAGCACTGGCACCAGCACCGGCACCAGCACCAGCACCGGCCCCCATGGATCCTGGACTTGTCCAAATCATGCGTATTGTCCAGGGCCACACTATCCTCCTCCGGGACATCCACTGGGAGTTCCTGTATCTGAACAGGCAGATCCACGAGATCAGGACCCACCTCAGAATGCCATGAACACTGCCCCTGTTCTCACCCCCCACCTCTTCTCACTTCCCACACTGTCCCCCTTTTATTATTATGTTGTGTGATATCCTAGTTGTGTGTGTTGTTTAGCATAGTTTTAGTGTAGGCTTAGTTAGGGTTAGTTTTAGACTGTTTTTACTTATTGAATGTTATAGGATTTGGGGATAGGTTTCATTTATCTTTGGGTGGGGAGTTGATGTATTTATTAATTTTCTGTGTTTGTAAATAGTTAGTTAAGATAGTTTTAGTTAGAATTAATAATTGAAGTTAGTTTAGGGCTAGAGTTAGGGACATAGATTAGTGTAGGGTTGTTTTACATCTATATATTATTGTATAATAAATCTTGTTAATTATAGATTTCTGCATGCACTTATATCATGGCTGATGCGGGGGAGTGGGGCTTGCCCCATCGTGTGCAACTCATACCATCATTGGAGTAATCATTGTATGTGTAACTATGGTCGTGACCTGTCACTCTGCAGGATGGATTGAGGCCAGATACCTTAGATGTGAGCACAATGACCTTGCATGTCTGATAGATTAGCAATTATGGTTTACTGCCTACTCTGGTGACAGTTCATTGTGACCCCCAACATCTCACATGTTCCTGGGCATGGCCAATCGATCTCCATTCCATGCATGCTGTTGGTCATTTGTGGGTCCATTGTTAACGTCACATGGCACAACGGTGTTAGTGAGTCACATGAGTTATATGAGACTGAGTAATGAGTTTGGAATAGAGGTCACTCACAGGTGTCTTGGAGTATTAGCACTGTCCGGAATACAGACTTAACTTCGAGTTTCTTGCTTTTGTGACACACTTAATCATAACAGTTATGTCTTGGGAACTGATGATGTTGGTTTGCAGATACACAGTTCTGCTGCACACAAGTGGTGACATGCTGCATTGCTCCCTGTACCAACAGTGCCATAGCCACTCATCCCAGCTGTTACTTTTGCATTGTCTCATAGTGATGACACCCTTGTAATATTGCCACTGAACCAGACTATATGCTAAGTGCAGTTCAACTGACATCCGTGGGCACATTGGCCAATATGTGTGCACTTCATGACAGTGCTCAGAAGTTGCTTTGGCATTGTTTGTGCACAGGTAGGGGCTGACTGGCGCAATGCAATTTGGCTTGATTAAGTATTGTGGACTCTACTTCATGGTGGCTTACTTTGTAGTTCCATGTATGTATGTTAGACCTGTGCCCTTGGGTCTCCTCAGCAATATGAATCTGTTGTGAACACCTAGAGATGTGACATGCAATGTGCTACATCACAACAATCTTTGACCAACACGTCCTGTGTTTGGCGATATGTCAGGAGATTATGCTTTGCTATCATTCTTGGCGACACTACTTGTGTCCTGCAACAGACTTGTACATGTTGTCATACATGCATATTGGTAGAAAGTGGCTAGGTATATACTGTTCCCAAATAGGTACGGTGTGCACAGAGTCCACAGTCACCAGAGTTTGGGCAGAGGTTAAAGTTAGATGACCTTACTCTATGAAGTGTTAGCTTGGTCAAGCAGTAAGGCAGTATCAGAGGACAGTGTAAAGCATTTGTTGAACACACTCAGTCAGCAGATGGTCGCACACACTCAATAACTGAACTCTAGGCCAATGGTTTTGATATAAAAATATATGTTTGTTTTATTTTATAACCAACAATAGGTATCAAAATATACTTCCTCAGATTGCGAGACTTTAGTTACATACTTTGGCAATATGCAATTGACTTTGGTAGACAATAATAAATTGTGCTCAATGTGAGTTGGAAGTGATTTGCAATAGATTACTTCCAGGATAACTTTTCTATGTCATGGCCTGGATCCTATATTCAGTCCTGTGCAAAGTCTTGGAAACATGTGAGTATGTCCGTTGTAGTTACTGTTGTGATTTTCAGGCAATATTTTTCTATTTCTAAACTTGACACTAAGAAGAAATTTTACAGAGAAACTGGCAATGATTTCCTATGGAAGAAAATTGTGCTATTGGTAAGTACGGTTGTGAGTGCTTTTCAGGGTCAGTGCTGGGCACCAAGATCCAGCATTGGGATCTCTCCTAATAGCAGTTGAGTTTTTCCGTTTTTGTTAGTTGGTTGATTTTAAGCAAATATTTTAACTTTTAGAATCTCCACACTTAGAAGAAATTTCTGATGAAACCAATCAATGTTACCCTATTGAATACAATTGGGTTATCGGCTTTTTGGTAAGTACTCGACTGGCAGAATTAAGGTTCTGGCCACAGACTCAGGGTTCCCCCAGGGTCAGGTTTGTACCTTTGTTACACCCTCTGTGGAACTGTGGCGGACGGGGGCAGAGTGAGTTTGGCACGATGTTATCCTATGGGAGGCAGGGGGGTCTTGGTTGCTGGCTGCTGACTAGCAGGCCACACGGCTGTGGGAGCTGGGCTCCTGGTCACTTGCTCAGGGAAAATGGGGAAGTAGGTAGGAGTTTGAAGTTACACTGCCAGGGCCACTCGGGCAGGTGGGTGCAGGGTGCTTTGTGCGCTCAATGGATTGCTATGGGAAAGCTTCTGGACAAACAAAGGCTGCAAGCTCGGGGTCGCAGATTCTTCATGTGCCCCCACCACTTTGGGAGTTAAATTTGGTAGTTGGAGTGTGGGAATGTACCCTAGTGCTGGTGTGACTTTTGGTCTTGGTAAATCTTACCCTCCGTTGATTGTGGTCAGGGGGTCCCTGGTTCTGAGGCTGCAGGCGTCATCATCAGCGTCGAGGTGAGACCTTGGTGGCCAGATTTGGGGTCACAGTCACCTGGGGGGACGTCATCGGGGTCTTTCTCCACTCTGACACAGGCCAGGCTTGTCCAGTGCAGAGTGTGCAGTGTTTGCGGTTCCGGGATGATGCCAGGGGTTAGAAACTTGCTTTGAGCAGAGCTACTGCTCATGGGACTCCCAGATGATCAGAGTCACTAGGTAGCCAGGTCCACAGGGGTTTGTGAGGTTGCTGGCCACAAGTGAGTCTGGGCTGTGGCAGGAACAGGTTCAAGGGTCGACAGGCCGGTAGGGCTGGGGCCAAAGCAGTTGGTGTATTCCTCTTCTTAGCAGCTGCACAGCAGTTTCTTTCCTCTTGCTCTTCCTTGCTTTTTCGGAATCTGGCAAAGGAAGGTTCAGGGTGCCTCTAAATACAAGGTTTAGTTGCGTTATAGGTAGGTATAGGGCAGGGACCAATGGATCCCTGCCCTGGGGTGGATACACACACTATCCTGCCACTCACATGTGGGAGTGGGCCAGTAGCCTAGTCCTGATTGTGCAGGGCTTCACATCTTAAAGATGGAGAGTGCCCAGAGATTGGCTTCACCTCGCCTCCCCCACCTGAGTGTTGGTGTGGGCAGGCTGGAACATACCCTGTCCTTATTATGTGTTTCTGGCCAGTCTTCCTGCCAGAGTGGGTGTCAGAACGGGGTGTTGGGTGCAGTTTTCTGGGTACAGCAAGTGCCCTTGAGAAGCTCACAGAGTCTGCATGCCTTTGAAGCTTCCCCCTTGCCATCCTGGGTGAGGAGACCTAGCACCCCGCCCAGCATGTGCATTGTTGCAGGCCCAGGAGAGCGGGGGCTCTACACTAGGCCTGGGCGGTAAATTCCGTTCCGTTCGCGAAATTTGCGGAATTTGGGTAATTTCGCGTTCCGCGGAGAACGCGAAATTGCCCAAAAATCTGCGTTCCGCGACTTCGCGAAATTTTTTGCTTGTTCGCGTTCTCAATATGCGTGTTCGCGAGATATTTCACCCTGAGCACGCAAACAGCGATCGCAAACAGGAAAAAAGTATCGCGAACAAGCAATTTCGCGTGTTCGCGGAATTTCTGCGTGTTCGCGGAGATTTTTTACCGTTTCGCGGAGATTTGCGTAACGCGGTTCCGCGAATTCCGCCCACCCCTACTCTACACCCTGGGGTCCAGCAACATGTTCGATGTGTGGCAGCCTATGCAGCCTCCAAACCAGATGTGGACTGTAGGTTAGTTGTCAGGGGACATCTCTAAGATGCCCTCAGTAGTGCTTTGTACGTTGAATCACACACTGTCATTAGTGCTGGTTTGATGTGCTGAGAAGGTTGATACCAAACTTCGCATTCTTCAGTCTTCCCATCATGGTTCTGTGGAGTTTGTGTTCGACGAGCTCTCTGCACCATATACTCCTAAATCGCAGCACTGCACTTACAGTGCCCAGGAATGGACCTGAGTACTGTAGGTGCAGAGGGATAATGCTGCTGTGCCCACACCACTGGCATAGGGCACCCAGCTATAGGGGTGGATGATGTATGTCAGGGCAGTGTAGGTTGTGTGCATGCAACACAGGGATGTGTGCCATGTCGACTCTTTCTTTTGCCTTGTACCCAGACACTCTGCCTGCAAGGGCAGTGTGTTTGTTTTAGGGGACAGGGCCTCTTAGGCTGTCTCAATAAGTGCTGCAGCCCTTAGAGGCCTTCCCTTGTCACAAGGCCCTGGGTACCTAGGTTACCATTTACAAGGGGCGGACATGTGGCCAGGGTTTGCCAATTTTGAATGTTAGTGTTTAGGGAAGGAACATAGACCCTGGGCACCTCATTGGCAGGAGTCCAGGGCACACTCAAAGTCCATTCAGCAGTTCCTCAAAAAGTGGGGGAATACCATGCATGAAAGATGGTACTTTCTCACCCATATCTCATGCATGTCGTGGGCTCAGAATTGAGATATTGCTAGATTGTGCTATCTGATCAATGTTGACAGTGCAATTTGGCCCGTGTAATCGCGTGGGACCCCCTGTGCCCCTTCTTCACTGTCTGACTCCGGTTGTCTCATCTGTGCCGTCATTGCAAGTGTTATTTAGTTTGCCACACTGTGCCCCCTTCTGCCGGGTTTAGTTGTATTGCTCATTTACATTTCTTACCCTGTATTTGAATACTTGTTTTTCAAACCGCCTCCGCTCTCCCTTCCCGCCACAGTATCCCTTGATGAGCCACACAGCAACACGCACATTCGTACCACCCACATGCCAGGCTGATCCACCCACCTCCCCTTCCAATTGCGTACATCCATGCCGGGTACGCGCAAAGTGCAGGAACATCCTGGGTCCACGAAAGCAACTTCACACGTTGCCACTACGATGCTAGCACACTCAACGCCCTCAACATGGAACAATCACACACCTGCTTCCTGCCCGGAACAGAACGCACACAAGGACACCTCTCCAGCCAGAACTGCATTGTCACCAGCATCGAATCTGCAAATCCACCCACTGTGTTGGAAGCCAACTACCTCAGATGCATTGTCCCCAACACCTGCCACAGATGCCAACACACAAGTGAACTCTGGGACCTACTCAGCTCAACCTCCCCAGACATGGTCTCCATGACAGTGACCTATTTGTACCCCTCCTCAGAATACTACCTCGCCATAGCCATCATGTGCATCTACAAGATCAACCACAGGGACCGCACCAACGGAGTAGGACTAGGAATTGCCATCATCAACAGGAACACTCGCAGAGTCTCAACCAACAATGACAACATCCTCATCAACGCCATACACATGCACGTCCAGATCCACAACAATCCCAAAACCACCCTCAGAGTAACCCGCGTCTACATAGCCTCCAGACCCCTAACACAGTTCTGCAACTCCATCACCAACTTTGTCAGTACACATGCCCTCACATCCACAGATTTCATCCTTCACGCTGAGCTGAACTTCCACCTCGTGTACATTAGCGACACCGTATCCACCACCCTGATCGACCCCCTGGCCAACCTCAGCCTCATACAACTTGTCACAACACCCACCCACAGCAACAACCAAACGCTTGACCACATATTATCTGCAAGCTCCCACGTCTACTCCAACCACCCACCAAACCTCCACTGGAACAACCATCAATGCATCAACTTTGCATTCCATGAAGACACCATGCGCCACCACACCCAACAGATCCACCGGCACTGCTGGAGCAAAGTCACAGAAGCACAGCTAACCAGCAGCCTTGCCTGGAGCACAACTACCGACACTGACTCCACTGCCCAGAACCTCAGACAAGGGATCGGCAACTGCGCAAACACACTCGCCCAGATTAAGACACACTCCAACAGACACACCAGCAAGTAAGGCAGCTGGTTCAATGCAGAACACCAGGCCTCAATGCCAACCTGCCATGAGCTAGTGAAGAAATTGCTGCCTGAAGAGACACTGGACAGCTATGCAACCCACAAAGACGCCACACGCAGACACAATCACCTCATCAGATACGCAATTGGGCCTCCTTCAAAGACAAAATTGACAACAACGCACACACCAGCTAAGTGCTCGTCAACCTAGTGAACGAACTCTCCAACACCAGCTCCAACACCAACACCATCCCACCTTCGCAAGACCTGTGCAACTCCTTTGTTACTTTCGTCCATCGCAAGGGAGCAGCCATCCACGACAGCTACAACGCCACAACTGCCACGAATAGCACTGAGACCTCCATCACCATGGATCCCATACGCACCAACCCCCTGCTCTCCTGGACCAACGTAAACAACACAAACACAATGCACATCTGGTACAACATCCACTCCGGATCAATGTCAGGCACATGCCCACACCACATTTGCTCCAAAGCCAGCCCCACCATTGCACCCCATTTCCAGATGAGCATCAACATCTCCCTCGTAAATTCAACATCGACGTAGAGCTTGAAGCATGCTGATATCAGCCACTTACTCCACAAACAAAAGACTTACCTCAATGACCGCCTGAACTTAGGTCCCATCTCCCTGCTACCATTCCTGTGAGGTGTCATTGCGAAGACCATCAACAGACAACTGACCCACTAACTCTATGGGAACAGCATCCAGGATCCGTCCCATTTGCGCTTCAGCGGCAACTCCTGCAGCAAACTGGACACATCTCCGCCACCAATGACATAAAGCCACGGATGGACAACAGTGAAAGAGCAGCACTCATTGACCAGTACCTGTGATTTGCCTTCAACACTGTCTTGCACTGCACACTATGCACATACATACACGACAACGAGATCCGAGACAAGGCTTGTGACTGGACAAACTCCTTCCTCTACGGCAAAACCCAGTCCGCCCTCCTCCACCCATCCTGCTCAGAGTCCACAGTAATCTTCTGCGGCTTACCCCAGGGCTCATCGCTCACACAACATTGTACTACATGTACATGTCACCACTCGCACACGTTACCCGACTGCACAACCTCAACATCATCTCCCACGAGAACGACAGCCAGCTGATCTTCTCCCTCACCATGGCCACCCTCACTTACACAACCATACACCAAGTAGGACTGAGTGGACGAAGAAATGCCAACAGGAGATGAACATCAGACAAGACAGAAATGCTCATCCTCGAATCCACCCCTACGCAGGAGACACCTCCTGGTGTGCGGCCGCCCTGGGAACAGATCCAGCACCAACCAACCACGCATGCAACATGGGGTTCAACATCAACTCTACTCTCTTCATGCCAAAGCAGGTAAACGCTGTCTCGTCCTCCTGCTTCTTCACCCTCCAGATGCTTGTCAAGTTCAACAGGTGGAATACCACCAAAACATGGGGAACCGTCACACAGGCACTCAGAAGCAGCAAGTTGGAATACGGTAACATCCTCTATGCAGGAGCCTCAACCAAACTCTAATAACAACTTAAACGCATTAAAAACGCCTCTGCACTCCTGGTCCAAAACATCCCTCACCGACAGCACATCACACCCCACCTGTGAGACCTGCACTGGCTCACCGCCAACAAGTGTATCACCTCCACGCGCAAGAACCACGCACACAAGCCACTCCACAACACCAAACATACATACCTCAACAGACGACTCAGCTTCTGCACCCCAATCCAGCAGGTCCGCTACTTTGATATTGCAATCGCCACAGTCCCCCGCATCTGGACAGCTAACTCCTGCAGTAGATCATTATGCCACCTCAACGCAAAGAACTGGAACACTCTCCCCACCCTTCTGCGGCAGGCATGGCACATGCTGACATTAATGTGACTCCTCAAGAACGGGATTTCCAAGCAGTGGCAGACTCCCTTCCCTCCGCTCCTTCAGACACTCACGGGTTAGTGGTGCACTTTAAAGATGTTGTCATAGGAAAATTATCTAGATTGCTTTTGCACATACACAGCCATCTCACTGCCTATCCGTGCCAGGTGACACATGTACATTGATTGAATTAGCCTTGCTGGACCTTCTTGTGAATTCACAGCCCCTTACTTATTGCCTAAGTTAAATACTTGATTGTTCATGGAAACACGCACCTGTGTGATTTAAGTGAATTTATTTACAAAAAACAGGTTTTGCATTGACCAGAACTGGATCATAGGACATGGGATTGGCAGGATGCCTGTTGGAGTAGCAGTCCATTGTGAGCGACAGAGCCAGGGGAGGAGGTGGATTTAGCAGTGTCATTGTCAATGAACAAGAGGAGATTTGCTGTGGGTCAATGTGTGGGTCCACGCTAGGTGTTGATGGATGTCGGCAGACAGTGGGAGAGGAAGGGCAGTGCAATGATGTTATGTACAAACCAACAGGCCTTTGTACGTCACTGCTAGCTGAACTTGCGCATCAACATGGTGGCAGTTTCATCCTCAGATTTGTCCGATGATGTGTCGTGTGTCTCACATGTGGGTGGTGGTATGGTGGGAACAGCACTGTGAGGCACAGACACATCAGGGTGCGGAGCTGAGGATGTGGAAGTGCAAGCAGCAGATGTCGCAAGACCGTGGCGAGGTAAAGATGTCATGTAGAGAAGCATGGCCTGCCATGTCTGTTCCAGATTATGCTGGTGTTGAGCCGTGGAAGCCAGCTGTTGGAGCTCCCTCCGCTCCCTGGACTCCATTACCCCTGCCAGTCGGGATAATTCAGCAAAGACACTGCTGGAGCTATCCTGCCGGGACAGTGTGTCCGCTCTCCGGATCAGGACCCCAGCAATGTCATCCTGGGAGCATTGGATGTTATTGAGAGATGTGTGGATGTCTAGCATCCTTGTCATGTTGTTATCGAGGTGATTCAGACACCCACTGAGCTCCTCAAACTTGGCTGCCAGGCTCTCCAAGCCCACCCGCACAAAGTCCTGTGTCTCCCGTTGGACCTCCAGCACCATGGTGTGAAATGCCGCATATGTGTTGGCTGGGTCCTGGGATGCAGCTGTGGTGGGAGGTGCTTGCTGCTGGGTGGTTTGTGCAGGGGGTGCTGGGCACAATGTTGGTGGGTAGCCCTGCTACTGGAGTTGGTGTGTTGAAGGTATCAAGGAGACGCTGAAACTCGTCCACATCGATGGTTGGTGTTTGGGACGAGTCATCGTGGTGGAGTGGGTCGTCCGGCTGTCCAGGAGATGTTGTCGCTCCCTCTGAAATGTTCATGGGAGATACAGTTTAACAGTGGTATCCATGTATGGGCATGCATTTTTTGACTTAACAATCAGACTGAGGGAGACTGTACATTATAGATATTTTGTACAATATGCATGCTAGTTTCAGGATGGTGATTATTTCAGAGACATCACGGATGTGTGGGTGTACTTGTACGTTGTAATATAACAAGTTGCCTAGGTGAGAAATGTGTCTTGACAGTGTCTACACACAAATGCTACCTGTTGTGTCCTGGTTTGTGTTATGTGACTGATGCAGTCCGCAACACCTATTAGGCAAGGTTGATGCACTCCGATTAGTATGTGTGTACACTGCATTGTGTGATTGTGGCACCTGCTGCCTTTGTTTAGCTGCCCTTTGTCCCTTTCATGAAATGGGCCTTTGACTTCTGTGTATGGACAATGCAGACATGTGGAAATCTGTGTGGATTGTGTATCCTTGTCAGAGTTGTGACACTTGTGCATAGTAGGTCATCAAGTGTCTTGTTCACATCAGGGGTTGTGTGTACATAAGTTTGTGCCAGGGTGTGACATGCCTCCTTGAGGATGAGTTCCACACTCCACAACATCAGTGAGGTGTCCTGCACCATGTGACTCTCTTTGTCCTGCAGGCATGCTATCCATCATGCCCTATCACATTCATTATCAGTGTGGCTCAAGGAGTTACAGCTTTGCAGGGGCTTGCACATGTGCATGTGTTTAGTGTGCTATTAGTGATGTGTGATGAGTGCCCACTTTTGGCACATTGTCAATGGGAGCCTACTTAGGGGCATGTTATCATGGACGTCCATGGTGTTATCGGCGCTTTAGTAGCTGGAGACTTCCGCTACAAGCGGCAAAGATGTTCTTGGAAATATGCTGCCTAGAATTCCAGGAGAAGCACATGTTCTGGTGTGAACATGGGCTTTGATTTGAATTCTCTGCTGCATGTTATCAGGCACATTATCGCCGCTTTGGTGGCAGTTTCATGCCGCTGAAGTGGCGATAATTTTAAGAACGTCCTTGATTATATACGCCGTGTTTTTTCTACAAAGCTGCACTGTGTAGGACACATGTGCCTCTAAGTCGCTTTGGCTCCTTGCGATTTGTGTTGTTTGCATTGCGTCTGTCATGTTTATTCTTGCTTCCTGCGCTTCTTTTGGATTACCCTTTCAGAGTATGGTGTAGCATGTATGGCAAATGTTGTTGCTGTCTGAGCAGACAGTGCCCACACCCATTACCCACAGATTTGGTCCCACATGTGGAGTGTGTGTGGCAGTGGTGGGCCGTTTTGTGCATCATACTAGGCGCTAACCTTCTAGACTCTGCATGAGCGGTTTGATTTTAGAAGGGGGGACTACATACTCCATGCAGCGATCACAGCAGATATCCATGCGCATTGTAAAGGGGACCAAGCAGGACCTGAGCTTTCTTTAGGGTGCCAATATATATTGACAGCAGCTGTAAAGTTTAAGGCAGTCACATGCCTGTACATGCGCATGGGTCTCGTGGAGCTGCCCCCTTTGGACATACTTAATTGAAATGGGAGGTAGATGTAGGGAGAGAGATACCGGAAAGGGCTTGTGCTGAGATTGTAGAGTAAGCATGGAGGTGCAGCAGGCCTACCCGCTTCCAAAGGCTTATTTTTAATGTTTTACATCGCCTTACCTCACACCGGCAAAAAGTCAATGCATGTTTCTACACTGACTCATAGGCATGCACAAGGGTTCAGGGAGAGGGGGCAAACTTCCCTCACATGATTTGGGGGTGACCACTTTAGGCTACTTATTGGACCGTAGTGATAACACTATTGAAGGTGTTGACAGACAGGGAGGTAGATCTGTCGTAGGGGGCTTGTATCCTACATTGCTTCCCACACACGGCTCAAAGTGGGCTTGCCGCAAGTTTATGGATAGGGGATTAATAGTGGCCATGAGGGGATATTACGGTGCACTGCAAGGCAAGTGGGGACACGAGTTTAGATCAATGGGAGTGCGAGTTCACCGAATGGGCAGAGTGTGATGGGATAGTTAGGCTACTACTGGTCAAGGGTATAGTGAGCAGGGGATCACTTGAGGCGGCTAGGGCATGGGACCATTTCTTTGGACCATTGGTGGACGAAGACAGCGAGAGCGATGTCAACACTGAGCCAGGTGAGCTGGTACCAGGCTGGGGCCTTTATAGCCCGTAGATGTAACCATTCAACACCATTGTAGACAGGCATGATGGGTGAATCTAAAGCGGCAGCCTGTTTATTGTGTTTTTAGTGTTTACCTTCTGGATACCACAAATTACGCACTGCTAAGGCTATCAAGGAGTACAGAGCAATGACATGCCTTGAGGGATTGTGAAATAGACTTTCGTATGGATTTGGGCTGGTGATGTTTGTTTATATAGCCTGTGTTGTAAATTGGTTGTTATACCCCTTTTTACATGGTTCTTAATATTAAAGGTAGTAGAGGAGACATGTCATAGTAACAAGCCAAGGATCCTATGCTCAGAAAATTGAACACTATAGTGAGGGGAGAGGGACTAGGGGCCATATTATCAGGGTCAGCGTTAAAATGATCGCAGCTTTAGCGGCAGGTAACTGCCACTAAAGCGTCGGTGTTGGGCTTGATGATATGCCCTTGTGAATTCCCATAGAAGTCCATGTTCTGGTGTGAACATGGGCTTCTATGGGAATTCACAGGGGCATATTATCAAGCCCATTGCCACCACTTTAGTGGCAGTTTCCTGCTGTTAAGGCAGCGATAATTTCAACGCTGATCTTGGTAATATGTCCCTAGGTTGGCGCAATTGTTAGATTTGAAGATCTAGCTTTTGCAGACATGAGGAGTTTTTAAATTTGCAAGAGAAAATAGTACATGCCATGCATTGACGTGGGGCGGGAGACGGTGGTGGGTATTATGGACAGGGATATGTGTGAATGCAGGTAAGTTGCCTTTGGATGACTGAATGGATTTCATGGTGCGCCCTGCATCGCATTTTGGAATGGAGGGCACACGACTAAGGGGCAAATTATCAGGGACGGCATTACAAATTATCGGCACTTGAGCGGCAGAGAACTGCCGCTTACCGGCGATAATGGGCTTGATAATATGCCCTGGGGAATTCCAATAGAAGTCCATGTTCTGGTGTGACCATGGGCTTCTATTGGAATTCTCCAGGGCATATTTTCAGGGCAATTATCACCGCTTTAGTGGCAGTTTTCTGCCGCTCAAGCGGCTATTATTTTAACGCCGTCCTTGGTAATATGCCTCATAATCCGTATTTTTGGTGTGACATTGCATGTGTTGTCGGTATGCAGAGTAACTCATTACTTTCTCATCTTGCTGTACACAGTGCTGCATAGCATGTACAGGCAAGGGGGCATTTTTGTAGTACAGGCATGAGGTTGTCACAATGTCCCCCTTGCCTCATCACCACACTTATCCAAATCTTCTTCAGAAGTCCGCAACTCCCATGTGCCAAAATGAGTATGCAGTGTGAATGTGACTGGTCACGTGCACGAGTAAGCATGCCAGCAACAGGCTCAGCACACTGGCAACATTGCACATGTGTCTGGCTCGTGTGCAAGGTTGTGTGTGGCCCTCCAAGTCACACTTGTTAGCCACGCACATCCTTGCACACAAGTCAGCCTCATGTGCTATTTTGCAGGTGTGCTGGTCTTGCTGTTGGCATGCTTACACGTGCACGTGATCAGTCACATTCACACTGCATACTCATTTTGGCACATGTGAGTTGCGGCCTTGTGAAGATGATTTGGATATGGGTTGTGATGGTGCAAGGGGTGCATTTTGGCAGCATGCTGCGTCTCTATGTGATGCGGCATTTTGGTATGTGATGTGGCACTTATTTTATGGTCTGATGATGTAGCTAGACTGTGTTTTTCTGACGTTTCAGTGCACATTTCAATGTCAGTGTGTCCGTCAAAGTGTGTCTAGCAATGTTTATGTTGGATCAGTTGATGTGTGTTCATGCCACCATGCACAGGGCTATCTGGGACCTGAACCACAGCAATTGTGGGTATGCAATGCTATTTATTGTACATGTGTGCCATTGTGGCCATCCACCCCCGTCCACCCACTCCATAGTTTGTACTCACCCTGTGGTTGTGTCTGTTCACCTGCAGCGGTGTCCCAACTCGGCACTCCAACCACCGTCTCCTCAATGATGACTTGCGCCACCATTTCCTCCTGCTCATCCAGCTGCGGCACAGGGCTACCACCTCCAGTGGCCATGGCTGCCCTCCGGTTGGCGGCCATCTTCTCCTTGGTGTTCTTCTTGCTGTCGTTCCAGCGCTTTTTTACCTCCTCCACGGTCCTCCTCTTCCTCTCTCCCACAGCATTGACCTTAGCTGTGATCTCCTCCCAGATGTGTTTCTTTCGGGACAATGGCACTGTCCTCCGAATAAACAGCTCCTGCTGGTGTTCAGCCACCAGGCTATACAGGACCTGATTCTCCTGGTGGCTGAACCTGGGGTTCCTCCTCCTCTTTTCCTTTCCCTGGCTCTCTCCCTGTTCCTCCTGGCTGGCTGTGGGGTTCGCTGTGGTCTCCATGCTTGGCCCCGCTTCCTCCATGTCTCTGGTCTGGTCTCTGGTCTGGTCACTGGAATCCATTTTTTTTTTTTGCCTGCTTGGGGGCCTTTTATAGTGCATTTTCCCACTTGCTACGTGCAAAATGCAGGCCTGTTGTCAATTGTCAGGCTGATTTTGGAGATAATTTGCTTTGCTCTACTTTTCGCGGCTTAGCGTGCATTTTTTTATCGCCGTTGCTAAGATTTTATCGCCATCCATTGGCGCCGGAACTGATTGTTATCGCTGGCTAGCGGCGCCTTGTTAATACGTCGCTACTGCGGCGATACAAAAGGACTTCGTCGGCGATAAAAATGTTTGCGCTAACAGCGCTTAGCGATAATTATCGCTATTTGTTGTTGATATGCCCCTAAATAGCTCAAAGGCAGACATCTATAAAATTGTCTGCAATGCATCAGCGAGTCTGTCACATGCTGCGTGCCTGCTTCCTTCTAAGTACTTCACTGAACAAGGTTTAAAAATAGAATTTCCTGTGTGTATATATTAACTGAAGCCTTTTGTCTTTGAATTATGATACATTGTTTAGGTGTGCGCGTTAGAAAGCACTCCATCTTGTCATCCATTTCTTGAGTGTCACCATCAAGAGCTGATGTTCTGAGTAATGTAAGAAAAGTGAAATCTCCTCTTAAACAGCTGCCAGACTGTGCCTGGGCGAAGGCATGGCTCTTGGCTTGCAGTGATTTCTAGTGGGTGATGACCTCCGTCCCCTGAATGTCATAAATTCAATGAAAGCTTTGGAGATTGGAAGTCCAAAGAAAGGTTAGAGAGTTCCATTTAAGAAAGACTTTGTCACTGAAAACAAAAGCATTTTGTTTCAGTGAAACTAAAAAGGCAGGACTTCCGTTGTCTATTGCCTAAACATTCTCCCGGGCATTCGAACTTTCCAAATAGCGCATATGCATTCACGACCTATCTTGTGACGCAGTGAAGTTTTACTCACAGTTTCAGTGTGTGACGGTGAGCACGGCAGATCAAAAATAATAAATGCACCTGTAAACAAGGTTAAACCAAGGTATATTTTATGGCGCCAGATTGCGTTCATACCACAGAACACAGCTTACTGGGCATATTATCAAGAACGACGTTACAATTATGACCACTTTAGCGGCACGAAACTTCAGCTAAAGTGGCGATAATGGGCTTGATAATATGCCCTTGAGAATTCCAATAGAAGCCCATGTTCTGGTGTGAACCTGGGCTTCTATGGGAATTCACAAGGGCATATTATCAAGCCCATTTTCGCTGCTTTAGCGGCAGCTTCCTGCCGCTAAAGTGGCGATAATGTTATCGCCGTTCCTTGATAATATGGCCCGAAGTCTTTACAATTTGAACACAACAATGTACATCAATGAGGGGTCATCAATAAGGCACAGTTCATGTGATATTTCTGTTGCGCTGGAGAGCCACGTGATCAGGCTATCACTGTTGGGTACTGCTTCTGTCCAGTTCAACAGGGGCAGGCCAGCGAAAGATCTTGCTGCCCTACTACCACCAATACCAATAGGATTGGTCCCACATCACCCCCTCCTGAAGTCTTCTGCCATTGCCACGAAGAAGGAGGGGGCCACGAGAGGGTGCACGAGCCATGAGCATACCAAGAATCCCCAAGTGATGTTCCAAATTGGCAACATGCAGCTGAGCAGACAAAGACTGACGCATGAGCTGCTAAGGGGCTTAACTTTACAAAAACTTTCTCTGGGCTCTACCTCGAGATTCAAATGGCCATTACACCCAAAAGTCTCAAACATGTTTGTCCTCTTTTTGCCACTGTGCACCAGTATAATGCACCGCCTGTTGGCAACTTTAAGAGCAAATATTATGTCTTGTCCGAGCTCCCTCAGTACATGTCAGCACACTTATACAGCAAGGTTGTGTTTAGCCAATTAAAAAAAAAATGTGTTTCTGTTGTGAGACATTGACAGTTGCAGACATCAGCTTGCCATGCAATCTCTTTTCTCTTGTACAGTGCATACTTTGAACGGAGTCACCTCCAGGCATTTATAACGTGCCACCATTGAGAGCTCTGGAGCAAAGGCTGAAGGCAGTGCAAATTTTTCACAGTGATTGTCAGTGGATCAAAAAGGTGTTCCGAATACTTGCTCATCCAATCATTGTACTCTCTACTGAACAGAACAAGTGTCATGTAATTTAGTTGCAATTGTGATTCTTTACAAGTATTTGTTTGAAGGAGGTTTTGATTATGTAGTGGACCAGCAAGGGGAGCTCTGGGAGTTCAAGCAGGATGGGGTAATGTAATTCTATTTCTTCATCACCTGAATGAGACGTACATTGCCTTGTAGGGCGGCCTACTGTCTTTTTACTGTTTATTGCTTGCTTTCTCATTTTATCCAGTCGGACAAATCACAATAGCTTGTATTAATTACCTCGGTAGATTTAATTTGTAAAGGTATAACAATAAATTAGGAAATATGTGAGGTTTTCACTGCTCTATTATCCCAATGTGTGCCAGCAGTTCTGTGGTTATACTGAATAGGCAGCTACCTACATCATTATCATATGAATTCTCTTTGTTGATGTCATAACTACAATTTCACAATCAGGGCCAGACTGGCCGTAGCGGACAACAGACATTTCCCCAGTGGGCCGGAAGGACGGGACTGGTTTTGGACCAGTGGGGGCTGTTTTTGTTACTGAGCGCCGCTTTTGCAGCAGTTCTGGAATATATGCCCCCTGTAACAAAAGGAACAAAAGTGCAGCAGCACTGTTTTCCACAAGCACTACCCAGGCTGGTCCGACTTAGAGGCATATTATCAAGCCAGGCGATAAAATTATCGCCGCTTTAGCGGCAGAACACTGCCGCTAAAACGGCGATAGTGGGCTTGATAATATGCTCTATGGAATTCCAATTGAAGCTCATGTTAGATGTGAAGGACATCTAACCTGAGCTTCAATTGGAATTCCATGAGAACTCTTGATAATATGCCCCTTAATTGCCAGGGCTGGTTTGCTTTTTTAACTTTCTTGCTTTCTCAAGTTTGCTTGAAAATGCACCATTTGCCTATTCTTTTTTTTCACAATTGACATTTGGGCTCACTCGCAACGCTCCCTCGCCACCAGGGCACTCATCCTGAACTTTTAGGCATCACCACTTTCAAATGTCATCAGCTGCCACTGATTATGCCAGTTTTTAAAGCTACCTCTTGTATGCACCAAGATGCTACTGCAAACTATTC
The DNA here is from genome assembly GCF_964204655.1 of Triturus cristatus. Lineage (NCBI taxonomy): Eukaryota > Metazoa > Chordata > Amphibia > Caudata > Salamandridae > Triturus > Triturus cristatus. The sequence goes on along the minus strand of NC_140588.1, from coordinate 852,201,267 downwards.
GCTGTAACTCCTTTCGGCATTAAAAGTTACATTTAGAGACTGTTGAAAAATAACTCTTGTAAGGGGTGCAACAATTATCACTTTTGAGTAGAGCAATATTATATATTATAATTGGTTATCCATTGTGGTACGTTTACCAGGTGTCCTCCACAGCAACATCTTAACCAAAACTCTTTCCCAAGTTCGGCTACTCCAAACCAGTTTAACACTTGCAGCACAGGAATGCGGATCCTGACAAGCCTGCTCGTGTTCTCCTGTACAATGCTGCAGGTTTTCAAAGAGAGCAGTGGGTGAATGCCCATGAACCCGTTTTCATACTTCATCGGACAAGAAACAAATTAGGCAAGTATAGGCTGCAAAGTGTTAGCTGGTTTAGTGCTGAAATACCAGGAAAAGAGGTGCTGGTTCCACAGAGGAAGTAGGCAGCCACGCTGCAGGCGTTGGGGCATTCATGGTGGCAGGGCGTCAGGAATCTGCTTCTATGAGTTCCGGGAGTTTGTTGCTGGCCAACTCTCCAAACCTGTCTCGTTGCCGCATCCCCTCCGCCGCACAGCAGTGCAAGAGTGACATCTGTCTTCAGTTACAGCGGGGGCCTTCGGCTGTATTTGGGGACAGCATATTTGAAGACATTTTCCATCTGGGCATACTGTTTCATTTCACTTTGCCTCAGAGTATTCACTGCTGTACGAGGCTACATCCTATTTCATATTAGATACATGTTTGTGTTTATTAGCAATAATGTTATTTGCCCTGTCAATTTGTCATCCTTTAACACTTGTTAAAAAGTTATTACACATCATTATTTATGGTGAAACATTATTAAAAATACACAGGGTGATGATAGCCCAGTCAAGTTAGTGCGGCAAGTATTATCATCTCCCTAAACGCATTTATTTCACAGTGTGCTCTATGCAATAATCGTGTGCCCTGTTCTTCTGTAAATCACTCTTCTGTAAAATAGAAAAGGCATTGTTATTGATATTAAACTGTAATGTTGTTTCTAAAATTAGACTACAGAAAGCGTGCTCTGCTTTGCGTAATGCAAATTGGTTTTCAGCCCATTAAAATCTAACATATGTTCGCATTAAAGCCAAATATTTGCTATCAATCAATGGCTGAGGAAAGACAATACCGAAAACGTTTCAGGAATTTTCACAGTAAAAGTAATTTAATAATCATCAGATTGTTTTTCAGCAGTCGTCTTATCTAATGAAAATAATTGAAATGCGTAATCGAGGGACAAATTATCAAATCCATTGTTTCCTGTCTGCATGGAAATGAGCACAAAGCAATTAGAATGAATGACAGTACACGCTTACCTAATTTATCACTGAGAACATTACATTGGCTAGAGAAAAGAAGTGAAGAAATAATGCTGATAATACGCCAAAAACAACATTTAACAAACCAATCAACATTAAGCACGCCAGCCGCAGAATAATTTTTATCTTAAAAAACAGTTTCTTGAGACATTCTTTAAATTGTAAAAAAAAAAAAAGAAATCTTTAGATATTCTCATGAAAAAATAAAATGTTGACCACAGGTTTTCGCCGACACCTTTAAGTATGCACGTCCGTATTGCAGAAACTGTGGTTAAAACAGGGGTACAGTAAGTAGGAGCCCGATAGATGAGGTCAAAGGTGTGTTGGAGCGCGGAAACCTAGGTATTGGGGAAATGGATGAGACCCGTACCGATATTCTCCTTTTCGTCACAGACCAGATATCACACTAACGCTTTCATACATGCAGTCATTGGTGGGGCCCATAACACCAACATTCACACGTCACTTCACACTGGTCTGCACATACAGGAGAGATGAGCGGTTCAAGCGCTCGACATGAAAGGAATACCTTACGACCTATAAAGAAAAATAATTTACATATCTATACATTAACACCCTTTCTCCTGCAGATCTCAATCTTAAACATCAAGGCACTCCTCCCACGTGATCGATGGATCAAATTAGTTGGATTGGTTGATGATGATTTAGAACCAGCTAAAACATATTTCAAGATTTTGACCTCACCTCCCTCAATAAATCACAAACACATTGTTTGTTAATCAATACTTTGTTTATCTATTTTATCATAAAAGTTAAGCTTGCATTTAGAAAGTTTATATTAAATTTCACGTAAATCACAGAACACTATATTTGCCTAATCTGGCTATCGGGCGTCCTCTAAGTCATTAGCTTGTCAAGATCAAATTGGCTGTCATTCGGTCAATAGCAGCAAAGTTCTTCGTGCAGCACACTACAGTCCCAAAGACTGGACAAGCACCAAAGACGTGCAAGCATCAGTCAGTGACCATAGATTTAAGAAAGTTCGTAGCTCATCGGATATTGGGCAGCATTCAGTCCGTCAAAGATTCAGGAACGCATCAGTCACCCTAGACAGTAGTGTCACGTAGCGTCACCGTTGTCTTCGTCTCGCAAAAAGGAAAAAGGAAGAGTTTTTTTCTCTCTATTCTACCATGGAATTTATAATGAAAATGAGGTAAAGAAGATACAATTTCTAAAGTTTGGACAGTCGTGATTGGTCGGTTTAGATCATCCGGCAGAGTCTTTTCGGAACTTGGCACAGTTCAAAGATGACATCACAAAGTCAGTCCGTTCTAGTTTCTTGTTAAGAGTCCATTGTTTTTCAGTTTTGCTGCGATCCCACAGTGGCCTTGTTCGGGAACACTAAGGTACAGGTCATGACGAGGCCACAGGGAGCGGTGACCATCACCTCGTGTCGCGTCAGCGGCCATATTGGTTTTTAGGCCCGAAGGATCATTAAGCAAAACAAACACAAAAGAGTAATTAATACACAGAAGTAATGAATCTAATGTTAACCCCTTACTAATCCCTCTATGTGTATGGATTTATCTAGCGTATAGCGACGTTTAAAGCGTTCATATTCACTCATTTGTTGTCATCTCGGGCAACATTACAGAGACAACACAAAAGCAACATATATCATGCAGTATTCTATTTACTACATATACTACTGTTAGTATGCGTACGGATTTTAGTCATAGAAGTTATTTAGTCATGCAAAATGCAAATCCCACGTGTAATTTTATAAATTATTAATGTTGATTAGAAAGCATGCAAAACTCATTTAATCAATATTATAGTTAATAGATTATTCAATTAGTGATCTCATGCAGAATAGGGGGGGTATACTAAATTTTGTACTGCCCGCTCCATCAGGTGTACAACAATTATGTTTGTTATATACTTTCTCAGCTAGAAAAAATAATGCCAATGTCTCCTCAGAGTAGTTTATAAATAAAAATAACGACCCGATTCACAAAGGTAAACCGAGACAAAAGTCTAACTTTACCACTTTCGGTATTCACAAAGGGCATTTACGAGCAGTAAAGTTAGACTTTCTTCTTAGTTTACCTCTGTGAATCGGGCCCAACGTGTTTCATCCTCCTTTATACTGCTGGTTCAGTGTATTGCTCTGTAAATGTTCAGGACTGATAGTATAGGGTGATGATTTTCACACTTTTTACAATGTTCTCTATTTTGTACCCACATTCACCAGCTTCCATCTACGTCTGTTTATTTGTATCACTAGTTTAAAACATAATACTTGCGGAAGGAGCGCCTTGAGACCCTCACGGGTGAGTAGTCCCTCCTCACAAGTCACTTGATTGATTCATTGAAGACTGATCCCCATAAGTCATAACTGAAGCTCCATTAGGAGACATAATTATAATGGGAGCACCCAAAATAACAGGCGGGTTAGGAAGAAGGCGCAAAAGCACATATGATTTCTTCAAGAGATGTACTGCATATTCAAAATCAATATCCAATACAATCAGAGACTCAGAAAGATTTCAAACAAATTGTGAAGGAATGACAATATCAGGGAATCATCACCACTGACTCTTGACATTGAGCACCTGTGTTTACCTAATTCTGAAGTCTTATAAGTCTTGCTCAGCTGAAATGTGAAATTGTAAAACATATTCAGTAAATATTGACTGTTAGAAATTGGATTTCTGGTTGGCTAGGGAATGCTCCTAAGCCAGGCAGAAACCACCACTCTAGTCAGGGCAAGGGAGTGAAGATAATTGCTGCTCACCCTCTTGGTCGCTCGGCACGCGCAGTCAGGCCTATTGCAGAGGCAATGTGTAAAGCGTTTGCGCAATACACACACACAGCAGCGACACACTAGGCACACCACAAAAGAAACTCCACACAAGGTTATATGAGAAAATAGCCTTTGTTTTACTTTACTCATAAAAAACATTAGAACGTACACACACATATACACTGTGCATTCTGGCACTTAGTGTGACTTCACAGGGATTATATATATGATAGGGCCAATCAGGCCACTGTCAGAACCATCACAACTCACAATTGTAAAGTTAGAGAAACCAACAAGTAACTACTGGTAAAGGTACTCTTAGCACCACACATTAGGCTTAAATATTTTAGGCATATATCCTAAATCACCAGTTCCCCACAGTAACACTAATAAGGTGCACACATCACCTCAGGGCCTTACGCCAAACCAAAACATGGAAGCGATCTCCAGGTCATCTGGCCATAACCTCGGGGGCCTGTTGGGCTCCCCCTCAATGCCCTCTGTCACAACAGTCAGGGCTCTCTTTACTCTGTGTGTTTCCCCCGCAGCTGCCCACGATCAGATGGTGCAGCTACAAACACTGATGCTCGCCCACAAACTCGGGTCGACACCCAAAAAGTGCCTCAGCTACATCTCCGTCATCGAGGGGGGAAGGAAGCTGACACCGGGCCCCACCTCCTCTACCCTGGCTCAAAACAATTATGCTTCCACCCTCATGGCGACCGGAGCATCCTGCAAGGGAGCTCAGCCCCATTCACCATACTTTGGGGGCTGAGCGAGTTGTGTGCAGCCGTCTTACCACCACTGGTTTAGGCTCCTGGGTTCTTCTCCGCCTCGTGGCCTCAAGCCCGATCCTGTTTTGCCCCACCCACAACCAGGTGTTCTCTGCTTGACCTCCGGTTTTAGCGGCAATGAGCCGTGATTTCACCTGAGTGTGGGGTGGGCTCCCACCCAAACGTTGTATCTGGTGCATCTCCTGCTGCCCACTCAGCTGGTGAGCCTGTGCCTCGGGCTCCGGTGACAATTCGAGCCCTAAACCCGTGGTTGCTCAAAAGCAGAGAGACAGCAAAAAGCTCTTCTCTCCAGGGTCAGGGAATCAGCGAAAACGTGCAGCTCTCCGCCTGTCTCCCACTTCCAGATGCCAGCAGGGAGCAGGCAGCGCTTTTCCTACATGGAAGGAGCAAAGGTAGAGCTGGCACAGGAAGGCCAGCACATGGGTCTCTTTGGCAGAACAGCAGACCCTTCAGCTGCCAAGCAGGGCAGCTGGTCATTCCCCCAGCGGTGGTTCCTCTTGCCAGTCGGGCAGCCTGATGGCCCCAAGTCCCAAGTAAGCACTCAACAGTACAACATCAATGGGGTCACAGCCCCAATATTTATACTAGTCAGTGTATTTGTTCTGCCCTGGCACAGGGCACTGGACCTAGTGCAAATCAGTTCTGGGGGGACACTAAACAAGTGCACAACAGTTCAGATTGTTAGTGTAGGCTCTGACCCCAGACATACCAGAGAGGGGCAGAGCCAGCATTGTGGAACGCAGGCACAGTCCTATTTATGGTCAGGTGCTACTCCTCCCACTACTCCAAATGCAGATCCACCTATTCAGCCTAGCGCTGACACACCCAGCCTCTCTGGAGCCACTGCACCTCCCCAGCCCCTGTCACCCAGAGCCAGACATGCAATACACAACAGGCAGGCAGAAAGACACATAGCACACAAAAATGGCCAATTCTAAAAGTGCCATTTCTAAAATAGTGATAATAAATCTGCGAACACCATTACTCAGCATTTGCTACCACTATTCCAAACATACCAAACTTGACCACGCTACTCCTATCATGTTGGGTATTACCACTGAAACACATATCAGGGAATCCCCCATGCATGCATATGGGAGGGCAGCCCCACAGTAGTGAGTACACAAAATGGCAGTTTCTCGCTACCAGCTCTTGTCACACAGTTAAGGCACATGTCCTACCTTTTACCTACAGCGCACCCTGCCCATAGGGCTAGCTAGGGCCTACCTTAGGAGTGATTGATATGTAGTAAATGAGGAGTCACAGACATGGCAACCACGTTATGTGCCACGTCACAGCGGCAGTAAACTGCACGCTCAAGCCCTGCAATGGCAGAGGCCTGAGACAGGTTTAAAAGGCTACATTGGTGGGTGGCGCAAGCAGTGCTGCAGCCCACAAGTAGTAGTTAATTATATGAGATACCACTTTACAGGGGACTAATAGGTACATTAAATATGCCAAACAGGTGAAGACCAATCTTTCCACGTTTACCATAGAGAGCACATGCACTTTATACTGGACAGCAGTGATAAAGTGTCCTAAAACCAATAACACCAGGTCAGAAAAAATACCAGGAGGAAGGTAAAAAGTTCAGGGATGACCCTGCAAAAAGGGCCAAATCCAACAATGACCATAACACTAGATGCATTATGCAACTAACATGCAAAAAGTACAAGAGCACATTAGATATAGTCAAACTTTTTTTTTTTACAAAACGTTTAGCATCAAAATCATCTTATTTGACCTTCAAAGAGTATATGAATAGCCCCAGGCAGCCTAATCAGGCATAACATGTTACAGTGTGATATGAGTGTAGTCTTATGATGGTGACATTTACTTCATTGATGATGGCTTAAATGAGCATTTACAACATGCAGATCGAATTGGCACAGTTCTTGCAGAGACAGGTTGTTAGCTGAGTGCCTTATTCTTAAAGGTTTACAGTGTTTTTGGTATCAAAAAACTAGGAGTTAACAGTAAGTTTATGACTGCGGAGACTCCAACACAAATGCTCTGTATGGCAGGAAAGTTCCCCGGGGCTGTCTGGCCTGTAAATCAGTCTTATCCACATCAGCAGGAGCTGCACAACCAGAGTCTCCATGCGTGCCGCCTTCGTAGGTGCTGAAGATGCAGAGGCTGTCTCTGGTGAGTTCTTCAGATGTGGCACTAGATGGGCAATGGTCAAGTGTCCTGGTGTTCCTCACATGGACAGCGGGAAGGGGACAGTGTCCTTGATGCTCCTCTGATGCTATTAATTTTTATGAGATTCTTCCCACAGGTGGTGTAGTGCGATGCTCCTGGTGCTGTTCTTCAGCTAGGTCTTGGACCCGCACGGGTCACCACAGAGTCCTCCTCCACTTGATGATGATCTTGACCAGGCCAGGCTCATTGTCATCCCCCAGTGCCAAGCAACAGTATGGCTCATCTTCCATACTATGCACATGGGCTGTGACCTGCTTGGCACAACAACTTTCTTCATGGTGGCTTTACCTGACACATGGAGCCACCAATTTTATTATGCACATTGGCTCTGGCCTGATCGCCACAGCAGTAATCTTCAAACCGGCCCCACTTGGCATACAGCATCACTGACTTCAAACCTGCACACGAGCAACAACCAGAGCTGTGCATCAACCATCTCCTCACACCTCAATACGGGTATCTAATAGCTAGGATCCCCCTCTGGATCTCACTCCCTCCAACAGGCTCCTCTTCCTCATAAGGTCTTGGCAAGCAGGCAGGCACTGGTGTTCCAGGCTCCAGGGCCAAGTCATCTTGGATACCCTGGGTGATGTCCCATCACTCAGCTGGGAAACATGCAGGCCTTGGTCCTAAGTCCTAGTCACAGGCAGACGACTTGCAGATTTTCTCCTCCTTGCACAGCATGACAGGCTGCTTGACAGTTGACAATTGTGGGCGCCTCAAGTTACCCTTCTAATAGATAATTTACAGAAACAAAATGTGATTTAGAATTTGAGTCTTTGAAGTTTGTGTTGGGGCTTTGCTTCTGTTAGATCTGTCATACTTATGGTGGTCTTCCCCAGCTTTTTGCCTGCTTATCTCCACTTTTTGCTCTATCTGGTTGTTGGCCTTAGGACTCTGAGCACTTTACCACTGCTAACCAGTGCAAAAGTGCATGTGCTTCTCCCGTAAACATGGTGACGTTGGTATATACTTGATTGGCATAATTAGTTTACTTAGAAGTCCCTTGTAAAGTGGCATACCATGTACCCAGGGCCTGTACTCTAAATGCTACTAGGGGGCCTGCAACACTGGTTGTGCCACCCACACATGTAGCCTTTTCAACCTGTCTCAGTCCTGCCATTGTACGGGCTGTGTGGGCAGAGTACTGCCACTTAGACTTGGCACTTTAAATCACTGATCAACCCTTAAACCCACCTTTTATTACACATAGGACACCCCTAAGGTAGGCTCTTGGTAGCCCAAGGTAAAGGTGCTGTGTAACTAAAAGGCAGGACATGTACATTTACATTTTGCATGTACTGGTAGTGACAAACAGCTAAATTAGTATTTTACTACTGTGAGGATAACAGTGGGAATTCCTTAAAACACCCTTGAGATGCAATTTCTGATTTGAAAGAAATAGCTAAATCATATCTTTGGATTAATAATGAGAAGTCCTCTTTAGTGGTAAAGTTGGAATTAACATTACTATTTTAGAAATGCCACTTTTAGAAAGTGGACATTTCTCTGCTCCTAACCTAACTCTTTACGTCTGCAGCCTATCTCTAATGCACGCCATGGCTGGGTGACAGCTACATTTTGTGCACTCCCTCTAAACAGCCCCAACCACTCGACTTCGACGCATTGACCTGACTGCGTAAATCGGAACCAACAAATCACACTCTTGACGACCATGCTTTGTTCCATCCAAGGTACTTTGTCAGCGGGACCTGTTTGAGTCCTGTCGCTGGCCTGCCCTCCATCACTGTTGGCATGAACTTTGGATTTACCCTGGTCTAGCACAATCAAGGTAACAATTTAGCACAATTGGCTTCTAAGCGTTATTTTGGTTTATTCTTTAATAATCCATAACTCTGGTTCTACTTATTGGATTTTTGTTGTTTGGTCTTGATTTACTCAGATACATAATCTACATTTTTCCAAACCTGTCTTTATTCTTTTTGTGTTTTTTCCCTTGTGTTACTATGTGTGTGTATGTTTCACAAATACTTTCCACATTGCCTCTTTAGGTAAGCCTGGCTGCTCTGTGCCAAGCTACCAGAAGCTGAGCACAGGCTACCTTTTAATGTGTTTCTTGTTTACCCTGACTAGAGTGGTGGTTCCTGCTTGGACAGGGTTCATACCTATGCCAACCAGAATTCCCATTTCTAACATTGATGATATGCAATGAGGATATGCCTTTGGTTTGTACAATACCATATATTAATTCAGTGTTCACTATAACTCTATGCCGAAGACCAATTCAAGCCTTTTTCAAATCTCCCTGATTGGTCTGTTTGATTTTTCTGCTAAATTATGTCTCTCTCTGGACATCTTTTCACCAAGTCATTGATGGAGAATATACTCACAGAACGACAGGCACATGCTTTATTTTAAAACACTGATCCTCATCTCACTGTGGAGAATCATGAACAGATGTTCTACTACAATTGGTATGCTGATTGGTATCTGCATATATCAATAGTAACTGAAACGAAATTCCAATACAAAAGGAAGAAGCATTACCCTAGCCAATATTTGGGAAGCCAAATTCCCATGTTTTAAATTCTCAATGAAAGATAAAAGTTATGCTGACTCTCATTTTTATAATGATTTTAATTTATAATTATTTTCATACTTAGAATATGACAAATCTCATGTACACATTGCATCTATTCAGCCAGGAATATGGCTAAGGAAGAGACACTCCCATTTTTCGAAGACTCACCGCAAGTATAAGTATTGGACCCCCTGAACTACCTCTTTAGTACACTTCTGGATCTGTGAAATATTTCAGAAGGACTGCTTTGTACTCCAGAGGACTGCTATGCTTCTTGAGGCCTGCCTTGGTGCTTGAAGGAGAGAGGACCATATCCTTGAACTCAGGACTACCAGTTTTACTCCTAAGGCTAGTTTGCCTGCCTCCTGTGTGAACTACAGGGACATAACAAGCTCCAGGGACCTTGACCCCTGCACTGTGCCTCTGCTCTAATGAGTCATAAACCCTCAACTAGGGCCCCAAGGTCCTGGGCCCTTGGAAGTCGTGTTAGAGGTGCTGCTCCTATCTAAACCTAAAAGTTGGGAAGTAAAACATGTTTCACCAAAAAGTGCCAGAACAACCCACGGATGACCGGGAGCTACCTGCCAGCCAATCCCCCCAAGGTGAATAGCCAGTTGGCCTGATTTCTCAGTAGCTCCTACTACATTATTCCCCACAGTAGAAAAGGCTGTCTTCGCATGCTCTTCCACCAACAGTATCTGGCCTTCTGGAGCCCTCTTCAGCTATGTCTTGCAGCCTCATCTTACTGAAGGTTATGGACTTCCAAAAAGTTGTCTAAGATCAAAGGCAAAAGTCTTCACTAGGCTTGATGGCCACAGGCTACCCATCGACGATGTTGACTTCTTTGTTCTTGAAATCCAGCTTCTCTGGCTTGAAACGTTTTCCTGCCCGCCATGACGGCTTCACCCAGACATCCTCCAGTGCTCCCTATGTTCCTCGGCCACAGTCTGCTGCCCTGGCCCCGCTGAAACACAACGATTTCCTCGACTTTTTCTCCGAATATATTTTACATCTGAAGATAAGCAGAGACTGGGCCTAATCCACCTTGTGAATCCAAACTCTTTTCCATCATGGCTGTGGCACAGTCACCAAGGGATCCACGTCTATAAATACTTGTCAGACTTAGGGCTTCATAAACAAAGTGGTAGATGGAAAGCTTGAATTATTCTCAGTTACTGGTGATCACTCAGGCCACATCCCAATCCATCATTGACAGTGGTGAGCCAACCCATGTAGTCTCTGTGTCGGCCAGCCTCGCTCTTCACATGATCACATGATCCCCCTGCACAGCTGAGATAGACTTGCATGTGAGCCTCTACTACTTAGGTCCTGCAGCACACTCATGGCTATGCCCTGTGGTGGTCTCCAATACTGTGCTTCTGGTGGGCTGCCACCAGACGCCACCCAGCGAGTCGACTCCTCCATACAGCTTAGGAGTTTCCTCCACCGCTTCCTGTGTCGGCTAACCCTGGCCTTTGTGTTCACAGTAGCATTGCCTTCACCTCTTCTTGGAATTTATGTGGTCATTGCCTACATTGGGCTGGTTTATCTACCAGATCCAAGAACCTTTATGCTTGGACCTCACTCCCTGTAATTATTTCTAACACTGCCCGGTCAAAGAAACCGACAGCAAGGACAGCAACCACATCTCCCCATCAAAAGAAGCCTACAAAATATTCTCCTGCCAAAACAAGCCAAATTGAAAACAAGCATAACCCCCAAATAAACCCCGATTCGAACTCTTTCCCAGCAAGTCAAGCTCAATCCAGTGTCACCAGAAGAAAAGCATAACCTTCCATCAAGTGAAGCCATAAACTCAACATGTCCCCATGGAAACAACCCTGACTATATCACCAAATGAAGAGGCTAGGAAATACTTATTATAGTCTTTTGTGGAATAGAAGTTACCAAATCAAAGATTCCTCTTGAAACATTTACTATTCATTCTCCATTAATGGAGACCTCAAATAAAGTCAAGCATTGTCTGGTACAAAATCTCACAAAGTAAATACCCCAAGATAACATATTACCCAGACCACACATAGGTCATCAATGCAAACTGTAATTTACACTCCATCTTTGATGCTCCAATGCTTGTCACAGAAATAAGATTAACTGAGATAACCAGGGTTTATCATCATTAAATTGCAACTACTCACACAGTCTTCCTCCACCCACCATACATGCTGACCACTAGCTAAAATAACCCCTACCAAATAAGGCAGGTCTTGAATTATTAGTACAAACATGGCAGGGATAAGCCACCAAGCAAACCTTGTGTGCTCTGTAAACCATCTCAATCACATATAAGGCCCTCGTCAACTGCTTCATATAATCGACAAGTAATGTTAGGCCCTGACTCTTTTTCTTATTGTATCCTACTTGATCCATACCCCTCCTAATAATGGTGATGACACTACATGATGCTACATTGCCTTCAAAATGCATCTTCAAATCAGGTATCAATGCTTTCAATATCTTTCACCCTCTAAATCTCTCTAAATGATTGAGGATACATTTGAAATACAAAATCCTGTGAGACTTCTCTTAAACCCATTTTGTAGACCAGTAACAATTCTTGGGGTATACAAAATGCTAAACTCAAAATCCAAACATTCCAGATTCCAACTGAGATTCAAGACGTGCTTAGTCCCTTATCCTTGAACCCCCCCACCTTCAAGTGGGAACAATGCATTGACCAGTCCTTCTTAGGTAGCACCACAATAATCTGGAACTCCCTCCCTCCGAGCCTCCGCCTTACCACGTCATGACACCTTCATAAAAAAACCTCAAAGCTGGTCTCTTTGAATGTCACTTGGGTTGAGCCCTACTATCTCCTCACACTCTCTGTGGATGAATCTCAGCCTCACCCAGCATGAACTATTGATAAACCCCCATGTCACAGTGTCCAACCATTTGACTCATTCCACCCGCTTTTCACTGCTATGTATGTGTAAATCTCACTCACTGCCGTAACTGTTTTCCTGGTGATCACTCCTGCTGAGCTGTATCTGTATATTTTCCACTGTTATGGATATTTGCAGTTTTATTGTAAAATGCTCTGATGCCTCCAGGCCAAGTCCATGCTATATCAAATCATACAAATTTACATTTCATTTTTCATTGACGATCAACCTGTCGGGTAATAGGTGCTACCGCCACTTTCCTTCACTACCAGAAGCACCATCATGCTTTCCAATTCCAAATTAGGATAGCATCTACATTCCCTGACTGCCCCCAGGGAACAGTGCATGGAAGAACAGGCACTAGGCCCATGGTTAAGTAGACAGTTAGTGCTTTGATGCTATCACTACTCACTGCATTAATCGACAATTCTTAACTGGCTGGTGATACAGGGATGACATAAGCACCAAAAAGAGCTGTACTGTCTACTGCTTCAACAAATGTTGAGAGGGTGGAAATGCTGATGGGGGGCTTTCATAAACTTTCCTCCATGCTATTGATCCACTGGAGTATTGGCTGGTGCCCAGAATGAATGGTCTGACCCTCCTTCAAGAACATGTCAATGAGGTGGTCTGGAAGTTTGTGGCAGATGCTGGTGTCTCAGGGTCTGGCAGTAACTAGGGATGTGTCCATTAGCCAAAATGCCACTTGAATTGTTAGAAGAATCCCCTCTTCTATGATGGCCTGTCCGTGATCATGTGTCATTTGCCAGCCACCTAAGATGTGGGAATACCTTCCAAAATTCCATGGGTTTGCAACAGCATGCTGAGCACTCTAGTGACATTTTATATGCTTCACTTTGAGCTGATCCCTTGCAGCAACAGTTCATGCTGTATTGTATTTTTATGAGCTCAATGTAATCCATTGGGCTGAATGACAATGTGAATAATTCTCCAGCAACAACATGAAGAAAAGAGGCTAGTAGTCACACTCTTATACAACACAAAACATAAAATGAGTGTGCCTGAAAATTGAGATCTCATACAGATGTCATGTACTGAAAACAGGCAAAAATTACATGTCATTAAATGACAATCTCAACACAGAGGCCCTCATTATGATGTAGGTCAGACCGCAACCAACAGCTAAATTAATTTATACGCCCCTCGTTCAATTGAGTTTCTTCTAACATCACAGAAAATGTATGGGCAAACTATCTCGAAAATCACTTCAATCAAGACACAGAACTCATGACTCTGGAGTCAAGTACCAAAAATGCTTCAAGAGGCGCCACAACTAATAAAGCCTGGACAGTAAGAGTCCACAAAATCCCTGGTAAACCTGAAGGTCAATTAGATCTGATGAGTAAAATCAACACTATCAAGTGGCAAATAGGAATAGGAAGGAGAGAGGGTGCTCCAGGTCCGAACGGAATTCCACCTGTCCTTTATAAACAATATGCATGCGAATGGGCTGTAGAGCTGGAACCACTCTTGATGGAAATAAGGTTATTAAATACACTGCCTGGCTCCCGGAAAGGATCAATTATCTCTCCAATATTTAAGTCAGGGTATAATTTATTACCACAGAACTATTGGTTAGTGGCTCTTATGGATAACGAGTCAAAGTTTTTTGCAGGAACACTTTAAGGGGAGTTGCAAGCTTGGGCCAAAGAGAATTCTGTAATTCGACCTAATCAGACTGGCTTTGCCAAAACAGTTGGAACTACCACCATTATTCTAACCATGGCAATGCTAATAGGCAAGGCTGAATCAACAAAAATGCCCCTTCATTTATGCTTTATAGATTACAAGGCCACCTTCAACCACATAAATTGTAACACCTTAAGGTCCAAACTGAGCAGCTGGGGGATTCCACATCCTCTGCAGAACCTGTTGATAAGTCTGCATACTGACACATGAGTTCAGATAAAGTTGGGTGATGGGTCACTGCTGTCAAGACGTATATCAACCAATAAAGAGCTCAAACAGGGATGCTTTTTAGCACCCACACTGTTCAACTTGTTTTTAGCAGACTGATATTAAACAGCTGTAACTCTCACACCCCAAGGCTAGGTGGGATAACTCTACCATGCCTCCTCTTTGAGGAAGATATAGTCCTGATCAATCACACAAACAAGTAGGCTTACAACATCTGTTGAACGTCACGCAGGACTATTCCAAAGTAAATGAACTAACCCTAAACCTTGAGAAAACAAGGACCTTGATGGTCAGCAAAAAGAGGAAAAAAACCTGCAGCTCGGTTTTGGGGTACGACCCATACTGAGGATACGTCAGAATATAAATATCTAGGCGTGAAGATAGACAAATGCGGCCACTTCATTATACAGAAAACCAGCATCAGAGGTAAAGTCCTTGCCCTGGCAATCTCTTAAAAAGCATTAAATAGCAAACTAAATGGTCCATCGCTCCTTAAATTGGCACAAGTGATACGTGCCAGACATTTGCCAACCATTGCCTACGGTAGTGAAGCACAGAGAGGAAGAGATGCAAAAACTCTCGACAACACAGATATAGCTGCATACAGGGATATTCTTGATCTGCCCAAATATACTTCACCAGCGCAAATAGAGCTAGATTTTGGCATTCAGAAACAGTCTTTGGCAGGACAGGGGGCGTACATTATCACCTGGGACAAAGTGTGAAAATCCGACCAAGGAGCCATAAATGAATATCTGTGGAAGGAACTACAGCAACAAGCTGCCTCACCTGCTGCCAAATACCTCAAAAGCAGCTTGGCCAATACTGGCCTAAAGCAGCTCTGGGATACTCCTACAAACAACTTAACACTCAAAACATTGGTCTGGAAGACAGTCAAATACCTCTTGTGGGTTGAGGATAAATCATCGCTCTTGAAAAGGTCACATGGGTGGATGTCCCTGAACACGTACTTGGCACCAGTAGCTCAGAATTATTTTGGATTGGATTACGCCCAAACTACTAAAATTAAGTTCTTGAATTACAGACTTGTCATGTTACCCTGCATTCAGCATCTCCCTCACTGGCTAAAGGATAAGGTGGGTTCTTCCTGCCGCTTATGCGGCTCAGTGCCGGAAGATCTGATACACCTGTTATGTACTTGTAAAGAACCATTGGAAGAATGAAAACAACTGCTAAAAAGCCATTTCAATCAGCGAGGGGTACGCTCTAGAAGACAAGCAGTGCTAGGCTGCTTTGCACCTAATGACCCACAGTTGAACTGCTGCCTGGTGAAATTAATGAGGTTGGTGGAAAAGAATTAATGTGGGGAGTAGAGGAGCACTTCTTAATAAAACGTGTTTTAAATTGTTTGTACGTCTAAATTAAATTTAATAATTTTAATCTATGGGTGGCTCACCACTGCATGTGTTGACGGCACGTGCATTAAGAAAATCGAACAGTATCAAAATCCTGAATGCAGTGAGCACTGTTCACCTAGAACTAACCGTTCTATAATTTCTTTAATACAATTTGCATATATGAAAGCCAAAAATATATATATATTTTTTTTAGCTATGCAAATAAACTTACTTACTTACTTACTGTAGGAACTTTCAGGAAATCCTCTTCATTGGTCTGTTATCTTGTCATTAATGTTTTTTGTCTGCCCTCTACAGCAGTGGTTATGGTCTGCTGACCTCTGGGGGTCCTCAAAGTCTTCCCAGGGGGTCTGTGACTGCTTAGAAAATAAATTTAGCATTCTCAAAGTGATTTGTGGGAACAGTGCAGAATCATCAAACGCAATATAGTATGTACCATGAGTGGGATCAATTGAATTTAAAAAAGCAAAACCTTCCCTTTAAAATTATTTTTTGTATTTGTTTTTGTGAATGAAAGTATTTTATCATCTGTTAAATTACTCTTTTGAGGGTGGGTGAATGTCTCTCTCTAAACCACTACCTAAGTCACTATAACCCCCCTTGCCGCTCCCTGAACCCTTCCCACTTAGTAGTAAGGATGCCCCTTTTCCAGTCACTCCTCCTATTTGCTCCCACCTTTGCCACTAATTAGTAAACCTACATGTGAGAGGAGTTCCCAGCAGAAAAATAGGAGAGGTGTAGGTGGATATTTACACTCATAGGTTTGTGAATTGCATTTTGTAGTGAGTAGCAAAATGCAGGTTGTGAATTGGGCACTGAAAGTCAAAGATTACATGAATACTGGCAAATAGATGCAGGGGCCCATATCATGCCACCTTCATAAATACAAAATACACCAAACCTTGACATTTTGGACCAACTTCCAAACTTTGTTGTTTAGTAAGAAATTGGTTTCCTTACCTTTCAAGCAGAAAACATTATTAGGAAATACTTCCAGTACATAGTAAAGTCTAAAATTTCTAATTGAACTGTTAAAAAAACAGTGGAAGTTGGATCAACTGATAGACTTTTTAAGGGGCTCATTACAATGGCGGAGGGACTGCCACCACTGGCCCGGCGGTCCATCCGTCTTCTGACTCCAATTTCCCCCACCACATTAGGATGGCGGGGGGAATCGTGCAACAAGCATGGCGGGCACAAAGAGCGCCAGCCACACTTCCACCACAGGCAATCATAATGATTGCCTGGCAGAGTGGATAAGGACGGTGATATGGGAGCTGTGTCTCAAAGGTGCCACCTGCCAGATCACAATGCTGGTGTCAGCCAGCCTTTCCATGGCAGTGGAACCGCCATGGAAAGGCTGGCAGATGCTGGCTTGGGGGGGCCTGTTACGGGACCCCTCTGTGGTGGGGTACCCATATTATCCCTCTACATTTCCATGCACAAGGTGGCAGGAACTGCAGCCAGCAGCACCCGCCGCAATGTTAGATTGCCAGATGCAACCGCCACGGTGGTGGTCGCATCATGATTAGGGGTGCGGTACAGCCGCATTGCAGGTGGGTGGTCTCGATCCTACTGCGATGGCGGGCGGACTCAAGTCCGCCCGCCATCGTAATCGGCCCCTTAGTGCCTACAAAGTGTGAACACAATTACTTTACCTGCGAAACGAAGGGTGATATTTCACAGCATCTACAGGACCTTTTACTTGGTGGGGGAAGAACTACAAAGTGGAATTCGGAATCATTACAGGCAAGTCCAGACAAGCTCCTTTTCTCATTTGAAATTTCTCAGGTGGGGCAGCAATTGGAGGCCAGTTTGCTTAAGGTTCAGTGCTGCCACTGGTGTCTCTGACAGTCTCTCCAGCCTCCCAAGATTACTGGCGGTGGGAACATAAACAGTAAGAGAGAGGGAGAGTGAGAGAGAGGGATAGAGAAAGATTGAAAGATATAAGGAAAAGAGGTAGGGGTGAGTGAAGAAAAGAAAGAGAGGGGATTGGGGAAATCAGTGTGAGAGAGAGTAAGAAGAAAAAGAGGCAAGAGAAACAGAAAGAAAATAGATGAAAGAGAGAAAGAGATGGGGGAAGGTTGCAGAGCAGGCTTAAAAATATTTGCAAGGGCTGTTTCTGGTTTCCAATCTGACCGTGATTGTAGGGAAAGGTCTTGTTTTGGCTAAGCTACAATGATGTTATATGCCTCCATTACTTTTTTGTGTACAGATTGTATTGATATTTTAGCATTTTCACAAGGGTTGTTTGGATTCCAATAAGCTAGATTGTGAAAGATACCTCGTCAATGGCAAAATCCCATACAAGGGGGTAGCTCCATGCTTTCAATTCTATTTAAGTAATTAACTTTGGAAATGAGTATCTATCTGTTACCTCAGTTTTCTGGCATACCATGTTATATCATGAACTGAGAGAGCATTTAGGCATGTATTCTAGTCAATTAAAACCAATAGCTGGGGTCAGGAAGTGTGCACGGCTACAGAAAATGTGTTTATTAGGTTCCATTGGAAAAATATAGTATCTATTAGCTTTTAGAGGCATTCTAGAACTGTATACTTGAAGATGATCACTAAGGGCCCGATTCACAGAATTAACTTAAGACAAAATCCTAAACTTACTACTTCTGGTATTCACAGAATGCACTTACTATTTTTGGTATTCACAGAATGCATTTACTAATTTTGGTATTCACAGAATGGATTTACGACTACTAACTTTACTTCTGCACTCGGGCCGGAAATTGCGGCCCGGAGGCGGAGCTTCTGGCCCAGGGGCGGAGCATCCGGCCCAGAGGCGTAGCTTCTGGCTAGGAGGTGGAGCTTCCTGGCCGGGGGCGGAGCTTCCGGCCCGGAGACAGAGCTTCCGGCCCAGAGGTGGAGATTTCGGCCATGGCTAAATCTCCGCCACCGGTCGGAATCCCCACCTCTGGGCCAGAAGCTCCGCCTCCGTGCCGGAAGCTCCGCCTCTGGGCCGGAAGCTCCACCTCCGGGTCGGAATTTCCGGCCCGAGTGCGGACATAAAGTTAGTAGTCATAAATCCATTCTGTGAATACCAAAAGTAGTAAGTGCATTCTGTGAATACCAAAAGTAGTAAGTTTAGGATTTTGTCTTAAGTTAATTCTGTGAATCGGGCCCTAAGATTTTTTGAGCAGCAAGATTACTGGTGAAATACGCAGAATTAATTTAGAGATGAAACATTGGTTGTCTGTGCCTTGCAAGGGTAAGACTATTTGCTTTTAAAAAGAACCTTTGGTTAGGTGGTATTATTTCGAGTAAAAAAGTCATACTGTGTGCATAATTTTTTTACATTTATTTATTTATTTTTGAAATTTCTCATTAACAGAGTACATCATACGTATTAGACAAACAGCATTTCAATGAGAGGTCAGAGCAAGTGGCATGTAGCATAGCGAATATACAATACACAACTGCACATAAGACAAGTATTTACAACAGTTTCCACAATACTGGCATCTTACGTAATGTCACATAGTAGGAATAGCAGCATATGCGATTGCGTAGTTGAAGAAAACAGGGGCAATACATACAAGATCATAAGTAAATAGCATATTGTGCAATGTTTAGGCCTTAATAAAAATAATGATACTGGATGTTAGGCGATCTACTCAGTGTCAGCAGGGGTTTCTAATAGGTATGTTTGGAGTGGGCCCCAGATGTCTCAGCATACGTCCAGGTTTCGTCCTGCCACAATATCATGTCTTCGATCCATTCCTTGAACTTGGGTGCCCTTCCTCGACCCCATCTATAGGCCACCTGCCGTCTGACCAACACCAGGCCAACTGAAATCTGTTCATTATACCCAAGAAATGCCACCAGAGGAGACCTCGGGAGGGGCAGAGAAATCATGCGATCCAGCGCTGTGAATACGTGTTGCCAATATTCGTGAACTGCTGGACATTCCCAAGCCAGATGGATGAAGTCAGAGGCGTCTGCCCTGGATCTCTCATATCAATTCGTGTCCTGTAACCCAAATCTGTACAGAGTAATGCGTAGCCGGCTGCTGGAGGAGACCTGTTCAGTTTATTTGCAACAGAACAGCCATTTTGAATCGGAGATGTCATGTTCTATTTCAGCCGACCATTTATCCCGAGCTGCTCACATGGGGTGCTCTGCATCGACATAAAGGCTGCGGTACAGTGTAGACACCAAATGAGAAGCAGTGGTTACGCGCAGCACATGATTCAACGGGGCTACCACTAAGGGCTCCAATGGGTATGCAGGAGTGCAGTCTTTTAGCCCATGTCGTAGTCGGAGACAGATAAAAGTCTCCATAGCGGAGGGTGGAGGGTTTGGATATAATTGTTGGAGGGTTTGGAATTTGCCATCTAAGTATAGCTCGCCCCAGCATTGGATTTTGCATGCATTTGAAACCTTCTTAAACACACCCTCCTGCAGTAATGACAACTTCGGATGGTATGTAAGTGGGAGTAATGGGGAGTATGGAAAGGGTGCCCATAGGCAGTTTGCAATGCG
Source organism: Triturus cristatus (assembly GCF_964204655.1). NCBI lineage: Eukaryota > Metazoa > Chordata > Amphibia > Caudata > Salamandridae > Triturus > Triturus cristatus. The sequence continues at coordinate 852,180,920 of NC_140588.1, read as the reverse complement.
ATGCCAAGCTTTGATTGTACAGTCTACGGAGGACGGGGGGGGTTCGCGTGGCGCAACCTCAATGAATATGACCCCCTCAAACGGGATTGAATCTGCAAGCCAATATTCGGTCGCGACATGGGGTGTGTACTTGGCAGGGTGGAACCAGAAGTGAGTGTAATGTGCTTGGGCCAAATATAATACAATTCAAAAATAGGCACATCGAAGCCCCCTTGAGAGTATAGATGCATAAGTGATTCCCACTGTATACACGGTTGCTTGCCGACCCATACCAATCTAATCAACCCTGTCTGGAGAGAGGAGAAAAAATGACGTCCTGGGTCATATGGAATATTCAAGAAGTGATACAATAATTTAGGGAGGACCACCATTTTAATTAGGGAAATCCGGCCTACCATAGTAAGGGGAAGTGCGTTCCACCTAGTTATTCAGCCAGTAATATGGTCCATTGCACAGCCATAGTTTAACCTCATCAGCTCCTCGCGGTCTGTAGTGATATGTATCTCGAGGTACTTTACGTCAGTTCAGCATCATTCGATGGGAAAATCCATGTCAGACGGCGTAGCTGAAGCAGTTAGTGGGAACATTTGGGATTTGGTCCAGTTGATGTGGAAACCGGAGAGGCCACCAAATCTGACAAATTTGCGAAGGAGCGGGTTAAGGTTCTGGCACGGGTCTTTAATATATAGGGTAACATCGCCTGCATATAGAGATATTAGGATTGGGAGAAGAAAGCAATGAAAGTCTTTCTCCTGGTGATGTTGTTGGAGTTTAGCCACCAGAGTTTCATTGGCTAGTAGCATCAACTGCCTGAGGAGTGTGCTTCAACATTACACTGTGCACTTCACTGAGGAATTCATAGGAAGAGCACCTGTTATCCAAGCGTCGTGGAAGTTAGTCAGGGTAGTCGCGGTTTCCACGGGGTTAGATTCGCCGGTCAACTTACATACTTAGAGAAAAGCTTAGCTCGTTTAATTCTACTTAATTTAAAACTAAAAATTCTGTGAGGAATTAAATAGGTAAAAGTTGGCACGTATTAAATGCAAGCAGGTAGAAAAAGACCTAGTGTATATGTATTTTCTGAGACATTTCTTAGCCAGCCTTTCTTGGCAGTTCGGAACAGTTATAGTACCTGACTGGCGTGGGCGTGCTCTCTCTACACGCAGCGTCTGTCAGGAGATTCCGAAGATTGCCAGATATATGTTGACTGGAATATGGGCTCTTCAAACCTTCGTGCCGCGTTGATAATTTATAAGGAACAGGTCGGTAAAACTTGAACGCGCATGTTGGGAGCCTTCATTTGACGGCTCTAGAGACATTCCTAGTAGCAAGAGAATAAAAAAAAAAGAAAGCGAGTTGTTGCCTTTCCGCAGCATTTCTAGGAAACTTAGCATAAAATTCTCACGCGTCCTCGGAAGAATTCCGAGTCCATGTACGATGCGAAGCCAAGAGAAAATAAAGACGCTTTGATATTAAATCAGCAAGCGTCTAAGTTAACCAGCTAAATATAGCTCAGGCTGTGGCGAGCTCGCTTGCTTGAGACGCTAATGTGTAAGTGTCTTCCAAATTTTGAGCTTCACATTATTTATCGATTCTAGGATTAATGCAGCAAAAGAAAATGTTATAGTAACTGTAAGCACTAAACTTAGTTTACAGCGCCACCTGCTGCCCTAAACCTAAAGTATAAACTAGAGGATTTCCAGATTCACAGAGTTTAAACTAAAGTTAGAGATTTGGAACCTGCTGAGTAGAAGATGGGTCAGGAATACATTCCTGTTACTCCAATAAAAGGCTTCACGTTCAGTTCTTCACAGTGAGTAGGCCAAAGAGAAGGAAACAATAGGAACATACACCATTATTAGATAATAGAACTTCTTACTCACCAATTATTTCTCACCTCACGACAGTGTTGGATCAGGAGCTGAAGAAACCTGAAAGAGACAAGCGAGAGAACTGAGTGGAGACTTCTCAAACAAATAGTCTACAAACAATGAGAAGTAAGAAGAGGGGCAAGCCCAAAACTCCTTCCTGGTAAGATAAGTAATCCATTGTTAAAATATAAAAGTAAGTTTAAGGTTTTCGCTGAAACTTATGAATGTAAATGTTTAGTTTAGACGGAGAGTAAGAAAGAAGACGAAGCTGTACTAGCAGAGTTTTGGAGCTGTCTCTTCTCTGTCCCAACCCCTTTTCCCCCTTTGGAACTTACCTGTGATGGAATTCTAAATGCCTAGCAGGGAAGGTTCTGAGAGGGGCATTGGTACTTAGCGCCATTCTGATGTTCCGGACTTTTTAGAGTCCAGAGGTGTCAGGGAAACAACACCCAAGACCTCTGAGTTCCTTCCTGTCTCGGTGCACAAATAAACAGAGACACGGGCTTCTCGATGGCGGCGTCAGAGACCAAAGGTTTATTTACTGCAGGGACACAGAAATCATAGGAACCACACCAAGGCAGAATCTACGAGACTGTTCGATTTGCACAAAAATGGGTTGCACTTAAATACACAAAATATGTCTTCAGGCAACATTGCACAAATATCTTTCATGCCCAACCCGGTATCCCAAACAGACAATAAACATGACCAAAACAATAATTATTCGTAAGTTTTCAGTATTCGATCAGGTCTTCATGTCAGTTTCCTATTCATCGACCGATCCTCCCCGTCGTAAAAATCGTATCCTCCCCATAGTAAAAGCCCAGAAGGAGAGGAGCAGAGCCAGGTGTAAGAGATAGAGAAGTGGGATAAGAGATGCTTGTGGGTCATAAACGGGCATGGCTACCGTCTTCGGCCTCCTCATGAGAACCAGTATAGCAGGACTGGCCTCAGGCCGGGGAGGCAACTTGATTCTGCCTAGTCACACAGCATCAGTTTTTCTCGAAAAGGCTTGCGTGTCCTTAACAAGGTGATTCAGCCGGGGTCATCGCTCGTCCATTGACTATGTGAGGGCAAGGAACAAAATGGATGCCGTATCTAATATGGATGCCATGGGTTTACAACAGAATGCCCTATTTCTCAGTGAATTCATGCTCGTAGCACAGCGAAAACACTGCCACATACTAAATGGATCATTTCCGGTTCACTGGTACCAAAATCGTGTCAGTACTACGATACCGAAAACACGGGTTCGGATCGCTACAGAACCTCAGACCGTCCTTTTGCCCTTACATAGGCAATTACTTACTCTATGTCAGAGTCCGTCTCTATGTTCATCAAGTCACTGATATGTTGCTGGAGCATTATTCTATCCCACGGTGTATCTCCTAAGACAGGTGGTCGTCTTACGCATGTTGCAGCACAGAGGCTACATAAGGCAGGACCACACTGAACAATGAGACAGCACGAGAATAAAAATATCAACACAACACCAATGACTATCAGAAACTTCCATCCCCACGCGGACAACAGATTCCAGAGCCATCCCATTAGTGACCAATCACCTTCGTCTACATGAATAGAATCAGAGATCTTGTGTAACTTAGAGATAGCCTTATATACTGTTGGCGCATTATCTGGGATAAAAACACAACAACTCGATTGGATCATCTTACACACCCCACCTCGATCCGCAAGTAATACGTCAAGGACCATGCGGTTCTGCAACGTCATGAGGCGATCCGCTTGAAGCTCAGCTGTCAGATTACTAAGGGCACCAGCAGTTTCAGTAATGGTGGACTCAACTACCCGTGTTAGTTGACGTAAGTTTCTAGTGTTGGCCATAGGCCCCCAGAATGGAAGGAAACCTTTGAAAAAGTCTCCTGCTTCTTGGCCAGCAGTGTCTTCCTTATTGAAAACACCTCTCACAACTCTAGTTTTGTGATAATCCGGTGCAGCAGTGTATGTCGGAGGCAACAGTTGTGCGATATAACATGAGCCTGAAAAGTCAGCAGGCAGCCATGTATATGCTCTGTCTTTGCAAACAAAATAGGTGCTCTTTGCAGCTAAGAATGCAGGGGAAGTCTGTGATGGGAAAACGTATGTTTCGGTACAGTCACTCTTCCCTAGTCGAGCTTTCGGATTCCTCCCATTCCCTTGCAAACAGACCTGACCTTGGTGGGGTACGACCCAGATCGGAGTCGAGCTCTTACGTTTGTTCTCACCCAAAGTAATGCCATACTCCGTAGCATTCCAACCCATATAAACTCGTAACTCATCTTTGGGAATAAACGGAGTGTTATCGACATCTCTAACCATGTCAGTAATTCCCTTTACCAAGGCTCTATTAGCAGAGTTATATGTAATGGAACGCGGAGGTCGCGGGGGATAGGTCTCTAGAGCATAGACGAACATGGTCTGAAATGCCCAAAACGATCCATTGTAACTAAAGGGCAGAACCAGATAAGGGATACCCTTGTCCATTGTATGTGGTATCAAGCCACACACCCAGCAGTTCGTTGTGTTTACTACTAGTTGGTGTTGGTGCAAGAGCTGAATGAAAGTGTTATTTATAAACTCAGAGCGTCGAGCTTGTTCATGTGCAGGAAAACGGTGAAAAGAATGAAGAGGAACAACAGTCGGAGAAACAGAAACATGGGGAGGTACTGTAGATGTGACAGGTGCAAAAATCAATTGAATACCAAAAACGATTCCGCCTACCAAAGTTATTAAAACAATTAGAAATGTCAGAGCACATTGCATTAGGAAACATTTGCTATGCAGAATTTCATACAGTTTTGTCTTGCGAGCATTTATGACGTAAGCCCGTCGCAGTTCAGGAAGCTCCATCTTCTACAACCGTTCGCAACGGATGGTTTGTACCTGTTAAAAATTGCCTCTGTCTACCCTGGGAGTTCCCAAAATAAACAGAAGAAACCGACCTTGTGTCTGGTTCCCTGCAAGTTAAACCAAGGCACACGTTACGACCCTACGGTAACCCAGATGGCAAGGTAAAAAGGAAAAGAAAAGAAGAAAAAAAGGAAAGGACAAAATTCTAGAATAAACTTCCTGACTGAATGAACTGTAGTAAGATCAAAAGGCAATTTTCAAAATAGAAGGTAATTATGAATGAGAATGTAAATTATATCTAAGCTTTCCGGGTCTCGTCTGGTCTTGAAACAGCTGATCTACAGGTGCAGCAATGTTCAAATCCACAGGTGGCAAATGTTCACTTTGTACAATGCTCTGATCAGGGTCCAAAGGAGCAGTTCGTGGTGCGGTGTCAGAGTTCTGTGTTTTAGTTTGTTTGTCTGTCATGTACTCTGCATCACTGAAAGGGACAAGCCTAGGAACAGGTTCTGTCTCAGATATACCAAATCCCTGTCTAACCCAGTTGTCGTAGGGGAGTGGGAGAGGCACACGCTTCGTATGGCTAGCGTGCACCCAATTCTTCCTTCCAGCCAGGCGTACTGCAGTTCTTGTGGCCAGGAGTACTTGAAACGGGCCCACGAATCTTGGTTGGAGGTTCCGAGTTCGTTCGAAATTCCGCACCACGACTTGGTCACCGGGTTTCAACGTGTGACCTGGGCTCCCTGGCAGTTTAGGCAAGGATTAAAATACCTGTTGATGAATAAGACTCAATTTAGCAGTCAGGTCAAAAAGGTAATCAATCAACATTGGATATTCGATAGGCCTGGGCAGTAAATTCCGTTCCGTTCGCGGAATTTGCGGAATTTGGGTAATTTCGCGTTCCGCGGAGAACGCGAAATTGCCCAAAAATCTGCGTTCCGCGACTTCGCGAAGTTTTTTGCTTGTTCGCGTTCTCAACATGCGTGTTCGCGAGATATTTCACCCCGTGCTCGCAAACAGCGATCGCGAACAGGAAAAAACTAAAAAGTATCGCGAACAAGCAATTCCGCGTGTTCGCGGAATTTCTGCGTGTTCGCGGAGATTTTTACCGTTTCGCGGAGATTTGCGTAACGCGATTACGCAAATTCCGCCCACCCCTAATATTCGATCTGTTTGAATTCCTTGGGCCTAGGGACTCCCCAAACATTAGCAGGACGATCAAACACAATCTCATATGGGCTGAGCCCTACTCGAGAGTGTACAGTCGCTCTGGTAGACAATAAAGCTAAAGGCAGTGCATCTGGCCAAGATAAACCAGTGGAAGCTTGAATTTTAGCAAGTTTCAGTTTCAAGGTACCATTGTACCCCTCAACCAAACCTGCTGACTGTGGGTGATTCGCACTGTGGAATTTTTGGGTAATTCCCAGACCCGCACACACACTTTTCATAACTTTCCCTACAAACTCACTTCCATTGTCCGACCATACAATCCGTGGCATACCATACCTAGGGAAATATTCTTTGAGGAGGATTTTGGCAGTAGACATAGCAGTGTTATCCTTTAACGGATACGCCTCAATCCATCTTGAGAAAGCACAGACTACCACTAGGACATATTTAAGATTATTACATCTGCCCATGTGGATAAAATCCAACTGAATCACTTCAAAGGGACAAGAAGGGGGAGCAAAGTGACCAGCTGGGGTTGGTGTTCCCTTGCCAGGATTATGCATCAGACATATCATGCAATTTTTCACCACTCTTTCCGCACATTTAGTAATTCCATCGTTCTTCCATACTGGAGCTAACATCTTACAGATCCCTTTCGAACTGATGTGCGCCGCTCCATGCGCCATCGTGACTACCGCAAGTACATACGCATCAGGTAACATCCAACGCTGCTGCTCAGACAAATCAATCCAACATCCATTCGAATCCATTTTACCCGTTTTCTCCTTCCATTCATTCTTCTCATTTTCGGTTGCTTCATTTTGGATTGCCTTCACACTTTCAATCGTATTCTCACACATTCCTGATTCAGCAATCCATCGTGCGGACGTTGCAACATACATTCGACTCATCATGTTCTTGGCCGTCTCTTTGGCGACCTCATCAGCAAACGCATTCCCACGGCCAACATCATCCGTAATCTTCTGGTGTGCACTGCATTTCACGATCGCAACTTCATTCGGTAAGGTCAGAGATTCCAACAAGTCATTGACTAACTGTCCATGTTGGATCTTCGTCCCATGGGACGTGAGAAACCCTCTTTCCTTCCACAGTCGTCCAAAACTATGTGCTACGCCGAAGGCGTACTGGCTATCAGTAAACACATTCACTCTCTTTCCCTCAGCTAAAACACACGCTCTTGTCAATGCGATTAATTCTGCAGCTTGGGCAGAATTCTGACTCACTCTTGCAGTCTCAACAATCGTACTCAAAGTCGTAACTGCATACGCGGCCGTCACATCACCATTCTGTAGTTTAAAACATGACCCATCGACGTACAAAGTGCCATCTGGATCTAGTAACGGAATATCTTTTAAATCAATCCTACCTTTTGTTTCTTCCTCAGTTCTAAAACAACAATCATGAGGCTCTGAATCACTCGACTCTTGAGTAGTCGGCAACAGCGTTGCTGGATTCAATGTGTTGCATCGCTTGATCTGAATGTGACTTGCCAAAAGCGTCAGCTCATAGCCTGATAGTCTAGCACTGGTGAGGTGCTGAGTCTTCGTTCGATTCATGAGTGTATCCACAGCATGTGGAACCATGACTACTAACATGTTGTTCATGACCAGTCCAGCAGACTGTCGAATGGATACTGCAGCTGCCGCTGTGGCTCTCAAACAACTTGGCAACGCTCTGGCTACCGGATCTAATGTGGATGAGAAATATGCACAAGGTCGCTGTTTATCACCAAATTGTTGCGTTAAAACACTCAACGCACAACCCTCTCTCTCATGGACATATAGTGTAAAAGGCTTACTGTAGTCAGGAGTACCCAACACAGGAGCTGAACACAGCGCATCCTTCAAATCAGAGAAGCTCTGTTGACATTCATCAGACCATGGCAAAGGACTTGGAACACCTTTTCCAGTCAGGGCCACCAATGGTTTTGCCATGAGAGAAAAATTTGGGATCCATTGCCTGCAGTATGACGTAATACCCAAAAACGCACGCACTTTTCTCTGTGTGCTTGGTACAGTCATCTGCGAAATTGCTTTGATTCTCTCTGGGGTCAACCTTCTTCCCTCCTTTGACAAGAGATGACCTAAATAGGTCACTTCTTGGCAACAATATTGCAATTTAGAAGGTGAAACTTTGTGATGCAAGTCTGACAAATGACGCAACAAAGAAATTGTAGCTGTTTTGCAAGTTTCCTTATCATCGGCAGCCACTAAAAGATCATCTACATATTGGATCAGAGCAACACCAGGAGGAAGTACAAAAGCATCTAACTGACTTTTTAATGCTTGGCTATAAATTGAAGGGCTCTCACAATAACCTTGTGGAGCGCGCTTGAATCTGAAACTACGGCCACCTAGGGAGAAACCAAAAATGTCCCTACTTTCCTCGGCTATCGGAATGCTGAAAAAGGCATTCTTCAAGTCTATCACAGTAAACCAGGTAGCTGAGGCAGGGATCAACGTCAATAATGCAGTGATGTCTGGGACCACAGGAAACTGTGGAATCACTATTTTATTAACCTCTCGGAGGTCAATCACAAATCTGTAGACCGGAGGTTTGGAAGGGTCAGTGCGCTTCAAAATCGGCAGAACAGGACTATTGCAGACATTTCCTCTAGTTTCTTCTATAACATCTTTCTTCTTGCACGATCAGTAAAAGCGCACGTTCACCTTCATTTGAAATCCGATACTGTGGTATTCGTGGGAATTTAACATTTGCTTTCAGACTCACTACATAAGGGGGAATTTCTAGAAGGCCTACATAATTAGGACCAGTCGCCCAAAGAGTATCAGGGAGAGAACGTAGCTCTGGTGGGAGCTTATCCATTGACATGTACATTGGAGAGATGACTCTCTTACCCAACGTGAGCTGTACTCCCGAAGGAGAACAGTACAATGTCGCATGTAGGCGTTTTAACAGATCTAAACCAAGCAGATTCTCATTACAACCGGTCGTCAGAATAAGGGGTGCTTCTAATTTACATGGCCCAACAGAAATTGACAAAGGACCAGAAACAGGGTTGTGAACAGGGGCGCCTGAGAAACCTACTGAAGTGTTCATTAAGCCAGACAAAGGTGCGCCAGGGAGTTTCGCATGCATAATTGAACTTTTTGCCGCACCAGTATCCAACAGAAACAGTTCAACCACGCCTGATGTAACTACTGTGACATAAGGTCCACTCTGATTAACTGGAACTGATACTACTCCCTCTCTTTGCCTGTGGCTGTCCTAGTACTCGCTTTTCTGAACTTCTTCACTATTTTCATAATAATCCTCAACATGGTACTGTGGAGATCTACCTGATTGTACAGATTGTACATTTCGCTGATCGAAATAATTAGATGGGCGATCAGTCTGTGCAGTCATTGTACCACGTCCTCTACCTCTAGGAGCTTGCATAAACCCACCACTACTTCTCTGAGCTGGGACACCACTAGTTTGTGGGTGTAGTACTGGACACTCATTCTTATAGTGACCCTCTTTTTTACAATAGGCACACTGATTCCATGCTAACTGTTGTCGGGAAGGACCATAGTCAAATCTTTGGGACATCCCTTGTTGGAATTGTGGCGGTTGCTGAAACTGGGGTCGTTGCTGTGAATCTGGCTGATTCGAACGAGGCGGGTACGCCTGTTGCAAAAGAACTTTAGTTTTCAAGTCTTTTGTCTTCTTTTCTGACTTTTCCTTTTCTTCTTTTTCTCTATTCTCGTAATACTGAGCAGTCGCAAGTATCTGTGCTGTCGTCGATACTGCCCATGCACTCTCAGAATCTTTCAACTTATTACTATGCTCAGGCAGTAAATTAAACACAAACTTGTCGACAAACAACCTCTGACCTCCCTCAGTACTCATATCTTGCCCACTGTGGTCTATGAAGGTCTCTTCAAATCTAGTGAAGAAGTCAGAGACACTTTCGTCCTTCTTTTGCTTGCATGCTGATAATTTATCCCAGTTGACCCGTAACGCTGGCATCAGCGTTTTCATCAGATTGATTATTCTGCCAGGCAAGGCAGCAATCAGAGGCTCAGGTTTAGCACCACCAACTTGTTGCGTGTCTGCCGCTACAATAGCTTGCCAGTCGCCTCCTAAAGCGACTGGATGATTTTCTTGCCGAATTTTGGCCCATATAGGCTGTGGTACTACATTGCCAAATAGCATTTCGATGTCTGCCAGATTCATGACACATGCTTGAACTGTCTGGGTTAACTCTTTATAATAACCAGCAGGATTCTTATGTGGATCCGGCAATGCCTGTTTTACTGCTAATACTTCAGCCCGTTTCCAAGGGATGTGTATCCACACTCCATGGAAATGTGCTGGAGCAGCTGCAATGTTATTGGCCGCATCAGCTTGGACTGCTTCGCGCCATATCGGCGGAACTTCCCTCATCGGGTACTGACCTCGCCTTTTTCTAGTAACTGGAGAACCATCAGAACCCCTTTGTGATCGAAGAGGAGAATTATCCCTATAAGCCAAAATTAGTTCTATCGCTTCCCTTACTTCTGAACCTATCACCATTCCTTCAGTGAACTTGTGTTGAATATTTATCAATTCAGCGGGAACGGAATCTAAGTCATCATCATCCCATTCCTCGCGCAAAAGGGAACACATCACGTCAAAGACATAACGCTGAGTTGGTTCATTCCATTACATAAATGTCTCTGATACGCTTCGTGCTTCATACTTCACAGGTTTCGACATCCATCTAAGAGCTGTCGAATCTAACGTTTCTCATTCCCGGGGACCAGGAAGCTGACTACGTCTCTGTGTAGAGTCAGAAACGGGGGTCCCAATTAGAGACCTGTAGAGAGAAGTTAAGATATTAGTTACAGAGTCAGTTATTTTCCGACGAACAGAAAGCGGAGTTAGAACAAGGTAGCTGGAGCAGATGAAATTGTAAGGGTAGGAGTAGCAGGTAAATCAGTTTGCGATACGACAGGCAAAGGCGGAATAGGTAATAAAGGAAGAGGGGGTGCCGAAGGAACATTAACCACAGGAAGGACAGGAGCTTGAATCAAAGGAAGTGGAGCAACTATTCCAGGCTGACCAGCAGCCGGCTGCACAACAGGTAGCAACTGTGGTGCTGTAATACCCTGCGCATACGGTGGGGGTGATCTCAACAGATAAGACAACAGAGGATCCTTTTCAGAGTCCTCTATCGGCTTAGCAGGACACAATGGCAAGGCAGGGTAGCATTTATCGATCGCCAAATTATGTTTTCTATTTGCTACCTCTATTTCTTTCTCAGTCTCGTTGACATGCAACTGCCTAGCAGATTCCATTAACGTCAACCCTTTTTCTTTCTGTTCTTTCTTCGTTTTTCTAATTTCTCTCTGTTTGGCTTCTTTATGCCAAACGCGAAAAGAATCAAACATTGCCGGCCGGGCTTTCTTCTTAAACAATTTCATTTCTAGATTGTCTAGAATTTCAGTTTCGAAACTACCATGCGGTGGCCAACTAAGGACACCATCTTTCCTTGTGTAACGGACCCATACTTCATTATAAGCGATAGGACCTACACCATGTTTACAATAGAGCTCATATTTAGGAGTTCCAATCGGAGGGACCGAACATGAATCCTCCAACCGGGAATCCCTGTTGCAACTTAACCAGGACAGGAAACAATTACTACGGCTAGCCATTTATAAACTAAGGACAAATTCCAACCAAATGTGCAAAAAAAAAACTTAGGCCTACCAAATGAACCAATACCAAAGCAAAGATTATCTTTACAAGAGCAACTGATTATAATCTAAAAACTCAGAAACAAACGTACCAAAAGAACAAAAGGTTTTATCCAAACAAGAGCAACCAATGATAAAAATCCTTATAAGAGCAACTAAGAACAACCAAACTGAGCGCAACCCATTAACACTTAACTGAAATGTCGAAGACGTCACCAAGGAGAACCCGTCTACGTCTCGCCGTACTAAGGTCTGCACCTCTGGTCCAAGACAGGGCGACAGTCAAGGCAGCGGTCCTCTGTAGCCGTCTGGAACGGGAACCCTCGTGGAAGAGATCGTCGGGCCACTTTTACGACATGCAGGGATCGATGAAGCGGGGTACCTCTCTCCGGAATCTTCACACGAAGCTCCTCGAAATCTTCAGGCTTTGGACCGGTACCGGATGACGTCGCCCAATGTTGGGCGCCAAATTGAGGTTCCGGACTTTTTAGAGTCCAGAGGTGTCAGGGAAACAACACCCAAGACCTCTGAGTTCCTTCCTGACTCGGTGCACAAATAAACAGAGACACGGGATTCTCGATGGTGGCGTCAGAGACCAAAGGTTTATTTACTGCAGGGACACAGAAATCATAGGAACCACACCAAGGCAGAATCTACGAGACTGTTCGATTTGCACAAAAATGGGTTGCACTTAAATACACAAAATATGTCTTCAGGCAACATTGCACAAATATCTTTCATGCCCAACCCGGTATCCCAAACAGACAATAAACATGACCAAAACAATAATTATTCGTAAGTTTTCAGTATTCGATCAGGTCTTCATGTCAGTTTCCTATTCATCGACCGATCCTCCCCGTCGTAAAAATCGTATCCTCCCCATAGTAAAAGCCCAGAAGGAGAGGAGCAGAGCCAGGTGTAAGAGATAGAGAAGTGGGATAAGAGATGCTTGTGGGTCATAAACGGGCATGGCTACCGTCTTCGGCCTTCTCATGAGAACCAGTATAGCAGGACTGGCCTCAGGCCGGGGAGGCAACTTGATTCTGCCTAGTCACACAGCATCAGTTTTTCTCGAAAAGGCTTGCGTGTCCTTAACAAGGTGATTCAGCCGGGGTCATCGCTCGTCCATTGACTATGTGAGGGCAAGGAACAAAATGGATGCAGTATCTAATATGGATGCCATGGGTTTTACAACAGAATGCCCTATTTCTCAGTGAATTCATGCTCGTAGCACAGCGAAAACACTGCCACATACTAAATGGATCATTTCCTGGTCACTGGTACCAAAATCGTGTCAGTACTACGATACCGAAAACACGGGTTCGGATCGCTACAGAACCTCAATTCTGCTCCTGTGTGATATACATAAGTTGGAGGTACAGGTCTTGACACCGACTTTCCATTCCACATGTCTTGTTCGTGTTGCTTCAGCTCACTTTCGAGACACTGCAAGTTCCTTCGAATATCCCTGAGGACTCCGAAGCTTTTAGACATGCATGTGCTATGTATGGTAATCTTAAGGGCTTCCCAGACCGTGCACATATGTGTAACAGGGCCCTTGTTTCTAGCAAAAACTACAGCAATCTCTTCGGCAATTTCTGTCTGAAAAACAGTGTCCAAAAGTGCCTTTTGCACAAGTCTCCAACAACATGGAGTGGTGATTAAGTTAGGGGGCACAATCACCAGGCACACGGCACATGATCAGAATACGTTATGGCCATATGCTCTGCCGAGAGAATCCAAGAACCAACTCCACGGGAGCAGACCCAATAATCCAGGCGCAACCAGGAAGAATGTCCTGCCGTATAAAAGGTGCCTTCTTTGTCAGTTGGATGGACGTATCGCCATACATCTATGAGCCCATGATCAATAAATAACCGAGATATGGTATCCTGATTGTTGGTGTAATGATGGGGGAGAGGGTTGGATCGATCCATAGATGGGCGCAGGGCAGTATTAAAATCTCCACCCCATAAAATGTGCGTGGATCCTGTCTTAACTATTTGTCCCCAGAGGTTGGTGAAATAGTCTGGGTCATCCGTGTTGGGCCCATAACAGCATACGAGTGTGACCGATTGGGTGCCTAGCATGCCCCAGAGTATACAGCTCCTGCCTGAAGGGTCACTGAATGTGCCGCCTAGTATGAAGGTGCGTGTTTTTCTTAAGTACGATGTGTGTGCCGCGTGAATATGTAGAGTCAGAGGAAAATACTCGGGTAGAGGCCCACTTGCTACCGAAACAATTAGGACGACGGGGATCAGTGTGTGTCTCCTGAAGCATTGCAATTTGTATGTGATGCCTATCAAAGTATGCCAGTAATTGTCTCCGTTTTTGGGGGGTCATCAAGACCCCTGACATTCCATGTGATCAGAGCAGAGTACAGTTACAGCCAATGGCAGACGCAGTGACCGCACTCCCCTGCTGTGTTCCCTTTGTGTTTGGTTCAACAATAGGTCCAGCTGGGTGTGCACAAGCTACTCCAGCAACTGCCGTTGTTGGGTGCCAGTTGCAAAACAGAAACAATATGAGCCCAAGACATGGAGTGGTGCACCACCCGTTAATTGAAGATAGTTTTTCAATAAAGCATATAGTCTTGATTAGGTTGTCTCAATAGACCCTTTATTTTCATCAGAATCCAAACACAGAAAATTGCCAGCCAACGCGTATCGTTCATATGCAAAGAACTTCTTCAGGGCTGTAAATTTCAATATGAAATACATAAGTATGTGTGCACACAAAAAAGCACATTCATATTTGCATGACTGTAGGAGAGTAGGATCTGCTTCACATGGGTACCCCCACTTTTTGCTGGTGTTTCACTGTTTTTTTACCTTAGTCTGGCTGTGGACCTGCTAATCAGGACCCCAGCCTAGCTGCTTCCACTCTAAAATGGATTCCATGTACATTAGGTACATTTCTAATTGGATTCTGGAGTGTCTTATAAGCCCCTAGTATATGGTATACTATGTACCTAGGGCATAGGTATCTCAGAGGCCTACCAGGGGCTGAAGCATGTATTATGCCACCCCTGGGAAGCGCACCAAAATGAAACCAGAGGTCTGCTACTGCAGCCTGGGTAAGGTGGTGCTTGCACCCCTTACTGTGGTATAGGCTACCTAAATCACTATTATTGCACACACATAAAACCTATAAATCACTCCTATGGCAGGCCTTAACAATCCTGAAGGCAGAGTGCTTGGCTTTTATGTGAGAGGGTGCCCTTGCATGAGCAGAGCCCCTCTGCAGCATTCAGAGTACCTCCTCTGATGCTGTTTGTGGTGCAGCCTGACCATATACTCTTAAGTGCATTATAACCTCACGGTAAATGCTAACTTTGGACTGGCTGCACGGAAACATGTCGTGTTTGGTGTCACACCCAGCAAGGGTAAGTCAGGGCACATCTGGAGCAACCAGGAAAGCCCAATCAGAAGAGGAGTTGCCTTTGTGGGGTCTCACTAGCCAACGGGCTAGCGATTGCGAAGGAGCCTCTAGCGGTCGCACTGGAAACTGACCCACGGGTCACTTGTGGAGTGAAGGCCAGAAATCTTCAGTGCAGGAGGTGCTCAAGGCTGGGGCTACTCAGAGCCCAAAGCACAACTTTGAGGAAGACCAGGAAGATGATGGATCAGCAAAAGATCACCTGTTTTTGGATTCTGATGAAAATAAAGGGTCTATTGAGACAACCTTATTAAGACTATATGCTTTATTGAAAAACTATCTTCACTTAACGTGTGGTGCACCACTCCATGTCTTGGACTCATTCCATGTGATCAATTTAACTCATAGTTGTTCAGTATGCATTAACATTCCAAAGATATTGCAGTGCTATAAGTAATACATCAGTGCAAGTAAAGAGTATGAATAGGTCAACATGTGCTAGCATGTTTATACGCTGTTGTCTCAGATCCATAAAAGCAGTATACAACATTCCCAAAACCCCTCCCTCCCTCAACAACACCCCTAACAAGTCATCACAGTATTGTCTACCCAACAACACCCCAATCGTGCCGGTATTAGGTTGCCCACCCATGACCCATGCAAAACTGAACTTAGCAGTCCCAATCAAGAAAGTCCAACCAGGCAGGAAAAACAAGAGAAAAAGAAATAAAGAGTATAAGCAATGTGGGGGAGATCCCATAAGGGGAGCGCTCGTGGACTACAAAACCTTCTCGTCTCCCAAACACTAACTGAAAAGCAGTCCCCAGTTGGAAGGGGGTGAAGGGGGGAGAGCGAGACAGGGAAGGGTGCTTGGCATAGTCTAGACTGTCAGGAGGTGCTCAATGATGTCCTCCATGCGCCCAGTATTTGTGCTCTCCGGTATGCCAATGAATCGATGTTGTTTCGACGGCTCCTAGACTCCAGGTCTTCATTCTTAGCTGCGATGATTTTTAACAGCTTGTCCATTTGTGCCACCTGTTGCTGCATCTGGGAGGTGGTGTCATCATTCTCCGAAATGCGGCGCTCGGCTTTTTTCAGCTGGCCATCATGTTTGTCAACTTTCTGGACTAAGAAGTCTAAGCGGCTGTTGATTGTGTCCATTTTCCCAGAAAGGTCTGTTAAGCTATGTTGCATAGCTAAGAGCAGGGATTTTACGTCATCATCAGAGGTCGGCAAGGGTGCCTGCAACTGGTCAGTGCTGGTCTGCCCAGAGTCAGCTGATGTAGACCGCTTTTGCATTTTTTTTGCGTCGAAGGTAAGTCTGGGTTGGCAGCCATCAGGCTTCCATATGATGGTTGGTTGGTTGTGGAAAGAAGGAGCAGTGTTGGGGGTTACTTCTCCCAGGAGCTGACCGGAGGACTGGGCAATGTGAGTCAAGCTGATCCGGTCGTTCATCCACCAGTCGCAAGAGGATGTAGCACAGTGTAGCAAAGCCCATGAGCGTAGCTGTAATAGTCGTCAAAGGAGCTTGAGAGAAGGTCAGTAATCCACCTGTGTAGGAAACAGTCCTTGATCTGGGACGCAACCAGCAGGTACCCTCAGGTTTAATGAGCAGTATGTGGCAACGGGCGTAATATTACAGGGATAGCAGAAGTGGGTTAGATAGGCACCACCCGCTCGCCAATTTGTCACTGAGGTCTGAAGAGAAGGGGCGGCAGCACAAGCCAGTACGATAAAGAATCCCTGCGGTAGGTAAGTGTCTCTAAGCAATGTGTCCCAGAGGGGATGGTTGCTTCGTGCAATAGTACAGAGGATTTGCAGCGCAGCAACAGATGCGAATGGTCGTGAAGTCAGCGTAGCCCCTCAACCCACCACTCAATGGCATTCCAGTCGGGTGGAGACTAGACAAGAGTGCGCGGCTATGCGACAGTGCCAAGTGTGTCGAGATGAGTCACCGGTTCCATTCCTCAGCAAGGCAGACAGTGGGTACTCACTGCGGGGGATGTAGGTAATGCCACAAGCAGCACAGACAGGTCAAATTGTGACTTTCAGCCACACCGTACACCGGGGTGGAGAGCCGAGCTCTGGAGTAGGGTGATGGTAAGTGGAAGTGCTGGGTGACTGCTGGATTGCTACCGGCAGCGTACAATACCAGCACCTGTGTCGGAGACGAGAGCAGTGTTGGCACACAAAGTGGCAGCTCTGTCTGCATATGTCCTGATGTAGGGAGCAGGTGTCATTCGTCCACCGATAATGATTTTCAATTCCCCAATAGATCAGGGGCCCACTGGAGGCACGCAGAGGGCTGCCCCGAAGGAGAAAGCATAGACCCAGGGCACATTCAGTGTGGAGCAGGCAGCACAGCGGCAATCTGGAGCCCGCCGCGCACAGCGGTGGCAAAGCAGAAATGGCATGTGTGGGTTAAATTCTTCTTGCCCCGTGCTTTAGCTACCTCACTGCATCTCCCGCAAAGGTCAAACGATCCTCCAAGAGGGCCCCCGCTGCCTCTCAGGCCGTGGGGCCAGCAGATCCGGCAGCCGGCAACACCAACAGCGATGCGGGGCAGGAGCCGCCAGCTGGGAGGCCCGCTGCCATGTGGAATCCCCGGAGTTTGAGTGGCAGCGGCTGCCGCGCTGACTGCCAGGAGTTTCACCACCTCAGTCCTGCGTATTCCGAGGTCTGCACTGCAATCACCTCCAAGGTTCTGAGAAGCACGATTTTTCCACCAGAGCTACCGGACAGTACAAGGATCAGGTGAACAGTTCCAGGGAGTAGTTTAACGTGGTAGGAGCAGAAAAATTATCGGATCATGCCGCCAAGTCACCTGAGCCTCGCAGGTGTGTGGCAATCTTTTTTGTGCGCCACCTAGCTCTCCCACCTACTGTGTGCATAATTGATTACAGTCAGGGTTTCACTCAAGAGACCACAAAAGAAAAGTCTTAGGCTCATCTAAGTATGACAGAGGAATAGGGATGGCCAAACGTGCAACAGAGGTTGATGAATTGGGAAAAGCCACTCTTGGCACATGTAATCCAATGGATCTTATTTTCTGGTCATCAGGGGTACAGCTGAGCCCATTGGGTTGCCACAGACATGCAAACTCCAAAACAAAAATTGTAGAGGGGTGGCTCGCTCTCCATGTTTTCTGCCAATTCTGTATTATATTGAAAGTGAATAATTCTCTATTAATCATGCAATAATGCAATGAAAATGATCACAACTAGATGAATTGGGCATTCAGTGACAGTAGAGGTAAGCAAAAATATGCTTTTTGATGTATGTTGTGGGTGAGAGTGTGTTTTAGCGAAAGAGATTGTGTGTATGTATGAGGATGTGTGTTTGTGCAAGTTTATGTGTGAGCGATTGAAAGTCTGTAAAAGGTATTGCGGAGGGTCTGTAAGTGAATAAGCATCAGAGTGAAAATACTTGAGTTAAAGAAAAGCGGAGTAAGTGCTAGTGATTGAGAATGAATAAGAATTAGTGTGAGGGTATATTATAGAGTTTGATTGAGAATGAGTGAGTGACATTGGGAGAGTGTAAATGTGAGAGAGATTGAGTAAGTGAATGGGAATAAATGAAAATAAGTTTAAGAGTGAGTGTGAGGAAGTATGAATGATTAGAGTAAATGTGAAAGTGAGTCAATGAATAAATGAAAATGAGTGAGTCAGAGAAGGTCCGAATATATAACAGTGAGTGAAAATTAGGGAATGAAGAACAAGTAAGTATGAGTGAGTCAGAGTAGGAATGAGTAAGAATAAGTGGGGAAGAGTGAGTGCAAGGGGATAAATAATAAAGCATAGGTGGGTCAGTTGAAAGAAAGTTAATGAACATCAGTGAATGTAAGCAAACATTAGTGAGATAGTGGTATTATGCTTGTGATTCATCCATTGGCCCTGGGATACTGAAGGTAATAATTGTCGAAAAGAGACATCCTTGCCAAAATACTGATAATAGCCCACTGGAGGCAATCCTTGACATAAGAGATATCTGTGGAAAAATACGAACAAGCTTGCAAACATTCTTGGAATAGACAACTCCCATGACACAATGCTGGCACTGGAACATTGGAGGTAATTATTGGCATTAGGTAGGACAGCCATTGAATATGGGGCGGGGAAGGGGGCGGGATTAACCATGAAAAAATGCTGGCCGACATACAATTTTTGTCATAAGTATTGTTAGAAGGCGACCTCAGGGGGGCCCGGAAGGGGCCCGGACTGTCCTGAGACCCACCCTCGAAGTATCGTAGCTGGGCACTGGCGGAAGACTCCTCAGGGGAGAAATCTCGTATCTAGGATCGTACACTAGGCACCACACGACAAAGAGACACTACACCGAGAGTTCTTAAGACTAAATCTTTATCAGATTGGGGTTGTAGGGTCTTTATGACCAGCAAGGCAAATATATACAAGTGGAGCGCGGGCTCACAAAGTCTAGGAGGTAGCGGGACAGTCTTTTGGGGATATGGATCAGATGCAGGAGCGTACCCGGCGCACAGCTCACAATCCTCGAGCTGGGGGATACGCTTGTCGTCGTGGAGTCCGGCGGGACCAAGAGAATCTGTGGGAGCCGCGAGTCACTCAGCAGGGCTCAGGTACAAGTTCGGAGGTCTTACGATCTTCAGGGAGCCGCGAGTCACTCAGCAGGGCTCAAGCACAAGTTCGGAGGTCTTACGATCTTCAGGGAGCCGCGAGTCACTCAGCAGGGCTCAAGCACAAGTTCGGAGGTCTTACGATCTTCAGGGAGCCGCGAGTCACTCAGCAGGGCTCAAGCACAAGTTCGGAGGTCTTACGATCTTCAGGGAGCCGCGAGTCACTCAGCAGGGCTCAGGGGTTTTCCAAGGCAAATCTGCCGGACAGTCCCAGAGCACCCCTTGTTATAGGGCGACTCCTCTTTGATGTCCGGAGTCTGTGCAGGCAGGGGTCTTGTCACCTGGGGGTCGCTTGTTGGGGTTTCCTGCCATTGTCCTTTGATCCTTTCAGGGCCAGGTCAGGAGGAGTCCCAGACACCCAGCAGGCGTGGAGCCAGCCCTCGGGGAGGCCGGCGGGTCGATCGAAACCCACCTTCCCAGGGAAGCGCAGAGGTGTGATGGAAACTGCTCCTCCCTTTCTCACCCCAAGGGGAGCGCGATGTCCTCCAGCCGGAGTGGCGCCTCTAGGCCAGGGTCGCGCTTGGGCCGGGCGGCCATCTTGGTGCATGAAGTGGGCACGCGGGCCCGGTGTGGCCGAAAGGAGGGAGGCCACGGACGGGGAAGTCCGGGTCGGGTGTGTGTGTTCTGGTGGGAAGGATCGGCTAGGCCGTGGGTTCGGGGGCTGGTGTGAGGTGCAGGGGTCAGGTCTGGCTATGTTACGAGGGCCGGGTCTAACACGCGTCCCCCCCAGCTGAAAGCCGGAGAGAACTACCCATCCTCTTGGGGGTTCTCTTCGCTGAGGCGGAAGAACCGGGAGAGGCCATCGGCGTTGGCGTGGTCCGTACCAGGGCGATGTTCCACGGTGAAATCCATCCCCTGGAGGGAGATTGACCACCGCAGTAGCTTTGGGTTTTCTCCTCGCATCTGCATGAGCCATCGCAAGGGGCGATGGTCGGTTTGGACCTTGAAATGGGTGCCGAACAGGTAAGGGCGTAACTTCTTGAGGGCCCAGACTACGGCGAACGCCTCGCGCTCGATGGTGCTCCATCTCTGTTCCCTGGGCAACAGCCTTCGGCTGAGGAAGGCTACGGGCTGGTCTAGGCCTTGGTCATTCACCTGGGAGAGGACTGCCCCAATGCCATGCTCGGAGGCATCAGTTTGTACTACAAACTCCTTGGAGTAGTCGGGGGCCTGGAGGACGGGGGCAGTGCACATGGCCGCTTTCAGGGCATCGAACGCCTCTTGGCAGATAGGGGACCACTGCACTTTCCTGGGCTGTTTCTTGGACGTGAGTCCCGTGAGGGGACCGACCAGGCTGCCGTAATTCCGGATGAACCTCCGGTAGTAGCCCGTGAGGCCCAGAAAGGCTTGGACCTTCGTTTGGGTAGTGGGGGGTTCCCAGGCTAGGATGGCGTCGATTTTGGGCTGTAGAGGGGCGACCTACCCACTTCCGACCTGGTGCCCCAGGTAGGTTACCGAACCTTGCCCAATCTGGCACTTGCTGGCTTTCACGGTGAGGCCTGCCTGGTGCAGGGCGGTCAGCACCCTCCGGAGGTGCTGGAGGTGCTCACTCCACTCAGAGCTAAAAACCGCGATATCGTCGAGATATGCAGCACTGAATTTTTCTAGCCCAGCCAGGACTCTATTTACCAGTCTCTGGAAGGTGGCCGGGGCATTTTTCATCCCGAAGGGCATCACGCGAAAGCGATAGTGCCCATCCGGGGTGGAGAAGGCGGACCGCTCCTTGGCTCCTTCTGTGAGCGCAATTTGCCAGTAGCCGCAGGTGAGATCGAAGGTGCTGAGGAACCGAGCAGCCCCGAGCCGGTCAATGAGCTCGTCGGCTAGGGGAATGGGGTGGGCATCGGCTTGGGTGACTTCATTGAGTCCCCGGTAGTCCACGCAGAAGCGGAGTTCTGGGGCGACACCGGGGGCAGCTACTTTTGGGACCAGGACCACGGGGCTGGCCCAGGGGCTGTCTGAGGGTTCGATCACTCCTAGGGTCAACATTTTCGAGACCTCGGCTTGAATACAGGACCGGACCCGATCAGGGACTCGGTAGGCTCGGTGTCTCACCGGTGGGCTGTCCCCGGTATCCACGTCATGGACACACCAGTCGGTGACTTTGGGGACCAGGGAGAAGAGGTCAGAAAACTGCCCTAGGAGCTGGCGGCAATCCTCACGTTGCTGGGGAGTGAGGGATGGGGAGAGGTTCACTCCTTCTACGGAGCCGTCCTTCTCTTTGGTGCACAGGAGATCAGGGAGAGGATCTGACTCCTCCTCGGACCCGTCATCAGTGGCCAGTAGGAGGCTCAGCTCCGTCCGCACAAAGTGGGGCTTGAGGCGGTTCACGTGGAGGACCCGGAGGGGGTCCCGGGGTGACTGGACGTCCACCAAGTACGTGACCTGGCTCTTCCGCTCAACCACTTTGAAGGGCCCGGTCCATTTATCCTGGAGGGCACAGGGTTTCACGGGGGCCATGACCCATACCTGCTGGCCCGGCTGAAACTCGACCAGAGTGGCGTTCTGGTCGTACCAGCGCTTCATCTCCTCCTGGCTCGCTTCCAGGTTGGCCTCGGCCATCTCTCGGAACCTCCCAGTCTGGTTTCGGAGGGTCAGGACGTAACGGAACACATCTCGGGGGGGGCCTCGGGGCACCGCCTCCCACCCTTCCTTGACCAGGCTGAGGGGCCCCCTGACGGGGTGTCCGTAGAGTAACTCAAAGGGGCTGAACCCCAAGGATTTCTGGGGAACTTCTCGGTAGGCGAATAGGAGGCAGGGGAGCAGGACGTCCCACTTACGCCGGAGGGGCTCTTCCAAGCCCGCGATCATCCCCTTCAGAGTCCGGTTAAACCGCTCTACCAGGCCGTTTCCTTGGGGGTGGTACGGGGTGGTGAATTTATAGGACACCCCGCATTGTTGCCATAAGGACTTCATGTATCGGGAAATAAAGTTGGTACCGCGATCGCTCACAACCTCGCAGGGAAAACCCATGCGGGAGAAGATTCCCATCAACGCCCGGCCCACCACGGGGGCTGTGACGGTGCGCAGGGGGATGGCTTCAGGTTATCGGGTGGCATGATCCACCAGGACGAGGATAAAACGGTGCCCTTGGGAAGTTGGGGGGTCCAGAGGCCCCACGATGTTGATCCCGACCCGCTCAAAAGGGGTACTGATGACAGGAAAGGGTTGGAGGGGAGCCTTGCGCTTTCCTCCGCTCTTCCCACTGGCCTGGCGCGTGGGACAGGACTTGCAGTGGGTTTCTACATCTGCTTTCATTCTGGGCCAGTAGAAGTGAGTCACGAGGCGACTGTAGGTTTTGTCCTGGCCCAAGTGGCCTGCGAGGGGAACGTCGTGGGCCAAGCCCAGGAGGAGGTTTCGGAAGCATAGGGGTACCACCAGCACCCGGCCGGACCCTAGCTCCACCGACTTCTGCTCGCTGTACAAAAGGTCATTCTCCCAATACACCCGGTGCGTCCCAGTCTGGTCGCCTGCGGCCTGGGCCTCTGCCTGTTGCCGGGGCCCGTCCAGGGAAGGACAGGTAGCCTGCTCTCGGCAGATCTCCTCTCAGGAGGGGCCCCCCTCGTGGCGCCAGTGGGCCAATTCGGGCAGATCGCCTACCTCGGTGACCTGGTCGGAGTCGGAAGGCGGGGGTTCGTCACTGGCGACCGACCCTTCTGGTGGGGGGATGTGGGGACCCTCGGCGGGGACCATCCTATCTTCAGTGGTCGGGGCGTCGTCGACTTCCCTCAGGGGGGTCAGTCGGGCCGCCATGGATCGCGTGGCGGCGCACACCCACTCAGGGAGGCCCTTCATCCCTAGGTGGGTCTTGCGCTCGACTTGTTTCCAAGGGGAACTTTCCAGGTCATTCCCCAGGAGACAGTCGACTGGCTGGGAGGTTCTCACTGCGACTTTCAGTTTACCGACCACCCCTCCCCACTCAAAAGGCACCAGGGCTACCTTACATAGGCTTACCGTGTTGTCGGCGGAAATGACCGGGCAAGAGACGTTGGGGAGGACCTGGTCTTCGTGGACTAAATGACTGAGGACACCAGTGATGCTGGCCCCGGTGTCACGGAGGGCTTCTACTTGGTGGCCATTGATCGTGACGAGCTGCCCATATTTCATTCGTGTTGGAGGGCAGGAGGCTTCCAGGGACCATCTCTCTATCTCCTAAGGATACTAGGTCCATGGCTGCGGGTTCCCACTCTTCGGTCTCCTCAACCTCCTCCCCCAGTGCTACATTGGCTATCTGTCTAGTGGGGGGTGCTGCCTGGATGGTGTTTGGGGCCATGGGGCATTCAGGGTCGTTGGCGTAATGCCTGGGCTTCTGACAACGGAAACAAGTGATGGTCACCCGGTGCCCCCGTCTCAGGGGGGGGCCGGATACAGCTGGTGGGGGTGCCGGGAAAGGTGGAGGTTGGGACTTCGGGGGACTAGACTGGGACTCCCTCTGCCCTCCCTGGTTTCCCCCCCTCTCTGGCGGGGGGGTCCCTGACTGGCTCGGGGGTACTCTCCTACAGGGCACCGGGAGACCCGGGTGTTGGTCCAACGATCCGCCTCGACGGCCAGCTTTCTCGGATCCGTGAGCTTGCTGTCTAGCAGATGCTGGCGCAGTTCCACAAAGCAGTTCGCAGCCAGGTGTTCCCACAACATAAGGTCTGTTAGTTCTTCCAGGGTGGTTACCTTGCTGCCCTTGATCCACCCATCGAAGGCGCGGCTGAAGAAATTCACATACTCCACCCAGGTGGTACCCGGGATCTTCCTGCAGTCCCGGAACCGCTGGCGGTACATCTCCGGAGTGAGGCCGTACCTTGTGAGGAGGGCCGCTTTCATGTGGTCATAGGAGGTCTGCATGGAGGTTGGTAGGTCGAGCAGGGTGTCTCTCCCTTTGCTCAGGAATCGTCCCCACAACCCGGCCCCCAATCCTTCTGCGGGACCCGATGGGAGGTCATGGCGACCTCGTAGGCCCGGAACCACTGTTGAATGTCATCGTTTTTGTAATATTCCTTGACCACATCCTTGGGGATGTGGACCTTCTGCTCCGCTGGGGAGGCCCCCTCTCGGTTCCCCGGGGGCCGCGCTTCTTCGCTTTTTGCTTTCAGCTCCATTTCTTTCAAGCTGCGTTCATGTTCCAGTTGAAGTCTCCTTCCTTCGTGTTCCCGTTGGAGTTTCTTCTCTTCTAGTTCTCCTTGCACTCGCAGCTGTTCCACCGCTAGCTTTTTCTCGGCTAATTTCAACTCGCCCTCAGTTTTGAGTTTGGCTAATTCGAGTTTGTGATGGCGACTTCTTTCTCTGTCTGCGAGTTCCTCCGGGGATAGGCCCCCGTCTGGTATGAAGCCTCGCACCTGGTTGCTGCTGCGTTCTCCTTGGGAGGGTCCAGCTCCGTCGTGGGGCTCCCCCGCTCCTTCTGGGCGGGAGGCTCCAGAATCCACCCAAGCTTTCAGTGCCTTTTGCATATCTTCTTTGGTGTTGAGACCAGTGGTAGCGATTTTGAGTTCCTTACAGAATTGCTTCAGTTCTTTGTGTGTGTACTCTTCCAGCTGTTCCACCTGGAACACGGTACTGGTGTCGTT
Source organism: Triturus cristatus (assembly GCF_964204655.1). Taxonomy (NCBI): domain Eukaryota; kingdom Metazoa; phylum Chordata; class Amphibia; order Caudata; family Salamandridae; genus Triturus; species Triturus cristatus. The sequence goes on along the minus strand of NC_140588.1, from coordinate 852,155,743 downwards.
TTCTGTGAGAACCACGGCGTTTCCTTCTGCCATCTTTGTCGGTAGTGCATCAGCCGTTCACGGTACGATCTCTAGATTATGGGCCCGAATCCCACCGCTGCCACCAATGTTAGAAGGCGACCTCGGGGGCCCGGAAGGGGCCCGGACTGTCCTGAGACCCACCCTCGAAGTATCGTAGCTGGGCACTGGCGGAAGACTCCTCAGGGGAGAAATCTCGTATCTAGGATCGTACACTCGGCACCACACGACAAAGAGACACCACACCGAGAGTTCTTAAGACTAAATCTTTATCAGATCGGGGTTGTAGGGTCTTTATGACCAGCAAGGCAAATATATACAAGTGGAGCGCGGGCTCACAAAGTCTTGGAAGGGGGGTAGGAGGTAGCGGGACAGTCTTTTGGGGATATGGATCAGATGCAGGAGCGTACCCGGCGCACAGCTCACAATCCTCGAGCTGGGGGATACGCTTGTCGTCGTGGAGTCCGGCGGGACCAAGAGAATCTGTGGGAGCCGCGAGTCACTCAGCAGGGCTCAGGTACAAGTTCGGAGGTCTTACGATCTTCAGGGAGCCGCGAGTCACTCAGCAGGGCTCAAGCACAAGTTTGGAGGTCATACGATCTTCAGGGAGCCGCGAGTCACTCAGCAGGGCTCAAGCACAAGTTCGGAGGTCTTACGATCTTCAGGGAGCCGCAAGTCACTCAGCAGGGCTCAAGCACAAGTTCAGAGGTCTTACGATCTTCAGGGAGCCGCGAGTCACTCAGCAGGGCTCAGGGGTTTTACAAGGCGAATCTGCCGGACAGTCCCAGAGCACCCCTTGTTATAGGGTGACTCCTCTTTGATGTCTGGAGTCTGTGCAGGCAGGGGTCCTGTCACCTGGGGGTCGCTTGTTGGGGTTTCCTGCCATTGTCCTTTGATCCTTTCAGGGCCAGGTTGGGAGGAGTCCCAGACACCCAGCAGGCATGGAGCCAGCCCTCGGGGAGGCCGGCGGGTCGATCGAAACCCACCTTCCCAGGGAAGCGCAGAGGTGTGATGGAAACTGCTCCTCCCTTTCTCACCCCAAGGGGAGCGCGATGTCCTCCAGCCGGAGTGGCGCCTCTAGGCCAGGGTCGCGCTGGGAACGGGCGGCCATCTTGGTGCATGAAGTGGGCACGCGGGCCCGGTGTGGCCGAAAGGAGGGAGGCCACGGACGGGGAAGTCCGGGTCGGGTGTGTGTGTTCTGGTGGGAAGGATCGGCTAGGCCGTGGGTTTGGGGGCTGGTGTGAGGTGCAGGGGTCAGGTCTGGCTATGTTACGAGGGCCGGGTCTAACAAGTATCACCATTGTTATATGAAGTGTATTAATTGCAAAATTCTTGCACTGGAATATATATGACATTTTTGGAAAAAGAGGGCACCCATAGCATATGACGGCACCCGTGACAAAAGGTTGCCCCAGGCATACTGGTGGTAAATGTGGACATATGTGGATACCCACAGAACATTTTCAAAAACAAAGGGTTCAACTCCTGGAGAGCATTTTATTTAATAAGTGGCTTCTACTAGTAAAGGCAGGTTAAGCAAATTTAAGTAAATAGTCTGCTTAAAAATTCGCTATTTCAGCTAATTTCTAGGTCTTCCCTAGGCAGTGCATGCGATGTCTCGTCTAGAGATGCTGTATACTGTATAGCGGGGGAAGCTCTGCCCACTTTCTGCCTATCTTTACCTTTTTTTTTGATTGGCCAAAATCCTAAATGCTGCATTGTGATTGGTTTTCGGCAACTTAGTCCCGCCTCCTGACAGCCATGTCGTCATTTTTCTCCTTCCATGGCTATCAGCCCCTTTACTTTAAAAACTCTTTTGTTTCCCTGCCTCCCCCAATCCCTCCCGCAGTCTGTGACTTCTTAGTCCACCGCAAACCCCTCACCCCCACTACCATTTGTGCCTTTTTGGACGCCCACACTTTTGTTTACAATGCAATAGGTCTCGCGTAAATATGAGTCATATTGCATTTGTAAATGCTTGTTTTCTCCAGGGATTGGCTGAGTGAATTTGCACTCTATTTTGCCTGACCTGTCCAGAACACATGCGCAATACAGACATTACCTGGAAGTTGAAGCGCGGCTGTGAGAAGATTCACTGTCAGCAGCAGCATGGCAGCTGTACTGCTAATGCGCTTCCTGTGGTGCGCTTTACCGTAGGCAGGCAGGAGCCTGAGCTTCCAGACACGGGGAATGAGGGAAGGTACGTGCAGCCTGTGCATTGCACCTCCTGGAAAAGGGAAACTGGCGGGCTCACAAACTGTTAAACGATCTAGACCCCAGGCAGTTATTTTTCAGCCCGCGCAACCTCCATATGGAATGTCCTACTCCCAGATCTCGCCCTCTCGACTTGCTACTATGACTCACAAGAAAAGCAAACATCTTCCAGTAATTCGCACCTGTTTCCAAAGTGCCTCACATTCAATCCCTCCCCAGGCGCTACGGAATGTGCCCCTAATGTCTACAGTGCGTGTTTCTCATTGGAGCAGCGTTCCTTTCACAGGCTGTCTCTGCTCCCACCGCGCGCTCCCACCCCAGTCTTGCTCGTCTCTCAGATTTTTTAAGTTCCTATTTTAATGCTATTCGTTTCTTTGGGGTGTGCAGTGCGCACACCTGAAGTCCCTTAATACAGGCATTACTGAAAGGAGCTCACTCTGAGGAAGCGCTAGAACACTGAATGGCTCTACGGGAGGACTCTCACACTGCCAAGGTGCCAGAGCATAGACAGGGCACTGTTGAGATCTCGACCCAGGCAAATCTTTTTTGATGCAACATATCCACATACTTGGGGAAAAGTTGATAAGGGGAAAAAGTGAGGCTCCCTATCAGCGGAGGCAGGAGTAAGGCATGTATCTCCGGAACTTCACAGCGCACTGCATCCACGAGATTTAGAGTTTAGGAGGCACAGCGTCTTCTAGGCGCTAAAAGGGAGCATAAGTGCACCCCACTGCAGCTTTCAATGGCAGTCAGTTGATGAATGAGACACAAACTTGGCTCCAAATGTTACCCCCGGGTCATAGCATTGGTGCTGCCCCCTAAGAACACATCACTGTTCATTGTTTGCACACCAGGCTGTCCACCGAATGAGCCCCCACCCACCTCACCACATACCAAACGTACTGAGAGAGGATGGGAAAGAATGTCTCACGGTGCTACTAGGGCCCTCGGGCTCCCCACCCTGCTGGAGAGGCAGCATTATCTGGACCCTCAGCCTTTCAGAGGAGGAGGGCGTTGGATCTGTGACACTGCTGTACAATTTACGTTTCTACCAACACAAAAAATAGCTCGTGCACTTCTCTAGTTTTTATGTTGTTTCAACTTCTAAGGTAGGAACGTCTTTTCTAATTTAAATAATCGAGTGCTGTTTGTTACAGCTGCTGTGGTGCAGGGGCCCGTGCGGCGCATTATAAGCCAGGTTGCCGTTTCCTGAAGTTGTTTTCAGTTGGCTTTTACTTTACGCCATGCAGTGCAGAGGCCTGTGTGTTCTGTGTATTTATAAGCAGCCAGTGTTGGGCCCGCTTACTTTTGATTTGCTGGTTCCGCCTGCCAGTGAGTATGGCATGGAAATCTGCCCTTTTAACTGCGACGATGTGGGGCCGCAGGGGAACAGTATAGGTTTCAGCTCCCATAGCTAAATACAAGTAAGATCCTAATTGCGTGACCGATTGGCATTGCCAATGCTTGTTTTAATAATGTTTCTTAGAGTGAGGGAGAACTCATTCAAACCTTACCAGAAGAGGTCAAGCTCACATGCTTTGCTAAGCATCTACAATTCACTGCAAGTATTATGCCTCAGCACTTTCAGAGATCATGTCAGCCTCCTAATAATGGGGGCATCTAAACTAGACTTTTGGTTGCGTTGTGTTGTTATATTAATCATGCAGCCAAGTTCCGTTTCCACAGCAAAAGCGTTTTAAAACTCCAGACCTTCATCCACTAGATTTTCGTGGCCTATTTATTTATTTTTTTAATTTGCGTTAAATGTTGCAGAGGGAAAACTTTGTGCATACGCACACCCCTAGTAAACGTAATAGCACCTTCCTTGCAGTTTTCCATGATAGCTGTTAGCAGTCCTCCATCGTGATATTTTCAGTCATATTTATGGCCTTTGAACAACTGACAGGGATTCAAAATATGTTCAACAAACTATTCAAACATAATTCTGCAACAAACTTGTCATCATGGAAAGTCTGGAATGCAAGAGAACGCTCGATCTATGACAGCCCCCCACTTAGGGACTTTGTTGCTTTGTATCTTTGTTGCTTTGCGAAAGGGTGTGATCGATATACTTTAAGAAATATGTTTCTAGCCAAAAGTTGCCGCTTGAGAGTGGAAAATCAGAGCGATCTATCAAATACGGCAGCAGTAGGCTCCACTTTTCCTTACATGTTTTAATCTTATGAATAATGGGTCAAATGTCATTTCTCTAGGAACAGAACAAAATAAACACAAAGCTCCGGAGAGATGTTCTCATTGACGAACTGTCAGCGCAGAGCAAAGTCCCTGCACCAAACACAAGGGACACCTTTTAAATTGGAAGTGGGTCCATCATAAACAAGTTTCTAGACTCTGAATGCTGCGAGTCTGCTGAAGTGAGGTGCGCTTTAGACCCAATTACAGGTGGGCTGGCCAATTATTAGCTGAAACATGACCTTCTTTCTGGTATTATTGGTGCTATATAGAATGCAACCTGCAACAAGAATTCCAAATCACGGAGCAGAAGACGTTTAGAACACACACATATGTCCCTGATCTCAGACAGTGTTCAGAAATAGTTTGGAGTTAAGAATCGACATATACCCATTTGCACTTACCTTCTCGATATTTTGATCCTCAATAATTTTGATATGATATTCTGTCGACACAATATTTGTGTTTCCGTTATTCTGTGATCAGTGGCAGTCCTGTCAAGTACCAGGCATCAGGCGTTAGACTAACACATTTCAGTATGGTGCTCCGCATCACCACACTGAAATGCATTGTCACGCGTATCTGATGTCCCAGCTGTCACTGAAGCAATGGAAGGAAATAAGTGTGTGGCAGCTACCAGCACGCCGCATGTGGCTCCGTGTGCTGTTCTCGCAGGCTTGGGGTGCTCTAGACTGAGCTAAGTGCTGCTGACAATCATTGTGCTGCAATGTATCTTAAATTTCGTGGAGCAGCACAGCTCTTAGTCAGACAGCCTGACGTCATGGGCTAGCCGGGTACTGCCCAATAGCAACCACCAAGACAGCCTGGGCCCACACAATTCAGGTTGTTTTATACAGTTGGCCTGGCGCCGTGGGAAATTTGTGAGGAAGGCCGTTGTGGCGACTCAAATAGCGCTGCCATTGGGGTTATCTTATGGCCCGTGCCGCATTGATTTAAATGTTGCCGAGCCCTGCTCGAGCCGAGGGAGAGTTATGTGCAGTGGACGTTTTCTGAGTGATGGCTGACCAACCATCGCACTGACACTGACGGTGCACTCCTGTTGCAGTGGCCACCAGGACAGTTGCAGGACTCACAGTAACAGGCAGCCTGGTTTTCTGGCTTTTCTGCATTCAGCAAATCCTCAGCTCGGTAAGTTTCCGAGTTCACTTAATTGAACAGTGATTGACCCGGTGGGGAGCAGCCGCCCCTAATCCTGGTATTGTAATGGAGAAAGTGGCACCTGGGGGTTTCCTGCAGTCTGCACCTGCCAATCATGCACCTCAGGAGAAGGGGAAACAACGGTTCCTGTGGACTCATAAAAAATGATTCAAGCAATATAATTTGCTCAAGCGCAATAAAAAGAGGGTAGAATAATGTCAGAGGGCAAGGAACCACCAACACATTTGTACAATTATGACTTGTTTTATAAACACAACAGACTTATTATATACATTGTTTAAATTTACACTAGAACATATATTTTAAGGCAACCATTCTTGTATAATTTCTCTGTGAACAGCAACTGTATATAATAATATGCGCTGGGCAATGGTTCGCTCTTTCGGCTTGTCGACGGCGTTTCAACCCTCTATCAGTACGGGGTCTCCTCAGGACTAGTGATGCAGGGACATCTGGATTGCTTAATGCGCAGCCTTGTGAACTAGTGATGTGCCACAAGTGAGAAGTTGCCCAGTGCGTATTATTATATACAGTTGCTGTTTACAGAGAAATTATACAAGAATGGTTGCCTTTTAAGATTTATGGAAACCTTGTATATAAATATACACCCTGTCACTTACGATTAGGTTCCATTTTTCGCTTTGGGACACAGTGCACAAATTTCTGTTCCATTGTAAATTTAAACAATGTATATAATGAGTCTGTTGTGTTTATAAAACAAGTCATAATTGTACAAATGTGTTGGTGGTTCCTTGCCATCTGACATTATTCTACCCTCTTTTTATTGCGATTGTGCAAATTATATTGCTTGAATCATTTTTTATGAGTCCACAGGAACCGTTGTTTCCCCTTATATAACCATAAACCTGGTTCCGTTAGTGAGTAGAGTTCCCCTCTCCTTTCTCTTTTGACCTCCGGAGAAGGGGGCACTAAAGAGGGGCATGGATATACCTGCTATAATGCCATCATGGAGGGCCACGGACAGAGTGGTTAGTGTCCTTCCATTTCTGGTCCTTTGCGGCACTTGTAAGATCTTTTTGGAGTTTTTTGTTGCTCAAATGGGTGTCATTTCTGAAATGAATATATTTCCCTTGTATTCATTGCTTTATTTTGCATGCGAGAAAGTGTCACTCATAGTCGTTGAAATGTCACTCATGATTGCTCTGAAATTATGAAAATGACACACGTAGCAATCTGAAACCTTGTCAGCTATAAGGTCATAAATGATCTCCAGGCTGCTCACACAGGGCTCTCACAAAGCCTATCAGAGCAGCAGGGAGCACTACGTCTATAAAAGAAGGAAGGCACAGCGTGGTGGGGTTGGGTGGCAGAAACCAGGTATTTTGAACAATGTGGAGAAAAAAATTATGTAGCACCCTATGAGCATAGTATGGCAAATTACCTCCTTCTTTTCCTATTTGTCAGCCTAAATTGGCTGGTGTAACCAAACCATATATTATTGTTTAAATAAAAGTATTCTACCTTTAGAGGTTTTAGCGTGTTGTTGCATATTTTTCCTGTAGAGAACAAATGAATTCCAACTGGATTAATACTTTTCTTGCCAGGAATCCTTTATTTCTTGGTTCAAAGAGAGCTACCATAAGGGTGCTCTATGTAAGGTCACATGAACTAACTTTCCCTTACAGATGGGACTGTGACATTGTGCTACAGGATCTTCATAATCCTTGTTTCAAAATGGGGATGCTGGATTACAAAACAGTGGTGATAGCACTCAGTTTATATTGAACTTCTATTAGCACTTGACTGCTAACTACAGTGTTTATTCCCAAACTCAGAAATGTATATCTGACTTAAAATGATACTCCTCTGCATTGTACTAGATATTTTAGGATTTAGAAATGATATACTAATTGGGACAAAAGTATACATCAAGCAAATATGCTGTAAATATGCTGCATTGTCTGGTCTAAATTTATTTGAGGTGCAGCATATTGATGCATTTCTTTGACTACAATATTATATATGATGGAACTGTTGTGTTAATTGGGAGCATGACCTACTCATGCTTACAACCTACATAAGGAGATGCCACTGGAGCAAAAATAATGCAGCGTGAGGAAGGGATTTAAAGTTGGAGCACGCCCTGCTTTGATCGTTCTCGAGCACAAACTTTGTTCAGACCAATTGTGGTATGACAGCACTACGCAGGAATATGAACAAGAACTCACCTGACTGATAACATTAACAGGCTCCACAACAACATCAGTGCTGGTACCTAATAAGAACTGAATAAAAATGAGGACCAGAAATGTTTACTTCTAAGGATTTGATGCTGCACTATGGGAGTTGTATTTCTAACATCAAGTGATAGGTCTGTACATTTTTTAAAGCACGCACAAGCGCACTTTTTAAATTTGACTGTTGGTTTCCGTGATCAAGGCCAATTAGCGCCGAAACGCGTAGGGAAATGGAAGCATTCTGTGCTGCTGGGTGCTGAATAAAAGCCTTACCTCTAGTATTGAGCCTCAATTATCTTTTGTACACGTCTGTGTTTTGATGGGCTGCTCTGTGCCCATTGTCGTCAGACTGCCCTGTAGGGTCGGGGGCTCCTGTACTTGGAGGATGGAACTGTTATATATATATATATCTCAAACCCACATCTTGAACCAACCTAGACCCGCTATCACACATCCTGCACCGGCTATCAGAAGCGCCCCCAAACCCCTAACCTCCTGCCCGTGTAATCCTCCCACACTCCGGGCTATTTAAACGCCTACTAGGGCCCTCAGCACTACCTTGGAAACGTCCAATAGGGCCCAGAACTCTGGTCTATTTAACCTCACCACTAAGCGGCCAACCCAGTCTGACAGAATCGCTCCCACCCTTTGGGCCCCCTGCCCGCAAGGTCTTCCCTCTCTTAGGGATGACCGACCTAGCCCCCCAAACTCCGGCTGAACCGCTCACCTGCAACCGGCCCTTGGCCCGCCACGTCTCACCCCCAGGTCACCAGCACACCCTATCAAAATCGCTCTCGTGCAACTGGCCCCCTGCCTGCCTGAACCTACCTCTCTTAGAGATATTGATAATCTCAACCGCAGAGCCACTGAATTAACCCTCAGAATCCATAAGTCCATCCTGGACCTAAAGCACCTCCTCCACATCACTGAACTTTCCTTCTCGAATCTCCAGCTCTCGCAGAACGCGACACTCTTCCCCCCTGCCAAGCCTCTCCTTCACCCACTTCCACTATCCCTGAGACACTTGCGCGCCCGCAAGCAACCCTGCCACCTCTCTGAGGAGAGAAATCATTGCTCTCCTCGATACCTACAAACCCACCCCTGGCACGCTTAACCTGTCAGACCTCAGGGAAGAAAAAGTGGCTGACCTACTCATTAGCTACGAGTCCGCCTTGACAACCGCATGCCCCTCAATCCTGAGGGAAGAACACCCTATCTGCTCGGTGGCAACCAACCCCAACAGATCTGCCACCCTCCGTGTCAGAGGGGTGGCCAATAGCAACCTAGCTAGAGTTCCCATCTCTGTGTCTACCCCTGACACTCACTCCTACCCTTCCCTCACCGGCCTCCTAATAAACTGCCGATCAGCAGTAAAGCATGCATCTGATATTGCCGACCTCATCCTGAGACATACATCGGACTTAGCAATCCTGACGGAATCTTGGCTTAAGGAATCCTCTTCGCCCGACCTAGACCTCTTAGTCCCAACCAATTACAACATCATAAGGATGGACAGGCACTCAAAGTAAAAAGGGGGTGGCATTGCCTGCATCTACCGCTCTAACCTCCTGGTTACGGAAATGCCGGTAGACCCTACAGATTCCTGCGAATACCTTGCACTCTCCATCTCCAACAACACCTCCCAACTGTGCAAACTTCACATATTTTACCACCCCCCAGGCAAGAATGACACCTTTATGGACCTCCTCATGGAAATCATCACAGCCAAGGTTTCTCCAAACTCTAATTACATTTTCCTTGGCGACTTCAACTTACACTGGAACGATCCCAAGGACCCTCAGGTCAATTCCATCAGAGACTTCTTGGCTGACCAAGCCCTTACCCAAGCCTGTTCTCTCCCTACTCACTCGAAAGGCGCCACCCTAGACTGGATCATTGCTAAGGAATCAGTGGTCAAAATTATCTCTATTGACCCATGTGATTGATCAGACCACCACGCCATCACCTTCCTCCTGCCCAGCACTCATAAGGCATGGACACCTCAACCTGTGATTCCCAAACGATGGGTTAGAGACACCAAGAACCATGATCACGGGAAACTGGCAGCGTGCTGTGAAGCCGACCTCCCCCCTCAGTGCACCTCGGTCAACAACCTAGCGGATCACTATTCCTCAACCATATCAGACATTCTCGATGACCTGGCACCACTGAAATGAAAAAGAACCCAGATCAAGGACAGGAATCCCTGGTTCAGTAGATCCCTCAACAGGGAGAGGAGATCCCTTCGACAGACTGAATGAAACTGGAAACAACACCCATCAGCAGCCCATCTAAAACTTCTCCACCAGGCCAGAATTGCTTATAATAAGAAAATACTCAACTCAAAAAAAGAATTCTTCAGAACTGAACTCGAGAATGCCAAAAACCGACCTTGCATGCTGTTCGACTTGGTCAAACATGAATCCAACAAACTAGCGAAAACCTCCAAGAAAGCACCCAAACCCCTAATATCAAGCGAGGAATGTACTTCCTTCTTATGCGACAAAATCTCTGCCCTAGGAAATGAACTTAAATCCGCAACTCACCGCCAAAATCAAAATCTGCCAGCTCCACCTCCTCTCCACGCGCTGTCTTCCCATACCTCATCAAAAAATCTAGCGCACTGGTCCAACTTTAAATACTATGACGAATACTCTATCTCAAAAATTCTCGTATCCTTAAACCCGACAAACCACTTGAATGATCCTCTCCCCTTTAACTGCCTAGCAGCCGCCTCGCAGGCTATCATTTCCTCCTGGACCTCAATAATCAACACCTCCCTCCAACAGGGCTCAATTCCTGATTCACTCAAGCTGGCTAAGTTGTCCCTATCCTAAAAAAAACTACCTTGGACACTGCTTCCGCTGAGAATTACAGACCCATATCCAACATCCCACTCCTTGCCAAAGCTCTAGAAAAATGTGTGCAAGAGCAGCTGAGCCTACACATTAATAACTTCCACCTGCTAGATGATTTCCAATCCGGTTTCAGACCTGGACACAGCATGGAAACCACCCTCCTCCACATCGTGGATGACACCCTCCAAGCCCTCGATCAAGGCAAAACCTGTCTCCTAATCCTCCTAGAACTATCTTCTCCCTTTGATATGGTTAACCACAAAATCCTCCATGAACGACTCAAACAAAGGATGGGGTTAGATGGCACCATTCTTGATTGATTTAGATCCTTCCTTCAAAATCGCTCTCAGAGAGTCCTCATCAATGGTAATCTTTCTGCCCCCTCTCTGGTCACAGATGGAGTCCCCCAAGGATCAACCCTCTCCCCTACCCTCTTCAATCTTTACCTTGAACACCTCACTGAGGTACTACGTGCCGCCAATATCTCCGACCTTATGTACGCAGATGATACACAGATCTATATAAAAATCTCCTCCCCTGAGGACATTCGCTCCTTGAATGAGGCACTGAAGCTGACAGTCCATTGGCTCACCGCCAACCAGCTTAATCTCAACGCAAATAAAACTGAATTTTTCCTAGTCTCCCCACTCAAAACCAATCCTGACATCCAGGAATGGATCAAGAGCATCACAGCACTAAACTGCCCTCCCACCATTGTTTACTCTGTGAAATCCCTTGGAATATCCCTTGACGGCAGCCTGTACATACGCAGCCATATAAAATCGATGGCCAAGACGGCCAGGTTCCACCTGAGCTACCTAAGAAACCTAAAACCCTTCCTTGAAGCTTCCGACCTCAAAACGGCAATCTAGGCTCTAGTCATTTCCAGACTAGAATATAGATGCTCCACTCTCGCAGGGCTACCGAAGAACTCCTTGGCCCCACTAAAAGCCTGCTTCAACACCGCCGTCAGACTCCTAATTGGCTCAAAGAAATTCGACCACATTTCTCCAAACTTCAAACTTTGAACTGGCTTCCCCTAGAGGCCAGAATATAATTTAAACTGGCCTTCATTACTCACAAAGCTCTCTACTCCAATTCCCCTGATTTTCCCACCCATAAACTTGTGATATCAGGAGGAACCAGAAACTCCCGATCTACCAAAGACCTATTGCTGCAACTAGCCCGCTTCTGTAAGAAAAAAACCTACAATCGGGCCTTCTCTGGGGCTGCTCCAGGAATCTGGAACACCCTCCCAACCGCCATCAGAAGACTTCCGTCCTTGACACATTTTAAAAAGGAGACCAAAACCTTCTTAATGGGCAAATACCTTGTCTTATGATTACATCTCAATCACCGTAGCGACATGTTTCCACCCTCCACCTTGACATCATCCACGGCTCTACGGAGGATACCTATTATTGCACCCCTGGGCCTCCCACCCAAGAGTTGAGACTGCGTGCCTTCTTTTATAAGTGTCTACCTATTTTTACCTTTTTATCCCTCTTGTAGCCAGGACCTTAGAATGCGTGCTTTCTCTTGTATAATGTATAATGTATCCCACATCGCACCCAACTGTTCCCTCCCTTCCTAACGCTTTGTATACCACCCTTACACCGGTAAAGTGCTCTGATCCCCTCATGGGTCTGGTTCACGCTCTATAAAACTTTAAAATAAATAAATAAATATATATATACATATATTTAAATATATATATATTACTTAGCCTGGGCTGTAAATTCCGTTCCGCTAGCGGAATTTGGGTAATTTCACGTACCGCAAAGAACGCTGACTTGGCAAAAATTCCGTGATCTGCGGCTTTGCGAAAGTTTTTGCTTGTTCGCGCTTTCAAAATGCGTGTTTGCAAGATATTTCCCCCCGAGCAAGCAAACAGCGTTCGCGAAAATGAAAAAAGCATCGCAAACGGGCAGAACATGCAATTCCGCGTGTTGGCGGAATTTCTACGTGCTTGAGGGGATTTTTTACCGTTTTGTGGAGCTTTGCATAGCGTGACTACGCAAATTTCGCCCACTTCTATATATTACCTACTGGCGGTTACCAGTAGGTAGTTATAGTTAGGACCTAGTTTCCATAGGAAAAGCATTTTTTGTTTTCCCAATAACTTTGGTGCCGGTTGACGAATTGTTGCAAAATTTTCAAAACTAGTGGCCCGCTCCGGTCAGCTCCTGTCATGAAAGTTTTGGGGTGATTCGTCAAGCGGGGGCCGAGAAAAAAGGGGGGTCCCAATACATGTTTTCCCCATGCTATTTTCCATAGGAAACTTTAGACAAAGCTACAGCTGGAACTGCTGAACAAAATTACACCAAATTTGGCAAAAAGGTAGATCTTGGTTCAGAAAGAGTCCTTTGGTGTAAATCCATTCAGAAGTTGCTGAGAAATTTAAAAAAAGAAAAGTTTCAATATCTATGGCCCTGGTGTATTCGCAAACCCACCCGACCACTAGCTTCACTGTGATTGGCTGCCAACGCTCCAAACCAGGAAGTGTTGGCAGCCATCTTGTGACTTGGTAGAACCGTTTCACAAGAAAACTGTAGTAAAAACATTTAAAAAAAAGAAAAGTGGGCAGGGTAGAAATACCCTGGCCCCCTAGGCCTGCTCAGGGGGTTCCACAAGGATGCCCAGGGCCCAAAAAACCATTTTTTTAAAAAATAATTTTGGCGAAAATCGCGATAGGGCCGTGAATCCGGCCAAAATTATTTTTTAAAAATGAAGCGCGGGCGCCCGTGCTTCGTTTAAAAAAAAGCCCCCGGGTGGACCAGGTCTTGGGGACACAGTAAATTCACCGCCACCTCCCCGGGGCTGTTAAAAAAAATGCATGGGGGGTCCCAATCCCCCCACGTGGCCCCGGGGACCGACACCTCCCTGGAGCTCTTTTTTAAATGAAACCTGTGTGGGGGGGCACAAGCCCCCCTACACGCCCCGGGGACCGCCACCTCCCCGGGGCACTAAAAATGTAAATGCGGGGGTCTTTTATGGACCCCCAAGCCTGGGGAACCACCACCTCCCCGGGGCTTTGGAATGGTAGGGAGGGGGGCCACAAAGCCCCCCTCCTATAGCCCTTCATGGCCCTGGGGACCGCCACCACCGGCTCCTGCAGTGTCCTGGGGTGCCCACCACCAGGACACTGCTATTTGCTATGGCAGGATGGGAGCTGTATGGCTCCCGCCCTGTCATAACAAACACTGCTTTGGATTTTGGAAGCAAAAGCAGGTTTCCTACTCTCGCTTCCAAAATCCAAAGCAGATTGCTTTTTCACAAAGGTGAGCTGCATGTTAGCAGCTCCCCGTGTGGAAAAGCAATGCCGGCTCCCGCAGGAGGCGGGGAGCCGGCGGGACCGTGGGGGCATTAGGGCTCGCCCCACGGTCCCCAATGGAGTGGCAAGGCCCCGGGGTATGGAGTCTCTGGGGCTAGAAGTGGCCCAGGAGGGGGGCCACGCGCCCCCTCCAAATATAAAAAAAAAATACTAGCCATGCCCTGGGGGATGGGATCCCCGGGGCCGCAAATGGCCTAGGGAGGGGGGTCATGCGGCCCTCTTCCAGTATTTATTTATTTTTTATAAAATAGGGGTCAGGCCCTGGGTGATGGGGTCTCCAGGGCCCAAAAAATAGGAAAGGAAGGGGGACTACACAGCCCCCCTTCTAAAAAAGAAGAAAAAAAAAAGGCATTGCACCGAAGGCCCCACCCCCTTAGTGCATCACTCTGCAAACACACCCCGTGGCGAGTTCTAAGTTGGGCTATTATTCTACTTGAATACTGGGGGTCCCTGGGGGACATCTAGCCCACCACAGAGGTGGTCTGAGGCCACGCCCCTTTTTACACCTCTCTGCAGTGCAACTCTGTGGTGCTTACTGGAGGTATCTGGTGGGCTAGTTGGACCCCAGGGACCCCCAGGATTCAAGGGACTTACTCCCCCAACTTAAAACGCGACACAGGCATGTTTGCACAGTGGTGCAGGGAGGGGACGGGGCTTGATGTGACATGTGTGCAAACACTTCCATATATATATATGTGTATAACCTACTGGCAGTCTCTAGTAGGTAGTTATAGTTAGGATGTAATTTCCATTGGAAGAGTGTTTTATTCATTTGCTAATAACTTTGGCATTGTTTGCCGAATCCTTGCGACATTTCCAAAACGCATTCACCAGTCACTTCAGCTGCTATCTTGAAAATTTCCTGGTGATCTGTCTGGCTGGACCAGAGAAAAAGGGGGGGGGGGTCACAAAATGCATTTTCTCCATGTTAATTTGCATGGGAAACTTTAGGCACTGCTACAGCCCCAACTGTTGAAAGGAATTACACCAAATTTGGCAGAAAAGTATCCCTTGGTCCAGAAAGCACTCATTTTGTCAAATGGTGTAAATCCGCTCAGCACTTGCTGAGAATGTAAAGATTTTTCAGATGGTCAACTGAGGCCGCTGTGGATCCATGACCGCTTCCGATCTTATACCTGAGATGTGATTGGATGCCAACACTCCAAACCAGGAAGTTTTGGCAGCCATCTTGTGGTTCAGTTGAACCGAGTCACAAGAAAAAACATAAAAAAGGGGGCAGGGTAGAAACACCCTGACCGTCTTGGCCTTTTGGGGGTGGGGCCCACGGGCCCCACCAGTGCCTAATAACCTTTTTAAAATATAAAAATTAGCAGGAGTCGCGCTGGATCGGCGGGCTCCCGTGCTTTATTTGAAAATGGCCTCTGGGTTGGCCAGATCTCGAGGCATGTGTAAATATAGGAGGGGGTGCACGGTGCATGGGGAAGTCACATCATTATCAGCAGTGGAGCCTTGCGACTCCCCCACTGCCCCGGGGACCGCCTCCACCCGTGGCACAGAAGTGACTACTAAACAATGCAGGAAGGGCCTACAGCCTGCCCCCCTGTCCCGCTGACTCAGGGACCACCACCTCCCCAGGGCTTAGTTAAAAAAGAGAAAGGCCACAAGGCCCCCCGTGTGGAGCCCTAGATTGCCCTAGCGAGAGCCACCCCACAGATCCCACTCCAGCAAAGTCCCTGGGTGCCACCCCCGGGCATTGCAGTTTGCTATGGCATGGCTCTAACTTGTTGAAAGAAGAGCATGTCTGTTTCCCTGCCCGCTGTCAAGCGAGCAGGGAAAAAGACATTGCTGTGAGATCCAGGGAGCTGCATGTCAACAGCTCCCTGGGACTCAAACAAATGCCGACTCCCGCAGGATGTAGGGAGGAGGCAGGGACCACAGGGGCCTACAAGCTCCCCCTGCATTCCCCAAAGAAGTGGCCAGGCCCCGGGGGTGGAGTCCCTGGGGCCAGAAAACATACAAAGGCCGGGCCTCAGACAAAATTGGCCAAGAAGGGGGGCCACCTGTTCCCTGTTTCCTTTTTATTTCTTTTTCAAAAGGGGCAGGTCCTGTGGGATGGTGTCCCGAGGCCTAAAACAGACAAAGTGACCCCCTTTGTAAATAAATAGAAAAAAATGTATAAAATAAAAAAGCCAGTAACTCTCCAGAGGCCCTGCCCCTTTCTTCACCACTCTGCAATTGCACCTCCTGGCTTGCTGTCCCCTATGGTTGGGAGATGAAGTCCCCTTGGCTGCTGAGGGTCCTTAAGGGCTAACAAGACCTCCTGTTACATCCAGTAATCCACGCACAGTGGGATTGCTGAGAGGTGGTCGGAGGCCATGCCCCCTTTCTCCACCTCTCTGCAATTGCACCTCTCAGTGCACTTCTGGTGGCGTTATGAGGTCCACCTGCCTCCTGAGGACCTCAGGACTAAAGTAGACTTCATCCTCCAAGCAGCAGTGTGCCAAGAGGTGCATTTGTAAAGTGGTGGAGAAAGGGGGCATGGCCTCCAACCAGCTGTTAGCATTCCAACAGGAAATACATTTTTGAAAATATTTCTAACTAGACAAAATGCAAATCTGTCTTCCAGTACTATATTTTAGCACAAAATGCATTTTCACATCAATTTTGGCTGCAAGGATTCATTTTGTACTAAAAACAATAGGGCACACAACACACATGCCATGAACAGCAGCTGCTTGCATTCAGAAGTTTTCCATTGGCATGGCATAATGGCATAATTTGGGGAATTACATGAATTAAACAGCATAATTTAAATTTTACCTGGGTCTAGTAACCACCTCACATTTACTTACCATAGCATATCATTTTCCATGTTCTTGTACATACAAAGGCTACATCTCCATCCTTAAAGTATAAGATGGGGAAACAACCACTCTTCAAAAGCTGAACTATTTAAAACAATGCATTACTCTGGATTAAAAAACTCTGCATATACAACATTTATATTAGTCTATTAGATATTGCTATTCTATAGAAGTTTTGATTGTGATGGAATGCACGCAAGATATTCTTGAATTTATTTAGCAATCTTCATGCTATTTTTCAATAGATGAACCAAAAATACAGCAGATTGTGAGGAGTTCTGAGGGCTAGTATGACTAACAATATAGAAATTATATGTAGTGGTATGTTTAGTTTTTATCATGTACTTGGTTGTTCATCTTCACCTCAAATGTTTCCTGACAAAAATAGAAACACTGCCACTAGAGTTCTGCATAGTGTAGCTTTCTCAAATGATTTGGGCTTTCAGCATTTACTGGTAGTCAAATATAATACAGTAAACACATAGTAGGGTAATGCCTTCTGGTCATAGGAGGAGCAATTTTTGTTTCACTTATAACTTTGACACTGTTTGACAAATGTTCAAGAACCTTTTTGAATACTTTTTATTTAACTCGGCTCCTTCCTGGATAGCTTTGGGTTGACCCATCAAGCAGGGGCCACGAAAACATGGGTGGCCTAAATTGTTGATATCCCATGTTAATTCCAATTTTGGGAAGGAGTACAGTAGAAAACGCTGAACAGATTAACACCAACTTTGGCAAAAAAGTTAGAACTTTACTCAGAAATCATGCATTTAGTTATTTGGTGTGTTTAAAGCAGTGCTTGGGTTAGTCATAAAGGGGATACTGTCACTGATGACATCTCAAACAACATCATGGATGATATCATTAATGACATCATTGATGGCATCATCCAATGAGTGTGACAGTTTGCTATACACTGAACGGTATTTAATCAACTATATCTAGAGAAATTGTTTATAGCTTTTGTACTTCTAATGAACACATGCATTTGCAGCCTGAATGAACTCCTAATAGGACTAGCATGTGTGGAGGGTGTGAGCTCTCTGAAGAGTTATCCAAAGGACAAAACACGTGCATAGTAGGTACTTTGCAACCTAACAGTATTTGAGAGCCTGTAGGTGGTTGTGAAAAGTTGTGCACAGTCTGACATCTTTGTGTAGTAGGGGCTTGGCGACTTAATAGGATTTGAGTGTCTGGAGGTAGTGGCCTCATCGTAAAGAACTGTGTATAGGGTGAAGGCTGCGAATAGTCGGGCTTGTCCAGTTAATGTGGCTTGAACGTCTAAAGAGAGTTGCCTCGCCATGAACAGCTGTGCAATGGTTGAAAGCTCTGTGTAGTAGGCGCTTCATCACCTAATGGGGCTTGGGTGCCCTGAGGCAGTGATTTCTCCATAAAGATGTATGCACAGCGGGAAATATGTCCATAGTATGAGCTTTTGCACCTAATGGAGCAAGAGTGTCTGGAGGCAGGGGGCTTTCTGTGAAAATTAGTTCACATGGTGAAGGATGGTCATTATGATGGCTTTTTTTTAATGTAAAATAAGATAATATTACAATTCCTAATGATAACCTTACTTAATTTTTATATTCTTCAGTGAACTTCCATTTTGTAACATAAAGTAAGATGACCATCGCACAGCATGGAGTTGGGTGCTGGGCCAACTCCCCAGCATGCATGACCTACTATATCAAGTAACAATGTAAAGGGTGTTATTTTAAGTAATGCAGAACTACTGGCTTTGAAAAAGACAACAGAATATAAAAATTTGGCCTTTTGACTTTATCAAAGTGTCAGCACATAAACATTTATAAAGCTGACTTATTGGCTCTGTCAATAAATCAACACAATAATGTATCATTACCAATAATCCAATGTATTTCCATTTATCTACGTAGCAATGATCAATAACAATCACAGTCACATACATATTTTAAATAAGCCATTTCTCTACTAAATAACCAGAAACATGTATGGAGTCTTTATTTAACATTCATAAAGATACAAAACACAGCCATAGAACTAACCATAAGGGTTTCTGAATACAGCGCCCAGCATGGTGTGTTTTAAAAAATAAATATGGCAAGTCCTCCTAGGGTCAATGGCCAAGAAGACTTATTGCAACTTGTTTAATGTTCTTGGGGCTGCAGCCCTCCACAACATTTAAAAAAGGTTGGTGATGTGACTGCCCTTCTAGGGGCACAACAAGCATTATAAAAATCCTGAACTAAAGCACTTGCAGGACAGTATGGCGTGCTCCCCTTCTGGAGCAGTGAGTGTGAAATGAGTGACCCTTCTGCTGGTTTCACATTCCTTTCTTTATTATTATTTTATTTTTATTTGGGCCCCAGTTCCCCATCCTCCAGGGTCCGATCAATTTTTTAGATGAGGAGGAGTTGTAAGTCCCCCCTCTTCGAGACTTTTGAAGGCCCTGGGAAACCCATCCCCCAGACTGCTATCTTTCTATTGAGGAGGAGAATGTGCAGCGCCTCTCCCTGAGTCTTCTGAAGCTCCTAGGGAGCCCATCCTCCAGGGCTGGTGTTTTTTTGTTATGGGGAGGTGGTGTTCGGGGTCCTCTCCATGAGCCATAATATGCCCTATGGAACCCCATCGCCCGGGACCAGGTGGCAACAGTATCTCTAAGATCTCATTCCCCAGGACACTAAGGGCCAGATTTATCAAAATGTTGCATTGCACTTGCGTCACGCAAAGTCACACGAGGGCCTCACAACACTAAAGTCATATTTACCAAGCAATGCAAGGCCACCTTATGTGGCCCTATGGTGCTTGGTAAATTTGGCATGCTCAAGGCAGCACAAGTCACTGCCTTGTGTTCCTCTGCCCCAGAAGGGCCTTCGTGATTGGTCCATGGGTGTTCTCATGTTTTCACCCCTGGATTTTGGCAAATTCTCAGAGTGGTAGACCTGGGAATGTGTCAAAATGATACGCCTTCCCAATGGAGGTTTAATGAGGAGATATATCTTGATTTTTGCTAATTTGTACCACGTTCTACATGTGCTTTAATCTGCACCACACATACAAAGAGGAAAAAGCCTCAGGGGATTGGTTTTGTGCAGGAAGGTTTTCTGTCCATCACTCTTGCAACATGATGCAAAGGTACATGCTTTGCCACTAGGCATCCAAAAGTGCTCCAGCAGAAGGAGATGACAGGAATGTGTCATACAATGTTAAATATGGTACATTCCTGCACTTTCCCTTTCATGTAGTAGAGCACAGCAAGCTGTCTTGCTGGGTTGAGTGAAATATTGATATATCTGCCCCATAGTTGTTCCCAGCCCTTAGAACATGGTCAAGGAACATACATTCAACTCCCTGCCTGAACTCTACTGGGCACGGAACACAGGTTTGCTCCCACCCAGTGAGAGCAGAAAGAAAATCTGCTTTTACCAGATGGGAGCAGACAAACGCAGCTGGCTCCTGTGGCATCAGGGATGGATGCAAGCTGGGGAGCTAAGGCCTCTCATTGCTTTTGGCGTCCAAGTTGAACAGGTGCTCCCATGGCCACTTCAAAGTTGTTTAAGGCTGAGGGAATGGGTCCCCAGAGCCATGTAAAGGCTCGTAGAGGTGGGCCACATAGCATCCTCGCCTAAAATACAAATGTGGTGATGTCCCAGGCCCTAGTCCACTCAGAGGGTTTAAGTTATAGGTATGTAAACTTGTTGGCAGAAAGCTAGATCTTGGTCCTTCACTTAATAAAAAAAATCACCTGCGTGATCATGTCCCCGGGCCTAATAATGCATGGGGAGGGGGCAATGGGCTCCCCACCCCTAAAAAAAATACAGCCCTGGAGGATAGGGTCCCCAGGTGTTAAGGAGGTTCAGGGGAAAAGGAAGGCCCTGCACACTGCCAAAGGCTGTCTTTTGGCGGGAGGTGGGTGGCCACAGGGTCTGACTGCAGACCAGGCCCTATGACCAGCCTCTAGCTATGTATGACTGAATGCCTTGTGCAGAGTGGGATTGACTGCATGTGAGGGTTGGCCTTAGGGCCTGGCTACGGGCCAGGCTTTGCAGCCAAACCTCCCCATTGCACACGGCCCTAAGCCATGTGCAGCGTAGTGTAACATTAACATATGATGAATAAATATCACTTTACTGTAAAAAAAACCCTAGAAATTCAAAGACAAAACAAAGGTTAAAGAAACATTATTCATGGGTGAAAAAATATAACATTTTAATCTATAAAACCACTAAAACTCAACAGTTATAATTACAGTTATCTCAAGTAACTGTAACTCATGCCCACTGGTAACTATAACTCGCTACCTCACCATATACTGCTAATTACACTGCATATTACGTCATTCATGACATTTTTTATGACATCATTGATAATATCACTGTGCATGGTGGGGCCAAAGATTTAGTTACCTTAGGGCACAAATTCTAGTTAGTTACTTGAGATAAATATAACTGATGAATTTCAATGATTTTAGAGTTTCAAACATTACTTTGTTACTAACATTTCACCTAACTATAAAGTTAGTTTAACCTCTTTAACATAGGTTTCAGGGACGTTATGGTTAGAAATTAGCATTTAAAAAACCTTTGAAATTCACTGAAAAAAACATAGGTTTCAAGGACGTTATAGTTAGCTGGACATTTCAATCATACAAAACCAGAGAAATTCCACCATTCTAGTTAGTTCAGCTAACTATAACTCGCGCTTCCGCAATGCACTGCTGATGACGTCACATATTACATCATTCATGACATGGTCAGTGACATCACTGATGACATCACTGATGACATCTCAAATGGCATCACTGATGACATCACTGATGACATCATCCAGTGACTGTGTGTTTCTGTAAAGTTTAAATATGTTTTATATATATGCCAAGGTGTATTGAAGAATGAGTGGGTGTATAAGTGTCTGGATGGAGGATTTAGTAGGTGCGTGACTGACTGTATAAGTGAGTGATTAAATGTGTCTTATTGAATGCATGGGTTAGTGACTAAACTGTCTGAATATGTGTATCAGTATGTCTGTTGTTGTGTAAGCTGCTACATGTGTTGGTCAGTAGCTACATGAGTGTCTATATGGGTTATTGATTGGTTGCTTGAGTATTTGTATAGGAGACTGAGTTTGTGTGTGGGTGGGTGGGAGGTGTGTGACTCTGTGAATTAATGTATGAGTGGTAATTCACTGGGTGTATGGGTTCAAGAGTGCATGTGGAAACAGCTGTATGGGCAGGTGAGTGTGTGTATGGGTGTGTTGGTGAGAGATTGGATGTCTCAGTGATACATGTCCAAGTATGTACATATGTAATAGGCAGTGTATGTTAGAGTTGAAGTATGTAACTCACTATACGAGAGTCAGTGGTTGTGAGAGTGCCTGTATGGATGAGTGAGTACTTGTATCAGTGATTGTATAAGAGAGTAAGTATGTGTTAGTGTATGTTTGAATAAGTGAGGTGATGTGTGTATAACTGCATTGGTGAGGAAATGGGAGTGTGATTGATTCTTTGCATGACTGACTAGGTGTGTGAGTAACTCCATGGATGAGTGGCAGTGTGTGACTGTCTGTATAGGTGTATGAGTGAATATGATAGTGTTGTATTGATGAGTGACTGTATGTATGAATGATTGTATGGGTGAATGAGTGGATGTGTGTATAGATCAAGGAATCAGTGAGTGCGTATGTAGTAACTGGTATTGGTGTGTCAATGATTTCGAAAATGGTCGTCTGTATTTTAGAGTGGGAGTATCAAAGGTTATACTAGGGTATGAGGAGGTGCATCAGATTATCACATAGATGATGTCATCAGTGATGTCATTTGAGATGTCATCAGTGATGTCATCAGTGATGTCACTGACCATGTCCTGAATGATGTAATATGTGACATCATCAGCAGTGCATTGCGGGGGCGCGAGTTATAGTTAGCTGAACTAACTATAACGGTGGAATTTCTCTGGTTTTGTATGAGTGAAATGTCCAGCTAACTATAACATCCCTCAAACCTATGGTTTTTTCAGTGACTTTCAAAGGTTTTTAAAATATGAAACTACTCTTCTTCTATTTGTCTTTAGTACTCTTTTTTCTAACCTTTCCACAACATAAAAGAAAATAAACTGTAACACTGTTGTGTAATGTAATATATTTCAGAAATGACAGTGTTACTTATCAAATAATACAAAGTAATTTAAGATTTTGAAAACATATTTTTCTCCCAGTTTCTGCTGTTATCAGTTTCTACTTAACTTCACTATTCACAGTGATCTCATTTCAGTATCATCATAAGCAGCTTGGAAAAACAAAATAATCAACTAGATTGTGAAAAAACCCAAATGACTAATTCTTGCAAGCACAATACAAAATCAACACAAATAACACATCCAATACTATTTCCAATTTTAAAATATTACCTTTACTCTGTAGTTTCCGTTCACACTTTTCCTCAAGGCCAAAAAATGTGTCAACATTTTTTTTTAAACTATCCAGTACAACTTCCTTTTATCATCTTCCCATTTTCCCTCTAGGCCAAATAATGTATCTAAAATGTTTGTTTGAGAAATATTAAATAAGAGTTGGGTAATTCATACGGCAATCTCGGTTTTATTTTCAAGTGTGTATCGTTACAGTGACTCCAACCATTATTGCATTTTAAATATACAGTATAATGTCCACTTGTGGTAGTAGCTCTAGCATGGAAAACAATAGCCAGTGTTGCAAAAGTTCTTCCAGAAATAGATACTTGACTAGCAACAAGATTTTTAATTTTAATTTCCACTTTTCTTCCATTTGGTCTACAGCGTTGTAGCATTAAAATATATTTCCCATATCTTTGTAGGCATAATGTAGATAATTTCTGATTGACAACGAGAACATTTCATATCATGATTTACTTATTTTACTAATTTCAGAAAAGGTACAGATTTGCAGTCAAGTATTGTTAAATATAGAATTCGTTCTCTGTCAACTATAGTGCAGGAAGTTAATAAACACTGTTCACATTTGTGATCCCATTTGTAACTGATTTCAAATAAACTCTCAATCTGGATTCCTTCATCTTCTAATACTCCAAGTATAACCATCAGAAACTCTGGTGCATCTTGTTGAATATTAGGGCTGAACGTTAAAGATCCAGTTCATGTATCCAAGAGTTGGCGAATCCCAGAAGCAGTATGGATTTTACTTCTGTCAGTTCTCAATTGTTCAAATAAAGTATAAAGTGCAAAACATAATCTTTTTTCCTGACTTTCCATAATTTCTCCATAAAGATCTTCTAGATAAAATATAACGTTTAGAATAACATTACCATAGCAGTTGACACCAGAAGCATTTTCTAATTGGTATCCCACAACATCATCACTTGTTTGTATTTTCTGTTTCTTTGCATCTTTCATTTTCTCTTGAATTCTTTTCTGATTTTCAACCACACTTGATTCATCAACATGTTTCCGGTTTGAACACACAACACGTTTTTCATAAATAGGATATTCACCTAAAGTTGGTGCATAAAGTCTTCTTAAACGATTATATTCTCTTACACAATTTACATCAACACTAACCTTGTTTTCATCGAAATCAGTTAAATACAAACCAGACAATGTTCTAACTCGAGATAATGCAGCATATGCCATTCCCTCTTTAAACACAGTTCTTCCAACATTTACTAAAGCATTATCTACACTTAAACCTTGAGATTTATGAATGGTTATTGCATATGCTAAACAGAAAGGAAACTGTTTCCTATGAACATACAAGTCTTTTACAAGCAAACATTGTACAGCACAACGCCCAATCTGTCTTACCTCTGTAATCTGATCAAATTTTATTTTCAAGAATTCAATTGCATTTCTGTTTTGATAGTTTACAAATTCAACAACTTTCCCCATTGTTCCATTCACTAAGCCTACTTCTGTATTAAAATTACGCCTCAAAATGACCCGAAAGTTTATACATACACCTAAAAAATATTCTAAGCCAGCAGTTTTTAATACATACTTTTCCAAAGAATCCAATCTAGTCTGTAGTATATTTGAAAGAAGAATTGTTATTCCTTGATGCTCGATTTTATCAATAGCTTCAATGTGAACTATTTCTTGATTTTCCAATATCAGAAGCTCTTGATTAAATGTATAACACTCTTCCACAGTAGGCATTAAGCAAACTATAGACTTTTTTCTACACTATTCTTGTACAGTACTGCTGCTGGTGTGTTTTCAGTTGTAAAAAAGTTATTAAGTAGATGACTTTGTAAAGCTTGTTTACCATGTTGGCTTAGAACACCAATTCTTACATCTTTCTGAATATTTCCATACTCTTCATCGCTTGTCGCATATTCTGAGTGAGTTCTTTATATTCAAAATTTAACCAGAGATTCACATTTCCAATACTTCCCAAAGATTTCCTAGTGTCTTAATGTAGAAGAGTTTTAAAGACTGTTTCTCCTTTTACAGGAGTTAGTTGTAGTAGATCTCCAAATAATATTTAATGTTTTCCTCCAAAGAGAACATCGTAATCTGTTTTTAATACCTGTTGCATTCTTAAATGCATGAAAGCAAGCATTACATTTGAGACCATGCTCACCTCATCAATAATTAAAAGTTTCATCTTCTTCAGCACTCTTGACACTTCATAAGAAGCTTCTCCAGACAACTTCTGATATTCTAATTTGTTATCATGCTCAACTGGTAACATCAGTAATCTATGCAAAGTTATTCCTTTAACATTGTGCGCAGCTAATCCAGTTGGAGCTATTACCACACAAGACAAATGTGAACCAGTCGTTTTTTAAAGATAACTGGTCAAAACTTGAATTAAAAAAAGTTTACCTGTTCCAGCTTGACCACTAATGTACATTAGAATCACTTTAAATGATGAACATACACATTCTTTTTTTTCATGTAACAAACCATGTTCTATCTGTTCTCTCACTTGTACATATATTTCTTTCTGTTCAATATTTATGTGTTCTTCTAACTTTTCCAATGTAATATTCTCCTCTTGTGCTTGTTGCATTGCAATTTCGACTTCATGCATAGCAATTGCTGCTTCATTTTCCACTATTGTTTGCCCAAGTGGTTCTTCACTACAGGGACCAGAACTTTGACTATCTTGAGAACTTTTATTAGAAACTTCAGCTGTAATAGTCTTTTCCTGTTCAACTTCATCATTCAACATGTTTAAATATGTAGGGAAAATTGAACATGCAATGCTATCTTTACATGCATTAAAAGAATCTTCGTAGCACTCAAAATCTCCAAGCAATTCACTTTCGCGATGCAATGGTTTGAACAGTTGGAGAAGTGCTAAATAGTAACATTCTCGCTTATCTGGAGTTTCACAGCTGAGTTTCAAGTGGTTGATAAGGTTCCCTTTTGTGTGTTTTACTAAACATCCATGGCATCTAACTACTGCATATTTTCCTTCTTTTAAATTCTGTTTACCATTTCTTTTGAAGTTGTAATGTTGAAGTACTTCATACAGACATAGCTGTTCCAGATGTTGACTCCTTTTCTGATAGTATGTATCCAACATATTAGTTTTAAGAATGTTTGTACTGTCTGGTTCATTTGCTGCTATGTATTCAATTTCTTCTAATGATTTCAACATTCTATTCCGTGAGCAGGAAAGACCTAAACTTATCCAAATGATCCCACGTGATTTTGAATATAAACTTGAAGAGGACAAGTTCTCTGAACATTCATAGGATGCAATTTCTCTGTGGGAAAGCGTTTTTAAAGTAAAGCTGTATAATTTTTTGCTGAGGCTCTTCTCATGTTCAATTTCCTCCCACATTTGTTTCATCTCGTTTTTTTTCTGATTTCGTTACGTATGATGTTACATAGCATGCAACAGCAATTGAGTTGTCTGCAACATAGTGGATGCCCATGTTTGCATTCCACATTTTTAAAATAACCGGATTGTAGTCATTAATATACTTTGACAGTTCTGTTCTTTTTAAGTTGTAGGTATTCTTTGGAGATTTGCGAGTTATTGTGTGCCTTACAGAAGAAAAAAAAGAATTTACTCTTTCTTTAGAAATTACTGGACGTGGAAATCCAAACCGACACTTGTATAAAAAATGTCTTTAGACTTGTATTTTCGTCTGCAGTACCTTCCACAACGGTGACTTTGGAAACGTAAAACTTGCTGTCTCAAGCTTCTATCTCCTACTTCTCTTGGAACTTCACATGTCACATACTGTTCAATGAAAGACAATACTATCTCATCTGAATCACTGCCAAATGTAGGTGCATCCTTGATCCACAATAACATATGTATATGAGGAGAACCTCTTGCTTGGTACTCCTTTCTCCAAAAGAAATCGGTAACTTCTACAAGAGGTGGATTCTTTTTTATTGCAGATGAAAGATATCATAGCTTGAAACCTATGATTAAAATATCTGCACACATTTACAGGATCCAAAGAACACAGTTCTCCGGGTGTCTTCGTTTTAAAATCCTTTATATTGGAATTTGCTTCTCGTAGAAATTCAAGCAAATTTTCCCATGCATACACCGCACAGCTTAGGGGCTGATTCCGATCCGGGTCAGAAAGCACTCTGACCGAGTCGGATCCAGAGTGTTTTCCGACCGAGCCGGACCCCTACAGTCCGACCGAGCGAGTACGATGCGCACGTATGCTGTCGTACTCGGTTCGGTCGGACTCCCATAGAAGTCAATGGGAGCTAGTTGTACGACGCGTACATGCGCTCTCATTGACTGAATGGGTACGTCTCGAACAAGTGCGCCCCTACAGTGGGTACGCGTTGGTGCCATCTGCACCATACATGCCTGTGTGGGGGAGACCCATGTGGCTCCCCCTGTGTGCGAGTCATATGACTGCGGGTGTCGGGGAGTCCGACAAAGACCCCCGAAGTCCGACTCCGGGAGCTTTTGCGAGCCGGACACTCCGGCTCGCACAGGCTGTCCGACGTGTGCATCGTACTGTCTCGGCCTTGAATCGCATCCATTGCATGCCACGGTTAGCTTACGACCGAGAAGTATGGAGCGGTTCGGACCCGGAAACGACTCGGTCGGTGAATTTCTTGTAGCTCGCATCGTACTGGCTCGCTCGTGCAGCTGTACGAGTCGGGCGGAAAACACGCGTACGGGTCATAGTTTTTCTAGCCCGATCTCGTTCGGTGCCCTTCCGACCCGGATCGGAATCGGCCCCTAAGTGTCACAAACCATGTTGGTGTACCTAAGTTCCGTAACATACACTTCAGTTCTCCATGACGACCATACCAATACTCATTTGTTCCTCATTGAAATGCCATAAAATTAATTAACTGTGCTTCTAAATGTTCATCTGTTTCTTGAACTTTCTCCACAAATTGTTGCGCTGAAAGAAGTGATTGATGAACTCCAGTTATCAGTATGTGGTTCACTGCATAGGGCAGAGGAGACAGATCACTTTCAAACAAAAGGTGAAATATATATGGAATACACTGCAGGAATCTAGGATCTTCGGAGTATAATCTTGTTGGGTGATATTCTGAAGCAGGAATCCATACAGGTTGGTCATCATATCGTCCACCTTCTCCAGTAGGAAACAGCTGTGGAAAACAACAAGTTCTAAGCTTTTCTCCCATACACTCATTGGAGTTCCCCTTTTTCATTTGAAAAAACTCAGTGCTGTTTCCTATTACTTCTTTTGAATGTTAAGGACATATTTTGTAATGTTCATAAATCTCTTCACTCTTTGACTTGGCCACTTTCTCTATTTGACCACTTGAAATTTCAGATTCATCTTCCAAACTTATTACCTGTTCTTCCACATTTACATTTTTATAAAAAATATTATTCTCCACAAGATATAAAGTAGTCTTTTGAAGTTTTTTAACATCCACAAATTATTGCCATATTTTCCGACTCCTTGTTAGTACTCCATTTACTAGAGTGACTACGGCTTCATTTTCATCTTTGTCTCCACCAACAATTTCAATATTTTTCTTAAAATCCAAAGGTAAGTGCATCACTCTTCCTTTCAGCCCTCTTTGTAAGTCTGTTGGTCGCAGTTTGCCTGTTTTTGGCTCCATGCAAATTATAGTTTGAAATGGATGAACAGATTGAATTAGAACCGACTCATATGTATTCAAATCTGCCAGTTTCTCTGGAATAGCTACTAATTCTAACTTGTTATGTACTGCTCTAGCGAGCATTTTGTTCTCTTCTAATTTGTTATAACAATATTTACAAACACGTTGACCACTGCCTAATTCAAATTGACCTTCCACTAACAAGTAAGTTGCAAATTCCTTCCATTTATCATTATTCTTCTTTTCAGATTTGAAATAAAAATCAACATTCCTAGTTTGAATTTTGTAATTAGTACGTCGACAACAAACACAAACATTGTTTGGAATTTTAGAGCACACTATGTTAAACTTTCCGATTTCTTCTTCAAACTGATCAATGCTCATCACTTTCCCATCTTCTTCAACATCTGTAATTGTCAATCTTTCACTTTCTATACACTCCTCTTCTGAACCAAAATATAGGAACTGAATATCATCACACTTTTTTTGTACATCTGATAAAGAACCGTATAAAAGAGCTGTATTTAGTTAATTTAAACATGATGCAGGACTTTTTACATAGTACACTTTCCTTACAAACTTCTGCATTTCTGAATGGTAGTACTGCTAACATCCTCAAGTGATGAAAACACTTTTACACACTTTTCTTGAAAGACAAGCTAGAGAATGCTTATGTTTCTCAGTATATTTTCTTACATTACATGGATCTAGTCCTTGTAACAACCTAATCTTCTGTTTTACACTTTTCTGTGCATATTCTCGTAACAAATTTCGCATTATATCATGAGATTTCTGTTGAATACTACAAATATTGCTACAACCCCACTTATACATAGGAGCTTGTGTGCGTTTCCCTTGCACTTCTTCAGCTATTAACTGTTCTGCACTAATAGTAACCATTTCCTCTTTTGGAACAGGACAACCATTCTGAAATTCGTAGCAACGACCTCCAGTATCGACTGCAAATGGTAAACTATTTTCTTGGAAGTAACTCTCTTTATTAAAAAAAGGTTCACTATTAGATGTATGTTTCCATTGTCCACTGAAGATTTTACAAAAGTTGCTTCAGTTTACAAGTCTTTTTTTTTACTTTTGTCTTTCAGAATCTTCATTGTTTTATCCAAAATCAAAATGAATATTTTCTGTTTTAACTTAAAAGCAGTATCCACTATGCTTTCAACACGCTGTTTCTCTTTCAATTGCATCACTTTCTTTTTATATTTGCGGCATCCTTTTATTAAATTCTGAATTACTCTATTTCGAAAAAGTCTTTGAAGAATTTCTTGAAATAGTTTTTGTATATGGGTAACAAATATTCTTTCCTTATCATGATTTTTTTTCTTGCAATTTGAAGTCGAATTTGCTTCTCCTTACTTGACAAATCCTTCTTTTTCCTTTTTGTGATGTTATTTTCAATAAATGTTCGTAATACTTTTAAAAAAAATTGTCTAGTGTTTTTACGAGAAAAAACTCTTTTTGTAGTACTCTCATTTTCTTCTCAGTTCTTCTAGGCATTTTTAATTTTGAATCCAATCAACATACTTTTCTGTGAAAGAAATACAAGTTTCAATTGTTTGTTATATCTGTTCAATATGTCAAAGTAATCACACACAATTACATAAATTCCACTCGCAGCTTGCAGAGTAAATGCTGCATGGTACTAGAGCAGAGTAAGGGAACAGTAGGGTGGCAGGTATTGTCACCAGACATACAGCACATATTTATTGAATTATTTAGATTCCCTTTCCCATTTTATATGTGACTCCACGACCTCCTACTTTTCCCCTCGCCCCCCCGCCCCACCTGACCGTCCCACGCACCCCACCGTCCCACAGCACTTCCTCTGCACCCCACTACAGATGACTTTGTAGATACTATTTTTGTAAAATTGTGATCAGTATCCTTAGAGTCATATTGTCAACTAAATAGCACATGTAAACACTACCCTTATTAGTTCAAGACTTCTATTGTCAACTTAGCAAGCATAACACTGCACCATATTAGCAAAGATATCGTACAGACTTATATTTCATTGTGGCTGTACATAAACAAATACAGATCAACTGTTAGAGAGCAACAAAAACGACCGACATGGAGATGGAGAGGGGGGAAACATTAAGTAAGGTGTTATTCCCATTTTGGTAATGTGCCAGCCCAGGCGTGTACGGAGCTGTAACACCAGCAGAAAACCTTGTAAGTATGTTAATTTACATTTACATGTGCTTTACCACTGCAACCAACACTTTGTACCCCTGTGACTACTGTCTTGGAAAATAAACATAGCTTTATCTAGTATAAAAATAGCACACAGTGGAGTGAGACATCCCCTCCCCCCCACACAACCTGGCTCGTAGAGGGAGAGCTGCGGGCAACTGGCTCCTAGAGGGACAGCTGCCTTCCCACTCGCAGACGGAGAGCTGAGGGCCGCCTCGCAGCGGGACAGCTACGGACTGAGTCGCATAGGGAGAGCTGCAGGCTGTTGGCTAGCAAAAGAATACCTGTGACCACTAATGCGGGGTGAGGGAGGGTGAAGGGAGTATCTGGCAGAGGGAAAGCTGCCGTATATTTCCAGTATTGACTTGCAGAGATAGACTTGCGGCCCAGACGGCTTTTAGAGGGAGAACTGGGAGCCATTGGCTTGCAGAAGAACAGTTGTGTGCCAATTCACAGAGGGAGAGCTGCGGGCCGGCTCGCACAGCAGCAGTGGCGGACCGCTACAGGCCGGTGATGTGGGGCGAATGAGGGTGAAGGGGGTATCTGGCAGAGGTACAGCTGCAGTATATTTTCAGTGTTGGCCTGCAGAGTTACAGCTGCGGACCCAACGGCTCACAGAGCAAGAGCTGAGAGCCGACGGTCTGCCTTGTAGAGGCAGAGCTGCGAGCCAGCGGCCTGGCTCACAGAGGTAGAGCTGCAGGCTCAACCGCTCGCAAACGAACACGTGCAACCCGATGGGCTGGCTGGCAGAGGGACAGCTAAGGTATATTTTCAGTGTTGCCTTACAGAGGTAGAGCTGCGGGCCCGAGGGCTCGCAGAGGAAGAACTCTGCGCCAACAGGCTAGCTCACAGAGGGACAGCTATGGTATATTTTCAGTGTTGGCTTACAGAGATAGAGCTGCGGGCCCGAGGACTCGCAGAGGAAGAGCTCCAGTCAACGGGCTGGCTCGCAGAGAGAGCTGCGGGCCGGCTCACATAGGGACATCTGCGGGCTGACTTGCATACAAAGAGCTGAGAGCCCTCGGCTTGCAAAAGGATACCTGCGACCACTGATGTGGGGCAAGGAAGAGTGAAGGGAGTATCTTGCAGAGGGAAACCTGCAGTATATTTTCAGTGTTGGCTTGAAGAGTTACAGCTGTGGGCCCGACGACTCGCAGAGGGAGAGCAGCGAGCCGACGGGCTGCCTCGCAGAGGGAAAGCTATGAGCCGACCAGCTGGAACATAGAGGGAGAACTGCGGTATATTTCCAGTGTTGGCTTGCAGAGGCAGCCCTCCCTCTATGAGCCAGCCAGTCGGCTCACAGCTCTTCCTCTGCGAACCACCGGTCGGCTCGCAGCTCTTCGTCTGTGAGTCATCGGGCCCGCAAGTTTATCTGTAGAATCCGTCGGTCCGTAACTCCACCTCTACTTGCCAACACTGTGAATATAACGCAGCTCTCCCTCCACCAGATACCCCTTCACCCTTCATAAGCCCGCATCAACAGCTCGCTGCTATCTCACTGTAAACTAATAGTGAGAATATACCACAGCTGTCTCTCTCCGAAATACCTCCTTCACCCTCTCTTGTCCCACATCACCGGGCATTCCATATTATATTTAACACTATGATCACATTTTTCAAACCAAAATGGGGGTGACACATGAGGAGAGTAAACGGAGGAGTAATTTCTATACTTTTATTCTACCGTTGCTTCAATATACGTATATTGAGGGTTTTAAGTGGGATGAAAAAAATTGTGGATGTCTAGAAGGGATACCAGTGTTCAACACTGGTAAGACCCGGCCCACTTAAAGTTCTGCATACATTCAGCACAGATACACACTGTAACAATTTTCATCACTTATAATCACAGTTAGTTTACTAGTGTGAAAAACTCATACAGAAAATTTACTAAGAACATTTTGATTTTTTTTTATCTCTCAAACATTCATAAAATATCTCTTGTAAAGAAACGCCCCTCTCCACCTTTATTTCATAATAACGAGCAATAAATAACCCCTTTACCAGCATTTAGTCACTAACTACTAACACAGTGCACTGTACCCATTTGTAAAGCAGAAACAGTGTTTAGATTATATCTTAAAGTATCATCAAATGATTCAAACAATGTATACAAACACAAAGCAACGTGCACGTTTACTTTGTCCATTTGCTGTCCATATAATCTGTGCACATTCTGAAAGGGTTTGCAGTATATCACCGGTCTTCACTTATACCCAAATGTACCTCACAGTGAAAAAATGACATCCCAACCTATGCATATGTAATATTTCCAACATAATACAGTGAAGTTTTATACCATTAAACTGTTTGCAACATTCTGTATATAGTACAAATCCTACGAATATGCCAATAAATCTATAAGTTCTATTTTTATAATAAAAAAAGCTGATTAGATTATTTTTATAAACAGTACTGCTGGGGCACAAAATGGTGGTGGAAGGCGGATACAGTAAATGAAGGTGTAATTCCAAACTTTTTATGTATCGTCCCTTTACTATACGTATATTAACAGCTTTAAGTGGGATGAAAAAATTGGCGGTTCTCTTAAAGGGGTGGCAGAGCTCAGTACCGATAACACCAGCACCACTTAAAGGCCTGTAAATATTCAACAGAGGAACACACTCTGACAATTACTATCACTAATAATCACATTTACTTTAGCACTGTGAGCAAAATCGCACAGAAAATATACAAATAACATTTTCATTCCTTTTTATCTCTGACATATTTAAAAAAAATGTCTTCTGAAGAAACGTTCCTCAACAACTTGAATTTCTTAAGAACACCCAAATCCAAAGCCTTGCAGTACCACACCAGCCTTGACTAATATTGAAATCTACCTCTCAGTGTAAAAAATGAGACCACAAACTGTGCACATAACATTTCTGGTTTTTGCTCCATCTCTGTTAAGTTAATTACACGTAATTGTCTACTCTCCCCCTTTCCCCACAATTTCCAGACTAAGCATAATTTGCAAACATACAACATTCCGTTTATCTCGCCGGAATAGATATACAAGTCCAAATTAACGCTACAGAAAAATTTTCAGAACCATACAGTCTTTCACAGATGACAACTTACACTTTTCCTTTGAGAAAAACTCCTAAACATATATAAAGTACTTGTTTAATAACTAGTCACACTTTTACATATTTTAGAACCAATAAAACACTAGACTTTATTACCACTTTGTTATTTAGAAATAAAAAATACTTTAAAAGTTAAAAATATCGCCTCAAATACTTAACCACTACTACAGAACACATAACACAGCTTCTTAGTTTCTAACTGACCTTCGTAGTTGGTACGCAGATTTCAAATGTCACAAACAGATGCAATTCTTTCTTTGTCACACAGTACATGTACTACACCGCTTTCATCAAGGATAGAACCATTAATGGCATAATTTCCCTGTTGCTCCACACATAAATACATGTAAAGAACAAATCAGAATGGTTCCTTGATTTTTTTGCATTGCAAAACTTCTCTCTATTGGTTATTTTTGAACTTTCCATATAAACAGTTTTCTTAAGGACACATACAGGTGAAAAGTTCAACGTATTTATCAACACTTTCTAGAACATTCTATGACACGTGCAGGTTAAAAGTTCATCATTTTTTTAAACCTAACAATATTTTTTTTGCAACATTTTCTCCAACATTTAACGGCACGTGCAGGTCAAAAGTTCACCATTCTTTCAAATTCGAACTGCACCTTCCAAATACAATTAGCAGGTGCGTTTTATCCCATAATATGTGCTCCATGTATAAACTGCTTTTTTATTAACCAATGACAAAGATGCTTTTCCTCAAAACTAATATGCACCCTACTTTTTAGGAAACTAAGCATTTCATCTCCCAATCGGTTAACGTTTTGTATGTAAAACAAAAATGAGTTCCCCATCTTTAAACATATCTCTCATTCTACG
Organism: Triturus cristatus; assembly: GCF_964204655.1. Taxonomy (NCBI): domain Eukaryota; kingdom Metazoa; phylum Chordata; class Amphibia; order Caudata; family Salamandridae; genus Triturus; species Triturus cristatus. Next base: position 852,120,767 of record NC_140588.1, on the reverse strand, counting down.
AACGGACTGCATGAGCTACAGACATCTATCCATATCTTCCAGCCACACCTTCAAAATGCTAGTGTGGATTGTAGGACATAGATATGTTTTCTGGTGCAAGAGGTATGCAGAACAGAGACGTATTGACTTAGAACTAGCTTTACAAAATTTGCACATTAAATGGTTTGCACAGAGAGGATTGAAGTGGCACCAATTGCTGCCTTTGGTTAAAATCTGTTTGCATCTCCAACACCCTGACCTCATGATTGTGCGTTGTGGTGGTAACAACCTAGGCAGATTGACTGGGGTAGGTTTGGAACTGCTTATGAAGGACACCTTTGGACAATTGATGTTACTTTTGCCTCAAACTGTCTTTGTATATTCCAATATATGCCAAAGATAGAAGTGGAAATGGTCAAACCAATTTTGTCATAAGATTGAAAAATCTAGGAAGAATGTCAACAAAACTGTGTCTGCATACCTCAGAGACCATAGAATGGGGTCGATCTACAACAACAACATACGTTTTGATATAACTGATATCTACAGAAGTGATGGAGTACACTTCGCAGATGAGGGAGACCAAGTTTTTCTGAATAACCTGAAGCTGTGCATCCACACATACATGTAGCTCCAACTAATAAACACAAGGGCTCTTTTTAGAGCCACCTTATATTCCCAATATCGGCTCGCAGAGTGACATCTGCGGTCTGGCTAGCAGAGGGACACCTACGGCCCATCGGGCAGGCTCGCAGAGGAAGAGCTGTGGCCCGTGGGCTCGGCTTGCCGAGGGAGAGCTACGGGCCCTGGGCTCACAAAAGCACAGCAGCGTACTGGCTCGCAGAGGGAGACCTGTGGTCTCACTTGCACAGGGAGACCAACGGGCCAACAGGCATGCTAGCAGAGACACAGCTATGAGCTAACAGGCTGGATAGCAGATGTACTGCTGAGAGCCTGAGCTGCGATCTGACGGATTGACTCGCAGAGGGAGAGTTACGGGCCGACGGACCTGCTAGCACAAACACCTACAAGCTAATGGGGTGGTTCACAGAGGTAGAGCTGCGGGCCCGACGGCTTGCAGACGCAGAGCTGCGAGCCAAGGCACTGGCTTCTAAAGGCATAGCTGCGAGCAGGTGATGTGGGGAGTGAGCCGCGAGCCTGAGATGTGGGCAGAGGGACCGTAAAAGGGGTGTCTCGCACAGAAAGAGCTGCGGTATATTTTCAGTGTTGCCTCGCAGAAGTAGAACTATGGACCCGATGGCTTGTAGAGGGAGCGATGCGAGCTGGCGCACTGAAGCACAAAATGTCTGACAGCTCGCAGACCCAGACATGCGAGCTGACGGACTGACATTTAAAAGCATAACCGTGAGCTGATAATGTGGCAAGAGGGACCGTGAAAGGGGTATCTCGTAGAGACAGAGCTGCGGTATATTTTCAGTGTTGCCTCGCAGAGTTAGAACTACGGACCCGATGGCTTGGAGACGGAGAGATGCGAGCTGACGGACTGAATCACCAAATGGCTGCTAACATTTCCTAGTTTCAACCGTTCACAGCCAATCAGCCGCAAGCTCGTGCTCGTAACCCCTCAGCCAATCAGATGTCTGAATTCCCAAAAATCGATATCTGTAAAATGTGATATTTCTCAAAAACTACTGAACGGATTTACACCACTTCCACAAAAGCGTGCTGTCTGAACCAAGACCTTTCTCCCTGCCAAATTTGGCGTAATTCCGTTCAGCAGTTTGACCTGTAGCCTTGTCTAAAGTTTCCTACGGAAAATGCATTGAGAAAACACGTTTTGGGACGCCCCTTTTTTCTCAGTCCACCCTTGACCAATCACCCCCAAACTTTCAAGATAGGAGCTGATCAAAAAAGAGACATTTTTTAGAAAATTTCGTATAGATTCATCAAACGACACCAAAGTTATAAGCACATGAAAAAATGTTTTTCCTATGGAAACGTGGTCCTAACTCTAACTATCTACTGGCGTAGATGTCATGAGGGATGTCACTGACCATGTCATGAGTGATGTAATATGTGACGTCATCAGCAGTGCATTGCGGGCACGCGAGTTATAGTTAGCTGAACTAACTATAACAGGGGAATTTCAATGGTTTTGTACGAGTGAAAAGTCCAGCTAACTATAACGCCCCTGAAACCTATTGTTTTTTCAGTGAATTTTTAAGGTTTTTTAGATGCTAATTCCTAACTATAACGTGCATGAAACCTATGTTTTTTTCAGTGAATTTCAAAGGTTTTTTAAATGCTAATTTCTAACTATGCCTACAGAGATAGGACATGTGAAGAAAGAAGAAAAAATGCACAGAAAGAAAAAAAAGAAATGCAGAAAGAAGCAACAGAAGTCCTCAAAGACGAAGAAAAGTGCAGGAAGAAGGATAACATGCAGAAAGAACAAACAGAAGAGCAGAAAGAAGCCTTGCTGCAAAATCATCCTGTACCCTCAACGTTTTCAGATGGATACTGGTGGTAACTGAGTCTGACTAACCAGTCCTAGAGCCAGTGCTATGTTAAAAGACACTCAGAATACAGTGAAAACACCTACATACACTAGGGAACACTATGCGTTGGAGTCCCCCTGTGATTAGCATGACCTCCTCTGTAAGCCCCTAGTATATAATAGGGCAGGGGGATTAAAACTACCTCTTAAAACGCGCCACAGGGCGTTTTTGCACACGTCACCTCAGGCCCCGTCCCCTCCCTTCCCCACTGTGTAAACACGCCCTGTGGCCATTTTAAGTTGGGAGATTAAGTCCCCTTGAATCCTGAGGGTCCCTAGGGTCCAACTAGACCACTAGGTACCTCCAGTAAGCAGCACAGAGCTGCATTGCAGAGAGATGTAAAAAGGGACACGGCCTAGACCACCTCTCTGCAACGCAGTGCAGTGGCACTTGGTGGGCTCGTTGGCCCCCCAGGGTCCCTCAGTATTGAAGGTGAATTATTTCCCCAACTTAAAATGCACCACAGGGCGTGTTTGCATATGTTAATTCAGGCCCCGTCCCCTCCCTTCATCACTGTGTAAACGCGCCCTGTCGCCATTTTTAGTTGGGAGATTAAGTCCCCTTGAATCCTAAGGGTCCCTAGGGTCCATCTAGCCCAGTAGGTACCTCAAGGAAAGTGCAACAGAGCTGTGTTGCAGAGAGTTGTAAAAAGGGGCGTGGCCTCAGAACACCTGTCTGCAACGCAGCTCCCTGGCGCATACTGGAGATACCTGTTGGGCTAGTTTGCCCTCAGGGACCCTCAGAATTGAAGGGGAATTAATTCCCCAACTTACAACTGGCCAGGGGGCGCGTTTGCAGAGTGCTACAAGTAGGGGGCGTGGCATCCGGTGCGATGCGGGTCTTTTATTTTAAGAAGGAGGGCTGTGTTACCCCCCTTCTTCTTCTAATTTATTGGCCCTGGGGATCCCATCCCCCAGGGCCTGCCCCCTAATTGTTTTTTTGAAAAAAAATAATTTGGGAGGGGGCCGCTTGGCCCCCCTCCCAAGGCCTTAATCGGCCCCAGGGACCCCAACCCCCGGGGCATGGCCTTTTTTTTTTTTTAATTTTTTAGGAGCGGGGCTGCGTTGCCCCCCTCCTCAGGCCATTTATGGCCCCGGGGGCCGGCCTTTGTTTTTCATCATTTAAAAAAATATATATTTATAGAAACACCTAGGACATGCTGGACAAACCGTATATACCTATCACCATGACGATTTGCGTGATATTCATTTAAAGGCGACTATGCATACAATGAATCCATGTGGAATGTATTTACACCACTAGTGAAGCTCTGACGTGTCTGACACCCTACCGTGCTTAATACCGGCCCCCTCGCTGGTGGGTACTCTCCAAGTAGACACGCTTCTCATTTATTTATAAAAAACATGGGTAGCTATTGACGGGCACATTTACTACACACGCACACCAAGCCATTCAAAGGGGATTCAACAAAAAATCGACCAAAACTATGCAAGAACCCCCCCTCACAATTGATAAAACACACATCCACCGCCGGATGTGTAATACTTTTTATTTTACTCTCTGAAAAGGAGACGAACCTCACTTGAGAGTCACAGCGCGCTCCTGTCTGTGTTACACCCACCAGTGCCCGCCGAGTGCCACACACCTCTGTGTTGTATTCCACCAGCTAGTGCATATGCTATTACACTCTCTAGCCCATGTGCACTGTAACACCACCCCGTGAATATGTCATGCCACACTTACCTTCGCACGGGTTTTATTGCCTCATCTAACGTGCCTTCCTCAATGCCTATATTATAACGCACAGCACTATGCCATACATATTATAATCTGGGATCCATATCTTTGTCACAGTGCATATGCAACGTTACACTCCCCAGCACATATTTTATATTACAACTTTAGAGACTAGTTAGGTTACACAACTCTGCCCTGTGCATATTACACTCCAAGGCGCATATCGCATAGAACGCGCTAGTGCCTGTGCTATCTCGCGCTCTCCAATGAATCTGTCATTTCGCACAATGTATTGCATATTATATTTCAAGCCCCGGTTCTTATTATATCACACTTTTTGGTGCATAGTTTATACCATACACTATATCTAGTTTTCATTTTCAATCGTGCTCTCAGGACTATGCTCTATATAACACTGCGTTCACCTACCCTTTTCACTGGCATTACATTTTGCGATGGGGGGGTGGAGGGTCAGGGTGTGTTTCTGCCAAGTGAGCCCAGAGTCACAGTCACGAACGTGCTCTTCTTAATGAATAAAAGTGAGATTATGCTGCATACTTGTTCATATTTTAAGTAGTTCGCACAGACACACATTTTAAAAACAATAAAGTTCCTAATACCCACCTTCTCTGAACAGTTAGCTTGCTGCCCCATCCACATCCTCCCTATCCTCTGTGGTCTGAATCCATGGACTAGCCTCCTCCCTCCTGTCATGCATGGTCTGATGTGCTGCCACTGCCCTCCATTTAGCATGATGTACCAGTCCACTCCTCCTGCCCTCCATTGCCCAATTCTATGCCCCATCATTGACCTCCTGCTTAGCCTCTGTGCTTAGCTTACTGCCCCTATTCTCCTTCCCCCTGCCCTCCGATGTCTTTGTGCATGCCCCTGCTCCATCTTTTTTGCCCACCATGTTCCATGGACCTGCCACTCCTATCTACTCTGAGTGTTCTGTTGAGCTGCCACTCCCCTCCCACCTGCCTAGCATTGTCAGATGACTGTAACCTGTCCCTGCCACCTCCACCCTGCCTGTCCACATGCAATGCCCCTATCCCCTTCCTCCTGTCCTCCATGGTCCATTTTACTACCCATTTATTCTTCCATCGACCTTGAGATATACATATATAAAACATATTTAATTTTCAGAAAAACACACATTCACTGGATGATGTCATAAGTGATGTCATCAGTGATGTCATTTGAGATGTCATCAGTGATGTCATCAGTGATGTCATGAGTGATGTCACTGACCATGTCATGAGTGATGTAATATGTGACGTCATCAGCAGTGCATTGCGGGCGCGCGAGTTATAGTTAGCTGAACTAACTATAACGAGGGAATTTCAATGGTTTTGTACAAGTGAAAAGTCCAGCTAACTATAACACCCCTGAAACCTATGGTTTATTCAGTGAATTTCTGAGGTTTTTTAAATGCTAATTCCTAACTATAACGTGCCTGAAACCTATGTTTTTTTCTGTGAATTTCAAAGGTTTTTTAAATGCTAATTTCTAACTATGCCTACAGAGATAGGACATGTGAAGAAAGAAGAAAAAATGCACAGAAAGAAAAGAAAGAAGTGCAGAAAGAAGCAACAGAAGTCCTCAAAGACGAAGAAAAGTGCAGGAAGAAGGATAACGTGCAGAAAGAACAAAAAGAAGAGCAGAAAGAAGCCTTGTTGCAAAATCATCCTGTACCCTCAACTTTTTCAGACGGATACTGGTGGTAACTGAGTCTGACTAACCAGTCCTAGAGCCAGTGCTATGTTAAAAGACACTTAGAATACAGTGAAAACACCTACATACACTAGGGAACATTATGCGTTGGGGTCCCCCTGTGATTAGCATGACCTCCACTGTAAGCCCCTAGTATATAATAGGGCAGGGGGATTAAAACTACCTCTTAAAACAGGCCACAGGGCGTTTTTGCACACGTTAACTCAGGCCCCGTCCCCTCCCTTCACCACTGTGTAAACACGCCCTGTGTCCGTTTTTAGTTGGGAGATTAAGTTCATTTGAATCCTGAGGGTCCCTAGGGTCCAACTAGCCCACTAGGTACCTCCAGTAAGTGCCACAGAGCTGCGTTGCAGAGAGGTGTAAAAAGTGGCACGGCCTGGACCACCTCTCTGCAATGCAGCTCAGTGGCGCTTACTGGAAACACTTGGTGGGCTAGTTAGCACCCAGGGGCCCTCAGTATTGAAGGGAAATTATATCCCCAATTTAAAACGTGCCATAGTGCGTGTTTGCACACGTCACCTCAGGCCCCGTCCCCTCCCTTCACCACTGTGTAAACGCGCCCTGTGGCTGTTCTAAGTTGAGAGATTAAGTCCCCTTGAATCCTAAGGGTCCCTAGGGTCAAACTAGACCACTAGGTACCTCCAGTAAGTGCCACAGAGCTGCGTTGCAGAGAGGTGTAAAAAGGGGCTTGGCTTTAGAACACCTGTCTGCAGCGCAGCTCCCTGGTGCATACTGGAGATGCCTGTTGGGCTAGTTGGCCCTCAGGGACCCTCAGTATTGAAGAGGAATTAATTCCCCAACTTACAACTCACCAGGGGGCGCGTTTGCAGGGTGCTGCAAGGTGGGGGCGTGGCCTACGGCACGATGCCAGTCTTTTATTTATTTTAATTTTTTAAGAAGGGGGGCTGTGTGGTTCCCCTTCTTATTCTAATTTATTGGCCCTGATGACCCCATCCCCCAGGGCCTGTCTCATTATATTTTTTAGACCCCAATCCCCAGGCCCGGCCACTGTTTTTATTATTTTTAAAAAATATATATTTATAGACACACCTAGGACATGCTGGACAAACCGTACGTACCTATCACCATGACGATTTGCGTGATATTCATTAAAAGGTGACTATGCATACAATGAATCCACGTGGAATGTATTTACACCACTAGTGAAGCTCTGACATGTCTGATGCCCTACCATGCCTAATCCCGGTAGACACCCTTGTCCTTTATTTATACAAACATGGGTAGCTATTGACGGGCACATTTAATACACATGCACACCAAGCCATTCAAAGGGGATTCGACAAAAATTTGACCAAAACTATGCAAGAAACCCCCCTCACAATTGATAAAACACACATCCACTGCCAGATGTATAATACTTTTTATTTTACTCTCTGGAAAGGGGACGAACATCACTTGAGAGTCACAGCGCACTCCTGGCAGAGCCCAATGCTGTGTTACACCCACCATTGCCTGCTGAGTGCCACACACCTCTGTGTTGTATTCCACTAGCTAGTGCATATGCTATGACACTCTCTAGCCCATGTGCACTGTAACACCACCCCGTGAATATGTCATGCCACACTTGTCTTCGCACGGGTTATATTGCCCCTTCTAACGTGCCTTCCTCGATGCCTATGTTATAACGCACAGTGCTATGCCATACATATTACAATCTGGGATCCATATCTTTGTCACAGTGCATATGCAACGTTACACTCCCCAGCACATATTTTATATTACAACTTTAGAGACTAGTTAGGTTACACAACACTGCCCTGTGCATATTACACTCCAAGGCGCATATCGCATAGCACGCGCTAGTGCCTGTGCTATCTCATGCTCTCCAATGAATCTGTCATTGCGCACAATGTATTGCATATTATATTTCACGCCCGGTTCATCTTATATCACACTTTTTGGTGCATAGTATATACCATACACTATATCTAGTTTTCATTTTCAATCGTGCTCTCAGGACTATGTTCTATATAACACTGTGTTCACCTACCCTTTTCACGGGCATTACATTTTGCGATAGGGGGTGGAGGGTCAGGGGGTGTTTCTGCCAAGTGAGCCCGGAGTCACAGTCACAAACGTCCTCTTCTTCCTGAATAAAAGTGAGATTATGCTGCATACTTGTTCATATTTTACGTAGTTCACACAGTCACACGTTTTAAAAACAATAAAGTTCCTAATACCCGCCTGCTCTGAACATTTAGCTTGCTGCCCCATCCCCCTCCTCCCTATCCTCTGTTGTTTGAATCCATGGACTAGCCTCTTCCCTCCTGCCATGCATGGTCTGATGTGCTGCCACTGCCCTCCATTTAGCATGATGTACCAGTCCACTCCTCCTGCCCTCCATTGCCCAATGCTATGGCCCATCATTGACCTCCTGCTTAGCCTCTGTGCCTAGCTTGCTGCCCCTATTCTCCTTCCCCCTGCTCTCCGATATCTTTGTGCATGCCCCTGCTCCATCCTTTTTGCCCACCATGTTCCATGGACCTGCCACTCCTATCTACTCTGAGTGTTCTGTTGAGCAGCCACTCCCCTCCCACCTGCCTAGCATTGTCAGATGACTGTAACCTGTCCCTGCCACCTCCACCCTGCCTATCCACATGCCATGCCCCTATCCCCTTCCTCCTGTCCTACATGGTCCATTGTACTGCCACACCCTTCTGCCCTCCCTGGTCTGTTGTGCTGCAACTGCTCCTCCTGCCTGCCCCGCGCGGTCTGTTGTGAGGCCCCTTCCCCTGAACTCTCTTGCCTGTGCCCAGGTCCTGACCCTCCCTTCTATCCTCCATGGTCCTTTGTGCATGTCCCTGCACCCTCCTTCTTGCCCATCATAGCCATTGTGCTGCCACTAACCCTCACCCTTGCCATGCATGGTCTTCTGTGCTGCCATGGCCCCTCCCACCTTCCCTGTGTGGTCAGCTAGCTGCCCCTGACCCCCTCCCACCTTCCCTCCATGGTCTGTGTGTATGCCATCATAGTCTCACTGTTGCTCTCCATGGTGTGTCTTGTTTCTAGTGCCCAACCTTCCTGACCTCCATGTCATCTTGCTGCTCCTGCCCTGCCCGCTTGCCCCCAGCCCTCTGTTTCCATGTGCAGACCCCTATTCCCTCCCTCTTGGCTTGTCTATTCCATTGTAATGCCCCTGATCCGTCCCTCCTGCCCTTTATGGTCTGTTATGCTGCAGCTTTCTCTCCTGTCTGTCCATTATGGTTAGTTAGCCACCATTGCCTCTTGCCCCTCTGTTCTCTGTTGTCCATGTGCATGGTCCTGTCCCCTTCCTATTGCTTTCTATGGATTGTTGTGCTGCACTCCCGTCCCGCATGCCCTGTGTGGTGTATTGTGCTGCTGCAAACCCTGATGCCTGCCCTGCAGGGTCCGTTTGGTGCACCTCTCCATGTCCCTCCTGTCCTCTGTTATCCGAGTCCATGTCCCTACCCCAATTCCTCCTGCCTACCATGATTCAATGTACCATACTAGCGAACATTTTGAACTAGGTAAGAGGGAGATTTTGAAAAAAAACTGGGGTACTGATTTTCCCCTTTGAGTTACATTGAAAAAGAGGAGTTTGTAGACAGGAGACAGATCAAATAATGCCCATTTGAGCTTAAAAACATTGGACGTTTCCTGGCTGAAACGGGTCTGTTGGCATGTATGGTTGTACTACCATTGCCTCTTCCTTCTGCCCACAATGGTCTATTACATTGCCACAGCCTCTCTTGCAAGTCCTGTATTGTTGGTTTGTTGCCCCTGCCCCCGTTTCCACTGCCCTCCATAGTCTGTTGTGCTGCCACGGCCCTTCTTGCCTGCTCAGTGTGGTTAAATTGTTGCCTTTGCACCCTCCTACCTGCCTTCAATTTTCAGAGTCCATGCCCCTGGCCTCTGCCTCTCAACAGTATCCTAATGAACAACTAGATTGCTAACATTCTATATTTATTACTAAAGTGTGGAACGCCTGACGTCATCTTGATGTAATCAAAACTGTAATACCTAGAGCATTTCCTTTAGAAATTGCATATATGAGAGGGCCTTATTGGCATCAAAATTATGGTTAGTGCTCTAAAAGACTAAAATAAGGACATATTTTCTGAGTTTTCAAATAGCGACAAAGCACTTTTAAATTATTTGTTATCTTTATGTATTTTTATCCAGTTGACCACTTGATTAAATGTTGCACTTAGGGGAGAGGATGTGGTGTTCCAGAGCTGCAGACTTTGCAACTGGGGAACCAGGTTGGAGTTTCTGCTTCAGCTCAACATTCTGTGATTGGGGCAGCAAGCTAACTGTTCAGAGAAGGTGGGTATTAGGAACTTTATTGTTTTTAAAATGTGTGTCTGTGCAAACTACTTAAAATATGAACAAGTATGCAGCATAATCTCACTTTTATTCAGGAAGAAGAGGTCTCACTTGGCAGAAACACCCCCTGACCCTCCACCCCCATCGCAAAATGTAATGCACGTGAAAAGGGTAGGTGGACGCAGTGTTATATAGAACATAGTCCTGAGAGCACGATTGAAAATGAAAACTAGATATAGTATATGGTATAAACTATGCACCAAAAAGTGTGATATAAGATGAACCGGGGCGTGAAATATAATATGCAATACATTGTGCACAATGACAGATTCATTGGAGAGCACGAGATAGCACAGGCACTAGCGCGTGCTATGCGATATGCGCCTTGGAGTGTAACATGCACAGGGCAGTGTTGTGTAACCTAACTAGTCTCTAAAGTTGTAATATAAAATTTGTGCTGGGGAGTGTAACGTTGCATATGCACTGTGACAAAGATATGGATCCCAGATTGTATTATGTATGGCATAGTGCTGTGCGTTATAACATAGGCATCGAGGAAGGCACGTTAGATGGGGCAATGTAACCCGTGCGAAGGCATGTGTGGCATGACATGTTCACGGGGTGGTGTTACAGTGCACATGGGCTAGAGAGTGTCATAGCATACGCACTAGCTGGTGGAATACAACACAGAGGTGTGTGGCACTCGGCGAGCACTGGTGGGTGTAACACAGCATTGGGCTCAGCCAGGAGCCCACTGTGATTCTCAAGTGACGTTCGTCTCCTTTCCAGAGAGTAAAATAAAAAATATTACACATCCGGCGGTGGATGTGTGTTTTATTAACCGTGAGGGGGATTTCTTGCATAGTTTGGTCGAATTTTTTTCGAATCCCCTTTGAATGGCTTGGTGTGCATGTGTATTAAATGTACCCGTCAATAGCTACCCATCTTTGTATAAATAAACGACAAGGGTGTCTACTTGGAGAGTACCCACCGGCGGGGGCGCCGCGATTAGGCACGGTAGGGCGTCAGACACGTCAGAGCTTCACTTGCTGTGTAAAAACATTCCACGTGGATTCATTGTATGCATAGTCGCCTTTTAATGAATATCACGCAAATCGTCATGGTGATAGGTACATACGGTTTGTCCAGCATGTCCTAGGTGTTTCTATAAATATATGTCATGAGTGATGTAATATGTGACGTCATCAGCAGTGCATTGCGGGCGCGTGAGTTATAGTTAGCTGAACTAACTATAACGGGGGAATTTCAATTGTTTTGTACGAGTGAAAAGTCCAGCTAATTATAACGCCCCTGAAACCTATGGTTTTTTCAGTGAATTTTTAAGGTTTTTTTAATGCTAATTCCTAACTATAACGTGCCTGAAACCTATGTTTTTTTCAGTGTATATAGGTATGTATATATTTATATCTCGCAGACCCCCACGAGAGGGGAAGAATTAATTGCTAGAAACTACATGTCCCAGAAAGCGTTTAAATTATTTCCATTGGGAATGCCCACCAGGGGGCTATAAATTGCTTGCAACTAATGGGGAAAGGTTTGAATTTCAACGTTTCTGCCAAGACTTGGGGAATGGCCTGTGAACAAGGTCCTTGTGGCTCTGAAACGCGTAAGGCGAAAATAAATGCATTCTGGAGACAAATTGATGGTTTTGTGCAGTCGAGTGCGCTTTCAAGCATAGGAGAAATGCTTTTGGGTTACTGTATTTCCGGTCTCTTCTGCCGGAGAAAGATGAACCATCTAATTGACTTTCAAAGAGGTTGCAGGTTGGAACCTTTCTTAAAACCGAGTGCGGGACTGCAGAGGAATATAAAAATAACTGTGCAATTTGTTATCTGGAGGCCCACTGGATGGCTAAAATAAAATTTCAAAAGACATTAAAAATTAGCCAGGCCTTTGCAGACCCCATGAGAAGGGAATAATTAATTGTTGGAAACTACATGTCCAAGAAAGCGTTTCAATTATTTCCATTAGGAATGCCCACCTGGGGGTTATACATTGAACTAATAGGGACAGGTTTGAATTTCAACGTTTCTGCCAAGACTTGGGGAATGGCCTGTGAACAAGGGGCTTGTGGCTCTGAAACGTGTAAGGCGATAATAAATGCATTCTGAAAACAAATTGCTGGTTTCGTGTAAATTATGCCTGCAGTCGAGTGCGCTTTCAAGCATAGGAGAAATATATAGTCAATTCAGTCTTTATTCAGCTAAACAATAAATATTGCTTCTTTTAAACAGACTGAACACAGAAAAAATCTACTAAAAAATGTATATTTGACCAATAAAATCACAAACAAAATACTGTGTTCTTGAATAACTCACATCATTTCACTAGCTTACTTGTGTTGTGTAGGTCCCACTAATCAGTAGGACCTGCACGTTTGTCTGGACAACATAAACTTTGGGTGAGGTGCGTAGACTGATTCTGGGCACCACTGCAGGATATGTCGGCCTAGAGACCAGCTAGCTCTCAGTGCCACCATAAGCCCCACTCAACATAACAACGCTGACCCCTTAGGGAGCATGGAAGCAGATCCAAAACGTTTGCTCAGTCACTTGTGCTTATGTGTGTTCAGAGAATTATACAGAATACACAGTGGAATGTTTTCAATATATTTAATGAACCAACATTATTCTTTTATAGAATACATATGCTGTGATAATCGGTAGACAGAAGCAGTTGAAAGTGACTACATGCACCAAAAGCTTAAATAGTAGGTACAATTCTATCATAGTGTTAAAACAGTGTATATATGCTGGCATACAAACCCTACTCTAAGTGTACCTAAAGTGTATGTAGGTGTAGAGTAAAAAGTCTCCCCAAGGGACATCTAACCCCATTACCTGAGAGAATGAAGAACCCCATCTTGTTAATGAATACTACACCCCTCACAAGATGTCAGATCGCTGTATGGTGAAGTCTCAGCATACAGGGGCCCTCGGTGTCAACTGAAGTGCCTCCTCTGCTAATCCATCGGGATGTTCATTATTTATAACATGATGTTAAAGGCAAAATGATAATGTTGTGCGAAGATAGATGTGTAAATAAAGTAGTTTCAGAGAAACTAATCCAACATTGTCGTACATGCACATATGTGGAAAAGTTCATGTCAGAAATACTATTGTGAAAAAGAGGACAATATAAGAAATTAGCAGCTTCACTACATGGACCTTACCCAGGAAAATAACACCTGCTCCTCATACTAAGGGTCGATATATAAAAGCTATGCAATGCCAACAGACCATAACTCAAACTAAAACTAAATAAATAAGAAAGATCTGAAACCACTCTTAAAATCATCTAAAAGCAAGCTTCCCTTTAAAATATTCACAAAAAAACTTTAAAAGTCATTATACTTATTTGAAATCCCAAGCTGTCAGAAAGCCACGGTGCCTGGAAAGATAAAGCAAAAAGCTGTAATCCATTTTTATTTTTTTTTAAAACAGGACAAATTGTTACAACACGGAAAAAGACAATTGTTTTTGGGGCATATTCTCAAGAACGTGTGATAACCATCGCAAATTTAGCTTAGCACAACTTTGCATATCACAGTCCATCGCGGGAAAACAACACCATGTTAACGTGGTATTCAAAAGGTGGCGGCACCATGCGATAGTCACACAATAATGAGTCAAATGACCGTGTTAAACACAACGCCACGCTGCAAAAATGCGAAACACCAACGCCAAAAAAGTAGCGATGAGGCCAACTGTGATACATAAATCAGCGATAACCAGCGAGAGGCCTGCAATTCCCACGCCTCATGTGGGAAAACGCAAAACAAAAGCAGAGCACAAAACCTGCGATATGACAATGTATGAGCACACTCCCACATCCGTGACGTAGAACAAATGACCATCGTCCCGCATCACATAGGCATCTCCACACAGTCACAATGCACAATGACACGTAGCCTGCATGTAAACGGCGCCAATGCAGACACATGCTTGGAACACGCAGTGAAACCGCATTTTACCACGGCATTGCAGAGGGACAAGCAACCCCTCCTGCACACAGATGTGTCATGACCATGAGCAATCAATCATGCCAGCGTGGACAAATGTAGGTGCAGTGACTCCCGCTTACGTACATGTTGCACATGTTGTGGGATCTGAGTCACAGGGGCATCCCTGCATCAAGGTGGTACATAAACGACCCCACAATGAGCCCTGATATCACCTGTAGGCCAGAAATGGCAGCCAAAATGGAATGACCCTGGACACATGTGAAACACCGAAGAGTGGGATACCCTACCAACTGTGACACACAGGACTGGCAGTTCGAATACATGACATCCCAAACAGCACCACTGCACAGATGAGACACACCCACCATCCATGAACACATCACAAACTCACCATCAACACATGTCGCACTCACACCTGACTGAGGGACGTGCTGGTACAGATGAGTGACATGCACTTAGTAAATGTAGTTTTGTAAGGCATTTATTTGCAAATTCCGTGCCTGTAGTCAATCTGTGCTGTCCCATGAATGCCAAGGACAGTCACAATGTGACTTGATCATCAAAAGAAATTTGTAATGATGTCGTTCCTGCGGGCTATTCCTGCTGCAGTGGGGCGTGGTCCATCTGCCTCATCCTCATCCTCCAATGGTCCCTAGGGAGGTAGGGATAGGAAGTAACAAATGAATACAGACCCAATCAGTGCTGTATTGGTTAACTTATCCAGCTGGACAGAGGTTCAATATTTAATTTATCAGCAAGTTTTTTGGATATAAACAAACACAAATACTGAAAAGTGGGACACAAGCCTGCATCCTACTACACACACATACAAACATAAAATAGGGAGAACATTTAAGCGAGGCTCAGGCAATGCTTACAGTTTGTTTTGACAAGTAGTATGAATTTTAAGAAACAAACCACAACTAACGTCTCTACACAGTTAATAATGACATCACATTTAGTGCATGAGGCGTTTTAAGGTGTCGATGACGTTTCGAATCCAAGTAAACAATGCGTGGATCATCTTCAGGACATTATATTAGCATGTCTGTATATAAGTGCCTAAGATAACTGTAAATTAGACATAGGTCAAGAGAAGGGAGGAAATTAGGGGGGTGTATATCATCGGTATACAGCCTCGAGAGAACACAAGCTAGTCTGAACAAAACTTTTTAGCTTCAAAGAATTATCAAGACGCATTGGTAAAAAACAGTGGTAATAATGAATCACGTGGTGCAGTGAGAAGGAATAAGTGACTGAGTGAGATAATAAGTCTTGGAGTTAGCGTGACTGCATACATTTAACGCTTGGTCAAAACAATCGTGTCATGTCGATAAGGTATCAATACATTCAGCAGTATGAGCTTTTATGGTAGTAAACTAGCATTTTAATAAACAAGAAAATTGCGGTGCAGTGGAAACGTGGAGGTGAAAAAGAGAGAAATTGATCAAGAACATCACAGTGAGTGAGGAGAAAGGTTCTGTTGTGGGTATTAGACCATATTTAAGCATAAAAACACGGCGCAGTGACTGCGTGATTTAAATAGGACAAGAGGATGCCGTAGTGAAAAGGTAGGAACTCTAGGATGACCGCCGTGCTTGGCAGACAAGGGAATGCAGCAGCAAGAGGATAGGGGCTCAGAGATAACCGCTGTGCGCAGCGGACATGGTTGCCGTGGTAGAGGATGAAAGAAGATAGGCATAGAAAGATCCCTTGCTCACTTGGATCGAAACGTCATCGACACCTTAAAACGCCTCATGCACTAAATGTGATGTCATTATTAACTGTGTAGAGACGTTACTTGTGATTTGTTTCTTAAAATTCATACTACTTGTCAAAACAAACCGTAAGCATTGCCTGAGACTCGCTTAAATGTTCTCCCTATTTTATGTTTGTATGTGTGTGTAGTAGGATGCAGGCTTGTGTCCCACTTTTCAGTATTTGTGTTTGTTTATATCCCAAAAACTTGCTGAAAAATTAAATATTGAATCTCTGTCCGGCTGGATAAGTTAACCAATACAGCACTGATTGGGTCTGTATTCATTTACTTCCTATCCCCTACTCCCTAGGGACCATTGTAGCACAAAATACTTGATTACTGAGGTCCCTGGCTGACTTTACTTGAGTCCCCTTGTTGTTTGAAAAGATCATCCTCATCCTCATCATCCGGTGCCTCTGGTACTGGTATCCATGGTGCCTTGCTGCGTACACATATGTTGTGCAACACACAACATGCAACGATCATCTTGCACACGATGTCTGGCCTGCACAGGATCTGTCCCACAGTGACGTCCAGGCACCTGAAACATGACTTCAATACGTCAAATGTGCTTTCCACTATGGCCCTGGTGCATTTGTGGGCCGCATTGTACTGCCTCTGGGACTGTGTGTTCGGGGCACGGAGTGGTGTCATCATCCAAGCGCAGAGTGTAGATACCTGGTCACCTGAGACAGTGCAGAGAGACATGAGTCAACAGTTGGTTCGGCATGATGTGTGGGCAGGCTCACTGTGTCATTGGTGTGTGATATGTGTGACTATGTGATTCCTGTATTTTTGCAGGGATTCTGCTCATGCACAGAACTAGGCGCAGGAATCCAGGACCTTAGTGTATTGCTTTGTACCAAAAAAGCCACCTCAGTGCCCAGAACCCCAATCCGACTAGCATTAGTGTCTCATTCGTTCTCCGTACTACAGCAAAGCTACCAATGATTAGACAACCTAAAACATGCGACTTAATGAACTCTCAGGAGTAGTGGGAAACAAGAACACTCTTTCGTTCACAATCATACTTGTCCACAACATGAGTAAACAGAGACACTGTATAGTTTAAAATATTTATTCTTAACTAACGTGCTCTAAGATGCAGTACTCTAGCCAACACAAGCAGCATAATGCATAAAAACAATATAATTAACATTGTTACAATTCCATAAAGCACAAAAGAGGAAATCATATTATAATGACAGTGGAAACAGAACTATAGCTCCTTTTACCACCCTCCCCGTGATCAGGACAGGGTGGACAGAGATAAAGGGAAAAAGCCTGGCCAAACTCGCCCTGTGCTTGAGTGTAGACCTCTGGCCCATGCGGCGGAAATAGCAACGCACACAACAGTTGGCATGTATGTTCCCGGGCCCCGAGCGGGCTTGCTCACCCTCATGTACCCCTTGGACGAGGCTGAACACCGTGGGCATGGCACAAAGCAACATCGCACATTGTGTGATGGGTGGCGCCGGCACCACACCAGACACACACGCATCAGTTGCCTCTTTCCCGAGGCCTAATCTCAACCACGCCCAGAGCCACGTGTTGAAAGACCACACCCCACACTGTACTGCTGTATGCCGGTCAACTCACTTACTCTCGCAGGGGGGGTCCGACACAGCCACATGTCAAAGGTCTACACCACTGCCTGAGATGACAAGGTTGCGCACGCTGTACACAGCAGGATGTGATGTGGTATGGCCCGGTGCCCTCATGCATACATAATGATCACATGGACACAATGAGATAATTTGTGGGACGGGCACGTGCGCCCGGCACCTTTATTGCCAGGGTCACACGTCCAGTGACGCCTGTGCTGGATGGGTGTAGGGTAGTGTAAGCAACACCTCAGGGGTTGGCTGGTGGTGCCAACAACTACAACAGTGATCTCACAATCAGAGGTCCAAAGTACAAACAGCAAGGGTCCATGACTTCAGCTGCACAGAGTTAGTGGCACAGGATGAACTGCGGCAGGCACAGGCACACTTGCAAGGAATGGTGACTTGTGGTGTACTGAAAAAGGGCCACAAGAGCTGAGCGGGTCCTCGTTGATGTCCCAGGAGAATGTCGCAGAGTTTTATGGGGGACAGTGGAGGTTGCCCATCCAGGGAATGATGCAGAGGGCAGGAGCAAGCAGAAACAGGCATAATGTAGGAGATGAATGCTACAATCTCCTGTATCCCACCATGTCAATATCAGCTACATGATGAAGACAACCCCCAGGCCATGGACTCAGACACCTTAATAGTCCAACGGGAGGGTGCCCATGACTCCTGGCACAGAGTCAGTGGCCCCAGAGCTGGAAGGGCATGCAGCCTGTGATGAGGCCTGTACACTGATATCAACTCTGCAACTGACAAATTAAGAGTCAGTTCGAAATGAATGTCTGACACGACTGCAGTGTGTGCCGGAGGCAGGGGTCATCGTGGGCTAGCCTCTGTGCAACCAGCTCCTCCTGGATCACTAACACACGGTGTTGGAATGCCATGTGGAAAGGTTTCCTGGGTGATGGAGGTGGAGGTACCAGAGCAGGGCGGGTGTGCACAGAGCGATAATGCCGTGTCCTGGCTGGGATGCACTGGAATGGATTTATCTGAGGCCTGCTGGACAGGTGTGTAGACCTAAGGCAATAGTCCGCAAGGGACCACAGACACGTGTGGTCGGACTGCTATGCAAGGAGTTGGTGGCACCACATCGAAGGGAGTATAGGGATTTGAGCTCTGCCTTAAAAATGTACTCTGCCATTGTGTCATCAAGACTCAGTTCCAAATGTGCAACCTACTTGTCTGCTGTGTATGCAGGTGGAGTGCGTCAACGGGAAAGAGTACTGCGTGCCTTGCTCGTGGAGGCTGTGATGGTCTGAGGAAGCTGCCATGGTCACGGGCCTCAGGCATGGAGCTAGCACAAGCATGTGTTGGGCACTCTTGGAGACACGCTGGTGTCGGCAGGTGTGCAGTGTGGCCAGGATGCGCAGGGGCAGACAAGACTGGTTCTGGGAGCTGCAGCCCATGGCGGGGTGTGAGGCACCACCCTGGCAGGGATTGATGGCCATTCCGGAAGGGAACCACGCCCAGGGCTACGTGCTTAAAACACTGCGCTAGCCTGTCGTACGCCAGGCAAGCCCACTAAGCACACGCTTACAGGGGGGATGTAACACGCAACATTTCCGAGATCTTCCCCACTGGCTGGGGTGAAATGGTTGCGATCAATGTCTAGAACACTACCACCACCAGCAGTATTTGTCGGCATGGATATGTCTCTGGTCTACATACTGCAGTGTGTCCAGCACATCCACGCCACAATTGGTAATGTATGCATTCTCATTCATGGGTCACTCACCTCTTTTGCACATGCCTGGGTGCCACCTGCCTCCACATTCCGCTGGTGTGTGGCTGATGTGCCATGCCGTTGGTGGGTTATATACATGGCTAGCCCAGGTTGCCACAGTAAGTTGTGCTGTCATGTCTGGTGGGTGGGCATATCGTTTGGCATGTTGTTTGTGGGTTTGTGATGTGTGTATTGCCAGAGTTGTGGGTTGCATGATTGTGGAGTTGAGGTGTGTGGTGTGTCCAGTTGGGACTTACCCATGCACTGCATTTTCATAGGTGCCATCCTGGAAGCGTCGGTTTATGATGGACTGTCGGAAGATGTAGGAGTCGTGCACACTGCCTGGGTAGTTGGCGATGACATTGGTGAAGAGTCCCCGGTGGTTCACTACTGCCTGCAAATTAATGGAATGCGTGTGCTTTCTGTTGCAGTAATTGTGTGCAGTGTCGGCAGGGGGGACAAGTAGGACATGTGTCCACTCGATTGCCCCCAAGACGTGTGGGAATCCAGCTATGGGGTTGAATCCTTGCTTGGTCTCCAGCTGTTCCTGCACAGTGTGAGGGAAGTATAGGTACTGGGGTACCAAGCTGATGATGGCATCCAGGACAGGTTTGAGGAACTTGGATAGGGCTGGCTGTGAGACTCCTCCGACTATGGCAGTTGTTGGTTGGAATGTCACAGAGGCCAACAGGTGCAGCACAGCCAGCAGCTTTGTCTGCGTAGGGATGTTGGTTCTCCGCTGTGTTGGTGCCGTCAGCCTGTGGGCAATGATGTTCAGGATGCGTAGGATGGTTCTCCTTTTGAGCCTGTAGTGGGCAATGACATGCTCTGGTGTTACATCTGTGAGGCTGGTGCATTTCCTGAAGGTCCGCTCTCTTTGTCTGCACTGCCTCTGTGGTGTCCGAGGGGGAGCGGTGGGGGTGGCGGTCCTGGAGGTGGTGGAGGAGGGTGTTGTGGCCCTGTTGGGGTTCCGAGCAGCATGATGAGTAGCTCCATGGCATCTGTTGAGCTTCAGTTGTGGCTTTGGGCTTGGTTCCCTTTCTGGTGCTGTTTGTGGTCCGACTATGCACCAGGTCGGAGCAGGTGTTAATTTTCTGCTGCTAACGTGCCTTATCGCCTGTTTTGGGATCTTATCGCCATTGTGGCTGGGTGTTGAGAATGTTGTGGAGGGGTGTTGTTGCTGCTTTTTGCTCTGGAACGCCTAATCTGCCTCTCATTAGCGATAGTTGCAGTGGTCATACGTGGTGATGTTTTTTTAGGGTGCTATCGCTGGAAATCTGGTGTTTGCACTGGTTTGTGAATGGGGCTATACATTTATTGCGACTTTGGCTGCGCTAAAGTGCTGTTAACTCGGTGATAGCTCCTTGAAAATATGCCACTTTGTGTTCCAAGTGGTAGATTCAACATTGCTGTTGCCCACAACCACAGACTACGGTCTCAGAGGAGCCCCCTGAATCAGGTTAATGGAGCAATTTGCTCAGAGAATCGAATTGTATGTTGGAAACATTTATTGAAGGCCATAGCGTTGCCTTCCTAACTGTGCAGGCAGGTCGAAACAATACTTTTTGGAAATAAGTGACTATGGAATTAACCGTCATCAGATAAGAGATGCCCGGTTCCATCCCACAGCAACCTCGTTCATTCAGCACAAAATAGCTCCCATTCAAGAGCAGCTTGAAAACCAGATGAATCACGGCAGCCGGGAACCCTCCAGATAACAGGACAAGTTTGCAAGAGAAGCATTCCATGTCCCATGAAGAGAAATGTCCTTGCAAACTAGGGCCCGCTTACAGCACCCTCACAGTTGGAACCACTAAGGAAATCTTCTGTGTCCCCAGTCCTGCATCTAAACCTGAATGGTAACTGCCAGTATTCATGCACATATCCTTCCCTTAGTACTTTGTATCTGCCTACCTGCTGGTATTGGAGAAAAAATTGGAATTGGAAAGTCATTCCTGGTAGGGTGATATAACATTGGATTCTCCCGTCTGTGAGTGGTGTCTCTGCCATTCTAAAAGGTTATTGGTCTAACTTTTCAATGTGCAACATGGTATACTTCGCATCTCTGTGTGTTATTACTTTCTGTCTTTCTGTTAGATCGTATGCAGAAAATAGGCTCATACTATTGCTGTAATGCCATGGCATGTGGCCAGAACTTAATGTTTGCAAAGTCCAGCTTAGTATTACAATGGACAGTATTTGTTACTGTCCATTCTATAAAACATAGGGGTCAGGGCTAAAACCCCAGCACATGACAGCACGCTTTACAGCAGTTATACTACCAACCAACTGAGCGTTTATATTAGATTACTTTCACTATTTTTGGTGTGCAGGCCCATCTCTTCTTTACACTCTATAAATTAGACATGTCTTGCTCATAACCTCAATCACAGAAGACACTATGTTGCCCAGTGAATACAATCCGGATGATAATTTGTTCATACCGCTGTAGACCATAGCCAAAGCCTTTTCTATATTAACCCTGTTGATTATCAGCAGCTTTGTGTTGCAAAATTTTCAACAGCTTGTTGTATATTCCATACAAGTGCTTTTGAAGTGGGTTCCGGGGAACTAATAGAAAATCTCTGCGATCCATGTCATCAGAAAGAAGGACAATTGTTGCGTTACCTGAGAGAGTGTTGAGGATTTTGGCCAATCAAGGCACAGCTTTCCAACACTATATGTTGTCTCCACCTCAGAGTGTTCTGTTTGCGCATGTCACTGATCAGGTCTTTTTAACCCTTCAGCGTTACCTAGATATACAGATTGACACCCATCTGTATCAATAGGCCAAACCAACTATCCATTCCAACTGGGGGGGTAGATTTACAAGCCGTTTGTGATACTTTGGCACTGCTGTTCTGTAAAAATGCAGCCAATTTACAACGTGACGCATCTAGGGAGATGCGTCACGTTGTAAAGCCCTGCGTCACATTAAACCTGTGTCAGGTATAATATATGCAGGGTGGGCGTTCCCACGTAGGAAAGCCTCGTAAAAGTGATAAAGTGAAATCTACGCGATTACACTGCGTCACTTCTAGGACGCCACTGCGTCAAACCCTAATGCCTGCTTGAAGAAGGCATAAGGAGTGAAGCAGTGTAGTGGGAATAGTCCTCAAAATGCATTTCTGGAGTTGCATCATGCTTGCGACACAACTCCAGCAATGTGTGACTTTTGCCACAACAGATGCGTCAGAATTTCTGATGCATCTTTCAATAATTGGGCCATGGTGCGTCGTATTGTAAATACGGAGCATCCATGGTTGCGCAAGGGTTTCTCTGTGTGGTGCAGGGAAAGTGAAGCATCTCTACAGATGCATCACTTTCTTGTAAATCTGCCCCGGGGGTCTGTTGAATTAAAAGAACCAGTACGTATCATGGTGTTTAATGCATCCTCACTGAAGTGTGTTAAGTGCTGCCAATTCTCGACTCTCAAGAACACGGGAATGAGGGTCATAGTCAAATCCTTCATTTTGGGTATTCCAAGACAGGAAGTTTGTTGCACTGTTTTATTCAGGAAAATGATTTGATGTGGTATGAGGCATGCTTTAGTCTAAATAAAGCTTCAATTCCCTGAACGTTCCATGTAGTCTTTGCAGGTTTAGTTGCAAGTCTATAATAATAGGAGGATGGGTCTGATGTATCGAAACCAGAAAAATAAGCAAACTTTTATGCAAATGTTTTTAAACTACCTTTTGTTAGTGTTCCCGGTGAGTGTAATTATAAACAGCGCGTGGGATACTAGATTTGTGTGACAAATAATGACCATAGTGTTGATAACAAAACATCGCCAAAATTAGAAGCACATCATACAATTCATCATTTGAAAATTCAGCTCATTCCACTAGATCTACAAGCAAATTATGCACATTTTCAATGTCCCATTCATAAGAGAAAGTACTAGAGGTGATGATATCTTTTAAGGAAATCTTAAAAAGATATGGAATTTGTAAAAGTTTAGTAAGACCATATACATCATACGATACCCTATTCCATACTATTCCTTCCGGAACTTGAACTGCTGTAATTTTCACCAGGGACAGGCCCCTTAGTTTACAGTGCGATGATACATGTGGTTTCAGAACCAAGTTCACAAGCTGTGCGGCAGAGCATTCTGGGCCATAGTGTCTGTTAAGGAGTAGAGAGAGTATACACTTAAGGCTTGAAAGGGAGGGATGGTGGTGGCAGCTCAGGTTCACCTAAATCCGATGAGAAGTTGTCATGTGCAGAAAGTATCAAGACGCCATCCGGTCTATTTTCAACAGCTGAGCAGGTTTTGTAGAACTGGGAGATGACTCAATCAGTGGCATATTCACATAGACATTGTCAATTTTCTGAAATGAGATGTCAGTACTCATCGACTGTACAGTTGTAGTTGTTTCAACAGGAAGAAGATTATTTCATTGCTGTTTACAGGTTCTCTTTGCAGGGGGTAATCTTCTGTTGTTATTAAAGCATCCATATGAACTTCCTGAACGGTAGCAAGAGGAGTGCAGTGACTACCCAGGAGCCCACGCTGTTTATTGTTGAGAATCGGCCACATGGTGTGGCTTGATCAGGTCTATTGAGACAAACCTTTTGTCTTTGGGACGGGCAAGGGACAGAAGAAGTACAGTTCTAGCACCTTTGACAGCCAGGACAGGTACAGTCGCTCTGTAGGATGGCCCAAATTCTTTCTTGTTCACAAAAATGTATCTCTGACTAGGTCCCCAATCTTGGGGACCCTGGCTGGTCTTGCCAGTACAACCTTCACTCCTCCGGTGGCAGTGCGTTTTACTTAGACATTTCTTTGTGCGACATGGAATTCATTGAGTTCCTGTAAAACAGCCAAATGTTCATTGATGTCAAATGGTGTTTCCACCACCACTGTACTGACATTATTGAGGTCTGGTACCCACATTCTAACACCGTACAGGAGTTCGTAATGAGTACGACCCCCTAGGGATTTTCTTGGCA
Organism: Triturus cristatus; assembly: GCF_964204655.1. Lineage (NCBI taxonomy): Eukaryota > Metazoa > Chordata > Amphibia > Caudata > Salamandridae > Triturus > Triturus cristatus. The sequence continues at coordinate 852,096,496 of NC_140588.1, read as the reverse complement.
TGTTATTGAGTGCCCCCTGGACCCCATATAGGTGATTCACCCAACTGCCACCCGAGCCTAATACCCTTGCTGTTAAAGACTGCTTTAAGAGACAGTTTTTCCTCTCAACCACCAATTTTCACTCCGGATGGAAGTGGAAGGAGTACCGCAAGTAAACACACCCATACTTCGCATGGCTTCTTTGTAAGACCGAGAGCTAAATGCTAGGCCCTGGTTTGAATGTTGTGTGCCAATTGTGTATGTCCTGACTAAGACTTGCAAATATCCCACAATAACCTTTATAACCCACAGAAGTTTGGAGCATGAATCCACTGCCACCAAGATAAACTTGTAAGACCCATCTGAGTGTAAGGGGCCACAGGCATCCAAATCAACAACTACTAAAGGCTCGTCTGAGATGGGGGTGTCTGCAGTGGACGTGCTATGTTTGAGCCCTTCATTAGCTGGCAGTTGCCACATTTGAGGATTAAGTCCTTGGTCTGTTTTGTAAGACCAGGTCACCAAAAGCTATGCTTCAGTAATGAAACTGCAGCAGTGACCCCTGTGTCTGCTGACCGCAGACTCTCATTTGCAGCTAGTATTAAACCCAATCTGTGATTAGTGTTTGGTATTGTTCTATACCCCACCCCTGGAACCTGAGCATACAGAATGTTTTGTGCATCTAACTTGTAGGAGTACTTAAGTGGAAAACCTTTCGACAGGTGGGTGTTTTTGCAAGCATCATTGACGTCCACCATGATTTCTCGATCTGTTCTTGTACTTGAATGAGTGATTGCAGAAATGGCAGCAGAGCGAACTGTTGCCTTTGCGGCCTCATCGACCATGGAATTCCCTTTAACATGAATGTCACACACTGATGACTCAATCTCGAATAACATGAACCTATGGCAAGCATTCTTTAAGCTTTGCCACCTGTTCCCAAAGCATCTTGTGCTTGAATCTGCAACCCTTGGAATCTCAAAATCCATTTTGGCCCAATAGTATGTAGTATGAATTGCATATATAAGTGTGGGGAATATAGGATCAATACTTTGTAGTGCCATTATTAGGGCTTTGAGTTCTGCCAGCTTCACTGTACAGTTCCCTAAGGACTGGGTGAGTGTTTTTTCAGGCCAGAACTTTCCATCATGCATGCACCCCTTTACGATTGTACATGCCGTGGAATATTGGTGTTGTGTCCCTATGGCAGGCTGAGCAGATCCATTGGTATAAATTATGTATTCATATCAATTTAGAGGCATTATTTCATTCAGCAGAGGATATTCTTGTTTGTACTGCAGGAATCCTTATGTTTGGAGTGTAGAATTGAATCTGTAATCTATATATGTCACAGTGAAAGAGTTAGCCCTTTGAATCCATCTTGAAGTAATGTTTTGGCATTTGGAAGGCTCGCTTTGGTATTAGCCTCTAAGGTCAGCACTGGGGTAACGATAATTATTCTGCTACCCTGAGCCAGTGCTTTCACTCTCACTACAGCAGGTTGTACTGCTGTGAGAATATTCTCATTGGGTGCAAAGCACATTTCAACGTTTGTGCCCAAATGAGATTTGTATGCAATAGGTACGGTGTTGCCTTCAATGAAAGTGATGTAGGTGTACACAGTGGGTTCAGCAACTAGGTGGATCACAATGTTGATTGTGTTTATGTATGTGTGTAAATGTTTGGAAGCTATCTTGTCAGCTTGTTCGGAATGGAAAATGCTTGTATGTTCATGTGTCCAATGGTTGATTGAAAAATCAGGTCTAATCGAGTCGTAGAATGGTTTTACTCATTCTGCGTGATCCAAAATATATGTTCTTCCAAAAATTTAAAATCCTAAAATGGATTGTAATCTTTTTAGAATCATTGGAGGTTGGAGCAACGCGCATTTCTCAAAAAAATGTGCTTCAGGCTTTTGCCTTCACTTGACAGCTTATATTACAGAAACAGGACATTGAGGTGGGCAATTTTAGTTTTTTTTTTCATTTAAATTTGTAACCCAAGTGAGCGAACCCAAGGATTATGTGGTTCACTGTAGCCAAGTGTTCCATTAGCTCATAGTCCATCAGATAAATATTGTCTACATAAGACAATACCTCCTCATCAAATTTTGAAGTAACTCTTTTACCCCTGGCTGGGAACAGCCTTGGGCTGTTCTTATACCCTTGAGGTAAATAGCAAAATTGACGCTGTGAACCTGCAGTCAAATATCTGCTTCCAGGCACTCTATACTGGCAGAAAAATCTGTTTGAGATATCTAGTGGTGTTTTGTATTTCTTCCGCACAATGCTATTCATCACTGCAGTGCTATGTGCATTTTGTACGGCAAATGTGTGTGTGGAAGCATTCAAACATCTGTAGTCTAAAACTAGACAATATGATTTGTCCGGTTTCATTACGGAAAGCAAGGGATTATTCATGCATGAGGTGCAATTTTCTATTTCACCCTTGTACTCAAGTTGTTCTAGGATTTTGCTAACTTGCTTTTTATCTTCATGTTTTACTGGGTACTGTCTCTGTGGCTGAGGAACTGATTTTAATGGTATTTCGTGATGAGGAGTCTCATCATCCCACTCAACCTGATTGCATTAAAGTGCAGGCGCTAGTGCTAACGCCCACTCCTGCACGTATTAATGTTGAACTGTTTCTGTAACAAAGTCGGAAAAAGAAGGTAAAATGACCATTTCTCCCAGTGGGCACTCCATTACGAACTCAGGTGGCCAATACTTTTCAGACAAAAGAATGTCATAACCGTGTGTCAGGTTGTCCCAAAAGAGAGCCTTGATATTTCTGGGTATGTCTCCCTCCATTTCAGAACATTATTTTGTATAAACAATGTGGGACACTTACACTTGTAACCGGTGTTTCCACCGTGATGTGTTCATTTAACACTACTACCACAGGATAATCCATCAGGTACTGGCAAGCTATTTTGACTTCTGCCACACTGTCCAGCATCATCACTGCCCACTCCCCATTCAGAAGCAGCGTGCTCAGTAACCTGGACATGTCTTATTTTAATTCCAGCTTCCTTCTTCTTTTTAAATTGATGTTTTTGAGTCTTTTGCTTGCCCTCTTTAAGGATGTAGTCTGAAGTGTGATGCGTTTCCCTTTTTGACTTCACAAGCTCTTCTGATCTGCACTCTGACCGTCCACCTCGGATGAATCCAGAAAGGAATGAGAGGAACATGCTTCAGTATCCTGATGCCTGTCTGGTTTTCTAATGTTATCACAGTTTCTTAGATTCTATTTTTTGTCAGTGGATTCCTGCTGAGAAGACCCACCCCATGATTGTGTCTTATTTTGTTTATTATTTCTTTGCTTATTGTTGCCGCCATGGAAAGGCATGCGGTAACTGCATGCGGGGTGCCGTTGCGGGCCCCCAGGTTATTGGGAGGGTGGGGGCTGCACATGGGGGGTTCCCCCTACATTTGCATGCACAACATGGCAGGCACTGCGCGGTGCCTGCCACGTTGTGCATGCAAATGCACAACATGCCATTTTGATATTGCGGCTGGTGCTGCTGAAAGCACTGCTCGCCGCAATGTCAGAAATGCGGGATGCGCCCGCCAGTGTAGCAGGGCATCCTAATCTTCCCCACGGGACCGGCACACATATGGCGGGTGGTCCCATCTCTGTTAGGGTGGCAGCGGACAAGAGTCCGCCCGCCATCCTAATCAGCCCCCTAGTGTGGACTGCACAGATTCTGAATCACAGGGATATGGAGTGTGATCCAAATATCCGAATACATCATTAGGATTGCTGCGGGCATTCTGCACCTACACAGAACTATGCGCAGGAAAACAGGACCTCGGTGTATAGGGGTGTACCAACCTATCAACTTAGTACCCGAAATCCCAAAACAGACTAGCTATAGTGCCTCATTTGTTCTCCTCCAAAAATCACGGAGCTACAAATGATTAGACAACCCAGAACACAACACTCCCAACATGCTCAGGAATCGCAGTAGCAAGACATACTCTTTCTCTCACTCACATGTACTTGTCCACAATGAGATTAGGCAGAGTCACTGTATTAGTTCAAAATGTTTATTTTAACTATCATGCTCTACAATACAGTATATGAGCCACTACCAGCAGCAAAATGCATAAACTAAGAATTCCATAGAATACAAAGGGGGAAGTAATTTTATAAAGACAGTGGAACAAGGACTAGAAGGTCTAACCACCCTCCCCTTGGCTGGAAGAAGTTTATTTATTTAAAGGAAGTTCTCTGGGCTTTGACAGCAGACCCCATACTTTAAATCCTGGATGTAAGGTTTACATCATAGAAACAACATAGCTTGTCTAAAACAAAAGATAACAGTGGAACCTTCAATTGACAAGCACCTAACCTGATATAACTCTCCCTATTTCAACCCTATATTTATGGGAAAGATGTGTGCACACTCAATAGCACCCACTGTCACAATGCCTATTCCATAAGGAATCAAATGTAATTCACAAAAAGAGAGAGGTGCACCACACGAGAAGCCCAAAGTCACACAGTTCATACGTGATTGGGAATTGTCTTCAAGAGTCAATTTTTATATATTCATTTTATTTTCGTTTTTCTACAGAAAGACCAGCCGACGCGTTTCGTCCTAAACAAGGACTTCTTCAGGGCATAAAGATATGGCAACGTTCAATTCAAGGAAAAAACTTCCAAAGTGTTTCACCAAACATAAGATGATTCAAAGTCGACGGCGTCGTTCCCGCCAATCAGTTAGATTCACGCCAAAGTTTCATTGTAGTCCAAGAGCTGAATTCTATATGGGTCCCACATTCACAGGAATACAACACCCTCCGGTTCTACAGATGTGGGCAAAGGTCAGCGTCACAATATTCTTGTCGCAATATGATAGTTGCCAGACAAGTGTTCAAAGCGCAGTCTGCAGCGGAAATGGTAACGGTCAAATACCCCAGCGAGTCGCAACATAGCTTGTCTCCATGGAATGACTTTCTCCAAGTGTGTGTTAAAACAGCATGCATCCCGGTAATATCAAAGAACGAGTCTCCAGAATAGCAGCTGTGTTTAGCATGTTATGTCTAGGTGCTAGGGACTGACCAGAACATAATAACAAGGGGCATTGTTTGTCAACCTTGTACAATGTGTTCAGACTAAACTCCAAGAACACAACAGAGAACGTAAAAGCAGACAGTTCTCATGTGAAAGACATAAACAGAGTCTTGCAAAAATAAAGTCATGTAGTAACGTGCGCAAAAGCAGCATCATGGCAGCAAACCTGCGGCTAAATTTACAATGCTGACAATGGCCCTAAGGGCCATATAACAGGATAAGAAACCAAAAAACGAGCAATATTAAAACAGAACCTAATTAAATAATATGAATTGAGTTGATTCAAAACAAATTGCAGATAGGGCTCCATGCTCCATTTCTATCAAAGGGTACCCCCAATTATGTTAAAGTCAGCATGCAGAGAAGTCTGGTCTTTTTAATGTGGTGGGACATCAGCTTACTAGGTGGCCAACCGCAGATCAAAGTATAGGATTTAAGATTATTCATATGCAGTCTTAATTAATTCACAAACAAGGAAAAAGTATCAAGCAACTTCTTTAGCCCCCACCCCCATTCTAGAGAGTATTTCAATGTACCCACGAGTTTGAGCTATCCTTCTGATGTAATGCTTTTCTCATCAAATTAATATTTCCTCTATTGCCATTTAATGTGAAAATCTAATCCCTTCAACTGAAGTGTGATAATAGCCCGTAAAACGCCATGTTTATACTTTATCTTATTTGAAATTAGCTCAGAAATGAATCAGTAATCCTCTACATAATACATGTGAATCTGAAACATTACAGAGAAATTCCATGCGGATCGCTGACGCCTTTCCCCGAGCTTACACATCTCAGCAACTCCAGGTACAGCGAGCAGAATGAGATTAAACCAGAGCACTGAGATGTGAAGTCTTTCGTGAACTCTCCTGGGATAAACTGCCCTTCTTATTGTGTCTTAAAATTGACTTGCTGCTGTGCAAGTGTAACTGAGGTGCTGCTAGAAAACTCAATGCAATCACTTCACACAATCTAAATTCCCTCTTGGAAGTTTCTAAGTCAAGCAGCCAGATTGGCATCTTGGCTGGCTGCTAAATGTATTCCCTAAACATACAGTAATTCATGCTATTAAAGTGTGCTGAAACAACCTCTTGAGCGTGTAAGTGATAAGTCTGTGTAGCATTAAAATGCACGCGGCCCTCGCGTCCTGTAAAAGAGACATGTATAAATTATAAATTATGATACAGAACATAAATATTTATCTCAACATGGTTCTGTTAAGTGCTTCGTTTTAGAGGCTGAGTATCAACTGATTGTTACTGATTGCGTTTTTGTGAATATTTTAGAGGCATATGCACATAATAAACAGTTTTCTTTGGATAATGTCTCAGATGTGATTAGAAATTGGTAAAATGAGTGGCAAGGATCGGTGATGAACTGCAGACTACTACAGGACTGTGTAAACACAGTCTCTCCAGTCTCCGATGTATATATATATATATATATATATATATTCACTGAAAAAACCATGGGTTTCACACACGTTATAGTTAGGAATTAGCATTTAAAAAACCTTGCAAATTCAATGAAAAAACCAAAGGTTTCACACATGTTATAGTTAGCTGGACATTTCACTCGTGAAAAACCAATGAAATTCCCCCGTTATAGTTAGTTCAGCTAACTATAACTCGCGCGCCCGCAATGCACTACTGATGACGTCACATATTACATCACTCATGACATGGTCACTGACATCACTCATGACATCACTGATGACATCTCAAATGACATCACTGATGACATCACTGATGACATCATCCAGTGAATGTGTGTTTTTCTGAAAATTAAATATGTTTTATATATGTATATCTCAAGGTCAATGGAAGAATAAATGGGTATATAAGTGTCTAAATGGATGCTTTGTTTTTGAAAAATGTATTGTGTAACTGACTGATTAAGTGTATCATAGTGAATACATGGCTTACTGAGTAATGTTTAAATATGAAAATATCTGTATCAGTCTCTCACTTTGTGTATAAGTGGCTGCATGGGTTGGTGAGTAGCTTCATGGGTGTCTATATAGGTTATTAGTTGTTTTTTTGAGTATGAGTCTGAGTGTCTGTATGGTTCGGTGGGGGGTATTATGTAGTGCATAGGTGCATGAATGAGTGATTCACTCTTTGTATGTGTTGAAGACAGCATGTGTGCAGGACTGTATGGGTGGATGAGTGTGTGTATGGGTGTGTTAGTGAGTGAATGACTGTCTCAATAGTGTCTTTATGAGTAACTACATATCTATTAAACTAGTATATGTGACTATTGGTGTATATAAAAGTGTATATGTGAGAGTGAGAGATTGAAAGAGTTCCTGTATGAATAAGTATGTGTTTCTATAAGTGATTGTTTATAAGACTAAGTATGTGTAAGTTTCCGTAGAAGTAAGTGTGGTGGTGTGTGTATAACTGTATAAGCTAATAAATGTATGTTTGTTTCTTTATTAGCATGAGTGAGTATGTGTGAGTAACTCTATGGATGAGTGGCATTGTGTAACAGGATGTATAGGTGTTTGAGTACATATGATGAGTGAGTGCATGTATGAGTGACTGTATAGGACTGTTGGTGAATGAGTGGATGTGTATGTGGTTCTTAGAATTACTTAAGAGGTTCTTGTAACTTGTATTGGTATGTCCATTGTTTTGAAAATTTTAGTCTCTATTTTTGAATGTGTGTATCAAAGGTTATATTATGGGAAGAGGAGGTCTGCCACTCTATCACAAGGATGATGTCATCAGTGATGTCATCAGTGATGTCATTTGAGATGTCATCAGTGATGTCATGAGTGATGTCAGTGACCATGTCATGAGTGATGTAATATGTGACGTCATCAGTAGTGCATTGCGGGCGCGCAAGTTATAGTTAGCTGAACTAACTATAACGGGGGAATTTCGTTGGTATTTTACGAGTGAAATGTCCAGCTAACTATAACATGTGTGAAACCTTTGGTTTTTTCATTGAATTTGCAAGGTTTTTTAAATGCTAATTCCTAACTATAACGTGTGTGAAACCCATGGTTTTTTCAGTGAATTTGCAAGGTTTTTTAAATGCTAATTCCTAACTATAACGTGTGTGAAACCCATGGTTTTTTCAGTGAATTTGCAAGGTTTTTTAAATGCTAATTCTTATTTTTATTTTTTTTTCAATTTTTTTAACATATTTTTATTTTAATTTTCTATCCTTTTTTAAAGACTATGGTTAAATTTTAAAAATTCTACAATATATATTTTTTTTTTACCATTTTTTTAAACTAAACAGGTAAGATTTATTAGTATAACATAGTGGGTTTTTGTTCCCCTTTTTTTTTTTTTTTTATTATTTTTTTAACGTGCGCGTACGGTAAGCGCACATCTTGCTTTCATAACGTTAGATTTCTACGCTGTTTGCGTTCATTTACGCAATTTGCGTAGACGTTCGTCACGCGCGCGCAGCGCGTAACGCGTACGCTGCACGCGCATGTTACGCGGAAGTGAAGGGGCGTGCCTGTTTTGCGCATGCGTGCGTGCGCGTGTCTTTTTTACGCGCATGCGTACTTTTACCGTAAGCGCTCCGTAAGCGTAACGTACGCGCACGGTGGGTCATGTTATCATGAAACACAACTTTTGATTGGTTGAAACTACTTTCAGTTCCAGAACTCTCCTACACCACACCCATTCCCCTCATTTCTGCTTGTGATCCCTTAGGAGAAGGAGCTGAGTTGTCTTTGTGATACGATGGCAGAACAGCAGAACTCTTCTGAGAGTGAGGCTAGCAGCACTACCTTGAGGCAGAGAAGGAGGAAACAAAAGAGCTCTTTCATATGGGAGTATTTTTCTTTCCCAGAGGACAAGAAAAAGGTAAATGCACCCTTAGTGACTTGTAAGCTTTGTGGCCGTGTACTTTCAAGAGGGAATTCCAACAAGAAGTATTCCTTCGGGAATCACACCATGTTGAGACACCTTCAAGATGTACACGGTAGGACACATGCTCGACATACTGAAGGTAACCCTTCAGTAAGTCAACCAAGCACATCCACAGCAGCTCAGCCTGGTCCATCATCTGCAGGGCCGAGTCCATCTTCGGCAGGTCAGCTGAGCCCTTCATCTGTGGGGGGAGCATCTCCTTTTTCTGGTCCTCTGGAAACCAACCATCGGTTTGCGAGGGTTTTAATTCGGTGCGCCACTTGTCATGATCTAATTTGTCATAGGGAGACCAGTGTTGCCCTAGTGAACAATTTAATAGATCAGCACATTTGTCGTACCGACTAATATTCCCATTCTTTCTTTCCTCTGTCCCTGCATGAACACAACGGCTCTTTTAAGAGCCAACCTTACCTTTCAACTTTTTTTTATATATTTTTTTAAACTACGCGTAATTTTTTTTTTTTTTTTTTTTTTTTAAAACTAAAAATCAATTATCACATTACAAGGTCCTTGAGAGACTACAATGAAAAACTGAAAATGTGATTGTGGAGAAGTGGAAAAAAGGGACCATGAAATTTTTGACTTACCATACCCACTCAAAAAATTATTTATTAATTTAAATTTAATTTTAATTGCTTTAAAAATGGTTCAAGTTTTCGAAAATTTTCTATCTCAATCTGAAAAAAAAGAAAAAAGTATTAATATTTAATAAAACATTTTATAATACAGTACACATATTTACATATTTTCCCCAAAAATGTTTTGCCTTTTTTTTGCTGTTTTCAGAATATATTGCATTTCACTATAAATTGTGAAAGCAATTGCATTCATCATTTAACAGCGGGCAAAAAAAAAATAACAATCTCAAAGATTTTTTTAAAAAAGCCCAGAATCTCTTTTTACTTAAACATAACATTATAGAAATGCATAATATTCTTAAAAAATATCATTTAATATCAATACTTATTTCTTTAAAATACCGTCTGACATTTTTGTTTCAGAAGTATAATCACAAAAATATATCTCAAATAACTCCACAATACATCTGGTTCCATTTCCTTTAGGCCAAATAGTAATTTTAAAATTCTTTTTTGATTAAATTTCCAATGTTAATCCAATAAAATTCTAAAGTTTAAATTGTACAGATCTCACCGATTCTCTGTAACATTTTGGTTTCCGAAAGATTAATTAATAATTAAATAAGTCCACAATACAATTGTTTACCTTTCCTCATGGCCAAATAGTAATTTTAAAAATCTTTTTTGAATAAATTTCCAATGGCAATCCAATAACATTCCAAAATTTAAATTGTGCAGATGTTACCGATTTTGTCTAAATTTTTGGTTTTCCAAAGTTTCATTAAAAATTTAAAAAGTCCACATTACAATTGGTTACCTTTCCATTAGGTCAAATGATAATTTGTAAAATCTTTTTTTTTTGAAAATTCCAATGGTAATCCAATAAAATGGTAACATTGTTTTGTACAGATCTTGCCAAGTCTCTCTAAAATTTAGGTTTCAGGAAGATTAGATAGGAATTTGCTAAATCAAAAGGCAAACGTTGCTTGAAAATCAATTGGGAATCATTACACAGTGTCCAGCCTTTTTCACATTTAAGATAAACTGTGTAATGTCCAGAAGTAACAGTAGGTCCTTCATGGAAAATTATTGCAACTGTTACAAAAGTTTTTCCTGAAATTGATAATTGCTGTCCTGTAAACTTCTTTATTAAAGTATCCAATTTTGAACCATCAGCTTTACATTGTTGCATCATTAAAATTACATACTGTCCGTATTCCTTTAAAATTAACGTTGAAAACATTTCAGATTGACACTCACCGCATTCCATGCTATGATTAGCATCTTTAACTAATTTAGCAAAAGTGACTGTTTTACTTTCTGGCAATGTTAAATAAATAAATCTTTCAGAATCAACATTAGAGCCACATGTATTGTAACAGTTTTCACAACTATGTTCCCATTTATAAGAGACACCAAACATATTTTCAATGGGAACCCCTTCTTCTTCCAGTACCTGAAGAAAAAACATCAAGAATTCCTGTGCGTCTTGCTGTACATTTTGAGAAAACTGTGTTCGTCCTGAACATACATCTAAAAGTTTTCTAATTTCAGTAGCACTTTCTATTTGAGTTTTATCATTACTCAGCTTTTGAAAAAGGAGACTCAACTCAGAACAGAATCTTTTTCTCTGATTTACTATTATCTGCTCTTGCACACTTTCCAGATAAAATGCAACATTCAGCACTACATTAGCGTAGCAGTTGACACCAGAGCTATTTTCAGAAATGACATCCTACAACCTCTTCTTCATTTTCCTTTTTCTTTTTGCTTGCAATTACATCACTCCTCTTTTTTTTCCTCCTCTCTACATCTTCATTACAGATATTCTCATTTCTCCTTTTACGAGAAACTACACGTTTCTCCAACACAGGATACTGACCTAAATGAGGAGCATAGGTTCTTCTTAATCTATTATACTCCTTTACACAATTTTTATCAGCACTAACTTTTGAGTCATCAAAGTCTATCATGAATAAACCAGATAATGTTTTCACTCGTGACAAAGCTACATAAGCCATACCTTCTTTGAACACAGTTGAACCAATGTTCACAAAAGCACAATCTACAGTCAATCCTTGAGACTTGTGAATAGTTACAGCATATGCTAGAGAAAACGGAAACTGCTTCCTACGTACATATAAGTCTTTCACAAGCATGAAACGAACTGAACAACGACAAATATCTTTAACTTCTTCTATCTGATCAAATTTTATTTTTAAACATTCAATTCCATCTTTTTTCTGATAATTAATAAAACCCACAACTCTTCCCATAGCTCCATTAACTAAACCTTTTTCAACATCCAAATTTCTCCTTAAAAATACTCTACAGTTCATGCAAACATATAGATTTTTTTCTAATCCAGCTGTTTTGGAAATGTTCTTCTCTAGTGAATCCAATTTATTTTTCAGTGTGCCTGTTAATGTGATAGTAATTCTTCCATCCTCAATTTTGTCCACTGCTTCCAATTTCCTGATATCTTCCTTTTCCAATTTTAAAAGCTCCTCATTGAATATTGAGCATTCACGTAGAGTTGGCATTAAGCAGATGACACTTTTCTTTTCTGCAATGTTCTTGTATATCTTCTCTGCAACTATTTCTTCCTTTGGAAATAAATTATGTAGCAGCCGACTCTGTAATGCTTTTTTGCCAACTTCTGTGAGTAGTCCAATCCTGATATCTTTCAGAATACTTCCATATTCTTCATCGTTTGCTTGCCTCATATTAGTAGTAAGTTCCTTGTACTCAAAGAAGGACCAAATATTTGCATTACCGATGCTTCCCAATGACTTCTTTGTGTCTTCATGTGTCACAGTATTAAACACTGGTTGTCCTTTAACTGGAGTAAGTTGTAGAAGATCCCCAAAAACTATGACATGTTTTCCACCAAATAACACGTCATAGTCTGTCCTTAGAATTTGCTGCATTCTTAAATGCACAAAGGCAAGCATTAAGTTTGATACCATGCTCACCTCATCAATAATGAGAACTTGCATCTTCTTCAATACTCTTGAAACTTCTAAGCATGCTTCTCCAGTTAGCTTGTTGTATTGTATTTTGTTCTCATGCTCCACTGGTAACATTAGCAAACGATGTAAGGTGATTCCTTTTATGTTATATGCTGCTAACCCAGTTGGAGCAGTAACCACACAAGACAAAGTAGAATCCGTTTTTTGCTGTAGGTAGCTTCTGATGACTTTTATTAGGAAACTTTTTCCAGTTCCAGCTTGTCCGCTTACATACATCCTGATTGGATGAAATGATGTGCATGAGCACTCTTTTTTTTAATGTAGAAATCCGTGATCAATTTTGTTTCTGATCTCTTCATAAATTTGTTGCTGCTCTTCATTCAGTTGTCTTTCCAAATTTTGTAAGTCTATAAATTCTTCTTGAGCTTGATTCATAGCCGTTTCCACTTCATTCATGGCTATTGATGCTTCATTTTCAACGATTGGTTGTCCTAGGGGATCTTGACTGAGTGTTCCTGAACTTTGGCTGTCTTGAGAACTGTCTCTAGCTACTTCTGCTGCAATTGTTGCTTCCTGTTCATTTTCTTCATTTAACATTTGGACATAAGTTGTGAAAGTACTGCATTCTATACTGTCTTTGCTAGCATTAAAAGAATCTTCATAGCTTTGAAATTCTCCCAGTAGTTCGTCCTCTGAACGCCATGGTTTAAACAGCTGTAAAAGAGCCAAGTAGTAAAATTCCTTTTTGTCAGTAGTGTCGCAACTCAGCTTCCTGTGATTTATCAAACTTCCTTTTGTTTGCTTCACCAAACACCCTTCCTCACCAATGACTTTATATTTTCCATTGTTGATGTCTTCTGTGGCTTTCCGTGAAAAAATGTAGTTCTGCAGCACTTCATAGAGACACATGTTCTCAAGATGATGACTTCTCTTTGGGTAATATGTGTCCAACATGTTTGATTTCAAAATATCTGTACTTTCTGGGTCATTCTCGGCCAAATATTCAATTTCTCCAACAGATTTCAGTACCCGATTTCTCATTCCTGCAAGGCCTAAGCTTACCCAAATTATTCTTCTGGATTTCGAGTAGAGACTTGCAGAAGATAACCTATCTGAACATTCGTAGGATCCAATTTCTCGATGCGTTAACATCTTTAAACTGAAACTGTACAGCTTCTTACTGACTGTCTTCTCATGAGAAATCTCTTCCCACATTTCTTTCAATTCAGTTTTTTCAGATTTAGTAATGTAAGACGTTACATATCGAGCAACAGCAATGGAATTGTCAGCTACATACTGTATATCCATGTTAGCATTCCACATGGATAAAATGACTGGGTTGTAGTCATTTATATTTTTTGATTCTTCTTTTCTTTTTAGGTTGTAGGTATTCTTAGGTGATTTTCTTGTGATAGTATGTCTCACAGATGACATAAAACTGTTTACTCTTCCATTTGAAAGAACAGGTCTAGGAAATCCAAATCGACATTTAGTGTAGTATTTATCTTTGCTCTTGTATTTCCGTCGACAGTATTTTCCACACCGATGACTTTGGAAACATAAAACTTGCTCCTTTAACTTTTTCTCTTCTGTGCTTTTTGGTATAGCACATGTTGCATATTCTTCAATGTAAGATAAGACTGCTTCATCAGTATCTGTTCCAAACTTTGGGGCATCCTTGATCCACAACAGCATATGAATATGAGGAGCACCTCTTGCCTGGTACTCTTTTCTCCAAAAGAAATCCACTACTTCTCCTAGAGGTGGATTTTTTTTATTGCAGATGAAGGACATCATAGCCTCAAATCTATGATTGAAATATCTGCAAACATTAACCGGATCCAATGAGCACAGTTCTCCTGCTGTCTTGTATTCGATGTTTTTAATGTTTGAATTTGCCTCTCGTAGAAAATCCAGTAAATCATCCCAAGCGTACTCAGCACAGCTTAGGGTAAGGAACCATGTTGGTGTTCCTAAATTTCGTAACATGCATTTTAATTCACCATGGTGTCGGTACCAATATTCATTTGTCCCACGCTGACAAGCCATCAGATTGATCAGTTGTGTTTCCAAATGATCATCTCGGTGCTGCACTTTCTCCATAAAATCCTTAGCAGACACATTTTGTAAATGTACTCCACTTTTTAAAATGTGATTTACTGCATAAGATAGTGCAGACAAGTCGCTTTCAAATAAAAGATGGAACAAATAAGGAATACTTTGTCAAAATCTGGGATCTTCTGCATATAGTCTTGTAGTCCGATACTCAGAAGCTGGAATCTATTCTGGACGTTCATCGTATCGTCCTCCTTTTCCTTTAGGAAACAGCTGGGGAAAATATCGAGCTTCCAAGCTCTCCTCCCATACACTCACGGGAGTTCCTTTTGCTTTCCTCATCTGAAACAGATCAATATTGTCTCCCATAACTTATTTTGAATGAAGAGGATGTATGCTAAAATGTTCATAAATTTCTTCTTCCTTTGACTTGTCCACTTTTTCAATTTGTCCAGTTGGTGTTTCTGTGTCTTCTTGTAAATCTTCTTCTTCTTCTTCTATATAAATTGATTCATACCATTTGTTATTCCTTTTCAAATACAAATTTGCTCTTTGTACTTTCCGTACATCTACCAGCTCCTGCCAAATCTTCTTATTCTTTGTAGGTACACCATTAACCAGAATAACTAATGGTTCAGTTTCCAAAGTATCTGCATCAATAGTTTCCATATTTTTTTTCAAATCCAAGGGCAAATACACCACTCTACCTTTTAAACCTCTCAGTAAATCTGAAGGAGGTAATTTACCAGTTTTGGGCTCCATACGTACTATGGGCTGGAATGGATGAACACATTGAATAAGTATAGACTCATATGTATTTAATTCAGAAAGTTCGGCAGGAATAACATCCAATTCTAAATTATTATGTACAGCTCTGGTTGGCATTCTATTTTCCTCTAACTTGTTGTAACAGTATTTACAAATACGCTGATCTTCACCCAATTCAAAACAATTTTCAAGAAATATATATGTGGCAAAATCCTTCCACTTATAATTATCTTCATTTTCACTCTTTCTGTAGAGATCAACATTCCTAGTTTGTTTTCTATAATGAGTTCTGCGGCAACAAATACAAGTTATATTTGGTCTTTCATTAGAGATTATTGCAAATTTTGTTATGTGATCATTAAATGTTTTACTTACAGAGGGTTCTACATTCTCTTCCACTTCTTCCTCATTTACTGTGTCCTTTTCTGCACTGTCTTGTTCAGGACCAAAGTAACAAAACTGAATTTCATCAACAACCTTCTCTACATCTGATACCGATCCACGGAACAGAGCCCTATTCAATTCATCTAACTTTATTGCTGGACTTTTAGCAAAATACAACCGTCTCACAAACTTTCTCATTTCAGTATGATGAACAGCCAGCATCCTAAAATGATGGAAAACACTATTATACACTTTTCTAGATAGACAAGCCAGAGAATGACCCTGCAAACCAGTATTCTCTCTCACTCTACATGGATCTAGACTTTGAAGCACCTTAATCTTCTGTTTTACACTTTTTTTACTATATTCTCTTAGAAACTCACGTAATTTATCAATAGATTCGTGACGCACAGTGGAAATACTACTACAATTCCAAGTTTACACTGGGGCTTTAGGACGTCTCCCCATAGCCTCATCCGCCATCACTTGTACCTCATCTCTTGGAACCATTATCTCCTTCTCCATTATGCAACCATTTTTCACTTCATAAGCACGACCTCTGGTGTCAACTGCATGCAGCAAACTATTACTTTGAAAATAACTCTCTTCATTAAAAAAAGGTTCACTACTTGAACTATGCATCCATTCTCCTAAAAACACTTTACAAAAGTTTGTTCTGTTCACTACTCTTTTCCTTTTGCTTTGTGATTTCAGTACATTAACCATTTTATCTAATGTACGCATCCTATTCAAAATTAAAATGAATAGTTTCCTTTTTAATTCTAATGCCTTTGCTGCAATGGCTTCAATTTCTTTTTTTCTCTTGTAATATTTTGCCTTTTTCTTATATTTCTTCACATCCTTTATCAAATTGGACATAACTCTTCTCTGAAACATTTTTCTACGTATCTCTTTAAACGCTGTTTTTCTGTTTAAGTTAATCTTTATTGTTGCAGAAGGTATATTTGCATTAACTAAATTCTCAATTTTTTCCTGTTCTTTTCTATTGAAAACATTCTTTCCAGTACAGACATTTTGTACATTTTTCCTTTTTTTGAAGATGTTCTTTAAAAAATCTTTTGTCTGCTTACCAGAAGATTTTCTCTTTTTCCCAACATGAGCATCTCCAACTAACTTAGGTCCTCCAGTTGTCTTCAAATATAGGTTTTTTTTGTGGTCTTTCTTTAGTCTGGATTTTGTAGGCATCTTAAATTTTGTTCACTGCTCTTCAGCAATACCTGAAAAAAACTAAAAAAAAATTCCTTTATTTTATTTAAATATATTACTACATTTTTTATGATCTTTTCAAATCTTAAAATACTATAAACCCCTTTCCTATAAATGAAAATCACAATAACACCTTCACAAATTAAATATCTAAAAACAATTCCTGTGTGCACACAGAGTCATGCTTTGAAATTAGGCAGAAAACGAAATTTCTTTGCCAATTGCAAAGCATACTTTCTACTACTTTTTTGGCAAGTGATAAGTACTTTTACAGTCTGACACATTTTGAATCCACTTTTCTGATTCTGAAAACAGCACATGTCCAAGCAGCTTTTTCAGACCAGCAACATGTGCAACCTGGGTGACTGACTACACTCCAGCAAGGGCAACCAGCCTTAGTGATGCTGAATGTATTTGCATTACTGATTGAAACCTCGAACCCCACTCGGTTGTGAATACTGTGCATGTTTCCACAGGATAAACAGCTGGTGTGTGCTAAGATTTTGCTTCTGCACAAAAAAAATAGGTCCCCCTTTCCATCTAATGCAAATGTAAAATCACCAGAGCAATACGCAATAAATCTCTGCCTGTAATTCCTCTTTGCACACAGAGTCATGTTTACATATTAGTCAGAATTCGCAATTTCTTTGCCAATTTGAAAGCACACTTACTACTCTTTTTTTTGGCAAGTGATAAGTACTTTTACAGTCTGACACATTATGAATCCACTTTTTAGATTCTTAAAAAAGCACATGTCCAAACAACATTTTCAGACCAGCAACATGTGTAACCTGGGTGACTGACTACACTCCAGCAAGGGCACCCAGCCTTAGTGATGCAGAATGTATTTGCATTACTGACTGCAACCTCAAACCCCACTCGGTTGTGAATACTGTGCATGATTCCACAGGATAAGCAGCTGGTTGTGTGCTAAGAGTCTGCTTCTGCATAAAAAAATAACACCCCCTTTCCATCTAATGCAAATGTAAAATCACCAGAGCAATACCAAACAGCTTTCTCTGACCAGCAACATGTGTAACCTGGGTGACTGACTACACTCCAGCAAGGGCAACCAGCGTTAGTGATGCTGAATATATTTGCATTACTAAGTGCAACCTCAAACCCCACTCAGTTGTGAATACTGTGCATGATTCCACAGGATAAGCAGCTGGGTGTGTGCTAAGAGTCTGCTTCTGCATAAAAAAAAGATCCCCCTTTCCATCTAATGCAAATGTAAAATCACCAGAGCAATACCAAACACCTTTCTGAGACCAGCAACATGTGTAACCTGGGTGACTGACTACACTCCAGCAAGGGCAACCAGCCTTACTGATGCTGAATGTATTTGCATTACTGACTGAAACCTCAAACCCCACTCGGTTGTCATTACTATGCATAATTCCACAGGATAAGCAGCTGGCTGTGTGCTAAGAGTCTGCTTCTGCACAAAAAAATGGCTCCCCCTTTACATCTAATGCAAATGTAAAATCACCAGAGCAATACGCAATAAATCTCTGCCTGTAATTCCTATTTGCACACAGAGTCATGTTTTCATATTAGTCACAAAACGAAATTTCTTTGCCAATTTGAAAGCACACTTACTACTCTTTTTTTTGGCAAGTGATAAACACTTTTACAGACTGACACATTATGAATCCACTTTTCAGATTCTGATAAAAGCACATGTCCAAACTGCTTTTTGAGACCAGCACCATGTGTAACCTGGGTAACTGACTACACTCCAGCAAGGGCAACCAGCCTTAGTGATGCTGAATGTATTTGCATTACTGACTGAAACCTCAAACCCCACTCGGTTGTGAATACTATCCATGATTCCACAGGATAAGCAGCTGGCTGTGTGCTAAGAGTCTGCTTCTGCACAAAAAAATGGCTCCCCCTTTACATCTAATGCAAATGTAAAATCACCAGAGCAATACGCAATAAATCTCTGCCTGTAATTCCTATTTGCACACAGAGTCATGTTTTCATATTAGTCACAAAACGAAATTTCTTTGCCAATTTGAAAGCACACTTACTACTCTTTTTTTTGGCAAGTGATAAGTACTTTTACAGACTGACACATTATGAATCCACTTTTCAGATTCTGATAAAAGCACATGTCCAAACTGCTTTTTCAGACCAGCACCATGTGTAACCTGGGTGACTGACTACACTCCAGCAAGGGCAACCAGCCTTAGTGATGCTGAATGTATTTGCATTACTGACTGAAACCTCAAACCCCACTCGGTTGTGAATACTATGCATGATTCCACAGGATAAGCAGCTGGCTGTGTACTAAGAGTCTGCTTCTGCATAAAAAAATACCTCCCCCTTTCCATCTAATACAAATGTAAAATCACCAGAGCAATACGCAATAAATCTCTGCCTGTAATTCCTATTTACACACAGAGTCATGTTTTCACATTAGTCACAAAACGAAATTTCTTTGCCAATTTGAAAGCACACTTACTACTCTTATTTTTGGCAAGTGATAAACACTTTTACAGACTGACACATTATGAATCCACTTTTCAGATTCTGATAAAAGCACATGTCCAAACTGCTTTTTGAGACCAGCACCATGTGTAACCTGGGTGACTGACTACACTCCAGCAAGGGCAACCAGCCTTAGTGATGCTGAATGTATTTGCATTACTGACTGAAACCTCAAACCCCACTCGGTTGTGAATACTATGCATGATTCCACAGGATAAGCAGCTGGCTGTGTGCTAAGAGTCTGCTTCTGCATACAAAAAAATGGCTCCCCCTTTACATCTAATGCAAATGTAAAATCACCAGAGCAATACGCAATAAATCTCTGCCTGTAATTCCTATTTGCACACAGAGTCATGTTTTCATATTAGTCACAAAACGAAATTTCTTTGCCAATTTGAAAGCACACTTACTACTCTTTTTTTTGGCAAGTGATAAACACTTTTACAGACTGACACATTTTGAATCCACTTTTCAGATTCTGAAAACAGCACATGTCCAAACTGCTTTTTGAGACCAGCACCATGTGTAACCTGGGTGACTGACTACACTCCAGCAAGGGCAACCAGCCTTAGTGATGCTGAATGTATTTGCATTACTAACTGAAACCTCAAACCCCACTCGGTTGTGAATACTATCCATGATTCCACAGGATAAGCAGCTGGCTGTGTGCTAAAAGTCTGCTTCTGCATGAAAAAATACCTCCCCCTTTCCATCTAATGCAAATGTAAAATCACCAGAGCAATACCAAACAGCTTTCTGAGACCAGCAACATGTGTAACCTGGGTGACTCACTACACTCCAGCAAGGGCAACCAGCCTTACCGATGCTGAATGTATTTGCATTACTGAGTGCAACCTCAAACCCTTAAAGTATTCCTTATTTTTACCAGTACACCTTAATTTATCGTGAAAACATAGTCCATATTATTTTACATGTTCCTCACATTTAAATTTCTCCCAAAACAGAAAATAATAAACACAACTTCAACAAAAGGAATTCCAATTCTATTATTCATTTCTTAATTTACCATATACATCCCCTCTCAAACTCTAAACTCACCTTTAAAATTAGTTAGTTGTGAAAGAAATGTGGCACTCAAACAGCAGATTATCAGAGCCAGGATCTCTGTTCTGTACACCTCTCTCCTCTCAGCAGAACCAGATAATGGCAAACTTTCCCTCTCTTTTTCCACACATATACATGTAAGTTTCAAATCTCAGTGCTTCCCCCTTTTTTTCAAAAGTAATCACACATTTCTATTGGTTGAAAACCAACCCTTTTCCAAAAGTACCCTTCCCCCAACTTGACTTCTGCCTAGTACCCTTCCCCCAACTTGACTTCTGCCTGCTACCATAGCAACAGCTCATGGAACACTGCTGTGTGGAGTTAGGTCAGAAGTTCGCCACACAATGTTTCATTTCCAAAGAGCAGGAGTGCTTGACTTTTCAAACCTAACAGCAAATCCATAGTACTGTTCTTTGGTAACACATTTTTCTGTACCAATACAAAACATGCTTCTATAAATTTACACATACAGCCTAGTTTTTATTCTAGAATGGTATGAAACAGCCAATCAGTTCTTTTTTTTATAAAAAAAATATGTATGCCTCCATTTCCAAACTGTCTTTCATTTCTTTTTACCATTCTACTGAATTACACCTCCTGAGTGCATCCAGTTCTCCTTTGAAGATGTTCACAGTGTGGATTGTAGGGCACAGCTATGTCTTCTGGAGTGAAAAGTATGCAGAGAAAACAGATATGGTGAGAGACCTTGCTTTGCCAAATGTAGACATTAAATGGATTGGTCAGAGAGGGTTAAAGTGGCACCAATTGATGCCATTGGTGAAATCCTTCATGCAAATCCAACACCCTGACCTCATAATAGTGCACTGTGGTGGCAATGACCTAGGCACTTTGACTGGGGTAGGTCTGGAAATGCTTATGAAGGAGACCTTTGCACAACTGTTTTCACTTTTCCCTAAAACTGCCTTTGTGTTTTCTAACATATGCCAAAGGCAAAAATGGAACTGGTCCAATCATTTTTGTCCACAGATTGACAAAGCAAGAAAGCACGTCAACAAATCTGTTTCTGCTTTCCTCCATGACTATGGTATGGGTTCCATTTACCACAACAACTTGCGTTATGACATGCAAGACATTTATAGAGGAGATGGTGTACACTTCACTGATGAAGGGAACAGAGTCTTCCTCTTGAACCTTAGACTCTGCATCGGTACTTACTTGTAGGTACCACTAAAAAAACACTTAATAAACACAACGGCTCTTTTTAGAGCCCCCTAATATCTAAACACTTAAATCTGCATTTCATTTCTTTTTTTTTTTTTTTTTTACCGTACGCGTACGGTGAGCTTACCGTACGCGTACCCCGCGATTTTTTTTAAAAATCAATAAATGGTTTTTTTGTACTTTTCTGTCCTTCTTTGACCCCCTTACAAATGTTAGGGGGTCTGTAACTCTCTTCCTTGCCCCCTTTTCAAGTTATCACCCTTTTTTTTCTGAGTGAAATACACAAAATGGCGGCCGCCGCTTCCTGGTTTTGACCGATTCGAATGTTTACTAAGATCTAACAGCCAACCAGAATCGCGCTCGCGCACGCCACCGTACGCGTACGGTAAGCGCACCGTAAGCGCACCGTAAGCTGGCTCAGATATATATATTGATTTAAAGGCTATTTTCTCAGAATCTACTGAACAGATTTACACCAAACCTACAAAAGGCACTTCCTTGACCTGAGGACTACCTCTCTGCCAAATTTCAAGTAATTCTGTTCAGCCGTTCGGGCTGTAGCTGTGTCTAAAGGTCCTATGGAAAAATGCATGGGAAAAACGTGTTTTGGGACCCCCCTTTTATCTCAGCCCCCACTTGACGAATCCCCCCGAGACTTTCAGGGTAGGAGCGGAGCGTAGCGCCCCACCTATTTTGAAAAATTCACGAGGATTCGTCGACCGGCGCCAAAGTTATTCAAAATAGAATGTTGCAGATTTCCTATGGTGAGAGGGTCCTAACTATAACTACCTACTGGCGACCACCAGTAGGTAATATATATATATATATATATTATCTATTGGCGGTCGCCAGTAGATAGTTATAGTTACAACCTATTTTCCATAGGAAATCTCAAAATTCTATTTTGAATAACTTTGGCGCTGGATAACGAATCCTCGCGAAATTTTCAAAACTAATGGGGCGCTCCGTTCAGCTCCTACCCTGAAAGTCTCGGCGTGATTCGTCAAGCGGGGGCCGAGAAAAAAGGGGGGTCCCAAAACACGTTTTCCCCATGCATTTTTCCATAGGACCTTTAGTCGCAGCTACAGCCCGAACGGCTGAACAGAATTACGTGAAATTTGGCAGAGAGGTAGCCATAAGGTCGAGGAAGTGCCTTTTGCAGGTCTGGTGTAAATCTGTTCAGTATTTCCTGATAAAATAGCATTTAAAAGCATATCAATATCTCTACGCGCGCACCGTGCGCGCACAGTGCGCGCACCCTGCCGTGCGCGATCGCAATTCTGATTGGTTGTTAGATGTCGGTAAACATTCGAATCGGTCGAAACCAGGAAGTGTCGGCCGCCATTTTGTCTCTCGCAGTCTGAGGGGGTGAAAAAAAAAGGTGGAGAACGTGAAAAGGGGGCAGAGTGGACAGTTCCTGACCCCCTAGCCTTGGTCAGGGGGTCAAAGAAGGACCCCCAAGGTAGAAAAAAACATTTTTTTTTTTTTAAATCGCGTGGTGCGCGCACCGCGCGCGCACGGCACGAACTGCGAATCGTGGGTGCTCGGTGCGCGCACGGTGAAAAACCTGAAAAAAAAAAAAAATTATAAATACATAACTTAGCATTTAAAAAAACGTACAAATTCACTGTAAAAACCATAGGTTTCACACACGTTATAGTTACAAATTAGCATTTAAAAAACCTTGCGAATTCACTTAAAAAACTATAGGTTTCACACATGTTATAGTTAGCTGGACATTTCACTCGTAAAAAACCAATGAAATTCCCCCGTTATAGTTAGTGCAGGCAACTATAACTCAGGCAACCGCAATCCTCTGCTGATGACGTCAGATATTACATCACTGATGACATATGTGTCTTTATGAAAAATAAATATTTGTAATATATGTATAGCTAAAGATTAATGGAAGAAGACATGGGTAAATAAGTGTCTAAATACAGTGATGTAATATCTGACGTCATCAGCAGAGGATTGCGGTCGCGTGAGTTATAGTTGCCTGCACTAACTATAACGGGGGAATTTCATTGGTTTTTTACGAGTGAAATGTCCAGCTAACTATAACATGTGTGAAACCTATGGTTTTTTAAGTGAATATATATCCAACAATACTCCTTCCCACGAAAAGAGCAGAAGCCATACAGGGGAAAGTCGAGGAAGCCCTTTATTTCAAGGTAATGGCGAATGCATTTCGGCAAATTGTTGCCTTCTTCAGCGCCCAAGAGATTCAGGAGGCTTTCCTTTGCACTGTAAAAGTCCTGCCGCCCTTTCATTTGTTCAGGCATGCTCCGCCCCCACAAATGTCAGCTCACCTGTTTCCAGTCCTCGGTTCTCCTATGGACTGCACAGCCCAGAATGCACTGTAATGCTTTCAGGTAGGTGGTGCTTGGGGGTAATTCTGCCAAATGGTCGCGCAGGATGCGAGATGTTATGCAAAGTTTAAAAACCATTTTCCTGCTTGTATTCAATGATGAAAAGCGCCTCCTCGGGTCCCCAACCGCCTCAGCCTCTGGGTTCAGGAGTCCAATCAACGGGGGCAAAATGACAATGCATGCCGCCCTGCGTGAGGTGGAATACCTCACAACCGCATTTTCCTCTTCCCAAACGTTTATATAAGTTCCAACGTGCTAAATTGGACTACGAACATGGGCAAATATTTACATTCTCAAAAAAATATGATAATGTCAAAGCTACAAGGAAAACATTATCTCTCCAACCTGCAACTAATGAGACTAATCAACCAGAACCAAGTGCAACATCAGTCTCTGATCTTAGCTCAGCTATTGATAGTGAATCGGACAGTGAACAGATCAGAGCTCAACGTTTGGGGTTTCACAAGTTCACCCTGGTGCAAGAAGTAGATTGCTTGGCCAGGACCGAAGGCAAACACTACGCCCCCGTGTCCAAAGTGTAAATATCGTCAAAAATGCAACAGCAAACGATGGGAGAGACGGAAACGAGCCAATGAACGCAAACACAAAGCAGACCAAGAGAGTAAGGGGACAATGGAGGCTCAAATAATGCCCAATGATTTAGAATCTGATTCACTAACTATCATAAATCTTACCAACAACACTCTCTCAAAGAAAGAGATGGGAATACTTTTGTTAGGACTTTCATTCAGCCCTAAAGGTGATTTCAACTATGCACAAACACGTGTTGATGTTTATAAATACGTGCGCAAATTAAAATTGAGCAAATTCCATCTGCTTCAAAGCCAACACAAGACTTAAACAAATACAACTACTACAACCACCAGCCCTTCCATTCTTACAGCTGGGGATATCCTCCAGAACCTTCATCAATTACACAATAATAATGATGATGTTGAAATTTCATCCAGTCAAGTGATATCAAGAACAACTATCACAACTTCAAGCTTCAAACCTAAGTCCACTTTCTGCCCAGTCATGCTGAGAGACAATATAGATGTTTTTCACGATAAATTAACACTTGAATTGAAAACTCTATATTACAAACTACGATTGTAAAAAAGCGCTATACAAGCAGAGACAATGCATATTATCAGTTGATGAATAAACTACAAAACAACAATAATATAATCATCAGGCAATCTGATAAGGGTGGAAACATTGTGCTTTGGTCATCAGAGCTTTACATGGAGGAAGCCATGAGCCAACTCAATGATAGAGATTGTTACAGACGTGGTACGATGTTGGAAGTAAAAACAGCATTGAATAATGTGTATTCAAGTCTGTTGGCATGGAAAAGTGCGGGCTTGTTAACATCTGATAAATTCAGATATTTAAAGAATGACCACCCTGTGATGCCTGTGGTTCACTTTATCCCAAAGATTCATAAAGACAAAAGTAAACCACCGGGCAGACCTATTATATCAGCACGTAACAGCATCATGGAAAACATGAGCAAGTATGTAGATTTTTATCTGCAAGAGTTCGTGAGGAGTCGACCTTCTTTTATTTTAGATACAGGTGACTTACTGAGGAAACTCAAAAACATTGATTGGAATCCGAATGACTTACTTAATTCCTTAGATGTTACGTCATTATATACCAGCATACACCACAGGGATGGCCTAAAAGCCGTTGAACATTTTTTGAACACCAAACCTATTTGTTTTCACAAACATAACAAGATGATACTAACTATGATTGCTATGTGCCTGGAAAATAACTTTTTCTTATTTCAGAACCAGGTCTTTCAGCAGGTTCAGGGCGTGGCTATGGGGGCCTGTTTTTCCCCCAGCTACGCTTGCTTGCATATGGGGCTGTGGGAGGAACAGGTCCTCATGACTGTCTTTAATGATGTTCTATCTAACAACATTATAAGGTGGTTCAGCTATATAGACGATCTGTTGATTATATCGAGAGGCGCAGAGGAGGCAGCCCTTCATTTTACTGAACGAATCAATGATAACAATCTGAATCTTAAATTCGCTGGTCAGATTAGCAAAGTATCAATTTGTTTCCTGGATGTTGAGATTTATGTTCACAATGATCAGCTTTGTACCAGGCTCTATCGCAAGTCCACTGCCGGTAACACCTTACTGCATGCAACCAGTCACCATCCTGCTCACCTAATCCGCAGCATTTCGTATGGAGAAATGCTCCAGATAAGGAGGATATGCGGGCTTGACTCAGATTGCCTGGCAGCACAGAATGAATGCAAGAACAGGTTCCTTAGGAGAGGTTATCCTATGGATATAATTGATAAAGCCATGTTACGAGCAAATGCACATGGTAGAACGCAGGCAATGATTGGAAAAACTGGTATGATTGTAAACCAGGTACCTGAGAGTACAGAACCTCCAAGATTAATACTCACCTATAACACCCAAAACAAAATCATACGCAGAATGTTTAACAGGAATTGGACGTTGATAAAAAATGACCCAGTTCTAGGTGATGTTGTAACTAAGTCCCCCAAACATAGCCTTTAGAAAATCTCGATCGATGAAGGATATGTTGGTAAAAAGCAGCCCTGAAGTGAGGAATTCTGTCAATTGGCTTGGTGCCAGCAAGGGTTTTATCAAGTGTGCAGTATGTAAGGCTTGCAAACATGGTATTAACAAAACTGAATATTTAACACCTTTCAGTAGTAAACATGTTCAAATCACCAAACAACTGACATGCAAAACCGAGTTTGCCGTTTATGTGCTGGAGTATCCCTGTGGTTTACGATATGTAGGTAGCACCAAGCTACAGGTCCATAAGCGGATACTCAGCACATAAGGGCAATTGTCAATGGAGACAGCACATACTCGGTTGCCAGACATTTCGATGAAAGCCATTCCAAAAAATCCATGGATCTCAAATATTTTGTGTTGGACTCGGTCCTCCCATTGAGAAGAGGGGGTGACCGTGAAGCATTGCTTCGCAAACTGGAGACAAAATACATTCTGGAGCTGGCTTCTAAGACTCCTAATGGTTTGAACTCCAGTGAGGATTTTTTTACATATCTATGAAGTTAGGAGTCTGTTCAAACTGCCTAGAAATTCGTCGTTGCCTTATTTTCAATTGGTTTTAACCAATTTTGGTTTTTATGATCTTGTACTATTTTGCACATGTGAATCCTATGGGTTCATTAGGTGATATTTCATTTGCACTTGCACTTTATTTATAGACATACAATGATCATTACTTGTGCCCACTCGGGCAATATCATGAAGTATGTCTGAATTGTCTAAATTGGGCAATATGATGTACATAAACCAGGATCAAGTAGGATGAGTAATATGCTTTTAATGCGATAAAAAAGAGTTTACATTGGTTTTACTTTTTTCTTAAAGCAATTTTTTACCATCTTATTCGAAATATTTAGATTATAACATTGAGTATTTGCATTTTTATTCATATATTTAATATTTATTTATTTATCTATATTTATTGGATTGCAAATTGCTCATGTTGCACATATTACATGTTGGGTCTGTTTACATCATAATGAATCATCAGCAACAGCTACTAAGCAGAGTAATGAGAGTACTTTCACTATGTCTATTACTCTATCGTCACTGTTTGTTGTGCTGTCACTTTAAAAAGGTTATGTCTGCCCCCTTAATGTGTCATGTGATCAAGGCCCCACGAGGGCTGAAACGCGCTATGGCTGGGTGCATGGGTCGAAAATAAATTAATTGCACCATACCTTGGGTTGGCTGTGTCTTTGTTCTGACAAAAAAGAACGAAAACAGACATTTCATCGATATATATATATATATATATATATATATATATATATATATATATATATATATATATATATATATATATATATACCTGTCTCAAATGAATACATAGGGGCTCTACTGTTTTCTTCTAAATGCTCACTTTAAGACAATCCATGTGTAACGTGTTACAAAAGTAAAATGATCTGCATACCTCAAACTAAACTAAAAAAAAAATGTTCATGATTTTTCATCTATCAATTTATTTATTTACTTATTTATATAGCGCAACTAATACCCTGAGGCGTCTAGGCGCTTGGCATCTGGGCACATGATATCGCTGAGGTTTCAATTGAATGTTCGGAGTCTAAGTTATAAAAACTATAGGGTAAATAACGAGGTCTTTAAACCTTTCCTAAAGGAGAGCAGGTCCGGCAAGTTTTTAAGCTTAATGAACAGATGATTCCACTGTCTGGTCGTCATGTTTACAAAGCTTTTAGCACCCCAATTCAAGAGTCGGGGTTTGGGCACGTCCACAAGCTTATGAGAAGAGGACCGAAGATTTCTGGACGCAGTATACCATTGAAAACGATCAATTAGATAGTCAGGGCCATGATTATGCAGCACCTTAAAGGCAATGCAAAAAATCAATCAAACATTAACGTTGCAAAAGATGGTTACTATCAACACCTATACATTTAGGGGCAAATATATGAGATTGTCACGCACTTCAGTGCAGCAAGTCATCTTGCTAAGCTGTGTGACAGGGAAAAGGCAGGAATGCACTGTATTTAAAAGTATAGGGCACAGTCCTCCCTTTTCCCCTGCGCTGGTACACTTTTGGCAGCTTAGCATCAACACAGGCCCCGTTGCACCATGGTGCACGGGTGCCTCCATTGCATGCAGGATTGTTTTTGTGCAGGAAGGGGCACCTTGGTGCTCTCCTTGCACAAAAACAATCCTGAAAGGCATATTACTCTATTTAAGTGTGCTGCAGAATTGCAGTACTCATAGCAAGAGGCAGTAACGAGGAGAAAACAAGATATTACTCGTTACGCCTCTCCTGGAAAGAAATATTTTGTGGGCACATTACCAGGTTCCAGTAAATCGGGGAATACATTACTTAAGGATATGCATCAGTAGCTTCCTGACAGGATTCAGTCCAGATCACCTTCTTGGGCTGCTTCCTGGAAGTCAGCTCTGTTAAGGGGGCAAAAATGGTGCTGTAGCCCTTAACAAACCTCCTGTAGTAACCAGTGAGACCTTAGAAGGCTCTCACCTTTGTTTGAGTCTTGGGGGGCTCCCAAGCCAGAATGGTGTCAATCTTGGGCTGCAGGGGCTCCACCTGGCAGCTTCCTACATGGTGTCCCAAGTACACCACAGAACCTTGCCTGATCTGGCACTTACTGGCCTTGATCATGAGGCCTGCCTTCTGCAGAGCCCTCAGCACTTCCCCGAGGTGATGCAAGTGTTATTCCCAGCTGGAACTGAACACTGCAATGTCTCCAGGTAGGTGGCACTGAAATCCTCCAGTCCAGCCAACACCTGGTTGACCAACCTCTGAAAGGTAGCAGTGGCATTCTTAAACCCACAGGGTATCACCCGGAACTGGTAATGTCCTTCTGGGGTTGAGAATGCTGACCTCTCCTTAGCCCCATCAGAAAAGGCAATCTGCAAGTACCCAGACGTCAAATCAAATGTGCTGAGGAACCTGGCAGCTCCCAACCGATCAATGAACTCATCAGCTCTGGGATTGGGGTGCTCGTCAGTGAAGATGCTGCTGTGTCAGGCATGATGCAGTAGGAAGTCAAAGTTCCAAAACAATAGACCAGAAAAAACTGTATGTGGCACGTTATGGTCTGCGCTTTGGTAGTGGTGCACACCAATCACTGAAAGTCAAGTGCAAAGACAAGTCCTATCCTCACCGCTGACAACCCATGTTAGAAATTGGGGTCTCTAGTTGGCAGAGGTAGGTACCTTTGTTCAAAAAGGGACCCCTCTTCCTTCTCAGGATAAGGGAGTTACACTCCTAAAACAACCTCTGCTCCCCTCCTTGGTAGCTTGGCAAGAGCAGTCAGGCTTATCTTAGAGGCAGTGTGTAAAGCACAGAACCAACAGTAACACAGTGTAGACACTACAAAAGGACACCACACCAGTTTAGAAAAATATCCAATTTTATGTATATACTTAAGATAAGACCAAGAATGATAAAAAATCACAATACAGCACTTAGAAATGTATACTTTGCAAGAATACTTGAAAAACACAGTTCGCACAAATCGGTAGCTTTGTCCGGGGCTACCGCAATGCTGAAAACCACAGAGTCTAACGGTGTTTAGGCATACTAAACTTTATATCCCTATCTTGTTCCCAGGGCCAGTTATGTTTACAAGATGTTATAAACAAACTTTCAATTCTGTCCTATGGGAACAGGTAGCCATGCAATAGTGAAAAACTAAATTGGCAGTAATTTACTATCAGGACATGCCATACACACCAGGGCATGTCCTACCTTTCACATACACTGCACCCTGCCCACAGGGGTACCTTGGGCCTACCCTAGGGGTGACTGACATGTAAGAAAAGGGAAGGTTAGGGCCTGGCAAGTGGGTACACTTGCCAATTCGACATGGCAGTCCCAGACTGCACACAGGCTCTGCAATGGTAGTCCAGAGTTACATATACAGGCTGCTTGCAGCATTTGATTTCAGACCCTGGCACACTCAGTGCACTTTACCAGGGACTGACAAGTAAATCAAATATGCCAATCATGGAAACACCAATCCATAACACAATTTACAACAGGAGCACTTGCACTTTAACACTGAACAGCAGTGAGAAAGTGTGCAGAGACACTAAGCCAGTAAAAACAGAGTCAAAACCGGGAGGTCAGAAAGTAAATAGTCAGGGGGAACATGCCAAAAGATGCCAAGTCTAACACTCCCCCACCAGACGGGATGCCATTTAGAATAGCAGGTAGCATACTGTGCAGTATTTGGGGTCTCTGATACTCTCCAGCCTTATTACAGTCCCTTTGCCAGCCTGGTCAGTTTTCAACCCTTATAAGTTGCAGCTACACCTCCGCCAGTCCGGGCAAGACGGCGGCTGCTTGTAGGCAGTGGCCCCCTGGGCCTGTGCTAGTCAGGGCTACTAGCTGGCTAACCCTTAATGCCTCAAAGAATGCGGTTGCAAAGGCTGCTTTGAATAGGTTCATATGTGTCTTTTGCTATTTTCCACAGGGCATCTATGAGTAAAACCAATCTATTGAAGCCTATAGGTCTCCGGTTATCTGTTTTTACCCCTTCCGAGTGCATCCAACCCTTCATTGCTGCTATGATGAAGTAGGAGGCAGTGGGATCCTGTCCCATGGATAACTTGGAGACATGTGCTACCGCTGACAGGTGGGTCTTGGTCCAGGATCTTGACTTTCTGTACGTAAATGCCCACTGAATTAATTGTTCCATAGCCACCTTTGTCTCGCCTTAGTCGCCCAGTGTCTGGATATTTTCTATTCGCATCACTGTCTCTGCGCATTTGTTGTAGCGCTTGGCTGCGTGGGTGGTATGGGCATGGTTCACTAGGATAGACAAGTCTTTCCTGCCAGTGACCACAAATCCTCTGGGTAGGTGGTCATGTTCCTCTCCAACCCGGTGCCAGATCCCTGAATCTGTTCATCTGTGCATGGGAGAGAGCATCCGCAACTGCGTTCTCCCCCCCAGGTACATTGATCACCTGCACTACTCCTTTGTTATCAGACCAGTGGGTCAGCTTCATGCCTCTCTATTTTAACTTCCAGACCACCGGGGCAACCACAATGATCAACAACTCTAGAAATGTGACGTTGCTGGTGATGCATTGCCCCTGCCAGCTGTCAGGTCATCCCCCTGCACACCACTTGTCCCCAAGTATTGCCCCAAAGCCTGTGCTACCTGAAGAATCTGTGAACAAGGCGATCTGCCTCTCTCAAAAATTAACAAGCCATTAAACCCAGCTAGAAATGTGTCCCACATGATGAGGTCATTCTTGACTCTCAACCTAACATGGTGGTGTCTGCACGTAAGTCCGGCCGTCCACTGAGTTAGGCATCTGGCAAACACCCTGCTGGCAGGGATGATTCTGGCTGCAAAGTTGAGCTCTCCAATAAGCTGTTATAGCTCGTGGAAGGTTGCCTTTTCCCTACCGCACAACTTCCACATGCCATCTCTGAATTCTCTTACTTTAATATCTGGAAGCCTGGAAATTCATGTGACTGAGTCAATCTCAATTCCCAAAAATTTGAGCCATGTGGTGGGGCCTACAGTTTTGTCTCCTGCAAGTGGAACTCTCAGCTCCCCCGCTAGCTCTTGGAATGCTGCCTGGGTCTCATCACACTCTGCTGATGTGGAGGGACCTACAAACAAGAAGTCGTCGAGGTAGTGCAGTTTGCCCCCTGCGGGGTGCCAGTCATGCAAAGCCCATTCCAAAAAGGTGCTAAACTGCTCAAAATATGCACAGGACACTGAACATCCCATTGGCATTGTCAAAATAAGTTGCCCCTTCCCACTTGAAACCCAACAGGTGAAAACTAGATGGGTGAACCGGGAGGAGGCAGAATTCGGACTCAATGCCGGCTTTCGCCATCAGGGAGCCATGGCCCGCAGCTCTTACTAGATCAATGGCATCGTCCACTGTCGCGTAGCCCACTGAACATAACTCAAAGCTAATGCCATCGTTGACCGACTCTCCCTCTGGAAAAGAAAGGTGGTGAATGAGTCTGAACTGACCTGCTTCCTTCTTGGGAACCACCCCCAATGGAGAGATCACTAACCCCTTTGGCACTGGGGGAGACAGGGGGCCTTCAATCCTACCTAGGAATTTTTCTTTGTTTATTTTTTACTCACTATCCCTGGGTGCTGCAGCGCTGATTTTAAATTGTTGGCATTAATAGTGGGTAGGGGGCTCTCACATGCTATGACAAAACCTTTCTCTAGCATTCTAGAGCACTCTTTGTTATGGTACTTGTTAGCTAGTCGCCTGAGCTGGTGCGTGTCAATGGGAGACGCAGTCAGGTGGCAGCTGCTCAAGTCCTATGGTCCCACTGAACCCCTTGTGTCTGTGCTAGTGCTTCTGCTTCTTCTCTTTTTTGTCCCCTCGCTGCTCCTTCCTGCGTCTGCACCTCGCTGCTGGGTGTCCCCCATTAGCATACATGTTAAAACTTAAAAGAGGCCCCCAATGGCACTCATTGTCCTCGGATTTCCAGCAAATGGCAGCTGGCCAACCGGTGGGTGGGGCTTTCCAATTGTTGTATGTTTTGGGCCTGTGACATGACTTGCCTTTGCCTTTGTAAAAGGAACCCTGAAAGGGCTGCTCGCCATTCCCCGCCCATGTTTTGACCTCCTTTGCCACCATCATTTTATGTATAAAACTGGGCACATCTTCCTCGTTCCATTCCATCTCAGGGTGGGTCTGCATTTTTAATCTAAAACCTTTCTCATTTTCCAACCATGCATCCCCAGGGAACTGCCTCATAGAGCCAGAGATCTGCTGCCTTCTGCTGGAAGTTCTCAACAATAATGCAGGCCATGAGTCTGAAGGCATCTAGCCAATTGTCGAATTTCCTTTCTTTCCTCTTCTTTCTCTGATCCCTCCTATCCTCATCCTTTTTATCGCATACCGTTAGATCCAGCCCATCCAATTGTATCTCCAACAAGGAGAAAATGGCGATGAACTCTTTTCTCCATATCCTCTCCTTCACTGTTAACGGTATGAGGCTTGCTAACCCAGTTGCCCTCGTGGTCAGTTATGCGGGGCCGGGCCCTGGCCTAATGTATGCATACGGGCCTTGCCCCGCTCTACCCTGGTTTTTCGCTCTCTTTACACATGCTTCTTTGGAGGATGCCGTCCCCCTCTCTGTCTCCTTAACCTGGGTCCAGGGATCAGTTGGCCTGCATGCCACCCCCTAAGGTTTTTCCAGCCACAAGCTGCTTGGGTCTTTTTTGGAGCCATGGTAGTCCTGATACCTCCTTGAGGTGGAGCGCCTGCTGTGCCCAGCCCCTACAAACCCCCTCCATTAAATAGTAAAGGTGCAAATGATTTCAAGCATTTCTGCACTATCGCACCAATATGCTCACCACTTGCAGTGTTGATGTTTCTGCTTGTTCCCACCACCGCCATTGTGGCTACATGCGGCAGGTCATTGGTCTCGGACCTTCTTTTGGCTGTTGGCTTTTTGGGTGCTTTCACTGGTGCCCTCTGCCTCTTCCTGGGTGCTGGCCAACCACTGACATTAGATGGTTGCTTCCTGGAGTCTCTACTAGCTTCATCATTTATGTGTGCCTGCAGCCAGCTGGTACCATGTCCCTCTGATGGAGCCCTGATCTGCTGCAATAGATCGCCCAGCTCTGCTGGCTGGTCCTCACCGCTATGGTTTGCCATCCTGCTCTGTTCTCCCTTTATTGTTATTCCACTTCCTTAAAGTTGGGTGGCGGGTTGCTGCTACCTTGATATGCAACAACAACCAAGCTGATAGCGCTCAAAGAATGCTCCTGTTTCATTGGTGCCTGGTAGTTTAACTGAGTTGCCCGAAGACAAACAAGTGTTTATTACCCAGGCAGCAGTACCTGAAGGCTATCCTTGGGTGAAAGGAGATCCAATGCTGGCAAGTTTAAGCAGACATACTTGAAAGCGTTCAATATGTCACTTAAAAACGCTAGTTTTTCGGGTTTTTATAGCTTAAACTTGGAATGCTGTATATGACCACTGGTTACACCACAAAAGCCCCCTCTTTTTTCTCGGCCTCAGTTGGGTTCCAGGCCAGATACCAGAGCATCAGGTGAGGCACTGCCGATCCAGTGACGCATCTCCTCTATGCCCTCCCGAGCTACGAGGCGTTTTCAGCAGCTCGTCAGGGGCGACCGGCACTCTTTCTCTACTCCACCTTGTAGTCCCGTCAGTGTCAACTCCTAGGACACGGCTGCTGCAGAGATGACGTCGGTAAGGGCCCGTGCAAGACTTGCAAAGAAAACGCTCGTCATTTCCTGGACGCCTCACTTCAACCCAGCAGGTCCTTGGTTACAGACAACATTCCTTGGTGAGCTCGGTGGAGTTCTTGTGCTGCCCCACACAGCAAGCGAAACTTGAAAGTGAAAAAACGTCACCACCGCTGTAGGAGAGGAACCACTCATTCTATCCAAAAATTTAAAGGCTCTGCCGGTGAGCACGGAATGTGCTATCTCCTCCCGGAATGGATGCAGCTTCTCAATAGGTTGGGGAGCGGCGCCTTATATCCCACCCACGATTTTCCCTGCTGATACTGCGGTTGCATAGTGATTGGGGGGTTCAAACATCACCTGGACCCCCATTGGCCAGAGGGCTAGGTGCCTCTCTGGCACGAGTTTGTCATGAGGGAAGCACCCCTTTTGCTTCGGGCGCTTCCAGGTGGCTTAAACCGGCTCCTTGCAGGGCCCTGGCATCCGTTATGGCACTGGCCCTCGAGGCCCCCTTCAGGGGCAGCCCCTGCAATAACACTTTGTCAATCTCCTTCACTTGCAGTTACAATTTCTTGTTTCCACATTACCTTTTCCATTCATTTACTTCTTCTTTTTTCATATATATTGCATCTTCTATTCCTTTTTTATTCCGTCTGCATTCCACTACTTTCCTCTCCGCCTTCTCTGATTCTTTCGTTCCTCGTGTCCCTGTAGCTTATATCCTCACCCTATGTGTCTCCATGGTTTTAGCAGTCAGGCATTTTGCATTTTCTTCTCCCTTCTCTTTCATGTCTCCTCCTTCTGTTTTCCCATTCTCCAACATCTTTCCTCACCCATTTCCCTTTCACCATTTTTCAACCTTCTCCTTTACTATCATTATTTCAGATATTCATTTTTCCCTTACTTCTGTTTCACTATTCCTTCTATCTGACTTCGGTGGCATCCTCTTGTTTATCATTTCTTTTTTCTTGACCTTCAATCCCTCCTCTTTTACCAATTTGTTGTCTTGTACACTTGTCACTGCCATTATTTCGTACTGATCTTCGCTCCCTCCCGGCACATCCTTCCCTCTTTCTGCAATGCTCTACCTCCTTCATCCCCTACTTTGCAGTCTATCATTCATCCTTTCTTTTTCTCTAACCTTACTCTTCATTCTTAATCTCATCATCTTTGCTTCTGTCTTGTTTACCCCTTACTTTACCCTCCCATCGATTCTTTCTTCCTTACTACTTTTCCTCCCCGCGTAAACTTTTTTACACACTTATTGCGATTTGGCTTCCTATTTCAATACCCTTTCTTTTCATTCTTATCTTCAGCCAATATCCCCCTCACTGGATTCCTTTTCTCCCTATTTATTCTCTTTCAACACACATAGCCTCATTGAGGCACTTAAACGTATTTACTAAAATGAATAGCTAGAATTTCAGACAAAAATAAGATTTTGTTTCACCAAACAGAGTATATCGTTTCTTATTCCTAATGTGTATTTTATAACTAAAATGTGTATTTTGGTGAGGTGACAAACTGACAAAATTACTGCATCGTCAATGTACATTAAAAAGAGAAACATGAGTGATAATCACTGCTCCAAGCTGAAATCCTAATCTGTAAATTGGCCTCAAAATTTGCTTGTACAGTTCCTGTAACCAGAGCCACTACACTGATGTATGAGCTTGTCAAATATGATTAAGAATCTACTTAGATAGGGCAGAATTAGAAATTAAATGAAGTGAAATTCAGCACAGTAAATAGATGTTGTTAGACCTTTCAAGCTCATGGTGGCTGTCCCCTAAACATTTTGCCTTCTTTTTCCATTTTTCTCTGTTTTTGCTGGCCTCATGACTTTACCACTGCTGACCAGTGTAAAATGGATGTGCTTTCTCCTTAAAACATGTTAACATTGGCTTATCCCCAATTGGTATATTTAATGTCCTTGTATGTCCCTAGTAAAGTGGCACTACATGTGCTCAGAGCCTGTAAATTAAATACTACCAGTGGGCCCACAGCACTGATTGAGCCAGCCACTTGACTAGTCCTTTAAACATGTCACAGCCTGCCATTGCAGGTTGTGGGTGCAGTTTAAGGTTGACATTTCGACCAGGCAAAATAAACCTTTTGCTAGGCTTTGCTCATTTTAAATACATATAGGTCACCCCTAGGGTAGTCACTGGACAGCCCAGAGGGCAGGTTGCAGATATATCTAAGAAGCTGGACATGTACTTTCAAGTTTTACATGTCCTGGTACTGAAAAGCTGTGCCCTGTCTGCACTTGAAGGACTGCATACCCCCTGTAGTTAGTCTGATGCCAGGACAGGGATAGCAGGATGCTTGGGGACTTCAAATGGGAACTTCCATGAGCTTCTCCCCCACTTTAAAAAGCACAACTGGGAATACATACTGGACCTACGGCACCACCACTGCAGTACACTTATGGACCTGTGGATACTTGCCAGGAAGGACTGCTGCACAGCTGAAAGGACTGCCGCTCTGCTGGACTGCTGCCTGCTGGACATCTGCCTTGCTGGACTGCTGCCTTGATGTGCTGACCTGTTGCCTGCCACATCTTACTTGGGTGAGATAGAATGGACCTGCATTTCTTGAACCCAGTACTCCAGAGTGTCTCCAAAGGCTAGTTGACTAGCCTCCTGATCGGAAGCTTCAGAGACCCAACAGACTTCCAACAACCTTGAACCTGCACCTTGACTCTGCCATCTGTGATTCTACCCTGCCAAGTGGTGCCACCCCAGTCCTGGACCATTGGAAGTGGGCTTTATGTGCTCTGCCTGACTCTGTAGATCCAGCGGACCCAGCGCATGTTCCCTGGTGCGCAGTGCAACCCTGACCAGAACCAACTCATTGCTCCTACTTTGAGGATCGGAACTGCTGCAAGACCTGCATTGCATCACAGCCAGTCACTACATCAGAACGGTTACTATGTGACGCATTTTCAGTGCAGGCCCTCGCATCCCTCAGAGATACCATCCTCGACGACAACACCACACTTTGCATTATAGCCTTGCAGCTCTTCGGAACAGAGGCATCACCTCGACTGAGCGATGCATCCCCAATGCCAGAATTTGCATTGCAAGCCATCATCTACACGATCCTCGACGATGATGCAGGTCCTTGCATCACAGCCTTGATGCAACTTGAAACCGATGCATTACTTCAGCTGCGCGATGCATCTTTGACTCGATCCTCGCAATGCTCCACAAACCAGGATTTATGGTACTCTGTTCAGTGGGCATAACTGGATCTCTATAGCCAGCCCAGATTCCACCGTGGTTAGCCTGAACTTGTGACTGTGTTCCGGTCCAGTGCAACCAGACAGCCACAATTGCCGCTTTAAACCTTTTGGAGCTATTATTATGAAAAATCTTTAAAAATGAATATCTCTGGTCCTACTGATTTAATTTTTGTCATTTCGTTCTTGTTATATTTATTAAAAATCATTTGATTATTCTAATATGGAGTGAGATCCTTTTGTGATGTTTTCCACTGTGTTACTGTTTGAAGTGTTGCACAAATACTTTGCACATTGCCTCTGAGTTAAGCACGACTGCTCTGTGCCAAGCTACCTGAAGGTTGAGCACAGGTTAATTTATGGTTTGTTGAGGCTTCACCCTGAGAAGAATTGGGGTTATTGGTTGAGCAGGATTACATCCTTTTCAACCAGTAGCCCAATTTCTTACAGATGTTATGAAAAATTATAGATCATGTGAAATTGCATTATCTCATTGGTTTTTATCATCTATAGCTTTCTAGAACTTTTTAAGGAAATTTTGCTGAAACAAACATTTTACACCATTTTCTCAAATGTATCTTAGGATGGGTGAATCTGCCACACTCGTGAGGAGGGTAAGCTGGCTTGGCACATCATGACGCCTGTAGAAAGGGACTGCCCTGCCCATAATCCCTCTGAGGAGGGTGCTGACAGGAGGGTAGGTCCTGTTGCCACAAAAACAATATAAAGCATGTTGTTCATCAGGTGATGTAAAGGAGTTAAAGCCCACCAAAAGACATGGGGCAGAAAATTGCACCTTACAGAACATTGATAACTTGATCGAGGAGTTGGAGAATATAATAAATGAAGGGAGGAAACAGTCTAGGGTGCAGGATCCTAATTACAAAATAACTCAATTCTATGAGGGGAAAGTAAACAAGGATAGTCCAAGCATAAACATCCTGCTACCTGTTGACCCTCTGTACTCAGAATACATTGTAAGTAAAAAGGCTCTATGTTTCACAAAATCTCCTAGCAATCAGCCATCTTCCGCTAGTAGTAAGCCTTCAATGGAAATCCCTATGAATGGCCAAACTATCTCACCGATCTACCTGATATTCTATAATTGCTATACTCCACTTGATAGCCCTGTTATCGAGACAAATCGATCTTTCACCCACGATACAACATCAACCACCACAAGTATTTAGGACATTATAGTTATAGTTACTAACCTGAGGAGTGAAATTGACGATGTGAAGTCAATAGTTCTGAGTTTGAATCAATAATTAACAGAGCTCTTAGAAGCAAACAATAGACTAACCAAAAACCTCTTTGCCGATTAGATTTGCGATTCCTCTACTTGTAAAGTAGAACAATCCAGCTGCCATTTAAGTGAAGCAAATCAAGCAGGGGCTGTTTTAGGCAGCCGAGCAACTTCAAATATCCCTCTTACTACCACTTTACCCTCTTCTAATAATGGAAAGAATGTAGTAATTCTGGGGTGGGGAGTGACCATGCTATTAGAAAATGACCTTCTGAAAGGTCACCAGAAACTTTTTGCCCTCCTCATCTTCTATTTCTGATATTCTCTGAGCACTTTACCACTGCTAACCAGTGCAAAAGTGCTTGTTTATTTATTTGAAGGTTTTATATAGCGCGAACAAGACCCTTGCGAGTATCAGAGCGCTTTACATGTCATATGTAGAAAACAAGAGTAGACATAGCAAACAGAGATATAAGTTAATCAGATATACAATAATCCTAAACGTAAAAAACTAGCGAAAAAAGAAAGAACACAGAAAGGAGCACAAAAACAGAACTAGTAATAAAATACAGTAATAAGTCAGTAAATTCACGTGAATTTAGCCATGAGGATAGCTTCCACTTCTTTTTTGAAGGAAGCAGTGGAAGGGTTCATTCTTGTTTCAATGGGCAAAGCGTTCCAGATCCTAGGAGCCATACCAGAGAAGGATCGGTTATAGGTTTTTTTCTTGGCAAATCGTTGTGGTTTTAGTAGAAGAGTCTTGGCACTCCTGGAGGGTCTGATGCCCACAGAGAGCACCAGCTTCTGAGCTAGGTAGTGCGGGAAGTTGTGGTGTAGGGCCTTGTGCGTCATACAAGCGATTTTCAGATGAATTCTAGCTTCAAACTGTAGCCAGTTGAGGGCTCTCAGGTCTGGGGAGATGTGAGAGGTTCTCTTTGAGCCCGTGATGAGTCTTGCAGCTGAGTTGATAGCGGGGCTGTCAACGACCTGCATAAGGTTACCGCCCCATATTCCACTCTAGGGATTACTAGGGCTTGAACTACTTGTTTGAAATTGTAGGCTGGCGGAAAGGGTTTCAGTTTTCGCAGGGTCTTCATGTTGAAGTTAGCTCCTTTTGTGGAAGCGCTGATATGCTTCTGCATCCTTAGGTTACTGTCCACAGTTACCCCTAGCGATTTCGCTGAGTCGACGATGAGAGGTTGTTAAGTGCTTCAGCCAGTCCAGGATAGTGGGTGTTTTGTTAGGGGGAGTGATTAAGAGGAATTACGTTTTGAGGGAGTTTAGTTTCAATGGTTTTCGGCCGGCCATGTTTGTGTTTTTTGTAGTGTGGTGTTTAGCGATTTGATGTCTTCAAGTGAGTGGATCTTGATGTAGATTCGGATATCGTCTGCGTACATATGGAAGTGAATCTTGGCGAGGTTGAGAAGTTCGGTGAGAGGTTCCATGAATGGGTTGAAAAGGGTGGGTGAGAGGGAGGAGCCTTGCGGAACTCCTAACGTGATTTGCATGGAGTTGGACAGGGATTGACTGACCTTGAATCTTTGGGATCTATTTTGGAGGAAAGAGGCGAACCAGTTAAATACAGTTCTAGACAGTCCCATTCTGTGTTTCAGGAGTTCTAGCAAGTTGCCGTGTTTGACGGTGTCAAAAGCTTATGACAGGTCGAGTAGGTTTAGTAAACAGGCTTCGTTTTGGTCCAAGATTTTTAGAGCACCGTCAATTACATGTGTCATGGCTGATTTGGTACTGTGACCTGCTCGGAAGCCTGATTGAAATTGGTTAAGCAGGTTGAATTGATCAATGTGACTGTTCAGCTGCAGGTTAACACATTTTTCCAGGAGTTTGGCTGGCATAGGTATGTTAGAGATCGGACGATAGTTATTTAGATCCGAAGGGTCAGCTGCTGTTTTCTTTAGGATAGGGGATACCTGAGCAGTTTTCAGGATGTCTGGAATGGACCCTTGAAGGAGGGAAGTATTTATGATCTTGGTCCAGAGAGGTAGTAGCAGAGGAATTAAGTCTTTTACGTAGTTGGCCAGGAGCGGGTCTGTGAAAGGGTTGGAAGGTTTCATGGCAGTTAGTGTCTTTAATATGGTATCTTCACTGTAAGTGTTGAAGTGGGACCAAGTTGCGTTGTTTTTTAAGTTGAATTTTGGGAGGTCATTAGCTTGGGCACCTGCAGGAGGCAGTGATTAATTCTTTTGCATGTCTGAGTGGGATAAGAGGTCCTTGAATAGGTCTGATTTTATGGATTCTGTTTTAGAAGCGAAGAAGAAGTCAAATTCATCACAATTGGGTAGATTGAGTGGGATAGCCTTAGGGAGAATGGGTGAGCTCTTGGTTTGAGCTTTGATAAGACCGAATAGCTTTTTGAGGCGGTTCTTGGCTTGGTCTAGTTGAGTTCTGAATAATTCGGTTTGATATTTTCTGATCTTTCTAAAGTAGGAGTTTCTGGAGGTTCTTAGTAGCTTGAGGTAGTCAGCTGAGAGTGCGGCTCTCCAACGTCATTCAATTACTCTGAGAGAGGGTCTGTCTTCATATAGCCTTCCATCATAGCAAGGTTTTGAGTCTTTTGTGGAAGTTCTTTTCAGTTGAAGAGGGGATATGTTGTCTAGTAGGTTGTTCATGGAGTGAAAGTAGTGATTGGTCAGCCCCTGGACATCAGCTAGGTCTTCCGGGGGACATAGTAGGTTTGAATTAGATGATGCTAGAAGGTCAGAGCCAAAGTTTCTCAGGTTTCTCTTCCAGATTTTAGTTCTCAGGGGTTGTGTTGGAAGCCGTTTAACTGTTTCCAAGACTTGGAATGTAATGACGTGATGGTCAGACCAGTTGCAGGGGAGGATCGAGTCGAGCTGTGTGGAGTCCACTTTGGAGATTACTAGGTCGAGAATTGCGCCTTTGTCGTGTGTTGGGCTGTTACATATTTGGTTAAGATTAAGGTCAGAGAGGAAAGCTTTGAGGCTGTTATCCCCTAGGTCTTTCTGGTCATCCCAGTGAAGGTTGAAGTCCCCCAGGAATATTGCTTATTTTGTTGGCTGTCATTTGATGCTAGAATATTCATGAAGTGTTCTATGAATGTGAGGTTATCTCTAGGAGGGTGGTAGAAAGTGTGTAAGGAACATATTTGTTTGTTATTACTGGCGATGTTTAAGCAGAGGTATTCACATGAGGATAAAGCGGGGGCATTGGAGTTGGTCACTGTTAGGTTGATCTGATGTATGCAGGCTATCCCACCCCCTGGCCTATCCGTTCTGTCTAGTCTGGTGATGTCATAGTTAGGGGGTTGCAAAATGTCCATGATGGGAGTAGATACTTAATTTAACCATGTTTCCGTCAGGATTAGAATGTCTGGTTTATAGTGAGTAGTAGGTCAGCTATATCGGCTGCATGTCAAGATGCGGATCTGCAGTTTAGGAGAATAAAATGTATCCGCGTCTTGTTGGATACTGTGGTGGGTTCGATTGTGAGGGGGATTCTAGTGAGGTTATTTTCAACTATGCATCTGGAGCTGTGTCTAGTGGCTCTGTATGTGTTGATCGGGATAGATTGTACTCGGGACTCTGTATGTAAGTTAGCTGGGTGCCCAGTGTTGTGTGGAGGGTGCGATGGGTCATAAGAGCGAAGGAGGGCCCCTCAATTCTTTAGCAGATAAAGGGTTTATCATCCTGATTGGGCGGGATATGGCATTAGGGTGAGGCACTGTGCTCCAACGTGGGGACCCCTGATCCTGGGAGCTTGCAAGTAGATGTTGGATGCGACTGGAATTTTTGGAGTGTGGGAAAGATCTGTAATCCTATTTAGTGCGTGTGAATTTGGGTTGCTGTCTAATAAGGTTGTGTAGGATTCGGATGTCAGTTTTGACTTGCTGAAGGGCTGATAATATCAAGTCAAGTCTAGGGTCAGCCATGAGAGTGTCCTTATTAGATGGATGGACTGTGGGAGTAGGCAGAGTAGTTGCATCTTTAGTGTCGTTTAAGGGAGAGTTGTGGTCGGGATCAATGCTAAGAACTCTTTCTGTGTGTATGTCAGTGGAGGTGGGAGTGAAGAAGCAGGATGGGGAGGGGACTGAGAGTCGGCTATGTCAGGATCTGTGGTGGTGAAAGTGAGGATAGGGGGCAGTGGGGCTGAAGGGCAGATGGGAGGTTGTGGTTTTAAGTGGGGTTAGAGCTGAATGATTGGTGTTGATGTTGGGGGAGGAGTAGTAAAAGGGGAGATGAGTGGCGTTAAGAAGATGGCTGAAGGCTAGGCTAAGGGGGGTGAGTGGGGTGCTGGGAGTAATGGTGCGGGGGGATTGTGGGGGTGGTAGTACAAGGTGAGGGGGAAGTGTGTGTATTGGTAGTGTTAAGGTGTGAGGCGGTTATTAGGTGGGATGAGTTGTTAACTGGGGTGTCGTTAAGGTCTAGAGTTTGTGTCGGAGCAGATGGGGACAGCTGGGAATCCTGATTTACTTCGGGATCGGGTTGGGAGTTGACAATTTCGGAGCGATTGGCTGGAGAGGAGGGGTCAATCAATCAATCAATCATAGGCATTTATAAAGCGCACTACTCACCCGGAGGGTCTCAAGGCGCTGGGGGGGGGGGGGTCCGCTACTGCTCGAACAACCAGGTCTTGAGCTTCCTACTGAAGGAGAGGTGGTCTTGGGTCAGGCTTAGTTCGGTGGGGAGGGCGTTCCAAGTCTTGGCGGCCAGGTGGGAGAAGGATCTACCTCCTGTTGTCGCTCTGTGGATGCGGGGGATGGCTGCGAGGGCGAGACTGGTCGAGCGGAGGTGGCGTTTGGGAGCGTAGAAGTTGAGGCGGCTGTTGAGGTAGGTCGGGCCTTGGTTGTGTAGGGCTTTGTGTGCGTGGGTGAGGAGCCGGAAGGTGATTCTTTTGTTGATCGGGAGCCAGTGCAGGTCTCTCAGGTGTCTGGAGATGTGAGTTCGTCTGGGGACGTCGAGGATGAGTCTCGCCGAGGCGTTCTGGATCCGCTGGGGTGTGTTATAGTGACTCTTTCCTTGATGAGCGAAAAGATGTGATCTATCAGATTTAGGTTGCGGTCGGATGATTGGATGAGGATGATTCCATTATGGTAGATATTGGCGGTGGCT
The DNA here is from genome assembly GCF_964204655.1 of Triturus cristatus. NCBI lineage: Eukaryota > Metazoa > Chordata > Amphibia > Caudata > Salamandridae > Triturus > Triturus cristatus. The sequence continues at coordinate 852,052,126 of NC_140588.1, read as the reverse complement.
GCTGCATTGAAGAATAGGGATGGGAAGATAGATAGTGTGAATCCGTGTGCTGTTTTCTTCATGAGAGAGACCTTAAAGAGAGCGAGAAAGGCTTTTCTCCATTGAGCTCTTCTTTTAGAATAGAAGATGATGTCATTCTTAATGATCCCTTTGTTCATTGAGAAGTATGGGTCAGAGATTGGGGTTTCAGGATGAGATTTTAAAAAGTTGTGTTTAAAACCTTTAGCTGCTTTTTTAGAAAGGTTTGGGGGTAAGTGATGGAGTAGGTGAAGTTACTGGTGCGCTCCATAGTGTAGAGAACGCTAGCTTAGCGGGGGATAGACAGATTGGATGATGTATATGCAAAGTACTGCACCTTAGGGGGAAAGTGTAACAAGGTTGTGAGTGATGAGACAGTCCAAGATGGCTGCTCTGTTAACTGACTAGATCAGTGCTTGCAAAGAAGTCCTCCGTCTATTTCCGTTACAGGTCCTCAAGGAAAGCAGTCCTTTTTCTTTGTTAATCTACTGATCTATTGCGGCCATTTTGTGTGATCTGTATAGGCAGCTGAGATCTGGGAGGGATTCCTAGTTTACAGCCATCTGGTTGAGATGGATCTGCATGCCTTCAGTCAGGTGTAGACCAAGTGGCCCCAAGAATAAACATGGCAATATGGCAAGAGTGTGGCATGAGAGTGAAGAAAGAGGGCAGAGCGCGGGATGCCATGCAGACCCCAGCCGAAGTGAAAAGGGCTGGGGTTCCAGTCTGGGTCTCTCAATCACACTCAGGCTGATTACAAACAAGTGGCAAGTTTGAAGACATGAGAGAAAAAAAAAATAATGTGTCTCAGTAAGTGCCAGCCTCGTTCGGCAATACCGTGAGGTGGTGGTGAGCCCAGACTATGCCTGCTGAGCTCCTTGGAAGTGCAGCATTATAGGAGGCTCATTGCCTTTTGTCCTCTGAACAGAGCTGGCATCCCTCCCTCCGTTGTTGAGAGGAGGCCCGGGGGGCCGTTCTAATTACTCTCGCTATCCTGTGACGGGCCTCGTGCTGATGAATACAGGGGAGGGGGGATTGCGGTAGGGCGCTAGACCGGGTGGTCTCTGGTACCTTAGTGTTGTCTTCATGTTTTCTGGACTCCCCGACGATTTCGCTTGAATGTTGAGCTCTTCAACTCCTGCCGGGAAGGCGTCCTGATCTCCATTGTGCTCCGGTGCCTTCAATCAGAGCCAGCTCCGATTGTCGAGCTCCACACGCAGCGGGCGAGGGTGTCCCGGTCTCGTCCTGGTCTCCAGAGTGCTCAGGAGCCTGCAATCAACTCCAGCACATCGGACGAGCCTGCGGCCGAGAGTGGCTCACACTCAGCAAGCAGCGTTCTGCGATGGCACTCCGGTGGATACCGTCAGCGTCAGCAACTACAGCGTTGTCCCTGGGCACCGAGCTCTATCGCCATGCCAGACGGAGACGCACTCTGATCTCTGGACCCTGTAGACTGCCCTGCTGTAGTGGCGGTAAGCAAAGAAAATGTTCATGTTACTCGTAGATTATTTCCTCTTTCCTCAAGATCAGTAGGGCGTCAGATGGAGCTAAAACAGGGATATTAAGCAGAGTGATCCCCAAGCTAGCGGAGCTCTCCTAGTGAGCTCCTCTCCCGTCGGCCATCTTGCCATTTGCATGTGCTTCTACACAAAAAATTATGACATTGGTATATACCTGATTGGCATTTTTGTAGTACTGGTAGGTCCTTTGAAGTATACCATATACCCAGGGCCTGATCTTTAAATGCTACTAGTGGGCCTTCAGCACTAATTGTGCCACCCACATAAGTAGCTTTACAAACCTGTCTCAACATTGCCACTGCAGGGCATGTGTGTGCAGTTTGCTGCATCTTCGATTTGACTTTTAAAACGACTTGCCAAGCCTTAAACTCCCATTTTATTACATACGTGACCCCTAAGGTAGGCCTTAGGTGACCCTGACGGTAGGGTGCTTTGTAAGTGAAAGGTAGGACATGTACCTTGCTGTTTTGCATCTCCTAGTAGTGACAAAAGGCTTATTTTGTGTTTTACAACAGTGAGGTCTACTTCTCTTATTGACTAGCATTGGGAATGCCTTAAAATACTTCAAAGCTGTAAATCCTAATTAGAAAGGAGTAGCTGCATCATGTTTCATATCGTTGGAATGGTAATGATATATCCACTTTACTACTAAAGTTGGATTTAACGTTACTTTTTTAGAACTGCCACTTTTAGAAAGTGGACATTTCTCTTACTGCTCTGTGTGCCTTGCAACCTGTCTTCAATACACATCTGGGATGGGTGACTGCTTCACATTTTACATTCCCTCTAGACAGCCACAAACACAGGAAGGGTGGGTGTGACAGAGAACAAAACTGCATTCATCTACATTATGCTAGCTCTTCCTGGGCAGGAAGAGTGAGGGGGAGCTGATATGTACACCTAAATAGGCTGTGTCCTGTTTCCCACACAAAGGGCTGATTACCCCTCACAGATAGCCTGGTGAACAGGGCTAGGGTGAAAGGGGACCTGTGCACTTCAATGGCCTGCTTTGAAGTCACCTCCTCTCCAAAGTCAGTTTTGAGTATAAGTACTGGGGTTCTGATCCTACCAAGATGGTATACTACTGAACCTATGAAAAACTCTGACAGAAGTATGGACTGCTGTGCTAAAAGTATTGCCACTTTGGCTGACTGCTGCCCTAAAGGAACTGCTTCCTGCTTTGCTGAGCTAACCTGCTGCCTACTGATCTCTGTCCTGCTGAGGACAAGGACTGGACCCATCTCAATTGAAACCAGTGTGACTTCAAGAGTTTGTCGGATTGCCCCCTCTTCTGAAATCTCAGGGCCATCAAAGACCTCAACTCTGCAACAGCACCTGGACTCTGCCATCATGGAGTCCTGCTCCATCAAGTGGAGCCAATCAAGTCCTATGTCCTTAAAAGGTGATTTGTGTTGTCCTGAACCATAAAAATAGATGCAGTGACGACTTTGTGCAGATAAATCCCAACACATTGCCCTTCGACACCGATGCAGGACAGAATCGACAACATCACCTCGATGGACTGCGCGACTCAACGGCGATGGAAAACACAGCTCAACGACATCAAAGGACATCAAATGATACACCCAACAAGTACACCTCCCTCCCTTCACATTGCAGTGTGATGCGTCAATTCTTTCAGTTCTTCTTTTCTTTTCTTCTTTTCCCACAACTTGAATTGGCACCTCCTGGAAGGTCGGAACTCTCAGCAACAGACTACAGGGGAGCTGGAGTGAAGTCTTTGTACCTCTGAGACTTCAGAACAGGAGGCCAGCACACACAGGCCCTTGGAGATCTTCTTCAAGCAGGTTCACAGCAATGTTCCATTATTTGTCCTTTCCTGGGCAGAAACAGCAACTGCAGGCCAACCCCACACAGCACACAGCAAAGCGGCAGTACTCCTCCTCACAGCTCTTCTGCTCTTCTCCTTGGCAAAGGTTCCTCTTGAGTCCAGAAGTAATCTTCTGGATTCGGGTAGAGGTGTGGTGCAGTGACCAGGACGGCAGTCTCCGGAACACGGGGGCTCTTGGTTTGATCCCTGGTGCCGGCGGCAGGTTAGCCCATCACCTTGACCTTGTGACTCTGGGCAATAGCTTGCTTAATCTTCCCAACAGCCCCCATCACCGGGACAGCTCTTTGGAGGTAGCTTTGCACTTTACAATTTCTGGTATATATATATATGGGATTTAAGGTCTACCACCTATACCTCAATTTATATTTGTTCTCTTTGTGCAAGGCTCTCTGAGCCCAGTCCAAACCAGTTCTGTCCTCAGTGGTACAGTATGACCACAGGGGTCAAGACTGCATTGTGCAAGGTAGACAGGCCCTATTCCAGTGCAAGGAAATCTCCTCCCACTACTCAAAGTTCAGCCAAGGTCTATTCAACTCAGCTCTGAGTCATCAAGGAAGGGCCAGGCACACCTCAACCCCTCCAGTGTCTGTCTACAGTGAATGCCTATCCCCAGCCCCTGACACTCCAAACACCAACCTACTTTCTAAAAGTGGAATTTTCAAACACACAATTTAAAAAACATATTTACTAAAAGATGTGTTATTAAATTCTGAGTTCAGAGACCCTAAAGTTTAGTTTTCTATCTTGTCCCAATAGGAAGTTATACTTGTAAGATGTTACAAAGCATTTCCTATCCTATCCTATGGGACAGATAGCCTTTTGATAGTGAAAAATTAAATTGGTAGTATTTCACTATCACGACATGCCATACACACCAGTACATACACTACCCTTCACAAACACTGCACCCTTCAACGGGTGGTACCTTTGGGAATAACATAGGGGTGCCTTACATATAAGAAAAGGGAAGGTGAGGGCCTGGCAAGTGGGTGGACTTTTGAGGTCGACATGGCAGTTAACAAACTGCACTCAGACACTGCAGTGGCAGGTCTGAGATACTCACCCTATGCTCACCCTATGATCCGTGTCCAGTAGGAATAGCAAAATTGGCCTCTGAACCCACAGCCTTGACTCTTACACCTCTCTTCAATGCGATGTTTTCCGAAGGGCTTTTTCCTAAATTATGGAAAAATGCATCGGTCCTACCGCTCTTGAAAAAACCCAGTTTGGATATTAAAGACCCAAGCAGCTTCCGCCCCATCTCACGCCTCCCTCTGCCCTCTAAACTGGTGGAGAAATACATGAACACTAAATTGAGCTCATACTTATGTGAAGCCAAGGTTTTGGACCCCACCCAATTTGGGTTTAGTGAGGGGCATAGTACTGAAACTGCCCTTCTTAAATCCACAGGAGAGATTATGAGAGGGTTGGACCAGGGAGGAAAGGCGGTGCTGATCCTGCTTGATCTCTCCGCTGCCTTCGATACGGTCCACCATGGAGTATTGATGGACCGTTTGTTGGTTTGCAGAGTAAGGGATAAAGCCAGGACTCTCCCTAAATCCTTCCTTTCAGACAGATGTCAGACAGTCTCATTGGGTGAGTTTGTCTCCAAGCCTTTTTTGCTTCCATGTGGGGTTCCACAGGGGTCTCCCCTGAGCCCCACGCTCTTTAATGTTTACGTATCTTCTTTGGCTCCTTTGATTGAGTCTTTCGGCTTTTGTTTAACATCTTATGCCGATGATACTCAAATTGTGATCTCCCTCCAACCAGGGCAGGAGAAGGTATCTGGTGAGAGGCTACATGATTGTATGGGAGCAGTGGGAGGCTGGATGACGCAAAACTGCTTAAAGCTGAATGCTGGTAAAACAGAGGTGATCCTGTTTGGGAATAATGTTAATCTTTGGACCCCTAGTTGGTGGCCAGAGGCTATGGGGACACTTCCTGTACCATCCAGAAAAGTTAAGAACCTGGGTGTAGTACTGGATGAACATCTTGATATGCGCGACCAAGTAAATGCCATGGTCTCTGCTACCTCCTATATCCTCAGGACCACGAGGAACATTTTACTTCTTTTACCGGCAGACTGTAAGCGTACAGTAGTTACGGCCTTGATTATGTCAAGACTAGACTATTGTCACAGTCTTTATTTAAATATGCAGGAGTGAAACCTTCAAAAACTTCAGATGCTCCAGAATTCAGCAGCCAGGCTGCTTACTGGAACTTCGAAATTTGCATCTATCTCGAGCTCAATAAAAAATCTTCACTGGTTGCCTGTAAAAAAGCGAATCCATTTTAAATCCCTCTGCTTAGTTTTCCGAGCGCTCCAGGACATAGGCCACTTCATTTGAAACAACAATTTCAGTGGTATGTGCCAGGAAGATCGTTACGCTCTTTAGGAGCAAAATTAACTGTAGTACCCATTACAAAGAGAGCTAGATGGGGAGGCAGAAGTTTTTCTGCTGGGGCAGCAAAGACCTAGAATGAGCTCCCTTTTAGCTTGAGAAACTCTAAGGACTTATTTGCATTTAGGAAAGCGCTCAAAACATGGCTGTTTTAATTCTTCTGGCCGGAACCGTTAGTTGGGAGGACTGTAGCAAGCGCCAGGACACCTTAGAGTAACCGTGTGCTATATAAGTTTTACTAATGTAACATAACATAACATAACATACTTTTTTAAGGCTATTAATGTGGGTGGCATAATCAGTGCTGCAGACCCACTAGTAGCATTTGATTTACAGGCCCTGGCACACTCAGTGCACTTTACTAGGGGCTTACCAGGAAATCAAATCAAATATGCCAATCAGGAAGAACCAATTGTAATAACAATTTACACATTGAGCACTTGCACTTTGACACTGATCAGCAGTGCAAAGTGCCTAAAGCATTTAAGCCAGCAAACACAAAATCCAGCATCGCATCAGAAATACAGGAGGTAGAGGAAAAAAGTCAGAGGAAACCACGCCAAAGATGCCAAGTCTAACTCCCTCGCGGGTGAAAAGCCACACTCTATAAATATTTCTTGATTGATTAAACCCCTACGTGCTACTCACTTCTAAACCCTGCTTTTTTATTTATTTTATAAAAATTCATAACTCTGGTTCTAGTAATTGGATTATTGTCATTTTGGTATTGTTTTTCTCATAATACTATTCTCTATGTTCCTAAATCTATGTGGAGTTTAATTGTGTTACTGTGTGTGTGTGTGTGTGTGTGTGTGCATTCCACATATATGTTACACATTGCCTCTTTAGATAAGCCTGACTGCTCTGTTCCTAGCTACCAGAGGGTGAGCACAGGTTATCTTTAAGTGTGTATGTAGCTTTCCCTGAATAGGATTGTGGTCCCTGCTTGGACAGGGTGCATATGTCTGCCAACTAGAGACCCAGGGGCAGATTTACAAGCCCCTTGCGCCTCTTTTACGCCGCCGTTGCGTCACTGTTGTGACGCAGCGGCGGCGCAAATATTGCGCCATGGCGCGGGGTACTTACAACGTGACGCATCTGGGAGATGCGTCACGTTGTAAAGCCCTGCGCCATATGTAGGCGTTCTTGCGCAAGAGGGTTGTTCCGGCGCAGGAACGCCTCCTAAAATTGGCTGAGTGAAATCTACAAGATTTCACTCAGTCACTTTTAGGCCCATGCTGCTTCAAAACCCTGCGCCTGCTTGAAGCAGGCATAAGGATTGACGCACTATTCACAAGATAGGGCCCCCCAGAGCATTGCTGGAGCTGCATCGCGCTTGCGACGCAACTCCAGCAATGCGCCACTTTTACAGCGCAGATGTGTCACGCATCTGTGCCGTTTTTGCCCCATGGTGCGCCGCATTGTAAATGCGGCGCATCCATGGTGGCGGAGCTGTGGCGCACAATAACTGGAGCATCCCTGCTGATATGCAGGGATGCGCCAGTTATTGTAAATATGCCCCTCAATTTCTAACACTGGTGATCAGCTGTGAGGATGAACTTGTGTTTATGCAATAGCACATAGTAACACATTGTTCACTAGAGCTCTAAACTAAGGACCAATTTGAGCCTTTTGCAATTCTCCCTAATTGGCTTTTTGATTTTTCTGCTTAAGCGATGTCTCACTCAGGAGAAGCAGCACCTGCACCTGCAGTAATTTATTTTGAGCTGGCCAGGTTAGAGTCTTACCCTGTGCTCCAGCTGAAGGATTTCTGTAAGGATATTTAAGTGTCTTCAAGGGGCTTCACCAGGAAGGTGGCACTACAGAAGGCTTTGAGAGCCTGGGTGGAGACCATGGTAGAAGGGCATGACAATCTAGGGGAGTAGGATCATGAAATTCTTGAGGAGGAGGAGAACCTGATTCTGGATTCCAATGTGGATTTGGGACTGCCTGTAGAAGGGGCCAAGGACTTGCCAGGAGCAGTAGTGGTTCTCAGACCATGGAGTAGTGTCTCCTCCAGGAATCTGTCCCCAGAGGACCTGGCAGACAGGAAGGAGTAAAAGAAACTCAAATTGGAGCTTGCCAAGCTAAATCAGGGAAAGAAACTTGCTTTGGCTGAGTAAAAAGCAGGTTCTAGAGCGGTGGAAACTATCCATGGAGGAGAGGGAGATGTCCCATGAGCTCAGTCTCAGACATAGAAATAAGAGCGCTTCAAGTGGGGCCAGCAACCGCAATGGTGGCAGCATACCGACAGCGTCCACTGGTGAGTTCAGAGTCTGGATACCCAAGGATTTGGTGTCCTGTCATAGGGTGGGGGATTAAATAGACAAATGGCTTGCAGCCTATGAAGTGTCTTAAAGAGTACACAAGGTCCCAGAGGAGTCCTGGTATGGAAGTTTATGGAGGTATATGCCCATGGTGGGGATTGACAGACTCCTTACACAAGAGGTAGAGGAAAAGACATGCTACACTGCTGTGAATGTCATCCTAGTCAGTAAGTTTGGACTGACCCACGAGAGATATAGGCTCAGATTCAGGTGCAGCCACAAGATCTCAACACAAACATGGATGGATTTATTGGAATATATCAGCAAGGCACTGAAAGGCTGGATGATTGGCAGCAAGGTTGAAGATTATTCAGGGCTGTACAACTTTATTTTACAGGAGCATATGCTTTATAGGGATTTCCAGAGCTGTGCAAACACCAAGTTGAAAGAAAGAAAGGTATCTGGATGTGACCCCTAAAAAGGGTGGTGCAGGTTCCTCCCAACAGAGTGAGGGGGAGATCCAGAGAGAGACCCAGACAGGTCCCAGGGTAAGGGAGAAGAGAAGGGTTATCATGTCCCTTTTGAACATAGGGAGGGAGGTTCTGGTGGGTAGTGGCCCAGGGTGCCCTGATCCCAACCCCACTGCTTTGATTGTTCTCAACAAGGACCCAAACAGGGGGACCTTGTCAGTCCAAAGAAACCACCCACTGGTGAGAATCCTACAGACATGACTACTGTGCAGCCGAAGGTCTGTGCAGGTGCTCCAGCGCGGAGTGCAAAATCCCTCCCTACCGTCACGGACCAAAGGTCTCACATACACACAATATCCATACATTCGCTGATGGGGCCCATAACACCAACATTCACTCACCATTAGTCAGTGTGGGAGGCGATTATCCTTCTAAGCGCTGGAAATGAGAGGGAAATACCACTTCTACCCTAATGAGCGACAAATCTACACCACCTTCTGATACTCATTAGGCCCTGAACTTCACCTTTAGTACTCCTCTCATAAATCGGGATGGATCAGTTAGTTGCTGGTTTTAGTGAATTTCTAATTCTCTAATTAATCTTTCCATTAACACATTTCAGTGAATAAACAACCCAACTCATTTCTGTAGATATTCAATTCAAATTTTATATTAATACTGCAAATTAAATCATTAATTTGATGAAGTTGCCATTCATAATTACCTATTCTGGCTAAATACCGTCCTCTATGTCAAATCTGGCAGTCTCGCAAATCTATGCCCATCATTTTAGTAGGTTCAGTTCATCAGAAGTTTGGGCATTAATTCAGTCCGTCAAAGATTCAGGCTAACAGCTGTCCTGCAGTGTCACCGTCCTCTCCGTCAGCATAATGTCAGGAAATCGAGAAAGGCCAGAAACGAACCCGCGCCCACCTCTCTATTCTAACATAATTTTTAGTAAAAATCATTGACAATTTGTATCAAAAACGGGTCTTCAAATGTTCTGATTGGTCCATTGAAATCGTCTGACAGGATTCTCATCAAAATACAGTCTCTGATGTCATTGTACTTGAATTATCCGGTTTTTAGTAGCACATTATTGTTCATTCAGAAAAGCTGGCTTGCATCCCAGAGCAACCTTGAAGGGTAAATGTTCATCTGGGGTCAGGATGAGGCCACTGTGTATCTGTTGTCAGCGCAGGCGCACTTCACCCAAGCCTTGTTCAGCGTCGGCAGTCGGGTTAGGCACCAAAGGCAGCCATCTTTTGATAGGCCAAAATGGTCAACTTAAGCAAAGAAACACAAAAATGTAATTAATACATAAAAATGACTAATTAAATGTTATTCCCTTGCTAATACCCATATGTGTGTGTATTTATCTAGCCAAAAGCAACACTCAATGCGGTTTATACTTACTAAATAAAGCACGAATCACAAATACATCACAAAAGTGACATATATCATGCAATATTCTAATTATCTTATCATCAGTATGCATACGAAATTTAGTTCACGTATTAATTAAGCCATGCAGATGCAAATCCCACGTGTAATTCATACATTAGTAAGGTTGATAAATATTTTCCACATCACTCCAATCCATTAATTCGATTATAATTAATTAATTAATCTAATTAATAAAACAACATGCAAAATGGAGTGAGTATACAAAATTTTGCATAACCCGCTCCAGCAATCCCCCCTTTGGTGATTTTATCACCACACCACCCAAAATTTTGTTCTGTCTTACGGAATCTTTAAAATGTTTTCTTGCTTAATCATAATTCAGTTTCACCTACGTCTACTCTTTTTACTGATTCATACATACTTTCCTTCCACTCCTCCAATTCTATTTCCTCAATTTCTCTTTCTTGTTTCTTATCTTTTCTTTTTGAATTTTCGCTTTTTATTCTTTTCTTATTTTTCTTGTGTCTACAGCACATACAACCTAATCTTATCACTAAAATTATGCAGATTACACATGTTAATGGAAACAATATTTTACAAATAAGAGTACTACCTATTTTTACTAAGAAATTCTTAATAGCAGCTATTTTCTTTCCAATTCTCTCCCAAACACCTTCAACCTCCAGTGGTGATAGTTTGTCATGCAATTCAGTAAAATTCTTAATATAAGTTTTCAGATCTTTCCTTTCGTCAGGAATGTAAGTACAACAATGTTGAACTTTCAGCATTCCACAGACTCCACTCTCTTTTGCCAATAATATATCAAGGGCAAGTCGATTTTGCATTACCATAGCACGCATGGCAACCATTTCAGTGTTAACCAATAAAAATCCTCCAGCGGTGCTTGTTGACAAGCGATCCACTACTGTTGATCATTTTCAAATTTTGTTTGCATTCAGAGTTATTCCCACTGCTGGTATCAATGCCTGAAAAATGTCAACTACAATTTCTGCCAAAGATTCTCTCTTGGTTCTAGCTAAATGATTACTTAAGCTATGTACACCATCTTCTCCTCTATCCATATGAAAATTTTTCGGAAAGACCAGGCCTACGTAACATGTGCTATACCAATGGTCTGGCAAACGATAATATGCCCTGTTCCCACATATAAAATATAATCCAGGAAAGACTGGATCTCTTCCACCTTTATATCCCCATCCACCCATGATTCGATATGTATCATGGCACTCACTATTACCTAGGAAATAATTATCATACACAGTTTGATTCCTTCGAATGCAAAATTTCCCTTTCTGAGGCCAATCTAAAGCTATAGTTGGACTAGCTTCTCCTTTCAAATGTTTTTCTTTCTCTATATCCCAGATAGTTTTCTCCACTCTTCCTTCTGCTGCCTTTCTTTGCATTTTCAATCCTCTTTCCTCAACCATGTCTAGGAATGTCTTAGCAGGCTTTACTTTGTTCAATTTATTATAAGAAGGCACTTGCGCAAAAATGTTATCTACATCTGAAAAATGATATTCTAATTTCCCTGTCTCATAAAATAAACTAGCTATTACACTAAATGTTATTCCATACGTTGCCGGGAGGTGATGATAAGTCACTCCTTCAGAAACAGATGCAGGTAACTGCATACATACGTAGCAGTCCCGTACGTCCATTGTCTTTACATATTCATACAATAATTTTGAAAACACATTATTAGAAAAATCTGTTATTGACCTGTCTTTATGTAAATAATTATTATCTATTCTAGTTGAAACTACCTTTGGAATTTTCCCTATATTAGTTTTGTTCTCACTATGTCCTTCTAATGTATCTATAGTGGCCTTGAAAGAAATAACAAGAGCAAGGATGCTCCATAAAAGCATTAATAATCCTGTACAACAACAACACATGTTACACCATCTTTTCATGAATGTACACCTACCTTTACTACTTTCTATGTTAGCCATCTTTGTTAAAATGGACCGTGTCTTTTGACTTAGCCTCTTTTACTTCACAACTAGTTTTCCTAACCTAAGATTCTAACACCTATTTGGTTCTACCAGTCTCTATCTTTTGATTCAATATTTTGTTTTCTTCATCAGTAGTTTTCTTAACTTATACAGTTTGGCATCTCATCGTTCTTCACTCTCCTCTCGTCATCCAAATATGGATTTTCCTGAACTTCCGTTTCTTCTTCTCCAATGTCGGACAAGAGAACTCTCAGGATTTCCGATTCTATTTTATCCTCAACCACTTTTAGTACAGCCTCCTGTGGATTTCCTTGACTTTCTGCCTCTTCTCCCTTTTCAGGCAGAGCCACGTACGTCCATTCTGGTGACTTATACTTCTGGTTAGGTTTCCTTGTTCTTCTACTCTCTTTGACTTCAGTTAATTCGTCTTCTTTTGATTTCTCTTGACTCGTCACTTCATTCACCTGTTCAGCTCTCGGTGAATTCACTCGTGTCAGTCGATATCTCAGTTTCCTTATTTTATTGGGCCAAACATCATCTCTTGCAAATCTTTTTACTTTACTTCCTTTGTCATTCTTTTCATTCCTCCAAGCTCTCTTTCTTAGAACTCGACCTTCAGGTATTTCATTTTCACTCTCTTCAGACTCTGTCTCAACTTGCTTTGTCTTTTCAGTGACTTCTTCTTCCACTTGTTTTGTTTTCCCTACTTCTGTCCCTCCTCGGATCTCTGACATGCAATTTCCTGCTGGCTACTTGTCCCTTCACCTAACTGGATGTTGCAGTTCCCTACACCTCCTCGGGGGTCTTCCGCAGAAATCTGTCCCTCTCTCTCTGTATCTGTCCCTTGTTCTCTTAAATTTGTTATTTCAGGTGGAATTTCTCTCAGTCTCTCATCTCGTACTTCCTTTTCACGAATTTCTTTTGTTGTGTCTTCAGTACTCTTTCCTCTTTTCTTTCTGTGTTCTTTCTTAGAACCCTGCACTTCTTGCTCGTTTCCAGAATCGCTGGATTCAGAAATCTGCAATCTCCTTCTTAGGGAGCTACTTCTGGGGACCAAAGCTGAGCTTTGTTCTGTTTCCCCCCTTTCAGAGTTTCCTCGTGTCTTTGACCCTTCGTCATCTGACTCAGTGCTTGATTCTGATTCATCAAAGTATTCTTTTCCTGTGCTGTCCACCGGATTTGGAATTCTCAATGTATTACTGGCATGGATCCAGTTCTTCAGTCCAGCACACTTCACAGCTGTGGTCGTGGTCAGAATGACTTGTCGTGGTTTTCCCCACCTTGGAACCAGACAATTTCTTCTTCTGTGGACTTTTATCCTTACCCAATCACCTGGGCTCAGATCATGGGCTGGCTTCTTTTCAAGTGTGGTGGCATCTTGTCCAACCTGATGAAACACAGAATGAACTGCGTCAGCCAGGCCTTTACAGTATTCCAATACCATGTCATCAGTTATTGTCATCAGCTTGTTGACTGGTATAAACACATGTCTCATAGCACATCCCATGATTATTTCATGAGGACTCAAGCCTGTAGTTCGGTATGGAATTGACCTTATTGTACTAGAGGCAAGACATCAGGCCATTTCATACCTGTGGCCAAACACATTTTCCCTATTCTATTTTTGATAGTACCATTCATCTGTTCAACCACACCAGAAGCCTCTGGTCGGTAGGCACAATGTAGTTTTTGTTGTACATTCAATGCTTCACAAATTAATCCTACAATCTCATTATGGAAATGTCCTCCTCGGTCTGACTCAATTGTCACTGGGAACCCGAACCTGGGGATGAACTCTCTCAGCAGTAGCTTAGCTACGGTCAACCCATCATTTCTTCTTGTTGGGAATGCTTCCATCCACCTGTAGAATAGGCAGACCACAACCAAAACATACCTCAGTCTGTTATAGGGAGGCATCTCAATGAAATCTACTTGCATTCTGGTGAAAGGCCCTCCTTCTCGACCTATTGTTCCCAGACTCACTACTGTCTTCCATCCAGGATTGTACTGCTGACATATTAAGCATCTCTGACAAAGACTTTCTGCTACAAGTCCCAATGTTGCATTGTACCATGTCTGCTTAAATGACCTGATCATGGCATCTCTCCCAATATGTCCCTGGCCATGATATATCCGTGCCATGGTGGACACCATGCTATCAGGCATAACTGGTCTTCCATCTCGATAGACCCACACATGATCCTTTTCCCTTGGGGCACATCCTGCTTTTACCCACTGTCTCATTTCCTCATCTCCTGCCTCATCCTGCAATTGTCTTACCTCTTCCCAAGTTCCCACAATGTTAGTGAACATCAATGAGCAAGAAGACATTTCTCTCTCTTTAGCCCGATTGACCGAATTCTGATTTCGTGCACAATACTGCGCCATGTCGTTAGCATACCTATTCCCAGTGGCAATATAATCACCACCTTGACTATGTGCAGCACATTTTACAACAGCCAATTGTTTAGGCAGCTGTATCGCCTCAAGCAACGTTCCAACCACTTCTGCATTCTTAATGGGAGTTCCACTCGAGGTCAGGAAACCTCTTTGTAGGCATAGTTGGCCGAAGTCGTGGACGACTCCAAAGCCATACTGGCTGTCAGCTATCACAGTCACTCTCACACTCTTTCCAATCTTGCATGCTCTAGTCAAAGCCACAAGTTCTACTACCTGGGCTGATTTCACTCCTTTCAAATATGATGCTTCTATTACTGCTGCGACTGTGCATACTGCATACGCTGCACTCAGCACTCCTTCATCTGTTCTCAAATATGACCCATCAACGAACATCACAAAATCACTTTCTGGCAAAGGTACATCTTTTATATCTGGTCGTGGTTTTGTACAAAAATCAAGTACATCCAGACAATCATGATCCACTTCATCTCTCACTTCCACAATTTCAGCATCAGGCAACAACGTTGCAGGATTCACATTCACACATCTTGCAAGACTCACATTAGTGGCACCCAATATGACCTTTTCATACTTAGTCAGCCGACTATGTGTCATATACTGAGTCCGACTCCTTGTCAACAGAATTGCTACATCATGAGGTACAAACACTTTCAATGGATATCCCATCACAATTCCTTCACTCTGCTCCAAACTTCAACATGTTGCAGCCACCGCTTTCCAACATCCAGGTAAACCTACGGCTACCGGATCTAACATTGATGAAAAATATGCAATTGGTCTTCTCATTTGTCCATGCTTCTGGGTCAACACAGAAAGTGCACAACCATTTCTCTCACTGCAATACAACTCGAGTTCTTTCTCATAGTCAGGCATACCTAATGCAGGTGCTTCACACAAACCATCTCTCAATTGTCTGAATGCTGCCAATTCTTCTTTGTTTAATTCAAGGGGATCTTTTACATCACTTCTCGTTAATCGCTCCAAAGGGTTTGCGATTAAGGAAAAGTTGCCTATCCACTGACGACAGTACCCAACCATTCCCAAAAACATTCTCACTTCTCTTTGAGTCATGGGAGCACTCATTCCTTTTATTATTCTGATTCTGTCTATGATGATTTTCCTCAGTCCTTTCTCCATGTTATGTCCCAAATACTGCACTTCCTTCTTACAAAACTGTAGTTTCGCTGATGACACTTTAAGTCCTCCATCTGCCAAATGATTCAGAAAAGGCTATTGTATCTACCTCACAAGCTTCACGTGTTTTTGACGCTACTAAAAGTTTGTCAATATATTGGACAATTACAGAGCTCTCTGACATTTCTAGACTCTCCAATGACTTCTTTAATAACTGATTTAATATTGAGGGGCTTTGTGTATACCCATGTGGGATTCGGCACCATGCCAAAATACGCTCACCAAAATGGAATGCAAAAATTTGCTGACTGTCGTGGTGCAATGAGATGGAAAAGAAAGCATGACACAGATCAATCACGATATACCATTCTGCATCATGGGGAATCTGATACAAAATCACTGATGGATTTGGTACAATAGGACAACATGATATCACAATTTTGTTCACTTTTCTCAGATCTTGCACTATCCTGAATTTCCCATTAAGCTTTTTCAGTCTCATTATCGGTGAATTACATGGACTACTCATTATTTCTCTCAAAATTCCTTGCCTGATCATTTTCTCTATTACCGGAGTTACACCTTCAATTATTTCAGGTGTCAGTTTATACTGCGGAACATTTGGATATGTTACTCCTTCCTTTACAGTTATTTTGACTGGATTGACATTTCTCATTAGTCCTACATCTTCTCCAGTGAAATCCCAAACTTCTGCCTTTACAGATTGTCTCATTTCTTTAGGTAATTCCTCAGGGTTGAACACAGCATATGTTTCAGTAACTTCATTTTCTCTGTTAGCTATGGTCATCTTGTACAATACATCATCATCTGGTGTTTCAAAAGCTATTCCATCCGGAGTACAACATATAGTGCAATTCATTTTGCACAAAAGGTCCCTACCTAATAAATTCACAGGACTGGTGTCACACACCACAAAGCAGTGCATTTCTGAAAATTTCCCTATGCTAACTCTCACGGGGTCAGTAAGATATGTTTTAATCTGTCTGTTGGACACACCAACTACTTGGATCGTTTCATCCGAGAGAGGAAGATTCTTAACATCAGCTGATCTAACAGTTGATCGAGTAGCACCGATATCCACTAGGAAAGTAATATTTTCATCATTAACCCTCCCATCTACAAAAGGTCCTGTCTGGTCTACTTCTAGAGTTGCACCAAGCATGCACTCTTCTTCCTCCCTTTGGCACCGTCAATAGCTCTCTTCTGCGTCACTCTCATCGCGTTGCAGACAATACTGCGATACAGCGCTAGCGCGTGGCGGCTTATTTACCTGTTCTTCATTGTAGAATCCCGATTCACTACTACAATTCTGTGTGTATCTGCTCTATGGAAATGGTGGTTTTGGCACCTGATTCTGTGGGGGGACAACTTGCTGTTGTTGCTGCAGTTGACCACTCACCTCATGCTGCACCTGTGGGTTCAATGATGGATTTTCATTGTTAGTACTCGGGGGAAACTTACACTCTGATTTCCAATGCCCTATCCTGCCGCAATTATGACACGGACATTTCTTTTTAGCTTCTTCAATATTCCCTTTATACTTCCCCGTATTAAATTTTGGCTTTGACCCTGCTTGTTCCACCAATTGTGCTTTTGTGCTTCCTGTCTCTCTGCCACCTTTACCTGTGCCCACATTGCCTTCTCCTTTAACTTCCGCTGTTTTGCTTCAATTTCATCACTGAAGTATTTAGCATGTCTCAATACTTCATACTCAACTCCGGCCGACTCCCAGAATGCCACAAAGCCACACCACGACTCACCCACGGACCCTTCAGCTGCCATGCCTGCAAATTCACCTGCATCCGGACCTGCCTCACACCAGCACCCGCCAAGTCGAACACCAGCAGCACCCACCTCAAGTGCATCCTGCTCAACACCCGCTCCGTCCACAGACACGCCATCGAACTCTGGAACCTCCTAGACGCCACAGCCCCTGACGTTGCCTTCCTCACGGAGACCTGGATGAACGCCTCTTCAGCTCCCGACATCGCCATCGCTATCCCAGAGGGCTACAAGATCGTCCGGAGGGACCGCAACGCCAACCAGATGGGAGGAGGCATCGCCATCATCCACAAGAACACCATCCCTCTCACGACCAGCACCGACAACACCCTGACCACCGCCGAACACCTGCATTTCCAGATCCACACCAACCCGAACACCACCCTCAGAGGCACCCTGATCTACCGACCCCCTGGACCACGCACACAATTCAGCGAGGACATCGCCGACTTCGTCAGCCCGCATGCCCTCCCCTCCTCTGACTACATCCTCCTGGGGGACCTCAACTTCCACCTGGAGAACAACAACGACCGCAACACCACCACCATGCTGGACAACCTCGCCAACCTGGGACTCAAGCAACTGGTGTCCACCCCCACCCACCTCACCGGACACACACTCGACGCAGTCTTCTCTTCCAGCACAGACATCGACTTCAGCCACGCCACAGAGCTTCAATGGACGGACCACAGCTGCGTCCACTTCACCTTCAAGAGAACGACGACCCACCACCACCAGCAACAGGCCGCCCGCAGAAGCTGGAACAAGATCACAGCAGACCAGCTCGCCGCCTCCCTGAGCCAGCACCCTCCTGCCAGCTCAGCGAACCCCAGCCAGGCCGCCGACAACCTCACGAAGTGGATCAGCATCTGCGCGGACGAGCTCGCCCCGCTGAGGACCCCGCCCAGCAGACCCGGCAGCAAGAAAGCCCCGTGGTTCACCGACGAACTCAAGAGCTCCAAGAAGAACTGCCGAGCCCTCGAGAAAGTCTGGAGAAGGGAACCTACACCGGACAACAGGACCTCCTTCAAGCTTGCCACCCGGAAGCACCACCAGCTGATCCGCGCCGCCAAGAAAACAGCATTCAAGGAACGGTTGGACAACAACGCACACAACTGCAAGGAACTCTTCAACATCGTGAAAGAGCATTCCAACCCCAGCGCAGGAAACAACGACATCACCCCATCGCAAGACCTCTGCAACTCCCTCGCTTCATACTTCCACAACAAGATCGCGGACATACACAACAGCTTCAACAACCAACCAACGCACACCATGACCGAACAATCACCCCCCACCA
Organism: Triturus cristatus; assembly: GCF_964204655.1. Taxonomy (NCBI): domain Eukaryota; kingdom Metazoa; phylum Chordata; class Amphibia; order Caudata; family Salamandridae; genus Triturus; species Triturus cristatus. Next base: position 852,033,556 of record NC_140588.1, on the reverse strand, counting down.
CCACCCTCCACGCCTGGACCCCGATCAGCACCGAAGACACCATCCGCACGATGAACTCCATCCACTCTGGATCACTGACCGACCCCTGCCCTCACCACGTCTTCAACAAGGCCGATGCAGTCATCGCACCCCACCTGCGAGACATCATCAACACATCTTTCGACACCGCCACCTTCCCTGAGAGCTGGAAACACGCCGAACTCAGCGCTCTACTCAAGAAACCAACAGCGGACCCCACCGAACTCAAGAACTACCGCCCCATCTCGCTCCTCCCGTTTCCAGCCAAAGTCATCGAGAAGACCGTCAACAAGCAGATGGCCGCCTTCCTCGAGACGAACGGATCCCTCGACCCCTCACAGTCCGGCTTCCGAGCCAATCACAGCACAGAGACCGCCCTCATCGCCGCCACCGATGACATCTGAGCCCTGATGGACAATGGAGAAACAGCGGCCCTCATCCTCCTAGACCTCTCCGCGGCATTCGACACGGTCTGCCACCGCACCCTAGTACAGCGCCTCAGCAACATCGGAATCCAGGACAAGGCGCTGGAATGGATCATCTCCTTCCTCGACGGAAGAACACAGAGAGTCCGCCTACCACCGTACAAGTCAGAGGCCTCCGAAGTCATCTGCGGCGTCCCTCAAGGATCATCTCTGAGCCCCACCCTCTTCAACGTCTACATGAGCCCCCTCGCGGCCATCGTACGCAAACACAACCTCAGCATAATCTCCTACGCCGACGACACCCAGCTGATCCTCTCCCTGACCAACGACCCCGCCTCCGCCAGAGCCAACCTGCACGAAGGGATGAAAGAGGTAGCCGAGTGGATGACGACCAGCCGCCTGAAACTGAACTCTGACAAGACGGAGGTCCTCATCCTGGGCTCTTCCCCCTCCGCCTGGGACGACTCCTGGTGGCCTCCCGCCCTGGGCACCGCACCCAAACCGACAGACCATGCACGCAACCTGGGCTTCATCCTGGACTCCTCCCTCTCCATGACCAGGCAAGTCAACAACGTCTCCTCGGCGTGCTTCAACATCCTACGCATGCTACGGAAGATCTTCCGGTGGATCCCCACCGAGACCAGGAAGACCGTCACCCAGGCCCTCGTCACCAGCCGACTGGACTACGGCAACGCCCTCTACGCCGGTACCACCGCCAAGCTCCAGAAGAGACTCCAGCGGATCCAGAACGCCTCAGCCAGACTCATCCTCGACATCCCACGAACCAGCCACATCACCGGACATCTGAGAGACCTTCACTGGCTCCCCGTCAACAAAAGAATCACCTTCCGCCTCCTCACCCACGCACACAAAGCCCTACACAACCAAGGCCCGAGCTACCTCAACAGCCGGATCAACTTCTACGCTCCCAAACGCCACCTCCGATCAGCCAACCACGCCCTCGCCGCCGTCCCCTGCATCCGAAGAGCGACTACAGGAGGAAGATCCTTCTCCTACCTGGCCGCCAAGACCTGGAACTCCCTCCCGACCGACCTGCGCCTGACCCAAGACCAACTCTCCTTCAGGAAGAAGCTGAAGACCTGGCTGTTCGAGCAGTAGCGGCACCCCCCCCCACCCCCAGCGCCTTGAGACCCTACGGGTATGTAGCGCGCTCTATAAGTGTCACTGATTGATTGATTGATCTATTTTCTTGTTTTGCCAATCTACCGTATGCTGTTTAATCATCTCACCAATTTCTGGTCGTAAACCATATACAAATCTGTATACAAAATGGCTCAAATCCTTTTCACTCAGATTCTCATCTCCGCTAAACTGCTTAAAAGCTTGTATTAGCCTCTTGTAATATGCATGTACTGACTCTTTACTTTCCTGGTGTGTTCGATCGATTTTTACCCAGTCTGTCTCTTTAGGGGGCACTTTATTTTTCAGAAATACCATAACCTGCTCATATTTCTTCAATACCTCGGGGTCTGGTGCCCCTGTTTTAGGATCCCTAGGATATTCCTTGGTTGGCCAATTTATCATCAACTTGCACTCTGACCATAGATCTGCTGGTACAATTATGTCAAATAGACTATTCAAATCAATCCATAGTACTTTAGACAATTTCACAAATCTGTCTACCTGTCTGTACCACTCAACGGGCTTTTCGCGTAGTCGAGGGAAATCATTCGTAAAAGACAAAATATCCTGTCTCGTCCATGGGACATGTACATATCCTCCTCCTGGAATCTCTCTCATAGGGCATTCTGACACTACCTTCTCCTTTTCTCTTACAGGAAAAGCTGAAAATGTCTTATCTGGGGCATCATCTTGTTTTCTATGCCACCTGCTTCTCCATTTATCCACGTCTCCCCATTTTCTCAGCAAAATGATTATGTCCTTAATTTGACCTATTCGTCCTGTGGTGTTCATATTCTCAATGTCCTTTTCAGTGAATTCCTCTCGATATGGTTTCTGTAAGGCTTTTACCTTTTCAATATCAATACCCATTTCATTTGCTACTTCTTCTGACCTTTCATGCAAATTTTTCGCTTTTGTCACACTTTTGCACAAGAATAATAGTTCTTCATCCTGTTAGGTTTTCAATTTTTCTGTCGGGATAGTCCCTACGATTAATTCTTCCAATACCATTCGTAACTTGGCCACATCAATTGATTGGGATTCCTTGTCTTTCCTCAGCAAACTTCTTAACCATTCACTTAACTCGTCTGTTAATGGTCCTACCTATCGTTACTGAAACATACCGCTTCTAAATTCTTAGTCAATTCTCTTATTTTCTCAGTTAATTCCAGGGTTGTTTTCGCTAATTCTGCAGAATTTTCTCCATCTGTTCTTCCTTCCGATCTCTTTTCTGCTTCCCTGGTAACACTGTTTTTACTCAAACTCTGGGATTCTGGTTCCGATTTTATAATTCGCATCGATTCTCTCATTGGGGCACTTGGAGTTAATATTTCTGGTTCTGGTCGATACGGTGGTGGGTTTTTATAGAACATATCATCAAGAACATCATCCTCAGACTCATTCGCTCCATACCCTCTCGACTCCACATTATGCATCTTTTCTACACACTTTCGTCCTTCATTCTCTCCTACAGTTCTTACAGGGAACACACCCTCAGTCATACTCGCATCTCGCCATCTTTTCATTCGATCGCTATGCGTTTCGTGTCCGTATGGTCTTCCAAACCAGTACCTATATCCTCTACCACTTCTTTGTCTTTCTCGTTCATGCATTTCGTCTTCCCATTCCGTCAAAGCCTCAAACTGTGTCGGTCTAGGTCTTGGTTCCAAATTCATCATCTTTTCTCTTAAATTTCTCAAAACGGCCAAATTAAATGAACAGTGCTCTGGGAAAGCTAATACTCCATCATCCTTGGTATATCTCACCCAATTATCCAACCAAATACAAGTATGATACCCATATTTCGCAATCATAAAGGATGCAGGGGTTTTCGGTGGAGGAAGTAACTGTCCTTCCCTAGTTTTAACTGGTTTGTCCTTCTTAAACCACTTCTTGATTCTCCCTAACCAGGTTTTCTTTTCTTTCTCTGGTGGGTCGTAATACATTTTCTTGTCTTTCGCGCAATGCTATTCCCTTTTTACAACTGTACCGCTAATCTATCCAATCACAGCGCAACTTCACACGAACGCACCAATTCAGAGCATCCACGTCACTGTCACAGTGCCCGAATCCCAGCGCGACTCACACTAATGCACCAATAAGGAGCGTCTACGTCACCCTGTTTCCTCCAATCCTAGCGCTGCGTACACTAACACACCAATCCGGAGCGTTTCACAGTTCTGACTGACTGTCCAATCCCAGCGCGGTCGTTCTGGCGTCAGCAGCCGTGGCAGCAGCTCCTGCTCCTGCTTCTGTCTACCCCTCCTTTACAAATCCGCTCAATACGTTTTTGTTTCAATTTCTACACCTCTGTTAGTAACAACATAGAAACATCTCCATTGTCCACTTCCCTAACCAAAGAACAGCAAACAGACCTTTCTCACGAGAATTCCGTCTTTCCCGAGAGCAGCGCTCACCTCTGCCCTTCTACGGAATCATTACTTCCATTTATAAAATAGCACATCCCTCTACTTCACTCTTCTAACAAGCATTAGCTAATTGTTTCTCTAGTATTTAAGACACATAGTTGGAGACCCAATGCTCCTAAGAAATAAACCCAGAGTTTCACAATCAACCCGAATGCCTTTACATTCACACTCTTTCACACAAGAAAAATGTAGTACATTCACACATAATCCTGTCTTTCCAGAGAACAGCGAACAGTCTGTCCTACTACAGAATTATGTCATACGTTAACAAAGCAGCGCTTACCTCTCCTTTGTCCTTCTAACAAGCTTAGAGAGTACCTATTACCTTTCCAGTGATAAGTGTTATAGGAATGCCAGTTGGATCCCTGGTACCTAAGACCAGAATTTCACAGGTAACCTTCGCTATCATACACACTTCTCTCACACAGAAAATGTCTCTAATGGCAACACACGACGATGCTACCGAATCGAACCCAGACAATGCGTTGTGCAACTTCAATTGTCACACGTTTCCCCTGTGTACCTACAGGGCAACAACAATTCCGTCTTTCCCGAGAGCAGCGCTTACCTCTGCTCTACTACGGAACCATTACAAACTTCCGACTTCCTACATCACAGAAGCCGTGCAAACAACATTTAACTCAACATAACTCAATATAGAGTGTTAGTACATAAATCAATACCAATCAATAACCAAAATCAATAAATAATGTACAAGCAATAATCACTAAACCAAAACAATAACAACCATCCTCTTGCTACCAGAAAAACTGCTCCAGCGCTGAGTGCAAAATCCCTCCCTACCGTCACGGACCAAAGATCTCACATACACACACTATCCATACATTCACTGGTGGGGCCCATAACACCAACATTCACTCACCATTAGTCCGTGTGGGAGGCGATTATCCTTCTAAGCGCTGGAAATGAGAGAGAAATACCACTTCTACCCTAATGAGCGACAAATCTACACCACCTTCTGATACTCATTAGGCCCTGAACTTCACCTTTATACTCCTCTCATAAATCGGGACGGATCAGTTAGTTGCTGGTTTTCGTGAATTTCTAATTCTCTAATTAATCTTTCCATTAACACATTTCAGTGAATAAACAACCCAACTCATTTCTGTAGATATTCAATTCAAATTTTATATTAATACTTCAAATTAAATCATTCATTTGATCAAGTTGCCATTCATAATTACCTATTCTGGATAAATGTCGTCCTCTATGTCAAATCTGGCAGTCTCGCAAATCTATGCCCATCATTTTAGTAGGTTCAGCTCATCAGGAGTTTGGGCATTAATTCAGTCCGTCAAAGATTCAGGCTAACAGCTGTCCTGCAGTGTCACCGTCCTCTCCGTCAGTATAACGTCAGGAAATCGAGAAAGGCCAGAAGCGAACCCGCGCCCACCTCTCTATTCTACCATAATTTATAGTACAAATCCTTGACAATTTGTATCAAAACGGGTCTTCAAATGTTCTGATTGGTCCATTGAAATCGTCTGACAGGATTCTCATCAAAATACAGTCTCTTATGTCATTGTACTTGAATTATCCGGTTTTTAGTAGCACATTATTGTTCATTCAGAAAAGCTGGCTTGCATCCCAGAGCAACCTTGAAGGGTACATGTTCATCTGGGGTCAGGATGAGGCTCTGTGTATCTGTTGTCAGCGCAGGCGCACTTCACCCAAGCCTTGTTCAGCGTCGGCAGTCGGGTTAGGCACCAAAGGCAGCCATCTTTCGATAGGCCAAAATGGTCAACTTAAGCAAAGAAACACAAAAACGTAATTAATACATAAAAATGACTAATTAAATGTTATTCCCTTGCTAATACCATATGAGTGTGTATTTATCTAGCCAAAAGCAACACTCAATGTGGTTTATACTTACTAAATAAAGTACAAATCACAAATACATCACAAAAGCGACATATATCATGCAATATTCTAATTATCTTATCATCAGTATGCGTACGAAATTTAGTTCACGTATTAAATAAGCCATGCAGATGCAAATCCCACGTGTAATTCATACATTAGTAAGGTTGATAAATATTATCCACATCACTCCAATCCATTAATTCGATTATAATTAATTAATTAATCTAATTAATAAAACAACATGCAAAATGGGGTGGGTATACAAAATTTTGCATAACCCGCTCCAGCACAGGTAACAGCGGTAGGTCCGGATAAGGGGGGATTTCGAGGGGTGATGCGAGGGAAAATTAAATAAATAATTAATTTCCCTTCGGCATCGTCCCTCGAAATCCCCCCTTACCTGGTACCACTGCCCCGCCGCTGTTACCTGCATGGACCGCTGCTACCACTGTGGCCTTAGGAAAAAATAATCTTCAGGGGCAGGTCACAAACCATGCCTTGATTTCACTCAGCTGGGAGATTGACTCAGAGGGTGAGATGTTGATCCCTGACTGCCCTGCTGTAGTGGCGGTAAGCAAAGAAAATGTTCATGTTACTCGTAGATTACTTCCTCTTTCCTCAAGATCGGTAGGGCGTCTGATGGGGCTAAAACAGGGATATTAAGCAGAGTGATCCCCAAGCTAGCGGAGCTCTCCTAGTGAGCTCCTTTCCCGTCGGCCATCTTGCCATTTGCATGTGCTTCTACACTAAAAATGATGACATTGGTATATACCTGATTGGCATTATTGTTGTACTGGTAGGTCCTTTGAAGTATACCATATACCCAGGGCCTGTACTTCAAATGCTACTAATGAGCCTTCAGCACTAATTGTGCCACCCACATAAGTAGCTTTACAAACCTATCAAGTTCAATTGGCCGCACACCGCTCGTCACACCAGCAAGTTGCCCCAAGGAACTGTGATCAATGTAGTGGCGACGGCGAGTACGCCTATGCCATGGTGTGTGTAAAACGTATGTGTCGCATTAGCCATCCCTCGACACGTGTTTCGAGGTAGTTGTCTCTCGTCAGCAGGGAGCAGGTAAGTGTAAAGGGGTGCCGCGTGGACTGCCAAAAATTAAAAACAGGTAGAGTACCTCTCATGGCGCGCGGGTGCTGATCCAGGACTCGTCAGCCCAGTGGCTCAAGGGAGCCGTAATATATCAAGTTCAATTGGCCGCACACCGCTCGTCACACCAGCAAGTTGCCCCAAGGAATTTTGGTCAATGTAGTGGCGACGGCGAGTACGCCTATGCCACGGTGTGTGTAAAAAAGTATGTGTCGCATTAGCCATCCCTGGACATGTGTTTCAAGGTAGTTGCCTCTCATCAGCAGGGAGCAGGTAAGTGTAAAGGGGTGCCGCGTGGACTGCCAAAAATTAAAAACAGGTAGAGTACCTCTCATGGCGCGCGGGTGCTGATCCAGGACTCGTCAGCCCGGTGGCTCAAGGGAGCCGTAAAATATCAAGTTCATTTGGCCGCACACCGCTCGTCACACCAGCAAGTTGCCCCAAGGAACTGTGGTCAATGTAGTGGCGACGGCGAGTACGCCTATGCCACGGTGTGTGTAATAAAGTATGTGTCGCATTAGCCATCCCTGGACACGTGTTTCGAGGTAGTTGCCTCTCGTCAGCAGGGAGCAGGTAAGTGTAAAGGGGTGCCGCGTGGACTGCCAAAAATTAAAAACAGGTAGAGTACCTCTCATGGCGCGCGGGTGCTGATCCAGGACTCGTCAGCCCGGTGGCTCAAGGGAGCCGTAATATATCAAGTTCAATTGGCCGCACACCGCTCGTCACACCAGCAAGTTGCCCCAAGGAACTGTGGTCAATGTAGTGGCGACGGCGAGTACGCCTATGCCATGGTGTGTGTAAAAAAGTATGTGTCGCATTAGCCATCCCTGGACACGTGTTTTGAGGTAGTTGCCTTTCGTCAGCAGGGAGCAGGTGAGTGTAAAGGGGTGCCGCGTGGACTGCCAAAAATTAAAAACTGGTAGAGTACCTCTCATGGCGCGCGGGTGCTGATCCAGGACTCGTCAGCCCGGTGGCTCAAGGGAGCCGTAATATATCAAGTTCAATTGGCCGCACACCGCTCGTCACACCAGCAAGTTGCCCCAAGGAACTGTGGTCAATGTAGTGGCGACGGCGAGTACGCCTATGCCATGGTGTGTGTAAAAAAGTATGTGTCGCATTAGCCATCCCTGGACACGTGTTTTGAGGTAGTTGCCTTTCGTCAGCAGGGAGCAGGTAAGTGTAAAGGGGTGCCGCGTGGACTGCCAAAAATTAAAAACTGGTAGAGTACCTCTCATGGCGCGCGGGTGCTGATCCAGGACTCGTCAGCCCGGTGGCTCAAGGGAGCCGTAATATATCAAGTTCAATTGGCCGCACACCGCTCGTCACACCAGCAAGTTGCCCCAAGGAACTTTGGTCAATGTAGTGGCGACGGCGAGTACGCCTATGCCACGGTGTGTGTAAAAAAGTATGTGTCGCATTAGCCAACCCTGGACACGTGTTTTGAGGTAGTTGCCTCTCGTCAGCAGGGAGCAGGTAAGTGTAAAGGGGTGCCGCGTTGACTGCCAAAAATTAAAAACAGGTAGAGTACCTCTCATGGCGCGCGGGTGCTGATCCAGGAATCGTCAGCCCGGTGGCTCAAGGGAGCCGTAATATATCAAGTTCAATTGCTTTACAAACCTGTCTCAACATTGCCACTGCAGGGCATGTGTGTGCAGTTTGCTGCATCTTCGATTTGAATTTTAAAACGACTTGCCAAGCCTTAAACTCCCATTTTATTACATATGTGACCCCTAAGGTAGGCCTTGGGTGACCCTGATGGGAGGGTGCTTTGTAAGTGAAAGGTAGAACATGTACCTTGCTGTTTTGCATTTCCTAGTAGTCACAAACAGCTTATTTTGTGTTTTGCAACAGTGAGGTCTAGAATGGAGTAGCTGCATCATGTTTCATATCGTTGGAATGGTAATGATAAATCCTCTTTACTACTAAAGTTGGATTTAACGTGACTTTTTTAGAACTGCCACTTTTAGAAAGTGAACATTTCTCTGATCTTACTGCTCTGTGTGCCTTGCAACCTGTCGTCAATACACATACAATGCTTCACATTTTACATTCCCTCTAGACAGCCACAAACACAGGAATGGTGGGTGTGACAGAGAACAAAACTGCATTCATCTACATTATGCTAGCTCTTCCTGGGCAGGAAGAGTGAGGGGGAGCTAAATAGGCTGTGTCCTGTTTCCCACACAAAGGGCTGATTACCCCTCACAGATAGCCTGGTGAACAGGGCTAGGGTGAAAGGGGACATGTGCACTTCAATGGCCGGCTTTGAAGTCACCTCCTCTCCAAAGTCAGTTTTGAGTATAAGTACTGGGGGTTCTGATCCTACCAAGGATGGTATACTACTGAACCTATGAAAAACTCTGACAGAAGTATGGACTGCTGTGCTAAAAGTATTGCCACTTTGCCTGACTGCTGCCCTAAAGGAACTGCTTCCTGCTTTGCTGAGCTAACCTGCTGCCTACTGATCTCTGTCCTGCTGAGGACAAGGACTGGACCCATCTCAATTGAAACCAGTGTGACTTCAAGGGTGAGATGTTGATCCCTGAGGGTGGGAGACGTCACTTTCATCTGGTGCAAGTAAATGTGGTCCCAGTCACTGCTCTGAGGGATGCTCTGGTAGCTTCACCATGGTTGTGGAAGAGCTAGTCTCCCTAGAGCAGTCCACTGGTCAGGTGTGTAGTGTGACTCCAGCCCAAGGGTAGGCCTTTTTCCACCTTTTGGCCCTGGTGTCCCTAGAGTGGGGTGAGGAGGTGATCAAAGATGGGTCATAGTTAATCGCCAGATGCCCATTGGCTGCATTCTGGGGAATGAATGAGTTGGCTCCAGTGTCAGGAGAACTGAGAGGGGAGCCCACCACATGTGCCCTGACAGTTCACTCCCAAATGGAGGGTACAGAACTGAAGATTTAGGGCAGGGGGAATGGTGGAAAGGACACACCACTGACTCCTGTGCAGCCCAAAGGTACAGACCCTAGGTTGGAGGACCAATTGAAGGATACCACCGCAACAACACCTTGCTTTGAGTCTTCGGCATTGATGCTTACTTCATCCAAAGATGGTGGTCAACCCTTGAGTTATCTCAATGCAGGTTCGCCACAGAAGAAATGATAAATTTTGGAAAAGCACATCTAATTTCATGTTTTTCACATATTAAACAGCACTTAATCGATTTGGGATTGAGGATTTGCTGGGGTAAATCAACAAAAATACCAAAGCCACTGTAAAAGAGGCATTTTGGAACCACAAGATTAACTTTTATCATAGTTAGGCGAAACAAGGGGGGTTGGTGAACAGATTCTCATCCAATAAATATGTACCTTTATTGGAACCATATCTGGATGCAATTTTACCATGCCAGGCTCGCCCATTGTTTATAAAATTCAGGCTGGACATGTTGAAGATTAGCAAGTTTACCTGTGATTGGAAATCAAACCCAATTAAACCTCCACTTTGCGCACTCTGTAATGATGCTGTTGAGGATGTTGAACATCTGTCATTTTTAGTCCTGAGTGCATAAAGCAAGGAGGACTTGGATTAAGACTATTTGTGTTGCTTTGGGTGTGAGACACTTTAAAGTGACCTATCGAATCCTCCGGAGATACACCAGCCCTCTTTTGTTTTTGTGTGGTCCCAGTCACTGCTCTGAGCTTGTGGAAGAGCTAGTCTCCCTAGAGAAGTTCACTGGCCAGGTGTGTAGTGTGACTCCAGCCCAAGGGTAGGAATTTTTCCACCTTATGGCCCTGGTGTCCCTAGAGTGGGGTGAGGAGGTGATCAAACATGGGTCGTAGTTAATCCCCAGATGCCCATTGGCTGCATTCTAGGGAATGAATGAGTTGGCTTCAGTGTCAGGATAACTGGGAGGGGAGCCCACCACATGTGCTCTGACAGTTCACTCCCAAATGGAGGGTACAGAACTGAAGATTTAGGGCAGGCGGAGGGGTAGGATAGACACACCCCTGACTCCTGTGCAGCCCAAAGGTACAGACCCTAGGTTGGAGGACCGATTGAAGGATACCACTACTGAACTGGTGGGAGGTGGAGTGGGAAAAGGGTGCAAGTCACCTGGTGCTACTGCTCTCCACTCTCAGAAACCACAAAGGACAAAGGTTACTGGATGGCCTGTGGCATGTCTCTTTCCACTGACACCTGTCAGTGGCCTCTGTTGGTTGCTGTCCTTGTGGACAGAGGTTTCATTGGGTTAGGAACAGAAGTTCTGTTCCCCAGCACCTGCAACATAAAGGGGGTTGACACTGAAGCCCTCATCACCTGTGCAGATCATTGGCAACACTTCACCTCCATACATGGAATCGAAACAACGCAACAACTACTCGCATTGAGTCTTCTGCATCGACGCTTACTTCATCCAAAGTGCTTTCCCAGTGGGACCTATATTAGTCCTGTAGCCAGCCTGTCCGCCACCGCGTTCGGCCTGATCTTTGGATCAGCCCCAATTCAGCATGACCTCACATAACCCCTAAGCGCTAGTGACTTCTAAACACTACTTTCTTATTTATTCTTCAAAAATTGATAACTTCAGTTCTACGTATGGTATTTTTGTCGTCTTGGTCTTGTTTTATGCATAAAACATCTCTCTCGTTTTCTAAACATGTGTGGAGTATTTTTATGATGTTTTCATTGTGTTACTGTGTTTGTGTGTTTCACAGGTACTTTACACATTGCCTCTTTAGATAAGACTGACTGCTTTCTGCCAATCTAGCAGAGGGTGAGCAAAGGTTATCTTTTGGTGTGCATCTAGCCTACCTTGACTAGCATTGTGGTCTCTACTTGGACGGAGTGCTTATTTCTGGCAACTAAAGACCCCATTTCGGACACATGCTATGATGATTGCAATGCATGATAAACCCCCAAAGGCATTGGAACAATTCCCTCTGCCTTGGTTTCATTAGACCCTTTTAATTCCTTAAGTAATACCAAAGGTATGTCTGAACAGAATTTGCAGCACTTTGATAGAATCAGCATCTCTTCTCTAGCATGCCTAAAAATCTATCCTCAATGACCCGAACCACAAGGGAGCCTCTAATCTACATGCTCAATATCCTGAAATTAAGGAAGGGACAAAAGGGGACAACTAAATCCCTAGTAAATAAATTGACATATTGCATCCACTGTTTCTCTCTATTTCATTCCGCTATCATTTGTGTGCAGTGCTTGTCCAATGACATAGATGGCCTTGAGACCATCAAGCAGACTTTGAGAATTGTTATTCTTGAAGATGGTCTATTGAACCTGGATGCTAAAACATTCCCCCCCATGGCTCTAACATAAAATGTAAAAGTACACCAGGATGCCAAATCCCTATGGTAATTTTCCCCTCGAGATCACATATGTTAAATAGCCCAGTTCAAACTGCTATCCACAATCCCCAAAGTGACACAGGGCTAGTAGGCAATGTAGCTCCCTTGAATCCATCTGACATTACAAGTTCAGCGTTAACCCCCCCCCCCCCTAAAAGGTTGATTAAATGTATAGCATGCAACCAAATAACAAATCTGTTGGTGGCCCATGTCACTTCACTTGTTGTCACTTCCAGAAGCTATGGGACATATTTACCAAAGAGTTGCGTCACCCTTATGCCACGCACCATGGGGCAGGAGCGACAGAACCCTAAAATTAGAATTTATCAAGCGAGGCAAGGCCACAGGAGATATGAACATTGGAAATATACTTCAAATTGGGATATTCAAGTTTTGAGGCAATACCATCTAGAGCTTGTCGCCCTTATGCTAGCCTACGAATTTGGGCAAGAAATCGTTTGCCTTTATATCCTGCACCGCAAGCCAGATCACATAACCTGCTTAACAGTGTCGTTGACTTTTGTGATCGCCGTGGCCTGGAAATTGTCAAGCTAAAGACCATCCCCATAGATGATACAGACGTGAATGAAGGGGCTGACCTTGCAAGTAGTTGACAACTTTGATTTCCTGGGAGTTACGATAGATAAATCACGGAATCGAAAGTCACATACTCAGAAAAGTAAACTGACCCTATCACATAGTGCCTCTGCCGTCACCAAGAGATACAAAGACATCTCTCCTAAACCTGTTTTCCCGGCTATTAAGGTGTATCAGCCAAAAGCACAAACAGAGGCACTTTATGGGCCGTAAATCTGGGGGCGGAAATGTTGTGAGTTCGACTGCTGAAGAAATTAGGGGGCAGATTAACAAACCCCTTGCGCCACATTTGCGTCACTTTTCCCATGTTAAAAGTGACGCAAAAGTGGCTCAAGGGGCTTGTAAATAGCGTCCCTAGATTTCGAAGTTCTCTATTTAGTTTTCCTAAGAGTACTCCCACCATGACCCCCCTATTTTCTGATACAGGACTTAAAAGGTTTGCAGATCTAGCTAACCTAAAACCTCTCCTTTTTTGGGTATGATAGGGGTCAACCCTCGCGTTATTTCAATGCAGGTTCGCCACAGAAGAAATAATAAACTTGGGGAAAGCACATCTAATTCCATGTTTATCACATATTAAAATAGAACTTAATCGATTTGGGATTGAGTATTTGGTGGGGTAAATCAACAAAATCAACACAAATACCAAAGCCACTGTAAAAGAGGCATTTTGGAACCGCAATATTAGCTTTTCCCATAGTTAGGCGAAACGAGGGCGGTTGGTGAACGGATTCTCATCCAATAAATATGTACCCGCCTTGGAACCATATATGGATGCAATTTTACCATGCCAGGCTCGCACATCGTGTATAAAATTCAGGCTAGACATGGTGAAGATTAGCAAGTTTACCCGTGATTGGAAATGAAACCCAATTAAGCCTCCACTTTGCGCACTCTGTAATGACGCTGTTCAGGATGTTGAACATCTGTCTTTTTTAGTCCTGACTCCTTATTTATTGGATGAGAATCCGTTCACCAACCGCCCTCGTTTGTGTGAGACACTTTAAAGTGACCTATCGAATCCTGCGGAGAGACACCAGCCCTCTTAAGTTGTTTTGTCTTAGCCAGTCTGACTTTGAGGAAGGGTTTGGGCTTTTTGTTACAACCCTTGAACTAACCGTTACGAATATTGAAATGATTTTTCCAATATTTTTCGGCGACTCCTTTTCCATATGTCGGTATGGAGTATACTAGCATGGACTATTATTAAATTATTTTATTTTACAGTTTATCCCATTGACAAATTGTATTTATTATTGTTTTGCGTATCTTTTATGTGATTTTAGCTATTGGCTCGGCAACTCTATTAATAGAACTCACTTTATCATTATTGTTCCAGGAATTACCTCGTGTATTAACACTGTTATTTGTGAATATTTTGTCTCCTCTGTGGCCTTCACAGACGAACTGTTCTTTGATGTTTGATATGTTTTATGGGCAAGATCCCGTAATAAAATTATTTTACTCACCTACTTACTTACTAGATCATTTCTTGAGGGCCTTTTCAGCCCTATGGCTTTGCACTGTTTGATCCCACTGTTTCAAAAATGTTCCTTTAGCACAATCACAACAACCTCTCTTGAGGAAGGGAAGGGATGGGTCACGGTCTTCATCCTCTGCACTTCAAATTGGAGATTATTCGTCATTGGGCAATGTCCATGCTGGCAGTGTGCAGTGCTGGTGGTGGAATTTTTTTTTTACAATTAACCGCTGATATGCAGATTGTGTTGTGTGATGTGTATGCAATATTAGGGGCATTGATTACTGCCAAATATACATTGTTGAACATATTCAGGAGGGTTTGTTGTGTAGGTCAGATATGTATGCTGGTGAGTAGGATATGAATAAGATTCTGCCAAGTGAGTGTCATGAGTGTGCATGTGTTGGGTCTGGGGCTGAGGGTGCTGCAGATCAAAGCTTATAAATTCTCCCTACTTCCACGGACAAAGTAATTTCACAGTCATGCGCACATACACTCATCATACGCTGGTGGGGCCCATTACAGCAACATTCATTCTATTACCCTATCCGTACTGAATATAAAAGAGAACTCTTTAATCAATCTGCACCTAATTTGAGGTCAATGCAACCAAAATGAATTATCTTGAGTCTTGATAAAAACAATTAAACACATCTGAGATCTCAATAACATGACAAAGAAATAACCACCAGACACTGTAATTCAAACAAGAATTATTTATCTAAATTAATTCATATGGAAAACCATTCAATTTGCAAGATCATTATTCTCATATTTACCTATTCTGGCTAAATGTCGTTCTCTAAGTCAGGACAGGTCTCCCAGCAAAGAATTAAAGTCGTCTCTCGAGCTGTCATGTAGAGTCACCGTCCTCTCAGTCAGCATCGGTCTTCTGGACATAAGTTCAGGAAGAAGTTGCCCTAGACCCTCTCTAGTCTAGTAATATTTATACTAAAATTTACATACTAAAAGTTACAAACAAAGCTCTAAAACGTCCGTTAAGCAGGAAAGGATGTCATCTTGCAACATTAGAAGAATCTCCGCTCTCGGATATCTCGAAATTCAAAACAAGGAAATAGGAAGTCCAAAACTAATTCGTAACATCCACGGATGTCTTTCTCCAGAATTGTATCACTCGCAGTGAAGCCACCACAAGTTTATCAAAAATGTTAATTTGTGACAAATGTTCTCTACCAAGGATAACTGGCGGTCATCCCAGAGTTGTCATCTTTTTTCATAGCTTTTAGTTCAGGCAGAGGCCAGGGTCACAATCAGCGAAGCCTCTCTTCATATTTCATCTACTAAAATGCAGGCTGTAGATGTCGGCCATTTTCTTAACAGGCCACAACGGACAACTTAATTAAAAAGAAACACAAAACAACGTTACTACATTGTATTGATTATACAGTGTTAATTCCCACTAATACCCTTATGTGTATGTATTTATCTAGCCATTTGCAACATAAAAAGGCATTAAAGCATATTATTTTAAAGCGCAATCACATAACAAATATCACATAAGCCACACTTATTTAATTAATTTACTCACCAACTTAGTTCTCTTATTAATTTAGCCATGCAATTGCATTCCCACATATAATTCTTTCATTAATAAGGTTGGTTAATAAAAAAACTCAACAAACTTAGTACTTAATAATTAATCATTAGTAATTTTAATTATGACATTCAAAAATATAAACTGATGTTTGGGTTTAAGTAGAAAACCCTGCTCCAGCAATCCCCCCTTTGGTGATATATCATCACCACAAAAATCCAACCCAAAAAATGTAGTTCCCCTTTTTTTAGGAAAAATTCAAATGTCTTTTTGTTCATTCGTTAAACTCCAGTTTCTCTTTCATCATCTCTTTTTGTTTCTAAGTACATGCTCTCCCTAAATTCTTCCAATTCTATTTCTTGTGGGTCTCTTTTTGACCTCTTTTGTCTCTTTTCAACATTTTCTTTCATTATTTTCTTTTTATTCCTCCTATATCTACAACATAAACACCCTAATATAAGAATCGATAAAGTAACAATCACACATGTCAATAGAAATAATATCTTACCAAAAATGGTACTACCTACCTTCATGCAAATCAGGAATATTTTTGATATAGACTTTTAGATCTTTGCTTTCATCAGGAATGTAAGTGCAACAATGTTGAACTTTCAGCATTCCACAGACTCCATCCTCTTTTGCCAATAGAATATCAAGGGCAAGTCGATTTTGCATAGACATAGCGCGTAAAGCAACCATCTCAGTATTTACCAATAGGAAACCTCCAGCGGTGCTTGTCGATAAGCGATCCACCACTGTTGACAGCTTCCGAATTCCATATGCATTTAATGAAATTCCCACTGCTGGTATCAAAGCTCCAAAAATATCTCCTACAATTTCTGTCCAAGTTTCTCTTGTAAAACGTGTTAGTAGATTAATTTGTTCTGCATCTTCTATTCTATCCATATGGAAAATCTTTGGAAAGACCAGGCCAACATAACATGTGCCATACCAATGGTCAGGCAACCTATAATAAGCTTTATTCCCACAAATATAATACACTCCCGGGAAAACTGGATCTTCTCCTCCTTTGAATCCCCATCCCGTTGCAATAAAGTATGTATCATGGCACTCACTAGTCCCAACAAAATAATAATCATATTGGGATTTCCTTCTGGTAATGCATAGTTTACCCTTCTGTGGTGCATCTAAAGCCAATGTTGGACTGGCCCCATTCTTCAACTCCTTTCCCATCTCAATGTCCCACATTGTCTCACTCATTTTATATCCTCCTGCCTTTTCATGCATACCCATTCTCCTTTTCTCTGCCATGTCTAGGAAAGCTTCTTCTTCTCCCTTCAAACTACAAGTTAAATTGTTTCTAAAAATGTAATCTAATGTTAACTCTTCTGTTTCAATAAAAATATCACCTAAAATGTTAGCTTCTTTAGCAGGATTCAGTTTTTTATTCATAGGCAATTGCCCAAAAATGTTATTCTTATTAGACATATCATAATCTATTTTCCCTAAATAATAAAAAATACTAATCAACACACTACATGAAATTCCATACGTAGCTGGGAGATGATGATAAGTAACTCCGTCTGAAACGGATGCAGGTAACTGCATATAGACGTAGCAATCCCTTACCTCCATTGTCTTTACATATTCATACAATAATTTTGAAAAAACATTACTAGAAAAATCATTAATTGACCTATCCTTGTGTATGTATATATTACTAATTCTAGTTGGTACTACTTTCTGCAAACTCTTCCCTATGTTAGTCATATTCTCAGTATGTATTCCCAAAGTGTCTATTGTAACTCTAAAAGTAACTAATAAAGCAAGCGCACTCCATAGTACTATCAATAGTCCTGTACAGCAGCAGCACATTCTGCACCATCTTTTCAAGAAGGTACATCTACTTTGAATTTTTTCTGTGTTAGCCATCTTATTACTTTGACTGTGTCTTTTGACTTAGCCTCTACTACTCCACTACTGAATCTCTAAGACAGTAAACATCCACTAGATCGTTACAATCTGTTAATTTTTCTTTTTAGATTTCTTCTTCTTCACTCTTCTCCAAGTGACTCCTTCAGTTCACTCAATTTGGATTTTCATCACTTTTCACTCCTTCTTCATCAACATCAAATTGTATCAGATCCTGAACATCTGTATCTTCTCCAATGTCAGACAAGATAACTTTCAGGATTCCAACAGTTTCCTCCTCCTCAACCACTTTCAGTAAGGTCCCCTCCGGATTTCCTTGACCCTCTGCCTCTTCTTCTTCTTCAGACAGTGCCACATACGTCCATTCTGGTGACCTATACTTCTGGTTGGGCTTTCTGATTCTCTTGATCTCCTCTGGTTCCTTTGGTTCTTTTCGTTCTTCTTCTTTCGCTTGATTTTGGCTTGACACCTCGTTCACCTGTTAAGCTTTCGATGAATTCACTCGTGTTAGTCGATATCTCAGCCTCTTTATCTTGTTAGGCCAAAGATCTCCTTTTACATTTCTTTTCTGTTTTACTTCTTTATTGTTCCGTTCTCCAATCCAAGTTCTCTTTCTCAGAACTCGACCCTCTGGTATCTCATTCTCACTCTCATCCGATTCTGTCTCATTTGCCTCTTGTTCATCAACAATTCTCTCTTTTTCCACAATCTTCTTCTCCACCGACTGAGATTTCCCTACTACTGTCCCTCCTCGGGTCTCCGACACGCAATCTTCTTGCTGTCTACTTGTCCCTTCACCTAGCTCATCATGAATGTTCCCTACACCTTCTCGGGGTTCTTCCGCAATCTGTCCCTCTCTATCTTCTTCTGACCCTACTTCTTCAAGAATTATCTAAGATGGATTCCTCTCAACTTCTTCATTTGACTCAGGTATAGTCTCTGTGGAATCGCTCTTTTCTTTACTTTCTTTCTCCTTATCTTCTCCACGGCTAGTTAGAACTTCAGGCACTCTTCCAGAATCTGAACTCTCTTCTGAAGATCGCAATGTTCCTCTTGAAACTTCTTCTGGTAAGAAAAAAGAATCTCCTGACTCTTTTTCTGACTCTCTTTCCCCCCTTTCAGGATTCTTTTTTCTTCTCACTGTTTCAGTGTCTGCATCATCACTGGAATCTGACTCTTCAAAGTATTCTTTCCCAGTCCCATCCTTTGGATTTGGAACTCTCAGAGTATGGCTTGCATGGATCCAGTTCTTCGCTCCAGCACACTTCACAGCAGTCGTCGTAGTCAGAATGACTTGTCTTGGCCTTCCCCACCTTGGAACCAAGCAATTTCTTCTTCTGTGCACTTTTATTCTCACCCAGTCCCCTGGGCTCAGATCATGGGCTGCCTTCTTTTCAAGTGTGGTGGCGTCTTCTCCAACCTGGTGAAACACAGAATGAACTGCGTCAGCCAGGCCTTTACAGTAATCCAAAATCATGTCATCAGTTATAGTCATCAGCTTGTTGACGGGCACGAATGCATGTCTCATTGCACGTCCCATTATTATTTCATGTGGACTCAACCCCGTAGTTCTGTCTGGAGTAGACCTAATAGTCATCAGCACTAGAGGCAAGACATCAGGCCATTTCATTCCAGTGGCTAAACACATCTTGCCAATTCTGTTTTTGATTGTACCATTCATCTGCTCAACAACGCCAGAAGCCTCTGGTCGGTATGCACAATGTAGCTTCTGCTGTATACTCAATGCTTCACAAATTAAACTCATGAGTTCATTATAGAAGTGTCCTCCTCTGTCTGACTCAATTGTCACTGGGAACCCGTACCTAGGAATCAACTCTCTTAACAGCAACTTGGCCACTGTTATTCCATCATTTCTCCTAGTTGGATATGCTTCCACTCACCTTGAGAACAAACAGACTACCACTAGAACATACCTCAATCTATTGACTTGGGGCATTTCAATGAAATATATTTGCATTCTGGTAAAAGGACCTACTTCCCTGCCTATTGTTCCTAGGCTCACCACTGTTTTCTTTCCAGGATTGAATTGCTGACAAATCAAACATCTTTGACAGATGCTCTCTGCTATCAGCCTGAACTTTGCATTGTACCAGGTCTGCTTAAAGGATCTAATCATATCATCCCTCCCCAGGTGTCCCTGGCCATGATACATTCTTGCCATTGTTGACAACATAGCATTTGGCATGACTGGTCTTCCATCCCTATAGATCCATACATGATCCTTTTCTCTTGGTGCACAACCTGCCTTGATCCACTCTTTCATTTCCTCATCTCCTGCTTCATCCTGCAACTGCCTCACCTCCTCCCATGTTTCCATTACATTAGTAAACATCACAGAACAAAAAGACATTTCTTTCTCTTTTCCCCTATTAATGGAATGATTGTTCCTTGCACAATACTGTGCTATGTCATTAGCAAACTTGTTTCCGAGAGTAACAAAATCATCACCCTGTCCATGAGCAGCACATTTTACAACTGCCAGCTCTTTGGGCAGCTGTATCGCCTCAAGCAATTTCCCAATCACTTCAGCATTCTTTATAGGAGTTCCACTTGAGGTCAGGAAACCTCTCTGTAGCCAAAGCTGGCCAAAATCATGAACAACTCCGAATCCGTACTGACTATCAGTCATTACAGTCACTCTCACATTTCTTCCAATCTTGCAAGCTTTTGTCAGTGCCACCAATTCCGCTACCTGAGCAGATTTAACTCCTTTCAAAGGTGAAGCTTCCACAACTTCTGAAACTTTACACACCGCATTTGCAGCACTCAGCACACCTTCTTCTGTTCTCAGACATGATCCATCCACAAACAACACATGATCACTCTCAGGCAGTGGCAGATCTCTTATGTCTGGTCTCGGTTTTGTACAGTAATCAAGCACATCCAAGCAATCATGATCAACATCATCTCTCACACTCACATTTTCAGCATCTGGCAATAGTGTTGCTGGATTCACATTCACACATCTCTCAAGAGTCACATTTGATGCTCCCAGAATGATTTTCTCATATTTAGTCAGCCGACTATGTGACATATATTGAGTTCTGCTTCTTGTCAAAAGAATTGCCACATCATGAGGTACGAACACCCGTACAGGATATCCCATTATTATACCCTCACTCTGTTCCAAGCTTCTGCATGTAGCAGCTACTGCTTTCAGGCAACCTGGTAAACCCACAGCTACTGGGTCAAGTGTTGATGAGAAGTACGCAATTGGCCTCCTCAGACGTCCATGTTTCTGGATTAACACTGAAAGTGCACATCCATTCCTCTCACTACAGTACAGCTCAAACTCCTTCTCATAGTCTGGCATTCCTAGAGCAGGGGCTTCACATAATCTATTCTTTAATTCTTCGAATGCTGCCATTTGTTCTGCATTCAATTCCAATGGGTCTTTTACTTCACTTTTAGTCAATTTAATCAGTGGCTTTGCTATCAGGGAAAAGTTACTTATCCACTGACGACAATAACCTACCATTCCCAGTAACATTCTCACTTCTCTCTGGGTCATTGGGGCTCTCATTCCTCTGATAATTTTGATCCTGTCAATGGTCACTTTTCTTAGACCTTTTTCAATATTGTGTCCAAGATAATGTACTTCTTTCTTGCAAAATTGCAATTTGGCTGGAGATACCTTTAATCCTCCATCAGCCAGATGATTCAATAAAGCTATGGTATCTACTTCACAGGCTTCACGTGTCTTCGATGCCACAAGTAGGTCATCGATATATTGTACTAGTACTGAGCTTTCAGGCATAGTCAGACTTTCCAAAGATTTCTTCAGCAACTGATTGAATATTGAAGGACTCTCTGTATACCCCTGTGGGATTCGGCACCATGCCAAAATACGCTGTCCAAACCGAAATGCAAAAATCGGCTGGCTGTCATGATGCAATGGAATTGAAAAGAAAGCATGGCACAAATCAATTACTGTGTACCATTCAGCATCATGGGGAATCTGATACAAAATCACTGATGGATTTGGCCCTATAGGACAGCATGATACCACAATTTTGTTAACCTTTCTCAAATCTTGTACTATTCTGAACTTCCCATTAGGTTTCTTCAGTCCCATTATAGGTGAATTACATGGGCTACTTAGTAACTCTCTCAAGACTCCTTGCTGAATCATTTTGTCAATTATAGGTGTTATTCCTTCAATTATCTCTGGTGTCAATCTGTATTGTGGGATATTAGGATAAGAGATTCCCTCTTTCACTGTAATCTTTACTGGATCTACATTATTCATCAATCCCACATCCTCTCCAGTAAAATCCCAAACTGCTGCTTTTATTGTGTGTCTCAATTCTTGAGGCAAGTCATCTGGATTAAATACAGCATATGTTCCAATAACCTCATCTTCTCTATTACCTAGAGTTACTCTGTATAAGACATCCTCATCCGGTGTCTCAAAGGCTATTCCATCCGGAGTACAAAAAATTGTGCAATTCATTTTACACAACAAATCCCTACCTAACAAGTTCACTGGACTAGTGTCACACACTACGAGCCTGTGCATATCTGAAAATGTCCCTATCCTTACACTTACTGGTTCAGTAAGACGAGTCCTAATCTGTGTATTAGATACACCAACCACTTGGATTGCTTCGTCCGAGAGAGGAAGATTTCTTATATCTGCTGACCTGACAGTTGATCTCGTCGCTCCTGTGTCTACTAAATAAGTAACACTTTCTCCATTTATTTTCCCATCTACAAATGGTCCTGCCTGGTCTATTTCTAGAGTTGCTCCAAATATGCACTCTTCCTCCTCTCTTCGGCACCGTCAGAAGTCCCCTTCAGACTCACTTCCCTCATTCTTTAGCCAATATTGTTGTATTGGATTTGTACGTCTCTATTTGTTTACCTGTTCCTCATTGTAGAATCCCGAGTCTTGATTGTATTTTTGGGATCCTCTGTTCTGTGGCAAAGGCGGTTTTGGTTCCTGATTCTGCTGCTTGACAACCTTCTGCTGTTTCTGCGGATGATTACACCCCTCGTTCTGCACCTGTTGATTCAAGGATTGATTGTCATTATTCACTAATGGTGGATTCGTACACTCGGATCTCCAGTGCCCTAATTTTCCGCAGTTGTGGCACGGAAATTTTTTCTTCGCCTCCTCAATGTTCCCCTTTCCTTTTCCTGTACCATATCTGGGCCTATTTCCTGGATTATTTGCTTGTTCAACCAGCTGTGCTTCTTGTCTTTCTGCAACCTTCACCTGTGCCCACATCGCTTTTTCCTTCACCTTTCTTTGTTTCGCCTCAATTTCATCACTGAAGTACTTCGCATGTCTCAAGATCTCATCAATCTTCTTACTCTGCCAATCAACTGTATGCTCACGTATCATTTCACTGATTTCGGGTCGCAAGCCATATACAAATCTGTATACAAAATGACTCAAATCCTTATCACCCAGATGTTCATCTCCACTGAACTGTTTAAAAGCCAGTATTAACCTTTCATAAAAGGCATGAACTGATTCTTTTACTTCCTGATGTGTTCGATCTATCTTAACCCAATCTGTCTCTTTAGGGGGTACCTTATTCTTCAAGAATACTATGACCTGTTCGTATTTCTTCATAACCTCCGGGTCTGGAGCTCCTGTCTTTGGATCTCTTGTGTATTCTTTAGTGGGCCAATCTATGACTATTTTACACTCTGCCCACAAGTCTGCTGGAACAATTATATCAAACAGACTATTCAGGTCAATCCACAGCACTTTTGACAATTTCACAAACCTATCAACCTGCCTATACCACTCGACAGGCTTCTCTCTCAGTCGAGGGAAATCATTTGTAAATGACAAAATATCCTGCCTAGTCCATGGGACATGTACATATCCTCCTCCAGGAATCTCTCTCATAGGATAAGCATCCACTGTTTTTTCCTTTTCTCTCATGGGGAATGCTGAGTAAGTCCTGTCCACTGTATCTTCTCTTTTCTTATACCCTCTATCCTTCCACTTTTCCACATCACCCCATTTTCGCAATAATCCAATCATTTCCTTAATCTGCCCTGTTCGGCCAACATCATTTAGATTCTCAATATCTTTATCTGTAAAATCCACTCGGTAAGGCTTCTGTAAAGCTTTTACCTTATCCATGTCAATTCCCATTTCACTCGCTATTCCTTTTAACCTGTCATGTGTATTCTTAGCCCTCCATGTGATGCTCTTGCACATGAATAACAACTCTCCATCATGATGATTTTTTAACGTTTCTGTAGGAATTGTTCCCACTATAAGCTCCTCCAATTCCATGCGCAACCTGGCTACATCAATTGCCTGAGAATCTTTTTCCTACCTTTGGAGAGCTTTTAACCAATCATTGAAATCCTCAGCCGTTATTCCTGTAGATTTTTCTGTACTCACTTGTTCTGTCATCCTCTGTGGTTCCAAAATTGATCCTCCCATCATAACATTTCTTTCCACACAACCAGTATTCAATCCTGAATTAGGCTGTACATTTAACTCTCCACCACATATGGTATGTCTCAACTGATTCTCTCCCGTCCTCATTCCTGACTGTTCCGGAGAACTAACTAGTCCATTTCCTACATATGGAACTGTTAAACCACTTTCACCCGTTCTTTGCTTATCAAAAATAGGCATAACCGGACCTATGGTTACAGGCACTGTAACAGCTTCTAGATTCTTAGTCAGTTCCCTGATTTTCTCTGTCAACTCAAATGTGGTTCTTGCTAATTCTTTTGTTTTTTCATCCTCGATTTCATTCTCTCTTTCTCTCTCTCGCTCCCTCTCTCTTTCCCTTTCCGCGAAAGAGCTACTACTTTTCAGATCAGGTGTCACAACTTCTGTTTTTATGATTTGCAAAGTATCTCTCATTGGGGTAGCAACTGGTGTTCTCACTTCTGGTTCTTGTCTATATGGAGGTGGTCTCTTGTAAATCATGTCATCCAAGACTTCATCCTCATATTCATTAGCCCCATACCTTCTCAATTCTTCATTATGTACCTTTTCCGTACCTTTCCTCCCTTCTGTTTCCTCAACAGTTCTCACAGGATATAGTGCCTCAGTCATACTAGCATCTCGCCATCTCCTCATTCGATCATGATGAGTTTCACAATCATATTTCCTCCCAAACATATACCTATAATTACCTCCACTCCTCTGTTTTTCTCGCTCATGCACCTCATCTTCCCATTCTACCAATGCCTCGAACTGTGTCGGCCTTGGTCTGGGCTCTAGACTCATCATTCTCTCCCGTAAATTTCTCAACACGGCCAGATTAAATGAACCATGTTCCGGGAATGCTAAAACACCATCTTCCCTAGTATACTTAGCCCAATTGTCTAACCAAATACAGGTATGATACCCATATTTCGCAACCATGAAGGATGCAGGGGTTCTTGTCGGAGGTAGTAACTCACCTTCTCTAGTTACTATATCCTTATCCTTGTCAAACCATTTTTTAATTTTACTGAACAAGGATTTCTTTTTCTTTTCCTCTGTTTGGTAATACATTTTTGTGTTTACCACAACCCTCTAGTCCTTTGTACAACTGTACGATCTTTTGTCCAATAACAGCGCGACCCACACTAACGCACCAATCCCGGAGCATCTACGTCACCCTGTACTTCTTCCAATCCCTGCGCGGCTCACACCAATGCACCAATCACAGTGCTTTCACTGTTCTAACCCACTGTCCAATCACAGCGCGGTCTTTTCTGACGTCAGCAGTCGCTGCAGTCGCTTCTACTCCTGTCTCCTGTCACTCGTCTACCCCTCCTTTACAAAAGCTTCTTGGTAGACTTTGTTTCAGATTCTACAAATCTATTAGTTACAACATATAAACATCTCCATTGTCTTCTCCGCTAACCACAGAATAGTAAAGACCTTTCCCACGAGAATCCCGCTTCTCTCTAGAACAGCACTTACCTCTGCTCTACTACGGAATTGTTACTTTCGTTGACACAGTAGCACATCCCTCTACTCTGCCCTTCTAACATGCATCCATTAACTGTTTCCTCCCGGAATGTTCCTAAGAGCTTCACAATCAACTAAATGCCCATACATTCACGCACTTTCACACCAGAAAATATAGCACATTCACACAGAATCCTGTCTTTCCTGAGAACAGCGAACAATCTGTCCTACTACAGAATTATAACATACGTTAACCAAGCAGCGCTTACCTCTGCTCTGTCCTTCAAACAAGCTCAGAGAATACCTATTATCTTCCCAGTGACAAGCGTTAACGGAAATCCCAAAAAGGATCCCTGATACCTAAGACCAGAACTTCACAGATAACCTTCGCAACCATACACACTTCTCTTATACAGAAAATATATCTCTAATAGTAACACACGACAATGTCACTGAATCAAACCCAGACAATGCGACGCGCAACTTCAATTGTCACACGCTTTTCTCTGCATTCGTACAGGGCCAACAATTCTGCCTTTCCCGAGAGCAGTACTCACTTCCCTCTGCCCTACTACGGAACTGTCACTGACTCCCTACGTCCCAGAAGCTGTACACACTACATATAACTCAATATGACTTCAACATTTAGTGTTAGTACATGTATGAACATCAATCAATAAATCCAAAAGCCTATCTGATCAAGACAATAATCAAAACCATCATTCTGCTACCAGGGAACTGCTGCAGATCAAAGCTTATAAATTCTCCCTACTTCCACGGACAAAGTAATTTCACAGTCATGTGCACATACACTCATCATACGCTGGTGGGGCCCATTACACCAACATTCATTCTATTACCCTATCCGTACTGAATATAAGAGAGAACTCTTTAATCAATCTGCACCTAATTTGAGGTCAATTCAACCAAATTGAATTATCTTGAGTCTTGATAAAAACAATTAAACACATCTGAGATCTCAATAACATGACAAAGAAATAACCACCCGACACTGTAATTCAAACAAGAATTATTTATCTAAATTAATTCATATGGAAAACCATTCAATTTGCAAGATCATTATTCTCATATTTACCTATTCTGGCTAAATGTCGTTCTCTAAGTCAGGACAGGTCTCCCAGCAAAGAATTAAAGTCGTCTCTCGAGCTGTCATGTAGAGTCACCGTCCTCTCAGTCAGCATCGGTCTTCTGGACATAAGTTCAGGAAGAAGTAGCCCTAGACCCTCTCTAGTCTAGTAATATTTATACTAAAATTTACATACTAAAAGTTACAAACAAAGCTCTAAAACGTCCGTTAAGCAGGAAAGGATGTCATCTTGCAACATTAGAAGAATCTCCGCTCTCGGATATCTCGAAATTCAAAACAAGGAAATAGGAAGTCCAAAACTAATTCGTAACATCCACGGATGTCTTTCTCCAGAATTGTATCACTCGCAGTGAAGCCACCACAAGTTTATCAAAAATGTTCATTTGTGACAAATGTTCTCTACCAAGGATAACTGGTGGTCATCCCAGAGTTGTCATCTTTTTTCATAGCATTTAGTTCAGGCAGAGGCCAGGGTCACAATCAGCGAAGCCTCTCTTCATATTTCATCTACTCAAATGCAGGCTGTAGATGTCGGCCATTTTCTTAACAGGCCACAACGGACAACTTAATTAAAAAGAAACACAAAACAACGTTACTACATTGTATTGATTATACAGTGTTAATTCCCACTAATACCCTTATGTGTATGTATTTATCTAGCCATTTGCAACATAAAAAGGCATTAAAGCATATTATTTTAAAGCGCAATCACATAACAAATATCACATAAGCCACACTTATTTAATTAATTTACTCACCAACTTAGTTCACTTATTAATTTAGCCATGCAATTGCATTCCCACGTATAATTCTTTCATTAATAAGGTTGGTTAATAAAAAAACTCAACAAACTTAGTACTTAATAATTAATCATTAGTAATTTTAATTATGACATTCAAAAATATGAACTGATGTTTGGGTTTAAGTAGAAAACCCTGCTCCAGCAAAGGTTCAAATAAATGTGCTGCAAGGATTGTGAGATCTGTAATTTACGGGTAATCTGTTTCAATCTATAGCCACTGGCATAACGAAAATTGAGGGGGCCCCCCTGCAAGGTATGGAGAGGGACCCCCTCTGAACTTAATCAGGGGCTCTCCGGCCAGAGTACAGTGCTGAGGGGGCCCCCTGGAGCTTGGGCCCCACCCGCACCGTGGGGGGTGCATGACTGTCTATAGCCATGAAACCCTGAGCAGCCGCAGGCAGCGTAAGTAGCCTAAATGTACATTAGCACTACTACTGCATTGAGCATTACCTTCCTAAAATGGACAGCTGCATTGGGCCTTTTGGGACATTAAGCAACATGTTTTAGCATCACTTCAGAATGTTAGAGCAGCTCCCTGGAATATTTGTGCATCATGCACATGTATTGAAAATAATCTGCACTCCATTACATATAATTTTGTCTTCAAAAACATACAATAACACCAGATTTGCTGGGACTATACCAATGAAGATGTCTCAGCAAATACAATGCTTGCGGTTGATAATTACAGTGATTTGAATGTCAAAAGTTTGAATCCCGGTAGGGTAGACTCAACCTGATTACCTTCCGAGGTCAGTAAATAAAATTCCATAAATTTGGTAACAATGTCATCTGTTACTTTTAGTGCTTAGAGTTAGAAGAAGCGCTACATAAAATTACATTTATTGTAAAATTTTATCATCTAAATCTGATATTTTATTTTATGACGCATTTTCATGTCCTTAGAACTTGCAACTGAACAATAATGGGCACACAATATTAGGTTCTACGGGCCCGATTCACAGAACTAACTTAAGACAAAATCCTAAACTTACCACCATTTTGGTATTCACAGAAGACACTTACTCATTTTGGTATTCACAGAAGGCACTTACTCTTTTCAGTATTCACAGAAGTTATGAGTCCTAACTGTAGAACTCCTAAATGCCTAACTTTAGGACTCCTAAACTGAGAAAAATCCTAACTTTAAGACTTTCGCTATTCTCAGAAGGCATTTGGGAGTCCTAAAGTTAGGAGTCCTAACTTTACTACTCCTAAACTGAGAAAAATCCTAACTTTAAGACTTTCAGCATTCACAGAAGGCATTTAGGAGTCCTAAAGTTAGGACTCCTAACTTCTGTGAATACCGAAATGAGTAAGTGCCTTCTGTGAATACCAAAATGAGTAAGTGCCTTCTGTGAATGCCAAAATGGTAGTAAGTTTAGGATTTTGTCTTAAGTTAATTCTCTGAATCAGGCCCTACATTTCTTGCTGCACATCTATTTGTCTTCTGTGCATCAAGTGTATCAGCTGCACACTCTTCTAAAAGGCACCTTCGAGATTCGCTGATGCAAAATACCCTTTCTGCCACAGTTCAAGTTTACTTAGTTGGTCCATAAATTTCCCTTCAACACACCTGTAAAACCTGATTAGAAGTCAATTTCCTGTGAACATCTTTGACTCCATAGCATAGGTTGGTATATTTTTTTCCTCAAATTGCCATGAAGTTGTAGCAACCTCTGCCCCCACATTACTTGGAAAGAGTTTGATTTGCTATTCATTGCTATATGTGGGTGGTATTTATGTCCCAACTGCACACTGATTTAGCTTGAGTCACTTACATTTTTGCCAGAAAAGGAAAACCAGATGCAGGGACTTTCAATGACTTGCGGAAGTTCTCACAGTTTAAGGAATGCATGTGCATAGATTCAAAGTAGGTCATCTGCACATTCTAATTACTAGGCAGTCACTCATCCACATGAGGCAGTATTTGCTTTCAAGTAGCATGTGGGTGCACCACACAAGGTGGGCTAGTGTTCTATAGTAGGAAGAAACCCATAAAATTCATACCAAGACTGTCAAGGGCTTTAATTGAAGGGTTAAGTAGTGGTGGTGACAGTTTAGTCTACATTTCTTTTTGAATGGATTTAATTTCCATCTGCATTTGCCTCCCAAAGCAATCCCATGAACACCCTTTTCTAAGGGCTGCATAGATTTAGGTCTTTATGAGACCAAGTACAGACACAGCTTCCATTTTTTATATTAAAATTTGGTATAATCTGCTGTCATCATGAGAGCAATGCATCTTAATATATGCGAAGCTAATTGCATAACTGAAACATCACTGCAAGGGTGGCATTCTGAGGAGTTCGACCACATCAGGTGGAATGATGATTGTATGTGGGGGCCTCCCTCTCTTTACCTTGCAGGGGGGGGAGGTCATAAGGCTGTGTGACACCACTGGCTGGAATAGGGGTTATGATCATCCCTACCACTGAGAAACCCTGTTTGTCTTCTACGTCTGAATCCAATTGCCATTATCGAACCTGATCGTCTGTGGTGCCAGCATCAGCAAGAAGCCTTGTGTGTCCACCAGCCGAACCATAGTCATAGTTGTATGAGTAACCGTATCTATCCAGGGCCCATGTTCCTCACCAGTGTACCCCGATCAAACATCCAGCATGAAGTGTGCCATCCTGCCGTCCACAAGTAGAAGAACAGAGATGAAACAGGAAAGGCGCGGCCACATGTCTGCTTCCAAACACATCACAGAGCGCGAACAAGAACGTGCAGGTGGGATGCAGTCACCTCACCCAAGACCGTGCCATTGAAGGGAGTGCATCCCTCCAAGAACTGAGTAAGACATTCGGGTTGATTACTATGTTTGCTATTTTTAATATCTTTTAAGACCAAACCATGCATTTATTTACTTTATAGAGTGCAACCTATTTGAGGAAGTGATCAAATGTTCTTAAATGTCTATTGGACAATTAGGTATTGGCAGTAGCATACATTTCGAATTCAATTTAAAGAATTTCATCCCGTAAACAACTCACAAATGGAAACTTTGGCTATTCGACATGAAAGTTTTCTTGAACAATATCAGTAATTGTCATAAGGATTGCCTCGTTTTTTCATTTAACAGGTCCTTGAGAAATTGCCTAACACAGGGACACCGCAGAACTGGCTCTGCAAGAAGGTGTACAAAATTGAATACCCGATCTTAGGCTCCGGTTAATGTCAAGCAGCACTTTCAACTGGCCTCTTCTTTGGATGTAGCCCCACACTTATCCAGCTGAGACAGAAATCTTGAGGTCATCTTAGTTGTTGAGTTACAATTTAGAAAGCAAGTCTACGACAAAACCAATTGCTTGCTCAGTTTCGTTATGTTGCATTAACTACTATAATGATATATACATAAGTCTTTCCACAAAATCAATTAGCAAACTTCAAAAGGCCAAGTCTTTGGTGCCATCTACAATCCTCTTCAAACAAGATGACTTAGATCTGCCCTACTGATTGTTAGACCTGGCATTCTTGGCGTGGTTTTCCCTCTAACTTTTTGCCTTCAGACCACCTGTTTTTGCTGACTTTGTTTTTGCTGGCCTAAGGAGTCTGTGCACTTTACCACTGCTAACCAGTGCTAAAGTGCTTGTGCTCTCTGCTTAAAATACAGTAAAATTGGCTTATACCAAATTGGCATATTTAATTTACTTATAAGTCCCCAGTAAGTTGCACTACATGGGCCCAGGGACTATAAAATAAATGCTACTGGTGGGCCTGCAGCACTGATTGTGCCACCTACTTAAGTATCCTTTTCAAACATGACTCAGGCCTGCTATTGCAGAGACTGTGGGGCCTATTACAATGTCGGTCGTAAGGCCACCGACCTCAGGTCAGATCCTTATGACTGACATTGTCAGTTTCAATTCCAACTGGCTGATTTTGATTCAGCCGGTCAGAATTGAAACCGGAGGGTCATTCCGGCTGGCTTTCGACAGGCTCAAGCAGCCTGCTGGCCAGTTGGAACCGACCCGTTATCCAAATGGAAGGCAGCTTGTGCCATGTGGATTACGATGCACGGTTTCCGGCAAGGTTTTCATGCCAGCCTTTCCGAAATTGGAACCCTGTCGGAAAGCATATATGGGGGCCCCTAGCATGGCCCCTATTACTTTGCGGCCTCTGGTTGGTGGCCGGTAGGGCACTTATGGTGCCCCCTGTCAATCCCTGCACCCCATGGCAGGTACCTTGAGGTGCCTGCCACAGGGTGCAGGGATTACCACCAACTCATATTAGCCAATGGAAGCATTTACTACAGCCAGTTTACGGCTGTAACACATGCTCCCATAGGGAAATGTTGAATTACGACCTGACCATGTGCGGTTGCATCATAATGAGGCAGTCAGGACCACCAACCGGAGGTCGGTTGGTCCCGTTTCTGAGACTGCGTCTGCGCGTCTGCCCGACATCGTAATAGGCCCATGTGAGTGCAGTTTCAAACTGCAATTTCAACTTGGCAAAATAAACCTTTTGCCAGGCCCAAACCTTCCTTTTTAATAGATATGTCACCCTTCGGGAACACCCTAGAGAGCAGGGTGCAATGTATTAAAAATGTACGACATATACTTTTAAGTTTTGCACGTCCTTGTAGAGAAAAACTTTCAAAATCGTTTTTCAGTACTGCAAGGCCTATCTCACCCGCAGGATAACATTAGAGTTGCCTGATTAGATTTTTAAGTGTAATTTCTAAATGGGAAAGAAAACCAGTTTGTGTTTGGTGTCAGATTTACAAAGCCAGGCAAAGCCACCTTGTGTGGCTCTGTGTGGCTTAGTACATCTACAGCAACACGAAGCAGCCAAATGTGCTGCCTTGTGCTACTTTGTGTTGGGAAGGCATTCCATGGGTGGAGTGTGGGTGTTACCACAACTCCACCTGTCGATGTAGGTGCATTCTCAGATTTACTAAGCTGAATAAACCTGGGAATGCGTCAAAGTGCTACTGCATCCCAATGGAGGCATAACAAGAAAGAATATGTTTATTTCTCCCTGGTATTTCATATGTGCACTGCATTCATCCTCTGAGGATTGATTTTGTGAAGGAAGGTCAGCCTTCCTGCACAAAAAACAATCTTACCTGTAATGTGTGCATCCTTTTATCATGGTGCAAGGGTAAATGCATTGGCGCTAGAGAGCACAAAGAGAAAGAATGCACTATAACTTAGTAAATATGGCCCATTTTGGCTCTCTCCATTTGATGCAGCATTGCCAGCAAGTTATCTTACTTCTTTGCCTAATGAGGGGTCTGTCATCAATGGGGAAGCTCCTGAGTAACTGGCTATATTGTGTATAAGGAAATCTCCATCTCTAAATTGTTGACTGCTTGGTGTATCAGGGGTCTGCCCTTTATCCACCAGAATTCAACATCTTTGTGCAACTGGCTGAGGCCCTCCGTTGTTTATTGTATGATGGTGATAGTTATCAGGGGATCTGGTTGGCGAAGAGGACCCAGTTGACTTAACCTGCCTTGTGCACTATGACGTTAAATATGGCATAGTATACTGGTCCCGTAGGGGCCTAACACAGAGATTACGCTGAGTGAGGAATAACGTTCCAAGGCATATTTCAGTTGCTCTGAGACAGAAGTAATAGCTTCTTCCTGTTTGCAAAGTGTGAGCAAGCTTTGCTTGTGGGTGGCTCACAACCTATTTATTAATTAAAAATAACACAGAAGTTGGGATACTCTGCAGTTATCTCCACTAGCTCTCAAAGTGTAATTCGCTATCTGTTCTGTTGCAGGGATCCTGCACATATACAGAACTATGCGCAGGAAAACAGGACTTTGGTAGATAGTGGTGTAGCAACCTATCCCCTCAGCACCCAAAATCCCCAAAAACTGACTAGCAATAGTGTCTCATTCGTTCTCCGTCTAACAGCGAAGCTACCAATGAATAGACAACCCAGAACACGACACTCCCGATCCTCTCAGGAATCAAGGGAACAAGACAACTCTTTGGCTCTCTCTCTCTCATACTTGTCCACAATGGGAGTATTCAGAGTCACGGTATAGTTTAAAATGTTATTTTAACTAACGCGCTCCATGGTACAGTACACGTGCCATTACTAGCATCAAAATGCATAAACAGGTTATAGTCAGCATTGTCACAAGTCCAAAGATTACAAACGGGGATATCAATTTATAAAGACAGTGGTAATGGGCGACAAAGCTTAACCGCCCTCCCCATGCAAAGATATTGTTTATTATAAAAAAGAAGACCTCTGGACTTTGTCAGCAGACCCCATACATCAAGGCCTAGATGACAGGTTTACATCTCAGGACAAGCACAGCTCTTCTCTCGGGAAAGGTCTCTCTATAAGTGCCCGAACAACATGCTTAGCTTGCAATATTAAAGCATATGATTTTCAGTAGTGCAGCTGTGTGTCATGTTATGTCTAGGTGTGAGGGACTGACCAGAACAGAATAACAAGGGGCATTGTTGATCGACCTTGTACATTGTGTGCAGACTAAACCTCAGAGCACGGCACAGAACGCGAAAAGCAGACAGTTCTCATGTGAAAAGGGCACAAACAAAGTCTTGCAAAATAAACGCCTGTAGTGCTGTTCGCAAAAGCAGCCTTATGGCAGCGAAGCTCTTGCTAACTTAGCAATGTCGACAATGAACCCATCATCCATACTACAGTTCATATTGCCTGCACTTCCATGTATTGATTATTTCAACTCATTGAACACACTGGTCCTGCAATGTGACTGCCAGGTTACAATTAGCATAAATCAGAACCGAGAGAATGGTCTCTATGTTAAAACGCCTTCAGCATGTTAACTCAGTTATGATCATATTCACCTGCTGCCAATCAAGGTCAGCATACATTTTTTTTTTTTGATTTCAAAAGAATTTATTATTTTAAAAGAGCAAATGAAAAAATGTAGGATACAAGTAAGAGTGATACCATTGATATCAGCTAGAACATACAGTATGATGGATTGAGATTAAACAATAAAAAACATCACCTTAACATTCATTAAACTGTAAATATCAGAGAAATAAGTTAATTAGAAAAGAGGCAATCTATAACCAGGAGAGGTGATTATCAAAGGTATCACCATCAGATATTAATTTAGGGATGAGAGGAAAGAAAGGAAGAAAGCAAAGACAGAAAAAGGAGGATAAAGATGAAGAAAGAGAAGACGAAGTGAAAGAAGAGAAACGGATTTCCAAAGGATCCTCCCAGCACCCAAGACAACACTAACCAGACAAAACAAAAGGATATTGTTCCACCAACCCCTCTGAGGCCATATCCATGTACGTATCTAGGGCCTTCCACACACCAATAGATATAGAAGGAGAGAGATGAGCGTGATCAACTGACGTATGAGCGCTTCGTAAAAAAGAAACCCATGCCCACCAAGTATGGTAGGAAACTGAAGAAAAAGATTTCCACTCCATGAGAATTACTTTGACTGCAATAGTTAGTAAAAGATCCAAGAGTTGTAATTCCATGGAATCTAAAGGCAAAGGAACCGAGGCCGCCAACGGGCCTAGAAGAATTAATGGAAAAGAGAGTTGAAACTTGATATTAAAGATAATCATGAGGTGTTTGTGAATTAAGCCCCAAAAGGGTTGGAGAAGAGAGCAATCAAAGAACATATGCTGAAAATCGCCTGGTGCAAGACCACAACTCCAACATTGATTGTCTTCCTTGAGATGTAACGCATATAAATGAGTGGGAGTCCAGTGAAGAAGATTAATAGAGAAAAACTTAGATTGCATTAATGAGGGGGCGATTTTGTTACGAAGAGAGAGCTTACCAATCTCTTGCCAAGTGTCTGAAGAAATATGATCGGTAACATTATGATCGAAATGATGCAACCATTTTTGCTGTGCAACAGTTTGAGAAGGAAGTGGAGGAGACGACAGAAACTTATAAACCCTAGATGCAACATGACCAGACCTAATCCATAGGTGAAAAAGCGTAATCGTAGGGGAAGAAGGATGAAGGTGTACTTTAGCAAGAGCTACCTTTATCTTAAGAAAGGTATAAAAATCTAAATTAGATAAAGAGAATTGTTGAGCCAGGGAAGAGAAAGGGAGAGGATCATTGTTGGAATCATAAAGATGTTTAACAAGTGAGATACCTTTCCCAGACCAATAAGACATCACCTCTGGGTCAATATTAATTTTGAATTTGGAATTCCGCCAAATAGATGACCATCTAGTTTTATGCAGTGGGATCGCTACCCTCTTATCCACCTTGCGAACCGCAGCAATAGTGTCTAAAATAATAGAACGAGAGAATGGAACAGAAAGGGTATTCGTGGTTAAAAAAGAGGCAACCGGAAGAGGGGAGGCCAATTCCTGTTCTATTAGCAACCAAGCTGGAACATGAATAGAGTGAGAGGAAAACCAGAGCACACCCTGCGAAGCCAGAAAAGCAGACTGATATTTTCCCCAACCAGGAAGATTACATCCTCCCCTCTCGTAGGATTCCTACAAGAGTTTATAAGCAATTCTAGCCCTTTTGTCATTCCATAAGAATTTGCAAGTAAGTAAGGCAAGTTCGTGAAAAAAGGAATCAGAGAGCTTTACCGGGAGCATAGAAGAAACAAAATTAATAATAGGTGTTATCATCATTTTAAGAGTTTGAAGTCGACCCCACCAAGAGATATGCTTCAGGGACCAATTTTCCAAAAGACTTCGCACCTTAAGAAGAGTTTGAGATTCATTATAGGTAATCGTAGCATAAAGGGTGGAGCAAAAATAGATACCCAGATACTTTAGTTGTTTAGATTGCCACTTAAAACCCGCCGAACCCATATGAGAAGAGAAACAGTAAGCATTTAAGGGGAACATCTCTGTCTTATCTTTGTTCAGGGTATACCCTGAAACCTTTGAGAAAATAGAAATCGTGTCAGAAATAGCAGGGATAGCCAGTGCAATATCATCCGAGAAAATGAGAACATCATCCGCATAAGCAGCTGTTTTTATCTGATGAGGACCAAAAGAGAACCCCTTAATGTCTGGATGTACGTCAATCATTCTGAGAAGAGGATCAATGGACAACAAAAATAAAAGAGGAGACAAGGGACATCCTTGCCTAGTACCCTGACGAATGTTAAAAAAAGGCGACGTAGCTCCATTTACTCTTATGTTAGCTCTAGGTCGGGAGTAAAGAGACATAACCATACGGACAAAGGAATCACCAAGATTATGTGCACATAGAACAGCTCGTAGAAAAGGCCAAGAGACCTTATCAAAGGCCTTTTCAGCATCAAGAGCCAAGGCCGCCGCCGGCAGATTGGATCGTTTGGCGGAACCGAGAATATGACAAAAAGTACGGATATTATCACGAGCAAGACGCCCCTTTACAAAACCTGTTTGGGAAGGATGAACCAATTGAGGAATAAAGGATTCTAAGCGTTTAGCTAAGATTTTAGCAAAAATCTTAGCTTCCGTGTTAAGAAGGGAAATAGGACGAAAATTTTTGGGGTCCAAATGATCTTTCCCTTCTTTGGGGATTACTACAATAGTAGCTTCAGCCGCGGAACCGGACACAGAAACTTCTTTAATAAAAGCATCAAAAACGGATTGAAGTTTCGGCACAATGACAGAAATATAGGTTTTATAAAACAAAATAGGATATCCATCAGGACCTGGAGCTTTACCGGAGCGAGTAGCTTTAATCGCCGAAATAATTTCATCAGAGGTAATTGGGCCATTCAATGAGTTATTATCGTCCTCCGATACAGCTTTCAAAGGAACCGTCTTGAAGAACTCCTGGCATTGTTCAAAAGAAGCTTGAGTAGAGGGGGTATATAAATTATTATAGAAATCGCGAAAGACCTCAAGAATTTCTTGAGTCTGAAATTTTTTCTTAACAAGATGGTCAGTAATAGAAGAGATTTGGGAAGATTTATAAGAAGATTCCTGGAACTTTAATGTAGCTGCAAGAATCCTGCCCGCACGATTTTTTAACAGCAACTTCTTAGATTTCTGAGCCTGAAGACCAATATGAGCTCTTTTAGTGACTATAGTATTGTACGTATATTTTAAATTCTTAATAGATTGTAGGCATGACTTATCCTTAGAACGTTGAAAAAGAGATTCCTGACATTTGATCTCATCTGCTAAGTCCGTGAGCTCCTTTTTAATGGCAGCATTCCTCCTTGACATACATTTAATGACCTGACCACGGAAAGTGCATTTAAAAGAGTCCCAGAGAACAACAGGGGAGCTGACGGAGCCAACATTTTCAATAAAAAAGTCTCAATATCGTCGGAAAACTCTCGAACCTGGGACTCATCATATAAGATTTCTGTGTTTAGTCTCCAAGATCGAGATCTCGCTCTAGGAGCAAAAGACAAAAGTGTGAAAGTTACTGCGGCATGGTCCGAAATCAAAATAGGATGAATAAGCGGAGACGAGGAAGATTGAACAAGAGAGGAGTGAACCAAAAGATAGTCAATGCGTGAGAAGGACGAATGAGGGGAAGAAAAAAAGGAAAAGTCGCTGCCAGTGGGGTTATGAAGACGCCAGACATCCTGAAGATGGATCAGAGAACACATATTAATCAGTTGTTTATGTGCTTGAGGGGGACGAAAATTAAAGGCAGAATTCCTATCTAAGATAGGGTCCATTGGTAAATTAAAGTCTCCGCCTACAATAAGATTACCAGAATGAGGTGTGTCATTTAGTTTTTTGGTGATTGTTTTCCAAAAAGACGGATCATCCTTGTTAGGGGCATATATATTCATGACAAAGAGATCAGCATTACCATCAGACACCTTAGATAGTAACCAACGTCCCTCCGTATCCTGTTCAGAAGAGACGATAGACAAACCAGAGTGTTTAGAAACTAAAGTAATTACCCCATTTCTTTTACCACAAGCATCTGAACAAGCAACCTCAGAAACCCATTCTTTCTTCAAAAATAACGCCTCTTTGGCAGAGACCTTTGTCTCTTGAAAAAGGACCAGATCCGAAGAAAGCGACTTGCAGTAATCTAAAATCTTTGATCTTTTAACTGAGTGATTTAATCCTTTAACATTAAGGGAAAGTATATTCAATCCAGACATAGAACCAGTAACAGAAGAAAAAGATATTTCATATATGATATATGAACTACAACAACAAAAAAAGCACGCCTCCAGACACTAGACACCAACACGAAACAGGGAGAATCCAAGGAGGAAATCCGAAGAGAAAAGAAGAAAGAAAAGGAAAAAGAAAGTAAGAAAATACACAGAAAAAGAGAGAGAAGGGTCCACAAGGAAGGTCTGAAAAAGACCAAATTCATACAAGGGGGGACATGGGAAATGAGCAAGGGGACCAGCATGAGGAATAAAAACCATCAGCATAAATAACCCCAAAACAGTACATAGCTGATTATGCGCATTTAAAAAGAAGAACTATCCGAGAGATATGAACTAGAAATAATTATAGTATTCTAGAAACCATACGACATGTAAGTCTATAAGGGCGACATGTTATAACCAAGTTGATAAATAGGTAACATCTATAATATATCATAAAAAAGTGGAAAAAGCAGAGAAGGGAGAAGTAACAACTGCAAACAATGAGAACTGACGAAAAAGGAGCTAAAAGCTATCATCACTAATAGGTAAAGCAGAGCCAAAACAGACACTATGAAAAGTAGAAAAGAATAGAGAGAAAGAAATACATTCCAAAGCAGACTATATGGTACATTATGAAGAAAATAAATAAACCATAATAAAGAACGGCATGTAATAACAGATCATTCTAACACTCAATGAAGCCTTATGGCAGATAAATAAGAGAAAAGAGAAAATATATAAATATGTAAAATCTATATGTAGGCTTATAGATACCTGACCATTAAATATAAAAAAACTCGCTAAACTCATTTTAGCTAAACGAGGCGAGAATATCTTAAACATATGAACATGGAAATAAAGAAACATAAGCCTATCAGTTATATTGCAGCTATAGAATTCGACCTAGTCGAAAAAGACAATTAATAATAATAAATAAACAAACCAATCAATGATATAGCAATGAAGTAGATAAAAACACTAATTATACAGCAAAAAAAAAAAGGATTAACTCTAAATATAACAATTAAGAAGTATCTAACAAGCATCCATAAATCAATTATGTAACCAATCTATCCACCAATATAGTAATAAACAATGGCGTACTCCATAGATACAAAACAACAAGAGACGATCATCAATCAGAAAGACCAAAAACAAAGAGAGAAAAGACCAAGTTTCGCACAAAAATTCGAAGAGAATAAAAGCAGTCATAAAGTGGGATACGCAACAGACCAGAACCTAATATATAGAAGGACAAATTAGGAAGGAAAAGAATAAGAAGGATGGCCAACTAGCAGGACTGAAATAACACTAGCAAGAAACACTACCACGAAATATTGAAAGATACATACAATAGATCTAACGACAATAATAGACCACAACACCATAACAGTAGGAAGGGAGCACCAAAAGACGACAAAAGCACACCGAGAACAATGAACATTAGGACCATCACACAGATCTAAAAAAGACGAAGCTTAAAAGATCTGGAAACGAAGAAAACTCCTGACAGTTGTATATAGCCGCATCAGATGCCAGAGGAACCAGAATCAAGCGGGCCTCCATTTGAAGTTCCATCTGTAGCTCCATCTGATTATCCAAAAACGAGGCCAAATCAGCAGGTTCATCAAAGACTCTGGAACGACCTTTGAAAGTAATGCGGAATTTTGAAGGGCCAGCAAAAGAGAAGGGGATATTCATCTCAGATAAACGCTTCCGGAGATTAAGAAAGCCCTTCCTTCTTATCACCGTGTCTCTGGCAAAGTCTTGAGAAATTGATATGCGATGGCCATTCCAAGAAACAGTTCTAACCTTCCGCATATGAGCCAAGATTTGTTCTGTATGCTGATGACGCAGTGGTTTAAAAATTATCGCTCTTGGTTGCGTAGCAGACTTGGGGCGAAAGGTGGGAACACGGTGTGCACGTTCCAGTTCAAAATCTCTTTGGAAAGAAATTTGTAGCGTAGAAGGAATCCATTGATAAAGGAAATCAATCATGGAAGATGCATCTTTCTCAACATCCTCCGGAAGACCAAAAATACGCAGATTAGATCTGCGATTAAGATCTTCTTGTTCAGTGAGGTCTTTCCGCAATGCTGCCATGGAGCGCTCCATCTGGCCGAGAGATCTAGAATGCGTTTGCATGGTATCCTCTGCGCCACTAATACGTGCTTCTGTACCTGAAACACGAAGGGAAAGGGCCTTGAAATCATTCCTGATGGCTAACACCTCCACCTGCAGTAAATCTGTGTTAGTCTTAGTAGACTGCGCAATTTCATAGACCTCATTAAGGCGCGTCAGGGTAGTCTCAAGAGTGGAGTTAGTATCCTTTTGAGCAGACTCAGGTGTAGGGGATAACTGTTTGGACCTCTTAAGGGATGCTTTAGAGTCCTTTGCGTCTTTAGCATTTGGTGACGGGCCCATATCCGCAGCCATAGAGCACACCACCTCAGCAGGAACAAAATACACCCCTTCAGATAGAGTAAGGGAAGGAAATGCCAGAGGATGTAGAAATACTTAATGTGCAATAAGAAAAACGAGCAGCAATGGATAGCGCACTTTCAGCAAAAAGAGCAGGACAATAATTATGGCGGGCGTACAAGGTCAGGGAAAAGAACCTCTTCACAAAAATATCATGTGCTGCAGGTATCAAGAGGACGCACTTCGACCTCAAAAACAACCAAGAGCAGGAAAGCATAGAGCAAAGAAGCCCCAAATACGGAATTGGCGGTGCGTCTGACGAGAGATATATTAGTAGAAAACCCAAAAAGTTCTCACAAAAGGCAGTACTGCACCAGGAGGAAGGAAAAAATCAATATAAACTTAGAAAATGTGAAAAACGTCACCAGCTCTTGTTTGACCTCATTCCTGGCAAGTTAGTAACAGTAGCGTCGTCGTGTTGAGGAGAGAGTACATCTCTCTCAGTGAAGAAACAAAATGGCGGCCGCTCGTGAAAACACCGAGCGCCACCCTGAAATGTCCGAAATGTGGTCGCCGGCAGCTTCAAACCTCCGGAAAACTCCCTCGTAGCACACACGGCAGCATCATATTCAAGATATCAGCATCTGAGATGAACGGGGCAGTCCGAAGCGGCAGCAATACCTCCGTCGGCCCTCGCTCTGCACGGAGCTCAAGCGCGGTCCGCCATTACACAGCGGCGCGCAAGCCACGCCCCAAGGTCAGCATACATTTTAAGGTACTGGGACCTGCCCACAAAGCTGCCAATGGGCTCGAAGTTAAGTTTCCAAAGAGATGCTGCCAAGATGTGTTGTCTCAAGGACTCACGCTGTGAATGTTTCCGTGTCATAGAGTCTGGGAAGCCTGGTTTTGGAGAATAGCCTGTCGTAATCCGAGAGATCAGTGATTACCACAGGTTCTGAAAAGTGCTAAAAAATCATGGGGCAGATTTATGAGCCCCTTGCGCCACTTTTGCGTCACTTTTAACATGGGAAAAGTGACGCAAAAGTGGCGCAAGGGGCTCATAAATCTGCCCCATGGGGGCAGATTTATGAGCCCCTTGCGCCACTTTTGCGTCACTTTTAACATGGGAAAAGTGACGCAAAAGTGGCGCAAGGGGCTCATAAATCTGCCCCATATTTTTAAGGAACATTACTGACTGAGAATGGGTTGGCTTGCTCTGACTTTAAGCTTAATCTGAACTTTTGCGACATCATCATGGGTCCCTGTCACTCTGAAACAGCTTTTGGGATGTAGTTGTAGTTTATTCTATGACAGGCTCATTACTGTCACATTACAATTACTTGCCTGATTCTTGGGCAT
Organism: Triturus cristatus; assembly: GCF_964204655.1. Lineage (NCBI taxonomy): Eukaryota > Metazoa > Chordata > Amphibia > Caudata > Salamandridae > Triturus > Triturus cristatus. The sequence goes on along the minus strand of NC_140588.1, from coordinate 851,991,086 downwards.
GAACTTGGCTGTGCAAGGTACAGGCATAATACGTGTGATGGAATGAGTGGTGTATGATTTTAGAATGGATAATAACTCAGTAAGAGGGCGTCCCGGCGCTAAAACCAAAACCCAGCAGAATGCAGAATGCTAAGGGCACGTTCTAAAAAGTGACTTTACAATCATTTTCTCAAATTCGGCTGATACTTTCAGCAGATAAAATCATGTTGTGGAGACACTATTTACTCCGACTCACCGTCAACCTGACTTTGTTTTGCAAATACATAAACCCACCTCAAGCATCCCTTACTGTTCATGGGACATTATATTCTCTGCACAGGTTCGAGCCGCCTGTGTAACTGAAATATTTGCGATTGAATGTGGCACATATAATAGAATATGTTGTAGTGCTGCAGCACTTGGAACATTTGGGCAGTGAAAAGTTTTTCGAATTGCTTTAGGGTGTCTTTTTGGGCTAATAAGGAACAAATAATATTCTGGATTTTATTTACGTATCACAAGAGTCGTACATTATGACGGAAATATACAATTAATGGAACATGATTCCGAGCTGAAAATTCTTACCTACAAAAGCCATAAAATTGTGTATACAGTTTACAGAAGCTAGCATCCATACAGAAAAGGTAAGTATAATAATAGACAAGTGAATTCCGTTAATTATTACAGAATGATGGCATTACATTATGCAAATATATTATTGGCAGTTAGCAAAACAAACTGAAGAAAAAGCTACACTACATGCTGTACCAGTTAGAGAATAGAGAAAAAGTACGTAGTTGCCTCTCGGCTTGAGACCGCATTGTGCTAAAGAAAAGCACTGCCAAAAATGTGTTACTTTAAATGATGCATACGAACTTTATTCAAGACAAGTATTCACTTTTACAAGGAAACATCTCAGAGCAACGTGAAAGGAAAATGCAAAGACACAGGAAAAGCAACAGCACATAAAAACCAATGACATAAATAAAACAAAAATAATATGCACTAGAAACGAAGGAAGGCGGCAACAAAACAGAAGTGCCATTGAAAAGAAAGAAAGAGCAAAAAAATAATAATACGGGCTATTCATTGAGTAGACAGACGGAGCATGGCTGTAATTTTAGTTCAAAAGCACGTTGTTATTATTACGTGTGTTGGGTTTATTTTAAGCTTCTTTTCTCTGGGCTGGCTTTTTGCGTGTTTTCCTTCGACAAGTTGCACTCAGAACACATAAGAGCAGATAGTGGCACTCTTACTAACTTTTCGAAAACACATCTTTTATGCTTTACAGTCATGCTGAGGAACATGTCCACATTGCATGAGAAGCCATCAGAGACCTGCAAGCGACACCCAGTATATACATTTGCAAAAACAACAACAAATAGGTTTGTCAAAAACAGGAGGGAAGGATACACCTTTAGAAATATATTTTGTATAACATTCTATTGGTGTATTAGTGCAGCATTTCGGTAAGAAAATACAAAGCAACAACGTCACTTGATTGTGTCACGTTATGTTATATTTTCTCTGCTACTTGCAGCTATCATATGATCCCTGTTAGTGAAGCTTATACTGGGTGACAATTCACCTGAGGAGTCGATAGTTACGCCTAGGTAAATGCCTGCTTATGTTTTCATTTCGTAGAGGCATAAGTACTATGAACTCTATAATAAGAATAAGAACATTGCCATTATTTTGTATCAAAAAGCATACATTAAGGTATTAACCCTTTTTCTAGGAGAAATACCTCAATCAATAATGTTGGCAACATTGAGATTGTGTATTACTATGATAAATCTACCACTGATGGAGCACACTGATTCATACTGATGAACAGCTAAGAAATAATGTTGGGGACCTAACTAAAAACGACTCAGTGGCAACCACCACAGGGTAATACATATATATATTGCATTAAATAGTAAACAAGATAGACACCACAACAAGATTGTATCAAACAATATTGAGAAGACACTGAGGGGCCTATGTACAAGCCCCTATCGCCACAGGAATGTTACTTTTTGTGATGTTCCCGTAGCGATAGGGGCCTTGCCGTATGCACAAGGCAGCGTTAAGCCTCCTAGCGTGGCTTAACACTGCCTTGTACATAAGGCACCCTTTCACGCTATGTTTAGCATGAAAGGGGTGTGCAGTGGGTGTTGCAGACGGCGTTTCACCGCAACACCCATGGTATTTGACATTGCCCCCTATGTACAAGGGTGGCGTACATAGGAGGCAGCGCCAAAATTAATACCAAGAAAATCCCATTCTTAAGTTGGCAAAACGAGGAGAAATGCATTATTTCTCCTAGTTTTTGCTTTTTCCATGTGTGCTGCCTTGTGCAGCACACATGGAAAAGGCAAACTGCCATTGTTTGTTTATGTACAGGAAGGTATCTCTTCCTGTACATCAACACACCTTTTAAAAAAAACACCATTTTCTCACTTTCATGTGTGCTGCATGAAGCAGCACGCATGAGAGTGACAGAATGGCATTTTTAGGATTGTTTATGTGCAGGAAGGGACACCATCCTACACATAACCGTCCTCCCCTGCACGCAGACTCCATTGCACTCTGGTGTAAGGGTGCCTGCGATGGCGCTAAATTTTGAAACCTTGCGCCATCCCAAGGGGAAACGCAAGACAGCACCACATTCTTGTAAATATGGTGCAGTCTTGCGTTTCCGAGGCGGCTAACAACACTCTCCGCCACTTCATTGTACATATCCCCCTGAGGTACGACCAAAGAAACATGAAGAGATCATTAAATGGAACAAAATTCAAAAGTTTGCTATACATGAACAAGATCACGAAAGATGACAGATATTAACTTTTGTACGATAATTTGAAAATTTGAAGCGCCAGTACTCGTAGAAAGACAGAAAAAGAAACCCGCTGATACCAAAATGGAATCAAGTTCGGAATTTGAAACATATACTAACAACAGTGTGCAGGCAGCAGCGTCATCAGGGGCAAGAAACAACAGCCAAAATATCCATTGCTGAGGAGCATGATTGTTTACAATTGTACTAGCGTCAAACCCTAAGAACGCGAGATCAAAGACACAAAAGTGGAAAGGGAGGACAGACTCAACAGCAAAAGCGAAAGCAAATACAAAGAAATCATAGTGAAAGCAAAGAAAATAAATGCTGGCATATGCTCTGTCATCAAATGTATCTAAATATCCCTGAGTCAAGCCAGGCAACTACTTTTGTTGGGACTTTCCTACTGCCCGAAGGTTCATTAAACTACAGCCAAACTAGGATTGGCATTTTTACATTTATTGGGAAGTTAAAGCTCTAGAAAGTACATGCTTTGCGTTATAGGAAGGCACTAAAAGTAAAGGCGCTAGAGGGCAACCAGGAGCAGCAGCCCATGATAATATTGGATCTTTCCCCTATAAAAGAGCTAACGGAAGTGGAAAATGAATGCTTGGGGATCATAGAGGCCATCACTGAGCAAGACATAATAACGGAGTGCAATTTGGATGTATGGGGTGAAGCATTCAACCCTCCAGCAACTTTTTTGACAGTAAGTTTGCACGATGCAGTGAATATGTTTAGCGATATCATAGTTGAAGAGGTCAAATGCATTCACAAGGCAGCCAGCAATGAGGATTGGCGAAAAATGCTGCCGACATAAGCTATTCAACTTTGGTAAAAATGTTGCAAACAAACGACCAAGTTATTGTAAGAAACTGCGACAAAGGCAGAATTATAGTACTTTGATCAATTGACGTGAAAAAAGGAAGCTTAAAACCAATCAGACAATGAGGAGCGCTATGCTATATTTAATCAAAGTGATTTATCATTGGTCAAGCAACAATACAAGGCACTGACTGCAACAGTATGGTTTGATTAACCAAGATGAATACTTATTTTTGCAAAATGATCCTCCTAAAATTCCCACAATGCACCTAATACCAAGGGGTCCATTAGGATGTCGTGAGGTGGCACCACCGTAGTGCCTGCGGTGCGGAAAAATGCATTTGTCCGCCCGTGAGCAGTGGTTCTCACGCCCGCCATATTAGTATGGCCAAACATAGCCCATTTCCCAACCGCCGCGGGGCAACGTGCACCGCCATCAAAGTGCGCCCGCCACCACGGCGGCGGGAGCCAATGGAGTCTCTCCGCCATGCGGAATGATGTCCACTCTACAAATTAAGATGCCCCAAACAAGCAGACGCACCGCAGCAGAAAGACCGCCGAACCAGAGACGGCGGAAGTACGACAGCAGAGCCCGAAACCAGAGTCCTGGTCCACAGCACCCGGTCATGACCTCCATGGACCCAGCTCTACACGTCTTTCCGGTGCTGTACTGCTACATCACCAGGAACTCATGGACCGGTGTGGACGCTGCCGCAGGTACGCAATAACACAACACACAACCCACAACACATGTGCTGACACAGGGCCAAATCCACATCAGACACCCTGGTGGGGACAGGCACACTTCCACAAGGGCACCCACACATCACTCACCTGCCAGCAAGTCACCCCTCTGCATTCTGGACACACAGCTACGGCCACCATGCAGCAATGTCCCGGGTCTCGTCACCGCAGCGGTGAACCCAAGGAAATACATGCGCACAAGGCAGAAGGCAGGGCCAGTGCCAGGCCAGTGCCAGGCACAAAGACCACAGGGCCACACCCTCTCCCACCACACACTAGCACACCCCATGAAGGCACATGCCATGTGCCCCTCCTGTGCACCCCATGCACAACAACAAGCCAGGTCAATACACACCCTGCACCACACATCAAACAATCATGTAGACAGACACTGCGGGAGTGGCTGCACAGGAACACACAACACACAGCACAGTAGCACAGTAGCACAGGGCCAGGGAAACACACACACCACCACAACACCACACTCAGAGAAACTAAAATGAGGACAAGCACCAAATGAACACATACAAGGAACAAACATCCAAATGGACACACAGCCTGATTAGTCACACATACATACCACAGACTGACACCCGGCACATACACACCCCACATGCCAACAGAAATGGAGCACAACAAATAGGAAAACCAAAGTGGGATGACACAAATGGAAGGCCAAGGAGACACACAACAAGCATGTGTACATCACATGCAAGACAAGGAACAGAGGACAACACCGTCACATCATCAAAGCACACATGGCTGGTACAGGCAGTAAGGACAAACCACAGACATCACAGTGCAACAACATGTAGAGGCACAAGGATGAAAGGAAGAACCTGAAGTTAAACTGTGAACAGCCACACATCTATACAACTACTTCACAGGAGTACACCAGCAGCACCACACACAGGGACCATTGACACACCCCATGACTGAGAAACACCAGTAGTAATCCACACACATACCCCCCTCACACCAGCAGAACACAACACCAGTGCCAAACACACTGAAGGCTGGCAATACTTGCCAGTCAACACACACATGAAAAATAACACACCCTGGGGGTAGCCACAAACATCACACACACACAGGGATACCACAACAAATGTCTGCACAAAAACAACACACAAACACATGACCCAACAGAAACACACACAGAACAACAACAAGAACAGACATGCCCTGTGCAGCTAAACTGGGGAAAGGCAATGGGAGCACAGCACAGACACAACAGGAGGGAACAACATCATTACTCAGGAACAATGCACAGAAAACACACCACAACACACACAAGAAGTGCACCATCACAGAAAAATCACAGCCACATCAAACAAACAACAGATGCACAGGCACAACAATCACACATCAAAAACAGCAAGACATCAGGGGATGAAGACCAGGCAAGGACAAGGCAACAGACACACACAGCACAACAAGCAGTGTGTGCACACCAGGCATACCAGCCACACAGAGACATCAGTGACAGAACAGCAACCCACACAATACCATACAGCACAGCACAAAGACAACAGCACACCCAGGAAGTGAAGCAATAACACAGACAACACACATACATCCAACACAACACCAACAGATGCACAAGTTCGGGACATAAAGGTGGAAACAACTTGACCAGAGGACTGGGCAGCACACACAGACGGACTGTATAGGAGCAACCATGACTGACAAACAGCACCAGCACATCACATACAACCCATTGGGGAAATGCCCTGAGTGACACATTGACCCTGGACAAAGAACTGCACCACAAAGCACAGTGTCACAAATGAAGTGATGGGGAGGCACACACACATGGAAACCAAGGGGACAGCTGACACTAAAGTGAAGTGTACTGCATGCCAGTAGGGGACATGGCAGGAGTGTACCATCCACAAAGAGAGGGAGTGCAGACCCACAATGGGTAGGCATCTGAAGCACAGATAGGGGATGGCATGACAACACACACAACATGCCACACTGCAGGCAAGAAGGCACCATCTGACAGCAAGGCATACAAATCACAACCACAATGGCAGTGTGGAACAGCAGGTCTGCACAGTCCCCACAAACAGCCACCAGACACATGGATGTGCAACAAAACACAACACTGACTCACCAGTCACCCACTCTGCATACTCACAAGTGACAAAAACAACAAGTAGGAGTCAGACAGAACTGCAAGGACACACCAACACACTGCACAGTGCACTACATACAACTCACACATGTGCATACAACCACATCCACAGGGCTGAACAATCAAAACAACAGGCATACAACTCCTGGGTGACACATGTGTGTAGTTCACATTGCAGTGGCTTTCACACATCAACACTCCCCACAAACTCACCCCTTCACACCACACACCACCTGACCATCCAAGAGCACACATGGAAAGTAAGCCATGGGACTAGGATGACTGGCCATCACAAGATGACCACACACATACACCACTGAGAACACATACATGAAGAACACACATACATGATGACCCTGGACAGCCTGCCTGCAAAAATGTGTGCAGAAACCCACTCTGTGCCAGCAGTGCCCCCCAACCTGACATGTGTACAATATAGCCAACATGAACCAATCAAGTAAATGACAACTGCTGCACATTGTAAAACTACACCATTGCCCCCACAAGTATCTGGTGCAGGAAGAACTGAAGACCCCCGTCACCCCAGAAAACTGATTAGTAAGTGAGCCCAAACATTGACCATGTTGAAGTGGCACGCAGAGCATGTGGCACAGTAAACCATATACACACAGCAAAGTAACTTTATTCAGTAAGGACACTTACAAAATAGACAACAGGAGCAACTATCTTTATTCACATATTGCACAGATAGGCACCTTGACAAGAGAAGAGCAAGGCACTAAATGCAGAGCATGTCCATGAGAAGCTGCACAGGCAGGGGGCACACAGCAGTAAACGACAAGGCCAGTGGGCAGGACAAAGTGCAGACTGAGTCCATAAGAAGGTGCACAGGCAGGGGGCAAAACACAAGGCCAGGGGCCAGTCCAAGGTGCAGACTGAGTCCATGAGAAGCTGCACAGGCAGGGGCAAAACACAAGGCCAGTGGCCAGTCCAAGGTGCAGACTGAGTCCATGAGAAGCTGCACAGGCAGGGGCAAAACACAAGGCCAGTGGCCAATCCAAGGTGCAGACTGAGTCCATGAAAACCTGCACAGGCAGGGGGCACACAGTAGTGACTGACAAAGTCAGTGGGCAGGACAAAGTGCAGAGTGAGTCCATGAGAAGCTGCACAGGCAGGGGGCAAAACACAAGGCCAGTGGTCAGTCCAAGGTGCAGACTGAGTCCATGAGAAGTTGCACAGGCAGGGGGCACACAGCAGTGAACGACAAGGCCAGAGGGCAGGACAAAGTGCAGAGTGAGTCTATGAGAAGCTGCACAGGCAGGGGGCACACATCAGTGAACGACAAGGCCAGTGGGCAGGACAAAGTGCAGAGTGAGTCCATGAGGAGCTGCACAGGCAGGGGGCACAAATCAGTGAATGACAAGGCCAGTGGGCAGGACAAAGTACAGAGTGTGTCCATGAGAAGCTGCACAGGCAGGGGGCACACAGCAGTGAACGACAAGGCCAGTGGGCAGGACAAAGTGCAGAGTAAGTCCATGAGAAGCCGCACAGGCAGGGAGCACACAGCAGTGAAGGACAAGGCCAGTGGGCAGGACAAAGTGCAGAGTGAGTCCATGAGGAGCTGCACAGGCAGGGGGCACACAGCAGTGAATGACAAGGCCAGTGGGCAGGGCAAAGTGCAGAGTGAGTCCATGAGAAGCTGCACAGGCAGGGGTCAAAACACAAGGCCAGTGGGCAGTCCAAGGTGCAGACTGAGTCCATGAGAAGCTGCACAGGGAATGTGTGTTACTGTACCTTTCCATGGTCAGCAACACAGTCAGGAAGTAACAATGTGCAGTACAGGCCCACCTGTGTGAGAGAAAGGTTTGTGAGGGTAACTAACACTCAGACCTGGCTGTCAGGCGGACTGGGTAGCTGGCTGTGTCTTGGGGACTGTCGGGGCACCTGAACGGGGAGAGAGCGGAACAGCTGAGGTAGAGCTATCAGTGACTTGGCAAGCCGGAGGGCTCCATGGACCAGGTGGTGTAGTGGCACGTGGAGGTGGAGAAATGCAGACGGGAGACACGGTGTGGCTTGGAGATTGTGGAGGGGTGCCTTTCCACTTCTTGGGGATTCTAAATGGCTTGCCTGACTTTGGATCAATGGAAAGTGGTGTGGGCACAACAGGCACACTCACCACCAAAGCTGCATCAGGTGCAGGCGCTGGCACCCCCTCTGGTGATGTGCTGGTCCCACTGGAACGCTTTGCCTGCTTTCGCCTCTGCCCCCCTTCCCTGTTTACTAGGTGTCACCCCTACAGTGCACTCCAGCTCCTGCTTCACTGGGCTTGGAATGGGAGTCGAGGTGGTGGGTGCATCTGCCTTGGAGCCCTTCCTAGGTGTACCCTTGGCATGCACCACCTCCTTGGTGGGCACAGACACTGTATGCTTCTCTTTGCGCGATGCTTTAGTGGCAGGAGAGTACTTGAATGCGGATATGTGCCTGAGGCCGGCTGCTTTGCTTTTTGTCCACTGGTGTCGCCTGATGGGCTTTTCTCCTTGCGCTCTGGGGTGGCTTTGGTCTTCTGTGGGGATGGTGTCTGTGGCCAGGACCGCTTGGATTGCTGCTGCTGTGTGCTCTGTGTGCTGTATCGTGACTGTGATGTATGTGGACCATGGTCACTATCATCAGACGTGGCCACTGCCAGGGGGGTGGACAAAGGGACCGGAGCTGCACTGTGAGTATGTGCCGGTTGAAGGGCAGACTTTAATGTCGATGACAAAGCCTGGACTGTCCGGTGCAGCCCACCCAAGTCAGAATGGATGCCCTCCATGAAAGCAACCACCTGGGCCAATTTTTTTTCGTGGTCAGTGAAGGTATTGAGGAGAGCTGACTGGCCTACACACAGCTGGTGTAAAAGGTCCACAGACTCAGCACTGATGGCAGCAAGGGGGACAGGGGCAGAGGTGCCAGGCAGTACCAGAGGAAGTGGCTGGGAGGGTGGGCACTGGCTGCTGTGTGGTGGAAGACGATGCAGAGTCCCCGTTCCCTGTGCCCTCCAACATGGATGCATCCCCGCTGGCATCGGATGATGTGGTGCTTTGCGTCTCAGGCTGGGATTCCTCCAGCAGACTCCTGTCCCCCTCTGAGGCGCTGGTGACATCTGTGTCACTGGGCTCCTGTGCATTTGTTGTGCTTGTTTCACCCCCACTGGTGTCCGTCTCCTGTCCCTCCATGACCACAGGAGACGCTGCATGCAAGAGAGAGATGTAGGGTCAGGTCACCGACAGCAACACAACAAACATATGCAAGCAATGCATTACAAAAGATGACCACATCTACATGTTGCACACCACCCTGTGCAATCACATCACAGACTCAAACAGTGTGTGGAAACTGGACACTCAGGCATGAGAGAGCCATGTGATGACCACACAGCACAACACCCTGTCTGTGGCTCTGTTCAACCAGACACACAACTAGCTCTGAGCACACCTAGGGACATGATGAGGGCACACTAATTGTTGCCAATGGCAGATCTGGATGGAACAGGAGAGGACAACACAGACCCAGACGACAGCATGACAGTCCACAATGGCCATTAGCCCATGCCACCCACCATGTTGTACTCTGGGGACAATAGAACGGTGCACATTGCTGTCAGATGTGTAGGCCTCCACAATCTGGGTGCATGCAATGGACGCATTGATGAACGCACAGTCAGATCGGGCACACTGCCGTTCCCACTCATGGGATTCCCAAGACTACCCCAGTGCAGAAGAAACCTGAAGAGCACAACTCAGTATGTAATGTGAATGCACAGCATCCAAATCACCGTTGTCAGTACAGGTAGGGCAAATGCATGCCACTGGCACCCAGCCCAGCAGCCACTTACATGCCACAGCATCACACTACCAACATCACATAGTCCAGCGCTGGCACAGGCTCTGTACACATGCAGCCACTCCCAGCCAAAGTCACCCTACCCAAATGCTCACCCCTGGCTTGCTGCTGATGCTCCTTCAAACGTGCATCCAGCTCACGGTGTGTCACCACCAAGATGAACCCCATTAGTGGTGTCATGCTGCGCTGTGCCAAACGCCCAGTGCGAGGAAGCAGCCCCAAGGTCATCTCTGCCACGTTCTTTGCCAGCCGGCTGATGTCGTCCCACCTCCTGTGGCAGTGGGTGCGCCGTCGGTTTGAGACCCTCAGAGCTTGAACCTTCGCGGCAATGACCCTCCACACGGCATTACGCTGGTTTACCTTGAGCTGCTGGCATGGGAGATAAGAGGGGGAAATGATCAGGGATACAGTGTTATGTACCAACAGCTATCAGTATAGGAGCAAGATACAAACTCATCACATATCCAATGATATGTCTATCAGAGACAAGAGTACATCTCACATGGTACATCTGCATGAGAAAAGCTGACGTGAATGCATGCAGGTGTGAGGGGGAACAGAGTCCCTGCGCATCTCACACACATGCAGGATGCCAGCACTGGAACCCCTATGTAGCCTGCCCACATTTCCAGTCCATTGTTGGGTTGAGCAACACATACATCACATATCAACCTGTGGGGGGGTTACCCACTGTGTCCAGGACTGCGCAGCTCCAATGTCCCTGCCCTGTGAATAGATAACCGTGTCATGGATGTCAAATTGAGGCACATGATCTCACAACTACAAAATGCCATTCACAGGGGCGGTTGTGTGCAATTTACATTGCTGAGATGGCGCATAGCTGGAGTGCAATGTGAAAAGACTGATGTCATACTCTGTAAGTGAAGTGATATGTCCTTGTCTTTGTAGACGGGGACTGTGCTGCCCAGCTGGGCTCACACTGAGATGGACTACAGGGGCACACACAGCCATCTAGCCATGCAATCACTGTCCTGACTACAGCATGAATAACCTTCTGTGTCACTGTATGGCTGACAACACAACACAGGTCACTCGTGCATACATGTGCAGGCAGGGAAACCTGTGGCATTGGGTACACACACCCTCCCCCTGGAGACAGCATGTCAGGCAGTGCATGACACTACCCCACACTCCCAGGCACATTCTGCATCAGTCCAACTACATGTGTGGCCCCCCTGTCCTACCACCCCACTGTTGACAACTTACCACGACATTTGGGGCACCATATAGCCGTGGGTACTGTGTGAGCACCTCGTCCACCAGAACCTCCAGCTCCTCGCTCGTGAAGGGACTGGCACGGATCTTCTCTGTCCTTGTCATCACTGTGGACATGAGACAACAGCGGCGGAATTGGGTGGTGAGGGGTCTCAGGCAGCAGTCCCCGGAGGCAGCAGCAGGTGAGGGGGTCTCTGGCAGCAGGCTCTGGAGGCAGCAGCAGGTGAGGGGTCTCTGGCAGTAGGCTCTGGAGGCAGCAGCAGGTGAGGGGTCTGTGGCAGCAGGCTCTGGAGGCAGCAGCAGGTGAGGGGTCTCTGGCATCAGTCCCTGGAGGCAGCAGCAGTTGAGGGGTCTCTGGCAGGAGGTTCTGGAGGCAGCAGCAGGCGAGGGGTCTCTGGCAGCAGGCTCTGGGAGCAGTGGAAATGTGAGGCTCAATTTCACACATATATAGCCCCCTGGGGTCGTTTCAAAGGTGCCAAGCTGCAGCAATTGGTGGTCCAGGTCTGCCTCTTGCATCCAATGACCGCCCCCGTGGTGGCGGAGCACGCCTACCGTGAGTTTCAAAATTGCATCATGGGACCGCTATTGAGCTTCCCATTGGCTCTAGGGCAAGCACCATGGCGGGGACACACCGTCGGGGCCCGCTGTGCGCTAGCGCGATGGTGCATCTTTCAAATGCATCCAATGACCGCCTCCGCGGTGGCGGAGCATGCCTACCGCGAGTTTCAAAATTGTATCATGCCACCGCTATCGAGCTTCCCATTGGCTCTAGGGCAAGCTCCATGGCGGGCACACACCGCCGGGGCCAGGCGGTAGCTACCGTGATATGGGTGCCATACATTGACATGAAGCACCGCGATTTAGGCGGCAGAGCATGCCCACTGCCATTTCCCCATGTCTCTGTGCCTATCACTACCGCACTTCTGTGAATGGGGGTGCTGGTGACACACCGCCGGGGTCAGGCGGTAGCTACCATGATATGGGTGGCGGAGCATGCCCACCGCCATTTCCCCATGTCTCCATGCCTATCACTACTGTACTTGTGTGAATGGGGGTGCTGGTGACACACCGCCAGGGCCAGGCGGTAGCTACCGCGATTTGGGTGGCAGAGCATGCCCACCGCCATTTCCCCATGTCTCCATGCCTATCACTACCGCACTTGTGTGAATGGGGGTGCTGGTGACACACCGCCAGGGCCAGGCGGTAGCTACTGTGATATGGGTGCCATACAATCGCAATGGCCATCTGGCAAACATCAACAGTGCACAGTGACCACAAGATCAATGGCACATCATTGTGCACACAACGCCAATGTTCCATTTACTCCACTGATGGCTACACATGCCATGTTTGTGTGTGTGATTTCGTAGATTGGCCTGTACTCACTCACATGTCACTTATAGATTTGATGGTTGGGTGGGCAGGACAGTGTTGTTCGTGACTCTACAAAGTGTACACATGTCAATGTGTTGAGGTGCAGTGACAATCACAGCAATGCTCGTCTTAATGAATGATGATCCATTTTGCATTGCCTCTCATGTCTGCTCATGCACACATTCGTCATTCCTGAGCCGACCGTGGTCATTGTGTGGTGGATGTGTGCCAGGTTGTAATGACGCATTAAGGTGTGACAGGTACAGCAGCTAGGTATGATACAGTGGGTTGGATTTGTTGCACATATGCTGGATGCTATACTCCCAGGCATGCCCATCTGAAATGTGGCTATCTCCCTATGTGCATTCACATTGACCAAGGTGGTGTTTGAGGTACTTGTCTTGTGTAAGCTGACAGGTGTGCCCTTTGTGTAGCTGAAGGTGTCCCTACATGTAAGCTGGTCTGTAACTCAATATTGATGTCAGTCATTGTTGTTGTTGTGTCATCCAGAACGTGATATGCTGTGCACATCTCATGATGTATTGCATTGACATGTGTCCACTATCATCTCAAATAGAAGGAGGCAAAATGTGATTTGTCACTTGATGGTGCTGGAGGACATGGAGGATGTTGTGATCATATGGAAATGCCATCTGGGTAGAGCCACCCTGAAAACCCTTTGTGATCTGTTGGAGCCCCACCTGCAGCCCCGCCGGACATATCCAACAGCTTTCACCCCTACTTATAAGTTGATGGCGGCCCTGCATTTTTTTGCCACTGGATCATTCCAAGAGACAGTGCCCAGCGCAGGTGAGATGTCACAACCGATGTTCAGCATGGTGCTGCGTATGTACTTTCCGCCATGATGATATACAAAGACAGATACATCCATTTCCCCAGGGGTGCTGAACTGCCAGCTGTGAAGGGAGACTTCTATCCCCTTGGACACATCCCCAATGTTGTTGGTGCCATTGATTGCACCCATGTCGGGCTTGTGCCACCACAATCCAGTGAGCACATTTTCAGAAATCGCTAGCATTACCACTCCATAAATGTGCAGGTGGTGTGTCTGGCAGATATGATCATCTCCCACATGTGCGCCAAATTACCAGGCTCGGCCCATGACTCCTACATCATGCGGAACAGTATTGTGCCCCAGCTGATGGCTAATCTGCTTCCCAAGCGTACATGGATTGTGGATGAGTATGCCTAGTCATATTGCGTGCTGGGTGTGTGGGCTGCTGCCCTCAGCCTATTTGTGTTTGTCAATACCTAGGTGACTCTGCATATCCCAACCGTCCCTGGTTGCTAAGCCCACTGAGGAATCCCAGGACGCCAGCTGATGTCCGCTACAATGAGGCACATGAGAGGACACGTGGTGGAGCGTACTTTTGGTCTGCTCAAGTCACGTTTCTGCTGCCTGGACAAGACCGGAGGTGCACTGGCTTACTCGCCCGGGAAGGGAAGGTGTGTCAGATTGTAGTGGCATGCTGCATGCTCCACAACCTAAGAATTCGCAAGGAGCTTCCCCTGCTCCTGCATGATGATGAGGACCCAAGGACCCAGCCTGTAAACCAACCCGTGTCCAGTGATGAGGACAGTGGAGAGGAGGAAGGTGTTGTCCTGCGTCACCAGCTCATCACACGCTACTTCACCTGAAGGTGGGTGACAATGTGCAACACACCCATTGTCTGCTGATATTGCTGTTGGCGTGAAGAGGCATGTGAGAATTGTAACGCAGCCAGTTGTAGACCCAGCGGTGTTTGGCAATGTTTCTTGGATAGGTTATTTGGGAACATCTACAAGACGTGTATGTTGACACTTGTTGCACATTGTGACGTGTGCATGTTGGGTTATCCTGATGGTAGGGGTTGTGTGATGCCACACCCAGACCAGTGAAAGTAGTTCTGTTGTGTTTCCCTAGGTGCCTTCAACTTCTCCTTGCCTACATGCAGCCCATGCTCCTGGTACATTGTGATCATGTTTAAGGCTGTGCATCCTGCAATAAAGACGGAGCAGACACAACAACATGTGTGTATTTGCAATGGTGAGATGTGAGGGGGGTGTACATTTCCATTGGGGGTGGGGTGGAGCAGTGAGTTGACAGTTTTGGTAGATGAGATGATCGAGTAGTCACCACATTGATGTGGTGACCCAGTCCAACAGACAGATGCCCTTTAGTGGGGAAGGACAGTCCAAAAAGTCAATGCAGTGGTGGAGAGGGTTGCCATCATGGCTGGCTCCGTGACTGGTGTCTGGCAGGTGCTTTGCCTCCAGATACTCCCAGGGTCTTCTTGGGACGGCCCCTTCGTCATTTGGCAGGGGGGGCCCTGCTGCAGGGCCAGTGGAGTCTGAGGACTCACCCGTCTCTGTGGGCGCAGGGGAGGATGGTGAACTGTCATCCTGCGGCTCACCAGAGGGAGGTGGAGGTATTGTCTGTGTCGCATGCCTGTCCCTCAGTACCGCCACTTGCTGGCCCAAGAGGTCCATGATTTGTCCCATGCGGGTGTCGATGGACCTCATCAGCAGGATGAGCTTGTGCAACAGTTCGTCCGACCGGCCCGTTCATCCCTGGGTCTGTTTGTATGCACCCAGGACTCTGCTGATGTGTTCCAGGGATTGGGTCCCAGCCTCCTGGTGTCCGTGGTTGACCCTGCCCCTCCCACCTGCCCTGCTGCCACGGACCTGTTGCCTCACCACTGTGGGCACCCGCATACTCTCCCTGCCCTCCTCCGTCAGTGGTGTGTGCTGGTCATCCTCTGGGACAGGGAGGGTGTTGCAGGCAGCACTAGTGGTGGTGGTGGTGGTGGTGGTATTGGCAGTGGCCGCACAGGCCGTGACAGCAGGGGTCTGCTGTGAAGTTGTTGTTGCCGCAGATGTGGTGGGGGGGACGATGGGGTCCTGGGACCTGTTGCTCCCTGGCACACCAGATAGGCCGACTTCGAGCTCATCGTCCATGGAATCCTGGGAGTCAACATCCGAGTATCCATGTACCGGGGGGAGAAACTGGCTCTGCAGGTTACTGGTGTTGTCCTCTGCAGTGAGTTCTTGGTCACCTGTGGGTCAAATGGGAAATGGTCATTGTAGTGCACCCTGCAAGCTTTGTGTTAGCTGTGTGTCATACACCGCACAATTGACAGATCATCACATTGTTTACTATGTGCACTACTGTGCTTCCTGACATGATGCACGCTTCATGATGTCCTTTTTTGATCTTGGGGTGCATTGACCCTTTGGACTATCCTTGCCCACATTTGTGTCCTTGTGGCTAATGATGCCTATTGGACCAGGCTACCAAAAAGCTGTGGTTCCACTCTGACTATTTCATCTACCATGACTGTCAACTCACTCTCTGTGAATTTGGGCATTTTCTTTATGGCCATGGTGTGTTGTGTGCAAGTGGTTGTGGGTGCAGGACTGTGAGTGGTGGTTGTGGTTGTGATGTGTATGGTGTGTGTTGTGCAGGGGGTTAGTGGTGCAGGTGTGGAAGTGGTGGTGGTGCTGTGTGTGGTATGGCTAGTGATGTTGTGTCCTTTGCCTCCCCTGTCAGCTGGGGTGTGTGTCTCTTCTCTCATGGAGTATTGCAAAGGAGTGTGGTCAGGGAAGGGGCTGGTTTTATACTCAGCTATGTGGGTGTGTCCAATTGGGACATTGCTGTCAGGTGTGTTGTCCTGGAATTTGTATGTTTCTTTTTGCCATGTGATTGTATCAATGAGGTGTGTTTTTGTGTATTTTGGGGGCATGGCTAGTTTTCTGTGTGCACTTTTTGGCCTTCTTGTGGGTTTTTTGCTACGTCTGCCATATTTTTCACGGATCGTCCGCAGCAGTGGCTGTGCTTCAGCTCTTCCACTGGCTCTCCCATTCATTCCATTGTGCGACCGCGGCAGTTGGAGACAGCAGTACGTACCGCGGGATCGTCTGGGATATCCTAATTTCCCGTGCAGTGTCTCCGCTATACTTGCGGTGGGTTGGTGTTTTTCCGCCTCGACTCCGACCACCACGGACGGATTTTGGCTATCTCAGCCCGCTACGGGCGGTTTTTCTTGGCCCCGTTCCACCACGGTCGGTGTTTTTTGGTGGATGATCCTAATTTGGATGCCGGTTTTCCAACGGTGCTGGCGAGCGGTTGTTTTCCGCTTCCTTGGCGGTCAGGGTGGTTTTCCGGCCGCCAACCTAATAGGCCCCCCAAAAGTCCATGAAAATCCAACAGAGCCACAGGGAAGACCAATACTATCATCCCAGGTGAGTCTCTTGGAGAACACATCAAAATACTTAGGTTATTTTCTCCAACTGTATGTCATGTACATACGGTCTTATGTGTAGGACACAAGCAACATTTTGAAGCTGATATATGACATCCCTATGGAATATGATGACATCATTATTTTGCTTGATGTGACAATATTATACACTAGTATCTGTCCAGGCGATGGTTTAAGAGTAGTTGGACATTCCTTACAGAGTCGACAGGTGAAATCTCTACAGGCACGCACAAATGTTGCTGACAATGATCAAGCAATGCTTGGAAAGCAACTTTTTCTTGTTTGGTATTCAGCTATTTCATCAGCTTCGTGGTACTGCGATGGCCACCTGTTTTTCACCCAGCTATGCATGTTTGCATGTGGGCTGGTGGGAGGAACAGGTGCCCCGAAATAACCACAAGTGGGCTTTAGAACAACATGTAATTATTTGATCATGGATTATAGATGTTTGATTTGTGGTGGTGAGGTTCTATTGCAAGTGCTGAGTACTTTGTGAGAGGACTTAATGTGAACAAACAGAATTTCCAGTTCACAAATCAAACCAGCCAAACACCTGTCAATTTTCTAGATTTGGAAGTGTTTATCAAGGCCAAGAGAATTGAGACTAAGGCCCTCATTATGATGTTGGGTGACAGGCTGTTGGTGGAGGTCTGCCCAACATCCAGGGCACCCATCATTGGAGCGATAATGTTTGGGGGTAAAAACCACCACCTCCAATTGGATCAAAGATCCTGTTGGGACTGCGGTTGGATTACTAACCCTACAATGGAGATAGTGCTTGCACAGGCACCGCCGAAGGGATTAGGATCTCTCTTTCCGACTGCCTGTTCATTGAAAAATGCGCTGGTAAAAAGCATACCTGAAATTATGAAGAAGGGCAACTAGTTGAAACCAAAAGCTGGATTTAAAAAATGCTCTATGTGTAACACATGCACAATTGGTGGGAACGCTGAAGAATACTTATGTCCCTTTCATAAGAAACCCATTAAATGTAGGGTTTCCTATAACTGCAAAGCAGAGTTTGCTCTATAAGTGCTGATATGCAACTGTAACCTATATATGAAGCACAACACTGCCAGTGTATAAGAGAATACTGCAGCTTATGTGAGCAATCTTCTATATGGAAAGTACATATTCTGTAGGCAGACATTGTGATACACACCTTAGTCATGATGTAAAACAGATGAGGTACTTTTTAATTGGCAGAATACCAGTCAACAGGTGAGGCGGAGAGCGCGTTAAAGCACTTAGGCAACTTGAGATGCGTTATATATTAAACTTTTCTTTAAGATACCTAACAGGCTTAAAACAGACAAAGAATTACATGCTTGTCTTTGAGGTTATACAAGTGATGTTTAAAAATATCCAGTAGTAGGCACATTGATCTCCTGGGAAGACTCCATGTGTAGCTATGTGGTTTTGAAGGAAAATTGAAATAGGCATGTCTTCTCTCTGTGAGTCTGATTTGTTTTTAAATATTGTTTTTTATATTTGGATACTATGTCCAGAATCAACTAAGGCGCCGATTCGGATCCTGGAAAAATTTCCCCCGTCCGAATTGAATCTGGACTTTTTTCCGTACGAATCGTACAAGAAGCGTACAAACTGCCAAGTACGATCCGCATGGGAAAAACTCCATACGAATCACATCCGGAAAAGTTCCCCACACGTCCTCGGGTCGGAAATTGTGTCCGACACATCCCCGGACGATTTACCGTATGATTCGGAAAAATGAAGTCCGACCGCGCAAGTATGATCACTCCCGTCCTTTCGATTTCACAACTGGATGGAAAAAACACCGTACGGACCGAACTCCCATAGCAAGCATGGAGACACGTGCCTGCATACGCGCCGAACACCCCACCACAGACCCCGCATGTACGCGCAAAATGCCCCGGGCCGCGGATGTACGCGCCGAACCCCCACCCGTGTATGTACGGACCGTGCCCCCACCCGTGTATGTATGGACCGTACCCCCACCAGTGTATGTACGGACCGTACCCCCACCCCACCCGTGTATGTACGGACCGTACCCCCACCCGTGTATGAATGGAGCATACCAACACCCCACCCGTGTATGTACAGACCGTACCCCCACCCCACCCGTGTATGTACGGACCGTACCCTCACCCCACCAGTGTATGTACGGACCGTACCCCCACCAGTGTATGAATGGAGCGTACCAACACCCCACCCGTGTATGTACGGACCGTACCCCCACCCCACCCGTGTATGTACGGACCGTACCCCCAACCCACCTGTGTATGTACGGACCGTACACCCACCCCACCAGTGTATGTACGGACTGTACCCCCACCAGTGTATGAATGGAGCGTACCAACACCCCACCCGTGTATGTACGGACCGTACCCCCACCCCACCTGTGTATGTACGGACCGTACCCCCACCCCACCCGTGTATGGACGGACCGTACCCCCACCCCACCCGTGTATGTACGGACCGTACCCCCACCCCACCAGTGTATGTACGGACCGTACCCCCACCAGTGTATGCACGGACCGTACCCCCACCCGTGTATGTACGGACCGTACCCCCACCCGTGTATGAATGGAGCGTACCAACACCCCACCCGTGTATGTACGGACCGTACCCCCACCCGTGTATGTACGGACCCTACACCCAGCCCCCCTTGTATGTACCGTGCGAAACACCACCACCGATGGACGGTGCGGACCAACACCCTGCACGTGTTCGTACACACCCTACCCCAGGCCCACACACCAGCACCCTCACCCAACATCGGGCATGTACGAGTCGTACTAAGCCATAGCAAAGGACAGCACTGTACAACAACATGGCCCATGTACGCACCGTACAGACGCTAAAAACACTCCTACTGAAACAGAACTAAACAAAAAAACACAAGGACAGTCAATCCGAGGCACACAACACCACCAAACATATCCAACAAGGCCAAATACATCCTATACACTGACCTGCAACTGACAAACAGAGAAACAGAGGCCCAAACCACTACCACTCCTTATAACACACCCACCCAAAGTTCAAACACAGCCACACCCACAAATGGACCAATAAAAAGGCCCAACACACACAAACCATGATCCTTTGCAACAGATCCACTGCTGCCAGACCCCAGAGACAACGCACTGCACCATACTTCAACCATCAATACACCTTACACTTGCACTCCTTCACACAACCACCATCACAAACACACCCTCATCACATTCACACCCCCACACCTGCACAACCACACTCACACAGCCACAACCCTCCACACCCCCACAACCATCCACACCCACACCCCCACAACCATCCACACCCACACCCCACACCATGCCCACTAACAAGAATCCAAAGTTCACAAAGGAGGAGCTGGAGGTCCTTGTCGACGAAATCATCAGAGTCGAGCCACAGCTCTTTGGAACATTGGTCAGACGGACCAGCATATCTGAAAAATCTGCCATGTGGGAGAGGATAGTCAATTCCGTGAATGCTGTTGGGGCCACCAGAAGGACCAGGCATGAGTGCCAAGCCAGGTGGTACGATCTGCGGAGGACGGTCCGCCGCAAAATGACGGACGACCACAACCAGGCCAACATCACTGGAGGAGGTCTGGCCCGCAGACCGGTACACTACCATCCCTGGGAGGAGAAGGTGATGGCCACGCTGCCGCCGTTGGGAGTAGACGGACTAGAAGGAGTCCGAGAGCCTGGTGAGTACACAAACAACTCACCTCACATGGGGGGAACGCCATATACAACCCAAATACCAATCATGCACGCAACCCCCCCAAAGCCAGCACCGGACACAACCACACTCCAAAAACACACACATGCCACTAGCGCCTCCATGCCCCATGCCCCAAGCAAGGCCATGCCAAGTCACAGGCCACACAAAACACCAACACAAGACAGGATGTCCCCGATGCCGGGAGGGTGGGCCTCAAAACTAACAGGGGCCATGGCGGTCTCACCTATCTCCCCGCTTGTCCCGCTTCCTGCCAGGATTACCTACTCAGCCCAGGTACTTAAGGATCTACAGATTGTTGATTGTCTTGAAGACCTTAAACTTATTGTAGAAGGGCCTTTTACATGCTTACATTGTAAATCCCAGTTCACTACTCTGAAGGGAGAAAGCCCTGATAGATGTGTGAACAGCCATACACCATCTTACAAAACACCTAAAATTGCTGGTCATAAAAACATTCTTTGCAATGTACGCTCTTTACCTAAGCATACCTCTGAAGTATGGGACCTAATCTCTACAAATGAGCCTGACTACTGCTTCATGACTGAAACGTGGCTTAAACCCCATTCCACTCCCTCCATTACATTGGCCATTCCTTCAGGATACAAAATGATTAGGTTAGACAGACCTAAGAAAATAGGTGGAGGGATTGCTATTGCTCATAAAAATCACATCAATTGCTCTGTTTTGGCAGAACTCTGCACTCCGGACATTGAATTGCTGATTTTTAAAACAACTCATTCCACCAAACAAACCAGATTAGGAGCCCTGGTTTATCGTCCCCCTGGACCTAGCTCCAACTTTGTCAACATATTACTGGAAAATCTTGCGCCATATGTTCAAAAAGACAAAGAATTCTTGCTAATAGGTGACTTCAACCTTCACAGTGAACTTATAAATTGTAAAGAAGCACAGGCTTTTTTTAACGATCTCTCATTGCTAGGTCTCCAACCACACAATGTGGGCCCAACTCACGTGGCCGGACACACTCTAGACCTGATTATAACCAATTTCCCTAGTGTCACATGCCTTCCCCCTACACAGGTCAGCTGGACTGACCATTTTATCCTTGAGTTTTATACTCCCTATCCTGCAACCACTACCCTCAAAACCACCAATATCCCTGAAATACGGCGGCAATGGCATAAAGTTAATGAGGCCTCCTTTGCTGAGATATTTGTCCAACCCTACCATGTGATTCCTGATGATATCAATAAAGCTATTGATATGGTTAGCAAAGACATTAAAACAGCCATAGATAAGATAGCTCCATTAAAACAATTTAGACCCCGACCAGCCAAAAAACAAGAGATCTGGTTCTCTGAAGAGCTCAGAAATCTCAAGAAAACAGCCAGGAAATTAGAAAAGATTTGGAGATCTACCCATCTGGTAACAGATAGGAAACATTATTGGGACGCTCTAAGTGTATATCATAAAGCTATCAGAACGGCGCGAAAAACCCATATTACCACTCTTATCACGGCTGCAGACAACTCCCCCAGAGTATTGTACCAGGTCCTTCACTCTTTCACCAATCCTACAGCATGTGAGAGTGCAGACACTTCGTCACAACTACTTTGCGACAATATATCGCAATTTTTCTGCAATAAAATCGATCTCATCTATGCTAAAATAGTCAACTCTAACAACAATTTGACTACAAATACAGTCCCTATCTTTCAGGATTCAGAACTTGATAGTGGCCCTCATACTTTAGACCTCTTCCCCCCTATCACTCCTAAAGAGGTGTCCTTGCTCATGACGCAGATTAAAAGTGGAAGTCCTGATGATATCATCCCGGCAAGACTCATGCCCACCTTGCTCGGAATCCTATCTCCCACCATCGAAAAACTTGTTAACTTATCCCTCTGTACAGGTTCTGTCCCCAAGCAGTGGAAACAGGCCTTAGTCAGGCCAATCAGGAAGAACACCATAACTCCATGGACTGATTTGTCAAATCTCAGACCTATTTCGTTGCTGCCATTTTTGGGAAAGCTCACTGAGAAGTATGTTAATCGTCAGTTATCCAGCTACATTGAGAAAGCTGGCGGCCTAGACTACTCTCAATCTGGGTTTAGGCCGAAACACAGTACAGAGTCCACCCTCCTGTCTGTCACTGACGATCTGCATATGTTTCAGGACAAAGGCTACTCGGTAATTTTGGTGTTATTAGACCTTTCAGCCGCGTTCGACACCGTGTCACATAACATCCTCATTGACCGGTTGTCGAACGTAGGGGTCAAGAACAAGGCCCTTGCTTGGCTAAGGAGTTTTCTTACGGATCGGACCCAGACTGTCACCATGGGTGAATACAGATCAACTGAGGTAGAGATTACGAAAGGGGTGCCACAGGGCTCCTGTTTGAGCCCAACACTCTTTAACATCTACGTGGCACCCCTGGCAAGAGTGATGCGCAAATTTGGTTTCATCCCCGTGTCATATGCGGATGACACGCAGCTCCTCTTTCCCTTTCAAAATCTCACCACAGAAATAAGAAACTCCTTCTCCGCTGGCATGAAAGCCGTCGCACAGTGGATGTCCACCAACTTCCTACAGTGCAATGTCAACCAGACGGAAGTAATGCTGTTTGGAGATGCCAAATTACTGTGGACTCCTGACTGGTGGCCATCTGATCTTGGCACTGTTCCGGAGCCCAAACAGATTGTCAAAAATCTGGGGATATGCCTTGATCACGACCTTTCCCTCAAACAGCACAGTAACATGGTAGCTGGCTCATGCTTCCACACCATCAGCATGATGCGCAGAATATTTCCACTGCTACCGGATTCCTTCAGAAAAACTTTGGTGCAAGCCCTTATATTGAGTCGTATTGACTACTGTAACGGACTGCTCCTTTCTGCTAATGAAGGAGTTCTGGATAGGCTCCAGGTGGTCCAGAATACTGCAGCTCGCCTTGTCCTAAATGCTCCCCCCAGAACAGCATCAAAACCTCTATTACAGAAACTACACTGGTTGAGCATTCGACAAAGAGCCAAGTTTAAGATATGTTGCATTATCCATAAATGCTTAAACGGAAATGGCCCTACATACCTGGAGCAGAAATTTATCCCCTACACTCCCTCCAGATCGTTGAGATCTAGTGAGAATTTTCTGTTGGCAGTACCTCGTGCAAAAAAAAACAGACATGGAGGGAAAGCTTTATCTGTTGCAGGGCCCACACTGTGGAACAAACTGCCTCTGGCCCTCAGGCTCTGCACAGACCATTTAAAATTCAGGAAGCAACTGAAAACTCTGCTGTTTACTGATAAAATCTAGACCCTGCCCCTCATCTGCATATTTATTTAGACTCTATTTGGTATCACAGCGCAGAGATACTCCGGTTGGAGTCGATTCCAGCGCTATAGAAACCCATAAATAAATAAATAAATAAACATTGAGCAACTCTGAAGCACACAACAATGCTCTCAGCCCATATGGCTTAGGGCACAGCCATACAAACATTGTGTCCCCACACAGTACTGTTTTGCCTGCTAATGGTGGCCGCGTTGCAGGACGACATGGGTATGAAGGCACAATTTGCACATAACAGCAGCTAATGAAGACGCAGCACACTGAAAGAGTGTCAGCACACACCGCCACTGCAGCAGCGCAGACTCAGACACTCCGCCCAATGGGTGCCGGCAGAGAAGAAACAAACCCACATGAACAAGCCAATGGCCTTTGCAAGACCTGCAAACTGTGTGTGCCCAGGAAGCTGGGCTGAGGTGACAGAGGGTGACACTCAGAGGGAGGGAGAGGGGCAGAGAGAGGGACAGAGACAGAGGTGGACACAGGGAGACAGACAGAGGGAGGGAGGAGGCTGACAGAGGGAGGGAGAAGGGGAGACGGACAGAGGGAGGAGGCTGATAGAGGGAGGGGGAAAGGGAGACGGACAGAGGGAGGAGGCTGACAGAGGGAGGGAGAAAGGGAGACAGAGGGAGACGGACAGAGGGAGGAGGCTGACAGAGGGAGGGAGAAAGGGAGACGGACAGAGGGAGGAGGCTGACAGAGGGAGGGAGAAAGGGAGACGGACAGAGGTAGGAGGCTGACAGAGGGAGGGAGAAAGGGAGACAGAGGGAGACGCACAGAGGGAGGAGGCTGACAGAGGGAGGGAGAAAGGGAGACAGACAGTGGGAGGAGGCTGACAGAGGGAGGGAGAAAGGGAGACGGACAGAGGGAGGAGGCTGACAGAGGGAGGGAGAAAGGGAGACGGACAGTGGGAGGAGGCTGACAGAGGGAGGGAGAAAGGGAGACGGACAGAGGGAGGAGGCTGATAGAGGGAGGGAGAAAGGGAGACAGAGGGAGACGCACAGAGGGAGGAGGCTGATAGAGGGAGGGAGAAAGGGAGACGGACAGAGGGAGGAGGCTGACAGAGGGAGGGAGAAAGGGAGACAGACAGTGGGAGGAGGCTAACAGAGGGAGGGAGAAAGGGAGACGGACAGTGGGAGGAGGCTGACAGACGGAGGGAGAAAGGGAGACGGACAGAGGGAGGAGGCTGACAGAGGGAGGGAGAAAGGGAGACGGACAGTGGGAGGAGGCTGACAGAGGGAGGGAGAAAGGGAGACGGACAGTGGGAGGAGGCTGACAGAGGGAGGGAGAAAGGGAGACGGACAGAGGGAGGAGGCTGACAGAGGGAGGGAGAAAGGGAGACAGAGGGAGACAAACAGAGGGAGGAGGCTGACAGAGGGAGGGAGAAAGGGAGACAGAGGGAGATGGACAGAGGGAGGAGGCTGACAGAGGGAGGGAGAAAGGGAGACGGACAGAGGGAGGAGGCTGACAGAGGGAGGGAGAAAGGGAGACGGACAGAGGGAGGAGGCTGACAGAGGGAGGGAGAAAGGGAGACAGAGGGAGACGGACAGAGGGAGGAGGCTGACAGAGGGAGGGAGAAAGGGAGACGGACAGCGGGAGGAGGCTGACAGAGGGAGGGAGAAAGGGATACAGAGGGAGATGGACAGAGGGAGGAGGCTGACAGAGGGAGGGAGAAAGGGAGACGGACAGAGGGAGGAGGCTGACAGAGGGAGGGAGAAAGGGAGACGGACAGAGGGAGGAGGCTGACAGAGGGAGGGAGAATGGGAGACAGAGGGAGACGGACAGAGGGAGGAGGCTGACAGAGGGAGGGAGAAAGGGAGACGGACAGAGGGAGGAGGCTGACAGAGGGAGGGAGAAAGGGAGATAGAGGGAGACGGACAGAGGGAGGAGGCTGATAGAGGGAGGGAGAAAGGGAGACAGAGGGAGACGCACAGAGGGAGGAGGCTGATAGAGGGAGGGAGAAAGCAAGACGGACAGAGGGAGGAGGCTGACAGAGGGAGGGAGAAAGGGAGACAGACAGTGGGAGGAGTCTGACAGAGGAAGGGAGAAAGGGAGACGGACAGAGGGAGGAGGCTGACAGAGGGAGAGAGAAAGGGAGACGGACAGTGGGAGGAGGCTGACAGAGGGAGGGAGAAAGGGAGACGGACAGAGGGAGGAGGCTGACAGAGGGAGGGAGAAAGGGAGACAGTGGGAGACCAAATCACCCTTGGGTGGTGTGGCCATGTCCGCTCGTCAGCAGGTGGACTGTGTGCATGTAGACAAGGTTTGGCAGTGCCTTAACCCCCCCCTTCAACCTTTGATAAACACTAGGCCATGTGTCAATCTGTGCACGAGTACCTCCGTGCTGCAGGCACAAACAGAACCTTACACCCAGTATACCTACCCACTGTGTTCGTCAGAACCCTGTCACAAATTGTTAAGTTACCTACCTGCATTCTCAAATAGCATGGAATAAACACCATTTGGCCATGTACAGTGCAACACGTAGGGCGGCTCTGCATGGCTTGCTACGCCCGCTCACTACACTGCTGACTGCGTTCACAAAAGATGCATCAACTAAGACTGTGTCACACATAGGTAAAGTGTCGAAAGCTGTGGCCAAGGGACATACCCATGCACAAGTGCACTGTGTGAGGAATGCTAGCCAAATCCAACCACCCAGAGGAACTGTGCCAAATCAAACATGAATGAAACATGGATGTCGCATGTAACACAATTAACACTGTCTCTCTCACACACAGGTCAACGTCATTGATCTCCCCCAACACTGGGGGGGAAGCCTCACAGGACCAGGCTCTGCGTGAAGAGGACCCCACCGGCAGCGACGACTCTAACCACTCCGTGGATGACCCAGACCAACCTGGCCCCTCTGGTGTCTAACCACCTGCAGCACCTGCGTCAGGTACAACTGTGCCAACCACCACCCCCATTCCTGCCACATCCCAGGAGACACCCAGGAGCCCTGCCCGCACACAACAACGCAGCCAGTCTGTCCAGGAGGGACAAGGTTCTCCGGGCACCCAGGAGAAGGCAGGCGACACCGCAAATGCCATCCCTCAGGAGTCCCGGAGACCCGATGTGCCCACAACGGCAGGCCAGGCGCAAGTGGGCAGGGGTGGTGGGAGTGGAGGACGGTGGAGGCGCGAACCTGACCAGTTGGCTCAGGACCCGGCTATGGCACACGTCAGAACCATCCTGGACGCATACCGGCGTGACTCCAGAGGCATCACCCAGGTAGTGGGGACCCTCAATGAGATGAAGGCCCTGCAGGTTGAGCATCATGCCAGGATGGAGGCAAGACTTGCAGAGCTCTTGGCGGTGCACAGGGACGTGAGCCAATCCCTCCATCAGATCGCCCAAAGCCTGGCAAACCCTCCCTGTGCCACCAGGCGTAGAGCATATTTTATACAAACAAGGGAACCCGAAAAATGGCTAAGGACCACGGGTATCAATTATATATGTAGAAAACAATGGTCCTGAGCAGACACTAAATTTTACATAAAATTAAATATAGACCACAATGGGTTATTATACACATCCGATGTCCAGCCGGACAGGGGATTTTTATTTTTCAGATACTAAAGGATATGGTCAAGGATAATGAAAACACTACATTTATCGTGGGGCACAATCCTGCACCCTACAGCATGGGGAACGTGCGGGGGGAAAAAAGGGAATAACAATGCAGACAGTTTAGGACAAACAACAGATACAGGCAAAGACTGAGAGCTGTTGCAACTTGCAGGCATAAATGAAGTTGTAGCAAGTTTGACAAAATAGAGACCACAACGAGTAAGCACAATGGATATTTGTGGCACTATTTTTAAAAAGTCGACGTTTCGATCCCAAGCTCATTGATTAACGGGATCATCTTCAGGACTAAATTTATAACATTTGCCTGGTTTTTAACGCCTGTCAGAGTAAAGAAAACAAAGAAAATAGCTTGTGTGAACAAGGGAAAACTTAGAACATATTAAGATTACTCGAAAGTTATAGCATGTCAGAAGGTCAAGGTTATCAATTGTGCACATGGAGTTGTGGTTAAAACGATCGTGCTCAGGCCTATTCCGGTCAAGTGAGTGGGGATTTGTTTGTGAGTGTGCTATGGCAAGCAGGATTTAATAAGTGACATTCAATGGGGGAATGACGAATGACTGGAGGGGTTTGGAAGTTTAAGGCATCGGCGGGCTACCTAGTTTCTACGTAAAAATGGTTTAAAAACTAGAACCACGTGAGTTATTAAAGGTGTGTGAATGTGCATTCCGATCGTGAGCGGCATGGGGGACAGTCGTATTTATTAAAAAATAAGAACCGGTATTGGGAGGACGTGAAGTTATGAGAAACACGTAACCGGGGGTGTTAACCATTACGGAATGGCGCGTGACTCAGTGAGAAAAGTAAGTGTAACACGTATGCTTACCCCAATTGAGGACATAGGGGTATCACATATGGCAGGTCAGAGTGGAAACTGACAATGAAGAACAGCGTTGTTGCTTTTGGTTTGGTCGCTGTGAAAAAAGTTACATTGCGGTTGGATTTGGTGTGTCATAATCGATGTGGGGTTGGGATGTAAATGAGTCTAGGGCACATACCTTGCAGTTAAGGTTTCTATAAAACTTAGTGGGCGCCGGAGCGTGCTGCTCCTTGCCTGGATCGGCTGTTGGGTAGTTAGACTGTGGTGCAGATGGGCCACATTTCAATGCGCCAAGGTATTGCTTCAATATACTAATATGTTACAGTCCAAGCTTGAAGGAATTGAAAATAAGGGGAGGTTTCAGTCAAAGGCTGCCTAAGTGAGGAAAAATCCTTAAAACAGTCAATTACATCGGGGTGAGGGGTTGTCTTACCTGTGGAGAGATACAGCAATGGAGATCTCTGTCCTCAGCAACAATGTGCTGTGTAGTAACCGGCTCAATGGCAGGCACTGGGCGCTGGTGCTTAGTGCTCTCATTTAAATAGTGTTAGATAGGGGTCAAATCCAATATACCCTTGAGGGCTTGGGCAGAAAGATACGAGAAGGTCAATGTGCCAACAAGGGATTTGTTTTAAAGTGATCAGTTTAGTTGTGAATTTCGAAGATTTGAATCAATAGGCATGTTAAGATAAATTAACATCAATGTGAAATCAATTCAATGAACTGGACATCATAAATATGTAATGATAACAACGCACACGGGGGTTTCTTTTGTGATTTAAACACAATAATTTTTATAGTTTTATCCAAAGTAAAAAGAGTACAAAAGAGACATAAATTAAAGCAATATATCATGAAAACAGGGGACGGAATTAAGTCCTCATTTCATCTAGATATACACATCTATTCCTGATTGGTTTGAACAGAGATGAAACTCTTTTTGAGCATACAATCTACTGTACATAACAGATAAACTGGAATTAGATGGTAAAGTCGACGTTTCGGTCTTGGGTGGTGTCAATCCGTCAGACCATCTTCAGGACAATGATTGCTTAAACAAGGACTCTTAGAGGTCTCAGTAGCGTTCTCACGAAACTTTGTTTAAAATCATGTGGGTATTTACACATGTAGAACTTGGCATCAGCAACTGCCAGATCGTAATAATGCGGGAGTCAATCCTGCCGAGGTTTTATTGATTTCTGTCGTTAGTCTTCAAAATGAGAATGTGGTCCGTCTGAATCGAGACAGGCTGTTTCGATGCAGGCGGACCCCCATCTGTTTTCTGAAGACTAACGTCAGAATACTCTTAGCTGTGTTGAATTGCAACCACAGCCATTCTTTAAAAGCACATGACAGCGCAGTGCATAATTAGGCTGTCTCGATTCAGACGGACCACATTCTCATTTTGAAGACTAACGACAGAAATCAATAGAACGCTACTGAGACCTCTGGTATATACAGTTGAAAGTCACAGTTTGTGGCATATACAGGTACAAGTCAAGGTTAAGAATTTTCTCAAGAGATCAGCCAGAACAACCAATTAAAATCCAAGGTGTTGCAGTATGGTATTAGTCAATTCATAAGAGGGTAGTCCAGTCCTCATTCCTATTCAGGCCATTTTTGATTGTATCAAAAAGGATTATTGCTTTTAGTTCTTCACGGTTTAACAAATGGGTCATGTTGCCTCCTCTCTGTGGCAATTTGAGTACCTTCAGAATCGTCCAGCGGATGTCATCTTCGTTGTGTTTGGCATCCGTGAAATGTTCCACCAGTGGTGCGTTGGGTGTGTTACACCTGATACGACTTCTGTGCTGTCCAATTCTTGTCTTTACTTTTTGTGTAGTCTGGCCAATGTACAGTTTCATGCAAGGACAATGTATTAAATAGATAACATTGCAGGTATTGCAATTAGAGAAGGCATTCGAATTAACGGTAATGTTATTGGCAGTGAAACTTTTGCCTTCAATCGTAAAATCACAAACATTACAACCACCACATTTGAAATGTCCTAGGATAGGAGAAAGACCCCAAAAAGAATCAAGTGTTACGTGGGGGACAGTGGTGGGAAGAGCTGCTCTTACCAAGTGATCTTTCAAATTTCTGCTTTTACGGAAAGCGAATAGCGGTCTTTCAATGCTAAGACTACCTGCATTAATGACTGGCCAGTGCTGAATTATAGACTTTCTTATTTGGTTGGATACTGGTGAAAAGGTAGTGACGCAGGCTATTCTTTCCAGTTCACGTTTGGGAGTCAGAAGTACATCACGAGGGCAGTACCATGCCCTTTTGGATGCATTTTTTACTATCCTCTTGGGGTAACCACGATCTTTCAGTTTAGATGAGAGAGTGGCTGCCTCTCTGAAGTAGTCTGCTTTGGATGCAGAGCAGCACCAGACACAGTGAGGGAGGAGGAGGAGGATACATCTGATGGAGCGTCCCTTGCATCGTCAAGGCAGGCGTCTGAGGGTCCCCGCAGGAAGGTGGGTCGTCCACGAAAAAGACCGTGAGAGTCAGCGGAACATCACCATCTCCCAGGTCACCTGGCCTGGCACCTGACCCTCTGGCCCAACAGCAGCACAGCAGCAAAGGATATTCTCTGCCACATGGCCTTGCTGGTCACTGTCTGACCAATGTTGACAAAGACTGTGGCACAGACTCTGATGACTGTCAATGGCAAGGACACCAACTCCTCCTGTGAACTTTGGATTCTACACTCCCGCCAAGCACCTCTTGTCACCCCCCCAAACACGTACCCCAGCACTAATAAAATTCATCACAATCACAAGATGATGCCGTCATTTTGCATTATTCAACTACATGTCTGTGTTGTAAAGTCAAACCATGCCTGGTTACTGAATTAACTCCAAACATCCATACCCTGGGGTCTGAGTCTGGCACAGGACACACATGGGTCACAACGTACCATCCAAGACAGATATGGAGCACCATACTCACCCGTGATGGGCCCAACCAGCTGAGGGGGTGCCCGCACAACTGTGCCCACAGACCTATTTAGAAGGGCAACAGTCATGCACAGAGGTCAGGGATCATGTGGAGTGTCCTGCGGTGGGAGTCCCAGGTATGTGTAGACACGTGGCAGAAACATGTCCTGCATGCTTGAGTCAGGTGGATGTGGAGAATGGTGGGCCAGCCAAGGTTGGATGCATGGAGATGGCACAATTGGGTGTTGGATCACAGTGCCACAAGGTTGTGTTGTGGGTGTGGGCTGCATCCTGAGTGTGTGCGTGGATTGAGAAGGTCATCCTGCAGCTGGCAGTGATCCACTCCCCCCCATCTCTGTTGGACGTTGATGTGGCCTGGTCGCCAGATGTAGTAGCAGAGCTGTGCAGATGCACCCTGGATGTGGACAAGTATCATGGGATTTCTAACGCACATGTCCGTAGAGTGCAGGGTAGGAGTAGACACCGGATGTCATAGTTGACCTGGGGGACGGCCTCCCTCTTGCCTTGAGGTGGATGGAACTGGGAATCTTGTGCATAATGCAGAGTGTGCTGCCGCATGAGGCACTGATGCTGCTGATCAGCATAGCACATGTCAGCAAGCAATCCATGATGAACACCAGCTCGTTTGCGTGGACACTGGGTGCCCTTGCAGCAGGGCCTGCAGCAGCATGCGCCATGTCAAGGAAACAATGCCACAAGTAGCACACAAAGACAAGGATCTCAGGAAGGAACCATGCAAAAGGTGCATGTCAAGGAAGGAATGTCTGGTTCAACATGGCACACACACACACAATGGATTCACATGCGGCACAGTGGCCGTCGTGGAGACTGACATGCCACAAAACCTACACAGCCATGGACATCATGCACAAAACAGAATCTAATCCCTGACAAACAGCTTACATATTGCTACTCTACACATAGACTCATATGCACCATCTCTGAGAACAATGCCAGACATGCCGCATGCACAGTGGCAAC
The DNA here is from genome assembly GCF_964204655.1 of Triturus cristatus. Classification (NCBI taxonomy): domain Eukaryota; kingdom Metazoa; phylum Chordata; class Amphibia; order Caudata; family Salamandridae; genus Triturus; species Triturus cristatus. Next base: position 851,958,460 of record NC_140588.1, on the reverse strand, counting down.
AGACCACCATTGACAGAGATGAGGCACCTTGGAGGCAGAGGGACACCTTTATTACTCATTTTTTTTCGGAATGCTAATGCAGCTCTGTCAACACATACACAGGTCATGTGGATGAACACGTGGGACCAACACTGGCCCCCCCTTACCACCACAGATGCTGGAAGTCCATGGCACTGGCACACAAGTGACGGATTACAGCTAAACACCCCCTGCTAATCACGGAGAGCCTGCTATACACCATTGAGCCCCTAATGGGGAATTCACACACCATGTCAACCCGGTGCAACCCGTATGTTTCCGAGGCCAGTGTTACACACATTGATGGCTCCATCACAATCCCATTACAGATGACTGTCACCAAGTCTGACCATCAATTCAGGTGAATTCTGCTCCAGGTCATGTGCCCCATGGTGAATCTACATGTATGTGAAGTATCCAAACATGAACAGGAGCAGTGCACACACATTCAAAACAAATACCACTCCCAAAAAGCCGCGCTGCATCCCTTACCCGAAGGAGATTTTCGAACTTGTCCGTGCATGTCACGCTGATTCAGCACATGTTGCTGTGTTCATGAGGAATAGCAGGAGCACAACAATGCCACCAGCAGACAGCATGCGCAAGTACCTGTGGATGGGAGACACACCAGAAGTCAGAAAAAAGAAGCACATCCGCATGCATGTGCATGTACTCGACACGTATTAGGTTGTCAACATGCGAGGTGACAATGATGACTCTGGAACAACAGTATTCTATTGCACCATCACTCGAGTGACACATCCAAACACCTCAGACTCACTTGGAAGACATGCAGATGGACACACACATTGCAACACATGCCACACACAGCCAAATGCGTGCACACTCAGACACTGGACCTCACCACTAAGCAAAGAAGTCGCAGATGAGCCGACTCCGCATGTCCTCTACCGCCTCCTCCTCCTCCACATCACTTGCCTCGTTCCCAAGCCCTTCATCCTCCACGGGTGGATGTTCCTGCTCATCTGGATCCAGGATGAGTGGCACAGCTTTCTCCACTGCCATGTTGTGCAGCATGCAGCACACAAGGAATATCTTGCAGACCTTCACCGGTGCATATGGGAGTGCGCCACCGGTCTTGTGGAGGCAACGGAATCGGCTCTTCAGGAGGCCAAACGTCCTCTCTATCACTCGCCTGGTCCGCCCATGGGCGTTGTTGTAGCGGTGATCGGCAGCCGTGCTGGGGTTGCGGAGAGGCGTGATCAGCCATGGCATGTTGGGATAGCCAGCGTCCCCTACATGGAAACATCATGGACAAGAGTCGGTCAGGAGAAGCAGTTAGACAGGAAGATGAGGTTAAATACAGGACTGGCAGAGTATACCCACCAACAAATCATGCCCGTTCGTTGCGCAGCTGCAGCATCATTTCAGGCACCCTGCTACGCCTCATGATGTACGCATCGTGTGCTGATCCTGGGAAACTAGCACAGACATGTGAAATCACCATGTTGGCAAGACACACCGCAAGGGCATTAATGGAGTGGTAATGCTTGCGGTTACGGAAGGCTACCTCCTGTGCCTGTGGTGGTACCAAAGCCACATGTGTTCCATCTATGGACCCAATGACACGGGGCATCCCTCCCAGGGCATAGAACTCACGCTTGACAGCTGTCAACTGCTCAGGAGTTGGGAATTTAATGAACTCATCAAGGTGCTCCAACATGGCCTCTAAAAAATCATGCAGAACAAGGCTTAACATGGTTTGGGACATCCCACCCACATGGGCAATGGTATGTTGAAAGGTACCCGTGGCCAAGAAATGTAGGGCTGCCATCACCTTCATCTTGGGTGTCAGTGCACCAGGATACCTGTGTAGCGGTTGGATGTGTGCTGCCAGCCGTGTCGTCAAGTCCACAATCAAACGTTGGGGGAAGCGGTAGCGGCGTATACAGTCATTTTCCCGCATGTCAGCCAAGTCCGGAATTGCTCGAGGGAGAGGCGGAGCCCTGCAGTGAATTAGAAGGGAGAACGAAGAGTGAGTACAGTACACCACCAATGTCAATGTACTGAGCACATGGTCAACAGGCAATACACATATGCTACATACAGAGTCAGGTCTGTCCAATAGGCCCTAGACACGTATGCCAGCCATGTGACACTCCTACCAAGAGACAGCTCCAAACGTTTATTCTCAACCTCATTATGCCATGCCATGAAACTAGCTGTGTGCCAGTGTAAGTGAGCAGGCAGACGCATTACAGGAGTTACAGACGACCAAATATGTGCAGAGGAAGGATGTTTATTATACAGACAGGTTGCGGAACACTAGAGGCACAGGTCACATGTAATAGAAAAAGGACAGACCACACACCTTGCCATGAAGGATTACATGTGAAGAATGATCACACATACATTGAGAGTATGCAGATATGTCCTTGTTTTGAAACTCCGTGTCGATGCATACATACACACCTTACGTCGGATTCCACATGTGGCCTGGTATGCGTAACACTGTGCCATGGCCATCTACACACAGACACATGTTGGTTGCAGCAACTGCAGATGCATTTGACCAAACACCTACAGCAAGCTAATGGGAACACACAACACATACATGACATAGTCACATCGTGCAACGCGGGTAGTCACATGTCAGGTGTGAAAACCCCTGTAGCTGGCATCAGGGGACAGTTGCGTGTGTTGTTGACTGTGCCATAGCAGTGACGCTTTTCACAAGTGTTCTGTACTACATGCACACATGTCAAAGGAGTGAAGGGGATGTCTGGCACATAGTCCACCATCACACATGACATCTGTACACATCTCATCATACATCTATTGCCTTCACAACTCAGGAGTAATGTGCCACATTACAGCCTGACACACCTGTGACCCACACATGTAGTACTGCACAGACAATGCCTTGATGTCCAGCCTTGGATGAGTATGTCAGCTCTATTCCTTTCTGTGTGCTGCCTGTCACCACTGTCAGGTGTGAAATGCACCGTACATGCGCTCTGAGGGCGTGTGTACGTTCCCCATCACAATGGGAGTGCTGCCGTAGGCCTACCCATAGTGATACGGAGCGTACACGCGTGTGTACGAGGCGTATCACTATGGGTACGCATATGCGAGCAAACCCATAGTGATACGGCCCGTACACGCGCGTGTACGGGGCGTATCACTATGGGTACGCATATGCGAGCAAACCCATAGTGATACGGCCCGTACATGCGCGTGTACGGGGCGTATCACTATGGCTACGCATACGCGAGCAAACCCATAGTGAAACGGCCCGTACACGCGCGTGTACGGGGCGTATCACTATGGGTACGCATACGCGAGCAAACCCATAGTGATACGCCCCATACACGCGCGTGTATGGGCCGTTTCACTATGGGTTTGCTCGCGTATGCGTACCCATAGTGATACACCCCGTACACGCGCGTGTACCGGCCGTTTCACTATGGGTTTGCTCGCGTATGCGTACCCATAGTGATACGCCCCGTACACGCGCATGTATGGGCCGTTTCACTATGGGTTTGCTCGCGTATGCGTACCCATAGTGATACGCCCCGTACACGCGCGAGTACGGGCCGTATCACTATGGGTTTGCTCGCGTATGCGTACCCATAGTGATACGCCCCGTACACGCACGTGTACGGGCCGTTTCTATGCATTTGGGGTGCCCTAGGGCCCTGGAACTCACCGTACCTGTGTGTGAATGTCCAAATTACATAGGGCATAGGGGACACATGAGGGACAAGTATAAAGCTCTACATGCATGCTGGTTGTCATGGAGACCAAGTTTAAAGTTTGAATTTTTTTCAGCAGGTGGCCTGCTAAAGTCAGTTTGGAAGAATCTACTTTGTGGCAAAGTGGTTGTTGAGTTGACATCCTGCTCAATAAAAAAAAAAAGCAAAGCCACTGACTGTGGTAGGTTTAAAGGGATTGGAGGAAACATAGGATGCAAATGTGAGTGACCAATCACTCTGTACTCCTGTGAATGAAACAGGGCAGCAAGGCAGATATAAGGCAGCCAGGTCCCATGATGTCGTACTTTAAAATTTGGGACCGCGTAGGAGGCAGGGCCCTACCCCTGTCTATTCCGGTATTAGCGAACCGCAAATGGTCAATGCGGTATGTACAAGTGCTTTGTGTAACGTTTTAGCTATGAATGCACTGTGTATACGCTATTATACATCACTACGCGGGTTCCATTTTGTATCAGTGGCCATCTTATGGTTGCCCTCACATAGACTATACAGCACGAAGCGAATACGGGCCTTTTTGAGCACATGTGCCTTTCCTTGACTTTTCTGTGACCTGGGCAGCTCGGCTCTGCTGCCCCAGGTCAAACTGGTCTCACGAGTTCCCCGTCCTTCGGCCACCTGTGATTAGCATCAGGGCTTGACACACCATAAAACCTTTTCATCCTACACAAGCCTCCAGCTAATCTCTTTCACACCTGACTGTTCCTGTTTTATGGCTTGCTTTCCCAAACAGGAGATGCTCATGTTTATTGGGGCCTATCGATATCTGATGTGGGATCTGAGCCTTGCTGGGTAAATAATTGCGGGCTGGCTTAACTGGAATGTGGGATGGTCATCATGACTCTGCTCTTTCGTTTGTAATATATACTTTTGAATGACCATACCATAAACTGAAGAATGTGTGCCTGAAGCACAAGAATCTGTATATAAGGGAAGACTGTTTTTTGTTCTAGAGACTGCCTCATTCAGTTGCTAAGGCTTCTGTGCGACGTAGTCTCACTCATTTGAGTTTAATAAAGATGTCTTTTCATATTTCAGCTTCTGTTGCCAAGTTCTTTGTTATATTATCAAGATATGCAGACTTTTATAATACCACATCAGGAAGTACTCGAAGTCATAGGGTGCTACCCCTAGCACCTCTGGGGTCTCAAAAATTGGAGTACTGCAATGAGAGAGCACTTGCCTGCACATCCTTTGATTCAACAACACTGCTGCTGCTCGTGAATCCTCTGGCACCATGTCCAGGTCTGTGGAGAGGGCCCAGCCTTTCACCCACGAGGCGAACCAAGTCCTGCTGGATGTGATCCTCTCACAGTACACCATGCTGTATGGTCGACCAAGGGTTCAGGTGAGTGCTGAGTCCACTAGCAAAGACTGTGACCCTTTTTTGTGACTGTGACTTCTGCCATTGTGTCCAGGTGTAACACACATGCAATGTACTGTAGGGTGGGTCCCGGGTGGGGGAATGCCTAATGTCTCCCAGCCAGAGCATGCTGTGGTGCATGTCTGCTCTCCTCACTTGCATTGTGTGTACTGTGACAATCACTGCATGTGGCATTACACATTCTGCCTGTCTAATCCTCCTGGGAATGTTGTTACTACAGTCCTCATGTGAATCTGTGGTCCCCCCAGTGTGACAGGTGGCAGTACCCACAGATGTGTGTTTCTTTAGTGTACATGTGCTGAGAGTGTACAAATGATGTGTTTGTCCCCTGGACATTGGTGTGTGTGTGTAAGTCCCCTGTCATGTGGGTGAGTGCATATGTGGAGTGTAGCACCCCAGCTGCATGAGGGATGGATATACCCTGCCCATCTGATGTGAGCAGGGAGCAGTGCTGTGTGTCTGCAGTGATGGGCCAGCCCCACACCTGTGACACCCCCCAGTCTAGTGGCACATTTGCAGAGTGAGGTGTGTAGCTGCAGTTGGCAATGGCAGGTGATTGTCCTGTGGCTGTGTGTGTCTGTGTACTCTGCTGAGGGCGCCTCAGTGGCCTGTGGCATTTGACTGCTTTGAGGTGCTGCACATAATCCTGGTGTCGCTTGTGATGCACAGTGTGAGCCTGGATGATTGATTGTGTCGTACCCCTCATGCCACCTGTGTACTCTACAATGCCACCTAGTGCATTTTGCCTTCCACAGAGGAAAATGTCCCTATGACACCGGTGTAATGAGTTTGATGCATTATATGCCCTGTTAAAACCAGCCAAATTGTTCTAATGTGTGTCTCTGTGACATGTCGCAGGTGCATTGATGTTGTCTCACTTTTTCATCCTCACAGGTAGGCGCCTGTGCCAAGGAGCAGATCTGGAAGGACGACGTCAGTGCAGTGAGGAAGACGGATGGTCGGAAGCGGCGCCTAGCCCAGGTGAGGAAACGCTGGCAGGATATCCGGGGCTGGACGCGGAGGATCGCACAGGTCCTGCTGGGGGACTCACCTGTGAGCCAAAAGAACCATGGGCGCCGCCGTCTGACCCACATCCACAAGCGTGTGCTGGCGGTCATCTTCCCTGACATGGACAGGCACTTACGGGAAAAGCAGCAGCAGGAAGGGGGTAGGTACATGTGTGTTTGTTGTGTGTCATCAGCATTTGTAAGTGCACAGTTGCATGGATACACTGCCAGGGTTTACATGTGCAGTGCAGTTTCTGGTCCCCAAAGTGTAGCGGTGCTGTCCTTCCTCCCTTCCCCTCCTTGCCATGTGTACCCTGGTCTGTGTGTAGTCACACTTGCACAAGGTTATCTAGGCTGCCAGTTTATCGATGTGCCCAATGCTTGCAGCTTCATGTGTGGGGGTGGTGTGTAACAGGTTTTTGGACCTTGCCTGTGCCCTGTCCAGTTCAGTACTTGTGGGGTCCATGTCAGTTGTCACTGATGCTGAGTCCAGACATAGGAGTGTGTCTCAAAAGTGTATTGCTTTACAGCATGCATGTCCTATTTTGTGGCCTGTGACATGATGTGCATGAGTGTGAGATATGCAGAGTGCAGGGATGGTGGCTTGTGTTGCAGTCATTACCATTCAGGACCATGGAGTAGTGTGGCCACTACTGTCCCCTGGGGCATCTTTTCCTAGGTATCATGTGTGTAATTCAAAAATGTCGACAATCTCTGTGTCTACAGCATAGGTTGTGCTCTGTGCCATTGTACCATGGCACCATTTGTATTTACGTAAACTCTGCTACATGTGTCCACTGAACAGGCTGACCAAATGTCCCTAGTTCATACTCACGGGGGCCAGTGCCTGTGTGTCTTGGTAAAATGATCTGATGATGGCCATTTGTAGATGATGTATTTGTACCGGCGCACCAGGGGTATTTTGTGTCCAATCAGGATTTCTTGCAGGCCATGTGTTTTTATTCCAGACTAAGAGATGTAAGTGCTTCCTGTGTCTCAAAAAATTGTCTCATGTAGGGGGTGGTTGGTGCGGGCAAGGCCTACATGTCTAAACCTGAAGTCTCCTTGCTAGGTCTGGCCAGTGTGTGATGTTTGTCTGGACATACACTCAAGGTGCAGTGACCCATTAATGTTGGGCATGTTTTTAAGTATTACCTTTGCAGCATGTGCCTACAGTTAATAGACATGGTTCCTGCTCATCCCTTTTTACGCCAACGCTGTGGCTGCAGATGCTGTCCTGGATTGTCCCCAGTGCCTGGCTCCTCTGTCCAAATTCATATCATGTTATTTGCTTTTGTGTCATGCTCTCCATAGTTGGTCAGTGGCATGGTGGGTCAACCAACTGTGTGTTGCAGGGCCTACATATGTACCTTGTATTGTAGATGTTACTCATGTTGCTTTTCAGGCTATGCACTGTGACCTATGTGGATTTGACTCATGTGACATATGTATACAGGTGTCTGATTATTTCCTGTCTCTTCACCTTGCCCACAGCATCGTCGGGGGACACCGAGGGAGACACTGGCACGGACCGTGAGGAGGGAGCGAGCACCAGTGCCAGCAGTGCAGAGTTGTCTGGCACATCGAGTGGCACAGAGGCCGACGGGAGTGCAGCGGAGGACCTGTCCAGTCAAACCACCACCGACTATGACGCAGACGGGTCCGAGGCTGAGCACTCCGAGGGGGCAGAGGCTGGTCCCACAGCTGACACCAGCACTCCATCACTACCCGCCCCCTCCATTCCGATCATCGGCCTCCCACTTGCTCGTGTCCCTTCCTGCCGTGCTCGGTCACCACGTGTCTCCTTCTTGCCAGGCACCGCACCCCCTGCCCCTGTCTCCACTGCTGCCACCAATGCCGAGTCTGTGGACATCCTGCGGCAGTTGCGGGTTGGTCAGACTGCGACGCTTAATGTCCTCCATGGCCACAGCCGAGTGCTCAACCAGATGGAGGCATACTTGGAGGGCATTTCAGTCGCACAGTCTGACCAACGCAACTTGCTGAGGTCCATAGACTCGACACTGACTGCAGCAGTGGGTCTCCTGCAGCGCTACGTCCCACCCCCTACCCCTGCCCCATCCACACTTCCCACTCCCATGCCTGTCCCACGTACACCCAGACGTCAGCATGCACGCACCCCACCAGACACAGGCACCACGCCAGCAGGGCAGGGCAAGCGCACACCTCCTGGCACGCACACACAGGGTGAGGTAGGCACACCCACTGGGTCGGGGGGCAAACGTAAGTCACGCAGCCAGAGTGGGAGTCCGCATTCCGCAAAATCCACTCCCTCCAAATCCACTCCCCTCAGCTCTCCTGGCCACGAATCCAGCAAAAATTCCTTCATGGCCGCTCTGTCCCTGAGCCGAACAGTGACACCACCCCACAAGCGGGCAAAGGAGTCCCCGGTCAGGGTAGTTGAGTGCCCCCCCGTCCACACCTTCCCCCAGTGGCGCTGCGACCCATTCCTCCGCCCCCCCCCTCCTTGGGGCCTGTGGTTCCTTCGTGTGCAGGGGAGACGCTGGGGGACCTTGCTGACGTGTGCAGCGCCATCCTCACCACCTCCTTTGGCGCTGCCCCACCCCCTGTGGTGGAGTCCTCCGTCCCTGCACCCACAATGCCTGCCCTTGCCCCTCCTGTCCCTGCGGTGCCTGGTCCTTCCCCCCCCACATGATGCCCCCCCCTGTGGAAGACAGGGTGGTCTGAACTGTGCAGGCAAGCTAGGGGACACGCGTCCCACTGTGTACCCCATCCAGCTGTGACTTATGGACTGCCCTATGGGCTTTGTAAATATTGAACTTTATCCAAACAAACATTTTTTGATCATGCTGAATAAAGCCATTTATTTTTCCTTAGAACACTACTGCTTTTCTGGTATTGCTGTTGGTGGGGCTGCTACATGATTTTGGGTGGTGATCATGTGTTGGGTGTGTGGGAAATGTAGTAGTGTGCTGGTCATAGGGGGGACCCTGGTATCTGTGTGCCATCACAAGGTGTTAGCTAAGTTTCTTTGTTCATGTAAGCAGTTACTGCATGGTGAAATTGTCCCAAGGTGTGTTCCTTCCTCTGTGAACCCTGACATCTTCCCTGCACGGTGTTTCCAATATGTTGTGCTGAGCTGTGTCTACATTAGCTGGGTGTGTGACGGACCCCTTCAACTTTGGCCATGCATGCAGACCCATGTCTCCACCTGCATCATTTGTGGCATCCTTGGTGATCACTGTACTTGTGTATGTAGTCTGTTGACATGACTTCATGTGGACATGTTCCCTTTTAGGCAGTATGCATGTGTGTACTCCCAGCCTCGCACACATGTGTTACATGTACTGCAGGGTCTTTGTGCACCTGACTGACAATTGTGGCCATTGGATCTGTGGGTACTCCACCCTTTTTCTTTCCAATGGCACTGCTGGGGGCCTCTGCACCCACCCCTCCTGTGTCTGGGCACTGCTGGGAGGACTCTACACACACCCCTCCTATGTCTGGGCACTGCTGGGAGGACTCTGCACACGCCCCTCCTGCGTCTGGGCACTGCTGGGAGGACTCTGCACCCACCCCTCCCGTGTCTGGGCACTGCTGGGAGGACTCTGCACCCACCCCTCCTGTGCCTGGGCACTGCTGGGAGGACTCTGCACACACCCCTCCTGTGTCTGGGCACTGCTGGGAGTGATAGGCACCCACCCCTCCTGTGTCTGGGCACTGCTGGGAGGACTCTGCACACACCCCTCCTATGTCTGGGCACTGCTGGGAGGACTCTGCACACACCCCTCCTGCGTCTGGGCACTGCTGGGAGGACCCTGCACCCACCCCTCCTGTGTCTGGGCACTGCTGGGAGAACTCTGCACACACCCCTCCTGCGTCTGGGCACTGCTGGGAGGACTCTGCACACACCCCTCCTGTGTCTGGGCACTGCTGGGAGTGATAGGCACCCACCCCTCCTGTGTCTGGGCACTGCTGGGAGGACTCTGCACACACCCCTCCTATGTCTGGGCACTGCTGGGAGGACTCTGCACACACCCCTCCTGCGTCTGGGCACTGCTGGGAGGACCCTGCACCCACCCCTTCTGCGTCTGGGCACTGCTGGGAGGACTCTGCACACACCCCTCCTGTGTCTGGGCACTGCTGGGAGGACTTTGCACACACCCCTCCTGTGTCTGGGCACTGCTGGGAGTGATAGGCACCCACCCCTCCTGTGTCTGGGCACTGCTGGGAGGACTCTGCACACACCCCTCCTGCGTCTGGGCACTGCTGGGAGGACTCTGCACACACCCCTCCTGTGTCTGGGCACTGCTGGGAGTGATAGGCACCCACCCCTCCTGTGTTTGGGCACTGCTGGGAGGACTCTGCACACACCCCTCCTATGTCTGGGCACTGCTGGGAGGACTCTTCACCCACCCCTCCTGCGTCTGGGCACTGCTGGGAGGACTCTGCACACACCCCTCCTGTGTCTGGGCACTGCTGGGAGGACTCTGCACACACCCCTCCTGCGTCTGGGCACTGCTGGGAGGACTCTGCACACACCCCTCCTGTGTCTGGGCACTGCTGGCAGTGATAGGCACCCACCCCTCCTGTGTCTGGGCACTGCTGGGAGGACTCTGCACACACCCCTCCTATGTCTGGGCACTGCTGGGAGGACTCTGCACACACCCCTCCTGCGTCTGGGCACTGCTGGGAGGACCCTGCACCCACCCCTCCTGCGTCTGGGCACTGCTGGGAGGACCCTGCACACACCCCTCCTGTGTCTGGGCACTGCTGGGAGGACTCTGCACACACCCCTCCTGTGTCTGGGCACTGCTGGGAGTGATAGGCACCCACCCCTCCTGTGTCTGGGCACTGCTGGGAGGACTCTGCACACACCACTCCTATGTCTGGGCACTGCTGGGAGGACTCTGCACACACCCCTCCTATGTCTGGGCACTGCTGGGAGGACTCAGCACACACCCCTCCTGCGTCTGGGCACTGCTGGGAGGACCCTGCACCCACCCCTCCGGTGTCTGGGCACTGCTGGGAGGACTCTGCACCCACCCCTCCTGTGTCTGGGCACTGCTGGGGGGACTCTGCACCCACCCCTCCTGTGTCTGGGCACTGCTGGGATGACTCTGCACCCACCCCTCCTGTATCTGGGCACTGCTGGGAGTGATAGGCACCCACCCCTCCTGTGTCTGGCCATGTACGCTCCATACATACACGGGTGGGGGTACGGTCCGTACATAAACTGTTGGGGTGGGGGTACGCTCCATACATACACTGTTGGGGTGGGGGTACGCTCCATACATACACTGTTGGGGTGGGGGTACGCTCCATACGTACGCGGGTGTGGGTACGGTCCGTACATACACGGGTGGGGGTACGCTCCAAACATACGCGGGTCTGGGTACGCTCCATGCATACACGGGTGGGGGTATGGTCCGTACATACACTGTTGGGGTGGGGGTATGCTCCATACGTACACGGGTGTGGGTACGGTCCATACATCCACGGGTGGGGTGTTGGTACGCGCCGTACATACACGGGTGGGGGTACGGCCCGTACCCAGGCCTTTGGAACGTGGGTACAGGCCGTACCGCCATTATTGGGGTGACGTAGGGGTAGGCGTGGTACGACTCGTACCCACGCTCTTAAGGCGTGGGTACGGTACGTACCGGACTTGTTGTGTTGCCGGTTCGCGTCTACATCCACTTCCGTTGCTGGACACGCCCCCCCCCCTCGAAGTGACCAAGCCCTGAAGGTCAGGTATGTCCAGGGCATGTATGAATTGTGACTTGGGTGGGGGTTTTGTGTCCTGCCCCTGCCCCCCCCCTTTGCCCCTGGGTGTTGTTCTGACCTTCTGCGGCGTCTGCGTCGGTTCCTGTAGAGCAGGTGAACTGCTATGAGGGCTGGGATGACACGTAGGTTCGGGTCCATGGCTGTCCGTCGCGTACAGGTGCTCCTAGCGCGCGTCGTCCTGATTTCCCGGCAGTTTTTGGCAGCCGGAAAATATAATCCGTGCGGGGTGACGTCGGTGCGGATCGTACTTCCTGGTTCATAAAACGCAGCCTGAAGGCGTCCCGACATCACGTCGAAGCATTCCCGGATCACATTCGTATGTATATTTTCGTCGGTCGGTGTTTTGTACGATTCGTACGGAAATGGTGTTTCCATACGAATCGTACTTGCATTTTTGTAATGTTTTTTCACCGGGTACGAGTCGGACGGAGAAAATGCTCCGTCCGACAGTTCGTACCCGGTTTCTCCAGGATCGGAATCGGCACCTAAATCTGTAAATATGAAAAAAGCAATGGTAAAACATTCACAATGGCATTAGCACACTTAGGTCGTATAGGTGGTAAAGTATGCAAAACATCAACACACTTTATTTTATTTATGGGCATATATAGGGAATATATATTGTTAGTAAACAAGCAGCACTTGTACTAAGTAGCCATAAGATGAAATTATAAAGTAGCCCACTTGGTCTGGATTAGTTGTAAAATAATCTCAGGATCAAGGCATTTTATTTTATTTGTGTGTTCATATATGAACCCAGCCTTTAGCTCTGCCATTAATGTTTCCATATTGCCTGTCGGTACGTTGTCCTGGCCCCTCCCAGCAGATTCCTCAGTATCTGGGTAGGCCCCTCGGTTCTCCGTGAATTTGGTGCTGTCAAACGTGAGCCACCGTTTTTTGGGATCAGTGCAGCCCATGCCTGTTGCTTGTCACTCACAGATGTTAGTTCACAGGGAGGGGGGATGGCTGGGGTTTGGTGTTGGTTCCCCACCAGTGGATCGCAATCTCTCCCAGGTTGCAGTAATATGGGCTGGGTGGGTGATGATTTCAGGGTCCGGGTGGGGTTGTATTTTCTACTCGGCCCCCTATGAAATAAGGGTATCAGGATTCAAGAGCCCCCTCTCCTGCGTGGCGTACTTAATGCAGCAGGGGGAGGATAGCTGGTTCTGCAGGCCTTCTGTATGCGGCTTGCATGTTCCCCTGCTCGCTTTACTACCAGGCTCCTCCCACAGCAGGGTGGTGATGCCTGCTGATCGGAGTGGTTCTCAGCACACAACAGGCCATGAGGGGCATCACAGACCCGCCCTTCTTTTCAGACGCACTCCCGGCCTGTCGTCTCTGACCGGGAGTGCGGTCGCCAATCCCGTTTTCGTAAAGAGCGGTTTCCTTCCGGGCGATGTAATGGTGACAACTGGGAGGGGGGGGGGGCAGGGGGCTAGTGCGTTCTTTTTTCAGCAGGCCTCGTTGGTCCAAGCCTCATGCTCACCCAGTTCATCAAAATATCCCCATGCACTAATATAGAGTCATGAATATCGATGTCAAAAATATCGACATGCTATATTTACAATAGTAAGTATAAAAATATTGGAGGAAAAAATATTGATGTAAAAAAATGGATGTACAAAATATCGATGTTTTTTATATATATAAAAATAATGTTAAATAATTTTAAATGATAAAATTAACTTTTAAAAAATTATTTGGATTTAATATACATTTGAAGAAATATAAGAAATAAATGTAATTTAAAAACATTTAAACACACATATATAAAATGTAATAAATATATATTTACTTTTAAACAATTAATAAACAATTTTAATTTATTTTGGCATTTTATAAATACATACACATTTACAAATAAATATAAATATACATAAACCTTTAGCATAAAATCTAATAAAAAACAACATTATATTATATATTAAAACATAAACATATTTAATGGTCTTTAAACTACAATTTTGCCCTCCATTGAGTGCAACAGTAGAGAAAGTGGTGGACGGCAAATGGGTAAAAATAACTATTCCCACTCCAGTGAGTGCAACAGTAGAGAATATATTGGATAGCGAAGGGGTAAAAAATAGCATTCCACTCCACTGAGTGCAACATTAGGGAAAGTGTTGGATAGTGGAGGGGTAAAAATTACTATTCCCACTACAGTGAGTGCAACAGTAGGAAAAGTGTTGGATATCGGAGGCTTAAAATTTACTATTCCCACTCCAGTCAGTGCAAAAGTAGGGAAAGTGTTGGATAGCAGAGAGGTAAAAATTACTATTACCACTCCAATGACTGCAACAGTAGGGAAAGAATTGGATAGCAGAGGAGTAAGGATTACTATTCACACTCCAGTGAGTGCAATAGCAGGGAAAGTGTTGGATAACGGAGGTGTAAAAATTACTATTCACACCTCAGTGAGTGTAATAATAGGGAAAGTGTTGGATAGCGGAAGGTTAAAAATTACTATTCCCACTTTAATGAGTGCAACAGTAGGGAAAGTGTTGGATAGTAGAGGGATACATTTTATTATTCCCATTCCAATATGTGTAACAGTAGGGAAAGTGTTAGATTGCGGAGGGGTAAAAAAAAATGTTCCCACCCCAGTCAGTTCCAAAGCAAAAAAACTAAAAATATCAACAACAACAAAAAGGTTAAAACCTCAGACGCCTCCGCAATGGGAACAGTGGAGGAGGGACCTGGATTGGTGCCAAAGAGCTGAGGAAACCATATACAGGAGCAGGGGCTGCATTAAGAAATGGAAGAAGATCTGGGGGACATGGCGAAAGTATAGACGGTCAGAGAGTGAGTCTGGGGAGTAACTATGTAATTGGATATCCCACTTGTGTACTAATGTGTCCGACTTTGTTCACCACAACGCTATTTCCTGATTTGCTTCTTGGACATTGTCTATTGTTATATGGTACTATGAGCTATGTTAAAAAAAAGATTTTTAATAAAAAAATAAAAAACAAAAATTAAAAAGCAAAAAAAGAACAAAATATATAAATATGTTAAAAATGTGAATGCAAATATATTTAATATTAAAATTTTTTAAACAAAATATATTTATTCAGAAATTATTTAGAAACAAAAACATTAATTATTCCATAAATTTAGTTTTTTTTATTTCCTGCCCTATAACACCACACAATCTACAACTCACATCTAATTTTTTTTAAATGTACTTCCATAATTAATTAGAAATTAAAGAAATGTTATTAATTAAAAAACAAATTAGAACACATAACAATTTATTAACTTCCCACACTTTACCCCTATGATCGCCACAACCCACAGCTAAAATTACACAGTAAGCAAATTAATTAGACAATTAAAATTTATTTGAAATTAAAAAACAAATAGTACTTAACATCTGATTATAAATTAAGTAAAAATATTTTACTCCATATCCTTTACCCCATAAAACCAAAACCCACAAACAAAAAATAAACAATTACCCTAATCAATTATCAATTAAGTAATATTAATGATCAACTAATTATTAATTATTTAAACATAAATTACTTCCCACCCTTTACCTCTATTGACCCCACAACCCACACCTAAAAATATTTACACAATTCCGATATTTAATGTTCAATTAATTAATTAAAATTAATTTATAACTAATTATTAATTAATTAAACATAAATTACTTCCCACCCTTTACCCCATAAACTCCACAACCCACACCTAAAATTAATTCCACAATTTTCATAATTAAGTTTCAATTAATCAACTATTATCAATTAACAACCGATTATTAATTAATTAAAAATAAATTACTTCCCATCCTTTACCCCTAGAACCCCACAACCAGCACCTACAATTAATTAATAAATTTCCATATTTAATTTTCAATAATTGATTATTTTTAACTAGCAATTACTTAGTAATTAATTCATTATAAATTACTTCCCAACCTTTACTCCGATAAGCCCCACAACCCACATCTAAACAAATGACACAGTTACCATAATTAATTACCAAATAATTAATTAATATTAATTCACAACCAATTTAATAATTAATTAATAATACATTTTTCCTCACAGTTAACACTATAAAATCTCAATTACATAAATCTTAATCAATACAAATAATAATTAATTTATTATAATTAAATTACTTCCCATCCTATTCCCCATAAAGTTACAACCCACTATGGAACTAAAAAAAGCAAAATGTAATTAAAATAAAATGTATAACTACTAAAAATTTAACAACCATAAACAATACTTATACAAAAAAACACATTGCATACCTTTAAAATATATACCAGAATATTTAACACTAATTAAAAAATAAATATTTTAAACAACTATATTTTTGCAAATGATATGAATGGCGATATTTCTTACCTTAATATCGACATTATTGACCACGATAATCTTGCTGTTGATATTTCTGGGTCACGATATTCACAACTCGATATTTGTGTAAGTAGACATTTCTAACTCAATATTTTGTCTGAATACCGTGTTTCGCGTAGCTAACTATTGGCAAACCAAAACCAAAAACCATCCATTGTTGTTGGCATTCCTGAAGCTCTGCCAGACTACACCATCTCCTGCTGCAGCTCTTTCTCCCTTTTTTCCCAAACCTCCCTAAACTTACTGAAGTCACACATTTTGGTAAGTAGACATACTTTTCCAATAATATTGCTCTCTGCAAGGAAATACTAATACAGTTGTCAGCGCTAAAACCCACATCTATCTTTATCCCTGGGCCTACTGAATTTCTCAGACGGGAGCAGTGTAATCCTGAAACAGATTTTGGTGCTTCCCAATGGACCCGTCTACCTTAGAAATGTAATTTAAATTAGTCAAATAGAAATTCAATCAGCATTCTAAGCCCAAAACAATTACAGAAATTCGTGAACTCAGGAGAGTTAATAAACAAAATTGACAGAGGTTTGCTTTCTTACAATGTGGAAAGGACTTCCTCCTTAAGTCATAACATTGCACTCTTTCATAGTATTTTAGGCAAAAGGTTCATACCTTCATTACATTAGCAAATGGTTCTCATTCTCATAATCAATAGAAATCAGGCAAAGAGAAACATTTGTAATGGAAGACATTTGAGAATGACGATAATCCAATTATCATACAGAGAGAATCTTGATTTCATTAAAGTCAAAGGAGGCTGACATTATGCAATAACTTTTATTGCTGCCCAGACATGCAGCTGAATGAAGATAAGAGACTTACTTCCCTTGCAAGTTCTCTCAGGCTGAGACTGAGTCTTTGAAAAGGACATTAGAAACTTCTTTCTTTATTTTTGATAATGTCTTCAGGGGAAGTTTTATCTGAGTTAGAGGTGTGTCACCTGGAAGCCTAGGAACTCTATGTTCTGAGAAGGGGTCATAATGGATTTCTCTATATTGATGATGAAACCCAGACTCTCTAGGAGATCCACAGTCCATTTCATGTGAATCAGTAATTCTTCTTTGCTTTGGGACATCAGTAAGATCGTCTAGGTAGATAATAACGCGAACTCCTCTTCTCCTCAGGGAGAAGACCACTGGTCTCAGGACCTTGGTGAAACACCAAGGAGCCAGGGATAGTCTGAAGGGAAGACAGCAAAATTGATGTTATATTTCTCCATACAAACCTTAGGCATGTCTGAGAGTCTGGATCCATAGGGATTGTAAAGTATGCGTCCTTGAGGTCTAGTTTTAAGAGCCAGTCTTTCTCTTGCAGGATATCTCTCAGAAGGTGTATGCCTTCCATTTTGAAGTGTCTGCATGCAAGGAAGACATTCAAATGCTTTAGATTTACATAGGACGCCATCCCTTGTCTTTCTTTTTTACAAGGAAGATTGTGCTCACAAAACCTGGACCGGTGTTCGAGACGATGCGAATCGCCCCTTTGGCTAACATTTGGCTCACCTCTGCGTCTACAAAAGAGGATTGTTCTTGGTTTCCTGAGATGTTTGGTCTGGTAAGAAGTAGTAATGAAATCTATTTTGAAACCCTTTACAGTCTCTAGGACCCAGGCATCGTTCGTTATGGCGGACCAATTGTGGCTGAAAAGGGAAAGTCTTCCCCTACCTTTGGGAGAGAAAAACCAGGAAGAGAGGCTCTTACCTTGTTGTCCTTGGCCTTGGAATCTTCCAAGATTGTTTCCGCCTCATGCTCGAGTATTGAGGCCTCTCCCTGGGGATAGAAGTTTCTGTTCCCCCGGTCGTATCTTGAGTAACCGCGTTGGTTCTGATTGTATGAGGACCTGTTGAATCCACGGCTGGCAGCCGGCCCTCCCCTGTCAACCCTTCTAAAAACTCTGCCTCCGAACATTCGCCTCATATTGGATTGTGCTTTGTTAAAAGCGGAGAATGTTGAGATGTATTTTCCCAGTGTTTTAATAAAGGTCTCTCCAAAGAGTAGGCTGTTTGGGTCCCCTTGAACATCTTTGTTAGCTAGATCCCCCAATTTGGGATTCATGCGCATTAGGATGGCTCTACATCTCTCGGAGGTCAGGTTGGCGTTGGCATTACCGAGGAGGCCAATTGCACGCTGGCTCCATCCACGAAGGAGCTCGGTATTCACCGGGGTACCATTCATGGAGGATTCCTCGGCTTGGTCCAGGATCCTAGCAAGAGGGCCAAGTGTGTCAAGGAGCTTATCCTGGCACTGTTTAAGGCAGCGTTCCAGGCCCTTGCGTGGATCCCTCCCAGTTTTAAATAGGAAGGTGAGCAATTCAGGGTCGAGGTTGGGGGTCAAACCGGCTTTGTTGTCTTAAAATGGTCTTGGGCACTCGGACCTCATTAGGTTCAGAGAATCTCTTTCCAGTGGCTTTCTAATCCAAACCTTAATAAATTTGGCTACATGATCTAGGGGCCACCAATCGGAACCTCTAGGGTGGGAAATCTTAGAAGGGTTAAACATTTTGGAACCAGATGGGTCTTTAATAATGTTAGAGTTGATAGATTGCCCCAGATCTTCATCGAGGTAATCCTCAAATTTTTCTTGGGGTTCAAAAATGTGTTCATCGGCCTCATCAAATATGTCATTTGGGGACAGGTAGTCATCGTCATCTTCGATGAGATCTATTGTGCTGCGAGGGGCACCTGGTCTCAGTGTGCCGCGAAGGACACCCGTGCTTTTTGTGCCATTGGGGTCACTCATTCTTTTTGTGCCGCTTGGGGCACCCAGGTCATTTGTAGCGCACAGGCTACTAATTGATAAAACCCTGTTGTTTGTAGCACGTAGGCTACCATGAGGCTCAATATGTTTTGACTTTTTTGGACCTTACCACTTTTTCTGGGGAGAGGGTCCTCTTCTTCAGAAGAAAGTGCTGCGTCTTCCTCAGGAATATTTCTCTTCCTCTTAATTAGTGCTGCATCCACAGCCTCCTTTAAGGATGTTTTCAATTGCGTCTCAAATAGGGTCATTAGTGAATTTTCAGTGAGTGGAGTTTCATTAGTGGTCTGAGGATCGCTTTGAGACATCAATGCACAACGCAAAACACTTTCGATCTGCATGTTTGGGAACCCACTCAAGAAATTTCACCAGTGTCCATATTATGCTACAATATGCCAAGGGTATCACACAGTACACACTCCAAAACATTCTAGCTGGCCTAGGATAGAGTGTCTATACCTCTAAAGGTTTGTTTGTACATGTATTCAGCACCCACGCTTGGCACACAATATGTGATGAGAAAAGATGGTTTAGAGCCCTATTGTGCTTTATTCTCAGGCAGCCAGCTAAACGCTGCATTGTGAATCAGGCTAAGGCAATCGTGCTCCCACAATGCTGTACAATGTAATGTTGAGATGAAATGGTGTGCTTGTGATATGCACCAACATAGCCAAGATATGACACATCAGATGAAAGACAATCACTATTGCCAGCAATCCTAGCTTGTGACCTACCTTTACATTACAGTGATGTTGACACTTACAAAGGAGGTGTGACTCTGGATCCTGCAGCAATACATTTATAATCACTGACACAAGCTTACATATTGTGGATGTGATGGACTCTTTGTAGTGGTTCCGTGAAGGACACCTGGTGCAACAAAGATTTGAACATCATTGACAGTCATCTCAGTCAAGGATGTGCATGCATTCCATGTCTGTTCATAGAAATCACCAACACCACTCACATGTCTCCTCTCCTGTCTGTATGCTGTGTAATCCACTTGCATGTGCTGGAGTGACATAACCCATTGATATTTCTTGCATGGATATCACTGACTGGGGATGTGCAATGTTACATCCGGATAACATATGCATTGCTCTATCTTCACTTTCTGATTTGTTCACACTTTTTCAAAACGTCATCACGCTGAAGGCAAGGTACATATGATATACACTCATGCTGGACACTACTACGTACAGGATTTTACCCAGACATTCATCACATCTCGCAATGCCAATATTTAGTGGATTAACTCACCAGTGGCATGTGGGTACCTGAAGGCGTCAATGTCCCCCTGAGTGATCAGTGGTTGGCCAGCTGTGATAAATGAAAAGAAACGTGTGTTGGTATCAGATATCAATTCACACATGTGTCCTATTCATCATCAGATTCATCAACATCAATGACATTGCCCTGGAACTGTACTGTTGCAGTTCAGGTTGCATACATGATTGTGTCTACTTTGCCTGTTTTTTCGACAAGACATGACCAATACTGAGTTTGGCAACACAAGACAATGGTGCTTGCAATCCATGTGCAGCACACATGGAAAAAGCTAAATGCCTTGGATTGTTTATGTACAGGAAGCACCAGCACCACCGCAGAGTGAAACACAAAGATGCACCATATTGTTGTAAATATGGTGCAGCCTTGCGTTTCGGAAGTGGCAAAGTTAGGCGTTAAGTCATCACAGCTAATACCACTTTCTTGAACATATGCCCCATTGTGTTCCAGACTGCATTTTTTACTTTGTTACAAAGTGTTCATATACCAATTTTGAGGTTGTACTTACCACCTTGTAGGCCAATGAGGACTCCCAGGTGGTCCAACATGTCATCCTCACGGCCCACACAATCCTGCCATTGGTACTTCCATTGTCGGACAGTCCTGTCCACCCCGAAGATTCTCAGAATCTGGCTGCGAACATGCTCCCAACTCACCTTCCGTACATGTACAGAATATCCTACCCCCACTCTCAACCATCAAGGGTAGGTAGTATTTTACTAGCCAGAGGAAGCCCCCCCAATGCTTCTCTGACATCCTAATATAGATGGCAAAATCCGCTAAATCATTAACACACAATGGCACTTACTTATTATCAATGACAACAAGAACAAACTGCCCAAGCCTCTCTTTGCCTTCAGAAGAAACAAGAATATACGTAATCTCCTGGTTAGATCTGAGTGAAAAGAAAAGGAACGTTTCTGCTAAAAATCCATGATGGGGGTGACCCCATCAAAGGCAATCACAAATGTAGTTCCTGTCAAGCCTGCCCCAATGCTGTAGTGGAAGACAACGTCAGGATAAACAATAGAACAGTGAATCTGAAGACTATGACCAATTGTCACTCATCTAACATCATCTATCTCATCATGTGCCTGTGCGGCCTGCCTTATGTGGGCGTACCGGGCCGTGAATGCAGGAAGAGAATTGGCAAACATAAATCCAACATACGTATCTACAAACACTCTGCCCCATTGGTCCAGCACTGGTAGGAATTGAACCACAGTGAGGGTCGTTTGAGGCGGGCCATTCTAGAGAATATAGTACCCCAGACTGGAAAGGACACCATCATTGTTTGCAGGAAAAGGGAGGTCCTTTGGAACTTTATGCTTAAGACCAAAGATAAAGGTCTAAATGAACAGATCCCATGGGAAAATGCTATCTCATAGCTTTCCCCTATAAGGTTGTTGTCTTCACCCCCCGCCATTCTCGTGTTTTTTTAGGAGGCATCGTGGTTTTTGGGTTTCCCCCATTTCTCTTACCATCTCTTGGAAGGGGTTTATGTATATTTACCAACAGAACCTGATTTAATGCCCAGCCTCCTATTTCCTTGCTTGTCCCTTGGATGGGACTCTAAGGGCCTCATGTAGGTAAATTACATTTACCACTTCATAAATACCGAATCATACCGATTCGGTATTTATGAAGTGGTAAATGCAATGTAGGTAAAAAGTCGGTAAATATTACCGATTCGGAAAAATTCGGTAATTACCGATTCGGTATTTACCGATTCGGTAATGAGGCATACCTTCCCATTGATTCCTCAATGGGAAGGTATGCCTCATTACCGAATCGGTAAATACCGATTCGGTAATGGGGGGAGCACATTCAAGGGTGGCAGGGTGTCACATTGACACCCTGTTGCACCCCTGATTCCTGCATGTGTGCACATGTGGCACACTTACATGCCCTGAGGGCATGTATGTCTGCCACATTGCACACTTAAACGTGCACAAAAATGCTTTTTTTCACCTATTCGTCATTTACCACCAACCTTTAGTTGGTGGTAAATAACGAATCTCCACACCCACGACACACTCCCCCTACATCTCATTTCATGATTCGGTCATTTTACCGAATCGGTAATTTTACCTATTTGGTAAATACCGATTCATGAAATGAGCCCCCTACATCTCAAAAGCCCAAATACCGGTCGGTAACGGTATATTTACCGAAAATCGGCCGTTACCGACCGGTATTGGGCTTCCTACATGAGGCCCTAAATGTTTAATATTGGTGTTGGCTTTGTTCCTTTATCCTGTACGCATTCAGGCATCCCGACCCTTTTTGTTGCCTGACTTTATCAGTGGGCAGATTTGTCTTTGTTTCTGCTCTTTTACATATTTTCCTTTATTTACTCCATTGTGGTTATTTTCTTTCATCACTATTCTTTTTTTCCATATATTTTACTCTACCATTTTTCTGGTATTGTGACTTGTCAGACCTCCAGGAGTGGCGTCTTGGGGTGAGCATCCCCTTGGATGCCTACTCCTGTATTATTGAGCTGCAGGGTGTCCCTAAGGAGCAGTGGCCAAACCCCTCCCCCCCCCCTCCATGTGGGTGGACCTTCCAGTGTTCCCAACCGGAGTAGTTCGATCCCTGAACAGCTCTCTGCATCCGAAAAATGTATCTCCTGTCCCTCTCTTTTATATTTCAAGATGGCTGCCATTCTACCGCTTTATGTGGTATGCTCTCACTCTTAGGCAACTATGCAGTGTCAGCTCTTTAGAGTAGAGCACCTGGGCAGGAACTATATATATTTAGGCTTCATTTTTGTTTTTCCTATTTTTGGAACCAACATTTTTCAGGTCAATCCCTGTGTAAGTCACACCGATGCTATTTTCATTATTTAAAGATGGCGGCGCCCTTCACATGTAGGAATCTCTCCGCCCCACATCCCGACATGCCGGGCGCTATTTTAGGACCATGCCTCTGTGTTCTGGTGTCTAATTCTGTTTGGAGAACTAGATGGAATTTCTGGACATCCGGGGCCAGGCACACTCTAAGGTAAGTGCAAGCAGGCGGCCGAGTCCTCGGTCATGTGCCTTTCGTGACTGACTCCCTACTGTCATGTTTGGGTTTCAGAGTGCATCATTTCCCCCCCCCACCTTGTCCACTAGCTGGGGGATGCACTTGGCCTCGATCACCGGGCCTGTTTTGAATTCCTACCTCTTACTGTAACCGCTTTTTGGGCCAGGTTCTGTACCTTTTTCTGGCTAGGTGGGGGCAATAGCGGCATTTAGGTTAATATCCCACCGCCTCACATTTCCTTATCATGATTCCTACAGCACCTATTTCCCCATCAGGGCTTCTTATGTGTATGTATACTTGATCTAAACCTCTCCCTGGCTTTAAATGTCTGGCCCTAGCCTGGGAGCATCTGCGGAGGGGGGTCTTACTTTTTTACCTACCTTTGCAGGGGAGTATTATTTCTGCCATCCCCTCCCCATCCCCCTCATTTACCCCCCTTTTTTCTCCCCCCCCTCCCTACCTTTTTAAAGTATTGCTTTCTGGGGTCAGGATCTTTCATCTCAGGCTCGGTTGAACATCTTACTGAACATTTTCTTCTGGTGAGGCTTCATCTACATGTTCTCTTTTATCGTACCGGGGACCCTATCCCGGGCCCTACTTTGATGGCTTTTCCCACCCCTTATGGATATCCTACATTGTGGCGGCAATTACCCTTAAATTTCCTCGATCGAGTGGATACTCAGCTGGTCCCCTGTATATCCTTCTTACCTGGGTGAGTGCTGGACAACCAGACATGCGGCACTGATACAATGACTCCTCTAGATTAGGGCGTTCCTTTTTTGCTAACATTTATGCCTTATTGAATTTTTGTCTTGTTTTCCTTTGTTCATGTTTCCCCTTAAGGGACCTCTTTGTATCTTACTCTCCATTTGGACACTTTTGGACATTCAGTAATCTTTGACTGAATTATATCCACCTCAGGTATTTTTTTACACCTCAGGCCCTTTTGAGTCCACATGTGTTTTTTTGTGTGTTGGTGTGGGTCTTTTTAACATTTCACACTGGGCCGCATGTTGGTCTGCTACAACTCGATTCTTGAACTAAAAGCTATGGTATATAAGATTTTTCTTGTTATATTCCATGCACGTCTCCCCTCCCCCTTTTCCTTGCCATTTTATCTTGTGCTGGTCCACCAAGGGTGTTGGCAGTGCGGCTCCATCCATTCATTATGGTACCCTTAGCTGTATTATGTTTTCCTTATAGGTTTCCCAGGTACTCTGTTTTGCCCTGCACTCCATTTCTATTGGCCCTGAAGAAGGTGTGACCTACATGTTGGGTCGGGCACCGAAATGCGTATTGGCGCTGGGTCCTCTGGTCTTCATGTCTCCTTCTACACTATTTAGTTGTGGCCTCCTGTGAGGCTCACAGGAATTTGTGCAAATAATTTTCTCTTGTTTTCTCACCAAATGAAGAAACAAATTGAAAGGGTATTTGCTTGTTCATACACATGAATTATATAGCAAACTCTGTTTTATTGTATTACTATATTGTGAAAAATTATCTGGGGTAGACCAATGGATTTTGATGCAGAGTGCCGTGTGTGATTTTTGTGTATGCTTGCATGAATGAGCATGAATTGGGCTGTGAGTACGAGTTGGTCTTGAGTATGGGTGTTGTGCCTGCATTTTCTTAGAGTCTATATTGTATATTACAGTATTTATTAAATGTATATTAATTATATTTGTTGTACTTTGTGAATTTTCATAATAAATTTGATATATTTCTGTCTCAGATATTTAATGCCCTCTGCAATCTGTGTTTTTTTTGGCTTTGAGTACACTGTACTTCTCCATTGGGGGGATGAGACTACTGTGTTTTGGCTCCATCCATGATGTATAGCTTTTCTTCTTAAATGAAGTTCAGGCAGTGGATATTTCCCTTTTGGATTGTATCCCACCCTCCCTACCCACACCCACAATCTTTATACCCCTGAAACTATTAATAATATAAAATTACCCCTTGGACAGACACCCAACAAGATTTAGTACAAGACGCAAAAAACACAG
This sequence comes from Triturus cristatus, assembly GCF_964204655.1. NCBI lineage: Eukaryota > Metazoa > Chordata > Amphibia > Caudata > Salamandridae > Triturus > Triturus cristatus. The sequence goes on along the minus strand of NC_140588.1, from coordinate 851,933,087 downwards.
GAACACAAGACTTAACAGAGACACTAGGGCCAGTTCAGAGAACACAACAACATTCTACTTCTAAAAACACCAGCACACAACTCTGAACACCTCCAACACTCTCCACATTCACTAACAGTGTGCTCAAAAGAGAAAGTACGTTAAGTGAACAGTGGTTCTGCCACCTGGCACGCTTTCAGAGAGCAAAAAAACGTTTTATATAATATCCCTGTATTAAGATGAGATTTCCATTTAATGATAAATCTCATCTTAATAGAGGGATATAAAATAAAAAGTTTTTTCGCTCTCTGAAAGCGTGCTAGGTGGCAGAACCACTGTTCACTCTATGTACTAATCCCCAGGTTCTGAACTTAACTGGATCAGCCCATTGTTTTTTATTGACAAAAGACAAATTAGACAGGATGCATGCTGACATCACTTCCTGTGTGTTTGCGGCCCATTTTTTGACTATGCGGTAAGATTCTGCACGCAAATTGGCTTTAGCGGTAATATACTGTGTTGTTACATGTATTTTGCAATCATTTTCCATAGCAGTTATGGAAAAATTATTGATTTTGCTTTTGCGTTAAAGCAGCAAAAATTTGGACGCTAAGTGCAAGTTGTTCCTCAGATGCACAGGATTTTATGAAATTGCATGACTGATGACAACAATTTTTTGGGTGATGTGATCTGTGTTGAGTATGTGACTTAACTCAATCTGAAATGCCTAGATTACAGTTATACATAGCTGTCTACATACACTTGGGTCACAAATTGCAGACTGTACACATTCATTCACGTGTGATAATACATGCATGCATCAGTGCTCGTCATTGTGTTTGACACAGTATGTGTGACAACATTATTGACTGGCAATTTACTCATTCCTGTGCTGTCTGCTACTGTTTGACATGCTTGCAACACACATGAAAATGAACATCAGGCATCCAGTACTTGCAAAACATATTTTGTATGCTTAAAACAATGTTCATGCTTGACAACAGATTCATACTTGGTGTTATTCAGCCTAGTATAGCAGATGTGCACAATTTTACCGCACAGCTGCAAAGTCAGTGATGTACATGAATCAAGGTGGTTGTGGGACACGATGATGATGTACATTATCTGATGATGGGGCAAGTTGTGTATATTTTGCATTATATACTGCTTGAAGCTAAATTGATACCAATATGATGCCTGAACAGCTGACATGACAAGCATTTCATGTGTGTCTACAGTTCTTCATGATGTTGTTGGCAGCAATCTATGCACCATAATGCAGGATGTGTCAGCCTTATGCAAATCATGCAGAGGAAAACAAAGCACACAAAGCCATTTGTTCACCTGTTGTGAAGCTAGTGTCCAATGTGGACAGGACATTGTTGGATGGCCACTACTGAGCAGAACTTTACATTGTGCACTACTGTTAGACCTGGCACCATTGGTGTGGGTCTCCCTTCCATTTTTTGCTGTTGCCTCCTGTGTTTTTGCTATTTTTTTTGCTGGTCTAGATGCTTTGGGCACTTTGCCACTGCTATTCTTTGCCAACGTGCAAGTGCTCCCTATTGTGAATTGCAGCAATGGATTAGTGACTCCATGATTGGCTTATTGACTCCATGATTGGCTTATTTGATTTACTTGTCAGACCCTAGTACAGTGCACCATGTGTACCCAGGGTCTGTAAATCAAATGCAGCTGATGGGCTTGCAGCACAGGTTGTGCCACCCACAGAGGCAGCTTGTAAACAGTGGTCCAGGCCTGCCATCGCAGAGCCTGTGTGCAGTCTGGGACAGCCATGTCGACTTGGCAAGTGCACCCACTTTCCAGTCCCTAAACCTTCCCTTTTATACATGTTAGTCACCCCTAAGGTAGGCCCAAGGGCAGGGTGCATTGTATGTGAAAGGTAGGACATGCCTGATGTGCACGGCATGTCCTGATGGAGAATTACAGCCAATTTCGTTTTTCACTATTGCAAGGCTACCTGTTCCCATAGGCCAGAATGGGCAGTTTGATTATAACATCTTATAATCCTAACTGACCCAGGGAACAAGGTCGAAACACGAGTTTAGTATACCTGAACTCAGAATGCTAAAATACATCTTTTAGTATGGGTGATTTTTACATTCTGTGTTTGAAAATACCACTTTTAGAAAGTAGGTATTGTCTTGCCAAATCATTCAGTATGCCTCTGCTAGGTTTGTGTTTTCCATGTCTGGTTTGTGAGTGACAGGGGGCTGGAGAGGGCTTTGGCTCCAGCAGTCTGATGGGTCAGGGATGGGCTGAATAGGACTTGCATTGAATACAGAGTAGGGGGAGGAGATTTCCTTTCACTTGCCTGAGCCATCATAGAATAGAGAGTAGGGGGAGGAGACTTCATTTCAGCCACCTGGGCCAGGTCTGCTTTCAACATTGCTGTCTACACCTCCTGCCAGGAAGCTGCACCATGGAGGACAGAACTGGTTTTGGCTGGGAACAGACACTCTCTACCTTCAGAGAACAAAGGATTTACCAGTATAAATATTGGAGCCCAGAACTTTAGATCACTTCTGGGAATCAAAACAAACCTTTGTCAAGGAGAGAAACCAATGAAGCTGAAGGAGGAGACGGCCCCTGTGCTGTTTGCTGTTTGGGGTTGGCCTGCAGTGGTTACTTATTGCCAAGCAAAGCAGGAAACTAACTTTATGTGTACTTTAACTATCTTGAGGAAGATCTCCAAGTCCTTGAAGTTGAGCTTGCCTCCTGTTGTGAAGTCTCAGGGCCACAAAGACTTCACCACCAGCTCCCCCTGAATTCCCTTGCTCGGACTTTTACCTGCAGAGTGGTGCCTGCTGTTGTTTTGGGCCCTCTGGAGACTGTGTGTTGCTGGGAGCTGGAAGCGCGATGCAACGAGGAAGAAGTGTATCGCCACTGCAGCAGTTGCCATCGCATCGCTGAGGAAGCATGTCGCCGCTGCAGCTGTTCGCCATCGTATCACCGAAGAAGCGTGTCGCCTCACCGGAGAAGAGTGTCGCTGCTGCAGAGGTTGCCATCAAATCACCGGAGAAGCCTGTCGAAGGGCCTGTCGCGGCTCAAGAAATCATCGATTTCGCCACACAGCCGTCAGGTGTGCACGAATCGCATCCAAGTGGTCCCATGGCATCAGAGACGCCTTTTTGACGCATCGTAACCGGAACGCAGTAGGAAAATCACACATCATCTCCTCTCCGGTAAGGAACCGAGCATCACCTCCCCTGCGCTGCAGTAAGGAACCGACGCATCAACTCCCCCAAAGCAAGAAACCGACGCATCACCTTCCCTGCAACCCTCTTGTTTGTTTTGCATGATGCATCCAAGGTACTTTGAGAGTAAAGTGTTGCATTTACCATCTACATTGAACCAAGCTATTTCTACCATCTGAAAGGCACATTTTTATTACTGTTCTGTGGATTTTTGTCATTTGGTCTTGTGTTAACTTTTGTGAAGATTACCTATTTTTCTGGTGTGGTGTCCATTTGTAGTGTTTTCACTGTCTTACTGTATGTGTTCACAAATGCTTTACACACTGCCTCTGAGATAAGCCTGTCTGCTCGTGCCAAGCTACCAAGGGAGTGAGCAGGGGTTATTTTAGGAGTGTATCCCCCTTTCCCTGACTAGATGCAAGGGTCCCTATTTGGACAAAGGTGCAAACCATTGCCAACTAGAGATCCCCATTTCTAACAACTACTTACAACAGCATGACGTTCAATGCCAGTAACCACATACAGTCAAGATAGAATTGGATAAACACTGTATGATTTATATATGAGCCATAGTGTCAGACACAGGAACAGCAGTGTTTATGAAAAATGTCTTTGACAGCAGGCCTGTGTGCACTAGCAGTGGACATAGATGCAGCATCAACAACACTTAGCTGTTGGGAAACTCTGGCTTGCCAGATGTAGAGCCATTATAGTCCGGAGATACAGGAATGGTGCAGTGTATATGGTTGAACAATCAAGGTGCTCATGATCATATACATAGGGTAATCTGTGTTGCATGCCACACACTAAGGCAACAATGTGTTGACAGTGGAGACATCCTATTTGGCCCGCCCCTGTTTGCATAAACAATGCTTATGTGCTTTTTTAAAAGAAATATGAAAACATGTGATGTCATCTCTGGACATTGGAATTAGGTGAAGAAATTTGTGATGATTAGATCCCTCCGCGCTGATCCAGCAGCAGAAGCTGTGGTGTATGCAGCATCTGCCCATTCTTCCTCATCATCCTCTGGATTGTCTGGATCCTCCAGCTCTTCAGCCCATGGCGTGTTTGTGCATACACATATGTTGTGCAAAATGCAACATGCCATTATGATTTTGTAGACATATTCTGGGCTGTACAGCAGTCTGCCGCCTGATATATCGAGGCACCGGAACCTGGACTTCAGCACTCAAAATGTTCTTTCAACGATGGACCTGGTGCGCCCCAGGGCAACGTTGTACTCTCTGTGTGCCTGTGTGTCAGTCACTCTGAGGGGCGTCATCAGCCATGGCGAGAGTGCATATCCTTGATTACCTTAAACAGATAATGGAGAGATGTGTCCATTAGTGTTTGTGCCGGCTGTGTTTGCAGAGTGTCTATTTTGGTGTGTGTGATTTGTGCTACTTTGGATATTCTGATTTGTCATTTGAAGCTTCAGACAATTGACCAGCATCTCTGCAAATTAAGGGGCATATTATCAAGCAAGGCGATAAAATTATCGCCGCTTTAGCGGCAGAAAACTGCCGCTAAAATGGCGATAATGGGCTTGATAATATGCTCTATAGAATTCCAATTGAAGTCCATGTTAAATGGGAAGGACGTCTAACATGGGCTTCAATTGGAATTCCATAGAGCATATTATCAAGCCCATTATCACCGTTTTAGCGGCAGTTTTCTGCCGCTAAAGCGACGATAATTTTATCGCCTGGCTTGATAATATGCCCCTATATTGCCTATGCTTGACAGCCTACACATCACCATTGTGGCATTGTCTGGATCCTGTGTATTGCCTCTATGTTGTGACTGTCAGGATGTATGTTTAGCTAGAAAAAATATTACAGTTTATTTACAGGCACGTTGCACATACTGATCCTCTCATGTGCACATACTTAATGGGGTGCACCATTGGCACATGTGCCTACTGAAACATCCCCCTTATGTTTTTGACAATCACTATTTTTGAACATCATCTATATACCTCATTGTGAGTGATTGTGCTGAGGGTAGCTGTGAGAGAGATTCCTTGTCTGCTAAATGTTAAAGTCATTGTGGGCTAATTACATCCACCTTGCCCTAAAGGTGGGTCAGTTTTTGAGTGACTGTGGCACCGCTACCTGGTGCAATGAACTCACTGGGACATGTGATGAAAACGTACATGTGCATTGATGTCCTTGTGCATGAATTGTCTTTGACTCTGCATTTATGCATGTTTGAGCTATCAATATTGCAGTGTGTGTCAGTTCAGAGTCGACACACATTTTGATTTCTAATTTTTTGCATCATATTGCTTACACCTCATGGGGTAGTCATAGGCATGTTATACTAGGCTGAGGTAGAAGAGCCCTTCACCATAGCCGCAAGGGTAGAGAGGTATTCCCGGGTGTGGATACGTCCCCCCAAATCAAATAGTATTCACCAAAGGTATCCCATCCAGTAAAATATAAGCTCTGCACTGTACTCTTGTGGTGTCAACCGCCCAAATGCAGGGAATAAAGCAATTCCTTTTTGTTAAATGACCCTCACACACTCTAGTAGTGTCATGCTTCATCGTCAGGTTCACCCTGACTCCTAAAGGTCATGGTGGGCTCAACCATATTTCAGGGTGCACTTAAGAGAGATAGGCCAGGGAGTCTGAAGATTACAAATCCTCCTCCTTCTCCAGGTACGCCTTTAATGATGGAGTAGCAGGGGAAATGAAGGAGACAATAAATGGGTGCCATCAGGAGATGATGATCTTATGACCCTAATGCCATGCCAACAAGTTTCACCCCTATTAGGTGGCCCACATGGCTCCTGGGTTTTCTTCAGGTCAAAATGGGGTTCCCTCCCTGGGTCTTCAGTGGGTATGTTTCCCTATCTTGTTCTCAATTGAGGGCGCAGACAGCTGCACTCTCGTTAACAGGTGGAAGGTATACTTATCTCCCATCCAGTTATGTAGTGTTTTATGTGCGCCCCATTCAGGCGGATTTAATGTGTCTCAAGGGACTGCGGTTAGTGGGGGTAGGCTTGTATCCCTACTTTCCTCAAAGGTCCTGCCCCTCCATCACACCTACTTGGTTCCCGCCTCTCCCGGCATTCGAAAATGTATGATGGAGGGGCAGGACCTTTGAGGAAAGTTTGACTACAAGTTTACCCCTCTAACCACAGTCCCTTGAGACACATTGAATCCGCCTGAATTGGTAGTCATATGCATGCACATCATGTGGTGAGATTGTGATTTGCATTGTTGGCATGCCCTTCCTTTGAATGCTCCATACTGCAACGACACAGTGATGTATATAATTTGGAGAATATTTGTGTGCAGTTGGTGCTCCCCTCATGCAGCACTACTTGCAATCCCATGATGCAGGTACACAAGATGCATAGTGCATGGCTGACTATGTTTTTTGCATGTCAGTTAAGTGTGCACCATCACATGTGAGTGCAGTGGATCTGTCATCTTCTTGTACATATGGCACATGTTTTTATTTCGACAAGTATGTGGCACAGCAGAAGCATATGTTCTGTGTCATGTGCTGCATATATTATTTTTACAAGATTTTCAGGTAAGTTCAGCAAAATCTATATTCCATGTGTGCCATACTGGTTTGTGTGCGATTTTGTAGGCTACTTCCTTGTTGTGCTACCTGACATATGTCTTGATCAATTGGCATTGGGTGCTTGTGTATAGTGGGTGGAGCTGGAACAAAGTATGTCATATTACATTTGCTACATGTGCATTATCACGTATTTGAGATACATGATTGGTGCTTGAGGTGTGTGGTGTGTTCAGTTAGTACTTGCCAACAAGCAGTCCATTTCCATGTGTGCCATTATCAAACTACTGACTGACGATGGGTTGTCGAAATATGTAGGAGTCATACACACCCCTTGGAACCTTTGCAACAACATTGATGAACAAGCCCCGGTGGTCCATGATTGCCTGACCGTTCATTGAATGTGTGTGCTTCCTGTTCCTGTAGATATGTGCAGTGTCCACAGGTGGCACAAGTAGAACATGGGTGGAGTCAATTGCCCCCAACACATGCGGAAAGCCATCAATGGCATAGAAGCCTTGCTTATTGTCCAGTTCTTTCTTGCGCATTGTTGGGGAAGCGTAGGTGCAGTGGGTTCAGGCCACAGAATGGCATCCAAGACAGTTGGGAGGAATCTTGAGAAGGATGACTTGGAGACTCCACCAACGCTGGCAGTGGTTGGTTGGAAGGCACCAGAGGACAACATGTGTAGCACTGCTAGTAGCTTTGTCTGCGGAGGGATGGCCTACGGCAAAAGAAAAGGGCAGGAATGCACCGTATCTATCAGATACAGCGTATTCCTGTCCTTTTTCCCTGTGCCAGCGCACAATGGGCCACCATGTGCCAGTGCAGGCACCTTTGCACAATGGTGCAAGGGTGCCTGCGTTGCGGGATGATTATTTTTGTACAGGAAGGGAAACCTTCATGTACAAAAATAATAAAAATAGGCTTTTTCCTCTTTCTATGTGTGCTGCAGAATGGAGCGCACATAGGAAAAGGAAAACCGAGGCGAAATAAAGATATTTCTCCTCGTTGTGCCTCCCTTATGTCTCCCCTGGGGAGGCATACGTTTTTGGTACTGCGTCAGAAAAAGTGGATAAGTGCTGCCTGATAAATATCACACAGGCTTCTGCGCCAGGGAACGTCACAAAAAGTGATGTACCGGAGTTTCAAGGAGTCTCCTAAATAAGGCCCTGCATGTATTATGGGATATTTCCTATATTACGGCGCATTGCGTTTCAGCACCAATGCCGCTGTTTTGCGTAAAATGCCTTTCTCACACAATAGATGGTACACGCTATTGTTCACGTTCCTGTCTTAGTTCTGCAAGCTAAGTAAAGACAAACAATAGCACATGTTACTACTGTGGCTGCCATGAAAATATATTTGGTGCAGATTTTCAGAGAAGAATTCCTTTATGTCCTGAAAAATACTAAATAAAACCACGCTGCTATGGTATAGAGAGGTTTTCCGGAACAACATTCATCTGGCTATTCGAATTAGTGGACATCCTTTTAGATTCGAAGTCTGCTGAAAGAAGAACTTTTCTAGAGTGCATTCAGGTAAACCCATCTTCAGGCCACTTAGTTGCAACTGTTTTCACCAAAGATCTCTCATTTTTTCATTATTCGTTAATAATCTTGAAGAAACAATTTGGATATTCATATTTGTGCAGTTATTATGACCCCATTGCTATACAAAAAAACACAAAATGGCTACATCAAAGCTTGGTGTGAAATCGAAACACTATTGACACGTACTGATAAAATATTATATTCAGTCCTGCCATGATTGGTAGTAGTAGTAGCTTACCGAGTGAAAAGCTGAAAATTGGATACAAAACCTTGCTGTGTTTACAAAATGATCTATCAAATACCCACTAGATGGCAGCGTTGGCTCACTTCATTAATGCAAACATGTTTTTTTCAGCTGTAACAAAATCTAAGAGAAACGTATATATTAAGATCCAGCCCGCATAGAAATGCCAGACCCATGTGAGGAACTTGAAATTCACTGTTTTATTTAACAATGACTCCAGTGTCTGCTTATCAAGCATCCCAAGGTGTTGAACACTTGAGAGAACGATTTCATGATTTGGCCTGAGGAATGTATCCTGAAATGCACTACTTCAGACAGGGGCATTAAGTTGCCGAGATGAAAATGCATGACAGATTATAGCTACCAGGCAGCACCTAATTATGTTCTCCTCCTGAAAATGTTGTCCTACGGAGGGTGCTTCAGGATTCACTGCTGCAAGGGGAAAGGACAACACCTTTGGGTATTTTCCGGTATTCTGCTTGGCAGGATTGCCGATTGAAATTTCTCCTCTGTATTAGAAATGACAGGTTCACAGCTGATTCTACAAACCCTGAAGCATCGACCGCAACTGGGAATGTCAGAATAGGAATAGAGGTCTTGGCAACATTCTAGGTCAAAACACAGATAGATATCGGGCCCCCCTTGACTCTCTCTCCTCACAATATAGATGTATGTCTTTTCATATGCAAATATTTTTCACACATTACGCCAGCAGGATGGGTAAGTGCCTTAAGCGGAGACTTACTAAGGATTTGTGCTGGAGCTCGTGCAACGCAACGCACCGAGGCAGTGATGAATCTTAGGGGCAGATTTATATCGGACTTGTGCCACTTTTACGCCGCCGTTGCGTCACTTTCGTGACGCAGCGGCGGCGTAAACCCTGCGCCATGTTGCGCCCCATTTACATCGTGACGCATCTTGCGGCGCATCTGCGGTGGCGCAAGGGCAAACTTGCGTGACGCATCTTCCCTGGCGCATCCATGCTGATTTGCAGAGATGCGCCAGGGAACATAAATCTGCCCCAATGTTTATGCACATAGGGGCAGATTTACAAGCCCCTTGCGCCACTTTTGCGTCACTTTTCCCTTGTTAAAAATGACATAACAGAGGAGCAAGGGCCTTGTAAATAAGCCACAGAATATTTTGCCTAGAAGGTTGCTTCTAAACATTTCGGGGCAGATTCATGACGTCTGGCGCATCTCTGATAATCAGCAGAGGTGCGCCAGAAGAGTTGCGATGCATCTGCCCACCCGTGCGCCACCATTGATGCGCCACATTTACAATGCGGCGCACCGTGGCACTCGGATGGGCAGATGCGTGACGCATCTCCTGTCGGAAAGGCAGCGCATTGCTGGAGTTGCGTCGCAGCTCCAGCAAGGCTCGGGGGTGCCCTATCCCTTACATGCTGCGTCGATCCTTACGCCTGCTTCAAGCAGGCGCAGGGTTTTGACGCAGCATGGCCTTAAAAGTGACTGAGTGAAATCTTGTAGATTTCACTCAGCCACTTTTAGGAGGCGTTCCTGCGCCGGAACGCCCCCCCCCTGCTCCAGAACGCCTACATGTGGCGCAGGGCTTTACAACGTGACGCATCTGCCAGATGCGTCACAATGTAAATACCCCGCAGCATGGCGCAGGATTTGCGCCGCCGCTGCGTCACAAAAGTGACGCAACGGCGGCGTAAATGAGGCGCAAGGGGTTCATAAATCTGCCCCTTCGCATTTAATGCAAGCAAGGGAGATGTGTCGGGGGAAAGTACAAAAACGATGGGCCTCATTTACCAAAAAATGGCTCGTCACTGAAAGCCATTTTGCTGTGCCAAGCTGCCTCATTTTATAAGCACAGGGGTGCTTTGTATTAACATAAATACAACGCATCAATGTGCTTTCCCCTGCTGGTGCACGATAGGCTGCCATGCTCCATTGCAGGCACCCTTGTGTCATGTTGCAAGGGTGCCAACGTTGCAGGGATGATTTTTTTTGCAGGAAGAGACACCTTTCTGCACAAAAAGAATCATTAATGGCATTTTCCTCTTACAGTGAATGATGCATAGAAAGAGGAAAAAAGGCGGAGAAATAAAAGTATTTCTACTCGTTGCTCCACGCCTATGCCTACATTCTGATGCATTCCCAGCTTTAGCATTTTTTTGTAAGTCTGGGAATTAGTCAGTTCCGTGGATGTTGTGTGGAAACACGCACAGTAACACCCATGGACCGCCCCTTTCAAGCAGGGTAATGTGTGAAAGGGGCCCATATCTACAAGGCCTAAAAAAGTCACAGGGAGACTTTGCGTGGCCTTGTAAATATGGGCAGGTACATTGCGCCGCGAGTGCGTCAAAAACAGTGATACACTGGCTGTGCAATGGCCTTGTAAATGAGGCCCCACATGTTTTACCGGAACACCAGCTGTACTAAAGTAAGGTGATCTAGCCAGGGTTAGATTGGGTTTAAAATAGGCCCTCCCAAAAAATGGCCCAAATTTGCGGATTGTGCTTTTTCACAAAACACAGTTTTAGTGTTTTAAGTAGTAAGAAATGAAGAAAGGTGGGTTCTCTAAATGAGGCATGTTTTCTTAACTTTACTGAGATAAAAAATATTGTGAATGTTGCCTGGGCCCTCTGTGCACAGATTAGTTCACACTGATGAAGACTCCTGAATATCATTGAGGCCACTTCTGCTCAGCCCTCCTGCCCCTGCTCGATCTGCATACATTAATGTGCCCATAGCCAGTCCAAGTCAGTTTTAATGGACTGGCCCACTGAGAGGGAGGAGTTTAGGGATGTTTTCATTCTAAATGGAAGGTATACTAAATACGAAAATGATGAGCTTTGGGTTTAGTGGGGGATGGAGCGCAAAGAAAAAAAGTGTAAATATGTGTGAAGGAGTAAAACTAGCTCCAGGGTACGTAATGTATCTTTATTGGAACATCCCTGGGCCAGGATTAAAAACAGGGCACTGGCAAGGAAAACTTATACATGCAGTTAGTGACAGAGGTGGTCAAAATGTTTCAGCCTAATGGCCCTCATTAGAGTCGTGGCTTTTTTCAGGACCAACTTGTGCAGCTTCTCGACAATCTATATATTTGTGAAACTAATGCAAAATTACACATATGATAACAGTAATAAGAGTTAAAAAATGCAACAATACAAAGATACAAAACCAGTTATCATTAATGTGTCTTAGTTTTGTTTGTGGAGGGATTCACTTTTGGTACGAATAGGTGTACTTAAACAAAAGAATGATTATTCTTTTTTAATGGAAGCTAAATCACAATTGCGGACAGTGTCTCTTTTGAGTTAAACAAAACAATAGTATTACATACTATTAAGACTATAGGTCAGGTAATTTTCAACATGATCACCTATAGTCACTGGTTTCTCTCCTAATATTATAGGTAAAGAAAAAGAAAAAAATGGTTATTTCAACTTACCTGTACATTGTGGTAAACAGACCTCACCTCAAACTAGCATGCAGCTCAGGGGAGTCACCAATCTCAAAAATACATGAGAGTTGAGTTAGTCGTCTCATATTATCAACAATTCTTCTGGGTATCTAAGATTTGAAAAAGTGTTCTGTGGAAAGTAATCCACGGATGGATGAACCATGTAATAAAATTCATATCTGTTTAGTAAAATAAAAGAATGGAATTAATCTAGTATTTATTGTGATGTTCAAGCAACCCTGGTTCTAACAGCCTTGTTGATGTTATTGACATGCATGTTTAAACAAGGCTACTAGTTTGCATTCCAAAATGAAAGGTGGTACATCTCAATCGGTAAGCGCATAGAGACACAAACGTTACTGGTCAGGCAAGAACTGTAGCCTCCATATGCGATAGTAGCCCTATGTTCCAAAATCAGGGGCTGTAGTGCATGTTAAGGCTGTTTCAGTCCCGTGGTTGAACGAAGCGTGTTAACCCCCCATGAAAATGCCTTTTCAACCCCTTCCAGCCCCACATCCTTTTGTAGAAATGCTATATTGACAACATTTTGGTCATCTGGCGTGGAGGAGTAGAGACCATCAACAATTTCCATCTCTGGCTCAATGCCAATGTCTTCGTAGGAACTGTTCCACCATTGAGAAATATAAAGAATATGCAGAGACCCTGTCTGGGCAGCTATGCAAAAGAGAATATCGGGGACCCTTGAAGCAAAGCGAAGCAAAGAGGTCATGGTACAACAATAGAGATGCCTTATTAGAAATTGCCTCACCTAAGACACAACACCTCTAATGAGGGTTATCAGGCTGAAACATGTTGACCACCTCTGTCACTAACTGCAGATATATGTATTCCCTGCCAATGCCCTGTTTTTAATCCTGGCCCATGGACGTTCCAATAAAAATACATTACTTACCCTGGAGCTAGATTTACTCTTTCACACACATTTATACATTGTTTCTTTGCGCTGAGTTCCCCACTAAACCTAAAGCTCATCATTGTGGTATCTTAAGGAACTACGCATTTTTGCTGGAGCACTCCTCTGGGTAGTGCTTTCCAATCATAGTACAGAGGGTTAGTTTCTTGTGATATGTGTTAAAGCTTGGGGCCCAACCCTTGCAGGTCTTAAAAATCTGCTCGGATTCCCCTACCCCTTGGTGTGAATCAGTAATGAAGGTCTGCCCTGGTGTGAAGCAGAGCAACGGAAAAAGGCACAAATAGTGATGATGGATCAATGTTCATGTGCAAAAGATATTTGGCAACAAAGGTTGTCCTTGTGATATGAGTTCATTACACTAGAGTGTACCTCTTACATGTCTGATCGCTGTGCAGTTGTCTGCATCCGGAGTTTGTACTAAAAAGTGTACCTCACGTAAAAATCATTGGTTAGATAATGGTAGCTCACTTTTGCACCACACCATGAAGACGAGCATCACACAGAACAGCCGGCTTTATCATGAGTGCCTGTTAGAAGATGGGTTTCTGGTTTGCAGAGGTATGCACCCTGTCCAAGCAGGAACTGTAATCCTAGTCTGGGTAAGTCAGATACACACCTTCACACCATAAATTAACCTGTGCTCACCCTCTGGTAGTGTTGCAGCGTGGAACATAAAATCCCCTTTGTCTCAGACCAAATACCGCAATAGCAAATTCACTCGAAACATTCATTGGTGGGGACCATAACACCAACACACATACTTCATTGATCTGCTTCCCTAGAGGAATAGGTTTCCAAACGCTGACATGAAAGGAATATCGTTACCTAAACCTTAAATGCATTGAATACTTTATTAACTCCAACCTTGTGATATTCCCCTCATTGGGTGATGAATCAATTAAGTTGTTTTGTAGTTTAGTGATCCAATTCATTTATCTATACTCTTCTCTTATCCTAGTTTTCTTCTTTAAATAATCGACACAACACATTTATCAATTAATCAAATATCGTTTATCTAATAAAATTGCAAATTATTAGAAATCATCATCCAAACCACAGAACATCATATTTACCTAATCTGGCTAAAAGTCATCCTCTAAGTCAGTCAAGTCGTGGAAAAACCTTTAAATTCATCAAAGTCAGGCCGCAATTCAGTCTCTCAAAGATTCAGGATAACAGCTGTCCAGCAGTGTCATCGTCCTCTCCGTCAGAATAACGTCAGGAAATCGAGTTCGTCAAATAAGAAGAGTTTTTTAGTTCACTTTCCTACCTACTTTTATGATGAAAATAATGTTAAAATGTATCAAGATTGGGGTTTTAGACTGTCCCCATTGGTGGACGTGGGGTCAAGCGGTAAAGTTCTCACATAGTCCGCAGGATTAAGTCATCGCACTTGCTGGTTCCGGTTTTAAAGACAGTCCATTGTATCATCCTTGGCGAAGCTCCCAGAGTGTCCTTGGTAAGAACATCATCTCCTGGGGTCAGGACTAGGCCATTGTTGCTGGCGGTGACGCAAGCGCACTTCACCCAGAACCTCGTGTGTCAGCAGTAGTCACGTTATACGTCTCGTTCAGCCATCTTGGATTAGGCCGAAATGGTCAACTTAAGCAAAACAAACACAAAAACGTAATTAAAACATGGAAATGGCTAATAAAATGATAAACCCTCACTAATTCCCTTATGTGTAAGTAATTATCTAGCAGAATAGCAACATTCAAAGCGTTTATACTCACTCAATGATGCGCAACTTACAATTACATGACAAAAGCAACATATATCATGCAATATTCTAATTTTCTACTATTAGTATGCGTACATATGTTAGTATACAATTAGTTTAGTCATGCAAAATGCAATTCCCACGTGTGATTCTTTTGTTAATATAATTGGTAAGTCTACACTTCAAACAAATTAATAAGATTACTATTAGTTGATTATTCTGATTAATATAAACATGCAGAATGGGGGGTATACAAAATATTGTACTACCCGCTCCAGCAATCCCCACTTTGGTGATTATATCACCACACCAACAAAAATTTTGTATCCCCTTTTACGGAATTTCAAAGTGATTTCTTATTTTATTCATATTTCAGTTTCCCCTGTTTCTTCTCTTTTTGCTGTTTTATACATACTCTCCTTGATTTCTTCCAATTCTATTTCTTCAAATTCTCTTTCTTGTGTCTTATCTCTTCTCTTTAAGTTTTCTCTTTTTAATCTTTTCTGATTTTAATCCTTTCTACGACAAATACATCCTAGTCTAATTATTAATACTAAGAAAATTACACATGTTAATGGAAATAATATCTTACCTAAAAAGGTACTACCTAGGTTAACTACAAAATCTTTAATAGCTGATAGCTTCTTTCCAATCTTTTCCCAAACACCTTCAACCTCCAGTGGTGCAATTTGGTCATGCAATTCTGTAATATTCTTAATATAAATTTTCAAATCTCTACTTTCGTCAGGAATGTAAGTACAACAATGTTGATCTTTCAGCATTCCACAGACTCCACCCTCTTTTGCCAATAAAATATCAAGGGCAAGTCAATTTTGCATTACCATAGCACGCATGGCAACCATTTCAGTATTTACCAATAAGAATCTTCCAGTGGTGCTTGTTGACAAGCGATCCACTACTGTTGAAAGTCTTCAAATTTTGTTTGCATTCAGAGATATTCCCACTGCGGGTATCAGTGCTCCAAAAATGTCACCCACAATTTCTGTCCAAGATTCTCTCTTACTACGTGCTAAATAACTACCTAAACTATGTACACCATCTTCTCCTCTATCCATATGAAACATCTTTGGAAAAACCAGGCCAACATAACATGTGCCATACCAATGGTCTGGCAAACGATAATATGCCCTGTTCGCACAAATGAAATACAGTCCTGGAAAAACTGGATCTTTGCCACCTTTAAATCCCCATCCTCCCATGAATCGGTATGTATCATGGCACTCACTATTCCCTACAAAATAATTATCATATGCTGTTCGATTCCTTCTAATACACAATTTCCCTTTCTGAGGCCAATCTAAAGCCGTAGTTGGACTCGTTTCCCCTTTCAAGTGTTTCTCCATTTCTACATCCCAAACTGTTTTCTCCACTTTTCCTTCTGAAGCCTTTCTTTGCATTTTCAATCTCCTTTCTTCAACCATATCTAAAAATGTCTTCTCTTCTTTCTTTAAACTACAAGTCAAGTTATTTCTAAATATGTACTCTAGTGTTAGTTCTTTAGTCTCTAAGAAAAATTCACCTAATACCTTTGCAGGTTTTACCTTGTTTAGTTTGTTAATTGCCGGTACTTGTGAAATTATAGTATCTACATCTGAAAAATAATACTCTAATTTACCTATTTGGTAGAATAAACTAGATATTACACTACATGTTATTCCATAAGTTACTGGAAGGTGATGATAAGTCACTCCTTCAGATACAGATGCAGATAACTGCATACATACGTAGCAATCCCTTACGTCCATTGTTTTTACATATTCATACAACAATTTTGAAAACACATTATTAGAAAAATCTGTTATAGACCTGTCTTTATGTAAATAATTTTTATCTATTCTAGTCAGAACTACCTTTTCAATCTTCCCTATATTAGTTATGTTATCACTATGTCCTTCTAATGTATCTATAGTAACTTTAAGTGAGATTAGTAGAGCAAGTATACTCCAAAGAAGCATTAATAATCCTGTACAGCAACAACACATTTTACACCATCTTCTAAAGAATGTACATTTACCTTTGCTACTATCAATGTTTGCCATCTTTGCTAAATTGGACTGGTTCTTTTGACTTAGCCTCTTCTACTTCACAACTAGTTTTCTAACCCAAGGCTCTAAGCACCTACGTGGTTCTACCAGTTTTTGTCTTTTTCAGTATTTTATTGTCTTTCCATCGGTAGGTTTCTTGTCTCATTCTGTTTGGCATTTCATCATCTTTCACTTTTCCTTCGTTTTCGGTATACAGAATGTCCTGAACATCCGCTTCTTCTCCAATATCGGACAAGATAACTCTCAGGATTTCCGATTCTTCGTCTTCCTCAAACCACTTCTGGTACAACCACCTCTGGATTTCCTTGGCTATCCGCCTCTTCTTTTACTTCAGGCAGGGCCACATATGTCCATTCCGGTGATTTATACTTCTGGTTAGGTTTCCTTGTTCTTTTGCTTTCTTTAATCACAACTGTTTCTTCTTCTTTCGATTTCTCTTGACTTGTCACTTCATTCACCTCTTCAGCCCTTGGCGAATTTACTCATGTCAGTCGATATCTCAATCTTTTTATTTTATTCGGCCAAACATCGTCTTTTGCCGCTCTTTTCAATTTACTCCCTTTATCGTTCTTTTCAGTCCGCCAAGCTCTCTTTCTCAGAACTCGGCCTTCTGTTACTTCATCTTCACTTTCCTCTGACTCTGTTTCAACTTGCTTTTTACTCTCAACAGTTTCTTTTTCCACCACTTCTTTTGTTTTTCCTACTTCTGTCCCTCCTCGAATCTCCGGCACGCAATCTTCCTGCTGACTACTTGTCCCTGCTTCTAACTGGATGTTGGAGTTCCCTACACCTCCTCGGGGGTCTTCCGCAATAATCTTTCCCTCTCTCTCTGTATCTGGCACCTGTCCATCTAAATGTGTTGTTTCAGGTGGAATTTCTCTCAATCTTTCATCTGGCACTTCCTTCTCATGAATCTCTTTTATTGTCTCTCCACTGTCCTTTTCTTTGTTCTTCCTTTGTTCTTTCCTGGAAGAGTGTGCTCTTTGTTCTGTCTCTGAGCTGGTATCAGAAATCTGTAACCTTCTCCTCAGGGAATTACTTCTGGGGACAAAAGTTAGACTCGACTCTGTTTCCCCCCTTTCAGGGTTTTCTTTATCGTTTGGCTCTCCGTCATCCGACTCAGTACTGGATTCCGATTCACTAAAATACTCCTTTTCTTTGCTGTCGACTGGATTTGGAATTCTCAAAGTATGGCTTGCATGGATCCAGTTCTTTAATCCAGCACACTTCACAGCTGTTGTTGTGGTCAAGATGACTTGTCTTGGTTTTCCCCACCTGGGGACCAAACTGTTTCTTCTTCTGTGGACTTTTATCCTTACCCAGTCCCCTGGGCTTAGATCATGGGCTGGCTTCTTTTCAAGGGTGGTGGCATCCGCTCCAACCTGATGAAACACAGAATGAACTGCGTCAGCCAGGCTTTTACAGTATTCCAACACCATGTCATCAGTTATAGTCATCAGCTTGTTGACTGGATTAAAAACGTGGCGCATGGCTCGTCCCATGATGATTTCATGTGGACTCAACCCTGTAGTTCTGTCTGGAATTGATCTAATAGTCATGAGTACTAGAGGCAAGACATCAGGCCATTTCATACCTGTGGCTAAACACATGTTTCCCTATTCTGTTTTTGATAGTACCATTCATTTGTTCTACTACACCAGAAGAGTCTGGTCGGTAGGCACAATGTAGTTTTTGTCGTACATTCAATGCTTCACAAATCAGTTTTATGATCTCATTATGAAAATGTCCTCCTCTGTCTGATTCAATTGTCACTGGGAACCCAAATCTAGGGATAAATTCCCTCAAAAGTAACTTTGCCACTGTCATTCCATAATTTCTTCTTGTTGGGAACGCCTCTACCCACCTGGAAAATATACATACCATAACCAAAACATACCTCAACCTGTTACAGGGAGGCATTTCAATGAAATCCACTTGCATTCTGGTAAAAGGCCCTCCTTCTCGACCTATTGTTCGTAGACTCACTACTGTTTTTCTTCCTGGATTGTATTGCTGACAATTAGACATCTCTGACAAAGACTTTCTGCTACAAGTCTGAATTTTGCATTATACCATGTCTGCTTAAAGGACCTAATCATAGCATCTTTCCCTATGTGTCCCTGTCCATGATACACCCGTGCCATGGCAGACATCATGCTATCAGGCATGAATGGTCTTCCATCTCGATAGACCCACACATGATCTTTCTCTCTTGGTGCACATCCTGCTTTTACCCACTGTTTTATTTCTTCCTCTCCTGCTTCTTCCTGCAATTGTCTTACTTCTTCCCATGTTCCAACAGTGTTAGTAAACATTGGGAAACAAGAAATCACCTCCTTTTCCTTTGCCCAATTGATTGAATTCTGATTTTGTGCACAGTATTGCGCCATGTCATTTGTGAATTTGTTACCAGTGGCAATATAATCACCACTGCGACTATGGGCAACACATTTTACAACAGCCAATTGCCTAGGCAGCTGTATCGCCTCAAGCAACTTTCCAACCACTTCAGCATTCTTAATGGGAGTTCCACTCGAGGTTAGGAAACCTCTCTGCAGCCATATCTGGCCGAAGTCATGGACTACCACATAGCCATACTTGCTATCAGTTATCACAGTCACTCTCACACTTTTCCCAATCTTGCAATCTCTCGTCAAGGCAACGAGTTCAGCTACTTGGGCTGATCTTACTCCTTTCAAATAGGATGCTTCCATCACTGCTGCAACTGTACATACCGCATATGCTGCACTCAACACTCCATCATCTGTCCTCAAACAGGATCCATCAACAAACATTACATAATCACTTTCTGATAAGGGTTCATCTTTTATGTCAGGTCGTGGTTTAGTACAGAAATCAAGTACATCCAAACAGTCATGATCTGCTTCATCTCTTACATTCTCTGCATCTGGCAACAGTGTTGAAGGATTCATATTCACACATCTCACAAGACTCACATTTGTTGCACCCAATATGACCTTTTCATACTTAGTCAGCCGACTGTGTGTCATATACTGAGTACGACTCCTTCTTAAAAGGATCGCCACATCATGAGGTACAAATACTTTCACAGGATATCCCATCACAATTCCCTCAATCTGTTCCAAACTTCGACATGTAGCAGCTACTGCTTTCAAACACCCAGGAAGGGCTACAGCTACTGGGTCCAACATGGATGAAAAATATGCAATTGGTTTCCTCAGATTTCCATGCTTCTGTACTAGAACAGAGAGTGCACATTCATTTCTATCACTACAATACAACTCAAACTCCTTTTCATAATCAGGCATACCTAAAGCAGGTGCTTCACACAATCCATCTCTCAATCGTTTGAATGCTGTCAATTCATCTTTATTCAAATCAATGGGATCTTTCACATCACTTCTTGTCAGTCGTACCAAAGGTTTTGCAATCAATGAAAAATTGCTAATCCACTGACGACAATATCCAACCATTCCCAGAAACATTCTCACTTCTATTTGGGTCATTGGTGGACTCATTCTCTTTATGATCCTGATTCTATCTATGGTTATTCTTCTCCGTCCTTTTTCAATGTTATGTCCTAAATATTGTACTTCCTTCTTACAAAATTGTAATTTTGATGGTGACACTTTGAGTCCTCCATCTGCCCAATGATTCAGCAAGGCTACCGTGTCTACCTCATAAGCTTCACGAGTTTTCGATGCTACAAGCAGGTCATCGATGTATTGAACCAATACAGAATTTTCAGGCATTTCTAGACTTTCCAAAGACTTCTTCAATAGCTGATTAAATATTGAGGGGCTTCTGTATACCCCTGTGGAATTCGGCACCACGCCAAAATACGCTCACCGAAACGAAATGCAAAAATTTGCTGACTGTCATGATGCAAAGGGATGGAAAAGAACGCATGGCATAGATCAATCACTGTATACCATTCTGCGTCATGAGGGATCTGATATAAAATCACAGATGGATTTGGTACAATGGGACAACATGGTACAACAATTTTGTTTATCTTTCTCTGATCTTGCACTATCCTGAACTTCCCACTAGGCTTTTTCAGTCCCATTATTGGTGAATTACATGGGCTACTCATTATTTCTCTCATAATTCCTTGTTTTATCATTTTCTCGATCACAGGAGTAACTCCTTCGATTATTTCAGGTGTCAATTTATATTGTGGGACATTTGGATAACTTATTCCTTCTTTTACAGTTATTTTTACTGGGTCTACTTTTCTCATGAATCCTACATCTTCTCCTGTGAAATCCCAAACTTCTGCTTTTACAGATTGTTTTAATTCCTTGGGTAATTCGTCAGGGTTAAATACAGCATAGGTTCCTGTAACCTCTTTCTCCCTGTTTGCCATTGTCATTTTATACAGCACATCATCATCTGATGTTTCAAAGGCTATTCCATCTGGAGTACAAAATATAGTCCAGTTCATCTTGCACAATAAATCTCTACCTAACAAGTTCACAGGACTGGTGTCGCACACGACAAACCGGTGCATTTCAGAACATTTCCTTATGCTAACTTTCACTGGTTCTTTAAGGTAAGTTTTAATCTGTCTGTTGGATACACCAACTACTTGGATCGTTTCATCCGAGAGAGGAAGATTCTTGACATCAGCTGACCTAACAGTTGATCGAGAAGCACCAGTATCAACTAGGAAAGTAATATTTTCATTATTAACTTTTCCATCTACAAATGGGCCTGTCTGTCCTACTTCTAGAGTTGCGCCAAGCACGCACTCTTCTTCCTCCCTTCGGCACCGTCAATAACCCTCTTCTGAATCGCTTTCATCGCGTTGCAGCCAATACTGCGAAGCAGCGCTAGCGCGTGGCGTCTTATTTACCTGTTCTTCGTTGTAAAATCCATTCTCTTTACTATACTTCTGGCAATTTTTGTTCTGTGGAAAAGGTGGTTTTGGCACCTGATTCTGTTGTGTTACAACCTGCTGTTGTCTCTGCTGTTGACCACTCACCTCATTCTGCACCTGTGGATTCAATGATGCATTTTCATCGTTAATACTCGGAGGAAATTTACACTCGGATTTCCAATGCCCTATCCTACCGCAATTATGACACGGACATTTCTTTTTAGCTTCCTCGATATTACCTTTACCTTTCCCAGGATTAAATTTTTGTCTTGACCCTGCTTGTTCTACTAATTGAGCTTCCTGTCTCTCTGCTACCTTTACTTGTGCCCACATAGCCTTTTCTTTCAATTTTCGCTGCAATTTCATCACTGAAATATTTAGCATGTCTCAGTACTTCGTCTATTTTCTTATTTTGCCAGTCTACGGTATGCTGTTTTATCATTTCACTAATTTCTGGACGAAGACCATATATAAACCTGTATACAAAATGACTCAAATCCTTTTCACTTAGATTTGCATCGCCACTAAATTGTTTAAAGGTCAAAATGAACCTCTCATAATAGGCTTGTACTGACTCTTTGCTTTCCTGATGTGTTCTGTCAATTTTTACCCAGTCTGTCTCTTTAGGAGGTACTTTGTTATTCAAAAATGCCATAACCTGTTCATATTTCTTCATGACCTCGGGGTCTGGAGCCCCTGTTTTTGGATCCCTTGTGTATTCCTGTGTCGGCCAATCTATCATGATTTTACATTCTGTCCATAAATCTGCTGGTACTATTATGTCAAACAATCTATTTAGATCAATCCACAGTACTTTGGACAATTTTACAAATCTTTCCACCTGTCTATACCACTCGACGGGTTTTTCACGTAGTCGAGGGAAGTCATTCGTAAATGACAAAATATCCTATCTAGTCCATGGGACATGTACATATCCTCCTCCTGGAATCTCTCTCATAGGGCATTCTGTCACAACCTTCTCCTTTTCTCTGACAGGAAAAGCTGAAAAAGTCTTATCCGAAACCTCATCTCGTTTTCGATACCATCTACTTTTCCATTTGTACACATCTTCCCATTTTCTCAACAATATGATTATCTCTTTAATCTGACCTATTCGTACTGTGGTATTCATGTTTTCAATGTCTTTTTCAGTGAAATCTACCCAATATGGTTTCTGCAGTGCTTTTACCTTTTCAATATCAATACCCATTTCATTTGCCACCTCTTCTAATCTTTCATGGAGACTTTTTGCTCTCCATGTTACGCTTTTACACAGAAATAACAACTCCTCATCTTGTTAAGTTTTTAACTTTTCCGTAGGGATAGTCCCTACTATTAACTCTTCTAGTACCATTCGTAGTTTGGCCACATCTATTGACTGAGATTATTTGTCTTTCATCTGCAAGCTTCTCAACCATTCACTCAATTCCTCTGTAGATGGTCCTACTGGCTTCTCTACATTTCCTTGTCCAAAATCCTTTTGTGTTTCTGATATTGACTCCACTATTGTCATACACCTTTCTGCACAGTTTTGGCCTACAAACGGGTTATTTGACAAATTCGGTTCAATCATACTCATAGTCTGTCTCCATGGATTATCATTCTGACTCATTCTTGGTTGTTCAACCGGTTTATTACTCTTATAAGGGACCGTCAAACAATGTTCGCTATCTTTCTGTTTATCAAAAATAGGCCTTACTGGACCTATCGTTTCTGGAACTGTTACCGCTTCCAGATTTTTGGTCAATTCTCTTATTTTCTCTGTTAATTCTAGGGTTATTTTTGCTAGTTCTGCTGAATTTTCATCATTTATTTTACCTCTGTACTTCTTCTCAACCTCTCTAATGGAATTGTTTCTTCCCAAATCTTGGAACTCTGGTTCCGATTTTATGATTCGTACTGTTTCTTTCATTGGGGCACTTGGGGTTAATATTTCTGGTTCTGGTCGATATGGGGGTGGATTTTTCATAGAACATGTCATCAAGAACATCATCCTCTGATTCATCCACTCCATACCCTCTCGATTCCATATTATGCCTCTTTTCTACACACTTTCTTGCTTCATTCTCTCCTGCAGTTCTTACGGGAAACAAACCTTCAGTCATACTCGCATTCCGCCACCTTCTCATTCGATCATCATGAGTCTCATGTCCATATGACCTACCAAACATGTACCTATATCCTCTGCCATTTCTCTGTCTTTCTCGGTCAAGCATCTCATCTTCCCACTCCGTCAATGCCTCAAATTGTGTTGGTCTAGGTCTTGGTTCTA
Source organism: Triturus cristatus (assembly GCF_964204655.1). Lineage (NCBI taxonomy): Eukaryota > Metazoa > Chordata > Amphibia > Caudata > Salamandridae > Triturus > Triturus cristatus. The sequence goes on along the minus strand of NC_140588.1, from coordinate 851,909,260 downwards.
AATTCATCATTTTCTCTCTTAAATTTCTCAAAACTGCCAAATTAAATGAACGATGTTCTGGAAAAGCCAACACTCCATCCTTTTCAGTATATTTGACCCATAAATCTAACCAAATACAGGTGTGATATCCATATTTCGCAACCATAAAGGATGCAGGGGTTTTCGGCGGAGGAAGTAACTGTCCTTCCCTAGTTACAATCGGTTTGTCCTTCTTAAACCACTTTTTAATTCTACCAAACCAAGTCTTTTTCTCCTTTTCTGGTGGATCGTAATACATTTTCCTGTCTTTCGTGTATCACTAGTCTCTCCATACAACTGTACCGCTATTCTGTCCAATCGTAGCGTGACTCACACTAACGCACCAATACAGAGCGTCTATGTCACTTTTGCACACCCTGTATTTCTCCACTCCTAGCGCGGCGCACACTAACGCACCAATCCGGAGCGTTTTACGTTTCTGACCGACTGTCCAATCCCAGCGCAGTCGTTCTGACATCAGCAGCCGCTGCCGTAGCTCCTGTCTACCTCTCCTTTACAAAATCCGCTCGGTAAGTTTTTGTTTCAAATTTACAATTCTGTTAGTAACAACATAAAAACACCACCATTGTCCACTTCACTAACCAAGGAATAGCAATAGACCTTTCTCACGAGAATTCCATCTTTCCCGAGAGCAGCGCTTACCTCTGCCCTACTACGGAATCGTTACTCCCGTTGATAAAGTAGCACATCCCTCTACCTTACCCGTCTAACAAGCATTAGCTAACCGTTTCTCCAGAATTAAGACATATAGTTGGAGACCCAATGCTCCTGAAAAATAAAACTAGAGTTTCACAATTAACCCGAATGCCTTTACATTCACGCACTTTCACACTAGAAAATGTAGTACATTCACACAGAATCCTGTATTTCCCGAGAACAGCGAACAGTATGTCCTACTACAGAATTATGACATACGTTAACAAAGCAGCGCTTCCCTCTACTTTGTCCTTCTAGCAAGCTCAGAGAACACCTGTTACCTTTCCAGTGATAAGCGTTATCGGAATGCCATTTGGACTCCTGGTACCTAAGACCAAAATTTCACAGGTGACCTTCGTTATCATATACACTTCTCTCACACAGAAAATGACTCTAATGGCAACACACGGCGATGTCACCGAATCGAACCCAGACAATGCGTCGTGCAACTTCAATCGTTACATGTTTCTCCCTGTGTACCTACAGGGTAACAACAATTCCGTCTTTCCCGAGAGCAGCACTTACCTCTGCTCTACTACGGAACCGTTACAAACTTCCGACTTCCTACATCCCAGAAGCCGTGCAAACAACATAAAACTCAACGTGACTCACCTGGGGGCATATTATCAAGGACGGCGTTAAAAATTATCGCAGCTTTAGCGGCAAAAAACTGCCGCTAAAGCAGCGATAATGGGCTTGATAATATGCCCTTGAGAATTCCAATAGAAGTCCATGTTCTGGTGTGAACATGGGCTTCTATTGGAATTCTCCAGGGCATATTATCAAGCCCATTATCACCACTTTAGCGGCAGTTTTCGGCCGCTAAACCGGCGATAATTTTAACGCCGTCCTTGATAATATGCCCCATAGAGTGTTAGTACATAAGCCAATATCCAATCCAATCCAAACAGCTTTATTCGACAAAAGTCATAAAAGCGATACAAAACAAGAACAGGTACACAGTACACAAATAATTTAGCAGAAAGACAATATAAAAACGATACAGTTTAAAATATTTACAAGTTTTAAAAATAGATTGATAAAAAATCATTGACTGTAACAAACCGGATATCTGGTTTTCCTAACTGTTGCTCTTAATTCTTATAATCCATGCCCACCCCAGGAATTTGGCAACAGCCACAACGATTACTGGGTCAGTGCAGGTGCGAAGAAGTCTTCCTGCTTCAGCACTCTGTCTGGTACCCAATAGTTGGCAAACGGGTTTCAACCATACACGCCTCGGGGCCGAATAAGCAGGGCATACAAAAAACATGTGCGCTAATGTTTCCGCCTGGGATTTGCAGAAGGGGCATAAGTTACTTTTCTTAGATTCCCACCGGGCTACAAATGAATTTAAGGGCAACGCTTCCACCCGCATTTGAAAAAATAGTTTCCTATCTAGAACTTTGGTTACAAGATCCCAAAAATGTTCTAACCTAGGGACAGATTTGATGTTCATAAATTCGTCAGAAAGCGAAAGGGGTTTAGTGGCAAGAAGTACCTTGGTGTTAATCAACTCCCAATATTTCTCCTTCAAAAGAGCTTTAGATGGGAAAATAGCTACCGTAGGGTTCTCCCAAAGGTCGCTCAACCCCAGGGCCTCAAAAGATTTTCTAGTTTCATTAAGCCAAGCAATCTTCCGGGAGCCCACCAGTGACATTATATCAAGAAAACCCTCCGCATACTGTGCCAACGCCAGGGTGGTCCATAGGCGACGCCAATAAAGAATAGGTCGAAGCCTGGCTACATCAGCTATAGAGTTCTTCCCAAGGTCGTACCTTAAGGGAACAATAGGTGTGCTCTGTGGGAGAGAAGTGATACTACGCAGGAACTTGTTTTCCGAGATAGTTAAGGAAGACAAGTTCTCGTACCCCCACAGTTCTGCACCGTAAAGAGCCGAGCTCACTGCTTTAGCACTGTAGACCTGTAACACAGGTCTAATAGGCTTCGAAGGGGACTTTTTAAATTCGGCAGCTAATACTCCAGCAAGCTGCCTATGTTTTAGAGTAAACAAAAGGATCCACCCGCAGGTACAGTAAATCAAGAGTCTCCCGTTTATACAATATGTATCCCACGGTCGTGGAGAATACACATCAGTTGTTAAAATACCCCTCACACACCAAAAGGGCCCTTGGTGTCATGCTTCATCATAGGGGTCTTCCCGCCCCTCTACGGGACGGGGCGTGCTACAACCTACGTATACGTGGGAGCACTGTTCTTAATGAGACTACTATGTGTAGGGCAGGGGTGTGCAAGGACGGGTCAGGAGTGGATGGAGAGTGATTTAAAAAATACCTGGCTCTCTGGACTAGGAAAATTTATTCTGCCGTCTAAGCTGGTATTAGTAAAAAGGTGGGGGGGAGGAGGGTGTATGCCTCAATGAGCTAGGCCTCCTGGTGTCGACATGTTTCGAAGCTTCCCCATGCTTCTTCGTCAGGACCTTAAGGATCCCTTCCTACGACGCACTGTGATGTGTTAAAAATAATGAGTGAAAAAAATCAGAGTGAAAAAAATCAGAATGGAAGTAAATAGCCTCCAAAAGTTGGTAATGCCCCAATGGGTCTTAGATACTCCTATTAACCTAAAAGGAAAAAACGGTATAAAAGAGAGATACACAAGACATTTAATCACGTTGATAGAAGTTCATTCCGTCGTGTTAGAACAGTGATCTGAAAAAGGAGGTGAACGATGGTCGTCTCTTAACGCTATCCATAACGTTATCACGTGATCTGTGATGAAAATACTGTGTGACACACTACATAAAAAACATAACATAACAGAACAAAACAGAAAACACACACTCTACTCAGAAAGGAACAAAGTTCCTGCAAGGCAAATATATCAGTGGTTGTTTACATGCCAAGCCCAACAAAGCAATAGTAAAACATACTTGCTGCAAAAAGGACAGTATCCTCATGAGCTCAAATACCGAGTGGTAGGAGTGCCAAATAGGCTGCCTGAATGAAGGGAGAGAGGAGACTGTAGTCCAATCGTCAATACTACGAACTACCAGGATACATCCTCAACCTGCCGGCTATGCCGTACTTACGCCTCCTAGGATCAATGTCCTGCCCGAATAACCACCCCGGTCGGCTCCGCCTATTTGGCACTCCTACCACTCGGTATTTGAGCTCATGAGGATACTGTCCTTTTTGCAGCAAGTATGTTTTACTATTGCTTTGTTGGGCTTGGCATGTAAACAACCACTGATATATTTGCCTTGCAGGAACTTTGTTCCTTTCTGAGTAGAGTGTGTGTTTTCTGTTTTGTTCTGTTATGTTATGTTTTTTATGTAGTGTGTCACACAGTATTTTCATCACAGATCATGGATAGCGTTAAGAGACGACCATCGTTCACCTCCTTTTTCAGATCACTGTTCTAACACGACGGAATGAACTTCTATCAACGTGATTAAATGTCTTGTGTATCTCTCTTTTATACCGTTTTTTCCTTTTAGGTTAATAGGAGTATCTAAGACCCATTGGGGCATTACCAACTTTTGGAGGCTATTTACTTCCATTCTGATTTTTTTCACTCTGATTTTTTTCACTCATTATTTTTAAAACATCACAGTGCGTCGTAGGAAGGGATCCTTAAGGTCCTGACGAAGAAGCATGGGGAAGCTTCGAAACATGTCGACACCAGGAGGCCTAGCTCATTGAGGCATACACCCTCCTCCCCCCCACCTTTTTACTAATACCAGCTTAGACGGCAGAATAAATTTTCCTAGTCCAGAGAGCCAGGTATTTTTTAAATCACTCTCCATCCACTCCTGACCCTTCCTTGCACACCCCTGCACTACACATAGTAGTCTCATTAGGAACAGTGCTCCCACGTATACGTAGGTTGTAGCACGCCCCGTCCCGTAGAGGGGCGGGAAGACCCCTATGATGAAGCATGACACCAAGGGCCCTTTTGGTGTGTGAGGGGTATTTTAACAACTGATGTGTATTCTCCACGACCGTGGGATACATATTGTATAAACGGGAGACTCTTGATTTACTGTACCTGCGGGTGGATCCTTTTGTTTATGTACGCTTTACTGGGAGGAAGTATCCACCTCCACCACTCGTTGAGTGGTACCTCTCCACTCCCTTCTTTGTTTTTATTTCTATGTTTTAGAGTAGTCAGATCTCTCTTCCATGAAAGATTATTTTGAATGTTAACTCCAAGATAATTAAAAGCCTGTACTTGTTCTAATGGATTATTGAACAAAACAAATTGATTTCTAAAAGATTTATGTGGCCTGAATACCATAAGCTTGGTTTTTTGATATTGACCTCCAGGCCACGGTCAACACAAAAGGTCTCGAAAATATTTAATGAACGCTGAAGTCCGCAGGGTGTTTTAGCAATTAGAAGCGTATTGTCAGCGAATATTAGAATAGGGACCTTAGTGTTACCAAGAAAGGGGGCAGCAACGTGGGCTTTCAAAAGACGATCCGCTATGTCATTAATATATAGGGAAAATAAAGTAGGGGCCATTGCACAACCTTGCCTGACACCTCTCTGGACCGGGAAATCCTCAGTCAACGTGCCCTGGCCGCCCCATCTGATTCTAGCAGAATTATCTGCGTGAAGCCTCTGGATTAGGGACAACAATCCGCCATGAAGTCCCAGATCTTTTAAAGTCAGCCATAGTTTCGAACGAGGGACTAAATCAAAGGCGGCCCTTAGGTCCACAAACACTGCATACAAATTTCCCTTACCCAAGACCACAGTCTTCCAATAAAGGAGGATAAAACGGAAGACTTGGTCAACAGTGCTAATGTGCTGGCGGAATCCTGCTTGAAATGGGGATAAAATATTATTTGACGCAATCCAGAGATGAACACGATTTAAGATCAGTCTACCAGTGATCTTCTGGATAGCGTCAATCAGACTGATAGGCCAATAATTCTCAGGAAGCGAGCGGTCACCCTTTTTGTACACCGGAATTATTTCCGCCGCTTTCCATGAGCTTGGGATAGGGGCACCATGTGCCATCGCATTAGCAATCAGCTGTATATATCTCCCCCATTTTAGCTTGTCATACAGGAAGACATCCGCCGGAACACCGTCCGGGCCAGGGACCTTGCCGGACACCACTCCTACCAGTGCTAGATCCACCTCAGAAATAGAGAAATTATCTTCTGGATTAAACAACTGGGGGGACCCATAGCTATCAGAAAGATCAGTAGGGGAAGCATACTGCGGTTTAAAGTACTCCACCCACTTCTCTTGTGAGACATTATTTTGGGGACACTCAGGGTACGCACCAGAACCCCACTTTACAATGCTCCAGAATAATTTACTATCATTCCGAAGACTTGCTTTGAGGAGGTCCTCCCACTTTTTTCCATCCCATTGGCGTTTAGCCTTGGCGACACAGTTCTTGTAGATGATTCTTCTTTGACGAACCAGGCTTACATCGCCACCCTTCAGGGCGGACCCAAGCGATAGCCTTGTCTCCCTGCATTCTGTATTATACCAGGAGGCTTGTTGGTTAACACCTCTTGATCCTGGTCTCGCTTTTGTGAGGAAATAGGATTTCAAACTGGCAAATAAACTGTCGTGCGCCGATGTTACATCCCTCAGGTTGCCCTCAGAGGCAAAAACTGACTCAATGGCAATGATGGAGCCATCCACCTCCTCAATGATTTTTGATAAGGTGGTAGGGTTCCCCAAAAGACCAGACCATCTCAAACGGCGCTTGTCGTTAGATGACACCACCGCGGGAGGGGACAACTCCCTGCCCTCAGCAGGACCACTGTCTACCTTCCACCATTTATGTAATAAACAGAGGGGGTTGTGATCACTCTCTGGGAGGGACACAATTTCCATATCAACAAGGGGGTGCCATAATTTCATATCAGCCAGAATATAATCAATTCGACTCTTACTCAGCCCGTTGTTAAATGTGCAGGCACCCTCACGATCGCTTGGCATCCTACCATTCAGAGCCCTCAGGCCCCTTTCCATACAAAGGGAATTAATCTGAATGGCAACTTCTGGCTATTTTGATATAGGGGACAACTCCAGGGGAGGGATGCCCCAACATAACTCTTCACTATCCTGTGAGTCCCACTTATTGTCGACAAGAGGTTCAAATGATACGTTAAAATCGCCTGCAACGATGATGAAGGTGTCAGCTGAATAAAGATCAAACAGGCGGAGTAGGTCATCGATGACCGAAGATTTTACACCTCTAGTGCCCCTTACGTACACATTATATATGTCGATTTTACCCAGTAATCCAAGATCTAACCTCAACAGTTGGATGTCTCCCGTGTGAAAAAGCTTGGTAGTTAAACACAATTCGCTTCTTAGCCAGATAGTTAGGCCCCCTGATGGACGCCCATGGGGTCCCTTGGTTGCCGGGATGTGAAAATTTAGGTAGCCCATTCAAAAGCGTGGTTCAAGAAGCCAAGTCTCCTGGAATATACAAATATCCATTGAGTTAATGAAAACTACCCAATCAGCAATAGCTAACTTGGAATTTATACCAGCAATATTCCAAGAACAAAGGGAGCCACCGGCCAGAGGAAAACCGGCAGTATCAGGGATGGAAGGTAGCGAATCTGCTAAAGGGCTACTGGCAGATGGAGCAGGCCCCTGACAAGATTCCAGGACGGAAACAGAATGAGAGGAACACAAGGTTACAGTCACTTGGTGGACGGGGATAGAATAGTGGTCAGTGCAAGGGTCAGCCATAATAGACTCCTGGATCACAATATCCCTCACCCTCTTGCCCCTGTCCCAAGGACCAGCACCCCCCTCGTTGTGTAGTCAGTCATTGATATCCAGGGATGAACCATCTACGTCCCTATCGCTATAATGGCCACGCTTAGACCCCCCTAGATCATGCGAGGGGAAGCTTCGCAGTTGGATGGAGGAACCTTCCGGGGGACAAGATCTAAACTCCAGAGAAAGAAGGCCTTCCGCGAGGTGATTGCTTTTAAGAGTTAGTTCAATGCAATCAACAGGGGCTCTGGATGAGGAAAGTCTAATAGCTCTGGAGATATCCTCCCTAATAACTGAGCGACAGCCCCTCACATGTCTCAACCAGTGGATCGCCTTGTTAGTCAGCGACTCGGGAGACTCGGTACCGCAGTTAGATGGCAGTTTGGGAACATTGGTCATAAAAAATTTGTTGGAACAATTAACAGCGTAGCCCTTGGGTGGGACATTCCGAACACCCCCGCCCATCGGGGACCCCTGGTCAAAGGTGTCAGAGTCGCTTTCCACACCCAGCCTCTTTGTACGACTTGTTCTATCCTGCAAGGTACATTTGGTATTGACTGATGAGCGGACCAAACTATGGTTCGTATCGGCCTGGACCGCATTACTATAGGTAACATAACCTTTAGAGCGAGCATTAAGAAGACCTGGCCTGTCAGCCTGTGTTCCTAAGGGTTCAATAACCAATAATCAATAAGCAATTTACAAGCTATATTCACCAAACCAAAACAATAAAAACCATAACTCTGCTACCAGAAAACTGTTGCAGCGTGGAACATCAAATTCCCCTTTGTCTCAGACCAAATACCGCACTAGCAAATTCACTCGAAACATTCATTGGTGGGGCCCATAACACCAACACACATACTTCATTGATCTGCTTCCCTAGATGAATAAGTTTCCAAACGCTGACATGAAAGGAATATCGTTACCTAAACGTTAAATGCATTGAATACTTTATTAACTCCAACCTTGTGATATTCCCCTCATTGGGTGATGAATCAATTTAGTTGTTTTGTAGTTTAGTGATCCAATTCATTTATCTATACTCTTCTTTTATCCTAGTTTTCTTCTTTAAATAATCGACACAACACATTTATCAATTAATCAAATATCGTTTATCGAATAAAATTGCAAATTGTTAGAAATCATCATCCAAACCACAGAACATCATATTTACCTAATCTTGCTAAAAGTCGTCCTCTAAGTCAGTCAAGTCGTGGAAAATTTTTTAAATTCATCAAAGTCAGGCCGCAATTCAGTCTCTCAAAGATTCAGGATAACAGCTGTCCAGCAGTGTCACCGTCCTCTCCGTCAGCATAACGTCAGGAAATCGAGTTCATCAAAGAAGAAGAGTTTTTTAGTTCACTTTCCTACCTACTTTTATAATGAAAATAATGTCAAAATGTATCAAGATTGGGGGTTTAGACTGTCCCCATTGGTGGACGTGGGGGTCAAGCGGTAAAGTTCTCACATAGTCCGCAGGATTAAGTCATCGCACTTGCTGGTTCCGGTTTTAAAGACAGTCCATTGTATTATCCTTGGTGAAGCTCCCAGAGTGTCCTTCGTAAGAACATCATCTCCTGGGGTCAGGACTAGGCCATTGTTGCTGGCGGTGACGCATGCGCACTTCACCCAGAACCTCGTGTGTCAGCAGTAGTCACGTTATACGTCTCGTTCAGCCATCTTGGATTAGGCCGAAATGGTCAACTTAGGCAAAACAAACACAAAAACGTATTTAAAACATGGAAATGGCTAATAAAATGTTAAACCCTCACTAATTTCCTTATGTGTAAGTAATTTGCTAGCAGAATAGCAACATTCAAAGCGTTTATACTCACTCAATGATGCGCAACTTACAATTACATCACAAAAGCAACATATATCATGCAATATTCTAATTTTCTACTATTAGTATGCGTACTTATGTTAGTATGCAATTAGTTTAGTCATGCAAAATGCAATTCCCACGTGTAATTCTTTTGTTAATATAATTGGTAAGTCTCCACTTCAAACAAATTAATAAGATTACTATTAGTTGATTATTCAGATTAATATAAACATTCAGAATGGGGAGGGGTATACAAAATTTTGTTCTACCCGCTTCAGCAGTAGCTTGGTATAGAGCATGCAGGCTTAACTTAAGAAGCAATGTGTAACGTATTTGTGCAACAGTTCAAACAGTAACACAGAGAAAAGACCACAAAAAGACTCTATACCAGTTCAGAAAATAGGTTTTGATTTTATAAATAAAAGAGGACTAAAACAACAAAAATCCAATAAGTACAAATCGAAATAATAATTTATAAAAATTAAAAGTTAAAATATTGCTTAGAAGCAATAAGCACCTATGGGGCCTATCTGGTTAGTATGGACCAGGGCAAAGCCAAGAGTTCAGGCCGAATGCGATGGGGTGCAGGCTGAAGAGAGGACAAATGCAAGGCCCGCTGAACAAAAGTATCATGGACCTGGATGCAACAGTGAGATGTGGGATGCGGCTGAGCAAAGCGTTGGTGTAAATGCCACAGTCGGGGTGATGCATCAATTTTCTCCACGCAATGATGGCGACGAACGGTTCTGAGACTCATTGGTTCCAAACAAATGCGCTGGGTTTCTCTACGCAGTCGAGGGGATGCGTTGATCATCTCTGCTGCAGTTGCAGCGATGCAATGATTCCGTTCCAATGGTTCTAATGGCGATGTTCTGGTTCCACGTGAGATACACTAGTTCTATTCGTGCAACAGCAGTGATGCGCCAATTTTGCCTCATGCAGCAGAGGATGCATTGGTTCCACTGAAGCAACCACCTGGAACCACAATGATGGAACAGGCACAGGAGCAGGTGGGAAGACTTTGATACCACGGAGTCTTAGAACTGGATGCAAGCCAGCATACCATTGGACATCACTCTAGTTCCAATCAAGAGTCCAGTTCCTCCTCAGCTGAGAAGAGGGTAACAGGCAGCAGGGTAGGACAGCAGTAAAGCAGTTCTTCCAGAGCAGCTGTTCAGCAGAGTGGCAGTCCTTGTAACAGCACAGCAGTCCTTCCTCTTGACAAAGATTCTTCACAAGTCCAGTAGTGTCTGATTTGGTGAGTTCAGAGACCCAGTACTTATACCCAGTTGTGCCTTTTTGAAGTGGAGATGACTTCAAAGGGGGTCTGTGAAGTGCACATAGGTCCTCCCTCCCATCTCTGGCTCAATACTCACTACAGGGAGGTATGCAGACGTTTGTGTGGGACATGCAACAATGTGGTCCATTGCCAAATTATTTACATACAGTGTAGGGTATTAAATAGCATACTGTAGTTATGGAGCAAGAGAAATAAAAACGAGACCATACAAGGAACCTTCCACTCAATTCAATTTATATTTTTCTTTTCAATATTTTTCTAATAATTGCCCACATATGTTTAAGAAAATCATATCAAGTTTGCTCGAAAAAGTTGCATAGAAGAAGTGATCATAAAAGTGCTCATGTGCAGGATGACGTAACAAAGAGAAAAAAATTTTCATCAAAAAGGTTTAGCTTTGCAATTTGTAATAATGGCTAATGTGCCTCATTCAGCCACTGTACCGCACATGTTTGAAAACACAATTATCCACTCAAAAAGGATAATCCACTGCTAAGATTTGGTGGTCATTGAATCCTAACACACCATTCAGAAAGTTCAATGTATTCAATGCAGGCTAGAAAGAAAATGTCGACACTTCGATCCCACTGTTGCATGTGGTGATTTACATCCTTGGATGAGGGTCTTCATCAGTCGTATTGGCAGTGAAAACTACACACGCAGGCTCTTCAGTGGCAGGCCTGAGACATGTTTAAAGTGCTACTGGTGTGGTTGGCACAATTAGTACTTCGGGCCCATTAGTAGCATTTAATTTACAGGCCCTGGGCACAGGTAGTGTAGTCTACTGGTGCTCAGATTCCTAAAGCCAACAGAAAGAATACTGAAAAATTAGAGGCAAGGAGGCAAAAAGTAGGGGTGACCCTTCATAGAGGGACATTTTCCAACAGTGTCTTTGCAGACATCATGGATGGGTCACTTTTGTAAATCTGATGCTGAGCTATTTGTTGTCCATCATGTAATGCAATACTGCAATTTTTCATGCAGTGCTATGTTGCGTGAATGACATTATTTCTGCACCCTATTGTAAGCAAGCACAAGCAAGGGGTCATGTGATATATCACCTGATATCCCAATGGGTAACATGTATGCTTCACATCAAAGCACACATCTTACATGTCTGACCCTGATGTGGTGGTCTATATATAGGGTGTACCTCAAGTTTAAATCCTAGGCTAGAAAATGCATAATTGGCAGGTGACTCTTGCTGAATTATGTTCTACATCATTATATGTCCGTATTTAAATACTGTACTGCAATTTTCACTACGTGCTCTAGTGAAAGAAGGGCAGTAAAGACATGTGCCTTTAAATAGAGTTGTAGACATACCACCCAGTCTTTACACTGCCAAGAAGTAGCAGAAGTCTGCTGTAAGGCATTATTATACCTATTCCACTGTAAGATTCTGTTTTTTCTTAAAATAGTAACAATATTGTGTATCTACTTGTGCAGATGCTCCAAGTCAGTAATGAAGACAGTAGAAGTGCACTGTATACCTGATCTTTTTCTTACAATGTACATCTGCTGAAGAAACTGCAAATGCTAACGCTAGGCCATATGTGTAGAGTAAAACATTTTTCTAATAAACGCACATCCATATTAAATTACATATCATCAATAGAAAATGATTTTGTTTCGCAAAAACAGGTTTGCACTAACCTCCTTCTCTTCTTCTTATGCCTATAGGAAGATATGCTGGAAACATGGGACACAGCATTCCCCATTCTGTCCTATGGGCAAGATGGCCTTGCAACAGTGAAAAACGAATTTGGCAGTATTTCACTGTCAGGACATGGTAGGCACCTCAGTACATGTCCTACCTTTCACATACACTGCACCCTGCCCAGGGGGGTACCTTGGGCCTACTATAGTGGTGTCTGATGTGCATAAAAAGGGAAGGGTAAGGCCTGGCAAGTGGGTGCACTTGTCAGGACAACAAGGCAGTTAACAAACTGCGCGCATGCATTACAGTGGCAGGCCTGAGTTCTCTTTTTAAGGCTACTTGTGTGGGTGGAACAATTAGTGCTGCAGGCCCACTAATAGCATTTGCATTACCACCCCTGGCACACATAGTACACTTTACTAGGGAATTTACTAGTAAGACAAACATACCAATTATGGACAACCAATTACCATAACACTTTATACAGGGAGCACTTGTACTTTGACACTGATCAGCAGTGGCAAAGTGCCCAAAGCATCTAAGTTGGCAACACAATGTCAGAAAACGTTCTAGGAGGAAGGCAAACAGTTTGAGGAACTTTTGCCAAAAAGGGTCAAGTCCAACATCACTCATGAGATCATTCATCTCAGCTGGAGACCAGAAGATGCAGGAAGCCCATAGAGAAAAACAAAGCTTTCAGAACAATTGCAGGGATGTATATGAAGCCCTATTCCATCCTATGGGTAAGGGAATGTGTGCTGGCCTCCATCAGTAAGGAGAAAGAAAGGTTCAGCCACCATGAGCCTCAGTAGGATGAGGAAAAGGGAGAGTTTGCTCCAACCCAGTCTCCACAGAGTCCTGAGGAAGTGAAATGTCCTTGGAAAGAAGAGCAGCAGTTACCAGCAGAGAATGGGTCTAGTGCAGGGGGACCTTAGAAACCCAACTCCCCACAAAAATGAACAGGGCCTCTTCCTCAGACTCAAACTAACCACTGGGGATCCCGTCCCCTGGGGCAGCACCCTTAATTTGAAGGTCCGGCGGGATCCCATTCTCAGAGACTTCATGCACATCTACAGGCCAGATGTGCTGACCAACCCCTTGCCTATGTCGAAGTGGGTGGGACACACCAGATGTTTTTCATCCCCCTGCTCATGCCCCTCATGGACAAAGGAAGCACAGAGATCCCATCGGTAGCAGAAGCGGAAAATAAACTGCTCCAGCTGGGTGGGAGCAGAATGGTGAGGAAGCCAGCTCCTGCTGAGTGCGGGGAGATGGCTGTGGCCTCAGGAGCCTTGAAGCTCTCCCGGTGACCACCAACGAACACCCAAGCCTGTTGCTACCCCAAGATGGACTGGACACCCAGATATACAAAAAATGGAAAAGAAAAAGACAGTGGCATGGGACCACACAGAAATAAAGAAGAGCAGGCGAGACACTCATAGACAAAGCAGCACTGCATAATGCCTCACTATTTATTCAGTGTCCATAGTGGTCTGTTTAAGTAATTTGCCATGCAATGTCAGAAATATCAAAAAATGGCAGTTCATCTGGGGGGTCAGTGGGATCTAGGCTCTTCATTATGGGCTTGCAGCAAGTTCAAATCCCCGATCATTGAAGGTGCGCTTAAGCAATAAAGTGTGGTCTCCCATAGTTCAATTGTATTGTTTTTTTCCAGTGACGACCATGGCTATTTATTATAGTTAGAGTTCGCATCATTCCTCAAAGACTGCCACAAAGCACTAACCAAAGGGCTAGATCGATTGTTTCGAATTTTGTGTCAAGGTTTTATAGTGTGATATCTTCTTGCTAGGCTTTGTTGTGTTAGCCCAAATTCCAGACTCACTTGCACGGGTGAAGCATTATGTGGATGCCCAAAACACGTTTATAGAGTGTTATTTGGAGTTTATCCAGGATTTGTGCATCCTTGCCGTGCATAAACACAATCGCATAGGCCAGCATCAGTAGTAAGTTTGCAATAATAATTGCTAACAGTGTCTGAAAGGAAGCATCATACAGTTTATTGGCAAGAGCACTCTGCTTGTGTGTCTGGAAGTTGAATTTCTTATCAAAATATGAGCCCAAGTACTTGTAATTGTTAACCTCTTCTATGCTTACATTTCCTAGTTTGATTTTAAGAGGGGTGTTGGGTCTATTCCATATTGACATTGTTATTACTTTCTCATTTAGTGATCTTATCAAATACCGCAAGTTCTTCAATTAATCTTTAGAGTCCCACCCTTGTATGACTTAACAGTACGATGTCAATAACAATTGAGAGGTGTGTTAGGGTCAATGGTCCCAATCTTGGAGGGTGAGAATTCACCCTGTTGAGCTGGGGTGACAGATCAGTAATACAAAGATTGAACAGGTTCTGGGCAAGAACACACCCTTGCATGAGGCCAATGGCTGTAGGTATTTGCCTGGACAGTCTTTTTCCGTCTGCCACCTTAGTTTTAATTCCTGTATCAGTAGATATTAACTCAATATTAACTTCTAGGACTAATCAGGTCCAAATCGGAAAGGGCAATTAGCCTGTAATTCTCTGGATTTGCTCAATTCCACCCCCCCCCTCTGGAAAATTGGGTTTATTTTCGACCCCCTCCAGTTGTTTGGGATTATTCCCATTGACTCTTCCTCTTTTAACAGTGCCATTATCTGGCTGGCTCAATATTTCAGATCTTGCTTGAATATAGCTTGTAGAATACCATTAGAGCCTGGTGTCCCATCGCTTCTACCAGCCATGCACAGTGTAAGTATACCAGAGGAGTTGGGCTACTGCTCCATAGCAACGTTACTGGACTTTTGACACTGCCTGACTCAACTAGTTTACAATTTTCGTGCTCTAAAGAGTCCTCTTGATTTTTAAAGGTGTTCATCAAGTAAGCCGCCCAGTCTTTTTCCATGACCCACAAGGTGTTTATTATTCTTCCTTCCCTGCCAATGCCATTAATAGTTGTGCAGAAGGCTCTGGCATTTGATCATTTACAGTTGAACATAAGCTTAGCCCTGAAATCTTATGACTTCCTTCTCCTCTCTTGCCAGAGTTGTTTTTATATTGCTTTTTCCCCCCATGCAATCATTGCTGTACTAGGTTTCCTAGCCTTCCTGATTTCCCTTCTCATATATTTTCTTAGATCTAGGGTTTCTTTCATCGATACCCTTGGCCATTGGGATATTTGGCTTGCTCTAGATATTATTGCTGAGGCATGCATTAGAAGTTGTGTTGTAAAACTTATCCAGGCATTTATTGGAGTGGTAGATGATGCTATACTAGCCTCCATTATCGCTTTCGCCTTGGCGGCCAACTTTGTGAGTAAATGAAGTGACCACCTTAATCATTTCAAATTTGTTGTTTTCCGTCCCCCGATTATTGCTGATGCCAACGAATGTCTGTCAGGATTTAGGTTGATCTCCAAATGTTGATATGAATGATCACTATCTACAGAGCATTTGATTTTGTACATTCTCCTCTGTTGTAGTAGTGGGAAGGAGAGAATTGTATAATCAATTAGAATCCTGATGTCGGTCCATAATGTGTGAAATTTGGTGGATTATCATCATTTGTTCTACCATTAATTAACCTCAGACCTAAATGTTCTATTGCTGTGACCAGTTCTTTCCCAATTCGGTTAGGTCATTTGCAGAGATGGTTGGTTTGTGGATTGACTGTCTACATTTTATTTTCAGCTGCCAAATGCTCATCCTCATCTGGTGTATATATCAGACGCGTATTGAAATCATCTGTTATCATTATTTCCCAATTGAGAGTCCTGAGTCCTACTTCAGCTATCGCTTGAAGTAATTTCCTAAATAATGCAGATTTTTTTCTGTGCATTTGGATGACTGTAGATCTTTAACAAAATTACTGGTGTTTTCCAGTGTTCATGGCAGAGACTAAGCTTAATAATCTGTATATTTGAGGTCATAGTTGTAGTTGATCTGATTCAACCTTTAAAGCATTTAATATGTAGACTGATAAACCCAATTTAGGGCTTCCATTTCAATGTGTTTTATTTGCGACCACCCGGCGTAAAGTGTAGCCAGCCAGTTGCAGCGGGCCGGACAGCCAGGTCTCTTGCAATGCTATAATTTCATATTTACCCCATGTGCTTTGCAATATATACTCTTTAACTTTAAACATTGCGCAACCAATGTTCCAGGAGAGACTACTTATGGCATTTCCATTCCGTTTGTTTATCGCTTGATTTGCAGGTCTGTTGTCTGCAGATTTAGATTCTGTATATAGGTTTCCCGATTTATGCCCTTATATAGGTACAATTCACATTATCCTAATTTGGACATAGAAATCCGGCCCTTATTTAGACATTGTCCGTACAAACCAAATACCGGCATGGCCACCTACATCCGTCCATCCATGTCCCAAAGAATTCTTGGAAAACCAGACCCTTAAACCTTTAGGAATTTCCCTCAGCTTGAATATTGATTTCTCCAAGAACTCATTAAGTATGCATGAACATCTATTCCTTAGGGGTTCATTCATGACGTTCATCTGCCCGACTTTTACGTCAATACTGGCATTCCTAGACACCTTCAAGGTAAAATTATACCAGCACTTGCCCTGGCAGATTGCGGTTCCCGGAGGATTCGATCCAACCCAGACTACGTGTTTCGCCATGGCAAGTTCGGAAGGAGATCGAGTTCCAGCCCGATGCACTGACTTGACGCTGCCATCCTCCTCGCAGAGAATCCAGCTCCAGTGCTCTCTGACTTCCCTTGCGGGGGGTTAGACTATCAAGTCCAGAAAAGAGATTCCAACCTCTCTCATTCTAAGGTATGGAGCTGACTAGAACTTAGAGAAACTTTTGGCAACACTTGGCTAAACTAAAATATAGCTAGCTATACTTTAGAAATGGCACCTACTTCAAACCTCGTACTACACTTAGGTTAGGTACACTGGGGTAGAACAATTTAGAAGCATCAGATGAGTATCACATTTTAGCTTATATTATTTATGTATGTATTTTGATTCATATATGTCATAGCTACAAACCATGCTATTGCAGTACTATTTTATCTTACTGCTAACCTCTTACATATTGTGCTTCGCAGTCTGTCTTACGATTATAGCAATTCATATCTCTTGCATGAGAAATAAGACTGTCCCATAAACCCTTTTATTGAAACGCCCGTCTCTCTATTTCTGTGCAACTCTGGAGAAACGAAGCATGCACGATTGACTGAGTGAAACTGTTATCTATTGTTTCCATGATTCTGAGACTGTTCCGATTCTAAAAGGAAACAAAGATGTCATGTTTATGCGGCTGTCAGTGACAAATCCCTTCTTGTATATTCGAGAAGTTTCTTGTGACCTCTGAGTTAGCTGGCACACACAAGAAATTAAGTTTAATATACTCGATAGAGACATAATGACCTTAGTCCTATGTCAAATCAATAGTGTATTGTATTCCAATGCGCAGAGCCTATCAGGGATATAGGAACTACACTACAGGTCGTTGTATGTTTGGGGCTCAAGGCTGATGCTAGCCAGTGCCATTGGTTTTCATCTATTGCTATTTCATTTGATTTGGTGTCATTACCCTTTGGGTTTTCGTCTATTGCTTGTTCATTTGATTTGATGTTGTTACCTTTTGGGCCATAGGCATTCTGTGAATTCGAGTATACAGAGACAGTACCAGTATGGGTACACCCCCTTTTAGCGGAAGTTAGCAAGGGAGATGTAGAGAACCGTGTTGTGGGCTTGGAGGGACATATACCTCATGATTCAAATTGTTTATTTGCACTGTTTATTAGAATGATTGTCTCCTCTGAATTCCATGATGTTAAGGTTTTCCCCGACTGCTGTCTTTATTGGAAAGGAATCTAACTGATATTAAATCACTTGATTTAATGTGGCACAGTGCAGGTATCTCTGCTAACAACCTCATGGGGCATATCATCAAGGACCGGCGATAATTATCGCTAAGCTCACTTAGCGCTAGGATAATTATCGCCGGGTAACGTGGAATTTTATCGCTGAGATAGCGTGCTATTAGCAACGCTTATCTCAAAAGCGATAAAATTCCAAGCGCTAACTGCCAAATGTGAGATTATCTCTGGAAATCCAGCGATGATCTCACAAAGTTTGGCGATAGCTTGATGATAGGGCAAGGCATACTTAGCCATGATATCCACCTTACATAGGATATCATGGCTAAGTCAGTCTTGAAGCAGGCGTAAGGAAAGTAGCGATAACAGAGGTTATCACTACTTTGCTTGTCGCTCTGCAGGTTAGCGTGCCCATTGATAATTGGAGAAATGCCACTGTTGACCTATTAATTGTTGCTGTTCCAGTTGAGGTCAATTTCTTGTGGGACTTGTTATGCTGGTGGATCTCCTGGGGGAGATGAGATTGTCAGATCCAGGCTATTCTCATGTTCCTTCTCATCGGTATATAGTTTAGTTACAAGGTATGGGTGAGGCGAGATGGTAGGCAGTTTCCTGTCTCCTTACTGCTCATGCTTCACATTGCTGTAGGCTGTACTTGCCTGCTGCCTTTGCCATATCCCCCTAAGCTACCGCTGCTTGAGGGGGAGATAAGCATTTTGTCACGGGTGGCACAGGCCCTGGTCTCCTCCCTTGTTCACTACTTCCAGCTACATCTGCTTCCGAGTTGAAAGGTTTTTGCCCCAAAGTCTGCCATAAGGACTCCCAGGTCCTCATGGTCCTCTTTTAGTGGGGGTAGAAGTCGCAGGTGCCGTGTTGTAGCCGGTGGCAAGTGGGGCCCACCAGGCATTTTAGCAGGATGCACCCGGAACTAACCGTGCCTCCTTAGCGGATTGCTGTAGCACTCTCTCTCTCTGGCAGCTGATTGTCGGCAGCTACACTCACACTCACAGACACCTGTTTCCGAACAGCAAGGCCGCGTGTGACGCTGACAATTCAGGAGAATAGGCACTTCAGTAGTAGCAGGAGCAGGGAGGTGACGGCTGCTCTCCTTGCAGACTCGCTCTCGTCATCTTGCCCCAGCCAGCGTCTGTCGTCAATGCCAACATCTTGCTTTACCAAATCCGAACATCATGCAGCCGGTCTTGGCTCATCTGAAAAGCAGGATGTCTGAAGGGGCGATGAATGCCCTCTGTCCTCCTATGAAACCTCTCGGCATTGCTGGAATGGCACATGAGCCCCAGTCGGTGTCCCATAAAGGGAAGGGGGGATGGGAAGAGAGAGAGAGAGAGAGATAGAAGACACTGCCAATGCCGCCTGATCCAGCAGGGCACCCAATGCTTTGGAAGGGCAGGTTTTCGCTGTCTGTAGTGCTGTTAGGGAGGTCAGCTCTAGCACCCAACACTTTTGTATGTAAACTCTATTCACTGGAGTAGAACGTCTTTCAGGTAGTAAGAATTCTTAGTATATGCTATTACTGCCTTTAGGGCTTCACTGTCCTTATGCCTTCAAAGATAGTGACATCTCTCAGCATGACGTCAAGATATCGATTTATTGTACATCCACTTGGCTGTAGGCCAAGAGCAATCCTCTGCCAAACGCTGCCAGGAATGAAGCAGGGAAATCCTCCTTCATGCGTTGCCAGGAAACAGAGCTGAAAGGCTCCGATGCTTCACGGAAGTCCCCTGAAGTCAGATGATAAACCGGAACAAAAGCCAAATAAAGTCAGTTTATCCACAATTAAAGGACATCTTTATAATTTTCACATCATTTAGAATCACACCAACAGGTGGCATTACTGCACCAAAAATATCTCCTACCACTTCCTCTGCACTAAGACATCACCTAGTTTTAGATGTAGTTTCCCGAACAGAATCATTGAAATGTTCCACATGATACATTTTGGGAAAAACTATACCAAGATAACATGTACCATGCCATCCATGGATCAATTTAAAATATACATACTGTCCACAGAAAAAGTATACTCTAGGAATCACAGGATCCTGTCCCTCTAAGAAAAGATCATTCTTCCCTCTTGCCTCAAAATCATGTTCACAATCACTCTGTCCTAAAAATAGCGGGTCTATATAATTTTGATCAACATGTATACATGTTCTATTGCCAATCTATGATCAGGGCAGGTAAATTTCCCTTCACCCGATGGTCAATTTCTTCACTATTTCACCTATGGTGTTTTTTAAGGTTTAAATCAGTTTCAGAATTGGATTCTAGATCTCTCCTTCTGTCCGCCACCAAATAAAAACATGTCCTTACCACATCTGACATGGAACAGGTCAAATTATGTCTATGTACATATGCAGACTCCAGTGACTTAAATGATGGAAAATACTTGCCTGCAATCTCAGCACCTTCGAAATAAGGATTCTTATTCAAATGTTTGAACGTGGAAACTTCTGAAAGAACTAAATCATAGTTCGAAAAATAGTATTGAAAACTATTCTGACAATAGAAGGCTATAGGAAATCCCATATGTTTAAGGGTTATGGTGGTATGTTATCCCCTCTGCAACAGACACAGCAACTGAGTGCACATGTAACAATCGCTTGTATTCATGCTGTTAATATATCCATACAGCAATCTACAATAAGCATTTGAAGCGTGATAGATCTGTGTGCAGTTTTTTAACCCCCCCACAACTGTAAGCTATTACCAGCAGGATGTGGTGTAGGATGAGCAACATTAGGCTTAACTTCTACTGACGCATGTAGCTGTATATAATCCTATAAGCACGATGATTATTATGACAACTACAGCTATTAATGTGCCTGATGTAATCTATCTATTCCTATTAGTATTAGAATTGCCTTCCATTTCTTCGTTATAATCTAAATCATTGTTGCTGGATTTGGTCCTTTTTGCAGGGTCATCCCTAAACTTTTCGCCTTCCTCCTGGTATTTCTTCTTACCTGGTGTTGGTGGTTTTAGGACTCAGAGCACTTTATCACTGCTGTGCAGTGTTAAAGAGCATGTGCTCTCTATGGTAAACATGGTAAGATTGGTCTAAATCTGTTTGGCATGTTTAATTTACCTATCAGTCCCTTGTAAAATGGTATTTCATATACCCAGGGCCAGTAAATTAAATGAGCCGCTCGCAGCTGTGTGCAGAGTTCGTGACTTTGACCTTAACACCCTGTTCGTTTGCCTACAGAAGTGGTGGAGTGGAGCTTTGGTCATTTTACCGTGGCCGAGGAGAGTGTGAGGCGCTTTCAACAGGGGCCGGGACTGCGAGACCCAGGGTTCCGCGCAGGATCAACGCAGCGCACCTGGAGTCTCTTCCCGCCCCCTGCTCCTCCTATAAAATCGTGCCCCTGACGCATAGCGGGACGCGTGTGCGGGACGCCGGACGAAGCCCGGACAAAGGGCGGACAGTCTTAGACAGTCCGAGACAGGCTGAGACTGGACTGGACACGCTACTCAGCCCTTACTGTCTTCGTTTTGCGTGGTTTGCAGTAAGACTATTCATACTTGTTTCTACTTCTCGGATATACCGTCATCCATTATAACACTGTTGTTATTTGGTTATTATTACTAGTTCAAGAAGAATGCCTAAAAAGAATTTAGCGGCGGGAGGTAACTCAATAGAAAACTATATGATACAAGTAGTCTCTAAGATTAACAACGAGAGGCGCGAATCCTTAGGTCTTAGCCTGTCCCCTAACTTATCTCCCCTAAGCCCTTCACCTGATTCACCCTGGATTGATAAACCTTCTCAGGTCGAGGGAAGTGCAGTTTTAGACTCTGATACCTTAGAACATGGCATTTCAAACCTGAGTACTCGTACAACACAGGGTCAAGACATAGCTCGGGCTAATGACTCGGAATGTCAGGTAGTTGACACTGATCAAGACCAAGATCAAATTGTGCAGGAGAGTGAGCAGCCAAATAATGAAGCTGATCCCCCAGTTCTAGATCATGCGCCACGTGCCATCAGAAAATGTAGAAAAACTCAATTATACCGTGGTGGAGTTCTTTCAGGGAAGAAGAGGGTTGCGTCACCCGTGAGAAGTAGGGACAAAAGCAGGGGGAAAGTAGAAGAACCCGAGAAGTATAATGTGGATGAGGAGTTATTATCAAGATTAGCTGATTTAATTGACACTAAACTTAAAATCTTAATTAAACCAGTAGTGACCAAATTGGACAAGCTAACTGCTGATATAAAGAAACTAGGTGCAGATCAAAAAAAGTTAGTAGAAGCTGTGTCTAATATATCAGACACAGTTACCAGCCTAGCTCTACCCGTAAAAGAGGCTCTTTTTCCTTCATCTGAGGGAGGCACTACCTCAAACACTATACACGCAAATCTACAGGAACAGTCCTCAACTACAGCGACACATCATTTACTGCCAGGAGATACATTACCCCCAATTCCGCCTGTAATACCTGCACCTACTACAGAAGAAGTTATGGTACAGTTTCTGGAAGATGCGGCTCCATTAGTACTGGTATTGGCTAACGTCCCCCCACTAGCCCCAGACCAATCAGAATCCCCCCCGGCAGTAACAAGTAAGGCCCTGCACTGGTTATCAGGCAATATGCAGCTGGCCCCGTGGGGGAAACAACAGCTAGCTGGTGACATTAAGTCAGCCAGAAGGGTCCCATGGATAGGTCAAAACCCTAAAAAATTCAAGGGTGACTGCATTATTATAAATTTTGCCAATTCTGCAGTTTTACCAAACATCCTGCCAAATATTTTGCCGCCGCAGCGCAGAAGAGGTACCATCATTCCTCTCACCCTAGAATTTTTCGGCAAAAAACAGCGGAGCATGTCCTATCCTAAGCCTACCCATAATTTCACCAGGCCTATATGGCCAGCGACATCTAATGGCTGGGGTTTTGAGGTACCAACTAATAACTGGGGGTATAGTCAGGATAGAAGGGAACGTCCAATACGACCACCCCCTCCAGATCAATATTACTCTACTCATTTTAATAATCACTTTAACATCCCCATCTCCAATAGGTATGGCATCTTCTCAGATGAGGGGGGACTGGATGGGGTGGAATGACTACCTGACACATCTTCTAACCTCCTCCCCACCGACCGATTGCCAGAAGTTACAGACTTTGGAGATATTCTACAAGGGTTAGAACCGCAAGGCAGTAAGGATGGGGGTTTGGTTGGCTGGAATCAAATAGATATACCAGGTTTACCCACTGATATAAACCCAGCCTGTCCTCAAGCTTGTTCTTCGGCTAATCCCGGGACAGATGGGGTACGCTGCTGTACAGGCTTAACACCTATCACTCAAATTGTATGTGGAAATGTGGCTATAATACAACATGAACCAATTAAATATAAGGAGGGGCTATTATCCTGGAATATAGCTGGACTGCAGGATAAATTGTTTAATATAGATTGGTTATCCTTTGTTAAAAATTACCCCGTTATATGCCTCCAAGAAACCTGGGCAGTGGGGAAAAATATACACATTGACGGTTATGAGAGTTTTATAACTTCGGCAGTTCCTTCACCTAGTGGTAGAGCTAAAGGGGGTTTGGCAATCTTTGTTAACTTATCACTAATATGCCTTAAAACTGTACATCACTCTGGCAATAATAATATTCAGGTTGTCGAATTTAAGAGGGGCAGTACAAGTTTTGCTCTGATCAACTTTTATAACGCAGTGAGTCAGTCTGGCGATTGCAATATGGAGTCATTGCGTGAATTCCTAAGGGCCAAAGATGATTCCCTTCCCCGCCTTAAGATAATAGCGGGTGATTTCAACACTCATTTATGTGGGAATCCTAGCCTGAGTCCTGTTGGTCATTTGGGTTGTAACAATCTGGAAGGAATACACTTTGATCACTCGCGAAGGGGTTCATGTTTAAATGACTTAATGAATGAATATAACCTTTTCACTGCTATGTCAATAGTTGAGGAACAAACTGTATTTTCAACCCCTACTTTTAAAGGTCACGCAACAGGGTCATATATAGACCATATTCTATTATCGGCAGAATTTGTTAATTTTGTTGGGGATTTTTCGATTATTTCAAGCATTTTTAGCGATCACAATCCTTTATGTATTACTATGGGTGTGAACTTACTCGAAAAACATAACCCTCGAGAGGACTGTGGTACCACTAAATGTAT
The DNA here is from genome assembly GCF_964204655.1 of Triturus cristatus. NCBI lineage: Eukaryota > Metazoa > Chordata > Amphibia > Caudata > Salamandridae > Triturus > Triturus cristatus. Next base: position 851,884,993 of record NC_140588.1, on the reverse strand, counting down.
TAATGGCAAGCGACGCTTAAAGTGGTCAATGGTGGACTGTAAGCAATTTTATTTTTCTATCAACAATGTATGCCATCATGATCTGATAACATGTACATCTACTGCTTCAGCACCATTACAAATTCTGACGTCTTTTAATGAGATTGCTAAAAAGGTGGAGTCACTTTTAACGTTACCTGCTAAGAGGATAGCTAACTCATCCAATAATCCAAAATGGTTTGACAGCAACTGTTCGAAGGCCAGTCGCGAGCTCAAGAAAGCATTAAAAACAAACCAGAGAGATCCTTCAACCATCAGGGTGTTGCGGGCTGAGTACAAAAAGTCTCTTGCCATTCGCAAACGTGCTATTAAGAAAAGCGTTTGGGAGTCCTTGTTAGATCCAGAGATACTAAAAAATAGCTCTAAGTTCTGGGAGATCATTAACAAGCCCTTATTTGATCATCCCAGTATTTCAAGTACAGGCACCAAAATCCCAGAAGAAGTTTGGATTAACCACTTCAGTTCCATTTTTAAAGGTAATGGTTCCCAGGTACAATGCAGTCTAAAAGAAATTAGTGAAAAATCCCTGTTCTTCACAACTGATGAGGTAATAAAGGGCATAGAAGGCCTATCAAACAACAAGGCCCCAGGACCTGACGGTCTCCCTCCTGATCTTTTTAAATCTTGTATAACACTCTGGGCACCGGTCCTTACAGCTGTACTTAATGCTGCTGTGCTTTGTGGATGCCCAAAATCATGGGGGGTATCCACTATTGTGCCTATTTTTAAAAAAGGAGACCGCAGTAGCCCTGCCTGCTATCGACCAATATCTTTAATAAACTCCGTGGTTAAAGTTGTGGGAGGAGTAATTCTGAACAGATTGGTCAGATGGTCAGAAGAAAATAATATAATATCTTCAATCCAGTATGGATTCAGGCCTGGTCATTCTACGATTTCACAATGTTTAAACTTATACCTCATCATCGCGAAGTATACTAAGGCTCGAAGAGGAACGATCCATATGGCGTTCATGGATCTTTCCTCGGCTTTCGATTGTGTGAGCCGGGGGAAGCTCTGGGACGCCATGCTAAAAATGGGTGTGGATCCAAACTTAGTTGATTTGTTAGATGATATGCACTCGGACACCAATGCAAATGTCAGATTCACCCAAGACCTGAATGTGACCAAAGACTTTGGGGTGCATCGTGGTGTCCGACAAGGCTGCATCCTGGCCCCATTCCTTTTTAACTTATACATAAATGATCTGGAAGAGCATCTTTTAAGCACCAATACGGATTATCCGTACATAGGCCGTAGGGGGCTGCCAGTCCTTTTATATGCGGATGACGCAGTTCTCCTATCAAGAACAGCAAACGGACTACAAATCTTACTAGACTCCTTCCATTCTTTCATGACCTCAAGAGAGTTAAGCATTAATAACTCTAAATCATACATAATGAAGGTCGGACAGGGAAATAAAAAAGTAAACTGCCTAAATGTAAATGGTGTACGTATTCCTACTACACATACATTTTCCTATCTCGGGGTCCTCTTTGACAGTCAATTAAATTGGGGACCCGTGATTGAAAAAAAGAAGGGAGAAGTCACTAGGGTAAACGCGGCAATAATGGACTTTTCTAAGAAAGTGGGCAATAGTCCAGTTGCCGCCTTGCTCCAACTTTACCAAGCAAAAAGTGTCTCCACAGCGTGCTATGGAAGTGAAATTTGGGGTTATGTTCCTCCGGATCCCTTACAGACTGTTGAAAATAACTTCTTGAAATTAGTATTAAGGGTTCCCAGGGGCACGGCCAACTTCTCCGTGCACGAGGAACTGGGGGTTTCCTTCGTAAGTGACAAGATTGCTGTTAATCCCATGTTATGCTGGATGTATTGTTGGTTAAATGATAACATTCCACTAACCCAGCTTATTTTAAGAGAGTCACTCACATGGGACAACAGGATGAAGGTTCCCTGGTTAAAGTATCTTTTTAAGTGCTTTGCTGATCTAGGTCGCCCTGAACTCTTTTTATCCCCTGAATCGATCACTAAACAGGATGTTATAACGGTCAAGAAAGCTTTTATTGATCTTAGAATCCAAGATAGGGAATCACGTGAGCTAAAAAAAGAAAGTGTTCGTAATCATGTATTAGTAAAAAGCACCTTGCTCATGGAACCCTATTTATCCTGGCAATTGTCCAGTTATGACCGTTTCTTACTGATCAGGTTCAGGTTTAATCTGTTTCATTTTCTGCTGGCTGTACCTAGGGGATCTCATCGTGGACAAGTGTTGCCGGCTTGCGGCTGCGACGATATGTCTCCGCAAGACCTGGCACACTTTCTTTTCTTTTGTCCCTTTTATACTGTACCGAGGAATCTATATTTAAAACCCTGTCTGAAAAAACTAAATTTTATACAATATCGTCCTGCACTGCATTTTCTACAGCTATTAAGTTGTGAATATACCTTGTATCTATGTAGTTTTTTAAAATTGGCAGTAAAATTTAGAAATAGTATGGAAGGATAAAAATAATATATGAATTGCTATTACCTCTTTTTTATAATGGACTCCACAAAATACTCTGAATGCTTGTTGTATATTTGTCTTCACCTGCTTATCTTACAACTGTATTTTATCTTTATGTATTAATGTGTTCTTTTTAAATGTAGTGTAAATGCTTTTATGGTTGTCAATTCGCACAACCGAATAAAGTTTATTGACTTGACTTGATATACCCAGGGCCAGTAAATTAAATGCTAGTGGTGAGCTTGCAGCGCTGCTTGTGCCACCCACCAAGGTAGCCTTTCACACCTGTCTCAGGCCTTTCACACCTGCCATTTCAGGGCCTGCACGCGCAGTTTGCTGCTGCGGTGACGTGGCACATAAAGTTGTTGCCACGTCTGTGACTCCCCTTTTACTACGTATCAGTCAACCCTAAGGTAGGTCCTAGCTAGCCCTATGGGCAGGGTGCGCTGTAGGTAAAAGGTAGGACATGTGCCTTCACTGTGTGGCATGTCCTGGTAGTGACCAACAGCCATTTTGGTGTCTCACTACTGTGAGGCTGCCCTCTCATAGGAATGCATTGGGAGTTCTGTGATATGTGTTGCAGTGGTAATTCCTGACATGAGAGGAGTAGCGTGGTCAAGTTTGGTATGTTAGTAATAGTGGTAATAAATGCTGCGCAATGTTATTTGCAGATTTATTATCACTATTTTAGAAATGCCACTTTTAGAAGTGGGTATTTCTGTGTGCTAAGTGTCTTTGTGCCTGCCTGTTGTGTATTGCATGTCTGGCTCTGGAGTGACAGAGACTGGGGAGGTGCAGTGGCTCCAGAGGGGCTGTTTAAGTTTGCGCTAGGCTGAATAGGCCCATCTGCATTTGGAGTAGTGGGAGGAGTAGCACCTGGGCCTGAACAGGACTTTGCCTGGTTTACGCAGTGCTGGCTCCACCCTCCCTGAGGTGTGTCTGGGGCCAGAGCCTACACTGACAAAGGAAGATGTTGTGCACTGCAAAGAAATGTGTAGGTGAACAGGTTTGGAATGGGCACAGAGCCCTGTGCCAGGGGGAGAACAAAGACATCTCTGGTATAAATATTGAAGCTGTGACCCCATGAAAAAGGGCTGCTGTTGGTGCTACTGTGCATATTGGTAACTTGCGGCCGGCAGGCTGCTGGATGGCCAGGAAGAACTGCCACTGGGGGATAGACCTGCTGCCTGCTTGGCAGCTGAAGGGACTGCTGTTCTGCTGAGGTAATCCAGTGGGCTGGCCTGCCTGTGCCAGCTCTTCCTTTGACAGGTTCCTGGAGAAAAGCGCTGCCTGCTCCCTGGTTGTGCCTTGAAGTGGGAGGCAGGCGGAGCACCTAATTTTCTCCTTATGCCCCGGACCAAGGCTTGGAACCCTGCAGGATTTCTGCCCAGATGTGCTCGAGCCCCTATCGTGGGCTTGTGTTACAGAAGCACTGGTGAAGGGCAGACTCTCTCCCCTGCAAGTCGAGAGGACGCAGGTGAAGTGCTGCCTATTTTTATGCCCTACAGCCCCTGAGAAAGCACGTGACAGTGCTCCTTCCCCGAGCAAACTGGACACTCTTCGATCCGAGGTGCCTGTGGCTGAAAACCCAAGCCGACGAAGACTTTACTCAGTGAAACCGGAAGACAGGCAAATGTCTGTGCCTGGTTGCGGGTGGGGCTTACGGTAAGGTGAGAACCATAAAACGGAAGTCAGGAAAAGCCAGCCTGACTGGGGATGGAGCTTTCCCCAGAATAGGAAACCAGGCAGGAGCTGTGCCAGGTGGTGTGCGGGGTCCACCAAAGGAGATCGTGCAGGAGCCTCGTGGGCTCCGAGGACTGGGAAAAAGGGGTCCCCCCCACCAGTGAACAAGCAAGGAGCCCTGGTCTTCTCCAAAGACGCAGCAGCGCCTCGTGGTCCTGGGCCACTGCATCCGGTTCTTCCACGTCAGGAGGCTTTTTGAATGCTTCATGCTCAGGGTAAGCAGCGCTCCGCCCTCTCCCAGCCGGTAGAGTACGCAGCAGCCAGGTGAGAGCAGTCGGCCTCACCACACTTGGCCAGGGTTGCAGCTGCCCCAGATGGATGTGGGCAGCTGCCAGAGTGACCCCTGGCCCCACAGCCCTACTTTTTGGGCCAATGTCTGGTTGAGAGTTGTGATAATTCGGGGTGACCTCAACGGTGGCCCCCCTCCCTACTAAAGAAGGGGAGAAGCTGTAGTAGTCCCCAAGTGGGAATGAACTACTCTGGACTACCAACCAGTACAAGCGGTGAGGGCAGAGGCACTGAGATGGGGGCCAGTGGGCTCTTGGACATTGTGGCACATGATGCATTATGATTATGCCTAAGAAGGGCCTGACGTGTGGTGATGTTGCCCTACATTTCTGCTGATTATATTTTGCATTCTATGCTAAGCTCAGCCAGGTTGTCTATGCATAATGTGTTTATGCTGTCCTAGTAATGTGTGCACCTAAGAAGTGATTACCTCGCACTGTGGAATAGGTACCGGCCTAAGAGGGGCCTGATGTGATTATTATGTTTTGTATAATATGCTGTCCTAGGTGACATCGGTATGCTCATGCCTCATGTGTTTATGCTAAATGCAATATTACCAGTAGTTACTGGTTGTTTTCACTACCTGTGAGTTGTGATGGTTATGACAGTTGCCTGATTGGCCCTGTAGTGTATATAATCCCTGCAAAGTCATACCAAACGCCAGGTGGCACAGTGTATATATGTGAATATGATCAAATCTGTTTTATGGATAATACAAAGGCTATTTTACGTAACTTTGTGTAGAGTTTCTTTTGTGGTGTGCCTAGTGTGTCCCTGCTGTGTGTTGAGCAAATGCTTTACACAGTGCCTCTGGGATAAGCCTGCCTGCTCTGCCAATCTACCAAAGGGGTGAGCAGGGGTTATCTGCTGTGTGTAACTCCCTTGCTCTTACTATAGTGGTGGTTTCTGCCTGGCTTAGGTGCTGGCTCTAGCCAACCAGAAAGGCCATTTCTAACAATTGTGTGGAACACAGCAGCTACAGAATATTTTCTGTCAGTTTCCACCTGTCAAGCAGCAAAACCTACTTAAATTAATGTTCAGAAAAATTACGAACAAACTCTTTGTACCCTTCTCTCTTTCCTACAAAGACTTGTTAATGTCTCTAATAATAAACAGTTCAAGTTCAGTAACAATCAGATGCAGAATTATGTATTTCAGTTCATCAACTAGCACATGTAATTAATTAGTAACCAACAAAGGAAACCTGGCCACATCTACAATAAGGTGTCTCAAGGCACTGATTTCACTAACAAAGGAAGTTCCAAAATAAGATCAATCTGAAGAGCATGTTCCCGAAGTTTCAGTTGAAATTTCACAATGATTCCAGAATTCCCAGAACTCGTTCTCTCTGTCATTCAAAAGGAATTTAGTCCATTCAGTAGAAGAGTACATTTGACAAGGCACTCTTGCTTGCTTTTACCTTCTGAGTGAATTCCCCTCTCCTTCCTTGTCATCAGAATGGTATTCACATTATCTTCTGGGATAACTGTGAGGTCACCTTCTCCCTGCAGAACCAGTACCCCCTTCTCCTGCCTTCTTGGCCAATATTCTCCTGCAGCCACTTGTGTTATACAGCACCAGGCCCTTCATCGGGCTCCAAGTGTGGTTCAGTCACAACCACAGGACTAACCCCTTCATTTTCAGCTTTGACAACTGACTATCTAGGACCCCCCTCAGATCCTTGCTGGTCCCCAACAACTTGACTAACCTGCTGCTGTTGCCTCTCAACTACCACTTGTGCTTCCATGAGAGGTGCTATAACATCAGCAAGCAGGCACAGAATTTAATGAGTGTGGGCAGCATGCATCTAATTGGGGAGACCTCCACACTTCACAGCAGTCATGGTGACAAGGATCACCTAGCATGGCACACACCAACGAAGCTCCAAACAACCGTTTCGTATGTGTCTCTTTACCAGGACCCAGTCACTGGGGTTGATATCATGGTACTGCTCCTGGTGAGACAGGAATATAGCAGCCTCACCCTGATGAGACACAGAACGCACCGCATCACCCTTCCTTTGCAGTGAGAAAGTACCAGATCATCAGTAATGTTCACAAGTACATTTGGAAGACTGGCTGGCAATGTCATTGCCCTGCCCATGATGATCTCATGGGGGGACAATCCTGTCCTTTGATCAGATATGCTGCGAAGACTCATCAACACAAGAGCCAATGCAGCAGGCCATTTCAAAGACGTAGAAGCACATACACTCAACAAGCCTCGATTTCAAAGTCCCATTGACCGTCTCCACCAGACCTGAAGCCTCAGGTATGTAGCTACACTGCAGTCTCTGTTCAATTTGTAAAGCAAAACATATCATCCTCATGGTTTTGTTATTAAAGTGCATGCCTCGGTCAGATTCTAAAGGAGTTGGAAAGCCAAATCTAGGCATTAACTCCCTCAAAAAAAGCTTTTGCGCTTTAACCCCTTCGGTGCTCATGATGGAATGGTTCCGTCATGACCCACGGTTGAGCTGTGCTCATGACGGAACCATTCCGTCATGACCCCGCCCGCGCAAGATTCCGCCAGCACAGCGGCGGAATCTGCGCAGCATCGAAGGGGTTAAGACTGTAGTTCCTTCATGTGGGACATGCCACAACTCATAGAGAAAAGAAACACACAATGACCAACACATACCTCAATCCATTGCACATAGACATCTCAATGAAGTTCAACCACATTCTATTGAAAGTACCACCTGACCTCCCCATGTGAGTCAATGTTACTGTAGTTATTTTTCCCACATTATTCTGTTGAGACACAACACATCTGTGGCACAATGCCTCAGCCATCAACCTAAACCTTGGATTGAACTAGGTCTGAATAAAAGGTGGGCTATTGTCGTCAGTGGATGCCGAACCTTTCCCTAGTAGCCATGCAGAGCATCACATCCCTTCCACATGAGTAGGACCATGATAATATCTGGCTATTGGGGGTAAAAGGCTGCTAGGCAACACTGGTGTCCCATATCCTGAAACCCAAATCTCATCCTCATCTCTCTTGACACAACCTGCTTTTATTCAACTCTGTTATTCCGCTTCTGACACTTCTTCATGCAACCTCTTGACCTCCTTCCAAGTATCAACTATAGTGTAGTGGAGATGGGGTTCAATGTGCACACATTGCTATGTTAGCATAAGCGCTTTAGATGTAAAACACCATCTTGCCACTTTGCTGCTTTTGCACACGACACTGCAGGCAGCTGTAATTACAAGAAAAACTGCTTGCTTGCTTTTTCTTCACATGAGAATGGTCTGTTGTTCACATCCCTAGATGTGCACCGCGACCTTTGTCTGAACACTGTGTGCAGAAGCCATCAAGGTCAAATAACAACGTATGCTTTTGAATTCAGGTTGATCAGCCCACGCTCTAGCCATAACACGCACACAGCTGCAAATATCTGAAACTCGGGTGCCTTTAATATTGCATTTGCATGCATGATTCAAATACTTGGAGAAAACCTTTTCCAGACACAGAGCAGAGCTGATCCTGTGATGTGAATCACCTAAGCTGATATTTACGGTATGGGGTTCACCATTCAAGCCTAGAGACCTTCTAGTTCAAGTTTCAAGTTTATTTTATTATGATAAGGAACTCTTTATGAGGTCCACATAAAACAACATATACATGCAAAACAAAAAATACATAATACATTATTCCATCACAATTACTCGAGACATCTTAATACAGGTCCAAAAAACATTTAAAAAAGTTGTACAGTTTAAAAGCAAACATTTCATTAGGAGGATTAATCAAGGCTGCCTTAAATGAAGAAGCAGATAATATGTTGAGTTGTAAGCAAATTGGTCTTAACCATCTACGCCTGCAAGACATCAGTGCAGAACAAACAAACATGACATGATCTAAGTCCTGATCATACAATTGACAAAGATCACAGCATGCCGAATGACCATACCAGCTGGCATGTAGAGCTTTCAGGGGAAGCAAATTATGTCTTAATAAGAACACAAGGCGCCTGACGCCATGGGAAATGTTCCAAAACATATACGATTGAGCTTTCCGCAGGGTATAAGAATCAATAACAGGCGTACCACCTCTTTTCGCTAAACAGAAGTCTCTATCCTGACAAAACCCCAATTCCCAAGAGGCTGACTTCAGAACAGTTTTTAATGGATGAGAGGATAATAAAAATAAAGTCTCCTCATCCAATTTCAATTGCAACACGGCAAATCTGAAGTTTTTTACAATCAGGGAGAAATCATTAAAAGATCCTAGTAATTCATTTTTTATAAGATCTCTTAAGGTATTAGGTTCACCTTTAGATAGAGCTACTACCCAACGTATTATACTTGCCAGACCTTGAACCCAACTGCTACGTAAACCCAATTCCTGTCTCAGAGAAGCAGTCGAATTTGCTGTACCTACAGACATTAAACTGCGTAAAATTTTCCCTTCCACAGGGTTTAAAAAACTCCACTTTTTTACATCAATTAACTCAATTCCGTATAACAGGGAGGCCGGAACTTTCGCTCTGAAAACATCTAAAAGAATAGAAAAATGCCTTCTACCTGTGGCTTTATACAGGGAAACTAAACTCTTTCCCTGACAAATAGCCTTCCGAGAGTTATTGTCAATGTGTAGTTTGTCACTTAAATTATAAGTGACAATTTTACCTAGGAAGGTGTATGATTTCACACATTCCAGTTTTTTCCCCCCCACAACCCATGGATAATTAAGGCATTTAGACTTCTTTCTACCAGAAAAGCAAATCACTTTGCTTTTTGCCGTATTTATTGATAGGAAATGACTTTCCGCAAATTCAGAGAGTGCTTGCAACCGATTGTTCAGGCCCTTTGGGGTGAGATCCAAAATTAGGATATCGTCTGCATACATAAGGCATGCAATTGGAACACCACCCAAGGACGGGGCAATACCGGCGCAAGCGGAAAGTGTGACGGGTAAATCAACCGTATACAAGGAAAATAGCAATGGAGCCAAAAGGCAACCTTGCTTCAACCCATTGGAAGTGGGAATTAATTTAGATACACCACGTTCACCTCCAAGTAGAACTCTGCACCAGGTGTCAGAGTAAAGGGCGCAAATTAACTTGATCAGGAATGGGGGCATACCTAAGTTAAATAACTTTCTCCACAGCAAAATTCTATCTACTTTATCAAAGGCGGTGGAGAAGTCAATAAAGGCGCCATATACCTGACCACCACGGATTTTCACATATTTTTCATTAATAACTTGCAATGCAGTCAGGTTGTCTAAAGTTCCATGATTTTGTCTAAAACCTGTTTGCTCCATGGGAAGAATTTTATGTTCAGATACCCATTGATTCATTAAAGTAAGCACACATTTTGCGAAAACCTTACCAATGGCATCAAGCAGAGCGATTTGACGGTAATTTTGCGGTAGATCTCTTGCCCCTTTTTTATATAAAGGGACAATAATACTTCCTTTCCAGGAGGGGGGGACTGTTCCATTAGAAAAACAAAATTTAAACACTGGAAAGAGTATTTTACTCCAAAGTTCACTCTGGTGTTTTAATACTGAAATTGGGATTTTATCAGGGCCCATCGCACCAGAGGAACGCATATTCTTAATGGCATATTCAATTTCCTTTTCCGTTGGACAGTTAAGTATACGTGAGACATTATCAGATTCGACATTAAAAACTTGAGAATTATTATTACTGTACAACTTCTCGATATAAAGAACCCACACCTGTTCCTCAATGGCAATAGGCGTAGGACTGGCTCTAGTACCACAGCCTTTGCCAATTAAGGACCAGAATGTCTTGGCTTGGCCATTATAAGAGACCTTCTATTAGTTTCATAAAACTAGCTTACTAGTGAAGGGAGGGTGGTTGTTTTCCACTATCATTTGTAATATGATTTCTTCCTTCATTTTCTATGGTATTGTAACAATGCTGATGGTTTTATTTTTAATAATTTGTCTGCTTATGTTAGCCAAAGTACTGCCCCTTAGAACACGTAGTTAAAAATAAACATTTTAAACTTTACCGTGTCTCTGATTACTCTTGATGTGGAGTGATATGAGAATAATAACGAAAAGCTGTTTCTGATTCCCACCATTCTTGAGAGTACTCTAAGTCGCTTGTTCTGGGTTGTCTAATTATTGGTAGCTTCGAGATGATACGGAGAACGAATGAGACACTGATGCTAGTCGGATATGGGTTCTGGGTACTGAGGTGAGTTTTTTAGTATACCACAATTCACTGAGGTCCTGGTTTCCTGCGCATAGTTCTGTGCATGAGCAGAATCCCTGCAACATGGCGCACCTAACGTTTGGTCTTATGATTGAGACGCCTTAGTAGTGCTTATATGAGTCCACAATAACCTCACTGTTTTTGGTTGACGGGAGTGACGGTTGAAACCTACCTAGATAGTTATTATGTAGGTTCTCTCAAGCTTGACAATTAAAAAGGTTTTGTTTTATCTCATACCCCTTTTTGTGCTACAGTTTATATAGATTGTTTTTCTTCTCTGTGTCCTTATGGCTGAAGTCGCTATTGCAGCGCATAGTCGCACACCACTCCAGTGTCATTTGACTAAGTTCGGGATGCCCGACGATGGAATGTCTGTTATCTTTGTAGTGAGTGCTGATGCATCGCATCCCTCTGAGCTATTTTACTCTTGGGTTACTTTGCCGGAGGTGAATGCAGATGATAATATGTTTCACTCGTACACTCCTACGGCAGTCCCGGCTAATTACACGCCATATAGGACGCTGGAAATTCCAATTTCTGCTTGGCAGCATCATATTTGGTTCAATGGCGCCCTTCCCCACACGGTTACACCGGTTTGTTTAGGTCCCTTGTCCATTCCAGGGGCCACTTGGCCAGTCTTGGCCAGGTTTACACCACATCCACGTTATTTGCAAGCCCCGGTGGATGAGTTACGTCAACTCCATACTGCCCTAATTACAGTGCATAGGGCTTCAGTGCAATACGTTTCACGCAATGTCCAGGTGGGTGCACCTGGGGTTGCGGCACAACCAGCTGGCCTGGCCGGTATAACTATTAGTCCCGTCATGGTTAATTTGGTAATGGGCAAGAGCCCCCAGAATAAGGGCGATATGTCTTATTGGCTTGCTGAGAAATTTGACCAGCTGGAAGCAGTTTTTCCGAATTCTACTCCTGTGGAAAAACACAGGATCCTCACCATTAATTTACAGATAAACTTAGTCCCAGAGGTAGCTGATTGTGACAACTGGGGTAAAGGGTTTGCAGCAGTCTACTCGAAGTGCTTCGGCACCCCGTCTATGGCTGTACTGCCCTCCGTGATCAAGCGTGTTCAGGATCAACATGGTCCGGAGGCGGCAGTTGAGTTAGGAATGAGGCTTGATGGCGTGTTCGACGTAGTGGCCACGCTCATACTTGCTAACGTCAAGGGAGATGCGGTTAACTTTCAAGTGTCGCATGAGCTGCGCCTCGTTGCTGATGTCGATAAACACCAGCAGTTACAAAGGATTATTGCGGAGGCTTATACAACCATTGGCCGCAATAGTTTGGGGGTTAAGCCATTTGTTCAAACAACAACGCAACCGCAAGCTAAGACGGTAACGTCTTCTAAAGACGACCGTCCAGCTTTTCCTAAACAAAATTGGAAAACTAAGAAACAGGGGAAGCAGCAACAGAAACAGGGGTCTTGTCCCGCGTCGCCGGTTCAAGCGACTACTGAACGCACATATGATTTGCGTGATCGCACTAGAATTAGGTCTCTTGATAGATTTCAGGTTCCTGAACAACGTTCTCCTCGTTCTTCACAGGAAACATCGGTCTCACAGTCCGGTTTAGGAGAACGTGGCAAAGGTCGGGGTGCCCAACAAGGACGTGAGCAGCTCCGCCAGGCTGACGGTAAAAGCAAGCAGGAAGAGTTTACACGTCAACGACCCCGTTTCAGAAGCAGAAGGTTGCTGCACTAACAGCGAGGTAAGCCACAGATAGTGAGAACGCAGCTTCGGAAACTGACATGGGCACTAACGCTGATCGACAGCACAGTGGAGGTTACAGTAGTGCGGCAAGCACTGCGTCCATATCTGAAGGCGACAGCAACTGACACATTCATTACTGTTGAAACTGCTGATACTAGAGTGGCTCCCCCTGACAGACTATATGACATAGTCCTTTTAATAGAAGGTGACATACAACGTACCATAAAAGGGATTTTTGGGGAAAATCTGACCTCTACATATGACATTCCGTTAGGAGAGGCAGACTGGCCCCCAGCTTTCATTTTGGCCGCTCCTAGAGGGGAGGAGGTAATCCTCCCATCTTTCACGCACACTGTGCCGAAGGATCAGGCTCAGAACTTTGCAGAAGAGTGGGCTCAGGTACTTGCTCCGGCGTTGTACCGTATTCAGGTTGGGTGGGATAAGTTGTCGCCAAGCCATGAGATTCCATTACGGTCTACGCCCCAGCCCCAAACCCAATATCCCATGCGCCACGAAGCTAGATCTCACGTCGCAGAAATCCTTGAACAATTGGAATATGTGTGTCACCCATGAATAATCCTTTATTCACTGTAACCAAACCTGATGGGTCGTACCGCCTAGTTTTGGATTACCGGCATTTGAACTCTCATTGTCAGAATACCCACAGTTCTGCCCTCATTGATAGTCTCGTGAGAAAAAGGTTTAAGACCACACTTGACATCTCCATTGGCTTTTATAGCCATAATCTGTCCTCGATTAGTAGTCAATGGACAGCCTTTACTTCTGGCGGCAAACAAAAACAGTTTAAAGATTGGCCATGAGCTATAAAAACAGTCCAGGAGTCTTTGCTGCACATATAGTGTCTCTGTTAGAGAGCATTGACCCTGATGCGTACTCGTATGTTGATGATATCTATCTCACAGACGACGAATTATGGCCTCAGCTGTGTCGCGTTGACCGCATCATTGTCATGTTTGCGGACTTCGTTTACAAATTTAACGTTGCAAAGTCGCACATTGCAGAGTATACAGTGTTGTTTTTGGGCTATGAACTCAACAACGAAGGATGAGGTTTAGCGTCTCACTTCCTGGAGAAGTGCGCATGTTTGCGTGCTCCGACAACACTGAAGAAATTACAATCTTTGCTGGGTTTTCTGAATTTCGGACGTACTTACATTCCCGATTATGCCCAGTGTATAAAGCTGCTATTTGCCTAGGTACAACCTACTTTTTCCAAATCGAGCTGGCTGCCAGAACATTCAGCTATCCTGCAATCTTTGCAGGCTGATCTTCTTGCTTCAAAATACTTACTGACGCGTGATAACCACACTAACCTGGTAATAAGAATTGTGCCTGGCGCTGTGGGTTTCATGTACTTAACGTTCAATGAGGGCGACTCTTTGCTTACAAATCGCACTTGTACACATCGGCTGAAATGCATTTTTCCACCGTCAAGAAAGTTTTGACTGCAGTGCAGATGGCGATTCTGAAAGATAGAGCGCTGTCGCAAGGGAAATGCATGTTGATTCTGACACCGTATCCTGCCCTAGAGAAAGTAACGAATGCCAGTGTACCAAATTCTAAAGCTTTACATCAGCGTTGGATACAATGGGCCACTTCTTTGACGTCTCCGGATCTCACTTACATCTTTGATGCCTCATTGCAGGCTCAGGAGTATTTGCAGTATGAATGTGTTCATCCAGCTCCTCTGTCCTTGCGCCCGCTTGAGGATTACCATTGTGTCATTTACACTGATGGTTCGGCGCAACCGGCGACGAATTCTAAGCATGCTTATTCGGTGGCCTGCGCGATAGTGGCTGGTACTTTCGTGAATGGTGAATTCAAATCTGATGTCGTGCACAGTCAGTCATTGGGTGATTGTAGCCCAGTTGGCAGAGCTTCGTGTTCTGGTGCTTGCATTGGAGTTTTCTGATCCTCGAGTTACTACTCTTATAGCGAGTGACTCTTTTTGTTCAGTCTTTCAACGACAATTTATTCTTTTGGTCTCAAAATGAGTATCGTGATTCCAAAGGTAGCACAATCAAGCATAAAATGCATTGGGTTCGAGTCGCAGAACTTAAAGAGCATCTGCCGCTCATGAGCTTAATTCATACTCTTGGGCACCAGCAATTAGGTGTCCACACTGTCGGAAACAGCTTAGCTGATGAAACAGCAAAAACAGCAGTGGCAACATATCTAGTAGCAGCAGTTACAAGATCCAAAAGTAAAATTGATGATGACATCTTGGCAACTATTGCTGCGACAGAGAAGGGTGGTAATTACCCTCGGGGTTTCCCTTCTAAGTACTCTTATCATTTAAGTCCTGATAAAGTTCCCTATGTGAGAATTAATGACGTTGGTGACAGATTGATTTTCAACGCGGACTGCAGACTTTCCTTGATAACAGCGGCTCACGAAGGTATGGCTTCTGCCCATGCTGGCGTTTCGGCAACTGTTACTCTCTTACAACAATATTATTGGTGGCGCGGATTGTATAAACAGACTCGTGCTTATGTTCTTAGTTGTGACATCTGCCAGCAGATTAAACCTTCAACTGCTGCGCGCCCGCCTCAAACACAGTTGTACACATCTTATAAACCACTTGGGTGTGTTTATTTAGATCACTGCGGTCCTTTCTCCTCTGATACTGCATATAAGTATATCTTGGTGGCAGTGGATTCGTGCACACGTTTTCTTTGGATCTGGCCACAACGGAGTGCTGATGCTCGAACTGTCACGAGGGTTTTGCGTGTCTTTGTGGGAATTTTTGCATGTGGTACCCTTCATTCTAACCAAGGTCCTGCGTTCGCCTCTAAGGCGTACAAAGAAGCCATGAGATCTTTGGGGTCCAAGTCACATTTTTGTCTCCATACCGGCCTGAGGGCAATAGTGTCGTGGAGCGAATGAACCGTGACTTAAAGCAATCCCTGACGCTAGGGTTTTAGGTACTGGCAGGAACTGGTTGGCCCATCTGTATAGCGTTCAACGTGCACTTAATAATCTCCCTAGAAGGTCTCTGGGTGGGCGGACCCCATACAAAATGCTCTTTGGCATAAAGATGTTTGTCCCGGACCTTGATGGTCTAAACATGGCGGAGTTGACCGTACCCTTTGATGTAGATGATCACTGTGCGGTATTACAGAAACTACAAGAGACCAGAGACAGTCTTGCAAAGGGACACTTGCCCTCCACAACTGATGCTGCACTTCAAATTCCGGTAGTTGGCTGGCTACCTCGAGTCGGTGACCTGGTCCGTGAGTAGGTGGAGAACAAGAAAGAGTTCAGCCCCGCTTATCATGCTCCAGTTCCAGTGCTTGGCGTGCAGGGTACGAGAACAGTAATGTTACCTCCACTTCCTGGTCGCAAGGATAACAGGTACATCTCCATTGACAATGTCAAACTACTACGAGTGGCTGATTCTTCTTAGTATGACTCCAGCGGTCTCTTGTCCAGCAATGCTGAGAAATTCTTTTTTGGCTCCGGCAACTACCAACAGGCTTGACATTGTCATCGAGATGCATACAGTTACTAATCCTTTATTGCCTTCACTGACTGGTGGTCCAGTTGAAGATACTGAGTATACTTATCCCGTAGATGTGTCGTTGCCTGGTTTACAATCAAGTGCAGTTGACCAGTCATGTTTGTCATTTGACACTAACTCTATGCCCCATTCGAAAATTTCAATTTTTGCTGCTTGGTTCAAAAGACATTTTTTAATCCCCCTTGGACTTACATTTGGCTGGTGCTCATAACTATTTATTTGTTTATGTCCTTTGGATTTGTGGATGTATTTTTTCGTCTAGTAAATGGACACTATCTCACCGAAAGATCTACAATTAGATTAATTGATGGAACTTTGGCCCCCCACTCTTCATCACACATCATGAAAAGGGACCAGACTTTTGTGGATATTACTGCCTGGCCTGTGTTAGATGGGATTGTATTGGATGCTGTTACATTTCAAATTCATGGTCCCACAGAGGTGATTAATGTTCCCAATGTACTTCGTGTTTCTATGGGGGATGTTCTTAAACAGAACATCTGCTCTGATGATTGGGATGTCCAAGCCATAGAGGCTCTTTTTTTCTGATTTAAAATATTATGCTGCTTTTGATGCTGAAGATTTGTACTTAGACACAGCAAATTATGGGGAGTTGTTTTGCTACCAACACTATGGCAATCATTTTCTGCATAAAGCAAATACATTTAGAAATGTTGTCAATTATATGCAATGGGAACATTGTCCAGCACCAATTGAAGGCAGCTCCAAAACTTTACTGAACAAATTTACATATTTTACTGATTTCAGTGTATCTGAACCTGAAGCCTTTTATTTTTTAAAGTGGCTGCTGAGTCAGCTTCCAAAGTTAGACTGACCCACACTAAATTATTGTATTCCAAGTCCTTTATGGATGAATTGGCTATAGGGTGTATGAGCTGTGGAAAGATACCATTGATCTTAAATCTGTTTGGGGTTATAAAGCATGGCAGGTACAAGGTACAGAAGCTCTGCATCGAGCTTGGCTTACCCAAACCACATGTTGTTTTTGAATTCTATGACTTTTCAAACCACCTGCTTTGGATTGGCTACTTCTAAAAAGATGAATGCCCCCTCTATTCCTGATCTGGGCGCTTATCCGAAATGGAATAATCACACAGATCTGTCCATTGATGCGTTGCAGTCATTCATTACTAATAAATCCTTCAACATTTCTAACTTAGACCCTGAAGGGTGGTTGATATGGCAGAAGAGCTCAGATTCCTGTCAACATCGTTTTCTGGGTCTGTACCCTGGCTATATACAGGTTAGGGTGGACCCCCGATTTGAATCTTCCCATTCTGTTACTACCTATTCTGTAGGGAAGTTATGTCAGAACTGGCTGCAACATTCCACCTTGTTATCTGTTAAACTTCATTTATCAAAATTGAATGACAAAGTAGATTTGAACGATTTTGTTAAAGGTCCGGTGGGTGGCAGGTCCAAAAGATGGGTGTATGCCATTTATAACGAAGTTTGGAAATTATCTCAAATTGAAGCTGCATCCAGATTAAGGGCTATTGATCAAGCAAATTTGGAAAAAGTGCTAGCTGTCATTGATAATAGCATTAACACCCTTTCTTCCAGAATTTACACATTAGATAATATTCTTTCATCTGTTGTGGATATTGAACAGGATGATATGTCTATTTTATACCATGGTCAAACTCAATTGTGTTCTATAATGCAGTTTGCATGGACTTTACAAACATTGAAGGCTGGGAAAGGTCCATGGGACTACATGAATACATCATCTTTATTCCTGCCATTTAATCTGACTGATAAACAATAGTTCATGTCCATGAAAGATGCGACATACTCATTATTGCATATAGATAAGTTAGAACCTTTACCATTCTCTGTGGCTGAATCAAACTCAGCTGTGTGGCTTATCCACGGTTTAATCACCTTACCATTTCCATTGTTTAAGTTCAGTTCATGTATGAAGAATTATGCCCTAGGCAGATACGAACCATTGGGTACTGATTTCCTGCATGGCGTTTGGTCACTCCCATTTACATACTGGTGCCTGAGAGAAGGTAAAGAGGTTTATTTGAAAGGAGAAGAATGCACTTCCACACCTGATCACTCAGTAGTCTGTAGGAACATCCAATTGCATGGCGCCTGCAACGTTCAGGCACATAATTTAGCATGCATTATGAAGGAAAATCCTGTTCCAGCAGTTACACCCACTTTTACATTATTAGCTAACAGCAGTTATTTGCTTTAAATAATGAGGCGCGCTGTGGGATGCTGGTGGGGATTCCGTACCTTTTAACTGTCTCACAGCGCGTAGTCTGTTGTAAAAATGTCCTTTTCTCACCCTCGCATGGGAGACTGGATGTATCCATCTGGCCTTCCATCCCAACCTTGAAAGCGGAGTTCAACAGGATGAGCAGAATAAGGGCTCTATTGTCTCATAAAGAAGTCGCTCTGACTTCCTCCAGTGAAACATTCGTCCTTCACGTGGCAAACACCCGCATTGAGGTGCATGCGCTTTTGAATACTGATCCACCCCTTCATTTTGGTGCTCTGATTCATACTATATTCATCGCCTCGTCAACAACAGGCTTGGTGCATTTTTTCAAAGTTGTGGGCTCCGGCCTCGTGACCTCCTTCCAAACAATATTTGGTGTGATACCGGCATTTTTTCATTTTATTTTTTCCAGCGCCTTCGGCGGGCTAATATTGATTCTCGCCCTGACTGCTGGTGTGCTGCTGTTGGTTTGTTTGATTCGCAATGGCTGCATGGTCTGTATCACAAGACAGACTGCCCCGGCTCCTTCAACTGCGCAACCGGATGCTTGAATACTATGGAACATTACCACTGGCCACTTTAAGCGTAGCCTATCGATTATCCTTCCGGTTCTCTTACTTTACTTGCGTGCAACCTGTTTTTCATTGCCTGGACTGTCCATTCAAATGGGCTCTGGATTTGTGCCTGTCGAACACGGTGTCTCCTGCCCCAGATTATGATCGACTAATGAGTCCCTTAGTGGCTCATGAGTTGGACTGTTCTGACATCGGGATTATGGCCTGTGGAGCGGCACATGGAGTCCTAGGGAATTGGGATATATATGCGGCAGCATATGACTTCTTGGCGAGAAGTTATCTTGAAGAACACACATGTTGTCCTCTGATTGTGCTAGAGGCTCCAGTTATTGAAGAACATATATGCTCATTTACTTTACTTGCCTGGATGGCAGACTCTTTTACTGAACATTGTAATGACTTCCTCTTGGAGGCGATTGCTACTTATTGTGCCTACACGTTGACGGATGAAATTGGCAGTTTTCCGTCTTCCGCATGTCCTAATCCAGATTTTTTAATGTTTTACTCCTCGTTGGGCTGTGTCACGCCCCTGCGAGATATTAAATTTTTTTCCTATTTCCAAAAAATCTTTCGAACTATCACTACCAATTATATGGATTGGCAATACATGAACTTGGTTCTGTCTCAATCGAACTTGAACTCTGCTTTCCTACATTGCTTCCCTATTTTGTTCGTGGTCCGATCAAGGGAGAGTGTAGTGGAGATGGGGTTCTATGTGCACACATTGCTATGTTAGCATAAGCACTTTAGATGTAAAACGGCATCTTGCTACTTTGCTGCTTTACTTTTTCTTCACATGAGAAAGGTCTGTTGTTAATTCACACTAGAGGGTTCATGAACAAGGAGTGAGCAAATGCATCTACATCACCACTCCAAACTGAGTATCTCACAAAAAGTATAGAGATGCTAGTAACCAGAAATAGGCCACTAATGTGTCTTTTATCAGAAAGCAATAGAGCGAGAAACAAGAAGGAAAAAAGTCTTTATTTATAAAGACGAGAACCCTCACTCACCCAAAGGTGACATGCTTCATCATTGGGTCCCCTCTTACACACTGCAACCACAAGG
The DNA here is from genome assembly GCF_964204655.1 of Triturus cristatus. Lineage (NCBI taxonomy): Eukaryota > Metazoa > Chordata > Amphibia > Caudata > Salamandridae > Triturus > Triturus cristatus. The sequence continues at coordinate 851,865,096 of NC_140588.1, read as the reverse complement.
TATGCAATGTGGGCTACAACTCTCCAAGAGGAAGTAAGAGAGGAGCGTGAGGTGTTTTACAAGGTTACCAATTTAGGCAATGGGAGTGAGGGGCAGAGTGCACAAAAAAGTGCATTAAAAATAGCTCCTGGGTGACATAAGAAGTTTAATAATTATCCCCATGGGCTAAGATTAAAAGCAAGTGATACAGGACTGAAAAAATGTCCTGTTAGTCAATGGTCGACATGTTTCTGCCAATTGATAATAAATTCACGGCATTCATCAGGACCTCCAACGTTGTCACTCCGCTAAAAAATCAGTGAAATTTATAAAAAAAAGAAGACCATACTTAATTTGATATGGTAATTCTAGGACAGTGGCACCAGCTGCAGTCCGGTCCAGTGTCTACAAAAAACATATATAGACATCATAATTATTGTGAATTTCAACCATAGTGTACTCCCTGCACAAACACCACACATGTGAGAGCAAAACTTCACAGGTGATAACTTCGTAAAAAAGTGAACACGTACGTAACATCACTCACCTCGGGGTAATCACATCCCTAGATGTGCACCGCCACCTTAGTCTGAACACTGTGTGCAGAAGCCGTCAAGGTCAAATAATAACGTATGCTTTTGAATTCAGGTTGATCGGCCCACGCTCTAGCCATAACACGCACACAGCTGCAAATATCTGAAACTCGGGTGCCTTTAATATTGCATTTGCATGCATGACTCAGACACTTGGAGAAAACCTTTTCCAGACACAGAGCAGAGCTGATCCTGTGATGTGATTCACCTAAGCTGATATTTATGGTATGGGGTTCCCCATTCAAGCCAAGAGACCTTCTATTAGTTTCATAAAACTAGCTTACGTTAAATTTCGCTTTTATCACAATAGCTTTGTCTTATAGTGTACACTGATCTTGTAAACCCAAGGTACTAGTAACGCAATTGGCGTTTGTGTTGGAATATATGTAACACTTTTTTTCATAACGTACTCAGTTAGACATTGGCTACTGTAATGACCATTTTGGGATTAATTCGTTGTCGCTCTTAGCACATGTAAATGGGAATTTTTGAAAGTTTGCCTCACTCTATACTTTTGCCTTAAATGAGCTAATCAATAAGTTTTCATTAATGATGAAATGCCTTTGAAATATCTCAAGTAAGCCTAACTGGCTATCTTTTTATATAGGGTGTGTCCGTGTTTTGTACAATCTGGGTTTATGTATTGGTTTTATTTTATTTTCAGATACCGATAGCGGGATCTAATGGTTCCCGTTTATTATTATATGTGTGAAACTACTGCTTCTGCATTGGCGATTCATTTTGAATCTCATTCTCCTGTTGAAAACTAAAACAGCGATATGATTAAGCATTCACTAAAGACATGAATTCTCTCTAGTTAAAACATGTTTCTTGTCTTATGTTGACTAATGTCCGGACTCCATTTTGTATTGTCGTGTCTCCACGTGCTCAGCACGAGAATAGTCCTACCTTTTCGCCAGTTGCTCTTGTAATCTGCCTAGTAACAGTCTATAAATAGCTCCTTTGTCCGTCTGGCGCATGCCCAGACTTGACCACATCTGTTATCAGTTAGTCCTTGCTTGACCATGTTTTCGCGGGCTTAAGGAGTGTGTTAACTCCGCCCACATATTGGTTCTGTATCGAAAATGACCATAAAAGGTAATTAATTTTGCTTCATGTTGTATCCACCCACTTATGAGCCCCTCTGTTGTGTATAAAAGGGGACCGTGTACGCAAGTTCTTTGTGCTACTCTATGCAATACTGAAGAGTGTTGTATAGGTTGTAGGACCACCCTTAAGGGTTAATAAACTCTGTCTTTGTATTTTGCAGTTTCCATGCCAACTTCCTTCTAGTTTTTGTTACAGGAGAGCGAACCCTTGTACTCTGCGGGCCTAGCTGGGGCCTGTATTCATCAATTGGCGCCCGTCACGTGGGGCTCATCGGCGACTCGGATGCTCGAAGGACTGGTCGTGACGAAGGTGAGGAATTTTGCCGGGGATGTGATCACTGCCAGTGGCGTTTTAGTCCTGGCATCCCGAGGTTTTCTTCCTTCCCTTCCGAACTGACCTTCTGGGTGGCGCCGGTCCTCGACTGAGACCTCTTCTGTCGGTTTTGCCGTGACAGCCGTTTGGGCGAATTTTGGAACTTGGCAGTTGGAATCTGGACACTCTTGATTGGTAAGAACCGTTGTACGGTACTTGCTCCGAGTTTTGACGCCTGGGTTGGCTATTTGAGTTTGATTTGTGATGACCGGTCATACCTTGTATTGATTACTGTGAGAATATATGCATTGCAACACATATAGGCAGGTAATGTGGAGATATTTCTCCGGAGCTGTGTAAATTTGAACGGCGCAAAGTTTAAGTGCCATTTTTGGTAATACTGCATATTTTGCATTATTTTTGAGCATGCCTGCTTTTAGCGCACTCCGTAAGTGGTGCTGCTGCTTTGGAAACCGGTTGAACCTCGAGGAATCTGCTCCAGCCCCCCCAGAGGGGACTCCTAATAGGGATATGTATGTGAAGCATGGTCTTTCTTCTATAATGTACAGCACAGTATGGAGGAAATACACCAAAAAGGATCCTGAGTTGCGCTGGCCTTTGTATGGATCATTTGATATGCGTAAGATTGAGTATGTGGAACAGTGTATGTGTAAACGGCGTGCTCGGCAAGACATGTTTGAATGTGTACGGTTATGGGTGAAGGAAGTGCGTGAGCGAGAGAAACGTGAGAAAGCGCTGTTTGATAAAGAGCAACGGAAAAATGATCATGTGCGAGCACAGGAAGCGAAGCGTCGGGAGGAAAGAGAACTGGCGGAGAGACAAGAGAAAGAGCGTAGGTTGCAAGTCTCGGGTCAATATGCTGTCCGCCAGCCACTTTATCCTGTCCTTACTAATCTTGAAGATGATTTTTATTTATTAGATTGTTCTCCGCCCCCTTATGTTGGCGCGTCCGCCCCGAGATCACAGGAGTCTGGATTGGTTTCGGATAAGGTAGACACGCGGTCTATATTATCAGTTGAGCGTATGGGTGAGCTTCGGAAAATTTCTCTTCGTGCACTTAAGGGCAAGTTATCCCTCACTGAATTGTTGGACTCTTTGGAAAAGTGGCAGGATAGAGAGAAGTTGTATTTTTTGGAAACCTTTTCTGACGAAGTGATTACTGCCTTTCGGAAATATTCAGAAGTTTTTGAGCCTGATGATGTAGTATTAGATGCTAAAGCATTACGTAACGGTGTTTTTTCTCCCTTTAAGGCGCCTGCTGCGGTTCGACGGCTGTTTGCATTGCGGGACGCGGCGAGTGACCTTAAAGAGAGAGCGCGCCTAAAAGCAGGGGAGGAGGAGCAGTCGGATCCACGTATCAGCGATGACCAACCATCTACCTCCCACTCAGATAAGAGCGAACTAGTGCATGCTAAACCGATGCGAGAGGCGGCACCTTTGTATGTTCCTCCTAAAGGAGCGGGAACTAGTTCAGATATTACTTCCGCCGATGCTAAGGGATATTTTGTGTATAACTGGGTCTATACTCCCTGGCATAGGGCTGATGTTATGGCATTAAAGAATGCATTGCCTGACCCCCGCAAGAATCCAGCGGCCTTTTATGAAGAGGTTGAGGGGGCCTTGAATTCTTGTACTATGACTTTAGCAGATATAGACTTGTTTTTTGGGCTCATATTACCACCGGATATGTGGAGATCTGTGCGGAAGGTGGATGATGTTTCCGCTTTTAAGGCTAGGTGGTCCGAGATTGAGGATGAGGATAAGGAGAGAAAACCCGCGCAAAAACCACCGCGGATTATTTTAGATCTTCCTGCTGCTATTTTGACTAAGCTGAAAACGATTATTCCCCCTAAAAAGATTGACTGGAATATGTTAGCATCGTGTAAACAGAAGGTTGATGAATCAGTCTCAGATTTCTTTACGCGCTTTGAGGAGACATTTCATGATTTCAGTGGTCAGTCACTTACGGATGATACGGGTCGCCATCTTTTTGTGGATAAATATGTGGCGAACTTATTACCGGGAATAGCAGCTCGTTTAAAAGCGAGTGAAAGTTCTTGGTCCACTTCGTCTCCGGCATCCCTCCTGACTATGGCTCAGTATTATGAGCGTCAGGAGCAAGAAGCGAAGGGGCAGGAGGAGAAGAAATCAAAAGATTTGAAAACAAAGGTGATGTTAGTGCAAGTGTATGGTCCGCCTCGTCGGGGTGTCGATAGAGGTAGGGGAGGATTCTATGGTCCCCCTTTGGGTCGGTCAGATGTAAATAGAAATCAATGTGCGTATTGTAAACAGTTGGGTCATTGGGCCAGAGATTGTCCGGTGTTGTATGCATCTCCTCCGGGACGTGGTCAGGGACCACCGAGAGGTAGAGGGGGCTTTTCGAATTTCAGAGGGAATTCTAATGATCGTGCTCGCTTTGAACCTAACGCGCAGCAGCGAGATAGACCCAATGTATTTGATCGACAGCACCAGTATCAAATGTCAGAGACTGACCCCTCTGGGTACCATGATTCGCAGCATGCATAGGAATGCGTTGGATGGGGGTTAGAATCAGTTGAAGTGCCGGTTGATCAGAAGGGTCCTTATGTTTCAGCAAAGGTTTTGGGTTCTACTGATCGGTTCCTAGTTGATACAGGAGCTACCCGCAGTGCGCTGTCCAAACAATTGGTTCCGAGGGCTCCCCCATCTGGCTTAATGGTTACATCGGTAGGGTTTGATGGTACACTCTCTCGAAGCCCTCTTTCCCGACCCCTTGCATTCCATGTTGATCCCTTTTCTGCACCCTGTCCGTTTCTGCTTGCCCCGAACACGCCTGACAACATTATGGGTCTTGATATGCTCAAGCACTTCAGAGCTACGATCCGCTGCTCCCCCGATGGAGTACGTGTGATCTTAAATGATAATCACCCGATGACAGACCGGATGTGTGTGGTCATGGAGGATACTGTGTTAGCTTCCCTCCCTCATTCTTTGTGGGCTACTTCAGATACTGATGTGGGACGGATGGTGATTCCACCTGTCCATATTAGTGTCCAGGAGGGTGCGGTGTTACCGCGCCTCCCGCAGTATCGCATTTCCCAGGAGGGGGAGGAGGCACTCATTCAGATTGTGCAGGATTTGATTAAGGTGGGGGTAGTGGAAGAAGTTCCCTATAATGTTTGCAACAGTCCTATCTTACCCATTTTGAAGAAAGATACGGATGCTAGGGTTTATCGGTTTATCATCGATTTAAGGGAAGTGAACAAGATTGTGATACCCCAGTATCCAGTGGTTTCTGATATCACGACGTTACTCACTTTGGTCCCGCCAACGGCGGCCACGTTTTCAGTTATTGATTTGAAAAATGCCTTCTTTTCGATCCCTATTCATCCTGATAGCCGATACCTTTTTGGTTTTACTTTGAATAATAGGTCTTATAGATTTTGTAGAGTCCCTCAGGGCTACACAGAAAGCCCTAGCATTTACAGTCAAGCATTGAAAAGACAATTGGATTCCTTTGTTCTGCCTGAGGGTGTCGCCCTTATACAATATGTCGATGACATCTTGTTGGCGGCTGACACTCCTGAGCTGTGTGAGAAGAGTACGTTATCCTTGCTTTCTTTTTTGGCATCTCACAATCACAAAGTGTCGAAGAAGAAATTGCAATTCTGTAGACCAAAGGTGACTTATTTGGGTCACCTTTTGTCTAAGGAGGGGCGTGCACTCACACCAGATCGTATTCAAGCAATTTTGGACACGCCAGTGCCTTCCACACAGAAGGACGTGCGCGCATTTTTGGGTCTTGCCTCTTTTTGTAGGCAATGGATATTGGGGTTTTCACACATAGCTAAGCCATTGTTAGCACTTTTGACAAAAGACACACCAATTCCTCTTCCCTGGTCAAATGAGTGTGAAATTGCCTTTCAGCAATTACGACAAGCCCTTTGTTCAGCACCAGTGTTAGGTACCCCTGATTATACGAAGCCCTTTTCACTGAACGTGCATGAGAAAGATGGATGTGCATTATCAGTTTTAGTGCAGATGCACGGCGACAAGCAGCGCCCTTGTGCATATTTTTCGGCTGTACTTGATCCTGTTGCCCGAGCGTTGCCTGGTTGTTTTCGCTCGGTTGCAGCGACAGCTGTGTCAATACGCCAAAGCGAGGGAATTGTGCTATCTCATAAGCTGTTGGTATTAGTTCCCCATGCTGTTGATGCCCTGCTTAATCAGACAAAGACGCAACATTTGACCAGTGCCCGTTTAACGGGATATGAGTTGACGCTTTTGGCTCCTCATATTACGTTAAAGAGGTGTGCAACGTTAAATCCAGCCACATTGTTGCCGTTCCCGGAAACTCAGTCTGAAGCACGAAAAGCACATGATTGTATTCTCGTGACTGAGGAACAGACAAAGGGTCGTATTGATCTCCAGGATACGCCCTTTACAGATGTAGATGGAGAACTGTGGGTGGACGGATCATGCCTGAAGCTACCAGATGGTACCACTTCAGCAGCGTATGCAATTACCACACTGCAAACAATAGTGGAGACAGCACACATACCGCAGAAATCAGCTCAAGCAGCGGAACTGATAGCATTAACACGAGCATGTGAGCTCAGTTCAGGATTGTGTGTGAATGTCTATACAGATAGCCGCTATGCCTTCGGAGTAGCGCACGATTTCGGCCTACTTTGGAAGGAGAGAGGGTTTCTAACGTCACATGGAGCGCAGATAATGTATGGGGAGTTAGTTCACAACCTTTTGACTGCATTAACATATCCAAAGAAGATTGCTATAATTAAATGTAGTGCCCATAGGAAAGTGGTTGATAAAGTTGTAGAAGGGAATGCTCTGGCAGACCGGGTGGCACGAGAGACTGCGATGCAGCCTGGTGTTACTGCAATGTATGTTGTGAAGTCACAGGCAGAAAAATGGCACGATGCTAGGAGAGAAGTGCTGGAAATACAGAGGACCGCTTCTGATAAAGAACGGGAGCAATGGTCCAATGATGGAAAATTAGATGACGAAGGGTGTTGGAGAAATAAGCAGATTGATAAATGGAAGTTACCCACAGCCTTCGTACAACCTATGGTTCAGATGGCACATGGACTAGCGCATGTCGGAGCTTCCGCAATTGTTAAATTACTCACACAAGTTTGGGAGCATCCGGAGATCGCTAGTACGGCAAAGAGGGTAGTGCAGACTTGCATGATTTGCCTGAGGTATAACCCAGGAAAGGGTACACGAACTCCAGCAGGAGGATTTGCAACACCTACTGCACCCTTTGAGGTTTTGCAGATGGATTACATTCAGCTTGAGCGCTGTAACAATCTGAAGTATGTTCTAGTAGTGGTTTGTGCCTTCAGCAAATGGGTTGAGGCATACCCTACGAAAGACAATACTGCAATGACTACAGCCAAGATGCTATTGAAGGAGTTCTTCCCTCGATACGGTGTTTGCAGATTGTTATGGAGTGATAATGGACCTCATTTTATAGCAGACGTTATAAAGTATATCCTGAAGGGTCTAGGCATTACCCAGAAATTCCATGCAGTATTTCACCCTCAGTCTGCGGGATTGGTAGAGAAGTATAACGGTATTCTGAAGCTTAAGATCGCTAAGATCCAAGCTTCGACTTCTTTGACTTGGCCAGACGCTTTACCGCTGGCATTATTGTCAATTAGATCGATACCGCATTCTCGGACCGGTCTCACACCTTATGAGATCGTCTTTGGACGCCCAATGAATATTTGGGGTCCACCAAAACCTAAGTCACTGCATGATGTACCTTGTGTAATGATGAATGATTATCTGGCACAGTTAACGGATAATTTGGTTTCTATTCATCAACAGGTTCGAGAAGCGCTCCCTGATCGGTCCACAGGTGAAGGTCATAATCTCCGACCTGGGGACCAGGTGATGCTGAAGGTTTTCGAAAGGACGAACAGTCTGGAGCCGAGATGGGTTGGTCCTGAGCAAGTCTTGCTCGCAACGAGGACAGCTGTGCGGGTTTCTAATCGGAAGAACTGGATCCACTCCTTGCACTGTCGTAAAGTGCCGCCTGGATTGGTGGAGCCTGCTGTGTTGACCGACCATCGAGAAATCCTGACTGCGGAGAAAGGCCGTGCTGTGGAACCGAACGACACTGAGGAGCTCTTCCCGAACCAAACGATTCCTGGAGGAGGAAGATATCACCTCCGACCAAGAAAGTGACTGCTGTATCCAAAGTTGTCAGAACGGCCCTTAGGTTAGTGAAACGGAGAGCCAATGTGGCAAGGGGGGGGATCAGCCCTGCATTAGTGTAGCGACACCCGTCTTGGCCCGCTGGTGAAGAAATCAACGGCTGCCTAAGGGGAAGAGTTCTGACAACCTTTTTAGTTTCAGGAAGATATTGACTTCTTACTACAAGATGGAGAAGAGGAAGATTCTTTGTGCGACAAGCTTTATTATCATTGTGGCTATTGTTGGTATAACCACATGGTTTGTTGAGGATGTGACTCCTGCCCGTGAGTTGCTTGTTTTGACCACCCCAGTGCCTGAGGAGCACTACTTTTATACCCTTCCATATCAAGAATTGAAGCATCGTCAGTCTTATTTGAATAACACTTTCATCCAGATGTTGCATCACACCCATGTTGCTACTAATGCTACGAACTGTTGGATATGTGGTATGATGCCAGCTCATCAGAAGAAAGGAGGAACGCCATTCATACCTCTTCCCTTTTCTCATAATGGCTCTTGTAGAGCATGGTACACTTTGCTTTTTGCCACACGGAAGCCTACAGTGGGACGATTACTCTTTAGATCTAATAGGGAATGTCATCAAGATAAAGATGGTAATCCACAAGCGAATGGGACAATATGGGAATGGGAAGAATATCGACCAGACAATGAATCGATCCCCTACATTTTCACGAACACAAGAGACACTGTAGGGAGAGAACGGTTTGTGATTCAAGTGGCACAAGCTCAAGCGGACCTGTGTGTCCAGAGTGTGGGTTATATTCCTGCTGGTGTTAGTGACTGTATCATTATCCTGAACATTGACAGGTTGAATAATAGTACTTTCTTAGCTTCCCATAACACATACTTCGTATGTGGGAATAAGGGTTATTATCGTTTGCCAGCCGGTTGGTCCGGAGTATGCTATGTAGCATTCCTATTACCTCCTGTATTTTGGGCACCTGCATCTTATCATAAAGATTTGAAGTTGTTGAACAATGTGACTGTAAATAGGTATAAACGTACTCTATCTATTGACGATGTTGACCAAACTGATACTAGTTTGCAGCAGTATATTGATTTTAATTTAGGATTGTTTTTCTTTGTTGGAGCTGCCCTAAATAGTAGGAAAGTTCGAAGATTAACAAGAGTTGTAGAGGCTGTGACAAATCAAACCGCTGCTGCTCTTGGGAATCTTACAGAAGAATTACAAATTACCAGAATTGTTGCATTACAGAATCGTATGGTATTAGATGTTATGTTAGCTGACCGAGGTGGAGCATGTAAAATTATCGGAAGTAGTTGTTGTGTGTTTATTCCTGACCATACGCCATCAGTTTATAATGCTATCAATAAATTGCATAAAATTGCAGCTGAAATCCATACAGAAAATGGCACTTGGACCTTGTCTGGATGGTTTTGGGCAATGATCACCACATGGGGGTAGAAGGTTTTGACTGGTCTTTGTATTATTGTAGCAATTCTGTTTTCTTGTTGCATTTGTGTCCAATGTGGTCCTTTACTTTGTTCCCCATGTGTGTCATTCTGTATTCCTGATAAGAAAGCTATTGCCAATGTCACCTATCAGAAACATTTAACTAAAGAGGTAGAAGAGATGATGAAAATTGACATATATGATGATTATCCTAATAAACCGAATGTCTTCAGTAAATGCTGAAAGGGTCGTCTGTTGAAAACTAAAACAGCGATATGATTAAGCATTCACTAAAGACATGAATTCTCTCTAGTTAAAACATGTTTCTTGTCTTATGTTGACTAATGTCCGGACTCCATTTTGTATTGTCGTGTCTCCACGTGCTCAGCACGAGAAGAGTCCTACCTTTTCGCTAGTTGCTCTTGTAATCTGCCTAGTAACAGTCTATAAATAGCTCCTTTGTCCGTCTGGCGCATGCCCAGACTTGACCACATCTGTTATTAGTTAGTCCTTGCTTGACCATGTTTTCGCGGGCTTAAGGAGTGTGTTAACTCCGCCCACATATTGGTTCTGTATCGAAAATGACCATAAAAGGTAATGAATTTTGCTTCATGTTGTATCCACCCACTTATGAGCCCCTCTGTTGTGTATAAAAGGGGACCGTGTACGCAAGTTCTTTGTGCTACTCTATGCAATACTGAAGAGTGTTGTATAGGTTGTAGGACCACCCTTAAGGGTTAATAAACTCTGTCTTTGTATTTTGCAGTTTCCGTGCCAACTTCCTTCTAGTTTTTGTTACAGGAGAGCGAACCCTTGTACTCTGCGGGCCTAGCTGGGGCCTGTATTCATCACTCCCTTTATTAAGGTGAGGTGTTTTTCTTTATTTGATTTCTATCTACCCTTATCCTTGTTCTTTGGCCTATGTATATCTTGTGCCTGAGACTAGTGTTCTGTCTACATTGTATATCGATGTTTATGTAATTATGCAATTAATTTTTTCAGGGATCACTTCAGGTTTTATATATACCTGCTTCCATTGACTATTAGGAGCCATTACTTGATACAAGTTGAATATTCCTTATCATTGATTTACGCTTCAGGTGAGGCTCATTATATAAGGTTTGTCTACCTTTCTCATTAGGACCATTTGCTATTTATCTTGCTAGTTAATTATTCATAAAGAATAATGACATCTTTATTTATTTTCAATAACAAATAAGCGTGCTGTTTTATGTAACATATTGCTAGGTTGACCGTCAACCAGAACCTTTCTTCTTTCTTTAATCTTGAATATCCTTTCTTGTGTTTTTTTTGTTCTCGTCTTCCCGTATGGACCATTGTTGTTGATATGGCATTTTGTTGTAAAAAAAAAAATATACAATTTTGTTTTTTTTGTTTAGAATTATATGGACTGACGTAATTGATGTATCTGTAGTAGTGTCTGAACACACTTCAAGCATTTAACTTGAATCTTCATGTTCTCTTAGAAATTGTTTTGATATTCCTAGTAAGGTGAGACACCTTTCATATTATTTCTTAAAAAAGTTTTTGATTTTGACTAATATTCAGGGTCTATTCCAATATCTCTTATAATTTTGGATGTCTCTATCCCGTTGCCTTCTGTTTTGAGATTGGTTATATTACGTTTTCCGGTCTATCTTTGGATTTCGATTCTTCTGGTTGCCTTTCTTTAGTCAATTCTTTGTTCTCTTTTTCTGTCTTTATCCTCTTAAGTTCATTTGTCGAAGTGTACTTTAATCTTGGTACTTGGGTCTCTTTATATCTAAACTGTATTATGGTGTATGTGGCACCTATTTCCTTTTCTCTTTACTTTTTTTCTTCTTTATTTGATGATGTCCCTTTTTTTCTATTTTTTATCTGTATTGTCCTTTGCGCACCACGTTTTTACTAATAAATATGATAACATTTTCCTTCTCTGTTAGCTCGACGTATACAGTTTTGATTATTATGTATAGTATTTTGTTATTGTCAAAAAAAAGTTTTATCTTGGTTTTGGGTCGTTCATTCTTTTGTTCTTCCGTGTTTTTGATTTTTGTATTTATGATTTTTGTATTATTATTTTTTCAATTGTGTTGTATTGCTCATTGTTTTTCTTAATTGAACATTTCAATGTGTATATATATGTATATTTATGTGCAAAAATGTTTTTATGACTGTTACAGCCCTGACGAAGTTCCCGGGGCACTGGGGAACGAGACGCGTTGGCTGTGTGCCGTTTTTAGCAAAACAACTGTGAATAAAAGAAGAATTTATTTGGACCACAAGTGCGTTTCCTGTTTGACTCCTACTAGAGTGCACCTTCCATTTTTTTGGACTGGCTTATTGATTTGGCATCTTTCGACAGCGGATGCGGGGAGTTGTTGCACTTGACTTTTGACACATGCAATTATTGGAATTGAGGTGCTTGACCTTGGTCAGCTGTTGTGTATCTTATTGTTTTGTTTCAAACAATACTGCAACTTGCTGGGGGACACTTGATGTCCATTCTCAGCCAAATAATTCATCTGTGCATATCAGTTTTGCAAGCTTCTCGAGTACTTGACGCAATTAGCAGGTCACGAATATACTGCACCAAGACAGAGTTACAGGGCATAACCATAGACTCCAAATTATTTTTAAGGATCTGGTTGAAAATGAAAGGATTCTCGCTTCACCCTTGTGGGACTCAGCAAAATGCCAAAACACGATTTGCAAGACTAAATGCAAAGAGGAGCTGACTGTCAGCCTGCAAGGGTATGGAGAAGAAAACCTGGTGCAAATCGGTAATAGAGAACCTTTCAGCCTCATATGAAATTTGAAACAATATCGCAGCAGCATTTGGCACCATGGGACAACAAGGAATCCCCATAAGATTTATCTTGCAAAGGTTCTGCACTATGCAATACTCACTGCTAGGCTTTGGCAGGCCCATAATACATGGACCCCCCAAAATCTCTTTCAAAATTTCTTGTTGAATCACAATCTCGATTAGTGGAGTTCTTCCGGCAATTGTTTCAAGGGTCAGATTATACTGCAGTCTTCGGACATATTCTACATTTGACTTTATATGTATACAGACAGGCACAATTCCTGTAATGAGTCCAATGTGCTTTCCTGAAAAATCCCAAAGCTCAGACCTCACATAGTCTCTAAGATCTAGGAGTAAATATTCACTTGTCATCATAGGGTACAGTGTAACAACCAGGTTTTGATTCTGGATTTTAGAGGACACATTCTCGTTATGGATCTGAAGATCAAGACCTCACTATGTACAGTAATGTCCTAATAAACTCAAATGATTTTTATAGTGACATCCTCAGTAATGGAGTTCCGTATTTGTTGATTATCAACTCCAACAACTTCAGATACGTCTTCGAGAGAGTAGTAGTCCTGGAACTTTCACTGATCGCATACTAGAAAAGGTAGCACCAGTAACAACCAAGATTAATGTCAATTATTGAAGCCCCAACCCCACATGCCCTGCCCTCATTTGTCTTGAAGCCACAGGAACTAATGAATCAGTCAGCGGCCAGAAATAAAAAAGCGCAGCATGGCCTGAAAATAAAATTCAATTTTTAGATATTTTAATACAGGGGTCGATGGGGGAAACAAACATAAGGGGGAAATGCCCTGGAACCCTAATAAAGAAACCTCCCCTGTTCCCATGTCATCGACTTCACATTTGGCAACCCTTGAAGTGACCTCAAAGGTCCATAAGCGATCTGATTCTTTGATTCATCTGCACTCGCACCACAAGGAGAATTCACTTTCAGTGGGCCCATGGGAAGAAACTTTACATTCAAACTTGTAGGAGCCTTCTTTGGGGCTCTCCACTCAGTTGGAACAGCCACATTATGTGTAACACTCCTTGTGGAGCTAGGATTCAAAATAGGTTATACAGGCCCAATGTTAACTGGGACAGTGAGAGCATCAGTAACATTCAAAGCTGATGTAACATTTGGAACTGTAGTGGGCAGGAGACCAAATTCCCAAATTTCCTCCCACTGAGGTTTAATTCATATTCACAGGGGTGGTCCCCATTATATTAGGACTCACAGTCACTATTGCCATAGGAATTTCAATATGTCCACTAATAGTAGCACTTTCAACTTCCCTTGTTTGAGACCCTTTTTATAGGACTATCACTAGTATTGCTGTAAACATTTTAACCTACATCATGGTGCAGACAGTAACACCTACAGCTCCTTTTCTACAAGATCCAGGTGAACTGCCTTTAAAATGGCACCTATGGCTTAGATCTTTCAATACATATTTAAGAACCTACTGATAATATGTTTAAACTGGCTCACAAGAGGCACTGTATTATTTTTTGGGGGTTGAAGGTCAAAATGTTTTGATCTATTGTCAGAGTACACACTTGGGGAGGATGAGCTTATTGGTGAATTGCAGATTGCTGTAAAACACCTGCAAATGTATTTTGAGGGTAAAGTCAATTTGGTCAAATGAAGGAATACTTTTTTCACAAGAGCACAAGGTCCACTGGAGTCAATTGACATGTGGTACAGCTTTTTAAAAGTACTTGTTTCTTATTGTTACTTAGAAAATGTTATTTGTCAGTTAATTTGTGATCAACATGTGTCAAGATGTTATTCTAAAAAAATATAAGAAAGGTTATTGGCTTGTAAAAATCCTACTTTAGATGAAGCAGTAGATAAAGCCAAAAACACAGAGTGCTCACAGAATGATTCTAAGCAATTGGAATCCACTGCGTGCCCAGTTGTTGTTGTCAACAATAGCAACATGGATCAAACAAATGCTGTACCACCTAATAATGGTAAAGTTTGAGGACCACGTAGTATCACTAAACCACAATGTTTCAGATGTGGATCTTTGGCGTATGATTTGAACTTCAAGAAATATATCCAGCAGTGGGGCAGAAATGCTGGAAGTGTAGTAAAGTAGGTCATTTTGGAAATGTGTGTAAAGGTGGCAAGTGCAACATTGTTCGAAGTGTACATGACCACACTGTAAATGATGATGTTGAAGTAGTGGGAAGTAAAATCAATGAATTCGTTTTGTCTACTGAGGTTTGAGAAATTGGGGGTGTAGATAAAATAGATATGTTACAGTGACCTGCATATAGATATTTCTGTTGATGGTCATTCCCTTGTTGCATGATTCAGGTTCTAGAAACATCATAATTAAGATTGTTAAGTGCCAGGAAAATGGACAGACAAACCACTCTTGCATCCGGATGTCATTACGACTGCTTTTGAAGGTGGTAGAATCGATCTGCTGTGCTATTTTTGGGCAAAAATTGGTTTGTATAACAGGAAGATAAAAGGCACGGTATATGTTGCCAAAAGTAGCTATGAATGTGTTGGGAGGGTGGCAAAAACCTGATCTTGGGATGATAATCTGACAAAAGTATGAGGCGTCCTGTGGCTGTAGCTGAAAATCATTGTTTTGGGGGAGTTTACTCTCTGTCAAAAGATCAATGATTTACAAGTTTTGAGAAGGTATTTTGCAATGACATTAAGAAAATCAAAAACTTTCTGCACACAATTAGAGTCAAAGATGGGTGTGTTCCAGTGAAGCACCACAAATGATGTACTGTTCTGCTGAGTGTGGATGTACAGTTCCGCTGAGGAATTTTCACAAATCTTGAGAAAAATGCAAGAAGATGGCATCATTGAAGCTGTAGATGCCGCATTGTGGTTCTAGCTAAAATTAAAATTATGAATAACCTTTATGCATTGACCTCAGGTTCTATAGCGGTGGAAAGCTTTTCTCTATTGAGAATCTTAATACGGCAGGTAGTTTATCAACTTGGATCTTAAGTCAGCTTACCGTCAGGTTATTCTGGATGAAATTCCTCCTCATCTCACAGATTTTATCACATATGATGGTGTATTTCAATCTGATGATGAAGATGTTGAGCAATGTATCATAGCTAAGGTTGAGGATTGCGTAGTATGGAAAGCATGGAGGTTTGGAGGAATGAGATAAACCAAGATATATCGTTGCAGGAGGCTATTGGATTTCTGATTTAAGATTGTCCTCATGAAAAATCAGTGTGTGTCAATTTGCAACCTTTTTGCAACATGGCCACTGAGCTATCCGTGGAAGATGGTGTGTTGGTAAGAGGAGACAAACTTATTCCTTCTGCGGAAGTTCAGGAATGGATTTTGGAAACAACTCATGCTGATTATCTTGGCTTAAAACCCACCACATTGAAACTTTGTAGTAGCTTCTGGTGACTTGGCATGAATGGTGTTGTTGATGATTTTGTTTGTAATTGTTGTCAATGTTAAAGCAGTAGTGTAACCTTGGTTCCATCTCCCAGGGTGGTTCCTTGTCCTGATAAATAATGGCAGAAAGTTGCAGTTGATTTCCTGGGTCTGTTTAATGTATTACCAAATTAGTTGAGGTATTTTATTGTGATGATTGATCATCTTTCACATTGAGTCAAATATGTGGCTGAATCTACTATCAAAAATGTGCTTGGATTTTTAAAAGAGGAGTTTTTCAAGAGAGTGTATACCAATGGAGATTTTATCAAACAACGGTGTTTACTTCACATCAGTAAATGTGGGAATAAAGATTGTCTTACTCCACTATAAATATTACCCACAATTTAATGGAAAAGTGGAAAGGTGCAAGGAATGCATTTAAAGTGCAACTAAATCCTGTGTTGAATGTGTAGCAGCCATCTGAGATGTATTTAATGTTTATCGAACCACATCCCATTCAGCGACTGGTCAAATAGCTTTTGAGTTGAGGAGGGTTAGGTTGGTTGTGGTGTATCTTTCACCTTCATGGATGGGAAATTATTTAGGCAGAAAAGTTGATGTACAGGCTTCTTGTTTCAGTGCTAAGTGTGCCTGTAAT
Source organism: Triturus cristatus (assembly GCF_964204655.1). Taxonomy (NCBI): domain Eukaryota; kingdom Metazoa; phylum Chordata; class Amphibia; order Caudata; family Salamandridae; genus Triturus; species Triturus cristatus. Next base: position 851,848,593 of record NC_140588.1, on the reverse strand, counting down.
GATGCCAGCATTCATAATATAATCCTCCCTGATGGTGCATTGACAGCTCGATCACAGGCTGCAATGAGAGTCAAGTGCAGAAAGCGTACTTGGCCCAGTTAATCAGGATGCACAGTAGTTCAGACCCTGGACATAAAGAGTAATAGGCTGCAACCACCACTGTTGGGCCCCATAGACCCTTTGTCCTCCGTGGCACTTTTAAAGGTGTTTTGGTACTACCCACATTACAACTGTCCCTGAAATGCTATGAGTATTATTCTAGCATGTCAGGAGCAACAGCGGACTTCCCATGCAAGACTGACTAGTCACTCATTGTAGTCTTCAACAGAGGCCTTCCCAATGGTGCAATCCTCAAAGACTTCCCCAAAAGCTGCCCTACCATTACAATCTGAATGGGGAAGAGGAACACAGAGGTGGGCAGAGGGGACTTCCAAAATGTTCTCATTACCGTCTACCCCTGAATGAAGCTAAATTGAACAAAGTAAGGTATATCTTTGTTTGTTTGTTTTTGAATGCTGAAAGCAGAACTGCAGCATTTCTTATTGTTAATTGAATGTGAATGAGCTGCTCAATTAAATTAGGGAGACTCGGTTATTTTGATGTCACAATGTTCATTAAATTAAGATACACTAAGCGTCCTAAGTCCTATATGTCTGTTTTTCTATTTTATTCAGATTCTGTTCTCCAGTACTAAGATGTATGCGCTATTTGTTCTCATGAATAGCTATTGTGCCTGACCTGATATGTGTGCACCTCCAACAACCACACTTCTTATTGCTCACACTCCAGAGCCAAGAGCAGTACATTTGAAATTAGACCTCGTAATTTGCAATTCAATTGACATTAATATTATGTAATTGGCAGTTGGATGTAACACTTGACCTTGCAGGTTTTCTGCAAACCTCTTGAAATTCAATAATAATGTGTGGTCAGATTTGAGATAAACACTAGCAAATTCATGTTACTTGATTTCCAGTAGGTAAAGGCACTGCAAAAACACAGTCATATATGTATTTATTCACATTTATTCACATCAAGAGACGGTGGGGCTGTGTCTTCATTATCTGACTTGTTCAGTAGTGCATGCAAGACCTACATTCATTATCAGCAAGTCATTTGTTTTTTCTTTTACAATTAAATTAACTTTAATTGAATGACAAATGAAGAAAACAGGTGCGAGCCTCAATGCAATGCAAACCTCACTGCCCTGACCTGTTTTGCAGAATAATATGTTTATAAGGGTAACAAGGCTGAGCGACACTGTGTGGGTAAATATGAATAGCGCTCTTTACAACACGTGTGTTTACGACGCAAGTCTTTACAACGACGCGTTGTTACGTTGCATGGCATTACAACACAAGTCATTTCAACGACTTGGGGTAGGGGGGCGCTGGAGTTTGGAATAGTATAATTTACTATTCCAACTCCAGTGTGTGCAACAGTAGGGAAGGTGTTAGATTGAAAATCCAAGAAATTCAACACCTTCCGCCCCCTACGCAAGTCGTTGTAACAACTTGCATTGTAATGGCATGCGATGTAACAACATCGTTGTAACGACTTTGCGTTGTAAACGCACGCATTGTAAACGATGCATTGTAAAGGTTGTTTCCCGTAGAAGGGTGCTAGTCTCTATGTTTCTGTTATCATTACGAGCTAATGGCTGTTTTTAATAAGAATTCAAACGGCAATAAATGTTTTAATAGCTGTTAAAAAACGATATTCCTGTTTTTATTTGGGAGAAGCTGAATTGCAGATATGTTAACATAGAAATATTAAAAGCGATTAATAGTCTTGTTAATACTTTTCTTTACAAAAGCATGCTTGAGCTTCTCAATAATAAAGAGAGAAAATAATAACGTTATCGGAGGTTGGCAAGCAGAATGACAGCTACATCTTCTAGATGCTCTAGTGCTGGTTCCACCCTGACCTACACCCGCCCTCTTGACTTGTGAGTGGCAGCTGCTTCAGAGGCATTATAAGATGGGGAGAATGATGTGTAACGTAGTGACTGCAAAATTGAGTGTGGCCGATCGTATAGGCAGCCCATCCTGGCCACCATCCACCAATGCAGCTACAGCAGAGGAGGAACATGGACGTGCCACTTCTGAAGGACGCCCTCGGCGACGGTGTCTTCCAGGGGCCATAATAAATAAGAGCCTCGATGATGCAAGGGTATTTGCAGACATATTTTGCACCACATGGACCTTCTGGATTACAAAATGGGCTGCAGATGATTGAACGGGCTCTTAGGCATTACTAAAATCTCTGGAGAACAATTCGCTGCTTAGAGAGCTTATCTTTATTCACATGGGTGTTAATAAAGGCAATGGCAACTATATTATCTGCTGCGTTAAAGCTCGTAGATAAATGATTTAAATAAAACAGGTATTGTCCAATGCTTCAGGCCTACTAATGCGATTGTGAATATTTTTCAAAAAGCCAGCAGATCTGACTATTTAATAGGGAACATATTGTATGTTGTATGGGGGCATTGCTGTTTTGGATGCTAAGTTGTGTTGATTCACAAATGGCTCAAGGTGGCCTGCACCTAATGGGTCTAGTCTATATTAAGGGGGATCTTGTCCAGTGTGACCTTTGTTTAAGGATAGGCCCTTTTGGAGGGTTCCAATTACTATTTCTAGCTGCCGCCTTCGGTATATTTCAAATTTTGTGCGCAGATTTAGTTGTATGTGTATTGATATACTTTTATTTTTAAAGAAAAGAGAGCATAGCTGAGCAATCATTTCTTGAGTGTTGTTATTTGTGTTGCTGAGTTCTGAGTTTCTAGCCTAAGCACCTCCCTGAGTCATGCTTGGACTGCTGAGCCTTGCACTAAAGGAAACATGTATCAAACATTTTTACTTTCTCAAATGGGCCAATTTGCAAAACGTCTTTTTACATGTATCAAGCCCTATTGTGCGATTCTGTAACCTTTACCAAATCGCAAAATGGGTTTGTGATCCGGTATTTGGAAAGGGCATGTTTAGGACGCCCCTTCCCAGTACCGAATCACAGCGGTATGTATGAATGTTTTGTGACCGTGAATGGGGTTGCAAAACATTCAAAGTTACCACCAACTATAAAAAACATTACTGAAACAACAAACCATTTGCCAACCACAATATGAATCAGCAATATGAATCAGCAATATGAATCACAGCAGAGCTACATGATGAATATTTCTTAACCTGTCTGGGAGAAAATATTACAAATTCTTGAAAAATGATTAAGTGTGAAGGTGGATAAGATAATTAGAGTTGATCCCCAGTTGCTTGCTTGGAGCCTTGATCCGGGCAACAACCATGAGATAGATAAGGGAAATATGGGCCAGAATCAGGGATAAGGTGAATGCTGTTCCATGCTCCAGATGCTCACAGGAGGAAATCTGCATGTGATGGTCAGACCTGTGGGGGGAAATATATTTCTTCACTTCCAGGGCTCACGATCAGGCCCTCGTAACTAGTGGTGAGTCTTTCCGGTCTCTCAACCTCTTGATTTGGGAGCAGAAGGTATGGTCGTCCATATGCAACAGTGAAAAGCATCATTAGAGCTTCAGGTGGAGTGGAGACTGGTAAGGACAAATACTAGCTTCTTCAAAATAACTAATTCACCCGCTACACACTCTGGCACTCCTAATCCCTAACACAAATCTCTACACTAATGACTATCTATTCATTCAAATATGCAACCTGATGTCTTGCACCCCTCATTACATTTCGTGTCTGTTCACAGTTTACCATTTGCTCACCTTTGAACACCATTTGCCTTATCACAACTCACACTGGAAACAATATCAAACCAGTTTGACCTTACATTTGGACCACAAATCATACAACCCAGATGTAACCCCAAAGCCTATATGTAACAACAATTTCTACCAAGTTACTCATAATACTGTACAATGTACCCAATCTTACTATAGTCTCCTAACACATTCTAACACTTTTGATCTGCTACAATATCACATAAAACATTTCCAGGACTACAATTTGAAATAGATGAATACATTTTACCAGGACAAAAATATCCCACTTCTGGATTTGGAATTTACATATCACTGAATTCTGGGAATGAAATGTTACATTTTAATCATTGAACTAACATGTAATATTAAAATGATAGGTTAAAATTAAGGAATAGAAAAGCGGTGGCATGTGAAGTTGATCCAATCCATCAACTAATTAACACTACTTTGGCATATATTATCACAACGCATAAAATTGAGCTGGATAGGTTTTGGAAATCATTTTCATTATAAAAACAAATACACATGCATAAGCTTATCTACATTGAAGTAGAACTAGACTGATGAATATGTTACCTGAGCTCTTAATAGTGGCCTATGTCTATTGACCAGAGTGGTTCAGCTGTCTCACTCAACTATGGCACAACATACCTGTTACAAAGTCATCATGTGCCCTGGGCACCCCCCAACTTTTTGCTGAATGGTACTGGGGGTAACTGACTCTGACTGATCCTGGGCTCTGTCTAACCAGGCCCAGGGCCAATGCTATGCTGAAAGAGACACATTTAGAATACAGTGAAAACACCTACATACACTAGGGTACACTAAGGGTGGAGGTACCCCTGTGGTTGGTATGACCGACCCTATCAGACCCTATTAAATATTAGGGCAGGGGGATTAAAACTACCTAGAAGTCCCTAGCCCACAATAGGGCATGTCAGTTTGGAGGCCAGCAGCTTTTTTGCAATTGCATTTGTGCACTGCTGAAGCCTGAGGTCAGTTTTAAAAGTAACCCTGGGTGGCAGGACTGCTTTTAAAATTGTGCTTAAACTCGACTTTGGGGTTTTGGGCACTTAAAATGGATAACCTACAATGTGTTGGCATATTAGGAACCCCCAGGGCCTCCCCTAGGTGTCCCAGAGGTGGGGGTCAGGTATTTATAAGGTAGACCCTTATAAAAATGAGTTTAATATGCCCTGGGTTAAGTGAAATTTTACATTTCACTCCCCACATTGTGTTAAAGTGCTCCCCAAATTTGACTTTGATGCTAGGAACCCTGTGGAGGGGGATCTGCAATATTTCTACAGATTCAGAACCCCTAAAGTCTCCCCTAGTTTTCCCATTGGGTGGGGGTCCTGTAGATATAAGCCAAGTACTTATAAAACATGTTTTTGTACGTCCTGGTGCTGGACTTTTTCCCATTGCAAATCCCTTATGACATAGGATAACATGGGAGGAAGTTATTAACTTATAACTCTTGATAGGAGAGGGCTAGAAGTACCATTCAAAGACTTCCCCGAATATGGTATTGTTGAATTGCTCCTAAAGTGTACATACAAGAAGTTATAAGACTTTCTTGTTTGTAAGTCCAAATTCAGCCTTCAAGTGCTCTGTCCTGATTGGTCAGAATTAAGTGGATTAGCCAGGCTGCCTTGAAGAGGTGATAAAGAGACCCTGGGGTTAACCAGCTCTGCTCGGAGGGCAGTGTGCTGCTACCCTGGAATTCCAGATCAGGGGGAGGAGTGGTAAACCATGGTCTTCAAAGAGAAGAGGAGGCCTTAGTCGGACTTCCTATCTATCTGATAATAAAGCTACAGATCGTTCAGAACGCGACTGCCAGAGCACTACTGGGTATGCCTTATAGGTCCAACTCCAAACAGTTGCTACGGGAGCTCCACTGGCTTCCATTGGATCAGCGGGTGCTGTTCAAGGCCCTTACGCTTGCCCACGGTGCTTTTTATAAAGCGGGGCCTCTGTATTTGAGGAGACGTTTTGATTTCTATGTACCACCTAGGCATCTTCGCTCTACGGAGCCATGCCTCGCTGTTATACCAAGGTACCGTCTTGTTAGAACGGGATGCAGCTCCCTCTCAGTTAGAGCAGCTAAGGCCTGGAATGTTCTGCCCTTCGAGCTTCGGAACATCGGCGATCTCAGGCTGTTCAAAAAGCAGCTAAAAACGCTGCTTTTTAAGTAACTTCCTAGCCCCAGCCTACGCCCCTCCGTATCTTTTTCCTTGGCTTCTGCGCCGGGACACTTCCGAGTATCCGTGCACGCTATAAATCTGGTTTAACATAACATAACATAACATTTACAACACTTACCTTTTCACCTCAGCCAAAGCTAGGCTTATGGAAAGAATGCACAGATGCAATGGGGAGTGTTTAGGGAAAGTAAGCCATCCAAGGGGTGGTTTTAGCCTGATTTTACCTCCCTGCTGGAAAATCAGCCATTATGAATTTGGAGGATTTGGTGTACTCTGGGACAAAATAATGCCACACTTTACAGGATGTGGTCATATTTTGAGGGAGTTGGCCTGCTCTCATTGGTCAGCAGTGACCTCCTGCTTGACATGGAGAACCTGGAATAAGTATCTGAGAGGGGCAGAGCCTCTCAGATCTGCTGCTTGAAACTTAAGGACGCAAGACGTTGCTGTGCTGAGAAGTTGGGGGTGCAAAGTTCTAAGGCCTGTCCTCTGAAGACTGCACCAGCTGAAACTACAGCCCTGTAGATTACCTTGCTGCAAAAGAACGATAGAGTGGACTCTCCACAAGCTACAGGTTAACAGAGCTCACCTAGACCATCACCATCAATGATCCTCAACATGGAGAACACCAGTGGATTTGTAAGGGTTTTGTCCAAGTGGTTTGTGGGAACTGAAGTCCTCAACTTTCAAGAGACACTTTGGGACCCCTTGAGGAACTTCAGTAAGAAGTTCAAGAAGTTTGGAGAACTTTGGAGCAACTTTGAAGAAAAGCTCCATAGAGGGACCGACTCAACTTGGCCAGCCAAGCTGCCTGCCTTCCACCGCGAGCCGGCCAAGCCATTCAGGTTTGTCTGCTAAAAGCTCAATAGGTCCAACTTCCAGAGTTTGACCGGGAGTAGAAGAAATCCAAGGCCGGCAAACCCTCACTGAATCCGGTTGGTGAAGAGCATCGAGGGACCCTGCGGGAAAAAGCTCTGTAGAAGTTTCTAAGTCCGAACGAAGAAAAGGTGACCAGGAGCAACCGCGAAAGCCAAGCCACCTGCCTTCAACCTTGCGTCTGCCTGGATCCTGGTTTTGCCCGGCTGAAATGCTCCAGAGGTCAGACTTCTATAAGTTTGACGGGGACCTCATCGCAAGGGTATCCGGCGAATGCTCACCAAATCCGAACTGACTGTTAACTTCGAGGTACCCCGGGAAGAAAAGCTCCAGAAAAGTTTCTAAGTCCGAAGGTAAAAACTGTGACCGGGACCTACCGCGAGTGCTAGACGCTTAGGGCTCCATCGCGGTCGGCCTGAAACTTTGACTTTGAGCCGGTCTATTGCGACCAGATATCCCAATAAGGCGCTATATGTTTCTAAGTGCTATATAATGCTAAATCTTTGAAAATTCATATCTCCGGATCCCTACATTGGGTTTTTGTCAGTTTGGTGTCATTTTAAAGATAAAAATATATCCTATTTTTATAAATTGGTGTTGGATTTTTATTGTGTGTTGTATCTTAATTATTTACTGAATTGGTGTTTTTAAATGCTTTATTATATCTGAGGTTAAGCCTGTCTGCTCGCCACCACGTTACCAAGGGTTGAGCATGGGAATAATTTTCTAAGACCAATGCTGAGTCCTATCATGTGTTAGTGGCCATATTGCCAGTGGCAGACCTACATTTGCCCCTACTAATAATCCACTTTCCAACAATACCTAAACTGGTAGTCAGTCTGTTGGCAAATTACTGTCACAGATAGGGTAAAAAAGCGGAATATATTTGGGATGGGTGACTGCCCACCTGAAGGGATAATCAAATCTCTTGGCAAGGAGAACCCTCAAAGTCACTAAATTACCTTGGATTCAACCCTGCTAGTAGCTAGGCACAGAGCAGACAGGGTTACCTGAGAGCAATGTGTAAAATATTTATGCTCCACCAAAACAGTCATAACGACAAAACACCTAGCAATATAAATCCCATACTGAATTAGAAAAACAGAGAACATTGTAATGAACAAAATTACACCAAATAACAAACAATCATTAAGGAGAACTGGTTATATAACTTTTTTTTTAAATGTATGCCAAAAAGGGCAAAGCACCAATGGTGGTCTATAGAAGTGGCAGAACTGGGCCTTGGCACAATTTGAGGTCAACTGCAATGGGGGTCCTTGTCAAATACACTACGTGCATTAGTCCCACTGAAAGTTTGGAAGTCAAAAAGTTTGAAAAATCATTTTAAGTCCAAATGCAGATATCCAAACAACCACAGGAATACACATCTAAGCCCCCCAGCTACTCAGGGGATGGCACTTAGAGACTCTCAGGTTGTCAAGCAGAGGCCTAGAGCAAATCTAGTCCAGGTCCAGTTGCCACTCGTCTCCTGGGCACTTTCAGGAAAAGGCCTATTGCATCTTGTTGTGTCTTTGAAGGTGCACAAGTGGGTCAACCAACTGAAACTCTGAGTCTTCCTCCATTCTTAGGTACAAAAGGGAGCAGATCCAGTACTTCAGGGCTCATCTGAGGTCACAGGTATCAGGTCCAGTCCTTTTCTGACCTTTTTCAGGTCCTAAAAGTGTTCTAAGGAGGTGTCTTTGGGTGGCATATTTGACCTGAGGGCAGGACGGGAGGGAGCAGCAAGCTGACCATGGAGGGCAGTCAGGGATCAGTGTCAGCATGCTGACCATGGAACATAGGCCAGAGGAGGCAGGAGCACCAAGCTAATCGTAGAGGGCAGGAGAGCAGGCAGGAAAGGGTCAGGGTCAGTACAAGGCGTACAGGGGGCAGGAAGGGGTAGGGGCAGCAAACGTATTTCAGAGGGCAGTCAAGAGGGGGTAGGACTAGTACCCAGAGAACAGAGATCAGGTGGGAGGCTACAAGAGCATCACACTTACCATGGAAGGCAGGCATTGGGGGCAAAAAAAGAAGAAAGTCAGGGCTGCAAACTGAATATAGAGGCTTACACAAGGGTGCAGGGGCAGCTCACTGAGAACTGAGGGCAGGCAGGAAGAAGAAGGGTAGCACATTTGCCTCAGAGGACAGGCAGGAGGGTAAAGGAACTGCATAGAGAGAAAGGAAGGCAGGTCAGGAGGAGGCCCATATCATGCACAGCATGTAAATCATTTTTTTTAACATAAATTTAAAAAATCACTACCACCATGTATACCAATACATATAAAAACCAATAGTTCAGGTGGTAGTAGCTTGTTATTTGACGTAAAAAGAAACATATAAATTCTCCTAAAAAACAAAGGTTAAAGTCTGGTAATAATATCTCACTATAAATAACAAGAAAACTTAGAAATTCACAGAAAAGTGAGGTTATAGTTAGGTGTAACTTTTACTTACAAGACCTCACTCTCTCCAGATTACCAGACACCCATTAGGTGGCACTCTAATGGGACCTAATGTGGCTGGGATCTGTGGGGGGAGTAAGCTCTGCGTACAGACTGCACACTGAGTGCAGACTATGCATTGTATTGGCTTGACCACCTAATGAGACGAGGTTCTGGCGGGATTCGGCTCTTCGAAAAGTCTGCACCCTCAGCAATGACTGTGAATAGCAGAGGCTTGCTCAACTAATACAGCTTGAGTGTCTGGAGGGAGTCTGCTTCACGCACAGTCTGTACACTACGCACAAACTGTGTGTAATAGGGGCTTGCCAACATGATAGGACTTAGGTTTCCAGAGGGAGTGGGCTCCAGGCACAGTCTGCGTACTCAGCGCTGATTGTGCGTAGTAGGAGCTTGCCTACCTAATAGAGGTGAGTGTCTGAAAGACATGGGCTTTTCACGCCATCTGAGCACATACTGTGTGCAGTAGGGTTTGACCACCCAATGGGGCGTATGTCTATTGATAGTGTGGACTTTACAAACAGTCCCTGTGGAACCCCCTACCAGGGTTAGGAGGACAGGGTATTCATCTCCTGTCCCCTTATGTCCTTTTGAATTCTATTTTTTAGGACTTGAGAAATTGGTAATGGAGGCGCAACATTTTTCTTCATGTTGCATCCACCAATCAGGTCCTTTGGTCCACACCAGCCAATCAGATTTCTCTTTTTTATGTTTTTTCCTGGACTCCTGCTAGAGCCCAGTGCATAAGATATCTATAACTTTTTAATCTTACTTTTTCTCAACCAGCTGAAAAGATCTACACCAAATTGCAAAAGATCATGATTTCTTGGTTAATAACTAGCTTTTTGCTCCATTTGGTGTAATTCTGTGTCTTTTTTTCCCTATAGAAATTGCATGGGAGAAGTGTTTCCAGACCCTCTTTCCATTTTCTGTGCCCCTACTTGACAGATCACACCAAAACTGAATAGCACTCCCCTTTATTGCTTCACCTACCAATTCCCACACATGATGATGCAGTGCTGGTACAGTAACAGCAAAAGAATATTTTGGTGGACAACCTTCATTTTAGATAGAGGCTCTCCATAGATACAAGAAACCACTCTCCTCCCACCAAAGACAAATACAGTGGGCTAGTCACTAACATTTTTACCATCTTCTCATTGCATAAATGAACATTTTCAAGCTTATTAGTGGTTTTTTGCGACTGTTTTCTTTGTGAGGATACTTCCACAAGTGCCTTAGAGTAGAAGGTATGCTGCTTGGACACTTTGGAGTTACTATATCTCTTTATTCTTTCTACTATACTGAAGGTCCTGTGGGTGATGACTGCACAATATAAGAGACAGGCAAGGGATGCTTCACATGACATCTTCTTCCTAACCACAACCTTCTTCTTGTTCTCTCTCACCAGCAGATATATTTTGTAGGTGCTCCCCCCACATGATTGAATGTTGATTTTCCAAATGGGCCTGTAGGCCCCCAGTAACATAATATCTAGCTGGCTTACCGCAATGCACTAGGAAGGAGATCTTTCCTAGCAAGCCAATGTGTAAAGAACTTGTTGAAGTGGACCTAGGTAGTTTTGTTTGCTTTTCTCTTGGATGAACTGTGACTGCACTAGGGATCATGAGTGTTGCTGTAGTTTTTTGGGGTCTTGAAATCTGGTGGTGCTGGTGGTAATTCATGCCCTCATTTTACCTACCCTTTCTATCTCTTTGCCCCATCTGTTTATCCTACCCCTAGTGTACCCAATTGGGATGCTACTTAAGCATTTGGGATGCTGAATCTGCTGGCAGAATCTTATCAGTTACTTGTGCAGAATGGGCCAGCAAACTACAAAAGTGATTGGAGAACATTTTGTGGAAAAAAGCTTGCACAGTGACAGAAACAAGTTGTGACAATTGTATTGGACTTCATCGAGATATTCTCTGATGTTTCTGTTAGGTCTCCGCTGAATTGATCATGCATATTAGATATTTTTGAGGATCCCATGATCTACGTGCACCAACATAATTATCTGACCCGTGCTGAATTTAAATCCCTGGAAGCTTTCAGATTAATTATGGACAATGTTGAGAGCTTGCATAGAATGGTCAGTACCATCTCAAAGAGTGTCAGGGAATGTTCCTGCTGTTATGCACCCAGCAGTTTATCATACCCTACCACAAGCAATTGAAAGGGATGTGAAGTGGCCTAAAGTTATGATGAATGAGCGAGAGAGGGCAGTGTTTGACAGGTGAAGTAGAAGTATCAATGTCAGTCAAAGTAAACATGACCACTGAGGGAATAGCACTTGAACATGGCTTCCTGAAGCTTTAATAAGCAAAACACAGCTGCAAATAGGGCAGCAACTGACCCAGAAGTTAGGGGAGGGTTTAGCATATAATTTCTGTTCCGTCCATCCTGTCACTGGGAGAGATTAATGATTAGGTCAACGGGGAGAAGATATTCCAGCACACTGAGAATTGTTAGTTGGAATGTGCAGGCGTATCGAACAAAACTGAGGATATTGAGTGGTTTGCATTTATTCAATACAATGATGTATGTTGCTTTCAGGAAACATGGGCATTTACAATTATGCTCCTGCAATTAGGTTAATCCATCAGGTGGCCTACGCATATGATTGTCCTGTAGAAAGTTTTTTTTTGGAGGTGTAAGTTAATTGGATGGCCACACCCATTCTGATACCATGGTAAAAGAGGATTGTCCATTGTTTATTTTATTCTAATCAATTTAGAATTCTGGCCCTTGATGAGAGACATGTGGATTGTAGCCCGCCCAGATAGTGACCATAACCCACTTGTTGTATCCCTTTATGTCGGACTTAATGTCGACTATTGCAGCCCTGAAAGAGCATCCAAGGGAGAAGGTTTTAGAAGTGTAGTTAGGTGGAATCCTGAATAATAGAATTATTTTGCGCAGAATTTGAAGTATTTGATCCAGCCTAGTCTTGAAGAGATGTTAACAAAAAGGGACACATAGCCTGATGATAAAAGGGTACTGGTCCGATTTGAACAAACCATTGAGGAGATTTCCCACTTCATGATGACTACTAAGAGTGTAAAATATTTGAGTGCCAATACTCATATTAGTAATTTGTTTGACCGTGAATGTTGGATGAGAAAGGAGTTGTCATATGACTTGGAGACACTCCATCATAACACAGCCTCAGACTGTATTTTTATTAGAATACAAAAGGATTTGATCAAGGGGAAGAAGTTTTAAATGAGACTTAAGATCTGGGATAAGGTCATACAGGTGGCAATGGAGAAGAATTCTAGGAACTTCAGGTCACTCATTACATGGGGTAGAACCAGTGTAGTGATAAGAAGATTATGTGCATAGGGGCCCTGGAAAGGTTAATGCATTTTTGCAACACTTATGCCTCTACTATGGAGAGGAACTATTCCCTACAGGCCACATCTATGCTTAAACAATCATTTCCTGGAGAGGATGGTTGAAATGTCACCGAATCTGAAGTCCAAGAAGCCATCTTACAACAAAACACTAACAAAGTCGAAGGCCCTGAGTTTGTTTCTATAGATTTGTATGAGGCTGATCTCTCATTATGGATCCCTTTTCTCTCTAAGATTTTTAATGCTGTGTTGAGACCTGGAGACACATCAAAAGCATGGTGTGGGGAGATAAACCTTCCACTATTTTAGAAAGCTGTAGGAAAGAACACATCTAATTACCGCTCAATTTCATTACTAATTGGGGAGAGTAAGACCTGCGGGAGGGAGCTTTCCAACTGCATACACGATTGTGCTGACGATGGGAATTAGCAGACAACCGAGCAGACTTTAGAAGGGACATTGGAACTGTTGTCCAGACCAATGCATTTACATTCCAAATGTGCAAAATATACCAGACAAAGGAAGGTCCAATTGTTTTTAATGTTTATTGATTTGAAACCAGCTTTCCATTTAGAAGACAGGGACTTACTTTGGCTAGTGTTACAACAGCAGGGCCTACACCAGTATCTGAATGTAGCCCTGCAGAACTTGAATAGGGAAACCTTTGCTCAAGTGCATTTTGGATCCAGGGGAGAAGGTACCGGGAAGTTTACTGATAACTACTGGTGTGCGACAAGGATGTGTGCTGCCCCCTCAGCTCTTTTTTCATTGTTTTTAACGATGTTGAACCTTACCTAGATAGGCTGAATTTAGCCTGCTCGAAGCTTGGTAATTCACATATTTTTGTTTTGTTATAAGCGGGCGACGCAATTTTTCTTTCTTTCATCAAGCTTTCTATGCAAAAACGTATTGAGGGCTTCCTTGACTACTGGGAAAGGAAACATCTAACCATCAATTTTCCCAAAACTGAATCTATGATATTGAAGCCAAGGATTGAGTTTAAATACTCTTTTTCAGAAAACAGGAAGCTCTTAAAACAGATAAATTATTTTGACTATCTTGAGATTTGGTACAACACTAAACTGGCTTGGAAACAGCAAAGAAAAAAAGCAGCTGCAGTTTTAAAGAAGGCAGCAGCCGCACTTATTATATGCTAGCAAAGAGTAAGGGAGTAGACTTTGAGTTCACTACTACGGGGCAAATCTACAAGGAAGTGCTGCAGCGCGCCAATGCAAGCCCTTTGGCTGTGCCACGCTGCAGCACTTCCGAAGCACAGGAATGTGACATATTTACAATAATATGTTGCCTTCCTGTGCTCTCCCCTGTGCTGGCACCCAAACTGCAGCCATGCACCGGTGCAGCTGTTGCAGCGCGGAACATCAAATTCCCCCTTCGTCACAGACCAAATACCACAATAGCAAATTCACTCAAATACATTCATTGGTGGGGCCCATGACACCAACACTCATACTTCATTGATCTGCTTTCCTAGAGGAATAAGTTTCCAAACGCTGACATGAAAGGAATATCTTTACCTAAAACCCTAAATGCATTGAATACTTTATTAACTCCAACCTTGTGATATTCCCCTCATTGGGTGATGAATCATTTAGTTGTTTTGTAGTTTAGTGATCCAATTCATTTATCTATACTCTACTCTTTATCTTAGTTTTCTTCTTCAAATAATCGACTCAACACATTTGTCAATTAATCAAATATCGTTTATCTAATAAAATTGCAAATTGTTAGAAATCATCATCCAAACCATAGAACATCATCTTTACCTAATCTGGCTAATAGTCGTCCTCTAAGTCAGTCAGTCATGGAAAAGCCTTTTAAATTCATCAAAGTCAGGCCGCAACTCAGTCTATCAAAGATTCAGGATAACAGCTGTCTCGCAGTGTCACCGTCCTCTCCGTCAGCATAACGTCAGGAAATCGAGTTCGTCAAAGAAGAAGAGTTTTTTAGTTCACTTCCCTACCTACCTTTATAATGAAATTAATGTCAAAATGTATCAAGATTGTGGTTTTAGAAAGTCCTCATTGGTGGACATGGGGTCAAGCGGTAAAGTTCTCACTTGCTGGTTCCGGTTTTAAAGACAGTCCATTGTATTATCATTGGCAAAAGCTCCCAGAGTGTCCTTGATAAGAACATCATCTCCTGGGGTCAGGACTAGGCCATTGTTGCTGGCAGTGACGCATGCGCACTTCACCCAGAACCTCGTGTGTCAGGAGCAGTCATGTTATACGTCTCGTTCAGCCATCTTGGATTAGGCCAAAATGGTCAACTTAAGCAAAACAAACACAAAAACGTAATTAAAACATAGAAATTGCTAAAAAAATGTTAAACCCTCACTAATTACCTTATGTGTAAGTAATTATCTAGCATAATAGCAACATTCAAACCGTTTATACTCACTCAATGATGCGCAACTTACAATTACATCACAAAAGCAACATATATCATGCAATATTCTAATTTCTTACTATTAGTATGCGTACATAAGTTAGTATACAATTAGTTTAGCCATGCAAAGTGCAATTCCCACGTGTAATTCTTTTGTTAATATAATTGGTAAGTCTTCCACTGCAAACAAATTAATAAATTACTATTAGTTGATTATTCAGAAAAATATAAACATGCAGAATGGGGGGGAGGGGGGTATACAAAATGTTGTACTACCCTGTTAGACCTGGCACCTTGGCGTGAGTTTCCCTTCCACTATTTGCTGATGTGCCTCATTCTGTTTTGTTGGTGTTAGCTGCTCAGGGCACTGTGCCACTGCTAATCAGTGCCAAGTGCTCCCTTTTGAAAAATGTATACATTGATTGGTGTCCATGTTTGGCTTATTTGGTGTACTATCAGCCCCTAGTAAAGTGCACCAGGAGTGCCAGGGCTTGTAAATACAAATGCTGCTGGTGGGCTTGCAGCGCTGGTTGTGCCACCCACAGAAGAGGTCTAGTAAAATGTGTCTTGTGTCTGCCACTGCAGAACCTGCGCGCGGTCTGGTACTGTCGCGCTGATTGCGCAAGTGCACCTACTTGCCAGCCCCCAAACCTTCACTTAACTACATATTAGTCACCCCTCTGGTAGGCCCAATGGCAGGGTGCATTGTAGGTATAAGGTAGGACATGCCCTGATGTGTGTGGCATGTCCTAATAGTGAATTACAGCCATTTTCGTTTTTCACTATTGAAGGCTACCTGCTCTCCATAGGCATGAATGGGCTGCTGGAATTACTACACGCTGTAATCCCGGTGCACTCAGAGAGCATGGTAGAAAGTCAAGTTTAGTATGCCTGAACTCAGAATAATAAAATACTTCTTTTAGTAAAGTTTATTTTAATATCCTGTGTTTGTAAATACTACTTTTAGAAAGTTAGTATTTACTGACCTGGCCATTTCAGTCCACCTTTGCTGTGTGTGTGTGTTCTGCCTAGTAACAGTAAGGAGCAGGGCTGGGGAATTCCAGGAGCCAGGCTGGCTGCCAGGTGATGGGTAGAGAGATTACACCAGGATGGGTGGGAGGAGTACACCTTTGACTCTGAATAGACCTGTGCTCTGCCACCACAATGCCAGCTCCGCCCCCTGTGGAGCGGCTGATGTCTCTGCCCTGCTGCTGAAAGGAAAGAGCAGAGTCACCACAACAAAGTGCTCCAAAACTGGACTGAGCCAGGCCCAGGTCCCCCTGGCGACAAAGAACAAAAGAATTGTGCTATAAAAGAAGGAGCCCTGCTCCTAAGAAATCAGATCCTGTTTGCGCCAAGAAGAAACTCTTCCTGAAGAGAAGGACCTGGGAAAGCTGCATGGAGGACTACTGTCTCTGACCTGTGAGATTGGCCTGTGGTGGGTGCCTTGCTGCAAGAAGGAGAGGAAAAGACTAAAGGAAAAGCCTTTTGAATCAACTTGTGCTTTGAACAATCTCCAAGGGCTTGCTGGTGAACTTGCCCCCTGAACTGTGCCCCAGGAACAGTGGGCGCTACCTTCCCCCAAGGAAAAGAGGAGCTGCTGGAGGTGATCCTGTCAAGCTGACCCCCAGAGAACCTGTGTGCCCCCCTCTCTCTCCGAGCACCGTGACGTCTGCCACCGGGGCTGCTGTGAGCACTGCCAAGGCCGGCCTTCCTGGCCCTAGCCCAGCAAGCAACTGTTCCCCGAGCCGTAGCTCGCAATGCAAAGAAGAGACCCCGGACGTCCAAACGCTGAGCCTCTGCGACCCTGTGCCGCTGAGATCCCTGTGAGGGAACCGAGCACCTGGTTCGCCACCCTGAGAGAAGCCGACAGCGCTGCCAAGCGCTAAGAATCACCCCCGGGCCGCCCCTCCCGCTCCTGCAATCATCGTGGCCACTGAGATCCTCCCCGAGCGCCCCACGCAGCCTCGCCGTCCCCTGGAGATCCGGGACTGAAGCGTGACGTGGGACGCCTTTGTGCGGGACTACAAGGCCGCCACGAACCTCCTCTACAAAGAACCAAGGTATTGTGACCAGCGCGCCTTGGTACGAGCCGTACTGCCCTTTGTACGAGCCGTACCTGCTCTGCCGTCTGTGTGCGGCGCGTCTCTGCATCTGTACGGTCCGTACAGCACCAAAAGCATTGCCGGCGCTCACGCGGGAAGCGTGGGGTTTGGCATTGGCACGAGACTTCCCGAACGTGTACGACGCGTACCTACGAGAGTACGGTCCGTACGGTTCGCGTCCAGCATACGCGTCCTCACGCGAGAAGCGTGAGAAACGGCATGACGAGCCCAGATAGCGGTACGAAGCGTACCGGAGGCGCTACGAAGCGCACAATACCCCAAAGAAGCCTATTTTGAACAGAAAGGGCCATTTTAAGAACTGTGGACTGCCCAAAAGCATTTAAAAGTAACTGGAACCTTATTTAAGTAAGAGAACTGTATTTTGACATCCTGCTTGAAGAAATCTTTTATATAAAGAACTTTATTTTGATATAAATACAGCCTTGTGTCTTTGTGTGGTGGGGTGGTGATTATTGTGTGAGATATCTTGTACGCTTAACCTAATGCCCTCTGGAAATCTAGCCTGACTGCTCGTGCCACGTTACCTAGAGGGTGAGCAGGGGTTATTTTTAAAGAGGTAATCCTACGCCCTGACTTAGAGGAAAGGGTCCCTGCTTGTCGCAAGTGCATACCTGCGCCAACCAGAGACCCCGGATTCTAATATTGATGGCAGCGGTGAGGATTTACGGATTTGCGTTCTTGGTGTCTGCGCAGTGATTACTAACCATTGCACAGTGAGGACAGTCCAGTAGCTTAAGCCACAGAACTTTTTAATTTCGCTTGCCAAGAAAAAGAAGATCCCTTCTGTTTGGAGTCATGCCTGGCCCAAACAGCATTGAGAAGTCCGTCTCTGAAACCTCTGAGATAGCCGGATTGGAAGGGGATGAGTCAAAACTGGACGACGTCTCAAGAGAACAACTCAAGCATTTTTGCAAGAGATTCAAGGTTCCACATAGAGGATGCAAGCTCAAAGCACACTTCTACACAGCACTGAGAGCCTGGGTGGAATCAAGCGGTGCAACTGAGAATGTTGTACCTGAGGTTGACGTAGTGGAACCAGCGGAGAGCATCCATAGTTCTAGCAGAGGCCTGTCGCCAGAGGAGCTGGCAGACAGACAGGCCGCAAGAGATCATGAGATTACTTTGGCAAAGTTGAAATTAAATGGCCAATTGGAGCTAGAGAGCAAGAAAATGGCTCTTGAAGAAAGAAAGATTCAGATGGAGCACGACGCGAGAATGAGGGAGCTGGCGATAAAAGAGAAAAGTTTGGAAAACCCTCCCTCTGGTGGCAGCGCAACACCGGTGCAGGTAGAGTCAAGGGTGTACATGCCAAAAGATGTAGTCAAGGAATACTTTAAGAATGATGACATAGGGCAATGGTTCAAGGCCTATGAGGTAGCCATGTCTTCCCACCGGGTCCCTGAGAGAGATTGGGGAGCGGGGTTGTGGGGACGGTTCCTCAGTGAGGGGCGGGACACACTTTTAAATTTGCCCTCTGACATGTATAATTCTTACCCCCACATGAAGGAAGCTTTAATGACCAGATATGGGCTAACTCCTGAATTATATAGACAGAGGTTCAGGGGGTGTACCAAGATTGTGAGGAGTACGTATGTGGAGTATGTGACCTTGTTCTGCAGAGCACTGGATGGCTGGGTGAAGGGTAGCAAAGTTGATGATTACCAAGGACTCTTTGATTTAATTGCATGGGAGCACTTGTCGCTTAATTGTTTTCCTGAGCTACGCCAACACCTGATAAATAGCAAGCTGACTAACCCTAGGAAGCTTGCTGAAGAGGCGGACCGCTGGGTCAGCACCAGGGTCCACAAGGGTCAAGTGGGAGACTCCGCCAAGGGTGGGCAGGGTCCCCAGCAGAAGAGTGGGGCGGACAAGGGAAAACAGAAAGGGTTCCAAAAAGGCCCCCAAAGTAATCCCCAAGGGAACCAGCAGAAAGGTTCTCAGCCTCCCCCACCCCCGAAGCCGACAGGGGCCCCGACAGGTAAACCTGTTCCCAAGGGGCCCCCTCAATGTTATAAATGTGGTGAACTAGGTCACTTTGCCAGTGATCCCAAGTGTCGCCAGTATAAGAAACCACCACACACTGGTGCTCTACCGAAGCAAGTGGCTACAGTAGCCTTTGGGGAGGAGGTAGAAGTCCCAGGTGGGTGGGACCCCATCCAACTGACCTTAGTCTCACTAGGAGACAGTGAGATGGTCCCAAACACCGACTTGCCCTCTAACACTAAGAAATATGGGCAAGTGGTGACCGTCAATGGGAAGAAGGTAGAGGCTCTTAGAGACACAGGAGCCAGCGTGAATGCAGTGCGGCAGCACCTGGTATCTCAAGAACAGGTCGTACCCCATGCCTATTGTCGGGTTGTCAATGCTGACAACACAGAGAGTCATTGTCCAATGGCTCAAGTTCCCTTTGAGTGGGGGGGGTCTCTGGTACTCTGCAAGTCGCTGTGAGGACTGCCATGCCTGTAGACTGTCTCCTAGGGAATGATTTGGAGAGCTCCCCTTGTGAAAAGGTGGAGAAGACAGCTCACCTGCGGATGGTGGGTTTACCTGATTGGGCGTGCGTGACCACCCGGTCGATGGCAGCCAGTAGGGGTGTTGAAGGGACCCTGGAGCCTGAGGGAGAGGCCCAGGAATCGGCTTTAGGGAGAGGGCGCAGGAGGCATTGGAAACCGGCTCCTAATGTTCCCACGGCCCAGGAGGAAGCAGACCTTGAGGGGGATGCCCTGGAGCCTACCGGGGAACAGATAGCCGAACTGGGGGACCTGCCTGAGCTGACCCATTGGCAGCAAGAAGGAGGCCCCACCAGGGAGGAATTCTGCAGAGAGCAGAAAGAGTGCCCCTCTCTAGTGGGTATGCGGCAGCAGGCTGCAGCCCAAGCCAATGGTGATCAGTCCGGTACTCACTTAATCTACTGGGAGAACTACCTCCTGTACTCAGAGCCTAAGGTTGCTGAACCTGGGTCAGCCCGTGCGCTGGTGGTACCCCAGAAGTTCAGAGCCTTCCTACTGGGGCTGGCTCATGACGTTCCGTTAGCAGGGCATTTGGGGCAGGACAAGACCTTCGAAAGACTTGTCACCCACTTTTATTGGCCTCAAATGCGCAGGAGTTCTGACACTTACTGCAGGACATGCCAGACTTGCCAGGCAAGTGGCAAGAGTGGAAGGGAGCTGAAGGCTCCACTCAAACCTTTCCCTGTGGTCAGTACCCCATTCCAGAGGGTGGGCATTGACATTGTGGGGCCACTAGACCCCAAGACAGCCATGGGCAACAGGTTTATCCTGGTCTTGGTGGACCATGCCACCCGGTACCCTGAATCCATCTCTCTGAGGACAGTGACGGCGCCCGTGGTGGGACGGGCACTAATGGGAATTCTCTCATGAGTAGGATTCCCTCTAGAGGTGGTGTCCGACAGGGGGACCAATTTCATATCGAAATATATGAAATCCCTTTAGCAAGAGTGTGGTGTGACATACAAGTTCACCACCCCTTACCATCCCCAAGGAAACGGGTTGGTTAGAAGATTCAACCGAACCCTAAAGGGCATGATTATGGGTCTTGAGGAACCCATGAGGCGTAAGTAGGACGTCCTCTTACCATGCCTTCTCTTTGCGTACCGTGAGGTGCCACAGAAGTCTCTGGGGTTAAGTCCCTTTGAGCTTCTGTATGGCCACCCAGTACGAGGACCTCTTAGTCTGGTCAAGGAAGGCTGGGAGCAATCTCCCAGGAAACCTCCCCAGAATGTATACAGTTACATGCTGGCCTTCCGGAACTAGACTCGGCATTTCAGGCAACTTGTTGAGGCAAACCTGGAAGCCAGCCAGGGGGAAATGAAGCGGTGGTACGACCAGAATGCCACTCTGGTTGAGCTTCAACCTTGTCAAAAGGTATGGGACCTGGCCCCTGTGGAGCCTTGTGCACTCCAGGACAAGTGGACAGGACCCTTTGAGATTGTGGAGCGCAAGAGTTCTGTCACCTACTTGGTGGACTTGCAGTCTCCTAGGAATCCCTTAAGGGTCCACCATGTCAATCGACTGAAGCCCCACTTGGAGAGGTCCGAAGTGGGCATGCTCTTGGCCACAGATGATGGGACGGAGGAGGAGTCTGAGCCTCTTCCTGACCTCCTGGTAGCCTCAGAGCAAGACGGGTCAGTGGATGGAGTTAACCTCTCACCCACCCTGACCCCTGAGCAACAGGATGACTGCCGCCAGCTGCTGGGGCAGTTTCCTGACCTGTTCTCCCTGGTTCCTGGTATCACAGATTGGTGCGTCCATGATGTGGATACAGGAAACAGCTTACCTGTGAAGCACAAGGCCTACAGGGTAACTGACAGGGTCAGAGCCTGCATCAAAGAGGAGGTCTCAAAGATGCTTGCTCTTGGGATGGTTGAGTCCTCCAGCAGTCCTTAGGCCAACCCAGTGGTCTTGGTCCCAAAGGCTGCAGCGCCGGGTGCCACACCTGAACTCCGGTTCTGTGTGGACTACAGAGGACTCAATTCAGTCACGAAGACTGACGCGCACCCCATCCCCAGAGCTGATGAGCTCATCGATCGGTTAGGGGCTGCACGGTACCTCAGCACATTTGATTTAATGTCCGGGTACTGGCAGATCGCCTTGACTGATGGGGCCAAAGAGAGGTCCGCATTCTCCACCCCAGATGGGCATTTCCAGTTCCGGGTTATGCCATTTGGGATGAAGAATGCCCCTGCCACCTTCCAGAGGTTGGTCAACCAGGTGTTGGCTAGGCTGACCGAGTTCAGCGCCACCTACCTGGATGACATCGCAGTCTTCAGTGGCACATGGAAAGAGCA
Source organism: Triturus cristatus (assembly GCF_964204655.1). NCBI lineage: Eukaryota > Metazoa > Chordata > Amphibia > Caudata > Salamandridae > Triturus > Triturus cristatus. The sequence goes on along the minus strand of NC_140588.1, from coordinate 851,826,614 downwards.
CCTGCAACATCTCTGGGAAGTGTTGATGGCACTGCGCAAGGCAGGCCTCACGATCAAGGCAAGCAAGTGTCAGATCGGGCAGGGTTCCGTGGTGTACTTGGGACACCCGGATTCTAACATACCCGCTCCAGCAATCCCCCCTTTGGTGATTATATCACCACACCAACAAAAAAAATGGTATCCCCTTTTACGGAATTTCAAAGTGATTTCTTGTTTTATTCATATTTCAGTTTCCCCTGTTTCTTCTCTTTTTGCTGTTTTATACATACTCTCCTTGATTTCTTCCAATTCTATTTCTTCAAATTATCTTTCTTGTGTCTTATCCCTTCTCCTTAAGTTTTCTCTTTTTATTCTTTTCTTGCTTTTATTCTTTCTACAACAAATACAACCTAGTCTAATTATTAATATTAAGGAAATCACACATGTTAATGGAAATAATATCTTACCTATAAATGTACTACCTAATTTTACTACTAGGGTGCCGATTCCTATCCTGTAAAACCCGGGTACGGAGCATTTTCTCCGTCCGACTCGTACCCGGGAAAACCACCTTACAAACCCGCAAGTACGATTCGTACAGAAATACCATTTCCGTACGATTCGTACAAAACACCGACCGGCTAAAATATACCCAAGATTTCGATCCGGGACACCGCGTACGTAACGTCCGGACGGAGTCAGGCAGCGTTTTACGAACCAGCAAGTACGATTCGTGCCTACGTCACTTCGCACGTAGCATTTTTTACGGGAGCCAAAAACTGCCGGGAAATTGAGGACGACGCGAGGAAGGAGCACCTGTACATGACGGACAGCAATGGACCCCATCCTACGTGTCAACCCGGCCCTCATAGCCTACGACCTGGTGCACAGGAACCGACGCAGACGCCGCAGAAGGTCAGAACAACACCCAGGGGCAAAGGTGGGGGGCAGGGGCAGGAAACATAAGTCCCACCCAAGGCAAAATGTATACATGCCCTGTACATACCGTACCTCTAGGGACTGGTCACTCGGGGGGGACGTGTCCACCAAGGCCTGCGTCCCGCCACAACGGAAGTGGACGTGGACGCGTCCCATCACCACAACAATTGTGGTACGCACTGTACCCACGCCTGAAGAGCGTGGGTACGTACCACGCCTACCCCTACGTCACCCCAACATTGGGGGTACGGCCCGTACCCAGGCCTGAAGAGCGTGGGTACGGGTCGCACCACGCGTACCCCTACGTAACACCAACTAGGGTGGTACGGCCCGCACCCAGGCCTGAAGAGCGTGGGTACGGGTCGCACCACGCGTACCCCTACGTCACCCCAACAATGGTGGTACGGCCCGTACCCACGCTCTTCAGGCCTGGGTATGGGCTGTACCACCATTGTTGGTGTGACGTAGGGGTACGCGTGGTGCGACCCGTACCCACACTCTTCAGGCCTGGGTACGGGCCGTACCCCGACGGCACCCCAACAATGGTGGTACGGCCCGTACCCAGGCCTGAAAAGCGTGGGTATGGGTCGCACCACACGTACCCCTACGTCACACCAACAATGGTGGTACGGCCTGTACCCAGGCCTGATGAGCGTGGGTACGGGTCGCACCACGCGTACCCCTACGTCACCCCAACAATGGTGGTACGGCCCGTACCCACGCTCTTCAGGCCTGGGTACGGGCCGTACCCCTACGGCACCCCAACAATGGTGGTTCGGCCCGTACCCAGGCCTGAAGAGCGTGGGTACGGGTCGTACCACGCCTACCCCTACGTCACCCCAACAATGGTGGTACGGCCCATACCCAGGGCTTCAGAGCGTGTGGGTGGGTGGGTGGGTGTCGTGCTACGATCCACATCAGTGGACAGAGACATAGGGGTGTGTGCCCATCACTCCCAGCAGTGCCCAGACATATGAGGGGTGGGTGCAGAGGACCCCCAGCAGTGCCCAGACATATGAGGGGTGGGTGCCTATCACTCCCAGCAGTGCCCAGACATATGAGGGGTGGGCGTAGAGGACCCCCAACAGTGCCCAGACATATGAGGGGTGGGTGCAGAGGACCCCCAGGAGTGCCCAGACATATGAGGGGTGGGTGCCTATCACTCCCAGCAGTGCCCAGATATATGAGGGGTGGGCGTAGAGGACCCCCAGCAGTGCCCAGACATATGAGGGGTGGGTGCCTATAACTCCCAGCAGTGCCCAGACATATGAGGGGTGTGTGCCTATCACTCCCAGCAATGCCCAGACATATGAGGGGTGGGTGGCTATTACTCCCAGCAGTGCCCAGACATATTAGGGCTGGGTGCAGAGGACTCCCAGCAGTGCCCAGACATATGAGGGGTGGGTGCAGAGGACCCCCAGCAGTGCCCAGACATATGAGGGGTGGGTGCCTATCACTCCCAGCAGTGCCCAGACATATGAGGGGTGGGTGCCTATCACTCCCAGCAGTGCCCAGACATATGAGGGGTGGGTGCAGAGGACTCCCAGCAGTGCCCAGACATATGAGGGGTGGGTGCAGAGGACCCCCAGCAGTGCCAAGACATATGAGGGGTGGGTGCAGAGGACCCCCAGCAGTGCCCAGACATATGAGGGGTGTGTGCCTATCACTCCCAGCAGTGCCCAGACATATCAGGGGTGGGTGCCCATCACTCCCAGCAGTGCCCAGACATATGAGGGGTGGGTGCAGAGGACCCCCAGCAGTGCCCAGACATATGATGGGTGGGTGCCTATCACTCTCAGCAGTGCCCAGACATATGAGGGGTGGGCGTAGAGGACCCCCAGCAGTGCCCAGACATATGAGGGGTGGGTGCCTATAACTCCCAGCAGTGCCCAGACATATGAGGGGTGTGTGCCTATCACTCCCAGCAATGCCCAGACATATGAGGGGTGGGTGGCTATTACTCCCAGCAGTGCCCAGACATATTAGGGCTGGGTGCAGAGGACTCCCAGCAGTGCCCAGACATATGAGGGGTGGGTGCAGAGGACCCCCAGCAGTGCCCAGACATATGAGGGGTGGGTGCCTATCACTCCCAGCAGTGCCCAGACATATGAGGGGTGGGTGCCTATCACTCCCAGCAGTGCCCAGACATATGAGGGGTGGGTGCAGAGGACTCCCAGCAGTGCCCAGACATATGAGGGGTGGGTGCAGAGGACCCCCAGCAGTGCCAAGACATATGAGGGGTGGGTGCAGAGGACCCCCAGCAGTGCCCAGACATATGAGGGGTGTGTGCCTATCACTCCCAGCAGTGCCCAGACATATCAGGGGTGGGTGCCCATCACTCCCAGCAGTGCCCAGACATATGAGGGGTGGGTGCAGAGGACCCCCAGCAGTGCCCAGACATATGATGGGTGGGTGCCTATCACTCTCAGCAGTGCCCAGACATATGAGGGGTGGGCGTAGAGGACCCCCAGCAGTGCCCAGACATATGAGGGGTGGGTGCAGAGGACCCCCAGGAGTGCCCAGACATATGAGGGGTAGGTGCCTATCACTCCCAGCAGTGCCCAGATATATGAGGGGTGGGCGTAGAGGACCCCCAGCAGTGCCCAGACATATGAGGGGTGGGTGCCTATCACTCCCAGCAATGCCCAGACATATGAGGGGTGGGTGGCTATTACTCCCAGCAGTGCCCAGACATATTAGGGCTGGGTGCAGAGGACTCCCAGCAGTGCCCAGACATATGAGGGGTGGGTGCAGAGGACCCCCAGCAGTGCCCAGACATATGAGGGGTGGGTGCCTATCACTCCCAGCAGTGCCCAGACATATGAGGGGTGGGTGCCTATCACTCCCAGCAGTGCCCAGACATATGAGGGGTGGGTGCAGAGGACTCCCAGCAGTGCCCAGACATATGAGGGGTGGGTGCAGAGGACCCCCAGCAGTGCCAAGACATATGAGGGGTGGGTGCAGAGGACCCCCAGCAGTGCCCAGACATATGAGGGGTGTGTGCTTATCACTCCAAGCAGTGCCCAGACATATCAGGGGTGGGTGCCTATCACTCCCAGCAGTGCCCAGACATATGAGGGGTGGGTGCAGAGGACTCCCAGCAGTGCCCAGACATATGAGGGGTGGGTGCAGAGAACCCCCAGCAGGCCCAGACATATGAGGGGTGTGTGCCTATCACTCCCAGCAGTGCCCAGACATATGAGGGGTGGGTGCTGAGGACCCCCAGCAGTGCCTAGACATATGAGGGGTGGGTGTCTATCACTCCCAGCAGTGCCCAGACATATGAGGGGTGGGTGCAGAGGACCCCCAGCAGTGCCCAGACATATGAGGGCTGTGTGCCTATCACTCCCATCAGTACCCAGACATATGAGGGGTGGGTGCAGAGGACTCCCAGCATTGCCCATACATATGAGGGGTGGGTGCAGAGGACCCCCAGCAGTGCCCAGACATATGAGGCGTGGGTGCAGAGGACTCCCAGCAGTGCCCAGACTATGAGGGGTGGGTGCAGAGGACCCCCAGCAGTGCCCAGACATATGAGGGGTGGGTGCAGAGGACCCCAGCAGTGCCCAGACAAATGAGGGGTGGGTGCCTGTTACTCCCAGCAGTGCCCAGACAAATGATGGGTGGGTGCAGAGGCCTCCCAGCAGTGGACAGAGACATGGGGGTGTGTACATCATCCTCCCATTAGCAAAACTCCAGGGGTGCATGAAGGCATCCACAATGTGCAACTATGTTGATAGTGCCATGACAACACATCACTGACAGCAGTGTCCCACTCCCATGAGGATGGATGTCCTTCCCCCACTGCATGACACACCACATGTTGGTGTGATGACAAATTACACATGCATACCCACCCCTGGCGGTGGCAGCACAATACACACACTGAGATCATGCAACAAGACTGTATCCTCATGTGAAACCCCACTAAACTAAGAGAGCCTAAGGGAACACACACTGTCACCCACATTCCAGGACTGATAGGAATGTACAGGTGCTGGGGCAGCCAACAAGTTGTTGCCTCCCATGGAAGGAAAAGGGTGGAGTACCCACAGATACAATGCCCACAATTGTCAGTCAGGTGCCCAAATACCGTGCAGAACAAGTAACACATGTGTGCTAGGCTGGGAGTACACACATGCATAGTGCGGAAAAGGGACCATGTCCACATGAAGCCATGGCAACATACTCCATACACAAGTACAGTGACTACCAAGGATGGCACAGACGATGCAGGTGGAGACATTGCTGAGCAGGCATGGGCAAAGTTGAAGGGATCCCTCACACAGCAAGGAACTGTAGACACAGGTCAGCACAACAATTGGGAAACACCCTGCAGGGAAGAAGTCAGGTGCCACAGAGGAAGGAACACTCCTAGGGAAAATGTCACCATACAGTAAGAGCTTACATGACCAAAGATTATTTGCAGAGACCTTGTGATGGCACGCAGATACCAGGGTCCTCCCCATGAGCAGCACACTACAACATTTCCCAGACACCTAACACATTATCACCACCCCAACTCAGGGAGCAGCAGCACCAACAGCAATACCAGAAAAGCATTTGTGTGCAAATGAAAAACAAAATGCTTTATTTAGCATAAAAAAAATTGGATTTGAAATGTACACTATATACAAGGCCCATCAGCTGTGGGAGCAGCCTCCGCCCCCACTGGAAGCTCAGCCTCGGACCCGTCAGCGTCATAGTCGGTGTTGGGACTGGACAGGTCCTCCGCCTGACTCCCCTCGCCCTCTGTGCCACTTGCTGCACCAGACTCCCCACCACTGGTGGCACCAGTGCTGGATCCCTCCTCCACGACCGTGCCGGTGTCTCCCTCGGTGTCCCCCAACGATGCTGTGGGCAAGGTGAAGAGACAGGAAATAATCAGACACCTGTATACATATGACACATGAGTCCAAACTACATAGGTCACAGTGCATAGCATGAAAAGCATCATGAGTAACATCTACAATACTACGCACATATGTAGGCCATGCACTACACAGTTGGTTGAGCCACCATGCCACTTTGAAACAATGGAGAGCATGACACAACAGCAAAGAACTTGATATCGAATCATACAGAGAAGCCAGTGTCTGTGGACAGTTGAGCACAGCATCTGGACCACACACCGTTACCAAAAATGGATGAGCAGGAACCATGTCTTTTGACACATGCTGCAAAGCACAAACATTAAACCCTGCACAACATGACTGGCGCAATACTTGTTGAGTGTCTGTTCCGACTATCATCACACACAGGCCAGACCTGGCAAGGAGACATATGCTTTGGACATGTAGGCCTTGCCCGCACAACCCTCCCCCTACCTGAGACAATGTGATTGAGACAGAGGAAGGACTTACACCTCTTAATCAGGGATCACATTAATGGGCTCCATTAAAGCCTAATTGCACTCCAACTACCCCTCGTGGGGCTGACCACACATATTATTGACAAACAACCATCATCAGATAGTTGTACACAGACACACAGGCACTGGCCAGTGTGAGGATGCACAAGCCACATTGGGTCACCCTGTACAGTGTACACATGTAGCACACTTTACGTAAATACAAATGAGGCCAGGGTACAATGCCACAGAGGCCAACCTATGCTGAAGACACTGAGAATGTCCACAGTGTTGGATGACACACATGATTCCTAGGAAAAGGTGTCTCAGGGGACTGTAGTGGCCACACTGCTCCATGGTCCTGGATAGATCTGACTGCAACAGGAGCAACCGTCCCTGCACTATGCATATCTCCCCCTCATGCACATCATGTCTGAGGCCACAACATCGGTCATGCATGCTGCAAGGCAGTTCATTTTAAGCCTCATACTCCTATGTTGAGACTCTGCATCAGTGCCAACAATCATGGACCCCCAAATGACTGAACTGGACAGGGCACAGGCAAGGTCCCAACACATGTCACAGACCACCCCCACACATGATGCTGAAAGCATTGGGCACTTGGATTAACTGCCAGCCTAGATTACCTTGTGCAAGAGTGACTACACACAGACCAGGGAACACATGTCAAGGAGGGGAAGGGAGGAAGAACAGGACCGGTTGACTTTGGGGAACAGGATTTGCACTGCACATATAAACCCTGGCAGTGTAGCCAGGCGACTGAGCACTTCCAATAGCTGGTGACACACAACAAACACACATGTACCTACCCCCTTCCTGCTGCTGCTTCTCCTGTAGCCGCCTATCCATGTCAAGGAAGACCACCGCCAGGACACGCTTCATTTGGTGGGTCAGGCACCGGTGCCCGCGGTTCTTGCCCTCTGGTGAGTCCCCCAGCAGGACCCGGGCAATCCATCTGGTCCAGCACCGGATATCCTGCCAGCGTTTCCTCACCTGGGCCAGGCGCCGACTGCGACCCTCCACCGACCTCACGGCCCTGACGGCCCGCTTCCAAATCTCCCCCTTGGTGTAGGTGGCTACGTGTGAGGATGACAAAGTGAGACAACATCAATACACCTGCTCCATGTCACAGAGACACACATTAGAAAAATTGGGTTTGTTTGAACAGGGCATAGTATGCAGCAAACTCATTGCACCTTTGTCATAGGGACATTATCCTCTGGGGAAGGCCAAATGCACTACGTGGCATTTAAAGTACACAGGTGGCATGAGGGGTGTGAGAGAATCAATGATCATGGCTCACACTGTGCATCACAAGCAACACCAGGATAATGGACAGCACGTCAAAGCAGTCACATGCCCCAGGCCACTGACGCAACCTCAGTGGAGTACACAGACACACACAGGCACAGGACAATCACCTGCCATTGGAAACTGCGGGTACAAACATCACTCTGCACATGTGCCACTTGACTGGGGGGAGTCTCAGGTGTGGGCCTAGCTCAGCACATCAGACACACAGCACGGCTCCATGCTCACATCAGATGGGTAGGGCATAAGCATGCTCCATGCAGCTGGGGTGCAACACTCCACATAGGCACTCACCCACATGACAGGGGACTTACACACACACACCAATGTCCAGGGACCGTACACATCATTTGGACACTATCACCACAGGTACACTAAACTCACACACATCTGTGGGTACAGTCACCTGTCACACTTGGGGGACCACAGAATCACATCAGGACTATGGAAAGAACATTCCCAAGGGGATTAGCCAGGCTGAATGTGGCATGCACCATGCAGTGATTGTCACAGTAAGCACAATGCAAGTGAGGAGTGCAGATATGAACCACATCAGGCTCTGCATGGGAGACATAGGCATTCCCCCCACCTGGGACCCACCATGAACAACATTGCATGTCTGTCACACCTGGACACAATGCCAGAAGTGACAGACACAAAAAAGGGGCACAGTCACAGCTAGTGGAGTCAGCACTCACCTGCTCCCCTGGTCTCCCATATAGGCAGTGGTACTGTGGGAGGATGACGTCCAGCAACGCCTCATTCTTCTCTTGGTTGAATGGCTGGGCCCTCTCCACAGACCTGGACATGGTGCCAGAGGAATCACGAGCAGCAGCAGTGGTGTGGAATGAAAGGATGTGCAGGCAAGTGCTCTCTCATGGGTCCTGGCTGCCTTATATCTCCCTTGCTGGGCTGTTTCATTTACAGGAGTACAGCGTGATTGGTCAATCTCATTTGCATCCTACATTTCCTCCAATCCCTTTAAACCTACCCCAGTGAGGGCCTTTGCATGGTTCAAAATTTGAGCATGATGTCAAGTCAACAACCACTTTGCAACATAGTATATTGTCTCCAACCGACTTTTGATGGCCACCTGATGCAAAAATTTGAAGTGGAAACTCGGTCTCCATGACAACCAGCATGCATTTAGGCCCTTATACTTGTCCCTCATGTGTCCCCTATGTAATTTCACTATCCACACACAGGTACGGTGCGTTCCACACGTACCCCTAGGGCACCACTACTCCAGTGATACGGTCCGTACCCGTGTGTGTAGGGCCCGTAGCACTAGGGTAGTGTTGCCGTAGGCGTACGCCATAGAGATACGGGCCGTACCCGCGTATGTACGGCCCGTATCACTATGGCGTACGCCTACGGCAACACTTCCCTAGTGCTACGGGCCGTATCCGCGTGTGTAGGGCCCGTAGCACGATGGTAGTGTTGCCATAGGCGTACGCCATAGAGATACGGGCCGTACATACGCGGGTACGAGCTCTATCTCTATGGCGTACGCCTACGGCAACACTACCACAGTGCTACGGGCCGTACCCGCGTGTGTAGGGCCTGTAGCACGATGGTAGTGTTGGCGTAGGCATACGCCATAGAGGTAGGGCTCGTACCCGCGTATGTACGGCCCGTAGCACTATGGCGTACGCCTATGGCAACACTACCATAGTGCTACGGGCCCTACACAAGCGGGTACGGCCCGTAGCACTAGGGTAGTGTTGCCGTAGGCGTACACCATAGTGATATGGGCCGTACATACGCGGGTACGGCCCGTATCTCTATGGCGTACGCCTACGGCAACACTACCCTAGTACTACGGGCCCTACACACACAGGTACAGCCCCGTAGCACTGGGGTAGTGTTGGCGTAGGTGTACGCCATAGAGATATGGGCCGTACCCGCGTATGTACGGCCCATATCACTATGGCGTACGCCTACGGCAACACTACCCTAGTGCTACGGGCCATACCGGCGTGTGTAGGGCCCGTAGCACTAGGGTAGTGTTGCCGTAGGCGTACGCCATAGTGCTATGGGCCGTACATACGCAGGTACGAGCCATATCTCTATGGCGTACGCCTACGCCAACACTACCATGGGGATAGGACCAGTGTATACATGTACGTGTGTACGGTCCTTGCACACACGCGTATTCCTACCCAAACCCCATATTGTGATACGACTGTAAACACGCCCTCAGAGTGTGTGTACGGTGCGTTTCACAGCTTACACTGGTGATAGGAGGCGCACAGGAAAGGAATGGAGGTGTATGATTCGCACAAGGATGGACATCAAGTCATTGTCAGCGCAGTGCATCATGTGTAGGGCCCAGGTGTGTCAGGCAGTGAGCTGGCACATGTCTCCTCATGTTTTAACCCAATAGTTGTGTGATGACCTGTGTACACATGTCATGTGTGATGGGGCACCATGGTGCGCACTTCCCCTTCACACCTTTTACATGTGTGCATGTATTTCAAACTTGTCAAGCACTGCATCACTGGCATGGCACAGTCCCCAACACCCGCAAATGTCCCCTGATGCCAGGTACACGGATGATGACACTTGACATCTCACTACCAGCGTGCCACGATGTGACTATGTCATGTGTGTGTCATGTGTTCCCATGATCTTGCTGCTGGTGTTCCGTCAACGGCATCTGCTGTAGCTGCATCCAACATGTGTCTGTGTGTAGATGCCCATGTCACACTATTACGCACACCAGGACACATGTGGAATAACACGTGACGTGTGTCTGTATGCATCTAACAGGGACTTGCGAGCTTAGGACATATCTGTGTAGTCTCAATGTCTGTGTGATCATACTTGACATGTACCCCTTCATGGCAAGGTGTGTGGTCTGTTCTTTTTCCCTGACATGTGACCTGTGCGTCTAGCTTGCCGGCAGCTGTCTGTATGAGATGACATCTTTCAAATGCACATATGTGGATGTATGTCACTCCTGTAATGTGTCTGGCTGTTCACTCACACTGGCCCACAGCTACTTTCATGGCATGTCATGTAGACCTTGATAATCCATGTTTGTATCTGGCTCTTGGTAGGAGTATCACCTGGCTGGCATATGTGTGCAGGATGTATTGCACAGACCAGACTCTGTATGTGGCATATGTGTATTAGCTGTTGAACATGTGCTCAGTTCATTGACATTGGTGTAGTAATGTACTCAATCTTCGTTATTCCTTCCAATTTTCTGCAGGGCACCGCCTCTCCCCCGACCAATGCCAGACTTGGCTGCCATGAGGGAACGTGACTGCATACGCCGCTACCGATTCCCCCAGCGGTTAATTGTGGACCTGACAAACAGGCTGGCACCACACCTCCAACCACGACACAGTTATCCGACTGCGCTGACCCCCAAGATGAAGGTGATGTCAGCCCCACATTTCTTTGCCAGCGGTACGTTTCAATTGACCATAGCTGATGTGGGTGGCATGTCTCAGACCATGTTCAGCCGTGTCCTGCATGATGTTTTGAAAGCCTTGTTGGAGCACCTGGATGAATTCATCCATTTTCCAACTCGTGAGCAGTTGACAGGTATCAAGGGTGAGTTCTATGCCCTGGGAGGGATGCCCCATGTAATTGGGTCCATTGATGGGACACATGTGGCTTTGGTACCACCACAGGCACAGGAGGTAGCCTTCTGTAACCGTAAACATTACCACTCCATTAATGCCCTTGTGGTGTGTCTTGCTAACATTGTGATTTCCCATGTCTGTGCACGTTTTCCAGGGTCAGCACACAATGCCTACATCATGAGGCGTAGCAGGGTGCCAGAAATGATGCTGCAGCTGCACAACGAACGAGCATGTCTTGCTGGTGAGTAGACTCTGTTTGTCCAGTATTCAGCGTTATCTTAGTATGTGACGGCATCTCCTGATCCACTTCTTTACATGATGTTTCCATGTAGGGGACTCTGGCTATCCCAACATGCCATGGCTGGTGACGCCTCTCCACAACCCGAGAACAGCTGCAGATCACCGTTACAACAACGCCCATGGGCAGACCAGGCGAGTGATTGAGAGGACGTTTGGCCTCCCGAAGAGCCGATTCCGGTGCCTCCACAAGACCGGTGGGTCCCTCCCATATGCACCGGTGAAGGTCTGCAAAATCTTCCTCGTGTGCTGCATGCTGCACAACATGGCAGTGGAGAAAGCTGTGCCACTCATCCTGGATCCCGATGAGCAGGAACATCCACCCGTGGAGGATGACAGCCTTGGTCACGAGGCAAGTGAGGAGGAGGAGGAGGAGGAGGAGGAGGAGGAGGAGGAGGACATCCGGAGTCAGCTCATACGCAACTTCTTCTCATAATGGTGAGTCCCTGGGTCTGAGTGTGCACACTTTGAGCCTTGTGTGGCATGTGTTGCAATGTGTGTGTCCAGCTGACTGTATGTTAAGTGACTTTGAGGTGTGTGCTGATGAGTCACTCGAGTGCTGACGTCATTCCACACATTTTAGCTGACACACTCAATTGACAACTGGCATGGTGTCAACCTTATTCATGTAGAGTACATGACCATGCATGCGGATGACTATGTTTTTCCTGACTTCTTGTGTGTCTCTCCTCCCCAGGTATTTGCGCATGCTGTCTGCTCGTGGCATCGTTGTGCTCCTGCTATTCCTCATGAGTAATGCAACGTGTGCTGAATCAGCGTTACATGCACAGACATGGTGAAAATTCTCCTTTGGGTAAGGATTGCAGCAAGGCTTTTTGGGTGTGGTAGTTGTTTGTAATGTGTGGGCACTGCTCCTGCGCAGGTTATGTTACTATGCATACATCTCGACTCACCATGGGGCACATGACATGTGGCATGACTCACATGAATTGATAGTCACACTTCGTGACAGTCATCTGTTATGGGATTGTGGTTTGTGATGAAGGCATCAATGTGTGTACAACTTCCCTCTGAAACATACGGGAGGCTACAGGTGGACATATTGCGGGACATCCCCATATAATGCTCAATGGGGAATTGCAGCCTCTCCATGTGCAGCAGGGGCTGTTTGGCTCAACCCCTTCACTTGTGTGCCAGTACAATGGATTTACAGCATCTGTGGTGCAAAGGGGGTGTCCGGTGTAGGTCCCACATGTTAATCCAATAGACCTGTGAGTCTGTTAATGTTGATGCTTTTGCATAGCTGTGAGCCTGAGTAATAAAGGTGTTCCTCAGCCTCCAAGGTGCCTCATCTCTGTCAATGCAGGTCTCTTGCCACTGTGCATGTGGCATCTCTGGCATGGTTGTCAAGGATTGTGCATATGAGTCTATGTGTAGATTAGCAACCTGCATGCTGTTCTTCATGTATTTGATTCTCTATTGTGCATGATGTCCATGGCTGTGTATGTGTTTTGGCATGTTAGTCCCCCCCACGGGCTGTCAACACCTTCTGGGGTGTGTTTCCTGTGCGCAGCTCGGCCTTCAGTTTCATGATGAGGTGTCAGTCATCTTTGGTGATTGTGCATCCTTTGTCTTTGTGTGTGCCATTGCAAACCGGTTACTCCTTCCTTGACATACACCTGTTGCAGTAGTCCTTTCTGACATCCTAGTCTTTGTGTGGATATTGTGGCATAATTCACAGGACATGCTGCCTGCTGTTGCAGCCACTGCAGCAAGGGCACACGTAGTTTCCAGATTTGGCAACACACACACATCAATGTGCCACAGTTGCGGCCACGCGGTACCAAAGGCTGGACCGTCTGCACATGCAACGTGCACATTGCACGACCCTCATGTCCTTGCATGACCCACATCACACTACAGCGTGATGTTGCAGCCACCCTCCAAGCAAGGTCCATCCACACATCTCCCGCCTGCTCTCAGGCATGCACTGAGCGCACACACAACACCTTTGCATGATGAGTGTGCAACTCCGACTGCCTACACAGCGCTGCCACGCCTTCCAGGACCTGTCACACCCACCAGGTCATGTCCCTCCTACTCCCCACCGGCTCTGTACCCCTGCAAGGCCATGGGAGTGGGACTCAAGGCTTCTGCATGTAGTATGCTTTTGTCGTGAGGCACATGGCACAGGTATCATCTTTCAGCGTGTCAATCTACAATGTGTCCAGGATCCCCCTTTCCACCATTACATGCGCACACACCCTCATCATCAACTCGTATGCCATTGACAGCCAGGCGCTCCTCACCTTCACCAAGGACGCAGACATTTCCAGTTCCAATATTCAAGATTGCATGGGATTCAAAGATGAATGGCAGAACAGCAGCCACCTGAGGCTGGACTTGTACAGGACTGAGGTCAACATCTGAGGATTGTCCACTTACAGCTGGCTCAACTGCTTGTGTCCCACCCACAGAGGCCCCGCACAGGCACCCAGTGTCCACACACACAAGATGTTGTGCATCATGGATTGCGTGCTCTAATTTGCCATGGTAATCACCAGCATCTGTACCTCACACTGCAACACCCTCAGCATTATGCACATGATCCCCAGATAGATCCACTCCAAGGTAAGACGGACCATCCCCCAGGTCCACGACAACATCCGTGTCAAATACTGGCCTGCCCTCTACGGAGCAGCCACATCCAAAATCCAGGGACACTTGTCCACATCCAGGCTGCATCTGCACACCTCAGCGTCAACATCCCGCGCCCCAGCCACATCACCGTCCAGCAGAGATAGCTGCAATGGATCACTGTGTGCTGCAGGATGACCTTCAGACTCCTCACCCACACTCAGGAGGCAGGCCACAACACTGACCCAAAACCAACCTTGTACCACTGTCATCCGAGACCCCGTAGTGCCATCTCCGTGCATCCAACCTTGACCTGGCCACCATTGTTCTGATCCACCGTACTCCTGCATGCAGGACATAGTTCTCCCACCTTGGAACACATACCTGGGATTCCCTCCCCGGGAACCTCCAAATGAGGCATGAACTCTACGCCTTAATGTTACTCTTCCAAATAGGTGTGTCCTCACAGTTTCCATAGCACCCCCTCAGCAGCTTGAGGCCATCACAGGTGAGTATTGTGCTCCATGTCAGCATTGAATGATTGTTGGACTTGGCCCTTCTGGCAGGTTCACCCCTGAACTTTTTTTGCTTTTTATTGGTGACTTGGTGTGGTAATTGTTTGGTCTCTGCGCACTTTCCCTGTGTCCCAGGGTAAAGTGCGTGCGTGCTCTGAGTGCATGTGGTGAGATAGGCCTGCCCTCCCATAGGAATGCATGGGGAATGTATGTGTCCCTAGTAGTTCCTGATGCGTGGGGTGTGCAGGCCCGAGTTTGGTATGTGCGGACTCGTGGGAGTGAATGCTGCGCGATGATGTGTGCGGCGTGCATGTACCTAGTGTGGAAGTGCCACTTCTAGAAGTGGGCACTTCTGTGTGCAGTGTGGCTGTCGCGTGATTGGCTGGTCATGTCATGTGACGGGCTAGGGATTCCCCAGAGTCAGGATGAGTCACCCAGTGGTGAATGGGGAGATCAGCAGCTAGATGGGTGGGAGGAGTACACCTGGGTCCTGAATAGGACAGGGTTTTCCACCCACAATGCTGGCCCCGCCCCCTGCGGTGCGACTGACGACCCTAGCCCTGCCAATGAATAGAGTGAGGGGCTGAGCACATCAAGGGTGCTCCCCAACCAGCTGCGACTGGTTTTCCCCCTCACCCTGAACCCAGAACAAAGGGGTTTGCTGTATAAAAATGGGGCTGTGTCCCCACAGAAACTGTTCTTTGCCAGGATCCTGCCTGAGGGGGGCTGCTGCTGCTGGACCAGAGGACCGCCACCTGGACTACCTCCCTGCCTGGAGGCCCAGTGAGCTGGCTCTGGGTCCAGCCTTGCCCCCCCCACCCCTGCCCTGCTGCATGCAGGGAAGAACTTTGCCTGGACTTTTGGTTGCTGGACTTGCTCTAAGCGCCTGGAAGCGCTTTTCTTTCACTTATAGCGCTGGGAGCGCTTTATTTGTAGCCAGCAGCGCGGCGCTGCAATTCTTAGCGAGGGAACCCCGACGTAGGGATTCCCTGCTATTTGGCCATATTCAAGGCGGGTGCCCACCCCGCATGGTGTGCCCGTTGGCGGGTGCCCACCCCGCTTATTACTTACATTGATAACGGGAGCCCACCCCGTATTGCCAGCCTTCGCGGGTGCCCACCCCGTTTATTCCGGTGTTTCTGGGTACGGGTGCCCACCCCGTATCGCCACCGTCATCGGAACTCTGGGCCGCCGCGCTGCCTGCGGCGACCCGGAAACAAAGAGGAGTCACGCCTGGTGGTGGGCGGGGCCTTAACCCGGCGCCCTGTTGGACGGAAGCGGACGGGAGCCTACCCCGCGCTTCCCTGAGGAAGGAAGGAGGGAGCAAGGCAGCAAGACGCGCTGCCCGGCCGGAGTGCTACTGGCAGCAGAGACGCCGGCGTGGGGAATCCGCCCGGGGCTCCCGCGCAGTCAAGGGAAGCCCCGCGCCGAAAGGAGAGACGCGCCGGCAAGGGAGACGTCCAACCCGCGCCTGGAGAGTCCGGTGAGTGGGGGCTCTTGCCGGCCTGATAACCGGGGCCAGCATTGGGTGTTTGGAGCGCTGGGTCGCTCCCGCATACGAGGGCCTGTTACCTCGCTGAGCCCCCAAGGGACTCCAACATTGGGGGAAGCCTTGGAAGAACCCAGAAGGGTTACCGCCTTCACGGAGGCAGTTTCGTTTTAGAGCTCAGTGTAGCTCCAGCTGCTGGGGGCATCCGTACCAAGCGTTCTCGAGCGCGAGTGGCGCTCCAACGAAGGGGCCCATTACTTTAAGAGCCTGCGAGGCTCGCGAGTCCCCCAAGGCGGGACTCCAACGGCGGGGGCATTTCTGTTGTGCCTGAGCGAGGCACTAGGACATCTCAGGTGTCGGGCGGCCCCGGAAGGCAGCGGGTCGCCCCAACGTGTTTGGGGCCAATTGTTAAGAGCCTCTGAGAGGCTCCAACGTATGCCATATTTGTTCAGAGGCACCGTGGTGCCCAGGCTCAGCTCCCAGCTGCCCAGCACTTAGTGGGCAGCTGCAACGTTTAGGTTGTGGCCTCTGCGTTTTGGCTTGCGCAGCTTGCGCAGCCTTGCCCTGTCTCTACTGGACACAGGGTGTCCTAGCCCCGACAAGGCCAGTTGGCCTAGGGACTGCCACAGGTAGTGGCTTATGTGAGTTCTTGCGCAATTGTGTTTCCCTGCACCTCTGAATGTATGTTTATGCGTCATGTGCTTTGCTTTACACCTCTGAATGTTATGCATCATGTGTTTATGTGCTTAGACCCCTACAGGTATTGTGATACTTAGGTGGTTGTTTTCTCCCTAGTACAGGTGGTACTAGTGAGGTCCTAGTTCCCTGCGTGATTTTCCTAAGGTGGTTAGGGTTGCGTAGGTGGTACTTACCTGATACCAGTAGTTACTGGTTGTGTGCTACATATGTTATTTTATACTACAGTATTATTCCTATGTTCTAAAAAGTGCAAATTCCTGACAGTGGTCCAGGTGGCCCTGTCCCCTGTATATATAATCCCTTGTAAATTCTGCCCGTGCCTGTTGGCACATTGTAGGGTGTGTGTTTTTATCTAATGTGTTGTGTATAATACAAAGGCTATTTTTATAGAATACCTTGTGTGGAGTTTCCTTTGTGGTGGGCCTTGGGTGTTGTTGCTGGGTGCGCGCGCAAACGCTTTACACATCGCCTCAGGGATAAGCCTGTCTGCTCGTGCCAAGCTACCAAGGGGGTGAGCAGGGGTTATCTTTGGCGTGTACCTTCCTTGCCCTGACTAGAGTGGTGGTTTCTGTCTGGCTTTGGCGCAAGCCCTAGCCAACCAGAAGTCCCATTTCTAACATTGGTGATCAGCGGTGGGATTTGGACTTGCGTTTTGCGCTGTACCGCAGCGGCAACTGGCCGCACTACAAAACTCTGCCTTTAGATAAATCACATGGTATAGGGATTATTGTTCTAAGTTTGTTTTTAATTGTCATTTCTTTGGAAATGTGGTTTTGTGCACTGTGAGTTAGGTGTCCCTAGCTCGGGAGGGTAGATCATCCCCCTTAGTGCATTGTGTTTCTGGATTCACCAGAGGGTGGGATCCAGTGGTGGCAGCGTAATAGTGTCCAGTACATTTGTACCCCGCCCTGCGCCCAGAGTTGGTACCTGTGTCACGTGGTGGTCAGGTTGAGGAATCAGGGGTGGTAGAAACTGCCTTACCAGTCCGAGGGGAGGGTTGTGTGTGGATGAGTGGTGTGTGGCACTAGACAAGTGAGTGTGAGTTCTCTGGGATAGAGAGCTTGCTGAATCCTTTGCGAATTGTGTACTCCTGTGTTAAGCTCAGACCCCTAGGTTCCCTGTGTGATCTTTTCTCAAGAACGTCCGCCAAAATGGAGCCAGCTTTTGATTTCTGTGATCTGTTTGGGTACAGTATGTTGGAGTTGGTAAGGTTCTGTGAAGAGAGAGACATAGGGGTGGATGAGTCAGACTCTCAGTCCGAACTTAGAAGCAGCCTGATCCTATGGCAAAAGGGTCAATGGGGTCTTGAGCGCAGTAGGATAAGGGCCCGGGCCTCACACCAGGAGGGTGGTGGGTCTGTGGGGAGCCCTGAAGATTTAGAAGAGGAGGAAGAAAGTAACCTGACAGGGACGCCAGTAGATAGTGGAGACCCCATAGATAGGGAGTCCCTTGCTGGGTCCAGTGTCAGGAGCAGCACCCCATCCCTTTCCCTGTCCCCAGAGGAGTGGGTAGATAGGAGGGAAGAAAGGGAGCATCAGCTGGCCATGGAGAAGCTCAGGATAGAGCATGCCAAGCTGGAGACCGAGAGGGTCTTAGCTCAGAAACAGATGGCGGAGGCTGAGCGGGCCTTTGCCACAGAGAAATTAGCTCTGGAGGGTAAGTTGTCCCCTGAGCGCAGTTGTAGTTGTCTGGGCTGCCCAGGGAGGGTTGAGTCCAGTGGTGACAGCGAGATAAAGTCCAGTGCAGGCAGTCCCATTCCCAGTTTACCCAGTCTGGTACCTGTTTCCCAAGAAGAGGAGTATAGGTTGAAATTCAGGGGCAGTAGGAAGCTGTCTCACCAGTCTTGGGACACGTTTGTGGGTGAATGTGAGGATGCACTGGATGATTGGGTAAGAGTAAACACGAAACGGGATTTTGAAGGACTGTATGCTCTGGTTATCAAAGAGCAGCTACTCAGTAGTTTTTACCCCGGGTTGCGCCAACACCTGTTGGGATATTACGATTTGGATGCATGGGACCTTGCAAAAAAAGCAGACCGATGGGAAGGGGTCCCAAGTTCAGATGAGGAATGGGAGAGTGATTCCAACAGTAGTGGTTCAGAGATCCTCCAGCCCAGCGTGGTGGAGGAGGCTCAGTGTAGCCCAGCTAGGTCCCCGGATAGCGAGGAGGGTGTAGGGGCTTACGGCCTGGCTCAGTGGAGCGGGAGTAAGTGGGTGACCGAGGGTCCCCAGATGCACGAAACCCTGCCTCATGACTTGGATGGTTTCATGAGGGAACACCAAGTCTGGGACCTAGGCTGTCCTGTTAGTCCATTTGAGGAGGATCACCTAGTGTATGGAGGACCTGGAGCATCTGTAAATAAAGCTCCAGTGGTTCTGATGTCTGGCAGTACCGCTCCAGTAGGGAGGGTACAGAAGTCCAGCGAGAGGAGTGGCATGGGGCGGTGTTCCCCGGTGGAGGAGCCAGTGGGTCAGGGACCAGCCGGGAGGGCTGAGTCTCCTCGAGGTGACCATGGTGACCACACGTCTGTCCTGGGGGATCTTCGCGCACTGTCAGGTGGACAGGGGACGGGAGATCTGCGCCAGGCAGACTGTCATGCAACATATGAGGCATATGTTCCTCTTGGGGGGATGGTGTGTAAGTCCCCCGAAGTCCTGGAGTGCCAGGCAAGTATTCCACCAAAGGTTCTAGACCCGAGGTTGGGAGGCCAGGTTCAGGATCAGCCTGACCTGAAGGGTAGGACGACTGTAACCAGTGTCCTGACCGGTTCTTCTTCCAGAGGTACCGCCCCAGTTGGTAGGGAGCAGGACTCTGGAAGGGGGTGCAGAGGGTGGGAGAGCCCACCTCTGACCCCAGTGCAACCTGAGGGGTTAAACCCTAGGTTGGGAAACCAGTTCTCAGGGAGGGGTCCTGAGCTGGTAGGTGAATTGCGTTACGGGGTCGCCTCTCAGAGGAAGAGAGGGCGGAACCCCAGAAGAAGAGGTAGGGGGAGGAGAGCCTCACCCGTGACTTTTGGTCAGCTTGCGGGTACAGACCCTAGGCTGGAGGATCAGTGGCAGTTTAGAACTGCCCTGATGAGGGGTAGAGTGGAGAATGGCCGCTATGTGCCAGGGGTTACTACCCCCCACTCTATGGTTAGGCAAAGACCGGTGGCACCTGGGTGGCCTAGGGCCTGGTCTTGGCCGCGGACAGCTTGGGAGTACCAGTGGGGTAGCCCAGTTGGTCCAGACAGTGGTGTTAGAAAGAATTCCATGGGTTCACCGTGGCGTAGAACCGGAGGGTGTCCCTGCAGTTGCGGGCCCCGTCCGTGTTCTATCGCCCCAAGCAGGGAAGTCCATCACGGTGGTGATTGGTCTGCCCTGCGTTTTGGCTGGAAGGGGGTTGTGTTGGACTTGGCCCTTCTGGCAGGTTCACCCCTGAACTTTTTTTGCTTTTTATTGGTGACTTGGTGTGGTAATTGTTTGGTCTCTGCGCACTTTCCCTGTGTCCCAGGGTAAAGTGCGTGCGTGCTCTGAGTGCATGTGGTGAGATAGGCCTGCCCTCCCATAGGAATGCATGGGGAATGTATGTGTCCCTAGTAGTTCCTGATGCGTGGGGTGTGCAGGCCCGAGTTTGGTATGTGCGGACTCGTGGGAGTGAATGCTGCGCGATGATGTGTGCGGCGTGCATGTACCTAGTGTGGAAGTGCCACTTCTAGAAGTGGGCACTTCTGTGTGCAGTGTGTCTGTCGCGTGATTAGCTGGTCATGTCATGTGACGGGCTAGGGATTCCCCAGAGTCAGGATGAGTCACCCAGTGGTGAATGGGGAGATCAGCAGCTAGATGGGTGGGAGGAGTACACCTGGGTCCTGAATAGGACAGGGTTTTCCACCCACAATGCTGGCCCCGCCCCCTGCGGTGCGACTGACGACCCTAGCCCTGCCAATGAATAGAGTGAGGGGCTGAGCACATCAAGGGTGCTCCCCAACCAGCTGCGACTGGTTTTCCCCCTCACCCTGAACCCAGAACAAAGGGGTTTGCTGTATAAAAATGGGGCTGTGTCCCCACAGAAACTGTTCTTTGCCAGGATCCTGCCTGAGGGGGGCTGCTGCTGCTGGACCAGAGGACCGCCACCTGGACTACCTCCCTGCCTGGAGGCCCAGTGAGCTGGCTCTGGGTCCAGCCTTGCCCCCCCCACCCCTGCCCTGCTGCATGCAGGGAAGAACTTTGCCTGGACTTTTGGTTGCTGGACTTGCTCTAAGCGCCTGGAAGCGCTTTTCTTTCACTTATAGCGCTGGGAGCGCTTTATTTGTAGCCAGCAGCGCGGCGCTGCAATTCTTAGCGAGGGAACCCCGACGTAGGGATTCCCTGCTATTTGGCCATATTCAAGGCGGGTGCCCACCCCGCATGGTGTGCCCGTTGGCGGGTGCCCACCCCGCTTATTACTTACATTGATAACGGGAGCCCACCCCGTATTGCCAGCCTTCGCGGGTGCCCACCCCATTTATTCCGGTGTTTCTGGGTACGGGTGCCCACCCCGTATCGCCACCGTCATCGGAACTCTGGGCCGCCGCGCTGCCTGCGGCGACCCGGAAACAAAGAGGAGTCACGCCTGGTGGTGGGCGGGGCCTTAACCCGGCGCCCTGTTGGACGGAAGCGGACGGGAGCCTACCCCGCGCTTCCCTGAGGAAGGAAGGAGGGAGCAAGGCAGCAAGACGCGCTGCCCGGCCGGAGTGCTACTGGCAGCAGAGACGCCGGCGTGGGGAATCCGCCCGGGGCTCCCGCGCAGTCAAGGGAAGCCCCGCGCCGAAAGGAGAGACGCGCCGGCAAGGGAGACGTCCAACCCGCGCCTGGAGAGTCTGGTGAGTGGGGGCTCTTGCCGGCCTGATAACCGGAGCCAGCATTGGGTGTTTGGAGCGCTGGGTCGCTCCCGCATACGAGGGCCTGTTACCTCGCTGAGCCCCCAAGGGACTCCAACATTGGGGGAAGCCTTGGAAGAACCCAGAAGGGAGGCAGTTTCGTTTTAGAGCTCAGTGTAGCTCCAGCTGCTGGGGGCATCCGTACCAAGCGTTCTCGAGCGCGAGTGGCGCTCCAACGAAGGGGCCCATTACTTTAAGAGCCTGCGAGGCTCGCGAGTCCCCCAAGGCGGGACTCCAACGGCGGGGGCATTTCTGTTGTGCCTGAGCGAGGCACTAGGACATCTCAGGTGTCGGGCGGCCCCGGAAGGCAGCGGGTCGCCCCAACGTGTTTGGGGCCAATTGTTAAGAGCCTCTGAGAGGCTCCAACGTATGCCATATTTGTTCAGAGGCACCGTGGTGCCCAGGCTCAGCTCCCAGCTGCCCAGCACTTAGTGGGCAGCTGCAACGTTTAGGTTGTGGCCTCTGCGTTTTGGCTTGCGCAGCTTGCACAGCCTTGCCCTGTCTCTACTGGACACAGGGCGTCCTAGCCCCGACAAGGCCAGTTGGCCTAGGGACTGCCACAGGTAGTGGCTTATGTGAGTTCTTGCGCAATTGTGTTTCCCTGCACCTCTGAATGTATGTTTATGCGTCATGTGCTTTGCTTTACAACTCTGAATGTTATGCATCATGTGTTTATGTGCTTAGACCCCTACAGGTATTGTGATACTTAGGTGGTTGTTTTCTCCCTAGTACAGGTGGTACTAGTGAGGTCCTAGTTCCCTGCGTGATTTTCCTAAGGTGGTTAGGGTTGCGTAGGTGGTACTTACCTGATACCAGTAGTTACTGGTTGTGTGCTACATATGTTATTTTATACTACAGTATTATTCCTATGTTCTAAAAAGTGCAAATTCCTGACAGTGGTCCAGGTGGCCCTGTCCCCTGTATATATAATCCCTTGTAAATTCTGCCCGTGCCTGTTGGCACATTGTAGGGTGTGTGTTTTTATCTAATGTGTTGTGTATAATACAAAGGCTATTTTTATAGAATACCTTGTGTGGAGTTTCCTTTGTGGTGGGCCTTGGGTGTTGTTGCTGGGTGCGCGCGCAAACGCTTTACACATCGCCTCAGGGATAAGCCTGTCTGCTCGTGCCAAGCTACCAAGGGGGTGAGCAGGGGTTATCTTTGGCGTGTACCTTCCTTGCCCTGACTAGAGTGGTGGTTTCTGTCTGGCTTTGGCGCAAGCCCTAGCCAACCAGAAATCGCCATTTCTAACAATGATACATTGTGACCCATGTGTGTCCTGTACCAGACTCCTTTCCCAGGGTACGGATGTGTGGAGTTAGTTCAACACTCAGGCATAGTTTGACATTTACGCACACATATGTTGGTGAATAATGCCAAATGACAGCAACATCTCATGACAAACTTAAGTATTTATTTTTGGTGGGGTAAGTCTTTTGGTGGATGAAGTAAGGTGCTCTACCGGGTGCATAGAATCCAAAGTTCACAGGGGGAGATGGCATCCTTGTCAGTTGGAGTCATCAGAGTCCAGATCACAGTGTTGGTCATCATTGGTCAGACTGTGACCAGCAAGTCCATGTGGCAGAGAATGTCATTGGGTGAGGTGGTGCTGTTGCGCCAGAGGGCCAGGTGCCAGGCCAGGTGACCTGGGAGATGTGGATGGTCCGCTGACTCTCACGGTCTTTTCCGTGGACGACCCACCTTCCTCCGGGGACCCTCAAATGCAGGCCTTGACGATGTCTGTTGTGCTCCGTCGGAGGAATCCTCCTCCTCCTCCTCCCTCCCTGTGGCTGGTGCTGGTCTTCGCCTGTTGTCACAGGGAGGGTTGCCCATGTTGTCGGCAATCCGACGGAGTGAACGGCTCATGTCCGTTTGCACCGCCAGGAGCTCAGCCAGTCTTGCCTCCATCCGTCCTTGGTGTTGTTGTTGACTGGCATGTTGCTCGGCCTGCAGGTTCTTAATCTCATTGAGAGTCGCCACTACCTGGCTGATGCCCCTGGTGTCACGCCGGTATGTGTCCAGGATGTGGTGCATGTGTGCTATACCGGTTCCCTCAGCTGGCTGGTCAGGTTCTCGCCTCCGCCTGCCTCCACTCCCACCACCCCTGCCCACACGAGCTGGGCCTGCCGTTGCGGGCACATCGGGTCTACGGGACCCCTGAGGGATGGCATTTGTGTGGTCGTCTGCCTCCTCCTGGGTGCCCGGAGAACCTTGTCCCTCCTGGTCAGACTGGCTGTGTTGTTCGGTGCGAGCAGGGCTCCTGGGTGTCTCCTGGGATGTGGCAGGAATGGGGGTGGTGGTTGGCACAGATGTACCTGACGCAGGTGCTGCAGGGGCTTGGGCACCAGAGGGGCCAGGTTGGTCGGGGTCATCCACAGAGTGGTGAGAGTCGTCACTGCCGGTGGGGTCATCTTCACGCTGAGCCTGGGACTGTGATTGTTCCCCCCCATTGTTGGGGGGAGGTCGATGATGTTGCCCTGTGTGTGAGAGAGAGACAATGTTAATGCTGTTTCATGCCACATCCATGTTTCATTAAATCACAATGGATGGTTTCAGTTCCTATAGGTGGAGGGGGATACAGCCAATAATTATGTGCTGTAACAAGAAGAGGGGTAGTCTCCTGGGATAGGTGAGTGTGCAAAGAAAGAGGAAGGTACTCCTTAGTTTGGTACGTAGTGCCCTCACACACCCTTTCGAGTGTATAGCATCATCATCGGGCAAGGTTGCTCCTCGTGGGGGTGGCGCTGCAGTCCCTACCGGCAGTACCGCTGGACGGGTAGGTTTCCGGTTCCGTGAGGCTGTATCGTGACCTCACGCCGTGGTACATCCGACGGAGCCCTTCTCCGACCTTGGGAGGGCTGTGAACAAGGACATTAGTATAAAAACGGGTCCTGAGACTATTATTGTCATATACCTTAACTAGGTTTATCTAAGGAATACAGGGTGTTTTTTCCTGATTCCCGGTTTCTTTTCTCCACCTGGTCCTGATGAAGCGCTTTAGGATCCTTTAGGGACCAATCTGTAGCGCGAAACATGTCGACCCCCTTTTAAAAACTGCACTTTATCACACACTACACGGGTTGAGAGAAGTGGGAACTTATTTGGTCTTGTTTCCCCTCTCGTAACGGCACAAACGTGCATCTCCATCCCCGTGGACTTTTATTTTGGATCAGGGGTCCTACGAATAAAGTTGTCAGGGCCTCCTGACCCATTTTAACTCACACTCACTAACACTTCCTTCCCACATACCCGCACTCACCACTGTGGCAACTCCTAAAAGATCTCCGCTAGAGAGCCCCTAGGGGCCCGTGAGGGACTGCAGCGCCACCCCCACGAG
Source organism: Triturus cristatus (assembly GCF_964204655.1). Classification (NCBI taxonomy): domain Eukaryota; kingdom Metazoa; phylum Chordata; class Amphibia; order Caudata; family Salamandridae; genus Triturus; species Triturus cristatus. The sequence continues at coordinate 851,801,586 of NC_140588.1, read as the reverse complement.
GAGCAACCTTGCCCGATGATGATGCTATACATTCGAAAGGGTGTGTGAGGGCACTACGTACCAAACTAAGGAGTACCTTCCTCTTTCTTTGCACACTCACCTATCCCAGGAGACTACCCCTCTTCTTGTTACAGCACATAATTATTGGCTGTATCCCCCTCCACCTATAGGAACTGAAACCATCCATTGTGATTTAAAGTACTGATTTTGGGAGCATTGGTTCAGGACCTTTCTCTAAACAGCTCCTTGTCCCCCCCTCTCCATTTTGATTTACATCCATGTTTCATACATATTCAAGTAGTCACAGTTCCTCCAGGTGGTTGGATGTGCCTAGCATTCCTCTCAATGTACACTTGGGGATGGGTATGTTGCGGGGGACAGATTGGTATGTGCTCCTGAGTGTTTGCCAGTAGTTTTTTTGCTGGGATCCTTATTTGGCTCTGGATTGATCTTGTTGTGTCACATGTCAATTGTGAGAGTGAGTACATCCGTTGCCTGCCCCGGGGGTGTGTGCTTGTGTGAGGGGGGTGTGTGACCAGGCTCGCTGTTGTGTGTAGTGTGATTTGTCATTGGGTCTCCCAGGTGATGTGTCTGTCCTCTCATGGTGCATGCTGGCATGACAGTGTGTGTGAGTTCCTGTGCTGGGTATGTGAGCTAGTGGAGTTGTTGTTTGAGTGTACAGTGGTCACAGGAGGGCCTTGTGCTGCCTACAGCAGGGCCAAGTGTCAGCTACCTTGTCATTACTTTGCCAGTCCCTGTGCATTGGGCATGGTGCATGGGTATGTACCTAGGCCATATGAGCTGTGGGCATTGGTGTCTGGTTCTGAGTTGCACAATGTGTTGTGTGAGCCCCACCCTCCCAGCATCCCGGACATCCAGTCTTGGGTTTGTGGTTGATGTGGCCTGGTCTTTTCTTTTCATCTACCCTTTCTCCTGACCACTTCTCCTGGTGGAGGTATATTTGACATACACTCAGTGGAGTGATTTAACGCATAATACATTGACCAGCATTTATTAATGTATGTACTAATAATAACCCTGACAGACATGACGCGTCTCATATTATCCATATCACTAAAGCCTATTATCATCTCTATCTTAGAATTCCAAGCCCCTGAAGAAGAGCCGAGTTGGCTCGAAATGCATTGGGCAACTAAATGAACGTATTGATTAAACTAAGGAGTTCATCCATCAAAACTACAAGAAATTAACTTTTTTGATATCCAATGAATAAAATTGTGATGTATTGAATACAAAATACCGTTTATGTTTCATTTCAACCGCGAATTTAAAGTTCAAGAGCCAACGAACTGAGTGAAGTTTATGATTTTGAAAAGTTGGGAACACCCAGTAGCAACAGTGCGCAGAGATAGGGTCCCATTGACCCCATATTTGATGTGGCCTGGGACATGGCATTGCTTTTATTTGTGAATGGGGCATGGAGACGTTAGTGGCATGAGCGTGGTTTTTAGGGTGTGGTTGTGTGCGGTGAGGGTTTGGGGGTAGGTGAGTGCATTTGTTGTAGTTGGGGTGTGGAGGCCATTCCCCCCATGTTACGTGAGTTGTTTGTGTACTCACCAGGCTCTGCGACTCGTTCAACTTCGTGTACTCCCACCGGCAGAAGCGTGGCCACCACATTCTCCTCCCAGGGATGGTAATGTATGGGTCTGCGGGGCAGCCCACCTCCAGTGATGTTACTCTGGGCGTATTCCTCATTCATTTTCCTCTTGACTGCCCTGCGCAGATCGTACCACCTGACTTGGCATTCATGCCTGGTCCTTCGGATGGGTGCAACAGCATTCACCTTATCGACGATCCTCTGTCACAGGCTGTTTTTTTGGGCTATGCTGGTGTGTCTGACCAATGCTCCAAACAGCTGTGGCTCGACTCTGATGACTTCGTTGACAAGGAGCTCCAGCTCCGCCGTAGTGAACTTTGGATTCTTGTCAGTGGGCATGGTGTGGGGTGTGGGTGTGGATGGTTGTGGGTGTGTGGGTGTGAATGTGAGGGTGTGTGTGTGAAGGTGAAGAGGGGGTGTTTGTGAAGGAGGTTGTGTGAAGGTGTGTAACTGAAGGTGTAGTTTAGGTGTGAGTAAGGTGCGAGTAAGGTGCAGTTGTTTGTCTGTGGTGTCTGTGAGCAGTGGGTCTGTTGCAATGGCTCATGGGTTGTGTGTGTGGGCCTTTTTTATCGGTCCAATTTTTGGGTGTGGCTGTGTTTGAATTTGTGGTGGCTGTGTTATAAGAGGTGATTGTGATTTGGTCCTCTGTTTGGCAGTTTGGATGTGGCAGGTCAGTCATAGAGATGTATTTTGTCATGTTGACGTGTTTTGTGGTGTTGTGCGAGTCAAATTGACCCTCCTTGTGCTGTTTTACTGTGTCCAGGTTCTGTACGTGTCTTTTTCGCGTAGGTACGGTCCGTACATACGCGATGCTGGGTGAGGGTGCTGGGGTACGGTATTGGGGTACGGTGCGTACAGGTGCGGGGCTGTGCTACGGTGTTGAGGTGCGGCGCGTACAGGTGCGGGCTGTGCTACGGTGTTGGGGTGTGGCGCGTACAGGTGCGGGCTGTGCTACGGTGTTGGGGTGCGGCGCGTACAGGTGCGGGCTGTGCTACGGTGTTGGGGTGCGGCGCGTACAGGTGCGGGCTGTGCTACGGTGTTGGGGTATGGCGCGTACAGGTGCGGGGCTGTGCTACTGTGTTGGGGTGCGGCACGTACAGGTGCGGGCTGTGCTACGGTGTTGGGGTGCGGCACATACAGGTGTGGGCTGTGCTATGGTGTTGGGGTGCGGCGCGTACAGGTGCGGGCTGTGCTACGGTGTTGGGGTATGGCGCGTACAGGTACGGGGCTATGCTACGGTGTTGGGGTACGGTGCGTAAAGGTGCGGGGTTGTGCTACGGTGTTGGGGTACAGTGCGAAGCGGGGGTATGGTGCTGACATACGGGGGTACGGTGCTGACATGTGCGGGGTGAGGGGGGCTGTACGACTCGTATTCGGGCACAAGTTTACCCATGTACATGTAGGCTACAGCGTTAGCTCGGTATGGGGCCTTTTACATGCGGTATTCGGATGAGGGGTACAGATCGTACTTGCGCGCTCGGACTTCTGTTTTACGATTTGCACGTAAAAATGTCCGGCTCCCTATCGGACACTTTTCCCGATGCTATTCGGAAGTAAAAATTTACAGCTCCCTCTCGGACCATCTTCCCGACGCAATTCGTATGTATTTTTCACGTACGAATCGTACTTCGCAGTTTGTACGGTACTTGTACGATTCGTACGTAAAAATATACGAATACGAGTCGGACGGTAAATTTTTTTAACGGATCGGAATCGGCATCAAAGTCTTTAATAGCTGATATTTTCTTACCAATCTTCTCCCAGACACCTTCAACCTCCAGTGGTACAATTTTGTCATGCAATTCTGTAATATTCTTAATATAAATTGTCAAATCTCTACTTTCGTCAGGAATGTAAGTGCAACAATGTGGAACTTTCAGCATTCCACAGACTCCACCCTCTTTTGCCAAAAATATATCAAGGGCAAGTCGATTTTGCATTACCATAGCACGCATGGCAACCATTTCTGTATTCACCAATAAGAATCCTCCAGCGGTGCTTGTTGACAAGCGATCCACTACTGTTGAAAGTTTTCTAATTTTGTTCGCATTCAGTGATATTCCCACTGCGGGTATCAGTGCTCCAAAAATGTCACCCACAATTTCAGTCCAAGATTCTCTCTTACTACGTGCTAAATAACTACCTAAACTATGTACACCATCTTCTCCTCGATCCATGTGAAAAATCTTTGGAAAAACCAGGCCAACATAACATGTGCCATACCAATGGTCTGGCAAACGATAATGTGCCCTGTTCCCACAAATGAAATACAGTCCTGGAAAGACTTGATCTCTTCCACCTTTAAATCCCCATCCTCCCATGATTCGGTATGTATCATGGCACTCACTATTCCCTAGAAAATATTTGTCATACGCCGTCTGATTCCTTCTTATACACAATTTCCCTTTCTGAGGCCAATCTAAAGCCATAGTTGGACTCGTTTCCCCTCTCAAGTGCTTCTCCGTTTCTACATCCCAAACTGTTTTCTTCACTTTCCCTTCTGAAGACTTTCTTTGCATTTTCAATCTCCTTTCTTCAACCATATCCAAAAATGTCTTCTCTTCTTTCTTTAAACTGCAAGTCAAGTTATTTCTAAATATATATTCTAATGTTAGTTCTTTATTCTCTAAGAAAATTCACCTAATACCTTTGCAGGTTTTACCTTGTTTAGTTTGTTAATTGCTGGTACTTGTGAAAATATAGTATCTATATCTGAAAAATTATACTCTAATTTACCTGTTTGATAAAATAAACTAGCAATTAAACGACATGTTATTCCATATGTTACAGGAAGGTGATGATAAGTCACTCCTTCAGATACAGATGCAGGTAATTGCAAACATACGTAGCAATCCCTTACGTCCATTGTTTTTGCATATTCATACAACAACTTTGAAAACACATTGTTAGAAAAATCTGTTATTGACCTGTCTTTATGTAAATAGTTTTTATCTATTCTAGTTGGAACTACCTTTTGAACTTTCCCTATATTAGTTAATTATCACTATGTCCTTCTAATGTATCTACAGTAACTTTAAATGAAATTAGTAGAGCAAGAATACTCCAAAGAAGCATAAATAATCCTGTACAACAACAACACCACATTTTGCACCATCTTCTAAGGAAGGTACATCTCCTTTTGCTACTTTCTATGTTTGCCATCTTTTCTAAAATGAGCCGTGTCTTTTGACTTAGCCTCTTCTACTTCACAACTAGTTTCTAACCCAATGCTTCTAAGCACCTACGTGGTTCTACCAGTTTTTGTCCTTTTCAATATTTTTATTGTTTTTCCATCAGTAACTTCCTTGTCTCATTCAGTTTGGCATCTCATCATCTTTCACTTTCCTTTAGTTTTCAGCATACAGGTTGTCCTGAACATCCGCTTCTTCTCCAATATCAGACAAGATAACTCTCAGGATTTCTGATTCTTTGTCTTCCTCAACCACTTCCGGTACAACCACCTCTGGATTTCCATGGCTATCCGCCTCTTCCTTCACTTCAGGCAGGGCCACATATGTCCATTTCGGTGATTTATACTTCTGGTTAGATTTTCTTATTCTTTTGTTTTCTTTGACTACTGTTTGTTCTTCTTCTTTCGATTTCTCCTGACTCCTTACTTCATTCACCTGTTCAGCTCTTGGCAAATTTACACGTGTCAGTCGATATCTCAGTCTCTTTATTTTGTTTGGCCACACCTCGTCTTTTGCCGCTCTTTTCAATTTACTCCCTTTATCATTCTTTTCAGTTCTCCAAGCTCTCTTTCTCAAAACTCGGCCTTCTGGTATTTCATCTTCGCTTTCCTCAGACTCTGTTCCAACTTGCTTTTTACCTTCAACGAGTTATTTTTCCACCTCTTCTTTTGTTTTCCCTACTTCTGTCCCTCCTCGAATCTCTGTCACACAATTTTCCTGCTGACTACTTGTCCCTGCTTCTAACTGGATGTTGGAATTCCCTATACCTCCTCGGGGGTCTTCCGCAATAATCTTTCCCTCTCTCTCTGTATCTGGAACCTGTCCATCTAAAGGTGTTGTTTCAGGTGGAATTTCTCTTAATCTTTCATCTGGCACTTCCTTCTCATGGATTTCTTTTATTGTCTCTCCACTGTCCTTTTCTTTGTTCTTCCTTTGTTCTTTCTTGGACTAATGTGCTCTTTGTTCTGTCTCTGAGTCTGAACTGGTATCAGAAATCTGTAACCTTTTCCTCAGGGAATTACTTCTGTGGACCAAAGTTAACCTTGGCTCTGTCTACCCCCTTTCAGGGTTTTCTCTTTCTTTGTCTTTTGGCTCTCCGTCATCTGACTCAGTACTGGATTCTGACTCATCAAAATACTCCTTTACTTTACAGTCAACTGGATTTGGAATTCTCAAAGTATGACTTGCATGGATCCAGTTCTTCAATCCAGCACACTTCACAGCTGTTGTTGTAGTCAAGATGACTTGCCTTGGTTTCCCCACCTGGGAACCAAACAGTTTCTTCTTCTGTGTACTTTTATCCTTACCCAGTCCCCTGGGCTTAGATCATGAGCTGGCTTCTTTTCAAGAGTGTTGGCATCCGCTCCAACCTGATGAAACACAGAATGAACTGCATCAGCCAGGCTTTTACAGTATTCCAATACCATGTCATCAGTTATTGTCATCAGCTTGTTGACTGGTATAAATAGTAAATACATGTCTCATGGCACGTCCCATGAGGATCTCATGCGGACTCAAACCAACAGTTCTGTCTGGTATTGATCTAATAGTCATGAGTACTAGAGGCAAGACATCGGGCCATTTCATACCTGTGGCTAAATACATTTTGCCTATTCTGTTTTTGATAGTACCATTCATTTGTCCTACTACACCAGAAGCCTCTGGTCGGTAGGCACAATGCAGTTTTTGTCGTACATTCAATGCTTCACAAATCAGTTTTATAATCTCATTATGAAAATGTCCTCCTCTGTCTGATTCAATTGTTACTGGGAACCCAAACCTAGGTATAAATTCCCTCAACAGTAATTTTGCCACTGTCATTCCATCATTTCTTCTTGTTGGGAACACCTCTACCCACCTGGAGAATAGGCATACCATCACCAAAACATACCTCAACCTGTTACAAGGAGGCATTTCAATGAAGTCCACTTGCATTCTAGTAAAAGGTCCTCCCTCTCGACCTATTGTTCCTAGACTCACTACTGTCTTTCTCCCTGGATTGTATTGCTGACAAATTAGACATCTTTGACAAATACTTTCCGCCACAAGCCTGAACTTGGCATTATACCAAGTTTGTTTAAAAGACCTAATCATGGCGTCTCTCCCTATATGGCCCTGTCCATGATACATCCGTGCCATGGCAGACATCATGCTATCAGGCATAATTGGTCTTCCATCTCGATAGACCCACACTTGATCTTTCTCTCTTGGTGCACATCCTGCTTTTACCCACTGTTTTACTTCTTCCTCTCCTGCTTCTTCCTGCAATTGTCTTACATCTAACCATGTTCCCACAGTGTTAGTAAACATAGGGAGACAAGAATCAACTCTCATTCCTTTGCCCGATTGATTGAATTCTGATTTTATGCACAATATTGCGCCATATCATTGGCAAATGTGTTTCCAGTGGCAATGTAATCACCACTGCGACTATGAGCAGCACATTTTACCACAGCCAATTGCCTAGGCAGCTGTATTGCCTCAAGCAACTTTCCAACCGCTTCAGCATTCTTAATGGGAGTTCCACTTGAGGTTAGGAAACCTCTTTGCAGCCAAATCTGGCCAAAATCATGGACCACCCCGTAGCCATACTGGTTATCAGTTATCACAGTCACTCTCACACGTTTCCCAATCTTACATGCTCTGGTCAGGGCAATAAGTTCAGCTACTTGGGCCGACCTTAGTCCTTTCAAGTACGATGCTTCCATCACTGCTGCAACTGTACATACCGAATATGCGGCACTCAGCACTCCTTCATCTGTTCTCAAACAAGATCCATCAACAAACATGACGTAATCACTTTCTGGAAAAGGTTCATCTTTTATGTCAGGTCTTGGTTTTGTACAGAAATCAAGTACATCCAAACAATCATGATCTGCTTCTTCTCTTACCTCCACATGGTCTACATCAGGCAACAATGTTGAAGGATTCACATTCACGCATCTCACAAGACTCACATTTGTTGCACCTAAAATGACCTTTTCATACTTAGTCAGTCAGCTGTGCGTCATATACTGAGTACGACTCCTTGTTAATAGAATCGCCACATCATGAGGTACAAACACTTTCACAGGGTATCCCATCACGATTCCTTCACTCTGTTCCAAACTTCGACATTTAGCAGCTACTGCTTTCAGACACCCAGGAAGGGCTACAGATACTGGGTCCAACATGGATGAAAAATATGCAATTGGTGTCCTCAGTTTTCCATGCTTCTGTACTAGAACAGAGAGCGCACATCCATTTCTCTCACTACAATACAACTCAAACTCCTTATCATTGTCAGGCATACCTAATGCAGGCGCTGCACACAATCCTTCTCTCAACTTCTTGAATGCTGCCAACTCCTCTTTATTCAAATCAATTGGATCTCTCACATCACTTCTTGTCAATCGTACCAAAGGTTTTGCAATCAATGAAAAATTGCCTATCCACTGATGACAATATCCAACCATTCCCAGAAACATTCTCACTTCTCCTTGAGTCATTGGTGGACTCATTCTTTTTATGATCCTGATTCTGTCTATGGTTATTTTCCTGTGTCCTTTCTCAATGCTATGTCCCAAATATTGGGCTTCTTTCTTACAAAATTGTAATTTCGATGGTGACACTTTTAATCCTCCATCTGCCAAATGATTCAGGAAAGGTACCATGTCTACCTCACAAGCTTCACGAGTTTTCGATGCCACAAGTAGGTCATCGATATATTGGACTAGTACTGCATTTTCAGGCATTTCCAAACTCTCCAAAGACTTTTTCAATAGCTGATTAAATATTGAGGGGCTTTCTGTATACCCCTGTGGAATTCGGCACCATGCCAAAATAAGCTCGCCGAAACGAAATGCAAAAATTTGCTGACTGTCATGGTGCAATGGGATGGAAAAGAAAGCATGGCACAAATCAATCACTGTGTACCATTCTGCGTCATGAGGGATCTGATATAAAATCACAGATGGATTCGGTACAATGGGACAACATGGTACAACAATTTTGTTTATCTTTATCAGATCTTGCACTATCCTGAACTTCCCACTAGGCTTTTTCAGTCCCATTATTGGTAAATGACATGGGCTACTCATTATGTCTCTCAGAATTCCTTGTTTTATCATTTTCTCAATCAAAGGAGTAACTCCTTCGATTATTTCAGGGGTCAATTTATATTGTGGGACATTTGGGTAACATATTCCTTCATTTACAGTTATTTTTACTGGATCTACATTCCTCATCAATCCTACTTCTTCTCCTGTAAAGTCCCAAACTTCTGCTTTTACTGATTGTTTTAATTCTTTCGGTAATTCGTCAGGGTTGAATACAGCATAGGTTCCTGTAACCTCTTTCTCTCTGTTTGCCATTGTCATTTTATACAACACATCATCATCTGGTGTTTCAAAGGATATTCCATCTGGAGTACAAAATATAGTGCAATTCATCTCGCACAATAAATCTCTACCTAACAAATTCACAGGACTGGTATCACACACTACGAATCTGTGAATTTCAGAACATTTCCCTATACTAACTTTCACTGGTTCTGTAAGGTAAGTTTTAATCTGTCTGTTGGACACACCAACTACTTGGATCGTTTCATCTGAGAGAGGAAGATTCTTGACATCAGCTGATCTAACTGTTGATTGAGTAGCACCAGTATCAACTAGGAAAGTAATATTTTCATTATTAACTTTTCCATCTACAAATGGGCCTGTCTGGTCTACTTCTAGAGTTGCGCCAAGTACGCACTCTTCTTCCTCCCTTCGGCACCGTCAATAACGTTAGTTGATTATTCAGATTAATATAAACATGCAGAATGAGGGGGGCATACAAAATTTTGTACTACCCGCTCCAGCACAGGCACCCTTGCACCATGGTGCAAGGATGCCTGCGTCATGGGGAGACTGTTTTTGTGCAGGAAGGGGCACCTTCCTGCCCAAAAACAATCACTACAGGCATTTTCCTCTTTCAATGCGTGCTGTAGAATGCAGCACGCTTTGAAAGAGGAAAAAACGAGGAGAGTCGTAGCTTTGACACGCATTTCCAGATTTACGATTACTTGTAAATCTGGAAATATCTCGTTCCATGGGTGTTGCGAGGGAAAACCCAAGCAACACCCATGGAACGCCCATTCCATGCAAAGTGCTGCGTGTGAAGGGGCCATATTTACAAGGAGAGTAAAAGTCATGCAGGGTGGCTTTACCTCTCCTTGAAAATATGGAGAAGTGAAATGCGCCTCCATTACCCCACAAAAAGTGACGTACTGGTGGCGCAGGAAGCTCGTAAATCTGCCCCTACATGTTTATAGAGCAAAGGCAGGTATAGCAGCACAGCAACATATCGAGCCGAAATCTGTGGTGATACTCCAGAAAATTGGTTTCTGAGAGCAATATTGCTTTTGGGTCTGGACACTCCTTTAGCAGCACTATATTTGGAACTGGTTAATACACCTATTTCCAATACTATTGCCATTAGCTCCAAAAATGTATTGCGTTTGCCTGCGGAGAAACCAATTAGTGGGCATTTATTTGGAAGGTATAAAGGAGGTAGCCCATTATCACGGACTGCCCGCCCGGGATATCTTGGTGGAACAATGGGGCATATTATCAAGAAACAGCGTTAAAATTATCGCCGCTTTAGCGGCAGAAAACTGCCGCTTAAGGGGCGATAATGGGCTTGATAATATGCCCTTGAGAATTCCCATAGAAGCCCATGTTCTGGTGTGAACATGAGCTTCTATGGGAATTCTCAAGGGCATATTATCAAGCCCATTATCGCCGCTTTAGCGGCAGTTTTCTGCCGCTAAAGCTGCGATAATTTGAATGCAGTGCTTGATAATATGCCCCCAGGTTCGCAGGCCTTTAAAGCTGCTGAAAGTCGATATCATTTGTGAGGATCCCACTGTGATTAATGGGTAAACAGTATCCACGAGACTTATGGGCAATACAAAAACCAAATGATATGAGTCTAGTAGGAGTGGGACCCTGGTACATGGATTTCTAAAGCACCAATCTGTGGTTGGCCTTGAACCTTAACTGGATGACATCTATCCCAAGGCCCGGAGCACTTTAAATGGGCCCCTCCCATTAAATGCCTACATTGCCAAATAGATCAAGGTTGTCAAAATTGATGAATTGTGCGATTGTGTCGGTGGGGTATTTAAACTAGCACCCATTTTATGTTATTCTGCACAAATGTAGTAAGCACTTATGTGAAATGGGTAACTCCCCTGTTCTCCACCAGCAATGTGTCAATGAGATGGATAACTTAGCTCTGTGCTATAGAACAGACCATTCACAGCTCTATCGTGCAGTTTCTATATATATCTGGCGTGATTGCATTATGAGAGGAAAGTGAAAACATTATTGTTTTTCAATCTGCACTGTTTTAGTGTTTATTACTCAATGGTTTAAAAAAATCGTTTATACTATTATCCTATACCCCGCCCGGGCTTTTTACTTTGCTCCTGTTTTGAAGAGGATTTTATGATCTGAATTATTATCTCTTTTAATTATATGTATATGTTTTTAAGTGTATTTCGTTATGGCAAATGCTAAGCGCAATAAAATAAAATGAATGCCCAGAACTTGCATTAGATGTTTGACAATTTGCCTAAACGTTATTTAAGAAATCTGGGGGCATATTATCAAGGACGGCGTTAAAATTATCGCCGGTTTAGCGGCAGAAAACTGCAGCTAAAGGGGCGATAATGGGCTTGATAATATGCCGCAGAGAATTCCAATAGAAGTACATGGGGCATATTAACAAGGTGCGGCGATAATATTATCGCCGGTTTAGAGCCCATTTTTGGGCAAAAAGCGGCGATAATATTATTGCATTATCAACAAGGACACGCTATTGTGGGTATCCTTGCATTAGCGCCCCTTGACAGCACGCCTCCCATCGCATCGGTAATGAGATGCAAAGGAGGCGTGCCTGATCAGACTTCCTTGGGTAAATATCGCTGACCCAGCTTCCCCACATTAACAACGAGGATTAGCGATATTTAAAATCACGTTAAGTATGCCTTAACGCAGGAATTTAACGTTTATTAAATTCCTGACTAAGGCATACCTAACATGGGGGGTGGATTGTGAGGCTAAGACCACAGGCCCTATTACCAAGGATATCGCCGTTTTCCATGGAACATCGCTGGAAAACCAGCCATGTTCCATGGAAAACATTGCTATCACTAGAATAATTATCGCCATTGCGCTATGCGTTGTTAATACAGTGCTAGCATGGCGATAATTATCTGCGATAGCCGGCGATAACATTCCTCACGCTAAGAGCGGCCAGTGATAATTATCGCCGCCTCTTGTTGATATACCCCATGTTCTGGGGTGAACATGGGCTTCTATTGGAATTCTCCAGGGCATATCATCAAGTCCATTATCGCCGCTTTAGCTGCAGTTTTCTGCCGCTAAACCGGCGATAATTTTAATTCCGTCATTGATAATATGCCCCCTGTAGTTATATTTGTATATTAAGATATCCTGGTATGCCAAATGCACCAGCCACCATCTTTCAATTTCTGCATATTACTAAAGTAGAGGAACTTTCTGTAACTGCGGATTCAGGCATTTCACAAGAATAACTAACGATTAGACTGATATGAGTCTGATCTTTGCACTGGATCAGGAACAGAGCCTGTAGTTACGGAAGCAATTATTGATGTTCTATGGTTAACAGATGGTGGCAGCCCCAATGTCCTTGTGATATTGCAGGGAATATTTAACACTATTTACTATCAGCTATTACTGATTTAAGTAGCTGCAGACAGTCATTTTCTATTTCCCACTACAAAGGATCCCTCAGAAGTGAAGTTCCCTGGGTCTTGTTCTTACCCTTGTTTAACCACATTGATGCACGCTTACCCTGTTTGTACAGACTTCGGGTTAACTTTTTGACCCAGATACTAATTAATCTGGCAGTAGAGAATGGTGCCACCATTGATAATATTCATGCTATCTCTCAACCATGAACTTCAGTATGTGCTTCAAAAGGCTAAAGAAAACTCCAGCAAGACCCCACTCCCATATTCTGATGCTGTCCCAATAGTCTGATAATTACATATTAAATTGCGGAAATGAATTAAAGTAAGGTCCCAAGTTCATTATTACATCAAAATAATATGAAATTCTTTATTCCAGTATCTGTTGAACCTCGATCACTTCACCCCCCGCCCCCATCTCTCCTGCTTCGAAAACACATTGAAAATTTCTGAATGGGTCAGACATAAATCATTGTGTCAAACCCAGGGTCCATTTTTGCTGACTGCCGGGTATTTTTGTCATGTGTCCCCCAGTGGTCTCTTCCTAACATTTCACTTGCGTTGGCCATGATCCAAATCATTTCATCATCCAAGTGGGTATGTTTGCTTGGCAGAGCTTTTTGTGCAGGTGGCCTTAACGTGGATTGTCTCCTAAAATTCGACTGTAGGGGCCTTTTTAAATTCCAGAGGACATTTAATGCAATAGCAGTATGAACTGCATAGAGCGTTTTTCTTTATTGGTAAGACTCATCTAAACATTAATAAATAACTAAATCATACCATAAACAACCATAACTTCTATAACAGACTTGAACCATGCTCAGGTCATCATTTAAATTTAAAGGAGATGGACATCCCATTCAAGAGTATAGCAGAGGCAGGGCCACCTGAACAGCATTCTAGGCCCCCAGGCTAAGCAGTGCACTGGGTCCTGCACACAACACTACTCACAGGAATACAAATGTTAAAGAAAAATTTGTATTAATTTGTGGTCTACATGGGGCAGCCATGCTTGTAGGGCCCCTAGGCAACTGCCCAGTGTGCCCATGCGTTAAGGTGGCAATGGGCAGAGGTGCCACTTTTTCTCTACAAATAGCAGTACATTCACTGTATTTATAAATTGCTATTTGCTGTGTCAATCCCTCATGGCTGTGTACTGCAAAGTGACACAGAACTATAAACATAATTTAAGCATACAGTCTATCTACATTTCCAGCATGAATAACTGTACCTGATGGCAAATTTGAAGGAGGTAATAGTGGAGAATCTGAGGTATATTTATCAATATGTGATGTAGTGCAGCAAGCCACCTTGCTATGCTTCACTGCACTGAATGACAGGGAAAGGTCAGGAAGGTAATGTATTTTAAATAATATGGCACATTCGTGCCATTTCCCAGCGCTGACGCACAATGTGCTAGTTAACACCAGCACAGGCACTGTTGCACCATGGTTTGCGTTTTAAGCAGGATTGTTTTTGTGCAGGAAAAGGCACCTTTCTGCGCAAAAACAATTCTTGGCATTTTACTGTGTTTATGTGTGCCGCCTTATCGGCCAACGTTCTTCTGCAGACCATTACGGTTCTCTAGCACATGGCCCTTGGTCAGGGTCTGAGTCTATTTCTGTTACAACCCCTGCATTAGCCTTTCCTTTACCAGTCTCGTCATTCTACTTTCCAAAACCCTCCTCAGGTTGAGCAAGTGCTATCTCAGTTTCTGGCTCCACAGCACTATGCCCTTCATCGGGGTCCGAGTGTGTCTGAGCCACATCCGCAGGACTAACCCCTTCATGTCAGCTTCGACAACTGACTCTCCAAGACTCCCCTCAGGCCTATCAAGTTCTGGTTCCCTACAGCTTGACTAGCCTGCTCCTGAGATCTGTATGGGCAGAATGGATCTAATATGGGAGACCTCTGCCCTTCACTGCAGTTGTAGTCACCAGTATGTCTTGGTGTTGCCCTCACCAACGAGGCTCCAAGCACAACTTCAGTAAGGGTTCTTCACCACCACCAGTCTCCAGGACTGCTCCTGGTGTGGCAGGGCTGAAGCAGCTTCAACCTGATGAAACACAGAATGCACCTCGTCAGCCAATACTTTGCAGTAATATAGTATCAGATCATCAGCGATGCTCACAAGTGCATTTTCAGGTACAGCTGGAAATCTAATTTCCCTTCTCATGATGATCTCATAGGGAGACAGTCCTGTCCTAAGATTGGGTGTGCTGTGCAGACTCATCAACACCAACACAAAGCATCCAGCCATTTCAAAGACAAATAAGCACACACTTTGGCAAGTCTTGATTTCAGTGTCCCATTGACTTGCTCCACCAGACCTCAAGCCTCAGGTCGGTAGCTACAATGCAGCTACAATGCAGTCAACATGCAAGGTAGCACACAGCATCATCAGCACATTGTTATTGAAGTGTGTGCCGTGGTTCGATTACAAAGAAGTCGGGTAGCCGAACCTTGATATCAACTCCCTCAATTATAATTTCTTATTGTGGGATATGCCTCAACCCATCGTGAAAAGATGCAGATAACAACCAACACATATCTCAGCCCATTGCACACAGGCATCTCAATAAAGTCCATTTGCATCACGTTGAAGGGACCTCCCAATGTGGCACAATGTCACTGCAGGTCTTTTCCCTACATAGTTCTGTTGGCACACAAAATATCTGTGACTTAACACTTCCACCATCAACCTGTACCTGGAATTGAACCACGTTTGACGACAAAATCTGACCATAGCTTCCCTCCCTACATGCGTCAGACCATGGTAATGTGGAGACACGGGTGGCAAAAACTATTTGACATCACAGATATGCCATCTCCTGAAACCTACCTTTCATCTTCATCTCTTTTAACACAACCTGCGTATCCCCAACTCTGCTGTTCTGCTTCTGATACCCCTTCCAGTAACCTCTTTACTTCCTTGCTATATAAGCTGGTGTGAGGAAAAGATTGAAATTGGTCTCATCTGTTCCTTCATTTACATACTCCCAATTGAATGTAAAAGTGTTGTAAGTGCAGTACCTTGCTACTTCAGCAGCATGTCTGTTTCCGACTGCCACATAATCATCTTCCATGCGAAGCATTTCACAACCCAACCTGTGCAGGCAGTTGCAGGCAACTGTGAAGCCTCTAAGAGTTTTCTCACCTGCTCACCATCACGGGTAGAAGATTCTGACTGTCCGAAGTCGTGCACCACACCAAAAACATAATGACTATCTGTAAATGTATAACAAATTGGGGGTGGGGGGTACTGTTCTTATCTAGGAGCAAATAAATAAAGAAAAGTAAGAGAGGATGGAAAAATGGGAATACTAAGGGTTACTTTTTGGTGCCCTCACACATTGCTGCAATTATGAAAAATAATGGGGTGACCCTGTGTCCCTCAGAACCTGGGTATTTGTATTATATGGCTACAATGGTTCTGTCGCGGAAATACAATTGCTTTGGGATGTTCACAATATAAATACATTACATGTAACATGTTTCCATGATTTAGGAAGAGAAAAGAACAACACCCAAGCGAAAGTTTCAATCAATATTTTAAGAAGTAACAAATAAATTGGGCTACAATGGTACAATTGAAAGAATTGTGAAAGAGGGGTGACATGTAGAAGTAAATACAGACAATACACTTAGTACACTTAGTATAACAAATAAAGGAATAGTTGGGAAAGTGCCTGAAAGTTACAAGGTTATATACCAAGGGGAACAAGAACTCCAATGATAAGGAAAGGCAGAGTTCAGGAAAGGCAGCCGTACTGAATTGGCTTTGGAATGGGGAGCGCAACAAACCTACCCTCCTCTGCTCACCTGGATTGAGACTGAACAGAGGAGGCTGAAAGGTTCTTAAAGGGCCCGCAACTCAGGAGATGATTATCAGGTGTGGCATTATTGTTATCAGGTGCAGCATGTATCAACACTGGTCAACTTAACAGCCTTGCAGTTAATGAAAGAAGGTGGGGCGTGTGCACATCAATAGTAGAAAACCCTTTTATAAACCAGCTGCACGGTGGTGGTCATCTTAGAATATGTCATGGGCCGCTGTATGTGAATCTAAAGAGGCAGTTCATACCACTTGAATCAAGTAATGGGGGACATGAATAAAGTGAAAACGAGGGGC
Source organism: Triturus cristatus (assembly GCF_964204655.1). Taxonomy (NCBI): domain Eukaryota; kingdom Metazoa; phylum Chordata; class Amphibia; order Caudata; family Salamandridae; genus Triturus; species Triturus cristatus. The sequence continues at coordinate 851,784,883 of NC_140588.1, read as the reverse complement.
CTAATCCCCAATCTGGCACCAATTAAAGTCAGTGAGGCAGGGTGACATGGGGAGAAAAGCACCACTTTAGAGGCAATTAATGCAACTTGAGTAAAGCAATAGCTTGATGGGTGGGACATGAATGCAGTTAAAATGAGGTGCCTCGTTCACAATCTTGCCACAATTAATTAAATGAGGCAGAGTTACGTGGGGTGAAAAAAGACAACTGCATTAGGGAGATGGTAATGTCTGCATGTGGCAGGAGCAGAGGCTCATGATATTACCATGCTGGAGGTGTTGCTTGTCCAGACTGTAGCTGGAAAAAGAGTGTCGTGGTCCCCAAAATTGCTGCAGAGGCACCTGTGAATCCCATGAAGACTAAATAGGTAAACAGAACCTGTTCCATATCATGAATGCTTATCCTAAATTTCCGTTATAATTGGGGTTCTTGAAAAAGTTTTGGGGGTCACTGGTAAAAACATTCAGATCCAGTATATGAGTACCCCTCCGTGCCAAGAAACTCTATGGTTTATGTGCACTTTATAATTATTTTTAACATAACATAACATATGAGTACCCCTCTGCGCTAGAAAAGCGGAGGTTTTTAATGCTATACATGCGTACTCATCGTGGTGCTACCCACCCATTGATGGGAACAAGTCCATTGTAGTAATGTTTTGTAAGCCGAGTTACGATTCACACCACAAGATCTCATAATTCAGCCACCCTTTGTGGGTTGAGTGGTGGAAGATCCACCATTGCTCCCTTTTGAATAGGTTGGTGCTGTTCCATGACAAATTTGCTTCCACAATTGTCCATAAGAGGTCAGCTGGGGAGTGCTGAGAGTGTTAGACGTGACTGCACATCTTGTTGTTGTTGAGTCCACAGTGGATGTTGCTGCAGTTCTCCATGATTCTTGTTTATGCAACCCTCGTGGTTATTCTCATGTAATGGAGGCCACAGGTGCAAGTGGTAATGTAGATGTCGTTTTTTGTGTTGCAATTTGTATGACTCTTCCGTTTCAAAGTAAATCGAGGACCTTACCTGACCTACTTGGACTGTTGAGTATGTGAGCACAATCAGCAAGACCCACAGGGATAGTGTCTTGTGACTGGTGGTAGGTTCCACAGGGTGTGCTGTGTTTGGGATTGTTTAATCTGGAGTCTGGTATGTACAAGGAGATCCTTCAGATTCTGAGTTCATCTGAAAACAAAGATTGGCCAAGGGACCTAGTGCGCAAGATGCCCCAATGTTTCATGAAGACACCTTTGATCCGGCGGCAAATGAGGGTGAAGGTGGTTACACAGGTATTGATGTCCTCAGCTGGGGGGTGCTGTTGAGCCCACAGCAAGATGGCCGCGCTATAGTAAAGCTCTGCTGGCTGGGAAATTAATCCGGCAAGAATCCGGGCCATTTGCAGACATCCAAGGTCCAAAGGATACAAGAGATGAAAGCAAACTACCCCTGTACACATTGCCCTGAAAAAGAAAGGACGCAGAACGGCCAAGATTGCATGGCGGTGGTGCAAAATGGTGGACTCGCACACAATATCATAGAGAGGGTCTGGGAGTGTGGCGCTGCGTTGGAGCTGTAGAGCAGCCTGGGGCCTCCGCTGACTGTATGGATTTGTCAGGCGGCTGGTGGGACCTGAATCGGTGGTGGCAGGGAGCCACAGGTGCCAACGGAGACTCCTGCAGCAGGTGTAACTTGGCAGTTGGCAACCCTTTAGGAGAGGCCACTTTGCTGTCTCGAACCCCAGCGGTGCCTGAAATGTGCGGCGGGGACTGTCCGGATGGTGAACCCGCGAGGACCAGGTTACGTGGTGCTCGGTGAGGAATCCGGCTGCCGAGACCACCGAAGGTGAGGCTTCGCTGCTGACATGGGCCTCCCTGGCACCCCACTGAGCATCGGAGGTCGGTTAAGTACCTACTGGGGGCTGGGTGTGGCTCTCCGACGGTGCTGCCACCCCTCCTACCCATGGACTAATTTCGCACTCAGGGGGTGAACACATACCGTCCTGCGATATTTGGCAAATGCAGTGGACACCCGCCCGTTGATGGTGAACGGTGCTAGGCCCTTCAGGGCCCCATCTAACACAACGTGACTCAGAACAATCCACACTGCGGAGGATACAGCCACAAATGTAATATAGTGTTTGCAATACAACAAAGAAAAAAGCACTGATTATAGCAGTGTAATACCTAGCCAAGCAGACAAATCCCCTGGGGCAATTACTGCACATCACACTGAACATATTCTGGGAGCGGCGCTCCTGTGGTCCGACCACTGTCACTGGGGTTGGGAGTCACCAGTGCTTACCAATCTGATCTAGGGGGTGAGACCATACCTGGAACCAGCCAACCACATTGTTGCGCAGATACAAAAGCAGCTGAGAATGCACACAAGCACTTGCATAAGCAGATACTACCAGGCCTTCTCTGGGTGGCGCTGAAACTGTGATGCCTCCACCTAACAGCGCTGGCTGGAGGGGATGGAGTCACTGAAGCAAAACTGGCCCTTCTGCTGAAGAGCATAGCAAGTAAGTGGCAAAAGTAATACCTACCTGCAGTTCTAGAAATCACTGTACAAGACCTGTTCAGCCCCACAATGGGGAAAGCTGACAAGCAGCATTCGCGACTCACCTTCAAGTAAAAAAAGTGCCCATTCGGATTTAGAACAAGACCCACCGTCACAGTCGAGCGTCTCCTTGGAGGGAACTCTACAGGCCATGCAACAAAGTCTCCTGTCTATTGATGGGAAAATAAATGTGCTTAACGCACGCATGAATAAAATGGCCTCAAAGCTGGAGAAACAGGATGGTAGACTCAGAGAGGCGGAGCAGTGAATCTCAACAACAGAGGACGAACTACAGACAACAACAAACAAATAAATATGGATAAAGTACTCGCAATCATCCAAGCAAAAAATGTAGACTTGGAGGCGCGCTCGCGCCGTAATAATTTAAGCGTCCTAGGCCTCCCGGAATCCACCAATACAGGCCGAATGGAACATTATGTGGAACAAATGATAAGAAAGATTTTCGGCAGTGATGATCTATCAGCAGTGTTTGTGGTTGAAAGGGGGCACAGGGCCCCCTCTTGGAAACCCGCCGCACCCAATAATAGGAAAGCTTTTAAATTACATTGACAGGGACACTGTACCACACCTATCGCGAGAGAAAGGAGCCATTCAATTTGATGGAAATAACGTTTCCTTTTAACCAGACTTTACTCAGTTCAATCGGCGCAACATGAGTTTGAACCTGCATAAAAGAAACTCCAGGCGTTGGTCCTAAAATATGCCTTGTTGCATCCGGCACACTTGAGTGTAGAGCAAGATGGTCGCCCTCGAATTTTTAACAACCCTGAAGCAGTCATGGACTATATGAAAAAAGCAAAGAAGCTGAGACCACCCTACACGCATGAAGATGCAGACGCAGACGACACCCAGCCCCAGGTCAAATAAATGACTTTACCGATCTGAAGAGACATATAAGTGACAATAACAAAAACATAAAAGAAATTTAACTTTTGTAATGATGTGTTAAACTATTCCTAATGGCATGTATGCAACATGGGGTGGACGCAAGTCACAGAGGTGCACAAGACACCTACTCCTTACTACAAGCGGGTCCGGATGTCCTGGGCCCTACATGTTTAATCCCAGCCCCCTTTGGTATAGGGAAGGGTAAAAGTGCTTCGACTACCCCAATTTTGATTGCATGTTTTGGTTACAATGTGCTCCTCTATGAGTGCGAGAAAGTTTGTTGTTAAAAGGGAAATGTTTTCTTTCTGAAGGGTATGGCTCTGGCAATGTTACTTCGCCAGAGTGGGGGTTTCATGATCTATGGTTTTCAATTTCCAGTCAACGAATGCTCACTCATCTTTACTTCGACACTCACACCAAATTGTAAAGCTTAAAATCACATTACTGACTTGCCCCGATATGGAATCTGGGCCTTCTCAACAGACAGTAACCTACACACACTTTAACTAATTGCATGGAATGCAAGGGGGTTGAACAACTCTAAAAAAGTCAGTCAGGTCTTTGCCTACCTTGACAGGCACCAGATAGACATAGCACTCATCCAAGAGACACACTCACACCACAAGCGGCAGCAAGCATTGGTTTACGCTGGGCACATGACAAAAAAGCATCTTCATACTCATCTTATTCTAGAGGTGTGCTCACACTGGTTCGAAAAGGTATCCATTTTGCCACTACTTACACAGAATCTGATGATCAGGTGAGGTTTGTCAAATGGCAGGGCAACTGCAGAGGTACACATTTAACACTAATAAATGTTTACAGGCCTAATGTAGATGGCCCTGAGCTCTTTACCAATATTTTTACCAAACTCTACAAACTACATCCGTCCACGATCATATGGGGAGGAGATTTTAATTTCCCACTTGACTCAATCATGGACAGGTCTGGCTCCCAAAGTATCCCAATCAAACAAGTGTGCAAAGCTCTCAAAGAGGGAATGTCAGAATGGGTTATCAGCTATGTCTGGCGACTATGACACCCCAGGGCAAAAGAGGGTGCATGTGTATCTACTGCGCATAACATGTGGTCTAGGCTATATTATTGGCTAGTGACCCGAGAAATGAGTAACTGGATAGGCGAGGTTGCACACCTGCCAAGAACGCTCTCCGACTACTCCCCTGTTTTTTTGTCACTAACACTACCTACTGACGTTTGCGCCCATTCCAATGGAGAATGCAGGCCTCTGCCCTTACAGATTCGTTTTTAGGGATGGTGTAAGAACAGCAATCATACAGTACTTTAGCGACAATACAAGGTATGTCGACCCTGCGGAAAAACTATGGGAACCCTTTAAGGTCCCTATTAGAGGCACCTGTAGTGGACTCAGTGCCGGCGTGTTAGTCATTATGCACTCAAAAGTCCCAAATAGAACAAAAGCTCCAGGAGCTTGTGGCATCATGGGAAAATTACCCCAAACCGCAGACATAAAAACACACCTTCAAGAATACACAGAAATGGCATACCAGGAAAGCAGATATTTATCAAAACACTGGGTAGCAAGAGCATATGGGAAGGGAGGGCGGCCGGGCCACAGTCCAGCTGCTAAAATCAGAGGTATGAGAGACATCCTATTCATTCAAACCCTTAGAATGCAAACAGGTACACAGGTGCATGCATCTCAAGACATATTAAAAGCCTTTGTGGACTAATATGCAGAGTTATACGGGGTTAAAGAGTCAGCTGAAACAAAATAAATGAATTCTTATCTCAATGACATAGCATTAGCATGGCTATTCCCCGGCCACAAGGAGTTTTTGGTTCAACCACTCACTGAGGAAGAAGTGAAAGATGCAATCCGAACATTGCCCAGTGGCAAATCACCGGGTGGGGATGGGATCCCAGACAAGTTCTATAAAGCCTTCTCTGATCTACTGATACCTCACTTACTGGCAATGTATCAAGAAGCATATGATAAAAAATGCCTGCCCCCCCCTCTCTAAGAGAGGTGCTTCTAATAACCCTATTAAAACCGGGTAAAGAAAAGTCATTGATTCCAGGCTCCAATTGCTTCTCCCGGCCCTAGTGCTGCTGGATGAAGTAGGCTTTGTTCCCTCACGATCTACCATGCACAATCTGGATAATAGTAAAATCAGAAGCATCATCTTTACATATTCCGGTTGAAATTCAGGTCACATGGTCCGGTTCAAATGGGCATAATAGGAAGGAGGATATAAGTAATTCCACTGATTAGCTGGATTGTTACGATCAGAACTGGGTGAAAGAAGGAAATTGACGCAGGCAGTATGTAGCAGTATTTTAAGTAATTATAGCCTGCATGTCCCGTGAGCTAAGAATGGATCGACAGTGGGTCGTGCACCTATGGTGGCTGTCGTCCAAGTGCGAGATAAAGTCAAATTGGAAAATTGGAAAAGGGACGAGGGGGAAGTGCGGTCGCTCTGTGTAGTGTAGGGAAACCATAGAATAACGGGCTTACTGGTAGTAAAGTGAGGTACGGAAAGGAAGGTTGGTAGGTGAAAGAAGGAGTGGTAGCTTGTTGGAAAATTCACACTTACCGTATTAGAATCCAGACAGGACAGTAAATTGTCCCGAGTGGTCCTGTTGTCGAATCGTACTTCTATGGGGTGGGAAGGGGGTGAAAAAATGGCCAGGGGTTAATTCTGGCATGACAGTATGGCAGGGGCTAGGAGCCACATAACGGTCCCATGTCAAGTGCTTACCTAGTGAATCAAGGGCATAAAGCTCAGTAAATGAGATTTTGTCAACGTCATTGCTTCCAGGCTCCAGTTGCTTTTCCTGGCCCTAGTGCTGCCGGATGAAGTAGGCTTTGTTCCCTCATGGTCTACCATGCACAAACTGTGCACAATATTTGCAGTCCTAAATCAGATAGACCCCTTACTGCCTGCGGCTGCTGTTTTTTTAGACGCCGCTAAGGCTTTTGACTCTATCCAAGAGTTCTTAAACTGCAACCAATTGTTATACAAAAAACCCACAGCATAAGTCTGTGTCAATGGTCCCACATCTGAGCCAAAATTATACATAGAGAGATTCGCCAGGGATGCCTACTATCCCCAATTTTATTTGCCATAGCTCTAGAGCCCCTAGTTTGCATCATACGTCAAAAACACTCAGTGGCTGTACTAGGATATCGTCATCGACCCCTAGTGATTTCACTTTACGCAGATGATATGGTTGTGTACATTAGAGATCCAAGCACACATTTGGAGTCTAAACTAAGAGAGTATGTTAGGTTTGGGTGGTATTCAGGCTTACCCATAAACTGGAATAAATCAGTGGTGTTTCTGCTGACCCCGGCAGCCACACCACACAAAATAGAATTAGGTATGGTGCACGTTGTCTCTTAAATATTTGGGAGTTTAGGTGGATAGAGACCCAGAAGTAGTCATTAGGCTGGAAAAATTGAGAGACCAGATAGCACGATGGATAAGGCTCTCCCTATCACTGGCTGACAGACTTGCACTAATGAAAATCATTGTTCTCCCTAAATGTTTATATTTCTTTTTTAACATCCCCGTTCCCCTCACGGTGGAATTTTTTAAAACACCGCAGTCGTATATGGTAACCCTAGCCTGGGCAGGCAAACAACCCAGAATCAGCTGGAGAACCTTTACTCATCATATACACAAGGGGGATTTAAGAACTGAGATCTGTAGTTATACTAATTATGTGCCCATGCCCACTTCACTCAATACTGGTATCAACCCTACAACTTCATTGCACATGTGGCTTTTGAAGCAGACGATGCGTATTCATCCCCCATTAATGCTATACTACTACATGAGCGCAAACTAACAAACCTTAAAACTGCTAGCCCACTAGAGAGCACAATTAGAGCTTGGAATACACTGTCATCGCATGCAGGAAAATCTCCAATATATGAAGATAAGTTGCCATTGCTTCACCACCCCTCAATATCTGTCACGAGCGAAGCTAGTACACTGGCAATATTACATGAAGCAGGTTTCCGCCCTCTGGGTGATGTTTTCCCATCTGGGGAGTTCATCCCTTTAGATGGCTTCATTGGTGGCCGTATTGGCAGTTTGATGCAAAAGTTTGAATATTACAGAATAAGAGCAGCCGTGAAAGTGCTGTATCCCAGTTTCCCCTAGTTACTGTCGCTATGAACTATGCTAGTGCACACAGACATGAGAAACCTAATAACTAAGTTATACAAAGCTGCTAAAAAAAAACCTAAGTGCTCAGTGGATAATGGCAGGAAGAAATGGAACGCAGTGTCAGATACACAAGTCACGCCAGAAGACTGGGAAGCAGGCTGTAGTTTATTGGATATACTTACCTCCAACTGTAATTTAAAAATCATACATTTTTTTTTTTATATTTCTTTTTATTAACCCCTTCTGTGCCACGCCCTTTCCCCCTCCTATGCCGGGCGTTTCATTAGTGGGCGGGTTTCATGACGAGATAGTCTCTTCATGGGCACAGCGCGACCGTGCTCCATGACGAGACTATCTCGTCATGGGCACAGAAGAGGTTAAACAATTTCGACAAAATACCATCAATTGATTACAAGCAGGCAACTTCATCATTTCTCAGTACTATCATAAACATTTCAATATAGGTTGCAGTTATTATATTGATTAAATCAAGGGGTTTCAAAAGTTTCAGTGTTGATCTGATGACAAGGTGGGAGACAGATGTCACCTCTGTAGTGATTCCATGCTCCCCACACCTTACTCCATTTCCCAGGGCACCCTCTGGCCATGTAAACTAACTTTTCTCTATACATGCACCAGTCTAGATCCCCTTCCCACCTCCTCAATTGGGGCGTCTGACTTGCGCCCCACTGCTGTGCGATGTTTCTTTTTGCTATCATGTATGGTAACGTTGCCCATTGTGTAGTGTACGTGTTGAGATCTGTAGGTTCCAAGACATTTAGTATACACCACCGAGCCTCTGGCTGCATGCCAACCCCCAGTACTGCCCGCAGTGTGTGGTGGATGTCTCTCTAATACAATTGAATCTGCTGACAGTTCCACAATATGTGGATGAATGTCCCTAATTTCCCACACCCTCTTCTACACTCTCCACTTTCTGCCTTTCCCATCCGAACCAGGCAAGGCCCCGTTACATAAATCCTATGCAATATTTTAAGCTGCACTAATCTCAGCCTGGCCTGGATTGCGACTACCCGCAGGGAAGAGAATGCCTTTTGCCATTCCTCGTCATCTAGTTCTAAGCCACCACTGTTCCATTTTCCCTTGAGGGCCTGTAGTGGATCTTCCATGTTATTGATTAGTTTCCTATAGTTGAGAGAAATAGTTTTTTCCTGGAGGTGTCCGTCCAGCACTCTATCCTCCAGGGGGGAGGCTTCCGGGAGTGTCGTGTTACTTGGTATCTGAGTGAGCAATGCATGTCGGATTTGGAGATAACGATAATACTCAGTATCTGTCAAGCTGTACTGTACTTTAAGTGAAGTGAACGGAAGAACCGTTCCCTCCCCCCAGACGTCTTTGATTCGCGAGATCCCTATGAGGTCCCATTTATCAAAACCCTTGGATTTCCAGAGGCTCCCCAGTTTCTCAGAGCTCCACAGTGGAGTGGCCAGAGTGAGTTTATTGCCCCACTTCAGGTGTTTATTGACCGTATGCCATATCTGGATGGCGTGTGCTGTAGGTCCAGTTAGTGGGAATCTACGGGGTCTGGCGTATAATGCTCTGTTATAGTCTCCCCCTGGGAGCAGCCATCTATCCATGACATACCCGGGATCATCTGTGCGGCCATATATCCCGTGATTGATAGCCGCGAGTTGGGATGCCCAATAATATTTCTTTAGGTCGGGAAGACTAATTCCTCCATTGTACCAGTTAAGAGTTAACTTGGAGAACGCTATGCGGGGCCTGCCGTCCCAGAGAAGTTTCCTTTGGAGACCCTCTATTTCTTCGAAGTAGGATGCTGGGACAGGATCCATTGTGTTTTGGAGAGCATACAAAAAACGAGGCAGGGCCATCATTTTAAAAAGGACCACCCTGCCTAACATGGAAAGAGGAAGGGATCTCCAATGTGCAACATCAATCTTAAGCCGCTGCAGGGGCGGATCCAGATTACGGGCAAAGTGGATCTTCGAATCCAGCGTCACATAGATACCGAGGTATCGAAAGCCTTCAGGCGCAATCTGGATTGGGCAATTTCGTGGTATTATAGGCGGATCACCCTGAAGGACGTAAACTACTGACTTGGACCAGTTTACGGTGAACCCAGAGTATTTCCCGAATATCACCAGTACATCGAGGAGGCAAATAAATGATGTTCTTAGAGAAGCTATGTAGAGGAGAATGTCATCGGCATATAAGGATATCTTGTCCTCCCAATCCACGGACCAACGCAATTCGCGGATGGATAGGTCTTGCCTGATCCAGGCCACAACTGGGAAAAATCATACATTTTAAATACCAACAACAGGCATACTATACCCCCCAGCAACTACATAAGTATGGGCTGAGCAAAGATTCTTTGTCCTCCTTCTAGTTACCAAAATGTTGACAGAATAAGAAACATAGACATTCAAGAGATAACCCATTGATGTACTTTCATAGGCTACAATTGAGATATTTTATTTAAGAATAAATATTGAGAGAAGGCACCTAAAAATATACTTCATGGTACGTAATTAATAGTTAAAAAAAATCCAACAACTTGCCGCTGATATATTTGTAATAACTATTATAGAAAATATTATATTAAGCTTTCTTTACTGTGAGTCAAAATTTGGCTATCCAGCTGCCCTCTCCTTATTGGCCCACCTTTCCCAGACTTAGCCAGAGCTGCTTGATGAGGCGTGAATTATCCTGTCAGAGTAGACAATGGGTTTCCTGAGGGTTGAGATCTTTTTGCTACAGAAGCCAAGAAGGCAGGAAGAAAGTGGCAGAGCCAAACTTGTCTTAAAAGGGAGAATGGCAGTTTGACCCCCAAATGCTGCGCCACCAGCCTCCATAATTAGATTAGTCAGGGGGCTGGAAGCAGTGTGTTAGTGAAACCTAGCCACACCAGTAGGTTGGCTTAGCCAGATCTAACCCCAAAGAAGCTGGATTCGGAGAGAATACAGCTTTCTGGGACACAAATATGCCACACTTTGGAGGAATGCCTTGATGCCTAGAAACTGAGAATAAATATGGGAGAGCTGCATAGCTCCTAAGATCTGCTGCCTGAATCTACAAGGAGAAAAAGGATTGCCCTGCTGGAATCTGGATCTTCACCCAAAGGACTACACTCTGAACGACGGTGCCTGCTGCACAATCTGGTGCTACAGCCATACAGACTTTGCCTTGCTTAAAGAAGCATTAAGGAGTGGACTCCCTGCAAGCTACAGGTTGAAAGAGCACACCTGCATCATCTCCACCAAGAGTCTCCATGCTGGAGTGTGTCCAGTGGACTTTTATGGATTTGGCCAGGTGCATTGTGGGAATTGCAGTCCAGACATCCCAAGAACCATCTAGGAGATTCCAGATCCTTGGATTTGTGTTTTGGACACTTTGATCCCTCAAAGAGACCTTTTGGAAGAAGATTAAGAAGTTTGGTGAAATTTTAGAATTTTTTGTCAAAAAGCTCTGTAAGGTGACCGACTCGATGTTGAGTCTCAAGCCGGCTAAATTCAATCGCGACTCAGCCTGAATTTAAGTTTTGTTCCTCTGAAAGCTCCGGACTTTCAGGATTTGACCAAGGCCTTGCGGAGAAGGAAGTCCCATTGAAAAAGTTTGAAAGCAAAATTTTGACTGAGGCTCCCCGATTAGTATATCTGACCAGGACACCATTGCGGTCGGCCTCAAATTTGAGTTTGCCGTGGTCATGCACGACCAGATGTTATAAAGTGGCGCTGTATGTTTTTAATCACTAGAAAGTGTTTATTCTTTAAAAGTTCATATCTCTTGTTCCCTACATTGGATTTTTGTCATTGTGGTGTGTTTTTGTTCATAAAAATATAATCTAGTTTCATAAATTGAAGTTAGATTTTTATTGTGTGTTGTGCCTTACTTATTTAATGTTTTGGTGTTTTATAATGCTTTACAAACATTTCTCCTAAGTTATGCGTGCCTGCTCTTTTCCCGCTAACAAGGGTTGAGCATTGAAATAATTTAGTGAGACTTTGCGTGACTCTATGACTAGTGGTAAATCACTACTTACCACTACCAATAATCTACTTTCCAAAAGGCAATAGTAGCCCACCATTCCCAAAGACATCCTGACTTCTTTCTGTGATGTTGGTTGATTAACTTGCATGATCGCTGCAATTCTCTCTTGTGACACCCTTCTCGCACCATTCTCGATATGATGACCAAGATGTCAGACTTCTCTCAAATAGTACTGCAACTTATTTGGGGACACCTTACATCCATTCTCAGCAAAATAGTTTGGCAGTGCAATCATGTCAGCTTTGCATGCTTCACGAGTATTTGACATAAACAGCATTCATTAATTTACTTGACCAGCGCCCGAATTACAGGGCATAACCAAGGACTCCAAATTCTTCTTAAGGATCTGGTTGAAGATAAAAGGACTCTCTGTGTACCCTTGTGGGTCACATCACCATGCCAAAACATGGTTCCCGAGAATGAATGCTAAGTGGAACTGACTGTCCTAGTGCAAGGGTAAGGAGAAGAACGCCTGCCACTAATCAACAATAGCAAACCATTCAGCATCACATGGAATTTGAAACAATATTGCAGCTGGAAATAACAATGTTATTGATTGTGCAAAGATCCTGCACTATGCAATACTTACCACTAGGCATCTGCAGGCCCATAATGGGTGAATTACACTGACTCCTGATGATCTCTTTCACTATACCTTGCTGAATCATTGTCTCAATCGCTTGGGATATTCCAGCAATCGTTTCAGGAGTCAAATTCTAGTGCAGTGTTCTGGGATATACCACATCTGGCTTTATCTGAATAAGGACAGGCTCAACTCCTTTAATGAGTCCAATGTCCTTTCCTGGGAAAATCCCAAACGTCTGGTCTCACTGAAACTTTGAGATCTAAAGGCAAGTGTTCTGTCTTCATCATCAGATGCATTCCAATAATTAAAGTTTGATTTGTCAACATAAAGGCAATGTCCACATCATGAATTTGCAGTTCTATTCCTTTCAGGGTACAGTATATGGTGCAGTTCAGTTTGCAAACCAAATCCCATGATAACAAACTCACAGGACTCAAACCACAAACCACAAATTGATTATTTTCCTCCAAACCTCTTATCTGTACAGTGTCATCCTCAGTAGTGGGGTTCTTCATTTGTTATTTAGCAACTCCAACATGGGTAGTTCTTTCCGAGAGGCGTAGGTTTGCAACATGGCTGATCTCACAGTAGAAAGGGTAGCACCAGTATCAACGACAAATGATACCCTGTAGTCATTTACGTCAGAATCTACAAAAGGTCCTCTGGTCTACATCCAAGTCTGCAGCAAACATGCAGTCTTCCTCCCCAATCAGGAACAGTCAGGAAGACTGATTGATGCAGAAATGTTCACTTGTGCTGAACATGGAAAATTGCTGGTAAGGATAAGTGTTAGAAATGGGTGTCTCTAGTTGGTAATGCTAATAACTACAAGGGGTGGGGGTGAAATAGGGCAATCCAGCACTCAGTCTGTGTCTCCCCAAAGTCGTAGAGTGACTTTGAACCTGAAGACGAAACACATATTGGCTATTGTGAGGCTGATGTGACTACATGAATAAAATGAAGTCTGGCTGAAAACAAAAAAAAACATGAAGATCATTTTGGATATACATTTTTGGACACTCATTTGTATGTGCTCAGGGCTAATGTTCTCTAATTGACAATGGTTTGAACCTTTGTCCAAGTAGGGACCCTTCTTTGTAATCAGGGTAAGGGGGATACACTTCTAAAATAAACCCTGCTCACCCCCGTGGTAGCTTGGCACGAGTGAACAGGCTTAATTCAGAGGCAGAGAGAAAAGCATTTGCCTATAACCAACCGTAATACAGTGAAAATACCACAAAAGGACAATTGCAAAAAGAACAATTGATGGACAGAATGCAGAACAATGTCATAAATTCACCATAGTACAGAGATCTGGACCTAAATCTATGTTTTTTTTGCTCACCATACCATTTCAGTTTGGACCCAGCTATATGCAAATCAGTCTTGACAGTGCAAAAAATGGGAACCGTCCAGCACGAACTGCCGGGTCAGGGCCTCCCTGGACTGGAAACAAGCATACTAGGACCTGTTTCAGGGTTTCACCCTTCATCAGCCAGGATAGCTTGACTAAGTGGCATGGAGAGCATGGGACTTGCGTCTAGGCATACCGTCCCACGCAGGGTGCCAAAATGCAAAAAAACCAATTGGTGGAGAGAAGGCAGAACAATGTCATACATTTACTCCATACAGAGATCTGGGTCTAAATCCATCATTTTTTTGCTCACCATGCCTTTCCAGTTTGGACCCAGCCGTAAGCAAACCTGTCTTGACCCTGCGCCAAATGGGAACAGTCCAGCCTAAACTAGCCGACCATGTCCTCCCTGGACTGGAAACAAGCATCCTAGGACCGGTTTCAGGGTTTCACCACTCAGCAGCCAGGATAGTTTGACTCCAGTGGCATGGAGAGCACAGGACCCACATCTAGGCATGCCAGTCCCATTTGGCGTGACAAATACAAAAAGAACAATTGATGGACATACTGCAGAACAATATCATACATTCACTCCAGTACAGAGATCTGGGCCTAAATCCATCGTTTTTTTGCTCTCCATGAAATTCCAGTTTGGACCCAGCCATATGCAAATCAGTCTTGACCCTGCACCCAATGGGAACAGTTCAGCCTGAACTGCCAGGCCAGGTCCTCTCTGGACTGAAAACAAGCATCCTGGGACTAGTTTTGGGCGTTCACTGCTCATCAGCACGGATAGCTTGAATACAGTGGCATGGAGAGCACAGGACCAATGTCTGGGCATACCCGTATCACTCGGGCTGACAAATGCAAAAAGAACAATTGACGGACAGAATGCAAAACAATGTCATATATTTTTCCCAGTACAGAGATCTGGGCCTAAATCCATCGCTTTTTTGCTCACCATACCATTCCACTTTGGACTGAACCATGTCAGTCTTGACCCTGCGCCCAATGAGAACATTCCAGCCCAAACTGCCAGGCCAGGTCCTCCCTAGACTGGCAACAAGCATCCTAGGACCTTTTCGGGGTTTTACCCCTCATCAGCCAGGATAGCTTGACTTGATATGGATAGGAGGGAACACACGTCTGGGCATACCTGTCCTATTTGGGGTGAAAAATGCAAAAGGAACAATGGATGGACATAATGCAGAAGAATGTCATACATTCACCCCAGTACAGACATCTGGGCCCAAATCCATCATTTTTTTGCTCCCCATGCCATTCCGGTTTGGACCCAGACAAATGCAAATCAGTCTTAATCCTGTGCCCTAATGGGAATAGTCCAGCCCGAACTAACAGGCCAGGTCCTCTCTGGACTGGAAACAAGCATCTTGGCCTGTATCGGGGTTTCACCCCTCATCAACCAGGATAGCTTGACTCTAGTGGTATGGAGAGGATGGAACCCACGTCTGGGCATACCTGTGCCATTTGGGGTGACAAATGCAAAAAGAACAATGGATGGACATAATGCAGAAGAATGTCATACATTCACCCCAGTACAGAGATCTGGGCCTAAATCCATCGCTTTTTTGCTCACCATGCCATTCCAGTTTGGAGCCAGCCAAATGCAAATCAGTCTTGTCCCTGTGCCCTAATGGGAATAGTCCAGCCTGAACTAACAGGCCAGGGTCTCCCTGGACTGGAAACAAGTATCCTTGGCCTGTTTCGGGGTTTCACCCCTCATCTGCCAGGATATCTTGACTCCAGTAGCATAAAGAGGATGGAACCCACGTCTGGGCATACCTGTCCCATTTGGGGCGACAAATGCAAAAAGAACAATAGATGGACATAATGCAGAAGAATGTCATACATTCCCCCCAGTACAGAGATCTGGGCCTAAACCCATCGTTTCTTTGCTCACATGCCATTCCAGTTTGGACCCAGCCAAATGTTAATCAGCCTTGACCCTGTGCCCTAATGGGAACAGTCCAGCCCGAACTAACAGGCCAAGTCCTCCCTGGACTGGAAACAAGCATCCTTGGCTTGTTTCGGGGTTTCACCCCTCATCAATCAGGATAGCTTGACTCCAGAGGCATAGAGAGCATGAGACTCACATCTGGGCATACCAATCCCACTCAGGGTGAAGTTCGAAAAGAGCAATGGATGGACAGAATGCAGATGAATGTCACACATTCACCCTCTTGGCTGGGCCTAAATCCATTGTTTTTTTGCTCACCATGCCGCTCCAATTTGGACCCAGCCATATGCAAATCAGTCTTAAAGCTGCGCCCATTGGGAACAGTCCAGCCCAAACTGCCAGGCCGGGTCCTCCCTGGAAAGGAAACAAGCATCCTAGGACCAATTTTGGGGTTTCACTCCTCATTAGCCAGGATAGCTTGACTCCAGTGGCATAGAGAGCATGGGACCCACATCTGGGCATACCAGTCCCACTCAGGTGACAAGTTCAAAAAGAAAAATTGATGGACAGAATGCAGATGAATGTCATACATTCACCCTCTTTGCTGGGCCTAAATCCATAGTTTTTTTGCTCACCATGCCATTCCAGTTTGGACCCAGCCATATGCAAATCAGTCCTAAAGCTGCGCCCATTGGGAACAGTCCAGCCCAAACTGCCAGGCTGGGTCCTCCCTGGAATGGAAACAAGCATCCTAGGACCAGTTTTGGGGTTTCACTCCTCATTAGCCAGGATAGCTTGACTCCAGTGGCATAGAGAGCATGGGACCCACATCTGGGCATACCAGTCCCACTCGGGGTGACAAGCTCAAAAAGAAGAATTGATGGACAGAATGCAGATGAATGTCATACATTCAACCTCTTTGCTGGGCCTAAATCCATTGTTTTTTTGCTCACCATGCCATTTCAGTTTGGACCCAGCCATATGCAAATCAGTCTTAAAGCTGCGCCCATTAGGAACAGTCCAGCCCAAACTGCCAGGCCGGGTCCTCCCTGGAATGGAAACAAGTATCCTAGGACCAGTGGCAGTTAGAGCACGGGATGCACCTCCAGGAATACCCATCCAACTCGGGGTGTCAAATGCAAAAAGAACACTACAAAAGGACACGACACCAGTTTAGAAAAATATTCAATATTTTATATATCCAAAACAAGACCAAAACAATAAGATTCCAACTTACAATACTTAAAAATATATACTTTGGGAGATATCCTTAAAATTACAGAAATATCTACAAAAAACTGTTCCTACAAGTTGGTAGCTCTGTCCTGGGCTACCGTGATGCTAAGAACAATAGACTCTAACAGTTCCAGAAGACGGCGTTAGTACGAGCCAGCAAAAGCATTGACAGACTCATCAACAGTACCGTTCTCATTGCGGCAGGCATGTTGGTGCCAGCCGCTTGTGGCAACCATCACAGTTGCATTGCAAAATGGAAGCAGTGCATGGTGCGGTGCCCTCACGATGCACTGTAGGTAGAGGCTCAGTGATGATCGTTCAGACGGCGTCAGTGAGACCAAGGCTCATGGTGCAGGACGGGGTGGTGCTCGATGCTGTGCTGGCAGGTTGTGGTGCAAGCGACAGAGCCGGTTTGCGGGAGCTGGCATTGGTCTGCCCAGATTGCTATGTGGAATGAGGCGGTGCGTCGTGAAACTTACAAGCGGTGCCCCCAGCCACGATGCGGTCACGGGTGTTGAAGTCAGCAGCAGCGACGGCATCAATGAGACCAGGATGGCGAAGTGAAGCAAGGCGGTGGGGAGTGTGGTACCCCAGGTCACAGTGCAAGCAGTGGCGTTGATGGCGGTCGGTGGCGTCGGTTAGACCAGGGTTGTGGTGCAAGATGAGGGCGGTGCGTTCTGCAGTGCCATTAGGACACAAAGCCAATGATGAATGAGTCGGTTGCGCTTCCCTTCTCTGTGGCAAATGAGACAGTGGTTCCAGAAGTGGTACGCAGAGGTTGGTGAAGTATTTGCAGTCCCTGAGACTTCAGAACAGGAGACAAGCTCTACTTCAAGCCCTAGGAGATATTCAGCACAACTAAAGGAAGTTCAGTTCAGTCCTTTCACTGCACAAGGCAGAAGCACCAACTGCAGGCCAACCCAACTAGGCAGCAACACAGCAAATGGGCAGTACTCCTCCTGGCAGCTCTCCCAGCTCCTCTTCTTGGCAGGTTTCTTGATTCCAGTGAGTTCTAAAGTTCTGGGTGAGCCCTAAGATTTCTACAAAAAATGTCCTTTGTTCTCTCAGGCAGAGAGTGTCTGTGCTTAGTCCTAACCAGTTCTGTCCTCTCTGGCTCAGCTTCCTGGCAGGAGGCGGAAACAGTATTGTTCAAAGCAGATCAGGTCCATTTAGGTGCAGGAAATCTCCTCTCACTACTCTACATGTGGCCCATGTCTATTCAGGCCAGCCCTGACTCACCCAGGAAAGGCAGGAAACACATTGACTCCCCTAGCGTCTGTCTGAAGAGAATGCACATCCCCAGCCCCTGTCAGTCCAAAGCCAGACAGTCAATCTCCAAACCCAGCAGAGGCACACAGGATGGATAAGAAAGTAAAAAATACCCAATTTCTAAAAGCGGTATTTTCAAACAAAGAACATGAAAAAATCATCTTTACTAAAATATGTATTTTTTACACTCCTGAGACCAGGCATACAAAACTCCATTCCTCTATCAGGTAACAATGGGAAGTTATGCTTATAAGATGTTATAAGTAAAACTCTCATTCTCTCCTATGGGATAGATAGCCTTGCAGTGGTTAAAAACGGAATAAACACTGTAATTAACCACCAGGACATGTCACACACACCAGTACATGTCCTACCTTTAACATACACAGCACCCTTCCCTCAGGGGTACCATGGGCCTACCTTAGGGTTGACTTATGTGTGAAAAAGGGAAGATTAGGGCCTGGCAAGTGAGTGCATATGCCAGGTCAACATGGCGGTTACAAACTGTGGCAGATCTGAGTTACCTTTTCAGGGCTACTCATGTGGGTGGCACAATCATGGCATACATGCTCCCGGCCAAGCCGGAGCTTGAAGGACTACAGCAAGTAGGAAGAGTGTGCTGGCATGCAGCCACACGAGGAGGAAGAGAAGAGTGGCAACAACGATGAGGCTGAACCACTGAATCTCACTACGGATATTCCCCTGGTGGACCACAGTCCCTCCAATGATGGGACTTTAACAGTCAATGTGTTCACATCTGATGAAGAATAGGAATGTGCCCAGAGACTGGAGGAGCAGGAACGCATTATCCAGGAGATATGGAGGAATGGTCAGCCATGTCCATTATTATTGAACCACCGGCTACAGGAAGTATCTCTTTCATTCATCCAATGGTGCCTTTCGAGTCCCTGATCTGTGCTTAAGAAAATCTATTAAGTCAGTATGCAGTTAACTCCACAGCAAATGGTTTCCTGCAGGCAGATTTTTTGCGGCTAAGAGAGAGATGGGTATTTGTGCAAATTTGCTGATGAACAGTAATTACGGGTGAAGACATGAAACCCTAACACTAACTGCCTTTCTCTTGCAGAGAGCAAGCAATTAAGTCGGGCCACTGAGACAATCAATGTCAAGTCTGCAAGCGGACTAAGGGCACCAAGCGCTGGCAGACCCCATCGACATCAATCTCGGAGAGCGTCTGAAGCTGCCTGACTTAAAGATGGCGGCCGGGTGATTCTGCCCATGGCGTAGCAGCGCGAAGCATCCACGACTTGAGCAGAGAGGCTCGGACTGTTAAGACCAGCAGGGAAGCTCTGCAACAGCAGATAACGCCTTAGCTGCAGCGAGGTAACAATCGCAACTGCGTTTGGAATAGCGACCAAATGGGCACAGCGGTTCCCTTCCATATCACCCATCAGAGCAGTGAGGGGGCCCCTCTGGAGGCCAAGATGTGGTGACCTGGCCAAGGTAACAGGGCGGAATGAATAGAGGCCCCTGCGCTGGTGATCCCAACCACCTAAGTTATAACAGGCCGTAGAATTGACTGAAATACCATCCAAAAGAGAGAGGGCACCGTGATGGCCCCCACTGGGACACTCTCTCCCCCCAAGGCAAGAATGGCCACTAATGAGGCTCCCTTATTTCACCCCTAGATGACCCAATGCGGTGATTTAATTTGCACTGGAGTTAGTTACTATGTGACCCCTACCTGGGGGATGGTCCCGCTTAGTCTAACCTTTTGGGCCCCCTTGAGGTATTTTTCTTCCAATCCCGATCTTTCAGAACTAATGTGCTTCCCAGCCCCCTGTTTGTACTTCCTGTCCCCATTCCCTCTATCCTCTATTGGGGACTTGTTCTTCTATTTTTGACTATGCAACTGTAAGTAATATAACTATGCAAAACTGTTATTCTTTTTTTTGTTTGTTTTGTTCCTCATTCGCCATTAATCTCACTTAAAATTGATCTCCAGGTGTCTGTACTTACTCTCAAGAACTGAGGAGTATAGGCTGTTAGAAGTGGGGGCCCCGCCTAGTAGTACCAGAAACACCTTGGGGATCAACAAAGAAAACCACTGAGATACCTCTTCTACCAAGCTCTAAGAGCAAGATGACATTCGCCGAAAAACCACCACAATACCTGGTAGTACACGGCTTAGCCCGAAGAGTTAAATGGCATAATCATAGGACTCTGGGAAAAAAAAAAGGGACTTCCACGATTTTACTTCGTCATCTGAGCCGCCCATCTAAGTTACAAAGGCTTCCAGAAAGCCTTCTTCTTGTCACTTCCTTGTCTGGCCAGATCCAATTTAGAAACTGCCAAAACTGAAGACTGCCAGTCCAAAAAAATGGGAGGACTTGTTTCCGTCCATTTTATACAAATTTGCCTCCTAGCTAATAAAATAGAGTAGAAAAGAAGCACTCCAGCGAGACCAGTGATTTTTTCTGCAAGGCCAAATATTATTAGAGATAGATCCATGTTAATAGTACAGCCCAAAACACTCAGAAAATCACCGACCTCTCTCCAGAAAGTGGCAAGAGAAGGACATTCCATAAACATATGTATATCGGAAGCAGAAACCTGGCCACATTTTTTACAACTAACTGGCGGCCCATTGGAAATTAATGACAATTTGTGAGGAGTAAAATAGGCCCTATGGATGGTAAACATATGGTTCCATTTTAACCAAGCTGGTTTCACAAATTCATGTACAATCTTGCATGATTTCTGCCATAATTTGGCCCAGTCCTTTGTAGGTAAAGAACCCCCCATAGTTCCTCGGCTATCTTGAATTCGCCATCTACTTCTTCCAATAGGGTTTGATACCAGAAGGAGACTTCTTTCCTACCCGGGGGCTTAGTAACAATCTGGTGTTCTAAAATGCTACCACAACCCGTAGCATTTTTTCGTGAACGAGATTGAACCCAGCTTGCGAGTTGATAATGTTTGAACCGAGAGAGTCCTCCCCCAACCTTATCCTGGAGATGTTCCCAGGAAATAAGGGTGCCTCCAAGGAGGAGGTCTCCCCAAACCGCCAGCCCCATTTCTTTTAAGGGTTTTGCCAGTCCTTCCTTTACGCACTCTGGGGTGCCGCAAAAACGGAAATTATGACTTGGAAAATAACAGAGACACAGCAGTATCACCAGCCCAGCTCCAAAATTAGGTATTTGGGAGTTTATGAGGTTCAGGATATTACAAAAATTGCAGAGATCAACTTTGATATAGTGGTAAAGGAATGTAAAAGGCTAATGAAATCTTGGGCCATACTTCCTTTGTCTATCTTGGGAAGAATTAAACTGATCAAGATGACAATATTACCAAAGATTACATTTCTTTTTAATTGCATTCCCCTTTATTTTGAAAAATCCACGATCGAAAACTGTTATTCTTGTTATTCCTGACTGCGGAGTCCTGAGCAATGTCGTTGATGCCCGGTGGAGCTGCTAGACAGCTACAGAGGAGATCTGTCCCTGGTTAACCCCCTAGGCCGTCACCTAACCAGCCGGACATTGGCCACAGTTCTTCCTGTCTCCCCGCTGTGTCTCCTTCCTTCCCCTCCCTCCGATGAAATACCGTAACATTGTTTTTTTCCTTTGTTTTACTGTGCTCTTGTAAGGGATGTAATTTGTAACTTGATGATCCTCATGTAAAGCGCTCTGATACCTCCAGGTCTAGCCAGCGCTATATAAAACTCTTCAAATAAATACAATTTAGAAATCAGTGCTGAAGACCCACTAATAGCATTTGATTTGCAGGCCCTGGCGCACTCAGTGCACTTTTTCTACAGGTTTACCATTAAATCAAATATGCCAATCATGGAACACCAATCCATAATAACAATTTACAACAGGAGCACTTGCACTTTAACACTGAACAGCAGTGAGAAAGCGCGCCGAGACACTAAACCGGGAGGTCAGAAAGCAAAAAGACAGAGGAAACATGACAAAAGATGCCAGGTCTAACAATTAGCATTCTAGAAAGCATTCTGATTCAATTTCAGGACCTGGCTTGAAGAAAATATGGGAACATTACTAGCTTGCTTTGACAGTGGAGGTTGGGGAATCTGCATTACTTGGGGTTGGGGCACATTAAAATTCTGAAATCTAGGTCTGGGTACGTTATGTTGCCTCATGGAATTACAGTTCTGAGGTGTTACAAACTCAGAATTTTGACCCTGATTTGTGTGATTACGATGACATTCACTTCCAATGCCCCAACTCATTACAGTGGTGGCATGGATTGGAATTCTTCAATGTGAGCGCATCAATTCTAGTCTACCTTGTGACAGAAATCCACCTCCACCTTGCATCACTGGAGCTCCCTGTTGATACACTCCTTGCATTGTACTACCATCAATATCTCCTTTAACTTTTTCTGCCTCATTTGAATCTCATTGTTGCAATATTTAGCATATTTCAGAATCTCGTCAACCAACGTATTCTTCCAAAAAATTAAATGCTGTTGAATCATCATAGTAATTGCAGGCTTCAATACTGTCACAAATATGCACCCAAATTGCCCCATATCTTTAGGCTCCAGTGTTTCCATTCTGCTATATTGTTTGAATGCCTGTAAAAATCTTTCATAGTATGCATGAATCATGTCTTTCCGTTCCTGAGTCGTTCGATCAATCCCTATCCTTGGGATGGCACCTTAGACTTCAACCATGTCATTACCTGTTCATACTTCCTCATCACTTTAACTGAAGGACCATTAGTCACAGGTTATCTTCTTGGCTCTCTATCTGGCCACCCTATGGCTATTTTTCATGTCACCCATAAATCACTTGGGAGCACAACATCAAACAAGGTATTTAAATCAGTCCACAAAACCTTTGACATTTTCACAAACCGCTCAACTTATTTTTACCTGTTCATTTCTAAATGACACAAGATCACTCCTACTTCACATTACATATATGTAACCTCCACTAAGTACCTCCTGTATAGGAAAACTTGTAGCCTCTGTCTCCCCGCCTCAGGGAGTTGGCAGCTCTCCCGTTGTTCTCTTGGGAGTCTTTCTCTTTGACCACTTAACGTCCCACTTCTCTAATTCAATCTACATTCGTAATTATTTCCAGGATTTGCATCTTCATTCCTGGTATTCTCATATGTTCTATGTCCTGTTCACTAAAAGCTAGTCGGTGGCTTTTCTGTAAAACCTTTGTCTGCTCCAAATCTAACTCCTTTTTCTAAACTAATTTTAATGATTGATCATGGGCCTCCCTTGCTCTTCTAATAACATCCTTACTCATAAATAAAAGCTCACTCTGCTGTTACATTTCAATTCAATCCAATGCAAGACAACCACTTATCATCTCATCCAAGTCCAACTTCAATTTTCCAACATCCTCCAAATTTACTTTCAAAGTGGACTCAAAAGTTCCCTGACTTACTTCCATACTCCCTTTCTCATTCAATGTAACACTAAGAGCTTCCAAAAAGATTTCCAGTTCCTGGACATTAAGACCTCAGGAGATGCTACCTTTACTTTAGGTGTGCTATTTTGCATACTTAAAGGTGTTTCCCAAATAAGTGAACCCAGATCTGGTAACCCCAGGAATGACCTTAGAGGTCCAAATCCAGTCTGATGCACAGATGGGTGTGCACTTGCATCACAAGGAGAACTTTCATTAATTAAGCTTAAAGGAACAAATTCCCTCACCCTTTGACTCATGGGTGTAACTTCTGATGCTTGAATTGTGAAAACCTGTTTCTCCCAACGGAACCAGGTTTATATATAGAAATCACGGGTCCAATGGTAACAGGAACTATAAGTGCATATGGAACTGTACAAACAGTGGAGGTCCCAGAAGCGCAAGTCCCTGAAATTCCTCCCATCATTTTTTGATTCACTGTAATAGCCCCATCACTCTCTGTCCTTCTTCACAGGAGAAATCCCTATCATATCAGAACTCATACTTACTGGTGCAGTAAAATATTAAGAAGCTTTATTTGATTTAAAAATATTTCGTAAAGCAAATAAAGAAAATGTTCTTAATAAGAACATACTTAAAACATTAAAAAATAAAATGGCAAAATTCATCACTGAGAAAAGGTAAAAAATTTGCAGCGCCCCCATTAAAGCAATATGACAGTCAGAGCAGTGTAATGGCACCCACGATTTCTGCCTTTGTCAGCCTTTAGTTGGATGGAACAAACAGTGGGGGGCCTCAATGAGACTAAATTGAATTAGAGGCTTTGGGGACCTTGAATTGATGATAAGCCAAGTAGATGAAA
Source organism: Triturus cristatus (assembly GCF_964204655.1). NCBI lineage: Eukaryota > Metazoa > Chordata > Amphibia > Caudata > Salamandridae > Triturus > Triturus cristatus. The sequence goes on along the minus strand of NC_140588.1, from coordinate 851,760,633 downwards.
ATTGTGAAGTTCATGTTTAAAGTCGTGTTCTCTGGATTCAGGGCAGCTATGATGCCCCGCATACAGTCCAGACTCCCAATTTGTACCACTTGGGCCTCAACTTTGTTCTGCGCAGGGTACAACAGTGCTGGGCAAATACATGTAACATGCTCCAGAGATTCATCTGGTTTACCACAGCCTCTGGACGCAAGATCAGCTGAGGTCCGCCAACATAATGGTAGATGTTTCAAGAAAAGCCGCTCGCCCATCCTAAGAGCCAAGAATCTTTGGTTTAGATGTAAAGAATAAGAGCAAGCCAAGGGGAGAGGATGCATCCTTTTCGCTAGGGCGGTCAATGTCAAATCTGGGGAACTGGGTTTGAGTCTAGCCAACAACGCTCAACATCTTGTGATTCTGGGAAAATCACTTAATCTCCCTGTGCCTAACAAAAATGAATGTGTCCGTCTGTAACGCAACTGGTGCTCATGTGAAGCGTTCTGATTCCTGATTACTTCTGGTCAAGTTTGCGCTATTTAAAGCGACAAAAAAAAAAAAGTGTGGCATGGGAGGGGCCAGCTGGTACGAATTGATTACTGCCCAGGCGTGCTTCCTTATGGCTAGAATCTCTCTGTCTAACAGTCTGAAGCGTACTTGAATGAGCTTTTTGAAGCTTAACTTAATAGCTTTTTTGTCAGGATTAAGAGGCCAGAAATCATCTGCTGATAGTTGTGACCAGCATTTGTTGAATTACCGCCTGTGAGTCCCACCAAAGTTATTAACGCTTATGTACAACCATGACAGGGAATCAAGGGTGCCAGCTCTAACCTGTTTCAGCTTGTGACAAAGGTTAAGAAAGGACCCCATGCTTCGCAAGGAATAGTTTTGGAAGCCCATCTTCAATCAAGTCTGGGCAGTAGACACATTTTTTGTAGCTGAAGCACCCTTTTGTAGATTTTAATCGTATAATGATTAAGGATGGTTCTGAACTTGCCGAGAGAGATCTCAAAACCGTATGGCAGGGTGGGGCCTATCTTGGCTGGATGACAGCTTGGAACAGAAGGGTAGGTTCTTTTTGAACAGGGCCTGTGGCAGGCCATTTGGGCCCAGAGCTCCGTACGATCTGGCTATAGAAAGAGTTTTTGCCAGCTTTGTGGGGGAGAAGGAGACCTCTTCCTTTGAATTTTCCTGCGCAACTTGCGGTATATTCTGCCATTTCCGGGGAGGCATTTTTTTTTTATAGAGTTTTCTTTAGTGAAAACTTGACCCGAATCGGGTATCAAAGCACTTTGCATAGCACTAATTGCGTTACATTAGAACACATTCATTTTTGTTAGGCACGGGAAGATGAAGTGATTTGCCCAGAATCACAGGATGTTCAGCGTCATTGCCAAGACTCGAACCCAGTTCCTCAGGTTCGAGGTCGACCGCCCTAGCTGTTAGGCCAACTCCTCTTCCCAGGTATTGTAGCTGGTAATGCCTTCCACTCATCCACCTGGAAGTGACCGGCAAGAAAGGTTACCCAGTCCTTCCGGTGCACTAGGCAATCTAGTATATGCACCATCGTTCTCGCCTCTCTCTTTTGAGGCGGTCGATTGGACATTATGGGCCCGATTCACAGAACTAACTTAAGACAAAATTCTAAACTTACCACCATTTTGGTATTCACAGAAGGCACTTACTCATTTTGGTATTCACAGAAGGCACTTACTCATTTCGGTATTCACAGAAGTTTGGAGTCCTAACTTTAGGACTCCAAAATGCCGTCTGTGAATACCGAAAGTCTTAAAGTTAGTATTTTTCTCAGTTTAGGAGTAGTAAAGTTAGGACTCCTAGGCCAATGAACCTTTGTAGTAGCCTGATCGGGAAAGAGGTTAGCAACAAATTTAAATCTTATGGTACAGTGTGACCATTAAGACCAATCAATAAAAGTCTGAGTCAGTAACTTGAAGTCAGAAGGTTTATTACAAACTCAAAGCCAGACTAATATAAATCAATCTCAAGAACATACTGTAAAGGAACAGGATTATCAAAGGAAGACTAAAGTGACGTACAATATTGGTCATCTACTGCAAGGAGCATACAAGAATTTTGGTGGCAGCAATGCAGAAAATAAGAAATAAGATGTTATGACTAGACAAATGGTTTTGATCCTTCTTCCCATGCATAGAAAAGATTTACAACATCTACTAACTGCTACATTAAACCATGAATAGGGGAAACCCTATTGAATCAAGGAAGCAAGAAAAGTGTCGTCATCAGAACCTCTGTAGAAGTTTTCTATGTAAGGAGTCATGAATATCATGAAGCTGCACATTTAGAGATGACAAGAGAGGCCTGTACCTCTCTTAATCTAAATGGGATCTGAACAAACCTAAGATAGGTTCACTAATTAAGATGCAAAAAGAAAATTTCAGAAATAAAACTTGAGGCATATCACAGTAGTTTCCCACTTCCCAAGAAAGAACTTGGTGCCTTGAACACTACTCTCATATTCCAGTCTCCGTGTTCAAGGCATCCTTGGATTCTTCCCTTAGTCTGATAGTACCAATTGGTAACACTCCCTTTGTTATTCATTCACATTATTTAACCTAGCCAGTTCTTCTATGCCTCAATATCTCTGAAATAACATGTGTTTTCTCTAACTAATGAACACCTTTGATCTGCACCTGCTGAGTAAAATAACATGCAGAAAAACAACTTTCACATTAGTGTTAAATGTCTTGAATGTAGGCTTAAGACCCACAATCACACTAACTTGACAGTTTTCTTTAAATACATACTAATTCTTCAATCTACATATAATGCAATAAATGAAATCTTTAATAAAGGAATCAAGCTCTTTTTTCTACTGTACTCTTATATGTTGACCAATAACTAATACATGCATTAGTCAGCCAAAACGACAACTGGTCACAATAAACGAAGAAAGCATTGAACCTACACATGATATAGTCTCAATAATCCCTGGTAAATGCACTGCATTAAATGCATTTTAGCACACCATTTTACAATCTAAACATATAAAAGATTAATATCAGTAATCCAGATGGCTATACAAAGCAAAATAGTTAATATGCGCACACATATGTCTCAAACACCCAATAAATGCACCTTCTATACCTTTAGTGCACAAAATCTCATTAGTATCATTACATCACAAAGGTACATAAGGCCAAAAGTAAACACATATATGGCCTAGCTAAAAATAAAAGGATGGAGACAAAATTACTCTACTCTGGAGGTTTGCATCATGCATGTAGCACGTTGTTTGGTGCAAACCTGGCGTAAGCCTCCCATAAATGAGACCCTGGGTTACTGGTGGACATTTGACCAATTGTATAGATAATGCAGCTATTAGGTAATGCTGTCTTCGACAATGAGGTTCCAAAGGAAAACAGTGCATATGTGCAAACACAGGGCCTCTTTTACTATATTTTGATGCATGGCAGCTCAGCAAGCCTTCCTGCTCCTCTAACGTGCATCCCAAACAAAAGGACAGGAATGAACTGTATCTACAAGATATGGCACATTCCTGTCATTCTTCTCTGCACCGGCACACAAAAAGCAGCCGTGCAACATTGGAGACACCCTTGCGCCATGTTGCAAAGGTGCCTGCGCTGCGGGGGGTGATTACTTTTGTGCAGGAAGGGACAACTTCCCTCACAAAAACAATTATTGATGGCATGTCCATCTTTCTATCCATGCTACATAATGCAGCATGCATAGACAGGGGAAACAAATAGGAGAAATCCAAAGTATTTCTCCTACTTGCGCCACTCCTACGCCTCACCTGGTGAGTTGCATGATTCTGATGCATTCCCAGCTTTACAAAAGGTTGTAAATCTGGGAATGTGTCAGGTTCCATGGAAGCTGAGTGGGAACACCCATAGGAACACCCCTGGAACGTCCCTTTCACTCAGAGTAATGTGTGAAAGGGACTCATATTTACAAGGGAATGAAAAGTCACAAGGGTGACATTACATGGCCTTGTAAATATGAGCAAGCCGTCGCATCATAAAAAGTGACGCACTTGCGGCGCAATAGTCTTATAAATTAGGCCACTGTATGCAGTGAATTTAGCATGGACCCAGGATAGATGGCATTTGTGCAAGATACATTATGAAACTTTCATTATGGAGCATGTCTCAGTTAACAGCAGTCCAGATATAACTTATAATCCATGCTCTTGCCCCAGTTACATATTAAAAGGGAGTTATCCCACAGTAAAGGGCTTCACAACTGTTTCGCCTTCCTACAAATAAGATTTGTGTTCTACAGTGTTTCAAAGGGTTTCCTTCTTGCTCCAGTTTGGCGGGAATTTCTCAGGTGTTTGCTGTACCGATTCTCCTGCTAGTTCCTTGTTGGTACCTCCAACTTCCATTAGTCCAGTCCGTTCTGTCATTCTCAAATAATTTATTTCTGCTTCTGTGTCTCCTTCAATAGTAGTTCAAAGATTACCTCCAGTACATGTTAGTAAGTCCATGGCTTTCACTGTCATATCAAAGTCATAGACAAACATCATCTAGTGACTATACTGGCAGCTCTCACTCAGAGACAGCAGCCTACCTACTCTTACACCCAAAGAAGGCATATGCTCTCAGTAGCGGCTGCTGCCAGACGGGAGTGGTGAGATGGGGAGAGGAAAGGGAAAGAAAAAGACAACCTTTTTTTTTTTAAAACACACCTCACTGCGGCCAACCATTCACTGCCTCTCCTCCATCCTCTTCCTCGAGTCCGGTCAGGCAGCAGGAAGCACTCGGGCTCCCAGGCTAGGCACAGCCAATCACGCCGTGGTTTGGCGCTCCGACAGGCAATGTGATCCTGGGCCTATTCTTCAACCAGGGTGTAATGCAGCTTGGATGGAGAACATGCAAAGTGTGCATGGCGCTTTGGAAAGCCCTAGATGGCCAGCCAAAGCGCCATGGCACTTACAAAGTACCCAACACTCCTTCCCCGGTAGTGCCCTGGCATCACAGAGCCCAGCTCCGCCGCATATCACAACTGAGGCACTGCAGTAGGAAAATAAAATGATAACAACGCCGCGTTATCATTTCGTTTTTCCTTCTTGAACCGCTGGGAGAGCAGTGGGGGGGACGCTCTGCCTCAGCGGAGGAGCCGCCACTGTCTGCTCTCCATAATTGAAGGTTGCCGCGCGGTATCCGTCTCGTCCTGATCTCACCCCCATCATCTCTCTCAGCCTCTTACTACTTGAAAGATGTAAATTGTGGTTGCGGGTTTTCAACATATCTTGATGTTGGTTGAAGTTGAAATTACTCCTTATTAGACAACATAATAATCGTAATACATTGAATGCAGCCCTAATTACTGTTTCTACGACGTCAGAACTCATTTAACGTTTTCATAAAGCGGCATTAGCCAATACTTTTTCTGGGTAAACATATGAGGAAGCTGAAAAGAGGAAGTGGGCAATTTGTGCCATGATTATGTTTCATTTTGCTTTCCAGATTGCAGCAGCAGACAAAACAAATAAACAAGTGCTGTATTACTGTTCTGTGGATCAATACTCTTCCTATCCTGTTGAACATAATCAGCTACTGCACCAACTAAAGGAAATTTTATAAACTAGAGATTAACAAGTCTGTGACCTTCACCAAGGTTTATTTGGTAACATTAGCTAGCAATTGTTTTTTAAAGTCAAACTTCGTTGAAATATGGTACTTTTTCTTAGAACTAGGTAACAAAATACACACTTGCTTATCATTCAGTATATATTGCATGGCTTCAAATTCTCACTCGTTATTTCCCAGCGATTTTGACAGAATTGGTTGAAATGCGCTTTAGCTGAAAGCAGCTGAATTACATTGTCTAGCTAGATGAGGAGTGAATGAGTCATATTGTGTAATGACACTTTATTACTTGCTTTTCTGTTCGCATCCATCTCATATCTTCAAAAACTAAAAGGAAATTCGGAATTCAAACCTTCAGAAAGTCTTCTGTTTGAACCGGTATCAAACATTTGTAAAGAATAGAAGGATAAAAGGCTGGACTTTTTTAGAATTTGAAGGCTGATGATAGGAATGTTGAATATAAGTGATATACGTCTAATTGTATAATGACAAAATCATCAAATAGCAAAATGAACTGGTCGAAATACTGTGAGTTCAAAATTTGCTTTAAAAAAGGTCATCTATTGAAAAGTTTTCTTTTCTCAAGTTATGTATGGAAAATATACTTTTCTTACAGCTTTTTACTTCTACACTTTTTAACCCTTCTATTTAATCGGTTCTGTTGTAAATTTATAAAAAGAAAACCTCTGGGTTTCAAAATAAACATTAATAGTCCTTGAAATTAGCCAATTTTCTGTTATTAGAAGCAGCTCTAGTTTGGCCACTATTCTTGTCTAATGATACGGAAGTAATTTTGTCAATTCAAGCAGCATTTTGGCATTAAGGGGGATAAACGTCAGCCTGATAGCCTACCTGCCTTGTAATGGTAACTACTTAAAACAAACCTGACTTCTTGTCTGATTGCCAGCGCTTTGTCTTGTACATGCACATGAAAAGTAAACCCTGAATTCTGTTCTTGTGAGTTAAGTTTTTGTATAAAAGAAGCGTTGTTCTGCCACACTAATTTCATATGGACAGAAAAACACATTAAACCCGGACTGTCATGGCGACTGAATAATGAATACATACATAACAAGGATTATGTCTTATATATTTTAGTTAAGTATTTGCTTATTTAACGTTTTAAACTGAGACTTGAACAGTAATAAGTTCAGATTTTTACTCAGTGTCATAGGCGTTTAAGCTCGGAAACACATTAGAAGCTTGGCGTTTGCGCTCCAGATTGCTTTGCACTCGCTTCCTGATTTGTGGGAATTATGGCTCAGCAGATAATTTTGTCACTTGCCAACCTATACACCCAGCCCTATGCAGGAGCGTTGTATATACATTTTACCAATGACACACTGAGGTTTGTGCGGCTCTCGTCCATGGAAAGGACATCCTTTAGGATTCCTCTTTGAGGGCAAGTGGCGTCACAGAAGACATCATGACAGGTAGTAGATATTGGGTAAGCCTGCAGGAACCCCCATCAAAAGAGCACCAAAATGTTGTTCTCTTGTTAATCAGGGCACACCTTATCACTCTCAATCAATCAATCAGGTTCTTGTAGAGTGCGACTACTCACCTGTTAGGGTCTCAAGGTGCTGGGGGAGGTGATCTGCGGTTCAGTTGAAGAGGCAGGTCTTGAGGTTCGTCCTGAATTGAGACAGTGACAGTGGTTGTCTGAGATGTAGAGATAGGGAGTTCCAAGTCTTTGCAGCGAGGTAGGAGAAGGATCTTCCTCCAGCCGAGGTCTTGCTGATATGTGGCCAGGGCCAGGTGGGCAGAGTGGAGATGTCTGGAGAGGCCCTGGGAATATAAATAACTGCTCGACAGTGGGGAGAAAATTCCTGCTCTGGTGGGTGGTTCCTACATGAGTTCGGCAGTGCGGGAGCGGGGCGGTCCCTCTCCCGCCAGCCAAACTTATACTTAGGCCCTTAATTAAGACTTTAAAGTTAGATGTCAGGTCTAAAATTAGGACATGATTCACAAAGGTAAACTTAGAAGTTTGCTCTAACCTTAGACCAAACATCTAAGTTTACGAATTTGGGAATTCGCAGAGGGCATTTACAAGTACATTCTTTATGTCTGGACTCAGAGCGTATATCCACCCTGAGTGCTCGTAAGTGCAGTTTCAGTCCCCAGCAATGATGGGAGCACAGCCACTCCAAAGTACCCCAGTTAAGGGTGAAACCCATCGTCAATTTCTAGAGGTGCGAGCATTTGCACACAAGTATAGTCCCACATTTAGTCTTGCGTTAATCAATCTTCCTTATTGATGAATTCTCAAATGCTCAAAACACTGTTAATTCTAGCCATCATGTGTTTTGTCTAGTCACATAAAACCTTTACTCCCTCATGGCTAGAAGAGCTCAACATAGGTAGCTATCAAATGTATTGACATAATAACATTGCACGTAACTGTGTGCGCTAAGTCACTCATGGAAACGTGCTCCCAAGTGTCAGTGATGCAGTGCAATACTTCAAATAAATTGTTTCAATTAGGGAAAATGTGGATAAAATAGTACAGTGATTGAGAAGAAAACACCTTATAACTTAGATATCAAAGACATGCCCACCAATAAGGACTGTGTAAGAAAGATGATCTGTGAGGGCCTAAATACGTTGGTAATCACCCCTGCAAGTGCGACTTAGACCCTATTTTAGACCCTATTTTAAAACTAGGTAACCCATGCTTGACTAATCCTGAAGGTGTCTTCTGTAACAGAGTGCATAAAATCATTGTTACGATGTATGTCTTCTAGTCACAAGTGGAGAAAGGGAAATTGAAATTACATTGGGGAAACTTTCATTAAGCAGTCATTCCGCCATGATACAAAAAATCACAGTAATGTGTTATACTGAAAGTTTGTTACCATATAAGTCTGGGGCACCTGGGTGTAGTTACATTATGATCAAACGAGACTCATCAGGATAGTTGCTGTGGAATACAAATATATGACTGTTTAGGTAAAGGAGGGATCTGCAATTAGCTAAGGACATCCATAGTATAGTTTATCACAGGATACTGCAAGCACTCAATGTTATTTATACAGAAGTTAAAACTGTGTCTTCAGCTGGTCACAGTGAACATTACAGTTAATGATTACATAGAGACGTATGTGCTTATGTAAAATTAAATATCTTGAGAATAATAACTGAGTTTAAGATATATGCAAGTAACTACTTGCTACAGATTAATGAAAGATAGAGTAAATGTTGTCATCTTCAATGCACTCAACCCTCTCTTTACTGCTAGGCCTTTTACCCCTTTTTTTAGGGCTATTTAGAGAAGTTTGTGCTTAGGCCTTCATAACATTTGTCCACATAAGCTATCTATGACTAATATGTGCCCTTTTTTCCAACAACCTGTGGATTGTTAGATTTGGAGGTCTCTAGTTGGCAGAGGTAGGTCCCTTTGACCAAATAGGGGCCCTTGCGTCTAGTCAGAGTAAGGGGGTACACTCCTATAATAACCCCTGCTCACCCCCTTGGTAGCTTGGCACGAGCAGACAGGCTTATCTCAGAGGCAGTGTGTAAAGCATTTGTGAACACATACAGAAACTCAGTGACAACACTACAAATGGGCACCACACAAGTTGTATATTAAAAATAAGTATTCTTTATATAGATTTAACACAAGACCACAAAGGACAAAAATCCACAATACTGTACTTAAAATTGTTGAATCTGCTTAGTTCTCTTTAGATGTTAAATGCAACACTTTGAGTTCAATGTACCTTAGGATGCGTAACGGTATACAACGAAAGTGTTGCAGGGAATGTGATGCCTCAGGTCCTTATACACAAGAACTGTGATGCGTCGGGTCCCTACTGATGCGTAGGGGATGCGTCAGTTCTTCTCTGCGAGGGGAGGTGATGCGTCGGTTTCTTACTGCGCTTTCGTGGCATTGCGGCACACAACGCCGTGATGCAAAGAAGTTCTGGTTCAATGTGACAAAGATGGTGTCTTCTTCTTGATGCGACACGATGCGTGCACCCCCGACGGCCGTGCGACGATTCAATGATTCTTCTGAGCCACGACAGGCCCTTTGACGCGCTTCTCGGTGATGCGGCGGCGTCTGATGCAACGTCAATCCTCTTCTCCGGTGATGCGAGATGCTTCGGCAATGATGCGACGGCCCTGCGATGACTGAACGATCTTCTGAGCCACGACAGGCCCTGCGACGCGCTTCCCGGTGATGCGGCGGCGTCTGATGCGATGTCAATCCTCTTCTACGGCGATGCGAGGCGCTTCAGCGGCCCTGCAGTGACTCAACGATTCTTCTGAGCCGCGACAGGCCCTGCAAAATGCGTTCCGGGGATGCAGCAGCAACTGATGCAACGTCGATCCTCTTCTCCGGCGATGCGAGGCTCTTCGGCAACAATGCGACAAATGCAGCAGTGACAACATGCTTCTCCATTGATGCGGTGGCGTCTGATGTGACGTCGATCCTCTTCTTCGGCGATGCGATGACAGCGGCTGCAGTGGCAACCCGCTTCTTCTTCGTGAGTCGCGCTTCCAGCTCCTTGCGACACGCAGTCCTTCAGAAAGCCTTGCACAGCAGCAGGCACTTCCAAAAGTACTCTTCGGGAGCTGGTGGGTGAAGATGAAAGTACACACAAAGTTCCTCTCTCCTTTCTTTGGCAGTTTAGGCAACCACTGCAGGCCAATCCCCCAAGCAGCACTTCAGCTTAGGGATAGTCACTCCTCAGTCTCTCTGGTTCCTCTCCTCAGCAAAGGTTTCTTCTTGTTTCCCAAAGTGATCTAAAGTTCTTGGGTTTGGGTCCCCATATTTATACTCAGTTTCTCTTTGTTCTCAGAAGGCAGAGAAGCCTTCGCCTAGTCCAAACTAGTTCTGGTCAGTCCTGGAGCACTTTGTTGACATGACTCCTTCTTTCCTTTCACAGTGCAGGACAGAGACATCAGACGCATCACAGGAGGTGGAACCAGCATTGTGGAGGGAAGGCATAGCCCTATTAAGGTCCCAGGTGCAACTCCTCCCACCCATCTACATGCAGATCTTTCTATTCAGCCCTGTGCTGACTCACCCTGTCTCCTGGAATCCCCCAGCCCTTGTCACTCAAACTCCAGACAAGGAATACACAACCTAGCAGATGCAGGCTTGGATGGTTAGACAAGAAAATACCTACTTTCTAAAAGTGGTATTTTCAAACACAGAATGTTAAAACCAACTTCACTAAAAGATGTATTTTATCATTCTGAGTTCAGGCACACTAAACTCGATTTTCTACCTAGTCCCCTGAGTCAGTTAGGATTATAGGATGTAATAATCAAACTGCCCATTCTGGCCTATGGGGAACAGTTAGCCTTGCAATAGTGAAAAACGAAAATGGCTGTAATTCACTATTTGGACATGTCACACACACCAGGGCATGTCCTACCTTATACTTACAATGCACCCTGCCCTTGGGCCTGCCTTAGGGGTGACTAATATGCAGAAAAGGGAAGGTTTAGGGACTGGCAAGTGGGTGCACTTGCCCAGTCAGCATGGCAGTACCAGACTGCACACAGGGTCTGCAATGGCAGACCTGAGACACATTTTACAGGCTGCTTCTGTGGGTGGCACAACCAGTGCTGCAAGCCCACCAGCAGCATTTGGTTTACAAGCCCTGGGCACACTCCGTGCACTGTACTAGGGCCTGACAAGTAAACCAAATCAGCCAATCATGGAGTCACTAATCCATACATCAATTTACAAAAGGGAGAGCATATGCACTTTAGCACTGATCAGCAGTGATAAAGTGCCCAGAGTCATAAAACAGCCAACAACAGGTCAGAAAAAATACAGGAGGAAGGCAAAAAGTTCAGGGATGACCCTACAAAAAGGGCCAAATCCAACAGGGATGTTGGGAAAAAAAGGTAACCAGGGTTTGTGGCTTCCCCTGGAGGGAGGAGACTGAGAAATTAGCTAAAATCTAGCTAAATATTGTTTTTGTGAGTGGAAAAAAGTACTGTAACTTGCTTCTATGAAAGATTTGCGTTGCTAAAATCACTGTTTTCACAGCTTTCAGGAACAGCCAGAATTGATTCAGAAAACCATATTATTTAATACAGTTTTGGCATTTTACTGAGAGATAGCCCAATATTATTATTTTTTGTGATTTCAACCTCCTTCCAGTTTGTGATGGAAATGGGTGTAAAACCCATGGTGGATTCCGGAAAGCTATACATTTCTGAAAGCTAGATACAATTCTGAATTCAGCAAGGGGTCATTAGCGTGGATCCTTTACATTTTTTCTATGAAAATTAACAGTTGAATTTAAAACAACTTGATATTGAGTTGAAAAAAACAGCCATTTGTGTCTAAGTTTTGATTTGTAACTTCTTACTATTGAAGATTTTCAAAAGCAATATGCTGTTACGTCTGATGGACCCTTCTGGTTGCTTGTAGGTTCTCCAAGAACCCATGGTACCCAGAGACAACAACCGAGTTGGTCTTTTTGTTGTGTACCAACTAAACAGAAATTAGTATGATATAATATATAGACTGGAAAAAGGGTATGAAGGAAAACTGTATTTCTGGAATGTACACTAGATACTGAGTTTAGGAGCAGTGGTTGTTTGTACAACTCTAAATGTATGGGTACCCATATTGGCATGTGTTTCAGATGGCATGTTAGAAAATATATGAAAGGCACAAAAGTAGAGATGTTCAATTGAGAATAACAAATGTTCTACTTTCCTGTATTCCCATATGTCTCCTAATAAAAAATGGTACCCCTCTAGTGTGGCTGGGGCTTGGGCCTGTGACACAAAACATCTCAAATTGTGACCTAGGAGACATCATATTTCACCAAGAAGAATGCATGTTTTTTTGCAAGGTAGCTGGCTTTGGATTTCGGGCCCCAGCGCAGCAGGCACCTAGGGAAACCTACAACACCGGCACATAACAAATAAAATAGATACCAGGGGGAGTCCAGGGTGGCGTGACTTGCATGGCTCTCAACTGATTTATTTACCCAGAATCCCCTACAAATCGCAAACTTTGTCTAAACAACACATTTTCCTTGCATTTCTGTTAGGAAAAGTCCTGGAATCATCAGGCAGCCACAACTTTCCTAAGACCCATCATTCCCCATGTCTCTTGTGAGAAATTGTGCCTCACTTGTGTGGGTTGGCCAAGTGCCCATGACAGGGAAGGACCCAAAACTTAGCGTGGAAACATCAAATTATCCATAACAAAACAACCTGGTTTTGCAAGGGAGGACACCTGCATTTCTGGTTTTGGACTCAGCAGCCATCTAGGGAATTCTTCCAAACCCAGACATTTCTGAAAACTAAACACCCAGGGAAGTCCAAGGAGGTGTGGCTTTTGTGGATCCCCCAAAGCTTACTTACCAGGAATTTCCTGGCACTACACTTATTGAAAATTATATGAGCCATTGGAATTTGATGTGATTATAGTCACAGAAATTTTTTACCCACACATGCCTCACATGAAAGGCAAATGCACTAACTGGCTGAAAGGAATTAAGGCTGAACAACTACCCACATGATAATCATTAAAAAAAAAAAGTATTTTAAAGGATTTCCTAGTAAAAAAGTAAACTGACACTTTGGGGCCGATTCCGATCCTGGAAAAATATTCCCCTTATGAATCGTATCTGGATTTTTTACCGTACGAATCGTACAAGTCCCGTACAAACTGGCAAGTACGATTCGTACGTGAAAAAGTCCATACGAATCGCATTGGGTAAATTCCCCGACACGTCCTCGGGTCAGAAAAGGTGTCCGACACGTCCCCGGACATTTTTACGTCCTAATCTGAAAACTGAAGTCCGAGCGCGCAAGTACGATTCGTACCGTCCGTCCAATTGTACAACCGTATGGTAAAAAGACTGTCCGGAGCGAACTCCTATAGCAATCATGGCGAGGTCCAAACAGGTGCCCGGTATGCGCTGAACACCCCCTTATGTACGCGCCGTCCCACCCCAGCCCCGCGGATGTACGCGCCGCGCCCCCCACCCCCGGTATGTATGTGCCTTCCCTCCCCCAGCCCCCGTATGCACGCGCCATCCCCCCCCAGCCCCGCGGATGTACACGCCATCCCCCCAGCCCCCGTATGTACGCGCCATCCCTCCCAGCCCCACAGATGAATGCACCGTCCCCCCCAGCCCCCCATATGTACGCGCCTTCCCCCCCAGCCCCCCGTATGTCCGCGCCGTCCCCACTCCAGCCTCGCGGATGTACGCGCCATCCCCCCCAGCCCCCGTATGTACGCGCCGTCCCCCCAGCCCTGCGGATGGACGTGCCATACCTCCACCCCTGTAGGTACGGCACGTACCCCCACCCATGTATGTACGGCACGTACCCACACCCCCGTAGGTACGGCACGTACCCCTACCCCTGTAGGTACGGCACATACCCCCACCCATGTATGTATGACACGTACCCCCACCCCCGTAGGTACGGCACGTACCCCCACCTCCGTAGGTATGGCACGTACCCCCACCCGTGTATGTACGGCAGGAACCCCCACCCCGTAGGTACGGCACGTACCCCCACCCGTGTATGTACGGCACGTACCCCCACCCCCGTAGGTACGGCACGTACCCCCACCTGTGTTTGTACGGCACGTACCCCCACCCCCGTAGGTACGGTGTGGACCCCCAGCGCGTAGCCGTACATACACGGGTGGGGGTATGTGCCGTACCTACGGGGGTGGGGGTACGTGCCGTACATACACGGGTGGGAGTACATGCTGTACCTACGGGGGTGGGGGTACATGCCGTACATACACGTGTGGGGGTACATGCCGTACCTATGGGGGTGGGGGTACGTGCCGTACATACACGGGTGGGGGTACGTGCCGTACCTACGGGGTGGGGGTACGTGCTGTACATACATGGGTGGGGGTACGTGCCGTACCTACGGGGGTGGGGGTACGTGCCGTACATACACGGGTGGGGGTACATGCCGATCCTACGGGTCTGGGGGTACGGCGCGTCCATCCGCGGGGCTGGGGGGTACAGCGCGTACATACAGGGGCTGGGGGGGAAGGCACGTACATACGGGGGGCTGGGGGGACGGCGCGTACATCCGCGGGGCTGGAGGGGGACGGCGCGTACATATGGGGGGCTGGGGGGGACGGCGCGTACATATGGGGGTCTGGGGGGAAGGCACGTACATACGGGGGCTGGGGGGGACGGCGCGTACATACGGGGGGCTGAGGGGGGGACAGCGCGTACCGGGCCCCCTATTCCGCTCGCATCACGGCATCCTTCGCTTTTCCGGCACTTTTTGGGTGCCGTAAAAATATTGCCGTCCGGACTGCTGTCGGTACGAATCGTACTTGCTGAGACGTAAAAACATGCCTAACTCCGTCCGGACGTCACGTCCGCGGTGTCCCGGATCACATTCGTATGGATTTTGCTGTCGGTCGGTGTTTTTTCCGACTCGTACGGAAATGGTGTTTCCGTACGAATCGTACTTGCAAGTTTGTATGGTGTTTTTACCGGGTACGAGTCGGACGGAGAAAACCCTCCGACCGACGGTTCGTACCCGGTTTTTCCAGGATCGGAATCGGCCCCTAGGTGTGAAAAATAAAAATAAATTACCTCCCATTAATGAGTAAGTCATTGCGGCAATAATAAGGAACTGTGGCTTCCTACCTGTCTCCTATGCTGACGACACCCAAATCGTGGTGGCAATTGCAAACAACGTCAAAATGACGGCAGACCGGTTTAAAATATGCATGGAACAGGTTAATCAATGGATGCAAAGCAATTGCCTAAAGCTAAATGGAGATAAAAGCGAAGTCATACTATTGGGGACAGACATGAAAATCTGGTCCCGGGATTGGTGGCCAGATAGTTTAGGTAATTGCCCATCCCCAGTTAATAAGGTAAAAAATCTGGGAGTCCTTTTGGACAACAAACTATCCTACGGTGCCCAGTCAAACAAATTAGCATCCAACATCTGGTTCATCCTGAAAATGATAAGGAAACTCTTGCCGTTCATTCCCCATGATTCCTGTAAAACAGTTGTAACAACCCTGGCCTTATGAAGGTTGGACTATGGGAACACTCTATATGCAGGGATACAGGTCCAGCATCTGGCTAAGCTGCAACGACTCCAAAACGCAGCAGCCAGGCTGGTACTGGACATTCCCAGGTCTGAGCCTATTACACACAGATTAAAATCTCTCCACTGGCTTCCAATAGGAAAAAGAATAAAGTTTAAGTCATTGTTTCTGGCCTACAAAGCCTGGCATGGGTTGGGGTCGCAGTTTTTGAAAAAACGCCTAAAACTGTATGAGCCTTCCTGAACCTTGAGATCCAGCCAATCAAAACTTATACAGGTGCCAAAATACAAACAGGTCAGGTGGGGGGGGAAGAAGCGTTCTATTGCACACAGCTAGGGCGTGGAATATGCTTCCAATAGCAATCAAGAACAGCCCATCTTTGCTTTCATACAGGAAAGAGATAAAAACTTGGCTATTCAATGCAGGCTAGTTACATAGATTTGGCAGCTCTCTGTGTCTCTGCATCTTCCTAGCGCCAAGACGCCCATGGGCAATCGCGCGCTTTATAAATATACAAATCAAATAAATCAAATCATGGAGTACAAGTATTCATGTTATGCAAAAATGAATGGAGGCATGCTAATTAGTGCGTCAGTAGTCAGTACTTTGCTACTGTTGCTCGGATATCAATTAACTTTAAATATATGAAAAACCTAGAGTCATTTGGCAAAAACTGGTGCAAGTTGGTTTAATTTACTGTTGCGGCAGGGAGCGCCTTGACAAAGTGCGTCTGTTCAAAGTCTCTGTGTACAAAGTTTTGCTGCTGTTATATACAATTCATGAGGAACAATAAAACAATTTCTACATTCCAAAAAAGCATCTCAGTTGTAAATCAACAAGAGCGGGCATCTGATAAGGATACAACTGGCTCTGTCTCAACCTCGGGGGAGTACGTTTTTGTGTGTCCAGATGTATGGAAAGGGTTTAGAATCTTTAGGCTGTTGTCAGGCTGCTTTGTGCGGGTCCCAGGGCATGGTTACCTGTGTTTTTTGGTATTGTTAACTTCAACAAAGGATATTAGAGGTTGTGTGTAGATCCTCGATGGAACCTGCAGTGTTAAATGGCTGGGACTATGTTGGTTTGCGGTGCTTTCTCTGCAAGAGTCAGGGGTCTTGAGGGAGGTGGTGCTACTGAATTCAATGGATTTCCTTATGGGATACTGCTGCCGTTGTGGCCATCACTGGGCGGAGTGATGTTACTTCCTATGCCGGTTTTAGAGTCGAGCGACATCGCGTACTGGCCAAATTCATTCCGGGCTGAAGAAACAGTGAGTCTTCCCCGCTTGAGCAAATGAGACAAAGTAAGAGATTGTTGTGAATCGCTCCCTCCTGAACTGCTCCGCTCGATTTGAAATTGACAAATTCCTAGATTTCAAACAGATATTAAATAACAATATGGATTTAGCATTGGCTTAACGCCGGTTTCCCACCTACCTAAAAAGTTGAACAGCTGAAGTTGAATGAGTGAATGTCGTTCAGTTGTTAAGCTATACTGGTCCTGATGAGAATCCCCACATCTGGAGAGATTCGAAACGCGTAGACCATGGAAGTTTAGGCCAATCAATTAGAAATGATGTTCATGTCGGCAACTCGGTTTAACTTATTTTGTTGATGGCTGGTTCAACCAAGTCACAAGATGGCTGGCAACACTTCCTGGTTGGAACTGTTGGCAACCAATCTGATTGCAAGGTTTGTGACCCTCTGTGACTGGCTGTAGTCAGACGTGGTAAATACAAAAGAAAAAACTTGTTTGTCATATTATGTCTTGTGGTATAGATGTATGTTTGTGAAAGAGAAGCAGTACTAGTGGTGAGTAAGGTTTGTGTGACAACAGAGAGATTTTGGAGTGAATGAATTGTGCAGTTGGGAGTGTGCACAAGTTATTTGAGATGGCGAGAGAGGCACCTGTAATGTAGAGAGTGAGGTGTTTTGTTTTCAAATAATGGTTATGAAAAACAAAAAGATTTTTTGTAACGTATGGAGTAAAATTCTAATGTAATTTGTCAAATGATTTTTTGATTAAATCCAACGGAAATAGAGGTTGTTGTGACATTGATTTCGGTTCTTTGCACTATAATTTAAACTTTAAGATAGGAGCAGCATTGGCGTTTTTTTGTTATTTGAGTATAGTAGGCTTGGCCTTGCTGTGGAGAAGCCAAACCCTGGATTGGTTTATTTTGACCAGCTGGGCACTGTTGGTGAGCTTATCCCTGCACGTGCTGCGAAAGTCATTTGTGGAAAACCTCTCCCTCCCATTGCCAGGAAGGCTGGCTTCCGCCACTGAAGTGTTTGCATTGTTTTGGAAATATAGGAAGGACACCCCTTAGCAATTAACTCTGAGGTGGTAAAGACTTACATAGCTGCCAAAATGTTGGACCAGGGTGAGTTGTCCTGGGTGGCTGTGTTTATGCACCAGTGGTGGCACTCTCCACTCCCTCGTTGGACTGTCCTTCCCCCGGGGGTGTGGTCAGCCAACCCTTCCCCTGGGGACCATCATCAGAGAAGGCACTGGGCCCCCTACAGATACCCAGAAGGCGGACTCTAGCGTGGACTCCCAATCGGCATAGTATGGATGTCCTGAAGACAGGCTGTGGAGGCAGGTAAGAAAATGTGACTGGAGTGATGTGAAGAGAGGTTGTCTCGGGCAATGGTTTGGACATATTGTGTGTTTGATCCCTGTGGTTGTGCAAAGGCATTGCTGCCCCACACAGTCACCCCACCTTGTCGTAACTAGGGATCTGGCCCCTGCTAAACTGAACTCCCATTTTTTTTGCAGCAATTGTCATGTGTTCGGTCACCCACCAAGTGGGGTGGGTGCAGCCTGATTTTCTTGAAGCTGATTGGGTGATGTGGGTGCAGCGTTCTGAGTTTGGCTTTGGGAGTGAGTGTTTTGTGGAGGCTGTCCCTGTACAATTCCATTCTGATCATGCTATATTTTCAGGTGGCACCTGTTGGCCATGTGGTCCATTCTGTGACAGTAGTGGTACACATCTCGACCACTAGGACTGGGTAGATACCCTCTGGGATCCATGTTTGGAATTTCCATCGAGGAGGGTGCTATCTGGGTGTTTGGGGCTAATGCATCCCCCTTGAGGGTAGTCTTTTTCAACTTCTGTTGGACCAGATTGGCGGTGTCTCTCTGGGCCTGCTCCTGCTTCTCCCTGTCCAACTCCTGTCTCTTACGGTAATAGTGTAGTATGTGAACCTGTATTTCCTGCCCTGGTGTGGTGTCCAATCCTACTATCTAGTCCAGTCTGGATCTCTGTGGGTAGACCCCTCTTGAGGATGCTGTTAGAAAATGTAATCTGAGGACTGGTGTCAATCCAGGGATGTCCTGTCTCCTGCCCCCTGCCATTCTCTAAATATATATAGGAACTCAGTCATGGTTTCCCCAGGGATCATGCTCTCTGCCATTAATCCTCCTACATCTAGGCAGTCAGGGAAAAACTACCTTGGGTCCATTTAAATTGGGTGTCTAAAAGAATAAAATGCGTCCCATCATGCTCGGTGTTGATGATTCATGACTGCAGGCATGTGGGCTCGGGAGACTACTGTGTCGGAGTGCTCACCAATGAGGCTGCGGAGCAGACTTTTGATGTCACCTATAGCTAGGTTTATACCAGCAGTTTTATTTTCAAAGCAGGAAATTCATTTTTCTGCCCCATCCATCAATGGGGGCAGTTTATTCCTGAGCCCTTCTTTGTCCACCTGTGCCCAAGGCACATAGATGGTTCCTGCTGCACCTTTCTGGAGTAGAGGACAAATCCTGGCTTAGTTTCTCCTTGACATAGCGCTCCCATAATCTCAGGCACTCCTCCGTGAAGAGGTAGTTCCATTTCAGATCTCCCCCTCCATGCTGAATGCAGTCATAACAGCCATATTCTCAAATTCAAAGGATCCCTCCTCTGGCCAAGGGTGATCATACTGGTGGCCCTTCCTTTTGGTCCAGCAGGCCAGTATGTGACAAAAAGGCATTGCAAAGGCTTTGCCCTCTTCTCTGGATATTATCTCTCTAGGGGTTGGCCTGTCTGACCAGCGCGTTCAGGGAGAGCAGTGGATGTCCTCATCGTCATTCTCCTCCTGCACCCATAAAAGTGCCATGTTGCTCCTTCTACGTCTCAATTGTGACTCTGTCAGGCTTTCTTGGCTACTTATTTCCTGGACAGCCACTCTAATGCGTCAACAGCCCAGTTATGTATGGGCAGTTATTAGGAGCCTTCCTCCTAATTCATTCCTATATGGGCCCAAGGCCTAACTCCTGTTCTCTTTGGGGGAGGGGAGAGTTGCTCCCTCTCCTTGCTGGGCTTCCCAGACAAGAGCTCTCTCTCTCTTTCTCTCTCCATCCTTATCTCTCTCGTTTCCCCTAACTCCTACCTGGGTTCGCTCCTTCTGTCAGTGCTATGTGCTGTTCTTCTAGGCAATAACTTGGCCTCAGTCTTACTCCCTGATGTTTCTTCTATGCCATAGGCCTGTCTTGGTGGAGTGTAGCCCAAGGCTCTACCGTCTGATTCAGATCTTGGGGGACAGGCATTCCTTTCTTCCCCTCCACTGCTGGAATTTCCTTCTATGAGGGTCACAAACTTTCCTCTGACTTTTTGGTGCCTGGTGAGGCATTCAGGACTATGCCGTTCTTGTTCAGTCCTGACCAGCTGGGTCACAGCTGATGGGTGAGGGGTTGAACCCCGAGGGGGCCTGGTACCAGTCTGAGCTGTGACAGATGGTGTCCAGGCTGGTGGAACCTAGGACCCTCTTCCCCACCTGGCAGCTTGCTGCATAGGGGGGCAACCAGCTTTCTCAGCTGGTGGATTGCTGTAACCCAGCGTGAGGGCGACAGAGATGGCTAGCATTAATGAGGGCATGCCTGCTGTAGTATGGTGGGGGAGCTGTAAATACATTATTTATGGGTTCAGGGATAGTCTTATAGGCAGGGGCCAACTCGAAGATGGCCTACAGTTCTATTAGGGTATCCCACTTAGCCTTCCTATGTCATTTATACTTAGTCTGTATGTGAGTCTTTGTGTGTTCTATTTTGTTGGTGATTAACATGACCCGCACGGGCCAGGGGAATGCATGTGTTTTGGTATGGGTGGCCCACTCACAACAGTGTTTTACTGGTTTCCTGGGCTGGGTGAGGAACCTTGTTTTCATGTGGTCTAGTGGAGTCTCCATGGTGGATTGGGAAGGTCCTTTGTTTTAAGGTTTTTGCGAAAATTTCACTGTCACAAATCACAAAATCTACTTGGTCATAACCTCAAAAAATATTAATTTATCCAAACAATCAATTAACATTCAATAGAGAATACAAATGCAATGAAATAATCACCTATAACAAAAGTGCAATTGTTAGTTCAGAACAGTACGAGTTGATTTGTTGCAGTAAACGAACAATCATGAACCTATGATTTGAAAAAAAGGTTATTATTACCTAAAGCATTTACTTACAAACATGACATAACATTTAAACATGCACCATGATTTGCAAAATTTCAAAAGCACCACAACATCAATAAATGCATGAAAAAGGAAAAAATCTAATACAAACTAAAAAGGTTGACAGACAAAAATAGTTAGTTTGTCCAAAAAACGAGGCCCTTTCCTCTTGCTTATAGTCCAGCTTTGCATAGAGCGTGGAGCCAGGTGAGTCTGATAGTCTCTCACTATTGGCTCAGTGGACAAAAAAATAGCAACAATTTAAGCAAAGAAAAAGGAATAACCTGATAACCCTTGGCACCTTGTGGTGTGACACAAGCTACACCTAATTCACCAATTTCTTAATTACACCCCATATCACACCCAGAGGTTGTGCATATCACTGCCTAATGTCCAGTGATCCAAGTGATGCTACCAGTGTGGAATCCATAGCACTAAGCAAACATTTGTGGCAGACCAAAAAGTTTGAGTTGCTGGCTCTTTATCACACCTAGAGCCTATGCATACCGACTTTCCATCACACCAAGTGGTCCACGCTATTCCTTACTGTTACCCAGGGGCAAAGCCTATCCTCTGATCTACGCCCAGTGGTACAAGCGATCCCTTACCGACACCCACGAACGAGGCATACTTTTTGCTCCATGCCCAAGGTCAAGTAGCTACCTTTGCCTTCTTGTAGCGTGCTGACTAGGGGAACAGCAAAAGTGGTCCATGCGCCAGTCCTAGTTTGCCAAATACCACATGTTGGGACTAAGAATCAGATGTAGTATTTTACCCTATGAAGGCTGTCTCCGGAAGAACCTCCACCCCGAGAATTCAGCAAGACTTCTAATCAATTTTGGCATCTACTCACCAATCCTTTTGTGCGGCTGTGAATAAGTTCAGGCTGGGCTCCTTCCTTCGACAGTCGGGCTTGATGAAAAAATCTCACCTATCTGGTTCACCAAAATGTTGCTTGGAGATGATTTTACCTTACATTAAAAGACGAGCTGTTTTGGCAAAACAGGAACAAGTTGGTTTCATTAAATGCTGCGGCAAAGAGAGCCTCGACAGTGTGCGTCTGTTCAAAGTCTCTCGGTGTACAAAGTTTTGCCTGCTGTTATATACAGTTCATGAGGTATATTCCAAAAGAGCATTCCAGTTGTAAATCAACAAGTGTGAGCATCTGATAAGGACACAGATGGCTCTTGACCTTGGGGAGAGCTAGTGTTGGCCAGTGTGTGTGTCCAGATGTCAGGTATGAGGAGCGCATGATTACTACGTATGGTGTGCATGTCGTGTCCTGATTAGTTGAGTATTTCTATCTACATGTCATATCTAACTTTGTAGTATTTTTGGGGAATGTGAGCCTTTAGACAAAGGGTTTTTTTCTGGGCCAATTTTCTCTGACCTGTTTGTGGTGCAACTATTTATCTGTGGGATTGATCAGGGTTTTCCCTGGGTACGCGTTTGTCTTTAGGATAAGAAAGACCCAACCTGTGACCTGTAATTCGATAAGCATGGGTGTGGGTCATAGGGTTTGTCTAACTATGTATCTCTGATTCAGGGTTGATGGGGAGGAGACTTTGGGTGAATCCGTCAGCAATAATGTGAGTTCATACGAACTCCTGAAAATAATATGGCAGTCACTGGTATGATTTTTATCGATATCCTTAACTGTGCATACAGTTGTCATAGCATACATTGACATATTTCTTAATGGTATCGGCACAGTTAAGTTTGCTTAGATCATAATGTACACCAATGTACACCAACTTTGGTCTTACTAGCAACAGTATCATCATTTGAGCATAGATCATGACATACATTGATATCGCCGTTGGCGGTGTCAGCGCTACTGTGCGGGTACAGGTTATGAAATACATTAACATTGCATCTATAGGTACTGCCATGGTTGTGCCAGCACAGGTTATAACATACATTTACATTGCATTGACTGGTATGATATGTTGATATTGGGTGAAAAAAACAAGGATTTAGGAAACAATAATTGTGTCCTAATTACAGCAGAAATAGCAAGCATGAATCTTGAAAGCATTACTGGTAATTGAAGCTGTTTATATAACAAATCTTTAATAGTTTTTAGATAAAGAGAAGAAGGTCATTTTTTAGTCTTACATATATACATGAAAATAATCAATGTTGTTTCATTGCTATATACAAAGTGGTGTTGAACCATAAATTACATGAATAATCTCAGAACATAAGCAATGCAGAAAGGACACAGTGTAAACAACAATGTTTGGGATATTTTACACAGTTTGTCAGATGTGTCAATGATATGGCCTTTGGCTATTTCCACAATCCTACGCGCGTTTCGGCATGTGCCTTCGTCAGGGGGCCATAAAATTGGTTGTTTTTGCATTTATTGTTATTGCTGTAGATGGGCCTTCACATATCATGGTAATCATTGACATTGAATTTACCCTTTCCAACACTACACTCTGCAGTCTGCAGCTGTGGCAGCTGTAATGGGCAATTATCTTATTCCAATGCCCCTGCTCTTCTCCAACAATGATAAGGGATATATAGATTGTATTTATCATGTTCGTCACAGACTATCCCCCACAAAACTCAAGGTACTTAGCCCCACTTTACTTCCTTGCTTCACCCTCCACCACAATTTATAATCAGTTCCACCAAATATATTTGCTTGGTAGTAAAGAAAGGAAGCTTAACTTACTGCAGGTTAAGTTAGAGAGATTTGGCAGAGTAAGTAGACGTTTTACTACAAAATAGTGGGGTGAAACTGATCATCATCATGAGCATAAGCTTTGGCTTAGTCAGTTATTGTAGGTGATGAATGTTGGAAAGGAAACATTTGGACAGGCCTAAATCCATTATAGAAGCCTTGAACTATATAAATCATTCGTCCAGAAAAATGTGGCACATGCCAAAAATGGATTTGTAATTTTTTCCTGTTAGGCTGGGACAGAACTTAGGAATTAATAAAGGAGTGAAGTACCAGGAGGTGACTGAGTGGGAACAGGGAGGTAAGGGAAACAGAAAATGTTTTTGCTTAGCATTGCATTGAAAACTTTGTAAGTGCCACATTAACCGAAGCAGACGTACTTTTCACACCCAACACTGCGGAGCCGAATTGAGCCATGCAGCAGTTTGGTCATGGGTGGCACTGGTGAAATGTCATGGGCAGGGAGGTGATTAGTGATGATGGGTGTGTTAATATCCCTGAATACAATGTCATTACACACCATGATATATGCAATCCTGACCACTGCAATACCAATAAATGCAATGTCGATGCATACCATATAATGTGCTCTCGTAACAATGTTGACATCAGTAGAAACAATGTCATAATCTATGCACGAATACCAATTTCAAGATCATTAAAGACAATAACGGTGTACACAATGAAAACTCTATGCAGAATACTAAGGATGTCGGTAAAAATGATATCAATGACCGCCATGTTATTTGGACTTATTTTAGTGAACTCATAACAATGCTATCGGATTCACCCAAGGTAACCTCCCCATCAACCCCAAGTCAGGGATATGTGGTCAGACAGGCATTGTGACCCAAACCTGAGTCAACCAATTGGCAGGTCACAGGTGGGGTAGCACTTAGCCCAAAGACAAGTGCGTATCCAGGGAAAACACTGATAGATCCCACAGATAGGCAGTTACACCCCAACAGGTCTGAGAAATTTGGTCCCACTAAAACATGTTTTACCAAAGGCACGTGTTGCCAAAATACCACAAATATAGATGCAACATACAGTTAGGAACACTTAACCAATCAGGACACAGCATACACACGCAGACATCTGGACACATACACACTGGCCCACACTAGCTCTACTCAAGGTCATGAGTCACCTGTGTCCCCCTTATGAGATGATTGTACTTGTTGTTTATGACTAAGCCAAGACTGTCAGATTGATTTATTATACCTCAAGAACGGTATGAATGGTCAGCCAAAACTTCTGTACAGTGAGTAACTTTCTGCAGACGCTACTCTGTCGATACACTTCTGGTGTGATGCACAAAACGGTAAATAGAGAAAGGAACCTCTATACCGTGAGGGCCGAGAGGAACTCTCAAGAGGGAGGACACCCTCCCATGTAATAACACTAGACCACAAAAAGTACTCCTCTGGTACATAAATCGTATCCACGATTTACCTCAGGTGGACCTTGATACAACAATGATTGCAAGTCTCTATGTGAAGCTATAGATGGTAACCCACGAGGGAGTGGGGAAGGAAACAATTCCTTTTGTTTTATTTACCCTCACACACCCTAGTGGTGTCATGCTTCATCATCGGGTCACCTTGACGCCTAAAGGTCAGGGTGGGCTCAACCATATTCCATGGAACTGTTAGTGATATTATTGGCCAGGGAGAATTAAAGATTAAAAATCCACAGGCAGATCCCAGTTTCCCTTTATTCTTGGATCTGTCAGGGATATTAAAAATAGTGATAAACCGGTCAGTTAGGGTATTATGGTCCTAAGACCCTAGTGCCAACATGTTTCGGTCCGCTTTCACCCCTAAAGGGTGCTAGACTTTCTTCAGGGCAGTGAAAACTTCCTTCCTGGAAAGAAAAACAATAACAACGGAATTTCCCTATACTGCTATTTATAAAGGGCAGGTACCTGCTCCTTTTCTTGACAAGAGTAGTTTATCTTTTCTGATGCTCCATCTCATTGTGGGAGAAGGAATGCATCTCAAGGGGCCTCATGTAGTAAAAAGGGGGTAGCCCTGTAGTCACACAACCGTCAAGGGTCCTGCCCAGCTCCGTAACCTGATCGGCGTGGGTCCATCTGCTTTTCTCCCGGCCCCTGCATTTGATTAAACCAAATTGTTCCTGTTTTCCCAAATGCCTCTTTTTTCTTCATTTTTTGAGGACAAATCACATCTGTGCATCTGTTGGGATACATATCTTCAGGTAGTAGTAATTATGAAATGTAGGCTGGTTTTAGGAGAGTCAAGGAAAAGTCAGTAAACAAGAGAATTTCCAGGTATCTGTATGGTTGTCAATATGTGCAAGCGATTCCTGAAGCACTAACTCTGGCTCAGGAGGCTCCTATCAATTGGCTAGGTAAATGTTTCCCTCTTCTGCTTCCCTTGGGTAATTTTAACCGTTATTGAGATGATTATTACAACAAAGATTTTAATATTTATGTCAGTAAGAAGGCACTAATTGTTTCTGTCACACAACAGTATCGCTCCAATAAAAAAGTACCAAAAGCTATTTTCACTGTAGTTGTGATGGCTGTTCCATTCAAAATCATTTGTTTGTTTGTTTGTTCCTCTGTGGCTTGAAGTTTGAAGTAGAGGCCCTTGTGCAATTCCATTTTTTAAATTATAACATTTGCATAGTTTTGGGCTGGTGTAAGTCTGGGTTTATAATATACATTTCCTCCATTCTCTTTTTTTGTGAATTTTGTATAGATGCGTTAATAATTTTGCTTTGCTGTTGATGTACTGTTTGGGGCCTGGTCTGGCCTGCAATTAGGATTGGGTGTACTTTTTATTGTATTTTTCCCATTCTCATCACTGCTATGCCATTGTTATTTTTATTATTTTAGGGACTTATGGATGGGCTTATTTTCATGCAATATGTTGGTTATTCTTTTATTTTCATGTGCCTATGGGAAGGTAGGGTTGGATAGGGCATGTGTGGGTCTTCAATTCAAAGTCCTTACATTCAGAAAATGCTTTATCTTCCCCATGTGCTTGTCCAGTTTTTATTGTGAGTGTGTGTCTGTGTGAGATATTTGCTTATTGGAGTTTATTTCTGTAACTTTTAAAAGTATTTATGAAGGGTAATTGCTGATTTACTGTTGGTGGAATATCCAGGGCTATCCCATGGGTGGGCCCAACCAAATATTAGATGTATATTGTTACGAAATATTTTCGCTGCAACTCTTCATTATTTTTTTCGGGGGGAGGGGGGGTGCTCCAGGCAGGATAGAGAAAACATGTTATTTGTTCTCCACGCCTTACTCTCTGGCGAAGAATTGGCAATTATCATTTTTTATTTTTTTTATTGTGATCAAGAAAAACAGGCATGTTGACAATCAGTTCACAAACATTGTACAGATGTTCCAAAGGCAGGACATTGGCAAAATATCCCAAAAGGCTCACTACATGATACAACAGAAAAGAGTCATCAGGAAATACGTATTATTCAATATCAGCGGCATTATCATCCGAGCACCTAGGCGGTTCACATATATTCCCCCGGAATGAGTTTCAGGCCCCCCATATGAGTGACCATTTCTTCGGGCACCCTCTAGAGACATATATAGGAACCTCAGGTACCATGCACCAGTCCATATCCTTAGCCCATTCTGTAACGCTGGGGGGGTTCGGGCCCTCCACACACGGGCAATATTTTGCTTGGCCACCATGTAGCCCAATGTAACCCAGGTTCTCTCTTTTGCGGTGAGATCCGTGGGGTCTTCTTAGACGAATCAGGGGATCTGGCATGTTGTTTAGGAGTTTTTTCGCTATCAAGGATCCTGTCTTCTAATGGGGAGGATTCAGGGAGATCCGCCCCCATTGGGAGAACTGCCAGCAGAGCGTGTCTAATTTGAAGATAGCGAAAAAGTTCAGAGTCGGCCATCTCATACTCTTTCTGTAATCGGGAAAATGGTATGACCTTGCCCGACTTCCAAAGGTCCCCAATACTGGAGATTTCAATGGCATCCCACTTGTCAAAGCCCGGGAACATGACAGCCAACCCAGCTGATCACAGTGCCAGAGCAGCGTAGCTCGAATGAGCCTGCCCTCCCAACCCAGGCTCCTATTGGCATCTTTCCATGCCTGCACCGCATGGTGAATCGGGCCGGAGAGGGCGGGCGATATCGATTTTGTATACAGCGCCCCCTCAAATCCACCTCCCGGGAGGAGCCAACGATCTATCCGAAAGGCTGGGTCGTCATGCTGACGATAGCTGCATTGGTTGATAGCCACGAGCTGCGAGGCCCAATAATATTTTTTCATGTCAGGGAGTCCGATGCCACCGTCGAACCATCCCAGAGTGAGTTTCTGTGTGGCAATGCGGGGAGGCTTTCCCTCCCACAGCAGGTCTCGCACCGTAGACTCAATTTGTTTAAAGTACGACGCCATGACCGGAAGGGGCATATTCTGCAGCGCATACAGCAGCTGGGGAAGGGACATCATCTTAAATAATGCTTCTCTCCCCAGAAGAGTTAAGGGGAGCGACCTCCAGTGCTGAGCATCAGATTTCAGACGCTCCAGCGGAGGCCGAAGGTTAGCGTCATAGAAGCGAGTGAGGTCCTTGAACACCCAGATGCCCAAATATTTGAACCCGTCCCTGGCCTCCGTCAGTAGGCAATCCCGGGGAAGTCGAGGCCGCTGCCCACTGAGTACGTAAAGCACCGACTTGGACCAATTGATCCTGTAACCCGCGAACTCGCCAAATACGCGGAATATGTCCATGACGACGTTGAATGACTTTGCCGGGAAAGCAAGATAAAGCAGGATATCATCAGCACACAATGATATACGGTCTTCCCAGACGTCCATCCATCTCAGACTCCTGATAACTGGGTCTTGACGGATCCACGCCGCCAGGGGTTCCAGAGCCAAGGCGAAAAGGAGCGGCGACAGGGGACAGCCCTGCCTAGTACCCCAACTCAGTGAGAAAACAGGCGACCTCCGATTATTGACTACGACCTGGGCCAATGACAATACAGGATGCATACCCATTGGATAAATTCCTGGTAAAAACCAAACTTCTGGAGCACGGCAAACATGGAGGACCATTCAATAGTGTCAAAGGCTGATGCGGCATCTAGAGACCACCACCGCATCCCCTCTGATCGTACCCGCCCTGCATAGCACTCCGTGTAGGCGGCGGAGATTAAGAGATGTATTCCGCGCCGGCATAAACCTGGACTGATCTGGGTGTATCAGGGTAGGAGGAACCTGCAACAGGCGAGTGGCAAGGACCTTCGCAAGGATCTTAGCCTCGCAGTTAAGCAATGAAATAGGCCTATACGAAGAACACAAATCTGCGGGTTTGCCCATTTTATGAATAACTATAATAGTAGCTAATCTATGGTCCTCAGGGAGAATTCCAGTTTGCTTACTCTCCCGGTACATGTCAGTAAGAAACGGAGCGATGCCGGCCGCCGTCAACTTATATAATTCCATGGGGAGCCCATTGGGGCCCGACACCTTCCCCCCACGTAAATCGTGGATGGCCTTTTCTAATTCCGTTACCGTTAGGTTGCGCTCTAGGTCAGAACTCTCCTCAGCAGTGAGGGCCAGTAATTGGATATCATGTAGGAGTGATGAAGCCTCCTCCTCTGAGTAGGCCGTGAGAGAAGTGTACAAAGAGTGGAAGTGTCTTCCAAACTCATCCGCGATATCTTGCGGAGCAGTAATACGGGAGTGCTGGTCTATGGCGAGTTCTGCTACTACACGCCGTGCCCCCTCTCTGCAGTCAAGCCATGCTAACAGTTTGCCCGCCTTATCACCCACGTCATAGACCCTACTAAGTGTAGCCCTATAGTGAGCCTTAGCGGCGTTAGTGGCCAGGTCCGAGAACTCGTTCGTATTAATACAGAGCTGTTGGCGCACGTCCTCCGAGTCCTGAAGGCGGACCACGCATTCCAATTCCAGAAGTTCACTTTTTAGGTGCACTAGAGCCGCAGATGTCGCCTTATGGTGACATACTATACCCTTTTTATAAAAATTTTTAGGTGCCCTTTTTCCTTCCCACTCGCACTTCTGTCCTGAGGAAGACCCCACTTGTAAGGTTCCGATAAACACCTACATGACTCCAGGGGTCGAAACGTCGACACACTACTGATGCCAGTAACATTAACAGTGCATGTTGCACTGTGACTTTCATTTTACATGGCTGTACTCAATTTGACTGTAGTGTATTGTGAGATAAAACATATGTATAATATGCGGCATTGAATAGTCATGCCTGACAATCTGATTGTAAATAAGTGTTTATAATATTGCTCACGTATCCCTCAACTTCACACAAACTCACTGCCCCTTCCCTTCCCACCCCTTTGGGCACACCAATTATATTTTTTGAATCATTGTTGCTTATTGTAGTCTTTAAAAATCTGCAATAGAAGTTCAGTGTGATTAAATAACACTTGAACGGCTTTTAAAATCTTTTTGACTTACTTGTTAATGTTTATTTTACATTGCCTTTGTATTTTTATACTGGGACCACCTTACGGTGCCCAGCAATTTGCTCCAGCACGACCCCCCGGATGACCGCTTTATAGGCCTCCCAAAGGGAGCAAGATGAAGTGACCGAGCCCAGGTTTTATTGAAAATAAAGATCTGACTCTTTTGACACCATCTCCCTGACAAGGGGAATATTTAGATACCACAGGTTAATCGGTGCAACACGGCCAGCCGCAGGCTCCCTCACCTCCACCCTGCACATTACCGGCGAGTGATCAGAAATCCCTCTAGCCAAGTGTTGGATGTCTTTAACGTTGTGGATCTGCTGCGCTAGTGTAAGTATGTAGTTAATGCATGACATGCAACGATCGGGCCCCGAGAGGTGTGTGTACTGAAGCTCCCTGGGATGAATGGGTTTCCTGCAATAGAACAATATCAGGCGAGTGCCATTTCAGAAACTGGAGAACCACCCCTTTTTAATTTTGTCCCCCAGCCCATTTACGTTCCAGGATAACAAGTTGAGATTCTGTCTATGCATGGCACTCATCTTCTAACATCAGAGGTGGGTCGCACTCCCAAAAAGGAGCATATCCAGGTGGGAACAAATTGCATTGTTGAATACTGTACCAATGGGAGCATATCACCCACCCCATCTGTTGCTATCTGCCATCGAGAGCGATCAATACGAACATGCCTAAACAAAACCATAACTAAAATCAACACGCCCAAACCCCCCCCATCCTTCCCACCTTCCCAACGTGCATATCCCCAAACCCCCCTCCCTGCCTCCCTGCTCAGTGGTGACAAAACTTCCCGCCCCCCTATCGTCCACCCTTCCAAAAACTTACGGGACCGTGTGTCCGAACCGAGCTCCCATCCCCTAAAAAACCCTCCTTTGTTTTCCATTATTAGCCAGAATGACCTAACTTGTTTATGGTAAGAGCATAGACAAGGGTCATCCACATTTCCAACAATACCCATATGATCAGCAGGGGAACAAACAAAAACAGAGAGTTCGAGGCAATATAAACGTCCATAGCCTTCTAGCACAGAATAACAACTGCTAATCACAATGTTCAAAGCCGATGCAGACCCCATTTTTCACCATCCACCTAAAGTCGTTGTATACCCCAAATAAAAAATAAAAAAAACATACAGACCAATTATTTGACACCACCAGCTGCCTCAGCTGAGTCCATTTGTTGAGAGCCGCCACCAGAAGCCAGGGCACCGCCTTCTCTCCTCGCATCCTGGGCATGGTGGGCTCAGTGGCCCGCCATATGCCAACCCTCCAACCAGTCCCAGGTCTCCTCCTGAGTAGTAAAGAACCAGGATTTCCCCTCTGATTCCACCCTCAACTTGGCCGGAAACAGCATCGCGTATTTCAGGTCCTTGTCGCGGAGCGCCTTCTTAACCTCCAGGAAACTGTGCCGTTGTTGTTGCACCTTGAGGGTGAAGTCCGGAAAAAAGGTGATGCGACTGTTCTGAAATTCCACTGGTGTGGCGATCGAGCACAGGGCAGGATGACACTGACGCAGAAGTTAAATATTCTAGCGAGGAGCGGTCTCCGATGGGGTCCTATGCCTCGGTCTTCCCCCCGGCACCTGGTGCGCACGCTCAACTGAAAAAAAAGTTGGAGATTCCATGTGGCTTGAGGTAATTAGTGATTAAGTCCTCCATGAAAAGGTCCGCAGATGGCCCTTCTGCGGGTTCCGGCACCCCAATTAGGCGGACGTTGTTGCACCGGGAGCACCCCTCGTAGTCGTCCAGCTGCGCCTCTAGCCTCGCGGTATGTGTTTGAAGGTCCTCAACCTTTTTTTGCAACTCAGACGTGTCTTCCACCAGGGAGGTAGCCTTAATTTCTACGTCTTTTAAGCGTGAGTTCATGGAGCACATATCTTCCCTGATAAGAGACACCTTGGTGGAAACTGTGTCTATACATGACTCCAGGGATGTTCGGACAGCTGTAATGGAGTCGAGGATATCCTGCAAGGATGGGTCTTTTGGCCTTCCTCCAGACTCAGATTTGTCGGAGGTGTCTGTCCTTCCTTTGGGGCTCGCGCCGGGACCCCCGTCCCATGCATACTTAGACGGTTTAGTCTGGAGGGCTTCCTTTGAACCGCTGCCCCCAGCCATGATGGCAGCAGTTCTCCCCGATCGGGCCCTTTTGTGGTTGGTACGAAAGACAAAGTAGAGAGGCCGGAAGTGGGGTCACCAGAATCCTACCCTCCGACCTGAGCAGCCCAGGAGTGACCAGTGGAGTAGCACACTGCATTGGTCTCCCAGCCCCCAAGCGCGGACAAACTTTCACCACTGCAGTGTTAGGGGAGGAAATGGCAGTCTACATGCACATGTACAGCAACAGCGGTGGTCAGGTGTGCAAAGCCTCAAAGCGTTGCTGCCAGTCAGACCCAGGGGGCCACCACAAATTTACCACTGACGCTCCATCCACGGAGCAGAGCATGAGTCAGGGAGCCACCCACTGCTGTCCACAGTCTGTAAAATATGGGCGTGAAATATAGGCCCGGTACCAGGCTCCCGGATGTCTAAACCACCCTCCCGCGGTACTGTATCTCAAGCAGCAGATGGGGCCGTGCCAGGTGCAGCAGGGGGAAGGGGTCCAGGACACCACCCAACGCGGTATCACCTGACAAACCTGTATGGGGGACCCACCTTGTTCCATACGCTCCACAATGTCGGCTGGTAGAGGCGGAAGCAATTTTCAGCACCGCCGCTGCAACAATGAAGATGCGCCTTCTGGCCCGCCTGGTCCACACGAAGCTAGCAGCCTTTCTCCTCACCCGATCTGCAGCGGCACACACACTACAGCCCTGGGATCGCGGATACCGGCAGCCACAATCTAGGACCACTCACCTGTCCCGGTGGGGTGTCTACCACTGTCTCCCCCCTCTCCAGGGGCCATGATGTCCGAGGTCCCTCGCTACCGGTAGTGTTCCCCACCGGACTGCCGAACGGCCTTACTCTCGTCTCATGGCGGCCCAATGTCTCGGCTCGCATCACCGACTCTCTATCTCCATTCCCCGGTCACCAGCGATGTCGATCACACCCTTAGCCCTTCAGGAGCCAGATCCTGACAAGTCAGCAACAATTTAGGCAATCAGGAGCGGATAAATAACGGATTTTGTGCTCAGGTCAGCGGAGCTAACGAGCTAAGAGGCCATCTTAGTGCCCGACTTGGCCACGCCCCCGGCAATTATCATTTTTTAAACCAGTGAGTGATTGTGGCAGCCATTTTCCTTTGTTGTCTATACCTCTTTCTGTGCTTGTCATATGGCATCCACCATTTTGTTAAACCAGTATGTGTGTGTGTGTGTGCGGGTGTGTGGGTTTGTGTTACTATCCTTGTGGGGACTTGGGTGTGATAACACACTCACGCTGTGGGGACTTGATTGCACTGTGGGGACCTGAACCCAGGTCCCCACAAGGCAATGTCTTCTAAATGACAAAAAACTACTTCAGGAACATCTGTGTCAATTTTTACAACTTTTTTAAAAAGTGCCTTGTGGGGACCTGTGTTTCATAAAGTGTGTTTATATTTTTGCTCAGCACTGCCCCTGTAGGCAGAAGGTGGTACTGCAGTCTTAAACACACTTTGCATTTAAACACACTTTGCTCACAAGGAATACATGCTAGCAGCAGAAAGCACAGACATTTCAAAGGAAAAGCTGCAGAACCCAGTGTTAAAACATATTTTAATGCAAATTAACCTTTTTTTCTATTTATTGCAGTAAAACTTTATTTACATGAAGCTGTTACTTTCTGATAATTATTAGTGGTTTTATAAACATTGCTAAAAGCAATGGGGGTCAGTTTCAAATCCCAGACTATTTTAGTTTCATCCTTATCTGAAATTAAAGAATGATGTTACACTACAACACGTTACCAATATAAACTGACTTGATTCTTTTTTGCAAATAACCTAGAGGTATCAATGCCTACTGTTACTTTTTAATGCTTTTATCAGGAATTCAGAGTCTGTGTTGCTTTGCCTTTGATAACATATTTATATGGACCATGGAATACGTTCTTTTAGTTGATGGCTAGATGAGTGAGTGAATAGCATTGCATTGTGCTAAGGGCTAAGGGCTCCATTAAAATGGTGGGCGGACTTTGTACGCCCGCCCCCCTAGCGGAAAACCGGACCGACTGCCAGAGATGCGGCGGGCCCGCGAGGCTAATTAGGATGCGTCCGCCACACTGACGGGCACATTCTGGCCTTTTACTTTGCGGCGGGCGTTGCTGTAAGCAGCACCCGCCGCAATGTAAAATAGGCATGTTGTGCATTGCCAAGCACAACATGACAGGCACTGCGCGGTGCCTGCCATCTTGTGTATGGCAATGTGGGGGGTACCATAGGTACCCTCCAAGTGCAGCCCCCCACACCCTGAGGCAATTACCTCAGGCCCTGAAAAATGCTCAGCACCGCCACCATATTGTGCCCCAGATCCGCACGGCAGGCAATCGTAATGATTTCCTGCTGGCGGAAAAGCGGCAGACGGTCTCTACGTCCGCCGTGGCACACCCCGCCATGCTAATATGGCAGGGGGTAAATCAGGTATGGATGGTGGGTGGATCGCCACCGCGGGCCGGCGGTAGCAATCCGCCGGACATCATAATAGGCCTCTAAGTTCTCGCAGACACCGCAGCAATGTTATGCCCACAGCATGGGGAGATTAACTTTAGCAGATAAGGCATGTTGTTAATGAAGTTCTTAGAAGATTTGTCTGGATAACGTGAATACAGAAATGAAGAGAATAATAAATGTGCTTATACTGGTTTACCACCTAAATACTGAGTTTAAAATTTTGTGGGCAAACTATTGTCAGGACAAAGGCATCGAGAGCCATAATATTGTCTCATCATCAGATTACTATTAGGATAAGTATTAGGTAAGGTTTAAGATTAGGTTCAGGACAAGGGTTAGATTCACAGTTATTGCCAAACTTAAGTTCAGGGCTAGGGTTTGGTTCAGGGTGCTGCACTTAGGCTCCAGAGCCTTCAGTTAGGTTCAGAGCTAGGTTTAGGGCTAGTGTTAGATTCACGATTAGGGTTAGATTCAGGGTTATATGTGGCAAGAAGGTCCTATATGTCTTCTGTATGCACACTAGCAGCATGAGCTTTGCTCACCATGAAGTGATTTTTACTTTAGTGTCCAAAAAGCCATGGAGAAATGTTAAGATTCATTTTGTAGTGCATAGCTTACAGTAATTTTCACTTACAAATCTTTAAAGAAAGGTTGCTCAAACAATACTAGGAGTGGCCTCTCCACTATGGGAGACTAAATCCTTGTTTTATGGTAAAGATACATTTTTTCAGATTTACAATTCTGAATCTTAAATATTATTAGATCCATATTTTGTTCAGTAGTATTCACTGTCCTGGGTTGGTGTGGTTAAGCAGATATATTTGTCAATGTGAGATTTAGTTGCAAGTTGATTCAATGATGGGTGGCTACAGTAACAGGGCAAGTCTTCCTTTTGGTGGATTCACAGCCAATGGAGAGTCTAGCTGCTGAGTTATCACTGCCATAGAAACCTTAGTACCTAGTTGGGAGTTGTGTAATAATAAGGAATCCCTGCATTAGCAAAAGCACTAAATGTGAAGGAGACTTCACCTTTGGTAGGTCCTCAACCATATCAATGATTTAGTGGATTGTATTCTACAGGAGATTCTCATCCAGTTTTAGTGCCTCCTCCAAACATTAGAGGATTTTCCATCATGACCCAACTCTAAATGAAACCTTTATTTAAAATTTGTATGCTATATTTTAATTCCCGAAGGGATGCATTGATTTAAAGCTGGGTAGTAATGGGAAATGCTCCACAATATGGTGTAAATATGCTCTTTTCCCTTTCTTGGACTGTAGTGGGTTTTCTTCATCATAGGTATAGCATGACGGATGCAGTGGCAGCTTGCATAGTTAAGAGTGGTGAGACTGTGGGGCAGGGCAGGGTGAGGGGTGGAGGAAGTCAACAGACAACGGTGTAAGTGATATTAAATAAATAAATAAATAAAACAACTTACTTTTAGCTCACCGCATCGCCTACTAGGTGATGCAGCGAGCGAAAAGTAAGTGGTTTTATTAATTTCTTTATTTAATATTGCTGATCCCTTCATCTGTCAACTTCCCCCACCCCCCACCCTGCCCCAACCCACGGTCGCACCTCTTTTACCTGTGCGAGCCACTACTGGGCAGATGTAAATTTGATGGCTGATTTTCAACTGGTGCAGTTTTCCCAAATAAAATAATTTTTACTTTCATGTCATGTATGAATGTATGTATATGTATGGTATTCCTATAGCTCAAACCTAGCCAAAGGGCAGTGGGTGTATGGTATTTCTATAGCTCAAACCTAGCCAAACGGCGGTGGAATGCCTGTACCGGACCAGAGATAAGCATAAAGTCAATTAGTAAGTTGAGAAAAAGCTGGGTTGTTGATGATTAGTTCACTATGATGTAGTGTTCTTAAAACAAGTAAGTCTTCAACTCTTTCCTAAATTAGAGCAGCGATGCAGCAGTCCGGATTGGATACAAGGATGTTGTTCCAGATTCTGGGTCCTTGGATTGGAAAGGCGTGATATCTGGTCTTTGTTAATTTCTTTTACACTTCTGAGTCTGCAGTTTGATGGTTTCCTTGCTACAGGTATCCTAAGATCTGCCAGAGCCAATGAGCTTGTCTGCAATATAAGGTTTGGTGCTAGTCATTAATGACAGGCAATAGGGTTCCATCAGGACGGGGGTGATGTGTTCATATTTCTTCATGCACTGGATGGCACACGTGTATCATGTAGAACTTACCTAAGAGGTGCCATTGTGGAGTCTGGGACGCCATGCAGTAGGGCACTACCACCATCCAGATGCTAGACTACGAGGGGTTGGACAGTATTTCTGAAGTCACTTTCTGGGAGAAATGGGTTAACTTTCTTTAAACGAGAGAACTGGTATTAGGTGGTCTTTGATTTTTGGGGAAATGTGTTCCTGGAGGCTGAAGTTGGTGTCTAGGGTGAATCCAAATGTCTGTGCATTCGGTGAAAGTTGCAGGTTGGAGCTCTCAAGGTTCATGTCATTGCTCTAGGTTTGTACTCAGTTTTGTTTATTGTTACTACCAAATAACCTTAGTTCTGTTGTGGTGTGATTGAGCTCTAGGTAGGATCTGGGCATCCGGGTCTGGATGATGGGCAAGCAGTGTTTGAGGCATTGGATGTCTGAAGCAGAGGACTGATAGATTTTATTTTACCACTCAACCCTAAATCAGCCAATATAGGATAACGCAAAATCCTTTTTGTGAATTAAGTGCTACACATATAAAAATCTAGTGGTGGAATTTCCAGCTCCAGAGAAGTGGTATGTTGAATGCATGAGACTGTTAGTGTGAGGTATTCAGCATTGCTGTCTCCTCAATCATACTATCCTGCATATATGCTGTAGAAATATCTGCTGGTAGATTCTCCTAAAACATTAGCCCCATAAACAGCAGAATTGTCTGAAATCTCAAAACTCTAAACCAGCCATTTTGTTCCAATTTTCATTTCTACAATTTTTGCAGATAATGGAAGAAAGTTAAAAGGCCAACTTTGGAAAATTCACAGCTGATGGTGGAACCAGCAGCAGAATGACCATGAAATATGATTCCTATGGTGCACTTAATTCTGCTGGCAAATGATTTGCTGGCAGCCAATCCCCAAGGTGCAAATGAACTGGGCCAGAAGAGAACATAACCTATGTGTCCTGCTGCCACGAAACAGTTTTTCCTCTCTACCTTTATACCACTTCCATTAGAAAAGACAACACAAAGGAAGAACAAATGCCCTGTTAATAGACAGATAAAAAAATGCAATAATAGTGATGATTAGGCCTGGGCGTAGTTCGCGAAGTAGCACTTCGCGAAGCTACGCAAAGTGAAGTTCGCACTACGCGAGCTACGCGTAGCACTTCGCGAACTGCGTAGTACCTTGTTCGCACTGTGCCAGATGTCGTTTTCAATGATTGCACAGTGCGGACAAGCAACCGGCACTGTGCAATCATTGAAAATGGCATCTTGCACAGTGCGAGCTGTAGTTTTCTGCTGCTCGAGTAGATTTTTACTCGAGCTTTAGCTTTCTCAACGCGAACTGGTAGTTTCTCATCGCAAGCGGTCGCGAGCATACGCGACCACTCGCAATGAGAAACCTGACCTCCTCGCGTTGGGAATCTCGCCGAGAGGTTTATTTTCCATGCTCGCGATCACCAACTTGCAGTTGCTGATCGCGAACAAGGAAAAAGTCTCGCCAGGATGTCATTTTGCTTGCTCGCGGTCGCCAACTTGACGTTGAGGACCGCGAGCAAGCAAAAAATGACCACAGCACTACGCAACACTACGCTACGCGTGTTCGCACTGTGCTACGTGCAGTTCGCGTAGTGCGAAGTAGCGCGAACTTCGCAAACTACGCGAGCGTAGCGTAGTGCTTTGCCCAGGCTTAGTGATGATACACAGTCAGCTAACGAGGAACAAATAACCGTTTAAAAAGAATTCGTATTTATTTGAATTTTAAGCGTGGCAATGTGACTAGCAATTTGAAACACGTTTAAAAGAAAACCATTGTTAAAGTAAAAGCGCAATAGACTAAATAAACAACATAATTACACTCTGTAAAAGGCTTAGAAATATCAGACCCATCTTGTGCAGTTTATTTATTATGCTGTATAAATGATTGACCTTGCACCTCTAAATACATTCTGATATTTAATTTACAAATGTGTTGTTCTTTCGATTCTTGTTAAAAGCATTCCAGAGGCCCTGGCCTGTGTTCCTGCGCAAACAAAAAGAAAGGGCGTCCCTCCGTTTCCGTGGGCAGCTAAAGATGTGCAAATGCACTCATCTGCATAACAAGGGGTCCCAGTAGCCAACATTGCTGATTACACCTTCAGGCCGAGACTGGGGGATGGGCTCTCCTGCAGCCCAAGGCACACACCTTGGCTAAGTCAGCAGACAGAGCAGGAAGCCAGGAGCAAACAGCACTAGGTGCGACTCGACTGAAAGGCTGAGGATCTGCCAAAGCGGGTTTGTGTCTGTGCTGCAGCTTGAACTTGAAAAAAGTATTGTTTTCAAGTGCAGCACATGTAAAGTAACATTATTCCTATGCAGGCTGTAACAGCTGACCTTTAAAAGTATGCTCAAGTACCGGCGTTTGCTGAACCTCCCGTGATTCTGGGCAAATCACTTAACCTCCCTTTGTCTTAGGAAAAAAAAATCAGTGCATCGATGTAATGCCCTTTGGTCAAGTTTGCGCTATTTAAAAAAAAAAAAGAAAAAAGGTTATAGCCAAGGCAAACTAGCGATTTATTGAGAGGTAAGCACCCTGTACCCAATGCATTAATTGAACAGAACAGCACAGTTTGGCTACTGGTAATGGTGGCTTGCATGTGTGTGGGTTCATTATTCGGCCTAAGGTCACTTTGGAAAGGTTGAGATTCGATCTTTTCCTTCCAGCTTCCGCACAAAGGGCCATATTATCAAGGATCGGCGATAACATTATCGCAGCTTTAGCGGCAGGAAACTGCCGCCAAGGCGGCGATAATGGGCTTGATAATATGTCCTTGAGAATTCCCGTAGAAGCCCAGGTTCACTCCAGAACATGGACTTCAATGGAAATTCACAAGCGCATATTATCAAGCCCATTATCGCCACTTTAGCGGCAGTTTCTGGCCGCTAAAGCGGCGATAATGTTATCGCCGATCCTTGATAATATGGCCCCAAGTGATTTCTTTCTGCCCACCTTCATGTTGGACTCTATGACCCTTTATTTACCTATTCACCGCTGAAACTTATTTAGATCAGTGGCCAGTTCAACCATCCCTTAAAACGAAGTTCTGAAGCAATAGACTGACTACTGCTCCCGGGGCATTACTCCACCTGACTCACGTCCCCTTTCCCGGCCTCCGTTGCACCTGTATTCGACCTCGTGTTCTTCAGTCTGCATTTCTCGGATCTCTCCAGTGACCCCCTCCCAGTAGGGTGACCAACCGTCCGTAAATTTCACGGACAGTCCGTAATTTCGGCCGTCTGTCCGTTGTCCGTGAAGGATTCTTTAACGGACGCCATTTGTCCGTAATTTTAACCGTGCACCGGTCGCACCACCCTAAAGCCGACACAGCTTCCACCCACCTCCCTTCTTGACCCCGATGCTGTTGAGGTCGGGTGTAACAGACTCCGACGCAGTACCAAAGCTCAGATACCCAGCAGCATTGGAGTGGCACAGCGGGATGGCAACCCTCACACCTTCCGCCCTTGATGAGCTGTTAAGAGGTGCTTGAAGATGACTGAGAGGGAGGGGCTGCAGCTTCAGGCGCAGGGGCATCTATTCAGATGTAAACAGCGCTGAATGCCATGTGTCTGCAATTTAGAGGGGCCTCACATATTCCCTTTCTGCCCAGGGCCCCAAAAATCGTAGAACCGGTCCTGCCCGATTACACCAAGGCAGCACATGGTTCTCTTCACAGAGCTTAATTACTGATTGTAAGCAAACCTGGTTCTTCAAACATGCAGTCTATAATGTAATAAAATAAAGAAATGGCACAATCGCACCCACACTGATTAACAAAGTATGGAGGACAATCAGTTAAATCAGTTCTCTTGGAGTATCTCCTTTAAATACTGTACATCACAGTGGGG
Organism: Triturus cristatus; assembly: GCF_964204655.1. Taxonomy (NCBI): domain Eukaryota; kingdom Metazoa; phylum Chordata; class Amphibia; order Caudata; family Salamandridae; genus Triturus; species Triturus cristatus. Next base: position 851,719,784 of record NC_140588.1, on the reverse strand, counting down.
GATGGCAAAACTAACATTTTAGAAAGAGAGCCTGTCCTCTCGTTGTCTTGTCCAGGAGGGGGTGAGGAGCCCTACCCCACCCTGGAAGAGACCAAGATGATACTAGAATACTGCATGCCCACCCTGGTGGATCCTCCTGTGATGGCTCCTGCCCCCCCCAGTGATGGCTCCTGTCCCCCCATGTGGTGGCTCCTGTCCCCCCATGTGGTGGATCCTGTCTCCGCCCTGGGTGGCTTCTGCCCCAGTCCTGGAATGGCTCCTGCAGCGAGGGTGAAGTTCTTGATGGGCCTCTTCTCAAAAAGGCTCAGCTCAAAATTAATATGAAAAGGTGAGCGAGTGAGTAAGTGAAGGGATGGGTGGATGAATTAGTGAAAGGGTGAAGGGATGAATGAAAGATTGAATAGATGGAGAATGAGAGAGGATGGATGGGTGGATTGATGAGTGAGTGGAAGGATGGATGAGAGAAAAGGTAAATACCTGGATGTATGGGTGGAAGGGTAGCTGGATGGGTAAAAGGGTGGATGGATGAGTGAAAGGATGGATGAGTGAAAGGATGGATGATGAGTGAGTGGGTGGATGAGTGAAATGATGGATGGATGGATGGATTGATGAATTGATAAGTGCATGGGTGAATGGATGGACGGATGAGTGAAAGGGTGGATGTAAGGATGGATGAGTGACTGAAAGGGAGGGTAGATGGACAAAAGGATGAATAGATGAGTGAAGGAGTGAAAGGATAGATGGATGAGAGAAAGGATGGATGAGTGATAGTGTCAATGGATGGATTCATGAGTAGATGAGTAGAAGGATGGGTGGGTGGGTGGGTGGGTGGGTGGATGGATGGAAGGATGGCTAAGTGAAAGGGTCGATGGAGAGAGAAAGGGAGGATGGATGGATGACTGAAAGGGTGGATGGGTGGATGGATGAGTAAGTGAAAGGATGGCTGGATGGGTGAAAGGGTAAATGGCTGGATGGATGAGTGAATGGATGGATGGGTAGAAGAGTGGATGGATGAGTGTACAGATGGATAGAGTGAAAGGGTGGATGGATGATGGATGGATGAGTGAAAGGATGGATGAAGGGATGGATGAGTGAAATGATAGATGGAAGGATACATGATGGATAGGTTTGCAAATGGTTGAATATGTTTGGATATGGCTGGGCTTACTTATATACTATTGCACAACCTCCTCTGATGTGTCTTTAAAACGTATCTATTGTACTGAAGTTTTGTCCTGAATTTTGACCTCCTGTCCTGAATTTTTACACTCACCGTCCTGAATTTGCACCAATGCCAGTTGGTCACCCTACCTCCCAGATACCCCGCAGGTGCATCCTAAATTTCTCTCTCATTTGATCGATGGAGTCTCAACCAGATAGAGTGAAGAGAAGTAATGTATTTACTCATATTTACAAATATACATGCTAAAAAAAGTGTAGAAAAAAAAAAGATTACCAGAAAGTGTCTCTTTGGCACAACTTTCCATGCTTTTAAACACGACTGCTTGGCCAACAACTGTGCTGTGCTCGAAAAAGGGGTTCGATAATAGAGATGACGCTTCCTTAATTAAGCTGCAGATGTGCAGATTTGTCTCTACTGTTTTGCAAATGTTTGCAAGTGAGTGCATTGTTTTCTAATGTATGGCTGCTTTAAATAGTTCTAATGCTGAAACCCTATCGGCATCTGCATGCAAGTGAGCATTTATCAGGTTAATAAATGCAGAAATATCTAATTTGTGACTTACGTTTTTCGTGTAATGCAAAATAAATAGGGTACATAACAATAATTTGAATATGAATAAATAAAGGTTAAAAAAATAATATAAAACCAGGAGCCCTAATTTGGCAGCATGTCTTTGAAAAAGAAGTTGTGTCTTCCTTATGATTGCACTACTCTTAGTTAACAAAATGGGACTAAAATTGCCTGTCATTAAATTCTTATGTTAGTAATATATAATCACATTGACTTTTCTGATTACAAGATACCACCTAGTCCACAGCCACACACAGAAGTGTAAATTGTACCCCCACCATTTTTCCATTAGTTGTCACAAAACCAAAAGTGGAGCCTTTTTTGAGGTCAGGACACATTGGATTAGCTGATACTTCACGGCCAAAGGCTTCTTGGGTGGCATCTAGTTCACCATTGCAATTGTCTGTGCACAGGAAATAGGCAAGATAGCCTTTTTTAGAATATCAATTCACCTATGTCAAATTTTAGAACGACACCATGGGCCCGGTTCACAAAGGTAAATTCCCTTTTTCACAATTGTGAGAATTCAGAGATTCCTTAACTAGGAACAAGAAAGCTATTTTTTTTGTTTCTTTAGGTTCATTAGAGTTATTTGAGAATTAGACTATTTATTCATTACTAGGTACAGGAGTGGGAATAAACTCCAGAAGGCTTAATATTATGCTCAAAGTGGCTCAAAATGCTGCATAAATGTAAACCTTTTCCCATCTTCTATCCCTCCACTATCCTTCTCACTCCAAATAACTGACTAATATCCACCACTCAAATTAATTTCATAGTTCACTGTACTAATTCACCACTAATTCTTTATGGGTTCCGGAGTAGCGTGCAACTCGCCGACAAAGTACTTCAACACCTCATCACGGTAACAAGCGCTTTATAAATGCAAACCTTTTCCCTCTTCTATCCCTCTGCTATCCTTCTCAATCAAAATAACTGACTAACATATCCTCCACTCAAATTACTTTCATATTCACTATACTAATTCCCCACTATACCTTTAGGGGTTCTGGAGTAGCGTGCTACTCGCCAAAAAAGTACTTCGACGTCTCGTCTGGGGTAGTAAGTGCTATATAAATGGAATTAGAATACAATACAGTGACTTCACCTGCACAAGCGCACAAAAGTTTAACACCAATGCTTGTTTTGTTTTATCAAGGAAAACCCCTTCTAATCATTATTTTTTCTTGAGCATTTCAAAATCATCACCATTTTCTCTTTGGGTCTTAATGAGGTGGGATGCATTTCTGAAAATAATCAACCCGCTACTTGGAAAAAGCCACCTGCTATTTCAAAACAAGCATTGGCAAAGCATGTATTTACATTTAGATCATATTATATGTATTAATAAAGAAAAAGCATTGGCAGAGCCAATTGGTTTTGCTATGTTATGTTAGAATTATGTTATGTTAGAATTATTTCGATAGCGCACCCTGTGGCATCTCGGCGCTGCCTAGAAATAGTATCCTGAGTATTGGAAGGACCAGAGCGAATCAGAGGAGACACTTAGAACAAGAAGGCTTTCAACTGTTTCCTAAAGATAAAGTAGCTAGAAATTTTTCGCAGGGCCACCGGAAGCTTATTCCCATATCTTGGAGCAAGATATGAGAATGCTCTGCCCCCTGTACGAGTCAGGCAAATTCGGGGAACCTTGAGAAGGCCTAGTGTGCTAGATCTTAGGTTTCTGCAAGGTGAGTTTTTTTTGCAAGTAGAAGGGACCTCTGCCTTTCAGAGCGTTAAAAGTTAAGCAGCAGATTTTGAAAATTTTTTTTTTTTACTGGAAGCCAGTGCAGTTCCCTGAGCAAAGGAGTCGAGGGCGATTTAGAATCATTCTTGCTGCAGTATTCTGTATTACTTGTAATTTAGCTAGCAGGGTCTCTCCCACTTCGGCCAGCAGAGCATTTCCATAGTCCAAACGACTGATTACCATTGCCTGAACTAAAGTTCTACGATAGATGGTAGGCATATAGGGGAGAATTCTTCGAAGCAAACGTAGACTGTAGTAACAGGAGCTAGCAGTGGCAGCAATGTGGTCTTTCATGGTCATTGCCTGGTCCAATTTTAGAGCTAGGTTTTTAACAAATTGTTTGGGAACAGGATCTGTTCCCAGTTGAGAGGGCCACCAGTCGTCCAACCAGATATCTGAGGCTTTCCCCATAAGCATGACCTCAGTTTTGACGGGATTCAGTTGAAGATAGTTTTCCGTCATCCAACTGGAGATTGCGAGCATGCCAATAGTGAAACAAGTTTTATCTGTATCTGGGTTTGAGCCAGAAACATAAGCTGCGTATCATCAACGTATGAGATGATCTCAAATCCTAGTTGTTCAACTATTTTTGCTAGTGGAGCCATTTATATGTTAAATAAAGTCGGGCTCAGGCAAGAGCCCTGATGGACAGACGCATTTTTGCTGAAGTATAGGGTCCTAACATGATAGTTTGTGTTCTTTCGGACATGAAATGTTGCAGCAATTTCAAGGCTGTCCCTTGAATACCGCAGAGGGAAGGTGGAAGGGGGTCAGGGGCAGCTAGCTGACCACACAGGGAAGGTGGGAGGGGCCATGGCAGCACAGAAGACCATGCATGGCAAGTGGGAAGGTTAGTGGCAGCACAATGGCTATGATGGGCAAGAAGGAGGGTGCAGGGGCATGCACAAAGGACCATGGAGGATAGAAGGGAGGGTCAGGACCTGGGCACAGACAAGAGAGTTCAGGGGAAGGGGCCTCACAACAGACCATGCGGGGCAGGCTGGAGGAGCAGTTGCAGCACAACAGACCTGGGAGGGCAGAAGGGAGTGGCAGTAAAATAGACCATGGAGGACAGGAGGAAGGGGATAGGGGCATGGCATGTGGACAGGCAGGGTGGAGGTGGCAGGGACAGGTTACAGTCATCTGACAATGCTAGGCAGGTGGGAGGGGAGTGGCAGCTCAACAGAACACTCAGAGAAAATAGAAGTGGCAGGTCCATGGAACATGGTGGGCAAAAAGGATGGAGCAGGGGCATGCACAAAGACATCAGAGGGCAGGGTGAAGGAGATTAGGGGCAGCAAGCTAAGCACAGAGGTTAAGCAGGAGGTCAATTATGGGCCATAGAATTGGGCAATGGAGGGCAGGAGGAGTGGACTGGTACATCATGCTAAATGGAGGGCAGTGGCAGCACATCAGACCATGCATGGCAGGACGGAGGAGGCTAGTACATGGATTCAGACAACAGAGGATAGGGAGGAGGTGGATGGGGCAGCAAGCTAACTGTTCAGAGAAGGTGGGTATTAGGAACTTTATTGTTTTTAAAATGTGTGTCTGTGCGAACTACTTAAAATATGAACAAGTATGCAGCATAATCTCACTTTTATACAGGAAGAAGAGGACGTTTGTGACTGTGACTTTGTCAGGGGGTCCCTGAAGGACCCCGAAGGGTGAAAATACCATTTTATTTTATTTCCAAAAATCGCGGGGTGCGCGCACGGTGCGCGGCGCCATTTTGTGTGTGGCAGTAAAAAAAAAAGGTGGAGAACGTGAAAAGGGGGCAGGGTAGAGAGTTCCTGACCCCCTAGCCTTTGTCAGGGGGTCCCTGAAGGACCCCGAAGGGTGAAAAAAACATTTTATTTTTTTTCAAAAAATCGCGGGGTGCGAGCACGGTGAAAAACCCTTAAAAAAAAAAACATTTTAAACTGTTTATAAGTTTATAGGAAGGTATTTAACTATGCTGTTCAACTTTATCCAAATTCAAAATAAAAGAGCTGAGCCATTCCATATTAAAGGATACAGTCAATCTATAACTATATACATAGGTAGTTTATTGTAAAATAAATATATAAAAAATATAATAATACATACATAAATTGGCATTTAAAAAACCTTACAAAATCACTAAAAAAACCACAGGTTTCACACACGTTATAGTTAGGAATTAGCATTTAAAAAACCTTGCAAATTCACTGAAAAAACCATAGGTTTCACACATGTTATAGTTAGCTGGACATTTCACTCATAAAAAACCATTGAAATTCCCCCGTTATAGTTAGTTCATCTAACTATATCTCACGCGACCGCAATCCACTGCTGATGGCGTTACATCACTCATGACATGGTCAGTGACATCACTCATGACATCACTGATGACATCTCAAATGACATCACTGATGACATTACTGATGACATCATCCAGTGAATATGTGTCTTTCTGAAAAAAATATATTATTTATATATGTATATCTAAAGGTTAATGGAAGAATAAATGGGTAAATAAGTGTCTAAATGGATGTTTTTTTTGTAAAATTAATTGTATAACTGACTTATTAACAGTATCTTAGTGAATACAGTGATGTAATCTGCGACGTTATAAATTGCACATTCACACTTGAGGGTATCTTGTTGCTGAATACCATATGTTTTTTGTTATGCAAGTAAATAGTAGTTATTGTATAGACCTTCGAATGAATAAAGGCTAAGTGGTGGCACCAGGATTCGAACATGTGAGAGAGTGGTCAAACACATATCTCAAGTGGATTCATTCATTTAATAAGCCACCAGACTAATACTATCTGTAAGGGTTCTTCAACATACCTATCATTACACACATCACTGTGGAGACTTGAATGTGACTATAATCACACATTATCACTGTGGGGACTTAAACATCACTGTAATTGCACAATATCTCTGTGAGGACCTGTACATGACTATAATCATGCACTATCTCTGTGTGCTATCCCTGTGCATCCCATTAATCACACACTATCTCTATGAGGACCTGGGCATGTCTATAATCACACACTATCTCTGTGAGGACCTCAACATCTTTATAATCACACACTATCTCTGTGGGGACTTGGGCATGTCTATAATCACGCACTATCTCTGTCGGGAACTCAACATCGCTATAATCACACACTATCTCTGTGGGGACCTGGGCATGTCTATAATCGCACACTATCTTTGTGGGGACCTGGGCATGTCTATATTCACACAAATTCTCTTTGGCGACCGTTGTAATACTATAGTCACACATCTCTGTGGAGATTTGAGCATTCCTGTAATTACACGCAAGCTCTGTTTGCGCTTGAGAATCATCAGCTTCGCAAACTCTGTATGGGGCTTTGCGAATACTGAAAAGTATTAAAGTTACACTTTTGGTCTAAGTTTACATTTGTGAAACTGAAAAGTAGAAAAGTTAGATTTTTTTCTCTAAGTTTACCTTTGTGAATCGGGCCCTATATTAATGAGGACTTAAACACAATCATCTTCATGCACTATCTCTGTGGGGACTTAAACATCGCTATAATAACACCCTATCTTTGTGGGAGTTTAGAAAAAACTATAACAAAACACTATCTTCGTGGGGACTTGAACATCACTATAAAAACTAAGGGTGGGCGTGGTTCGGGAAGTAGCACTTCGCGAAGCTACGCAAAGTGAAGTTCGCACTACGCGAGCTACGGGTAGCACTTCGCGAACTGCGTAGTAACATGTTCGCACTGTGCAAGATGTTGTTTTCAATGATTGCACAGTGCGGACAAGCAACCGGCACTGTGCAATCATTGAAAATGGCATATTGCACAGTGCGAGCTGTAGTTTTCTGCTGCTCGAGTAGATTTTTACTCGAGCGGCAGCTTTCTCAACGCGAACTGGTAGTTTCTCATCGCGAGCGGTCGCAAGCATACGCGACCCCTCGCAATGAGAAACCCGACCTCCTCGCGTTGGGAATCTCGCCGGGAGGTTTATTTTCCATGCTCGCGATCGCGAACAAGGAAAAAGTCTCGCCGGGATGTCATTTTGCTTGTTCGCGGTCGCCAACTTGACGTTGAGGACCGCGAGCAAGCAAAAAATGACCGCAGCACTACGCAACACTACGCTACGCGTGTTCGCACTGTGCTACATGCAGTTCGCGTTGTGCGAAGTAGCGCGAACTTCGCAAACTACGCTAGCGTAGCGTAGTGCTTCGCCCAGGCCTAATAAAAACATACCATCTCTGTGGGGACTTGAGCATTCCTGTAATCAAACGCAAGTTCTGTTTCAACTTAAAGCACCAGGGGGTGCCATGAGGCACAGGGTCAAGACTGATTTGCAGATAGCTGGGTCTGAACTACGGTGGGGAAGTGAGCTAAAGAAAGATGATGGATTCAAACCAGATCTGTGACTGGGGGTGAGTGTCTGAAAAGTTTCAACACTCCATCCATCAACTCCTTGTGTTTGCCTTGTTCACCCTAAATTGGCAGGGTATGCCTAGACGTGGGTCCCTTGCTCACTTTGCCACTGGATTCAAGCTAGCCTGGCTGATGAGGGGGGTGTTACCCCAAAACCGGTCCCAGGATGCTTGTTTCCGGTCCAGGAAGACCTGGATTGGCAGTTCGGGTGGGACTGTTCCCATGAGGCACAGGGTCAAGACTAATTTGCATATAGCTGGGTCTGAACTGGGGTGGCGAAGTGAGCTACAGAAAGATGATGGATTCAACCCAGATCTGTGATTGGGGTGAGTGACATCTCCTCGTGTTTGCTTCTACTTGAACATCATCAGCTTCACATTCCCTGTATGGGGCTTTGTGAATATTGATAATTAGTAAAGTTAGACGTTTGGTCTTAGTTTACCTTTGTGAATTGGGCCCTATTTTAATGAGGACTTAAACACAATCACCTTCATGCACTATCTCTGTGGGGACGTGAACATCGCTATCATAACACACTCTCTTTGTGGGGACTTGAACTACACTGTAATAACACACTATCTTTGTGGGGACTTGAACATCACTATAACACCATACCATCTCTGTGGGGACTTAAGCATTCTTAAAATTAAACACAAGCTCTGTTTCGACTTGAACATCATCAGATTCACATTCTCTGTACGGGGCTTTGTGAATATTGAAAAGTAGTAAAGTTAGACGTTTGGTCTGAATTTACCTTTGTGAATACTGAAAAGTAGTAAAGTTAGACTTTTTGTCTAAGTTCACCTTAGTAAATTGGGCCCTATTTTAATGAGGACTTAAAACACAATCACCTTCATGCACTATCTCTGTGGGGACTTGAACATCGCTATAATAACACACTCTCTTTGTGGGGACTTGAACTACACTGTAATAACACACTATCTTTGTGGGGACTTGAACATCACCATAATAACACACCATCTCTGTGGGGACTTGAACATCTCTATGATAACACAATATATCTGTGGGGACTTAAACATCGCTATAATAACATGCCATCTCTGTGGGGACTTGATCATACCTATAATTAGACACAATCTCTGTGTGGACTTGAACATCATTAGCTTCACACTCTTTATAATGGGATTTAAGTTTTGAATGTGCACACTATTTCTATGGAGACTTAAACACAATGATCTTCACCCACTTTCTCTGTGGGTTCTTGAACATCTATTTTGGCAAAAATGTAAGCAGCTAATCAAGCTCTGGGTTCCACTTGACCATGTTCCTTAGTTCCATATGTTAATATATTTGTGTTAGTTCCCTTATTTCCTAAGAATGTAGGCACTAATAAATAGGTTAAATACAGCTTTAAGTGTCTTTCTTTAAGCATGATATGATATTTTCTGGTGCATCCACATAATCTGTGTTTAATGTATACACCTAGTATAAATGCAGCAATTCATATATGAATAGATTATAATGTTGTGTGTGTATATAGTTGATAGAATAAACATTTAGCCATGTGCCTTCGACTGTTTTCAATCAGAAATAGTGTCATGAGTGATGTCACTAACCATGTCATGAGTGATGTAAAATGTGACGTCATCAGCAGTGCATTGCGGGCGCGCGAGTAATAGTTAGCTGAACTAACTATAACGGGGGAATTTCAATGGTTTTGTACAAGTGAAAAGTCCAGCTAACTATAACACCCTGAAACCTATGTTTTTTTCAGTGAATTTCAAAGGTTTTTTAAATGCTAATTTCTAACTATGCCTACAGAGATAGGACATGTGAAGAAAGAAGAAAAAACGCACAGAAAGAAAAAAAGAAATGCAGAAAGAAGCAACAGAAGTCCTCAGACGAAGAAAAGTGCAGGAAGAAGGATAACGTGCAGAAAGAACAAACAGAAGAGCAGAAAGAAGCCTTGTTGCAAAATCATCCTGTACCCTCAAATTTTTCAGACGGATACTAGTGGTAACTGAGTCTGACTAACCAGTCCTAGTGCCAGTGCTATGTTAAAAGACACTCAGAATACAGTGAAAACACCTACATACACTAGGGAACACTATGCATTGGGGTCCCCCTGTGATCAGCATGACCTCCTCTGTAAGCCCCTAGTATATAATAGGGCAGGGGATTAAAACTACCTCTTAAAATGCGCCACAGGGCATGTTTGCACACGTCCCCTCAGGCCCCGTCCCCTCACTTCCCCACTGTGTAAACACGCCCTGTGGCCGTTTTAAGTTGGGAGGGTAAGTCCCATTGAAACCTGAGGGTCCCTAGGGTCCAACTAGACCACTAGGTACCTCTAGTAAGCGCCACTGAGCTGCATTACAGAGAGATGTAAAAAGGGGCACGGCCTAGACCACCTCTCTGCAACGCAGCGGATTGATGCTTACTGGAAGCACCTGGTGGGCTAGTTGGCCCCCAGGGTCCCTCAGGATTGAAGGGGAATTATTTCCCCAACTTAAAACGCGCCACAGGGCTTGTTTGCACACGTTAACTCAGGCCCCGTCCCATCCCTTCACCACTGTGTAAACACGCCCTGTGGCCGTTTTTAGTTGGGAGATTAAGTTCATTTCAATCCTGAGGGTCCCTAGGGTCCAACTAGCCCACTAGGTACCTCCAGTATGTGCCACAGAGCTGCGTTGCAGAGAGGTGTAAAAAGTGGCACGGCCTGGACCACCTCTCTGCAACGCAGCTCAGTGGCGCTTACTGGAAGCACCTGGTGGGCTAGTTAGCCCCCAGGGGCCCTCAGGATTGAAGGGGAATTATTTCCCCAACTTGAAAGGCGCCACAGGGCTTGTTTGCACACATTAACTCAGGCCCCGTCCCCTCCCTTCACCACTGTGTAAACAAGCCCTGTGGCCGCTTTTAGTTGGGAGATTAAGTTAATTTGAATCCTGAGGGTCCCTAGGGTCCAACTAGCCCACTAGGTACCTCCAGTGTTCGCCACAGAGCTGCGTTGCAGAGTGGTGTTAAAAGTGGCACGGCCTGGACCACCTCTCTGCAACGCAGCTCAGTGGCGCTTACTGGAAGCACCTGGTGGGCTAGTTAGCCCCCAGGGGCCGTCAGGATTGAAGGGGGATTATTTCCCCAACTTAAAACGCGCCATGGGGCGTGTTTGCACACGTCACCTCAGGCCCCGTCCCCTTCCTTCCCCACTGTGTAAACATGCCCTGTGGCCGTTTTTTAAGTTGGGAGATTAAGTTCCCTTGAATCCTGAGGATCCCTAGGGTCTAAATAGCCCACTAGGTATGTCCAGTAAGCGCCATTGCAGAGAGGTTTAACAAGGGGCACGACCTGCACCACCTCTCTGCAACGCAGAGCAGTGGCACTTAGTGAAAGCACCTCTTGGGCTAGTTGGCCCCCAGGGTCCCTCAGGATTGAAAGGGAATTATTTCCCCAACTTAAAACGCGCCACAGGGCGTGTTTGCACACCTCACCTCAGGCCCCGTCCCCTCCCTTTACCACTGTGTAAACGCGCCCTGTGGCCGTTCTAAGTTGAGAGATTAAGTCCCCTTGAATCCTAAGGGTCCCTAGGGTCAAACTAGCCCACTAGATACCTCCAGTAAGCGCCACAGAGCTGCGTTGCATAGAGGTGTAAAAAGGGGCATGGCCTCAGAACACCTGTCTGCAACACAGCTCCCTGGCGCACACTGGAGATACCTGTTGGGCTAGTTGGCCCTCAGGGACCCTCAGTATTGAACGGGAATTAATTCCCCAACTTACAACTGGCCAGGGGGTGTATTTGCAGAGTTCTGCAAGGAGGGGGCGTGGCCTCCAGCGTGATGCCGGTCTTTTATTTATTTTATTTTTTTAAGAAGGAGGGCTGTGTGGCCCCCCTTCTTTTTCTAATTTACTGGCCCTGGGGACCCCATCCCCAAGGGCCTGCACCCTAATTTATTTTGTTGAAAAAAATAAATTTGTCCCTCCCAAGGCCTTAATCGGCCCTGGGGACCCCAACCCCCGTGTCATGGCATTTTTTTAATTTAAATTCTTTGGGAGGGGGCTGCGTGGCCCCCCTCCTCAGGCCACTTATGGCTCCGGGGACCACATCCCCCGGGGCCGGCCTTTGTTTTTTATTATTTTAAAAATAAATATATTTATAGAAACACCTAGGAAATGCTGGACAAACCGTATGTACCTATCACCATGACGATTTGCGTGATATTCAGTAAAAGGCGACTATTCATAGAATGAATCCACATGGAATGTATTTACACCGCTAGTGAAGCTCTGACATGTCTGACGCCCTACCGTGCCTAATCCCGGCGCCCCCGCCGGTGTGTACTCTCCAAGTAGACACCCTTGTCGTTTATTTATACAAACATGGGTAGCTATTGACGGGCACATTTAATATACACGCACACCAAGCCATTCAAAGGGGATTCGACAAAAATTCAACCAAACTATGCAAGAACCCCCCCTCACGGTTAATAAAAAACACATCCACCGCCGGATGTGTAATACTTTTTATTTTACTCTCTGGAAAGGAGACAAACCTCACTTGAGAGTCACAGCGTGCTCCTGGCTGAGCCCAATGCTGTTTAACACCCACCAGTGCCCGGCGATTGCCTCACACCTCTGTGTTGTATTCCACCAGCTAGTGCGTATGCTATGACACTCTCTAGCCCATGTGCACTGTAACATCACCCCGTGAATATGTCATGCCACACTTGCCTTTGCACGGGTTATATTGCCCCATCTAACGTGCCTTCCTCGATGTGTATGTTATAACGCACAGCGCTATGCCATACGTATTACAATCTGGAATCCATATCTTTGTCACAGTGCATATGCAACGTTACACTCCCCAGCACATATTTTATATTACAACTTTAGAGACTAGTTATGTTACACAACACTGCCCTGTGCATATTACACTCCAAGGCGCATATCGCATAGCACGCGCCGCGCTAGTGCCTGTGCTATCTCGCGCTCTCCAATGAATCTGTCATTGCGCACAATGTATTGCATATTATATGTCACGCCCCGGTTCATCTTAGATCACACTTTTTGGTACATAGTTTATACCATATACTACATCTAGTTTTCATTTTCAATCGTGCTCTCAGGACTATGTTCTATATAACACTGCGTCCACCTACTCTTTTCATGGGCATTACATTTTGCGATGGGGGTGGAGGGTCAGGGGGTGTTTCTGCCAAGTGAGCCCGGAGTCACAGTCACAAACGTCCTCTTCTTCCTGAATAAAAGTGAGATTATGCTGCATACTTGTTCATATTTTAAGTAGTTCGCACATACACACATTTTAAAAACAATAAAGTTCCTAATACTCACCTTCTCTGAACAGTTAGCTTGCTGCCCCATCCACCTCCTCCCTATCCTCTGTTGTCTGAATCCATGGACTAGCCTCCTCCCTCCTGCCATGCATGGTCTGATGTGCTGCCACTGCCCTCCATTTTGCATGATGTACCAGTCCACTCCTCCTGCCCTCCATTGCCCAATTCTATGGTACATCATTGACCTCTTGCTTAGCCTCTGTGCTTAGCTTGCTGCCCCTATTCTCCTTCCCCCTGCCCTCCGATGTCTTTGTGCATGCCCCTGCTCCATCCTTTTTGCCCACTATGTTCAATGGACCTGCCACTCCTATCTACTCTGAGTGTTCTGTTGAGCTGCCACTTCCCTCCCACCTGCCTAGCATTGTCAGATGACTGTAACCTGTCCCTGCCACCTCCATCCTGCCTGTCCACATGCCATGCTCCTATCCCCTTCCTCCTGTCCTCCATGGTCCATTTTACTACCACACCCTTCTGTCCTCCCTGATCTGTTGTGCTGCAACTGCTCCTCCTGCCTGCCCCACGCGGTCTGTTGTGAGGCCCCTTCCCCTGAACTCTCTTGTCTGTGCCCAGGTCCTGACCCTCCCTTCTATCCTCCATGGTCCTTTGTGCATGCCCCTGCACCCTCCTTCCTGCCCATCATAGCCATTGTGCTGCCACTAACCCTCCTGCTTGCCATGCATGGTCTTCTGTGCTGCCAAGGCCCCTCCCACCTTCCCTGTGTGGTCAGCTAGCTGCCCCTGACCCCCTCCCACCTTCCCTCCATGGTGTCTTGTTTCTAGTGCCCATCCTGCCTGACCTCCATGGTCATCTTGCTGCTCCTGCCCTGCCACCTTGCCCCCAGCCCTCTGTTTCCATGTGCCGACCCCATATTCCCTCCCTCCTGGCTTGTCTGCTCCATTGTAATGCCCCTGATCCGTCCCTCCTGCCCTTTATGGTCTGTTATGCTGCAGCTTTCTCTCCTGTCTGTCCATTATGGTCAGCTAGCTACCATTGCATCTTTCCCATCTGTTCTCTGTTGTCCATGGGCATGGTCCTGTCCCCTCCTTATTGCTTTCTATGGATTGTTGTGCTGCACTCCCGTCCCGCATGCGCTGTGTGGTGTATTGTGCTGCTGCAAACCCTGATGCCTGCCCTGTAGGGTCAGTTTGGTGCACCTCTCCATGTCCCTCCTGTCTTCTGTTATCCGAGTCCATGTCCCTACCCCAATTCCTCCTGCCTACCATGATTCAATGTACCATACTTGCGAACATTTTGAACTTGGTAAGACGGAGATTTTGAAAAAAAACTGGGGTATTGATTTTCCCCTTTGAATTACATTGAAAAAGAGGAGATTGTAGACAGGAGACAGATCAAATAAAGCCCATTTAAGCTTAAAAACATTGGACGTTTCCTGGCGGAAACGGGTCTGTTGGCATGTATGGTTGTTCTACCACTGCCTCTTCCTTCTGCCCACAATGGTCTATTATATTGCCACAGCCTCTCTTGCCAGTCCTGTATTGTTGGTTTGTTGCCCTTGCCCCCCTTTCCACTGCCCTCCATAGTCTGTTGTGCTGCCACTGCCCTTCATGCCTGCCCAGTGTGGAATTGTTGCCTCTGCTCTCTCCTACCTGCCTTCAATTTTCAGAGCCCGTGCCCCTGGCCTCTGCCTCTCAACAGTATCCCAATGAACAACTAGATTGCTAACATTCTATATTTATTACAAAAGTGTGGAACGCATGACGTCATCTTGATGTAATCAAAACTGTAATACCTAGAGCATTTCCTTGAGAAATTACATATATGAGAGGGTCTTATTTGCATCAAAATCATGGTTAGTGCTCTAAAAATCTAAAATGAGGACATATTTTCTGAGTTTTCAAATAGCGAAAAAGAACTTTTAAATTATTTGTAATCTTTATATTTTTTTTTTCCAGTTGACCACTTGATTAAATGTTGCACCTTGGCAAGAGGATGTGGTGTTACTTCCAGAGCTGCAGACTTTGCAACTGGGGAAACAGGTTGGAGTTTCTGCTTCAGCTCAACATTCTGTGATTGTGGTCAAATCACTTAATCTCCCCATGTGTACAACCAAAATGAATTTGATCATGTGTGATGTAACCAATGCTCATGTAAAGCATTCCAATACCTGACAAGTCTGCACTATATAAAACTGCAAATACACAAAAAATAAGTGTTTTGCACACTTCTGTCATTGGGCTATATGTGGGATACATCTGGGTGATATTTGTGCTGCATTTAGGCTCTTTTGTGTCTGGTGGCCATCTTGGGAGATTTATTTGTTATGAAGTTTCCTAATTTCCTCATTTACTGCAGTCTCCTCAGTAGGAAATGCTTTCAGTTTTTTACTTTGATTCCATCAAGAAGGTATTTAGATATGTCACACATTTGCCATAAATTCTGAATGTTAGCACTCTAGTTGCTCATTAAATCACTGTAGTAAAGCTACTGCTCACCATGGAAGTCTGCTGCTGGTATTAAAAGTGTATGCTTCAGTCTGCATATCCAAATTTTTTAATGAAATAGAAGAGGAATTGAGAAGTCACTCAAAATGTGCCCTAATTTTTCTTTCTGCAGCACTAATCATAATTTCTATGGCAAAATGAACCCCCTCATTGTGTTCCTTTTTAAATTAAATGTTTTAAGTGTTACCAGTTTATTCCAATCAAGATGGCTTCAGGTGTGCCATACTTTTGTCATGTGTAAGACAGTATAAGCGCTCTAGTTGTTCTTAAGAACACTCTGGGACATTCTGTCATTAGGCTATACTTGGGCTACATCTGGGTGATATTTGGGCTACATTTGGGCTCTTTTGTCTCTGGTGGCCATCTTGGGAGATTTATTTGTTATGAAGTTTCCTGATTTCCTCATTTACTGCAGTCTCCTCAGTGAGAATACTTTCAGTTTTTTATTTTGGTTCCATCAAGAAGGCATTCAGATGTGTCACACATTTCCCATAAATTCAGAATGTTAGCTCTCTAGTTGCTTATTAGATCACTGTAGTAAAGCTACTGCTCACCAGGTAAGTCTGCTGCTGGTATTGAAAGTGCATGTTTCAGTCTGCATGTCTGAATGTTTTAATGAAATAGAAGAGGATTTGAGAAGTCACTCAAAATGTGCCCTAATTTTTCTTTCTGCAGCACTAATCATACTTTCTATGGCAAAATGAACCCCCTCATTTTGTTCCTTTTTAAATTAAATGTTTTAAGAATTACCACTTTATTCCAACCAAGATGGCTTCAGGTGTGCCATACGTTTGTCATAAGTAGGACTGTTAGCGCTCTAGTTGTTCTTTAGAACACTCTGGGAAGCTGCAGTAGAACACAAAGGAACCAACTGACAGTCTCTGCCCTTGTTGGATGTACATGTTTTACTGAGAATGTCAGACTTCATTCTCACATGACTGAGAAAGATAATGTGAATTTACAGAAAATATGCTCTCAGTTAGCTTATAGATCACCTTCCAAACCTCTGTGGGAAAAGCATGAGAAAATAGTTTTCTCTCAAACATGATTCATGATATCACAGCAGAAGGCTTTTTCACATAGTAAAATCACCTTAGAACACACCACAATTCCTAAAATTAGTATGGTACCATCAACAAATGATTTAAGATGTAACTAAAGTCTTAAAACTTTCTATTAACTGCAATGCTTTTTAATGAGGTGCTATCATGTATATTGGTCCCAAGATGGCTGCCAACATTTCTTGGATGAAGTACTGACAGCCAATCAGATCTCACGATGAGATGTGTGGTTAGGCTCCGCCCAGATATATATGTGTTTTTACTTTTGATTTTCTCAGGAACTAATGAACGGATTTACACCATTTAAGCAAAAGGCACATGCCTGACCTGAGGACTACCTCTTTGCCAAATTTCAAGTAATTCTGTTCAGCCATTCGGGCTGTCATTTCGACTAAAGGTCCTATGGGAAAATGCATGGGGAAAATGCGTTTTGGGACCCCCCTTTTATTCTCAGCCCCGCTTGACGAATCACCCCAAGACTTTCTGGGATGAAACCATGAGATCATTGCTGTAAACTGATGTGCTCTGGGCGCTGTAGGAAACTGGCCGCTGTAGCATAGCTGTGCAAGTGGTGTTAGTATGGGTTTTGAGTATAGCGGTGTGAGCTCTGTGGGGTGGTTAGGGTGTGCTATACAGGGAGTGTGAAGTGAAGTATTCACCCCTAGAGGTGTGAAAGTACTGTTTTGCACAGAGTGAGATGGTGCTGAGGTGAGGTGCCGGTACACTCGGGTATGAAACCATGAGCTGATTGCTGTAAACTGATGTGCTCTGGGCGCTGTAGCATACTGGCTGCTGTAGCATAGCTGTGCAAGTGGTGTTAGTATGGGTTTAGACTAAAGCGGGAGTGGGAAGCAAACCACTCACCCCTACCGGTCTGAAGACTCGAATGGAGTGTTTTAGCAAGCAGGAATAAAGAAATATTTGTGAAGAATATAATGCATAATGTTGCAATGCCACAGAAGACAAATGGTGAAATCAGGTGTGTTTAAGAAAGTGGTTGTGTGGGATAAAGCGATGGCGTCTGCAAGTTATATAAAAAGTGTCTTTATTTAAGTGCCCTAAATGGAACCACTGATGCAAGAGCTAAGGCATCCAGCTGAGGCGAACCCCAACCACTTCTATTGTATTCAAATGTAAGCTTCTGCATCAGTCAATTCCACATTACATGTTACAGTTCCATGTGACATAAACAACACCTATTAGACATGAATGACTGTAAATTGTAGAATGAAAATAAAGGTCGGTTATGATTACCACACTGTGCCAACCAGTTCCTAATCAATGCCGTGTTTTTTAATTTTGATCGCCAGTGCATGAGTAGAGTCTGAGCTAATTTGTGTGAAAGGGCTTTGTGGATAAGAGGCAGGCAGAGAGACGTGTGTACAAAGAATAGATATGGTTTCAAAATGGTTGTCAGGTTTAGGCTAATTTAGCAAGTAAATAGCGTATTTGCATAGGCCAGACATCATCCATTCCTGGTTAGTGTGGAGAGGTAAGG
Organism: Triturus cristatus; assembly: GCF_964204655.1. Lineage (NCBI taxonomy): Eukaryota > Metazoa > Chordata > Amphibia > Caudata > Salamandridae > Triturus > Triturus cristatus. Next base: position 851,701,557 of record NC_140588.1, on the reverse strand, counting down.
GCCAATAATGAAAACAGAGTTCAAATGGCTAAGCATACTTAGAAAGTTATTATATGAAAATAGTTCAATTGAACTGTATTAAAACATTTAATAGGAAAAAGTCAAACAAGTTGGAAAAAATCAATCCAAGAATAAAGTGAATTTCTTAAAAGTCTTGGAGATTGCAGTCTGGAAGTTCTTCAGCGGTTTGTGATGCGTAATGTTCCAAGAGGCGATTGTTGCCATTGTGTGAGAAAAGCGAAGCGATCCAATTCATATCCTCAAAGGGACAGTAATGTTCCTTGAATGTTGGAGCGGCAATTTGAATTGGCAGGCAATCTGCAATGTTGTCTAAGGTCGCACGTTGCAGGAGAACTTTTGCGGCTGCGCAGAAATCCCATATCCACCAGGATACCTTTTTGCGTTGCATCCGCCATTGCTCCACTGCCCGAACAATCAAGTTCATGGTTTTCAAGATACTCCATTACCTGCTGGATATCGGGAGTGTTTGCTGGGATGTTGGCAAGGCATAGATCCATTCGCCAGTCGATTGGGCAAGTTTTGCAATAAAAAGATAGTTGCACGCAGATTGTATATGTGTAAATAAATGTCATGTTGTAGCTGGCTCCGATAATAGATAGAGGCAGGCAGCCGAAAAGTTGTTCCATTTTTTCACGGTATTGATGTAGCTTCGCGTGGAGGCGTATTCTGTCGGACATGCTTGTTACCACAGCGAGCTTAGCCATTTTTAACAAGCAAAAATAGTAGTAGAATGGCCGCAAACAGAGCAAGAATTATGGGCACTGTTGCTGTTATTCCAGAGATGATCGAGTGAATGAAGTCTGATATTAGACTAAAAACAGTTTGAAAGCCTGTGAGAAGGCCGGAGGAGACAATGTTAAAAAAGTGTGCCAGACCTTGAATGTCAGATGTGTTGAAAATTGTGTAACAATTCACAAAGTGTAATGGGAGGTTCGTATTTAAAAGGGAGTGTATTATACTTGAAGTTTGTGCTATCTGCAGTCGATAAATTGCTCTTGGAGAAGTGAGGGACACTTCTGTTTGAAACAAAAGCACTTTCAGTTTGTTCCGTTTAATAAAATCTGTTTTCAAAGTAGGTATTGACGGCCAAGTTGCACTTTGGGAGTTCCTTTGTGAGGGTGGGAATAGAGATTGCCAGAGGATGTTATCCGGTTTGAAACAGTAAGGACATACGGTATGCCAGCTCACATTGCATAGCAGCCCATGTTATTAAGAAGCAGATAATTGCCGTTAGCAAGCTGTGGGAATGTTGGTCTGATTGTGGGAGTTGGCGTGCATTTAAGAAAGCACGCAAGATTGGGGGCTGTAAGCTTAGAAGCGTCGTGCAGTTGGACATTCTTGCATAGTAATGAATGACTACCATTGTGGTCGCACTTTTCACCTGTGAGAAAAACTTCTGTATCCTCTTTAAGACAGCGATATGTAAATGGGAGAAACCTCTGCTCGTAAATAAATGCTCTACCTTATATAATCACATACAACATGACAAACAACATGTACACCTACCAGACACAACAACACTACGTACTGTGGGAACCGTGACTAGCCATGTACACAAACCAAACATGGCATGGCACCTCTGCCACACAATGCAGAATGCGGGGAGAGATGGGAGCAAAGTATGTGCAAAGGTGGTAAGTGATTCTCGATTATAAAAGTGTACGGTACAAAGTTTTGAGGGGATGTGCCGGAGAGACTTGAGTATGCAGAGCACAGACATTTACATGTCAAGATACACTGATGGTCTATTGAGTGAAGTCGACAGTGGACACAGCCATGATAGTACAGTCAGATTATGTGCCCCATACCCCCCCAAATCTTTAGCGTAGTGGGCTGGCTCGGCGTACGCACGGCTAGCATAGGGGTATGAATAAAAGGCATGTTTCTCTGGGTGTAGTTCTCTTCCGGAATGGCGAAAATGTCTGTCAGGTCTGCGCAGCTTACAGCACCACAAGGCTGATGCCATGAGCGAGGGTGGCTGCGGGAATAATGCTCTCAGCCTGCTGCTACCCAGAAACCGTTATGGCCGCTGTGATGTACATATGCCCCACAGTTCACCTTTCGACACCGTTTTATGTGAAAGAGGGCCCACCACGTGCCGGCGGAAGCTTTTGGGCCGAGGTCTGCAAGCTGGGAAGGCTTCTGAGATCAACGCTGGCTACCACAACACAGGCAGACAGCGCCCAGCCTGAGGCCCAGCACCGTGAAGTGCTCTGTATACTACTAACACAGTAGTCGAAGAGGTACCAACAGTGGAACAGTGCCTTGATCCCACAATGGACAATGTTAGAACTGCATCTGAGAGTGCAGATGAAGGTACTCCTTTCGACCAGGTGCAAGCAACTCTGAGTCCCAACAGTGGAACGGTTTCTTGATCCCACAATGTCCGATATTAGCTGCTGCTTGTGAATTTTCACAGAAGTCCCTGCGTTGATGTGCATCAGACTCTGTGCTTCCGTAGCTAAGTGCTGCGCATGATTTTTGTGCATGGTTGCCACCCGTCGGTGGAGTACACCGCGGTACAACAGGTCCGAACAGTGGAATGGGGTCTTGATCCGAAAATGGATGATGTTAGAACTGCATCTGAGAGTGGAGATGAAGGTACTCGCCTCGAGCAGGTGTAACCAACTCTAGGTCCCAACAGTGGAACGGTGTCTTGATCCCAGAATGGACGATGTCCAATATTTCTTGCTGCTTGGTTTTGACAGAACTCCCTCCGTTGAGGTACATCAGACTCTGTGCTTCTGTAGCTAACTGCTGCACATGATTATTGGGCTTGGTTGACTGCAGTCGGTGGAGTACACTGTGGTACAGCAGGTGGGAACAGTGAAACAGGGTGATGATTCTGTGATTGAGGATGTCAGAAGTTAAAGTTTGTGATGATTTCTGTGTACCCACTCCGATCAGGTGCAACCAACTGCATGCTTCCGAATCCAACGACACGTGGCAGTGAGGCGTTAATGACAACTGCCTCTGGCCTACAGTGCGGTCAGCAGGGCTCACAATTCAGATGGAGTGGTGATTGTTTAATTACAGAATCCAGTAGGCAACTAACTCCAACTTCTATTGAAATATACACAATAGCCTTTTAGTATACTTGCTTGTAGAAGTTTTTTAAGATGACTTATAGGTCTAGTACAATGACCAAATTCTTCTTTGTAGTGGTAAAGAACACTGAATAACAATGTACACAGTGGACAGCAGAGATCGCAATTCAAATTGTTTTGATTTATTTATTGCAGAGTTTTGTGTAATTTATGTTGTTGTATTTTGTGAAGAGAAAGTGAGAAGAGGAATTCATGGAAGACTGTGCTCACTACTGCCTTCAATTTACACGGCAGACAGCAGTGTTCACAATTCAGATCGAGTCGCTATTGTAGATGACGCAGTCCTGTAAGCAAAAGACATTGCTCCAGTGCTCTCTGTCCGCACCACACATACGCATCATCACAGGGTCCACACACGATTTTTGATGCTTTGCGTATGGCAAACAGGAAAGCTCAAGTCAACGCCACGTGGCTGTGGGCCCTTGCTGACCGCTCTCTGGCCTACACTGCAGACAGCAGTGTTTACCATTCAGATCGAGTCGCTATTGCAGATGATGTAGTGTTGTAGGCAACAGACATTGCTCCTAGTACGGCCCGCCCGCAGCACGCATATTCGCTGCCTGTGCACATGCTGAATGCTTTTGATGTGGCTATCTAAGTGCACTAGACCTGATGGACCCTTTATGATACAATCTTTTTGTGTATTATTTCAGATCTACTGCCTGTATATTAGTATACCACAAGTTATGGTTTTTTTACGATAAAGAATCTTTTCTGTATTATTTCACATCTAGTGTCCCTACCTTACTGCAGCACAAACTATTGACCCTTTTATTATTGAATCTCTGTGTGTGTGATCCAATGATTACTGTTGTAGTTGATGCTAGCAGCAACCATTCCCTGAGGGCTGCTTTACACTCACCCCACATGCATCCAGCACAGCTCTCACTGGATATGTTACCCTGGTAATAAAAAGGAGTCGAGCGCACATGCCCGTACCCACTTCCACTATCTATCTGTGTCTGTGTGTTCATTATCTATGCATGATACTGCCCCTGGGCCGTACAACATTACATTGTGCTGCGGACAGCGTATGCAACCATGTTATCTCTGGCAGTGGGGAAACTTTCTGTTATGTAGCTTTTAGATGCATGGCTATCACAGGTGGAAGGCTACTTTACAGAGCATGAATATTGATGAAGATGATTGTTGCATGTTGTGTGTACTGTCAGATATGTGTACATAGCAACATGTTTTCAAAAAAGCTCTGTAAGGAGAAGAGGAGTCTCTCATCAAACGCTCTAGAGAAAATGGCGAAAATGGGTGGGGTCCTCCAACTGTTACAAAGGAAAATGTTATGAACCAATCAAATGCTTTTCTTTAAGATCACAAGGCAATCACGCAGCGAGCGCGTAAGATGGCCGCACACGACGCTTACAGTTAGAAATATAAAAATATAAAATGCTTAAAATATTTTAGATTATCGCTTGTTCTCATATACACTTTAAACTCATTTAGATATAGTTTTGAGCCCAAAACAAAATGAGGGAATTGCGTTCCCGGCACGACACCATTCGTCTATGATGTAACGCAGGGCCTGGCAGCGTGCACACGTCTCATACGTAATGCGCAGCGGGTGTGACCCCATACATACATGACATAAGGCGCGGCTTGGTACTGCATACCCGCCGTATACCAAAGTAGCAGCTGGCGTGACCACATACGTATATGATGTTACGCGGGACGCGGTGCCACGAACCCGTCGGCTAGAAAATGCACATCCTTTACGAGTTTAGCAATATGGCCGATAGGATTGGCCTGCTGATGGAGCTTGGTACACCACTGGTACGGGACTTCAGTTTTCTAAAAAAAAAAAGATATCCATACTATTTGGGGAAGATAGAAAACATTACATATTTTTCAAATTAAAAACAAAAAAGGTTTATAGAGTTCCAAAATATTACATAAAAAATTTAAAAAATATAGGTTTTTTAAATATTAAAATATGATATTAACATTCAAAAAACCTTCAAAATTCACTGAAAAAAACATAGGTTTTACAGATGTTATAGTAAGGAATTAGCATTTAAAAATTCACTGAAAAACCATAGGTTTCAGGGACGTTATAGTTAGTTGGACATTCGACTCATATAAAACCAGAGAAATTCGCCTGTTATAGTTAGTTGAGCTAACTATAGCTCACGCGCCCGCAATGCACTGGTGATGACATGGTCATGACATGGTCAGTGACTTCACTGATGACATCACTGATGACATCTCAAATGACATCACTGCCCCCCCCCCGCAGCCCCGGAGACCGCCATCTCCCCGGGGCACTAAATATTTAACATAGGGGGTCCGTTACGACCCCCAAGTCCTAGGGACCACAGCCCCCCGGGGCTTTAAATTAAGTGGGAGGGGGACCGCACGGCCCCCCCTGGAGCCAATGATGGCCCTGGGGACCGCCACCCTGGGACACTGTAGTTTGCAATGACAGGGCAGGAGCATCACGGCTCCCGCCCTGTCATTGCAAACTGCTTTGCTTCATTGAAGCGAGAGCAGGGAAACCTGCTCTCTCTTCAATGAAGCAAAGCAGATTGCTTTTCCACATGGGGAGCAGAATGTTCGCTGCTCCCCATGTGGAAAAGCAATGCCAGCTCCCGCAGAGGGACTGTGGGGGGATTGGTGACCCACACACAGCCCCCAACGGAGAGATGGGGTCCCCAGGGGTATTAGTGGCCTGGGAGGGGGGCCACGTGGCCCCCCTCCTCAGAAATAAAAAAAAAGACAGGCCGGCCCTGGGAGATGGGGTCCCCGGGGCCATAATAGGCCTGAGGAGGGGGGCCACGCAGCCCCCCTCCAAACATGGGATCCCAGGGGCCAGAAGTGGCCCGGGAGAGGATCCATGCGGCCTCCCTCCCAAATTATACATATCTAAAAAGAAACAAGCTGGCCCCGGGGGAAGGGTCCCCGGGGCCATAAATGGCCAGAGTAGGGGGTCCACACAGCCCCCCTCTAAAAATTACCAACAAAAAAACATGTCCCTGGGGATGGAATCCCCGGGGCAATTATGGCCTTGGGAGGGGGGCCACGCGGCCCCCTTCCCAAATTTTATAGTATCAAAAAAAAAGGGGGTCAGGCCCTGGGGGATGGGGTCCCCAGTGCCGGTAATAAAGGAAAAGGAAGAGGGGCCACACAGCCCCCCTTCTTAAAAATAATTAAAAAAAAAAAGACTGGCATCGCGCCGGAGGCCAAGCCCCCTCCTTGCACCACTCTGCAAACGCGCCCCCTGGTGCGTTTGCAGATGGGGAACAAATTCCCCTTGAATATATGGGGTCCCTGGGGGCCAACTAGCCCACCAGGAACCTCCAGTATGCGCCAGGGGGCTGCGCTGCAGAGAGGTGTTCTGAGGCCATGCCCCTTTTTACACCTCTCTGCAACAGTTGCACCCCAGGGACCCTCAGGATTCAAGTGGAGTTAATCCCCCAACTTAAAACGCTCCACGGGACGCGTTTGCACAGTGGTGAAGGGAGTGGGCGGGGCCTGAGATGACATGTGTGCAAACACGCCCTGTGGCACGTTTTAAGTTGAGGAATTAATACCTCTTCAATCCTGAGGGTCCCTGGGGGCCAACTAGCCCACCAGATACCTTCAGTAAGCACCACGGAGCTGCTTTGCAGAGTATTGTAAAAAGGGGCGTGGCCTCTCAACACCTCTCTGCAACGCACCTCTCTGGCGCATACTGGAGGTACCTGGTCGGCTAGTTGGCCCCCAGGGACCCTTAGGATTGAGGAGGAATTAATTCTCCAACTTAAAACACGCCACAGGGTGTGTTTGCAGACATGTTACCTCAGGCCACACCCCCTTGCTTCACCATTGTGCAAACAGGCTCGGTTGCGAGTTGTAAGTTGGGGAATTAATTCTCGTTCAATACTGAGGGTCCCTGAAAGCCAACTATCCCACTAGGTGCCTCCAGTATGTGCCACGGGGCTGCGTTGCAGACAGGTGTTCAGAGACCACGCGCCTTTTTACACCTCAGTGCAACGCAACTCTGTGGCTCTTACTGGAGGTACCTAGTGGGCTACTTGGATCCTAGGGACAATCAGTATTCAAGGGGACTTAATCTCCCAAATTAAAACGGACACAGGGCACGTTTACACAGTAGTGAAGGGAGGGGATGGGGCCTGAGGTGACATGTGAAAACATGCCCTGTGGCGTGTTTTAAGTTGGGCAAATAATTCCCCTTCAATCCTGAGAGCCCCAGGGGGCCAACTAGCCCACCAGGTGCTTCCAGTAAGCGCTACTGTGCTGTGTTTCAGAGAGGTGGCCCAGGCCGTGCCCCTTTTTACACCTCTCTGCAACGCAGCTCTGTTGCCCTTACTGGAGGTACCTAGTGGGTTAGTTTGCTAGTTGGACCCAAGGGACACTCAGGATTCAAGGGACTTTATCTCCCAACTTAAAACGGCCACAGGGCGCGTTTACACAGTGGTGAAGGGAGGGGATGGGGTCCGAGGTGATGTGTGAAAACACGCCCTGTGGCGCGTTTTAAGTTTGGGAAATAATTCTCCTTCAATCCTGAGGGCCCCTGGAGGCCAATTAGCCCACCAGGTACTTCCAGTAAGCGTCACTGCGCTGTGTTTCAGAGAGATGGCCCAATCCGTGCCCCTTTCTACACCTCTCTGCAATGCAGCTCTGTGGCGCTTACTGGAGGTACCTAGTGGGCTACTTGGACCCTAGGGACACTTAGGATTCAAGGAGACTTAATCTCCCAAATTAAAACGGACACAGGGTGCGTTTAGACAGTGGTGAAGGGAGGGGATGGGGCCTGAGGTGACGTGTGCAAACACGCCCTGTGGTAGGTTTTAAGATGGGGAAATAATTCGCCTTCAATCTTGAGGGAGCCTGGGGGCCAACTAGTCCACCAGGTGCTTCCAGTAAGCGCCACTGCGCTGTGTTTCAGAGAGGTGTCCCAGGCCGTGCCCCTTTTTACACCTCTCTGCAACGCAGCTCTGTGGCGCTTACTGGAGGTACCTAGTGGGCCAGTTTGCTAGCTGGACCCAAGGGACACTCAAGATTCAAGGGGACTTTATCTCCCAACTTAAAACGGACACAGGGTGCGTTTACACAGTGGTGAAGGGAGGGGATGGGGCCCGAGGTGACGTGTGAAAACACGCCCTGTGGAGCGTTTTAAGTTGGGGAAGTAATTCCTCTTCAATCCTGAGGGCCCCTAGGGGCTAACTAGCCCACCAGGTGCTTCCAGTAAGCGCCACTGCGCTGTGTTTCAGAGTGGTGGCCCAGGCCGTGCCCCTTTTTACACCTCTCTGCAACGCAGCTCTGTGGCGCTTACTGGAGGTACCTAGTGGGCTACTTGGACCCTAGGAACACTCAAGATTTAAGGGGACTTAATCTCCCAAACTAAAACGGACACAGGGTGCGTTTACACAGTGGTGAAGGGAGGGGATGGTGTAGGAAAGAGGCTCTATATATACTGGATCAAAGTAAGGTACAGTGTGTATAGAGTCCCCAGAGGTTTGCCAGAGGTAAAAGTTAGATATAACCTTACTCTCTAAAGTGTTAGCTTGGTCGAGCAGTAAGGCAGTATCAGACGACAGTGTAAAGCTTTTGTTGTACACACTCAGTCAGCAAATGGTCTCACACACTCAAAAACTGAACTCTAGGCCAATTGTTTTGTATTAAATTATATGGTTGTTTTATTTTAGAACCAACAAGGTATCAAAATATACTTTCTCAGGATGAGTTACTTTAGTTAAATACTTTTCAAATAGGCAATAGACTTTTTGAATGCAATAGTTACAGTTTGTTGCAATAGGCAACACAATTTCAAACACAATGCAACATTGGGCTCAATGGGAATTTCTGCTTAAATGCAATTAGTTACTTTGTAGATTACTTTTCTAACCACAAGACTGGATCCTACATTCAGTCCCGGTACATGAGCCATAAACAGTTAAGTAAAAGCGTTTTGGTAACAGTAGTGATTTTTAAGGAATAATATTGTATTTTAAAAGTTGACACTTAGAAACTTTTTTAGTTGGAATTACCAATGTTATCCTATGGGAGGAAATTCAATTTGCAGGTAAAGTATGTTCACGTTACTTTTGTAATCCAGTGCTGGACTCCTAGGTTCAGTTACAATTTGAGGGGTAAGTTGGGATCTTGGAGGGTAGGTAGGCACCCTGGAGTTGGGCACAGGAGGCCGGGGAGAGCCGGGGAGCGCCGGGTGCAGGGGTGTCTTTGGACGTCTGGAATTCTTACCCTCTTTCCCCACATAGGGTTTCCCGCCAGTCTTCCCGCCAGAGTGGGGGTCAGAACCGGTGGGGGCCAGTTGCTAAGTACAGCAAGTGGTCTGGAGAAGCTCACAAAGGCAGTATGCCTTTGAAGCTTCCCCCTGCCCATCCTGGGGGAGGAGACCTAGCACCTCGCCTAGGATGTGCATTGTTGCAAGCCCAGGAGAGCGGGGGCCTCTCCACCCAGGGGTCCAGCAACATGTCTGCTGTGTGGCAGCCTAGGCAGCCTCTCAGACAAGACGTGGATTGTAGGTTAGGTTTCAGGGGGCATCTCTAAGATGCCCTCTGTAGTGCATTTTACATTAAATCCCACACGGGCATCAGTGTGGGTTTAATGTGCTGAGAAGTTTGATATCAAACTTCTCAGTCTTCAGTGTAGCCCTCATGGTACTGTGGAGTTCGCAATGACAACCTCCCAGCACCATATACTCTTAATGGCATCACTGCACTTACAGTGCCCAGGAATGGCCCTGGATACTGTAGGGACACGGGGCTCATGCACCTGTGCCCACAACACTGGCATAGGGCACCCAGCTAGAAGGGTGACTGATGTATGCCAGGTCAGTGGGTTTGTGGGCATGGCACACAGGGATGTGTGCCATGTCGACTCTTTATTTAGTTCTGCACCTGGACACTTAGTCTGCAAAGGCAATGTGTGGGTGTCAGGGTGCAGGGCCCCTAAGGGTGGCACAATAAGTGCTGCAGCCCTTAGGGGTCTTCTCTGGTCACAATGCCCTGGGTACCTAGGGTACCATTTACCAGGGGCTGACATGTGGCCAGAGATGCCAATTGGGTTTCAGCTTCAATACAGTTATAGGGAAGGAACACAGGCACTGGGCACCTGATTGGCCGGAGGCCAGGGCACACTCAGTCAAAGCACATCAGCAATTCAACAAAAAGTGGGGGCACACCATGCAAGAAAGATGGCACTTTCTCAAAGATGGGGCCTGAGGTGACGTGTTTAAACACGTCCTGTGGCGGGTTTTAAGATGGGAAAATAATTCCCCTTCAGTCCTGAGGGACCCTGGGGGCCAACTAGTCCACCAGGTGCTTCCAGTAAGCGCCACTGCATTGTGTTTCAGAGAGGTTGCTCAGGCCGTGCCCCTTTTTACACCTCTCTGCAACGCAGCTATGTGGCGCTTACTGGAGGTACCTAGTGGGCTACTTGGACCCTAGGGATTCTCAGGATCCAAGGGGACTTACTCTCCCAAATTAAAACGGACACAGGGCGCGTTTACACAGTGGTGAAGGGAGGGGGTGGGGCCTGAGGTGACGTGTGCAAACACGCCCTGTGGGGGGATTTTAGATGGGGAAATAATTCCCCTTCAATCATGAGGGACCCTGGGGGCCAACTAGTCCACCAGGTGCATCCAGTAAGCGCCACTGCACGGCGTTGCACAGAGGTGGTCCAGGCCGTGCCCTTTTTTACACCTCTCTGCAATGCAGCTCTATGGCGCTTACTGGAGGTACCTAGTGGGCTACTTGGACCCTGGGGACCCTCAGGATTCAAGGGGACTTAATCTCCCAAATTAAAATGGCCACAGAGCGTGTTTACACAGTGATGAAGGGAGGGGATGGGGCCTGAGGTGACGTGTGCAAAAATGCCCTGTGGCGTGTTTTAAGATGTGAAAATAATTTGCCTTCAATCCTGAGGACCCCTGGGGGCAACTAGTCCACCAGCTGCTTCCAGTAAGCGCCACTGCACTGCGTTGCAGAGAGGTGGTCCAAGCCGTGCCACTTTTTACACCTCTCTGCAACGCAGCCATGTGGCGCTAACTGGAGATACCTGGTGAGCTAGTTGGACCCAAGGGACACTCAGGATTCAAGAGGACTTTATACCCCAAATTAAAACAGCCACAGGGCGTGTTTGCACACGACAGCTCAGCCCCCCCCCTCCCTTCACCAGTGTGCAAACGTGTCCTGTGGCTCGTATTAAGAGGTAGTTTTAATCCCCCTGCCCTATTATGTATTAGGGGCTTACAGAGGAGTTCATTCTAATCACAGGGGTACCCCAACGTATCGTGTTCCCTAGTGTATGTAGGAGTTTTAACTGTATTCTAAGTTTCTTTTAGCATAGCACTGGCTCTAGGACTGGTTAGTCAGAGTCTGTTACCACCAGTACCAATCTGAATTCTTTTTTTAAACTGCACCAAAACCCAACCACTTATAGATTCACCCAGGTACTCTCCTTGCAGTACTCTAATCATTCAGTCTATACTCAAGTACTCATGCACTGGGCCAGGCCTTAGCACATGGACTGCTTCAAACACCTATTCACTATGTATGCAGTCCTCTAACCACCTACACACTTGTCTTTCACACCTTCAATTCCCCAGTCATTATTCATACACTTCCAGCAAACACCCTGTCACTCCCCTTGCACTCCTCTAGTGACCCATTCAGCATCACGTACTACTCCATTCACTGTGCCAAAACCCAAAAACTTATACATTCTCCCAGTTACTCTCCTTGCAGTACTCTAATCATTCAGTCAGTACTCAAATATTCATGCAGTCAGCCAGGCCTAAGCACATGGACTGCTTCAAACCCCTATCCACTATGCATGCAGTCCTCTAAACACCCACACACTTGTCTTTCACACCTTCAATTCCCCAGTCAGTATACATACACTTCCAGCAAACACACTGTCACTCCCTTTGCACGCCTCTAGTGACCCATTCAGCACTATGTACTAATCCATTCACTGCGCCAGAACCCAACCACTTATAAATTCACCCAGGCACTCTCCGTGCACTACTCTAATAATTCAGTCAGTATCCAAGTACTCATGCAGTGACCCAGGCCTTAGCACATGGACTGCTTCAAACTCCTATCCACTATGCATGCGTCCTCTAACCACCTACACAGTTGTCTTTCACACCTTCAATTCCCATGTCAGTATGTATACACTCCAGCAAACACCCTGTCACTCCCCTTGCACTCCTGTAGTGACCCATTCAGCACCATGTACAAATCCATTCACTGTGCCAAAACCCAAACGCTTCTAAATTCACCCAGGCACTCTCCTTGTAGTACTCTAATCATTCAGTCAGTACCCAAGTACTCATGCAGTGAGCCAGACCTTAGCACATGGACTGCTTATGCAGTACTCTAACCACCTACTCACTTGTCTTTCACACCTTCAATTCCCCAGAAAGTATCTATACACTCCAGCAAACACCCTCTCACTCCCCTTGCACTCCTCTACTGAGCCATTTAGCACCATGTACTAATCCATTTACTGCGCCAAAACCCAACCACTTATAAATTCACCCAGGCACTCTCCTTGCAGTACTCCAATCATTCAGTTAGTACCCAAGTACTCATGCAGTGAGCCAGGCCTTAGCACATGGACTGCTTCAAACCCCTATCCACTATCCATGCAGTCCTCGAACAACCTACACACTTGTCTTTCACACCTTCAATTCCCCAGTCAGTATCCATACACTTCCAGCAAACACCCTGTCTCTCTTTTTGCACTCCTCTAGTGACACATTCAGCACCATGTACTAATCCATTTACAGCGCCAAAACCCAAACACGTATAAATTCACCCAGGCACTCTACTTGCAGTACTCTAATCATTCAGTCAGTACCCAAGTACTCATGCAGTGAGCCAGGCCTTAGCACATGGACTGCTTCAAACGCCTATCCACTATGCATGCAGTCCTCTAACCATCTACACACTTGTCTTTCACACCTTCAATTTTCCAGTCAGTATCCATACACTTCCAGCACACACCCTGTAACTCCCCTTGCACTCCTCTAGTGACCCATTTAGCACCATGTACTAATCCATTCACTGCGCCAAAACCCAAACACTTATACATTCACCCACACACTCTCCTTGCACTACTCTAATCATTCAGTCAGTACCCAAGTACTCATGCAGTGACCCAGACCTTAGCACATGGACTGCTTCAAACCCCTATCCACTATGCATGCGGTCCTCTATCCACCTACACTCTTGTATTTCACACCTTCTATTCCCCAGTCAGTATCTATACACTCCAGCAAACACCCTGTCACTCCCCTTGCGACCCATTCAGCACCATGTACTCATCCATTCACTGTGCCAAAACCCAAACACTTATAAATTCACCCAGGCACTCTCCTTTCAGTACTCTAATCATTCAGTCAGTACCCAAGTACTCACGCAGCGAGCCAGGCCTTAGAACATGAACTGCTTCAAACGCCTATCCACTATGCATGCAGTCCTCTAACCACCTACACACTTGTCTTTCACACCTTCAATTCCCCAGTCAGTATACATACACTTCCAGCAAACACCCTGTCACTCCTCTTGCACTCCTCTAGTGACCCATTCAGCACCATGTACTAATCCATTCACTGCGCCAAAACCCAAACACTAAATTCACCAAGGCACTCTCCTTGCAGTACTCTAATCATCCAGTCAGTACCCAAGTACTCATGCACTGAGCCAGGCCTTAGCACATGGACTGCTTAAACCCCTATCCACTATGCATGCAGTCCCCTAACTAACCAACACACTAATAGTTCTGCACTTGTACATTCAACAACAAAAAAAAAATATATTTCAGTTTCCATATTTTAAAAACATTTTTATTTCCATTTATATTAAAAATATATAATGTAATTTAAAAAATAAAATATGTAAAAATAAACAGTTAAAAACTGTAGAAAATCAGTATAAAAAAAATACATATATCTATTATTACATTTAAAAATTATCATTTAAAAAACCTTCAAAATTCACTGAAAAAACCATAGGTTTCAAACATGTTATAGTTAGGAAATAGCATTTAAAAAACCTTAGAAATTCACTGAAAAAACCATAGGTTTCAGGGCTGATATAGCTAGCTGGACATTTTACTCGTACAAAACCATTGAAATTCCTCCGTTATAGTTAGCTCTGCTAACTATACCTCGCGCGCCCGCAATCCACTGCTGATGATGTCACATATTACATCATTCATGACATGGTCAGTGACATCACTGATGACATCACTGATGACATCATCCACGTGACAATCAGATACACCTCATCATACACTAGTATAACCTTTCATCACTCACTGTAAAATACAGAGTACCATATTTCAATTCATTTACACACCAATACAAGTTTCTAAAAACACACTCAGTGATTCCTAGATCTACACACATCTAATCACTTACCTATAGATTCACTCATACATGATGTCAATGATCAATAGAACACTATAAAATATACTTATACACCTATATCGACATTACACACCAGCACACATCCTATTCATTTATGCAGTCATCCTACTCACGTATGCAAACAATGGATCATACTTACATTTAGTCAGCTACACACTTATTCAAACACCACTTAATGTCTTCATATAGATATTAACTCATAGTTAGTGTGTTATAAAATCACTATTAAAAGTATACAGTTATCCATACAGTCACTCATGCAATCAGTGAGTCTTATGTATACTTATTTATATACAACAACTGTCACATACACTGCCTTTTATTTTTCTAGTTTGTTGGACATGTACCATTGAGAGATATATTTGCTCATCACCACACCATAAAGATATTCACTCACCCAAACAACTGTTATAACATGTAATCTTAACCTCATATACCTACTAAATCAACTATTCACACATCTTTGGGCAGTCACACACCCCCACCGAACCACACACACATTCACTCTCCCATACAAATACTCAGTTGACTAATCAATAACTAATATACACTTTCACGTAGCTAGTAACCAACTGGTGCAGCAGTTTACACAACAACTGACAAAGTGATACAGATAGTCACACAGTTTAGTCACTATCCAATATATTTAGTGAGACACCATAAATTAGTCAAATAAACAGTCAATCACACTGCTACTAAATCCTCCATCCAGATATTTATATATCCTCTCATTCTTCAATGCAGATTGCTATATATATAATACATATTTAAATAATGAACCAAACAACATTCACTGGATGATGTCCTCAGTGATGTCATCAGTGATGTAATTTGAGATGTCATCAGCAGAGGATTGCGGGCGCGCGAGTTATAGTTAGCAGAACTAACTATAATGGAGGAATTTCAGTGGTTTTCTACGAGTGAAATGTCCAGCTAACCGTAACAGCCCTGAAACCTATGCTTTTTTCAGTGCATTTCTAAGATTTTTTAAATGCTAATTTCTAACTATAACATGTCTGAAACCTATCTTTTTTCAGTGAATATATATAAATATAGCACTTGCACTTTATCAATATTGCACTGAATTGAAATCTGTTTTTATTTATTAACAGAATCATGGACTGGATATGACCTAAACGTTTGGGCACTTGCCCGAGATTTCTTTGCAAATGGACAGTGTGACCGACATGATGAAAAATTGATATGTTGATTCATAGTAATAAGTGATTGGTATTTAAATTGTTTGTTATCCAGAGAGCATATCGGGAAACAGCAATTATTAGTGGGAATTAAATTTAAGGCGACACAATGTCATTATAAACATGTGAAACTAAGAATAATTCTTCCCAATGAATCAACGTCTAGAGTATGAACAGAGTTTTTAACATATATAATATGATATATTTTTTAAATACTATATATGTAAATCTATTAGTGATTTTAACTAATGGAGTAAGAGAGGTGGTAAAAAAAGTCGATCCAATGCATAGAGATGATGGTGTTTCTCTTACGCAGTCTGTTCACTATATCTATTTCGACAAACAGGTCATGTGACCTTCACTATGTGTTTACAAACGGTGTTCTTTTAGTGATTTCCCAGTGTGAAAAAGGCAAGTGTGCCGAAACGCGTCAAGCAGAGAAAATAAACTGAAGCCTGGATGTTAAAACTCACCCAAGTGTCGGAGTCTGATTTCGGAAGAGAAATTGGAGGTGGTTTGAATATATATATATATATATATATATATATATATATATATATATATATCAAACAACAACAACTCCTTCCGGACTTGCATGGACCCATGGGGAGCGGCGCACACGCTGGCAGAGATAACCGGCAATCTCAACTTGCAAAAATCACTATTCCAATCCGCGCGCTCTCAGGAATCACAGACCCAACGAAGAATTAAGTAGACTGCTGTTTATTCACACAACGCGTTTCACCAATAGGCTTGATCACGTCTGAACAAAATCACTGTGGTAGACAACATATATAACGTAGAGAACAATAAACATAAAGAGAGGACAACAAGTAAAATAAAGTGTTGTATTCAATACACTCCTATTATAAATCATATTGCTGGCACTGTTGTCAATTAAACACATGTTCTCGTACCCTTATTGCAACTGATAAAATTGCGTACTGCAATCTGCATAAATAATAAACATAGAATGGGGACAACGGTGGCGAGTTTGACAATAATAATCAGTAAATACACTTGAATATCTAATGCAGTACTATCCTGCATCAATGTTACTGTTACTGTTAGCATCGTCTATCTTATAGATGAATATTGTCCTGCCCTCATTCCATGTTATAAAATTATGATCTGCAATCAACAACAATGAATGTGCACGTCCTCTCTTATCACGTGGTGTACTGCTCCCGTAACACCTTCTTAAATTATATAAATAGATATACAAAGTCTGAAACACTATTGTATTACATTTGTTCTGTTTGGGACAATAAAGTTGTTACGCTCAAAAGGACTGGCGGTGCCCTGCGCATGCCTATTCCATATCTTAGCAACCAGTGTCCATACCCCTAGAAATCCTTATACTTAAGTAAAAGTATAGTGCTGGAATCTCGACCAAAATTATATCCATTGCTGCATGTGGACAGTCCATTCCATGAATACAGCCGCAGGGTTGCTCGATTTTGTAGTTAAACAAATTATACTACAAATCACATGGCATGTTCGCACATTATCTCAGAGGGAACATTCCCTTAGCAAAAACATCTTATTTCTGTTGACAAGTGTCCTGTAGTAGGGATATGGACTATACTTCATGATGAAAGATTTATACCACTCCCAAATTGTGGTAGACTAACCTAATAGTAAAATAATAAAGGTGCTGTCATATAGGTCGGCCCTACCGGCCCTATTGGCAAGTGCATAAGAGCACACAACTAATATATAGGCATTATCTGTGCACTCTCACACCCAAAAAGTAAAGAGACCAGAAAAAAAGAAAAAATTGTCTTTATCATATTTCAAGCTGTCTTGATACCCACAGTGTATCGTGCTCGTGAGAAAAAAAGGGGGCAAATGTGGAAAAAAGAGAGAAAGGGTAGGCAGCCCGTGCAGGTGAAATCTGGTGAATGGGCCCCTTCCTCCCTTCCTGAAAGTAAACAAATAAAAAAAAAAATTAAAACCCTTATTTAAAAACAGAGGTTACAAAATCTACTGACAGTGCACAATATACAGTTGTATTTCATAAGCACAATACATGCACAGTCATAAACATAGAGAATGTTTCCATTTTTAAAGAGGAATTCATCTATTTCAACACTATCATTCTTTAAGATGTGCGGACAATTCTTCTTCCTGATTTAACCCTCCCGGGATCTTAGTCTGAAAGTCGATGATGAGTTTGGATTCCCTTTGTCTTAATTTGAGAACTCTGTTTCCACCCCTGGGATTCCTTTCTACCTGTTCTAGGAGGATAAATCGTAACTCTTTAGTATTGGAGAGGTGTTTGTCCTTAAAGTGCCGTGCTACAGGATATTTCTGATCAAAATTGGTAATAGCCCTACAATGTTCCAGAATACGTTTTTTAGCCATGCACGTAGTACTACCTACATACCACAGTTTACAGGTGCACTCTATGGTATATATTACGTACATGAAACTACATGTCAAAAATTGGGTAATGTTTTTACTCACACCGTTATATGTTACCTTTTTCTGGGATATGCTATTGTTACACGTTTTACAGAGGCCGCAGGGGTAAAACCCCTTGAGGCCCTGTATGTTGTTAGATGAATAGATGGTAACATCACTATGGATAAGCATATCTCTAATGTTCTTGTTTCTCCGATATGTTATGCTAGGTCTGTCTGGAATGCTTCCACCTATCACAGTATCATTTTTAAGAATGTCCCAGTTCTTAGTGATGATTCTTTTTATGGCCTTTGAATCAGAACCATATGTCATTATCATTCTGGTAGTTTCTTCATCTGTACTAGACACAGGAGGTATGTCGGAGATGGTCTGTGCCCTTTCTACCTCTGCTGCTCTAGTCAGTGCCTTCTTGAGTACCCAATTAGGGTACCCTCTTTCCCTGAACCTACCAGTGATATTCTTACTTTCAAAATTGTATGCTTCTTCAGTATTGCAGTTTCTCTTCGCCCTCAGCAGCTCCCCATAAGGGATACTCCATTTCAGGGTATCTGGGTGGCTGCTGAGGGCGTGCAAGACACTGTTTCCTGCTGTGCTTTTCCGATACAAGGAAGTGTGTACTTTGTTGTCTTTTATTTCTAAATTAACATCAAGATATTCTACTGTGTCTTACTGATGGTACACTTAATATGATGTTGAAATTATTCTCATTAAGTTTCTTAATGAACTCATGAGCCTCTTTTTCGGATCCCTTCCATACGATAAACAGATCGTCGATGTAGCGAAGCCACATCGACACCAGTCTGAAATCCTGCTGTAGAGGCGGATGTGACCGAATGCCTTCCTCCCAGCTCCCCATGAACAAATTGGCGAAGCTGGGAGCAAAGCACGATCCCATCGCAGTACCGTTCACCTGTCTGAAAAGAGCACCGTTGAACAAAAAAATATTGTTTGTCAAACAGTAATCTATCATCATGAGGAGCATCTGCATATGATCGCCATATCTGATGGATCTGGTCTCTAAATAATGTTTGCAAGCCTCCAAACCTTGTTTGTGATTAATGATAGTGTACAGACTATGTACGTCAAGGGTGATAAACATGCTATCCGTGTCCCAAATCACTAAGTGGTGGGAGGCACCATCATTGCAATACTATGTGGATCAGGATATGGTCCCTAGGGGACTGAGAATATTTACAACACCGACATATGAAAAAACAAATCGTAAAATGTTAGAAGAGTGGTCAACTAATTCCGCCCACAGTTCAAGGAGAATGCTGGAAATACTTATAAAATATGCTTGGCTGGACCGAGAGGGGAATTTGGAGGAAATTAAGGAACTAATGGATGATCTAAAGAAAAATATGGACAAAGAGACTCTGGATAAGGCATTAGCTAACACTAAAGAAAGATTAGTCAAACACGAAGATGACATAAAAGCACGGAAAGAGAGAAAGCTTAATCGTGATTATATTGACTATGATGCTGGACGTATTCTCACGTTTAGTCATAAATATGATCATCTATACAAACAAGGTGAATGCGAGTCTGAAAAGGTTAACATCTCAAAAGATACACCTGAAAATGAAGAAGCTACTACAAGTGAAAGTGAATCGGATGTGTCTGTACGAAGTGTGATACTCACAGGACAAAACAAAAAACAGCTTACTTTTTTAGACGAATATCGACATTGCGGAGAGGCCGCCAAACCACGAGGGAGACTCCAATCCCGAAGACAAGAGGAGAAAGGGGACATGGACGGGGGAGAGGAAGAGGACACGGCGAAATCGCCGAGAACGAATCAGACAACGGTGGCAGAAGAGGCAGGGGCCGTAGCGCAGTGGGAAGCAGCAGAACATACGGCAAAAAAACATATTAATGGATGAAACAATGGTAAATAGAACTATTGTGAACTTGTCCAAAAGACCTATAAATCTAACAGAAAAAACAACTCTCTGCCTGGGCCTCTCTTTCTGCCCCTCTAACCCTTCTAGTTACACCAATGATAGGATAGGGGGGACAAAGCTTACGCTGCGAGGGTCGAGGCCAACTCACCACCACCACCTGGGAGGACATTTGCTGGTGGGACCCCGACGCTGTGTGTTCCCTCCGCCGCCGTAGCTTTTCAAACTGCACGGCCGCTGTGGGGGGGAACTACAGCTCCCAGACAGCTTAGCGACACCTGCCAGCACCGCCCACCTCCTGCTCACTGTGTGCCCGGAGGCGCTTATACAGCAGCTGCCCCCTCCACGTCGCGGACGCACACGGGCGACGCCGGGCGAAGCCTGGGCAAAGAGCGGGCCGTCTGTGGCCGTCCGGGGACGACAGGGGACGGGACGGGCCACCCCCCTATAAATCAACTATGGGTAAGCGTAAACACCTTTGCAATGGGGGCCAAGGGAACAAGAAGGCAAAGATACCATAAAAGGCAGATCTATATTATCATATCTGACATCTGCTGTGGGAGTGATCACAAAGGAAATCGCAAACGCAGAAAAAGAACTTGCAATAACTCTGACAGAAACTGAGGAGGCTGGCCACGACCAGGAGGGGGTCACACAAGAGTCTGTAGTCGCTCAACTCGTTACACACTCTGAACCCCAGCCGGATCTAAGCAATGTATTGCCGGTTATAGCAGGCTCAACAGAAGGCAGTCAGCCTTCCCCATCATCTCATGAGAATATACAGACCCCACCACCCGAACTGGGCAAGGGGGATAAGCAAATGAAGAAGTGCAATAAAAAGACTAAGCACATTGATAAAACACCGGAGGCTATGGAAGATGAACTGGTTAATAGACTTAGTAACAAAATTGAAGGGCTCATTAACCTGCATCTCGAGCCGGCACTGACTAGAATTGCCAAGGACATTGTTGATGTTTTAAACACGTGTGTAGCGGGCCTGTTAAAGAGATGCAATGCCCTAGACACCTTTGTCCAAGAATACCGTGAGCTCTTAAACAGAACACCATTCCCACCGATCCTAGACTCAGGGAATCAATTGCAAGGTGTGAATAAAAAAAATGCCACTCTAAGCGAACAACATCAGATAGCACATGTACCTGTAGCTGGGAAGGTTCCTGAGGGGGTTACAAGGTCTCACCTCTCTAGTGGTAGTATAGCAGAAAATTTGCGGAGTTCCACCCTGGCAGGCTCACAACATTCTACTATAGACCCAGCTGAGCTGCCATGCCACTTTAATGTACACCTTCCGCCCCAAGCTGCTCCCTTAGTGGCTATATTAACAGGGGCCCCCCCGCTGAAAAATAATGGGAGTGAAAGTACCCAAGACTTAATGGAGAGAACCAAAACCTGGTGCAAAAACTACTGTAGCGGGGACATGGACATAGTCACCAACATAAATATGGTCAGAAGAGTAGAATGGGTTGGCTCAAGAAGAAAAACGTGTGAGGGAGATTGTGTGGTGATTAATTTTAAATCTTGTCACATGGCAGAACGCCTCTTTTGGGACGGTTCTGATTTGCTAAACTCGGGCATTAGGCCCCTTCCCCTGGGCTACTTTTATCCACCCCCTCAAAATAGGTTATGGCACCCCTCTGTCCTAGGGGTACGACCACCAGACAGAGCACCAGTATCCCTAGCACATGCACATAGAGGCTCTCAGCCCACGATAGAGGGCGGGAACCCACTCAGGGATGTAAGCACAAACATGGAGATCTCTAATGTCCTGGGGTGTACACTGACCAATCGCTTCTCTGCACTCTCAGGAAAGGACGGGAACGATTGGCTAAGTAACCCTCAGGATCAGGCACCTGTAGAAGGGACCCCAACCTCATCCTGCAGAAGTATGAGCTGGAATGTAGCCAGTATAAGGGCCAAAATGGGTGATGTAATATGGAAGGGGTTCTTAAAAACATTTGACATAATATCCCTTCAAGAGACATGGGATGCTCAAAACTGCTTTTTTCTGGATGGTTATTGTCATTTCTATATTCCAGCTAGACAAAGCGCTGCAGGGAGACTGAAGGGAGGGCTGATTAGCTTGTTCTCCTTAGAGATAAAGGGCTCTCTCATGCAGCTCGAAGCAGGATCCCATAACTGTTTTTTAGTGGAACTTTCAGTGTCCAACACAACTAAAGTATTATTTATTAATTTTTACAACTCTATGGAATCAGACAACAATCTAGATTTGCTAGAACAGTTTCTTCTAACTTATAGTCTGAGGTCAAATTCTTTTGACATTCTTATGATGGGGGACCTAACTATTCATCCCTGTGACAATCTGTGTGGTGGTAAGGCCTATGAGGGCCCACCGTTCACTGCACCATCTCATTTTGAACACACGAAACAGGGGGGGGAACTGGAACTTTTTTTGGCAAACTGGAACCTCTATGAGTCGGGTTGTGGGGAGGCTGAAAATAGGATCCCGACATTTAAGGGGAAAGTCAAAGGTACAATCATTGATTATGTATTTTTAACTTCATTTATGCTATTTCAAGTTTTAATATATTTAACAGAGGTTTCTACTTTTAGCGACCACAACCCGGTGATACTCGAACTGATTCCGGGGGACCCATTATCCTTTAGGCCCACATCACAAAAGGTGGTGAGAGAGGTCTCCCTAACGGATCAGGGGAGAAAACTGAAATGGGCAAAAGTGGTCCCAGAGACCTTTTTATCGGAGATCTTATCCACAGTAGAGGTAGAGATTAATACCTGTTTAGATGCTGCGGCTCAAGGCCCTGACATTATTAATGCTTTTAATAGTATCTGTGTACAAGTACACCAAAGTCTACTTATTAAAGGGAAACAGAAATCCCAGACCGGTAAAAGATGGTTTAACAAAAGATGATCACAGTCTCATGCTGCCCTACTGAAGGCCTTGAAGGTCATTGCCAGGGATAGGGGGCTTATAGCCACTCGTAGACGAGCCTACAAACAAGCACTAACTGAAAGAAAACGGGAACTGCGGGATGAAGCTTGGATAAAACTCTTGTCAACTGAAGTACTGAAAGACAGTGGGAAATTCTGGGCAACTGTAAATCAGCCACTGTTTACAAACGATGATAATTCCCCTTTGGACTGTAACATCGTGGATGAGGTCTGGATAACCCATTTTGAAAAGATATACAGCCTCCCCGCAAAGGGCCAATGTGTTTTACCCAATTTGCCCGAAACGTCCTGTCCCCTTTGACTTTTGAGGTCTCTGAAGTTGAAAGGGCCATAGGGGAAATGTCAAAAACACAAGGCTCCCGGACCTGATGGGGTCCCCGCGGATCTGTTCAGAGCTGCCCCAAATATCTGGTCAAAAATCTTAACTAATGTTTTCAACACGATAGGGCCAAATAGTCTTCCAGCATCATGGGCCACATCAATCATTATCCCGGTGTTCAAAAAAGGTGCTAGGCAGGATCCTTCTTGTTATAGACCTATTTCTTTAATTGATTCTTCAGTAAAAATACTAGGTAGAGTGGTTCTACATAGACTGAGTGAGTGGTTGGATGAGAGAGGGGTATTGTCTAATGCCCAATATGGTTTTAGATCAAAACGGAGTACCATTGACCAGTGTCTAAACCTGCATCTTTTAATTAGTAAGTATACGGTGGCCAAGGAGGGGTCATTGTACATGGGGTTTATGGACCTCTCCTCTGCTTTTCGACCTCGTAAATAGGTCAAAGCTTTGGAATATACTTTTAGATATGGGAATCGATGCACCTCTCATACACTTTCTAGCAGACTTGCACTCGGACCTTTCGGCTAAAATCAGAGTCAATACTGAGGGGCGAAGCACTAGACACTTTAGGTCAGAAAGGGGGGTCAGACAGGGATGTATTCCGGCACCCCTGCTGTTCACACTATATATAAACGCCCTTGAGTCACAACTGGGTGAGGTTTCCTTGGACACTCCACGTATAGGAGAACTGGTTATACCAGTCCTCCTCTATGCGGATGATGCCGTCCTCCTTACACGTACTAGGGTAGGCCTACAAAAGCTGTTGGATGCCTTTGAAATTTCATGGAGAACCTGGGCTTAAAAATAAATGCAAAAAAATCCCAGGTTCTGATCGCAGGGAGGGTAAAGCTGAAAACCAAAGTTAAAACCTTTTTCTGTAGTCGGGAAGTGGTCTGCAGGGTACCCACATTCCCTTATCTTGGGGTCGTCTTTGATGGAAAGGGAACTTAGCGCCCACAAAACAACAGTCGTAGTGTGGCGTTTGCAAGGACCGTCTCAGGACTTATGGGGTTCACTAAAAAGTTGGGGGCTAGACCAGTAGAAGCTCTTCTAAAGGTATACAAAGCCAAATGCCTGGCCGTTGCAATGTTTGGTTGTCAAATATGGGGTTACTCCAATCATGACAAAATTCAGTTAATAGAGAACAAATTTCTGAGAGGAGTCCTCTCTGTTCCCCAGTCCACCCCCACCTTTTCCACTCATACTGAAGTAGGGGTTGGATTTGTTACCGATCAAATCAAAATTGCACCTGATATATTGGCTAAAGATCTGGTTGAATGAAGAAATCTCCCTAAACCATACTATATTGAAAAATTGCTTAACACTGGATAATGCTAACAACATTCCATGGCTGGCTTATATAAAATCTGGTTTAAAAAAAATAGGGTGCGTGGTCCTTTTCTCCTCGCCAGAAACAATAACAATAAAGGACATTGCACTGACACTGACACGAAATGTCCTACTGGTCATGTTATCATTAGAGCGAGAGGAGACTGAACTGATGAAACCAGTAGCAAGAGCTAACTATGCCCTGGTTAGCTGCCCAGGCCCTGAGCCATATCTGACTATAGTGAACATCCCATATCATCGGTACCTTTTAATTAGATTTCGGCTTAACCTGATACATTTTTCTTTGGGTTTTTTCCGAACATGGTGTACTCCGGAACGTGCTGACCCCTGTAAATGTGACAATTTTTCAACACAGGATACCCTTCCCTTCTTTATGTTTTGTGACCGTTATAATGATTGTAGAAGGAAGTTTTTGTTCCCAATTTTGAGGGAGGCGGGATTCACACAGGTTAGGCCAGCACTTGTGTATCTACAGCAACTTAATTCACCACGAATAATGTTTCATGTTGCTAGTTTCCTGGTTGCTGCTATTCGTATCAGGAAAAAGACAAATACCTCACTACCGGCCCTAAGTGGCCCTGAATAGCATATCTTTTGCACTTTAAAATGATCCTGCACTGGGAGAGCATAATTTTATGGTAGTCTCTTTTTATAAAGTTTTTTTTAATATATTTATGTATGTGTTATAATGGGTTAAATAGTTCACAATAAGTATAGTATGAACTTTTTATACATCAAGATTTTTAACTATGTAATTAACTGTTGCTCATGATTGTACAAATGTCTTTTATGATATTAAGTTATCGAATAAAGAAATTTGACTGACTGACTGATAGGATTGATCTTTTTAAATATGTTCGCAAATTAAAACTAACAAAGTGGCATAAGATCAAGGGGGATAAGATTAGCCATGATGGAGAGATAATGAAAAGTAACTATGAATATGATTTCAATCTAAGGGATGTAGATGTGCTTAACACTATGGTGGTACTGGGCCATAATGAGGACGGGGCAGAACAGGACAGTACTCCAACACAGTTATTGATTGGACTAGATGTCACAGCAGATATGTCTGCGGACACTGATTTCAAACCATAAATCATGTTTCCTGCCGATATTACCACATGACAGCATTGACACATTTCATGAGTGTGTGAGCAGGGCACTCAACGAAGCAAGACAGAACAAAAATAAACAAACTAATATGGGTGATTCCAACCTGACCTCGAAACAAAGACAAGCCCTCATGTCATTGATTGAGGATGACAGTATTGTCATCCGTCCTGCAGACAAGGGGGGTAATATTGTCATCTTAGATCGTGAACAAAATCTCCTAGAGGCGGACAGACAACTTGCAGATACCACATTTTATGAAACAGTGGATTTCCAACAATATAATGAAAGTATTACCACTATTTGGGAATTACTCACACAATGGAAAGATAAGGGGATATTGACAAGGGAGGAATATGGATATCTCAAGCGAGATTATCCTGTCCTCCCGGTCCTCTATCTCCTTCCCAAGATACACAAGGACCCCAATAGACCACCAGGGAGGCCCATAGTGTCGTCAAGGGGGAGCGTGGCAGAACATGTCTCAAAATATATAGATCATTTTTTGAGGGGGTATGTGACCACTTTGGACAGTTATATCAAAGATACTAAGAAATCCCTTAAAAAAGTAGAAAGCCTAGAGTGGGACACGGATAGCATGTTTATCACCCTTGACGCTTCGCTACATCGACGATCTGTTTATCATATGGCAGGGATCCGAAAAAGAGGCTCATGAGTTCATTAAGAAACTTAATGAGAATAATTTCAACATCATATTAAGTGGTACCATCAGTAAGACACAAGTAGAATCTCTTGATGTTAAATTAGAAATAAAAGACAACAAAGTACACACTTCCTTGTATCGGAAAAGCACAGCATGAAACATTATCTTGCACACGCTCAGCAGCCACCCAGATACCCTGAAATGGTGTATCCCTTATGGGGAGCTGCTGAGGGCGAAGAGAAACTGCAATACTGAAGAAGCATACAATTTGGAAAGTAAGAATATCACTGGTAGGTTCAGGGAAAGAGGGTACTCTAATTGGGTACTCAAGAAGGCACTGACTAGAGCAACAGAGGTAGAAAGGGCACAGACCATCTCCGACATACCTCCTGTGTCTAGTACAGATGAAGAAACTACCAGAATGATAATGACATATGGTTCTGATTCAAAGGCCATAAAAAGAATCATCACTAAGAACTGGGGCATTCTTAAAAATGATAATGTGATAGGTGGAAGCATTCCAGACAGACCTAGCATAACATATCAGAGAAACAAGAACATTCGAGATATGCTTATCCACAGTGATGTTACCTTCTATCCATCTAACAACATACATGGCCTCGAGGGGTTTTACCCCTGCGGCCTCTGTAAAGCGTGTAACAATAGCATATCCCAGAAAAAGGTAACATATAACGCTGTGAGTAAAAACATCACTCAATTTTTGACATGTAGTTCCATGTACGTAATATATGCCATAGAGTGCACCTGTAAACTGTGGTATATAGATAGTACTACGTGCATGGATAGAAAACGTATTATGGAACATTGTAGGGCTATTACCAATTTTGATCAGCAATATCCTGTAGCACGGCACTTTAAGGACAAACACCTCTCCAGTACTAAAGAGTTACGATTTATCCTCCTAGAACAGGTAGAAAGGAATCCCAGGGGCGGGAACAGAGTTCTCAAATTAAGACAAAGGGAATCCAAACTCATCATCGACTTTCAGACTAAGACCCCGGGAGGGTTAAATCAGGAAGAAGAATTGTCCGTACATCTTAAAGAATGATAGTGTTGAAATAGATGAATTCCTCTTTGAAAATGCAAACATTCTCTATGTTTATGACTGTGCATGTATTGTGCTTATGAAATACAACTGTATATTGTGCACTGTCAGTAGATTTTGTAACCTCTGTTCTTAAATAAGGGTTTTAATTTTTTTTTTATTTGTTTACTTTCAGGAAGGAAGGAAGGGGCCCATTCACCAGATTTCACCTGCACAGGCTCCCTACCCTTTCTCTCTTTTTTCCACATTTGCCCCCTTTTTTTCTCACAAGCACAATACACTGTGGGTATCAAGACAGCTTGAAATATGATAGAGACAATTTTTTCTTTTTTTCTGGTCTCTTTACTTTTTAGGTGTGAGAGTGTACAGATAATGCCTATATATTAGTTGTGTGCTCTTAGGCACTTGCCAATAGGGCCGGTAGGGCCGACCTATATAACAGCACCTTTATTATTTTACTATTAGGTTAGTCTACCACAGTTTGGGAGTGGTATAAATCTTTCATCATGAAGTATCGTCCATATCCCTACTACAGGACACTTGTCAACAGAAATAAGATGTTTTTGCTAAGGGAATGATCCCTCTGAGATAATGTGCGACCATGCCATGTGATTTGTAGTATTATTTGTTTAACTACAAAATCGAGCAACCCCGCACATTGGTTGCGGCTGTATTCATGGAATGGATTGTCCACATGCCGCAATGGATATAATTTTGGTTGAGATTCCAGCACTATGCCTTTACTTAAGTATAAGGATCTCTAGGGGTATGGACACTGGTTGCTAAGACTAGGCATGCGCAGGGTGCCGCCAGTCCTTTTGAGCGTAGCAACTTTATTGTCCCAAACAGAACAAATGTAATACAATGATGTTTCAGACTTTGTATATCTATTTATATAATTTACGAAGGTGTTACGGGAGCAGTACACCCACGATTAACAAGATGTTGTGATAAGAGAGGACGTGCTCATTCATTGTTGTTGATTGCAGATCGTAATTTTATAACATGAAATGAGGGCACGACAATATTCATCTATGAGATAGACGATGCTAACAGTGACAGTAACATTGATGCAGGATAGTACTGCATTAGATATTCAAGTATATTTACTGATTATTATTGTCAGACACCGTTGTCCCCTGTCTATGTTTATTATTTATGCAGATTGCAGTACGCAATTTTATCAGTTGCAATAGGGGTATGAGAACATGTGTTTAATTGACAACAGTGCCAGCAATTTGATTTATAATAGGAGTGTATTGAATACAACACTTTATTTTACTTATTGAAAACTGCTGGCCGTTTTGAAAATGTTGTCCTCTCTTTATGTTTATTGTTCTCTATGTTATATATGTTGTCTACCACAGTGATTTTGTTTACACGTGATCAAGCCTATTGGTGAAACGCGTTGTGTGAATAAACAGCAGTCTACTTAATTCTTCGTTGGGTCTGTGATTCCTGAGAGCGCGCGGATTGGAATAGTGATTTTTGCAAATATATATGTATATATATATATATTCAGTTCACACATGCATACAACATTGATGATTTTGTGCTTGTATTCTGTTAGTTCTAATATATTTGCATGTATTGTCCTGTTGTCAATGTTGATTCTCCTGTTGCCCATGTTAACAATGTAAATACTGTGTGTTTTTCCTGAACTAGCTTTGTGCCTTTTACATAATTGCCCTTTTGCTTTTTCAGTGAACTAAAAGAATTATGTTCGTAGCTGCATGTGTTGATAACATAGCCTTGGAAAATCCTTACAAGCTCATACACAAAGTAGTGAAAAACAAAATAACCAGACATGACAAATGTGATCTAAAGAAATAATTTAAATCACATCTTAGTAATTAAAACATGTCTATTTTGAATGTATATATATGTTTTACACTGAGGGATATCCACTCCTGTAGTAATTACTGTACACAGATGAGAACTGGTAGGTGAAAAGAAATTACGGGCACACTGAAACTAAACTGCCTTTGATAAGTATGGATTTCACGTAAGTCATGTACAAATTAAATGATTAAAGTTTTACATCTTAAGTACAGCTTCTTCCAGATCTATTTAGTTTCATGTTTTAGTTTTTTGGCGCTAAAAATATTATAGTCAACCATGCCACAATTTTGAAGACAAATGCAAAAAAATCAAAGCATCCGAAAAAATATGCCGTTATGACATCTCACCTAGGTGGTCTATGTACTATGTCTTCTAGAGAATATGTTCCGAGGATATTTTCAGAACTTTTATTTAGTGATTAGTTATTAAATTTGGTGAAGTTGGGTTATTAGGCAAATTAGATGAGTAATACGGTCGTGTTACAAGCAAAAAAGAAATTGCAAAATGTAATGGGTTCTAAATATTATTAATTGACTTCTTTCCACAAAATATTATATCAACCTGTTTATCTCTGTATAGAGTAAAACAATATAACTATTAATACAGAGACAGGTGGGATTGGAATTATTGGCAGAGAAGTCTGAAATCAATGCCAATTAAATGACATATACCCAGATGTGAACATTCTGTTTAGTATTCACGGGAACACTTGCTTTCTCACCTGTAAACAATTCTTTGAAAACAGTGATTAAAGCTGTTCAAATTTTTAATAAACACAAAATAACCATTTAAAAATTAGATAGGAAGCAAGGATAGAAAAATGCATCAAATACAGAACATCTTCACTGCAGAAACCTACTTAATCATCCCTAAACTATCCCAAAGTAAAAAAAATGGGCGAGCTGTGTTCGTTATTCAACATACTTAATCTATTGCATTAATACATCTATATGGGAGTTAAGTAGGATAAAGACAAATTAAGTAAAGCTATCTATAGTGAACCCGGTGCCAGGTAGTTAAGCATGTTAACTACTCAGTGTTTTTGTATATATATATATATATATATATTTTCACTGAAAAAAAACATAGGTTTTACACATGTTATAGTTAGCAGGACTCATAAAAAACCAATGAAATTCCCCCGTTATAGTTAGTTCAGCTAACTATAACTCGCGCGCCCGCAATCCACTGCTGATGACGTCACATATTATATCGTTCATGACATGGTCAGTGCAATCACTCATGACATCACTGATGACATCTCAAATGACATCACTGATGACATCACTGATGACATCATCCATTGAGTATGTGTTTCTTAACAATTTTAATATGTTTAATATATATAGGGAAAGGCCTGTTGAAGAATGAGTGGGTGTACAAGTGTGTAAATGGATGATTTTCTGTGGTGGTAACTAACTCTATAAGTGAGTCATTAAATGTATCTTACTGCAGACTAGTGACAACTGTGTAAATGTTGTATGTTTCTGTATGTTGGTGTATAAGTGGCTGCATGGTTTTGTGAATACCTATATGAGTGTCTATATGAGTTATTGATTGCTTGTCTGAGTATCTGTATGGGTTCCTGAGTGTTTGTGTGGGTAGGGTGTGTGTGACTCTATGCATAGATGTGTGAGTGGGTGATTCTATGGGTGCATGGTTTTAAGAGTGCATCTGTGATGGACTGTATGGTTGAGTGAGTGTATGTATGGGTGTGTTAGGGATTGAATGTATATCTCAGTGGTACATTTGTGACTAACTACATATGTGAAAGGCAGTATATGTGCGTGTAAGAGTATATAAGTGAGTAGACGTGAGAGTGTGTGATTGTGAGAGTGACTGTATGAATGAGTGTGTGCTTGCATCAACGATTCTATAAGAGCGTAAGAATGTGATACTATTTTTATGAGTAAGTGAACTTGAGTGTGTATAACCACATAGGTGAGTAAATGGGAGTGTGATTATTTGCATGACTGAGTAGGTGTGAGAGTACCTCTATGGATGATTGGTAGTGTGTGAGTGTCGATATAGGTGTATAAATGCATATGATAGTTTTGTATGTTGTGACTGCAAGTATGAGTGACTGTACAGGTGAATGAGTGGAGATGTATGTAGACCTAAGAGTTAATAAGTGGCTATGTAGTTATTGGTATTGCAGTATGTATGGTTTTGAGAATGGAACTCTTAAATTTTGAGTCGGTGTATCAAAGGTTATATTAGGATGTGAGAAGATGTGGTAATTTATCACATGGATGAAGCCATCAGTGATGTCATCAGTGATGTCATTTGAGATGTCATCAGTGATGTCATGAGTGATGTCACTGACCATGTCATGAGTGATGTAATATGTGACGTCATCAGCAGTGGATTGCGGGCGCGCGAGTTATAGTTAGCTGAACTAACTATAACGGGGGAATTTCATTGGTTTTTTACGAGTGAAATGTCTAGATAACTATAACATGTGTAAAACCTATGTTTTTTTTCAGTGAAAATATATATATATATATATACAAAAACACTGAGTAGTTAACATGCTTAACTACCTGGCACCGGGTTCACTATAGATAGCTTTACTTAATTTGATATTCGATCTGTTTGAATTCCTTTGGCCTAGGGACTCCCCAAACATTAGCAGGACGACCGAACACAATCTCATATGGGCTAAGCCCTACTCGAGAGTGTACAGTCGCTCTAGTGGACAGTAGAGCTAAAGGCAGTGCATCTGGCCAAGAGAGACCAGTGGAAGCTTGAATTTTAGCAAGTTTCAGCTTCAAGGTACCATTGTACCCTTCAACCAAACCTGCTGACTGTGGATGCAGTTTTTTACCACTCTTTCCGCACACTTAGTAATTCCATCATTCTTCCATACTGGAGCTAACATTTTACAGATCCCTTTCAAACTGATGTGCGCCGCTCCATGCGCCATCGTGACTACTGCGAGCACATACGCATCAGGTAACATCCAACGCTGCTGTTCAGACAAATCAACCCAACATCCACTTGAATCCATTTTACCCGTTTTCTCCTTCCATTCATTCTTCTCATTTTCAGTTGCTTCATTCTGGATTGCCTTTACACTTTCAATCGTATTCTCACACATCCCTGATTCAGCAATCCATCTTGCAGACGTTGCAATGTACATTCGACTCGTCATGTTCTTGGCCGTTTCTTTGGCGACCTCATCAGCGAACGCATTCCCACGGCCAACATCATCCGTAATCTTTCGATGTGCACTGCACTTCACAATCGCAACTTCATTCGGTAGGGTCAGAGATTCCAATAGATCGCGGACTAACTGTCCATGTTGGATCTTAGTCCCATGGGACGTGAGAAAACCTCTTTCTTTCCACAGACGTCTAAAACTATGTGCTACGCCGAAGGCGTATTGGCTATCAGTAAACACATTCACTCTCTTTCCCTTGGCTAAAACACACGCTCTTGTTAATGCAATTAATTCTGCAGCTTGAGCAGAATTCTGACTTACTCTTGCGGTCTCAACAATCGTACTCAAAGTCGTGACTGCATACGCGGCCGTCACTTCACCATTCTGTAGTTTGAAACACGACCCATCGACATACAAAGTGCCATCTGGATCTAGTAACGGAGTATCTTTTAAATCAATCCTACCTTTTGTCGCTTCCTCAGTTCTGAAACAACAATCATGGGGCTCTGAATCACTCGACTCCTGAGTAGTCGGCAACAGCGTTGCTGGATTCAATATGTTGCATCGCTTGATCTGAATGTGACTTGCCAAAAGCGTCAGCTCATAGCCTGATAGTCTAGCACTGGTGAGGTGCTGAGTTTTTGTTCGATTCATGACTGTATCCACAGCATGTGGAACCATGACTACTAACATGTTGTTCATGACTAGTCCAGCAGACTGTCGAATAGACACTGCAGCTGCTGCTGTAGCTCTCAAACAACTTGGCAATGCTCTGGCTACCGGGTCTAATGTGGATGAGAAATATGCACAAGGCCGCTGTTTGTCACCAAATTGTTGCGTTAATACACTCAACGCACAACCTTCTCTTTCATGGACATATAAAGTAAACGGCTTACTGTAGTCAGGAGTACCCAACACAGGAGCTGAACACAGCGCATCACGTAAGTCGGAGAAGCTCTGTTGACATTCATCAGACCATGGCAAAGGGCTCGGAACACCTTTTCCAGTCAGGGCCACCAATGGTTTCGCCATGAGAGAAAAATTTGGGATCCATTACCTGCAGTATGACGTAATACCCAAAAACGCACGTACTTCTCTCTGTGTGCTTGGTATAGTCATCTGCGAAATTGCTTTGATTCTCTCTGGGGTCAACCTTCTTCCCTCCTTTGACAAAAGATGACCTAAGTAGGTCACTTCTTGGCAACAATATTGCAGTTTAGAAGGTGAAACCTTGTGATGTAAGTCTGACAAATGACGTAATAAAGAAATTGTAGCTGTTTTGCAAGTTTCCTTGTCATCAGCAGCCAGTAAAAGATCATCTACATATTGGATCAGAGCAACACCAGGAGGAAGTACAAGAGCATCTAATTGACTCTTCAATGCTTGGCTGTAAATTGAGGGGCTCTCACAATAACCTTGTGGAGCGCGTTTGAATCTGAAGCTGCGACCTCCTAAGGAGAAACCAAAAATGTCTCTACTTTCCTCGGCTATCGGAATGCTGAAGAAGGCATTCTTCAAGTCGATCACTGTAAACCATGAGGCTGAGGCAGGAATCAACGTCAATAATGCAGTGATATCTGGTACCACAGGAAACTGCGGAATCACTATTTTGTTAACTTCTCTGAGGTCAATCACGAATCTGTAGATTGGAGGTTTAGACGGGTCAGTGCGTTTTAAAGTCGGCAGAACAGGACTATTGCAGACATTTCCTCTAGTTTCCTCTATCACATCTTTCTGTATTAAGTCTTTCACGATCAGAAAGAGTGCACGTTCACCTTCATTCGAAATCCGATACTGTGGGATTCGTGGGAATCTAACATTCGCTTTCAGACTTACCACATAAGGGGGAATTTCCAAGAGGCCTACATCGTTAGGACCAGTCGCCCAAAGAGTATCAGGGAGAGAACGCAGCTCCGGTGGGAGCTTATCCATCGACATATACATTGGAGAGATGACTCTTTTGCCTAATGTGAGCTGTACTCCTGAAGGAGAACAGTACAGTGTCGCATGCAGGCGTTTCAACAGATCTAAACCAAGCAGATTCTCATTACAACCGGTCGTTAGGATAAGGGGTGCTTCTAGTTCGCATGGCCCAACAGAAATTGACAAAGGACTAGAAACAGGATTGTGGACAGGGGCGCCTGAGAAACCTACTGAAGTGTTCGTTAAGCCAGACAAAGGTGTGCCAGGGAGTTTCGCATGCATAATTGAACTTTTTGCCGCACCAGTATCCAACAGAAACGGTTCGACCACGCCTGATGTAACTACTGCGACATAAGGTCCACTCTGATCAACTGGAACTGATACTACTCCCTCTCTTTGCCTGTGGCTGTCCTAGTACTCGCTTCTCTGATTCTCTTCATTATGATCATAGTAATCCTCAACATGATACTGTGGAGATCTACCTAGTTGCGCAGGTTGTACATTTCGCTGATCGAAATAATTTGATGGGCGATCGGCCTGTGGTGTCATTGTACCACGTCCTCTACCTCTAGGAGCTTGCATAAACCCAACATTACCTCTCTGAGCTGGGACACCACTAGTCTGTGCGTGCAGTACCGGACACTCATTCTTATAATGACCCTCCTTTTTACAATAGGCACACTGATTCCATGCTAACTGTTGTCGGGAAAAACCATAATTAAATCTTTGGGACGTCCCTTGCTGGAATTGTGGCTGTTGCTGAAACTGGGGTCGCTGCTGTGAATCTGACTGATTCGAGCGAGGCGGATACGCCTGTTGCAATAGTACTTTAGTCTTCAAATCTTTTGTCTTCTTTTCTGACTTTTCCTTCTCTTCTTTCTCTCTATTCTCGTAATACTGAGCAGTTGCAAGTATCTGTGCTGTCGTCGACACTGCCCATGCACTTTCAGAATCCTTTAACTTGTTACTAAGCTCAGGTAGTAAATTAAACACGAACTTGTCGAAAAACAACCTCTGGCCTCCCTCAGTACTCATATCTTGCCCACTGTGGTCTACGAAGGTCTCTTCAAATCTAGTGAAAAAGTCAGAGACGCTTTCGTCCTTCTTTTGCTTGCATGCCAATAGTTTATCCCAATTAACTCGTAACGCTGGCATCAGCGTTTTCATCAGATTAATTATTCTGCCAGGTAAGGCAGCAATCAGAGGTTCAGGTTTAGCACCGCCAACTTGTTGCGCATCTGCTGCTACAATAGCTGGCCAATCACCTCCTAGAGCGACCGGGTGGTTCTCTTGCCGAATCTTGGCCCATATCGGCTGTGGCACTACATTGCCAAATAGCATTTCAATGTCTGCCAAATTCATGACACACGCTTGAACTGTCTGTGTTAACTCTTTATAATAACCAGCAGGGTTTTTACGCGGGTCCGGCAGCGCTTGTTTTACTGCTAATACTTCGGCCCGCTTCCAAGGGATGTGTATCCACACTCTCTGGAATTGTGCCGGAGCAGCTAAAATACCCTGAGCCGCATCAGCTTGAACTGCATCACGCCATATCGGTGGAACTTCCCTCATCGGATATTGACCTCGTCTTTTCCTAGTAATCGGTGAACCATCAGGGTCTCTTGGCGCTCGAAGAGGGAAATCATCCCTATAAGCTAAAATCAGTTCTATCGCTTCCCTTACTTCTGAACCTATCACCATTCCTGCGGCAAATTTCTGCTGAACATTTATCAGATCAGAGGGGACAGAATCTAAGTCATCATCTTCCCATTCCTCACGCACAAGAGAACACATCACGTCAAAAACGTAACGTTGAGTTGGTTCATTCCATTGCATAAAGGTATCTAACACTCTTCGTGCATCATACTTCGCAGCTTTCGACATCCACCTAAGAGCTGTCGAATCTAACATTTCTCGTTCCTGGGGACCAGGAAGCTGGCTACGTCTCTGTATAGAGTCAGAAACGGGGGTCCCAATTAAAGACCTGTAGAGAGGAGTTAAGATATTAGTTACAGAGTCGGTTATTTTCCGACGAACGGAAAGCGGAGTCAGAATGTCCACAGGGTTCGGGGACAGGGCAGCTGGAGCAGATGAAATAGTAAGGGTGGGAGTAGTAGGTAAAGCAGTTTGCGAAACGACAGGCAAAGGCGGAACAGGCGACCCAGGAAGAGGGGGTGCCGAAGGAACATTAACCACGGGAAAGACAGGAGCTGGAATCAAAGGGAGTGGAGCAACTATTCCAGGCTGACCAGCAGCTGGCTGTACAACAGGTAGTAACTGTGGTACTGTAATACCATGTGCATACGGTGGAGGTGAATTCAACAGGTAAGACAACAGGGGATCCTTTTCATGGTCCTCTATCGGCTTAGTAGGACAAGATGGCAATACAGGGTAACATTTATCAATTGCCAAATTATATTTTCTATTCGCCATCTCCATTGCTTTCTCAGTCTCGTTGACATGCAGCTGCCTAGCAGACTCCATTAAAGTCAACCCTTTCTCTTTCTGTTCTTTCTTCGTCTTCCTAATTTCTCTCTGTTTGGCTTCTTTACGCCATACGCGAAAAGAATCAAACATTGCCGGCCGGGCTTTTCTTTTAAACAACTTCATTTCTAGATTGTCTAGAATTTCGCTTTCGAAGCTACCATGCGGTGGCCAACTAAGGACACCATCTTTTCTGGTATAACGGACCCATACTTCATTATACGCAATAGGACCTACACCATGTTTACAATAGAGCTCATATGTAGGAGTTCTAATCGGAGGAACCGAACACGAATCCTCCAACCGGGAATCCCCGTTGCAACGTAACCAGGACAGGAAACAATTACTACTGTTAGTCATGATAAACAAAAACAAATTCCAACCAAAATGCGCATGGAACTTAGGCCTACCAAAATGAACCAATACCAAAACAAAGATTATCTAAACAAGAGCAACCAATGATAATCTACGAATTAAACCAGAGCAACAAAGAACGACCAAACTGAGCGCAACCCACTTAATACTTAACTGAAATGTGGAAGACGTCACCAAGGAGAACCCGTCTACGTCTCGCCGTACTAAGGTCTGCACCTCGGGTCCAAGACAGGGCGACAGTCAAGGCAGCGGTCCTCTGTAGCCGTCTGGGAACGGGAACCCTCGTGGAAGAGATCGTCGGGCCACTTTTACGACATGCAGGGATCGATGAAGCGGGGTACCTCCCTCCGGAATCTTCACACGAAACTTCTCGAACTTTTCAGGCTTTGGACCGGTACCGGATGACGTCGCCCCACGTTGGGCGCCAATTTGAGGTTCTGGACTTTTAAGAGTCCAGAGGTGTCAGGGAAACAACACCCGAAGACCCCTGAGTTCCTTCCTGTCTCGGTGCACAAATAAACAGAGACGCGGGTTTCTCGATGGTGGCGTCAGAGACCAAGATTTATTCACTGCAGGGACACAGAAGTCATAGGAACCACACAGAGGCAGAATCTACGAGACTGTTCAAATTGCATTAAGTGGGTTGTTCCTTAAATACACGAAAAATGTCTTTAGGCAACATTACACGAATATTTCTCATGCCCAACCCGGTATCCCAAACAAACAGTAAAAAAAACATCAAACAATAATTAGTCGTAGGTTTTCGGTATTCGATCAGGTCCCCTTGTCAGTTTTCCATTCTTTGCCCGATCCTCCCCATCATAAAAATTGTAACCTCCCCATTGTAAAAACCCAGAAGGAGAGGAGCAGAGCCAGGTGTAAAGGATTGAAAAGTAGGATAAGAGGTGTTTATGGATCATAAACGGGCATGGCTACCGTCTTCGGCCTTTCAGTCAGGACAACGGACACGAGAACCAGTATAGCAGGACTGGCCTCAGGCAAGGGAGGCAGCTTGATTCTGCCTAGTCATGCAGCGTCAGCCTTTCTCGGGGCTCGAGCTTACGTATCCTTAACAAGGTGATTCTGCCGGGGTCATCGCCCGTTCATTGACTATGTGAGGGCAAGAAACAAAATGGATGCCGTAACTAAAATGGATGCCATGACTTAACAACAGAATGCCCTATTTCTCAGTGAATTCATGCTAGTTGCGCAGCGAAAACACTGTCATGCATATAATGGATCATTTACGGTTCATTGGTACCAAAATCGTGTCAGTACTACGATACCGAATACACGGGTTCGGATCGCTACAGAACCTCAAGGAGGGGGACTTTAACATTTTCAATAACCCTAAGGCGGCGCTGGAGCATGCGAAAAAGCTAAAAAGAAGACGGTGTGAGGACTCAACTGACCAAGATGATGAGGAGCAGTAGTGTATGCGAGCAAGGCAAGAAATAACAGCGGTCTACATTGGGCTCGGACTTTAGCTAATGTCTAATGTTTGGTTCTATATAATGCCGCATTTGAGGTTTTGTCCTGCTTTGCATGGTAGACCACTTAGATACATGATGTCTTACAGAATGGTTATATTAAATTTTTTGCAATTGTAATTGATTTGATCAGCCACCTTCTACCTTAGTAGGAGGCTAATAGCACTCTGTCGCTCCCCACCTGGGAGTACCCCGATTGTTTTGTCTTTTCTGGGGGTTGGGTTTACTCAGGGTAGGGATGGCTTTAGCAAGTTGAGTGTGCTGAAGTGGGTGGGGGGTTGGTTTGGGGGGGTGGGGAAGGGATGTTGGGCATCTTCCAAAGGCATTGCAACTGTACCATTGCAGCTCATTACTAATGTGTGGCACAGCCATTTCTTCCAGTTCTTGATGTGTAGCAAGTATGGGAGGTAGTGTAAAATTCCTCACATGGAATGTGCATGGATTGAATAGCCCCCAAAAAATCTGCTCTGTTATTGTGTACCTGCAGAGGCTTGATGTCTAGATAGCATTTTTGCAGGAGATTCACCTCACAAAGATCTCTGAGAAAAGTGTGGGTACACGTTGGGCTGGGGTGCCGGTGGCTTCCTCCTACTCCAGGGGCATAATGATCCTTGTCAGGAAGTGTGTTCCATTCACCATGCTTGGATTAGAGACGGATGAGAAGGGCAGGGTGGCGCTAGTCCACGGCAAGCTGGGTGGCGTGAGGGTCCTCCTGGTTAATGTTTATGGTCTGAATGTGGATGACCCTTCCTTTTTTATTGAAGTTTGGCCCCGAATCTCCATGTTTCCTCCGGCGGAAATACTCTGGGGTGGAGACCTTCATATCCTCAGTATATGGGACGTGGTCCCGACTAGACTATTGGCTCGCATCTGAGGTTGCATGCACTTGGGTGGTCCATGTTAGCCATTTGACCAGGACGTTCTCAGACCATTCTCCAGTACTCCTTGAAATATGAGTCCTTGAGTGCAAAAGGCCTCAGTTTACATGGCGGCTACAGCAGACTTCCCTGATTGACTCAGTTTTTAAGAGTGCCATTGGTTCAGCGATAAGTAACTACTTCCAGGAAAATGAGGGTACTGTGGGCAGCGCAGGGGTCCTGTGGGAAGCATTTAAAGTTACAATTCTGGGTGCATGCATCAGCGCGCAAGCTAGAGTCCTGAAGGACTTGCGGCGTAGAATCAGCAGGCTGGCAACAGAAATATCTACTCTGGAGCGGGAGTATGAGTGCAACCTGGCCCTAGAAACGCTTGCCGCAGTGAGAGACCTTGTGACTGAGCATATCGAAACAGTTGACCAGGAGATGGCACACAGATCGAGATGAAGCAAAGCACGCTACTATGGGGAGGGGGGCAGGTGCAGCCAATCGCTGGCCCAAAGGTTGGCAGCGCCAAGGTGCCAGGATCACATCACGGAAATGCTGGAGAGGGAAGGCGTTATGCAACATTCCTCATCTGAGATCAGTAGGGTAGTGTTGGATTTTTACTCTATTGTGACAGGGCGCACCCGCCGGCAGCTAGAGGATATTGCGCTTGGGTGGCTGTCAGCGGGCCAGAGGGAATATCTCATGCAGCCCTTTGATGTAGAGGATGTCAAACTTGCCTTAATGTCTCTTCCCACATGTAAGGCAGCGAGATTTGATGGGCTCCCAAGTGAGTTCTACAGAGTTTACATAGAGGAGCTGGCATCAGGCTTTTAGATGTCTATGCGGAGGCATATGACATGGGGGGGCTTCTGCCAACACTCTAGAAAGGCTCTTATTGTTACGCAACTAAAGACAGACAAAGAGGCCAACAGGTGCGACTCATATAGGCCCCTCTCAATCATCAACATAGATGCCAAAATCTTAGTGAAGATGATAGTCAACAGGTTGCAGCTGCTAGTACCTAAGCTGGTCCTCCAGGACCAGTCTGGATTTGTGCTCACTAGATGGACAACACACAATTTGCGTACGATCTTTACAACTTTGGAATATTTTGAGCCAGATTTCCAGGCAGCGTCTGTGCTGCTAGATGCAGCGAAAGCGTTTGACTCCTTGCAGTGGGAGTATATGTTAACTGTGCTACTGTGTATGGGCCAGCCACAGTTTTTCCTTAAATGGATCCAGCTATTGTACACTGAGCCAGTAGCCCAGGTACGGGTAAACAGCTGGGTATCTAAAGCATTCCCAGTAAGAAGAGGTACGAGGCAGGGATGCCCCCTGTCGCCAATGCTCTTTTTGCTTGCGCTTGAGCCCTTGGCCTGTAAGCTTCGTGAACAACATGCACAGGCAGCGCTGTGGTTTCCCAGAAACCACTAGTGGTCTCACTATATGCCGATGATATGCTGCTTTATGTTTGCGAGCCTGCCACGCATCTCCCGGAACTCCTGCGTGAGTATGTGGAGTTTGAGAGATTTTCAGGATTAGGAATAAACTGGGCAAAGTCAATAGTTTCCCATTGACGGCTGGTACCCAAGAGGTGGAGCTGGACTTTTAGCTTTCTTGGTCGAAGGACTGGGTGAAGTACCTGGGGATATGGCTGCTTAGGGAACCTGATAAGCTAATCTCCATGAACTATGGCCGAGTCATTACACAGATCACAGACCAAGCGGCGCAATGGGCCAAGTTGCCTCTCTCGCTGGCTGACAGAATTGCGGAAACAAAAATGCCAATTTTGCCCAAACTCCTTTATGTATTTTTCAAAATCCCCTTAAGGCTCAATATCGCATTATTCAATACGCTGCAGTCGGCTTTACCAGGGGAGGCAAGAAACCAAGATGCATTTGGAGCGTGCTTACACAACCATTTGAGCTGGGGTCTGAAGCTCCTGATATGCGATTGTACTATTTGTGTGTGCAGGTACAGTTTGCGCACTACTGATACTTTCCACAGCGGTTCTTTCCACATACCACAATTGAGGCGGACACTGCGAACACGGTGCCTCTGTCAGCGGCAGCGCTATTG
Organism: Triturus cristatus; assembly: GCF_964204655.1. Classification (NCBI taxonomy): domain Eukaryota; kingdom Metazoa; phylum Chordata; class Amphibia; order Caudata; family Salamandridae; genus Triturus; species Triturus cristatus. Next base: position 851,659,785 of record NC_140588.1, on the reverse strand, counting down.
GGAGGAGGTGGCAGCTCGAGAACTGAAATTAATTTGGTCCACTGCACTGCGTGGGCATGGAAGGCTCTGGCTAAGAGGGCACAGCTGGACTATCTATATTCCCCAGCATTACCACATTACCCAGAAATCTCTGCGACTCAGGAGCAGGCAGCTGTGAGAGCACTGGGGGCAGTAGGGGTCAAAAAGCTGGGAGATCTGTATGAGAATGGCCAGATCCGGTCTCTTGAGGACTTGCAGGGTGGATGGGATCATGGTATGATGCTTGGCTTCACATTTGTAAGGGTGTGGCAGGCGGTCAGAACCATTTACCCTGATTATCCTGCAGAGCCAAGAACATTGCTGGCGCTACAGGCGGTGCTAGCAGGGGAGTAATGTAAGGGTCTGATAACTAAAGTGTACAATGCATCACTGAGAGAAAGGGAATTCATTGAAAGCCCTTCTTACAACAAATGGAATGCGGTGCTTGGGTCCTCAGTGTCGCTGGAACAATGGAAGTCTGGCTGCGAGCTGAAAGGCCGTTTGACGGCAAACTGCAATCTCCGCATTATTCTTTTTAAATATCTGCACCAGCTATACTATACACCAATTAAAATGCGGAGGTTTGGGCTGCAGGAGACTGCATGCTCTGTGAGGTGTGGGCAGGATGATGCAGAATTTATGCATCTTGCATGGAGCTGCAATAAAATATTCACATTCTGGACTCAAGTAACGAGAGTGCTCACTGAGGTTGTGTTAGGAAACGTGATGTGCACACTTGATATTTGTCTACTAGGCTGATAGAAGAAGCTTAAGCCATGTAATCAGTGAATTGTTGCTGTCTCGACTCAGTTTGCCAAGCGGGCAGTGGCGCAATGCTGAGGGGCCAAAACTACCCCAATCATAAAAAGTGGGTCCTTGATTTGATATATTGTAGAGAACAGCTGGGGGCCTATGCAGAGGAACTTCCTGAGGCCTCTCGGCCGAAGGACTTTTGGGCTCCACTAACTGTGTACTTACTTGGGAATCCAGACTTGCAACAGATACAATGCATAAATGTGCGGGCTGCAAATGTTGGAAAGGGCTGGTTATATTGCAATAGGATGCCATATTCATGATGTATAAGATACTATGGGTTCAGGAATAACAGCATGCAGTACCGAAAATGGGTGGGATTGAGTTGAGGGTTGTTCGTTGAGTACTTTTTCTACTAAAAAGTGCTTGTACTGATATATGATCGCAATGGTTGGTTCCAGCTGTGGGACTATGTATACATGTGTTACAAGCTGCTCAATAAAAATATTTAAAAAAACAAAAAAAAGTTGGCTTTGGTGCTGTGGGCACTGTGAAGTAACAAACAAAATTGCTGTTGCATATTTAGAATCCCCAGGTCTCCCCTAGGTTTTCAAGGCATGGGGGGCTTGTAAACATGAGCAGGGGCTTTATAAAAGAGGTTTTATGAACCCTATTGAGGAAGAAATTAAACATTTCATTTTCGCCATTGAAAATAGTTGGTCACATAGACTAACATGGCAATGTTTTATGAATGCATGACTATAGGAAAATATAGAAAATACCATTCAAGGACTGAATAGATTGGTATTGATAAATACAACAATTTGCAATTGTTGAATTTATCCTAACATGTACAGAAAAGGATTATAAGACTTTTTTTCTGTAAGCTAAAATCCAGCCTCTAGCAATCTCCCCTGAGTGGTCAGCTCTGGGGGGATTAGCCAATCCGCCTTGAATAAATCATAAGTGATCTGGCAGGGCAAGGACTATCTGATTTTGAGTGCTCTGTGGAGCAGAGGAATGCCAGAGCAGGGGGTTGGGCCATAAAGCATCTGGCTTCACAAGAGGAACAGGTCAAACAAGCCTGCCAGTAAGGGCCACCCACTCTCCCTGCTAGATGGGAGGCTTAAGGAAAGAGTTTACAGATATTAGTGGGGAGAGTTTATGAAAATTAGCTGTACTCTGAGTTGGGTTTAGTGAGTTCTTGCTACTCTGCTGAAATTTCAGCCATGATGGATTTTGAGAGAATAGTACTTGCTGGGGCAATACTGTGCCATACTTTGAGAGACGTTTTCATGCTTTGGGGTGTTGTCTTGCACCCTATTGGACAAGGGTGCTCCCTTCCTTGTCGCCAGAGAACATTGGATAAATATGCGAGAGGTGCAGAGCCCCTCAGTTCTGCTGTTTGAAACTACAAGAAGAAGGAAGATTGCCCTGCAGGAATCCTAATCGGCACACAAGGGTCTGCCTTGTGAAGTCTGCGCCTGCTGCACTATCTGGTCTACAGCTCTGAGGACTTAGCCTTGCTCCAAGAAGGAGTAAGGAGTGGGCTCCCTGCAGATACAGGTTAACAGAACTTAACTGATCCTTCCCCAGCCAGAGTCCCCCTCCTGGAGTTTGTCCAGTAGAGATTTGAGAGATTGACCAAGTGCATTGTGAGAATTGAAGTCCAGGCCTGCCAAGGAGCATCTAGGACCCTTTAATTTGTATTTTGGACACTTGAAACTCAGCAGGAGACCTTCTGGAATGACCTTTTGATGTTTTTGGGAAGTTTGGGAACAATTTGAGAAAAGGTTCAATAAGGAGTTATCGACTCGACTGCAAGGGCCAAGCCGGCCACCTTCAATCGTGACCCAGCCTGGATTACAGGTTTGTCCCGCTGAACAGCTTCAGAGGTCCGACTCCCAGGGTTTGATCGGAAGCTCGCAGAAGTCAAGCAGGTGAACCCTCCCCAAATCCGGAATGGTGGAGAGCATCAAAGGCCCAGCTCTAGAAATGTTTCTGAGTGAGAAGGCAACAGTTTGGCCGAGAAACTATTTATTGTTAATAAAACATCTCTCCGGTTACCTACATTGGATTTTGATGGTTGTGGTGTCATTTTAAAGATTCAAATATTTCCTATTTTTATAAATTTGTATGGGAATTTTTTAATGAGTGTTGTGTCTCACTCATTTACTGTAATGATGTTTTAAATGTCTCCTAAGTTAAGCCTTATTGCTCGATGACAGCTACCAAGGTTTGAGCAAGGGACTAATTTATAGAGACCCTATTTAGGGCCAAATACCATGTTGGTGGCCTGATTGCTGGTGTTAGGTGCCTACCTACCCCTCCCAATAACCCACCTTCCAAAATGTTCCATCATTTTTGCTGACAAGTACTCCGGAGGGATAACATTCGATAACATTTGGGGTAGCTCTTGTTGCCCTTCTTGAATGTAGGTATGAATATAAATTCCAACCAAGTGACAGGGATATGCCATTGGCCCCCACAGCATTTTGGACCTACATTAAAGTAGGTTCCCACAAAGCAATTATACTCTTATGCTCTTATACTGTCTGGGTCTGCAGTCTTTCATTATAACCTTTTATTAATGGCAGAAGTCACCTCATCCAACGTGACAGTGACAATGCCGGCAAAAAAGCAAAAACAATGACTCATGATTGCCGGAAGTTTAATGTACTACAAACCAGTGAAAAATGATCAACCCGGTCTATGACTAGAATCAACGATTTCAATTGGGGAACCAAGCCATATCTAAGGAAGGGCATGTTTATAGTCTTCCAGAATGGTGAACCATTATTTATCTTAGTTGCTTGCACTAAGTTATTTCAATCTTGAGATTGCAGTTCCTGTATCCTATTTGCTATTGCCTGTTTATTCCAAGATCTAAGGTGCCGAATTGTGATCTTGTCCTCTGGTTTTGAATTAAGCAGCTCCTTTAACTTTGTACATATTACTGTGCATTAATGGTCAAACCACTCTTGCAGGTTATGACAGTTTTTTTCATTTTTGTTACAGTTGTTAATAAGAAACAAATTGAATTACTGATGAGCGATCCTGTTATGACTATACTCTGCCAAATAAACTGTGCATATCAAAACGTCTTCCCTATTCCCAGCATTAGCAATTGGACTTGAAATAAGTTCACTTGTATCCATCCCACACCATCTTCATCTGACCCCATTTCTTCTTTCCGTTTAAACATTCTATAGCTAAAAACACCCTTCATGCTTTTAATTTATTAGACCAATCATACCATTAAGAGTCAGAGTGAAATTTTCAAAATTCCTGATAGCATTTGCTAATAACATATGATTGATCATGCTCATTGCACCCCTCAGAATGAATGTTGGGACTGCCATTAAACCTTAGGAGCATCCAAAGTTAGATTATATGTGTACAACAATTTATTCAGAACTTCCTTGTATTGATTATGTTGCACATGTGCATTGCAAATGTGCATTTCTTTCCCCATACACATCCACTATGGCACACATTTCTCTATACAGAAATGTGCATCTACTGATGTTAAAATCAAAAAATACACTCACACCCATATTCAGGAATAAATCCAAAACTTTCTCCATATTGGCGTCCACCTCCACATGGGTGGGTTGCATTGAACTCATCACAAGATCTGGGTTGTCCTCTATATCTAATAATATGAATTGATAGAATTGGGATGCTGTACATGCCTTTTTAACTTAGGCAACCAATAAGGTTGAAATTAAAATAACAAGCCCACCTTTTGCCTTTTCTTTTGTTTAGTTTGGATGTAAAACGTTATTTGAAATAAAAAATGCAATATTAGTGAGAACAAAAACAGAGATATTCAATAAGCATAGAACCACAGATATTAAAATACATAAAATAAGTATCAAATAGAAAAAATGAGAAAAATGCAATAATCATATACCATCATGAAAAAATAACAACTATTAAAACCATATCAAAAAATTCTACAATCAAACCTAAAGGCATAAAATATGGAAGCCAAACAATATTAATAAACAACAATGGAGATTTAGGGACTTCTTAAATACAAGGATTATGCAAATATGATTTACGAGCATAATTATTAAAAAAATTAGCCATAAGAGGTCTCTTTTGATAAACATACGCTCTATCGAGCCTGTGGGTATCACATAATCCATATCACCATGCTTGAAAAGATACTTGAGATGCATCTTTCCAAGATTTTGTAATCTGTTGAAACGCCACAGCCAGAAGTAAGTCTATTATATTAAAATCTTTAGATTGAGATGACAAATCTTCCGAAATACTGCCTAGAAAAATATTAATAAAAGTAAATGGCACATGTGTATTACCAGTTGTATTTATCTTTTGCCAAAACCTTCAACCAAAATCAGAAATAAAAGGGTATTCAAGTAGCCTATGTTTAGGATCTGCTGAGAGTAAGGAACACAACCAGCACTTAATTGGGACAGTGGCATCTATTTTGCGTAATGTAACAGAAGTAATCAAAAGACAATTATAAATAAAAAACAAAGACTGAGTTGCATTAGCCGCTCTAGAAAATTTTGGTATTTTGATTCAAATTTTATTGCAAAGAGGAATTGAAAATGTAGCTTCTAAATCAATTTCCCAAAAACGTTCTACTTCTGTTTTATACATAGTATTGGAAGTGCGTATATAGTTGAGATGCAGTAAGAAATGCATATAACAGCTTATCGATATGAAATGGTGGGGAGAAAGTGTATGATCATCAGAAAATGTGTTGTAAGAAGATTGAGCTACAGAGGCTATAAACAAATAATTGGCTTCATATGACTCGGGAAGGAGAAATGTGGCTAAATTACTGAAAAGAGAAGACAAGGACCTGATTAATCCACTTAAAACTATCAGTATGCCAATCTTTCCAAAACATTGATTTGCTATGTTTTAATAGAAGTATTAAACCAAATTGACGATTGCAAAAATGGATCTTTAGGATTTCTATAAGAGACAAAAATAGAATGAAGGACCTCACATGTATTCTTAAAAATGGGAAGAGATAGAAATGAGGGTCAAGATATAAAAGATAAACACTCCATAAGAGACAATGAATGAAAAAAGGAATTCTCAAGATCGGGCCTTAAGGGATAAATTAAGGTATTGTTCTCCTGTAGTAAAAAAGAAGTTTGTTTAAGGCAGAAGACTAAATGATAGGTATGGAAATCTGGAAAATTAACCCCCCATATGTTTAGGTCTTTTAAGTTTGTGTAAGACATCCTAGGTTTTTCATCATTCAATAGGAAATTAGATCAAATGGAGTATATCTTTTTATATTGATAAATAAGAATATCAACGGGCATATTTGAAAGATAAAGACAAAATAGTATTATCTCTCTTCATTAAAACCTCTTTCATGTTATCTACCAAACACACAAGTGAATACAATTTACTCTTAGCATCCTCTAATATGGACTTAACATACATTTCTAAACGTATAGTTTAATGTTCAAGCATTTTCTTAGCAAACCAACGTCTTCATTAGAGTTCATATTTTGCTTGCCAGTATTTCTAATTGTCATTTGGCAATTGCCAACATTGCTTTGCCTTATTCTGGAGTGAGTTGCCCTAGTTTTGGAGAGGTAGCCATATGAGGAGGGAAATATGTAATATCATCCAAAGGGGCAGTTATAACACAAGGATAATCACTGGACTTCAAATTTATAGCATGGTGTGGTGTTGCTTGTTAGTCTATCGAACGCCTCACTCGCTGCACATGGATGGCCACAAGTCTTTCCTCAATGCTCACAATTTCGTTATGAATTAGACCCAAAGGCACTGGTAAGACACTTGGTAAAAAAGTTGGAGATGGTGATCACGCAGCTCTTACCGGTGGTGCTGAGCATTGGTTTCCTTTCCCCATCCGTGGCAGCTATATTCCACAAGGGAAAGAAAAATAGGTGCAGTTTGCTCGTTGAATCAATACCAGATGGCATTGTCACCAGATGTCAGAGGGCTAGACCAGCCTAGCCTCATCCAGGCTCTGAAGTTCGCTGACTGGCCCAGACTTCATTTGATGTGCCCTGTGCAGCGAGCAAGCAAGCTGTTATTAATTGCACTCCTGAGCTGTGGAAATGCCCGCAGGCCCCTGGGCTTGGAAGTCAAGGCAACATCAACACCCCTTGGCATGTCCCACACTTGCGTGCAAGCTCACTGTTATTTTTAGTGCTCCTGAGCTCGGGCCGTAGCCAGAAGTATGTGTTTTGGGGGGCATGGCCCCATATAATGACAAGACGTAGTTTGGGTTGGGAAATAATGGTTTAATATTTACAGAATTTGATTGAAAAAATCTTTACATTTTGATGATATTTTAAAATAGGCAATGGATATTATTGAGTATTTTGGGGTATGGTACAATTCTCGAGTGTTATGGAGGAAATGGGATATAAATAGTTAATTTAATATGCTAGTTAAAACTAAACTTTAAGAGTGGGCTGAGCCTATTACCAATTAATCCTTGAAACATTTCTAACCAGTGTTGCAACTTAAGCACATTATGTCAATTACCTTACACAAACTGAGTAAAAGTTAAAGCCAGGAGGATTGAAGGTGGAAGTGTAGAAAAGTCAAATCAAGGCTCCATGCCTTTCCCCTCTTTGCACAAGGGAGTAGTAGGTAAGATTTGGGGTGTGTAGGCCTCCGATTTCCTGACAATCATGCTGAAATATAAAGATCAAAAACATAATACAACAAGCAGGGTACATGATAGGGGCTTAACAGGCAGTAAAAGGGGGGCGGAATTTGGATTGGTAGGAGTACTAAGTGAGAAAAACACAATATTTTGTATAATCAGCATTTTGTAGGGCTTTCAAACATATTGCAGACATGGTAATGATAAAAAATATTATAGATTATGTCACACTATGTCAACATTTTTTCCAGCATTGACAACTTGGTTGGCTTACGTGAGTCCTTTTGATATTCTAAGTGACGCTAACACAGAAGCTTAAAAAATTACTCTTGACTCGTTCATGAGATATATATTTTATGATACATCTGCTTCGCAGAGTCCCTCTATATAATGTCCTTAGTATTTTCTATGTCTACATATTATTCCTTTTGTATTGCAAACAAATAAAAATTTCTATGGGAGACAATTCTCGAGAAACATTTGCACTGTAGTGGTTTTTCGTATAAGTTCTATAGCAATTTTCCTGTTTTCACGTTTTGAACCACGTACTTTATTTTGTGCTTACACTGGTTTTTAGATGCACATCTATTGTAAAAATTATACAAACTTTACTGCAGATCCTGAAAAATGTTTTTATTTTATGAGATTTGTGTGCGGTGTGGATTACATCAACCACTCTCTATTTTATAATAGAAAAAAGGAGAATTGCTTTTTTCAGTCAGCCTGGGACAATAAAGTTTTGAGCTCTTTTAGCCTCCGTTATACAATCGACCACTCTCTATTTTATAATAGAAAAAAGATAATTGCTTTTTTCAGTCAGCCTGGGACAATAAAGTTTTGTGCTCTTTTAGCCTCCGTTATACAATTCTTTACGTAGGCATTACAAGAAACGCCCTATCGAGTGGCACCCATTCCAAGATGGTGCTGACTAATCTTGAAAGATAGTCCTCTTTCTTTCTTTTTCGTCGATTCAATTATACCACGCCCACATTTATCATTTGTAAACCCTATTGGCTAGGTACTAATATATTAGATTGAGGCTTACAATGCAAAAACTTGTTGCCGCCCCGTAATTGCTGGTTCGCCCGAATGGTCGTATGGTCGGAAAACGCTTTATGCTAAAGAAACTTTAAACAGAAGGTAAGCTCCTAAGTGCGTACATCACCTACTAAGAGGTGCCTACTATTGGAACGTCTCTTCGTATTCTCCTTTTTTTAGCACTGCTCTGTGTAGAACTTGTGATAGCGCTTCCAATGCATTCTTATGTTTTGGCGGTTTTAGATGTCGAAATCTAGCGATTGTAACCACTGCAATATAGCTCCTCGTTGAAAACCTGTTTTTGAAGCTGATTACCTGCTCAACCTAATAAAAGGTCAGCATTTATGTACTTGGAGAATATTAATTAGAACAAGTTTATCTTTATTTATAAATACGTACCTCACAGGATAATAACGGTAACAGTTTTTGGTCTTGTCATTAAAATTGAGTTATAGGTTGTTTCAGATCTGTACATCAACCCATACCCTGTCTTAAAAACACACATACAGATTCATTGTTTTCATTAGGTAGTATCAAATACCTGTTGGTATCATTTTAAAGAGCACGTGTTCCTTTAAAACAGGAACTACCTGTCAAGTAACTGTCAAACACCTTGGTGGTGTTTCTTTAAGAAAAAGGAACTCTTTAGAAAACATTATGGGAGTTTGCACCTATATAAAAACAAACAGACCTGTAACCTTCACTTTGTTTGTCATTTTTAGTGGCACAAGGAAGGGGATACCATATTGGCCTCTGGCTTTCCAGGATATACTCAGAGATTTATAGTCTACCGAGACTGTGATCGTAATACAAATTGTGGATTAATGAGGACGGGCAGTAAAACTGATTTTTAACAACAGGTAACGGAATATACTCGCCCTTTGATCACTAGTTCTGGCCTCTCAGGATATGGAAAATTTAACACTAGTCTCTTGTATTCTCCCGATAGAGAAGTTCGAAACTACTTTAATCCAATACGGGATGGTTCATCCTTAACAGGAATTGTCTGACAAACAAGTAAGTCTTTTCCTCTGTAGCACGTGGGTTTAGGTATTGCACAGAGGACTACTATGTTGGCTTTACACATGGTTTTTCATGTTCTATTGGTGGTGGGATTCTATATTTACTTTCCTCTTTTGAGCATTTGCTCTAATTTGGGAAAAAGTTTTTGGAAAAAATATTTTTCTTCCCTATGTTGACCTTATGTAGAGTTACTACATTGGCTTTTTGGAGGAGTAACAGTAGTGGAGTCAGAAATACCTCCCTATAAAGACTTTTTCTCCTCTCCTTCTCTCTCTTTTTGTTAAAATTTTGTTCTTATTTAGTGATCACCTAACATGTGAAAAAATCTTTTTCCTGTAAATTTTATAGGGAATATTGGGCCACGTATTGATTCTATATTTTTTATGTATATGTTGTTTCAGGTATTCCCTGGGCTTTGTCGTTGTTGAACATATTCGTGGTCCTGATGAAGGTGGCACTTATGCCATCGAAACGCGTCGATCATTGACCATTGACACTACCACCTGCTTTTGCAGTTGTCTTGTTAGTTATAGGAGATCATTATGTGTTCTTTGTCTCCAATGTTCACTATACGATAAATTCCTTTTTTTTTTTTTCTTTTGTGTGAATTCCTTATCTGTATGTGAAAGGTGCATGAATGTGGAATGATTTGGTATGTATGCAGATGAGATTGTGGGATGATATAATTTTTTTGTGATTTATCTTAGTGTGCCCTAGGGATTACTGTTTGATGTTAATTGATATGATGCATTATCACTGTAATGAATATAGTCAGTGATTGTTAAATTTTTTTAAAAAGGAAATGTAAAATAGAATAATTTTTTGATAAGGAAAAGAAATGTTCTGAATCTTTTTAAGAATAATAAAAAAAAGGTTAAATTGATGAAATAATAAAAAATAAAAAAGTAAAAATCATTATTCTTCGTGTAGTGCATCACTGTTTTTAGGCCCTTTTTCCCTCACCACAATTAAATTGTATTATCAAAAATAGAGGTCGCGAGGGAATTTTGATTATAGGATGAGCTTTCAAACAAAGACCACAGTATTACAATCCATTACCCATCCACAACCCAGCTACCTCTACTATTATTGGTTTAGTTTATGATTATCTTTGATCATAGCCAGCACTCTGCTGCTTTTTGTCTCGGTCTGTGGTATAGAAATACAATATACAAACATACATAGAGTTTATACACCAATCGTTCAGTCTATATTGCAGTAGTCATTTAAATATCAGATTTAAAATGATTGTCAAAAATGCAAACTGTTTCTCCCAAATTCTCGGTTTTCCAGTTTCTATGAAATATGCACTCTTCTGCTGTTGACTCATGCTTTTCATTTTATGAAAATATACCCAGTCCCCCAAAACAAAAGCTTATCAGTGTTATGAAATGCTTCACTTTTAGCAAATGTATGTTTGGGGTCTCAATTTTGGTTTGTCATTTTCATCTAGTAATCAGATGTACTAGTGCCATGCATGGATACATTACAACCTGCATGTCACTAATAATCATCATGTCAGGAGATGGACTTACTTAATGTGTCAAGAATCAATTAAGTTATGCCAGAGCTAATATTACACCAGAGCTAGTCACATCACACAAATACCCCTACACATACTCATACACACCACAGTCCTCACCCACACATACAACACACACACACCGACATACATAGACCATTGAAGACATTTACATATGGAAAATATTTTAGAGTTCTCTTAGAAATATAGTTTTCAACATCATAATGACAGGCCCCAAACCACTCTGCAGAGCTTTAACATTGCCAGGACTACCAAGATTAGGTGGCAAGATATCAAAATTATGCAACAAGTTTATCTAAATTATGCTACATAAAATACAATTTTTGGGGCATATTCTCTGACAGCATTTTCATTCAGTTGTATTTGGAATGTTATTTTGAAATCTATCTGTAAATTAGGCACATTATGGGGCAAGTTATGCTGCTATTGCTGTAAATACATAGTGAGGTACCAACTCTGCAGTCACAGCAGTGCATAAAGGTACTAACTTTGACCATTGTCCATTTCCAAATCAACATCTAGTTCCAATCACTGTCCATAATAGGTCTATTTTGAATACAATAGTTCTTTCAAGCTAAACCCACAGACTAGACATGTAATATTAAAAACAAATAAAGGGGAACTTAAAAAATGGTCCAATGCTGCCATCTTGAGAGTCTGGCAGCATTCACAAACCACTTTGTCGGTCTTGTGATTTATAATGTTAGCAGAATACCTTCATGGAAAATCTGGACCAAATAACAAAGTTACCTTTTATCCATATTCCCTCTCTCTCTCCCTCTCTAACTCTCTTTTGGTATGAATTCTTTATTAGCATTTTAATTTTGCGGAAAATGTTCAAAATACTAAGTGAAATACTGAACTGTACGTTTTTGCTTGTCTTTAGAACAAAGAAGTAAACAACTATATAGTTTAGAATGTGGAATTTTAGAAAAAGTTGTTCTCTTCATAGTTCAGCTAACATTGGGCACTGACTGTAATTATAATGTTTAGTTTTTCTGAAATTAACAGATTGTTGAATGGTCAGAACCAATGATATTATGCTGTTCCGTCTACTGCCAAACTGCATTATACTGGATTAAACACATTTGCCGCATATTTTTTGTAGCTCAAATACCTCAAAATAACACTAAAACATGTGCACCATAATGCTGCATTATTTTCTTTCATGATGGTTTATAATTTAGATAACTTTTACGCATAATTTGGTCATCCCTTGATTGATAATCCAAGCAGATCTGATAGTGGCGAAACTCTGCAGAGTTGTAGGGGATGTCATTATGACAATGAAGCTCATATATCGCAGGGAACATTGAACTATTTTCCAGAGTTCTTGGTTACCTTTGAAAATTGTTTTTTATACACTGCATTTTGTGCAATAAAACACCCCAGTATGTTCTATATGCATATATATATATATTCACTGAAAAAACCATAGGTTTCAGGAACGTTATAGTTAGTTGGACATTTGACTCATATAAAACCAGAGAAATTTGCATGTTATAGTTAGTTGGGCTAACTATAACTCGCGCCCCCGCAATGCGCTGCTGATGACGTCACATATTACATCACTCATGACATGGTCAGTGACATCACTGATGACATCTCAAATGACATCACTGATGACATCACTGATGACATCATCCAGTGAATGTGTGTTTCTGTAAAGTTTAAATATGTTTTATAAATGTATATATGCCAAGGTGTATTGAAGAATGAATGAGTGTATGAGACTCAGGATGGATGATTAAGTAGGTGTTTGACTAACTGTATAAATGACTAATTAATTGTGTCTTGCTTAATGCATGTGTTAGCGACTGATATAGACATTCTCACAGTTTAGGTTGTTAGTTGATGTGTAAGCAGTTCCATGGTTTGGTTTGCAACTAAATGATAATCTATATGAGCTATTCATTGCTTCTCTGAGTACCTGTATGAGTACCTGAGTGTCTTCATGGGTGGGTGGGGGGTGTGACTCTCTGCATAGATGTGTGCGTGGCTAATTCACTAGGTATATGTGTTCAAGTCTGTATCTGTGTAGGTCTGTATGGCTGAGTGAGTGTGTGTATGAGTGTCTCGGTGAGTGAATGGATGCCTCAGTGGTACATGTGAGTAACTCCATATGTGAAAGGCAGTATATATGAGTGTTGGACTATATAAATGACTATATGTGAGAATGAGTGATTGTGAGAGTGCCTGTATGGATCAGTGTGTCCTTGTATTAGTTATTGTATTGCAGTGTAAGTATGTGTTAGTATATGTTTAAAGAAGTGAGGTGGTATGTGTATAACTGTACAGGTGAGTAAATGAAAGTGTTATTGATTATTTCCATTACTGACTGGGTGTGTGAATAACTTTAAGGATGAGAGTCAGTGTCTGAGTGTCTGTATAGATATGTGACTGGATATGATAATGCTTTATTGATGGCTGGCTGTATGTATGAGTGAGTGTATAGGGGAATGAGTGAGTGTATAGGGGAATGAATGTATGTGTATAGACCTACAAATTAGAGAGTGCATATGCACTAACTGGTATTGGTGTGTTCACGGTTTCGAAAAGTATAGTCTGTATTTTAGACTGGCTGTATCAAGTGTTATATTAGGGTCTGATCAGGTCCATCTGATTTTCACGTGGATTATGTCTTCAGTGATGTGTTTTGAGATGTCATCAGTGATGTGATCAGTGATGTCACTGTCCATGTCATGAGTGATGTAATATGTGACGTCATCAGCAGTGCATTGCGGGGGCGCGAGTTATAGTTAGCTCAACTTACTATAACAGGCGAATTTCTCTGGTTTTATATGAGTCAAATGTCCAACTAACTATAACATCCCTGAAACCTATGGTTTTTCAGTGGATTTCTAAGGTTTTTTAAATGCTAATTTCTAACTATAACGTGCATGAAACCTATGGTTTTTTCAGTGAATTTCAAAGGTTTTTTAAATGCTAATTTCTAACTATAACGTGCCTGAAACCTATGGTTTTTTCTGTTAATTTCAAAGGTTTTGTAAATGCTAAACTCTATTTATAACGTTCATTAAACCTATCTTTTTTCTGTGTTTTTTTAATTATCATCCCATTCTGAACTTGGTGAAAACTGCAAATCTCACCACTCTTCCATCAATACCTTACACCAAAAAAATCGCCAAAAACAAGAGCCACATCTAACGCTAATGAAATGCACAGTAGGTGTTCCCGTGCAAAAAAACACGAAAACACCACTTCCCCATATTTTCAACGACCAGCCAAATCTGCAATGTGATCCAAAAAGCAGGCGATAAGCCGAGTTAGCAGTAACAAATTAACATCAACCTTTAACTGGTGAAAGGAGGTCGAGTATCTACTCTGTTATTTCGACCCAACTCACAGCCACATCTACAGAACAACACATGATACAGCTACTGATCAGGCAGCTCCGACACCCAACAACGCCACAACACCCAGCCCCACCACCACCAGAACCTCCTCCCGGACCACCCCCCCTACTACCACCGAGGCAGCACAAAACAGAACAACGGACCTTCTCAAAACGCCATGCCGCTCAGCCACACAATAGCTGAATGTTGGGAGATGAGCAACCAACCATATATGAAGAAGGCAAGTCACCAATCACTGATAAAGCACAGAATGCCAAGTGTAACGCTCATGTGCTGCACAAACCTCACTATGCAAAGCACAGACCTCTCCATGTGGACCCAGCGGCACAGCACCGCAGACTTATGTCTGTACTGACTACTGCCTTCGATCTACTCTATGGACAGCACGGTTCACAATTCAGATGTAGGGACCATTGCAGATATCACAGTCAAGTTCATTAGACACATTGCTCCCAGTGCGGCCCACCCAGACAACGCATCATTGCAGGGTGCGCACACGCTGTGTGCTTCAGGTACTACTAGCTCACTGCACCATAAGTCATCGCCACGTGGCCTTATCAACTCAGAATTCTTTAGACAAAACACATTGCTCCCAGTGCGGCCCGCCGGGACCACGTCTCATCTGAGTACTCCAGGTGCCACTAACTGTGCAGCTCAACTCAATGCCACGTGGCTGTACGTCCATCCTGACCACTGCCTCCGCCCTACACTGGAGTTACATGCTTCACAATTCAACATTAGTAGCGACGCAAATTGTGTAAGAGACTATAATGGATTAAGAAGACCAAATGTTCCCAATCTGTGCAGCTCAAGTCAACGTCACCTGCCTCTGGGCCTTTGCTGACCACTGTCTCCGGCCTACACTGTGGAACACCGGCGACACGTGGTGCCAACTAACCCTGTTCAACACAAGCCGATCCCTCATTTGTAACTGTGTCTTGAGTCCTGAATGACAGTGACCACAGCACCAGACTCCCTTTGATCAGTGAGGGGTATTTCCATATGGAAGGCCAGCAACACGTGGTGCCACTGAACCTGCACTACGTAGGTGGTAGGGCCACCAAAGTATGCACATTGCTGTGGACCCTAGCTCACCGCTACCTCTGCCCTACACTCTGGGTGACCGGCAACAAATGTTACCACTAACCGTCTTCAACCCAAGCCGATCCCACATGTGTAACTGTGTTCTGAGTTCTCAATGACAGCGACCACAGCACCAGACTCCCTTCGATCACTGAGGGGTATTTCCACATGGAATACCGGTGACAAGTGGTACCACTGAACCTGTACTAAGCAAGGTTTGTTTAGGTCACCAACGTATGCACGTGGCTGTGGACCCTAGCTCACCGCTACCTCTGCCCTACACTATGGGCGACCAGCTACAAATGGTACCACTAGCCATCTTCAACACAAGCCGATCTCACATGAGTAACTGTGTCCTGAGTCCTGCATGGCAGCAACCACAACACCAGACTCCCTTTGATCCGTGAGGGGTATTTCCATATGGAAGGCCGGCGACACGTGGTGCCACTGAACCTGCACTATGCAGGCAGGTGGGGCCACCAACATTTGCACGTGGTTGTGGACCCTAGCTCACCGCTACCTCTGCCCTACACTATGGGCGACCGGCGACAAATGGTACCACTAACTGTCTTCAACACAAGCCAATCCCACATGTGGGACTGTGTCCTGAGTCCTGAATGGCAGTGACACCAACTTGCCAGCGACCACAGCGCCAGACTCCCTTCGATTAGTGTGGCATATTTGCATATCGAAGTCATCAATGTGGAAAGTATTGCCGACGAAGAGATAACGCAAAAGATAAATTTTACACAAACTGTTGATTTCCCTTTCCAAGTCCAGTCATTTCCAAAGGAAGAGTGAACAGTTTTATGTCAGCAATGTGACATAACATCACTCGAAAATCACCCAAAAATACTTATAATTCAAAAAGAACAGAATCATCGAAGTACAATAATGATTACAATACGGAGATTTTGAAGATGTGAAATGCAAATATGAACATACAATTTGATGCACATAACTCAATTGCTGTTTCTCACTATGTCACATCATATATTACCAACTCTGAGAAGACAGAATTGAAAGAAATGTGGGAAGAAATTTCACAGGAGAAAACACTTAGGAAAAAAATGTACAGCTTCACTTTGAAGATACTTTCACATCGAGAAATTGGATCCTACCAATGTTTGGATCGATAGACATCTGGAAGTTTATATTCAAAGTCAACAGGAACCATCTGGATAAGTCTAGGTTTTCCTGCGGCACAAAATCGAGTTTTAATATAAATGTTATAAAACACATTTGTGATGATATAGACTTACATTTCTTTGCTATTCAAGAGCACTGTACAGAAAATAACAGTTGGATATGTCTAGGTGTTGATCAACAAATGGAAGACAATACTGTTGTGAAGTTTGAAAAAGAAATAACAAAGTAGTTTCTGGTGAAAATTCCAACTATGTGTATATTTATTGCCGACGTACTCATTATAAAATTCAAACTAGGAACGCAGATGTACTACCACTAACCCTCTTCAAGACAAGTCGATCCCACATGTGTAACTGTGTCCTGAGTCCTGAATGGCAGTCACCCCAAGTACCTGGCAGCGACCACAGCACCACACTCCCTTCGAACACTGAGGCATATTCCGATATGCAGGGCCAGCGACACGTAGTCCCACTAACCCTCTTTAACACAAGCCGATCCCACATGTGTAACTGTGTCCTGAATGGCAGTGACCCCAAGTCCGTGGCAGCAACCACAGCAGCATACTCTCTTTGATCAGTTAGACATATTTCCATATGCAACGGCGGCGACACGTGGTGCAAATAACTCTGTTCAATACAAGCCGATCCCACATGTGTAACCGTGTCCTGAGTCCTGAATGGCAGTAACCCCAACTCCGTACCACCACACTCCCTTTGATCAGTGAGGGGTACTTCCGTATGCAACTACAGACTCCAGTAGGCAAGTATCACAGTCCTACACCCTACATATTATGCTTTTAGTATCCTTGCTTCAAGAACTTTTTTTTATATCAGTTATAACTTTACTACAATGACCAAATTAATCTTCATATTAAAACTAAAATGGAATAGCAGTCTACACTTCAGGCAGTACAGCTCGCAATTCCATTTTTAAATGCTATTTTCTAACAACAAGATTGTACACAGAAAATACAACACTTCGTCAGTGTATTCTATACTTATTTCATCTTTTCATCATACGCCTACACTGCATTCACTAGGGCTCCCAATGGAAATTATTTCTTCATTCATTAACTACGGAGTCCACTAGGCAAGTAACTATTGCAGGGCTCAAATCTACGTAATATACTTTTAGTATCCTTTCTTCTTGAACATTTTTTATATCAGTTATACCTTTAGTACAATCACCAAATTCATTTTCAAGTACAAACGAACACTCAGCAGTCTACACTGCGGGCAGCAGACCTCGCAATTTGAATTTTGGACACGTGCTGCCAACTAACACTGTCCAACACAAGCCGATCCCACATGTGTAACTGTGTCCTGAGTCCTGAATGGCAGTGACCCCAAGTCCATGGCAGCCACCACAGCAGCAAACTCTCTTTGATCAGCTAGACATATTTCCATATGCAGTGACCCAAAACTTCATGGCAGCGACCACACCACCACACTCCCTTCGATTAGTGAGGAGTATTTTCATATCGAAGGCTGGCGACAAGTGGTGCCACTGAACCTGCACTACGCAGGCCGGTGAGGCCACCAACGTATGCACGTGGCTGTGGACTGTTGCTCACCGCTACCTCTGACCTACACTATGATCAGCAGGCCTCACAATTCAGATACAGTCATAATTCCCCATGAAGCAGTCCTATAGCCAAGACACATTGCTCCCAGTGCGGCCCGTCCACACCAAGCATCATCACAGGCTCATACTTCTGGTGCCACTAACCCTCTTTAACAGAAGCTGATCCCACATGTGTAACTGTGTCCTAAGTCCTGAATGACAGTGATCCCAAGTCCGAGACAGCAACCACACAACATACTCCCTTCGATCTGTGAGGCATATTTCCATATGCAAGGCCGGCGACACATAGTCCCTCTAACCCTCTTTAACACAAACCAATCCCACATGTGTAACTGTGTCCTAAATCCTGAATGGCAGTCACCCCCACTTCGTGGCAGCGCCCACAGCACCAGACTCCCTTCAGTCTTATTTGTTATTCTTTTCTTAAATAATTTTTTTTATATGTAAATCTATACATGTCTAAGACTCTTCTTTGTCCAATCGCACAGGGACACTTCCGGGCCAAAGAAGGTTGTTGGAGGTATGATGGTAATGTGGGAAGAGGGTGCGTTACCTGCTGATGTGGGGAGAGGCAGCATCAAAGGGGTATCATTCACAGAAAGAACTCCGATATGTTTTCACAAATAGCTCGGACAAATGCCAGCTGACGGACTGAATCACAAAATGATTTTTCAATACTTATATAGTATGAGTTATGAACAGTTCGCACCCCGGCTGGCAGAGGGACAGCTGTGGCCTGTCCACTCACAGACGCAGAACTATGAGCCATCCGCGCCATTGCAGCTCTCCTTGCCCTGTTCCGTCGTAACGCCACGCCACTCAGATTACGTTCCGACGTTGGCCCCACATAGCTACCTGACGCAGGCGTACTCGCTGTTGATGTGCAGGTCAGTGGTCTAGTTCTTAACATCTCACGGCCAATCCCTGAGGGCAGGTTTGCACACACACCACACCCATCCAGCACATGCGTCACAGGCCATGTGACCACACAAATATAATAGATCGACAACGTCACATCCTTTATTGTCGGTGCTGACAAGATGCCGGACGCTCCACGTGTCTCAACCATAAAGAGTCTTTCAAAACTTGCGCAGAAGGTTACTCGCACCCTAATCTGTATAGCCCTCAGGGACCTACCACCCCCTTGGTGCGGACTTCACATCCACAGGGTTAGTGCCACCCGAAGCTCATATGGCCATCAGGGGCCTACCACCACGTGGCACAAACTTAACTTCCACAGGCTTAGCGGCCCCAAAAACTGATGTGGTCTCCGCCATTGATGACTCAGGACTCAGCGACATGTGTGAGATCTGCCGGGCCGTGGAGAAGATGATGTGGTCTCTGCCATTCATGACTCAGGACTCAGCGACATCTGTGCGGTCCGCCAAGCACCTGATGTGGTCTCCGCCATTCAGGACTCAGCGACGTATCTGGGATGCGCGGAGTTCTGACGGGCACATGGAGTGCCCACTGCTGCACACTCCGATGGCACCAGGTAATTATTTGCTCATGGATGCGCAGGGGTGGCAGTGTCTCGCTCTCTCTCTCTCTCTCTCTCTCTTTCTCTCTCACTCTCTCTCTCCCCTATCTCTCCCCCTCTCTCTCTCTCTCCCCCTCTCTCACTCTCTCTTCCTTCTTTTCCTTCTATCTCTCTAACTCTCTCTTCCTTCTCCCTTTCTCACTCCCTTTCTTTCCTTCCCTCTCTTTTTCTCTCTGGCTTTTTTTCCTTCTCTTTTTCTCTATGTCTCTCTCCTTTGATATGCGCATTACACACGTCCTTATTGTGTGCTTTATTTTCCAGGCTCTGTCATCCACATCCATGGTCCCCACAGCAGTCTTCCACCTTGTTATTTTGCATTTTATTTTATATATTTTGTTTATTACTTTATCGTTGATATATCTTAATAAAAAAATAAAGTTTGAAAAAAAAAATTAATAACGTTTCTGGTTGTTTTCTTAACTGCTGTGCAACTCTTCCTTGTTCTTATTACTGTTATTTGATGAAGTCCACCATGGTCTTAAATTTTGGAGGACTTATCGTGGGAATACTGGTGATGTCTGCAGTTTCCACCAACCTCTGAATAGTGTGTTAGATTTATCTCAACTTGACTTCCATTAAAGTGCTGATAATGAAATGCAAACTAGTCGTTACCGTGGAAAAAGACACGAGGTGCACCATTGCGATTTATTCTAAATACTAAAATCCTGTATTGAATTGCACTGACGTCAGGGCTGCACTCACAGTGTACACACAAAATCATTTATGAAACCTCATTGTATTTATATTGATTGGGAATCGGGCGTCAGGTGCTGGATGTTGACAAGATACACTGACCAGTTCGTATATTGTCCTGCACATGCAAAAAATCAAATCACAACTTTCACACCAACTGCAATGCGAAACAAAGTCCGGCGATAAGCCACGTTAGCACCAGGTCTTTTACACCTGCTTTCTGATGGTGTTAAGCAGGACGATTACCTGCACCATGAAAGAGAACAGAGACAAGAGCCACACCAGAACACCCACAGGTGCCATAGAATAAATGAGCATGAATCAGGGATACCCATGAGGGCCACAAGAATCTTCGGAACAACTCTGGGACCGCCAACACCCCCCAAACCCGCATCTGAGCAAGTGTGTCCCTCTGGTCATTGTGTTAGCATGATAAGCACCAGCCCTGCAACATCACAGTGTGCTATCACCTCAGTGTTGGCAGTGAGCCTGGACATGTAGCTACGCATGCTTCCTCCTGCATGCACAACCGGTGTGTGCTGGAAATAGAGTACACAGGTAAGCGCAGGGGTGTGCCTATCCAACAACAGGAACGGGGTGTCTCGGATTATCTCCGTGTACAGGAAGCGCGGTAAGTGTGTCTCTGTGTTCTGGTGTGGCCTGCCACAAGGGCCGAAGCAGTCGAAGTTGTAAAGTGGCATGCACCACCTCCAAACAGCACTGTGATGGTATAGTTGGAATGCAGCAGCACATGCGCAAATAGGCATTACAATGGTGTGCCGTGCGAGTGAACGAGATACAACAGTGCACCGTACGAAAGTGTGGGAGCCCGTGGGAGGAAGGAGCAGCTGTTTGCAATATAACAGGCAGTGAACTCGCCCAGGTGCCACGTGCTGGGCATCTCATCCATGATGATCACGGTCGCAGACATCCCGCAACACCAATGACCAGCCTTTGTACACATCCTCTATGAATGCAGCGTGGTTTTCACTTCTATGCTCGTTCACTGGTGTGATGTTGGTGAGTTGTGTGACTTGTGCTCCTTGTTGGTGTGTTTCATTTTGGCCATTGTTTGTCTATACTTAATTGTGCATGTCTGCCCTTCTGCCCATCTCCCCCCGCCCCCCCACTCCCTGCTTCTTCCTCTTCCTGGTGCTGTTCGGTCTATAGTTTTGTTGCTCCACACAAAAATACATGTAAAGAACAAATTAGAATATTTCCTTGATTCTTTTAGGTTTCAAAACTTCTCTCTCTTAGTTTCTTTTTAATTTTCCATATAAACTGTTTTTTTTAATATTCAACAACACATAGAAGTGAGAAGTGCAACGTATTCTATCAACACACTTTCTAGAACATTCTACAACACGTGCAGGTTAAAAGTTCATCAATATTTTTAAACTTAACCATATTTTTCTCGAACACTAACGGCACGTGCGCAGGTTAAAAGTTCACAATTGTTTTAGGTTCGAACAGTGCCTTCCACATGCAAGTAGCAGGTGTGGTTGAGTTGACAACTTTTATCCTATGATATGTACTCCACGTTGAAACTACTTTTTCTTAACCAATCACAAAGATGCTTTTCCACAAAACGAATGTGCACCCTACTTTTAAAAAAGAATGCTTTTCGTCCCCCAATCACGTATCGTTTTGTATGGCAATAAAAAGTAGTTCCCCATCTTTAAACATATCTCTTATTCTACCAAGGAACTGCATTAGCTACAGACATCTTTCCATACCTTCCAGCCATACCTTCAAAATGCTAGTGTGGATCGTAGGACATAGCTATATTTTCTGGTGCAAGAGGTATGCAGAACAGAGACGTATTGACTTAGACCTAGGTTTACAAAATGTGAACATTAAATGGTTTGCACAGAGAGGATTGAAGTGGCACCAATTGTTGCCTTTTGTTAAAAGAAAACCTGTTTGCACCCTGACCTCATGATTGTGCACTGTGGTCGAAACGACCTAGGCACATTGACTGGGGTAGGTTTGGAAATGCTTATGTAGGATACCTTTGGACAATTGATGTTACTTTTCCCTCAAACTGTCTTTGTATATTCCAATATATGCCAAAGACAGGAGTGGAAATGGTCAAAACAATTTTGTCCTCAGATTGAAAAATCTAGGAAGAAACTCAACAAAGCTGTGTCTGCATGCCTCAGAGACCACAAAATGGGGTCCATCTACAACAACAAATGTTTTGATATGGCTGATATCTACAGAAGTGATAGAGTGCACTTCACAGATCACAGAAATCGAGTTTTCCTGAATAACTTGAAGCTGTGCATCCGCACTTATATGTAGCTCCAACTAATCAACACAAGGGCTCTTTTTAGAGCCACCCTATAACTGACAACTTAGGCCCGCTATTTTAGGGCCAGGTAACGGCAACTCCCGGTCCCTCGACAAAATGTATTCTCCACACAGCTGTGACGCAGCGGCCGGACCATCTGACTTTGCAGCACAGAGCTCCCTCTTTGATCACCACCTCTACTCCCCCATAGGGGTGAGTAGTTTGCGCTTTACAAATACCGTATTAATTTACCTTTGCACTCCCTATACAACACCACCTAAGTACCATATACAAGTTGGACAAGTGTGGCACAGCACCCAGAGCACATGACTTCACAGCATAGCAAACACAGTCTAACAGTTTCATACCCGAGTCCAGCAGCAGCTCAATTTAGCAGCATGACACTCTAGGCGATACCTCACTTAATATCCGTATCCAGCACTTTCAGACCAGTAGGGGTCAGTAGTTCACCGGCTTTACCCCGAGTCCATCAGCAGCTCAGCGTACGACCCCAGCACCATCAGACCCATAGGAGTGAGTAGTTTGCACTTTACAAATACCGAATTGTTTTGATTCACACAAATTTACCTTCGCACTCAAGTTACAATGTTCGAAACAAAAGTTCCTCCGTGTAGGTATAACTACATACTGACACTACTTGGACAGATATGGCACAGCGGCCAGAGCACATTACTTCACAGCATATGACACACTGTTTGGACTCACGCTTTCATCCCGAGTCTGGCAGCAGCTCAGCCTAGCACCATGAGAATACACAATACCTCACATATTTTCCGTACCCCAGGACTTTCAGATCAGTACGGGTCAGTAGTTTGCCCCTTTATATGGGTGGCTTCACGCACATGTTGGGTTCAATTCATTCTGGACAGAAGATCTGTCAGCTCTATTGAGCTGGCACTCTCCTGTTCGTCATGGTGCCAATAATTAAAATCACCAATAATGAGAAGTCGGGCGTGGATGATGGCTAAGTGAGAAATCATTTCACCCAAAGCCTGGGGAAAAGTAGGTCTATAAAAAAGAGCTCAAGTGAAAGATGACTGGGGGTTCAAGTTTAAGAACTAAACTGTCAACAGAAGAAAGACCGGTAATCCCTAATACCTTAAACTGGTGATCCTTATGGATGATAGCTGCAACCACACCCCCACTTTCCCTGGGGAGTGATTAGCTTGCAGGATGTAATAATTATCTGGTACTGCCGCTAAAATATCAGGGAAGAAGTAAATCAGGCTTTTCAGACTGTAAAAGTTGATAGATTTCAAGTTGGTGTTTCACCATGGACAGTGCATTCAAATACATGACTGAGAGACCCATTATTTCCTTACTGTGGGAAGTATTGAGGGCTTGCAATATTGTGGGGGCGGCGGGGGCACAGTTGTGCAGAATTTCAGGGCAAGTAAGTCTCTGCTTGAAAATACCCGACTCATTTATACTGAGGTGGATATTATCGGCTAATTCATGCTTCCCATACACTCTTTCAATTCCATGGCTGAGTAACTCACAAAATGGGCATGGTGGACGGCCACTGGACCCGTACGGCCACGGACGGGCGCAGACAGACTTGCCTTTGGCTTGCCCTTGGTGCGCTGGGGGTGCGCCCGCTGCGTGCGTCCGATGCACGTCCGAGCCCCCATCTGCCTAAATACACGTCAGAGCCAGCAGGCAGGAAGTGAGAGAATATAGGGGAGGAGTCACGTCCCTTCCTTTCAATCGGCACAGCAAGCCATGACGGACCGGGGGACAGCAAACATAAGGTGCCAAGTAAGTAATTCCACAGTGAATACAACAATCACAATTGTGTAATTCAAATGACATCAATGATGTCATTTGAATGTCATCAGTGATGTCACTGACCATGTCATGAGTGATGTAATATGTGAGGTCTTAAGCAGTGTATTGCCGAGGCGTAAGTTATAGTTAGCTCAGTGAAACCTGGCCCTAACTATAACGCCCCTGTAACCTTTGGTCTTTTTAGCAAAGTTCTAAGGTTTTTTTAATTCTATATCCTAACTATTACGTCCCTGTAATCTTTGGTTTTTCTAGTGAATTTCTATGGTATTTTTACCTAGTAATTGCATTTTCAGAATGGTAAAGAAAGGGGGCTGCTCCTCAAACCATCTCTTCGGAATCCCTTGCCCCCAAGGTTCGTCGGGTATAAAGTGGACTTCATCCCTCAATCAGTAGTGCACCACGGGCCGCGTTTACAAAGTAATCGAGAAAGTCAGCACGTCTTCCAAAGACCTCTTACCAATCCTGCTGTGTGGGACTTAATGGAGGTAATACTAGGGGTAGTTGACCCCCAAGGACGTCCTTGGGGCCCAACTACCCCTAATGTTACCACTAGTAAGTCCCACACGGTGGGGTTGCTGGGACATCATAGGAGACAATGCCCCCTTTCTCCACCACTCCACAAACATACCTTGTGGTGCACTACTAGTAGGGGGATAAAGTCAGCTTGGCTACTGAGGGTCTTTGGGGGCCAACTCCCCCTCCTGTTACCTCCAGTAAGTCCATACAGTGGGTTTGCTGAGAGTTTTTTGGTGACCTCACCCCCTTTGTCCACTACTCTGCAAATGCATCTCCCGAAGCACAACTATTTAGGGGATGAAGCCCCCTTGGCTCTTAAGGGTACTTGGGGGGCCAACTAGCCCTCCTGTTACCTCCTGTAAGACCCACATAGCTGGATTGCTGAGAGGTCATCAGAGGCCATGCCCCCTTTGTCCACCACTCTGCAAACACAGCTCCTGGCACACTGCTGCTTGGGGGATGAAGTCCACTTTAGTCCTGAGGCCCTCAGGAGGCAAGGGGACCTGCTCCCCCCACCAGAAGTGCACCAAGAGGCACATTTGCAGAGTGGTGGAGAAAGGGGATGTAGCCTCTGACAATCTCTCAGAAATCCCACTGTGTTGGGCTAACTGGAGGCAACCGGAGGCCTTTTTGGCCCCTAAGGATCCCCAGCAGTCAAGGGGACTTCATCCCCCAATAGGAAAAGTGCCAGGAGGTGTGTTTGCAGAGTAGTGGAGAAAGAGGGTGGCCTTGGTGATTTGAAGGCTTTTTTGTTATTTTTTGTGCTATATTTTTGGAAGGGGGCTGTGTGTCCTCCCTTCTTAAACCATTTTAGGCCCCGGTGACCCCATCCTCCAGGTCCTGGCTGCTTTTTGACAGTCTTCTAATTTTTTTAGTTGGATAATGGGAGGGGGCTGGGCAGCCTTCCTCCCAGGCCGATTTCTGCCCGCGGACCCCATCCCCAGAGCCCCAAACAATTAAAGAATGGGGGCACATGGCCCCGCTTCCCTGGTCCATTTTCAGCCCTGGGGACCCCACTCTCGAGGGACTGCCCCTTTTTAAAAACAATTTTAAGGAAGAGGGCCACATGCCCTCCCTTCTGAGGCCAATTTCAGCCCTGGGGACCCCATTCCGCGGGGCCCAGGCCATTAAAAAAAAAAATTCTTAACAGGTCGGGGGCTGAGTGGCGCTCATCCTGGGCCAAATTATTGGCCATCTCGTTGAGACCAGGGGAACCAGAAGGCCACCATGGTCCCTGCCGGATCCCACGCGGGATTGCCTTTTACACCCAGGGAGCTGGTAACATGCAGCTCCCTGGGTATAAAAGGCAAAGTGTGCTCTGCTTTGAGAAAACAAGGGCAGAATGCTCTCGCTTCCTGATCATACTGTTTACAATGGGATAGCGGGAGCAGTGCTCCTTCCACCCCATAGAAAACTGTAATGGGTACCCTGAGAAATTGCTGGAGCCGGCACTGGGGGGTGGCGGTCCCCAGAACCATGTAGGGTTCCAGGAGGGGCATCTTGTATACGGCTCTGAGGAGGTGGTTGTCCCCAGGACTGGGGGACTGCAACAGAACCCCTTCATTAGTGTATTAGTGCCCCAAGGGAGGTGGGGGTCCCTGGGTCAGGGGGGCCACGAGGCCTCCCAAACTATTGAAATTAGCCCCGGGGAGGAGGCAGTCCCGAGGCTTTGTTAAGGCCTAGGAGGGGGACCCCGTGCACCCACTCCTATATTAATCATATGCCCCAGGGATCTGGCCCACCCGGGAGTTATTTTAAAGTAAGCACAGGAACGCACGCTTGCTTTAAAAAACTAATTTGCTAATATCAGGATTTCAGGAATATCAGGAATTTGCAGCAACATTTAACAAAAAAATGCTTTTATGCCATTGCGGGGTCCCAGACCCCAAGACCATGGCTTGGGGGTCAGGGTATTCCTACCCTGCCCCCTTTTCTTACCAAGATCACTGCCAGCACTTTCTGGTTAAAGTGTTAGTAGCCAATTAGAGCAGTGCATTCCCTGCATGAGCTCTCTTTGAGCTATCACTATAATTTTAAATTTACATTTCCCAAAAACTACTGAACGGATTGAGACCAAATACGCAAAAGGCCCTATGTACAACCTCCCAACGGTAGCCAACCCGGGAGGGGGCATGCAGCACATCCCCTGGGTTGCTTTTGACCCAGAGACCCCATCCCCTGGGGCCGGTGTATTTTTTTAAGTGAGGGGACACATTGCTCAGCTGGCGGGAGCATTTTTAAAGGTCCTGCCAGCTTGGAGCAAACTTCTGGTTTGCTTTTGCTTGACGGAAGCTTTGACATTGCTATCATGAAGTGAAAGCAAACATAGGCTTCCCTGCCCATGCTAATGCGAGCATGGAAACCACTATGTCCCGGGGTGAGCAACCCGGGACATGGAAGGAGCCAGCCATGGGGGATGGGATTTTAAAAACAAGCATGGAAGACAGCGGTTGTTTTTTTAATTAAAATATTGACATGTATTCACGGATCCTCTGTGAATTTGCAACAAACATTTCAAAAAATAAATTTTTGGCTCCAGTCTTAGGGGTCAGGTTATTTCTACCCTTTTGTTTTTTGGGGACTGGGGCTGAGATCATGTCAGATCTGCCAAGGTTCTACATTCCTAGATATACATAAAACATTCTTTAATAACTGTAAAACTATTGAATTCTTGCATGAATTACACCAAAATACAAAAGCACTCTTCTGGATTCTTTCTGGCAAATTTGGTGTAATTATATTCAGTGGTTCAGGATGCATTTGGGTTAAAAATTGCATGGGGAAAATACATTTGGGATCCCCCCTTTCTCTCTGCCCCAGCTGGACGAATCACCCAGAAACTTTCCAAACATCATGCTAAAGTGAATGAAAACTAGTTTTGAAAATATTGTTGAGATTCGTGAAACAGGGACGAAGTTATTAGCAAAACAAAAAATGCTATTTCTAAGGAAAGTTTGTCTGAAAGCTAGTTTATGGTCCAGACAAAGTGCTTTTTGTTAAGGGTGGTCAGAATTTGAGTAGTCGTGTTACGCAAAGTTCGCAGGCACGCGTAATTGCTTTTTCCGCCCATTCACGATGCGTTTTACCTTTTCAGGAATGCTGTTTGCGTGCTCGGAGGGAAATAACTCGCGAACTTGCCCATGCAGTCGCCAATTGGCGTGACCATCTTGTTTCACTTGTCTCGCCCACTCGCGATGCGTGTTTCCTGTTCACAAACGTGGATGTCCGATGGCGCGTCCAGATGACGTGTTCGTGATCGCACATTCTCGCGGGATCTCATGGCGGACACGAACGGATAGGAAAACTCATTGGCCGATGCAGGGATCCTGGTGAGTCGCTTCAGTGCTCACGAACACGCATTTTGAAAGCGGAAACAAGGAAAAAATTCCGCTATGTCGCAGATTGTGGAATTTTCATCAATTCCGCGTTCTTCACGGAACGCGGATTTGCCAAAATTCCGCAAACGGAGCAGAATTTACCACCCAGGCCTACTTTTTGTAATGTGGTGTAAATCTGTTCAGCAGTTTTGGAGTAATAAAAAAAAAGATTTATGTAAATCTAGAGACAAGGATCCTCGCGGTGGATCAGCTGATCCACGCGACAACAGCAATGCTGTGATTGTCTAGGCGTAATCTGAGAGAAAAGTTGCGGCCGCCATATTGTGATTTGGAACATGGTTCCCGGGGGGAATAAAATCTAGAAAGGACATGAGGGGTCAGGATAGAGGTATGTTGATCACAAGGGACTGATGGAGGGGTCTGTGAGGGGCACCACATGGGCAAGAAATTGTTCCCCAAAAGCTTGGCCATGTGTGAATCCACAATGGATCTGTGGATCTAAATCCCCCAAAAAATGAAATACACCAACTCACAGACCCACTCACACACTCTCTCACATCCCCACACAACCTATCATGTACCAACTCACAAATCTATCCACCTACTCACATACCTATACATTCACTCACACACCCTCTCACACATTCATACAGTCCCTTATACATCTACTTTGAGACCCAGAGGGTCACTCACAGACCCACACAGGCACTCACATACCCATACAGACACTCACACACCACACCATTTGAATCTGACACAAATTCATGGATCCGGATCTCAACACAAAATACACCCACTCATAGACCCACTCCCATACCCCCACACAACCACTTACACACTCACTTACACATCCATATACCCACTCAAACACCCAATCACATATACATATAGTCACTCACACACCCTCTCACACATCCACAGTCAATGATACATCCAATCAGAGATCAAGGGAAGCACT
Source organism: Triturus cristatus (assembly GCF_964204655.1). NCBI lineage: Eukaryota > Metazoa > Chordata > Amphibia > Caudata > Salamandridae > Triturus > Triturus cristatus. The sequence goes on along the minus strand of NC_140588.1, from coordinate 851,630,427 downwards.
CACTTACCCAGTCACAGACCCACATAAGCACTCACACACCCACTTACACAGCCATGTACACATCCATATAGCCACCTACACACTCAGAGACACACACAGCCACTTACACATCCACTCACACACCTACAAAGCAAAACTACTGACATACCCACTCATACACCATACAGCCTCACATACCACTCAGAGACCCACATAGCCGCTTACACTCCCACTCATACAACCACCCATCACATACTGACACTCAACCTTACATCCATACAGCCACTAACACACCCACTCAAAGACCCACAAAACTACTTACATAACAATGCAGTCTCTCACACACTACCCCTGGGTGAGTTTGTGGTGGATCTGCAGATCCAGATGCCAATTAAATATACACATACATCCACCCACAGACCCACTCACACATTTTCTTATACACCCACACAACTACTTACACACCCATTCACTTATCCATACACCCACCCACACATCCAATCACACACTCATACAGTCCCTTATTCATCCACTCAGAGAACCACTCACACACCCTCTCATGGGCCAACCCAGGTGCTCATAAACTGACTCATACACCAATGGAAGCACCCATACAGCCACTTACACACCCACTCACAAATCCACACAGCCACCTACATATTGACTCACAAACCCATACAGCAAAACCATTGGCAAAGCTACTCACACACCCACATAGTTACTCTCACACCCAGTTAAATACCCACAAAGCCACTAAAACACCCATATAACCCCTGTAACACCTGGCCAAGGTTTGTTACACAGCTACTCACACACTCACACATGCCATGATACAGTTATAATAATTTGTAATAGGATATATTTGCCTTAAATTTGTTATTGTTTTATACTGAATGTCTGATTTTGTTTGGGATGGATCCACAGGTCTGTAACCGATCTGACTTCAACATAGCCGGCAGACCTCCTATTTTGCCAAGGATCCACAAATTCAAGTGAGAAATTTTAAAAAAGGATTCGAAAACAAAAAGAACTAGTGTTTGGGAAAGGGCTAGCTCCGAAAAGAACTGTTGTGTTCATAATGTGTTGATTATAATTACACATAGACCAGGATGTAGTCTTTTAAGTTGTAGAGGAACATCTTGTTGTCTGTGTCTGTGATATGGACTCTGTCTTTTCAATATATTCCATCCATGACAAAGCGTAAGTTTGCATAGTATATAGAGCCTATGTTGTGGTCTCAGAAACAGCTTTATTGTCAGGTTTTATCTGTCTCGGGACAAAATTGCATTGACCACTGCTACTTCTGGCTTTGGAAAATGTTCTTGAACATCAAGGCAGTATGTGTGAAAGTGACATTAATTTAGCAGATGTATCCTTCATTAGGATTTCCAGTCCTACTCCTTTAATTGTGCCTAGGAAATTGCCACCATAGTGCACAATCATAAGGTCTGGATGTAGGCAATCTGCAATGCTTTTAACCAAAGGCAGCAATTGATACCACTTTAACCCTCTCTGGCCAATCCAAGTAATGTCTACATTAGGAAAAACTAGGCCCCTGCCAACGTTACTATTTCTAGCACTCTCTCTCGCCCAAAACACAAAATAAGGCCCACAATACATTTTGGAGACAAGCAGGAGTAGCACACAGGAAAAGGCTATAGCAGAATGAAGAAGTTTTGAAGATGAAAGGCAGTTATACTGGTGGACAAGTGCAGGGCACTAAAATTTGGTAGTGACTTTAAGAAAAAAGTAACTTACTCTGTGATTGGCTTTGGAAAGATTAAAAAAAAGTATGTTGTTTAGTATGTGCTTGGAACTGCAAACAACCAATTACATCTGCTACAGTCCGTGTGAAGCTAGTATGCTGTTGAGAGAACGTCTTGTGAACATTTGACCTACTGGTAGGCAGAGACTTCTGGAAACATGGCTTCTATGGAAATGGAGCTAAATGTGTGTGGAGTAAGGGAACAAAGGAGAATGCAGTGTGAGACTGAAAAGCAGACTAGTGTACAAAAGTTGCTCAGGAGGGAGTGGATGCTGTGTAATTAATAATATTTTACAAAGTAAAATATAAATGAATAACATTAACAACATATTGTTTAATGCTTTTAAAGACTTTGATGTAGATCCACTGATCCATTGTGGATTCACATGGGGGTCACGCTGAGCGCTTGGTGGATGGGCAAAAAACCTACCAAATTGGGCTTCTTTACAGGAAACATCAAAAGGGTTAAGAAATAGTGACCATTTAGTAGTGGTATAACAAAAATAAAAGATGAAAGGAAGTCTGTGATTTGCTACGTACAGGAGTAGCTGAGTGAGAGTACAGTGGGAGAGGTAGCCATTATTGGTACATTTGTACTGAGAGTAAAGGGGGATTGACATATTTATGACTTGAGATTTGCACTGTAAAACAGATATTCACAGATAATAAAATAAAAGTTGGAAAACGGCAAAAAGATTTTACAGGTATAGTAATTAGGTTGTATTACACAAAATTCTATTAAGAAAAGTGTATATAAGCTGAAAGACATTGTGTAGCTTCTACAAACCACAGTGAAAGGAAATAAAGAAGGTCAGTTAGATGGGAACATTAACTAAAAATATAGTGAGCAGTGAAGGAGGAAGAGGGATTGCTATACTGAAAGTACAGTTATTTAATTAAGCCAGTATGAATAAATGTGTTTGAAATTGGATATGGGTATTTAGTTTAATAGTATGCGATCCCACTCACACAGTCAGGTAGGCACTTACACAGCCAGTTACACTCCCACAAAAGCACTTATGTACTCACCACTCATATAGCTGGGCAGCGACTTAAACATTCAGTCATACACCCATAAAAATGTTCACACATCCATCTACTTACCTATACATCCACTTACATAGTCATTCCTACTGCCACACAGGCACTGTCACACACACTCACACACCTATATAACCATTCATGAACCCCAGCATTCAGACAGTCAGTTACATATACATTTACAAAACCACACAGCCAGTCACCTACCCATACAGCCACTGATATACCTATTTGCAAAACCATTCAGCCTCTGACACACCCAGTCAGATGGTGACAGGGGCACATACACATCCACTCACGTACCCACACATCACTTATGTATCCCCCACTAACAGAGCCACTTCCACATACTATTACACACCCAACAAACCACTAACAAGGCCAGTTACCTATCCATACAAACACTTATATACCCATTTAGACACCCATACAGTCACTAACACCCCAGTCATACTCCTACATAGCTACTTACACATCAAGTGAGACATCCACAGAAGCACTGATACACTCCCTCATATATCCACTGAGCCACTTACAAACCCAATCACCCACCTGTACAGCCACTTATATACCCTTTTATACACCCATACTCAGACAGATACACAGCCTCTTATGCACTGATGTAACCACTCACTTGCTTGTAGTATGTGATCTCATAGTATGCAATTTAAACCAGTTTCACAGTACCAGTGTTCTTTCCCCAAAATATACCACAATTGGAACCACTTCAGCTACCTCTTTAAGTACTTAGTAAATGTTACCCCTGGTACCTAGGGACCTTTCACCAAGGCTATGCATTATGCCATTGCAGTCTGTGTGTCTTGGTGCAGAGCAATCCGAAGAGTCAACATGTCAAATGGGACAGGATAGCCTTACTGGGTGGGAAGCTTCAAAGATGATGCCACATTTAAAGCAGAACCCAGGAGCCTCCAGATACTGAGGAAAGCCAAGCCCCCCTGTCCAGCTCCACTTTTGGTGGATGGAAATGCGGGAAAATTAGTTAGATGAGAAGGAGGGTCCCCACTTAGCCTTCACCATCACTAGAGTGGGGCAGGCAAAATGTACCCCGCTACTGAAAATCCACCATCTTAGAATGTTGGAAAAATAACTTATCATGGCTACAGGAAGTGGTCACTAGAGGTTGAAAACACCCTTAAAGGTAGGTGGCTCATTGACTATTGCCTGTCTCCCCTTGTTACCCCCCTAAATTCAGTAGTTAGGTGGCACTCAAAGACCTGAACATCAGATTCGTTGGACAAGAGCAGACTAGGACAGATAAGATTCACTGTACGAGAATTGATGCCATGCTACAGTAGAAAAAGGTGCTAAACCCTTCCTCCTGCTTGCAGGATTCAACGATTGCTGCTGCTGTATCATCCTTAAACGTGAAAGGACTTCAAGAACCCCGGAGTACCTCCAGCCTTCAAGATATCACTAAGAATCTCCATTGGAGTGAAGGTATCAGGCCCCTGCACTCAGCAGGCTCCGATCCCATGAAGTCTGGTTTGTCGACTTACTGCTCCCCGATGACTTCAACACAGCACCAAAGTAAGAAAAGATACAACAGCTTTGGAGAATCATATCTGTCTCCCACCAAGTTTTGAGACACCATGACCTACTGGTGTTCTGGCTTACCAATTGCTGGGGTACTGGACCCCCAAAAGCAAATACTGAGAAGAGAAGTCCACACCCGAATCCCAAAGCACCAGAAGTGAGCACCCATTTGAGAGACGTCGAGACACTTAAAAACCATTTCCTGATTGGCCCAGCGGACCCAAGATTGCGACTCAAAGTTGTCTGCTTCTGACTTCAAGGACCTCAAGACTCATGACTGATCTGTTCTCATCTGCACCCGGCCCACCATCCTCTCATCAACTAACCAGCTGTGCTTCTATTGTTCATAAGCCCTTTGCGACCTCTTCCCTCAGAGGAGCCCCAACAGACTTACCTGTAAGTCCTTCTGTGTAGTGTGTTTTCAAGTGGCCCCCTTTGTCTTTGTGCACCAGTTTCCAATGTGCTCAGTAATCTGCTCCTGCCCGATTCGAGATACTCCGGAACTTCTCATGCTGAAACTTTGGACCTGATCTCAACATCAACCTAAAACGAGAAGGTGAACTTTGTAAAAGCATTGCCTGATTTTCTATGCATTTTTCAGCTTTTTCCCAATTGTTTCCTGTGGTATGTAATTGTGCAGAAAAGTGATATATTTTCTGAATTTACCATAGAATACTATTGCTGGTCTTAAAAATACTATAAAAATCGATACTATTTTTATAAATTGGTCTTGGATCTATTCTTGACTGTGTGTCTCATTTATTGCCTCTGTGATGTACAACAAATGCTTAGCACTGCCCACTGGTAAACCTAACTTCTCGCCCACACTATCACAAAAAGATTATTATTATAATATTTTTTTACCTTCATTTATCATGTGGAGATTCTCTGAACTCTCTGCACAGTGTAGTTATTTTTAGTTTACTATATAGAGAGTCATTTGCCTCCAGTGATACCATATTTCATCAATCATAGCTCCTCTCTCAAGAACATTGGATGGTAGTGATGCACACATCTTAGACATCAAGTTACTTCTTTCATATATTTTGAAATTTTCTTTTCAGTTTCTTACCAGAAATACATGATAGCTGAGCATATTCAAATGTTTGACATAAAACTCAAAGAAAGAAAAATTAATTAAAAAAAAGACTAGTTGAATCAGAGCAGTGAGTGATAGAGATAAGACAGACAGGAAACATCTAAACAAATTAACAGAAAGGGATGTCTCAATAATACACAATCAGAGCTCTATTGCTCTTACAGCAGTATAACTGGCACATTTTTCCATTTTCCAAATCATATAGATGTCAGGAATGTGCAGTCACACTATTTGTCTAATGGTGATAATATGAAATTGCTGCATTGCATAATGTAATCAACACAGTACATGAAAGATTATATGAAGGATTAATTACAAGTGCCTAATTGTGTGTGATTGATTGAGCAGCCACATAAAAATTATGTTTATGCTTTTGTAAGAGAGATGAAGCACAGTTAAATAGGATTTAGTAAAGTACAACTGTTAGACTTGACATTCTTAGGGTGGTTTTGCCCTGGATATTTTGCCTTTTGCTTCTCACTTTTGCTTATCTTTTTTGTTGACCTTAGGACTCTGATCACTTTACCACTGTGCTTCTCCTCTAAACATGATGACATTGGTGTATACTCGATTGGCATATTTTTTGTTCTGGCAAGTCCCTTGTAAAGTGGTATGTATTGACTTGACTTTTACCTAAAAAGCTACTAGTGGGCTGCGGCACTGATTGTGCCAACCACAGAAGTAGCCTTCCAAACCTGTCTCAGGACTGTCACTGCAGTGCATCTGTGTGCACTTCCCTAGAGATGACAGAGCAGAGGCTTAACGACTCCCTCAATCCCTTGCCTGTTGTTAGCACCCCCTTTGAGAGGGTGGGCATTGACATTGTGAGGCCTATTGATCCCCAGACTGCAACAGGCACCAGGTTCATCCTGGTTCGGGTAAGTCATGCCATTAGGGAACCAGAGGCAATCCCTCTGAGAACTACTACTGCACCCACAGTGGCAAAGGCCCTGATGGGGATTTTTACCCAAGTAGGTTTCCCTAAGGAAGTTGAGTCTGGCAGGGGTACAAACTTCATGTCTGCTTATACGCAGCCAATATGTGAGGAATGTGGGGTAACGAACAGGTTCTCTACCCCTTACCATCCACAGACCAATTGGCTTAATTAGAGGTTCAACAAGTCCCTGAAAGGCATGAACAGAGGCCTGCGAGAGGCCCTGAGGAAAAAGTGAGATATCCTCTTTCCATTCCTGTTATTTTCTTACAGAGAGGTGCCACATAGAGGAGTGGGTTTCAGACCCTTTGAACTGTTCCAGAAACATACCCCAGAAAATGGTGAACTAGATCCTGGCCTTCAGAAGCCAGATGGCTAAGTTATGGAAGCAAGCTTCCAGTAGCCTGGAAGCCAACCAAGAAGAACCAGGAAGCCATGAAGAAATGGTATGACATAAAGTCAACCAGTGTGGAATTTAAACCTGTTCAGAAAGTTTGAGTGATAGAGCCGGTACAGCACAGGGTCCTCCAGAACTTTTATAATGGGCCATATGAGGTTATTGACAGAAATGGTGAGGCCACATACTTGGTGGACCTCAAGATCCCAAGGCAACCCCATAGGGTGCTGCATGAAAATCACTGCAAACCACACTTTGAGGTTTGCGCTCACCATTTTGTTGGTGACTGATGGAGAAGAGGAGGAGAAGATTGATCTTCTCCCTGACCTCTTGGACTCCAAGGAGAAGGATGGGTTTTTGGAATAAGTAATCCTTTTCCCCACTCAGTCAGTCATTCAAAGAACGTTTCCAATGTTTCTCTGAATAAAAGAATATACATCACAATCAATAATATGATTCATTATTAAATTATCTAAAACACATAACAGTAAAACCATATAAAATAGAATAAATAAAAATAAATATTCCTAACTAATTAACTACAAATTTCAGAAATTGGTAATTATGCCTCCTATCAAGTTGATATCAAATTCAAATGTTAAAATCGGTGCCCAATTAACTACACATTACTCCCTTTAAACCAGTAGCAATGATCTCCCATGTCATTACGTTCTGCTTTTAGTAATCTAAAGTGCTTTCCTATGCTTTACTATTGCCCACAGATAAGTGGCCAAAACCAAATAGACTAAAGGGTTCTCAAGCTGTTGAAGGACAGCTGGACACTAGCAGGAAAGCATGTTGGTTTTAGGCAGAAAAGTAATAACTTTTTTTTAAATTGTCATTTCCAAAATAGCAATATAAAGTTCAACTTGAAAATGTACAGGTCCTGGTTAGAGGTAGTACAATAGAAAAGGGAGATACAAGTAAATTAAATATACAAATCAGGGGTATACCAGTTTTATAATGTTTAAAAGAGAGAGCACAAGCATTGTATCACTGGTTAGCAGTCCAGTGTGTGCAGGGACCCTGCAGAGAAGGCAAATTGTTAACGGGCAAGCCAAATCCATGTAAAACACCACAAATAATTGCTCCAGTGCCTTAATTAGCTTTTGCATACTCAAAAACTCCTGAATCTCTTTGTTGTATCTGAGGTTTCCCCCAGTTGGCATCAATCACTTGCCTTGCAGCACACAGTGCTCATGAAAATTGATGTTACCTGAATGAATGCAGTAGATATGTTTGTGCATTTAAAAGTCTCAACAGTGTATGTACAGGTAATCCAGGGCTGCTGATCTGGAACATTGAATCAATAGTGTTACATGCATCCAACAAGTATTTCTGCAGTTCAGGGCACCTTTCCGTATACAATGTAGTTTGACCAGCGTGAAGTACCAGTGAAGTGTGAGTTTATCATAGAGCGTTTAGCCTTGAAGTTTCAATGATGTTCTGATGAAAATGTTGATAATGTTCTGATGATAATTTCCACCCAAGTCCTATCTGTGAGAGTGCTGCCTCATTCACTTTACCATTATGTGTGACCCAGGGTTTTGCTACTAGCAACCTCAAATTCCCTCTTCATGTGCTCAATTTATTTAATCCCACTTTCCTCCGAGAATACTCAGATCCTGACAAAACTCTTCAGTTTCCATGCACCAAAAATATTCTTTTTGCTTTAGGGTGATATCCAGGTTACCTATTATTGAGATCAGATGGGAGGGAAACGTACTAAACGATAACGTACTCAATGAACCTTTCACATCTGTGAACTCATAAGGATTTTTGCTGTTGTTTTTTTTTGGTTCTGCTCTTCCTTATTTAAATCACAATAGGGTTGCATATAGTATTCAGTACTCTTCCGGAGGCCTTGTCCACTCTTTTAAGGAGAGGTACATTATGGGCCCGATTCACAGAACTAACTTACGACAAAATCCTGAACTTACTACCATTTTGGTATTCACAGAATGCACTTACTGCTTTTGGTATTCACAGAATGCACTTACTACTTTTGGTATTCACAGAATGGATTTAAGACTACTAACTTTACGTCCGCACTCGGGCCAGAAATTCCGGGCCAGAGGCAGAGCTTCCGGCCCGGAGGTGGGGATTCTGGCCAGTGGCGGAGATTTAGCCGTGGCCAAAATCTCCACCTCTGGGCCAGAAGCTCCGCCTCCGTCCGGAAGCCCCGCCTCCGGGCCGGAAGCCCCGCCTCTGGGCCAGAAGCTCCTCCTCCAGGCCGGAAGCTCCTCCTCCGGGCCGGAAGCTCCGCCTCCGGGCCGGAATATCCGGCCCGAGTGCGGACGTAAAGTTAGTAGTCGTAAATCCATTCTGTGAATACCAAAAGTAGTAAGTGCATTCTGTGAATACCAAAAGCAGTAAGTGCATTCTGTGAATACCAAAATGGTAGTAAGTTTAGGATTTTGTCTTAAGTTAGTTCTGTGAATCGGGCCCTATGTGTTTAGCTATTCTTGATTCCTTCCCTGCCCATATAAAATCATTGATTGCATTCTGTAAAAATACTAACACTGGGCGTAGTTCGCGAAGTAGCACTTCGCGAAGCTACGCAAAGCGCAGTTCGCACTACGCGAGCTACGCGTAGCACTTCGCGAACTGCGTAGTACCTTGTTCGCACTGTGCCAGATGTCGTTTTCAATGATTGCACAGTGCGGACAAGCAACCGGCACTGTGCAATCATTGAAAATGGCATCTTGCACAGTGCGAGCTGTAGTTTTCTGCTGCTCGAGTAGATTTTTACTCGAGCGGCAGCTTTCTCAACACGAACTGGTAGTTTCTCATCGCGAGCGGCGCGAGCCTACGCGACCACTCGCAATGAGAAACCTGACCTCCTCGCGTTGGGAATCTCGCCGAGATGTTTATTTTCCATGTTCGCGATCGCCAACTTGATGTTGCTGTTCGCGAACAAGGAAAAAGTCTCGCCGGGATGTCATTTTGCTTGCTCGCGGTCGCCAACTTGACGTCGAGGACTACGAGCAAGCAAAAAGTGACCGCAGCACTACGCAACACTACGCTACGCGTGTTCGCACTGTGCTACGTGCAATTCGCGTAGTGCGAGGTAGCGCGAACTTCGCAAACTACGCGAGCGTAGCGTAGTGCTTTGCCCAGGCTTAACCCCTTGAGTGCCCGCCCCTTTCCCCGCCCTGTGCCGGCCGTTGCATTAGCGGGCGGGGTTTATGACGAGCTGGTCTCGTCATGGGCACAGCGCAACCGCGGCCCATGACGAGACCAGCTCGTCATGGGCACTCAAGAGGTTAAAAAATACAAGAGCATGTGTTATAGGCCTTAAATGTTAGGGTCTGAAACAGATATAATATATTCAGTGAGCTCACTGATCTTGGCGGCATCTGTTACTCACCTGCCTTACAGCTTCACCTAGTAGTGGTGTGCCCTTCCGTGCACAGGTCCTGAGTTCGAGGTCCTCCTCCAGCTGCAGGCTCCCGCCTGCACCTCATCCCTGGTGGTCCAGTTATGAGTATTGTCTGTCTGTCTTTCTCTGTATTTCTTTCTGTCTCTTTTATTTTTTGTATTTCGCTACTGCATTTCTTTTTCTGTGCTATTTGTCTTGCTTTATCTCTCCTTCTGTGCCCTTTTCCTTCTTTGCCATTTTATGTGCCCCTTCAAGCTTCCTGCCTTTGCTGCTGCCTGCCCATGAGGCCTGCCGCTCCCAGCGCATCTTCAAGCCTCCCAGCTGACCAGCACCTCCCACCTGCCACCTCCCCACCACTACTTAATTGTGGCCTCTTTGTGGTGAAGGAGCAACCTCACTGACCTTGTCTGCATGTGTTGATTCCCCGCTGTGCTACTCCACCTAGTAGTGGTCTCCGTTCCTGTGCCAAGGTCATTAGCTCAAGGTCCTCCTCCACACACAGGCTCCCACCTATGCCTTATACCTGGTGGTCCAGTTGTGAGTATTGTCTGTCTTTCTTTCTGTTCTCTGTTTTTGTTTTTGTTTCCTGTATTTTTTGTATTTCTCTACTGTATTTCTCTTTCTATGCTTTTTCTATTGTTTTATCTCTCCTTCTGTGCGCATTTACTTCTGCACCTTTCTCTGTACCTCCTTCATGCTTCCTGCCCTCACTGCTGCATGCCCCTGCAGCCCACCCCATCTCAACACAGCTTCCCGCTTCTTGCCTCCCAGCTGATCAGCTTGTCCCACCACCCCGCCAATACTTAAGGGCAGCCGGCAATCCACTGGAGCGCCAAAGGCAAGGCGCTGGTGCGCCAAAGGCAAGCCCATCTGTGTCTTTCTGCGCCTGGACCACATCCAGCATCAGTGACCCTTGTTCTTGCGGCCCCCACCTCTATGAAACCAAGGCCCACTCACCTGCTGTAACTGCTTCTTCTCCTGCCTGTGCAGCCCAGACCCACTGACTGCATGGCTATCGAAAACCAGACCCGAACAACTCAGCTGCATCCTACTCAGCACCTGCTCCCTCAGAAGACAGGCCATAAAGATCTGAGACCTGCTCAACTCCATTTTAACCTCAGCCCGGGACATCGCACCTGCCAACCACAACGGCTACAAAATCACACACAAGGAACGTGCCAACCAAACTGGGGTGGTGTGGTGAGCAAACGAATGATGGATTTAACCCATATCCTGGGGGTGAATGTTTGCATTGTCAAGCATTCTGTCCATCAATTGACTCTTTTGCATATGTCGCCCTGATTGGGAATGGTATGCCCAGATGTGGAAGCCGAGCTCACTACACCACTGGATTCAAGCTAGCCTGGATGATGAAGGGTGATGCACTGAAACCGATCCCAGGATGCTTGTTTCCGGTCCAGGGAGGACCTGGCTTGACATTTCGGGCTGGACTGTTCCCTCAAGGAACAGGGTTAAGACTGATCTACATATTGCTGGGTCCAAACTGGGGTGGTGTGGTGAACAAAAGAATGATGGATTTAACCCAGATCCTTGTGACTGGGAGTGAATGTTTGCATTGCCCAGCATTCCGTCCATCAATTGTTTCTTTTGCATATGTCGCCCTAATTGAGAAAGGTAGGCCCAGACGTGGTTCCCGTGCTCACTAAACCACTGGATTCAAGCTAGCCTGGCTAATGAAGGGTGATGCCCTGAAACCGGTCCCAGGATGCTTGTTTCCTGTCCCGGGAGGACCTGGCTTGGCAGTTGGGCTGGACTGTTCCCACAAGGAACAGGGTAAAGACTGAATTGCATATGACTGGGTCCCAACTGGGGTGGTGCAGTGAGCAAAAGAATGATGGATGAAACCCTGATCCTTGTGACTGGGGTGAATGTTTGCACTGTCCAGCATTCCGTCCATCAATTGTTTCTTCTGCGACCAACCAGGAGGAGGCATCGCCATCGCACATAAAAACACCCTCAGCCTCATAACCAGCTCTGACGACTACTAACCTGACATGGAACACCTGCACTTCTAGATCCAGACCAACCCAAACACCACCCTCACGGCAAGCTCATTTACAGGCCCCACATTCCTGCCCTAACCTTCAGTGAAGGGATAGCCAACTTCATCGCTTACCATGCTCTTGCCTCAATGGACTACATCCTCCTTGGCAAACATTAATTTCCACCTGGACAACCTCATTGGGCACAACACCTATTCCATACTGGAGAATCTCACCACCATCGGACTCAAGCAATTAGTCACCTTTCCAATCCACTCAGCAGGACACATGCTCAACCCCTTCTTCTCCGCAAGCAAAAACATCTGGTCAGCCACACCTCTGAGCTACATTGGATGACCACCACTGCATCCACTTCTTCTCAACCGTGCAGAAGCTGGAACAAAGTCACCAAAGATCATATCACTAGCTCCCTAAGCAAAACCACACCACAGACATCCATGGATGGCAAAACCTCAGCATGCAACCTCCTACCGGCACACTGGCTCCTCTAAGGAAACCCTTAGGCAAGCAGCCCACCAAGAAAGCTAGCTGGTTCTCTCCTGCCCTCCAAGAATTCAGGAGTACCTACACACGGCTTGAGCGAAAATGGAGGAGCAGCAAGATCTTGGCAGATCACGCAGTCTTCAAATCCACCCACCACCTCCTCATCAGAACAACAAAAACGAAAACAGCTATACAGGAACACATCAATGCCAACACAATCCACAGCAAATAACTCTTCCCCATGGTCAAAAAATGTGCCAAACTTAGCACAGAGACAGCTGACATTCCTCCCTCTCAAGACCTCTGCAACAACCTCAACATCTTCTTCCACCACAAGATCACGGAGATCTATGATGCTTTGCAACTCATCCTACTGGACCTCTCAGCAGCCTTCAACAATGTCTCCCATGACACACCCTCTGCGCAAGACTCCACGAGGCTGGCAACCATGACAAAGCCCTAGAATGGATCTGCCCCTTCCTTACCAGCTGAACACAGAGAGTCAGACTTCGACCATTCTACTCAGCACCCACAGAGATCACAGAGTTCAGCTGCGGAGTGCCCCAGGAATCTTCCCTGAGCCCCACCTTCTTCAATATCTACATGGCCGTGCTTGCAGCCATCGTCAGAAGCCACAGACTCAATATTGTCTCCTACGCCAATGACACCCAGCTGATTCTCTCCCTCGCAGATGAACCCACAGCCGCCAAGGACAACTTCCACAATGGCATGAAGGCAGTCGCCACCTGGATGAAGGACAGCTGCCTCAAGCTCATCTCAGACAAGACTGAAGTCCTCATCCTGAACTCCACCCCCTCTGCCTGGAACCCCCTACACCCACGGGACACATATGTAACCTTTGCATCATCCTGGATGCCTCTATCTCTATGAACTGCCAAATCAATGCTGCCTCATCCTCCTGCTTCCATAAGCTCCATCTGCTTCAGAAGATTTTCAACTAGATCCCCAGAAAGTCCAGGAAAATGGTCACCCATGTGCTCATAAGCAGCAGACTGGACTACTGCAATGCACTGTATGCCGGTACCACCAAAAAGCTCCTAAATAATCCAGAATGCCTAAGCCAGACTCATTCTGAACATCCCCCATTGCAGCCACATCACCGGTCTCCTGAAAGACCTCCACTGTCTCTGAATCAACAAAAGAATTACCTTCAAGTTCCTCACACACACCTACAAAGCCCTTCACAAAGCCAGACTGGCATACCTTCACCAGAACCTCTCCTTCTACACACCCACCATACATCTCCACTTTGCTCAACTTGCCCTGGCCACCACTCAATGGATCCACATGACCGCGGCTGGAGGAGGAACCTTCTCTCACCTCATTGTGAAGACTTGGAACTTCCTGCCTCTACATCTCAGGCAATCATCACCTCAATGCAGGAAGGACCTGAAGACCTGGCTCTTCGAATGAACTGCCGATCCAGCCCCCCAACCCCAGTGCCTTGAGACCCTTATGGGTGAGTGTCGCACTTTACAAGCACCCTGATTGATTAATTGTTTTTTGTGAGCCACATTCTCATCTGAACTGCAACAAAGTGGCCCACCCATGAAAGCACTACCCCAGATGCCAATCAGTCAGTACTTGTCAGTACTTGTGTATAGCTAAAGTGGTGTGCTAATGCCAAGTTGGATGTTACATTGCTTGTACATTCCTATATTTTATTGTTCCTTTCCCTTTGATTCCCCTGTGTACTTTTAACTCTGGTACCTGCCATTCAGTCAGATGTGATTCCAATTAGAATTGGAATTCACTTCATTCTGTTACTGGACCTTCACTGAGCAGTACAGTAATGCATATGTTTGGATTTTGATTGATTGGGTTTAATGATACTACTGTGTTAAATATTTCTCAGTATAATTATTGTAACATATTGTTAGTTTTAGCACAAGTAACATTATAAAACATCCCATATTTTAGCCATGCAATTTAAACCCCCCGCAACATTTTTACAAATTAAGGGCGACCCTCCTATCCCCTGGTCTAGGTGGAAGGAGGAGTTCTTAACTTATATGAAGGCCATTGATGGGGATAGAATGGGGAATGAGAGTAAAAAGAACATACTTCTCCATTGTTTAGGATCTGAGGGTCAAGCCGTGTTCAGAACCATACCTGTTGTTCAGGGTGAGTTAAGCACTTTTGATGAGGCACTTAAACGTATGGAAACTAGGTAAGCCCACCACCAGCATAGCACTTAATAGATATAAATTTTATACACGGCCACAAAGGGAGTCGGAATCGTTTGATGATTTCTTAACTGCTGTCAGATCTCTTGTGATTTCATGTAATTTTGTTATCATAGCAGATGAGATGATTGGGGACCAACTAATTGTAAATGTGAGAAACAAAAAAACACAAGAATAGTTGTGGGTTTTAGGTAATCCAAATTTACACGATACTATAGCCACTGCTAAAGCATTTGAACAGTCCAAAAAGTGGATGAAGACCATTGAGGATGTAAATTCTAAAGGTGATAAATATAACAAAGGTGCTGACGAAGTGTGTGCTATGAGTAATTCTAGTAAAGTTCCTCTTGTAGGAAAAAGTGGTGACAGGAAAATAGTATGTTACAGATGTGGTAGCTCCAACCATGTTGCTTCCTTCAAATTTTGCCCAGCCATAGGAAAAGAATGTATTAAATCAGTAGACCTGGACACTTTGCCAGGGCATGTAAGGATGTTTCTGCTCGAGAGTGAGAAACCTTGAATTCACCTAAGTGTGCTGTTCACTTTTTGAATAAAGACCTGGAACTCATGGCAGATTCAGGATCCCAGAGGTTGATTATCACAGATAATTATTTAAATGAGAAGTTGAGTAATACTATATCTACCAAAGACCTGGCCCCTCAGACATCGTTGCCCAGGGTTTTGCTGGCTCTACTATCGACTTGTGGTTATGTTGCTTCTGATGTCAGATTCAAAGTGAGGTCTGCTTTTATTAATCTGTATGTTGCTAAAAAAGGAGTTAACGTTTTAGGTTGGAGAGACCAATGGAGACTGGGCATTATACTCAATCCCCGTAGCAAGGAACCTGTCATGGTGGTTGAGGACAGTGTTGAGGTCAATAACATAGAAAAATAATTTCCTGAAGTCAATTCTGAAAGTTTAGGGACACTTAAAGGTTTTACCCATTTGATAAAGCTCAAACATGGGGCATCTCCTGTCAGACAAAAACTTAGGAATGTTCCTATTAACGTAAGGGAAGAGTTGGGGAAAGCTTTGAAGGAGATGTTAGATGGAGGTGTTATAGAAGAGGTGGAGTCATCAGAATGGGTTTCTCCAATTGTATTGGCACGTAAACCTGACAAATCATTGAGGTTATGAATTGACCTTAGAGCTCTGAATGCCAATGTCCTGGTCGATTGCCATCCGTTGCCTAATATCCACGAGGTGGTAAGCATGCTAGGAGGTACCACGATTTTCTCCACCCTTGATCTTCCGCCCGCAGATTGAACTTGCCAAGGAGTCACGCCACATGACGGCGTTCATCACCCCCCAAGGATTGTGTCAATTCAAAAGGATGCCTTTTGGGTTAGCGTTGGCGGCTTCTGTCTTCCAGAGGTCCATATGTCATCTTTTTAGGGATATGCACTTGTTTGTGAAGTGTTTTCAGGATGACATTCTTATTTTTTCTCCAGATAAGAAAACACACACGTAACATCTCAGAAATGTCTGTGGCATTCTCAAAGGGTATGGGTTGACTCTTAAGAAAAGTAAATGCAGTCTTTATCAACAGTCAGTTGAATATTTAGGACACACTCTGTCCGAAGAGGGTGTGGTGCCTAAAAAATCCCTCATTGACACAATCTTTAAAGCACCTGCTCCTGACTGCAAAGACAAACTTCTTTCCTTTTCAGGGTTATGTGAATATTATAGCAAATTTATTATGAACTTTGCATCCAAAATGGAACCTGAATGATGTCCTGTTTACAAGAATACAATATTTCAGTGCAATACGCTCCTGGGAAAATCAACGTTACCGCTGATTGTCTGTCTAGGCTTCCCTGTAATGCTAGTGAGGAATGTGAATATGAAGAAGATGTTGCTAATATTAGTGAGGTAATGTCTGGGAGATTCAGCTCCATATCTGAAGAGATGTGGAAAGAGTGATGACGATATTTTGTGTATTGTCATTCATTACATCATGATCGGTTGGCTCCCTAGAAATGAAATTTCAGCTGAACTCTTCCCCGTTTGGAAAATCTCAGATGAAGTAGTCATTGAAGGAGATCTTGTTTTCAGACAAGGTAAGTGCATTCCACCTGTGTCTCTTCAGGATTATATCTTATCGGTGAGTCACAAGAGCCATTTGGGAATGTCTTCCATGAAGAGGTTGATCAGGTCCGTCTTCTGGTGGCCTAGTTTAGACAGGTATGTTGACAGGATCGTGAGAGAATGTCCTGAATGCGTGAACAGTGAGAAAATGCTTAAGTGTGATCCTGCTCCCCTCATTCCTGTTCAATGGCCAGAATTTCCTTGGCAAAAGGTAGGTTTTGACACTGCTGGTCCTTTCAATGTTTTACCCCCAGGACTGCATGCCAATTCCGAGAGTGTCATTGTATTCCTCAAATATGTTTTTGCCCGCGAGGGCTACCCTGAGATTCTCATCACTGATAATGGTGTGCAAATGAGTTCTCATGAGATGGCTGATTTCCTGAATTGTTTTAATTGTTGCCATGTTACCACGGTTTTGAACGAACCCCAAGGAAATGGCCAAGTAGAGAGATACAACAGGGTTCTCAAACAAGACATTTTGTGGGCACGCAATTTTGGAACTCAGTGGAAGGATAAATTGAGGGAGAAGTTATGGTTGTACTGCATGAATCCTCATTCGACCACTGAAGTCTCTCCTTTCCGTTTAGTAAAATGAAGGGAACCTGTTTCCAAACTGTGACCCTGGTGGTTTAAATAAGCTGTGAAGAACCGTAGTTCTGTAATCAACAAGGAAGATGTGGCCCACAAGGTGGAAGAGAAACATCAAAAAGGCAAACACTATTAGGATCTTCTCATGAGAGTGAAGGAGATGCATTTTGTGGTTGGTGAGTGGGTCAGGATAGGCAAGCCAGGTATTCTACTTCAGGGTGAAACTAAATTTGGTAGACCCATCAAAGTTGTAAATGTTAATCGTAACAGCATCGTTACCCAAGATGGGAAAGTTTAGAATGTCAAACGAGTAGCTAAATGTGTACATTTTCCTGTGTAAGTTTTCCTAAGGGGAAAATGTGTTACATTGCTTGTACATTCCTATCTTTTATTGTCCCGTTCCCTTTAATTCCCCTGTGTAATTTTAACTCTGGCACATGCCATTCAGTTAGCTGTGATTCCAATTAGAATTGGAATTCACTTCATTCTGCTACTGGACCTTCACTGAGCAGTTCTTATGAAATAAACATCATAAACCTTCTACTGGATTTCTTGGATCCTTTTTTATGGATCTTACAGTGGGCTTCTTTCATATTCCCAAGTGATCCGTCGCCATTGGGAATACACATTGAGCCCTCAACCTTGGCCTGTGTGATCTACTCCTTGAGGACTGAATGTATTATAAATTGGGATTTCTGTAGATTAATTTTAAAACCTGAGACTGTCATACTGTGTTAGCTTTCTCAATATGACAGGAAGTGATTTCAGTGAGTCTAATATGGACATGAAAATGCTTCCATAATAATTTTACATTCAGCTTTTCCCATCAATCGATAACTTTATTTCGGTCATAGACCATAAAAGTGCAAGTAAAATACATACAGAAGTGCACAGATCATTAAAACAATAAATAACAACAAATTGATACAGAGTTTAAAAAAGATTAAACTGTGAAGTTATCAAATAGTGAATAATAAGAAATAGGCTATATTTACTTGAAACTTTTCCTCCTTCGCCACATACCCAGTAAAAAACGGGAAAAAGCAAAAACAATAGGGGGATGGGTATCATATGTTAAAACCCTACATGCCTGGGTGCAGTGTCTAAACCCAAGATTCCTACATAGCGGGATCAACCAGTGTTTTCTTATTGATTGATAGGCAGGGCAGAAGAGCATAACATGGCGTACATCTTCTCGGCTGTAGTTACATGCCCGGCAAGCAATTTTTTCTGAATGTGCCCATTTGTAGGTAAATGCCCTAAGTGGTAAAGTGCCATGTCTTAGCTGTACATAAAGCTTCCTCGCAAGCGGTGGGTAAATTACGTCTAAGAAGACTTCTGCTTGCGGGCCAGCTTTCACTAGGAGATACTCTTTAGAAAGTCTCCCCAGGGTACTTGATTGATGTAGGGCGAGTAATTTCTGTTCCCTCAGCTGACTTATAAGTACCTGTTTCGGTAACCCTAAACATGACACCTCCGGAGACTCCCAGAGGTCAATCCGACCGATCTTTATGCTGAGGTTCTTAATGTGGTGTAATCACAAAATATTCTTATTTTTTATAAGAGCCCAGACCTCTAGGAATTCCTCTCGGTATACCGCCAATTCAGGCACTGACCAAAGTCTCTTCCAATAGAGCATGGGACGTACAGCTGCTAGATCTTCAATTGGTTCCAGCCCCAAGTCAAATCACAAAGGAATGAGTGGTGTACTTTGCGGCAAACCCAGGAGGCTTCTCATAAAACCATGCTCCACCCTGACAAGTTTAGATACATTTTTATGGCCCCAAAGTTCAGCTCCATACAATGAGGCCATTCTGGCTTGTGATCGGTATATCTCTATAGCCGGAGCTGCCGGCATAAAATCCGAAGTTCGTTGAACTTGGTTAATCCCCCCCATAATCTGGGACAGCCTAAGTGTTGATTTCAAGATTTGGGAGTCCCAATCAAAATTCTCTGTTAGGCTAATCCCAAGATAGATAAAGGTCTTAACTCTCTCAAGTGCAGACCCGTTAAGAGTAGGATTTGGGCGGGTCTGCTTCGGGGGGTTAAAAATCATGAACTTGGTTTTTCTCAAGTTTATCTCCAATCCTCGAGCAGTGCAGAATGCTGCAAAGCCGTTCAAGATACGCTGAATGCCCGATGATGTTTTAGATAACAACAAAGTGTCATCTGCAAACATCAGAGCGGGCACTCGGCCAGAAGCCAGCCTAGGGGCATCGCTATCAGTTACCTCAGCTAAGTGGTCCACCAGACCATTGATATAGAGACTAAACAATGTCGGGGCCAGAACACACCCTTGGCGTACGCCCTTCCCAACTGGGAAGCATGCAGACAAATCACCATGCCTCCCGCACCTAACTTGGGCATAGTTACCTTTATGGAGTCTCATTAAAATATTCAGTAAATACGGAGGGATACCCAAATTAACTAGGACTTTCCACAACTTTTCCCTTGGAACAAGATCAAAAGCGGCGCGCAGGTCAACAAAAATGAGGTAGAGGCTGCCACCCTCCACACTCACCGTTTTCCAAAATAAGACCTGGAGCCGAAAAAGTTGATCTATAGTTGAAATACCTGACCTAAAACCAGCCTGTAGTGTAGTCAGTATTTCATTTTCTTCCATCCACCCTTGAATTCTATCTAAGATGATTCGACCCATTAGTTTCTGGGAAGTATCTATAAGGCTGATGGGCCAATAATTTGCTGGAGTTAGCGGACAACCTTTCTTAAAAATGGGGACAATCTCTGCACCCAGCCAGGTATCAGGTGGATCTGCCCCCATAAATATTGAGTTAAATAAAACCACCAGATACGGTGACCATATTTTGGGTTGAGAGCAAAATAAGTCTCCGGCCATCTTGTCCAATCCAGGAGCTTTATTGGGAGCAGCCTCACTATTGCCAACTCGTCTTCCTTAAGGGTGATGGCCTCGGGCTGGCCCAAATGGGACCCACCCCCGTCCACCGGATAATCCTCACTTCGTCTGCCGTCGAAAAACCCCAGCGATCGATACTCCTGCTGGGGCTCTGGGACGGTAAACGGAGGATGAGTCATAGATTCACCAGAAGCCGAATCTATCTCACTCACCGATCCATCCTCCAAAAGTTGGTCGGGGTTAGAAAGCAGTACAGAATCTTCACCCGAGTCAGCATAAAGTGCTCCAAAATGGGATTCCCACACTTGGGATGCACTGTTTGCAACTGGGGTCAAACCTCCCGCACCAGAACTCACAGTGGTCCAAAACGCCTTAGAATCCCTTCGAGAGAGAGCTAATCTAAGTTCCTCCCATCTATATTCCTCCTAGTCCTTCTTCCCCTTGAGGATTGCCTTTTTGTACTCTAAGCGGGATTTCTTAATATTAGCTCGATCTTCATCTTTGATTGCGGAGAGCAAGGCTTTTTTTGCTTATCTACAGGAGGCATCATACCAAGGATGTGTCCTATCCACCTGGCATTTTGCCTTCCCCACTGGGTTTAACACATCCGTCAGCATGACAACCAACTGCTTATGGATTTCGACGGGAATGTCCTGGGAATCCACATCCAAATTTCCAATACTAACGTCCCCCATATCAGAAAGAAATGGTATGACTATCTGGTATATTTTAGCAAGTTTGGAGGGGGAGTTCTGGAAATGGGGCCACTTAACCCTCCGCCTATTGTTAGATATCGACAGAGGAAGCAGCGGACCAATGGGGTCAGGGGCAGGATTTGTTAGCCCAAAACTTCCCTGTTTAAGAGTTAAGACAAGGGCATTATGGTCACTATCTTGTCTGGGATATATCATAAACTCCAACAACTTGTCCCAGTGTCTAGTTTTCATCAGTATATAGTCAATGATGGAGGTTTGCCCGGGTCTATTGAACGTAGCTGACCCCGGGTGATCTGGGTTCAACCTCCTGTTACAGGCCCTTAAAGACATTACAAGGGAGAAAGACTTAAGTTGAAGAGCCAGAGGAGTCCAGGCTCTAATAAAGGGAATTTGAGGATCCGGAACGTTCCAAAACTGATCCTCGTCGTCTAGCTCTCCCTTGTCTAAACTCTCAAGGGGCTCAAATTGGCAATTAAAATCTCCTCCAACTAACAAAGCAACTGAGGGGTCAAGTGTCGATATAAAGTGATTTAATGTTTCAATGGTACCAGATTCCTGGCCACTCTTGACTGGTCTAGAATAGATGTTTATTATGGCTATCTTTGACATATCTTTGAGTGTTAAAAGTACACATTGGACGTCAAGGGAGCTTGTTGGTATTTGAACTGCCTGTACGCCCAGATGCGTACCCACCCATATTGTCAAACCACCCGAGGGCCTCTCCCTACCCTTTGTAGTTGCCAAAATATCAAAGGTAGCAAAACCAGTCCCTACATTCTCCTCGAGTGCCCAAGTTTCCTGTAGCAGGCAAATATCATGCCTGCGTATAAAATTGCCCCACTCAGGTACTGGTAACTTGTTCTTAATCCCAGCCACGTTCCAGGACAAAATCTTTATTTTCCCATCTTCCACCCTACTACTAGCCCATAAATCACCCTCATTGTGGTTTGAACTGATTCTTCGAGTTCGCATATCTGATTCTGATATCTTTACCCTAGCTTCATCACTTCGCAGCACATCTGATGGATAAAAGGCCCCCAGGTGTTTGGTGGTTTTTCTCACAGAAATCCCTCCCTCCACCATGCTCGAAGAGAGTGGTGTTTATATAGAATCAGAGATATTACTCCCATCATTGCCCGGCACTATCACTATTTGAGTGCTCAAAATGTTATCAATGTGCGATACCGAACCCTGTCTCGCATGTAGTCAGTCTACCTCTTCTAACATACTGAACCTATTCTTTTGGGGAAATAGTGAGAGTACGGGGGTAGCTTGCCACTAATCCTCCCAGGTTGACTGTCCCTGTTGTGCTCTGGCCTGTAGGGTATTCTTGCCCCCCGCACACCAAACATCTCTATTCAGCCCTGTTCTTGTTCGGGATACCGGGTAGAAATAAGACAGATGTAATGGAATAATTTGGGTGTTAGACCTATTTGGTGCCCTGCTGCAGATATAATCTACAGCAAGTGTGTGCCTAAAGTTGATAATGACACAATTTCCTGCGATGGATTTAGGTACGGTCCCAATCCAGTCTACCCTTCTTACACCCAATATTTCGCCAGAGATGTTGGTGGGAAGGGGCCTATTGGAATTAAGCCAGTGTACACATTTATTTTTCAGTTCGGAATAGTCCTCCTTTTTCCCTTGGTTTAGGGGAGGAACACCAGCAAGCACCACGACATAGGGTAAGGACTCTGGTGGGAGATCTATGCAGGGCAAAGCTATTTGAGACCCCTCTCTATCAATGTTTCTGCTCCCTTGTGGTTGCTTGTCCAAACATTTTACCCCCTCACCCGTAACCCCTCTCTGTGATATAGAATTACCAATGCCTGTATCCCTTGGGAGAGACGTTGTTAAGTCTGTGATAATCTTGGCAGTTTGTTGTGGGGGAGCAGATGGGATAATTTTGCTAGCAGGGGGGATTTCATTATTCGGGGCAGAACTAGTACTGGGT
Source organism: Triturus cristatus (assembly GCF_964204655.1). NCBI lineage: Eukaryota > Metazoa > Chordata > Amphibia > Caudata > Salamandridae > Triturus > Triturus cristatus. Next base: position 851,607,341 of record NC_140588.1, on the reverse strand, counting down.
TTCCCTAATGGGCTAGTCAATTGGACTCTCCCTAGTCCTGCGTTATTAATGGCAGATACTAGTCTGTCCAACCGAGATAGCAAAGATTTGAAGTGTGAGCCAAATACCTGTTCCATATGTGCCTGAAAATCTAGTAACAGGTGTGTAGCCTAAAGAGGTTCCCCCGTGAAGGACAAAGAAGAGGGGGACCATCATCATCAGGTATAGGAGCGATTTGGGACATCGTTTTTTTAGTTACTTTTCTTTTCCCAATCCTAGATTTCCTACTAACAGGGTAGGTTACAGGCACCTTGTTTGCTACAAGATGTGGTGGAGTTTTGACAATCTCTAGAGTGTTAGTTTCATTTAAAACTGGCTGGGCACAGGGCAACTCGGCAAATGAACACAAAAGAGAAGAATTAAAATCAGGGGGATTGGTAATAGCAATTGAAATATCCTCCACAAAGTGGGGGGGGTGGATTTGCAGGAGTAATTGATAGTCGCCTCTCTGTATTCTCTATAGCTGTGGCCACCACACCAATAGTTTGCTGGAGCATTTTATCGATGGCTGTAAGACTTGGCAAGGGTTGTGTCATTGCTGTCTGACACCTAGTCATAGGGCGAGATGTAGTAGCCTTAGGATTTTTGCTATTTTTACCATTTCCTTTCATTTTAAGAAGCAGGGTAGGATACTCACACTGATTATAGTATAGCCACCCTACAGGCGCGATGAGCACTGGACGCATGGGGGAATAGGTTAATGGATATGTAAGTCCTACAACCAAACACTTATGATTACAGGACCAATATACAATTATCAATCCAATTATATTTTTATTTCTGTTTGTCCAGTACCTTGCAGCAGTGGCTGGAGTAAATGGGGGGCTGTCAATAGGGTGGGCCAGCCCAGCCTCCTTCGGCCCCTGACGGCCACAGACGGCCCGCCCTTTGCCTGGGCTTCGCCCGGCGCCGCCCGCACGTCCCGCGCTGCGGGGGCACCTGGCGGCCTAAGTAGTGTTCCGGCACTACCAGGAGCCGTCACCAGCAAGCGCCGAAAGTAGGGAATGCTGGGGGATGTGGTTCACGTTGGCCGTTCCCCTCACGGCGGCAAAGGTCGTGGGCCGAGTAGGAATCAGCAATGACCCGCTGCGATGGCCGTTCCCCTCACGGCAGGTAGGTGTGGCAAAGATTATGCCCGCAAGACTCTTAAACTCTGAAGCGCGTCCCGCGCTGCGGGGGCACCTGGCGGCCTAAGTAGTGTTCCGGCGCTACTAGGCGCCGTCACCAGCAAGCGCCGATAGCAGGGAATGCTGGGGGATGTGGTTCACGTTGGCTGTTCCCCTCACGGCGGCAAAGGTCGTTGGCCGAGTAGGAATCAGCAATGACCCGCTGCGATGGCCGTTCCCCTCACGGCAGGTAGGTGTGGCAAAGATTATGCCCGCAAGACTCTTAAACTCTGAAGCGCGTCCCGCGCTGTGGGGGCACCTGGCGGCCTAAGTAGTGTGCCGGCGCTAGCAGGCGCCGTCACCAGCAAGCGCTGAAAGCAGGGAATGCTGGGGGATGTGGTTCACGTTGGCCGTTCCCCTCACGGCGGCAAAGGTCATGGGCCGAGTAGGAATCAGCAATGACCCGCTGCGATGGCCGTTCCCATCACGGCAGGTAGGTGTGGCAAAGATTATGCCCGCAAGACTCTTAAACTCTGAAGCGCTTCCCCATCCTACCAACTTCCTAAAGATTCCACTCAAGGAATTGCTGGCTCACTCCATTAAATACCTTCTAGGCTTCCAATCCAAGCAACACAGAAGGGGCCCGATTCACAGAACTAACTTAAGACAAAATCCTAAACTTACTACCATTTTGGCATTCACAGAAGGCACTTACTCATTTTGGTATTCACAGAAGGCACTTACTCATTTCGGTATTCACAGAAGTTAGGAGTTCTAACTTTAGGACTCCTAAATGCCTTCTGTGAATACCGAAAGTCTTAAAATTAGGATTTTTCTCAGTTTAGTAGTAGTATAGTTAGGACTCCTAACTTTAGGACTCCTAAATGCCTTCTGTGAATACCGAAAGTCTTAAAATTAGGATTTTTCTCAATTTAGTAGTCCTAAGTTTAGGACTCCTAACTTTAGGACTCCTAAATGCCTTCTGTGAATACCGAAAGCCTTAAAATTAGGATTTTTCTCAGTTTAGTAGTAGTATAGTTAGGACTCCTAACTTTAGGACTCCTAAATGCCTTCTGTGAATACCAAAAGTCTTAAAATTAGGATTTTTCTCAATTTAGTAGTCCTAAGTTTAGACTTAGGACTACTAAATTGAGAAAAATCCTAATTTTAAGACTTTCGGTATTCACAGAAGGCATTTAGGAGTCCTAAAGTTAGGAGTCCTAACTATTCTACTACTAAACTGAGAAAAATCCTATTTTTAAGACTTTCGGTATTCACAGAAGGCATTTAGGAGTCCTAAAGTTAGGACTCCTAACTTCTGTGAATACCGAAATGAGTAAGTGCCTTCTGTGAATACCAAAATGAGTAAGTGCCTTCTGTGAATACCAAAATGGTAGTAAGTTTAGGATTTTGTCTTAAGTTAGTTCTGTGAATCGGGCCCAAAGTGTCTTCCTCGTATGCATGTTTACAAAGATGAATCACACTTTCTAAGTATTTTGTCTACAGTTTCTATGTTGTACAAAGCCAATTATGTCTAGAGCATTCAATGGAGGAGATTTTGAGATTCAATCTGACCATCAGGATACATGTGAATGTTTTTGCATCCACGCTGAGAAGGGAGATTGGCCTATGCAAGCTGCAAAGCATCAAATCTTTCCATAGTTGGGGAAAGACTTGATTCACTGCCTCTTTTGATGAAGTTGATAGTTAAGATTCAGTGGGTAGGAATTAGTTCCACTAGGACGGGTGCTATAACACTATGGAATGTTTTTCAAAATCTCAAGGTGAAATAATCAAACCCATCGCATTTCCTTCTTTTAGTATCTTATTATTTAATACAACCTATTCCACATTGATCTTGGGATCATTTGGTGAAAGCTAACCTTTCCAAGTATTCTTCTATGCATTTTCATGAGGGATCTTCTGCTTCATAAAGATGTTCATAAAAGCTGAAAAATGTTTTCACCATGTCAACATCACTTTATTGAGTGTGACCCCGTTAGTTCTTTATCTAAGTCACTTTATCCTTATTTACACCTAGCTCTTCAGTTACAGGCAAGTAGCCTTACAGCTTTTGGGCTTAATATTTCCACTTGATTCTTAGCTGGGAGTACTCGAAATGGCTCTCAGGTGTGAACTCAAAGGGAGTCATGCTTCCGCAATTTCAAAGAACTGGTTCTTCTATGGATACGCTCAACTTTTTTAGGTTGGGACTCTAAATTCAGTTATCTTTTCTCCCTGAGTCTGTTACCCTGTGAAGATGCTGATATCATACAACCTCTAAGAACCACTTTTAGAGCATCCCAGATTATATTGGTGCTAATCTCATCTGGATCATTCTCTCTCATAGAGGTTTTTATGGCATCATCAAGGTCTTCCCGCACCTGACTGGATCTTGTCATTTAACCTCCACCTTCTTATCACTGGATTGTTCTGATCAACAGTATGTGTGTGAGATCTAATAAAGTTATATGGCTTAGGTTGTACTTTTCTAACCTGGGAAGAAGGGTGGACCCCAACAAGAGTAATCAATCCTGACATATATTCTGTGAGCTATCGAAAACAATGTGTAGTCACTACTGTCTGGCCTCTTCAGGCATCTGCCTGTGCTACCCTTGCATAAGATCTACCTTGGAGGCCTTTTGTAAAGCATTATTAATTCGAAAATGCTGTTTATTTACTTGTGTTTAAGTTAGCATAATTAGTCCGTAAATTTGATTTCTCATCCCTCAAAATGCTTGCACTGACTTCCGTTTTACCGTTGCTGAAAGAATTGTGGGTTTTTAATGTTGCATGACCAACTTACTTATGTGAATGATTCTCTTCTGTGCTTTTCATTTTCATCAAATAGAATTTAATTTACTGTGTTGTTTTCTTCTACTGAATAAAATGTATTATGCTTTAGCAGGAAGCCATCTTGGGATGTTCTCATGTTTTGCAATATTCATGGTCTACTGCTCCCCAAGCAACAACTACATTTCTACATCACCTATTGTTTGGTTTGATTCAATATTACAATGTCATTTCCCTTGTAGGTAGAGGATATTAAACATGTATGTATGATGTAGGCATGTCCTAAAGTTACATATTTTATGTAACACAATCTCCATAATGTTCATTGGTTTACATAATGTATCATGAAACCACCTCACGCCATATTGAGTGTGTTTTTTCACTTCTCTCAAACTATAAAAAACACCATTTCTAGGGTGTGTGAAAGAATATTCTTTGCTTTCAAACCAAGCAGTCCCTATGTTGGCCTGTTATCGAACTTTATAATTAGACTTTCCATATCCTTCTTTATGAGCAGACTCAATGTCGGACAGCTCTCTGAACTATTATTAGACTCTCCATTCACTAGCAAACTGAGTAGGTTGGTGCTAGTTTTGCTGAACCATATTTTGGTACTGGATAAGTCCCTTATATTATGATCTCTTTTAATGGCCATTATGTTTATGCATTATTGATGCTGATTTGAAACTGACTAAGTACTACTTACCATCTGTAATGATTCTCAAACTTTACAAAAACCCTTATGGTTTTAATTTTTACTTTGAATAAAGTCCTAAAAAAATTCCTTTATTTGTTCAAGGGCCTCACATGACCCCAATCCTGTGCATTGGCTCTTTACATTTATTAGTGAAAAGCGCAGATAGAATTTTTGAGGAGTAATGCTTGGAATGGTTGAACACATTTTAGAACAAATGCTAGAATAGAATAGATTTTATGTGCATATTTTGGTGAAAAGTGGTCTTTGTGAATTTAGGTGCACAATTTAATAAAAAATGTTTTGCTTTACTTAAAAGATTTGTCAGAAATTAGGGACTCCTGGATTCATGTGGATGAATGCTTGTGTAACTGTTAATATTTCTGGAGTTGTATTATGTTAAGTTCATTTCAGTTTATTCAATTATGTTTTGGAACTCCAATGAACGTACACATAAAAAGTGCAAATACATCTATTAAAACATTACACAAACATTATACAAGAATAATAAAAGAGACAGGATTCAAGTAGCCGCATATCAAGTGCAAATAGGGCATGCAAATTTACATGATTTAGTAGGATACATGAATAATAAACTTCTCCACAATACTCTTATAAAGTGCAGGTATGCTTATATGGAAGCATAATTGTAACTAACAGAGACAAGACAAAAGATAAAAAATACATTTAAACAAGTTAAACATTTTACTGGAGACCATCCTGTGGGAGGGGGAGCAAATTGACTTTTTTCACTTGCAAGGTGCAAATGGGGGAACACAAAGACCACATGATTTGAGTCTTGTACATATATAAAACATCAGTAACAAAGTGTCTCTTCCTTTGGAATGCCTTCCAATATTGCTGTGATCACTCGCAGAGATAGAAAATTGAACCTTAACATCAAAATAATTGTATGCATTCTTTGCATTATATGAGCATCAATAGGGCTTTTTGTAAAATTATTTCTCTAGTGATGTGAGTTGTCTTATGCTGATAATCAGTACATTATCTTTTGACAAGTAATTTTGAGCGAATTATTAGTTTTAGTGTGCAAACATGTCAATGGTGTGTTGTATTTTGTTTTGCCCATGTGGCAAAAGCTGTATTGCATTTTAATATTTTGCACAAATTACTGAAGCTGTTTTAATTGTGCTTTTGCTGAAGAGATATTGTGATTTTGTTCATTCTATGTTCAAATGTTTTTGGATTTATGTATAAGGTTTACCGATTTCTATCAATTCAAGATTGTGAGATAATAACATAAGATTGTCTGCTGAAAAGCCATGTGGTGTCAAGTCATGTTACAGATTAAGGTCCTATATGTTCAAACACCGAAGAAAACCTTAATAGCCTGGTCATGTGTGAAGTTGTCTGCCTAGTGTTGTTTATTCTTTTGTGCACAAGGATATATATGCTTACTCTAAATGTGGATTACCGCTGGTTGAGAGCCTTACTTGGTGTCATTGGCCACACTTAAGCTGTTTTTCCCTTTCTGTGGTCATTTTCATATTCCACCCCATATTCTGGTAAGTAGACAAAGGTTTACTTGTTTTGGTTGTATATATTACGGCTGACAATAAAAAATTGCAAACAAAGGGGGAAAACTAGGATCTGATAAATGTCCAATACCCACGATCTGGAACACTTAATCACAAATACAGGAAGGTACTGTTCCTACAGTGGAAAGTGAAGAAGAATATCCTGCTTCATCATATGGTGTGCTCCTCATAGGGCCGGCGCTGCAAGGCCCTATGGGCCTCACGAAGGGTCTCTTCGTCTGAGTTGTTTTTATTTTAAGCCATCATTATGCAAGTGTGAGACATGTAGGGTGTAGTGAGTGTTTAAAGTAGAGTGAAAGGAGTAAAGTTGAAACTGCCTAATAAAAAAAATTCAAACAGAGACCTTTCATGTGGCCCGTAGGGCAATGCAGCCCTATGATGAAACATGACATTCTTTTTAATGTGTGAGGGCAACAAGGAACAATCACTAGGATCTCCTGGGATTCTCCAATTGCTTCCTCTTCCTCCCTTTCCACTATAGGAACAGTACCTTCCGGTATTTGTGAATAAAAACAATTATCAACTTCCTTGCATGATACATCTGAAATTGAAAAACATGGAAATGCTATGCATGTTATGTTTGAGATGAGGCCACAGAATAGACCTGCAGAGTGTGAAGCTTTGAATGAGTAGGACTATATGGCGAATTTGAGAGCACATAAGGAAATGTTGAATGAGCAAATTGGTTATCAACCATTGAATGTATGTCAGATTGCATTTATGGATGAAGGCCTGGAGACAGGAAGTGCTAGAAACTAAGGGGCATATTTATGGTGATTTGATTCAGGGCAGCGTAGCAAGTCACATTGCTGAGCACCATCCAGGTGAAAGGGCAAGAAAGCGCTGTATCTATGGACAGGGTTGGACTGGCCGTAGCAGGCACCAGGCGTTTCCCTGGTGGGCTGCCAGGGTGGGGGCCAGTTTTGGACCCCTAGGGGGCATTTTCTTACCAGGGGCCGGTTTAGCAGCATAGGTGTAATATTGATCCCTGTAACAAAAGCAGCTGCATTGTTTTCCACGCGCACCCCCTCCCTCCCGGGCAGCTAGTCTGACCAATTGCCAGGGCCGGTTTGCGTTCCCAGTCTGGACCTGTCTATGACATACGGCATTCAGACAGGCACCCTGCGCTGGGTGGAGGATTGTTTTGTGCAGGAAGGGACGCCTTCCTGCACAAAAACAATCCTGGATGTATTCTCCTCATTCTATGTATGCTGCAGAATGTAACACATGCAGAAAGAGGAAAAAAAGAGAAATAAAGTTATTTCTCCTCGTTGGGCCTCCGCTCGGGAGGAGTAAGGTTTTGGTGCATCCCCAGGTTTATATAGTCTTTCAAATCTGGGGATGCATCTCAATCCACAGGTGTTGTATTGGAACACCCACTGCAATGCCCCTGAAATGCCTCCCTAGTTCAGAGTAAGGCAACACAGCGATTTGTGCTATCTTGCGTTACTCCATAACTATGAGGCCATTCAAAGCCACACAAAGTGGCTTTGCATGGCTTTATAAATATGATTTGGTGGTTTGCGCAGCTGTTGCATCAAAATAGTGCTGCTACAGCGGACAAGAGGCTCCTAAATATGATGCTTAGGATGCATTCCATGTGATTACTTACAAAAAAAAAAGAAATAATAAAAAAAAAAAATTAGAACAAGAATGAGACTCAAAAGAATAGGAGTTATTCTGAGGGAGAGGATGATTATTGCCTGAAGTTTGACTACCTACAAAAAACTAGGCACAGGTTTAAGTTTGCCCCAACAACATTCTTTGGTTGTGTCTTAAGTTCTATTTGGGAGAGATATAAATTCTCTGGACCTATTATGGCATCACTGTTGTCACCATGGAATCAGAGACATTGTGAGCATTATGGGATATCAGTCACCTACCTAGTTTGAACTCCTAACATTCAGTTTATTAGATCTGGTTCTCTATTCGAGGGTCATGTAATAAAAAATGTTTTAAATTGTTCTCAGAAAGTGCTTCTCTCATTGTCAACAGCACATGTAACTATTTGTACCAGCCACTTATCTCTCAATGCGTTGGTTACATTTCCCTCATGGCAGTAATAGAGCGTTTTAAACAATATGAGTTTTGCCATTGCAGAAGAGATGGATAGCAATCATAAAAAACTTACAAGCAGCAATACCTATACACCTAGGATGTGCAACCACCTAAAGGTCTGTCTCATTCTTCTTTGTAGAGATGGCTGCCTCCTCCAAACCTGTGACCACCTGCTTCAATCTCCATTTAATGCTGAATTTTAATCCCACTTTGCCTGTTGATAAGCAGGCTAATGACAGTCTGCCTTTCATGCTTGTAGATAGTACAGAATATCCTACTCTCTCAATGCCTCCTGGAAGACTGGGGGGCATATGCAGCAAGCTATGCTTTTGCGAGTCCTTAATTGGGATTTTTAAGAAATCACAATTAAGAACTCGCAAAAGCCTATGCATGGAGGAATCGCTATAAAAATAGCGATTCCTAAACATTCCTTAATTGCGACTCGCAAATTGCGAGTCGCAATTAAGGAATGGCTTCCCATTCATTCCAAAATGTCACGTTACCTGTACTCGGGTCAGAGCAGCCATTTTTCGAGGTCATCTTTATTAATGACGACCAGCCGCAACGAACTTGTTGTCTTTCTAAGGTTCAAACAAATTATGTTGGACGCCAAACAGGGTGATAACTAAATCGGGCCGTACATATTTTGGATGTCTTATAAAGGATTTTCATATATTTTGAATTTGGAGAATAGGATTTGCGGTTGCATTCGATTCTAATCAGGTTTGCGGTTCTTCAGGAGTTGAGCCCTGAGGAAGTCGTGTGGGTTAATCCCTTTGAAACGACGAAACGCGTTGGGGGAGTGGAAGAATCTTGTGAATAAAGAAAGAAGAACTGAAGTCGTTACTGGATATGATTTGTTTTCTTATAATCAATATTTGTATTCACTTGAAGCGTGTGCATCAAAAACATTCAATCATGTCCACCATAGACCGCACAAAAGGGTATTGGCAAATTCCACTTGCACCTGACGCCCAGGAGAAAACTGCCTTCTCCACTCCATATAGGTTGTTTCACTTCAAAGTCTTCCCTTTTGGACTTCATGGTGCCTCCGCTACATTCCAAAGCTAAATGGATGTTCTTTTAGTTACCCACCAGTCTTATGCCGTCCCTTATCTCGATGACATTTTTTAAAACAGTCCTGATTGGAACACGGATCTAGTCCACCTAGGTGAGGTCCTAAAAACCCTACAACAAGCAGGTCTTACTGTCAACCCAAAGAAAACGAAGTTTGGAACTGATCACATTGAATACTTGGGATATGACATCCAGGCAGGAAATGTTAGACAACAATTGAACAAACTAGAAGCAATCTCGAAAATTCCCCGCCCCACCACAAAGAAATATGTCCGTTCCTTCCTAGGCCTAGTTGGTTATTACAGAAGGTTCATCCCTCACTGCTCTGAGATGGTTAGCCCACTCACAGATCTTCTCACTAAAAGACATACAACAAAACTCATATCCTAGTCCTCCCTCCAAGATCAGAGCTTTTGTCAGTTAAAGGAAACCTTATGTACAGCCCCTGTGCTTGCCTGTTCCGATTTTAAAAAGACATTCGTCCTCCAAACTGATGCCTTTGGAAGGGGTCTCGGTGCCATTCTTTCCCAACCTGATGACAAGAACGACCTACGCCCTATTCTGTTCCTTAGCAGGAAACTATTCCCTAGGGAAACTAGATATGCCACAATAGAGAAGGAGTGTCTGGCCATCAAGTGGGCTACGGAAGCCCTCCAATACTACCTCATGGGCCAACAAATTTACTAGTATCAGGGTGAGAAAGGAGGGTAGCGTAATAAGAGCCTATGTACCTGAGGTACTTTTCAGATCACTGAACCAGCAATGACTTGATCAATGAGATACTATTGCCTTTTTGTCTCTGCTCTTTCCTATTCCCCTAGTGCCCCTTTAGTAATGTTTATAAAGCTGATGCTCCTCCTTCAAGGGGCGGTACATAATGCTATCAGCTGTTCTCAGTTTGTTCCCTATCCGGATCATATCTTTGATTGCCCTTAGTAGGTGTGCAAGTGTGAGTGGTGCGGTCATCAATGGAAATGTCTAAGAAAGACATATACTTTGAGCATCATAATCCTCTTGACAGCAGCAATGTGGACTAGCCATAGTCTCCCCCTTCACCCTAACATGCCATGTTTGTAGGTTTCTCTGGGTTTCAGTCAGAAGAGGGGTATAAGTGAAATAGGCTACTAGTGCCAAGTGGGGCATAATTTATATACCAATTGTAAATTAGATAATCCATCACCTACTGGAAGGGAAACTGACTCTGATCTGTGCAATACGCTCCTAGAAGTGTGAGAATCAGATGAAGTGAGTTCTGTAGAGTAATGTTAAATCCCAACACTCTGTCATAATTGGTTAGTTTTTTTAAATAGGAGGTTCAGTGATTTATTTCGCTCCCAGATGAGCATGAAATGTGTTCAGATTAATTTTAAATTCATCTTCCACAGTCTTAAGCCCCTTAGTAGTTTATGTGAACCTACTTAGCAAGAGTCCCCACCCTTAAGGCAGAAATTGGAGATGCACTTGTCTTGTGCCTCATTGTATCTGAAAGGCCAGAATTGAAAGGCCATTGACAAATGCTTTTCTTCCACATAGACTACTGTTATCCACCTTTGGATTGTTAGGTCAAAGCCAACCACCTTTAGGGTCCAATTGAGGAGTTGTCAACCCACTTGGTTTAATGCCTTCCTGACATCCAATGCAAGCTACATGGAATGTTTCTCAGTTTTACACATGTTGGTACAGGTAATCCCCATTTTTTGAGATGAACTCCACTGTTTCTACCTTGCAAGCAATCAGTCAAGTTGTTAAGAGATTCAATTTGACCACTTATGAACATCTCTGAATCCATGTTGAGAAGCGAGATCAGCTTATATAATTTGTAAAGCATGTCATTCTTCCTAAGCTGAGGCTCACCATTATGATTGCCTCTGTCATCAAAGCAGTTATCTGAGATTTGATAGGGCAGTTTGAATGGCTTCATAAGGATCAAAGGTAGTATGCTATAAAATGTTGAGGTAACCCATCTGAACTCAAAAACGTTTTTCTTTTTAGCTTATTACTACCTGGCATGACCTCCTCCATCTCTTTGGGGTGGTCAGAAACTCACCTTGCTCTTGGATTCATTTGAAAATAGTGAACCTTCCCATGTATTATTTTATACATTTGCATGGGGGTTCTTCTGCCTAACAAAGATTTTCATAACAGGTGCAAAATGTATTTACTATGTTATGCTTACTAAGTGTCAGCCTGTCGACCCTTTATCCCAGTTATCATATCTTGATTTATTTTAGCCCATAATTTACTGGCAACTATCCTCTCAGCTCTCCAGTATTATATGCCTGCTTTATTCTAAGCAAAAAGTATCATACCCTATCAAAATCAAGGGCTATCAGGTATGAACTGAAAGCTAGTACACAAATCCAGAACTTCACAGAGTCGATTCTCCTATGAATACCGTACATTTTTGTAGTTTAGTCTTCAAATATGATTGTGTTTTCCACATGACGTTTTTACTCTATGAAGATCAATGGTGGGCATAACTCATGTAAGTTTGTGCAGCAGAATAACGCAGAATTACCTGAGGATTGTTCAAGATTACACTTAAATTACACATGAAAAGTAATCTTCTGTTTAGGGCTATTTCTGAGTGCAAACATTCCCCCTTGCATCCAAAATGAGCGCCAGGATGGAAGAAATAGTGGAAAATGCAACAAAACACAAATAGCCTGTGTGAACAACTGCTCATGCTCACAAAACTTACTCTTGCGGTACGATTTTCCCCCAACATACCACCAGCATTTAGCTCTATTTTCTTAGCACAAAGTGCACACCCACTTCCAAAATGACGTGAGGATGCATTTTCCATAAAGCATGCATTTAGATCTTCTCCAATAGTCCCTATTTGATTTTTGTTGCCCCTTAAGATTTGTTGCATACATGCTTTGGTGACATCTACTTCCAATTCAAGATTCTATGACTTGTGTGAATTGATTTGTGGGGAAGGGCAAGAAGGCCTCTGGGTGAGTGCTGGAAATGACCATCTTTTCCATGGTATCATCCAAACATTTTTCCTTGGCTGTTTCTGCTAGCTGTATAACTCTGTGCACTTTAACCCACTAACCAGGGGGAAAGTACCCATGCTACCCCTTTCAAAAAGATTGCCTTTGCATACTACTGATCAGAAAATGTAACTTACCTGAATGTCCCTAGTGTATGGCACACATATGTTTACCCAGGTCCTGTAGGTTAAATGTCACAAGTGGACTACATTACCCACTGTGCCATCTACTACAGTGACAGGGTAAACATGACTACAATCCTGACAGGTGTAGCCTGGCCAATTAGGTTTAAACTACAAATTCCACCTTTCAAAATAACCTTTTTTGACAGACCTAAACTTTTCATTTAAATATGAAAAACTCATCCATAAGTAGACCTTACTGTCCAAAAGCTAGGGTGCATGGTATTTAAAAGAAGGACTTGTAAATGTTTCATATTCAACATGCCATTTCAGTGAAAAGCACCGTTAAACTATCTTCATCATAGCAGGGTTTGCTTATAGGAAAACACTGAAATACAATATTACATTTACTAATGTTATCTACGGCCAGGAAGAAGCTTCAAATTAAATTTCGGACCCGCTGTCCGTGACACGAGAAGGGCCTAGAAGAATAAACCTGCTCTCCCTCTTTTACCCATGACTTAGACGTGGGCTCCAGTTTTAATAAGGCTGACCTCCTGTTCAAGGTACTGGGACACCAGCTTTAAGGGGCTTTTCTGCAAATCCCATGCTGAACAGTTCCATGCTGACTTGCCCTGGACCCTTCTATTGGCCTCTGCTGGAGTGGGGTTTGACACACATGCGCTGTTCCCAAGGTCCTGGACTCTGTGTCAAGAAGTATTTCTTCAAACTTTTCCTGAAATTTGGGACTTAAAAATATTTTGGCTACAAAGACCTCTGGAGGACCAGGACCAACCTGATCTGACAAAGGTGCTTTGTTGGTGGGTCAAAGATTCAGGTTACTTCCACTCAGAGCTCTTTGGCTTTTTAGAGCCCTCTTCTGCTACAGCCTGCAGCCTTGCCCTGTGTGAAAAGTCCATGCTCCAAAAAGGTAACTAGGTCTGAAGATAGAAATCCTCACTGGGTGAAGGAATGAAATGTGTCATGTGAGGCACCTTCTTGGGGCCCAAGTTTAAATTTTTCGCCCATTGAGCTCTCCCGCTAAAAGTCAATGAAGCTGGTCCAGCAGCAATCAGATGCAGAGGAGCCCTATTCAGTCACAGCCTGCTGCCTTGTCCCGCTGAGAATTTTTGACTTCCGTTTATGAGACTAAATGCCTGACTTAGACTTTGACGGATGAGATACTCTGTCACAAATGTGGTGGGTATCCTGTCTGAACTATTACAGGTATATCATATCCTATGGATCCTTGCAATATGGTGGATGGAATATTCTTCACATATGTGACAGAGTATGCAATCTGCCAAAGTCTAAATCATGCCCTAAGTCTAAAGGTAAAAATTTGACTGGTTCAAACCTGTTTTCTGTATTCAACCAGCGCTCCATTGATGTCGGCCTTTCCTTCCACTCAGATGACAGAGGTTGGCCCTAAACACCTCTTGGTGCTGGTTTCTCTTATTGGATTTTTTTTGTTTTGATGTATTATTAGTTTCTAAAAAAGACTCTGTTTTTTAAAATTGGTTTGGGATGTTTCTTGTGCTGTGTTTTGGCTTTTTTTCTGTTTTGGTACTGCGTTAATACTTTACACATTGCTTACAAGTTCCGCCTATGTGCTATGTGCCATAGCTAGTAGGGGGTTGAGATATGTTAATTTAGTTACTTTACTGGTTTATCCTAATGAAGCTTGTGAGTAATATCAGAGTTGGGTACTCACCCCCCCCCCCAATTAGTAATCCCAATTTCTTACAGTGAACAAGCCTCATCCTGACAGAGCTCACTTTTTCAAGGTCCAACCATCCCAAGCGCTTATCAAAGTCCTAGGACTCTACTTCCCCTCCCAAAACGCAGCATGCTTTGTGCATCATTGTGTGCCTATTTTGAGAAGAATGTCCAGCAGTACAGCACCTATGGTCATATGGGGGATGAATGAGCACCCACAACTGCAGAACCACACAGTCAAAACACCAGTGTGCATTTTAATGTACACTTACTATCCGGGAAATTGAGCATGTCTCAATGAGAACCATACTCCTCCTCAGAGATAGGAAAGTGCCAATACTCTCTGCAGTCTGGTATGCCACTACTGACCTTCTCAGGGCTTACTTTCACCACCACCTCATTCCTCCATGTGGGGTGGGACAGGCTAGATCCCTGCTCTCTCCTTCACACAAAGCACCTATCAGTTACCTCTCTCTTGCTGCTTTGGAAACATACATCTCATGAACTGCTCCTTCAGATCAATAACTTGCCCACAGAAGTACCATTTTTGTCAGGTAGAAGATTCTTCCTTTGGTGTTGCACTGTAGAGCTCTCCATTTGGAGGACCATGTATGTCTGGAGCAACCATCTGTTCTGGCAGCTCTCTGTTGTTCTTCTATTGTGGGGAGCTGCATTTCCTGGCTGGTATCCACATCTATTGGCTGCATCCTGATGTATCTCCTTCATGCCATAGTGTTGCAGGGGTACTGCACATACACAGAACTATGCGCAGGAAACCAGGACCTCGGTGTGTAGTGGTGTACCAGAAAACCCACCGATGTGCCCAGAACCCCAATCCGACTGGCTATAGTGTCTCATTCGTTCTCCGTACTACAGCGAAGCTACCAATGATTAGGCATCCTAGAACATGTCACTCCGATCCTCTCAGGAATCACAGGAAGAAGAACACTCTTTCGTTCAAACACTCACACTTGTCCACAACGTGAGTAAACAGAGACACAGTATAGTTTAAAATGTTTATTTTAACTAACGTGCTCTATAATGCAGTGCACGGGCCAATACTAGCTGCAAAATGCATATGAACAATATAATCAGCATTGTTACAATTCCATATAGCACAAAAGGGGAAACCATATTATAATGACAATGGAAACAGGACTACAGTGCCTTACCACCCTCCCCGTGCTATGAGCTAGTTTATTATAATTATATAAGACCTCTGGGCTTTGTCAGGGGGACCCCGTACCTCCAAGTGTAGATGCAAGGATTTACATCTCTTGACAAGCACAGCTCTTCTTCGTTGGAATGATTTTCTCCAAGTGCCCTTTCATGCAGGTAATGCCATATTAAAAGCACCTGTGTTTCAGTAGTGCAGCTGTGTTCTATGTTATGTGTATGGTCGTGGGACTGAACAAAGTGAATCAACAGCATACATTGTTTTTCGACCTTGAACACGCGGTGCAGATGAGGAGCATAGTGTACAGCTAGATGTGTGAAATGCAGATAGTTCACATGTGAAAAAGCGCAAGCAGAATATTTACGAGAACAGAGCCATGTAGGAACGCTTGCAAAAAGCGGCAAAATGGCAGCTAAACACATATTAACTTACGCTAACTTATGCTAATTTAGCAATGTCCACAGTTAATCCCATGTCCTCACTACACCCTCCCCTGGTCAGGCCATCGGACCGAGCTTTATGGAGAACACAGAGTTCAAGAAGTGTAAGCAAGAATCAAGAGCATTTATGTAGATGTGACCTCAAATTTAGTATAATACAGTCAATTTCGAAAAATTGCACAAAAACCAGAAAAAAAAATTATCTTGTAGAATGGAAATTCACACAAAACAAAAAAATATATATATCCGGCCGATGATGGGCTCTAGCCAAGTTAATCCATCAGAGTGTATGAGCAGTAAGTTGCAACAGCTTCCAAGAGGAAGTCATTATTATCGTCAGAGAAAAGAGACACCATGCAATTAAGTAAACAGAATGAACACATATGTTCTTCAATTATGGGTGCCTCCAGCACCATCACAGGACAACTTGCGTGATACTCGATGTAACTTTGTTGTAGGAAATTCTGTGCCACTGCACAAATATCCCATTGTGCCAAAACTCCAAGCGCAGCCGCACAGGCCATAATTCCAACACCGGTACATTCTTGCTCATGGGACACCAAGGGACTCATTAGCAGATCAAAATCCGGTGCAGGAGATACTGTATTGGAGAGGCAAAGATCCAATGCCCATTCAAATGAACATTCCAAGCAAGTGAAGACTGGTTGCATGTAAGTGTAGTATGCAAAATGAAAGGATAATCCATAAGCCACGCTGAGTGTAGCCAGGGGCAGAGTACCGTAGCATTCAAGCATACAGTTACGAAGCATCTGCAGCCGGTCTGGGCTGTGTAGGGCCACAGGAGGAGCATCCATTGCACACCAGGCAAATCAAGAGCAGAACCCCAGCAGCTAAGGCAAGTAACAGTGGCAACCCACCGAAGATGCTGGAAAAATTTGAATGAATAAATGCCGGTATCACACCAAACATAGTTTGGAAAGAAGTCACAAGGCCAGAGCCCACAACTTTAAAAAATGGGCCACGCCTGTAGTATGAGAGGCATTGAAAATGGTATGAGTTAACGCACCGAAGTGCAGTGGGAGGTCAGTATTAAGAAGGGCTTGCACCTCTGTCCGGGTGTTAGCTACATGAAGGACGAATGTCTCCTGGGCAGATGTGAGCGAAACTTCTTTTTGGGATAATAGTGCTCTTATTCTGCTCAATTTATTGAAGTCTGCCTTCAAGGTCGGAATGGAAGGCCAAATCGAGTTATTGAACTCCCGTGTGGGGGTGGAAAAGTACATTTTTACAGCAAACCACATGTTGGGAGACTGTCACAATGTAAGGGATGCCGTCAAGCATGTCGCAACATTCCTCATTATTTAAAAGCAGATAACTACCATTTGCAAGCAGAGTGAAAGTAGGTGTAATAGCAGGCACTGGATTACCCTTTAAAACACATGCAAGATTTGAGGCCGTAATGTTACAAGCTCCATGCAACTGTATATTTTTGCAAACCAGAGAATGACCTATGGTCGTATTGCATGATTCCTCAGTAAGGTTAGCCTCTTTGTCATCCCGCAGGCATCTGTATGTGAATGGTAATGACCACACTTCGTGAAGGAAAGCACTGCCTAAGGGTTTGAAGCGGCCTAGTGGATAATGCTTCATGCATGAGCTAAATTTAAACACAGACAAAAGCAGGGTTATTACCCCATGGATGAGCCAGACAGCAGAATCTGTTTTGGCCACAGAGAATGGTAAAGGATCTAACTTTTCAATATGTAAAAGAGTGTATGTAGCATCTTTCATGGGCACAAATTGCTGTTTGTCTGTCAAGTTAAAAGGCAAAAATAAAGATGACGTGTTTGAATATTCCCAAGGAGCTTTCCCCATTTTCAAAATCCATGCAAACTGCATAACTGAACGCAATTGATTTTGACGATGATACAAAACAGACACATCATCATGTACAATATCAACAACAGATGAAACAATATTATCCAAGGTGTAGATTAGGGAAGAAAGTGTGTTAATACTATTATCAACAACTGCAAGTACCTTTTCTAGATTATCATGGTCTATTGCCCTCAAACCTGAAGCAGCTTCAATGTGAGACAGCTTCCAGATTTCATTGTAAGCTGCGTATATAAATCTTTTTGATCTAGGACCAGCAGGCCCTTTTATGAAATCTGTCAAATCAATGTCACCTGATAATAATGACAAATGTTGTTTTACTGATGATAGTGTGGAATGTTGTAACCAATTTTGACATAATTCCGAACAGAGTAGGTAGTAACCGAATGGGAGTTAGAAAAACGTGGATCAGGGCTATCCTGTGCATAACCAGGGGCATTGTCATGGAAATGGAGTTGGCAAGCATCTGAACTGGCCTGCCAAACCTAGTGGGTCTAGACTAGAAATATTAAAACTATCATTTGTGAACAATGATTGCAGGTTTTCAATGGAATAATCAGTAGGATTGCTCCAGTTCTAATATGTAGCCAGAGCAGGAATGGTAGGGGCATTAATTTGCTTCGAAGAAGCCAATCCAAAACAAGAAGTCTGATAGACCAAACAAGTAGTCTGATAGACTGAATCATTTAAAATCAAATTTAAGTTGGGATGAGGCAGGCCCGATGTAAAGCTTCTGTGCTCCCCATCTGCCAGGATCTAGAACCCCAAACCGATTTAAGATCTACTGTGGACTTCCACACATCATAGCCACCCACCGACAACATTAATAAAGGATTTGGAATACAATAATTTAGTGTGGGTGAGCATCACCTTAGGATTGGACAAAGTATTTAATCTAAAATAGAATGACTCCGGTTTGGACTTATCAAAATCCTTAAAATATGTACATTTTTTCAAAAGCGTTTTTGAGCTACCTTCCAATGGAGTCTTGCAATGTTCCCACTGTGTGTAATTAAAACCATTTCTAAATGTATTGGATTTAAACAGATAATGATGTCCATAATGCTGGTAGCAAAACAAATCAGCATCATTTGCAGTATTCAAATACAAATCTTCAGATCAAATGCAGCATAATACTTCAAATCAGAAAACAAAGATTGTATGGCTTGTACGTCCCAATCATCAGACCGTATATTGTGTTTCACTACATCACCCATGGAAACACGAAGTACATTTGGTACATAAATTATCTCTGTAGGGCCATGACATTGGAACTCCACTGCATCCCAAACTATGCCATCCGCAATCGGCCAGGCGGAGATGTTGACAAAAGTCTGGTCTCTTTTCATGATGTGAATAGACAAGTGCGGGGCCAAAGTTCCATCAACCAGTTTTACAGCAGAGCGTTCAGTTAGGTGATGACCGTTTATGAGAAGAAAAAAAAAAATCACTAATCCAATTGACATAAACAGAAAAATGGCGAAGAGCACCAACCAGATGTATGTCCAAGGGGGAACAAAATAAGTCTGTTTAAACCAGGTGACAAAAATAGCGAATTTGGTAAGGGCTAATGATAATGTCGACTTCGAGTCAAAAGGAAAACGTAACTGGTTAAGGGTATCCGGTTGCAAACCAGGCAATGACTCGGTAGTGGGATAAGCATATTCAGTTTCTTCATTTTAACTGGAAGCAGGGCGGTTTAGCAAGGAATTAGTAACAGAGTCAATCTCTATGGCAGTGTCATGCTGCGTGTTGTCAAAAGCACCCAACATCGGATTTCTGGATATTGCTGGACAAGAAGCCGCTGGTGTTATACTATTCAGGATCGGCCAGACATTGTAGCTTGACATTGTTCACTGAGATGTATCTGTTGTCTTTGTGACCAGGAAGTGGTGGTAAAATGACTTTATAAATTCTCTTCACGCCAAGCACTGGCACAGGCACACGATAAGAGGGGCAAAAATCTTTTTTGTTCTCCACCTTCTCCACCTTCTCTCGGACCAGGTAACCGACTGTGGGTAGCCAGCCGACTACCGGAATCTGCAGTGCTGAATTAGTGGCAGATGGTAAATGTTCCTTTGCAAGACTGTCTCGGGTCTCTTGTAGGTCCTGTAATATAGCAGAATGTGATTATCTACGTCAAAGGATGTGGCTGCCGCCACCATGTCTAGATCATCAAGGTCTGGCATAAACATATTCATGCCACAGAGCATTTCGTATGGGGTCCGCCCACCCAGAGATCTTCTAGGGAGATTATAAAGTGCACGTTGTTTGCTATACAAATGGGCGAACCAGTTCCAGCTAGTACCTAAGACTCTAGCTAACAAGGATTGCTTTAAGTCACGGTTCATTCGCTCCAAAACTGAGCTGCCCTCAGGCTTGTATGGAGACAAAAATTTGACCTGCACCCCCAAATACCTCATAGCATCCTTGTACGCCTCAGAGGTGAACGCAGGATCCTGGTCTGAATGAAAGGTGCCACATGCAAAAATTCCCACAAAGACACGCAAATCCCTGATGACAGTTTGTATCTGAAAAAAATGGACAGCAGTGATCCAAATTAACACATCCAAAAGGTTTATTTGAAATGCGCAGCTGGGTTTGTGGTAGACGGGTTACCATAGATGGTTTAATCTGCTTCACAAGAAAGCACATAATTACGGGTTTGTTTATATAAACCACGCCACCAGTAACGCTGCTGCAAGATAGAAACAGTCGCTGACACGCCAGCATGAGCCGAAGCCATGCCTTCTTGTGCGGCTGTTATCAGAGAAGGTCGGTGGTCTGCTTTGGGAATCAATCTGTCACCAATGTCATAAATTCTCACATAAGGAACCTTATCGGGACTTAAATGATAAGAGTATTTTGAAGGGAAACCCTGCGGGTAATTGCCACCCTTCTCTGTAGCAGCTATTGCTGCCAAGATGTCATTATCAATCTTACTCATGGATCTTGTAACTGCTGCAACCGAACATGTGGCTACTGCCGATTTAGCTGCTTCATCAGCTAAACTATTGCCTACCGCATGTACTCCTACGCGCTGGTGGCCAAGAGTAGGAATCACATGTGTGAGAGGCAGACGTTCTTTAAGATCTGCGACTCAAACCCAAAGCATTTTATGCTTAATTACGCTGCCTTTAGAATCACGATAGTCATTTTGAACCAAAAGAATACGTTGTCATTGAAAGACTGAACACAGTAGTAAGAATCACTTACAATTAAAGCAGTCGCATTTGGATCTGCAAACTCTAGTGCAAGCACCAGAGCGTGCAGCTCTGCTAATTGGGCGGTACAGTCACCGAGTGCCTGTGTGTGTACAACACTGGACTTGAACTCTCTGTTCACTATGACACCTGCTACAATCGCGCATGCTGCCGAATAAGAATGCTTCGACCCGGTTGCCAGTTGCGCCGAACCGTCGGTATAAATGATACAATGGTACTCCTCCAACAGACACATAGATAGAGAAGCAGGATGAACAAATTCATACTGTAAAAACTCCTGTGTTTGCAGGGAGGAGTCGAAGATAAAGGTGACATCCGGAGATGTCAACGAAGTAGCCCATTGTATCCAACGCGGATGCAAAGCCTTTAAGTTTGGTACATTTGCTTTCCTCACTGCTTCTTAAGCAGGATATGGTGTCACAACCAAAATGCATTTCCCCTGCGCCAGTGCGCGTTCCTTCAGTATCCCCATCTGGACAGCTGTCAAGTCTTTCTCAGCAGTTGAAAAACGCATTTCAGTCGAAGTGTACAAATGTGATTTGTAAGCAATAGGCACTTTGTCACCTTCATTAAATGTCAAGTAAGTGAAACCCACCGCGCCTGGCATGATACGTATCACCAGGTTTGTGTGGTTATCACGTGTCAACAAGTATTTAGATTCAAGAAGATCAGACTGCAAAGATTACAGGATAGCTGAATGTTCCGGAAGTCAGCAGGCTTTGGAAAATGTAGGTTGTATCAAAGCATACAATGGCTTGATACGCTGGGCATATTCAGGAATGTAAGTTCGACCGAAATTTAAAAACACCAGCAAAGACTATAGTTTTTTCAGGTTTGTAGGAGGTTGCAAACATGCGCATTTCTCCAAGAAGTGAGGTGCCAAGCCTCTACCTTCATTATTGAGCTCACAGCCCAAGAACAATACTGTGTACTCGGCAATGTGTGATTTTGCAAAGTTAAATGTATAGCCGTAGTCCGCAAACAAAACTATGATGCAGTCCACGTGATAAAGATGCGTTGTCCGTGAGATAAATATCATCAATGTACGAGTACGCATCAGGGTCTATGCCATCTAACAAAGAGATGACATGGGCGGTGAACACACCCGGGCTGTTTTTATAGACCCTGGCCAAATGCCGGAATTGTTTTTGTTTACCGCCGGCGAGAAAAGCGGTCCATTGACTGCTTTCAGGGGACAGATTATGACTGAAAAAGTAGTTGGAAATATCAAGCGTAGTTTTATATCTTTTTCGAACAAGACTATCTACTAGAGCAGAACTATGGGTATTCTGAAATGCAAAGGTGTGACAATGAGAGTTCAAATGTTGGTAATCCAAAACTAAGCAGTAGGTCCCATCGAGTTTGTTTACAGTAAAAAGACGGTTATTCATCGGTGACACACATGTCTCAATCACTCCTTGATACTCTAATTGATCGAGAATCACAGAAATGGGAGCTTTTGCTTCCCGCCAGAGGGGATACTGGGGTTGTGGTTCTGGTATAGACCGTAATGGTATCTCATGCGGGGGAGAATCTTTATCCCAGCCCACCAGAGTACGGTATAGAGCCGGTGCAAGCACCAAAGCCCACTCTTCTGCAAAAGCCATTGCTTACTCATTGGAGACGTTATGTGAAAAACTTGGAAGTATAACCTCCTCTCCCAACGGAGCAGTCAGAACAAAAGGCGGGGGTCAATCAGCCTCTGCCAAAAATATGTCATACAAAGAAGTCAGATTTCCCCCAAAAATCCCTTTAATTACACACTGTATGTCACCTTCAATCAGAAGAACTATATCATATTATCTGTCAGGAGGAGCTACTCGGGTGTCAGCTGTTTCAACTGTGATGAAAGTTTCACTTGCTGTCGCCTCCAGAAATGGACGCAGTGCTTGGCGCACAGTGGTAACCTCCGCTGTGCTATTTAGCAGTATTACTACCCATGATAGGTTCCGGACCCGGGTCCTCACCGTCTGTGGCATATCTCGCTGTTAAAGCAGCAACTTTCTTCCTCTGACACTGTGGGCACTGACAAGGAAAATCGTCTTGTTTCCCCTTTCCGTCAGTCTGATGAGGTTGCCCACGTCTTTACGGGGCACCTCGACCTCTGTGAGCCTGATGTTCCCTGTGAAGAACGAGGAGAACGCTGATCAGGAACCTGAAACCTGTCAGGAGACCTAATTCTTGCATGGTCGCGCAAATCATTAGTGCGCTCAGAAGACTCGGATACTGGTGACGCTGCACGCGACCCTTGTTTCTGTTGTTGCTTCCCCTGCTTGTTATTTTTCCAATACTTTTTGGGAAAGATAGGACGGTCGTCTTTAGTAGACTGCGCCATCTGTGTTTGCTGTTGTGCTGGTATTCTAGCAAAACGCTTAACACCCAAACTATTGTGTCCATTGATCTTATATGCATCTGCAATAATTTTGGTAATTCGCGGGGTTTATCGTCCTCTGGGACAAGGCGCTAAGCATTAGACACCTAAAAGTTAACCACATCTCCCTTGACGTTAGCAGGGACGAGATCAGGAACTACGTCGAACACTCCAACCAACCTCATCTCCAACTCCACAGCCGCCTCCGGTCCATGCTCACCTTGAACACGCTTAATCATGGAGGGGAGCACAGTCATAGAAGTTGTGCCAAAACACTTCGCATACCCCGCCGCAAACACTTTACCCCAATTTTCACAATCGGTTACTTCGGGTATTAAGTCTTTCTGCAAACTAATAGTTAAAATCCTGTGTTTTTCCACAGGAGTGGTATTTGGAAATACCGCTTCCAGCTGGTCAAATTTCTCAGCAAGCCAGTAAGGTAAATCATCCTTATTTTGTGGACGCTTGCCCATAACCGAATTAACCATGAAGGGACTAATAGTCAGTCCGCAAGGTCCAGCTGGTTGCACAGCATCCCCAGGTGCTACCACCTGGAGATTGCGTGATGAGACATATTGTACTAGAGCCTTATGCACCTCGATTAAGAAGGTGTGCAAGACACGCAGTTCGCCTACTGGGACTGCTAGATAATGTGGATGTGGTGTGTACCCAGCCAAAACTGTCCATGTGGCCCCTGGAATTGATAGAGGGCCTAAACGGACCTGAATCACTGAATGAGGTAGGTTGCCATTAAACCAAATACGGTGTTGCCATGCCGAAATCGGAACTTCAAGAGTTCTATATGGCCGATATACATTAGGTGTTGCAGTGTGAGTGTATACATGGAACAAGTTATCATCTCCATTCACTGCAGGAAAGGTTACCCAGGAATAAAACACCTCAAAGTGGAACGCTAGATCAGCTCCAACCACAAAAATAAGTGTGATACTCACATCAGGCACTTCATATGTGTTCAAATGACGACGGAGCGGAGCGCAGCTATGTGCCGCAATATCGAAATCAGCCATAAGGACTAAGAAAGAATAACAACTTAATGAATGGCAGCGCAATAGGGAATTATTTAAAAATAATAATGAACCATTTAACTGTATCAAGCTTGAAAAAAACCTATAAAAACATCAATATAGGTAGGTTATGCCGTCACAGCTGTTTTTCCGGATAACAGAAGAAAGGGAACCGCGGACAAGTGCAAATACTACTAAAGTGCCTCATAAATAAGTACCAGACCAAACGTTAGGTGGCCATGTTGCAGGGATTCTGCACATAAACAGAACTATGCGCAGGAAACCAGGACCTTGGTGTGTAGTGGTGTATCAGAAAACCCACCTCATGCCCAGAACCCCAATCCGACTAGCTATAGTGTCTCATTCGTTCTCTGTAGTACAGCAAAGTTACCAATGATTAGACATCCTAGAACACGTCAATCTGACCCTCTCAGGAATCACGGGAAGAAGAACACTCTTTTGTTTAAACACTCATACTTGTCCACAACATAAGTAAACAGAGACACAGTATACTTTAAAATGTTTATTTTAACTAACATGCTCTATAATGCAGTACACACGCCAATACTAGCAGCAAAATGCATAAGAAAAATATAATCAGCATTGTTACAATTCCATAAAGCACAAAAGGGGAAACCATATTATAATGACAGTGGAACCAGGACTACAGCACCTTCCCACCCTCCTGTGATATGAGATAGTTTATTATAATTATAGAAGACCTCTGGGCTTTGTCAGGGGGACCCCGTACCTCCAAGTGTAGATGCAAGGATTTACATCTCAGGACAAGCACAGCTCTTCTTCGTTGGAATGATTTTCTCTAAGTGCCTTTTTATGCATGTAATGCCATATTAAAAGCACCCGAGTTTCAGTAGTGCATCTCTGTTCTATGTTATGTCTATGGGTGTGGGACTGACCAAAGTGAATCAACAGCATACATTGTTTTTCGACCTTGAACATGCTGTGCAGACGAGGAGCACAGTGTACAGTTAGATGTGTGAAAGGCAGACAGTTCTCATGTGAAAAAGAACAAGCAGAATATTTACAGCAACAGAGCCGTGTAGGAACGCGTGCAAAAAGCGGCAAAATGGCAGCCAAGCACATACTAACTTACGCTAACTTATGCTAACTTAGTAATGTCCGCAGTTAATTCCATGTCCTCACTACAATAGCCTCTCTTTCTTCCCGCAAACAGACTGTACTTCCAAGGCCAAGAGGCTGTCTATGGCATTGCATGTGCAGTCACATACCATTACAGCTGCCCAATTTTGAAATTTGTAAAGCAATTTTAAAGAGTAGTGACTACACTAGACTAGGCCTGGGCAGAGCTTCACTGTGCCACGTGGAGTTCTGCAAGCTGCCGAGTGTGGTAGGTCGTGCCATTCATGCTGCCCTTTAGCGCGGAGTGTTGCCGAACAACACCATGAGCAATGCAAGAGGGCACAGCTTCTTTCTGTTTCTTGAGTACGTGTTCTACTCGAGTAGAAGCTTCCTCAATATGAATGGAAGCTTTCTAAATGCGCACTGTAGTGGCAATATGCAACCACCTGCATTGAGAAATCTCGCCGGGAGGTGGTCTGGAGTAAGATTTTCCTTGCTCGCCAGCTTAACGTTGGTGAGAAAGAGTGAGGAAAAAACTCCGCTCTGCAAAGATTTTTAAGAACACTGCATGCTACGCAGTATGGAGTGGGTAAAACTCTGCAAACAGTGTGGAATTTCATGCCATAACCTACCCTAGACACAGAAGATTGCAATAATTAAGTCTAGACAGGGCAATGGATGATACAACCTGCGCATGGAATGATGTAGGAAGAAAAGGTAAAAGCTTTTTAATCATTTTAAGTTAAAAGAAACAGACTGTGGCAACCCTTTTGACTTGATCATTGAAAGACATCAGTTCAATAAAGTAAAATCCAAGCAATTTAACTTTCTCAGAGAGCATGAGAGGTGTACCCTTTAGACTCAGCCTGTTGGATTTGTCCAGGCTGTTCAAATGGTTGCCAACCATCAATAGTTTAGTTTTATTAGCATTATGCTGAAGCAAATTGAGCAAAAACCTCTCTTGTAATGCTGTCAGACAAGATGTAAGGCTTTGTACCGACCCTTGGGTAAGTTGATCTAAACTTATGATCAACTGAGTATCATAAGAACATGATCATACGGTACACCTAAAGGATCTAGTCAAGTCTACCAAGATCATCATAAAGATGTTAGAGTAGAAGAAAAGGATGAGCTTTGTGGTACTACGCAGCCAATCTCCTGAGAAGCAGAGTGAAAAGGAGGTCTAATGATTGAGTCCAATCATTTAAACACCAGGAGAACCATACCAGTATTGAGCCCCCTTCCCTCAGACCTACTTCTCAAGGGCTCCTGACTAAAATGTAATGATTGACAGTGTCAAATGCTGAGGAAAGGTCTAGGAGGACGATTGAAGCCGTGTCACTCTGGTCAACAATCAGGTGTAAGTCTTCTGTTATGTTATGCTATTTTATGTTATGTATGTGATGTTATGCTATATATGTTATGTTAGGATTATTTCTATTATGCACTAATCACCAGAGAAGGTATCTGAGCACTTGGACTGTTGTGTAGGTTTGTGGCCCGAAAGATGCTTATAGGAAGAGCCAGGTCTTTAGCTTCTTGCATAACTCAAGAAATGTGGAGGAGGCTCTGATGTGTTGAGGGAGGTCTTTCCATGTCTTGGGTGCAACGTCGGAGAACGAGCAATCTCCAGGGCTGCTTTTGCAGATGCAGGGAGTGTGTGCAAGTGAGAGTGAGGCACAGAGTAAGTGTCTGGTCGGTTGGTGAAAGCGTATGCTGCTATTCAAGTATTCTGGTCCTGTGTTGTGCAGGGCTTTGTCTGTGTGTGTGAGAAGTTGGAATTGACTGTGCTTATGAATCGAGAGCAAATGAAGTTTCCTGAGGTGTGGTGTGATTTGGGTGCAGCACGAGAGATCAAGTAAAAATCTTGCAGCGGTATTCTGGATTGTCTGGGGTTTGTGTAGGAGTTGTTTGGAGATTTTGATATATAGAGTGTTGCCATAGTCCAGCCCGCTGGTTATGATTGCCTGCTGGTTGTCTGAGTCAACCATATGAAGATTTTTTACAGCATGCATATGATGTGGACGCAGGAGTGCACACTGCATTTGCTTGAGCTGTGATGTTGAGTTTGTCGTCTAGGATGATCCCTAGATTTCTTGTGTGATCTCTGGGAGTTGGTCTTAGCTCTTATGACATCCAGGTGGTGTCCCATGGGTAGATCTTGTTGCAGAAGACCAGTACTTCCATCTTGTCGTAGCTGAGCTGCAGGCAGCTGGTTTGCATCCAGCCTGCTACCATGGTCCTGCAGTTGGTGAGGTTGATTCTAGCAGTGGCTGTTTTGTCTGTCAAGGAGAGGATGAGTTGGGTGTCATTTCCATAGGAGATGATTGTGATGTCTTGTGATCGGATGATTTTAGGGAGCAGTGTTGGGGCTAAAGGGTGATCCCTGTGGGACTCCGCATAACAATTTCTTGGTCTCTGATGTGAATGGTTGCAGTCCAATGCTGTGGGTTACTCCAGTGAGAAAGGAACAGATCCATGGAGTGTTTTGATGAGGATGTTATGGCTGACAGTGTCAAAGGCAGCAGAGAGGTCGAGTAGGATGACAGCAAATGTCATAGGTGGTCATGATGAGTGTTGTTTCTATGCCTTGATTCTTCCAGAATCCAGATTGAGTGTTGTCTAGAAGATGATTAAGTTGGAAGTGGGTTGTGAGTTGCTTGTTGACGGCCTTCTGAATCGCTTTGGCTAGCTGGGAAAACGAGGAGATGGGTCAGAAGCTATTCAGTTGATTTCAGTCAGCTGTGGGCTTCTTAAGAAGGGAATTGATTTCTGTAAGTTTCCATTCATTCGGGAAAGTGGCAGACACGATGGAGCTGCTGTTGATAATGTGGGTCAGGCTGGAGATGATAAGAGATGTGGCCAGGTTACAGATGAGGTGGGGGCATAGGTCCATTGGGGCCCCTAAAGGGATGTTCTGCATGACTGCTGCTTTGTCATTCCTGGTAAGGGATGTCCTTTCGGTCAAGTGGCTGTCTTGGTTGGTGGTGGATAGGTTAGCAACAAGTTCTCTAGAGTTGGATTGGTGTGCAAAGTTGCTGTAGATGTTCGCAATTTTGCTGTGCAAGAAGTTAGATAGATTGCCGCAGAATTGCTGGGAGACAGTGATGTTGGAGACAGTGGCTGAGGGCTAGGTGAAATCCTTAACAATTGAGAAAATCTCCTTGCAGCTGTTGGAGCTTCCTTCAATGTGCTCTACTAGTGCTTTTCTCTTGGTGCCTCTTATTTCTTAGAGGTAACATTGAGTGTAGATTTATAGGTAGTTCTGCCGGTGGTGTCTTAGCTGGCTCTCCATTTCCTTTCTAGGTATTTACAGTGTTTTTTGGTGGATTGAAGGTCTTCAGTGTAGCAACTGGCCTGCTTGTATTGTCTGCAATGCTTGTTGGGTTTGATGGGTGGGAGGGACTCTGTGTAGTTTTTGATCCAGTAGTTGAAGTTGTTGATGTCCTATTTGAGGTTGTCAGTGATACTAGGTTGTTCCGTGCTGAGGGTGCTGAGCCAGTCTGCCTTTTATATTTTGCGGCAGCTGTGCCTTGGAGTGCTGACCTGGTAGGGGTGTTAACTTAAGGTGTGTTGATTTGGAAGTGAATGATGGAGTGGTAGGTCCATATGAGTGGTGTGGTGCAGTGTAAGGTGTGCGGTGTATATTGATTCTGGGACGAGCTGGGTGGGTCCAATGTTGCTCAAGATTTTGAGGAGTGCTGTGGAACAGGAGTCATTTTGGTCATTCAACCCTCGAGTAACTTGGCACAGAGCAGTCAGGCTTAATTCAGAGGCAATGTATAAAGTATTTGTGCAACACTTCAAACAGTATCACAGTGAAACCACACCAAAAAAGAAACCCACAATAGTATTAGAAGAATAGAGTGATTGTTAATAAATAGAACAAGACCAAAATGACAGAAATCCAATTAGTTTCGGAGATATTGAATTTTGAAGCTGTTGCTTTTAGAAAAATAGTGCCAAAAGGCATTACTGTGGATATCTGTTTGCACCAGACCGGCACAAACTCACAAGTTCAGGTTACCACAATGGAGCGTGGGCTGGCTACAGGAACCCAGTTTGGCCAGCAGAATAAAAAGTACCATAAATCTTGGTTTGTTGTGCATTGCGTGGATTTGTCCCGAAAATGCATTGCCCAGCTGAAGCAATGAGTCAGTTCAGAGATATGGTGAGGCTGTGGTGCGAGGTCCTGTCACATTGATGTCTAGGATCCCATTGTTGATGGTTCGTGATGCGAAGTTCGGAGCTAGGGATTGCTTTGCACAGTCAGGCGATGTGTCGGTTCTGAGGAGCAGCAAGGTTTCAATGCGGAGTCCAGCATCGTCATTAAGGCTGCCATTGACGGGAGATGCAAGGGTCTGTGCTGAGGATGCGTCACGTAGTGGAGGCTACGAAGGCAATGTGAGCTGCAGCAGCAATCCAATTCTTTGCAACGGGTCCAATCAACGTAGTAGCCGCTCGATTCTGCTCTGGGTTGTGCCACGCAGCGAAGGAGATGCGTCAGTTCTGCTGGATCCATAGAGATGGGCAGAGCACCTTAGGCCCTCTTCCAAGGGTCCAGAATTGGAGTTAAACCACTCTGCAGAATCCAGGTGCAGATGCAGGGTTGTTGGAAGCCTGTTATGTCCCTATCGATTCAGATAAGAGCCCAGCCAACTTGCCCTTCGAGTCATTCTGCTTTGGGTTCAAGAGATGCAGGTCCAATTCCGTCTCACCCAGGCAGAAGGCAGCAGGTGAGAAAAGCAAAGCAGGAGTCCAGCAGAGTGCAATCCAGCAGAGTGGCAGTCCTTCAGCAGCACAGCAGTCCTTCCTGGCAGAATATCCACAGATCCAGAAGAGTACTCAAATGGTGGTGTCTGAGGTCCAGGATTTATACCTAGTTGCACCTTTGAAGTGGAGTAAAAGCTTCTAAAGATTTTCCTTTGACGACCCCTAGGCATCCTCCATTCCCTGCCCTGGCTCCAGACTAACTACAGGGGGTATGCAGCCAATTGTGTGGTGGCAGGACACAGCCTATTCATGTGTAATGGGGGTTATGCTCAGCTCCTCCCTTCCATCCTGCCAGTGATAGCCCATCCAGGCACACCTAAGCTCCCTATTGTATTTGGATATCTAGGAAGAATACACTAAGCTCAATTGTCAGCTACACCCAGTCATGTGACCAGAGCTACAGACACTCAATTGATAAGGCGGAAAATGCCAGCTTTTTAAAAGTGGAATTTTCATAATTGCAATTGTCACCATAAATTAGGATTATAAATTGTGATTCAGGACACATCAAACATGAACTAGTCCTCTCTTCCCATTTAGAAATTACACAGATAAAATGTTATCCTATGGGTTAGATAGGCCTTGCAGTAGTGACAAATTAATTTAAGAGATTTTGATTACTAGGACATTTAATCTGAAAGTAAATGTCCTACTTT
Organism: Triturus cristatus; assembly: GCF_964204655.1. NCBI lineage: Eukaryota > Metazoa > Chordata > Amphibia > Caudata > Salamandridae > Triturus > Triturus cristatus. The sequence goes on along the minus strand of NC_140588.1, from coordinate 851,576,551 downwards.
TTAAATTCAAGGCTCCTTGCCCTCTGGGTTGTCTAGGGCCTACGATAGGGGTGACTTATATGTTTTAAAAGGAAGGTTTGAGTCTGGCAAAAGTTGTATTCAGGTTAAAATGCCAGTTTAAAGCTACACATAGACTCTGCAATGGCAGGCCAGAGACATGTTTAAAAGGCTACTTGATCCGGTTGCACAACTAGTGCTGAAGCTCCACAAATAGAATTTAATTAAAAGTACCACTTTACTAGGGACTTATAACTAAATTAAATATGCCAGCTGGGGATCAGCCAATATTACCATGTTTAAATTAAAGCACAAGCACGTTAGCACTGGTTTGCAGTGGTAAAGTGTGCAGAGTCCTAATGCTAGCAAAAACAAGCTCAGATAAAATAGAAGGGGAAGGCTGACAGGTTTAACACCTTCACAATAGTTAAGACTAAGGGCCTGATCACATTTTTGGTGGTCTCACAGTGGGCTGCCATGTCAGCGTCCTTCTGTGAGACTGCCAAAGCCCTCTGCAGCCCGCCTGCTAGTTTAGGAGGTTTCTACTGATCTGGCAGTGGCTGGCCCACGGTGGTGCCTTTCAAGGTATTGTATGTGAGCCTTAAAAAAGCAGCGCACTGAGACCACCTCAGCACGTTCCTGCATGGAATGAATTGTTACGTCTAAGCTGTACATACAAGAAATAGGTGTGCATGCATACAGGGGGGCACACCAAGTGCCTCCTGAATTTTTTACCCTGTGCCTGAGGCAGCAGGGAGCCCTTAAGGGCCCCCTTTGTTTCCTCACTGCAACACTTTTAATGGCAGGCTAACCACCATGAAAACTATAGCAGTGAGGAAACTCATAATATGCTTGGCGGTGCTGCTGTGGCAATACTTTCAGAAATGCTTTAAATGGTACCACCCTTCCAGACATTTACGCTTGGGTAGTGCAAAAATCTGATAATCCTTAACTATTGACTTGTTTCCTGGGGATTGTGAAGTTTTGTCCTCAATGTCTCGAAACTTTGGAACTCCCTTACAGCTTACATTTAATCAATTCCTGATCTCTGGCCTTTCTGAAAGGCTGTAAAAACCTGGCTTTTGAACAACTAGCATTCCAAATCCTCAATAATCAACCATCCTCCTTAATGCTCAAGAATTGCCAAGATACCCTCTTGTCAATGTTGGGTTTTACAAATACAATATAACATATTGCGGGCCTCAGACTGCTAAGCCGCCGCCGGGGATTTGGGATCCCAAGCGGTTGAAGTGGTCCTTTGGTGTTCCAACCACCAAACTCGTAATAGGACAGTCAGACCACCGGTGCGGTGGTGCCTGCACTGCCACCACAGCTAGAGTGGCCCATAGGACCTTTTTTATCAAAATCAGCCCCTAAATCCGGTGTTGATGCTCTAAGATAGTCATGTTTCAGTTAAAAAGGGTTGCATTCTCTGTCATAAAACATGTCAGCTGAACTGAATGCGCAGATAATGAGAGAGCATTAAGGGACTGATTCACCAAAGAAAGCTTAGACTTCCGTTTAAGTTTACCATTATTTGCTATTCACTAAAGGATTTATGAGTACCATCTTTACGATTGTGCAGTCTAAACACGTAAAAAGATAGGCCTTTTTATGTGAGGAAACTGCACTCTTAAAGATACTACTCTTAAGTCCCTTTGCAAATAGCAAACAATGATAAACTTAAACAAAAGTGTAAGTTTACCTTTGTGAACAGGGTCTTAAAAAAATCCTATTTAATGGAGCACTTTTCTGTCTTTGTTCCCCAATAACATTATAAACGGTTGATTGAGAACTGGAGTTTGTAGAAAAATGATGCCACTCCGCCAAACTAGAATATGGGCAGTATAAGTGTTTTACACCAGCCTCCTCAGATACTTGCTTCACAAACTTTGTCAACTCACATTCATCTGTAGCCAAGCTAAGCGATTTTGGATATATACACACTTTCCTAGCATAATTTCATGGGTCAATGAAGCAGCATGCTGTGCAGACCATATAGACTTAGCATGGATGGGAACAGACAGACTTCCCTTAGATGCACCTTCAGGGACAAAAAGCTCCGCAGTGCTACGCTGAGTGACGGAGTGCATTAGGTGGCACCTTTCGTGCAGAATTTTAGTGCTGTGTGTTTATCTCATGTTGGAAAATCAGTGCAAATGGCACCATGCACAGAACAAGAGGGCAGTGCATCTTTCTGCCACTCAAGCAGATGTTCTACTCGAGTGGTAGCTTCCTCAATGCGAACGGTAGGTTTCTCAACGTAAGCAGTCATGGCCATCTGCGGCTGCCCGTGTTGAGAAATCTGGCTGGGAGATGGTCTAACATTGAATTTTAACAGCTCGCCCTTGCCAACTTCATGTTGTTGAGCACAAGCGAGGAAAAAACTCTGCTCCACTTTGTGAAGCAGAGTTTTTTGGAACATGCTCTGCGGAGTGCGGAAAAGTACAAAAACTCAGCGAACAGAGCAGAGTGCAATGCCTAGACCTAATGCTAACCCAACAAGGGGGTGCCCAAAAAATATCACAACAGCTCTCTCCACCAAACACACAATGTGCAGATGGACAAGATAGCAAAAACAGGTCACTGCTTAAATAATACCAAGACAGAAGCAATGAGCTTAATGCCTAAGACTTCACACTAATTGAAAAAGAGCACAATAATAACGTCAATTAAAAATTCTCCCCCCAAATCAGAGAGCAGTCATGAAGTGTAAAATTATCCTTGCAGAGAGATCAGATTAAAAAGTTTCTAGAGGTCAAACATGCTGTTCTGCATGCTCAATTGCAATCCAGGCAGGCGAGAATGCTAACCTGACAAGATGGCCCCCAAAAATAACACAACTGTGTTTTCCACCAAACACACAATATGCAGACGGACGAGAGAGCAAAAATGGGCTACAGATTATATAAAAATAGGAGCAATGAGATTAATTCCTGAGATTTCACACTAATGACAAAAGAAGACAAAGAGATTACAAAAAGAGACTAGATTAAACTCCCTCAAATCAGAGAGTGCACATGATGTGTAAGAATACTTTCTGGAGTGATCGGAATTCGGTTAGGTCTACAAGATCGAATGTGCTGTTAAGTCCTTAAATAAATGTTTGACTGCTGTCACTTGCTCAGTAACAATCCAGTTAAGCTTGAATGCTAACCCCACAAGATGGTTCCCAAAACTTGCAAAATAGCTGTCTCCACCAAAAAAGATAAGCAGATGGACCAGAGCGCAGTAATGGGTCACAGCTCATATACAAATAATATAAAAGTGAGGATCAATGGGAATAATGCTAAGATGTCAGACTAATTTAAAAACAGCACAATGAGAATATAAAAATAAGGTACCTTAAAAATACTCTCTCCAACCAAAAAGCATGTGTGAGATGTAAAAATAAAATTGAAGAGAGCTTAGGATTTAGTCGGGTCTTGGTTCTCCTTTCATCTCTAATCACATGAATCTAGGAGAACTGACACAATAGCAATGCACATAATATCAAAACTTAAAAATATCAAGAATTAAATATCAATTGCAAACTATCGACTCCCTATACTTAACTATAAAAAGCACAAATATCGAGAACACAAATACAGTTGTCAAAAATAGCAATTTTTACCTATAACGAAAGCAAAAATATCAAAAACAAAAGAAATATTATTACCTTTAAATAAACATATAATATGTCAAACATATTGACTCAAACTATATTGACTATAATAATATTGCCAAAATAATTAAATACTCATTAACAAATAGGAAAAAAACACATATTACATAAATAAATTACTTCAAATCAACCCAAAACTTGTTAAACACATATTTAAATTAAGTAAATATATATTACATCACCAAATATTTACCATTCACCCCCCCAAAAAGTATATATCTAAAATATTAACAATAGAACCTCAACATTATTAGCATTAACTACAAAAATGTAAACACCAATCTAAATATTAATAAATATATTTAAAAATACATTTGTATCCAAACATATCAGTCTATGTTCCATATATCAAAAATAAAACCTAAATTAGCGTTTATCATAACTCGTAACTGATAAAAAAAATTCAAACAAAACCAACCAATAAAATGAAACTCTAACAACTTTAAACAATAACATCAAAGAAACAATTAAATTAACAATATAAAATACACATTCATTTAAACAGCTAAATTCTTTAAAAATAACAAATTCTGCAAGACGAGGAAACACTACTGGATTTTCGCACCAGACCACTAAAGAGGAAATATATACATCTCAACAACTTCCTAGCAAAGTAAGTAAAACTTATTTTTAAACAGAAATGTAACTGTTACTAATCTTAAAAATTGTAATTATCAAATTAATATTAACACACTCTCCAACTCCAATCTCTTTACATAGACTTCCTAATAAAAATCTTGAAGACAATTAAACTGCCAGAAAATAATAGGCATAGCAAACCAGCAAAAATATATAACAAAGTAGGTATATATTAAATAATAATTAAGTATAAACTCACCCAAATACGGAGGAAAATCAAACCGACCGCAATATCTTTAAACTACCAACCAATTAGCATTTAACATGAAACTTACTTTATTTTTCATCCAACAGAAAAGGAAGCACTTTCTCCACACTAGGACTCCTCCAACAGAAAAGGTGCAAAACGATATGAAACATCAAAACAGAACATATATGTAAGTATACTAAATCGAAGTAGTTTCATTATGTAAATGTTAATAACAAACATGCAAAGGGTAAAATATAACATATATTTATACTATTGCACTACTTTCAGATGCAATGACAAAGGCTACCAAATGTACCACTTCACAGAATGGAAATCAGTTACTAAATCACATTGGGCACACCTACAGTCAAGAAAATGAATCATCAGAAAATGCAAACTGAAAATGTATTATATAATATTATAATGTATGCTATCGGAGGCCAAGTACAAAATATGACAAAATAATTCATGTAAGAGAGCACTACCACCCCCCAAGCATGACAGAAATAAAATTGAGAGAAATATTGCTGGACATAAGAGAGGTAAGCGCTAGCTCCCAGGAACCTTCAACCAAAATTCTTAAAGATACATTATCTAAAGTCCCCGAGCATAACAAGGCAACTACCACGTTTAAAATGTTTCATTGCAAAAACTAAAAAGAAAGACCACACCCAACCTGCCCCTAGAAGATACCAAGACACATTTTGAAGGTTCCATCCATCATTCAAGACATACATTTAACAATAACACATAATGAGGGACCTTTACTTTTACATGACACCCTAACTAATGAGAAACAAATCCTAATATATTTCACAGCAGACAACTTAATAAAACTTACCCAATGTCAAACTTGAATGATAGATGGAACCTTCAAAATGTGTTCCACGCCATTCACTCAGATATACACCATACATGGTAAATTACACAAATATCCCTTTTATATATGTCCTACAAACAAATAAACAAAGCAATACTTACTACGACTTCTCACACCATATAAAACAAATAACTATTTTCCCGAAAAATAATCCTAGACTTTGAGCAAATCATGATTCAAATCCTTCTAAAAATGTACCCCTAAACAGCAATACAAGGCTTTTACTATAATTTCAATCAAAATATATACAGATGCCGGCAAAATACTGCTCTAAGTGTAGAATGTGCCAACAATCAGCCAATTTGTCTTTGAAATAAAATAGAAATGATAGCACTATCTCTGTGTCCCTGTCACAGAATTAGGCAATCACTACAATTTACTATTAGAAAGCCCTCTTCACCAACGAACTTTAAACAAACGTAGTCCCTTAATAGAATATTTTGAAGACACTTTTGAATTGGCACAATGCATCGCTCTGGACACACACACCAATCCGAATTCCAACTACCATGGTGGAATGTCTATGATAGCACCTTGGCACAAGCAGCCGAACATACAACACACTTGAAGGATGGCACAATGCCTTCCTATGCACACTAGGCAAAACTCAACCTACACTTTAAACTATAGTAGAAATACAAAAATAGCAAAGCTACCAAGAACTACAAATGGAGCAATCTGAAATTCAAATTGCCCCTAAACTTAGCAAACAAACAAAAACAATTAACACAATACTAGAATGCTGGACTGTGGCTCTGGAAGAACTGCTTTCTTTCTTTCTGTGCTGACCTGCTGCCCACCTTGCCTAGTGAGAAGGACAGGACCCACGTCCCTTGAACAGAGTGGCTACAAGGTCTTGCTGACTTGCCTTGTCATTGAAGTCTCAGGGACGTAAAAGACTTCCAACCCACCTGCGACAGCACCTGTGAGTCTGCCCTTCCAAGTAGTGTCAACCCAGTCCTGGGCCCGTGGAAGTTGGTTTGAAGGGGTATTCCAACGGATTTTCACCCATCGCCATTTAAGCAAGGACTCAGAACCGGCACATGTCCTCCATTGTGGGTGAATCGCTGCCATTGTGAAGATTGACGCATCGTCGACACCATGGCACACCAACTCCATTCTCAAAGCATCATTCATTACTGTTGTGTGGTTCAGAACCAATGTTTCTCCTTGGTAGATCAACGACAATGCATTGCCTCACCTCCACCGTGCATCTCATCTTCAATGACGATGCAACCAAGGTACTCTTCAGCTGGCCAAGCTAGGTCACTGTATGCGACCCACAATCCATCGCAGTCGGCCTGAACTTTTAGGATTGATCTGGCATAGCACATCTAGATAGCTTCAGTTTGCCCTTTATGTTTTTAAGCACTACATTTCAGTTTATTCCTTAAACATTCATAACTCAGGTTCTACTTATTGGATTTTTGCTGTTTTAGTCTTGTTTTGTTTACAACCACGTATGCATCTTTTTGTGTGGTGTTTCCTCTCTTTTACTGTTTGAAGGGTTGCACAAATACTTAACACATTGCCTCTTAAGTTAAGCCTGACTGCTATGTGCCATGCTACCAGGGGACGACCACAGGTTAATTTCGGGGTTGTTTGTGACTTACCCTGTAGTGTCCTGCCAGCCCAGGTACTCCCCAATAACCACACCACACACTGAGAACAATTTTACAAGTCTTTATTCTGCTGCATATAAGTCAGAACTTAACATTGTAAGCCTGCCTTAAACTCCTCTCTACAGCACTTATGTCACAGGCATACAGGTTACAGTGGGAACCAAAGGAGTCCCAGCGTTCTTTTATTTACAAGACACTAGATACCTTGACTAGGATTGTGGTTCCTGCTTGGACAGGGTGCATACCTTTTCCGTCATCATCACTATAATCCAATCTTTCACTCTGATATATTTCTGTTAGATGGCTGGTATCAAGAACATCACCCATCTCGATGGTGATCTGAATTCAAGAAAAACAGAATGTCAGAGAAAGAGAATGAGGTAGAGGAGGAAAGAGGGCTCATGTTACCAAGTCGCAGCAATGTTGTGTGGTAGGAGGAGGCCTAAAACAGATGACAAGGCTGCAGAGTGAGAGATGGAGGTCAGGGCCGGAGTGGCCGTAGCGGGCACCGGGTGTTTCCCTGGTGGACCCCCAGGGTGGGGGATGGTTTTGGGCCCCTGGGGGGCCATTTGTGGTACTGGGGGCCGCCGGCAATATTTTTCCCCTGAAACAAAATCGGCCGAAACCGGCCCTTGCAAACAGCTCGGCTGCACCTCTTCAGCCCCCCAAGGGGGGCTGGTCGAGCAGTTTACCAGGGCCGGTTTCGGTTCCCAGTCTGCCCCTGATAGAGGTGTCGAAATGAGGAAGAGGTGGCGCATATATAAGCGAGAAAAAGAGAGAGGAAGGAAGGAACAGATAATACACTCACATAGAGCCATATGTATCAAAAAACAATTTTGTGATTCTCAAATTGTGATTTTTATCGAATTGCAATTAGAGAATCGCAAAATGCAATGTATGTAGGATTTGCTAACAACTTTGCAAATCCTACATATTCCTTATTTGCGAATCGCAAATTGAGATTCGCAATTAAGGAATACCTTCCCATTCATTCCTATGGGCTAGGAGGCCCATAGGAATGAATGGGAAAACATTCTCAATTTGCTATTACCAATTAGAGAATCGCAAATTGAGAATGCAATTTCAAGGTTGCAAGGGTGTCAAAAGGATACCCTGTTGCACCCCTGAAATATGCATGTGTGCACATTTTGCGCACATACATGATGTGCGACATATGGCACTTTTAAAAAAAAACATAAGTGCTCTTTTGAAGAAAATCGCAAATTGCCACCAACTTGATGTTAGTGGAAATTTCCAATTCCTTAAGACCAAATAGCAAATTTCTGGTGCTTCCAGAATTGAATTTAAGGAATCGAAATTTGCAATTCCTTAATTGCATTCGCAAAATAGAGATTCGCAAATGTTGCAATTCTCCTAAAAGGCTTTTTCCAATTCGCAAACGGGCCGATTCTGAGAATCGGCCCATTTGCAAACAGGAAAAGCCTTGATACATATGGCCCTAAATTACTAAAGAATGCTGAAAAAAGAAAAAAAAAAATCAGCAGTGGAAGGGTGTACTCAACCACCCAACAAAGGTGAAATATGAATACTCTAGAGCACGGACAACCGCAAGAATAGGTTGCAAAGCTATTACGTTACAATTGACAAAAAAGCATACAGCCCTGAGACCTGAGCAGCCTCTAAGAAGTATAGAAATGTTGATTGCAGCGTTGCCTGTAGCAGGCAGCTAAACAGGTCTGTAATGAGGTCACAAACATGGCATTCAAACAGCTCAATTAAAAACGCTGTTGTTTTATTAAAACTGTTGTTAAATTTGTGTGTATATATAGTCGTACTGTCCAGTCCAAAAATCGATTTTCTCATGTTACCTCATACATAAGATGAGAGAACATTGTGCTGCCTAAATGTGAACTTTACACGGTTAATCTGTTTTTAAGTCCGCATATGGCTTTTAAAGTGATAATTTTATATAAAAAGGAGCTATCGCTATAACCCTCACAGTGTACATTACTTCAGAAACAGTCATCAACACCTAAGTAAAATAACTCCACAAACATTCCCGAGTAAAATGGATTTTGTGAGACTTAGTCAGCATGCTTGTTGTTCACGGCAAACATATTTTAAGACTGGTATGCAAAAAAGAATATCTTTTTATAAATCCAAACACATCCAAATGTTACTGACATTTTCCAGCCTTCATTTTATTTTCGCTGACATGGTGAGTTTCTTTTATGCACTCTTCGAGGTCACTTCTCTTTCTTCGTGTCAGTGGTATACTAATTTAATTTCACAGTTGCCTCCGGCTTGCCCTCAGTTCATCTGCTCTTCTGTCTGTTACACCTCATGTAGTGTCACTTCTTTCTTGAATGCTCCTGCTACTCAGCTCCCCCATCAGCCTTTGTACCAACACTAATCACGCTCTGAGCTCAATCTTACGGAATCTTTCTGATTAAGCATTTGTGCTATTACCGCTTCCAGACATGCAGAACAATATGTCTGTTCCCTTTTCAGCGTTTATTTTGTTCTTGTGTCATGATGTATTACAAGAAGGCTCTGACTTTCAAAGCATATTTTAACCCATCGTCTGCAATTCAGCTGAAATTCAAACATTATAGAAGAAAAAATCTCTCGGTGCCTTCTGTTTCCTATTCACAACACCATTGAGATGTGGTCTAGGGAACATTCTTTAGAGGAGTTTTGAAACACTTTCAATAGGTCACCTGCAAGGACAGAATTTACCTAAAATATGTTCTAATTAAAGCACTAGCCTGTAGCATTTTAACAGCGCAGCTCTTAATGAGAACAATATTCGATCAAGGAGTGTAGTTTTGACCTTTAAAACTAAAATTCTTGGTACATAAAACTGTTTTCTCTCAAGAATTCAAAGCTGATGCAAAAAAAGAAATCGTTTGTTAATATTCGTTGCAATGGCTCAGTAAGTTTCCTTACAAAGATGCACAGGGGCAGATGGAGAGGTTGATGGCCTGCAGCATCCTGGATTGTTCCTCACTACATTGTGTCTGTTTTGGTTCATGCTAGAATGTTCAGGAGGACTTCTTGCGAATACAATACAAAGTAATACAGGTTTTGCGACATGGGCAATTCCCAGTTTTTATTTTAAATAAACTTGATAGGCAATATCCTTTTTACTTGCAGAACATTGTTGGTTCCACCGGCACAGAGAAATCGCCAAATGATGTGTTTACAATTTTGACAAGTATGTCTCACTGTTGTGTGCCTTTAAACAAGGTGATCATCTGCACGGATGAGCAGAAGCACAAGGGTGTTGTAGGAAGAAATCTTACACTGATGTTTACACACTATTAGCTTTTACTGTCCCAATTATGCTTCCATTTAGGAAAGAATTATATGTGTACCATTAAAAAGAACATCATTAAATCTAGATGCATTAGCAGCACACTTATGCACCCAGAATCCAACCAATCACTCATTGGTGGACTGGTTCACACCCATGTTGTAAGTCTATTCCTGACATCCAGCGATCTTTCAGCTCCCCTAGAGGGTCAGGCTTGGGGTAAATCCCATAATCTCCACTTGGAGATGCATAAAGATTGTTGAGTGTTTATGAGTGGAGTGTATGACCCAATGCCTGATTGCGCCTGACCAACCTGATTTATTTATATAAATAATATCAGCTCTGATGTTTAATAGACTGTAGGCTGATGTTGTGAGAGCGCAGATTGAGGGTAAAGCCCTATTGCAACACCCTGGGGTAACAGAAGACGGTTAGTTGTTTAGGGGTGGGGGCAGGGCTTTCTTTCCCCCAATGACGAGCATATTGGGATTAAACTCCCTAAACATTCACATAAGGGAGTCTTATACACTGTAGTACCCCTCAAGAGTAGAATTTGGCCATGCCTCGGGCCACTCCCCTCCTTATAGCTATCCACGGTCGATAGTGTGTGGATTGTTGATGAAGAATAGCCCCCCTGCTGCAATCCTCAAGCAGAGATCCTCGAGGGGGACACTCTCCCCTTTCTAACAGTACGTCTCTGTGGTGATTGAAGCTCAGAGCAGAAAGAAGTACCCGAGCACTAATCTCGGTGAAAGCGACTGAAGCCATCAGGCTCCAGCTGCTTTCACTTTCACTAGTGACATCAGCACATATGGCACTCAGCACATCACAACAATAAAAAAAACAAGCATTTGCAGTGCAATAGGTCTAACATTTGCTGGAGTTTAAGTTAATTCCATTGTAAATGACAATGCCTTTTATTTTATGTTTTGATAATTAACACATAAATAAAAGGCATTGACATTTACAATACCGATAGTTCAAACTCTTGTAATTGCGAGATCTATTCAAAGAAGCGGCCGCCATTCTCCAGGGCTGCTTATAAAGTGAAATTGCGCATGGCGCACTGAATGTTGCAGGAAAGTATGCTGTACCTGCAGTAGGAGAAATGCATTAAAGAAAATAGTGCCTACAGACTAAATAAGACATACCGTGTAACAACCTGAGTAAAAGGGCCAGTTCTCATTGGAGTTTGCAAATGAAGACAAGGCGGTACTACGGAGGGACTAACAAGTCTATTAAAGAATTAGAAGCCAGCATTTACGAAGGACAATGACACAAGCCAATGACAAATATAGGCAGAGAGTGGGTGGGATCCTATTCCTTACTCCAAAACAGCATGGCTCGCAGAGCAACGCATGCGCTCACCAGGCTCGCCCTAAAAAAAAAATCTATGTACTAATCTGACGCTATCTAAGACTTTTTGGTTTTACTAAAATTATAGACATAATATACCTATAGGGGCTTTCAGGTAGCCCTCTTTATCCACTGGTCGATATTGCGTTGTTCACATTTTCTTCTGCCCCCTACTGCATGAAAAATTTAACGAGTCAGCCCACTTTAGCCATTGGCTGACTTCACTGTTTGAGGCGGCATTCTGCCCTTTCACAAGGAGCACATCCACAGGCAAAAGACTTCATGTCAGTGCCCCGGACTACTACGGTAATGGGTGCTTTTTGAGACAAATATATTTTAGCTTCAAGCCATTTTATGTACTGTGAGGGTCTGGCTCTCTGGGATTAAAATTTTACAAAAAACATGACGAAACAAAACTTGCAATGCCAGAGGCTGCTGGTCAACACCAGACCTGTTGGCACTGTCTATGCTTGTTTTATGTATCCTGTCCCTCTTCTGATTCAGTACTTGACTCAGCACAGTGAAGTTCAGCTACCCAATGTCAACATCTCACGTACCAGTGTACATTTGAGTGTATCTTGTACGATCTTGTCATTTGACAGCATAGGATTTTCTTAAATGTACCAAATTATTTTTTATTAGTAACTTGGCTGGCACCGGCTGTTAATCCATACATGGCAACTGGCAGTGTGATGTAATGTTACTTATCTTATGCTCCTTTCCCTGTTTACATGATTCTTTGATGACACCCATGGGTTCTAGAATATGACTCCTGCTCTGACTGAATGTTGGAATTCAGAAGGGAGATTGGAGAAATGCACTTGAGGCAGTTGGGTGGATGAGCTGTTGTACCTGTAACTTCAAATAAATTCTCAGAAGAAATCTTCCCTACTATCTGTCATTATTTGAAAGCATTCACCTTTTAACACAGTGTACAAACAAAAATAATTTGCAGAAACCTTCAAAAGTACCAGCTTCTGTGAGTCAGTGTTTTTAGCTTTAAAAAAAATAATGAATGCTGCTTGCTCCGTTGTACAGCTGTGAAGTAATAGGTTACTCTGAGGACCTGGTGTTATTAGGACAGTACTCAATGTTGTTCATTGTATCTACTTGGGAACCATCGAAGGCTGAGAAGAGCTTGAAGCATTGAACAGTAAGCAGAGACTTTAGTAGTCGGTGCATTAAGCTACTGAGCAATGTTACAAGCAGTTTTAAGGAGAGCACCCCTGGTTTGCCTTGCTGCTTTAATATTCTATAGTCACGAAATGTGATGCCGTTTGCTCAATATATCTCTGCAATTTCCTGTTTTAAATGTAGTTTTATCATCCAACTATGCCTTAACGGTGAGTGGCTGTATTTTCTCCATTCCCTAACCCAATTAGGACTAGGCCATTTGCTATCCTAGAAGACATTTCAGCCACGCACCTCCTGTCCCGGTAAGGTCACCCCTAGGTGATTTCATGGTTCACATAGCCGCCATGTTGCTGGTTCTCTCACCAGCACTACCTCTACAGAAACCATAATGCTTCTTCCCGTAGATCAGCTGCCCACCGCTGGGTCTAACAGAATAAACAAGATTCTTCCAGTGTGCTCCAGATGCGCAGTGTGATACATGTCTCCAAGCAGACCAAAGAAACAGGTTGGAAATTAAACCACAACAGAGACAGCCCACTACCCCGAACGTCAATTAAAAGGCTTTTAAAGCTCCCTCAGTGCATCAGAGGAGACCAAACACACCTCACAGCTTGCCTCGCTGCTTCACTGCCAAGTAGGATCTCTCCTCAGCCTCTCGTCTAGCACCAGTCACAGGACAAAAGGACTGACTGACTGAATTATTTATTAAGCACACTATTGCCGAGGCGTCTTGGCGCTGTATGAGGGTAGAGATTAGCGACTTTCAGTCTAGGATTTAGTAAATTGCCAGGTTTTTAAAGCCTTTCTAAACAGGATCTTATTTGTTTCTAGTCGTAGCTCTGTGGGCAAAGAATTCCACAGCTTTGCTGGCTGAAATGAGAAAGCCTTACCACCCCATCGGGCCCTCCTTATCTTAAGTAGGCAAACCAAACCCAGGCTGCCTGATCTTAGTGTACGAGACGGTACATAACAGGGAAAAAGAGATTTTATGTCCTCTGCACCTCCTCCGTTTACAGCTTTATATACTAGGCATAAAACCTTAAACTGCACCCTTCGACGAACGGGAAGCCAATGTAGTAGCCTTATGCCATTGGACGTCGGGTGATGAAATAACACATACACAAGAAGGGTGTCCAAGTTAAACTTTAGCAATGTTTTTTTACCAAATATTTGTAAGGAATTACATACTATAAAAGCTCTACCTGCCATACAGACTGCCAAGCGCTGAGAAGCCTAAAATAAACATGGCTTGAATGCAGAGTCCGGGGGCACCATTGTATTGAATAAAAGATGCTTAGTGTATATGTATGGATCTAGGCAATAACAGGATCACACTCCCGCCCCCACCATGGTGCTTTTCAATTTTTAGACCGCAAACATGGGCCGAGCACTGCACAGAGCCACTTTAGCTATCCCTAAGATCGGCCAGACAAAGATCCACCTTATGCAATATTTTGACGACCTGGTTCTTTTGGACAACACCAAAATAGGCCTTCAAAAAACACTTACTGTCTTCTCTGAATATAATGAAGAAAACAAGCTGCTTGCCAACGCAAGCAAGTCCAGAATAGTGATATTCAACGACTACCCAAAGAAAATACTGGCAAAGTGGAGGTTGGGTCCCCTGATTTTGGACTGGGTACAAACCTATAACTACCTTGGGACCTGGTTTAGTGAAACGGGTTGCCCACGGACCCGCCTCCACAAACTGCAGCAGAAAGGAAAGATGGTTACCTATGACCTCCGTAAATTAAATGCTATCTTAGACAGTCCAACAACTACGTTCTTTCAAAGAGTATTGAAGGCTAAACTACCATCCCTTAACTATGCACAACAGGAATTTCCAGGGATGTTTGCGCAGGACTTGGAAAAAATACACTGCACAGCAACATCTTGATTTACCTGGAATTTGATCTTAACCAACAAAAATTAGAAGAGTTGGCTATCCTGATGAAGTACTTTTATTTAACAACCGTGGCCCAGGAGAACACCATGAAGGCCGTCATAAAATTCATTTTCCTACAACCTATTAACCCCTGGTCTGCCTGCCTTGCCACAGCCAGAGATCTTCTGCAACTTGCCACAGAGAACAGGGACCCTAGCATAATCAACTTAACTACCATTAAAACAACAATGAAAAAGCAACTACGCTTACGCTCTCGCAGTCTGGACATGGAATCCTTGGCAGCCAGAGATTTTCATGAAATCCAAGGTCTCCCTCACATACTGCTTAGTCACAAGCCCCACCTCACGCAGCCTGTGGGGAGACAAGCTTTACATTGGATTCTAGCAGCTAGTCTACATCCGCTCCCCCTAAAAGTACTATATCCAACTGGGAAAGCTTGGCTGGTTATTACAGAGTGTCGCCTCTGCAATTACAAAAAGAGTCCCTGGCACACATTTTACTCTGCTGCCCTGCCCTGTGGCTAGTTCACGGAATCCATCTTAGACCAATTCCTCTTCAACTGGGCACCCGCACAGCAAAGGAGGCAGTCAACAGCTTTACACTCTGGACATTGTGAAGCATATGGCCAACTTTGGGAAATTTGTTTACCATACCATATAACATTGAAGGTCAAGTCTCCACAGGCTGAGTATGGTGAACAGACCGGTGGCCCCTAAATAGAAGTGTAGAAAGAAGCAACAGGGGTGAGGAAAGAGGCACAAAGGGTGCAGAAAGAGGCAAGAGAAGTGCAGAAAGAAGCAACAGAGGTACAGAAAGAGGCAAGAGTGGTACAGAAAGAGGGAAGAGAGGTGTAGAAAGAGGCAAAAGAGTTGGACAAATAGGGAAGAGGAGTGTAGAAAGAGGCAGAAAGAGCCACCGCCCCGGAGGTCTGGCCACCACCGAACAACTGATTCACCTTGGACCTCTTTTCAGCCTTAAAATCCTGTCTATATGCTGCAGATTTTAGGAAAAAGACAAACTAAATGATGGATTTTAACAACGTCCTGCACATATATTTATTTTTTAACCCCCAAAAGTTTTAAATGTTGTATTTTGTAATGGTTTTAAGTAGGTCTGGGCGGTAAATTCCGTTCCGCTCGCAGAATTTGGGTAATTTCACGTTCCGCGGAGAACGTGGAATTGCCCAAAATCCTGCATTCCGTGGCGTTGCGGAATTTTTTGCTTGTTCGCATTCTCAAAATGCGTGTTTGTGAGATATTTCCTCCCGAGCACGCAAACAGCGTTTGCGAACAGGAAAAAAGCATCGCGAACAAGCAATTAAGCATGTTCGTTGAATTTCTGTGTGCTCGCGGAGATTTTGTACCGTTTCGGGGAGCTTTTCGTTCTGCGACTACGCAAATTGAGCCCACCCCAAGTTTTAAATAGCCACACAAATAAAGAATTCATTCATTCACCATGGTCTCCACAGAAGCATGCTCTGGCACCCCAAGGCCTCCGCTTACCCTGGTCCTCACCTCCATCTGCCAGTCCCAGGACTCATGGGGGTGGCTTCGAAGTGTTGTCACCTTTGGGGAAAGGACGGTGCGGCGGATGGAGGCGGCAGGTATTGTCAGCAGGGGAGAGGGGAAGCCGGTGCTCCCTGGTGTGGTTAGTTATGCAACACCAAGACCAAGGGGAGGGAACAGGGAGGGTGGGGCACAGCAGATGTCGTCACCAGGAGAGCGCTTCAGCATGTGCACGATGATGAAGGATTAGGAGAATGCTGGATTGGTTTAAAAAAATTGTCAGCTGAATAACCTGCATTTTACAAAATATACATGCTCACGTATTAGAAAAATGTCGGGTTTTATAGAACCTGAATGGTGTAATATAATGTTTATTAGCATGCATTCTCCTTTCTTACATCATTGTGACAGGCAGTCTGGGACAATAAAAAGCACTTTCCTATGCCAATGCTATAATACTGTAATAACACTGAGTCTGACCTGGCACTGTAAGTACTAATGTGTGGTTGGGTGAGCTTGTACACCTAGCAGCATTCACCTGGATTCAGAGTTTTTGGGCCACAATTATTTTCACTGGCACTGCATATTTGTGTTCATATTTGTGTTCCTACTGCACAAAATGTAGAGCCACATAAAGCTACATTCACAGGTCCCTGTGAAATATCATCAAAATCCTTTATTCGATATTTAAAAAATATCATAAAAGTGCAGTATACAGTTAAAAACATTTCAGTACATTTCATTTTGCATTAACATTTAGGGAACCATTTACATCAAGGCATTCAAAATGACCCTCTAGTGTATCTCAGTCTTATTGCAACTCTAATAAAATTCATAATGCAAGCTAACGTCAATGGATTCTCAGCCTTTTGTAGGTATAAAAGAGCAATTTTGGCATGTCTAAACTTCATTTTTTTAAAAAACCTTACTAAAAAGCGGCGTCTGAGTACTAAATAAAAAGGGCAAAGAAATACAAAATGGAGGGTATCCTGCGGAGACCTATTGTCGCAGCCGCAGGTACCCTTCTGCTCAACCCCGGCCATAAAGCCGGGCGGATCAGCCAAAAGGTGATGTAAAAGGTTAAGCCTAAAACGGGTAATTAAAAATCTATCTTGTGCATTATATAGTAAGGCAAGATATGGTTCTAGACCTTCAGCTGACTTAACTGAACTATAAATACGGACTGTGGACTTACTTTCTTCTGAGGCGGCTCTGCGTGCAGTCTCCTTTGCCAGAAAGATTCTTTTAATGTTGGTTTTATCCTCGGAGGTGATTGCTGTGGGTTCAGTAAAGAGATGCTCACAGTATAATCCAGTCAAAGCACCCTTTACATAACTCAACCATGGGATATCCATCCCCTTGTCTCTACCCATACAATCTCTAATTATTTGCCTACTCAGGCCAGCCTCACTATTAGTCCAAATTCTTAACCAGGCCATAAGTGGTCTAACTTTAATCAGGTCCTCCATATATACCCTACCCAGTTCTGCATGTGTAATATAAGCTGACGTGCTTTGTGGGATTTGTAAGACCTTCCTCAGGAATTTATTTTCCTCAGTTTGAATTTGTAGGGGGTTTACAAAGCCCCAAACTTCAGCCCCATACATTATTTTGGGACAACAAACTGAGCCATAGAGGTGCATGACCTGTTCAGGCGACCACCTGCCCAACCTACGTCCATAGTTCATTATGGCCCCTGTTGATACCACTACTTTTGCACTTCTCCCTTCCATTAAAAGTTTAAAATTTAAAAGCCCATCAAATAAAACGCCCAGATAGGAAAAGGTTTTAACCTGTTCCATTATGTGTGAGCCGATTTTATAACAAAACTTTTTACATGGTTTAGAACCAGCCAGCAGTACATATGACTTGGCTAAATTAGCCGATAAATCTAAACTAGCCATGAAGCTAACGAGCCCATCCAGCAAAGTCTGGAGGCCTTTCGGAGTTCGATCTAAAAGTACCGCATCATCGGCGTATAGCAACACCGGTACTGCTCGTGCACCTACTCTAGGGGTATCTACATTTAAACAACATAGTGCCTGTTCTAGCCCATTTATATATAATGAGAACAAGAACGGGGCCAGAATACAACCCTGGCGCACCCCGCTGGTGCAAGGGAAGGGAGCTGTAGTATCACCCTCCAGATTGTAACGCACTTTGGCGGAGGTGTTCCAGTGGAGTGCTTTTAAAATAACTACCAGGCCTTCTTCTACCCCTAGTTTGATCATCAGGTTCCAGATCTTTTCTCTATTAACATGGTCAAAAGCCGATGAGAGGTCCATAAACCCCATATAAACCGACTGGTTACTTGCAATGGTATATTTAGCTGTTAATAGGTACAGGTTCAGACACTGGTCTGTGGTTGACCTTCCTGTTCTGAAGCCATATTGCAAGTCTGTTATTATATCATGTTCGTCAGCCCAGTCTAAAAGGCGGTTCAGGACAACTCTCCCCAATACTTTAGCCGTTACATCAATTAGAGAAATCGGTCGGTAACACCTGGGGTCGTCCTTTTTTCCCTTTTTAAAAATGGGAACTATTGTGGCTGTCGACCAGGATCTTGGCATACCTGTGGAGACTGCCATATTTATTACTCTAGTAAGGAAGGGTGCCCAAAGATCAACTTTACTTAGGTAGCGATCCGGGGGGATACCATCCGGGCCTGGGGCCTTGTTCTGCGTCAGCCCCTTGATCCCCACTACCAGTTCATCCACCGTGAATTCTACATTTGTCATCCATGGGCAAATTACACCGCCCCCCCCCCCCCCCCCCCCCGGTTGCTCATTAGCGTGGTTATACAGAACTTTGAAGTGGTCAAATCATTGCTCCGGTAAAATGGTTGTGCCAATTTCCAGTGCAACCACGTCCTGGAAGCAAGGGTTATTTATTATTTCCCAAAATGCCCTATCTGCAGCCTCCCGTAGGTTTTCCCATGTTTGTGATTGAAGAGCCAATTTCCTTGACTTGATAGCTTTTTTATATGCTAGCCTACATTGTGCAATACACCCCTTGTCTCTGGGGACCTTTTTTAAACTTTCCTTTAATTCATTATGGGCCCTAGAGCAATCTCTATTGAACCATCTAGGGGAGCATTTCATTGGCCCTGACGCAGGAGATTTTAATAGGCCATCGATGACATGTGCCATAGCCTCAAAGGCTTTAACCACCATGGAGCCCTTAAGTGAAGTATCTAAGCACACCCCAATCATTTCTTTACCGTCCTCCATTAGAGATCTGTAAAAGGCGTCCCCATCCACCCTGGCCCATCTGAGCCTTCTCCCCTGGTCCATAGCCCTCAGTGTACTATTTGCCTGATCACTTTTCTTGTTATTGCAAGGGGCCCAGTTCTTAATCCTCAAGACTAGGGGATTGTGGTCACTGAATATGCTCCATTCAATACCAGCCTTAATTAACCAATTCACAAAAGGAATAGACACTGCTATATAATCTATAATGGAGCAATACCCTCTTCCCTTAAATGTTGGGGTGATTTCATGGCCGTCTTTAGGCCCCATCAGGCTATTGTGTGCCTAAGTGCATGATTATTCAAGACCCTCTCTAACTCCAATCCATCAGGGGTGTGTTTCAGGTGTGGGCCTTTTCCCACTGTGCAACCAGTCCAAGCCCCCTCCGTCCATCTTAGATTGGGACACAGGTGACAATTTAGATCACCTGCTAGGATCACATATGGGGCTACTACCCTCTTACTCGCCGCTAGCTCATCGGTCAATAAATCATCTAGGTTTTGTATTATTGAGCTCTTACCGTTCCCTGAACCAGCATTATATACATTAATCAAAACAATGTTCATCCTCCTGACTTCGAGACCAATAGCTTGTATATTAGCTGAGTTCCACAGCAAATCAACCCACACACCTTCAAGCTGTAAGTCCACATATGTAATTAGCCCTCCCATTGGTCTTCCCGGAGCCAATTTCCTTGCGGGCACACAAAAACACTTATAGCCATCAAGATGAAAAGGGTTTCCTGTAAACAGATTACACGGAATCTGCTGACATACTGTCTCCACTCCTGGTTGTGGAATTTGGCAGCTAGCCCCACAATATTCCAGGAGACCATTTCAAACCCCTCTTTTCTTACCAATCCTGATGGAACTGTGTGGCTATTGGGGGGGGGGGACCTTTACTTCAGTGGTGGCTTTCTTTGATACGCACTCAATTTGCACTACTTGTGCGTGATCTGATTGGGAGGACACCTGTGCTTCCAACTCGATAGTTTTATCCTCTTGCGTCCCTACCTTATTCCCCACCACCTTAACCAGTGTAAGTTTAGTTACATTGGTATTGTCCTGGGATCTCTCCCCGGCCAAGTAACTAGGACCTGATTTACTCCCTGTAGAGTGGACTTGATCATTGACTATAGGGAGGGATTGGTCAAAAGTCGAATCCTTTGTGGTTTGCTCAGCTTGATCTTCCACCCTTTGCAGTCAATCCCACTCTTCCATAGACATAAGGGGCTCAAACCTGTTTGACAGGGCTATTCCACCATGATTTCTAAATAGAACATGTGACTTTATGCCATGGACAACCTTGCTAATCTGATAACCCTCCTCGCTGCCTTGGATTGCCCAATTCCTAGACGGGGGACTTAAGTCATTGGCATAAAAGAACCATAAGGGTGCGGGACTAATGCTGCTATCCATAACTACCGGGCCCCAGCTTAGTATGTAGTCTACTGTTCTACTGGCACTAAAGTTTATCACCACACAATCACCCACTGTGTTTTTTGCCTTATTTCCGATCCACCTGACCCTTCTTACGTGCAAGATTTCCCCCTGTTCATCCCTTGGCAATGGCCTATTTTTGTTCAGCCAGTGCGTGACTTTGTTTTTAAGCTCGTCATGCATCTCTGTTTGGCCAAGTTTTAGCCCTGGGACCCCTGTAAGGATGATGACATAAGGGGCCGCTTCTGGGGGTAAATTTAAACAGAACCCCTTGTTACCTACTTTAGTGTAAGGTACCACTCTGATGTTCTGGCTGGGGTCATTATTTCGTCCACCAGTGGGGAGGGGAATATGAGTGGCCAGTGGCAGGGGTCCTATGCAACCACTTGAAGGCCCTGCTACGGGGTTATCTAGTGGGGTGGTGGGCAAGGTCTTTTTTGTTAATAACTCAGTTTTGCTAAGATTCTCCCTCTGTACAGGTGCTGACTTTGTAGTAGCTGTGTCGCTGATTGAAATATTGGGCAATGATGTTAAGGGCGTATTGCTACCCCCTCCTTTTAGTTTTACTAGCGACACGACTTTGTCCAGCCTACTCAAGATTTGTTTAGTCTGGGCATCAATTAGTTGCTCAAAGTGTAACTTCAAGTCGCTAATGATATTTGTCACCAAACCCGGGGGAACCTGAATACCCATTGCTTGGTCCCTTGTTTCTTCCGCCATAATGGTTACTATATCATTACCATTAATGGCCGGGCGGCCTCTACCCTTTTTTGGCCTAGGTTTCTTTTTACTAATCACTTTCCTTTTACCAGCTTGCATATTAGTCCCTTTACCCCTAGCATTTGCACACTTATCCGGGGATATCTGTACAGGGGAACTAGCAGTCTCAAGAGATTCCAAAACCGACTCCTGAATTGTCAGTGGTAGAGTAGGGGGAGGCGAGATCAGTTGACTCAATTGGGGTGTTAATGAAAGTCGCCTCTCCGTGCTTGCGATATCGCAGGAGACTTCACCGATGGCTTTAAGCAACATTCTATCAATTGCAGTCTGTGGCGCTGATACATGTGGCGGGGTCTTTAAAACTTTGCTCATTTTTCTAGGGTGGTCCGTAGTATTTGCTTTTGCCGATCGTGTTCTGGGTTTAGCAGACATGTCGCTGTTACTGTAATGCCAATATTTATATAGGTCTTTACAATAGTCTTGCCCTTATCCTGATAATCCCAGGTCAGCTCTTACATAACTTCCACCCTCGTTTAAGATAAGCTCAACACAATACCTTGGTAGACCTTCGGCAGCCTCCTGTGGATGTTAGGGTGCTGGCCCAGCCCAGCCTCTTTTGGCCTCTGACGGCCACAGACGGCCCGCCCTTTGCCCGGGCTTAGCCCGGCGTCGCCCGCGCGCGTCCCGCGATGCGGAGAAAGCCTTGCGTTTTTCTTCGCCTCCGGGCGCGATGTCAGGCGGAAGTGCCCCAGTGCCGCTCAGCACCCTGGGAGCTGTGGTCCCTGCACTGCGGCCGGCGATGTTAGGGCAGCAGCAGGGGGACACACAGCGTGGGTAGCCCAGGTGCAGCAGGACAGGATCCCAGGTACTTGTTGCGCCTCTCGCTTTGCTGGGAGAGTGTTGGAAGTGCTCCCGCTCCTCCGAGGGAGCATCGCGTTTTTCTGCGCCTCCGGGCGCGATGTCGGGCGGAAGTGCCCCTGTGCCGCTCAGCACCCTGGGAGCTGTGGTCCCGGCACTGCGGCCGGCGATGTTAGGGTGGCGGCAGGGGGACACACAGCGTGGGTAGCCCAGGTGCAGCAGGACAGGATCCCAGGTACTTGTTGCGCCTCTCGCTTCGCTGGGAGAGTGTTGGAAGTGCCACCGCTCCTCCTAGGGAGCCTCTTGTTTTTCTGCGCCTCCGGGCGCGATGTCGGGCGGAAGTGCCCCAGTGCCGCTCAGCACCCTGGGAGCTGTGGTCCCCGCACTGCGGCCGGCGATGTTAGGGCGGCGGCAGGGGGACACACAGCGTGGGTAGCCCAGGTGCAGCAGGACAAGATCCCAGGTACTTGTTGCGCCTCTCGCTTCGCTGGGAGAATGTTGGAAGTGCCCCCGCTCCTCCGAGGAAGCCTCGCGTTTTTCTGCGCCTCCGGGCGCGATGTCGGGCAGAAGTGCCCCAGTGCCGCTCAGCACCCTGGGAGCTGTGGTCCCCGCACTGCGGCTGGCGATGTTAGGGCGGCGGCAGGGGGACACACAGCGTGGGTAGCCCAGGTGCAGCAGGACAGGATCCCAGGTACTTGTTGCGCCTCTCGCTTCGCTGGGAGAGTGTTGGAAGTGCCCCCGCTCCTCCGAGGAAGCCTCGCGTTTTTCTGCACCTCCGGGCGCGATGACGGGCGGAAGTGCCCCAGTGCCGCTCAGCACCCTGGGAGCTGTGGTCCCCGCACTGCGGCCGGCGATGTTAGGGCGGGGGCAGCGGGACACACAGCGTGGGTAGCCCAGGTGCAGCAGGACAGGATCCCAGGTACTTGTTGCGCCTCTCGCTTCGCTGGGAGAGTGTTGGAAGTGCCCCCGCTCCTCCGAGGGAGCCTCGCGTTTTTCTGCGCCTCCGGGCGCGATGTCGGGCAGAAGTGCCCCAGTGCCGCTCTGCACCCTGGGAGCTGTGGTCCCCGCACTGCGGCCGGCAATGTTAGGGCGGCGGCAGGGGGACACACAGCGTGGGTAGCCCAGGTGCAGCAGGACAGGATCCCAGGTACTTGCTGCGCCTCTCGCTTCCCTGGGAGAGTGTTGGAAGTGCCCCCCTGTGAAATATACATATCTCTGCCTAGAGTCGCTGACCAGCGATTTAGGCACCTTTGGATTCCGATCTGTTGTAACTGCGGTGCATATGGTGAAAGCCCAGATGGGCATTGAACAATACTTAATTTGTAAAATATTAAGTGCCAGGGCCCTTTTCAGAAGGCCACTGCAGCCTGCACCATACATTGCCCCTTACAGAGCTGGTAATGACAGTACCAACATAACACCTAAAGATTGCACTCCTACAAGTGTGAAAATTCACACTATTTCAGGCCACACATATCTATAATAATGGCATGAGAGGCTGGTATTATTCTTTTTCAATGCCATTTGACCTAATCAACACGTTGTTGTGCATATATCAGACAGTGCCACCATGTGGTATACTGTCACTAGAGCCGGTGCTAACAAGTAAGTGCCGGTGCCGAGCACCAGAAACCACTGGCTCAAATTAGGCACTGGTGCCGCGCCAGGGTATGTGTTGTTCTGCTGGAGCAACCCTTCTACTGCCGAGCTGAAAGCAGCCACTCCAGGTGCTGGGAGCGGGGACTGAGTGGGGAGAGGAAGAGGGTGTTCAGTTTAAGATTGCCAGTCTGAAGCCAGGGAATCATTCAAGCTCAAATGTGACACAGCAAAGACAATCCAACCTGTCTTAGCAGTATACCTCTATCATTAACGGCCAACATTATAAAGCCTAATAGAAATTAAGTAAGTAATAAAGCACCCTCATGACATAAAGGAGTACGAACGAGCCAGGAAATATAAACGCCATGAACGGCGCCCTAACCATACATTGCGGTTTTATGGAGTGAGGGCAGTGTCTTTAACTTAGTGGCCAGCGTATCATGTCCCCACAAAGCCTTCATTACCAGTCAGGAAGGTGAAAAGGAGGGAAATTACGAGAAAATGGAAAGAGATGGAGACTGAAAGAGAAAGAAAGGGAAAAGAGGGTGAGAGAAAAAACAGATTGTCTCACAGTTGGAAAACAAACATCAGTCCAGGTGGTATACCATTTAGACCTTAGTGTATGAAAGCGGGTGGGGCTAGGGCTTATTTTGTGGGCAAAGCATGAAAGCAATGCAGCAGACACAGTTGTGCCAGGGCCCAGAACCCCGAGAGGCCCACTGGAGGCTGACAATTGCTGTACTCCATTAAGCAAGCAGCAAATAGAAGGTTGTTTTCTTTGCTCTCTGAGTGTGCTTGGCACCCTCCTATGGCTCTGGAGCCAGAGCAGCCACTGCCCTTGGCTCCACCATGTTGTATATACGGAAACAAAGGAATGCAGCTCCTACCCATGGAGTCTAGAGGGGCCCTCGGTCCCAAGATTGTATACAGGAGGGCTGTGGTGCCATGCTGGGCCAGGACAGCACCTAGATTGTGGCTGGATTACTGCTTCATTTATGCAGGAAGCATTTGGTGCTCCCACATTGTGCATTGTGTACAGCCTCGGTTACGGGAGCGGGCATATATTTTTCCCTTTGGATGCATACAGATGGGGGGGTGGGGGGGTCACTGTGTGCCTGACCTCTGACCCGCCAGGGCTCTGATCACACTCATGAGGAGAGCTGATGAGCCCACACCTGCTGGATCTACAGTTTAAACCAGAAGTGTCTACTTGGTTGGCAAGTCCGAAAAGCATATTTGAAGGGTGTACCTCACTAGTGGATGAGGCAAGGAAAAAGAAATGTATGGACCCAGACGAGTTTCGGGGAGTCCCTTCCTCCAGGGTGTGTGCTACAGTGGCCCTGGGCTCGCCCCAAGCTTGCCAGCCACTTTCCTAGACAGACAGGAAATTACAAAAGCAGTTGGCCACAAACAGCAGCAATTCCAGAAAGATCGATGGACCGCCATGAGATTTCACCAGACTGACCCTTTACAAAATATTTGGACCCTAAAATAATGAACCACAAAAATGCCCTGTGCATCAATCCTAGCCTTGGACTGTGCTAATAGCAACCTAAATGGAACACATTTTATCGGCCTGGGATGGAGGAGGCACCGCGTAGGCGCCTGTGAACAGCAGATTCAACACATTTCTGCAACACATGCATGGACTCAAAGAGAAAGGTTGCTGCCTAGGTCACACATCCAGGTCAAGTTAATATCCGAATACAGCATACGCAAAGTGAGCGGAGTAGAGCAAGTGGCACATATTTTACATAGTTTCCAAAACAACGTCGAGAATTTGAGGTCGGGTCTGGCAAACCTCCAACCGGAAACCTGCCATCTGCCGACGTGGGAGCAGTCCACACCCTAATCCATGAAGGGTTCCAGCGAGCGCTGCGGGACTGCCCACGCGAACTCCCCTTCAAACACCTGAAGGTGTAAAGGTTAAACAAATTCCGGTAGAAAGGACAGGGGGAAAAAACATCTCTGCTTCCACGCATAGCTCTAGCATTTAAATGCGAGACCTACGGCATTGCAAACAAACCACCGCCATTTTCCCGGTGGCTGCGAAAGTGAAAGTGGGCATGGCCTGCTCAATGTACGTGAAGTACGTCATGCCTAACATAGGAAAAACTCAATAAAGGAAATAGTACACCTACAGTGTAACAACCAAGTAAAGGGGCCAGTCGCCATGGGAGGTTACAAATGACGACATGACAGTACCAAGGAGGGACTAACAAGCGTATTAAGTAATCAGACAGCAGTATTTCCAAAGGCCAAAGACACAAGCCAATGAAAAATATGGGTGGAAAGTGGGCGGGGCTTCTCCCCCGTACTGAACTACAACAGATCATCGCCAGAGCAGTGCTTGCCCGCTGGTTCAAGCTTGATCTAAAAAAACATATTGTACTATGAGGGCAGCATTGTCATAACAGCTCTAGTTTTCACCAAAAAGAGAAGGATTTTTCCCTTCAGTGAAAGGGTAAGATGTTCATCTGATTGCTCTATGGAAGTAGCGCAGGGGAAGTAACCGTCTTATTACAAACACTGAGCAGGTAAATGGGACATGATACTCAAACATGCAACATGAAGGCATCCCCAATAGCAATTTAACACTTTTCATAAATCAACCAATGACAAGCTGTGGAAGCAGACTAGCTGTGAAGTACAAAGATTTGATAGTGAGTACCACCATGAAGGAACACCTAACACCAAAGTACGAATCCTTAATTTCTCTCTCTTCTCTTCTCCCTAACTTCTTGGTTGTATTCCTTTTCATCTCCCAACCACATTCACACATTACAGGTTCCTCTGACTCAATCTTGGATAATAGAACCAACCACACTAACTTGTGTACCATGAAGGATATCAATACTCATGCCAAAATTTTCTAGGGGTTTTTGCTCAATCTTGTGTGACACGAAGCAATGCAAAGCATTATGAAGAATTTCAAAAGGGAACAAACAGTAGTGACTGATCAACTTTCATGTTGTTAGAAATGAGATTTGTGGTTGGCTAGGGCATGCACCTAAGCCAGGCAGAAACCACCACTCTAGTCATGGCAAGGGAGTTACACGCTGAAGATAACCCCTGCTCACCCCATTGGTAGCTTGGCACGAGCAGTCAGGCCTATCCCAGAGGCAATGTGTAAAGCATGTACGCAACACATTTAGACAGCAGCAACACATTAGGCACACCACAAAAGAAACTCCACACAAGATTACATAAAAATAGCCTTCGTATTACTCAGAAAATACATCAGAGCATAATCACAAATGTACACTGTGCCACCTGGCACTAGGTTATACTTTAAAGGGGATTATATACAGAACAGGGGTAATCGGGCCACTGTCAGAACCATCAGAATGGGTAAGTAGTAAACAAACAGTAACTGCTGGTACAGACACTTTGCATAAATCACATTAGGCATAAATCACAGTTATCATAAATCAAATAAGCAATGCACCTCAGTAACACTCCCCAGGTGTATAATCACCTTAGGGCCTTGTGCCCTACCAGCACACCAGGTGCTCACAGTCCAACTGGCCTTCCTCGGAGGGCCCATCTGGGACTTACCCTCAATGCCCTATGTCCACCAAAAGTCAGGGCTCTATGAGCACCGGGCCTCCACCGGCCCGTTCGGTCATGGGGCAAGGGTGCAACTCACCCTTGTTATTAATACACCAGAAACAAAATGCCCCCGTTGGTGGAGAGACCTTCCTCAGTCCCTTTTCCACCAGAAAAAAATAATGGCCAAAGGGCAGCCTCCCGCTAGTCTGCGGTGCGGCTGCCTCCGTGTAGACAAGGAGTGGATTCCCCCCTCCAGACTCACCCTCACTCCAGGGACCCTGGTAATCTTCTTGTCCGTCCCTCCCGACCACACACCCGGGGCTCTCTGCTCCCTGGCTCCTTAACCTCACTCAGCATGCAGGGCTTTCTCGACCTCATGGGATCCCTGCTCACGACCAGGCGTCCTCCGCCTGACTTCCTACCCAGCTCTGTTTCCTTTGGCTGGCACTGCCCATGGCCAGACATTCCTTGCCTGACTTCTGCCACTGCGCTCGAGCAGGGCTGAATGAAGCAGGAGTCCACTTCTCTGACTCAGCAACCCGGGATCAGTCTTCCTTGGGCCAAAGCTCCGCCCCAGGTCAGGCTCTACTCGTCTGACTTCTTTGTCATTGCGGGGGCTTCCTTCGGAGTTGCAGCGGACCACGGCTCATGTGTCTCAGCGCCTCAGGTCTCCCTCCGACAGCGGGGCAGACCTCCCTCACCACTGCAACACGAGCCCACTCTGGGAGCTCCAGCACACTGGGGCCAGAATCCTGCAGGGCTCCCAGCCCAGGTCAAGGGCCAATAGGCAAATCTGAAGTGTCCTGCCAGCTTCCCACTTGGAGACCAGACAGTGCTCTTAGTCTTCCCTGGCAGAAAGCATTATTCCTGCGCTTGGGCCTCCTCATGGCCAGGGACACCAGCAAGGAGCCAGCTGGTAGGCCAGCACGCAGGGCCTCCCAGCTGAGGGCAGCAGCTGGGCCCCAAGGCGGTACCCCTGGGCAGTATCTCCTGGTTCAAGTAAGCACCAAAGCACACTTCACATGGGGTCACATCCCCAATATTTATACCAGCCAGGTCTTTGTTCTGCCCTGACACAGGGCTTGGGGATCAAGTCAAAAACAGTTCTGGGGGGCACTCAATATTTTATGTACAGTGCACAACAGTCCTGGCCCCAGACACACCACAGGGGGGCGGAGCCAGCATTTTGCAAGGCAGGTGCAGACCTATTCAGGGTCAGGGGCCACTCCCTCTACTCCAAATGCGGATCTGCCTATTCAGCCTAGTGCTGATTCGCCCAGCCCCTCTGGAGCCACAGCACCTCCCCAGTCCCTGTCACTCTAGAGCCAGACATGAAATACACATCCGGCAGGCACAAAGACACATAGCACACAGAAATGCCCACTTCTAAAAGTGGCATTTCTAAAATAGTGATAATAAATCTATGAACACCATCACACAGCATTTATTACCATTATTCCAAACATACCAAACTTGATCCCGCTACTACTTTCAGATCAGGAATTACCACTGAAACACTTATCAGGGAATCACCAATACATTCCTATAAGAGGGCAGCCTCACAACAGTGAGAAACCAAAATGGCTGTTTGTCCCTACCAAGACATGTTACACAGTTAAGGCACATGTTCTACCTTTTACCTACAATGCACTCTGCTCATAGGGCTAGCTCGGGCCTACCTTAGGGCTGACTGATATGTAGTAAAAGAGGAGTTACAGACGTGGCACCCACTTTATGTGCCATGTCACAGCGGCAGTAAACTGCCCACGCAGGCCCTGCAATGGCAAAGACCTGGGACAGGTTTGAAAGGCTACTTTTGTTGGTGGCGCAAGCAGCGCTGCAAGCCCACCAGTAGCATTTAGTTTACTGGCCGTGGATATCCGGGATACCGCTTTACAAGGGACTGACAGGTAAATTAAATTAGCCAAACAGGTGTAGACCAATCTTACCACGTTTTACCATAGAGAGCACATGAACTTTACATTGGATGGAAGTGATAAAGTGCCCACAATCCTAAAACCAGCAACACCAGGTCAGAATAAATACTAGGAGGAAGGCAAAATGTTCAGGGATGACCCAGCAAAAAAAAGGGCCAAGTCCAACACATATGCAAAAGCTGTTTCGAACTGAAAGATGACCCTTTTGCTTTAACCAGAACCCTTAGCTCCATCTCCCTGCTAATCTATGTGAGGTAGGTGGGTCTAAGTTGCTTAAATTTAAAAACCATTCAAAGCCTAACCCAAACTTTCAACTGGCTTTGACCCAAATTCTAATCCTAGAGAAAAGCAGGCAGAAGCAAAGGACCAAGTGATTATTGCCTGATATACCTATATGTAACTTGTGCTTTATTCTAAAGCACACTTCATACATGTCTAGCCCTGTGCATATGAAGCAATATGAAATGGAAGTTGTACTTGCAGTACAAAGCCTACAGCAGATAATTGAGACGTCCATTTGCACCACAGTGAAATGCTCTGCATCATACACAGCAACCAGATTTAGTATGAGCCCCTCCAATGACCCCATTAGCTAACACGTCTTACTAAACCTGGGGCCATATTAAACATACATAAAAAGGTGCAACCAGTGCAGTTAAGGAAAATGCGCCATATCAGGATGAATGCACTGCCCCCAGGGCAGCCGCGAACTCGGGCTGCCACCAAAGCAGCGAAATTCATGTGAAAAACGGAGCAGCTGTTTGAAGCGGTTCCATGTTTTACAGTGCAGACGGCAACCTGCCTACACTTTTAAAGGAGATTAGAGTTACCTTGCAGGTGAGTGCTGCGAGTGACCTTGGGACAACCTTCCCCCCCAAAGGGCAGTTATCAGGGGGCAAAAAGACAGTGTGCCACCTTTTAGGTTAGTGTGCCACCTTTTAGGTCAGTGTGCCTCTTAACAGCTTTTTTACCTCTGCGCCCACATCCGTAATATGTCGTGGGCTCAAGAGGGAAAGGGATTCGATCATGCCCCTATGCAAATGAGGCTACGGCCTTTAATGATAGTGCTGGCGCTTTATGTGCCCCAGCGCTATCGGTATGACAGAAGGGGACGCACAAGCATCTGCAGCCCCTTCTGTAATACCACAGTGCATTTGCCTAGTTATGGAGCATTACACAAAATGATGCAGAATTAGACAAAAATCAAAACTAGTTTCGGGTGCTATATCTCGCCTCAAAATGTGTCCTTGGATCCAATTTGGCTTTAAGGCCACTAGGGCCATAAAAGCACATAAGATAAAAACAAATTGTGTACAAAATTGGAAATGGAGTTGAAAGAGCTGTGTAGCAAAGGGATCATTGAAGCCACAAATTCTTCATTGTGGCTTTCTCCATTGGTCGTAGCGAGAAAAAGGGGAGAAGATCTTCGCGTTTGTGTGGATTTGAGGTCCCTAAATAAGGAGATTTGGGTTGACTCCCATCCGCTACCCAAAATTAGTGACTTATTTTCCTCCACAAAAGGAGCGTGCTATTTCTCTAAATTAGATCTGGCGAGTGCGTACCATCAGGTAGAACTTGATGATGAGTCACGGCATCTTACTGCATTCGTATCACCTCTGGGAACCTTTCGCTATTGTTGCATGCCTTTCGGACTTGCGTCTGTGGCGGCTGTTTTCCAGAGGATAATGAGTAGTATGTTAAAGGGTGTCGATGGTGTCCTTGTATTCCGAGATGATGTGCTTATTTTTGGAAAGGATATTACTTTCCATGACATTGCTCTAGAAAAAGTCTTGACCATTTTCAAGAAACATGGTGTGGTCTTAAAGGAAGGAAAATGTAAGTTGTTGTGCACTAAAGTGGAGTATTTGGGACATGTGATATCCAGAGAAGGGGTCAGTCCACGTCCAGGCCTAATTCAAGCTATAGCAGAATCACCAGATCCTATAGATAAAGTGGGAGTTAAGTCTTTGTTGGGGTTGTGTGAGTATTATTCTCAATTCATTCCTAATTTTGCCACAGTTGTCCGTCCCATCAGTAATCTACTTAAAAAGGGAGTAAAATTTGATTGGTGTCACGATTGTGTGGTTGCCATTAAATCAGTGAAGTCTGCTTTATGTGATGGACCTATATTCAAACCGTTTGACCCGAGTTTGCCTTGCTGTGTGACTGTGGACGCAAGTCAGGTAGGAATTGGTGCAACCTTGACGCAAATTGACAACAACAGTGAGAGTACGGTATGTTTTGCATCGAGGGTATTGAGAACTCCTGAACTGCAGTATTCCGTCATTGAAAGGGAATTGCTTGCGTGTACGTGGGCTATCGAGAAGTTTAGACCTTATATGTGGGGAAAACAGTTTAAATTGTTGACAGACCATAAGCCCTTAGTAAACATTCTGGGCGGAAGTGTGAGTAAGTGTTGTTCACCTCGGATCATGCGTATGGTTACCAAACTATTACAGTACCAGTTCTCAATCCAGCATATTGCTGGAGGAAAGAATGGGAGAGCAAATTTTTTATCCCGTTTTCCTGTTAAGTCAGGTGAAATTGATGATGTTAATCTTGAGGAATTTTCAAGTGAGGATTGTGATGATTGTTTAGTGGCAGTGCTTGACATACCCGTTCAAAGTATGGGTTCTGAGCATTGGAAACGAGCTCTGGAGTCTGACTGTGTGTTGTCTAAAGTAGCTCATTTTGTCAAGAGTGGGTGGCCAAGGGAAAAGGTACTCTCTGTTCCTTTGCAACCTTTTTGAAAAGTTGAAGATGAACTTTCCATTGAAGATGGACTGCTCCTTAGGGGAGATAAATGTGTTCCACCTGTTCTATTTCAGAAAACTATTATTGAGAGAGCTCATGAGGGTCACTTGGGTACCACGCTCACTAAACGTCGTATCAGAGATGTTTACTGGTGGCCAGGGATCGATTCTGAGATTGATTCTATGGTAGCTGGGTGTTGTGTTTGTGGGGCTTCTGAAAAAAGTTTGAAGGTGTCTGTCCCACCTCTGATGCCAATTGAATGCCCTAAAAATCCATGGTCAAAACTCGGGATTGATTTGATGGGTCCATATGAGGTCCTTCCAGGGGAGGCTCGTTTTATTCTAGTTTTAATGGATTACACATCAAAGTGGCCGGAAATTAAGTTGGTGAAAGCTGCCAATACACATGCCCTTATAGACTTTCTCAAGAGTGTGTGGTTGAGAGAGGGTTTTTCAGAACCCTTAATTTCAGATAATGGCAAACAGTTCGTTAGTGCAGAGTTTGAGTCATTCCTAATAGATTCTGGTGTTAAGCACCATAAAAGTTACCTCTAGCACCCACAAAGTAATGGCTTGGTTGAGAGGATGAATAGGGTGGTAGGTGAATGTATTATGTGGGCAAGAGCTGGTGGTCATGATGTTTGTAAAGCACTAAATGCCATGATATGGTTTTACAGCACTATGCCATATTCGATTACGAAGATTTCACCTTTTGAATTATTGAGAGGGCGTAAACCAAACACCAATTTCAGACCGGCTTGGATGAGCAGATGGGTAAGATCTGAGTCTGATGTTGCACACTTGCTATCCCTGGTTAGTGGGAATGTGTCTGAATCACAATCCAAACAAAAAATGTGGTTTGATGCTCGTAAAGGTGTTAAAATGACCCAACTAGAAGTGGGTGACAATGTTAAGATTAAAATTGGTGTACACTCTAAGAAAGGTGACAGCAAATTTAGTCCACCTGTTAAAGTCATCAACATTTTGGGAAATGCTGTTATGGTTGATGGGGGGCATTGGTGGAACCTCAACAGAATAAGTAAAGTTTGTGATTGTACCACTGTTTCTCTTTCAAGAAGGAGTTCATCTCCTTGTTTTAATCAACTTCCTTCAAGAAAAAGCTCTAGAAACATTGTTAAACCTGCCAGGTACAGGTCATAAGATGTTTGGCTTAAAAAAAATTAAAAGAAGTTTAAGTATTATTATTTTTTTTTTTTTTAGTTTTTATGAGAAGAGAAGATGTGTTGTATTCTCTGTTATGCTTCAGCTTACTTACTGTACTTTACTGTAACCTAATGATCTAGAATGTTGATGGTTGCTTAGTAATGACATGTTGTGACATTCTTGCTGGAGCTGTTGGCATAGGCAGTCCTGTCTCTGCTGTCCATGTAGCTAATAAACCACCAACTTATAACTACCTGCATCTGGTTCCTTACTACAAAAATATACAAAATATCGCAGCATCGTGTGGAGTATAAATCTTGAGTGGAACTTTTTGCATACATTCACGTCTGAGATTTTGTAAACCAAGCCCATCTCTTCTGAACATCCTCAGGACAAGGGTGGTACACTGTCCATACACAACTTGTCCATTATATTAACCACACAAGAAGGAGTAAGGAGTGCATGTGAGAAAAGGACAATTTCATTCAAGTATTTGCAAGGGCACATAGATAATACATTTTATAATAGCCATCCAGATATAGAATTAAAAAGACTGACTCTTTTCAAATGTGATGGCTATGCCAAAATAAAAATAACAGAGTAAAAATTAATTATGTTATAAAACACCTTTGCCAATAAATAATTTAAGAAAACGGATACATCAGCGAGACTATAGTTGCATTCAATCAATTTGAAAGAGAGGGTACCTATATCAGAGTACCTAGTAGTTATTGTTAGCCTGTGGTTGACCTATGGTATCTTCTTTAGAATAGCACTGCGTATGCACCACATTGAATTCAGATAACGCAAGATGGAAAATACGGTGGGTGTATCAGTGTCATACTTGAGGACCCTAAAGGCCTCAGAGCAATGTCTAGACCCCATATTCCTACACAGCTGTAGCAGCTGGTGAGACCTTGACCTCCTATATGCGGGACAGAAGAAGAGCACATGCATTTCTGTTTCCTCTACGCGCTCACACGCTGGGCAATCCAGGCTACGGGTGCCCGACCACTTATTGGTAAAAGATCAAAGCGGGAGCACCCTGTGTCTGAATTGGAGGAAAAGCTTCTTCGCTAGGAGTGGCTGGATATAGTCTAGCACCGGTTCTAGGCTGTATTGTGATTTTATTTCCATAAACCTAAGGGTTAGGCGCCCAGACGTAGACCCCCTTCACAGCTGAGCCAGTTTGTGTTCTCTATGGGTCTGAAGGAGTACCTTTCTTGGGATCGTCTGACAAATTACTTCAGGAGAGGTCCACAAGTTTGGCCTTCCCAGGACCTGGCAGATGTTCCTAATGTATCCAATTTGGATTCAAGGATGCATTTGGTGCTAAAGAAAAGAACAAAAGGCACAAGTACCACAAACAGAAGCCCCTCACATTCTGGTACTTCATAGTTTTCTGTGCCCACACACTAAATCTTTGGTGTGACCTGCATGAATTTCCGGCAACACGCATGTTGCAAAAATACTGAAATTATGCAAGATTACACCTGCGTAGTGAAAATTTTATCTGGGCCTGCTCACAAATCATGAAGTGCTCATTAACCACCAATGCATTGAAGTGTCTTAGACTGCAGGCCATTAACTTAATGTCATATTGAGCTCAAAACATCTTTCCTCAGTTAAAAGTAAACATATGATTTGGAGTGATCACTACATAACTAATTTCAACTGAAACCTTCCAGTCATACCTCCATTCTAAGAACCCCAGAAATCATGCTACATAACAGATGAGGGAAGTGCTTCAACACAGACACATTCCATGCAGATCCAGCAGTGATGCAACAAGTAAGCTCATTGTTTCATGACTACTAATTCCAATACTTCCTCAAAAATACTGTTGACAAAGTGGTTTCATTTAAAGCCTTCCAACATTGGCAACAACACCGGAAGGAAAGTTGGCCGACCTCAGACGTACAATTACAGAGAAGGAATGTCAGAAACACTGAAAGACAGAGCAGTAAAAAACGCATATCCCGAAAGAAAAAAAACACGCGTAGAACACAGAATCTATAAAGCAACAGTTAAAAATCCAATAAATCTCACTCCTCCTCATTGCATTTTGGATATCATTTATCTGAACAAAGATCTATTTAAAATAATTTCCGAAACTCAGAAAGCATCTCATATTCTCCTAACACCTTTCAAGGATTTTACACGAAATTGCTGAATTTTTGACAAAAAAAGATAGAGGTCTTGGAAATCAGAAACATGTGTTAATCTGCCAAGCAGGTCAACTTGCATGAAAACACACAATACAATCTATGCTATTTTCACCGCGCCTTTCATAAACCAAAATAAAGAACTGATTAAATCGAATTGTAAAGCAGAATCTTCCACTGTCCCTTGCTAACACAATATCTTCAAGGATATTCTGTGACCATGCAAGCCAAAGTAATTGTTTATGAATCACTTTCAACTGACAACTTCCAAGAAAAATGAAAATACCCTACGTAAAACTAATTTTGATGAAGAAAGGACTTAACCTTGAAGGCTCTATAAATTACACATAATATCAAATGCACCGATTCCACTTGAACTGACTGAAGAGAAGCATTTTTCAGATCTCAGAATTCCTTGAGTAAAGTAACCTTCTCTCTGACAAATAGATGGGGCTTCATCTTGCAATATGCATTGAACCAGAAATAATTGCAATGTAGGATAGTCTCACGAATAATTAAAACAGAGTAATTTGACCCCTGCTATTTGACCTCTCAGTAGCTTTTGACATGCTGGACAACGAGCTGCTACGCTTGAGACTAAATAACACAGGAATTCAGCGTACAGCCATAACATGTATTAAGGAAAACAAAGAAGTGATTGGATGAAGGTATGAAATAATGTTGGCTTCCAGAAATTATTTTTCCCGCATAGCAATATATTGCTTTGCTTGGCTACTAGGCCACTCGAGACAGAGACCAGCCATATGCAAATCTGACTAGGTCCTGCTTTAATAGGAACAGAGTAGCTCAAACTATAAGATCAGGTCTCCTCTAGACAATCACACAAGCAACTTTAGATCAGTTTCAGCCTATTCCCTGCTCATCAGTAAGGTGCAGCTTGATTCCAAAGGTCTAGTGACCACAGGAAGCAGCTCTTCACATGCCAGTCATACTTAAGGCATCTCATTTAGAAACCAATGAGTGGAATGTTTGGTTTAGTCTCCAAATAACTTTAGCCATTTGTATTTATTAAGGGTTTCAACCCAGTTCATAATTTTTTGCCCACTGCGCTCTTTTTGATCAGAGACAAATCACATGCAAACCAAACTTGGACTTGGTCTAATAGGAACACTCCTTACACAACTGTCTAGTAAGGTCGCCTCCAGACACAAAAAAGCAACTAACCCTTGAGTGATTTCTACATTTTGCAGTCCTCCTAAATGAGGTGTAGCTTGGAAACATCTGTACAGTCAGCAAAGAACCTATGCCTGGACCTACTAATCAGACTTATGAAGTACTGCAGCAAATAAAATGTGTCATGAAAAACAATTGATGCAAACTTATTATTGGAGTACTGTTTTTTTTCTATGAATCTGAGTTTGTGCACTGCTTACTGGCTCACTCCGGGTAAATCCTAATAGTGCGTAATGAATGCTTATTACATGAGAGGTGGGGTATTCTAGTTGGGAGCCTTTTGTGCCTACTCATGTGCTAAGGTTCTAGTGTGTTTGTTACGGTTCTCTTCCTGATTTCCAAAACCGACCCTTTCCTTTCATTATTCTTACAGAAATCAGTTGAAATCTTTTATGTATCTGGTTGTTAAGTTACATCCACCTGACTCAAACAGGAAAATTCTTCCATATTCACTTCCCCTGGACCAGGCCAGGTCTATCAGGTTTTCCTTAGGCCTGAGATGAGCAGTATTTGAATAAAGGCTGTGTCTTAATGTGGGGAAGTCTGTGCGATTTATACACCGAAATTGTCTACTTCCTCATACACAGTATCCTGCACATGAAGAAGCCAGAATCAATACCAGCATGTGATTGGACAGAGGTTACCTGGATTCCAATCCAATCCTTAGAATGACAATTGATGTTAGCTGGTTGTCAGTTGGCTTTGGCATCTCTGAAAAAATGCCAATTGTATTGATTGGAACTAAAATTGAAGGCCAACGTTGTAAGAAGCTAGTTAGATGGAACCCATCTGCCTCAGTATTAGATATAGGCAAAACCTTTTGAATTCTGTAGTGTTAATGTTGGACCTGGCCCTCT
This sequence comes from Triturus cristatus, assembly GCF_964204655.1. NCBI lineage: Eukaryota > Metazoa > Chordata > Amphibia > Caudata > Salamandridae > Triturus > Triturus cristatus. The sequence goes on along the minus strand of NC_140588.1, from coordinate 851,538,895 downwards.
CTGCAGGGTCACCACCAAACATTTTGACCTGTTCCCTCGACTTTGTACTGAAATTCATTTTGTTGGCCTTAGGATCTTGTGCACCTTACCACTGCTAACCAGCACTATAGTCCTTATGCTCATGCAGCTAATCATGATTTGATTGACATACATCTGATTGGAATTTTTTATTTATTTATAAATCCCACTTAGTGTGGTATACCATATACTAAGGGCATGTAAATTAAATGCTACCAGGTGGCCTGCAGCACTTATTGTGCCACCTACTGAAGTAGCACCTTAAACCATGTCTCGGCCTGCCACTGCGGACAGCATGCAGTTTTAAACTACCATGTCAACTTGGGATTAAAACCCCTTTAATGTTCCTTAAACTCCTCTTTTATTGTGAATGTCACCCCTAAGGGAGGCACTAGGTAGCTCACAGGGCAGGGTGTTGTGTAATTAAAAGATTGCACTTGCACTTTTAAGTTTTACATTTCCTGGAAGTGAAAAACTTGTAAGTTAGTTTATAACTACTGAAAAGCCTACACCTTCCATAGCATAACTTTGGATACATTGAATACATTGTAATTTCCAATTGAGGGTAGGTAGCTAAGTCATATTTGGTGTGAATGAAATGGTGATGATAAACCCTCTTTAATGGTAAGTCACATTTTTCATTAACAGTTGGAAAATGTGACTTTTAGGAAGATAATTCCAACAAATAGGGGCAGATCTACGCCCAAGAACCTACGGCCAATGCAAAATATTATAATGTTTTAAAGAACAATTTCAAACAAAAAAAATTAAAAGCAAAACACAGAAAAATAATATATGATGATAAGATGAAGAAAAATTAGAAAGACTGAAATGAGGTACCTACAATAGTTGTACGAATAAAACATTTGGTATTGAAAAATATTAATAAAACACTAAAATAATCAAATAATCAAATGGTGTTCACAAAGTTATACAAGATGTACACAATCAAATAATACAAAATACAGTGTAAACAAAAGACATTAGCAGATTGAAAAGTAACACAGAAATAGGTTCATCAAGTGACAGGAACAGAACGTAATACATGCTTCCTTCTAATTTGAGAAAGGAAGGCGTCACTGGCATTTCAACCAATGTTAATTCATCAGGTCATCCTCAGGACAATAAAAAACTCATGTTGAGAGCAACCATCAAGGTCAATTTGTGAACACTAAAGTCAAACAAGAAAGAAGCAAGTTAAGTCTGACTGCTTTTTGTGCCAAGCTATCCAAGGTTAAGCACAGGTTAATTTAGTGACTTTTACAGCTTCACCCTCAAAGGGACTGTGGGTGTTGCTTGATCAGGGCTCACATCCCAGTCAACAACAAAGTTCTTACAATTCACATTTATCTTCCAATTAGCTCTGCACACTTGTATTGGCTGAACCAGAGGAAGAAACATTAGTTGAGGGGAAGGCAATATACGTACTGTACTCCTAGATTGGGAAAGCAAGGCTGCTGCACCAACCTGAAGAATAAAGAGGCGACAAACTTCCCTACATGGAGTTAATAAGCCCTCCTTTAGAACTAGGCCTGTCTTTAGTGACTCTCAGTGCTGCCATGAGAAGCTTGATGAAACTTAAGTCTTCTAAGTAAAGAAGCTAATTACCATTGCCCAGACTGACTGGATCCTGTGAGCAGTGCTGATATTTTCTGAAAGTGCCTCTGCCTTCTCCCGTTGGTGCTCTGTGTCTCCTGCAATATATGCAGATGGAGTATGTTAGATAACATAGATACTGCTGTTGACACTCTATTCCCAATGAAAATGGCACTGATGAAACTGGAAGGCATGCGTGTTGCCTCACCCTACTGCTGCCTCTCTGTTTTTCTGTATGACTTTGCAGAAATTAAACTAAGCTGTCATAACTTGTGTAATTTCAGGAAGTTTTCATTATGTTTGTTTTACACAATTCCCCAAATTACACCAAAACACCACTTTTCCAATTACACAAAATTTGCAAAAAATTATGCAACTACACTATTCGTGGTACACATTTACAGAAAACGTACACGTCTAAAAGAACCCGAGTCATGTTTTCAGAATTCTTTTGTATTTGCACTATTTTTAGCACAAACGGTGTCCTAGCATAAATTAATTCAAGCCAGGACGCAATTTGTGCTAACAGCCATGCAAAGTTCTATATGTTTTCTGGCTCTGGAGCCATTCTGCGGCCGCCATCTAGGTAAAGTTAGCAATGTAGCCTCGACAACTCAAGATTATGGCTGCACATACATTTAAGGGTTTGCCACGGACACGCATTGCTTTCCAGGTACTCCCTGCTGCTATGCAATGCTGAGTTTTAGCATGTCTGCATTTTAACCATTTTAAAAACATGCTTTAATCTAAAATTGTGCTTCACACTTGCAGCCTTGCCTCTCATGTTTCACACTGGTGTTCTGCTTCTGGATTCCCCGATCCACCACAATTTTGGCCATTTAAGTGGAGGGAAGCCTACCTCTTGATGCACTTGCATGCATTTTTTGCTTCCTCGTTGACTTCTTCCCGGTCGGCTGTAGTTTCGACCTCGAGCCGTGGAAGTTCTATATGTTTGCTGGCTCTGGAGCCATTCTGCAGCTGCCATCTTGGTCCATCTTGGTCCGTCCGTCAGTCTAGCCTCTGCAGCTCTGGAGTAGGGGTGCACATAGACTTGTGGGTCTGGCAGGGATGCACTGTGCAACCGTGCAGAGGGTGTGCCGCCGGCAAGCCAAAGGCACGCCTGTCTGCGCCCGTCTGTGCACGACCAGTTCCAGAAACCTTGCCTCTCCCCGGGTTCAAATAGGAAACACTACAAGACTGCACTATTCCATTGAAGCTCCTATGAGGATTAAAACAGAAATGATGTCACTGAAGCTGGAAGACTTGTTTTATCCCACACCCATTTCTCTGGACGCGAAGGTCTTGCAGTTTTTTCTTTACCCCATGTCTTCCAATGCTATCTTGGGGTGTTAAAAGGGACACTATAGCTCGGAACCATTCCACAAGCACTCATTGTGCACCCCTAAATGAACAACAACACACTGACAAGACTCATTCTGTGATAGACTGTCTTTAATTCAATGTCCGTTCCCTTCCCAAACATTCAATTGAAATATGGGATTTCATCACCAATCACAAACCCGATTTATGCTTCTTCTTTGAAACTTAGCGTAATCCTTCAAACCTACAAATCAGCCTTAAGTAGTTACTAAAAAAAAAATAGAGCCACTCGTAAGTCCCATTTTCTCAACAGAATTGATAATGCCGGCAACTCCACCAAAGAACCTTTTAAATTTCTTAATGAGTTTGTGCGGACAACGGCCTGGAATTGCCCTACTCGAGTCTCACAGGAACTGTGTGGTGCCCTAGCCAATCATTTTGAGGACAAAATCAAGAATATTTAAAGGAACCTCTCAACTGTACCCTTACAACTGACTCTTTGCCCATCACTCTTTCCACTTACAACCTCTCCACTATTCTGAACCATTTTGATTCTATCACTCCGCAATTAGTTCTAGACAGGATGAGCAAAGTCAATTCAGGATCCCCCTCTGACCCATAGCCTCCACACATAATAGTGGGGTTCGCTAATCCTTTCCTCACTGCCATTACAGCACTGTTTAATCTTTCCCTTGATACTGCTACACTACCTCAGACATGGAAGATAGTCGGTGTCATGCCCATGTTGAAAGAACCTAAGGTAGATACTTTAAATTCTTCAAATTACAGTCCCATTTCTCTTCTGGCGTACCTTAGTAAGATCCTGGAAAGCCTAGTTAGCCAACAACTCAGCCAATATTTGGAAGGCAATAGGCTGCTGGACACTTCACTATCTGGATTTAGAGACTTACATTCACTGAAACAGCACTGATGGGGGTTCTTGACACCATAAGACTTTCTCTTGAGAAGGGCTGCCAGCCATGTTGGTACTGCATGATCTCTCAGCTGTGTTCATTACTTTCTCATACTCCATCATGATTCAGAGACTTTCTGAGAATGGTGTCGGAGGCAAAGTACTTGACTGGCTTCAAAGCTTACTCAGCAATCATACCCAGACCACCAATCTAGGTCCCTTTAAATCTCAGACTATGTCACTGGGCAGAGGAGTTCCTCAGGGCTCTTCACTAAGTCCTGTACTTTTCAACATCTATGTGGCACCCTTGGCTCAATTAGTAAGGTCCTGTGGTTTTGGTGTCATCCCATATGCAGATGACACACAACCAATCATCTGTATGGTCTCAAACCTGGATTCTACTGAATTGAAGTTCAAGGAATGCATGAGGAAAATTGCTTCCTGGTATCACACAATTGCCTACAGCTCAATAGTGAGAAATCTGGAATTGTGCGAGGCCCAAGACTATTGGACAAATAGTTGGTGGCCACCTGAATTAGGCACTCTTCTCAACCCCAAAATTTGGTCAAAAACCTAGGCATCTAAATTGATGACAGCCTCTCAATGAAATAACAGGTCAAATTTACTTGTGCCACCTGTTTTGGGATAATGTACATTTTGAGAAGAGCATTTCAATGGCTACCTCTCCACACAAGAAAGTCTTTCATGCAGGTACTCGTTGTTAGCAGCCTGGATTATGGAAATGCCTTAATGGTATCGGCTAATGACTCGCTCCTGTCTAGACTACAAGTAGTCCAGAACACGCAGCCCATCTGTCCTCAAGCTTCCACCTCGCCCTTTTTCTGAACCTACTTTTAGATCACTGCACTGGCTTCCAGTTCGGAAGCATGCAGTTTCCAAACCTCTATGCCTGGTACATGGACCCCTTTCAGGTAAAGGGCCAGCCTAACTGCTAAACAAGCTCTCAATCTATCAGCCCACTAGAAATTTGAGATCCAAGGATCAATTCTTGGTCTGCCCACACCATATTCATGCGTTCAGACATGGAGGTCGGTCCTTCTCATTCTTGGGCCCTTTTCATTTGAATAGGCTTCTGCTTCATATTCGGGTCGGCTCTGATTTTGTCTGTTTCAAAAAGATACTTAAAACCAGTTTCTTCTGATCATATCTCCTCCTCTGTTTCCTGGAACAACATTTTTGTCTGTACTAATAGCTACTTAACTTCTGGATCATTTTTATCATATCTCATGGTGGTTTGACTCTGCACTCCCCTAAAGCTCACAACCCATGAGAAGATACTAAGCAATTAAGTGAGCTTGTATTTATACATCATAAAATCACAAGGTTCTCAGGACAACAGCAATAAGTTCCATGTATTGCCTAACTGTCTTGCGTCCCACAGTCTCAGAGAAACTGGCCTGATAACAATGTCCAATGTCAGTTCCCATTGAGTATCAAACTAGACATAGAACTGGCTAGCCTCTTCTCTTCATCCACTTTATTGCATTTGAAACCCAGGCTTAAATACAATGACAATGGAGTTATTTAGCACACTAAGGCCCTTATCATGAGTGCATAATACTGCTGTAGTGGCAAATATGCATGCAAAATTCACATCACCATGCGGTAAACCTGTTATAGTTAAACCCCCTGGAGTTGGGAATTGCCATTTGAGACTGGATTTGAGAGTGGCATTGCCGTTCAGATTGGATTTAACACGTACATTTACCGCCTGACTTTAGCAGGTGGTAAATGCATGCTTCAGCCTAAGTGTGGTGTTAGAGTCAAAGCAATGCGGTGCAAGGAGTAGTGGAGGAAATAGCAAGTCAAGTTCTAGTGAAAGGAAGCATTGTCAGTTCTTCCTGCTCGAATAAATAAGGATAATAAGGCTTGGCTGCTGCTTCAGCTAAAGGTTCATTTGATTTTTTGGGGTGAAATTACCTGGTACCATTAGATCATGCATTCCAAATAGAGGTGGGCGGAACTCAATGAGTTTTGCTCTGTCGAATTCTGCAGAGTGTCTAGAACACTCAGCAGGATTACTCAGATTCCATGAGTGAGTGGAAGTGCTCGTCTGCCTGCTCACTCTCATTTTTACATGCCGGGAGCGCAATGCACGCTTCCATACAGCAAAACCAACATAAACAGACCAACGCGATTCGCATTGGCGTGGTAATTTTGTTTTACCTGCTTTCCTGTTCTGTGCATGTGCTGTGCCTGATTTTTAATCCAAATTAATTATTTTCAATCCTCCCCTTCTCACTCATCCACCAATCAGTTACCTTTATTGCATTAGTGTGTGTGTTTGTGTTTGTGCATTTTAAGTTTTTTACTTTTTCTTTTTTTCTTTTTCTGTGACTTGTTTGTTTTCCATTTTTCTTAATTTTTCCTTTCTTCTTCCAAATTTCTTTGTTTTCCTATTTCTTCTTTTCTTCCCACCCAGCACCATGGCAGAGTAGGGCATGGCTGCGAGCGGTGGAGCCAGTGTGGTTGCTACCTTCCTACCTTCAGGTCACCTGGGCTTCCAAGGGATGCAGTCTGCCCCATTGTTTCAGAGGCGGAGGTGGCCTCATAGTTTTTTCCATGCTGTGCCTTCACTCCTAAATGCTGAGAGCAAGCGGCAGGTCTGGGAGCGGGTATGCCCTGTGGGAGTGTCGGCAGCTGTGGTGGAGGGTGTGTTGATGTGTGCTCTGAAACACTGGGATCCAACACACCCAACAGCAGTTAAGGCACCGCTGGGCGAGCATACTGGGCCGAGAGCAGGACCTGTCAACCTGATGGGTGTCGAGGTTGCGGGGCTCAGTGAGTAATTATTTATTTGGAGTATAGTGTTCTACAATGCTAATATATATTTTCTCAAATATCAGGCAGCTCAGACTCAGAGGTAAGTTAAGTTTATATTATGAAAATTATGTGATAAAGTTTGTCCTAGCCAGGTTAGTGGCACTACTTAATTACACCTCATCTGTGCTCGCTTGGGCTGTCCTGTCATTATGATAGGGGTAGTAATAAGTCATATCAGTGAATTAGCGTTCTCTGTGACTTTCTTTATGTAGCTTGTACAGTTACAAGCAATATTCCAGTGATGTGTAATGTATGCATCTAGACTGAGTTGGCCCATTAAAAGGGGTTGATAATGAGAATAAAAGCAAAGACTATTCATTGCAATGCATTAGTAGTTCCAAATGTAGTTTACGTTTTTGGAAATTTGGAATAGGGCTTAAGTTTAGGATATTAGGAATAGGTCAACTCGATACTAGTTATATAGGCAATCTGATTTAGAAAATTACAATAATACTGTATTTGCCATTGCCTGTCAAACTTTATTTTGGGAGCTTAACTGTACCACTAATCTAATTTTTGAATCTTTTTTATTTCTCACATCAGCACCCAAGAGCAAGAAGAGGGTATCAGAGGTGAGTCAGGGAGCCAAGGCTGCCACCACCAGTGCTGCAGTGGGCGGACATACCACCTCCAGCGCCCGGGTGATGGATCTGCTGGCCACAGTTAGTCCTTCTGATAATATTTTTGTATTATTTCCATAACTTTTACCTCTCCCCATTTAAAGTATTTTTTTTATTTCAATTTTATATTGTGACGGTCCTTTTTTTTCAAATCCTCTTCGTTTTATCTAGTGTTTGTTCAATTCTTGTCATCCCTGCATTATCCTTATTCTCTATATTTCATGTATCTGTAGCTGACTTCCTACTATTCTGCAGCTTCCTTCTGCTTTGTTAGTAAGCTTTCCCTCTCCCCTTATATGTCTTGTGGACTGGTACTGTAAGACTAAGATAACAGATTTTAGGTACTCGACTGTTAGAAATGGGGGTCTCTAAATGGCAGAGGTAGGTACCTTTGACCAAATAGGGACCCTTGCTTGTAAGTCAGGGAAAGGGGATTACACTACTGGATGACCCCTGCTCACCCCCTTGGTAGCTTGGCACGAGTAGACAGGCTTATCTCAGAGGCAGTGTGTAAAGAATTTGTGAACACATACAGTAAAACAGTGACAACACTACAGATGGTCACCACACAGGTTGTACTATAAAAATAAGTATTCTTTATATAGACTTATCACAAGACCATAAACGACAAAAATCCACAATACTGTAATCAATAATAATTCTTCAAGATGGTAGAAATAGTTCAAAAAATAGGTTATTCACTTAACAGCAGTCTTTAGCAAGAGATAACCCCAACTGTAGTTATCACGACGTCAAGGTCAAAGAAATCCCAAAGTACGGCACCGAACGTACAGTACTCCTAAAGAACAGTACCTTGGAAAAGCGAGAACAAAGACAGCTCATGGCGTCGGGGAGGTGTGGCATTGTTGGCGTAGTGCGGTGTTGGATCCTTGCTTCGGAGGAGATGATGCGTCGGGACCTGGATGCTTGCGCAGGCAGGGGAGGTGTCGGTTCCTGACCAGAGAGGAGGTGACGTCATGATGGCGCCGAAACCACAGTTTCGTACGATGTCACGATGTCGATGGAGTATTGAGTTCCCACGTCGACGATCGGCTCTGCGATGATGTCGGCTTCGGAGTCGATGCGGCACAGCAGCAGGTGTCGTGCCGGCGTCGAAGTCGGAGCAGCGCTCAAGGCTATGGCAGGCTTACGATGTCGTTCGCTGGAGTCGATGTGGCACGGCGGCCGGCGTCGGGTCTACGTTGCAAGTTGGAGCAGCGCTCCCGGCTTCGAAGCAGAAGACGGCGTTGTTTGCCGACGTCGGTGTTGCAAAATTCCTTTGGCAGCAGCTAGAACAGCAAGTCCAGGTGCAGGCAAACAGAAGGGGTGAAGTCTGAAATCCCTGAGACTTTGGTCAGAAGGCAAGCTCACATCAAGCCCATGGAGTAATATTCTGCAAGATGATGAAAGTTCTGTAAAAGTTCCTTCTCCTCTCCTTGGCACTGAAGACACCACTGTAGGCAAACCCATTAACACAGCACACTGGGAGGGGGGCAGTCCAACTCCTACAGCTTCTTGTGGTACTTCTCCTTGGCAGAGGTTCGTCTTGTTATTACAGAAGTGAATTAAAGTTTTGGGGTCGTGGTCCCCATATTTATACTACTAAATCTTTTTTCCTCTGAAGGCAGAGGGGCCTGTACCTAGAGCAAACCAGTTCTGTGCAGTCATGGAGCACTTAGTATACTCACTGCAAGGCTGTTGTGAACCCCCTGCTTTAGTGGCTACAGTGGGGGTTGAGTTTTCATTGGCCTCTTCTATCTGGACATCAGCCGACAAAAGCTCATAATGAATGCTACAAATGATGGGTTGATGAAAAACAGAAAGAAGGATGGAAGGTTAAAAGTAAGAATGGGTGAAATGGTATATGAGTAAAAGGATACACAGGTGGATGAAAGGATGCATAGGTGGGTGATAGGATGCATGTTTGGGTAAATGGATGAATGGATGGGTGAAAGGATGGTTGGATGGGTAAACTTGATAGGTGAATGGATAGATAGATAGATAGATAGATAGATAGATAGATAGATAGATAGATAGATAGATAGATAGATAGATAGATAGATAGATAGATAGATAGATAGATAGATAGATAGATAGATAGATAGATAGATAGATAGATAGATAGATAGATAGATAGATAGATGGATGGATGGATGGATGGATGGATGGATGGATGGATGGATGGATGGATGGATGGATGGATGGATGGATGGATGGATGGATGGATTGATGGATGGATACATGGATGGATACATGGATAGATGGATGGATGGGTTTTAGGATGGATTGGACTGGTGAAAGACTGAATGAGCGAGTGTAAAGCTTAAATGATGGGTTTCAAAGAGGGAATACTAGAACAATGAAAGGGCCAATGGATAATTGCTTGGATAAAGAAACAAAGGAGCTCTTTTGGAGAGGGGCATGCTCACCTACGTTGCTGACTTGGTTTAATTAAATCTTTAGTTCAATATGGGGGGTATTTTAATTTTCTATCCAATCTATTTACTAACTGCATTTGTTAAGCGAGGCAGATATGTATCCCATCCTTCATGATTTGATTTGATTTGATTTATGATTTATAAATTGTGAACAAATGTCCCAGGGCGTTTTGGCACTGCTCAAACTGAGTAAAATGATAGACAGGAAATCTGGGACACAAATCATGCCTGATATGCTGATTCTTGAAATCTTTCATAAACTACAGTAAATAGGGGAGCCTAGGCTCCTGCCTCCCCAGGTAGCCAGTCTGTGGGTGGGCACTTCCAGATCTCTTGCTGAGCAGGAGCAAAGATTCCTTCCTGGAATGTATCATCTGAGTCTATCTTTTAGATAACCAGGGCTAAGGACATTGGGTGCTTTGTTGCTGTAGAAAGGCCTTTAAATACAATCTGTTTCTTTACTGGAAGCCAGTGTATTTTATATTATGGCTTGGGAGGCTGACCCATATCTTAGGGACCTTTATCAGCATACGAGCTGGTGAGTTTTCTAAAACTTGAAGTTTATTCAGGGATTTTCTCGGTGGGTTTTGGTACAGACCTTTGCACTAGTCCAGGATCAAGACTGATTGTCATATTAGCTAGAACTAAAGCAATAATAACAGTCTTTATCAGACAAAAGGAAGGAACTGAGCATTTTTTTTCACTGAACGCAAAGCAAAGAAGGAAGCCGAAATGACTCTATTTACTTGTGCTTTGTAAGATAATTGGTTGTCTATTAAGACACCCAGATTCCTTAACTTCTGGAATGGAAATGGTAAAGTGCTGAGATCCTGAGGCGACCAATACAGTGTCCAGAATGTTGGATTGTTCCCGAACCGAATAACTTCGGTCTTTGATGAGTTAAGTTTTAGGCAAATTTGGTCTATCCACCGGCCCACTGCACTCATACACACTCATACATAATCATTCATCCCCTCTCTGCCCATGACCTTTCATCAGCCATGACCTAAATGAAGCCTGGTTCAAATCAGCACTGCAGTGTTGACTGTACAAAGTATATCTGCTTCAGTTGATGTAGCATTTACAAAGTTTTCATTGCATTGCAAACTGAAAACAAGGTGTGCTTCCCTTCACTCCCAGTGCCCACTCAGTCATCTCCTACTACTTCACTACTTTATTCTTTCCTAAGTTCTGTCCCAGTCTACCAAAAAAAGTCTAAAATCCATCCTTGGCATGTGCCACATTTTTATGGCTAAGTTATCATTTATATGCGGTGGCTTCCATAACCGATTTACGGTATGCCTGTTCACATCTTTCCATTTCAATGTTTGTCAACGACAGTGACTGACTAAGCCAAGGAGGGACGTTTTGTTGTGGGTGGAGAGGGTAGGATTTGGGATGGGAACAAGGCTAGTTTTGACTTTACTTTGGACATTTTGAACATTGGTTGAGGATGGGGTGATTTGTTTGGGGAGAGGAGTGGGCCTGTTGTGGGTGGAGAGGTTGGGTTCTGTTTTTGTATGCTATATTGGTACAAAACAAAATGTTCTGTGAAAAATTACTATTCTACCTAATACCTGAAGTGTTTTACTTTTGCTGTGCACTGCTGCTGTTTCACACAGCCTTTCTTTAAATGGGTTATCAAAGTGTATGTATACCAGTTAGTAATACCCATATCCTACTACCCACTGTAACTATATTATTGATTGACCATAAGTGGGGTAGGGTATGCTGCCATTGCCTTTCTTGTCTACAACAACCTAGATATAAAAGGAAAGTCAAAGTCTCATAGTATAGTTATCTATACTGGTAGAAGTTAGTTACTTGCTAAATAAAGAAGTTCACTGCACTCCAGTTCTCTTATGTGACTAGGTGAATCAATATCTGTAGACTCGTTCAATCTTCTAAAACTTCTTGCACTGTTACCCAAATGGCCTTCCTAATGGTGATGGTTGTAGTAGCAGGCTAATGAGCTAAAAGAGAAGGTATCACAACAAGTGAAGTCCCACTCTCACCTAGGTGAGCTCCATCTGTAGAATTAACCAAAAAGATTCTCCATCAAAGGTAACTAAATTGAAAGAAAAACACAGAGTTAGTGGGTTATATATTTATATCATAGCTTTACAAAGACTGAGACCAGACTACTACCACCATGACACAAAAAGAAATAAATACCTGTTATTATAGAAAAAGCGAGCAATAATAAGTTCTTCTGAGCTATGCAGAGCTATTTAATTAAAACTAACGTTACGAAGTCCGGAGAAGTGCACTAATAGTCAGGAGTGGAGTCGATAAGGTTAAGAGTTTATGCAACACAAGGCCTGAATGATCATGTTGACAAATGATATTCTATATCTAAGTCCCTTTTATGAATGGGTTGGTAAGTAAGGCTGGTATGAGCTATTGCTCAGGTAACAGAAGATCCCTCAGTGAGTTGATGCCGCTTTCACCACATCCACCCAACCAAGCATGTGATCAATTTATGGCATAAATTAAGTCACCTCAATAAAATGCACAGCCTGGGGGAACAGGGTTAGGGGTTTGATGAATGGATGGGAAAGGGTATTTGGGGAAATGTGTGACAAACATCACACAGCAACAATATTCATCAGTGTGACAATGAGCAGCACATTAACACCAATCTGTTGTGGAAGGAAATGAAAAAATGAGTATGACACAGTTCAGTTACATCCATGGCAAATAGTACTTCAGTTGCAGAAACCCAAGCTATATATCTAAATGTTCTGTCATCTAAGTTTGAAAAATAAAAATTATTGCGGTGTGAAGAGAAGTGTAGTCTGAGTGTGCTGAGAGAGAATGTAAGGAGTGATAAGTGCCTGGATACCCGAGCAATGTGCATCCAACTGTCCACTTGAGACTGAACAGTAACAGAATCACCTGTGTTACTGTGTTACTAAGAGAATGGAAATACAGGGCAAACGGGAAGGGCGTTAGTTTATTTGTGGTCTCTCAATGGCTTGAAAATGGATTGGTGAACTGCCAAAGTGTGTCTTTTGCTTTCTCACCCTAAGTGCACCAGGTATGCCCAGACATGGGTCCTGGGATCAGGAGGGAACATTTGTGATACAATGAGATGGGGGTACTGAGAGGCCAGAAAAGGAGCCGGTGGCACAGAGGTAATGGAATCCTGTACCTGGCCCCACAGTTAGCCCCTCCTAAAGTTTACTGTACAACCCTGACCAAATTCTGTTCAGCTTGGCTCCCACTGTAGTTGGTGAATCCACAAAGTTCTAAAACTGTTGATTGTTAAAGTAAAAATGAGACTGTATTACCATATTGGGAGGTGCATCTGCATTCTTCTTGCAATATCCGTCTTTGGCTGAACCATTCCAGTAAGGTAAGCAGGAATGTTATTGAGGTTTCGCCTTTTGTGCAGGAGAAAAAGAGGCATGCGGGTTGAAAAACAGAAATGATATTGTAGAGTCAAGGAAAAGGAAAAAAGGTAAGCTTCATGAGGAGTGTACCAACTTACATGGCTCAAAGGCAGAGAAAGTGCATAGGCTGCTCTAATCATTCATTTTATCAGTCATGGTAGATCGATTAACTGAGCAGTGAGAGCAATTTCCAATCAAACACAGACAAGTAGCTGCATGCACCGGGCTGATCAATCTCACACCTGTGTTCATATAATTTAGCCAAGTGCATGTATCATGTGAAGATGATGATGTTGCATCGCAAGTCTGTTCCAGTAAAAAGCAACAGAACCCGCCCCAACCCAAGAGGAGATTCAGATTTCAGCCATCACACACACTCAGCAGCATTTACAAAATCAACATACCTCTAGCCAGTCCATAGAGCTGAGTGGGCCTCAGAGTCATCATCATGTTGGTTTCCATTTGGAAGCAATAGGCCCAATACCTTCTGTCTTCCGGCTGTTGATGTAGTTCCATACTGAGTCCTTCCATCCTCCTCCTGAGTCCAAGTAAGGAATCAGTCCAACTCCATCACGGGCCAGGTATCACACTGTTGTTGAAAAATAAGAACAGAAACTGAATTTGACTATTTTGTGCAGATTTATGTTTGCTTACTGAAGTGACTGTTCTGGTCTCTGAAGAACCAGAAAAAGGAGTGAACACTGCAAGTAAATTTCGCTAAATGTGAAAGAGAAAATCACCTTCAGGAAAAGTTAGCACCCATCAGTCCCCAAACATTGCAAATCCTTGTAATCAGGTTTACAAATTATTAGTGGAACATCCTCCAAAACTATTTGCCACAACATGAATCATCATTCATCACTCACAATCGCTCATTAATATATCACTCATTTGTGCAATAGTTAGTTACCTTTTCCAATACAAGGCAGTAGGTGCACATTTGTGTCTCCTTTTTGTTGTAAGCAAAATATTGGAATTTGGCAGTCTTGTAATTCAGGTGACCTTAGCTGTGGATGGCCTGCTAGAGGATGATGAAAGAAGGATAAGCATGGGAGTGAGGCAGGCATTTTCTCTAATGTCCTTGAAGGGAATGTGAATGATTCTTCACTACACTATGGCTCCTCATACTCAGGTGGTTCACCCAAAAGTTAGTCATCATGATCTAACACACTTGAGTCTGACCAATCACTCTGATCCTCCTAGTGCATTATATCAGGATTGGTGTAATTGTGCGGTATACAGTGTTGATTCATTTTGATCATGGTCAATCTCTCCACGTTTTGAGGTAAGAGACTGGTCCTTCTCAATGCTCAGCAGACACAGTGGCTACCGGACAAGCCAGTTACATTAATGCCAGCCTGCTGATTTTTGTCCAATGGCACATCTTTCCATATCAATACACCAATGGATAGATCTCTTGGGTCATCCATATAGTTCTGCAACATTCTCTGAATGGTTATAGATGCAGCCACTTGCCGGATCACTTTTGCCTTTGCTTCTCCACTGGCCTAAGACCTGCAATTTGAAACCAACCCTAATGCAGAGGTTCTGGCAGAGTGTTGTATTCCTGTTGGTGTTGTCGCCTGTGTTATTGTTGCTGGTGCTGGTTGCTCTGAGACAACAGGAGTGCCTTCTCTGGAAGTTGAAGGTGGCACCCAAGCACTTGTGCCCAGTGTTTGGGACTCTAATTTCCAGTTATTCTTCTTCTGGTCTCTAGAACGCAGAACAATCTACATCTTTTATTTTGAAATATCCGCTTCTAAAAAAAAATGAAAGTGGGCAGCATTTTTAGAAATAGAGATTAAGTATTGTGGCACAGATGTTCACTTTGGATGACAAAATGTCTCTCTGCAGCCTTGTATTATCAGCCAAGCAAAGGATTAAGGGCCTGATTATGAGTCTGCCTGTCCATGGACCACCAGACTCACCATGGCAGTGTTCCATCTCCCAGATTATGAATCTCTGAGTCCCTTTGGTGGTGGACCGCCGGCTGCACCAGGGAAACCACCATTCCTTGGCAGGTGTGCAGCAGAGGGGTAATGAAATATGCTGAGTGAGACTGGCAGAGTCCAGCCCAGCATATTATGAGTTCCTCAACCACCATACTTTTCATGGCAGTGAGCATGCCACGAAAAGGCTGCCAGTGAAGGAACAAAGGAGGCCCTACACGGCACCCTTGCCTCTCCCACTATAGGGATGCACTCAGGGGTCTACAACATGTGACCACCCTGCATGGTTGCACCCCCTGTTCCAGCACAGTATGGACTTCACAGTCCATCTCGTGCTGGAACATATTTGCCATCCCCATTACAGTGCCCTTTTTCAGGGCCCTGCTGTGGGAAAGGCAAAAGGACCATCTATCTGTACGAGTTGAACTCCCAATCAGATCAGCGGTCCTTGCATGGCTTTGGCACTGCCGTGCCAGTGGTGACCCAGCACAACTGCACCATCGTCGTAATCAGTCACTAAGCTCTAAACCCAGTTATTTGCATGTTTATTTACACCTACAAAGCTTTCCTACAACATTTCTAACTGGTCCTCTAGCACATGCAACAATGCAATAGCTTGACTCATTGTACAGTACGTCTTGCTGACTCACCATGTGAAAAAAATGAAGTAGAATCTGCAACTGGCATTTGACTAGCGCCCATTGTCCACCTCCATGTTCATGCTTTTCTCAGTTCCAACCATTTCTCGTTGAATGACATGCTCCTTGATCAGTTTCTACTGCTCAAACAGACGTCAAGTTCCATTGTGTTGACACCTCCCATAAGAGGGCTTTAACTATTACTCTATTATCATGCTGAAGGATCTTAAACTGCTTTCGGGCTTTAAAAGAATAACTTAAATGAGTGCAGATTCTTCTGCAGGTGGTCAGGAAGTTGAGAAGAATGTCCTGCACGATGATGTTGATGCAATGCATCAAACACAGGGCCCTTAAATAGCCACCATCTGCCATAGCCTTAACTATACTACTTATTGATGTGTATTGCGCACACCCATTTATTTCTAATTGTGTTGTTATTTTTTGTGTGACTGCCGTATTTATTCATACATTTATATATTTTAGAGTGCTAGTCAAGTACGGGAACCCCATGTGTTAACTATGTCTATGGCAAGTGTCCTGGTCACCTGTAACCTGGCTGCACTGCTCTACACCTCTATACTCTTCCAAGCCGGCATTAAACCATGTGAATGGGTACTTTTCCAACATCCTTCCATACAAGCAAATAACGTTTTTTTATTGGGAATTCTGCAATGTTGTCTCCAACATAGTTACTTTTCTTAGAAAAATTAATTATATCTCCAGTTAAGTAGAACTTCAATGGGATTATCAGGGGCACCTTCATATTCAAACACCTTCATTTGCAAAATCAAACTAGGCCATATTTTTACTGACCCGGATTGGAACTTGAACTTGGTATTCTACTGTTGTTTTATTGATTACATTTTTGTCATTTGGAACAACACTGAAACAAAATTGGAGGCAAAAACTGTTCATTTGAACACCATGAATGAGAGGATATAATCCACTCACAATATCAGTAACAGGAGTGTGGCATTCTTGGACATATGTGTAACAAAATCATTTAAAGGATTGACAACCACAGTACAGACGGCTCGGAACAATCTCTTATTGTTTCAAAGCTTTCACCAGAAAATCTCATTACCAACTTACCCTGTTCACAGTTGTTAAGGGTTAAAAGAATATCCTCAACACCGAAAGCGTTGTTTGCAGCTCTTGAAGAACAAATACTTCATTTCAAGGGGGTACCCACAGAGCATATTAGGCACATCAGCAAACAAAACGTCATCAGTCAAGAGGCAAGAATTGTTAACAACTAAATATAAAGAACCTTAATACCGAATGGTTTTCGCATCAAAGTTCTCCACTAAATCGACAGTGACTAAAACGCTAATCAATTAACATTGAGAACCCTTTCAAAATGAACCAGACTTAAAAATAAAAAATGAGAAAAAAACCTTATTTGCAAGAAGCAAAAACAACAAAGAATTGCTGATAAATCTAAAACAGCAAACCAGTAATTTGGAAACTGGCACCAAAAAATGCTACAATTGCATACATTGCAACAATGTGACAGTAAGTAATACAGTTGCACACCCAATGACTGGAGAGTTCGGATTTCAACTCAAGCTTTGTGATTTATTGCATTAAATGCCATTGTGGCTTAATGTATATTGGCAAAACGGAGCATTAAATTAAAATCAGAATAACAAAACAAAAAAGCATGATCCGCAACAAAAACACAAATTCTAAACTGGTTGTTAACTGGCTTGAACATAAACACAACATAGCCCAGCTCAGATTTTTAATTTTAGAACTAATTTTAGTTAGCAGCAATAAAGGCAATGCTGATTACTTGTCACAAAGGGAAATCTTTTGAATGAAAAAATGTATCACAATGACTTCCTTTGCTTTGAATGATAAAATTGACATGAGCTGCTTCTTATAAGCAGCAGCATTCCATTTGTAAAGCCACTGAGAATAAGGAGTATCGCAACTATTGCTTCTTGAACATCATACTAAGCATTGGATGACATGCATATTTAGTTGCAACTACAATAGCACAACATTCTCTATGTCTAGTTTTATCTTCATGTTAAAGAAAAATGCAAATCTTGCTGGCTCATTGTACCTTGTGAGGTACTTAGCGATAATCAACATCTAAACAGAGATCGTTATTTTTGTATTTTTCCTTTGTTACTAATTTTTTGCCTAGTTTAGGAGATCACTCAGTTAGCACTTGGTGACTCACATCTTTTTATTGGCTATACAAACTGTTTCTTTTTCTACTTAATCATGTGGCATTTGAATATAGTTTTCTATTCAGTTCGTGTACATAGTATCCACACCAGCAAACAAGTTCACAGCTTTCCTGCATAACAACACCACAGTCTTCTAAGGGTATTTAGTAGTGATAGTTGAATTTTTGAGAACTCCTAACTCATGCAATGAGCTTTTTCTTAATGTTAACTCTCACTTCAATTTTAATTTTAACTACATGATAAGTCAACCTCACCACACATTAATCAGCAAGGTTTCACTTGCACATCAAGAGGACTTCCAATATGGCAACTACGTTGGTGTCTTTCTGTTACTATTTCCTTTAAAGGCCAGTTCCTCAAGCGTGGAACAATGAAAGAACATTTTCCTCTTTTGCTTCGAGTAGACAGTGTACAAACATATGAAAAATGATATTGGAGGTAAGAATTGCTTTCTTTCAGAACAGAAACATATCTTCTTTTGGCTGTAGATGCCGTAATGTTGATTTAGAGAGAACATTGTTTATTATTTGGCAGGGACAGTGGCGTTTGTTCATTGAACACTAATTATATATATCTCACATCTCATATGTTTGCCCTTGAGGAAACAAAGCAGAGGTGCTATTATTCAATATATAGACTCACCTTCAATTGAGTAGAGAGTGTTTTTTTATCAAGGTTAAAGTTTACATTTACTGTTTTTCAGGTCGCCCATATGTGGATAGAGCCTATAGAGAATTAGAATATTTCCTGATGCTCGGCATCTTTAGCAGTAAGATGCAGCACACATAGAAAGTGGAAGTAGCAAGGAGAAATACAGGTATTTCTCCTTGTTATGCCCCACCTTGAGAGGTGTAGCATTTTGATGTTTTCCTAGTTATACCAGTAATGGTAGATCGAGGAATGCGCCAAAATCCATCTCTGACTTTGTGGGAACACCCAGAACACCACCCATGGAATGCCACCCTGGGGTAGAGTAATGCACAAGAGTAATGTAGCTACTAGATATATATCCCACAAACTTGTTTTCCCCAGGAAAATGATAATGAGGAGATGGGACTGACCACGCTATGGGATGTGCTGAAGGCATCAATGAGACAGACTGATATTGCTTGCAGTTAACACCAATACAAGAAGAAATGAAAAATACATCAAACTCTAAAAACTGGTGAAAGAGATAAAAGAGGGAAACAAATAAACCATTCAGCACAAGCTTTCTATGGCCCAAGCTCAGCTTAAAGCGTTAGATGCCAAGTGGGCAGAATATTCCTTGCTTCACTAAAACAAAAATATTGGTGGGAATAACGCAAGGAAACATTAAGCAGGCAAACTTAGAGGTAAAGTAGCCGAAGAGTTATTATCATCAAAATACAATTAAGTTGAGTAACATGTGTAGACAAGGATATCTAACAAGCATTTAAAGACTACTAAAGCAAGTATAGAAGATCACAATTAAAGACCATCTACAAGATCTGGCAACCCCAGAGCTTATAACCAAACACATAGACAATCTTGAGATCCCTATCACAGTTGAAGAGGTGATCACTGGAATTTCAAAACTAAAAATAAACAAGTTCCCAAGTTTATACAAGTTAACTCCGATTTTTTATACACGATTTTGCCAAGTCATAATTCCAGTCCTTACTCTATTAAATAATGTATTTGAAGAAACAGGAGCCTTTACGGATACCACCTAAAAGGCTTAACTCATAGTGTGCCCAAATTGGGAAATGAGGTCTCATTAAATTTGTACTACGTACTGATTTCCTAGTCAAACACAGATACCAAGCTATTTATGGGAATCCTGGCTAGCAGATGAGGCACTGATCTGCAAAGTTTGATTGATCTAAACCAAGCGTGTTGTATACCTGGCAGAAACTGCGCAGACAATATCAAACACAACCTACACATAATAGAATGCATTTGGAGGATAAGCTGGTCTCAATCAATGCAGAAAAAGAATTCCAAAGAATACACTGGATCTTTCTCATATAGGCTTTAAACACAGATGGCTCTGGCTTTGGCCCCAGGCTTAGAACTTGACTTTTCAGCAGCTACAAAGATCCTTTCTCCAAAGTTATAATTAGTGGAGTTTTCACAGCTCCATTCAATAATAAGCGAAGCATGAGAAAGGGCTAGCCTCACTTGCCTCTCCTTTTTGCTCCTTATAAGGCACCTTCGGTGACCAGGGTGTAAAAGCGTGATTAAAGGATTGAAGATAGGATGCATTAGACACAAAATGTACATGTATGCTGATGATGTGCTCCTAGCACACTTGTTTTCAGCTGTACTAAAGAACCTTGCTGCATTTGGCAAGGCCTCAGGCTTTAAAATATACTTAGAAATGTCATAAATATCTAACATGTCCGTAATGACAGACCAAAGAGAGCAACTACACAATTTGTTTCCCCTGCATTGGTTCACAAATGACATAGGAGATACAATTTCAACTTCCATTGGAATGATCTTGCTAGGCTACAAAACAAACCCTTGGATTCATGGGAACTTGGCTATAACACAATCTTAGGGAACAGTGGTTATCATTGGTGTCATTTGATTCAGAATAATAAATCAAGACGCAAAATACCTTCGTAGAATGAATGCCATAGTATCAATAATTTCCTAAACAAATTGGACCACCAATATAGATTTTTTTTATTTCTTTTTTATTCGAGTTTGACTCTTACAAACAAAACAGACAGTATACCAACAATTACATCACCAAACAGCCCATCTGGGTACCGTAAGTTGGTCACAGTATGCATATCAATTAATCAATCAATCAATCACAGAATTGTGACATGCGCTACTCAACCATGAGGGTCTCAAGGCGCTAGGGGGCGCAGCTCCGGGTCAGACAAATAGCCAGGTCTTGAGGCTCTTCCTGAAGTTGTGCAGAGTTGGCGTGCGTCTGATGTTGGTAGGGAGCTTGTTCCAGGTCTTTGCTGTGATGTAGGAGAAGGCTCTTCCACCCGTTCTGACTCTGCAAATGCGTGGGGTTTCGGCGAGGTCGGCGGATCGGAGGTTTCTCATGGGTACGTGGCCGGAGATTCTTTCTTAGTGATATTGGGGTCCAATGTTGTGGAGGCATTTGTAGGCATCTGTGATTATCTTGAAGGTTACTCTCTTCACGATGGGGAGGCAGTGGATGTGTCGCAGATGTAAGGTGATGTGTTCATGTCGAGGGATGGCGAGGACGAGTTTGGCTGCGGTGTTTTGTATGGTCTGGAGCTTGCAGAGCAGGCATTTGTTGATTTCGGTGAGGAGGGTGTTTCCATAGTCCAGTCAGCTGGTTATGTGTGCATGGGTGACGGTCTTTCTGGATTTGGGGGGATCCATTTGAAATTCTTGCAAAGGATGCGGAGGGTGTTGAAGCAGGTGGAGGTGACGGCGTTGTCTGTTGGGTCATGGTGAGGGAGGAGTTGAGTATGAGGCCGAGGTTCTGGGTGTGATCTGTGGGGGTGAGGGGCTGCCTAGGGCAGTGTGTCACCAGGTATTGTCCTATGCAGAGGGGGAGGGATTGTGTATGAGGACTTCTGTCTTCTTCAAGTTGAGCTTCAGGCAGGTGCTGCTCATCCAGGATGTGACGTCCTTCATTCCTTCCTGGAAGCTGAGTCTGGCAGTGAGGGGGTCCTTGGTGAAGGAGAAGCTGAAATGGGTGTTGTCAGCGTAGGATACTATTCTGAGTCCATGCTGTCTGATGATGGTAGTCAGGGGAGCCATGTAGATGCTGAAGAGCGTGGGTCTCAGTGACTATCCCTGGGGCCCTCAGCAGTTGATCTCTGTGGGGGTCGGAGAGGAAGGGCATGAGTCTGATTCTTTTGGTTACGCCAGTGAGGAAGGAGCGGAGCTTGACACAGCAGAGCCAGTTGAGGGCAACTCCCTGTTTGCCGGCATCGTGGAGTCTGGAGGTGAGGGTTTGGTGGAAGACAGTGTCGAAGGCTGCAGGGAGGTCAAGCAAAGTCATGGCCAAGGTGTGGCCTTGGTTGAGGAGGGTGTGGATGTTATCTGTGACGATGAATAGGCCGGTCTCGGTGCTGTGGTTGCTGCAGAATCCGGATTAGGAGTGGTCGAGGACATGGTCCTCTTAGATGAAGTTCGTTAGTTGGGCGTTGACGATCTTCTCTGTGACTTTGGCCGTGAAAGGGAGGAGAGAGATAGGTTGGTAGTTCTTGGGGCCCGTTTGATCTGCTGAGGGCTTCTTGAGAAGGGGCTTTACTTCTGCACATTTCCAGTCATCAGGGAATGTGCCTGCTTCAAAGGTGGGGTTGATGGTGCGTCATAGCTCAGGTGCTATGGTAGCGGCATCTCTGTGGAAGATGTGCAGAGTGCAGGGGTCCCTTGGGGCTGCTGAGAGAATGCCTTTCATGGTTGATGCGGGGTCTTTGGTGGTGACTGGGGTCCAAGACGTGATGGCAGGCTGGCTGTCGTTGCTGGGGGGAGGAATGGGGTCGGTGTCCGGAGTCTGTTGTCAGAAGTTGTCATAGAGGGATCTTATTTTCAGGTCGGAAGTAGGAGCCGACTTTGTTGCAGAGGTCCTGGGATGGTGTGATGTCTGTGACTTCACTGGGGGGCTTGGTTAAATCCTGAATGATGCTGAAGAGTTCCTTGGAGTTGCTGGCGTTGGCGTGAATTTTGCTTTGGATGAAGGTCCTTTTGCTGGAGCTAATGAGTTAGTGGTATTCCATTATGGCGCTCTAGTAGGTAGCACGGTCTTGTGAGGTATTGCTGTTTCTCCATAGCTTCTCAAGACATCTGCAGGTGCACCTGGATTCTTGGAGGTCAGCGGTAAACCAGGTGACCTTCCTGGGGCGCTGTCTGTCGGGTTTGTGGATGGGGCAAGCTTGTCTGCGCAGTTGGTGATCCATGTGTGAAGTTCTTTGGCTGTGGAGTTGGCATCAGTCGAGGTGTGGAGGACCATGGATGAGGGTGGAGTTGAGGTGCTCCTCGGTGACCTTGCACCAGTTCCTTCTCAGAGGGCATGGTGTAGGTTTGAAGGTGGTGGCTTTGTCGAGAGAGAAGTGTGCACAGCGGTGGTCTGTCCATGGCGGTTGCGTGGTGTGGCTGAAGTAGATGTTGCTACTTACTGTGAGTATGGGGTTGAGGGTGTGTACCGCCTTGTGGGTGGGGGTGGTGATGAGCTGTTTCAGTCAGAGGTTGGCGGGGTTATCCAGGAGGGTGGCGGAGTTGAGGCTGCTGCAGTTGTCAAGGTGGAAGTTGAGGTCTCTGATGAATATGTAGTTCATGGAGGCGATGGCGTGGGGTGTGATGAAGTTGGTGATGGTAGTGGTGAACATGGTTCGAGGTTCGGGGGGGTCTGTAGGCAAGGGTGCCATGTTGGGTTGTTCTGGTGCTGGTGCTGGTCTGGATCTGGATCTGGAAATGGAGGTGTTCGGTGGTGGATGGGGAGTTGCTCGTGCTGGAGGTGGTGAGTCAGAGGAAGCTCTTGTGTGTGACGCCGAGTCCGAGTCCTGGGCAGTTGGGGCAGTCCTTCCTCTGGATCTTGTATCCATCACGAATGGTGGTGGCAAAGTTGAAGGGGGAGGTGGGGTTGGTCAAGGTTTCCGTGAATAAGGCGACATCTGGTGAGAGGGTGTCGAGGAGGTCCCAGATCTCTACAGCATGTCTGTGTGGGGAGCGCACATTGAGGAGGATGCACCTCAGGGCTTTGGGGGTGCTGCCATCTGACTTGAGGGCAGCGGCCGTGGGGGTGCCAATAATGGTGAAGGTTTGTCTGCAGTGTTGGCTGGAGAACTGGCCCTGGGTAGTGTTCGGCGTAGGTAGCTGGCTGTTGTTGTTCCTTCCATAGTTGAGTGCGTGGAGGTCAGCTGAGTCGTAGTGGTGGTTGATGGGACAGCCAATGTCCCTGGTGCTGGTCGCAATCAGATCACAGAGGAGCGCAGATGGGCTTGCCTTTGGTGCAACCTTCGGTGCACCACTGGCACTCCTGCTGCGCATGGCCACACTGCGGGCCCTATTAAATAGGGAAGGGGGAGGGAAGCGCAGCTGGGAGGTGGAAGCGGGAAGCGACAGTGGGGAGGGGCCTCAGGGTAACAACTGCAGGAAAGGGTGACGAAACGGGCATGGAGGACACAAACAACAACAAAGGTACTAGCAAAAAATGAAAATAGGCAAAATAAACAGAAAAACAGAAAATAAAAATTACAAATGCACAATAACAAAAGGACAGAAGAATGACAGAAAACGGGCACAAACACAAAGACATACAACAGGGTACTGGCAGAAGAGCAAGGCTCTCGCACTGGATCACCAGGGATGAGGCACAGGGAGGAGACTGCGGGTGGAGGAGGGCCTCAAACACCTACCTTCTCAGAGAGGTGTATGGGGCAGCAGCACCACAGCGGAACTGCTGGGGCAGAGAGCAGAGTCCATGACAAGGAGGCAGAAGTCTTGCTCACTCACCCGAGCAGCGGCCGCCATTAAATAGGGAAGTGGGGAGGGTAGCACAGCTGGGAGCGGGAACTGGCGGGGGTGGGGTCGCAGGGGCAGCAGCGGCAGGACAGGGTGGCAAAACGGGCATGGAGGACACAAACAACAGCACAGGTACAAGCAAAAAACTTAAAACAGGCAAAAGAAACAGAAAGACAGAAAATAACATATACAAAGGCACAATAACAAAAAGACAGACGAAAGACAGAAAACGGGCACAAACACTAAGACAGACAACAGCGGACCAACAGAAGAGCAAGGCTCTCCCACTGGACCACCAGGGATGAGTTGCAGGCAGGAGCCTGAGGGTGGAGGAGGGCTTGAACACCTACCTTCTCAGAGAGGTGTAGGGGGCAGTTGCAGCATCAAAACAACAGAGCTGCTGGGGCAGAGAGCAGAGACCCTGACCAGGAGGTCAGAGGTTTTGCTCACACGCTTGAGCAGGGGCAGCATTTAAATAGGGATGGGCGAGGGAAGCACAACTGGGAGGCTGGAACCGGCAGGGCGGAGGGGCCGCAGGGGCAGCAGCGGCAGGAAAGGCTGGCAAAACGGAGCCTGCAGGTGAGGGAGGGCCTCGAACACCTAACTTCTCAGAGAGGTGTAGGGGACAGCGGCACAACAACAGAGCTGCTGGTGTGGAGAGCAAAGTCCCTGACCAGGAGGTCAGAGGTCTTTCTCAACCCATATCAACCCATATGGTCCCTCCCAAAAAATCTGGTATCCGCACACAATCTTTAATTACACAGAGGTTGTCCATCAGGCTGTGTTTGGGCTCCATCTCATTTTCTGATCATGTTCCTATATTCCGAGCCTTATGTTGATGGTCCTTGCTCATCCAGCTGCATTATTCTTGAAATGCCCCTCAAAAGTCTTGCTGTCAAGAGAATTGTCGGAGCATCTCCACTTATAAATCCGCCAATTTGCTGCCCATTAATCATGTCTTTCAACCACTGTTTAAAGTTAGGAGTCCCTGTATCCCCACACATCAGGGCTACCCATCCATGGTCCAATAGAGACACCATTGTCAGCAATTTTCCTCAGAGCATCGGGACATCCAGTATGCCTCCTACTAATAACATCATAGGGGAAATGTGGGTTGCACTGTCGATCATTGTGTCAAATGCATGCATCACCTGGGCCCAGAATGTCACAACGGCTAGGTATAACCACACAGAATGGAAGAAATCTGCATAAGGGAAAGCATACCTGTGGCAGGTGGGGTCTGATGACATGCCATGCTTCATCATGCTAACAGGGATATAATACGCCCTGTGTAAGTATTTATAATGAATAAGTCAATATTTTTTGTTTAGGGAGATATCATCGATTAGTGCTCAACTAAAAGGACCACCACATTTGTAAATTAAGCAAGATCTTTATCTCTTCAAATATTACTTACATGTAGTATATCAGTAAAGAACAAAACAGTGCATCTTGCCCTCAGTGCAAAGACCATAGTCAAACCAAATGCAGAAATAAGAGTTTACGGTGAAGCTGATGTGTTTGTAACAAAAAACCTTTTAAAATACCTGTTTTTGGCCAATTAGCAAAATTAACAAGCTCTTGTTTTTATTGTTAGTCATCTGTGTCAATTACGTTTTCAGCCTTATTTGCAAGGGCCTCATAGGGAGATTATGGGAACATCTGTAATATTAATAAAACGGAATTAGGACATGGATATGGTCCACCTCATCTAAAACTTGTGCATATGGAAACAGTTTACATGCTCATTTCCTTCTTGATGATAAGGAATAGAAATTAGTAGCCACTCTTTTATGTGCCCAATTAAAGTTACAAGTGCACCCTGGTGAATTAAGGAAGGTTTCTACTCACACAGGTTGCCAGTTAAAGTAAAAAGCGCAGTTATAGGTTAACATTTGGCAAAGATTGACTGGGGAATCTCCCAATAGGCTCATTAACTCATTAACTCTGAACATATGCCCATTTCTAAACAAATGGTGAACACGCTTTCTACTTTGGTGCAGAAATGGCTTCTCAATTCCATTGATATCTGTCATTGGCCCCCTGCACCCTGGTCCACTGAAACTTTGAAAGCAGAGAAGGCTAAATGCAAAGTAATGGAACGCAGGTGGAGAAGGAATTATATCCCTGAATCTAAAAATAATTACAAAACAGCTAAAAAAATGTATCATAATCTCTGTAGGACAGCCCAAGCTGAATATGTTTCATCTACCATCTCTGAAGCCCTGAACTGCTCAGAAACATTATTTAGCATGGTTAATGATCTTGCAGGTTCCAAAACACAATCTAGGCCCTCTTCACTCAACAAACAGCAATGTGAGGATCTGGATATATTTTTTGTCCAGAAGGTTGAGAAAATATCTTTGTACATGGTGCGTGCGCATTGTGATAACCACCTTTTCCCTCTAGTAACATATGCGCCATCCTCTATGGACAATATGCTTTCTGATGAGGATAGGGCACCTAACATACCCTCTAGCCTTTTGGACACATGGCCCTAGGTAAACGCAGCTACCTAAAAACTTTTAGATAGTATTAAATCAGGATCACCTAGGGATCCTCTGCCGATCTCCGTGCTCCAGCAGCTGGAGTCGCCATCTCTGCTTGTTGTTATGGACCTTTTGAATGCCTCTTTGCAGGAAGCCATTGTCCCGCCTGACTGGAAACATGCCATGATACTCCCTCTCCTCAAAAAGGCCAATGCTGACCCCGATTTATCCTCCAACTATCGGCCCATCTCGCTGCTTCCGGCCTTTTCTAAAATCTTAGCGAAACATGTTCATGCACAGCTTTCTTTGTTTGTAGAAACCCAAAGGTTTCTTCATCTCTCTCAATCGGGCTTCAGAGCTGGCTTCTCAACGGAAACTAACCTGTTGGGGGCAACGGAAAGACTGCGCTGTTATCTGGATGCGGGCCCTCATTTTTCTGGATTTAAGTGCAGCATTTGACACAGTGTCTCACACCGTGTTACTTAAACCTTTCAGATCTTTAGGCATCTGTGGTTTAGCTTTGAACTGGCTCACTTCCTTTCTCACCAATCACACTTTTCAAGTCATTTCCCCTACAGCTAGCTCCGACATTCACTCATCACCCCACGGAGTACCCCAGGGCTCCATTCTTAGCCCTTTACTTTTCAACCTATACGTCATACCCCTTGCTGATGTTGCTCAAGATGCTGGGCTGACCCTGTTCTCTTATGCAGACAACTCCCAGATCATCTTCTCTCTCTCCATGAAGAGCACGGCCAGGCCATCACCCCTTCAGTTGGGCCTGAGCAAAATCGCATCGTGGATGCAATCAAAATTACCTCAAACTCAACGGTGAGAAAACCGAGGTCTTGATACTTGGGAAAAATAAGGATCTCTGGGGCCCTCAACACTGGCCCTGCGAGATCCTTATTTTTCAAAGGCCAAGGTAATGGTCGCTCGGGCACTTATTCTCTCTCGCTTGGATTATGCCAGCACCCTATATTGTGGTATCCCGGGATATCTGTTGAGTAAATTGCAAACTATGCAAAATGCCACGGCCAGACTTCTATTTAACATCTCCAAAGATCTAGCGTGAGACAGTATTTGCGTGACCTGCATTGGCTTCCGGTGGCCCAAAGACTACAATTTAAAGTTCTTACGGTGGCTCACAGAGCTCTGCATGGTTTGGGCCCTTCATACATCAGAAGCGGTTCTGCTTCTATGTCCCCAGCAGAGCTCTGCGCTGAGCCACCCAACATCGGATGACAATTCCCCGATTTCGCAGGAGCCCGGTTGGGAGGTCAGTCCATCTCTGTCAAAGCCGCTCTGGCTTGGAACTCTCTCCCCCTAGAAATACGAAGCATTCAGGAGTTTGGACCATTCAAGAAACGGATTAAAACTTTTCTTTTTAACTAGCTGATCTATGCATTCCACTCCCCAGGGTCTTTGATAACTGCACGCGCCAAGAAACTCTTTAGTAATTGACCGTGCTATAAAACCCTTTATAACATAACATAACATGGGTGCACTTCCTTTACCTTCCTGCCAAGTCCGCAACTTGGCCGTCATCATTGATGACTCGCTCAGTATGCATCATCAAGCTGTCAAGGTAGCTGCCATATGTTTTACTATCCTGAAGTGGCTAAAAAAGAAGATCATCTGGATGCTACCAGAGCCCACTCAGAGAACAGTAGTACAGGCCGGACTACGGAGATGTTCGGTACCTGGGTTCAAATAAGGAAGTGACTCATAGGCTGCAGATGGTCCAGAACTCCGCTGCAAGGTTACTTTGCCGGGTTCCTAGAGCCACCTCTATCTCTGGCCATCTATGAGATTTGCACTGGCTCAGGGTGGAGAACAGAATCAAGTTCAAAGCCCTGAGCTGCATGTTTAAAATCAAAATAGGGGTTGCCCCTCAGGACTTGCAATCTCTGGTCCGCCCATAAGTCCCTCAGGGAAAGTTTTTCATTCCCAAAACTAGACTATCTATGCTGGGTGGAAGGTCATTTGCATAACTAGGTCCCTCACTTTGAAATGCCCTGCCCATAGCTCTTTGAAATGAAACAGAGTACGTCCAATCTCGCAAATCATTGCAGATTAGGCTCTTTAACCAATAACCTGTAAGCCGTTTCATCATAGTCTCTGATCTGCTATGGCGCCGGGAAACCCTTTTTGGGTAGCTGTTGCGCCTTATAAATTTAATAAATAAATAAATATTAAATAAAACACATCCATGTGCAGAGGAACCACGGCAAACAATAGGCACAGAATCGCAGAACTGCTGTAGTCATGGCAGGCTCCAGCAAATGGCTACCTACCATAGGGTGTCAATGCTCCAATAAGCCATCTGTCAGCATGGTGAAACCGTCACTCTCAGTAAGGAAGTGCGAGCGGTGCTTCAGAGTAGCTTACAAGATTTCTCCAGAATGTGGCATGACATGCAACATGCACTTCTATCCTCAACACGCATGGGGATACTGTCACTGACAAGGTCGATTAGCCACAACTGAAGAGCAACAACCCTTCAATAGACAAAATATACTGAGGCATAACAATATAAAATCTTCTCCTGTTCATAACCAAGTCAGACTTTTTTTAATATTTCATTTCAAAGTATTTTATTGATTTTAATTAACAGATACATCAGCATTACTGTCGCAGGGTTAGCCAAACTTACCCTGTGTTACAGTCATTACAGGTATATGGGTATATGCCTAGCTAAATCCCTCTACGTGGCTTGCAGGAAAAGAGAAAAAAGAAAAGAAAGAAAAAGAAAAGGGATAGGGTGATAGAAAGAAAAAGACAGGGAAGAAAGGGGTGAAAGCGAGGTACGGGAAAGGCGGTGTGTCTGACTGGGGCTATAATCAGCTGCCATCCCACCTAAAACAATTGGTGGAGGTTCATGATTTGGCAAAGACTACAAAACAGATCACAGATGCAATACAACTGGAGTTGGCAGTGGTCAGAGCGGACATGCACACAGCTAACAATGGGCTGTCTGCTGCAGAACAAAGATACGCGATATAGAAGATGCAGACCTAAAAGTTAACAAAGACCTGAAAAAATTAACTAAAATCACAGAGATCCCCCAGAAGCAAACTGCAGAACTGGAAGACCGCAACAGGTGGGGAAA
This sequence comes from Triturus cristatus, assembly GCF_964204655.1. NCBI lineage: Eukaryota > Metazoa > Chordata > Amphibia > Caudata > Salamandridae > Triturus > Triturus cristatus. The sequence continues at coordinate 851,508,933 of NC_140588.1, read as the reverse complement.
CATGAGAATCCTAGGAGTCCCGGAGGGAGCGGAAGACAATGCAGGGTCTTGCCTGGCCTTCCTTGAAGACATCATACCAAAAATTACAAACCTAAAATGTGACCATCATTTCGATCTTGACAGGGCGTACAGAGTGCCCGCTTTCAGATCCACAACAAAGAGTGCGCCTTGCCCAATAATCTGCAAACCACTGAGAATGCAACATACAGAGGCCATCTTCAACTTTGCGCAAAGAGCCCAGCAGATCACATGGAGTGGCCAGAAGATCATCTTCACGCAGGACTACTCCAAGCCAACGGTGGACACGAGACGGGGCTTCCTAGCCTTACAAGATAAACTGAAGAAGAGCAACATTCAGTTCTCATTTGCCAGATCCGCAAAATTCAGTATAAATGATGGAGGGCGCTCAAAACTATTTGACGATCCCAAAGATCTGGTCAGATACCTGGACGGCCCATCATCCCAAGAAATGGAAACTTCTCAACCAGGCAACAGCAAAAGGAGAGCCTCACCTGAACTGGGGGGGTGTGAGCCTGCACATATCCCCGTAGGGTATCACTACAACATCATGATCTACCTCACCAGAAATGAAAATTTTGAAGGAATGTACAGCTACAATTGAAGGATCTTACCAAGACCTTGCCCTCCGCATGTGTTTCGTATTGTTTAGTTAAGATCTCATGCAGAAATTCATCATCTAACTACCAGATACCTATTTGAAGACCTATGCATAGTATCAAATAGAATTTTGAACATTTGAATATTTGTGAAGCCTTGAGAAAGCCCGGGTCCGTTTGACTGCTTAGGGTGTAACCATGTGTCAGCTGTCATTCCAACTACAGTAATAAACACTCTGGAACAACCAGGATGTAATTAATAAAATACTTTCTCAAGACAACCCAAGCCAACTGTTTTCTTCAACGAGACTATACCTCAGAACCACAAAGGGAGTGTCAGAGCACTCTTTAAATGTATGCACTATTTTAAGGAGGAGTACATACTTAATTCCTCACCATAACATTGTAAAATGTTTGTACCAACCCTGATATTGCAATGAATATGTTAACAAAAATTCAGGAGAGGTATGGTTGTAGCACAAGCATGGTAAAGATTTTATGTACGCTTACTCTGCTCACTACTCGAACCATACTGGGTCCTTTATGATTAGACAATGAGCAGCATTTCCATTTACCAGAGAGGCAATGATACTCTGACAAATCTTTCTTCGCCGATAGGAGGGATGGAAATTAGGGTTGCCAAACGCCATGAGGATCATATATTGACAGCTAACTCACAAATTTGAAATCAGGTTTACGTACACCACTCTCAGGACCATGCTGTAGAAATTAAGAATTGCAATAGAAATACCCAACCTCCTAAAGAAGTTAAGTCTGACTAGAATTATGCAGGCCAAAAGTTTTGCTAGGGCGACACAGAATAAAAAAAAGATGGACTTGATATTCTGTAAAAGCTCACTGATTCTCTGAATAGAACAGTGTCAATGGAAGAACCAACAAGACTCAAATAGACATTAAATGAGTATGGTTATTGTATTAGAGATTCAAATGAATGACAATAAACAGTATTTTAAGTAATCCAGTTACTTTTATCACAGCTTGAAATGTAATGCCAAATATCTAGACCAAGCTTCAAAGAATGATTATTGCATAGATCAATTTACAGAGTTACAGAGTCCAACTACATTCAAAGGTAGATGGATAATTTATTTATCTAAAAGCTAACAATCCTAAAGAAAAAGGAGAAGAGGTTCAGATTTCAAGTCCACTAAGTGTGAGTGAATTTGTATGGGAAAAAGGAAATAAGGAAACTGAAATGGTTTGGCAAAGAAGGGTTTCAGTCTATCAGATACCGACTATAGCATTTGCAAAGCAGTATAAAAGTAAAAAGCCAAAGAGGATAGGTTTCAAAATCATCAAATATCTATCAGCATAGCATTCTGGTATCAAATAGGAAAAATCAGAAACGGAGCTCATCAAGAGGCAAATCTCAAGTGGTGTTGCCCCTCCTTTGGAGTTTCTTCTTTTGTAAAGTCTCTGTAAAGTCCTACTGATCTAGCATCAGACCACTGTTGTAAGATTGTCATTCTCAGATTCACATAATGTCAGCAAGGACATTTGCTACTACAAGATAGTTTCCCATGCTAGTCATGGTAAACGAGTGAATTAAAGTCCACATAGGCCTAACAATGGTGAAAAAGAATACAAAGTATCAGTCTGTACTAACAGCCAAAATCCAGTTCCCACAGGAACAGTTCACTGTGAACATCGAGGAAACATTTAGGAATGTTGAATTTTACACATGTACTGAACACATAAGGCAACATGTTACTTGTTGCCAAAGAACCATTGTAGTATGCCAATAATTAAGTCAGCATTAGAGAAAGAGTGAATAAAAAAGCCTCATGTTGACATAACAACTAGAAATGAAATAAACTTCAAACCTATATCAAATATAATGCAATAAAATTATTTCGTATTGGAAATAAAGTAGAACTTTCATCAACTATTGTCACATGAAAATGACTAAGGTTGGAAATAGCCTACTACCGAAATTTTTCAATATTTTCAAATGAGTATAACATGTTCTAAGTTCTGATTACAAAAATCTGTTTTAACTTTTTATCTCTAGTATTATCAGTTTAAATTTCAAGTTCCTAACTAGTAGTTTTACAATTTTGCAATACCTTTTCTACATGGTGCATTGTAATGGAAAGCAATAAAACACTAGGTAACTTTATTAATAGCATAGCATGTTCATAAGCATTTTCATTCGTGCAACTAATTTACATGTATTAGTATTTGTTTTTATATATTTTTCTTCATCTTTCATTTTAAAGCATGCTTTTATGGTGCTTCTACTACACTTGCCTCAGTTTCATGTGTTACTGTGTTTAACGTGTGCAGCGTACACTTTCAGCTTTTTGTGCCTTAAACCAGTAAATGTGTTGTGCATTATGATTTTTTTTAAATCTTGTGCCATCAATATGAAATATGAAAACAGTTGCTTAATGCCCAATGACAAAGAGACACAAAAAAACACAAAGGAGGAGATAATATGTTGACTGACTGTCGATATTTAGAACAAATCCACTCAGGGATGATACACGGTGCCAATTCATATAGTCAAATCCAAATCCAAACAAGTGCTCAAGGCATCACACATTACAAATGTTTGAATAAATAAACAGTTACATTAGAGGCAATATTTGATGTGTCAGAATGAAATTGATATCACTCTTGAAGTAGAGAAACAAATTCTCTCAGTTTCTCAAAAGATTTAAGTACTTTTGAATTCGAATCACACATAGTAATTAATTTGTAGAATAAGACAGAGAGATCCCCCTCCTCTCTCAGGCATCTTTGCCGCGTCCAGTACGTGCCATCTGATGTAATTGGCCATGTGTTGCTCGTCAATGTAGTGAACTACATTTATAAGGATGGCACAAGAGACTTACTGTAAATTACCATGAAGTCTTGCAAACTCTGCAGAAAGACATTTAGTGCAGTATTTATGACCCTTATGGTGCAGGGCAGCACAGCAAGTCACCTTGCTGTGCTGCCCTGGGTCACAGGGGAGGGGCAGGAATGAGCCTTATTTATTCAATATGACACATTCCTCTTCTTTCCCCTTGCACTAGCACCATTTTTGCAGCCTAGCACCAACGCAGGGCAGGCATTCTTCCAACATGGTGCAGGGGTGCCTATGTTGTAGGCAGGATTGTTTTTGTGCAGGAAGGGGAACAATCCTGCACAAAAACAATCCTGAGAGGCATTCTCCTTGTTTTATGGGCACAAATGGAAAGTGGAAAAACGAGGAAAAATCAAGATATTTCTCCTCATTTGGGCAGGTGTATCTTTTTGGTGCATTCCCGGTTTACCAGGTTTGGTAAATCTAGGAATGCGTCAAAAACCATGTAAGTGGCATGGGGACACCCACACAACATCCATGGAGTGTCTCTCTTGAGCAGAGTAATGCAATGCAGCGATTTGAGTGGCTTCAAAAATATGACTTTTGGTTTACGTCACTATTCCACCATCTTGCGTGGTTCAAGAACAACGCAACCAGGTCCTAAATATGGCCCTTGATCACCACAAACAAGCTGGCGCTTCTGGATGGGAACAATAGCAGCAGTGAAAATCGCCACATTTCCCTCCATTCCAACTATTCTTTATGCTGGAGTGGAGCAGAACAGAAAGTGAAAAGTATTGGTGTTTCACAAACCTGAGGATATCAGAGGCACACAAACAAAATTTACCTTGGCTGCGATGCCTAAGAAACATAAATCATGTGGTTTTTGCTCTTCTTATGTGACTAGGGCCACACCTGCAACATGGGACAAAGTGACAATAAAGAAGGGGCTTTTTACTTCCTTATCTCCTGTCAAATCATTTATTGGTAATCCTGATTTCAGTCCAGTGTTAGAGGAAGTGACGTTTGCTGCCTGGCAGGAGGCCGGATACAAGAGAATACATTTTTTCTTTCATCATGAAGACCTTAAATACTTTGGACAAACTTATGTAGAGCTGAAGCTGGATGAATGGGAGACTGTAATATCTCCAAAATAGGCATAGGATCACACTAAAAACGGCTAGATCATTAGAAAGTAGACTCCCTAATGCCATTCAAAATACAGCTAATACCAAAAACAGATGATAAACAAGTACTATCTTACATATTTAAATTCCTCACCACAAGCATGCAAGGCCCTGGGCCAGAAAAGGTGAGAGTGCGAAATTAGGAAGCCGCTAATGATCAACGAATGAAGAGAGGTGCACTCAAGAGCAAGAGCAACTTCATCTGCAGCTAATAAGGAATCATTGATAAAGATACTAACTTACTGGCACTGAACAGGGAAAGAGTGCATGCATGGGATAAAGCGAAGATTAAGGAGTGCTGAAGGCAATGTAAAGGTTTCAGCACTGCCTAAAAGTTGCTTTGTCATAGCCCAAATCTCATATAATATTGGAAAGAGGAGGTGGAGGACATAGGATTTAATGTTTGACACCAGTCTTATATTAGTCAGTCAACATATAAGAATTCTGGGCATAGAGGACAAGCTGTCAGGCCCTTTGACATCTCCCAGTGGAAAACTAAAAACATTGGGGCATATTAGCAAGACCGGCGATACAATTATCGCCATTTTAGGGGCAGGAAACTGCCGCTAAAGCAGCGATAATGGGCTTGCTAATATGCATTATAGAATTCCAATAGAAGCCCAGGTTAGATGTGCAGGACATCTAACCTGGGCTTCTATTGGAATTCTCTGCGGCATATAATCAAGCCCATTATCGCCGCTTTAGCGGCAGTTTCCTGCCACTAAAACGGTGATAATTTTATCGCCGGTCTTGCTAATATGCCCCATTGTTTTTAAGCAGAGTCAAGCAACATATTTTAGTCCAAATGGGAACAAGCAGTGCTGAGGACTATAGGTCAAGAATATACCAATATCGGAAATAATAGGCCTAAAAAAGATTTTCATGAAAATGTAGCAAAGAGGGAAAGAAATCAAGACATTATGAGCTCCATGTTGGTCATTTCTGTTGAGCGAGTTAAAAGAACTGATGTGTCTAAGACAACAAAGAGTCCTAAGAATCACAGTTCAGAAAAGGGTTGAGCCACCGGGCTCAAAGAGAGTCGGTCAGATAGCATGGTAAGGGGTCACTGGCTAGAAACTGCTTGTTATCCCATTCATAACGAATTCTGTCCAACAGCCTACGACGTTTAAGTCATGGGCAAAGTGGTCAATTGCCTAAGGTCCTTACCTCCCAGGGATGGGAATACTCATAAAATTCTCTCTCTCTCTCTCTCTCTCTCTCTCTCGCTCTCTCTTTCGCTTTTGTCTTTCTCCCTCTCTCTCTCGCAACCTCCGTCCCTCTCTCTTTTTGTTTCTCGACTGTTACATTCACAATCTTGACATCTCTCTACCTACCCCTCCCTCTGCCTCTCTCTACCTATTCCTAACTCACAGCTGTCTACCATTATACCGGTCTCTCTTTCTGCATCTCTGTTATCTGTTTTTCAGTCGTCTGTCTCCGTACATTGCTCACACTTCTTACCTCACTCTACTTCTCTATTTACCTCCTATAACCTGTTCTTACCACTTGCAACTTACTCTTACTTCCTGCTGCATCTGTCTTTACCTCTCCCGTCGCTTTCTATCTCACCTTTCTCTAGGTAATCTCTCTCTAGCTCTATATTGTTGTATCCGATCTCTTCCATCTATCTTAAAGACAGGAAAGCTCCACCTTTGTCGTTGTTCGGCTGGACAGTGGGCTTGTGCATGTGTATATATTTTTCAACAAAACACAAATAATTGTTCTTTAAAGTTCATATCAATCTCTGTTCCTATATTCTGCTTAACTGCCACATATTTCATGGCATTAGTTGTGTGAAGCAATGTAAGTGACATACTTTAAAATGAATACACATTCAAACTCAAACTCAAAACGTTTATTGAGAGCACTTCAAATATATGGCGCAAAAAGCTAATGTTAAAACTTGACTACAGTTAAATGGGCATTAGAACAACGCCTAATACTGCGTATATAACCGGTTTAATAAGCCTAGAATAAACTAGACTAACCATGTTTGCCTCCATTTTTATCTCAGAAAAACTAAAAACCTTTGGAATGGATACCTATGGATACAGCATGTAACAAATGGCTACAGTTACCACCAATCAAATGCAAACAAATGCAATGGCTTCCTGGGATAGATCTAAGGACTGCATTCAGTGCAATATTATCCTTGTTATTTTTTCAAGGTTATTTTGAGGTACCAAATAAGCCTAACAAAACAGATGAGGCCATGTCTCAGGCCTCAGAATGCTTATGTTCTGCCACGTGAACCTATCAAATATCACAAACTGATTTGTGTCTCACCCTGCACGCAATTAAGAACAATCCATAAAACGTGCAAAAACGATTTGTCAAAGATGTTGTGCCTTCTAATCTAAAAAGCAACTACTGGAACTTATGGACGTAAGTTAAGAACGTGTTTTATGGTAAGTGCACATGCATTTGAATCAAATATCATTAGCTCTTGTGTCTTGCGCAATTAAATGGTATTAAGTGCAATTGCAAGTGGAAATCAGATATAGTTTAGAGCAAAACAAAAATAATGACAATACAAAAGATCTATTTTCATTTTCAGGTTGAATATGTAGAAAAAAGTTAAAGGTTTTAAATTGATATAGCACAACTTGTCAACCGTAAGGGCATCAAGGCACTGTCCATGGGCACGCGGTGCTCTATATCGCATCGATTTACAGATACGCCAGTATTCCTGACGAGTCTGTATGTGCAAAATTGGTGCATTGCTGAAGTGTGTCTGAAAACAGAAGCAACTCCAGCAATGTGTCTTTTCACATGGGACAAGCCCCATGTGAAATGGTCTGCATCACTCCTTCAGCCTGCTTCATGCATGCATAAGATTTTGACGCAGTGGCGTAGTGAAATGTCATAGATTTTACTGCTTTACTACTACAAGGCTTTTTGTGGGGGAACAGCCACAAAAGAGCCTGACACAGTTATTATGTAGCGCAGGGGTTCAGAAAGAGGCAAATCGCATTGTAAATAGGGCGCAGTGTGGCGCATATATTATGCCGCCGCAGCGTCACAAAAAGTGATGCAACAGCGGCATAAAGGGCTCATAAATTAGGGCCTAAGTGATTTGCCCAGAATCACAGGTTTTTTCCGCAAATGCCAACAATCGAGCCCAGTTCCCCAGTTCTGGAGTTAGCAGATCTGGCCGCTGCGCCACAACCTCTCCCTACCAATGCATCAAAATGAAAGGCTTATGCCTACCAATCCACTCTGTCCTACTTTCCCTTTCTTTTCCCCTACATTTTGAACATACATATGCTTTTCAGTCTTAACCTTTTAAGCACGGCTTACAATAGCTCTTAAATTGATCTGGGAGTAATTAAAATAGAGTATTAATCTGGAATTAAAAGAATCAATGTACATACTTTCATGGTACTAAAAACATAAGTCAGGAAGTCAGACATGGCTAGGTACGTTCTTAAAATGCATTGTACAGCATACCAGTGACCCTTTCAGTGTGAAAGAAAGCATATTTTTACGAAAAGTCACAGGTTTAAAATGTAATAAAGGCACACATGATAAATGTGGCCCTCGGGCTGTCGAGTGAAGGAACGGGGCATTTACTGTATTTAGTGCCAAAACGACCCGATGTGTCTTTTTAACACCATTGGCCCAGAGGCACAATCCTATTTGTGATAGCACTTCTTTATTATCCCATGCGAATGAAATGTTTACCATGGGCTAATAAATGCTGCCAGAGACTGTGTAGGCTGTACATTAAGGCACGTGAATCGATTTTCCCTCAGAGGTATTCCCGACAAAATATTTTGGTCATGTATACTATTGCAGGGATTTACGGGTCTCTCAGAATTCTCTGGGCTACCAGCCCTGCTAAAGCCAATGTTTTATTCAAGTGTTAGACCCAGGAAGGTCATTGCTCTTTGCCTAATCCATGTGCACCATTTTTTGTGGTTCTTGAAAAGATGTATTTGAAGTTTGCATACAGTCTGACTCGTTTTTACTTTAAACTGCACATATGCTTTATTTTCACCTCCTCTGTCACTGTACGTGCCAAAACACATCAGTGAAAATGTTAAATACTCACATTCCTGAGTTTTTTTCCCCATGTTTTTCGAAGGGCATTTTATGAAATTTGGATTATGTTTGAAACAAGAGCTATTGGACATGTTTTTACGTGTGCTACAACACTGTGATATTGTTTTCCATGCCCCGTTACAATCAATCATAAACAGTTCTAAAAATGCCTCGAGACATTTTCAGAGATAAAGCCTAAAATGATGGACAGGAACAACAAAAATGACAGGGGCGATCCCTCCCTTTGGGGGCTGGGCCGTTGACTAACTGGATATTTCGGCCCCTCTGAACTCCCTTTTACATATAAATTGACGTTTTTATTTGACGCTGGCAAGGTATTTTATTTCATGTGCCTGGCAGTCAGCCTTCAGCCGCGGGTGTCAGCGGCTTTGAAGTGGGTGGGTGGAATTTCAATTTTGAGGCACGCTGGAGTGGGGGAGCGGTGGGCACAGCACCTTGGCTCAAAATGCGCATGTCGAGTTGGACAGTTGCCGTTCTCCTACCAGCCCGACATGCGCACTAGAGGCTTCCCGCTACTGCTCATTAGAGAATGGGGTTGCTCAAAGCTGCAGATCCTCGGTCTCCAAATAAGCGTTCAGTAGACACCTTGACACCTCTGTGGCCAGGCTTGAGTCACATTCTCCTGCTGACTCCATCCGAACCTTGTTTGACAAATAAAATAAAGCACGGATATGGTCGATCCCATGGAGTGAAGTCTATCTACTAGCGTGTGAATTCAGGTGAGCACCACTAATCCGTCCTGCGTACACAGCGAGATTTGCGGCTGAGGCACAAGTATTTGAGCTTGGTATGCGCCTGCGGTGTTTCTCTGCGTGCCACAGTCGGACGCTGCACAGAAATAAAACTGCTTGTGTGTATTTGGCACACAACTCTGACCTTCACTTACCAATTTGATATTACTTGCATTTTCAAAACGAGGAAGCTTATGCCCTCATTTTGAAATGTGTTTCTCCGCCGTGATGATTGTATTAATGTTGTTTTGTTTTGTATGTATTGTTTTGTAATATGGGCATGGAATAACTGGTGACATTACCTTTTATTTATTTATTTATTTGATGAGTTTTATATAGCGCTGGCTAGACCCGGAGGTATCAGAACGCTGTACATAAGGAACAGCGAGTTGCAAGGTACAATAATTAAACATTAGTTACACAATGATTACAAAGTAAAAAACAAGAGTTACTAGCGAAAAGCAAATAGGGATAGATATTAAAAACAAAATAACACAGTAGTATGCATCACTAGAGCGTGGCGTAACAGAGAAACAAAACATCATAAGGGGCAGAGAAGGTAAAGGGGACAAGAATCGGAATCTGTGATAGGTGAGAGGAGAGAAGGGGACCTGAGGGGGATTTAGAGTTAAGGCAGTCCAGCAAAAAGAGAAATGTTCGAAGGTCGCCAGGATGGAGTCCAGCAGGAAGAAGGAACGGGCAAAGGTCAACAAGATGGTGGATCGACAGAAACCACCCCAAAATGGCGGGATACACACCAGTCAAAACCCAGAAAAACCCAGAAAACCAAGAGAGCTGAATTCCATTGAGTAGATTCGGAGGGGGGACACAGCCACTGCACCAGTGGAGGGCGGAGGGCTGTAGAATGTTGCCCATTTGCGTGTACAGGCTCTGGACCGCGGGGGCATCAGTGTCGTCGATCTGCATGTCGTAGGTCAGGGGAAATCTGCCTGGGTGTAAGGGAGCAGTCTTAGAGAAAGGGAGACAGCAGCGCAGTCCAGGGGGGCGTGCCTCCCAGGCTCAGAAGGCAAAGAAAAGCCCGGGGCATTGCACCGCAGTGCTGTGAAAGCTCACCACCACTTCACCCGGTACCTGGAAAAAGACTCAAGGGTCCCAGACGTCCCACGGGAGGCGAAGCTGGAGGGCAGGCAGTAGGGCAAGTGGCAGCAATCGAGCCCGGAAAGGCCCGGGGATGATTAGGAGGGGTGAATCTCATCCCAGCTCCTCAACAGCTGTCCGGAGAACTCCACCAGGCATCAGCACTGCCAAGACTGGCTCCGTCAACAGCCGACCATCAACGATTCGTCGGAAGGCAGGGGTAGGGAGGAGACAGCAGCGGAGAAACGACTTGGCGTTCTTTTCCTCCAAACTTGACTGGCACGAAATATTGCTGGTTACAGCATGAGGGGTAACAGCAAAGCAGAAGAGAATTAGAAAATTAACACAAGCCTGATTATTTGTAGAACTGGGAGTGTTAGGTCATGGTGGCAGTGACATCAACGCTAAAGACATGAAGAAACACCATTAGAAGGCTTAGGCCATCGTTATCATGTAGATGCCATCATTCCAGAGTAGATTATGAGTAGGAAACACATTCCCAGTTCCATATTAGGTCAAGTGCCAAAGCCAGGATCTATCGCAATTCAATGGGCATGTTGTTCTATATTGATAGTGAAAGGGGCACCCAGTAGAGCAAAACCAGGTTTTCTGATTTAGGGGAATGATTGGGCTTATGTTTATAAGTCAGCTCAGAATTTTCTCCTTCATAATTAGATTTTGTGGGCCAGATAAAGTTTATGATTTGCATCCTCTGCTATAGTCAGACAGTGTCATTTCCTACGACTCTTGGACACAAGCTCAAACAGCCAGAGTTTGCAAGGTTCAAGCAGTGAAGCACAGTTAACAAGTAACCTGGCAGCCCTGTGTAGAGGATTTCGCAGTGGCTGCCGCCCCTTAAGCATGTTTGCTTTGAGGAGGAAAAGAATTTGCAACAATATTCACAAGATATAGAAGAAGGTCCTAGTTGCTGCCTTCAACTATTCAGCCAATGAAATTTCCTTAAGCACTAGACTCCCAGTGATTTTAGTATTTTAGCCGGATTGAGGAAGATCTGTAAGTGATGGCCAGGGGGTGATATCCCAGTGGGAGTCTACACAGCAGCAATTCCTGAGTGTTTCATCTTCAATGTGTTTGTGCGAGCATCATGCCTTAAGGCTTGATAAATGTTGCTGCTATTTTGTACAGGCTGAGACCGAGTGAGGACTCTGCGAGTAATATTTATATCAAAGCAGTCTCAGTTCACCCCTCCCCTCTTCGTGCATCAAACGACCACCGATGTTTTTTGCACAAGGGTGAATGAGGGGAGACAAACAAAACTAGATGGAGACCACACTTCATGACCTCTGCTATGTCAGGCTTGGGTCACATTTGTCCTGACTCTGAGGCCGAGCTTTGTTGACTGTTGTGTGTGATCCAATTGTTGAAGTGGGTGGGGGGAATCTGAAAGGCAGAGTTGAAATGCTTCAGCAGAAGTGTAAGACACAAGTCTCCTGTGCTGTGAAACCGAGGCAGGGGCAGACCGCTAAAACAAGCCTTTTGCCAGTGTGCCTGCTTCACAGAAAGAAATGTAAGTGGGCGCAAGTGATCAATCTGCAAATGTAAAGGGTACCTGGAAGCCGGTGTGAGCTTTAATTGATGGAATCACATGAAGCTTCCTGATACACATTTACTCCTTTTCAGAGGTATTGTAGGGGCTACTAGTTACAATGTAAAGTGTGTGCTTTTAAATGACAGGTACCATAAAAATTGCTTTCTGACGACACTCATTTATTCTTTTTCAGGGGAATTCTAAGGGAGCTAATGTGTGAAGTGTCTGTCTAATGTTTACTTGATGGTTGGTTGCTCTCAATGAGATATGCAGTGCCTTGTAGGGTGCACCACTACCTTTAAATGTTTATTCCTTGCTGTCTCACTGTGTCCAGTTCGACAAATCACAATAGTTTGTATTTCCTCAGTAGATTTATTTTCTAAAGATTTATTAATAAATAAAGTAATCTGTGAGGTACTTAGCCTTGTTACCTCGAAGTCTGTTATGAAGTTCTATGGTTATACTGAATAAGCAGCTACCTACGTTATTATCATATGACATTTCTTTTTTGATGTCATAACTAAACTTTCACAATTGCTTTATTAACCTTCTTGCTTTCTCAAATTTGCTCAAAAAGGCACAATTTGCCAACTCTTTTTCAAAAACTCTCCTTATGCTCGTCGGACTCGCTTGCTATGGTCATTCCCCACAGTGCACTGAGCTCCATCTTTTATGCCCACCCTTTTCAAACATCACCAGCCACCACTCTGAATACCAGCAGCTGTGCTTTTGGTTTTGGTTGTTTACACTTTTTTTTAAAGCACAATGCATCCTTGTGCCCATAGTGGCGGAACATAACCAAACCAAATTTGGCTGAATGCTAGAATTTTTCGTGGAGAAAGTGCTTTCATTATTTGGTGAAAATCCCTACAGCTGTTTCAGAGAAATTTGGGTTTGAAAAGGAATTTGGGGTAAGTTTGAAAGGATTAAAAAAAAGATATATCTGGACACTTGGTCTCATGGGAATCCTGCGGGGTCTCTCACTGTACAAACATTTTTTTAAATAGAGTGATCATGGGCCCATAGGACTGGTATCACTTCCTCAGGACCAAGAGATCTGATTGCCTGACTGCAATCCCTACAGAAATGCTGCAGTCACCATTAAAGAACACAGGGACTCAGCCCGAGGGTACTGCGGTACACCCGCATTACTCAGCATGGCCCTTATATGAAGTTGTGCCATGGAACAGTGCAAGCTTCACTTGATACAGTTTGCACCTTTTCAGTGTACTTTAGAAGTGCCCTTTGGTTACTATACCACAACACTGTGAAAAAAGTCATATAGTTGTGGGTTGGCTGCAGGTTCTGCAGGACAGGCTGTGCGGGTAACCCCCTCCCCACCCAGCGGGAAGTTGGCGGCTCACAGCAGATTGGATGCAGGGTTTGGCTGCAGACCAGTACCGGTGCTCAGTGACACACTGTGCATGTCCAAAGGCAGTGTTCAGAGAAGGATAGGAGTCACAGAAGGAGGTTGGGCGCAAGGCATGGCTGCAGGTTAAGCCCACGTTGCCACTTGCCTTCGCTACTGCCCCTGCTCTCTCCCTCTCTTCCACTCTTATTCGCATGCATGCTCCTGCCCCATACTTTCCTACTACATTGTGTTGCCATTGCACCTGTGGTGCCACTGCTGTCTTTTCCTGGTTCTGACCCATTCTCTACTGTCCCTGCGCATTGGGAGTGATAATCAATTATCATATTTTGGTCTAAGATTGTGGTATTTTGACAGTGCTAGGCTGGCATGAACTGTGAAAGATGAGCAAAATGGGCTCTTTTCTGGTACCGCAGGAAATCAGCAGTACCCAAAATGTCATTAAAATATATTTTAATTAGAATAATATTAATAACAGTGATAAAGCTGATTGTTAGGGTAGGTGATAGAACGCAGTGGCATGTAAAAGAGAAGTCACTCATACACAGATGTCTTAAATCTCACAATCTAACAGACCAGATGACCACAGTGTTCATTCTGGGAATGTGCTCTTCTCTATGTTGCATATGGCCAAAGGCCAGGCATGGATTGGAGTTGGCTGCAGTGGTTGGAATGGCCAGTAGCAGGAGGTTGGGTGCAGTGGCCAGGCCCTGATCCTAACCCCAGGCTGTGTATAGTCTTTGGCCATTTACACCAGGGGCTTGGCTGGCCCTGTGTGATGACCATAGGGCTGGCCACATGCCTGGCTCCTGCCTCAACCCCACACTGAACATGGCCAAAGGCAGATAGTGGTTATTAAAGGCCCACTCCCTTATAAGGACTTGCTTTCAGCTATTGCCAGTTACTCGGAAGCGGGCCTTTAATGGCCGGTCTTGCCTGCTACGGGGGGCTATAAGATTATATAAGGATAATTGTCATAACAGAACAGAATTTTTTTATATGTTTATAGTCTGTTGTAGAAGGATTGTGTAACCATTAGAGGTCCAAACTGTTGTTATATGTGTTCGGCTTTAGTATAGAACTATAACAGTCGTGTAGGCCTTTAATGGGTACGGTAGCCTGTTATGGCAAATAATAAGGATATATATTAATATTAATAGACAGACAAGACAAACAACATACATAATTTTTCGATCGTTTACTCATGGGAGTTTTTTTTTAAAGATTCATTACATTTTGTTTGGAGATTCAACTTGAAACCTAAAAAAGGGGCACGTAATCCCCCCAAAAAGAATTTTCTTTTACACACCTGCTTGTGTGCATTCAAATGCTGGTCCCTGGCTAAAGTACTTTGTCCTCCTGCTGAAATCTCAAAAGATTTTACGAAAGGAAATAGAAAGGCAGCAGACCCTGGCCAGAGTGTCAGTAGTGTGAAAATGCCACTGCCTAATAAAATTGAGAGGGTAGGAACTTCCTGTGTATACATCAAAGTAAAGATATTAGCCCATGAGATGGTTTTCTCTGTCACACATGCTGTACAATGATATCCAAAATCTCAGGAACATCACTACATCCTTCAAGAAACCTTTGTTATTTGAGCCCGTGATGAAACCTCTAGCTTCAAAGTCTAGATAAAAATACCCACTGACAGTAAAGTTTTCCTCAACAACTGCCGGGTCCCGCAGGACTCCCATGGGATTTCCGTGGGACCTGGAAAAGGAAGTAAAGACACCCCGCAGAAATAATGCAACAATACCTTGTTGGCACAATAGCTCCCGCAAAAGCACCACAGTTGTTTAAGGGAGTGTTAGACCTGGCATCATTGGCATGAGTCTCTCCTCCATTTTTTTCTGTGTGCCTCCTCTGTTTACGATGTTTTTGCTGGAATATTGCTTTGGGCACTGTGCCACTGCTGATCAGTGCCACAGTGCAAGTGCTCCCTATGTTAAATTGTTACATTGATTGGTGTTACCATGATTGGCTTGGTTGACTTACTGTTCAGACCCTAGTCTCGTGCACTGCGTGTGCCAAGGGCGTGTAAGTTAACTGCTGCTGGTGGGCTTGCAGCACTGGTTGTGCCACCCACAGAAGCAGCGTGTAAAATGTGTCTCAGGCCTGCCACCGCAGCGCCTGCGGGCAGTCCCTGACTGCCATGTCGACTTGGCAAGGAAACCTACTTGCCAGTCTCTAAACCTTCACTTTGCCACATTTCAGACACCTCTATGGTAGGCCCTAGGGCAGGGTGCATTGTTGTTAAAAGGTAGGCCATGCCCTGATGTGTGTGGCATGACCTAATAGTGAATTACAGCCATTTTCGTTTTTCACTATTGAAGGGCTACCTGCCTCCCATAGGCCAGAATGGGCAGACGGATTATTAACTCCATTATAATCTATCTGACTCAGGGAGCATGGTAGCAGGTCGAGTTTAGTATCCCTGAACTCAGAATTTAATAACACACCCTTTAGGATGGATGGTTTTTAAATTCTATGTTTGAAAATAGCCCTTTTAGAAAGTGCCTATTTTCTTGTCCAACTATCCACCGGTCTCTGCTGGTTTGGTGTGTGTGTCAGGGGCTGGGGGGCTCCAGAGGTCTGAATGAGTCAGTGTGGGGTGAATGAGGCATTTACACATAGAGTGAGGGAAGAGTAGCCTGCCCTGCCTGACACAATACTGGCTCCACCTCCTGCTGGGCGACTGATAGCCCTGCTCCTGCCAGTGACAATACTGGCTCCGCCTCCAGCTGGGCGGCTGAGGACTCTGCCCTGCTCAGTGAATAGGCCAGGTGCCTCCGCCTGGCAACACCCACAACAAACCTGAGTTGGTGGGAATTTCCCTGCTTGGACAAAGGGAACAAAGGGGAAAAGGGGTATAAGAGAAGGACCCCTGAACCAAGAACTCAGATCACTTCTGACAAGGAAACCTGTACCAAGGACAAGAAGCCTGCTGATCTAAGGACTTGCCTCCCCTTTCTGCCAGAGTGCTGTTTTGCTGTGGAGGAACCTGAAAGCTGCTTCTTTATTTTTGCCAAGGAACAAGGAGAGAGGAACTTGGTGTGTACTCTCTGAACACTTGCTAGGAAATCTCCAAGGACTGGAAGAGTGCCAGTCTCCTGTTGAAGTCACAGGGCCAAAGGACTTCACCATATACTGAATTGCTGAATTGCTGGAAAGTGTTGTTTCCAGTACACAAGGGAAAATCTGCAGTCTCGACGCCGCCGACGCCGCCGAATCCAGCTCGACATCGTGAGTAACGGCTCCAGTGTCCCGAGCCTTCGACGCCGCCCGCCGGGCCCGATCGACGCCAGCAGCAACGCCAGTGAGCAGTGGGTATCGGCCCCGGCTCCAAGTGACCCCGTCTCGACGCCGGTATCGACGCCAGTGAGGAGTGAGTATCGGCTCCACCTCCAAGCGACCCCGTCCCGACGCCGCTGCTGAACGCATCGACTCGACGCCCTTCTCGACGCCGTGAGCGCTGCTCCGGCCCGACATCCCTCGACACCGCTGCGGATTGACCCGACTCCGAGGCACGATCGACGCCGACCTCGACGCCGACATCTCGACGCCGTGGATCATCGTTTTCTTCGTTTCTCAAGGTACTGTACTTGTGGGGTCTGTTGCAACTCCAGGCTCGACGTAGCGCTCCTCGCGGTCGACGCCGAACCTTGGGAATCTTGTAGGCTCGACGTCGTGTGACTCCTGTGGGGGTTACATTGTTGCCAAAGAACTGTGCTCAGAAGAATACTTTGCTAAAGAACTATTTGCCAAGAAGAAACCTTACCTGAACTATTATTTTTCCTTCCAAAGAGTATTTATTAAGACTGTGGTATATTTTTGTCGTTATTTGGTCTTGTGCTAAGCCTTATATAAAAATACTATTTTTATAATAACTTCTGTGTCGTGTCCATCTGTAGTGTATTCACTTTATTACTGTATGTGGTCATAAATGCTTAACACACTGCCTCTGAGATAAGTCTGTCTGCTCTGCCAAGCTACCAAGGGGGTAGCAGGGGTTATCTGAGTGTGTAATCCCCTTGCCCTGACTGGAGTTGGTAGGTCCCTATTTGTCAGAAGTGTATACCTCTGCCAACTAGAGACCGCCGGTTCTAACAGGGAGGTAAAAAAAAAAACTAAATGAAATTAAATATTTCACTTGGCAGAAATGTAATAGTTGGATGCCATTTGTCATTGTAATTTCTGAGAGGCACCTGGAGAAAAACAAGCATGTGCAATGCAAATAGGTCTCGCATTTGTGAGTTAGAGCTATTGACGTTGTAAATGGCAATGTTTTTTACCTACACGTTTTATTTTTGGAGTAAATGTATGTAGTGTTCAAAATCCCCTGGAAAGGTCCTGCACTTCATAATAAATATATTGAAAATTATGCAAAGTGTGGATTGTGTCAACAATTGCTTGACACGTACCTCATGGGTGAAGTGTACCACACATGCACACCATGGTGCTTAACTAATGTGAAACTCATTAATAAAAGAAGTGCTTACAGACTAACCAGCACTCTGATCATAGCATGTGAATCCTAATCCCGGCTTCTCTTTAATTTTCTAGACTATTTGACTCACTCTCCTGTGTCTTGGTTATCCCCCAAACACTGGGAGGCAATGAAGTTTGCCAAGGGGGCGGGGAGCAGGGGGGCTTCGACGGTACATGAAAATGTATTCATTGCCTAGTTGTCAGAGGTCGCCCGGTGCTATTAGTTAAAAGTGTGCAGATTTCATTAAGATATAAGGAGCACATTACTCGCATCTATGTGAAAATCAACATTAACTAAAGAAAATGCCAGAATGCGTGTCAGTTTTCACAGTGTTTTAGACAGTACTGGTTGCTTAGTTCCATTGCATTAATTTTTTTATGTATTCTTTAACACAGCATCCAAAGTAGGTTACCTAATCCCAAAGCCCCGAGTTGTTAAATGACCCATAGAAGGGAGTGTTTTACAGTTGAGCAAATGTGTCTAAATGTAATTTTGGTAGTGCCATGGAATGATCAACCAAAGAGGTACTCGAAGAGCAGGTATTTAACTACACGTTCAAAACATACAGTATTGTAGCTGTTGTTTATTTGTACACCACCACCTCTCTGAATGAGTTTAACA
Organism: Triturus cristatus; assembly: GCF_964204655.1. Classification (NCBI taxonomy): domain Eukaryota; kingdom Metazoa; phylum Chordata; class Amphibia; order Caudata; family Salamandridae; genus Triturus; species Triturus cristatus. The sequence goes on along the minus strand of NC_140588.1, from coordinate 851,490,395 downwards.
CAGAGCTCCATCTACCAGACAGTGCTCACAGAGGGGCGACTAAAGCACAGAACAAAATGTATTCATTTATCTTGAGTGTGAAGGCACCCAGAAGGCTTAGGTGCCCGCCCGGAGGGGCTAGGGATCCCAGCGCTTCTACAGACTCTGCCGTGCTCCTCTGCACCAGCAGGGCACAACTCAGAATCTGCAGCTTCTGCTAAGAATAGATGAGGGGGATGAGGTTGGGGCATTCAGGAGTTGCCTGCAGATTTCCAGGTTATTGAAAGTGATGATTCTGACATGAGGCAATGGAGACTGACTTTATCTGTTTGTCTGCACCAGTCTATTTCTTTACCATCTACTGGGCTCACTGTCATGTATGCATTCATCTCTCTTTGTTAGAGGTGTGCGAGCCAATATATTAATTAGCATATAGAGCCAGCCGGAGACGAGCCAAGCGTATACGTGCCAGTGGGCGAGCCGTGAAAACGATCGGCATGTTAATCATACAGTAAACATGATGTAAATGTGCGATAATGTCTCTTCAGAATTCAAAAAAGTGCATTTCATTAGCGCGTCACCTCAGTACATAAGATTATAGCACTGCATTGAGAGGAAGTTATTAAAAGTGCTTGTTTTAAGCATGAGTTAAAACACTGCCGCCAGACAACAATGCCATTTGTGAACTAAGAGGCGTCAGTTGCCATGCATACCCCGAATGTTGTCTAGAGTCTTATTATATTTAGAGTAACATTAAAATCTAGTTCGTTAGACACGAGAAGTTTTTGTGCAGCACGCATCTTGAACTCGCATATTTTAAGGTGACAATAATAAAGATGAAAATCGAAAGTGCTGGCAGGCAAGAAAACACGAAAAGGGAGTGGAGGGTGAGAAGTCACAGACTGAGGGAGGGGGCGGTGGGGTGGGGAGACAGGGAAGAAAATAGTGTTAGGAGTAAACGGGCCAATAGCCATGGAAGGATACAAATGATGAATGAGGAGGGACTAACAAGCCTCAAACCATTCGGAAGGCAGCATTTAAGACAAAAGCCAATGGGCAGGGAGTGGGCGAAGCTTCCATGAAGCTTCCACACTACAGTATATACTGCATGCCTTGCAAAGCGATCGCAGCGCATTCACGCTGCAACGCTAGGCAAGACCTAAAAGAAAATAGTGTCAGGAGTAAAGGGGCCAATAGCCGTGGAAGGATACAAATGATGAATGAGGAGGGACTAACAAGCCTCACACCAATCGGAAGGCAGCATTTAAGACAAAAGCCAATGGGCAGAGAGTGGGCGGAGCTTCCACAAAGCTTCCACACTACTGTATATACAGCATGCCTCGCAAGCGATCGCAGCGCATTCGCGATGCAACGCTAGGCGAGACCTAATGAAGCACTCTGCCTACTTTATTAGCATCATCCCAAGATGTTGATGCTATAGCTGTGCCTTCAACATCTTTGGAACTACTATCAAATAGTCTGGAGAAGGAAACTCTTGTGTGGCCATTTACATTAAAGCCTGGGCAAAAAATATAAATGCCCCAAATGTTGCACGCACACTGTATAATCAAAAATGTCATTGCATTGTATTAGGAAGCACTTAGGAGCAATGCATGCAAATGAGATTGCCCAGGCCGAGTTACAGAAAGATTATCCTTCATACAAAGGAGTTTATAAGTGAGAAGCAGAAATGAAAGAATCTAGTATGCATGTAAGATTTCACAACATACTGCAAAGAATGCCATCAAAAGTTGTGCTCTAGCAAGACTTATAACAGTGTTTGTTTTTAAAACGATGAACACCACACTTAAAAAAGTGCATGATGAAAAATTCTATAAAAAACAAAAAAAATGTTACAACATTATAATTTAAAAAAAAAAGTTTTCACAAAACAAACAATAAAAACTTTGAATGTCACGGTGTACGTTCCTGTCCCCTACTCTCTATTCTCCTTTTGTATACATCAGCTGTGTTTCGTGTTCCCTCTGTGCATAGCTTGTTCCAGCTCCTCCTGACCCTCCACCCTGTCTTCCTGCCCTCCTTCCCTATGTCCCCTTTGTTTCGTGTTCATGATGTCTCTTTCTCCCTCCTACCCTTTGTTGTCTTTTGTTAGCAATGGTACATGCCACCTCTGATCAGTTTGTAATCTCTACTTTTATCGTTTTCTGTTCTGCCCTAGGTTATTAATATGTGTGTTCTTTTTTCTCTCTGTTCCCTCTTTGATGCCTTCTGCTGTCACTGTCCTTCCTGACTGCCCCTGCCTCTCAACTATCACTTTCATTACCTGTGTGACATGACTGTGCCACCCTACTCTCTGATCCATTATTGTCGTACTTTAGAATTTGGGACCGCGTAGGAGGCAGGGCCCTACCCCTGTCTATCCCGGTATTAGTGAACCGCGAATGGTTAATGCTTTATGTACAAGTGTTTTTTGTAACGTTTCAGCTATGAATGCACTATGTATACGCTATTTCACATCACTACGTGGGTTCCATTTTGTAGCGGTGGCCATCTTATGGTTGCCCTCACATAGGCTATATAACATGAAGCGAAAACGGGCCTTTTAGAGCACATGTGGCTTTCTTTGACTTTTCTGTGACCTGGGCAGCTTGGCTCCGCTGCCCCAGGTCAAACTGGTCTCACGAGTTCCCCGTCCTCTGGCCACCTGTGATTAGCATCAGGGCTTGACACACCATAAAGTCTTTTCATCCTCCACAAGCCTCCGGCTAATCTCTTTCACACCTGACTGTTCCTGCTTTATTGCTTGTTTCCCAAAACAGGAGATGCTCATGTTTATTGGGGCCTATCGATATCTGATGTGGGATCTGAGCCTTGCTGTGTAAATAATTACGGGCTTGCTTAACTGGAATGTGGGATGGTCATCATGACTCTGCCTTTTCGTTTTGTAATGTATACTTTGAATGACCATACCATAAACCTAGGAATGTATGCCTGAGGCAGGAAATTCTGTATTTAAGGAGAAGCCCGTTTCTGTGATTTTCAGCAGTCTCCTGAGAACATACACGCTGTTGTACTTCTAGGACGCCTGTAATTGGTCTGCAGCCAATAAACTGATCTTTGACTTCACCCAGAAGACTCTGTGTTTCTGTAGGTCTGACACAGGAAGAACCCCGAAGTCATAGGGTGTGTTCCCCTGCACCGCTGGGCTTAAAATACCCAGTACTTCAGTTGGCGCCCAACTCGGCGCGATTTCAGCGGTACCGGTCCAAGCCAGAGGTTCGTGAGGAGCTTCGTGTGGAAATTCTGGAGGAAGGCCGCCACTTCATCGACCCCTGCATGTCGACATGGTCCGAAAGTCTTTTCTGCGAGGTTCTCCGCGTCCCGACGGCTACAAAGGACTGCTGCCCTGATTAATCGCCCTGTATTGGACCCTTGACGATTTTGGTAGAGCGAAACAATCGAGAGAGTCTTCTGGTGACGCCATTGATCATCGATATTCAGTTAAGTATAAGTGGAGCGTCTCCTAATTTGTTTGGTATCCTTCGGGATAATCTTGGTTTATTTGGAGTTTGCAAACCCCAAAGCCAGAGGACTCGTGTATTCACGAGACTATCGTAATCGATAATCCTCTGAAGTTGGGAACTAGACTAGTGAGCAAAGATGCCTGGTGCTAGTGTATTTGGAAGACTATTTTGTTTGGGTTGTGGAAGGGATTTCCAGTTAGAGGATTCATGTCCGGTTCCTCCAATTGGAACTCCAACTTATGAGCTTTATGTAAAACATGGCGTGGGCCCCATTGCATATAATGAAATATGGATCCGATACACCAGAAAGGACGGTGTTTTAAAATGGCCCCAATATGGTAGTTTCGATACAGATATCTTAGATAATTTGGAAGTTAAATTATTTAAAAAGAAAGCCCGGCCGGCGATATTTGATTCTTTCCGCCTATGGCGAAAGGAAGCCAAACAGAAGGAAATTAAGCTAGCGAAAAGAGATAAGAGAGAGAGAGAGGTATGTCAGTGATGCAAGCAGCTGTGCAATTTAAAGATAATGAGGAGGAACAAATGAGGGAACAGTTGCATAGACAGCGCAAACTAGGGATTGATAAATGTTACCCTGTTTTGTCACCCCTTGTGCAAGATGACACAAAAAAGAAAGAGAAAGATTCCCTAATGTCCCATTTGTTAAGTTCGCCACCCCCATATGCGCAAAATGCCACAGCACCTCCACAGCTTGTAAATGTACAGCCTCCAGTAAATATGCCGCAAGCCTTCCCGCAGCCGCCAGCTCCTCTTCAGCTGGCTCCTATCCCTGCAGTGCAGCCCTCTCAAGGGCCGCCGGTTTTGTTACCTGTTACCCCCGCGCTTCCTGCGACTTTGTCTAACACGCCAGCGGTTTCCCCTGGCGCTCTTTCTTATACTACCCAGGTACCTGTATCTGAATCTGTTTTTCTTCCCTCTGTTTATCCCCCCGTTTTCGCCTCAACTTCTCCTTCAGCACGACAACGACTGGCTAATGTAGTTACTAGTTTAATGTCACCTCTCTTTGGGTCATCTAGTGCGACTCCTGGTTTACAACGTAAGCAATTGCGCAGTCAGCTACCTGGTCCCGAAGAGAAAGAGGTGTTAGATCATCTGGCGCGTAGGTGGATTGGTTTCCCTTCACTCTATGATGTGGAATCGGTTGTTAACGTTTTCCACCAATGGGATGCCCTAAAACAGAGGTATGTATTTGATAAAATGTGTGAATTCCTCTGTGAAGAATTGGAGGATAATGGTGCAAACCCAAACCCACAGGAATTGTGTCGAGTGCGATTTGATTTCGAAACGGGTGTAATTGTGGGCCCCAAGGTAGATAAAGCAGTTGTGACTTTACTGTCCCTCAGAAATGGCGATTGTCAGCAATCATTGTTCGAACAGGAACTCCCTGTGGGGAAAAAGGTAAAAGCGCGCCAATATCCGATGCGTGAGGTTCCTCCAGTTTGGAGACCTGGTGATTTAGCTGCTAACCCACCTGTTCAGCCACATTTTCAGCGTGTTTGGGTGCATGTCCCATGGAAACGATCTGAGGTGTTAGCGCTCAAGCAGACATTGCCTGATCCCCATAAAAACCCTGCAGGACATTATAAGGAGCTATCACAAACTGCAGAATCGTGTGTCATGAATTTGGCTGACATAGATATGTTATTCGGGAATGTTGTTCCACAGCCTTTATGGGGATCCATTCGTAATGTAGATCACGCTGCAGAATTGGGTGATACATGGGCTAATATTGTTGCTGCAGACGCTAGACAAGTTGGTGGTGCGAAACCTGAGCCTTTGGTAGCAGAGCTTCCTGGTCGAATTATTACCTAAATGAAAACTATAATGCCTGCGATGCGCGTAAATTGGGATAAACTATCCGCATGTAAGCAGAAGAAAGATGAGACAGTGTCTGATTTCTTTACCAGGTTTGAAGAAACGTTTATCGACCACAGTGGTCAAGACATGAGCACTGAAGGTGGCCAACGGTTATTTGTTGATAAATTTGTGCAGAATCTACTTCCTGAGTTGTGTAAGAAATTAAAAGACTCAGAAAGTTCCTGGGCTGTTTCCTCTTCAGCACAAATACTGGCTAATGCACAGTATTATGAGAATAGAGACAAAGATGAGAAGGACAGAACAGATAAGAAAACGAAAGAACTAAAGACAAAGGTCCTTTTGCAGCAGGCCTATCCGCCACGTGGAGGACAGAATAATTATAGGCAAACACAAGGTATCTATCATTTAAAGTTCTGAGGCCCTAGGATCCCAGGTCCTGGAGAGTATTGCTCAATTCCATTAGAATGACTTCTCGAGGGAGTAGACTCAAGGCGCTGGACCTCTATGGCCTTAAAGATTCATGAGTTTTTGTAGTAGTGAGTCAGACACCCTCTCTCTTGTAATAAACCATATTCAGGCTTTTAGTAGAAACAGAAAGTTCTTTTTATTCGTGGTTTGAATGAACAAAAGAATCAAACGAACATAGACAGCCAACACGTGTTTCGCCCCCTAGGCTCAGTTGAGGCCGGGGCTTTCTCAAGGCTGTGCGAGGATGAAGGAAAAAAGTACGAAAAGGAATTAGTCCTGGAAAAAATCAATAAGTGAGCTAAGAGAAGTTAGTGTGACCACTCCCTGTGAGTAGAGGATATATTTAGAGAGGAGGAAAGTGAAGGCGTGATGTTGGGCCCTGCTCGTGACTATAGGTGAGTCTGAATGTGACAAATTGCTTTGAAGATATAGTGAGCAGGTTAGTTTTATTTAACTACTATTCATTCCAAGGTCGCGTTTAAATAGACTTGGTGACCTATGTAAGGAGAGAAACGCTGTGCTGGAAAAGGTTGGTTGAAGTTGGTGGAATATAGAGTCCAATACCCAAGAACTATGAATAAGGCAGAAGAGTGCGAGCATATTTATACCTGGGGATGTACTTTCAAATTATTTTCGATTTATAATATCTCAAAAGGTCATAATATCTTCATTTATCTTGTCATTCTTTCCACAGGTTACGTGTAAAATACAGGTATACCAGCCTCTGCATAAGACAATATATATGTATACAGAAACGAAAATTGAAACAGGCAAAACATACATTGATATTCAGAAGTAATCATGCAAAGTAGTTATTTATACAATTTGCATTATTTATACAGAGGACACTCCGGTAATGCGAGTTCTAGTTTTTTAGCCAAGCCTTAACATTATTATAAACATTGTGGTCTTATTATCCTTGTTTGTCCCCTCTATTATGTATTCAACTAGAATAAAAAAGTTCTAGGGGCCCAATGGTTGATTTTATGCAGGCAGAGGTTATTTCGGTCGGTTAGATCGGTTGTGAGGAGTAAAATAACCCGTTAACAGGAGAAGCATAATGGCCCATAATGGGGGAAAAAAAAAGGTTCTATTTAAATAAAGGACTAAATCGCCAGCTGGATTTCGTTACCGAGACATTGCCTACAGAGGGTCTACTTACTTTCAGGCATGAGAACAGGATCACGGCGAGAATGCCGTCTCTGATGTTCCTCCGTGCGGTGTGCTCGCGTTCTGGTCTGCGGCCATCTTAAAGAAGGTTAATGCGACCTGTCGCGTGTTTTTCACGTCAGATGGGCTCGTTTTGTCGCGCCATCTTGGAGTGTGGTTATGTTAGTTTATCGGGATGGTTAGTGTCTCCGATCGTAATTATTTATTGTCGATTATTGGAGAATCGACTTTCTTCCTTGTTTGTTATGTTTGAATTCACTCTGATTGTCGCAATTGGTATAAATTGGAGGAGTATTTAAGTATGATTTTATTTATTATTATTTAGCGCGATCGACTATACATAATTATGTGAATAGTCCGCGCCTACCTTGAGGTATAGTCTTAGAGACTGCATGATCTCCAATCAATTCAATTGAATTAATCAATGTGGGCTCGGGATTTGTTAGAAACGCCGTCGCCATCTTCGAAGTTGCACAAGGGCAATGAAAAGTTTAGATTAATTCACAGCTTTAATCTGTATTTATTAAAAAGCAGTGATCACGTATGCGATGGGTTTATTTTACTCCTTTAGTTTGAATTTGCGAGTCTTGTATTGGAATTGTGTTTACAGTGTTATTTTGGATATTAATTTCCGCGGTGTTATGGTGAGAAGGAAAACTCAAGAAAGGGAATATTTTGTAATTATACTTCCCATTTATGACGCTGGATGCTCTTTGTATTCAATGGAATGTAGTAGGGCCAGTAAGGGGAAACGCGGGAGATAATTAAGACTATCAGATCAGGGAGCAAATTGGTGGACAGACAACAGGAAAACAACAGTGCATTGAAAGACTGAATATACATGTATGCACATAAGTGTCCTCATCAATGTGACTAAAAATATTTTGACATTCATTTCAGTCTTTTCATTGGCTTTCGGAAGTGACCAGTGTCTTATTACAGCCAGTGATGCCACTCATGGTCTTTATTAAGGCCAAATTCCACAGTTCCACAACGGATTATGTAAGAGCTTTCTTTCTGTCTCAGGCGTTGTTCCAGGTTTCCTCCTCTGTCAGATTGTCGCAACCTTTCTAAGCCACAGAAAACAAAGTTCCGATTATGATCATGGTATAGGTTGTAGTGCTCAACTAAAGGTTGTCTATCATCTGTTTTGTGGATATTGCGATAGTGTTCCTGTATCCGCTTTTTGAGTGGGCGGGTTGTGCTCCCAATGTAATGTTGACCACATGGACATGTGATGAGGTAGATCACATTAACACTCTCACAGTTGATGAAATCTTGGATGGTAATTGTGTGTCCATTTATTGTTGTTTGTTGTAGTTTTGATTGGCCTAGTTTACATATTGAGCAGTTGGAACATGTGTAGAATCCATGTGGTTTCTGTAGAAATGTTGTCGTTTTTTGTTTGGCTTCGAAAAATGATGGACATAGTGAGTCTCTCAGATTTTTACTTCTCTTAAAGCTGAGTTGTGGTTGATCTTTTATTACAGATCTGGTGGTTGGGTTTAATGTTAATAGATTCCAGTGTTTTTTGAGAACTTTTCGTATGTGATGGTGACCGTTGTGAAACGGGGTAAGGAAACGTATGCTAGATTCCGTCTCCTTCTTTTTCCTGTTTTGTAGAAGGATGTTTCTGTCCAGAGTGGAGACTTGTTGTTGAGTGTTTGTAAGAGAACTGGTGTTATATCCTCGTTGGGCGAGTCGTGATGTAATGTCCCTAGAGTGTATTTCAAATCCTTGGTCTGAGCTGCAATTGATTCTGGCCCTGCGAAATTCTCCTGATGGTATGTTTTTGATGGTATGCTGTGGATGGCTGCTGGTCGCATGTAGGATGGAGTTAGCGGCTGTGGTTTTGCGATGAAACTGTGTTATTAGGGAGTTGTCTTCAACAGATATTTTTACATCCAGGAATTCTATTTCATTTTTAGATATGGTGTAGGTGATATTGATATCCCATTGGTTTGGTGTCAAAGTGCTGAGGAAGTTGAGTAGATGTTCTTCGGATCCTTGCCATATTAGCAGCACATCGTCGATGTACCTTCCCCACATGACTATGTTCTCGGAGAAATTTGGGTCGTGATCCTTCCAAATCCAGTGACGCTCTACTTCCCCCATAAAGATGCAGGCGTATGGAGGAGCAAATTTTGCCCCCATCGCCGTACCTTGGGTCTGTAGGTAGTAGGTGCCATTGAATAGAAAAAAGTTGTTATATAGGCAAAATTCCAGGAATTCTAGAATCATGTTATTTCTCGCTGTAAAGTGTACTGATCTTCCTAGTAAGCATTTCCTTACTGCCGCTATACCATCAGGATGTCGAATTGATGTATATAGACTCACGACATCAATGCTTGAGAGGAGGTAGTCCGGTTGCCATGTGATGTTATTCAGCTTCTGAAGTATATCCTTAGTGTCCCGGATGAAGGAGGGAAGGTCTCTCATGAACGGCTGTAGTTCTTCATCAATGTATGCCCCAATCCTGGAGCATATGGAGTCGATACCTGCAATGATAGGTCTTCCTTTGGGAGGTGTGCCTAGTTTGTGGACTTTAGGCAGAAGGTATAGAGTCGGAGTTACTGGCGTGTCTATGAAGAGGAGTTGTTTTTCTGCCAGTGTGAGAAGGCCTTTTTCATACCATTTATTCAGTAAGCACTGCAGTTTGTATTGTATGTCTTTAGTTGGATTGTTTGTCAGTTTGCTGTAGCAGATGGGGTCTTGCAATTGGCGTTCGGCTTCTTGAAGATAATCCGAAGTGTTAAGGATGACAATATTGCCCCCTTTATCTGCTTCCTTAATTGTTAATGAGGAGTCATTTTTAAGTTCCAGTAGTGCATGTTCTTCTTCTCGTGTTATATTGCGTGTAAGGTATTTTCGTTTGGACAGATATTTGCGATGTTCAGATATCAGGTCATTACTCACTGCCGAGAAGAAGGTGTCTATTGGATTACCAGATGGTAAGATTGGCGTAAACTTGGATTTGCCCCTAAGTGTTGTGTTTTTACAGTAAAAGATGTCGATATCCAATTCTTCTGCCGTGCTTGTAAGGGATTCCAGGTCGTCTGTTGGAGCATCCGTAGACAGGTGGGTTAATAGATTAATGTCTTCTAGATCTATCCGCATGTAAGCAGAAGAAAGATGAGACAGTGTCTGATTTCTTTACCAGGTTTGAAGAAACGTTTATCAACCACAGTGGTCAAGACATGAGCACTGAAGGTGGCCAACGGTTATTTGTTGATAAATTTGTGCAGAATCTACTTCCTGAGTTGTGTAAGAAATTAAAAGACTCAGAAAGTTCCTGGGCTGTTTCCTCTTCAGCACAAATACTGGCTAATGCACAGTATTATGAGAATAGAGACAAAGATGAGAAGGACAGAACAGATAAGAAAACGAAAGAACTAAAGACAAAGGTCCTTTTGCAGCAGGCCTATCCGCCACGTGGAGGACAGAATAATTATAGGCAAACACAAGGTATCTATCAGCAGCCCCAACAGTTTCATAATAATCAGCCAATGAATGGGTATTATCAACCACGAATCCCTGTAGGTCCCAACCAATGTTCATATTGCAAAGAGGAAGGTCATTTTAAATATAGTTGCCCTAAATGAATGCAGCGTAACAGTAATGCATATGGCACAAGAGGTAGAGGTGGTCAGCAAGCTCCTAGGGGTAGAGGGCGTGGAAATGCTCCCCAGAACGCGCAGCCTCTTCCGCCTCAAAATACCATAAATAGCTTTGATCAGCAAGCCAATGCGACTGGTAATACAGCTCAGTACTACAATAATGATTATTATGCAGAAGATGACAATGTAGAAGATGATGATTACTAGGACCGCCGTAGACAGAGAGAGGGAGTTGTTTCAGTGCAAGTGGATCAGAGTGGACCCTATGTTAAAGTAACTACAGCAAATGTAACGGAGCCCTTTCTGCTGGATACTGGTGCTGCAAAGAGTTCAATCATGCATTCAAAACTCCCTGGCGCGCCTTTGTCTGGTGAAATGAATGTCTCAGTAGGTTTTTCTGGCGCCCCAGTTAAGAACCCGATTTCTAGTCCTATGTCACTTTCTGTTGGACCTTGTGAGCTAAAAGCACCCCTCATTCTAACAACAGGTTGTGGTGAAAATTTGCTAGGCTTAGATTTGCTAAAAAGATTGCATGCAACACTATATTGTTCTCCCTTAGGAGTACAACTTACATTAGGTAAGAAAGTGATTTCTCCAATGTATTTGTCTAAAAACGCAATGCCACCTGAATTGTCATCCCTACTACTGGTCCCAATGATGTGGGTCTTTTGGAAATACCGCCATATGTGGTCACTTTAAAAGCCAATGTCAGATTGCCACGCATTCCCCAGTACAAGATCTCCAATGAAGGTCAGAAAGCATTGTTAGCAATTGTCAGTGATTTGATTAAACAGGGTGTAATTGAAGAGACAAGAGGCAACGTTTGCAATAGTCCTGTTTTACCTGTCTTAAAACGAACGGACCCTTCACAGCCACCTGTTTACAGATTTGTGATTGATCTTAGAGAGGTTAATAAGATTGTTGTACCACAGTTTCCAGTTGTCCCTGATATAACTGCCTTGTTAACCATGATTCCAGCCTCCGCTGCATGGTTCTCAGTAATCGATCTAAAGAATGCTTTCTTTAGCATCCCAATTGCAGAGGAGAGCAGAGACATTTTTGGCTTCAGTTTAGGAGGTCGCAGCTTCCGCTTTAAACGCGCTCCCCAGGGCTACTGTGAGAGTCCATCAATATACAGTCAGGCTTTAAAAGCGCAGCTTGATGCACTGGTTTTACCCAGTGGCGCTATCCTCATTCAGTACGTCGACGATTTACTAATCGCCGCGGATACTGAAAAGATTTGCAAAGAAGCTACATTGTCATTGTTGCGTCATTTGTCTGCCTCCCATCACAAAGTGTCTCTCTCAAAGCTGCAATATTGTCGACAAGAGGTGACCTACCTAGGTCATCTCTTATCGAAGGAGGGAAGGAAACTGACCCCAGAAAGAATTCAAGCCATTGCACAGTTGAGTGTGCCAAGAACACAGAGAGAAGTGCATGCTTTCTTGGGCATTACTTCATACTGTAGGCATTGGATTCCTAATTTTTCCTTGTTGGCAAAACCTTTGTTAGCATTAACATGCAAAGACACACCGAATCCTATCCCATGGTCTGAAGAGTGTCAGAAAAGTTTTTGGGAATTGCGTGATGCATTGTGTTCAGCTCCTGTGTTGGGTACCCCTGACTACAGCAAGCCTTTTACATTGTATGTTCATGAGAAAGATGGTTGCGCATTATCAGTGTTAACACAGCCCTTTGGCGACAGACCGCGTCCATGCGCATACTTTTCGTCAACCTTGGACCCGGTAGCGAGGGCATTGCCAAGTTGTCTGAGAGCCACAGCCGCTGCAGCTATGTCTATTCGACAGTCTGCTGGACTAGTAATGGATAGTACATTGATTGTTATGGTTCCACATGCTGTGGACACATTGTTAAACAGGACCAAGACACAACACTTAACTAGTGCGCGATTATCTGGTTATGAGCTGACACTGTTAGCAAACCATATATACATAAAGAGATGCAACACGTTGAATCCAGCTACACTATTACCAATCCCAGCAGACCTAGATGACATTGAGCAACATGATTGTCTGTTCAGAACAGAAGAAGAGACGAAAGGAAGAGTAGATCTCAAAGATACTCCCCTGACTGAGTGTGATGGTACTTTATGGGTGGATGGTTCGTGTTTCAAGCTTCCGAATGGTGATACGACTGCTGCATATGCTATCACGACTTTGCACACGATTGTGGAAACTGTGCGTGTGCCACAAAATTCGGCTCAAGCAGCAGAATTGATTGCCCTTACGAGAGCATGCGTGTTGTCTGAAGGAATGAAAGTGAACATATACACTGATAGCCAGTACGCCTTTGGCGTGGCTCATAGTTTTGGGCGATTGTGGAAGGAACGTGGGTTCCTGACTTCGCATGGAGCTAAGATTCAGAATGGCAAGTTGGTGAATGATCTCCTTGAGTCGCTGACCCTACCATTGCAAGTTGCGATTATGAAATGCAGTGCGCACAAGAAAATCACTGATGATGTTGGTCGTGGTAACGCGTTTGCTGATGAAGTCGCGAAAGAAACAGCAAAAGATGTAAAGACTCGAATGTATGTTGCAGGCCCTGCCAGATGGGTTGGTGATGTTGGAATGTGTGAACACACAATAGAGAGTGTAAAGTCCCTTCAAGCTGAAGCCACAGAGAAAGAGTTAAGCAAGTGGAGAGAAAGTATGGGTAAGTTAGATGAGAATGGTTGTTGGATTGATTTGTCAGAACATAGGCGATGGTTGTTACCTGATGCATATGTGCTTCCAGTGGTTACTATGGCACATGGAATGGCACATATCAGTACGAAAGGAATCTGTAAGTTGTTGGCTCCAGTATGGCAGAATGCTGGAATTCCTAAGTGTGCAGAGAACGTGGTCAAGAATTGTATGGTATGCTTGAAGTACAACCCTGGTAGGGGGACCCCAACTCCAGCTGGATTAGTAGAGCGCTAAAACGGCGCTCTAAAACTAAAATTGGCCAAAATCCAGGCAAGCACCGGTCTTAAATGGCCTGATGCTCTGCCTCTAGCACTCCTGTCCACTAGAATGACCGTGCATTCACGAGTGGGACTTAGTCCCTACGAGGTCGTTTTTGGCCGCCCGGCCAATGTATGGGGTGTGCCAAGACCGACGAAATTCAGTGAAGTCGAACACCCAGTACTGCTTGATTACTTGTATGATTTGACGGTTAAACTGCGTGTTTTACATCAACAGGTGCATGATACTCTCCCCCCGGCCTCTGAGGCTCCAGGACACCCCATTGACCCTGGCACGTGGGTCTTGGTGAAAAATTTTCAGCGGAAAACCAACGATGAGCCCCGCTGGATTGGCCCTCACCTCGTACTACTGTCTACAAGATCAGCTGTTCGAGTGAAGGGAAAGAAAAACTGGATCCACGGCGCTCACATCAAAAGGATCCCTTTGACACTGCCGTATGACCAGTGGGTCCAGGAGGGTATCACAGACTCTGAAACAGACACTGTACCTCGCGTTGTGCCGTTCAGTGATGCACGCATAAAAGGCACAACTTCAGTGCAGGAAAGTGACGATATTTTGCAAGAAGCTGTGCCACCGTCAATTCGATTGGACACTGCAGAGCCTGAACTCTTGTTCCAAGATCAAACAGTACCTGGCCGTCTCCATTACAATCTGAGGCCAAGGTCTATGGACAAATAAATACTCCTTTTCTTTTACCTTTTTATTTTTTGATAACCAGAGCTCTCCCATCTGAAGGACTTTCTTGATTTTTGTTTTTCGAACCACCATCCGGGTTCAGCCGCAGGGTCGCGGTGCCAAGCCTTTGGGGTACAGGCCAAAGACGTTAGGTCGACGGTTCTGGTTGGTCTAGGGCGTTCCCTGGACTGACAGGCGTACTCCTTAGCAGAAGATACTCACCCGCCGCGAGCGGCACGATTAGAGGATGGAGTTTTGTCAGATGGAGAGACTCACTGAGGAAATGAACTTTAAAGCAAGAATATGTAAAATAATGAGGAGCAAACGTTTTGTATTTGTATGCCTGTTTGTATTATGTAGTATGGTAATGTTTACTGTAGGATTTGTATTCTTCTCCTCTCAAGAGCCCATTGCACCCACTGCACAGCCTACATCTCCTCCTACTGTCTCCTCACACTCTTTTCACCCTCTGCCTGAACATGAACAAGCTAGACGGTCTGAATTTGTAAACAACTCGTTTATTCAGCTCCTGCACCAGCACCAACTAGTCATGAATACAACAAATTGTTGGGTGTGTGGTTTAATGCCACATACCATTAATAAAGGTATTCCCTAACTGGTGCTGCCGTATAGTTACAATGGATCGTCATGGGCATTCCAGACCATGTTTCTCTATGCACTAGATGCGTACTCCCCGCGACAACCGCGTTCCATCAGACCTAGCACCAATAATAAAGCTTTAATGAAAGGAGTTGCCGATATGAGTAGAGATATCGACGCATAGTCATCTATTCCCAAAGAAGAGTTGAGAGCTTATGTAGGGTGGAACGCGACGGGGTATAGTATTAGTCTGGGTGAAAGACAGCGGAAAATCTTATCCCCAATCTGGGTTGTACCCCACATAGGTCGGTTCTATTTGCAAGGTAATGGTCAGAATCCTAGAGCTCAATTGGGTAGAAGTGACTGTACTGAAACGTACACTTTTCCGTCACAGTTTTCCCCAGCGTTTTTGGCTGCCAAGGGTACATATTTTATCTGCAATGACCGAGCATATACATGGTTGCCCCCTGATTTCTCGGGCACATGTTATATTGCAAATCTGCTACCGCCAACATTTACTGCCGCCTCCGACTATCACAAGACTAGAGTTGTGAGAGGCGTGATTAGTAAAGAGGATACTGCCGGTCAGGAAGCGGGAGATTTCTTTTTGGGTTTCCTGCCGTTTTGGGGACCTATGGTTAATAGTAGGAACCTGAGACAACTGACTTGTGTGGTTGAATCCACTGTTAATGTTACGGCTGGTGCCCTTGGTAATTTGACAGCTGAGCTCCAAGCGGATCGCCTCATGACTTTGCAGAACCGCATGGTTCTAGACGTCATACTTGCAGACCGTGGTGGGGTATGTAAGGTTATCCAATCCAGTTGTTGCATTTTCATACCAGACAACGCTCCAACAGTTTATCAAGCCATCTCCAAACTGCATAAAATATCTGAGTCCATACACGTGGATAAAGGAGATTGGTCACTGGTGGGGTGGTTCTGGGAACTGATATCTGCCTGGGGTTGGAAAGTTCTGATGGTCATTGGAATGATCTTAGCCATCCTTTTCCTGTTCTGTCTGTGCATACAGTGTGCTCCTGCGATATGTGGCCTCTGTGCTACATTATGTGTAAGGAAACCTCTATCGAGGGACGAGCTAAGTAATAGGATGATGCTACAGCAACATCTCCATGACTTCGTGAATATTGACCTAGACTCGGATTGAAATGAGTGTAGTTATTGCCTATGTAAGGGCAAAAGGAGGGTCTGACGTACTTTAGAATTTGGGACCGCGTAGGAGGCAGGGCCCTACCCCTGTCTATCCCGGTATTAGTGAACCGTGAATGGTTAATGCGGTATGTACAAGTGTTTTTTGTAACGTTTCAGCTATGAATGCACTGTGTATACGCTATTTCACATCACTACGTGGGTTCCATTTTGTAGCGGTGACCATCTTATGGTTGCCCACACATAGGCTATATAACATGAAGCGAAAACGGGCCTTTTAGAGCACATGCGGCTTTCTTTGACTTTTCTGTGACCTGGGCAGCTTGGCTCCGCTGCCCCAGGTCAAACTGGTCTCACGAGTTCCCCGTCCTCTGGCCACCTGTGATTAGCATCAGGGCTTGACACACCATAAAGTCTTTTCATCCTACACAAGCCTCCGGCTAATCTCTTTCACACCTGACTGTTCCTGCTTTATTGCTTGTTTCCCAAAACAGGAGATGCTCATGTTTATTGGGGCCTATCGATATCTGATGTGGGATCTGAGCCTTGCTGTGTAAATAATTACGGGCTTGCTTAACCCCTTCGCTGCTGCGGACATTCCGCCGCAGCGCTGGGGGGGGCAGGGGGGCAGCGCGGTGGGCCTGTGCTCATGACGGAGCCGCTCCGTCATGAGCCACGGTTGAGCTGTGCTCATGACGGAACGGTTCCGTCATGACTTCGCCCATTTGCGCTGTCCCCCCGCACAGGCGGGGAAATAGCGCCGCGTAGGCGGAGCGGCCGCCAACGGGCGTGTCATGACGGAACCGTTCCGTCATGAGCACACGGCAACCGTGGCTCATGACGGAACGGTTCCGTCATGAGCGGGGAAGGGGTTAACTGGAATGTGGGATGGTCATCATGACTCTGCCTTTTCGTTTTGTAATGTATACTTTGAATGACCATACCATAAACCTAGGAATGTATGCCTGAGGCAGGAAATTCTGTATTTAAGGAGAAGCCCGTTTCTGTGATTTTCAGCAGTCTCCTGAGAACACACACGCTGTTGTACTTCTAGGACGCCTGTAATTGGTCTGCAGCCAATAAACTGATCTTTGACTTCACCCAGAAGACTCTGTGTTTCTGTAGGTCTGAAACAGGAAGAACCCCGAAGTCATAGGGTGTGTTCCCCTGCACCACTGGGCTTAAAATACCCAGTACTTCATTATGTTGGCACTATCTCTGTGGTAACAGTGCTCTTTCTTACTGCTGTCGCCTTCCTCTTTCCCAATTTTTCTCCATGAGACGTGCCCTTTCCTCCTCTGTGCCTAGTCTTTTCTGGTGCTGTAGTCACCACACTGCTTGGGTCCCTTGACTGTGCCAT
The DNA here is from genome assembly GCF_964204655.1 of Triturus cristatus. Lineage (NCBI taxonomy): Eukaryota > Metazoa > Chordata > Amphibia > Caudata > Salamandridae > Triturus > Triturus cristatus. The sequence continues at coordinate 851,473,051 of NC_140588.1, read as the reverse complement.
CCTCCCCTGTCTCTGTCCTTGTGACTTGTTTATGCTCATTCCATCCATGGTGCTTCATGCAGCCATTGGCCTCTTAGTACCCTCTCTCTTTGCCCATGACCTTGCCCTTCTCATTGTTTGTGTGGTGTACCTGTGCCCTCCCTCTTCCTGGTCCATTGTGGTGTTAGTGCACCTGAGTAGCCAGTGTTCTCCTTAGCTGCCCCAGGCCATGGCCCACTCTGTTTTCGCTGTCTGTGTGGTGTTGCACAGCCCCTTCCATGAGATCATAACAGACTATCTCAGATACGTTTCTCAGAATAAAACTACTGTTGGTGCTTCAGGTTTATTAGCTGTGTATCTTGCTCACATTGGGTGGCGTGGTAAGGTTCAAATGTTCACGGTACCTTGTATAGCTTGGAGGTGACTGAATATGATGAAATAACCCCAGAAATCTACTGAAAAAAATAAAGGCTTTAGGTATGGAAAAAGTATCTTAACATATGATTAAAAAAAGTCATAAATTGTCTGAGAACATCAATAGTTAAAGTCACATTATAGATAGGTATCGAAGAAAGACCATAACATATTAAAAAAACACCTCAAAATCCTTCAAAAACCAAAGGACAGAGTGCCCTTAAAAGATGGGGACCCTGGGCAATTGCCTGATTTGCCCATGACTTGAAACGTTTCTGGTCTCGGTGTGGGTGAATGCAATGTTGTGCCCAAGTTAATAGATTTCAGCATGCACGCGCAGGAACTTTCATGTAATCAAATGTGTGTATGTACATGAGTGCAATGGCTTTTGTGTGCATACACATGAACGCACATGTTCACAAACAAGATTTTTCGGGCACGCTCACCAATATGTGTGCATACACTTCCGGTAATTTCCGTGCATATGTAACCACGTATGTGCCAATGAACCAGTGTCTGCCTGTAATTGTGAATAAACTCATGCCCCAGTGTTTGTGTAAATGTGCATGTGCACTCATGTTCTTATTTCTTCACGTCGGAATGCGCAGGAGCACATGTATTTTGAGATGATGACGTGCATGTGGATCTGTATGTGGATGTGTGCACTTGAAAGAGGGGGACGTAGAAATAAAGAGAAAGTGCAGTTGTAAAAGTCTGTATGTGAATATGTGTGTTACAGTCAGCATACTTGTATAGGTGTTCCTTTCAATGTACGCATGCACACGTGTAGAGATCAATGTGTGCGGGTTCTAGTAATGAGGCTGTCTAGAGGATCACTCCTCGTTGGGACACACGTGTGTGTCAGAGCAGGTGGCATTTAACTGATGGCCGACAGCAAGTGGCCCACTTTCATAGTGCAAGGAACAAGAGCCGGCTTGTCCTTTCTTAGAAAAGTGCGTCGCATCAATGTCCGCCTGAATAACAAGGAATATGAGGTCCGATGTATTTATTTTAAAATAAAAGCATCATCCTGCGGTGCCTCTCACCAACTCTACTCATTTGGAGTATCCTCGATGGCCAATGTAGTGTCTGGGTCTCAGGCCCACATGCATACAAAGGATGGACGCAGACACTTGCTGGATAGTTAGATAATTGGCCCAGAGCACGTGCGCTCGGCCCCTTTTATTATCAGGGTCACCTGACTGGTGACGCCGGTGGTGGGTGGTTGTTTAGTGTGGGCTTACAACCATCAGGAACACTAGACTGTATCCAGCAGGATGCTACAGGCCAAGCAATCCCACCGATTGCTGTGGAGATCACTAGCATCTGCTTCATCTTACGTGGCTCTTAATACACTATTTCTAGGATCAGCAAGTGAGGCACACAGAGTTCAAAATCCCAGTTTTGGTCGTCTACCTTCAAACTCCTAAAGAACACACTGTGAAAAAGAATAAGCAAAATGATCCATGCGGAATTCATATATAATTTATAATTGTGGCACCGAAAACGTAAACAATCAACCACAACAACTCAAAGGGCTCTGATGAGTAGGGGAGGACCTTGCGCTGTATGTGGGATTTAAACCTCAGATACACAGGCTATGAATAATTTAAGATTCGCTCTTAACAGATGTGTATGACAGATGCTACAAAGTGAAAAAAACCCAGATAGGACAGAAGGCAAGGGAATCGCACCTCGGGGACCCAGCAGCTCCGAGTGAAATAACCAATATGCATGTGCAGTACTTTTGATTCTCACTAGCGAAGACAGGGACTTCTGCGCTGCAGGAATCCCCTCCCCGCGCTACGCCTCGCGGCATTATTAGCATTCTACTCGCGGCGTTATCTAATCACTTACTGCTGGAGATGTACACTTCTTATATAAGCAGGAAGGGATGTTCAGCAAGCCCCTTACGGCGGGCGTGACTCGTGGGTGGTTAGACAGATGTCCCCAGACACAAAGCCATCATTTTGAAAGGCGCTCCAGTCTGCATTTGTAATAATTAAGCCGTGGGAACATGCACAGAAGCAGGACCTAAGGCAAGCGTTCATCTTTAATACGATGACGTGCTGAATCGTCCGCATCCATCAATACTGCGTTTTCAATTTCCTTTATACTCAACCCATCCTGACTAGCAAAGAAAATGGATTCTCCTAAAACAATAGAAAAGTAATTAGATCTGACAGCCCAATTACAAACCAACAATTGCATGGGCTGTGCAAGAATATTCAGTGGAGCGCCTGCTTTACCTCCTACAAATATGAACGCTTTATGACGTTAACGACCACCGGGATCTGTGGATGTCATCGCTTCCTTGTATGAACCTGGATCTCGGCGTTTAGCAGCAGATGTAAAAAGAGCAATGATGCCATCATCCTTCTTAACTCACTTGTGGCAGGATGCTGAGATCAGCCTTTCTGCAGCCTCGATGTGAATTAATTTATTGCGCACGCACGACAGAGAGGGAAAAGGCATATGTAAGCAATGGGCATATTAGAAATCCTCTGATGGAGAGCTCCTGTTGAGAAGGTGCTCTCTTCCTTACGCGGAATAAATCTTTGCCTTTCAGAAGGCCAGTGAAAAGGATTCTGTGGTGGCCAGGCAATGGAACACTTCTATAATGCACAGCGTTTTCCGAAACATTAATGGGACACGCCCGAGGAAAGTCCTGCATTCAGCTCTAAATGCTTTTACAGATTAGTTACAATTTTTGTTGTAATTTGCACTGAAGAATATCAATGAAAATCAGGGCATTTTATTTCAAGGAAATCAATCCTACAACTTCCACAATCATTAATCTAGCTGGTATGAGTGACTGTGAGTTATTAAGTTTAAGACAAGAATCATACCTTGTGGTAAACTGTAAACGTATTATAACCTTTAATATTTACTTAAATGTATCTATATAGCACAATGTATGAAACATACAGCAAACAAGCAAGGACAAAACATCTGTATCCTATATACATTAACTGCCGTATCACCACCGTAAAGGATTTGATCACAGTATGCAAATTTCCTCCTAATGAACTAGTTTGTTATAACTTTTATACATTTTTATGAATTTATAAATTTTTAAAACCTTTTTTAGCTTTGTATTAATATGAAATTCTAAAAGTATATGTAACTGAATTTTATCGTATAAAAATTGGGGTCCTCAGTAGAGTACCAAAACAAATAAAATAAACTGAAACTGAAACTGAATACAGCAAACAAAAAAAAAAAATACATACTTACAGTTTGGGGATAAAAGACAAGTATTATTGATGAATATGAATATGCAATTAGCTAAAGAGTGGGGATAGGAATCGAAAAATCGGACACATAAAGAGGTGTGGAGTCGAAGAAATAGCCTTAGCAAATGGTGAAATTTGTGACAGCAGATTTTTATTTCATCATTAGTTCATACATGCTTAAGCCAGAGCTTAGCTCACAGCCATAGGCGGCAGCAGCCTGCTCCAACAAAAGCATATCCCGCAAGCTGAATTTGTAGGCATAACCTGCATAGATGCTGGCTACAGTGGCAGCTGGTGATGTTTGAAAGTGGTGATCCATAAACGGTATGGCTGAGTGCACTGGCGAGCGACCATAGCGAGCAAGTCCGACTGGCATATAGTGGGTTCGGGACATTTTTTCCCTGAGAAAATTTTGAAAAATAGTGGCAAAATGATGCATTTTTAAGCAAATTTGAGAAAGCAAGAAGGTTAAAAAAGCAGTTGTGAAAGTGTAGTTAGGACATCAATAAAGAGGTTTCGTATGATAATGACGTAGGTAGCTGTTATTCAGTATAACCATTGAACTTCATAACAGACTTTGAGATAACAATGCTGAGTACCTCACAGATTTCTTTATTATTGATATACCTGTAGAAATTAAATGTAGTGAGGAAATAGAAGCTATTGTGATTTGTCAAATTGGACACAGTGAGCCAGCAAGGAATAAACATTGAAAGGTCGGAGGACACCCTACAATGCAATGTACATCTCATTGAGAGCAATCGACTATAAAGTAAACTTTAGACAGACTCTTCACAGGTTAGCTGGTAGCTCCCTTACAATACCCCTCAAACAGAATAAACGTGTATCAGGAAGCTTCATGTGATTCCATTAATTAAAGCTCACACCGGCTTCCAGGCAGCCTTTACATTTGCACATTGATCACTTTTACATTTCTTTCAGTGAAGCAGGCACACTGGCAAAGGCTTGTTTTAGCGGTCTGCCCCTCCCTCGGTTTTACAGCACAGGAGACTTGTGTCTTACACTTCTGCTGAAGCATTTCAACTGGGAGGGTCGCGCCCTTTTAGGCCCCGCCCTTCAACCAGTAGATCACACACAACGTGTCAATAGGGTGACCAGGCGTCCCAGATTTGCCAGGACGGTCCCCGTTTTTCACCAGCTATCCGGGCAGATTTCGAGAAATTTAGCTCATGTCCCTGTTTTTGGAGAGGATCAACTAAACACGGGGGAGGTGTTTTTTTATGTTTTACAAAGCAGGGATAGTTAGCAGTTGTTCCAAGAAAGCAATTTAATTCACAGGCAAGCTACTGGGTTTAAAAATTGCATCTTATGTATGTTCTTACTGCCTGTTTTGTAATTCTCTGCTGAGGAGCGCTGTCATTCTGGGCGCATGCTTGATGTAACATTATAGTTCTTCTATGTTTGTGAAATGTCCCGGTTTTTTGTTTTAAAATTCTGGTCACCCTGATGTATCGCTTAAAAGGTTGAAAATTGTAGGGGTGCGTTATATTCACAGTTAGTCGGCACCCGCATATAATCAAATGTGTACTCAGGTATTTTGTGTGCAACGTATTAAGAATTGTATAACCCATATCGATTTCAATAGAAGTGTTAGCAATGTACAAGCATACTGTGAATGTGTTTAGAGAAAATGCATAAGAGCTTGGTAAATATAAACTCCAGGCGATGTTAAAATGTGTAGCCTAGAATACGTGCTTGTAGACTGTTTAGCTTAAACATACATGAAAAGAAAGACGTAAATGTCAATAGTGTGATTTAGACATGCTTGTGTAACCGAAGTAGTGGCCAGAATTCACATATATCGTTGAGGCGAAAGGCCTGTTATTTTCTTATGTTAGCCGAGGGCAATAGGCCAAAAAGGATTTATTCCAGTAGAGGTTTTAGGCTGTAGTAATTTGCAAAGTTAAAAGATGCGAAGTATGTCTGCCTTGCATGATCTCACCCCAGGTGCAAGGACAGTTGCTCGTTAGTAGAGAAGTTCTTTGTTCACGAATTGACTTATGTAGTTAAAGCCAGACATGGGAGTGCATTGGAATGTGCCAATCGTAACTCCTAGTGCGGACGGTGTCTGGGACTCAAGGCCAAGCTGATGGACGATGGAACTGGACAGCGCTCTATGGAAAATTACTGAAAGACGACCCGGCTGAAGAGGAGGTGCAAAAGGGCGTGTTCTGGGATTTGGGGTTCTATATTAGGGAAAGGGCACCGAGGGTGGAGGCAGAGCAGAGCAGCCCAGAGCAGAGAAGAGTTAGGCGAAGAGCTAGAGGGGGCATTTTTATAGATCAAGCTCTCTAAGTGAAGACTTCTTAGGAAGTTTCACTCTGACACCTTTTTCTCGATTGAGGGTCTCAAGGGATTGCTAAGTAGAGATGTCATCTAGTACAGAGTAGGGACAGAGATGGTATGGTCCAGTGTCCCTAATGTCGACATTGGCTTGGTAGTTTTCTACCTCATGCTTTTAGAAATTGTGCTTTTAGTTATTTTTAGTCGTATGCGGATTCTTCGTAGAGTAGCATTTGTGTTAGTGCCTATGTACTTGTTGTGCCTCGTATTGAGGAGTTTGTATCTTCAAATCTTCATGCTGATAATAAAAGCCAGAGAGCCAAGAGATTAAGTCTCGAGTCCTTGATTATGACAAATTGCGGACAGCATTTTCTGATAATTGTGTTTATTCCCTCCACGCTATTGGGCAAGTAAAAAGTTCCATCCGACCAGAGTGGGTTCTAGTAGATAATTGACGGATACTAAAATGGGCCGGAGCAACCCTACGTGTCAACAAGGCTCGGCCTCGGACCCGGGACAAATGTGACCCGAGCCTGACAATCACAGATCATGGGGTGTGGTCTCCATCTGGTTTAATTTCCCCTTCGCCACTTGCACCCTTGTGCAAACAACACTGCCAGTGGTTTTGTGCAAAAAGAGAGGGGGATGGGGAGGTGAGACTGCTGTGATATGTATATTGCTCACAAAGCCCTTATTCCGTCTATCAAGAAAAAATCATCAAGCCTCGAGGCACGCTGCAGGCACTCACACTGAAGCCGAACACTCAGGCGTTGCAGCTGGGGAGACTCCCACTGGGATATCACTCCCTGGCCATCTTTTACTGGATATCCCCCAGTCCGGCTAAAAATCTAAAATACTGGGAGTCCTTGTGCTCCAGGAAAGTTCTTTGGCTGATCAGTTGAAGGCAGTAACTAGCGCCTTCTTCCAAATCTTGTGAATATTCAAGGAAATTATTTTCCTCCTCATTGACAAACATGCTTAAGTGGCGGCAGGCCACTGCGAGATTCTCCACACAGGGCTGCCCTGTGCTTTACTGCGTGAACCTTTCAAAGACTCTGGATGCTTGAGCCTGTGTCCGAGAGTTGTAGGAAATGAAACAGTCTGACTGTAGAGCAGAGGATGCAATTCATAGACTTTACCTGGCCCACAAAATGACAAATTGCGGACAGCATTTTCTGATAATTGTGTTTATTCCCTCCACGCTATTGGGCAAGTAAAAAGTTCCATCCGACCAGAGTGGGTTCTAGTAGATAATTGACGGATACTAAAATGGGCCAGAGCAGTTGGTAGCAGAGACGGATGGTTACTTCCGATAGCGAGGGACGATTAGATTAGATAAGGATAAGTGATCCTTGAGGCCCATAGACGATAAGTGATGGTGAATCATCAGATGGTGAGCGGGAGACGACGGCGGCAGATGAGCATCGACGACGAGTAGCAGTGCGGCAGGAAGCAGCAGTTCCAGGAGTGAGTATGAACAAAATGAGATGTTGTAGATTGCGGTGTTGATTTGTTGTGTGATGTCTTGCGGAGTTGATGTGTATGTTGAGTGATTGTGAGATCAGGCTGTGAGCGCGCGCAGCCCGGGAGTTGTGGTGTAGAAGACACCTGAGATAGATTTTGTTGACCACCCAAAGGGGATCGTGAGGTACCGTCGATCACCTGGACCGAGATAGGGGGAGCGAACGTGTGTGTGTATGGCAACTTAACGCTGGTCGTGGGTTGTTGTGTGTGGATCGGAGTGTTAGTAACCTATCAGTGGCGATCTGTCTGGCCGGACGGGGGCAGACGGTCGCCAATCGAGGTCAACAAGGTCGAGAGACTGTGGACGAACAGTCAGAGGCTGTGGACGGACAGCCAGAGAAGTAACTTAATTGGTTATTTCAGTGTATGAATGGGACGAGAGTAGGCGTGAAACGTGTCTGGAGAAGGGAACTGCTGCGAACGGAGGAAGGTGACGTCAGAGAGTGTTGCGCTGTGATAGGCCGGTTAGTGTGAGTCGTGCTGTTATTGGAGGATCTAAGAGCAAGAAGTAAACAGAGCGCGAGATCGAACTTGCTCGTCATGAAGTGCCTTAAGGTTTTACGAGAATTGTGTAGAGGCGACAAGCATGTGGTCACTCGGAAGGGAGAAGAAGCCCCTCCCGAGGATACCCCAGCACATTACATGGCAAAGAATGTGGGGTTACATACCATAGTTTGGATCGAGAATTGGCACAAGATTACACAAGGTGAAGGGGAACTAGCTTTCCCGAGGTATGGCTCATTTAGACTAGCTGTGCTGTACCAGCTGAAGTCGGTGATGGGGTCCTTAAGACCCTTGCCAAGACCAACACAGATCGAAGCACTACATGCGTGGATTAGAGCAGTGCATGATAAAGAAAAGGGAAGGAGTCAGGAAAGGATGAGAAAATCGATCAGGGCATTTCAGGATGCCAAGTGGGATGCAGCGGAGAAAAGATGGAGAGTGCAGGCAATTGAGGAAGAGAAACTGTATCCCTTATTAATAGATTCGACGGGTATAAGGCATGTGAAGGCACAGGATGAAGAAAGTGACTCCGATGACGGAGTATTGGAAAGATTGTTGGAGGAGAGACCACCTCCTTACAATCCAGAAGAAGCAGACGACAGGTGGGGCGAGAGAGGGGAAACTAGAAGAGTAACAATTCAACCCGAGACTCGAGTGGAAGGGTTGGTCTCATTTGGAACAGAGAGTCCACGGAGTCAGTCTGAGGCTAGTGGGAGGATTGAGAGAGAGATGAGGTTACCGGCTGCATTGAGGGTACCGGTCACCATTGGACCGATTGTGTCAATTTATAGTCCGGAATCGGAGGAAAGGGAGAGGTCCGAACAGGTAGCGGAAAGAACGAGGAGGGAAAGCGAGGAAAGTGGGTTGGAGGGTCAATGGCCCGACCTCCAAGCCCTGTACAATGGAGTACACCATTGGTAGCGGTGTCAGATACATCTAGGGGTGAAGAGGAACAGAGACCGGTGAGGCCGAGAAATCTGATGGAGTCGAGATCAGATTTAAGGTCATGGGTACCATCAGAGAGGCATCAGAACCCGAATGTGGTCCAATCGGAGAGAGATCGGGCAAATTTTAGGATTTATTCTGCTCCTATAGAAGCACCAGAAGAGAGGAGAGAGAAGGAACCGGAATGTGAATATGATGAGGGACGTGGAGCAAGTTGTCAGGTGTTGAAAGGAGCCTTGAGAGCAGGGATGATAGACATAGTAAGGCTCAAGGCAGAGGTAGATGAAATAATATATGGAAGTCTACCTCTTGTGAGAATAGTAACCTACAACCCGGATGAGCTGTTTTTTGTAGCGAAAGATGTGACTCGTAAAGCACGAATTGCACATGAGAAATTAAGGGGATTGGCGAAAGAATATGATGTGGATTTATCCAAGATTAGGGCGTTGCAAGGAAGTCATAGGATGCATTATACCGAGCGGGAGCTGGAGGAGAAAAGGGTTGTTGGATTAAGGTCACATGCCAGAGAACTGATTCTAGCCATGCGACCATGGCTGATGCTTGATAAATGGGAAGAGAGATGGTCTAAGCAAAAGACCTCTAAGGGAGCGGAAGGAGGAACTTCGGGTGAAGGGTTGCTACTAGCAAAGACCTTCCCGCTGAGGGAAGTGGCGAATGGAGGATATGTACATGTACCATGGAGCAGGGGTGATTTGGCATCATTTACGAATGATTTTCCCAGGCTCAGGAAGAAGCCTGCAGAATGGTACAAGCAAGTTGAGCGTTTTGTTAAGATTTCGAAGGTATTATGGATCGATCTGAATACTTTATTCGATATTGTGGTTCCGGGAGATCTGTGGAACGCATGTAAGGTTGCTGTTGATTGGCCGGACTATGAGCCTGATAGGAACATGATTACAAATGGTCCGTTGCCAGCGGTGATGAGGCTGTATGATAAAGTAATTACCTGGTTGAAATCGAAGGTTTCACCCCAAGACATTGATTGGGTGAAAATAGACAGGACAGTGCAGGAACCAAAGGAGACAGTACATGAGTTTTACGAGAGACTCTTGAAGGCTTTCAAGCAGTACAGTGGCCTAGACGAGTTAGAAACGAAAGATATGGGACAGTTTGTTTCTAAGTTCGTGCTGGGTTTGAAGCCCAAGGTTAGTCTCATGATACAGCAGCATTTGATCTGTTGGCAGAATAAGCCCGTGGATGAAATCTTGCGGTACGCCAGGTACTGCACGGATGAGATTGAGTCGAAGCACAAGAAGATGAAAGATAATTTGTTGCTTATACAGATGCAAGCTGCTCAGGGACCGCCGAATGGGGGTCCAGTGGTAAGGAGACAGGGAAATTATCAGGTAGGAAATCAGAATGTGCAGGGTCAGGGAAGGCCAAGGCCTATAGACCCTAGGACAGGCATGGATGTAGCGATACTGAAAAAGATGACTGCTTGTCACCAGTGTCACCAGGTGGGACACTGGAGGCGCGAGTGTCCCCTGAACACATGGAACCAGCAACAGATGGAGGGAGGAATAGCTCAGGTCCCTGGGGCGGAACAGGTACAGACGGTGACTACACCGAGAGTGATGCAAGGGGGGACCGGCATCTTGCAAGTGCAGGTTCCCCAGCCACCCAGGATACAGAACATACAGCAGGGAGCTCGAACTTATTTGCAGATGCCCATATTTGAAATAAGTGAGGAGAAGGATACAGATTTTCTGGCCCGGTTGAGTTTAAGCCAAGATGATGACTGCATACTTAGGGCCATCTTAGAAGTAGTCCAGAGAGGACCCTTTGTGGAAGCAGAGCTTGATGGACACCCTACTACCTTTTTGGTTGATACGGGGGCTACTAGGTCGACTATAAGATCGGCAGTAGTTCCGGGGGTAGCCCTTTCCGGGGAAAGTATACAGGTTGTTGGAGTGGCGAATAAGAGGCTAGTTAGCCCTTTGACAGAACCGATTCCAGTCAGGATAGGAAACTTTAGGGATCGACACCAGTTCGTGGTGTGCGATTCTAGTCCTGTTTGTTTATTGGGGAGAGACATATTGTGTAAGCTCAATTGCACAATCTACCGTACCCCGAAAGGAGTAGAGGTACAGACAAGGGATGATGATGCGACCTTTAAGGTTGCAAACCAGCGGGTGTGTGTGGAAATGTACCCAGCTTTGACAGTGGAGGAGCTTCCACATGATTTGAGGGAGTCAGTATCGACTGACGTGTGGGACCTAAGTGGAGAGGAGATTGGTTTAGTCCGGGGAGTGGAACCAGTGAAGATACAGGTCAAGCCAAACGCGGAATTCCCGAGAACCCCTCAGTATAAATTATCCCCCGAGACGATTGCAGGGATTAAACCTGTGATCGAGTCCATGATTAAGCAGGGAATACTGGTGGAAATCATGGGTAGTCCATGCAATTCGCCCATTATGGGACTGCAGAAACCAAGTGGGAAGTTCAGGATCGTACAAGATTTGCGAAAAATAAACAATATAGTTGTTCCATGTTGTCCAGTGGTACCGAATCCATCTGTGATACTGTTTCAGATCCCATGTGAAACTGAATGGTTCACAGTGATTTATTTGTGTCAAGCATTTTTTTCGATTCCACTACATGAACAGAGCAGATTTCTTTTTGCATATAGACTAGAAAATCGTGTATTAACGTGGTGTCGTATCCCACAGGGGTATACGGAGAGCCCATCGATTTTTAATCAACTTTTGAAGAAAAACATTGAAAGTCTTGTGTTGCCACAAAACTCTGTTTTAGTGCAATACATTGATGATCTGCTTGTTGCGTCGGAAACAGAAGACGCTTGCAGAACGGATACGATTGCAATGTTGAATTTCTTGGGAGAAAATGGTCACAAGGTGTCTCCAAACAAGCTGCAATACTGTTTACCTGAGGTACTGTATTTGGGGCACAGAATTGAGAAGGGTAAAAGGAAGGTGTCTCCAGACCGCATTGATGCGATTCTGAGAATGCCAGTTCCCTCGACGCAGAGGGAAGTTAGAACATTTTTGGGAATGGTGGATTATTGCCGCCAGTGGATCCCAAACTTTTCCTTTGAAGCGAAGCCTTTACAGTGGCTGACGCGAAAGGACGTAAGTGATCCGGTACCATGGGACGACGACTGTTTGAAATCATTTCTGAGGCTGAGAGAAGGCTTATGTAGCGCTCCTGCGTTGGGAATGCCGGATTACAACAAGGCATTTGCGTTATTCTGCTGCGAAAGAGAAGGTTGCGCGTTAGCAGTGTTAACCCAGAATCATGGAGGTGTCCGTAGACCAGTTGCCTATTTCTCAGCTACCCTAGATCCGGTAGCTTCTGCGTTGCCCGGATGTCTCAGATCCGTTGCGGCAACAGGTGTCAGCATCGAGAGATGTGAGAGCATTGTGATGGGTCATCCTCTTACTGTACATGTGCCACATTCGGTTGAACTGTTGATGACTAGGACTAAAACACAGCACCTCACGAATAATAGGCTGACTCGTTATGAGCAAGTCATTCTTGCAGCCGATAATGTGATATTGAAGAGGTGTGCTGTTTTAAATCCTGCACATTGTTACCTGTCCCAAATGTAGATGATGATGAAGATTGTGAGGACCATGATTGTCTCGACGTGACTGAACTATGCACCAAACCAAGACCTGACATTGTCGATGAACCGCTCCCAGTTTCAGATGAGATCTTCTTTGTGGACGGTTCATGTTTAAGAGACAGTGTCGGTCGATTGAGAGCAGCGTTTGCTGTATGCACCATCGCGGGGATGGTTGAAGCCGCTTGTTTAGAAGGAGTACACTCCGCGCAGGTGGCTGAGCTTATTGCTTTGACTCGTGCCTGTGTGGCAGCTGATAAGATCCGTGTAACGATTTACACGGACAGCCAGTATGGGTTTGGTGTGGTTCATGACTTCGGACAACTATGGTCCCAGAGAGGGTTTATGACGTCTTCAGGTTCACCCATTAGAAATGGTGACTATGTGCGAAAATTGCTTGAAGCATTTCAAGGTCCTGATGAAATTGCTGTTGTTAAATGTTCTGCACACACTAAGGGAAATGATTTTGTTTCATTGGGTAACAATTACGCTGACGAAGTAGCCCAGTTTTGAACAGAGCATGGATGTAATTACACGGAGAATCACATTGAGGAAACTGAGGAGAAAACGGTGTATGACCAGATGTTAGCAATGACAGACTCATGGGAGGAACTGAAGCAGCTTCAGGAAGGGTTTTCGGATCAGGAGCGAGACAGTTGGATACGAGCTGGATGTGAGAAAGGAGATGTGGATATATGGGTTTCGAATGATGGACGAGCGGTGTTGCCGGAATGTTTATTGAATCCCATGGCGAGGTTGATACATGGTGCTGTACATCTTGTTAGAGACGCAATGATGAGAGTGTTTCGTCAGACTTGGTACAACCCGAAGTTTCGGGCAGTGGCCGAAACTGTGTGCCAGAGGTGTGTCACTTGTCAACAGATGAATGTAGGAAAGAGGACAGCTGTGACGTTGAGTCACATAGGGACGTCAGGTGGACCTTTCAATAGGATGCAGCTGGATTTCGTTGAAATGCCGAAGTGTAATGGGTTGAGGTACATATTAGTGATAGTATGTGTCTTTTCCAGGTGGGTGGAGGCATACCCTACACGCAGATGTGACACACTCACGGTAGCAAAACTATTATTGAGAGAACTCATTCCAAGGTACGGGTTCCCGACGTCCTTTGAATCGGACAGAGGAACTCATTTCCACAGTGAAGTCATGAAGTTGCTTTGTGCTGCCTTAAATATAGATCAGAGATTACATTGTAGCTATAGACCAGAAGCTTCAGGGATAGTGGAGCAGGTGAATGGAACTCTGAAGGCTCGGATGGCGAAAGTGTGTTCGTCAACGTCCCTGAAATGGCCTGACGCATTACCTTTGGTCCTCATGAGCCTCCGAAGTGTGCCTGATAGAAGGACTGGATTGTCACCCCATGAAATCCTCATGGGGAGAGCGATGCGTTTGCCTGCAATACCTGCCACTGCTCTGATAAATATCACTGATGATATGATCCTGGACTATTGTAAAGGCCTTGCTGACGTGGTCCGTTCTGTGTCTCAGCAGGTGCAGACAGCAACGGTTCCAGCTGCGAGTGACCTGTGCCACGACTTATGCCCAGGAGATTGGGTCCTAGTCCGCAAGCACGTGAGGAAGAGTTGCCTGGATGCTAGGTGGCGAGGCCCGTTTCAAGTGATCCTCATCACGAACACAGCAGTCAAGTGTGGAGGTTTACCGAACTGGGTGCATGCTTCCCATACCCGCAGAGTTCCAGCACCCTTAGAAGATACAGCCCCTCTCGAGAACGAAAACCCAGCAGAGCCTACAGAGCCACCTGAGAGGGCCAGTCAAGCTGTAAGGGTTGCTGAAGCAGCTGATGATGCACTGAATCAAGCTGAAGAAGAACGAGAGAGAAGCACAGACCCAGAAACCGGGGAAGGACTAAGAGGTGCAGTGGGCAGTACAGAATCGAGTTCTGCCGAGGAAGAGGAGGCCAGTGCACAGGGTATTGAAGGGAAGACCGGAGGTGCCACTGAAGCAGAAAGGGTTTGTCCCGCAAAGCAGAAACGGGTAAACCTCAGGTTGGCGCCGAGCACAGATCTTGCACCAGTTTCGGAGGAGCCAGAAGCAGAATCGAGTGATGAGGAGCATCCTCAAGGTACTTTGAGAAGGTCAAAGAGAACTAGAGTGCCAAGTCGGAAGTACGCTTCACCAGAGTGGGCATATCCAGTGACTGATGCCCGGCTTACCGAGCACGGGAAGATTGAGGTTAATGACATTGGTCAGCAGTGCTCCGTTTCCGAGAGTAGAAGTGTTGCTGAGAATTCCGGGATTGGAGATCGATGGAATCCTGACCATCAACATCCCGAATCCACCATTTCTAAGCCTCATTCGTGGTATGATCTTGGACACTTTGGATTTCCCGACGTTCACAGTTGTGCCAGCTCCACAAGAACTGACCATTCTTAAGCTTGAAATATTGCAGGGGGTCCTGGAACTGTTGGGACCAGCAGTTATTTTGGACTGATTCAAGAGTGTTGTAAAGCAGGGAAGAAGATAACCTAGATCCGAGTGGAAGAAGAATAAAATTAGGGACTTTCGGTTGTAGAACGAAGAAAAGTTAGGGAGGTTTGCCAAAGTTCACAAAAGAGACATTAATGAGAAAAGACTTACCATTTCAGAGACTGTATTGAACATTGAGTATATTCCGAAGATGGCAGATCCTGCAAATACCCATCGTAGGGCTAGACTGATAATAGGCACATTGGTAGGAGTTGTGATAGCCACTATATTTGCAGTAGTGATAAGTTCGTACATGGTGGCTCACAGGCAGGAGGGGGCGGTTCAGGGAGCACCTACACCTATTACCCCAGGACAGAGAGGTGTCAGTATCAGAGAACAGGGAACATCAAAGTTAAGGGAGGATCGCAGACTCCACATGGATTTGTCGAAGGGTGATTTTAAACTTAATGCTTATGCGAAGTTGTTGTACGAATATGTTGATGCGATGGATGTGAAGGATTGTTATGTGTGTATGCAGTTGCCCGCTTCAGTAGATGAAGGTATCAAGTATCATCATCTCCCATTGACATATGGGATTTCTTGTAGTTTATTGCTTAGTTTATTTTTACGACAGGAGACAGTTCGAGTATTTCTTTTCAAACTTTGATACGGTACTTCCTGAAGTTCCAGCAATCAAGCATTTAAATAAGTACGATTATTATAAGAAAGAGGACAGACTCCTGAAGTATTTTAGACCTACTGTGAAGTTGGATACTGCGCATGCTCACAGGCATAACCTGACATGTGCATTGTCCGAGACGGAGAAGAAATTCATTGATCAGGTAGAGGACAGATATAGAAAGTTGACCCAGACACGAGACACCAGAGATAGTCCAGTGGATTGGACTGAGGAGGAGAAATCTCACAAGTCCAAGGGAAGCTATGGACCAATAGCATTAGATGAAATGCAGAAAGGGAATTTGTGTATTGGACGGCCTCAATCAGCTACGGAGAAGGTTGCAGTAGGACATAGCACCTGTTCTCAGACCTTCACTATGGAGGCTTCTGTTAAGGACTTTATGCAAGGTCCAGTAGAAGTGATTCTGACAGTGTATTATGTATGTGGGAAGAATGCTTATGTCAGATTGCCTGCAAATTGGCATGGCATATATTATTTGGTCATCATATTCCCGAAGATTTATCACACAGAGGACTTGGAGTTGTTAGAGACGAGACAACATTCTAGGAGACGTAGGACTGAAAAAGGCAGGTGCAGTGATTGGGGATTTATATGGAGCAATGATACCTAGTATGGGAGTGGTGTTGAATGATGTAAAGATCAGAAGGTTGGCGACTGTAGTTGATGAGCTGTCTATGAATACGGCGAGGTCTTTGTTGTTGGTGACGGGAGAGATGTTGTCGATACGGAATATGGTTATGCAGAATCGCCTTGCGTTAGACGTGTTATTAGCTAAGGAGGGTGGGGTCTGTAAATTATTGAAGGTTCAAGAATGCTGCACATATATTCCAGACAATACGAAGGAGTTGGGGAATTACATAGACAACATCACAACTATTCACAAGGAAATTATGGATTTGATGGAGGAGAATGTGTGGGAAAAGATTGGACAAGGATTTGGAAGAGTGGGAACATGGTTTGCGAATTTGGGAAGAGGATTTCTTGGATCAGTGTTGAAGCCAATTATCATTGCTGTAGTTTGTGTGATTTGTTTGTGGGGATGCGTGAAAGCGTGGAAGTGGTATCAAGGAGGCAAAGTTGAAAGAGCTCTTAGAGCAAATGAGAAAAGGATGGCGAAATTTCAGGATCAGCAATATGAGAGTCTTAAGAGAATGGAGGGAGTTCGACATGGCAGAGTGATGACCAGTACGGTTTAAATCAGTTCTAAAGAAGGAAGATTGTAATGGTGTGATGACAGATGTCATCAAAGGGGGGAACTGATGTAGCGCTTAAAAGGTTGAAAATTGTAGGGGTGCGTTATATTCACAGTTAGTCGGCACCCGCATATAATCAAATGTGTACTCAGGTATTTTGTGTGCAACGTATTAAGAACTGTATAACCCATATCGATTTCAATAGAAGTGTTAGCAATGTACAAGCATTCTGTGAATGTGTTTAGAGAAAATGCATAAGAGCTTGGTAAATATAAACTCCAGGCGATGTTAAAATGTGTAGCCTAGAATACGTGCTTGTAGACTGTTTAGCTTAAACATACATGAAAAGAAAGACGTAAATGTCAATAGTGTGATTTAGACATGCTTGTGTAACCGAAGTAGTGGCCAGAATTCACATATATCGTTGAGGCGAAAGGCCTGTTATTTTCTTATGTTAGCCGAGGGCAATAGGCCAAAAAGGATTTATTCCAGTAGAGGTTTTAGGCTGTAGTAAATTAAAAGATGTGAAGTATGTCTGCATTTCATGATCTCACCCCAGGTGCAAGGACAGTTGCTCGTTAGTAGAGAAGTTCTTTGTTCACGAATTGACTTATGTAGTTAAAGCCAGACATGGGAGTGCATTGGAATGTGCCAATCGTAACTCCTAGTGCGGACGGTGTCTGGGACTCAAGGCCAAGCTAATGGACTATGGAACTGGACAGCGCTCTATGGAAAATTACTGAAAGACGACCCGGCTGAAGAGAAGGTGCAAAAGGGCGTGTTCTGGGATTTGGGGTTCTATATTAGGGAAAGCGCCCCGAGGGTGGAGGCAGAGCAGAGCAGCCCAGAGCAGAGAAGAGTTAGGCGAAGAGCTAGAGGGGGCATTTTTATAGATCAAGCTCTCTAAGTGAAGACTTCTTAGGAAGTTTCACTCTGACACCTTTTTCTCGATTGAGGGTCTCAAGGGATTGCTAAGTAGGGATGTCATCTAGTACAGAGTAGGGACAGAGATGGTATGGTCCAGTGTCCCTAATGTCGACATTGGCTTGGTAGTTTTCTACCTCATGCTTTTAGAAAATGTGCTTTTAGTTATTTTTAGTCGTATGCGGATTCTTCATAGAGTAGCATTTGTGTTAGTGCCTATGTACTTGTTGTGCCTCGTATTGAGGAGTTTGTATCTTCAAATCTTCATGCTGATAATAAAAGCCAGAGAGCCAAGAGATTAAGTCTCGAGTCCTTGATTATGACAAATTGCGGACAGCATTTTCTGATAATTGTGTTTATTCCCTCCACGCTATTGGGCAAGTAAAAAGTTCCATCCGACGAGAGTGGGTTCTAGTAGATAATTGACGGATACTAAAATGGGCCGGAGCAACCCTACGTGTCAACAAGGCTCGGCCTCGGACCCGGGACAAATGTGACCCGAGCCTGACACGCACAGATCATGGGGTGTGGTCTCCATCTGGTTTCATTTCCCCTTCGCCACTTGCACCCTTGTGCAAACAACACTGCCAGTGGTCTTGTGCAAAAAGAGGGGGGGATGGGGAGGTGAGACTGCTGTGATATGTATATTGCTCACAAAGCCCTTATTCCGTCTATCAAGAAAAAATCATCAATCCTCGAGGCACGCTGCAGGCACTCGCACTGAATCCGAACACTCAGGCGTTGCAGCTGGGGAGACTCCCACTGGGATATCACTCCCTGGCCATCATTTACTGGATATCCCCCAGTCCGGCTAAAAATCTAAAATACTGGGAGTCCTTGTGCTCCAGGAAAGTTCTTCGGCTGATCAGTTGAAGGCAGTAACTAGCGCCTTCTTCCAAATCTTGTGAATATTCAAGGAAATTATTTTCCTCCTCATTGACAAACATGCTTAAGTGGCGGCAGGCCACTGCGAGATTCTCCACACAGGGCTGCCCTGTCCTTTACTGCGTGAACCTTTCAAAGACTCTGGATGCTTGAGCCTGTGTCCGAGAGTTGTAGGAAATGAAACAGTCTGACTGTAGAGCAGAGGATACAATTCATAGACTTTACCTGGCCCACAAAATCTAATTATGAAGGAGAAAATTCTTAGCTGACAAATATATCATAAAAACATAAGCCCTATCGTCCTCTCAATCAGAAAACCTGGTTTTGCTCTGGCATGTGCCCCTTTCACTATCAAAACCTGCCCATTGAATTACAATAGATCCTGGTTTTGGCACTTCACTTTATATGGAACTGGGAATGTGTTTTCGACTGATAATCTTGTCTGTAATGAAGGCATATACATAATAACCATGGCCTAAGCCTTTTATTGATGATCCTTTTTGTCTGTAGCGTTAATGTCACTGCCACCATGACCTAACACTCCCATTGAAAAGTCAGTAGTAAAGTTTCCAGATAATCAGGTTTCTGTTAATTTTTTTTTACAGCTCTGCTGCATTGCTTTGCCCCTCTTATTATTACCAGCAATCGTTTTTTACCAGTTAAGTTTGGAGGAAAAGAACGCCAAGAGGTAATGTCCATGCTCATACTACAAAACAATACAAACAAAACAACAGTAATACAATTATCACTGCAGAGAACAAAAGCCGAATTTTCAACCAATTTCAAAATAATCGCATAAGCTGCCTCGTTGTGAAAAAACAACTAACATCAAATTTATTGGTGAAAGTCAGAGTTGGAAGCCAAATACAGATAACATGGTTTTATTACTGTCCAGTAGCCAACTGTTGCATGCAGAAAAACACTGCACACATACCAAGCCAAGTACTTGTGCGTCAGCCACAAATCAATCTCTGTACAATGGACAGGTGGGTGGTCCTCACCTGAATTCAGAGACTAGTAAACGGACTCCACTCCATGGGATCAAACAGATCTGTGCTTTAATTTATTTGTGACACAAGGTTCGGACAGAGTCAGCAGGACTATGTGAATCAAGCCTGGCCATAGAGGTCACAAGGTGTCTACTGATAGTCTCTCCCTTGCACCCCTTTTTCAAAACAAAACACTGAACACAATCCCAGCCCAGCAACAGCCATGGCCAATCACTGCATGGCTTCACTATAAGCCATTACAGTGATTGGTCATAAGTTTCCCACCCCGGGGCAATTTGCACCTGAGGCCTAGACTAGATCTAGCAACCATGGGCAGCCAATTCAGATGCTGCTTCCTTGCATGAGAGCAGTGCCAGGATTGGCTTAAGTCGGCAAACTCACCGCTCACTAGGAGGCTGGGGGTCTCCAGCTTTGAGCAACACCCATCCTCTAATGTGCAGTAGAGGGAAGACTCTAATGCGCATGTCGGTCTGGCCAGAGAAAGGCAGCCACCCAGCCTGGCAAATGCACTTTGGGCCTAAGTGCTGTGCACTCTGCTAACCCGCTTCAAAGTCCATCAAATTTGAATTCTCACCCACCAACTTCACAGCTGCTGCTGATACCTATAGTTGAAGGCTCACTGTTGCAGGCACATTAAATTAAATGCCATGCCACCATCAAATAAAAACCTTGATTTATATGTTAAAGGGGTCTCTGAAGGGCATAAATATACAGTGGGTCAAAGTCCCTACACCCAAAGGCAGGAACTGCCCCAGGCTGGCAGGCTCTTGCCACAATACTGACAATGACAGTTTGCTCAAATATTCACTTGCAGAATAGTGCCTAACAACTTTTTACAGTGCAAGTGTGGCTGGCACCTCAGGGGTGAAATGAGTCTTAGGGTAACTTTTCCTGGCTTGTGAATCCAGCCATTAAAGTGTAACCCATGGGCACTTTCTAACCAACAATTTTGACTCTGGGAAAATCTCTAAAAACTGCTTTGCATGGGCAAGTTGGATATTGTAGGAAGTGTTTGTTAAATATTGAGGGGCTGATTCCGATCCCGGGTCAGACAGTTCTCCGAGAGCTGTCCGTAGCCTTACCGTGTGATCGACATGTACCCGTAGCCGGTCTGTCCTGTAGAGGAAGTACGATGCGCATAACTGCCAAAAGCACGACCGACACGTAGGCTGTGATTCAAGCTCCATTCTCCGTCCGAGCCGTAACTCCGAACGCCGAACCGAGTCGGCCGGAAGCAGTATCCATAGCAGTTTCCGGTCTGACAAGTACGATGCGTACTTCCTACGTGCCCGGACGGGTCGCCACGTACGGCACATCACAGCATCCGGAAAACAAGCATATCAGCTACGATTCGCGCCACAACTCAATCCACGGCTACGAGACGGACCAGCTTGCAGCGGGTACGAGACGGAGCAACAAGCAGCGTGTACGACATGAACACATCATGAATCCCATCGCGCAGGTCATACCAGTACTCTACATCTATGACCAGATCAGGAACCGACGCCGACGGCGCAGGCGGTAAGTCAGACACCTACCACACAAACAAACGACACGTACCCGCAAAATGGCACACACACACAGGGGATCCACATCCTGGCCACTAACATCAGGCCACCATAGGGGTTGCATGGCCAGCACCACTAACACCCCCACCCATAGGGCTTATGTTGCCCATCACCCGTGCAACCCACAGCCATAGGGCATATGCTGCCCATAACTACTGCCACCCCACCCATAGGGGACCTGTTGCCCATCACCCATGCCACCCCCACTCATAGGAGACCTGGTGCCCATCACCCCTGCTACCCTCAGCAATAGGGGACCTGCTGCCCATCACCCCTACCACCCCCACTCATAGGGGACCTGGTGCCCATCACTCCTACCACCCCCAGCCATAGGGGTCCTGTTGCCCATCACCCCTGCCACCCCCACTAATAGGGGACCTGGTGCCCATCACTACTGCAATCCCCAGCCATAGGGGACCTGTTGCCCATCGGCCTTGCCATCCCCAATCATAGGGGATCTGGTGCCCATCACTACTGCCACCCCAGCCATAGGGGGCCTGTTGCCCATCACCCCTGCCACCCCCACTCATAGAGGACCTGGTGCCTATCACTACTGCCACCCCCAGCCATAGGTGACCTGTTGCCCATCACCCCTGCCACCACCACTCATAGGGGACCAGGTGCCCATCACTACTGCCACCCCCAGCCATAGGGGACCTGTTGCCCAGCACTGCTGCCACCCCCAGCCATAAGGCATATGTTGCCCATCACTACTGCCACCCCCAGCCATAGGGGACCTGTTGCCCAGCACTACTGACACTCCCACTCATAGAGCTTATGTTGCCCATCACTACTGCCACCCCCAGCCATAGGGCATATGTTGCCCATCACTACTGCCACCCCCACCCATAGGGGACCTGTTGCCCATCACCCCAGCCACCCCTACTCACAGGGGACCTGGTGCCCATCACCCCTTCCACCCCAGCAATAGGGGACCTGTTGCCCATCACCCCTGCCACCCCCACTCACAGGGGACCTGGTGCCCATCACTACTGCCACACCCAGCCATAGGGGACCTGTTGCCCAGCACTACTGCCACCCCCACTCATAGGGCTTATGTTGCCCATCATTACTGCCACCCCCAGCCATAGGACATATGTTTCCCATCACTACTGTCACCCCCACCCATAGGGGACCTGTTGCCCATCACCCCTGCCACCCCACTCATAGGGGACCTGGTGCCCATCACTCCTGCCCCCCCAGCCATAGGGGACCTGTTGCCCATCACCCCCGCCACCCCCACTCATAGGGGATCTGGTACCCATCACTACTGCCACCCCCAGCCATAGGGGACCTGTTGCCCATCACCCCTGCCACCCCCACTCAAAGGGGACCTGGTGCCCATCACTAATGCTGCCCCCAGCCATAGGGGACCTGTTGCCCATCACCCCTGCCACCCCCACTCATAGGGGACCTGGTGCCCATCACTCCTGCCACCCCCAGCCATAGGGGACCTGTTGCCCAGCACTACTGCCACCCCCACTCATAGGGGACCTGGTGCCCATCACTACCACCATCCCCAGCCATAGGGGACCTGTTGCCCAGCACTACTGCCAACCCCACTCATAGGGCTTATGTTGCCCATCACTACTGCCACCCGCAGCCATAGGGCATATGTTGCCCATCAGTACTGCCACCCCCACCCATAGGGGACCTGTTGCCCATCACCCCTGTCACCCGCACTCATAGGGGACCTGGTGCCCATCACCCCTGCCACCCCCACTCATAGGGGACCTGGTGCCCATCACTACTGCCACCCCCAGCCATAGGGGACCTGTTGCCCAGCACTACTGCCACCCCCACTCATAGGGCTTATGTTGCCCAGCACTACTGCCACCCCCAGCCATAGGGCATATGTCGCCCATCACTACTGCCACCCCCACCCATAGGGGACCTGTTGCCCATCACCCCTGCCACCCCTACTCATTGGGGACCTGGTGCCCATCACTCCTGCCACCCCCAGCCATAGGGGGCCTCTTGCCCCTCACCCCTGCCACCCCCACTC
Source organism: Triturus cristatus (assembly GCF_964204655.1). Taxonomy (NCBI): domain Eukaryota; kingdom Metazoa; phylum Chordata; class Amphibia; order Caudata; family Salamandridae; genus Triturus; species Triturus cristatus. Next base: position 851,449,811 of record NC_140588.1, on the reverse strand, counting down.
ATAGGGGACCTGGTGCTCATCACTACTGACACCCTCAGCCATAGGGGACCTGCTGTCCATCACCCTTGCCACCCCCATTCATAGGGGACATGGTGCCCATCACTAATGCCACCCCCAGCCATATGGGGACCTGTTGCCCATCACCCCTGCCACCCCCACTCATAGGGGACCTGGTGGCCATCACTACTGCCACCCCCAGCCATAGGGGACCTGTTGCCTATCACCCCTGCCACCCCCACTCATAGGGGACCTGGTGCCCATCACTAATGCTACCCCCAGCCATAGGGGACCTGTTGCCCATCACCCCTGCCACCCCCACTCATTGGGGACCTTGTACCCATCACTACTGCCACCCCCAGCCATAGGGGACCTGTTGCCCATCACCCCTGCCACCCCCACTCATAGGGGACCTGGTGCCCATCACTACTGCCACCCCCAGCCATAGGTGACCTGTTGCCCATCACCCCTGCCACCCCCACTCATAGGGGACCTGGTGCCCATCACTACTGCCACCCCAGCCATTTGGGGACCTGTTGCGCAGCACTAGTGCCACCCCCACTCATAGCATAGGTGATGCGCCACACATCCATCATACTCCAATATTAGGTATGTCAGCAAAATACATCCGCCCTAACATCATGACAACTGTGTGTAGTCTTTGACAAATGCCCACAACAGTGATTATGACTTCGAACATACAATGTAACTAACAGCACATGTTTGACTAACAAATGAGTGTGTCCTACACAAGGCAAGCATCACTATAGCACTGTGTCAATGTAAAAAGAACACCCCCTCACTGTGTAGAACAAAAGTTAAGTGTGGGCTTCCAAACTGCAGCAGATGTTGAGCATCGTGGTGATGGGGTCTAAACCCCCCCTCATCACAGTGACCAAAAGGTAAGTGTCATCATGGTCAAAGCTGAAAATAACAAACAGCATGTATGAACCCTGCTCCCAACACATTAAACACTTCTGGGGCGAAGTAGTGGTTGTGTCCCATTCCCACAGAGATGTGGTGAGGCTAACAGTGCTGTGAAAACATAACACACTCTCGGCCGTGTGCAGACAGGCACCACACAGGGGGGCTGACAATGCATACAGTGTACAATGACACAAGAGCAGAAGTGACCATCACACAGCATACACACATCTCAAAAATAGACACACTAATCAAAACAACCTGTGTAGACTGTAGGTGTCAGCTCACAAACTCCCATTCCATGCCAGCAATGGCACCTAACAACCAGGATGAATGTGCACAATGATGTGATATGACTCACAGGGACAGCAGGGAAAATCACAGAAACAGCATCCAGACAATGGCCCACGACAGCAATACCAATGCACTGATGCAGATGCACAATCACAAACAGGCAACCTCACATGCACATCTGACACAACATGTGTGGGTGTGTGTGTCTCAGTATCCCTAGGCAACTACACAACACATGAGGGGGGTTGAACCACAGTGACACAGATGTGGACACAGTGCCATACAAAAGTAAACCATCATTGGGACACCCTTAGTGGGCAATCAGGCATTGTGAGATGAGAGGGAGCACCACAGACACATGTGACACAAGCTTGAATGAACACCAGCTAACACAGCAAGAGACTGACACACAACAACACTACCCCCAGTGACCGGACATTGGGTTGACACAAGCATGCATGACACCTCCACTGTGATGACAAAGGCAGATGTCGTAAAAACTGGGAAACCCAGACATGTGTCCTGTTCCCCAAACGTACATCACAAACACAAATCACTCAGCATGGCCTCTCATCCATGGACAAATGGGAGCTAGGGGACCATCCATGCAAACATTTACATGAGTCCACCCTCAACATCACACACCCTGAACTGCAACAATGTGCATCTGTGAAGCCCACAGGGACAGGTGACATTGCACATGCACCCATGACAAACACAGGAATGTTGGGAGGAACTAAGGTGCACAGACTCATCATACAAGGACAGTTTACAACCCTGGGTAATAACAGACATACTGCACAGTATGCAGTACATGGCCATGACATCAAAGCTCACGTAACCTTCAGAATATCTGCCACAGTCCCAAGACAATGCAGAAGCCAAGGAGAACAATAAGGCACACATGCTGACACCTGCCAACATTGCAGCCATGAACCCGACAAGTGGGAGCAGTCACACACACATACACATGTCTCAATCACTGAAAGGTACCACCTAGGGACAACTACATGATATTTCTAATAAACAAGTGCCTTGGGGAACCCTGACTGTGTCCCATCTGTGTCTGACAACATCATCACCACTCAAAACTGACAAATCCCAATGATGATACACCAATTAACAGTAGTGTGTCATGCACCCACACATCTGGTAGCCCAAGGCAAAGTAGTGGGATGAACCTAGTACCACTCAGCAAGCATCAACAACAGGAACATATCAAGGGAGCACTGCCCATGTATGAAAAGGGATGTGGACACATACACATGCTCATACAACACACACCATGGGCCCAGGCTATGTCACGGGACAACACACTTACTTGAGGGGACCCAACTCCTGTGGAAGCCCAGCTGTGCCAAATATATTCACAGCACGTCTCACTCATGTCAGCAGAACAATTGGTCAGTCAGCCATCAGTTACCACACACTGAAGGCTCTGGTCACAACAGCCTGGGTACGTGAGTCTCCCCTAAGTCATCTGCACACACTCAAAACATATGTCTAGCCAGTTGCACAGAGGACCCAGTTGCTCCTATACCAATGATGCCCACATCTGTAGGTCCAGTGGTGATGCGCACAAAGTCTGTGAAATTGGCTAATTGGACAATGGGAAGCACATCATATGTGCATGGGTGCAAGCCAGAGATGAGACCATGCAAATGAAATGATCACAGAGATGTCCACAAATAGTTGATCATGACACACCCAGGTAGCTGCAAAGGAAGACATGGATACCCACTAGAATAGGATTAGGCCTGGGCTAAAAATCCGTTCCGCTCGCGGAAATTGCGATAATTTGACATTTTCGCGTTCCACGGAAAGCGCAAAAATGTAAAAATTTCCGCAATCCGCATTTTACCGGAAATTTTTTGCTTGCTCGCGCTGTAAAATAATACATTCTTGCGTGCGCACGATCGCCTTACCTGAATCCCCTCGTTCGCCGACAAGTTTTCCCGATCCGGTCACGTTCTCCACGAGATGTTGGATTGTTGGTAGCCATTTGCTCTGTCTCGCGACAGTTTGCGCCTGCAGTAACATCATTCGTCGCGCAATTACATCTTTCTTCTCGCGATCATGCACCGCGAGACAAGTGAAAACAAGATGGCCGCGCCCTCGAGCAACCGCATGGGTAAGTTGGTGAGCCGCGACCACGGAGAACATACCGCGAACGGGCGGGAAAAAAACTTCCGCATCTTCGCGATATTTCCGCATGTTTGCTGAGATTTTTTTAATTTTCGCGATAATTTGCGAAAGTGAATTTCGCAAATTCCACCCATCCCTAAATAGGATATATATCTCATGGACCACATGGAGTACCTCACATCAACACATCAGTATTCAACATTGGAAACCAAGCATTACAGGTGCAAGGGCATGTTAAACATCATCAACTTAATGTACAGCTAAATCAAGGTCACAGGAATAAAGAAAAAAGGTTTATTCAGCATATTAAAAGTTAAACGTCCGTTCAAACAAAAGGCCAATGGCCAGTCCATGTCCAAATGCCAAAGAGTGAACCAGAGTGACAACTGTCACACGTTGCTTGCCTGCACTACTAAGGACCGGGGTCATCCCCTCGGAGGGGCATAATTGGGGCAGGCCAGGCACCGCAGGGACAGGATCAAGGCGCAGCAGAAGGAGGCAGTGAAGAGGTGGTGGATGCAGGCGAGACACTTGCAACTGCAGTGGAGCTGACTGAAGTGGTGGGTGCAGTCACAACTCTGGGGCACAAGTCAGATGGGGTGGGTGCTGGCACAACTCCAGTGGGCAGGTCAGATGGAGTGGATTGGATCCCCACTGCAGTGCCCAAGTCAGACGGGGTGGTTGTGGACTCCACTGCAGTGCCTACATCCATGTGAGCAGAATGGGGTGCAGGTGAGGTCGGCAGGACAGGGGGGACACAGTCCCCACATCAGTGGCACTAACCGTCTGACCAGGTGTGGAGGAGCAAGTGTTGGGGGGAGGGCCTTAGCATTTTGGTTATGGTGTATCTGTGGGTGGGACAACCCGGGGCAGGGAGTGGCGGGTTAACCTCTGAAGTGGTGGCCTGGGGGATGGAGGACAGAGAATTTGCCTTGGAACTACGTGGTGGCGGGGCGGTCTTGCTCTTCCGGGGGGACTTGTGGGTGGGGGACTTAGTCTGACTGCACCTGGGGGAGGGTGTCCGGGTGTGAGGGGCACTCCCCTCTGTGTGTGGGGACTTCCTCTTCCCCTTGTAATCAGCATCTGCTGGGTCGGTGGGGAAGAGGCCAAGGTCACAGAGGAAGAGCTTCTGGGGAGATGGGGTTGCAGGTGAGGCAAGGGAAGGGGGCTGGGAGGGAGAGCTTTCGGAGGACTGCGGAGTGGTTGTGGATGACTGTGTGTGTGTCTGCAAACCAGCCCCTGTGAATGTGGTATCAGTCCCCTGCGCTTGCTTCTGTGCACGTCTAGACCTTGGTTTGGGTGTTTGTGTGCTGCCCATGTCTGTGGCTCTGTGAGAATGTGCAGGTGTTTGTGTGCTTGGGACAGGTAGGCTGCTAGGAATCGTGGGTGGTGCAGGGGTAGGAGGGGTGCGGGACTGTTGGAGGAGGGACACTGCTGTCATCAGTGAGGAGGCCATGGACTGATTGGTCCTCCGTAGGGAAGACAGGCCCAATGAAATGCCCTCCATGAACGATACCAGTTGTGCCAACAGACTTGTGTGTGCATGGAGGACCTTCAGCATCGATGTCTGCCCTACATGGATCTGTCTAAGTAAGTCCACAGACTCCTCACTCAGGGCAGCCGGGGACACAGGGGCAGGGGATCCGGTGCCTGGCACAAAGGAGAAGCGCTCACGAACACGGGAGCCTACAGGGACCTCTGGGATGGGAGCCGATGGGAGGGTGGTGATGGTGGTGTTGGTGGTGGCGGTGGCGTGGACAGCCTCACTAGCTGGGGTTTGGTGGCTGCTAGCACCCGCCTCCACAAGGGAGTCATCCTCAGAGCTGATGTTTCAGCTGGGGGTGATGGTGCTGACGACTCCTCTGTGTGGCTCCACTCACCCTCCGTGCCACTGGGTCCACCCGACTCCTCTTCTTCTGTCCCTGTCAGGCTCTGTGGCTCCTGCTGGTCTGTGGAGCTGTCCCCTCCTGTGGCCGTGGATGTATCTGGATAGGCATAGGAAGTAAGAGAACAACATCAGTCACCTGCACCGACTGCACACACCACAGTGAGTACATCACATCACTGGGCAAGCATTGGCATCATCAGCTGAACACAGCTCAAAGTGCCAACACTGTTTAGAATGAGCCAATTGTCATTCTCAAAATCAACCATGGCACACATATCCCTCCTTGACTTGCACACATATGTCTGTTGCATGTTGGATGCTAATACCCCGCACCACCCACACATTATTTGGACATGCAAGTGAACATGTAGGAGTATGTCACTATACACACAGCACATCTCTTGCTACTGACTCAGTACAGGTGTCCGGATGTAGGGATGGGCAGAGACTCATTTCACATGTTTGTGATGCATGCCAGCAACACACACTATGATGTTCTCATGTCCTGATGGGCATGCCACAATGGGGTGCATGGTGCACACTTGAACACAATGCAGGATCACTCATAGCAAGTTAAATGCCATGGCACTGGGATGACTGGAAAGTCAGTCAACACTGTCTCCTGTCAACGGGGCAGGGCATCCAGACAACAACAATATGCACAGACTCACAATCCTAGCTCAAGGGTAAAGCTAACTCTGCAGATGACCGGCGCACTTTCCCATCCCATGCAAACAACATATACAGGACCCAGAAGACCCCACATCATGCAAATCAGACATATGAGTCTCTGCAAACACAACTTCTTGTACATTAACACATCACAGTCTGCCATGCATGTAATCCCGCTGCATGAAGGACACAGTTGCATACACCATTGTGTGCTGTCAGATGATCACACACCTATATGTCACACAGGTCTTGTCTCTAACAGTCACATCTCAGATGTCCTGCTGACCCTCTGAATCATGGACAGCCCAGTTGTACGTAACAACAAGCCACACCCTAATGACATAGAGGCAGACACCTGAGGGCACACTTCACTAAGCACAACCTGTAATTTAATACACAGGAGTGGGATTACAGAGTGTTTATAAATGCCCTTGAGGAGGCACGACTGCCCAGGTCTCCATGAAACAGTGTTTGGCCCTGGACAGTAGTCAGGTGGCTAAGCAAGTGTGACATACTTGATATAGATACTCCCGAGGCCCCAAAACTGGAGTCCCCTGCTGCATGGGTTTGTTTGGAATACCCCAGCCACATGTGGCGAGTCAGACCAGCAATTGGAGCACATCTCAAGGGCACACACAGATCACATGTCAGATCTCAGGCATTGGGCAAATAATTGATCCACCCATTAAAAAACACACAACAGAGTCACGGGAACAGATGCTGTCCGGTAGCTGAAGCATAGCTGACTGCAGAGACACAATGCCCTAGTGACACAAGCAACAGACTGTAGGGGCCACACCTGTGGAACAGATGAGGAGGGTGCATCACACAATTGAGGGACCTGAGTATTGGGCTACAAGACCTACATAATGTGGAAGTGTGACCAGGCCAAAAGACTTCAATTAGCATGTCAGACATAGTACACAGATTAGGCATGAATTTACCCCCTTCCTGCTGCTGTCTGGCCTTCAGCTGCCTATCCAGGTCCGGGAAGACCACTGGCAGTATTCGGAGCATGTGGGGGGTCAGGGTCCGGTGTCTGCCCCTCCTGCGTTGAGGTGACAGCTTCAGCTGGACTCTAGCTATCCTCCGGGTCCGGCCCGAAGGTCCTGCCACCTCTTCTGGCAGTTGCCGATCAGGCGCTTGTAGACCCCCACCGAACGGACAGCCTGGGCGATGGTCAGCCATATATCCTGCTTCTGGTGGGCATCAACCTGTGAGGATGACAAAGTTAAAAGTACATTAACACACATGCCCCAGATTTGTGCTGCACCCATTTGGATATTGTTAGATCTGGGAGTCTCTAGTTGGCAGGGTAGGTACCACTGTCCAAGTAGGGACACTTGCTTCTAGTCAGGGAAAGGGGGATACACTGTTAAGATAACCCCTGCACACCCTCTAGGTAGCTTGGCCTGAGCAGTCTAGGCTATCAAAGGCAATGTGTAAAGTATTTGTACCAACACTCACAGTAACACAGAGAAAAAACCACAGATTTACTCCACACCAGATTTAGAAAAATAAGGTATCTTTACTAAAAACTTCACAAGACCAAATACTACAGAAAAACCAACATACAATTAAAATGGTTACTTTAAAGATAGTTCAAGAGTTTGTAGAAAGTACTCCAGGGTGTAAAAATCAGTGTCCTGCACAATGCGACTCTTAATGCACAAAATGCGACACTCTCGTGCCCAACAGTACCTGTAGTTGCGATAAGGTTCCCAAAAGCTATAACAAGGAAGATGGCAAAGGCGATGCGATACTCCTGAGACCTTGGGGAGGCTTTGCAGCAGCCCTGCTTCACACAGCAGAGGTGGATGCGCCGGCTCCGATCTGTAGGGGGAGGATGCGATGACTTTGGCTTTTGTTGCGTAGGTTTCTTAGGGGGAAGCGTCACGCACAAGTACGATGCGACGATCTTCGGTGCGGCGCGATGCACGGCATTGACTTCTGGCGCCGCAGCCCTCGATGCGTCGTGGTGCGTGGTGCAGCGTTGACTTCGGGCGCCGCAACCTGCGTCACGGGACGCGACTCTGCGTCGACACACGCAGCGACTGGATACTTTCACGCACCGGCAGTGGTGCGGCTCTCAACTGGTTCTGCGATGACCCTCGCAGTCAGGAATCTTCACGCACCGGGACCATGCTCGACGCACTCGGCGATGCGGGGACTCCGGGTGCAGCGATGACGCCGCGATGAAATTCTCCTCGCACTCTCGGTTCTGCGACTCGCAAACGGATAATGTGTTGGGTACCAGTTACTCTTTTTCACGCTTCTGCTTCCCAGCTCCCAAACACAGCAAAACGACCTCCTGAGGCCCCAAGACTGGGCAAGCACTCCAAGGCAGGTCAGAACTCCCTCAGCAGAGTTCCAGGGGAGCTGGTGGTGAAGTCCTTTTGTTCCTGGGACTTCTTAACAGGGAGCCAGCTCTTCTCGGGCCCTTGGAGGTCAGAATCAAAAGAAGGGGACACAGCAAAGTCCTTCCTCTCTCCTTGGCAGCAAAGCAAAACAGCAAGCAGGCAGTCTTCTCCTCTTCAGTTCTTTTCAGCTTTCTCCTTGGCAGAGGTTCCTTCCTAGTTCCAAAGTGATCTAAAGTTTAGGTGTCTGGGGTCCTCTTCTTATACCCCTCCAAGTCTTTGTCTCTCTTTGTTTCAGTGGGGGGATTCCCCTGCTCAAACCGGTTCCTGGGTGTGCTCTGCCCTGGAGCACCTGGTTCCTTTCAGAGTGAGGGGCAGGGTCATTAGACGCTCAGCAGGAGGTGGAGCCTTCTTTGTGCTGGCAGAGGCAGCTCTACTCAAATTCAGGGGCTACTCCTCCCACCCATCTAGAGCAGATCTCCCTATTCACCCTGCTGCTGACTCATCCAGACTCCTGGAGCCATCTAGCCCATCACATGACACCAGTCAGCCAATCTGCACACAGGCACACAGGAAGGTTAAACAGGAGAATAGCTACTTTCTAAAAAGTGCTATTCTCACACAGTGAATTTAAAAACCATCTTGCTAAAAAGATGTATAATTAAAGTCTGAACACAAAGATACCAAACTTGGATTTTCTATCTTGCCTTTAGGGGAAGATATGATTTGGGAAAAAGGGGGTGGTGATGGACAGAGTTTCTGAATGATGCAGAATACTCTTACCAAGTCAAGAGATCATGGTTTTAATCCATCACCGTTTTTTAGCTCACTGCACCATCCCAGCTCAGAACCTGGCTACATGCAAATTAGTCTGTACCTGTCCCAGTGCATGATGGGAACAGGGCAAACCAAACTACCAAGCCAATTCTTATACTGGGAAGGAAACAAGCTTCCGGGGACCGGTTTCTGGCATCACAGCCTTCGTCGGCCCGGCTTGCCTGAATCCTGATGGTGCAATGAGCAAGGGACTCACGTCTGAGCATACCCTCCCACACTGAGTGTGGATAAAATCGATTTGGGAAAAAGGGGTGGTGATGGACAGAGTTTCTGAATGATGCAGAATACTCTTACCAAGTCAAGAGATCATGGTTTTAATCCATCACTGTTCCCATGAGGCACGGGGTCAGACTGATTTGCATGTGGCCATGTCTGAACTGGGGTGGCCGAGTGGGCTAAAGAACGGTGATGGATCAAACCCAGATCTGCTGACTGGGTGTGAGTGTTTGATTGGTTCTGATGCTCCGTCCATCACCACCCCCTTTTGTACCGCTTTGTTCACCATAAGTTGGCAGGGTATGCTCAGACGTGAGTCCCTTGCTCACTTTGTCACTGGATTCAAGCAAGCCTGGCTGAAGACGGTTGAAATGCTAGAAACCGGTCCTAGGAAGCTTGTTTCCGGTCCAGGGAAGGCATGGCTTGGCAGTTCGGGCTGGACTGTTCCCATGATGCACGGGGTCAGACTAATTTGCATATGGCCATGTCTGAACTGGGGTGGCAGAGTGGGCTAAAGAACGGTGATGGATCAAACCCAGATCTGCTGACTGGGTGTGAGTGTTTGATTGGTTCTGATGCTCCGTCCATCACCACCCCCTTTTGTACCGCTTTGTTCGCCATAAGTTGGCAGGGTATGCTCAGACGTGAGTCCCTTGCTCACTTTGTCACTGGATTCAAGCAAGCCTGGCTGAAGACGGCTGAAATGCTAGAAACCGGTCCTAGGAAGCTTGTTTCCGGTCCAGGGAAGGCATGGCTTGGCAGTTCGGGCTGGACTGTTCCCATGAGGCACGGGGTCAGACTGATTTGCATGTGGCCATGTCTGAACTGGGGTGGCAGAGTGGGCTAAAGAACGGTGATGGATCAAACCCAGATCTGCTGACTGGGTGTGAGTGTTTGATTGGTTCTGATGCTCCGTCCATCACCACCCCCTTTTGTACCGCTTTGTTCGCCATAAGTTGGCAGGGTATGCTCAGACGTGAGTCCCTTGCTCACTTTGTCACTGGATTCAAGCAAGCCTGGCTGAAGACGGCTGAAATGCTAGAAACCGGTCCTAGGAAGCTTGTTTCCGGTCCAGGGAAGGCATGGCTTGGCAGTTCGGGCTGGACTGTTCCCATGAGGCACGGGGTCAGACTGATTTGCATGTGGCCATGTCTGAACTGGGGTGGCAGAGTGGGCTAAAGAACGGTGATGGATCAAACCCAGATCTGCTGACTGGGTGTGAGTGTTTGATTGGTTCTGATGCTCCGTCCATCACCACCCCCTTTTGTACCGCTTTGTTCGCCATAAGTTGGCAGGGTATGCTCAGACGTGAGTCCCTTGCTCACTTTGTCACTGGATTCAAGCAAGCCTGGCTGAAGACGGCTGAAATGCTAGAAACCGGTCCTAGGAAGCTTGTTTCCGGTCCAGGGAAGGCATGGCTTGGCAGTTCGGGCTGGACTGTTCCCATGAGGCACGGGGTCAGACTGATTTGCATGTGGCCATGTCTGAACTGGGGTGGCAGAGTGGGCTAAAGAACGGTGATGGATCAAACCCAGATCTGCTGACTGGATGTGAGTGTTTGATTGGTTCTGATGCTCCGTCCATCACCACCCCCTTTTGTACCGCTTTGTTCGCCATAAGTTGGCAGGGTATGCTCAGACGTGAGTCCCTTGCTCACTTTGTCACTGGATTCAAGCAAGCCTGGCTGAAGACGGCTGAAATGCTAGAAACCGGTCCTAGGAAGCTTGTTTCCGGTCCAGGGAAGGCATGGCTTAGCAGTTCGGGCTGGACTGTTCCCATGAGGCACGGGGTCAGACTGATTTGCATGTGGCCATGTCTGAACTGGGGTGGCAGAGTGGGCTAAAGAACGGTGATGGATCAAACCCAGATCTGCTGACTGGGTGTGAGTGTTTGATTGGTTCTGATGCTCCGTCGATCACCACCCACCCCCTTTTGTACCGCTTTGTTCGCCATAAGTTGGCAGGGTATGCTCAGACGTGAGTCCCTTGCTCACTTTGTCACTGGATTCAAGCAAGCCTGGCTGAAGACGGCTGAAATGCTAGAAACCGGTCCTAGGAAGCTTGTTTCCGGTCAAGGGAAGGCATGGCTTGGCAGTTCGGGCTGGACTGTTCCCATGAGGCACGGGGTCAGACTGATTTGCATGTGGCCATGTCTGAACTGGGGTGGCAGAGTGGGCTAAAGAACGGTGATGGATCAAACCCAGATCTGCTGACTGGGTGTGAGTGTTTGATTGGTTCTGATGCTCCGTCCATCACCACCCCCTTTTGTACCGCTTTGTTCGCCATAAGTTGGCAGGGTATGCTCAGACGTGAGTCCCTTGCTCACTTTGTCACTGGATTCAAGCAAGCCTGGCTGAAGACGGCTGAAATGCTAGAAACCGGTCCTAGGAAGCTTGTTTCCGGTCCAGGGAAGGCATGGCTTGGCAGTTCGGGCTGGACTGTTCCCATGAGGCACGGGGTCAGACTGATTTGCATGTGGCCATGTCTGAACTGGGGTGGCAGAGTGGGCTAAAGAACGGTGATGGATCAAACCCAGATCTGCTGACTGGGTGTGAGTGTTTGATTGGTTCTGATGCTCCGTCCATCACCACCCCCTTTTGTACCGCTTTGTTCGCCATAAGTTGGCAGGGTATGCTCAGACGTGAGTCCCTTGCTCACTTTGTCACTGGATTCAAGCAAGCCTGGCTGAAGACGGCTGAAATGCTAGAAACCGGTCCTAGGAAGCTTGTTTCCGGTCCAGGGAAGGCATGGCTTGGCAGTTCGGGCTGGACTGTTCCCATGAGGCACGGGGTCAGACTGATTTGCATGTGGCCATGTCTGAACTGGGGTGGCAGAGTGGGCTAAAGAACGGTGATGGATCAAACCCAGATCTGCTGACTGGGTGTGAGTGTTTGATTGGTTCTGATGCTCCGTCCATCACCACCCCCTTTTGTACCGCTTTGTTCGCCATAAGTTGGCAGGGTATGCTCAGACGTGAGTCCCTTGCTCACTTTGTCACTGGATTCAAGCAAGCCTGGCTGAAGACGGCTGAAATGCTAGAAACCGGTCCTAGGAAGCTTGTTTCCGGTCCAGGGAAGGCATGGCTTGGCAGTTCGGGCTGGACTGTTCCCATGAGGCACGGGGTCAGACTGATTTGCATGTGGCCATGTCTGAACTGGGGTGGCAGAGTGGGCTAAAGAACGGTGATGGATCAAACCCAGATCTGCTGACTGGGTGTGAGTGTTTGATTGGTTCTGATGCTCCGTCCATCACCACCCCCTTTTGTACCGCTTTGTTCGCCATAAGTTGGCAGGGTATGCTCAGACGTGAGTCCCTTGCTCACTTTGTCACTGGATTCAAGCAAGCCTGGCTGAAGACGGCTGAAATGCTAGAAACCGGTCCTAGGAAGCTTGTTTCCGGTCCAGGGAAGGCATGGCTTGGCAGTTCGGGCTGGACTGTTCCCATGAGGCACGGGGTCAGACTGATTTGCATGTGGCCATGTCTGAACTGGGGTGGCATAGTGGGCTAAAGAACGGTGATGGATCAAACCCAGATCTGCTGACTGGGTGTGAGTGTTTGATTGGTTCTGATGCTCCGTCCATCACCACCCCCTTTTGTACCGCTTTGTTCGCCATAAGTTGGCAGGGTATGCTCAGACGTGAGTCCCTTGCTCACTTTGTCACTGGATTCAAGCAAGCCTGGCTGAAGACGGCTGAAATGCTAGAAACCGGTCCTAGGAAGCTTGTTTCCGGTCCAGGGAAGGCATGGCTTGGCAGTTCGGGCTGGACTGTTCCCATGAGGCACGGGGTCAGACTGATTTGCATGTGGCCATGTCTGAACTGGGGTGGCAGAGTGGGCTAAAGAACGGTGATGGATCAAACCCAGATCTGCTGACTGGGTGTGAGTGTTTGATTGGTTCTGATGCTCCGTCCATCACCACCCCCTTTTGTACCGCTTTAGTGGAAGATAGGCATGTAAACAGCCTCCCCCATTCTGTCCTATGGGCAAGTTAGCCTCTCAGCAGTGAAAAACGAAAATGGCTGTAATTCCCTACCAGGGCATGTTACACACCTCAGTACATGCCCTACCTTTCAGATACACTGCACCCAGCCCAGGGGGGTACCTAGGGCCACCATAGGGATGCCTTACGTGTACAGAAAGGGAAGGATAAGGCCTGGTCAGTGGTTGCACTGGCCAGGTCGACATGGCAGTCCTGGACTGCACATAGGCACTGCAAGCAGGCCTAAGACATCATTTTAGCGCTACTCCTGTGGGTGGCACAATCAGTGCTGCAGGCCCACTGGTAGCATTTGGATCACCTGCCCTGGCACATTCAGTGCACTTTACTAGGGGCTGACAGGTGAAACAAATATACCAATCATGGATAACCAATCAATATAACAATTTATACAGAGAGCATATGCACTTTAGCACTGATCAGCAGTGGTAAAGTGCCCAGAGTCCTATTGCCAACAACCACAGGTCAGAAAAAATAAAGGAGGAAGAAGCAAAAAGTTTGGGGATAACCCTGCAAAAAGGGCCGTTTCCAACAGATATACATGTCATCATCACAAAGGGAAATGAGTTACACAGGTAGTGCAACCATGGGGAAGGACAAATCACCTGCATGTCTGACATGTTATCAATGCCTGGATAGTTTAAGCTTGCACTAATGCACTTTAGCAGCAGGACACCTGTTCATTACATGTACCTACACACTTTGGGGGATGAAAGTAGTCAGTGAGAATGCTTGCCACTGGTGTACACACTGCTAGTACTGCTAGTCAGACAACATGAATAATTAGGAAGGCAGTGGACTGCACACTCACCTGTTCCCCTGGTTTCCCATAGAGCTTGCTGTACTGTGGAAGGAGCCCGTCTAGCAGGGCCTGGTTCTCCTCCTCAGTGAAGGCTGGGGACCTCTCCAGAGTACGTGCCATAACAGGAGCCAGAGGATGCAGAGACAGCAGCAGTGGTAGCAGGGATGTGGTCCAGTGGCATGTAGTGCAGGCAAGTGAGCTCCCTGGGGTCCAGCCAGCCTTATATCTGTGCTACAGAGGCAGAATCTGTGCCATGTGTCCGAAGTGATAGGTCCAACACGGTTGCATTTTATGAGTCTGGCCAATCCATGGAAAGGTACGACTCGTACACGCCTTCCGCATCGTTCAAATCTTCACCTTCATGAAACAATTGAAATTGCAACATAGTTGTAAGCATCCAACTAAATTTCCAGTGCACAACTCGTACAAGTTTTGAATCCGCATCCGTCTCCATGACTGTCCAGAGCCAATGGGTGCACCCGGCTCGGTCAACTGACTGTACAACACGTATTTTGAAAATACACATGCACCCGTCTCCATACGATTCAATGGCCAAGGCGTACGCCTGTCTCGGACCATGCCTGCCGGATGCGTATGCATGATAGTCACCCGCGTCGGACCTCATTGCATTCAATGACTAACCGTATGCACGGCTCGGTCATGAACCGTGCAATTCGTATGCATTGTCACTACGCCTGGGCCAAAATTCCGTTCCGTTCGCGGAAATTGCGATAATTTGGCATTTTCGTGTTCCGCGGAAAGCGCAAAAATATCAACATTTCCGCATTCTGCAGCTTAGCGATAATTTGTTTCTTGCTCGCGCTGTAAAATAATACATTCTCACGTGCGCGCGATCGCCTTACCTGAATCCCTGCGTTCGCCGGCAAGTTTTTCCGATCCGGTTGCGTTCTCCACGAGATGTTGGATTGTTGGTAGCCATTTGCGCTGTCTCGTGACAGTTGGCGCCCGCAGTAACGTCATGCGTCGCGCGATCATGTCTTTCTTGTGTGAAAACAAGATGGCCGCGCCCGTGAGCAACCGCATGGGTAAGTTGGTGAGCCGCGACTCCGCAGAAAATACCGCGAACGGGCGGGAAAAAAACTTCCGCATTTTCACGATATTTCCGCGTGTTTGCAGAGATTTTTTACATTTTCGCGATAATTTGCGAAAGTGAATTTCGCAAATTCCGCCCACCCCTAATTGTCACCCACGTTGGACCTCATTGCATTCAATGGCAAAGCGTACGCACGGCTCGATCATGGACCGTGCAATGCGTACGCATTGTCACCCGCGTCGGACCTCATTACATTCAATGGCAAAGCGTACGAATGGCTTGGTCATGAACCGTACAATGCGTACGCATTGTCACCCACGTCGGACCTCATTGCATTCAACGGTAAAGTGTACGGATGGCTCGGTCATGAACCATGCAATGCATTTGCATTGTCACCTGCGTCGGACCTCATTGGTGTGACTATTCTACGGACTCACACTGTGAATTTGCCTTTTCTAGTTAGAATCTGTTTTAGACAATTCAGTAGCTTCTAACACTGGCGCTTTGCAGAAGAGCACCTGGGGTCTTTAATTTTCATTGTTTTTAGAAACTATTTCTCACGCTGAAGTGTTAGAGTTTCCCTCTTTTGATCTCAAGTAATTCGCTAGAGCTTTGCAAAGACTTCATTGCCATTAAACGTTTGCCTCCACCTACTTTTGAACTTACACATGGACAAATTCTATACTTTTTAGCCATTTAGATGGGGAGTATAAAGATTTGGGCATGGTTTTTGAACAGCCTTCTTTCTTTTTTCTTCTCCTCTCTATCAGAGCGGGGCCCCCTTCCCTGAGTAGAAACCAGGTTGAGGTGAGGGTATTACCCAGAATTCTGGGGTAAGTACAATCTAATAAATTAGTAGATGTATATGACACATTACTTGTGCTTTCTAAGACGGTATACATATACTGTTGTTTGCTGGTTTAGTCGACATAGATAACTTCTCGCATTTTGCTTATCCTTGTCTCTTTATTTTCCTAGGTATCCGGTTTTGACATCCGTAGAGTTCAACCGGTGGTAGGAATGTCTGTTATACTTCTATAATTTCACACTTTTTACATAGTAGCAGCAAATTAGGTCCTGATGAATGCCCTTGATACTATCTAGATCGTAGCGGGCAGAAACATGTCGACCATATACTATGGACAACGAGCATAATGACAATGTATTTATGCTAGGTTGCCATTTTGCTTTTTAATTCTGGCAGAGGTACTCTACCAATTAAAGCACTTTTGAGTTCCCCTAGCCAGTTTTATTCACTCTTTTTGATTTAGTGCTGCACTTTTAGAACCTCTTTCACGTGAGCGAGAGTTCATTTTTTGGTCTTTGTCATCTCTAGTGGAGATCTGACTGCAACCCTCGTATGCCATTTCTCTTTACTCGCAAACAGGTCGTTCCATCTAGACTTGTTGCGGTGTATCAAGAGAGACAGACCCAGATGATGACAACACACTGACTCCTCGGTGATTGATGGGTCCTGTTCCTAGAAGGGTTCTTGTCTAACTAGAGATGTCGGAATCAGTAGATATGTTTTTTGTTTATCTCTGTTGACTCAGCACCAGACCCGGGTTGTTTTGTGTTATAGTATTCTACGGATTCAACACACAATTACTTGCCAGGGACACCTGGGCACACCTACCACACTACAGCATTGGCCACATAGTGTCCCATGGCATGTAAGGCTGCATTCCCTGGGTGTTTGGGGGGCCACATTTGGTTTGTTGGGTGGCACTTTTGTGCAGCCACTCCCAGGCTGTGCACGTGTACATGGGGGCAGAATCCTTTGTGTGTTGTGCACATTACCACTGTGATGTGCAATTGTACAGTAATGGGCATGAGTCACGGACACAGTTTCATGTTGGATATGTTTGGGGCATGTCACATACACCCTGAGTCCAGGGGGTGATGGCATTTACGTCACAGTGAGACCTGTAGCCACAATACTGATGTGCACCCACAGTCTGTGTGCATATTGTGTCTCAGATGTGTCTGATCAAATGTACCCAATGGGTGACAGTCTCCACATCCATGTGGTATATGCATCAACCTTGATGGTGTGTGTGTGTCTAAGAGACGTACATGTAGGGCCTGCAGGAACAACAGTGGCCACTACCTGTGGGACTCACGCTTGCCTTGTGGTGTTTACGTGATACACTATGTCCATGCCAGTGTCGATGTGGCAATACAGGGACCCTGGGTTTCTGCATGGCAAAGATCTGTGATGCCTGGGAGACATCAGGCCTCACTTGTCACTGTGGTATGTGTTTGGAACGTCACAGCAGTTCATAGGTTGGGTGACACAGCCAGATGATTGGCCATTGCACTACATGGGACTCATGTCGACATGGGGAATTGAGATGTGAGGTGATGGTCATGTAGGTGACATATGTGTCCATGCCCAACAGCACACACCTCAGTTCATTCTGTAATGTCATGATCTATCATGTGATATTGAGCCTGGGTGGATGAACTGACAATCTTCCTTTGTGCATCTCTGTACTGCAGGGCACCAGCTGTCCATAGACCATTCCCAGACCTTGCGACCATGCAGGAACGCGACTGCATCAGACGGTACCGCTTCACTAGGCCACTGATTGAGGAGTTGGCAGAGCAGTTGGTGCCACATCTGCTACCTCGCCGGACATACCCTACAGCACCGACCCCAGAGGTGAAGGTGATGACAGCCCTGCACTTCTTTGCTACTGGTACCTTCCAGTACACTGTGGCTACTGCTGGTGGTATGTCGCAAACGATGTTTAGTTGGGTGCTACGCGATGTCTTGGAGGGGATGTTGCATTTCCTAGACCTGTACATCAAGTTCCCAAGCTCAGCTGAACTCCCTGAAATAAAGGATGCCTTTTATACAGTGGGGAGGATGCTGAACGTCATCGGATCTATTGATGGGACACATGTGGCCCTGATACCACCACAGGCACATGAGCAGGCATACAGGAACAGGAAGCACTACCACTCCATCAATGCTCTGGTGGTATGTCTTGCTGACATGTCTATCACACATGTGTGTGCACGGTTTCCTGGTTCAGCTCACGATGCCTACATAATGAGGAGTAGTCGCATTGCAACGCTGATGTCACAGATGCCAGCTCAGCATGCATGGCTTGTCGGTGTGTACTGACTGTTTCTCATTGTGTGTGTTTGTCAATGTTGTATTCTGCACTCCTACAAAACTCAGCTACTTTTTTGTGTGTAGGTGACTCAGGATACCCCAACATGCCATGGTTGCTGACACCCCTCCAGAACCCTGTGACACCAGCCGAGATGCGCTACAATGAGGCACATGGTCGGAGCAGGAGGGTGATTGAGCGGACATTCGGCCTCCTGAAAAGCCGCTTTCGCTGCCTGGACAAGACTGGAGGGGCCCTCCCATATGAGCCTTCAAAGGTGTGCAAAATAATCCTTGTATGCTGCATGCTACACAACATGGAAGTGCGGAAGGTGGTGCCTTTCATCCAGGATGACGATGACCAACCTCCGGCACCTGTGGAGGATCCTGGCCTGGGCCAAGATGCCAGTGATGATGAGGATGAGGGTGACGTCCGCTCACAGCTCATCAACAACTTCTTTACATGAATGTGAGTTTCCAGGATTGTTATGTCAATGTATGGAGGTAGCCT
The DNA here is from genome assembly GCF_964204655.1 of Triturus cristatus. Classification (NCBI taxonomy): domain Eukaryota; kingdom Metazoa; phylum Chordata; class Amphibia; order Caudata; family Salamandridae; genus Triturus; species Triturus cristatus. Next base: position 851,430,997 of record NC_140588.1, on the reverse strand, counting down.
GGAATGTGTGTGGCTGCTCTGTTGCTGTCTGAGTTTGTCTGTGTGCCACTTGACTGGATGTGTGCAGTGATGTGTCCATTCAGGTGGTGTGTACTCCACAATAGGGTAGTACTGCTAACTTGTTTTTGTGTAGGTTTCTTGCGACATGTTTTGTGCATGTGTGTTGCATTTCTCTCCTGTTCGGCTGTGCTTTTGACTGTGTCTTGTGTCTGTCCTTCCCAGAGTATTTTGCCTGTTGTTTACTCAACACTGACCCCCAACACCCAAAATCCATCACCAGTGTGGAAGTTGTAAATTCCCATCAACTGATGTACCACACATCCCTGGACTTCAATTCTCCAACACTTTGTGAGTATGTGTCCACTGTTCCGTAGAATTACCTTACAACTATTGTGGAATAAACATGTTGCTGATGTGTAATGAACCTGTGCTATGCTTTGTTATATGCGTTGTCTGTCTTCCCACATCTGACTGACATCTGCTTACCTCACCTGTGGACTTGTTACCACTGACTGGGGTTGGTGTTGTGTCTGTGCATGCCAATGTGTTTCAGGTCAACATCATTGTGTGGGATGAGTAACATGGCCATGGTGAGTATGTGTTGTGGTACCATAGTAGTGTGTCTCCCTCACATGTGTCACATCACCATGACTCACCTTACGTTGGTCACATTGTTGCAGTATTTGGCATGCACTGTGTTGTGTAGCAGATCGACATCTCCATGACACACGACAAGTTGGAATCACAACAGAGGCAAGTATGGTGTACTAGTGAGTTTATTTTCAAACATGTGTGAGGAAAGTGCACAGTATGGTGGGTGCTGTACATTGATTTTGGAATCCAAAGTACACATTAGAGATGAATGTGCTGGTAGATGAAATGTCCAGAGTAAAGTCCACAGTCATCTGCTACATTGGCCCAACATGAATCCTCCATGTCATGTGGGTGAATTGTGTGCGATTGGACAAGGTGAACGGGTTGCGCACTAAGAACATTGTCCAGAACAGGTTTTGAGGCCCTGGGGGATGTGCTGGGACATCTGCCTCTCACATGTACTTCTTCGGACGACCCCTCTTCTTCCTGGGGAGGGATCCTCAGGTGAAGGCCTCTGCGTTGCAGGGGACTTTCCGCCAGAGTCCTCCTCCCTCCCTGTGGCTCTGGCAGATGGTGTTGCAACAGATGTTGTGGCCACACAGGGAGCTGTGGACTGGTTTGTGTTGATTTGGCGGAGGCATTGGAGTATGTCCCAATGCACCACAGTAAGGGCATCCCACTTGGCCTCCAGGTGGGCATGGTGGGCAGCCTGCTCTGGTTGCATGTCCTTGAGGATCCCCACTACCTGGGTAAATCCTCCTGTGCTATCCTGGTACGCATCTATTATGCGTGCCAGGTGGGAGTCATCATGCAGTCCAGACCCCTCTGCAAGGCGTGCCCTCTGCCTCCCACCCCTCCCAGCACCCCTATCCACACGGGCAGGACCAGCGGCGGGACGCACAGGTGACACTGGGACCCCTTGGGTAGTGTTGCTGGTGGCGTTTGCTGTAGCTTCTGGGGGGTCCTGTGTCCCTGTGCTATGGGTGTTCAGTGGCCTTGGTCTGTCCATGTTGGCGGGGGTGCCCTGTTGGTTTCCAGATGCTGGAGACGTGGGTACAGGGGGTGCAGATGTTGATACTGCTGGTGCTGCATGATGACTCACACCAGAGGGGCCAGGTTGGTCGTCATCAAACCAGAGAGCTCAGTGTTCGTCAGAGTCTGGGACTGGAAATCCTCTTCATTTGGTGCTGGGTGCCCAGCACCACCTGTGTTTGGAAGAGACACACGATGTGAGTTATGTTTCTACATGCATCAATTCTTCACAAACATGACATTTTCTACTTTACGAACAGACGCCTGCCTAAACACTGCTGTTTCCCAGCTTGTCACGGACAGAGTTTGATGTTGTTCTTGCCCAGTTCCCAGCATGGCCTTGTGCTCCCCACAACAGAGCCCAGTGTCAGACATCTTGTCAGTCCCTTCCCACTCCCTGTGAGGCGAGCATGGTTCAGTGTATGCTTACTGGGCCATGTGGGTGGGTGTGGATTTTCTGTGACTGCGACTCCCATCTTACTCTTGGCTACACCCCCCTATGCAGCATGCCTATACTTCCTTCCACTTGACTCTGCTTCGCTGTGAGGGGGGTGACAGCAATGGCAAGATGGCTGACTGTGAAATCCTGGTGTTTGTTTGGCTACAAGTCCAAAGAGAGCCCCTGTGCTTCACACAGCAGCACCCAGTAGGGTGTATCTTTTGCTGATATTTCACAAAGGTGTGGGTCAATGCATTCTACCCGGTGAGTTGTGTGGAGTTTGTTTTGAGGGGTGTGTGTGTCTCCACATGCTGGTAAGTATGGTCAGAGCTGTCAGTATTCCTTCCCACCCGGCCAGACATCCCACCATGAAACATGCTTCCATTGTGGGTTGTGCAAGTTGTCTTTAAGGATGTCAGTCAGTGGTGTCCTGCTTCTGACTTGCGCACATGCCCTAGCAGGGCCTTGTGCTCCCCACAGCAGGAGCCAGTGTCAGCCATCTTGTCAGTCATTTTCCACTCCCAGTGACGTGGGCAGGTTTCAGAGAGGTCTTGATGGGCCAATCAGGAGGGGGAGCATTATCTGTGACTACATGCCCCATCATGCTTTTGGATACACTCACTTCACCTGCATCCCCACAATTCCTTCCTGTCAGTCAGCTGCACTGTGAGGTAGTGTGTTTGTGGTGGAAAACTGTCTGGCAGTGTCTATTTAGCTTTGTGCCACTGCCTTGCTCTATTTGTTGGTAGGTTGGTGCATGTCATGACACAGTTCTAAGTCACTATAAGATGGCAGGTATTGTGTTTGTCTGATTGGCATACACATCTTGGTATGATTATCTATTGGTTACTGTAGCTTTGCTTGCGGTGCATGGTTTAACTGTCCCCTTGCCACACAATCTTGGGTATGGAGTGCAGTTTCAGGAGGCACGTACATGTGTTTCCACAAGATTAATATGGAACACTGATCTTTAGATACGTGATTATGACGACTGGGAGGATCTTTCCCATTCGTAATTGTACTGGCGTCTTAGACCGTGATCAGTATTTGGAATAGATTGTTGGATATAATTGCAGCTCCAGTTTGTTTATCGACAAGACTATCAGTTGAATATTTTACTTGCCGTCTAGATTTATCGATTGCTTATACCTTATTGGGGTGGAATAATTTTCCGTCTGTGTTGGATGTCACTGATCTTGGATACAGCGATATAGCCCTGAAGAGTCAGAGATTTACGTTTTCTCTGATGAAACACGTGTCTGTTGGCTGGTTTTTCATGTGATGACCTAATAAAGAAACTAAAGATTTCTACGCTGGAGTGTTTCCATGTCAAACTCAAGACACACTAATATTGTGTATTTTAATATTGTATGAGTGCACGGGATTTTTGTCAATCTTGGGTATGTTGTTTGTGTACTCATCAGGCTCTGGTATGTCTGTTAGCCCATGGACGCTCTCTGGTGGTAGGATGTCCCGCATCTTCTCCTCCCCGGTCCTGAAGTAGACTGGTTTGGTAGGAGGGCCACTGCCAGTGCACTGACTCAGGTCGTGATCTTTTTCGATGAGTTTCTTGACCCTCCTGCACACATCAGACCACCTGTTCTGGAACCGTCCTTTGTGTGCCTTGCTGGTGCTTGAGCGTTCACCTTGTCCACAATCATCGCCCACATCTTGGTTTTCTGTTACATGGGGATCCTTTGGACCAATGTACTAAACAAATGTGGCTCTACTCTGATGATCTTGTCTAGTAGCAGTTCTAACTCACTATCTGTGAACTTTGGATTCTTCTTTGGGGGCATGGTGATGGGTGGTGGTGGTGAGGGATGTGTGTGTGAGGGTGCAAGTGAGGGTGGGTTGGTGTTGGTTTTGCTAGCCTTATGTGTGTGTGCTTTTGGATGAGGTGCTGATGGTGTGTGGGTTGTGTGATGGGTGAGTTGTGAGTGTGTCTGTGGTTGCTGTGTAATGGTGTTTGCTGCTGGCTGTGTTTCCTGTTTGCAAGGGATGATGGTAGTGATTGTAGTCCTTTATATAGTTGGAGTTGTGGGTGTGTCTTTGTCCCAGTTTTTTATTATTTGATGTTTATTGACTTTGTCATTGCTTGTTTGGTCCTTTTTTTGTCTTTTTTCCTTTGGGTTTTGTAGGCATGAAGAAGACGTTCATCTGAAGGAAACAGACGCTGATGTTGTCTCGTGCGGGCTTCTCTGCCTCGTTCACGCTACCTATCTTCTGTGTTTCATATGCGTCAGTCACAAAGGTCTCTATTGCTTGTGGGCCTGGTTGTCTGTGCGTGTCAGTCGTGCGGCTTGGTCTCCGTGCGAGTCGGTCTGGTTTTACACACATTGCATCATACTGCGCGGATCAGACATCGCGGGTACGGGTCAGTCGGGTTCATTCCGGGTTCGTGTCGGTCGGTGAAATTTGTGCCTTGATGCCCCTCGGGCCAAGTTTGCGCGTTATAAATTTATTTCATTTCATTTCATTTTTCCGGCCGGATCACTATTTTCCCTACAGCTTATATTCCGTACGTGTCGGTTGCAATTCAAACGTGTTGCATCGTACTGCACGGGTCGTACGGCGCTGGTCCGTGTTGGTCGGTATCCGGTCCGGGTCCGTGTCGGTCGTTTCGTTTTGTGGCCGGAATTGGCCCCATAATGTTATAGGATATATACAGCGCATGGCTGCCCCAGCTACGGTGAGTCCCAGCGCTACCCAGGTACATGTATGCGAAAGACAGGCAGGGGGAGAGGTTAAACCAGGAATAACCAGGTTTTTATGGCCTTTCGGAAGGCTAGATGGTTCTGAATACCTCAAATGGATACAGGGAGAGGGTTCCAGAGTCAGAACTTTGTGAGCAAAGCACAATGTTTAAATTGAATTCTTTTATCCACAGGCAACCTGTGTAGCTTAGGTAAAAGCTTTGACACTGAGCAAGATTTAGGGAGAGCAAAAAGAGTGCGTGCTGCCTTGTTTTGTACCCATTGAAGGTGCTGAATACTGGATTTACTAGTGCCTAGATAGAGGAAATTACATTAGTCCATCCTGGATGATATCGTGGCCTGGATAATAGTCTGGCGCATTTTTGAGTCAAAGAAACCAAAAAAGGGCTTTAGTCCTCGCAAAAGCCCGAAACAAATCCCTGCAACTGCCTTTGTTTGGGTTTCAAAGGATAGCCCTCTGTCAATCATTATTCCCAAATTTTTCACTGCCTCCTTAGGCAGGGCTGCAGGCTTCAGCTCATCTGGCCACCATTGCTCCGACCACAAATTACTGTATCTCCCAAATAGTAGTATTTCAGATTTGATGGCATTTAATTGCAAGCAGTTTACTCTCATCCAAACAGCAATGGCCAGCATGTCCACCTTATATTTAACAAGGTTAGTTTTGCATTTCTTGAAAAAAGAGATAACCAATTGGGTTTCGTCAGCTTAAGACACTAATGACAGCCCTCTGCTTTTTGCTATCACCATGAGGGGTTACAGGTCGATATTTAAGAGCGTAGGGCTCAATATTGATCCTTGTGGCTCTCCATAATGGATAGCATACTCCTGGGAGCAGTGGGGTGGTACAGTAACCTGGAATGTTCTACTATCCAGAAAGGATCTGACTCCGATCCCTATCTCCTGCAAGCGGCGCAATAGGATCTCATGGGATACCGTATTAAAAGCGGCGCTTTGTGGTGTATGAACACAACTTTTTGGAGCCAGTGATGATACGTTCTCATTGATATACATCTGTGTCCACACAGAAAGAAATAACAAGGATTTCGCATTCCAAAGCAGCTGCAACCATCTTGGGGCTTCTCTTTAGGGCAGGCTATAATCCCCTATAACTCCAGGCACTACGTACAAACCCCCATGGTGGCATAACACAGGCAGATAGTGGCTATTAGTATGATCAGATTATCCTGGCAAAGTATGAATGTTCTGTCCTGCTTCTCAATTGAAAATTCTGTTTTCCTGCCCAGGTACATGCATGGGATGTATGACAGCAAGGGAACCAGAGTGGCAGTGCTCTTTTAGGGATACTACTTTCAATTGAAAATCTATCTATCTATCTATCTATCTATCTATCTATCTATCTATCTATCTATCTATCTATCTATCTATCTATCTATCTATCTATCTATCTATCTATCTATCTATCTATCTATCTATCTATCTATCTATCTATCTATCTATCTATCTATCTATCTATCTATCTATCTATCTATCTATCTATCTATCTATCTATCTATCTATCTATCTATCTATCTATCTATCTATCTATCTATCTATTCACTGAGAAAAAAGGTAAAAGGGATGTTATAGTTAGGAAATAGAATTAAAGAAACCCTTAGAAATTCATCAAAAAAAACAAAGGTCAAAGAGACATTATAGTCAGGTTCAGATTTTATACACACAAAACTATTGAAATGTGGCAATCGTTGTTATTTATTTCAAGTAATTATAGCTTGTGGGCTAAAAGGTAACGTTAACTCTTGCCTCCACTATGCATAGTTTTCTCATCAATAATATTAAACCAACTGTTGCTGTGATATTATCAATAATGAAATAGAAGATGTTATCAGTGATGTATTATGTGGAGCAATTAGCAGGGCACAAGTTATAGTTAGCTTATGGCATGAGTTATAGTTACTTGAGATACTCTAATTATAACTGTTGGATTTCTATGCTTTGTGTGTAAAAATCTGAACATGGCCATAATGTCCCTGTAACCTTTTTTTAGTGAATTCATTTTTTTTATTTTATTTATTTTATTTTTGGTAAGCCAATACTAGAAAACAAACAATTACATAAACACATACATAAGAGGATAGGACATATTAAACAACACATACATAAGTAGCTTCTATAATATCATACTAACATAAAGGTCAGGTACTTCCTCACATCTATATCCAACATACATACATACATCTTACTTCATGGATACCTAAGACATAAAGGAATTGCTACGTAGATGATACAACATAACAAACAGCCCGGAAATCATCTTCAAGCCATTGTAGATGCTAAGTGATCAACTAGGGCCCCCAATCTCTGTTTCTGTAGCTCTTTAATGGCATAAAAGCTAGATTACAGCTTACAAATAGCATATAGTCTTCCTCTCCACATTTCAAAAGTGTTTTTTTTTGCGCCACCAAAGTGATGGTATGCACAATCTTGCCACAGCCACGGCTATAAATACTACACCTGCGAGGTATCTTATTTCCCCTGCAGAGCATGTATCAAGGCATACCCAGCTTGTTGCAGTTTATCATATAGTCCCTGCAGGAACTGCATCTATTGTTTTTGAACATATAATCCAAAACGTAGGATCTCCCCCCTAAGCCCTGCTTTTAATGCATCCCAAACTATGCCGCATTTAGTGGAGTTGAAATTAATAGCCAAAAAGTGGTTTAACTACTGTGTACCAAACCATGCATTATAAGTTTTAATAACACTGGATTATGATCCAAGGTGATTCAGGGGAAGATCTGTATACGTGTCTCTGCTAGATATGTTTTGGTGACAAAAAATAATCAAACATAGCTAACTTTTGGTACAGACAGGAGTAATGCGCGTACCCTGGATCAGGATGTTTTAACTTTTGCCAAGCATCGGCTAGGCCATGCTCATAAATAAGCTGCTGCAGAGCCTTGTAAACCTTGGGTTTCCGACCATAGTACTTGTCTCCACCCACACCTTGGGTAACCTCTTCCAGTTCAATATTAAGGTCCCAGCACAGTATCAAAGGAGAAGTCCAGGAAGCCAATTCTGTGTTGAAATATTCTATAGTCTGTGCTTCATCATAATTAGATCCATATGCAGAGCAGATTCCATTATCGCCCAGTGGCCATATTTGTCTGCCAAGCTTTTAACTACAATTAATATAATATTTTTGGCAAGAATGGTCACACCTCTAGTAGTAGTTCCTTGCGACGTACAGACCAAGATCTTATACATTAAGCCCCTGTACATTAAACATGCAAATAGACAATACAGTCATCCTTAGCCCGTTTCAAAACTGCATTGACCGCTCCCTCTCTAAAAAAACATTACATTCTTTCCTCTTGATTGCTTTGGAATGTTTATTGGCTTATTTACAATTTGTACCCCCTACGCCCCTCCCCCTGTGACAGCCTCCCCCTTCCCAGGCACACCCCCCATACCCATACCAACACCACCTCTGCCAGCGGAGACCCCCTTTTCCCTCCCCAGCATAGAGGCTAAAAGACCCATAGGTCTAAAGTGATGGAGAGCCACGTAGAAACACCTGTCACCCCCTCCTCTCAATTCACCCAAACAGTGCAATATATGAAAGAAGACTTATATCAAAGCACAGCATAGCTTAGAGCTGACAAGCTAGGATCATCTACAGCTACCTTCCGCTAAAACTAACAAAAACGAGTGCTGACCCGTTTCCTAAGGTTTGATATCTTGTAAAAATTCCATAGCTTTTATCTCTGATGTGAAAATTTCGCTTTGTACTTATATATTATCTTAAGTTTAGCTGGGTTTAAGAGAAATTCTTAAGCACCTTTGACCTGAAAAGGATTAATCAACTGCCGAAGCTGCCATCTTTTTTCCACTGTTGTATGACAGTAATCAGGATGGACAAAAAACTCGAAACCCATCCCCCTTTCTCTGTCTGTCTGGCCTAGCCAAGTCATACAAAGCCTGCCTGGATAGATAATTTGAAAGGCAAATCCATATTGTTTTAGGCCTCCAAGTAGAGTGGTTAGGTCCAGTGTAGTTATTTTCCCTAAATGGGAACCTGTGGGCTCATTGAAACTCTATAGCCCATGTCCACTGTGTTAGTTCTGGGAAAGCTTCTGTAAAAAGTTTCACCACAAACTTCCACAGGTCAGAGCCTTCAACAACTTCAGGCACACCAAGAATTCTTAAATTATTGTAGCGGAGGCGATTTTTCATATCCTCAAGCTTCCAAGCAATATCACACTTCTGCGTAACCAATGCATCTGTGGCCACTTTCTGTAAAGTCATCTCATCCTCAAGTGTGGAGATCCTGTTCTCTGCTTCAGAAATCCATTTCTGCGAATTCTGAACAGGACTTGGCCACTCGCCGGACTGAATGTTAAAGCTTTCGACAGGCACCCAGTGTTTTTTGACTCTCCGCCCATCTTTCATGTCTATGAGACATCTATAATTTGTGTTTGAAAATCTGAACCTGGCCATAACACTCCTGTAACCTTTTTTATAGTGAATTTTTAGGTTACATTTTAATTCTATTTCCTCACTGTAACTTCCCTGTAACCTTTGATTTTTTCAGTGAATTTCTAGCGTTTTGTAATGCTATTTCCTAGCTATAATTTGTAGGAAAGTGCCTCTTTTGATATGCTTAGCCCCACTTGTTGCCTGATGCAATTTCGAACTGTAAGTGTACTGGGTCCTTGCTAACCAGTTCCCAGTGGCAGATCACTTTCCCAAAGACTGTATCATGATTGGCACCCCTTCAGTTACCCCTGCAATTTCCTAATAAATGCAACCCCTGGTACCTACAGCATGGTTTCTTGACAAAGGTCCTCTGGGCTGCAGGACTGGTTGTGCCACCTCAGGGACCCCCAACCAATGATGCGCACTCTGCTTTTGATGGTGCACGTCTCGGTGTGGAGAACTCTGAAGAGTCGACATGGCACACAGCACTATATGCCATGCCTCCCGTGCATTACATGGGATATAGGTAAGGCACCCCTACAGCAGGCCTTTAGTCCTAAGGCAGGGTGCACTATGCCCTATGCGTGGGCATATCAGCATGAGCAGGTATGACCCTACAATGTTCAGTCCATTCTGCAATGCTGTAAGTGCACCGGGAACACATAAAGAGTACATGAGCTGGATATTATTCAACACACATTTCCTAGCTCCATGATGGCTTTAATTCTTTATAAGGTGTTTGGAATCAAACATCTTGTCTTAAAAAAATCCTCACTGATGAGAATGTTTTATTTATTTACAAATTCACACAGGATACTCTTTAAGTGGGTCCCCTAAAAACCTACCAAGCACTGGTGTGATTCCTGACTTGTTTTTACCGGCCTGCAACTACCAGACATGTTTCTAACCTCATGGTGTGAGAACCAGCACTCTCAGAGGACAGAGACAAACGCCTGCTCTAGGCTGAGGTGCTTTTCACCTCCTCCAGGATAGGCTGGCCTTCCTAGGTGGGAAGCTTCAAAGGCAATGCTCCCGTTAAAATCCAACCTAGGAACCTCCAGATAGTAGGGAGGCCAGGCCCCCTTTCCTGCTCTACTGGAGAAAAGGTGGGGAAATTAGTTAGATTAAGAGGAGGGCCAGCCGAAGTGAAACCCTCTCTTGAAATTCCACAATCTTGGGATGGTGAGAAAACCTCCTATCAGGGCTTTGGTAGCGCCTCTTCCCACAGGAGGTGGTCACTAGAGGGTGTAGATACCCTAAAGGTAAGTAGCCCATTGGCTACTACCTGTCTCCACTTGTAACATCCCTAAATTCAGTATTTAGGTAACAACCTGAACATCAGAGAAGACTAGGACAAAGAAGGCCAGCTGCTCAAGAACTGAAGCAATGCTGAATAATAAAAAGGTGCCAACCTCTGCCTGCTGCTCCCAGTACTCGGAAATCACTGCTGCTGTGTTGTCCTGAAACTTGAAAGGACTCTAAGAACCTCACACCACCAACAGCCTTTGAGAAATCACCATGAAGCTCCCTTGGTGTACAGGTATCACTCCTCTACACAGCAAAGGCACCAATCCTGTTGAGTTCAGTTTGTTGACTTTCTGCTCTCTAACGACCTTGATACAGCACAGAGGCAAGAAAAAGTACAACAGTTTGAGAAGGTCAGATCTGCTTATCCATCAAGGATAGAGGCTCCAGGACCTACAGGAGCCGCATCATACCAATACCAGGGTTACCAGACACCCAACAGCAACACCGAGAAGAGGAGTCCACTCAGGACTCCCGAAGCACCAGAACCAAGCACTCATCGAGGGAGGTTTAGATTCCCAAGACCCACTTCCTGAGTGGCCCTGCTGCCCCGAGATTGTCTCTCCAAGATTCATGCTTCTGACTGCGAGGAAATCAAGACACAACGACCGGCTGACCTGTTCCCTCTCCACCCAACCCCAGTCCCACTGGCATGAGCCCTGCTCCTATGGTCCCCAGACCCTTGCTACTTCCTCCCTCCGAGCAGGCCTGCTAGACTTACCTTTAAGTCCTTCTGTGCAGTGTTTTTTTTTCAAGTGGCCCCCTTCATCTTTCTGGACCAACTTCCATGATGTCAGCACCTTTGGTCCCTGCCGATCAGGCATGCTCTCTAACTACTACTGCTGGAATCTAGGGCCTGGTACTGACATTGGGCCTAAAATGAGGTGGTGAACTTTGTGAAAGCGGTGCCTGAGTTTCTATGAATTTTCTACTTTTTCCCTATTTTTTCCTTTAGTGCGTAATTGTGGACCAAAGTGATATATTTTCGAACTTTGAAAAAAAGTGTAACTCTAAAACAACTTACCTTAGAACTGTGTTTATGGTTTAAAAAATTATATACAAATTTACATTATTTTGACAAATTGGTATCATATGTGTTGTACTCTGTGAGTACAACACATGCTTAACACTGCCCTCTGATACGCCTAGCTGCTAGATCACACTACCACAAAAAGAGAGTTAGTATTATCTAATTTTACCTCTACCTGCCCTTTGGGATTCCTTGCGCTCTCTACATAATGCACTTCATTTTACTAAATTGTACAGAAAGCCGGTTTACTACATTGGTGGATCAGCGGTGGGGTAAACAACTTTGCATTTGCTGAACGACTTTCACAGTAAGTGACCACACAAGTATATCCAGAAATTGCTTTAGATAGTCTCATTTTTGATTGGCCTATTTTTTCTAAATCTCTAAAATTAAATGCTGGGGCCTTGGTTAATTCCTTTAAAGTAAGTGGTTAGAAATGTAAAAGTCTGTGCTTTAGTTAGGACAAGAGTATTCAGTGATTTTTTTACTTCCTAAAAAAGTCCAGACTTTAGGAAAATAATAACTGATTATGATAGCCAGGCTCAGCAGCTCAACATGATCCCTTACATGGACCTAAACCATCCTCGATGCGGGGCCATCTGTAAGGCCGATGGAATCAAAACAGGCTAAAATCCTAAAAAAGACTATCTCAGACAACTGATAGCTCAGTTTGAGAAAGATCACCCAGAACTGGTAGCCTAGTCTGAGGGTGAAAATAATACCAATGAAGATGATACTGAGGATGGAAGTGAGTCAGTCTTCTCAAGGACAGCCAAGACCCCTTAAGATGAGGACCTCATGCTGGAAAGATTGACCAGCAGATTGAACCTAGAGGCTTAGCTCCTGGATCAAAAAAGGCAAATATAAGAGATTGGCCTAGGACCTATCTCTGGTAGCAGCATACAAGTAATTAGGGAGAATGGAAGTTCCTATGACTCAAAAACTTCCCAAAGGGATTGTCCCTCACAATTCAGAAGGTGATGACAAAATGGTTTACTGCATTTGGGAGAGCCTGTAAAGGTAGAGACGTAGCTAGACCAAATTGGGCTCTTCTTTTGTGGGAACTGTTCTCAGTAAAATGCAGAGCTAGGCTCCTGACATTGCCAGAAAAATATGCTGAGTCTTATGGCCTCACAAATAGAACCCTGATGGAGGGCTTTGGACTCACCACTGTTTAGTATAGACTAAGCTTCAGGTGGATTTAAAAAAAAGTCAGTTCTGAATGGAATGTGTTGACTTTTCAGTAAAAAACACTGGATGGCTGGTTAACAGGCAACAATGTGAATCACTATGAAGGGATTTCCAATTTAATCATGAAAGAGCATCTTTTGATTAATTGTTACGATGAGAAGACATATCAGCATCTGGTAGACCTAGGACCACTTTCTCCTCTAGAGTTGCGGAAGAAGGCAGACCACAACATCAAAACAAGGGTGACTAGAAATACCACTGGTTGGGGAGACAAAAAGAAAGAGGCCAAAAAACACAACCAAGATTAAGATGGTTACCAAATAGGGAAAAAGAAAAATGAGTCTTCTTCAGGCCCCCAAAAACCGGTTCAGGAGGGTGGGCCCAGAAACTCATCACAGCCCAATGGAGGGTACCAGGGTAAGAACTGGGGTCGCAAAAAGGCACTGAACTGGAGACCTTGGGTGTAAAAACAAAACAAATGCCTCTAGTCCACCTGAAGTAAATGCTGTGGCCAATCTCCAGATGGGATAGCTGATGAGCACTGACCATGTCAGAGGGCTCACTGAGGCGACTCTAGTAGGGGATGTGGACCCCGTAGCTGTCTGGCCAACTAACATGCAAAAATACAGACGGCATCCTAATATTAACAGGCTTAGGGTGGAAGTAGAAGTGTCTTCATCAAAACCAGTTGATTGTTTGCTTCACAATGATTTGGAGTCCTCAGCCTGGGCTGAGGCAGAACTGTTAATCCATGCATAGATGCTTGAAACCCCACACTCTATGTTTGTAAAAACCAAAGCCCAGAGCAGAGTCAAGAGTGAAAAAGAGGTGTAAGAGCCTGGAAAAATGACCGAGCCCTCAAAAGAGAAAAGGTAAGAAGACTGGGGAACCAGCTGCACATCAGGCTGCAGAACATTCTCCTCTGGGGAAAAAAGAGATTGCCCAAAGGGATCTGAGTTGCAGGCGGTGGTGCCTTGCCAGGCTAAGCTTTGGGCCCAGGAGACCCTCTAAGGAAGAGCTGTGCCAGGGGAAGAAGATCTGCTATACTCTTGAAAGCCTGTGAAAGCAAGCCACTAAATAGGAAGGTGGTGATGTTAGTGATTCCCACAGGAACTATTGGGAAGAGGGAATCCTTTACACTGAAGCCAGAGACCCCACACCTAATGCCACTAGGGGAGTGGTAGTGCCTCAGGCATTTAGAGAATTCCTCCTCACTTTGGTCCATCATATCTCCGTAGCTACACACCTCTGTCAGACGACAACTTGGACCTGGCTAGTCGGTCACTACTACTAGCCAGGGATGCACCAGAAGCTGAAGGATTTTTATAACTCCTACCCCATCTGTAAAGCCAGTGGCAAGACAGGTCAGCACCCAAAGGCTCCCTTAATTCCACTTCCAGTGGTTGGGAATTGTTTTGAGGTGGTACGGATTGAGAATTTAGGTCCCCTTGGCTCTACTACAGCATCAGGAAACAGATATATTCTGTTGTTAGTTAATCATACCATCAGTTATCCTGAAGCCGTTCCCCTTGGGACTATCACTGCATCTACAGTGGCTCGGGCCCTCATTGGGATATTTACCAGTGTGGGCTTTCCCAAGGAGGTGGTATCAGACAGTGATACAAACTTTATGCATGGTTACCTAAAATACATGAGGAAGGAGTGTGGAGTGACAAACAGGTTCACTGCCCCCTACCATCCACAGTGTAATGGCCTTGTTGAAAGATTAAAAAAGATCACAAAAGATATGATTGGTGGACTCCCTGAAAAGCTCAGGAAGAGATGGGATTTCCGAATGCCATGCCTGCTTTTTGACAACAGGGAAGTGCCACATAAGAGATTGGAGTGCTTGGCATTTGAACTTTTGTTTGGTCATCCTGTTAGGGGACTACTGTGTCTTTTAATGGAGGGATGGGACAAACCTCTCATTGAATTTAAACAGGTTATAGTGTGCTTTGTACTTGGCTTCCACTCCAGGATAGCTGAATACATGGAGAAAGCAAACCAAATGCTTGAGGCCAGCCAAGACTGTCAGAAGCAATGGAATGACCAACAGGCTGCTATGGTGAAGTTCCAACCAGAGCAGAAGTTGTAGGATTTGGAGCCTGTATACCCTAGGGCCCTCCAAGATAAGTGGAGTGTGCCCTATCCTATCCTAGAAAGAAAAGGGGAGGTCACTCGCCTACCTGGGGGCCTTTGGCTCTTGCAGGAAACCCAGGAGGGCCATCTATATGAATTGCCTTATACTTTATTATGACAGGGCAGATGTCAGCAAGCTCATGGTTACAGATGAGAATTAGGAAGCAGAGATTTAACGTCTCCCTGACCTCCTGTCTAACAACCCAAAAGTTGCCCTGTATGCCATGCCTTTCATAAACTGCATGGGACATAGGTGGGTCACCCCTACTTCAGGCCTTTAGCCCTGAGGCAGGATGCACTATATCCTACATGTGGGAATATCAGCATGAGCAGATATGCCCCATAAAATGTCCAGTTCATTCTGAGATGTTGTAAGTGCACAAGGAAGCCATAAAGAGTGCACAGCTGAATACTTGTAAACACAAGTTTCTTAACTCCATGATGGCTTCACTGACTTTTAAGGTGTTTGGTACCGAACATCTTGTCTTAATAAATCCTCACTGATGCCAGTGTTGGATGTATTAAAAAATTCATGAAGAACACACTTTAAGAGGGTCCCCTGAAAACCTACCAAGCACTGGTGTGGTTCATGGTCTGTTTTCACCAGCCTGCCAAGTTTCTGACCTCATGGTGCGAGAACATAAAAACAAAGGTGCTTCTAAGAAAGGCGATCCCGCACACCTTTACTACAGACATTCATGCATGGCTAGCGTACGGGTCCCCTATTACTCATTGAAGTTCAACCGTACCATAAAAGGGTTGGTATTTATCTATTTGGGAACTACTAGGCCTAGGTGTAAAACTCTGCTTCGCTCTTGGAGTTTGTGGAGTTCGACAACTCTACGTTCCATGTAGAACACAGAGTTAATGATAAACTCTGCACTCCGCAATAGAGCAGAGTATTGTTTTGTCAGCATGCTCAAAATGAGTGTGGAAGTGACTTGCCTGGTGCTCACGATCACCCACAAGATTTCCTAGCCATTTGGGAGAACCATGAGATTTGGTAGCCGGCCACAAGCTCCAGCAAGATTTTGCAGTTGCCTACACATCTTTCGGGCATTGCAGCGACTTCCGGTGGATGTTTTGTGATGTACGCAATCCCAAACGTGAAGTATCTACTGCGGCTGCAATCTGGGGAAGATTCTCTCCCTGAGAAGCATCAAAATCTTCCATAAATTATGATTTGGTGTCAAAAACCTCCTCAAATGGACGGTTGGCATTGTTTTTGTGTGCGAGTAGTCTATTTTTAAAAACATTTTTCCAACAGGACGGAACTACCTCAGAGTCTCCATCTTCCTCTTCCTGTCCAGCAGGCTCCTCCCAGTGCTTTCTCACATTCCTGGTCACTTTTCATAGGGATTTGGAGCTGGAAGGATCACTCTCATGTCTGCTGTGTATACACCAATGGATTTAAGGACTTTTTATCTGAGATTTCACAAGTAAGTTGAAACACTTGTGTATAAGGGTATTGTTTGCTTGATTAGGGGTATGCACCTGGATCTATTTGTATTTTTAATACATTTTTTTAATTTATTCTGGTGGGTGGCCTGCAGTTTCAGTAGGGGCCTCGTATATGTTTTACATGTAACTTTTCTTCTTTCATTAAGGAAAAATGGTGCGCAGTTCACTACATTTTATCAATATTTTAAATATAAATCACTATGTTGCCTAGTCTGCCAATAGGCCTTCAAGCCAGTAGGCCCAGTACTAGTCACGGGGGCCTGAAACAACTGTTTCTGTGGTGTCTGTTAAATTGAAACATCATTTAGGCCATGGATGGCATTGAATTAAAATGTGTTTTTTTGAGGTATTTCACATTCTTTTCTTGCAAACAGTGTATAAGTGAGGTAATGCCTTTGGAGGATGTGTGTTGTAAACATTTTAAGCCCTGTTATTTTTTGTTTTTGGCATTACTGAATTAATGCTGTGTTTTCTGTGCTACCATGCCTCCTTTGTCTGGCCAGTGTGTGTGTGTGTGTTTCCCATAGGCCACCATTTACCTTTGTTCGTCATGCCATGTGGCCAAGGGCCATTTTGTATAGTCAGTGTCCATAGGTCTGCATATTTTCTTTGTTTTCCAGGCCTCCTGCTTCTTGCTGTAAGTGACCTATGGCTGTTGGCCATAATGTTTAGCCAGCCAGTCTGCTTTTGCCGTAGTCCTACATGTCTTCTTTGTTACGGCCACACCTTCTTGCTGGTTGTTGTTGTTGTGACCATGTAGTTCGTGGCTATTTTGTATAGGCTGCCAGTATGCTTTTGCCATAGGCCTGAACGTCTTCTCTTTCTTCTTGCTCAGTGTTGTTGTTAGCCATGTGGCACTGTCCATTTTTTCTGTCCAGCCAGTGTTGCCCTTTGCCATAGGCTTGCATAGTTGGTTGAGCAATGAGAAAGCAGTTTAATAAATAAAATGCTTCAGGATAATTTCATATATGTATATATATATATATATATATATATATATATATATATATATATATTACCTACTGGCGGTCGCCAGTAGGTAGTTATAGTTAGGACCATGTTTCCATAGGAAATCCGCAACATTCTATTTTGAATAACTTTGGCACCGGTTGACGAATCCTCGCGAAATTTTCAAAACTAATGGGGCGCTACGCTCCGCTCCTACCCTGAAAGTCTCAGGGTGATTCCTCAAGCGGGGGCTGAGAAAAAAGGGGGGTCCCAAAACGCGTTTTCCCCATGCATTTTTCCATAGGACCTTTAGACACAGCTACAGCCCGAACGGCTGAACAGAATTACTTGTAATTTGGCAGAGAGGTAGTCCGCAGGTCAAGGATGTGCCTTTTGTAGGTCTGGTGTAAATCTGTTCAGTAGTTCCTGAGAAAATAGCATTTAAATCAATATATATATCTGTAAGCGCGCTCCGTGCGCTTACCGTAAGCTTACCGTACGCGTACGGTGCCGTGCGTGAGCTCAAATCTGATTGGTTGTCACATGACTGTAAACATTCGAATCGGACGAAATCAGGAAGTGTCGGCCGCCATTTCGTGTGTTTCACACAGAAAAAATAAGGGAGATAACGTGAAAAGGGGGCAAGGAAGAGAGTTACAGACCCCCTAACATTTGAAAGGGGGTCAAAGAAGGACATAAAAGTACGGAAAAAACATTTATTAATTTTAAAAAAAAATCGCGGAGTACGCATACGGTAAGCTTACCGTACGCGTACGGTAGAAAAAAAAAATAAAAAAAGAAATAAAATTCAGATTTAAGTGTTTAGATATTAGGGGGCTCTAAAAAGAGCCGTTGTGTTTATGAAGTGATTTTTTTGTGGTACCTACAAGGAAGTACCGATGCAGAGTCTAAGGTTCAAGAGGAAGACTCTGTTCCCTTCATCAGTGAAGTGTACACCATCTCCTCTATAAATGTCTTGCATGTTGTAACGCAAGTTGTTGTGGTAAATGGAACCCATACCATAGTCTCGGAGGAAAGCAGAAACAGATTTGTTGACGTGCTTTCTTGCTTTGTCAATCTGCGGACAAAAATGATTGGACCAGTTCCATTTTTGCCTTTGGCATATGTTAGAATACGCAAAGGCAGTTTTAGGGAAAAGTGAAAACAGTTGTGCAAAGGTCTCCTTCATAAGCATTTCCAGACCTACCCCAGTCAAAGTGCCTAGGTCATTGCCACCACAGTGCACTATTATGAGGTCAGGGTGTTGGATTTGCATGAAGGATTTCACCAATGGCATCAATTGGTGCCACTTTAACCCTCTCTGACCAATCCATTTAATGTGTACATTTGGCAAAGCAAGGTCTCTCACCATACCTGTTTTCTCTGCATACTTTTCACTCCAGAAGACATAGCTGTGCCCTACAATCCACACTGTGAACATCTTCAAAGGAGATCTGGATGCACTCAGGAGGTGTATTTCAGTAGAATGGGAAAAAGAAATGAAAGACAGTTTGGAAATGGAGGCATACATATTTTTTTTAAATAAAAAGAACTCATTGGCTGTTTCATACAATTCTACACTAAAAACTAGGCTGTATGTGTCAATCTATAGAAGCATGTTTTGTATTGGTACAGAAAAATGTGTTACCAAAGAACATTACTATGGATTTGCTGTTAGGTTAGAAAAGTCAAGCACTCTTGCTCTTTGGAAATGAAACATTGTGTGGTGAACTTCTGACCTGACTCCACACAGCAGTGTTCCATGAGCTGTTGCTATGGTAGCAGGCAGAAGTCAAGTTGGGGGAAGGGTACTAGGCAGAAGTCAAGTTGGGGGAAGGGTACTTTTGGAAAAGGGTTGGTTTTCAACCAATAGAAATGTGTGATTACATTTGAAAAAAAGGGGGAAGCACTGAGATTTGAAATTAACATGTATATTTGTGGAAAAAGAGAGGGAAACATTGCCATTATCTGGTTCTGCTGAGAGGAGAGAGGTGTACAGAACAGAGATCCTGGCTCTGATAATCTGCTGTTTGAGTGCCACATTTCTTTCACAACTAACTAATTTTAAAGGTGAGTTATGAGTTTGAGAGGGGATGTATGTGGTAAATTAAGAAATGAATAATAGAATTGGAATTACTTTTGTTGAAGTTGTGTTTATCATTTTGTGTTTTGGGAGAAATTTAAATGTAAGGAACATGTAAAATATTATGGACTATGTTTTCACCATAAATTAAGGTGTACTGGTATAAATGAGGAATACTGTTTTCTGCATAGAATCAGAAGATGACTCTGTGTGCAAAGAGGAATTGTTGTCAGAGATTTATTGCGTATTACTCTGGTAATTTTACATTTGCATTAGTAGGAAAGGGGCAGCTATTTTTCTGCAGAAGCAGACTCTTAGCACACACCCAGCTGCTTATCCTGTAGAATCATGCATAGTATTCACAACCGAGTGGGGTTTGAGGTTGCAGTGAGTAATGCAAATACATTCAACATCACTAAGGCTGGTTGCCCTTGCTGGAGTGTAGTCATTCACCCAGGTTACACATGTTCCTGGTCTCAAAAAGCTGTTTGGACATGTGCTGTTTTTAGAATCTGTAAAGTGGATTGAAAATGTGTCAGACTGTAAAAGTACTTATCACTTGCCAAAAAAAGAGTAGTAAGTGTGCTTTCAAATTGGCAAAGAAATTTTGTTTTCTGCCTAATATCAAACCATGACTCTGTGTGCAAAGAGGAATTGTTGACAGAGATTTATTGCGTATTACTCTGGTAATTTTACATTTGCATTAGTAGGACAGGGGCAGCTATTTTTCTGCAGAAGCAGACTCTTTGCACACACTAAGCTGCTTACCCTGTAGAATCATGCATAATATTCACAACCAAGTGGGGTTTGAGGTTGCAGTGAGTAATGCAAATACATTCAACATCACTAAGGCTGGTTGCCCTTGCTGGAGTGTAGTCATTCACCCAGGTTACACATGTTCCTGGACTCAAAAAGCTGTTTGGACATGTGCTGTTTTCAGAATCTGAAAAGTGGATTGAAAATGTGTCAGACTGTAAAAGTACTTATCACTTGCCAAAAAAAGAGTAGTAAGTGTGCTTTCAAATTGGCAAAGAAATTTCGTTTTCTGCCTAATATCAAACCATGACTCTGTGTGCACACAGGAATTGTTTTTAGATATTTAATTTGTGATGGTTTTATTGTGATTTTCACTTGTAGGAAAGGGGTACATAGTATTTTAAGATTTGAAAAGATCATAAAAAATATAGTAATATATTTAAATAAAATAAAGGAATTTTTTTTTAGTTTTTTTCAGGTATTGCTGAAGAGCAGTGAACAAAATTTAAGATGCCTACAAAATCCAGACTAAGGAAAAACCACAAAAACATCTATATTTGAAGACAACTGGAGGACCTAAGTTAGTTGGAGATGCTCATGTTGGGAAAAAGAGAAAGTCTTCTGGTAAGCAGACAAAAGATTTTTTTTAAAATATCTTCAAAGAAAGGAAAAATGTACAAAATGTCTGTACTGGAAATAATGTTTTAAATAGAAAACAACAGGAAAAAATTGAGCATTTAGTTAATGCAAATATGCCTTCAGAAACAATAAAGATTAACTTAAACAGAAAAACTGCGTTTAAAGAGATTCGTAGAAAAATGTTTCAGAGAAGAGTTATGTCCAATTTGATAAAGGATGTGAAGAAATATAAGAAAAAAGCAAAATTTTATAATAGAAAAAAAGAAATTGAAGCCATTGTAGCAAAGGCTTTAGAATTAAAAAGGAAACTATTCATTTTAATTTTGAACAGGATGCGTACATTAGATAAAATGGTCAATGTACTGAAATCACAAAGCAAAAGGAAAAGACTAGTGAAAAGAACAAACTTTTGTAAAGTGTTTTTAGGAGAATGGATGCATAGTTCAAGTAGTGAACCTTTTTTAATGAAGAGAGTTATCTTCAAAGTAATAGTTTGCTGCATGCAGTTGACACCAGAGGTGGTGCTTATGAAGTGAAAAATGGTTGTATAATGGAGAAGGAGAAAATGGTTCCAAGAGATGAGGAACAAGTGATGGTGGATGAGGCTATGGGGAGACGTCCTAAAGCCCCAGTGTATACTTGGAATTGTAGTAGTATTTGCACTGTGCGTCAAGAATCTATTGATAAATTTCGTGAGTTTCTAAGAGAATATAGTAAAAAGAGTGTTAAACAGAAGACTAAGGTGCTTCAAAGTCTAGATCCATGCAGAGTGAGAGAGAATACTGGTTTGCAGGGACATTCTCTGGCTTGTCCATCGAGAAAAGTGTGTAAAAGTGTTTTTCATCATTTTAGGATGCTGGCTGTTCATCAAACTGAAATGAGAAAGTTTGTGAGACGATTGTATTTTGCTAAAAGTCCAGCAATAAAGTTAGATGAATTGAATAGGGCTCTGTTCCGTGGATCGGTATCAGATGTAGAGAAGGTTACTGATGAAATTCAGTTTAGTTACTTTGGTCCAGAACAAGACAGTGCAGGTAATGACACAGTTATTGAGGAAGATGTGAAAGAGAATGTAGAACCCTCTGTAAGTAAGAAATTTGATGATCAAATGACAAAATTTGCAATAATCTTTAATGAAAGACCAAATATTACTTGTATTTGTTGCCGCAGAACTCATTATAGAAATCAAACCAGGAATGTTGATCTCTACAGAAAAAGTGAAAATGAAGATAATTATAAGTGGAAGGATTTTGCAACATATATATTTCTTGAAAATTGTTTTGAATTGGGTGAAGATCAGCGTATTTGTAAATACTGTTATAATAAGTTAGAAGAAAATAGAATGCCGACCAGAGCTGTACATAATAATTTAGAATTGGATGCTATTCCTGCCGAACTTTCTGAATTAAATACATATGAGTCTATACTCATTCAATGTGTTCATCCGTTCCAGACCATAGTACGTATGGAGCCCAAAACTGGTAAATTACCTCCTTCAGATTTACTGAGAGGTTTAAAAGGTAGAGTGGTGTATTTGCCCTTGGATTTGAAAAAAAATATGGAAACTATTTATGCAGATACTTTGGAAACTGAACCATTAGTTATTCTGGTTAATGGTGTACCTACAAAGAATAAGAAGATTTGGCAGGAGCTGGTAGATGTACGGAAAGTGCAAAGAGCAAATTTGTATTTGAAAAGGAATAACAAATGGTATGAATCAATTTATATAGAAGAAGAAGAAGAAGATTTACAAGAAGACACAGAAACACCAACTGGACAAATTGAAAAAGTGGACAAGTCAAAGGAAGAAGAAATTTATGAACATTTTAGCATACATTCTCTTCATTCAAAAGAAGTTATGGGAGACACTATTGATCTGTTTCAGATGAAGAAAGCAAAAGGAACTCCCGTGAGTGTATGGGAGGAGAGCTTGGAAGCTCAATGTTTTCCCCAGCTGTTTCCTACAGGAAAAGGAGGACGATACGATGAACGTCCAGAACAGATTCCAGCTTCTGAGTATCGGACTACAAGACTATATGCAGAAGATCCAAGATTTCGACAAAGTATTCCTTTTTTGTTCCATCTTTTATTTGAAAGCGACTTGTCTACATTATCTTATGCAGTAAATCACATTTTAAAAAGTGGAGTACATTTACAAAGTGTGTCTGCTAAGGATTTTATGGAGAAAGTGCAGCACCGAGATGATCATTTGGAAACACAACTGATCAATCTGATGGCTTGTCAGCGTGGGACAAATGAATATTGGTACCGACGCCATGGTGAATTAAAATGCATGTTACGGAATTTAGGAACTCCAACATGGTTCCTTACCCTAAGCTGTGCCGAGTACGCTTGGGATGATTTACTGGATTTTCTACGAGAGGCAAATTCAAACATTAAAAACATCGAATACAAGACAGCAGGAGAACTGTGCTCATTGGATCCGGTTAATGTTTGCAGATATTTCAATCATAGATTTGAGGCCATGATATGCTTCATCTGCAATAAAAAAAATCCACCTCTTGGAGAAGTTGTGGATTTCTTTTGGAGAAAAGAGTACCAAGCAAGAGGTGCTCCTCATATTCATATGCTGTTGTGGATCAAGGATGCTCCAAAGTTTGGAACAGATACTGATGAAGCAGTGTTATCTTTCATTGAAGAATATGCAACATGTGCTATACCAAAAAGCACAGAAGAGAAAAAGTTAAAGGAGCAAGTTTTACGTTTCCAAAGTCATCGGTGTGGAAAATACTGTCGACGGAAATACAAGAGCAAAGATAAATTCTACACTAAATGTCGATTTGGATTTCCTAGACCTGTTCTTTCAAAAGGAAGAGTAAATAGTTTTATGTCAGCTGTGAGACATACTATTACAAGAAAATCACCTAAGAATACCTACAACCTAAAAAGAAAAGAAGAATCAAAAAATATAAATGACTACAACCCAATCATTTTATCCATGTGGAATGCTAACATGGATATACAGTATGTAGCTGACAATTCCATTGCTGTTGCTCGATATGTAACGTCTTACATTACTAAATCAGAAAAAACTGAATTGAAAGAAATGTGGGAAGAGATTTCTCACGAGAAGACTGTCAGTAAGAAGCTATACAGTTTCAGTTTAAAGATGTTATCGCATCGAGAAATTGGATCCTACGAATGTTCAGATAGGTTATCTTCTGCAAGTCTCTACTCGAAATCAAGAAGAATAATTTGGGCAAGTTTAGGTCTTGCAGCAATGAGAAATCGGGTACTGAAATCTGTTGGAGAAATTGAATATTTGGCCGAGAATGACCCAGAAAGTACAGATATTTTGAAATCAAACATGTTGGACACATATTACCCAAAGAGAAGTCATCATCTAGAGAACATGTGTCTCTATGAAGTGCTGCAGAACTACATTTATTCACGGAAAGCCACAGAAGACATCAACAATGGAAAATATAAAGTCATTGGTGAGGAAGGATGTTTGGTGAAACAAACAAAAGGAAGTTTGATAAATCACAGGAAGCTCAGTTGCGAAACTACAGACTAAAAGGAATTTTACTACTTGGCTCTTTTACAGCTGTTTAAACCATGGCGATCAGAGGACGAACTACTGGGAGAATTTCAAAGCTATGAAGATTCTTTTAATGCTTGCAAAGACAGCATAGAATGCAGTACTTTCATAACTTATGTCCAAATGTTAAATGACGAAATTGAACAGGAAACTACAATTGCAGCTGAAGTAGCTAGAGACAGTTCTCAAGACAGCCAAAGTTCTGGAACACTCAGTCAAGATCCCCTAGGACAACCAATCGTAGAAAATGAAGCTGCAATAGCTATGACTGAAGTGGAAACGGCAATGAATCAAGCTCAAGAAGAATTAATAGACTTACCAAATTTGGAAAGACAACTGAATGAAGAGCAGCAACAAATTTATGAAGAGATCAGAAACAAAATTGATCACGGATTACTACATGAAAAAAAAGAGTGCTCATGCACATCATTTCAACCAATCAGGATGTATGTAAGCGGACAAGCTGGAACTGGAAAAAGTTTCTTAATAAAAGTAATCAGAAGCTACCTACAGCAAAAAACGGATTCAACTTTGTCTTGTGTGGTTACTGCTCCAACTGGGTTAGCAGCATATAACATAAAAGGAATCACCTTACATCGTTTGCTAATGTTACCAGTGGAGCATGAGAACAAAATACAATACCACAAGCTAACTGGAGAAGCATGCTTGGAAGTTTCAAGAGTATTGAAGAAGATGCAAGTTCTCATTATTGATGAGGTGAGCATGGTATCAAACTTAATGCTTGCCTTTGTGCATTGAAGAATGCAGCAAATTCTAAGGAGAGACTATGACGTGTTATTTGGTGGAAAACATGTCATAGTTTTTGGGGATCTTCTACAGCTTACTCCAGTTAAAGGACAACCAGTGTTTAATACTGTAACACATGAAGACACAAAGAAGGCATTGGGAAGCATTGGTAATGCAAATATTTGGTCCGTCTTTGAGTACAAGGAACTTACTACTAATATGAGGCAAGCAAACGATGAAGAATATGGAAGTATTCTGAAAGATATCAGAATTGGACTACTTACTGAAGCTGGCACGAAAGCATTACAGAGTCGGTTGCTACATAATTTATTCCCAAAGGAAGAAATAGTTGCAGAGAAAATATACAAGAACATTGCAGAAAAGAAAAGTGTAATCTGCTTAATGCCAACTCTACGTGAATGCTCAATATTCAATGAGGAACTTTTGAAATTGGAAAAGGAAGAGATTAGGAAATTGGAAGCCGTGGACAAAATTCAGCATGAAAGAATTACTATTACATTAACAGGCAAACTGAAAAATAAATTGGATTCACTAGAGAAGAACATTTCCAAAACTGCTGGATTAGAAATAATCTATATGTTTGCATGAACTGTAGAGTATTTTTAAGGAGAAATTTGGATGTTGAAAAAGGTTTAGTGAATGGAGCTATGGGAAGAGTTGTGGGTTTTATTAATTACCAGAAAAAAGATGGAATTGAATGTTTAAAAATAAAATTTGATCAGATAGAAGAAGTTATAGACATTTGTCGTTGTACAGTTCGTTTCATGCTTGTGAAAGACTTATATGTACGTAGGAAGCAGTTTCCGTTTTCTCTAGCATATGCTGTAACTATTGACAAGTCTCAAGGATTGACTGTAGATTGTGCTTTTGTGAACATTGGTTCAACTGTGTTCAAAGAAGGTATGGCTTATGTTGCTTTGTCACGAGTGAAAACATTATCTGGTTTATTTATGATAGACTTTGATGACTCAAAAGTTAGTGCTGATGCAAATTGTGTAAAGGAGTATAATAGATTAAGAAGAACCTATGCTCCTCATTTAGGTCAGTATCCTGTGTTGGAAAAACGTGTTGTTTCTCGAAAAAGGAGAATTGAGAATATCTGTAATGAGGATGTAGAGAGGAGGAAAAAAAAGGAGAGTGATGTAATTGCAAGCAAAAAGAAAAAGGAAAATGTTGAAGAGGTTGTTGGTTGTCATTTTGAAAATAGCTCTGGTGTCAACTGCTACGCTAATGTAGTGCTGAATGTTGTATTTTATCTTGAAAATTTGCAAGAGCAGATAATAGTAAATCAGAGAAAAAGATTCTGTTCTTAGTTGAGTCTCCTTTTTGAAAAGCTGAGTAATGATAAAACTAAAATAGAAAGTGCTACTGAAATTAGAAAACTTTTAGATGTATGTTCAGGATGTACACAGTTTTCTCAAAATGTACAGCAAGACGCACAGGAATTCTTTATGTATTTTCTTCAGGTACTGGAAGAAGAAGGGGTACAAATTGAAAATATGTTTGGTCTCTCTTATAAATGGGAACATAGTTGTGAAAACTGTTTCAATACATGTGGCTCTAATGTTGATTCTGAAAGGTTTATTTATTTAACATTGCCAGAGAGTAAAACAGTCACTTTTGCTAAATTAGTTAAAGATGCTAATCATAGCATGGAATGCGGTGAGTGTAAATCTGACATTTTTTCAACGTTAATTTAAAGGAATACGGACAGTATGTAATTTTAATGATGCAACGATGTAAAGCTGATGGTTCAAAATTGGATACTTTAATAAAGAAGTTTACAGGACAGCAATTATCAATTTCAGGAAAACTTTTGCAACAGTTGCAATAATTTTCCATGATGGACCTACTGTAACTTCTGGTCATTACACAGTTTATCTAAAATGTAAAAAAGGCTGGACAATGTGTAATGATTGTCAATTGGTTTTTAAGCAACGTTTGCCTTTTGATTTAGCAAATTCCTATCTAATCTTCCTGAAACCTAAATTTTAGAGAGAATTGGCAACATCTGTACAAAACAATTTTACCATTTTATTGGATTACCATTGGAATTTTTAAATAAAAAGATTTTTCAAATTACCATTTGGCCTAAAGGAAAGGTAACCAATTGTATTGTGGACTTATTTAATTCATAATTAATCTTTTGGAAACCAACATTTTAGAGAGAATCGGTAACATCTGTACAATTTAAATTTTGGAATTTTATTGGATTACCATTGGAAATTTAATCAAAAAAGATTTTTAAAATTACCATTTGGCCTAAAGGAAAGGTAACCAATTGTATTGTGGACTTATTTAATTCCTAATTAATCTTTCGGAAAACAAAATTTTAGAGAGAATCGGTAACATCTGTACAATTCAAATTTTGGAATTTTATTGGATTAACCATTGGAAATTTAATCAAAAAAGAATTTTAAAATTACCATTTGGCCTAAAGGAAAGGTAACCAGATGTATTGTGGAGTTATTTGAGATATATTATTTTTGTGATTATGCTTCTGTAACAAAATTGTCAGACGGTATTTTTTAGAAATAGTTATTGTTATTAGATGATATTTTTTTTTAATATTTTGCATTTCTATAATGTTATGTTTAAGTGAGAAGAGATTCTGGGCTTTTTTAAAACAATCTTTGAGATTGTTATTATTTTTTTGCCCGCTGTTAAGTGATGAATGCAATTGCTTTCACGATTTATAGTGAAATGCAATATATTCTGAAAACAGCAAAAAAATGGCAAAAAATTGTTTTTGGAAAATATGTAAATACGTGTACTGTATTATAAAATGTTTTATTAAATATTAATACTTTTTTATTTTTTTTCAGATTGAGAAAGAACATTTTCGAAAAATAAAACCATTTTTACAAGCAATTTAAATTAAATTTAAATTGATAATTAAATTTTTGGGTGGGTCAGGTAAGTCAGAAATTTGATGGTCCCTTTTTTCCACTTCTCCTCAAACAGATTTTCAGTATTTCGTTATTAATCCCTCAAGGACCTTGTAATGTGGTAATTGTTTTTTAGTGTTTTTAAAAAATAAAAAAAATACGCTTACCGTACGCGTACGGTAAAAAAAAAAAAAAGTTTTTAAGAAATTTTTTTCAAAAGTTGAGAGGTAAGGTTGGCTCTTAAAAGAGCCGTTGTGTTCATGCAGGGACAGAGGAAAGGAAGAATGGGAATATTAGCTGGTAGGACAAATGTGCTGGTCTATTCTGTTGTTAATTAGGGGAACACTGGTCTCCCCACGAACAATTAGACCATGGCAATTTGAGCACCGCATTGTAACCCTCGCAAATCGATGGTTAGTTTCAAGAGGACCAGAAAAAGGTGAATCTCCCCCCACAGATGAAGGGCTCAGCTGAGCTGCCGAAGATGGACTCGGCTGAGCTGCTGTGGATGTGCTTGGTCGACTTACTGAAGGGTTTCCTCTAGTATGTCGAGCATTTGTCCTAGGGTGTACATCCTCAAGGTGTCTTAACATAGTGTGATTCCCGAAGGAATACTTCTTGTTAGGATTACCTCTAGAAAGTACACGCTGGCAAAGCTTGCAAGTCACTAAAGCAGCATTTACTTTTTTCTGGCCCTCAGGAAACGTAAAATACTCCCATATAAAAGAGCTCTTCTGTTTCCTCCTTCTCTGCCTGATGGTGGTGCTGCTAGCCTCACTCTCAGAAGAGGAGTGCTGGTCTGCCATCGTATCCCAAAGACAACTCAGCTCCTTCTCCTAAGGGATCACAAGCAGAAATGAGGGGAATGGGTGTGGTGTAGGAGAGTTCTAGAACTGAAAGTACTTTAAACCAATCAAAAGTGCTGTTTCTTGATCACATGACCAACCGTGCGCGTACGTTACGCTTACTGAGCGCTTACGGAGCGCTTACGGTAAAAGTACGCATGCGCGTATAAAAGACACGCGCACGAACGCATGCGCATAACAGGCACGCCCCAACACTTCCGCGTAACGTACGCGTGTAACGTATTCGCTTACGCGCCGCGTACGCAGTACGCACGTCTACGTAAATTGCGTAACCATACGCAAAAAGAGTAGAAATATTACGTACATTACGCAAAACGTACGCTTACCGTAAGCTTACCGTACGCGCACGTAAAAAAAAAAAAAGAAAAATAGGAAAAAAAGAATCACTATGTTATACTAATATATCTTACCTGTTTGGTAAAAAAAAAATGACAAAAAATAATATATTGCAGAATTTTTAAAATGTAAGCATAGTGTTTAAAGAGAATATAAAGTAAAAATAAAAAGATGTAAAAAACCTTGCAAATAAAAAAAAAAAATCACACGTTTAATATAAGAATTTGTATTTCAAAAACCATACAAAATCACTGAAAAAACCATGGGTTTCACACACGTTATAGATAAGAATTAGCATTTAAAAAACCATAAAAATTTACTGAAAAAACCATGGGTTTCACACACGTTATAGTTAGCAATTAGCATTTAAAAAACCTTGCAAATTCAGTGAAAAAACCATGGGTTTCACACACGTTATAGTTAGGAATTAGCATTTAAAAAACCTTGCAAATTCAGTGAAAAAACCATGGGTTTCACACACGTTATAGTTAGGAATTAGCATTTAAAAAACCTTGCAAATTCAGTGAAAAAACCATAGGTTTCACACACGTTATAGTTAGCTGGACATTTCACTCGTAAAAAACCAATGAAATTCCCCCGTTATAGTTAGTTAAGCTAACTATAACTCGCGCACCCGCAATCCACTGCTGATGACGTCACATATTACATCACTCATGACATGGTCAGTGACATCACTCATGACATCACTGATGACATCTCAAATGACATCACTGATGACATCATCCTTGTGACAGAGTGGCAGACCTCCTCTCACCCTAATATAACCTTTGAAACACACATTCAAAAATAGAGACTAAAATTTTCAAAAAAATGGACATACCAATACCAGTAACAACAACCTCTTGAGTAATTCTAAGATCCACATACACATCCACACATTCACGAACAGTCCTGTACAGTCACTCATACATGTACTCACTCATCATATGTACTCATACACCTATACATCCTGCTACACAATGCCACTCATCCACAGAGTTACTGACACACATACTCACTCATGAAAATAAAGAATCAAACATAGATTTATTTGCATATACAGTTATACACACACCACCACACTTACTTCTACGGAAACTTACACATACTTAGTCTTTTAAACAATCACTTATAGAAACACATACTTATTCATACAGGAACTCTTTCAATCTGTCACTCTCACATATACTCACTTATATACACCAATAGTCATATATACTAGTTTAAAACATATGTAGTTACTCATAAAGACACTATTGAGACAGTCATTCACTCACTAACACACCCATACACACACTCATCCACCCATACAGTCCTGCACACATGCTGTCTTCAACACATACAACCAGTGAGTCACTCATTCATGCACCTATGCACTACGTAATACCCCCCACCGAACCATGCAGACACTCAGACTGATACTCAAAAAACCACCTAATATCCTATATAAACACCCATGTAGCTACTCACCAACCCATGCAGCCACTTATACACAAAGTGAGAGACTGATACAGATAATTACATATTTAAACATTACTCAGTAAGCCATATATTCACTAAGATACACTTAATCAGTCAGTTATACAATCAATTTTTCAAAAACAAATCATCCATTTAGACACTTATCTACCCATTTATTCTTCCATCATCCGTGAGATATACATATATAAAATATATTTAATTTTCAGAAAAATACACATTCACTGGATGATGTCATCAGTGATGTCATTTGAGATGTCATCAGTGATGTCATGAGTGATGTCACTGACCATGTCATGAGTGATGTAATATGTGACGTCATCAGCAGTGGATTGCGGGTGCGCGAGTTATAGTTAGCTTAACTAACTATAACGGGGGAATTTCATTGGTTTTTTACGAGTGAAATGTCCAGCTAACTATAACGTGTGTGAAACCTATGGTTTTTTCACTGAATTTGCAAGGTTTTTTAAATGCTAATTCCTAACTATAACGTGTGTGAAACCCATGGTTTTTTCACTGAATATATATATGTATATATATATATTTTTTTTAAGATTAGAATCAAAGCATCCTTGAATATTATGGAATGATTAATTTTTGGAAAAACAAAGGGATTTTGGGTCAAGATGAATATGAATTTATCAAAATAGATCATCCTGTTACCCCAAACTTTTATCATATCCCAAAACTCCATAAAAATAATAAGAAACCCCCTGGGAGACCAATAGTCTTGTCCATGGGTATTCTCTTGGAGAATACTTCAATTTTGGTTAATAATGTACTGTGTCCCTTTGTGTTTGATATAGGGGCATATGTATCAACCGATTTTGTATTCGCAAACGCTGCGAATCGCAAAAAAACTGCGTTTGCGAATACAAAATCGCAAAAGGAGATGTATGAGGCATTTCAGCCTCGCAATCTTAAGGAATTGCTAAATTTGCGATTTCTTAAGTTTGCGTAAGCATTTAAGAAATCGCAAATTGCGATTTCTTAAATGCAATGTAACACGCACCCAAGTTGTGCGATTTCTCCTTAAGAAATCGCAAATTACCACCAACTTCAAGTTGGTGGTAAATTGCGATTTCTTTGAAATATGCACTTTTTTGCATATTTCAAAGTGCCATGTGGTGCACATACATGCCCTTAGTGCACAGATGCTGATTTCAGGGGTGCATCAGGGTGTCATCATGACCCCCTTGCACCTTTGAAATTATTCTCAATTTGCGATTAGCAAATAGCGAATCACAAATTGAGAAGGACTTCCCATTCCTTGCTATGGGCCTCCTGGCCCATAGGAATGAATGGGAAGGTATTCCTTAATTGCGATTTCGCAATTTGCTAATCGCAATTAAGGAATTTTAAGAAATCGCAAATGTTTTGCAATTTATTAAATACATCCAGTTTTGCAATTCTCAAATAGCGATTCTCAAAAAATCTCTATTTGAGAATCGCAAATGGAGATGTTGATACATATGCCCCTTAGTCTCTTACATCAAAGACAGTACTGATTTTATTAAGATAATTGACAACATCAATTGGGAAGATTCTTTCTTGCTTGTCACTCTTGACATCACCAGTTTATACACGTGCATTCATCATGGCCAGAGAGACATGGCCATAAAGTCCTTTTTTTTTTTTTTTAAACTTTGTTTATTGAAATTTTACGTCATGTCATTACATACATACAAAAGCAAAAAGAAAACCATAAACAGAGGCAAGTGGCATTGCAGAAATCAAGTCGCATTAGCATCCGATCCAGTGCGGTCGCAGGGGCCAAGTAAACAGTCGCGTACAGTAGAATATGAGTGTTGATCGCTTGTATACAGTGTAGGGACATCGGGCAAAAAGTCAAGACACATTATAATCACCTGGTAGAGGCGTGGGGGCCCCTCAGACAAAGTTCACCCACGCACTTCACATCACCCATAGCGCAGTCTCAGCCCAAAAATCTCGTATAACGAGTACATACAAACAATCCTCGCGCCCTGGAATATCGTAGAGGAGAGACCCTAAGGGGCTGCCCGGAGAGGAAGGTGGAGGAAGAAGAAAAGAAAACACCGCATCCACCCCCATACATCCATAGCAGCTCACCGTCCCCCCTATGCAGGGTGTACGTC
This sequence comes from Triturus cristatus, assembly GCF_964204655.1. Classification (NCBI taxonomy): domain Eukaryota; kingdom Metazoa; phylum Chordata; class Amphibia; order Caudata; family Salamandridae; genus Triturus; species Triturus cristatus. The sequence continues at coordinate 851,398,207 of NC_140588.1, read as the reverse complement.
GTGGACGGCGGGATCTGGATCGGCAACGGTCAGGGGAGGGGCGTCTGCTGTCAGAGCCTCCGGATACTGCAGTAAGTAACTTTGTAATGGTCCCCAGATATCGGCAGGGCGGGACTGGGCGGGGAGCAATTCGGAATATGTTAGTACCTGCTCCTGGCAGTAGACCAGGTCCTTGAGCCACTCCTTAAATTTCGGAGCCCGTCGCCGTCCCCACCGGCAAGCTATGCGCCGTTTCGCCAATAGGAGCGCCGTCGTAACAAATTTGCGACTCGCACGCGGAATAGGTTTGGTGTATCCCAGTAACGCCTATATAGGATCAGGTGCGAAGGGCCGCACTATAATTTGCGAAATGGCAGAACACACATGTGTCCAATAGCTCTGGATAGTGGGGCATGTCCAGGACAGATGCAAGAAGTCCGCCTGGGGGGCATGGCATCTCTCGCAATTATCCGAGTCCTGCAGCTGAAATCTGTACTTGGTGACCGGAGTGCAGTAGAGACGGTTCAAGAATTTAAAATGTATGATACGGTGTCTACTACTTGCTGAGATTTGTTCCGTCTGCAAACAGCAGTATGTCCACCTGTCATCACCTAGCTCCAGCCCTAACTCCCGCTCCCACTTCCCACGTGCCCGGGAAATGTCGAGTGTAGCGTCAGAGCGGACTGCATGATACAGTATCGAGACCAAATGTGAGGGTGAGGTGGCCTGGAGGATCCTATGTAATGGAGCCATGGTGTCAGGCTCAGTCGGGAAAGTCGGCAATATGGCCATCATGCCATGCCTCAGTCTGAAGTAGGTAAAGAGCTCCAGGGGGGTAGGCGTGTACCCTTCAAAGAAGCGTTCCCGGTCGCGAAAGGTCCCGCCGGAGAAAAGATCTCCCCATCTATGGAGTCCCAGCTTGCGAATCAAATCTTGGAACAGTCTCTCTTGGAGAAGAGGAAGCTGCGGATGATAAACAATTGGGAGAAGAGGGGAGTACAGGAACGGACTTCCCACTCGCCTCAACAGCTCCAGCCAAGCCCTCACCGTGCCCTGCAAAGCGTTATAGCTGGTAGTGGTATGTGGGAGCACACTATGCAGTAGGCCAGGCAGGGGCAGGGGCGCCGTCAGCCAGCCCTCCGCAGCGAGCTGGGGCATAAAAGCGATCGGGTGGAACCAGTAGTACGCATAGTGCGCTTGGGCGCAATGATAGTACAGTTCCAGATCCGGTATATCGAAGCCTCCGCGCGAATATGGAGAGGTCATCGTAGCCCACTTCAATCTAGGTCTCTTTCCCCCCCACACCAACCGTATCAATTCGGATCGTAAACGAGTGAAGAAGTGCCTGCTCGGGGGGAAGGGAATGTTCATAAACAAGTATAGAAGCCGGGGAAGCACCACCATCTTAATTAGGGCTGCGCGCCCAGCCATCGACAGAGGGAGCGCAATCCAGCGGTCGACACAAGAGGAGATATGCAGCAACGTCGTGCCATAGTTTAACCGCATGAGCTCCTCCCTATCTCGAGAGATCTTAATGCCTAGGTACTTGACTTCGGACTCACTCCATTCTATGGAATAGTCGAGCGAAAAGGTCTGTGAGCCATCAGTTAGATGGAAGATCTGGGACTTTGACCAGTTGATTCGTACGCCCGACATCTCCCCATATGTCAAGAATTCCCGGAGGAGTGGGTTTAAGTTATTTTGAGGTTCCCGCACATACAGAGTAATGTCATCTGCATACAGCGACAGCAATATCTGTCGCTGCTCACAGAACAGCGCTCGGTTTTAGTGGCGTTGTCGGAGCCGCGAGGCGAGAGGCTCAAGCGCCAGTGCAAATAAGAGTGGGGAAAGTGGGCACCCCTGCCTGGTCCCTCGGGCAATTCTGAAGGGTTCGGACGTCCTGCCATTGATTAAGACCCTGGCACACGGACTGTAATAAAGAATAGCTATCCATCCCAGGAACACCAGAGGAAAACCCATGTGAGTCAGAACAGCCACCAGATAATCCCACTCCAAGGAGTCGAACGCTTTCGTAGCATCCAAAAAAACCGCCACCATCTGTAGGCTGGGATCCACATTCTGCAAGATTGCAAATAGCGTGCGCAAGTTGTGCGACGTCGCCCTTCCGGGTATAAAACCCGATTGATCCGGGAGTACCAGTCCCTCCATGAGGAGCGTCAAACGATTAGCCAGAGTTTTAGCAAGGATCTTTGCATCACAGTTAAGGAGGGACAAGGGGCGATATGAGTCCGGGGAAGTCGCCGGTTTACCTGGCTTCAAGAGGGAGGTAATCAGTGCCTCTCTCATGGAAGGGGGAAGCTTCCCCAGCGTGTGGGCCTCGTCGAATACATCTTTTAAAATCGGGGCAAGGATATCTATGTAGGATTTATAGAATTCTATCGGGAGACCATCAAGGCCCGGGGCCTTCCCCGAGGCCATCTGCATTATGGCCTCCCGAATTTCGTCAATCCCCAGAGGAGCCATTAAGAAACGGCGCTGTCTGTCAGAAAGCCATCCCAATGTAATTTCCCCCAAATAACGGTCCAGTTCCGGTGCATGTGCATGAGTAGAGGAGTACAGTTCAGTGTAGTGGGCAACAAATGTGTGCATAATAGACTGGGTATCCCTGTGGAGTGTCCCTGAAGATCCTTGGATCTCAAGGACATGGTTGTTGAAACGGGGCGGACGTATTGCCCATGCCAGGAATTTACCCGGCCGTTCTCCCTCCCCGTACCTGCGAGCTTGGAAGTGTTTCCCCCTAAACCGAACCTCTCTATCCGCGGTGGCTTTATAGTCAGACAATAGGTCTCGGAACCTGGCCTGTGCCTCTGCATCTGTGGAAAACACGGGGGCGGTCTCCAAGGCCTTAAGGTCCACCTCCAGTTTACTAAGGCTGTTACGTAGGTCCCTGAGGACTCCCACCCCTTTCGAAATGCACAGCCCCCTGATGGTAGCCTTAAAGGCCTCCCAGACTACAGCCACACTGTCCACCGTTCCACCGTTCCGCTGAAAGAAGCCCTCGGTCTCCTGTGCAATTTCCGACCGAAAGACCTCATCCAACAGGGCAGAAGGCTGCAATCTACAGGACATCGGAGAGCCAGCAAGGTCAACCAGTTCCACACCCATCAGGACCGGGGCATGATCGGAGTACGTGCGCGCAAGGTGTTGTACCCAGCATATCGTGGGAGCGAGTCCCGGGGAGACCAAGAAATAGTCCAATCTTGCCCATGTGGCGTGTGCAGCCGACCAATGTGTGCCCTCCAAGGTCGCCGGGTGCCTAGAGCGCCATGCGTCTAGCAGATGACGCTCAGTAAGAAGGTCGCGAACATATGCCTGCGAGCGAGAGTAGTGTTGAGGGCCGGGATTTGCCCTATCTTTTGTGGGATCAATAGCTACATTTAAATCACCTCCCCACACTGAGTAAGTGGAGCCTATGTTCAAAATCTCCCCCCAGAGCGCCTGAAGGCATTTCGGATCATCGGAGTTAGGGCCATAGTTACACGCTAGAGTGAGCGTGTCCGCACCTATGCGTCCCCAGACAATACAATACCTGCCCTCCCTGTCTGTCCGTTCACCCAGGCGCACAAAGGGGGGGTGTTTCTTAATGAGGATTGCAACTTCTCGTGAGTAAGTGGAGTAGGAGGAAAAGGAACGGTGCATGGCCCACCTGGATGCAAACAGCGATGGCCTGGACGGGTCCAGGTGCGTCTCTTGAAGGAAAGCCACGCTGATGTGATGTCTATCCAGATACGCCAGGATCTGTCTACGCTTTCTAGGGTCCCCCAAACCCCTCACATTCCAGATCAGGAAATTAAGCTGCCCAGTAAAGTCCCTGCTTGCCCGCGGATCACCCATGGGGATCAACAATTCTCAGATATAGCAACGCAATGCCACCGCCACCACTAAAATGATGCGAAACAGACGATGCAATCACCACAACATACCAATCAATACTAACAGACAAAAAAGAAAATTCCCCACTCCCCCCCCACCCCCCACCCACAGCAGCATCCCAATCATGCCATCTGGATAGTCCCCTTCCTCCCCACCCCAGAACCAAACCCTTCTATAGCCAACGCCACAAGGGATTAACATTTAAACTGAAAGACAATGGGGTTATACCCTTTGGAGGTCAGTCTAGGTGCAGACACCGTGTCCCCTCGACCCATGGGAGTGCGCCCGGCCGTGGACCAAGCCCCTTCCAGGGACAAAGAGCGCCCAGCGAAGTGAGATGTCCTGAGAGTCAGTTGCGCGTTAAATAGAGGTAGGGCTCCGGTTACATCCCCCCACCCACAGCGCAGCCAGGCCTTCAAGTCTCCATAACATGGTCCGTGGCAGTATACATCTGCATCCGCTTACCAACTGTCGAACATCTGCCCCGGAAGCGCCAGGTCGATGACCCAGCGCCGTCATACCGAGGCCGGCGAGGATGGGCTGTCCAGTTCGCACCTCTTGACCCGATTCAGAAATTCCTCTGCTTGTTGGGGTTTAGTGCAGAAGATTTGTTTCCCCTGGTGTGTGATGCGTAAGCGAGCTGGGTAGAGTAGCGCATAGTCAATTTGGACAGCCCGCAACTTTTGTTTGACCTGTACGAATTTCTTCCGCTCCTCCTGGACCACTGGAGTGAAGTCAGGAAATATGGTAAATGCAATGCCGTCGTATGAGAGGGTCTTCTTCTCCCTCGCCACTCGAAGTGCCGCATCCCGGTCCCGGAAGTTCAGCAAACGGGCGATGATAGGGCGGGGGGGGGCCCCCGGTGGCGGCCTCGGAGCCAGTGATCTGTGTGCCCTCTCAACGATGAACTGCGGGGAGAGGGAGTCAGCCCCCACCACTGTGCGCAGTAGGCCCTCTACATAGTCCTCCATCTTGCCGACGTGGGTCGACTCCGGTATGCCAAGTAGGCGAACATTATTCCTCCTACTACGCGCCTCCAATTCCTCATTCTTGGCCGCTATCACGTGAAGGACTTTGTCCATGCGCGCCACAGTGTCTGACAATTGTGATGTGCGATCCTCGGAATCAGAGATACGCCGCTCCGCCTCTGAGATGCGTTCTCCATGACTGTCCACCTTGTGCAAAATCGAGTCCATACGTGACTGCATGGAGTCCATTTTATCCACTATGGTCGCCAGACTTTGCCGCATATCCAGCAGTATGGATTTGACGTCATCGCCCGCCTGGGCGTCCACCGGTGCCGGTCCCCCCGCACCGGCCTCCGGCTGGGACCTGGTGGTCTTTTTCGTCTCGAAGGTGAGGCGAGGCTGACGGCTGTCCGGCTTCCCCATGACGACCCCGTCAGGCAGACCACAGCAGGAGCAAGGATATGGCCGGAAAGACCGGATCGTAAGGTAGTCCACGAGGTGTAAGAGGGACCAAGGGGGAACGCAGCCCCGCAGGGGCAGAGGCGATCTACCAACCTGGGCGCAGGCACACCTCAACCCCTACGAGAGCGCCAGCCAGTCCCCTCCACCAGCGGCGGATAAGCACGCCAGGGACAGGTCCCAGCGCCAGGAGCCGCTCATGATCACCCGGGGCCGCCACACTCCTCCACAACAGGCCGCTCACTACCTGGGCAGCAGGAGCGCCCTCTCTCCGGGCCACCAATCGCTACGAACCAGCCGGGGGGGCAGAGGGGCCCAAGACTGGGACCCCCAAGTACTCACAGCAGCTGTAGCCCTCCAGCAAGGATCCAGTCTGAGGCCCCGTCCTCCAGCGCCTCCAGGCCCACAGCGACCCCCGCAGCGCCGCCGCAGCCTCAGCGCGATCCCAGGCGCAGGCCTCTCAAAGCAGAAAGCGAGGCAGGACAGGCCATAGGTCTCCGCCTCCAGCAAGCAAGTCCCCCGGGTCTCAGAAGCCTGCTGAATCCGCCGATCGTCGCACCACACTCAGCGGGTAAGGAAACAGGCCACAGCGGGGGTGGATGGGTCCCCACAGCGCGAGGCAGGTGAGGCAGCGTCGCGCCGCCGCAGTGTCCGGGAGCAGGACGGGGAGGTGACAGTCGCGGTCGTCACAGCCGCCGGCAGCTCACCTCGTCAATATGCGTGCCCCCAGCAAGCTCTCGATGCAGCCGCCGCCGCAGCAGTATGGTCAGCACAGGGCGAGGGCACCAGTCGGGGCACACGAGGCCCACCGCGGCTGTAGTGCAGGGCAGCCGCCCACAGCTCCGGCACCGGAGGCGAGGCCCTCCGTCCACATGTGCAGCGCCGCTCTCGCGTAGCGGTAGCACCCCGGTCACGGCTCCAGACGAGTTCTCACGCCAGCCGGTGCGGTCAGCAACAGCCTCTCGGACCGGCCCCGCCGAGTCCCCCAGGGCAATGCAGAGCCTGGGCAGCAGCAGCGGTGTACGGGAATCCACCAGGGTCCGTTTTTGCACTGAATCGCAACGCTCAGGGAGGATTAATGGAGGATTATGTTGCTGGGCTGCGGGAGCTTCACCCACAGGCAGCCATTCCGCTGTGCGCCACCTAGCGCCTCCCCCCCATAAAGTCCTTTTTTAAAACTAGACCACCCAAATACACAGAACACAATGAGATGATCTTACTATTTTTATCATTTTGTTTGAATAATAACATTTTTGTCTTTGGTGAACAATTGTACATCCAAAGACACGGTATTGCGGTGAGCACGTGCTTTGCCCCCAGCTACGCAAATTTATTCGTGGGCTGGTGGGAGAAGCACGTGGCCTGGGCGGGTAATTATGAAGTGTGGTCACACAAAATAGGAATCTGGACCCGCTTCATTGACGACATACTCTTCACCTGGACAGGCAATAAACAAGAGCTAGAAGAATATATCGTGCATTTGAACAATAATGATGTCAATCTTCACTTCATGAGAACCATCAGTGAACAAGAAGTACAATATTTAGACCTACTGGTGTATGCTTACAGTGGTACATTAAAGACAAGGCTATTCCGTAAACCTACGGCTGTCAATGCAACTTTACATTTCACCAGTCAACATCCACGTTGCCTGGTGAATAGCATTCCGAATGGTGAATGTCTTCGTCTGAAAAGAAATAATACCACTAAAGAAAAATATAAAATAGCCACTGTGGACGCTGTAGAGCACTTTAAACAGAGAGGATACCCACAGCGAATTCTAAAAGCAACAACAGATAGGGCAGAAATACGAAGAAGAGAAAATCTTCTAAGTAAACCCTTCGAAGAAAATAATGAGGGCCCTACTAGACTCATTCTAACTTTTTCCTCAGACACAGGACAAATTCGTCAAATTTTAAAGAAGCACTGGAGCATGCTCCAGGTAGATATGGTCATTGGCCAGCAGGTGACAAAACAACCAAGCATAACCTATAGAAAAAAAATTTCTCTTAAGGATATGCTAGTACATAGCTATTACACAAAAAAGGAGACTGGCCTACATGATATAAAGGGTTTTTTCCATGCCTAAAGTGCAAGGCATATAAAAATAGTGCAGTAGTGAAAACCTACACGAATCCTGGCAGTAAACAAGCTAAAAGTGTCATCAAATTACTTAATTGCAATTCAGATTTTACAATCTACTGTCTGATGTGTCCGTGCAACCTACGATATGTGGGAAGCACAATACATCAGACAAAGAAAAGGATTTTAGAGCACATGCGTGCTATAAATAAAATTGACAGTAATTTTCCTGTGGCTAGGCACTTTGCAGAAAGGCACAAAAGCAATAGCAATCTATTGAAATTCTTCAGCCTGGATCGGGTTCCACCACTTAGGAGAGGGGGTGACCGGATAAGAGTTCTAAGGCAGTTAGAATCAAAGTACATCATAGAACTTTGTACTTGAGCACCGAATGGCTTAAACTGTGAGGAAGAAATGTGGATACATGTTGGCTAAAAACCATATGAATAAGAAAAAGAGAAACATTTTGAAAGAGAAAAAAAGAAAAAAGAACCAAAAATCTCTTAGAACTATTATAGTGTAATTAGATGAATGAAAAGGATATGAGAAAAGAGACAGGATGAAGCAAAATGAAGAAATGAGTACAATGAAGAAGTGGGAAAATAATATAATCATGGCAATTATGGAAATGAATATAGGAATGGAATAAGAATCATAGCTGTGTGTCTTTTGATTGGCAAATGAATTATGAATTAATTAGTTAAAATACTGTTTTGAAATATTGTTTGTCTTCTTGATAGTAAAGTGATATCCGATGAATATTGGAGAAGTATCAATGAGGGTAAAACACTAAGTGAAAGTTTTGTCTGCGTAATACGTAGAATTGTATAGGTTTTAAATATGCTCCCCTCCTGAAAAATTGATATTTTGTAATGGTTCTTGATTGTTTTTAATTAACATCAAATTCCAACCAGTAGGAGAAAATTATTTTGATATCTTTTGAGATTTTGAGGCTATAACTGCCCATTCAGGGCGAGATTCTATTCAAGGGGGAAAGGGAATTCTAAATAATCAAATAAGAATAACTCTGTAAAACAATGTATGGCATGTCCTTTGCACATTTTCTGAACACAAGATACAGAATGATTATTTTCTTGTTCAGTTAAAAAAAAAGGCTGCCTTGAAGACTTGTATTACTTGAACGAGATTAGGTTGTATAGTCCTCTGTTTATCTCAATCAAAGATTGTGTGGCTGGAATGACGTGTATATAGTCATTGTAAACATTGTACGCATTGACATTGACGAAGGCCAGCATGGCCGAAACGCGTTTGTCTGCCATTGGAGCGGAATAAAAAAACATAAGCATCTTTGAAGTGTGTGCGCCACGTTTTTGTTAATCACTTTAACGTTTGGAGAAATATATATATATATATATATATATATATATAAATATATATATATATATATAAATATATTATCTACTGGCGGTCGCCAGTAGATAGTTATAGTTAGGACCATGTTTCCATAGGAATCCTCGCAAAATTTTCAAAATAGGTGGGGCGCTCCGCTCCGCTCCTACCCTGAAAGTCTCGGGGGGATTCGTCAAGTGGGGGCTGAGAAAAAAGGAGGGTCCCAAAACGCGTTTTCCCCATGCAGTTTTCCATAGGGACCTTTAGTCCAAGGTATTTGGAATTACTTGAATTTTGGCAGAGAGGTAGTCCTCAGGTCAGGGATGTGCCTTTTGCAGGTCTGGTGTCAATCTGTTCAGTAGTTCCTGAGAAAATCAAAAGTAAAATCATATATATGTGGGCGGAGCCTAACCACACATCTCATCCTGAGATCTGATTGGCTGTCAGCACTTCATCCAAGAAGTGTTGGCAGCCATCTTGGGACCAATATACATGATAGCACCTCATTAAAAAGCATTGCAGTTAATAGAAGGTTTTAAGACTTTAGTTACATTATAAATCATTTGTTGATGGTACCATACTCATTTTAGGAATTGTGGTATGTTCTATGGTGATTTCACCATGTGAAAAAGCCTTCTGCTGGGATATCATGATTGAGAGAAAAATATGTTCTCATGCTTTTCCCACAGAGGTTTGGAAGGTTATCTATAAGCTAAACTGAGAGCTTATTTTCTGTAAATTCACATTATCTTTCTCAGTCATGTGAGAATGAAGTCTGACATTCTCAGTAAAACATGTACATCCAACAAGGGCAGAGACTGTCAGTTGATTCCTTTGTGTTCTACTGCAGCTTCCCAGAGTGTTCCAAAGAACAACTAGAGCGCTAACAGTCCTACTTATGATAAACGTATGGCACACCTGAAGCCATCTTGCTTGGATTAAAGTGGTAACTCTTAAAACATTTAATTTAAAAAGGAACAAAATGAGGGGGTTCATTTTTCCATAAAAAGTATGATTAGTGCTGCAGAAAGAAATATTAGGGCACATTTTGAGTGACTTCTCAAATCCTCTTCTATTTCATTAAAAAATTCTGACATGCAGACTGAAACATGCACTTTCAATACCAGCAGCAGTTTTTCCTGGTGAGCAGTAGCTTTACTACAGTGATCTAATGAGCAAAAAGAGTGTTAACATTCTGAATTTAGGGCAAATGTGTGACACATCTGAATGCCTTCTTGATGGAATCAAAGTAAAAAACTGAAAGCATTTCCTACTGAGGAGACTGCAGTACATGAGGAAATTAGGAAACTTCATAACAAATAAATCTCCCAAGATGGCCACCGGAGACAAATGAGCCCAAATGTAGCCCAAATATCACCCAGATGTAGCCCAAGTATAGCCCAATGACAGAATGTCCCAGAGTGTTCTTAAAAACAACTAGAGCGCTTACTGTCTTCATTATGACAAAAGTATGGCACACCTGAAGCCATCTTGATTGGAATAAACTGGTAACACTTAAAACATTTAATTTAAAAAGGAACACAATGAGGGGGTTCATTTTGAAATAGAAATTATGATTAATGCTGAAGAAAGAAAATGAGGGCACATTTTGAGTGACTTCTCAAATCCTCTTCTATTTCATTAAAAAATTCGGACATGCAGACTGAAACATGCACTTTTAATACCAGGAGCAGACTTCCATGGTGAACAGTAGTTTTACTACAGTGATCTAATGAGCAACTAGAGTGCTAACATTCAGAATTTATGGCAAATGTGTGACATATCTGAATACCTTCATGATGGAATCAAAGTAAAAAACTGAAAGCATTTCCTACTGAGGAGACTGCAATACATGAGGAAATTAGGAAACTTCATAACAAATAAATCTCCCAAGATGGCCACCGGAGACAAATGAGCCCAAATGTAGCCCAAATATCACCCAGATGTAGCCCAAGTATAGCCCAATGACAGAATGTCCCAGAGTGTTCTTAAAAACAACTAGAGCGCTTACTGTCTTCATTATGACAAAAGTATGGCACACCTGAAGCCATCTTGATTGGAATAAACTGGTAACACTTAAAACATTTAATTTAAAAAGGAACACAATGAGGGGGTTCATTTTGAAATAGAAATTATGATTAATGCTGAAGAAAGAAAATGAGGGCACATTTTGAGTGACTTCTCAAATCCTCTTCTATTTCATTAAAAAATTCGGACATGCAGACTGAAACATGCACTTTTAATACCAGGAGCAGACTTCCATGGTGAACAGTAGTTTTACTACAGTGATCTAATGAGCAACTAGAGTGCTAACATTCAGAATTTATGGCAAATGTGTGACATATCTGAATACCTTCATGATGGAATCAAAGTAAAAAACTGAAAGCATTTCCTACTGAGGAGACTGCAATACATGAGGAAATTAGGAAACTTCATAACAAATAAATCTCCCAAGATGGCCACCGGAGACAAAAGAGCCCAAATGTAGCCCAAAATCACCCAGATGTAGCCCAAATATAGCCCAATGACAGAAGTGTGCAAAACACTTATTATTTTGTGTTTTTGCAGTGTTATATAGTTCAGACTTGTCAGGTATTGGAGTGCTTTACATGAGCATTAGTTACATCACACAAGAACAAATTCATTTTGGTTGCAGACATGGGGAGACTAAGTGATTTGACCCAAATCACAGAATGTCGAGCTGAAGCAGAAACTCCAACCTGGTTCCCCAGTTGCAAAGTCTGCAGTTCTGAAAGTAACACCACATCCTCTCCCCTAAGTGCAACATTTAATCAAGTGGTCAACTGGATAAAAAAACATAAAGGTAACAAATAATTTAAAAGTGCTTTGTCGCTATTTGGAAACTCAGAAAATATGTCCTTATTTTAGTCTTTTAGAGCACTAACCATAATTTTGATGCCAATAAGACCCTCTCATATATGTAATTTCGAAAGGAAATGCTCTAGGTATTACAGTTTTGATTACATCAATATGACGACACTTTTGTAATAAATATAGAATGTTAGCAATCTAGTTGTTCATTAGGATACTGTTGAGAGGCAGGGGCACGGACTCTGAAAATTGAAGGCAGGTAGGAGGGTGCAAAGGCAACAATTTAACCACACTGAGCAGGCAGGAAGGGCCGTGGCAGCACAACAGACTATGGAGGGCAGTGGAAAGTGGGGCAGGGGCAACAAACCAACAATACAGGACTTGCAAGAGAGGCTGTGGCAATGTAATAGACCATTGTGGGCAGAAGGAAGAGGCAATGGTAGTACAACCATACATGCCAACAGACCCGATTCAGCCAGGAAACGTCCAATGTTTTTACTCTCAAATGGGCTTTATTTGATCTGTCTCCAGTCTACAATCTCCTCTTTTTCAATGTAACTCAAAGGGGAAAATCAATACCCCAGTTTTTTTTCAAAATCTCCCTCTTACCAAGTTCAAAATGTTCGCAAGTATGGTACATTGGATCATGGAAGGAAATGGGGTAGGGACATGGACTTGGATAACAGAGGACAGGAGGGACATGGAGAGGTGCACCAAACTGACCCTGCAGGGCAGGCATCAGGGTTTCCAGCAGCACAATACACCACACAGGGCATGCGGGACGGGAGTGCAGCACAACAATCCATAGAAAGCAAGAGGGAGGGGACAGGACCATGCACATGGACAACAGAGAACAGAGGGGCAAGAGGCAATGGTAGCTAGCTGACCATAATGGACAGACAGGAGAGAAAGCTGCAGCATAACAGACCATAAAGGGCAGGAGGGACAGATCAGGGGCATTACAATGGAACAGACAAGCCAGGAGGGAGGGAGTAGGGGTCTGCACATGTAAACAGAGGGCTGGGGCAAGGGGGCAGGGCAGGAGCAGCAAGATAGCCATGGAGGTCAGGCAGGATGGGCACTAGAAGCAAGACACACCATGAAGAGCAACAGTGAGACTGTGATGGCATACACACAGACCATGGAGGGAAGGTAGGAGGGGTTCAGGGGCAGCTAACTGACCACACAGGGAAGGTGGGAGGGGCCATGGCAGCACAGAAGGCCATGCATGGCAAGTGGGAGGGTTAGTGGCAGCACAATGGCTATGATGGGCAAGAAGGAGCGTGCAGGGGCATGCACAAAGGACGATGGAGGATAGAAGGGAGGGTCAGGATCTGTGCACAGACAAGAAAGTTCAGGGGAAGGGGCCTCACAACAGACCGCACGGGGCAGGCAGGAGGAGCAGTTGCAGCACAACAGACCAGGGAGGGCAGAAGGGTGTGGCAGTACAATGGACCATGTAGGACAGGAGGAAGAGGATAGGGGCATGGCATGTGGACAGGCAGGGTGAGGTGGCAGGGACAGGTTACAGTCATCTGACAATGCTAGGCAGGTGGGAGGGGAGTGGCAGCTCAACAGAACACTCAGAGTAGATAGGAGTGGCAGGTCCATGGAACATGGTGGGCAAAAAGGATGGAGCAGGGGCATGCACAAAGACATCGGAGGGCAGGGGGAAGGAGAATAGGGGCAGCAAGCTAAGCACAGAGTTAAAGCAGGGGGTCAATGATGGGGCATAGAATTGGGCAATGGAGGGCAGGAGGAGTGAACTGGTACATCATACTAAATTGATGGCAGTGGCAGCACATCAGACCATGCATGGCAGGAGGGAGGAGGCTAGTTTATGGATTCACACAACATAGGATAGGGAGGAGGGGGATGGGGCAGCAAGCTAACTGTTCAGAGAAGGCGGGTATTAGGAACTTTATTGTTTTTAAAACGTGTGTCTGTGCGAACTACTTAAAGTATGCAGCATAATCTCACTTTTATTCAGGAAGAAGAGGACGTTTTTGACTGTGACTCCGGGCTCACTTGGCCGAAACACCCCCTGACCCTCCACCCCCTATCGCAAAATGTAATGCCCGTGAAAAGGGTAGGTGAGCACAGTGTTATATAAAACATAGTCCTGAGAGCACGATTGAAAATGAAAACTAGATATAGTGTAAGGTATAAACTATGCACCAAAAAGTGTGATATAAGATGAACCGGGTGTGAAATATAATATGCAATACATTGTACGCAATGACAGATTCATTGGAGAGCGCGAGATAGCACAGGCACTAGCGCGTGCTATGCGATATGCGCCTTGGAGTGTAATATGCACAGGGCAGTGTTGTGTAACCTAACTAGCCTCTAAAGTTGTAATATAAAATATGTGCTGGGGAGTGTAACGTTGCATATGCACTGTGACAAAGATATGGATCCCAGATTGTAATATAAATGGCATAGCACTGTGCATTATAACATAGGCATCGAGGGAGGCACGTTAGATGGGGCAATATAACCCTTGCGAAGACAAGTGTGGCATGACATATTCACGGGGTGGTGTTACAGTGCACATGGGCTAGAGAGTGTCATAGCATATGCACTAGCTAGTGGAATACAACACAGAGGTGTGTGGCACTCAGCAGGCAATGGTGGGTGTAACACAGCATTGGGCTCTGCCAGGAGCGCGCTGTGACTCTCAAGTGATGTTCGTTCCCTTTCCAGAGAGTAAAATAAAAAGTATTACACATCCGGCAGTGGATGTGTGTTTTATTAACCGTGAGGGGGGTTTCTTGCATAGTTTTGGTCAAATTTTTGTCGAATCCCCTTTGAATGGCTTGGTGTGCATGTGTATTAAATGTGCCCGTCAATAGCTACCCATGTTTGTATAAATAAACGACAAGGGTGTCTACCGGGATTAGGCACGGTAGGGCATCAGACATGTCAGAGCTTCACTAGTGGTGTAAATACATTCCACGTGGATTCATTGTATGCATAGTCGCCTTTTAATGAATATCACGCAAATCGTCATGGTGATAGGTGCGTACGGTTTGTCCAGCATGTCCTAGGTGCGTCTATATATATATACATTTTTTAAAATAATAAAAAACAGTGGCCGTCCCTGGGGATTGGGGTCAAAAAAATATAATTAGGAGACAGGCCCTGGGGGATGGGGTCATCAGGGCCAATAAATTAGAATAAGAAGGGGAACCACACAGCCCCCCTTCTTAAAAAATAAAAATAAATAAAAGACTGGCATCGTGCCGGAGGCCACGCCCCCTCCTTGCAGCACTCTGCAAACGCGCCCCCTGGCAGGTTGTAAGTTGGGGAATTAATTCCTCTTCAATACTGAGGGTCCCTGGGGGCCAACTAGCCCAACAGGCATCTCCAGTATGCGCCAGGGAGCTGCGCTGCAGACAGGTGTTCTGAGGCCAAGCCCCTTTTTACACCTCTCTGCAACGCAGGTCTGTGGCGCTTACTGGAGGTACCTAGTGGTCTAGTTTGACCCTAGGGACCCTTAGGATTCAAGGGGACTTAATCTCTCAACTTAGAACAGCCACAGGGCGTGTTTACACAGTGGTGAAGGGAGGGGACGGGGCCTGAGGTGACATGTGACACGTTTTATATTGGGGATATAATTTTCCTTCAATACTGAGGGCCACTGGGGGCTAACTAGCCCACCAAGTGCTTCCAGTCAGCGCCACTGAGCTGCATTGCAGAGAGTTGGTCCAGGCCGTACCACTTTTTACACCTCTCTGCAACGCAGCTCTGTGGCACTTACTGGAAGGTACCTAGTGGGCTAGTTGGACCCTAGGGACCCTCAGGATTCAAGTGAACTTAATCTCCCAACTAAAAACGGTCACAGTGCGTGTTTACACAGTGGTGAAGGGAGGGGACGGGGCGTGAGTTAACGTGTGCAAAAACGCCCTTTGGCCTGTTTTAAGAGGTAGTTTTAATAGCCCTGCCCTATTATATACTAGGGGCTTACAGAGGAGGTCATGCTAATCACAGGGGGACCCCAACGCATAATGTTCCCTAGTGTATGTAGGTGTTTTCATTGTATTCTAAGTGTCTTTTAACATAGCACTGGCTCTAGGACTGGTTAGTCAGACTCAGTTACCACCAGTATCTGTCTGAAAAAGTTGAGGGTACAGGATGATTTTGCAACAAGGCTTCTTTCTGCTCTTCTTTTTGTTCTTTCTGCACGTTATCCTTCTTCCTGCACTTTTCTTCGTCTTTGAGGACTTCTGTTGCTTCTTTCTGCACTTCTTTTTTTTCTTTCTGTGCATTTTTTCTTCTTTCTTCACATGTCCTATCTCTGTAGGCATAGTTAGAAATTAGCATTTAAAAAATCTTTGAAATTCACAGAAAAAAACATAG
The DNA here is from genome assembly GCF_964204655.1 of Triturus cristatus. Classification (NCBI taxonomy): domain Eukaryota; kingdom Metazoa; phylum Chordata; class Amphibia; order Caudata; family Salamandridae; genus Triturus; species Triturus cristatus. The sequence goes on along the minus strand of NC_140588.1, from coordinate 851,382,281 downwards.
GTTTCAGGCACGTTATAGTTAGGAATTAGCATTTAAAAAACCTCAGAAATTCACTGAAAAAACCATAGGTTTCAGGGGTGTTATAATTAGCTGGACTTTTCACTTGTACAAAACCATTGAAATTCCCCCGTTATAGTTAGTTCAGCTAACTATAACTCGCGCGCCCGCAATGCACTGCTGATGACGTCACATATTACATCACTCATGACATGGTCAGTGACATCACTCATGACATCACTGATGACATCTCAAATGACATCACTGATGATATCATCCTTGTGATAGAGTGGCAGACCTCCTCTCACCCTAATATAACCTTTGATACACACATTCAAAAATAGAGACTAAACTTTTCAAAACAATGGACATACCAATACCAGTTACAACAACCTCTTCAGTAATTCTAAGATCCACATACACATCCACTCATTCACCAACAGTCCTATAAAGTCACTCATACATGTACTCACTCATCATATGTACTCATACACCTATACATCCTGTTACACAATGCCACTCATCCATAGAGTTACTCACACACATAGTCACTCATGCTAATAAAGAATCAAACATACATTTACTTGCATATACAGTTATACACACACCACCACACTTACTTCTACGGAAACTTACACATACTTAAACAATCACTTTTAGAAACACATACTTATTCATACGGGAACTCTTTCAATCTCTCACTCTCACATATACTCACTTATATACACCAATAGTCACATATACTAGTTTAAAACATATGTAGTTACTCATAAAGACACTATTGAGACAGTCATTCACTCACTAACACACCCATACACACACTCATCCACCCATACAGTCCTGCACACATACGTAATACCCCCCACCGAACCATGCAGACACTCAAACTGATACTCAAAAAACCAACTAATAACCTATATAGACACCCATGTAGCTACTCACCAACCCATGCAGCCACTTATACACAAAGTGAGAGACTGATACAGATATTTACATATTTAAACATTACTCACTAAGCCATGTATTCACTATGATACACTTAATCAGTCAGTTACACAATCAATTTTTCAAAAACAAATCATCCATTTAGACACTTATATACCGATTTATTCTTCCATCGACCTTGAGATATACATATATAAAACATATTTAATTTTCAGAAAAACACACATTCACTGGATGATGTCATCAGTGATGTCATTTGAGATGTCATCAGTGATGTCATGAGTGATGTCACTGACCATGTCATGAGTGATGTAATATGTGACGTTGTGATGTAATATGTGACTATGTGTGTGAGTAACGCTCTGGATGAGTGTCAGTGTGTAACAGGATGTATAGGTGTATGAGTACATATGATGAGTGAGTACATGTATGAGTGACTGTATAGAACTGTTGGTGAATGAGTGGATGTGTGTAGATATTGGAATTACTGAAAAGGTGTGTTGTAAGTGGTATTGGTATGTCCATTGTTTTAAAAATGTTTGTTTCTGTTTTTGAGTGTGTGTATCAAAGGTTATATTAGGGTGAGAAGAGATCTGCCACTCTATCACAAGGATGATGTCATCAGTGATGTCATTTGAGATATCATCAGTGATGTCATGAGTGATGTTACTGACCATGTCATGAGTGATGTAATATGTGATGTCATTAGCAGTGCATTGCGGGTGCGCGAGTTATAGTTAACTGAACTAACTTTAACAGGGGAATTTCAATGGTTTTGTACGAGTGAAATGTCCAACTAACTATAACGCCCCTGAAACCTATGGTTTTTTCAGTCAATTTCTACGTTTTTTTAAATTCTAGTTTCTAACTATGCCTACAGAGGTAGGACATGTGAAGAAAGAAGAAAAAACACAAAGAAAGAAGAAAAAGAAATGCAGAAAGAAGCAACAGAAGTCCTCAAAGACAAAGAAAAGTGCAGGAAGAAGGAAGACGAGTAGAAAGAATAAACAGAGGAGCAGAAAGAGGCCTTGTTGCAAAATCATCCTGTACCCTCAACTTTTTCAGATGGGTACTGGTGGTAACTGACACTGACTAACCAGTCCTAGAGCCAGTGATATGCTAAAAGGTACTTAAATTACAGTTAAAACACCTACATACACTAGGGAACACTATGCGTTGGGGTACCCCTGGGATTACCACGGCCTCCTCTGTAAGACCCTAGTACATAATAGGGCAGGGGATTAAAACTACCTCTTAAAACGCACCACAGAGCGCATTTGCACACTGGTGAAGGGAGGGGGGCTGAGCTGACATGTGCAAACACGCCCTGTGGCTGTTTTAATTTGGGGAATAAAGTCCCCTTAAATTCTGAGTGTCCCTTTGGTCCAACTAGCCCACCAGGTATCTCCAGCAGAGAGGTGTAAAAAAAGCACGGCCTGGACCATCTCTCTGCAACGCAGCACAGTGGCGCTTACTGGAAGCACCTGGTGTGCTAGTTAGCCCTTAGGGGCCCTCATGATTCAAGGGGAATTATTTCCCCAACTTAAAACGCGCCACAGGGCGTGTTTGCACACGTCACCTCAGGCCGCATCCCCTCACTTCACCACTGTGTAATCGCGCCCTGTGGCCGTTTTAAGTTGTGAAATTAAGTCCCCTTGAATCCTGAGAGTCCCTAGGGTCCAACTAGCCCACTAGGTACCTCCAGTAAGCGCCTCAGAGCTGCGTTGCAGAGAGGTGTAAAAAGGGGCCCACCTTTCTGCAACGCAGCGAGGTGGCGCTTAGTGGAAGCACCTGGTGGGCGAGTTAGCCCCCAGGGGCCCTCAGGATGCAAAGGGAATTATTTCCCCAACTTAAAACGTGCCACAGGGCGTGTTTGCACACGTCACCTCAGGCCCCGTTCCCTCCCTTCCCCACTGTGTAAACATGCCCTGTGGCCGTTTTACGTTGGGAGATTAAGTCCCCTTGAATCCTGAGGGTCCCTAGGGTCAAACTAGCCCACATAGAGGTGAAAAAAGGGGCACGTCGTGGACCACCTCTCTGCAGATCAGTGGCATTTTGCCATAGCAAATTGCAGTGTCCCGGAGGTGGGCACCCCGGGACACTGCAGGAGCTGGCACTGGGGGGTGGCGGTCCCCAGGGCCATGACAGGGCTCCAGGAGGGGGGCCGCGTGGCCCCACGCCCAACATCAGCAAAGCCCCGGGGAGGTGGTGGTCCCCGGGGCTGGGGGGTCTGTAACGGACCCCCCAATTTGCATACTTAGTGCCCCAGGGAGGTGGCGGTCCCCGGGGCATGTGGGAGGGCTCGAGCCCCCCCCCCCCCCCAGGTTAGTTTAAAAAAAAAAAATCACAAGCCCTGTGGGTGGTGGTCCCCGGGGCTGTGGGGGGGTTGCGAGCCCCCCGCAAATATTTTCTAAAAGCCCCAGGGGGTGGCGGTCCCCGGGGCTGGGGGGCCCCCTTTGGGCCCCCATTATAATATAAAGATTTCCCCCAGGACTTGGCCCACCCGGGGGCTAAATATTACCAAAGCGTGGGAGCCCGCAATCTGTTTTTTAAAAAATTTCAGCCAAAATTCGCACTGGGTGCATGAATCTCGCTGATTTTTTTTTTTAAAAAAATGCTTTTTTTGGCACTGGGGGTCCTGAGTGTTTCTAGCACTCCCCCTTTTCTTGTTTTTTGTGATTATTTTTTCTGTTTTCTTGTGCCTCGGTTCTACCGAGGCACAAGATGTCTGCCAACACTTCCTGATTTGGAGTGTTGATAGCCAATTAGCATGAAGCACGTGATCGGGAGGGTGCGCGGATCCTCCATAGCTATCACTATATTTATTTCTTAATTTCTCAAAAAATACTGAATAGATTTATACAATTTTTCAAAAGGTCGCTTTCCGAGCCAAGCAGTATCTTTTTGCCAAATTTGGTGTAATTTCGTTCAGTAGTTTTTGCTATAACTGTGTCTAAACTTTCCTATGGGAAAATGATTTTTTGACCACTATTTTTTGAATTTCTCAGGAGCTACTGAACAGATTTACACCATTTAAATAAAAGGGCACTTTCAGAACCAAAGGCTAACTTTCCGCCAAATTTGGTGTAATTCCGTTCAGCAGTTCGGGCTGTAACTGTGTCTAAAATTTCCTATGGGAAATTACATGGGGTTTTGGGAGCCTCTTTTTTCTCGGCCCTCGCTTGATGAATCACCCCCAAACTTCCAGGATGGGGGCTGACCGGAATGGGCAATTAGTTTTGAAAATTTCATGAAGATTCGTCAACCGGCGTCAAAGTTATTGGGAATACAATGTTACGATTTTCTCTCTCTATATATATGCGTCACGGAACGTTCTGAAATTCACAAAGAGCGGGAGGGACACAGCGGGGAATAGGGAAAGGATTTATTTTCACTAAAAAAAGCTTAAGGCATGACGCGTTTTGGAGCAATTTCCTTTTTCAAATGCCAGCTTTAACAAAGGTACTCCCACCAGATCTTTGAAATAGCCCCAGTCGTTTCGCCATTGGTGGCCATCCAGGTGGGCTGGGTCAAAGTTCCAAACGGACCTGCAGTCGCGTTGGCTGAATACAAGTCCCAACATGCAATTCTCACCGCATGCCAGGTAAGTTCCTTTGCTCAGCCTCTTGTGTCCCATCTGGGATACTGGATGAAATGTAGAACGCTGCTGTGATCTGAGGCAGCACGTTGTCGGTGAAAGCAATTTCCTCTCCCGAGTCCCCATCGCCTTCAACCGCATAGATTCCCGTTGCTTCTGGATACAATGTTCCAGGATTCCTATATATATATAAACATTTTGTTTTTTTATTTCAGTTTTTTATTTTTTATTGTTTTTGTTTTTAAATTTCTTTTTATGTTTTAGTTTTAATTGTTTTAATATTTTATTTTAATTTTTGTAATTTATTTTATTTTATTTTTATTGTCATTTAAATAAAGTAAAATAACATTTTTCATAACATATGGCATCAATGAATCAACCACATGTCTGCTATAGTTACACAACAGCATCAACTGTCTAGGGATCATTTAATTGTCATTTGTCAGCTGCACCTCCCTGAGTGCCACATCCCACATGATGCACATAAAGCAAACAGTTACTTCTGTATGTTGCTGTTGTTGTTGCTTTTTCTTATCCTTCCTGAGTGTACACCATGAAAGTTTATGTAGGTTTATTCTTACTAATAGATACACTGCATTGTTAATTATTTATAATAACTTAAGTAACCAGTGACCACACTAAATGATATTGTTTGTACTACTAGTTGAACTGCATCAATGCCACCTTTCACTGATGTTCTTGTTGCCTGTTTGCTTTTAGGTGCACAAGAGACAACATCATCCACAGTACTGCCATACAGAAGACCTGTGCATGACATGACGTGTTACCACACATTAAGGACATCTCTTCAAAAGTGCCACTGCCAACTGACAGCTTCAAGGTGGCCCCAAAGAAAGGTGCTACTAAGAAAGTGGTCAGTGATAAGAAGAAGGAGCTTACCACCACTGGGATTTCAGCCCAGACCTTTTTTGGGGAATAAAAACCTGTGCCTGCTGCACTGGCCTCCATGGAACAAGCTGGGAGCAGCACCCCCACATCAGTGGACCCACCCCAACCTAGTCCCAATCCAGTATAATCACGGCAAAGCCAATGAGCAGTGATGTTGAAATTGACTTATCTCTTTCGCGAAGTAGCACCCAGTCATTGCAGCAAACTCAGACAAATGGACAATAACAGCCGCAACCAGCAGTAGTAGTTCCTCCCAAAGTAGGAGCAGTTCAGGAGATTGAGATTAATGCTGAGGAAGGAAAGGAAGCTACTCTTTCAGAAGTTCCATTGTCTTTCAGATCTCCAGCAAGAAAAACTAGGCTTATTCCACCATCTTCTTCTCTAAGCCCTCCTTCTGATGATCTAGTCACCACTTGAATCCTGCCTCAGTCTGAGAGTGAGACACACCACAAGAGGCTGGGGAAAAGGAAGGTTCCTGAAAGCCTTAGACTTATGGAGGTAGAGGAGGAGGATCACAATGAGCCAATCATCATGGATGTTAACCCAGCCCCAGTGGATAATAATGTTACTCCATCCCAACCTGCTCTGAGGGATGTGGCTCAACAGATACCACCACCACCAGCTGCCATTTTTGCAAAGTCCTGGCAGCAACCTACATCCACACCACCTCAGTAGAAATATGTACTGCAGAGAGGCACACAAAATAAAAGACAGGGTTCAGAAACACTGTGTCGGGAGGGTTGCATTTCTAAACAAGGTCTGAGGAGTCTGAGGTAGTGGGGGTGTATATGCTATACATATAATAAATATTTAAATAACGAATCAAACCACATTCACTGGATGATGTCATCAGTGATGTCATCAGTGATGTCATTTGAGATGTCATCAGTGATGTCACTGACTATGTCATGAATGATGTAATATGTGACATCATCAGCAGTGGATTGCAGGCGCGCGAGATGTAGTTAGTACAACTAACTATATCGGAGGAATTTCAATGGTTTTGTTCGAGTGAAATGTCCAGCTAACTATAACACCCCTAAAACCTATGTTTTTTTCAGTGAATTTCAAAGGTTTTTAAATGCTAATTCCTAACTATATCATGCCTGAAACCTATGGTTTTTCAGTGAATTTCAAAGGTTTTGTAAATGACAATTATTAATGTATTAATTTTTATACTGATTTTTTTGATACAGATTTACTACAATTTTTAAACTATTTATTTTTAGATATTTTTTTATTACATTATAATTACATTATACATTACAATACAAAATATGCTTTCTCAGAATGAATTACTTTAGTTTAAATACTTTGCAAATAGGCAATAGACTTTTAAGTACAGTAGTTACAGTTGTTGCAATGGGCAACACAATTTCAAACACAATGCAACATTGAGCTCAATGTGAATTTCTAGTCAAATGCAATTAGTTACTTTATGGATTACTTTTCTAACCACAGGACTGGATCCTAGATTCAGTCCTTGGACATCTCCTGTAAACAGTTGAGTAAGTGTTTTGGTTACAGTAGTGATTTTTAAGGAATATTATTGTATTTTAAAAGTTGACAGAAATTTTATCACATAGAATCACCAATGTTATCCTATGGCAGAAAATTCACTTAGTAGTTAAGTAGTTTTATCGTTACTTTTTCTTACTCAGTGGTGGATCCTGGATCCAGCACTGGTGCATCTCCTGTAAACAGTTGAAAGAATGTGTTTAAGAAATACAGACGATTTTTTAGAAATGTTTTTAATTTATGAAAATAGACAGAAACTTTTCTGCTGAAAACCACACAATGGATTCCTATGGAAGGAAATACAAGTTACTGGTAAGTACGCTTAGAATTACTTTTCAGGGTCAGTGCTGGTCTAAAAGATGCAGCACTGGGTTCTCTCCTGATAACAGGTGAGTAAATCGGAATTGGTAGTTCAGCTGATTTTAGAGGAATATTTGTACGTTTCAAAAATTGACACTCAGAAACCTTTCTGGTGAAAACCACACCATGGATTCCTATAGAAGAAAATACAAGTTACTGGTAAGTACGGTTAGAATTACTTTTCAGGATCAGTGCTGGGCTCAAAGAAGCAGCACTGAGGTCTCTCCTGATAACAGGTGAGTAAATTGGAATTCGTAGTCAGGCTGATTTTAGAGGAATATTTGTACGTTTCAAAAATCGACACTTAGAAACTTTTCTGGTGAAAACCACACAATGGATTCCTGTGGAAGGAAATACAAGTTACTGGTAAGTACGGTTAGAATTACTTTTCAGATTTAGTGCTGGGCTCAAAGAAGCAGCACCGAGGTCTCTCCTGATAAGAGGTGAGTAAATCACAATTCGTAGTTCGGCTGATTTTAGAGGAATATTTGTAAATTCCAAAACTCCACACTTAGAAGAATTTCCAAGTGAAAGCAGTCAATGTTAGCCTATGGAACGAAATTCAAGTAACTGGTAAGTACGGTTAAAATTACTTTTCAGGATCAGTACTGGGCTCAAAGTTGCAGCACTGAGGTCACTCCTAATAACAGGTGAGTAAATCGGAATTCGTAGTTCGGATAATTTTAGAGGAATATTTTTACGTTTCAAAAATTGACAGAAACTTTTTCCACAAAAGGCAGGCAATAATATCCTATGGAAGGAAATTCAAGTTACTGGTAAGTATGGTTAGAATTACTTTTCAGGATCAGTACTGGGCTCAAAGATGCAGCACTGAGGTCTCTCGTGATAACAGGTGAGTAAATCGGAATTCGTAGTTCGGCTGATTTTAGAGGAATATTTGCACAATGGTGAAGGAAGGGGGCGGGCCTGAGGTGACATGTGTGGAGCGTTTTAAGTTGGGGAATTAATTCCTCTTCAATCCTGAGGTCCCCTGGGGGCCAACTAGTCCACCAGGTACCGCCAGTATGCGCCAGGGAGCTCTGTGGCGCTTACTGGACGTACCTTGTGGGCTAGTTGGCCCCAGGGGACCTCAGGATTGAAGAGGAATTAATTCCCAAACTTAAAACACGCCACAGGGCGTGTTTGCACACATATCCCCTCAGGCCCCACCCCTTACCTTCACCACTGTGCAAACGTGCCCTGTGGCACGTTTTAAGTTGGGGAATTAAGTCCCTTTGAATCCTGAGGGTCCCTGGGGTCCAACTAGCCCACCGGGTACCTCCAGTAGGCGCCACAAGGCTGCGTTGCAGAGAGGTGTAAAAAGGGGCATGGCCTGGAGCACCTCTCTGCAACGCAGCCCTGTGGCGCTTACTGTAGGTACCTGGTTGGCTAGATGGCCCCCAGGGACCCCCAGTATTGAAGGGGAATTAATTCCCCAATTTAAAACGCGCCACAGGGTGCGTTTGCAGAGTGTGCTTGTGAGGGGGCGGGGAATAGAGACGATCGCGTCTTTTAAAAAAAAATTAAAAAAATTGAAAGGGGGGCTATGTGGCCCCCTTTCCTTTTACTTTTTTGTGGCCCTGGGGACCCCATCCCCCAGGGCCTCACCCCAAATTAAAATGTAAAAACATTTTTTACGGGAAGGGGGCCGTGTGGCCCCCCTCCCATGGCCCATTCCGGACCCTGGGGATCCCATCCCCCGGGGCATGGTCAACTTTTAAAATATATTTATGGAGGGGGACCACGTAGCCCCCCTCCTCTGGCCACTTAAGGCCCGGTGGCCCCCCTCCCGGTCCAGTTATAGCCCCAGGGATCCCATCCCCCAGGGCCTGGCTCTCATTGGGGACCGTGGGGGCGTCCCCAATCCCCCCACGGTCTGAGCCGGCTCCCCACCTCCTGCAGGAGCCGGCATTGCTTTTCCACATGGGGAGCAGCTAACATGCTGCTCCCCATGTGGAAAAGCAATCTGCTTTGCTTCATTGAAGTGAGAGCAGGTTTCCCTGCTCTCGCTTCAATGAAGCAAAGCAGTTTGCAATGGCAGGGTGGGAGCTGCGAGGCTCCCGCCCTGCCATTGCAAACAGCAGTGTCCCGGGGGTGGGCACCCCGGGACACTGCAGGAGCCGGCCCTGGGGGTGGCAGTCCCCAGGGCCTGTACAAGGCTCCAGGAGGGGGGCCGTGCGGCCCCCCTCCCACATCTGTTAGAAGCCCCGGGGGGTGGCAGTCCCCGGGGCTGGGGGTCTCAGAGCCCCCCAATACCCAATTTTTCATAGCCCTGGGGGTGGCAGTCCCCAGGGCTTGGGGGGCTTGGGGGGCCTGAGAGCCCCCCCCACCCAATTTGTAATAAGCCCCAGGGGGTGGCGGTGCCCCTGTACATATAATCCATTGCCCCTGGGATTTGGCCCCCCGGGGCAAAATACCACTTAAGCGCTGGAGCCCACGCTTAATATTTTTTTTTATTGGCAGGATGCGCGCATCCAGCGCACATCTTGCGTTTAAAAAAATAAATTAAAAAATTGTTTGGGCCTTGGGTGTCCTTGTGGGACCCCCTGAGCAGGCCTAGGGGGGTCAGGGTGTTTCTAACTCTGCCCCCTTTTCGCGTTTTGCGCCTTTTTTGGGGGGTTTCTTGTGCCTCGGTTCTACCGAGGCACAATATGGCTGCCAACACTTCCTGATTCAGAGTGTTGGCAGCCAATTAGAATATAGCTCGTGCACGGCAGGGTGCGCTTAGGCTGCGCTTAGGGTACGCAGATCCTCCGAGGCCATAGATATATATGTACTTTTAAATGTCATTTTCTCAGGAACTCCTTAACGGATTTACACCATTTAAGCAACAGGCACAAGTCTGAACTAAGGACTACCTCTTTCCAAAATTTGGTGTAATTCCGTTCAGCAGTTCGGGCTGTAGCTGCAGCTAAATGTCCTATGGGAAAATGCATGGGTAGAATGTGTTTTGGGACCCCCCCCTTTTTTTTCGGCCCCCGCTTGACAAATCACCATGAATATTTCAGGATAGGAGCGGACTGGAGCTGGCCAAAAGTTTTGAAAACTTCATGAAGATTCGCCAATCGGCGCCAAAGTTATTCCAAATAGAATGTTGGGGGTTTCCTATGGAAAATAGGTCCTAACTATATCTACCTACTGGCAACCGCCAGTAGGTAATATATATATATATATGTATATATATATATATATAAATATATATAGCTAGGGGAACAACATAATATTTTATTTGTTTGTGTCTGGCTGACTAATTCAGCCCCACATTCTTACACACATTTTACTGTTGGATTGGAGTTGCACCAGTGTGCAGTGAAGAAGCCCTCTCCACTTGTTTCCCTCAAGGATATTGGGGATACAAATATTTGCCTGCCTCCATCACGTGCCTATCTATCCTTTGCTAATTTATTCCCTTAGCTGGATTGCCCCACATTATTTGATTTACAAGACTGGCCAATGTCTGTTTCGTGAAACACATTGGCAATGTACCACAGTGACCATGCCTGAACTAGAAGAACAGTAAATGACATGCATTGCACACTGAGGAATTGTTGTTTGTGAGTGTGTTGAGATGATTCATGTGTTGGCAGGCAGTCTGAGGCAGTGACCCTGGGGGTTTGTTTATCTGTAAATATTAAGCTTTATTGTGTTTGTGATGATTTACAATTTTAGTGCCCTAACGACATACGATACTTTTTTTTCCTGAAGGTGATTTTTTCCTTCCACTTTCAGCGAGATTTGTTCACTGAGTCTGTTCCCCACTGCTTTGTTTTTTACTTCATACTCCTCAAAGACCTGACCAGTTCCTTTAGCTAGCAAACACAAATCTAGTATACGCAAAACATGACTGAATGTTTCTCTTGTTTTGCATTAACACACAGCACTGTACTACAGGTTTATCTATCGCATTTGAGGTCGGGACTCAGTCTGTACAGAGTTAGACACCTTACTCAGAGTCAGGAGGATAATGGAAGGACTCATAGTGTGACTATTTCAAGAACTGCCACCAGTAGAAAGAAGTTATCAACTTTACTGAAAACAACCAATTTGGTGATGACTTTAAAGTGACCTACCCAACTCTGTGGAGTGGTGGAGAGAAACGTGCACTGATTTTATTTGATTTGGAAAATGCAATGGTGCTGGGAGTGTGTGCTCAGTGCTGTCTGGCTCTCATTTGAAACTATGTGAAACTATGTGGTGGTTGGGTTTGTGGCCTGTTGTTTTAGGTAACTGGAGACAGACATGTGGTCATTAATGATCATCACTTTATGCCATTGCTGTTAGTCTACATAGTATCATTATGATTGATGATGATGAATTGATGATCATGACAGTTGTGAGCTTGATCAGCCTGATAGTTATATGCGGCCACTCTTTGTGTGATTGTTTGTTGTTGTAAAATTGTTCTCACCTAATTGAACACATCAGTCACAAAATGAAGGATTGCAAAAAGGACTGTTCTCTTATCTCTTGCGCTGCCTCTGAGTCTCGTCGGTGCACTCCTTATGAAGTTTACCTTCTGTCCTTCTCCTTGATTCTACCATATCATTTTTGTTTTACAAACCGCAGACCTTCTCTTATCCTTCACCAAACTGGAAAAGCACCATAACACTCACACTTACCTTACTGGACCGCATCAACCAGACACCCAAGATTGGCATTTTGGCAATACAGTATCATTTTTTCTTTTAATAATCATTAGAACTGTGTGTGTTGTTTGCTTCACTCGTACATAATATGTAATGTACTTACTATTTTTCAAAGCTAGGTAGCAGATATTTTGATAGCATGTAACTTGGGTCGCTCTGGGGGCAGACAGACTGTTTGCATTTCATTTAAGTTACCTGTACTCTTTCCTTAATTTCCTTTTTCCTCCCATAACAGATTTATGAAGATTTGAGGCTTTGCCTAGATGAATATCGCCTTTGTCACACCTTTCTCAACCTCCCGTTTTCTGTCCATTCATCAAACTCCTAAACCTCTTCCTTCAGGCTGTGTGATGCATTGAAGTGTGACTTAATAATTTACACCATTATCTGATCACACACTTGGTGCGGCTGATGTGGTGAAAGCAACACCAACTCAGTGCAGGATCTTCAGTTTTACTCCTATTACAGAAGCAATTGTCCACACTGGACCCATTTACACACCCACGCATAAAAGTTATCAATTTTTTTGTAGTTATCCTCTTCGCTGCTAGGCTATCCCCATGCTATGCCTTTTTTGGCTATTTAGGGAAGTTTGTCCTTAGGCCCCTGTAACTTTTTGTCCAAATAAGGTATACATGCCAAATTTGCATCCTTTTCTTCTAACATTCCTGTGATTCTAAAGGTACCCAGGGTTTGCGGATTCTCCTGGAAGGGACCAAGACATTAGCCAAAATACAGCTAAATCTTGTTTTTGGGGGGAAAAATGGGAAATAAGTGCTGCAGACGAAAGCATCATTTTTTACCCTGCAAATCGTATCAACATACGGTTTATGTTGCTTAAATCACCATATTTCCATCTTTTAGAAACAGAAACACATTTGCCAGAAAAACAAAATTGTCTACACAGTTTTGTCATTTTACTGGAACATAGTATATTTGTCCTATGTTGTGTGCTTTCAACCTTCTTCCAGTTAGTGGCAGAAATTGGTGCAAAACCAATAACGGATCCACGAAAGCTATACATTTCTCAAATGCATTCAGAAAGGGGTAATTTGTGTATACCCTTCAAAGTTTTTCTTGTTGAAACTAACAGTTCAAATTCAAAAATATTGGAATTTAGTTGAAAAAAATGGCAATTTGTGGCTATGTTTTTTGCCCGAAACTTTTTCTTAGTATGGCAGATTTTATTTATTTATTTAAAGGATTTATAAAGCGCGCAGCTACCCAACAGGGTTTCCCAGTACTGAAGCAGGACAAGTGGGAGAGGGGCTCAGTTGGCATTAGGCCTGACTAAAAAGAAAGGTCTTTAGCTTTTTTCAGGAAGCAAGGAGAGATAGACAATTCCTGAGTTCTAGCAGAAGGGAATTCCATAGTTTAGGTCCCAGGAAGGAAAATGAACGGCCTCCCATAGAAGTCAGCAGTACTCTGAGGACAGAGAAAAGAGAGAGATTGGCCGATCTTAGGTTGCGAGAAGGTCGGTAAGGCTTGACAAGATTGAGTTAGTATTCGGGGGCCAGGCCGTGCATAGCTCTAAACATGTAGCAGAGGGCCTTAAACTCAATACGCTTACTAACCCTGAGCCAGTGCAATTGATGGAGCAAAGGGGAAGCAAAGGCGTGTTGAGACAACCTAAAAAGTAGGCAAGCTGGCGCATTATGAATAAGCTGGATACGATGTACAGAGGTCTTGTCCGCACCCAGATACAGTACATTCCCACTCTGGAGATCAGAACAGTCCTCTGAGCAGCCGATGGAATTAGCCAAAGAATTTTCTTTAGCCACTTGAGGACAGCAAAGCAGGCCAAGTTAACCCCTGAGATCTGAGCAGTGAAGGAGAGCTTGCCATTGATGGAAAAACCCAGGTTCTTAACCTTGGGAACCGGGGTAGGTAAGGGTCCCAAAGAGACAGGCCAATGGCTCCCCAGAGATCGGGATTGTTCCCCAGGATGAGAACCTCAGTCCTCGAACAACTCAGCCTTAAAGAATTTCTGGACATCCACAGTGAGATGTTACGCAGACCAAGTTTAAGTAAGGAAGGATTTTGGTGTTGAGCTGCCGATAAAGAGAAAATAATCTGTGTGTCGTCAGCATAAAAAAGGATGGTCAACCGTGATTTTTTCTGCAATGTCTGCCAAAGGGCAAACGTAGAGATTGAAAAGCAGAGGACTCAAGATAGAACCCTACAGAACTCTAGATGTTAAGGCAACGGGACTAGATTTAGAAGTGTGAGAGAAAACTTGAAAGGAGCAATCCTTCAAAAACAAAATCAACCACTGCAATGCTTCACGTTTTTCCAATATTTTGGAGAAAATGGAGAGCAGAGATATAGGCCTGTAATTTGACCAGCAGAGGAAATCTAAGCCAGTCTTTTTCAACAATGGAAGCACAAGAGCGTGTTTCCAATTATGAGGCAACTGGCCCAGTTTTATGGAGGAAGTAAGAAGCTTGGTAATTACCTTAAGGGCCGGCTCGTCCAGGCATCTGAGCTTAGATGGGGGAGGGGATCAAGTGAGGAGCCAGACTTACTGTTTCTCAGTAAATCTTTCAAAGAAATTAAATCAATTGGGAGCCAAGCCTTAACTTGGCAAGATCCATCAGATGTAAAGTCAAGGGGAGTGGTTATGACCTGGTCAGAAAGTTTGGGTTGTGGGAAAGATCATGAGGAGGGGAACCCAGCTCAAGCTCACGATGGATAGCCATGACTTTATTATAGAAAAACAGCACAAGTTCATTACAATGATGTAATGAAAGGGAAGGGGCTGGCAGGAACGTATCCGGTGAAGAGAGTTCCGTTACAACTTTAAATAGAGTTTTCAGACAGTTTTGGGCGGGCATAATTTTAACCGTGTAAAAGGAGGCACGAGCTGATCTGCATAAAGCGTGATACTTTTTTAGTGCCTCCAAATAAGTGGTTTTGGCCTCTGGCTGATAGTGCCTTCTCCACAACCTCTTCAGAAATGTACATTGTTTTTTTCCACTCTAAGGGAATCCGTAAACCACAGAGTGGGGGGAAGCAATCTAGGTTGGGATTTAGTGGTAAGAGGAAGAATGAAATCGACAGCCTCAGACAACCAGTGATCAACTAATAACTGGTCAGAGTCCAGTTGAGCAGCTCACTAAGTGCCTTCATATCAAGTTGAGACCAATTCCACATTCTCTTAGGCAAGGCGGAAGGACGAGGCGAGGGAGCCAGTGAGGAGTCAATAAAAAAAGGAATAGCTTGGTGATCAGACCAACCTAGCTGAATGGGGGAAGCAGTGGACACAGTAGGGAGATTGGAGAAAATAGTGTCAAGAAGATGACCTGCTACATGAGTAGGTAAGGAATTGATAAGTGAAAGGTTCAAGGTCAAAAGATCATCCAATAGAGTACGGACCGGTTTATTGCTAAGATCATCAAAATGAAAATTCAAGTTCCCAAGTACTGAAAATTTTACCAACCGAAGAACATGAGGGGCAAGTGATTCAGTCAGCAGGGAGACCCAGTTGTTAGGCGGGTCAGGAGGACGGTAAATGAGGACACCAGAAAAGGTGAAATTAGGGGGAAAGAGAATAGAAAAGAGTAGGGCTTCACTGTTGGGGATCGTGAGTGCCTCTATTTTGCATTTATAATTTCTTCTAAATATAATGGTGATTCCTCCACCAGCTTTCAATGGTCTATTGATACCCAATAAAGCAAAATTCTGTGGTAGCTCCGCAATCACATCGGGCATGGACCTATCATGGAGCCAAGTCTCAGTTAGAAAGACCACATCCGGACCCATGTCGACTAGGAAGTGAAATAGATGCAACTGGTGTTTGCAAAGGGAGCGACAATTGAGACTAAAACAGAAGAAACCCTTAGGTGAATGTGAGACAGAATTGTCAACTCTGGAGAAGTGAGAAAAGCAATATAGTGTAACATCTGCTGGACCCTTCTGGTTGTGGGGATAAGACTTGTAGGTTCAACAAGAACCTGAGGTGCCCACAGCCAATAACTGAACTGCACCTTGCAATGGTTTTTTATTGTGTACCGGGAATACAGCAATTTATTTGGTAAAGTATAAAGAGTGAAAGATAGGTATCAAGGAATCCAAATTTGAGTGTGCCCATACTAGCATGTGAATGAGAGGTCATTTTTCAAAATGAATTCTTCTTTACACATTGTCTTACATTTGGAAGGTAGGAAGGCAAAGAAAGTCAACTGGTAATAATCCTTGTTCTACTATCCTGATATAAATGGTACCTCTCTTGTGTGGTTAGGCCTAGTTACCACATCAGGAAACGGCCCAAAACACATTTTCCTCACATTTTTGTGATGGAAAGTTCTGGAATCTGCATGGAGCCACAAACTTCTACCCACCCAGCATTTCACCAAGTCTCCCAAAAAAATGGTACTTCCCTTGTGTAGGTAGGCTGAGTGCTCATGACAGCAAACTGCACAAAATGCAACGTAGACACAACACATTTTTCCACAGAAAGTGACACTTTTTTTGTCATGTGCCTAGCTGTGGCTTTGGGACCCTACCTTAGTTAGCACCTAGGTAAACCTAGCAACACTGTATATTTTTGACAACTCTATACCGAGGGGAATCCATGATGGGGTGACTTGTGTTGCTCTCACCAGGTTCTGTTACCCAGATTCCGTGGCAAACCTCAATTTTTGTAACAAAGAAACACATTTTCCTCGCTTTCCTGTAATGGAAAGTTCTGTAATCTGTGGGGAGCCACAAACCTCCACCCACCCAGCATTCCACCAAGTTTGTGTACAAAAATAGTACTTCACTTGAGTGGATAGGCTGTGTGCCCGTGACAGGAAAAGGCCCAAAACGCAACGTGGAGGCATAACATTTTTCCAGTGACATCTGACCAATTTTTGCAATGTGCCTAGCTGTGGATTTTGGACCCTAGCTCAGTTGGCACCTTGGGAAACCTAGCAAACCTGTAGATTTATGCAAACTAGACACTCAAGGGAACTCAGGATGGGGTGATTTGTGTGGTTTTCACCAGGTTCTCTTACCCACAATCCCTTGCAAACCTAAAACATTGTAAAAGAAAACACATTATACTCACATTTCTGTAATGGAAAGTTCAGTAATCCGTGGGAAGCCACAAACTTCCACCTACCCAGCATTCCCCCAAGTCTCTCAATAAAAATGCTACTTCAATTGTGTGGGTAGGACATGTGCCCGCAATAGGAAACGGCCCAAATCTTAACATGGACCCATCACATTTTTCCAGTGAATACTGACCCTTTTTTTTGCAATGTGCTTGTCTGTGGATTTTAAATCTTAGCTCAGCCAGCACCTAAAGAAAGCTAGCAAACCTTTAACTTTTTGAAAACTAGACACCCAGGGTAATCCAGGATGGGGGAACACGTTTGGCTCTCACCAAGTTCTACCACCCAAAATCCCTCGCAAACCTAAAACTTAGTAAAAAAACAACAACATTTCTGTGATGGAAAGTTCTGGAATCTGCGAGGAGCCACAAACTTCCACCCACCCAACATTTTCCCAAATCTCCCAATAAGAATACCACCTCACTTGTGTGGGTAGGCCTAGTTTCCACAACAGTAAACAGCTCAAACATACTGTGGATGTTTGAAAAGTATTGATTACAAAAAGACCTTGTTTTGCGAGGGAATCACCTGCATTTTTTATCCTGGGCGCGTCGGCCATCTGTTTAAACCTACCAAACCCTGCCAGTTCTAAAAATTGGCCACCCGGGGGAGGCCAGGGAGGTGAGGCTTGTGTGGATCCCCTAATGTTTTTCTATCCAGAATACCCTGCAAACCTCAAATTTAGAAGTAGAAAATCACATTTTTCTCACATTTCTGTGTGGAAAAGTTGCAGGGTCATGACACAAATTTCCTACCACCAAGCGTTTCACAGGTCTCCTGATAAAAACTGTACCTCACTAGTGTGAGTAACTTTCGCTTTTTTTTTCTTTTGTTGAGGATCCAGGTTTTCTAGACGCACAGCAAGCGCACAGTGAGCGCAGAGCACGGTGCGAGCGAGCGAGGAAACGGAGGACGCCGTCTTGCTCCGTGATTCACCCTACAGATACAACATCCCCGTTTGGCGGGGGTGAAAGTTTTCTTCAAACCCCCAGAGGCCTGCCGAAGTCTCCCGCAGCTACCCTGCAATTTGCGAGTGAGCGAGTGAGCACGAGGAGAACGGAGGACGCCGGCTTGCTTTATGCTTCACATTTCACCCTCCTCGGCCTGCTGAGGTCTCCCGCAGCTACCCTGCAATTTGGACATCTCGCGGACCGTAGACCATGCAGCTTTCAGTCTACAGATGCAGCAGGGCGACAGGGAGCCTCGGCGGCTCAGCTACAGTGAAAGCAGCGGGGCTATGAACAGGCGGGTGCCAGGGAGCTGAACACAGGAGGATTCGGACAACGAGGCAAGGACATAAGGTGAGAAAAACAAACCAGACCCAGCAACAGCCAACAGACCCCAGATCCCCGGCAGTTTTTTGTTTTTTTGGGAGGGAGGAGGGGTTTTAATCAGTCTGACCCAGTTAAAGGCACATATTGGAGTGCCTGGAAAAAGAGTGCTCAGAAAGGAGAGTCTGGAGTAGTAAAAAAAAAAGGGGGGGACTCATTGAAAGGGAACTAGGGGTCCAGCGGCTTAGGAACAAGCGCAGGATAAGCCCTACGTTAAAAACTGTACCTCTTAAAACCTCTAAAAACAGCTCAAAGAGCGAGGAGCAAAGAGTAAAAAGAGTAAAACATTCCTCCTTCAGTCAACGTCCTTCAGCACAAGTCCAGCTCAGTCCAAGATTAAGTTCACTGTCACGTTCATAATCAACATTAGCAATATCAAAAATTAATAATAAAACAATAAAAATCAATCCTTTACCAGTGCCCACCAACAACATACCTAACATACCTATACTCACCAGTCAAACAGGCTCAAATTAGAATTAATTAATATTATTATTATTATTATTAAATTAAATTTATAAGGTGCACAGCTACCCGGAGGTTTCCCGGCGCACGGACGGAATGCAGATAGAACGGAAGAGCTGTTTTACTGGCTGAAAAGCCAGGTCTTCAGGACCTTGCGAAAGCTTTTATGGCAGATTTCATGGCGGAGTGGGGCAGGTAGTGAGTTACACAGCACTGGGGCCAGGTATGAGAAAGAGCGTCCACACATGCAAGAAAGCTTGAATCTGGGAACTGTGAAGTTGGCTTGGGATGTGGAGCGAAGTAGGCAGGGCGGGAGATATAGCTGGGCTAGGGAGCAAAGGTAATGGGGTGCTCTGCGCAGCTTAATCTTGTGCATGTAACACTACGCCTTAAATTGTGTCAGTTGCTCAATCCTGAGCCAATGGAGATCACGCAAGGTGCCTGTAATGGAGGATGTTTTAGGAATCTGCACCACCTGCAGCTTGCGTATTAATTCCTTATTTGCTCCTAGATAGAGGATGTTGTCATAATCAAGCCTAGATGTAATTAAGGACTGGATGACTGTCCTTTGGGTGGATTCAGCCAGCATCCATAATATCTTACGGAGCCCTGTGAGAATAGTGAAGCAAGTGGATGTGGTCTTGGCTACTTGCTGTTTCACGGTCAGCTGATCGTCTATCACTATGCCCAAATTACGTGCCGTTTGTACTGGTTTACGAAGTTCACCCATTTCAGGTGGCCAGAGGCGAGGGCCCCAAAGATCTTTATCTTTCCCCATGATCAAAATCTCCGTCTTACCACCGTTTAGCTTTAGCCAGTTTGTGTGCATCCAGTTGGCAATTTTAAGCAACCCTAGCTGTAAGGATAAGACGCTGGATTTGTCATTGGGGAATAAAGAAAAAAGAAGCTGGGTGTCATCAGCATAGGAGAAGATCGAGATCAACTCCTCATTTAGGACAGCCAGGCCAGCCAGGGCAGCCCGTGGAAGCCCAAATAGGAACCCGAAACAGCCTTAGTCTCAGCCACAGTCAAACGAGGCAGCAGAAAATAAAGAGAGCGGGCCAAAGACTGGGCACGTATGGTAAGGCTGCAGGCATCAGCATTTCACACGAACTGGAAGTTTTCACACAAGGTATTTACGGCACGCAGGAATTGAACAACCATCAAGATCTCCTCTGGAAAAATGAGGAGCACAGGATCTGCCAAAAAGGAAATAGGAACACGGCAGCAACGGGGAACAATAAAAGGACCAAAGAACTCGCTAGACTTGGGTAATCCCTCAATAGGGAGCCTCCCGATACATAAATAATTCACAAGGTTGAAATCATAATCCAAAGTTGACTGTCTAGGGTGCAGGGAGGAGGAGGAGGAGAGAATTGCCATAAGCTCAGGGCTCAGCCAGGAGGGAGCAAATCTGAGAGAAGACCCCTCCCCTTGTCTCAAATCAAACAGCCGAACACAGCCTCGGTGAATCAATAATTATAGAGATGGAGAGACTTGCAGAGACAGTAAAATCTGTCATGGCCAGTAACAATACCTTAAACATCATCAGCAAATACAAAGATCATAATAAAAGTCAAAATAAGGCAGAACATCGGACAGAGCAAACTGAGATCATTGAGATCTCATCGACCTTAAACAATGACGAAGTATCAACTAATTCACAGGGTCCAACAACACCGGCTCATACTCACGACAAGAACACAATTGAAATAAAGGCCCTTATCCATCATACAAACAACCAGTACCAGGAAATATTGGAAGGCTCCACAAACCTCCGTGGTCAGGGGATTAATCAGAACTGCTCCACGCCTACTAATAACGTTGCGGGGGCTTAATCAAATTCAAGAATCAGTCGACCTCTGTATCCCAGATCCACCACCAACCGAGCCACTAAAAACAAAAGCAAGCTCAGCCAGTAAATTGTTAATAATGACAGCGCATCCCATGGGAGATGCAACCGGCCAACACCCTGGAACACAGTATGACCTGCAAGATTCAATAAACAAAGACGGTCCAGAACTCATCTTAAACACAATAAATACATCACTTCTGGATGCAGTAAAGCTCTCACATGGTCACCTGACAAATTAGAGATACAGTTGGATTTAATACACATACTTGCTCAAAGCGTACTGACAATTAACAGAAAGGTAGAAATGATAAATTAAAAAATGGACCAGTGGCCTACCGGAGAAATAGGCCAAGTGGGAACCACAAGCCCAATACAAAGCTTTAGTGAAGCAATAGTGGAAAAATTAGCCACTCTGACTGATTTGTTAAAAACCTTATTAAATGAATGCAGTCAAGCACGACTAAGCAATATACAAAATAAAAAAAATCCTGAAAAAGGGTAACTAACTTCTGGTCAAGCAATTACACCTAATGAATCAAAAGCAATAGATGACACTGTAACTACAACCAATAAAACGCTTTTGGGCAAATACTGGAGTCCAACAACCAGCTCTGAAGTCAGTCATGATGGCAGGATACCAGTTCAAAGACTAATTGAGGGACAGCTGTCCAGACGGCAAAAGAAAAAATTACTGAAATCTCTGAAAACAAATAAAAGGAAAAGTGCAATGGCATTCATACAAAAAAAGAATAAAAGGCCTACCGCACTTAGACAAAACAGCAAACAGAGAGACATCAGCACAAACAGCCCTGACAAGGGCCCAATGAACTATCCCATTTTCAAAATGAGAAATAGCATCACAGTTGAGGCTTCACCGGCAAAAAATAGCCAGGAAACTTCCTCATCAAATCATCTAAATGAGAAGCCAATAGAGGGTCCCCTCAAGGTGGTGACTATCATGCAGCACAAGACCCACACTGTTACCAACCCCCAAACACAATCCTATGCTGAGGTGGTGAATGCCAACTACGCTAACGTCATCAAAAGAGTAGAAGGCTCGGAGGCAAAGGTACCATCCAAAAACAGCAAAAACATGAAAAGCCCAACAACAGGACATAAGACCGCAGAAACACAACCATGCGAGAAGATAGAAGAAAAAAAGTCAATTGCATCCATGCAGGAATCCTGCTTCTTGAAAGCGTACCCACCCGGAACGGAATCAAAAAGCAATGGCCAAAACACAGCAGTTTCAAATTCCACACCAGCATGGATGATGCCGCCGGACGACCAACGCCAGACCTGAGAGCATTCTTTCAACAATGCTCCGGATGGGAAAATGCAAGTCACTCCTTGCTGGAAAAATGGCCAAACAGGGTTCCCTGTTCAAACAACTGTGTATGATGGACAGAGTAATGAGCATAAGGGAAACAACCTGGGAAATGCACACTTGTCAGACACAGAGTATACAGTGATCCTCACACCTGAATTTAAGAAACAAGTCCCTGGCGACATTTTAAATCGCTCAAACATTCTATACCTCCTGTTGTGCATATCCTCATCGGCCTACCTAAAATCAGCACATCTTGAATTGGTGCATTTTAAAAACTACCCCTGGATCAGTCATAGGGAGCATACCTTAACAAAGTGGACCAACAAGCAAGATTTTCAAAACATCTTGGCAAAAATAGACCTACTCAGGGACTGGGAGATCCGTGTAGACAAATGCCCAACTGAAAAGTATCCGCATATACTACTACAGAGGCCACAAAAACCAACTGCAACAGCATCACAGAGAAGCATTCAAAGGGGTATAAAATCGGCCCTGAGTTCACTTTGTGATAATAACATCAACATCAAAATCAAGCTCATGAAGGGGGAAGAAAGGAGACAATGCATGGAGACATGAGCACCCCAGGACACCATCTCAGAAGACTGGGCCTGGATCTCAACGGCCCTGCACACCAACAGGAGGTCAAATCCCTAGAACACAAGAAGCAAGAATTTTTATTTATTTTACAGAGTTTTATATAGCGCGAACTTGACCCGAATCGGGTATCAGAGCGCTTTACATAGCACCAGTTGCATTACATGAGGACACATTCTTTTTTTTTTTTTAGGCACGGGGAGATTAAGTGATTTACCCATAATCACAGGATGTTGAGCATCATTGCCGAGACTCGAACCCAGTTCCCCAGATTCAAGGGCAACCGCCCTAGCCGTTAGGCCAACTCCTCTCCCCAATCCCATGAATGCATTATTACCGGGGACTTTAATATGAGAGACCTGTGCCACCCGGATCGACGCCAAGGAGATAAAGGCCAGAACATCATGGAAGCCTGCATCAATGAATTCAACCTGGAGTCCGCAAACCAAGTGGGGGAGCTAAACATGAAACTACAACCAAATTTTAAAAATATCTCCATGCTTGACTACATCTTTTTGAGCCAGGTCTTACTGAGGAGGTTTGAAGAATATAAGGTGATACACACTACCACGAGTGACTACCATCCATTATCTATTCTTGTCAATATAAGTACAATAATGCATCCTGAACACTTAACTGCGGGCAAAAAGCTTAATACATACATTGATACAGCACTGATAAAACTCATAAAATGTGGACCGATAAGCCAAGTGAGATACAACGCTTGGAAACAGGCCAAATGCATAACCAGCCCACAGAAAAACTGGTCGGAAATCATTCTCCCTATCTAACACAATGATCACAGGAAGACAATCGGCACATAAAGGAAAACGTAGCAGAAACGGGCCAGCCAACCTCGCTGATTTTAAAGAATTCCAAGTGATTAAAAAGCGGTGTCGTCTGGCAGAGTAACAGTACAGGAGAGGAAAATGCTCACGGACAGAATCCATTTTGAAAAAAGACAGAAGATTGCACGAAAACTGTCTGGCATTTGAAACAAACCATCACAGAAGACAAATGGAAATGGATCTATGCATTGCTTGCCCCCAGTAAGAGCAGGGAATTTTGGAGTCATGTCAACAGTCTCAATGATGGAAGTTACATACACAATACCGTACCTGCCAATGAATGGGCAGCCCACACAACAAGGCTATATGTCGATCAGGACAAATCCAGGGTAAAAACCATGGAGGCTGAAGGCTATCATCCGGAGGAGCATGAGAGTGAGGATCTCGTCCTTACAGAAAAAGAAACTTTGATCATATTTAAAAGCATAAGGAAGGGCGGGGCTCCAGGTCCTAATGGGCTACCAGGAAGTGTCTTCAACGAAGATTGGGCCTTCTGGGAACCCCATATGAATTGCCTATTCAATCACTGCTACAACACCTCAGGAGTACCAGACTCGTGGAAAGGCTTCATCCTGCAACCCATTTACAAGAAAGGAAATGCTTCACAGCCAGAGAGTTACAGATTAATTGCATTACTAGACGTTGACGGGAAGGCATACACAAAGGTGCTCCTGAAAGAGCTAGAGGCATGGATAACAGACAACCAAATCTTACTGCAATACCAGACAGGATTTCGGCCGAATTTATCAACAATGGACAATGCCATTGCATTATCATACCTGGCAACTAAGGCCATAGAGGGCGTAACTCCACCGCTGTATGCCTGTTTTGTTGACTACAGCGCGGCCTTTGATGGTATTGACCGCAACATATTGTGGGCAAAACTTGCAAAGTTGGGCATACCGAGGAAACTCCTGGCGGCCACACTGTCTCTCCACACCGGCACTTGGGTCCGCACTAAGCTCACACAGGCATATGCAACTGCTAAGATCTACACAAATAAAATAAAGGCCTAAAACAGGGCTGTGTGATCACACCAACTTTGTTCAACTTATATACTGGGGACCTGGGAGATGCACTTTTAAAAACCAACATCTTCCCACCTAAACTGGGACACCTTAGATTGCCTATCATGCAATATGCAGATGACCTTGTCCTTTTGGACCAAACCAGAATAGGCATGAAAGGGCATTGGAGACACTACATCTCTATAACATGGAACCATTAAACCAAAAAAATCCCTGCTGGGCTGGTATCTCGTCCATTAAGAATTGCCACTGCAAATAAGTATACCTACCTGGGAGTACAATTCTCAGATACTGGCAGAAGAACACTACAGGCCAAAACACTGGAGGCAAAAGCAGCCAAGGTCACACATGCAGACTGCACCAGAAGCTTGTGAGCCATTCAACGGACGGCATACGAAGAATAATGCAAGCTAAACTAGTTCCAACAATAAACTACGGCCATCTTGCTTTCCCTGGCCTATTGTCCGACAAGCCATGGAGCATTTGCACATTATGGCCTTCAGAAAGGTTTTTAGGTTACCACTCTCGACAAGGCGCACACTGATTCAACTTGAGTTAAATTTAACAGCAATGGACATAAAATGTAAAAAATATATAGTGAAACTGCATCATCGTGTGATTAAGGCAAGCCCCAGCACTCTGAGGGAAGCACTCCAAATAGTCTTCATGGACAATACTAGTCGATGGGCGAGGTACCTTGTGTCAGCCAATAGTTCACTGCGCCTGACAGCCGATCTCACAACGGTCAACCAACTGCCAAAGGCCAACTTAAAGAACCTTCTAAATAAGAAGGGAAAGCTCATTTTGAGATATCAGGACATCGAAAGGATCAGTGTCATCCGCGGCACTGAGGGCCTTGTCCACTCACACAAAGCCACTCTATGCCAACCTTACCTGAAAGCCGGTCTGGGCAGACAAGCTCTTCAAAATATTCTATTGACCAGGCTTCTAACTGTACCAATACAGACCTACAGGGCACACTGGAAAACTACACCAGCTGGAAACAGTGGATGTCACCTATGTCAATACCACATAGAATCTGCAGAGCATGTGATCTGTTGCTTTCCCGTTTTGTTAAGCCCAAGGCGCTTATACCTAAGAACAATGTTCATCCAAAACAAAGTAAGACCGTGCAAGGAGGCCTTAACATTTATTTATACCACAACAGTACCAATGGAGCTTGCACATGCTGGGAAGTTCTTTGCTGTACCTGGAAAGACTTTATGCCAAATGCAAGAACAAACAACTTTATGCTTTTTACCGGTGTGCACTAACATTACGGCATAGCACGGCCATTAGTAATCCTGCATTAAGCCTTACTGCTAGGATGTACTTATTACAGCTTCATGTTGTATATCACAAATGTATTACCTCCACTGCATCACCTTGCACTATGCCTTATCTATTAGAAGCACTAAAAACATTATACTGATTGATGAATGTAAATGCTATTAGCAGTTTTAAAAAACCTTTTTAGATGTCATTTTACTGCATTTGTAAATGAATTTAGGTAATCATACAATAAAAGTAACTTAACTTGTAACTCACTTGTGTGGGTGGGCCACGTATCAGTGATCCCACTACTTTCCCGCACAAAAATGTGAGGAAAATTTGATTTTTGTTTGCTAAATTTGAGGTTTGCAGGGAATTTTTCCGGGGAAAACAATGGGAGATCCACGCAAGCCACACCTCCCTGGACTCCCCCAGGTTTCTAGTTTTCTGAAATGTCTGGATTTGATTGTCCGCTGAATCCGGACTGGCTGATAGCTTCATGAGACCCCAGAAGAAAAGGTCTAGAAAAGTTTCTAAGTCAGAAGGTAAAAACTTTGACTGAAACCTACCCTGAGGGGTAGCTGCATAAGGCTCCATCATGGTTGGCCTGAAACACTGATTTGTTCCTGCTATAGCACAACCAGAAGTCCCAATAGATGCTATATTTCTATGTGCTATATAGTGCTAAATGTTTCACAATTCATACCTCCGGTTTCCTACATGTGATTTTTTTCTCGTTTTAGTGTCATTTTAAAGATACAAATATTTCCTATTTTCATAAATTGTTGTTAGATTTTTATTATGTGTTGTGTCTTCATTATTTATTGAATTGGTGTTTTTAAATGCTTAACATTCCTGTCTTTGAAGCTAAGCCTACCTGTAAGTTACCCTTTCAGGAACCAAGGTGTTCCTCAGGAGCAGTACCCTCAAGAGGCCCACCTTCCGGCAACACCGACTCTGGCCTTTAAAACATACATAGGATCAGAGTGGCCAGACGAGGGGAAGGGAAATTAGGGAGGGTACTGCGGGGAAGGAGACCTGGAGCAGATGGATCAAGAGATTAGCTTTGTATGAATAACTCTCCTGGCTTTCACAACATTCAGAGCTACATGTAATCGCATTTACATAATTTCCTGTGGAAACAAAAATGTAGTTTGCTTCTTGCACTGAAAAGATCTACACAGAAATCTAATCTACGAAGATAAATTCCTTTAATCTGATCCAATCGTATGCACTTTGGGTTCATTAAATATGCCAACACAACAGTTTAAACTATAATTTTTGCTTCTTTAATCTTATGGTTTCATTTCTTGTTATCTCCTCTAATTCTTTGCCTTCTTCTATGCTAATGAGAAGGCTTAAGCAGTTACAATATACTCTACTCATCTCTGCTGTCAGAGGCAGTCTTGATATAGTCTAATGTACTCCGATGACAGAGACAGTCTTGATGTATTCAAAACAAAACAAACAAAAGGTTAAGTTCAGGGCATGTGGGAGCGCCTGCTATTACTCAAGCAGCACGTCTGATAAAACAACTGTGTTAAAGAAACTGCCCAATGTCGTTCAGGAAATTTTAAAATAGCGTTGCAGCGAAGCAACAACTCCCTACCTGGGTCCTGTTGCTCAGGTAGGTTTTCTGCTATCCAGTGCTAACCAATAGGCAGTCAGGAAATTGAAACATCAGAATGCTGGATGTCTTCCAGTGAAGATCGGGAATAATCAGTGCTCGACTGTAGAGCATGACCATATTAACGGACCTCCATTCATGTTATTCTGCAGACTCTGTAACTAAAAGAGGACAATGTTAGTTTCTATAGGGTGTGAGTTACAACACTAGCTTGCGTCTATAAGGCAACTTGTGGGACTTGTGCTTTACTTGTATGTGCACTGTATCCTCACAGTACATATACCTTGTATGGAGTGACATGCAAATAACCCCTACAGGACCTGCAATTGCATATGCCTCACATATGCCTCACAATGTACTGTTTCCTCGCAGTACTGGTTGCTTTGATGTGTTGTCAAACAATTAGAATACCATGTATCTCTGGGCACATCTCCAGTATGAGGTCCCCAAGAGGGAATCTTGATCCAAGTGGATCATGACACTTCCAAGGGTTAAGCATGGGAATAATTTTCTGAGGCCTATTCTGAGCCCTATATTGTATTAGTGGCCTTATTGCAAGTAGTGAATAGACATTGACCACTACAAATAATCCTCTTTCCAACAGAGAGGCAGGGCTATAATGATACAAAAATTGCTCAATGAAGGATATATGGTCTTGGTTGGCAAATACAAAGGGGATGTCCTCCTCATCATACTTTCAGCCATGCTGCACAGTCATTATCTGGTGGTATACTATGATGATATTACATGCACAACACTGGGTGGTCCACAATGACCATGACCACTCTCTCATTTTACAGTACTGATTGAACATGAGCCAGACAAATTAAGCCTTCTCAACAAGCATGCCTAGAATACCTTAACTGGGCATGCAATCTTCAATGGCCTAAAATGGGTTCTCTGAGTCTTACTGCACTACCAGTCTATATGGGGAGAGGGAAATCTTACTGACAAAGCAGAGGAAAAAAGAAGGTATAGACTAGAACAGATAGTTTGGAAGTCAAGTACAGAAACTTGGAATATAGAGAAAGTAAGTAATAAATAGGATAATGTAGGGATAAGAAGGATTTAGGGAAAAGGTCAAAGTGGAGTTGGAAATAAATCAGGAGATAAGCATAGTAAAAAGAAAAAAAAAATTCTAAATGTGGAGTAGTAAAAGAGGAATAAAGCTAGGGAAATAATATTAACAGCAGGACATACTTGACCCAGCAGAGTCATCAGCACTCATGGAGGCCCCTCACTCACTTGCGGCTTGGTGATCATACTAGTCGACACCGTATCCCTCCTGTCCCCAGATGCTGATTTAAGAAATAAACAAAATTACATTTTAAAAAGATTAGTGGTACACTTAATCTCCCCAAAAATATTTTGAATGTGTTAGGCAAATGCAGTGACATTTGATTTAACGTTTATAATTCAGATCGCCTCTCCCATTAGTATCACAGAAGTATTCCTTAATTATCTAACCCTTTTCCAAATATCCTAAACTACATTTTGGAACTACTAATAAATTGCAGCAAATTATCTTTGATTCTCATCTCATTCTCGATCTCTCAAACTTTGATGGGTCACCTCAGTCTGCCTTTTTATTCAATGCGGACATGCTGATACATGCATAATTACTAGTTACTTACTACACATCACTGGGAAATCGCTTGGGGTGGGGAGTTGGGACTGTAGAAGGTGCAAAAAATGAAGGCAGATAGAAGTGAGAGAAGAACGTGCTAGCTCTCTATCTCAGTGATAGGTCAGAGGAGTCTCTGCATGCCTTTTTAACTAAACAGTCCAAGTGAATGCCAATGAGTAGGATTAGGTAATACCACCAAGCACCTGTCTACTCTATGATTATTACATATTTGTAACATAAACGTAAGTTTCAAAAAAGTGTGAGCAGCATGCTTGTTATTTGTGAAAAAATATTAGCATAGATAGAACACAACAAATAATTTAGCATTATTCACCAATCCCTGTAACCTACACGCCCATCAGGTCAAGCAGGTCCTGGTCTCTATCCAGTATGTCCAACCACCGGTGTGTTAGCTGTTGTTGGGTGTGCTTGATCCCAGAGCAGCATCACTTAGCCCGGCACACCTGCTCCCACCGTTACTTTTGCTCCCATAGGGCATACCCATTACCAGGGCTGCCTCCTACTGCCAGGGTGAAGGGGAGGTGGCTCTGCACATAAAACACTAGTGCTGCCACCTCCAGGGCTGTGTATAATGCCTGGAGCTGCACCCCTTCTATGCGTGGGCTACCACAAGGTAGGCAGAGGTGACTCGTGGTTTATGTGGGCCTGGCACTTCCGCTCCCACCATTGCTTCTACTCCCGGAGGGTATACCCGCTACCAGGCCTGCAACATTCAGCCAGGGTCAAGTGGAGGTGCTAGAGCCACCTCTGTGGATAATGTGTGGGGTTGCACCCCTTCTCAGTGCGGCCTACTGCAAGGTAGGCAGCTGCAACTGGTAGTTTGTGGGGGCCTGGCACTGCCACTCCCTTGTGCTGCCATGGCACTGGGTAGGGGCCAGGGAAGAGATGAAAGTAGAAGAAGGAAGGAAAAAGAAGGTAAAGTGAAAAATAAAGTACAAGAGCCACACAGAAAACAGACAAAAAATCTGAAAAAAACATAAAATACAAAAAGACAAAGACACAGGGTAAGGTTATAATAAAAAATGAGGGATAGCTAGGTTTCAGAGGGGTAGGATCAATAAGATTAAGTAGAGATAGAAAAATGGACCCAGCACCATAACAGAGCAAAAAAAACAATATGGCCGCGCCCATGTGAACCCTGTAGTGCCGTTGGTGTGCGATTTAAGGTGTGAGAACGCAAAACACATTACGTATGATGGAAAATGTAATGCCAACGGGCACCGCAAGCAACTTCGCACCCTCATGAAACTCCACATATCTCGGGCAGTTTTTTTACCACGTGGTGGAGTTTAACGTAGCAGTACTCCACAACCTCCACCCAGGCCAAATCTATTCAAATCTAGATAGTTACCTAAAGATTGGAAATCAAATCATATGGCACTTGACGATTCCAACTACTGTGTAGATTAGGACGCATTGATCCTGACGAATTGCCACCAGATCTTTGCTGACTGATTGGGCATGAAACATGTTGACCCACGCACAAGCGTAGACTATCATTTCTGGTGATAGCGAACACATTTTTAAACTAGGCAAGGGGACTCACTTATTATAATTTCCTCCTGACCTACTTAACCTGCACTTTCTTGATGTACACCCCTACTATTCACACCAATCCACATTGTTAGCCATACACCTAGGCTTCACAAACCACAAATGGCAACCCAAAAAGATCTCCAGTAAAGAGCCCCCTTGTGAGTGCCTGTCCATAATTGCAGCTCCTGCCCGACATGGAGCATGCCCAGTGATGACGCATGACACCCATTTGGGAATGTGAGGGCTGTTGCTCCAGAGTGTAGTGCTCCCTGCCAACTCCCCATGATTCTACTGACCTGTTCATAAGACATCTTCTTTCTGTCTCTCACAGGAACTGCAAACTCTTGTTCTTATGTTCCAGTTAAATGTGGAGCAGGTATGCTGGACCTTCAGGAGCTCATGGTCTTCCATCTTATTTTAGTAACAAATACGTTGAAATCCAGCGCTATCAGAGGACAGAGACAAAGCCTGCTCTGTGTGGAAGTTATTTGGACCTCCTCCAGCACAGGATGGCTTTGCTGGCCAGGAAGCCTCAAAGGCAATTCCACCTTGAAATCCATTCTAGGAGCATTCAGACAGTAGGGGAGGCCAGGCCTCCTTTCCTGATCCACGTTTGGTGGGAGGAAAGGTGGGAAATTTATTTGGTTTAGGAGGAGGAGCTCCACTTAGCCTACACTACCCCAGGACAGGGAAGACAAGGTGAACCCCTCTCCTGAAATTCCACCATCTTTGGAAGATGTGAAAACCTCCTATTAGGGCTAGGGTAGTGCGTATTTCCACAGGAAGTGGCCACTAGTGGGTGGAACACCCTAAAGATAAGCAGCCCATAGGGTACAATCTGTTTCCCCTTGTAATTCTCCTAAATATTTAGGTATCACCCTGACACCTGAACATCAGATTCAATGAGCAAGAGAAGAGCAGGACAAAGAAGACCCACTGCTCAAGAATTGAGGCCCAGAAGCCTAAGCAAAAAGGGGCCAAAACCTGCCTACTGCACCCAGGACTCATCAATTGCTTCTGCTGTGTCTCCCTGAAACCTGAATGGACTCCAAGAACCTGGGAGCACATCTAGCCTTTGAGAAATCACCATAAATCTTCCTTGGAGTGAAGGTATCACTCCCCTGCACAACTCAGGTACCAATCCTGTGAAGTCGTTTGTCAACTTGCTGCTCCCCAACAACGTCGACACTACACTGAAGCAAGAAAAGATTAAAAAGTTCTGGAAGATCGGATCTGACTGTTCACCAAGTTTGGAGGTACCAGGAACCACAGGAGCCACAGCATACTAATACCCAGTGTACTGGACCCCCAAAAGCAAACATTGGGAAGAAGAGTCCACTCTGGACTTTTGAATCACCAAAAGAAAGATACCATTGTGGGACATTGTGACACAAGAGACCCACTTCCTGAGGGGCTCAGCTGTCCCGAGTTCGCCTCTCCAAGTTTCCTAACCACGACGACCTAATGACGCACAATTCCTGGCTGACCTGCTTGCTCTGTACTCGGCCCTACCGGCCAAAGCACCAACCAACCAGCTTTGCTCCCATGGTCCCTAGGCCCTTGTAACCTCCTCCCCCCAAGGAGACCCACTGTACTTATGGGTAAGTCCCTCTGTGCAGTGTTTTGTTTTTCAAGTGGCCCCCTTCGTCTTTGCAAACCAGCTTCGAAGAACTCAGCACCTCTGCTCCTCGCTGATATGGGATGCTCCTGAACTTCTCCTGCTGGAACTTTGGCCCTGGTCCCGACATCAACCTAAAACAAAAAGGTAAATTTCATGAAAGCATTGCCTGAAATTACATTATTTTTCTACTTTTTGCCATTGTTTCCTATGGTGCGCAATTACGCACAAAAGTGATATC
Organism: Triturus cristatus; assembly: GCF_964204655.1. Lineage (NCBI taxonomy): Eukaryota > Metazoa > Chordata > Amphibia > Caudata > Salamandridae > Triturus > Triturus cristatus. Next base: position 851,349,819 of record NC_140588.1, on the reverse strand, counting down.
GTTTTTGAACTTTGAAAAATCGAATTCCAAAAGTACTTACCTGAAAAATTATACAAATATCAACACTATTTTCAAACACTAGTGAACACGACCATCTAATAAGCCTAGCTGCTTGCCCACACTACCACAAAAAGAGAGTTAGTGTTTCTTACTTTTACCTCTACCTGCCTTTTGCAAATTTCTCACACTCTGTACACTGTAGAGAGAGGTGGTTTCCTACATAATGTCCCTGCTACCTTTGTTTTTTTCAGCGAATTTCATTTTTTTTGTGTAAAGTAAAATTTAATTACCAAACGTTAATCCCACTGCCACCTCACATGGCCTGTGGCAAGGCCATTGGCCAGGCCCTACAGCCTACCCCGCATGCAGCCAATCACATACCGGGCCTGGTCGTCAGCCTGACCTTGCTGACCTTGCATCCAAACCACTGGCACGCGCCTAGGGTTGCTTTTGGCCATGGGCCCCTCCCTGAGCCAATATTGACCCCCGGGACCCCATCCCAGGGCCCCTCATATTTTGTGGGATAGTGGAGCATGCGTCCCAACGCTGGGAAAGATTTTGGACCCAGGAACCACCATACCCCAGGGCCTTGTGCATATTTTTAGGGGAGGGGTATGTGACTCCCCTCCCTGGGCCGTTTCTGACCTTGGGGACCCCATTCCTGTGTCCTAGCATTATATTTATGGGTAATGAGGGCATGCAGCCACCCTCACCGGGCTAATTTCAGCCACGGTCCTCATTCTCTTGAACCGGCCTAATTAAAATATGGATTGGAGCACATGGCCCCCTACCATGCTGATTTTAACCCAAGGGATATCAACTCCCAGGCCAGGCCAAAATTAAAAAGCAGTAGGAGGGCACGCAGCCCCCCTCCCCGAGCCTATACCGGCCCGGAGACCCCATTCCCTTGGGATTTGCCAATGTGCAAAGGGAAGGGAGCCACACACCCCCATGGAACCATTTTAACCTTGGGAACCCTATTCCCTGAGGCCCAGACAAGAAAGCATGGGTGCCTTGATGCCCACCCAGGGCACCCATCATATCCTCTGTGGGGGCCACAAATGGAGCCCCAAGACCCCTTCTGCCCCAGCCGGCTCCCCAAATCCAGCAGGAGCTGGTGTTGCTTCACCCAGCAGGGAGCAGCTAAAAATGCTGCTCCCTATAGGTGGAAGCAATATTCAGATCTGCTTTCCTGTCCACATCACTGTACTCCCACCAGCTGGATGCATATTTTGTATTTGTTACTGCTTGGCGGGAGCTTTGAAATTGCTTTTGCCAAGCAAGGCAAACACAGGTTTCCCTGCTCACACAAGTACAGGCAGGGAATCCGATATGTACCGGGGTTGGGTACCTGGGTACATATCAGGAGGGGTGTGGTCATGAGGCAGACACCAGAAGGTAGTTATAGCTAGGACCAAAGTTTCCATATAAAAAGTGTTTTTTTGTTTTTCCAATAACTCTGACGCCCATTGACGAATCTTGGTGGACACATTTGCAAAGTGGTGGAGAAAGGGGGCATGGCCTCCGAAAACCTCTTAGCAATCCCACTATATGGGACTTATTGGAGAGAACAGAAGGGGTAGTTATAGGTCGAGACACACATCTGAAGGAAATCAAAGCCCTGAAGGAACAATTGAGTAAATTGCCAAAACGTGAGGTGACAAAGAAATTTGAACTAAAAATACAGGGGAGGTTAAGCAAAAAAGAAGAGACAATTAAAGGAACACAAGGCAACAAAATTCGGAAGGGATAAGCTCGACTATCAGAGGGGGCTGATATTTACCTTCTCTATTTTACAACTTATGGTACCAGAAGGTACCACAAGTAACACAAGTAAGTGGTGCAAAGCAACAGGATGCATGCAACACTGAATAGAGCTCAGAAGTGGAAACTGATAAAGAAGACAATCCGCCCAATGCACAAACACCATCAGTTGAGGACGAATTGCGTTTTTTACGATGGGTCCGCAATCTCAACCTCAGACCTCTGGCGGTCAAGGCAGAACCCCTCAAGGAGGGAGCAGGGGAAAAGGAAAAATAAGAGATACGGTTGAAAGAAGCAACAAAAAAGCAGCTGCTCAGAAGATTAAGAAATGAAAGATAACACCAGAGCAAATATGATTAATTTGACTGACTTGGAACTCACTGTGGAAGAAACTAGAATTCTATCCCTAAGTGACTGTCATATCGTGCCCCATTAAACCTGGAATATATTCAAACTAGAGTTGACTGTTTTAAATTTGTTGGAAAATTAAGATTGTGCAAAAGTTTCAACAATAGGAATGCAACATTGCCGGATGACTCTCAAGATTGGAATGATTTGGACAATCTTGCAATTTCTGATCTAAATCTTTTAAGGGATGTGGACTGTTTATCCAGAGGGGATTACAATGAGGCTACAGATGAAAGGCTTATTCAAGGGCTGAATGTCTATGAGAGACTATAAACCTCTTTCTAAATCGGGTTTTCTACCAATGATGTCACAATATCCAAAAGATATGTTTTCAGAATTAGAGGTAAATGATCTAAAGATGCTGCAAAAGAGTCAACACACTATTTAAAGGTTGTTCAAAGATTCAATGCAGATCCAATATAAGTGTCTAGTTAATAAGTTAAGCCAAAGGAAAGACATATTAGTGAGACAGGCAGATACAGGTGGGAACATTGTCCTCTGGCCACTTGCAATTTATCTAGAGGAGACCATGAGACCGTTGAAGTTCATACTAAGTTATCTAAGTGGAGATCATTAGGATTGATTACCCAAGGGGAGTTTTCTTCCTAAAACAGACTCACCTATCCTCTATCTCGTACCAAAAATTCATAAAGATGCGAGTGATGCTCCGAGCCATCCAATCATTTCTGCTATTGGTGGCCTGTTTGAAAATACTTCTAAATATATTGATTACTTTCTTCATGAATCGGTTAGAAATGTGTCCTCTTGTGTTCAACACACCGGGGACTTAAAAAAAGGTTATATGACATCAATTGGAAAGATGACTAAATTTTAATGACTTTACATATATCATCTTTATATACAAGCATTTCCCACAAAGATGGCATAAGAGCAATAACATATTTTGTGAGCTCTAGGCCTTTGAAATTTTACAAACATACTGAGATGATTCTCAAAAGGATCCACTGGTATCTATGCAATACACATCTTTTTGTTTGGATCAGATCTTTATTGTCCATTGAGGGAAAAGCCAATGGGCACTTGCTTTGCCCCCAATTATGCTAATTTGATTAAGGGGGGGTGGGAGGAGTAAGTGCTCACCCAAGAGATGACAGACAGCGTAGTCTTATAGTCACAATATATTGATGGCTTATTTATCATTTGGAGATGATCAAAGGATTCGGCTGAGAGATTTGTGAGAGAATCAATGATAACCATCTGAATTTGTATTTTTGTTCCCATATTAGTGTGGAGGCAGTCCATATTTTGGATCTTACTGCTTATATTGAGCAGCACAAATTGCACACAAAAACCTTTTGAAAGACCACGGCAGGCAACACAATACCACGTGCTCAGAGCTTTCATCCAAATAAACTAAAATACAGTATCCTCTGTGTTGAAAATCCCCGCATGTGGAGAAACTGTAGCAGTAAAGTAAAATTGGAACTAGCCCAGCAGGAGTTAAGCAACAGATTTGTCACATGTGGATACAGTGAGAAAGTGATGCAAGGTGCCAAGATTAAAGCTAATTCTAAAACAAGAGATCAACTGCTGATTTCAGATCAATTGAGGGAAGACAGTCAGCTGGAGATCCAACTCATTACAGGCTTTAGCACTCAGTATACACAAGTGAGAAAAATCTTGCAAAAAATTGGCACCCATTATGTAGTGATACTATTATAGGTTTCAAGGTCCACTGCAGGCCCTTTTGAAGAGCAATATCAATGAGAGATGACCTTGCGGTCAGCAGTCCGTAAATACAACAGGGAGTCGAATGGTCATAGGCAGGGGGTCTTCAAAAAATGCCATAAATGCAAGGGGTGTAAATATGGAGTCAATACCTCACAATTGGCATTACCTTTTTCAGATGGGCTTTTGGAAGATTAGGCAAACATTGCCTTGCAAAAGAGAATTTCTTGTTTATGTTATGAGGTGTACCTTCACAAAAATATATATAGGCAGCACACTTTTAAAAGTCCACCTACGAATTTTACAGCATGTCAGGCCAATCATAAACAAGGACCAGACATAGCTTGTAGCTAGGCACTTTGAAGCAGAAGATTGGAGTAGGACAGAGCATTTAAGCTATTTTGTACTAGATCAAGTGACAAATAGAAGTAAAGGAGGCAAATGCTGTTTGAGGCAATTGGCATCTAAACATATTCTTACATTTAATAACAGAGTTTCAGCAGGATTGAATATAGAAGAGGTTCTTAATATATTTATTTATAAAATATTGAATTCACCACATTGAGAGTTTTTTTAATTGAAGCCAATCTGAAGAATAGCATTGAGATTTAAATTAATTTTGAATTAGTGATGTTATGTATGGTAGCAGGTTTATTGCACTGAGTCTCTTTAGTAGTTATTTTTTTGAACAGTGACAACAGACAATGAGTAAGAGTTAATCAGACAACAGCAATGAGGATGTTCAATTCTATTGGCACGAGTCTATATGGGAGTTTGCACCAATAAAGATCAAAAGATTTGTTTCTATATTCTGATTTCGCATATACTGTAGTCTACACTAAATGCCAATTTTTCATGAATGAACTTTGCACTTTATAGAAATGTGCCCCTGCCCTTAATTCTATGTGCATGCATTTATGTTATGTTCAAATGAAGTTTGTTGATAACATATGAATAATGGTATTAACATGCAGGACTTTGCACATGTTTTTTACAAGTTTGCGAAATTTTGCATATTGTTGTATAACATTTTTGTACTATATTCATGTTTGCACATATAATTTAGTAGTCCACACAGTATGTACCTCTGTGCAGTTTGGCATGTGCTGACACAGGGATTGTCAAGAGAAAATTTGGTGCAATGATGCCATGTGAGTAATAAGTTTAAGTCTAATGAATACGATGCAAAATGTGAAAATAATCATCAATTAAAATGACATTTATTTAATTTACTTACTGCGCTTTGTTAGACCTGGCACCTTGGCGTGGGTCTCCCTTCCATTTTTGCTGTTGCCTCATGTGTTAGATGCTTTGGTCACTGTGCCACTGCTGTCCAGTGCTCCCTATTATAAATTGATGTATGGATTAGTGATTCCATGATTGGCTGATTTGGTTTCCTTGTCAGACCCTAGTACAGTGCACCAGGAGTGCCCAGGGCTTGTAAATCCAAATGCCGCTGGTGGGCTTGCAGCACTGGTTGTGCCACCCACAGAAGCAGCCTGTAAAAGTGTGTCTAAGGCCTGCCATTGCAGAGCCTGCGTGCAGTCTGGTACTGTCATGCTGACTGGGCAAGTGCACCCACTTGCCAGTCCCTAAACCTTCCCTTCTGTTCATATCAGACACCCCTGTGGTAGGCCCAAGGGCAGGGTGCATTGTAAGTATAAGGTAGGACATGCCCTGGTGTGTGTGGCATGTTCTAATAGTGAATTGCAGACATTTTAGTTTTTCCATATTGCAAGGCTTCCTGTTCTCCATAGGCCAGAATGGGCAGTTTGATTATTACATCTTATAATCCTAACTGACTCAGGGAACATGGTAGAAATTCGAATTTAGTATACCTGAACTCAGAATGATAAAACACATCTTTTAGTGAAGTTGGTTTTAATATTCTGTGTTTGAAAATACCACTTTTAGAAAGTAGGTATTTTCTTGTTTAACCATCCAAACCTGCCTCTGCTAGGCTGTGCATTCCTTGTCTGGAGTTTGTGTGACAGGGGCTGGGGGAGTCCAGGAGACAGGGTGGGAAGAATTGCACCTGGGACCTGAATAGGGCTGTGCCTTCCCTCCACAATGCTGGCTCCACCTCATGTGGTGCGTCTGATGTCTCTGCCCTGCACTCTGAAAGGAAAGAAGGAGTCTTGTCAATAAAGTTCTCCAGGACTTACCAGAACTGGTTTGGACTAGGCAAAGGCCTCTCTGCCTTCAGAGAACAAAGAGAAACTGGGTATAAATATTGGGACCCAAACCCAAGGACTTTAGATCACTTTGGGAAACAAGAAGAAACCTTTGCTGAGGAGTGGAGCCAGAAGAAACTGAGTGGAGACTATCCTTAAACTGAAGTGCTGCTTGGGGGATTGGCCTGCAGTGATTGCCTGACTGCCAAAGAAAGGAGAAAGGACTTTGTGAGCACTTTTATTCAACTTATGAAGGATCTCCAAGGGCTTGGAAAAGTGCTTGCCTCCTGCTGAAGTCTCTGGGCCAAAAGACTTCAACCACCAGCTCCCCAAGAGTTCTTCTGAAGTGCCTGCAGTTGAGCTGGACTTTTTGAGGACTTGCATGTCGCAAGGAGCTGGAAGCACGACTCAAGAACAGGAAGCGTGTCGCCGAACTTCCGCTGCCGCTTCACAACACGAAGCGCCTCGCATCGCCGGAGAAGAGGATCTACTTCACAGCAGAAGCCGCCGCAACACCGGAAAGCGTGTCGCAGCAGAATTGTTAAGTCATCGCAGGTCCACCGAAGCACCTCGCATCGCCAGGAGAAGAGGATCGACGCCGCAGCAGACGCCGCCACATCACTGGGAAGCATATCTCAGGGCCTGTCGCGGCTCATCGCAGGAGACAAGGAACGATGTTGCATCAGACGCTACCGCATCTCCGAGAAGCATGTCGCAGGGCCTTTCACAGCTCATCACCGGAGAAGAGGATCGACGTCACAGCAGATGCGACCGCATCACCGGGAAGACTGTTGCAGGGCCTGTCGCGGCTTGCATCGTTGTGGAAGTAACTCGCATCGCCAGGTGAGAGGATCTACGTTGCAGCAGACGCAGCCACCTCACTGGGAAGCATGTCGCAGGGCCTGTCGCGGCTCACATCGTGAGGAAACATCTTGCATCACCGGAGAAGAGGATCGACGTTGCATCAGGTGCCGCCGCGTCATCGAAAAGCGTGTCGCATCAAGAAGAAAGCGCCATCTTTGTTTATTTGCACCAGATCTTCAAAGCTTTACTGTCCTTGCAAGCCTTTCGTTGCCCTGCGTGTCGCATCTTAAGGTACATTCAACTCTGAGAGTCGTATTTACCATCTTAAGAGAACTAAGCTAAATTCTACCATTTTAAAGTAACAGTATTGTGGATTTTTGTCGTTTATGGTCTTGTGTTGAATCTATATAAAGAATACTTATTTTTTATATAAAACTTGTGTGGTGTCCATCTGTAGTGGTGTCACTTGATTACTGTATATGTTCACAAATGCTTTAAACACTGGCTATGAGATAAGCCTGTCTGCTCGTGCCAAGCTACCAACGGGGTGAGCAGGGGTTATTTGAGGAGTGTACCCCTTTGCCCTGACTAGACGCAAGGGTCCCTACTTGTCAGGGGTACCTACCTATGCCAACTAGAGACCCCCAAATCTAACACGCTTCATTAAATATAGGTCCCTGGGTGGGCCAGGTCAAGGGACAGTTTTTATAGTAATCTGGGAGGTGCCAACTTGGCACCCTGGCGCCCTGGGGACTGCCACCTCCCTGGGGCAAACATATATAAAGTTATGCGGAGCGGACACCTCCCTAGGGCTAATTATTAAATAAGTGCAGGAGAGGGCCATTTGGTCTCATCCAGAGACCTTGGGACTGCCAACTCCCCGGGGCTAATGTAATGGGCCACATGGAAACCCATTCCTGGGACCACCACCTCCCTGGGACATTTTATTTTTGATATGAGGGCCTCACAGACCCCTTGGGTACCACCATCTCCCCAGGGCCAGCGTTTTTTTTTTATCAAATGGGAGGGGCTGCGTGGCCGCCTCCCGGGCCCCTTAATATATTACAATTTCCCATAGGGATTTTGAACATAGCTACAGCCAAACTGTTGGACATAATTGCACCAAATTTGGCAGAGAGGTAGCTCTGGTTCAGAAAGAGCCCCTAACTGTTGAGTTATTAAAGAAAACAATAATTTGTATATCTATGGGCTTGGACCCTCTGTAGATCCACCACAATAGAGTGTGAGCACAGTTGGAAGGGTAGACATTTTGGTACTTTTCTTCTGAGAGGTCCGACGAATTGCCATATTTTGGTCTTGAAATTTGCAGTGGAAAACTGATGTTAGCAAATGTAAAAAAAAATTGGACAGCAGCAAGGGGATTTTACAAATATGGTAATTGTGCTGTAATGCACACAAGTGTATGTTAAAAAAAAAATGAGTGTATACAATCAGAAAGATAATGTGTAGCTTCTTGACACTACAGTGAAAGGTAAAATAGAAGGGAGGTTGGATGAGAACATTGCCTACAAATTTAATGAGTAGCAACGGAGGAATAGTATAGTTATGTAGGCATTTTTTAAGCCAATATGAATGAATAGGATTGAAATTTGATGTTGGTGGTTGCTTATAGTATGCACCTGAATAGTATGTAATGTGCATCCACTCACACAGTCAGCTACCTACACACCCACTCATAGTCCCACAAAAGTGCCTATCTACCCACCACTGAAATAGCCTGAGAGTGGCTGACATACTCAATCACACACCCATAAAACTATTTACATATCCATTTACTTACCTATACATCCACTTATATAGTCATTCGCACATCTATACTGGCACTGTCACACTCACTCTCACACCTATACATGCATTCATGTACCCAGCACTTAGTCAGTTACACACACACTTACACACCCATAATACCCAGTTATACTCCCATTCTCCCACCCATATAGCAACTCTACATTTCTATTTACAAAAACATACAGCCACTCACACACCCAGTGAAACAGTGACTGGGTCACAACCACATCCACTCACGTACCCACACAACACCTATGTATCCACGACTAACCGAGTCACTTCCACACACAGTTACACACCCAGAGATGCTCTAACACAGTCAGTTGCCAATTCATACAGTCACTTACATTCCCATTTAGAAACCCACATAGTCACTAAGAGCCTGATTCACAGAAGTAATCTGAGACAAAATCCTAAACTTACTACTTTTGGTATTCAGAGGAGGCATTTAGTAGCAGTAAAGTTAGGATTTGGTCTTAAATTTGACTTAAGACAGACTTAAGACAGACTTAAGAAAAACTTTGGACAGACTTAAAACAGACTTAAGTCTGTCCAAAGTTTGTCTTAAGTTTGTCTTAAGTCTGTCTTAAGTCTGTCTTAAGTCAAATTTAAGACACAATCCTAACTTTACTACTACTAAATGCCTTCTGTGAATACCAAAAGTAGTAAGTTTAGGATTTTGTCTCAGATTAGTTCTGTGAATCGGCCCCATATACACTTAGTCAAATACTGAGAACACCCAGTTTTCCTTAGGAATCTTAACAGTTTGCCACTGCTGAGTTCTTGCAAGTGTAGCGCGGGGACACGCTTTTGCGTAACCAGGCGCTTTATAAACTTTCCTAATAATACCCACAATCAGTATATTTAATTGATCCAAAAGTATCTAGTAGAGTGCACTACCTATGCCCAGGGCCTGCAAATGAAATGCTAGTAGTGGGTCTGGAGCACTATTTGAGTCATTCATACAAGTAGCCGTTTAAACCTGTCTGCGGTCTGCAACTGCTGAGCCTGTTTGCAGTTTACCTCCACTTCGACCTGGCATTTAATACCTCTTGAAAATGTTTAAACTCTCCATTTTTTATGCATAAGTCACCTCTAAGGTAGGTCCTAGGTAGCTGAATGGCCAGGGTGCAATGTAGTTGAAAGATAAAACATTCACTTTTTAGGTTTGAGTCACTTAGACATGCACTTACAGACCCATACTCCCAGTTATACAGCCAGTAACCCACCTATACAGCCATGAACATAATATTTAGAATACCGTACAACCAATGACAGAATCACTTACACATCCACTCACATACTCACACATTACTCGTATAATCACAACTAATAGGGCCACCTGCAACATAGTTTTACAGCAAAACACTGCCTAACACAGCCAGTCACTAATTATTACAGCAACGTATATACCCATTTAGACACCCATACAGTCACTAAGACACCCAGTCGCATACTGAGACACCTAATACACCTAAGGATTGTGAGCATTTACCATTGCTGGATAGTAGTAAAGTATATGTGCTTCTCCCCTAAACATAATTCAATTAACTTAACCACAAATAGGATATTTAATTTATCTGTAAGTCTCTAGTAGAATGCAATACATGTGCCCATGTAAAGGAAATGTTAGTAGTGGTCCTGCAGCACTAACAGTTTTATATTTTATTTCAAATTTTTTTAGGAAGAAAATATTCAAAGGGGTAATGGAAGGCAATTGGGAAGAAGCAACTAGCTTCAGTCTGTGAAAACCACAAAGGTTCAATGGGGTGCAAAAAAATGCAATGGTGAATCTTCACAATTTGCCACAGTGAGTTACTATCTCAGATAACGTATTGCAGACATCTGTAACAGTTATGACAGTCAGTGACAATGATTCCCCTAAGACTGCTTCAGATAATGATTGTTCTTCTGCTGCACCATCCCTCTCCCACATTATGCAAAGGTATATGCATTGGTGGATTATTTTGATGTGCTTCCACATGGAACTTGTCTGATGGGAATGCTTCTTTCTAGTCTTTCTCAAAAATTGCTTGCTGCAGACATTGCACTAGACAAACCTGCCATCAACCGTTTTCTCTCCCGAAGGAATACTGCAATTGTTTAAAGGTGGCATCTCTTCCTTCTCATGCAATAGAGGGTCAGGTTGTTTTTCTGGTCCAAAGACATTCCTGTACCTGCATCTTTTAGAAATCCTTGTGAACAAAAGTGTATTGGAAAATAATTAAATGCGTTATGTTATGTTTATTTGTCAATTGTTTTGTTTAGATTGTATAATAATGTTATCCTTTTAGATAACTTGTTGCAGTAAGCTGGTGCTGCTATTTGTTGAACATTTGAAAGTTTTCCAAAGACTGCTAGAGATGATGAATATTGCCTTCTCCTGTATCAAGTGATTATATGTCATTTCTTGGATGGTTTTAAGATGCTTTCACATGAAACCTGCCCAATAAGAATTCTTTTTATCAGTCTCTTTTGATAATTGCTTGCCACAGATGTTAAACTGCATAAACTTAGCAAAAACACAACTCTATCTTTAAGTACTCCTGGCGTCTTTGATGATTTCAATGTTAGAATTAGCTTCTCTCAGAAGGTCATGTAAGTCGACCCATGGATATTCTGCACAACTCAGTGCTAGAAACCACGTTTGTGTTCCTATATTTTGCAGCATACACTTGAGCTCACAATGACAATGATACCAGTACTCATTGGTCCCACACTGCCACACCATCAAATGTATCCAATTTGAAGATGTAAAGTAAACAGACAGCAGCATGTGCATGTGTGGGGTCCTAGCATAGCTAATCAGAGGTTTAGTTTCGGTGTGTTTTTGTATTTGTAGATAGTTAAATAAGGTTTTGTTATGTTCATTTGCTAATTGTTTGGTTTACATTGTGCAATAATATCTTAATAAAATGTATTTATAAACTTATAAAACTATATATTATTGAATTTATGGCTGAATTTGTAGTCCATTTTATATTTGAGCAAATGTTGAAATTCACTAAAAAGCCAAAGTTACACAGATGTTATAGTTAGGAAATATCATTAAAAAAACATAGTAATTCACAGTCAGACACTCACTTACAGTCCCTTACAGCTTCTAACATACTCACTCAGAAGTCTGCACATACTGCCACATGTTACATATGCAATTTAAATACCCACTTGCACACCCATAGAAACACTGATACAGCTACTAACATACCCACATACTCATTTACAAACACATCCATATAGGGACTCATACATGAACTCTCACACTCATAGTCACTCACACAGGTACTGTCAAACCCACATAACTAGTCAAACACCCATTCAAAATGCAATAGTCACTCACATACCCATTTCCACATGCAAATACCTATTGACAATGACTCAAACACCCATGTAACCACTCACACACCCACTGACACACAGATACATTCACTCACACACCCACTCACACGCTGATTCAGTCACATATATACTCACTTACATACCGATATATTCACTGGCCCATTCATTTCTATTTTAGTATTTTAGATAACATTGTAAAACAGTTACTAATGCCGTCTTTAATACTTTATAGAGCTACTCCCCTTCATGAATATTAAAGTAGTCACATGTACTATTTTAATTTCTCTTATAAGGTATGTGTGGCATATACATATATAAAAACGAACAAACACTTAAACACACAATTGCACACAAAGATAAAACACATAGTTACATCTTCTTTAACCAGAGATAGTGGTTCTGAAAAAAAGACAGTTTTTCTGTTTTTTTTTTTTTAAACAATTTTAAACTTTATCTGGTATATGCTTTCTGGGTAACAAAAAAATCTAGGGTTGTACAGAAGATAACTGGTTAGAAGCAACTGACTTCAGTCTCTCAAAAACATAACAGTGACACAGGGAGAAAAACAAAATGTACACTGGTATATTTTCACTGCATCTAGGTATTCAGCCATGGATATTATCTTCACCACTACCTGCATGTGACATTTTGCATAGAGTGCAATGCTGTCCCCTCCACCTGCTTCAACACCCTCTGCATCCTCCAAAAGACCTTCAAATGGATCCCCCCACAATCAAGGAAGACCATCACCCACGCACTCATAACCAGCAGACTGGACTACGGAAAAGCCATCTACGGCGAGATCAACAAGTCTCTGCTCTGCAAACTCCAAACCATTCAGAACACCGCAGCTAGACTTGTCCTCAGTATCACTTGACACGAACACATCACCCAGCACCTGCGCAATCTCCTCTGGCTCCCCATCGAGAAAAGAGTATCTTTCAAGATACCCACCCATGCCTACAAATGCTTCCACAACACAGGACCCCAATACATCAACAACAGAATCTCCTTCCACGTAACCAAGAGGAACCTCCAATCCACTGACCTCACCCTCTATGAACCCCTGAACATCCGCAGAGCAAGAACGGGTAGGAGAACCTTCTCCTACATAGTGGCCAAGACCTGGAATGAGCTGCTGATCAACATCAGATGCACACCCAGCCTGCACATCTTCAGGAAGACCCTCAAGACCTAGCTCTTCGACTGACTGGAGCTGCCCCCCTAGCACCTTGAGACCATCACGAGTGAGTAGCGTGCTTAAAATTTCCTGATTGATTGATTGACCATGTCATTTAATTTATCCTGGAAATCTGGTATGTTAATTGTTGACTGTTGATGATTCACTCAAGTCTTCTGCTGATGACGACTGAGCTCCTCTTGGACTTTCCTTCTGCCGCATGATATGATGGTATGTCTTTTCATGGATTTTTTACTACGTTTTCGCATGGAACATATCCCATGGGAATACTTCTTCCCAGTACCTCTTAATAAGATTTTTTGTTTTTGTGCAGATGTTGCATTGCACCAATTTTGCCTATGTTTACTTTTCACTGGATGTAATGGTGAAAAACTTCCATATATCACTCTCCTTCTTTGCCACATACATGACTTCATCCTGTTCTGAAATAGCTTCTGCCTGCACTGGTTGTTCTTCACACATAGATATAGAAACTGACATGGTTCTGCTCAGATGTAAAAAAATCAGACAGCAGCGCTGCTTCATTACTGTCACTGCAGAGGTAAAATCCAATTGAGTCAGCTAGGGTGTAGTTTACCTTGTAGATGGGTGGTGTCCTTGTGTAGTCAATTATAAGTTGTGGGTTGGGTGTATTTCTGTTATCAAATGGATTTGAGGATCTACCGGATAGGTGAGCAGATCCACCGAACTCGTGAAATGAATAACTATGTTTAAAAACACACATATGCTCCAACATATGTATTTATAAATATGTTTCCTCTGACATCATTATTAAAATCTGAAGCACCTACATATCTTTTGCATTTCTACTACTTTCGACAAATTCAAATTTACGAACCTGTTCCGAAAACGTCACAAGAATTTGAAACCATAGAATACCAGTAGTGGTGCCAATTGTTTGGGAACCACAGCCGGCCCACAGATCGATAGAATAATAAAAAAATATTAACTTATTTTATGGCATTTACAAAGACAGTACATAAATAGCATTACCGTGACCTGTGATGTTTTACTTTTAAAATGTCTAATATAAATAATTGTAAGAAAAAAATGAATTTCTATAGTTGTTTAAATACTGTGCTACTAAATTAAACGTGTATGTAAAATTGAAGAACAATGTATCTTAAAAAACTTTAGACATTCCCTAAAACAACAATGGTTACAGGGACATTATAGTTAGAAAACAAAATTTAGAAAAACATAGAAATAGTTAGCCTGAGATTATACATGCAAAACCGAAATTTAGGGGTCATAGCTACCTGAGCTAACTATAACTTAGACCCTTGTAATGTACTGCTTATGACCTCACATATTATCCAACTCATGACAATGGTCACTGATATTAGGGGTACCATTTCAAATGGAGCAAAAACACTTTTTTTAAAAAAATATGAGGGGGGAGGTGTAGTTCCCCTCCCTGGGCCAATTTTGGCCCTGGGGTACCCTATCCTCGGGGTACATGATATCTAGAATTTTGATGCCGGGTGCCTTTGAGCCACCCCATTGCACACAGTCTGCAGCATTGGAAACCATGGCAGGATCCTCAATGCCCCTGCAGTTCCTTCCAGCTACCCGCCTCCAGCGGCAGCTGGCATTGCTCCCACACAATGGAGGCAAAAACAATTTTCTCCCTGCATGTGGGGGCAATTTCTTCATCTTTATTCCTGCGCCCTTGATATGGGGCAGGAAAACAGTTGAAAGTCTACTCCCAGTGAGCAAGAACAGTCTTTACTGCTCCCGCACACTGGGAGCGTACTTACAATTGGCTCTCACATGGTGGGAGCTGTCAAAGCACCCTCAAACAAAAGCAAACTGCCATCCCCCAAGGGTGGGCACCTCGGAGATAAGGAGCTGGCCCTGGAGGGTGGTGGTCCCTAGGGCCCCTATTGGCTCCGGGAGTGGGCCGCACAACCCCCCTACTTTAGATTGCACAGTGCCAGTCCTGGGTAGGTAGTGATCCATGTGGCTGAAAATGGCCCAGGTTGGGGGCTGCGTGGCCCCCTCCCATAATTTTTAAATAAACCCCTGAGAAGTGGTGAATCCTCCAGGCTTAAACTGCTCTTGGGGAGGAATGTATGATGTTACAATGCAGACATTTACAATGCATGCCCTTACAACACAGTTTTTACATTGCAACATCATTCACAATGCATGTTTTTACAACGCGTGCCATCACAACGCATGTTTTGAAACTACATCTACAATGCATTTCATTACAACGCATACCACAACACCACATACCATTACAATGCATATTACTTTTAGGGCTGCAGTAGGGTAAGTGTTGGATAGTGTAGGGGTAAAAATTACTATTCCCAGTCCAGTGAGTGCAACAGTACGCTAAGTGTTGGATAGTGTAGTGATAAAAATTACTATTCCCACTCCAGTGAGTGCAACATTAGGGTTAGTGTTGGATAGTGTAGGGTGTTGGATAGTGTAGGGGCAAAAAATTACTATTCCCACTCCAGTGAGTGCAACAGTAGGGTAAGTGTTGGATAGTGTAGGGGTAATATTACTATTCCCACTGCAGTGAGTGCAACTGTATGGTAAGTGTTAGATAGTGTAGGGGTAAAAATTACTATTCCCCATTACTTACCTTATAATGCGATGTAATGGCATGCGTTGTAGTGACATGCATTGTAATGAAATGTGTTGTAGTGGCATGTGATGTAATGGTTGCATTGTAATGTCAATCAATGGAAAGGATGTTGCATTGTCATGACTGCATTGTAAAGGTAGTGCTTTGTAATGACTGCGTTGTAAAGGTTGTTTCCCCTTGCGGAGGGGTGCCACATGCATATCCCTCCACTTTTCTTTAATTTATGCTTTTCCCCAGGACTGGCCCACCCGAAGTCCAATTTTTAAACAATGCTGGGATACAGTGCTTGTTTTTAAAAAAATGTTCAAGGGGATTTACAATTCTTCATGACTTTTCCCTTGAAAATAAAAAAAATGCTTTTTGGCCCTGGTGGCATCCCTGAGGGACCCCACCACCATGCCCAGGGGGTCAGGGTATTCCTACTGTGACACTTCTCTTTTTTATATTTATGTTTGAGATTCGGCCGAGTCCGAGTCCCAAGATGGCAGAAAGTGTTGGCAGCCAATCAGATCTCAGTAAGATTTGGGAGGGTCAGCGCCTCTAGATATACAAATTTTGTTTTCATTTAATACCTACAAAACTACTGGACAAATTTAAATCAAATAACAAAAAAGGTTGTTTCTGAACCAAGATTTACCTTTCTGTCATATGTGGTGTAATTCTGTCCTGTGGTTCGGTCTGTAGTCATGTTCAAAATCCCTAATGGAAACTGGATTGAGAAAAAGCCTTTTGGGAATCCCCTTTTTCTCTTCCCCTATTCGATGTATGTGTGAATGAGTTGGTGCATTCATGTCTGTATATCTGAGTGACTGGGTGTGTTAATGGCTGTGTGTAGGAAGCTGGCTCTCTATACAGTGCAAAATTCAAAAGTACACTGTGCAGAGAATTCAGTTAGTCTCAGATTGGTAAACAGAGTCAAAAGAAGAAAATACTAATGCTCTATCCATGGTAATTTGGGCAAGAAGTAGGCTTATCAGAGGGTAGTGCTGAGCATTTGTTGTACTCATAGAGGCAATAAATGAGACACAACTCAAGAATAAATCAGAGACAAAATTGCAAAAATAACACTTTTTTTATAGTATTTTTCAGACCAAGAACTTTGTTTACAGGTAAGCACTTAATTTCTTATAAATTGTTAAAGTTCGAAAAATAGTTCACAGTTGCATGCAATTGAGCACAATGCATTCCTATGGGAGAAAATTAAAAAATACATAGAAATCTGTGCAGTTGGTTCCAGGGGTTCACCTTCGAGGGTTGGTGTAGCAGCAGGCTATGGTCCAATGTTCCACCAGTGGATTGTTGGGAGAGTTCCAGATCAGCTGGAGGCAGGGTGCTGAAGCCTTTGGATGCTGGCACGCTACAAAGAATTGCCACCACCTAAATACAGGCTGCAAATGGGTACTTGTAGGCAAGTCTGAGAGCTCCTAAATGAGGACTGAGTTTGCAAGGGCAACAGGAGCACACAAACACAGCCTGATTGCCGAAACCCAGGCTGGGCGGCTTGGTGCAGAGCAAGTTGGTCAACCAGCCACTGTGAGTCAAGATGGTCTTTATGGTCAGGGGCAAGCAGGTTGAAGGGATGATTTCCAGACAGCTGGGACACTCACAAAGTGGGTCTCAGGGATCACAACGTCCCTTGATGGGTGCTTGCTTCCAGTGCGGGTGAAGCCTGGATTGGACTCTTTGTCTTAGGGGCCGATTGCGATTTCGGTCGAAAGCCCTTCCGACCGAATCGAAAGGTGCCAGCCGGATTCATTTCCAACCGAGCCATTATCATGGGCTCGGTCAGAAAGGAATCCGACTTGGATTTCCAGATTGCAGCCGACAGGCTCGGAGAGCCTGTCCGCCGTCAGGAAATACCTCAGTACTCCCCCGGCAGCCTCTTTGCGACCGAAGGAGTACGATGACAGCTTTTCACTGCCTTTTCATGTCGGTCTTTCTGGCACAAAAAGGCAGTCGGAAACTGTCTTTGGGGGCCCACAGTGGGGCCCCCATGGGTGTGAGGCTGCTGAATGGCAGCCTAGGGGCACCTATGGTGCCCCTCTGTGGATCCCTGCACCCGGTGGCAGGCACCGTGGGGTGCCACAGACACAAAGAGTGGTATCAGTTACTCACCATAACCGCGGCCCCCCTTGGGCTTATACTAATTGTTTTCTGTTCCTCTTATTTTTTCCTTTCGATTTGCCTCTGTGTATGTGGTGCACTTTTGCTTTCCCATGCAGTTGACCCCTAACACCACACGGTCGACGCCGGCACAGCCTTCTCAAACAAAGAGGGGGTATGAATATTTTCTCTTCATCCTGACTTATAGATTACACTACTTCTCGCAATTTGACCTCTAGTGCGGGGAGTGATGCATACTCCTAGATGTCTTGATCACAATGAGGCCAATTATAATGCATCCCACTTCTTTTAGGTTCTACACCACTGTGTTAATTGATTGTACCAAGTAACAACGGACACGCAATATACGTGCTTTTCCTGCAGTTTTTTTCTCCCACACTAGCCAGTGTCTTGGTTTTATCTAATCAACACGCCATCCCCGGGAGTTGACCACACGGCATTTTGTTGTTTATCCTTAGTATGACCACTCAGTAAGCTGATCCTCATCAGATCCTGACCTGCATCATTCTCCCCTGCATGCTCATGTCCCTATAATACTTGGATTGACACATGCTGTGAATGATGCTACACCTTTGGTCACATGACCAATATCATGGTATGTTCTTTTTCCTTTTGTCCTTTTCTCTCCCCCCTTCTCTCTCCTTGTCTCTACCAGGTTTCGAGTATGGGACACGAAAAAGACGTGCCCAATTATTAATATCTAAGACGCATCTGTCATATGGTAACAAAGGACTATAGGGTGTCTTCCTCCCTGATCCCTCTCTTTCCTCACTTGTACAAAGGTCCTGATGAAGTGCTAAGGGATCCATTAGGAACCACGGGAAGTGTGAAACAAGTCGACCACCCACTATTCACTCACTATCTCACTTTAGATCCACACACGGGTTGAGAGCAGTGGGAGCATAAATCTACCTCCCCCTACTCATTCAAGTGCTATCTGCGCCTCTATTCCTGATCTATTTTTTAACCTGACCCTGAGGACTCATTAATAAAACTGCAAGGGTACCAACGGGTCATTTTAATTCACCACCTCCCACCCAACCCACACACCCACATGCACAACTGCGGCGACTCCTAAAAAGATCTCCAACAGAGCGCCCTCAAAGAGAGCCCGTGAGGGACTGCAGCGCCACCCGCACGAGGAGCTTTGCCCAATGATGATGCTATGCACCCGCAAGGGTGTGTGAGGGCACAACTATCACCCGCACAGGAGTACCATAACCTTACTCTACACATACTCTACTACCTGCCTTTTGAGACACCCACCCCCAGAAGCAGATCCGACCTGGACTGCCAGACCTCACACTGTCCCTTCTCTTTAGGAAGATACCACTCTTTGTGTTTGTGCTTAGCCTTAGGAGCATCGGTACAGGACCTCTCCTCAAAAATTGCTCCTAGTCCCCCTCTTATATTGCGATTATACGTTTGTACAGCAGTTAGCGTGGGACACAGCCCCTATCTTCTCCTTTTCTCTCCTTGGCCTCATCAATGCTTTTAAGCACCATCTACCAAGTACGCTGACCCCTACCTTTTCTGAATACACTAGACTTGCTGAGACTCCATTCTCACCTAGTGATGCTTGCTCACTATGGATAACCCAGGCCTTAGCTTCGACGATGTGACAGTGGCCGAGATCCTGGGATAGAACAGAGTACGCACCCCGTTGATGTCCCTACAGATTTCAAAAGGTGCGAAAGGTGACATATGCCCACACAAGGGGTCCGTACACTGTGATCCCATGGGAATTTTCAGAATAGCTCTGGGATAAACTTACAACATCACTGTTTGTTCCCCCTGAGCACATTGGGCCACAGCTTCCTTTATTATTTTTCTTTATACCACTACCATACCGGTCAACCAAACGGCCCATAGCCTCTGATCATTTCCATACTTGACCAATATACGCACACGTCAGTTAAGAGAAGACCGTTATTTTTCCATATCTATGAGCGGTCACAATTTTTTAAAATATTTTTCTGCATTTCTTTCGATCATCGTTCTCGACCTTTCTCTCTCCCGGCACTTGAGTTTCATTGTCTCTATCCCATTCCAAGAGGGCCGCCACACAACCCGGGCGGCCACCGTACCTGATCTCACTGTTCCCGCCCCGCCCTTCACCTCCGGGATTTGGAATGATCAGGATCAGCTCGTTAAATACCGCTCTCCTCCCACTTGCACTTCACCGGCGACCCTGGAGAAAGAACAGGTTTTCCGATTGCGCTAAAAGGGGTACACGTAGATTTTGTCATCCTGCTGCTGCCAACTAAGGTAACTCACCATAACCGCGGCCCCCCTTGGGCTTATACTAATTGTTTTCTGTTCCTCTTATTTTTTCCTTTCGATTTGCCTCTGTGTACATGGTGCACTTTTGCTTTCCCATGCAGTTGACCCCTTACACCAGACGGTCGACGCCGGCACAGCCTTCTCAAACAAAGAGGGGGTATGATTATTTTCTCTTCACCCTGACTTATAGATTACACTACTTCTCGCAATATGACCTCTAGTGCGGGGAAAGACGCATTCTCCTAGATGCCTTGATCACAACGAGGCCAATTATAATGCATCCCACTTCTTTTAGGTTCTACACCACTGTGTTAATTGATTGTACCGAGTAACAATGGACACGCAATATACGTGCTTTTCCTGCAATTTTTTTCTCCCACACTAGCCAGTGTCTCGGTTTTATCTAATCAGCACGCCATCCCCGGGAGTTGACCATGCGGCATTTTGTTGACAATTTTAAATTATATAGAAGGTTACGAACGCTACCATCATCGTTTATATCCCACCCCGTGAGTTTTTTTGACCCCCCTGTTCATCCTTACTATGACCACCCGGTAAGCTGATCACCATCAGATCCTGACCTGCATCATTCTCCCCTGCATGCTCACGTCCCTATAATACTTGGATTGACACATGCTGTGAATGATGCTACACCTTTTTTCACATGACCAATATCATGGTATCTTCTTTTTCCTTTTGTCCTTTTCTCTCCCCCCTTCTCTCTCCTTGTCTCTACCAGGTTTCGAGTATGGAACATGAATAAGACGTGCCCAATTATTAATATCTACGACGCATCTGTCATATGGTAACAAGGGACTATACAGTGACTTCCTCCCTGATTGCTCTCTTTCCTCGCTTGTACTAAGGTCCTGATGAAGCACTAAGGGATCCATTAGGGACCACGGGAAGCGCGAAACATGTCGACCACCCACTATTCACTCACTATCTCACTTTATATCCACACACGGGTTGAGAGCAGCGGGAGCATAATTCTACCTCCCCCTACTCATTCAAGCGCTATCTGCGCCTCTATCCCCGATCTATTTTTTAACCTGACCCTGAGGACTCATTAATAAAACTACAAGGGTACCAAACGGGACATCATTTTATTACACCACCTCCCACCCAACCCACACACCCACATGCACAACTGTGGCGACTCCTAAAAAGATCTCCAACAGAGCGCCCTCAAAGAGGGCCCGTGAGGGACTGCAGCGCCACCCCATGAGTAGCTTTGCCCAATGATGATGCTATGCACCTGCAAGGATGTGTGAGGGCACAACTATCACCCGCACAGGAGTACCATTCCCTTACTCTACACATACTCTACTACCTGTCTGTTGAGACACCCACCCCCAGAAGCAGATCCGAACTGGACTACCAGACCTCATACTGTCCCTTCTCTTTAGGAACTGATACCACTGTTTGTGTTTGTGCTTAGCCTTTGGAGCATCAGTGCAGGACCTCTCCTCAAAAATTTCTCCTAGTCCCCCTCTTATATTTTGATTATAACCTTGGGGTGCCAGCCACAGGGTGCAGGGATGAACTGCACCTCTGCTTCTCACACTGCAAGCATGCATTCCCCTCAGAATGCATGCCTGCATTGTGAGGTATACAGGTTCGGTTGCATCGTACTTGCAGGGCCTTAACCCATGACAGCAGGCCGGTCGGTTACGGCTCCTGCCCGATGTCGGGCGGACCTGAGTACGTCCGACATCGGAATCAGCCCCTTAGTGTAGGTTCCAGGGGGTTTGGTAACCCGGGTATTGCTTTGACATGACTCCGGTAGTTCCTGGTGTCTTAACACTTGATTGGGAGACAGATCTGAAGCTCCGTAACTGGTGTTCCCCTTCTGGTTTGATTGCTACATCAGCATCACTGAGCAGTGGCAAGTCGGAGTTCTTGGGTGATTGTCGAATGGCGGGACCTACTCCAAGGGAGTTCTTGGCTAATTATCAAATGGCTGAAGTTCCTGTGGGGTCTTAGAGTCCTCACAGCAGCAGGATGAGACAGCTCACCATGATGGTTGAGTCTGGCAATGGCAGTCAATTTTTGTGCCAAACGTCCACTGCAGGAACTGGGTTTCAGCATCTTCTCTTTGTCCGTTTCCTTCTTAGGTCCATCAAATATGAAGCTCAGGGTTAATGGGTTCTACTTGAAAGAATGACTATTTCTGTCATCACAGTCATCTTTCCGCAGTTGGATTAAAACCCTATGAATGTTTGTGTTTACAATAATGTCTCTCTCATCTCTTGAGTTCATGTGCTGCATTTGAAACTATTTTGGGTGGCTGGTTTCGGGAGGTGGGCATTGATTGTTAGCAACTGTATGTAGTATTTTCAAATGTATTGTGTTTTACCTGGAAACAAACACTGGTAGTTGGTGCAGCAGGACATACCCTGTCACCGTGCCTGTATGTAGCGGATTGGTAGGAAAGACAGCTCTAATGTTCCACCAACAGATCATCGGGAACTTCCCCGATATGGCCAGGAGCAGGGTGCTGAGGTTCTTGGTAGCAGGCACTACAGACAAGGGGGGCACTTCAATACAGGCTGCACAAGGGAACTTACAGGTACATTTGAGGGACAGCAAACAAGGGATTGGGTCACAAGGGCCTCAGGACCACAGGAGCATGAGTGGGTTCATCAGTACCCAGTCTGGGCGGGTGAGTGCAGAGTAGGTAGGTCAGCTGGGCTCTGTGATTCAGTATGGTCTTTGCTGTCAGGGGCAAGCAGGTTGCAGGGATTATTTCTGGACAGCTGGGCTACTCACAAAGTGGATCCCAGGGGTTTCAGTGTCCTTTGAGGAGTGCTTGCTTCCTGGGCAGTTGAAGTCTATAATTGGGCTATATTCTCAGTGTTAATTGCAGGTTGGTCCGTTACCTCAGGTACTGCAATGGCACATCTCTGGTAGGTCCTGGTTAGGTTTGGGCAGCGTACACCGTATTGCGCCAAGCAGAACTCTGCAAAGTCACAAAAAAACTCTGCTGCACTTCAGGGGGTTCCGCTTGCAGGCAAACTTTGCTGGGACGCCCATTTGAGTTGTGATGGGAATGCAGAATGCATCCTTACATTCCAAAATATGCACAGACGGTACCATTTGCTTTTTCAAATATGTTCTTGCATTCTAATCTTGTGTTAGTGGCACCACGCAGTCTACATGGGCAAGGCTATCTTATTTTTCTGCTTTCCGTATGGTGCTGGACATAAAATGTAATCTCTCTGTTATCAGTTTAATTCTGCCCCTTTAAAACGAATCTACCCCTCATTTTTATTTTTGTATTAGTTTGTGATTGTGTATTTTCCGTTTTGGGAAATTGTTTTACGATTTTTTGTTACTTTTTGTTTATTTCCCCTGGTTGTGTAGTTCCTATAAACCTATATATGATCTGCTTTTTTAGACAATATATACTATAGAGTTGGTGTCAGACTGATTTTAGACACCCCTACTGTTGCAGGGATTCTGCTCATGCACAGAACTATGCGCAGGAAACCAGGACCTCAGTGAATTGCGTTGTACCAAAAACTCACCTCAGTACCCAGAACCCCTATCCGACTAGTATCAGTGTCTCATTCGTTCTCTGTATCATCTCGAAGCTACCAATGATTAGACAACCCAGAACAAGCGACTTAGAGTACTCTCAGGAATGGTGGGAATTAGAAATACCTGTTCGTTATCATTCTCATATCAGTCCACAACAAGAGTACTCAGAGACACAGTAAAGTTTAAAATGTTTATTTTATAAACTACGTGTCCTAAGATGCAGTACTTTGGCTAACATCAGCAGACAAATGATCGAGAACAAAACCATCAGCGTTGTTACAATACCATAGAAAATGAAGGGAGAAATCATAATACAAATGATAGTGGAATACAGCCACCCTCCCTTCGCTAGTAAGCTAGTATTATTAGACTAATAGAAGGTCTCTAGGTTTGAATGGGGAACCCCATACCGTAAATATCAGCTTAGGTGAATCACATCACAAGATCAGCTTTGCTCTGTGTCTGGAAAAGGTCTTCTCCGGAATGTGTATCTCATGCATGCAAACTGCAATATTAAAGGCGCTCGAGTTTCAGATATTTGCAGCTGTGTGCGTGTTATGGCTAGAGTGTAGGCCGATCAACCTGAATTTAAAAGCATACATTGTTTGTTGGCCCTTACTGTTTCTGCAACAATATTCAGACCAAGGTCGCAATGCACATCTAGGGATGTGAACAACAGATTGTTCTCATGTGAAGAAAAGGCAAGCAAGCAGTTTTCATATCATAACATCTATCTGCAGTGTCGTGTGCAAAAGCAGCAAAAGTGGCAAGATGGCGTTTTAACTTCTAAGACGCTTATGCTAACATAGCAATATGTGTACCTGGAACTCCGTCTCTACTACACCCTCCCTTGATCGGACCACGAACAAATAGGGATACAACTTAGGAACACAGAGTTCAAGTTCGACAGAGACAGAACCAAGTGCATGTATTGTTCACCCATATAATTGGTAGTGAAAGTTCGGAAAACCAGCTTGAAAATGAAAAAGAAAGAAGAAAAAAATATGTAACATCTCGTAAGGGCTCGGCAGAGCCTGGATGTGGAGCCAAAAAAAAAAAAAAAAATGGAACAAACTCAAAAACTGTAGTTTGACTAATGGAAGAAGGACAACTTCCAAGTTAATCCATCAACGTGTAAGCACAATATGTAGCGACCGCCTTCAAGAGGAAGTCATTATAATGTACTGTAAAAGATTCTGCCATCCAGTTTAACAAAGTAAATGAACATTCATGTACCTCGATAACTGGAGCCTCTAGCACAATCAGAGGACAACTTGCGTGTTCTTCAAGATAACTGTCCACCAGAAAGTCATACGCTGCTGTATAGATATCCCAATTCCCTAGGACTTCATGTGCCGCTCCACAGGCCATAATCCCAATACCAGAACAGTCCAACTCATGAGCCACTAAGGGACTCATCAGTCAATCATAATCCGGGGCAGGGGACACCAAATTTGACAGGCACAAATCCAGAGCCCATTCGAAAGGACAATCTAGGCAATGAAAAACAGGTTGCTCGCAAGTAAAGTAGGAAAATCGGAAGGACAATCCATAGGCTATGCTTAAAGTGGCCAGTGGTAATGTTCCATAGTAATCAAGCATCCGGTTACGAAGATGGAGCAGCCGGGGCAGGCTGTCGTGTGACACATATTGTGCAGCCATTGCGCAGCAAGCAGACCAACAGGAGCACACCAGCCGTGAGGGCGAGAATCAACGGGAGCCCGCCGAAGACGTTGGAAAAAATAGAATGGAAAATGCCGGTATCACACCAAAGATTGTTTGGAAGGAGGTCACGAGGCCGGAGCCCACAACTTTGAAAAAATGCGCCAAGCCAGTTGTTGACGAGGCATTGAATATAGTGTGAATCAGAGCACCGAAATGAAGGGGGAGATCAGTATTTAAAAGCGCATGCACCTCGGTGCGGGTGTTTGCTACGTGAAGGACGATTGTGTCACGGGAGGAAGTCAGAGCAACTTCTTTTTGAGACAATAGAGCCCTTATTCTGCTCATCTTGTTGAACTCTGCTTTCAAGGTTGGTATGGAAGGCCAGATGGATACATCCAGTCTCCCATGCGGGGCGGGAAAAGGACATTTGTACAGCAGACTACTTGTTGTGAGACAGCCACAATGTAGGGAATTCCCACTGGCATCCCGCAGCAAGCCTCATTATTCAAAAGTAAATAACTGCCGTTAGCTAACAATGTAAAAGTGGGTGTAATAGCTGGCACTGGAATCCCCTTTAGAACGCAAGCTAAATTCGGAGCCTCAACGTTGCATGCACCATGCAATTGGATGTGCCTACAGACTACTGAGTGATCAGGTGTGGAATTGCATTCCTCACCTTTCAAATAAACCTCTTTACCTTCTCTCATGCATCTGTATGTGAATGGGAGTGACCAACCTTCATGCAGTAAAGCAGTACACAATGGTTCATATCTGCCTAGGGCATAATGTTTCATACATGAACTGAATTTAAACAAAGGGAATGGCAAGATGATTAACCCGTGGATAAGCCACACTGCAGAGTTCAATTCGGCCACAGAGAAAGGCAAAGGTTCCAACTTTTCAATATGCAGTAATGAATATGTTGCATCTTTCATGGACATGAACTGTTGTTGCGCAATCAGATTAAAAGGCAGGAATAAAGACGATGTATTCATGTAGTCCCAGGGAACTTTCCCAGCCTTCAATGTTTGCAATGTCCATGCAAACTGCATTATAGAACGCAACTGATTTTGACCATGATATAAAACAGACATATCATCCTGTACAATATCCACAACAGATGAAACAATATTATCCAATGTGTAAATTCTGGAAGAAAGGGTGTTAATGCTATTATCAATGACTGCTCGCACTTTTTCCAAATTTGCTTGATCGATAGCTCTCAATCTGGAGGCAGCTTCAATTTGCGATAATTTCCAAAGTTCGTTATAAATAGCATATAGCCATCTTTTGGACCTGCCACCCACAGGACCCTTAACAAAATCATTCAAATCTATTTTGTCATGCAATTTCGATAAATGAAGTTTAACAGATGCCAAGGTGGTATGTTGCAGCCAGTTCTGACATAAGTTCCCTACAGAATAGGTAGTAACTGAATGGGAAGATTCAAAGCGGGGGTCCACTCTAACCTGTGTATTTCCAGGGTATAGACCCAGAAAACGATGTTGAGAGGAATATGAGCTCCTCTGCCATATCAACCATCCTTCACAATTTAAATCAGAAATGTTGAAGGATGTGTTAGTAATATATGACGGCAATGCATCAAGGGACAGATCTGTGTGATTATCCGATTTTGGGTAAGCACCCAGATCAGGAATAGAGGGGGAATTAATCTTTTTAGAAGTAGCCAATCCAAAGCAGGTGGTTTGAAAATTTGTAGAATTAAAAAATAGCATGTGGTTTGGGATAAGGCAAGCACGATGCAGAGCCTCTGTTCCTTGTACCTGCCATGTTTTAGAACCCCAAAGTGATTTAAAATCAATAACCCCTTATAGTCAACTCATCCATAAAGGATTTGGAATATAACAATTTAGTCGAAGTCTGTCTAACTTTAGAAGCTGGCTCCACAGCTAATTTAAAATAAAATGCCTCAGGGTCAGATACACTGAAATCCGTAAAATAAGTATATTTGTTCACTAAAGCTTTAGAGCTGCCTTCAATTGGTGCCGGACAATGTTCCCATTGCGTATAATTAACAACATTTCTAAATGTATTGGCGTTATGTAGGAAATGATTGCCATAGAGTTGGTAATAAAATAGCTCCCATAATTAGCTGTGTCTAAATACAAATCTTCAGCATCAAAGGCAGCATAATATTTCAAATCAGAAAACAGTGCCTCTATGGCCTGGACGTCCCAATCATCAGAGCGGATGTTTGTTTCACAACATCTCCCATAGAAACACGAAGAACATTGGGGACATTAATCACCTCTGTGGGACCATGAATTTGAAATGTAACAGCATCCCACGCAATCCCATCCAACACAGGCCAGGCAGTAATATTCACAAAAGTCTGGTCCCTTTTCATGATGTGCGATGAGGAGTGGGGGGCCAAAGTTCCATCAATTAGTCTAATTGCCGATCTTTCGGTGAGATAGTGTCCATTTACAAGACGAAAAAAATACCACCACAAATCCAATGGACATAAACAAAAAAATACTTATGAGCAACAGCCAAATGTAAGTCCAGGGGGGGATTAAAAAAAGTCTCTTAAACCAAGTAGCAAAAATAGAAACTTTCAATGGGGGATTGGAAGTCATAGAGTTAGTGTCAAATTAAAAAAGTGATTGGTCAACTGCAGGTGATTGTAAACCAGGCAACAACACATCTGTGGGATAAGCATACTCAGCATCTTCAGATCGACCACCAGCCGGTGGAGGCAACAAAGGATTAGTAACTGTATGCATCTCGATGGCAATGTCAGGCCTGGTGTAGATGGCGGAGCCAAAACAGAATTTCTCAGCACCGCTGGACAAGAGACCGCTGGAGTCATACTAAGAAAAATCGGCCACTCCCTGTAGTTTGACATTGTCAATGGAGATGTACCTGTTATCCTTGCGACCAGGAAGTGGAGGTAAAATGACTGTTCTCGTACCCTGCATGCCAAGCACTGGTACTGGTGCACGATAAGAGGGGCCGAACTCCTTCTTGTTCTCCACCTTCTCACAGACCAGGTCACCAACTCGAGGTAGCCAGCCGACTACTGGAATCTGAAGGGTAGCATCAGTTGTGGAGGGCACGTGTTCCTTTGCAAGACTGTCTCTGGTCTCTTGTAGATTCTGTAATACAGCACAGTGATCATCTACGTCAAAGGGTGCGGCTGACAACGCCATGTCTAAGACCGTCAAGGTCCGGGACAAACATCTTTATGCCAAAGAGCATTTTGTATGGGGTCCGCCCACCCAGAGACCTTCTAGAGAGATTATTAAGTGCACGTTGTATGTTATACAGATGGGCTAACCAGTTCCTGCCAGTGCCTAAAACCCTAGCTGTCAGGGATTGCTTTAAGTCACGGTTCATTCGTTCCACAACACTATTGCCCTCAGACCGGTATGGAGATGAAAATTTGACTTTGACCCCCAAAGATCTCATGGCTTCTTTTTACGCCTTAGAGGCGAACGCAGGACCTTGGTCAGAATGAAGGGTTCCACATGCGAAAATTCCCACAAAGACACGCAAATCCCTGATGACAGTTCAAGCATCAGCACTCCTTTGTGGCCATACCCAAAGAAAACGTGTGCATGAATCCACTGCAACTAAGATGTACTTATACGCAGTATCAGAGGAGAAAGGACCGCAGTGATCTAAATAAACACACCCAAGTGGTTTATTAGATATGTACAACTGCGTTTGTGGTGGGCGCGCAGCAGTCGAAGGTTGAATCTGCTGGCAGATGTCACAATTAAGAACATAAGCACGAGTCTGTTTATACAAACCGCGCCACCAGTAACGTTGTTGGAAGAGAGTAACAGTCGCTGAAATGCCGGCATGGGCAGAGGCCATACCTTCGTGAGCCGCTGTTATCAAGGAAATCTGCAGTCCGCGTTGGGAATCAATCTGTCACCAATGTCGTTAATTCTCACATAGGGAACTTTATCGGGACTTAAACGATAAGAGTACCTAGAAGGGAAACCTCTAGGTTAATTACTTCCCTTCTCTGTTGCATCAATAGCTGCCAAGATGTCATCATCAATCTTACTTTTGGATCTTGTAACTGCTGCTACTAGATATGTCACCAATGGTGTTATCGCTGCTTCGTCAGCTAATCTGTTTCCAACAGCGTGGACACCAACTCGCTGGTGTCCAAGAGTATGAATTACATTCACGAGAGGCAGATTCTGTTTAAGTTCTGCAACTCTAACCCAAAACATTTTATGCTTAATTGTGCTACCCTTGGAATCACGATATTAATTTTGAGACCAAAAGAATAAATTGTTATTAAAAGACTGAACACAGTAAAACGAGTCACTCACTATAAGAGTTGTAACTCGTGGATCAGCAAACTCCAGTGCAAGCACAAGAGCACGTAGCTCTGCCAACTGTGCGGTACAATCATCCAATGACTGCGTATGAACGACATCAGACTTGAATTCACCGTTCACGAAAGTACCAGCTACAATTGCGCAGGCGGCCGAATAAGCATTCCTTGATGCCGTCGTCGGTTGTGCCGAACCGTCATGTAAATAATACAATGGTAATCTTCAAGCGGGCGCAAAGACAGAGGAGCTGGATGAACAAATTCATACTGCAAGTACTCTTGAGTCTGCAATGAGGCATCAAAGATGTATGTGACATCCGGTGATGTCAAGGAAGTGGCCCATTGTATCCAACGTGGATGCAAAACTTTAGAATTAGGTACACTGGCTTTCGTTACTGCCTCTAGAGCAGGATACAGTGTGACAACCAACATGCATTTCCCCTGCAACAGTGCTCTCTCTTTAAGAATCGCCATCTGCACCGCAGTCAAAACTTTTTCGACAGTGGGAAAGCGCATTTCAGCCGAAGTGTACAGGTGTGATTTGTAAGCAATAGGGACTGTGTCGCCCTCATTGAACATTAAGTACGTGAAACCCACTGCGCCAGGCACAATGCCTATTACCAGGTTAGTGTGGTTATCACATGTCAGTAAGTATTTCGAAGCAAGAAGGTCAGCCTGAAAAGATTGTAATATAGCTGAATGTTCTGGCAGCCAGCTCGATTTGGAAAAATTAGGTTGTACCACGGCATACAGTGGCTTGATACGCTGGGCATAATCGGGAATGTAAGTATGGCCGAAATTTAGAAACCCCAGCAAAGATTGTAGTTTTTTCAGTGTTGTCGGAGCACGCAAACATGCGAACTTCTCCAGGAAGTGAGGGGCTAATCCTCGACCTTCATTATTGAATTCATAGCCCAAAAACAACACTGTATACTCCGCAATGTGTGACTTTGCAAAGTTGAATTTGTAACCGAAGTCCGCAAACATTACTATGATGCGGTCAACGCAACACAGATGCAGCCATAATTCGTTGTCTGTGAGATAAATATCATCAACATACGAGTACACATCAGGGTCAATGCTCTCTAACAGAGAGACTACACATGCGGCAAAGACGCCAGGGCTGTTTTTATAGTCCATGGCTAATCTCTTAAACTGTTTTTGTTTGCCACCAGAAGTAAAGGCTGTCCATTAACTACTAATGGAGGGCAGATTATGGCTGAAAAAGCCATTATATATGTCAAGTGTGGTCTTAAACCTTTTTCTCACGAGACTATCAATGAGGGCAGAACTGTGGCTATTTTGTACAGCACAAGTCCGACAATGAGAGTTCAAATGCCGGTAATCCAAAACTAGGCGGTACGACCAATCAGGTTTAGTTACAGTGAATAGAGGATTACTCATGGGTGACACACAGGTTTCAATAACACCTTTATATTCCAATTGCTCAAGGATTTCTGCAAAATGAGATCTAGACTATGTCATATAGTCTGTCGGGGGAGCCACTCTAGTATCCGCAGTTTCTACAGTAATGAACGTGTCAGTTGCTGTCGCCTCCAGATATGGACTCAGTGCTTGCCGCACTACAGTAACCTCCGCTGCGCTGTTGAGCAGCGTTAGTGTCTATGTCATGTTCCGAAGCTGCATTCTCAGTATCTGTGGCATACCGCGCCATTAGTGCAGCAACTTTCTTCTTCTGAAAGGGGGGACATTGATGTGCAAACTCATCCTGCTCGCATTTACCGTTAGGCTGATGGGGTTGCTCACGTCCTTGTTGGGCGCCCCGACCTTTGCCACGTTCTCCGCCACCGGACTGCGAGTCCGATGTTTTCTGTGAAGAACGAGGAGAACGTTGTTCAGTAACCTGAAATCTATCCGGTGACCTAATTCTAGTGCGATCGCGCAAATCATATGTGCGTTCACTAGTCGCCTGTACCGGTGACGCGGGACGAGACCCCTGTTTCTGTTGCTGCTTTCCTTGTTTCTTAGTTCTCCAATTCTGTTTAGGAAAAGCTAGACGATCGTCTTTGAAAGACGAACCCACCTTAGTTTGCTGTTGCACATCTGCGATTTGAATAGTAGGCTTAATCCCTAAACTACTGCGGCCTATTGTACTATACGCCTCCGCAATAATTTTAGGAAACTCTCGGGGTTTATCGACGTCATCTACGAGGGCTAGACCATTCACCACTTGAAAGTGAACTGCATCTCCCTTGAGATTACCAAGGATGAGAGTGGCAACCACGTCGAACACACCGACAAACCTCATTCCCAACTCGATTGCCACCTCCGGACCGTGTTGATCTTGAACACGTTTGATCACGGAAGGAAGTACGGCCATAGATGGGGAGCCGTAGCACTTCGAGTAGACCGCTGCAAAAACCTTACCCCAGTTCTCACAATCGTCCACTTCTGGGACCAAGTCTTTCTGTAGACTAATGGTGAGTATCCTGTGTTTCTCCACAGGAGTAGAGTGCAGAAAAACTGCTTCCAGCTGCTCAAATTTCTCAGCAAGCCAATAATGCAAATCGTCCCTATTTTGGGGGTGCTCGCCCATTACCGAATTAACCATGACGGGACTAATAACAATCCTGGTCGGGCCAGCTGGCTGCCCCGCAACAACAGGTGCCCCTACCTGCACATGGCGTGAAACGTATTGCACTAAAGCCCGATGTACTGTAATCAGGGCTGTATGGAGTACATCTAACTCATCCACCGTAGCATTTAAATAACGAGGATGAGGTGTAAATCCAGCCAGTACTGGCCTAGGGGCCCCTGGAATGGATAAAGGGCCCAAACGAACCAGTGTAACCATGTGGGGGAGGGCGCCATTAAACCAAATACGATGCTGCCAAGCTGAAATAGGAATCTCCTGTGTCCTATATGGAGTATAATTCGCTAGGACCTGTGTGGGAGTATAGGAGTGAAATGTACTATCATCCGCATTCACCGCCGGCATAGTGACCCAAGAGTAAAACAACTTGTAGGGATATGATGCATCGGCACTCACCACAAAAATAACAGCCATCCCATCGTCAGGCACCCCAAACTGCGTCAAATGACGCCGGAGAGGTGCGCGGCTATGCGCCGCAATAGCGACCACAGCCATAAGGACACAGATAAGAAAAATAATCTATTATAACAGTAGCACAAGGGTTCAAAATAGAAAAACATTTTTAATTTCCAAGCTTGATTGAACCTATAGAGTAACAATTAGGTAGGTTAGTGAGGACGTCGTGGACTAATATAAGCACTACTAAGGCATCTCAAATCATAAGACCAAACGTTAGGTGCGCCATGTTGCAGGGATTCTGCTCATGCACAGAATTATGCGCAGGAAACCAGGACCTCAGTGAATTGCTGTGTACAAAAAACTCACTTCAGTACCCAGAACGCCTATCCGACTAGCATCAGTGTCTCATTCCTTCTCCGTGTCATCTCATAGCTACCAATGATTAGACAACCCAGAACAAGCGACTTAGAGTACTCTCAGGAATGGTGGGAACTAGAAATACCTGTTCGTTATTATTCTCATATCAGTCCACAACAAGAGTACTCAGATACACAGTAAAGTTTAAAATGTTTATTTTATAAACTACATGTCCTAAGATGCAGTACTTTGGCTTACATCAGCAGACAAATGATCGAGAACAAAACCATCAGCATTGTTACAATACCATAGAAAACGAAGGGAGAAATCATAACACAAATGATAGTGGAATACAGCCACACTCCCTTCGCTAGTAAGCTAGCATTATTAGACTAATAGAAGGTCTCTAGGTTTGAATGGGGAACCCCATACCGTAAATATCAGCTTAGGTGAATCACATCACAGTATCAGCTTTGCTCTGTGTCTGGAAAAGGTCTTCTCCAGAATGTGTATCTCATACATGCAAACTGCAATATTTAAGGCGCTCGAGTTTCAGATATTTTCAGCTGTGTGCGTGTTATGGCTAGAGTGTGGGCCGATCAACCTGAATTCAAAAGCATATATTGTTTGTTGGCCCTTACTGTTTCTGCACACAATGTTCAGACCAAGGTCACGGTGCACGTCTAGGGATGTGAACAACAGACCGTTCTCATGTGAAGAAAAGGCAAGCAAGCAGTTTTCATATAATAACATCTATCTGCAGTGTCGTGTGCAAAAGCAGCAAAAGTGGCAAGATGTGGTTTTAACTTCTAAGATGCTTATGCTAACATACCACTGTGTTTACCTGGAACTCCATCTCCACTCCACTACATGATATGTTAGTCTGCATACCAGCTAGCTCACAGTACCACTAGGCGAGAATAGTTCTTAGCAACTATCGAACATGACAACCCTGATCCCTTAGAATCGTGGAAACTGTGCTACTTGTGGCAACAGTCATTTGTGCTCACTTTGTCTCAGAGAGATACACAGAATAAATGGTGGGGATGTTTCTCAATAAGCATTTATTGAACCAGCGTCATTCTAGTGTTAAATAAGTGTGCTGAAACAACCATAAGACAGTAATAGATATAAATCAAATCAGGTGTTTGTTAAGCGCGACTACTCACCCGTAAGGGTCTCAAGGTGCTGGGGGTTTGGGGGGGTTCACAGGTTCCAGTCCATCAAGGAGGGGGTCTGTCGAAGAGCCAGGTTTTGAGTTTTCTTGCGAAGATTGGGAGCGATGTTATCTGTCTGAGGTGGAGCGGAAGGTTGTTCCAGGCTCTCGCTGTGAGGAAGGAGGATGAGCGGCCTCCCGATCTGGTCTTTCTTGTGTGGGGGACCACTGCGTAGGAGAGCTGAGCTGATCGTAGGGATGATGATAAGCACAAACAGAGTAAAAGAATGGTAGATTTCTACTATTGTGCTAAAACAATGAATACAGGCAAGTATATAAAATACATGACAGTAAAATGTGTACTCCTACGATGCTACCCTAACTAGATGTACCTAAGTGTACCTAGCATGTATGTGGGTGTAAAGCCAAGAATCCACTAGGATAAAGTCAACCCCATTACCTGAAGTGAGAGACTGTGGGACCCAATCTTGGTCTCGATATGGACACCCTGCAAGGGATGTCAGACCACTGTGAGCTGGAGTGTCTGCATCCAGGATCCTTTGTGTCTCACGTCATGGGGTCAGCATGGAAGTCCTTTTCTCCTCTGACTATCTCAGCAAGAGATGGTGTATACATAACCAAAGTGGTACCCCCTGGGGATTTACCTTGCTGTGTCATGTCAGACTGGGATGACAGAAGGAATGACCCTTATACATAGTTATTATGCAGGAGATGGTAGGCTTGCTGTCCTGCTGTGATTCCAAGAATCCTCATGCATAATAAATGAGGCTATAGCTTTTTGGAGAAAACCCCATGTCATCTTTGGAAATTACCGTAACTAGGTAAGAGGTCAGTACTAAGAATCGTTATGTAGTCTAATGGTAGGGGAGAATATAGGTGAAAGGTTAGGTGACTACCTGGGCCTATATTGGGGTACCTATATGGAACATAACACCATTACTTCCTTATCTTTCCACTTTCCTTTCCCTTTTTTTAACCAACCAAGTGCCATGGCAGAGGCTGGGTGGTGATGTTGTAGGCCACAACCCCGGTGTGCAGCCCCAGACAACCTTTGGTGATGAGGAGGTGGCAGTACTGTTTTTTATGTGCAGCACCACCTCTCATACATTGTGGCTACAGGCGGCAGGCCCCGTAGTGGATAAACCCTGCAGAAGCATCAGCTGGGGGAGGGTGTGCAGCACACCAGCCAGGCTCAGTGCACCATCCAACAGCTTACACACCACTGGGCGGACATCCTGAACTGGCAACTAGACCTGCTCGACCTGCTGGACATCGAGATTGCAGCGTTCAGTGAGTATTAATTATTTGTTGTGTTTGTGTTCTACAATGCAAACAATTGTTTCAGAATAGGATGCTACTCACACTCAGAGGTAAGTTATGTATAATTTCCATTGGTATATTATTGTGTGACCCAGTTTCTGGTTTCTGCTAGGCAGGTGCTCACCGCTACCTAATTGCACTCATCATTGACGCTTGCTTTTTCTGATTAATTAAGAAGCCACTGCAGACTTTTCTGCTATCACTATAGCAAATCAATGACATCAGTGAGTAGCTCGTTCTCGTACAGTTCCAAGGTATTTATTTCACAGTGATTTGTGACTGAGTTGGTCCATCAAGGGGGTTGAGAAATGGAAATATAATCAAAGCTCATTCACTACTATGCATTAGTTCCAAATGTAATTTTTATTTGGAAATCTTGACTAGGGATTTTAGAATTAGTATGGGCAACTCAATGATAGTAGATTTGAAACTAGCAATACAGGCAATCTGTTTTAAAGGGCAGTGTGACTGAGTTTGCTGTCATAAAAGATTTGTGGAGTTTAACTAAATCAATAATCTAATTTTTTTGTATCTTCTTCATTTCTTACATAAGCACCTAAGGCCAAGAAGAGGTATGTTAAGAGGAGACAGGTTCAGGAGTAGTTGGTAAGCCTGATCTGACCGCTAGCGTCGGTGCCGAAGGCTCTGCTGACCCCGCTAAGTCATATTATTTATTATTAATATTTCACTAATATTGGGTTTTGTGATTGTTGTGGACTTAGGCTAGAATCTTGGGGCATTGGGATTCTGTTGCTGTCTACCATGAAGACTGCAGGCCCAGGTAAGCTAGTATTATAAATAACATTCACAATTTACGTTTGTTGAGAATGCTTTCATTTTCCTGCTCATGCTCTAACACAGTTGAGTTCTTGAGAGAGTGGCCATGGTCATGATCTAGTGTGCTACTGTCTCGTTTATTTATACAGTATACCAGCAGTTTCCCATGAAAGTGCAGCATGACTGGAAAAAAGTATGAGGTCCCACTCCCGTTGCATTTGCCAACCAACATCATATGTTTTTCATTGACCACTGTTCCACCTCTGGCTTGTCCTACTTTGTGAACCAATCAAAGTCCCAGAGTGATATTTGTGTTAGAATATACTGCAGTGCTAACTGAACTCTAGTGCTGTATTGCAGTGGTATTTGGGGTGGCATATCTGGTATCTAAAATATGTAAAATGCTTTATTCTAGCTACACAGAACACCAGTGATGCTGGCTCCAGTACAGTGGAAGGAGGAGATGCAGATAAGTCAGTTGGAAGGGGAGAAGTGGCATCAGGGACAGGCAAAGGTAAGTCACATAATTACTTGCAATTACTATACTTACTAACTAGTACCAGGGCATCGTCAACTCAACATGTGACCATGAATCCCCCCAGCTTTTCCAGCAGTAGCATTGCTTGAGATTAAACAGCCTCATGCATCAACCCAAAATCCAGTCGGTAAAATACCGATTCGCTAATAGCTCCCGGTATTAAGTTAAAAATACCCAATCCCAATGCATCAACCCAAAAGCAGAAATCGCTATTTAAGGAATCCTTAAATAGCGATTCTTTAAATAGGGATTCCTTAAATACCGATTCCTTAAATAGGGATTCCTTAAATACCGATTCCTTAAATAGCGATTGCATTTAAGGAATCCCAAAGTGAGATTCCTTAAATGCAATGCATCAAAGTTAAAAAATTAGCGATTTCGCTAATAGGGGGAGCAAATTACCATGAAGATGAACTGCATGGTAATTTTCAAAAACTTTGAAAAATGCACTTTTGTGCATTTTTCAAAGTTTCATGTTGCGCACACACATGCCCTTAGAGCATGTGTGTGTGCAACATATGTGCACATATCATTTTCAGGGGTGCTATAGGGTGACATTTTGACAGCCTTGCACCCTTGAAATTGCATGAGCAATTAGCGAGAACCTACTGGTACTCGCTATTTGCTCATGCAATCTCCGAATCATTCCTATGGGCCTGGAGGCCCATAGGAATGATTGGGACGGCATTCCTTAATTGCTACTCGCTATTTGCTAGTAGCAATTAAGGAAAGTTAAGGAATCGCTATTTGAATAGCGATTCCTACATGCATAGCCTTTTGCAATTCATTATTAGCGAATCCTTATTTTTCGCTAATAAGGAATCGCAAATGCTAATGTTGATGCATATGCCCCATAGCCTCTGCCGTCTGCAACTCGCCAAAAGCTCACATAGTGAGTTTTGATGGCTTGAGAGAAACATGTAAGAATGGAAGGTTAAAAGAAAGGAAATTGTGTATGAGTGAAAGGGTGGGTGGGTTAAAGGGTGCCTGGTTTAGAAAAAAGGATGGATGGGTGAAAGGATAGTTAGGAGAATGGCTGGATAATGGATTGGAAATGTTGTTGTAAGTTTGGATGAGAGAAAGTAAAACTTAATCAGGTGGCTATTGGTGAATTAGAATAAAAGGATGAATGAATATTTGGATTGTTTGGATGAATAAGCAAGGCAGCTCTTCTCATGAGGAGCATGCTGCTCACCTACTTTGCTTACTTTATTTATTTAGGGATATCAAAGCTATGGTTCAAAGTGGGGGTATTCGTTTAATTTTTGTTCTACTCCCTTGATTCACAGATGTATCCCACCCATCATTCATCATCCCCCCCTTCTATGGCATTTTTTTTCCAACCTATGACGAAGTGTAGTATGAGCCAATTTGTTACTGCAGTGTTGGCTGTGCAATGTTTGTCTGCTTCAGTCAATGTGGCATTTGCAATGTTCTCAATTCATTGCAAACCTAACACGCAAGGTGTGTTGTTTCCCATTGGCCACTTAGTCCCCTCTTAGTACTTCACTCCTTTATTTTTTCCTTTGTTCTTCCGTCCCAGCCTACCAAATTGAAAAATCCATTCTTGGCATGTGTCACATTTAATTTTATAACCATGTGAAGTGAAGTGATTGCAGAATATATTTCATGGTTCCCCATAACAGATTTATTTTACACCTGTTCAGATTGTAGTTCGACGTGTACAATAACTGAATAAGCCAAAGATGACAAATCGATGATCAGTGAAGTTGCCCATCTATTCTATATCTAAAAAGCTTTATCCTACCTGTTCATACACTCCAAGGGATGCGCCTCAAGATGTTAACCATAAAGGAGCAATATAGCTGCTATTAAGTGCCCAATACAAAATCTGGAAAACCCTGATTTTGGGTAAATTTAGGGAGGAGAGCCGACCAAGCAGCGTTAATCATCGGACAGTGAAAAAAAAAAAAAGGAGGGGGTCACCTAGGCCCAATTCAAAAGGTGCCAAAAGTCTCGTTTTTCAGGGTTACCTGATCTTGCTTGGTCAATTTTTGACGTTTGCAGTACTGATATACGCCAATCTAACAAGGTGGGAGGTAGAGGTTCCTTCCATTTTCTACAGATCTCTCTCCTTGCTAGTAAAATGCAATAAAAGAGGAGTTTTTTGACAGGACCTTGGACTTCCAGTGATGTTCCGAATATAACAAGCATTGCGTTAATTGAGATTTGATACCCCAAAGATGTTGACAACAGAGTACTGATGGAGTCCCAAAAAGGTAGCAACAATGAACATTCATAGAACATGTGTAAGTCCGAGGCTGCAAGCAGCCCACACTTAGGGCATGCCACAGTGGAGTCAGTAGAAAATTTCGATAACCACTGTGGGGAGTAATACGCCCTATGTAGCGT
Organism: Triturus cristatus; assembly: GCF_964204655.1. Classification (NCBI taxonomy): domain Eukaryota; kingdom Metazoa; phylum Chordata; class Amphibia; order Caudata; family Salamandridae; genus Triturus; species Triturus cristatus. Next base: position 851,310,544 of record NC_140588.1, on the reverse strand, counting down.
AAAAAGATGGTTCCTACGCAGCCACGCCGGCTTCACTATGTCCCACAAGATCTTAAAAGAGGAGTACCAAATATTCTCAAGATCTTTTCCGGAAAAAGAGGAGCTCCACAAAGTCTCAGGTAAGACAAACACCCCATCAACCTCTTCTAGTAGCATATTATACCAGAGCGAGATCTCCTTAGGTGCTGGGGGTTTGTCCATCATCAGGGTCAATATACTGCTGTCTCCTCCCAATTGGAATCTACCCCTAACTGAGCTCTCAGTATGGGCCCAACTCACTATCTGTAGGTATTTAAATCTAGAAAGACCCAACCCCACTCTGGCTGATAGATTGTCCCAAGATAACAAAATACCATCTAAAAAAAGATCGCCCCATACCTCCAGGCCAGCCTCTCTCAAGGGTGTTGCCAAGCTGTCGAGGAGCCATGCCAGACTGCCCGGCGAGTCCCACAGTGGCGACCTACTTGTAAAATAACCCACTTTTATGGCTCCTCTTAGTTTGACCCACGTTTTTATGAAACCCAACAAAATCTTCAACTTAACTTTTTTTTAAAACTTAGGATCCCCAAATTTAAACAAAAAACCCTGCTGGCCTACTCCCTCTCCTCTCAGTAGAGCAGCAAACATGCTACCTACTCCCACATTTGTCGGCATCCTAAGCAGCATCCTGGAATGGGAAAGTTGGAATGCCCAAGCATATAGTTGTAAATCAGGTGCTGCCAGACCCCCCTTTTCTCTACAGCGCCTGATCTTTTTCCATGCTATCCAAGGTATATGGTCGTTCCAGATAAAAGAACTAATGTGACCTTGCAGCTTTGTTAGAATAGAGGGCTCAAAGTATAATGGAACAGTATTGAACAAAAAGGAGATTTTAGGTAAAATAAACATTTTGACCAGATTAGCTCTACCCAGAATGGAGAGAGGGAGTAAAGACCAAGACCTCATAAGCTTTCTACAGTCTCTCGCCACAATGTCAAGGGTCAATTGCACAATTTTATCTATATCCTTAACTATGGTGAGTCCAAGATAACGCATAGAATGGCTTAGCCGGGCCCCTGCCACTGGCTCAGCCCCATTCCACATCATCATCTCAATTTTTGATGCATTGATCTGGTATCCAGACATCCCACCGTAGTCATGAGCTAGTGCAATGACCGCGGGGAGTGCCGTACCCAGATTCGAAGAGAAAACAAGAATATCATCCGCGTACAGGGCTACTTTCCTCTCCCATCCCCCATACGTAAAGGGCTTGATGTTAACATTGTCCCTCAGCCGCTGGGCGAAGGGCTCGATATATAAATCAAATAGGAGAGGGGAGAGGGGGCAGCCCTGCCTGGTACCCCGAGTGATGTTAAAAGGGTCTGACAATTCACCGTTGACCAACAGAGAAGCAGTGGGGTTCCGATACAGCAAGCCCACGGCTCCACGGAATCTCTCACCAACATTAAACTTCCCCACGGCCTCCGACAGGAGTATCCAATTCACCCTGTCGAAGGCCTTGGTGGCGTCCAACGTGATGACAGCTAGGGGCAAGGAGTCCGCAGTCGCCATGTCAATGGCTCCTAATAGATCATAAGTCAGCTCAAAGAGCTGGCAGCCCTTCACAAAACCTTGTTGGTCCTGGTGTAAGATAAAAGGTGCCACCTCCCCCAATCTTCTAGCAAGGACAGATGTAAAAAGCTTATAGTCTGAGTTTAGGATGGACATCGGTCTATATGGCTTCAGTATCAGAGTAATGGAGGCATCGTTCCAAGAGTCAGGAGGGTACAACCCCTCCTGAAAAATCTGATTGAACAACTGGGTTAAAAAGGGGACTATTGTTGGTAATAGGGCCAGATAGACCTCTGAAGGGAGGCCGTCGGGACCCGATGCCTTACCCTTCTTACTATCTAAAATAGCTCTAGTAACCTCATCATTCGTTATCGATCTATCTAGAGTAGCTTTCTGGTCGGACGAAAGAGAAGGAAGGGATACTCCATTCAGCCAGTCCTCGACTTGCCTCGCCTCAATGTTCTTATCTTCGTAGTAGATGTCCTTGAAGAAGTCGCAAAAGGCACTTCTAATATCTCTATCTGCCGAATAAGCCACTCCTTCAACCGTAATATGGTCTATGTTGTTTCTAAGACGATCTATTTTTGCTTTCCAGGCCAGGAGCTTCCCTGCACCCTCTCCGTACTAGAAATGGGCCATCTTACTGGCCTCCCATCTCTGGAGAACTCGTAGGTTCACAATTTAACCCAGTTCCCCTTTTAATGTGAGTAACTTGTTTTGCCAATCTTTTTGAATTTCTGGTGAAGCGGCGGGATTTAGCAAAATATTCTCCTGTACACTAGCCATGTCAGCTTCCAACGAGGTAACCATATCTCTATAAATCTTCCTTTTATACGAGACCCTGTTGGTGATTAGACCCCGCAGAAAGGCCTTAAATGTATCCCATACACAGCCTGGGGAAGCGGACCCGAAGTTATTATCAAAGAAACACTGTGCTTCAGTTTTTAAAAAGGAAATATCGTCTAGAGTATTAAGGAGTGAGCGATCAAAAGACCATGTTCTAGATGTAGGTTTTGATAGTCCGACCAGTTCCAAGCACAAAGCAGCATGGTCAGAAAGATGGAAAAGAAGATGATAAACATTTTGCACCAATTTAACTAGTTCCTGACTGACCAGTGCTAAGTCTATCCTTGACTGATGGTGGTATTTATAATTGCGGAATGAAATACCTTGTTTTAGGCCAGATTTAAATCTCCATATGTCCACATAGCCATACTCCTTCATTCTTTCAAGTAGAAAGACCCTAGTTTTACATAAAGGTATAGGTCTATTAGACGGTGATTTATCGAGATTAGGGTCCAAAACCACATTAAAATCTCCGGCCAAAATAATCGGTTCCGGGTATAGAAGGAGATGAGAAAACACAGAACTTAAAGCTGATGGATCGTCCTGGTTAGGCCCATAATAGCCTGATATCGTAATTGGGGCCCCAGCTATAACTACCAAGACAATAAGCCACCTGCTCCCTGAGTCTGCAAGTTTGTCAACTAGTCTTGCTTTTAGTGATTTTTTTAAAAGGATCGTGACCCCTCTAGTATTGGAAGTTTGTGTGGTGGATACACAAAAGTCGACCCAGCTGTTTTTTTTAACTAGGGAAAGGATCTCGTTTTCTGTGAGATGGGTCTCTTGTATTATGAGTACCTGAGCGTCAGAATCACGAAGGTACTGCATAATCTTCCACTTCCTTGGACTAGTACGCAGGCCGTTAATATTCCATGAAAGGATTTTTAATTTATCCATAGAGGCAGTTTCCACTCCCTACCATCCGAATAATCACCCCATAAACTAAAGAAAGACCTATACCGGCAATACCAGCATTTACCTCCGGACCTATAACTCTCCATTACCAAAAAAAATAACAATAGCCAAAAAATGAGGACTTTTTTTTCAATTTTGACTAACACCCCCCCCCCTCGTGCCCCCCTAAACCACCCGCCACCCCATGGGAAACCCTTGCTCTATCTATCTGGAAGTACCAGTAGATAACACTCCTGCTGAGTTCCTGTCCTAACTAACCATCACCTTTTACATTTACATAAGTGAAAGAAAGAGAGGGCTGAGAAACAGGTAGGAAGAAAAAAGTAAGTAATTCTTCCAGGAAGAGGGACAGGACATTGATTTTAAAGTGTTCTTTTTCTTGCTTTCTTTCTCTCCTTCCCCCTTTTCTTTTTTTTTCTTTTCTTTTTTTACTTTCTCTTTTCTTTTTCTCCTTCCTTTCCCCCTCCTTTTTTTTTTATTTTTTTCTCTCTTTTTCCTCTTTTTCTTTTCCCTTTCTTTTAATTACTTCCTTTTAAAAATTTCCTAATCCAAAAGAAAGATCTCTTTAAGTTATTTTGCTAATTACTCTAGAAATTATTCTGAAAATTATTCTGAAAATCAGCATCCCTCCCTCGTCCCCTTTAGTTCTACTTGTGGCATTATCTAAATCTCTTCCTCCTCTTCCCTTTTCCCTCCTCTCCTTTCCTATTCCTCCTCTTCTTTATGACAGAGACCCTATTCTGCTACTTAAGTTGGACCCTCCTTATCCTTATCTCTGCTCCTCCCCAAAGAAATTAGGGGCTAGGTGGAGAGGGTGCGAAGGGAGTTCGGACCGGGTTTGACTTTCTTTGAACATTTGAATTTCAGGAAATTGTGGCTTGGGTCAATTTGTTTTAGGGAGAGGGTGCGCATGTTGTGTGGGTGGAGAGGGTGGGATTCTTTGTAAAAAGTTAAAGGGGAGAGATATTTTATTTATTCTAAATTCATGCCGGAAGTAGTTTGTTTTACTTTTGCTTTGAACTGCTACCTTCAGCTTTTATGCAATCTGTTTATGTGCTTGTAAAGTGAGTTTTGCACTTAGCTATAGAGTTGTTCTTCTCTAACTATCTTGACCATTAGGGGGAATACAGTCATGACCTATATTGTCTACAACAACCTAGATGAACTATAGAAGCAGTTAGTTATTTACTTAATAAATTAACTAGTTCACTTCACTCCCTACTAGTTGCCTTACCTGAATATAGATTAAGCAATATCAGAGAAGGCATTATAACTTTACAAGTGAAGTCCCAATTCCAGTTTCACCCAGGTGAGCTCCAAATCTGAATGATCGATTATCCATTAGAGGCTACTAAATGGAAATAAAAAGACTGAGTTAGTGGGTTATGTTTTATCAAAGCTTTACAAAGAATTGACACCTAAATAATACATGATGACACAACGAGAATTCCTGATAGTGCTAGAAAACTAAAAGTAGCAATACTAATAAGTTTTGGCTAATGGGGAGCTAATAGTATTATTTATAAAATTCTCGAGTTATAGACTCAAAGTCTGGAGTGACAAGCTTAGGTTAGGCGTTTACAAGGTATGAATGATGATGCTGACGACTGATGTTCTTCATTCTATATCTAAAATATGGATCACTTTTCATGCATGGTTGAGGAAAGAGGGCCTGTGTGGGCTATTGCTTAAAAGATCCAGCAGTAAGTTGGTGTTGCTTTCACCACATCTGCCCCAATAAATATGCCATCCATTGATGGTGAAAACTAAGCCACACCTCAATAAATCACACAGCCCGGGGGAAGAGGGTTATGGGTTTAATGATGGATGGAAAGGGGGATTTGAGAAAGGTTTGACAAACACAAATTCTACATAAGGGCAACATTCATCTAGACAATGAACAGCACATCATTCATCATAAATCTGTTGTGGAAGCAAACAAAGGAATGAGTATGACAGAGTACAGATAAATGCATTGCAAACAGTCCTTCTGTCTCCGAGACCCACGTTATCAGATATCTAAATGTTCTGTCTTCTAGGTTGGGGAGGGAACCCACCCACCTAGTTCCCCAAATTTGATTGTTGTAAGAAAAATGATTCTGTATTGCAAAATTAGGTGGTGCATCTGCATTCGCTTCTGGAATGTCCAATCTTGGGTACCTGTGTGGACTGATCCGATAGGTAAGCCAGAGTGTGGTTGCACTTAGCTTTCACATTTAGGTTTTGCAGGAGACATGAAGAAGGCCTGCAGATTATAAAAGAGAAATTGCATTTTAGCATTAAGAATAATAACAGCAGGAAGGTGAGCTTCATGAGGAGTGCATCAAGAAGACTTAGTGGCAGAACAAACAAAACATGAGGGGGACTCAGAGTTTCAATGTTGCTACAAGTCCAACACACACACACACACACACATACACACACACACACAAACACACACAGAGCAGAATTTCACAACTGCACCTCTCTCTATTCCACATATCTCAGTACAAGGCCTCAGACTCTTGGTTTACCTTTAAACTGATGTCTATAACGTCTTGCTTCTAGCTGTTGATCAGGTAGTACTGCAGCTCCTGCCCTGAGTTCTTCCATCCTCCTCCTGAGTCCTGAGTCCTGACTCCGAGTAACTCCATCCCAGGTCACTCAATCATCATGACTCAAGCAAGATAGACATGTAGTACACTGCTGTCAAAGAACAAGTAGAGAAACACAATTGCAGTATTTTGCGTGGGTTTTTGTTTGTTAACTAAAGTGACTGTTCTGGTCTCTGAAGAACCAGAAAAAAGAGAGTAGGACCCTGCAATTAAATCTGGCTAAGTATATAAGGGCCAATCACCTCCAGGGAAAAAGTGATCACCCATCACTCAGGCCCCAAACATTGTGAATCAACAATCATCTCAAGAATTTCCCATATTACAGTTCAACACAAACCCTCCCTCACTGTCAGCCACTAAATCAATTATCACTCACAATCACTCAGTAATCTGATCACTTATTGGTGCAATGGTTATCTGATCCAGTCAGAGCACAGTGGCAGGTACACTATCTATCCTTTGATGGAAGCAATTGATTGGAATTTGGCAGTGATGTAAATAAAATAATTGTTTGGGGCAGCCATCCTAGATGATGAAAAAACTGAAGGATGTACCATACATGCTAATTAATTTTCACGAAGTAAGTTTATGAAGGCCATCAACTCCAGAGAAATGTTATCGCCCATCACTCTGGCCTCCTTCACTGTCTGCCACCACGTGAATCATCAATCATCTTAATCACTCACACAGTCACTCACTCACTATTACAATACAAGTAGTTACCTTTTCCAATCCAAGCACGGGCAGTTTAGGTATTAGGTATTTATCTTTGATGCTGAAAACACATTGGAATTTGGTATTGGCAGACAGTCAGCAATCATCTGGGGAAGACCTTCTAGTGCTAAGTGATGCAGAAAGGGGTAGGCACCAGGCATGCAAGGGGGTAAGCATTGTCTTCAATGTCATGAAGTAACTGTGGAGGCTTCTTTAATGCACACTGGTCCAACTGCAATCCAGCAAAATATATGACTAATAAAATAGTGGGGTAGCATAAATCTGTCACAAAAATAAGAATGTTCCACTAGCTATTTGCAAAGCTAGAATTCAACAAGAAATAATTAAAAAGTTCTATAACGGCTCTGGCAAACATAGTCAGGGAGGAAGAGTTCATACTCAAACTCAGGTGGTTCACCCAGAAGTTTATCAGCTAACACAATTGATTCTGTCTTGGACCAATCATCCTCCTCCTCCTCCTGTGCTGTTTCAAGAATGGTATAATTATGCGGTATAAAATGTTGGTTCATTTTGATCATAGTCAATCTCTCCATGTTGTGAGACGAGAGATTGGTCCTTCTCACTGTAACAGCTGCACCAGCTGCACTGAACACACGCTCAACAGAAACACTGGCAACAGGACAAGCCAGATACTTTATTGCCAGCTTTGGCCATTGGCACATCTTCTATCAATACATTAATGGATTTTGATCCACATAGACCTTCTTTGGATCATCCAGATACTCTTGAAACATCCTGTGGATGGTCATTGGTACTGCCACTTGCTCAACATGTTTTGCCATCGCCTCTACACTGGACTTGAGCCCTGCCACTTGAAACCAATACAATGAAGAGGTTGGGTCCGGCCTTCTGTTGCCAGTATTCTGGTTGATGGTGTTGTTAGCTGCTGTGAGATAAGACTGATATCTCTGGAAGTTGAAAGCAGCACACCAGAACTGTGGGATGGTAGTCGAAGTTCCATCTGTTCTTCTTCCAAGTCTCTGGCTTACTCTAAAATCCACCTCCTGTATTTTAAAACATCCCCTTCAGAAAAAGAAATGAGGGTGGTCAGAATTTGTTTGTACCATGTATCAGTTAGTATGGCACAGATGTACTCTTTGGACGTGATGATGTTGTGTTGCAGTCTTGCATTACAAGGATTAACGTTTCAACCAAGGCATGCATTTCTGTGTTTTCATTCACGTCTGTGGAGGTGAACATTTCAGACACCTTCTTTACCTGGTCCTGCAGGAAATGCAACAATGGTATAGCTTGCCTCATCGCACTGTCCTCCTTACTAACATTACATGTGAAAACCTCAAAAGAGAGTAGCATCTGTGTCAGGCATTTGACTAGGCCCCATGTCTCTGCATCCATGGTCATAGCTTTCCCAACTGCCTCCCCTCCTCTATGAATGACATAGTAATTGATCTATTTTTAGTGCTCAAACAGATCTTGCAACTTTTAAAAGGCTGAGTTCCAATGGGTTGGCACGTCCTGTATCAGGGCTTTAACTGGTGCTCTACTATTATGCTGGATAATCAGCAACTCTTTCTGGGTTTTAAGATAATGGCTGAAATGCATGCAGATTCTTCTGCAGGTGGTCAGTATGTTGCTGACTAAGTCTTGCACCACCAGGTTGACACAGTGGTCCAAACATAGGATCCTGAAGTTAACTCCATCTGATATGTCCTTGACAGTTACTGCCATTGTCTGTGGCAACACATTCAATTCTGAGACCTCTGGGTCACAGCCATTCATACACCATGCTGTTAAATTACTCCAAGATGTGTACAGCTGCATGTGATTTCTCCATGGGGAACATGGTCACTGTTGCATGCCGCAAAGCACTCTTAAGATTTTCTTCAGGGCCAAGGCATACAGCTATCGTCTGCTTTACCCCAACAAAAGAGAATCAGCGTGTAGTGTTGCACATGTAATCAGTCACCTGACAACTGATCCACATGTCTGTTATTAGGTGGATGGTGTAAACAACACTTTGCTGCAAATCTTATCAAACCAACTGCAGCACATTGTGATGCAGCACTGGAACAGCAACTCAGGCAAATAGGGCTGACATGCTACCTTCCATTTAAGGTAGATGGCTCCACAAATTCTAAGAATCCCACATCTTCCACAAAAGAAAATTGGAGGAGGTCCAGCACTAACATTTTTGCCAGCTTGCCATTGTACAAACATGTGGTTGGGTTATTCCAGGCATGGGGCCCTCCTGTCTGAACATGCCTGTAATAGTAGCTAAGATTTCGTTATTTTCCTGGGCCAATGACACAGGCATCTTTCGAGAAGTAGATGGTGGTGGTAGACTCAAGGTGTGTCGTGGTAGGGCAATCAATGTATGCTGTGGTGACTAAAAAATCTTCAGAATCTTGCGCCATTGTGAAGTCGCCAAAGTAGGTGAATCTGATGGAGCATTGCTTGGGACAGGGCTTTTTTGCGAGAGCTTGTCATCCTCTTCTTCCTCATCATATCCTTCCCCCAAGATTGGACTTGTAGCTGATTTTCCCTGGCTCTCCTCACCACCACAAACATGTTCAGCAATTTTTTAAGTTGCTCCTCCCACTTGATTGTGTGGTGCTTTTTCATACTGGTCATTTGGCCCCAGAACCAAAATGTGCACCAGGCTTAGCTCAACAAACAATTGTGTGGCAAATGGGGAATACTGCAATGTGCTCCCCTTTTTGCTAACCATAAAAAGTCTCAAACTGGAGAGGAGCACGTTTTTCCTTTGCCACTTCCAATGTCTTAAGAAAAACTGGAGGTATATGGGTGTGTTGTTGATTGCCTCTCTGTTTTTCCTAAAGTAGGGGTTGGTGTAGGTCTCAGCTGGGCTTTGAAAATAAGGGGACTGGTCCTACCTGTGACACGTCCCTTGGAGAAGGTTGAATAGCTATGTCAGGCTCCTCTATATCACCTTCCATCATGACTGCCTTGACATCGTCATCCTCCTCATCGTCCCCTTCCATAAGACCACCAGTCTTTCAGAAACTTTTCTTTTCCCTTGCTTCTTCTGTTACCTCCTGAACTCTACTGGGGTCAACTTCATGTCCCTATCTTCATCATAAGTGGTGCTTGGAGAAAGTGATGGAATAGTACCCTTCCTTTTCCTCTCTGAATAACTGGGTGCAAATTATTCTAAATGAGGAGGTATTTGCTCGGAAGCAAGCTCATCCTCCTGTTCTGTTACAACATCTGGCAAATGCACATTGCTGGCTGCAGCTGCTGTCCACTTTGCTCTGTTCCATGAAATGATTGTGTACTACTTTGCAAAAGGAATAATTTCAATTCAATGTCACTACTCATTGGCGTCAACAGATTGCAGTGGCTGCCTCACTGACAGACATAGTCCTGGGCTTACTGTGGGAGGGTGGTGCTTTTGACATGCTCACCGAAGGGCAGTGCGGCAGGCACTAGTTTGCTGAAAAGGGTTCTGGTCGGCATGTCAGTGTTGGAAATTTGCTTTTTCTCCTTCCCACTGGCTACTTTCTTGGCAGCACCTTTCTTAGGGGCCATCCTCAAGCTGTCAGTTGACAGTTGCATTTAGCTTCACAAGCTGAAGAGATGCCCATGTTGTGGAGTCAGTCATGTGTCAACTCATGCACAGGCCTTCTGTCTGGCAGTACTGAGGGTGATGTCTCTTGTCTTGTGCACCTAAAAGCAAACAAGCAAGAAGAACAGCAGTCAAACTTCGCATTGTTGCATTTCAATTAGTAGTACAAACAAATTAAATCATTTAGGGCCATATTTAGGTAGCCTAATACCGGTCGGTAACGGACGATTTTCGGTAAATATACTGTTACCGACCGGTATTTAGGCTTTTGCTATGTAGGGGGAACATTTCAGGATTCGAATCCTGAAATGAGATGTAGGTGACACTCAAATGAGTGATGTGTAGGGAAAATAATTCGGTATTTAGCACCAAATATATGTTGGTGCTAAATACCGAATTCATTGCAAAAAGCAATATTTTGCTGGACTACCAGTGCCATGTGGCAGACATACATGCCCTTAGGGCATGTATGTGCGCCACATGTGCACACATGCAGGAATCAGGGGTGCAACAGGGTGTCAATGTGACACCCTGCCACCCTTGAATGTGCTCCCCCCATTACCGAATCGGTATTTACCGATTCGGTAATGAGGCATACCTTCCCATTGATTGAATCAATGGGAAGGTATGCCTCATTACCGAATCGGTAAATACCGATTCGGTAATTACCGAATTTCTCCGATTCGGTAATATTTACCGACTGATTACCTACATACGAGTTACCACTTCTTAAATACCGAATCGGTAAAGTTCGGTATTTAAGAAGTGGTAACTTGTATGCTACCTACATATGGCCCTTAGTGTGGTTACTAAAGTCATTAGAAATAATCAGCAATACAGTATAAATATCCATTTGTAATACCACACGAACATAAACTTTCATGGTATAGACTCAACAAGTATAAAAAAGCGATTACAACAACATATATATGTAAGTGTTTGCTTTATGTGCGTCATGTTGGGATGTGGCACTTAGGGAGGTGCAGGTGACAATGGAATAAACCTTAGACAATGAGTCATTTTGTGTACCTATAGCAGACATGAGGTTAATGCCGGATGTTAGGAAAATGAGAAAAAAACTATTTCTTAAATAAAAATAATATACATTAAAAAATATTTAAAAATACAAGTAATTAAAAAAATTAAATTAAAATGAAAAACATCAAAAAACAAAAAACTACAATAAAATAAAGATAACATATCTTTTGATTATCTGATGATTATACTCAATCATATAATTTATTAAACTGCTATCTCAACCATCCATGCAAGCCAATGGAAATGGGCCACACTGGCTGGACACATCCAATAGCTGCCAGCCAGTGCCACATGGACAACAACAACAACATTGAGCAAGAAGGCATGGAAAACAAAGGGAAGGCATGCAGGCCTATGCCAAAAGCACAGTGGCTGCCTACACAAAATGGCTTCCGGCCACATGATCACAAAAACAAGCAAGAAGTCATGGGGAACAGAGAACACCTGCAGACCTATGGCAAAAGCACACTGGTTGCCTAGACAAAATGACCGCCAGTCACATGGTTACAACAACAAGCAAGAAGGCATGGAGAAAAAAAAAGACATGTAGGCCTAACGCAAAAGTGCACTGGCTGCCTACACAAAGTGTCCACCAGCACATGGTCAAACAGCAAGCACAGAGACATGGCCGCCAACAAAGAACACATGCAGGCCTATGACAAAAAGTGACTTCCTACACACAGTGGCTGCCAGCCACATGGACTCAACAACAAGCAAGAAGTCATGGGGAACAAATAAGACATGCATGTGTATTGCAAAAGCACACTGACTGCCTACACAACATGGCTGCCAGCAACATGGTGAAACAGCAAGCAAGGAGGCATGGCCACAACAAAAAAGACATGCAGGCCAATGGCAGAAGCATACTGACTGTCCTACACATGATGGCCACTGACTACATGGTCAAACATCAAGCAAGTGGGCATGGCCACAAATATAGAACAAATGCATGGCCATATGGCATGGAGAAATAAGACAAATGGTGGCTAATGGCAAAAACACTCACACACTGGCCAGACATGGAGTGGTAATACAGAAAAAATAGCATTAATTCAGCAATGCCCCAAAATTTTGACTGGGCTAAGAAATTTTACAACAACACCTCCAAAGGCATCAAATATAATTACCCCATACACTGCTTAGAGAACAGAAAGTGAAATACCCCCAACAATTATATTTTACAATTAAATCCAATGCTGTCCATGGCCTAAATGATGTTTCAATTCAATAGACACCACAGAAACAGTTGTTTCATGCACCCATGACTAGTACTGGGCCTACTGGCTGGAAGACCTATTTTCAAACCAAGCAACAAAATAAGATAAATTATATGCAAAAAAATAGCTAGGCCCCTTCTAAAGCTGCAGGCTACCCACCAAAATACATTTTAAAAATCAAGTAAAAGTACAAATACATCCAGATGGATGCATGCCCTCAATCAAACAAAAAACACCCTTATAAACCATTTGTTCAACTTACTTGTCATGCCAGTGAGAGCAAAATCTCTTGGGAGCTCTCTCTCAGTGTGAGAAGTCTTGTGCGTGTTCACTGCATAGATTGGGTCATTTACCTCCTCCTGCTTTGTCCAACTTCGCAAACTGTGTAAGATTAGACGTCTTTTCAGCAAAGAGGCCTGCACTCAAATAGTGATTGCGCTTATCTGATCCAAGATTGATTACGGTAATGCGCTTTATCTTTACCTCCCACAAAAGCAGAAACAGAGTCTTCAGATGATTCAAAATCAAGCAGCTAGAATCATCCATCTTCAGGATAGACGATGTCATATTAGCCCACTGTTAAAAGATGTCCACTGGTTTCCAGTGGCACAGAGAGCTACGTTTAAAACTGGTTGCATTCCCTTCAGAGCTATCCAGGAAAAAGGGCCCAACTTTATCTGTTCACGAATCAGTAAGTACTCTCCCCTGCGTACCTTGAGATCAATGCACTCGAATCTTCTGGTGGTTCCCAGATTCAAACACAAACGCATCAGTGGGACTCAGTTTTCCTTTCTGGGCCCGAGGCTCTGGAACTCTTTACTCATCTCATTGAGGCTTGAGATTGACTACATGCGGTTCAGAAAACAGCTCAAAACATGGCTGTTTACTTTGGCTTATAACTAGTGGCTCCCTAGTCTGACTAGTCTCTGCGAGGAACCTCAGCACCAAGAAACCTGCTGGTGTACTTGCGCTTAAATAAATACCCAAGTAATATAACATAAAAAGAAGCCCTAGAGTCCCTAGGCACTTCTGAGTGAATGCCAAAAGAAAACTCAAGGACGGGAATGAAAAACAAACTTTGCTTTGCACCCGTATGATGGAATACAGAAACTCTATGGTCCCCCGTGGGGCGTGGGGCGCGGAGTGCACAAACTCCACCAACTCCACGAGCGGAGCAGAGTTTTATGTCTTGGCCTAGTCCTGGTGTCCTCTCGCTTGTTGGGGGGACAGATATGACCCTCTGAAGTTGTGTGCCGTTTCTATTTAGGTTGCTGCATCAGCGGCGTCTTGGAGCGGTGAGTCGATAAACCAGACTCCGCGGGTTCGGTGCCTGTGGTTGCAGGGGAGTAGCTCCTCTATCCCAAGGGAGTTCTCTGGTTAGATGAGACAGCACACCATGATGGTCAAGTCCTTGAGGCAGCAGGCAGATTTTCATGCCACTATTCTGCAGAAGGTACTCCGTTCTTGGGTCAGCAGCTCCTCTTTTCCCAATTAACAGGAGATGCCTTTGTTGCATTTCAAAGGCGACCTAGACTTTGAAGCTTCCTGCCATGGAATGCCATTCTGGCCTGAAGGAAGCTTAAAGCACCTCTGCCCAGAGCTGGCATTATTCCTGGCCTCTGGGAGCAAAGGCGTTCACTCCAGGAGGTCAGAAACATGTCTGTTGGTGGCAGGCTGGCTAAGACTATTAAGAGAGCACATCAATGTTTGGTAGGTTTTCAAGGGGTGCTTCTAAGGTGCCCTATGTGTGCAGTAAACTGGCAACAGCTACGATTTATTAGGACAAGATTTTTGGTACCAAACATCCCTGGGTTCAGTGAAGCCATCATAGTGCTGGGAAACCCGTAATGACGGGTGTCCAGCCCATGTACTCTAAATGGCTTCCGTGTACACTTACAATATCCAAGAATGGGCTTGGATATTGTAGGGCAATTTCTGCTCAGGCAGATATGACCACCCATGTGATATGGTGTACCCTGCCTTAGGTCAGTAAGACCTTCAGTATGGATGACTTACTCACCTCATGCAGTGAATGTTGGTTTAGCATACATGGATGTGTGCTGTGTCGACTCTTAAGTTTTCTCTCCACAACAACTCGCTGACTGCAATGGTATTTTGCATGGTCTCAGTGAGAGGTCCCTAGGGTGGTGCAATTTGTGCTGCAGCCCTAGTGGACCCTCATCAGTCCCCAGTGCACTTTCATTCAAAGTCACATCATGTTCCAGGCAAAAAGTGGGGGCTAACCATTACAAAAGAGGCACTGTCCTGCACAACTACATTTTTTCAGTGAATATTTAGTTAAAGTTACATCAGCACGGTAGCAAGTAAAAATAATAAAATGCAGAAAATACATTGTATGCTCTCTTCACATGAAGTGTTAAATAAAACAATACATAATAGAAATTAAATTAAGTAATAACTTGGTCATTTAGACTAATTAATGAGTGTCCTGCATAGGAACATGTCATTAAGGGATTACACAAAGTAAAGTGTGCACTTGTAGTACAAGTTTGTTATTAAGTTAATGTAAACAAATACTTCAATTTGTGTCAAGTAAGTTAGCTTCCAAGCCTCTAAACATAAACAGTTCAAATGCAATGAACATGATCAAATGCAAACAATGAAAACACCAGAGCAAAAATATTTCCAAAGGGAAAAAAGTGCAGCACACACAAAAAGCTTCTTCTTATCAAAAAGAAGCAAGACGGTCCTGATAAAAGGTTCAGGCCTTATAATACACATACGGAAAAATATAATGAGATTTTAAAATACATAACATATGTCTGCAACAGATTTAGAGAACTAAAATGTTACATTAAATTAAACAAGTTTCCCTGGCTTTCCATCATGACACACGTTTCCTAAATATGTGTTACAGTATGCATGTCCATGCTAACATTTATTTTTAATGTCATCTTTTCACCAGAGGTAGAATGTTAACATTAAAATACATTGCATCAATACCTGTTTTTGAACATCATTTCTTCCAGCACATAACATACAATAGACTTTAATTCCTGCCAACCGATTGCAGAGTTGCAGCTTTGAAAAACTTTCAAGATAAGACAAAAATACACAGAAAATCAGTATAATCATTTTAAAATTAATTCATATTGTTTTCTGTATGGAGGATAAACTTGTGCATGTTTATTTATTTCATACATGTTTTAGGCTTGCAGCAAACAGTGTAAAAATAGTGTCATGTACATTTGTGATCTTGTTAATACCTCTATCCCTCCCTCTGAAACTTAAAAATCATCACATCATCACCACAACCTTACAATATCATCACATCTGACCCTTTAGTTACTTTCATAGGTAAAGTTTTCAATTGGTCTAACTCATCTGTTTTCTTTGATCCAGCTCAATTTCTTCCTTAGTAACTCTTCTTGTTTTTTGTTTTTTTTTACTTCACTTTATAGAGCGGCACATGCTAAACATAACTCCACAAATTTGAAATGTTAGATACATACTTAGTGCAACTAATATTACTATCCCAACTTCTAATTCCAGCATCTCTATATTGGTAGTGGCTAATGTTTGTGCTATGCTATTTGCTAACCAGTCTGACATAGTAGACAGCTTTCTAGTCTTTCTGCAAAACTATCCCTTTGGGCAGAATCATTAGAGAGTAATAATCCAAACATTTTGCCGTATTTTATTCTACTACTATGCACATCTTTTAAACTATTCACTTGATAAAAACTTTAGGAAACACTAATGCTATATAACGAGTGCATGGCCAGCCTATAGGAAGAGTAAAAAAAAACAGTCTTGTTACATATATGGTAGATGTCTCTAAACATAGGACCAGCTCCTAAAAAGGTAATGCTCTTTAAGTAAGAAGTTTATGTACATTTACTATTTTCTCATCATGTGTTATATCCGTGGTCCTCCATTTCTTTCCAAACTTTAGGATTTTAGGAAGTATTTGTGACTTCTTAATCACCACTTCTTCTCTAGATTGAATTCTAACACTCCATAACCTTTATGTTTAACCTTCTGTATTGTATTATTATATTCTCCAATAAAATGGCACTTTACTTCAGTTAGTTTTTTCACCCCTATCTCTGAAAAAGTAATGTTCTTCATGTTAGCACTTTTTATATTGGCACTCTAAACTTTATAGGTGCTGACATAAAATGATTGCAATACCAAATTATTGATCTTTTGGAACATCACAATCTATATAAACATCCTCTAAAATGTTCTGCTGCATTATTAGTGAACAATATATTTAACAAGACTAAGCATAGGACAAAGGTAATTGTATGTAAGTCACACCCTCGGCAACAGAAAATGTACTAATTTTCAGGAGCCCTTTGAGAGCCCAGTAAGGATCGTATATTGCCCGTCCTTCCTTATGCAAGTAGGTGATAATGCTTTCACCGACTAGACTTTTCACCACTGATACTTACTTCACTATTTGCACTGAACCAATATTAATTATTCATAGGTGCTCACCTGTAGAACTGTCCTGACAAAGACTCCGAAGTGAGGAAACTACTCACCCTCCATCCTGCTGGGGTCGAAACGTAGACCATTTCACTTAAACATCTACACACTCATAGATTGGAAGAATCTAATTAAAAACGTAACTATGAGCAATGTATATATGGGAACAAACTGACCTATGTTAGGCTGGAAAGGTCATCTTGTACATAATTGTAATTGTGTCTTTGTCACTACACCTTTACCCTGTCCCTCACCTAACTATTCACTACCATTGCCCCATCTTTCTTTCTTCTCACGCTGAGAGCACTGTAAATACTGTTTGCACTACCAATGTATTTTGAACTAATGCATTGCAACTCATTAATGTTTTGATTGACAATCGCATTTAATGCTGGTATTACTTATAGAAATTACATTTCTGACTTTTGAATTGATCTCAAATCTCGAGTGGTGAATTTTTTCTTGTTTTTCCAAATTATTTTGTAAAAGAAATAACTACCTCAACAATTTTCCTCCACATACTCTACTCAGAGATAGAACACACTGACTCAGTCAATTTCTTGCTATAGTCCAGGATCAAATAATCAGTAATACTAACCAAGGGTGTTGATGGGAAACCAGAACTCCTCATTGGCCGGTGAACTTACATTTCATGAGAACTTACACCAATTCTCTTGTTTGGAGTACACCTCATAATCTATAATACCAGGATACAATTAAATCTCTCAACAATTCCCAATTATCGGAAAGTGAATTATCAATTGGGGTGGATAGTAGTCCACCAAAAGTAACAAGGTCCCTATCTTGTTAGGTCCAGTTAATGTTTTAAGTAATTTAAACCTGAGCTCATCCCTGGTAGCCATGGTACAGGGTAGATAGGGTAAAGAAAATGTGTAAAACATTTATTAATGGATAAAACAGTTAAAACGTCAAAAGAACAACACAATAACAATCCCAATCCAGTTTATAAAAACTAAAAAAATCTTATGTCATCCAAACAAAAAAATTCCTTTAGGGAAACAGGAAATGTAAATTTCTACAGTTGGAAGTAAAAATAGCACAAAAAAGCACTAAGCCCCAATGAAGGTCAGGTAGGTGCAGAAGGTTAGGACCTAGCTGTGACTTCAGGCTGTGTGTGGATCAGAGGCACCAACCAGGTTAGACCCAGTTAAGGTTTTACCTTGGGGATTAGGGACTAATTTGCAGTTTAAAGTTTCCTTTCATCCAAACAGTTGCATGAACAACTATGATGGCAGTTCCTGTTATTGTTATAACTGTTTTAGGGACTGCTCAGTTAAACATGATGTGAAACATGACACCCACCATTCAAATTCATGCGATGTTTTACTTTTACCAGAAGTTGTTGTTTATTTTTGAAAAAAGTAAACCTAATGCTCCCCACACCATGGGAGTTGCCTCGCCTGGTGTGCACATCATATTTATTTTTTTACTGTTCCTTAATGCCGGTGACGAACACCAAAAAACAAATATAACACTGTCCACTCTAAATTAGGGGGATGGTGTTTTATGTGAACCTCCACCGGCCCATACTCTGTAAAGTTGTCAAAGGAATATGCCAGTGATGGAGCTAGAGTAGGCAGCATCGCTCACATACTTAAGGTTGTAATGAAGTACCCTCTCTGCCAAATTGTAAACGAGGTGGCAGGTGTGATTCTAAGCACTGTAAAGGCCCTCCGTTAGGCCCTCAGTGCTCCCGGTACCAGTCTTCTAGACTCAGGCAGCACAACATGGCTGCTGCCGACCAGAGACACGATTCTGCCCTCCTACTGCTGAGCCAAGCTCTAGCAGGGGAAGGTAGAACAATAGGTATCCTGTCACAGTGAGGTGTGACCATCTCCCACACAGGGTTTAGTGTATTGGGGCAGGGTGGGAGCACTTGCCAGAGCCACTCAGTCTGCTTGAAGGGCACATTTGGTGCCCTCCTTGCAAAGTCCAGTTCAAACCAGCTCAGGAAGCCATTGGTTGCCGCTCTGGCGCGAAACTTAACAAAGGACATGGAACTATCCTCTCCACTCGCAAACCCCTCCCCCGAGAGGGAACCCTGAATCATCCCAACCCTTTCCTTAGGGTACTTCAGGGCTTAACTGAGGGTGGGACCTCACTTTAACTTCAACTGTCTGGGAACTATGGACTTCACTGGACTTTGCTCTGGGCATCAAGACTGCAACCAGGAAGACTCCTGCTGGTCCTGATCTCTTCGCCATGCTCATCTGCTGCAACGTCTGTGCCTGTTCTGTATACAGGAAACCTTCCAAGGCCTGTGGGCATCCAAAACACCTGAATGATTCTCCTCTGAAGTGAAGGAGTCACTTCCCTGCATCTGCAGGTACCGCAACTAAGCTGACTGGTCTGCTGATCCTGGGCTCTCGGACTCTAAAAGGCTCAGCAATACAGGTGGTGGTTTTCCACATCCCGAGGCCTGCCCTGTCCTCTCACTAAGTTTGAGGACCGTATTCCTCTTTGGAGCTGCAGGAACGACCCCCTGTGCACCGCATCAACTTGCCGTTGCAAATGCTTGTTCACTTCCTAGCATCAAGATCTTCGGGCTTCACGTAGCCCCAACCTCAAGCAGCTCCAGTGACCATAATCTTGGACCCCACTGCATTGCTTGAACCTAGGGCCTGCTTCTTTGGTAAGCTACTCGAGTTCCTCTTGAGACTCCAGTGCCTCCGGCATGTGGGTCCTGTAAAGGGTCACCGTTGAATTTTTTGGGCTCCCCCGATTGCTCGGGGCCTGCCCTGACTCTCCTGTTTGTGGTGAGTCATCTGGACCTTGTTGGTCCCGACGTTGCACCCTTTTCAACTTTCACATTGGTTGCAGTTGCCAAGGCTTGTTGATGCTCTCGCCAGACACCTAATCCTCAGCTCTCAACATCCAACGTGGAACAGCTCATGTACGGCTTCTGGTCTTTCTCAGCATTGCCTGGCCCACATAGTTGTAGTTCCAAGGTCATCGTCAGCTCTCCTGCAACAACCAACATTAGTGGGCATTCGTCTTCCGTGCCTCATGGTCACCCCTGAGTGGCATAGACTCTATCCCCTCTGCTCACATTTTCAATCCACCTTTGGGTTCAATTGGACACTTTCACGTTCTGCAGCAGCGGCATTTTCCTGAAGTCTCCCATTGAGTTCGACAACGGTTTCCCACGCCAATTCACACCTATGCACCCAGCTTCCATGGTGCAGGTAACCTGGTTACAAGTGTATCCAAGGGTGGGGTGGCTCTCCAACCTCTTGTCTTCCACGTAGTTTCTTCAGGGTCCACTGGGATGGGTCCTCTTTCTTTAAAATTGTAACTGTGACTTACACTTTGATTTGTACAGAGAACGTGGTTGTGTTCCTACACTGCATAACCTCTGTGGGGCTCCTAGATACTCAACTTGGGTGGTTCCTTGGGTCCCTGGCACTTCTACTTCCTCTAACTACTGTCTTGACTCGAGTCATGGTTCGCATACCACAATTTTAGTATATGGTTTGGTCTCCCCCTTGGGACCACTGTGTATTCTGTGCTACTTACCTGTTTCTAATGCAAAGTACTGTTTGCATGGTGTATATCTCCAGCTGACAATATCTATATGTGTTAGTGAATGTCTTCTATTAAATATATATTTTTATAAATACACTGTGTGGTCCTTTTTCACTTAATCTATACCTATAAAATTATTTTCTAGTAAAACACACTGCTTTACGCTCCTTCTTGACTAAGCCTGAAGGCTGTTCTCCACAGCTACCAATTAGAGAGCTTTTTAAGGTTTTCTAAAACCACTAAAATCACCATAAGGGTTGTCCACCTAAATACATGCATATCATATACTGAGCCAGCCCCTCACACATAACCTGTGTGATCACCTAGAGGTGTATCCCGAGTAATAAGCTGTCTCATCATACTTGAGCACCCCAAACCATTTCTGGTAGCTGCTTTGCCTCCACCAGGCTTGGTGCATACATAAATGGTAGGACAAAAGAGACAGCCTGCTCAGGTGGAAGCTATGTTTGTGTGTGAGGTGAGCCATCTTAAGTACCTGGGTACTGCCCAAATGATATTCATGCCAGAGGAGAATAACACCTCCCACAACCAGGTCACAAGCCTCAGTTTCCAGGAACAGTTTTCACACCTCATCTGGGCCATTCACCAGCTGGGTGGCAGTTGGAGGCTAATTCAAACCAGCCTCTAGGAGCTTCAAGCAGGGCGAGGTAACTTCTAAAAGTCTCTTCTCCTTTAAGAGTTTATTAAAATCTGAATACGACCATTGAGATGGGGTTTTATTAAACAGTGAACACAGCTGTTGAATTATTTTTCTAACTTTTCCCTAGCCTGTGATAACAGAAATAATATTTAATACTGCTCCTCAACTTTAAATTTCTACATGTTCCATTTTTAAATTCCTTGCTACTTGCCTTGTGGGCTATGAGGTATATATGGGGTGACTTATTCATATTTAAAAGGGAGGTTATCTCTTGGTAAAAAAGGATGGTTTTGACAGGTTGGGCTGTAGTTTTAAAACTGCTATAGTGAGACTACAGTGGTAGGCCTAGAGTCATGGTTGTCCTGCCACTCTAGTGGATGGCTCAGTAGTGCTGTTGTCCATAGGTGACATTTATCTTTCCATGCCATGAGGGTATTCTGGGGTCACTATAAACTATGGCCTTATAGGAAAGTTAAATAGGCCAATTAGGGTTTAGTCAATTTCAACATGTTTTAGGGGTCAAGACACATGCACTGGGTCCTGAATAGCAGTGTTCAACTGTACAAAGTTTGAACCCAGCAATACAATTCAGCAGACAATAGTGGTGGCTATTCAATAAAGGCCATTTTCCCTCATAAAATATAGCAAACATATTTTTCTTTTTATTTTTGAACATATTTTAACTGATTTTTTTATATGTGTTATACAGTGCTAAACAAATTGAATGATAATGACCAGTCATTGACACATTTTGAAAAAGATGCACTTTACACTGCCAAAGGACATTCTTTGAACATTGGGCACTATTCTTCGTTTAATTGTAAAAAAAAATCATCATTGCAGAAGAAAAGTTAGACAGACATATGGAAGTAGTAATCTTTGTCAAATACACCTCAGTGTGGGACTCCGCCTGGTGGCCCACTGAACTTGGGCCTAAACTCCACCCTGCAACCCATACAAAGATCCTCAAAATGGTAGTCGACAACCAGCTTGCTATGACTGGACAAGTAAACATTTTTCAAATTTCGTCCTACCAACACTAGCAGAACTGTCACCAGGGCCCTAATCCCAGCAAGCAGACTATGACAATGTGCTCTGTGTCGGAATCAAGGCACAGCTGACCAGAAGACACTAGGCCATAAAAAATGAACTGCCAGAATCTTATCAAAATACACCCACACCCTCATGACTCAGCAACTCAAACACCTCCACTACCTCCCAGTCCTCAAATGAGCAGTGTTCAAACATCCCACAAACACATATAAAGTTTTGCAAAACATGCCCCCCCCCGATCAACAATCATATAACATAACCTAAGTATTAGCTACATGTACACTTTGGGGCCGATTCCTATTTTGTCTGGAAGGGCTCCGAACGATGGTCGGAGCCCTTCTGACTGAATCGGAACGTGTCGGCCGGATTCCTTTCCGACTGAGCCATTCCGATGGGCTCGGTCGGAAAGGAATCCGACTCGGATTTCCGGATGGCTGACGACAGGCTCGGAGATCCCGTCCGCCGTCTGGAAATTCCTCAGTACTCCCCCGGCCGCCTCTTTACGACCGAGGGAGTACAATGGCAGTTTTTCACTGCCTTTTCGTGCTGGTCATTCCAGCATGAAAAGGCAGTCATAAGCGGTCTTTGGAGGCCCCCAGTAGAGCCCCCATGGGTGCGAGGCTGCCGAATGGCGGCCTGGGGGCACCTATGGTGCCCCCCTGTGGATCCCTGCACCTGGTGGCAGGCACCTTGGGGTGCCGGCCACAGGGTGCAGGGATGAACTGCACCCCTGCTTGTCACAATGCAAGCATGCATTCCGCTCGCAATGCATGCTCCCATTGTGAAGTATACGAGTGCGACCGAACCCTGTTCGGTCGCATCGTACTTCCAGGGCCGTAACCGACAACAGCAGGTCGGTCGGTTACGGCTCCTGACCGATGTCGGATGGACCTGAGTCCGTCTGACAACGGAATTGGCCCCTAAATGTGTTATAGAGTATCTGGCATCCTCCAAATTAAGATTGACCTATTTAGGCTGAACCAATTTAAAAGGGAGATTGATTCACCAGAAAGTATACATGGTAAAACACTGAAGACTTAACATTAACAGCTAGCCGCATCTCACAAACAGGATGCAATACCATTATTCTGTCACTGGCAATCTCACAATATGCTGGTAATGACCCACCAACCTAGCCATTGCTTTTAAAAATCAGATCCCAGTGTGTAATGGTGACTAGCTATGAAACATCTTAACAAGATTTTTTTTATATTAGTTAATATTTATTTTCTCTGTGGCACGAGGTGGGGTGCAAAAGTGCAATGTTGCCGTAAAAATAATAGTAGTGGGGATTACCTAAAATTACCATTCTCTTTCTAAGAAAATATTCTGAAATTTCAATATTTTCTTCCTCCCTAGCCATATCAGTCCACCAGTCCGCTGTTCTTTTACCTCCATCGAAGCATTCCTTTTTGAATGGCAGAAGGATTTGATATAAGATAGAACACATTTTTGATCAGTATACACATTTTTTAGGTAGGACTTTTTAGGTAGCAGTAGCATCTCGAACATGATGGCTGTAAATTGTTAGTATGTTGTTTCGGGTAGCTTTGAGCTTGTTTAGGGAAAGAAACACATAGACAAAATAACGGGGTGGGAACAAGCAATTGGGTCTTTAGATATGGCTTTTACATTGCATATATTTACACCTTGATGTATGTGAAGATAATGCAATTTCTAGACACACTGCAAATCCTAGACTAGAACGTAGCCCATAGACCACAAGCATATTCGAAGGGTTTGCTTGATTAACATTATTTAATCTAAACTAACACGGACATGTTTGAAAGTTATTTACATTTTTCAAGTTGCTTTTACTTTATTAGCTATCAAATATTCAGGTTTCATAGTTATAGCATGAATTATATCGTAAGAAAATAGCAGAAAGTTAATTGTGAGAGGAATGATAATAATACAAATGCTTTTCTAATCGACGCACTTATTGCAGGCAACTGGAAATACTTAATTGATAAACCAACATTTACTTTAATAATTGTAATCAGAAATTAACTACAATTAGTGGTTTACAAACGGCCTCTTATACGCATTACTATGCATGACAGGGGCGTTCCATGGGCTTTGCTGTGGGTTGCACACAACATCCATGGAACCTGACACGTTTGTAAAACTGGGAATGTGTCAGATTCCTACACTTTCCCACTGGAGGTATAAGAGAGGCGCAATGAGGACAAATCTCTTTATTTCTCCTGGTTTTTGTACTTTTTCTTTTTGAGCTGCTTCTGCAGAATACACAGAAAGAGGAAAACACCTCTTGTGATTGCTTTTGTGCAGGAAGGTGCTTTTGTGAAAGAAGGGATACCTTCTTGCACAAAAACAATCCCCTGTGGAATTTTCTTCTGAGGCTGCAGAATGCAGCAGATAAAGAAGGTGTAAAAAAACGTGGAAAAATAATTATATTTGTCCTCATTACTTCGCCCCTGGGGGTGAGCAGCATTTTGATGCATTCTCTGGTACACCAGTATTAGTAAATCTGGGAATGCACCAAAACTCATGGGTTGATTTGTGGGAGCACCCACGCTCCACCAATGGAATGCCTCCCCTGGGCAGAGTAATGCAATGCAGCGATTTGTGACATGTTGCATTACTCTAGGTTTATCAAGCCAGTCAGTCCCACGCACAATCCAACTTAAGAGCTGCGTCGCTCTTGCACCACGTTGTGTGGTACAGGGACGACATAACATTTTGATAGATTTGCCCTTATTGTCCAATACGATAGGTGTTTTGTGATGGAAATTGTGTCTTTCTTTTGGTGCAAGAACCCCATTGTGCTGCTTTTTGTCAATGGGCTTCACTGCAGTGGATCATCTTAAATACCCATTATTTTAACACAAAGCCGAATTTCCTGAGATTGTCAGACAAAATTGGAACAACATTTAATACCTCCTTAAAACAGGCCTCAACAAGGTGACATTATTTTTTTTCCTCAAAAATACCTCTTCATAGGCTGTATGCTGCAGTTAAAGCACAATTCAAATACGCAGGATTTTTTCAGATTTTCTCTAGGCATAGCATTTTGCACTGGCAGGGTATGCTCCCAATACAAATCCCATGGTAGACAGCACAAACTCTGCACCCTGGTGTAAAGTTCTGCATCACACAATGAAGCATATTTGTGCACCAGTGGAGGAGATGACAGCAGAAGCAGGCTGATCTTTGTAAATATGTATCTTTGCTGTGTTTCCCCATTTGCACAATGCAGCACAGAAAATGTTGTTGCTGTGCTGCGTTGCATGAACAAACTGTAAATGTGGTCCTCTGAGTCACCCCTGTTGGATTTGTATCTGCCTTGTTATCTCACAATATTTGAAACCTTATATCTAGGCAAACGGTTAATTCCTGCATAAGTTTGTATTGCCATAATTGTGTATCAAATGTTTGAGCGTGTTTGTATGGAAATGTTAATCGAAAAACCACAGTTAAAGTGCATTTATGGTTACAAAACAAAATGTGAAACCCACTAAAATTCGGAAGATTTGGTTCAGTAAGCTGACCATAAATGGTGTCCTCGTCATCCACTGTCTTACTTTTTGACAAACCATTTTGATAGGTTTTATGACCTTGCCCTTTTTGTGTGTTTTGTATCTTTCCTGTCCCTTTTTGATACATTAAATGATGTAACCGGTTTATCACACTCTGAGCAATAGTTGTACGGCAGCTTAGTTGTGAATGTCTCTTATTTTTATTTTAGGCTTGAATTAAAGTCTTTATAGTGTTCCTTTAACTGTTTGATCCCATCTTGCTTCTTCTGTTCTTTTTCTTCCTCTTGCTGCTCCAACCTCCTTCTTTGCAAGTCTGCAGGGAAGAATCTGTTGGGATGCATTGCTCCAAGATGGTTTTTAATCCCTGACCTCGTAAAGGAGTACATACCTGCATGCCCTCTTTGTAACACCTGATTATGAGTGCAAGCTACCTTGCAGCCATTACCTTTGGGCTGTTGAAAAGTTGCTGGTCCAAGAATTATATTTGTAACTGCTAGGTATGATTTCAATAACTTCTTCTTCCTCATGCTGCTGGCTTTCCGTAGACACCGATGTATCCAGCCTCCTGCCTCTGATCATGTGACACATTTATTTTGAATGATGTACAGCAGCACCTCTTTCAAGCTCTTCCTCTGTTTAGCGTTTGCCTTCAAAATGAAAAGTGGATTTCTTGTTTCGAGAGATTCTAGGCTTCCTTTTTTAATTATTGTGGATTGTTGAACCCATCAAAAAGCTCCTTTTACCTTGTGTTTTGGATTTTTGGATTTGAGGATCAATGCTACTGCGTGCCGAATTCTCACTAGGTCAGGCACCGCAAAAAGAAAACTGGTGTTATGGAACGCGCAACCGGTAACGAAGTGGGGAGCAATAAGAAAAGAAAATCATTTTTATTGTTTGTGACAAGTGCTTTGCTTGGAAGCATTTAAAAATGTCTTTTTTAACTGGTGCAGTGGCTCCAGGGGCCTCTCCTACTGCAGTGGAGGATTCTAAAATTCTTGAACACCATTGGAAATATGTCATTCAGCAGGTCTTGGACTTTTTGAATACATTGCTGCATGTGACTACAGTACAGTACAGCAAAGAAGGCTACCTAGGTTCTTTTGCTGTTCTTTACTGTTTGGAGGGATAGAGAATTATTTTCTGGCAGAGTTATGGTTTCTGGATCAGATGCTGTTCTATGTCTCATTATTACAATTTAACGATGGTCAACACTACAGTTTGCACTGTGGAAACACATCTCTCAGTTCCCCCTTAATTATTTTCCTTCATTTATTATCTTATTAACTTGTAACTTTAAGATCCTTAAACCTAACGATACATGAACTATCCCAAACAGTGCAGTAAATAATGAATCACTTGCACAAAACATAAGCAGTTTTTAATCTACAGATTGTGTAGGCCTTCGTAGAAAGTCTTGCAAATATTCCCATGACAATCTTCATAAGCACATACAAACACACGCGCCCTGGTCGGGTCAGTTACAGTTCTATTATGGAAAGTACTCTCATCTCTAAGGTCAGACAGTACTAGCTAATAAGAGCTAAGTATTATTTTTTTAATCTTGCAAACAAAAGCATTAATTAAACTTGGCGTAACCATAATATGTTTACCCAGTATGAAAAAGCTAATTTCTTCAGTTCACCAGTTTCCAAGGTTACAAGACCTGAACATTTTCTCTGTTTGTGTGTAGCATGTTCCTCAGGAGACCACAACTTTAAAATCACTGTTCGCCCCTTTGTTTCACATAGAATTCAATGCGCTGCCTGACAGGCTAATTGCCTGTGTGGCAGATTAATGTTTTTGGACTCCTGTTAGCATTCTGACAGCTGCATGTTGGAGGACCAGTATGGGAAGCCGTTCATGTCAAAATTACAGATCCCCATATAAGCCACCTCCTGAAATGCATAGCATGCTGCAAAATGAATATGACACACACCAGAATAAATGTAATATGTGTCAAAATAATTATGATACCTGGCAGAGTGAATCTGACTTGAATCAAAACAAATATGAAACCTGACAGAGTGAATATGCTACTTTGTGATTAATATGAATAACACACACTCCGAATTAAATAAGAGATATACCTAAATATATATCAATCATACTGAAATGAATATGGCCCTCACTATAAACAATATAGCAATCACTGACACGAATACAATATGCTTCAAACAGAATGGGACATTTCTTGAAATGACTGACATATGCCAAGAGGTATATGACATACATTGAAATGAATATAACAGATTGAAATAAATATATTATATTCTGAAAAGAATGCAATGCACATTGAAAATATTATAACTTGCACTAAAATGAACATTACACATGTTGCAATGAACATGAATTGCGTTGAAATTATTGTTACCCAGATTGCAATGAATATGAGAATTTCAGAAATGAATAGAAGTTGAATATGGCTTGTGTTGAAATTAATATAAGCCCCATTGAACTGAATTTGACATGTCTTAAAATAAGTATGACCAAAGCTGAAATTCTCACAACATTTGTCAAAATTAATATAGCATGGATTGAAATGAATATGATACATATTCAAATGAATATGATATATGTTAAAATAGATACGTTGCATCTTAAAATTAATAAGACTAGTATTAATATGAATATGACATCCATTGAAATAAATATAACATTGATTGAAAGGAATATATAATATGTAAAAAGGAATATGACATGCATTGAAATAAATATGACATTTATCAAAGTGAATATGGGTTGCATTTAAAGTAATATGATACACATTGACATGATTATGATACGTGTTGAAATGGTTATGATTCATGTTAAAATGAATATAAGATGTGTTAATGTGAATGAGACATCTATTGAAATGATTATGGCATGTGCTAAGATGAATACAGCATGCTTTGAAATGAATATGAGCCACATTGTAATAATGCAACATGCCTTAAAATTAATATGACCAATGCTGAAATTAAAATGAAACTTGTCAAAATGAATGTTATGTTTTGAAATTAATATGATACACATCAAAATGAATATTGCATGTATGGAAATTAATATAACCTATATTGAAACGAATATGATCCATGTCAAAATTATGACAATTGTTAAGGTGAATAAGACATTATTGAAATGAATATGACATTCATTAAAAGGAATATGACAAATAAGTGGTGGAGAGTGAGTAAAAAAGAGTGGGAGATACAGAGATGGAATAAGGGATGAGGTATGTGGAGGGACAACTCAGGGGTGAGGGATGAAACATAAAAAGTCTATTGAGTGAGTGATGTGAAGTGATTATTGGAATTCAGAAGTTAGAGATGACTTGTATATGGGAAATAGAGGATGGCTGATGGATGGTGAGAAATGAGGAGTGAGGGTAAAGGAGGAAGTAGGACATTTAGGTCCTCCTTTATATTTTGTCGGTCGGCCCGTCCTCGACCAGAGTGACGGAGTAAATTACCACATCACCCTGATGGAGGGGCAGACCGCCACATTTTGAAATATCCATTGGCCTGATGGACATTTCAAGCATTGGCAGGTACCATAGTTCCATCTCCACCAAACATTTAAAGTAGGCCCTAAGCGTGACAGAAGAGAAGGATAAATAATGGATCAGGACTGATGAGTGAGCGCTGAGGAGTGAGGAGGGATACATGAGGAGTAAAGGATATGGAGAGGCGTGTGTTGTGTGTGGAACAGGGATTTTATACATACAGTGAAGCCCTGGCTGTATGATATACTGCAACGACCAACTGGAACTCTACTATTCCACCATTTCCCAGGTTCTGTGGTCCAAGAACATCTCGGGTCCCTTGAAAGAATATCTGTTAATTCATGATATAAACTGCATCAACCGGTTAAAGCTTGTGCTAAACATGCAGAATGGGGGAGGGATGGGAAATGATGGGAATGTGTATACTGACTAGTTCCTTAACAACAGCTCCAAATGCCATGGCACCTGAAGCACTCTTGGAGCCCCACTTTAGCTGTGATTAATGCCACTGTACTATAGAGGTGCCATCTTGAAGTGCAGAAAAGATTTCTGTGACAAGGGCGACACTTCTGGACTGTTTATGCATAATACACAGGGCCACTGGAATTATGCAGCAGAGAGAGGAAGGCCAAATTGTATGGCAGGGTTGACTAAATTATGCGTCAAGAAAGGCAAATTATGCAGCATAATGCAGCACATATTATTATTGCATTATTTTGTTATCTATTCCCAGGTTACCGTCCTCTAGGACCACGTCCAGCCTTCTGCAACTTCATCGCCCCCCTCGCCATAGACTCCAATAACTACATTTTCTTCGGTGACCTCAACTTCCATCTCGACGACCACAATGACAATCACTACCAACCTCCTCGACAGCATGAACAACATCGAACTCACCCAACTTGTCCATGGCCCCACAAACACCACAGACCCCACACTAGAACCCACATATATCTCCAGCGACTGCATCAGGTACAGCCTCACCACAGAACTCACCTGGATGACAACTCCATCATTCACTTCAACATCACCAGCTCACAAACCTCTGCCCCCAGTCTGCCCAACGCCCCCCACAGCAACTGGATCTAAGTCTCATAGACGAATGAATCAACGCCATCAACACCACCCACCCCATCTCCTCCAACAACCTAGACCAGAACGCCAGAAACTTCAACGATTAGATCACCGACTGCGCTAACAGTGTCACTCCCATCGGCAACAACATCCACAGAAGGTCCACCAAGAAGGCTACCTGGTACACTGAAAACCTAAGAACCACTATACGACATTGTAAACAACTGGAAAGGAGATGGCGCAATAGTTAGTACACAACCGACTTCAAGACAGCCCTGAACCTCTACCACAGAAAGTTGAGAGAATCAAAGAAAAAGTCCTTACCCTCAAGCATCAAATCAAGCTCCAATAATATATCCCTTCATGCTTTGCTCGTACTTTGCTGTGTTTTTGTGACTTGACTCCTTGACACACTCATGCTTCCTACCTTCATTTTGCATGATAATGCCATTTTCATCACTTGGTCCCAATGAGATCTTACCACCATATCTATCTCTCCCCTGCCACACTCATCTTCTTATGTAATTGCCTACCTGGTCCCTCTAACCATTGCAGTCTTTCTCTCAAGAAGTTACTTATATTTGGTAATGCCTTATCTGGTAGAGAATCTATCTAGCTGCAGAATCCTAACCATAGAATATTTCCCAGGAGTCAGACTAGATCCAGAAGTTTTCAAGCAGTACCCTTGAGGTGGCCACGTTCGGCTCTGTGTTGGTGGTCTCTGCGCCGGCAATGCAATGCCTGGTGCCTTTACATTTACATAAATGCCACCCTGAAGGGCTGAAGTCAGTTCCTTTCGCGACTTTCCACGCCAAGCATGCAGAGCCACGATGAATTCTGACAACTGAACTGAAATTCTAAAGTCCTTAGAAGGATGACCCCCACAATGTAAACAGTTCTGCGACATGGAGGATGGAATGACCAGTAAGCAATCTGCGGCTACATAGATACTTTACCAGATAAGGCTTAACCAAAGGTAAGTAACTTGTTGATATGATAGAGACTTCTAGCCGCGGATTCATTACCTTGGAATACAAAACCCAAGCTATGCCTTCCGGGGGGGTGGGTATGCAAAGCTGATTTAAACCAGGAAGTCCTACAGGACTGAGTGGACAAAGTGACCATCACAACGGACCGAACTGTCCAGGCAGTAGTGTTTGGTTGACATTTGCAGAGATGCCCATGTTGCTGCCTGACAGATGACCAGGACAGAGATTCCTTACTCTAATGCAGTGGTTTCAGTCTTGGCTCTGGTGGAATGAGCAAGGAAGCCCTCAGGGGGTTGCTTCTTGACCAATACATAGCAGTTATTAATGCAGGGCATTATCCTTCTTGAGATGGTCCATTTCTGCACATCCTTCAATTCCTAAGCCCCTTCGTACCCCACAAAGAGTTGATTGTCCACCCGTAACTCTTTTGTGCGATCAAGTTAGAAACTACAACTCTTTTTGGGTCCAGACAATGGAGTCTCTCCTCCTCCTTTGAAGTGTGAGGTGGAGAAAAAGAGTTAGGCAGTGTGATGCTCTGACCTACATGGAAAGGAGCCACAACCTTCGGGAGGAAGGAGGCATGTGTCCAGAGTATGAAATTGTCTGGATAGAAGCTGGTGTAGGGAGGGTTTACATAGAGTGCCTGCAATTCGCTGACCATTCTGGCTGATGTAATGGGCACCGAAAAGGCAGTCTTGATGGTTAATCAATGGCGGGAGCAATTATGCAGTGGCTCAAAGTGTGCACGCATTAAGCCCCAATTAAGCATGCTGAATGACCTGGGAGAAATGTATGTTGCAAACCTTTGAGGAAACTAGCCATAAAGGTGCCTTGAACAAAGAAGGTTGGTCTGGAAAACTCAAAAAGGATGAAATGCCCTATAAGTAACTGTGCCGAGAGCAGGGCCCGGCTGGGCCAAGAATAGAC
The DNA here is from genome assembly GCF_964204655.1 of Triturus cristatus. Classification (NCBI taxonomy): domain Eukaryota; kingdom Metazoa; phylum Chordata; class Amphibia; order Caudata; family Salamandridae; genus Triturus; species Triturus cristatus. Next base: position 851,278,415 of record NC_140588.1, on the reverse strand, counting down.
CAAACAAAGAACCTGAGAAAGGGGTGCAGATAGAGGATTAATGTTCCTAGATAAACACCATGCAACAGATTTATCTCAAAAGGCTGGTGTATACCCACTTGGTGGAGGTACTCCTAGCTGCCACAATAACATCACATACTTTGTGAGGAAGTTTGAAAGCTGTCAGCTGTTACCGCTCAATCTTCAAACATAAAGGTGAAGGGTGTGCAGGCTCAAGTGTAGGATCCTCCCGTTGCTGCACCAGAAGATTCTCTCGATGAGGCAACTTGATCGGGGGACCGATGCTTATGCTCAACAGCCTGGGATACCAGTCTCTCCTTGCCCATTCCAGACTCACAAGAATGACTTGGCCCCAGTCATTCCTGATCTTCTTGAGAACTCCGTGCAGAAGTGGTTCTGGCGGAAAGACATACAGGAGGCCAGAGCTCCACTTGAGATGAAAAGCGTCTCAGAACGAAAGACACCATGGAAACTCACCTGCACAAATTTGTGGACATGGTGCATTCTGGGCCAAGGCTCTCCCCAATCTTGAAAGAGACCTTGTACCATCTCTGGATGGAGATGCCATTAGTGATACACTAAGCATCATCCACTGAGTTTGTCTACTATGACCTTTAAAGATCCCCCCAGGTGATGAACCACCAGGAAAATGCACTGATGTTCCAGCCATGTCCAGAGATGCAGAGACCCTTCCCAAAGAGTCCATGACCCTACCCTACCTTGTTTTTTGCCGTTCAAAATGGCGTTTCTATTGTCCATGCACCAGTCTTCCCTTGATCAAAGGATGAAAGGCTTTCAATGCCAAGCTGCTCATCCCATATTGATGTGAAGCTCGAACTCTGACGGAGACCAGAGTCCTCTGATCTCCATCTCTCCCAGAGTCCGCCTCAACCAAGGAGTGATGCATCGGTCACTGTAGTCGGCTCTGGTTGAGGAAGGTAGAGAGGGCTGCCATTGACCCAATCGTGGTTCGTCAGTCGCCATTGCACATCTTTCACAGTTACCTCCAAATTCTGGACTATGTTGGAGAGATACACCTGAAACTGTGCCCAGTGGAACTTCCGGTCCCACTGCAGAGTCCGCATATGCCAACAAGCAAGTGTTACAAGCAGGATACAGGATGCCATGAGGCCCAACAGCCTCAGGGTCATTCATTCCGAAATCCAGGATAGTAGCTGACACATCTGTATCATAGACTGAATATATCTGGCTCTCTGAAACTGTAGGGTCCAGAACAGCTCTGATGAAAGGAACATTGATAGTGAACCTCCAGCAAGTGCAGGAGGTTCGCCGTAGTCTTGAGGTTGGAGACAACTGCCAGCTTAAACGGCCAATCATCGAGGTATGGGAAGACTGGAATCCCTGCCCTCCGCAGATATGCTGCAACCACCATTATCACCTTGGTGAACACTCAAGGGGTGCTGGTAAAGCTGAAAAGGGGCACAGCAAACTGAAAGTGCTCTTGGCTCACCGTGAATGGTAGTAGCGTCTGTAGACAGGCAGGACGGGCATGCGGAAATATGTGTCCTGCAAGTCCAGCGCTACCGTCTAGTCTCCTGAGTGCAGGGCACACAGGACTTGAGCGAGCATAAGCATTTCTACTTTTTCAGAAATAAATTGTGAAGGCGCAGGTCTAGGATAGTATGAAGGCCTCTGTCCTTTTTGGGCACCAGGAAGTAGCGGTTATAGAATCCGTGACCTACTTCTGATTCCGGCACCCTCATGATTGCTCCTTGGCCAAGAGAGCCAACACTTCCTGATGGAACAAGGAGAAGTGGTCCTCCATCAGCCAGTTGTAAGTGGATGACATTGATGGAGGGGTCGTCACAAAGGGGATGGAGTAGCCCCTTTTGGCAACCTGCAAAACACAATGGTCAGATGTTTCCAAGTTCCAGTGGTGCAGCTGGTGGCCTATCATGCCTCCCACTGGATGCCCATGATGGTAGGAGGGCAAACTAAAGGGGTTTTGAGGCTATGTCTGATGGGGAAGGTGGGGTTACAGGCCAGTCCTTTGGCTACCTTTCCCAGGTGGTCTGTGGGACCTGCATCCAAATTCAATAAAAAGGCTGGGAATGTATGAACGTGGTTGAAAACCCCTTCTGTGGCGGAAAGTGAACTGAGGTTGGCAAGGGGCCAGGGAGAAGCGCAAGGACATGGCTGAAGCTCTGCTATCCTTAAAGTGCTCCAGCAGTGAGCCCTCCATCTTTCCAAAAAGAAAAGAGCTCTCAAAAGGCACATCCATAAGTGAATCTTAAGTTGAATTTTGCTGTGTCTCTTCCCTCAGCAATGACTCTGGCCTCCTCTGAGACAATAGGCAGCACTTGCGCAACCGAGTCCCAGATCATACAGGAGTATCTGCCCAAGAGGCATGCTGTGTTCACTGACCGCAGTGCAAGGATGGCAGAAAACGCAGAGAACATTCATTTCCCAAAGGTGTCCAGCCTCTTGTACTCCCCATCCAGTGGAGTGGTATGCAACACACCAGGTTTGACACTAGAGTTGGAGGCTTGGGCCTCGAAGCTCTCTAGGGTGGGGTGCTGTGTTAGGAAACTGGGGTCCCCAGCAGTGGAACAACTGTGGCATGAAATTATACCATGCACAGGAGGCCCAACGCAGGGCTTCCACCAGGCCCCTAGTAGAATATTAGTAAGAGCTTCATTACAAAGTTAGGGTTCAGATGGGGCGACTCCCGGTAGAAGCACCTCTTTCAAGACATTCAGCTTGACTGCCACTTCAGGTCCAAAACCTCAGCCTCCCTACACACTACCACAGTGAATGAGGCACCCTCCTCTCCCAGAGCCTCGGAAGAGGGAGAGACCAAGTCAGTGTCCATATGAGTTGTCCTCTGTATCGTCTAGGGGATGCTGGTATCCATAAGGTTCCACAGACCCCTTCCATTCCTTTCGCTCTTCAGGCCTGTTGAATGAAGATGGCACTGGCTTTGACCTGGAGTGCATGGTCCCAGCCCGCGCCGGAACAAGTATCAGACGATGCCCGCCTATCTCTGTGTCGGAGCCAGAAATGAGGATGGGGATGGTGCAACAGTAGTGTTTTGGTGGCGGCGCAGGAATGTCAGTACTGGAGTGGGCGCTCAGAAAGGTCTTGCTCTCAAAGGCAGCTTCGCTCCAGATTCAACACTGGATCCATGTGGCCCCACTGGCATTGAAGGTGAACCTGCCAGTAAGGATCCAGTGGGAGCCCTTCCCGAGTCTGCGGGGCCTGAAGGCACTCCAGAGGTGCCGGGCCATCCAAATATGATGTACATGACCTAAGAAAATTCTAGCAGCTGGGCAGGGGTTGTTCCGGCTCAGGGTAAGTCAGGAAAGCACGGAAGGGAGTCTGTCTCAGGCTCTGCTGAAGTGCATGGCCTGGAGTGCCGACGCTCCCGCACCTTGCCGAAGACTTACATCGGTGTGGCGAAGTCGAAGATGTCTAAGGCTTCTTTGTTTTCTTCTTCCGGTAGGACTTGCCCAACAACTTTGAATGAGACAACGACCGCTGGGTGCAGCTCGACTGTGATCTTGAACGTTGTGGGGTTGTCTAACATCAGACAACAAGGAACTTGAGGGAAAACTCCTTTACTTTCTTTGGGTCCTTGGCTCAGCAGTACTCATAGGTCTTAGAATCATGGTCCTAGGTGTGGCTCGGTCACAGATATCTGCCAGTGACAGGCTGTTATATTTTTGGTTAGGCCATATAGTGAAGCAATGAAGGGGCATATCAACAAGGGCTTTATCTCTGCATTTTTTGGCTTTAAAAGCCAAAAAAGCAGAGATAAAACTGGCACCCTATCAACAACAGGGTGCTAACATGCAAATTCGCATGTTAGCACCCTTTTACTCTACGCTTCCCCGTGCATCTCTAATGAGATGCAAAGGGGGCATTCCAGAGTAAAATAATAGGAGAAATGTCGCTAAGCGACATTTCTCCTATTATCAAAAATATCGCTAGCCCTGTTAGAGACAAAAAAAGCAGCGCTAACCGCGGTTAACGCTGCTTTTTAACGTCTGGTATTTTTCTGATGATATCCTATGGAAGGAGGATATCATGGCTAAGTTTGTCTGTCCCTATCAACAAGCTAACGTGACCCAGCGATAATCTCACGTTAGCCACTTAGCGTGAGGATTTTTATCGCTATTGAGATAAGCGTTGCTAACAGCACGCTATCTCAGCGATAAAAATCAACGCTAGCCGGCGATAATTATCCTCACGCTAAGAGCGCTTAGCGATAATTATCGCCGGTTGTTGTTGATATGCCCCTTATTTCTTACATTGTCCTCACTTATAAAGTTTCCAAGTTGTGACCATTTGCATAAATTTGCACGCACGACAGTGCTGGATTAGTTTCTCTGAAACTAAACTTGTTTTCACATCTATCTTCACACAACATTATCACAACACCCTGAACCTCATGTACAAGGTCTTGTTCCTCACTACGTACAACTGTCAACACTATCTTCATCCACGGGACGACAGGGCTTTCTCCATATCCACATCACTAATCTATGTGTACATCGCAAGTCTGCTTTCTATTATAAAAGATGAGCAACCTGATAGATTAGTAGAGGAGGTACTTCCGCTGACAAAGAGGGTCCTTGCATGCAGAGAAATCATCACGCAGCTACCTGACATCTCGTGAGGGGTGTCCAGTTTGTAACCAAAATGGGGTCTTCATTCTCTCTCATCAGGTAATGGGGTTGGATCGTCCCTTGGGGGGATTCTTGGCTCTACACCTACATACACTTAAAGTATGGTTCGCATAGTAGGAGTACGCCCAATTACTGTCTTGTTTATATGCCTGCATATATACATTGTTTTAGCACCATGGTAGAACTCTACCTACGATTTATGCTTTTGGTGCTTGTGATCACGTTTATATGCTTCTGTCTCCTAATCATTGCAGCACTCGTATTTTATGCAAGAATAACATTGGTTCAATAAATATTATTGAAACGTCCCACTGTGTATTCTCTGCATATTTCTCTGAGAATAAGGTGGACCCCTTGCCCAAGCTAGAGAGATAACTCTGCAGGACTGACCATATAACATTTAGATATTTGATAACTTTATATATGAACCTTACAAACCTTTTATGCAGATCTCAAATCTGCAAGCACTAAGAAACTCGGCTAACTAAATTTAATGCTAGCAAAACTTGGGCATCCTTACAGATAACAGTGTCAATGATCTGATAATGTATCTCCTTTATCCGTCCAGCGTGGGTAGGCTGCCATTGATCTGACTCCATGCTATAAATTCAAAAAAGATTTTTTTTTTTTAATTGTCAACTTCATAAACGCTCTGACCTTGAGAATCAGTCCATCCTTCCCTTCCACTGTGAAACACTTGTTTACTCATCTGTTATCACTACCATTCCAACAGGATCCCCTCCCTATGAAATATCATTAAAACTTAATTTACCTCTTTTTTCCTCCTATGCCGCTCATTCACTAATTGTGTGTTCTTTGCAGGAAAGAAAGTGCTATTTAATTCCTATATCTATAACTATAAAGCTATAAATTCCAATTGCTGCTTTTCTCTATTGGAGCAACCCAGTTTCCAAGAGAACATACAGGACAGGTCATCTGACATCTACAACACCATACAGAGGTGCCTCCGGCTATCACAATTTACAGACAACACCAAAGCCCATGAAATTACACATATTCCAATTTACCATATTAAACAGTAATTATCACTACTACTTATTCCTGTTCCACTATGCTAGTTAATCAGATACCTCTGAAGATCAAACAACAATCCAGCATTCAACATTGTAACTTTTCAGTTCTGTCCAGATATAGTTGTTCTTTCCCATACTCCAAATAAGAATGTTAGACACACCACCGGAGACAATAAAGTGGACACCATGGCACCACAGACATGCAGGGCATGAAGCTGAAAGCAATTTGCATATTACACCACTATGTCCACAAATCATAACATTTTACAGGAGTAAACTTGGGAAAAATCATGTCACCATATTTTTTTATTTTTGTGGGCGTATCAAAGTATTATTAAGCAGGAGCAAAGTGATTTACAGCTGTTAAATAACTATTTTGTGTTCTGTGCATTTGTAAATCTTCCCATTAACACAAATAGATTTGTGAAACAGGTCAATAGTATATTAAAAGTTGCCATCTCAACTGCAAATGCACATGAAGCTATTTATTTTTCACCCTCCAAATGAACAAACTCTGCACACCAGTTGGTCATCATACGCTCAAATAAGGCATTAAAGCCAAATTTTCGTTCAACATCTAGATGTTCCATTACCATAACATGTCCATTCCATATCTGAACCATTTAGAACAAGTGAACCTAAACATGGCAACTGAACTGAAGATTGGATCAGATAGTTCTACCTCAACCAAGCACTACTGATTAGGTATCACTATTAAACAATGGCAAACACAAGCCCCACACAATACTACAAAGTACTGTTACAGCGTTAATTAGTTTTCCCATAGCTGAAATGGGCTTCCGTACCAGAAATCGCCCCAGGACCATAATAAGAGTAAATGTAATACAGAGATCTTCATGACTTCGTACAGCACCATAACATACTCTATTAATGTTATACCATGTTTAAAACATATTTTACCGAGGATTCTCAGATTTATAGCAGGGAACATTCCACGAGCACCTCAACTGTAAAAGATGGAACACTGGATAACTGGCATTGCCTCCCGTTATCACAAGGGAAAAGGGTATGACAGTTGTATAGAGGCCTTTAAGACTAACCATGTGTTGTGTTAAACAATGAAAGACGTAACTTTTTTTTGTATTTCTTTATTTTTATTTGCATTTTATATAAAGAGCTGAGAGGCAGAATTCTGTGTAGTCATTGAACCATTATATCATCGCATAAAACTTTTCATTCAAGGAGCCACAACTATGAATAAGAACAAGTTCACAGTAAAGCACAACAATGCTGTGGTATTTCCTAATATGGCAGTTTTGAATACAAAGACCCACTCCAATGGACAAATTCAAAGAGAAAAGAGGAATTGTCAGCTATACGTCGCATCAATTTGGCTAGATGGACTCGTTGACAGCAATGGCCAGGGAACTAATATATATATCACACATCGTCTAAGAAGGGGAAGGAACTTGGATTTGTAGGTAAGTTAAGAATGGTTCCCAAATGTCTATAGGGCGGGAGGTCAGCGGCATTAATTTCCAGTAATAGGCCAATTGCTCTTGACAGTAGGTGACGTCTCATAACTAGGGTTTTCTCCCCCAACTATTAGCATTTTGACATTTGAACTTGAAGCTAGAGCATGGCCGTGAGGTGTCAATGTTCAGGTGGGATGTCTATTACATAACACAATAGACTGAATAGTGGAGTTGGCGATAGTGAGTGACAAACTTACTGGTGGATAGTGTGATGTATTTCACTTCTATAGTTTGCAAATTTGGGGCACTCCCAGGCTATGTGTAGGAAGGAGGCTTGGGGGGAACTGAGCATCGCACACAGCGTGCCTCTTTCAGAAGGCCCATACAATGCATCTGTTCAGGAATAAGATATAGCCTGTGTAGGAATGTGAAATATAGGAGTCTGAGTCTGTAATTGAGCGAAAGGTCCCCCAGTTGTTCGCAGCAATAAGTCCATTGTGCCTCCGTAGGTGGGGGACTATGTCTGCTGCACACCCAGCTAAGGCCATGGGGCTGCGAGCAGGTGCCTTATCTTGCATGGTGGCTAACAGGTAGGTGACTAGTCTACGAGGGAAGGCATTTGTCAATATGTATTCAAAGGGCATGTAGTTTAGGCGGAGGTTCAGGAAATGTAGTGTGTTGTGCCATGCAAGTGGCACGAATCTGATAATAGATGAGTGTGTCGAGCATGGTGTGTTCTCCTCCAGTGCAAATGGGGGGGTAGAATTGACAGTCAGGGTACAAATCACCGTATGTAAATAATTTCCTGCTATGTGCCCGCGCTTAAGCACCATCATCATGTAGGGCTGGCAGCATTGGATTGTAAGCTGAGGGGATGGAGGGGGCATATAGGCAGGGTCACTGACCCCAGCAGCGGAGGCCCTCCCATGCCCAACAAACACACTCCACGGTATTGACCTCTTCCCGTGGAGAAAGATGTAACTTTGAGAGTGTTTTTGTTTATTGAGACAGGAATTTCCCCTACATGGTGTACAGCTGTGTTCTCCTGCCCTGAGTGCCCGGTTGCAAGTATCTGGTTTCTTGATTTTTGATATTTGGCCCTAGCTTCATCATAATGTAGATTGTGCAATGAGGCCTAGGCCTGTACTTTGACATGAGAGACGCTCTGGACATGTCCGGTGACCTGGTGGGGAACATCAACCGTACTATAATTTACTGAAAGAGAACTACTGTCCCGTCATAGGTTTAGAATGCACATAAGTGGTGGTAGCTTACCATGCTTTGTGAATCCATAGTTCTGACCAGCCCTTTTTACCTGTATTAGTGGAGAAGAGGCCTACTGGGCCACTCATGTAGCATTCCATGCACTAACCTAGATTCTGTTGCTATTGTGCCAACTGTATGTTATGCGTTTGTGTCATGTGTGGTACACGTGACCCAACCTGGGCCACCCACACCCCCCGAATGGGCCCTGGTGCCACTCACCGGCCCGATGCCGCTCGGCACAGCACAGTGCACGTGTGCAGAAGCTCCCCTGACACTACTTATTATGCGAGAGCTTGGCCTGGAGCCCCATGCCCCGAATCATGCACAGGCAGTCACCTGGACCCGAACCTGGCTACACTGCTGCACAGCCAACAGCTACCTCTACAACTCAAGCTGCCTACCCCCGTGGCTGCGAGCCATCCTTGTGCCGCCTGTTTCTTCGCTCTAGAGAGAAACCTCTGTGTGCCCCTTGCTTCAGCAGAACTCTGCCTTGTGCTGCTGGCGTGCCTGACCCGCCCCCTTGCAGCTTGTATACCAAGCCCACTCTTGCCCACTGTCCACAAGGTCATGGGCGGGAAAACCACCAACATAGCGAAACAAGCATTTGTAATGCAATAGGTCTCGCATTTGCGAGATTTTGAGCTATTGGCGTTGTAAGTGGCAATGCCTTTTATTTATGTGTTTTGAAAACCTGCGACGACTAGAAGTACAAAGTGCATATAACTAAAAGGCATTGTCATTTACAATGCCAATATGTTGGAAAACGAGGCAGCATCTGTGAGGCCTGCACAAATAACATGACTACATTTGTCCTTCGCTGGGAACCAAACACCCAATTGTAGCGCCTGACTCTCAGAGGGTAGCGTTGCAGAGCAGTCCGAGGCTTACTCAAGGGAGGTGGTGTGGGCTAGTAATCGCCATTTACAGGTGCGCAAAAATAACACTCAATAACTGATTGTCCAGTCTGTACTTTGCTTTATAAAAGTAAGAGTACATTTATTAAACACACACACCACTCAATACTATGCACCAATTTACAAATATACATAAGCTGTTGGAATTACTTTGTGACATTGCATAACATCTCCACCCCTTCCGCAGGGGGGGTGGGGTATAGTACCACCACTCCCATGTATGCACATCATATTGCCCCCAATGCAGTTGGTTGAAGATAGCCTGGGGCGAGGGCCCGGCGCCCTAGCACCATCCCAGTTTCGACCCCCCCACCATTAGGAGGAATTTCTGGCAATATAACCTCACACAAGTACTTCACATTACACATGTGACCTTCAGTTCCTCTAAAAGAAATAACATTAGTAAAAGTATTTCTGATGCAATTACATTTCTTCACCTCCAGGGGATGCCCTTCTCTAAACATCCCCTACTCAGTCCTTCACTCCATTATGCACTTCTCAACCCTCCTCCAGCTGTAGAACGAAAGGTCCAACCCAAGAGGAGTTAAAATGCTGGCTGATCCCTTGAGGGGTTATTCCTTTCAAATCCCTAGGAAACTTAGGGTAACTTTTCTCTTCGTGCTGGGGGGGAGACTGCGCATTTCCAGCAGCTCCTCCCAGCACCTTTTCAGAAGTGAGGATGACCCTTCTCCTCTGGGTGACCACCAGGCACCAAAAACGATACCTTCCCCATGCCTTGCAAGGCATTATGGGGCGCTTGAGGCTCCTTCTTATGAATATTTTATTAGCGGCTCTCCCGCTGTGCCGGGGAGAGCCGCGAGGTGGGCCTCCGGCCGCTTCTTGGGCCTCGGTGGGGGGCCCGGTCCCACCCGGACCACCAGGTGAGCGTAGGCGGCTCGGGGAGCCCACCCCCGGCCGCTCCTCCTCTTTTCCGGGGCCCGGTCCCACCCGGGCTCCTTGCACCGCTGGTGGTCTTCCTAGGGGGCCCCGGTCCCACCCGGGACTCCCGCATGGCCATTTGTGGGAGGGCAGCCCGGAGAACCCACTCCCGGCTGCCCCCGCCAGCTCCCCGCCTGGCCAGCACCTATGTGTGCTGCCGCGGGAGCCGGTACTCCGTTCTGGTCTGCCCGCTCCGGCGGACAGGCGGGCCAGTCTTCACCGGCTTCGCCGGGCTTTGGGGGAGTGTGGCGTCACTCCCCCCCACACGCCAGTCATCACCGCGGGGCCCGGAGTCTTCTTCCCGGGGGCACGACGGCGCTCCCCGCTGCCAGTTCTCCACACGGGGCCCGGAGATGGGGTCCCAGGCCCCTCCCCCTGCTTCACGGGCAGCACGACGGCGCTTCCCGGCTTGCGCTTCTTCACCGGGGGCCAGGGTGGGCTCCTGGCACCCTGTAGGGGTGAATGTTCACGGGGAGCGTGCGGCACTCCCCGGCCTTGCTTCGGGGCACGGGGATGGGGTCCCGGGCCCCCTCTGATCACCTTCACGGGGGGAGTGCGGCAGCACCCCCCACCGGCTTGACTTCTCTTTGGGGGCAGCCCCCGGGACCTGGCCCACCCGGGGGCCTCTCTGAGACCGGCGGCAGAGCCCCACGTGCTTCATCGTCGGTCTTCCCAGGGGTCAAAGGTCGCCTACCTTCCGGGGGGCCATATCTCAGCCCCTGGGGGTCCGATCTGCCCCATTTTTGCATCTTCTTGCTCCTGGTGGTGCCCGTCAGCCACTGGGAGCACTCTCCTTTGCCCTCCGGGTCTCCAAGAGGGTGGATTGAGCAGGGAGCTGTCTTCACTGGCTCCCTGTGCCAGCCTTTCGCCTGGCTCTCCTTCTTGGCCTCTCTTCTCCCTGCGCAGAGGCCACTGCTTCTGCGCACCGGTCCTGGGCTCTTCTGCTGGTGCTGATAGGGTCCTGGGGCAGTCAGGGGGTCTCTCCTTCCAACTGCCCATTGCACCAGGCTCCAGCACCTTCAGCCTCAGCAGACCACACCCCAGAGAGAGCTTCTCTTCCTGTGCAAGCACTTTTTAAAAGTTGAGTAGGGGGCTGGCAGGAAGTCTCTGTTGGTCCTATCAAACAGCGACACATCACTTCCCTGCCCCTGCTCCCTCCTTCTTGTCCAGCCTCTGGACTTGTTCAAAATGGCGTCATCCAGGGTCTCTGGCCACATGTCTCTGAAGCCCCTTCCCCCCACGCTGCCTTCCCTCCTTGGTGCAGCCTGGTGCCTGGCACCCAGTGACAGCTGCTAATGGATGAGCCTGTAGCCCTACCAATCTTCTCTTCGTGGAGAGGAGGCCCTAGCTTGTGGAAGAAAGGTTATCAATCCATCCAACTGAGGTCAGCCCTCAGCCTGGGTCTGGTCATGGCTGGCTCAGAGAAATATGACATTTCTGGACGACCCAAAAGCAGTACAAATATGACTTTGGACTCTTCAGAATACTCCTTTTCACATCCGCTACAATGGACTTAAGTGTGTGTCTGGAATCTGTAGGCCTAATGGAAGTTAATCTAGCCCATGGGCTCCACATTCCCATAGGGGAATAATGAAGTAAAAAAACAGTAAGAAACACTGACTTTCCCTGGCATGTTTCTTTCCAGTGTATAAAGCCTATTTCATGTCACCACCCAATACTGCATAAGTGCTGCCACACCATTCACTTTGTAGCTGCTCCTGGACTGCGCACGCTAGGAATCTCCCCTGCGCAGCCCATACACGTGTGCACACGCATGTACACATGTGTCTGCATGTAACCAGCCCGGTGTCCCTTACTCCAGCTGCTGCGCAGTGGCCTGGTCAAGCCAGGGGGACACCAGTAAAATCCCCATGCAGTCTCTTACATCCTGAGTACACTATGGGTGAGTCCCAACTTATGAGGCTCCCCCACAGTAAAAGCTCAACAATTAGGCGCTCAAAAAGCGAAAAATCCGGGCGGCCCATAGTGTCAGAACCACCTTCTAACACAATAGGTCAAAGCTTAAAAAATGCGAGACCTATTGCATTGTGAAGTACTTTTTTATACCTTCTTGCACTGCAGAACCACAGACAAATCACACTGCTATCTCTACTGTAAAAGTGCTAGGCCATGTCTTGCTACAACATGATGCGTGTGAGGGCCTGCTGGGTCCTCAGGGTTATTTACAATACCACAGGGCACTGACAGGCAACGTGGTACTCTGAAGAGAGAGGCCCGGGCTCCCCTTGATTGATGCCCCAGTCACGCTGTGCGTTAAGTTAACTGTATCGTAGAACTAGTCAGATATCATATGATCGTGAGTCTAAACAAGCTCAAGAGAGGACACGGTGCATTTATGAGACAGCACAAGGCTCAAGCAGCACAGCTCCATGCACAATGCAGCTCCTCACTGAGGCAGCTCACAGATGGTCGTTGGGCGCTATAAACGCGTGACCAGCGGTAATGCAGACACCACACTAAAATGTATTAGTCTTATCCCTGATGTGTGGTACTTGGAAGTGTTGGTGATAGTCGCAAGACGTGAAGCCTGTCTTGTCCTCTCTGTCCATGGTTTGGGTGGGTGGAAGTGAACCATCTCCAGTAGAGCCACCCCCGCCAATGAACCCTGGACACAAAGAAAGAGTCTTAACTGACGAAGCACAGATTCACGAAGTGGCTCATCCTGCCTGACAGTGCCTCAAAGTTCAGATGCGAAATAAAAAAAAGTCTGTCTGAAAAGTTCCTATAAGAGAAGGACTAAGGCAAGAGAAGGACTGAGGCATGCAGTTGTTGTTCTAGGACTTCTTGTTGACCGGTGGTGGCCCCGCCCACAGGGAAGTGGAGGAATCCACGAAGATCCGCGCTGATGTACCACAAAGGCGTCTCTCCGGTTAGGTTAAACCTATGGAGAAACAGAGGGGGGGGGGTGAGGCATCACCTTGAGGTTAGTGAGGGGCACAGGAGTACTCCCTGCCCACAGGGTAGCCCAGCTGTTGCCCTGGTGGAGGAGCGGTCCATAATGAAACACACTGAATAACCAGCACGACTGCACTATGGTGCGGGGGAGAGGGGGAAGGCGTGTGTGGGCCTACCCGAGCCCTTGGTGAGCCCTACACCCATATTCAGAACTTTGCTTTTTAATTAGAAACTTATTTCATGGCACATCACATTTCTCACGACAAGGGATTACTTATTCAGCCTACTTTTTGCATGTATATGCGTTTTCATGTTGTCTTAATTATAATTTGTGCATATTTTGTATTTTATTGTACCAATCAAAAACATTAGTTAGTAAACAGACACAAGAGACCACCGCCCTTCTGCTTTGGTTCTATAAATGACTTGACATGCCCTTCAGGAGTGAACTTCTCAACATGAGTTGTGACAGAGTAAGTAAAATTCTCCAGACACTTTTGATTTGTTGTATCCAAGGACACCTGTGAGACACCCTCTCGCCGTCTTCTGAGTAATCGATTCCTTTCTGCCACCCATTCTGTAAATAAAAATATTTTATTACCATATTTCTTCCTCTAAGAGTCTGAGAATGATCTCATATGTATTTATAAATAAGACCAGAAAAACTATACAGTCAGGTGAGCTAGACGCGTGACAAACTCGTTCTGCCCTGGTTGGTTTTCCAGAAACACCACAGGCCTGTTGGGAGACCGACAGATCTTCTGTACTGAGTCAGTTTGTCTTTGAACACAGCCTGCCTTTTAAATGCATGTCTGAGAAGATCCGGAGCGTTCATATTTTTTAAACCCCCTTTGGCAGCAGACAAATTAAGATGCCACAAAGTGACTGATTTTTAGAGGGGATATGCCTTTTGACACTGGGCAACACAAGATAATATCCACGGACAGCTGTGAGACACCCTCTCGCCGTCTTCTGAGCAATCGATTCCTTTGTGCCACAAAAGAAGAAAACTAGGAATGTGACAGCGCGCCATGCGCGCGTTGTGCTCCGCGAGCCGTACACGTGCACATCTCCTGTCCCCTTCTCAAGCCAAATCGACAACAATAGATCTCGCAAGCGAGCAGCACATGTCGTAGGCGAGACCTAAAAAGGGGGGGACCCCGACACGGACCCATACCCCAGTACCACGGGTCTATAAGAGTTAGAAGGCTGGAGAGCGATTCCAGCAGACACCCAAGGGCCCGCCTCCCTCTTCTCCCAAGCAGCTCACCCCCTAAATGATTATACAGGTGATGGGTAACTACATAGGACCGTAATACCCTATCACTGCGTCCCTGGGCACTGGTCTATAACCTGCACACCTTTAAAAGCCATCATATCTTCCTGAAATATAAGCCTAACCCCATGCGCGATGCACAGGTAGTATTTAACAAGACTACTCACCAATGTTGAGCCGCTGTCTTGCATTTCGCATAGTTTTCAGCGAAGGGGATACTGCTGCTGATCGTGCAGATGCTGCCCACCCATACACGGGGCAGCCGTGATCGTCTGCCCACAAGAGGCCCGGAAATGGTGCCCGGAGAAAAGGATTCCGCTGAGGGTCTGTGATCCACTGGGGCGGCGCTCAGACCAGTGTTCGTGTCTGAGGCCGAGCACCAATCGTAATTAAAAGGCCCCCCAGCCTTGCGGTTGTGCTGGGGCAGTGTGCAGCCCTGTGTATGCCAATAAAGGGGCTCCTTCGCATACGACCAGCGGTCGGGTGTCAAAGCACGCACTCAAATGCTTGTACATTGTGCGTCACCCTTGACCCCAGCAGCTGGGGTGTGCGCCGCATGGACTTGGACCAGGTGGGAGGCCCCGACTGAACCCAAGGCCCGAACGCAGTCCAGGGCCTGCGCACAGTTTTTTAGGTCTCGCCTGAGCCAGCGCTTTAGCGCTGCTCTGGCGAGAGCTTTAGTAAGCGGGATTTGGAAGTGCAGACTAGTGGCTTTTCAGGCCTCCAAATACAGTGCATGTGCGCCGGGCGCACGCACCATTTGTCAGCCTGCCTGATCACTTTAGCGGCCGCTTTGATGTTCTCAGTGAGCCGCGCGGCCACAGAGAACATCAAAGCGGCCGCAAAAGTGCTCACCATTTGCCACCCCCTCCCTTATCCCACTTCCTGCTTGTTAATTGAGCCAGGGTGACATGGCTGCGCCTTTCTTTTATTTGCCCCTCTCGTGCCTACTGTTGTAAGCAGGACAGGCTCTTCCGCAAATTTAAAAAAAAAATTGAACGAGCATGGCATGCCTCAATGGCGGCCGCGCTTTTATTTGCTGTGAATTGCGATCACCGAAGCAGGCACATGCAATTTTTGTCTGTTTATTTACTAATGTTTACAATAGCGGAACCCGTGCTTTAGTTTAAAGCATCTTAAGCTAAAGCGCGGATGCCGCTATTGCTTCAAAAGTAAAAAAATAGACACAAAATGATTTTTTTTTCTATTCCTTTACTTTTGAAGCAATAGCGGCACCCGCGCTTTAGCTTAAGATGCTTAAAACCAAAGCACGGGTGCTGCTATTGTAAACATTAGTAAATAAACAGACAAAAAATGCATGTGCACAGCTGCTAGCCTGCTTTCTAGCATCCCTGGCATGGCAGGCGTTCCTCCCCCTCTCTCACCCGCTCCTCCCCCTCCCTTACTGCATGACAACAGACAACAAGCGCCACTGGGCTCGATCCTCCCCCTCCCTTACTACATGACAACACCACTGGGCTCGAGAGTCATTTTCTCTCTAAAGCCCTGTTTGCAGGCCATTGTTCTTCTTCTCTAGAAACAGCTACGGTTACTCTCACTTCATAGTCAAGACAAATCTCCTAATGTGCCTAAAATCACACGGTGTGTCGCTTGTGGTAGAGCGCAGATCTAAAACCCTAAGCCCCCTTATTCCTGCTTTTCTAAAAGTTTTTCTCTGGGTTAGGGGATGTTCTAGTGACTCAAAATGCATTTCCCCGGGGCGTGCTGTGCAGCGGGTGATGAAAGCCGCAGACTAACAGACCGCACCTGCCATGTGAACGCCGGCAACAAACTAACAACACGCACCACGGATAATGACAAAGAGCGCAGACATATGTCTCCTTAACCAGGGACCCCGAAGAGACGCGACTGACGCCCTCGCTCTATGCGCCGGCCTGTATCTGCTGATCTCGGCCTCCTCTCACCAGTCATTGGCGCACACTTCTGTCATACTGGAACAGTCCCAGCGCATTGTGCTGTCTGATGACAAACTGTCCAGCAGCACCACGCTCCACTGTTTACAGCACTTAGAGGGGGCAAAAATCTTTAGCAGTAATCAGAGCTGCCCTTTGGTCAGAGAGCGCCCTGGGCATAACTTCGTTTGGCACCCCCACACTCGCACTCTGCCTATGGTTTGACATTTGTGTAGGAGTGGGAGGGAAGTGGGGCCAGACTCAGGAGCGTCATGAAAACAAAAACAAACAAAAAGCAGCCAAGGACCCAACAGTCTTCTCTACAAGTGTTTAAATTCACTTTTCTTTGGACGCAAGTCAGATCAATTCTGCTGCGGGAGCTCCAGCACCTCTGATGGTCGGCGCCCTGGGCGTCCGCCCAATGCGCACTTGTAAAAGACCTTAAGCACTGTGGAAAAACAAGTTATTATCATTCTGATAAAGGCGGCAGAGCGTCGAGCCTGCGCAAACTTTCCCATGATGACATTCGAAGCGTAACGCTTTTTATTAAGCGACGGCCATGGTGGCCCAGCCATGCTGCACCCGCCTCTCTTGAGACCTGCAGACCTGCATCCCGGAGCTGTCTTCACAGAAATGTTCATTTCTTTAAAGAACCGGATGATTTCCTACTACAGACAGCACAGCACTACATGAGCTCTGCACCATCCGGCACGTTGTCTCGCGAGAGAGCACTGCAGCACCGGGTCATACTTCAAACAAGCATTGGCATAGCCAATAGGCCTATTTCCCATAAAAAGGGAACAAATCAAAATTACTTAAAACACTAATAATTCAGTAACAAAACAAGTTTACCACCACAACCGGCCTTCACACACAGAGTTTGCCTCTCTTCCTTTCAAAGAAATGCACACACACACACACGTGCCGTCCTGACTTAATCTTCATTAGAAAAGGACATTAAACACACCCGGCTCTACCACTCCCCATCACACATAGGTGCTCCCACCACACACCCTCATAAACACTCGGGCCACTTCTCAATCAAACATTTCTCCTTTTTGCTCATAGGTTCTCCCTCTCACTACACATAATGTTATGCTGTGTCGACTGTACATCTCTGCCATTGTGTCTATATATACATATTTTTTTCTCTCTCTCTCTCTCTCTCTCTCTCTCTCAATACGCTGTCACCAAACACTATGAACACCTCGGGAAAGTTTGGGAAGTCACCCCCAACTTTGAAACCACTTGCTGTTTCAGAGTGTGTGCTGTACACATGGCAATACCTTGACACAGCGGACTGTTGCAAGGAATGCTTTGAGCCTCGGAGGCTGACAGACCTCAGTCTCTGCATTAGTTCACCCCGTCTTGGTGCTGCATGAAAACAGGGTGCCCACTGTCCAGCATGAAGTGAGACATTGTGATCGGGGCTGGAGATGCTATTAAGCAATCTGCTTAGAACATTGTGATTCATTTATGGCATTAAACATAAAGGAGCACTGGCAACGCTGATAAAATGGATTTAATTTTGAGTAGTGACTAAAACTTTAAAAAAGCCTGCAGTACTGAAACAAGCATTTGCAATGCAATAGGTCTCGCATTTGCAAAAGTTTAAGCTATTGGCATTGTTCATGACAATGTCTTTTTTAATCTATTTTATAAAACAAACACATAAATACATGCCATTATCATTTACAAAGCCAATAGCTAGTGTTGCATTATTATTAGCAATGCCAACTGCTCACACTTTTGTAATGCGAGACCTATTGCATTGCAAATGCTTGGTTTTTTTTGAGTAGCAGGACAATGAAGAGTCTGCTTATCTGGATTCGAAACCAGTTATGCACAAATCACTGCAGCCTGCAATCTGTACTGTGGACATCGAGGGGCGCTAACGGCAGCGCCACCTCGCTCCTGACCTCACCGCAGCTGCCCCTAACCCTGGGCCGACCAAGCAGAACGTAGCCTGCTGTCCTACTCCCCCCCCCCCCATAGCGGCCAAGGTTTGGTTGGCTTATGTGCGACATTCCCATGTGTGCAGTGCATTTATGTGTGACATTTCAAGGCTTATGAGTGACTCTTTATTGCGAGTGAATTAAACCCTTTAGTTACAGGTGGTGGTTTAAAGGGGACTTAAAGGAACTGCAATAGCGTGAAACCATCAATCATTTGATGGTGATAGTTGCCTATCAGACCTGATACTGTGAACCACAGAGGATTTACAAGCTGAACATAGGAGCCTTCACTGTTCCTACCCAGTCTCCCCCTCCTTGGCACTCGCTCCTTTCATTCCTTGTTTTCTTTCTCTCTCCCCCTCAAGTCCACACTCTGTCCTCCTCCCTTTCTGGCTCCTCCCCCTCCTTCATTTGTCTACTCATTTCCTAATCTTCCCTTCTCCTTTTGTCTATTTTCAACTCTTTCATCCAACCTTTGTCTGTTTCATTCTCTCTCCTCCAGTTGTCTCTCTCTTCTAACTCTTCCCTGTTATCTCTCTCCTTCCCTCTAACTTTTTCATCTCCTCCCTTTCTTTAGCTCAGATCTCCAACAATCCTTTGTCTCTCACCTTTCCTCCTCCATTTTGCCCTTCTTCCTTTGACACCACTTTTCTCCTTTCTCTCACTCCATCACTCTCCTAAATCATGGTAACTCCAGTGCATATTTAGTGCTCATGCCACTTTTTGTTTTAAAGGGTGTCAGTTAGTTAAAGTTTTGTTCCCAAACAGTTCTTTATCATGTATGACACCTTATTCTAGTTCTGACTTCTTAGGCTACATAATGTTGCATTTTGTAAGTCATAGATTCACTGTTCAAGTTTGGCATTCAACTGTACATGTCCAGGTGCACACGCTTTTAAGCAATGCCATCAGAAACAAGGAAAGAACAATGCCGAGAGGAGGAATGACTGTTCTAAATCATGACATACAATCCAGTAGAAAACCGAGTTCACTACAGCCTGTCCAAGGCGTAGAGAGGGAAATAAACTATGACCGCTTTGGTGTCTGTTGGGACTTCCATGAACTCGAAAGACATAATGTGTGCTATGAGACTTGTAGCGAAACCAATATGATTATAGAAGTGTGTGAACCCTGAGCTTCTCCCTTCATAAGAAGTGTAAAAACAACCCCGGTTTGATTGCTTAATTGTACTGTTGTACACAATCACTTGTTCGTAGCAAAGGTTGAGCACAGCAGTGAGCTTGGAGATTGCGACCACTTCTAGTGCAATGGATGAGTTGTCAGAACTTGATATTTAGAATTTTATGCTAATACTTTGTTAAGGTTGTAAAAAATGTTGATCTTTTTAAAATGTACATACAGCTGGTTAAAAAAATCACGAATTGTCAGATGGCTGTAAATAGAACCAGCTTAGTTTACGGTGGAAATGCAGGCACACGCTCAGCGGAGTGGTGGTAGTGAATACATAGCTTTTATGCAGATTTAACCCCCAGCAGTCCTAGATTGCTCATGAAATTGTGCATTTGGCAGAAAACAAACAGGCAAGGAAGATGCTACCTGCTGCCTGCAGCACAAGAAGGATGATGAGACCCGAGGGTGTCATGACTGTGAACCACGGCCGTGACGAGTCTCCGGCAGACGGTCCCACTTACTGTCAGCTCAGCCTGAGGAGAGTGCGCTACTTACAGGCTGACGCTGTAAACTTAAACAGATTTCCAAAAAGGTTGAGTGTCCAGCAGCCGGGTCAGTCATGATGAGAGGGGTTCCCCTCTGGCTACACAGGTGGGCCCGCGCCCAGTCCTAGCCGAGCACTGCATTTGTAGGGGGGGGTTCGGACGGGAGGAGGGAGGGTGCGGACGGGCGTGCCCCAGGGCAGGACTGGTCGTGTGAACCAGTACCGGCTGGCCCGGCCCTTGCTGCTTGACAATCTAGCATCCCCAAAAGGAGGGAGCGGAGTCAGCCGGGAACCGGCGAATCAAAAAATACCTCTGTCCGTGTTTCCCATAAGAGTGGTGATAATGGCGCTTAGAACCGGGGCCTGATCCATCAACGCATGCGCTCCCCCACTGAGCTGCGATCCTGGCGTTGCTTCGGTCGTGAGCAAGTCCGTACCCCACCCCCGACCTGTGAGCACAGACACTCAGAACTGTGAGACTGCAAGACAGACTATCCTGTCCAAGCCACAGATCCGAGAAGGCACAGGAGTCTCCCACAGCTTAGCGAAGGCACCCCCCACCTGGTCGTTCCACCCGGATCCCACAAACTTAGACCACACCAATTTCACTTTATGGCAGAATTGAGGCCGCAGTTTATTAGGCAGTTTAAACTTACAAGCGATCCTTCCACCTGCGTTACTTCAATTTATTTGAAAGCATGTGACCTCTGTGCCATAGCCAGAAGCACTGTGCCCTACATTCAGTGCCGGCCATCATTCATTTCCCCACCCGGTGACCTTTCACTTCCGGTGCAACCACACATTTCGTTCCGGGTAAGCGTCTGCTTCCAACCCGACCGGGTGACCTTTCACTTCCGGTGCCCCACACATTCCATTCCGGGTAAGCTTCTGCTTCCAACCCGACCGGGTGACCTTTTCACTTCTGGTGCAACCACCTTTGCTTCCGGGTAAGCATCTGCTTCCAACCCGACCAGGTGACCCTTTCACTTCCTGTAGGTACCACCATGTATTTCCTTCCGGGTAAGCGCCTGCTTCCAACCTGACCGTGTGACCTTACCCATCCGGTGCCATCACGCCTCCTAACTTCTTCCGGGCCACAGGCTCCGCCCTTGACTATTTTCTTCCGGTTCAACCTCCAAGGCCATTGCGGTAGCTTGCCAGTGCCCCCTGGGTCCTGACTGTTACCTGTTTGTGGCTTGTTCTAGTTCGGCAGATGGTAAGTTTAAGTAGGATCGCTTTGTAAGTACCGCCAAGCCTTTCTGGGAGCTTTCATTGCTAGGAAGCCCCCCCCCCCCCCGCCGCAACTGCGCCTCAATTCTTCTAATACCCTACAACGGTTTGTATTAAATATTGCCCATATGCACCGAAGAACATTTGGCCTGACTTTTTTTTTTTTTTTTTTTCTTTCTTTATAGCTCCCTTCTTGGGATGGAGCCCCTGCCAGGGACCTCCAGGGAATAATCTCAGAGTAACCCACTTTGTGTATTACATGCTGCACTGTGCCTTACCTTCAGTGCAGCTCTCCTTGCCCTGGTGACCTATCGCCTGGGGACGCAACCCTTCGCTTTCACTCCGGGCAAGCTTCTGCTTCCAGCCCGACCGGGTAACCTTTTACTTCCGGTTGCCAAGCACTCCTTGGGTAAGCGTCTGCTTCCAACACAACCGGATGACCCTTTGCCTTCCGGTGCCCACACACTCCCGGGTAACCAGCCGGTTCCCACCCGGCCGGGTGACCTTTCACTTCCGGTGTCCACACATTTCCTTCCAGGTAAGCGTTTGTTCCCAGCCCAATCCTGTGCTTCTTCCGTTCCGGTGCCCACCCTCTTTATTACCTGGGCAAGCCAATGTGCTTCCCGCCCGCCAAACCTCGTTGACTGTTCCTCCACCCCTCTCTGCGAAGGTGATCCGGCAACCGTTACCCCACTTCTTCCATGCCGCAGGGAAGTTGTCCCCTACCAAGAGTCAATGATCACAACATTAGCATTTGTTGACCAGGTGCGGCACGTTTTAATCTTTAAAGCAGTGCACCCTTGACCATTAAACGCACAATGCTGTATTCCTCCTTAATTGCCACCAGCTCGGTCTGTAGCCCTTGAAAGGTCACAGTATTTGATCACCCCAATACCGCTCTGCACTCTGTGAAGTAGAACAAAAACACAGCAATGGTTACTAACAATCTCTTAGGAATTACTTTAATAAACCGCTTAAGCATTACATTTTTTAATAACTTTTTGCACCAATGTCCACCAAAGTTCCCCTTGAGCTTCTGGCATCCCATATTTCTGGGTGAGGATGTATTCTAGTAAAGGACTCCCGCCTGTTATTATTTGTACCCAACCGGGAGCCTAACTGGGCAATAATGGCTGTCCACCTCTATGCTATATACACTTATTCAGGGTCACCTGCTAATTTTGATCTGCTTTATATGGCTTAATGAGAAGGCTATGTTGTCCGGTCTGAATTAGCTATACCTAACAAACAAAAAGGGGGGGGGGGGCAGATTCCTTTTTTTTTGGTATTGTACCAGTCCGCTTTACATTGCATACTCCTGCCCGTGGATCCTTTGAGATGCAGGACCTATATTTACTTGCAACCTTGGCCCACACCATGTCTTTCTTTTGCATATTTATTTGTTTATACTCCCTTCTGTATTGCAGTTGGCCTGAAACTTTAACGTTGCATAGGCGACTCGACCAGACGTCTCATGTTGGTGCCTTGAGTTTTGGGAAGCACAAGTATTCAATCCATAAATTGACAACTGCTGTTGCTTAGATTTCCCTTTATTATCATTTTTTTTTCTTTTCTTTTTTTTTTAACATATGTCCCAAAGCTCACAGCAACCACCTCAGCTCCCTCCACCTGCAGTGTACCGTCACTGTGCACTGGTGCTAGAACGGCACCTATGCCTTTGCAACTGGGCACAATATGCTTGTTGCCCCTCTCACCTAACCAACTGCAGTGAGCTACCAAGCGAAGTCCAAGAAAATAAAATATTGCGTCCGTGTTACTGTGGTCTTTTCCATAAGTGGTAGGTCCCTACCATTACTTAATGATAACCCCATTTTGAGGACATGCGCGCCTGTGTGCCACCAAAGACTCATTCCAACTACCTCAGTTCCCTCCAACTGCGGTGTGCCCTTCTTGCATGTTCCCATCTGTTACGGTGCACTGGCGTTCGAACAAATACCTATATCTAGTCCTGCCTATCGCGGAGCACGTCTGTGAGACGTGAGAGCGCCATGCACACCGACACCAAACATGCCATGGCTGCTGCAACACCCGATACATATCCGATCCCTCCTCCAATGCTGGACATCTCCCCACCCGGGCCCTTTAGCTCCCCCTAGGCCAGCCAGCAAGAGCCCCTGTGGTAGGCAGGAGGCTGGCAGAGTACTCTCCCTGCCATGATCCCCTCCACCCCATTCGCCACGACCCTTGTGCGTGCCTTTCATGTCACCCCCAACACTAATCTATACCATCACCACCTATAGTATCCTTCTGTGTGTACTCTTGCCGTGTTTGTGCTCACTCCACGTCCTATACTTCTGTATGTGTAACTCAGAAGCTGCTTCCTTACCAATGACGTGTATTATTCCCCACCCCTCCCCCCGGCCCATCCGGCATTGGTGTAGGCGCGCTGGGGAAAGGGGAAGGAGGCGCTAGGAGTTTCGCTTCTCCCGCACCCCTCCCACCCCAAACCCCCGGCGATGTGCCTTGCCCGCCTACTCCGAGGCCAGAGGGGCTAGTAATCATTGGTATTCCTTCTAAGTTCAGTGTCTTACTATAATCTGTGAAATGGAACTTGGAGCCGGACTCTAGTAACTATAACTATCCATCTATACGGCTCTGCTGCCGTTCCTAATAAACACCCTATTCATAGCCTTGGGGAAATGCTTCTAGGTCACTGCATTGCAACGTATATATTAGTCGATATCCTGTCCTCCAAAGGGACGATGCGTAGGCGACCATGAAACATGGCTTCCCCCATTACTGCAGGTATCATTGGCTCCCATGGTGCAACTTTCCTGCTTTTTAAAAAAAAAAAATTTTTTTTTATATAACTTACTTTTGTTCTAGACCCCGACCCCTTATGCTCGTCCCAGCGCCGTAGCCCAGTCAGCTCAGTCACCTCCGTAGCTCAGCCACTACTGACCCCACTTTTGCTCAGTTTACACAGCCCCTTCTCCGTCCGAATAAACTGCTCCTTTACTTATGATCTAAATTAGAACTAACATATTAGCCTTCTTATTCGCACCACCTGTACCCAGACTTCGTCGCACAAGCCCTTGTCAACCGTACAGCAGAGTTTTGCCGTTGTCCCCCTACCGGCACCCCCCTAGTGTTGTACCCCATGTCTATTGTTGGTAGCATTAATCCCACTGTAATATACCACCTGTACCCAATCTCTGCTGCACAACCATTGTGCGCCGTACATTCCTTAAGTTGTTAACCCACACACATGTAGCACTACTTCTCAGCGTGTGACCTACAAAAATTGCTTCACCCTCTTCACTGACCCCTAACCAAATCCCTGCCATCCTTGTACTCCCCCCCCCCCTTTGATGCTATGAAAACAAACCACAAAACATAGTTTGGCAGTGGTGGTAAATCCCTACTGAATTCCTGTTTCTTAAATCAGAAACTCGTTTCATATTGTTATGTTTGAGTACTACAATTTCTATTACTAAGTATACAAAGTGATCGATGAAATGCTTAAATTCATTAATTTGTCGGACCGTAACCCAAACTCATTATTTTACTCACCCTGCTACCTAAGTAGTTTGGACCCAGGTCCTCCCTAACCACAACACCCCCCCCATCTTCTTGCATGCCATGAACCCCCCTAATATGTAGCTCTGTCATTTCCTGCCTGCTAGCTAACGATGCAGTGACCACGGTTCAATTTGAACATGGGTAGTGAGACTTCAACGCGAAAAACACTTTCTGTGAAAGAAACGTACTGCCCTTACTTCTGCAATGATGGGCTGTAAAACAGAGTAAACCTGCCTTTAGTGTGATAAGCCTTTCTATTGACAGTGGGTTTTGATGAAGAGGAGTATTACGTCATGTTGTCACTCCTTCCTCCCTGCCTTTCAAATAAGGAAATGCTGATCATTCAGCGGCAAGCCTACAGTGTGTACATCAACTTAAGGGCCTACTACACCAGCTCACTCGAACTCTGAGTATGCTCCTGCCTTTCCAATTATAAGGCAAGGAAATAGTTTCTCACAGGCGCCAAACCTGCACTGCACAGACACGCCGTGAAGGACCGCCCCCTAGACTGTAGGCAGTAACCACCCTCGTCTCCTTATCTGATGGTCTGTGAGGAGTCTATCTTACAACGGTGAGCATTCTGCCAGCTATGTACCCGGTGCGATCGCGGCCATTAGTGCGGGTCTGATTTGTAGGTAGCTAAATTTTCCGGTGTTGGCCTGATCATATGTACTCTGTAATTGAGCAAACGTCATTATCTCCCCTTTCTTCCAGAGATCTCCGACCCCCGATATTCCTATCAGATCCCATTGTCGAAACCCCTTAATATTGCGCATCACACCCAGTCTTTTTGTGTCCCATAATGGCATGGTCTGTGTTATCTTTCCCTCCCATCCTAGCGCTCGTTGTGCCTCAAACCAAACTTGTATAGTGTGTGCCGTCGGGGCCCGTGAGGTTACGTCTCCTAATCTTGTTATACAACGCCCCCATAACCCCTACAGCACCCAGCAGATGTCCATCCACACGATATGCTGGGTCGTCACAAGGTACGTGAAGCCATTGGTTTATAACCATGAGCTGTGAGGCTCAATAGTATATTTTGATGTTGGGGAAGGCGATAACACCATCATACCAGCTTCTTGTATATTTATGCAGTGCTATCCGTGATGTTTTCCCATCCCATAACAGAATGGTCACTTCTGTGTTTATTGCGGTAAAGTATGTGGGGGAGACTGGGAAGGGCGTGTTCTGCAGTACGTATAGGACTCTAGGGAGCGCCATCATTTTGAGGAGGGCCGCTCTTCCCAGCAGCGTCGGTGGTAGGGAGCGCCAATGCTTGATGTCACATCGAAACCGTGTTGGGGGTTGTGTAAGATTTACGGCAATGAATTGTGTTCTGTCAGCTGTTACATATATCCCTAAATACTTGAAACCACTCTCCGCTATCTTTATCACATGCCCCCCTTGGAGGCCGTAGTGGGGAACCCTGGAATACATAGGGGTGTGACTTTTGCCCAATTGATGGTATACCCGGTGGCCCGCCCATATGACTTACATATATCTAGGAGACAATTAATCATGCATGCCAGAGATGCTAAGTACAACAGGATATCATCCGCGTATAGGGAGATGCGGTCTTCCCATCCTATTGCCCATTTCAAGCCACAGATAACCTGTTCTTGGCGTATCCAGGCCGCCAATTGTTCTAACACCAGCTCAACAGAAGTGGTGAAAGGGGGGGCATCCTTGTCGTGTCCCCCTCCCCAGCGGAAAGGCGGTCGATCTATGGCCGGTCACACGACCTGCGCCAGTGGTTGTGTATACAGCAGCTTGATACAGGCGCAAATCTTGGGACCAAATCCCAGGTGTCGAAGAACTGCAAATAGGAAGGGCCATTCTACCAAGTCAAAACGCAGTTCTAGCATCCAGTGATAGAATGACGGCCTCTTCTTCTATAGTGGAGCGGCGCGCGATGACACCATGTAGCCGCCGCACATTAAGGGCGGTAATGCTCTTTGGCATAAATTCGTATTGGTCCGGGTGTATTACTGTGGCTAGGTACGGCTGCAGCCTTGTTGCCAACACTTTTGCCAGGATCTTTGCCTCGGCATTAATCAAAGAGATCGGTCTATAGGATATGCATTCGTGTGGTGGTTTGTTGGGTTTATGAATGGCCACTATAGTGGCTAGTCTCTGATCTCTGGGTAGGATCCCTTTCTCTAAACTGTCAGTGTACCTGTTTAGTAAGTGTGGTACTATCTGCGTTGTTGCTTTTATATAGCTCAACCGGAATTACGGTTGGCCCCCATTGCTTTCCCTGTGTGAATTGTGGCTATCGCAAATGTTAGTTCTTCAGGAGCCAAATCTTTTCCGAGGGCTGCAACCGCAGACGGTGCTAGTGAGGGCATAGATATATCCTCGAGGAAGTCCATATTTAACCCGTGAACGTTTTTGTATTGCCCTAGCCAGTGAGCAATATTAGCTTCCCGTGCCTTTATCTCCATAACCTTTTACATTTCACCTTTAGTTGTGTGACTTGTGTTCCCACTATCTTTCGGCAGCTTGCGCCTCTTTATTCTCCATAAGCACGCAAAATGTGCTGTATTATACCGCATAAATTGTATATATATATATATATATTTTTTTTTTTTGCCGCACCATTTTCAACCCTGCCGCATACTGTAGCCCAAACCATAGTTGCTGCTTATTTATGTTATGCAACTAACAACTACTGACAAAGCCAATATACCAGACTTATTTTCAGTATGCTGCTACTTCTTGTATCATCTCTTGATGCAATGACTGAAACAGCAAAGTACAGGTCATGCGCCACACTATGCTAAGCACCCACTTTTGTGCACGTAATTTAAGCCACGCCCTTTATTATATTAGCCACGCAGCAGTTTTCGCTGCTGTACTATCCCTCACATTTAAGAAATGAAGGCGTTATCTGGGACTGTTAGGGCAGGACTATGGTATGGCAAGTTCGTGGTGGTCTTGTCTTTGTAAATGCAGGAGAGCTAATAAACTCCCATGGAAAGAGGGGATACACAAAGACAGGCTGGCTGTGAGGACGGGGGAGGCAGCCTGTGAGGTAGGGCGCCACTTGCAAGGAACAGAGGGCATGTGTGTCACCACCAGCTGCCGCCTGCATGCACATGCCACCGCCCTGGTGTGCCCACGGGCACCCTAACCACCATCTCCCCCATATTGTGCCTACACGTAGAGAGGTAACAAGTGGATGCTGAACTATCAGCAGGGGTGACAAAAGAAAAGGAGAACGGGAAAAGGGACATTGCCTAACTGGTGTTGATATTGCCCTGGCCCCCCGTAACCCCAGATCCGGAGATGCCCACGTCGGCTGGTCTGGAAAGCTGAGCCTGGCGATCGGCAAAGCCCAATTGCTCCAGTCACTCTACCAGTGGTGTAATGAAACTTGAAGGGGCCCCCCTGCAAAGATCATGGAGGGGGGGGCCCTTATGCTCCAACCCAGGCAGGAGCTCTGGGGCTAGCCGCCCATGCACGGTGCCACAGTGGGTCCCCTGCAGCTCGGGCCCCCCGCTCCACGGGGGCTGAGGGAGCTATTGTTCCGCCACTGTTTCCTATACACTGACATACATATTAGTCATTGTCTCTATGTGTGTGTGATGTAAAGTGCTCCGACACCCTCCACTGGTATGAGAGGCACTATAAATGAAATGAAATACATGTGAGAGAGGGGTATTGGCCAGATATGGGGCACTCTTTGAAGGTGATAGTGAGGGAATCATTGAAAGGCCCCAATAAACATTGTTGTAACCTGGTGCACTGTAATGTCACCATTTACTATGCTGTAAACGCTAATACCATTTAATGTATAATTAAAAACGTGTTGTAGAATGCACCATTTTTTTACATTTTCTTTGGAGGTGAACTCAAGCCCCCGGTCCTCCCCCCGCCCCCCCCCCCCCCCCCCCCAACTCCCCTTGTAGTGGCCAGGCTTGCTATGCGGCATACAGGGGCTAATCTGACCAAATTTGCCAGGCCTCCTTTGGGTACCTGCTGATACCCCTTGTGACTACTATATGGCGTCAATTGCAACGACACATGGCAGATACTGGGACTTGTGGGGCAATCTCCTGACTGAGCAACATGACCATCGGTGCTGCTCTATCTTTATAGGTAAACTGGATCTTGCATCGAACGAGATCTCTTTCTAGACCCCTGCCCCCTTCAGCGACGGGTCCATTCATTTTAAATAAAAGGGTGAGGTGTCTGCTTTGAATGTGAAGATATCCTTCTTGCCCTCAAGATGTGTGTACCTTTTTTTTTTTTTTTAATGGGCGTCTGTTAATACAGTTTTGCTCTACTATAAGTAACAGGAGATATTAGTAAACTAAATACTTGGCATTCATTTTTTCGAATTTGGAGCAATGAATAATTAGTTTCCCCCTATCGACCTTGAAACCTGCCACTATACCATTGCAGGCTCACACACACGCACACTTCAGCAGCGCGTGATTTGTTCACGGAAGTGTATTGCACACACCTCGACGCTTGTTCTTTCTCCGTCAGGAGCACGCGCCTCCCTCCCCGTGTGCGGCGCTCGTGTTTTGGCATTTTTGCGTGTGCTTTTAAAGAAGGTTAATTAGTCTTATCCTTATCCTGAAAAGCAATAGATGATCCGGCACGTCGGTTCATAGTGTTAATTTACTGTCCCATTCTGGAGCCCGGGCATGACCCATCCCGCCCACCCCTCCCTCCACCAAATTCCTCCTCCTGGACGCCATCCGTCTGCCCCCAGAACCCACAAACCAAGAGCGCCATGCCTGCCCCTTTTCCACCCTCTTGCGTAAGTGAAGGCGCTCCGGACCCAGTCCCCCGAGAGCCCTGTAGGGATCGAGAGCACCATTTATTTAGTGCATTTTTTATAAAGCGCGGACATTACCCATAGGTGTCAGAGCGCTCTTTCGCTGGCAAAGGCACTCCGGCCCCCGGCCCCGAGTCTCCTACGCGGACCCTTGAGAGTCCTCAGCGGAGCAGGGCTACACCGCTGTTCTGCCGCGTTCGTGGGCAGAGCCCAACCACCGCCTCATTCGTCCTGAATGCGCCCTGGCCCTGCCAGCCTCTGCACCTGCTTCCTCTCCCATATTAGTGCAGAACCTACCACTAAATGTCTTGTAACATCCTTATACACTCCATTCACTCATTTTCAGAAACCCCCAGTTGAGCGTGGGGGAATAAGGGGGGGGGGGCAGGGCCTGCATACTTTGCGCACACATTGCCTGCCCCCCCCACGCCCAATCACGCCTATTGTCCCCCCCATACGAAGGTGACCAGCAGCTCTGCCTCCCTGCACCAAAAACCCCCCAGGGTTGGAGACACGGCCCTCTCCACTCAGCCCCGCCTCCCCCGCATCTATCTCTCCTTGTGCAGTCTCCCCCCGTGCCTCACTGGTGTCCCCGATCAAAGACGCAACAAACAGCTGCTGGGGCACAAAACACCCCCACCCCGCCTCAGCTGAAACACGACGGCCCGCTAAATAACAACTCTCAACTGCCAGCTGCCCGTGCCTCCTCAGTGCCTCGCACCTTAAGGCTCCCCCATGCTCGTGCTCCACCATCATGACGGACCGCCGCCCTCCCATAGGTCTGCCCCTATCTGCGTGCCTCCCAAATGGGCTGCCCCTGCAATAACCCCGCTCATTCTCGCACCCCCACCTACCTGCAGGTATCGCAGCGGAGCCTGCCTCCCTCCACCCAGCGCCATGCACTGCCAACCGGCACCGAACCTTCCCGCCTGGCACCCTCCCCTTGGCTCCCCTGACCACCCCCACACCCGCCCCTCACCTCGCACAATGCAGCAGCACCTCTCTTCTCCTCTTCTCCATAACATTCCCAGGAGAAAGAGGGTGTTGCGACCCGTGCTTCTGCTTTAATACCCCACCACCTCTCGCCAAATTCCTGTCTTAAATTTATGGCTGGGCTGAACCCAGTGTCCGCTTCCCTTACCCCCGCCCTTTCCAGCAGCCCGGGTTCTGCTCCCGGGGGTGGCCTCCACTAAGGCCCTGGTCCAGCCACAACCCGACCCCCTTTTGGGGTGGGGGGCCGAACCAAGGGGCATAGACGAGGGAAAGACCCGGCCTTCCTGCTGCAGGCATTCTCTCGGCTGAGGCGCCGGAGCGCCGCATGTTTTCCCATTGAGCTCCACTGTGATTGGCTGTCAGTGTCATGTGCTTTTCAGTACATGTTATACACAGTTCACCATATCCAATTCATTCACATCATTATCCAGTTCATTCAGTACTATATGCAACTCAATGTGATTCATATCCAATTTCAGCGATGCCCATATTAATTTTGGCAACATTATTATTTGCTTCACTGTAAGTTATATCAATTTCAAGATTTGCCATATTTAAACCATTTGTAAGGAAAATGTTTAATTCATTTTTAAATTAGCTTTTGTGTTATATCAACTGTATGCAAAACAGTACACTTGCCTGTAGTAAATGACAGCACCTTAACACATGGGACAGCATGTCATTTAATACATTAACAGCCCAGCAGGATCCCTCTTTTCCCAGAACATCTTTTCACACATAAGGATGGCACCTCCAAAGCACAGTGGCATTAAATACAGCTGTAATGGGGCCAAGATGGCGCTTCGGGTGCAATTACATTTAGAGCTTTTGTCCAGAAATCAATGTGTCTGTACGTTCCCATCATGCCTCCATCCCTCCCCTATTCTGCATGTTTGGCCACATTTTAAACGGGTTTCGATGACATTGATATCATGAGTTTACAATTAAGTTTGCAATGGGCCCCAGATGTTGTTGGGTTGGACACATTGGAGAATAGTGGAAGAGTAGAGTTCCAGTTGGTCGTTGTAGTATATCATATCATGCAACCAGGTCCTCACAGTAGGATTGTGATTCCCTACCCCTCATACATGACACACGCCTCTTTGCCAACAGTAGTGCCATCAATGTGAACCGTCACACGGCGCAGCCTTAGTATAGCTCCTAGAACATGAAATACTTTGCCCCAGTAGCCAGCAATCAGTGGGCATGCTCAGGTCAGGTGCAGGAAGCCCACTTATAGCGTGTTACATCTTACACACCTGGAGTGGCCTGTAATTTGTGAGCAATCAGTTTGAGGAGAGTATGGTATGTTCTGTGTAAACATGCTGATGGAGATAGCTCCTCAATTTAGCTACAACAGTAAGGCCACTCCTTATCTGTAATTAGATCTCCCAGGTCCACATCCCACAGCACCTTGGTACTAGGCCTTAGTGTTGAGAGCTCGGCCTGTATGGAGGAGTAGAGCTTGGTTACCAGTTGTCTAGCCATCTGTGCATTTAAGACAGGGGCGCAACTAGACCCAAACTTTGGGGGAGCTAAGACTCCCAGCCAGGGCCAGCTCGAGCACTGGTGGCGGCCGTTACCACAGGCTTTTTTGGTGCTCTCCTCTCCTACAACATCCTTCTCCATACACTCCCACATTACCACTCTCCAACAGTGCACCTCATCTCTCCATAGCCTTTCTCTGATATACATTTCATTTTTTTTATAGTGTTACTCACAGTTCACCCACACTCAGTTGTGTGATCTGCATGGTACACATTCTTTGCAGCAGGCACATTAACCCTCTGCGCTACTTTACAGTGAGTCAAAACAGCCACTAGGCAAAAAATACAGCACCCCCACCAGAGTCAACACCAGGTGTGGCTGCACTGGTCGCTTCGCCCTAAAGCCAGTCCTGACCCCAGCAATGGGGCAGGACAAGCATTTCCAGAAATGAGGTTAGAGCTAACCTCTTAGCCATTATGAGGGGAAAATATCTATGTAACTGCTGAGGTGTGATACTTCCCCCAAATTCCAGCAAGCAAAAGAAGTTAACAGATTTCTTGTAGATGATTTAAGGGAGAGTATATTTCTGTTTTTGAAACGTTTGGGATCAAATTTGCTAAAACGCCAAAGACCCTTATAGGGCATTCATGAAATATTCCAGTACTTTCATGGTGCACCAGGGAAACCTGGCCTTTCCTCATAGCAGATCTCATTTTTTTCAAATGTCTTAATTCAGAAATTACTTCCACATATTTCATGGGTGAGCCCCTTATGCCAAGGAGTACATTCAATATGACAGTGCCAGAATTTAATGTCATGTCAGGGGTACCTCTAAAATTCACTCCAGTATACATGGGTCAGCATTTTGTCATTGACACCCCATATAAAATGAGTATAGGAAATCTTATAACAAGAGTTACCTCAAATATCAGTTCCAACATTTTGCTATGGATCCACCCCATATGCTAAGAATCGCATGCATCATGTCGAGGTCTTCAGCCAGGTGTGGCGGCATGTTTTACTGTGTCCCTGCCGCTGGGTATGACTGGACTAGTGGCTTTCTCACTTAGACAGTTCAAGTCCCCTCAGCCAATGATGGTGTCTTAATAGAAGCATGTCAGGGCCTGCAGTTTGCCATAGGTAACACCTCCCATCCATATGCTGTTAGTGCCCTTGTCAATAAGGCAAGAATAACCTCCAGAAGCACACTTGCACGCATAACACATATACACTCACAGATTCTCTCACACACACATTATCATTCTATGTCTTGCACTCTCTCCTACATATGTACTATGTCACACTCACACACAGACACACTGCGACTCATACTTCCATTAGTCAATCTGCTTTTATTGTGTTAGATATACTTGCTCGACTGCTTCTGCCATGCCTGCCTTTCCTTTAAGTGAAGCCTAATAAAAACATTTTCTTTACACGCTATCCAATAAAAATAATATATTGCCGTGTCAATGTTTGTTACAAGTATGTTGTGAATGAAAAGTGCACTTCCTTAAAATAGCTGTACGGGACTTATATTTGGTTTCACGTGTGGATCAAACAGTTACAGTACTGGAAAAGAACTAATCTACATTCTAACATGTAATATCCCAGCATCCAACTGATCTAATAAAATGCTTGACTTCTTCGGCAACCATGGATTTTATCCAGTAACACTTTGCATGTTTGGGTTTTTGAGACCCAATTTACAATGTAAAGACACACCACATGTCCCGGAATGAAGCAATGTGGTGAATGGAAAGCCAGGAATGACTGAAGGTGTCACATGATCCTTAATCACACCTCAAAGCCTCAGCCCTAGGGCTGAGTCTTTGGGATATGTTGCTGAATTGAGGATTGTGTGCCAACCCCATGTGCCTTCCCACATTCTCAGTCCGCTCTCCCCTCTTGCACCAGCCCCGTTGTTGCAGTTGGAATTTAGTAGACATTTAGTACTTTGGAAAGAGCAGGTATTCTGTGGGTACCTTTGTAGAAATATGTTTATATTCATGACAGTTGTGTCATTTTTATATGTGCAGAATGATAGGTATGCTCATTTAAGTGCTGGGTGATGGTGAATAGTATGAGGGAGTGCAGCGTGAGTGGTGCCAGTGTAGGGTAAAAAATGTGCCTATGTGAGTGTTGGGTGAGCTAAATGCAATGTGAGAGGAGGGCCCATGTGAGTGTCGGGTGAGAGGAGTGCGTGCAAAGTGAGAGGAGTGAATGCAGGGTGGTATAAGCAGTCTAAAGGCAGGGTGAGTGGTGTACCTGTGTGTGGTTCAGGGTGAGCAGTGAGAATGAAGGGTGGTCTGTGAGAGTGCTGGGTGAGTGTATGGTGAGAGGAGTTACTGCAGAGTGAGTGGTGTGTCCCAATGAGTTTAGGCATACTATTGTCCCTGTGTGCAGGCAGGATGAACAGATTGCCTATATGGAATACAGGCTGAGAGGTTTGTCTGTGTGAGGACAGGATGAGAAGAGAAAGTGCAGGGTGAGAGCTCTGAGTGTTGTGCTTATTTGCATGGTGTGAGTGCAGGGTGAGTGCTGTGCCCATGTGAGTCAATGGTGAGCTGTGTGAATGAAAGAAGTACCTGTTAGTACCTGTTAGTGACAGTGTGAGAGGAGGGTGAGAGGAGTGACTGCAGGGTGACTGATGTGACGGTGAGTTTGGGTGCAGGTAAAAGAACAGAGTGAGAGGAATTAATGCATAGTGATTGATGTGCTTGTTTGAGTGAGATTGAAGAGTGAACCATGAAAGTGACAGGTGAGTGAAGTGTCAGATGAGTGCAAGGTGAGTAGTGTGCTCGTGTAAGTGCAGGGTGAAAAGCGTGAGTAATTGGTGAGTGGCGTGAGTGCAGTGTGATCACTGTGAGTGCAGGGTGAGCAGTGTGCTCATGTGACCACAGGGTAAGTAGAGGGAGGACGGAGTGAGTTCAAAGCAAGGAGCAAGAGTGCAGTGTGGTCGCTGTGAGGGCAGGGTGAGCAGTGTGCTTGTGTGAGTGTTGGGTAAGAGAAGGATGAACAGCATGAGTGCAGGGTAACATCGTGAGTGCAGTGTGATCACTATGAGTGTAGGGTGAGCAGTGAAAGTTACAGGTGAGTGGAGTGCTATGTGCGTGCAGGGTGAGCGGTGTGCAAGTGTGAGTGCAGGTTAGGAGGAGGGTGAATGGTAGGAGTGCTGGGTAACAGCATGAGTGCAGTGTGATAGCTGTGAGTGTAGGATGAGCAGTGAAAGTTACAGGTGAGTGGAGTGTCATGTGCGTGCAGGGTGAGTGCTGTGCAACTGTGAGTGCAGGGTAGGAGGGTGACGGGGTTTGAGTGCCTGGTGAGCAGTGTGAGTACTGTGTGACTGCTGTGAGTGCAGGGTGATTATAAAAGTGAAGGGTGAGAATGAGGAGTGAGTTGTCTGAATGCAAGATGTAATCCCAGGCACCTGGACTAACTCAGCATTGTATTGACGGCTGGCGTAGGGTTTTAGATATAAGCTAAACTATTGCTATTATGGCATCAATCAGGGATTGAGAGTGGAGTAAATAAATGAAGTGCTGATCCTGCAACAAACTTTCAGTCTCCTGATTTGGTTTGCCAGCTGACTGGATTTCTCCCGGCAGCACCAGTATTTTGATGTCCCAGCCAGTACAGAAATAAGTGAAATCACCTAAAGCCTGTACTTCTAGCACTTATCTGCCCCAGCAGCTGGAGCTGCAGCAGCCCGGGCTGAGACACACGAAAGGGGGGGGGGGGCTAAAGCCCTTTTAGCCCTACAGACATTGCACACCTAATTTAAGAACATGGTTAATATCTTGGCTTCAGCAGCTCCTCAGGAAACAGGTGATAGTGCTCTCCGCTCAATGCACGAAAGCAAAAGTAGGTGAATGTGCCCATCAGGGGCAAATCAGCTTTTGGGCAACCCAAAAATTGGATGGTATGGAATAGCTTACTTAGTTAGTTGATCCCCCATTTAGTCAACCTCTGCAGGACAACTTTATCTTTAGTCAGCAGTATTGAAGGGAAGTGATGCAAGGATTGTTCAGTGGAATAGAGTATTGGGCAACCCAGCCTTCTACGGATCTCCTCCCATGCCAACTGGGTGCATGCCACAGACTCTCTCCCTACTTGGCTGCAGCGTGGGGCCTGCCAAGCAAGGCCCCCAATGGATTGGGGTATGCGATTGTTGGATGGTGGTTTGGTAGTAGGTGCAAGTAGGTACCTACTGCTAGTATCAACACCACAATCGCAATATAAGGCCCAGTCAAGGTCTTGATAAGTTATTCCCCTGCTCAACCCTTGGTAGCTGGCTGCCAGCAGGCAAAGTTATCTTAGGAGGCAGGTGTGTAAAGCCTTTAAAAACACCAATACAGTAAATAAGAAAGACACAACAGACAATAAAAATCCAACACAAATTTATTAAAATAGGAAATATTTTTATGATTAAAATGACACCAAAATGACTAAAATCTAATGTAGGGAACCGTAGACATACATACATTTTCAAAGATTAAATGTAAAACTGTGCTTTCTAGCGCCAAAAAGTTAAAAGTGCCAACTGCAGCTATCTGGATGCACCAGACCAGGACCATGTCAAAATTCAGGCCCACCGTGATGGAGAGCGGATCAGATGCACTTGGGGGTTTGGGCTGGTCAAAACTTTACCTTTGGACGTAGTCACTTTTTTGGTTCTTTTTCTCTCAACATCATGCAGGTTTTGTCACCAGGCCATGTTTGGTGTCGACGATGGTGGCTTGGTCCAGCGGGGCACCTCATTAAACTCCTGGAGGTCTCATTGACGATGCAGAGCTCTGGAGTATTTGCCATAATAATTTAAACATGGGTCATATCCATTTCAACATAGGTCATATTCATTTCAATAGATGCAATATTAATTTTGATGAGTATCATATTCATTTTAAAGCATACCATATTCATTTTGCCAAGTTTCATTATAATTTCAGCATGGGTCATATTCATTTTAAGGCATGTTGAATTCATTTCAAAGGGGCTCATATTCATTTCAATGCGTGTCATATTCATCTTCACATGTGTCATATTCCTTTCAATGGATGTTTCAATCATATTAACACATCTTAGATTAATTTTAACATGAATCATATCCAATTCAACACATATCATGATCATGTAAATGCATATCATATTACTTTCAATGCAAGCCGTATTCATTTTGATAAATGTCATGTTCCTTTTAACTTTACTTATATTCATTTTGAAACATGTCAAATTCATTTCACTAAAGCTTATGTTCATTTCAACGTATGCTATATTCATTTTAATATGTGTTATATTCATTTCAGCTCATGCCATATTCATTTCAGTGGATGTAATATTAATATTACCACTTGTCATATTAATTTTAACATGAGTCATATCCATTCCAAAATATGTGATACTCATTTCAATGTTTATCATATCAATTTCAAAGCATGTCATATTTATTTTGCGGGGGCCATTTTAATTTTAGCATTGGTCATATTCATTTTTAAGCAAGTTGCATTAATTCCAATGAGACTCATATTCATTTCAACACATGTCACATTCATCTTAGCATGTGACATATTCCTTTCACTGGATGTCACATTCATACTAATACTTCTTATTTTAATGTTAACATAAGACATATCCATTTCAAAACATATCATATTCATTTTTATGTGAATCATACTTTTTCAGTTCAAGCCATATTCATTCTGACAAATGTCATGTTTATTGCAACATTACTCATATTCATTTTAAATCATGTCAAATTCGTTTTAAAAAAAGCTTATATTTATATTAACACATGCCATATTCATTTTAATGTGCCCTATTCCTTTCAATCAATGTTATATTTATTTCAATGGATGTCATATTCATATTAACATTTGTCATGTTCATTTTAAGATGAAACTTACCCTTTTTAATATATATTATATTCATTTGAATATATATCATATTAATTTCAATGCGTGCCATATTAAGTTTGATGGATGTCATGAGAATTTCAGCTTTGGTCATACTCATTTTAAGGCTTGCCAAATTCAATTCAATAGGGCTTATATTAATTACAACACAAGCCATATTTATTTTAAATCATCTTCTATTAATTTCTGTATATCTCATATTCATTGCAATCTGGGTAACATTAATTTCAAAGCAATTCATATTCATTGCAACATGTGTAATGTTCATTTCAGTGTATGTTATAATATTTTCAATGTGCATCATATTATTTTCAGAATATAACATTCATTTCAGTAACTTATATTCATTTCAATCTGTAGTATACATTTCAATGTATGTCATATTCATCTTGGCATATGTACATCAATTCAAGAAATGTTTAATTCTTCTTGATGCTTATTGCATTCACTTCAGTGATTGCTATATTGTTTACAGTGAGGGCCATATTCATTTAAGTTTGACTGATATATATTTCAGTATATCTCTTATTCAATTCAGAGTGTGTGTTATTCATATTAATCACTAAGTAGCACATTCACTCTGCCATGTTTCATATTTGTTTAGACACATGTTACATTCATTCTGGTGTGTGTCAAATTTATTGTGGAGCACTCCATGCATTTCAGGAGGTGTCTGATATGGGGATCTGTAATTTTGACATGAACGGCTTCCCATAGACCTGAAGCTTATTTCGGTGTTGCTGCTGCATCTGAAGATATAAGGCATTACAGTAGTCTATTTTGGGGAGAATTAATGCAGTGAGCACCGTTTTTTGAAAATTGGCAGGGATGAACGGAATACATAAGGTTATAAGTATTTTTTAGGAAATGCAATAATTTTTCTCAGATGTTCATCTAACTTATGAGTCCTAAAAACACCCATAGTTGTATAAATGACATGGAATTACATAAGAAGCGATATCCAACATTTAGCAATATTTTCTACTGTACTCCTGCAGAACGTAAACAGCAGCAGACAGCAGTCAGCAGCCGCTCACGTTCATTAAGTTTGGTGTTCCAGTGCTCCTGTGGGAGGAATTCTGTAACGATTACTCATGATTATGCAAACAGGCATAGTCAGATAATTTTAGGTATATTATTTTCAAAAGAGTAACACAGAATTACACTGATTACTCTGGCATAATTCAAATTTTGCCAGCCCTACTTATAATTGTATGACGTTACAATGCATTCCATTGCAACGCATGCCATTACCACGCATGCGTTACAACGCGAATGCAATTACTACACATAACCTTTACCATGAAAATGCCTTTCCCACGCATATTTTTACAACGATTGTCGTTGTAAATCTACGAATGTTGATGGCATTTTTTTGGTAAAGGTTATCTCCAATCCCTGCCCCTATTCTATAAACTGTTCCCGATTCCCACCCACAAACCCTTTTATCAAATAACCTTCCCCTTAACCCTAATAATTTATCCCATCTCTTCACAACCCCCTCATCCCTTACATATTTATTTTTAAAAACGAAAATCACCCTTACCTTTCCTCTACCTCTCCTCTTCAAGCCATTCTGTTGTGACGTTGCACGTCGTTAAGAGAAAGCGGAAGTGTATTTCCGTTTCCTTTAATGACGCCGATTGCCTCCACATTGCGACGGAAACAGATACGTTTTTTTGGGGGGAGACCCCCCAAACCCCCTTTTTTAATAACAGCCTTTACCGCACATGCCTTTACTACGTATTTCGTAGTAAAGGTATGCGTGGTAAAGGCTATTCGTGATAACCATGCATGCGTTGTAATGCATGCGTGGTTAATGTTATGCATTGAAATGGCCGCGTTGTAGTGGCCGTTTCCCAGTAGCTGGATAGCTACAAGTAGCTCACAAACTACTCGACAGAGAAGCCTGGTGTAAACAAATTACAGTGAAGACTAGTTATTACCACCTTAGCTACTATAACGTCACCTTAACCATTAACTTTCCAGTAAATTCAGAGGGATTTTTAAAATAAGGTAAAACTTTACTAACATATCGATCTGTACATAAAGGCCCATGGCTACTCGAGGTGGCTTAAGTATGTGAACAAAGTGAGCTCTCTATAACCAGCTGAACAAAGAGAGCAGCCTCTGCATAATAGCTGGTAGCCCACCTTATTGAGCTTGGGTGTCTAGAGGGATTTAGAACTCCAGGACGAGCGTGCAGAGAGTCCAGTTTGTGCATAGTAAGGGCTTGGCCACCTAAGGGGTCTTGGATACCTGGAAAGAGTGGGCTCTACACACAGTCTGCACACTGAGATCGGACTGCATAGC
Source organism: Triturus cristatus (assembly GCF_964204655.1). Lineage (NCBI taxonomy): Eukaryota > Metazoa > Chordata > Amphibia > Caudata > Salamandridae > Triturus > Triturus cristatus. The sequence goes on along the minus strand of NC_140588.1, from coordinate 851,238,174 downwards.
AGGGAGTTTTGCACTGAGCACAGACTGTGCCTAACGCAGCTTGTGCAAGTAATGGGGCTTGGGTGCTGAGAGCTGACTGTGTGCAGTAGGGGCTTGCACTCCTAAAGGGGCTTGGATCGCTGGAGGGAGTGGGCTCCATGCACAGTCTGCATACTGAGCAATTACTATGCGTAGCACAAGCTTCCCTATTTAATGGGGATTTTGTGTGTGGAGTTAAGGGGTTCTCCACATAGCCTAAGCACTGTGCTAGGCACAGCTCAAAGGGTGTGGTTTAACTATTTTTTGTGGGGTTCTCTAGGGCTCACAGAACATCCATTAGACAGCAACAACCATTTTTATATATTTGACAAACAGCGGTTTCTTTGTTACCCCTCCCGACATGACCCACTGAGTCCGGGTACTCATACCTTCCCCCTTCTTTATTTTTTAAGCACAGACGGACCAAGCCCCTATGACGGCTTCAACATTTTTGAAATGTTACAGTCAGCCAATCAGAGCACGAGCGCCCACATGACAGTTTCACTTGTGTGGGACCAAGATGCTGACTTGAGAAAAAAAGTTTTGGGGCAATAGGAATGCAGCAAATTTTGAATGTGCTGTCTCCGCAGATCCACTGCATCAACTGTATTTTTATCAATACTTCTATAAATTTCCCGCCATCTCCTTATCAGACAAAGGTTAAAGCTACTTTAAAGTTAGGTACACTTTCTTAATTTGTTGTAAACTACACAAACTTTAGAAATTCTTTATCTTAGAATTATAATTTCTGCCCCGGTTGAAATGTACAATAACGCACGCACTTCTTTATACAATGTTGTCAACTCGCTAGCCACAATACAGGAACCATAACTTGTCCCTCTGCCATGCACACTCTCATAATTCATGTAATCTGAGATGTGATGAGTCTTTTTACAAAGTGTTATCGATTAACATGCTATTGGTAATCTAATACAAAATGGTTAATTAGTGTATTGTGTCTAGCGATCACTGTGAAATGAGGCTCATGAGTTATAGTACGTTTCTACTGGGGCAGAAATTATAACTTTAAGTTATAACTATAACCTTATAATTTCTTATGTTTGTGTACTTTAAGTTGGTTTTGCATTAAAAAAGTTACCTTTTTCATAATTATATATATCAGCTTTAAACTTTGTTTTTCATTGAATTTTAATGTTTTTTTTAATTAAAAATACATTTTAAATCATAGAGAAGAATGTTGTTGTGTGGAGTGTTGTCGAGTAAAGTGTTGTCAAATGGAGTGTCATTGATTTGAGAGTTGTAGAGTAGGTAGTTTTAGAATGTCATAGAGTGGAGTAGATAATTGAAGAATTGAGTGTCACTGTTTGGACATCAAGGCCTGGCTTTTCAAATGACTCTACCCCCGGAGTGATCAGCAACCCTCCCCCCCCCCAGTGCCTTCAGACCCTCTTGCCCCCCAGTGCCTTCAGACCCTCTTGGGGGAGTAGTCCCGCTTTAGAAGCCCTTGATTGATTGATTGATTGATCTACACAGAGTGGAGTAGAGTGTTCTAGAGTGGAATGACTTAGAGTGAAGTAGCAAGAGGTACAGTACAGTACAGTGGGATATAGTGTTATGTTGTGCCACAGAGTGGAGTACCATACAGTGGATTGCCGTACAGTTAAGTGTCATAGAGTTTTGTAGAGTGGATTACAGTGCAGTATAGTTGTGTAGAGTGGATGGACATACTGTGGAGTAGAGTGTTGTAGAGTGGAAGAGTTTAGAGTGGAGTGGCACAGAGTTGAGTGGATTGGATTCTTATGGAGAGGAGCATCATACAGTGGAGTGCATTACAGTGGAGTGTTGTACAGTGGTTTGTTGTTGAGTGGAGTCTTGTGGAGTTTCGCTGGGCAGAGTGTCATAAAATAGCATAGAGTAGAGTATAGTGTTATAGAGTGGTGTGGCATAGAGTGGAGTAGAGTATCGTGGAGTGTTGTCGAGTAGAGTGTCTTACGATAAGGTGAAGTACAGTGTTGTAGAGTTGAGTGGCATATAGTGGAATGAGGTAGATTGGAGTAGCATGTCATACAGTACAGTGTAGTGAAATAGAGTGGAGTAGAGTGCCATAGACTTGAGTGTCGCACAGCAGAATGTTGTGCAATAGAGTGTTGCTGAGATCTGCATAGAGTGGAGTAGAGTGTAGTGGCATAGAGTTGAAAATAGCAGAGTGGAATGTCTTAGAATGGGGTGTTGTCAAGTGGAGTGTCATACAGTAGAGTGGAATAAAGTGATGTAGAGTCTATTGTCATAGAGTGTAGTATAGTAGAATGGCGTGCCATGGAGTGGAATGTTGTAGAGTATTGTAGAGAGGAGTACAGTGGAGTATAGTGGTGTAGATTGAAATGTCATACAGTGGAGCACAGTGTTCTAGAGTGGGGTGATGTAGAGTGAAGTGGAATGTCATAGTTTAGAGTGGAGTGCTGTACAGTAGAGTGGTGGAGAGTTTTATAGAGTGTAGTGTCATAGAGTGTAATGTCATAGAATGCCGTGTCATAGAGTGAAGTATCATAACGTGTTGTAGATTAGAGTACAGTGGAGCACCATGGCATAGAGTGGAGGACCATACAGTGAAGCAGAGTGTTCTAGAGTAGAGTGGAGTGTTTTTTTCTTAGTGTACAGTGGAGTGACATAGTGGAGTGAAGTGTTGTGGAATGCAGTGTTGTACAGTGGAGTGTCATACTGTGCAGTTTCATTGAGTGGAGTTTTGTTGAGTAGAGTGTCATGGAGTGGCTTAGAGTGGAGTGGACTGCTGTTGCTCACACCATAAGCAGCTCTGAATTATTATCTACTTTCCTCTCCTCTCCCTTTTCCTCTCTACGTTCCTCTCCTCTCCCTTCACACCATAACACATTTCACATTTACAACTTCTCCCGTGCACCAATAAAAATGTCTAACCTACTCTCATCCTTGCCCACACCTCATGATAACCCAGTTCAAATCTATACTGTCCCCAGGTCTGAGCAAACAAATCATAAAAGTCTTCACTCTGTCCATCACCATAACATCCATCTCAGTACGGCACAAACCTTCAGACATTGTGGTACCCACCTCTAACAGGAATAATCAACGTGTCCTCATTTTATCAGGCATTATTTCATCATATTTACGTCAGGGCGGAGAACTCCGCTTCTTTTTTCACACTCCGAGTTCCACGGGAGCACACTGAGTTCTGAATTCACGGAGCAGAATCTATTCCTCATTCACACTCACCAATGTTAAATTGGCGAGCACTAGAGAAGAAAATACACTGATAGAGCACCTCCCAGCAAAATTTCTCAAAGTGGGCAGTCACAACCGCTTGTGTTGAGAAACCATCTATCCACGTTGAGGAAGCTGCCATTTGAGTATAATATCTACTCGAACAGCAGAAAGAAGCAGCGCTCTCTTCTGTTCTGCATAGTGCTGTTCAAGCTGATTTTCCAGCATGGGGCAAACACCCAGCACTAACAATTAGTGTGAACAGCTCAACCTAATGCACTCCACTGCTTGCAGAACTCCACATAGCACTGCAGGGTTTTTGAGTCACTTTGCGGAACTTTGCAAACACCACCCAGGCAATATCATATTCTCATCACCATTTAATTTGCCATTAGAGATTATTGAGTAAAGTGTCCATAGCTTTGATATTTCTGATACCCTCCTTGAATGCTCAATTCCTCACCAAACATGCATGTGCTGTTCTACACCAAAACAAAATCCAAGCCTAGTACCTCTTGGTTCTCCTACTACTTGAAATTATTAGGTGAAATCAGACATTTGGGACTATGCATTATCAGGGGGTTGAATAAATCAGATGCAAAACAGGGAAGAAATACAAAACCACTTATAGAGACAATGGAAGTGTATGGTATCTGTTGGCCAGAGGATATCATATTAATTGTTGATGTATATGCTTAATAAAGTTTCTCTCTTTATGGCTGCTCAGGTGAAAAGCAACTGTAAGTTTCAAATATTGCTATACTGTAAGAATACTTGGATGGTGAATGAAATTCTTCTTCTTGATTCCACGTCCCAAAGGTCATGCTGAACATCTCTTTTTGTCTGATGCTCTGCTCTTATTTCCATATTATGAGCACCCCAATCATTCTTCTAAGGATTGATATTGTGTGGCTATAATACATCTGGAAATATGGTTTTGAATAAATCAGATGCAAAGCATGACAGTAATATATAAGCACACTCTGGCACAAAAGTGTGAAGTATTTGACATGTTGTCAAAATGTTGCTCTCTTGTCCAGAGGAAAACATATCACAGCCATATACTTTTCATGTATATGTATCCTAAAGTTTCCCTCTTGTATTAAGATTTCCCTCATCTTTATTGGCAGACCTGAACACATCACTTGCAAGGCAATGATGTGTGTCAACCCATGTTATACTGTAAGGATCCTCATTTAGTAGCTGAAAATCATACTGAACATCACTTTTGTGTGATTTTTTGCACTTATTTCCAAGACTTGTAAATTGTCTTTAGCCACCCTCACGGAGAAATATACATGACTGGGAAACTATGATCAAAATGTGCATTCCTAAACGCCTTGTTAGGTGAGGATACTGAGAATGAAATAGCTAAAATAATAGTCTATGGATGGGTTCGATGGGAGAATCAGAGCCATTTTAGGACAACCAGGTGTGTAGATTCTGGGGTGTCGAGCATCACTTGAATAATGATTTGTTGCGTACATTGTGCACCACAAGCTCCATTCCATAAACCCTTGTCGGGGTTTCCCCATTTCCTGCACTTTATCTATAATTAGAGTCATCCTAGGGCAGCTTCTGAATAGACCATGTATTTAGGAAGATTGCCTTCCGGCCCACCCTACTTCCGTAGAACGCATTCTGGTCAGATCACAGTAGCTTTTCCATTGTGGTACAATGGCTGATTCCACTTAAAAGAATTCTTTAAATAAATAGACACTGCCAGGTAGAACACAAAAGAGTGCTAGGTAGCAAACAGAATTGTAGGTAGATGATTAACATTTGGTAAGAGGGCACTCTTGAAGTCAATAAATGTTCACTATATCATCCTCAACTCAGAAGCAAAAACAACGCATTAGCTGTGAAAGAAAGAATTATGGGGACTGACGCAATAAAATGGTTGTTTTGCAGCTGTGTCATAGCACAGAGACTCAGTTCCCAAGAGAAGAATGATTTGAATTTAGAGTTTATGATTCTTACGGATCCAGGCAGACAACCTCAGAATCAATTTGAACTCATATTTAGCTTTTTTATAATCGTACTTGGTTTGCATACATAAACCAATGGAACTTTGCAACCTTATCACACCAAAATATTTTTTAAATCATTAGTGTATTGCACTTTAAGAGTGAATGTCAGTTTGTGGTTCTTACTGATCACATACATCAACCCATGGCACTATGGTAACTTCAACAGGCTATAATTAAAACATATGCAGAAAATAAGGACATCAGAGTGTTCCTGATGTCTTCTTTCTAGAGTGGCTTTGAAGGAGATGGCACAAATAAATAAGTCCTTCAGACTTTTGCAATGTTTATTAACCTTGCCTGAGGTACAAATCGATCAAGTGTGTACTTATGTGACAGGCATTATGTTTGTAGGCCAAGAGGCAATAAGCTGGAGATGGTCCCGGCCCGCATGTACTTATCCCTGCAGCTCTCTGGCATGCCTAATTCTGCATAAATATCTTGCTCCTCAGCTGCAAATAACCAATCATCCACTCATATTTAGGTCCAAGCTTACAGAGTCTCTGGTGAACAATGCCAAGTACACTGGCATTGCTGTTTTTTTAACTCTCCACACTGGACCATTACTTCCCATTCCCCAGTGTATGCTCTCTAACCCCTAAAACATGATAACATGCTAAACCTTAATTGGCACAAACAATGTACAGTACCTCAATAGTTTGTGGTGCAGAAAAATACACTAATGGCATGGAATGTTAAAAGCCACCTGTGCACTGCAGCCTCTGTTGGGCCATCCTCTAGGATGACATGGTATACTAGGCTTCAGGTGTACTTGCGTAGCCTGATTGTTTCAGCTCTTAAACCAACAGGTAAACCTAGTAAATAATCCTTTTTTGATAGGAAAGACCTCTACTTTTAAATATTAAATCAGTCAATTATAAATAGACCTTGCATTTAAAGGAGGAATCTCTAAGAATTTGTTTGTGACATGTTCCTTGATTTACCAGCTTCTAAAAGCTATTTCCAATGTAAAAGACTGTAGCTGATCTGATGAGAAAAACTAAAATACAAATAAAAAAGTATTTTTGCTAACACTGGTTTGCGAAAAGTTACAAACATGATGTAACCACTGTTTATCATATTTATGAAAAAGCCAATTCAATTGCAAAGTTGGATTTTTTAAAAACATTTAGAAAAAGTTACTTTTAAAAGTTTAACATTGTTTGTCTGAAACTCCAGTAGACTTAGAATTAGCCTACCAGCAGATGGCCTGGGTCAGTGCTTTCCCTTAATGAGGTATGAACTATGTTCTCAGAGTAGGAGCAATGGCTTAGACCTTTTGGCAGGAAGATATGGGTATGAGGTATATGAGTACTTTCAGTTTCGGAAGGGCAGCAGTGGAGTCCTCTGGAACATCATTAACTGAAAGGGACCAGGGTGAAGTCTGCCCATTCCTAAGTAAGTGTAAAGGTAAACCTGGGGAAGATAAATGTTTGTCCCTGGGCCAACTGTATTCATCTTGGCGCCAATCGAGGAGGAGCTGGTCTCAGAACCAGCTTGTTGTGATTGAGGAGAAGGGAACTTCCCATTTCCAAGAAACGAGCTTTGCTGGTACAACAGCTATCTCAAATGGTAGAAGGTAGAAGGTCCCATCATTTTGGAATTTACTCAGTATTCTGCACGGTTAGAAAAATTGCACAAAGGCAAGCAGTATCTGCTGCAAAAGTTGCAAATGTTTTTTTGATCATTGCTAGAGAATGTCCAGGTTTCACCTCTCCCATTGGCTAGTGAATCCTACAAAAGTGGTGCCTCATGCCCAGCTGATTGGAATATGTGCTGCACCTGTGGAAACACAGAAAATGACTGAAACTACTTTAGGTGACCTCTGTAGAGACCTGAGTGGATGTAGTTGCTTCTACTCGTTTCCAGGCAGAAGAAAAGGAATCAGTTTTCTGACCTCCAGTGTGTACACAAAAAGCTGCAATAGCCCTTTTTCTGAACTATCAATCTGACATCTGTAGCCTATGCTAGAGTGGATCTGTCAACTAAGTTCTGGGAGTCTTAGAATTGACTAAGTTGGAATGCCAAGTCTTGAAACGTTGGCACTCCAAAACCTGTGGAGCTTCAACAGAACCTCATGGAAAGTGTGTCTCACTTCAAGAGAACTAAATTGGACACACCAATCAAATTTGCCTCGATGAAGGATTCTGATCTCCAATACAAAGAGAGTAAGGGTCTCATCTAAAGTTTGGTGGAAGGACTGTCGTTCCTCCATCATGGGGAAACTGATACAGAAGTTACCCTTCCTCTGTATTTAGGGATTCACTTGATGGACTTCTATCTGTCAGGATGGAGGAACCACTGTTGGCTGTCCTTTAGTCCTCCATCGTCTGTCCCCATTCCCCCATTCTCAGACATCACTCCATCAACTGTGGTACAGCAGACATCTGTCAATCATTATTAGAGAGTCCCCCATCAAGGGCAAAGGAGGAACTATCACAAATGAGAAAAGCAATGATGGACATGGTTTCCGATGGCAGGCACGTCAATCAAAATTGACGGACACATCCATCAGCACACACATACCCAAAATCAACTCAGCTAAAGCACCTGCAGCCCTCACTACAAATGGCACTCCTCAAACCTCACACACCATTTCCACTCAAAACACAAATCACCAGCAGGCAATCCGTTTCCACACTTTTTCTTCAGATGTTTGGAGCAAGACATCTAGGATTATCAGAAAATGTGGTACCTGTGATAGTAGATGAGATAATTAGGACTGAGCCCCAGTACTTAGGAGCATGGCTTTAAAGAATAACAACGAGACAGAGAATGTGGGCTAGAATCAGGGATATCTTTAATGTTGTCTCCAACACTAAGCCTGGGCAAAGCACTACGCTACTCTTGCGTAGATTGTGAAGTTTGCGCTACTTCGCACTACGCGAATTGCACGTAGCACAGTGCAAACACGCGTAGCGTAGTGCAGCGGTCATTTTTTGCTTGCTCGCGGTCCTCAACATCAAGTTGGTGACCGCGAACAAGCAAAATGACATCCCGGTGAGATTTTTTCCTTGTTCGCGATCAGCAACATCAAGTTGACGATTGCGAGCGTGGAAAATAAACCTCCCGGCGAGAATCTCAATGCGGGGAAGTCAGGTTTCTCATTGCGAGTGGTCGCATATGCTCGCGACCGCTCCGCGTTGAGAAAGCTGCCGCTCAATTAAAAATCTTCTAGAGCGGCAGAAAACTACAACTCGCACTGCGCAAGATGCCATTTTCAATGATTGCACAATGCCGGATGCTTGTTCGCACTGTGCAATCATTGAAAACGGCATCTTGCACAGTGCGAACAGGGTAGTACGCAGTTCGCATAGTGCGAAGTGCACTTTGCGTAGCTACGCGTAGCGCTACTTCGTGAACTACGCCCAGGGTTATCCAACACCTGATTTTCATTGCAGGAGATTACAAAGCAATGTAATGACTTGCAGGAGGAAGTTTGTTCCCTCGCTTTCAGGACACACCAAGAGGCCCTGGCAACTATTGGTGCATCTCACAGGTCCCTCAACCTCAGGCCCTGAGAGTAGAAGATGTTGTTATACTCCACAATGAAGGCATCATTGGAACTGCAGGGGGCGTGGAGACTGGTTAGTACAAACAGTAACTCTCTCCTTGTACCAAATTCACACTCTTTGGACTCTGACTCCCCTAATCTCTAACACAAACCCCTATGATAATGACAATGCTTTAATACAAGTATGCTACTTTATTTGTGACACAACTCACAATGTTCCCTAAGCAATCAGAAACTACAATTCCCTCACTCAGTCACATCATTCTCCTTAAAACAACCTATATTGGAAACACAATCAAACATATATGACCTTACTTTTGAACACAAAATCAAACCATCGTCTATTTAACACTAACATTTATCAAGTTAATCATCCCATTGTAAGTGCCACCAATCTCAACCATATTCCTACTATATTTAGATAGCACATACTAACTCTCTGAAGTCACTATAATCCCATATCAAAAACAACCATTAGTGTAAACCTGAACAGATAAATCCAAGTCACCCGGAATTTTTTTTTCCGGTTCTGGGTTTTCCATTAACATATCACAGCATTCTGGGAGGTTGTTTTTACTTTTTTATTTTGATGATTGAAGTAACGCACATGATTCCAATGATACATAATAACCAAGTCAAGGATTACAAAAGAGAAGTAACTGTGAGCTTGAGCCCTCCCCTCAACTAAGTAACATACAACTGTGTCACACACTATCTTCACCCATAACAATGAGAAGACTTGGCCTAGAAAATTGCCAGGACTTCTCTAAAACCAGCACACATACACATTGAAGTGGAAAATTAATCTCTCAAAGTGGCCTGTGTTTGTTTGCTGACCACAGGAATATCAGTTGTTACAACGCATCTCATTTACAACACGTGTCTTCTCCACTGATTTCTAAAATGTGTTGCACTTTACAATGCATTATTTTACAAAGTAGGATTTTATAATGCATTATGCGTTGAGGCGGGTAAGAAGCTCAATATGCATTCTACATTTAGTTATTAACAAAATATGGTAAGACTAAGATATGTATGTAAAACTACATCAATTGTGTTTCTTCACAATAATAATGAAAATTTGTTAGCAATGCAAAAGCCTTGCAAGAGAGAAGGGCATATCAACAATGTGTACAGAAACTTACCTACATACAGAACATGTAGAGAAGATGCAACATTGTAAAGTACAGACTCAAATAGAGAAACTTGTATGATGCATAATAAAAAAACAAAAAATATGTCTGTTCCAATTCAGGGTATGTAAGAAAAAACACATATTGTGAAAACATAAACTCAGTAATAAATATCAGTGACAACTGACACACTAAATACACTAGAAACACAAATGATAGCCTTCAGTCACCATGGGCTGGTTTCTGTTTTAGTCACTCATTGTGCTCCAACAGAGGCGTAAGAGACACCATATTCTATCAACTACAGCTAACAACATAAAGTCTGAATTCTAGCCTTTGACACCAGGTCCTTTGATTAAACTCATGAACATTGACATAACTCTGTGACTGAGAGAAAGTGTACCAATGGTGGGTCAACATGCACTGCAAAGCTCTTTAAATCCTCTGTCTGTGCAGTACACCAAATTATGCACCAAGGATTTGCTAATGTGTTAGCATATGACAAATGACATGTGCTTAGTAGGATTATGAAGATATATTATTAATTTTCAGACTAATATTCTATTGCCATATGGCTGTTGATAATAATATTTTTAAAAGCCATAATTTGCTGTTAAAAATAATTTGTCATTATGCATGGTCAATATTATATTTGTGATTTTGATACTATAATAGTCTACATTCAAAGACATTATTCTATGCAACTTCAGTTAAAATACTAAACAAACCACAATCTGAAAATAAATGTGTTGATTGGTAGGTTTGAAATTAATAGATGATATGGCTATAGGGAAGATAAACAAATTACACTTTGTTTATAGTCACTTACCAACAGCCAAAGATGTTTTCACTAAAGCTCATGCCTTCATTCACATCACTGTCAACTTGCTGATGCACGTCACCAAAATCACCTTGGGGTTCCCACTAGTAATTATCATCAGGGATGGATAGTTTGTCTCCCTGAAGGGCAATGCTATCATATCTGAAGAATCAAAAGAGGGAGAGAGAACTTAAATTTTCACTCAACTTCCATTAAATTAACATTTACAATCAAAATGAGTGGAAGAGTTGTGTTGAGACGGTTGGGGGCAACACCAAAATTGCTGTGAGACCCTCAACAGTGTTGTTCCGCAAAAGGCATTTCTCCCTTTACCATACTTAACCACAAATTGTTACATCATTGGGTCTTTTCCTCCACTAGGAGGGATTGTCTCTTGGATCTGAGACCATATGGCATCCACCATGTGAGGAAAAAAGGTTTGAAAATACATCCTACTTTTTGAAAGGACACATTTGATTAAAAAGATCAAAGGTAGTGACATGATTAAAAAATGTGAGATGTGAAAAGAGAGGTATTAGGTGTCTCTCACATCTATCTCCGGACAAACCAGGTCAACATGTTTCAGTCAACTTTGCACCGCATGTGTCGATGGCTTTCTGCAGGACTGAAAGGTTGTTTTGTAGGATCCTTTCATGAAGTCAAATTAATTCAAATGGGACACTTTCCCTCCAATTAAATGGTGGTTGAATATATGTGATGTGCTCTTAATGTTGTAAAACAGTGTTTTCTTGGCAGAGGGATACATTTTTTGACTCTCTTGTAAACTCATTTATAAATTCCTGGGGAGTATGCAAACTAGAAGGGCGCCCATTTCAAATGACTAATTCCCAAGGAATATTGTCATTAAGTGCTTTGTGGGCTGTGCCTAGACGTGAGACCCAATGCTGGTCTTTTTGTAGGAACTTCAAAAACTGTATTGTGAAAAGATTCCAGAGATTCCCCGAGAAGTGGCCAGGGTTCAGCGTAAAATCAAAGTTCTTTATTTGTGGTAGTGTGGTTGAGCAGCCCTAGGCCTATCACGGAGGAGTGTATAACATTTGTTATACACACAGTGACTAATAAATGACAAATGATTCAAAAAAGAGGTTCACATAGATTTTATAAAATTAAGCCTATTTCTAGATTTATTTTAAGATCAAGCTGTACATTCAAAGGTAAGTATGTTTTTCAATAAAAAATTCACTTTAAAAAGAAGACACATGCAATTTTTCAGTTCAGCAATGTTAACCTATGGGTGGAAAACAAAAATGCAGTTTTGAAAGTAATTACATGACTTGCAAACCTAGTCTTCAGGGTCTCAGGCCAGTATCAGGCAAGTTTCAAGTGAGCACCAAGACTGCACCACCAGCAGCACAGGGACAGCTGGGTGCAGAGGTCAAATTCAGATTGAGGGGTTATGGTAAGCACATGGGGCCACAAGGCAGCACCAAATTAACATACTGAGCAACACAGGGACGGCTGGGTGCCGAGTGCCAACACAACGTTGGGTGCCCAAAGCAAATCAACAGGGGAGGTCGGTTTTGGAGAAAGTCTGCAGGCTCTGGCCAGGAGGCTGGACGAAAATCACGCAGATCTGCCCAGGTAATTTCTGATGCTAGGAGACCTAGGGACACCATTGGTCAAGCTCCCCAAGGCCCATGAGCTTCAGTTGGAGGGGTGTCCTTTTGCATGGACAACGTTGTACCAGGTAGGTCACGAATGTGGGGGGTGCACAGCAGAGGTACAACTAGAGCCAAATTATGGGGGGGCTGGGAAAAAATGTAGGGGAGTCTAATTCTTCAAGCAAGAGGCAGAGTGGCGCTGCAGGGGATCTAAGAAGGGGTGAAAAACAACAAAGCCTAATTAACAGGCAAATAGTCTTTTAAAGACGTGTGAAGTACTCGGGTGTGGCTGTGTGTGTGCCCTGCAAGCTGTCTCATCCCGGGCTGCCACACACGATGGGGGAGGCTGAAGCCCTTTGAGCCCAATGGGCGTTGCACGCCTGGTGCACAGAGTCTGCAGGCATTGCCGTGGAATTCAGCAGGGGTCAATCCACAAAGGGGTCATGCTCAGAATCACTGGGGACCTTCGCAGGAAGGGTGGGCCACTTGGTCTTGAGCCGTGGGCATCAGGTGCGGAGGTGGGTCTAGTAGTCGGTTTTGTAGTTCCTCAGGGCAGAGTTCTTGTTCTTTATAGTTGATTTCTCCTGGACAGGTCTGCTGTGCACTAGAGATCAAGAACACTGTTGAACGAAAGCCGTCCTCCTAGGGTTTTGGAGGTTGCTGGGTTGCACAACAAGTGGAGTTTTGCAGCAACGTTGAAAGGCAGCAAACAGTCTGGCAGGGCTGGCGCCATGTCAGTCACTGGTGCATTGTCTTTCTTGCTGGTGCGGCTATTCGGTGTTCAGGCTTCCTAGGTCTTCAGTACCCTGATTTCAGGGTCTGGGGGTGCCACTTAAATACTGTAATAAGGGGCATTACAGGGTAGTAACAGGTAGGGCCCAAATAGCTCCTTACCTGGGGCGTCTATACCCTCTATAATGCCACCTTTCTCTGGAATGGGTGATAGTCCTAGCCCTGATTGGATAAGTCTCACAATCTTCAAGATGGTAGGCACTGAGAAATGTGCTTTGCTTCACTTCCAGAACCTGAGGGGTGGAGATGGCAAAGGGGGGCACACCTCCTATTCTCACTTAGTTTTCCTGTCAGTTCTCCTACTAAAAGGGGGGGTTTGAACCAGAGGCTGACATCTGTTGCTAGCAGAAGAGGCTGGGGTCACATTATAATGACAGCAATGCCTTTGAAGCTTCCCTCTTGAGCTCTGTACCTGCCTAGAGGAGGAGGTGTGACATCTCTGCCAATGGTGGGCTTTGTTTCTGGCTTCAGAGACCAAGGGCTCTTGACCTAGGGGCCAGGAAACATGTCTGGTGGCAAGCAAGTCAGACACCACACCAGGGTTGGTAGGTTTTCAGGGGGCATCTCTGCCCTCTGGGTACAGGTTTTGATACATCCAACATTGGCATCAGTGTGGCTTTATTAAGAAGAGTTGTTTTGTACCAAACACTCCTGGGTTAATTGAAGCCATCATGGTGCTGGGAAACTTGAGTTGTTGAGTTTCCAGCCCCGTACTTACTATGGCTTCCCTGGCTGTTACAATTTTTAGAATAGACTTAAATATTGTAGGGGCATAGCTGCTCCTGCAGATATGCACACACCTGAGATATGGTGCACCATATCCTGCCTTAGGGTTTGTAAGGTCTGCTAGGGTGGTGACTTACCCATACTTTAGGCAGTGCTGCTTTGACATGACACACAGGCAGTTTGCCATGTTGACTTTGTCGGTTTTGTCTGAACCAAGGCATGCAAGCTGCAGTGGCAGTTTGAATGACCTTGGTGAGAGGGCTTTATGGGATCCTTTTCAGTCCTAATGCCTTTGGTAACAGGGATACCATTTACTAGAGACTTACAGGGGGGTCTGAAATTGCCAATCATGGTACAGTTTTAGGGAAGGAGCTCTGGCACAGGGGATCTGGTTGGCAGGGATCTTATGCACTTTCAATCGAAAAGACCTACTTTTCCATGCAAAAAGTGGGGGGCTGGCCTTGTCAAAAGAGGAACTTTTTCACACATAAGATGAGAGAGTGTAATAAAGATAATATTAACATATCACAGCATTCTGGGAGGTTGTTTTTACTTTTTTATTTTGATGATTGAAGTAACGCACATGATTCCAATGATACATAATAACCAAGTCAAGGATTACAAAAGAGAAGTAACTGTGAGCTTGAGCCCTCCCCTCAACTAAGTAACATACAACTGTGTCACACACTATCTTCACCCATAACAATGAGAAGACTTGGCCTAGAAAATTGCCAGGACTTCTCTAAAACCAGCACACATACACATTGAAGTGGAAAATTAATCTCTCAAAGTGGCCTGTGTTTGTTTGCTGACCACAGGAATATCAGTTGTTACAACGCATCTCATTTACAACACGTGTCTTCTCCACTGATTTCTAAAATGTGTTGCACTTTACAATGCATTATTTTACAAAGTAGGATTTTATAATGCATTATGCGTTGAGGCGGGTAAGAAGCTCAATATGCATTCTACATTTAGTTATTAACAAAATATGGTAAGACTAAGATATGTATGTAAAACTACATCAATTGTGTTTCTTCACAATAATAATGAAAATTTGTTAGCAATGCAAAAGCCTTGCAAGAGAGAAGGGCATATCAACAATGTGTACAGAAACTTACCTACATACAGAACATGTAGAGAAGATGCAACATTGTAAAGTACAGACTCAAATAGAGAAACTTGTATGATGCATAATAAAAAAACAAAAAATATGTCTGTTCCAATTCAGGGTATGTAAGAAAAAACACATATTGTGAAAACATAAACTCAGTAATAAATATCAGTGACAACTGACACACTAAATACACTAGAAACACAAATGATAGCCTTCAGTCACCATGGGCTGGTTTCTGTTTTAGTCACTCATTGTGCTCCAACAGAGGCGTAAGAGACACCATATTCTATCAACTACAGCTAACAACATAAAGTCTGAATGCTAGCCTTTGACACCAGGTCCTTTGATTAAACTCATGAACATTGACATAACTCTGTGACTGAGAGAAAGTGTACCAATGGTGGGTCAACATGCACTGCAAAGCTCTTTAAATCCTCTGTCTGTGCAGTACACCAAATTATGCACCAAGGATTTGCTAATGTGTTAGCATATGACAAATGACATGTGCTTAGTAGGATTATGAAGATATATTATTAATTTTCAGACTAATATTCTATTGCCATATGGCTGTTGATAATAATATTTTTAAAAGCCATAATTTGCTGTTAAAAATAATTTGTCATTATGCATGGTCAATATTATATTTGTGATTTTGATACTATAATAGTCTACATTCAAAGACATTATTCTATGCAACTTCAGTTAAAATACTAAACAAACCACAATCTGAAAATAAATGTGTTGATTGGTAGGTTTGAAATTAATAGATGATATGGCTATAGGGAAGATAAACAAATTACACTTTGTTTATAGTCACTTACCAACAGCCAAAGATGTTTTCACTAAAGCTCATGCCTTCATTCACATCACTGTCAACTTTCTGATGCACGTCACCAAAATCACCTTGGGGTTCCCACTAGTAATTATCATCAGGGATGGATAGTTTGTCTCCCTGAAGGGCAATGCTATCATATCTGAAGAATCAAAAGAGGGAGAGAGAACTTAAATTTTCACTCAACTTCCATTAAATTAACATTTACAATCAAAATGAGTGGAAGAGTTGTGTTGAGACGGTTGGGTGCAACACCAAAATTGCTGTGAGACCCTCAACAGTGTTGTTCCGCGAAAGGCATTTCTCCCTTTACCATACTTAACCACAAATTGTTACATCATTGGGTCTTTTCCTCCACTAGGAGGGATTGTCTCTTGGATCTGAGACCATATGGCATCCACCATGTGAGGAAAAAAGGTTTGAAAATACATCCTACTTTTTGAAAGGACACATTTGATTAAAAAGATCAAAGGTAGTGACATGATTAAAAAATGTGAGATGTGAAAAGAGAGGTATTAGGTGTCTCTCACATCTATCTCCGGACAAACCAGGTCAACATGTTTCAGTCAACTTTGCACCGCATGTGTCGATGGCTTTCTGCAGGACTGAAAGGTTGTTTTGTAGGATCCTTTCATGAAGTCAAATTAATTCAAATGGGACACTTTCCCTCCAATTAAATGGTGGTTGAATATATGTGATGTGCTCTTAATGTTGTAAAACAGTGTTTTCTTGGCAGAGGGATACATTTTTTGACTCTCTTGTAAACTCATTTATAAATTCCTGGGGAGTATGCAAACTAGAAGGGCGCCCATTTCAAATGACTAATTCCCAAGGAATATTGTCATTAAGTGCTTTGTGGGCTGTGCCTAGACGTGAGACCCAATGCTGGTCTTTTTGTAGGAACTTCAAAAAATGTATTGTGAAAAGATTCCAGAGATTCCCCGAGAAGTGGCCAGGGTTCAGCGTAAAATCAAAGTTCTTTATTTGTGGTAGTGTGGTTGAGCAGCCCTAGGCCTAACACGGAGGAGTGTATAACATTTGTTATACACACAGTGACTAATAAATGACAAATGATTCAAAAAAGAGGTTCACATAGATTTTATGAAATTAAGCCTATTTCTAGATTTATTTTAAGATCAAGCTGTACATTCAAAGGTAAGTATGTTTTTCAATAAAAAATTCACTTTAAAAAGAAGACACATGCAATTTTTCAGTTCAGCAATGTTAACCTATGGGTGGAAAACAAAAATGCAGTTTTGAAAGTAATTACATGACTTGCAAACCCAGTCTTCAGGGTCTCAGGCCAGTATCAGGCAAGTTTCAAGTGAGCACCAAGACTGCACCACCAGCAGCACAGGGACAGCTGGGTGCAGAGGTCAAATTCAGATTGAGGGGTTATGGTAAGCACATGGGGCCACAAGGCAGCACCAAATTAACATACTGAGCAACACAGGGACGGCTGGGTGCCGAGTGCCAACACAACGTTGGGTGCCCAAAGCAAATCAACAGGGGAGGTCGGTTTTGGAGAAAGTCTGCAGGCTCTGGCCAGGAGGCTGGACGAAAATCACGCAGATCTGCCCAGGTAATTTCTGATGCTAGGAGACCTAGGGACACCATTGGTCAAGCTCCCCAAGGCCCATGAGCTTCAGTTGGAGGGGTGTCCTTTTGCATGGACAACGTCGTACCAGGTAGGTCACGAATGTGGGGGGTGCACAGCAGAGGTACAACTAGAGCCAAATTATGGGGGGGCTGGGAAAAAATGTAGGGGAGTCTAATTCTTCAAGCAAGAGGCAGAGTGGCGCTGCAGGGGATCTAAGAAGGGGTGAAAAACAACAAAGCCTAATTAACAGGCAAATAGTCTTTTAAAGACGTGTGAAGTACTCGGGTGTGGCTGTGTGTGTGCCCTGCAAGCTGTCCCATCCCGGGCTGCCACACACGATGGGGGAGGCTGAAGCCCTTTGAGCCCAATGGGCGTTGCACGCCTGGTGCACAGAGTCTGCAGGCATTGCCGTGGAATTCAGCAGGGGTCAATCCACAAAGGGGTCATGCTCAGAATCACTGGGGACCTTCGCAGGAAGGGTGGGCCACTTGGTCTTGAGCCGTGGGCATCAGGTGCGGAGGTGGGTCTAGTAGTCGGTTTTGTAGTTCCTCAGGGCAGAGTTCTTGTTCTTTATAGTTGATTTCTCCTGGACAGGTCTGCTGTGCACTAGAGATCAAGAACACTGTTGAACGAAAGCCGTCCTCCTAGGGTTTTGGAGGTTGCTGGGTTGCACAACAAGTGGAGTTTTGCAGCAACGTTGAAAGGCAGCAAACAGTCTGGCAGGGCTGGCGCCATGTCAGTCACTGGTGCATTGTCTTTCTAGCTGGTGCGGCTATTCGGTGTTCAGGCTTCCTAGGTCTTCAGTACCCTGATTTCAGGGTCTGGGGGTGCCACTTAAATACTGTAATAAGGGGCATTACAGGGTAGTAACAGGTAGGGCCCAAATAGCTCCTTACCTGGGGCGTCTATACCCTCTATAATGCCACCTTTCTCTGGAATGGGTGATAGTCCTAGCCCTGATTGGATAAGTCTCACAATCTTCAAGATGGTAGGCACTGAGAAATGTGCTTTGCTTCACTTCCAGAACCTGAGGGGTTGAGATGGCAAAGGGGGGCACACCTCCTATTCTCACTTAGTTTTCCTGTCAGTTCTCCTACTAAAAGGGGGGGTTTGAACCAGAGGCTGACATCTGTTGCTAGCAGAAGAGGCTGGGGTCACATTATAATGACAGCAATGCCTTTGAAGCTTCCCTCTTGAGCTCTGTACCTGCCTAGAGGAGGAGGTGTGACATCTCTGCCAATGGTGGGCTTTGTTTCTGGCTTCAGAGACCAAGGGCTCTTGACCTAGGGGCCAGGAAACATGTCTGGTGGCAAGCAAGTCAGACACCACACCAGGGTTGGTAGGTTTTCAGGGGGCATCTCTGCCCTCTGGGTACAGGTTTTGATACATCCAACATTGGCATCAGTGTGGCTTTATTAAGAAGAGTTGTTTTGTACCAAACACTCCTGGGTTAATTGAAGCCATCATGGTGCTGGGAAACTTGAGTTGTTGAGTTTCCAGCCCCGTACTTACTATGGCTTCCCTGGCTGTTACAATTTTTAGAATAGACTTAAATATTGTAGGGGCATAGCTGCTCCTGCAGATATGCACACACCTGAGATATGGTGCACCATATCCTGCCTTAGGGTTTGTAAGGTCTGCTAGGGTGGTGACTTACCCATACTTTAGGCAGTGCTGCTTTGACATGACACACAGGCAGTGTGCCATGTTGACTTTGTCGGTTTTGTCTGAACCAAGGCATGCAAGCTGCAGTGGCAGTTTGAATGACCTTGGTGAGAGGGCTTTATGGGATCCTTTTCAGTCCTAATGCCTTTGGTAACAGGGATACCATTTACTAGAGACTTACAGGGGGGTCTGAAATTGCCAATCATGGTACAGTTTTAGGGAAGGAGCTCTGGCACAGGGGATCTGGTTGGCAGGGATCTTATGCACTTTCAATCGAAAAGACCTACTTTTCCATGCAAAAAGTGGGGGGCTGGCCTTGTCAAAAGAGGAACTTTTTCACACATAAGATGAGAGAGTGTAATAAAGATAATATTGCAGTATGATTATCTGCAACTGGGACTTGGTTAAATTGAGTGGGTGACAGGAGATGTACTTCTCAATGAATAACAATTTCATGTGCTGATCATGGAGTCTTTATTCTGTTATCAGAACACATTTTTGTTTTCCTCTCTGTAATGCAGAGGGAGCGATTCATACACGATTGATAACATACTATGCTCAGCCTTCCATCTGGTGCCTGAGGCAAAACCACAGGGTGGTACTTGCAGTGCTTCATTTATAAGGTGGTGGCAGGTGGCTAACAATGTAAAACTTCGAAAGAGAAAATGACAATATTGGCTGGTCGTAATTTAACCCTAATTACTTAAAATATAACTGCAGGATAAGTATATTGCCCCAGTCTATGAAGGCAAGATACAGATACACGTATTGGAATTTTGAGTTGCGACAATCAAAGGTGTCCATTATTCAAGTGTGTGGTTGTAGCATTGATAGCCGTGGAGTATAAACAGACAGCTGGTTGTTGATTTTTGTTGTGATACTGCACCTAGTTGTGAATTTGGCACAAGAGTGAATGTTGCTGCTCCAGTGGTTGCTGGTACTGCACTAGAAATAAGGGCTGTTGAAAAGAAAGTGAGAAAGCATCAATATTGCTTTATCAGTCCTTCCTCTACTGTTTGGGGGCAGGCTGTGTGTGAGTGGCATGTATGGCATGTGCTGAGTGGTGTACGATTGGGTTGTGATGACGATCCTAATTTTGACCGAGTCACAAGAAAAGATATTGCTACTCCGTTGTAATACAATAGGCAAAAAGTAAAGTAAAAAAAGTATGGATTAGTTTAATCAGCCTTCGCTGTGCTGATGGGGTGCAAGTTGTGTGTGAATATTAAATGTGGTAAGTGTACCTCCTTCTCTCTCCTCACTGCCAAGGGATGGAACTCCCTCCCCCTCCAACAGACACCATCACACCCCAAGTTCTTGAGGGACCTCAAGACCTGGCTCCTCGACAGACCTCATGAACATCCAGGAGATGTAAGCTCCCCCCCCCCAAGTGCCTTGAGACCCTTTTGGGTGAGTAGCTGTACTTTACAAACCCAATGATTGATTGATTGATTGATTGATTGATTGATTGATTGATTGATTGATTGATTGATTGACTGATTGATTGATTGATTGAAAGTGTGAGATGGAGATGCGATCTGGGTCCCCTGCCAGTCAGTCTATTGTGGACAAATTCTCCTTTTACCCTCTATCTCATCCACTCATTCCTTTTTAAGATCTTTTCTGGTGCATACCTCCAATCAAAATGTAGTCACAGTCACTGCCCTCCTACTGTATGGCCACGGTGACTGCTCCGCAGAGGGGTTATGAAGTTAGACCACGTAGTTCCCTTTAGTAATCCACTTTAAGGTTGATTTCAGTTTCCTCAATGAACTCCCTCTTCCTCTTGAGTGGGATGGTCTAGGACATGATGGCTATTGCTTGAAGTCAGACTCCATGCAGGATATGTACCAGAAACTTATACCCTAAAAATGTTTAATGAAGGGATGTGCTGTATTTACAAAATGCGGCATACCCCTGCATTTCCTCTAGCACTGGCACTAACAAAGCTGCTTAGTACCTAGTGCCATGTTGCTGGGAGTCTGTGCTGCAGGGGCAATTGTTTATGTCCAGGAGGGTACACCTTCCTGTACATAAACAATCTTTAAGTGTGATTTGCTGTTTCTATGTGTGCTGTAGAATGCAGCACATATAGAAATAGCAAAATGCGAGTAAAAATGTATAATTTCTCCTTGTATCACCATCCTGACAGGTTTTTCCAGGCCTTAGTTTTTGGTGATCTCCCCATCCTTGTAAACATGGGGCATCATCAAAAAGCAGCACCCATTGCACACCCCTTTCACGCCAAATGAAGCGTGAAATGGGGCCTTTTTTACAAGGCGGTGTTTAGCCACATTGATTGGCATAACACAGCTTCGTAAATAAGGAGAAAGGGATATTGCCACCAGAACATCACTAAAAGTGATGTTGTGGTGGCGATATCCCCTTTTTCAATATGCCCCAAAGTTTTCTCTCAACACAAACAAAAAAGGGCACAACACGGTGTGAGCTGTATTAATGTGTTTCAGTGATAATGTTTTTTAGATGAGTGGTTTCCTCAAATGATTTTCTCAATTTGTTGTTCTACAGAACATACCTTTAGTCCTGCCTGTACTACATAGAACTAACTACCAGTAAATTACATTTGCAGGCATATTAGACATTTTACACATTCCCACCCTCAAGAAGGGAGTGTACTCACACACCTTCACTTCTGGGTGTTCTACACCCATAGTTGCTGAATTGCATCTAAGCTGACATTTCCACCAGGCAGGAATCTACATGTGTGAAGAT
Organism: Triturus cristatus; assembly: GCF_964204655.1. Taxonomy (NCBI): domain Eukaryota; kingdom Metazoa; phylum Chordata; class Amphibia; order Caudata; family Salamandridae; genus Triturus; species Triturus cristatus. The sequence goes on along the minus strand of NC_140588.1, from coordinate 851,216,377 downwards.
CTCCGCTCACAGGGTTCCCTTTTTAGAGTGGGTATAATAAATGAATGTTGGTGATGTTACATAACAAGAAAAGGTTCCGAAGATATGATCCAATGATAGCAATAAAATAGGAGAAATATTCAAAGGGCAAGAGTAAATATTTTAACTGGAAGATTGAAAGAAGAAAGCAACTTATGCAGTAGAATCTATTGTTTTTGTTTATTGTATGAATGGGGCAATAGGGGTGATTATTTATACAGAAGATTTTTATGTAAAGCAAGGGAAGACAGCTTATCTGTTTTCTGTATAAATTTTCAATCATGCAACAATCCGTTATTACCTTAAAAGTAGAGTAATACATTTGATTTCTACAAGGATACTGTCGGAAAAGTGTAGGGTACCGAAAAGCATTTAATACAAAGTTATCATGAAAGTTTTGTCTCGGACATGGTCACTGCCAATTTAGTTTTGGGTAACCTTTGCAAGGGCGATCAACCAATGTAAATTCCAGTACATTTTTTAGGCAAATAATTTTATAGACTCCAATTACGCTGTCAACGTCAAATAAAAATGAGAATAGCATCAAAATGCAATGTTCTAACTGCAGTTGGTAAGGCTGTCTTTCATTAATTAATTTCTGACAATGTACCAAAGCAACCAAGCTTATTCCATAATCCCTCATGTCCGCTAGAGAATTGTTGTTAGTAAAAGGTTTTTCAATGCAATATTTTCAGATTGACTGATTTTAAGCTTCCCGTAGCAGAAGTCTTGGCAGAACGTTTTGTGATTTATAAGAATTCCTTTGCCAATAATATAATGAAGCTGTACATTTAATGTGACCCTCTCTCTGCAGTCTTATTTCTGTGAACCATAACACCCTTTGCTGGAACAGAGATGTCAGGCATATATGTATCTGATTATAATTTTGAGAAATAAAAGTGGAATATGTTTTTTATTAATTTCTAATGAATATTTCATGATGAGTTCAATTGCACTGATCTGTGAAGAGATCCACTTTCTATTTGTGTGTGCCCCAAGAAGTTTGTTTTTATTTGACTCATGTTGAGTCATGGATGAGTACACTTCAGACCAGCATTGGAGCATTTTCTGTGATGTAGGAAAATGCTCACTACCTCCACATAAGTCTTCCTCGCAACATGACTAACTTAGTGAGCTTCAGCTCCCCAACAGAACCCTGTAAGCAAATTAGCGCTCAAGTCCTCCCAACCCTCCCTAACATGGCCGACCTCCTTCACTACTGACCTAGTAAAAGAGATGGCATGACCCACCCCACTTCCAGTGTTTTTAGTTCTGCGTTGCTGACTCTTTTGAAGCATGGGGTGAGGTCATGATGTAGCAGGCCCGAATTCCCAGTATTAAGTCCAACAAGGCAGATTCACTTGGTTGTGCAGCCCTGTGATAGCAGTCTCGTACCAGGATAGTGAATCCCTCTTTAGCCGGCTCATGGTCTGAAAGCTGGCTATATGGTGAGGGGTGAGCTGTAGGCGGCTTCCACATTGTTTGCAGTCTTCTGTGAAGCGGCAATGTCGTGTTTGTGTTCCGTGAGCCGACAGTTTGCCTCAGCTTTGTCAGGTATGCATGAGTTTCTGCACAGCCCGTATAAAAAGGTTTTTGTGTCACATGCAGGTGGTATTGTTGGGATCAGTTTTGTCAGTGAGGAGCAGTGCATTTTTGTGTCAGTGCTTGGAGTGCCATCACTAAGGGTGGGCGTCAAATTCTGTTCCGCTAGCGAAATTTGCGATATTTTGACATTTTTGCGTTCCGCGGAGAGCGTGAAAATACCCAAATTTCCGCTATTTGGCGCGTTGCGAAGATTTTTTTCATGTTCGTGCTTTGAAAATGCATTCTCGCGTACGTGATCGCCTTACCGGGATCCCTGGGTTCGCCGATGAGTTTTCCAATCCGTTTGCGTGCTCCACGAGAAGTTGATTGCTGGTCGTGCTATCTTGTGAGAGTTCGCAATCGTGATCATGTTATTTGCCTCGCCATCAGACACCGCGAGAGTCTGAGATCGAGAACACGTCATTTTCCACCTCGTGAGTGAGCATGAGGTCGCAAACACGTCATTTTGGATGTGCCATTGACATCCGGCGGAAGTGTGGTGAAGGTTGCGATCGCGAACAGGCCAAATTTTCAATTTGGAGAAGAATATTAACTCTAGCTGCATAAAACCTTCTGTAAATGATGATTTGGATGGAAAAAAACTCCCCAGATTGATATTTGGCTGTCCTTTTTTGTTCAAGGACTCCTTTTGAGGGGGAGAGGGAGGAAGTGCCACAGAGTCTCCAACTTCCTGTTCCTGTCCAGCAGGCTCCTCCCAGTGCTTTGTCCATCTCCTGTTCATTCTGCCTTTGGATTTCAGCTAGAAGGATCACTCTTTGTGTCTGCTGCATCATTATCATTGGATTTGAGGACTTTTGAATTTGATATTTTACAAGTAAGTTGGTGCTGTGTCTGTTTTATTGGGGGCATTGCAGTTGCTGCAACTACAATTTTGGTACTTATCATTCTTTTATTTAATTGTTGGGGGTAGCCAGTAGGCCCAGAGCTAGTCATGGGTGGGTGCATGATGAAGCAACTGTTCCTTTAGTGTGTCTTGAATGTTTTTCAAACATCATTTAGGGCATGGATGGCTTTGGATTGAGTTGGAAAATGTGTTTTTGAGGGGTATTTCTGTTTTGGGTGTGTGTTAAAGAAATGCCTTTGTTGTGTGTGCCAGGTGTGTTGGTGTGCACCCTGCAGACCTTGTTTTGCCCTGTGGATTTTCGTTGTTGCATTTTATTGCATTAAAAAGGCACAACAGTGTGGTTTTGCAGGCATCTTTTGACTGGCTTCTTTTATAGGCCTTTTGTCAGTTCATTGCTGTTTCCCAGGTCTCCTGCTTGTTGCTTGTGATTTGCGAGTGTCCATGTGGCCGGTGGCCTTTTCTGGTGGGAGTTATTAGTGTGCTGCTTTGGCATATATAAGCCTGCATGGTATTCCTTAGCCCTTGTTGCCAAAGTCTTACAAATGGCTACACTATATCTTTTATTTGTTTGTTTGTACTAGTTGTAATTGAACCACAACAACAAATGCAACATTTCACTGATGTTATTCTCCTGGCTTATTTGCTTTTAGGTGCACAAAAAGACAGAGGAGGAGGTAACTATCAACATCATCCGTTGTACTGCCAGACAGAAGTCCTGCTGCGCACCACATCACGTCCAACTGTGACCACAGGCATCTCTTCAACTTGTGCACCTGTGTCCTGTTTGACCTCTGAAGAAAATGCAATTCTATAGGTTAGGGGTATACCCAACAATCACCCTCCCTTTTACCTGGGTATCTAAAACACAATATATAAACAATTGGTAAGGAGGAAAAGATACACGAATATTTTTGGACACGGATACCTTTAATTATCCTGTCATCTGCGTCTAAATTCGCATTTTCGTTATTTAAACATTTTGTCGTTGAGCATATACAATAAACATATATTTACACTTAACACCTCTACAGCTAAAAAAACAAACTAAATTAAAGCTACTGTCTACCGGGGAGTTTTTCTTATTGTGGAGCCACCTTTAAATAGTGTGGACTACCTAGAAGGTTCAAACATTGCATATAGGACCATCATTTTCCAAATTATTCATGTGGGGCAATGTGGGATTATGACATCCACAAGCAATTCATTAAATTTAGAATCCTTCTATAGAACAACTGTCGACGCGGTCGCGTTTCAGCCGGTCTATTTCCTACGGCTTCTTCAGGACAAAAGCAACAGCAGCATTCTTAAGCGCCCGTGGGGGTCACGGAGCTGAGACAGACAGCCCAGTTGGAAGGATGACATCTGGTCCGCAGTTTAGCAAGAGACCCTAGTAGTTTTCACACCACGAAGGATGGAATGCCACATTATTGACCCGTTGGGAGCATAAGGATTTGTACCCCGACGCACTCCTTATTGCATTAGCAGACCAACTATTGGAGATACGATAATTACCGTTTAGGATTTAAGAAATTACGTAGAAGCGGCCACACCAAGATTTATGTAAACCCCTTCCAGTAGACTTGTTGTTCGTAGCGTCCTCATCTCTTTGAGCCCAGGCAGACCAGCGTGACCCCCACGGGCGCTTAAGAATGCTGCTGTTGCTTTTGTCCTGAAGAAGCCGTAAGAAATAGACCGGCTGAAACGCGACCGCGTCGACAGTTGTTCTATAGAAGGATTATAAATGTAATTAATTGCTTGTGGATGTCATAATCCCACATTGCCCCACATGAATAATTTGGAAAATGATGGTCCTATATGCAATGTTTGAACCTTCTAGGTAGTCCACACTATTTAAAGGTGGCTCCACAATAAGAAAAACTCCCCGGTAGACAGTAGCTTTAATTTAGTTCGTTTTTTTAGCTGTAGAGGTGTTAAGTGTAAATATATGTTTATTGTATATGCTCAACGACAAAATGTTTAAATAACGAAAATGCGAATTTAGACGCAGATGACAGGATAATTAAAGGTATCCGTGTCCAAAAAAATTTGTGTATCTTTTCCTCCTTACCAATTGTTTATATATTCTGCCTCTGAAGAAAATGGGCCCAAAGAAAGGTACCAGGTCCTTCAGTACCAAGAAAGTCGCCGGTGAGAAGAAGAAGGAACAGAAAAAGCAAGAGGCACTAACCACGACTGGTGTGCTGACAAATGTGTTTTTTGGGACCAAAAAAAACATGAGCCTGCAGCAGCGTTGTCTGGCGGGAACCAAGATGGGAGCTGCACATCCCCACCAGTAGGCAAACCCCACCTACCTAGGCCCAAGCCAATGAGTGGCGCAGAGGTAGCCAGTCTACTAATGAGCTGCGATGTTGAAATGTCATTATTGCAAAGTAGTACAAAATCAACGCAGGCGGAAACTCAGCAGATAAGTCTGCAGCAGCAGACGCAGCCATAAGAACAGCAGCAGCCGCAAGAACAGCAGCAACCGCAAGAACAGCAGTAGCCACAAGAACAGCCACAGCCACAAGAACAGCCGCAGCCGCAAGAACATCCGCAGCCGCAAGAACTGCAGCCGCCACAAGAACAGCAGCAGCCACAACAACAGCCACAACAACAGCCCAAAATAGTAGTTGGTCCTCCTGAAGTAGGGGCATTTCAGGAAATCAAGCTTCCTGCAAACAAAGAGGGGCAAGCCACTGTTTCAGAAGATCCATTGTCTTCCAGACCCCCAGCAAGGAAAAGGAGGGTAATCCGTCATCTTCTTCTTCAAACCCCGCTTCTGATGATCTTGATGCCACTTGGAAGCCACCAGCTCAGTCTGAGAGTGATGCACGCCACAAGACAAGGCTAGTGAAAAGGAAGGTTCCAAAAAGCCTGAGAGTTATGGAGGTAGATGTACAAGAGGGGGATGATGATGATGACGAGCCAGTCATCACGGACATCACTCCCGGCCCAAAGGATATGGAGACCAACATTATTACCCTATCCAAAACAGCTGCAAGGGATGTAGCACGGATACCACCAACACAGGTAACACCACCACGACCTCCAGCTTCCATATTTTCATTTGCAAAGAAAAGGCAGGGACCTACATCCAGCTCAACCACCACCTCAGTAGGTAGTGGTAGAAGTCACAGTGTAGCTGCACAGAGTCACATTCCAAGCACACCCTCCAATTCATCTGGTATTGAAAGTGGCACATCCAGCAGCACCAGAAGTTCTCCTCCCCAGTTTGGGACTTCTTTTTGGTTAGCGGTAAGGAGGAGAACATTGCTATATGCTCAATTTGTCGACATGCTGTTAGGCAAGCTAAGCTTCGTACAAACTATGGTACCGGAGGCCAAACAAGTCGTCTCAAAATACACCACACTATCGTGTGGGAGGCTCACCTACTTCACTTAGAACATAGTAAAACTCAACCCATTGTTGTTGGGCATGAAGAATCAGGGGCCAATATTATCGCGGTGGAAGGTGAACAAGAGGGAGACATTTCTAGCCCTGTCCCCAGTAGTGTAGTGGTACCGCCCACATCCTCCTCAGCAACACCTCAGTGGCACCGCAGTAAGAGTCAGAGTCAGGCTGAGACACCAAGGCGACTGAGTAGTACTGCAATGAAACAAAGTGCGTCGTTGAGCCTAACTGGGTTAAGGAAAACAACTGAACCACAAAGGAAAATAATCCAGCCTACCATTGACAGCATGCTTAGGTTAGAGGGGCAGTACCAATGCAACCACCCAACGGCACGGTTGTACAATGCGAAGCTGGCTAAAATGTTAGCACTGGACCTTCTCCCTTTTTCATTTGTGGAAGGGGTGGGTTTCCTTGAATTTGTGTCAACCATCTGCCCTAAATGGAAGGTTCCCAGCCGGTCCTATTTCGCAAGAGTTGCTGTTCCTTACTACATCATGATGTGCTGGAATTGGTTGGACAAGCTTTGCAGCAGAGTGCTGTTCACAATATCCACCAAACAACATACATGTGGACCAGTTGCCAAGCCACTGATTACATGTGCATCACTGCACACTGGGTCTCATTTGTGGGGGTTAGAGATACGCTATCTGAAGTAGGTGAGTAGGTGCTGTTGACACAGCTGAGATTCTTATGGCTACTTGGAAACATGCAACTGTATCCATGTTCACCATTGAGAAATCTCATACTGCTGTAAACATATTGGAAGAGTTTCACAGCAAGGTTTTTGAATGGCTGCGCCCAAGCGGGCTTAAGATTGGTTTTGTTTCCACAGATAATGGCAGTAATGTACTTAAGGCCATGGAGCTTGGTTCCTATTTCAGAGTTCCGTGTTTGGCACACTGCATTAACATTATTGTTCAAGACTTTCTGAAAAAAGAAGCCATAGTCAGCAACTTACTGACCACCTGCCGAAGAATATGCACTCATTTCAGCAATTCTTTTAAAGCTCGGAAGCAGCTGAGGATCATTCAACGTGACTATAGAATGCCAGTCAAAGCACTCATCCAGGAGGTGGCAACACGTTGGAACTCAACTTATTACATGCTTGACCGTCTGTTTAGCAGTACAGGCCAATCAATGAATATGTCATGCGAAGAGGGGATGGTACTGTGAAAGGCATGACCCTTCAGATGGACCAATGGTGCCTAGTTAAATGCCTGACTGAGATGCTTCTTCCTTTCGAGGTCTTCACACGTGAAGTCAGCAAGGAGGACTGTACTATGGGCCAAGCTATCCCATTGTTGCAAATTCTAGAGCATCAGTTGAAGGAGATGTCTGAAGCATATAAAAGATGCAGAGGAATAAAAAGAAGCATATGAGTTGGTGGAGAGCTTAGCCCGTCGCTTAACTGAGAATACAAGGGTGCAAAAGAAGATTTTGTCACAAAAACATTACATTTGTGCCACAATTCTGGATCCATGGACAAAATGGGCACTGAAGACATTAATTCCTTTTTTAGAAATGGATGTTGCCTGGTACAAAACTTGGATAGCTGAGTCAGCGAGTCAGTTGGAAAAAGAACGGCTGCTAATTAAATGCCCGCTAGATAAACCCACAACAAGTACTGCAGCAGGACATCTGGCGTCAAGTTCAACTTCGGAGCCTGAGGGCAGTGCGTTTGGCTCAGAACACTCACCAACACTATCGACAACAGCAAGAACTGGATCTTCAGGCCCAGTAAAATTGTTACAGGACTGGTATTTACAGCAAGACATTGGTAAGTCCAGTGCTGATGCAACGAGAAAAGAGCCCGAAAAAAGGTTAGCACCCCTGAACATTGAGCGGATGGTCCAGGCCTATCTGGACGACCCAACAGAGGTGTACATTGATCAAAACAATTGCGGTAATGGTATGGGAAAAGGGGCCAGTGGCCACTGCTCAGCAGGCTGGCGATAAACTATCTGGCTTCACCTGTCACAAGTGTCTCTTCGGAACGTGTTTTCAGTGCTGCTGGTTCCATTGTAACAGTGAGAAGGACCAGTCTCTCGCCCAAAAACATAGAGAGGTTAACCACGATCAAAATGAATCAGAACTTTATACCACCGAATTACACAATACATGAATCAAGGGAGGAAGATGAGGACAGCGGCTCAGGTGACAGAACTGGTGTGTTAGATGATGATTACCTACTTCTGGTTGAACCCCCAGAGTTTGAGGACAAGCTATACTTCCCTGACAATTAGGCTTGCACTTCCAGTTCTTACTGTCTTCCTCCCTTATTTTCTTTTATTTGTGTGTCTGTCTTTCTGGTTAGAAACTTCGAATCACAACAAATTCATCACCACCGACTTCTAATTGTTTTATTGCCATATACAAGTTTCGGCTGTCTGCATATCACAGTACACTCCTAGGAATCCTGCTCCTCCATCCTCCTGAATCTCCCTAAATCCATTGCCCTCAAGAAGACAAATGATGATTGGATGATGCAAATGAGAACTAAAAAGAAAATATGTCCTAGTCCCTCCAAAAGAAGTGGAACATGATTGATGATGACTACTATAGCTATCCTCCTTTCTGATCCGAGAGAGACTGCCCATTAACTGAAGATGATAAGGAACAGGTAATGAATGATGCCATGCATTGGACGCTGACTGAGTGATTTTGTTGTTGTTTGCTGTGCATGAAGTTACTTCATTGTATTCTTTATGTAATAATCTAAACACTAAAAGTAACTTAAGTCCCGTTTCCCTTCTTGTATTTTTAATAACAAATTTGTACTTTTACTGCAGGCCGATACATTGCATTTTGAATATAGGAAGGGAACTCACTCGGTACACTGCAGACTGAGTTGAACAACACTATCATGATGACCACAGTGACATAGTATCTTCACAGTCACTCAGTACACGGATCAGAGATGATTGATGGAATAAGTCAGGGCGTTTCATGAGTGGCATAAAAGGTAAACAAGTAAACAACAACCGCAGCAGACCTAAATGTCTGCGTAGCGGTGGAGTCAAGTGTAGCGGTGGTATGACCGCGGTGCATTGATTTAGTCACTTAAATTGTAAAATGCTATGTTGCTGGATATGTGCTTTGTCCAACTCTTTTTAAAAATGTATGCTAAATGGAGGATGTGCAAAGGGTGCCGTCACTGTGGGCCTGCTCTGTCCTGTTGGTGTTGTAGGTTAATGCTGGAAACAGACAAGAGTAGATATGATTCATCCATGCCGCCTCTGAAAGTGTTCTTGTTGCACAACACCATAACTTGTGCATTTTTTTCAACTTGGTTTCTCAATATCCCTTTTGTTTTTGCATCTACAATTACAGGCCGAGCCTTACCCTGTGCTATACTTGGGAAAACAATTCACACTTACCTTACCAATGAATCTACATCTGCCAGGCAGGCAGTGGCGTCACCCAAGATTGATGGACGGAGCATCCATGGAAGGGAGGACCAAGAGGAATGCCGAGATTCAACTCCCCATTTGACCAGGATAACACAGTAACAGTATCAACTTTCATGGTCTTTTAAATAATTCGATTCATTTTTTTGTCTACAATCATTGTGTTCTTGTTGTTATTACTATTATTATTATTAGGTTTGCTCTCTGTCTATAATTCATCCCTAACACTGAATACAAACTGTATGTAATCCGGGTCTCCTTATCATCATCATGCATGCATTTCCTTTTTCTCCCTTAACATATTGATATGGATATGGTGGTCTACAAAGATTCTGTCATTTGATGTTTGTCCATGCGTACTGTTTTTCTTTCTCAAACCTTTTCCCAAACCCCCATTCCCAACCATTCAACACACCCGGGCTGTGTGACTCATTGAGGTATGACTACATTAAATGTACATCAATAATTTATCACACGCTTGCTGGGGCGAATGTGGCAAAAGCAACAGTACTTCAATTTCAAGGCAGGGCGGGGATCTTCTTCTGCTTGCCCACCCATGAGCAGTATATTTGTGAGATAATTTTTTTTACGAAAAGAACCTAATACATCAGCATTAATTGCCGCCATTGATTGGATTAATGGATTTCAGTTGTTGTCATCCTCCTACACAGCACTAACAGTTACGCTTGTGTCCAGTGTACTGTGAGCCTAGTCAAATGACTCGACACAACTAGAGTTTATAACTCTGTGTACTACTATTAAAATCAAACACTGGCTGTGGGCGGCCCTCCACCAGCAAGGAAAGAAGGATACAGTGTGATGTAAAACAGTAACCCCACCCAGACAATATTAACAACATCGTATGTAAGGTAGAAATATATTATTTAATACCCTAACAAAAAGAAACTATGTAAAGAAATCCCACAACACCTGACCCACCCTTCTCCCTTACCCCAACCAATGTCCGTAAAGAAAATGTCCAATTGTCCAATGAAAAGAGAAAACCCAACGCCCGATTCCCACCCACCCAAAGAATAATTAAAAAAGGGGCAATAAACAGGGTCTAAGTTCGGCGGGCTTGACTCAGGAGGACATGAACTTGCTCCTCCAGGCGGGCAACACGGCATTTCAATGCGCGGCAGTTGCATCCACAGGGGGGGCAGCACTGACGAAGGGGCGGCGGCGGGCAGCTGCCAGACAGTGGTGCTGTACCACTGGAGGATGGTGGCTGGGGCCCGGGGCATTGGAGGAGGCTGCAGCTGCTGCCGCCTCCCCCTCCTCCTCTTCCAGAACCACCAGCCGACGATATTCAGTCTGTATTGCCTCCAGCTTCCGGCGCCGGGCCTTGGCTGCCAACTCCTTCCGGTCAGGTTTCCCCTTGGAAGGAGTAGCTATATATGAAGAAGAAAAAACAAGACTATTGTAAAATATACTCTTAGCAAAGCAGTAAGACAAATTATTTCTACACATAGTGTCACGGTAGCACTAGCAAGAACAGTACATAACATTTGTGGTATGTATCTATCCTCCCACTTTCTTGGACTTTAACATTTGTGGGAGTTTCAGGCATTCAACCAACCATGCATCTGATTCCTATCAGCCACCTATGCATGCTGCATGCATTCCACGAATCCTTCTCTGCCAGTCATAAATATTAAATCTCACCCGTCCTTCTTCCTTCCACTATTCTTTCCCTTTTCGGTCAACCCATCCATCAAGGTCATCTGATCACTTTTAGTCTTCTCCATTACACAGCTGAGTTGAAATCAGATAGAAGAGGCCATTGGTTACTCAACACTCCCGCCACTAATGCTTTTACTAATGCTAAGTAAAGGGTGTCTTCAATCGTTTCAACAACTTCTTACTCAGTAAATCTCAACGGTACAGTATTATACAGTACACCCTTGCAGTGAGTGTAATGTCAATAAGTAAGGATTAGGAATCTAACTTACCACCACCCGCCACTGCTGCTGGCTCACCCCCTGCAGCTCCTCCTGCAACTGCCGCATCCTCTCCTCCATCAGCAGCCGCGTTGCCTTCGCCACTGGCCCCAGCACTGGTGTTTGGTAGTGCGCCTTGAAAAAACATTACACATTTTTTAGGTGTCATATACACCTCCCCCTATTTTTCACTAGCAAGATTGAAAAATGAGTTAATAGTAATACATACATATACAACATACATCACTAATATAAATCAGGTAGTAGTAGAGTAGACACTAGTAGTTATATGGTCCCTAGGGTCATTCTAGTCTTTGATTAGTTAGCCCGAGCCATGCTACCATTTTACCTTTGTGTCTTTTATTTTTGCACATGTGTCGTTACCTCGCAGCTTGGTGTGACGCCTTTGAGCCCACATGAGCTCATACTGCTACTGTCTAAGTGCTGCGTACAAGGTCAAACAAAACAAGCCACTTTGTGATGGAGTTCTGGTGTTAGTCCATATTGCTTATCCAAAATGCTACACTTTTTGGGACGACTGAGAAATGCTTGCAATATACTAACGTGCACCATTTTTCTCCTAACAGACGGAAGATTCCCTTCTATGAACCAGAGCTTTGCAGAGCTTATGATGTAACCAGTACTAAGTTCTTCTAAGGTGAGGGGTCCACAGGATTCGCACAGAGATCTTCATTTATAATTTTATATAAACTATATTCCTACAAAGGGGATGGTGGTGCTGCCACCACTGTTCAGTTATCATGATTTTGCATTTTTTTCCTCTTTCTATGGACTTGTAGTTGTTGTAAGTGTAACTAAGTGTAACAATGTTTATAGTTTTAATCTTATGCATTTTGCTGTTGGTGCTGCATTATAGAACAACGTACAGAGCTTGTCAGTTGCAAATAAAACTTTTGAACTTACATAGACTCAGTGGTATTTGGTGTGGATGGATTTACACGAATGAGAGAGCGAAAGGAAGGGTATGCAAACTGTGCATGTGCACTGCTTCCACGACTGAGAGGTCGGGAGTATTATGTTCTGGGTTGTCTACTTTTTGGGTATCTTGGGGGGGTTCGGACAGCTAATAGTAATGAAACACTATTATAACTATTCTGGCAGGGGATTGTGGTGGGTTCTGCTCTGATTGAGGTGTGAGGAAGGTCCAACCTTCCATCACCAACATCCTATTTTCTTGTGCAAAGCTCTGTACGTGGAAAATCCTTGCAACAGTAGTAGTATGTCCTATCCTATCAAAATAGTAGAATCTGGTTGGGTATTTTGTTGGTGGGAATTGTCAAGATTAATAAAGCCTCAAAGATTAAGACGAATAGAAGGTGTACAGGAGGACAACCCAAAGGACTGGACTCAATGGCAAGAGCTACTGGTGAATCTGAGTTTTATTTAAAACCTTTTAAATAAAGAGTGGCCAACTGTGCATGCTTAGCTGCAGACAGACTAATAGTAGTGGTACAGAGAGTCATAGCAGAGGCAGTTAGAGGCAGGGATAACAAGAATTTAGAAACAGGTAGTCTAGATCGAAGGATAATTGTTGGTTAAAAATAGCATTTGTAAACGGAAACAATAGTTCGGAAAAAAAAATACGGTGCAGTAAAAGAATTATTAATATTAAAAACAGGAAGACTTACTCAGACAAGCAGAAGAGCCCTCGTTCTGGTCCTCCTGTCCTTGGTGTTCCGGAACTGCTCCCGCCGACTCTGCCCCCGTCTTCTTGCCCCTGGGTGCTGATCATGAAAGATATAAGAAAGAAAGAGACAAACATTGATGATTGGTGTGAAACAAATAAAATATTTTTATAAGACTGTCAAAAAAACATTTGTGCAAACAACAATTGTAATAAAATTGACCTATCTAATCTGGTCGACAAGTAGTATCTGGGGATTCGCTGACTGACTAGTTATTATTTATCTACTCTAATCCAGTGTTCCATACTGATTCCAAAATACTAACTAAGCCTAAGTAGTACGTACCACCTGACCTAGCCCACCTATGCCAGACGTGCCAATTGTACATTAAGTAAGCATTTCCACTTATTTCAGTCCTCAAAATGCGTAAATGGAGGACATATGCCTGCATTTTTGCATACATCAAATTGTTGGTTGGTTGATGCTGATGTTCTGCTAGTGGTAACCCTATTACCACTCACTGAGCAAACTACAAAAGGTTCTACTAAGGCCTTGGGTAAGCACTAGCAGCACTCAGCAGCACGTGGCGTAACAGAGGGGGAGTCACGCATCACAGACCACTAAAAAATTACAAACTTATAATAAGTAATTAAACCTAAGTTTCAGTCCACCCCTATTTCTTAGTGACAGGACAAAGGAAGGACTAGAGTCACTCTAGCATTACCTAACTTAAGTTTTCTAAAATAAACTCTTACATAATCACGCAAAACGAGCGCAAACGCAAAGTTTCAAATAACAAGATCAGTAGCGCAGAGCACCTGTGTCATAACAATCACAGAAGACTTTTAAACGTAAATTACCTGTAATGTAAGCAGCAGCATTCTAGCTTGCTGGAAAAAAAATATATTCGCAATATATAACACAGAGCTGAAGAACAGACACAAAGTAGTAATAATTAAATAGCTACTCACCAGGACCCGGGACCTCCACTCCTAGCAGGTCCAGTAGGTCCTGCTCCCGGTCCAGGATATCGGACCACCGGTGCGTCAACTGGTTCTGGCTGCGCCGGACACCAGAGCAGCGAAACACTGCCCAGCTCACCTTTCCCCACCGCTGCTGACGCTCCCGGAGCCCGTACCCGGACCCAGGCCTGTTGCCTGGTGCCAGGGTTAAGGGGAGGTGGCACTGCACAAAAAAAACAGTGCGGCCAACTCCACCTCCCCAAATAAGGCCCATGCCTGCACCACTTGTGGGCGCCGCCTTCCGTAAGGAAGGCGGTCGCGGCTCTGGCTGCGATGCACCCTGTGGCCCTTTGCCATGGTTCTGGGGTAGGGGGGGCGGAAAATAAAAGGTAAAAATTTAAAAAGTAAGTAAAAGAAATGAAAAAAGCAGGTAATAGAAAAAGAGTGAAAAAGTAGTTAAAAAACACACAAAAAGTAGACAGAAAATATAGAATCAGGAAAATAGAGAGAGAGAGATAATAAATAAAAAAGATCAAAAAAAAGTTTTCAGAAACAAAGGATTGAAAAGATAGAAGGAGAATTGAAAAGCAGGCCCCAGAACCATAGCATAGAGTGAAAAACAAGATGGCAGCACCCATTGCAACCGCATGGGCAAGTTCACAAGATATTTTCACCCGAGCACGCAAAAAGCGTCGCAAACACGTAATACGCGTTCCTGAACAGGAAATACCTATCGCAAATGGGCGCGAGCATGCATTGCGCGACCCGGAACAGGAAATAGCATCGCGAACAGGCGGGACAAGTGAAAACAAGATGGCCACGCCCATTAGCGACCGCATGGGCAAGTTGGCGACACAGTTCCAACGCGATCACGCAAAAAACATCACGAACAGGCGGGACAAAAACGTCCGCGTTTTTGCTATATTTCTGCGTGTTCGTGGAGATTTTTACGTTTTCACGAAGATTTGGGTAACGCGATTACGCAATTTCTGCCCACCCTTAGCCATCACACGCATTCTGGGCTTTACAGTGGTAGCTGGGGTAATGCGCTTGCGCTAGGTTTGCCACACAGATGCCGTGCGCACTGTTTTCTCTATGTTAGGTTGCTAGGCTAAAGGGTTTCTATAGAAGTTTTCGTTGTTCTCTTGATTCTTAAGACCTATGTTGGCCAACAACCAGGGGGTTGATTTAGTCTGAGTTTTTGACAGTGTGCAGTCTGGTTGAGGGACGGGCATAGTCTCCCTCCATTCCATACTACTTTTCATTTCAGGCTGCTTTGGCTACTGCCTTTCAGGGACATGAGGGTCCTTCCTCTCTTAAGGGACAGAGCAAGGTGCTGTCTACTAGTTCTAATTCAATTTGGCTTTCGCATTGCCTCAGATGTCAGTGGACACTGTGGGGTTCTTTTTGAAGTACGAGGGACGGGGTCTCTCCCTATGTGCACCTTCATTATGGAGGTTGTGGTGAATGAGTGGTAGGTCATTGGCTGGAATACCTTTCCTTTGTATCTGACAAAGAGATATGCCATTTATGTGTTTGCTAACAATTTCCTATTGTGGATATAGGTGTATTCTTTGTTGGCAGGGCTGTCATACTAAGGAACTATTTTCTGGTGGATACCTCCCAGTCAGTTCAGGTGGATGACAGGTTGGAGTCGGCAGATTAAGGGACCTATTCTGCCACCAATTCTCCATTTCAGCATCTGCATATCTGTTGTAAACTAGTCCCTGTTGAGGAGTTATCAGAGTCAAGCAGGGGTAATGGAGCATGCCTCCACTGGCAATGTTGGCATATCTGCCCTGGATGTTGTGAGACATTTTGTTTGTTTCCTTAGAGACAGCTATGGCCTCTGCAGGCACTGCCATTCAGTCCAGATTACAGGTCTGGTAGCGGTTTTGATAGGTGGATGCAGCACATAAGATCTGCTGATGTAAATCCCTTTTACAGGAGTGATATTGTGTGGCACACCTTTGGAGGTGATAATGCTCATGTTTGTGCCAGACTGGAAGTGGTTGGCCTTGTGTAGGTCATTTAGGATGCTGTTCTTTGGTGGCATGTGGCCTGTTCATCAGTTGACAGATTCTAGGGGCTACCAGCTTCTCATGGACGGGGACGAGACCTAGGTGTCTCTTCCACACATAAATAAAGGTCTCAGCAGTCAGAAGGTGGGGCCCACTGGCTTCAAATTCCTGACTGTCTGCTCAACCCTACTTGTGGAGGCTGGTGAGCAATAGGTTTCTGAGATCTTTGAACACTTGGAAAAAGTTGATCACGGATAGAGGGGTGTTGCAGGTCATCAAAGAGGCTACACTGTGGTTTTCAACTCTCCACCCCCAAAGATTTTGTCCACGCCCCCTTTCCTATCCATTTCCATTGAGGGGGTTGCCCTTCCGAGTGGCATTTGAGCCCTACTTTCATGGGGGGGCAATAGAGCTGGTTTCTTGCCATCAGAGGGCTCAGGGAGTATACGCCATTCTCTTCATGGTCATTAAGCATCCTGAGCCTTGAGTCCAGTGTTGCATTTAAAAAGGGTTACCTCTTATTCGCATTGGCGATGGAACCCTTTGCCTGTCTTATACGGTCTGACCAGCTCCTCACGGGTTGGCGATGGCCCGGCCTAGAGGAGGATAAGATCGCTCTCTATGCTGATGACGTCCTGCTTTTTCTAGCAGATCCAGCTCAGTCGGGACCCCGCTGCCTCCGGGCCCTGAGTCTTTTCGAACGAACTTCGGGTCTCCGGCTAAATTCGACTAAATTTGTCTTGGTCCCCATGCATCTATCGAGAAAATGCTTTGACTGGCAGTCATCGATACCTCTCCGACAACATTCTTTCAAGTATCTGAGGATATGGTAGCCCTCCTCCCGGAGCTCGCTTGGTCACTTAACGTGACTCCGTTAGTGAAAAAAGGCTCGGGCTGATCTCCTCAAATGGCAAACCCTGCCATTGAACCCTATGGGCAGAATAGCTCTCTTTAAAATGATGATCCTGCCCTGATTCCTTTATATGCTCCAGAACACACACCTCTCCTTCTCGCGGTCGTGGTTCCGAGAGTTGGACAACATGGCCACCAAGTTCCTGTCGGGTGGTTGGAGGCCTCGACTGGCCCTCGCCCAGTGCCGGATCCCACCCTGGGGATAACAAATCTCTATCTTTTTTGTCTCGCAACCCGACTTCTTACCGTACATGATTGGTTTAACGGTGGCTGGTCGGACCTGGCATACCACCTCGAACTGCAAACTCTGGGCCTGTCTAACATTGAAAGGATGATGTATGGGAGCCCCATCTCCCAAATGCTACCAGAGGTCACCCATGAGGTGCTTTTGGCCTGGCGAGCTTCTTTGCGTCATACCCAATGGTAAAAAAAACTGACCCAACATACCCCATTGTGGTGCAGCACATGGCTCCGAGAGGTCGCCAACCTCTCTGGCTTCCAAACTTGGGATCTCATTGGTATTTCACTGCTTGGGGACATCCGGAGCGGGAACCATATACGAAATTTTCAAGAATTGCAAACTCGCTACTCTCTTCACGCCTCCCAGTTCTATTGATATTTACAGGTACGACATGCACTCCAATCTCACATTTCAGAAGGCTCCTCCCTGCCCACATATAGCCCACCCGAAGCCCAGACAATGACGGGTAATTTAGGGAAGGGGGGGATCTCCCAGATCTATCGCTCCCTTATCAATAACACCCCCAACACATTATCACACCTCAGGAGCAGATGGGAGGGTTGGCTTGGGTCCCTGGCCGATGCCGATGCCGATTGGAGAGACGCCCTGATGGACCCCAAAACTCTCACAGCTTCAGCAAGGCTCCGCCTAATCCAAATATAATACCTTCACACAGTCTATCTTACACCGCTGCATCTTCACCGCATGGCGCTTCGGCCTGATGCCTCCTGTCCCCGCTGCAGCCACCCACAAGCTGACTTTTACCACATTGTATGGCTTTGCTCCGCAATCGCATGCTACTGGTAGTCGGTTACTGGGGAACTCACTGAGGTTCTGGGCTGGGAGGTACCCCCCAACCCGCTGACTGTTCTGCTGGGAGTCACCGAGGGGATGGACAGCTCCAGAGCTGAAAAACTCTTTTTGAATACAGCACTAATGGTGGCCAAAAGAGACATCGCAGCCAACTGGTTGAGCTCAACTGCCCCCACCATGGCATGCTGGCATAGAGGGGTAGATTGTATGCGGTGAGAGGTTGCCCGAAGAAATTTTGCAGAATGTGGGGCAAATGGTTTGGGGTCGTGGAAGATTGACAATCTCAATGAACACCCGTGGACTGGAATGGGTGCGGACTGGTTCTGACCTTTACTCTGTCTTTAATTCCTTTATATTGATGTAGTGCCCACCTGTATGAGCCTTACGCATTTCTTTTGCGCAGATAGCTGGTACTGTTATATTTTGTTATTTTTGTTGATCTTTACGAAATCAATAAACTTTGTTATAGAAAAAAGGGTATCCCCTTTTATTCTGCATGTTAGGTTCCGAATGTAGTCTCTACAGGGGTTTCTTCCTTTTCTGAGTCAAGGGGAGGTGGTGGCATCCATGGATACTTTGGATGCATATCTCCAGGTTCTGATCCATCCCTCATCACAGAGGTTTCCCAGGTTCTGCATGGGCTCGGAACAGTCCTTGTTTAATGTCTCCTTTTTGGGTTATCTTCTCCGAGAGTCTTCACAACTATTTGTGATGCCTAAGTTGGGAATACTGGTTTTTCCATTTCTGAATGACTGGCTGATTCTGCCTCTTCTTTGTCTAAGGCAACCGGCCATGTCCAGGGGTTATGCAGGATTCTGGAGGTTCACAGGTTTCTCATCCCCTTCAAGACATATTGTTTAGTCCTCACATGGGATCTGGTGGTTTTTGGGGGTCATCTGGACATGGTCAGGGGCCTTGTCTTTCTTCCTGTGGAATGGAAGGAGAACAAAATGTAGGAGGTGAGGAGTCTGCTCGGTCAGAAGACAGCTTGGGTGTTGCTATGATTGAGGTTGCAGTGGTTGATGGTGGCAGCTATCCATGGGCATGTTTACACATGTAGCTCCTTATTTCCCATCAGCTAGCATGTGGTCCCTGTGCTTCTCCATTTACAATCTGCAGCTACAGATATTTCCACAGGTCGTCATGTTCTTGTCCGGACATGAATTCAGGTTGTAATGGGTTATCTCAGTCACCAGGGGGTTGTAGAGTTCAGTCCTTGTGGCGCCTGTATCAGGAGTTTGTGACCTGGGTGGAAAGCACTGTGGTGTCTTTGAGGGTGGTGTATCTCCCAGGAAGCAATATTGTCCATCAGACCACCTGCGCTGTTTTATTTTACCCCATGACTTCAATTTCTTTGTCAACGGAAATGTTCCTTGTGTTACAGACGAGCTTTGGCTGTCCATTAATGGGCTTATTTGAAGCCAAGGACAGTGCCCTAATGCCACGCCTCTGTGTGATTACTCCCTGTCCAGAGGCATGACGAGTGGATGTGATGCTGTTCCGGTGCCTGGGTGGCCTGCTTTATGCATTTCCACTGTTCTCCTTGGTTGCTGGGGTGGTTTGCAAAATCCACCAGGATAAGGCTTTTGTTCTGTTGATTGTGCCGGGCCGGGTCCGCTGCCCCTTGTATCCTTTTCTGAGGGAGCTTGCGGATCAGGAGTGTTGGGCGATTCTCACCTATCTGTATCCTGGGAGGGGTTTGCCTCTGTCAGCGGGGGTTCTGCGGTGGCTCCATCTTCAGGCCCTGCTGTTAAAAGGGTGAGTCTGTTATCCCATGGCTACCCAACAGTGGTGGTAGACCTGCTTCAGTGCACCAGACATCTGGTGACTCTTTGATCTTGTTCCCGGCATTAGGGGTCCTTTTTTACATGATGTGTCACTTAGGAGCAGGACTCTGGTTTGATGGATCATATCTGGATGCTGGATTTTCTGTTGGATGGTTTTTCATTAGGCCTCAATCCTTCTACTCTTCAGGCACAGTTATGGTTAATGCATACTTTTTTGTTTTGTTTTCCCTTCAGCCTCCTAGAGAGACGTGTCCTGCCCTGACCTGAGTTTCCCATTAGTGTTGTGGGTGCTGCAATCTACTCTTTTTCATCCCTGGGTCAGTAAAAGTGAGGTTCTAATCTTGACCATAAAGCTTGTTTTTTTTTGGGTGGACATTTTGTGAGCTGGTCGGATCGGATAGTTGGGGTCCTTATGAGGTCACCTCCCTTCCTGTGAGTGTTGCTGAATCGCGTTGCCCTGTGCCCTGACCCTATGTTCTTGCAAAAAAGGTCCCCTCCATTACCAATCATTCCGGGAGTCTGGGGTGGTTGCTTGTCTCCCGCTGATGGGTTGTTTGAAGAGCGGGTTGGTGTGTCTGGAGAGGACCTTGGCATTTTGCATGTGTGATTGTTTGTTTATCACTTTTGGCCTGGTGAAGTCAGGTCATGAGCATTCACTTTCCACCTTGAGTAGGTGGATTACATGGATTTATTTTATTTATTTATTTTATTTTTGCAGTTTTGTATAGCGCGAACAAGACCTTTACAGGTATCAGAGCGCTTTACAGTACAGAGATAACAACATAGAAAACATATAAATATCGTGAAATAGGTGAGGAAAGTAAGGATTAGCATACACTAGTATCACGTAGTTACAAGGGAGTATCAAAGAATCATGTGAATTTGGCTAGAAGAATAGATTTCACTTCTTTTTTTAAAAAGCTGCCGATGGGTTAAGTCTCGTTTCTTGGGGCAAGGCATTCCAAATCCTAGGCGCCATTCCTGAGAAGCAGCGGTAGTATGTTTTCTGCTTGGAGAACCGTTGTGGTTTAAGCAGAAGATTGTTGGAGCTCCTAGTGGATCTGTTGCCACCAGATAGTACCAATTTCTCCGTTAAGTATCTCGGTGTTTTGTGATGTAAGGCCTTGTGAGTCATACAAGCGATTTTCAAGTGAATTCTGGCCTCAAAAGGAAGCCAGTTGAGGGCACGAAGGTCAGGGGAGATGTGGCTGTTTCTTTTGGAGCCTGTGACGAGCCTAGCAGCTGTATTGATTGTGGCTCTTAAGGGAGCGGTCATTGATCTGGGTAGGCCACAGAGAGCAATACTTCCATAGTCCACTTTGGGCATTACTAGAGATTGAACTGTCTGTTTAAAGTCTCTGGCCGGTATGAAGGGTTTCAGTTTTCTCAAGGTGTTAATCTGGAAATTAGCTCCTTTAGTTGCAGCGCTGATGTGTTTCTGCCTATTTAACTTATTGTCCAAGGTTATTCCCAGTGATTTGGCTGAGTCGATGATGATAGGTAGGCAATCGAGTGCTGTAATGTGCTTCATCCATTCAAGGATGGTGGTTGTTTGGTTGGGAGGGGCGATAACGAGAAATTCAGTTTTTAGACTGTTTAGTTTTAGATGATTTTCTGCCAGCCAGATCTGTGTTTTGTGGAGAGTTGAGTTATGGGACTTGATGTCATCAAGTGAGTGAACTTTGATGTAGAGTTGTGTGTCATCGGCATACATGTGATATTGGATGTTTGACGAGTTGAGTAGCTCCGTGAGAGGTTACATAAACAAATTGAAGAGAGTCGGGGAGAGGGATGAACCCTGGGGTACTCCTAGAGTGACCGGGGAAGGGTTGGATAAAGATTGGTTAATCTTGAATCGTTGTTTTCTGTTTTGGAGGAAGGACGTGAACCAGTTAAACACAGTACCAGATAGTCCCATCCTGTGTTTCAGGAGGTCTAGAAGATTGACATGTTTGACTGTGTCGAAGGCTGAGGATAAGTCAAGCAAGACTAGCAGGCATCCCTTGTTTTGATCCAGAATTTGAAGTGTGTCATCAATTATGTGGGTCATGGCTGATTCTGTGCTGTGTCCTGATCGAAAACCTGATTGGAATTGATCTAGCAGGTTGAAGTGATCTATGTGCTTACTGAGCTGCACGTGGTCACATTTTTCTAGCAATTTGGCGAGGGTCGAGATGTTGGAAATTGGGCGATAGTTATTCAGGTCAGATGGCTCCGCCGATGGTTTTTTTAGGATGGGGGATATCTGACCAACTTTGAGGATGTCTGGGATGATTCCTTGTGAAAGAGAAGTGTTTATAATCCTGGTCCATGGGGCAATAGCAGTGGCGTGGAGGTTTTTAAATGGGTTGCTGGGAGAGGGTCTGTGAAGTGATTGGAAGGGTTCAGTGCTGTGATCATTTTTAAAATGGTTTCTTCATTGTAGAAGCTGAAGTCGGTCCAGGAGGCCATGTTTTTGCGTGCGAGCTTTGGAGAGCTTATTATCGAGATACTGGGTGTGATCGGTGCATCACTCCTTTGTGGGCCAGTATGTGATAATAGATCGTTATGTAGGACTGTCTTTAAGTTTTCAGTCTTAGTTGAGAAGAAGGATGCAAGATCCTCACAATTGGGAAGTGTTTCGGGATCAGCTTGGGGAGAGTGGGAGACACCCTTGGATTGAGCTTTGATAATTTCGAATAGTCTTTTGGGACGATTCTTGGCTTAGTCTAATTGTTGACAAATGAAGTCAGCTTTCGATCGTCTGATCTTTCTATAGTAGGAATTTCTTTTACTTCTTAGCACTTTAAGGTGGGCTGCTGATGGTGCAGCTCTCCATTGTCTTTCAACTGTTCTTAGAGCTCTTCTGTCATCATTTAGCCTACCATCATACCAGGGGGTTAATCCTTTTGTGGTGGCTCTTTTCAGTTGTAGTGGGGCTGAGTTGTCAAGAATCTGGTTCATAGAGTGAAAGTAGTGGTTGGTTAGAACATGTACGTCCTTTAGACCCTCCAGTGGGGGTGTGAGGATGTGACTAGCGGTTGTGAGAGAGGCAGAGGAAATGTTTTCTAGGTTCCTCTTCCAAATTTTCGTTCTCATCGGTTGGATAGAGAGTGGCTTGACTACCTTCTTGATGTGGAAAGTGATTATGTGATGGTCAGACCAGTCGCAGGGGAGGATCGATTCCAGCTGGGTAGTGTCTGTTTTGGCAATTACTAGGTCGAGGATGGAGCCCTTTTCATGGGTGGGGCTGCTGACGGTCACATATTTGGGCCAGATTAAGGTCTGACAGAAAGGCTTTGAGGCTATTGACCTCTGGGTCTTCCGGATCATTCCAGTGTAGGTTGAAGTCCCCCAGGAAGATTTGCGTATTTTGTTGGCCGACATTTGCGGCTATGATATCCATTATTTGTTCGATGAAGATGGGATTGTTTCCAGGAGGGTGGTAAAAGGAATGTAGAGAGCATAAGGGCTTGTTATTGTTTGTGATGTCTAGGCAGAGGTACTCACATGAAGAAAGCGTTGGTGAGTTGATGCGGTTCACCGAGAGGTAGTTTCTATGAATGCAGGCGATGCCACCCCCTGGTCTTTCTAGTCTGTGGAGTCTAGAGATGTAATAGTTAGGGGGAACTAGTATGTCTAAGATGGGCGTGGAGGAGTCATTTAGCCAGGTTTCTGTCAAAATTATGAGATCGGGTTCCGTGGTTAATATGAGGTCAGCTATGTCCGTGCCATGACGCGATGCAGATCTACAGTTTAGTAGGATCCTTCTGGCTTATGGGCCACAGGGGTTGGAGGTGTCAGCCTCGATGTTGGGGAGGTCTACCCGTAGTATTTCTGCCTTCTGGTCTTTTTCACAGCACCTCATTTGAGGAAAATTGTAAGGCTGCGTCCTGGGACTCTCCTCACTTATTCATGGACCACTTTTGGGTGGCGTTGGGTGGTTGATCTGCTGGGGGTTTTGCTGAGGCTGTACTGCAGGCTGGTTCTGCCTGTGATTGACTGACATCCACTGTTGGGCATCTGTTTGTTTTTCCTCTGTTTGCTGTTTCGTCTACAACTTTGCTTATGCATTTTGGTTTCTGTTGTTTTTTGGTGACCATGAAGCTGCGTTGGCTTAGGTATATGCTCATCATCTTAGTCATTTGGTGAGGTGACTTACGAAAATGTGATGCCCCGGTTAGTTTCCAGTAATATTCATTACTGCAAGTGTAGTCTTCCTCGCCACATGAATTCCCATTTCTCCCTTCCCTGTTTGGCTATTGACTTCATATTGTTTGGGTGCTGAGGATTGGTACTTGAACAGGAAGTGGGGTGGGTTGTGCCTCCTCTTGTATTAGGTCAGGGGTGTAGGAGGTCGGCTATGTTAGGGAGGGATGGGAGGACTAGAGCGTTAATTTGCTTGGAGGATTCTGTTTGGGAGATGAACCTCACTGTGTTAGTCATGTGGTGAGGTAAACTACACTCGGAGTAATGAAGATTACCGATAAGTAACCGGGGCATTCTGTTAACATCCATGTAAAAAAGGTGCAACGCATGATCATGGCTGAAAGGCAACTTTGAGAAATAAACTTAGACTGACTAAGACAGTAAAAAATACAGATATCACACTGCAAACTTTTCCAAATATATTATCATAGCATGAGTGCCACTGCTGCATTTTAAGGCATTTGTTCAATTCTGTCCTGAATCACAATTTGTGATGATTTTCAAATGTTGGATTGCCATTGAAATAGCAATGGCTGTGCATAGTTCAGCTGTCTGGAATGTAGAGCCTATCCCAAAATAAATTGACTGTAAGACCATTGTTTGTCATGGTTAATTCTAAAACATTGTGCATTCACAGCCCCTACACAGAATGTTTTTCTCATTCCTTGAAGACAATTCGAATTTAGGCAATTTTATTTATTTTATTTTATTTTGAAGGTTTTATATGGCATGGACCAGACCCTTGTGGGTATCAGAGCGCTTTACGACATATACAGGAAAAAGGGGAAAATAGACAGATGTGAAATAGGCATATACATACGCAAATGATAAAGCTTACAATAGGTCAAACAATCGGTAAATGTTCCAACATCGCACATATCTACCATCCTGCATCAAAAGATCAAGTTAATTTTGTAAGTAGAATCAATTTAACTTCCTTTTTGAAGGAGGCCGCGTGAGGGTTCTGTCTTGTTTTAGGGGGTAAGGCATTCAAGATCTTACGGTCCATTCCTGAAAAGGAGCAAAGGTATTATGCAAAGTTATTGTTATGCAAACAAAATGTTACGTAAATCCCACCCTTTTGCATACTATTAGCTCGAAGTTTCCTACATTTACACTCTTATAGAGACTTTGCACGCAAAAGTGATCATTTTTGCTTAGGCTGCTAGTTGTCTCTGAAAATAAATGTGGCATTTGTTTCACAAGATGTTAGCTACTTTCATCTAGCAGCAGCTTAAAAATGCAAAGGGCTATATTTTAATATATAAGCAAAGGTCTGAAAACATAACAAACCAAAGGTATGACTACAACAGTTGCAATCACTGTGAATTATGAAAAGTATGCCAGGGAAAAACTTTGTACAATCCTCTAAAACTTGGATTGCAAGCTTCCTACCTTCTACGTACCCTGCAAGAATTTTTCCTGTCATTTCTTCTCTTTACCTTCTGTAGGCGATTTGGCCAGAAGATTACGTGTCCCAACGAGTTCACTGACAGCTATGGCCTCCCTGTCTTGGTCCGGCACCAGACTCAAAAGACCAGATCAAGAGCCTTGGCATGTGGCTTGACCACTCCCTTAGCTTTAACTATCCGGCAACTAAGCTCTCAGCTTCCTGCTGTGGCCTGCTGAGGATGCTCCGTAATATCCTCCCCCTCCTTCCAGGCAAGAAGAATCCTGGTCCAGGCCCTCATCCTCTCTCGCCTGGATTATGGAAATGCTCTTTATCTTGGAGCCCCTTTAGCCACCATCTATAAGCTCCAGATCATCCAAAATTGTACTGCCCATCTGCTGCTTCAGATTCCCCGCAGGCAATCTGCCAAACGAGCATTAAGGAACCTTCATTGGCTTCCCATCAGGGCAAGGATCCTGTTTAAAGCCATGTGCCTGGCACACAAGGACTTCTGGAAGTGTGGCCCGGCTATTTCCCAATCCCTGGTCACACCCTATCGCCCAGCTTGGAACCTCCATTCCAGCCTCACCTTCTCTGCCATTACGCGTAGAATATGGAGAGCCAGATGGGGCGGGTGCTCCTTCTCTTTCAATGCTGCCAGCTCCTGGAACTCCCTCCCTCTCCATCTGCGGAAGGAGTCCAACCTGTTAGCATTTCGAAAACTCCTGAAAACCCATCTTTTTAACATCCCTTTCTAACACTTGCGCCTGGCCCGCTTGATCCGTCCACAGCGCTGGGAGGCCTCAGGGTAGCCATGCGCTATACAAGTTTCACTTCATTCATTCATTCATTCATTAACACATGGGAGATGAGAAAGGAGCATTGCCTCACTAAAGGCAACTACCACAAACATTTTTGTATGATTGTGCATCACAATGCAAGACATCCCTTGCGGTGAAAGATGTCTGAAATAGTGTCCTGGGCTCATGCGATCATGGTTGTTTGTGTGCATCCTGGTAGGCGCAGTCCTCATACTTAAATGGAATAAAGGAGATCCAAGTAGCTCAAATAAGGAAACAAGTCAAGCAAAACATCTGTCAGAAGTTGAAACTGTAATGTGTAACATTAACAATACACGAATAGAAATATATACTTACAACGGCCAGAGTAAAAAGGGACCTATAAAAAAGCTACTAACTAGCGTGCGGCTGTCCGGTCACATCTGAAATACATTCGTAAGTGCTGAGGTTTTGTATAAGTGCTGCTGATATCTTTTAACGTACAGCAATGGCAATGATAGCCATCCTGCAAGTGAAGATGAAAGCAGTGAAAAGTAACTAAAGCTATGCTACACTGCACAAGCACAGCTCACACTTGTTTGAGCCTGACCACACTATACGTGCCTCGGTGGATAGAGGTGATCATCTTCTGATGCAAGGAGTGGTGAGGCCACGAAAGAATGTGCTGATGCTCAGGAACGAATAAGTTAGTATGTGGGGTTATCTGGAGGAATCATTCTAGGTGCTAATAATGTTGATTGTGTGCATTGAGCAGATGAAGCCTGGCTGCCCTGTGTCACTTCAGTCAGTTGTAAAAGAATTATGGCCTCAAAATAAGGTAAACGGGGCGTTTTTTAGAGTGCCGTCCGCAGCAGCACGACCCAATTAGAGAAACATTCAAGTGACCCAGAGTTATGGAACCTTTGCCTTGTCCTTGCAACGCACTTGAGGACACCAGGGCAATACAAAGCCTTCAGTAATATTTACAGAGCCGTGCAAGGGGCTCTGTGCTCCACCGTGCATGGCTCTGCAAAGAAATGTAACACAACCCAGCTGCTTACACTGCCTTACGTTATATTGCAACTTGGGGGGTGTTCCAGTAGTGGAGCATGAATGTGCCGATGGATGTGGACGCACTGCCAAACTTACTAGTAAATACTAACTAGTAAACCTGTGAATGTGTCAAAATGCTGAACCTTCACCAGTGAGGTGTGAGGAGGAGACATATTTGTCTTTATTTTGGTTATTTCCTTTCTGTGCTTGATGCATTCTACATTACCCATAGAAAAAGAAAATGCTTCTAAGGATTGTTTTTATGCCTGAAAGTGTGCCTTCCTGCTCAAAAATAATGCTGCCCTTAATACAGGCATACTTGAACTATGGCGCAAAGGTGCCTGCATGGGTGCTAGGCGGCACACAGCGTGCCAGTGCAGAGAGGAGAAATTTTCCATTTTCTATAATTCAGCAGAGCAACTTTGCTTGTGTTGCATGAAAGAATAATAAGTAAAACCCTAAGTGCACATGGGTGAGTGCAGTTTTTCCCATCGGAAAAACGCTATAGGTAAAGCATTTAAATAACTGCAAACCATAAGACTCAAAAGATACAGTCATTCATATTTTTACTCTCATGCAAACAAGAGAAGGAAAGCTAAAATAAGTGTCACTACACAGTAGAACCATTATACACATTCTTTAAACTTTAAAGGGTGATTTGTAGGTTTTGTAGCATTCATATAACAACACTAACTGCAAGCGTCTTCAAACCATTAACTTTTCACCTTTATTCGGCTTCTATGATTGAACATTAAATCAGAAGTAAAATTACACAACCTTTGGTGCATCTGGAAGGTGAAAAATGCCTTCATTGGGATCAGGCACATTTAAATTGCATTTGGAAAGGCTTGGCACTGTGCCCACACTTTGATCATGCTTTAATCACATTTGACCAGGTGAGACTACACCATTCCCCATCCTCTAGTTTGATAGAAGAGCATACCCTGCTTACTCTGCAGGATCCTGTAAACATAGATTCTCATTTCTTAAACCATGCAGGCCTCTTGAGTTCAACAAAACCACCAGTGCTCATAATGGAATTCCTAACTACATAAGTCCTATCAAAATATACCATTAAACTGCTTCCGTAATAGACAATACAGTTCCCTTTAGCTCTCTCACTACAAACCTTCTCAACCACGTAGGATTTATGTTGTTTTTAGGCATCTGTCTTTTAAGCACTTTAAATGAGGTATAGTGAGTAGAAATATGAGTTGTGGTATGAAAAACGTATTGCTTCTCTCTTAGATAATCACTCACATTCATGCCATTAGATAAGGCTGATTGAACACATCTACCAACTAATCTATTCTGCTGCAGTGCATATACATTTTTTGATTTATGATAATTCCTGGACAATAAATATTGCACATCCATAGCCCTGAACTGTACACCATTATTATCACAATTTGGTTAGGTAAAAAAACAATTCTTAAAAAATCTCTGCTCATCCCCTATTAGCTATGGAACAAATAGTAGGCACTTTATTAGAGAAATATGTGAAGAAATGTGTGTTAAATTCAAGCTGTATCAACAATGACAAAGTAAAGTTGAAAGAAATTGGATTATTTATTAAGGTGGGTAACTGCCCACTTCCAAGAATAATCACGAGCTCAGCCCCCTGATGGCTATTGCACAGAGCAGGTATGCTTAACGTAGGAAGTGTGAAGAATTGTTCTGCAGTACCGACACAGTGATAAAGTAAAAATACC
The DNA here is from genome assembly GCF_964204655.1 of Triturus cristatus. Lineage (NCBI taxonomy): Eukaryota > Metazoa > Chordata > Amphibia > Caudata > Salamandridae > Triturus > Triturus cristatus. Next base: position 851,187,648 of record NC_140588.1, on the reverse strand, counting down.
AAAATATAAAACCCTAAGCCATCTTTTAAAAGTCAGTAACATTTAATACATAAACTAACACCAAAATGACAGAAATTCAAAAAAGGGGAACCGGAAATATGAATGCCTAAATTTTACGCAGAAATAGGTTTAACGCCAAAGATAGCTTATGGTCACGGTGCACCAGGACCTAGATGCAATTTCAGGCTGACAGCAATAGAGAGAGGGTCACATACACCGACCAGGTTCGCCCAGGTCAAAAATGTTATCTTCATTCTTAGGGTTTGACAGATGGGCCATCATTCCTCCATCACAGAGGCACTGATCCATCCATCAGAACGGTGGAGACTGGGTATGGTATTTAGAGTTTGGCCAGATGCAAAAACAACAGTTGATGGACAGAATGCAGAACAATGTCATACATTCACCCCACTACAGAGATCTGGGCCTAAATCCATTGTTTTTTTGCTCACCATGCCATTCCAGTTTGAACCCAGCCATCAGTCTTGACCCTGTGCCTCATGAGTTTATCCTGATGGACAGCCATCTATTATGGTGCATGATGGTTCACCTAATAAACCTTCAGTTCTTTGCCGTTATTGCCCCATTCACTGTCAAAATGATGAAACTCTTTCAATGTTGCAATGTTGGGCACCACCATATTTAGAGTGGTCTGCCATCAGAGTGGTACACAGGGACGGAGAACAGAAAGTGTTTCCGAAAGTGGACTTGACCGTCAACGTTGATGACACATCGGTCAACACACACTTGATCGAAATAGACTCAAAACAACATCTGCAGCTTCCATTAAAAAAGTTACTCCTCTAATCACACAAAACAGTTACCATTCACAACACGAAAAACCACCACAGAACTATATCTTATTCATGAGGGAAATGTGTGGACGAAGACAATCCAGGTCCTTTGAAAATGATGTAATTGTCATGGAGGATGAGGTATGTAGTGTTGAGGCCTAATACTTAGGAGCACAGATCCAGACAAGAACAATTTGCCAGAGATTCTGCATGATGTGAATAGTGTCTCCGGCACCAGATGCTTACTGAAGGACATCTGCAACCAGGGGTACGACCTCCAGGGAAAGTCCATTACCTTGCTTCCAGGTCGCACCAAGAGACCGTGGCAACCATTTGTGGGTCCCCCAAGTCTTTCATCCTCATGCACAGGGAGGAGAAGTTGTTGTTTATACTTCATACTGAAGATATTTCAGGAAATCTGGGAACAGGAGAGACTGGTAAGTACCAAACACTACTTCTCTCAGAATAACTAATTCACCCTCTTGATACTCTCTCTACTAACACCTAACACAAATCTGTACACTATTGACAACCTAGTCTCACAAGTATGCAAACTGATGTCTGTCACAACTCAATACATTGTCTATGTATTCATAATCTCCCATATACTCACTCTGGCACACCATTCACATTAACACAACTAATTTAGGAAACACAATCAAAGAGGTGTCATCTTACATTTAGACAAAAAATCACATTGTTACCGAAAAAGCGCTACCCACTTTTTTACATTTATTGAACATATACTATCTCTCTTCATCTAATACAATATAAAAAGAAATACATTTGTGGAAGATGAATCTTGAACAGATAAATTTATGTCAGCAGGACTACAATGATTCAGTTCTGTGTTTGGAAATCACATACCAGTGTATTCCGGTGTTTTAGTTTTTATTCTTCTTTATTATTGCATAAACAAAATATGGCTAGAATGATACCTGAAAGCTAGAGTTTGGAAAAATATAACCATAATGAAGTCTTGAAATTTTAGGAATATTGGGACTGATTTAAAATTTGAAAGACAGGGTACTCCATCACAAACATGACAGATATCCCTTCCACCTTATTGCAAGTGCAATATTATCTTATGGTACTTGTAAAAAGGTGTATAAGAGATTCATCACTTTTGTAATGGAGTACTCGCCCGTGAACATTAAATCAGACCCACAATCTTCATGCAAAAAATTTGAGTTAGTTGTTACTTGAAAGTGCAAGATCTATTGGCCACATTTATAGCCCAGTTGTCGTTGTGCTTGCACCATGTAATGTGGTGCAAAAGTGATGCAAACATATTTTTGAAGCCACACAAAGCCACTTTGCAAGGCTCCACATATATGGAATAATGCAATGCTGCACAAATCGCATTGCGTTAATCTGCCCTGGTCAGGCTTTCCATGGATGTTGTGTGGGTGTTCTAACGCAACTCCCATGGTTAATGACACATTCCCAGCTTTAAAAGACCTCTTAAACCTGGACATGTGCCAAAAAGATACTTCTCCTAACAAGAGGCGTAACAAGGAGAAATATGTTTTTTCTCTTTCTATATGTGCTGCATCCTGGCTCACACATAGAAGGAGGAAAAAGACTCTCAGGATTGTTTATGCGCTGGACGGTGCCTGTTCTTGCACAAAAAACATCCTGCCTACAACAAAAGCACCCTTGCACCATTGTGCAAGGGTGCCTGAGTTGGCAGTTGGCTGCATAAATGGCGCCAGCACAAGGGAAAAGGACAGGAGTGGGACATATTGGATAAGTATGGTGCAATCTTGCCCTTACCTTTTGAAACACACTGGGCAGTGCAGCAAGGTGACTAGCAGCACTACCCTTTCCACTAAAGTCATAAAACCGGCCCTATGTATTTTTAGCAAAACAGCAAACACACATATATGGCCTAGTCTACATAAAAGTGAAAATACAGTGATGTTAGACCTGTCAGCATTGGGTGGTGTTCCCCAACATGTTTGCCCTCCTCCTCCATTTTTGGCTGAACTCGTTTTTGCTGACCTAAGGACTCTGTATAGTTTACCACTGCTGACGACAACTAAAGTGCATGTGCTCCCTCCTTAAAACATGGTAACATTGGCTTATCCCATATTTAATTTGCATGTAAGTCCGTAGTAAAGTGGCACTACTTGAGCCCAAGGCCTGTAAATGTAGTGCTTTGTAAGATTATCAAATGGCTACGCCAAAGCTCAAGACACACCATCACCCAAGCCTTCATCTCCAGCCACCTGGACTATGGCAATGCTCTCCTTGCAGGGATCACCTCCACTGGCAACTACAAACCATACAGAATGCCACAACCAGACTCATCCTGGATCTCCCTAGACCAACCCACATCATCCCATACCTCAGGGAACTCAACTGGATCCCTTTACAGAACAATGCCAGTTCAAGCTCCTGACCCATGCATACTGGACACTACACAACTGCAGACCCACCCACTTGAACCACTTCCTGAACTTTCATCAGCTCATCACACCTCTGCTCCGCGTTCCTTACTGTAACCATCACCCCCCACATATGACGTAGTAGATGGGGCGGTCGATCCTACCTAGCAATGAAGACATGGAACAAGCCATCCTTTCATCTATGGACCTCCCCTTTTCTTCCAGACTTCTGAAAGTCCCTGAAGACCTGGCTATTTTGTTAATCAACTGGATCCTGCTAGTGCCTGAACACCCTCACGGGTGACAAGTAGAGCTCTACAAAATTACTGATTGATTGATTGAAGTGCTATTAGTGGGCCTGTAGCACTGATTGTGCCAATTTTGCAATTTTACACTGCAATTGTGCCCTGGCATGAGAAGGCTTTTTCCCAGCCAAAACCTTCCATTTTATTGAATATAGGTCACCTCTTGGGTAGACCCAGGACAACCTAGAGGGCAGCGTGCAGAATATTTAAAAAGTTGGAACATTACTTTTAGGTTTTACATGCCCTGATAGTGAACAAAACCTCTAAAAGTCAAATCCAAACTTATGGTGATGTCAGATTTTAAATTGCAATTTTGAAAATGCCACTTTTAGAAAGTTACATTCACATGCTGCTAAACCAATTTAACAGATTAAAGGCCATCAATTAAATTGATATAGGCTTGAAGCATTTATTTGTTACTTTGTTCTGTACACTTTACTTCACAATTAATCATGGGTCAGCTAAGTGCGGATACGTTTCAATCAAGAGCAAATTAGAGCAAATTATACATATTAAGGCAACAAATAAAACAAAGACATACAGACTTTGTGATGAAGTAATGTGATGCAAAAAACAATAAATGAAGCATGATACATAACAACAATTATCTAAACGGTATATCACCAGTCTTAGTTCACAAACGGAGCAACTACTAGGACAACCTTTAGCATCCATATTACGTAACAAACTCAGAAGCGGCTACCCACGGGGAAAAGAGACATTAGGCCCAGTAGTCAGACAATTCAAATAACATTTCTACTGTGGAAAACCTAATTAAAAGCGAAAGTCCCCACGCTGTGTAATGCCGACACGTTTCGTTTCCCAAGGTGGTCTGTGGGATTCTCATCAGGGCGTGAACTGGTTTATCTGATTGAATAGAGAAATAAATTTGCACGTTGCAGGCGAGAAGAGGCAAGTTAAAATGTGGATGGCACTCTTTGCGCCAGGCGGGCGGTGCTTTTAGAAAAGGTATAAGAATGCTTGCGGTCGGTTTAATGGAAACCTAGTTATACTGTGACGATTTTCGCCATGCCGGCGATGTTTTTTTTGATGCTTCCTTTCAGCTCTCAGTCAGTTCAATAGCTGAACATATAGCTTGAACAGCGCCGCTCCACTGCAAATTTCAAAAAGCGATAAAAAGAGCTGCTTCCTTTAAAGTCCGCACAGAAACATACTGCACCGTCCAACCTCCTAGGGCCAAACCTCTCTTTGCTTTTACACTTTTAGAAAGTTGGCATTTTCCTACCTTAGCCATTTAGTTCCTCTAGCCTGTCCCTGGGTCACATGACCGGGTGTATCTGACAGTTGGGCTTTGTATATTCCTCCCAGAGAGCCACGCACAATAGATCGCTTGGGCATGCCTAAATGGGCCATCACTGCCTAGATGGGATGCAGATCTGAACACAGTCCTACCTACACTTGAATAGGTTGTGTGCTTACTTCACACAAAGGGCTGCATACCCTCTCAAGGTAGTCTGGATTCAAGAAAGGAAAGGCAGAATGTCTGTGGACTTCATAGAGAAATCTCTAAAATCTTCTCCCCCACTGAGTATAAATACTGGACCTCATGCACCAACTCTTCAGGCACTTCCGGACCTGTGGATACTCTGCCAGGATGAAGGACTGATGTCCTGCTGATGGTCTGCCACTCAGGTGGACTGCTGCTATGCTTTACTACTGTCTTGCTGGACTGTTGTCTTGCTGGACTGACCTGCTGCCCTCTTGACTGAGTTAGAAGGACTGGAGCTGCATCTCTTAAACCAAGAACCTCAGAGTGACTCCCGGGGCTAGTTAGCTGGCTTCCTGATATGAAGCCTTAGAGACATAACAGGCTTCCAACTGCCTTGCACCACCACCTGGATACTGCTTCTGAGAGTATATGCTGCCATGTGGTGCCCCCTCCCCCCATCCTGCACCATTGGAAGTGGACTTAAGGTGTTCTGCAAGCATCTGTGGATCCAGAAGAATGACACATCTTTTCTGATGAACGGTGCAACTCTGAGAAGAACTGACACATCAGTGCTGCTGCATGGTTCTGAACCATCACAAAGATCTGCAATGCATTGCAGCCTGTTGCCAAAGCAGAACTACTGCTGTGCAATGCGTCATCAGCCCAGGGCCTTGCTTTCCTCATTGATGGCAGCCTTAACAATGATACTGGACTCCACATCACAGCCTTGCAACGATTCGGAATCGATGCATCTCTCAAACTGTGCGACACATTCTTGCCACCGGTCTTTGCATTGCAAACCCTGATTGAAAGGATCCTCAACAACACTGCAGGACCTGATACCACAGCCGTGCCACATCTTGCAAACAACACATCACTTCAGCTGCGTGACACATCTTTGATGCAGATCCTCGCAATTCTCTGTAAACCAAAATTTAAGGTACTCTGTTCAGCGGGCCTCCTAACTGGGTCCTTATAGCAAGTCAATACTCCATCATGGTCAGCCTGAACTTGAGACTGTGTCCCTGTCAGGCACATTTTCCGCTTTACACCTTTTGGCACTATTTTTACTAATATCTTTAAAATTGAATATCTCAGGTTCTGATAATTGGATTTTATCGTTTTGGCCTTGTTTTTATTTATTAAAAATGACTCTGTTTGTCTAAATTTGTTGTGGGATCATTTTGTGGTGTGTTTTCACTGTCTTACTGTTGTAAGTGTTGCACAAATACTTTGCACATTTGCTCTCAGTTAAGCCTGACTGCTCTGTGCCACGCTTCTTGAGGGTTGAGCAAAAGTTTATTTAGGGTTTGCTTGTGACATCACCCTGAGAAGAATTGTGGGTGCTGCTTGAGAAAGGTTTCACCTCCCTCAACTAGAAGTCCAATTTCTGACAAGTGATGTACAGAAGGTCACTCAGAAACACTGCAAAGTGGCCAGTGTTTGCTGCCCATAGCGGTTCAGTTGTCTACCTCAACAAAGTCACAACATATCTCTACTAACAACACACTGTTATTGGATAGGATACCTTTCAGATGATGTCAAGAGATTGTTTGTCATTCTGTAGGAAACATACTGCCATGAATAGTATTTAAAAATAAGCTGCAGTGCTGCATCTCCAATGTGTATGTACCTAATAGACTGCACTCTTCAAATTGGTTTTGATGTCATAATAGGTATTTCAGATAATAGATACTTTTAAATCACACCTGAACATTGCAAAAAAGCAGTTTGTTATAATATTTTATACATTAAAGCCATCTATGCCCCATTAGCAAATTAGGATAAAACATTCACTGTGTTAGGATCTGTAATTTGTGGACCATCTAATTGATTTTCAGACCCTTGCCTGTGTTTTCTTGTTTCCACTGTATATCGTCTTTATATGTCTGCCTAGTGTAAAATGCGGACCAATTTTTGGTTGTTTGTACATAAAGCTTTGTAAAGAAACACTATGTAATAATAAATCTGACTTTTTTTAAATAATCCTTTGTTTGCCACCATTTCTTAGATTTAGTCTTCCTCTTTTTCATTTATGTGATGATTGAATATTACCCCCTGGAACCATTGTTGTCCAAATATGGTTACATTGATCATAAATATACATGTATAATCATATCTACACTCCAACCTAATGCCTCCTAACCTAGTGCGCCTAGGGATGGTGAATCTGCCTGAGTCCCTTAGGGTGATCTAATTCCCCATTTGCCTGTGGGTATGTTTCATTGGGATGCCCGTCTTGGTGTTGAGCTGGGAACCATCCTTCTCAGGAGGTGAACAGGATTCAGCTGGGCTAGAAATCCTGCATGGGGTGTTAGCGAAATGTTTGACTGCCTTTCCAAACGAGTAATGTTATTTATATCATAAACTTCACACATGTTGCCATGCCGAAGCCCCAGTCAGGCCTCCATTATTGATTCTATCTCTATAGAGCTGTTGCAGAGCGGACAATAACAAACATCAATATTTTGTCTAGTGAACTTCGCCCTTGTACAGAATGTTTAAGGTTCTGATAATATGCCTATGAAGAAATGTAAATGTTAGCAAAGCCATTCCAGAGAATATTATCTCATACAGGCATGCAAGCAAATGTGTGTCAAGAGTCAAAGTTCAAGGAAGATGTCAACTTAGAACGTATGTTAAATGGTGATGTACTTGTTCGGGACCCAAATGACCACATAACACCCACACCTAGGAGCTATGGCGACTAAAGCTTCCTAAAAACTAGGCTAAAAATAATATTTAATCATTCAGTAAAGTCTAAAATCTTAAAAGCATTGTGCTCTTTCTTAAAGAAAAGCATAGAAAAAGCACTGCATTTAAAAGCAATTTAGTAAGTAAAATCTTGACCGAATTAAAAAATTCTGCACTGCCCAAGACTTCCAGATTGTTTAAATATTGTGAGAAGCAGACAAAACATTGCTGTTTCCAGCTACCAGAGACTATGCTTCCATTGGTAGCCCTCACAACAATTCCAATGAACAAGCAAGCTCAAATCCACCCCATCAGCAGCTGCTTGACGAGCCAGGCTTCAGAACTCCTGGAGCTGAAGCTTCCCAGGAAGGATCATAACATGCATTTTGGAGCAATGGAAATCGTGCAGGACATCTGTGCAAAGGAGTTTTAAAGGGATCCACCAGCAGTTCTATGTCTGTATATTGCAACAGTTACTTCCCCAAGCATATATCAAGCGCACACTCAAAAGTGCACAGTTGACAGCGGGATTCGGGTTGCACACACTGTAGCCACATAGGCCAAAAGGACAAGAACGAGTTATTATTTTATTCCTGAGGCTAGGGTGCACCTCACGTCTGTATTATTCTCTCATGACACAGTAGTGCATATGGTAGTGCCATCCCCCTTTGGCCACACGACTGAGCCTCCATTGCAGGAATCAAAATCCACACAATGAGGAATAGAACAAGTGGTGAGCCTACAAAAATGCTTCCAAACATTGATTGTATGAAAGATGGAATAACTCCAAAGACAGTCTGGAAGGCGGTAACCAATCTAGAGCCAAACTGCTTTAAATAAATGTGTTACATTTGCCGTGTTTGAACCATTAAAAATGCAGAGCACTAGCTCCCCAAAATAATGTGGGAGATTGGTGCATACTAACGACTGTATCTTACAAGAGCACCTTGGGACTTTAAGATCATACATCTCCCGTGCAGAAGTTAAGGCCACTTCCTTCTGAAACAATAAGGCTTTCAGTCTGCTCAAAGCATCAAAGGTAAAATTTGAAATTGTAATTGAGGCCAAATTGTTGTGTCCCTATCTTTATGGGTAGGTGGAAAAATTGCTTGTGTACAATAGGTCAAGACTGTAGAAACCGTCAACAGATATGGTATTCCCCGGGTCCATCCCACAACAAACCTGATCATTCAACATCAAATAGTTTCCATTAGAAAGAATCTGAATTCCGGACGACTAAAAGGAGCTGGAGAACCTTTTAAATAACAGGACAAGTTTGCATTGGATGCATTACTTGCGCCGTGGAGTGTGACTTGCCAGCAAATTATAGAATTACCTAAAATATTCTCACAGTCTGTACCGAATCACTGACAAAATATCGACTTTGAAAATATCGAGATACAAAAATATTGTGACAAAAATATTGAAGCCAAGAATATCAACATCCTATCTACATCATGGTAAGTACAAAAATATCGAGAAAAAAATATCCATGTCAAAAATATTGTTGTAAAAAATATCGTTTTTTTAAATGTTAAAAAAATTATGTAAAACATAGTAAATAATACATATAATTAAAAGAAACATAGTTAAAAATATGTAAAAATAAAAACTGATACATATAGGGGCCGATTCCGATCCTGTATTTTTTATTCCCGTACGACTCGTATCCGTATTTTTCTCCATATGAATCGTACAAGTCTCGTCAGACCCGTGAAGTACAATCCGTACGGGAAAAAGTACATACGGATCGGCCCGATCCGTACGAATTGTAGCGGGAAAATTAGTACGAGACAGACCCAGACACTTCTCCATACAAATCGTAAAAATGAAGTCCAACCGTACTAGTACGATCCGGACCGGCGTTACAATTTACGATTCGTACGGAAAACGTCCCGTACATGGGGAAAGACTTTGCCCGCTATGAATCGAAGTTTGTACGCACCGTACCCCCAGCGCGAATGTATGGTGCGTACACCCAGCGCGTAGGTATGCACCGTACCCCCAGCGTGTAGGTACGCACCGTACACCCAGTGCGAATGTATGGTGCGTACCCCCAGCGCATAGGCAAGCACCGTACCCCCAGTGCGAATGTACGATGCGTACCCCCAGCGCGTAGTTACGCACCGTACCCCCAGCGCTAATGTACGGTGCGTACCCCCAGCGCGTAGGTACGCACCATACCCTCAGCACGTATGTACGGTGCGTACACCCAGTGCGTATGTACGCACCGTACCCCCAGCGCGAATGTACGGTGCGTACCCCCAACATCGCGTATGTACGGTGGATGATGTGGGTACGCGATGTTGCGGGTACGCACTGTACATTCACTATGGGGGTACGGTGCGTACATACGTGCTGGGGGTACGCACCGTACATACGCGCTGGCGGTCTACGCACCAGCACCGTACAGAAGCAATGGGGTGTACGCACCGTATATAGCAATGTCCGTGTACGCGCTGTACATACACAACGCAGTCTACACTGCACAAAAAATGAAAAGGACTGACCTGGACACATCCAAACAGGCAAACAGAGGGGCAACCTCACAGCCACCCCTTATAGCACACCCACCAAAAATTCAAACTGAGCCCCACCCACAAATGGACCAATAAAAAGGGACCACACACACAAACCATGAGCCATTGCAACAGACTCACCACTGCTACAGAGCACACACAAACCACTGCACCCATCCACCTAAACATATCCACCTACACACACACACACCTTCACACATACCCCCTCTACACATTCACACACACACCGTCACATTCAGACCCACACACCCACAACCATCCACACCCTCACCCCACACCATGCCCACCAACAAGAATCCAAAGTTCACAAGGGAGGAGCTGGACATCTTTGTCAATGAAGTCATCAGAGTCGAGCCACAGCTCTTTGGAACATTGGTTAGACAGACCAGCATAGCTGAAAAATCACGCCTTTGGCAGAGGATCGTCGAGAGGGTGAATGCTGTCGCACCCATCAGAAGGAACAGGAATGAATGCCAAGCCAGGTGGTACGATCTGTGGAGGGCGGTCAAGAGAAAAATTAATGAAGAGCACGCCCAGACCAACATCACTGGAGGAGGTGCGGGCCCCGTAGACCAGTACATTACCATCCCTGGGAGTAGAAGGTGATGGCCATGCTTCAGCCGGTGGGAGTACATGGACTCCGAGGACTTCCAGAGCCTGGTGAGTACACAAACCACTTACGTAACATGGGGGTAATGGCATCCACACCCCAACTACACCTAATGCACGCAACTACCCCAAGCCCTCACCCGCCAGAACGACAGTCACAAACAACACGTACCCCCAACATCGCGTATGTACGGTGGATGATGTGGGTACGCGATGTTGCGGGTACGCACCGTACATTCACTATGGGGGTACGGTGCGTACATACGCGCTGGGGGTACGCACCGTACATACGCGCTGGCGGTCTACGCCCCGGCACCGTACAGAAGCAATGGGGTGTACGCACCGTACATAGCAATGTCCGTGTACGCGCTGTACATACACAACGCAGTCTACACTGCACAAAAAATGAAAAGGACTGACCTGGACACATCCAAACAGGCAAACAGAGGGGCAACCTCACACCCACCCCTTATAACACACCCACCAAAAATTCAAACTGAGCCCCACCCACAAATGGACCAATAAAAAGGGACCACACACACAAACCATGAGCCATTGCAACAGACTCACCACTGCTACAGAGCACACACAAACCACTGCACCCATCCACCTAAACATATCCACCTACACACACACACACCTTCACACATACCCCCTCTACACATTCACACACACACCGTCACATTCAGACCCACACACCCACAACCATCCACACCCTCACCCCACACCATGCCCACCAACAAGAATCCAAAGTTCACAAGGGAGGAGCTGGACATCTTTGTCAATGAAGTCATCAGAGTCGAGCCACAGCTCTTTGGAACATTGGTTAGACAGACCAGCATAGCTGAAAAATCATGCCTTTGGCAGAGGATCGTCGAGAGGGTGAATGCTGTCGCACCCATCAGAAGGAACAGGAATGAATGCCAAGCCAGGTGGTACGATCTGCGGAGGGCGGTCAAGAGAAAAATTAATGAAGAGCACGCCCAGACCAACATCACTGGAGGTGGTGCGGGCCCCGCAGACCAGTACATTACCATCCCTGGGAGTAGAAGGTGATGGCCATGCTTCAGCCGGTGGGAGTACATGGACTCCGAGGACTTCCAGAGCCTGGTGAGTACACAAACCACTTACGTAACATGGGGGTAATGGCATCCACACCCCAACTACACCTAATGCACGCAACTACCCCAAGCCCTCACCCGCCAAAACGACAGTCACAAACAACACGAATGCCAATAACATGTGTATGCCCCATTGAGAAAGCAAGTCCATGCCATGTCCCATGCTACACGAAGCACCAACTCAAGAATGGATGTCCCGTATGCTGGGAGGGTGGGTGCACCAAAACGCATTTTTGAATTCCAAATCAGCCACAATTGCCCTCATCCCATATGGCCCAGCTACATACCCATGCACCATGCGCAATGCACAGGGATTGGGAAAGTACTGACAAGATAGCTCACACTTGGCCCTGGTGTAGGCAGCACTAGGCCCTCCTGTGACCAGTGCAAACACAAACACCAACACAACAAGGTCAGATATCTAGGATAGGAACTCACACTCACTGTCATGGCAGCATGCTCCATGGGGGGGCAGCTACATCACCTGGGAGCCCCAGGGCCAAATCACACTACACCCACCAGCAGGCCCTGTCACACACACCCCTTACACAAGCACACACCACCAGGACAGGCAATGGATTTACCCACTGCCACAATGGACATGTAACACAACAACACCAATACCTAGCCGAAGAAGCATCCAAGCCACAAATGGACATGTCAAAGACTCAGGCGAACATATCAATCTGTCCCCCGCAACATACCCATACCCAAGTGAACATTGAGGAGAATGCTAGGCACACAGGGCAACGTGATGACCATCCCCCCAACAATGGGGGGAAGAATCACAGTCACAGGTTCGGGAGGAACCGGATCCCACCAGCAGCGACGCCTCTCAACACTTCGCGGATGACCCAGACCGACCTGGACCCTCTGGTGTCCAAGTCCCTGCAGCACCTGGTTCAGGAACATCTGTGCCAACCACCACCCCCATTCCTGCCACATCACAGGAGACACCCAGGAGCCCTGCCCGCAGTGAACAGAGCCAGTCTGACCAGGAGGGACAAGGTGCGGAGGGCACCCAGGAGGAGGCAGACAACACCGCCACTGCCATCCCTCAGGGGTCCCGTCGACCCGATGTGCCCACAATGGCAGGCCCGGCTCGTGTGGGCAGGGGTGGCGGGAGTGGAGGCAGGCGGAGGTGAGCACCTGACCAGCCAGCTGAAGGGACCGGTATGTCACTCATCCGCAACATCATTGAGGCATACCGGCATGACACCAGGGAGATCAGCCAGGTAGTGGGGACCCTCACAGAGATCAAAAACCAGCAGGCCGAGCAACACGCCAGTCAACAACAACACCAAGGACGGCTGGAGGCAAGACTGGCTGAGCTCTTGGCGGTGCAAAGGGACATAAGCCATTCACTCCGTCGGATCGCCGACAACATGGGCAACCCTCCCTGTGACACCAGGCACAGACCAGCACCAGCCACACGGAGGGAGGAGGAGGAGGAATCGTCCGACGGAGCGTCCCAAACATAGTCAAGGCCTGCATCTGAGGGTCCCCGGAGGAAGGTTGGTCGTCCACGGAAAAGACCGTGAGAGACAGCGGCCCATCCACATCTCTCAGGTCACCTGGCCAGGTACCTGGCCTTCATGTGCGACTGCATCACCCCATTGACTGACATCATCTGCCACATGGACTTGCTGGTCACAGTCTGACCAATGATGCCAAACACTGTGGGCTGGACTCTGATGACTTAAAATGCCAAGGATCCCATCTCCCCCTGTGAACTTTGGATTCTATGGTCCCTGCATTTACCCTTTTTCTGTGCACAAATCACGCCCCAGAGTTCAAAATTAAAAATTTAATGATTGAAATTTCATGTTGCAGTCATTTAGCATGAGTCCACAACCTACGTGTGGGGATATGTTAAAGTATGCCTGTGTGTGGAACTAACTCCAGCCATCCATACACTTGGATCTGAGTCCGGTTGAGGACACACATGGCTCACAATGTATCACAAAATGCAGACATGGAGCCTAACACTCACCCGTGATGGCCTCAAGCTGCTGAGGGGGGGCTTGCTATATTGCTCTGACAGACCAATTTGGTAGAGTTACATGAAGGTGTAGAGGTCATGGGTCATGTTGATGTGCCCGGGGAGGGAGTACCAGGTCTGTTTTGCGAGGTGAGAGAACTATCTCCTGCATGCAGAGGTCATGTGGATGTGATGAATGGTGGCTAGGGCAAGGTGGGCTGCATGGAGTAGGGCCAACGGTGTGTTGGATGACACACGTCCAAGGTCGGCTTGGGTCAGGGGTTGTGGACTGCCTACTGAGTGTGGTTGAGGAGTCTGAAGGTGATCCTGCAGCACACAGTGAGCCATTGTACCTATCTCAGGTGGACGTTGATGTGGCTGGGGCGGGGGATGTTGCAGATGAGGTGTGTGGATGCACCCTGGATGTGGATAAGTTCTCCTGCATGTTTGCTGTTGTCCTCTGTAGAGGCTGGTGCTGTATTTGAGCCGTCTGGCGTCCTGGACCAGGGGGACGGTCTGCCTTGGAGAGGATCTATCTGGGGCCATCAGCAGCATGTGGAGGGTGTTGCAGCATGAGGTACAGATGTTGGTGAGTTGCATGTTAATTGTGAGCGATGGGTCCATGACGAAAACCAGCTTGCCTGCGTGGCCACTGGGTGCTGGTGCGGTGCACAGACCAGTGGTACGCAAGGAGTTGACCCAGCCGTAAGAGAACAATCCTCAGATGATGACCTCTGTCACGTCCAAGTCCAGCCTCAGATGGCTGATGTTCAGCCATTCATCAACGGATCTCATGCCTTCGTGAAGTTTGGATCTGTCAATGGCTGGCTCTTTGGTGAGTTTGAGGAGCAGCTGGGTGTCAATGGCATACCAGATGATGATGAGGTTGTGTGTGCATGTGATGGTGGAGAGGGGGGTCATGGAGACATTGAAGATCGTCACGCTGAGAGAAGAGCCCGGTGGCATGGGCCAGATGCCCCCAGTGTACTACATGTTGCAGGGTGAAGGCAGACTCCCTGGCCCTTGCTGGTGAGCTACTTCCTGAGTGAATCCTGGGCCCTCCTCCTGATACCACTGTTGGAGATGTGTGAGCTGACAGTGTGGTAGCACATGGTGTAGAATGGCGTTGAGAGGACAACGGTGGTGGGCTCTCCATTGGTGAGCAGGGCAAAGTAGTCGTTGGTGTTGGCAATGATGACGGTTGCAGTGGTGTGATTACTGTGTAAAACGGTCGGG
Source organism: Triturus cristatus (assembly GCF_964204655.1). NCBI lineage: Eukaryota > Metazoa > Chordata > Amphibia > Caudata > Salamandridae > Triturus > Triturus cristatus. The sequence goes on along the minus strand of NC_140588.1, from coordinate 851,172,528 downwards.
TGCCAAATGGCTGGACCTGGTTGCATTTAGGAAATTGGACAGTTGCTAGTTGAGTGTCTTCCTGGTGACATTTGCTGGGTAGGGAAGTTGGCTGATGTACCAGTAGATCCTGTGGTACTGCCGTCCGTTGTTTAAGAAGGGCCTGGGGCTCTGCATGCCTCCTGCAGCCATGGAATGTGGCTAACTCAAAGGAGACATTCATGACGCGCAGGACGTGGGCTTCAAGGATGGCGAATGATGTGGTTGAGAAATTGTGTGGGAAGGGGCCTGATGGAGAGCCAGAGTGGATGGTGCACATGATCCCAGTTGTGTACTTGCTGCTGATGGGAGTCCATGACCTGAGGGGGGTTTGTCCAGCGGAAAATAGTGCTGTCTGCCTCTGTGTGCCAAGGCTGTTGTCCATGGCCATGAGCTTGCAGTGGTACAAATGGATGGAGATCTGCTGTCAGTTCACTCACAATGCTGAAGAGCTCCTTGATGTTGTGTGTTTGGGTGTCTCAGTACTATCTGAAGGATCTCCACTTGTCCTTGCTGAAGATATGGTGATGGCTGTGTGTGGTGTTTTCCAGGGCTGTAAGGAAAATGATGGCTCTTTGTGTTGCAAGGTTCGCACAAGAGGGTCTGTAGGAGTCCAGTAGGTCTGCCTTGTTCCAGGTGCCTTAACTGTTGTTGTGCTTCACAGGAAAGCCCGTCAATGTGGCTAGATTGATGGATCAGTTGCTGATCAAGTGTGTGAGTTTTGCAGGGTGTGGCGGTGTTGTTTTGAGTGTCCCACACAGCTTGTCTGTGTCCGACTTACATCTGGCATCTGTGAGGGATCGGTAGCGGGGTGAGTGGCACTGTGTTGCTTGTTGGAGACGTGGATTTAAATGTTGAAGGACCAATGATGGATGGTGGTGTGTGTCCCCTCCAGCAAGAAGTTACTGGCCCCCAGCCACATGTAGCCTGTGGAGGAGAGGGCCTGCGTGCAGATGTACGTGTTGATGGCTTAGCGGAATTGTGGATGTAGGCCAGCAGATCTGTAGATGAGTGTTACTCCGAGGGTTGCTAGGGAGTTGCTGCAAACCCGGACTTGTGACTCTGAGGGTGTACTTGTCAATATTTACCTATTCAGCCCCCGGGAGTGGTGTTGGCGTCCCTGCGGGTGATCTTGTATCTGTCTGAGATAGCAATGAAGACGTCATGTGCTGAGGATGCTTTTGTCCAGGTTACTGTCATGAAGGTGATGTGTGGGGCTGCAGTGTTGAGGAGGTAACAGAGTCCAATGGCGTACTGGTGGATGGAGCAGGTGTGGAGTAGGAGGCACCTAACCTGGTTGGAATGACAGGGTCTGGGAGGCTGGGCAGCACTGTGTAGGCAGTTGGAGTAGCACACTCAGCATGTGAAGGTGTCGTGTGTGTGCTTAGGGGTTGCCTGATGGCAGGAGGAAGATTGTCACGAGGTCATTGCTTGGAGAGTGGCTGCAGCATGAGCCTGTTGTGTGATGTGGGTAATGCAAAGACTCGAGGGTCGTGCACTGTGCATGTTGCAGGCGCAGACAGTCCGTCCTTTTGCACGGTGCTGGGGCTACAGTGGCACAGAAAAGCTGCTGGCTGCATTACAAATGGGTGGAGGGGGAAGGGCTGAGCATTTCAGAGGCGTGGGGATTGCACAATCAGGGCACTCGGAGTGGCGGGGCCGCAGGTGAGGCAGTAGCAGGCGGAAGGGGTTAGAAATCATGAAAAAATCAGCACACAAAGACAAGGAGGTCTGCAAGGCACAGTGCAACAGGTGTATGGCAAGATAGGAGTGTCAGCCCACTCATGGGTCACTCCCAGAAAGTGTATGATCAATCTCCATAAATGACAGCCACTGTGTCAGGCAACAAAATGTGGAGATGCGCAAAGGAGACACACCATCAGCAGGCATTCACGTCCCGTTGTGGGCAGCAACCTGCACAAATACATACACAACCAGGCACGTCATGCACAATAGAGATCATTAGCCATGAAGCACTGCATGCATGTTGCCAAAGTACACATACACTCATATGCCCAATCTTTGTCAAGTCTGCCATAGATGACGCATGCAAACTGGTAAGAGATCTGCAGTGACCAGGATGAGGCACTATGGATTGTTCTGAACACCTTTATTCCACATAAACACACAAAGGGATATGCCTCCATATTAACAGACTCACAGGTCAGTTGACAGAACATGTGGGACATACGCTGGACACCCCCTTCACAACACGGATGATGTCAATCCCAATGAACTGGCACACAAGGTAAGGGGATGAGCAGAACACATCCTGCTGCACACTGAGAGGCTGCAATTCCCCATAGAGCATGTTGTTGTGATGTCCCCCACTATGTCCACCGGTAGCCTCTGCAATGTTTCAGAGCCAAGGTACACACACATTGAAGCCTTCATCAGATGCCATATTCCACTACAGATGACTGTCAAGAAGGCTGACTATCATGTCATGCGAGTGATGCTACATGTCATATGCTCCATGGTGAGAAGACATGTATGCATGGTACCACAACATGCACAGAAGCAGTCACCACACATTCACAACCTGTATCACCACAAAAAAGCCTTGCTGCAATACTTACCCAAACTGACATTTCCACATGTCCGTGCATGGAACGCTGATTCAGCACACGTTGCAATCCACACGAGGAATAGCAGGAGGACAATGATGACACAACCAGACAACAGGTGCCAAATACCTGGGAATGACAGACACACGAGAAGTCACAAAAAAAGATTCTCAACGCACACATGGAAGTGTACAAAACAGCAACAATGTTGGACACATGTAAATTGCCAATCAAGTCTCTCTGCAAAACTGTGTTGCATGACATCATCACTCGAGTGACACATCAGAACACACATCCAAGTCACTGTGCATTCAGTCAGCTGGACACACACTTTGCAACACATGCCACTCAACGCTACAAGCTTGCACACTCATAGACAGTGACTCACCATTATGAGAAGAAGTTGCGTATGAGCTGACTCCGGATATCATCCCCCTCCTCATCATCATCACTAGCCTCATGACCAAGCCCTTGATCCTCCACGGGTGGATGCTCCTGCTCATCTGGATCCAGGATGAGTGGCACTGCCTTCTCAACTGCCATGTTGTGCAGCATGCAGCACACAATGAAGATTTTGCAGACCTTCTCTGGGGCATAAGGGAGGGACCCGCCTGTCTTGTCCAGGCACCGGAATCGGCTCTTCAGGAGTCCAAACGTCCTGTCAATCACTTGCGTGGTCTGGCCGTGTGCATCGTTGTACCGGTGATCTGCAGCTGTTATTGGGTTGCGGAGAGGTGTCAGCAGCCATGGCATGTTGGGATAGCCAGTGTCCCCTACATGGAAACACCATGTAAATAAGTTGGTCACAAGATGCCGTAAGAGACAAAGATACCGCAACACATAGGACAAAAAGACTATACTCACCAACAAGACATGCTCGTTCGTTGTGCAGCCGCAGCATCATTAGTGGCACCCTGCTACGCCTCATGATCTAGGCATCGTGTGCTGATCCTGGAAAACGTGCACACACATGTGAAATCAGCATGTTAGCAAGACACACCACAAGGGCATTTATCGAGTGGTAATGTTTGCAGTTGCGATAGGCTTGTTCCTGTGCCTGTGGTGGTACAAAAGCCACATGTGCACCATCAATGGACCCAATTACATGGGGCATCCCACCCAGGGCATAGAAATCCCCCTTGACATCCCTCAACCCCTCTGGACTTGGAAATTTGATGAATTCATCAAGGTGCTCCAACATGGCTGCTAAAACATCACGCAGGACACGGCTGAACATAGTCTGTGACATCCCACCCACATCAGCTATGGTGAATTGAAACGTACCTGTTTAAAACAAATGTAAGGCTGCGTCAGCACAGTAGGATACCTGTGTTGCGGTTGGAGGTGTGGTGCCAGCCTGTTTGTCAGGTCCTCAATCAACTGTTGAGTGAATCTGTAACGGCGGATGCAGGAACGTTCCATCATGGCACCCAAGTCTGGCATTAGTCTTGGGACAGGAGGTGCCCTGCAAAACATAGTTTAGAGGAATGAAGATTGAGAGTTGGCAAACATCAATGTCAATGAACATAGCACATGCTACACTGCTAATACACATCAGGTAACTATGGAGTCTGGTGTGTGCAATACATCCAGGACACAGATGGCAGCTTGCTGGCAATCCTACAAAATGCATGCTACACCTGTTGATTGTCAAGTCAACATGACATGCCCTGAAAAGATTTGGGGGCTAGTCTGAGTGAAGAGCCACAGATATGACCGGAGTGACACACAACCACATAGCTGCATTTGAATGATGTCATCTCATCCAGACAGCTGACTGCAAGGCACACGCACAGGTCACATGGAATGTCAAATGTACATGTCAAACACAGTGCGATGAAGGGGTACACATGACAACACAAAGACACAGCCATCGAGATGACAAACACATGTATGACTGAAAATATATAATGTCCCATGTACACAGACACTACAGCCTTGGGAATCCACATGTGGCATGGTGTGCGTAGATGTGTTACATGCCCATCTCCACACAGACCACTGTTGGATGCACCAACAGCAGATGCCGTTGACGGGACACTGACATGAAACTCATGGGAACACATGACACACAGCCGACATAGTCCCAAAGGGGCACGCTGATCGTGACAGGTCAGTTCATAAGTGTCCCTGTCCCTGGCATCAGGAGACAGGTGCGGGTGTTAATGACTGTGCCACCTACTGCTGCTATGCATGACACAGTTGGACTACGGACACACATGTGGCAAATGTCAAGGTGATGTGTGCCACATCGTGCACCATCACACATGACATGTGTCCACAGGTCAGAACACATCAATTGTGCAACGAGATGGAAGGACCTGTACAAGATCACAGGCTAAGATCACACCTAGGGCCTGCACCTGAAAGTATGCAATGATAAGTACTTGATGGACATCCATGTGCGACTCGTAGCCCTCCATTCCTGGAATGTGTATGGCTGTATCACCATTGTAAGCGTGTGAAATGCGTACACATACGTGTAGGCAATGTTAGTACACGTACGTGTACAACTGGTGCGTACACGGACATGTACAACTGGTGTGTACACGTACGTGTACAAGTACGTGTAGGCACGGGTAGTACACATACGTGTACGCAACAGTTGTACACGTCCGTGTACGCACCAGTTGTACACGTACGTGTACTACCAGTGCCTACACGTACCTGTACACGTACGTGTACGCACCAGTTGTACACGTCTGTGAACGCACCAGTTGTACACGTATGTGTACAACTGGTGCATACACGTACGTGTACAAGTACGTGTAGGCACTGGTAGTACACGTACGTGTACAACTGGTGCGTACACGTACGTGTACTACCAGTGCCTATACGTACTTGTACACGTACGTGTACGCACCAGTTGTACACGTACGTGTACTACCAGTGCCTACACGTACCTGTACACGCATGTGTACGCACCAGTGGTACACGTCCGTGTACTACCAGTGCCTACACGTACTTGTACACGTACGTGTACGCACCAGTTGTACACATGCATGTACAACTGGTGCTTACACGTACGTGTACAAGTATGTGTAGGCACTGGTAGTACACGTACGTGTACCACTGGTGCGTACACGTACATGTACTACCAGTGCCTATACGTACTTGTACACGTACGTGTACGCACCAGTTGTACACGTACGTGTACTACCAGTGCCTACACGTACCTGTACATGCATGTGTACGCACCAGTGGTACACGTACGTGTACTACCAGTGCCTACACGTACTTGTACATGTACGTGCACACACCAGTTGTACACATGCATGTACAACTGGTGCTTACACGTACGTGTACAAGTATGTTTAGGCACTGGTAGTACACGTACGTGTACCACTGGTGCGTACACGTACATGTACAAGTACGTGTAGGCACTGGTAGTACACGTACGTGTACCACTGTGTACTACCAGTGCCTACACGTACTTGTACACGTACGTGTACGCACCAGTTGTACACATGCATGTACAACTGGTGCTTACACGTACGTGTACAAGTATGTGTAGGCACTGGTAGTACACGTACGTGTACCACTGGTGCCTACACATACTTGTACACGTACGTGTACACACCAGTGTTACACGTACGTGTACTACCAGTGCCTACACGTACTTGGACACGTACGTGTATGCACCAGTTCTGGTGCGTACACATACGTGTAAAAGTATGTGTAGTACCAATGGTGCGTACACGTACGTGTAGGCACTGGTAGTACACGTACGTGTACCACTGGTACGTACACGTACGTGTACAAGTACGTGTAGGCACTGGTAGTACACGTACGTGTACGCACCAGTGGTACACGTACGAGTACGCACTAGTTGTATACATACGTGTACTTGCCAGTTGTACACGTACGTGTACTAACAGTGCCTACACGTATGTGTCAAACGCACTGTGCAACTGGTGCCGTAGGGGTACGTGTGAAACGCACCATACCTGTGTGTGGCTTTCAAATTTACATAGGGGACACATAAGGGACAGGTATTAGGCCCTAAATGAATGCAGGTTGCCATGGATACCTAGTTTTGTCTTAAAAAATTTCCAGCAGGTGTCCTGGAAAAGTCAGTTGGCCACAATATACAATGTTGCAAAATGGTTTTTGACTTGACATGATGCTCTAAATTTGAACGATGCAAATGCTGTCACTGGTGTATGTTTAAAGGGATTGGAGTAAACGTAAGATGTGAATGATTCAGACCAATCACTATGTACTCCTCAAAATGAATGGCCCTCAGCAAGACAGATATAAGGCAGCCAGAAGCCATGAGAGGGCACTTGCCTGCACAACTATCCTGTTGACAACATTGCTTCTGTCTCTGCTTCCCTGGACCATGTCTCGTGCTGTGGAGAGGGCCCAGCCATTCACCCTGGAGGAGAATCAGGCCCCGCTCGACGTCCTCCTCCCACAGTACACCAGCCTGTATGGGAGACCAGGGGAGCAGGTGAGTTCTGAGTCCACTACCTTTGCCTATGCACCTGTTGTGTGACAGTCAATATTGTGTCCAGGTGGGACTGACATGCAATGTTGTTCAGAGTGTGTCCCGGGGGGGGGCATTATTATGTCACTCATGCAGTGCATCAAGTAGTTCCTGTGTGCACTCCGCACTTGCATGGTGCTTACAGTGACTTTCACTGCATAGTGCATGAGACATTCAGCCTAGCTAATCCTTGGGGGCTTTTCTTCATGTTGTCCTGAGGTGATTCAGTGTTCCCCCCAGTGTCACAGTTGACTGTACCCACAGATGTGTATGAGTTGGGTGGACCTGTGGTGAGAGTGTCCCAATGACATGTCCGACCTCATGGACATTGATGTGTGTGAATGTTCCTTGTCATGTGGGTGAGTGTCTATGTGAAGTGTTGCACCACAGCTGCATGTTGAAGGCTACTGATCTAACCATCTGATGTGACAAGTGAGCCGTGCTTTGTGTCTGACTTGCAGAGCTGCCACGACCCCTGTGACTCCCCCCTGGCAAATGGCACATGTGCAGAGTGAGGGTTATATCTGCTGTAGTCAATGACAGGCAAGTGCTCAGTGGCTGGGTTTGTCTGTCTAGTCTGCTGAGGGTGCGTCAGTGGAGTAGGACATGTGACTGCATGGCACGTGCTGCCCATCAGCCTGCTGTTGCATGTGCTGCACAGTGTGTGGCATGTTCATTGAGTGTTTTGCACCCCTCATGCCACCTGTAGACTTTCAATGCCATGTACTGCATTGGCGCTTGCACACAGGCCACTTGCATGTTGTGAATGAGGCTATTCCTGTCAGCATCCTATGCCCTGTTCAACATTTCAAAGATGTTCTGATGTGTGTTTCTGGGACATGGAGCAGTTGTACTGATGTTGTGTCACTTTGTCATCCTGACAGGTAACTGCCTACGAGAAGGGGGTCATCTGGACCAACGTCGTCAGAGCCGTGAGGACTGCGGGGGGGCATGATCGGCAGCTGGCCCAGGCCCGCAAGAGGTGGCAGGACATCCAGTGCTGGACCCGGCGGATCGCCCGGGTCCAGCTGAAGCTCTCTCTACCTCGCCGCCACGGTGGGCGCCGACACCTGACCCTCCACATGAAACGTGTCCTGGCGGTGGTCTTCCCTGACCTCGATAGGCAGTTAGAGGAGGGACTGCAGCAAGGAGGGGGTAGGTACATGGCTTTTTGTTGTGTTATGGGTCGCCAGCTTTAGGAAGTGCTATTTTGCATGAATACACTCCCAGAGTTCATATGTGCAGTGCATTTTCTCTTTCTAAATGTCATCTGGGCATCTTTTTCATCGCTTCCTCTCCTTGACATGTGTCCCCTGGTGTGTGTATAATCACATTTGCACATGGTCATCTATGGTGCCAGTACATCTAAGTGCACATTGCTTTCTGCATCATGTGGGACGGTGGTCTGTGACTTGTGTCGGTACCTTACATGTGCCATGACCTGTTCACTATGTAGGGGATATATAGTTGTTGTCACTGATGCTGATTCTCAACATAGGAGTGTGAGACTTCAACTGGACACCCTTGCAGCATGCATGTGCAATGTTGTGGCCTCAGACATGATGTGCATGAGTGTGAGATATGCATATTGCCATGACGGTTGTACATGGTAGAGTCAGCTCAGTCCAGGACCATGGAGCAGGGTGCCCACTACAGTCCCCTGAGACACCCTGGCCTCCTAATCATGTGTGTCATCCAACACTGTGCACATTCTCTGTGTGTGCTGCATAGGTCTGCCTCTGTGACATTGTTCCCTGCCCTACTTTGATTGGGTTAATGTGTGCTACATGTGTCCACTCGACAGGGACACAACATTTTGCTTGTGCATACTCACACTGGGCAGTGCCTGTGTGGCTATTCACAACAATCTGTTGATGGTTGTTTGTCACAAATATGTGTTGTCAGCCCCACGAGGTGATGTGGTGTCAATGAAGCAATTTTGCAAGCACAGTTGTTGTAACCCTGAATAAGAGGTGTCATTTCTTGATCTGTATACATCACATAGACTCAGGTATTGGGGAGGGGGGTGCGGGAGAGGCATACATGTGCAACTCAGATTTTTAAGTGGTAGGTCTGACTTGTGTGTGAGAATTTCCTGGACTAAAAAACACTGGGCAGTGCCCCTGTGATGCTGGCCAGTGCTCAATGTACGTGCTTTGCAGCCTGTGTCTTTTTTTTTACCAACAAGAATCCTGCTCATAAATTTTTTGCCACATGTGTGGTTCTGATGCAACGCAGTTTGGACTGTGTGTGCTGACATCTGTGTGTACATTCAGGCTTGCCATGAGGGTGTCCCCACAGTACAGCTGGCCTTGTATAACACCCAATTGCAGTCCCATTGGCTTATGCATTGTCCTGGGTGTGGACATGGGTGCCACTCCAGATGACAGGCAGTAGGTCATATGTGTAGCCAACTGTGTAATCAGGTGACGGATGGCCTGGTGACAACTGACATGATTCTAGTTGTTACTCTTCATGATTTGTACTTTGGCACTCACAGCACTTGTCAACAGTTGTTCATGTTTCACATGTGGAAATTCGTTGATTTGTGTTAAGAACACTAATGTGCCTGCATGCAATATGTCGCACAAGGCAGTGCACACAAAAGTACATTGACATTGTCATGGGATGAGCTGGCACATTTTCTATGAGACCACTGTTTTAAATAGGCCTGGGCGAAAATTTTGTTCCGTTCGCGAAAATTGCAATAATTTGACATTTTCGCGTTCCGCGGAGAGAGCGAATATGTCAAAAATTCCGGTTTCCGCAGCTTGGCGATAATTTGTTTCTTGCTTGCGCTGTAAAATAACACATTCTCGCGCGCGCCCGATCGCCTTACCTGAATCCCTGCGTTCGCGCCGACAAGTTTTCTTGATCCGGTCGCGTTCTCCATGAGATGTTGTATTGTTTTTAGCCATTTGCGCTGTCTCGCGACAGTTCGCGCCCGCAGTGACGTCATGCGTCGCGCGATCACGTCTTTCTTCTCGCGATCATGCACCGCGAGACAACTCAAAACAAGATGGCCGTGCCCGCAAGCAACCACTTGGGTAATTTGGCGACCCGCAACCATGCAGAAAATCTCGCGAATATGCCTGAAAAAAACTTCCGCATCTTCGCAATATTTCCGCTTGTTTGCGATAATTTTAAACATTTTCGCGATAATTTGCGAAAGTTAGTTTTGCAAATTCCGCCCACTCCTAGTTTTAAATAAATGTTGTCACAGATTCTCCATATACATGTGCCCACGGTGGTCTTGATTTTGTGAGACTCATTAGTTGTCGGTGATACAAACTAACAAGTGTCAAGACGTCCAGACCTCCGTGGGCCCATGTATATGTACTTTCTGCAACACAATCTATTTCTGACAGTGGCTCCTCCGAAAAGGTGGCAGCTTCTTCAATGACAGTGTCAATGTACTTTTGTATGCACTGCCTTGTGCAACATCTTTCATGCAGGCACATCAGTGTTCTTTTAGCAAAATGGCCAATTGGCACATCCCAAACATGTAGATTGGTTGAAGTTGTGTGAGTCCCAAGGTACCAACATTTGTTCGTTTTGTGTTCCAAGGGACTTACAGGTCTCTCAGTGTGGTGACACCTTGAGTATTGAGGTGTGTTAGTTTACCTTGAGTGCACCACTCCTGTTTATTTCAGGGTAAACAAGAGGTGTCATGACTTCATTGTATTGCTGTGCTCACCGGTTCACAGACACTAGCTTCTCAGTGTATTGCTCATTAAAGTAGTGGCCTTTTGTGTATTGAGTTTCCTGGTGTCAAAGTGGCATGGTGGGTCTTCCAACTGGGCAGTACAGAGCTTACATATGTGCGGAGTAATCTCGCTGTTACTCATGATGCATTGCCTGATGTGCACTGTGACCTATTGTTCTTGTGCTCATGTGTCAGATGTATACAGGTGACTGATGCTTTCTGGTTTCTTCTCCTTGCCCACAGCATCATCATCCACACGCGAGGGAGACACCGGCATGGACCTTGAGGAGGGACCCAGCGACAGTGCCACCAGTGCTGTGGAGTCAGCAGGAGACAGTGGCACGGAGGGCACGGGGAGTCAGTCGGAAGACCTGTCCGGAGGTGAGAGCATGTACGACACCGATGGGTCCCAGGCTGACATCCTTGAGGAGGCGGAGGATGCAACAACATCTGGCAGCATCCCACCATCTGTACCCGCCTCCTCCATTGCCATCTCCGCCCTCCCAGTTGCTCCCGTCCCTTCTGTCCGTGCACGGTCCCACCGTGTCTCCTTCAGACCAGGCACCGCAGCCCCTGTCACCCCTGCTGCCCTCAGTGAAGAGTCTGTGGACACACTGCACCAGTTGCAGGTTGGTCAGGCATCGATGCTGCATGTCCTCCATGAACACACTAGACTGCTCACACAGTTGGTGTCGTTCGTGGAGGGTATGTCATCAATGATGACTGAGCAACGCAGGTTTCTGCGGTCCATGGACTCTTCACTGAAGGAAGCAGTGTCTCTCCTGCGGTGCTCCGTCCCCCCCTACCCCGGACCCATCCACACTGCCCTCTCCCATGCCTGTCCAAAGCACACACAGACAGTCACAGGCACACACCACAACAGACACATCCAGCACACCCCCAACTAAGGCACAGCGCACACCTCCTGGCACGCACACTCAGGGGGATGTAGTCACACCCACAGGGTCAGGGGGCAAACGGCAGACATGCAGCCACAGTCAGAGTCAGAGTGACCAACAGGGCTAGTCAGTCCCTAAGCCCCACTGTGACACCACCCCGCAAGCGGTTGAGGAAGTCTCCGGCCAGGGGAGTTGAGTCCCCCCATGTCCACCACCTCCCCCGAGAGTGCTGCACCACATCCCTCGGACACCCCCCTCCGTTTGCCCTGGTGTTCGTTCTGGTGCAGGGGTTCCTCTGGACGCCCTGGCTGCAGTGTGCAGCGAGCTGCTCACCACCACCTTTGGCGCTGCACCAGCCCCTGTGGTGGATACGTCCAGCCCTGCACCCACCACACCTACCCAACCCACTCCTGTCCCTGCGGTGCCTGGTACTCCCACTGATGATGCCCCCCCGGTCAACAACCCTTGAGGTGACTTTGTGCAGGCAAGGTAGGGGTGGACACAATCGCATACGTCCACCCTTGGACTCAAACTATGGACTGGCCATTGGCCTTTGTAAATAGTGTTTTATTACAAGTTCTTTTTTTGTGTGCTGAATAAAGCCTTTTCTTTTAGTTTCCACACTATTGCATTTCAGGTACTTGATGTTGGTGATGAGGCCCATGAAGTTGGTGTTCTGGTAATGTGTTAGGGTTCTGAGAAATGTTTTAGTATGATGGTCATGAGGTGGACCATGGTGTCTGTGTGCCATCTCAATGTCTGTGAAAGTATTAATTGGTAGTGTGTGTTCTTTTGGATTGTGAGACATTGTCCCAGGAAGTGTTCCTTCCTCTGTGGCACCTGACATGTTCCCTGCAAACAGTTGCACAATTGTTGTGCTGACCTATGTCAACATATCTTTTGTTGGTGACGGATCCCTTCACCAATGGCCATGCATGCTCACCAATGTCTCCTGCTAACTCGTCTGTGCCATCCTTGCCAGTCACTGTACTTGTGTTTTGTGTATGTAGGAATGGCATCAGGGAGCAATTGGCCCTTTTCAGCACTATGCATGTGTGTAATCATGGCCTAACACACAAATGGCACGTGTAATGCAGGGTATTTGGGAACCTGACTCACAATTGTGGGCATTGTATCTAGTGGCAGTGAACCCTATTCCTTACATGAGAGACATCATCTGGGTGGCTGGACCAGCACCTGGACATTCCTATCACTCCTGTGATGTGCGTGACAGTGTGTGGTCCCCTTGGCTAACTTATTTTAGTATGCATTTCCATGACTATACAGTCTGTTGGCATTAAATCTGGGTGTGTTTTGTGGGGCATCCGCCATGGGTGGGTATACACGTGTTGTATGTCCTCACACCCACATGTGGTGTGTCATGCAGTGTGAGAATGACATCCATCCTCCTGGGAGTGGGGCACTGCTGGGATTGATATGCACCCACCCCTCATATGTCTGGGCACTGCTGGGAGTCCTCTGCACCCACCCCTCATATGTCTGGGCACTGCTGGGAGTCCTCTGCACCCACCCCTCATATGTCTGGGCACTGCTGGGAGTCCTCTGCACCCACCCCTCATATGTCTGGGCACTGCTGGTAGTCCTCTGCACCCACCCCTCATATGTCTGGGCACTGCTGGGAGTGATATGTAAGCACCCCTCACATGTCTGGGCACTGCTGGGAGTGATATGCACCCACCCCTCATATGTCTGGGCACTGCTGGGAGTCCTCTGCACCCACCCCTCATATGTATGGGCACTGCTGGGAGTCCTCTGCACCCACCCCTCATATGTCCGGACTCTGCTGGGAGTGATATGCACCCACCCCTCATATGTCTGGGCACTGCTGGGAGTGATATGCACCCACCCCTCATATGTCTGGGCACTGCTGGTAGTCCTCTGCACCCACCCCTCATATGTCTGGGCACTGCTGGGAGTGATATGCACCCACCCCTCATATGTCTGGGCACTGCTGGGAGTGATATCCACCCACCCGTCATATGTCTGGGCACTGCTGGGAGTCCTCTGCACCCACCCCTCATATGTCTGGGCACTGCTGGGAGTCCTGTGCACCCACGCCTCATATGTCTGGGCACTGCTGGGAGGCCTCTGCACCCAACCCTCATATGTCTGGGCACTGCTGGGAGTCCTCTGCACCCACCCCTCATATGTCTGGGCACTGCTGGGAGTCCTCTGCATCCACCCCTCATATGTCTGGGCACTGCTGGGAGTGATATGCACCCATCCCGCATATGTCTGGGCACTGCTGGGAGTGATATGCACCCACCCCTCATATGTTTGGGCACTGCTGGTAGTCCTCTGCACCCACCCCTCATATGTCTGGGCACTGCTGGGAGTCCTCTGCACCCACCCCTCATATGTCTGGGCACTGCTGGGAGTGATATGCACCCACCCCTCATATGTCTGGGTACTGCTGGGAGTGATATGTCTGGGCACTGCTGGGAGGCCTCTGCACCCACCCACGCACCCCTTTGGAGTTGTACACTGCTGGCCAGAACCTACACACACATCAATTGGTAGGTAACATGCTGGGCCAGTCCTCTATGCCCACATTCCTGGCATGTGTATGCCTCGTATCCAAATGTTCCTGCTGCCGTAACGGGGTATGTGTGGTACGGACCGTACCCACGCATGTATCCATGGGTACGGTCCGTACCTGGTTAATCCAGGGGCCCTAGGGGTATGCACCGTACCCACGCATTCATGCATGGGTATGGTCCGTACCTGAGGACTCATGGGGCCATAGGGGTACGCACCGTACCCACATATTCATGCGTGGGTACAGTCCGTACCTGAATAATTATGTAGGGGTACGCACCATACCCACATATTCATGCGCGGGTGCGGTCCGTACCACTGTTGGCATGCCGTAGGGGTACGTATGGTACACACCGTACCCACGCATTCATGCATGGGTACGGTCCGTACCACTGCTGTCATGGCGCCGTAGGGGTACGTGTGGTACGCATCGTACCCACGCATGTTGTTCTCACCTTCTGCGGCGTGTGCACGGGTGTGGTGCACCAGGTCGTAGGCCAAGAGGACCGGGATGACACGTACGATGGGGTTCATGGCTGTACATCGGGTACCAGGGCTCCGTGGCGTTGCCGTTCGCGTCGGACTCTGCTTTTCCGGCTGTGTTTGGCTCCCGTAAACAAAGAGCCATACGGAGTGACGTCGGTACGAATAGTACTAGCTGGGCCAGAAAACGCTGGTGAAATACGTACGGACGTCGCGTACAAGCATTTCCGGATCGGAATCGTGGGTATTTTTTGGCTGTACGGTCTTTTGTACGATTCGTAAAGAAAAAGGCTTTCTGTACAAATCGTACTTCCTAGGTTGTGAAATGAGTTCACCTGGTATGAGTCGTACTGGGAAAACGCTCCATACGACTATTCGTAGGGCCTTTTTACAGGATCGGATTCGACCCCATAACGTTAAAATAAATTAAACATATACATATAAAATATAATATATATACTTACTTAATAATATACATGAATAATTATTTTAATAACTTATACATTGTTAAAACATTTTATAAATTATAAATATATATATATATATATACACATACAAAAATAATAATATTAAAAATCAAAAAAATATATTCAACAAATTTTAAAAAAATACAATATTTTCAATTTAAAAAAAATAAATTTTTCACTTCAAGTCTTCAAGTCAAACCACTTTATTCGGCTAACCAAAGCCATAAAAGTACACCACAGTGAACAATTTACATAAAAAGCTGAATACAAACATATTAATACATTTTAAATTCATTAAAATATACCACATACAAGAAATAAAATAATACAGATAAAAACAAATGACTTATAGTTCATTAATCATGCGATAAAAGCAATTATATCTATATATTAAATCAATCAACACTTTAAAATATCTAACACCCTTTCTTCCTATGACTGACTGTCACCACATAAAAATTTGCAGCATTAAAAATCTCCCAAAGGTTATTTAACAACTGCAGATATAGTAGGGCTGGTCTGACTTGCACAAATCCCTTCCCCTTTAAAATGGGTCTTTCTCCTCATGGAGCTAAAATGCTCACAAAACATTGTAAAGTGCATGGTGTCCTGCAAAGAAAAATTATCACATGTACAGGGACCTAGATCTTTTACCCTGCCCCAGCTCTGTACATCTGCTAAAAGACAATGAATAGGATTAAAACGGAACCTAATTAGAAGAAATCGATGGAAAGGTTTTGTAACAATTAACAAATACAGTTCTATCAGTGGGACTGACTTTAACAGCAAATGGGCTCTCACCGTGGGTTTCACAATCTCCAATGCCTCTCTCTCTACAGACAGCATATTTAAGAATTGGGCTTTAACCCATGCCACATCCTCTTTCACTATCTTTTCTGGGGTAGCAAAGAGTTCTGGTCGCCCCAATTTTCCGAGCATTGACATGACGTATTTTATCCATTGGATTTTGCCCACGATATCCAACGCTATGCAGTCCCTAAGGATTTCTCTGTTCAGTCCCAATTCGGTATTAACCCATGTCTTTAGCCAACAAATCACAGGACCCATCCCAATTTGATCCTCAACAAAGCCACTGCCCTACTCTTGGTGAATAGCAAAAGAAGAGGTAGATTTGGGATCCGCCAGGAGATATCTCATAAATTTGTTTCAAATTGCTGAAGTACCACTGCGGGTTTATATCCCCAAATCGTAGACCCATACGATGCTATTGCAATGCTTATCAAACCATACATTTTGAGCAAGGTTTCAAGTGGCTTCATTCCCAATTGGGAAGCAAAACTTCGACATTATACTTTTTTTGCCCTTAACTGGGAAGTCCAAGAGCCTCTTTCAACGAATAAAACTCCCAAATAGGGAAAAGAGGAGACCCTTGACAGCTCGACCCCTTCACAATTAAAAGTTTTAGGTTTTTTTGGCCTCTGCCCCATTGTCATTGTGTGCAATTTGGTTTTATTGACAATAAGGTCCAGGGATTGCATAAAAGATCCAAAGAAGTCCAAGAGTTTTTGCAGACCAACTGCAATGCGGGCAAAGAGAACTGCATCATCAGCGTATAGGAGAGCAGGAATAACCCTGTCCCTATAAGTGGAATATCTAGAGTGTTAGTGCTAAGGGAGGTATTTAAGTTATTTATATAAAGTAAAAAAAAGCAAAGGGGCTAAAATACAACCATGACGAATCCCTAAGTGCTTAGTGCATTTACCATCTTGGTTGACTCTGACCCTAGCATAATGATCCATATGCAGATCTGCTCAAAAATTGACTAAACAGTGGTCCATCCCCATATCCATCAATATTGACCATGACTTTGTTCTATTTACTAGGTCAAAAGCCGAATTAAAGGTCCAAAAAGGCCAGCTGCAGCGTACCTTGTTTCGCCACTGTATATTTCTCTACCAAAAGGTGCAGATTTAAACATTGATCTATGGTACTTCTACCTTTTCTAAAGCCATAATGACAATCTGTTAAAATGCCATAGTCAACCAACCAATCAGACAGTTTATTTAAAATAACTCTACCCAAAACCTTCACCACTGAATCAATCAGGTAAATAGGTCTATAGCAACCTGGGTTGCCTCTCTGCCCCTTTTTAAACACTGGGATAATGGTCGAGAGAGACCAGAATGGTGAAAATCCGTGCTTACTAGCCATATTTAGAAGATTAGTTATGATTTTTGACCAGAGCTGTGGCATTATTTTATATACATCACCTGGGACACAATCGGGGCCAGGGGCCTTATTGCTAGTCATTTGTGCAATAGCCGCCTCCACTCCGGTTTCTATAAAAATCAATGATGTATTGCCCCGGGCTAGGTCAGGAGTAACTGGGGAGACCATCTCGACCTGTGATACTCCATAAACAGTATTAAAATGGGAGTACCACTGATCCTCCGTAATATTACATTGTAAGGTCATTTTATTTAGTCCCGTAAAAAAGAGTTTATTGACTATAGCCTAAAATCTTGCACTATCCCTATTGACCTCGACCGAAAGCAGGTCATTCCAAGCCTCTACTTTGATTTCCTGTTTGTGGCGATTAATCGTACATTCATAGGACTGTCTCAATTGAGCTACAAGGGTATGATCTCTTGGAACCTGCTTCAGGGCAGGAATAAGCTTTTGGTGTGCTTTCGAACACTCCTTATCAAAACATTTCTCCCCCAAATTAATATACCTTCTGCTAGGCATTGTTAAGCCTGATGCCACCTGTGCACAGATCTCTTCAAATGCCAATAAAACCTCTAGGCCGTTATCTCCTGGAATAAAACATATATTAAAACTCTCTTCCGCTTTATGCAATAAGTCTTGAAGGAATGACTCCGGGATTATGCTAGTTCATTTTAACCTCAGTCCCTGGTCTGCAGTCCTTACATGTATACAGGTGGGTAATTGTCCCTCTTTCTCTTTAAGCCCAATTGACCTACATAACTCGAGTGTAACAGGATTATGGTCACTATAATCAGACTAAATAGCACCATACTTAATAACTTGGGGTGATAATACCAGAGAAATAAAGATATAATCAATTATAGAATCCTGCCCCCTTGCCTTAAAAGTAGGGATCCTCCTCCCCGCAAAATTTGGCGGGCATAAATCAGCTGCCGCCAGGATATCCTCCAGACATTCTCCTTGCGGGCTATGCTCAAAATGTCAACTAAGGGGATCCACTGGGCCAAGATAGTCTCCCACAAAACAATCCTTCAGACACGAGTGAACGTTAAAATCTCCCAAAATAAAAATAGAATAAGAAGTGGTTTGTTTGAGTCTATAAACAAATAAAAAACCTTTTAGGCTACTTAAATGCTCATTTAAAAATCCAACCTCCGGTGAATTGTAGAAATTTACTATTAACAATTTCATAGAATTAACATTGTTAATTTCTACAGCTAAACAATTGGTGGAACCGGTATACACCGAACAATATTTTCCCATCACCTTTAGTGATATTAGAGTCAAAAGTCCCCTCTTTGCTCTCCCTGAGGCCGAAGGCCGCGCTGACACAAAATATCATCAAAGTCGACAATGTAGGCCGAAGTACTTTGTGCAAACATGGGGGCTCATGGAGCTGTGTAGAACTGGCAGGTAACTACTCATGTGGGATGTTATAAACAACTTCATTGTTTGCTTGTTGAAATCTGTGTAGTCACATCTGATGCCTGCATGGTGTTTGTAGACATGACTGGAAGTAAAACAAACTTCAGTTTTAGCTGGCCCAGCCAGGAAGAAGAAACAACACTGTTAAATAAATCATGCATAGGGATTTCCTGCATGGTAGTGAGAGGAGGCAGGTATCTACCCATGATACCTCATGGCCTACTATGTAGAACTGACTACACAGTGTGTTTCCAGCAAGAGGTAGAAAAACTACAGTTCTGGTACCTTTAGTGCCAGGGCTAGCACAGGCCAAAACTCCCTTTTGTCTACTATTTTCTTCCGCATTAGAGCCCTGATCTTTGAAATACAATAAGGAGTTGCCTGTGCTTCCTTCACTTCTTCAGTGGCAGACATTTCTGTTGGACGTTGCTCTGAGCATCTCTGAAGTTGTTCAGTTCCTGTAAAGCATCCAAAAGTTCACTGATATCAAAAGGTGTCTCCCCCGCCCCTGTTCTGGGACTGTCAAGTTCTGGAACCCACTTCTTAACCCCAAACAGGACCTCATAGGGAGAGTGACCAACCAAGGATCTTCTTGGCAAAGTGTTTAAGGCTCTTTGTACACCATACAAGTGATCGACCCAGCTGGTACCTGAATCTAATAGTCTAACAGTTAAATACTACTTTAAGTCACAGTTTTCTCTCATCCCAACTGCATTTCCCTCGGGACGGTATGGGAAAGAATAATGCACAGTCACACCTAATGTTTCCATAGTGTCTCTGTAAGCCCTAAAGGCTTGGACTATGGACTGAATTAAATGCAATTACCACATATTTTGCAATAAAGACATGCAAGTCCCTTATAACAGTTTAAGTATCAGCCGATCTCTGTGGCCATACCCATAGAAATTGAGAGTAGGAATAAATTACTAACATGATATATTTATATGACCCTTCTGAGTGTAAGGGTCAGTAATGGTCTAAATAAGTACAAGTCAGAGGCTTGTTTGAGATCAATAGAGGTGTCTGTGGTAGCCAAGCTGTGGTTGAAACCTTTATTTGTTGGCAAATGTCACATTTAAGGACATAGGGCCACCTGTATAAAAGTAGGATTTTGTGATTACCAAATAGCGATATCTACTGAATTCATGTTTGTTAATCGCAGAATACAATGTATTAAGGAATCTGTAGCATTTTTGCAAACCCTTAACTTTACCTAATAACGATTCACTAAATAGCAAATCGCTATTATGTAATATGTCTCCATTCATTGTTATGGGCTGAAAGGCCTATAGGTGCAAATAGTTTTGCAGTAGCTAATTTGCGAATATCTAATTTGTAATCGCAAATTAGCGAATGCAAAGCCAAGGGTGTCAGGGGACCAAAGGCCCCATGGAGCACCCCCAAAATTTTAATTGTGCACTAGTAAAGCACACATATACATTTTTGACCATTTTTCAAAATTCGCACATTTTTTAATCAACTTGCAGTTGATAGTTAGTAATAACGTTTCCTACATGCACAGTTCACATTTAGGAAAGGCTTCTTACATGTGCATTAGGGAATCCCAAATTGTGATTCCCTATTTGCATTCACAATTTAGATAATCACTGCAGATTGCTATTACCCAAATTGTGAATCCTAAAGCTTTTCATACTTGAGGAAAGGCCATTTTGCATTGGCAAGCGGCTGAATTTTGTGATTCGCACCATTTGCAAACGCAAAATACTTTCATAAATCTGGCCCATAGTCTTTTGCCTGTTTGAAAAGTACGGCGACCAACAATGTTGCTGCAATAGTAAAATTGTAGCCCCCATGCCTGCATGAGCAGATGATAGAACTAGGGGTGGGCGGAATTTGCGAAGCCGCGTTATGCAAAGTTCCGCGAAACGGTAAAAAGTATCCGCTAGCTACTCAGAATTCCGCGAGCATGCGGAATTGCTTGTTCTGCCCGTTCGCGATGTGTTTTTCCTGTTCGGGTACACTGTCTTGCGTAAATTACCCATGCGGTCGAGGCCATATTGTTTCACTTGTTCCTCCCACTCGCGACGCGTGTTTCCTGCTCGGCTGGATGCAAACAGATAGGAATACTCGTCGGCGAATGCAGGGATCCCGGTAGGGTGCTCTTGGCACGCGAACACGCATTTTGAAAGCGCGAAGACGGAAAAAATACTGCTACACCGCATATCCCGGAATTTTCTGCAATTCCGCGTTTTCCGCGGAACGCGAAATTACCAAAATTCTGCAATTTTTCATTGGCTTTAGGACTCAGGGCACTTTACCACTGCTATTCAGTGCTAAAGTGCATATGCTCGCCATGAAAATTGTGTTATTGATTGGTATTTCCATGATTGGCTTATTTGATTTACTAGTAAGTCCCTAGTATTGGGCACATGTTTGCCCAGGGCCTGTGAATTAAATGCTACTAGTGGGTCTGCATCACTGATTGTGCCACCCACACAAGTAGCCTTTCAAATGTGTCTCAGACTGTAGTGCCTGTGTGCAGTTTAAAACTGTTGTGTCTGCCTGGCAAGTGCACTCATTTGCCAGACCCTAACCTTTTCCCTTTGCTACATGTAAGGCACCCCTAAGTTAGACCCAATGTATGCCCATGTGCAGGGTGCAGGGTATTTAAAAGGTAGGACAGGTAGTGGTGTGTTTTTACATGTCCTAATAGTGAAAGATTGTGCATTTCATTTTTCACCATTGAAGGGCTATCTCTTTCAGCAATTAACAAAAGGTCTGACTTGAAACAACTTTTACATGCATATTCCTATTGGAAGATGATAGAAAGTTGGCGCCTAGGTTCCCTGAGCTCAGTGTTTAAAAATACATATTTTAGTGAAAATGTTTTTTTAAATGCCATGGTTCAAAATTGCCACTTTTAGTAAGTGGACACATTCTTGCTTTACCATTCTGTGCCTATCTGTGCAATCCACGTCTGGTTTAGACTGACGGGGCTGTTTGTGCATTCACTCCAGAAACTCACACAAATGGAGCTGAAGTGTTCCCTGTATATCCGGATGACCCATCACCAGGCTAATGGGTCTCCCTGAGCAAGAGAAGTGGGATGAGGTGTCACTAACACTTGAATAGGGCTGTGCCTGCCTTTCAAAATGCTGTATACATCCCCTGTAGTATGGCTGGACTAGGGAGGTCAGAACTGGTTCTAGTAAGCAAGAGAGACTTTCTGTGAAGTATGCAAGTTTCAAAGGCTGAAATTAGTGTAAGTAGTGTGACTCTGACCCCAGAACTTTAGATTACTGCTGGACTAAGGAGCCTGCCAGGAAGAAGAGCTGGGAAAGCTGTCAGGAGGAACTGCCACACTGTTGTGTGCTTTGCTGTGTTGGCCTGTTGCTTACCGCGTTAGACTTGGGCAGTGAGAGGACAGAACTGAACTTTCTGCAATCTATTTGCTGAGTTTCTCCAAGGGCTCAAAGTAGATCCTACCTCCAGCTGGAAGTCTCAGGAAAATCAAACAGCATTGGGAACTGTGTGTTTTGTGCTACAACAAATAAATAACAACTACAACTCGGTTGACGACACCGCTGCTGGCTCAGTGACCTGAAGGCACCACCCTAAGCCTCACCCATCTTCACAACGCAACCTTGATCTCAAAATGCTGCTCATCAATGTTGTCATAGAGCTGCTGCTTGCACTGTGTCCTGTGGGTACCGCACTACTCATTGCCTCCCTGCCTAGTCTCACTAGCAATGCGACTTCCAATTGACATTGACACCGCTGCCTGCACTGTGGCCTATGGAAACTGCTTGTGAGGTACATGAGCATCATGCCGTCCCACACCATAGCTCTGGTCCACCGACATCAACGTTATTGACTCAAGCATCATCAACCAATGCTGCTGCTTGCACCAAGACCTGTGGGCACCACACAAAGCATCACCCAGCTTTAAATTGCAGCCTTGGGTCTACCTACCACAGCGTTTTAGCAACAACGATAATGGTGCCTGCACTGTGGCCTTTAGACACCACACATCTTATTGCCCCACTTCAAACAGCAGCCCTGGTCTCACCAACAATGCAGAACGCCGTCATCAAGCTGCAGCCTGCACCGTGACCTGTGGGCACTGCAAGTCGCAATGTCCCAGGTCGCATCGCAGCCCTGAGGCCATCAATATCAGTGATCCTAACGTTAACCTCACGGAGTTCGATCATCAATGCGTGTGACTTCAAGGGCCCAATAACTCCTGCACCGACCTCCTGAACAGATTCCTGCCAATGCCTGCTGATAATGTTGTCTCTTCGGAGCTCATCGCAAGTTACACGACCTCCTGCTTTACCAAGGTACTCTTTGTGGGCCCTCAGCCTCATGGTCGCTCTGAACTGTTGGATTTGTTTGTTCACGATGTTGTGACAGCCCCATATAGAGCTATCGACTCCAAGGAACTGTATTTTGAGGTTGATTCTTGCTATATTCATATCTTTATTTCTGTATACTGGATTTTTATCATTTTGGTCTTTTTTTTCACAGATAAACTATTTTTCTAAATCTGGTATGGTGTCCTTTTATTGTATTTTCACTGTATTACATTGCCTCAGAGATACGTCTGACTGCAAGTGCCAAGCTCCCAAGGGGGTGAGCAGGTGTTATTTTACAAGTGTAAATTCCTTATCCTGACTAGAAGGAAAGGTCCCTACTTGGACAGGCACCCGCAGCTTGTACTGAATGTAAAATCTGTGTGTTCAGATGTCCACTGTGTACTTGAAAAGTCTGAACATATGAAGTCATTAAATAGTTTTACCCATTGTGCATAATCTAGTATGTATGTTGTGCTGAAGTTTAGAAAACCCAATATTGGTTGGAGTTTCTTCAATGTGTTTGGAGATTGTAGAAGTGCATCCTTCTCTAAGAAATGTGTTTCAAAACGTTTGCCTTCGCTTGACAACTAGTATCCCAAGAACAGGACACTGAGATAGGAAATTTTAGATTTTTTAAGATCAAATTTGTAGCCCATATGAGCAAATCCCAGAATTATGCGATCTACTCAGGCCATGTGTGTTGCTAACCCATAATCTGGCAAGTATATGTCAGCAGTATAGGACAATACTGGATCCTCCAAGTCTTGTAATAGTTATGTTACATAGGCTGAGATCAGCCTAGGACTATTCTTATACCCATGTGGCAATCAACAACATTGCTTTTAAGAGCCTAAAGCAATAAATGAAGTCAAATACCTTCTCTGTGGTGTTATGTTTTGGCAGAAAAACCCATTTGAGATGTCTAATGTGGTTTTATATTTTGGATTATATAAAAATAGAGAGAGACCCCTTCTGCACAAACAAAGGGACTGGAGTACTATTCAGTAGTTTAAAGCAAGTTATCCCTTGGCTACTAATTAAAAACAGTATTTAAATCAATCTTATCATCACATAACATATTGAGTACACACCCTACTTAATTATTGGAAGAAGATCTCTCTTTCACAACCCACAATTAGATTATATTAATTTTATTGCACTTTCTCATGCATATATAAAAAGTCACATCCAATATGGGACACAATCTTTTATTAAAAAAAAAGAATCCATAAAAACAATACATAAAAACATTATACAGAGCAAAATTATTGTACAACACAATGTTATATAAACAAAGAGAGAAAAATATACATAATTAGACACTACAGTTTGTCATTGATTCAGCATATCACAAGGAACAATTTCGTCACTAGGCCTGGATTTACTCTATTTTGCCATATACAGGACAAAGTGTTTTCATAGATTCTGCCACAAAAAAGGTGTAGACGTGTTTCGATGGTTATTCCTTATTGTTCCATCTTTTTCAAGACTAGCATTTCAAGTCTCTCTGTTGTTCACCCTTGATTTATCACTACAGTTACCCTGCTTTTTATTTGTTATTTTTGGCTATTAACTCTTATTGGTATTGGTATTAATGTTGGTGTTATTTCAGCTTGGAGTAGCCTCTTAAGTCAATCCCAAATGTAGACCGGTTTATATGGGAATCCTTTATTTAAAATATATTTAGATGTCCTCCCAATTTCATGCTTATTGGCTCTCATGTGCCTTAATGATTTAGCCGTAGTAGCAGTTTATTCCGTCTCCCCGCAAAGCCGTCACACTAAATAACGAGGGGCTGGGCAGTGCTTACCTCCTTATTCTCTTGCCTCGGACGACTTGAGACTTGCTGCAGAGTAACGGAATCCTACGCACGTTCTCTGTGTCCGCCCACTGACACAATAAATAATGTTATGTGATGATAAGATTGATCTAAATACTGTTTTTAATTAGTAGCCAAGGGATAACTTGCTTTAAACTAGTTTTATATTTTGGTACAAATATTGTTCCTTATTGCCGTGCCATGACTGTTTTGTACAGCAAATGTGCATGTAGCACAGTTCAACTATCTATAGACTAAGACTACACTATATGAATGGTCTGGTTTGATTGTTTTTTGGCCTCACGTTTAAGTATGTATTGTGGATGTGCACCGGCTTGACCATGTGGGTATGATGTAGTAAGGGGGTCCTTCATTTCAACCCATTGATTGCGGTATAACAACAGGTCCTGCGCTAAGGGCCCCTCCTTGGCATATGTCTGTTTAACTGATTCTGAAATGAGGTCGGAAAAACTAGTAATATTACTGTTTCTAATAGTGAGTAATCCCTAACAAACTCAAGTGGCCAATCTTTTTCTGCCAAGACAATGTTGTAGCTGAATGACAAATTATCCCAAAAAAGAACATAATGGGAGGTGGCATATCTCCCTCCATATGGAATTGTAATTCATACTGGGAACACTCAGTCTCTGGTCCAGTGCTTCCATCTGGAGGTAGTCACTCATTGCTTCTGCCACAAGACACTCCATAAGATTATGGTGAACTATAGTGATTACTGCCATTCTGTTCAGCATAACCAGGGCCAACTCCCTGTTTAAAGAAAGAGTTCTCAATATTCATGGCATGCTTTAATTCCAGCCACCTTCTTCTTCTTAAATCGAGGCTTTTGCTGTGGAATGTTTTCTTCATTATTTATTATGAAGTCAGGAGATCATTGTGAGTTCTTCTTTTTTTCACATACTCCTCTGATCTGCTCTCCGATCATTCACCTGTCTCTGAACATTTTTGGATGATTCCTGAAAGGAATAAGAAGGACATGTATAAGTATCCTGATACCTATCAGGTTAATTGATTTTTTAGCACAGTTACACTAATTATGTCACTTTTCAGAGGATACTTCTTGAGGATATCCACTCCGTGTTTTAGATTTTTCTTTTTTTTGTTCTTATTATCCCACTGTGTTTTAGAAGACTCCAGTGCCTGCTGCAAATTATCTTTTTCAGATTTACCTTTTAGGGCTATGGATGCATAGGTTTCTGAAATAATTGTAGGTAGTTTGTGCTCCTTATTTGCTGAGGTAAACTGCGCAAGTCACTGGCATAATGCCAATGCTACTCCTTCCCCTTTTGCATTACTTTGTATACTTGAGGATACTGTATCAAAGTTGCCCATAAGTTTTATCCCCAAATCCAGGGCAGGAGCTGACCCCAAATATATTTTGGATCCGCGTATGCACTTCTGGTAAAACAGCTAATGACATTGTACAATGCGTTCCGGTATATACTGCAGCAAAGACAAGTGGCACAGTCTTCCACCAGGGGAACCATCCCCATTGGCAGGCATATTTTCTTGGAGTCCCGTATGTGCAATCCAGAATAGAATCTCATCCCACCTGATGGGAATCTTACCCATTATTGCATTAAAAGGACACTGGACTATTTCCAGGCATAGCCAATTGTGGTTCCGTCACTTGAACAGCCCTTTGTGGGATCTTTGTCATGGTTCCCATAATGACTCGCACTAGACATCTACAGAAGATGGCGGCGGCGTCCTAGACCGCTGTGAGATCCTCCTCTGACCAGCACCAGTTCTGACTATGATGGATTAAGCGGGTGCACTTTTTTAAAACTTGGAAGAGAAAATATAATAGAAATACAACCGCTATGAGCTTCTTTAAATTATGTTGAGACTCTAAACTACCCCTGAGAGGAAGAAACGCCGCGGACTGCTGTAAGTCTAATGGAGTTGGTCGGGCCGTCAGTCACACTTCCACAAGACGAAAGTACGGCGATTTCATCTTGCAATCACTCTCACCTGCGTGTCCTGGCGTCCTTGATCAGCTTTGTGGTGTTGAGAGCTGTTGGACGCTCGCGGCTGACTAGAACTCGCATCGGAACTCCTGGTGTCGCTACTGATTTACAAGACGATATAGCGATTACACAAAGCATCCCCAGCTCACTGGACACGGCGTGGCCGGATCGCAGCACTACAATGGCACCAAAGAACGCCGCAGCAGTGGCCACCTCTAAAACCCGGGCAGCGAAGCAGGCGCTCAGAGATCGGGAGCTGGCATTGAAGCGCGGTGAGCTTGCTGACACGGAAAGACCTGGCTGTCTGGATTCAGCTTCAGCTTCAGCGAAATTCACTAAATCATCCAAACAACTGCCGCTTACTCCGGGACCTGGCCCCTCAGTAATGGAGCTCTTACAAAAAACGACTGGTGCTCCCTCCCCCCTTCACGTACCCATAACCACGGGAGCGATCTCGCTGGTTCAGAATGTGCTGCCTGGAGGTGGCGCCCCGAGCAAGCCCAGCGAGAGAAAGCTACAGCGAAATCAACCGATACAGAATTGGTGAGCTGTGTATCGGACAATTTAGGGGGAGAGGGGAGTATTCAATCGCAAGCGGCAGGAGGACAAAGGATCGGAAATTTTGAAGGTAGGGATGCACACAGTTTATGTCCCCCTTCAGTAGTCACTGTGTTTTCTGCTGTACCTGCCATTTCTGTGGAATCTACTGATGGAACTTCAGCTATAGCAACAGCTACGGCTGCACTAGTGACCTCCTCTTCCCAACAAGGTGTCACTGACCTCCCTTTGACCTGTGCCGCACCAAACACCTCTAAAAATATTTTACATCGTGTCCTGGGCCCTAATGGAAAGGCTTGTAAGGTTTATGCTTCTGATTCATTTGATACTGATAAAGACCCGTCGGATTTCTACTCAATATCTGAAGGTCTGGAAGACCCTAGGTGGTCTCAAGACTCAGACTTGGTCTCAGAAATCAACACTGGCTCTGACACCAGTCCGACTGAAAGTGATTATGACCCAGCTCAGGGAGAGTCTAGGGAAAGCAGGAGATCTGTGCTGCGGAAGAAAAGGAGTCTTCACGGAGCTTCCGGGCTAGTGCGGGATTATTCCCTAACGCCGTTATCAAACTCGCAGGATCATACCTCTATACCTCATCCTGAGTTGTCCGTCACTGACTCACAAAGTACTACACTATCTGCTGTTATGGATACAGTACTATAGGCTATTGCCTCCCATCGGGAACAGACCTCCAGGGATGGTCGTAGGGCACAAGTAGCCCTTCATAAGGTACAGGGTGTGGTCCGAAAGCTTTCAAAAACAGTTGCAACTTTCAATACGAGACTGACGGAGATCGAAGACCGAATAGTAGCGAATGAAACTGAAGCCACTGTAATTCAGGAAAAAGTGGGGGCTCACGAAGACGAACTGAAAGACATTAGGTGGAAACTGGAGGAAATGGAAAACCGCCTTCGACGCAACAATCTTCGCGTACTCGGTATTCCTGAAAAAATCGAGGGCGATGATGTACGTTCATTCATAATTCAGCTGTTCAAGGACACACTCCCCGAGCTTGCATCCTGGAATTGGGACTTGGAAATTCAACGCGTTCATAGAATCCCAATTACTTTAAAGTCTTCATCACAAGGGGGATACCCCCGTGCAGTTTTGGTTTTTTTTGGAAATTTTCAACTTCGTCAGGCTATTGCAGAGAAAGCAAGACCTGAAGCTCGGCGTAGCAGAGGCGCTATCTCTTATTTTGTGAGGCCTGATTTTTGTCACACCACTGTCGAGAGGAGATGGCGTCTCCGCCAATTGATTAAACCTTTTCAGGAAAAAAAAGTGCAGGTGTATCTTAATAATCCTGCTAAGCTTAAAGTTATCCACAACGGTCAGGCTAAATTTTTTTCTTCAGAAATTAAAGCCAAGGAGTTTTTAGATAGCCTGCCCTGAAGCTCTAATTGGTTTTTCATCTTTGATGCTTGTTTTTGTAGGTGCTGGTTAGGGAATATCTCTCCATCACCATAGACTCCCTCGGAGTCTTAATGCCCTGGTGGTTGCCGTTTGGGGAGGGGGGGACGGGCGGAGCGGGAGGGAGGGAAAAGCATAAAAATGAGCAATTTCATGCAAATAAGGTAATTTCTAGTTTTTTGTATACTGAATATATTGTAGCAATTAGAGGGAACCAGACTATGACCTATGTTTTGTTTCTTATACAGCTTTTTGTTTTTTTGATGCTCAGGCTGTGGAATCTTCCTTGTTTTTGTAGATGGGGAGAGTAAAACTTTGTAGTTGGAATATTGCGGGTCTTAATGACAGAAATAAAAGGGCACAATTATTTCAACTTTTACGGCAGGACCCTGTCGATATCTTATGTTTACAGGAGACGCACATTTCAGACTGTGATAAAGAACTGCTTAATATTCCAGGGTATAATGTTATTATAGCCACCTCACAAACATCTAAAACACGTGGGGTTGCTATTCTTGTAAAGCCTACAATTGGTGATCCTAATCGTACATTGGCCGATAAACATGGCAGATGGGCTATAGCTCAACTAAAATCTGGTCTTGTAATCTGTGCAATCTACGGCTCAAATCAGGATGATCCCCTACTTTTTAGAGATCTAGAGTTGGAACTGGCCTCTTGGTCTGGACCTCTTATTCTATGCGGGGATTTTAACATTGCTATAGGCAGACGTTCTCATACTCAAATATCCGCAAATTATAAGGGACGTAAGCCTAGGGTACATAGGGCCTTGTGTCAACTGATGGATAGCCATAATTTACTTGATATATGGGGACTAAGGAAGAAAAACGATGATGGATTTACTTATTTTTCATATCCACACAATAAGTACGTCCGAATTGATTATATTATGTCATCATTAGAGGATTCGTTCTTGCTAGATATAATTAAATCCCCCAAAACGATTTCAGACCACAATGCGCCTACCCTTATTTTTGATTTGCCAAACTGTGTGAAGCCGAAAACGCAATGGTCCTTTGATGGAAAGCCACTTGTTAATCATCAATATATAGCCCATATAACATCATGGGCCCAGGAATTCTTCGATTGCAATCAGTTTAGTGCTTCCAGACTGATTGTGTGGGACTGTTTTAAAGCAGCACTAAGGGGGGAGACTATTGCGTTTGTTGCTAAACGCAAAAAGATAGAGTACAACATTAATATGAACTTAATGCGCGAATTGTCTAATCTCGAGACTCATCATGCTACCCAGATAAAACAGGGAGCTCCAACCCTCGATACTCTTCAAAAAATACTGGTATTAAAAGCTGAAATTAATAGTACTTTAACTCGAAAAGCTGTAGAAACATATGAAGCCAATAAAAGTAGACTATACAAATTCGGAGAGAATGTAGGCAGATATCTAGCCCTTCGAACACGACAAAAACAATCTCAAAATAAGATCCAGCAGATTGAGTATGAGGGCCAGGAATATTCCTCCTCATATGATATTGTTGAGGTATTCCGAAAATATTATCAAAAACTATATCACAGCGACAACTCATATTCTGATGACGCCTTAAAAACTTTTCTCAAAAATTGGTTATCGGATCAAGATCTTAATCCTTCGGTTGATGAACTAGTTAAAGAAGATCTCGAAAGAGAAATTTCAATCTCGGAGCTGGAGATTGCACTTTCCGATCTTGCAAACGGCAAAGCAGCAGGGCCGGACAAAATTCCACTTGATCTGTATAAGGTGTTAGGTAAACAAATATTACCTTATTTACTGGACCTGTTTCTGGGGGTTCAGTATCATTCACTTCCACCTGAATCCTGGAAACATACCAATATAGCCATTTTTCTGAAAAAAGGTAAACCCCCGCATCTCCCATCCTCTTACAGACCTATATCTTTAATAAACTCCGACTCAAAACTCTATGCCAAGATCCTAGCTAATCGGTTGAGTGGGATCGTCGAGCGTCTTGTCTCCCCGTGGCAACATGGCTTTATCCCTGGCAGGGGTACTACGGATCACACACGGAGAGCCATCACCCTATTTGACATCATGGGCAGCACGGGGGGGGAGATGTCGATGATCATTCTCGACGCCGAGAAGGCATTTGATCGTGTTTCATGGAGCTTTCTCTGGAGTATCCTGGAATCTAATAACTTCGGGAATAAGTTTATTAGAGCTATAAAGACCCTATATATAGATCCTAAGGCAAAAGTTTCCATCTGTGGTGTTGAGTCGGAGTTTGTTGAGATACAGAGGGGCACGAGGCAAGGCTGTCCCTGTTCTCCTATATTATTTGCTCTTTATATTAACCCCCTAATTGTAAAACTGCTTTCCTCACCCGGTATTCGGTCTGTTGATATCGGTGTGTCATCAACAAAAGTCTTGGCTTATGCCGATGATGTGGCCATCTTAACAACAAATCCTGCCACTGCAGTTCAGGAAATTGAACTAATCACCCAGTCCTTTGGTATCTTTTCAGGTTATTCCCTTAATAAGGATAAAACAATGGTTCTTTGTACAAATAATACGGTTTTTGACAGCCCTCTTAGAGTGAAGCAAGCCACCTATTTAGGTGTCTGCCTCTCTTCTGATGTGAAGGAAATTGACCATCTTAATTATACTCCCTTGATTAATAAAATAAAGACTGACCTCAGGAGAGTAGATAATTTACATTCATCTATAATTGGCAGGGCAAATTATTTAAACATGAATAATTTCCCAAGGATACTCTACCTGTTTCGAGCAATTCCGATCCTACCCGGAGGTAGTTTTATTAAGATCATTGATTCCTCCATGTCCAAGTTTATCTGGAGCTTCGGAAAGATTAGAAGAGCCCTACCCTTTTTAATTCTACCCCAGAAGAGGGGCGGGCTAGGTATTCCCAGTTTAACATTATATTTATGGGCAACATTTCTCCAACATATGACCCCATTACTCAGTTGTAAAACTACCACCTCGCTTAGTATGGAATATTCGATCCCTTCCATTTATGAACTGAGTCTTGGAACTAATTGCCAAGGCCTATTTCTAAGGCAGGTTGAACCACTATATCATAAAAAAAAAATTAAGTTAAAGGTCGTCACGGATGCTTGGAAAGTGTGGAAATCTGTATCCAAATATTTATTAATTCCAAAATTCACGAAATATTCCCCCTTATGGCGTAGCGCTATTATTCCTATCGGTCTTAATGACTCTACCGCCCGCAGATGGGAATCCTTAGGTATTAATACAGTGGGCGACTTTCTCGGCCAGGATACTACTTTGTCATTTGGATGGCTGCAGCAGAAATGTAATATTCCAACTACTGATTTTCTGAAGTACCTTCAGGTGTTTACAAGCATTCGTGACTGTATCCCTAGAATTAAATTGGATAATATCAATTTGTTTGCTATTATTGGAAAACGCTCTACTAGGATTGGTACTCTTTATCAATTGTTGATCCAAAGCACTCCAGATGATGTAGAGCGGGTTGAGCAGGCTTGGGCCACAAGGTTGGCTAATCCAAACGTTGATGTCGATCTTTGCCTGGCCCTTTCATCTGAGCTTCTTATTCCATCGAATCTTAAAGCCCAATACTATAGAGTTCTCTATAACCTTTATTTTACGCCCGCAAAGTTATTTTCTTGGGGCCTACGGGTTGATGATAGGTGTCCGAGATGTAGCCAACCCCAAGCGAATTTAACACATATGTTCGCGGGCTGCCCCAAATTAGACTTATTAAAGGCCGCGTTAATGGGATTCTCGGCTCAGGTATTTGGTCATTATATCCAAGACTCAGTAACTCTTTATTTAATGGGGCATGATGAATCGCTCGGTCATAGCACTGAAGAACAAAGGATACTTGTTTTGGGCACCGCTATCTTTCGTATTATTTTAGCTGCGCGGTGGAAGGATTCTGAATTACCTACTTTTCAGATGTGGCTTAGCCGTTTTTTGGCAACATATAAACAGGAACTTCTAATATATAGCTCTAGAGGTAAAAAAGCTAGGCTTCTTGGGGCTCAGATTTGGGCCCCTATTTCCAAATGGTATCTAAAACATAGGTCTAATGATATTTCTCTCTTGAACTGAATGATTTGTTTTCTACCTGATTCCTTTGTCTTTAGTTTTTTGCTTTTTAAAATTAGCTAAATTTAAGTGTCCCTGCTGGGCTTTATATCTATGTAAACTGTCTGTATGATTCTCTATTTCAGATTTACTATTGTATTTTCTCTATATTTGGTGATATATTATGTTGTATGAATTTTGCTCAATAAAAAAAAAAAATAAATAAAAAAAAAGACATCTACAGAACTTAACTGAATCTGTGCATAGTATTCTGAACTCTACATCTGTAATGTTTGCTGTGTTTGCTAGGCTTGGTTGGAGTTGTGTAGTCGTGCAACACGGTACTCAACGAAGTGCCAAAAAAACTCTGCAGCGCTACGGGGAGTCCCGCGGCCAGGTTTGCTTACTGCTCCCGTCCGCGTGATATACGCAATGTGAAGTTCATTCTCGTGTGGGCAATCGTGGGTGAACAGCACCATGCGGTTCGCATGCGTGCGGCCATCTTGTTTTTGTTTTGTTTATGGTGCTGGGGCTTACTTTTTGAATCTCTATTAAGCTACTTAATCCTATCCTTCTGAAACTTATCTACCCCTCATTTTATTTACTACCTTACCCTGTGTCTTATGTCTTTGTATTTCATGTTTTTTTTCAAATTGTGTTTTTGCGTGACTTTTGTATTTTTTCTTTCACTTTACTTTCTCATTTTTTTCTTCCATCTTTTTCCTTCCTTTTTCTACTTCCTTCTCCCCCCAGCACCATGTTACAGTAGGAGAACAGCAGCACCAGGCCCCCCCAAACCAGCTGCCTACCTTGCAGTCAGCTGCGCCATAAATGTGTGCAGCCCTGCACTGTCTTCTAAGACGTGGAGGTGTATGTGCTTGTTTTTTATGTGCAGCACCACCTCCCCTCCACCCTGGCAACAGGCGGCAGACCTGGCAGTGGGTACGCCCTCCGGGAGTAAGGGCAGCGCTGAGCGAGGGTGCGCATGCCTGTGAACCACTTCTCAGGGTCCCGGCACACTCAAAAACAGCTTACGCACCAGCGGGCTGACATGCTGGATAGGGACCAGGACCTGCTCGACCTGCTGGGTGTGGAGGTTGCAGGGCTTGGTGAGCACTAATTATTTATTATTTATTTGTTGTGTTCTATCTAGGCAAATATTTGTTCCACAAATAACAAGCATGCTGCTCACACTCAAGATAAGTTTATGTTACAAACTTTATGTGATCAGGTGCTCTGCGGCGGTACCTAATCCTACTCTTTGGTGCTCACTTAAGCTGTTTATTTAAGAAGTCATGCAGAGACTCCTTTGTCTTGTCACTAGGATAGAAGTAGTTATTAGTGTTATTGAGTTAGCGCATTCTCTCACTTCTCTGTGGCTTTAATATTTTGTAGCTCGTACCGTCCCAACCCCAAGCAATTGCCCAGTGATGTGTAACATGCATGCATCTATGCATTGAAATACATGCAGACTGAGTTGCCCCATCAAAGGGGTTTGAGACTGAGTGATTTAGATGAGAAGCAAAGATCATTTGTTGCAATGTATTAGTTGTTCCAAAATGTAGTTTACGAAATTTGGCATAGGCTAGGTTTAGGAAATTAAGAATAAGTCCATGATACTAGTAGTACTATAGGAAATCAGATTCAGAAAAATTCAGTGTGACTTTCCCTGTAAAAATATTTTTGTGGAGATTATTATTAACTGTACCACTCATCATATTTCATTCATTTCTTACATTAGCATCCAGGGGCAAGGAGAGGTATGGGTTTAGAGAATCCAGCAAATAGGGTGAGAAAGCTGGAGGTGTCACTGCCTCCACAAGTGCCTCGGCAGATGGCTCTGCCTGGCCCAAGAAGTACTCTCGCTGTAAAAGTTAATATTTTCCTAACTCCTCCACATTTAGAAATATTTTCCTTTTTGCTGGGCCTGTCTCTTAATTATGTTCCAACCCATTTCTGCTCGATTTGTTTGATTACTATCTCTGCATTATCCTTATTTTCTATAGTTCAAGATACTGTACTTGACATCAAACTGTCTGTACTAGTCTATCTGTTCTGCAGCTTCCTTTCTTCTGCTGTGACAGAAAGCTTTCCCTCTCGCCTGATATATCTTGGGGACTGTTAGTACTCTAAGACTCAGGGATCCCATTTTAGGTTAGGTATTTCTACTCTACTGTGCATGCCCAAGTAAGGTATTGTGATGGCTTTTTTCTTGCTCATGCTCAAACAGTAAAACAAGAGAGTGTCCATGGTCATAGTGGACTCCCCATATATGTATTATTATCATAGTATGCCAGCAGTTGATGACAATGCAGTATGGCTCAAAGTATGAGGACGGCCACATTGCATTTTTCAAACAAGACCATATGCCCTTCGTTAACCACTTATTCCACCCCTTCATTGCGCTTCATTGACTCGGATTCATCATATTTCTGCCCCTCCATTACAAATTGTTTTTGGTTGGCTTGACTATCTGATTTTTTAAACATTGCCAACCAACAAAGTGCCCAATGTGATATTTTGATAGAAGATGCTGTTGTGAAATGCTGTTGTTATATTCTGCTAAAAGAAACAGTACTGGAGCCAGCAGTGAGAGTGCAAGTGGAGCAGATGTGGCAGTGGCATATAAAAGGAGGGTCCAATGGCGGCAGGGGCAGACAGTGGTGAGTCACATTGCTTGCTGATTGTCAATTATTAATACATACTCACTGCAAGGATGTTGACTTGTGAACACCCAGCTTTAGCAAATACAGTGGGAGTTGAGTAGTTAATGGTCTCTTCTATCTGGAACTCAGCAGACAAAGTTTGATAATAAAGGAATTTTAACAACAATGGGTTCATAGAAAAGGGAAAAAAGGATAGAAGGAGAAAGGAAAAAGGATGGGTAGAATGTAATATGAGTGAAAGGATGTGTGGATAAATACATGGGTAAAAGGATACATAAAGGTGGGTGATATAATGCATGGGTGGGTAAAGGATGAGGTGGGTGAAGGATGGATGAAAGGATATATGCTGTGAAATATTGCTTTCTAGGGTGGGTGAAAGGGTATGGGTAAAAGGATGCCTGCCTGCGTGAGTGAAAGGAATGCTCATGGGTTAAGGCAGTATGGGTGAATGGGTATAAGTATGCGTGGGTGGGCAAATGGAGGTTATTGAAAGGTGCAATGAGAGCAATGTTTGGATAGATGGGTAGATGTTTTTCAGTGGTTAAAGACTGGATGAGAGAAAGTTTGTAAAGTTTAAATGGTGTGTATCTAAGTCAAGAGGGAGGAATACTAGAACAATGAAATGATGAATGGATAATTGATTGGATAAAGAAACAATGAAGATCTTCTGGATAGGGGTCGTGATCACCTACTTCACTTGCTTAGAACGTTTTTATCAAATCTTTGATTCAAATGGTTGGGCTGGTATTTCTGTCTGCTCCATTGACTTAAAGTATTTTTTCAAGCGAGGCAGATATGTGTATTCCAACCATCATCAATCATCACCTCCCTTTCTACTCATGACCTTTTGCCAGTGCCCCCCTTGGTTACCTAACCGCTGTAAGGCTCATTTATCATTGCAGTGTTGGCTGTGCAATGCACTTCTGCTTGAGTTAATGTGGCATTTACAAAGGTTTCAATGCATGGCAAGGTTTCTCTTCCCTCTGATTGCCCACTCAGTCACTTACTAGTACTTCACTCCTTTATTCTTTCCCAAGTCCTGTCCCAGTCTTCCCCCCCAAAAATTAAAATCCATTCTTTGCATACGCCACATTTTTCTAGCCAAGTTATATATTTTACCATGGCATCCATAATGGATTTACGCCTGTTCAAATTCTTCCCTTTCAACATTGTCAACCAAAGTGACTCAGTAACCAAAGCTTAGGCACATGACGATCAGTAAAAAATCTACTTACCGGAACATATCCCTTGCACTTACCCTGCAAAAATGTAGGTTTCCTTCCCTTACTTTCAAGCAAATGTATTTGTTGGAAAAATAAATTATAATGTGTGGTGAAGGGTGAGTCCAGTGAGTAAAGTTGGACTAAGTAGCTGCCTTGACTTTTGCAGATCAGATAGTCTGTGAAGAATGTGTCAAATACAATCTATATCCCGTTTCTTCATCTATTCCCTCTACTGCAGTGCATTGCTTTTCCAACCATCTACTTACAACAGACAGGATGTCCGCATGATTGATACGTGACATGTATCAATATTCATCTGCCTTATAGTCAGGTCAAGATTGTAAGGCGTTCTGGAGAAGAGCGGGGCCATTGGAATAAGATAATTGTCTATTACAGCTGCCCCCTCTGCAGATTGTAGAGAGCAGCATAGTATGACTAGTACCGAGTGTGACTAGGGCGCCAGCTGAGATAGCATGCCTCCATTAACTTAAGAGAGAGAATACATATGAGAGGTCATTGATTTTTAATTTTCCACACAAATTGTCTGTTTAGTTTTTTGTTAGTAGGAAATCCTTGAAAAGAAAGAAAAGTCACATTTTTATTTTAAATTGGTGTGCTGTGTTTATATTCTGTCTTATTTAATTTCAGACATTTAGGGCATTTGCCATTTTCCTTTAATTCTATGTCAGGCATTTGTAGGTAATGGTTGTAACCCTAATCACATTAAATTGAATTGCTCTAGGGGACCAGCAATGTACTGCTACTGTGCAACCCACTACACAATTGTGTACATGTGTTTTGCACAGAGCATTGTTTATAATTTCTCTTTTTTCTTTCTAGCTACTCTTGCTGTCAGTGGTCATCCACACTGGCAGGATGTAGTAGTACAGCTGTGGCAGCAGACGCTGGAGGCAATGCATGATGCGTACCGATTGGTGGTAGCCCAGGAGGAGGAGGGTGAGGCTACTGCCCAGGGCCACAGCCAGCCACCAGTGCCTCCAGACTCTCAACACTGGTGCCGCAGTCTGATGGCAGCCACCCACCAGCGATCCGTCACTGCTACCCCTTGTGCTCAGTTTCTGACCGCAACTTCTGCCGCATTATGCTCAGGCTGGACTGCATGCAGCCAGGTAAATCAAGATGGAGGGGCACCTTAAAAGGCTCTCGCCCACCATTAGTACCCTCCTCTGCCTCTTTTTTAACCCTTGTTCTGGTGGGTGGGACTTGTTATGGGTTGGAAGGCAGTTGGAACCGGGACAGTTTGGACTTTAGTTTTACTATTTTCAGACATTGTTGGGGACAGGGAAAAATGTTTGGGGAGAGGGGTCGCTAAGTGTAGGGTTGAAGGGGTGGGTATGTATAATATTGTTGTTATACTTAGGGTAATAAATATAGTTATGCTTCAAAACATTTTGGAGTTTTTTTATGTTGCACTGCTGCCTTTTAGGTCAGCAGCAGTCTGTTTTTAAAATCAGGTGATAGCGTATAACAATTTGTTATGGGTACCACGGCCCCAAAACATTTTGAGGGGACATCAAAATTGCCTAGCACAAAACAACCTGGTTTTGCAAGGGGGGGGGGGTCAGTAAACTCC
This sequence comes from Triturus cristatus, assembly GCF_964204655.1. Taxonomy (NCBI): domain Eukaryota; kingdom Metazoa; phylum Chordata; class Amphibia; order Caudata; family Salamandridae; genus Triturus; species Triturus cristatus. The sequence continues at coordinate 851,134,091 of NC_140588.1, read as the reverse complement.
AACTATAGGATTAATCGGAAGGAATATGCATCGCAGGCAACTAAATTGAAATAAAAATTGTGTTGCCTGGTTACATATATTATATCATATCTTTGCCCGACTACTATGCCACAAAGAATACCTGATAGTAAAAATATAACATGCAGTATTGAATTATTCAGAGCAATGGTGAACTAGTATTTTAATTAAAACTAAATTAGTACATACTTGAATCGTGAAAGGTTAAGTGTTTACACAACACAATGCCTAAATGATGATGCTGATGTATCATGTTCTTATATATCTAAATTATTGTTATTTTTTATGGGTGTGTGGGTAAGTGGGGCCAGTGTGGGCTATTGTTTCGGTAATAGAAGGAGAACATCCTGCAATGAGTTGGTGTTGCTTTCACAACATCCACCCCACCAAGTGTGCGATCAATTAGTGGTGTAAATTTTAAAGTTACACCTAAATAACTCATGCAGATCGGGGAAAGACGGTTTGGGGTTTGATGAATAGATGCAAAAGAGGATATGGGTAAAGATGTGACTAAGACAAACCCTACACAAAGAAAATACTTATTCAGGCAATGAGGAGCCAACCATCATCAATCTGTTGAGGGAGGCAAAGGAAATGACGGAAGGATTATGACACAGTTAACTTAAATGCAGTGCAACCCAAACAGTCCATCAGCCCCAGATTATATATCTAAATATTCAGTCACCTCTGTTTGAAAAATAGCAAATACAAATTATGTTGTTGTGAGGTGAACAACACACAGTTTTAAAAAAGTATTATTAAAAGAAATGTGATACTGTATAGCCAAATTGGGAGGTACATCTGCATTCTTCTTGGATTGTCCATCAATCTTGGGTGCCTGGCTGATACGGTCTGGTAAGGAGAACATTAGTGTTATGGTGCTTTTGCCTTTTTGTGCAGGTGAAGAGAAGACCTGCAGATTGTAAATCAAAAGTGATATTGTAGAATCAAGAAAAAAGAAAGAAGTTCAACTTCATATGGAGTGCACGAAGAAGACTCAGAGGCAGTACAAGAAAGAAAAATAGTCAATTTTTCAATCAATCATTATATGACTGATGTGAAATCAATCAGGTGAGGGAAATTACAACAAACACAGACAAGTGGCCACATGTACTATCATGATCATCATAATAATAATAATATGTAGCCTAGCACGTGCATAATGTGATCACCACATGCCTGTCTCAAGTTACCTACAACAACAGGCCCCCAACCCACCACCACATAGTTTCAAATTTGAGCCAGCTAGCACACACACGCAGCAACATTGCATTTCCCAAATCAAGTAAAATCAACGCACCTGTCCTACCACCACTCCACAGAGTTGAGTAGGTCTCTTAGATTTATCACCAAATGTGAGTTTATGTGAAGTTGATAACTTTCTTATTCTTGTGGCAGTTATTGTGGTGTAATTTTGATGTACAACATGACAAATATTGAGTAGTTTTTTGTCTAGACTAGATATATGTTTGTTAGCTAAAAGGACTGTTTTTGGTCGGGTCTTTGAGGAGTGTGAAGCAGAAAAAAAAGCAGCGGCGACCCGGCAAACAAATCTTGCTAAGCGTCTAAGGAGAAGGAAAAAAAGGAGTAGGTCGTTAGGCCACAAACATTGTAAATCAATCATCAAAAACACAATCAAGCTTAACCCCTTCACTGTTAGGCCTTTTCCCCCCTGTGCTAAGTTTTTTTGGGCTATTAGGGGTACTTTGCGCTTAGGCCCCGGTAACTTTTTGACCACATAAGTTATCCACGCCAAATTTGTGTCCTTTTTTTCCAACATCATGGGAATTGAAAAGGTACACAAGGTTTGTGGATTCCCCTGGAGGGGACCCAGAAATTAGCCAAAATACAGCTACATTTCGTTTTGTTTATGGAAAAATTGTAAAAAAAAGGCACCAGCTAAAAATGTCTGTTTTTTTCCCTGCAAATGGTATAAAATAAGGGGGTATGGTGCTGAAATTGCTATCTTCCCAGCTTTCAGGGAGAGGTAGTCTTTTCTCGGAAAACCAACATTTTTTACACAGTTTTGGCATTTTTCTGGGACATAGCCTATTTTTGCTATTTTTTGTGCTTTCTACCTCCTTCCAGTTAATGGTAGAAATGGGTATGAAAGCAATAATGGATCCTGGAGAACTATACATTTTAAAAACGTAGACAAAATTCAGAATTCAGCAAGGGGTCATTTGTGTAGATCCTTCAAGGTTTCTTCATAGAAACTAACAGTTAAATATAGGAAAAATCGAAAATTATTTGAATAAAACAGCTGTGTGTGTCAACGTTTTCACCTGTAACTTCTTTTAATTATGACAGCTGTTTACATGCCATATACCGTTACATTTTCTGGACCTTTCTGGTTGTGGGGATATATAGGACTTGTAGGTTCACCAAGAACCCGACGAACCCAGAGCCAATAACTGAGCAGCGTCTTGAAATGGATTTTTATTTTGCACTGGGTATATAGCAATTATTTTGGGGAAATGTATATATGAAAAAATTGGTATGAAGGACACCTATGTATTTCTGAAATGGGAACAAAATATAGAGTTTAGAAGCAGTAGATATGATACGTTATTTTTCAAAATGACTTCTTTTTTACACATTGTCTTTCATTTGGAAGGCAGAAATGCATCAAAAGTCAATAGGTAATAACATTTGCTCTACAATTATGAGTTCCCCTTAGTCTCCCAATAAAAATGGTACCTCACTTGTGTGGGTAGGCCTAGTGCCCGTGACAGGAAACGGCCCAAAACGCACTGTGGACACACCACATTTTCACAGTGAAAAATTACCCTTTTTTTGCAAAGTGCCTGCCTGTAGTTTTGAACCCTAACTCTGCTGGCACCAAGGGAATCCTAGCAAACCTATGCATATTTGAAAACTGGACACCCAGGAGAATCAAGGGTGGGGTGTCTTGACTGGCTCTCACCAGTTTCTGTTACCCCGAGTCCCTTGCAAACCTAAATATTTTTTTTTTTAAACACATTTTCTTCCCATTTCTGTGGTGGAAAGTTCTGGAATCTGCGTGGATCCAAAAAATTCCACCCAAAGTCTCAAATTTCCCAAAGTCTTCCGAGAAAAATGGTACCTCACTTGTGTGGGTGGGTCAAGTGCCCGCGACAGGCAAGGCCCCAAAACATATTGAGGGGACATCAAAATTGCCTATCACAAAACGACCTGGTTTTGCAAGGGGGGGTCACCTGGGTAACTTTGGTCTCCACTGGGGCTGGGTTAACATCTGTGATGACTTGCTCGTCATCACCCTCCTCTTCTACATCTATAATTCTAAGGCTTTAAATAACCTACCTTTGCCCTAGCCACTACTGTCTCACTCCCAGACTGAGGCAGGACAGAAGTGGAGTCTTGATCATCAGAAGGGTGGGGCATAGAGACATGGTCTCACCAGCGGCAAGATGGCTGCGCTCTGAGCGAGCTCTGCTGCTGAATGAGAAAATACACCAACATCCATCAGCAGCGGAGAGATCCAGCTGCACAGAAGGCAGGCTTGTACAGCTAAAAGCCACTAGCATGGGCAATGCTGTTTTTGATGGACCCGGAGACCCCGGGACACTGTGAGCATGAGGCCTGCCTGCTGAATGAAGGCGATACCATGACCACATTGCAACTATGGCCTACAGAAGGAGCGGTGAGGTCCGACCCATGGTGTGAACTGGACTGGAGGCACTGGGGTACGCTGCCTGTCTGGACTTGGGCTGACCCCCCACCTAGGTTCCAGGTGCCGCCACTGTCTTTGACATAGCAGTTTACTTGGCTTACTGGTGGTGCGGCCTGACTGCATACACAGGCCCAGGGGCCCTGCGTGAGCTGTGGTGGCAGAACTGGAGACCTGCTGTGTGCTGGGCCCGGAGAAGAACTGCGGCAAGGCACTGGGAGCTCCCGGCATTAAACAAGTAAGCTGCTGGTGCGAGGAATAGGCAAAAACACTAGGTCTCAGTGGCCCCCTGATGGAGCCCACACCCGGGAGTGCGCAGGCCATGAACGGCGGGGTACCCAAGCTGGCTGGACCCATAAAACATGAGCGCTGCCTAGTTGAAGATCCCATGCCATGGGGGCTTGCTACCCTGATGCTGTCCTAGCCAGAAATGTGTGTCACCATGCATCATAACACCCTCCCAGAAGAAACCATATAAATGTATGCCCGCTTCCCCTGCGAGACCGCTAACACTCCACATTATCCTGCGTGGGGGTGAGATTCCCCCTTGCAATCTTGGACTTCACGAGCACCAGGCGCACTGGAGCGCACCAATCCGTAGACCAAGGACTTGCCCAGTGCCACTGGCCATGATCTGGCTGATTTTGAGTGGGCGGAACAACCATGCTGGAAGCAACATTGAGCGGGTGGCAGCCTATGGGGCAAAACGTCATACAGGCCCTAATAAAATATCACCAAGCTAGCGTTGCCCCCGCCGCCTCCTGCTGTTTTCACCTGTAGTGCAGACACTAAATGCTGCACCGCCCATGGGAGCGGCTTGGTCCGAGTCCCTGGTAGGTCGTGGAGGTGTGTGGGTCCTGCAAGGTGGACATCACCGATCCTACCCCCACTCTGCTACTGCTGCACACTGCCATTGCTGACCACCTCCTTGTCGGGCTGGGCTTCTAGTTGCGGCCACAATGGGGAAGTCTGATACTAAACAGCCTAAGCTCACCTTTGAAAGGCCGCAAAACCGGCAGATGTGGTGATCCACCTCATGAGGCCGATGAGCAGGCCACACAGATGGATGCACAGGAGGTGCAAGATGATAGCATATGTTCCTTATTGCTCAAGGTCAAATCCAGCCTGAAGACCATTGAATCTAGAAGTGACCACTTGGCTTCTCATCTCGACTAGGTCAAACAGCGGGTGGATTCACATGATACCAGTATAAAGCAACTGGAGGCCAGGGTCTCTGAAGCACATGATACTGGCGCGGAGAATGGACAGCGACTCCTGGAGTTGGATAAAGTCCTAGAAATCATCCACGCAACAAACGAAGATCTCAAATCCCGCTCCCGCAGGACTAATATCCTCATTATGAGTACTCCTGAATCCACCGCAATCTCTAAAATGTAATACTACTTCGAATCCTTGTTACATTAATTTTTTGGCACAGTCATATCCGGTCTCTTCCTTGTCAAAGGAGGCGCATAGATCTCTTGGCCCACGGCCCCAGCTGGGACCCCTGTGAGACCAATAATAGCACGCATACTAAATTATCGTGACTGTGACTCCATTCTTCAGAGGGCAAGAGAAATGGGAAAAGTCAGGCACCAAGGCAACACACTTTCATTCTACACCTGACTACACTTTGACTATGCAAGCTGCCCAGAGAGACTTCCTCCCTGCTATCCTCCTTACTGTTACAATTGCACTTCACATATGCCCTCTTATACCCTGCCAAGCTGCTATCAACTCTGTAGAATAAACCCCCATATTTTACAGACCCAAAAGCCGCTTAGACATTTATTAAAGAACTACAGACATCCCTCCCCAGAGATCGAGCCGAATCGTTCGAAGATGGCTGCACAATGATTGACATTGCTAGTGCCGTTCTAAGCGCTGTCCTGCTTGTGGTGGGCTTCGAAACTGATAAGCAACAGTGTCAGAGCTTTACACCACTGCCTTGCTTCTGTTTAATTGTTGTCAATTAAAATCATACACATTCCTCGTCACTGCGAACTATAACGTTCGGCCACCCTGCCTTCTTGGCAAGGGAGAAGTCTGGCTGAGCCCACATACACCATAGGGATAATTCCTGTGTTCTGTTGGCACTTTCCAAGTTGGGGTTCCTTGGGTGGGGGGTGGCATGATTCTCAACCTAGTTGGGGGGGGGGGTGGAGTGGGAGGAAGGATTGGCAGTTTTTAGGGGGTATGGCACAGGAAACTCCTGCTCCTGGGCTTTGTTAAATTGTTGCACCTGTTTGATTTTGAATATGATACTGATTGAATTCAATGACAGCTACACTATGCTATATGACATACTGTCTCTCGGCACCAAAACAGAAAACGGATGGCAGAACATTAAACCCTCACTGGACTCCGTGCATGGCTGAGGTGACCTTTTTAACGTGGAACATCAAAGGCATGAATGACCACCGCAAAGCACATCTCATACATACATATCTCACTAGGCATAAGACTGATGTCCACTTTCTTCAAGAGACACACCTCACAGCGACCAACACTGCTAAACTGCACTTGAGACACTGGGGGGTAATCCTATTCTTCGTTCTACTCTAAAAATGCTAGAGGCGTCACTATACTCTTTAGAAAAGGCCTGCCTTGGCAAGCTATGCAAACTAATACAGATGCTGAAGGCAGATATGTGATATTGTCCAGGACTCTACGCACAACCTGTAATACTGGCACCCTTTTATGGCTAAAACACAGACGACAGAGAATTTTGCACCCATATGTGGAGACTAAACTCCTAAATCCGCCCCCTCCAGCTGATATGGGGTGGAGATTGTAACATTGCACCGCAAGGGACATTGGACCGATCAGGCACACGTTTGCAACACCCTCAGGCCATGGCTACACTGCTTACACTTATGCAAGATAACATATTTGTTGATGCCTTGCGGCACACTCACCCTGCTGGGTGCGAAGGCACCTGCATTTGCAACACACATGGCTCCTGGTCCCACATCGACCTGTGGCTGGTCACTCAGGATGTTGCATGCTGGGCCACGTCTGTCAAGCACCTGGCATGTACCCTATCGGATCATTCTCCGGTGCGATTGGCCATGCGGGTCCCATCAACTCATCAGCACATGTTCGCATGGCGCCTACCTCCTCACGCGCTTTGTGATGCTGCATTCAGAGAGGAGCTGCATGGCGCCATTATTGAATTTTTTCAACTGAACACTGGTTCAGTGGAATTTCCCTCTACCCTCTAACTTTAAGGTGGTGATCCAGGGGGAATGCATCGCTAGGCAGTCTTGGTTGCTGAGATCCACTAAAGGCACCCTCGAACGCCTTGAGGCAGAAATTAAGATACTCGACCAAAGGCACATTACTGACCCTTCCCCTGCTACACTGGCAGACATAAGATTAAAGCTGATGGAGTATCACACTGAAGTTGAACGCGAGGTGGCATACCTCGGTCCCGAGGTGCAGGCATGCCAGTGTGGAGAGGGTGACCGTCCCAGGAAAACTCTGGGGAACCTACTGAGAATGCTGCATGCCTCCTCATATATAAGAGATGACACTGCAGGAAAAACCACGTCCCCCAGTGAAATAATCTCTAGAATCTCTGCATTTTATTCCCAAATTTACACTGCTGGAGCTGAGTCACCCCATGATGTCATAGAGCAATATTTCGACCCCAATGGAGCCACTGTGGCTCAGTGATGAGCACCACGAATACCGATATGAACCATTCACCACCGAGGAGATAGCAAAGGTTATACCTGGCTTTGCGGGCAATAAAGCACCAGGATCGGATCAGCTGATGTCTGTGTTCAATAAAGAATATGCGCCTATCCTTACCCCCACTTTGCTGAAATGTATAATGAATTTGTCACGCTGGGCCTATTTCCCTTTCATTCTCAAACCTGACAAAGTACCTGAGTGCTGCGATTCATATCGCCCCTTATAATTAACAAATATTGACTATAAGATATACGCAAAACTGTTGGCTAATTGGCTTCTCCCTCTTATGCCTTTAATGGCTCACCCAGACCAGTCTGGCTTTTTTCCGAGCTGTGCCACGTCACACAATCTGTGCACCATTTTTTCTATACTGCACAAGATCAACCCTTCTTTGCCAGCAGTGGCGGCCTTGCTGGATGCCACTAAGGCATTTGATTCACTAGAATGGCCCTTCCTCCTCTCTCTGCTTGACCGCCTGGGCTTCAGCCCAGCCTTCATTTACAAAATCAAGCTACTCTATACACAGCCATCAGCCCAAATTAAAATTAACAGGCAAATTACAAATCCCATAACTATCACTAGGGGCACAAGACAGGGCTGCCCGTCATCGCCAATGTTATTCGCTATTGCAATGGAGCCACTCGCAGCACGGATGCGGCAGCACCATATGCAGAATGACATTGGGTTCTCGACCCAAAGTTTGCTGACTTCCATGTACAAGGACAACGTCACATCGTATATACTCGAGCCACAGAAAAATCTGGCACCTATGACAAGAGAAATGATATGGTTTGGAGCTTATTCTGGGGTACAAATAAATTAGGGAAAATCTATTTTTTTCCCTTAACCTATGCACCTATGCCCTTCTACATGGAAAACCTGGTAAAATGGGCCACAGGACCGACTAAGGGGCAGATTTATGAGCCCCTTGCGCCACTTTTGCGTCACTTTTAACATGGGAAAAGTGACGCAAAAGTGGCGCAAGGGGCTCATAAATCTGCCCCTAAGTATCTTGGCATATGGCTGAGCAGAGACATGGATGAGCTCTGGAAAGAAAACTTCAGTAAAACTATGCAATGTTTGGAAACCCCTTCCACTCTCCTTGGCGGGCCGCATTGCATAACCAAAATGGTGGTTTTACCTAAGTTTATTTATCTGTTTTCAAATATACCGCAGCCACTTACCTCACATTTCTTTCAAATACTACGCTCACACATGATCACCTTATTTTGAGCCGGTTGACAACTTCGCATTGCCTACAAAACCTTGACGCTGCCTTTCTCGCATGGCTGGATGGGTGCTCCAAATTTTAGGCTCTATTCACACTGACCATACAAAATAGCCCCTGGCCACATGGCATAGGGAACAAAGACACATGATTGTCTATGGCAAACACACTCACACTGGCCAAACAAAGGAGGCATGGTAACCCAGAGAACACAGCATTAATTCATCAATGGCAAATCCAAAAATAAATAGGGCTACATATTTTACAGTAACACACATCCTCCAAAGGTATTACCCTTCCTATACACTGTTTGCAGGAACAAATTGAGTAATACCACAAAAAAAGTACATTTTGTATTTTAATACAATGACATCCATGGCATAAATGATGTTTCATCATAACATACACCACTGAAATAGCTGTTTCATGCGCCCATGACTAGTACTAGGCCTACTGGCTGGAAGGCCCATTGGCAGATTAGGCCATATAGTGGATTAAAAGAATATTGCATTTTTATTAAAAAAACATGGAGAAAATATACTACACTGTGCAATAATTTTTCTGTTCAAAATAAGAAAAATGACATGCAAAATATAACTAGGCTCCTACTGAAACTGCAGGCCACCCCACCGCAGTAAATAATTAAAAATGGAATAAAATATAAATAAAACCTGCTGCATGTCCACTATCAAACAAAGAAGACCCTTATACAAAGTTTTTTAACATACTTGTGAAATCTCAAATAAGGGTCCTTAAATCCAAGGGCATATGCACCAGACACAAAGAGGGATCTTTCCAGCTCCAAATCCAAATGAAGAGTGATTAGGAGATGGACAAAACACTGGGAGGTGCTTGCTGGAGAGAAACAGGAAGTTGGAGACACCGATTTAAATAAAAAGTCTCTTCGCACACAAAAACAAATGTGAATGGCCCATTTGACAAGGTTTTTCACTCCACATTGTCATTTTGAGAAGATTTTGATGCTTCTCAAGGAGAGAATCTTCTTAAGGTTGTAGCTGTGGTTGCTCGCACAAAACCTGTTGGCTTACAAATCTTGTGGTGCTCACGATTGGCTAGAAAATCTTGAGGGTGCTCGTAAGCACCCGGTAAGTCGCTCCTCTGTGTATGAAACGACTTCTCAAGCTAGCCAACCCCAAAAAATCTCTGCATTGTTACAGAGTGCGGAGTTTATCGGTAACTCTGAATTCTCTGCGGACCATGGAGTTACCAAATTCTGCAATCTCCATGAGCGAAGCAGAGTTTTACGCCTAGGACTAATCTGGATAAGGTGTTTAACTGGCTAAAACTGGCCATGTTGGTCCTTCATTACTGAATGGACCTAGGTTCCTAGTCTGATATTTTCTACTGCATGTGGGAGGGAGCCTAGGAACCAATTCATGTGTTCCTGATAAGTCAACAGTATTTTTAAATCCACATATGCTCTATATTGGTTTGGTACTGCTAACTCAGTCTATGTGTGAAAATGTCCTGTGTTAGCATTTACTGCCAGGAATGGGAATTGAGCTGTTCTGTACGCATCGTAGGCCTCTACCATGATGGTAATATCCCCATCTGTCATGAGTCTTAGCAGAGGAGGATTTTCTCCTGACACCACTGAAGTCCCTGGCAAATTGCTGAATGGGGCCTATGGGCACACAAAAGAACACTACTCTGGAGACCTACTAAATAAGTTCCAAAGCAAAAATGTTGTGGTGCATGGTTCGCGCTTTGGATATAGCGCTCACAGTGCGCTGGGAGGGTTGCATCTTATGTGTACCTGAGCAGTTTTTAAATTATCACTATAATTTTTAAAATATTGCGGAATGTAAAACTCTTGGTTTGGGCTCACCTTACAATTGTTGCGATGCTGATTGAGGTGCCCGCCTGTAAGAGCGGACCCGCACAGAGGTCAGCGCTCTAGTTCTCTGCTCGGTCCTCCAGCACTTTCTATTTAAATTCGGATGCTGCGACCGTGCAGCAGGCACACCCGCAGGCACGCCGAAGGCAAGCCCATCTGCGCCCGAAACGCATCAGGCACCAGAACCCCTGCACTTTTTTTAAGGTATGCTTACACACACAGCGAACTTATGAGTTACAATCCTGGTAAATGCATGCTCCATAAAATACAGTTGGATAATCTACCTCCCTGCCATAGGCATTGTAACATCTGTGGCTGGATAACCCTAAATCCGTGCACAATTTATAAGACCAAGGACTTGGGGGGAAACAAGCCGGTCAACAACAGGGTTATTAACTCCTCACGAGATAGCAAGGGCTCCCAATTAGCCGCTCAGACTTCTGATCTTTTTAACAACAACCCTCGAGCCATCAGCTGCATTTTACTCAACACAAGATCAATGATCAAGCACAAGCTTTACTTAGAGTGCCTGATCCAAGTAGAAAATCCAGACCTCGTTTTTCTCACAGAAACCTGGGCAAATGAAACAAATGAGACGGACTGGAATGCTGAAATCCCGGCTGGCTACTTTGTTACTAATTCTGATAGAATTGGGGAATAGGGTAGTGGAATCTCTGTAACTTCTCTATCCCACTACTCGGTGAGAATTACACCAGAATCCACATTGGATGCTGAGGCATTGTCTTTCAGTATAAAATATAATAACCAAGAACTGTTCCCGCGTCTTCTTGTCTATAGACCTCCAGGCCCTAGATCCTCTTTCATCTCCCTCCAGACCTACTTAAAATCATGCCTAGATACCAAATCTTTCACGGTACTAGGCGATTTTAATTTTAACTTGGAAGCCAATAACAATTCTGATACGTCCAGCCTAATAGATGAGCGAGCTGGTTTTGGGCTGAATCAGATTGTTAGTGAGCCAACACACCAAGCAGGCCATACACTAGCTGGCATTTTCACTAATAACGATCTTACAGAAGTCAAGACTCTCTGTCCATTACCCTGGTCTGACCACTCAGAGGTACACTTCACCATCAATCTTGCAACAACCAATGGTTGTCGCAAGAACAGACCTTCTGTGGTTAAGTCTCGCGCTGGGAAATCAGTTTTGAAAATTGACCTGTCATTAGCACTGAGTGAAAGGCCTTTAATTCCAACTGACCCAACCAGGCTACAATTATTTTCAATAGCTGCCTCAACAGGGCAGTGAATAAAGTGGCACCAGAACTGAAGAAGCACTCTCGAAGAAAGCTAGCCTCGTCCCCCTGGTATTAGTCGGAACTTAAGCAAGTTAAAATCAAATGCAGGCAAAAGGAACGCATTTGGAGATCTGAATACAGCGTGGCACACAGGAAAGACTACTGTGTAGCCTTAGAAGAATCTAAAATTGCTATAACAGATTACTTTACCGCCAAAATTCAGGAGGCCATAAACTCCCCAAAAGAACTATTTAAAACTGTTTCCGCTCTGACGAGGTGCCCACGTGACACCACGTTCACTCCAGATCAAATGTTTGTGGACAAACTGGAGGTTTTTTTTCAAAATAATGTTGAGTCCTTATATAATGAAATTTGGAAAACAGCTGAGGTGGCTGGGAGTAATCATTTAGAGAAGGAGGACAAGGTCTCTCAATGCAGCCTAACACAATTTCCAGTATTGGGAGAGGAAAAAGTGGCTGATCTCTTGCTGAAAACCAAATCAGGATCCCCCTTAGATCCCTGCCAGCCGCATATTCTACAACTGGTCCCAAAGGAGATTAGCGCTTCGCTGTCTCCAATATTAAACCAAATTGTAATCTCAGGGATCTTTCCGCTGACTTGGAAAAAGGCCTGTATTCGTCCTCTTTTAAAAAAACCTAAGCTGGATCCCTTAGAGGAGAAAAACTACCGTCCGATCTCCTGCCTGCCTCTAACTGCCAAGATTCTGGAGAAGGCTATGAACTCAGAATTGACAACATATCTGGAGCTAAATAACATCCTTGACTCTACCCAACATGGTTTTAGATCGCTGCACTCTACGGAGTTGGCCTTGATTATGGCAACAGAGGAAATTTGGAAGCTGATGGATGGTGGAGGAAGGGCTGCTCTAATCTGGCTTGATCTGACAGCAGCCTTCGACACCGTAAACCATGCGGTACTAGTTCAAAGGCTGCAGGATGTTGGTATCAGTGGTAAAGCATTAGCCCTTCTTACCTCTTTTCTATCATCCAGGGAACAACTGATCCTCTGGGATGGCTGTCAGTCTGAAGAGTTCACTCTCCTTGGTGGAGTTCCACAGGGTTCGGCCTTATCCCCGACGCTGTTTAACATATACGTTGCCCCTTTGGCTCGACTCATAAAAAGCTATTGTTTTACGCTGGTGTCATACGCTGATCACACCCAGCTTGTAGCGTCCGTAGCACAAACCGTGGATGTAACAGCTGCCCAGTTTAGCAAATGTCTTTTTGCATTGATGTCTTGGATGAATTCCAACTTCTTAAAACTGAATGTGGAAAAAACTGAGGTGCTGGAGTTTGGACAGAAATCATCGCTCTGGAGCCAATTATGGTGGCCATCTGCAGCCGGTACCTGCCCGGTACCGGTAAACAAGGCAAGGAACCTTGGATTTCTGATCGATAAAGACCTCACCCTGGCACCACAGATTAATCAAGTTTTGTTGGCTTGCTTTCTTACGTTAAAAGGCTTAAGGAAGATCCTCGCGTTCATCCCTTTTGCTTTGAGGAAAACTGTGGTAGGAGCCATGGTCTTATCGAGAACAGATTATTGTAATGCTCTTTATTTGGGAGCAGGTGCAGCCCAACTCTCTAAAGTCCAATCAGTTCAAAATGTAGCAGCGCGAGTATTGCTCAAACTGACCAAAACACTATCCTACATCCACCAGCATAAATCACCTTCACTGGCTCCCAGTGAGACGACGGGTTGACTTTAAGGCACTCTGCCTAGTACACAAAGCCCTATTTGGAGGTGGGGCTAAGGATGTGCAATCCTTGTTTCTTCAGTATGCACCGTCATGTCTTTTAAGATCTTCTTCTTCTGGACTGGTATATCTTCCAAAGATCAAAAAAGCAAGGCGCGGAGGTAAACGTTTCTCTTTTTTAGCGGCAAAATTATGGAACTCCCTTCCTCTACATCTAAGACTTCAGCCCAGCAGGCCGGTGTTTAGGAAGGAAATAAAAACTTGGCTCTTCATCCATGCCTGAAACTGTCTGTCTTCGTTCCTGCACACCACTTAGCGCCAAGACGCCTCGGCAATAGTGCGCTCTACAAATAAATCAGTCAAATCAGTCAGTCATGCAATACGGTTCATACTTTATCGGTAAGATTGTGAGTTTGGACAACATAAACATCAAAACAGGGCAAGACTGACTACACACACACATCATCAGAATATGCTGTCCTTACTCCTGGCTAGCTGGCAGTGCCCCCTCTGGACCTCTAAACCTACAAGGTACAGGAGGGCATGTGCAAACTTAGAACATGTCAACTCGGACTCTCCAAGGAAATTGGGGAAACAGATCAGTCCCTTTCACCAGTAACTTATGCATGCCTGAAAGGGAGACAGAAGAAATACTCAGATTGGCATTTCAATAGTTTATAGAAGTATTGTGATTCTTGTGTAAAATACATGTGCTACAATGATCAATAGAAGGAAACAGAACAGAGTAATCAGCATTACTAGAATCATAAAGAAGTTGAACAATTCAACCATTGTGCATGTAAAATATAATCATACATGTATGATCATATCTACATTCCTACTTTCTAACCTAGTGTGCCTAAGGTGGGTACATCTGCCAGAATCCCATAGGGTGATCTAACTCCCCAGTTACCTCTGGGTATTTTTTATCTGGGAGCCCAACTTCGTATAGAGCTGAGCACCATTCTTGTGAGGAGGTAAGCATGATCCAGCTGGGCTGAAATTCCGGCAGGGGCAACCTCAACAGTGTCAACTTGACGCTCCTTTGCCTTTATAAAGGAGTGATGTGGTTTATATAATAAACTTCACCCATGTTACCATGCCAAATCCCCAGTCAGGCCGCCATTATTTATTCTATCAATACAGAGCTGTCACGAGCGGACAATAACAGACATCAATATGTTGCCCAGTGAACTTAGCCCTCTAAAGAATATTTGAGGCTCTGATAATATGCCTATTGTTAGAAATGGGGGTCTGTAGTTGGCAGAGGTAGGTACCTTTGACCCTTCTAGTCAGGGTAAGAGGGCTACACTCCTAAAATAACCTCTGCTCACCCCCTTGGTAGCTTGGCACAAGCAGGCAGGCTTATCTGAGAGGTAGTGTATAAAGCATTTGTGAACACATATAGTAATACAGTGAAAACACTACAAATGGACACCACCCCTGTTTAGCAAAATAAGTTATCTTTATCTATACTTGACACAATACCAAACAACAAATATCCATAATACAGTATTAAAAATATGACTTTAAAATGGTAGAAAATAGCTTAGTTCAATGTAGATGGTAAATGCGACACTTTACTCTCAAAGTACCTTGGATGCGTCACGCAATATAAACAAAAAGGGTCGCAGAGAAGGCGATGCATCTGTTCTTTGCTTCCTTACCGCAGCGCAGGGGAGGCGATGCGTCTGTTCCTTACCGTAGAGGAGGTAAAGCGTCTGTTTTTTACTGTGATCCGGGGTGATGTGACAAAATTGCACCTCAATGCGATGCGACAAAACGGTGCGATGCGACAAAATGCCGTCTTTGATGCGATGCGACAACGTGGAGGCGATGCGTGCACGCCCGACAGACATGCAGCGAAATCGATTGTTTCTTGAGCTGCGACAGGCCATGCGACACGCTTCTCCGGGGATGCGACGGCAACCTCTGCGGTGGCGACATGCTTCTCTGGTGATGCGACGCGCTTCTTCGGTGATGTCACAGAGAACAGTTGCGGCGGCGACACACTTCCTCGGCGATGCGATGGTAGTGCTGCAACACGCTTCTCCCTCGTTGCGTCTCGCTTCAAGCTTCCAGCGACATGAAGTCGCCAGAGGGCCCAAAACAACAGCAGGCACCTCTCTGCAGGTGGAAATCCCAGCAAGGAAATTCAGGGGGGAGCTGGTGTGTCTCTGAGACTTCAGAACAGGAGGCAAGCTCAACTTCAAGCCCTTGGAGATCTTCCACAAGATAGTTAAAGTACACACAAAGTTCCTTTTCTCCTTTCCTTGGAACCACTGCAGGCCAACCCCAACATCAAACAGCACATGGGCAGTCTCCTCCTTCTGCTTCCTTGGTTTCTCATGTTGATTCCCAGAAGTGATCTAAAGTCATTTGTTCTCTGAAGGCAGAGAGTGTCTGTGCCCAGCCAAAACCAGTTCTGTCCTCCTGGTGCAGCTTCCTGGCAGGAGGTGGAGACAGATTTTTTTTAAAGCAGACCTGGCCCAGGTAGCTGAAAAGAAATCTCCTCCACCTACTCTCTATTCTATGTAGGCTTGGGCATGTGAAAGGAAATCTCCTACCGCTATTCTCTATTCAACCCTGGTCCTATTCAGCCCAGCCCTGACTCATCAGACTGCTGGAGCCAAAGCCCTCTCCAGCCCCCTGTCACTCACAAACCAGACATGGAATACACAAACCTAGCAGAGGCATACTGGATGGTTAGGCAAGAAAATACCTACTTTCTAAAAGTGGTATTTTCAAACACAGAATGTAAACATCACCCACACTAAAATATGTATTTTAACATTCTGAGTTCAGGCACACTTTATTTTCCTATCTTGTTCCTAGGGTCAGTTAGGATTATAAGATGTTATAATCAAACTACCCTTTCTGGCCTATGGGAACAGATAGCCTTGTAATAGCGAAAAACAAAATTGGCTGTAATTCGCTATTAGGATATGCCACACACATCAGGGCATGTCCTACCTTTCACATGCAATACACCCTGCCCATAGGGGTGGGAGACATGTAGAAAAGGGAATGTTTAGGGACTGGCAAGTTGGTGCACTTGCCAAGTCAACATGGCAGTCCCAGACAGCGCACAGGCTCTGCAATGACATGCCTGAGACATATTTTGTAAGCTGCTTTTGTGGGTGGCACAATCAGTGCTGCAAGCCCACCAGCAGCATTTGATGTACAGGCCCTGTCAACTTAAAATATGAGCATGTAAAATGGTAATGTTCTAGCCTGGTCCCAAATGACCACATAACAGTACTGCTGCCTTAGTGTTTTTAGGTGCCCCCTCTCAAGACAGAAGTCTCAGCCCATTTCAGCTACTGATTAGCTGTTGTGCTATTCACATTTTATTTCCACCCAGACCAACCTGCATCAAGGGGAAGTGGGGGAACCCATTATAGTTAGTAATCAGTTATTCAGCCATTCCTATTTGCTATGGCCACAGTATTCAGCAAGTTGTGGTGGTTCGGGCTGACAAATTGCCCTATTAAGTGTATGGTGTGAATGGCTGAATAAGTGAGCAGTGGTTGAAGTGAATTCAGCCATTGACACATGACGTATGCCCCGCAGGGTAGAAAGAGTATGTGAACATCACAGTAACTGATAAATGGCTGATGTGTACTCCAATGATACATGATGTGATGTGTGAAAGTAAAATGTGATTGACACAAGAACTGATCAGTTCTTGTTGTGGGATGACACACTGTCTTAATCTGTAGCGGGTGGAAACAGAGGGGCACATAGTAGAAATGGCTAACTTTAATGTGAGTCAACCGCATTCTGTTCTTAATCAAGGAGCATGACTCACAAAGAAATGTCTCCTGGTATAGTGGACAAATATAGCATGATGTGCTTTTGTCTGATTCTGTGTTGCAACATAAGCTATTTTTTTTCCTATTTTTTTCTTTTAGTTTTGTTGGAGATGTTTTTGGCAGCATTGGATCTTTGGAGAAGTTCTTTGTGTTAGATAAGTGCGAATTTGAGACTGTTGTTTTTGTGCTCACACTTTACTACATTATCACTGCATTACATTATTTCATTATTTCAGTTCATAGCACACACCCTCCAACCCCACACACAGAGGCTGGGAATGAAATTCAGCTCCACTCGCAGAGTTTGTGGAGTTTTTCCCACTCTGTGGTCTGCTTAGTGCACTGAGTTCTGAAAAACTCTGCTACGCGTAGGAAAGCAGAGTTTTTTTCTTGCTCGCATTCACCAACGTTACGTTGGGGAGTGCGAGTGAGGAAAATCTTATGCCAGACCACCTCCCAGTGAGATTTCTCAAAGCGGTCAGTCGTGGATGGCTGCTATAGCTCACAATGAGAAACCTTCTGTTTGCATTGAGTAAGCTGCCGCTTGAGTAGAATATCCACTCAAGTGGTAGAAAGAAGCAGCACCCTCTTGCTTTGAGCATGGTGACATCCGTGCTGATTTTCCAGCACAGGACAAACACCCGGCGCTAAAAATCAACATTAATAGCATGACCTAACGCACTGCAGAGTAAGTTGAATACAATAAACCATTTGCCTATTGACTACTTCCATCTTTTTCTGTATAAATACTTCCTTTGGGAAACTGCAGAATTTATATTTGTATACTGAACAGTTAATGCTCGAGCATGAAGTCTCTCTGGCTCCACACTCTAGAGCACACCTGTGGACTCCCCCTTAATTGGGGAGCTGAAAGAATTTCTGGCCTGACAGGTTAAGAATGGGATAACCCACTGTGAGAAATTGGGTTGTTGGTTCACTGGGGTGTGAGCCCTGGTTAGGCAACAGCCACAATCCCTTGCACAATGAACCAGAAAAATACATAAAATAACCTGTGCTTAATACTGGGTAGCTTTGCACAAAAAGCAGTCAGGCTTAACTTAGAGGCAATGTGCAAAGTATTTAAGCAGCACATAAACAGTAATAAAGTGAAAACACAACACAAGAAAAATCAAAAACCAATTAAGAAAGAATAGAGTAAATGTTAATAAATTATTTGACACCAAAATGACAAAAATCCAAACAGTAAAGCCGGAGTTTTGACTTTTTAAAGTTTTTAGTGAAATCTAACACCTAAAAGATCATACTGCCAGCCGCTGAGACATCTGGTGGCACAAGACTGATCAGCTCGAAAGTAAAAGCCGACTGCAATGGTGCACAAATTGGATGCAAGAAGTAGATTGTGCCTGGTTAACGCTTACCTTCAGACTTAGAAAAAGTCTTGAATAAAAATGCCTGAGAAGGTAGAAGTTTAGCGGAACAAGGCTTTAGTAGTGTCTTAGGAGGGAGCATCATCACTGGATGATTATGGAGCGAAACCAAGGTAAATGTTTTTACCCTCAGGTTTAGTCGCCAAAATCGAAGTAAAAAATCTCCAGCTGAACGAGGCAGAAGGTCATAGCCAAAGACAGTGCCATGAGATTGGATACCCCTTTGGGGAATGGCCACTAAAATGTAATTGATGCTGCAGAGAAGAATGTAGCAGGAGAAGCCACAAAATCAGTCCAACTGGCTATGTACCTTGGGCGTATAGACAAGCAGGTTGTTCCCAGTCTTCTCCTGGTTCTCAGAGCAATTTTTAGCTTTCTATCTTGGAAATTGCCCATCTGAGCTCCTTCAGCACCACAACCAATTTTCCAGGATTTGATAGAGACCTCATATGGGTTTAGGACTCACTCAGGCTGCAACCAGGTGCAGGTTTAAGATAGGGAGAGCCTTTTATTTACCTGTGGCTATGAATAGGAGGAGTCTCTTCTAGTAGTCCAAGGTTCAGGTTTAGATGCAGGGCTCAACGGCTAGACTGGCCTCTCAGAGTTCAAGTGTTACACCAAACAAATGATGGGCAGAATGCTGACAATGCAAACATTCTCCCACAGTCAAAAGATCTGGGTTAAATCCATCGTTCTTTTGCCCACTATGCCACCCCAGTTTGGACCCAGCCATATGCAAATCAGTCCTGACCTTGTGCTTCATGGGAACAGTCCAGACCGAACAGCCAGGCCTGGTCCTCTCTGGACCAGAAAAAAGCATCATGGGCCTGGTTTCAGGGTATTTCACCCATCATCAGCCAAGCTAGCTTGAATCCAGTGGCACAGTGAGCAAGGGACCCACGCCAGCCTGAGAGATTAGATTCACTGCGGAGCTTTGCTGCCCCGACTTTTGACTGGACCGTGTACGATAAAGATACAATACGTTCGGCCAGAGCGGTTTTTATCCTGTGAAACTGGGAATAGGATTGTTTTATGATTAACAAGAAGACAATGTTTTTCCAAAATTAATGGACAGGCTGTTTAATGCCAGATTAATACATCGCAACCTGGATTTAAAGTGATAGGGAACTCCATCCTTTTGAAGGGCATTCCATCCTTTAATTGGAGCCTCACCGTTGGAAAATACAAGATTGTGGTAAAAGATTTATCCTTACGTCTGAAAGGGATTTACCATGGAGAGATTTGTTGATCCTCGTATTTGAGGCTGCAAGTAGTACGTACTGCAGTGGGTCGTAGAAGAGTGTCCTGTAACTGTGACAGATTCATAAATCCTTGTGGGAGTGAATATATCTTGTCCTGAGGAAAGTGGCTTTTTGAATACAGATATCCACCAAAACGCGTTGACGCATACTAAAGAAAAGGCACACTATAGATTGTATTGACATTTGTGAGACCACTAATATTACATATATAAGACTGTCCATGTTGCACAATGATCTTGGTCTAGTGTTTGGCCTTTTAATGGTTAGAAAGTATCGTTTCTTGCATATTCTCCCTTTGATTAATTGTGTAAACCATAATGTTTGCGTTTTTATTGTTTTTAATGATGTACAAAGATCTTCCGCCTATGAACAATTGATGTGTTTTTTAATAAATTAATTTTTATTCTGTGTCTACATTTGGCCTTAGAGGGTGTTATGTTCTGGTGATAGTTTGGATGTGAAGAGTGTGTTGGCTCTGTTGACTGAAACATTCCTTAAGGGGATTTGGTTTGACTACAACCTTTTAATTACACAGCACCCTGCTTTATGGGCTTCCTAGGACCTACTTGAGGAGTGACATATGTAAACAAAGGGACGTATGAGGCTTCGCAAGGGGGTTTAAATGCCAAGTCGACATTACAGTGTGACTCTGCATTCAAGCTGCAATGGCAGGCTTGTGACATGTTTCAGAGTGCTACTTAAGTGGATGGCACAATAAGTGCTATAGGCCCACTGGTCACATTTAATTTAAAGGCCCTGGGTATATGGTATACCACTCTACAATTGACTTTAAGGTAAATTAAATATGCCAGTTACGTACATGCCAATCAAACCATGTTTAGGGGAGTTAGCACAAGCAATTTAGCACAGTTTAGCAGTGGTAAGCCCAACAAAAAGGAAATCTAGCAGAAATGTATGGTACGTTGGCAAAAGGTTTGGGGTTAGACCATCCTAAGGCTGACAGGTCTAGCATAAACCATTTCCCTTTTAAGGAAAACACTTGTTGGTGAGTAAGAAGTATTACTGTAGTAAACATTATAATTCTACCCAGGTTTAATTTCTGGTTTGGTTTCATGAATCTTCATAGCTCAAGTGCTTTTTCCTTGTATGCAAGTATATAGTATTTCTATACTCCAAATCTAGCCAAAGGCATTGGCACACTGTCATGCTCTTAAGAAGTGTCAGTGTGGACTCTGGAAGGCCATGAGATAAGATTAGCGGTAGTGATTGTATTTAGTTGGGAGTGTAAATTACCCATTGTGAAATGATAACAAACAATGATGAGGCAGATAGGTTTTCAATGTAACAATGGAAGTGGGAATGAAGAGAGATATGTGTTTATTTTTCAGTAAAGCAAATCAGGCCTGATTCAAATACATAATGCCTTAATCTATCCAGAAAATGCTTGGTGCCACGTGAACAAAATGGGAAGTAGCAGAAACTCCAAATGTTACATTAAAGTCAGTAAGGGACTAATATAAAACATCGTGCCAGATAAGAAAGAGAATATATGTTGGAAATTGGGTTAGTGGTTGAATGGGGTATTGTTAGAAAGTCACCCTTTTGGCCTGTTCACCCCTACTTTTTGTGTGCTGACTGGTAATAATGTTAGCTTACTCTGACTGTGCTCTGAGCCCTGCTAATCAGGCCCAGGGACACTGCTATGTTAAACACACATACATGCAAGGAGGTACACTTATAATTGGCACAACTTACTCAATAAGTCCCTGGTAGATAATAGAGCAAGGGGTTGAAAATGACCTGTAAGTCACTAGTATATAATAGGGCCTGACAGTTTAGAGGCCAGCAGCCTGTTTTGCACTCTCACACGTGTACTGCTGACAGTCTGAGGTCATTTTAAAAGAAGCCCTGAGTTGTAGCACGGCTTTAAAAGAGTAAATTCACTGCACACTTGGCTTTGAAGGCCAGGGCACTATAAAAGTGATAATCTACATTATTGCTTCATATCAGGTTGCCCCACGGTCTCGCCTAGGTGTTCAATGGGTGAGGGGGTCAGGTAACAATAAGCAGGGTAACTATAAAAGATGTTTTATAAACTATTGTGAGGAAAAACTGCCCATTGTATTTTTTCCCAGTGTAAGAAATCCCTTGCAAAGTCGACTTTAGTGCTGTGGGTGCTGTGAAATATTATTGTATATCATTGTTACATATTAGCTGACCCTCAGGTCTCCCACAGGGGTCCCAGGGGTGGGGGGTATCCTGTATTTATGAGCAGGGTCCTTATAAAAGATGTTTTATAAACCCTGGTGCGGGAGGAATTGCACATTTCATTTTCCCCATTGTATTTACCTGGCCTCATAGGCTGACATGGTATTTTGTTATGGAAGCATAACTATTGTTAGGAAAGTATGAAAATACAATTGAAAGCGATAACAGAATTGTACAGATAAATACAACAGATTGCTCTTGTTGAACTTATCATAAATTGTACAGAAAATAAGTTATAACACTTTCTTGTCTGTAAGCCAAAATCCAGCTTTCCTGCATTCTTCTCTGATTGGTCAGTCCTAACAGGCTTAGGAAGGCTGGCTTGAGTAGGTGGTAAGTGTCTATCCAGGGAAGAGGCTATCAGTTTGAGAGAGCTCTGCAGCTGCACAGGAATGCCAGAGTAAGGGGTAGATTTTGTAAAGCATGAGGCTTCAAAGGAGAACAGGACAGATAGAGAATGCCAGGCCTACCTACCCGAGTACCCTGTGCCCCAGCGAGATAGCAGGCTTAACAAAGGAATTTGCAGGTGTTAGGGGGAGGAGAACTCTGGAAATGAGGCACAATGAGAGTTGGTTTACTTAGCTCTTACTGCTCTGCTGATACTTCAGCCATCGTGCATTTTAGAGGAATAGTGCTTTTTGGGACAGGAATATGTCGCACTTTGGAGGAAGTGGTTATGTGCCTGGGTGGCACCCTGCATCTCATTGGTCAAGGGCTGCCCCCTCTTGATCCCCAGAAGCTAAGAATAAATATGTGAGAGGTACATAGCCTCTCAGTTCTGCTGCCTAAAACTCCTGGAAGAAGGAGGATTGTCCAGCTGTAATCCTGATCTGCATTCAAGGGCCCGCCTGGTGAAGACACTGTCTGCTGCGGTATGTGGTACTACAGCTCTGAAGACTTTGCCTCACTTCAAGAAGGAGTAAGGAGTGAACTCCCTGTAGCTAAAGGTTAACACAGCTTAACGGAGTCTTCTCCAGCCAGAGTCCCCTTCCTAGAGTGTGTCCAGTGGATTTTTAAGAAGTTGACAAAGTGCATTGTGGGAGGCTGGCAAGGGCTATCTAGGAGATTCCAGAACCTTGGATTTGTGTTTTGGACCCTTGGAACCTACAAAGAGATCTTATGGAAGGACCTCCTAAAGTTTGGGAAAGTTCTGGGAACTTTAAATAAAAGTTCCATAAGGTAACCAACCCTACCGCGAGAGCCAAGAAGGGCACCTTTTAACTGCTACCCAGGCCGGATTCCTGGTTAAATCCGCTGAAGAGCTCTGGAGGTCTGACTTCCAGGATTTGACCTGGAGCTCCCTCACAGCTGGGTAACCCTCACCAAATCTAGCCTGGTGAAGCACAGCAAGGGCCCTCAGAAGAAAAATCTCCAGATTGATTTTTAAGTGTGAAGATAAAGGTTTGACCAGGCCCTCCTGCTTAGTGTATCCGAGCAGGGCTCCAACGCGGTCAGCCTGAAACATTCCCTTTGTCCCGGTTGAGCACGACCAGATGCCTCAACTGCCACTATTGGTTTCTAATCACTAGAAAGTGCTTATTCTTTAAAAATTCATATCTATGGTTCCATATTTTAGATTCTGGTCGTTTTAATGTCATTTTTAAATATAAAAATATTTTCTATTTTTATGAATTTGTGTGAGTTTTGTATTGCATGTTGTGTCTTACTTATTTACTGTATTTGTGTTCTTAAGTGCTATAAAAGCCTGTCTCCTAAGTTTAGCATTATTGCTTGATGTCAGCTATCAAGGGCTGAGCAATGACCTAATTTATAGTGACTTTTTTAGGACCCCATACAGTGTTGGTGACGTTGTTACTGGTGGTAGGTGCATTCTTACCACCACCAATAAACCATCTTCCAACAAGTATGAGCCCTAGTCAAGCAGCAACTACAATTCTAAACATGGTAAAAAGCAGGCAAATCCTTAATAAACCTGTGCTCACCTACTAGTAGCATTGCACAGAGGCAATATGTAAAGCATTTGGTCAAAATGTCAAACTGTAAAACATTGAAAACACCACACAAAATGATTCCATACCAGATTAGAAAAAACAGCTCAATTAAATAAATAAAACAAGATCAAAATTACAAAAACCCAATAAATAGAACTTGAGATAATGAATTTTGAAGTTTTCAGGGAAAATAGTAACTAGAAGCAGAAAGTGCTATTGGGGATAGCTGATTGCCGGACCGGGGCAAAGTCCGAAGTTCAGGCCAACAATGATAGAGTGTGGACCAGCTACAGGTTCCCAGCTAGGCTAGCTTAACCAAAGTACCTTAATTCTGGTTGTGGAGCACTTGTGTGAGTCCACATCGAAGATGCGTCATGCAGCCAAGATGATGTGTCGGTTCCTAGGTATGGTGAGTCTGCAGTGTGAGGTCCTGATGCATCCATGTTGAGCATCCTGTCAACGGGGCTTGCAATGTGAAGTCTGGTGTTGAAGATTTGAGGCACAGCAGAGGCAAGTGTTGGTTCTGGTGAGCGGTTAAGCTGAAATTCCATGACCCATAATCGAGGCTGCAGTTGATGAGGGATGTGAGGAGCTTACACAGGAATAAGCGTTGCATAGTGGCAGTTCGGAAGATAATGCATTGGTATCAGATGTGGGAGGATGCAGGAATGTGAGTCTTTTGCAAAGGGTCCAATCCATTCAAAAGCGGTGATGTGTAGGGTATGCCTGATGATGCGCCGCTCAGCCGAGAAGATGTGTCGGTTGGCTCGGGGATGTATCACTCGGCAGATGATGCATTTGTTCAGCTGAAGGTACACTTTAAGCCCTCTTCCAAGGGTCCAGGACTGGGCTGGCACCATTTGGCAGGGCAAACTCAGAGATGGCAGAGTCCAGGTGCAGAAGCAGTTTTGTTGAAAGTCTTTTATGTCTCTGGAAATTCAGATCAGGAGGGCAGCCAGCTAGCCCTTGAAATAACTTTGAGTTTGGTGGACAATTGAGGCAGGTCCAGTCCTTCTCACCCACAGAGGAGTGCAGCAAGCCAGCAGTTCAGCACAGCAAAGCAGGAGACCAACAATGCATCAGTCCGGTAGAGTGGCAGTCCTTCATCGGCACAGCAGTCCTTCTCCCTGGCGGAGTATCCACAGTTCCAGACGTCTACTGAAGTGGTGATATTAGAGTTCCAGTACTTATATCCAGCTGTGCCTTTCAAGCAGTGGGTGCAGGACGCTGGCTCTCTATATAGTGTACTCAATTGAAGAACACTTTGAAGAGAGTCCTGTAAGACCCAGATTAGAATACAGATGAAAAAGTAGATAATACTAATGCTCTATTGGTGTAATGTAGGTGAGCAGTTAGGCTTCTCAGAGGGTAGCACTAAGCATTTGTTGTGCTCACAGAGGCACTCAAGAATTAAATCCAAGACAAATTTATAAAAAAACAACACTGACTTTTAGGTAGTTTTTTAGGCCAAGAACATTGATCTACAGCAAGTACCTTTTAGAGTTAGGAATTGTTCAAGTTCGCAAAAAAAATGAATTATGTGCCCAATTGCTCACCATTGAAGTCAATTAGAAAAAATAGGAACACGCATAGAAAATCATACAGTGGGTTCACCTTCTGGATTCGGGTAAGTGGTAAGCCCAGGTCCAATGTTCTAGCAGCAGAAGTTTGTGAGTTTTAGCAGGATTTTTAAGCCGGATAGCAGGGTTTTCAGGTCGTTGGTAGCAGACATGCTACAGAGAAGGTGGGCCACCTGAAAACACTGCACAGCTGGACTTAAAGGCAGGCTACGGGGTTCCTACTGAAGGGAGCAGGTCACATGAGCCTCAGGACAACAGGAGCACAGCTGGTTTGTCATTACACAGGCCGGGCAGGCTGGGCGCAGAGCGGATATGGCAGCAAAGTGTTGTGCTTCGAGATAGTCCTTGTGGTCAGAGGCAGGCTGGCTGCAGAGGTGATTCTGGGACAGCTGGGCCACTCAAGGAGTGAGTCTGAGAGGTCTTGAAGTCACTTGAAGGGTGTCTGTGTCCGGTGTCATTGGGGTCTGGATGGAACTCTTTCTTCTCGGTCTTTGGCGCAGTGGGTCCAGTACCCTCAGCATTGGTAAAGCATGGCTCTGTTAGGTCCTGGTGTCCTCTCACTTGGAGGGTGGACAGATCTGATCCTTTGGAGAGAATGTACCTCTTCCTGCTTGAATGCTGGTTTAGATTCCGCAGGTAGTAGCATATCGGTAAGCCTGACTTTGTGCTTCGGATCCTGCGAGCTGCAGTGGAGTAGCTCCTTTACTCCAAGAGAGGTTCTCAGCATGTTGTCAAAGGCTAGATGAGCTCCGGGGTCCTTGGAGGCCTCATAGTTTCAGCACACCATGATTGTCGAGTCCTGTAGGCAGCAGGCATGGTTTTGTGCCACCTTTTTACATCAGGACTTCAGTCCTCGGGTCAGCAGCTCTTCTTTGTCTTTTTCTTCTCCATGTCCATTGATTCTAAGTTCAAGGTCCAGGCATTTCACATAAATACTATATTTAGGGGTGTTAACGTGGGGGACAAGAAGCAGCCAATGGGCTAACTACCTTCTGGGTGTTCCACACCCACTAAGTGTCCACTTTCTGTGGGAAGGGGCACTACCCTGACCCTAATTGGCTAATCCCCTCAAAAACCCAGATGGAGGGAAGTGAACAGTCGGATTCACATCACCTCCCCCACCCTATGGGTGCTGCCGAATGATTGGGGTCCCACCTTCTAATTTACCTAATTTTTTCTCCTGTCCTCCCACCGAATGTGGAGCAGGTACTAGGGGTTGGCATCCTCTACTAACTAGAGCTGTCTGGGTTGCATTTCAAAGGCTGCAATGCCTTTGATGCTTTGTGCCTTGAAAGTCCACCCTATCCTGAGGAAGGTGTGAAGCACCTCTGGCCAGAGGAGGCTTAGTTCCTGGCCTCTGAGAGCACTGGCCTTCATCCAATGAGGCCGGAAACATGTCTGATGGTGGCAGGCTGGCTAAGACTAGTCTGAGACTGCACCAGTGCTTGGTAGGTGTTCAGGGGACCCTCTAAAGGGTCTACTGTGCCCATATATTAATAAATCCAATACTGGCATCAGTGAGCTATTATTAAGACAAGATGTTTGGTACCAAAAATCTTAGGGTACAGTGAAGCCATCATGGAGCTAGCAACGCATGATGACAAGCATCCAGCCCATCTTATCCCTATGGCTTCCCTGTGCACATTCAACATCCACAAATAGCTCAGATATTGCAGGGTCATATCTGCTCATGCATATATGTCTACATATGGGATATAGTGCACCCTGCCTTATGGCTATAAGGCCTGCCGTCAGGGTGGTTTATCTATACCTCATGCAGTGTATGAGGGAATGGCACACAGCGAGGTGTGACATGTAGACTCCAGCTTTCGCTGCACTAAGGCACACAGCCTGCAATGACAGCTTTCATGGTCTTGGTGAGGGTTCCCTAGGGTGGCACGATTTGTACTGCAGCCCTAGTGGACCCTTGTCAGTCCCAAGGCTCTAGGTATCAGGGGTCTCATTGACTAGTGTCTTATAGGGGTTGATGAAGCTGTGCATATTTTGGTATATTTTTGGTGAAAAACCACTGGTATTGGGAGCCTGGTTGGCAGAGATCCAGTACACCTCAGTGAAAGTTGCATCAAAAAGCAGGGAGAAAGTGAGAGTTTACTGCAATGAGAACCCAGTTTCTCACAGGGGAAGGCTGCTAAGACAATCCTTTGAAGTGCAATCGGTGATGGGCAGTAGGCACCAATTGGCTAAAGTAAAAAAAATGCCAACTTTCTGAAATGGATATATTCTGAATTGCAATTTAAAATTCTACTTTACCATAAGTTTGTATTTTAAATTGGGATTCCAGAGACACAAATCTTGAAATGTCTATCCCTTCCACTAATGGGAATTGCAAATATAAAATATAATAAGCCAATCCCAATGTTATCCTATGGAAGAGATAGGCCTTGCAGTAAGTAAAAATTATTTAAGTGTTTTTCCCTACCAGGACATGTACAGTTTTAAAGTGCATGCCCTGCCTTTTAAATACTTTGCACCCTTCCCTCTGTGTTGTCCAGGGCCTCCATTAGGGGTGACTTACATATAAAAAATGGGAATGTTTGGGCAAGGTAACATTTTTATTTTTCCAGGTCGAGATGACTGTGTAAAATGCACACACAGGTTCAGCAATGGCAGACCTGAGACACAGGTACATGGGAGGCAAATCAGTGTTGCATTCCCACTAGTAGCATTTCATTTACAGCTCCATGGTACAGGGAGTAAGACTTTACTAGGGATTTATAATTACATTAAATAGACCAATTGATGATGAACCAATTGACAACAAACCAATGTTGTTACCATGTTTAGTGGAGAGAGCACAAGAACATTTACCCCTCAACTCATCTTCCTTACCAAGACCCACCCCCCGTTGATTTTTATATGATGATGAACAGGAGTTGTAGAGTGCACAGATGCTCGGAGGAGTTTCCCGGCGCAAGATTTTTCCGGTAACACAGTTTCAGATTTCAGATACATTTTCAATGACAGAAATACACATCATAGCGTGCAAATACAGGGGAATATCTTCAAGGCGGCTATATTAAATTATCGCCGCTTTTGCAGCCGTTTTCAGCCGAAAAGCGGCGATAAATTTATCGCTATACTAGCAAGGTCATGCTATCGCGTGAAACCTTGCCTTAGCACCTGAATTCCTAACGCCCATCTTTGCATCTCTAATGAGATGCAAAGTGGGCGTTCATCCCCAGGATAACGGGAGAATTGTCGCTAAGCGTCATTTCTCCTATTATCAAGCCTCACGCAAAGCAGCTTAGTGACAAGAAAAGTAGCGATAACCTCTGTTATCGCTACTTTCCTTACGCCTGCTTTGAAACTGGCTCAGCCATGATATCCTATGTAAGGTGGATATCATGGCTAAGTATGTGAGGCCCTATCAGCAAGCTATCGCCAAACTTCGTGGGATTATCGCTGGGTTTCCAGCGATAATATCACATTTGGCAGTTAGCGCTAGGATTTGTATTGCTTTTGAGATGAGCATTGCTAATAGCACGCTATCTCTGCGATAAAAATCCACGCTAGCCGGCGATAATTATCCTTGCGCTAAGTGCGCTTAGCAATAATTATCGCCGGTTGTTGCTGATATGCCCCAGAGTTATTTGCGAATACCTCTCACGATTCTGGATTTCAACTATCATTCCTTTCATGCGGGTGTATTGGGATACTGACAGACATATTTTTATTGTAAGCATATTTATCGAATTTAATTTGAAACTTTGGTATTTAAGGATAAACTAAAAAGGGCTGCTTGTCTACGGGGCATACAGTGAAGTATACAATTGTTTATGAGATGTGTGTACGAATACATAGTTTTGGATTTTGGATGGGTTAGAGACCCAATAAGTGAAATACCAGTGGCATACAGATCTGAAAATAGCGGAAAGTTCTCTCAATATTGCAGTACTGGGTGAAAACAGTTACGAGCTGCTGGTGGGAATTCTTCAGTATAAAGACGAATTAGTTCTTGCCGTCTAAAGGTGAGAGCACACATAAGTGACCCTAGCAAGGGGCGATGTCCGTGCTCAGTGGTTATACAATTACATAGATATTTTAGGACAAAGTGGCTTTGTGGTTACTCCCCATTTGAGTGCTCTTGTAGAGGTGTAAAATATTATTTTGTGTGTTGGGAACACAGCTTCTGAGATATCTATTTATCGGTAGTAAGTGCCCTTTAATGCTTACTTGTATCCCAAACGCAGGTTGGGGGCAAAGTGTTGCTGTATTTTCTAACTATTAAGGCTGCCTCCATCTAGATATTCCTCCTGCACCATCCCTGAAGGCCTGAGAGAGCCTCTGCTCGTAAACGCTGTTCCCGAGACCCTTTCCTTGCCACAATGTAGCAGCCAAAACTACATAAGCATTTACAAATTGGAACAGGCTTCCCGGACCCTCTCTCACACATCTGGCTGTGATAGGGTGAGAGTACCAGAGCACTGCCAGTGGAAAGGGGTTAGTAGCGAGAACACATCTGGACCTAACAAGTTACCATGTAAAGCAGGGCAACCAGCTTTGTCAGGGCAGCTCAAGTTCTCCCTGCTGCCAGAAAGCGGGTGATGTGGCAGTGCAGAGGCCGGCACCAGAGCGCTTCAGCCGAAGAAACCAGCCACTGAGGTCGGCGTGTGACCTGGCAAGCGGCAGCCCTGCTGCTTGCTGAGTCTGAGGCTCTGCACACACACGCCGCCTCACAGCACAGAGCGCAGAACTCTGCATCCATCGCGTGAGTGCTGCTGCCACACAGATCACATCTCTTGAAGGCCGAGATATGGTCTCTTCTGCTCCCCGGTGTTGCACCAGTCCCTCTCCTGGATCCCTTTGGATCCCACAGGCTCAAAGACACCCTGCTAGAACCTGAGCACTGCACCAGGGCCCCCGGGGCTCCTGAGCACATCTCTGTGCTGCTCAGCAGCCGGAACCATGTCTGGTGCCTGCAGAGTTCAGGTGCTTCGAAGGTCGTTCCCTCACTGAAGGGTAAAATGAAAATAAGAAGCCTTGTACCAGAGGGGAAGTTACATTGTGCTAATCATTTGAGCACATGCTCTTTTTCCCCTTCCCATGCAATCTGAATACTTTCTGCTCCCCTGTGTGGTGACATTGCGTTTTCCCATGGCAATGTGTTGCTTTGACTTGTCTTTTTACCTGTACTAATGTTTCACCTCGTGGTACATTCGTGGTGAAACAGGATTGATGTAGTTTGTTCAGTCAGAGACGAACAACAGTCCCCTGCACATGCTAACAGTGTATCAATCATATCAATTATATCACTAACAGTGTGACAAAAGCTTGAGTCTTTGCTGGAACAATTTTTTTAATTCCCAACAGCCTTAGCCAACACGTGTTATGTCGCGCTTAGGGTTGTGCGCAGCGACTTCTTCAGGGGTAAGAAACAAACCCCGTCAGAGCACTAGAAATATTTTACAGTTGATTTGGTGCCTCCCCGCACCTTGAGGAGGGGGGGCAATAGTTGCGTCACAGGCAGGAGTCACTCCCCCACCCAGGTGTTTACCAAAAGGAAATCCCAGGTGGCTGGCTGGGACTAACTACCTTATCAGTGGGACGACACAGTTCTGGATGGGAATAAAAAAGGGGAGTATGGCTTGACTCTCTCTCTTTGTCCCCTTCAGCGAATCCTGGGGAGCATGGACCAGCCAACGATACCCACCTCCCAAAAACAGTGGGGTCCTTGGCAGCAAAGAATAACTGGGGACACCAAGAAGTGGTTTTCATGTCTAGATTGACTGGCCCTGGGCAGTGGTAGAATTATTTTGCAAACCAGGCTAACGGAATAGAGGACTGACCTGCTGGTGGTCCTGGACTCTCCTGCCCTACCCAAGATGTTTGGCATTAGGAATATGGGGGTGCACCTATGTTCAGGTCCCCTTGCAGGGTCGAGGCTTTATGCAGTGCCCTGGATAGGGAGTTCCCTCCAGGAAGGAGGCTGAGGAAACTGCTGTTGCTCGTTGGTTAATGTCTTCCTTAAGGTATGGATGGTTGTCCTGAGTGTGACTCAGAGAGACAGCGCAAATTGGCTAGAGACAGGGCAAACTGACCCTTTTATCATCCATGCAGAAGCCTTAGCCAAATATTGATGAGGAACTCTTTGTGACTTATATTTTCTGACTCAGTTCATTGTAAAAGTCTGATTGAGTAGATTGCCATGGTGTGTTTGGCCATGCCAGACAGATAAAAGCATGGGAAATAACCAGACAACAAATGAACCATACAATGGGAATACGCTATGGGTCATTGTAATAAACGTCAAACAAATATAGATAATTTTTTTAAGCATTCAAAAATCATATCGCATGAGTTGACCCAAGTTCAATTCATTTCAAAGAGACCATACAATAGAATACATCTCATTTAACAACTATGGTATGGATGACATCAGAGAAAAGCTTGTTCTCAGAAATGCCATTATATATGAGGATGGGACGTTTTCTGGGCTATACATTGAAGTACACAATCCTTGTTATAATCAGAATGGTGTTAACTCATTGTTTTATGAGATGTATATACAAATATATTGTTGTGGAATTTGGATGGGTTAGGGAAAGGTTCGGATTAGGTTCAGATATAGAGTTATGATAAATGTCACAGTCCCAGGATAGGATGGGGAAATACGTTTAGACTAAGGTCAAGTTAGGGATTAGCAAAAATGATTGAATCAGTGTAGGGGTGAAAGTTATGATTTGGGTCAGTTTAAGGTTAGGTTAAGGGTAACTGTCATGTTGGGGGTTTGGGTCATTGTTAAGGTTATTGTAGGGTGAAGGTAAAAATAGGGGTCAAAATTAGGGTTAGATGTGTGTCGCGTACCGGGTTTGTGTCATGATCAGGTTAAGGTTATAGGGAAGGTAAGCTCCTGGTCTGTGATTAATGTATGTGCTGGGATAAGGGTACCATTAAAAAACAATAGCACAATTGACAATGAAAACGGGGCCAACCACATTGGTAAAATTCAAATATTCGTTTCATTGTAAAATAAAGCAGACATAATTAATTTTCATCTAAAACGTTTCTGTACAACGCCATTCCTCTCAAAAGTACGGGAGTGAGTTACCACAGATCCTTCTACAATACCAAAAGGTATAACCAGCTAATTGAGGTGCAGTTCAATGAAAAATTAGGTGGGAGTTATCTCAACCATGCGCCTCATTTCTCTTAGGCATATTAATAAATCATGCCCACAAAACGTGTACCCATGTCACCTCTAAACAAGACCAGTACAAGAATTTCACATTGTAAAATAATGTGTTGCTACTGTATGCCATCACTTATAAAAATGTTTCTTCGGGTAATCTTTTTTGTCCTCAGTTAATGAAAAAAAGTAAATCATTCCACGGGCAACACCGGTAGCCTAAGATACAGCACTTTCTTTCAAGAGAATAGCATCTTATTTATCAGTCAGAGGAAACAGGTGGACTCCTTCACATTCTGCACAGCGGACAACAAAATGAACTATTCGTCACCCCTCTCTGTGATTAAGCTTTCAATCAAGTGCACCCTGCAGCAGAATCATTAAAAGGACATCTTCTAAGAACCAACTCCCCGGCTGTGGTACAGATTCTAAATCTGTAACTGGCTTGCGATAATAAACAAAATGAAAGTAAAAACTGCTTAAATGTTTTCACCTCAATAAAGACCATGAAAAGTTGCAAGGTTATTGGAACTTGCCAAGCCATTGATTTTTTCTAACTAACACTAGTGGTCCGAATGCATCACTTTTTGTGGAATTGTGAGTAATCCCAAAAATAAATTGCGTTAAAATATCATCTGCACACTGGATTATTTAAGCCACAACAATCAGGAAATCAGAAGCTTCTCTACATATTATCCGTGTGGACAAAATAAAGAAATAGTATCGATATCCTAAGGAGTTAGCACTGACGTGTATTGAAAGTATCGTACTTTGATTGGTTGGAAGGCTGGACATGCAGGTAGGTATATTCAATTATTGCCTGTAACCACATGCATCGTTTGCAACTAAAGCATTTCTCTCTATGCTCAAATTTTGGCTACGTGCCCTGTTGCTTAGTGCAGCAGCCCACTGCTTTGGAAACTAGATGGGTGCTTTATAACCACACACTCAATAAAAATGAAAATAAAATAAAAATGAAAAAATAATATAAGGGTAAGTTAAATGAAATAAAATAAAGAACGAATTGGTATGGCAGGAGTTCAGAGAATATTCCTGACATTGCATTTCATGGATGAATCAATAAGAAAACCACTAAGTTGAAAAAGCAATACATCGAAATTCCACAGTTCTTGCAAAGAAAAGCATATCTTGCCATTTACTCCTAAAAGGAAATGCACATAGCGGATGTGTATAAATACCAATACCTTACCCTTCACAGTTTTGAACAGGCAATGAAAAAATAAATCATGCCCCCCTGTGCCTGCTTTTAGCATGAATCAATTTATAAAAAGCTGTTTTCAAAGGAAAGTTAACAGATAGAAATGTGTGTTTACATGGCATAGATCCTACAAAAACTTGGAAATGTTATCCTTTCGCAAGAAATGTTGCATCATAAAATGCAGTTTACTTGTTTAGTCCCACCATTTCTGAGAAACAGTTCTTTGTCACAACAAACCGCATTAAAGGTGGCATTCAAACATACATATATTAAACATCATGGTAACACATGAGGCGGCCAGTCTTCTGACTTTGACCAAATCAATAAGCAATTCCTTTGATTAAATTACAATGTATGAGTCAAAACTGAACCAAAGGAAAGAAAATCTACATTACTTTGTTTGCAGCACCTAGTTTACATAATTAAGACATACGAAAGAACAATATATTCACAATTAGCTGGAAAACAATGTGAAAAGATCATCTTTGTAGTACATACAAAAAGAAATGGAATATGTAAACAGTTGATGATAAATCACCTCTGTATTCTTCAGGTGTCATTGATTTTCTTGAATTGATACCTCTAGACTTATGGAAGGTCTGTCAAGGCCAGCAGTGTCAACAGTAACGGTTAGAGATGATTTCATGTTATGAATTATTTTTCTTTGCTCAGACATTTATACCTGAACAGATGTGATAGACGTTCAGTTTTGAGGCGGCTATCCTATGAAGGGAATATGTCATGTGTTTCATTTAGACCAATCGTTACTGACGTAAACTCAAGACAATGATAGGTAAATGGTTGGGTAAGTAGAGATGAGATCAGGGCCTTAAGTCGGGCAATCTTGCCAGTGCTCAGAACTGGCAGCAATTAAAAATGTAGGGCCTCATTTACAAGCCCATTGTGCCCACGGTGCATCACTTTTTTAGATGCACCCGCGGCGCTGTGAACCTGCCCATAGTTAAAAGGCCACATAAAGTCACCCTATGTCACTTTCCATGGCCTTGTACAGATGGGCCCTTCTTAAGCATTACTTCGCGTGAAAGGGGCATTCCATTGGTGTTGCTGTGGACGTTCACATACAACATCTATGAAACCTGACACATTCCCAGATTTACAAAGTGTTGTAAATTGGGAATGTGTCAGAATCTAACGCCTACCTAAGGGAGGCATAGGACTGGCGCAACGAGGAGAAATACTATTTTTTCTCTTAGTTTTTTTCTCTTTCTATGTGTGCTGCAGGATGCAACACACTTAGAAGGTATAAAAGGCCATTAATTAATGTTTTTATGCAGGAAGGTGTCCCTGCAACACAGACCCTCTTGCACCATGGTGCAAGGGTGTCTGCATTGGAGCATGGCTGCTGTTTGTGCACTGGCACAGGGGAAGACAGGAATGCGCTGTATCTTCTAGATACGGCGAATTCTTGCCCTTTTATTTTGATGCACAGCAACACAGTAGGAAGGCTTGCTGCGCTGCTGTTGGACTATTTGATTTGTTCTTTTTAAGAAGGGTCCAGTCCAGATAAGTTCAGAATGCTTTATTTAACATGTACAGCAAAAGAACCCTGCTCCGTCCAGCTCCTCTTCTACTCTGCCCACCTCACCATTCCAAATTCCAGAGTAGAAGCTCAAAGGTTGCCATGGAGTGGCTGGACATCGCAGGGTAAATAAATACAAGTAACACATATACAACCATAATATTCAATGAACAATATCAAGCAAAGAAACGAGATGTAACACATCCCCTTCCCTTAACCCCTTCTCCGTCATGAGCCACGGTTGCCGTGTGCTCATGACGGAGCGGTTCCGTCATGCCACGACCATTGGCGGCCGCTCCGCCTACGCGGCGCTGTTTCCCCGCCTGTGCGGGGGGACAACGCAACTGGGCGGAGTCATGACAGAACCGCTCCGTCATGAGCACAGCTCAACCGTGGCTCATGACGGAGTGGCTCCGTCATGAGCACAGCGCCACCGCGCTGCCCCCCAGCACCCCCGAATTCCCGCCGCAGCGAAGGGGTTAAATGAAAACACAGAAATGTTGTGCAGTGTAAGGTACAAATATGAGCAATTCACTACAAGTCTACTATTAAGTACACATATAATCTTTCTGACACACAGGTTTGTATTTCATCCTTCCACCTAACCCATCATTACTTTTTCCCAAAATGTTATCCTCACTTAAATAACTTTTGCTTAACCACACTTTCTCTTCAGTGTCGCTGCAAACAGTTACTCTCTTGGTATTCCACCATTTGCCATCTGAGAGCAACAGTGCACTTCCCTTTACTAACACCATCCTCTTGGGACTCAAATATTTTGAAATCCCCTTCTTGACCGGAGTTCCTGAACATATTCTTATCAACATACCTTTCATAAATTTCAAACCACCTTTGCTTATATTTCTATTGTGTCTTAGTTTGTACCGTTTTTTGATAAACTTCCACTTTGTTTCTTATTACTTCATCCTTGCACTTTTCCTGATTGCACCTACCCATCCATGCTGGTGCGGCTATAGTACATGGCACCCTGCCTCTCAACAAGTTAAAAGGAGTTACTCCTATTACCGAATGCGATAACTCCATAACATGCTTTTTACTTGATCTTTCCAATTCAAATCACTTGAGAAAGCCAATTGAATGCACTCGCCTAACACTCGGTTAAAACGTTCTATGAGACCGTTTCCCCTGGGATGATAGACAAGCATTCTTTGGTGAACAACACCCCACCTCTTTAAATATTCTGTGAATTCTTTGGAAATAGATTGAGAACCATTATCTGCGAGAATTTCTTTTGGACAACCTTCTCTTCGAAAAATGTCTTCATAAAATTTTATGATACTGTTAGCTTTGACTTCTCTCGCAAACGCAACTTCAGGCCATTTGGAATGATAATCTATCAGCACTATGGCATACTTATCATTTGTTCCTAAGCAATCAAAGCAACCACATATGTCCATGGCCACTTTTTCCCATGCATTCTTTTGAAATTCCGCGGGATTCATGGTGCTGTCTCGGGTGGAATGCGATTTGTCGCTACACATGCACGGAATGCGGTCTCTAACAAATCTTTCAATGTACTTGTCCATGCCTGGTCACCAAAAACTCCATTCTTACTTTCCTTTTCATGGCCCAAATGCTACTATGACCCTCACGTATAAAGTTCAATAATCTCTCACGTAAGCTACTTGGTACCACCAACTTATCACGTACTTTTACTACTCAATCACATACAGATAATTCTTCCCAAACATTCTTGTAGTCCAACAATGCACTTTCACCTTTCCATCCCATTGATTTCCTCAATTTTTCCTTCAACTTCACTAATACTCTATCAGATTCTGTGGCCTCTTAGCCACTCTATCTTGTCTGTGGCACATTCCATCCCTGATACTTCACCAACAGCCCACTCTTCATTCTCTTCATAGTATCGCCTGCTTCTAGCGGCAGTCTTGACATGCAATACGCATTTATGTTTCTCATTCCTGGCACATAGTTGCTTTCCTAGCTTCAGTAATAGAAAATAGATCCACTAATGGCTCATGATCGGTGCGTAGTTCAAAATGAGCACCCCATACATATATGTGAAAATATTGGACTCCCGACCAACATGCCAGAGCCTCTCTCTCTATCATAGATTAAGTGCACTCTGCACCCTTAAGGGTTTGTGACGCAAAGGCTACTACCCTTTCTTTCCCTTTATGCTGTTGCATCAGTACGGCCCCTAACCCATAGCTACTGGCATCTGTGACAACCATCTTTTATCATTTTGATCAAAAGGTCTGAGTGTAGTTGCTTGTACGATGGCCGACCTAATGGTATTAAAAGCAGATTGACACTCTTCTGACCATACAAACTTAACATTCTTTTTCATGATGTTACGCAAAGCATGCACTCTTTCAGCAAAATGCTACAAAACTTTGGCATAATATTCAGCAAGACCTAAAAAGATCTCAGCTGATCTTTGTCTTTCGGAGCTGGTGCTTTCTCTATTGCCTCTAATAAGTTGCCTTTGG
The DNA here is from genome assembly GCF_964204655.1 of Triturus cristatus. Taxonomy (NCBI): domain Eukaryota; kingdom Metazoa; phylum Chordata; class Amphibia; order Caudata; family Salamandridae; genus Triturus; species Triturus cristatus. The sequence goes on along the minus strand of NC_140588.1, from coordinate 851,096,036 downwards.
GTTTGATACCGTCAGAAGTTAATGCGTGATCTAATTTTTCTACTTCAGCTTTACAAACTTTGCATTTGGGTAGACCTATAGTTAGTCCTGCCTTCTCCATTCTTTTAGGACTTCCTTCAAATTTTCATCATGTTGTTTCTTGTCCTTCCCCCACACTAATACATCATCCTGGAATACCAACACATTAGACGTATTCTGTAACACCACTTGCATGACCCTTTGGAAGACAGCGGAAGCCGATGCTAGGCCAAAAGGCATACGAATACATTGGTAAGATCCTTCTGGTGTTATGAATGAAGTTAAATGTTTTGATTCTTCATGTAATTTGACCTGGTGGTATGCATTTGACATTTCTAATGTGGTCAAAAATGTACCCCCAAATATATTTGCAAGCATCTTGTTAATGCGGTGTAATGGATGCCTATCAATCCAAATACATTCATTGACATCCCTCAAGTCCACACACATTCAAATCTTTCCATTAGATTTTCTTTTGATTACGATGGGACTTACCATTCTGAGGCTTCTATGGGCTCTCTCACACCTTCATCACACAGCCTACATAACTCTTCTTTCATAGGATTCCTTAAAGGTAATGGAACATTCTGTACCTGATGTACCTTGGGTACCACACCATCCTTCAGAATTATGCGGTGTTAAAAAACTTTTAACAGCCCAACTTGGAACTGAATAAATTTGGAAAAGCAATAGCGCGTTCATTTCTGGGTTGTGGTTCAGTTACTAGAACTTACAAGGGATGGTTGCGATCCAACACCATCCCTAAACTACGTTGTTCCGTCCAACTCAGAAGAGTTTTTCCTTTCTATACCATGTGTATTTTGCCTGCAGCTGTTCTATCTTGAAACATCAGAACTACATTAAAAAAAAACCAATACAGGTAATTTGCTTCCACAATATCCCTCTGGTATTACATCTGTGACGTGCAACTCACACAATCCTAAGTCTTGCCAAATGGATTTATCTATTATTGTAAAAGGTGAGTACGAATCTGCACATGCATGCACTTCCTTTCCATTCACAACTACAGTACATTTTGGTGAACGATATTCATCACACGTTAACACGGTACTATTAACACAATTGTTAATTTGCACTATCGTCACCTCATTATTGTCACTGTCACTTGAATTAGAGATCTGTTGATGTGCATCATCTACATTCTTTATCCAACTTACTGTTTCCTTTTTTGTGAAAATTCTCCCCTTTTACATACTCTTGAAAAATGCCCTACTTTTTAACATTTAAAACAAGTACTTTTTGCTGCTGGACAATGGACTGCATCCACGCTATGTCTACAGCTACCACACCTATAACACGCTCTTCTTTTTGAATTCTCAACATTTTCTGTCACTCTTTTTTTTCCATCAGGATAGCTCTTTTTGTCACTTGTGACGTCACATACTTTTTAAGGTTGATCAATTTTTTTTAACCTATCCGGCTGTGTTTTCCATATGATTAGCTATTTCAATAGTTTTATCTACAGAAGAGTCCTTGAGTTGATCTCTTATGATTTACTCTCGTAGGTCTTTAAATTTGCAAGAAAGTGCTAGCCTCCTCAAAGTTGCAACATATTGACTGATAGATTCACCTGCTTCTTGTGCTTGTGAAAAACATCTATGGCGTTATACCACTATGCTGGTTTTTCTACCATACTTCCCCTCAAGAGCTTTAAGTGAAACTTCAAATACATCTATGTCATCATCATCAGGACCTTCTGCATTGTGACTAGTTTCTTCTGTACAAGATAACGTTTTTAATACCCTTCTACCTTCTACTCCAAGACAATGTTTTAATATCGCTAACTTTCTTTTTGGTATCTAGTCATCACCTCCAATGGCTTCTAAATAAGTTTGAAAAAACTCTTTCCAGTCCTCCCAGAGCATACATGAGGTACCTGGATTTTGTAAGGAAAAAGGTGGAGCAGGTATAGTTTGAATTGCCATTATATGGGTATCTGACTTCAGTTAATAGTGGCTATAGTGCTTCTTAGTATCTAAGTGTGCTCCTCTGTAGCGTGCCTATCACTGTTAATAAGCTGAACAAATTCTTTGTAAGTGGGCACCTTATTTGGTATAGCGTGCCTATCGCTGTTGATAGGCAAAAGTTAAGGTGTGCCTATCACTGCTTTTCACTTACTTGACATGCAAAATTGAATGATTGCATCACTTTGTGTGAAAAAACGCTTCAGTTGCTGCTCACAGTGTATTTCCTAATCCAAGATGGCGGCACAAATTACGTCGACGTTAGCGTACCCAGAATTCCATGCGATTACCATTATGCTGTGCGGTACACAACGCATTGTGCAGCATCACAGCAGTTCGGAGAATGACGAATAGTTACATCCGAGTGTTCGTGTGTTGCCCTCGGCAATGACTTGGAACAGCAACCACCGGGACAATGATGACAGGTGAGCGGTTCATTGCTTGTGTCACCTCGGGTTGTTAACCGCTACCTTGATTCAAAAGTAAGCTCAAGCTGGTTTTGCCAAATTTTGTAGAAAGTCACCACACACCTCTTGTATTTCTAGTAAAATCTTGTGCCAGCGGTTCAGGGTTTCAATATCTCAGGATCTCCATGTCAGTTTCTTTTCAAGGAAGAAAAACGAGCTGAGTGTTCGTAGCAATCTTGATTGAGCTTGAATCTTGCTAAAACATCCCATGCTTGTCACAAGTTTTAAGAAGGGTCCAGTCCAGATAAGTTCAGAAAGGTTTATTTAACCTATACAGCTAAAGACCCCTGCTCCGTCCAGCCCCTCTAATACTCTGCTCACATCACCATTCCAAATTTTAGAGTAGAAGCTCTGAGGTTGCCATGGAGTGGCTGGACATCGCAGGGTAAATAAATACAAGTAACATATATACAACCATAACATTAAATGAACAATATCAAATCCAGTCCTGATTTGTTTTTGTATTTGTTATGCAATGCTTGACTCTCGAATAATGCATACTGTGACCTTCGTTACCATTAGGTATCTGGGTAAGTTTAGATTGTGGGTATGTGTTCATGAAAGGTCAGAGTTGAGTGCTTTGGAGCTGAGGCTGAAGACTTTGTGCATTTCTCACTATGTGCAGGAAGCTGGCTCTCCATGTAGTGGATCCCTTACTGGTACACAAAGGTGATAGTAGATAATACTAGTGGTCTTTTGTGGTAGTATGGGTGAGAAGTTAGGCTTATCAGAGCGTAGTGCTAAGCATTTGTTGCACTCAAAGAGGCAATACATGAGACATACACTCAAGAATAAATGCAAGACCAATTTATAAATATAATATTGATTTTAATGAATTTGTCAAGAACTTCGATCTACAGTACTGTACATTAGGATTTATGATTTTTAAGAGTTCGGGAGAAGCAGAAAATGCATATAAAATCAGCCAATACATTCACAAAATTCAAACTTCTCATTTCAGGTCAATAGCAGGACCAGGTCCAAAGTTCCAGCAGTAGAAGCTCGGGAGCGTGCCGGGTTCGAGTGGGAGATGGGTGCTGAAGATGTTGGTAGCTGGTGCGCTGCGATGAAGGGGGGCCACCTGGAAACACACTTCACAGGAGGACTTATAGGAAAGTCCGGTGGGTCCCACTGGAAGGAGAAGGTTGCAAGGGCACTGGGGCCATGGGAGCATGGTTGGTTTGTCTTTGGTGTCACGGGGTGCAGAGCAGATATGTCAGCCAGGCATTGTGTTATGTTATGTTATGTTATGTTATGTTAAAGGGTTTTATAGAGCGTGACAGCTTCCTCAGCTAAGAGGCGTCCCGGCGCTGAGCAACAAAAGGGCCCTACGGATAAAACACTGAAGACCTACAGGGAGGGGAACAAAAATGTCTTAATGGCTTTCCTAAAATGAAAGTAGTTAGTAAGCCCACGAATGCGGGCCGGCAACGAATTCCACAAAATGGCAGCTCTATTGCGAAAAGAGCGCCCACTCGCACGGACTCTTCTCACCCAGGGTATCACTACCAGACATTGTCCCATAGGTCGAAGTGATCGTGTAAGAGTGTAAGGTAGAAGAAGGTCAGACAGTCAGACAGAATTTGGGGAGATGCCAATTTCAGAATTTTGAAGGCAATACACAATGCCTTAAACTCAATTTGCCTGGCTACAGGCAACCAGTGAAGGCAGCGAGCCCAAAAGAGATCTTACCGCCGCATTCTGGACTCTCTGTAGCCTCTTAATTTCAGACTTATTAGCTCCCAGGTACAGCGAGCAGGCATAATCCAGCCAGGACAAAATCAGGGCCTGAATAATAATCTGCCTGGTCGAAGCATCAAAAAAGGCCAGAATAGGTTTGAGCCAGGGCAACAGACCGAAACAAGTTCCTGCCACCCTTTTTGTCTGAATCTAGAAGCTAAGTGAGTTGTCCATCCAAACCCCCAGGTTCTTCACTACAGGCTTAGGGGTAGGAATTACACCCAAACTCTTGTCAAGAAGTCCTCGTGGTCAGGAGCAGGAAATTTGAAGAGGTGATTTTGAGACAGCTGTGCCACTCAGGAAGTTGGTCTCGGTTTTTCATATCCCTTAATAGATGCCTACTTTTGGGGTAATTGAAGTCCGGCACAGACACTTTGTCTTGTTGTTTGCTTTAGGGGGTCTGGTACCCCGGTATTGGTATGGTGCAGCTCTGGTAGGTGCTGGTGTTTCCAGACTTGGTGGGGAGACAGATATGACTCTCCAGAGCTGTTGTACCTCTTTTGGTGTGGGTGCTGAATCAAAGTCATAAGGGAGCAACACGTCCACAAACCGGACTCAGTGGGATTGGTGCCTGCGATGTGCACAAGAGTGATACCTTCCCTCCAAGGAAGGTTCATGTGGTTTCTTGAAGTCTGGAGGTCTTCCCAGGTTCAGAGCAATGAGCACACCACGATTGTTGAGTCCTAGAGGCAGAAGGCAGTTTTACACTCCCATTTCTTCTGCAGCAGGGCTTTAGTTCTCTGGCAGCAGGTCTTCTTTGTCCTTTTCTTCTTGTCCATCAGATCTAGGTTTAAGGTCTGCGGATGCCACCTAAATACTAAATTTAGGGGTGTTACAGGGAGGGACAGGGAGTAGCCAATGGGCTACCTACCTTTAGGATGCCTACACTTTCTAAGTGATCACTTCCAGAGGCACTACCCTAGCCCTCATATGTTGTTTCTCCACCATCTCAAGATGGTGGATTTCAGGAGAGGCGTTCACATTGCCTCTCACACCTTAGGGGTGATGCTGGCTTAATGTGGACACTCCTCCTCCTTTAACTAATTTTTCCTCCCTGACCGCCAAATGTGGAACAGGACAGGGGGGTTGGCATCCCCCACTATCCGGGGGAGCCCGGGATGACCTTCGAAGGCTGAAACACCTTTGAAACTCCCTGGTCTGTAACGCCACTATGGCCTGGAGGAGGTGTGAAACACATCTGCCTAGAGAAGGCTTTGTTTCTGGCCACTGAGAGCCCACGTTCTAACTCCATGATGTCAGAAACACTTCTGGTGGTGGCAGACTGGATATGACTAGTCAGAGACCACACCAGTGCTTGGTAGGTTGTCAGGGGACCATCTACAGGGTCTCCTATGTGCATTTATGAATAAATCCCACACTAGAATCAGAGAGGATTTACTAAGACAAGATTTTTGTTACCTAACATCTTAGGTTACAGTGAAGCCATCATGGAGCTAGGAAATTGATAACGACAAGTATCCAGCCCATGAACTCTTTATGGCTACCCTGTGCACTTACAATATCTAAGAATGGCACAGACATTGCAGGGTCATATCAGCTCTTACAGATATGTCCACACATGGGGTTTAGTGCAACCTGCCTTAGGACTGTAATGCCTGCTGTAGGTGTGACTTACCTATATTTCATGCAGTGTGTGAGGGCATAAGACACGCAGATGAGGGACAGAATGCAGAGCAAATCAAACATGTACATCCAGTCAATAGATCTGGGTCATAAACCCAAAACCAGTCCTCGGAGGCTTGTTTTCCAGTCCAGGGAGAAACTTGCCTGGCAGTTCAGGCTAGACTGTTACCATTGGAAACAGGGTCAAGACTGATTTGCATATGGCTGGTTTAAACTGGAATGGCATGGGAAGCAAAAAAAGATGGTTTTAGCAATTGATCTCTGTACAGGTGTGAATGTTTGACACTGTTCAACATTCTGTCCATCAATTGCTCTTTTTGTATTTGTCACCCCGAGTGGGACGGGTATGCCCAGACGTGGGTCCCGTGCTCTCCATGCCACTGGAGTCAAGCTATCCAGGCTGCTGAGGGCTGAAAGCCCGAAACTGGTCCTAGGATGCTTGTTTCCAGTCCAGGGAGGACCTGGCCTGGCAGTTTGGGCTAGACTGTTCCCATTGGGCACATATGGCTAGATCCAAACTGGAATGGCATGGTGAGCAAAATAACGATGGATTTAAGCCCAGATTTCTGTACTGGGGTGAATGTATGACATTGTTATGCATTCTATCAATCAATTGCTCTTTTTGCATTTAACTAACCCTGGGCATAGTTGGGCTACTCAGAGGGCTACGGCGGTAAGAACAAACTCCATGGCTCTCCGCGTAGCCCTGCTACGCCACCCACCTCCACCCCCTATGTTATTAACAATAAATTATACAACTAGTAAGTGCACTTAAACCACTTACCTAACTGCGGCATCCCCGGGCTGCCCTCCTCCTCTCCGTCGCCGTTTCTGCTAATTCTTGCAAAAACTGTGCATGCGCGCGCACCGGCACATTTCTCACAAGAAATGTGCATACGCGGACGCATGCGAATGAACAGTTTTTGCAAGAATTAGCAAAAACGGCGATGAAGTGGAGGAGGGCAGCCCGGGGCCGCTGCAGTTCATGTGAGTGGATTAAATTTACTTATCAGTTGTTTAATTTATCGTTAATATGAGGGGGGTGGAGGCAGGGGCTGGCCAACTCCGCTACACTGCGGAGTGTGCGGAGATTTGCCTTCTCCGCGTTCTCTGCGGATGCGGAGGAGGAAAATCCCCACACACTCCACGGGCAGGCCGAAGGTCTCCGCCTGGGCTATTTTTAACTTTGTGTAATCAAATTACCTTTTGAATAAGGTGAACACGCCTAAAAGTTGTTTAAAAACATTAAAAGTACATATATTAGTATGTGTATGTTTATGATTCAACAATTTCAATGATGGACAGCCCATAGAGCTCTAGCTAAACTATAGAGAAGGAATAGAGGTCATGGGGGGTTCGTTTTTAGTATTTTTTGTCTTTTTTCCCCCTAGCTCTCGGACCTATAAAGTATTTTCAGGGAGTACTTTTCTTCCTACAGTGGATTTCATACTACATGCACATCCAGTCCTTGACCCCTCTACAGAGCGCATAGACCAATGATCACATACGACCACAAAGATCACAAATATGCAAACTGTATTATCATTTGATGTGATGGTTTGTGAAGGAGGTAACAGCTGTCGAGATACCGACCACACCAATGATAAATAAAATCCTATATTTAAAGGTGGGGAGAAAGTGTATGTGTGAGACAAAGGCCATAGAAAAAACAGCAACAAAAGAAAGTACACATAGAGAAAAAAGTGAAAAGACGGTGATATAGAAAAAGGAGATTATGCGTGAGATATGTAGATGGAAGGATTCAGAAAGATGTGGTGTGAAAAAGAGAGTACGTGTCTATCAGAGAACAATTTACAAAATAAAATAGTTTGAAAAGGAGACGTGGAGGGAAAATATAAACTAAGGATAACAGTGACTGTAATTGAAAGCTATTTTGTGTACTGGGTTAACTTTTAGGCAGCATATGAATCTAATACTTAGCCTAGCACACAGTAGTTGTCAAAGTGCGTTTTCTCCAAATAGTGACAATATCCGGCACCTAGACTTAGAACCACAACAGCATATCAGTCACCCAAATATGGAATTTCTTGAAGCTTCTTCGCCTATTAATAACCACGTAATCAGTTTAGTTATTAACTCTGGAGTTAATTAATGTATTGGACAGAGTTAAAACTATTCATCTTAGGGGGCATATCAACAAGGGCTTTATCTCTGCTTTTTTGGCTTTAAAAGCCAAAAAAGGAGAGTAAAACTAGCGCCCTATCAACAACAGGGTGCTAACATGCAAATTTGCATGTTAGCACCCTTTTACTCTACGCTTCCCCTTGCATCTCTAATGAGATGCAAAGGGGGCGTTCCAGAGTAAAATAATAGGAGAAATGTCGCTAAGTGACATTTGTCCTATTATCAAGAATGTCGCTAACCCTGTTAGAGACAAAAAAAACAGCGCTAACCACGGTTAACACTGCTTTTTTACATCTGGTATTTTTCTGACCTAGCCATGATATCCTATGGAAGGAGGATATCATGGCTAAGTTTGCCTGTCCCTATCAACAAGGTAACGTGAGATTATCGCTGGGTTTCCAGCGATAATCTCACGTTAGCCTGTTAGCGTGAGGATTTTTATCGCTATTGAGATAAGCGTTGCTAATAGCACGCTATCTCAGCGATAAAAATTCACGCTAGCCGGCGATAATTATCCTAGCGCTAAGTGCGCTTACAGATAATTATCGCCGGTTGTTGTTGATATGCCCCTTAGTGCTGCTCAAATGTGATTCATGCTTTTGCAGGTCTTCTTGGCACATGCATTTGATCTTCTCTTAACAGTCCCAAACAAATGGGACCCATATATGCCACTGCAAATACCTAAAGCAGATGGGGAGTTCCAGTGAGCATGAGTGCCTTCTATGATGAGAATGGCAACTAAAGGCCTCTGCACATCATTTAAGGACAACAAAAGATACCTACCACAAATCCTTCTGGAAAAAAGTGATCAATGAGGTTTTCTCAGAAACTTAATGAAGTGGGACTATCTTTGGCAAAAAAAAAGTAGTTGGAGTTGTTAAAACCTGCTTGGGGTGCCGTTCGTGTTTGGAGACACTGCGTGTTATTTTATCAGAACTGTTTTTAAGGACCTAGAGAGTGCTGCCATATGGTGGGAGCTGCAAAGAATAGGCAAAGGTGACGGGTTGCTGATGCAGAGCCACTGATACGGGACTGCGAGGACCAGCAGCCCCGTAATTCTTCACAGCTGTGCCCTCTTCCCGTACTTCCGCCCTCCCGCCCTGACGCCATAAAACTCCTCACGGCCCACGCATCGCGGAACGCGCGCGGGCGCACGCCGGGCGAAGCCCGGGCCAAGGGCGGGCCCGTCTGAGCCCGTCCGAGATCGACCGAGAACGGAACGGGACCTTCCTCTAACAAGCATTGCCTAAGGAGATTCGGAAAGGGTAAGCACTAGCACTCTGTGTGTAACGCTGTGGGATTTTGTGTCAAGTGGCTGTTAGTATTATCGGAAGATGGAAAAGTCTACTAAAAGGGATGGTTTTACTACACAGTCGACTGGGGGAGCATTAATGGGAACATTGGACAACTTTTTGGTTCGGGTGCAATCAGTTCTTGCTAAGGATATCGAACTAACTGAAAAAAGATTATCCTTAGATATCCTGTGCGACAAGAGGTCCTCCCTAGGAAGTATGGCCAACTTAAGTTCACCACCTTGTCGACAGCCCGTTAGGTCGGATTCTATGACCTGTATATCTCCTCTGGAGGAAGAGCAAAATGATGATCTCTTGTCGTGTCCCACCCCCCCGGTAGAAACAGTGGAGGATAATGCTGATGTTGCGATCTATGCAAATTTGGGTCCAACCACTAAATCTTCATCAAATATTAAGACCCGCTCAACTAGTAATAAAACAGCGCAATCTGATCACCAACAACCAGCCCCTATGCTGAAAAAAACTCGAAAGGGAAATCAAAAAACTGCAGCGGGGAAGAAGCCTAATACTGATCATGTTCCTTCCCCCGACACAAGGAGGGATTTACCCCCATGCCCGAAACCCCTACCGAATAAAACGCGGACAATTGCATCACCATCTAAGGGGTCCATGTGCGGGGTGGACTTAGACTCAACGCTATTTTGGAAAAGACTAGAAAGAACCATAAAGAATCTGTGTGACCCGATTTATGAAAGGCTTGGTTCGATTGAAAGCAGACTTACATGCATGGAGCTTTCACTCGTATCGGCACAACCTCGAGGTGGCAGGGTTGGCTTGGGATTGACAAACGAACGACCTAGTGCAGTAGGTCATAGCACTGGGGCCAATCCTACTGACAATAATATAATTGCAAAGAATAATCCCACTAACCTTCATGGATCCCAACCTATTCCAGCAGCTGGTAAACAATCCAGAGTTGATCACCCTCTTCCACCTGTGGTATCAAATAGCCCTGGGACAGGTAGAGATAAAAGGGACAAGCCACCCCCACCTGCCCAACCTCTTGTGCAAGCTTCATCGGGTTTAATTGACTTACATCTCCCACCGGAAGCCGCCCCCTACGTGGTGATTTTAACGGGGGTCCCACCTTTGACCGATGGAGCAAGAGAATCATATGGGGATTTAAAGAATAAATGTACTTTTTGGCTTAATGATAAGCGACCATTGCCGACCCACATGCGAGCTGAAATTTTGTATGCCAGGCGAGTGAACTGGGTGGGCAGGGGTCCTAAGTCATTAAAGGGGGATTGTGTTGTAATTAACTTTAGGGACAGACGGTGTGTGCAACATATTTGTTCCTGGCCCCAAACTGACCCCTCACCCCTAATACGTACAATGCCATTGTCATTTTTCTATGCACCCACGACCTTGCCCTTAGGTGGGATTATGAGTGGGGGCTCTCTGTGGAGGGGTAACGCATATGCGGATATAAGATCAATCAATAGATTCGAAGTGCTCTCTGGGCTAGCGGACTGCGATTGACTTCATGATGGAAGAGTATATTCTAAACGTAAATTGTCATACGTGGCCCAGACGTCATTGGACAGTCACGGAAAATTAAATGCAGTCACAGAGGAAGCAGAGGGCACATGTCATTGGGATCTCCCTAGATTAGCCGAAGGAACCAATGATAGTAGGTTTCATGACCAAACTATCGTAGGGGGAGCCGGTAAGGGAGACTCACAAGGCGAATCCCCAAATGAAAATCTAAGCATTGAAGGTACCCCTAGCTTTTCACAAGGCGTAGTCCCTTCACCTTTACTCACAATAAAAAATGGGTGTGCCAAAGGCGGAACCAACCCTGTCGGTCATGTGCTGTTTCTATCCTGGAATGTTGCGGGTATTGGTTCTAAACCTTTTTCTCCTATGTGGGCAGACTTTATTAACAAGCATGACATCTGTCTTTTCCAGGAGACTTGGTCAACAGAACCTGTATTTATGCTGGGCTATCTGAATTTTTACATCCCTGCAGTCAAAAAATCTAAGGGACGGCCATCAGGAGGCTTAGTAATTTGGATTAAACAAAGTCTATGGTGTAAGACTCAATCCATCCCAACACAGAACAATGATATATTGGGAGTCAGATTGACCTTTATGCCAAACCTCAAAATTGGCGTTTACAACGTATACGTAAGGGGCTTACCTGGTGGGAAAATTTCTGAGGTAATGCCTGCACTAAGTAGTCTCGTCGAATCCAATCCCATCGATGTGCTCCCACTTATTGCGGGTGACTTTAACACAAATTTTGAGCCTCTAGGGTCTCAAGATATGCTCTTAGTAGAGGAAGAAGATCAGAAGTGGGGTGTTCCTCTGCTTGAGACAAAGGCAGTGAGCAAATGGACTGAGGCGGCCCTCTACCTGAATGGGTTCTGCCTGAGCAACCAACTGAGGGCAGCTAATGGCAGAACCATATCAGACAGGATATGCAATAAAACGTATGATAATGGCATTAGGGCAAGTACCATAGATTATCTCTTGGTCCACTTGAGGATGTGGCATACCCTTGCGGATATGGTGGTCGAGACACGGATAGAAAGCGATCATAATCCGCTAGTTGCAACTTTCAAATTAAGATTGGCCGATGCAGAGGCACAAGGTTTGGAAAAAATGGATGGCCCAGCTGCTGTTTTATCAAACGACGAACGCCACCTCAAATGGCGTATTGTAGCTGAGCACCCTGATCTTTTAGGTAGTATCGAGTCCTATTTGGAAGAGGCGTTGTTAGCAGTAATGGCAATAGATAACAACTGCCAACCATTAGCCGAACAAGAGATTATATATGAAAAACTAGCAGCCAACTTGAAATCATGTTTTTGTAGACCTTCCAAAGTAAATCAAGCACCTAAACGCAAACAGGAGGATTGGTATAACGCCTCCTGTAAATACGCACGCAGCAAATTGAGTCTCGCTCTTAAAACTAAGAATATGAGCGAGATCAAAATAGCTCGACATGCACACAAAAAGACCCTATGGAAAGCAAAAAAAGACTGGGACGAGGGCGAGTGGCAAGACTTAAAAACAGCATGTGCTGACAAAAATCAGAAAAAATTCTGGGACATTTTTAAATGGAAGAGGGGCGAAATCACTGATAGTCCTCATAATCATGTTCCCCAGAATGCTTGGGTAGACTTTTTTAAGTCACAGTACTCTAAAGGTATTGAGGATACCAGAATACCCCAACGGGAGTGGCCGTTCTATAATAGTCCTGTGTTTACCCCGGAGGATGTTGACCTAGCGCTTGACATGGTTACCCTGGGACGTGCACCAGGCATGGATTGTATCCCGGCCGATGAATTTTTGCACAATAGAAAAAGATGGTGTCTATACATCACCCATATGGCTAATGCCATAGCCCAGGGAATGAGCATCCCCCATTCTTGGAAGGGTGCCGAAATTGTCCCGATATATAAAAAAGGGGACAAATCGCTGGCTTGTAACTATAGGCCCATAAGCCTAATAGACGCTATGCAAAAAATCCTGGCCAGATTGGTTTTGGGTAAAATTCAGACCTGGATAGAAGATAACAGCATACTAAGTCCCTTGCAGGCTGGGTTTCGTCCAAAAACAAGTACAATAGATCAGGTCTTCAGGTTTGTCGTCCTATACTGGCGGACAGTTGTCCTAGGGAAAGGGGTTTTATATGCCGTGTTTGTTGATCTGCGGGCGGCGTTTGACTTGGTTCCACGAGGTAAGCTGTGGAAAGTACTGGAGGAGTTGGGGATGGCGCCGGAGTTGTTGGCTTTGGTGGTCCGTTTACATGAGAACAACTTTGCACGGGTCCGATGGGGACGGCCGGGACAGGTAACTGAGTCATTCCCCGTGGAGCGTGGAGTTCGGCAGGGCTGTGTTATGGCACCAACCTTGTTCTCGCTCTTCGTGAACGGCGTGGCCGAATTCCTCTCCCGGGTCCCCACGGATGCACCGGCTATGAATGGCATCCGTATTCCAGTTCTCATGTTCGCGGACGACACATTGCTGATTTCCAAAACTCCGAGTGGCCTACAGCTTACCCTCCGTCGCTTCGAAGAGTTTTGCTTGCTTCGTGGTTTGGAAATAAATGTTTCCAAAACCAAGTTTATGGTTCTTAACGGCCCTAACCCGTGTAGATCTAACAAACCGTTTGGCGGCAAAATTGTAATGGGTGGTTTGCCCCTGGAACAAGTTGATGCGTTCACATATTTGGGAGTGACGATACAGAAAAATATGTGTTGGAAAAGCCAACTTGACATGTCAATTCTGAAATTCCGGCAGCAGACAGGCTTTCTTATGAAAAGATATAAAGCTTCGCACTCACAACCTATAAGCCCACTCTTAGAAATTTATTCAATGAAGATTCGTAGCTCGTCATTATATGGTTCAGAACTATGGGGCTATGGTAATAATCCCAAACGCTTGAATACATTGGAGAGTGAGTTCATACGGAAAATTGTTGGAGTGCCACAAAGTACCCCCCTGTTACCCCTATTTTGGGACCTTGGCCTGAAAACCCTACAGGATACTGCTAATTTGCGACCATTGCTATATTGGCGTAGGGTATGGTCAACTGAGGAGCTCAGGCATTATGCTTTGGGACTAAAAGAAATAATGGAGAAAGACCACTTTCATAAAATAGAATGGCTGAAATCCATGAAAGCATTACTTTACAGACTGGGGTGGAGCAACTTATGGGATGATCCACTAAATGCGGTTTTCCCGTCAAAAGATATTGTTAAAACTAAGTATTGGGAATTCGTAGCTACGGAGTCTGCTTCCAGGGGGAGTGCATCCCAGTTAACATCTAGGTATCTGGAGATTAAGGCCAATCCTGGTCAGGAACAATTTTGGGGCATGATCGAAGAACCAATTGGTCGTAAACTGTATTTCCAGTTTAGGATAGGAACCCTACCTATTTGCACATTTACGTGCAAGTGGGCTAATGGATCCCAGGACAAATGTCCCAAATGCAGAGACACGATTGAGTCTCTTAGTCACTTTATCTTTTTCTGCCCCCTCTATGAGCATCCCCGTAAAAAATGGGTATTACCCGTCTGTCGTCTCATAGGCATTCGAAGGTATGAGGAGGCGCTAAGAATCTTGCGCTCAGACCCAAACCCGACAATTGCAATAGCAATGGCTAAATATATCAAGTGGGCCTGGATCATACGATATAGACACTCTAATATGAATGTGACTAACGATAAGGCACCCTAAAGTAGTCATGTTTTAACGATTTTATGTTAATTTTGCTTGTCCATCCTCATATGCAAAAATTTTTTAGTTTTAGTGTTTTTGTGGCTTTGCCCATTTTTTGCTGAGGATGAACTAATATAGTCATATTGCTGTTTAAAAATGAACTACTTTATTTAAATTGTATGTGTAGGAATTATCACCAAATTGTAATCATGGAACAATTCGCAATCTAGGGAGTTTCAAGTGGGAAATCATGTGTTGAGGTTATTTTGTCATATTTTCTTTATAAACTATGTTAATGATTCTGCTTGATGTACGATACTTTCATGACTCAATTGTCGAATAAAGTTTTTCAAAATGTAAAAAATGTAAAAAACCTGCTTGACCTCAAACAAAGCCATATGGGGTGCAAAATAAAATGAAGCTGAAGCTTATCTAACTCCTTGCTCAAATAATAGCTTCAAGAAAGACTGCTTTAAATCTCAAACAACAACTGTGAATTGGTTCACACGTCAAAAATATCTTTAAGTCTCATTTTGGCATCACAAAAGATGATGTATGAAACCTATGGACAAGCCCTCAGCGACAACTTGACTAGGAAAAGCTGACAAAGCAGCTTTTAACTGTGTGCACGGTGATGTCATCTTCCTCATACTGCTTGGAGATGCTTAGCACATCAGAAAACTTTGCCTTAAAGGATAAAGGGCCCGATGTACAAAGCTATTTAGTGTTCGTAAAGTCTGCAATTCGAGAACTCAAATGGTTTGCAACTGCTACCTGGCTTTCTTAAATGTACACAATCCATGTTGCAATTTCATAACAGGTCTCTGAAACGCAAAATGGGTTTAGAAAGGCATTTCAAATCATTATTAGGAGGAGGCGCTTTTACAGCACCCCTTCCACACAGTGATTTGTTATTGTAGGGTAGTGTGTTTTTCAGAGCACTGCTACGTTCATGTGAATTTACTGAACTGAAAAGCTCAAACTCTTTTAAAATTTTTAACTTGTGGCGTATTTAACTTTTTGCGTTTGGGGGGGGGGGGTTAGCATGTTTGTGTGTCAAAACAGGCATTTTGGAGTGTGGGAGCAGGAGTTAAGAGCCCTTCTCCAGACAATTTTTGTCAGCCACTGCTGAGGCGTAGGCTGTGCTCGGTTAGCGGGCGAGCTGCAGGCGATGCAAGGTACATGCCCCTTATTAAGGCACATATAGTCATGGACAGGCAGAGTCAGGTAGGGTGTTTTTCAGCGCACTGCTACATCAATATGAATTTACTCAATTTAAAAGCTTAAACTCTTTTTAACTTTTTTAACTTGCGTCGTATGAGTTTAAGGTTTTGTGTTTGGATGGAATTTGAGTACTTTTTTGTCAAAACGGGCATTTTGGAGCATGGGAGCATGAGCTAAGTGCCCCACTCAAGACGTTTTTTGGTGGCCATTGTTGCGACATAGCCTATGCGCGGTTAGCGGGCCAATTGGAGTTGATTCAAGGTACACACCACACATGATGCGGACAGGCCCGTCTGCACCTGTCTGCACGCGAACGGGCCCAGGGGCCAAGAACCCTGCCCGTTTTGGGCTGGACGTAAAGGTATTTTCTGCTGAACAACTAAGAGCGCTGCGCACGGTGCAACCGTAGACACGGTAAAAAAAACCTTCTCCCTTTCTCCCTTAATGCATACAATATTCCCATGCAAGATGCCATGAGCTTTGTAGCCCACCTATTGACAACAGTAAGTAGGACGACCACCATTTCAGGTAAAGGGCAAGAAAGAAAGTTTGACTTCTTTTGTATTAATGTTCGTTCATATCGGAGTCACACACAGCATCTTCACCATTTTGTTCGATCATGCGCCAAATGCCATCTTCCTAACAGACACATAGTTACACAAAGCCTCGATTCCTGCTGCGATTCAAAAACTGCTACAAATGCATTACCCACGAATTATCAATACCAACGTGTGAAGCAATGTCCTTTTTATTCGAGCTTTCTAATAATAACTTTACAGTATCAGGCCTTTTTATTTATTGCCCACTGATTATGCCGGAAATTGGTGCGCTACAACAAACAAATGATAGACGGAATGCTGACAATGCAGACATTCTCCCCCAGTCAAGAGATCTGGGTTAAATCCATCGTTCTTTTGACCACTACGCCACCCCAGTTTAGACATGGCCATATGCAAATCAGTCTTGACCCTGTGCCTCATGGGAACAGTCCAGCCCGAACTGCCAAACCATGTCTTCCCTGGACCGGAATCAAGCATCCTAGGACCGGTTTCTGGCTATCAGCCATCATCAGCCAGGATAGCTTGACTCCAGTGGCGCAGCGAGCACGGGTCCCACGTCTGGGAATACCCATCCCACTTAGGGCGAAAATCGATCCAACAAACAAATGATGGCCGGAATGCAGAAAATGCAGACATTCTCCCCCAGTCAAGAGATCTGGGTTAAATCCATCGTTCTTTTGCCCACTACGCCACCCCAGTTTAGACATGGCCATATGCAAATCAGTCTTGACCCTGTGCCTCATGGGAACAGTCCAGCCCGAACTGCCAAGCCATGTCTTCCCTGGACCGGAATCAAGCATCCTAGGACCGGTTTCTGGCTATCAGCCATCATCAGCCAGGATAGCTTGACTCCAGTGGCGCAGCGAGCACGGGTCCCACGTCTGGGAATACCCATCCGACTTAGGGCGAAAAGCGTTACAACAAACAAATGATGGACGGAATGCTGACAATGCAGACATTCTCCCCCAGTCAAGAGATCTGGGTTAAATCCATCGTTCTTTTGCCCACTACGCCACCCCAGTTTAGACATGGCCATATGCAAATCAGTCTTGACCCTGTGCCTCATGGAAACAGTCCAGCCCGAACTGCCAAGCCATGTCTTCCCTGGACCGGAATCAAGCATCCTAGGACCAGTTTCTGGCTATCAGCCATCATCAGCCAGGATAGCTTGACTCCAGTGGCGCAGCGAGCACGGGTCCCACGTCTGGGAATACCCATCCCACTTAGGGCGAAAAGCGTTACAACAAACAAATGATGGACGGAATGCTGACAATGCAGACATTCTCCCCCAGTCAAGAGATCTGGGTTAAATCCATCGTTCTTTTGCCCACTACGCCACCCCAGTTTAGACATGGCCATATGCAAATCAGTCTTGACCCTGTGCCTCATGGGAACAGTCCAGCCCGAACTGCCAAGCCATGTCTTCCCTGGACCGGAATCAAGCATCCTAGGACCGGTTTCTGACTATCAGCCATCATCAGCCAGGATAGCTTGACTCCAGTGGCGCAGCGAGCACGGGTCCCACGTCTGGGAATACCCATCCCACTTAGGGCAAAAAGCGTTACAACAAACAAATGATGGACGGAATGCTGACAATGCAGACATTCTCCCCCAGTCAAGAGATCTGGGTTAAATCCATCGTTCTTTTGCCCACTACGCCACCCCAGTTTAGACATGGCCATATGCAAATCAGTCTTGACCCTGTGCCTCATGGAAACAGTCCAGCCCGAACTGCCAAGCCATGTCTTCCCTGGACCGGAATCAAGCATCCTAGGACCGGTTTCTGGCTATCAGCCATCATCAGCCAGGGTAGCTTGACCCCAGTGGCGCAGCGAGCACGGCTCCCACGTCTGGGAATACCCATCCCACTTAGGGCGAAAAGCGTTACAACAAACAAATGATGGACTGAATGCTGACAATGCAGACATTCTCCCCCAGTCAAGAGATCTGGGTTAAATCCATCGTTCTTTTGCCCACTACGCCACCCCAGTTTAGACATGGCCATATGCAAATCAGTCTTGACCCTGTGCCTCATGGGAACAGTCCAGCCCGAACTGCCAAGCCATGTCTTCCCTGGACCGGAATCAAGCATCCTAGGACCGGTTTCTGGCTATCAGCCATCATCAGCCAGGATAGCTTGACTCCAGTGGCGCAGCGAGCACGGGTCCCACGTCTGGGAATACCCATCCCACTTAGGGCGAAAAGCGTTACAACAAACAAATGATGGACGGAATGCTGACAATGCAGACATTCTCCCCCAGTCAAGAGATCTGGGTTAAATCCATCGTTCTTTTGCCCACTACGCCACCCCAGGTTAGACATGGCCATATGCAAATCAGTCTTGACCCTGTGCCTCATGGGAACAGTCCAGCCCGAACTGCCAAGCCATGTCTTCCCTGGACCGGAATCAAGCATCCTAGGACCGGTTTCTGGCTATCAGCCATCATCAGCCAGGATAGCTTGACTTCAGTGGCGCAGCGAGCACGGGTCCCACGTCTGGGAATACCCATCCCACTTAGGGCGAAAAGCGTTACAACAAATAAATGATGGATGGAATGCTGACAATGCAGACATTCTCCCCCAGTCAAGAGATCTGGGTTAAATCCATCGTTCTTTTGCCCACTACGCAACCCCAGTTTAGACATGGCCATATGCAAATCAGTCTTGACCCTGTGCCTCATGGAAACAGTCCAGCCCGAACTGCCAAGCCATGTCTTCCCTGGACCGGAATCAAGCATCCTAGGACCGGTTTCTGGCTATCAGCCATCATCAGCCAGGATAGCTTGACTCCAGTGGCGCAGCGAGCTCGGGTCCCACGTCTGGGAATACCCATCCCACTTAGGGCGAAAAGCATTACAACAAACAAATGATGGACGGAATGCTGACAATGCAGACATTCTCCCCCAGTCAAGAGATCTGGGTTAAATCCATCGTTCTTTTGCCCACTACGCCACCCCAGTTTAGACATGGCCATATGCAAATCAGTCTTGACCCTGTGCCTCATGGGAATAGTCCAGCCCGAACTATTAAGCCATGTCTTCCCTGGACCGGAATCAAGCATCCTAGGACCGGTTTCTGGCTATCAGCCATCATCAGCCAGGATAGCTTGACTCCAGTGGCGCAGCGAGCACGGGTCCCACGTCTGGGAATACCCATCCCACTTAGGGCGAAAATCGTTCCAACAAACAAATGATGGCCGGAATGCAGAAAATGCAGACATTCTCCCCCAGTCAAGAGATCTGGGTTAAATCCATCGTTCTTTTGCCCACTACGCCACCCCAGTTTAGACATGGCCATATGCAAATGAGTCTTGACCCTGTGCCTCATGGGAACAGTCCAGCCCGAACTGCCAAGCCATGTCTTCCCTGGACCGGAATCAAGCATCCTAGGACCGGTTTCTGGCTATCAGCCATCATCAGCCAGGATAGCTTGACTCCAGTGGCGCAGCGAGCACGGGTCCCACGTCTGGGAATACCCATCCCACTTAGGGCGAAAAGCGTTACAACAAACAAATGATGGACTGAATGCTGACAATGCAGACATTCTCCCCCAGTCAAGAGATCTGGGTTAAATCCATCGTTCTTTTGCCCACTACGCCACCCCAGATTAGACATGGCCATATGCAAATCAGTCTTGACCCTGTGCCTCATGGAAACAGTCCAGCCCAAACTGCCAAGCCATGTCTTCCCTGGACCGGAATCAAGCATCCTAGGACCGGTTTCTGGCTATCAGCCATCATCAGCCAGGGTAGCTTGACCCCAGTGGTGCAGCGAGCACGGGTCCCACGTCTGGGAATACCCATCCCACTTAGGGCGAAAAGCGTTACAACAAACAAATGATGGACGGAATGCTGACAATGCAGACATTCTCCCCCAGTCAAGAGATCTGCGTTAAATCCATCGTTCTTTTGCCCACTACGCCACCCCAGTTTAGACATGGCCATATGCAAATCAGTCTTGACCCTGTGCCTCATGGGAACAGTCCAGCCCGAACTGCGAAGCCATGTCTTCCCTGGACCGGAATCAAGCATCCTAGGACCGGTTTCTGGCTATCAGCCATCATCAGCCAGGGTAGCTTGACCCCAGTGGCGCAGCGAGCACGGGTCCCACGTCTGGGAATACCCATCCCACTTAGGGCGAAAAGCATTACAACAAACAAATGATGGACGGAATGCTGACAATGCAGACATTCTCCCCCAGTCAAGAGATCTGGGTTAAATCCATCGTTCTTTTGCCCACTACGCCACCCCAGTTTAGACATGGCCATATGCAAATCAGTCTTGACCCTGTGCCTCATGGGAATAGTCCAGCCCGAACTATTAAGCCATGTCTTCCCTGGACCGGAATCAAGCATCCTAGGACCGGTTTCTGGCTATCAGCCATCATCAGCCAGGATAGCTTGACTCCAGTGGCGCAGCGAGCACGGGTCCCACGTCTGGGAATACCCATCCCACTTAGGGCGAAAATCGTTCCAACAAACAAATGATGGCCGGAATGCAGAAAATGCAGACATTCTCCCCCAGTCAAGAGATCTGGGTTAAATCCATCGTTCTTTTGCCCACTACGCCACCCCAGTTTAGACATGGCCATATGCAAATGAGTCTTGACCCTGTGCCTCATGGGAACAGTCCAGCCCGAACTGCCAAGCCATGTCTTCCCTGGACCGGAATCAAGCATCCTAGGACCGGTTTCTGGCTATCAGCCATCATCAGCCAGGATAGCTTGACTCCAGTGGCGCAGCGAGCACGGGTCCCACGTCTGGGAATACCCATCCCACTTAGGGCGAAAAGCGTTACAACAAACAAATGATGGACGGAATGCTGACAATGCAGACATTCTCCCCCAGTCAAGAGATCTGGGTTAAATCCATCGTTCTTTTGCCCACTACGCCACCCCAGATTAGACATGGCCATATGCAAATCAGTCTTGACCCTGTGCCTCATGGAAACAGTCCAGCCCAAACTGCCAAGCCATGTCTTCCCTGGACCGGAATCAAGCATCCTAGGACCGGTTTCTGGCTATCAGCCATCATCAGCCAGGGTAGCTTGACCCCAGTGGTGCAGCGAGCACGGGTCCCACGTCTGGGAATACCCATCCCACTTAGGGCGAAAAGCGTTACAACAAACAAATGATGGACGGAATGCTGACAATGCAGACATTCTCCCCCAGTCAAGAGATCTGCGTTAAATCCATCGTTCTTTTGCCCACTACGCCACCCCAGTTTAGACATGGCCATATGCAAATCAGTCTTGACCCTGTGCCTCATGGGAACAGTCCAGCCCGAACTGCGAAGCCATGTCTTCCCTGGACCGGAATCAAGCATCCTAGGACCGGTTTCTGGCTATCAGCCATCATCAGCCAGGGTAGCTTGACCCCAGTGGCGCAGCGAGCACGGGTCCCACGTCTGGGAATACCCATCCCACTTAGGGCGAAAAGCGTTACAACAAACAAATGATGGACGGAATGCTGACAATGCAGACATTCTCCCCCAGTCAAGAGATCTGGGTTAAATCCATCGTTCTTTTGCCCACTACGCCACCCCAGTTTAGACATGGCCATATGCAAATCAGTCTTGACCCTGTGCCTCATGGGAACAGTCCAGCCCGAACTGCCAAGCCATGTCTTCCCTGGACCGGAATCAAGCATCCTAGGACCGGTTTCTGCCTATCAGCCATCATCAGCCAGGATAGCTTGACTCCAGTGGCGCAGCGAGCACGGGTCCCACGTCTGGGAATACCCATCCCACTTAGGGCGAAAAGCGTTACAACAAACAAATGATGGACGGAATGCTGACAATGCAGACATTCTCCCCCAGTCAAGAGATCTGGGTTAAATCCATCGTTCTTTTGCCCACTACGCCACCCCAGTTTAGACATGGCCATATGCAAATCAGTCTTGACCCTGTGCCTCATGGAAACAGTCCAGCCCGAACTGCCAAGCCATGTCTTCCCTGGACCGGAATCAAGCATCCTAGGACCGGTTTCTGGCTATCAGCCATCATCAGCCAGGATAGCTTGACTCCAGTGGCGCAGCGAGCACGGGTCCCACGTCTGGGAATACCCATCCCACTTAGGGCGAAGAGCGTTACAACAAACAAATGATGGACGGAATGCTGACAGTGCAGACATTCTCCCCCAGTCAAGAGATCTGGGTTAAATCCATCGTTCTTTATCCCACTACACCACCCCAGATTAGACATGGCCATATGCAAATCAGTCTTGACCCTGTGCCTCATGGAAACAGTCCAGCCGGAACTGCCAAGCCATGTCTTCCCTGGACCAGAATCAAGCATCCTAGGACCGGTTTCTGGCTATCAGCCATCATCAGCCACGGTAGCTTGACCCCAGTGGCGCAGCGAGCACGGGTCCCACGTCTGGGAATACCCATCCCACTTAGGGCGAAAAGCGTTACAACAAACAAATGATGGACGGAATGCTGACAATGCAGACATTCTCCCCCATTCAAGAGATCTGGGTTAAATCCATCGTTCTTTTGCCCACTACGCCACCCCAGTTTAGACATGGCCATATGCAAATCAGTCTTGACCCTGTGCCTCATGGGAACAGTCCAGCCCGAACTGCCAAGCCATGTCTTCCCTGGACCGGAATCAAGCATCCTAGGACCGGTTTCTGGCTATCAACCATCATCAGCCAGGGTAGCTTGACTTCAGTGGCGCACGTTTCTTCCCGGACTACCTGCCCCACCGATACTCCGATCCGCCAACTATATTTTATTGGGGAATTGTAATGTCTATTTGGAGGACAGTACATGCTGTCTGGGTTAGTCCTTGATGGAGGACCTTAGAGTTCTGAGCCTGGACCTCATCAACTTGGCACCTACGGATAAAGCAGGATGTATTTTAGATCTAATTTTTGCAAATATAGAATCATTGTAGGCAGCTCCTTCTATGCCATTAGTGTGGTCAGATCATTATGCGGTATCTTTTTCAGTTCAGACAGGTAATGGTCCGGTTAGAGAAAGGTTTGGGCCTCAGATCAAGTTGAGGGCTTGGTCGCGATTGGACATCCCAGGGCTTACTAGTCAATTAAGGAACACACTTCCCAGATTAAATCAAGGGGTTGAGCTGGGTCAGCCTAGATTTGATGACTGGCTGTGAGATGCATTAGATTTACTTTGCCAGAGAAAATTAGTTGTCCAGCCAGATCTCATCCGCCAGCTCCCTGGTTGACTGAGTCACTAGGGGCAGAGAAGTCAAGATGTAAGGGCCCTGGAGAGATACTGTAGGGTTAGGTATGATGAGGATTGTGAGCGCTTATACAAAACAGCTTTGAGAAACTATCACAGGCTATGTAGAGCTGTGCATGCCACACTTTACTTGGAGCAAATTACTGTAGCTAGTTATTGTTAAAAAACTCTTTTCAGAGTGGTGAAGGAACTTTTGGATCCTAATAGGACTCTGCCAGTGTCAGTATTTTTGCAACCTCAGTGTGAGGCATGTTTCTGTGTTAAAAAGGTGCTAGATAATCAGCTCTCACTAAATAGGAGGGAAGGCGGGTTCCCCGTCAAGTAGTACTGCGGGGATGCAAGTCACCAAGGACCTGATTGGTCTAGCCTCCACAGACGGCCGCGCTGATCCTGCTCGATCTCAGTGTGGCCTTAGACACTTTGTGATACGTGACTTTCTCAGAGAGGCTGGCTGAGCTGGCACTTCAAGGAACGTCCCTTTCTTGGTTGACAACCTCCTTAAGGGACCAGCCTATTCAGGTGTTCTTGGCCACTGCATCCCCTGAGCAGCATGCCCTGACTTCCTTCTGATCATCCCTGAGTCCGGCACTGTTTAAAATCTATGTGCTCCCACTGGCAGATTTGGTGGAAAGTTGTGGTCTTACTTTATTTCGATATGCAGATGACACGCAAATCCTCTTCTCTTTGTCATCTGTGCAGAGACACAACTCGGAGGCCTTGAACTCCTATTTGGGCTTGGTCACGGAGTGGATGAATAACTATTCACTCAAGCTCAATGAAGATAAGACTGAGGTACTGATGTGGGGAAAAATCCATCCTTTTGGGGTTCCCAACACTGGTCGGAAAGCCTAAGTCCTCTTCTGGTGCCAGCCCCCAAGCTTAGGAATCTTGGCTTTGAGTTGGATGACAAGTTGTCCATGAAGCCCCAGGTGATGAAGGTGGCTGCCATATCCTTCACTGTCCTTAGAAGGCTGCAGCTTCCATTTCCAGTTCAAATTACAGTGGTTCAGGCACTGATTATGCCTAGGCTGTACTACAGCAACATACTAGGTCTGTGAGTAGATAAACCTCCATCAAATGGTTGCAGGTGGTCCAGAACTCGGCAGCTAGGATGCTCTCTAGACTCCCGAAAAGTGCCTCAGCCTGTTTTCTTTTACAAGAACTCCACTGGCTTACAGTGGAGAAGAGCATTCACTTCAAAACATTGTGATCTATAGGCACAACACAAGAGCAGGGGCTGGCCCACACTATCTGCACGAATTCTTCAAAGCCTATCAACTTTGTTGTACCCTCCATTCCAGTGAACTTTCCTTGTCTGTTGTACTTTAAGTTAAACCCACATTTATGGGAGGCCGGTCTTTGCGTTTCAGGGCCCAAAGCTGTGGAACACTTTTCCAGAATCTCAGAAAAATGGTCTCTCACTGACAATCTTTCAAAGACATCTGCAGACTGGCTGTTATGAATTTAGAGAGACCAGGAAAGACCTGACCTTTTGTTTGTAGCACCTGGAAACCCTACTGGGGTAACTGAGTGCTTTATAAAACTTCTAAATATATATATCATAAAATAAAGTATGGTATGTAATGGTATGTATAAATGTTTTATCCCGAAATTCAGTCAAAAAACATTGCTCTGTGTGGTCTCCTGCGTTTACTCTATTTCTGTGGTGATTTTTTGTTCCCCTTCTGGTCTACTGTAGCTTTGGTGTCTCACTCTCTGTGCGTTTTCCCTGCAGTTGCCCCCTGTGCCCACCCGCCCCGCTCCCCGCTTCCCGCCGCCATGAGAGCGACCATGCCCCCTTTTCCTTCTGTGCCCTCCCCGCTCCCGCCTCCCAGCTGCTCCTCCCTCACTCGCACTTGGCCATACATGGCGACCGCGCGGCGCTGGTGAGTGTGACCTGTTCTCAGGACTCCCCCGCGCCGCACGGCCGCCTGCTGTAGCGTGTGCCTCCCGCCTGCCGCTGCCCTCAGCCTCGCTGAGCCTGCCTGCTGAACCTGCCCCCCGCCGTTGCTCTGTGTGGTCTCCTGCGTTTACTCTGTTTCTGTGGTGATTTTTTGTTCCCCTTCTGGTCTACTGTAGCTTTGTTGTCCCACTCTCTGTGTGTTTTCCCTGCAGTTGCCCCCTGTGCCCACCCGCCCCGCTCCCCGCTTCCCGCCGCTGTGAGAGCGGCCATGCCCCCTTTTCCTTCTGTGCCCTCTCCGCTCCCGCCTCCCAGCTGCTCCTCCCTCCCTCGCACTTCACCATAAATGGCGACCGTGCACACGCGCAGCGTTGACGCGCAGCGGGCGCGCAGAGTGTGCGCCGAAGGCGTGCCAAAGGCAAGCCCGTCTGCGCCCATCCGCGCCTGGCCCGCGCCCAGTGCCTGGACCCCTGCCCCCCGCAGACACCAGCCCACCCGCCGGACCTACGATGCCACCGAACTCAACGCACTCAACACCGGATGGACCCCTGGATGCCAACGAGCCACCCCGAGACGCACCCACGGACCCTTCAGCTGCCACTCCTGCAACTTCTCCTGCATCCGGACCTGCACTACACCAGCCAAGCCGAGCACCAACAGCAACCACCTGAAGTGCATCCTACTCAACACTCGCTCCGTCCACAGACACGCCGTCCAACTCTGGAACCTGATCGACACAACATCACCAGACGTCGCCTTCCTCACGGAAACCTGGATGAACGCATCCTCAGCGCCCGACATCGCCATCGCCATCCCGGACGGTTACGAGATCACCCGGAGGGACCGGGTCAATCAGACGGGAGGAGGCATCGCCATCGTCCACAAGAACACCATCCGCATCACGACCAACACCGATGACACCCTCACAGCCGCCGAGCACCTGCACTTCCAGATCCACACCGACCCCAAGACCACCCTCAGAGGCACCCTCCTCTACAGACCCCCGGGACCACGCACACAATTCAGCGAAGACATCGCCGACTTCATCAGCCCGCACGCCCTCCCCTCCGCTGACTACATCCTCCTCGGGGACCTCAATTTCCACCTGGAGAACAACAACGACCGCAACACAACCACCCTGCTGGACAACCTCGCCAACCTCGGTCTCAAGCAGCTGGTGACCACCCCCACCCACTACGCCAGACACACACTCGACCCCGTCTTCTCATTCAGCAAGGACATCGCCTTCAGCCACGCCACCGGACTCCACTGGACGGACCACAGCTGCGTCCACTTCAGCTTCAGAAAGAACACGATCCACCACCACCAGCAACAGGTTGCACGCAGAAGCTGGAACAAGATCACAGCCGACCAGCTCGCCGCATCCCTGAGCCAGGACCCCCCCGCCAGCTCAGCGAACCCCAGCCAGGCCGCCAACAACCTCACGAAGTGGATCAGCAACTGCGCAGATGACCTCGTCCCTCTGAGGACCCCGCCTAGCAGACCCGGCAGCAAGAAAGCACCATGGTTCACCGACGAACTCAAGAGCTCCAAGAAGAACTGCCGAGCCCTCGAGAGAGCCTGGCACAGAGACCCAACACCAGACAACATGACCGCCCTCAAGCTCGCCAATCAAAAACACCACCAGCTGATCCGCACCACCAAGAAAACCACATTCACGGAACGACTGGACAACAACGCACACAACAGCAAGGAACTCTTCAACATCGTCAAAGAGCTCTCCAACCCCAACGCCGGAAACAACATCACCCCATCACAAGACCTCTGCAACTCCCTCGCCTCCTACTTCCACGACAAGATCGCAGACATACACAACAGCTTCATCACACAGCCAACGCACCCCACAACCGAACCTGCACCCCCCACCACCACCCTCCGCGCCTGGATCCCGATCAACACCGAAGAGACCCGACGCACGATGAACTCCATTCACTCCGGATCTCCAACCGACCCCTGCCCGCACCACGTCTTCAACAAGGCCGACGCTGTCATCGCACCCCACCTGCGGAACATCATCAACACCTCCTTCGACACCGCTTCCTTCCCGGAGAGCTGG
The DNA here is from genome assembly GCF_964204655.1 of Triturus cristatus. Taxonomy (NCBI): domain Eukaryota; kingdom Metazoa; phylum Chordata; class Amphibia; order Caudata; family Salamandridae; genus Triturus; species Triturus cristatus. The sequence goes on along the minus strand of NC_140588.1, from coordinate 851,068,586 downwards.
AAGCACGCCAAACTCAGCGCTCTACTGAAGAAACCATCAGCGGACCCCACCGAACTCAAAAACTACCGCCCCATCTCGCTCCTCCCGTTTCCGGCCAAAGTCATCGAGAAGACCATCAACAAGCAGCTGGCCGCCTTCCTCGAGACGAATGGATCCTTCGACCGCTCGCAGTCTGGCTTCCGGGCCAACCAAAGCACCGAGACCACCCTCATTGCAGCCACTGATGACATCCGAGCCCTGCTCGACAACGGGGAAACAGCGGCCCTCATCCTCCTGGACCTCTCCGCGGCACTCGACACTGTCTGCCACCGCACCCTAGCGCAGCGCCTCTACAACGTCGGAATCCATGAGAAGGCACTAGAATGGATCATCTCCTTCCTCGCCGGAAGGACACAGAGAGTCCGCCTCCCCCGTTCAGATCAGAAGCCACCGAAATAATCTGCGGCGTTCCTCAAGGCTCCTCACTCAGCCCCACCCTCTTCAATGTCTACATGAGCCCCCTTGTGGCCATCGCACGCCAACACAACCTCAACATCATCTCCTACGCCGACGACACCCAGCTGATCCTCTCCCTCACCAACGACCCCGCCACCGCCAGAGCCAACCTACACGAAGGGATGACAAACGTAGCCGAGTGGATGATGAACAGCCGCCTGAAGCTGAACTCGGACAAGACGGAGGTCCTCATCCTGGGCTCCACGCCCTCCGCCTGGGATGACTCCTGGTGGCCCCCTGCCCTGGGAAGCGCACCCAAACCAACAGACCACGCACGAAACCTGGGCTTCATCATGGACTCCTCCCTCTCCATGACCAGACAAGTCAACGCCGTCTCCTCGTCGTGCTTCAACATCCTGTGCATGCTACGTAAGATCTTCCGGTGGATCCCCACCGAGACCAGGAAGACGGTTACCAAGGCCCTCGTCACCAGCCGACTGGACTACGGCAACTCCCTCTACGCCGGAACCACTGCCAAACTCCAGAAGAGACTCCAGCATTTCCAGAACACCTCAGCAAGACTCATCCTCGACATCCCCCGACACAGCCACATCTCCGGACACCTGAGAGACCTTCACTGGCTCCCGGTCAACAAGAGAATCACCTTCCGTCTCCTCACCCACGCACACAAAGCCCTACACGACCAAGGCCCAAGATACCTCAACAGCCGCCTCAACTTCTACACTCCAACACGCCAGCTTCGATCGACCAGCCACACCCTCGCCGCCTACCCCCGCATCCGAAGAGCCTCCACAGGAGGAAGGTTCTTCTCCTACCTGGAACGCCCTCCCGACCCACCTCCGCCAGACCCAAGACCACCTCGCCTTCAGGAAGCAGCTCAAGACCTGGCTGTTCGAGCAGTAGCGGCCCCCCGTCCCCAAGCGCCTTGAGACACTCCGGGTGAGTAGTGCGCTATACAAATGCTTTGATTGATTGATTGATTGACAATTTACCAACTACTCAGTTTGAGTGGTAACATATTTGCAAAGGGTTCTCCTTTGGATCCCTTTTCCTTTGTGAAAGTATAAAATAGTTTGTCATGTGAAGACAGTAGTCCAGGGGACCACAAACATGTGTCAAACAAACTTTTCTTTTAAAATTGTGTTCCATTGCCTTTAAGGAAAAATAGGATGCATAAAAAAAGGTTTATTTTATATAAATGTGATCACAGTCTGCAAACTCAAACACTTTACCATCCCTGTGATGGGATATAATAATAGTTGGTTTGAAAATTGCGACCTACCTCTTAATTATTGATGAGGTAGGTCAGATTGCAACCTACTACAATCTGGAATTTTACTAACCAATTAATACATGGTTGGTTCACAAAAATGTTTCCTTTCACAAAAAGCCACTGCCCTATACGTGACCACATTTTGGGAAAAGAATTTAACTGTCTACCCCAAATTCTTGTCCTGCACCCCAGACAGCATAACAGCTACAACAACTTTCATAAATGTACTAAGTGGATCCTGCTGAGCAGCTGGAATAACATCTGTCACATCCTTATTCAGTGTAAAAGGAACTAGCTTTATCTTCCCACTCTCTAATCAGGAAAAGAGTAGGAACTTCAATTTCAGGATCAGAACTTACAAACCTTCTACCTTCTTACTGGTTATGCGACACAAAGGTTAATAGTAAGTCTGTCTCATTTTATATGGCAGGTGCAAAAATCTTGTAATGTATCTGTCAGAGGTAAATGTTTTTTTTATGCAATAAAATTAAATACAAATCATATTCAATTAATTTTGTTAACATTCGCAAGTTTCACAGGTCCACAGACTGGACAGGGCAGAATATGTTTTGGGATTACAGTAATACCACAGCTGATGAACATTTTCTCTTCAAACCGGTCCCTTGCTGACTTTTGAATTCCTTTGATTTGAGGTATGACCTCACATGCAGTGTTTGACCGGGCCCTTTTTTGCAGGGTTTTCTAAAACATTTTGCCTTCTTCCTCCTATTTTCTGACCCTCTTTTTGTTGACTTTAGGACTCTGGGCAATTTACTGCTAATCAGTGCTAAAGTGTATGTGCTCTCACCCTAAAACATGGCATCATTTGTTTACACCTGTTTGACATATTTAATTTCCTTGTAAGTCCCATGTTAAGTGGTATCCCAAATACCCAGGGCCTGTAATTGAAATGCTACTAGTGGGCCTGCAGAGCAGTTTGCGCAACCCACAGAAGTAGCCTTTCAAACCAGCCTCAGGCCTGCCACTGCAATGCTTGCGTGCACAGTTATCTGCCACCTTGACTTGGCATTTAAAACTACTTACCAAGTCTTAAACTGCCCTTTTACTACATATAGGTCACCCTAAAGGTGGGCTCTAGATAGCCCTATGGGCCGGGTGCAGAGTAAGTTAAAAGGTAGGACATGTAACTGTATTGGGTGGCATGTCCTGGTAGTGACAAACATCCCTATCTTGTTTCTCACTACTGTGATGCCTGTTCCTTCCACAGGCTAACATTGGTAATCCTCCAACATGTGTTTAAATGGTAAGTCCTGATCTGAAAGGAGTAGCGCTGTCATGTTTGGTATGTTTAGAATGGTAGTAAAAAATCATGCTTACTGGTGCAGGTGTATTTTCATTACTATTTTAGAAATGGCACTTTTAGAAAGTGAGCATTTCTCTGTGCTTATAACTCTATGTACTTTGCAGCCTGACTCCAATCCATGTCTAGGGCAGAGTGACAGTTCCACTTTGTGTATACTTTCCAGACAGCCACAACACTGGAAAGGTTGTGTGTGACAAGGGAGGTATCAGCAAACGGATCGTCTTCATGGCCAGAGGAGGTGGGAAACACTTACATTTGTATAGGCTGGGACCTGCCCTCACACAAAGTGCTCATTTACCTTCACTGATGTCTGGAGCCAGAGTTGATTTGAAAGTTTCCCCTTTAAACAAAGACATTTTGAAGTATATGTGCAGGAGCTCTGACCCCACATTTTGTAGTTCACTTTTGGATCTGAACCTCTTTCAGAAGGACTGCCTGTGCTGCACAAAAGGACTCAACTAGACTGCTCTACTGTTGTTGCTCTGCTACTTGCTGGGTGGCCTAAAGGACTCACTGGAGTGCTTTTCAGCTTGTTCATCTGCTGGTAGATGCTTCATGACATTGATTCCCCAAATTGCACATTGTCAGAGGATTGCTGTGTTGCCCTGTTACCTTCCTTTGTGCCACAAGTGTCTCTCAAAATCATAGCACGTGGTAAGCACTTCAATTGCCATTTCTTTTTGGGTCAGTGCCTCCCACTTCACGAGTGCTTAGGGGATGGCGCTTCAGTGTTCATCAAAATTAAGAACACTTTGTTTGGGTTGCCGGACAGTGTGTGCCCCAGTGCTTTGCATTTCCCTTGGAGCAGCATGTGCCCCAAAGCTTTACATTTCACGGGAAGGCAACAAGTGTTTTTGACTCCTTGGGAGTAGAGTATGTTGAGCGCTTTATCTTTGCTATACTAGCTCATGTTTAGAAAGTGCATGTGGAACACTTTCCCTGTCATGAAGGAGCATCCAAAGACAAGCCCGTAGTGAGCACTTAAATTCCCATTGATCATTCAATTGCTCCTAATTGTGGTGAGCGTCATTTACCTTCATCTCAGGGACTGGTGCGTCCCTCTTGTCTGGTGCCATACGAATGTGCAGCCAGCGTGTACCTTTGGGGCTAGTGCTCTTGAGTGCCAGTGTGTGCCACCCCTGCTAAGTATGTCACAGTGCCTCCTACTCTGCTGCTATGTGGGAGCCTTGGGTCAGAGCCTGCCACAGAACTCTGAGGTAGGTGGCCCACACTCCTTTAAATAGGAGAAAGGCTGCAGTAGTTCCAGCATCTGCTCTGTGCACTGGTGGGCAGCTGCCTTTCCCTTTCTAACTGGGGTGGGTGGGGAGCAAAGAACAATGGTTTAAACCCAGATCTTTGTGACTGGGGGTTAATGTTTTTATTGTTCACCATTCCGTCCCTAATTTGTTCCTTTTTCATTTGTCGCCCTAAGTGGAAAAAGTATGCCCAGACGTGGGTCCCGTGCTCACTGTGCCACTGGATTCAAGTTAGCGTGGCTGATGAGGGGTGATTCCCCAAAACCATTCCCAGGATGCTTGTCTCTGGTCCAGGGAGGACCTGGTTTGGCAGTTCCGGCTGGACTGTTCCCATAATGAACAAGGTCAATATTGATTCGCATATGGCTGGGTCCAAACTGGGATGGCGTGGTGAGCAAAGAAAGATGGAGTAAACCAAGATCTTTGTGACTGGGGGTGAATGTTTTCCTTTTTCAGCAATTTGTCCATCATTTGTTCCTTTTGCATTTGTCACCCTAATTGGCAAGGGTATGTCCAGATCTGGGTCCCCTGCTCACTGTGCCACTAGATTCAAGCTAGCCTGGCTGATGAGAAGTGATGCCCCACAACCGGTCCCAAGATGCTTGTCTCTGATACAGGGAAGTCCTGATTTGCATATGACTGGTCCAAACTGGGGTAGGCTGGTGAGCAACAGAACGATGTATTAAACCCAGATCTTTGTTTCTGTGGGTGAATTTTTTCATTGTTCAGCATTCCGTCCATCATTTGTCCCTTTTGCCTTTCCCTGAGTGGCACACAAGGGACCAAGGGAGGTTTCCCCACCAGATTCCGCACTGTATGGGCTCCCCCCCTATAGGCCTACCTGGGGCCCTAATTCAGGATGTTCTGAGGCACTTGTTCCACAGGGCAGATCATCCAGGGAGGCCCCGGTGAACTGTTGCAGTGAAGAAGCCCTTTAAATTACTGCATTTCATACAGTAGTCACGATGGAGCTCCTGCAGCCTATGAGTTGGCTATGCACACATTCCTTACAACTTATCCAGAGTATGGAATATAGCCCTGCTAGTAGCAGGGCAGGTTCTATGGGGTCCAAGGTCCCTGATGGTTACCAATGTGCTTAGAAATGTGTTTTGAGATTTATGTGCCAATGATTATATTTGGTGTTTCTCTTGTTTTCTTGCTCTAACCAGATCAGTGCATTTCCTGCTCTGTTTTTTTTCTTTATATTTCTTTATTAATTTGATAGGTTAACATAGGGTAATACATATGCATGTAGACTCTTTAGAGGCATTGTTAAGTAATTATTGTGGTTTCAATATAGCCACCAGATAACACACAGTTGCAGCTTCAGTATGCTCTAAACTATTGGGGTGTCGGCATCTTGTCTGCTGCCTGAGGTAGATAGAGACTTATTATTATTGCCTGTGTTGGCAGTCTGCACGTTTGTGCATGACATACTAGGGATGAATAGAATTGGATATATAGGGAGGGAGGGGAGAGGGATAAAAAGGAGGAGGAAATGGGCGAAAGGCTAGGTGTTAACTGTGTGAACTTGCCCAACAAATGTCCTTGGTATTTCTGGTCACTGTCCTCATGCCACAAAGCATGATTTCTGCTTGTGGATTAGGTGTGCCTTCAACAAATTGCATCTATGGTACTGAGCGTCAGTTCGTTGAAAGAATCTATCTTTTCCAGCATGAGGTACGCTCTAAGTATCATGTACTACTGTATGAGGTCGAATCAGCCATTTCTGGTTAAGAGTACGGGCCATTCCAAGATGTTTGCCCATTCTTTATCAGTACTAGGGTTATGAAGATCAGTGTCCCAGTGGTGCCTGAGGGACGTAAGGCACTGTGCTTCTTGTGTTTGCAAGGATTCTGCAAACCATCTTATGAGGTGTCTCCTTGTGCCCGTTATGTGAATGTATTGAATAGTGTGGTGCGTCGTGGGTTCCTGTGTCACATCTCCCCACAACGTCCACAATGTCATGATCAAGGAGGTATGGAGTAGGAACTGTCCTTGTGGCAAGCAGTGCTCTGTCACCTGCACATCAAAGGGCGTTAGTTGCCCGTCGGGGTGAAGGTCACCTAGTGTCTGCAGTCCCACCTCCCCCAGGCAGATCCATCCTGGTGATACCACTTCATCTTCTAGGTGTGCCCAGTATGGGCAAAGCGGATGTCTATGGGGTTGTGTTATTGGTAAGATATAGAGTATGCTTGAAGCATCTGTAAGCCACCGCCAGCATCAGCTGATCAGGCTCTACACATTTTCTCCCAGGATGGAATAGACGTAAGATGGATGAGGGTGTCCAGGCTCGCAGATGTGTGGCCATTTCTCCCAGACATTGCTAGCTGACCCATTTGGCCACTGATTGCAGCTGCACTGCCAGGTAGTAATGCTCCATATTTGGCTCTGCAAGTGCCCCAGGCCCACCGGTAAGTATAGCTTAGAGTTTGCGACTCAGCAACATGTACTATACCAGATAAAGTCCCTCATAGTGAGTTCAAAAGAGCGGAAGACCGGGAATCAGATGTAGAGCAGCAGATTAGGGAAAAAGTATAGAAGTCAGGGCAGTACCACCATCTTATGTAGATCTATGCAGCCCATAACTGTTAGAGGTAGGCTCTGCCAGAAGGTCATCTGTGACTTGATAGTACTCATCGCACACAAGAGATTACCGTCCATCAAGTCTTCAGGTTGATGATAGATCCTGACCTCCAAGTGGCGGAAGACAGCAGGTTGCCACTGCACGCTCTCTCCATTAATAACCAGTTCTGCATCTGAGGCAAGCCAGCCAAATGGATACAGACAGGATTTTTCCCAGTTGACGCACAGGCTGGAAAGAGATGGGAAGTCAGCAAGCATTTTTGCAATGTCATCGCAGGGCACCCTGATGTCCCCGACATAGAGGAGGATATCATTCACATACAGAGAGACCCAGTGTATCCCGTCCCCCACTGGGATCCCCCAGTTCCCTCCGCCTCTGAGGAGGGCTGCATCCAATGGTTCTATGCCCAAGGACAACAGTTGAGGGGAAAGTGGGCATCCACGCCTAGTGCCGCGACCGATGGTCACCGGTCCTGATAGATATGGACATGTCTTAATTCTGGCTGTGGGGAGGCTGTACAGAAGTCTGATCTGGCGATGAAAGTGATCACCAAGGCTGTATCAAGACAAGGCGGCAAACAAGTATTCTCACTCCAGCGTGTCGAACACCTTCTCCAAGTCGAGCAGTTTGTACCCTGATTGTGGCCATTGGACCGTTAAGTATCAGGCTATACGGAAGAAGCGGCATAGGTTGAGGGATGTGCTATGATATGGTACAAATTCATTTTGGTAGGTATGCACCAGTGTGGGAACAGGGGGTACAGGTATTCTTCGAATACTTTAGCCAGAATTTTGTGGTTAGTATTGAAGCATGATAATGGGCGGTAGGAGCCTTACAAATCAGGGTCTCTATCCGGCTTGGGTAAAGAGACAAGCAGGGATTCCCGCATTGACTCCGTAAGCAGTGATGTCTACAAAGATGCCTCGCGCAGGGCCAACAGGCGAGGAGCTAACTTTGAGGCATATGCTTTATAATACTCTGCTGCTAGATCATCTGGGCTGGGTGTCTTCCCCATGGCCAGCGCTCTAACGGCCTCTTGGACCTCTCAAACCGCAATTGGTTCTTTCAGCTATGCCCTCTGCAGTGTCATAACAGTGGATAGGGAGAGAGGGGAGTGGAACCCATCCAGCGCAACTGGATCCATACTGACGATTGAGCCATGCAATGTTGTGTAATGCTTGATAAACTGACAATGGATCTCCTATCGAGTATGAAACAGATGGCCCAACCCTGAGTGCAGCAAGGGAAATGGTCCCTGCATGGCTGCATCTGCTCCTGTCTGACCTGCCATGCCAGTAGGCATCCTGCTTGATCTGCTGTGGCATGGGTGCAAGCAGAATGGGCAGCATAGTTTAGGCAGCATAATCATTCCAATAACTCTGCAACGTCAAGTCTCACCTCATCCAAGCTCCTTGTGCCATCTGAATCCATTACCCCAGCAGTCTCAAGTCAGAGGAGCATCTGCTCGAGGCGCATCACATCCGTGTCTAGTTTCCTACAAATACCCCAGCTAAGGCACAGGAATTGGCCAAAAATCACAACTTTGTGTGCTTCCCATTCTATCCCTGTATCAGTGCCCGAACCTGTATTGGTGTCAAAAGTGTTTAGAGATGCACAAAAGGGTGAGTCTTCCAGCGCCACCGGCTGGAGGTGGCAGACATACGCTATGCTACACTTCACCAGGAGAAGGTGGGGATTTTGATCCCAATGAGTCCGCACCAGGGAATCTGTGTGGCTGCACCTAGGGAGCACATCCGCCAATCCTACAAAGTGATTGTTACGGACATGGAGATCATGTGGTGGGGAGTAAAAGGAGTAAACCTTTATCCTGGGATTTTGCGCTCGCCAGAGATCGGTTAAGTGCCAGTGGTGTAGCCAGTCACCAAATATATGGGCATGAGATGTAGCTGCCACGTGTGGAAGAGGGGAAAGGATCTGTCTAATGTTATGTCATGTACTGCATTAAAGTCCCCTTCTATTAGTCAGGGGAGTGTACTCCAGTGTGCCAGTGTTCTAGACAGGGAATTTCAAAAGGATGCCTGATCTGAGTTGGGGGCATATACTGTTCCGAGTATTATGTGTCTTCCATCCAATCGGCCTCCTTCAAAGACATAGCGTATGTCTGCATCTCTCACTGACTCTTCAACAGCAATGGGAATGCCTGACCGCAAACTTATAAGCATCCCCATGGCATATGATGAGAAACCTGTAGCATAGACATGTCCGTGTCATCTACATTGGAGTCAGTAAAACCCAGGCAGCATGAGGTGCATCTTCTGTAACAGTGCTATATGTGCTGCTGACCTGCGCTTAAGGTAGGAATAAGTGTTGTGGCGGCACAAGGGTGTGTGCATTACCCTTTCAATGTGGGTGATTATGTAAACAGTCAACATGTGCCATATGGGTGGGTGCATGCATGCACGCAGGTGCCGCTGCATATATAGGAAGGGGGCGGAAGTCCTGTTCAGGGACTGCAGGTGGAGGACACACCTGTTTGCCTATGCATCGCCAAACTGTTGGAGATAACATTTCTGAAATAATAAAAAAAAAACGAACAATTATAAATGGGGTTAGAGCAGAGGGACAACAGGTATCCACCCAAACTACTAGGAATGTCCAGTATCAACTAACTGCTGATTTGGCTGAGGTTTTAGGTAATAAGGTTTGTTGGGGGCATGAGGTGATTATTTGTGAGCCCCAACACTGCACCATGGTGAGCTCACAGTGCCATACATCTGGTACAAGACTAGGCCAGAGATGGGGTGACTAATAAGTTAGGCATCAGTTCAACAGATGTTTGACAGAGCTTGCTTCTCTGAGTTGCTAGAGGCTGGAGTACAGTGAACAGTCTATTTCAGTATACAGCATTCAGCAGAGTTCCTGGCCTAGAATAGTTCATCTGCAATGCGCGGTGTTATGCTAGGAGTCAAGGAGTGAAACCAAGGACAAAGTAGAAGAGAACCATCTCCTAAAAAGAATGGAGAATCTCCATTATTTTTAAGAGATGGTTCTCTTCTTTCTTTTTAGGAGATGGTGGTTTCACTCCTTGACTAGAGACACATTTTTTTTGAAATTCTTTCACACGGGTATGAATATATTTTTTTTAAACAAAAGGTGATTCAATGTCAAATACCACACAATAATTGTTGGTTATGTCTTCGTGGATATATAGGGGTCTTTTTTAATCAACATATTCAAGGTCCTGAGGATGGTCACAGACATAATTAGACCGAAACATCGACTACTACACCTGTTCCTTACTTCAATGTATTGTAGGCAATGTTTGCTTTATGTAAACTCTTCTGATTGCCTTAAAAACATTTTGTGAAAAGGTGTCCACAATTGTAACTGTGAAGGATTTTTAATCTCATGTAACCATCACTTCTGGCTACATTGTGTTGCTTTTTATGTACCCTTTATAAACGAATAATCTTAAATCAATACTAAATCACTTTTTGAATATATACACCCGTGTTTCTTCTGATTCTTTCCTTAATGATTTACTCATTGATAAACTAATTAAATTGCTTCCTAAATAATCTATTTGTGAGTTACTTGAATAGAGTTTACCTAAATCGCACTAATCAACTATTGGTGAAATATCTTTGAACAATTCCCTTGTAGGAGCACTTATCTGCTCATACTAAACTGCCCAAGCCGTCAGGGGGCTATGGGGTTTCCCATTTTTTGTGATATAGCTTTCCATAGGGGCCAATGCAGTTTTTGGCCATTTATTTGGATACTGCCATTGCCCCAGAGCATCCCTTTGGCATGTAAGTGGTGGTTTATACCCAGGAGGCAATAGGCACAATACCATGCTTTATGTGTTGCCGGTAGCAAGGGGTGCGAAGGAGATAGGTAGGGAAAGTGATCTCCATAGAGGGAATCATGACTGCCATCCCACTTGAGGAGTGATCATTCTGTTGCGACCCATTGTAGGGATCCTGCGTTTCAGGTAGAAGGCAAAGCAAGTTGTGAAAGGTGTAGGGCTTGAGAGCAGTGTTCTATGGACGGTAATCCCAAGCCACCTGAGGAGCGGCGAGCCATGAATTTAGATTTGGCTGGACATGGGCGGGTGGTGCCTCCGAAAAAGGCCCGTCTCCGAGTCTCTATGTGGCGCAGAGTACCAAGGAACACCACTATGGGTAGCATCCCCAGAGTGTGCGTTAAGCGCAGCAGCGTGACCATTTGTACAGCTTACAGTCTGCCCCACATGGAGAGTCCCAGGAGGGACCACTTATCAAAATCAGTTTTAATTTGTGTAATTAGGGGCATCATATTATCTGCAACCATACTGTCCTGGCCCCTGTTAACCAGGACCCCACAGTATTTATGTCAGGATGATTTCCAGCAGAAGGGGTAGCCATGGATTGAAGCCTATGTGGTTCCTGAGGAGAGTGGAAGGGCCTCGCTCTTATCCCAGTTCACCTTAAATGCGGATAAGGCTGCGAAGCCATCAATGACCTCCAGCATTGCTGGTAAGGAATGTGGGATATCTCTGAGGGTAAGGAGAATATTGTCGGCATATAGGTATATTTTTTATATGCCATCCGCAATGGCTATACCTGCTGTACGCAGCGAGTGACGGATGAGAGATGCTAAGGGTTCCATGGCTAGCAGGAATAGAAGAGGAGAGAGTGGGCAACCCTGGCGTGTGCCTCTCATAATCTGTAAGGTACCCCATAAGAAATCCCCACAGTTAACCTGGGCGACCTGGCAGTCATAGAGCAGGTGGACTTTGAAGATAAACTGGTCTCCTAGGCCAAAGCATTTTATGGTGGCGAAATGATATCCCCAATCAATGCGGTTGAGCGTTTTTTCTGTGTCCATGGAGGGGGCTACTGCATCATCTGGTAGGTCTTTTGCAGTCCATAAAGTGTGGGCCACTGTATGAAGATGGTTTCTGGAGGAGCGAACTGTGTATTGTGGATGAGGGATAGAATTACCTTACTTAGTCTTGCCACTAGGATACTGGCCTGTATTTTAATGTCTCCGTTTAGAAGGGAGATAGGCTGGTAGCTGCCACTAGAGAGTGGGCCCCTTCCCGGTTTTGGTTTGACTATGATCACTGCCCTGTTAGAGATTGGACCTAGGGATGCAGTCTCCAAGGCCTTCTGCAGGGTAGCGTGCATAGTTTCCATTGTCTCTTCCCGCAACCATTTGTTATATTTTGCAAGGAACCTGTGTTTACCTGGGAATTTATGGTAGGGCAATTTAGCAATGGCTGCTGCAATTTCCTCTTTCTGATGTCCCCTTCCAGTATGCAACAAACACGGCAGCTCAATGCTCTAAAGGAATGCGGTCAGCTGTTCCTTGTTGGCCGGAAAATCAGGGGTATACAGTCTTTTATTAAATTATGCAAATTCATCGACTATATCTTTGGGTCGAGTGATAACTTTTCCGGTCGCAGTTCGAATGGCAGGGATAGTCTTAGTTTCCTACAGGAGGTCACTGATGCCTTGGTATCTGTCAAGTAAGAAAACTGGTGTGTCCGCAGTTGGTTCTTGCCCTGGGGCAAGTGATATCTCTGGATGTTTAGGCGCCATGGTTTGCTGCCAGGAGAGGCTTGGCCTACATCTAGGGCTAGCAAGACCGGGGAGTGGTCGGCGAGTGGAGCATCTAATAAGCAGGACTCACTAACAAGCACGACTACAGAGTGGGATACAAGAAAATAGTCCAGTCTAGATTCAGTGCCTTGGACTGGTGATAGAAAGGTATACTCCTGTGCTGCCAGGTGGCAGAGGTGCCAGTGAGTACCAGGCCATAGTCTGAGGCTATGTTTCACCAACAGAGCTCTGTCCCCCTCATTTCCCTTGTCCAAGGGTCCTGTCCCTTCTAGTACTGTGTCACTGGCAAGGATCCAGTTACCTCAGATGACATATTGAGTTGCCCCTATCTCAACCAATAGCCAGTTGAGGTGGAGGAAAATGGAGCGTTTCATTCCTGTCTGGGCCTAGACTGACCCACGCACTAGGACCTGTCCCCCAATTTCAGTTTAGCAAATATATATCTGTCATCTGGGTCAGACCATTTTTTGACTATGGTGACAGTTAGGGTTTTGCGGAAAGGTATAGCAATGCCTCACTTCAAGGGTGGCCTCCCGCTGCGATTAACAACTTTGCCCACCCATTCGCGAGTGGAGTTTGTCGGACTCCAAGGAGTCTAGGTGCATCTCTTGTAAGAGAGTGACATCTGCCTTTTATGACTGCAGGTAGGAAAGCACTTTCTTACATTTGATGTAGTGTGTAAGACCATTGACATTCCGATAGAGGATGCACAATGGCTCGGGGGAACAGGGGGTGGGCACTGCCATCTACATCCTGAGAGGTGTTAAGAAAGTGCGGTCATTAATGGCAATTGATAAGAGGATAGGGCATTGGTATGTATGGGAGGGCATAGTCAGGGGACCGGGTTGAGGCTTATATGCGGCGCATGTGGGGGGAAAGCAGGTAGATACAGAAGAGGGTGGGGTTAGGGACAATGTAGGGTTAGGTTAGGAGAGTAGAGAGTGGGAGTAGGTGTGATTGAAAGCAGGACCACCAATTGAGGGAGGGAGGGGAAAATGAGAGAATGAATGGAAAGAAAAAGGGGGGATATGAGGGAGAAGGGAATGTGAGAGAGTAAAACAAAGATTGGCGGTGGAGGCGGGAGGCAGGCAAAGTGTGATTGGGCAAGGAAAACAAACACGTGGACTAGGATGTTATCTGATGTCCCTCAGAGGTTTGAGGGAGTTGTCGGCCAGATGTCACCTAGGGTCTTGTTAGATAGAAGGGGGAGGCTAAGGGAAGGGGAGAGGTCAGTATGGGGGAGAGAAGGAGAGATTGCGCTTAGGAGATGCACCTGTGGGGAGTAGTACTGTTTGCTGCGGGTCTAAGCTTTTGGGCTATTACGTGTCGGGGGCCCATTCGGGCAGCAGAGCCATTCAGGAGATATACTAGTTTGCCGCTGAAGTGGCCGGTTGGGTTAGCAGCCGATCGGGCAAGCGGGGGAGGCAGAGAAGTCAGACCTAGTATCCCACACTGAGGGAGAGATGTCAGTAGGATATCAGTGACTGAGCAGGGCAGATGAAAGTGATGAGAAAAAGGGGGAAGAGACCATAGTCTTGTGCATTGCCAGTGGTCCTGGATAGTGTCTGCAATGCTGGCACTCTGGATCCTACCAAAATGTGTGGGTGATGGCTATATAGGTGAGGTGGACATGCTCCAGGGGGGTCCAAGCTGGGGTAGTGGAGGGGGCAGGGCCCGGGTGTCACACAAGGCTAGAAACATAAGTCCTGCATTAAGGTTTTGCTGTGCATGGCAGGCAGGGGTGGGTGTAAATATGATTGCATAGGGTTGGTTCAGGGCCAGGAGCCGAAGAGGTGAGGAGCCCAGTAAGATCGCATTATTGGTAGGCATGTGCCGCATCGGGGGGAAGGAAGAGATATGTACTCTTTGGGTCGGCAGCATCTAGACGATCAGAATCACAGAGTCAGATGAGCACAGGGTCACGTCTACTCTGCATTCCGGAAGTGGGCAGGGGGATTATTGGTAATGGTACTCAAGGGGAAGGCGTGGTGGCCACGTAGGGCATCATGGAATGTTAGGGTCTCAATATTGCTCTTTCGCTAATCACAGATGTGTGGACATATGGCAACAAGGTAGTATATAATTTACCATTGGCAGTTAAACATTTAGAATGAACATTTTAGGTAGACAGAGAGAAAAGATGAAACAGTAGATAACAAGTAATCTGCTGGTCTTGTACATGGGGTGATATAGGCAGCTAGTGGCAATGAGAGATATTGCATATGGAAGGCTCCTGCATCTCTCTAGTGTGGCCAGATTTAGGGTGAGGAGGCTCCCACCATCGTGGGTCAGCCCTCAGCTGACAACAGAAGAAGACTGGAGTGTGGAGCGGGGGGATAACCCACAACAGATGCAAGCGGGGGAAGTAGTCACGGTAGCTTGCAGGCTCCCAGGCCTTGTAGGGGGGAGTGCAGAAGGATGGTGTAACCCGTCAGGTAGGCTTGTAGTACTATGCAGTTAGGGCCAGGCCCTTCTCGTCATGGTATCATCCACATGAAGGGCCCTCTGGTGTGCCTGTTGGCAGCTCCGTCTGCACAGGATCTGCTCCCAACTTCTCATAAGTGTTACTTCGTAAGGGGCAGAGGTCGCACTGCACCGAGGTGAGAAGGTAGTATCCGGGACCCCTTCATGGCAAAGGCGCTGAGTTAGGCAGTGACGCTCACCTTGAGATGGTCCTGGGTGGCAGACGTAGCCCTGTGCCTGGGGCCGCATTCTCCGGGTATGTTGCATTGCCCATGCAATACCAATGGCCTAGGGGTCCCTCCAGGCCATCTGTAGTGGGTCGGGAAGGGCCGTCCAGTGCTGGGCTGGCGTCACTGCACCTCGAGAGCAATGGCCGCCCTCTTCATTGTAGGCCTGCTCTGAGATTCAGCAGGCAGGGCTTGTGAAGTACTGGGTATTTTAAGCCCAGCGGTGCAGGGGAACACACCCTATGACTTCGGGGTTCTTCCTGTTTCAGACCTACAGAAACACAGAGTCTTCTGGGTGAAGTCAAAGATCAGTTTATTGGCTGCAGACCAATTACAGGTATCCTAGAAGTACAACAGCGTGTATGTTCTCAGGAGACTGCTGAAAATAATAGAAACGGGCTTCTTCTTAAATACAGAATATCCTGCCTCAGGCATACATTACTTAGTTTACGATATGGCCATTACATGTAAACGAAAAGGCAGAGTCATGATGACCATCCCACATTCCAGTTAAGCCAGCCCGTAATTATTTACACAGCAAGGTTCAGATCCCACATCAGATATCGATAGGCCCCAATAAACATGAACATCTCCTGTTTGGAAAACAAGCCATAAAGCAGGAACAGTCAGGTGCGAAAGAGATTAGCTGGAGGCTTGTGTAGGATGAAAGGACTTTATGGTGTGTCAAGCCCTGATGCTAATCACAGGTGGCCAGAGGACGGGGAACTCGTGAGACCAGTTTGACCTGGGGCAGCGGAGCCAAGCTGCCCAGGTCACAGAAAAGTCAAAGAAAGGCACATGTGCTCTAAAAGGCCCGTATTGGCTTCATGCTATATAGCCTATGTGAGGGCAACCATAAGATGGCCACCGATGCAAAATGGAACCCACGTAGTGATGTATAATAACGTATACACAGTGCATTCATAGCTAAAACGTTACACAAAGCACTTGTACATACCGCATTAACCATTCGCAGTTCACTATTACCCGGATAGACAGGGGTAGGGCCCTGCCTCCTACGCGGTCCCAAATTCTAAAGTACGACAGACCCTCCTTTTGCCCTTACATAGGCAATAACTATACTCATTTCAATCCGAGTCTAGGTCAATATTCATGAAGTCATGGAGATGTTGCTGTAGCATCATCCTATTACTTAGCTCGTCCCTCGATACAGGTTTCCTTACACATAATGTAGCACAGAGGCCACATATCGCAGGAGCACACTGTATGCACAGACAGAACAGGAAAAGGATGGCTAAGACCATTCCAATGACCATCAGAACTTTCCAACCCCAGGCAGATATCAGTTCCCAGAACCACCCCACCAGTGACCAATCTCCTTTATCCACGTGTATGGACTCAGATATTTTATGTAGTTTGGAGATGGCTTGATAAACTGTTGGAGCGTTGTCTGGTATGAAAATGCAACAACTAGATTGGATAACCTTACATACCCCACCGCGGTCTGCAAGTATGACGTCTAGAACCATGCGGTTCTGCAAAGTCATGAGGCGATCCGCTTGGAGCTCAGCTGTCAAATTACCAAGGGCACCAGCCGTAACATTAACAGTGGATTCAACCACACGAGTCAGTTGTCTCAAGTTCCTACTATTGACCATAGGTCCCCAAAACGGCAGGAAACCCAAAAAGAAATCTCCCGCTTCCTGACCGGCAGTATCCTCCTTACTAATCATGCCTCTCACAACTCTTGTCTTGTGATAGTCAGAGGCGGCAGTGAATGTTGGCGGTAGCAGATTTGCAATATAACCTGTGCCCGAGAAATCAGGGGGCAACCATTTATATGCTCGGTCATTGCAGATAAAATATGTACCCTTGGCAGCCAAAAACGCAGGGGAAAAATGTGACGGAAAAGTGTACGTTTCAGTACAGTCACTTCTTCCCAGTTGAGCTCTAGGATTCTGACCATTACCTTGCAAACAGAACCGACCTATGTGGGGTACGACCTAGATTGGGGATGACATTTTTCGCTGTCTTTCACCCAGACTAATACTATACCCCGTCGCGTTCCACCCTACATAAGCTCTCAACTCTTCTTTGGGAATGGATGAGTATGCATCGATATCTCTACTCATATCGGCAACTCCTTTCCTTAAAGCTTTATTATTGGTGCTAGGTCTGATGGAACGCGGTTGTCGCGGGGAGAACGCATCTAGTGCATAGAGAAACATGGTCTGGAATGCCCATGGCGATCCATTGTAACTATACGGCAGCACTAGATAGGGAATACCCTTGTTAATGGTATGTGGCATTAAACCACACACCCAACAATTTGTTGTATTCATGACTAGTTGGTGCTGGTGCAGGAGCTGAATAAACGAGTTGTTCACAAACTCTGATCGTCTAGCTTGTTCATGTTCAGGCAGAGGGTGAAAAGAGTGTGAGGAGATAGTAGGAGGAGGTATAGGCTGTACAGTGGGTGCAATGGGCTCTTGAGAGGAGAAGAATACAAATCCTACAGTAAACACTATCATACTACATAATACAAACAGGCATAAAAATACAAAACGTTTGCGCTTCATTATTTTACACATTCTTGCTTTAAAGTTCATTTCCTCAGCGGGTCTCTCCATCTTGAAAAACTCCATCCTCTAATCGTGCCGCTCGCGGCGGGTGAGTATCTTCTGCTAAGGAGTACACCTGTCAGTCCAGGGAACGCCCGAGACCAACCAGAACCGTCGACCTAACGTCTTCGGCCCTATACCCCAAAGTCTTGGCCCCGCGACCCTGCGGCTGAACCCGGATGGTGGTTCGAAAAACAAAAATCAAGAAAGTCCTTCAGATGGGAGAGCTCTGGTTATCAAAAAATAAAAAGGGTAAGGAAAAAGGATATTTATTTGTCCATAGGCCTTGGTCTTAGATTGTAATGGAGACGGCCAGGTACTGTTTGATCTTGGAACAAGAGTTCAGGCTCTGTAGTGTCCAATCGAATTGACGGTGGCACAGCTTCTTGCAAAATATCGTCACTTTCCTGCGCTGAAGTTGTGCCTTTTATGCGTGCATCACTGAACGGCACAAAATGAGGTACAGTGTCTGTTTCAGAGTCAGCGATACCCTCCTGGACCCACTGGTCATACGGCAGAGGCAAAGGGATCCTCTTCACGTGGGCGCCGTGGATCCAGTTCCTTTTTCCCTTTACTCGAACAGCTGATCTTGTAGACAGTAGCACGAGATGAGGGCCGATCCAACGAGGCTCATCGTTGCTCTTGCGCTGGAAGTTTTTCACCAAGACCCACGTGCCAGGGTCGATAGGGTGTCCTGGAGCCTCAGAGGCCGGGGAGAGAGTATCGTGCACGTGTTGGTGTAAAACACGCAGTTTAACCGTCAAATCATACAAGTAATCAAGCAGTACTGGGTGTTCGATTTCACTGAATTACGTCGGTCTTGGCACACCCCATACATTGGCCGGGCGGCCAAAAACGACCTCGTAGGGACTAAGTCCCACTCGTGAGTGTACAGTCATTCTGGTGGACAGGAGTGCTAGAGGCAGAGCGTCAGGCCATTTAAGACCTGAGCTCGCTTGAATTTTGGCCAGTTTGAGTTTTAGAGCACCATTGTAGCGCTCTACTAATGAAGCTGATTGGGGGTGATTTGCAGCGTGAAATTTCTGCCTTATACCTAGTCCCTCACACACATTCTTCATCACTTGGCCCACAAACTCACTCCCATTATCACTTCACACCATTCTTGGCATTCCAAACCTAGGGAAAAATTCCTTCACAAGGGCTTTGGCTGTGGATAGAGCAGTGTTATCTTTTAGAGGATAGGCCTCTATCCATTTTGAGAAAGCGCAAACAACCACTAATACGTATTTCAGGTTGTTGCACCTTTCCATTTGGATAAAATCCAGCTGCAAAACTTCAAATGGATATGATGAAGGCGCAAAATGACCAGCTGGAGTTGGGGTTCCCCTCCCAGGGTTGTATTTCAAGCATACCATACAATTCTTGACCACATTCTCTGCACACTTAGGAATTCCAGCATTCTGCCATACTGGAGCCAACAACTTACAGATTCCTTTCGTACTGATATGTGCCCTTCCATGTGCCATAGTAACCACTGGAAGCACATATGCATCAGGTAACAACCATCGCCTATGTTCTGACAAATCAATCCAACAACCATTCTCATCCAACTTACCCATACTTTCTCTCCACTTGCTTAACTCTTTCTCTGTGGCTTCAGCTTGAAGGGACTTTACACTCTCTATTGTGTTTTCACACATTCCAACATCACCAACCCATCTGGCAGGGCCTGCAACATACATTCGAGTCTTCACATCTCTTGCTGTTTCTTTCGCGACTTCATCAGCAAACGCATTACCACGACCAACATCATCAGTGATTTTCTTATGCGCACTGCATTTCATAATCGCAACTTGCAACGGTAGGGTCAGCGACTCAAGGAGATCATTCACCAACTTGCCATTCTGAATCTTAGCTCCATGCGAAGTCAGGAACCCACGTTCCTTCCACAATCGCCCAAAACTATGAGCCACACCAAAGTCGTACTGGCTATCCACATATATGTTCACTTTCATTCCTTCAGACAACACGCATGCTCTCGTAAGGGCAATCAATTCTGCTGCTTGAGCCGAATTTTGTGGCACACGCGCAGTTTCCACAATCGTGTGCAAAGTCGTGATAGCATATGCAGCAGTCGTATCACCATTTGGAAGTTTGAAACACGAACCATCCACCCATAAAGTACCATCACACTCAGTCAGGGGAGTATCTTTAAGATCCACTCTCCCTTTCGTCTCTTCTTCTGTTCTGAACAGACAATCATGTTGCTCAATCTCATCTAGGTCTGCTGGGATTGGTAATAGTGTAGCTGGATTCAACGTGTTGTATCTCTTTATGTGTATATGATTTGCTAACAGTGTCAGCTCATAACCAGATAATCGTGCACTAGTTAAGTGTTGTGTCTTAGTCCTGTTTAACAATGTGTCCACAGCATGTGGAACCATAACAATCAATGTATTATCCATTACTAGGCCAGCAGACTGTCGAATAGACATAGCTGCGGCGGCTGTGGCTCTCAGACAACTTGGCAATGCCCTCGCTACCGGGTACAAGGTTGACGAAAAATATGCGCATGGACGCGGTCTGTCGCCAAAAGGCTGTGTTAACACTGATAATGCGCAACCATCTTTCTCATGAACATACAATGTAAAAGGCTTGCTGTAGTCAGGGGTACCCAACACAGGAGCTGAACACAATGCGTTGCGCAATTCCAAAAAACTTTTCCGACACTCTTCAGACCATGGGATAGGATTCGGTGTATCTTTGCATGTTAATGCTAACAAAGGTTTTGCCAACAAGGAAAAATTAGGAATCCAATGCCTACAGTATGAAGTAATGCCCAAGAAAGCACGCACTTCTCTCTGTGTTCTTGGCACACCCAACTGTGCAATGGCTTGAATTCTTTCTGGGGTCAGTTTCCTTCCCTCCTTCGATAAGAGATGACCTAAGTAGGTCACTTCTTGTCGACAATATTGCAGCTTTGAGAGAGACACTTTGTGATGGAAGGCAGACAAATGACGCAACAATGACAAGGTAGCTTCTTTGCAAATCTTTTCGGTATTCGCGGCGATTAGTAAATCGTCAACATACTGAATAAGGATAGCGCCGCTGGGTAAAACCAGTGCATCAAGCTGCGCTTTTAAAGCCTGACTGTATATTGATGGACTTTCACAGTAGCCCTGGGGAGCGCGTTTATAGCGGAAACTGCGACCTCCTAAACTGAAGCCAAAAATGTCTCTGCTCTCCTCTGCAATTGGGATGCTAAAGAAAGCATTCTTTAGATCGATTACTGAGAACCATGCAGCGGAGGCTGGAATCATGGTTAACAAGGCAGTTAGATCAGGGACAACTGGAAACTGTGGTACAACAATCTTATTAACCTCCCTAAGATCAATCGCAAATCTGTAAACAGGTGGCTGTGAAAGGTCCGTTCGTTTTAAGACAGGTAAAACAGGACTATTGCAAACGTTGCCTCTTGTCTCTTCAATTACACCCTTTTTAATCAAATCACTGACAATTGCTAGCAATGCTTTCTGACCTTCATTGGAGATCTTGTACTGGGGAATACGTGGCAATCTGACATTGGCTTTTAAAGTGACCACATATGGCGGTATTTCCAAAAGACCCACATCATTGGGACCAGTAGCCCAAAGGACATCCGGAAGGGATGACAATTCAGGTGGCATTGCATTCTTAGACAAATACATTGGGGAAATCACTTTCTTGCCTAATGTAAGTTGTACTCCTGAGGGGGAACAATATAGCGTTGCATGCAATCTTTTTAGCAAATCTAATCCTAGCAAATTTTCACCACAACCTGTTGTTAGGATGAGGGGTGCTTTTAGCTCACAAGGTCCAACAGAAAGAGACATAGGACTAGAAATCGGGTTCCTAACTGGGGCGCCAGAAAAACCTACTGAGACATTCATTTCGCCAGACAAAGGCGCGCCAGGGAGTTTTGAATGCATGATTGAACTCTTTGCAGCACCAGTATCCAGCAGAAAGGGCTCCGTTATATTTGCTGTAGTTACTTTAACATAAGGTCCGCTCTGATCCACTGGTACTGAAACAACTCCCTCTCTCTGTCTACGGCGGTCCTAGTAATCATTATCTTCTACATTGTCATCTTCTGCATAATAATCATTATTGTAGTACTGAGCTGTATTACCAGTCGCGTTGGCTTGCTGATCAAAGCTATTTATGGTATTTTGAGGCAGAAGAGGACGCGCGTTCTGGGGAATATTTCCACGCCCTCTACCCCTAGGAGCTTGCTGACCACCTCTACCTCTTGCGCCATACGCATTACTGTTACGCTGCATTAATGTAGGGCAACTATATTTAAAATGACCTTCCTCTTTGCAATATGAACATTGGTTGGGACCTACAGGGATTTGTGGTTGATAATACCCGTTCATTTGCTGATTATTCTGAAATTGTTGGGGTTGCTGATAGATACCTTGTGTTTGCCTATAGTTACTCTGTCCTCCACGTGGCGGATAAGCCTGCTGCAAGAGGACCTTTGTTTTTAGTTCTTTCGTTTTCTTATCTGTTCTATCCTTCTCATCTTTGTCTCTATTCTCATAATACTGTGCAGTAGCCAGTATTTGCGCTGAAGAGGAAACAGCCCAAGAACTTTCTGAATCTTTTAATTTCTTACACAACTCGGGAAGTAGATTCTGCACAAACTTATCAACAAATAACCGTTGGCCACCTTCAGTGCTCATGTCTTGACCACTGTGGTCGATAAACGTTTCTTCAAACCTGGTAAAGAAATCAGACACTGTCTCATCTTTCTTCTGCTTACATGCGGATAGTTTATCCCAATTTACGCGCATCGCGGGCATTATAGTTTTCATGTAGGTAATAATTCGACCAGGGAGCTCTGCTACCAAAGGTTCAGGTTTTGCACCACCAACTTGTCTAGCGTCTGCAGCAATGATATTAGCCCATGTACCCCCTAGCTCTGCAGAATGATCCGTATTACGAATGGATCCCCATAAAGGCTGTGGAACAACATTCCCGAACAACATATCTATGTCAGCCAAATTCATGACACACGATTCTGCAGTTTGGGATAACTCCTTATAACAACCGGTAGGGTTTTTACGGGGGTCAGGCAATGTCTGTTTAAGCGCTATTACTTCAGATCGTTTCCAAGGGACATGCACCCAAACACGCTGAAAATGTACTGGCATAGCAGCAATACCATGAGCGGCATCAGCCGCAACAGCTTCCTTCCATACCGGAGGGACTTCTCTCATGGGGTATTGTCGCGCTTTTCCCTTTCTCCCCACAGGGAAATCCTGTGTAAACAACGGCTGTTGACAATCATCATTCCTCAAGGATAATAAGATCGCAACTGCTCTATTGACATCGGGGCCCACAATCGTACCTTTTCCAAAATCGAATCTCACCTGACACAACTCCTGCTGGCTTGGATCTCTACCATGATCATCCAATTCCTCACAGAGAATTTCACACATTTTCTCGAACACATACCTCTGTTTCGGGGCATCCCATTGATGAAACACATCAACAACTGATTCCACATCATAGCATGAAGGGAAACCAATCCACCTACGCGCCAGATGATCTAACACCTCTTTCTCGTCAGAATCAGGCAGCTGACTGCGCAATTGCTTACGCTGTAAGGCAGGAGTCGCTCTAGATGACCCAAAGAGAGGCGACATTAGACTAGTAACTACATTAGCTAGTCGTTGTCGTGCTGAAGGAGAAGTTGAGGCGAAAACGGGGGGATAGACAGAGGGAAGAAAAACAGATTCAGATACAGGTACCTGGGTAGTGTAAGAAGCTAGGCAAAGTCGCAGGAAGCGCGGGGGTAACAGGTAACAAAACTGGCGGCCCTTGAGAGGGCTGCAATGCAGGGATAAGAGCCAGCTGAAGAGGAGCTGGCAGCTGCGGGAAGGCTTGCGGCATATTTACTGGAGGCTGCGCATTCACAAGCTGTGGAGGTGCTGTGGCATTTTGCGCATACGGGGGTGGCGAACTTAACAAATGGGACATTAGGGAATCTTTCTCATTCTCTTTTGTCTCATCTTGCTCAAGGGGTGACAAAACAGGGTAACATTTATCAATCCCTAGTTTGCGCTGCCTATGTAACTGTTCCTTCATTTGTTCCTCCTCATTATCTTTAAATTGCACAGCTGCTTGCATCACTGACATACCTCTCTCTCTCTTATTTCTTTTCGCTAGCTTAATTTCCTTCTGTTTGCCTTCCTTTCGCCATAGGCGGAAAGAATCAAACATCGCCGGCCGGGCTTTCTTTTTAAACAATTTCACTTCCAAATTATCTAAGATATCTGTATCGAAACTACCATTTTGGGGCCATTTTAAAACACCGTCCTTTCTGGTGTATCGGATCCACATTTCATTATATGCAATGGGGCCCACGCCATGTTTTACATAAAGCTCATAAGTTGGAGTTCCAATTGGAGGAACCGGACATGAATCCTCTAACTGGAAATCCCTTCTACAACTCAAACAAAACCAATTACCAAATACACTAGCACCAGGCATCTTCGCTCACTAGTCTAGTTCCAAACTTCAAAGGATTATCGATTACGATAGTCTCGTGAATACACAAGTCCTCTGGCTTTGGGGTTTGCAAACTCCAAATCAACCAAAATTATCCGAGGGATACCAAACAAATTGGGAGACGCTCCACTTATACTTAACTGAATATCGATGATCAATGGCGTCACCAGAAGACTCTCTCGATTGTTTCGCTCTACCAAAATCGTCAAGGGTCCAAAACAGGGCGATTAATCAGGGCAGCAGTCCTTCGTAGCCGTCGGGACGCGGAGAACCTCGCAGAAAAGACCTTCGGACCACGTCGACATGCAGGGGTCGATGAAGTGGCGGCCTTCCTCCAGAATTTCCACACGAAGCTCCTCACGAACCTCTGGCTTGGACCGGTACCACTGAAATCACCCTACGTTGGGCGCCAACTGAAGTACTGGGTATTTTAAGCCCAGCGGTGCAGGGGAACACACCCTATGACTTCGTGGATCTTCCTGTTTCAGACCTACAGAAACACAGAGTCTTCTGGGTGAAGTCAAAGATCAGTTTATTGGCTGCAGACCAATTACAGGTATCCTAGAAGTACAACAGCGTGTATGTTCTCAGGAGACTGCTGAAAATCATAGAAACGGGCTTCTTCTTAAATACAGAATATCCTGCCTCAGGCATACATTCCTTAGTTTACGATATGGCCATTACATGTATACATTTCAAACGAAAAGGCAGAGTCATGATGACCATCCCACATTCCAGTTAAGCCAGCCCGTAATTATTTACACAGCAAGGTTCAGATCCCACATCAGATATCGATAGGCCCCAATTAACATGAGCATCTCCTGTTTGGAAAACAAGCCATAAAGCAGGAACAGTCAGGTGCGAAAGAGATTAGCTGGAGGCTTGTGTAGGATGAAAGGACTTTATGGTGTGTCAAGCCCTGATGCTAATCACAGGTGGCCAGAGGACGGGGAACTCGTGAGACCAGTTTGACCTGGGGCAGCGGAGCCAAGCTGCTCAGGTCACAGAAAAGTCAAAGAAAGGCACATGTGCTCTAAAAGGCCCGTATTGGCTTCATGCTATATAGCCTATGCGAGGGCAACCATAAGATGGCCACCGATACAAAATGGAACCCACGTAGTGATGTATAATAACGTATACACAGTGCATTCATAGCTAAAACGTTACACAAAGCACTTGTACATACCGCATTAACCATTTGCGGTTCACTATTACCGGGATAGACAGGGGTAGGGCCCTGCCTCCTACGCGGTCCCAAATTCTAATGTACGACAGTTGGCGCAACGCCTAGGCTCCGTACTTAACAGCAAAACAATCAGAACAAAAGGAGGAGGGGGGATATCCCGCACGTCCCTAAGTCCAAGAGGGGTCCAAAGCTGCCCCCAATAGTGCGGAAGGTGTGGTGGGTACGAATGTCCACCGCTGGGAGCCCCTTCATTCCGCAGCACGGGTGGGCACCCCCTCCCAATGTAGTCTGCAGCCTACTGAGTTAGTGTCGGCTCAATTTGTATCCCGACGAGAAGGGCAATGATAGTAGACTTATCAGACATCTGAGCCTTCACAGCAGCCTCCACAGCCCTCCTGCCTTTTTGGTCCAAGAGTCACAGCACGCATGAGGCTCCCTGAAAGCCCCAGCCACCATCTGGGGCCCCTCGTGGCATGGTTTTTGCCTTTACTTGACAACTCATACCCTAACAATAGGACACAGGGGGCAGTTTTTCATTTTTTTAAAGTTAAATTTATATCCCATGGGAGGGAACCCAAGAATTATGTGGTTCACCCTAGACAAGTGTTTCATTAATTGATCGACTGTCAGATTAATGTCATTACATAGGACAGTGCCTCCTCATCACACATTTTAAGTAACTCTGTTACACTTGCTGAAAACAGTCTGGGACTATTCTTAATTGACAAAATTGGGGTTGAGAGCCTAGCTCCAAGAATCCTGTCAATTATCTGCTCTTTGGTACTATATTTTGAAAGAAAAATCAATTTGAGATGTCTAGTCTCGTTTTTTATTTTTTCTGCACAATGTTATTCATTAGTAGGGCATTCTGTGCATTTTCTACTACAAATGTGCATGTGGATCTGTTTAAATGTTTATAATCTCAGACCAGATGATATTAATTATTGAGCTTCATTACAAGAAACAAGCGATTATTCATAGATGAGGTGCAATTCTCTATCACACCCTGGTACTCCAGCTGATTTAGGATCTCTCTGACTTGTTTCTTTGCATCATGTTTAATCGGGTATTGCCTGTGTGGTCGAGGAGTTGATATTAATGGGATTTCATGATGAGGTGACTCATCATCCCATCCAACATGTTTGCGGTAAAGTGCAGAAGCTAACACTAACGCCCAAACCTGTGCGTATGAATTTTTAAATGATTCTAGTACGAGGTCGAAGAAATCAGGTAAAATAACTCCCTCCCCCATTGGGCAATCCATTACAAAATCAGGTGGCCAAACATTTTCAGACAAAATAATATCATAAGCATATGTCAGGTTCTCCCAAAAGAGACCTTTTACCTTCCTGGCTATTTCCCCCTCCATTTGGAGTGTTATTTCGTATAAACGATGTGGGACATTTACCCTTGTATCAGGTGTTTTCACTGTGATATTCTCACTCAGCGCTGCTACCCCGATGTAATCCATCAGATTCTGATGAGTTATTTTGACTTTTGCCGTGCAGACTAGCATCATCACTGCCCATTGCTCATTCAGAAACAGACTTTTAAGCAGCCTGAGCATATCTAATTTCAATCCCGGCTACCTTTTTCTTTTTAAAGTCTTTTGTTTATCTTCCTGCTTAATGATTTAGTCCGAATTTGTGCTGTGTCTCCCTCTTTGGCTTGAATCGCTCTTCCGATCAGTGCTGTGCCATCCGTCTCTCTCCGAACATTTTTTGGATGAATACTGAAAGGAATGAGAGGAACGTGTATTAGTATCCTGGTAACTGTCAGGCTTTGTAATATTGTCACAGTTTCTCAAATTGTATTTACTATCGGTGTGCTCCTGTTGAGGAGACGCACCCCGTGACTTTGTTTTGTTTAGTTTTTTTGTTTGTTTATTATTCCATTTCTTCGTTGACAAATAGGGTGCTTGCTTAGAGTTATCCTTTTCAGTATTGCTCCTGCGTATTGGTTGCCTTGGTCTGCTCCCAGATTTTCTCTACCAAGTGAAGCAAATGTATCTTTTATAATCTTAGGCAATTCTCGCTCCTGCTGTGCAGGAATGAATTCCCACAGGCGTTGGTGTATAGCTACCTCTGCTGCCCCCCCTTTTATGTTACTCAACATAATGGCTGATAACTGGGCAAAATTGCCAATCAGTTTCATCCCCAGATCTAAGGAAGGCTCTGCCCTGTACTCAGGTCCTCCTGGTCAGGGAAACTGCTCTCCCCTCATGCAGCTCTGTCATTACGCAGCTGCCCCCTGTACCTCTCTGGTTCCAGGTAGGTGTTCGAGGCCCTCCTCCACCAGCAGGCTCCTGACTGTGCCTCATCCCTGGTGGTCCAGTGGGAGAGCCTTACTCTTCTACTGGTCTGCTCTGCCAGCCTTCAGTAATTTTTGCCTTTGCCTGTCTGTGCCTCATTTGTGCCTTTCTTGTGCTTTCTTTTCTCTTTGTGCCATTTTTGTGCTTCTGTGCATCTTTGTGTCTTTTTTGTGCCTCTTTGTCCCTTTGTGCCTTTATTGTGCCTTTTTGTATCTTTTTGTGCTTCTTTTTCACAGTTTTGCCCTATTTACTGTTTCACTCCCTTCCCCGCTGCTTCTGCCCCTGTGGCCCCTCCGTGATCCTGCTCCCACCTCCCAGCTGCTCTCCCTTCCCCAACCACTACTTAATGGCAGCTGCACGGCAGGGTGATTAAGACCTCTCACCTCCTGGTCAGGGAAACTGCTCTCCCCTCGCACAGCTCCATCGTTGCGACACTGCCCCCAGCACCTCTCTGGTTCCAGGTTGGTGTTTTAAGGTTTCTCCTGCACCCGCAGGCTCCTGCCTGAGCCTCATCCCTGGTGGTCCAGTGGGAGAGCCTTGCTTCTGCTGGTCCGCTCTGCCAACCTTCTGTAGTTTTTTTGTCTTTGTCTGTCTGTGCCACAGTTGTGCCTTTCTTGTGCTTTTTTTTCTCTTTGTTCCTCTCTGTCTCTTTGTGCCTTTTTCTGCCTCTTTGTCCTGCTGTGCCTTTATAGTGTCTTTTTGTCTCTTTTTGTGCCTCTTGTTCACTATTTTTCCCTGCTTACTGTTTCGCTCTCTTCCTCGTTGCTACTGTCCTGCTGATACTGCTGCTGCACCTTCACCCATCTCCAGACCCCTACAGCTACCTCCAACCCACCAGCCTGCCCAAACCCCTGAGCTGCATCCACCTCAACGTACGCTCCCTACACACACATGCAGTACAAATCGGGGACCTCCTCAACACCCTCTTGCCCGAAGTCGACTTCCTCACAGAGACCTTGACCAACTCCTGCTCTGCACCCGACAATACAACTGCTGTCCCCGACAGGTCTAAGATTCAGAGGAAAGACTGCCCAACCACCCTTAAGGTGGTCCCACAACCATACACAATAACTCCTTCTAACTCATAACTGCCATCTCAAATGACTCCTTGCCCCCATGGAACACCTCCATTCCAGATCCAGATTAACTCCAGAATGACTCTATGCAGAACTCTCACCTACAGACCTCCCAGACCCCGCGCCCGGTTCACTATCACCAGCCCAGACCTCATTGCACCCCACTCCCTCGCCTCCATGGACTACATACTGCTCTGAGACCTGAAATTCCACCTCGACAACCTCAGCGACCCCAACTCTACTGCCCTCCTAGACAACCTCAGCAACATTGGACTGAAGCATCTCATCACCACACCCACCCACAAGGCAGGACACACCCTCGACCCCATCTTCGCAGGAGGAAACAACTTTTGCTTCAGTCACACTATGCTGCCCCTCTGGACGGACCACCACTGCATCCACTTCTCTGTCACGAAACCCCCCGGACACAAGCATACACCTCACCCGGCACAGAAAAAAGAGCAAGGTCACTAAAGAGAACCTCAACTCCACCCTCAGTCGCACTCCTCCACCCTCCACGACCGACATCAACTCTGCAGCCAACGGAATCCACAGATGGCTAGCCAATGTACCATGAAAGTGACCTGGTTCACCATGGACCACCGAGAATCCAAGCGAACATGCCGATGACTCAAGAAAGCATGGAGGAACCACAACACTTTGGAAACACACACCACCTACAGGACTGCCTTGACAGAACACCACCTACTCATCAGATCCACGAAGAGGAACTTCATCTAGGACAGAATCCTCTCCAACTACCGCAACTCCAAGGAACTCTTCAGCATCATATAAGAATTCACCAAACCCCCCAGTGAAACCACCGATGTCCCTCCCTCCCAGGACCTCTACAACAAGCTTATCTCCGTCATCCATCACAAGATCAGGGCTCTCGATGATAACTTTGACGAACAGAACCAAGGCACCGACACAACACCGGCCACCAGCAACGCAACCCAGCCAACCATGACCGCCTGGACCCCTGTCACCACAGGAGACACAACAAAGACCATGAGGTGCATATACTCTGGAGCTCCTACCAATCCCTGCCCACAGCACATTTTCTGCAGGGCCACCTCTGCCAAAGCACCTGAACTAAGACGTACAATCAACTGCACCCTCAAAACAGGCACATTCCCCGACGACCAGAAAGGTGCAGAAGTCAAACCCCTCCTCAAGAAGCCCTCCGCAGACCTGATGGACCTCAAGAACTACAGACCCATCTCTCTCCTCCCCTTTTCCTTCAAAGTCATAGAGAAGATCATCAACAAGCAGCTCAAAAACTTAATAGAATCCAACTCAATCCTCAACACTTCTAAATCTGGATTCCGTAGCAACCACAGCACCGAGAATGCCCTGCAAGCCACCAGGAACGACAACCGCACTCTCTGCGACCACGGCCACACGGCAGCCCTCATTCTACTAGACCTCTCAGCAGCATTCAACACCATCTCCCACCACACACTTGCCACCAGACTCCATGATGTTGGCATACAGGTAACTGCCCTAAACTGGATCCGCTCCTTCCTCGGTGGCCGAACTCAATGAATCAGGCTCATGCCTTTCCTCTCTGAACCCACAGTGATCAGATGCGGAGTACCCCAAGGAGCCTCCCTCAGCCCTTTGCTCTTCAACATCTACATGGCTCCACTTGCAATCATCATCAGAAAACACGGACTCAGCATAGTATCCTATGCTGATGACACTCAGTTCATCCTCACCCTCACCAAGAAAGCCAACCTCACCAGACACAGTTACTAGGAAGGAATGAAGGATGTCGCATCCTGGATGAGCAGCAGCTGCCTGAAGCTCAACTTGGAGAAAACGGAAGTCCTCATCCTCGGATCCACCCCTCCGCATGGGACAACACCTGGTGGCCCCTTGCTCTCTGCAACCTTCCCACACCCTTGGACCATGCCTACAACCTCGGCATCAATCTTGACTCCTGCCTCACCATGAACCGACAGATTAATACTGTATCGGCCACGTGCTTCAACACCTTCTGCATGCTCCGCAAGGCCTTCAAATGGATCCCTCCGAGTCCAGAAAGACAGTCACCGATGCACTCATAACCGGCAGACTTGACTTCGGGAATGCCCTCTATGCCAGAATCAACAAATCTCTACTCCACAAACTCCAGACCGTCCAAAACGCTGCAGCCAGACTGGTCCTCAGCATTCCACGACAAGACCACATAACCCAGCCCCTACAAGACCTCCACTGGCCCTCCGTCAAAAAGAGAGTCACTTTCAAGCAGCTCACACACGCCTACAAAGCTCTCCACAACACTGGACCCCAATACCTCAATGAAAGAATCTCCTTCTACGCCACCAAGAGGAACCTGCGCTCTGCCGACCTTGCCCTGGCCATAATTCCACGCATCCGCTGAGCCAGGACGGAAGGAAGATCCTTCTCCTACATCATGTACAAGACCTGGAACAAACTACCCTTTAGCATCAGACCAATCCCCACACTGCAAGCATTCAGGAAGATCCCCAAGGCCTGGCTGTTTGGATGAGCGGGCACTGCACAAATTGCCCCCCAGTGCCTTGAGACCCTAACAGGTGAGTTGTGTGCTTCCCAATCCCTGATTGATTGATTGATCTTGAATCGTTGTTTAAGAGGCAACGGAAACTTTTCTACTGGGCAAGCATACAACTGTGCATCAGCATAAACTGACTGCCATATGTTGTCCTTTTTCAAGGGATACTTACTAAATTAATTTTCTTTCCATGCAAAACAGTTTCTCAGGTAGCAGGTTGAATACCAGTGTGTGTGGGTGTATGTGTTATTGAATGTGTTGTTTCTTTTGATGTGCTTATTATATTAAGAAAGTGTAGTTGGGAAAAATGCTAAATGTTCCAGCCCCACCTTTCTTCTATGTTCTCCTGTGAACCTAAACTCACATGACAAAACTGCAAGGAGATGTTCAGTCATTATGCCAAAGTGTGTGGCACATCATTAAGTGTTGAAAGGGAAAAATCGATTACGATGAACTGTTTAGGCTCTGAAGGACAGGAAATGGAACACTTATCTGACCTGTCTCATGAGGAGGCGAATGATCTACATTTACCAAAAATATGCACTTTGGAGGAATGGGATAATTTTGGAAGGTGAATGCAGCAGGAGGGGGAGTTGATTGAAGGGTATAATTCTGTCTTGGGAAAACTTGCCTCAACCTGCAATTTTGGGGCAACAATTTAGGAGAGATTACATGATCAATTTAATCTAGGATGTAAATTAGATAAAGCAAGAGAGGCAATGTGGATGAATGATAATCTCTTGTTGTCTGAAGTATTAATATTGACCAAGACAACTGCACATTCTCAAGCATGCATGGAAGTGATTTGTAAGAGCAACCAAAGTGAGGAGAAAAAGGATAACGTGCAAGTAGTATAAAAGTGGTGCAAACTCAAGTTCAGGAAATGTGTTGAAATTTAAACAAGAAGGGAAAGATCTGAAGATGGTAAAAACAAACGTCCAGGGAAAGTGTTTCAGGTGCAGCAATATGGGTCATATGGCCAATTGCAAAGAGTGCCCAGGGTGAAAAGCAACTTGTAAAACATGTGGGATGAAAGGTAATATATCATCATGTTGCAAAATCACAAAGGGAGCAGTTAAAATCAGAGAGGTAGTCTGTGGCTCAGATCAAGAAAGTGATGAGGATGAGTTTGTTTTGCAGATGCAAGATGGTTCAAAGGAAGGCCCTATTTAGGTGGTGCAAGTCAATGGCTATCCAGTCAATATGCTATGTGACCCAGGAGCAAGGGAGCTCTGATACCTAGTTTTTTTTTAAGACCATCTCAAAGCTAGTGTAAAACTACAAAAACCTAATATCAGACCTAAAGGGTATGAAGGGAGACTGATAACATTGTTGGGTTATTTTGTGGGAACCATTGAACTAAAGGACAGAATGAGTCATGGAAAGGTATATGTGTCCTGCAAGGGAGAATATCTGATCACTTGGTGACACCAAAAAGAATTAGAGGTGTATTTAGATCCCAATTAAATATCTCCCATAAGGTTGAGAGAAAAACAGACCGTTGTGTAAAAGCAGGGAGGGGAATGACTTTTCCCTGAAATATTTAAAAAAGAATTTGGTAGCTTGAAACATTATTTACACCAGATTAATCTGAAACCAGGCTCCATACCCAAAGTGTGCAATCTGAGAGGTGAGAGGTGTTCCAATCATGGTGAAAGATGCTATGAAGTGAGTTGGAAAGGTTGCAGAGTAATGGGGTAATTCAAGTAGTAGAGGGCACAGAATGGTTGCATCAGGTTGTAATGGCGAGAAAGGATAATGGGGATGTGGGACTCTGTGTGGATTTGAGGAAACTTAACAAAGCTGTGATAGTGGATCATTATCCTTTTCCCAATAATGCTGAGATACAGTGTAGTCCAGAGGATGCAACTTTTTTCTCCTCAATAGAATTAATTACCACAACTGTACCCCATCAGTGCAAGATCTTACAGCTTTTGTAATGCCGATTGGCATGTTTAAATATTAGTAGCAGTATTTCAAAGAGCTATGGAATGAGTGTTGGAAGGAGTCAGTGGTGGTAAAATATATCAAGATGACTTTTTTGTATATGGGCAAATGCAGGAAGAACATGATATAAGATTGCAGAAAATATTGGGAAGACAGAGCAGGTGGGCTCATATTCAAATGTGAAAATGCATGTTTGGACCGACAGAGATTGAATTTCTAGATCATATGGTCACTGGCAAAGGAATCTGACCTAATGGAGTTCCCTTAAGAATATTAACAGACATTTGAACTACTTCCAATAAAGATCAACTATTAAAGTTTTTGGGAACAGCTTAATATTATAGTAAGTTTTATCAAACCTTTCGGAAAGGTGTGGTAATATGAGGAAATTGCTAAAGGAAGAGGAGATTTTGTATGGTTAAAAGATTGTGAGAATGAGTGTTATAGAGTGAAGGAATATTTGAGGGAAGCTTCCAAGTTGGGTAGCTTTGAACCAGGAGCAAAAACTATTCTCAGGACAGATGCTAGTGCAATGGGTCTTGGAGCAGTATTGGAACAGGTAGTGGATTGTAGGGTCAACACTATTTATATCAAGAGGTTTATTATTCAGTAATTGGAAAATAGGCTTTGTTTGGGGCAGTCAATTTGAGGTGAAGACTGATCACAATCTGTTGGTGGAGATATTCAGGAAGAAAGGGATAAGTGCAGTATCAAACAGAATAAGGAGATGAGTAGTAGCATTACACGAATTTGATTTACATACATTGGGAAATTGCTGCTCAAGATTGAATGTAGAAAGTGTTGAAAGCTGAAAATAGGGTGAAGAGGCAGATTAATTTGGTGATGAAAGTGTAAAAGTAGGCCAAGTGTCTAGTGGTAATGTATAGGAAGAAGAATGGAGGCATAAACAAGAGATGGATAAAGAGTTGCAGGCTGTAAGGTCTAAAGCATTGGAGGGATGGATGATTAAAGAAAAAGTTAATAGAATCTGCAGAAGGTTTTCAAATGTGAAGGATGAACTTTTAGTAAAATGTGGATTAATCATGAGAGGCAACAGACTAGTACGACAGAGGAATGTCAGGTCGAGATTGATGAAAGTGCTCACAAGGGTCATCCCGACATTTGCAAGACCAAGGAAAGGTTTAGAGAAAATTATTGGTGGCGGGGTATGAATCTCATGATAGAGAGCGTAGTAAGGGAGTGTAAAGAATGCAAGCATAGTGGTAAAATCTTAAAATGCAGGACACACCTATTGTTGTCAGAGAAAGACCTTCAGGACTATGGGCTTCAGTGGCATTGGACATTGCTGGGCTAATCAGGGTTTCTAGCAATGACAAATTCATTATAACTTGCATTGACATGTGTTCTTTATGGCCTGAGTTCAAAATAGTGAGCTCGGTGGAAACGGGTGTCTTTATTAATTTTCTGTTTGTAAGGGAAGGTTTTCCAGAATCCTTTTTGACTGATAATGGGGTACAATTGACCTCCAGGTTGACACCTCCGGGTATTTGTGCTCTGAATACATTTTATTAAAATAACATAACATAGCATAACATGGAGATGTTTTTGTGGGAAAGAGGCATAAAGCACAAAAAGACATCTTTGTATCACCCAGAATATTATGACATAAATAAGCACTTCAACAAAGTGATTAAGGAAAGCCTTGAAGACTCTCTAGTTAATAAGTGAATTGGGTAACAGAACTCAGAACCAAGATGAATGTGTGTAGAATGACACCCGATTCCTGAACTAGTGATACTCCATTATTTTTTTCCAAGAAAAAAGATTCCCAAATAATTAGGTAAGTCCCACTCGAGTAAACAAATTCAAAGCTTTGGGAAAGAATGGAAACATTAGGTAATGGAAGGGTGGAAGGTCAAAGAAACAGAAGTTGTGGTGAAAAGGAAGGAGAATTTTGACAGAAGGATGGCAGCAAAGAAAACAGAGGGTTGTGTGGGAGATCGAGTGAGAATAAATAATCCCAGAAAAGGGAATCTTATGACAAGTTTAGTCAGCCCATAGAAGTAATAAAGGTGTTTAAGAATGCAGTGAAAACCAGTGATCATCACGTTTGGAACACGCACCTGGTTGCTGTGCGGGAATGTGCCAAAGATGGTAATGATGGTGATAAGGTTGTTGGGGACTTGGACAAAGATCCTCAATATGAAAGGAAGAAAGTAAGGGGGTGGTGAAAAAACCTACTTATCTGATAGACTGTACTGCGGTATGTGTAATGCAGCATAGCTGTTTTATGTGTTTGGAATGAGGTTGTACGGTTACAACTGAACTGTATTAAGCATTGTAATTTGTAATGTACCATAGCCAGATTGAGGTGCAAGTTTCGAGTTTCTTTTTCTTTTTTTTCAGTTCTAATTGTGTTTACGATGAAACATCCTTTTTGTTGTATCCTATGTGCTGAGGTAGCTGACATCAGCAGAATTTCCAAGTTCGGGAACATCATGTGGTTGCCATGTTGTGTGGAATATGGAATGTATACGTTTGAATGTGAGAGGGTTTTATCCAGGAAAAGGAGGTGCAAACAGCAACCACTGGTGGATGAGGCTTTCACTGAGGATTACTTTAATAAGCTACTCTCGGATTCTACCAACACATCCCTGGAATGACTTTTACACAATGCAATGGACAAAGGACAGAACGACTGAGCCTCAAAAAGATGCACTATCCAAAATTACTTGTTTAAGGTGACTAATGAAGACTCATGGCAGAAACAGTTTTAAATATCATTAATCAGTTCAGTTCATAATCTTTAATTCGATCACACAGATCATAAAAGATATTCACAATATTACATAAAAGAAATGAACTGTTTTATTAAAAATACACCATCCATTTTGGCCTTGGCACTTGTCAATATACAAATATACATAAAAAGTGATACAAGATCACAAAAGGTTTAAAAATTGCTATTAAAACGGTAACCCATAAAACCATGTTACACTTTATCTTCACTTATTTCTATTTAAGGATTTTTTAGATGTCTATATTTTGTTTAAAAAAACATCATGAAGATAAGAAGAGGTAGTACTTGGTCCGATAGGACAAGGGGTTAGTGCATATATAGATCTATGTGACCAAAACTATCAAATATATGTATTCCTATACAGGACTTAGTCACAGTAATTGGCCATTACTTCAGCTGTCCTATTCATATATTCATATATTGGGTTGGGTCATAGACCAGGGAAGACATGGCTTGGCAGTTCGTGCTGAACTGTTCCCATGATGCACAGGGTCAGACTGATTTGCATATGGCCATGTCTAAACTGGGGTGGCAGAGTGAGCTAAAGAATGATGATGGATTAAACTCATATCAGTTGTCTAGGGGTAAGTGTTTGCAATGTTCAACACTCCGTCCATTATCCCCTTTGGTTTTGCTTTATTCGCCCTAAGTTGGCAGGGTATGCCCAGACGTGGGTCTCTTGCTCACTTTGCCACTGGATTCAAGATAGCCTGGCTGATGAGAGTTATGAACCCAAAACCGGTCCCAGGATGCTTGTTTCTGGTCAAGGGAAGACATGGCTTGGCAGTTCGGGCTGGACTGTTCCCATGAAGCACAGAGTCAAACTGATTTGCATATGGCCATGATGATGGATTAAACCCAGATCAGTTGACTGGGGGTGAGTGTTTGCAATGTTCAACACTCCGTCCATCATCCCCTTTGGTTTTGCATAGTCCTACTTGAGCCAGTTGGTGTCGGATGCCTATAAGAGTCGCACCAACTTCATCTTACTGTAAGCTGCTAATTTGGGTTACCACCGACATCTTTAGCATTTTGTCCTGAATGAACCATGTCCAGCCTAGAAATTTAGCGATGGATATCACACACAGCTCGTTAGTATTAGACTTCAATATTCTTTAAGCTGTGGCACTGGTTCTTGTGCCCAGTTTTTTGCACACAGGTTTAAGCTATTTATCCCTTGGGTCCTTATATGCAGGACATACAAAAAGGATGTGTGGGACTGTCTCCTCCTGCTCTATACAAAGATGGCACCTGCTGTCTTTGGTATTATACCATTTATAGGTAATAGATTTAATGGTGAGCGTGGCAACCCTGAATTGGACGAATAGTCTCCTATCTCTAGGCTTAGTTATAACATCCCAGTAGGGTTCGTACATGGGACTGGGCTTGAATTCCATGAACATGTGGTGATTTTGATGGTACTTGGGCTGTTTGTGGTGACCATGGACCAATAAAGCTACATAATATCTCTTTTAGAAGGGAACCGATGGCCTTCTGGGTCCTCCCATAGGTGGCTCAGGCCCATGTTGACCAATGTGCCCTTCACCTTTTGTAGCCAGATTATCTTGCAGGAGGTGTTGGCTTCTCTAACATCCTTTAGTGCTTTAGAATAATGTGATAGCTCTGGAGTGGACCATAATCTGCACCAAAATGCTATTGGACGAAACCTTGATATCTCACCCAGGCGGTTAGATCCTAAATCGTGATATAAGGACTTCAGCGGGGTAATTTGCGGTAGACCTGTGAGACCTCTCACGAATTTGCTCTGAGATAGGACTAACGGTGTCAAGTTATCGAAGCCCATAGTTCGTCATCATAAAGTGTTGATGTCGTAACTTTGATATTATAAATCTGCAACGCTGGGCCTATGGGCTTGGTTTGCGAGGACTTATGTTCTCTCAGCAGGGGACCTGCTAGTTGGCGGTGCTTTAGGGCCATTGTTTCTATCCAGGGTTTCCAGTTTAGGTTTTTTTCAAGTGTGATCCCGAGGTAGTTAAAAATGTCTGTCTGTTCAAGATATTCCTTGTTGAAGCGTACCCTGCCCTTTATTGCTCTGTGTTAATCATTAACTGACAGCAGGACAACTGGTGGCCGACCGCACTGGGAACAGCTCCAACACCCACCGACCACGCATGCAACCTACGGTTCATCCTCGACTCTACTCTCTCCATGACAAAACAGGTCAACGCCGTCTTGTCCTCCTGCTTCAGCACCCTCTGCATGCTCCGCAAGATCTACAGGTGGATCCCCACAGAAACAAGAAGAACGGTCACCCAGGCCCTCGTCAGCAGCAGGTTGGACTACGGAAACTCCCTCTATGCAGGAGCCTCGGCCAAACTCCTGATCCTCGACATCCCTCGCCGCAGCCACATCACACCCCACCTGAGCGACCTGCACTGGCTCCCTGTCAACAAGAGGATCACCTTCAAGCTCCTCAGCCACGCACACAAGGCACTTAACAACACTGGACTAGCATACCCCAACAGACAGCTCAGCTTCTACACCCCCAACTGCCAAATCCGCTCCGCCGACCTCACCCGCGCCACAGTCCCCCGCATCTGAAGAGCGACCTCCGGTGGCAGATCGTTCACCCACATCACCGCCAAGGCCTGGAACATCCTCCCCATCCCCCTCACGGCAGACCCAGGACCTGCTAACCTTCAGAAGACTCCTCGAGACCTGGCTATTTGAGCAGTAGCAGCATCCCCCCCAGCACCTTGAGACCCTCACGGTTAAGTAGTGCGCTTTACAAATGTTCTGATGGATTGATTGATTGATTGAGGGCCCGGAAGCACACTTGGCCACAGAAGAAAGAAGAGAACAGGGATATGACTCTCACAGCTGCCCACCTCTAACAGCAGCTTTGATGCAAGCCTATTTGTTCTGGACTCCCATGTACTTTTTTATTGCTATAATAGAGAGTAGGAGAAGGAACACAAAGGTGAGAGGAAGGCAACACTAAAAATGAAGGATT
Source organism: Triturus cristatus (assembly GCF_964204655.1). Taxonomy (NCBI): domain Eukaryota; kingdom Metazoa; phylum Chordata; class Amphibia; order Caudata; family Salamandridae; genus Triturus; species Triturus cristatus. The sequence goes on along the minus strand of NC_140588.1, from coordinate 851,029,538 downwards.
TGGAGGGGAAAGAAAGTGATATGATGCAGTCAGCGTCATTGTGCTTTACTTGTTATGATGTGTGAGGGGTCAACATTAACAACTGAGGGAGGGTGTGTTTGGCGACAATGAAGGGAGAAAGGATGCGTGGGTGGGGGTAACACAAACAAATAATGGAGGGAGGGTGAGTGGGGGTAGGAAGATGAAATTAAGAGGTACTTAGACAGGGGAGAAGTACTAAAGAGACCCAGGTAAAACAGATGCATTCTGTTAGAGTGCTTCAAGTCAAAGATAAATATAGAGCCTACAAATGTGCAGTAGAAGGACACAAGTAGAGCATCCATGCTCCAGGGGAGGGTCACACCAACAAATAGGACAGAAACGTATGTCAGCTGACCAACAACGATCAAGCAAATACCAACAAACAGTACATGATGGGTGGGCTCTAAGCCCCCTGAATGTATAAAAAATGTCTTGAAGAGACAGTGCATGTGCTGTCTAATCAAGACCTAAATAGGAGAAAGCGCTCCCTGATTCTGGGAGGGTAACCTATGAAGCTCAGTGGAGACGAAATGTAGGCATCTTCATAGTTAAGCTAACACGTGGGGATAAATATCTGTCGCTCCATACAAGGACCTTTGCCACGTTTTCTCCCCCTCTGTGGCCAAATACTGTGGAGCCAGGATTGTCTCCGCTCTGTGGCCAAGTGCAGTGGAGTGAGAGATCAATGGGGTGGCCTCTCTCCAGAGGATGAGATTGCTGAGTGTGACACACCAATAAAGACTGTAATGCAGAATGGGGTGAAGGTGATGAAGTCCTGTCCCTATTTTGGACACTGTGCTCAGTTTCAACAATCATCATTAGAAGAAGATTGAGCCATCTTTTCCTTTTTAGAAGGAGCTTGAACATGGAGTATGACAGAACCTTTTCTTTTAGAAAGTCCTGCCACTATCCTTCTTTCTTTATCCCAGATCATAAGGGCATTAAACCATTACCGACTATCTTGATTCCGTGCGTTAATGGCTTCTTAAGGGAGCTGAACCTCATTAGCACAACTGCATCCAGGAGGAGGCCCTACAAGCGCATGGTGCTCCTTCGGTAGAATGCCGAGAGGGCACAGTATCATACATGTGCACACTGGATACGTGTGAGACCCGTGAAGCACGCTAGAGAATGCGCGGACTGGAGGGTGTAAGTTAGTTTAGGCAGGTGCTCAGCTCAGTTGATGAATGGCTCCTTCTTCCTAGAATGTTCTAATGAGCGTGCAGCAATGCGGTCTTAGTGGTTCTCCTCATATGTTACATTTTCCCTTTCAAAGCCCTAATCACCTACCATTCTTCTGTAAAATCAGGTACAGCTGGAGTGGCTGTAATAAAGGTTGCCGTGAGAGACCTATGGGTACTTGTACATTGTCTTTAGAAAACACCCATTCCGACGCTCCCTGTCTGTAAATGAAGGACTGGCACGAGACAGAAAATATTATCTGTAATAAAGACTAACAACAATTATTTGTGCTTTTCTTAATGTAAGTAACAAGACTGCACTCTGCATTGTTAAATTGGCCTACGGTTAACATTGCTTTGTGTCAATACATTTGGCCCAGTTTCGTTATCTTTCAGGTTAAGTTGCTAACCTAAAAAAATGTGTCTCAAAATGTTATTGTGCATACGTTGAGCTTTTTTTACCTATTGATATTAAAATTATGAATTTGCTAATTTATAGTTCCATGGGGTGAAATAAAGAATCCTTTAAAATTATAAACGTTTTCCAAGAAAGTATGCAGATCATAATTAATTGGATTGTGCTCTTTTAATGGCAATATAATAATGGAAACATCCCACTTCACTAATTGCTTGATGCAGATGTCTTTTGTTTAGCACGACTGGGGCTCTGCCAGCATTCAAAACATCTTCTCACAAGGGGGATGCTACTTTTTGACAGTCTACTTCTAGCTCTGCTCTTTGTATTTTCCGTTTTGCTCCAGTCTCCCCGAGTCACTTAATTTAATCAATGCAAAATACCTAATGAGTTTTTTCCTGTCATTATGCCATAATCTGAAGCACCTACCATAGAAAGAGTCTCACTGTCATTTCCTACTGTAACAATTAAAAAAGATGTGAAAATTAATAATTTCAAGAGCAGGAAGCAATAATTTAATGTAACGTGGCTCAGATTCGCTCCTAAGTCTCTTGATTGCGGACATTGTCCGTACATTTATCTGCGGTAGCAATGTCATTAGGTGAAAAAAGGATGAACATTAATATGTTGGGAGGAAATAAAATGTGTGAAGTCTTTCCGTCTACTTTAGTAAAAGACACGTTTTAAATGTTAACACATTTTTAAACTAACTCCACCATTGGGGAGAATTGTACAAATAAAGGTAGACCATTGTACAGTCAAACACACATTTTCCAAGATTTATTAACAAACTCTGAGAAAACTGGCTTTTGGGGGGTGATATTTAGAGTACTGATCAGATGCTATCAAGAAATGTCCAGAAACTACTGTTAAGTAATTAGTCAAATTATACTAACATATTTGTTAGTCACTGGAGTAGGAAAAATGATGCACTTGGTGCCAGTGCCCAGGTCTCCGGGGTAGGAGCATAGCTGTCATGAACACAGCAAGTGCAGTTGCACCCCTGCCATGTTGTGTGAGGAACCGCCTTTCCTTGCTTTATTAGTGCCCTTGAAGCTTTTACAACGCCAAAGCCCTTGAGCATGTCATTTCCCCCAATCCATGTAATGCAAGCTTTACACATCATTTCATGTAAGATGGCACTGGCAACGAAAAGGATGAGGAGGAAGCACCATGGCAACATTTGGAAGCCACTAGCACCATGGCAGAACGAGATGGTGATGTGGATACAATAAGACATGATATCACTATCGCCATCGGAGGAAAATATTGATTCATCAATTCAGATTTTATGCATAGAATGTACCAGCTGAATTCTCACCATTGGGAAATAATCAGCAATTCGATTTCCACACATACACTTCTAAAATGCCTTCAACAGTATGGTGGTGTACTCTCCGAATTATGTGCTCCTCACCCCTTGCCATTACACACCAGTTCTTGCAATTCATTCTCTTCTGGACACCATATCCAAATGCAGGGTTGTAGCAAGCCTTAAAATTGCCAGAATTGTGTGTGCAGTGACATATATATATATTCAAAGCACAATTTTTCCGTTCCGGAGCCCCAGACCCTACAGGTGCTCTGTGGGGTCCCTCAGGGGTCGGCATTAAGTCCGACCCTTTTCAACATCTATGTCACCCCACTGGCCAGGCTTATTAGATCTTTCGGGATGGAGGTAATTTCCTATGCTGACGACACTCAGAAGATTCTGCTGTCTTTTACCCAACCTACTATCCTGGCTGCCTCCAATTTTAAAAACTGTCTGAAGGCAGTCGATCAATGGATGGTTTGTAATTCATTGAAACTCAATGGAGAAAAGACAGAGATTCTGGTGTTCGGGGGAAAGGAGGATCTTTGGTCGGCTGATTGGTGGCCGTCCTCTATGGGGGTGTGCCCCATTCCGTCGACCCTGGCTAAAAACCTAGGCGTTTTGATTGATCCCCTTTTGAGGATGGATCAACAGGTAAAGAGGACCATCTCCACCTGTTGGGGCCTGATAAACATCCTACGGAGGATCAGGCACTATTTGTCTTTTCAGGCCAGGAAACAAATTGTCCTGGCATTGATTGGTTCCAGACTAGATTATTGTAATGCTCTTTATCTGGGCATCAATAATGGCCTGGTGACCCGTCTTCAAATGCTGCAGAATGCTGCCGCTAGACTGGTCCTCGACCTGCCCAAACGGGCCTCGGCTCATACGGCAAGAAGGACCTTACACTGGCTCCCTATTGAGGCCAGGATATCTTTCAAGTCCCTGACTCTGATTTATAGAGGCTTGGCATCTAATCGGTCGGGTGGTGTGAGGGATTTGCTGGTCCCCTACACACCCCCTAGAACTCTCCGTTTGTCAAATAAGCTCTTGCTTCTAGTGCCTAGGATACGTAAAGCTAAGTGGGGAGGTAGAGCTTATTCAACTCTCGCCCCTAGGCAGTGGAACTCCGGGTCCTTGGAGATAAGATCTCTTCCCTTGGCGCTGGCTTTTAGGAAGGCCCTTAAGACATGGCTTTTTGCCAAGGCCTACGCTTAGATATGATCTGCTTTACTATTTGAATTGTTTTTGGTTAGGCGCCTTGACGCCTTCGGGCTAAGTAGCGCGTTTATAAGTTGCTTTTCATTCATTCATTCATTCAGGGCGGCCTCATCAATGGACACGGAACAGCCCATCACAACAAGAAAAATAGCACATTGAGGCTCAATGTTGGAGACGTAGCTTTAATTAGCGTCCAACAGCACAGCATGCTTCCTTTCCCTAACGTTTCGGCACTGGTGGCCTTGATCACAGGGGGAAGTCATTTCACAAAGTGCATTAATGCGTGCTTTTAAAAGATGAAAGTCACATGACTGGAATATACAAACTTCATATATATATATATTCACTGAAAAAACAGGTTTCAGAGACGTTATAGTTAGAAATTAGCATTTAAAAAAAGCTTTGAAATTTACTGAAAAAATCATAGATTTCAGAGACTTTATAATTCGAAATTAGCATTTAAAAAACCTTAGAAATTCACAGAAAAAAACATAAGTTTCAGGGGTGTTATAGTTAGCTGTCCATTTCACTCGTACAAAACCAAAGAAATTCCTCCGTTATAGTTAGTTCTGCTAACTATAACTCGCGCGCCCGCAATGCACTGCTGATGATGTCATATATTGCATCATTCATGGCATGGTCAGTGACATGACTGATGACATCACTGATGACATTTCAGATGACATCAGTGATGACATCATCCAGTGAATGTGGTTTAGTTTGAAATTTAAATATGTATTATATATATACCAATCTGTATTGAAGATTGAGAGGATATATAACTGTCTGGATGGAGGATTTAGTAGCTGTCTGACTGTCTGTTTAATTGAGTAATTAAAAGTGTCTCACTTAATACATGGATTAGTAACTAAACTATGTGAATATGTGCACCACTGTCTCTGTTGTATAACATGCTGCATCAGTTGGTCACTAACTACATGAGTGTGTATATTAGTTATTGATTAGTAGTGTGAGTATTTGTATGGGACACTGAGTTTGTGTGTGGTTGGATGGGGTGTGTGTAACTATGCATAGATGTGTGAATGGTTGATTGACTAGGTGTATAGGTTTAAGAGTGCATGTGGAAACAGTTGTTTGGGTGACTGAGTGTATTTATTTGTGTGTTGGTGAGCGAATATATGTTTTAGTTGTACATCTTCAACCAAGTAAAAAAATAAAAGGCATTGTATGTGAGAGTTTGTGTATGTAAATAAGTATGTGTAAGAGTCAGTGATAGTAAGAGTAACTATATGAATGAGTGGATAATTGTAATGGTCATTTTTTAACATATTAAATATGAGTTACTATGTGTTTGAGTAAATGAGGTGTTGTTGGATAATTGTGTAAGTGAGTAAATGTAAGTGTGATTAATTTTTTTCATGAGTGAGGATGACTGCATAACCGACTAAGATGACTGCTGATGTGTCAATGTCTATATTTGTGTATAAGTGCATTTGATAGTGTTCTATTAATTAATGACTGTATGTATAAATGATTCTGTTGTTGAATGGGTAGTTGTGTGTGTAGACTTAGGAATCAGTGAGTGGGTATGTAGTAACTGGTATTGGTATGTCAATGGTTTCAAATATGGTACTTTGTATTTTACAGTGAGTGATGAAAGGTTATACTAGTGTATGAGGAGGTGTATCAGATTGTCACGTGGATTATATCATCAGTGATGTCATTTGAAATGTCATCAGTGATGTCATCAGTGATGTCACTGACCATGTCATGAATGATGCAATATGTGACATCATCAGCAGTACATTGCGAGCGCACAAGTTATAGTTAGCAGAAATAACTATAACAGAAGAATTTCTATGGTTTTGTATGAGTGAAATGGGCAGCTAACTATAACACCCCTGAAACCTATGGGCCCGATTCACAGAACAAACTTAAGACAAAATCCTAAACTTAGTACCATTTTGGTATTCACAGAATGCACTTACTACTTCTGGTATTCGCAGAATGAACTTACTACTTTTGAGATTCACAGAATAAACTTACTACTTTTGCTATTCACAGAATGGATTTATGACTACTAACTTTACGTCCGCACTCGGGCCGGAAATTCCGGCCCGGAGGCGGAGCTTCCAGCCCGGAGGCGGGGCTTCCGGGCCGGAGGCGGGGCTTCTGGCCCAGAGGTGGGGATTCCGGCCAGTGGCGGAGATTTAGCCATGGCCAAAATCTCCACCTCTGGGCCGGAAGCTCCGCCTCCAGGCCGGAAGCTCCGCCTCCGGGCTTGAATTTCCGGCCCGAGTGCGGACGTAAAGTTAGCAGCCGTAAATCCATTCTGTGAATAGCAAAAGTAGTACGTTTATTCTGTGAATCGCAAAAGTAGTAAGTTCATTCTGTGAATACCAGAAGTAGTAAGTGCATTCTGTGAATACCAAAATGGTACTAAGTTTAGGATTTTGTCTTAAGTTTGTTCTGTGAATCGGGCCCTATGTTTTTTTCTGTGTATTTCTAAGGTTTTTTAAATGCTAATTTCGAACTATAACGTCTCTGAAACCTATGATTTTTTCAGTGAATTTCAAAGCTTTTTTAAATGCTAATTTTTAACTATAACGTCTCTGAAACCTGTTTTTTTCAGTGAATTTCAAAGGTTTCTTAAATGCTAATTTTTAAGTGTGATAGTAGTTATACCTATTTTTTTGTACTGATTTTCTACAGTTTTTTTAACTGTTTAATTATAAATATTTTATTCATTAAATAACATTATAAATATTTCTGAAAATTGCAACAAAAAAAATTACAAAAAAATTCTAACTGAAATATTGATTCATTTTCTTGTTTTCATTTTTTATTTAATATATTTATATTATATATTTTTTTTAAAAATCAAATTTTTTTTTGGAGTTGCGCACTCAAAGCGTACACATCACGGTGGGTGCCCGCAATCTAGCCACCATTTTAGAAAAGTCGTGAAGGATCCGCGTACGGTATGCGACAGCTGCGTGTTTTTCAGTTACTTCATATTCATTTAATATTATGTGATGTGCGCGATTGGTATGCGACCAGTCCGCGACTCCTGCTCCTGCGCATTTGCGACACATGCGCATTACGGTACGAGATGCTTGTGCGGTTGCGGGTTCCGCGTGATGTCATATACGTGCTGGGGCGCACAGGGTGCGCGACTCCCGCAAAAAAAAACTTATGTTCCAAAATGATATGTATGTGTCTTTATTACACATATTAGGGAGAGATATTATCTAAGATATTCATACAAATAAGCAGAGCTGCTGTAGAGCCAGAGAAACCAGGTCAGCAGAGCTGCTTTAGAGGGAGAGAACCAGGTCAGCAGAGCGGTTGTAGAGCCAGAGAACCAGATCAGCAGAGCTGCTCTGTAGCCTAAGAACTAGGTCAGCAGAGCTGCTCTAGAGCCAGAGAAACCAGGTCAGCAGAGCTGCTTCAGAGGTAGAGAACAAGGTCAGCAGAGCTGCTTTAGAGCAAGAGAACCAGGTCAGCAGAGCTGCTCTAGCTGACACTGGCTGACTGACATTGACTGACTGACACTGACTGATTGAAACTGACTGACACTGATTGATTGACACTGACACTGACTGACACTGACACTAACTGACACTGATTGCCTGAAACTGACTGACTGACAGTGAGTGACACTGATTGACTGACACTGACTGACTGACAGTGACTGACTGACTGACACTGACTGACACTGATGACTGACACTGACTGACTGACACTGACTGACAATGATTGACTGACACTGACTGACACTGACTGACTGACACTGACTGACTGACTGACTGACTGACACTGACTGACTGACACTGACACTGACTGACTGACACTGACTGACTGACACTGACTGACACTAACTGACACTGACTACTCTCTACTACACTACTACTCACTCTCTACTACTCTCTATTACTCTCTCTCTACTACTCACTCTCTACGACTCACTCTCTACTACTCTCTACTACTCACTCTTTACTACTCACTCTCTGCTACTCTCTACTACTCACTTTCTACTGCTCTCTACTTCTCACTCTCTACTACTCTCTCTCTACTACTCACTCTTTACTACTCTCTACTATTCACTCTCTACTACTCACTCTCTACTACTCTCTACTACTCACTCTACTACTCTCTACTACTCTCTACCACTCACTCTATACTACTCTACTACTCACTCTCTGCTACTCTCTCTCTACTACTCACTCTCTACTACTCTACTGCTCTATACTAATCACTCTCTACTACTCACTCTCTACTACTCTCTACTATTCACTCTCTACTACTCACTCGCTACTTCTCTCTACTACTCATGCTCTACTACTCTCTCTCTACTACTCTCTACTACTACTCTACTATTCACTCTCTACTACTCACTCTCTACTACTCTCTACTACTCTCTACTACTCTACTACTCACTCTCTACTACTCTCTACTACTCTCTCTATTGCTCACTCTCTACTACTCACTATGCTACTCTCTACTACTCATTCTCTACTGCTCTCTCTCTACTATTCACTCTCTACTACTCACTCTCTACTACTCGCTCTCAGAGCTGCTTTAGAGCAAGAGAACCAGGTCAGCAGAGCTGCTCTAGCTGACACTGGCTGACTGACATTGACTGACTGACACTGACTGATTGAAACTGACTGACACTGATTGATTGACACTGACACTGACTGACACTGACACTAACTGACACTGATTGACTGAAACTGACTGACTGACAGTGAGTGACACTGATTGACTGACCCTGACTGACTGACAGTGACTGACTGACTGACACTGACTGACACTGATGACTGACACTGACTGACTGACACTGACTGACAATGATTGACTGACACTGACTGACACTGACTGACTGACTGACTGACACTGACTGACTGACACTGACACTGACACTGACTGACTGACACTGACTGACTGACACTGACTGACACTGACTGACACTGACTACTCTCTACTACACTACTACTCACTCTCTACTACTCTATTACTCTCTCTCTACTACTCACTCTCTACGACTCACTCTCTACTACTCTCTACTACTCACTCTTTACTACTCACTCTCTGCTACTCTCTACTACTCACTCTCTACTGCTCTCTACTTCTCACTCTCTACTACTCTCTCTCTACTACTCACTCTTTACTACTCTCTACTATTCACTCTCTACTACTCACTCTCTACTACTCTCTACTACTCACTCTACTACTCTCTACTACTCTCTACCACTCACTCTATACTACTCTACTACTCACTCTCTGCTACTCTCTCTCTACTACTCACTCTCTACTACTCTACTGCTCTCTACTAATCACTCTCTACTACTCACTCTCTACTACTCTCTACTATTCACTCTCTACTACTCACTCGCTACTTCTCTCTACTACTCACTCTCTTCTACTCATGCTCTACTACTCTCTCTCTACTACTCTCTACTACTACTCTACTATTCACTCTCTACTACTCACTCTCTACTCTCTACTCTCTACTACTCTCTACCACCCACTCTCTACTACTCTACTAATCTCTCTCTACTACTCTCTCTCTACTACTCACTCTCTACTACTCTCCCTCTACTACTCACTCTTTACTACTCTCTACTATTCACTCTCTACTACTCTCTCTCTACTACTCACTCTCTACTACTCTCCCTCTACTACTCACTCTTTACTACTCTCTACTATTCACTCTCTACTACTCACTCTCTACTACTCTGTATTACTCACTCTACTACTCTCTACTACTCTCTACCACTCACTCTATACTACTCTACTACTCACTCTCTGCTACTCTCTCTCTACTACTCACTCTCTACTACTCTACTGCTCTCTACTAATCACTCTCTACTACTCACTCTCTACTACTCTCTACTATTCACTCTCTACTACTCACTCGCTACTTCTCTCTACTACTCACTCTCTACTACTCATGCTCTACTACTCTCGCTCTACTACTCTCTACTACTACTCTCTACTATTCACTCTCTACTACTCACTCTCTACTACTCTCTACTACTCTCTACTACTCTCTACTACTCTACTACTCACTCTCTACTACTCTCTACTACTCTCTCTATTGCTCACTCTCTACTACTCACTATACTACTCTCTACTACTCATTCTCTACTACTCTCTCTCTACTATTCACTCTCTACTACTCACTCTCTACTACTCGCTCTCTACTCCTCTCTACTACTCACTCTCCACTACTCAGTCTCTACTACTCGCTCTCTGCTACTCTCAACTATTCACTCTCTACTACTCACTCTCTACTACTCTACTACTCTCTACTACTTTCTCTACTACTCACTCTATATTACTCACTCTAGTATTCACTCTCTACTACTCTACTACTCTCTACTACTCTCTACCCCTCACTCTCTACTACTCTCTCTCTACTACTCTCCACTACTCTCTCTCTACTACTCACTCTCTACTACTCTACTTCTCTCTGTCTACTACTTTCTACCGCTACTCTCTACTATTCACTCTCTACTACTCACTCTCTACTCTCTACTATGCTCTACCACCCACTCTCTACTACTCTACTAATCACTCTCTACTACTCTCTACTTCTCACTCTCTACTACTCACTCTCTACTACTCACCCTCAACTACTCTCTACTCCTTACTCTACTACTCACTCTCTACTACTCTCTCTTACTCTCTCTACTTCTCACTCTCTACTACTCTCTACTACTCACTCTCTACTACTCTCTACTACTCACTCTCTACTACAAACTCTCTACTACTTGTTCTCTACAACTCGGTCTCTACTACTCTCTGGTACTCACTCTACTACTCACTCTTTACTACTCTATACTACTCACTCTCTACTACTCCACTACTCTCTACTACTCACTCTCTACTACTCTACTAGTCTCTCTCTACTACTCACTCTCTAATAATCACTCTCTAATACTCACTCTCTACTACTCACTCTACTACTGTCTACTACTAACTCTCTGCTACTCTCTCTACTACTCTTTACTACTCACTCTCTACTCTCTATTATTCACTCTCTACTCTCTACCTCGCTACCTCTCTCTCTACTACTCTCTACCTCTCTACTTCTCTACCTCTACCTCTCTACCTCTACCTCTCTACCTCTACACCTTTACCTCTCCACCTCTACACGCACACATATACATGCATATATCTGCATATACATTCATATATATGCATGTGTATATATTACCTACTGGCGGTTGCCAGTAGGTACTTATAGTTAGGACCTATTTTCCATAGGAAAACCGCAACATTCTGTTCCCAATAAGTCTGGGGCCGGTTGATGAATCCTCACGAAATTTTCCAAACTTTTGGCCAGCTCCGCTCCGCTCCTACCCTGAAAAGTGTGTAGTGATTCATCAAGCGGGGGCTGAGAAAAAAGGGGGGTCCCAAATGCGTTTTCCCCATGCAATTATCCATAGGATCTGTTGTTGCAGCTACAGCCCGAACCGCTGAACGGAATGACACCAAATTTGGCAAAGAGGTAATCCTCAGTTCGGACTCGTGCCATTTGCATACATGGTATGAATCCGTTCAGTAGTTCCTGATAAAATTAGAGTTAAATGTGCATAAATATCTATGGCCGGGGAGGATACGCGCACCCTACACGCACCGTAAGCGCACACTCCCCGAACCGAGCGCGCACCCTCCCGATGGCTGTCGAGTTTCTCTCTACATTCGAAACCAGGAACTGTTGGCGGCCATTTTCTGCCTCGGTAGAAGCGAGGCTGAAGAAGCAAGGGGAATAAGTGTGTAAAACATATAAAGGGGGCAGAGTGGAAATACGCTGACCCTCTAGAGGTGCTTAGCGGGTCCCAGAAGGACCCCCGGGGCCCCCTTTTTAAAAAAAAAACTGCGAAATGCGCGCACGGTGCGTGCATCCTATCGCGTTGGGTGCACCGATTCTCACGCGTTGGGTGCGTGGATCCACGGCAATGTTTTTTGAAAAAAGACAAGAAATCATTGGTTGTATGACTACTTTCTACACTGAAAGGTAGGGTGTATATTTCTGTTTTTTAAAGGTATGATTCTTATTGGTTAACAAAAACAGATTGTAAGGAACATTATATATGATAAGCTCATATGTTGAGAAGTCAAGCACACTTCCTGTCTTGTCTAGTAACATTGTGTGCTGAACTTGTGACCTGTGAGCTCAGTGCAGTGTTCCATGAGCTGTTTCTATGGTAACAAGCAGAAGGCAGATTGGGGGAAGGGTTGAAATGTATTTCAGTTGGAAAGGGTTGAAATGTTTAACCAATAGAAATGTGTGTTTGCTTTTGAGTTTATGTGTGAAGGATTGTGATTTGATGTGTACATGTATATGAGTGGAAAATGAAAGGGAAACTGTTCCATTCTTTGTTTTTGCTGAGAGGTGCACAGTGCAGAGATTCTGTAAAAGAAAATATGGTGATTGACTGATATACTTCTTAATCTACAAAATAACTTGAAAGATGAGTTATTTAATTGTGAGGGGATGTATGTAGGCTATTTTGATTTTAATCAGACTAATGTATTTCTCCTGCTAAAGTGTAGGGAGTACTTTTTTTCTCTACAATCTTATTGACAGTGTGTGTGCATGTAGAAACCATTTTGTGATAAGCATTTGTGTTTTTCATGTGTTTGCAGACAGATAACTGTGTTGTTTTATACTTTGGTAGAATTAGAAACCAGTCATTGTTTATGAATTTGTGAAATGAGTTATGTTATGTTTCTATACTAAAATTTAGTTTACTTCTAGATGAAGAAATGTGTTTTGGTATAGCGCAAGGGATAGTGTTGTTTGTCTAGAATCACACAGTGAGTCTGTGTGCATTTGGGAACCACTGTGAGAGAAGCATTTGGTTAGATTGCGTATTTGCTAACAGATAACTGTTTTAACTTGTCATGTTGTGAAATTTCAGTAGCATTAGAAGACAGTTATGGCTTATGATTTGATTAAATGAGTCAGGCTTTGGCAGAAAAGTGCAGTCCTGAAATATGTAGATTGTGTGCAGTTCCGTTACCAGTTGCACTGTAGTTAATGAGTTTTGGTAAACTCCTAGGATAGTGTTGTTTGTCTAAAATCACACTGTGAGTCTGTGTGCATTTGGGTAAGGATTGTGAGAGAAGCATTTGATAACATTGTGTATTTGCCGACAGATAACTGTTTTAAAACTGGTCATGTTGTCAAGTTTTAGTAGCATTAGAAGCCACTCTTTGCTTATGCTTTGATTAAATGAGTCAGGCTTTGACACAAAAGTGCAGTCCTGAAATATGAAGATTGTGTGCAGTTCCCTTACCACTTTCACAGTAGTGAATGATTTTTGGTAAACTCCTAGGTATAGTGGTTGTTGTCTAGAATCACACTGTGAGTCTGTGTGCATTTGGGAACCACTGTGAGAGAAGCATTTGGTAACATCGTATATTTGCTGACAGATAACTATTTTAAAACCTGTCATGTTGTCAAGTTTTAGTAGCATTAGAAGCCAGTCATTCCTTATGCGTTGATTAAATGAGTCAGGCATTGACACAAAAGTGCAGTCCTGAAATATGAAGATTGTATGCAGTTCCCTTACCACTTCCACAGTAGTGAATGAGTTTTGGTAAACTCCTAGGGATAGTGGTGCTTGTCTAGAATCACACTGTGAGTTAGTGTGTATTTGGGATCACTGTGAGAGAAGCATTTGGTAACATCATGTATTTGCTGACAGATAACTCTTTTAAAACCTGTCATGTTGTGACGTTTTAGTAGCGTTAGAATCCAGTCTTTGCTTATGCGTTGATTCAATTAGTGAGGCTTTGACACAAAAGTGCAGTCCTGAAATATGAAGATTGTGTGCAGTTCCCTTACCACTTCTACAGTAGTGAATGATTTTTGGTAAACTCCTAGATATAGTGGTTGTTGTCTAGAATCACACTGTGAGTCTGTGTACATTTGGGAACCACTGTGAGAGAAGCATTTGGTAACATTGTGTATTTGCTGACAGATAACTATTTTAAAACCTGTCCTGTTGTCAAGTTTTAGTAGCATTAGAAGCCAGTCATTGCTTATGCGTTGATTAAATGAGTCAGGCATTGACACTAAAGTGCAGTCGTGAAATATGTAGATTGTGTGCAGTTCCCTTACCACTTCCACTGTAGTGAATGAGTTTTGGTAAGCTGCTAGGGATAGTGTTGTTTGTCTAGAATCACACTGTGAGTCTGTGTGCATTTGGGAACGACTGTGAGAGAAGTGTTTGGAAAATCTTGTCTTTGCTTACAGATAACTGTCTTAAAACATGTTATGTTGTCAAGTTTTAGTAGCATTAGAAGACAGTTATGGCTTATGCTTCTATGAAATGAGTCAGGCATTGACAGTAAATTGCAGTCGTGAAATATGTAGATTGTGTGCAGTACCATTAACTCTTCCAGACTAGTGAATGAGTTTTGGTAAACTCCTAGGGTAGTGTTGCTTGTCTAAAATCACACTGTGAGTCTGTGTGCATTTGGGTAAGGATTGTGAGAAAAGCATTTGGTAAAATCGTGTATTTGCTGACAGCTAACTGTTTTAAAACCGGTCATTTTGCCAAGTTTTAGTAGCATTAGAAGCCAGTCTTTGCTTATGCTTTGATTAAATGAGTCAGGCTGTGACATGAAATATGAAGATTGTGTGCAGTTCCCTTACCACTTCCACAGTAGTGAATGATTTTTGGTAAACTCCTAGGCATAGTGGTTGTTGTCTAGAATCACACTGTGAGTCTGTGTGCATTTGGGAAGCACTGTGAGAGAAGCATTTGGTAACATTGTGTATTTTTTAGCAGATAACTATTTTAAAACCTGTCATGTTGTCAAGTTTTAGTAGCATTAGAAGGTAGTCTTTGCTTATGCATTGATAAAATGAGTCAGGGTTTGACACTAAGGTGCAGTACCATGTACTACTCTGTTCACTGTGGCAGAACTGAAAAGTTTTACCTAAGCACTGTCCTAGAAGTAGTGTGATTATTTAGTCAGTTTCTAAGTACCAAATAGATTGCTTCAAATGTCTATGCAGTATGCATGTAGTGTTCTAACATACTATATACTTGTCT
Source organism: Triturus cristatus (assembly GCF_964204655.1). Lineage (NCBI taxonomy): Eukaryota > Metazoa > Chordata > Amphibia > Caudata > Salamandridae > Triturus > Triturus cristatus. The sequence continues at coordinate 851,014,346 of NC_140588.1, read as the reverse complement.
TTTACACCTTCAATTCCCTAGTCACTATCCATACACTTCCAGGAAACACCCTGTCACTTCCTTTGCAGTCCTCTAGAGACCCATTCAACAGCATGTACTAATCCATTCACTGTGCCAAAACCCAAACACTTATACATTCACAAAGACACTCTCTTTGCAGTACTCTAATGATTCATTCACTGCCTAAGTATTCATGCACTGAGCCAGGTCTTAGCACATGGACTTCTTCAAACCCCTATCCACTATGCATGCAGTCCTCTAACCACCTACACACTTGTCTTTCACACCTTCAATTTCCCAGTCAGTATCCATTCACTTCCAGCAAACACCCTGTCACTCCCGTTGCACTCCTCTAGTGATCCATTCAGCATCATGTACTAATCCATTCACTGCGCCAAAACCCAACCACTTATAAATTCACCCAGGCACACTCCTTGCAGTACCCTAATCATTCAGTCAGTTCCAAAGTACTGTTCCAGTGACCCAGGCCTTAGTATATGGACTGCTTCAAACCCCTATCCACTATGCATGCAGTCGTCTAACCACCTACACACTTGCCTTTCACACCTTCAATTCCCCATACACTTCCAGGAAACACCCTGTCACTCCCTTTGCTGTCCTCTAGTGACCCATTCAGCACCATGTACTAATCCATTCACTGTGCTAAAACCCAAACACTTATAAATTCACCAAGATACTATCTTTGCAGTACTCTAATCATTCCCTCAGTACCTAAGTATTCATGCACTGAGCCAGGCCTTAGCACATGGACTGCTTCAATCCCCTATGCACTATGCATGCAGTCTTCTAACAACCTAGACACTTGTCTTTCACACTTTCAATTTCCTAGTCAGTATCCATACAGTCCAGCACTTGTCACTGCCTTTGCACTCCTCTAGTGAGCCATTCAGTACCAAGTACTAACCCATTCCCTGTGCGAAAAGCCTGGCACTTATAAATTCACCTAGGCACTCTCCTTGCTGTACTCAAATCATTCAGTCAGTACCCAAGTAGTCATGCAGTGAGCCAGGCCTTAGCACAAGGACTGCTTTAAATGCCTATGCAGTATGGATGCAGTCGTCTAATCACCTACACAGTTGTATTTTACACCTTCAATTCCCTAGTTAGTATTCATACTCTTCTAGCAAACACCCTGTCACTCACCCAGTGTGTCTCCTTATAGTACTGTAATCATTTAGTCAGTTAGCATGTAGAGTTTTAGTGAGGTAGGCTTTAGGGCATGAACTGCTTCAAAGTAGTATGCACTATGCATGTAGTGTTTTAACCATTGTCACACTTGTGGTTCAGGGACATGGTTTCTTAGTCAATATTTATATAAAATGTGTTTGTACAGTAATGGAATAGTATAATTTTGAAAGTTATTAATATACATTTATTTGTGATTCTTTTTTACAGATACAGAATAGGAGTGTTTCTCATCTGTTTGCACTCTTCTTGTGCAAGATTGTTCGGATGAAGGGTCCTTGGGTGTTTCATCATACTTGCCGTGCTGCATGAGTATTTTTTGTTAGGATCCCCTCGTAACAGAACTCTTTTGAAAATCTTGTGCATGATCAAGGTGGCATTGGTCTTTGTTTGCCCCTTGGGAAAAGTAAAAAATGTCCTCACCACTGAAGAAAAATGTTGTGGGCGTGGTGCCTTCTGCAAAATATTTTCCTCAGATTCGGTAAATATTTTTAAGCGGCAACATTTACAGTTTTTGTAAGTTAAACTTATAAAATGTTGTTAGCTGTATGCATTCTATACATCTGTGATTTGTTTCTTGTGGTATTTTGTTGAGAATACCATGTTGTTGTTTTTTTAACAATCTTTCTGATTTTCCAGGTCTGTCGTCGACATCCATGGTGTCCACAGGAGTGTTCCGCCTTGTTGTTTTGTATTATTGTTGTTTAATTTTGTTTAATAGTTTATCGTTCATATATATGTTAATAAAAAAATAAAGTTTGAAAATAGTTTATCATTTACTTATTTATGATTATAAAAAAGAAAGTTTGAAAAAAAAAATTAATAACGTTTTTGGTTGTTCTCTTAACTGCTGTGTGACTCTTTCTTGTTCTTATTACTGTTATTTGATGGAGTCCACCATGGTGTTACATTTTGGGGCACTTATCGTTGGAATACTGGTGATATCTGCAGTTTGTACCAACTTCTAAATAGTGTGTTAAATTTATCTCAACTTTAATTCCGTTAAAGTGCTGATAATGAAATGGAGACTACCCGTTCTCGTGCAAAAAGACACGAGGTGCACCTTTCCAATTTATTCTAAATACTAAAATCCTGTATTGAATTGCACTGATGTATTGGTTGCACTTACCGTGTACACACAAAATCTATTAAGAAATCTCATTGTATTTATATTGATTGGGAATAGTGCGTCAGGTGCTGGATCTTGACGAGATACACTGCTCAGTTCGTATATTGTTCTGCACACGAAAAAAAAATCACATTACAACTTTCACACCAATTGCAATGGGGAACAAATTCCGGCGATAAGACACGTTAGCACCAGGGATTTTACACCTGCTTTCTGCTGGTGTTAAACAGGACAACTACCTGCACCATGTAAGGGAACACAGCCAACAGCCACCCCAGAACACCCACAGGTGCCATAGAGTCAATAAGCATGATACAGGGATACCCATGAGGGCCAGAAGACTCATCTCAACAACTCCAGAACCGCCAATGCACCCCAAACCCACATCTTAGTAAGTGTGTCCCTGTGGTCATTGTCTTAGCATGATAGGCACGAGCCCTGCAACATTACAGTGTGCTGTCACCTCAGCGTTGGCAGTGAGCCTGGACGTGTAGCTATGCATGCATCCTCCTGCATGAACAACTGGCGTGTGCTGGTCTGGGGTTCACAGGTCAGTGCAGGGGTGTGCCTATCCGGCAAGGGGAATGGGGTGTCTCGGACATGTCCGTGTACAGGAAGTGCGGCACTGTGATGGTGTAGTTGAAATGTAGCAGGACATGCGCAAATAGGCATTACAATGGTGTGCCGTACGAGTGCATGAGATACAACAGCGCACTGTACAAAAGTGTGGGGGCTCGTGGGAGGGAGGAGCAGCCGTTTGGCAACATAACACACAGTGAACTCGACCATGTTCCACATGCTGGGCATCTCATCCATGATGACCACGGTCGCAGACATCCCACAACACCAACGACTGGCCTTTGTACACATCCTGTATGAATGCAGCATGGTTTTCACTTCTATGCTCGTTTAGTGGTGTGACGTTGGTCGGTTGTGTGACTTGTGCTCCTTGTTGGTGTGTTTCATTTTGGCCATTGTTAGTCTATATGTGTGTTGTACTTAATTGTGCATGTGTGCCATTCTGCCCATCTCCCCCTCCCCCCACTCCCTGCTTCTTCCTCTTCCTAGTGCTGTTGTGTCTATAATGTTGTTGCTGCACACATAAATACATGTAAAGAATAAATTAAAATAGTTCCTTGATTCTTTTAGGTTTCAAAACTTCTCTATTGGTTTATTTTTAATTTTCCATATGAACCGTTTTTTAAATATTCAACAACACATAGAAGTCAGAAGTGCAACGTATTCTATCAACACACTTTCTAGAACATTCTACAACACGTGCAGGTTAAAAGTTCATCATTTTTTTATAACTTAACGATATTTTTTTGCAACATTTTCTTGAACATTTAACGAGACGTACAGGTTTAAAGTTCACAATTGTTTTAAGTTCCAACAGTGCCTTCCAAATGCAAGTAGCAGGTGTGGTTGAGCTGAGCAAATGTTATCTTATGATATGTACTCCACGTTGAAACTGCTTTTTCTTAACCAATCACAAAGATGCTTTTCCACAAAACTAATGTGCACCCTACTTTTAAAAAAGAATGCTTTTCATGATATCTTTAGAGATAAGTTATAGATAGGAATTAGCATTTAAAAAACCTTTAAAATTCACTGAAAAAACCATAGGTTTCATGCACGTTATAGTTAGGAATTGGCATTTAAAAAACCTTTGAAATTCACTGAAAAAACCATAGGTTTGAGGCACGTTATAGTTAGGAATTAGCATTTAAAAAACCTTAGAAATTCACCGAAAAAACCATAGGTTTCAGGGGCGTTATAGCTAGCTGGACATTTCCCTCGTACAAAAAACCCTAGAAATTCCCCTGTTATAGTTAGTTCAGCTACTCTCTACTCTCTACTGCGCACTCTACTACTCACTCTCTACTACTCCCTACTACTCACTCTATTACTCACTCTCTACTACTCTCTACTACTCACTCTACTACTCTCTACAACTCACTCTCTACTACTCACTCTCAACTACTCCACTACTCTCTCTCTACTACTCACTCTCTACTACTCTCCACTACTCACTCTACTACTCACTCTCTACTACTCTCTACTGCTCTCTCTACTACTCACTCTCTACTACTCTCTACTGCTCACTCTCTACTACTCACTCTCTACTACTTGCTCTCTACTACTTGTTCTCTACTACTCTCTACTACTCACTCTACTACTCCCTCTCTACTACTCCCTACTACTCACTCTACTACGCATTCTCTGCTACTCACTCTCAACTTCTCCACTTCTCTCTACTACTCACTCTCTACTACTCACTCTCTACTACTCTACTACTCCCTACTACTCTCTCTCTTCTACTCACTCTCTACTACTCACTCTCTACTACTCTCTACTACTCATTCTCTACTACTCTCTACTACTTACTCTACTACTCACTCTCTACTGCTCACTCTCTACTACTCTCTACTACTTACTCTACTACTCACTCTCTACTACTCACTCTCTACTACTCTCTACTACTCTCTCTCTACTACTCTCTCTCTACTACTCACTCTATTACTTACGCTCTACTACTCTCTCTCTGCTACTCACTCTCTACTACTCACTCAATACTACTCACTCTCTACTACTCTCTACTACTTACTCTCTACTATTCTCTACTACTCACTCTCTACTACTCTCTACTACTCACTCTCTATTACCCACTCTCTACTACTTTCTACTACTCACTCTACTACTCTCTACTACTCTCTGCTACTCATACCTGAAACTATTTATAAACACATGAGTAGTACCTGGGTGATTGCATGAGTGCAGGGGTAGTGCCTGAGTGATTGCATGAGTGCAGTGATTGTATCTGGGTGATTGTATGAGTGCATGGGAAATACCTGAGTGAAAGTATAAGTGAATAGATGAGTGCATGGGTGGTACTTTACTGAATGGATTAGTTGAAACATAGGGCCTGCATGATTGAATGAGTGCACATGTAGTGCCTGAGTGATTGTATGAGTGCATACATAGTCCTTGAGTCAATGGTTGGGTGCAAGAGTAGTGCCTGGATGATTGCATGACTCCATGGTAATACCTGATTATTTGGATATGTGTATACATTGTGCAACCTTAATTCCATGAGTGCATGGGATGTGCCTGGGTGATTGTATGAGTGGAGAGGTACTGCCTGGCAGATTGCATGAGTGCATGGGTAGTGCCTGAGAGAATGGATGAGTGCAAGGGTAGTGCCTGGGTGACTGAATGAGTGCAGCAGTACTGCCTGAGTGATTGGATGAGTGTATGAGAAGTACTGAGTGAAATTATGAAATCAAGGGTAATGCCTGGGTGAGTGCATGAGTGCATAGGTAGTGCCTGAGTGAATAGTTGAGTGCATGGGTAGTGCCAGAATGAATGTTTGAGTGGAAGTGTAGGGCCTGGGTGATTGCATGAATATATGGTTAATGTCTGAGTGATTAGATATGTATATAGGTAGTACCCCCTTGATTGTACAAGTACATAGGAGAGCCTGACTGAATGCTTGAGTGCAAGAATACTTCCTGAGTGATTGCATGAATACATGTGCAGTGCATGGGTGATTATAAAAGTGCAGACGTACGGCCTGTGTGATTGCATAACTGCAAGAGTTATCTGTGAGTGCTTGGATCAGTGCATGGACAGTGCCTTAATAAAAGGATGACTGCAAGAGTAATTCCTGGATTATTACATGAGTACATGTCTAGTACCTGAGAGAATGGATGAGTGCATGGGTTGTATCCGAGTGAAAGGTTAAGTGCAAGAGTAGTGCCTGAGTGAATGTATGAGTACAGAGGTGCTGCCTGGGTGATTGGATAAGTGTATACGTTGTTGCTGTCTGAAAGGAATAATGCAAGGATAATGCCTGGGTTATCCTGTTAGTGTAAGAGTTGTGCTAGAGAGAATAGATGAGAGCAAAGGTAGTGTTTGCATGTAAGGATGACTGTCTGATGATTACATCAGCAGCATGATAATAGTTTTCAAATAATGCAAAGATTCAACATTATTTATATTAGAAACAAAGAACAAATAATACAACTTTAAACATTTCTTCACGCTATCATGTATAATATATTGTGTATTCTTACCTTTTAAGTAGTTTAGATACATTACTTAGTAGAACTATTTTAGAATAGCATTCTTCTAAACAGCAGTAAAGCTCTTTTGAAACTTCAACAGTACCTACCATACAGAAGAAAAAGAAAAACTGTTATTTAATGATAATATATTACAGAAATTATATTATATTTTTCAGAACTCAATATAAATATAGAATTACAAAACGTTTTCTGATTCCCTTTTTTGCTGTTCTCAGATTCCATTTAACTTCACCATACACCGTGATTTTGATGTAGTATCATCGTTGAATAGCAGGGAAAAAAACAATCAAATTGATTGTAAAAAAAATGATCACTGTAGAGCATCATCATGTATATGCGTAGCTATGTGTTTTCCTATCTACAAGGTTGTTTATTACTTCTTTCATCTACATTAACTCTATTATTTTTTTCAAATATATTTCCCAAAATGTAGATTCTCATATACATCTAGTACAATATAGATAACAAATATTTTTAACACAATTTTCCAAATGCAATAGCAATTAGCACAAATAATATTCCAAACACTAATTATAAATATTAATAGTGTCCAGTCCTGTCTACTTTCTGTTCACATCTTCCCCATAGGCCGAATGATGTGCTCAAAAATATCAAATATTAATTTGGTAATTAAAAAGGTAATCTAGGTTTGAATTCCAAGTGCACATCATTGCAATGTATCCATCCTTTATTACACAGTATAGTGTGCAGATATTGTAGTAGGTTCATCATGGAAAATAATACCCACTGCTGTAAAAGTTCTTCCTGAAAAAAATATTTGACTTGCATTAAAATTATTAATTTTGGTTTCCAATTTTCTTCCATTTGCTTGCAAAAAAAACGTTGTAGCATTCAAATGAGATATTTTCTAAATCTTTCCATATGTACATGTAGGCAAAATTTCTGATTGCCAATGTGAACATCTCATATCCTGATGAGCTGTTTTTATCGATTTGGTCAAGTTTATGAATCGTTTGTATTTCAGTGGTAGAAGTAAATGAACACTCTTCTCATTTATGATCCCATCTATAAATTAGTCCAAAAAAGTGTTATATTCCTTCATGTTCTAATACGCCAAGCATAAGGATTAGAAATTCTTGTGCATCTTGTTGTATATTAGGAGTAAATGTTAAAGAACCAGTACAAATATCCAAAAGATGCCGAATGCCAGAAGCAGTATGAATTTTACTTCTGTCAGTTACCAACTTTTAAAATACATAATTTAGTAAGGAACAGAATCTTTTTTCACGATTTCCCATGATTTTATGATGAAGATCTTGTAGATAAAACACAGCATTCAGAATCACATTAGCATAAAAGTTGATACCTGAACTATTTTCTAACTGGTATCCTACAATGTCATCAAAACTTTCTATTTTCTTTTGCTTTACCTGTTTAAATGTCTCTTCATTTGTTCTCATTTTTTGAACCTCAATTGCATCTTTGACATTTTTCCATTTTGGACACACTACACATTTCTCATATATGGGATAATCACCTAAATAAGGAGCATAAAGTCTTCTTAAACGATTTTACTCTCTTTTACAATTAGCATCAACACCAATCCCTTTCTCATCAAAATCTATCAAATACAAACCAGACAATGTCCTTACTCGAGACAATGCAACATATGTCATTCCTTTTTTAAACACTGTACTTCCAATATTTACAAAAGCAGTGTCTATACTTAAACCCTGAGATTTATGAATAGTTACTGCATATGCTTAAGACAGAGAAAACTGTTTTCTGCAAACATACAAATCTTTTACAAGCAAAAGACGTATAACACAATGCCCAATCTTTCTTATCTCTTCAATATGATAACATTTTATAATCAAAAATTCTATTCCATCTCTGTTCTGAAATTTTACAAAAGCAACAACTTTTCCCATTGCTCCATTTACTAAACCTTCATCTACATTCAAATTACACGGTAAAAGTACCCAACAGTTTATACATACAAGTAAAGTGCTTTCTAAGCCTAAAGTTTTAGATACAGACTTTTCCAAATAATGCAATTTAGCATGCAGTTTCTTTGTAAGAAGAACAGTCACTCACTGGTGTTCAATTTTATCAATAGCTTCAATTTCCATTATTTCTTGTTTTTCAGGTTTCAAAAGTTCTTGATTAAATGAAAAACACTCTTCCAGTGGAGAAGTTAGGCAAACTATAGACTTTTTTTCTCCAAGCTCATTGTACATTACTTCAGCTGCTGTATTTCCAGTTGTAAACAAGATCCTAAGTAGCCAACTTTCTAATGCTTGTTTACCATGTTTCGTCAAAACATCAATTATTCTGTAATAAAGAATATCTCCATAAACTTCATCACTTGCTTGTAGCGCAATTTTGAACAAGTTCTATATATTGAAAATGTAACCAAATGTTCACATTCCTAATACTTCCCAAAGCTTTCCTAGTGTCTTCATGGGCAAGTGTTTTAAAAACAGGTTATCCTTTCAAAGGAGTAAATTGTAGTAGATTTCAGAACACAACTAAATGTTTTCCACCAAACAGGACATGGTAGTTTGTTTTGAAATCTGTTGCATTTTTAAATGTACAAAGGCAAGCATTTAGTTTGAGACCACGCTCGCCCCATCAATGATTAAAAGTTTCATTTTCTTCAGTACTCTTGAAACTTCATAACAAGCTTCTCCAGATAGCTTCTGATATTCCAATGTATTATCATGTTCAACTAGTAGCATAAGTAATAATGTAAAGTAATTCCTTTAATGTTGTGTGCTGCTAATCCGGTTGGAGCAGTTACAACAAAAGATAAATGTGATTCTATAGTTCTGTGTAGATACCTGGTCAAAACCTTAATTGAGAAACTTTTTCCTGTTCCAGATTGATCACTGATGTACATTAGAATAGGTTCAATTATGAACATTGGCATTCTTTTTTTCATGTAGCAAAGCATGTTGTGTCTGTTCTTTGACTTGCAGATATATTTCGTTCTGTTCAATATTTGGTTTGCCAACTAAAAGATATCTTGTTGTGCTTGTTGCATTGCAGTTTCGACCTCATTAATGGCTATTACTGTTTAATTTTCAATTGTTGGTTGTCCCAGTGGATCTTGACTTAGTGGACCAGAACTTTGACTATCTTGAGAACATTCTCTAGCTATTTCAACTTCAATAGTACTTTCTTGTTCAATCTCATCATTTAACATTTGTAGATATATAGGAAACATTGTGCACTGAATACTATCTTTACTTGCATTTAAAGAATCTTCATAGCAGTTGAAATCTCCAAGTAATTCTGTTTCATTACACCAAGGCTTGAACAGTTACAGAAGTGCCTAATAGACAAATTCCATCTTCTCTGGACTTTCACAACTCAGTTTTCTGTGGCTAATATGATTTCCTTTGGCATGTTTTACAAAACATCCATCACATCCAATTACTGCATATTTTTCCACTTTTATGTTTTCTGTAACTTTTCTTTTAAATATGTAATGTTGAAGTATTTTATACACACATAGTTTTCCAGGATGTGGACTCCTTTTGCAATAGTATGTATCCAACACATTAGTTTTAACAATATCAGTACTTTCTGTTACATTAAGCGCTAAGTATTCAATTACTTGTAATGTTTTCAATACTTTATTTCACGTGGCAACAAGACCTAGACTAACCCAAATATTTCTTTTGACTTTGAATATAAACTGGCAGAGCACAAGTGATCCAAACATTCTTTGGATCCAGTCTCTAGATAATAAAGCATTTGCAAGCTGAAGCTGTATAATTTCTTGCTAAGACTCTCTTCTTGTTAAATTTCTTCCCACATTTATTTCATCTCTGTATTTTTAGATTTGGTTATATATGATGTGACATGGTGAGCAACAGCAATTGAATTATGTGCAACAGATTGAATATCCATGTTTGCAGTCCACATTTACAAAATCACTGGATTGTTGCCATTAATATACTTTGAATCTATGGCTCTTTTTAGGTTGTTTGTATTCTTCAGAGATTTCCAAGTTATTGTATGCCTTAGTGCTACCATAAAATATTTACTCTTCGTTTAGAAATTATTGGACGTGGGAATCCTAAACAACCTTTTTTATAAAATTTCCCTTCAGACTTGTATTTTCGGCGACAGTATTTTCCACATCGATGACTTTAAATCCGTAAAACTTGTTGGTTCAAGCTTTTTCCTCTTCCTTCTCTTGGAATGGCACAGGTAACATACTGTATGATGAGAGACAAAACAATTTCATCAGTATCAGTTCCAAATTTTGGAGCATTCTTGATCCATAATAGCATGTGTATATGTGGAGCACCTCTGGCTTGGTACTCCTTTCTCCAAAATAAATCTGTTACCTTTCCAAGAGGTGGAATATTTTTATTGCCGAGAAATGACAATATAGCTTGAAACCTAAGGTTTAAATACCTGCAGTTATTTACAGGATCCAAGTAACAAAGTTCTCTGGTTGTCTTCAATTCAATGTTTTTAACATTTGAATTTGCTTCTTGTAGAAATTCAAGTAAATCGTCCCACGCATATTTAGCACAGCTAAGTGTTACAAACCATGTAGGAGTACCTAAGTTTCTTAACATACATTTAAGTTATACGTGACGATGATATCAATACTCATTGGTACCTCGTTGACACGCCATCAAATTAATTAACTGAGATTGTAAAATGTTTATCTCTTGGTTGAACTTTGTCCATGAATTCCTCTGCAGAAACGTGGAAGATGAACTTCTGTATTTAACTAAGGGTGGGCGTAATGGGCGTAGTGGGGCAACATGAAGCAGCACGTAGTTTGCCCAAATCTACGCACACTACGTGCTCCGCGTAGCCCCACTATGTACCACCCGCCTCCCGCCCGCCCTCCTTTTAAATCGTACCCGCATGTAAAATAAATAAAAATTAAAGAGACTTACTTGAAGCGCGCCGTCTTTGGCGCTCCCTCTTCCTCATTTCCAACTTCTTCTGATAAATGCGCATGCGCGGACGCCCGCGCATGCGCATTTCTTGCGAGAAATGCGCATGCCCGGGAGTGTGTGCATGCGCATTTGTCAGAAGAAGTTGGAAATGAGGAAGAGAGAGCCCTGGAGACGCAGCGCTTCAGGTAAGTCTCTTTAATTTTTATTTATTTTACATGCAGGTATGATTTAAAAGGAGGGCGGGCGGGAGGCGGGTGGCGGGCGGCAGGCAGCTACGCTTCGCCCTGGCGTGTGCGTAGCGCTGCCTGCTTCGCCTACTTCGAAAATTGCGAAGCAGGCAGCGCTATGTACACTACGTGGGCGAAGCATAGTGTTAGGCCCAGGGTTATATTTAACCCCTTCGCTGCCAGGTCTTTTCCCCCTCCTGTGCCAAGCCTTTTTTTGGCTATTTGGGGTAGTGCGTGATGAGGCCCCTGTAACATTTTGACCACATAAGGTATCCACGCCAAATTTGCGTCCTTTTCTTCCAACATCATGGGGATTCTAAAGGTACTCAGGGTTTGTGGATTCCCCTGGAGGGGTCACAGAAATGAGCCAAAATACAGCAAAATTTAGTTTTTTTATGTAAAAATGGGAAAAACGGGCTGCAAATGAAAGCATCTGGGTTTTCCACTGCAAAAGTTATCAAAAAAGGGTTTGTGGGGTTGAAATCACCATTTTCCCAGCTTTTCGGGCTTACCAGACTTTTGTCAGAAACCCAACATTTTTTACACAGTTTTGGCATTTTTCTGGGACATAGCCTATTTTTGCTTTTTTTTGTGCTTTTGACCTCCTTCCAGTTAATGGTAGAAATGGGTACAAAAGCAATAATGGATCCTAGAAAACTATACATTTTAGAGAAGTAGACAAAATTCTGAATTCGGCAAGGGTTCATTTGTGTAGATCCATTAAGGTTTCTTTATAGAAACTAACAGTTAAATATAGGATAAATTGAAAATTAGTTGAAAAAAATGGCCTTTAGTGTCAACATTTTCACCTGTAACTTCTTCTAATTTTGACAACTCTTTGAAAGCAATATACCATTACATCCGCTGGACATTACTGGTTGTGGGGATATATTGGACTAGTAGGTTCACCAAGAACCCGATGAACCCAGAGCCAAAAACTGAACAAGCAACTTGCAATGGTTTTTTATTATGTGCCGGGTATATAGTAATTATTCTGTGAAAATGTGTACATGGAAAAATCAGTATGAAAGACACCTATGTATTTCTGAAATGGGAACAAAATATAGAGTTTAGAAACAGTAGATATTTGCACATTTCTGAAATTGGGAATACTCATACTAGCATGAGAATTATCAGTAATTTTTTAGACTGACTTCTTTTTTACACAATATCTTTCATTTGGAAGGCAGAAATGCATCGAAGGTCAATAGATCATAACAGTTCCTTTACAAACCTGAATTACCATAAGTCTCCCGATAAAAATGGTACCTCACTTGTGTCGGTAGGTATAGTGTCCGCGACAGGAAACGGCGCAAAACGCAACGTGGTCACAACTCAATATCGCAGTGAAAAATTACCCTTTTTTGGCAAAGTGCCTAGCTGTAGTTTTTGAACCCTAGCTCTGCGTGCACCTTGGGAAGCCTAGCAAACCTATACATTTTTAAAAACTAGACACCCAGGGGAATCCAGGATGGGGTGACTTGACTGCCTCCCACCAGGGTCTGTTACCCAGAATCCCTTGCAAACCTAAAAAATTGTTTAAAAAAACACATTTCCCCCACATTTCTGTGGTGGAAAGTTCCGGAATCTGAGTGGATCCACAAATTTCCACCCACCCCGCGTTCCCCAAAGTCGTTCGAGAAAAATGGTACCTCACTTGTGTGGGTCGGCCTAGTGGCCATGACAGGAAACGGCACAAAACGCAACGTGGTCACACCTCAATTTCGCTGTGAAAAATGACCCTTTCTTGGCAAAATGTCTAGCTGTAGTTTTTGAACCCTAGCTCTGCGGGCACCTTGGGAAACCAACCAAACCCATACATTTATGAAAACTAGACACCTGGGGTCTTCCAGGGAGATATGGCTTGCGTGGATCCCCCAACGTTTCCTTACCCAGAATCCCCTGCAAACCTCAATTTTAGCTGAATAAATCACATTTTTCACACATTTTTGTGTGGGAAAGTTGTGGCATCACCCGGCTCACTCAAATTTCCCACCACCCAGCGTTCCCCCGGGTCTCCCGGTAAAAATGGTGCCTCACTTGTGTGGAAGGCCCAAGTACCCGCGACAGGCAAGGGCCCAAAACGTAGTGAGGCGACATCAAAGTTGCCTATCTCAAAACCACCTGGTTTTGTAAGCGGGGTCACTTGGGTTTTTGGCCCGGAGCTCGACGGTCATCTAAGGAAACCTACCAAACCCATACATTTCTGAAAACTAGACACCCGGGGGCTTTTAGGGAGGTAGGGCTTGTGTGGATACCCCAACGTTTCCTTACCCAGAATCCCCTGCAAACCTCAATTTTAGCTGAAAAAATCACTTTTTTCACACATTTTTGTGTGGGAAAGTTGTGGCATCACCGGGCTCACTCAAATTTCCCACCACCCAGCGTTCTCCCGGGTCTCCCGGTAAAAATGGTGCCTCACTTGTGTGGGAGGCCCAAGTACCCGCGACAGGCAAGGGCCCAAAACGTAGTGAGGCCACATCAAAATTGCCTATCTCAAAACCACCTGGTTTTGCAAGGGGGGTCACTTGGGTTTTTGGCCCGGTGCTCGGCGGCCATCTAGAGAAACCTACCAAACCCATACATTGCTGAAAACTAGACACCCGGGGGCTTCCAGGGAAGTATGGCTTGCGTGGATCCTCCAAAGTTTCCTTACCCAGAATCCCCTGCAAACCTCAATTTTAGCTGAAAAAATCCCTTTTTTTCACACATTTTTGTGTGGGAAAGTTGTGGCATCACCGGGCTCACTCAAGTTTTCCACCACCCAGCTTTCCCCCGGGTCTCCGGGTAAAAATGGTGCCTCACTTGTGTGGGAGGCCCAAGTACCCGCGACAGGTAAGGGCCCAAAACGTAGTGAGGTGACATCAAAATTGCCTATCTCAAAACCACCTGGTTTTGCAAGGGGGGTCACTTGGGTTTTTGGCCCGGTGCTCGGCGGCCATCTAGGGAAACCTACCAAACCCATACATTACTGAAAACTAGACACCTGGGGGCTTCCAGGGAGGTATGGCTTGCGTGGATCCCCCAACGTTTGCTTACCCAGATTCCCCTGCAAACCTCAATTTTAGCTGAAAAAATCACACACACACCGCCATCACATTTAGGATTTTTTTAGACAAAAATAAAAACAAAACAAAAACAAATCGCAAATAGACACAAAATCAGAAACTAAATACATTGCACTAACGCCAACCTTGAAACAGCCCAGGTTTAGAAGGACAGTCGGGGCAGTACATACGAATCTCCTTCGGCGTACCTCTTCGCCAACAGACTCTACATCTCCTACAGGGAAAATCTTTTGAGGGTGTGGGAGGAATGAGATCAGGAAAGTGGCGATCTCTCAATCTAGCAACATCCTCCACCACTCCAAATCTAGGAACACTTGTCTGTTCCACAACAACAAGGCTAGCTATCACAGAGTGCTGAAACTGAAGAAATGTCAACTTTGACGCAGGAGAACACTCCTTGAACACAATAAAAGCACTGGAATTTGCTAATTCGAAGAAATGGATGGCCAACTTCTTATACCAAACATAAGCCTTCCGAATAGCAGAGTAAGGTTCCAACCTCTGATCTACTCTGTCAACACCACCCATGTGCTTATTGTAGTCTAGAATGCACACAGGTTTGCGCACTTCAGCAACCTGACCCCAAACAGCCACAGGTGAAGTACTCTCATCATGGATGGTAGTCAGCATGTACACATCCCTCCTGTCCACAAATTTTACAGCTAGTAGTTCATCACTACGCAGGGAACTGCACTGCCCCCTCTGAAGTTTTTTGCAAACAAGCTCTTTCGGATAACCTTTACGGTTAGAGCGGATTGTGCCACATGCAAATGTGTCCACTTTATACAATTCCTTAAATAATTGCACAGCAGTATAGAAGTTATCAAGGTACAAACGGTGGCCTCTGTTAAATAGTCTTCTTGCAAGATCCCACACAATTTTCTCTGAAACTCCAAAAGTGGACGGACAACCTGGGGGGTCTATAGTAGAATCTCTACCAGTGTACATACGAAAATTAAAAACATATCCTGTCCTACTCTCAGACAACATATACTGCCTAATTCCATAGCGTGCCCTCTTGCTAGGGATGTACTGCATAAAAACCAAACGGCCCTTGAACAAGACCAAAGACTCATCAATAGATATTTCTTTCCCTGGAGTATAGATCTCAGAAAATCGATCTACAAAGTGATCAAGAACGGGCCTGTAGTGGTGGACTTGTGGAGCATCGCGCGGCTAGCGCGCGATGTGCACGTATGTAATAGTAGTTTGTAGTCGTTTGAATGTAGTCAGATGCATGGAGCGTTCGCTGGCGGGGATTGGATGTCGGTAGGACAGTTGCCGTTCATTGACTGCCTGGGAGGACGCTCCGTGTGTGTTGGGTGGAGTTGATGAACAAAGACTTATTCATGCATCTGGAGACTGCGTATTTCTCATCTTTACATTTGGCGACGAGCAGCGACTCCACCCACATGCCCACGCAAAGGAGGATTTCTGAAGTTTTATGAATAAACCACCGTACCTGTATCCTTTCACCATCTTCGGAGCAGGAACTGCAGAATCGCGTTACAAGTCAAGATACGCTGGCCGGCCGCCTGTGTGGTGAGGTTACAAGGAGGTACGTGGTTTTTATCAAGTAATTTGTGCGCAGCACTCGGAGCACCCAGCCGGCACGCGCTCATCTCCTAGACGTCACTTTACGTACTGAGCGCTGGTGTCTGATTCGGCGGATCGACGTCATCACGCAACGCGACGCCATCTTGAGTTGGGAGATTATAATTGTGATTACCGGCAACAAGCACAGCGCGCCTGAAGCCCAGTCATTTTATTCAGCGACGCACACGCTTTATTTATTTATTTTCAAATTGCCGTGCACCTGCTAATTTGCCAGCGATGCACACGCTTGAGGTGACATTTCGTTAGTGCTGTTACTCAGCGCTCCTGTGCTACTTACTGCGCACACTACAGCAGGGGATTATTGAATTATTTATCGATTTCAAGCATAAGCCTGCTGAGCGTTTGATCATTAAGCTCTGCTATTACTGGCCATGGCGCATCTGTTTCTCCCAGCGATGCGCACGCTATAATTTGGAATTTTCGAAGTTCGTGATTGACTATTGCCTAGTCTAGGTCATCACAGCACGGAACGTGCATTCTACTTTCTTGCATCTGGAATAGGGTTCATTGTAACGCCCAACAATCCATCAAGTATTGGATACACTGTATATTGTATTTGAATTATTATTATTTTTTTTCTTCTTTCTTCAACAGAATTGGTTTTTGAGAATACACATAATATTTTGTTGGGTTGTTAAAAAGTTCTGGTACACATATTTGTCGCTGTAAATTGGTTGTCTGCTATGATGGCCAATGTTCAGTTGATAACACAACCTCCTCCTTTCCTTAGCAAACTGGGGTGCCCACCAATTATTTGGTCAGAATGGTACAGACTATTTGAAAATCATTTAGTAGCCATTGATGCGACAGAGTACTCACCTGCACGTAAATTCGCTTTACTTTTCGGATGTTTGGGTCAAGCTGCACAAAGGATTTTCGATAGTAATGACCCTGTTTCTGCTCTGGCATCCAGTTCTGGGGACAATGAATGGAACGTATATGTAGAAGCCGTCGCTCGTTTGAAAAAATAGTTTTCTGATGAGCCAAATATTATGTTGGAGCGTCATAAATTCTACAAAAGGAAACAGGGAGAGGAAGAGAAGGTCGAAGAATACATTTCGGCCCTAAGGGTTTTGGCTACTACTTGTGGTTTCGGATCGCTCACTGACAATTACATCAGGGACCAATTTGTTTTCAATTGTGTTTCACGAAAGATCAGGTAAAGAATTCTGGGTTGTAAAAATCCTTCTTTATCCGAGGTTACAGAATTAGCTCTTAGTATTGAGCGTTCCGTTATCTCAAGTAAAGTCATGCTAGAAACAGCTAAACCCGGCATTAATGTTGTGTCATCCTCTGAGGCAGAACAAGACAATCCTATTTGTACTATAAATGACAAAAATAGAAATGTAAAATTTATTCAAAAGAAACAAGTGTTCTGTTACAGATGTGGGTCCAAGTTTCACATAGGTAATTCTCCAAGTTGCCCGGCCGTCGGTAAACGCTGTGTTATTTGCAAAAAAGTTGGCCATTTCCAGAGTGTGTGCAGGAATGCCCGAAGGTCACTCAATGTGAACAGTATCGACAATGAGATAGATACATGCAGCAATTTGCTAAGTAATGTAATTGTTACACTTGATTGTGATAATGGATCTAATGGTATAAAAGGTCCTTTATGTTCTGCTATTATTGATAGTGTCCCACTGCAGGTAATGGCTGATTCAGGATCACCCATTACGATTTTAAGGGACAAAACTTTCTACGAATTGTGGACAAGACAAGTTAAATTACTACAGTCTGATGTAAACCCTAAAGCATTTGGGGAGAAAGATATTAATATGATTGGGTATTTTACTGGCACTGTACAATGTCTCGGGAGAGAAACCGAGACTAAAATCTACATTGCTGAGAAAGGGAAAAACATCATCGGGTGGAAAGACTTAACACGGATGGGACTATATTTAGTTCCAGGGGATGAGAATCCAATTAAGGTGGGTGATCTGCCAGTATGTAGTTTAGAGTGTCCAGTCACTATACAGGAGAATGTACAAGTAAAAAAAATATTTTCAGAGTTTAAAGACGTTTTTAACGATAAAGTGGGTTTGGTCAAAGGATTTGAACATCATATCAGATTAGTCCCCGGTGCCCAGCCAATCTCACATAAGGTACGCTCTGTTCCTTTGAGTGTCAAGGACGAATTGAAGCATACTTTGCAAAACCTATGTGATCAAGGGATTATTGAGGCTACTGACTCTTCACAGTGGGTAGCTCCCATTGTGGTAGCACGCAAGAAATCCGGCGAGATTAGACTCTGTGCTGACTTGCGGGCGCTAAATACATTTTTTATTGTGGATTGCCACCCACTGCCGAAGATTCACGAGCTGTTAGCGAATCTCGGGGGGCCAGATGGTTTTCATTGATAGATTTAAGATCGGCGTACCATCAGGTAGCGTTGACGAAAGACTCGCAAGAGCTAACAACTTTCGTCACCCCATTCGGGGCATTCAAGCTCTTACGTTTACCGTTCGGCCTTGTCTCAGCTGGCAGCGTATTTCAGAAGCTTATGGATACCCTTTTTCATAACGTTGAGGGAGTTCAAGCTTACTTGGACGACATTTTAGTTTTCGCAAAATCTGTGAATGACCATAATGACATTTTGGGGAGAGTACTTTCTATCCTGAAGTCTAGAAACATGACCGTTCGTGCGGACAAGTGCAAATTCGCCGTGCAGGAACTGGATTATTTGGGTCACTCCATATCAAATTTTGGAATTAAACCCAAGTTCTCTGTTATTAGAGCTATTGAGGACGCTAAGCCTCCTTCGGACAAGGATGCCTTACGTTCTTTTCTTGGGCTAGCTGAATATTATGCTAGGTTCGTACCTTACTATGCCCAAGCTGTAGAACCTTTGCGTACACTGCTTAGGAAGGGACAGAGTTTCAATTGGTCTACTGAGTTAGACAAATGTTTTGAAGACGTGAAAAAAATGGTGGTTTCAGCTCGGGCGTTACACGCTTTCAGAGATGAGTGCCTCTCTTGTATAACAGTAGATGCTAGTATCCATGGGCTCGGGGCAATTCTCAGTCAGAAGGTAGAGGGTCAGGAACAGACTGTAGCGTTTGCCTCACGATCCTTGAAATCGTTTGAGCAACAGTAAAGTACCATTGAGAGGGAGGCACTGACATGCGTATGGGCTGTTCACAAGTTCAGAATGCATATTTGGGGACGTAAGTTTGAGTTGGTTACGGATCATAAACCGCTCGTTTACATTTTTAGTAAAGTAAATTCACCTAGCATGTCGGCGAGATTAACGAGATTGGTATCCAAACTCCAGGAGTTTTGTTTTGAGATTAAGTACATACAGGGCGGGAAGAACTTTTGTGCCGACTGTTTGTCTAGATTATTAATGCACAAAGATGATGACGAAAATTCGGTTTCTGAAGAGATTGAATGCGTAGCAATTGTGGATGCAATTCAAGAATATAAGTCTGCTCTGTCTGAATCTGATTGGAGTTGAAAAAGATTAGGTCTTACAGAAAGTGGTAGAGTATTCCTCTCATTCTTGGCCTGATGCTAGGTGCTTGTCTGGGGAATTGTGTGTGTTTGCTCAGGTTGCTGCTGAACTTTCAGTGGAAAATAAGATTGTTCGGCGCGGTGACAAATGTGTTCCTCCGACCTCCCTTCGGCCCTCAATTATCAACGAGGCGCATTTGGGACATTTAGGGGTGACTAAAACCATAATGAAAATCAAGCAGCATTACTGGTGGCCATCATTAGATACCCAAGTCAAAAAGATGATTGATAGCTGTTCCGTCTGTTTGCTGTCAGACAAGCATTGGCGCATCATCAAATCTCCTCTACACCCCACAGAGTTTCCAGGTAGCCCGTGGGAAAAAATTGGTCTTGATTTTTCAGGCCCTTATTCTATTCTTAATCGAGACGAGAGGTATGTGATTTTAGCGGTAGACTATTTTTCGAAATGGATGTACCATAGTTTTGTGAAATCTCCGGACACTGATGCAACTATCAATTTTTTGAGGAAAATTTTTCATTTGGAGGGTTTTCCGAAAACAATAGTTACCGATAATGGCACACACTTCGTTTCAGAGAGAATGTGTTCATTTTTAAAGGATTCCGATGTTAAACATTTGAAGGTTGCATTATATTCCCCCACATCCAACGGGTTGGTTGAGCATGGTAATAAGGTTCTGAAAGAGGGCATTCAATCCGCACTTGCTTCTGGTATAGATGTGACATCCTTTGTTGCACAAAAAATTTGGAATTATAATACTTCCCCACATTGTACTACTGGCGTAGCTCCTTTCACATTATTATGGGGTAGAGAAGCACACACTGTTCTTTTTCCTTCTTGGCTACAGAAGATTTCTGGTGAAAATAAGGTCAACTTTAATGAAATTGCGGAGAGGGTACAGACAAAACAGGTCGTGATGAAAAATGTGTTTGATAAAAAATGTAACTTACATTGTAAGGATGTGCTGGTTGGAGATTGGGTGTTGATCAAGAACCCAAACTTTGTAAGGAAAGGGGAATCGAAATTTTTTACTCCTGAACAGGTACTCAAAGTCAGTAAGGGGGCTGCTTTTGTAGGTAACAAAGGTTGGTGGAATAAAAGGCATCTAGTTAAAGTTTCTCCGCGTCAAGCAGATATCATACATGATAATCACAAGAAAGTGGAGGATGATTCGGAGTGGGAACAGTGGTTAGATTCAGGGAAGGAAGCCGCGGGTTCGGTTCCACCTGTTTTAACACAAAGTGTTAAGCATGGGTCAGACATTAACACTCAATCTGTTTCCTCCACATCATTTCATAATTCTAGTGCCTGTACCTCTAGGGTTCGGGCACTGAAATTGCCCAAGAAATTTGAGGGTTTTATTAGATATTAAGTATGTTTAGGATTTTACCTTAAATGTTAAATACATTTTGTTTTGTGTTTTTAAAAGGGGGAAGGTGGTGTAGTGGTGGACTTGTGGAGCATCGCGCGGCTAGCGCGCGATGCGCACATATGTAATAGTAGTTTGTAGTCGTTTGAATGTAGTCGGATGCATGGAGCGTTCGCTGGCGGGGATTCGATGTCGGTAGGACAGTTGCCGATCATTGCCTGCCTGGGAGGACGCTCCTTGTGTGTTGGGTGGAGTTGATGAATAAAGACTTATTCATGCATCTGGAGACTGCGTATTTCTCATCTTTTCAGGGCTGAATCTTAAAAAGACGGTCACAGTCAGGGTGATCTTGTGGCAACGCCATAGAGTTATCAACAAAATGCAGCATACTTAGCAAAAGTAAATACCGATTACAAGTCATAACTGCAGGAAATATGGCAGTTGCCAACAAGGGGCTAGTAGACCAATATGAAGCCAAGGTTGGCTTCCTTAACACACCCATCAATAAAGTCAAACCCAAAAACTTCTTAATCTCTTCCAGATATTTGGGAGTCCACCGGGTAGCTCTAGACTGGGGCCTAAGTTTTTCACTGTTGTCCCTCAAAAACTGTTCGGCATACAAATTCATCTGCTCAACAATCTCACCCAAAAATACATCATCCATAAACAACTGAAAAAACTGTATAGGCAAAAAGTGTTCAAAATCCACTGTACACCCTGCATCACCGCTAAAGGCAGGCAACACTGGCTGCACTATGTTTGGATCAACTCAAAGTCCAGCACTTCCAGTAGGAAGCCTAGCAGCCTCAGACAGCAATCCAGATGCCTCTTGCACCATCGGCACAGCAGTTTCCTCCTCTAAAACAGGCACTTCATCCGCACTGAGAGTTGCTTGATCCACACCAAGAGTACCTTCATCTGCACTGAGTGTAACTTCATCATCCGATGATTCCATGTGGAGAGAAAACTCACTGCCAGAATCTTCCCCTCCCTCCTCTCCCTCAGACGCACTGTCAGTCTCATAATCATGCTCAGAGGAAGATTCAAGAAGCATTCCAACCACCTGATGAGCAGTCATTCTACGGCTAGCCATAATGCTTACTAAAAAAGGTAACTTGTCAAACAAGTCAACAACAACAAACACGTTGTAAAATAAGTAATAAACACAAAGCACCTTTATCAAAAACACATATATACTCCAAAACAATACCACTCACTTGCCAGAGGCAGCTAAACTACTCACCACCACCTACTCTGCACAGACACAGTATGGATCAATAATATCCCACTAAAAAAGAAAGAGAGAAGAAATTACACATAAGACTATGCAAAACACATCGCAAAGCATTTCATGCTCAAACCACTATCTAAATATGATGCCATTATGACATCACTTACAAAAAAATTCATTCAAACATTACAATATTACTCATTTGCAGTAAATACTACAACAAAAAAATTCTTACCAAAACAATGCAACTACACAAAACTGCAGAACAACCACTGTCGAAACCAGAAACAGGAATCAAAAGCTTTAGACTAGAATAAAAAGGAGAAAAAAACATTAATGTCACATATGCATATAATGCTCTAGACCATCACGTACTGCTCAAATTTATTGCTTGAACCTCCCACTTTCAAGAAGGAAAGATCGATGGCCCAATCCTTTACAGGCAACGCAGCGAGAATCTGGAACTCAGCTCCGGACCACCCCCTCTTCCCAGTCCTTCAAAACTGACCTCAGAGTTCTGCTCCTGCAAAGACACTTCCAAACTTAATTCACGCCCTCTCTATTGTCTGAAGGAAGCCTTTAGATAATAGGAAATTCTGTTCTCCATGCCTATAGAATTGCCTTCCCAGTGTGTTCCTTTGTTTTGAGTGTCTGCCATTTATTGTACTTTTATACCTCTACTTGTACTTGGTACTCTTTTGTAACTTGCAGACATGTCACTTTTCCTCTTGTAACGTATTGTTTGCTACCTCTTGTATTTTGTTTGCTTTTGATACATGCACAATTACCATCATTGCCTCATGTAACGTAACGTTTGCTCTTGTTTTCTGAGTGTCTGCCATTTATTGCAGTATTTTACCTCTACTTGTATTTTGTACTCTTTTGTAACATCACTTTTTCCTCTTGTAACGTATCTTCTGCTACCTCTTTGATTTTGTTTGCACTTTAAAATATTTAACAAATAATGTGGCCATAAGGGGAGCGACCCTTGACTAAGGCGCCGCTCCCACAAACAACCCCAAACCTAAAAAACGAAGAAAAAAAAACTGGTGCAAGTGGCCATTCTTGCTGCACGATCGTGCAGCAGGAAGGCTTAAATGAGACATTGGGGGCAGAGGCGTAGTTAGAGCTTGTGACGCCTGAGGCTATCTCTCAGATTGCCGCACCTGGGGAGGGGGGGTTGCTGGGGAAAAAGGACGGCGACCACTTGAAAGAGGTCCGAGAGACACTTAGTATCGCCGCTAATAGTTACCTCGATCATGCAAGTTACATGCACATACATGACACGGTCCAAGGCTACACAGTTGAATACACCGGTGACTGGCAGTACAAAAGAGAACACACAGACTGCATGATCTATCTGGGGACTCAGAAAATCCGCATGTAACATCCATCAGAGAGCTGCGTGAATAATTACCTGGTAATCCCCTCCGCACAATGCAAACATGCACATACATGACACTGTTCAGGGATCCATCATCTACAGCTAACATTAAATGACCATTCATCAGAAATATAGCCGCACGATTGGAGTGGCCTGTCTCAAGATACGAAGGGTATCTTGTGTTCTGTTGAATATATATATATATGTATATTACCTACTGGCGGTCGCCAGTAGGTAGATATAGTTAGGATCTATTTTCCATAGGAAACCCGCAACATTCTATTTGGAATAACTTTGGTGCTGATTGACGAATCTTCGCGAAATTTTCAAAACTTTTGGCCAGCTCCGGTCCGCTCCTATCCTGAAAGTTTCACGGTGATTCGTCAAGCGGGGGCGAAGAAAAAAGGGGGGTCCCAAAATGTATTTTCCCCATGCAATTTCCCATAGGACATTTAGCCGCAGCTACAGCCCGAACTGCTGAACGGAATTATACCAAATTTGCCAAAGAGGTAGTCCTTATTTCAGACTCATGCCTTTTGCTTAAATGGCGCAAATCCATTCAGTAGTTCCCAAGAAAATGACATTTGAAAGTGTTTTCCAAACAAATGCAATCATGCACAGCAGACCTGTTGGCCATGGATGAAAAAAGTGATGACCCTTATGTAGAATAATTATACAGTGCCTGAGGACATGTTAATGTGCGTCAGGTGCAGGGATTATTATAAACTACTAAGAGCCTGGGATCCAAGAAACAGGGGGAAACTACTAGGTAAAAGGTCACCTTATTCTAAGCCGATATTGCCATGTCGATGGGAAACTTTATGTAAAAGAGGGCATTCATGAGATGACTCTCCTAAAAGACATGACACCCACTCCTTATCAAAAGGTCAACAGAGTTAGCTAGATAATAATAAAGCTATGACCATGAAAAGCATAAAAAGTCATTTATAGCTAAAATGCTGAAATCATTTTAAAAGCCTGAAAAAATGTTTAAAAAGAAAAGCCTTTTCCGTAATAGCATTCAAAAAGGTCCTCTATGTCAATGTCAATGTCAATGTCAAAGATTTTTATATAGCGCACAAATCACCAGAGGTCTCATGGCGCTAGCAACCAGGACAAAGAAACCGGGAGTGACTGAAAGTGCTCATACAACAACATTTATTGGGAGAAAAGCCAAGTTTTCAGCTTTCTACAGAAGAGTAGATGGTCAGGGATAGAAAGCAGATCCGGAGGAAGTTTGTTCCAGAGCAAAGGGGCCAGGTATGAAAAGGACCGACCTCCATTGCGGACTGTCCGGATGCGAGGTTGAACAAGAAGAAGTCTGGAGCTGGACCGCAGGGGGCGTCCCGGAACATACCATTGGAGTTTTTTTGCCAGGTAAAGTGGACCAGTGCCATGCATTATCTTATGCGTGAGACTTAGAAGTTTGAAACGCCCTCTTTGACGGATCGAAAGCCAGTGCAAAGTTTTTAGGGTGGGGGCAGAGGGGGTGCGGGAAGGAAGATTCAGAACAAGTCTTGCGGCCGTGTTCTGAAGGATTTGAAGTTTGGAGATTAAATCCTGGTTGAGTGCAGTGAAAAGGGCATTACCATAGTCCAGGCGACTAACGATAAGACCCTGGACCAGGGGTTTTCTAGCTTCAATAGGAAGCCATGTAAAGATCTTGCGCAACATACGCATAATTCCAAAACAAGTCCCAAGCACTTGATTTATATGGGTCTTCAACGTTAAAGAATTGTCAATCATGATGCCTAAGTTGCGGACTACAGACTTGGGAGGGGGACAAGTGCCCAATTCTGATGGCCACCAGGCGCTGGTCCAAAGCTGTTCGGCTTTCCCAAATAAACTCATAGATGTGGTTTATATTGTACTGAGCACCTTGAAAGCCATTATACTCAGTCAGAGCGATACGAAAGGGGATGATGGACAAAGCTTTTGAGCAAATAAAACACTCACCCCCAGTCAACTGATCTGGGCTTAATCCATCATCATCACTCATTCTTTAGCTCACTCCACCACCCCAGTTCACAGGTGGTGTGAGCTAAAGAATGATGATGGATTAAAACCAGATCAGTTGACTGGGGGTGAGTGTTTGAGTTGCTCAAACGCTCCGTCCATCATCCCCTTTGGCATCGCTTTGTTCGCCCTAATTTGGCAGGGTATGCTCAGACGAGGGTCCCTTGCTCACTTTGCCACAGGATTCAAGATATCCTGGCTGATGAGGGTTATGAACCCGAAACCGGTCCCAGGATGCTTGTTTCCGGTCCAGGGAAGACATGGCTTGGCAGTACGGGCTGGACTGTTCCCATGTGGCACAGGGTCAGACTGATTTGCATATGGCCATGTCTGAACTGGGGTGGTGGAGTGAGATAAAGAATGATGATGGATTAAACCCAGTTCAGTTGACTTGGGGTTACTGTTTGATTTGCTTAAACGCTTCGTCCATCATCCCCTTTGATATTGCTTTTTCTGCCCTATGTTGGACAGGGTATGCCCAGACGTGAGTCCCTTGCTCACTTTGCCACTGGATTCAAGAAGCCAGGCTGATGAGTGTTATGAACCTGAAACCAGTTCCAGGATGCTTGTTTCAAGTCCAGGGAAGACATGGCTTGCCAGTTCGGGCTGGACTGTTCCCATGAGGCACAGGGTCAGACTGATTTGCATATGGCCATGTCTGAACTGTGGTGGTGGTGTGAGCTAAAGAATGATGATGGATTAAACCCAGATCAGTTGACTGGTGGTGAGTATTTGATTAGCTCAAACGCTCCGTCCATCATCCCCTTTGGTATCACTTTGTTCGCCCAAGTTGGCAGGGGATGCCCAGACCTGGGTCCCTTGCTCACTTTGCCACTGGATTCAAGATAGCCTTTCTGATGAGGGTTATGAACCCGAAACTGGTCCCAGGATGCTTGTTTCCGGTCCAGGGAAGACATGGCTTGGCAGTTCTGGCTGGACTGTTCCCATGAGGCACAGGGTCAGACGGATTTGCATATGGCAATGTCTGAACAGAGGTGGTGGAGTGAGCTAAAGAATGATGATGGATTAAACTCAGATCAGTTGACTGGGGGTGAGTGTTTGATTTGCTCAAACACTCCGTCCATCATCCCCTTTGGTATCATTATGCTCAGTCGTAGAAGAGAAGGAGAAAAATCAAACAAAGTAAGTTTCAACCTTCAATTTGGTAAATGTTAAAAAATTGATGAATTATTCCCAGCACAGGAAAGGCCAGATTGTTTATGAATCCTGTGCTGAAGACTCAACATCGCTAAACATTGCATCCCCAGGTGGCAATCCCTCGAGCACTTCCAATATAATGTAGAGTGAGCACATATGGTCATCTCTGGTTTCCACAGCAGCTGCTGTGGAAGAATTAGATGCCTGCACACCTTCAACCGATGCCTGCACCTCTGGAGCAGAGCCAATTTCCCTTCCAACAGGAGCAGAAGCATCCCTTAGATGCTCCAAAAATGCCATCATAAACATGGAAATACGCTGTGGGCAACTGTACACATGGGCCTGCAAGGGCTCCAGGAGCACGTCTATGTCTGATGGTGCATTCGATGGAAGTGTCAGATACAGTTCCAACATGCATCCAAATCCACAGAAGAGGCAGCAGAACACAGGCAGGACAAAGTCTAGCCAGACTGGTCTGAAAAACCCCATCAAACAAAAACAAACACAAAGCCTACATTGGAATTCGATGCCTGTTCAAGGACATTACCCACGTGGCCAGTACAGGGTATGCCACCTAACAAAACATACTAAAAAAGCATTTGTATATGAAACCACAACACGGCTAGCACAAGTGAACACTCCTCTAGCATGTTTCACCTTTCTTCCCTAGACTATAACCCATGTCCATTCCTATATTGTGCCTGATGGCCTTTACTTGTGATACTTTACCATCTACAGCATCACATTACGAATATGTCTGGCGTTCAGACAATCATCAGCACTCTCTGAACTCCATTCTGGACCAGAACACTGAAAACATCACCCATATTACAGCAGTGGTATACCACTGCACTCACAACACTGTTTTCATAAGAACAATACTTTCACAAACTGAAACATGAATGGTGACACTCTTGTTTGATGCACCTTGTATCTTTTCTCTAATTTGTGTAGCTGGCACTTTTTCACCTTGTGTCTCCTTCCTTTAGGTGGAATCATTGACCGGCACCTACTCTGAGGTCACCTGTTAACATTAAAAGGCCATCTGTGATAGAAAAGAGAACCCTAACCCTCTACAGGGGCCCAAATACATTATCTCTTGGTCCTGGTGAAGTGCTGCCTGACTTTGGGGTTCCCAAGGCACAAAACATGTTGACCACACCAAACTCGTGACCACTCCAGACAAGTAGGTTTCCTGGTACCTGAAGACCACATGATAGCACCACTGTTTTTATTCTATTCCTGGTACCCGTTCCGTATCAAAAATAATTCTTTAGGTTACCAGAGTCTATTTTAGTCATCACTCACTCACTAAACACATTTTACCCCTCACTATATACAGCGTTTCCAGATCAAAAGATCTCTGATGAAGAAGCCCCCAGGCCTGTCAGACATTGCAGCGCCGGCCAGATGAGGAGTGCCCAATGATGAAGCATGCCACCGTAACAGGTGTGTGATGGCACTAAAATCTGGCTTTCAGATCTTCCAGTGACACATACCTTAACAATACGATTAAACTGGTTTTATCCACTTGGCATAGGAGGAACTACTCTTATTCTGATAACTACTGAACTGTTCTCGGGAGGAACTTGGCTGTGGGACCTCGGTAAATTATCTTGCTCTTCCTTCCCTCCATTGATTTGAAGAAAATAAAAGTTGAGCCAACACCACCACCACCTCCAGTTCAGCTAGGACCCAGTGGGATAGGGCACACCGGATCAAGGACAAAGGGTAGTGGGGGTAGAGTTTGTGGAGGGAATCTCTGGGACAGCAAAGTGAGGCCACTAGGTTAATTGTCACCCAGGCCACCATTGACCAAGGCTTGGGACCCCTCAATCAGTCCAAAGACATGATGGGACAGGTCCTTACAGAGTTCTGGGAGATAAAGCAGTTACAGAGGAACTATAATTATCAGATAGAAAATCTCAATTCGATTTTGGGCTGTCTGACTGGGGTGCTACAGGATTGTTTGACCCATACGTGCAGGGCTTCACCAGCAACATATTTCCCTATCTGTGGTCCAACACCATCTGGGCCTATTACATCTGCCTCAGAAAGCGAGGGACTGCCACAAGAGGAAAGACGTGCACCCACCTTAGTCCCTGCAACTGTGGTTCCACCAGTCCACCTCAAGAGGGGATGTTCATCCGGACAAGCAGCAGAGGATGGCAAGACCTCCAACAACACCAGCAAGAGATGCAGAACCTAATTTACTCCAATTTGTGACTAGCATTCATGCCAGTTTTGGAGTGGTAAATGTTGCCTCTTCAATCATAGTTTAATTATGCATTTTCTATTTTATTTGGTTTCGTTGAATTCAATCAAAATGTAAAAATTCAAAGAATTATGCATTTCTTTTCACAATGTGTTAACTTTTTAGTTTCATCATAAATGTTAAAATTAAAAAGATTGTTTATTCATAACTAAGTTACTTGTAGGTAATGCTTTTCACATTTTTGGAAAAATGACATAAAAATAACAAAAATGACAAGTATTGTTTTTGATATTTCTAAAATAACACAATTTTGTGAAAAGTATAATTAACCTACGAAGGCATCTACTATATTAACACAAACACTGTTGAATCACAGTTCATGGTGACATATGCATTTGATTGGTACTCTACGTAGCCCCAGTGCACATTAACCTGTTGAGTGCATATAAATGTAAAAGAGAGCGATTGTTAACATAAACATCTATTTAAACAATCCAGGAGAAACCCTGTCATACACCAGTATCGAACAACTAGGAACTCAAATGCCATGTAAAATGCAAAACATTTCAAACAGCACTTCTTGTTGAGCGTGGTAATAAATGAACCAGTCTTAGCACAATGGTAACATCATCCAGAGAGAGGTGGTACACAGACCTTGCTGCTGATTCTAGAACTGCCCATGATGGGCAATAATTATGAGAGGATTGTGTGTATAACCACCCTAAAGATGTGAAGAGACAATATCAGCAATTCAACAATAACTTGGTTCCTATGAATTTTCCTTAATCAGCACTCTGAAATGATGTGGGACACCCAAGAAAATACTAAAGATATGAGCAAAAATTACAATAGCATTGTAATGTGCCCAATGGTTTATGGGATTTGTAGTCCAGTGATGAGACCGTAATTAAAGGCAGATATATATGATTTGATATATGCAAAAATGTGATCATAAGACCGGTTATGCCACCACATGCTAAGGTGTGGAGAGAAATTGAGAATACAAATTTACTGTATATATATCATAAAGCAAAACCTATCCACACAACTTACAATAAATCATGTCCATGTGGTGTCCAGTGACCTGTGTTAGTGCTGTAGTGAGATCATCGATCGCTCTGATTGTAACCAATTCAGGTTTCCCCACTGTCCCTCCAGGTGCAAAAATCTCTGGAATGCCCATGGGACAACACAATATAGGTGCACAATGTAATCTAGTTGCCTGCATGAGCTGATTATCTATGTATACTATATAATGAATAAAGTATTCCATTCCACAAAACCATGCAACTTGTTGTGCCCAAGTGGACTGCTGTGTCTTACAATTATGGTGCTGTGTGAACAAAAGTCACTCATTAATCTCGCTCATGTAGGCTCTTAAATAAATACTTGAGATGTGCCCTCTGCTCAGGTGAGGTATACAAGAAGAGGGGCAGTACCCAGATGACTACTCTTGGTTATATTCAGTACATTTACCGTTGTGAAGGGGATTAAAACAGAAAAATAAATACAGAGGTTAAAATCAGTTCAAAATACCGAGGTACCTCAAGTAGTAAAGTACAGCATGGACAAGTAAGTAATAATAATCATCCTCAATGTACAGAGAGACTGGAGTTTAAGCCAGTTGGTACCAGTGTATCAAAATCCAATATATTTTTGGATTCAAGTACCTTTAATTTGTGTTCTGTAACCCCCTCTACAATCATGAGAAATTGCATCAATCACCGCAAATTTGAGAAGATTTTTATTGCAAAAGTGCATCTCTGAGAAATGCCTAGCTACTGGAATATGCTGGTCTTATATCGAACAGCACATCTGTGCTCAAGTATTTTTTTTCTGTCTCAATGGATGGTACTGCATATGGATAGTTTGTTTCAAGGACAGATAAGGCAATAGAAGAATCAGTCCATGTTGCATCATAATTGCGTTTGATGTTATGCACCCCAGTCCTATTCTGAATTTTGACGCTGTAACAGTTGGAACTGTTGGGGGCGGAGCTTGGCTCGCAATGCAAATGGCTGCCTGAGCCTCGAGCTCCTTAGCGCAGTAAAACTATCCGGCAAATATCCTTCCCCACACCATCGTAGAGTGGACGCTGAGGTTGAGACCCGTGAGCGGAGGCAGTTACGAGTCGCAACTCGAAAGAGCGGGACCCCGGGGACGTCGCTGTGGCCGTTTACGGCCCGAGAGAGCAGAGCGCGTCGGTGGGCCTCCAATCCCCGACCTCGGGTGAAGACGGCAGCGGAGCAGCGGAGCTGTGCGTGCGGCGTGGGTGAGCGAGGTGGCCTGGTCCTTCGTGCAGCCCTTGCTGAGGGGGCCGAGTAGCGGACCATACGCCGGTTGCAGCACGCCAGAGGTGCTGAGGAGGCAGCGGTGCACACACCAGAGGCTTTGGCGGGGAAATATCGGAGCGGCGTCCCACCCACTCGCCTAGCGGAGCGAAGACCTGGCACCGCACCACAGTGCTCGGGAGTGGGCAGACAGATTGACGGCCCAAAGGATCACTGCGCTGGGGCGTGGGGTCGCTGAGGAGCCTCTCCTCGGAGGGGTGGCAGGACTGAAGAGCATCGCTGTTGGGGAAAAGACGGTGTGACGCGACCAGTATGCATAACGGCAACAAAGCGGCAGCAGAGATGAGGCGCCTGTGAGAGTTGGAGCACTACGTGAGGCTGGTGGACCGCTGTGCGCAGGAGCTGAAACTTGGTGGAGGTGCGTGTTTGGCGGTGAGAGGCACACAGACCAAACGGCAGAAGGGCGGACGTGAAATGTGGCGGAGGCTCATGTTGCTAGTGCCTTGCCCAGTGGCGTGGAGCGGCACTCGGACACCACTAATCAGCGGGCTGTGCGGGGAGGTTCTCCGGGTTGCTGTGGAGTGAGTGCATAGTGAGACCGGAGATGGCACGACGCTTCAGCAGCGCCTGAACTGCAAACGGGAGTTGGACGACTCTGAGGCCTGCTGAGGCTGCTGGGAACGGGCCTGACAGCAAACGAGGTGAGCTGTCTTGGAATCGGCGGCCCTGCAGAGAGTGCGCGGCCGGCTGGCCAGCATCAGATTCGGGCTGGGGTCGGCTTGCAGTTCGCTGAAGGGGGAAAGGTCACTTGGGACACGGCAACAGGAGCAGCTGACGGTGAAAAGTCGAGCAGACGCTCGCGATGGGCAAGTCCGACAGAACACAGCCGAAGCTCACTTTTGAGCAGAAATGCCCCAAGCCTCAGGTCCCCCCTGATGGGGCAGCAGGTAACGATCCAGAGGAGGAACAAGATATTCGGAGCTTGCTGCTCTCTATGGAGAAGGGCCTTCAGAATGGGATAACTTCCCTCGTAGCCAAAATGGACGCCCTCTCGTATAGAATGGACCAGATGGCGGAGTGCATTGACAAGCATGCGGAGAGACTGGATCAGACGGGGCAGTGGCTGGTGGTGGTAGAGGAGGCGCAAACAGAGTCAGACTCGGACCGTGTGAAAATGGGGCGACTTATGCAGGTGCTGCAGGATAAAATGGAGGATGTTGAGGCCTGCTTTCGTGCTGCAACCTCTGTATCACGGGCCTGCCAGAGACAACGCCAACTGGCCGAATGGAGTGTTTCGTCGAGAAGCTGTTAGTGGAGTTGCTGGGTCAGGAAGTTTTTTCTTCAATGTTTGTGGTGAAGAGGGCGCACAGGTCATTGGGGCCGAGGCCCATTCCGGGGGCGCCACCGTGACCGATCATAGTGAAGCTATTGAACTACCGAGACAGGGACGCAGCGCTGACATATGAAGGGTCTGCCATTTCGCTATACCCGGACTTTACTGCTCGCGTGCAGGAAGCTAGACGATAGTTCATCCCGGCCAAAAAACAAATGCGGGATCTGGGGCTGGACTATGCGATGTTGTATCCTGCCAATCTAAGAGTCAATAGGCAAGGGAAATCACATATTTTCCATGATCCCAAGGCACTGCAAAAGGCGCTGAAAGACTGGAGTAAGGAACGGCCGCGCAGCCCAGAGAAGCACCCGCAGAGTGTTGAGGCGGAGAGCACGCTCGATCACCAGGACTGATAATGGCAGATGCTAACTATATTGGACAACTACCTCACTATTACAATTTAACGGGGAGAGGATGGAAGTAAGGGGCCAAGTGACTTTTAAGATAAGCTGTCGGTCAGCGCTAGAATAAAGCTTGCAAGAGGATATGTTGATGCCGGTCTGTAGGGGAAGCTGGGGTCTAGAACAATGCCGCGCTATGGGGCCTGGGTCTCGCATTACTGTATACGGTGTGACACTTTAACCCGATGGTGGAGCAGGGTCTTGATACTTGTGCTTGGAGGCGGAGACGGGGAGCAAGGAGATATCCCTACATAGTCTTAGCACTGAGCGACCTCCGCCCGCGAGTGTAGACCACAGTATTGAGGAGTGTTTTTTGTTGGGGGCAGGGAGGGGGTGGTAGGGGTATTCCCTAAATTGGGAGCAGCATGGCCAAGTTGGGGGAGGTCTGCTGTGGGTTGGGGGTGTGGTGGGTTTGGGGGGGTACCGTTTTCTTCCAGGGCAGAGGTTAGTCACGCAGGATTCAGGGTGGTATCTTTCTCACCGTAAAAGTTATGAGCTGTGCTATTTGAGAGAAGCTAAGCGTTATAGACAGGAGAGGAATGGCGAGTAACACTTTCAGTGGGAGATCGTTGGACTCTCTCAGAGTGATCACTTGGAATGTCAGAGACCTTAATGATTATCGTAAGCTGTGCAAGGTGTTGCATTACCTTAACAGACACGCTATTGACGTGGCCTTTCTGCAGGAGAGAAACCTCCCTAATCAGAGCCCTATGCTATGCACGAGAGGGGTGCTGGGTTATGTGCACGCTGCAGGCTTTACAACACACGCTAGAGGTGTTTTGATTTGGACTAACCCCAAATCAGACTATAAGCTGCAATTATTATCAGCAGACAACGGAGGCAGATATGTGATACCGCGATGTCAGGGCAGAGGCCTTGATATACTGTTAGTGAATGTATATGGCCCAAATTATGATTGCCCGGAATGTTATGAATCCCTAGCCAAGATAGTGAGGGGTTGCGCTATGCCTCATAATCTGTGGGGGGGAGATTTTAATATGGTTAGGAACCCGGGACTAGATAGATCAGGCGGCCACGCCAGAGCGCCGGCGGCGGCGGCCAAAGCAGTTGAAAGGGCAATGACTACTATGGCACTGGCTGATGTGTGGAGAACGCTTAATCCAATAGAGGGGGGCTTTACGTACTATTCGGCTTATCATAATCTGAACACGCAAATAGATTATTGGCTAGCATCGACGTCTCTTATGCCACAGATACGAGCGTGCCAGGTCTTGCCGCGCACCCTGTCGGACCATTCCACTATACTGTTGAATCTCTCTACGCCTGGGAAAACTATCCCGCCATTTGCTTGGCGTTTTCCCCCATATTCGCTGCTAGACCCCCTCTTTAAGGAAATAGCGGAGGCAATCACAGGGTTTTTCGAAGTCAATGTAGGCTCCGTGGACAGTTTGCAAACGGTCTGGGAAGCCTTCAAGGTGAGCATCAGAGGGGTAGCTATAGCGAAGCACTCTGGGGTGCTGCGAGACATTCAGCGACGACTGACGCTTCTAGAAGGTAAATTGGGGGACTTAGAGAAGAGGCTGCAGACGACATCAGATGATGAAACTGCTGAAGAGTTTAAGGCGATGCTGGCAGAATATCATGAGGCTGCGGATGCTGAAGTTAAACATTTGGGGAAGTATGCGACGGCCAGGGTGTACGGCAAGGGCGAGAGGCCCGGCTCTGTTCTGGCTAACATGTTGAAAGCTAGGAGAGGGAAAGCCAACGTTACTAAGATCAGATCTGAGGAGGGGGCATGGATCACAGACGAAGTAGAAATAGCAGAACGATTTAGATCGTATTATGCATCCCTTCACTCCTCGCGGCAGACAGATATGGATTAAGCCTGGGCAAAGCACTACGCTACACTCGCGTAGTTTGCGAAGTTGCGCTACTTTGCACTACGTGAACTGCACGTAGCACAGTGCGAACATGCGTAGCGTAGTGTTGCGTAGTGCTGCGGTAATTTTTTGCTTGCTCGCGTTCCTCAACGTCAAGTTAGCGACCGCGAGCAAGCGAAAATGACATCCCGGCGACACTTTTTCCTTGTTCGCGATCAGCAACTTCAAGTTGGCGATCGCGAGCATGGAAAATAAACCTCCCGGCGAGATTCCCAAAGCGAGGAGGTCAGGTTTCTCATTGCGAGTGGTCGCGTATGCTCGCGACCGCTCACGATGAGAAACTACCAGTTCACGTTGAGAAAGCTGAAGCTCGATTAAAAATCTACTCGAGCAGAAGAAAACTACAGCTCGCACTGTGCAAGATGCCATTTTCAATGATTGCACAGTGGCGGTTGCTTGTCCGCACTGTGCAATCATTGAAAACGTCATCTGGCACAGTGCGAACAAGATACTACGCAGTTTGCGAAGTGCTACGCGTAGCTCGCGTAGTGCGAACTTCACTTTGCGTAGCTTCGCGAAGTGCTACTTTGCGAACTATGCCCAGGCCTAATATGGATGAGAATACACGAGATTATCTAGAACTTATTAAGTTGCCATTCCTGACGAACTCACACAGAGAATTTCTTGCCCTTCCCATAGAAAAAGACGAAATCTTAGAAGCTCTGGCTGGCATGAAGTCGAATAGCGCACCGGGGACGGATGGCCTCACAGTGGCGTTTTACAAAACCTCTATAGACCTGCTGCTTCCGCATATCTCAACGCTGTTTGACAAGATGTGCGTTAAGGGCCAGATGCCACAATCCATGTGTGAGGCCATCCTGGTGGCTATCCCCAAATCAGGCAAACCTCCAGAGGAGTGCAGCTCTTACAGGCCGTTACCCTTGCTCAACGTGGACGCCGAGCTATTTGCAAAGGTCTTGGCCATACGCCTGTCGCTGCTGGCCCCGGAACTGGTGGCCCCGGAACAGGCGGGGTTTGTGCCAGGCAGAAATCTCACTTATAATTTGCGAATGGTGTTTGGCATGATGCAGCATGTTCGGCAGGACTCTAAGGCGTTGGCGGTCTTCCTAGACATGGAGAAGGCGTTTGATTCTGTTGAATGGGCCTTTATGAGTCAGGTCTTGACTAGAATGGGGCTGGGTCCAGTCTTCTTGCAGATGATTGGTGTGCTTTATCAGAGGCCTACTGCAAGAATACGACTTGGAGATCGGATTACGGACGCGATTCTGATTACTAGAGGGACGCGACAGGGGTGTCCCCTGTCGCCTATTCTATATGCCCTGATCGCCGAGCCCCTGGCATGCGCTCTCCGGGAATATCATAGCCTGCGAGGAGTGAGTTTCCCCACTTATAAGATAGTGGTCTCGACATATGCAGATGACACTCTGTTGTATGTCAAAGATCCAGAGAATAATCTGTCACCGGTGCTACAGGAGGTGGTGCACTTTGGGGCACTGTCTGGCTTGAGAGTTAATTGCAATAAGTTTATTGCCTTTCCGTTGACCCCCACCACTGCCAGATTTGACATGGAATACCCGCTCCAATGGTCTAATGACCCAGTCAGGTACCTAGGGATACAGCTTCACGTGGACTCTGAAGTAGTAATGCGGGAGAACTACGGTAAGGCCATTGACAAACTAGAGGATGATGTAGAGATCTGGATTGGGTTACCTTTGTCACTAATCGGTAGGATATCAATTATGAAAATAGTAATATTACCCCGATTCCTATTTTTATTTTCCAACATCCCGATTGTACTCCTGCGGTCCTTTTTTGTCAGGCTTAATAAGTCCATGCTGCGTCTAGCATGGGCTGGTGGACAGGCGCGGGTTTGCTGGCGTGTGCTGACGTTGCCTTATTATTTGGGGGGTCTGGGTGACCCTGACCCGGAGCTCTACTACAGAGTGACGCAGGGCGCACAAGCGCACAGCTGGCTACATGGTGAGGAGTCGGTCCCGTATCTTAGGCTAGAGAGGTTGTTTGCTGACCAGTTACCTCTCCCGGCGGTCATTTGCGAACCGGCAGACCGAAGGGGGGGGTTTTAGACTCACTCAATTTGACTAGGCACGCTTGGCACTGTATTTTGCAACAAACTGCGGGGGCATTGTTATATTTGCCGATAATGTCTACAGACTGGGCGGTGTGGCTGCCTCTTTGCAGGGATAGGGGAGTGTTACGGGCCCTGCGGGAACTGGGTATTCACAAGATGGGTGAGCTGTTTAGCGGGGACACTGCTAAGACTTGGGACGAGGTTGCGGCTGCAGCCGAGGCCCCTACCCAGCTGCAACGCTTCCACTTCCATAGGGTGAGGGGAGCATGGAGGCAGCACCTAGGGGACGATATGGCTGAGCCCCCTGAGATTTTGGAGTTTACTTATCTCATTAAGCAAAATAGTCCCTGCAAGCTGATATCCAACTTATATAGCATTGCGATGTCACAAAGATCTCACCAATACACGAAGGCCAGACTGGCATGGCAAAGAGACCTAGACTATGTTATAGACGACGCCATGTGGTCGTATAGCTGCGTTGGAACACGCCGGATATCATTACATGGCATGCACAGGCTGATCCACTTTAAGTACATTAACAGAGTATATTACACCCCGGAGAGGCTTCATAGGTACGGCCTGAGGGATGAGGTGTCATGTGACAGATGTAGATACCCGGTGGCGGGCTTCTATCACTTGGCTTGGGATTGTCCGGACATCTTCAAATTCTGGGAAGCTATCTTTCAGAAGATTGGAAACATAGTGGAACTGGAACTCACCCCTGACCCTAAACTTGCACTCCTGGGATACTCCAGGGGTTTGCCGAAAGTGGCGCGTAGAGTTGTGGATATGGGGCTGCTGTTGGCAAAACGCAGGGTGGCAATGTGCTGGATGCGTGGACCCTTGCCAACTCTGGCACAGTGGGACAGGGACGTGTTTTACTGTTGCACGCAATCAGAAACTTTTAGTGAATTGTTATCACCGCGGAGCAGGCCAAAAAAGTTCTGGGGGCTGTATGCGGACTACCTTAAAAGGGACAGCTTGGCACCCGCAACTGAGGAGCGGGAGGCCAGTGGCTATGGAGCGGAAGCAGCAGTTTCCTAAGTGGTGTCATAGATAGGCTTCAAAAGTGCGTAGGGGTTTGGGGAATGAAGAGTGGGCACATCTGCGGAGTAGAGGGGGGCTGGAAGACGGGGGTGACAGGACGGCTGCTTACTGATGAAGGATGAGCTCCACTGGGAGTCACTGAGATGGGGTGGCCTCAATGTACGGTTCTTATAGCTAGGTAGCATATCAGAGTAGGACTTACTGGAGGATTAGTGACTAGATACCTCTGCAGGTTCGGGAAAGGGGGGCGGGGGCTAGGGGGGATGTTTCCCCCTTTTTTTATTTTTTCTTTTGTCCTATTGGTTTTGTTTTTACAGTTACGGTAAATAAGAAAACTGTGATTCCCAGAGGGGAAAATCGCTATAGAACTGATGTACAGTGCTGCAATCTCTGCTGTAATTCGTGCGGGGCATGTTTGGCGCGCATTGATGCCTGGCCTCAGGGATGTGGGATAAGATGTGTTGCAGCATGCCTTGCGCAACTATGCAAGCCGGCCTCAGGGTTGTAGGCGAGAAGCAATGTATGTCATTGAGTGTTTTCAATCAAAAAAAAAATAAAAGAAAAAAAATAAAAAACAGTTGGAACTGTTGCTGCATGCCTTGTATCTCATGCAGCAGAAAACCCTCTGGTAACCCCTATTTGTCTGTTAGTAGTGTTTTGGGTGACCACTTTGAAACTTAGTTTGCCCCTTAGAGATCTACTCCTTCTAAAAAATGATCTGAGGGATT
The DNA here is from genome assembly GCF_964204655.1 of Triturus cristatus. NCBI lineage: Eukaryota > Metazoa > Chordata > Amphibia > Caudata > Salamandridae > Triturus > Triturus cristatus. Next base: position 850,975,466 of record NC_140588.1, on the reverse strand, counting down.
TCATGCAGGTACTTGTCTAATATCTGGTCTGTTTTGAGAATATGCCATTTTTTGTTAAAGACCTTCCTTATCTGGTGAGCTTGTTAAAAAACGTGGTGATGAATCTTACCTGATCTGGTTTATCTATCATTGGGTTAGTTCTAGGGTGCTACATGCCTGTTCCGGAGACTTGTTCCACTTTGGCACATGTTTGCTTGATAAGTAAATGGCTTGACCCCCTATCCTTGAATCTATTGTACATGATGCCATTTTTTCTCTCAAAAATCTCCTTAGTACAGCAATTGCATTTTTCATGTAGATGTTCACCATAAGGGATACTGCAGATCAAGCTGGATGGGTGGGCACTAAGCAGACTGTTACCTGCAGTGGGCTTGCGGTGTAATATATGAATATATAGCCTATTCCAAGGGCAATATTTTATAATGCACTTGGAATTTGACGGCTGGAAAATTCATCTTGTATATATTGGAGTATCCCATGTGCAATGCTCAAAATTGATACATCATACACTAGTATAACCTTTCATCACTCACTGTAAAATACAGAGTACCATATTTGAATACATTGACACACCAATACAAGTTTCTAAACAACCACTCAGTGATTCCTAGATCTATACACACATCTAATCACTTAAATATAGATTCACTCATACATGCTGTCAATGATCAATAAAACTAACCCTGGGCGTAGTTCGCGAAGTAGCACTTCACGAAGCTACGCAAAGTGAAGTTCGCACTACGCGAGCTACGCGTAGCACTTCGTGAGCTGCGTAGTACCTTGTTCGCACTGTGCCAGATGAAGTTTTCAATGATTGCACAGTGCGGTCAAGCAACCGGCACTGTGCAATCATTGAAAATGGCATCTTGCACTGTGCGAGCTGTAGTTTTCTGCTGCTCGAGTAGATTTTTACTCGAGCTTCAGCTTTCTCAACGCGAACTGGTAGTTTCTCATCGCGAGCGGTCGCGAGCATACGCGACCACTCGCAATGAGAAACCTGACCTCCTCGCGTTGGGAATCTCGCCGGGAGGTTTATTTTCCATGCTCGCGATCGCCAACTTGATGTTGCTGATCGCGAACAAGGAAAAAGTCTCGCAGGGATGTCATTTTGCTTGCTCGCGGTTGCCAACTTGACGTTGAGGACCGCGAGCAAGCAAAAAATTACCGCAGCACTACGCAACACTACGCTACGTGTGTTCGCACTGTGCTACGTGCAGTTCGCGTAGTGCGAAGTAGCGCGAACTTCGCAAACTACGCGAGCGTAGCGTAGTGCTTTGCCCAGGCTTAAATAAAACACTATCAAATAGACTTATACACCTATATCGACATTACACACCAGCACACATCCTAAACACTTCTGAAGTCATCCTTCTCACTTATGCAAACAATGGATCATACTTACATTTACTTAGCTACACACTTATACAAACAGCACTTCATCTATTCATATAGATAGTAACTCATACTTAGTGTGTTATAAAATCACTATTACAAGTATACAGTTATCCATACAGTCACTCATACAATCACTAAGTCTTATGTATACTTATGTATATACAACAACTGACACATACACTGGCTCTTATTTTTCTAGTTTGTTGGACATGTACCATTGAGACGTTTATTGGCTCATCACCACACCCATAAAGATATTCACTCACCCAAACAACTGTTATAACATGTAGTTGTAACTTCATATACCTACTGAATCAACTATTCACACATCTTTGGGCAGTCACACACCCCCCACCGAACCACACACACATTCACTCTCCCATACAAATAGTCAGTTAACTAATCAATAAATACTATAGACTTTCACATACCCAGTAACCAACTGGAGAAGCAGTAAACACAACAACTGACAAAGTGATACAGATATTCACACAGTTTAGTCACTATCCAATATATTTAGTGAGAGACTATAAATTAGTCAAGTGCACAGTCAATCACACTGCTACTAAATCCTCCATCCAGATATTTATATTTATATATCCACTCATTCTTCAATGCAAATTGTTATATATATAATACATATTTAAATAACAAACCAAACCACATTCACTGGATGATGTTATCAGTGATGTCATCAGTGATGTCATTTGAGATGTAATCAGTGATGTCACTGACCATATCATGAATGATGTAATATGTGACATCATCAGCAGTGGATTGCGGGCACGCGAGATATAGTTAGTACAACTAACTATATCGGAGGAATTTGAATGGTTTTGTGCGAGTGAAATGTCCAGCTAACTATAAAACCCCTAAAACCTATGGTTTTTTCACTGAATTTCTAAGGTGTTTTAAATGCTAATTCCTAACTATATCAGGCCTGAAACCTATGTTTTTTTCAGTGAATATATATATGTGTATATATATATATATATGTGTGTGTAAATATATATATATGTGTATATATACATTCACTGAAAAAACCATAGGTTTCTGGGGCGTTATAGTTAGCTGGACTTTTCACTCATACAAAACCATTGAAATTCCCCCGTTATAATTAGTTCAGCTAACTATAACTCGCGCACCCACAATGCACTGCTGATGACGTCACATATTACATCACTCATGACATGGTCAGTGACATCACTCATGACATCACTTATGACATCATCCAGTGAATGTGTGTTTTTTTGAAAATTACATATGTTTTATATATGTATATCTCAAGGTCGATGAAAGAATAAATGGGTATATAAGAGTCTAAATGGATGATTTGTTTTTGAAAAATTGATTGTATAACTGACTGATTAAGTGTATCTTAGTGAATACATGGCTTAGTGAGTAATGTTTAAATATGTAAATATCTGTATCAGTCTCTCACTTTGTGTATAAGTGGCTGCATGGGTTGGTGAGTAGCTACATAAGTGTCTATATAGGTTATTAGTTGGTTTTTTGAGTATCAGTATGAGTGTCTGAGTGTCTGTATGGTTCAGTAGGGGTATTACGTAGTGCATAGGTGCATGAATGAGTGACTCACTGTTTGTATGTGTTGAAGACAGCATATGTGCAGGACTGTATGGGTGGATGAGTGTGTGCATGGGTGTGTTAGTGAGTGAATGACAGTCTCAATAGTGTCTTTATCAGTAAATACATATGTTTTAAACTAGTATATGTGACTATTGGTGTATATAAGTGAGTATATGTGAGAGTGAGAGATTGGAAGAGTTCCTGTATGAATAAGTATGTGTTTCTATAAGTGATTGTTTAAAAGACTAAGTATGTGTAAGTTTCTGTAGAAGTAAGTGTGGCGGTGTGTGTATATAACTGTATATGCAAGTAAATGGATGTTTGATATTAGTATGAGTGACTATGTGTGTGAGTAACTCTATGGATGAGTGGTGTTGTGTAACAGGATGTATAGGTGTATGAAAGAAGCCTTGTTGCAAAATCATCCCGTACCCTCAACTTTTTCAGACGGATACTGGTGGTAACTGAGTCTGACTAACCAGTCCTAGAGCCAGTGCTATGTTAAAAGACACTCAGAATACAGTGAAAACGTCTACATACACTAGGGAACACTATGTGTTGGGGTCCCCCTGTGATCAGCATGACCTCCTCTATAAGCCCCTAGTATATAATAGGGCAGGGGATTAAAACTACCTCTTAAAACGCACCACAGGGCGTGTTTGCACACGTCACCTCAGGCCCCGTCCCCTCACTTCCCCACTGTGTAAACACGCCCTGTGGCCGTTTTAAGTTGGGAGATTAAGTCCCTTGAATCCTGAGGGTCCCTAGGGTCCAACTAGACCACTAGGTACCTCCAGTAAGCGCCACAGAGCTGCGTTGCAGAGAGATGTAAAAAGGGGCACAGCCTAGACCACCTCTCTGCAACACAGCACAGTGGCGCTTACTGGAAGCACCTGGTTGGCTAGTTGGCCCCCAGGGTCCCTCAGGATTGAAGGGGAATTATTTCCCCAACTTAAAACGCGCCACAGGGCTTGTTTGCACACGTTAACTCAGGCCCCGTCCCCTCCCTTCACCACTGTGTAAACACGCCCTGTGGCCGTTTTTAGTTGGGAGATTAAGTTCATTTTAATCCTGAGGGTCCCTAGGGTCCAACTAGCCCACTAGGTACCTCCAGTAAGTGCCACAGAGCTGCGTTGCAGAGAGGTGTAAAAAGTGGCACAGCCTGGACCACCTCTCTGCAACGCAGCTCAGTGGTGCTTACTGGAAGTGGTGCAGATCAGGGCATACAAATTCTCCCTACTTCCACGGATAGAGTAATTTCACAGATACACGCACATGCACTCATCATACACTTGGGCCCATTTCACTAACATACGCTCGATTACTCTATCAGCACTGAACCTGTGGAGAGAAAACTCCTAAACACCCTGTATCTACAGTGAGGCCAATAGGATCAGTTTGATACTGTCCTGAGTCATGATCTAAACAACAATAATCAAAAATAGAGTACTCAATAATTGACAAGAAATAACCACCAACACTGTTTTTAAAATAATGGTACTTTATCTAAATTAGTTCAAAGAAATTCAATCAAAGTAAATCATTATTCTCATAATTACCTATTCTAGCTAAATGTCATGAATGGGTCAGGACAGGTCTCTCAGTAGAAGTCTCCCGAGTCGCCGTCCTCACAGCATCGATCCTCACCAACGCAGGTTTGGGAAGAAGTGGCCTTAGACCCTCTCTAGGCTAACAATACTTATAGGAAATCTTACAAATTAAAGCAACATAAAATGTTCTGAATATCCGTTGAACCGCTGAGCAGAGCGAGCAGGAAAGGATGTAGCATCGCTACATTTGGAAATCTCCGCTCAGAAAAATCACAAAAATAAAAAGACGGAAGAAGGAAACTCGAGTTTTTGCAAATGTTACTTCTGCGCGCACATTTCCTCGGAACCACCACTGTAATCACAAAGTTCTTTGTGGCTCTCTTGTCCTCCAAGGTTACTTGGACTCACGCCCAGAGCTGTCCTCACGGAAAACTTTTAAACCAGGCGAAGGCTGTGGTCAGGTGACTCTCGACCATGTTCAGCAAGGCCCTCTCATCAAAATACGATCACTCGAGCACAGGCTTTAAACGGCAGATATTTTATCACAGGCCAAAACGGACCATCTTAATTAAAAGAGACAAAAACAACGTTACCACAGCATAGTGATTGAACAGTGTTAACCCCACTAATACCCTTATGTGCATGTAATTATCTAGCCTTTTGCAACATAGTAAAGCATTAGTACACGTTATTTCAAAAGCGTTTTGTGCTTTAAAACAAACAGCACTTAGCAACATTCATTTAATTAAACCTGCACATTATTATTAAGCAACATATATGCATTCCCACGTGTAATTTCTCTTGTTAATCCATGTTGATTAATCAGAATTTCACACAAAACAAATAATTAATGTTTACAAATTAATATTTTTAATGTTCGACATATAGACAAACCGGAGCTTAAAAACCCAATACATTTTCAACAGAAAACTCTGCTCCAGCAGAAGCACCTGGTGGGCTAGTTAGCCCCCAGGGGCCCTCAGGAATGAAGGGGAATTATTTCCCCAACTTAAAACGCGCCATAGGGCGTGTTTCCACACGTCACCTCAGGCCCCGCCCCCTCCCTTCCCCACTGTGTAAACACGCCCTGTGGCCGTTTTTTAAGTTGGGAGATTAAGTCCCCTTGAATCCTGCGGATCCCTAGGGGCAAAATAGCCCACTAGGTACGTCCAGTAAGCGCCATTGCAGAGAGGTGTAAAAAGGGGCACGGCCTGCACCACCTCTCTGCAACGCAGAGCAGTGGCGCTTACTGGAAGAACCTGGTGGGCTAGTTGGCCCCCAGGGTCCCTCATGATTGAAAGGGAATTATTTCCCCAACTTAAAACGCGCCACAGGGCGTGTTTGCACACATCACCTCAGGCCCCGTTCCCTCCCTTCACCACTGTGTAAACGCGCCCCTCCCACCTTCCCTCCATGGCCTGTGTGTATTCCATCATAGTCTCATTGTTGCTCTCCATGGTGTGTTTTGTTTCTAGTACCCAACCTGCCTGACCTCCATGGTCATCTTGCTGCTCCTGCCTTGCCCCCTTGCCCCCAGCCCTCTGTTTCCATGTGCAGACCCCTATTCCCTCCCTCCTGGCTTGTCTGTTCCATTGTAATGCCCCTGATCCGTCCCTCCTGCCCTTTATGGTATGTTATGCTGCAGCTTTCTCTCCTGTCTTCCCATTATGGTCAGCTAGCTACCATCGCCTCTTTCCCCTCTGTTCTCTGTTGTCCATGTGCATGGTCCTGTCCCCTCCCTATTGCTTTCTATGGATTGTTGTGCTGCACTACTGTCCCGCATGCGCTGTGTGGTGTATTGTGCTGCTGCAAACCCTGATCCCTGCCCTGTAGGGTCAGTTTGGTGCACCTCTCCATGTCCCTCCTGTCCTCTGTTATCCGAGTCCATGTCCCTACCCCAATTCCTCCTGCCTACATACAAAGAAATAAATACAAACAGATTTTTATGTAGACGATATAAAAGAGGCCAGTTTTGGAGAAAGGTACAATGACAAGGTTTCAACAAATAAATCAAGTTGTGTATGAAACCGAGTCTTGAACTGGACCTAGCTATTGTCATCGACGTTTCAACCCAATGCAAGCGATATTAATTCATCATACGGGTCTTCATCAGGACTATAAAACAAACCATGGCAACCTGCAAGAGCAAGTAAAGTGCATGTCAACGTATGATACTTAATGCTCTTATGGATGTGGTCCTGCAACTACAAGGATGTAGTAATGAAGAAGGCCATAACTCACCTAGTCGAGAGTCTAGGATGGCCTAACATTCAAATGCTGTTGAGACGAGTCACTCATCAAATGAGGATTCTGAAAGTTAAAATCAAATTAATTGGACCCAGGATGTTGATATAAGATGTCAACAAATCATTCCGCCGTCACTAACAATAATGAAGAGCTCCAACACGGACTTATAGTATTATAACAGCCCCTAATACGTCGCAGTGCGGGAAAACTCTTAGAAAGCATCTAGGAACAGTATCCAATTAAATGAAACAAGGGTGTTAAATAATCATCCCGCCGTCACTTGAAATACTGGAGAGCACCACCAGAGACTTATGGTATTATAAGCACCTACTGCATCGCAGTTCACTTAAGGAATTTCTAATACCAGAAAAGGGTATATAATTTATTATGGTGTATAATTTAATGAACCCAACATCCCCGATGGAACCGTCACTGAAGAGTCGCTCGACACAAAGTAACTAATTGGAAAACACCAACGGTAAATGTCGATTGCTCTCAAGGAAAACAAAGTAAGACAAATTGAGGTTCTCAATATGATGCTGTACACAGGCTAAATTGTATCATTATATCCATTACGAAAGTAAACCCTTAGCGTAATTGAGGAAGAGAAAACGGCTTACCTAAAAACGCAGCTTGCTCGCTGCAATGCTAAGTTGGTGGGATAAATCTACCAGCGTCTACAATAAATGGAAAAGTGCACGTTTAGTTATGCGTTCGTGACAAAGTAAATTGTCAACTGTTCTCCAGGAAAACAAAGTGAGCCAAATTTAGGTTCTAAATAAGATGCAGTAAGGAGGCTAGATAATCTCGTTATACAAATCATAAAAGTAAAACCTGACGAATTTAAGGAATTGAAAGAATTAAAAACAGCTCACCTTAGAGCGCAGCTTAATCGCTGCAAAGCCATTTGGATGGAATCCTGTCAAATGAATCCAATCAGATGTCGGAGTCAGTGGAAAAAAATCTACCAGCGTCTACAATAAACGAAAAGTGCACGCTTGGTAATGTGTTCGTGACAAAGTGTGGCAAAGTGAGGAAAGACGCTTAAGAACAATACTCACTTAGAATGAATTCAAAACTTTGCTGACAAGCGGTATCGAATCACGCTACCCGGCCACCTTTCGTTGTAGTGGGTAACCACAAGTGACAGAACGGCAGCTAAATGTAGGCAAACTCGTTCCACCCTATACTACGTGGGGTAGATGACGTATCATTGTGGTTGCCAAGCAACCGAAGGCACGTCAAAAAACCGGGACAGCTGAAGACCTTAAAAAAAGTGTCTAAGAGCGCTATAATGACGTCAGCCGTGCGGGCCTAAAGGAATTTGGATAAGTTACTAGGCAACGGGTGCGCGAGCAACAGAGGTTAAGAAATGAATACGGAGTCACCATCCCTGTGCTACAATTGTATTAACATGATTCAAAGCATCAAACAACAACGGTAGTGGCAATTGACAATTGACCGTATGTGGATTTAGTCATACGCACGAAAAACGAATTACCACAGAGCACTTTACAGATGAAAAAGTAAATGAAGTGTTACAGTTCGTAGACAATTCATATGCAAGTCAAACAATCGGGACAACTGAAGACCTTTTGATGGTGTCTGAGGGCTCTACACTGACGTCAGCCATGCGGGCTTAAAGAAATTTGGAAAAGTTACTAGGCAACGGAGTTAATATTCCTGTACTGCAAACGAATTCACGTAATTTGAAGCATCAAACAAAACGGTAATTGCCATTGACAAGTGACCGTATGTGGGTTAGTCATACGCACAAAGACAATAGTACCACAAAACACTTTTACAATTACAATTCAAATAGTCAATGTCGTGTTACAGTTCATAGACAAGTCAAATGCACAAAAATAATTTGAATTGTAACAGAACACTCAATGCCATTAAAGTTTGTTTCAGTGAGGTATCAAAATTCATGGGTAAAGTCACCCATACATATGTACATATATATATACATATACAAAGATGTTACAAGGAGACATCAAATGAGTGAGGCATTTACATGCAAAAAAGGTTGTTATTCAAAACATATAGAGCCTAGACGATAGGCTTCTAGTGTGTCATGAAACAAAAAATAGCTTGCAATGTTAAAGTAAGGTTGCAGTTATATCAAGAAGGTGAACCTGAATCAATTATAGTTGACCCATCTCCCTAGATGTTTCCTCAAGCCCATTCAAACCTTGTTGAACTGTATTAAGAGAGTGGATCCACCTACATTCCTTTCTCTTTAAATTGAACCCAATTGAACCACCTCTTGGTGCTAGACTTACTTTTTCTAGTACCCACCATTTTATGTTTTCCGGCTGATGGTTTTGCACAAGAAAATGGTCTACCATGGGGGCCCCTTGCGTTTTACATCTAATGCGACTCATATCTTGAAGTATCCTGACTTTTATTTTTTGTGTAGTTTGACCAACATACAACAAGTCACAGGGACACCTTATCGCATAAATGAGATTGGAACTGTTACAATTTGTAAAACTCAGTGAATTGTATGTTCTGTTGTGATAGGTGAAAGAGGATCCCTCTATTGTCAACGGACAAGCTTTACATTGGCCGCATTTGTAATGTCCAATGAGGGGAGGTAGCCCCAATTGTTCTCTGAGTCCCCGGGGCTTTGGTGGTTCAAGATATGCCTTGACAACACTATCTTTAACATTCCTACCCCGTTTGAAGGCAAAAATAGGTTCCTCAGTCATCGAGAGCTCATTGGCAACAAGGTTCCAATTTATTTTTGCATGATTTTCTTAGTATTAAATGTTGTAACACATACAATACTATCCATTTTGGATGTTCTCTCCTTGACTTGTAGAAGTTGGTCTCTCGGGCAATACCAAGCGCGTTTGCGTGCGCGTTTCAAAAGGCCAGTTGGGTACCCCCTTTCCTTTAGACGATTAGTGAGGATCTCAGTTTCTTTAAAGAAGTCAGCTCTTCGTGTGCAATTTCTCCTTATTCTGAGGTATTGACCATACGGGAGATTATCTCTCAGACTGCGTGGATGGTGAGAGTCATACTTAAGAAGGGTGTTTCTCTCTGTAGGTTTGCGAAAGAGATCACAAATTAGCTGTCCATCGTCAACTTCAAAGGTGAGATCTAGGAAATCAATGGTGCTGTTGTCATTCGTCATGATGAATTGGATATCATTCGATCTTTCATTCAACCAGTTGTGGAATCGTATAAGTTCATCCTCAGGGCCAGACCAAACCATTATCACGTCATCTATGTAATGCTTCCAAACCGTGATCTGGTCAATGAATGGGTTTTGGTGGCTATACAGGTGCTCCTCTTCATATGTGTCCATAAAGATATTAGCCAGGCTCAGCACATAGGTGGCGCCTAGTAACTTATCCAAATAGGTGGTTGCCTAGTAACTTATCCAAATTCCTTTAGGCCCGCACGGCTGACGTCATTATAGCGCTCTTAGACACTTTTTTTAAGGTCTTCAGCTGTCCCGGTTTTTTGACGTGCCTTCGGTTGCTTGGCAACCACAATGAAACGTCATCTACCCCACGTCATACAGGGTGGAACGAGTTTGCCTACATTTAGCAGCCGTTCTGTCACTTGCGGTTCCCCACTACAACGAAAGGTGGCCGGGTAGCGTGATTCGATACCGCTTGTCAGCAAAGTTTTGAATTCATTCTAAGTGAGTATTGTTCTTAAGCGTCTTTTCTCACTTTGCCACACTTTGTCAAGAACACATTACCAAGCGCGCACTTTTCGTTTATTGTAGACGCTGGTAGATTTTTTTCCATTGACTCCGACATCTGATTGGATTCATTTGACAGGATTCCATCCACATAGCTTTGCAGCGATTAAGCTGCGCTCTGAGGTGAGCTGCTTTCAATTCTTTCAATTCCTTAAATTCGTCAGGTTTTACTTTTGTGATTTGTATAACGAGATTATCTAGCCTCCTTACTGCATCTTATTGAGAACCTAAATTTGGCTCACTTTGTTTTCCTGGAGAACAGTTGACAATTTACTTTGTCACGAACGCATAACTAAACGTGCACTTTTCCGTTTATTGTATACGCTGGTAGATTTATCCCACCAACTTAGCATTGCAGCGAGCAAGCTGCGTTTTTAGGTAAGCCGCTTTCTCTTTCTCAATTACGCTAAGGGTTCACTTTCGTAATGGATATAATGATACAATTTAGCCTGTGTACAGCATCATATTGAGAACCTCAATTTGTCTTACTTTGTTTTCCTTGAGAGCAATCGACATGTACCGTTGGTGTTTTCCAATTAGTTACTTTGTGTCGAGCCACTCTTTAGTGACGGTTCCATCGGGGATGTTGGGTTCATTAAATTATACACCATAATAAATTATATACCCTTTTCTGGTATTAGAAATTCCTTAAGTGAACTGCGATGCAGTAGGTGCTTATAATACCATAAGTCCCTGGTGGTGCTCTCCAGTATTTCAAGTGACGGCGGGATGATTATTTAACACCCTTGTTTCATTTAATTGGATACTGTTCCTAGATGCTTTCTAAGAGTTTTCACGCACTGCGATGTATTAGGGGCTGTTATAATACTATAAGTCCGTGTTGGAGCTCTTCATTATTGTTAGTGACGGCGGAATAATTTGTTGACATCTTATATCAACATCCTGGGTCCAATTAATTTGATTTTAACTTTCAGAATCCTCATTTGATGAGTGACTCGTCTCTACAGCATTTGAATGTTAGGCCATCCTAGACTCTCGACTAGGTGAGTTATGGCCTTCTTCATTACTACATCCTTTTAGTTGCAGGACCACATCCATAAGAGCATTAAGTATCATACGTTGACATGCACTTTACTTGCTCTTGCAGGTTGCCATGGTTTGTTTTATAGTCCTGATGAAGACCCTTATGATGAATTAATATCGCTTGCATTGGGTTGAAACGTCGACGACAATAGCTAGGACCGGTTCAAGACTCGGTTTCATACACAACTTGATTTATTTGTTGAAACCTTGTCATTGTACCTTTCTCCAAAACTGGCCTCTTTTATATCGTGTACATAAAAATCTGTTTGTATTTATTTCTTTGTATGTATTATGCACAACTTTATCTCACACATGTCACTTTTTCACTGATTCACGAATTCACTTTGTATTGTTCAACTTTGGCAACCGTGCTTTGCTATAAAAGATATGGGTGTCAACATAAATGATGCAATTTATATATAAAGAACAGCATACCACCCATCAAATTTGATCTCATTGTAATTTGTAATTTGTCATTTGTTTATGTGATCTGGATCTCTTAATTCATGTGGTCCTTCCAATAAGGGAATATTCTCCTTCATGATTGATTTACTCATTTTTTCGATTCTGTTTCTCTTGATCCATTTATAAGACAAAGTAATTGTTTGTTCACTCCCGACAGAACCATTGTTTTTTCATAATATTCATACCCAGGTTCTGAGGGACACAGGGTTACCCCATTTTTTATATAATATAGTTTGTGCAGGTGCTGATCTGCGAGGGTTTTCTCTCATTTGTTTGTGTTTATAAATGTTTGGACAATTCTAGCATTTGTGCCTTAATAAAATTGATTTCTGTATCATGTCAGATAAGGAAGCACTGTCTTACAGTGAAGAGTACATAGCCAACTTAATACAGGAACAGGGGGGCCCTAGCTTCCTCTTAGGTCCAGACAGATTATCAGTCGATACAGGTCTGAATGAAAAATTGGTCAAACTTGAACGATTGGAGAAGAAATTAATCCATTCTAGACTCCATGGGCATGTACTAACTAAATATTTACAATAAAATATAATTCCCAAAGGTCTACAGGTTCGCAATGAACCACCAATATTCATAGACGTACCAAAGTTTAGGGAAGGGTTCAGTTTCGTGGTCAATAATTGTTCCAGGCACTGGATGGTGCTTGGAATAGAGACTGCGATTGAGTACGTCAAGAAGCTCACACAAGAGATTGCGGAACTTAAGAGAGATATATTGGGGGATAGTGCCCTAACTAATGCCAAGGAGGCCCTGGACAGGGCAGAGAAGACCTTGGCCGAGTTTAATACCATAACCTTGAACAAAAAGTTAGACAAGCTAACCAAAGATATAAGAAATTACGATAAGAAATCTACATACCCCTATCTGACAGACGACTACTATCAACAGGATAGCCAGGGTTTCTTTTCTAACAAAAGTAGACAAGGCCCTAGGAGATTTAAGACCTTCTCTGACTCTTCGGTAGGTAGCGGTTCTGATTCAGATCTAGATAGACCTTCCACTCGCCGCCAAGACAACCAAGTGTCCCATTTTTTAGGGGAGGGCCACCGACAATCAAACAGGGGTGGGGGTCAAGATCACTTCTGGGGTCGTTCAAGAGGATGGAACAACCACAGGGGTGGGAACAGTCGGCGCACCACCTCACGGGTCCGGTTCTTTCAGCCAGAAGCACATGGCGAGATCTCAACCCGCAGACAAACATACAGATGGTGAACACACATCGAGATATGGCAACTGTAGCTAATCCAAGTACAATTCCAGCTAGTATGAATATTGTTAGAAACCCAGATAATACCTTTGTGTCACTGATTCCACAGTGTAGATCTGAAATACGGGTGCCCATATGTAACCACCCGGGAATTAACAACACAAGTGAGACCACATTGGAACGACGCGAATATAGTGAGATCCTGATAGAATCCTCACAGTTGGAGCAACATGAAATTAATGAAATTGGGAATGAATCCTTAGTGTTGGATGTCCCTCAACTGAATATTCCTGGGGATACTGTGCTGTCTCCTCAAAATCACACTTATCCCACAACTATTCAGGAAGCGTCTGATCCACTGACAGTTGGAACTTTGGATCCTGTAATCAATCTTTCTGATTACAGACTATCGAATGAGGAAAGGATGGTCCTGACGAAAGGGCTAACGTTTGTACCCACATCTGTTCCGGATTCCTTCAATGTTAAAGTTGAATTACAACACTTTTTCAGGAAAATCCGTTTGAAATATTATTTTGCTAAAAATGTCTACACTCCAGTAACAACCGCTACACCTTTCAGACCTCCCACGTTCACACCGAGTGCGTTCATGATGAGTGAGAGAATACTCGCATATGAAAGAATTGTTCTCGAGGAGATCATGGAACTGCTCGATAAAAAGAAATATATAAAATATAATATCAGCAAGCAGGAGAAGTTGGCTCTATCAACATTAGGAACCAATGAGGCAATCGTGATCAAAGCCGCGGATAAGGGCGGCGCAGTCGTCCTGCAGAACACACAAGACTATGTGGCTGAAATAGAGCTCCAATTGCGGTGTATAGACAGCTACTGCCCTGTATTAAGTGATCCTACAGCTGAGATCAGATCACTGATTGAAAGGATAACCATGGATGGAGTGGTGAAGGGTTTCCTTAGTCAACCCGAATGTGACTTTTTAAATAAAAGGGAAGCTAGGATTCCGACAATATATACCCTTCCCAAGATACACAAGCGCCTTGACAAGCCACCAGGTAGACCAATTGTCTCGGGGTGTGGATCGATTCTGGAACCGCTTAATCAGTTTATAGATCATTTTTTGCAACCATGGATACCCGAGACAAAATCCTATGTACGTGATACAATGCACATCATTCAACTGTTGGAGGGATAACCCTTTGATACCCAAACCCAACTACTTGTCACACTTGATGTATCTTCGCTTTACAAATCCATTCCCCAGACTAGGGCCCTTGAGGTAATTAGAGCTACCCTTGACAGAAGAATGAGACCTCATTGGATACCAACGGATTTCCAGATTGGGCTTTTGGAAATTGCAATGAAACATAACTATTTTATCTTCATGAAGCAGTTTTCAATGTAAGGGCGTGGCGATGGGCGCCACCTATGCACCGAGCCTGGATAATATCTTTATGGACGCGTATGAAGAGGAGCACCTGTATAGCCACCAAAACCCATTCATTGACCAGATCACGGTTTGGAAGCGTTACATAGATGACGTGATAATGGTTTGGTCTGGCCCTGAGGATGAACTTATACGATTCCACAACTGGTTGAATGAAAGATCGAATGATATCCAATTCACCGTAACGAATGACAACAGCACCATTGATTTCCTAGATCTCACCTTTGAAGTTGACGATGGACAGCTAATTTGTGATCTCTTTCGCAAACCTACGGAGAGAAACACCTTTCTTAAGTATGACTCTCACCATCCACGCAGTCTGAGAGATAATCTCCCGTATGGTCAATACCTCAGATTAAGGAGAAATAGCACACGAAGAGCTGACTTCTTTAAAGAAACTGAGATCCTCACTAATCGTCTAAAGGAAAGGGGGTACCCAACTGGCCTTTTGAAACGCACACGCAAACGCGCTTGGTATTGCCCGAGAGACCAACTTCTACAAGTCAAGGAGAGAATATCCAAAATGGATAGTATTGTATGTGTCACAACATTTAATACTAAGAGCAATGACATGAAGAAAATCATGAAAAAATATTGGAACCTTGTTGCCAGTGAGCTCTCGATGACTGAGGAACCTATTTTTGCATTCAAACGGGGTAGGAATGTTAAAGATAGTGTTGTCAAGGCATATCTTGAACCACCAAAGCCCCGGGGACTCATAGAACAATTGGGGCTACCTCCCCTCATTGGACATTACAAATGCGGCCAATGTAAAGCTTGTCCGTTGACAATAGAGGGATCCTCTTTCACCTATCACAACAGAACATACAATTCACTGAGTTTTACAAATTGTAACAGTTCCAATCTCATTTATGCGATAAGGTGTCCCTGGGAATTGTTGTATGTTGGTCAAACTACACAAAAAATAAAAGTCAGGATACTACAACATATGAGTCGCATTAGATGTAAAACGCAAGGGGCCCCCATGGTAGACCATTTTCTTGTGCAAAACCATCAGCCGGAAAACATAAAATGGTGGGTACTAGAAAAAGTAAGTCTAGCACCAAGAGGTGGTTCAATTGGGTTCAATTTAAAGAGAAAGGAATGTAGGTGGATCCACTCTCTTAATACAGTTCAACAAGGTTTGAATGGGCTTGAGGAAACATCTAGGGAGATGGGTCAACTATAATTAATTCAGGTTCACCTTCTTGATATAACGGCAAACTTACTTTAACATTTCAAGCTATTTTTTGTTTCATGACACACTAGAAGCCTATCGTCTAGGCTCTATATGTTATGAATAACAACCTTTTTTGCATGTAAATGCCTCACTCATTTGATGTCTCCTTGTAACATCTTTGTATATGTGTATATATATGTACATATGTATGGGTGACTTTACCCATGAATTTTGATACCTCACTGAAACAAACTTTAATGGCATTGAGTGTTCTGTTACAATTCAAATTATTTTTGTGCATTTGACTTGTCTATGAACTGTAACACGACATTGACTATTTGAATTGTAATTGTAAAAGTGTTTTGTGGTACTATTGTCTTTGTGCGTATGACTAACCCACATACGGTCACTTGTCAATGGCAATTACCGTTTTGTTTGATGCTTCGAATTACGTGAATTCGTTTGCAGTACAGGAATATTAACTCCGTTGCCTAGTAACTTTTCCAAATTTCTTCAAGCCCGCATGGCTGACGTCAGTGTAGCGCCCTCAGACACCATCAAAAGGTCTTCAGTTGTCCCGATTGTTTGACTTGCATATGAATTGTCTACGAACTGTAACACTTCATTTACTTTTTCATCTGTGGTAATTCGTTTTTCGTGCGTATGACTAAATCCACATACGGTCAATTGTCAATTGCCACTACCGTTGTTGTTTGATGCTTTGAATCATGTTAATACAATTGTAGCACAGGGATGGTGACTCCGTATTCATTTCTTAACCTCTGTTGCTCGCGCACCCGTTGCCTAGTAACTTATCCAAATTCCTTTAGGCCCGCACGGCTGACGTCATTATAGCGCTCTTAGACACTTTTTTTAAGGTCTTCAGCTGTCCCGGTTTTTTGACGTGCCTTCGGTTGCTTGGCAACCACAATGATACGTCATCTACCCCGTCATACAGGGTGGAACGAGTTTGCCTACATTTAGCAGCCGTTCTGTCACTTGCGGTTCCCCACTACAACGAAAGGTGGCCGGGTAGCGTGATTCGATACCGCTTGTCAGCAAAGTTTTGAATTCATTCTAAGTGAGTATTGTTCTTAAGCGTCTTTCCTCACTTTGCCACACTTTGTCACAAACACATTACCAAGCGTGCTCTTTTCGTTTATTGTAGACACTGGTAGATTTTTTTCCATTGACTCCGACATCTGATTGGATTCATTTGACAGGATTCCATCCACATAGCTTTGCAGCGATTAAGCTGCGCTCTGAGGTGAGCTGCTTTCAATTCTTTCAATTCCTTAAATTCGTCAGGTTTTACTTTTGTGATTTGTGTAACGAGATTATCTAGCCTCCTTACTGCATCTTATTGAGAACCTAAATTTGTCTCACTTTGTTTTCCTGGAGAACAGTTGACAATTTACTTTGTCACGAACGCATAACTAAACGTGCACTTTTCCGTTTATTGTAGACGCTGGTAGATTTATCCCACCAACTTAGCATTGCAGCGAGCAAGCTGCGTTTTTAGGTAAGCCGCTTTCTCTTCCTCAATTACGCTAAGGGTTCACTTTCATAATGGATATAATGATACAATTTAGCCTGCGTACAGCATCATATTGAGAACCTCAATTTGTCTTACTTTGTTTTCCTTGAGAGCAATCGACATTTACCGTTGGTGTTTTCCAATTAGTTACTTTGTGTCGAGCCACTCTTTAGTGACGGTTCCATTGGGGATGTTGGGTTCATTAAATTATACACCATAATAAATTATATACCCTTTTCTGGTATTAGAAATTCCTTAAGTGAACTGCGATGCAGTAGGTGCTTATAATACCATAAGTCCCTGGTGGTGCTCGCCAGTATTTCAAGTGACGGCGGGATGATTATTTAACACCCTTGTTTCATTTAATTGGATACTGTTCCTAGATGCTTTCTAAGAGTTTTCCCGCTCTGCGATGTATTATGGGCTGTTATAATACTATAAGTCCGTGTTGGAGCTCTTCATTATTGTTAGTGACGGCGGAATGATTTGTTGACATCTTATATCAAAATCCTGGGTCCAATTAATTTTTTTTTTACTTTCAGAATCCTCATTTGATGAGTGACTCGTCTCTACAGCATTTGAATGTTAGGCCATCCTAGACTCTCGACTAGGTGAGTTATGGCCTTCTTCATTACTACATCCTTGTAGTTGCAGGACCACATCCATAAGAGCATTAAGTATCATACGTTGACATGCACTTTACTTGCTCTTGCAGGTTGCCATGGTTTGTTTTATAGTCCTGATGAAGACCCGTATGATGAATTAATATCACTTGCATTGGGTTGAAACGTCGACGACAATAGCTAGGACCAGTTCAAGACTCGGTTTCATACACAACTTGATTTATTTGTTGAAACCTTGTCATTGTACCTTTCTCCAAAACTGGCCTCTTTTATATCGTGTACATAAAAATCTGTTTGTATTTATTTCTTTGTATGTATTATACACAACTTTATCACACATGTCACTTTTTCACTGATTCACAAATTCACTTTGTATTGTACAACTTTGGCAACCGTGCTTTGCTATAAAAGATATGGGTGTCAATATAAATGATGCAATTTATATATAAAGAACAGCATACCACCCATCAAATTTGATCTCATTGTAATTTGTAATTTGTCATTTGTTTATGTGATCTGGATCTCTTAATTCATGTGGTCCTTCCAATAAGGGAATATTCTCCTTCATGATTTATTTACTCATTTTTTCGATTCTGTTTCTCTTGATCCAATTATAAGACAAAGTAATTGTTTGTTCACTCCCGACAGAACCATTGTTTTTTCATAACTTTCTCAAGTTTAGCAAGCTCTAATTTCAGTTTTCTTTCCTCCCTCCTAACCTCCAGCTCTGCTGGGTCCAGTCTCTTTGAAGACACACTGCTGCCGGCTCTAAAGTGGACCACCAGTTCTGGGAGAAAATTGCTCCCCCACTCTGTAGTCTGAATATCAAGACCCTCTGTCAGGTCCTGCTCTAATCCTTCCTTAATCAGAGTTCTCTAATCATCCATTTCTTTTTTAGGTGGGAGGCTTTCTGCATCTATACCTTCTTGGCACTTACCCTTTTCTCCTGGCAGAACCCCTTGAGCTGAGCCAATTGGTATTTTTCCAACTTGGCCAGCTCTAATTCTATCTTACCAGGTAGGAACACAGATGTTGCAAAGAAAATTTAGACTTGGGCAAAAGGACTTTGGAAAAATCAAAATATGTCAAATCAGGGAGGATTGAAAAAGGCTAGAATTGATCTCAGTATAGAGTTGTACTTAATAATGAGTTACTTTATTGTATTGCACAAACACAAATCCTATCCTTAATTTTGATCACAAATGTTAGCAAAAGGGTTCCTGGTTGGCTGAGGCAGGTGCTTAGGCCAGGCAGGAACTACAACTCTAGAAAGGGTAAGCTAGATATACAATAGTATAACCTGAGCTCACCCTTTGGTTACTAGGCACAGAGCAGTCAGGCTTATCTACAAAGGCAATGTGTAAAGTATTTGTGCAACACATACTCATAGTAACACAATGAATACACCACAAAAAGACTCCACTCAGGTTTAAAAATATAGATTATGTTTGTGTGAATAAAACAAGACCAAAACGACACAAATACAAAAGTACAACCGGAATAAGGATTTTTTCAAAGAATAAACCAAAAATAGTGCTTAGAAGTCAATAGCGCTAAAATGTTTCTTTAGATCATGCTAGACTGAGATAAATCCAAAGTTCAGGCTGACCGCAATGGAGGGCTAGTTGGATACAGTTCCAAACTGATCCTGTCGAAGTTTTGCTTTCTCAAGCTGAGCCAAGAGCCCCGTTTATGGAGGAGACCATTGCCGTGAAAAGGTTGAGTATTGCTAGCGATAAGTCAGCCGGTGAGAAGAATCGGTAGGGCTTTGTGGATGGCAGATTGGGCAGCAGAAGAGTGGGTGGCGATGCTTGCTGTGTAAAGAGACAATGCTGCATCGGTTCATGCTTATTAGGCCTGGGCGTTGAACTACGCTCCGTTCGCGGAGCTTGCGAAGTTTAGGTAACTTCACGATTCGTGTAGAGCGCAAGGTTCAAGATTGCTTTGCAATCTAGCGCGTAGCGTAGTAGTTTTGCTTCCTCGCGCGCTCAATATTCATTCTCGCGCATGCGGTAACGTCTTACCGTGATTCTGCTATCACCAACTTGCTTTTTTGTCTGTTCGCAAGGGCCACGAGATTTGTAATATGGCTGCCCAAGCCCGCGAGAGTGTGCGAACGTGAACACGTCCTTCGGGCGCGCAAGCTGACTTCCGGCGGCTGTCTTGGTAAGATCGTGCGCCCGAACATGCAAAAACTACAATCTGGCGAAGAATATCTCTCGAGCTTCATAAAACCTTCTCTAAAATGATCATTTTGCTCAGAAAAACTCTTCAGATTGTGATTTTGCTGTAGTCTTTTGTGTAAGGAGGAGTCCTTTAATTTTTTTAACTCTTTTTTTCAAGAGGAAGGAAGTGCCCCTGAGTCTCCAACTCCCTGTTCCTATCCAGCAGGCTCCTCCCAGTGCTTTGTGCATGTGCTGTTCACTTTCATTTGGATTTGGAGCTGGAAGGATCACTTTTTGTGTCTGTCTGCCGCATTATACCATTGGATTGGATTTATTTGAGGACTTTTTGATTTGAGAATTAATTTACTACAAGTAAGTTGGTGAATTGGTGTGTTTGTTTCATTGGGGCTTGTTTGTACCTACATTTTTCTGGGATTTTCATTGTTTTTAAAAATTATTGTTGTGGCGGGTGACCGGTACTTTCAATAGGGGCCTAGTTGTTTTTCTCTGCAATTTCAGCCAGTAGGGTACCCATGAGTCCGTGTTTCGTGGTGTCTGTAGAATTTCAACATCATGTAGGGTATGGATGGCATAGGATTGAAATGCTAAATGTGGCTGTGGTGTATTTCGCTGTTGGTGTGTGTGTGTGTGTGTGTGAAATACCTTTGTTGGATATATGTGCTTGATGTGTAACTTCTTTCCAATCCTTTCGTAGCCCTGTTGATTTTCATTTTTGTATTAAAGCTGTGTTGTTTAGCAGGCCTCCTTTGTCCGGTAGTATTTTATAGGCCTGCTTCAGTTCATTGTTTTCCATGGCCTGTTGTGACTGTGAGTGCCCATGTGGCCTGTGGCAATTTTGTGGTGGTAGTTTAGTAGTGTGTGCTTCTTTTTCCATAAAGGCCTGCATTTCTTTTCTTTGTTCCCCTTGGCTTATGCTTGTTGTTGTAGTGTCCTCCTGGCCATGTGTGTGGTGGCCATTTTGTGAAGGCAGGCATTGTGCTTTTGCCATAGGCTTACATTGACTGTTCCAAGCTTGTGGCCTAGTCTGCCAGTAGGCCCAGAGGTAGTCAGCCTCAAATCGTTGGTGCGTTATTTAAATTTAGAGTTTGTGTTGTCTGTTGATTTTTTTTTACACCAATGATGGCTTTGGATTTTATTGCAAAAGGTGTTTTTTGGGGTGGAATAGCAGTTTTGGGTGTGTGTTAAATAAATAGGGCTTTTTAGCCAGTAGGTAACCCTAGGGATTCAGCTCGCGTACTTTCGGTAACTCTGCACAGCGCGACAACGCGGACTTACAGTTTTCGTCATTTTCGCGCTCTCAATATACCTGTTCGCGCACAAGATAAAGCCTTTTTGTACAGTTCACAATCCCGAACACGCAGCATTTGCAATCTGGCAAACAATATCTCGCGAGCAACATAAATCCATCTCGAAAAAGCTGATTTTGTGCATTTGGCTAAAAAAACTCCTCAGGTTGTCATTCTGCTATAGTTTTGGAGCACGGAGAAGCTTTTAATTTTTTAAAAATATTTTTATGAGAGGATGTAAGTTCCACAGACACTACAACTTCCTCTTCCTGTCCTTTGTAATAACTTTTTGGTTATTATTGTGGTGGGTGGCCTGAGCATGTGTGTGGCGGCCATTTTAGGAAGGCAGGCATTGTGCTTTTGCGTTAGAATTGGGACTCTAGTTGGCACAGGTATGCACTTGCGACAAGCGGGGACTCTCATTTCTAAGTCAGGATAAGGGGATCACCCTTTCAAATAACCCCTGCTCACCCTTTAGGTAGTGTGGCGCAAGCAGTCAAGACTATTCTCAGGGCGTCATAGGTTAAGCATTTGTGAACACATACAGTAATACAATGACACACCACAAATGGACACCAGTCAAGGTTATATCAAAAATAGTTCTCTTTATATAAGGCTTAGCACAAGACCAGAATAATGATTAGAAATGACCACAGTATTATTTCAAAGTTCAATGTTCTTGCAAAAAGGCTTAAAATGCAAAAATAGGCTTCTTTTACTCAATTCTGCTTCTTTTCAGGCTTTGTACGGTTCGTACCTGGGTGTACGACTCGTCCGCATTAAAAACAAAGAAAGTACGAGTTAAACAATCGGTGCGGACTCCGGGGTCCGGGACGTGCACACTGCGGTGCGAACAGAACAAAGTATCTTTAGTTCATGGGGTCCGCGACGGACAGAGCGGGACAAGTTGATGGGTCCGGGTCGTAGTTCGGCAGCGTACTCGGTCTGGTCCGGTCGCGGCGTCGGGACGCGGCGTTGGTACGGGACCTTCAGGGGTACGTGCGGATGAGCCGGATCAGCTTGCAGAGTCCGTGGCGTCGGCGTTCGGGCCGTACCTTCGGTGCGGATCAGCGGCAACACTTCTCGGCGCCGTACAGCGTATGGGGATGATCAGCGTACTGCTGCTTCTCGGCTCTGAGTATGGCACGGTGCAGTACGTTAGCAGCGTACGGACCGTACCTGCGGGACAGCGAAGCTTGAGTCCGGCGTACAGGGTTCGGCAGCCAGGGATGTACGTCTCGAATCGGCGGGGAAGGTTAGGTGCAATGCAGCCGGGAGGGATACGGTGCGTACTAACGCTTTTGGTTCAGCGTAGACACACGGTGCCGGGCGGCAAAGACACGGCTTCACGGCGGATGTAGTACGAGGCGTACTGGGGCCAAATCCAGTGGGAAACAAGCAAGAATTGTCCAGGCAACTCAGTTTTTGAAGGCAGATGAGTCCAATGGTCCTGGGACTCAGTTCAGGGAGCAAGCTCTCTTCCAAGCCCTTGGAGATAGATGAAAAACAAAGTACAAAGTCTCTTTCAGTCTTTTCCTCTCCTTTCTCAGCAAGCCACCAACTGCAGGCCAATCCGCCAGGTCAGGGAAAGTTACTCCTCCTTCAGCTTCTTCCAGGTCCTTCTAGTCAGGCAGAGTTTCTTCGTGGTTCAATCAGGATCTGATTTCTTAGGAGCAGGGCTCCTACATTTATACCAAGTTTCTTTTGTCTTTGCAGGCCAGGGGAGCCTTTGCATAATCCCAGTCCAGTTATTTTCAGTGAGGAGCACTTTGTTGTTGAGACTCTGCCTTCTTCTTTCAGCAGGCAGGGCAGAGACATCAGACGCTCCCCAGGGGGTGGAGCCAGCATTGTGGAGGCAGAGCACTGTCCTATTCAGAGTCAAGGTGCACTCCTCCCACCCATCCTGGTGTAATCTTTCTATTCACCACCTGGCAGCCCCAGCCTGTCTCCTGGAACTTCCCAGCCCTGTCACTCAAGCTACACACAAAGAAGATAGCCCTCCCCGCAAGAGGCGGACTGAAATGGTTAAGCTAGCAAATGCTAATTTTCTAAAAGTAGCATTTGCAAACAGAGGATATTAAAATAAACTTTACTAAAAGATGTATTTTATTATTCTGAGTTCAGGCATACTAAACACGAATTTCTACCATGCTTCCTGAGCCTGCTAGGATTATAGAGTGTTATAATCTAGCAGCCCATTCTGGCCTATGGAGAGCAGGTAGCCTTACAATAGTGAAAAACGAAAATGACTGTAATTCACTATTAGAACATGCCACACACCTCAGGGCATGTCCTACCTTATCCTTACAATGCACCCTGCCCTAGGGCCTACCATAGGGGTGAC
The DNA here is from genome assembly GCF_964204655.1 of Triturus cristatus. NCBI lineage: Eukaryota > Metazoa > Chordata > Amphibia > Caudata > Salamandridae > Triturus > Triturus cristatus. The sequence continues at coordinate 850,951,653 of NC_140588.1, read as the reverse complement.
TAATATGAAGGTAAGGGAAGGTTTAGGGACTGGCAAGTGGGGACACTTACCAGTCAGCATGACAGTACCAGACTGCATGCAGGTTCTGCAATGGCAGACCTTAGGCACATTTTACCCCGCTGCTTCTGTGGGTGGCACAACCAGTGATGCAAGCCCACTAGCAGCATTTGGAAATACAAGCCATTGGCACCCCTGGTGCACTCTACTAGGGACTGATAGTAAACCAAATAAGCCAAACATGGAAGTCAATTCACATAATACATTTTACCATAGGGAGCACTTGCACTGTGGCACTGGATGGCAGTGGCACAGTGCCTTGAGCAGCTAACACCAGCACAAAAATACATTGAGGCACAAACAAAAATGGAAGGGTGACCCACGCCAACGGTGCCAGGTCTAACACGTGTCCCCTCCAGCTGAAATGTGGGGAGAACTACCCTACCCCAGGGAGTTCTCATCACTAAGGCGGAAAAATCTGGAAAGACAATCAGCGTTGGCGTGGTCTGTACCGGGGCGATGTTCCACCGTGAAATCCATCCCCTGTAGGGAAATGGACCACCTCAACAACTTAGGATTCTCACCCCATATCTGATATCAACCATCTGAGGGGCCGGTGGTCTGTTTGAACCCGGAAGTGAGACCCAAAAAAGTAGGGTCTTAGCTTCTTCAATGCCCAGACCAACGCAAATGCTTCTCGCTCAATCGCACTCCACTTTTGTTCCCGGGGAAGTAACCTTCTACTAATAAAGGCTACGGGTTGGTCAAAGCCCTCCTCAGTGATCTGTGAGAGAACAGCCCCTACACCATGCTCTGATGCATCTGTCTGCACAAGGAACTCTTTGGAGAAGTCAGGAGCCAAGAGCACGGGTGTCGTGCACATGGCAGTTTTCAGGGTGTCAAAGGCCTTCTGACAGGTGTCAGTCCATATCACTTTTCTGGGCTGCTTTTTCGAAGTCAGCTCTGTCAAGGGGGCAACAATGCTGCCATACCCCTTGACAAACCTCCTGTAGTACCCGGTGAGTCCTAAAAAGGCCCTCACCTCCGTCTGGGTCCTTGGGGGCTCCCAAGCCAGGATGGTTTCTATCTTGGGTTGTAGGGGCGCCACCTGGCCGCTCCCTAATTGGTGTCCCAAGTACACCACGGAACCCTGCCCGATCTGACACTTGCTTGCCTTGATCGTGAGGCCTGCCTTGCGCAGTGCCAGTGTGGAGAATGCGGACCTCTCTTTGGCCCCATCAGTCAAGGCGATCTGCCAGTACCCAGACGGTAGATCAAACGTGCTGAGGTACCGTGCAGCCCCTAACCGATCGATGAGCTCATCAGCTCTGAGGATGGGGTGCGCGTCAGTCTTCGTGACCGAATTGAGTCCTCTGTAGTCCACACAGAACCGGAGATCGGGTGTGGCACCCGGCGAGGCAGCCTTTGGGACCAAGACCACTGGGCTGGCCCAAGGACTGCTGGAGGACTCAACCACCCCAAGAGCAAGCATCTTTAAGACCTCCTCTTCGATGCAAGCCTGACCCCTGTCAGTTACCCTGTAAGCCTTGTGCTTCACAGGTAAGCTGTCTCCTGTATCCACATCATGGACGCACCAATCTGTGATGCCAGGAACCAGGGAGAACAGGTCAGGAAACTGCCCCAGCAGGTGGCGGCAGTCATCCTGTTACTCAGGGGTCAGGGTGGGTGAGAGGTTAACTCCATCCACTGACCCGTCTTGCTCCAAGGCTACCAGGAGGTCAGGAAGAAGCTCGGACTCCTCCTCCGTCCCATCATCTGTGGCCAAGAGCATGCCCACTTCGGACCTCTCCAAGTGGGGCTTCAATCGATTGACATGGAGGACCCTCAAGTCCACCAAGTAGGTGACAGAACTCTTGCGCTCCACAATCTCAAAGCGTCCTGTCCACTTGTCCTGGAGTGCACAAGGCTCCACAGGGGCCAGGACCCATACCTTTTGGCCAGGTTGAAGCTCAACGAGAGTGGCATTCTGGTCATACCACCGCTTCATCTCCTCCTGGCTGGCTTCCAGGTTTGCCTCAGCAAGTTGCCTGAAACGCCTAGTCTGGTTCCGGAAAGCCAGCATGTATCTGTATACATTCTGGGGAGGTTTCCTGGGAGATTGCTCCCAGCCTTCCTTGACCAGACTAAGAGGTCCTCGTACTAGGTGGCCATACAAAAGCTCAAAGGGACTGAACCCCAGAGACTTTTGTGGCACCTCACGGTACGCAAAGAGAAGGCATGGTAAGAGGACGTCCCACTTACGCCTCATGGGTTCCTCAAGACCCATAATCATGCCTTTTAGGGTTCGGTTGAAGCGCTCAACCAACCTGTTTCCTTGGGGGTGGTAAGGGGTGGTGAACTTGTATGTCACACCACACTCTTGCCAAAGGGATTTCATATATTTCAATATGAAATTGGTCCCCCTGTCAGACACCACCTCTAGAGGGAAATCTACTCGTGAGAAAATTCCCATCAGTGCTCGTCCCACCACGGGGGCCGTCACTGTCCTCAGAGGGATGGCTTCAGGGTACCGGGTGGCATGGTCCACCAAGACCAGGATAAAGCTGTTTCCCATGGCTGTCTTGGGGTCCAGTGGCCCCACAATGTCAATCCCCACTCGCTGGAATGGGGTACTGACCACAGGGAAAGGTTGGAGTGGAGCTCGCAGCTTCCTTCCACTCTTACCATTTGCCTGGCAAGTCTGGCATGTCCTGCAGTGAGTGTCAGAACTCCTGCGCATTTGAGGCCAATAAAAGTGGGCGACAAGCCTTTCAAAGGTCTTGTCCTGCCCCAAATGCCCTGCTAACGGAACGTCGTGAGCCAGCCCCAGTAGGAAGGCTCTGAACTTCTGGGGTACCACCAGCGCACAGGCTGACCCAGGTTCAGCAACCTTAGGCTCTGAGTACAGGTGGTCGTTCTCCCAGTAGATCAAGTGAGTACCGGACTGATCACCATTGGCCTGGGCTGCAGCCTGCTGCCGCATACCCACTAGAGAGGGGCACTCCTTCTGTTCCCTGCAGAATTCCTCCCTGGTGGGGCCTCCTTCTTGCTGCGAATGGGTCAGCTCAGGCAGGTCCCCCAGTTCGGCTATCTGTTCCCTGGTAGGCTCCAGGGCATCCCCCTCAAGGTCTGCTTCCTCCTGGGCCGTGGGAACTTCAGGAGCCGGATTCCCGTGCCTGCTGTGCCCTCTCCCTAAGGCCGGTTCCTGGGCCTCTCCCTCAGGCTCCATGGTCCCTTCAACACCCCTACTGGCTGCCATCGACCGGGTGGTTACGCACGCCCAATCAGGTAAACCCACCATCCTCAGGTGAGTTGTCTTCTCCACCTTTTCCCATGGGGAGCTCTCCAAATTGTTACCTAGGAGACAGGCATGGCCTCTCTCACAGCCACTTGCAGAGTACCAGAGACCCCCCCCCACTCAAAGGGAACCTGAGCCATTGGACACTGACTCTCTGTGTTATCGGCAGAATGCGTGTGGGACAACCTGCTCTTGAGACACCAGGTGTTGCTTGACAGCAGTCTCACTGGCTCCTGTATCTCTAAGAGCCCCCACCCTTCAGCCATTTATGGTCACCCACTGCCCATACTTTTGAGTATTGGGGGGCAGTTGGGCCTCAGCGACCATCTCACTGTCTCCTAATGAGACTAGGGTTATCTGTATGGGATCCCCCACCCCTTGGACATCTACCTCCCTCCCAAAGGCTACACTATTCACATGCTTGGGGGGTGGAGCACCAGAGGGTGCTGGTTTACCATACATGGGGCACTTGGGATCCATGGAATAGTGCCCCAGGTTGTTACACTTGTAACATCTGGGGGGCCCTCTTTGAACAGGGTTACCTGTCGGGGCCCCGGTCTGCTTCGGGGGTGGGGGTGGCTGAGAACCTTTCCCTTGGTTCCCTTGGGAATTACTTTGGGGCCCTCTGTAGAACTCCTTCTGTTTACCCTTGTCCCCCCCACTCTTCTGCTGGGGACCCTGAACACCTTTGACGGGGCCTCCCATGGGACCCTTGTGGACCCTGGTGCTGATCCAGCGGTCCGCCTCCTCAGCAAGCTTCCTAGGGTTAGTCAGCTTGCTATCGATCAGGTGCTGGCGTAGCTCAGGAAAACCATTATCAGACTAGTGCTCCCATGCAATTAAATCAAACAGCCCTTGGTAATCATTCACTTGGCTACCTGTTAGAAGGCGACCTCAGAGGAGCCCGTAGGGGGCCCTGTCTATTCTGAGACCAACCCTCGAGGTATCGTAGCCGGGCACTGGCGGGAGACTCCTCAGGGGAGGAACCTCGTATCTAGGATCGTACACTCGGCACCACACGACAAAGAGACACCCCACCGGGAGTTCTTAAGAATAAATCTTTATCAGATCGGAGTTGTAGGATCTTTATGATCAGCAAGGCAAATATATGCAAGTGGAGCGCGGGCTCACAGAGTCTTTGAGGGGGGTAGGAGGTAGCGGGACAGTCTTTGGGGGATAGGGATCAAATGCAGGAGCGTACCTGGCACGCAGCTCACAATCCTCGAGCTGGGGGATACACTTGTCGTCGTGGGGTCCGGCGGGACCAAGAGAGTCTGTGGGAGCCGCGAGTCACTCAGCAGGGCTCGAGTACAAGTTCGGAGGTCTTACGATCTTCAGGGAGCCGCGAGTCACTCAGCAGGGCTCAAGCACGAGTTCGGAGGTCTTACGATCTTTTGGGAGCCGCGAGTCACTCAGCAGGGCTCAAGCACAAGTTCGGAGGTCTTACGATCTTCAGGGAGCTGCGAGTCACTCAGCAGGGCTCAGGTGTTTCCAAAGGCGAATCTGCCGGACAGTCCCAGAGCACCCCTTGTTATAGGGCGACTCCTCTTTGATGTCCGGAGTCTGTGCAGGCAGGGGTCTTGTCACCTGGGGGTTGCTTGTCGGGGTTTTCCTGCCATTGTCTTTTGATCCTTTCAGGGCCGGGTTGGGAGGCGTCCCAGACACCCAGCAGGTATGGAGCCAGCCCTCGGGGAGGCCGGCGGGCCGATCGAAACCCACCTTCCCAGGGAAGCTCAGAGGTGTGATAGAAACTGTTCCTCCCTCTCTCATCCCAAGGGGTGCGCGATGTCCTCCCGCCAGAGTGGCGCCTCTAGGCCAGGGTCGCGCTGGGGCCGGGCAGCTATCTTGGTGCATGAAGTGGGCACGCGGGCCCGGTGTGGCCGAAGGGAGGAAGGCCACGGACGGGAAAGTCTGGGTCGGGTGTGTGTGTTCTGGTGGGAAGGATCGGCTAGGTCGTGGGTTCGGGGGCTGTGTGAGGTGCAGGGGTCAAGTATGGCTATGTCACGAGGGCCGGGTCTAACACGCGTCCCCCCAGCTGAAGGCCGGAGAGAACTACCCATCCTCTTGGGGGTTCTCTTCGCTGAGGCGGAAGAACCGGGAGAGGCCATCGGCGTTGGCGTGGTCAGTCCCAGGGCGATGTTCCAGGGTGAAATCCATCCCCTGGAGGGAGATTGACCACCGCAGTAGCTTGGGGTTTTCTCCTCGCATCTGCATGAGCCATTGCAAGGGGCGATGGTCGGTTTGGACCTTGAAATGGGCGCCGAACAGGTAAGGGCGTAACTTCTTGAGGGCCCAGACTACGGCGAACGCCTCACGCTCGATGGTGCTCCATCTTTGTTCTCTGGGCAACAGCCTTCGGCTGAGGAAGGCCACGGGTTGGTCTAGGCCTTGGTCATTCACCTGGGACAGGACGGCCCCAATTCCATGCTCGGAGGCGTCCGTTTGGACCACAAATTCCTTGGAATAGTCGGGGGCCTGGAGGATGGGGCAGTGCACATGGCCGCTTTCAGGGCATCGAACGCCTCTTGGCAGGCAGGGGTCCACTGCACTTTCTTGGGCTGTTTCTTAGACGTGAGTCCCGTGAGGGGACCGACCAGGCTGCCGTAATTCCGGATGAATCTCCGATAGTAGCCCGTGAGGCCCAGAAAGGCTCGGACCTCCGTTTGGGTAGTGGGGGGTTCCCAGGCTAGGATGGCGTCGATTTTGGGCTGGAGAGGGGCGACCTGACCGCTTCTGACCTGGTGCCCTAGGTAGGTTACCGACCCTTGCCCAATCTGGCATTTGCTGGCTTTCACGGTGAGGCCTGCCTGGCACAGTGCGGTTAGCACCCTCCGGAGGTGCTGGAGGTTCTCACTCCATTCGGAACTAAAAACTGCAATATCGTCGAGATATGCAGCGCTGAATTTTTCCAGCCCGGCCAGGACTCTATTTACCAGCCGCTGGAAGGTGGCCGGGGCATTTTTCATCCCGAAGGGCATCACGCGAAAGCGATAGTGCCCATCCGGGGTGGAGAAGGCGGACCGCTCCTTGGCTCCTTCTGTGAGCGCAATTTGCCAGTAGCCGCAGGTGAGATCGAAGGTGCTGAGGAACCGAGCAGCCCCGAGTCGGTCAATGAGCTCGTCGGCTCGGGGAATGGGGTGGGCATCGGCTCGGGTGACTTCATTGAGTCCTCGGTAGTCCACGCAGAAGCGGAGCTCTGGGGCGACACCGTGGGCAGCTGCTTTCGGGACCAGGACCACGGGGCTGGCCCAGGGACTGTCTGAGGGTTCGATCACTCCCAAGGTCAACATCTTCGAGACCTCGGCCTGAATGCAGGACCGGACTCGATCAGGGACTCTGTAGGCTCGGTGTTTCACCGGTGGGCTGTCTCCGGTGTCCACGTCATGGACACACCAGTCGGTGACTTTGGGGACCAGGGAGAAAAGGTCAGAAAACTGCCCTAGGAGCTGGCGACAATCCTCACGTTGCTGGGAAGTGAGGGATGGGGAGAGGTTCACTCCCTCTACGGAGCCATCCTTCTCTTTGGTGCACAGGAGATCCGGGAGAGGATCCGACTCCTTCTCGGACCCGTCATCAGTGGCCAGTAGGAGGCTCAGCTCCGTCTGAACAAAGTGGGGTTTGAGGCGGTTCACGTGGAGGACCCGGAGGGGGTCCCGTGGTGACTGGACATCCACCAAGTACGTGACCTGGCTCTTCCGCTCAGCCACTTTGAAGGGCCCGGTCCATTTATCCTGGAGGGCGCAGGGTTTCACGGGGGCCATGACCCATACCTGCTGGCCCGGCTGAAACTCGACCAGAGTGGCATTTTGGTCATACCAGCGCTTCATCTCCTCCTGGCTCGCCTCCAGGTTGGCCTCGGCCATCTCTCGCAACTTCCTAGTCTGGTTCCGGAGGATCAGGACGTAACGGAACACATCTCGGGGGGGGGCCTCGGGGCACCGCCTCCCACCCTTCCTTGACCAGGCTGAGGGGCCCCCTGACGGGGTGCCCGCAGAGCAACTCAAAAGGGCTGAACCCCAAGGATTTCTGTGGAACTTCTCGGTAGGCGAATAGGAGGCAGGGGAGCAGGACGTCCCACTTACGCCGGAGGGGCTCTTCCAAGCCCGCGATCATCCCCTTCATAGTCCGGTTAAACCGCTCTACCAGGCCGTTCCCTTGGGGGTGGTACGGGGTGGTGAATTTATAGGACACCCCGCATTGTTGCCACAAGGACGTCATGTATCTGGAGATGAAGTTGGTACCGTGATCGCTCACGACCTCGCGTGGATAACCCATGCGGGAGAAGATTCCCATCAACGCCCGGCCCACCACGGGGGCGGTGACGGTGCGCAGGGGGATGGCTTCAGGGTATCGGGTGGCATGGTCCACCAGGACGAGGATAAAGCGGTGTCCTTTGGAGGTTGGGGGGTCCAGAGGCCCCACGATGTCGATCCCGACCCGCTCAAAAGGGGTACTGACGACAGGGAAGGGTTGGAGGGGAGCCTTGCGCTTTCCTCCGCTCTTCCCACTGGCCTGGCACGTGGGACAGGACTTGCAGTGGGCTTCTACATCGGCTTTCATTCTGGGCCAGTAGAAGTGAGTCACGAGGTGACTGTAGGTTTTGTCCTGGCCCAAGTGGCCTGCGAGGGGAACGTCGTGGGCCAAGCCCAGGAGGAGGTTTCGGAAGCGTAGGGGTACCACCAGCACCCGGCCGTATCCCAGCTCCACCGACTTCTGCTCGCTGTACAAAAGGTCATCCTCCCAGTACACCCGGTGCGTCCCAGTCTGGTCGCCCGCGGCCTGGGCCTCTGCCTGTTGCCGGGGCCCGACCAGGGAAGGACAGGTAGTCTGCTCACAGCAGAACTCCTCTCGGGAGGGGCCCCCCTCGTGGCGCCACTGGGCCAGTTCGGGCAGATCGCTTAACTCGGTGACCTGGGCGGAGTCGGAAGGTGGGGGTTCGTCACTGGCGATTGACCCTTCTTGTGGGGGGATGTGGGGACCCTCGGCGGGGACCATCCTATCTTCCGTGGTCGGGGCGTCGTCAACTTCCCCCAGGGGGGTCAGTCGGGCCGCCATGGATCGGGTGGTGGCGCACACCCACTCCGGGAGGCCCAGCATCCCTAGGTGGGTCTTGCGCTCGACTTGTTTCCAGGGGGAACTTTCCAGGTCGTTCCCCAGGAGACAGTCAACTGGCTGGGAGGTCCTAACTGCGACTTTCAGTTTACCGACCACCCCTCCCCACTCAAAAGGCACCAGAGCTACTTTACACAGACTTTCCGTGTTGTCTGCTGAAATGACCGGGCAAAAGACGTTGGGGAGGACCTGGTCTTCGTGGACTAAATGACTGAGGACACCGGTGATGCTGGCCCCAGTGTCACGGAGGGCTTCTACTTGGTGGCCATTGATCGTTACGAGTTGCCCATATTTCTTCGTGTTGGAGGGCAGGAGGCTGCCAGGGACCATTTCTCTATCTCCTAAGGATACTAGGGCCATGGCTGCGGGTTCCCACTCTACGGTCTCCTCAACCTCCTCCCCCAGTGCTACATTGGCTATCTGTCTAGCGGGGGGTGCTGCCTGGGTGGTGTGTGGGACCATGGGGCATTCAGGGTCGTTGGCGTAATGCCCGGGCTTCTGACAATGGAAACAAGTGATGGTCACCCGGTGCCCCCGTCTAAGGGGGGGCCGGATACAGCTGGTGGGGGTGCCGGGAAAGGCGGCGGTTGGGTCTTCGGGGGGCTAGACTGGGACTCTCTCTGCCCTCCCTGGTTTCCCCCCCTCTCTGGCGGGGTGGTCCCTGACTGGCTCGGGGGTACTCTCCTACAGGGCCCCGGGAGACCCGGGTGTTGGTCCAGTGATCTGCCTCGACAGCCAGCTTTCTCGGATCCGTGAGCTTGCTGTCGAGCAGATGCTGGCGCAGTTCCACAAAGCAGTTCGCAGCCAGGTGTTCCCACAACATAAGGTCTGTTAGTTCTTCCAGGGTGGTTACCTTGCTGCCCTTGATCCACCCATCGAACGCGCGGCTGAAAAAGTTCACATATTCCACCCAGGTGGTACCCGGGATCTTCCTGCAGTCCCGGAACCGCTGGCGGTACATCTCCGGGGTGAGGCCGTACCTTGTGAAGAGGGCCTCCTTCATGTGGTCATAGGAGGTCTGCATGGAGGTTGGTAGGTCGAGCAGGGTGTCTCTCCCTTCGCTCAGGAATCGTCCCCACAACCCGGCCCCCCAATCCTTCTGCGGGACCCGATGGGAGGCCATGGCGACCTCGTAGGCCCGGAACCACTGTTGAATGTCATCGTTTTTGTAATATTCTTTGACCACATCCTTGGGGATGTGGACCTTCTGCTCTGCCGGGGATGCCGCCTCTTGGTTCCCCGGGGGCCGCGCTTCTTCGCTTTTCGCTTTTAGCTCCATTTCCTTCAAGCTGCGTTCATGTTCCAGTTGAAGTCTCCTTCCTTCGTGCTCCCGTTGGAGTTTCTTTTCTTCTAGTTCTCCTTGCACCCGCATCTGTTCCACTGCTTGTTTTTTCTCGGCTAATTTCAACTCGCCCTCAATTTTGAGTTTGGCTAATTCGAGTTTGTGATGGCGACTTCTTTCTCTGTCCGCGAGTTCCTCCGGGGATAGGCCCCCGTCTGGTACGAAGCTTCGCGCCTGGTTGCTGCTGCGTTCTCCTTGGGAGGGTCCAGCTTCGTCGTGGGGCTCCACCGCTCCTTCTGGGCGGGGGGCTCCAGAATCCACCCAAGCTTTCAGTGCCTTTTGCATATCTTCTTTGGTGTTGAGATCAGTGGTAGCGATTTTGAGTTCCTTGCAGAATTGCTTCAATTCTCGGTGTGTGTACTCTTCCAGTTGTTCCGCCTGGAACACGGTATTGGTGTCGTTTTCTGTGAGAACCACGGCGTTTCCTTCTGCCATCTTTGTCGGTAGTGCGTCAGCCGTTCACGGTACGATCTCTAGATTATGGGCCTGAATCCCGTCGCTTGCCACCAATGTTAGAAGGCGACCTGAGAGGAGCCCGGAGGGGGCCCTGTCTATTCTGAGACCAACCCTCGAGGTATCGTAGCCGGGCACTGGCGGGAGACTCCTCAGGGGAGGAACCTCGTATCTAGGATCGTACACTCGGCACCACACGACAAAGAGACACCACACCAGGATTTCTTAAGAATAAATCTTTATCAGATCGGAGTTGTAGGATCTTTATGATCAGCAAGGCAAATATATACAAGTGGAGCGCGGGCTCACAGAGTCTTTGAGGGGGTAGGAGGTAGCGGGACAGTCTTTGGGGGATAGGGATTAAATGCAGGAGCGTACCCGGCGCGCAGCTCACAATCCTCGAGCTGGGGGATACACTTGTCGTCGTGGGGTCCGGCGGGACCAAGAGAGTCTGTGGGAGCCGCGAGTCACTCAGCAGGGCTCGAGTACAAGTTCGGAGGTCTTACAATCTTCAGGGAGCCGCGAGTCACTCAGCAGGGCTCAAGCACGAGTTTGGAGGTCTTACGATCTTCAGGGAGCCGCGAGTCACTCAGCAGGGCTCAAGCACAAGTTCGGAGGTCTTACGATCTTCAGGGAGCCGCGAGTCACTCAGCAGGGCTCAGGTGTTTCCAAAGGCGAATCTGCCGGACAGTCCCAGAGCATCCTCTTTGATGTCCGGAGTCTGTGCAGGCAGGGGTCTTGTCACCTGGGGGTCGCTTGTCGGGGTTTTCCTGCCATTGTCTTTTGATCCTTTCAGGGCCGGGTTGGGAGGCGTCCCAGACACCCAGCAGGTATGGAGCCAGCCCTCGGGGAGGCCGGCAGGCCGATCGAAACCCACCTTCCCAAGGAAGCTCAGAGGTGTGATAGAAACTGTTCCTCCCTCTCTCATCCCAAGGGGAGCGCGATGTCCTCCCGCCGGAGTGGCGCCTCTAGGCCAGGGTCGCGCTGGGGCCGGGCGGCCATCTTGGTGCATGAAGTGGGCACGCGGGCCTGGTGTGGCCGAAGGGAGGAAGGACACGGACGGGAAAGTCTGGGTTGGGTGTGTGTGTTCTGGTGGGAAGGATCAGCTAGGTCGTGGGTTTGGGGGCTGTGTGAGGTGCAGGGGTCAAGTATGGCTATGTCACGAGGGCCGGGTCTAACACAACCATTCACCCAACCATCTAGCGCTCTGGAAAAAAAAGTCACATATTCTACATAAGTGGTACCAGGTTTCTTGGTGCAATCCCTAAATCTCTGCCTGTACAACTCAGGAGTTAACCCATACCTTGCCATCAGAGCTTCCTTCATGTGTGGATAGGATGTTTTGACATCAGAGGGGAGATCCAGCAGTGTGTCCCGCCCCTCGCTCAGGAACCTTCCCCACAACCCCGTTCCCCAATCTTTCTAAGGGACCCGGTGGGAGGACATGGCTACTTCATAGGCCCTGAACCACTGCCCAATATCATCCTGCTTATAATACTCTTTCACCACATCTTTAGGAATATGCACCCTTGACTCTGTTAAATTGCTGCCACCAGAGGGAGAGTGGTCTAAACTCTTGGCCTTGATATCCAACTCCCTCATTTTTACCTCATGCTCCATGGCCAGCCTTTGTCTTTACATTTCCATTTGAAGTTTTGCCATCTCCACTTCATGTGCTCGTGCAGCACTCCTGTCGGCCATCTCCTCTGGTGACAGGCCTCTGCTAGGCTCAGAAACACCTTCTGGGGGTATCACCTCCCTTGCATTCTCTGGGAACTTGGATTCGTACCAGGCCCTCAGCGCCTTTATGTAATGATCCTTGCTTGTTAATCCACTTTGTTTAATTCTGTACTTGGAGAGATATCCTTTCAAGACTTCATTTGTGCACTTCCTCAGTGCCTCCTGTTCCCAATCTATGTCATCAACTCCAGAGAATATAGAGGGCGCTCCGCCTCCACTAACTGAGCTAGGCATGGTTTCTTAACGTGGAGATTCTTCAGCAAAACAAAAATCAATACTGTGAGGCTGTGTTATTGGTCTGAACTCGCTACGTGGCGTTCACTCAATCACTGTACATGAATCACAAATGCAAATTCAAATCCTCACCGCTGACCACCAATGTTAGAATTGGGACTCTAGTTGGCACAGGTATGCACTTGCGACAAGCAGGGACTCTCAATTCTAAGTCAGGATAAGGGGATCACCCTTTCAAATAACCCCTGCTCACCCTTTAGGTAGTGTGGCGCAAGCAGTCAAGACTATTCTCAGGGCGTCATAGGTTAAGCATTTGTGAACACATACAGTAATACAATGACACACCACAAATGGACACCAGTCAAGGTTATATCAAAAATAGTTCTCTTTATATAAGGCTTAGCACAAGACCAGAATAACGATTAGAAATGACCACAGTATTATTTCAAAGTTCAATGTTCTTGCAAAAAGGCTTAAAATGCAAAAATGGGCTTCTTTTACTCAATTCTGCTTCTTTTCAGGCTTTGTACGGTTCGTACCTGGGTGTACGACTCGTCCGCATTAAAAACAAAGAAAGTACGAGTCAAACAATCAGTGCGGACTCCGGGGTCCGGGACGTGCACACTGCGTTGCGAACAGAACAAAGTACCTTTAGTTCATGGGGTCCGCGACGGACAGTGCGGGACAAGTTGATGGGTCCGGGTCGTAGTTCGGCAGCATACTCGGTCTGGTCCTGTCGCGGCGTCGGGACGCGGTGTTGGTACGGGACCTTCAGGGGTACGTGCGGATGAGCCGGATCAGCTTGCAGAGTCCGTGGCATCGGCGTTCGGGCCGTACCTTCGGTGCGGATCAGCGGCAACACTTCTCGGCGCCGTACAGCGTATGGGGATGATCAGCGTACTGCGGCTTCTCGGCTCTGAGTATGGCACAGTGCAGTACGTTAGCAGCGTACGGACCGTACCTGCGGGACAGCGAAGCTTGAGTCCGGCGTACAGGGTTCGGCAGCCAGGGATGTACGTCTCGAATCGGCGGGGAAGGTTAGGTGCAATGCAGCCGGGAGGGATACGGTGCGTACTAACGCTTTTGGTTCAGCGTAGACACACGGTGCCGGGCGGCAAAGACACGGCTTCGCGGCGGATGTAGTACGAGGTGTACTGGGGCCAAATCCAGCGGGAAACAAGCAAGAATTGTCCAGGCAACTCAGTTTTTGAAGGCAGATGAGTCCAATGGTCCTGGGACTCAGTTCACGGGGCAAGCTCTATTCCAAGCCCTTGGAGATAGATGAAAAAAAGTACAAAGTCTCTTTCAGTCTTTTCCTCTCCTTTCTCAGCAAGGTACCAACTGCAGGCCAATCCCCAGGTCAGGGAAAGTTACTCCTCCTTCAGCTTCTTCCAGGTCCTTCTAGTCAGGCAGAGTTTCTTCGTGGTTCAATCAGGATCTGATTTCTTAGGAGCAGGGCTCCTACATTTATACCAAGTTTCTTTTGTCTTTGCAGGCCAGGGGGGCCTTTGCATAATCCCAGCCCAGTTCTTTTCAGTGAGGAGCACTTTGTTATTGAGACTCTGGCTTCTTCTTTCAGCAGGCAGGGCAGAGACATCAGATGCTCCCCAGGGGGTGGAGCCAGCATTGTGGAGGCAGAACACTGTCCTATTCAGAGTCAAGGTGCACTTCTCCCACCCATCCTGGTGTAATCTTTCTATTTACCACCTGGCAGCCCCAGCCTCTCTCCTAGAACTTCCCAGCCCTGTCACTCAAGCTACACACAGAGAAGATAGCCTTCCCCTCCAGAGGCGGACTGAAATGGTTAAGCAAGCAAATGCTAACTTTCTAAAAGTAGCATTTGCAAACACAGGATATTAGAATAAACTTTACTAAAAGATGTATTTTATTATTCTGAGTACAGGCATACTAAACACGAATTTCTACCATGCTTCCTGAGCCTGCTAGGATTATAGAGTGTTATAATCTAGCAGCCCATTCTGGCCTATGGAGAGCAGGTAGCCTTACAATAGTGAAAAACGAAAATGGCTGTAATTCACTATTAGGACATGCCACACACCTCAGGGCATGTCCTACCTTATCCTTACAATGCACCCTGCCCTAGGGCCTACCATAGGGATGACTAATATGAAGGGAAGGGAAGGTTTAGGGACTGGGAAGTGGGGACACTTGCCCAGTTAGCATGACAGTACCAGACTGCATGCAGGTTCTGCAATGACAGACCTTAGGCACATTTTACCCCGCTGCTTCTGTGGGTGGCACAACCAGTGCTGCAAGCCCACTAGCAGCATTTGGAAATACAAGCCCTTGGCACACCTGGTGCACTCTACTAGGGACTGACAGTAAACCAAATAAGCCAAACATGGAAGTCAATTCACATAATACATTTTACCATAGGGAGCACTTGCACTGTGGCACTGGATGGCAGTGGCACAGTGCACTGAGCAGCTAACACCAGCACAAAAATACATTGAGGCACAAACAAAAATGGAAGGGTGACCCACGCCAACGGTGCCAGGTCTAACATTTTGCCATAGGCGTACATTGACTGTCTTCCATTTCTTGTTTTTGTGGGTTTGTGGCGGCCATTTTGTGGAGCCATCCAAGCAGTGTGCTTGCTTTTGCCATGCTGTTCCAAGCTTGTGGCCTAGTCTGCCAGTAGGCCCAGAGGTAGTCATCGTCAAATCTTTAGTGCGTTATTTAAATTTACATTTTGTGTTGTCTGTTGATTTTTTTTCACCATAGATGGCTTTGGATTTCATTGCAAAAGGTGTTTTTTGGGGTGGGATAGCAGTTTTTGAGTGTGTGTTAAATAAATAGGGCTTTTCAGCCAGTAGGTAACCCTAGGGATTCAGCACGCGTACTTTCAGTAACTCTGCACAGCACGACAACGCGGACATACAGTTTTCATCATTTTCGCGCTCTCAATATGCGTGTTCGCGCACACGATAAAGCCTTTTTGTACAGTTCACAATCCCGAACACGCAGCATTTGCAATCTGGCAAACAATATCTCGCGAGCAACATAAATCCATCTCGAAAAAGCTGATTTTGTGCATTTGGCTAAAAAAACTCCTCAGGTTGTCATTCTGCTATAGTTTTGTAGCACGGAGAAGCTTTTACTTAAAAAAATATATTTTTAGGAGAGGAAGTAAGTCCCACAGAGACTACAACTTCCTGTTCCTGTCCTTTGTAATCACTTTTTTGTTATTATTGTGGTGGGTGGCCTGAGCATGTGTGGCGGCCATTTTGCGGAGGTAGGCATTGTGCTTTTGCAATAGGCCTGCTTTGTCTGTCTTGTATTCCTGACCTTTTCTTGTTTTTGTGAGTGGCCTGGCCATGTGGTGGCGGCCATTTTGTGGTACCTCCAGGCCTCCAAGCTTGTGGCCTAGTCGTACAGTAGGCCCAGTGGTACTACTCATCAATCATCACGGGTGCATGGAATTTAAACAACTGTTTTTGTGTTGTGCGTTAAATTTCAACATCATGTATGGCTTTGGATTGAATTGTAAAATGTGGCCTTTACTTTTTTTCGAGGGTACATTTCACTTTTTGGGTGTTGTAAATAAATGCCTTTAGTTTTTATGTGTATATGTTCGTTGTTGTTGCTCCCTGATGCTGCATCCATCCCATAAGATGCACACATTTTTATATAGGGCAAACAGGCTAGACTACATTTATGTT
Source organism: Triturus cristatus (assembly GCF_964204655.1). NCBI lineage: Eukaryota > Metazoa > Chordata > Amphibia > Caudata > Salamandridae > Triturus > Triturus cristatus. Next base: position 850,935,794 of record NC_140588.1, on the reverse strand, counting down.
TTTGTTCTTTGCTATTCTTCTTCCTGAGTGTACACAGTACAAGTACACCAGGATCCCTGGCCTTGTCAGTCTCTTTAATGTCTATACTGTTGTTGTTCACTGACTTCATAAATTGTAATAATTGTGACCACCCACCAGACACTAAGAAGTTATATATTATATTATTGATCTTTTGACTGATGTTCTTCTGTCTTTTTTGCTTTTAGGTGCACAAAAGACAGAGGAGGTGTGTCATCATCATCGACCGTTGTGGTGCCAGACCGATGTCCTGCTGCTGTACACGACGTGACGTGTGAGTGACCTGACCAGACATCTCTGCAACTTGTGCAACTGAGTCCTGTTTTGACATCTGAAGAAGATGCCCCCAAAGAAAGCAGGTAGCAGGTCCTCCGGTACCAAGAAAGTTGCCATGGAGAAGAAGGAACAGAAGAAGAAGGAAGTGTTACTTAAGTCTGGTGTGTCTCCCAAAACCTTTTTTGGGACACCAAAAATGACGCCTGCAGCAGCGGTGTCGGGGGGCCAAGCTGGGGGCAGCACCTCCACATCAGTGGGCCCAACCCACCAACCCAGGCCCAAGCACATGAGTGTGGAAGAGGTAGCCAGCCTTATGGTGGAAAGCAGTGATGCTGAGCCTGAACTAAACTTATCGCTATCTCAAAGTAGTACACAATCAACGCAGGAGGGAACACAGCAGATAAGTGGTCAACAGCCACAACCACCGCCTGCAATAGTAGCTGTAGTTCCTCCCAAAGGAGGGGCAGTTCAGGAAATTGAGCCTCATGCAGAGGAAGAAGAGGAAGCCACTCCTTTAGAAGTTCCACTGGCTTCCAAATCCCCAGCAAGGAAAAGGAGGGTTAGTACATCAAGTTCTTCACCAAGCCCCCCTTCTGATGATCTAGATGCCACTTGGAAGCCACAAACTGAGTCTGAGAGGGAAACACGTCACAAGAGCAGGCATGGGAAGAAAGCCTTACACTTATGGAGGTTGATGTAGAAGAGCAGGATGATGATGATGAGGATGAGCCAGTCATCACGAACATCACTCCCAGGCCTGAGGAGATGGAGACCAACATTTTTACACTATCCAAAATGGCTGCAAGGGATGTAGCACGCATACCTCCAACACAGGTAACACCAACACGACCTCCAGCTTCCATATTTACATTAGCAAAGGGCCGGCAGCGTCCTACATCCAGCACAAGCACCACCTCAGCAGAAGTAGGTAGTGGTACTGCACAGAGTCAAATTCAACACACACCCTCCAGTTCATCCGGCATTGGAAGTGGGAGTGGCACCTCCAGCAGAAGACAAAAGTTAAGCTCCCCAGTGTGGGACTTCTTTACGGTTAGCGGAAAGGAGGAGAACATTGCTATATGCTCCGTTTGTCATACCTCTGTTAGTCATGGTAAGCTTGGTACAAACTATGGTACCGGAGGGCAAATAACCCATCTGAAAAAACACCACGCAATCCAGTGGGAGGAGCACCTTAGTCGCATGAAAACTGGAACCATTGCTGTTGGGCATATACGAGTAGAAAGTTTGCTCACGGTGGAACAGGAGAGACATTCTCTGTGGTAGTGGTACACAAAGTAGCCCTGTCCCCAGCACTGCAGTGGTAACGCCCACATCCTCACGCACATCTCATTGGCACAAGAGTAAGAGTCAGCCTGAGACACCAAGAAGTACTGCTGGCCCAAAAAGTGCAACGTTGACCACAGGAAGGAATACCATGCAGCCTATCATTCTTAGCATGTTTACTTGGACGGAGGGGTGTAGTAAGGAATCCCTTAATACGTACATGCATTGTTAAGTTAGCATAACCACGTTAGATGTTAGAAAGCCATCTTGCTGCTTTTGCGCACGACACTGCGTTTACATGTTATTGATTAAACAAACCGCTGACTCGAGCTTTGCCTCACATGAGAGCAATCTGTTGTTACCATCCCGAGCTCTGCGCAGCGACCTTGGTCTGTACATGGTGTGACAAACAGTCTGGGTTGTTAGACAATGCATGTTTTCCACTCTAGGTTGATCGACCCACTATTTAGCCATAACACACAGGCAGCTGCGAATACCTGAAAGCTGGTGCTTTTAATATTGCAGACATCATGTTTAATATTCAGACCGAAGACGAGCCTTCCTGCGAGAAGACTCCTGATGCTCCTGTGATGTGAATTCACTAAGCTGATCTTTGAGGTATGGGGTCCCCTATTCAAGCCTAAGAGACCTTTTATTAGCATAATAATAATATTAGCTTCTTAGTAAAGGGAAGGTGGTAGTATCCACTGTCATTTATAACATGATCACTCCTTTTATATTCTATGGTATTGTAACGATGCTGATGGTTTTAATTATAATCATTTGTCTGCTTGTATTAGCCAAAGTACTGCATCTGAGGACACGTGGTCTATAAAAATAAACTCTTTTTATTTTCACCGTGTCTCTGTTTTATTCTTGTTGTGGACTGATGTGAGAATAATATACGAACAGGTATTTCCGATTCCCACCATTCCTGAGAGTACACTGAGTCGCTTGTTCTGGGTTATCTTTTCATTGGGATCGCCGAGCCAAATCTCGGATAACGAATGGGACACTTATGCTAGCCGGATACTGGGTTCTGAGGTGAGTTTCTGGTACACCACAATTCACTGAGGTCCTGGGGTTCTACGCATAGTTCTGTGTATAAGCAGAATCCCTGCAACATGGCGCACCTAACGTTTGGTCTATGAGTTGAAACGCCTTAGTAGTGCTTATATTAGTCCACAACACCCTCATTCTTGTTTCCGGATAACAAGTCTGACGGATTTAAACCTACCTATTTCTGTTGATATAGGTTTCTTCAAGCTTGATCATTAAAAAGGTTATTGAACCCTTGTGCTACTGATTACTTCGAGTGTAGCTTGTCCTTATGTCGGTAGAAATAGCGGTGCATAGCCGTGCAGCTCTGAAACGTCATTTGACGCAGTATGGGGTGCCGGACACTGGTATGAACGTCATCTTTGTGGTAGGAGCCGATGCAGCTCATCCTTATGAGTTGTTCTACTCTTGGGTGACGCTGCCGGCAGTGAGTGAGGACGATAACTCCTTTCATTCTTACACTGCCACTGCCGTGCCAGCGAACTATACACCGTATAGGACACAGGAAATACCAATATCTGCTTGTCAGCATCTTATTTGGTTTAATGGCGCCCTTCCCCATGCGGTTATACCGCAGAGAATGGGCCCTTTATCAATTGCAGGGGCTACTTGGCCGGTACTAGCCGGATTTACGCCTCATCCCCGTTACCTCACGGTGACGGTGGCTGAATTGCGTGTACTACACACTGCCCTTATTACAGTATATAGGGCGTTGGTACAGTAGTGTCGCGCAATGTGCAGGCAGGGGCACCTGCTGTTGCGGGACAGCCTACTGACCACCACGCGGTGGTCATTAGTCCTGTTATGGTTAATTCTGTTATGGGCAAGCGCCCCCAAAATCGGGATGATTTCCCTTTTTGGCTTGCTGAAAAATTTGACCAAATAGAAGCGGTTTACCCGAATACATCTCCTGTGGAGAAACACAGGATCCTTACCATTAGTTTGCCTAAAGACTTGGTCCCCGACATTGATGATTGTGTTAACTGGGGCAAGGTCTTTGCAGCGACGTACTCGCAGTGCTTTGGCACTCCGTCTATGTCGGTGCTGCCCTCCGTTATTAAACGTGTTCAAGATAACCACGGAGTGGAGTCTGCGATAGAATTAGGCATGCAGCTCCTCAGACAGTTTGACCTGGTGGCTACCATGATAATGTGTAACCTTAAGGGTGATGCTATGCAGTTCCAAGTTCGTAATGAACTGAAGAAAGTTGCTGATGAGGATAAGCCGCGGGAGTTTGCGAAAATAATCTCGTCGGCGTACAGAGATTTGGGTCGTAGCTCTTTAGGAGTTAAACCTGTGATCAAAACTCCGGAAATTAAGCAGCAGGGTAAGGCGGAAGCCTCTGGTAAGGATGACCGTCCAACCTTTCCGAAACAAAGTTGGCGGTCAAAACAACAGGGAAAGCAGCAGCAGAAACAGGGATCTCGGCCTGCCTCTCCCGTTCAGTCAGGTAGTGAGCGCACTTATGATCTGCGTGATCGTGCTACTATTAAGTCTCCTGATAGATTTCAGGTTTCTGAACAACGTTCTCCTCGTTCTTCACAGGAAACATCGGCTTCACAGTCCGGTGGCGGAGGCGGTGGCAAAGGTCGGGGTGCTCCACAAGCACGTGACCAACCCCGGCAGACTGAGGGTAAAGGCAAGCAGGACGAATTCGCACGACAAAGACCCCCGTTTCAGAAGAAGAAAGTGGCTGCTCTGACGGCAAGGTATGCCTCAGATAGTGCGGACACAGCTTCGGAACCGGACATGGGCGCTGACGCTCCTGGACAGCGCAGCGGAAATTACCATAGTCCGTCAAGCTCTGCGTCCATTTCTGGCGGCGACAGCAACTGATATATTGGTTACTGTTGAAACAGCTGACACCAGAGTGGCTCCCCCTGACAGACTTTATGAAATAGTCTTACTGATTGAGGGTGACATACAACGTACAATAAAGGGGATTATTTGGGATAATCTGACTACCACCTATGATATCCTCCTAGCGGAGGCAGATTGGCCCCCAGCTTTCATTTTAGAAGCTCCTAGAGGGGAGGAGGTAATCCTCCCGCCCTTTGCGCACACGGTGCCAAAGGACCAGGCTGAAGTGTACGCTGAGGAGTGGGTGCTGGCGCTTGCGCCGGCGGTGTATCGTACTCAAGTGGGTTGGGACCGGTTGTCCCCCTGCCATGAGATTCCATTGCGGTCTATGCCCCAGCCTCAACCCCAATATCCCATGTGTCGTGAAGCTAGACCACACGTTGCTGCAATCCTTGAACAATTGGAATATCAGGGTGTTATTGAAGCTTGTGTGTCCCCTATGAATAACCCTTTATTCACTGTGGCGAAGCCTGACGGGTCGTACCGTTTAGTTTTGGATTACCGGCACTTAAATTCGCATTGCCGGACCTGCGCGGTACAAAATACTCACAGCTCGGCTCTTGTCGACAGTCTCGTACGTAAGAGATTTAAAACGACACTTGACATATCCAATGGCTTTTTTAGCCATAACCTGTCCACGCTGAGTTGCCAGTGGACGGCGTTTACTTCGGGCGGCAAGCAAAAACAGTTCACAAGATTAGCCATGGGCTATAAAAACAGCCCTGGCGTCTTTTCCGCTCGCGTGGTCTCTCTCTTAGTGAGTTTTGCGGACTATGGCTACAAATTTAATTTTGCGAAGTCTCACATCGCGGAATATACAGTGTTGTTTTTGGGCTACGAGCTCAACAATGAAGGTAAGCGATTGGCTCCTCACTTTCTGGAGAAGTGCGCATGCTTGCGTGCTCCTACAACACTGAAAAAATTACAATCTCTGCTGGGATTTCTGAATTTCGGCCGCACGTATATTCCTGATTATGCCCAGCGTATCAAGCCGCTTTACGCCTTGGTACAACCTTCTTTTTCGAAGTCTAGCTGGCAGCTAGAACATTCTGCTATTTTACAGTCTTTACAGGCTGATCTTCTTGCTTCACAATACTTACTGACACGTGATAACCGCACTAACCTGGTAATAAGAATAGTTCCAGGCGCAGTGGGTTTCACGTATTTGACGTTCAATGAGGGCGATACAGTCCCCATTGCGTATAAATCACACTTGTACACCTCTGCTGAATTACGTTTTTCCACTGTCAAGAAAGTTCTGACGGCAGTTCAGATGGCGATCCTTAAAGAACGCGCACTGTCGCATGGAAAACAGATACTGGTTGTAACACCGTATCCTGCCCTAGAGGCAGTGAGAAAAGCAAGTGTACCAAATTCTAAAGCTTTGCATCCACGGTGGATACAATGGGCCACGACTCTGACATCACCAGATGTCACTTATATCTTTGACGCCTCTTTACAGACTCAGGAGTACTTACAGTATGAATTCGTTCATCCAGCTCCTCTCTCTTTGCGCCCGCTCGAAGAATACCATTGTGTCATATACACTGACGGCTCGGCGCAGCCGGCGATTGGATCAAAGCATGCCTATTCTGCGGCTTGCGCAATTGTCGTAGGTACATTCGTAAATGGTGAATTCCAATCTGATGCAGTGCATACGCAGTCATTGGGTGATTGTACCGCGCAATTGGCGGAGCTTCGGGCTCTGGTGCTTGCACTGGAGTTTGCTGATCCCCGAGTCACTACTCTTATAGTGAGTGACTCCTTTTATTGTGTCCAGTCCTACAATGACAATTTACACTTCTGGTCTCAAAACGATTATCGAGATACCGAAGGTAGCACAATTAAGCATAAACTGCTTTGGGTTCGAGTGGCAGACTTTAAAGACCGTCTCCCTCTTGTGAATGTTATTCACACTCTTGGTCACCAACGACTTGGTGTCCATGCTGTCGGTAACAGCTTGGCTGACGAGGCAGCAAAAACTGCAGTGGCTACATACTTAGTGGTAGCAGTTACAAGATCCAAAAGTAAGATTGATGATGACATCTTGGCAGCTATTGCTGCTACAGAGAAGGGAAGTGATTACCCGAAGGGTTTTCCTTCTCGTTATTTTTATCACTTAAGTCCTGATAACGTCCCGTTAGTGAGGATTAACGACGTTGGTGACAGAATTATTCCCAACGCGGACTGCAGACCAGCTCTGATACTAGCAGCGCACGAGGGGTTGGCGTCAGCCCACGCCGGCGTGTCCGCTACTATATCTCTGTTACAACAACGTTACTGGTGGTTTGGTTTATATAAACAAGCGCGCGCTTATGTTCTTGATTGTGACATTTGCCAACAGATTAAACCTTCCACTGTTGCGCGCCCACCACAAACACAGTTGTACATATCTAATAAACCATTTGGTTGTGTTTATTTAGATCACTGCGGTCCTTTTTCTTCAGATACTGCGTACAAGTATATCTTGGTTGCAGTGGATTCGTGCACACGTTTTCTCTGGGTATGGCCACAAAGGAGTGCTGACTCGCGGACTGTCATCAGGGATTTGCGTGTCTTTGTGGGAACTTTTGCGTGTGGTACCTTCCATTCTGATCAGGGCCCTGCGTTCGCCTCTAAGGCTTACAAGGAGGCTATGAGAAATTTGGGGGTCCAGGTCAAATTTTCGTCCCCCTACCGACCTGAGGGTAATAGTGTGGTGGAACGAATGAACCGTGACTTAAAGCAATCTTTGACAGCACGTGTTTTAGGCAGAGGCCGGAATTGGCTAGCCCATTTGTATAACGTCCAACGTGCACTTAATAATCTCCCTAGAAGGTCTCTGGGTGGGCGGACCCCATACATGATGCTCTTCAGAATCAGAATGTTTGTCCCAGACCTTGATGGTCTAGACGTGGCGGCGTCAACCGCACCCTTTGACGTAGATGATCACTGTGCTGTTTTGCAGACCCTACAAGAAGCCAGAGACACTCTTTCGAAGGAACACTTGCCCTCCACATCTGATGCTGAGCTTCAGATTCCGGTAGTCGGCTGGCTACCCCGAGTTGGAGACCTGGTCCGTGAGAAGGTGGAGAACAAGAAGGAGTTCGGCCCCTCTTATCGTGCACCAGTTCCAGTGCTTAGAGTGCAGGGTACAAGAACAGTCATTTTACCTCCACTTCCTGGTCGCAAGGAAAACAGGTACATCTCTATTGACAATGTCAAACTTCAGCGAGTGGCCGATACTTCTTAGTATGACTCCAGCAGTTTCATGCCAGACGATGAAAAGAAATTCAGTGTTGGTTCCTGCTTCTACCACCTTGTCTGATGTTGCCATCGAGATGCAGTCAGTTACTGATCCCTTGTTAATACCACCGGCTGGTGGTCTGCCCGAAGAGACTGAGTATGCTTATCCTACAAATGGTCACTCGCCTGTTTTACAATCTACGGCGCTTGACCAGTCCCGTTTCTCCTTTGACACTAACTCATTGCCCTCCACTCCCCCTTCGAACATTGCTGTTTTTGCTAGTTGGTTTAAAAGACATTTTTTGGTTACCCCTTGGACATACATCTGGCTGGGGCTTTTCAGTGTTTTTTTGTTTATGTCCATTGGATTTGTAATAGTGTTTTTCCGTCTGGTGAATGGACACTATCTCACTGAGAGATCTACAATTAGACTTATCAATGGAACTTTGGCCCGACACTCCTCGTCCCACATCATGAAAAGGGACCAGACTTTTGTGAATATTACTGCCTGGCCCGTTTTGGATGGAATTGCGTGGGATGCTGTTAAATTCCAAATTCATGGTCCTACCGAGGTCATCAATGTACCTAATGTATTTCGTGTTTCTATGGGTGATGTGGTTAAGCAGAACATTCGTTCTGATGATTGGGATGTTCATGCCATTGAAGCTCTGTTTTCTGATTTGGAATATTATGCCGCTTTTGATGCAGAAGATTTATATGAGAATGCGGCTAACTATGCAGAACAGTATTGTTCTCAACATTATGGCAATCACTTCCTGCATAAAGCTAATACATTTCGTAATTTTGTAAATTTTACCCAATGGGAACACTGCCCTACACCATCTTTAGGCAGTTCACCTACATTGGTTGATAAATATACTTATTTTACTGATTTCAGTGTTTCCAGCCCAGCATCCTTTTATTTTAAAGTGATGCCTGAGTCTGCCTCAAAGGTTAGACTGACACACACTAAATTACTATATTCTAAGTCCTTTATGGATGAGTTGTCAATCAAAGGTTATGACCTGTGGAAGGCTACTGTTGATCTTAAATCAGTTTGGGGTTCCAAACCGTGGCAGGTTCAGGGAACTGAAGCTTTACATCGTGCCTGTCTTGTACCAAATCATATGTTGTTTTTGAATTCAACCATCTTCCAGACCACCTGTCTCGGATTGGCTACTACTAAAAAACTGAATTTACCCTCTGTTCCGGATCTGGGCGCTTACCCAAATTTGGATAACCAAACAGATCTGTCCCTTCCTGCTTTGCAGTCATTAGTTTCTAATACATCTTTCAATATTTCGAAATTTAGTAGTGAAGGATGGTTAATTTGGCAAAGCAGTTCAGATACCTGTCAACGTCGTTTTCTAGGTCTGAAACCGGGGTATACTCAGCAACGCGTAGACCCTCGGTTTGAACCCTCTCATACAGTCACTACCTACTCTGTTGGGAAATTATGTCAATCCTGGCTGCGACATTCCACCTTGGCATCTGTCAAAGTTCATTTATCAAAATTACATGACAAAATAGATTTGAATGATTTTGTTAAAGGTCCTGTGGGTGGCAGATCCAAGAGGTGGGCGTATGCTATTTACGACGAAGTATGGAAATTGTCGCAAATTGAAGTGGCTTCTAGATTGAGGGCTATTGACCAAGCAAATATGGAAAAGGTATTAGCCGTTATAGATAACAGCATTAACACTCTTTCTTCCAGAATTTATACATTAGACAATATTGGTTCTTCAATTGTTGATATTGTACATGATGATATGTCTGTATTGTACCATGGTCAAAACCAGTTGCGTTCTGTTATGCAGTTTGCATGGACGTTACAGACGTTAAAGGCAGGGAAGGTCCCTTGGGACTATCTGAATACGACCTCATTATTCCTTCCCTTTAACCTTACTGTAAAGCAACAGTTCATGTCCATGAAAGATGCTACATATTCATTGTTACACATTGAAAAGTTGGAGCCGTTACCTTTCTCTGTGGCGGAATTGAATTCAGCCGTGTGGTTAGTACATGGGTTGATCACGCTCCCTTTCACGCTTTTTAAATTTACGTCATGCATGACACACTATGCCCTGGGTAGGTATGAACAGCTGGGTACCGCGTTCCTGCATGAGGTTTGGTCGCTCCCTTTTACGTATAGATGTACAAGAGACGGTACAGAGGTTTACCTGAAGGGTGAATAGTGTACCTCGACACCTGATCATTCTGTAGTATGTAGGCACATTCAGTTACACGGTGCATGCAATATACACGCCCCAAATTTAGCCTGCGTCCTCAAGGGTGTCCCTGTGCCAGTGATTACACCGTCTTTCATGCTGCTTGCAAACGGAAGTTATTTAATTTCGAATAATGAAGCTTGCTGCGGGATGTTAGTGGGAATCCTGTATATAGTAACGGTATCACAGAGAGTAGTCTGCTGCAATAATGTTCTATTCCCACCCCCGCATGGGCGGCTGGCTGTTTCCATCTGGCCTTCGATTCCGACCTTGAAAGCAGAGTTCAACAAGATGAGCAGAATAAGAGCTCTATTGTCCCAAAAAGAGGTGCCATTGACTTCTTCCCGAGAAACATTTGTCCTTCACGTGGCAAATACGCGCACTGAGGTGCAGGCGCTTTTGAATACTGACCTCCCCCTACATTTTGGAGCTTTGATCCAAACAATTTTCAATGCCTCGTCAACAACTGGCCTGGCTCATTTTTTTAAACTTGTGGGCTCAGGCCTCGTGACCTCCTTCCAAACTATTTTTGGTGTGATTCCGGCATTTTTTCATTCTATTTTTTCGAGCATCTTTGGCGGTGTCCCGCTGATTCTGGCGCTGGTGGCAGGTGTGCTGCTTTTACTTTTCGTACTACGAAATGGCTGCTCTTTCTGTGCCACACGACAACCTGTCCCGGCTGCATCTTCTTCGTGACAGGATGCTTGAATATTATGGTACGCTGCCATTGGCGACTTTGAGCCTGGCTTATGGATTATCCTTCCGGTATTCCTACTTCACCTGCGTGCAACCTGTCTTTCACTGCCTAGATTGTCCCTTTGAATGGCCGCTGGATTTGTGCTTAACCAACACGGTGTCTCCGGTGCCGGATTATGATCGACTGATGAGGCCCTTAGTGTCTCACGAGTTTGCCTGTTCTGGTGTTCGGATTATGGCCTGTGGTGCGGCGCATGGCATCCTGGGTAATTGGGACATCGCAAGGGCTGCTTATGACTTCTTGAATATGAGCTATCTGGAGGAACACGTCGGTTGCCCTCTGATCGTGCTAGAGGCTCCGCTTATTGAAGAACATGTATGTTCCTTTTCTTTGATTAACTGGATGGCTGAAACTTTTAGTGGCAGTGCCAACGATTTTCTGTTGGAAGCTGTTGCTACGTATGCTGCATACACGTTCATGGATTGAGTGAACTGTCATCCGCTATGTTTTTTCTGCCATGTCCTGAGCATTGCCTGTGACTTTGGATTGCTGGCTGCAGCAGCATTTTTTGATTTTTTCTTTCCCCTTTTTGAGGTTTTTTTTTTTTGCTTGATTTCAATTTGAATACGCCTTGTCCTGCTCTGTCGAAATTGAACTCTGCGTTCTCTCATTTCTTCCCTACTGGTTAGTGCTTCGATCAAGGGGGCATGTAGTAAGGAATCCCTTAATACGTACATGCATTGTTAAGTTAGCATAACCACGTTAGATGTTAGAAAGCCATCTTGCTGCTTTTGCGCACGACACTGCGTTTACATGTTATTGATTAAACAAACCGCTGACTCGAGCTTTGCCTCACATGAGAGCAATCTGTTGTTACTATCCCGAGCTCTGCGCAGCGACCTTGGTCTGTACATGGTGTGACAAACAGTCTGGGTTGTTAGACAATGCATGTTTTCCACTCTAGGTTGATCGACCCACTATTTAGCCATAACACACAGGCAGCTGCGAATACCTGAAAGCTGGTGCTTTTAATATTGCAGACATCATGTTTAATATTCAGACCGAAGACGAGCCTTCCTGCGAGAAGACTCCTGATGCTCCTGTGATGTGAATTCACTAAGCTGATCTTTGAGGTATGGGGTCCCCTATTGAAGCCTAAGAGACCTTTTATTAGCATAATAATAATATTAGCTTCTTAGTAAAGGGAAGGTGGTAGTATCCACTGTCATTTATAACATGATCACTCCTTTTATATTCTATGGTATTGTAACGATGCTGATGGTTTTAATTATAATCATTTGTCTGCTTGTATTAGCCAAAGTACTGCATCTGAGGACACGTGGTCTATAAAAATAAACTCTTTTTATTTTCACCGTGTCTCTGTTTTATTCTTGTTGTGGACTGATGTGAGAATAATATACGAACAGGTATTTCCGATTCCCACCATTCCTGAGAGTACACTGAGTCGCTTGTTCTGGGTTGTCTTTTCATTGGGATCGCCGAGCCAAATCTTGGATAACGAATGGGACACTTATGCTAGCCGGATACTGGGTTCTGGGTTATGAGGTGAGTTTCTGGTACACCACAATTCACTGAGGTCCTGGGGTTCTACGCATAGTTCTGTGTATAAGCAGAATCCCTGCAACAGGGGCAGTACGAACGCAACCACCCAATAGCATGTTTGTACAATGCGAAGCTGGCTAAAATGTTCGCACTGGACCTTCTCCCTTTTTCTTTTGTTGAAGGGGTGGATTTTCTTGAATTTGTGACCACCATCTGCCCAAAATGGAAAGTTCCCAGCCGCCACTATTTCGCAAGAGTTGCTGTCCAGCACTACATCCCGACGTGCTGGAATTGCTTGGAAAAGCCTTAAAACAGAGTGCTGTTCAGAGTATCCACCTGACTACAGACATTTGGACCAGTTGCCAAGCCACTGATTACATGTGCATCACTGCACACTGGGTCTCTTTTTCGTGTGTTAAAGATAAGATATCTGACGGTGTTGTTGACACCGCTGAGATTTTTAAAGACACTCGCAAACATGCAACTGTAGCCATGGTTGCTATGGAGAAATCTCATACTGCTGCAAACATTTTGGATGAGTTTAACAGCAAGGTGTTTGAGTGGCTGCGACCAAGAGAGCTTACCATTGGTTTTGTTGCCACGGACAATGGCAGTAATGTAGTTAGGGCCATGAAAGATGGTGGCTATTTCAGGGTCCCATGTTTTGCACACTGCATTAACATTGTTGTTCAAGACTTTCTGAAAAGTGAAAGCAAAGTCAGCAGCTTACAGACCACCTGCAGAAGAATATGCACACATTTCAACTATTCTTTTAAAGCCCGTAAGCAGCTGAGGGTCATTCAACGTGAGCATAAAATGCCAGTCAAAGCACTCATCCAGGAGGTGCCAACACGTTGGAACTCAACGTATTACATGCTTGAGCGTCTGTTTGAGCAGTGCATACCACTTAATGCTTATGTCATGAAAAGTTCAGGGGATCCTACTGTGAAAGGCATGACAGTTGAGATGGCCCAATGGGACCTCATCAAATGCCTGACAGAGATGCGACTTCCATTTGAGGTCTTCACACGTGAAGTGAGCAGGGAGGACTGCACTATGGGCCAAGCTATCCCATTGTTGTACATGCGAGAGCAAGAACTGAAGGAGGTGTCAGAAATGTACGCAGGTGTGGATGACAAAGTAGACGCATATTATTTGGCAGACACCTTAGTCGCTCGCTTATCTGACAATACAAGGATTCAAAATAAAATTTTGTCACATCCACATTACATTACAGCCTCAATTTTGGATCCACGTTACAAATTATTGCTGCACAGTAATGAAGTAATTCCTTTTTCAGAAGTGGATGTTGCCCAGTACAAAACTTTGATAGCTGAGGAAGCCACTGACTTTGAAAACAAACGGATCTTAATTAGAGGCCCGCCCCCCCAGGGCAGAAAAAGTACTGCAGGGCACCCAGAGTCAAGTTCTACTTCAGAGGCAGAGAGTAGTGCGTTTGCCTCCCAGCAGTCAACAACACTGCCAGCAATAACATCAACAGCACCAACAGGATCATCAGGCACATTTAAACAAACGGCAGGTGATTGGTTTCTATGGAAAGGGTTTTGTACATCCATGACTGATGCAAAGGCAAAAGAGGCCAAGCAAATCAGAGCATCCCTGAACATTGAGCAGATGGTTCAGGCCTATCTAGATGACACAACAGAGGTCTTCATGGAGCAAAGCCCATTGGTGTATTGGTATGGGAAAAGAAGCCAATGGCCAGTGCTCAGCAGGCTGGCGATAAAGTATGTGGCTTGCCCTGTTGCAAGTGTCTCTTCAGAGCGTGTTTTCAGTGGTGCTGGTGCCATTGTTACTGTCAAAAGGACCAGTCTCTCGCCCAAAAGCGTTGAGAGGTTAACCATGATCAGAATGAATCAACACTTTATACCACCGGAGTACAAAATACGTGAATCACAGCAGGAAGAGGAGAGCGACTTCGATGACATAAGTAGTGGGTTGTTAGACGTACTTCTGTCCGAACCACAAGAGTTTGAGGACGGGCTCCTCTTCCCTGACAACTAGGCTTTCAAATTGTTCTCCCTTCCTTTATTTGTGTGTGACTGGGTATCTGTTTTTCTGGTTCAAAATCTAATCACAAAAAATCCATCAACAGTCTCCTCTTTTTATTTCCCTATTGGAGTTGCATGTCTGTGCATAACTGTCCACTCCACTCCTCAGGGTCCTGCTCCATCTTCCTTACTCTCCCTAAATACATTTCAAGCAAGCCAGACATTGGACGGAGAATGATGGAGAATAGTACATACATGTTGCCTCTAACAGTCCCTCCATAAGAAGTGAAACGTGACTCCAGCTATATTCCGTTTTGTTTCCAAGCCGAAAGAAACTCATCACTGACTGTCAGAAGGCTAGGCAGGCATCAGATCTGACAGCCAAAGAGAACAGCAAGACAGGTAATGAGTGATTATTGTGAATGATGGCATGCATTGCATTGGATGCTGGCTGACTACGAATGAATGTGCATAAAGTAGAACTATACTAGTTTATCGACAAAGTAAAAGTTACTCAGGTGAGGTGACAGTTAAAGTTTCCTTGTTGTTTAATAACCACATTGTACTCCTACCACTGCAGGCGCCAGCCAATATCCGTTGCAATTTTGTAATATGGAATATATTATAAACTTAGTCACTACAGATTGAGTTGGTGTTGGAGAATACGTACCACACGGTCATCATCATGATGCTGCTGAGCATACTATCTTTGCACACAGTCAGTTGGTTCGGAGATAATTGATGGAATAAATGCGTTTCATGGGCTGACTTAAAAGGTAAACAGTTTGAACAAGAACCACAGCAGACCTAGGCTAGATGTCCGTGTAGTGGGGTGGACTGGAGTAGAGTGTAGTGGTATGAGGGACAGTGGCGCATTGATTTAGTCACTTCATTTGGAAAATGCTAGGTTGCTGCAGTGCATATGACATTTGTCTGGCTCGGTCAAAATGTAAGTAAGGGGTAGGGTGCCTGGCCTGTGCCGCGGTTCTCCTGTTCTGTGGCTGTGCTGGCTCCTGAGTCCTGTCCCGTTGTTGTTGTAGCTTAATGCTGTAGAGTAGACACTATGTATCCTCCCCAAGCTGCCTCTGTCTGAAAGTGTTCTCTCCAGAGTCTTGTCTTCTCTTCTTGCACTCCACTGTAATTGAGTTTATTGTTTTAAATGCAGTAATTTTTCAATACCTGTTTGTTTTTCCATCTACACTTACAGGCCGGCCTTTAACCTGTGCTATAGTGGGAGAAACGACTCACACTTACCTTACCAATCCGCATCAGGCAGGCAGTGGTACCGAAGATTGATGTGCGGAGTGTCCATGGAAGGCAGGACCAAGAGGAATGACGAGAATGATGCAACTCCACATTTGGACCAGGATAATACAGTAACTTTAGAATTATTCATCATTCGTCTTTACATTTATTTGATTCCTTTTTTCTCTTCAATCATTACGACCGTGTGTTGTGATTTCTTTGGTAATTGATCCCTACAAATATTTTTTCATTTCCTTTGCTAGCTTGAAAAATAAAAGTAAGCCTGGTACAGCATGAAATTTGGTTCGGTCAGAGCTCTGAGGGCGGCAGACATGCAAGGCAAATTTCATATAAATATTTTCTTCCCTGTACTGTCTCATTGGGTAATAGTAGTAAGTACAACTCATTATCATTAACCATCAAGTTCTCTTCCTCAGCATGCATGCATTTGCTTTTTCTCACTTTATACTTTGATTACTTAGAGAATGGATCATGGTCGTCTTACAAGATTGTGTTTTACTTTTGTTGTGTCTATGCATACTGTCTGTTTTTCTTTATCAAACCTTTCCCGAAACCCCACTTCCCATCCATTCATCAATCCCTAGCCCTCTTCCCCTGGGCTGTGTGATTTATATTGAGGTGTGATGTGGCTACATTAAATGTACACCAACAATTGATCACACGCTTACTGGGGCAGATGTGGTGAAAGCAACACTAATTGAATTTCAACTAAGGCAGGGCAAGGATATTCTTCTGCTTGCCCACCCATGCTGTAGTTTACTTTGTGTTCTACTACTCCTCCCACAGTCTCTCAGTCAAGTGACTTTCTCTTTCTTTTTTCAAATGCTATTGCCAGTGTCTACTACTACCACCAAAATAATGGCATCTTCTCCGTTCATTTGGGAAACCAACCATGCAGCCATCAGTGTGCCGAACTTCATCATCAATCACAGGTCAGATAAGTTTGGTGGGAGGTATGGATGGACTAGGAGGAGAGACTGACAATACTATTATGACAATTAAAAATAACTCAGTGAGGGGTACTGCATCTATCGGTTTGTGTGTTACAAAATCGGCAGATCTTTTAAATCAAACACTGGCTGTGGGCATGCAGCAGCACGGCAACAAAGTAACAAACCATGTAACTTAGATTGAATTCGGAAAACTGTAACCCACCATAAAACATTAACATCGTATGAGTAAATAGTATAAAATTTAATATCCCCTAACAAAAATAAACTATCCCACTCTGACCTAACCCATCCCCTCCCTAACCCCAACTAATGTCCACAACAAAACGAAACAAAAGTCCAAGAGTCCCAATGTTCGAACGAATCCCCAACGCCCAAAAACCCACCCACCAACAAAAGGAATTAAAAAAGGGGCAAATGAGACAAGGTCCTCTATAGTCAGCGGGCCTTCAGGTGTTTGTCCACCAGGATTTTTACCCGCTCCTCTAGGTTCTCCTCTAAGCGGGCCATCCAGCGGAGCAGCTGGTGGTGAAATGCCCTGCAGTTACATGCAGAGTGAGGGGCAGCAGTGGTCGAGATGGATGTTCGGCGGCGGGCGGCTGCCGGACCACGGCGCCGTGAAACTGGAGGCAGGGTTTGACTGGGGCCCGGGGCATTGGAGGAGGCTGCAGCTGCAGCCGCCTCCTCCTCCGCCTGAGCCACCAGCCGGCGATATTCTTCGCAAATAGCCTCCAGTTTACGGCGCCGGGCCCTGGCGGCCAACTCCTTCCGAGATGGTTTGGGTGTGTATGTGGAAGGAGTATCTATATCAAGAAAGAAAAAGAACATGTTATAGCCAATACTCTTAGCAAACCAGAAACACTAAAATCATTCAACACATAGTGTCACAGTATCACTAGCAAGCACAGTTCATAACATTTGTGATTTGTTGGTAAGTATCTCTACTCCTACTTCCTTGGACTCTAACATTTGTGGGAGTTTCCGACATTATAATCGTACTATGTACTCCGGTACAACAGTTGTGTTGTTCTTATCTGTAGTTTAGCGCAATTACATAACCCTGTTGTAGCCGGCATGCCAGCTCAGTCAGCGAAGCTTGCACCCAAGAGAAACAGATATGAGCCACATGATACAGACTCACGTTAGTTTTATTTACTACTACTGTCTGCAGGTGGGGAAGCTCATATTTTTGTATGACGACTTACGGCCGGTGGCACTGGCCATACTCTGTCTGTTACATGAGGGCAAATGCACAATTTCACTTACACCCTGCCCTGGGTAATATAAAAAGGCTGATTATTTATCTGATCCAATGATCATTGCTCATATTCATATTATAGATGGTAATACAACATCAGGTCAGTAGCAGTCGGTGGTGGGAGTGCTGCCGGGCGGTGACGTGGGAAGATGCAGGGTGGGGATAGTAAACTATGGATTAAGGACAATCACAGGTAATTAAACAATACATTAACAAAAAAAAATTATTGCACACACTGCATCGCATTCGGCGGTGCAGTGCGCACAATGAAAATAATTTTATTTATTTTTATGTTTTAATACCTGTATTTGGCTGTACTTCACAGTTTACTCGCCAGTGCCACCCACCCTGCCCCTCCCCATGTCACCGCCTGCCAGCACTCCCACCACCAACCGCTACTGCAGAGGGTACTTTGCTTTCATTGATTGTGTAACCAATAACCATAAACAACAGATAGGCCACCCTTTGCAGGCTGGCTGACCCAATCGAAAATACATTAATAATAATAGGTAGGGAGTGGTCCAAAGAGTGGGAGGAAGGGGCTTCCGCTTGATAATATCTATATATATATATATATATATATGTATATATATTACCTACTGGCGGTCGCCAGTAGGTAGTTATAGTTAGGACCCCTTTTCCATAGGAAAACCTCAACATTCTATTTTGAATAACTTTGGCGCCGGTCGATGAATCCTCGCGAATTTCTCAAAATAGGTGGGGCGCTACGCTCCGCTCCTACCCTGAAAGTCTCGGGGGGATTCGTCAAGCGGGGGCTGAGATAAAAGGGGGGTCCCAAAACGCATTTTTCCCATGCATTTTTCCATAGGACCTTTAGAACGAGCTACAGCCCGAACGGCTGAACAGAATTACTAGAAATTTGGCAGAGAGGTAGTCCCTAGGTCAAGGAAGTGCCTTTTGTAGGTTTGGTGTAAATCTGTTCAGTAGATTCTGAGAAAATAGCCTCTAAATCAATATATATATCTGAGCCCGCTTACGGTACGCTTACCGTACGCTTACCGTAAGCGTACGGTGGCGTGCGCGAGCGCGATTCTGATTGGCTCTTAGATCTTAGTAAACATTCGAATCGGCCGAAACCAGGAAGCGGCGGCCGCCATTTTGTCTCTCGCACTGAGTGTTGTTTATCAAAGAGGATGGCCAAAAACATGTTACGGGGCTGTTTTGACAACTCCCTCCCACATAGTCATGTCCCCAAACATCCCCCAAGAGCAAAAACGGTTTTATTTTTTTTTCGGCAATTTCGCCGAGTACGCTTACCGTACGCTTACCGTAAGCGTACGGTAAAAAAAAAAGAAAAAAAAAAAACTATCCACACTTACCCCACCCCCTGTGCTTTTGGTGGCCGTAGGCCACCAAATGTACAGGGCTTATTAATATGTAAAAAAAACTAAATTTTGGCAACATGAAATTATAAAATCGAAATAAAAAAAACACTATCCACATTGACCCCACCCCCTGTGCTTTTGGTGGCCGAAGGCCACCAAATGTACAGGGCTTATTAAAGTTGATAAAAACCGTGCAGGGAACGAACTGCGTTAAGTGGGCGCGCACGCCTCGAATGGCGTAAAGTAACTTAGCATTTAAAAAACCATACAAATTCACTGAAAAAACCATAGGTTTCACACACGTTATAGTTAGGAATTAGCATTTAAAAAACCTTGCAAATTCACTGAAAAAACCATAGGTTTCACACATGTTATAGTTAGCGGAAATTTTACTGATAAAAAACCAGTGAAATTGCCCCGTTATAGTTAGTGCTGGCAACTATAACTCACGCGACCGCAATCTTCTGCTGATGACATATGTGTCTTTATGAAAAAAAAATATTTGTAATATATGTATAGCTAAAAATGTATGGAAGAAGACATGGGCAAATAAGTGTCTAAATACAGTATTAGCATCAGCAGAGGATTGCGGTCGCGTGAGTTATAGTTGCCAGCACTAACTATAACGGGGCAATTTCACTGGTTTTTTATCAGTAAAATTTCCGCTAACTATAACATGTGTGAAACCTATGGTTTTTTCAGTGAATATATATATGTATATATGACATGCTTGCAAACTACTGCTAGTCTACTGTATTCTGATAATACTACCTATATTCCCCAACGCTTTGCCTCTGTGGCGCAGTTTCTTTTACATTTTCTTCAAAGTAAGAATCTCCACTGACACTTTCCACCTATACTATCTATTGAATATTGATGATAGTACATCCAGGCATACATTAAAGTAAACGTTTATCCTTCTTTTTTATATATCTCATACTTAGTTGGTTTCACCAACAACCACCCATGCTTCCACTCCTTCCTTGCTTGCCTTGGCTTTGTGTTTGAATTTGAACCAAAACACCGCTGATTCTTGCTATCTAGCACTATCCACCCATACTTCGAACAGTGTGATTATTTTGATCAAAAACTGTACAACAAATCACAAACACGTATTCCCTAAACATCTCGACGGCAACGTGAGAAATTTTACAGTGGCATCAGGAACCGCCCATAGTTGGCGGGGAGTCCGGGTATGACGAGGCAGTAGTTTAGGACAAACAAGATAAACAGACGAAATAAAGCGAAACAATACCAACAAATAACGAAGAGTACAGGTGACAGCCGCCCTGTACATCACCGAGTGATTTAAAAACAATAAATCAACAACCGAGGGATTTACAAGTTCCTACAAGAGGCAACATCTCCAGAACATGGAAGAAGAAAGAGACAGACGTGCCGCTGCACAATCTCTTTTTGCACGTGCTCCAGTCAAAGGGAAATCGATAGGAATATCGGACGCTAACAACAAGTAAGACAATGAGTTGAATATGCTACTACGCAAGTATGAAAAACTGAAAAAGCAAGAAAGTTTGAAGTGGTGGGAGGCAACGTCCCTTCAAGATTATGTGGAGAAACAAATGATACCAAGAGGTCTAAGAATATATATTACGCCTTCACATGAATCCCCAAATCCACGAATGCTTGATGAATGGGCAAACAACTCTGCTGAAAGTTCTAAGAACATGATGATAATACTCATCAAATACGCCTGGGAAGATCGGGATAAAATCATCAAAGAAATAGCAGAGATTGAAGCGTTGATTTGCACTTTCCAATATGTCTGCCGCACTATAACATCTGAATTGACTACCTGAAGTTATAGTCCTATTTCTGTTATCACTGTGTTTCGGGTGAAATCACCTCAATGAACTTTATTTAAATCAATGCAAGACGTTTGTAGATTCGTGTGAACAAGACAATTTTCGTGTCGAAACGCGTAACGAAGAATAAACTACTGCCGTTTTTGGAATACCCGTGACTCTGAGTGTGCTTTTGACGTGCAATATTGGATTTATAAAGAATTTGCCGGTTTTCTGGTTTACGGGCATTGTGCACCAACTGACAACGGACTCGGTTTCCAAATAACCCGTTTGGAGGAAAGAAATGTATATATATGTACATATATATATATATATATATATATATATGACATGCTTGCAAATTACTGCAAGTCTACTGTATTCTGATAATACTACCTATATTCCCCAACGCTTTGCTACTGTGGCGCAGTTTCTTTTACATTTTCTTCAAAGTAAGAATCTCCAGTGACACTTTCCACCTATACTGTCTCTTGAATATTGATGATAGTACATCCAGGCATACATTAAAGTAAACGTTTATCCTTCTTTTTTATATATCTATTACTTAGTTGGTTTCACCAACAACCACCCATACTTCCGCTCCTTCCTTGCTTGCCTTGGCTTTGTGTTTGAATTTGAACCAAAACAACGCTGATTCTTGCTATCTAGCACTATCCACCCATACTGTGTCGCCCACCCAGGCAGGCATTCTTTCACCTTCCACCCATCCTTCAACAACCCATGCATCTGATCTGATTTACTATCAGCCACCTATGCATGCTTCCAACAGCATATCCTTCTCTGCCAGTCACTCATATTATTTATCTCGCCCGTCCTTCCACCCTTAGTTCTTTCCCTCATTGATCAACACATCCATCAAGGTCATCTGATCTGAGTTTGTCTTTTCCATAAAACCTTCACAGCTGATTTTGCAGTCAAATAGAAGAGGCCATTGGTTACTCAACTCACGCTGGTAATGCTAAGTAAAAGGTGTCTTCTTCAACCGTTGTATAATGTTCACTACAGCTTAATAAGTCGCACAGTACTGTGAAATAGTGAACACACTTCCATCTAGTAGTAATGTCAAGAAGTAATGAATATAACTTACCGCCGCCAGCCACTGCTGCTGGCTTCCCCCTGTCTCTCCTGCAGGTGCCGCCAGTTCTCCTGCTCCCTCCTGAATGGCCGCATCGCCGCTGGCCCTGCCGGCACTGGTGGATGGTAGTGTGCCTAGAAAAAAACATCAAAAATTTTTAGATGCCTGGAAACCTCCCCCTATTTTAATAGTGTTCACTTGGAACATTGAAAAAAAAGTTAATCCAACATACATCAGCACTAGACAGTAAGTACAGTCAGTAGACAGACACTAGTAGTGATATGGTTCCTAGGGTCATCGAGTCCTACTCTACTCTTTTGAAAGTTAGCCTGAGCCAAGTGTAACCCTTTTAGATTCATCATGCCGACTACTACTCTTTTGGCGCATATATTTAATTATACCTGCCAGCTTATTGACATGTGCAGTAGACACCTTTGAGGCCACTTGACTGTTGCGTACAAGTGAAGACTAGGTCGAAAAACAACCCACTTATTGAGTTTGTTTAGTCCATATTGCTTAGCCATCACATACATGTTACACTTTTTGCCATGACTGCAAAATGCTTGCATTCACCAGTATACTATCTAACGGCTAACGCGCAGCATTTTTCTCATATAATAGGCGGAAGATTCCCTTCTACAAACCAGAGATTTACAGAGCATATTATGATGCAAGATGATGTAACCAGTATTTCTACGTTCTACGGCGAGGGGTCTTCCAGAATTCAAAAGATCTTGGCTCTTGTTCTTGTTGTCATGCACTTGTAAATGTTTACTGTTTTAATCTTAGGCTTTTTGCTGGCTTATTGACTATGGCTGTAGTAAATTAAATTTCATATTAACGATGTACAGAGTTTGTTACTTGTTTCAAAAAAACCTTTTGAACTTACACATAGACTCTGTGGTATTTGGTGTGGTGGGGTGGACTTACACAAGTGAGTGAGCAAAATGGTGTTATTATGTTCTGGGTTGTCTGTCTCAGTCATCATCAACATTGTGTATCTTCTTCGTGGGTGGGGTCGGGAGTGGGACCCTAATGTGAGGCACCATAGCTAGTCAGTCAGGGGATCGTGGGTTCTTCAGACTGAGGTGTGATCAGTAAGGTCCAACCTCACATCACCAACATCCTAATTTGTTGTGCATAGTTCTGTATGTGGCTCTGCAGAATCACTAGACAATAGTAGTATCATGTACTATCCGATCAAAAATACTAGTCAAATATCTGGTTGGCCATTTTGTTTGTGGTATTTGTCAAAGCCTCGACATTGAGAAGATTAGAAGAGGACAACCCAAAGGACAGGACACAGTGGCTAGAACTATTGGTCAATCAGAGTTTTATTATTCCAAAGAAAACCTTCAATAAAGAGTGGACAACTGTGCAAGCTTCGCTGCAGACAGAGTAATAATAGTAATAGTAGTAGTAGTAGTACAGAGAGTCATAGCAGAGGCAGTTAGAAGCAACTTAGTTAGAGGCAGGGATAAACAGAATTTGGAAACAGATAGTCAAGGTCAAAGAAGTAAGCTTTTGTAAAAAATAGAATTAGAAAGTGGAACCATAATTTATAGTTTGGAAAAAAAAGATGCAGTAAAAGTTAGGGAAATATAAATGTCAATATAACCACTGGAAGACTTACTGGGGCCAGCAGCAGGAGCCTCGGTAGAGGAGAGGTCCTGTGGTTCCTCCGCCGACTCCGACCCCGTCTTCTTGCCCCTGGGTTGTGCTGATGATCATGTAAGATATAATAAAGAAAGAGACAAACATTAAGGAGTGCTGTGAAACAAATAATAATAAATCATTTGGAAAAATAAGTCAAACAACATTTTAGGAAACAACAATTGCAATAAAATTGACCTATCTAATCAGATGGATCGACTTCTATTGGCTTCTTCCTGCATTCACGGATCGTCTACTTATTTATGAACACTCCAGTGTTCCATAATCATTCTGATTACAATACGAAGCCTAGTAAGTACCACCTGACCTACACCACCTATTCCAGATGGGCCAATTGTTCACTAAGTCTGCATTTCCATTTTTTTCAGCCATCAAATGCATAGATGAGATGGAGGACACATGCGTACATTTGTGAATACATACATATAACAAATTGTGGGTTGGTTGCATGATTCTGATCTAGTTCTGCTACTGACTGACCATGCTAAGCCTACCACTCACTAAACAAAGTACAAAAGGTTCTACGGAGGACTGGGGTAAAAAGCACTCAGTGACAGAGGAGGCGTCACGCAGACCGCATAAAACAATTATTAACTAATACTAACAAACTAAACCTAGTATCCAATATCCATCCACCACTATTTCACAGTAGGACAATGGAAGGACTAGAGTCTCTCTAGCAAATCGCATTACCTAACTTCAGTTCTGTAAAATAAACTCTTACATAATCAGCACAAGCTAGCGCAAACTAAGTTGAAAACAAGTAAGAGTACCACCGAGGACCTGGGTCCTTAAATCAAAGAAGATTTTGCTTTTTGGAACGTTATTTACCAGCAACGCTTGGCACGCAGCAGTAATCTTGTTGTTTATCAAATTTAATTTATACACAATAAGTTACTAATACTCACCAAGCCCGACGACCTCGACACCTAGCAGGTCCAACAGGTCCTGCTCCCGGTCCAGGATGTCGGACCACCGGTGGGCTAGCTGATTGTGGGTGCAAAGGACCCCAGAGCACCGGAACACTGCCCGGCGCACCTTCGCCCACCAACGGTGCCGCTCCTGGGTAGCGTACCCGGAGCCGGGCCTGCCACCTGCTGCCAAGGTCAAGGGGAGGTGGCGCTGGATGAAAAAAACAAGGGTGGCCACCTCCTCCTCCCCAAACAGTTGCCGGGCCTGCACCCCTGCAGGACGCATTCTGCCGCAAGGCAGGTGGCCCTTGTCTGCTGCTCCTGCAGGTCCCTTGCCCTTGGCACTAGCTGTGCCCTTGGCCATAGTTCTGGGGTGGGTGGGAGGCGGAAAAGAAAAGTTAGAAGGGGAAAAAAAAGTTAGGGGGAAGAAGAAAGAAAGAACTTTATAAAAGTAAAAAAAAACACAGTAAAAGTAGAAAGAAAATGCAAAATATAAACTTAGGCAAAGAGAGAGATAGATGATAACTAAAAAAAAGTCAGAAAAAATGCTTCAAAGACAAAGGATTGCAAAAAAAAAGGGAGGATTGAAAATTAGGCCCAGAACCATAGCATAGAGTGAAAAACAAGATGGCCGCGCACATTCGCGACCGCGTGGGTAAGTTCACGCGAAATTTCTCGCGAACATGCACTATTCATCGCGAACAAGTAAAATGCGCTCCCGAACACGTCAATGCACATCGCGAACACGCTATCTATGACCCGGAACAGGAAATAAGGCATCGCGAGTGGGCGGGACAATTGAAAATCAAGATGGCCGCGCCCATTGGCGACCGCATGGGTAAGATCGCGAGATATATCCCCCAAGCATGCAAACAGCTCCCCGAACACGCTCACCGCACTCCCGAACAAGAAAAAGACATCCCGAACAGGCGCCCCAAGCAACTACGCAAGCTCGCGAAGCTACACGTAGCTCGCGTAGTGCAAGTACATCTTCGCAAAGCTTCGCGAAGCGCGACTACGCGATCTACGCCCAGGGTTAATGCTTATCCTTCGGCTTAAATGCCAATGGAAGCTAGCTATATTGGAAAGTGTCTCATTTTCAGAATTTGATTCTCAAAGGATATAAAGGCCGTACAGTCAAGAGCTGTGTAGGTAAATCATGTAGCAGATGTATTACGCATAATACAATATAATTTACAGGAAGTTATACATTATTTCATATCCATATTTACATTAAAAGGTTTTGAATATGTTACAGTAATAGCACACAATGAATGTAATAATGACAATATTGAGACTTATAGAGCACATAACTACTTCCCAGTGCTAGGATACTGACTCTGTGAGAGAAGAAAACACAAAAGATTACCTCAAATGTCAACCAGACCTAAAGAGCAAGGTTTTTTACTTTTTTCAGAAAAAAGATTTCAATGGGGCCTGAATGATTGAAGGGGAAAAGAGTTTCGTATTCTGGTCACCGGTTAGCTAAAAGAGCAACCACCAGTTCAATTTTCTAGGTAGTGCACTGTGATGATTTCATGCTAGCTCTCCAGCCTAATGAATTTGAGCAAGCATGCCACAAAGACTCATCTGTACATAAATGCTATCTGGGGCATCTAAATCACAGGTCTGGTTTGAGAGGAGGGCATATGTATTTCTAGAAACAGCCTAACTCCATTCTTGGGTCAGGCACATGGCGAGATCGTGTTTGCAGTAACTTCCTGCTTGGTTCCAGGTCACAGTGACCTTGCAAGCAATGTAAACTGTAAATCTAATATGGAACACACAGGGTGCCCAAGTTGTAACATGAGGGCTGCATGAGTGTTCGGCTCCTAATGTTGGTACAGAACAAGTCAAAAAATAAAATAAGGCCCAGCACATCTATGTTATGGGACAGCCTTTGAATCTTGTGATCCTGGTCAGGAGTGACAGGTTCGGCATGCTCTACTAGTTTGGCATTTAGTGTGGTATGACTTCTAGGTGCAGCTCATAAAGGGGAGGAACATATAATGAAGGGGGTTCCATGGGCAGCAACAGGTCTCTAATTTTGGCAGTGCTCTGCACTTCAAGTTTTCTCAAAGATTTGGAGTATCTGGACTTGGAGAACTGGCCTGAAAATTCCAGAATATCAGGAACTCAGAGGCTGGTGACTCCGCACCAAACTAGTTGGTTAACTTTTTAAGCCTAAAAGTATGCAAGGAACCCGATTGGCTGTATTATAGAGCCCTAATTCAAGAATGTAAAAATATAATCTAGAGTGTTTTGGACATAATCTTTGATAGGCCTCCATGCTTAGGTAATCACTCAATCAATCAATCAATCAATCAAGTAGGTTGCACTTCTTTGGCACAGCTTATCACCCAAGAGGGTATTCAGGTGCTGTGCTGCAGGTATCAGTCTAACAGCCGGGTCTTGAGTCCCTTCCTGAGGTTCATGAGAGAGGGTGTTGTACAGATAAGGACGGGGAGGG
Source organism: Triturus cristatus (assembly GCF_964204655.1). Lineage (NCBI taxonomy): Eukaryota > Metazoa > Chordata > Amphibia > Caudata > Salamandridae > Triturus > Triturus cristatus. The sequence continues at coordinate 850,908,799 of NC_140588.1, read as the reverse complement.
TGTTTAAAACTCATGTAGGCAGGCCCTTGGTCTTGGAGGGCTTTGTGCACATGGGTCAGAAGTTTAAATTGGCATCTCTTCTAAACGGGGAGCCAGTGAAGGTACTTCAGGTGTTGGGTGATGTGGGTCCTCTTGGGCATGTTGAGGATCAGTTTGGCAACCGTGTTCTGTATCTTCTCTAGTCTCTGCATACGTTTGGTGGTGGTGCCTGCATAGAGTGTGTTGCTGTAGTCCAGTTGGCTGGTGATGAAGGCCTGCATCATGGTGTACCTGGTGCTGATGGGGAGCCACTTGAAACCTTGCAAAACATGCATTGATCTGAAACTTCATGGAAAGTTTGCTGTAGGCCTGGGTGTAAAACTCCGCTTGCGAAGTTTGCAGAGTTCTACACTTCTGTGTTCCACGTAGAATGCTGAGTTATCGATAAACTCTGCAAGGGAGTGGAGTTTTTTTTATTTTGATTGGACCTTCGAAATATCCTTTTGGGTATATGGGAGCGACTTTCTGGTGCTTGCAATCGCCCATGAGAGTTTCAAAGCCATTTGCAAGCACCACGAGATTTGGTAGCCAGTGGCATGCTCCCCAGAGATTTTGCCATCGCCAACACGTCATTTAGGCATGGCAGCGACTTCTGACAGATGTTTTCTGATGCGATCCCAACCCCTGCAGCATCTACTGTGGCTGCAATCTGGGGAAGATTCTCTCATCAAGAAGCACTGATTTGGAATTAAAAACCTCCTCAGATGGACCTTTGGCATTGGTTTTTTTGTGCGAGTAAATCCTTCCAAATAGAAGGAAATGCCCAGATGTCTCCAACTTCCTGTTCTTGTCAAGCAGGTTCCTGCCAGTGTTTTGTCCATCTCCTGGTCACTTTTCATTTGGATTCAGAGCTGGAAGAATCACTCTTTGTGTCTGCTGCATATCCAATTAGATTTAAGGACTTTGTATTTGAGATTTCATGAGTAAGTTGAACATTTTTTTTTTTGGTTTGATTGGGGCAATGCACCTGGATATATTTGTACTTCCAATCGATTTTTAATTTTTTTGTGGTGGGTGGCCTGTAGTTTCAGTAGGGCCTTAGTTATTTCTTTGCAAGTAATGTTTCCTCTTTTATAAAGGAAAGATGTTGCACAGTTTTCTACATTTTCTCCATGCCTTTTAATACACTTGCAATATTGATTTAATTCACAACATGGCCTAGTCTGCCTATAGGCCTGCTAGCCAGTAGACCCTCTGCTAGTCATGGGTGTATGAAACAACTGTTTCTGTGGTGTCTGTTGAATTGAAACATGATGTAGGCCATGGATCAATTTGAATTAAAATACAAAAACATGTTTTTTATGGTATTTCATGTTTTTTCCCTGGTAGACAGTGTATAGGGTCAGGGTAATGCCTTTGGATGATGTGTGTTGTTTTAACTTATAAACATGTTTTGCCCTGATAAGTTTTGTTTTTGGCATTGCTGAATTAATGTTGTGTAATCTTTACCAAGCCTTCTTTGTCTGGCCAGTGTGTGAGTATGTTTGTCCATAGGCCTGCATGTGTTTTTTTGTTTTCCAGGCCTCCTGCTTGTTGTTGCGACCATGTGGCTAGCAGCTAGTTTGTGTATGCAGCTACTGTGAATTTTGCATAGGCCTGCATGTCTTGTCTTTTTTCCAAATGCTTTCTTTCTTGTTGTTATGACCATGTAGCTGGAGGCCATTTTGTGTAGCTAGCCAGTGTGCCGTTGCCATAAGCCTTCATGTCTTCTCTTTGTTCCCCATGCTGTCTTGCTTGTTGTTGGGAGCATGTAGCTGTCGGGCATTATGCGTAGGCAACCAGTGTGCTTTTTCCAAAGGCCTACATGTGTTCTTTGTTGTGGCCAAGTCTCCTCACTTGTTGTTTGACCATGTGGTTGGTGGCCATTTTGTGTAAGCAGCCAGTGTGCTTTTGCTATAGAACAGCATGTGCTCTTTGTTTGCAGGTCATATGCTTGCATGGATGGTTGAGCAATGAGATCAATTAAAATGATATGCCCGAGGATAATTTCACTTATTTATAATTTTTTTGTTTTAATTTTTAGTTTTTTATTGTAATTGTTTTGTAAATTATTTTTTACATTTGACATTTTTGCTATTTATATAATTTTTATATATTTGTGTTTTTATCTTTTTTGTTTGACTTTTTTATTTAGTTTTGTTTTATTTTTAGAGTCTTTTAACCATTTTTATAACATCTGGCCTCATTGAATCAACCCCATGTCTGCTATAGGTGCAGATCAGCATTCATTTTCTATGGATTCTCCCATTGTCATTTGTCAGCTGCACCTCCCTGATCAGGATTGGATTCCTTGCTCAGCCGTTCAACTTTAACCAAAAACACTTGCAATTTTTTTGGCCGCTAAGGTGTGCCTCCACTGGATCATATGTTGCTTTCTCAAATGGGTTTTTTGGCCCCCATTACCTTAGTTTGTACCAAGCATAACCCGACTTTAAACTGGCCTAGCCAACTCTGTGGAGTGGTGGTGAGAGTTGTTTATATGCTATTGTGTCGATGTGGACTGGCATATATAGGAGAGACGGGTCGAGAATTTAAAACTAGATATAGCGAACACAAATCTGCTATTTGTACGCAAAAACTGACAGCCCCTGTAGTTCAACACTGTCTTGAAATGAGTCACTCGGAAAAGGACCTTAGATGGTGCATTCTAGAGAAGGTCAAGCTGCAGGCAGGATTACCTGTAGAAGTGACTCTCAAGAGGAGGGAAACAGTCTGGATTTTTACTCTTAATAGAATAAAAGAGGGATTTAATGAATAAATTGTTTGGAATGTTACTGATTATCTATAACCAACCTTTTTCTGTTACATTGCAGCCAAGTATTCTGTAAAATAGGTGTTCCTTCTCTTTTCTCTCCTCTCCTGTTACAGCAAACATGTTCTTGACTATGCAAGGTCTTTTTTACACTCCCTAATTGAGTATCTATAAGGCCTTCTACTATGAGATAATTTCTATACTAGGTAGGCTCCGTTCATATTAAACCTCATAACTGACACTATGTCTGGGTTCAATTTACCCTTTCCTGCAACCAGCGGTCTATATGACTTTTTTACTCCTGGCTGCACATATCTTGACTCTCACCAGTAGTGGCGTCCCCGTGTATATCGTGGTTCTCTTATATATTTTCCTGATGCAGGTCATTTTTAAATGGATTGGGTTCTCTACACAGTATTCATTGCTTCGTTTGCCTATCACAACATGGTGCTCATTTCCATCCTTATCGTAGACATCAGGAGTATAATTGTACATGTTTTGGTCTCCGTTAGCAGTGATGCCCTGGTGCATAATATGGTTTTTCATATACTCCTTTCAGTTAGCTTACATCTACATTCTTTGGTTTAATAATCCGCTTAGCATTTTCGATTTTGTGTGCCTAATCCAACATGGTGCCCATATTTATTTCATCATAGAAATCAGGAGCAGTTTTATTCACTGCCCACGTGAGGGCAGTGAGTCAATTACATCTGCTCGAGTTTTGACGTACACCCGGCTTCTTAATGGCGCCAGGCGATACCGGTCAGTATTGCTTTTGACGGTTGAGTTGAAGCCCAGATGATTGTGTTGCACTGCAAATCAGTGAGTCCTTACCCCTGCATGTATTCTACTCGAAGGGGAATAAATTGTTGTTGATTTAAGAGGTACAGCGAGATGGGCCATCTCACTTAAGGGTTTTTCCAGGTGGGCATGTAAGACTGTTACAATCGGTTAGTTGTATAGGTATTGTAATTGATTCTCGTCACTGCCATGATATGCCCATGTAGACAGACTGCATTAGTAAGCATTTCTGTCTTGAGGTCAAATGATCGACGGCAACCATATTTCTCTTTATGCCTACAACCGAAGCTCCCCTAGAGCTCATCATATAAATGCTTTATGTAGGAGGTCAACCTAGGTTAAGTCTTTGACGGTTATTTTCTCACCACAGGCACTTCTCTTAAAGTCTTTCTAAGAAGTCTGCAATCATTTATACCACGTGATATCTAAGACATCACGAGATTCACCAAATTCTGAAAAGAACTGCATACCGAGTCGACGTTATACCTGTCTAGTATAGGTGTGTATGCCCCTTTATACTATCAGTTCGGCGCCATTCTAATTGTGTTTCAAACAAGTCTAGTACTTTGTCATAGTAATCACAACCATGTAGGGACTATTGCACATTCACTTGATTATAGGAAACTCATGCTGACAGCCTAACCATTGAGTCTGGAGCACTCAGAATGTCCACATAGAACTATCACAAACAAGATTTTACTAGGTAAGACCTTGAGATCATTCATTCAGTTTCTGACCTCCACACATCTTAAAAGCCTTTGGAGTACTAATCTACCCCCTATTTTGTTCATTTCAATATCTATAACAGCCTGTATGGGTGCAACAAGGCAGTGTTGGAAAACACTCTAGCCGTCTTACATATTACATCTATCGGATATCTGCCTATATACCAGTCCTATCTGTAAGTACCCTAGTTACTAGCATGTGCCACTCATTGGGGTTGGTTAACAATTACCATTTCTCTATACAGACATAGAAAAGGCTATCACTATATAATGAGTTCACTGTTTTCCAACAGCTTGATTATTGCTTTTTGCATGGCATGTTTCTTCACCTTGGTGACTTTATCAGGTGGTATTGGCACTTCCCACAGAGAGTATGGGAAGCCTTGAGAATTCAGAAAGAGGCGTGGGTGGTGCACTGCATAAGCTAGGTGAAAGGTATTTTCGTTCAATAAGGTCTGGGTGCGCAATCAGGGCGTTGTTATCCGTCCTAACACCATCAATGAACAGCTGAGTAGTGTCTTGCAGAGATCTGCAAGTACATCCCGTGGGTAGGCACTCCAATGGGTAATCAAACTAAGTTGATTCATGCAAAAGTGAATCCTTTTAAGATGCGTGTTTTTAAATGCTTTTATTCAGCAAATTAGTTCAATTCGATATTGTTTGGCATATCAAATGTTCATTTGTAATCCATACTAGCAGATCTATGAATCTTGATCTCCTATGCATTTCGGGCTGGGACGCCCTTGGTCACGGAGCACTGTTGAGGAAGGGAGGGAGGGATGAGTCAGTGAGGGTATACCACCTGGATTTACACGTGCTTAATGTGACTAAGTGCAACAATAACTAAAACGGGTGTGTTTGCTAACGTTTTAGTGACTGAGTGAAGGTACTGGGTAGTGCAATGGAAATTACTGCGTGTGTTGGTTGAATGCGCGCTGCGCAATGACATGCTGGGTTCTGTAGCGCTGTGGGCGAAGAACACTTACTTCATAGATACCGGTGGCAAAGCGTGCCGTCCATCGCTTAGTCGAGGGGTCTGCGTGTGGTACGGGCGGGTGCTCGTTATGTTTAAACACTCGGTGATGTGACGTGAAGAAACGTAAACATAAACAAAGGACTACTCGGAAGTATGCACGGTGGCGGCCATCTTAGAATGTGGGGAGATAGAGTACAGGTAATGCAAACTGGGGAGAATGCAGAGAGACAATGTCAAAAAACAGAAGTAGTATTACGTGAATAAACAGTAACATAATAAGCAATGCATCATATTAGTATTACAGGTAACAACTATACTCAATACGGTCATTAAGACCATGCGGCTTCAGAGTCTGTAACAGATAAATCCATTCAAGTTCTCTTTTTAACAAGAGTTTATGATTGTCAATCCCTTCTCGTTTGGTGAGGGTTTCAAGTACTATGAATTTTAATTGGGCGATGGAATGCCGAGCCTCAGCAAAATGCATGGCGATGTTGGATTTCTCAACTTTCAGCCTGATGTTAGATTTATGCTCGTTGAGGCGAGTTTTAATTTTCCGTTCGGTTTTACCGATGTACAGCTTTCCACAGGGACATTTCAAAGCATATATCAAATTCATCGAGTCACAGTTAGCATCAACTTGAAGTTTAATGTTGTGACCTTTCATTGGGTGCTGGATACTGTTGCCTTTGATGACACTATTGCAGTGATTGCAATTGAAGCAAGGTATGGTGCCACGGTGTTGTTTGTGGGTTTCAGTGGGTTTAGACAAAATTTCCTTGAAATTTCTGCTTCTTGTGTGTGCAAAAATTGGTGGTTTCTCAAAAATGCCCTTGAAGTCGGGTTCACTTTGTAAGATGGGCCAGTGCTTCCGTATAATCTTCTTGTATGTAGGGCTGGCTGTGGAGTATTTGGATACTATCACCATACGTTGTTCTTGCACTCTATTGCTTTTCAAAAGGCTATCTTCTCTGGTGATGAGAGCAACTCTAGATTGTGCTTCATTCAGAGTATGTTCAGGATATCCTCTAGCACGGAATCGTTCACGCATCTCATTAATGCGCATGATGTATGTCTGTTCGTCTGAAACGATGCGTTTAACACGCAACATTTGCGAATATGGCAGGTCTCTGAAACAACACCTGCCATATTCGCAAATGTTGCGTGTTAAACGCATCGTTTCAGACGAACAGACATACATCATGCGCATTAATGAGATGCGTGAACGATTCCGTGCTAGAGGATATCCTGAACATACTCTGAATGAAGCACAATCTAGAGTTGCTCTCATCACCAGAGAAGATAGCCTTTTGAAAAGCAATAGAGTGCAAGAACAACGTATGGTGATAGTATCCAAATACTCCACAGCCAGCCCTACATACAAGAAGATTATACGGAAGCACTGGCCCATCTTACAAAGTGAACCCGACTTCAAGGGCATTTTTGAGAAACCACCAATTTTTGCACACACAAGAAGCAGAAATTTCAAGGAAATTTTGTCTAAACCCACTGAAACCCACAAACAACACCGTGGCACCATACCTTGCTTCAATTGCAATCACTGCAATAGTGTCATCAAAGGCAACAGTATCCAGCACCCAATGAAAGGTCACAACATTAAACTTCAAGTTGATGCTACCTGTGACTCGATGAATTTGATATATGCTTTGAAATGTCCCTGTGGAAAGCTGTACATCGGTAAAACCGAACGGAAAATTAAAACTCGCCTCAACGAGCATAAATCTAACATCAGGCTGAAAGTTGAGAAATCCAACATCGCCATGCATTTTGCTGAGGCTCGGCATTCCATCGCCCAATTAAAATTCATAGTACTTGAAACCCTCACCAAACGAGAAGGGATTGACAATCATAAACTCTTGTTAAAAAGAGAACTTGAATGGATTTATCTGTTACAGACTCTGAAGCCGCATGGTCTTAATGACCGTATTGAGTATAGTTGTTACCTGTAATACTAATATGATGCATTGCTTATTATGTTACTGTTTATTCACGTAATACTACTTCTGTTTTTTGACATTGTCTCTCTGCATTCTCCCCAGTTTGCATTACCTGTACTCTATCTCCCCACATTCTAAGATGGCCGCCACCGTGCATACTTCCGAGTAGTCCTTTGTTTATGTTTACGTTTCTTCACGTCACATCACCGAGTGTTTAAACATAACGAGCACCCGCCCGTACCACACGCAGACCCCTCGACTAAGCGATGGACGGCACGCTTTGCCACCGGTATCTATGAAGTAAGTGTTCTTCGCCCACAGCGCTACAGAACCCAGCATGTCATTGCGCAGCGCGCATTCAACCAACACACGCAGTAATTTCCATTGCACTACCCAGTACCTTCACTCAGTCACTAAAACGTTAGCAAACACACCCGTTTTAGTTATTGTTGCACTTAGTCACATTAAGCACGTGTAAATCCAGGCGGTATACCCTCACTGACTCATCCCTCCCTCCCTTCCTCAACAGTGCTCCGTGACCAAGGGCGTCCCAGCCCGAAATGCATAGGAGATCAAGATTCATAGATCTGCTAGTATGGATTACAAATGAACATTTGATATGCCAAACAATATCGAATTGAACTAATTTGCTGAATAAAAGCATTTAAAAACACGCATCTTAAAAGGATTCACTTTTGCATGAATCAACTTAGTTTGATTACCCATTGGAGTGCCTACCCAGGGGATGTACTTGCAGATCTCTGCAAGACACTACTCAGCCAAGCCTTGAGAATTCTCACACTTAGAAACCTTATCTAGCGTTTCTTTTTAAATCTCATTTCTTTTTTTTATTCAATGTAAAATTGGGAATTTTTTCCCATCCATGTCCTAAACTCTGGTCCGATCAATTCTCTAATATTTATCAGTGTATGGGTTTATATTTTAAATATTTTTCATTGTTTGTACTCTTCAGGTACCTCTTCATTGTTGTGGGAAACCATACTATTTGGGAAGGCCCTGAGGAAGGTGGTTTTCCATCTGTCATGCCCCACCGAAACACGCGTCAACCTTATTGTTACAGACCCTGTTGAACAATTCCATCCAATCTGAACCAGATGTGTATGATGGTTTGGGTTATGTATGAGTGTGCCAGGTTAGATTGAGTGAGTCTGACAACTGTGATTTGTCTGTATTACTTCTTTTCATAGAGGGGTCCGGAGCACAGTATTGCATTTTTACATATGTCTTCAATGCATTGGTTTATGTATTATTTTGTATAAATAGAAGAATTTGTTAAAAATACATATGGACTTTGTTCTATGAAAAAAAGAAAAAATGAATGGTTAGTGATGCAATTGCTCTGAATAATAAACTATGAAAAACAAAATACAATGTTGATTTGCTCTGACGTTGTCCATTTATATGTTTAACCCATACTAGATTTTTTCTATAAGACTTAAGAAATATAGGTCATGAGGGAGTTATCATTGTTAATTATATTGACCATTGTTTCCCCTCTTCTCCCTGAGCTTAATCTCTCTCAGGGGGTCCCCTTTTCTGCATTAGTGGTGGTGAATGGTGACAGCAGCACGTTGATTTTACTTGATTGGGAAAATGCTACGTTGCTGAGTGTGTGCTCAGTGTTGTCTGGCTCAAATTTGAAGCTAAGTGGTGGTTGGTTCCAGGGCCTGTTGTTGAACGTAACTGTAGACAAACATCAGTCATGAATGATCATCATGTTATGCATGTTCTGTTAGGCTACATAATATTGCATGATTATTGATGATGAATTGATGATCATAGTTACAAGTTTGATTAGCTGATACCGATAGTTACATGTGGCCACTTTTGTGTGATTTTTGGTTGTAAAATTGCCCTCACCTAATTGATCACACACCAGGCATAAAATTAATGAATGCGAAAAGGACGATTCTTCACTTCTGTTTTGCACTGCCTCAGTCTCCTCTGTGCACTCCTTATGAAGTTAAACTTCTTTCATTCTCCTTGATTCTATAATATCATTTATGTTCTTCAATCCGCAGGCCCTCTTACCCTGCACCAAACTGGAAAAGCAACATCACACTCATGATTACATTACTGGACTGCATTCACCAGGCACCCAAGACCGACGGACAGTCCAAGGGGAATGCATTGCAGATGAAACTATCAATTTGGCAATACAGTATTATTTTGTCCTTTAAAAATCATTAGAACTGTATATGTTGGTACCTTGACTCATTCATAATTTGTAATATATTTGCTATTTTTCAAACCTTGGTGACACAGAACTTTTAGATATAATGTAACTTGGGTTTTTCTTGCTGCATATGAACATTTTGATTTGCTTTAACTGTACCCATTCCTTCATTTCCTTTTACTCCCATAACAGATGAATGACGGTAGGCTGTTCATTGCCCAGATGAATGTTGTCCTTGAGTAGTGTTTGTCTTTGTCAAATGTTTCCCTAAATTCCCCCTTCAAATCCATTCATCAAACCCCTAACTCTCTTTTCCCGGGCTGTGTTATTTGTTGAGGTCTGGCTTTATAAATTACACCATTAATTGATCACACACTTTGTGAGGTGGATGTGGTGAAAGTAACTCCACCTCAGTGCAGGATCTTCAGCTCTATGGATAGCTCAACCTGACCATATTTACCCATCCAAGCATAAAAACTGTTTTTAATATTTTCAGAGGAACATCATTGCCAGCATTATTATTCAGGCACTGTGTTGCATCAAAGCTTACTATTGTCAACTTCAAAGTTCCCTTAATTTTCTAACTTTTACTAGCTCACCATTGTTCTGAATAATTAAATTTAGCATTGCCTATTATACTTCCTCTTTTTTCTCTCTTCTTGTGCACTAGTAGTCTAGTCGGTGACTGTCTCAATTTTGTTTTGAAGCCCGCATATAATAATATATATGACCAGCTTTAACTCAGTTTCTATTTCAATTTAGTTAGTTCCTTGTGATAAATAGTTCTTATCCTACTGTTTGAGTTCAGCTAGGAGGGCGTGAGACCTGGCTTTTGATGCCTGCACTCTGTTATTCGCTAGCATGCTACTATTACCACAACCATGGCCCTTTGGGAAACCATGCAGCCCTTGCTTCGTCTATTCAGGTAAGAGAACTGTGGTTCAACATTGTTGTACTGCAATATATATGCAATGGAAAATCACCCTCCACTTCTTATGGTCAATTTAGTTGCAGACTGCAGAGACTAGGTGGGGAGAGTAGTAGGGCAAAGGAGGGTACTCCTTAACTACTGTGTTGTTATACACTATCAGCAGATTTTAAAAAGAGGCTGCAAAGTAAATCTGTAATATCGAAAAAAAGATTAAAATCATAATGTAAAACTATGAAATATTTATTCCACTAACAATAGAAACTAAACCCACAACTGGCGCACCCCACTCCCCATCCTCAACCAACGTCCCAAAAGAAAGTTGTGTCCAATGTAACTGAAGAAAGTCCCAAAATGAAATTGTCCATACTAATCTGTTGCATATAGAAGACTGTCAACAAAAGGAGGGATAGATGGGTAAGTTTAACGAGGTCCAGTGTACATACCCAAGCGACTAGTAAGACAAAAAGGGTACAGAGTTCCTCAGGTCAGTTAAGAACAAATAGTGATTTCAGCAAAAAGTTTTGTCTGTCATGAAAAAGGGGGGGAGACCCTTTAGTTGGAACTAGGGCCCTCACACACACCCAGCAAGCTAGGTGTCATGCTTCATCATTTGAGCCTGCCCCTCGTCAGGTCGGCGCTGCAATTCCTGACGGGCTCCCAATATTGGGGCTCTTTGGCGGGGATCTTCTGTTCCTGCCGAAGGGTGCTGTGGGGGTAAGGGGCCCTAGAATGTGTAGATGTGGTGTACGGATAAAATAGGTACTGTTAGTCCACAGGAAATGTGTTTAATAAAGTGGTAAACAGCCTAGTTAAAAAGAAAATGAGGTGGGGATAGCTACTAGTGATTATGATGCTAGTTGTGTATGCCCTACTCTCAGAAGGATCAACATGTTTCTTGCCCTTTAAGCCAGTAATTGGTCACGGCAATTCGTCAGGATCAGGAAAACATAAACTATCTACAACAAGGTATGTGTGTTTTACATACCCGAAAGGTGCTCAGGAGTCACCTATGGAAACATTGGAGACAGAAAACACATGACAAAACTGTAAAGATAAACAATACATACATAACAACTTCAGCTGAAATCATCGAGAGTCTCATAGGGTGAAGCTCTCAGGGTGAGTACTGGAAGGTCTCGAAGGACAGAATAAATCAAAAGACAGGACTGGGGCGGAGACAGAGCGGAGGTTGTAAACTCACCTCTTGCGTTAGCAAGGCAATCTTGCAGCAGTCTCCGGCGGGTAAAAAAGGACTCCTAACGTGGGTCCTGAAGTAAAAAACCGGGAGGAGCAATTAAGAAACCAGGGATGGACGAAATTAAAAGTGACATGGTCAGCCCGGCAATCCATGCGGTAAGAGCAGTGTCGGAGGGTAATGACAGCCTTGAATATCAAAAGATGCTAACATGAGCGATTAGGTGTGCAGCCATGGTGACCATCATGCTCAGGGGCCAGGGTGTATCGCCGCCCAAAAGTAGTCAATGAGGTCAGTAACGGGTTGCCACGAGAGACTCAAGAGCAAAGTAGGGGGCGACCGCCATCGCCCCTGGTAGAGGATGGGTCAGAGCAGGACGTACTCGCTCAAGCTGCCAATGAAGTCATGGAGGCGTCACGAATCCCCCTTTAAAAATACTCAAACTCACCTTATGGAAGACGGCTTGGATGAACCCTGATGCACTCACCTGCGTCAAACGACGCGTGGGATGGAAGACCTACCCCTACCGCCGGACCTGGGATGGGTTCCGAACGGAGTCGGTGTTCGCCAGATAAGGATATCGGGAGGTGTGGAATGTGTCACATGACTAAGGTAATCACAAGCCCATTGGTCGGGGAGTGTAAAGCGGGTCAGCCATGTTGGAACAGGTAGAGAGAGCAACCATCCATATCCGGTATGACTCGGGAAGTGATACTCAGTGGGTTGGTGTGCTCACAGGGATTGGTTACCAGAGCGGTTGTATCAATCCCATTGGTTGGGGATAGAGGGGCGGCCATGTTAGAGCAGGTGGTGTGGGGAAACTATCGGCATCCGATCTGAATCAGGAAATGATTCTTCGTGGGTTGATTTACTCACAGAGTTGGTTGCCATGGCGATATAATTAAAGACAGGCAACGGGTAGGTGGCCAGACTAAATGCCACGGGTAACACATGGGAATGTGGAAAAATAGTAAAAGCGGTAGTGATGGGGTTCGCGGGGGCCGTGATGAAGTATCAAAGTCCCACAAAATTGTACGGGGATGTAACCCGTGAATGGGGGTCTAAAAACAGAGCGGCAACCATCCGCATCGGGGACCGGCACATAAAAACACACAGAGGGAGGCACATCAAAAGAAATAGGATACCAATATAGTGTATCTATTTTTAAAGCAGTGGAAAAGAGATCTAGATGGTTCGTGATCTGTTAAAAAGGTGTATTTTCAGAGAACATCACTGCTAAGGATTAAGGATCCGCATCCAAGTTAACAGGTATGGCCAAGGTGGTCGTGGGTGTAACAAGGACACGTAGTGAATTCCGGAAGGGTCACAGGTCCTACCAAGGAGCATGTTTACCTAATGAGTGTGGACCATGGGATGTCGTCGTTAAGACCAGTCAGGTGTGAAGATATTCTAAGGACCCATCTTTGCTCAAGTTTAAACAATGCATTTTGGGACATCTGAGGGTGTGCTTCTAGGACCAACCAGTTGATGGAATCTGTCTGGTGTTGCATCGTTTTAAAATGGGTGTAGAGTTTGGTGGTCACTTTCTGACATCGAATGTTACTCTTATGTTCCATAATCCTGGTCTTTACCATGCGGGTTGTCATGCCTACGTATACCAAATCACACGGACACCTGATCATATATATGCAGTTCTTAGTGTTGCAATTCGTGTGTCTATTTAGTGTCCAGTGGAAGTTATTCGTAAAAGTTATGTCCTTGTAGGTGTTAGTCAGTTTGCACACTACACATGAACCGCATGGGAAATGGCCCTTTACCGGTGGAAGCTCCCATATCGTCCTTTGTGGACCAATGGTGTGCAGTCTAGGTCTAGTGTGGACAAGTAGATCTTTGATGTTTTGTGTGCGTCTGTAGGCAAATCTAGGTTTGGGTATGCTAAGATTCCCTTTATCTAGAATACCCCAGTTGTTCAAAATGATCTTTCTGATCCTGCTTGAATCAGATGTAAAAGACGTGACACAGGTCAGAACATCGGTATCGGGTTTGGTGTGTGTTACCAGTAGTGTCTCCCGTGGGTTGTTCCTGGCCCTTTTCATAGAATTACCGACACATCTAGGTGGATAACCCCTAGCCCGCAGATTTGATGCTAATAACTTGGCTTCTGAGTTATAGTCTGTTAGCTGAGTGCAATTACGTCTGATGCGTAGGAATTGCCCAACGGGCAGGTTGTCCCTCAATGCTTTGGGGTGGTGGCTATCATAACGTAAAAGACTATTGCGGTCAGTGGGTTTCTTGTACAGTGTGGTGGTTAGGGTGCCTTCAGAAAGAGTGATGTTCAGGTCCAGGAATGGTACCGAATGTTCTGATATAGTGTGGGAGAACTTCAGGAACTCATTCTGCTCATTAATCCACTGAATGAAATTCATACACTCAGTATGTGTGCCATGCCAAAAGACGAGTATATCGTCTATAAACCGTTTCCAAACAAAGATGTTGTCATGGAAAGGGTTAGATGTACCAGAGATCACATTCTTCTCAAAATCAGCCATATAGAGGCACGCTACACTGGGAGCAAAGGTACTACCCATAGATGTGCCTTGGCTCTGGTGGTATAGTTGTTTGTTAAATTCAAAAAAGTTTTCAGTGAGAGCCAAGGTAGCACAGTCAATGATAAAGGTGACTGGTGTGGGTGATGACCAGTCTAGTGCCCGTAGTGTTGACTCAATAACAGCCAGAGAGGCCCTCTGGGGGATGTTGGTGTAGAGGGCCTCCACATCCAAGGTCAGAAGATAGTTAATGGGACTAGTGTCTGGAAAGTCATCAATGATTTTGAGGACATCAGTGGTGTCCTTGATGAATGAGGGTATGTCACGTACCAATGGTTGCAAAAAGTGATCACAAAATTTTGACAGAGGTTCGAGGAGCGAGCCAATGCCGGATACAATCGGTCGTCCTGGGACCGGAGTCGTGCCCTTATGTATTTTCGGGAGGGTATAGAAAAAGGGGATCCTAGGTTCCCGAGTTATCAGGAAATCTGCCTCTTTGTGGGTAATCCAGCCATTGGCTTCTGCTTCATAGACCATAGTGCAGATGGTGGTCTTGAGACGAGGAGTTGGGTCAGACGCTATGGGAGTATAATATCTCTCATTTGTGAGTTGGCGTCTGCATTCAATCTCGTAGTCTGTTGTAGACTGGATTACGATCGCACCGCCCTTGTCCGCCTGTTTAATAGTAATCGTGGAATCCTCAGAGAGGTTTTTCAAGAGCAGGGTTTCATGCCCAGTCAAATTATGGTAAGGCGCCTCCCTGTGGGGTGAATTTAGCTCTTTCAACACCGCTTTCTCAAATGTAAGAATCTCCACAGGAACCATGTTATTTTGTGGAGTGAATGTGGAGGGGTTTCTTAATCCAGAATCTATAACCTCGTTGTGAGGTTGGTCCTGAAAGAAGGCTTTGAGGCGTATCTTCCGAAAAAGACTGTGGATTTCGCAGTGATCCCTGAATCTGTCTACCCTTGGGGTGGGGACAAAACCAAGGCCTTTCTGTAGTAGTGACTTCTCAGGAGCAGTGAGGACCCTATGTGAGAGGTTCACTACTAGTTCCTCTTGTCCCTCGTTCTGCTCCTGGTGTCCATGCCGCTGGTCGGTGGTTCTTGCCAGTGGACCTGTTTCTGTGCGCCTCTTCTGTTGCGCCCTCTTCCTCTGCCCCAGCCTCTTCCTAAAAAAGGCTGGCTGTTACCATTGAAAAACTGGGGGGGGGCAATGTTGGTATTGAGGAAACTGCCAGTATGGTAGTGGTGGGAGAGGACCTTGGAACATAGGGGGGCCCTGGAAGGGAGGGCCATTGTAGGGTCGATTATTCCGTTGATTTTTTCTCGAGTTATTACTCCCCCAGCTATTAGTGCTAGAATTACTATCGCTGGAGTCTCTCCTATCTGAGGTCTCGTCAGAGGAGTAGCTCGTTTTATCAGAGGTGTAATCGGCCTTCAGGTATGGGTAGACCCTTTCCTTATCAAATTTCTGTATGTCTTTTTGCAATTTTGTTATTTTCTGTTTCATCAGGTAGTCTTTATTGTCAGAAATCTCGGCGTTGATCTCGGCCAGCCTGGTTTTGTAGGCTGTTAGCTGTATAGTTGTTTTTAGGGCCCCTTCCGCAATTTGAATCCTCACGAGGATGGCGTCTGCCAATCTCTTTGCGGTATTAATGATCAAGACCAGCCAGTCCCTGGTGCATTTCCATGACACCAGGGACCACTCCTTCTTGAAAGTGGCATCCTCTAGAAACAGTCTAGGAAAGTTATTGACAATGAGGCCTGTGGGTGCGATGTTAGCCCGCAGGTACTCTGTCATAAGTGCCCCATGTAGGGTGATCTTAAGCCATTCCCTCTTCAGGTGTGTCAATGCTGTCCAGTCATCCGACTGTGAACCTGTTGCCGCGCTGCCATCGGCCCCTAATAATGATGGAGTCCTATCTAAAATGTCAGTTACAACATCATCGCCGAAACTCAAACCCTGATGGAAGTCCATGGTTGGTTAGTGAGGTCTCGCGAATGATGCGTAGTAGTAGAGGTGAAGGGAATTAAATAAAACCCACAGAAGTGGTATGGGCCAGCACTGAACACCAATAGTTGTGATCTGCTGGTAGCCTCAAAATCCCACGGGAGTAAGCCCGTGCAAATATGTCAACAAAAGGAGGGATAGATGGGTAAGTTTAACGAGGTCCAGTGTACATACCCAAGCGACTAGTAAGACAAAAAGGGTACAGAGTTCCTCAGGTCAGTTAAGAACAAATAGTGATTTCAGCAAAAAGTTTCGTCTGTCATGAAAAAGGGGGGGAGACCCTTTAGTTGGAACTAGGGCCCTCACACACCCAGCAAGCTAGGTGTCATGCTTCATCATTTGAGCCTGCCCCTCGTCAGGTCGGCGCTGCAATTCCTGACGGGCTCCCAATATTGGGGCTCTTTGGCGGGGATCTTCTGTTCCTGCCGAAGGGTGCTGTGGGGGTAAGGGGCCCTAGAATGTGTAGATGTGGTGTACGGATAAAATAGGTACTGTTAGTCCACAGGAAATGTGTTTAATAAAGTGGTAAACAGCCTAGTTAAAAAGAAAATGAGGTCCTGACGAATTGCCGTGACCAATTACTGGCTTAAAGGGCAAGAAACATGTTGATCCTTCTGAGAGTAGGGCATACACAACTAGCATCATAATCACTAGTAGCTATCCCCACCTCATTTTCTTTTTAACTAGGCTGTTTACCACTTTATTAAACACATTTCCTGTGGACTAACAGTACCTATTTTATCCGTACACCACATCTACACATTCTAGGGCCCCTTAACCCCACAGCACCCATCGGCAGGAACAGAAGATCCCCGCCAAAGAGCCCCAATATTGGGAGCCCGTCAGGAATTGCAGCGCCGACCTGACGAGGGGCAGGCTCAAATGATGAAGCATGACACCTAGCTTGCTGGGTGTGTGAGGGCCCTAGTTCCAACTAAAGGGTCTCCCCCCCTTTTTCATGACAGACGAAACTTTTTGCTGAAATCACTATTTGTTCTTAACTGACCTGAGGAACTCTGTACCCTTTTTGTCTTGCATATAGAAGACTCCCACATACCCACCCTCTCCCCACAACAAGTCCCACCCACCAAAAAAAGGATTGAAAAGGGACTGAAGAGGGCCCAAACGGCAGGCTAGGAACTTCTTCATGTGCCCCTCCATCCGTTCCTGACTGGCTTCAATGCATGCAAGCCTCTGCATGATGCAGTGCTGAAATGTGTGGAAAATGGGGGAGAGCAGCTGTGATGGAATGATGGCAGGCGGCAACCATCGGACAGTGGCACTGGTTGATTAGAGGCACTGGGATCTGGCAGGGCCCTGGGGCGTCTGCTGCTGCTGCCGCAGCTGGGCTACTATCTACTGTCTGTTTGGATGAGCAGGAGTAGCTATATCAAGAAAGAAAAAAGACAAATTGTAAACAATGATTTTTGTAAAACACATAACATTATGTAGTGGCACAGTAGCAATACATTTGCTGGTATCCTGAGGCCATTTGATTTTGATGTGATTTGAGTTTCAGACATTATGTACTATGGAGTACACAAGTATGCTTCTCTCTCTTGTTGAGCTAAATTGATGGCGACATGCTAGCTAAGCTAGTACCCTAATTACACGCGCTTTACTTTGCTACTGTCTTCTGCAGTGGGGCAAGTATCTTATTCCTATCATAGCCATGCTCTGTTAAATGCCGTTCAATTTCACTCTGACTACAATGCAGATTAATACCATGAATAATATATGTCACGTGAGGTAATATAAAATAAATCATACAGACATCCTTCTGTCTGCCCGTAAGTAGACAGCGGAAAAAGCAATGCTCTACAGTACAGGGAAAGGATTAAGGAACAGGGTATTGTAGTTGACATAATTGTCACAGACTATCCAATCCGCAAAAGTCAAGGCACTTACTTTTAGTCCTGCTTTACTCCCTGTCATCACCCTCCTTCACCACACTTTGAAATAACTTTTTTCCAACAAAATAGATTTGCTTGGCTTTAAGGTGAATAATTATTAACTTACTCTACTGCTGGTAAGCTAGAAGGATTAGGCCGGGTAGGTATACGTTTCACTGATCATCATCATCAAGTGCCATAGCATTGCCATGAAATTGTAAATGGAACATTAACTGAGGCAGATGCACATTGCACAGCCAACAATGCAGTGCCGCTGATGTAACCATGCAGCTGTTAGGTCACCATGGGTGTCATTGGCAAAATGTCATTGGTAGGGAGATGGTTAATGATGGGTTGGTAGATAGGAAGGCAACATTTCACCCATTCCATTTCACCCACCAAGGTAGGCATCCTTTCACCTGTATATCCCTTTATCCATCCTTCACCCAGCCATGCATCCTATCAGCCACCTTTATGCATCCTTTCACCCATGCATCCTTTCTCCTTCCATCCTTCTTTTCCTTTTGCTATCAACCCATCATAGTTAAAGGTCTTTATGAAACTGTGTCTGCTGAGTTGCAGATAGAAGAGGCCATTGCTCAACTCCCACTGTATCTGCTAAAGAACAGTGTTTTCAACTGTTCACAAGTCTACAGTACACCCTTGCAGTGAGTCTATTATTAATTTTCAATAAGAAAGGAATATGACTTTCCACCTCCAGCCACTGCTGCTGGCTAACCCCCTTGTACCACTGCTGCATCTGCTACTTGGCTGGCGCTGTCACTGCTGGCCCCTGCACTGGTGGTTGGTGTAGCTCAAAAAAACCTTACACCTTTTTTAGATGCCAGATATGCTTCTCTCTATTATTCTTTTTATAGCAAAACAAAACCACACACATCATTACAATTCAGTTACAGCATCTTCTATCAAAATTCTCAGGTTGGACATTTTGTTGGTGGCAATTTTTGAAAAGTCTCAAGACAAACAAAAACCTTTTGTAATGGAGTGGCAGAGCTGTTGATGATATGAATTTTTGAAAAGAAATATAAGGGTGGACAACTGGGCATATGGTCTAGGTTAGCAAATGCAATGAGGCTATCCTCCACATACTTCCTTTCAGGCATGGTGCATGGTCATCACCAACTGCTGCTAATACACAACTTTGGGATGTACAACATGACCATGGCCACTCTCTTGTTTTACTAATTGAGCAGACACAATTAACTGAAAGCCTTCTTATCTCAAAAAACATGTGTATAATAGCTTACTTGGGCATGCATTCTTCATACCTGAGTAGAACTATATGACCAATGGGTTCACTGAGTCTTACAGTACCACCACTAGGCAGTCCACAATATATATAAGGGGAGAGGGAAACCTGACTGACAAAGCAGAAGAAAAAAAGCTACAGACAGACTAGTACAGAGACTGTTTGAAGGAAAGTACATAAACTTGAAATATAGGAAATAAGCAAATAGGATAATGCAGGGATATAGAGAATTTAGAAACTGATAGATCAAAGAGGATTTTGAAATAAATTAGGAAATGGGTAGAAATGTTAATTCAAAATAAGGAGTGGTAAAAGTATGGGAAATCAATTTTAATCTTACTACAGGAGGACTTATTGGGGCCAGCAGAGCCATCAGGAGAGGAACTTTTGGAGTCATCTCCAGCAGCTTCCTCTCTCCAAAAATATAGTTTTGCAGTAAAAGACAATTGCAATAACATTGAGCTTTTCTAAATCAGATCGACTAATAGTATCGCAAATCATCTATCCTACTCTAAATTTCCTAAACCTACCTAACCCTATTCCAAATTTACTAAAGTATATTTTGGAATTACTAATAATGTAAGTAAGTAAATGCTTTATTGTATAGTTAGTAAAAACCATTACAAAATATAAATACGACAATATACTAAGACACAAAGAATTTACACTACTGTAAACATGATAAAAGATAAAAAATGAAGATAAGAACGGATGACTTGCAACCGTAAGAAATAACATATTCCAAGTTCAACAGTTTGCTAATAATTTTTGCTTTTTCTCAAAAAGTTCAATGAATTTGATTGTCCTACAAATGAATTGTGGGTCTACTGTACATAAAGTTTGTATGACAGCGGACCGACATGTACGTGTTCCATACTCCTTGAACTTGGTTTTCAACCAATTCCGACGTTCCTGTATAAGAGCCGGGCATATACAAATCAGGTGGACAAAATCTACTGATAGATTGCAACAAAATATGTTTGGTTCTCATCTTTTTTGCAGTCTCTCAACCTCCATTTTTCATGGGCACATTTAAGTGCATAGATGAACACATGCATACACCATACACATCACTGGGAAATTGATTGCTTGACACTGACCGAGCTACAAAAAAATAAAGGCTCTAAGAACTGAATTGAGAGGATGCACTAAATTACTAATACTAACTACTAGTATCTTAGTGACAAGACAAAGTAGTCTCTGCATTACTTCTTACATGATTAGCCCAAGCCCGCACCAACAAGTACGATTAGGTAGCAGCAAGCACCTGTATAGAATAACGATCACATAATATTCGTAAACTTAACCTACCTGCGTGTGAACAGCTTGCTATTAGGGAAAAGAAGTATTAGCAATAGCATAGAACACAAATAATAATATTAATAATTACACTCTGAACCACGCAACCTCAACCCCTAGCAGGTCCAACAGTTCCTAGTCTCGGCCCAGGACGTCGGACCACGGGTGCATCATTTGCTGCTGGGTGCGCCAGCCCAGAGAGTATCGGTACACTGGCTGGCACACCCTCACACAGTGCTGCTGTCTCTCCAGGAGTTCGTACCTGGACCCATGCCTGCCACCTGCTACCAGGTTGGAGGGGAAGTGGCGCCGGACATAAAAGAGTAGCAGAGGCACTTACACCTCTGAAAGTAAGGCACCCCTTCCTCGAACCACCTTCCGCTCTTTTTTTGTGCTCTGCTCCGCCATAACACTGGGTAGAAGAGAGAAAAAAGGAAGTAAGACAAAGAAGAAAGGAAGGTAAAAAAAGGAAGTAAAATAAAAAAAGTACACAACTCACAAAAAAGCATACAAAACAGTACAATACAGTAAAATACACACTCACAAAGACAAATGGTAAGATAATAACTAAAAATGAGAGGATGACAAGTTTATAAGACAAAGATTAAATAGATTGAGAAATGATGAAAAAGTAGGCCCCAGCACCATAAGCAGAGTGAGAAATGCTCCCATGCGACAAACGTGGTGATGTTCACGCAAGAATTCTGACAAAAAAACATTTCTCATTGACGTATGGTGTAAATGTCATGCAAACAGGCAGGACATGGGAACTCCACCCAATCACAGAACTCTACATAGCACAGCAGAGTTTTTTTGCCACTTCGCGGAGTTCCACATAGCGTGGCTATGCAAACTCCACCTAAGCCTAGTTTGCTGTGCAGGATGATGCTGCGTTGCAGGTGTGGTGTTGGGCGTGGTGATGGGTCTGAGCTCCGCTGGCCACCAGAAGCCATTCCAGAGGGTGGTGTGTCTGCAGAAGATCAGATCTTCAATTTTGTCTCTATTGAGCTTCAGGCAGTGGTCCCTCATCCAGGCAGATATGTTATTCATACAGTTGTGGGAGTTGGTATTTGTCATGATCGGATCTTCTGGGAGCTAGAGGAGGAGTTGGGTATCGTCGTTGCAGGAGATGAAGTTGATGTTTTGTGATCTGGCGATGTCTGCAAGTGGTGTCATATAGATTTTGAAGAGGGTAGGACTGAGGATTGAGGCTTGGGGTACGCAGTAGATAGTGTGCTTGGGTTTTGAGGTGTAGAGAAGAAGGCGGGCTCTGTGTGTGTGTCCCATGAGAAAGGATGCCATCCATCTGAGTGCATTGTTTCTGATTCCAATCTGGCATAGTCGAACAATGAGTGGGTGGTGGGAGACGGTGTAAAAGGCTGTGGTCAAGCAGGATTTAGAGCACCTGATCTCCGCAGTGTGCAGATGTCGTCTGTTGTGGCAATCAGGGCTGTCTCGGTGCTGTGGTTGGCTTTAATACTTGATTGGGACGAGTCCATTAGGTTGTTCCTCTCTCAGTGTTCAGTGAGTAAGAGGTTGATGATCTTTTTTGGGACTTCAGTGGGGAAAACGAGCAAAGAGATGGGATGATAGTTCTGGAGCTCGCTGCGGACTACCGAAGGTTTTTTGAGAAGTGGTTTCACCTCCACGTGTTTTCAGGCATGAGTAAAGGTGTCTCTGGTTATGGAGGTGTTGAGGATGGTGGAGAGCTGGTTGCTGATCTTTTGTCTTCTGAGATTGAAAAACAGGTAGGGGCATGGGTCGGAGGTTGCTCCTGGGTGGATGGAGTTCATAAGCGTGGTTGTGTTCAGTGTGCTGATTTGTTCACATGCAGTCATCAAGTGGTTGGCAGCGGTATTTTATGGGATGTGGAGGAGGTCAGAGGACTGGCTATTAAAGTTTACATAGATGGTTGCTATCTTGTTGAGGAAGTGGTCAATGGAGGTGTTGCAGAGTTTCTGTGAGGAGTAGATCCAGTTTTCGGTGGCTGACATGCAGGTGAATTCTCTGACGATGGCAAAAAGTTCCTTGTTTTGATATGTACTTGTCTCGATCCCGCGGGTCAGGGCCTGATTTTTTTGCTGCTTTGAGCTTGTGTTGGTAGAAGGCAGCACACATGGTAAGAGGAAAAATCAAGGAGACATTAAGTTATTTCTCCGCTTTATACCTCATCATGGGCGGCATAAAGATTTAGGACTTCACTAGTTTTACATGTTTTTTTAAATCCGGGGCAACATCAAATTCCATGGGTGTTGCATGGGGATACCCATTGCAACACCCATGGAACACCTCCCAGACACGGAGCAAGGCGACACAGTAATTTGCGCTGCTTCACCTCCCTCATGATTTATGTGGCCCCTCAAAGCCATGCTAGGTGGCCTTGCGTGGCTTCATAAATCTTTATGAGAACCCTGTGTTACGCATGTACCACTTTATGTGATGCATAAATAAGCCCCTAAGTTTTTTTGATATATTTGTCTAATATAGTCTGTTTTTTACACACTCTGTAAGATCTGCTTAAAATGTATGTTTTATTTCACCTGCTGCAAGTTCAGTGAATTGAAGTAGAAATATTCAATCCATCAGCAAAACCACTAATTCTGAAATCAAATTTGAGCCTCTGTTTCTTTCATCATAAAAATCCTGAAATCATTGCTTTTGCTTCTTCAGCAATCTGCATTTACTTTTGTTTGGACATGATGTGTAAAAAGCAGTACTGGGCACAACAAATCCTCCATGAAATATTGCCATGTAAACATATTCAATGTTTTTCCCCGGTTTGCATATTATGTGAATAACTGTACGACTGGGCAGGAAATAATGAGAATATCACTATCACCCTTCCTCATTGTGCACAGCAGTGTTTAACATCTTTTTCTGAAACGTTTTTGTGCAGATAATAGAAGACAGCTGGGAAATTACATGTGCATGTTATAATGGTTGATGCACACTAGAGCTCTACAGGGATTTTTACAGCAAGGCAATTTACATTGGTGAAGTCCAATAGACAGTGCTATATGAATGCAAGTATATAGATTCAAAAGGAAACATCTTCAATTTTCATCAGTTGCAGTCATTAAACACCGTTCAGTGTTCACAAATAAAGATAAGATCAGTTTTATGAAACTCTGAAAGAAACAGTTAAAGAGAGTTAACATTTTAATGTTTCCTATAGAATGTTATTTTTTGGGGGATGACAGCCTGCACAAGGATCCTTTCCTGTGGGAAAACAAGCATTACAGTGCACTACATTTAAGAAACGATAATAACTTGCAGTGCCATCTGCTGCCTGAGTCTTTCCTGTGTATTCAGCATTCTAGGAAGTGTCTGTCTAAATATTCCATTGGAAAATTGTTCACCAAAGTTCGACTATTCAACAAGGAATACTTTACAAAATAAGAGGGCTGATTCACCAAGAGAATCTGAGACAACAGTCTAACTTTACGAACTTTTGATATTCACAGAAGTTATTTACGAGTTTTGGTATTCACAGAGTTAATTTATGAGTCATGTCTTTACGTCAGCAGTCGGGCCGAAATCTCCACACCAGGGCCGTAGCACACTAGCCCACTAGGTACCTCCAGTAAGTGCCACACAGCTGCATTGCTCAGAGGTGTAAAAAGGGGCATGGCCTGGACCACCTCTCTGCAACGCAGGCCTGTGGCGCTTATTGGAGGTTCTTGGTGGCCTAGTTGGCCCCCAGGGACCCTCAGGATTCAAATGAACTTAATCTTCAAACTTAAAATGGCCACAGGACGTGTTTACACAGTGGTGAAGGGAGGGGATGGGGCCTGATGTGACATGTGCAAACACGCCCTGTGAAGCATTTAATTTGGGGAAATAATTCCCCTTCAATCCTGAGAACCCATGGGGGTCAACTAGTCCACCAGGTGCTTCCAGTAAGCGCCATTGCGCTGCGTTGCAGAGAGGTAGTCCAGGCCGTGCCCATTTTTGCACCTCTATGTAACGCAGCTCTGTGGCGCTTACACGAGATACCTGGTGGGCTAGTTGTACCCAAGGGACACTCAGGATACAAGGGGACATTATCCAACAAATTAAAACGGCCAAGGGCTGTGTTTGCACATGTCAGCTCAGCCCCCCCCCCTCCCTTCACCTGTGTGCAAACGTGCCCTGTGGAGCGTTTTAAAAGGTAGTTTTAATCCCCCTGCCCAATTATATACTAGGGGCTTACAGAGGAGGTCATGCTAATAACAGGGGTACCCCAATGCATAGTGTTCCCTAGTGTATGTAGGTATTTTAACTGTATTCTAAGTGTCTTTTAGCATAGCACTGGCTCTAGGACTGGTTAGTCAGAGTCAGTTACCAGCAGTACCCATCTGAAAAAGTTGCGGGTACAGGATGATTTTGCAACCTCTTTCTGCTCCTCTGTTTGTTCTTTCTGCATGTCTTCCTTCTTCCTGTACTTTTCTTCATCTTTGAGGACTTCTGTTGCTTCTTTCTGCATTTCTTTTTCTTCTTTCTGTGTGTTTTTTCTTCTTTCTTCACATGTCCTACCTCTGTAAGCATAGTTAAAAACTACCATTTAAAACACCTTAGAAATTAACTGAAAAAACCATAGGTTTCAGGCACTTTATAGTTACAAATTAGCATTTAAAAGACCATTGAAATTCACTGAAAAAAACATGGGTTTCAGGCACATTATAGTTAGGAATTAGCATTTAAAAAACCTTAGAAATTCACTGAAAAAAACATGCAAATTGTGCCTTTAAAGTGCAAGAATGCAAAGGTGCAAAATACGCAAAATACGCAACAATGGTGCAAAATGCAAGCAAATGTATTGTATATACACACGTAGCAGCTATATTCTGAAACTAATTCATACAGTTTAACTAATACACGGTCTGAATTCTTTACAATTTTTCAACAAATGTTAAAATATGTCAAATTACAAGCTCATTTCATAAAACCCGAAATTACTTCGAAAGATCTGTTGCCTATGTAAAAAATCATGAAAGCTGGTCAAAAGTGAAGAAAGTGCAAATAATAATAGAATAGCAACACAAGCGAGGAAAGGAAACAAACAGAAACAGAAAAATGATGTTAAAACAATCATCATATGTGTGTGTCATCATATTGACATATACACATTAAATTCAGCTACTCCCCTAAATCTTTCGAATACTATATCCATGGTGTAAGTTTTAGGTATATCTAATAGGTCAACTTTCACCTAAATTATAATGCACATAATGATGAAAGGAACCTTGCTGAGGGATTCATTAGATGTGTAGAGCCGGAACGCTCCAACATCTGAGGAAGAGATTTTTAATTTTCTTCTTTCTTTTTTTCTTTTTTTCTCTTCACTCTTTTATTTCCCTCTTTATCTCTTCACTTTCCTGAACTATACCCTTTTAAAAATTCGAAAGACAAACTAGGAGAAAAACAAAAACAAACAAAACACAAAAGGAACAGATTAATTCAGTGACTGAATAAATAATCAACTCTCAAATAATATTGATGAGGATACAGGTTAAGTACAAGAACTGATCAGTGAAAAAGCTTCGATTGACAGGATTGCCAATGCACACACTGTGATTCTTAATCAAATATTGCAAGAATGTTAAAATAATGTTTTTGTACAGTTTTGGCCTACAACTACTCATATAAAATTATGTAAGTCCTCAGTGTTGTTTAACCCTGTTGGGGCTTTGCTATCGGATTCGAGTATGTATTTGGTTTCGAGTTGTCGTAATGCCTTCTCTCTGTTGCCCCCTCTTCGCTGTGCGGGGACACTGTCGACAACAAAGTATTTCAGGCAACTGAGATCATTGTTGTGTTGTTTTTTGAAATGACGTGCTACTGGGTAGCTGGAGTCATTATTCACAATTGCCCTTAAATGCTGTAAAATTCTGACATGGGCTTGTAATTTGGTGCTCCCAATGTAGTTCAAGCCACATGTACAGAAAAGGACATAAACCACGAATTCAGATCTACAAGTAAAGTGACCCTTGATTTGTCTGGGGTTAGCACTGAATGGGACAGCGTATTCAGTAGTATTTTGACCAAATTTACACGCTCTGCAACTGGTACATTTGAAGAACCCATTTTTGGGTTTTAACCACGAACAGCTTGTATGGCTTAGGGTGTTAGGTCTCATGAGCTCTCCTTTCATGGTTCTTGCCCTTCTAAATGTCAATACTGGTTTAGAGGGTAGCGTTGGGGCCAAAACACCATCCGTTAGCACAATCGGCCAATTTTTATTAACAATGGCCCTGATCTTGTGGTGCTGTTTGTTAAATGTCGTAATCAAACGTGGTACATTGGAGATTGCGCTATCGGGGATATCAACTGAATTATGTTGGCTCATGTCCACCGATTTGTCTTTGAGCAGTGAGTCCCTGGGGATGGATTCCACTTTCTCATAGGCTTCCCTGAGGATCCCCTCAGAGTAACCTCTTTGCCTCATCCTACTCATTGCCTCCTCTGAGCATTTGGCTCTCTCCTCTGGTAAACTACAAATACGTTTGATGAGGAGGAGTTCCCCGTAGGGAATGCTTTTTATGAGGTGTGGTGGGTGGGCACTGCTGGCATGTAAAATAGAGTTGCAAGCAGTGGGCTTTCTGTACAGACATGTTTCTATTTGGTTCTCGATAATCGTGATTTTGGTGTCTAAAAAATCGACTGATGTATTGTCTATATTAAAAGTGAATTTAAGATTAAAAGTATTGTTGTTTAAAACCTCAATAAAATTTATCACACTTTCACGATCACCTTTCCAAACCATAAAAACATCGTCAATATATCTAAACCACTTTGCAATTTTGGATCTAAACACATTAGCATGGGTTCCCATGAGAACCTGCTCCTCCCACCAGCCAACATGCAAGCAGGCATAGCTGGGGGAGAAGCAAGCTCCCATGGCGACTCCCCTCTTTTGGGAATACAAGTCATTTTCAAACATAAAATAGTTATTGTTCAATGCCCAGTGAATAAGTTCTAAAAGCATAGCATTGTGACTGTAAAATTTGATGTGTCTGCAGTCCAAGTAATGTTTAATGGCAGCAATTCCTGTGTCGTGTTCTATGCTAGTATACAAAGACTCTATATCTAGAGTCACCAACAAGTAATCCTCACGCCATTGAATTTTAGCTAGTTTCCTGATAAAGTCACCAGTGTCCTTAACGTAAGTAGGTAAATCACGAACTAATGGCTGCAAAAAATAGTCCACATACTTACTCGCATTTTCACTGATGCTCCCAATAGATGAAATAATGGGTCTGCCTGGTACCGGCTTCACTCCTTTGTGGATTTTTGGTATCAGGCGAAATTTGGGAATAACCGGAAACTCATTGTAGAGAAAATTAAATTCATGGCTTGAAATTAATCCCTGCCTTTTGTAAGCGTGTAACATTTTCTTCAGGGATTCCTTTGACGTATTGTATATTTTCATGCTGATTTTTTCATAGCACTTAGTGTCCGAAAGTTGCCTTTTCACTTCAGTTCTGTATTCTTCCTTGGGCCAAATGACAACATTGCCCCCCTTGTCAGACATGCAAATTACTAGGCCAGGGTTGTTGTTCAATTTTTTAATCAAATTCTTGTATTGTAAATCCTGTTGTTTTATTGTCTTGCTGTTGGAACTTGTGGCCCGATAAAGATCTTTTAAATCGTTGGTCACCATCTCTTGGAAAATATCGATAGCGTCCTTGGGCATCATATATATATATATACGCATTCAAATACATATACACATATATATCTTGTACAAATAGAAACTGTCCAAAAGTAAATGAAGATCCACGAGCGACGCCGATCTGCAGTATTCAAGGTATTTATTTCAGGCAGTAACAATTTCGCGTTTTGACCACCATATCTCTCCCCCTCACAAATGGAGGAATATATATGTATAGTTCTGGACAGTTTCTATTTGTACAATATATATATGTGTATATGTATTTGAATGTGTATACTACTGCACATTGGGAAGTTTCTTTGATATATATATATATATATATATATTCACAGAAAAAAACATAGGTTTCAGGCCTGATATAGTTAAGAATTAGCATTTAAAAAACCTTAGTAATTCACTGAAAAAACAATAGGTTTTAGGGGTGTTATAGTTAGCTGGACATTTCACTCGAACAAAACCATTGAAATTCGTCCGATATAGTTAGTTGTACTAACTACATCTCGCGCGCCCGCAATCCACTGCTGATGATGTCACATATTACAACTTTCATGACATGGTCAGTAACAGTTCTAAGGTTTTTTAAATGCTAATTCCTAACTATATCAGGCCTGAAACCTATGGTTTTTTCAGTGAATTTCTAAGGTTTTTAAATTCTAATTCCTAACTATATCAGGCCTGAAACCTATGATTTTTTCAGTGAATTTCAAAGGTTTTTTAAATGCTAATTCCTAACTATATCAGGCCTGAAACCTATGGTTTTTTCAGTGAATGTCAAAGGTTTTGTAAATGACAATTTTTAATGTATTAATTGTTATACTGATTTTTTTTAAATACTGATTTACTACATTTTTTAAACTGTTTATTTTTAGATATTTTATTTTTCTAATTGCATTATACATTACAATACAAAATATACTCTCTCAGAATGAATTACTTTAGTTTAAATACTTTACAAATAGGCAATAGACTTTTAAGTACAGTAGTTACAGTTGTTGCAATGGGCAACACAATTTCAAACACAAAGCAACATTGAGCTCAATGTGAGTTTCTAGTCAAATGCAATTAGTTACTTTATGGATTTCTTTTCTAACCACAGGACTGGATCCTGTAAACAGTTGAGTAAAAGCGTTTTGGTTTCAGTAGTGATTTTTAAGGATTATTATTGTATTTTAAAAGTTGACACTTAGAAAGTATTTCACATAGACTCACCTATGTTATCCTAGGGCAGAAAATTCACTTAGCCGGTAAGTAGTGTTATCTTTACTTTTTCTTACTCAGTGGTGGATCCTAGATCCAGCACAGGCGAATCTCCTGTAAACAGTTGAAAGAAGGTCTTTAAATCATACAGAAGATTTTTTAGGAATATTTTTAGTTTGTGAAAATAGACACTTAGAAACTTTTCTGCTTAAAAGCACACAATGGATTCCTATGGAAGGAAATACAAGGTACTGGTAAGTATGCTTAGAAATACTTTTCAGGGTCAGTGCTGGTCTAAAAGATGCAGCACTGGGTTCTCTCCTGATAACAGGTGAGTAAATCGGAATTCGTAGTTCGGCTGCTTTTAGAGGAATATTTGTATGTTTCAAAAATGGACACTTAAAAACTTTTCTGCTGAAAACCACACAATGGATTCCTATGGAAGGAAATACAAGTTACTGGTAGGTACGCTTAGAATTACTTTTCAGGGACAGTGCTGCTCTAAAAGATGCAGCACTGGGTTCTCTCCTGATAACAGATGAGTACATCGGAATTCGTAGTTCGGCTGATTTTAGAGGAATATTTGTACAACGGTGAACGAAGGGGGCGGGGCCTGAGGTGACATGTGCAAACACGCCCTGTGGGGCGTTTTAAGTTGGGGAATTAATTCCTCTTCAAGCCAAACGTCCCCTGGGGGCCAATTAGCCCACCAGGTACCTCCAGTGTGCGCCAGGGAGCTGCATTGCAGAGAGGTGTTCAAAGGCCACGCCCCTTTTTACACTAAACCCCATATACACTACCCCCAGCATGACCCCCTACACTACACAAACAACACTACACTACCCTAAACACTAAATCACTACCGCCAGCATGACCCCCTACACTACTCGAACACCACTGCACTACACTAAAACACTACTCCCAGCACGACCCCCTACACTACCAAAATACCAGTGCACTACCCTAAACTGTAAATCTACCCCAGCACTACCCCCTATACTACCTGAACACCACTGCACTACATAAACCCTAAATTACTACCCCCAACACAACCTCCTACACTACCCAAATACCACTGCACTACCCTAAACCCTAAGTCTACCCCCAGGACGACACCCCACACTACCCAAACACAACTGCAATACCCTAAGCCCTAAAACACTACCTCCAGCATGACCCCTATACTACCTGAACACCACTGCACTACCCAAAACCCTAAAACACTACCCCCCAGCACAACCCCCTACACTACCTGAACACCACTGCACTGCCCAAGACCCTAAAACCTCACCCCCAGCACGACTCCCTACACTTCCCGAACACCACTGCACTGCCCTAAGACCTAAAACACCAACACCAGTACGACCCCCTACACTACTCAAACACCACTGCACAACACTAAACCCCATATACACTACCCCCAGCACGACCCCCTACACAACCCACACACCACTGCACTACCCTAAACCCTAAATCCCTACCCCAGCACGACCCCCTATACTACCAAAACACCACTGCACTACCCTAAACCCTAAAACCCTACCCCCAGCATGACCCCCTACACTACCCAAACACCACTGCACTGCCCTAAACCCTAAAACACTACGCTATCACGTTCCCCTACAATACACAAACACCACTGCACTGCCCTAAATGCTAAACACTACCCCCAGCATGACACCATACACTACCCAAACACCACTGCACTACCCTAAACCCTGAAACACCACACCCTGCATGACCCTGTGCACTGCCCGAACACCACTGCTCTGCCCTAAACCCTAAAACAACATCCCCAGCACAACCCCCTACACTGCCCAAACACTACTGTTCTGCCCTACACCCTAAAACACCACTCCCAGCACGACCCTTTACACTAGCCGAACACCACAGCACTGCCCAAAACCCAAAAACACCACTCCCAGCACGCCCCCTTCACTACCTGAACACCACTGCACTGCCCTAAACCCTAAAACCTCACCCCCAGCATGACCCCCTACACTACCCGAACTCCACTGCACTGCCCTAAGAACTAAAACACCAACACCAGCACGACCCCCTACATTACCCAAAGACCACTGCACTACCCTAAACCCTAAACACGACCCCCAGCATGACCCCTACACTACCCAAAGACCTTTGCACTACCCTAAACCTTAAACCACGACACCCTACACTACACAAACACCACTGCCCCACAGTAAGCTCTAACAATCTACTCCCAGCACGACTCCCTACACTACACAAACACCACTGCACTACCCTAAACCCACAAACACTACCCCCAGCATGACCCCCTATGCTACCCAAACACCACTGCACTACCTTAAACCCTAAAACACTACCCCCAGCAGTACCCCCTAAACTACCCAAACACCACTGCCCTACACTAAACCCTAAAACAATACCCCCATCATGACCTCCTACACTACACAAACACCACTGCACTGCCCTTGACCCTAAAACACTACCCCAGCACGACCCCTACACTACCCAAACACCACTGCACTACCCTAAATCCTAAAACACTACCACCATCCCTACCCCCTACACTTCACAAACACCACTGCACTGCCCTAAACGCTAAAACACTACCCCCAGCACGACGCCCTACACTACCCAAACACCACTGCACTACCCTACAGCCTGAAACAACACCCCCTGCATGACCCCCTGCACTGCCCAAACACCACTGCTCTGCCCTAAACCCTAAAACAACATCTCCCAGCACGACCCTCTACACTACCCATACACCATAGCACTGTTCTAAACCCAAAAACACCACCCCCAGAACGACCCCCTACACTTTCCGAACACCACTGCACTGCCTAAACCCTAAAACCTCACCCCCAGCCTGACCCCGTACACTACCCGAACACCGCTGCACTGCCCTAAGACCTAAAACACCAACACCTGCACGATTCCCTACACTACCCAAAGACCACTGCACTGCACTAAACCCTAAAACACGACCCCCAGCATGACCCCTACACTACCCAACGACCACTGCACTACCCTAAACCCTAAAACACTACCCCAAGCATGACACCCTATGCTACCCAAACACCACTGCACTACCCTACAGCCTGAAACACCACCCCCTGCATGGCCCCCTGCCTGCCCGAACACCACTGCTCTGCCCTAAACCCTAAAACAACACCCCCAGCACGACCCCCTACACTGCCCGTACACCACTGCTCTGCCCTAGACTCTAAAACACATCTCCCATCACGACCCTCTACACTACCCATACACCACAGCACTGTCCTAAACCCAAAAACACCACCCCAGCACGACCCCTACACTACCCGAACACCACTGCACTGCCTAAACCCTAAAACCTCACCCCCAGCATGACCCCCTACACTACCCGAACACCACTGCACTGCCCTAAGACCTAAAACACCAACACCAGCACGATCCCCTACCCTACCAAAAGACCAGTGCACTGCCCTAAACCCTAAAAACGTCTCCCAGCATGACCAATACACTACCCAAAGACCACTGCACTACCCTAAACCCTAAAACACTTCCCCCTACACTACACAAACACCACTGCACTACCCTGAACCCTAAAACACTACACCAAGCATGACACCCTACGCTACCCAAACACCACTGCACTACCCTAAAACTAAAACACTACCCCCAGCAGTACCCCCTACACTACCCAAACACAACTACACTACCCTAAACCCTAAAACACTACCCCCAGCATGACCCCCTACACTACACAAACAACACTGCACTACCCTAAACCCTAAATCACTACACCCAGCACGACCCCCTACACTACTCGAACACCACTGCACTACCCTAAACACTAAATCTACCCCCAGCATGACCAGTGCACTACCCTAAACTGTAAATCTACCCCAGCACGACCCCCTACACTACCTGAACACCACTGCACTACATAAACCCTAAATCACTACCCCCAGCACAACCCCCTACACTACCCAAATACCACTGCACTACCCTAAACCCTAAATCTACCCCCAGCATGACCCCCTACACTACCCAAACACAACTGCACTACCCTAAACCCTAAAACACTACCCCCAGCATGACCCCTACACTACCCAAACACCACTGCACTACCCTAAACCCTAAAACACTACCCCCAGCACGACATCCTACACTACCCAAACACCACTGCACTGCCCAAAACCCTAAAACCTCACCCCCAGCACGACTCCCTACACTTCCCGAACACCACTGCACTGCCCTAAGACCTAAAACACCAACACCAGCACGACCCCCTACACTACCCAAAGACCACTGCACTACCCTAAACTCAAAAACACGACCTCCAGCATGACCCCTACACTACCCAAAGACCACTGAAATATGCTAAACCCTAAACATGACCGCCAGCATGACCTCTACACTACCCAAAGACAACTACACTACCCTAAACCCTAAAACACGACCCCATACACTACACAAAAACCACTGCCCTACAGTAAACCCTAAAATTCTACCCCCAGCATGACCCTTTATACTACACAACCACCTCTGCACTACCCTCAACCCAATAAAACTACCCCAGCATGACCCCCTACGTTACCAAAACACTACTGCACTACTCTTAAAACCTAAAACACTACCCTAAGCAGTACCCCCTACAACACCCGAACACCACTGCACTTTCCTAAATGCTAAAACACTACCCCAATAGTACCCAATACACTACCCAAACACAACTGCACTATCCTAAACCCTAAAACACTACCCCCAGCACTACACCTTACACTACCCAAACACCACTGCACTACACTAAACCCCATATATATTACCCAACACGACCCCCTACACTACACAAACAACACTGCACTATCCTAAACCCTAAAACACGACCCCCAGCATGACCCCTACACAACCCAAAGACCACTACACTACCCTAAACACTAAACACAACCCGAGCATGAACCCTACACTACTCAAAGACCACTGCACTACTCAAAACCCTAAAACATGACCCCTTACACTACACAAACACCACTGCCCTACAGTAAACCCTAAAAATCTACCCCCAGCATGACCCCCTACACTACACAAACACCACTTCATTACCCTAAACCCTAAAACACTTCCCCTACACTACACAAACACCACTGCACTACCCTAAACCCTAAAACATTACCCCAAGCATGAAACCATACGCTACCCAAACACCACTGCACTACCCTTAAACCCTAAAACACTGCCCCCAGCAGTACGCCCTACACTACCCAAACACCACTTCACTTCCCTAAAATCTAAAACACTACCCCCAGCAGTACGCCCTAAACTACCCAAACACAACTGCACTACCCTAAACCCTAAAACACTACCCCCAGCATGACCTCCTACACTACCCAAACACCACTGCACTACACTAAACCCCATATACACTACCCCCATCATGACCCCCTACACTACACAAACAACACTGCACTACCCTAAACCCTAAATCACTACCCCTAGCACGACCCGCTACACTACTCGAACACCACTGCACTACCCTAAACTCTAAAACACTACTCCCCGCACGACCTCCTACACTACCAAAACAGCAGTGCACTACCCTAAACTGTAAATCTACCCCAGCACGACTCCCTACAGTACCTGAACACCACTGCACTACACTAAACCCTAAATCACTACACCCAGCATGACCCCCTACACTACCCAAATTTCACTGCACTACCCTAAACCCTATATCTACCCCCAGCATGACCCCCTACACTACACAAACACCACTGCACTACCCTAAATGCTAAAACACTACCCCCAGCACGAACCCCTATACTACCCAACACCACTGCACTACCCTAAACCCTAAAACACTAACCCAGCACAAACCCCTACACTACCAAAACACTGCTGCCCTACCCTTAACCCTAAAACACTACCGGCAACATGACCCCCTATACTACCCAAACACCACTGCACTACCCTAAACCCTAAAACACTACCCCAGCATGAACCACTACACTACCCAAAGACCACTGCACTACCCTAAAACACTACCCCCAGCACGAACCCCTACACTACCAAAACACTGCTGCCCTACCCTTAACCCTAAAACACTACCGGCAACATGACCCCCTATACTACCCAAACACCACTGCACTACCCTAAACCCTAAAACACTACCCCCAGCACGAACCCCTATACTACCCAAACACAACTGCACTACCCTAAACTCTAAAACACTACTCCCAGCACGACCCCTCACACTACCAAAGCATCAGTGCACTACCCTAAACTGTAAATCTACCCAAGCAACACCCCCTAAACTACCTGAACACCACTGCACTACATTAAACCCTAAATCACTAACCCCAGCATGACCCCCTACACTACCCAAATACCACTGCACTACCCTAAACACTAAATCTTTCCCCAGTGATGAGTACAAGCCCCAGCTAGGCCCGCAAATACAAGGGTTCGCCCTCCTGTGTACGAAAACTAGAAGGAAGTTGGCACGGAAACTGCAAATACAAAGACAGAGTTTATTAACCCTAAGGGTGGTCCTACAACCTACACAACACTCTTCAGTATTGCATAGAGTAGCACAAAGAACTTGCGTACACGGTCCCCTTTTATACACAACAGAGGGGCTCATAAGTGGGTGGATACAACATAGAGCAAAATTCATTACCATTTATGGATATTTTCGATACAGGATCAATATATGGGCGGAGTTAACAATTTCCTGAGCCCGCGAAAACATGGTCAAACAAGGACTAACTGATAACAGATGTGGTCAAGTCTGGGCATGCGCCAGACGGACAAAGGAGCTATTTATAGACTGTTACTTGGCAGATTACAAGAGCAACTAGCGAAGAGGTAGGACTCTTCTCGTGCAAAGCCCGTGGAGACATGGCAATACAAAATGGAGTCCGGACATTGGTCAACATAAGACAAGAAACACGTTTTTACTGTAGAGAATTCATGTCTTCAGTGGATGCTTAATCATATCGCTGTTTTAGTTTTCAACAGACGACCCTTTCAGCATTTACTGAAGACATTCGGCTTATTAGGATAATCATCATATATGTCAATTTTCATCATCTCTTCCACCTCCTTGTTTAAGTTTTTCTGATAGGTGACATTGGCAATAGCTTTCTTATCAGGAATACAAAATGACACACATAAAGAACAAACTAAGGGACCACACTGAACACAAATGCAGCAGGAAAACAGAACTGCTACAATAATACAGAGACCAGTTAAGACTTTCCATCCCCATGTAGTGATCAATGCCCAAAACCATCCAGAAAAGGTCCAAGTGCCATTTTCTGTATGAATCTCAGCTGCGATTTTATGCAATTTATTAATAGCGTTATAGACTGATGGCGTGTGGTCAGGAATAAATACACAACAACTACTTCCGATAATTCTACATGCTCCACCTCTGTCTGCTAACATAACATCTAATACCATACGATTCTGTAACGCAACAATTCTAGTGATTTGCAATTCTTCCGTAAGATTCCCAAGAGCAGCAGCAGCTTGATTCGTTACAGCCTCTACAACTCTTGTTAATCGTCGAACCTTCCTACTATTTAGGGCAGCTCCAACAAAGAAAAACAATCCTAAGTTAAAATCAACATACTGCTGTAAGCTAGTGTCGGTTTGGTCGACATCGTCAATAGATAGAGTATGTTTATACCTATTTACAGTTACATTGTTCAATAACTTCAAATCTTTATGATAGGATGCAGGTGCTAAAAATACAGGGGCTAATAGGAACGCTACATAACATACTCCGGCCAGCCGGCGGGTAAGCGGTAATAACCTTTATTCCCACATACGAAGTACGTATTATGGGAAGCTAAGAAAGTACTATTATTTAATCCATCTATATTCAAAACAATAATACAATCACTAACACCAACAGGAATATGACCGACACTCTGGACACACAGGTCCGCTTGAGCTTGCGTCACTTGAATTACAAATTTTTCATTTCCAACAATGTCTCTGGTGTTCGTGAAGATGTAGGTGGTTGATTCGTTATCTGGTCGATATTCTTCCCACTCCCATATTGTCCCATTAGCTTGTGGATAGCCTTCTTTATCTTGATGACATTCCTTATTAAGTCAAAAAAGTAGTCGTCCCACTGTAGGTTTCCGTGTGGCAAAAAGCAAAGTGTACCATGCTCTACAAGAGCCATTATGAGAGAAAGGAAGAGGTATAAACGGCGTTCCTCCTTTCTTCTGATGAGCTGGCATCATACCACATATCCAACAGTTCGTAGCATTTGTAGCAACATGGGTATGATGCAACATCTGGATAAAAGTATTATTCAAGTAAGACTGACGATGCTTCAATTCTTGATACGGAAGGGTGTAAAAGTAGTGCTCCTCAGGCACTGGAGTGGTCATTTCATTTCATTTAAATCTTTATTTCGACGCATTTGTGTCATAAAAGAGCAATAAAAACATTTGTTATCTTACATTTTAACATTTGCTAGCACAGAAAAAATAATAAAAAAAAAGCAGTAAAAAAAAAGTCAAATAAGCTAACCTATTCGTATATATCCATAGCATCCGTGTATACAATATCTAATTTCATAATCTTTGTCAAACACATTTTACCCGGGCGGAAAGTTTACAAGGTTAAAAATACAATTTAACAATAAATATAATTTAAAAACTATTAAAATAGTATTAAATCAGTAACCGCTAGGACATTTTTTATATAAAAAGAATTCTTAAAAATTCATATGAAATTCATAAAAAGCAACAACCACATATACCTAGTTGGATAATAAAGCAACAATTACATGTTTTAATATCATGGTCTTTTTGAAAATATCAAATAATGTATCTCCTCGATTTATCTTTTTCTTTAAAAATGTAGACCCAACTTTATTCTAATAAAATTAGCAGCGAGAAGAAACCTACTAACTCCAAAAACTATCACCTGGCTGGTGTCAGTTTTTAAAATTCTGCCAGCCTCCTTGTAGGATCTAGAACCTATTTTATGGCAGAGTGGTACTATCCACTTTTTCCTTGGTATTACATAGCTGGAGCAGAATAGAAGTATGTGTAAATCATCTTCCTTAGTACCATGAGTACATGAAATACAGAGATCACTTCCTGATTTCGCCCAGCTTTTTTCAAGGGCCTTAGTTCTAAGGGTACCATATCTAAATTTTAGGTACAAGGTTTTTGATAAAGGCGGATGGATCTCGTCTAAAAATGGTTCAAAAGATGCGACATCCTTAAACAATAGGAAGTTTTCAGTTAGCGGTCCATGAATTCTTGCATATACTAATTCGTTGCTCACATATGACCAGAAAGATGATTTAACAATTTTCTTGGAGCACGAATTCATAGCCTCAGGATCATTCCAAAAATGGGCTAATCCAATTGTGCCTAACCAAATTCTTACATGCTTGAACCAATAAACTTTGTTACAATTATCAAGATCCATAACTTCTTTCAGGCCGTTCTTGTAATTGAGTAGTTCTGGGGTCGTCCACAATCTAACCCACAGCAATAATGGTCTCAATATTGCATGTTGATCTGTTCGTTTCAGGTTTAGATCCAAAAGAAGTGGTGTTAAAGGGGTATTTGTAGGTATTTTTATCAACCCCCTAAGAAACTTGTTCTCAAGGTTTTCAAATGTATGTCTACATACAGGACCCCATAATTCCGCCCCATATAATACTGCTGATTGGACTTTGTACTTGAAAATCTCTAACGCAGGGGTCACTGCCTTATTCAAGCATTCTTTGTGTCTCTTAAGAATTGGTAGACAGTTTTGTTTGAAGATGATCTTATTCTTTTCTAGCTGCGATCTCCAAGCTAAGGAAGAGTCTATAGAGACACCTAAATATATAAAATTCTGCACATAATCAAGCTTCTGGCCATTTAACATTAAATTTTTCTTGAAGTTCCTATGTGGGCTCAGTGCCATGTATTTCGTTTTTTTAGTATTGATTTCTAGGCCCTTCAAGGAACAGTA
Organism: Triturus cristatus; assembly: GCF_964204655.1. Lineage (NCBI taxonomy): Eukaryota > Metazoa > Chordata > Amphibia > Caudata > Salamandridae > Triturus > Triturus cristatus. The sequence goes on along the minus strand of NC_140588.1, from coordinate 850,869,427 downwards.
CGACTGGAATCTATTTAACAGATTTTGAAGGCCCCGTGGTGTTTGGGAAATGAGAATGGTGTCATCTGCAAACAAAAGGGAAGAAACCCGTTCACCCCCTAGTCTTGGAGCGTCGTTATCACTACACTCCATGTAAGATGGTATATCGTTAACAAACAGGGAGAATAGGGTTGGCGCCAGTACACACCCCTGGCGTACTCCTCTTTTTATGGGGATAGCTTTTGTGAGTTCCCCAGTAGGACCCCACCTCACCTTTGCATAGTTGTCCATATGTAGTCCAATAACCAATTTTAGTAGACCTAGCGGGATCCCCTGGGATTTCAATGATTCCCATAAAAGGTCTCGCGGTATAAGGTCAAATGCGGCCCGTAAGTCTACGAATGCCACATACAAATGACCTTTACGAATAACGACGTATTTCCAATACAGACAACAGAGCCTTAGGACTTGGTCAATGGTTCCTGTTTTTACTCTGAAACCTGCCTGATATTTCGTTAAAATTTGTTCTTCTTCCAACCAGGTATTTATGCGGTTTAGTATATGCCTAGCATAAATTTTTTGGGTAATATCTAAAAGACTTATGGGACGATAGTTAGCAGGATTGCTTCTATCGCCCTTTTTAAAAATAGTAATAATTTCCGCCCCGTTCCATGTGTCCGGAATTGTCTCCCCAGCAGCAACAATGTTGCACAGATGATTAAGGTAAGGAACCCAGACATCTAGTTCATGCTTGAACAGATCACCTGGTACTTTGTCCAGCCCAGGAGCTTTCCCATATTTGACAGAGTTGATAGCTATTTTTGTTTCCACCAAATCAAAAACTATACGTGTAGATTCAGCCTCTGTAAGCAACACAGCATGATCTTCCTGCACTGCATTAGCAGTCCCTTGGGCGGCGTACAGGTTCGTAAAATGGTCTATCCAGGTTGCTTCATCAAGATAAACTTCTCTCGAACCTTTCTCTCTTTGGTTACCCTTAGCCACTGTTTCCCAAAATAGCTTTTGGTCCTTCATTTTAGCTGCCATCAGCATACCGGACCATAATTCCTCATCCCATGAACACTTTGCATTGGTCAGCACCTTATTATATAATTTCCTATTTTCTTTAATTACCATAGCATTTTTACTTTTGACCGAATCTATCAAAGCTGATTTTGCTGTTCGGCATTCTTTGTTGAACCATGGTTTACCTGTAGGCTGCAGCTTCACAGCACCCATTCCTTTTTTTGGTCTTCTAGTCATGAGTTCTAATAGTTCATTAAAGAACTCTTTATGTAATTTAAGAAGTAAACCGGGTTCGCTTTCGGAGGGATTATAGATGTCAAATACATTAGTAAGGCAATTATAAATATTTGCCACTAGATCTTCTTGTCCCAGTATGTATGCCCATTTAACGGACCGACGATTATTACTTAATATAACATTATCTGGGACAGGTTGGTGTCCTCCCTCATCTACTTCCAGACCCAGTATTAAGCTCTTTGCAAAGCTGACTTCCAAGGAATGGTGATCACTATCAAATCTATCTTTGACCATCAAGTCTTTTGTATATGGCCATAAGTCCATGGAAATAATAACATAATCAATTAAACTTTGGCAATTACGTCTCGTGAAAGTAGGTACCTTGGGACTATCAGAAGGAAAACGCCCATTACATGCCCTCAGTCCATGACTTACCAGTACCCTTGTAATTTGGAAAGCTAGGGTAGAACCTGCAACTGTCCCATTACTAGATAAGGATGGTATGCCATTAGCATTATCTTCATCCTCATACAATTTATTCATTCCGACAATGGGTTCAAAGTTGCAGTTCATATCCCCACATATTATCGTGCTTGCTTCCGGGTCCAGCGTATCCAGTATTGATTCTAATTTGTCAATACATGGTGACTCCTTATATGATGGGCATGGTCGATTATATATATTAAAGAGATGGATCATCCGATTATCAATGGTAACCATTTTTAAACCGAGTATATCTAAGGAATCGGTTCTTAATTGCTGTATGGCTATATTAATGGACACACTAACCCATATTATTAGCCCTCCTGATGGACGACCTCTTACTGATGGAACTGCTTCCAACTGATACGTTCTATATCCAACCCTATGCCTAGCTGTCGTAGCCCATGTTTCTTGTAGAACACATATTTCAAAGGAGTTTATATAAAGGTTCCATTCGGGGTCACTTGTTTTTGAACCCACTCCTGCAACGTTCCATGAAACAATCCTGGCCATAGAAGGGCCTTGATTTGAGCTGCAGCTAGCAGCCGATGAAGATTTACCTAATCTTCTCGGTTTTCCTGACCTATTGCTATTAGGATCATTTGCCTCTTGATGCTTTGTTTGTTCCACTTTGGGTGTGGGTTCAGGAGCTTCCAAGGGTTTTTTTTTAGATATAGTATTTCCCCCCTGTATACCAGTTGATAGTAATTGAAGTGAACCATTTGAATAATCAGGTGTCCTAAGGGGACTTATTAAAGCCACGGGTGAATTTACGGGTGAAACAAATGGACAGGGTGTGGATTTGTGTCCTTCCCCATGTATTGGGAGTCAATCAATGCCCTCCAGTCCACTAAACCTATTGTAACAAGAAATTAAAGGTTGAGTGTACTGTGGGCCCATCCATTCTCTGTGATACTGAGAGTTGGCATGTTGGGGCCTCCCTGCCCTACGTTGTATTAAAGTCCAGCCATCATCCCCCTCCCTTTCCCATCTTTTAAGATATGTGTTCCCGAAAAATTCACACCCAATTCCACCCCTATCTGGATTTGAGTCCCTTAACCAGCTCCATGCATTATCTTGGTGTTCCGTTGGTGGATAAAAATAAGCCAGGGGTCTTGCTACAATCAATGAACCATTGTTCCTTGGGACTCCCGAACAGATATGTCCTACTGACCGAGGGTCCTCAAATGATACAATCACACAGTCCCCTTGTATTTTTTTCCTATTATGGCCTACCCAGGGGACCCTCTCTACCATTAAGATATTGCTTCTTATTGTTGGTGGTAATGGATGATTGTTATTCAGCCAATGTGACACTTTGTTTTTAAGCGCCACATAAGGTTCTAAGACTGATGAGCCTAATTCCGGAACCCCAGTTAGAATAACTACATAATCACATGCTTCAGGAGGTAAATTAATATTCCTGCGCTTTTCTGTGTGCGTGATGTCGTTATTGTTTGTAGGGATACTACAAGGAGCCAACTTTTTAGCTGTTTCACGTGTCATTATGGACTTTGCACTATTTTCATCTACGTCAATAATGATAGGATTGTTGGTAGAGACCTTTAGGGCTGTATTCCTTTCCTTTTCTATGTCATTGTCAAGTATTTTTGATACCTGTACATTACTAATAGGGGATGGAACCTGAGTTACCTTTTTTTGATTGCTAGTATATTCATCTTTTTTTCTCTTTCCTCAGTTCTATAAGTTGTTTTTCTATCCCGATTAGTCTTTCTTTTATAGGAATGAGCAAGGTCTTAAATATTTTTTACAAGGTCAATATAAGGGAATCTTCATTCCCTATATTTGTGCCTATACTTTCAGCTGATAGATTAACAGATAAAATGTCAGCTAAGGAGTTATCTAAAAAGCTGTCATCTACAATGTTCATGGGTAGTGTCTTAGGGGCAACTCCTCCTTTCCCCGGTTCTTGGCCCTTGCCTTCCCTTGACCCTCTTGCATTAGATATATTATTTTCTTTGCACTTTCCTGACTTAGAAGCCTTGGTAGATTTAGTAGCGGGATATTTTTTATTTAATCGTCTACTTGTTATTTTTTTGGGAATTGCTCCCTCCCTTATCCCTTTTCTTGAGATATTATTGTTTGCTGTCTGGTTTTCTGACTGAGGGGCTAGCGAGATGCTTTCTATAATAGCCAAACCCTGTGGATCAGGAGTATTACAATCTTGAGTATCGGAGAGTGCCATTGTAATACCGTGAACCTCTGCATTAATATGCCGTGTATTAGAATTGGTAGAAATATTCTCAAGGGTTCGCGTTGGGGTGCGAGCTGTAGCAATATGGCCCATTGAGGACCTTTTTGCTTGGGCAAGATCTTGGGAGACCCTCCTTTCCATAAGGACAATACCCTGATCTATCAGTGTATTTGTACGAACTATAAAATCATCTAAGGTTCCAGTTAGTTTGGAACTACCTGACATAGCTTTACTACTTCTGGTTTCACGTGACATTATATCAATATGGTCTAGGTAGCTGAACACGAATGGATAATGACGAATTTTTTTATACTTATTTAACTAATTACCATAGCATTTGTAATGGTTAGTCAATAGAATTCCTATTACGGCAATGGATGGGGGATAATAATATCTGTTGTGTATGTAAAATTAACCCACATCTACATATAACACTATTGCCTAACTGTCTGAATAATAATAAGTATTAACAATGGTGTGCTTACAATGTCCGAAGTTTATCCGACGAAACGACCAACGTCCCTGGCCCAGTCCAGTCTCCTCGGGCCTCTGAGGCCCTAAGAGGGCCCGCCCTTTGCCCGGGCTTAGCCCGGCTACGCCCGCGCGCGTCCCGCGTCGCGGGGGTGGTCCGAGAATATATGCGCCTCCAGGCGCTGGCGTGGATGGTGCTGGCGGGCTTCCGGCGCGAAGGAGCTTGGGGAATGTAGTTGTCTCCTCCTCCCCTCCCCTCTGCACACTGCGGCCGCTCGTGAGATCAGCTGTGGCGGCGGCGGCAGGGAGGATTCGCGTTCCCTCGATAAGGTAGGCAGCCTGGAAGTGTGTTTCTGGCTTTGAACGGACACCCGCTCTGCCGGGGTGGTCCGAGAATATATGCGCCTCCAGGCGCTGGCGTGGATGGTGCTGGCGGGCTTCCGGCGCGAAGGAGCTTGGGGAATGTAGTTGTCTCCTCCTCCCCTCCCCTCTGCACACTGCGGCCGCTCGTGAGATCAGCTGTGGCGGCGGCGGCAGGGAGGATTCGCGTTCCCTCGATAAGGTAGGCAGCCTGGAAGTGTGTTTCTGGCTTTGAACGGACACCCGCTCTGCCGGGGTGGTCCGAGAATATATGCGCCTCCAGGCGCTGGCGTGGATGGTGCTGGCGGGCTTCCGGCGCGAAGGAGCTTGGGGAATGTAGTTGTCTCCTCCTCCCCTCCCCTCTGCACACTGCGGCCGCTCGTGAGATCAGCTGTGGCGGCGGCGGCAGGGAGGATTTGCGTTCCCTCGATAAGGTAGGCAGCCTGGAAGTGTGTTTCTGGCTTTGAACGTTCCCCCCTGGTCAAAACAAGCAACTCACGGACAGGAGTCACATCCTCAACAAACCACGTGGTTATACCAACAATAGCTACAATGATAATAAAACTTATCGCACAAAAAATCTTCTTCTTCTCCATTTTGTAGTAAAAAGTCAATATCTTCCTGAAACTAAAAGGTTGTCAGAACTCTTCCCCTTAGGCAGCCGTTGATTTCTTCACCAGCGGGCCAAGACAGGTGTCACTACACTAATGCAGGGCTGATCCCCCCCCCCTTGCCTCATTGGCTCTCCGTTTCACTAACCTAAGGGCCGTTCTGACAATGTGTCCTGATAGGGAAAAAATCTTCTTCCTCGGTCTGAGATGATATCTCCTTCCTCCAGGAATCTCTTGGTCCGGGAAGAGCTCCTCAGTGTCGTTCGGTTCCACAGCACGGCCTTTCTCTGCAGTCAGGATTTCTCGATGGTCGGTCAATACAGCAGGCTCCACTAATCCAGGTGGCACTTTACGACAGTGCAGGGAGTGGATCCAGTTCTTCCGATTGGAGACTCGCACAGCTGTCCTCGTTGCGAGCAAGACTTGCTCAGGACCAACCCATCTCGGCTCCAGACTGCTCGTCCTTTCAAACACCTTGAGCATAACATAGTCTCCAGGCCGGAGATTATGTCCTTCACCTGTGGACCGATCAGGGAGCGCTTCTCGAACCTGTTGATGAATAGAAACCAAATTATCAGTTAACTGTGCCAGATAATCATTCATCATTACACAAGGTACATCATACACTGACTTCGGTTTCGGTGGACCCCAAATATTCATTGGGCGTCCGAACACGATCTCATATGGCGTGAGACCAGTCCGAGAATGCGGTATCGATCTAATTGACAATAATGCCAGCGGTAAAGCGTCTGGCCAAGTCAAAGAAGTTGAAGCTTGGATCTTAGCGATCTTAAGCTTCAAAGTACCGTTATATTTCTCAACCAATCCCGCAGACTGAGGGTGAAACACTGCATGAAATTTCTGGGTGATTCCCAGTCCTTTCAGAACATACTTGATAACGTCTGCGATTAAATGAGGTCCGTTCACTCCACAACAATCTACAAACACCATATCGAGGGAAGAACTCCTTCAATAGCATCTTGGCTGTAGTCATTGCAGTATTGTCTTTCGTAGGGTATGCCTCAACCCATTTACTGAAGGCACAAACCACTACTAGAACATACTTCAGATTGTTACAGCGCTCAAGCTGAATGTAATCCATCTGCAAAACTTCAAAGGGTGCAGTAGGTGTTGCAAATCCTCCTGCTGGAGTTCGTGTACCCTTTCCTGGGTTATACTTCAGACAAATCATGCAAGTCTGCACTACCCTCTTTGCCGTGCTAGCGATCTCCAGATGCTCCCAAACTCGTGTGAGTAATTTTACAATTGCGGAAGCTCCGACATGTGCTAGTCCATGTGCCATCTGGACCATAGGTTGTGCGAAAGCTGTGGGTAACTTCCATTTATCCATCCGCTTATTTCTCCAAAACCCTTCATCATCCAATTCTCCATCATTGGACCATTGCTCCCGTTCCTTATCGGATGCGGTCCTCTGTATCTCTAGCACTTCTCTCCTAGCATCGTGCCATCTTTCTGCCTGTGACTTCACAACATACATTGCAGTAGAGACAGGATGCATCGCAGTCTCTCGTGCCACCTGGTCTGCCAAAGCATTCCCTTCCCCAACTTTATTAACCACCTTTTTTTGGGCACTACATTTAACTATAGCAATCTTCTTTGGATATGTTAATGCAGTCAAAAGGTTGTGAACTAACTCTCCATACATTATCTGTGCTCCATGTGACGTTAGAAACCCTCTCTCCTTCCAGAGTAGGCCAAAGTCGTGCGCTACTCCGAAGGGATAGCGGCTATCTGTATAAACATTCACACACAATCCTGTACTGAGCTCACATGCTCGTGTTAATGCTATCAGTTCCGCTGCTTGAGCTGATTTCTGCGGTATGCGTGCTGTCTCCACGATTGTTTGTAATGTGGTAATTGCATACGCTGCTGAAGTCGTACCATCTGGTAGCTTCAGGCATGATCCGTCCACCCATAGTTCTCCATCTACATTTGTAAAGGGCGTATCCTGGAGATCAATACGACCCTTCGTCTGTTCCTCAGTCACGAGAATACAGTCATGTGCTTTTTGTGCTTCAGACTGAGTTTCCGGGAACGGCAACAATGTGGCTGGATTTAACGTTGCACACCTCTTCAACGTAATATGAGGAGCCAAAAGCGTCAATTCATATCCCGTTAAACGAGCACTGGTCAGATGCTGCGTCTTTGTCTGATTAAGCAGGGCATCAACAGCATGGGGAACTAATACCAACAGCTTATCAGATAACACAATTCCCTCGCTTTTGCGTATTGACACAGCTGTCGCCGCAACCGAGCGAAAACAACCAGGCAATGCTCGGGCAACAGGATCAAGTACGGCCGAAAAATATGCACAAGGGCGCTGCTTGTCGCCGTGCATCTGCACTAAAACTGATAATTCACATCCATCTCTCTCATGTACATACAATGTAAAGGCTTCGTATAATCAGGGGTACCTAACACTGGTGCTGAACAAAGGGCTTGTCGCAATTGCTGAAAGGCAGTTTCACAACCATTAGACCAGGGAAGAGGAATTGGGGTATCTTTTGTCAAAAGTGCTAACAATGGTTTAACTATATATGAAAACCCCAATATCCATTGCCTACAAAAAGAAGCAAGACCCAAAAATGCACGCACGTCCTTCTGTGTGGAAGGTACTGGCGTGTCCAAAATTGCTTGAATACGATCTGGTGTGAGTGCACGCCCCTCCTTAGACAAAAGGTGACCCAAGTAAGTCACCTTTGGTCTACAAAATTGCAATTTCTTCTTCGACACATTGTGATTGTGAGATGCCAAAAAGGAAAGCAAGGATAACGTGCACTTCTCACATAGCTCAGGAGTGTCGGCCGCCAAAAAGATGTCGTCGACATATTGTATAAGGGCTACACCCTCAGGCAGAACAAAGGAATCCAATTGTCTTTTCAATGCTTGACTGTAAATGCTAGGACTCTCTGTATAACCCTGAGGGACTCTACAAAATCTATAAGACCGATTATTCAAAGTGAAGCCGAAAAGGTACCGGCTATCAGGATGAATAGGATTCGAAAAGAAAGCATTTTTCAAATCGATAACCGAGAATGTGGTCGCCGTTGGCGGGACCAGAGTAAGCAACGTCGTAATATTAGAAACTACTGGATACTGAGGTATCACTATCTTATTCACCTCCCGTAAGTCAATAATAAAACGATAAACCCTAGTATCAGTATCTTTCTTCAATATGGGTAGAATAGGACTGTTGCAGACATTTTATGGAACTTCCTCCACTACTCCCACCTTAATCAAATCCTGCACAATCTGTATGAGTGCCTCCTCCCCTTCCTGGGAAATACGATATTGAGGGAGGCGTGGTAACACAGCACCCTCCTTGACACTAATGTGTACAGGCGGAATCACCATCTGTCCCACATCAGTATCCGAAGTGGCACACAAAGTACGAGGGAGGGAAGCTAATACAGTATCCTCTGCAACCACACACATCCGTTCTGCCATGGGGTGATTGTCATTTAATATCACACGTACTCCAGTAGGGGAGCAGCGGATCGTAGCTCTGAAGTGCTTAAGCATATCAAGACCCATAATGTTGTCAGGCGTGTTCGGAGCAAGCAAAAACGGACAGGGTGCAGAAAGATGGTTAACATGAAATGCAAGGGGTTGGGATAGAGGGCTTCGAGAGAGTGTACCATCAAATCCTACCGATGTAACCATTAAGCCAGATGGGGGAGCCCTCGGAACCAATTGTTTGGACAGCGCACTGTGAGTAGCTCCTGTATCAACTGAGAACTGATCAGTAGAACCCAGAACATTTGCTGTAACATAAGGACCCCTCTGATCAACTGGCACTTCAACTGATTCCAACCCCCACCCAACGCAATCCTATGCATGCTGCGAATCATGGTACCCAGGGCGGTCATTCCCAGACATTTGATACTGATTTTGCCGATCAAATACATTAGGTCTATCTCGTTGCTGCACGTTAGGATCAAATCAAGCACGATCATTGGAATTCCCTCTGAAGTTCGAAAAGCCCCCTCTACCTCTCGGCGGTCTCTGACCACGTCCCTGACGAGATGCATATAATACCGGACAATCCCTGGCCCAATGACCCAACTGTTTGCAATCCGCACATTGATTTCTATTAACATCCGACCGACCCGAAGGGGAACCATACAATCCTCCTCTACCTCTCTCAACACCCCGACGAGGCGGACCATACACTTGTGCTAACATCACCTTAGTTTTCAAATCTTTCGATTTCTTCTCCTCATGCCCTGTCGCTTCTTATTCCTGACGCTCATAATACTGAGCCATAGTCAGGAGGGATGCCGGAGACGAGGTGGACCAAGAGCTTTCACTCACTTTTAATCGAGCTGCTATTCCCGGTAATAAATTCGCCACATATTTATCAACAAAAAGATGTCGACCCGTATCATCCGTAAGTGACTGACCACTGAAATCATGAAATGTTTCCTCAAAGCGCGTAAAGAAGTCTGAAACTGACTGATCAACCTTCTGTTTACACGAGGCTAACATATTCCAGTCAATCTTTTTAGGGGGAATAATCGTTTTCAACTTAGTCAAGATAGCAGCAGGAAGATCTAAAATAAGCTGGGGCGGTTTTTGCGCGGGCTTTCTCTCCCTATTCTCATCCTCAATCTCAGACCATTTGGCCTTAAAAACAGCTTAATCATCCACCTTCCGCACAGATCGCCACATATCCGGTGGTAAAATGAGCCCAAAGAACAAATCTATATCTGCTATAGTCATAGTACAAGAATTCAAGGCCCCTTCGACCTCCTCATAAAAGGCCGCTGGATTCTTGCGGGGGTCAGGCAATGCATTCTTCAATGCCATAACGTCAGTCCTATGCCAGGGAGTATAAACCCAATTATACACAAAATATCCCCTAGCATCGGGGGAAGACGTGTCTGAACTAGTTCCCGCTCCTTTAGGAGGAACATACAAAGGTGCTGCCTCTCGCATCGGTTTAGCATGCACTAGTTCAATCTTATCTGACTGAAGGATAGCCGACTGTTTCCCGCCGACATGTGGATTCGATTGCTCCTACTCCCCTGTCTTTTGGCGCGCTTTCTCTTTGAGTTCAAACGTCGCGTCCCGCAATGCAAACAGCTGTCGAACCGCATCGGGTACCTTAGAGGGAGAAAAGACACCGTTACATAATGCTTTAGAATCTAATACTATATCATCAGACTCAAGAACATCAGAATATTTCCGAAAGGCAGTAACCACTTCATCAGAAAAAGTTTCAGCAAAATATAACTTTTCCTTATCCTGCCAACTTTCCAAAGATGCCAATAATTCAGTAAGAGATAGCTTGCCCTTAAGCGTACGAAAATAAATTTTCCGAAGCTCACCCATACGATCGGTTGATAACATTGACCGCGTGTCTACCTTATCCGAAACCGATCCAGAATCCTGTGACCTCGGGGCAGACGCGCCAACATAAGGGGGCGGAGAGCGATCTAATAAATAAAAATCATCTTCAAGATTAGTAAGGACAGGATAAAGTGGCTGGCGGACAGCATATTGACCCGATACTTGCAACCTACGCTCTTTCTCTTGTCTCTCCGCCAGTTCTCTTTCCTCCCGACGCTTCGCTTCCTGCGCTCTCACATGATCATTTTTCCGTTGCTCTTTATCAATCAGCGCTTTCACACGTTTCTCCCGCTCACGCACTTCCTTCACCCATAACCGTACACATTCAAACATGTCTTGCCTAGCACGCTGTTTACACATACACTGTTCCACATACTCAATCTTAAGCATATCAAACGACCCATACAAAGGCCATCGTAACTCAGGATCCTTTTTGGTGTATTTCCTCCACACTGTGCTGTACATTAAGACCATGCTTCACATACATATCCCTATTAGGAGTCCCCTCTGGGGGGGCTGGAGCAGATTCCTCAAGATTTAACTGGTTTCCAAAGCAGCAGCACCAATTACGGAGTGCGCTAAAAGCAGGCATGCTCAAAAATAATGCAAAATATGCAGTATTATCAAAAATGGCACTTAAACGTTGCGCCGTTCAAATTTAAACAACTCCGGAGAAATATCTCCACATTACCTGCCTATATGTGTTGCAACGCATATATTCCCACAGTAATCAATACAAAATATGACCGGTCATCACAAATCAAACTCAAATAGCCAACCCAGGCTTCAAAACTCGGAGCAAGTACCGTACAAAGGTTCTTACCAATCAAAAGCGTCCAGATTCCAACTGCCAAGTTCCAAAATTCGCCCAAACGGCTATCACGCGGCAAACCGACAGAAGAGGTCTCAGTCGATGACCGGCGCCACCCAGATGGTAAGCTCGGAAGGGAAGGAAGAAAAACCTCGGGATGCCAGGACTAAAAGACGCCGCTGGCAGTGATCACATCCCCGGCCAAATTCCTCACCTTCGTCACGACCAATCCTTCGAGCATCCGAGTCGCCGATGAGCCCCACGCTGGGCGCCAATTGATGAGTACAAGCCCCAGCTAGGCCCGCAAATACAAGGGTTAGCCCTCCTGTGTACGAAAACTAGAAGGAAGTTGGCACGGAAACTGCAAATACAAAGACAGAGTTTATTAACCCTTAAGGGTGGTCCTACAACCTACACAACACTCTTCAGTATTGCATAGAGTAGCACAAAGAACTTGCGTTCACGGTCCCCTTTTATACACAACAGAGGGGCACATAAGTGGGTGGATACAACATAGAGCAAAATTCATTACCATTTATGGACATTTTCGATACAGGATCAATATATGGGCGGAGTTAATAATTTCCTGAGCCCGCGAAAACATGGTCAAACAATGACTAACTGATAACAGATGTGGTCAAGTCTGGGCATGCGCCAGACGGACAAAGGAGCTATTTATAGACTGTTACTAGGCAGATTACAAGAGCAACTAGCGAAGAGGTAGGACTCTTCTCGTGCAAAGCACGTGGAGACATGGCATTACATAATGGAGTCCGGACATTGGTCAACATAAGACAAGAAACACGTTTTTACTGTAGAGAATTCATGTCTTCAGTGGATGCTTAATCATATCGCTGTTTTAGTTTTCAACACCAGCAGGACCCCCTATACTACCCAAACACAACTGCACTACCCTAAACCCTAAAATACTACCCCCAGCATGACCCCTATTCTATCTGAACACCACTGCACTACCGTAAACCCTAAAACACTACCCATAGCACGACCCCCTACACTATCCTAACACCACTGCACTACCCTAATCCCTAAACACTACCCCCAGCACGACCCCCTACACTACCCAAACACCACTGCACTACCCTAAACCCTAAAACACTAACCCAGCATGAACCCCTACACTACCAAAACACTGCTGCACTACCCTTAACCCTAAAACACTACCCGCACCATGACACCCTATACTACCCAAACACCACTGCACTACCCTTAACCCTAAAACACCAACCTATGAATGACCCCCTTCACTGCCCGAACACCACTGCTCTGCCATACACCCTAAAACACCGCTCCCAGAACAACCCTCTACACTACCCGAACACGACTGCACTGCCCTAAACACCAAAACACCATCCCTAGCACGACCCCCTACACTACCCAAACGCAACTGCACTGCCCTAAACCCTAAAACCTCACCCCCAGTACGACCCCCTACACTACTCGAACACCAATGCACTGCCCTAAGACCTAAAACACCAACACCAGCATGACCCCCTACACTACCCAAAGACCACTGCACTACCCTAAACCCTAAAACACGACCCCCAGCATGACCCCTACACTACCCAAAGACCACTGCACTACCCTAAACCCTAAAACACGACCCCTTACAGTACACAACCACCACTGCCCTACAGTAAACCCTAACAATCTACCCCCAGCATGACCCCCTACACTACACAAACACCACTGCACTACCCTAAACCCTAAAACACTACCCCCAGCATGACACCCTATGCTACTCAAACACCACTGTACTACCCTTAAACCCTAAAACACTACCCCAGCAGTACCCGCTACACTACCCAAACACCACTGCACTTTCCTAAAAACTAAAACACTACCCCCAGCAGTACCCCCTACACTACCCAAACACAACTGCACTTCCCTAAACCCTAAAACACTACCCCCAGCATGACCCCCTACACTACACAAACACCACTGCACTACACTAAATCCCATATACACTACCCCCAGGATGACCCCCTACACTACACAAACAACACTGCACTACCCTAATCCCTAAATCACTACCGCCAGCACGACCCCCTACATTACTCGAACACCACTGCACTACCCTAAACTCTAAACACTACTCCCATCACGACCACCAACACTACCAAAACACCAGTGCACTACCCTAAACTTTAAATCTACCACAGCACGACCCACTATACTACCCAAATACCACTGCACTACAATAAAACCCTAAATCACTTTCCCCAGCACGACCCCCTACACTACCCAAATACCACTGCACTACCCTAAACACTAAATATACCACCAGCACGACCCCCTACACTACCCAAACACAACTGCACTACCCTAAACCCTAAAAAACTACCCCCAGCATGACCCCTACACAACCTGAACACCACTGCACTACCCTAAACCATAAAACACTACCCCCAGCACGACCCCCTACACTACCCAAACACTACTGCGCTACCCTAAACCCTAAAACACTAACCCAGCACAAACCCCTACACTACCAAAACACTGCTGTCCTACCCTTAACCCTAAAACACTACCCGCAACATGATCCCCTATACTACCCAAACACCACTGCACTACCCTAAACCCTAAAACACTACCCCTGCTCGAACCACTACACTACCCAAAGACCGCTGCACTACCCTAAAACCTAAAACACTAAACCCAGCATGACCCCCTACATTACTCGAACACCACTGTACTAGCCTAAAGCCAAAAACACTACCCCCAGCATGACCCCTTTCAATACCCTAACACCACTGCACTACCCTAAACCCTAAATCAATACCCACAGCATGACCCCCTACACTACCAAAACACCACTGCACTACCCTAAACCCTAAAACACTACCCCCAGCACAACCCCCTACACTACCCAAACCCACTGCACTACCCTAAAACACCACCCCCCGCATGACCCCCTACACTACACAAACACCACTGCATTACCCTAAACCCTAAAACACTACCCCAGCACAACCCCCTACACTACCCAAACACCACTGTACTACCCTAAAACACTACCCCCAGCACGACCCCCTACACTACACAAACACCACTGCACTGCCCTAAACCCTAAATCACTACCCACAGCATGACCCCTACACTACCCAAACACCACTGCACTACTATAAACCCTGAAATACCACCCCTGGCTTGACCCCCTACACTGCCTGAACACCACTGCTCTGCCCTAAACCCGAAACAACCACCCCCAGCACGACCCCCTACACTACCCAAACACCACTGCTCTGCCCTAAACTCTAAAGAACCACCCCCAGCCCGACCCCCTACACTGCCAGAACACCACTGCTCTGCCCTAAAACCTAAAACACCACCCCCAGCACGACCCCCTATACTACCCTAACACCACTGCACTACCCTAAACCCTAAAACACTACCCCCAGCACGACACCCCTACACTACCCAAACACTACTGCGCTACCCTAAACCCTAGAACACTAACCCAGCACGAACCCATACACTACCAAAACACTGCTGTCCTACCCTTCACCCTAAAACACTACCCGCAACATGATCCCCTATACTACCCAAACACCACTGCACTACCCTAAACCCTAAAACACTACGCCAGCTCGAACCACTACACTACCCAAAGACCGCTGCACTACCCTAAAACACTAATCCCAGCATGACCCCCTACATTACTCGAACACCACTGTACTACCCTAAAGCCAAAAACACTACCCCCAGCACGACCACTTTCAATACCCTAACACCACTGCACTACCCTAAACCCTAAATCAATACCCACAGCATGACCCCCTACACTACCAAAACACCACTGCACTACCCTAAAACACCACCCCCCCGCACGACCCCCTACACTACACAAACACCACTGCATTACCCTAAACCCTAAAACACTACCCCAGCACAACCCCTACACTACCCAAACACCACTGTACTACCCTAAAACACTACCCCCAGCACGACCCCCTACACTACACAAACACCACTGCACTGACCTAAACCCTAAATCACTACCCACAGCATGACCCCTATACTACCCAAACACCACTGCACTACTATAAACCCTGAAACACCACCCCCTGCTTGACCCCCTACACTGCCTGAACACCACTGGTCTGCCCTAAACCCTAAACAACCACCCCCATCACGACCCCCTACACTACCCAAACACCACTGTCCTACCCTAAACTCTAAAGAACCACCCCCAGCCCGACCCCCTACACTGCCAGAACACCACTGCTCTGCCCTAAAACCTAAAACACCACCCCCAGCACGACCCCCTACACTACCCAAACACCACTAAACTACCTTAAAACCTAAGACACTACCCCTAGCATGACCCCCTACACTACCCAAACACCACTGCACTACACTAAATCCTAAATCACTACCACCAGCATGACACCCTACACTACCCGAACACCACTGCACTACACTGAACTCTAAAACACTACCCCCTGCACGACTGCCTATACTATGCAAACACCACTGCACTCCCTAAACCCTAATCTACCCCCAGCTCGACCCCTACACTTTCAAAACACCAATGCACTACCCTAAAACACTACCCCAGCACGACCCCCTATACTACTCTAAAACCACTGTACTATCTTAAACCCTAAAACACTACCCTAGCATGAACCCCTACACTACCAAAACACAGCTGCCCTACCCTTGACCCTAAAACACTACCCGCAACATGACCCCCTATACTACCCAGACACCACTGCACTACCCTAAACCCTAAAACACTACCCCAACACGAACCACTACACAACCCAAAGACCGCTGCACTACCTTAAAGCCTAAAACACTACCCCCAGCATGATCCCCTACACTACCCATACACCACTGCATTACCCTAAGTCCTAAAACACTACCCCCTGCACGACCCTCTACACTACCTGAACACCACTGCACTACCCTAAACCCTAAAACACTAAACCCAGCATGACCCCCTACATTACTTGAACACCACTGCACTACCCTAAAGCCTAAAACACTACCCCTAGCATGACCCCTACACTACCCTAACACCACTGCACTACCCTAAACCATAAAACACTACCCCAGCTCGAACCACTACACTACCCAAAGACCGCTGCACTACCCTAAAACCTAAAACACTAAACCCAGCATGACCCCCTACATTACTCGAACACCACTGTACTACCCTAAACCCTAAATCACTACCCGCAGCATGACCCCCTACACTACCCAAACACCACTGCACTACCCTAAACCCTAAATCACTACCCGCAGCATGACCCCCTACACTACCCAAACACCACTGCACTACCCTAAACCCTAAAACACTACCCCCCAGCACAACCCCTACACTACCCAAACACCACTGCACTACCCGAAAACACTACCCCCTGCACGACTGCCTATACTATGCAAACACCACTGCACTCCCTAAACCCTAATCTACCCCCAGCTCGACCCCCTACACTTTCCAAACACCAATGCACTACCCTAAAACACTACCCCCCGCACGACCCCCTATACTACCCTAAAACCACTGTACTATCCTAAACCCTAAAACACTACCCTAGCATGAACCCCTACACTACCAAAACACCGCTGCCCTACCCTTGACCCTAAAACACTACCCGCAACATGACCCCCTATACTACCCAAACACCACTGCACTACCATAAACCCTAAAACACTACCCCAACACGAACCACTACACTACCCAAAGACCACTGCACTACCTTAAAACCTAAAACACTACCCCCAGCACGACCCCCTACAATACCCATACACCACTGCATTACCCTAAGTCCTAAATCACTACCCCATGCACGACTTTCTACACTACCTGAACACCACTGCACTACCCTAAACCCTAAAACACTACACCCAGCATGACCCCCTACATTACTTGAACACCACTGCACTACCCTAAAGCCTAAAACACTACCCCCAGTACGACCCCCTACACTACCCTAACACCACTGCACTACCCTAAACCCTAAAACACTACCCCAGCTCGAACCACTACACTACCCAAAGACCGCTGCACTACCCTAAAACCTAAAACACTAAACCCAGCATGACCCCCTACATTACTCGAACACCACTGTACTACCCTAAAGCCAAAAACACTACTCCCAGCACGACCCCCTACAATACCCTAACACCACTGCACTACCCTAAACCCTAAATCACTACCCGCAGCATGACCCCCTACACTACCCAAACACCACTGCACTACCCTAAACCCTAAATCACTACCCCCCAGCACAACCCCCTACACTACCCAAACACCACTGCACTACCCTAAAACACTACACCCAGCACGACCCCCTACACTACACAAACACCACTGCACTGCCCTAAACCCTAAATCACTACCCACAACATGACCCCTACACTACCCAAACACCACTGCACTACTATTAACCCTGAAACACCACCCCCTGCTTGACCTCCTACACTGCCTGAACACCACTGCTCTGCCCTAAACCCTAAAACACCACCCCCAGCACGACCCCCTACGCTGCCCAAACACCACTGCTCTGCCCTAAACTCTAAAGAACCACCCCCAGCCCAACCCCCTACACTGCCAGAACACCACTGCTCTGCCCTAAAACCTAAAACACCACCCCCAGCACGACCCCCTACACTACCCAAACACCACTGCACTACCTTAAAACCTAAAACACTACCCCCAGCATGACCCCCTACACTACCCAAACACCACTGCACTACACTAAACCCCATATACGCTACCCCATCACAACCCCCTACACTACACAAACAAAACTGCACTACCCTAAAACACTACTCCCAGCACCACTCCCTACACTACCCACATACCACTGCACTACCCTAAACCCTAAATCACTACCACCAGCATGACACCCTACACTACCCAAACACCAATGCACTACCCTAAAATACTACCCCCGGCATGACCCCCTATACTACCCTAAAACCACTGTACTATCCTAAACCCTAAAACACTACCCTAGCACGAACCCCTACACTACCAAAACACTGCTGCCCTACCCTTGACTCTAAAACACTACCCGCAACATGACCCCCTATATTACCCAAACACCACTGCACTACCCTAAAACACTACCCCAACACGAACCACTACACTACCCAAAGACCGCTGCACTACCTTAAAACCTAAAACACTACCCCCAGCATGACCCCCTACACTACCCATACACCACTGCATTACCCTATGTCCTAAAACACTACCCCCTGCACGACCCTCTACACTACCCGAACACCACTGCACTACCCTAAACCCTAAAACACTAAACCCAGCATGACCCCCTACATTACTTGAACACCACTGCTTTACCCTAAAGCCTAAAACACTACCCCCAGCAGGACCCCCTACACTACCCTAACACCACTGCACTACCCTAAACCCTAAAACACTACCCGCAGCATGACCCCCTATACTACCCAAACACCACTGCACTACCCTAAACCCTAAAACACTACCCCCCAGCACAACCCCTACAATACCCAAACACCACTGCACTATCCGAAAACACTACCCCCTGCACGACTGCCTATACTATGCAAACACCACTGCACTCCCTAAACCCTAATCTACCCCCAGCTCGACCCCCTACACTTTCCAAACACCAATGCACTACCCTAAAACACTACCCCCCGCACGACCCCCTATACTACCCTAAAACCACTGTACTATACTAAACCCTAAAACACTACCCTAGCATGAACCCCTACACTACCAAAACACCGCTGCCTACCCTTGACCCTAAAACACTACCCGCAACATGACCCCCTATACTACCCAAACACCACTGCACTACCCTAAACCCTACAACACTACCCCAACACGAACCACTACACTACCCAAAGACCGCTGCACTACCTTAAAACCAAAAACACTACCCCCAGCACGACCCCCTACACTACCCATACACCACTGCATTACCGTAAGTCCTAAATCACTACCCCCTGCACGACTCTCTACACTACCTGAACACCACTGCACTACCCTAAACCCTAAAACACTAAACCCAGCATGACCCCCTACATTACTTGAACACCACTGCACTACCCTAAAACCTAAAACACTACCCCCAGCACGACCCCCTACACTACCCTAACACCACTGCACTACCCTAAACCCTAAAACACTACCCCAGCTCGAACCACTACACTACCCAAAGACCGCTGCACTACCCTAAAACCTAAAACACTAAACCCAGCATGACCCCCTACATTACTCGAACACCACTGTACTACCCTAAAGCCAAAAACACTACTCCCAGCACGACGCCCTACAATACCCTAACATCACTGCACTACCCTAAACCCTAAATCACTACCCGCAGCATGACCCCCTACACTACCCAAACACCACTGCACTACCCTAAACCCTAAATCACTACCCCCAGCACAACCCCCTACACTACCCAAACACCACTGCACTACCCTAAAACACTACCCCCAGCACGACCCCCTACACTACACAAACACCACTGCACTGCCCTAAACCCTAAATCACTACCCACAACATGACCCCTACACTACCCAAACACCACTGCACTACTATTAACCCTGAAACACCACCCCCTGCTTGACCCCTACACTGCCTGAACACCACTGCTCTGCCCTAAACCCTAAAACACCACCCCCAGCACGACCCCCTACACTGCCCAAACACCACTGCTTTGCCCTAAACTCTAAAGAACCACCCCCAGCCCGACCCCCTACACTGCCAGAACACCACTGCTCTGCCCTAAAACCTAAAACACCACCCCCAGCACGACCCCCTACACTACCCAAACACCACTGCACTACCTTAAAACCTAAAACACTACCCCCAGCATGACCCCCTACACTACCCAAACACCACTGCACTACACTAAACCCCATATACGCTACCCCATCACAACCCCCTACACTACACAAACAAAACTGCACTACCCTAAAACACTACTCCCAGCACCACTCCCTACACTACCCACATACCACCGCACTACCCTAAACCCTAAATCACTACCACCAGCATGACACCCTACACTACCCGAACACCACTGCACTACCCTAAACTCTAAAACACTACCCCCTGCACGACCGCCTATACTATGCAAACACCACTGCACTACACTAAACCCTAATCTACTCCCAGCTCGACCCCCTACACTTTCCAAACACCAATGCACTACCCTAAAATACTACCCCCAGCACGACCCCCTATACTACCCTAAAACCACTGTACTATCCTAAACCCTAAAACACTACCCTAGCACGAACCCCTACACTACCAAAACACTGCTGCCCTACCCTTGACTCTAAAACACTACCCGCAACATGACCCCCTATATTACCCAAACACCACTGCACTACCCTAAGCCCTAAAACACTACCCCAACACGAACCACTACACTACCCAAAGACCGCTGCACTACCTTAAAACCTAAAACACTACCCCCAGCACGACCCCCTACACTACCCATACACCACTGCATTACCCTAAGTCCTAAAATACTACCCCCTGCACGACCCTCTACACTACCCGAACACCACTGCACTACCCTAAACCCTAAAACACTAAACCCAGCATAACCCCCTACATTACTTGAACACCACTGCACTACCCTAAAGCCTAAAACACTACCCCCAGCAGGACCCCCTACACTACCCTAACACCACTGCACTACCCTAAACCCTAAAACACTACCCCAGCTCGAACCACTACACCACCCAAAGACCGCTGCACTACCCTAAAACCTAAAACACTAAACCCAGCACGACCCCCTACAATACCCTAACACCACTGCACTACCCTAAACCCTAAATCCCTACCCACAGCATGACCCCCTACACTACCCAAACACCACTGCACTACCCTAAACCCTAAAACACTACCCCAACATGAACCACTACACTACCCAAAGACCGCTGCACTACCGTAAAACCTAAAACACTACCCCCTGCACGACCCTCTATACTACCCAAACACCCCTGCACTACCCTAAACCCTAAAACACTAAACCCAGCATGACCCCTACATTACTTGAACACCACTGCACTACCCTAGAGCCTAAAACACTACCCACAGCACGACCCCCTACACTACCCTAACACCACTGCACTACCCTAAACCCTAAATCAATACCCACAGCATGACCCCCTACGCTACCAAAACACCACTGCACTACCCTAAACCCTAAAACACTACCCCCAGCACAACCCCCTACACTACCCAAACACCACTGCACTACCCTAAAATACTACCCCCAGCACGACCCCCTACACTACCCAAACACCACTGCACTACCCTAAACCCTAAATCTACCCCAGCACGATCCCCTACACTACCCAAACACCAATGCACTACCCTAAACCCTAATACACTAACCCCACCACAACCCCCTACACTACCTGAACACCACTGAACTACCCTAAACCCTAAAACACTACCCGTAGCACAACCCTACACTACCCAAACACCACTGCACTACCCTAAACTCTAAAACACTACCCCAGCATGAACCTCTACACTACCCAATGACCACTGCACTACCCTAAACCCTACATCTACCCCCAGCACGACCCCCTACACTACCCAAACACCAATGCACTACCCTAAACCCTAAAACACTAACCCCACCACAACCCCCTACACTACCCGAACACCACTGCACTACCCTAAACCCTAAAACACTAAACCCAGCATGACCCCCTACATTACTTGAACACCACTGCACTACCCTAAAGCCTAAAACACTACCCCCAGCACGACCCCCTACACTACCCTAACACCACTGCACTATCCTAAACCCTAAAACACTACCCCAGCTCGAACCACTACACTACCCAAAGACCGCTGCACTACCCTAAAACCTAAAACACTATACCCAGCATGACCCCCTACATTACTCGAACACCACTGTACTACCCTAAAGCCAAAAACACTACCCCCAGCACAACCCCCTACACTACCCAAGCACCACTGCACTACCCGAAAACACTACCCCCTGCACGACTGCCTATACTATGCAAACACCACTGCACTCCCTAAACCCTAATCTACCCCCAGCTCGACCCCCTACACTTTCCAAACACCAATGCACTACCCTAAAACACTACCCCCAGCACGACCCCCTATACTACTCTAAAACCACTGTACTATCCTAAACCCTAAAACACTACCCGAGCATGAACCCCTACAGTACCAAAACACCGCTGCCCTACCTTTGACCCTAAAACACTACCTGCAACATGACCCCCTATACTACCCAAACACCACTGCACTACCCTAAACCCTAAAACACTACCCCCAGCACGACCCCCTACACTACCCATACACCACTGCATTACCCTAAGTCCTAAATCACTACCCCCTGCACGACTCTCTACACTACCTGAACACCACTGCATTACCCTAAACCCTAAAACACTAAACCCAGCATGACCCCCTACATTACTTGAACACCACTGCACTACCCTAAAGCCTAAAACACTACCCCCAGCACGACCCCCTACACTACCCTAACACCACTGCACTACCCTAAACCCTAAAACACTACCCCAGCTCGAACCACTACACTACCCAAAGACCGCTGCACTACCCTAAAACCTAAAACACTAAACCCAGCATGACCCCCTACATTACTCGAACACCACTGTACTACCCTAAAGCCAAAAACACTACTCCCAGCACGACCCCCTACAATACCCTAACACCACTGCACTACCCTAAACCCTAAATCACTACCCGCAGCATGACCCCCTACACTACCCAAACACCACTGCACTACCCTAAACCCTAAATCACTACCCCCCAGCACAACCCCCTACACTACCCAAACACCACTGCACTACCCTAAAACACTACCCCCAGCACGACCCCCTACACTACACAAACACCACTGCACTGCCCTAAACCCTAAATCACTACCCACAACATGACCCCTACACTACCCAAACACCACTGCACTACTATTAACCCTGAAACACCACCCCCTGCTTGACCCCTACACTGCCTGAACACCACTGCTCTGCCCTAAACCCTAAAACACCACCCCCAGCACGACCCCCTACACTGCCCAAACACCACTGCTTTGCCCTAAACTCTAAAGAACCACCCCCAGCCCGACCCCCTACACTGCCAGAACACCACTGCTCTGCCCTAAAACCTAAAACACCACCCCCAGCACGACCCCCTACACTACCCAAACACCACTGCACTACCTTAAAACCGAAAACACTACCCCCAACATCACCCCCTACACTACCCAAACACCACTGCACTACACTAAACCCCATATACGCTACCCCATCACAAGTCACAACCCCCTACACTACACAAACAAAACTGCACTACCCTAAAACACTACTCCCAGCACCACTCCCTACACTACCCACATACCACTACCCTAAACCCTAAATCACTACCACCAGCATGACACCCTACACTACCCGAACACCACTGCACTACCCTAAACTCTAAAACACTACCCCCTGCACGACCGCCTATACTATGCAAACACCACTGCACTACTCTAAACCCTAATCTACTCCCAGATCGACCCCCTACACTTTCCAAACACCAATGCACTACCCTAAAATACTACCCTCAGCACGACCCCCTATACTACCCTAAAACCACTGTAATATCCTAAACCCTAAAACACTACCCTAGCACGAACCCCTACACTACCAAAACACTGCTGCCCTACCCTTGACTCTAAAACACTACCCGCAACATGACACCCTATATTACCCAAACACCACTGCACTACCCTAAACCCTAAAACACTACCCCAACACGAACCACTACACTACCCAAAGACCGCTGCACTACCTTAAAACCTAAAACACTACCCCCAGCACGACCCCCTACACTACCCATACACCACTGCATTACCCTAAGTCCTAAAACACTACCCCTGCACGACCCTCTACACTACCCGAACACCACTGCACTACCCTAAACCCTAAAACACTAAACCCAGCATGACCCCCTACATTACTTGAACACCACTGCACTACCCTAAAGCCTAAAACACTAGCCCCAACAGGACCCCCTACACTACCCTAACACCACTGCACTACCCTAAACCCTAAAACACTACCCCAGCTCGAACCACTACACCACCCTAAGACCGCTGCACTACCCTAAAACCTAAAACACTAAACCCAGCATGACCCCCCTACATTACTCGAACACCACTGTACTACCCTAAAGCCAAAAACACTACCCCCAACACGACCCCCTACAATACCCTAACACCACTGCACTACCCTAAACCCTAAATCCCTACCCACAGCATGACCCCCTACACTACCCAAACACCACTGCACTACCCTAAACCCTAAAACATTACCCCAGCACAACCCCCTACACTACCCAAACACCACTGCACTACCCTAAAACACTACCCCCAGCACGACCCCCTACACCACCCAAACACCACTGCACTACCCTAAACCCTAAAACACTACCCCAACATGAAGCACTACACTACCCAAAGACCGCTACACTACCGTAAAACCTAAAACACTACCCCCTGCACGACCCTCTATACTACCCAAACACCACTGCACTACCCTAAACCCTAAAACACTAAACCCAGCATGACCCCTACATTACTTGAACACCACTGCACTACCCTAAAGCCTAAAACACTACCCACAGCACGACCCCCTACACTACCCTAACACCACTGCACTACCCTAAACCCTAAATCAATACCCACAGCATGACCCCCTACACTACCAAAACACCACTGCACTACCCTAAACCCTAAAACACTACCCCCAGTCAACCCCCTACACTACCCAAACACCACTGCACTACCCTAAAACACTACCCCCAGCACGACCCCCTACACTACCCAAACACCACTGCACTACCCTAAACCCTAAATCTACCCCAGCACGATCCCCTACACTACCCAAACACCAATGCACTACCCTAAACCCTAATACACTAACCCCACCACAACCCCCTACACTACCTGAACACCACTGAACTACCCTAAACCCTAAAACACTACCCGCAGCACAACCCTACACTACCCAAACACCACTGCACTACCCTAAACTCTAAAACCCTACCCCAGCATGAACCTCTACACTACCCAATGACCGCTGCACTACCCTAAACCCTAAACCTACCCCCAGCACGACCCCCTACACTACCCAAACACCAATGCACTACCCTAAACCCTAAAACACTAACCCCACCACGACCCCCTACACTACCCGAACACCACTGCACTACCCTAAACCCTAAAACACTTAACCCAGCATGACCCCCTACATTACTTGAACACCACTGCACTACCCTAAAGCCTGAAACACTACCCACAGCACGACCCCCTACACTACCCTAACACCACTGCACTACCCTAAACCCTAAAACACTACCCCAGCTCGATCCACTACACTACCCAAAGACCGCTGCACTACCCTAAAACCTAAAACACTAAACCCAGCATGACCCCCTACATTACTCGAACACCACTGTACTACCCTAAAGCAAAAAACCACTACCCCCAGCACGACCCCCTACAATACCCTAACACCACTGCACTACCCTAAACTCTAAATCCCTACCCACAGCATGACCCCCTACACTACCCTAACACCACTGCACTACCCTAAACCCTAAAACACTACCCCAGCTCGAACCACTACACCACCCAAAGACCGCTGCACTACCCTAAAACCTAAAACACTAAACCCAGCATGACCCCCTACATTACTCGAACACCACTGTACTACCCTAAAGCCAAAAACACTACCCCCAGCACGACCCCCTACACCACCCAAACACCACTGCACTACCCTAAACCCTAAAACACTACCCCAACATGAACCACTACACTACCCAAAGACCGCTGCACTACCTTAAAACCTAAAACACTAAACCCAGCATGACCCCCTACATTACTCGAACACCACTGTACTACCCTAAAGCAAAAAACCACTACCCCCAGCACGACCCCCTACAATACCCTAACACCACTGCACTACCCTAAACTCTAAATCCCTACCCACAGCATGACCCCCTACACTACCCTAACACCACTGCACTACCCTAAACCCTAAAACACTACCCCAGCTCGAACCACTACACCACCCAAAGACCGCTGCACTACCCTAAAACCTAAAACACTAAACCCAGCATGACCCCCTACATTACTCGAACACCACTGTACTACCCTAAAGCCAAAAACACTACCCCCAGCACGACCCCCTACACCACCCAAACACCACTGCACTACCCTAAACCCTAAAACACTACCCCAACATGAACCACTACACTACCCAAAGACCGCTGCACTACCGTAAAACCTAAAACACTACCCCCTGCACGACCCTCTATACTACCCAAACACCACTGCACTACCCTAAACCCTAAAACACTAAACCCAGCATGACCCCTACATTACTTGAACACCACTGCGCAGCACAGCGGGCATTCGGGGGGCGGCCTTCTCCTGGCTGGCATCCTTCCTTCGGGATAGGTACCAGGCGGTTCATCTCTCCGGTTTCTCTGCCCCTCCCCACCCGGTCACTTGTGGTGTTCCCCAGGGTTCCTCTCTTTCCCCCCTTCTCTTTAATCTTTACATCTGTCCCCTCGTGACCTCTCTTCTTGAGCGGGGGGTCTCTGTGTATAACTACGCAGACGACCTCCAGCTTGTCTTTGATCTCTCATCTTCCCCTGACTCTCTTTCTAAGTTCAGTTCCACCTTAATCTTCATTTCGGAGTGGATGAGCGCCAATCATCTTAAGCTCAACCCCGATAAGACGGAACTTGTTCTCACGGGTGGTCCATCTAACCCCTGCTCCCCTGCACACTGGCCCCTCTCTTTCGGTCCCCCTCCTACGCCTTCTCCTTCTGTTCGCACCCTTGGCATCAAAGTTAGTTCTGACTTAACAATGCATAGTCAGATTAGCTCTGTTGTGTCTTCCTGCTTTCTCTCCCTTCGTCTCATCCGGAAAATCTCCCGTTTTTTCACCACTGATGCACTCAAAACCTTAGTCCTGGCTTTAGTCATCTGTCGCCTCGACTATGGAAATGGCTTGTACGTGGGAATTCCTGCCTACGAGTCTCGACGCTTACAGGCCATTCAAAATCAAGCTGCCCGTCTTATTTTTTCCCTTCCTAAATTCTCTCACATTACTCCCGTTCTCAAATCTCTTCACTGGCTCCCTATCCGTTTCAGATCTCTTTTCAAACTAGCCTGTTTTGCTTTTCGTGCTCACTCCCATTCTGCCCCTCCCTACATCAACTCCCTTATTTCATCCCACGTCACCAGTCGAACCCTTCGTTCTTCTTCTCTTTCTCTTCTGCACATCCCCCGTTTCCGCAAACTCAGAACTGGTGGCACTCGCCTCTCCGTTTTGGCCCCCCAGTTCTGGAACAGCCTTCCACTTCATATCCGTTCCATCCCCATCTACACCCATTTTCGAAAAGCCCTTAAAACTTTTCTTTTCACTCAGGCTTTCTTTTCATAGGCCCCCCGGATTTCTTCTGTGAGTTCTGATCAGGTCCCCAGCGCCAGGAAGCCGCTTGGCCGCAGTGCGCTTTATTAAATACTTTTTCAAATTCAAATTCAAATTCAAATTCAAAATGCACTACCCTAAAGCCTAAAACACTACCCACAGCACGACCCCCTACACTACCCTAACACCACTGCACTACCCTAAACCCTAAATCAATACCCACAGCATGACCCCCTACACTACCAAAACACCACTGCACTACCCTAAACCCTAAAACACTACCCCCAGCACAACCCCCTACACTACCCAAACACCACTGCACTTCCCTAAAACACTACCCCCAGCACGACCCCCTACACTACCCAAACACCACTGCACTACCCTAAACCCTAAATCTACCCCCAGCACGATCCCCTACACTACCCAAACACCAATGCACTACCCTAAACCCTAATACACTAACCACACCACAACCCCCTACACTACCTGAACACCACTGAACTACCCTAAACCCTAAAACACTACCCGCAGCACAACCCTACACTACCCAAACACCACTGCACTACCCTAAACTCTAAAACCCTACCCCAGCATGAACCTCTACACTACCCAATGACTGCTGCACTACCCTAAACCCTAAATCTACCCCCAGCACGACCCCCTACACTACCCAAACACCAATGCACTACCCTAAACCCTAAAACACTAACCCCACCACGACCTCCTACACTACCCAAACACCACTGCACTACCCAAAACCCTAAAACACTTAACCCAGCATGACCCCCTACATTACTTGAACACCACTGCACTACCCTAAAGCCTGAAACACTACCCCCAGCACGACCCCCTACACTACCCTAACACCACTGCACTACCCTAAACCCTAAAACACTACCCCAGCTCGAACCACTACACTACCCAGAGACCGCTGCACTACCCTAAAACCTAAAACACTAAACCCAGCATGACCCCCTACATTACTCGAACACCACTGTACTACCCTAAAGCCAAAAACACTACCCCCAGCACGACCCCCTACAATACCCTAACACCACTGCACTACCCTAAACCCTAAATCACTACCCGCAGCATGACCCCCTACACTACCCAAACACCACTGCACTACCCTAAACCCTAAAACACTACCCCCCAGCACAACCCCCTACACTACCCAAGCACCAATGCACTACCCGAAAACACTACCCCCTGCACGACTGCCTATACTATGCAAACACCACTGCACTCCCTAAACCCTAATCTACCCCCAGCTCGACCCCCTACACTTTCCAAACACCAATGCACTACCCTAAAACACTACCCCCAGCACGACCCCCTATACTACCCTAAAACCACTGTACTATCCTAAACCCTAAAACACTACCCTAGCATGAACCCCTACACTACCAAAACACCGCTGCCCTACCCTTGACCCTAAAACACTACCCGCAACATGACCCCCTATACTACCCAAACACCACTGCACTACCCTAAACCCTAAAACACTACCCCAACACGAACCACTACACTACCCAAAGACCGCTGCACTACCTTAAAACCTAAAACACTACCCCCAGCACGACCCCCTACACTACCCATACACCACTGCATTACCCTAAGTCCTAAATCACTACCCCCTGCACGACTCTCTACACTACCTGAACACCACTGCACTACCCTAAACCCTAAAACACTAAACCCAGCATGACCCCCTACATTACTTGAACACCACTGCACTACCCTAAAGCCTAAAACACTACCCCCAGCAGGACCCCCTACACTACCCTAACACCACTGCACTACCCTAAACCCTAAAACACTACCCCAGCTCGAACCACTACACTACCCAAAGACTGCTGCACTACCCTAAAACCTAAAACACTAAACCCACCATGACCCCCTACATTACTCGAACACCACTGTACTACCCTAAAGCCAAAAACACTACTCCCAGCACGACCCCCTACAATACCCTAACACCACTGCACTACCCTAAACCCGAAATCACTACCCGCAGCATGACCCCCTACACTACCCAAACACCACTGCACTACCCTAAACCCTAAATCACTACCCCCCAGCACAACCCCCTACACTACCCAAACACCACTGCACTACCCTAAAACACTACCCCCAGCACGACCCCCTACACTACACAAACACCACTGCACTGCCCTAAACCCTAAATCACTACCCACAACATGACCCCTACACTACCCAAACACCACTGCACTACTATTAACCCTGAAACACCACCCCCTGCTTGACCGCCTAAATTGCCTGAACACCACTGCTCTGCCCTAAACCCTAAAACACCACCCCCAGCAAGACCCCCTATACTGCCCGAACACCACTGCTCTGCCCTAAACTCTAAAGAACCACCCCCAGCCCGACCCCCTACACTGCCAGAACACCACTGCTCTGCCCTAAAACCTAAAGCACCACCCCCAGCACGACCCCCTACACTACCCAAACACCACTGCACTACCTTAAAACCTAAAACACTACCCCCAACATGACCCCCTACACTACCCAAACACCACTGTACTACACTAAACCCCATATACGCTACCCCATCACAACCCCCTACACTACACAAACAAAACTGCACTACCCTAAAACACTACTCCCAGCACCACTCCCTACACTACCCAAATACCACTGCACTACCCTAAACCCTAAATCACTACCACCAGCATGACACCCTACACTACCCGAACACCACTGCACTACCCTAAACTCTAAAACACTACCCCCTGCACGACCGCCTATACTATGCAAACACCACTGCACTACACTAAACCCTAATCTACTCCCAGCTCGACCCCCTACACTTTCCAAACACCAATGCATTACCCTAAAATACTACCCCCAGCACGACCCCCTATACTACCCTAAAACCACTGTACTATCCTAAACCCTAAAACACTACCCTAGCACGAACCCCTACACTACCAAAACACTGCTGCCCTACCCTTGACTCTAAAAAACACCACCCGCAACATGACACCCTATATTACCCAAACACCACTGCACTACCCTAATCCCTAAAACACTACCCCAACACGAACCACTAAACTACCCAAAGACCGCTGCACTACCTTAAAACCTAAAACACTACCCACAGCACGACCCCCTACATTACCCATACACCACTGCATTACCCTAAGTCCTAAAACACTACCCCCTGCACGACCCTCTACACTACCCGAACAGCACTGCACTACCCTAAACCCTAAAACACTAAACGCAGCATGACCCCCTACATTACTTGAACACCACTGCACTACCCTAAAGCCTAAAACACTACCCCCAGCAGGACCCCCTACACTACCCTAACACCACTGCACTACCCTAAACCCTAAAACACTACCCCAGCTCGAACTACTACACCACCCAAAGACCGCTGCACTACCCTAAAACCTAAAACACTAAACCCAGCATGACCCCTACATTACTCGAACACCACTGTACTACCCTAAAGCCAAAAACACTACCCCCAGCACAACCCCCTACAATACCCTAACACCACTGCACTACCTTAAACCCTAAATCCCTACCCACAGCATGACCCCCTACACTACCCAAACACCACTGCACTACCCTAAACCCTAAAACACTACCCCAGCACAACCCCCACACTACCCAAACACCACTACACTACCCTAAAACACTACCCCCAGCACGACCCCCTACACTACACAAACACCACTGCACTGTCCTAAACCCTAAATCACTACCCACAGCATGACCCCTACACTACCCAAACACCACTGCACTACTATAAACCCTGAAACACCACCCCCTGCTTGACCCCGTACACTGCCTGAACACCACTGCTAAGCCCTAAACCCTAAAACACCACCCCCAGCACGACCCCCTACACTGCCCAAACAACACTGCTCTGCCCTAAACTCTAAAGAACCACCCCCAGCCCGACCCCCTACACTGCCAGAACACCACTGCTCTGCCCTAAAACCTAAAACACCACCCCCAGCACGGTCCCCTACACTACGCAAACACCACTGCATAACTTAAAACCTAAAACACTTCCCCCAGCATGACCCCCTACACTACCCAAACACCACTGCACTACACTAAAACCCATATACACTACCCCATCACAACCCCCTACACTACACAAACAAAACTGCACTACCCTAAAACACTACTCCCAGCACCACTCCCTACACTACCCCCACACCACTGCACTACCCTAAACCCTAAATCACTACCACCAGCATGACACCCTACACTACCCGAACACCACTGCACTACCCTAAACTCTAAAACACTCCCCCCTGCACGACCGCCTATACTATGCAAACACCACTGCACTACCCTAAACCCTAATCTACTCCCAGCTCGACCCCCTACACTTTCCAAACACAAATGCACTACCCTAAAACACTACCCCCAGCACGACCCCCTATACTACCCTAAAACCACTGCACTACCCTAAACCCTAAAACACTACCCCCCAGCACAACCCCCTACACTACCCAAGCACCAATGCACTACCCGAAAACACTACCCCTGCACGACCCCCTATACTACCCTAAAACCACTGTACTATCCTAAACCCTAAAACACTACCCTAGCATGAACCCCTACACTACCAAAACACCGCTGCCCTACCCTTGACCCTAAAACACTACCCGCAACATGACCCCCTATACTACCCAAACACCACTGCACTACCCTAAACCCTAAAACACTACCCCAACACGAACCACTACACTACCCAAAGACCGCTGCACTACCTTAAAACCTAAAACACTACCCCCAGCACGACCCCCTACACTACCCATACACCACTGCATTACCCTAAGTCCTAAATCACTACCCCCTGCACAACTCTCTACACTACCTGCACACCACTGCACTACCCTAAACCCTAAAACACTAAACCCAGCATGACCCCCTACATTACTTGAACACCACTGCACTACCCTAAAGCCTAAAACACTACCCCCAGCAGGACCCCCTACACTACCCTAACACCACTGCACTACCCTAAACCCTAAAACACTACCCCAGCTCGAACCACTACACTACCCAAAGACTGCTGCACTACCCTAAAACCTAAAACACTAAACCCACCATGACCCCCTACATTACTCGAACACCACTGTACTACCCTAAAGCCAAAAACACTACTCCCAGCACGACCCCCTACAATACCCTAACACCACTGCACTACCCTAAACCCGAAATCACTACCCGCAGCATGACCCCCTACACTACCCAAACACCACTGCACTACCCTAAACCCTAAATCACTACCCCCCAGCACAACCCCCTACACTACCCAAACACCACTGCACTACCCTAAAACACTACCCCCAGCACGACCCCCTACACTACACAAACACCACTGCACTGCCCTAAACCCTAAATCACTACCCACAACATGACCCCTACACTACCCAAACACCACTGCACTACTATTAACCCTGAAACACCACCCCCTGCTTGACCGCCTAAATTGCCTAAACACCACTGCTCTGCCCTAAACCCTAAAACACCACCCCCAGCAAGACCCCCTACACTGCCCGAACACCACTGCTCTGCCCTAAACTCTAAAGAACCACCCGCAGCCCGACCCCCTACACTGCCAGAACACCACTGCTCTGCCCTAAAACCTAAAACACCACCCCCAGCACGACCCACTACACTACCCAAACACCACTGCACTACCTTAAAACCTAAAACACTACCCCCAACATGACCCCCTACACTACCCAAACACCACTGCACTACACTAAACCCCATATACGCTACCCCATCACAACCCCCTACACTACACAAACAAAACTGCACTACCCTAAAACACTACTCCCAGCACCACTCCCTACACTACCCAAATACC
The DNA here is from genome assembly GCF_964204655.1 of Triturus cristatus. NCBI lineage: Eukaryota > Metazoa > Chordata > Amphibia > Caudata > Salamandridae > Triturus > Triturus cristatus. The sequence continues at coordinate 850,835,510 of NC_140588.1, read as the reverse complement.
ACTGCACTACCCTAAACCCTAAATCACTACCACCAGCATGACACCCTACACTACCCGAACACCACTGCACTACCCTAAACTCTAAAACACTACCCCCTGCACGACCGCCTATACTATGCAAACACCACTGCACTACACTAAACCCTAATCTACTCCCAGCTCGACCCCCTACACTTTCCAAACACCAATGCATTACCCTAAAATACTACCCCCAGCACGACCCCCTATACTACCCTAAAACCACTGTACTATCCTAAACCCTAAAACACTACCCTAGCACGAACCCCTACACTACCAAAACACTGCTGCCCTACCCTTGACTCTAAAAAACACCACCCGCAACATGACACCCTATATTACCCAAACACCACTGCACTACCCTAATCCCTAAAACACTACCCCAACACGAACCACTACACTACCCAAAGACCGCTGCACTACCTTAAAACCTAAAACACTACCCACAGCACGACCCCCTACATTACCCATACACCACTGCATTACCCTAAGTCCTAAAACACTACCCCCAGCAGGACCCCCTACACTACCCTAACACCACTGCACTACCCTAAACCCTAAAACACTACCCCAGCTCGAACTACTACACCACCCAAAGACCGCTGCACTACCCTAAAACCTAAAACACTAAACCCAGCATGACCCCCTACATTACTCGAACACCACTGTACTACCCTAAAGCCAAAAACACTACCCCCAGCACAACCCCCTACAATACCCTAACACCACTGCACTACCTTAAACCCTAAATCCCTACCCACAGCATGACCCCCTACACTACCCAAACACCACTGCACTACCCTAAACCCTAAAACACTACCCCAGCACAACCCCCACACTACCCAAACACCACTACACTACCCTAAAACACTACCCCCAGCACGACCCCCTACACTACACAAACACCACTGCACTGTCCTAAACCCTAAATCACTACCCACAGCATGACCCCTACACTACCCAAACACCACTGCACTACTATAAACCCTGAAACACCACCCCCTGCTTAACCCCGTACACTGCCTGAACACCACTGCTAAGCCCTAAACCCTAAAACACCACCCCCAGCACGACCCCCTACACTGCCCAAACAACACTGCTCTGCCCTAAACTCTAAAGAACCACCCCCAGCCCGACCCCCTACACTGCCAGAACACCACTGCTCTGCCCTAAAACCTAAAACACCACCCCCAGCACGGCCCCCTACACTACGCAAACACCACTGCATAACTTAAAACCTAAAACACTTCCCCCAGCATGACCCCCTACACTACCCAAACACCACTGCACTACACTAAAACCCATATACACTACCCCATCACAACCCCCTACACTACACAAACAAAACTGCACTACCCTAAAACACTACTCCCAGCACCACTCCCTACACTACCCCCACACCACTGCACTACCCTAAACCCTAAATCACTACCACCAGCATGACACCCTACACTACCCGAACACCACTGCACTACCCTAAACTCTAAAACACTCCCCCCTGCACGACCGCCTATACTATGCAAACACCACTGCACTACCCTAAACCCTAATCTACTCCCAGCTCGACCCCCTACACTTTCCAAACACAAATGCACTACCCTAAAAAACTACCCCCAGCACGACCCCCTATACTACCCTAAAACCACGGTACTATCCTAAACCCTAAAACACTACCCTAGCAGGAACCACTACACTACCAAAACACCACTGCCCTACCCTTAACCCAAAAACACTACCCGCAACATGACGCCCTACAACACCCAAACACCACTGCACTACCCTAAACCCTAAAACACTACCCCAACATGAACCACTACACTACCCAAAGACCGCTGCACTACCGTAAAACCTAAAACACTACCCCCTGCACGACCCTCTATACTACCCAAACACCACTGCACTACCCTAAACCCTAAAACACTAAACCCACCATGAGCCCTACATTACTTGAACACCACTGCACTACCCTAGAGCCTAAAACACTACCCACAGCACGACCCCCTACACTACCCTAACACCACTGCATTACCCTAAACCCTAAATCAATACCCACAGCATGACCCCCTACACTACCAAAACACCACTGCACTACCCTAAACCCTAAAACACTACCCCAGCTCGAACCACTACACTACCCAAAGACTGCTGCACTACCCTAAAACCTAAAACACTAAACCCACCATGACCCCCTACATTACTCGAACACCACTGTACTACCCTAAAGCCAAAAACACTACTCCCAGCACGACCCCCTACAATACCCTAACACCACTGCACTACCCTAAACCCGAAATCACTACCCGCAGCATGACCCCCTACACTACCCAAACACCACTGCACTACCCTAAACCCTAAATCACTACCCCCCAGCACAACCCCCTACACTACCCAAACACCACTGCACTACCCTAAAACACTACCCCCAGCACGACCCCCTACACTACACAAACACCACTGCACTGCCCTAAACCCTAAATCACTACCCACAACATGACCCCTACACTACCCAAACACCACTGCACTACTATTAACCCTGAAACACCACCCCCTGCTTGACCGCCTAAATTGCCTAAACACCACTGCTCTGCCCTAAACCCTAAAACACCACCCCCAGCAAGACCCCCTACACTGCCCGAACACCACTGCTCTGCCCTAAACTCTAAAGAACCACCCGCAGCCCGACCCCCTACACTGCCAGAACACCACTGCTCTGCCCTAAAACCTAAAACACCACCCCCAGCACGACCCACTACACTACCCAAACACCACTGCACTACCTTAAAACCTAAAACACTACCCCCAACATGACCCCCTACACTACCCAAACACCACTGCACTACACTAAACCCCATATACGCTACCCCATCACAACCCCCTACACTACACAAACAAAACTGCACTACCCTAAAACACTACTCCCAGCACCACTCCCTACACTACCCAAATACCACTGCACTACCCTAAACCCTAAATCACTACCACCAGCATGACACCCTACACTACCCGAACACCACTGCACTACCCTAAACTCTAAAACACTACCCCCTGCACGACCGCCTATACTATGCAAACACCACTGCACTACACTAAACCCTAATCTACTCCCAGCTCGACCCCCTACACTTTCCAAACACCAATGCATTACCCTAAAATACTACCCCCAGCACGACCCCCTATACTACCCTAAAACCACTGTACTATCCTAAACCCTAAAACACTACCCTAGCACGAACCCCTACACTACCAAAACACTGCTGCCCTACCCTTGACTCTAAAAAACACCACCCGCAACATGACACCCTATATTACCCAAACACCACTGCACTACCCTAATCCCTAAAACACTACCCCAACACGAACCACTACACTACCCAAAGACCGCTGCACTACCTTAAAACCTAAAACACTACCCACAGCACGACCCCCTACATTACCCATACACCACTGCATTACCCTAAGTCCTAAAACACTACCCCCAGCAGGACCCCCTACACTACCCTAACACCACTGCACTACCCTAAACCCTAAAACACTACCCCAGCTCGAACTACTACACCACCCAAAGACCGCTGCACTACCCTAAAACCTAAAACACTAAACCCAGCATGACCCCCTACATTACTCGAACACCACTGTACTACCCTAAAGCCAAAAACACTACCCCCAGCACAACCCCCTACAATACCCTAACACCACTGCACTACCTTAAACCCTAAATCCCTACCCACAGCATGACCCCCTACACTACCCAAACACCACTGCACTACCCTAAACCCTAAAACACTACCCCAGCACAACCCCCACACTACCCAAACACCACTACACTACCCTAAAACACTACCCCCAGCACGACCCCCTACACTACACAAACACCACTGCACTGTCCTAAACCCTAAATCACTACCCACAGCATGACCCCTACACTACCCAAACACCACTGCACTACTATAAACCCTGAAACACCACCCCCTGCTTAACCCCGTACACTGCCTGAACACCACTGCTAAGCCCTAAACCCTAAAACACCACCCCCAGCACGACCCCCTACACTGCCCAAACAACACTGCTCTGCCCTAAACTCTAAAGAACCACCCCCAGCCCGACCCCCTACACTGCCAGAACACCACTGCTCTGCCCTAAAACCTAAAACACCACCCCCAGCACGGCCCCCTACACTACGCAAACACCACTGCATAACTTAAAACCTAAAACACTTCCCCCAGCATGACCCCCTACACTACCCAAACACCACTGCACTACACTAAAACCCATATACACTACCCCATCACAACCCCCTACACTACACAAACAAAACTGCACTACCCTAAAACACTACTCCCAGCACCACTCCCTACACTACCCCCACACCACTGCACTACCCTAAACCCTAAATCACTACCACCAGCATGACACCCTACACTACCCGAACACCACTGCACTACCCTAAACTCTAAAACACTCCCCCCTGCACGACCGCCTATACTATGCAAACACCACTGCACTACCCTAAACCCTAATCTACTCCCAGCTCGACCCCCTACACTTTCCAAACACAAATGCATTACCCTAAAAAACTACCCCCAGCACGACCCCCTATACTACCCTAAAACCACGGTACTATCCTAAACCCTAAAACACTACCCTAGCAGGAACCACTACACTACCAAAACACCACTGCCCTACCCTTAACCCAAAAACACTACCCGCAACATGACGCCCTACAACACCCAAACACCACTGCACTACCCTAAACCCTAAAACACTACCCCAACATGAACCACTACACTACCCAAAGACCGCTGCACTACCGTAAAACCTAAAACACTACCCCCTGCACGACCCTCTATACTACCCAAACACCACTGCACTACCCTAAACCCTAAAACACTAAACCCACCATGAGCCCTACATTACTTGAACACCACTGCACTACCCTAGAGCCTAAAACACTACCCACAGCACGACCCCCTACACTACCCTAACACCACTGCATTACCCTAAACCCTAAATCAATACCCACAGCATGACCCCCTACACTACCAAAACACCACTGCACTACCCTAAACCCTAAAACACTACCCCCAGCACAACCCCCTACACTACCCAAACACCACTGCACTACCCTAAAACACTACCCCCAGCACGACCCCCTACACTACCCAAACACCACTGCACTACCCTAAACCCTAAATCTACCCCCAGCACGATCCCCTACACTACCCAAACACCAATGCACTACCCTAAACCCTAATACACTAACCCCACCACAACCCCCTACACTACCTGAACACCACTGAACTACCCTAAACCCTAAAACACTACCCACAGCACAACCCTACACTACCCAAACACCACTGCACTACCCTAAACTCTAAAAAACTACCCCAGCATGAACCACTACACTACCCAATGACCGCTGCACTACCCTAAACCCTAAATCTACCCCCAGCACGACCCCCTACACTACCCAAACACCAATGCACTACCCTAAACCCTAAAACACTACCCCCAGCACGACCCCCTACACTACCCATACACCACTGCATTACCCAAAGTCCTAAATCACTACCCCCTGCACGACTCTCTACACTACCTGAACACCACTGCACTATCCTAAACCCTAAAACACTAAACCCAGCATGACCCCCTACATTACTTGAACACCACTGCACTACCCTAAAACCTAAAACACTACCCCCAGCACGACCCCTTACACTACCCTAACACCACTGCACTACCCTAAACCCTAAAACACTACCCCAGCTCGAACCACTACACTACCCAAAGACCGCTGCACTACCCTAAAACCTAAAACACTAAACCCAGCATGACCCCCTACATTACTCGAACACCACTGTACTACCCTAAAGCCAAAAACACTACCCCCAGCACGACCCCCTACAATACCCTAACACCACTGCACTACCCTAAACCCTAAATCACTACCCGCAGCATGACCCCCTACACTACCCAAACACCACTGCACTACCCTAAACCCTAAAACACTACCCCCAGCACAACCCCCTACACTACCCAAGCACCACTGCACTACCCGAAAACACTACCCCCTGCACGACTGCCTATACTATGCAAACACCACTGCACTCCCTAAACCCTAATCTACCCCCAGCTCGACCCCCTACACTTTCCAAACACCAATGCACTACCCTAAAACACTACCCCCAGCATGACCCCGTATACTACCCTAAAACCACTGTACTATCCTAAACCCTAAAACACTACCCTAGCATGAACCCCTATACTACCAAAACACCGCTGCCCTACCTTAAAACCTAAAACACTACCCCCAGCACGACCCCCTACACTACCCATACACCACTGCATTACCCAAAGTCCTAAATCACTACCCCCTGCACGACTCTCTACACTACCTGAACACCACTGCACTACCCTAAACCCTAAAACACTAAACCCAGCATGACCCCCTACATTACTTGAACAAAACTGCACTACCCTAAAGCCTAAAACACTACCCCCAGCACGACCCCCTACACTACCCAAACACCACTGCACTACCCTAAACCCTAAATCACTACCCCCCAGCACAACCCCCTACACTACCCAAACACCACGGCACTACCCTAAAACACCACCCCAGCACGACCCCCTACACTACACAAACACCACTGCACTGCCCTAAACCCTAAATCACTACCCACAACATGACCCCTACACTACCCAAACACCACTGCACTACTATTAACCCTGAAACACCACCCCCTGCTTGACCCCCTACACTGCCTGAACACCACTGCTCTGCCCTAAACCCTAAAACACCACCCCCAGCACGACCCCCTACACTGCCCGAACACCACTGCTCTGCCCTAAACTCTAAAGAACCACCCCCAGCCCGACCCCCTACACTGCCAGAACACCACTGCTCTGCCCTAAAACCTAAAACACCACCCCCAGCACGACCCCCTACACTACCCAAACACCACTGCACTACCTTAAAACCTAAAACACTACCCCCAGCATGACCCCCTACACTACCCAAACACCACTGCACTACACTAAACCCCATATACGCTACCCCATCACAACCCCCTACACTACACAAACAAAACTGCACTACCCTAAAACACTACTCCCAGCACCACTCCCTACACTACCCAAATACCACTGCACTACCCTAAACCCTAAATCACTACCACCAGCATGACACCCTACACTACCCGAACACCACTGCACTACCCTAAACTCTAAAACACTACCCCCTGCACGACCGCCTATACTATGCAAACACCACTGCACTACACTAAACCCTAATCTACTCCCAGCTCGACCCCCTACACTTTCCAAACACCAATGCACTACCCTAAAATACTACCCCCAGCACGACCCCCTATACTACCCTAAAACCACTGTACTATCCTAAACCCTAAAACACTACCCTAGCACGAACCCCTACACTACCAAAACACTGCTGCCCTACCATTGACTCTAAAACACTACCCGGAACATGACCCCCTATATTACCCAAACACCACTGCACTACCCTAAGCCCTAAAACACTACCCCAACACGAACCACTACACTACCCAAAGACCGCTGCACTACCTTAAAACCTAAAACACTACCCCCAGCACGACCCCCTACACTACCCATACACCACTGCATTACCCTAAGTCCTAAAATACTACCCCCTGCACGACCCTCTACACTACCCGAACACCACTGCACTACCCTAAACCCTAAAACACTAAACCCAGCATAACCCCCTACATTACTTGAACACCACTGCACTACCCTAAAGCCTAAAACACTACCCCCAGCAGGACCCCCTACACTACCCTAACACCACTGCACTACCCTAAACCCTAAAACACTACCCCAGCTCGAACCACTACACCACCCAAAGACCGCTGCACTACCCTAAAACCTAAAACACTAAACCCAGCACGACCCCCTACAATACCCTAACACCACTGCACTACCCTAAACCCTAAATCCCTACCCACAGCATGACCCCCTACACTACCCAAACACCACTGCACTACCCTAAACCCTAAAACACTACCCCAACATGAACCACTACACTACCCAAAGACCGCTGCACTACCGTAAAACCTAAAACACTACCCCCTGCATGACCCTCTATACTACCCAAACACCACTGCACTACCCTAAACCCTAAAACACTAAACCCAGCATGACCCCTACATTACTTGAACACCACTGCACTACCCTAGAGCCTAAAACACTACCCACAGCACGACCCCTACACTACCCTAACACCACTGCACTACCCTAAACCCTAAATCAATACCCACAGCATGACCCCCTACGCTACCAAAACACCACTGCACTACCCTAAACCCTAAAACACTACCCCCAGCACGATCCCCTACACTACCCAAACACCAATGCACTACCCTAAACCCTAATACACTAACCCCACCACAACCCCCTACACTACCTGAACACCACTGAACTACCCTAAAACACTACCCGTAGCACAACCCTACACTACCCAAACACCACTGCACTACCCTAAACTCTAAAACACTACCCCAGCATGAACCTCTACACTACCCAATGACCACTGCACTACCCTAAACCCTACATCTACCCCCAGCACGACCCCCTACACTACCCAAACACCAATGCACTACCCTAAACCCTAAAACACTAACCCCACCACAACCCCCTACACTACCCGAACACCACTGCACTACCCTAAACCCTAAAACACTAAACCCAGCATGACCCCCTACATTACTTGAACACCACTGCACTACCCTAAAGCCTAAAACACTACCCCCAGCACGACCCCCTACACTACCCTAACACCTCTGCACTATCCTAAACCCTAAAACACTACCCCAGCTCAAACCACTACACTACCCAAAGACCGCTGCACTACCCTAAAACCTAAAACACTAAACCCAGCATGACCCCCTACATTACTCGAACACCACTATACTACCCTAAAGCCAAAAACACTACCCCCAGCACGACCCCCAACAATACCCTAACACCACTGCACTACCCTAAACCCTAAATCACTACCCGCAGCATGACCCCCTACACTACCCAAACACCACTGCACTACCCTAAACCCTAAAACACTACCCCCCAGCACAACCCCCTACACTACCCAAGCACCACTGCACTACCCGAAAACACTACCCCCTGCACGACTGCCTATACTATGCAAACACCACTGCACTCCCTAAACCCTAATCTACCCCCAGCTTGACCCCCTACACTTTCCAAACACCAATGCACTACCCTAAAACACTACCCCCAGCACGACCCCCTATACTACCCTAAAACCACTGTACTATCCTAAACCCTAAAACACTACCCGAGCATGAACCCCTACACTACCAAAACACCGCTGCCCTACCTTTGACACTAAAACACTACCTGCAACATGACCCCCTATACTACCCAAACACCACTGCACTACCCTAAACCCTAAAACACTACCCCCAGCACGACCCCCTACACTACCTATACACCACTGCATTACCCTAAGTCCTAAATCACTACCCCCCGCACGACTCTCTACACTACCTGAACACCACTGCACTACCCTAAACCCTAAAACACTAAACCCAGCATGACCCCCTACATTACTTGAACACCACTGCACTACCCTAAAGCCTAAAACACTACCCCCAGCACGACCCCCTACACTACCCTAACACCACTGCACTACCCTAAACCCTAAAACACTACCCCAGCTCGAACCACTACACTACCCAAAGACCGCTGCACTACCCTAAAACCTAAAACACTAAACCCCGCATGACCCCCTACATTACTCGAACACCACTGTACTACCCTAAAGCCAAAAACACTACTCCCAGCACGACCCCCTACAATACCCTAACACCACTGCACTACCCTAAACCCTAAATCACTACCCGCAGCATGACCCCCTACACTACCCAAACACCACTGCACTACCCTAAACCCTAAATCACTACCCCCCAGCACAACCCCCTACACTACCCAAACACCACTGCACTACCCTAAAACACTACCCCCAGCACGACCCCCTACACTACACAAACACCACTGCACTGCCCTAAACCCTAAATCACTACCCACAACATGACCCCTACACTACCCAAACACCACTGCACTACTATTAACCCTGAAACACCACCCCCTGCTTGACCCCTACACTGCCTGAACACCACTGCTCTGCCCTAAACCCTAAAACACCACCCCCAGCACGACCCCCTACACTGCCCAAACACCACTGCTTTGCCCTAAACTCTAAAGAACCACCCCCAGCCCGACCCCCTACACTGCCAGAACACCACTGCTCTGCCCTAAAACCTAAAACACCACCCCCAGCACGACCCCCTACACTACCCAAACACCACTGCACTACCTTAAAACCGAAAACACTACCCCCAACATCACCCCCTACACTACCCAAACACCACTGCACTACACTAAACCCCATATACGCTACCCCATCACAAGTCACAACCCCCTACACTACACAAACAAAACTGCACTACCCTAAAACACTACTCCCAGCACCACTCCCTACACTACCCACATACCACTACCCTAAACCCTAAATCACTACCACCAGCATGACACCCTACACTACCCGAACACCACTGCACTACCCTAAACTCTAAAACACTACCCCCTGCACGACCGCCTATACTATGCAAACACCACTGCACTACTCTAAACCCTAATCTACTCCCAGATCGACCCCCTACACTTTCCAAACACCAATGCACTACCCTAAAATACTACCCTCAGCACGACCCCCTATACTACCCTAAAACCACTGTAATATCCTAAACCCTAAAACACTACCCTAGCACGAACCCCTACACTACCAAAACACTGCTGCCCTACCCTTGACTCTAAAACACTACCCGCAACATGACACCCTATATTACCCAAACACCACTGCACTACCCTAAACCCTAAAACACTACCCCAACACGAACCACTACACTACCCAAAGACCGCTGCACTACCTTAAAACCTAAAACACTACCCCCAGCACGACCCCCTACACTACCCATACACCACTGCATTACCCTAAGTCCTAAAACACTACCCCTGCACGACCCTCTACACTACCCGAACACCACTGCACTACCCTAAACCCTAAAACACTAAACCCAGCATGACCCCCTACATTACTTGAACACCACTGCACTACCCTAAAGCCTAAAACACTAGCCCCAGCAGGACCCCCTACACTACCCTAACACCACTGCACTACCCTAAACCCTAAAACACTACCCCAGCTCGAACCACTACACCACCCAAAGACCGCTGCACTACCCTAAAACCTAAAACACTAAACCCAGCATGACCCCCCTACATTACTCGAACACCACTGTACTACCCTAAAGCCAAAAACACTACCCCCAACACGACCCCCTACAATACCCTAACACCACTGCACTACCCTAAACCCTAAATCCCTACCCACAGCATGACCCCCTACACTACCCAAACACCACTGCACTACCCTAAACCCTAAAACATTACCCCAGCACAACCCCCTACACTACCCAAACACCACTGCACTACCCTAAAACACTACCCCCAGCACGACCCCCTACACCACCCAAACACCACTGCACTACCCTAAACCCTAAAACACTACCCCAACATGAAGCACTACACTACCCAAAGACCGCTACACTACCGTAAAACCTAAAACACTACCCCCTGCACGACCCTCTATACTACCCAAACACCACTGCACTACCCTAAACCCTAAAACACTAAACCCAGCATGACCCCTACATTACTTGAACACCACTGCACTACCCTAAAGCCTAAAACACTACCCACAGCACGACCCCCTACACTACCCTAACACCACTGCACTACCCTAAACCCTAAATCAATACCCACAGCATGACCCCCTACACTACCAAAACACCACTGCACTACCCTAAACCCTAAAACACTACCCCCAGTCAACCCCCTACACTACCCAAACACCACTGCACTACCCTAAAACACTACCCCCAGCACGACCCCCTACACTACCCAAACACCACTGCACTACCCTAAACCCTAAATCTACCCCAGCACGATCCCCTACACTACCCAAACACCAATGCACTACCCTAAACCCTAATACACTAACCCCACCACAACCCCCTACACTACCTGAACACCACTGAACTACCCTAAACCCTAAAACACTACCCGCAGCACAACCCTACACTACCCAAACACCACTGCACTACCCTAAACTCTAAAACCCTACCCCAGCATGAACCTCTACACTACCCAATGACCGCTGCACTACCCTAAACCCTAAACCTACCCCCAGCACGACCCCCTACACTACCCAAACACCAATGCACTACCCTAAACCCTAAAACACTAACCCCACCACGACCCCCTACACTACCCGAACACCACTGCACTACCCTAAACCCTAAAACACTTAACCCAGCATGACCCCCTACATTACTTGAACACCACTGCACTACCCTAAAGCCTGAAACACTACCCCCAGCACGACCCCCTACACTACCCTAACACCACTGCACTACCCTAAACCCTAAAACACTACCCCAGCTCGATCCACTACACTACCCAAAGACCGCTGCACTACCCTAAAACCTAAAACACTAAACCCAGCATGACCCCCTACATTACTCGAACACCACTGTACTACCCTAAAGCAAAAAACCACTACCCCCAGCAAGACCCCCTACAATACCCTAACAACACTGCACTACCCTAAACTCTAAATCCCTACCCACAGCATGACCCCCTACACTACCCTAACACCACTGCACTACCCTAAACCCTAAAACACTACCCCAGCTCGAACCACTACACCACCCAAAGACCGCTGCACTACCCTAAAACCTAAAACACTAAACCCAGCATGACCCCCTACATTACTCGAACACCACTGTACTACCCTAAAGCCAAAAACACTACCCCCAGCACGACCCCCTACACCACCCAAACACCACTGCACTACCCTAAACCCTAAAACACTACCCCAACATGAACCACTACACTACCCAAAGACCGCTGCACTACCGTAAAACCTAAAACACTACCCCCTGCACGACCCTCTATACTACCCAAACACCACTGCACTACCCTAAACCCTAAAACACTAAACCCAGCATGACCCCTACATTACTTGAACACCACTGCGCAGCACAGCGGGCATTCGGGGGGCGGCCTTCTCCTGGCTGGCATCCTTCCTTCGGGATAGGTACCAGGCGGTTCATCTCTCCGGTTTCTCTGCCCCTCCCCACCCGGTCACTTGTGGTGTTCCCCAGGGTTCCTCTCTTTCCCCCCTTCTCTTTAATCTTTACATCTGTCCCCTCGTCACCTCTCTTCTTGAGCGGGGGGTCTCTGTGTATAACTACGCAGACGACCTCCAGCTTGTCTTTGATCTCTCATCTTCCCCTGACTCTCTTTCTAAGTTCAGTTCCACCTTAATCTTCATTTCGGAGTGGATGAGCGCCAATCATCTTAAGCTCAACCCCGATAAGACGGAACTTGTTCTCACGGGTGGTCCATCTAACCCCTGCTCCCCTGCACACTGGCCCCTCTCTTTCGGTCCCCCTCCTACGCCTTCTCCTTCTGTTCGCACCCTTGGCATCAAAGTTAGTTCTGACTTAACAATGCATAGTCAGATTAGCTCTGTTGTGTCTTCCTGCTTTCTCTCCCTTCGTCTCATCCGGAAAATCTCCCGTTTTTTCACCACTGATGCACTCAAAACCATAGTCCTGGCTTTAGTCATCTCTCGCCTCGACTATGGAAATGGCTTGTACGTGGGAATTCCTGCCTACGAGTCTCGACGCTTACAGGCCATTCAAAATCAAGCTGCCCGTCTTATTTTTTCCCTTCCTAAATTCTCTCACATTACTCCCGTTCTCAAATCTCTTCACTGGCTCCCTATCCGTTTCAGATCTCTTTTCAAACTAGCCTGTTTTGCTTTTCGTGCTCACTCCCATTCTGCCCCTCCCTACATCAACTCCCTTATTTCATCCCACGTCACCAGTCGAACCCTTCGTTCTTCTTCTCTTTCTCTTCTGCACATCCCCCGTTTCCGCAAACTCAGAACTGGTGGCACTCGCCTCTCCGTTTTGGCCCCCCAGTTCTGGAACAGCCTTCCACTTCATATCCGTTCCATCCCCATCTACACCCATTTTCGAAAAGCCCTTAAAACTTTTCTTTTCACTCAGGCTTTCTTTTCATAGGCCCCCCGGATTTCTTCTGTGAGTTCTGATCAGGTCCCCAGCGCCAGGAAGCCGCTTGGCCGCAGTGCGCTTTATTAAATACTTTTTCAAATTCAAATTCAAATTCAAATTCAAAATGCACTACCCTAAAGCCTAAAACACTACCCACAGCACGACCCCCTACACTACCCTAACACTACTGCACTACCCTAAACCCTAAATCAATACCCACAGCATGACCCCCTACACTACCAAAACACCACTGCACTACCCTAAACCCTAAAACACTACCCCCAGCACAACCCCCTACACTACCCAAACACCACTGCACTTCCCTAAAACACTACCCCCAGCACGACCCCCTACACTACCCAAACACCACTGCACTACCCTAAACCCTAAATCTACCCCCAGCACGATCCCCTACACTACCCAAACACCAATGCACTACCCTAAACCCTAATACACTAACCACACCACAACCCCCTACACTACCTGAACACCACTGAACTACCCTAAACCCTAAAACACTACCCGCAGCACAACCCTACACTACCCAAACACCACTGCACTACCCTAAACTCTAAAACACTACCCCAGCATGAACCTCTACACTACCCAATGACCGCTGCACTACCCTAAACCCTAAATCTACCCCCAGCACGACCCCCTACACTACCCAAACACCAATGCACTACCCTAAACCCTAAAACACTAACCCCACCACGACCTCCTACACTACCCAAACACCACTGCACTACCCAAAACCCTAAAACACTTAACCCAGCATGACCCCCTACATTACTTGAACACCACTGCACTACCCTAAAGCCTGAAACACTACCCCCAGCACGACCCCCTACACTACCCTAACACCACTGCACTACCCTAAACCCTAAAACACTACCCCAGCTCGAACCACTACACTACCCAGAGACCGCTGCACTACCCTAAAACCTAAAACACTAAACCCAGCATGACCCCCTACATTACTCGAACACCACTGTACTACCCTAAAGCCAAAAACACTACCCCCAGCACGACCCCCTACAATACCCTAACACCACTGTACACCCTAAACCCTAAATCACTACCCGCAGCATGACCCCCTACACTACCCAAACACCACTGCACTACCCTAAACCCTAAAACACTACCCCCCAGCACAACCCCCTACACTACCCAAGCACCAATGCACTACCCGAAAACACTACCCCCTTGTGGAAATATGGATTTTTATGGTCAGTTATGTCCCCTATCTTGGACCCCAACGGTTTCATGTATAAATCACAAGTACATGTATGTTCCCTCCAGTTCCAGTTATGAAGACGCAAACACATGTGCGTCCACCGTCAACATGTCCTCTTTCAGATCCGCCATGAATGGGCCGGATATTCTATTCCTAAGTATGAAAGGCCACCGGCTTTGTATGGTTCATTTATCCCATTTTACAGTCCAGGCGAGTAGGCCCTGATTCTGCCATTAAGCCTTTTCCTGCCTTCTGCCTCTGAAAGCTCCAGTCTGAGCTCGCATCTGTATCCATGAACTTTGTCCTACTCCCTGCGCGGCTAACGGTGCCTGACTCAACCTATCTGCCTGCCAAAAAACTGTATTTCACCTTCAAGATTATCTGCTCTGCTCCACTCCTCATCCAATGCATTCCTGTCTAGTAGTTTAAGTAAACATTCTTTCAGCTACCGAGCAAAAGGCCCGGCTTCTCTGTCTTTATGCAAGTAATTCATAGCCCTGTTACCATGGAATATTCCTACCCCCTCGCATCTAGTGTAGACACTTAGACGCTTGTACACGCACTAACAGTCAGTATAGTCAGTATAGAATAAGATTCTATCCTAAGAGACCTCTCCTTTTGGATAACACAGTTCTTTAAACATAGGATGTTAGATATGATTTGGGATTAGGTTGACATAACCCCAGACTTCTGTCTCCACATGTCGAGCTAAATGTCAAGTCCCCTTCTCCCCCTAGTTGCACGTCAACTCACACGTCATGCTGCTGCGCGCGCATCTCTGCCAAGTATTTTTGCTGACATTGCGAAATTCTTTCATGGAACCACCCATTTATGACATCACACCTAATGACGTTCTTTAGTTACGCCTAGTTACACCCATTTTAGTTACGCATGTATGTTTTATCTTTGTTATCAACTGTTACGCCTCCTGCATCTGTTTTCACTATAATGCCTCTGTATAAAAATGATTACTTGTCAATAAAGTTGGTCCTTCACTTCCTGAACCTTCGTGGTGATGGAATATGGAGTCCATCAATTCGAATTGATTTTGGAATAAAGCCCGTTCCGAACCTCTAATACCACGGATTCTGCCTCTTATTTTACTGAGCTATTATTATAGATTTTCCGCATCAAATTAAGTTCCGGTAATTAAATTATTTACCACATATATGGCGCCCGAATAGGGACACTTTCTCATCTCACGCGCCGGAGGTGCGTTGCAGGCCCGGTCTCCTGCCACAGCTGGACGGACAACAACGCGTACCCACAGGATTTCCTGTATCTCCCTCCTGCCGAGCGGGGGTAACTGAGGCTGCGATCAACACCCAGACGAGGCGGTGAGAAGTGCGAAGTATCCCGACCAGAGCCTAGCTGAGAGAGCAAGATCCGAGGTATACAGAGGCCCACCAGTTCCGAAGTTCCGAAGTTTCGAGTCGAGTCCAGTCTGGTCCGAGTCCAGTTCAGTTCAGTTCCGAGGCCTTCCGTTCCGAGCTACCCGGTGAGTACCATTGTCGGGGAGGCGTTCTGACGTGCACATAGGTTGTGCCGGTCAAGACGGGTTTGGGTACACAAGTCCGGTCTGCACTGTTTCAGCAGTGTATCTGTACTGTTTAGCAGTATATCAAGTATGTCT
Organism: Triturus cristatus; assembly: GCF_964204655.1. Lineage (NCBI taxonomy): Eukaryota > Metazoa > Chordata > Amphibia > Caudata > Salamandridae > Triturus > Triturus cristatus. The sequence continues at coordinate 850,818,421 of NC_140588.1, read as the reverse complement.
AGTATATAATTCAGAATTACCTAGTTAGTGCCGAGTATTATGCTTAGTGACTAGTTCCCTAAATGGCCATCATTGTTGTTCATTAAATGTTAAATGTTAAAATGTTTTAAATACGTTCTGCATATTGTGGTGTGAATGACTGTTCATTATTGTGTTTTGTTGTATTAAACGTGTTCAAAATTAGGTATCAGATCAGTTCTCAATATGCCGCTCTTTTCGAAATTAAGACAGATCAAAACTAGAAAAGGGGTACTCGAAGAAGCTGTTCCCATTCCTCCTAGGGACACTCCAGGGTACTTCATGTATCATAAACATGGCCTAGACGCCATATTATTTCTTGATTTATGGGTAGACTACACCAAGGAATTACCAGAAAGTCAGAGGTGGCCCGCAGCTGGGACCTGGGATGCAGATTGCATCATGAAAGTAGAGGAAGAATTATGGAAAAAGAAAGCTAGACAGTCACAGAAAGATGCCATTGAATTATGGCGTAAAGAATCATATAGACGTACAGAAAAAGCACTCAGACAGGAAGAGAAAAGTAAGGAGAATTCAAATAAAATCCGAGAAAATCTATTAATTGAAGAAGGTACTCGAGTAAAATCAGAACAAACAGACAGACAAAGAAATGCCCTTATGAATGGTATGTATCCTCTTCTGGCCGAAGGGTTACCTAAGGCTACTCCGGAGATACCAAAAGACTTGCCACCCCCGTTGTTTCCGATAAAAGCACATCCCAAAGGGCATCCCAGAACCGCAGAAGATGTTTTTCTTTCCTCTTATTTAGACGACGCAGCTCCCGAGTATGCTAATGCTGCGCCACATAGACCGCCTGCCGAGGGGGTTCAACGCCAAGACCCTCCTCCGTCAGTACCTCCACAACAACAAACTCCGATACAAGTTCCGGCAAGCACATCTGTTTCTACAGCTGTACCCACACCTATGGTTGCTATATCACGTTCAACGAATCCTTTCACATCCAGCACCCCAGGTGGTGCTACAGGAGGTGCATCAAACATTTTTTCCACGCCACCCAGAGTAAATAAACTTTCTTTTCAAGAATTAGCCCACCAACGTACGCCCAAACTAGTAACTCCCGACACGCTTAAGGAACTTCTAATAGATTGTAGATATGACCCTGTGCCCGGCAAAAAGGATGAAATGCTGCTGGCATCATTACGTATCCGACGAGCTTTAATATATTTAGGGAGGCTACCAGGAATGACCACACATTTAGAAAATATATATCACTTTGTCCAGTCAGGACGAGATTCTGAGAGTATTAATAGAGCCATGGAGTACCAGAAAGTGGAAATACAGGGGGAACTGTTACGTTTCCTCATAAATTGTGTGGTCAGAAATCAAGACCGACCCGGAGTAAATCCGGAAGAAATGCAAATTCTTACCAAATGGAGTCGGAATATATCAGAAGGGAGACATGATACACGATTAAGTATAATAGCTATGGGCCGAAAAATCCGCAAAGAAGTAGAACGAATACACGAAGAAAGATTAGCAGTAGACCAGCCTGAACAAACCGAAGAGGAGGAAGAATTAGAACTGCCCACGGGACAGTTAGAAACTATGGCCTATGTAGGTAGAGGAAGATCTTGTAATAATACTAGAGGCTTTACTGATCCGATACGTCCAATACGTCCAGAAAATAACAGAAATTTCCAAACCCCTATAATAAATATAAGGTCCCCCGAACATTCGTTCCAAGCCGCTGACAAATTACTCCGAGAACGAAGGGGTTATCATATACTCGATTCTATGGACGAACAAGAATTAGCCAGGTCAGCCGTTCACTGGGTTGACAGTCCCGGAAAATATAGTGATGATACATTAGCGCACACGTTTTTGAACCTCACCCCAGATGAACAGCGTTTAGCTGGTATCTATATGATTCAACAACTCCTTATATTATATAAAAGCCAACACTCCGATCCTGGCCCCTTACCTAATATCTTGACTGAATTACTCACGAATAAATGGAGAGGTTCAGGTACTGAGCTAATTAGAGAAATACTAGAATCCAGAAAGCAGTACATTCTTTTTGTATGCCCAGAACATGTCTCACTGCCCATCAAGGAAAGAACGACGTACTATATGGATAGACAGAATCCCTTACGCGAAGTACACCCGATAAAAGGTGATGACAATCAGTTTAAGCGTGTGTTTGTATACACACCCATATCTAAAATAGAACTATTAGAAATGAAGAAAGTGGTACCCAGTCATGACAAAGACCCAGCGGGTTTCCACCGTGAAATTAAAGACATGTTGCTCATGGGAGAGTATACCTATCCCGACATTATGAAAATATTAAAGGTATTAATGCCTGCGGGCATTTACGAAAAACTCAAGGAAAAGGATTGGGAGGTGGGAGACCAAAAGATAGATTGGACAGCATTAGAAAACGAAGAAAAAGCTCGAGGTCCAGGTTCAGGGCTTGGGGACAAGACCAAAACACTACCAGGTTTATTAGTACAGGTACTGCCACGTTTATTAACTACGAAAAAGGAAGACTGGGGTGCAATCTCAGCCTGTAAACAAAAGCAAGATGAAGACACTAGTGATTTCTATGCCCGATTCAAAAAATGTTTTGGTATAAATAGTGGAATAAAAGCAAGTAGCGAATCGTATCCACATCTGTTTGTGACAAAATTAGTTGAAAATTCCTTGCCCCAAGTTAAGAATAGAGTATTGAAATTCGAGAGTACCTGGCAAGGTAACACCCCTTCACAGATGTTACAGATGCTACAGTACCATCACAATAGAATTAGAGAGGAACAAGAACATGAACAAAGACGCATGAAAGACACGAAAATGAAAATGCTAGTTTCCCAGACAGTTTCAGCTGACGGTCATAAAAAGGGTATGACACAATCCAGTGTTTCACCAGGTCCTGTAAAAGGGACATGCAACTATTGTAAACAGCCAGGTCATTATGTACACGATTGTCCAGTTTTAAAACATAATATCGCCATAGGTAATACAAAAGAAAGACCACGGCCACTTAGACAGGATCAGAACCAACAAGGAGCCCCGCAGCATGCACAGGCCATGCCAGCTCCGCAACAGTCTATGCCAGCTCCACCACCGCAGCCTATTGCTGCTACACCAACAACGACACGACAGATGTACCAGACCGCACAGTATGACTATCCTGATTATCAACGATACTCATGAAACAGCCTAGAGAGGGAAGTTGGCTTACCCCTTATTGAGGTCCCTGTAGATCAAGAAGGACCTTATGTACACAGTGAACTATTAGGCCAAGATAGAAAATTTTTACTTGATACAGGGGCAAGCCGAACAACTATAAAACGTAGTGAAGTTCCAGGGGCACCCCTCTCAGGCTCACAGAATATTTCCCTTGGTTTTTCAGGAAAACCTATCATTAACGAAGTATCACAGCCTCTTCCCCTTACGATTGGTCCCTTGACACGAACTACAGATTTATTACTTACTAAATCATGTCCAGAAAACTTGTTAGGTATAAAAACTTTGAAAGCTCTAGGAGCTATAATATGTTGTTCTCCGGAAGGAGTAAGATTGTTTTTACGTGATTTCAAAGGGCACTACGTGTCCCGAGACATGGATCACCGACTGCAGACTTTACCCGCACATTTATGGGCACAAGGCCCTACAGATGTTGGTTGCATGAACATTACACCATATCGAGTCACACTAAAGACAGGAGTGGTACTACCACGAATGCGACAATACAAGTTACCCCCAGATGCTGTAGTGGCTTTACTACAAATCATTGACGAGCTTATTACCCAAGGAGTGGTTGTGGAAACCGACTCCAATGTATGTAATTCACCGATAATTCCGATTCTTAAACGAACTGATCCAAAAGCCCCGCCAGTATATCGATTGGTTATTGATCTGCGCGAATTAAATAAATGTATTGTACCACAATACCCCGTAGTTCCAGACATTTCTTCATTACTGACAGCCATTGATTCCGAAGCAACATTCTTTACTGTAATTGATCTCAAGAATGCCTTTTTCAGCGTCCCAATAGATCCGGAAAGCCAATACTTGTTCGGATTTAGTTTAAATGGACGAAGCTTTAAATTCACACGCGCACCTCAAGAATTCACAGAAAGCCCCAGCATCTATAGCCAAGCACTGAAACGAGAACTTGACAGTATACACATGTCAGTCAACACTGCCCTGCTTCAATATGTCGATGATCTACTGATCACCGCTAGAAGCGAACCTGAATGTGAAAAAGCCTCACTGACGGTTTTACAATTCTTGGCCGAAAAGGGGCACAAGGTGTCCCCTTCTAAGCTGCAATTCTGTGTCCAGCAAGTTGTTTACCTTGGTCACTCACTGTCCAAGGAGGGAAGGCAGCTTACACCCGATCGCATCCAGTTAATTGCTAACATGCCAATGCCCAAGACACAAAAGGAGGTGCGGGCTTTTATAGGCCTCACTTCATATTGTAGGCAGTGGATCCCTCAGTATGCATTTCTAGCGAAACCGCTTATTCAGTTGACAACACAGGAGGCGGCCACATCGACTGTCCTCCCTTGGACTCAAGAACATACACACGCCTTTGAAAGTTTAAAGAAAGCTTTATGTCAAGCACCCGTTTTAGCAACACCATGTTACAATAAACAGTTTACACTCTTCGTTACAGAACGCGAAGGTACTGCCCTGTCAGTACTCACTCAGGAACAAGCAGGATCACACAAACCATGTGCTTATTTTTCTAGTACATTAGATCCCGTAGCTCAGGCTCTGCCTGCGTGCCTGAAATCAGTGGCAGCGACAGCTTTAGCAATAAGACAAAGCGATGCCATAGTGTTAGGACATCCATTGACAGTACAAGTACCACACGCAGTAGAAGTTCTCTTGAACCGCACACAGACACAACACTTGACTATAGCAAGACTCACTGGTTACGAATTGACATTGTTTCAGCCACACATAGAAATCAGACGTTGTAGTACATTGAATCCTGCCACACTTTTGCCAGTAAACGGAACAGACCCATTAGCACATGATTGTATTGAAGTTATTACTATCACGACGAAACCCAGACAAGACTTGACAGACGTCCCATTGTCAGATCCAGACCTGACGTTGTATGTAGATGGTTCATGTATGAGAACGAGTACAGGAGAGCTAGTGGCCGCGTATGCAGTCACAACAGACACTGAAGTCATTGAAACAAATCGTATTAATACCTTGTCAGCTCAAGCAGCAGAGCTTATCGCTCTGACACAAGCCTGTATTCAAGCCACAAATAAAAAAGTCAACATATACACTGATTCACGTTATGCATTCGGAGTTGTATATGACTTCGGCGTGCTGTGGCGAGAGAGAGGTTATTTAACTTCTCACGGTGCCCACATTCAGCACGGACCCCTCATTCATGCCTTATTAGATGCAATACATCTACCCGCTGCAATATCAATTATGAAATGTAAAGCTCATACGAAAGTTACTGATATCATTTCCCAAGGCAATGACCTAGCTGACAGAACAGCTAAACAGACTGCTCAAACTCACACATCTGACATGACAAAGACAATAGTTCCGACACCAACACAGTGCATGATGGTTAAGGATCCCGCTCTTGACGTAATTGACATACAGACACATGCTACACCAGACGAAATAAAGAAATGGACTGAATTAGGAGGGATCCAAACGGATCAAGGATGGATGACGAAGGAAAAATCTGTATGGTTCCTTCCTGATTCAATGGTCCAAGTTATCATTAATACAATACATAGTCCAGCGCACCTAGGAGAAAAAGCTATGCTAGACAGCATTCAACACATTTGGTTCAACAAACATTTACGAGCAGCAGCTAAACAAAAAGTCCGTACCTGTATGATCTGCTGTCAGTTTAACCCAGGTAAAAGCATTCCCGTAGAACAGGGTGGATTTCAGCCTCCTGAGCACCCTTTTGAAGTCCTCCAGATGGATTATATCCAGATGGAACGATGTCGAGGATTCAAATATGTTCTTGTAGTTGTCTGTGCTCTTTCCCGTTGGACAGAGGCATACCCGGTTTCAGATTACACTGCCCCGACTACTGCCAAACAGTTAGTTCGAGAATTCTTCCCACGGTACGGTTTACCACGTGTTGTCTACTCAGAAAACGGCCAGCCGTTCTCATCCGAACTAATGAAACACGTTTCACTTTTGTTAGGCTATCAATGGCGATTTCATTGTGTCCGACACCCCGAGGCAGCAGGTCTCGTGGAACGACATAATCAAACTCTGAAAATTAGATTGTCCAAAATATGTAGAGAGAAAGGTGTCGACTGGGTAGTAGCCTTACCAGTTGCACTCTTTTACATGAGAATGGTAGCGCACTCTCGAACAGGGCTATCCCCTTATGAGGTGATCTTCGGTAGACCACCAAATATGTGGGGGACGCCTATACCACGCAAAATAACTGATGTAGACTGTAATATGCTGACAGATTACTTGGCTTCCTTGATGTCTGCACTACAATCTTGTCGTTCACAGGTAGCTGCAGCCTTTCCCGACAACACCGAGGTGAAACCCCACGACGTAGTTCCGGGGGACTTGGTGTTAGTGCGGAATTTTGACCGGAAGACTCAGCTGGATCCGAGGTGGAAATCGCCTCAACTCGTACTGCTCACCACGAGGACAGCCATGAAGATCGAAGGTCGCAAAGGCTGGATACATTCGAGCCATATCAAGAAATTTTATGGACTACCATCCGATATAGAGACTAAACCCTGTATTTCCTCAAAGACAGACTCAAAGCTCCCCTTGGTTGAGCAAACGAACTCAGAACTATATAGACTAAAATTGAGGTCCAATAAGTCAGACAATTTGATTGTTTAAGTCCTCTCCAAGGTGAATCGGTTGAATTTTTCTCTGACATGTATCCTCTGGACCGGAATAGAGAAAGAAATAATCAAATCCAGTTGAAAAAACATGCGTACTGTAAATCACTGCTTAGTCATTGCACAGTGACGTTATTAATTCTGTTTTTCTTATGTCTTTTAATAATCGCTGCAAGTATATTATTGCACATATATTATCCTATTTCTAAACATGCTTACAATGTTACTGCTGAACATTCTTTTAGTGAATTACCCCCGCATGAGTTGTCCTATAGATTTGCGCTGCGCAATAACACTTTTATTAGTATGTTACATCATTCCCATCAGGCTAGCAATGCTACAAATTGTTGGATATGTGGCCGACTCCCTCCCTATCAGAACTATAAGGGAATTCTGCCTCTCTTTCCATATCCGTTCACACACAGTGGCTCCTGTGGAGCATGTTTTAGTTTAATTAATTCCCTAGATTCGAATTCCGCAGTTTATCAAGACAACTGGGTATGGGGAAACCTGAACTTAGTTCTGCTTAAAGTCTGTTACCCTAACAAGGAGGGACTTCCCAAAAGAACAGGAACTGATTTAGAAAATGAAGTATATGGATTAGGTAATTTCACGCTTAATCTCATGATCCTGAATATTGAATCCGAAGCTGCACCAATTTTGCCTGCTATGTCAGTATTTCCAGTTAAAGGTGAATTGTGTATAAGAAAGAATGGCTCCATACACATGGGCCATAGTAAATGCACCACTATAATAGAATTCAGTGATCAAGGCAAGTCTACATTTAAAGCTTCTCGTCATTCCTACTTCATATGTGGTCAGACTGCATATATACGTCTGCCTCTAGATTGGGATGGTACCTGTTACATCGGATTCCTTTTGCCACCTGTTTTCCTAGCTCCTCCTGATTATCATAGAAATACTCACTTAGTACACAATAGAGAACGGAGAGATCTCCCAATAGTCGACTACACTGAAACAGCATGGGAAAAATACACAGATTTCAATAAAGGTCTCTTTCCCTATATAGGTACAGTCACTAATAGTAAGCTGATACGTAGATTAACCAGAACCCTTGAAGCAGTAGTGAACGAAACTATTTCCGCCTTAGGCAATTTAACAGAAGAACAGTCTGCTATGCGGATTGTTGTGCTTCAAAATCGTCTTGTCCTTGACGTCATCCTGGCCGATAGGGGCGGAGCTTGTAGGGTCATCGGATCAAGTTGTTGCATTTTCATACCAGAAAATTCGCCGTCTGTATATAAAGCCATAACCCGCCTTCATAAGATTGTAAGCCAGATACACCAGAATCCAGGCACCTGGACTTGGTCCGGTTGGTTCTGGGGTGTGTTGTCAGCCTGGGGATGGAGAATGCTCTCCTTCCTAGGTATTGGCTTTCTCATACTATTCAGTTGCTGCTTATGTCTACAATGTGGGCCAGCGATTTGTGGTCTATGTGCCACCTCGTGTATCCCACATCCAAGTTTTCATTCGAGATTTCGGAAGAAGAAAGAAGAACAAATGATGTTATATGAACAGATCAACGGATTGATGAAGATTGATATCTCTTAAGGGCAAGTAGGGGACAAGGAGGGAATGTGGAAATATGGATTTTTATGGTCAGTTATGTCCCCTATCTTGGACCCCAACGGTTTCATGTATAAATCACAAGTACATGTATGTTCCCTCCAGTTCCAGTTATGAAGACGCAAACACATGTGCGTCCACCGTCAACATGTCCTCTTTCAGATCCGCCATGAATGGGCCGGATATTCTATTCCTAAGTATGAAAGGCCACCGGCTTTGTATGGTTCATTTATCCCATTTTACAGTCCAGGCGAGTAGGCCCTGATTCTGCCATTAAGCCTTTTCCTGCCTTCTGCCTCTGAAAGCTCCAGTCTGAGCTCGCATCTGTATCCATGAACTTTGTCCTACTCCCTGCGCGGCTAACGGTGCCTGACTCAACCTATCTGCCTGCCAAAAAACTGTATTTCACCTTCAAGATTATCTGCTCTGCTCCGCTCCTCATCCAATGCATTCCTGTCTAGTAGTTTAAGTAAACATTCTTTCAGCTACCGAGCAAAAGGCCCGGCTTCTCTGTCTTTATGCAAGTAATTCATAGCCCTGTTACCATGGAATATTCCTACCCCCTCGCATCTAGTGTAGACACTTAGACGCTTGTACACGCACTAACAGTCAGTATAGTCAGTATAGAATAAGATTCTATCCTAAGAGACCTCTCCTTTTGGATAACACAGTTCTTTAAACATAGGATGTTAGATATGATTTGGGATTAGGTTGACATAACCCCAGACTTCTGTCTCCACATGTCGAGCTAAATGTCAAGTCCCCTTCTCCCCCTAGTTGCACGTCAACTCACACGTCATGCTGCTGCGCGCGCATCTCTGCCAAGTATTTTTGCTGACATTGCGAAATTCTTTCATGGAACCACCCATTTATGACATCACACCTAATGACGTTCTTTAGTTACGCCTAGTTACACCCATTTTAGTTACGCATGTATGTTTTATCTTTGTTATCAACTGTTACGCCTCCTGCATCTGTTTTCACTATAATGCCTCTGTATAAAAATGATTACTTGTCAATAAAGTTGGTCCTTCACTTCCTGAACCTTCGTGGTGATGGAATATGGAGTCCATCAATTCGAATTGATTTTGGAATAAAGCCCGTTCCGAACCTCTAATACCACGGATTCTGCCTCTTATTTTACTGAGCTATTATTATAGATTTTCCGCATCAAATTAAGTTCCGGTAATTAAATTATTTACCACACCCTGCATGACTGCCTATACTATGCAAACACCACTGCACTCCCTAAACCCTAATCTACCCCCAGCTCGACCCCCTACACTTTCCAAACACCAATGCACTACCCTAAAACACTACCCCCAGCACGACCCCCTATACTACCCTAAAACCACTGTACTATCCTAAACCCTAAAACACTACCCTAGCATGAACCACTACACTACCCAAAGACCGCTGCACTACCTTAAAACCTAAAACACTACCCCCAGCACGACCCCCTACACTACCCATACACCACTGCATTACCCTAAGTCCTAAATCACTACCCCCTGCACGACTCTCTACACTACCTGAACACCACTGCACTACCCTAAACCCTAAAACACTAAACCCAGCATGACCCCCTACATTACTTGAACACCACTGCACTACCCTAAAGCCTAAAACACTACCCCCAGCAGGACCCCCTACACTACCCTAACACCACTGCACTACCCTAAACCCTAAAACACTACCCCAGCTCGAACCACTACACTACCCAAAGACTGCTGCACTACCCTAAAACCTAAAACACTAAACCCACCATGACCCCCTACATTACTCGAACACCACTGTACTACCCTAAAGCCAAAAACACTACTCCCAGCACGACCCCCTACAATACCCTAACACCATTGCACTACCCTAAACCCGAAATCACTACCCGCAGCATGACCCCCTACACTACCCAAACACCACTGCACTACCCTAAACCCTAAATCACTACCCCCCAGCACAACCTCCTACACTACCCAAACACCACTGCACTACCCTAAAACACTACCCCCAGCACGACCCCCTACACTACACAAACACCACTGCACTGCCCTAAACCTTAAATCACTACCCACAACATGACCCCTACACTACCCAAACACCACTGCACTACTATTAACCCTGAAACACCACCCCCTGCTTGACCGCCTAAATTGCCTGAACACCACTGCTCTGCCCTAAACCCTAAAACACCACCCCCAGCAAGACCCCCTACACTGCCCGAACACCACTGCTCTGCCCTAAACTCTAAAGAACCACCCCCAGCCCGACCCCCTACACTGCCAGAACACCACTGCTCTGCCCTAAAACCTAAAACACCACCCCCAGCACGACCCCCTACACTACCCAAACACCACTGCACTACCTTAAAACCTAAAACACTACCCCCAACATGACCCCCTACACTACCCAAACACCACTGCACTACACTAAACCCCATATACGCTACCCCATCACAACCCCCTACACTACACAAACAAAACTGCACTACCCTAAAACACTACTCCCAGCACCACTCCCTACACTACCCAAATACCACTGCACTACCCTAAACCCTAAATCACTACCACCAGCATGACACCCTACACTACCCGAACACCACTGCACTACCCTAAACTCTAAAACACTACCCCCTGCACGACCGCCTATACTATGCAAACACCACTGCACTACACTAAACCCTAATCTACTCCCAGCTCGACCCCCTACACTTTCCAAACACCAATGCATTACCCTAAAATACTACCCCCAGCACGACCCCCTATACTACCCTAAAACCACTGTACTATCCTAAACCCTAAAACACTACCCTAGCACGAACCCCTACACTACCAAAACACTGCTGCCCTACCCTTGACTCTAAAAAACACTACCCGCAACATGACACCCTATATTACCCAAACACCACTGCACTACCCTAATCCCTAAAACACTACCCCAACACGAACCACTACACTACCCAAAGACCGCTGCACTACCTTAAAACCTAAAACACTACCCACAGCACGACCCCCTACATTACCCATACACCACTGCATTACCCTAAGTCCTAAAACACTACCCCCTGCACGACCCTCTACACTACCCGAACACCACTGCACTACCCTAAACCCGAAATCACTACCCGCAGCATGACCCCCTACACTACCCAAACACCACTGCACTACCCTAAACCCTAAATCACTACCCCCCAGCACAACCCCCTACACTACCCAAACACCACTGCACTACCCTAAAACACTACCCCCAGCACGACCCCCTACACTACACAAACACCACTGCACTGCCCTAAACCCTAAATCACTACCCACAACATGACCCCTACACTACCCAAACACCACTGCACTACTATTAACCCTGAAACACCACCCCCTGCTTGACCGCCTAAATTGCCTGAACACCACTGCTCTGCCCTAAACCCTAAAACACCACCCCCAGCAAGACCCCCTACACTGCCCGAACACCACTGCTCTGCCCTAAACTCTAAAGAACCACCCCCAGCCCGACCCCCTACACTGCCAGAACACCACTGCTCTGCCCTAAAACCTAAAACACCACCCCCAGCACGACCCCCTACACTACCCAAACACCACTGCACTACCTTAAAACCTAAAACACTACCCCCAACATGACCCCCTACACTACCCAAACACCACTGCACTACACTAAACCCCATATACGCTACCCCATCACAACCCCCTACACTACACAAACAAAACTGCACTACCCTAAAACACTACTCCCAGCACCACTCCCTACACTACCCAAATACCACTGCACTACCCTAAACCCTAAATCACTACCACCAGCATGACACCCTACACTACCCGAACACCACTGCACTACCCTAAACTCTAAAACACTACCCCCTGCACGACCGCCTATACTATGCAAACACCACTGCACTACACTAAACCCTAATCTACTCCCAGCTCGACCCCCTACACTTTCCAAACACCAATGCATTACCCTAAAATACTACCCCCAGCACGACCCCCTATACTACCCTAAAACCACTGTACTATCCTAAACCCTAAAACACTACCCTAGCACGAACCCCTACACTACCAAAACACTGCTGCCCTACCCTTGACTCTAAAAAACACTACCCGCAACATGACACCCTATATTACCCAAACACCACTGCACTACCCTAATCCCTAAAACACTACCCCAACACGAACCACTACACTACCCAAAGACCGCTGCACTACCTTAAAACCTAAAACACTACCCACAGCACGACCCCCTACATTACCCATACACCACTGCATTACCCTAAGTCCTAAAACACTACCCCCTGCACGACCCTCTACACTACCCGAACAGCACTGCACTACCCTAAACCCTAAAACACTAAACGCAGCATGACCCCCTACATTACTTGAACACCACTGCACTACCCTAAAGCCTAAAACACTACCCCCAGCAGGACCCCCTACACTACCCTAACACCACTGCACTACCCTAAACCCTAAAACACTACCCCAGCTCGAACTACTACACCACCCAAAGACCGCTGCACTACCCTAAAACCTAAAACACTAAACCCAGCATGACCCCCTACATTACTCGAACACCACTATACTACCCTAAAGCCAAAAACACTACCCCCAGCACAACCCCCTACAATACCCTAACACCACTGCACTACCTTAAACCCTAAATCCCTACCCACAGCATGACCCCCTACACTACCCAAACACCACTGCACTACCCTAAACCCTAAAACACTACCCCAGCACAACCCCCACACTACCCAAACACCACTACACTACCCTAAAACACTACCCCCAGCACGACCCCCTACACTACACAAACACCACTGCACTGTCCTAAACCCTAAATCACTACCCACAGCATGACCCCTACACTACCCAAACACCACTGCACTACTATAAACCCTGAAACACCACCCCCTGCTTGACCCCGTACACTGCCTGAACACCACTGCTAAGCCCTAAACCCTAAAACACCACCCCCAGCACGACCCCCTACACTGCCCAAACAACACTGCTCTGCCCTAAACTCTAAAGAACCACCCCCAGCCCGACCCCCTACACTGCCAGAACACCACTGCTCTGCCCTAAAACCTAAAACACCACCCCCAGCACAGCCCCTACACTACGCAAACACCACTGCATAACTTAAAACCTAAAACACTTCCCCCAGCATGACCCCCTACACTACCCAAACACCACTGCACTACACTAAAACCCATATACACTACCCCATCACAACCCCCTACACTACACAAACAAAACTGCACTACCCTAAAACACTACTCCCAGCACCACTCCCTACACTACCCCCACACCACTGCACTACCCTAAACCCTAAATCACTACCACCAGCATGACACCCTACACTACCCGAACACCACTGCACTACCCTAAACTCTAAAACACTCCCCCCTGCACGACCGCCTATACTATGCAAACACCACTGCACTACCCTAAACCCTAATCTACTCCCAGCTCGACCCCCTACAATTTCCAAACACAAATGCACTACCCTAAAACACTACCCCCAGCACGACCCCCTATACTACCCTAAAACCACGGTACTATCCTAAACCCTAAAACACTACCCTAGCAGGAACCACTACACTACCAAAACACCACTGCCCTACCCTTAACCCAAAAACACTACCCGCAACATGATGCCCTACAACACCCAAACACCACTGCACTACCCTAAACCCTAAAACACTACCCCAACATGAACCACTACACTACCCAAAGACCGCTGCACTACCGTAAAACCTAAAACACTACCCCCTGCACGACCCTCTATACTACCCAAACACCACTGCACTACCCTAAACCCTAAAACACTAAACCCAGCATGACCCCTACATTACTTGAACACCACTGCACTACCCTAGAGCCTAAAACACTACCCACAGCACGACCCCCTACACTACCCTAACACCACTGCACTACCCTAAACCCTAAATCAATACCCACAGCATGACCCCCTACACTACCAAAACACCACTGCACTACCCTAAACCCTAAAACACTACCCCCAGCACAACCCCCTACACTGCCCAAACACCACTGCACTACCCTAAAACACTACCCCCAGCACGACCCCCTACACTACCCAAACACCACTGCACTACCCTAAACCCTAAATCTACCCCCAGCACGATCCCCTACACTACCCAAACACCAATGCACTACCCTAAACCCTAATACACTAACCCCACCACAACCCCCTACACTACCTGAACACCACTGAACTACCCTAAACCCTAAAACACTACCCACAGCACAACCCTACACTACCCAAACACCACTGCACTACCCTAAACTCTAAAAAACTACCCCAGCATGAACCACTACACTACCCAATGACCGCTGCACTACCCTAAACCCTAAATCTACCCCCAGCACGACCCCCTACACTACCCAAACACCAATGCACTACCCTAAACCCTAAAACACTACCCCCAGCACGACCCCCTACACTACCCATACACCACTGCATTACCCAAAGTCCTAAATCACTACCCCCTGCACGACTCTCTACACTACCTGAACACCACTGCACTATCCTAAACCCTAAAACACTAAACCCAGCATGACCCCCTACATTACTTGAACACCACTGCACTACCCTAAAACCTAAAACACTACCCCAGCACGACCCCCTACACTACCCTAACACCACTGCACTACCCTAAACCCTAAAACACTACCCCAGCTCGAACCACTACACTACCCAAAGACCGCTGCACTACCCTAAAACCTAAAACACTAAACCCAGCATGACCCCCTACATTACTCGAACACCACTGTACTACCCTAAAGCCAAAAACACTACCCCCAGCACGACCCCCTACAATACCCTAACACCACTGCACTACCCTAAACCCTAAATCACTCCCCGCAGCATGACCCCCTACACTACCCAAACACCACTGCACTACCCTAAACCCTAAAACACTACCCCCAGCACAACCCCCTACACTACCCAAGCACCACTGCACTACCCGAAAACACTACCCCCTGCACGACTGCCTATACTATGCAAACACCTCTGCACTCCCTAAACCCTAATCTACCCCCAGCTCGACCCCCTACACTTTCCAAACACCAATGCACTACCCTAAAACACTACCCCCAGCATGACCCCGTATACTACCCTAAAACCACTGTACTATCCTAAACCCTAAAACACTGCCCTAGCATGAACCCCTATACTACCAAAACACCGCTGCCCTACCCTTGACCCTAAAACACTACCCGCAACATGACCCCCTATACTACCCAAACACCACTGCACTACCCTAAACCCTAAAACACTACCCCAACACGAACCACTACACTACCCAAAGACCGCTGCACTACCTTAAAACCTAAAACACTACCCCCAGCACGACCCCCTACACTACCCATACACCACTGCATTACCCAAAGTCCTAAATCACTACCCCCTGCACGACTCTCTACACTACCTGAACACCACTGCACTACCCTAAACCCTAAAACACTAAACCCAGCATGACCCCCTACATTACTTGAACAAAACTGCACTACCCTAAAGCCTAAAACACTACCCCCAGCACGACCCCCTACACTACCCTAACACCACTGCACTACCCTAAACCCTAAAACACTACCCCAGCTCGAACCACTACACTACCCAAAGACCGCTGCACTACCCTAAAACCTAAAACACTAAACCCAGCATGACCCCCTACATTACTCGAACACCACTGTACTACCCTAAAGCCAAAAACACTACTCCCAGCACAACCCCCTACAATACCCTAACACCACTGCACTACCCTAAACCCTAAATCACTACCCGCAGCATGACCCCCTACACTACCCAAACACCACTGCACTACCCTAAACCCTAAATCACTACCCCCCAGCACAACCCCCTACACTACCCAAACACCACTGCACTACCCTAAAACACCAACCCAGCACGACCCCCTACACTACACTAACACCACTGCACTGCCCTAAACCCTAAATCACTACCCACAACATGACCCCTACACTACCCAAACACCACTGCACTACTATTAACCCTGAAACACCACCCCCTGCTTGACCCCCTACACTGCCTGAACACCACTGATCTGCCCTAAACCCTAAAACACCACCCCCAGCACGACCCCCTACACTGCCCGAACACCACTGCTCTGCCCTAAACTCTAAAGAACCACCCACAGCCCGACCCCCTACACTGCCAGAACACCACTGCTCTGCCCTAAAATCTAAAACACCACCCCCAGCACGACCCCCTACACTACCCTAACACCACTGCACTACCTTAAAACCTAAAACACTACCCCCAGCATGACCCCTACACTACCCAAACACCACTGCACTACACTAAACCCCATATACGCTACCCCATCACAACCCCCTACACTACACAAACAAAACTGCACTACCCTAAAACACTACTCCCAGCACCACTCCCTACACTACCCACATACCACTGCACTACCCTAAACCCTAAATCACTACCACCAGCAGGACACCCTACACTACCCGAACACCACTGCAAGACCCTAAACTCTAAAACACTACCCCCTGCACGACCACCTATACTATGCAAACACCACTGCACTACACTAAACCCTAATCTACTCCCAGCTCGACCCCCTACACTTTCCAAACACCAATGCACTACCCTAAAATACTACCCCCAGCACGACCCCCTATACTACCCTAAAACCACTGTACTATCCTAAACCCTAAAACACTACCCTAGCACGAACCCCTACACTACCAAAACACTGCTGCCCTACCCTTGACTCTAAAACACTACCTCAACATGACACCCTGTATTACCCAAACACCACTGCACTACCCTAAACCCTAAAACACTACCCCAACACGAACCACTACACTACCCAAAGACCGCTGCACTACCTTAAAACCTAAAACACTAGCCCCAGCACGACCCCCTACACTACCCATACACCACTGCATTACCCTAAGTCCTAAAACACTACCCCCTGCACGACCCTCTACACTACCCGAACACCACTGCACTACCCTAAACCCTAAAACACTAAACCCAGCATGACCCCCTACATTACTTGAACACCACTGCACTACCCTAAAGCCTAAAACACTACCCCCAGCAGGACCCCCTACACTACCCTAACACCACTGCACTACCCTAAACCCTAAAACACTACCCCAGCTCGAACCACTACACCACCCAAAGACCGCTGCACTACCCTAAAACCTAAAACACTAAACCCAGCATGACCCCCTACATTACTCGAACACCACTGTACTACCCTAAAGCCAAAAACACTACCCCCAGCACGACCCCCTACAATACCCTAACACCACTGCACTACCCTAAACCCTAAATCCCTACCCACAGCATGACCCCCTACACTACCCAAACACCACTGCACTACCCTAAACCCTAAACCACTACCCCAGCACAACCCCCTACACTACCCAAACACCACTGCACTACCCTAAAACACTACCCCCAGCACGACCCCCTACACTACACAAACACCACTGCACTGCCCTAAACCCTAAATCACTACCCACTGCATGACCCCTACACTACCCAAACACCACTGCACTACTATAAACCCTGAAACACCACCCCCTGCTTGACCCCCTACACTGCCTGAACACCACTGCTCTGACCTAAACCCTAAAACACCACCCCCAGCACGACCCCCTACACTGCCCAAACAACACTGCTCTGCCCTAAACTCTAAAGAACCACCCCGAGCCCGACCCCCTACACTGCCAGAACACCACTGCTCTGCCCTAAAACCTAAAACACCACCCCTAGCACGGCCCCCTACACTACCCAAACACCACTGTATACCCTAAAACCTAAAACACTACCCCCAGCATGACACCCTACACTACCCAAACACCACTGCACTACACTTAAACCCATATACACTACCCCATCACAACCCCCTACACTACACAAACAAAACTGCACTACCCTAAAACACTACTCCCAGCACCACTCCCTACACTACCCACACACCACTGCACTACCCTAAACCCTAAATCACTACCACCAGTATGACACCCTACACTACCCGAACACCACTGCACTACCCTAAACTCTAAAACACTCCCCCCTGCATGACCGCCTATACTATGCAAACACCACTGCACTACCCTAAACCCTAATCTACTCCCAGCTCGACCCCCTACACTTTCCAAACACCAATGCACTACCCTAAAACACTACCCCCAGCACGACCCCCTATACTACCCTAAAACCACTGTACTATCCTAAACCCTAAAACACTACCCTAGCACGAACCCCTACACTACCAAAACACCGCTGCCCTACCCTTAACCCAAAAACACTACCCGCAACATGACGCCCTACACCACCCAAACACCACTGCCCTACCCTAAACCCTAAAACACTACCCCAACATGAACCACTACACTACCCAAAGACCGCTGCACTACCGTAAAACCTAAAACACTACCCCCTGCATGACCCTCTATACTACCCAAACACCACTGCACTACCCTAAACCCTAAAACACTAAACCCAGCATGACCCCTACATTACTTGAACACCACTGCACTACCCTAAAGCCTAAAACACTACCCACAGCACGACCCCCTACACTACCCTAACACCACTGCACTACCCTAAACCCTAAATCAATACCCACAGCATGACCCCCTACACTACCAAAACACCACTGCACTACCCTAAACCCTAAAACACTACCCCCAGCACAACCCCCTACACTACCCAAACACCACTGCACTACCCTAAAACACTACCCCCAGCACGACCCCCTACACTACCCAAACACCACTGCACTACCCTAAACCCTAAATCTACCCCCAGCACGATCCCCTACACTACCCAAACACCAATGCGATACCCTAAACCCTAATACACTAACCCCACCGCAACCCCCTACACTACCTGAACACCACTGAACTACCCTAAACCCTAAAACACTACCCGCAGCACAACCCTACACTACCCAAACACCACTGCACTACCCTAAACTCTAAAACACTACCCCAGCATGAACCACTACACTACCCAATGACCGCTGCACTACCCTAAACCCTAAATCTACCCCCAGCACGACCCCCTACACTACCCAAACACCAATGCACTACCCTAAACCCTAAAACACTAACCCCACCACGACCCCCTACACTACCCGAACACCACTGCACTACCCTAAACCCTAAAACACTACCTGCAGCACGACCCTACACTACCCAAATACCACTGCACTACCCTAAACCCTAAAACACTACCCCAGCATGAACCACTACACTACCCAAAGACCACTGCACTACCCTAAAACCTAAAACACTACCCCCAGCACGACCCCCTACACTACCCGAACACCACTGCACTACCATAAGCCCTAAAACACTACCCTCAGCACGACCCCTTACTCTACGCAAACACCACTGTACTACCCTAAATTCTAAAACACTACCCCCAGCACAACCCCCTACACTACCCTAACACCACTGCACTACCCTAAACCCTAAAACACTACCCCCAGCAGTACCCCTCTACTACCCAAACACCACTGCACTTCCCTAAAAACTAAAACACTGCCCCCAGCAGTACCCCCTACACTACCCAAACACAACTGCACTATCCTAAACCCTAAAACACTACCCCCAGCACGACCCCCTACACCCCAAACACCACTGCACTATACTAAACCCCATATACACTACCCCCAGCCTGACCCCCTACACTACACAAACAACACTGCACTACCCTAAACCCAAAATCACTACCCCAGCACAACCTCCTATACTACTCGAACACCACTGCACTACCCTAAACTCTAAAACACTACTCCCAGCATGAACCCTACACTACGAAATCACCAGTGCACTACCATAAACTGTAAATCTACCCCAGCACGACCCCCTACACTACCCAAACACCACTTCACTACCCTAAAACACTACCCCCAGCACGACCCCCTACACTACACAAATACCACTGCACTACCCTAAACCCTAAATCTACCCCAGCACGAACTCCTACACTACCCAAATATAACTGCAATACCCTAAACCCTAAAACACTACCCCCAGCATGACCCCTACACTACCCAAAGACCACTGCACTACCCTAAACTGTAAAACACTACCCCCCACATGACCCCCTGTACTACCCAAAGACCACTGTCCTACCCTAGACCCTAAAACACTACCCCAGCACGACCCCCTACACTACCCTACCACTGCACTACACTAAACCCAAAAACACTACCCCCAGCAGTACCCCTCACACTACCCAAACACTACTGCACTATCCTAAACCCTAAAACAGTACCCCCAGCAGTACCCCCTAC
Organism: Triturus cristatus; assembly: GCF_964204655.1. Lineage (NCBI taxonomy): Eukaryota > Metazoa > Chordata > Amphibia > Caudata > Salamandridae > Triturus > Triturus cristatus. Next base: position 850,797,646 of record NC_140588.1, on the reverse strand, counting down.
ACAACCCAAACACCACTGCACTACCCTAAACCCTAAAACACAACCCCCAGCAGTACCCTTTACGCTACCCAAACACCACTGCACTACCCTAAACCACTACCCCCAGCATGACCTCCTACACTACACAAACACAACTACACTATCCTAAACCCTATAACACTACCCTCAGCACGACCCCCTACACTACTCAAACACCACTGCACTACCCTAAATCCTAGAAAAGTAACCACCACCACATGCCCAATCCCCCTTATCTCTCACTCCTCATGGTTCCTCGCTTCTCATGGTTCCTGCTACATGTCTTCTCTGAGGGGCGGTGCACGTCGTTGTGAGGAAATGGAACAGCCTCTGTTTCCTTACAATGACGTGAATTGTTTACATTTTTTTAGAACTCATGGGGCCATATGTAGGTAACATACTATTTACCGATTCATAAATACCGAATTTTACGGAATCGGTATTTATGAATCGGTAAAGAGTATGTAGGTAAACATTCGGTATAAATTACCGAATCGGTAAAATTCAGTAAATGAATACCGAATCCACAATACCGGGCGGAATCATGAAGCGGTATTTACCGAACGGTAAATACCGAAGTGGTATTTACCGATTCGGTAAATACCGAATCGGATTTTACTGAATCGATAATTCAAATATACATCACTTGAGGAATCAGCCAATCCTGTGCAAGGCCAACCCCACCCAACCAGGAAGTGGCCACACCCAGGCAGGTGCACACAATCATTAGACTCTGGAGAGGCTGGTAGTGCAGAGCAGAGCAACAGAGCCAGTGCCTGATTGTGAACAACAAACTGACACAATGTCCTGCTAGGAGACAGAGAGAGATGGAGTTTGTTAAACCTGTCAGCCCTTTGGGTGGTCCCTCCTCATCATAATTTATTTTGTCCCACTTTTGCCTCAAACCCTGTTAGTATTTTTTCCTTTTTGGGAACCACCAGACTTTTTAGTATTGATGCAGATTCAGGGAGCCATTTTATCTACCCCTGGAACTTCTGTCTGAGGGCCTGAAACACAAAATGGTGGCCACCCATTGTCACCTGTGACATCACTGGAACCTACCAGCACCTTCCAGAACATTCCAGAACCCTGTGACAGTGTGAGGCAGGTTAAGAATGTTGGGAAGGCATCTCCAGGTTGGCAGTTGGAGTTGGCAGTTGGCACCTGACTGGTGAAGAGAGAGGAGCACAGAACTGAAGGAGGAAAGAGTGAGGCAGCAGGGGTGGAAACTTGTGCCTGGAGTGGGGTCCATAAACCCACCCTTGATACTAGTCCCTACTGACTGAGCCCAGCCTAGAGCCCTGTGTGGGAGAAAGCAAGAAAAACCATCTTAAGGACCTGGACAGCAGGAACAGGCCTTAAAAGTAAAGAACAGCAAGTTCCTGACCTGGTTACTGGTAACTTCTTGAAGTCCGACGTCGAGAAGCCTGGAGACCTGGAGTCCGAGGTGGAGAAGCGGCGCTGACTGGAAAGCAGACGTCGTACCCGGAGCCGCCAGAGGTCGAGAGAGGGCGCCGACGGAGGTCGTGGAGAGTACCAGAGGTCGAGGAGGAAGTCACCCGAGGTCGAGTGTGCGGCATCGACGGGGGAGTGAAGTCCGCCCTCCGGAGTCGCCGGAGACCGAGGTGAAGCGTGCCGGAGGTCGGGAGTGGAGATCGCACTCCGGAGTCGCCGGAACCTGAAGAGAAGCGTGCCGGAGGTCGGGAGTGGAGGTCGCACTCCGGAGTCGCCGGAACCTGAGGAGAATCGTGCCGGAGGTCGGGAGTGGAGATCGCACTCCGGAGCCGCCGGAAGTCGACATCGAGCCAAGGCCGCCCGACGTCATCGAACCGGAGCCGCCCGAAGTCGACATCGAGCCAAGACTGCCCGACGTCATCGAACCGGAGGTCGACATCGAGCCGAGGCCGCCGACATCGAACCGGAACCGCCTACCGGCGTCGTCAAGAACTGTCATTGCGCCGAGGCCGCCGACATCGAACCGGAGCCGCCTCACGGTGTTGACACGACTCCAGCGGTGTCGGAACTTCATAAAAAGGGCAGTAAGTGGAATAGAGGGCGCCTAAGACCCTGTGAAGCCCTAAGAGACCATCCTAGTGGCTAGAGAGGTGCTGGAACCAGTTTGTTAGTGCCAGGGGTGAGCTGAGACTAATACAGAGGGGTTGTGTAGTGTGGGAGAGCCAGATCTCTAGATTCCCCCTTGATCTACCTCAGTTTAGGCCTCAGCCTTGTCCAAGCCAGGGAGTATACCCCTCAGGCCATCCAAATCTCTACAAGCTGGGATTGGGTCAAATCATCCCATAGTACCTCAGGAATGTGAACTGATTTTCAAGTGTCACTGTTGGCTTTTATTATTTATTGAGAGCACTGTATTTATTGTATTCATCCTATTTATTGCCTCACAGTATTTATTGCCTCACAGTATTTATTGTCGCACAGTATTTATTGTCTCGCAGTATTTATTGCCTCATAATATTTAATTGCCTTTTATGTAATGCACTTATATTTATGCCTGGATTATTTATGATCTACCTTATTTATTGAATCGTTGAAGTATTATTTATCTGACTTACCCTTCCACAGAAAAAGCCTTGTGTGCTGTGATTGTATTATTATTTATTTAATCAGCAACTAAGAGAAAAGAAGATAAAGAGATATATTTTCAGTATAATATTTAAGGTGTAGTGTCGTTTTTGGAACGGATGCACGCATGGTTATTGTGTGGGTATGACGTATGCTTAGCACGGTGCCTGATCCCTGACCACTCGAGCCAAGCTACCACAGTGTATGTCTGGGAGAACACCACCACCCTTCCGGTGTGGGTGTGTTTTTCTAACATAATTGGTGTTCAGTGGTGGGATAGATTTGTGCCTACGTATACTCGACAATAACTGTGGGTAGTCCATAGGCCTACACCGGGAATTTTCCCCAAGCGGACTTCCTAATTGTGAGTTTTTGTTTTTTCCAAATTTACTCTGGTGGTGGGAGGAGGTATTATAAAAGGTACCCCCCTGCATAGCTTCTGCAAATAACTGTCCTCTGACCTGAGTGGGCAAGATGGAGTTTGTACTGGAGAATTTAGAAACGTACACTGTGGCCCAACTCAGGGAGTTTTGCCAGCAGGAGGGGGTGTATTGTCCCCCAGGAGCAAAGAAGGGTGCACTCCAAACCAGCTTAAGGGCTTGGGGGGAGGCACGACGAGAAAGCAAGGCTGAGGAGGAGGACAGGGATAGAGAGCCCGACAGTGAGGGAGCTGGTTTGTACCAACCTGAGGTGGGGAACCTGTTAGCGGGGCCCATGACACTTTCTAGGAAGGGCAGCAGTGCCTCTAGCGGTGGCTTGTCTGAAGTGGAGTTAACAGACCGGAGGGAGAAAAGACAGCTCACATGGGACTTAGCAAGGCTGGAGAAAGAGAAGGAGGAACAGAGGATGGCTCATGAGCTGAGGTTAAGGGAGATAGATCTCCAGATCCTACGAGCCGGGGCACACCCTATTCCTAATGGTGGCAGCGAAGAAAGAGAGTTCACCAGGGAACCCAAACCCTATTTGCCGAAAGACCTAGTGGCTAGCTATGGTGTGGGCGACGATATTGCCAAGTGGCTAGCGGCCTATGAGGTCTCATTAAGGGCCCATGGGGTTCCAGAGAAGTACTGGGGAGGGGGATTGTACAGGTACATGCCTCCAGCTGGTAGGGATGCATTATTGGCCCTAGAGCAGGATGAGCAGACCCACTACCCCACCATGAAAGTGGCGCTCATACGAAAGTTTGGACTAACACCCGAGAAATACAGACAGAAGTTCCGGGGTAGCCACAAACTGGGCACACAGAATTGGGTGGACTTCCTGGATTATGCAAAGAAGGCATTAGAGGGTTGGATTCAGGGCAGTGAAGTAAGGAACTACGAGGGGTTGTTTGATTTAGTATTGAAGGAACACCTGCTCGAAAAATGTTTCCCTGAACTGCGTCAACACCTGGTGGATAGCAAGCTGACCAATCCCCGGAAGCTTGCTGAGGAGGCGGACATTTGGGCTAGTACCCGGGTGTCCACAAGGGGGACTGGAGGGGATACTCAAAAGGCCGGACAGGGCGCCCCCAGAAGAAAGAGGGAGGGGAAAAGAAAAAGGAGTTCTCCAAAGGCCCCCAAAATAATTTCCAAGGTAAGGGAACAGGATTCACCCCTAGGGCTAACCCACCCAGAAACCCTAATCCTGGCCAGAGTCAGCAGCCAAGGGTTGTCCATTGCTTCGAGTGCGGTGGCGTTGGACACTATAAGGGAGATGCGAAGTGCCCAAAACGACCACCCCCTCCCATTGGAGGAAAGGCCCCCGGAGTAGCTAGTGTAGTGCTCGGGGAGGAGATGCCTTTAATTAAGGGAAGGGAGTGGCCAGGTGTCACTTTAGTGTCCCTGGGAGAACGGGAGATGGTTCCTAAGATCCAGGTGCCCGCAAATACCGCAAAGTATGGGCAGTGGGTCACCATCAACGGCCAAAGAGGGGAGGCTCTGAGGGACACAGGAGCCAGTATGACTATGGTACGTAGCCAACTGGTGTCTCCAGAGCAGGTAATTCCCGATGTACTCCACCCAGCCGCGATGGCTGACGGCAGAACAGGCCACTATCCGGTGGCCGAGGTTCCCTTTGAATGGGAGGGGGTTGCAGGTTCACTTCGAGTTGCCGTAAGCCCTGCCGTGCCAGTCGATTGTCTACTGGGGAATGACATGGAGCACAATGCTTGGAAGGAGGTGGAATACCGGACTCACACTGAGATGCTGGGTACACCTGACTGGGCCTGTGTGAGCTCAGGGTCCGCGACTACCCGGAGAGGGAGTTCGTTTCGGCTGGAGCCTGGAACAAAGGCCCAGCCAGCTGCCAGTCAAGGGAAGAACCAAGGACAGGAGGAGCCTGCCTTGGCGTCCGCCCCCCGTAGGACGGATAGGCCACCGGAGGTGGTGGACCAGGAGTCTGCGGTGGGGGATGTCACCGAACTGGAGGACCTACCCATCCCGGCCGAGTGGCACGTGGAGGGAGGCCCGTCCAGGGAGGAATTCTGCCAGGGCCAGAAGGAGTGCCCTACCCTTGAGGGACTGAGGCGACAGGCCGAAGCCCAGGCAGCAGGGAACGTTGAAGGGAACTACAGTGTTTACTGGGAGGATGGCCTCCTCTACAGTGAACCCAAGGCACCCCTACATGGATCGTTGCGAGCCTTGGTAGTCCCTCAACGTTATCGAGCCTTCCTTCTGGAGTTGGCTCACGAGATCCCATTGGCAGGACACCTGGGGCAAGACAAGACCTTCGCCCGTCTGGTCCCACACTTTTATTGGCCTCAAATGAAAGTGTCGTCCGATACCTACTGCCGGACATGTGTGTCTTGCCAAGCCAGTGGGAAAACAGGGGTGAAGCTGAAAGCTCCCCTAGAACCACTTCCTGTCGTTAGCACCCCCTTTGAAAGGGTGGGCATCGACATTGTGGGTCCGTTAGATCTACCTACTACAGCTGGTCACAGGTTTATCCTGGTTCTGGTGGATCATGCCACACGGTACCCAGAGGCAATACCTCTGAGGACCATAACAGCACCTGTTGTGGCTAGGGCCCTGATGGGAATCTGTACCCGAGTGGGTTTTCCCAAGGAAGTTGTGTCCGACAGGGGGACCAACTTCATGTCAGCATACATGCGGGCCATGTGGAAGGAGTGTGGAGTGACCTACCGGTTCACAACTCCTTACCACCCCCAGACCAATGGTCTGGTGGAGAGGTTTAACAAAACCTTGAAAGGCATGATCAGAAGTCTGCCTGAAAGCCTGCGGAGGAAATGGGACGTCCTCCTACCCTGTCTATTGTTTTCCTACAGGGAAGTGCCACAGAAGGGAGTGGGCTTCAGCCCCTTCGAGCTTTTGTATGGGCACCCTGTGCGTGGACCTCTCAGCCTGGTGAGAGACGGATGGGAAAGAACTCCCAGAAAGCTTCCCCAGGACGTGGTGAGCTACATGCTGGCCTTCCGAAGCCAAATGGCTAAGTTGTGGAAGCAAGCTTCTGACAACTTGGAGGCCAGCCAAGCAGTATGACCACAAAGCTCACCCGGTTGAATTGGAGCCTGGCCAGAAGGTGTGGGTGATCGAACCGGGAGAGCTTAGCGCCCTCCAGGATCGCTGGTCAGGACCCTTTGAGGTGTTGGAGAAGAAGGGTAAGGCTACCTACTTGGTGGATCTTAAAACCCCTCATCAGCCCCTACGGGTGCTGCACGCCAACCGCCTCAAACCCCACCACGAGAGGCCCGAAGTCATCTTGATGATGGTGACTGACGGAGGAGAGGACGTGGAAAGCGAGCCTCTCCCCGATTTATTTGCGTCTCAAGAGAAGGATGGGTCGGTGGAGGGAGTGATTCTCTCCCCCTCCCTAACTCCTGAACAGCAAGAGGACTGCCGCCAAGTCCTGGGACAGTACTCTTCGTTGTTCTCCCTTGTTCCGGGTAGGACTCACCTGTGCGTCCATGATGTGGACACAGGAGACAGCCCACCTGTGAAGTCCAAGATCTACCGGATGTCAGACAAGGTGAAGGCCAGCATTCACCGTGAAGTCACTAAGATGCTGGAGCTAGGAGTGATCGAACCTTCCAGCAGCCCCTGGTCCAGCCCGGTGGTGTTAGTACCAAAAGCTGCACCACCGGGTGCCCAACCGGAACTGAGGTTCTGTGTGGACTACCGGGGACTGAATTCAGTAACCAAAACTGATGCTCATCCGATCCCTAGGGCGGATGAATTGATTGACCGGCTGGGAGCTGCCCAATATCTAAGTACCTTTGACCTTACTTCTGGGTACTGGCAGATCTCTTTGACTGATGGAGCAAGGGAAAGGTCAGCCTTCTCCACGCCCAATGGCCACTACCAGTTCTGTGTGATGACCTTTGGGCTCAAGAACGCACCTGCCACGTTTCTGCGCCTGGTAAACCAGATCCTCACCGGAATGGAGAGTTTCTCTGCTGCTTATCTGGATGACATAGCCGTCTTCAGTAACAGCTGGTAGGATCACTTGCGTCACCTGCAAGCTGTTCTCCAGGCCCTGAGACAAGCTGGGTTAACGATCAAGGCCAGCAAGTGCCAGATCGGGCAGGGATCGGTAGTGTACCTTGGACACTTGGTGGATAGGGGAGCGGTGCAACCCCTCCAGGCGAAGATCGAGGCCATCATGGCCTGGGAACCCCCCAAGACACAGACTGAGGTCCGAGCTTTTCTGGGCCTCACGGGATACTACCGCCGCTTCGTGAAGGGGTACGGAACCATTGTAGCCCCCCTCACGGAGCTCACGTCCAAGAAACAACCTCGACGGGTAGTCTGGACGGAGGCTTGTCAGCAGGCCTTTGTGAAACTGAAGCAAGCCATGTGCGAGGCCCCGGTCCTACGGGCCCCAGACTTTTCCAAGAAGTTCATTGTCCAGACGGATGCATCGGAACATGGCATTGGGGCAGTATTATCGCAACTCAATGAAGAGGGTCTGGATCAACCCGTGGTCTTCCTATCCCGGAGACTACTTCCCAGGGAACAGAAGTGGAGTGCAATAGAGCGTGAAGCCTTTGCAGTGGTATGGGCTCTGAAGAAGTTGCGGCCATACCTGTTTGGCTCGCACTTCCTAGTTCAGACCGACCACAGACCCCTTCGTTGGCTGATGCAGATGAAGGGGGAGAATCCCAAGTTGTTGAGGTGGTCTATCTCCCTACAGGGAATGGACTTTCAGGTGGAACATCGGCCTGGAGTGGACCACGCCAATGCAGACGGTCTCTCAAGGTATTTTCGCCTTAGTGATGAGAACTCCCAAGGGGTTGGGTAGCTCTCCCCACTTTCAGCTGGGGGGGACGCGTGTTAGACCTGTCAGCCCTTTGGGTGGTCCCTCCTCATCATTATTTATTTTGTCCCACTTTTGCCTCAAACCCTGTTAGTATTTTTTCCTTTTTGGGAACCACCAGACTTTTTAGTATTGATGCAGATTCAGGGAGCCATTTTATCTACCCCTGGAACTTCTGTCTGAGGGCCTGAAACACAAAATGGTGGCCACCCATTGTCACCTGTGACATCACTGGAACCTACCAGCACCTTCCAGAACATTCCAGAACCCTGTGACAGTGTGAGGCAGGTTTAGAATGTTGGGAAGGCATCTCCAGGTTGGCAGTTGGAGTTGGCAGTTGGCACCTGACTGGTGAAGAGAGAGGAGCACAGAACTGAAGGAGGAAAGAGTGAGGCAGCAGGGGTGGAAACTTGTGCCTGGAGTGGGGTCCATAAACCCACCCTTGATACTAGTCCCTACTGACTGAGCCCAGCCTAGAGCCCTGTGTGGGAGAAAGCAAGAAAAACACTCTTAAGGACCTGGACAGCAGGAACAGGCCTCAAAAGTAAAGAACAGCAAGTTCCTGACCTGGTTACTGGTAACTTCTTGAAGTCCGACGTCGAGAAGCCTGGAGACCTGGAGCCCGAGGTGGAGAAGCAGCGCTGACTGGAAAGCAGACGTCGTACCCGGAGCCGCCAGAGGTCGAGAGAGGGCGCCGACGGAGGTCGTGGAGAGTACCAGAGGTCGAGGAGGAAGTCACCCGAGGTCGAGTGTGCGGCGTCGACGGGGGAGTGAAGTCCGCCCTCCGGAGTCGCCGGAGACCGAGGTGAAGTGTGCCGGAGGTCGGGAGTGGAGGTCGCACTCCGGAGTCGCCGGAACCTGAGGAGAATCGTGACGGAGGTCGGGAGTGGAGATCGCACTCCGGAGCCGCCGGAAGTCGACATCGAGCCAAGGCCGCCCGACGTCATCGAACCGGAGCCGCCCGAAGTCGACATCGAGCCAAGACTGCCCGACGTCATCGAACCGGAGGTCGACATCGAGCCGAGGCCGCCGACATCGAACCGGAACCGCCTACCGGCGTCGTCAAGAACTGTCATTGCGCCGAGGCCGCCGACATCGAACCGGAGCCGCCTCACGGCGTCGACACGACTCCAGCGGCGTCGGAACTTCATAAAAAGGGCAGTAAGTGGAATAGAGGGCGCCTAAGGCACTGTGAAGCCCTAAGAGACCATCCTAGTGGCTAGAGAGGTGCTGGAACCAGTTTGATAGTGCCAGGGGTGAGCTGAGACTAATACAGAGGGGTTGTGTAGTGTGGGAGAGCCAGATCTCTAGATTCCCCCTTGATCTACCTCAGTTTAGGCCTCAGCCTTGTCCAAGCCAGGGAGTATACCCCTCAGGCTATCCAAATCTCTACAAGCTGGGATTGGGTCAAATCATCCCATAGTACCTCAGGAATGTGAACTGATTTTCAAGTGTCACTGTTGGCTTTTATTATTTATTGAGAGCACTGTATTTATTGTATTCATCCTATTTATTGCCTCACAGTATTTATTGCCTCACAGTATTTATTGTCGCACAGTATTTATTGTCTCGCAGTATTTATTGCCTCATAATATTTAATTGCCTTTTATGTAATGCACTTATATTTATGCCTGGATTATTTATGATCTACCTTATTTATTGAATCGTTGAAGTATTATTTATCTGACTTACCCTTCCACAGAAAAAACCTTGTGTGCTGTGATTGTATTATTATTTATTTAATCAGCAACTAAGAGAAAAGAAGATAAAGAGATATATTTTCAGTATAATTTTTAAGGTGTAGTGTCGTTTTTGGAACGGATGCACGCATGGTTATTGTGTGGGTATGACGTATGCTTAGCACGGTGCCTGATCCCTGACCACTCGAGCCAAGCTACCACAGTGTATGTCTGGTAGAACACCACCACCCTTCCGGTGTGGGTGTGTTTTTCTAACAGAGGTGAAAGGAGGAGAAAACAGAAATTCAGCCCAAAGGAACTGCAGGTACTAGTGGAGGAGGTGGTCAAGCAGCACCAGAAGCTGTTTGGAAAGCAGTCCCTGCAAGTGCCTGAGTCAGAGAAAAGGAAAATCTGGCTGGGAATCCAGGCGCAGGTCAATGCAATAGGAGTGACCCCCTGGGACATAGACGTGCCGAAGAAGCAGTGGTACGACCTCCGTATCGTCACGAAGAGGAAGATGGGGGAACTGCAGAAAGAGGCCAGCTGGACAGGAGGGGGAAGGAACAGGGCACCTGCCCTGACAGAACTGGAGGAGCTGGTGGAGTCAACAATTGAGCCCGAGAGTGTCGTGGGGATTGGGGATGCAGACAGCTCTGCCAGAGCCGCCACCAAACAAGGTAAGACGCATGCACATCAATGTGGCCCCCCCTACCCCTATCCCAACTCCTCAATTGGGCAATGAGAATCCCACTCCAGTACAGGTGTTAGTGCATACTAGCAATGCATTATGGGAGATGTAGTCACTGAAACCCCAAACATGAGAAGAATAGCACAGAACAACAAGGCATGTTACACACATTAGCGAAAAGCAGGCAGAGGACAATGAGAGAGTGTTTCAGAAATGTATTGTGATGCTAGCAATGCAGGGCTTAAGGTACACTGAGCTGATGTTGCATTTCTGTCCACAGACGATACTTTGCGCAGGACTGCACATGAGAAGGAAGAGAGGGCACCCCGGAGGGACAGCGCAGAGAAGGCCACCACAAGTTCTGGGCAGAGATCAGCACCACAGCCAGCCTCACCACCACAGCCAGCCTCACCACCACAGCCAGCCTCTCCCCCCCAGCCAGCCTCGCCACTCCTGCTGGAGTCACCGGCATCAACACCACCTGCATTGCTCAGGTCAAGGAGGCGTGCTGCTTGCAGGTTAAATGTCTCGGAGTCCTCATCTGACGACTCTAGGTGTGCGGAAACATCCACTGTGCCCCTGGATGGTAGCCATGCCAGTGTGCCCTCCGCCTCTGAGAGAGCACACACAGGTGCCAGACGTCGCCGCAGGGCTCGGGTGCAAAGTCCACCTCCACAGGGTGAGAGCCATGGAGTATTCTCAGGGCTGGAGGCCACCATGGTCAAGATACAGCGCCTACAAGCAAAGGCAATAATGTCAGGACAGCACCAAATGCGGGGCCTCAATGATACCTTGGGCAATATTGACAGGGGCATAATCGCTATGGCTGAGGGAATGAGTGAGATGGCTGTGTGCATGCGGGACATGTCCCAGTCTGTCATGCTGCTGTGCACAAAGTTTGATGAGGACAGAGCAGCACGGCGCCGGGAACGGCAGAAAATAGAGCATCACACAAGGGCAGTGAACCGGCTGGCAACTGCCACTTCGCTGCTCTGCAGGCGCTCCGTGGAAATGCAGGAGGGGCTTGCGCACTGCAGCAATGACATGTCAAGGGGGATGGTGAGGGTGACCAGTGCACTTGAGGTGCTGCTAACAAGCCAGTCTGCCACAACTGGTGCTGTGGATGCTGGGGACAGCGAAGAAACCACCAGCAGGAGCAGCATTACCCCCCCTGTCCCAGACACACGGAGGAGCAGCAGGCGGCATGGGGCTGCCACTGGTCCCACAGCCAGTGAGGACGCACAATCAATGGCATCCCGCACTGTAGTGCGTGGGCGCAGACAGTGATGCTGCACACAATTGCATGAGACTATTGGGTGAGGTAACCCTTGACTTACAACAAGTGCTTGCACACTATTGATAGGACAGTTTTTCCTTTGTTTTGTGGCGTAGTGCCGCATGATTAAACTACGTCATTGCATCCAACTACTGGCTGTGTCCCCTTACTTACTCAGAAATAATTGCATGTGATCTCTGCCCCTCTCACTCTCCCATCTGTTGCTGTTGCCACTGCTGCTGCGTTGGCCTCTGGCTGTGCAGATTCATCATCATTGTCCTCAAAATCAGTTAGTTCCACCTCTGTACCTCTCTTCGTGGCAAGGTTGTGCAGCATTGCACAAGTGGCAATGATCTTGCAGCAGATGATGGATGTGTACTGGCGTGCGCCTCCACTTTTGTGGAGGCAGCGGAACCTGCTTTTCAATAGTCCAAACGTGCGCTCCACCACGTTGCTTGTTGATTAGTGTGCCACATTATATCGTCTCTCACTCAGGGTTGATGGGTGTAGGTAGGGAGTGAGGATGAATGACCGCACGGCATATGCACTGTCGCTTAGGTGAGTAAGAGAGTACCATCAGTCACATGCCTCAATACACAATCATTTGCAATAAGTATTAGGGAGCGTCACAGTGACTTACCTAGCAGGTATCCTTCTCCAAATTCTCCGGCAACCAGTCGTGTGTAGATGCCACTGTTCTGGAAGATGAAGGAGTCGTGGGTGCTCCCAGGAAACTTAGCTACGATATCAATGATTATGTTCCCTGCATCGCAGATTACATGCACATTTATGGAGTGGGTGGACTTTCTGTTCCTGTAGATGTGCTCAGTGGCTGCTGGTGGGCAGATTGGAATGTGTGTGCCATCAATACAGCCTATGACATGCGGGAACTGTGCCATCTGGTAAAAGTCTATCTTGGTTTTCTGCAGTTCAGCCTGTGTGTTTGGGAAGCTGATGTAGTGTTGCATTCTCAGCATCAAGGCATCCAGGAACTTCCTGAAGAAACGGGACAGGCAACTCTGGGATACCCAGCCTACCGCAGCTATCACCCCCTGGTAACTGCCAGATGCAAGTAGATGTAGGCTACAGAGCACCTGCACATGTGGTGGTATGGCATGCGCCCTTCTTGTTGGCTGGTCCAGGAGTGGGTGCAGGTCCCTTATCAGGTCCATGATGGTTTGGGGGTGTAGCCTGTACCTTTCATGTATCTCAGCCTCAGTCTGTTGAAAGAGTGTGATGCGCTGTCTGTAAATGCGTTCCTCCCGTCTCCAAATCCTCAGACCTGCTGCCTGTAGACGTAGGCGCCTTGCAATCACATACAGAGCGGCCATGGTGTTGACGCTGTTGCAGTTTGGGATTGCTTATATGCACTGTTGCTGATTACCACCTGCTTTCAATCTGTGTTAATTACCGACTTTTAAATACCGAATTTCAGGCATTTCTTAAATACCGAATTTACCTACATCTCTTTTCTCGTTTTACCACTTCATATTTACCGATTCGGAAAATATATATTCGGTAAATAGGAATCGGCAATTTAGAATTCGGTAAATATGAATCGGTAATTTAGAATTCGGTAAATATGATTCGGTATTTACTGATTCATATTTACCGAATCCTTCTTTTTGGCCTCCTACATCTCATTTGGCTAAATACCGGTCGGTAACAGGATATTTACCGACCGGTATTTAGCTACCTACATATGGCCCATGGTGATTTACCATGCATACCTTTACAACAAAATTCATTGTAAAGGCATGCTTGGTAAATGGCCATCCGTTCTAAAAAAATTCGTAGTAATGACTTCGCGATATACAATGCATGCGTGGTAATGCATGCATTGTAATGGTATCGCGAAGTAAAAAATTTGTTGTAACAGCTGTTTACCGATCGAAGCTGGCTCCTGTTCTTCAGTGAGTCATTTTTTGGATAAATTAGGAGGAAGGAATGTGTTTTTTTTACCGAAAAGTGCATTCCCGGGTGTTGTATTGTGAAAGTGTCCGTGTGGCCTGGTTTCACTTCCGGTGAGAGAGTGGAAGAGTCTGGTTGGATCTAAAGGGGTTCTGCTGTTGGACAGGGCCGGCGCTACGCGTCATCAGAAAACACAGCTAATAGAAAGCGTTGTCTCCGAAGTGTGGAGCATTGCCATGAGAGGTCAACGAGTGTGCGTCCCACCGCAGTATGATCGTACCGTGTGACCTACGTGCCTCCTCTAGTGTACGGAAGGCAGAAGTGGCATCCATCGCAGGTCTTCTTGAAGACTGTTGTAGCACTAATTCTACATTTTGGAACTAGGGCATTTTAACCTTGTTGTTCCTGCCAGATAGAAAGAGAAGATCCTGTGTTATTCAGTGCCCTTGTTACCTTTTCTGTGGGTAGTGGTGCTTGTCACTTCACTGCCTCGCTGGTGCACATGACTGGGCCCGCCACCTCGTGTGCCATCTGCAGGACATCTGCACTCGGATCACTGGTTTCGGTTTCTGGAGTGGTAACATAAACAGTTGCCCCCAAAGGCCTAGCCTGAACATTTAGGTGAATATCCCCTGCACCAGCATTCCGCAGAAATTCTTTCCTAGCTCTCCCACATCGACGACGATGTCATAATAGCACGGCTCCGCTCGCGACACCATATGACATCATAGGAGCCATAAGAGGACCTCGTCGCCGTGCTGATGTCGGTTCCACCCATTTTTTCCTTGCCACGAGGTAAACAGGTGGACCGACACATTTTCACATGTATGCATAGTATACTAAATAAATATATATATATATATATTATCTACTGGCGGTCGCCAGTAGATAGTTATAGTTAGGACCGAGTTCCCATAGGAAATCTGAAAATTCTATTTTGAATAACTTTGGCGCCGGTTGACTTATCTTCATGAACTTTTCAAAACTAATGGGGCGCTCCGCTCAGCTCCTACCCTGAAAGTCTCGGGGTGATTCATCAAGCGGGAGCCGAGAAAAAAGGGGGGTCCCAAAACGCGTTTTCTCTATGCATTTTCCCATAGGACCTTTAGTCGAAGGTACAGCCCGAACGGCTGAACAGAATTACTTGAAATTTGGCAAAGAGGTAGTTCTCAGGTCCGGCATGTGCCTTTTGCATATATGGTGTAAATCCGTTCAGTAGTTCCTGAGAAAATCAAAAGTAAAATCACATATATATCTGGGCGGAGCCTAACCACACATCTCATTGTGAGATCTGATTGGCTGTCAGCACTTCATCCAAGAAGTGTTGGCAGCCATCTTGGGACCAATATACATGATAGCACCTCATTAAAAAGCATTGCAGTTAATAGAAGGTTTTAAGACTTTAGTTACATTATAAATCATTTGTTGATGGTACCATACTCATTTTAGGAATTGTGGTGTGTTCTAAGGTGATTTTACCATGTGAAAAAGCCTTCTGCTGTGATATCATGAATCATGTTTGAGAGAAAACTATTTTCTCATGCTTTTCCCACAGAGGTTTGGAAGGTGATCTATAAGCTAAACTGAGAGCATATTTTCTGTAAATTCACATTATCTTTCTCAGTCATGTGAGAATGAAGTCTGATATTCTCAGTAAAACATGTACATCCAACAAGGGCAGAGACTGTCAGTTGATTCCTTTGTGTTCTACTGCAGCTTCCCAGAGTGTTCTAAAGAACAACTAGAGCGCTAACAGTCCTACTTATGACAAACGTATGGCACACCTGAAGCCATCTTGGTTGGAATAAAGTGGTAACTCTTAAAACATTTAATTTAAAAAGGAACAAAATGAGGGGGTTCATTTTGCCATTAAAAGTATGATTAGTGCTACAGAAAGAAAAATTAGGGCTCTTTTTGAGTAACTTCTCAAATCCTCTTCTATTTAATTAAAAAATTCTGACATTCAGACTGAAACATGCACTTTCAATACCAGCAGCAGACTTCCTTGGTGAGCAGTAGCTTTACTACAGTGATCTAATAAGCAACTAGAGTGCTAACATTCAGAATTTATGGCAAATGTGTGACACATCTGAATGCCTTCTTGATGGAATCAATGTAAAAAACTGAAAGTATTTCCTACCGAGGAGACTGTAGTAAATGAGGAAATTAAGAAACATCATAACAAATAAGTCTCCCAAAATGGCCACCAGAGACAAAAGAGCCCAAATGTAGCCCAAATATCACCCAGATGTAGCCCAAGTATAGCCCAATGACAGAATGTTCCAGAGTGTTCTAACGAACAACTAGAGCGCTAACAGTCTTATGTATGACAAAAGTATGGCACACCTGAAGCCATCTTGATTGGAATAAAGTGGTCACACTTAAAACATTTAATTTACAAAGGAACAAAATGAGGGGGTTCATTTTGCCATCGAGATTATGATTAGTGCTGTAGAAAGAAAAATTAGGGCACATTTTGACTTCTCAAATCCTCTTCTATTTCATAAAACAATTCTGACATGCAGACTGAAACATGCATTTTGAATACCAGCAGCAGACTTCCCTGGTGAGCAGTAGCTTTACTACAGTGGTCTAATGAGCAACTAGAGTGCTAACATTCAGAATTTATAGCAAATGTGTGACACATCTGAATGCCTTCTTGATGGAACCAAAGTAAAAAACTGAAAGTATTTCCTACTGAGGAGACTGCAGGAAATTAGGAAACTTCATAACAAATAAATCTCCAAAGATGGCCACCAGAGACAAAAGAGCCCAAATGTAGCCCAAGTATCACCCAGATGTAGCCCAAGTATAGCCCAATGACAGAATGTCCCAGAGTGTTCTAACGAACAACTAGAGCGCTAACAGTCTTACTTATGACAAAAGCATGGCACACCTGAAGCCATCTTGATTGGTATAAAGTGGTAACATTTAAAACATTTATTTACAAAGGAACAACATGAGGGGGTTCATTTTGCCATAGAAATTATGATTAGTTCTGCAGAAAGAAAAATGAGGGCACATTTTGACTTCTCAAATCCTCTTCTATTTCATAAAACAATTCTGACATGCAGACTGAAACATGTACTTTGAATACCAGCAGCAGACTTCCCTGGTGAGCAGTAGTTTTACTACAGTGATCTAATGAGCAACTAGAGTGCTAACATTCAGAATCTATGGCAAATGTGTGACACATCTGAATGCCTTCTTGATTGAACCAAAATAAAAAACTGAAAGTATTCTCACTGAGGAGACTGCAGTAAATGAGGAAATTAGGAAACTTCATAACAAATAAATCTCCCAAGATGGCCACCAGAGACAAAAGAGCCCAAATGTAGCCCAAATATCACCCAGATGTAGCCCAAGTATAGCCCAATGATAGAATGTCCCAGAGTGTTCTTAAGAGCAACTAGAGCGCTTACTGTCTTGCTTATGACAAAAGTATGGAACACCTGAAGCCATCTTGATTGGAAAAAACTGGTAACACTTAAAACATTTAATTTAAAAAGGAACACAATGAGGGGGTTCATTTTGCCATAGAAATTATGATTAGTGCTGAGGAAAGAAAAATTAGGGCACATTTTGAGTGACTTCTCAAATCCTCTTCTATTTCATTAAAAACTTCTGATATGCAGACTGAAACATGCACTTTTAATACCAGCAGCAGACTTCCGTGGTGAGCAGTAGCTTTACTAAAGTGATCTAATGAGCAACTAGAGTGCTAACATTCAGAATTTATGGCAAATGTGTGACATATCTGAATACCTTCTTGATGGAATCAAAGTAAAAAACTGAAAGCATTTCCTACTGAGGAGACTGCAGTAAATGAGGAAATTAGGAAACTTCATAACAAATAAATCTCCCAAGAAGGCCACCAGAGACAAAAGAGCCCAAATGCAGCACAAATATACCCCAGATGTAGCCCACATGTAGCCCAATGACAGAAGTGTGCAAAACACTTATTTTATGAGTATTTGCAGTTTTATATAGTGCAGACTTGTCAGGTATTGGAGTGCTTTACATGAGCATTGGTTACATCACACAAGACCAAATTCATTTCGGTTGTAGACATGGGGATATTAAGTGATTTGACCAGAATCACAGAATGTTGAGCTGAAGCAGAAACTCCAACCTGGTTCCCCAGTTGCAAAGTCTGCAGCTCTAGAAGTAACACCACATACTCTCCCCTAGGTGCAACATTTAATCAAGTGGTCAACTGGATAAAAAACATAAAGAATACAAATAATGTAAAAGTTCTTTGTCGCTATTTGAAAACTCAGAAAATATGTCCTCATTTTAGTTTTTTAGAGCACTAACCTTAATTTTGATGCAAATAAGGCCCTCTCATATATGTAATTTCTAAAGGAAATACTCTAGGTATTACAGTTTTGATTACATCAAGATGACGTCAGGCGTTCCACACTTTTGTGATAAATATAGAATGTTAGCAATCTAGTTGTTCATTGGGATACTGTTGAGAGGCAGAGGCCAGGGGCACGGACTTTGAAAATTGAAGGCAGGTAGGAGAGTGCAGATGCAACAATTTGACCACACTGGGCAGGCAGGAAGGGCAGTGGCAGCACAAGAGACTATGGAGGGCAATGGAAAGGGGGGCAGGGGCAACAAACCAACAATACAGGACTGCAAGAGAGGCTGTGGCAATATAATACACCATTGTGGGCAGAAGGAAGAGGCAGTGGTAGCACAAACATACATGCCAACAGACCCGTTTCAGCCAGGAAACGTCCAATGTTTTTAAGCTCAAATGGGCTTTATTTGATCTCTCTCCTGTCTACAATCTCCTCTTTTTCAATGTAACTCAAAGGGGAAATTCAATACCCCAGTTTTTTTTCAAAATCTCCCTCTTACCAAGTTCAAAATGTTCGCAAGTATGGTACATTGGATCATGGTAGGCAGGAGGAATAGGGGTAGGGACATGGACTCGGATAACAGAGGACAGGAGGGACATGGAGAGGTGCACCAAACTGACCCGACAGGGCAGGCATCAGGGTTTGCAGCAGCACAATATGTTATGATCTCTGTAGAAAGACACCTGGAACCAGGAGGTATTCTTAAGCCATCTTTATTCAGTCTCCAGTTCATGTTACATCTGTCTCTACTCCAGCCAGCCTAGTGTGGTACCAGCCCCACCAGGAGCAGCCTCCCTAGCTGCTCAGCCCATCTTCAACTGCCAACACTCATCCACTCAGACACCCAGGCATTCCATGCATCACAGGCACACCAACATTCTATGACCATCTCACGCTCTGGCTGAGCAGCTAGTGGCAGCAGGGCTGGACTACAATGTTATACAATTAAGTGGGATATAACATTATCCCTTTTTCTTCAACGAAAACGAAACTTGCAAGTGATAAAACATCAAGAAAGAACTATCCACAAGAAAAATGAATAATGGTACAAGTCCCACGGATGCAAACATAAATTAAACAACGCAGGAGAATGAACCATTGAAGCAAGGAAGGACGGATAAGATACATACATATGGACACCGCGTTGTCCCCGGCCCTCCTGTCGAATTTCACAAAACTTTATTAATATCACTGTGGCTGGCAAAATATTGCGTGGTTGGCAAAGCGCGTCCGTGGATGACTGCAATGCCTGCATAGGGCATGGACAGCAGCCACCAAACACAAAATGGCTGCACGTAATTCCACGTCCAGCCGGATGGCTCAAGGCACGTCAAGGCTGGTAAGCATCCAGAGACGAAAAAACAACGGGGTGAAGGCGAAAACGTCACTGAAGTCCCACTGGAGCCTCGCGCAATGCCTAACAAAAGTGAGTCGCACGAGCATTAATTTAAAAAATTTAAACTTGAGGAGAGCGGTTGAACTGGAGGAGAGCGATCGAACTGGCCAAAGTCTGGGTGTTGTACGACCAAAACAAATAAACGTTAACTTACCCCCACACCTAAATATGTAAAGTCGATGGCCGAGCACGTCACTTCACCAAACGGCCTCGATACAAGCCCACACACGTTACGTGCATCATCTCCAAAAATGAACACCGCTGAACTTGAGATAGCCAGCTCCAGAGGAAGACCCGGAGTTAGAATTTCTGCTCCCGTGCACATAGTAATAATGATACCTTCCTTTAAGTGCCCAAGCCAACACAATCCAGGGCACACGCGATAATTGTGGAACTCCACTCACGATGTAGCAGGAAAACACAAATGTAGCAACGGTGTGCAGAACAAAAATTTGTTTTCCATCTGCGCAGCAACAGGATGCAAAGTGATGTGACAGCTTTTCTTACAAACAACATGTACCACCATATATGCCTTTCTCCTTAATGTCACTGTGGTCCTAGTGACGAAGTGAGACACTGTGGTTTTGAAGACACATTAAATCGCTGCAACTGCCAATAAAGCACCTTTTTAAACAAAATATTCTCCATCTGTGCAGCCACTGCACAATTTCCGTTTTTACATCTTGTAAAATTAACTTTTTCTTATTTCTGTGGCTGGAACACCATATGCAGTTGTAGTTGAACTACTCCTCCAACTCACTGTAATTCCTTAGATATGACGTGGCTGGAACACCAGATGTGGCTGTAGTTTGACTACTCCTCCAACTCATTGTAATCCTTTTGTGGCTAACGTTGTGGCCGGAACACCAGATGCGGCTGTAGCTTAGCTACTCCTCCAACTCACTGTAGTCCTTTTGTGGCTGTAGCATTCCCAGGCTGTAGTGTCCTTTGGTGATGACACTTCTCTGTGGGCTGTCCGTTGATGAGGACACTGGTGGGGCTGGCGCTGGCTTTCCTGGGAATTCTTTGTTTGTAGATTGTAGTTGCTTGTAAGATCTCTTAGTTTCTCCTTTTTTTTCTTTGTAGTTCTTTTGTTTCAGTGGTTTGCAAAGAGTCTCAAGGGTTCAAGTCCGCTCGTCGCCAAAATAAATGTTATGATCTCTGTAGAAAGACACCTGGAGCCAGGAGGTATTCTTAAGCCATCTTTATTCAGTCTCCAGTTCAGGTTACATCTGTCTCTATTCCAGCCAGCCTAGTGTGGTACCAGCCCCACCAGGAGCAGCCTCCCTAGCTGCTCAGCCCATCTTCAACTGCCAACACTCATCCACTCAGACACCCAGGCATTCCATGCATCACAGGCACACCAACATTCTATGACCATCTCACGCTCTGGCTGAGCAGCTAGTGGCAGCAGGGCTGGACTACAATGTTATACAATTAAGTGGGATATAACACAATACACCACACAGCGCATGCAGGACAGGAGTGCAGCACAAAAATCCATAGAAAGCAATAGGGAGGGGACAGGACCATGCACATGGTCAACAGAGAACAGAGGGGAAAGAGGCAATGGTAGCTAGCTGACCATAATGGGCAGACAGGAGAGAAAGCTGCAGCATAACATACCATAAAGGGCAGGAGGGACGGATCAGGGGCATTACAATGGAACAGACAAGCCAGGAGGGAGGGAATAGGGGTCTGCACATGGAAACAGAGGGCTGGGGGCAAGGGGCAAGGCAGGAGCAGCAAGATGACCATGGAGGTCAGGCAGGTTGGGCACTAGAAACAAAATACACCATGGAGAGCAACAATGAGACTATGATGGCATACACACAGGCCATGGAGGGAAGGTGGGAGGGGGTCAGGGGCAGCTAGCTGACCACACAGGGAAGGTGGGAGGGGCCATGGTAGCACTGAAGACCATGCATGGCAAGCGTGAGGTTTAGTGGCAGCACAATGGCTATGATGGGCAAGAAGGAGGGTGCAGGGGCACATGGAGGATAGAAGGGAGGGTCAGGACCTGGGCACAGACAAGAGAGTTCAGGGGAAGGGGCCTCACAACAGACCGCGCAGGCAGGCAGGAGGAGCAGTTGCAGCACAACAGACCAGGGAGGGCAGAAGGCTGTGGCAGTAAAATGGACCATGGAGGACAGGAGGAAGGGGATAGAGGCATGGCATGTGGACAGGCAGGGTGGATGTGGCAGGGACAGGTTACAGTCATCTGACAATGCTAGGCAGGTGGGAGGGGAGTGGCAGCTCAACAGAACACTCAGAGTAGATAGGAGTGGCAGGTCCATGGAACATGGTGGGCAAAAAGGATGGAGCAGGGGCATGTACAAAGACATCGGAGGGCAGGGGGAAGGATAATAGGGGCAGCAAGCTAAGCACAGAGGCTAATCAGGAGGTCAATGATGGGCCATAGAATTGGGCAATGGAGGGCAGGAGGAGTGGACTGGTACATCATTCTAAATGGAGGGCAGTGGCAGTGCTCCAGCGCAGAGTGCAAAATCCCTCCCTACCGTTGCGGACCAAAAGATCTCTCACACGCACACTATCCATACATTCGCTGGTGGGGCCCATAACACCAACACACACTCACCATCAGTCCGTACAAGAGGCGATTATCCTTCCAAGTGCTGGATACTGAGGGAGGAAGATACCACTTGACCCTAATGAGCAACAAGCCTACAAACCCTTCTTATACTCATTAGGCCCTAGATTCTACATTTGGTATTCCCCTCATGACCGGATGGATCAGTTGGTTGCAGATTTAAGTGAATTTCTAATACTCTAATTAACCTTTTCATTAACACATTTCAATGAATAAACAACCCAGCTCATTTCTGTAGATGTTCAAATCCAAATTTATATTAATATTGCAGATTAAATCATTCATTTGATCAAGTTGCCATTCATATTTACCTATTCTGGCTAAAGTCGTCCTCTATGTCAAATCTGGCAATCTCGCAAATCTATGCCCATCAATTTATCAGGTTAAGTTCATCAGGATTTTGGGGATTAATTCAGTCCGTCAAAGATTCAGGCTAACAGCTGTCCTGCAGTGTCACCGTCCTCTTCGTCAGCATATCAACAGGAAATTGAAGGAGCGACCCTCCAACCTCTCTATTCTATGGGTTTTATAATAATTTCAATAGCAAAATGTAACAATATTGAGTATTAAACTGTTCTGATTGACTGATCAGGGGTCAACCTCTCCGTTCCCATAAGGTTTAGTCCATGTTGTCAGCATACTTGCTGGTTCCGGTTCTTTAATAAAGCCTTTTGTCTGTAGCGCTGGCACCTTTCCCAGTGGCCTTAATAAGTACAGCTTGCCTGGGGTCAAGACAGGGCCATTGTTGCTCATCTTTTAGCGCAGGCGCACTTCACTCAAGCCTGGTTCAGCGTCGGCAGTTGGGTTAGGCAGCAAAAGCAGCCGTCATTAGATAGGCCAGAATAGTCAACTTAAGCAAAGAAACACAAAAACGTAATTAATACATAGAAATGACTAATTAAATGTTATTCCCTCGCTAATACCCATATGTGTGTGTATTTATCTAGCCAAAAGCAACACTCAAGGCGGTTTATACTTACTAAATAAAGCACGAATCACAATTTCATCACCAAAGCGACATATATCATGCAATGTTCTAATTATCTATCATTAATATGCGTACGAAATTTAGTTCACGTCATTAATGAGGCCATGCAGACGCAAATCCCACGTGTATTTCGGTCATTAATAAGGTTGATTAGTTATTTCCACATCACTCCAAACCATTAGTACGATTATGATTAATTAATTAATCTAATTAATAAAACGACATGCAAAATGGGATGGGTATACAAAAATTTTGCATAACCCGCTCCAGCAGCAGCACATCAGACCATGCATGGCAGGAGGGAGGAGGCTAGTCCATGGATTCAGACAACAGAGGATAGGGAGGAGGTGGATGGGGCAGCAAGCTAACTGTTCAGAGAAGATGGGTATTAGGAACTTTATTGTTTTTAAAATGTGTGTCTGTGCAAACTACTTAAAATATGAACAAGTATGCAGAATAATCTCACTTTTATTCAGGAAGAAGAGGACGTTTGTGACTGTGACTCCGGGCTCACTTGGCAGAAACACCCCCTGACCCTCCACCCCCCATCGCAAAATGTAATGCCTGTGAAAAGGGTAGGTGGACGCAGTGTTATATAGAACATAGTCCTGAGAGCACGATTGAAAATGAAAACTAGATATAGTATATGGTATAAACTATGCACCAAAAAGTGTGATATAAGATGAACCGGGGCGTGAAATATATTATGCAATACATTGTGCGCAATGACAGATTCATTGGAGAGCGCGAGATAGCACAGGCACTAGTGCGTGCTATGCGATTTGCGCCTTGGAGTATAATATGTACAGGGCAGTGTTGTGTAACCTAACTAGTCTCTAAAGTTCTAATATAAAATATGTGCTGGGGAGTCTAACGTTGCATATGCACTGTGACAAAGATATGGATCCCAGATTGTAATATGTATGGCATAGCGCTGTGCGTTATAACATAGGCATCGAGGAAGGCACGTTAGATGGGGCAATATAACCCGTGCAAAGGCAAGTGTGGCATGACATATTCACGGGGTGGTGTTACAGTGCACATGGGCTAGAGAGTGTCATAGCATACGCACTAGCTGGTGGAATACAACACAGAGGTGTGATGCACTCGGCGGGCACTGGTGGGTGTAACATAGCATTGGGCTCAGCCAGGAGCACGCTGTGACTCTCAAGTGAGGTTCGTCTACTTTCCAGAGAGTAAAATAAAAAGTATTACACATCCGGCGGTGGATGTGTGTTTTATTAACCGTGAGGGGGATTTCTTGCATAGTTTGGTCGAATTGTTGTCGATTCCCCTTTGAATGGCTTGGTGTGCGTGTATATTAAATGTGCCTGTCAATAGCTACCCATGTTTGTTTAAATTAACGACAAGGGTGTCTACTTGGAGAGTACCCACCGGCGGGGTGCCGAGATTAGGCACGGTAGGGCGTCAGACACATCAGAGCTTCACTAGCAGTGTAAATACATTCCATGTGGATTCATTCTCTGCATAGTCACCTTTTAATGAATATCACGCAAATCGTCATGGTGATAGGTACATACGGTTTGTCCAGCATGTCCTAGGTGTTTCTATAAATATATATATTTTTAAAATAATAAAAAACAAAGGCCGGCCCCGGGGGATGTCACTGATCATGTCATGAGTGATGTAATATGTGACGTCATCAGCAGTGCATTGCGGGCGCGCGAGTTATAGTTAGCTGAACTAACTATAACGGGCGAATTTCAATGGTTTTGTACGAGTGAAAAGTCCAGCTAACTATAACGCCCCTGAAACCTATGGTTTTTTCAGTGAATTTCTAAGGTTTTTTAAATGCTAATTCCTAACTATAACATGCCTGAAACCAATGGTTTTTACAGTGAATATATATATATATATATATATATATATATATATATATATTACCTACTGGCAGTCGCCAGTAGGTAGTTATAGTTAGGACCTATTTTCCATAGGAAATCTGCAACATTCTATTTGGAATAACGTTGGCGCAAATTGACGCATCTTCACGAAATTTTCCAAACTTTTAGCCACCTCCGGTCCGCTCCTATCCTAAAAATTTCACGGTGATTCGTCAAGCGGGGGCCGAGGAAAAAGGGGGGTCCCAAAATACTTTTCCCCATGCATTTTCCCATAGGACCTGTTGACGCAGCTACAGCCCGAACTGCCAAACGTAATTACACCAAATTTGGCAAAGAGGTAGTCCTCAGTTCAGACTCATGCCTTTTGCTTAAATTGTGTAAATCCATTCAGTAGTTCCTGAGAAAATTAGAGTTAAAAAGATAGATATATCTGGGCGGAGCCTAACCACACATCTCATCGTGAGATCAGATGTAGCCCAAGTATAGCCCAATGACAGAATGACCCAGAGTGTTCTTAAGAACAACTAGAGTGCTTACTGTCTTATGTATGACAAAAGTATGGCACACCTGAAGCCATCTTGATTGGAATAAACTGATAACAATTAAAACATTTAATTTAAAAAGGAACACAATGAGGGGGTTCATTTTGCCATAGAAATTATGATTAGTGCTGAAGAAAGAAAAATTAGGGCACATTTTGAGTGACTTCTCAAATCCTCTTCTATTTCATTAAAAAATTCTGATATGCAGACTGAAACATGCACTTTTAATACCAGCAGCAGACTTCTGTGGTGAGCAGTAGCTTTACTACAGTGATCTAATGAGCAACTAGAGTGCTAACATTCAGAATTTATGGCAAATGTGTAACATATCTGAATACCTTCTTGATGGAATCAAAGTAAAAAACTGAAAGCATTTCCTACTGAGGAGACTGCAGTAAATGAGGAAATTAGGAAACGTCATAAGAAATAAAACTCCCAAGAAGGCCACCAGAGACAAAAGAGCCGAAATGCAGCACAAATATCACCCAGATTTAGCCCACACGTAGCCCAATGACAGAAGTGTGCAAAACACTTATTTTTTTGTGTATTTGCAGTTTTATATAGTGCAGACTTTTCAGGTGTTGGAATGCTTTACATGAGAAATTGTTACATCACACAAGATCACATTCATTTTGGTTGTAGACATGGGGAGATTAAGTGATTTGACCAGAATAACAGAATGTTGAGCTGAAGCAGAAACTCCAACCTGGTTCCCCATTTGCAAAGTCTGTAGCTCTGGAAGTAACACCACATCCTCTCCCCTAGGTGCAACATTTAATCAAGTGGTCAACTGGATAAAAAACATAAAGATTACAAATAATTTAGAAGTTCTTTGTCGCTATTTGAAAACTCAGAAAATATGTCCTCATTTTAGTTTTTTAGAGCACTAACCATAATTTTGATGCAAATAAGACCCTCTCATATATGTAATTTCTAAAGGAAATGGTCTAGGTATACAGTTTTGATTACATCAAGATGACGTCAGACGTTCCACACTTTTGTAATAAATACAGAATGTTAGCAATCTAGTTGTTCATTGGGATATTGTTGAGAGGCAGAGGCCAGGGGCATGGACTTTGAAAATTAAAGGCAGGTAGGAAAGTGCAGAGGCAACAATTTAACCACACTGGGCAAGCAGGAAGGGCAGTGGCAGCACAACAGACTATGCAGGGCAGTGGAAAGGGGGGCAGGGGAAACAAACCAACAATACAGGAC
Organism: Triturus cristatus; assembly: GCF_964204655.1. Lineage (NCBI taxonomy): Eukaryota > Metazoa > Chordata > Amphibia > Caudata > Salamandridae > Triturus > Triturus cristatus. Next base: position 850,771,257 of record NC_140588.1, on the reverse strand, counting down.
TGGCAAGAGAGACTGTGGCAATAAAATAGACCTTTGTGGGCAGAAGAAAGAGGCAGTGGTAGTACAACCATACATGCACACAGACCCATTTCAGCCAGGAAACGTCCAATGATTTTAAGCTCAAATGGGCTTTATTTGATCTGTCTCTTGTCTACAATCTCCTCTTTTTCAATGTAACTCAAAGGGGAAAATCAATACCCCAGTTTTTTTCAAAATCTCCCTCTTACCAAGTTCAAAATGTTTGCAAGTATGGTACATTGGATCATGGTAGGCAGGAGGAATTGGGGTAGGGAGATGGACTCGGATAACAGAGGACAGGAGGGACATGGAGAGGTGCACCAAACTGACCCTACAGGGCAGGCATAAGGGTTTGCAGCAGCACAATACACCACACAGGGCATGCAGGACGGGAGTGCAGCACAACAATCCATAGAAAGCAATAGGGAGGGGACAGGACCATGCACATGGACAACAGAGAACACAGGGGAAAGAGGCAATGGTAGCTAGCTGACCATAATGGACAGACAGGAGAGAAAGCTGCAGCATAACAGACCATAAAGGGAATGAGGGACGGATCAGGGGCATTACAATGGAACAGACAAGCCAGGAGGGAGGGAATAGAGGTCTGCACATGGAAACAGAGGGCTAGTGGCAAGAGGGAAGGGCAGGAGCAGCAAGATGACCACGGAGGTCAGACAGGATGGGCACTAGAATCAAGACAAACCATGGAGAGCAACAAAGAGACTATGATGGCATACACACAGACCATGGAGGGAAGGTGGGAGGGGGTCAGGGGCATCTAGCTGACCACACAGGGAAGGTGGGAGGGGCCATGGCAGCACCGACGACCATGCATGGCAAGCCGGAGGGTTAGTGGCAGCACAATGGCTATGATGGGCAAGAAGGAGGGTGCAGGGGCCTGCACAAAGGACCATGGAGGATAAAAGGGTTGTCAAGACCTGGTCACAGACAAGAGAGTTCAGGGGAAGGGGCCTCACAACAGACCACGTGGGGCAGGCAGGAGGAGCAGTTGCAGCACAACAGACCAGGGAGGGCAGAAGGGTGTGGCAGTAAAATGGACCATGGAGGACAGGAGGAAGGGGATAGGGGCATGGCATGTGGACAGGCAGGGTGGAGGTGGCAGGGACAGGTTACAGTCATCTGACAATGCTAGGCAGGTGGGAGGGGAGTGGCAGCTCAACAGAACACTCAGAGTAGATAGCAGTGGCAGGTCCAAGGAACATGGTGGGCAAAAAGGATGGAGCAGGGGCATGCACAAAGACATCGGAGGGCAGGGGAAAGGAGAATAGGGGCAGCAAGCTAAGCACAGAGGCTAAGCAGGAGGTCAATGATGGGCCATAGAATGGGGCAATGGAGGGCAGGAGGAGTGGACTGGTACATCATGCTAAATGGAGGGCAGTGGTAGCACATCAGACCATTCATGGCAGGAGGGAGGAGGCTAGTCCATGGATTCAGACAACAGAGGATAGGGAGGAGGTGGATGGGGCAGCAAGCTAACTGTTCAGAGAAGGTGGGTATTAGGAACTTTATTGTTTTTAAAATGTGTGTCTGTGCGAACTACTTAAAATATGAACAAGTATGCAGCATTATCTCACTTTTATTCAGGAAGAAGAGGACGTTTGTGACTGTCACTCCGGGCTCACTTGGCAGTAACACCCCCTGACTCTCCACCCCCCCATCGGAAAATGTAATGCCAGTGAAAAGGGTATGATGACGCAGTATTATATAGAACATAGTCCTGAGAGCACAATTGAAAATGAAAACTAGATATAGTATATGGTATAAACTATGCACCAAAAAGTGTGATATAAGATTAACCGGGGGCGTGAAATATAATATGCAGTACATTGTGCGCAATGACAGATTCATTGGAGAACGCGAGATAGCACAGGCACAAGCGCGTGCTCTGCGATATGCGCCTTGGAGTGTAATATGCACAGGGCAGTGTTGTGTAACCTAACTAGTCTCTAAAGTTGTAATATAAAATATGTGCTGGGGAGTGTAACGTTGCATATGCACTGTGACAAAGATATGGATCCCAGATTGTAATATGTATGGCATAGCGCTGTGCGTTAGAATATAGGCATCGAGGAAGGCATGTTAGATGGGGCAATTTAATCCGTGCGAAGGCAAGTGTGGCATGACATATTCACGGGGTGGTGTTACAGTGCACATGGGTTAGAGAGTGTCATAGCATACGCACTAGCTGGTGGAATACAACACAGAGGTGTGTGGCACTCGGCGGGCACTGGTGGGTGTAACACAGCATTGGGCTCAACCACGAGCACGCTGTGACTCTCAAGTGAGGTTTGTCTCCTTTCCAGAGAGTAAAATAAAAAGTATTACACATCCGGCGATGGATGTGTGTTTTATTAACCGTGAGGGGGGTTTCTTGCATAGTTTGGTCGAATTTTTGTTGAATCCCCTTTGAATGGCTTGGTGTGCGTGTGTATTAAATGTGCCCGTCAATAGCTACCCATGTTTGTATAAATAAATGACAAGGGTGTCTACTTGGAGAGTACCCACCGGTGGGGGCGCCGGGATTAGGCACAGTGGGGCGTCAGACACGTCAGAGCTTCACTAGCGGTGTAAATACATTCCACATGGATTCATTGTATGCATAGTCGCCTTTTAATGAATATCACGCAAATCGTCATGGTGATAGGTACATACGGTTTTCCCAGCATGTCCTAGGTGTTTCTATAAATATATAGTTTTTAAAAAATAATAAAAAACAAAGGCCGGCCCCGGGGGATGGGGTCCCCGGGACCATAAGCGGCCTGAGGAGGGTGGCAACGAAGCCCCCCTCCTAAAGAATAAAAAAAAAAAAGGCCATGACCCGGGGGTTGGGGTCCCTGGGGCCGATTAAGGCCTTGGGAGGGCCAAATTAATTTTTTTCAACAACAAAAAATTAGGGTGCAGGGCCTTTGGGATGGGGTCTCCAGGGCCAATAAATTAGAAAAAGAAGGGGGGCCACACAGCCCTCCTTCTTCAAAAAATAAAATAAATAAAAGACCGGCATCGCGCCGGAGGCCACGCCCCCTCCTTGCAGCACTCTGCAAACGCGCCCCCTGGCCAGTTGTAAGTTGGGGAATTAATTCCCCTTCAATACTGAGGGTCCCCGAGGGCCAACTAGCCCAACAGGTATCTCCAGTATGCGCCAGGGAGCTGCGTTGCAGACAGGAGTTCTGAGGCCACGCCCCTTTTTACACCTCTATGCAACACAGCTCTGTGGCGCTTACTGGAGGTACCTAGTGGGCTAGTTTGACCCTAGGGACCCTTAGGATTCAAGGGAACTTAATCTCCCAACTTAAAAAATAGCCACAGGGCGTGTTTACAGAGTGGGGAAGGAAAGGGACGGGGCCAGGGGGTGACATGTGCTAACACACCCTATTGCGCGTTTTAAGTTGGGGAAATAATTCCCCTTCAATCCTGAGGGGCCCTGGGGTCCAAATTAGCACACCTGGTGCTTCCAGTAAGCTCCACTGCGCTGCGTTACAGAGAGGTGGTCTAGGCCATGCCCCTTTTTACATCTCTCTGCAACGCAGCTCTGTGGCGCTTACTGGAGGTACCTAGTGGTCTAGTTGGACCCTAGGGACCCTCAGGATTCAAGGGGACTTAATCTCCCAACTTAAAACCGCCACAGGGCATGTTTACACAGTGGGGAGGGGAGGGGACGGGGCCTGAGGTGACGTGTGCAAACAAGCCCTGTGGCGCGTTTTAAGTTGGGGAAATAATTCCCCTTCAATCCTGAGGGACCCTGGGGGCCAACTAGCCCACCAGGTGCTTCCAGTAAGCGCCACTGCGCGGTGTTATAGAGAGGTGGTCTAGGCCGTGCCCCTTTTACATCTCTCTGCAACGCAGCTCTGTGGCGCTTACTGGAGGTACCTAGTGGTCTAGTTGGACCCTAGGGACCCTCAGGATTCAAGGGGACTTAATCTCCCAACTTAAAACAGCCACAGGGCGTGTTTACACAGTGGGGAAGGGAGGGGATGGGGCCTGAGGTGACGTGTGCAAACACGCCCTGCGGCGCGGTTTAAGAGGTAGTTTTAATCCCCTGCCCTATTATATACTAGGGGCTTACAGAGGAGGTCATGCTAATCACAGGGGGACCCCAACGCATAGTGTTCCCTAGTGTATGTTGGCGTTTTCATTGTATTCTGAGTGTCTTTTAACATAGCACTGGCTCTAGGACTGGTTAGTCAGACTCAGTTACCACCAGTATCCACCTGAAAAAGGTGACGGTACAGGATGATTTTGCAACAAGGCTTCTTTCTGCTCTTCTGTGTGTTCTTTCTGCATGTTATCCTTCTTCCTGCACTTTTCTTCGTCTTTGAGGACTTCGGTTGCTTCTTTCTGCATTTCTTTTTTTCTTTCTGTGCGTTTTTTCTTCTTTCTTCACATGTCCTATCTCTGTAGGCATAGTTAGAAATTAGCATTTAAAAAACCTTTGAAATTCACTGAAAAAACCATAGGTTTCAGGCACGTTATAGTTAGGAATTAGCATTTAAAAAACCTTAGAAATTCACTGAAAAAACCATAGGTTTCAGGGGCGTTATAGTTAGCTGTACTTTTCACTCGTACAAAACCATTGAAATTCCCCCGTTATAGTTAGTTCAGCTAACTATAACTCCCGCGCCCGCAATGCACTGCTGATGACGTCACATATTACATCACTCATGGCATGGTCAGTGACATCACTCATGACATCACTGATGACATCTCAAATGACATCACTGACTACAGTGTATATTTCTGTTTTTTAAACGCATGATTCTTATTGGTTAAGAAAAACTGATTGTAAGGAACTTTATATATGATAAGCTGATATGTTGAGAAGTCAAGCACACTTGCTGTCTTGATTAGCAACATTGTGTGTGCTGAACTTGTGACCTGTGTGCTCAGTACAGTGTTCCATGAAATGTTTCTATGGTAACGGGCAGAAGGCAGAATGGGGGAAGGGTTGAAGTTTATGTCATTTGGAAATGGTTGAAATGTTTAACCAATAGAAATGTGTGTTTGCTTTTGAATTTATGTGGGAAGGAATGTGATTTGATGTTTACGGGCCCGATTCATAGAACTAACTTAAGACAAAATCCTAAACTTACTACCATTTTGGTATTCACAGAAGGCACTTACTCATTTTGGTATTCAGAGAAGGCACTTACTCATTTCGGTATTCACAGAAGTTAGGAGTCCTAACTTTAGGACTTCTAAATGCCTTCTGTGAATACCGAAAGTCTTAAAATTAGGATTTTTCTCGGTTTAGTAGTAGTATAGTTAGGACTCCTAACTTTAGGACTCCTAAATGCCTTCTGTGAATACCGAAAGTCTTAAAATTAGGATTTTACTCAATTTAGTAGTCCTAAATTTAGGACTCCTAACTTTAGGACTCCTAAATGCCTTCTGTGAATACCGAAAGCCTTAAAATTAGGATTTTTCTCAGTTTAGGAGTCCTAAGGTTAGGACTCCTAACTTTACAACTACTAAACTGAGAAAAATCCTAATTTTAAGGCTTTCGGTATTCACAGAAGGCATTTAGGAGTCCTAAAGTTAGGAGTCCTAAACTTAGGACTACTAAATTGAGAAAAATCCTAATTTTAAGACTATCGGTATTCACAGAAGGCATTTAGGAGTTCTAAAGTTAGGAGTCCTAACTATACTACTACTAAACTGAGAAAAATCCTAATTTTAAGACTTTCGGTATTCACAGAAGGCATTTAGGAGTCCTAAAGTTAGGACTCCTAACTTCTGTGAATACCGAAATTAGTAAGTACCTTCTGTGAATACCAAAATGAGTAAGTGCCTTCTGTGAATACCAAAATGGTAGTAAGTTTAGGATTTTGTCTTAAGTTAGTTCTGTGAATCGGGCCCTACATGTATATGTGTGGAAAATGAGAGGGAAACTTTGCCATTCTTTGGTTCTGCTGACAGGTGCACAGTGCAGAGATTCTGTATAAGAAAATCTGGTGTGTGACTGATATCTGGTGTGTGACTGATATACTTCTTAATCTACAAAACATCTTGAAAGGTGAGTTATTTAATTGTGAGGGGATGTATGTAGACTTATTTTAATCAGACTAATGTATTTCTTCTGCTAAAGTGTAGGGAGTCTTTTTTTTCTCTACAATCTTATTGACAGTATGTGTGCATGTAGAAACCATTCAGTGATAAGCATTTGTTTTTTTCATGTGTTTTTTAGACAGATAACTATGCAGTTTTTTTATCTTTGTAGAAGTAAAAACCAGTCACTGTTTATGAGTTTGTGAAATGAGTTATGTTTCTACACTAAAATGTAGTACTCCTTGTAGATGAAGAAATGTGTTTTGGTATAGTGCAAGGGATAGTGTTGTTTGTCTAGAATCACACAGTGAGTCTGTGTGCGTTTGGGAACCACTGTGAGAGAAGCATTTGGTAACATGGTGTATTTGCTGACAGATAACTCTTTTAAAACCTGTCATGTTGTCAAGTTTTAGTAGCATTAGAAGCCAGTCTTTGATTATGCGTTAATTAAATGAGTCAGGCTTTGACACAAAAGTGCACTCTTGAAATATGCACATTGTGTGCAGTTCCCTTACCACTTCCAGAGTAGTAAATACGTTTTGGTAAACTCCTAGGGATAGTTGTTGTTGTCTAGAATCACACTGTGAGTCTCTGTGCATTTGGGAACCACTGTGAGAGAAGAATTTGGTAATCTTGTATTTGGTGACAGATAACTGTTTTAAAACCTGTCATGTTGTGAAGTTTTAGTAGCATTAGAATCCAGTCTTTACTTATGCGTTGATTAAATGAGTGAGGCTTTGACACAAAAGTGCAGTCCTGAAATATGTAGATTGTGTGCAGTTCCCTTACCACTTCTACTGTCGTGAATGAGTTTTGGTAAACTCCTAGGGCTTGTGGTGCTTGTCTAGAATCACACTGTGAGTCTGTGTGCATTTTGAAACCACTGTGAGAGAAGCATTTGGTAACATTGTGTATTTTCTGACAGATAACTCTTTTAAAACGCGTCATGTTGTCAAGTTTTAGTAGTATTATAATCCAGTCTTTGCTTATGTGTTGATTAAATGAGTCAGGCTTTGACACAAAAGTGCAGTGTTGAAATATGTACATTGTGTGCAGTTCCCTTACCACTTCCATAGTAGTGAATGAGTTTTGGTAAACTGCTAGGGATAGTGTTGTTTGTCTAGAATCACACTGTGAGTCTGTGTGCATTTGGGAACCACTGTGAGAGAAGTGTTTGGTAACATTGTGTATTTGCTGACAGATAACTATTTGAAAACCTGTCATGTTGTCAAGTTTTAGTAGCATTAGAAGCCAGTCTTTGCTTATGCTTTGATTAAATGAGTCAGGCTTTGACACAAAAGTGCAGTCTTGAAATATGTACATTGTGTGCAGTTCTCTTACCACTTCCACAGTAGTGCATGAGTTTTGGTAAACTTCTAGGGATAGTGGTGCTTGTCTAGAATCACACTGTGTGTCTGTGTGCATTTGGGAACCACTGTGAGAGAAGCATTTGGTAACATTGTGTATTTGCTGACAGATAACTGTTTTAAAACCTGTTGTGTTGTAAAGTTTTAGTAGCATTAGAAGCCAGTCTTTGCTTATGCGTTGATTAAATGAGTCAGGCATTGACACTTAAGTGCAGTCATTAAATATGTAGATTGTGTGCAGTTCTCTTACCATTTCCACTGTAGTGAATGAGTTTTGGTAAACTCCTAGGGATAGTGGTGCTTGTCTAGAATCACACTGTGAGTCTGTGTGTATTTGGGAACCACTGTGAGAGAAGTGTTTGGTAACATTGTGTATTTGCTGACAGATAACTCTTTTAAAACCTGTCATGTTGTCAAGTTTTAGTAGCATTAGAAGCCAGTCTTTGCTTATGCGTTAATTAAATGAGTCAGGCTTTGACACAAAAGTGCACTCTTGAAATATGCACATTGTGTGCAGTTCCCTTACCACTTCCATAGTAGTAAATACGTTTTGGTAAACTCCTAGGGATAGTTGTTGTTGTCTAGAATCACACTGTGAGTCTGTGTGCATTTGGGAACCACTGTGAGAGAAGAATTTGGTAATCTTGTATTTGGTGACAGATAACTGTTTTAAAACCTGTCATGTTGTGAAGTTTTAGTAGCATTAGAATCCAGTCTTTACTTATGCGTTGATTAAATGAGTGAGGCTTTGACACAAAAGTGCAGTCCTGAAATATGTAGATTGTGTGGAGTTCCCTTACCACTTCTACTGTCGTGAATGAGTTTTGGTAAACTCCTAGGGCTTGTGGTGCTTGTCTAGAATCACACTGTGAGTCTGTGTGCATTTTGAAACCACTGTGAGAGAAGCATTTGGTAACATTGTGTATTTTCTGACAGATAACTCTTTTAAAACGCGTCATGTTGTCAAGTTTTAGTAGTATTATAATCCAGTCTTTGCTTATGTGTTGATTAAATGAGTCAGGCTTTGACACAAAAGTGCAGTGTTGAAATATGTACATTGTGTGCAGTTCCCTTACCACTTCCATAGTAGTGAATGAGTTTTGGTAAACTGCTAGGGATAGTGGTGTTTGTCTAGAATCACACTGTGAGTCTGTGTGCATTTGGGAACCACTGTGAGAGAAGTGTTTGGTAACATTGTGTATTTGCTGACAGATAACTATTTTAAAACCTGTCATGTTGTCAAGTTTTAGTAGCATTAGAAGCCAGTCTTTGCTTAGGCTTTGATCAAATGAGTCAGGCTTTGACACAAAAGTGCAGTCTTGAAATATGTACATTGTGTGCAGTTCTCTTACCACTTCCACAGTAGTGCATGAGTTTTGGTAAACTTCTAGGGATAGTGGTGCTTGTCTAGAATCACACTGTGTGTCTGTGTGCATTTGGGAACCACTGTGAGAGAAGCATTTGGTAACATTGTGTATTTGCTGACAGATAACTGTTTTAAAACCTGTTGTGTTGTAAAGCTTTAGTAGCATTAGAAGCCAGTCTTTGCTTATGCGTTGATTAAATGAGTCAGGCATTGACACTAAAGTGCAGTCATTAAATATGTAGATTGTGTGCAGTTCTCTTACCATTTCCACTGTAGTGAATGAGTTTTGGTAAACTCCTAGGGATAGTGGTGCTTGTCTAGAATCACACTGTGAGTCTGTGTGTATTTGGGAACCACTGTGAGAGAAGTGTTTGGTAACATTGTGTATTTGCTGACAGATAACTCTTTTAAAATCTGTCATGTTGTCAAGTTTTAGTAGCATTAGAAGCCAGTCTTTGCTTATGCGTTGAATAAATGAGTCAGGCTTTGACACAAAAGTGCACTCTTGAAATATGCACATTGTGTGCAGTTCCCTTACCACTTCCATAGTAGTAAATACGTTTTGGTAAACTCCTAGGGATAGTTGTTGTTGTCTAGAATCACACTGTGAGTCTGTGTGCATTTGGGAACCACTGTGAGAGAAGAATTTGGTAATCTTGTATTTGGTGACAGATAACTGTTTTAAAACCTGTCATGTTGTGAAGTTTTAGTAGCATTAGAATCCAGTCTTTACTTATGCGTTGATTAAATGAGTGAGGCTTTGACACAAAAGTGCAGTCCTGAAATATGTACATTGTGTGCAGTTACCTTACCACTTCCACTGTAGTGAATGAGTTTTGGTAAACTCCTAGGGATAGTGGTGCTTGTCTACAATCACACTGTGAGTGTGTGTGCATTTGGGAATCACAGTGAGAGAAGGATTGGGTAACATCGTGTATTTTCTGACAGATACGTCTTTTAAAACCGGTCATGTTGTCAAGTTTTAGTAGCATTAGAAGCCAGTTTTTGCTTATGCGTTGATTAAATGAGTTAGGCTTTGACACAAAAGTGCAGTCTTGAAATATGTACATTGTGTGCAGTTTCGTTAACACTTCCATAGTAGTGAATCAGTTTTGGTAAACTCCTAGGGATAGTGGTTGTTGTCTAGAATCACACAGTGGCTCTGTGTGCATTTGGGAACCACTGTGAGAGAAGCATTTGGTAACATCGCGTATTTGGTGGCAGATAACTGTTTTAAAACCTGTCATGTTGTCAAGTTTTAGTAGCATTAGAAGGCAGTCTTTGCTTATGCTTTGAATAAATGAGTCAGGCTTTGACACAAAAGTGCAGTCCTGAAATATGTAGATTGTGTGCAGTTCCCTTACCACTTCTACTGTAGTGAATACGTTTTGGTAAACTCCTAGGGATAGTGGTGCTTGTCTAGAATCACACTGTGAGTCTGTGTGCATTTTGAAACCACTGGGAGAGAAGTGTTTGGTAACATCGAGTATTTGCTGACAGATAACTGTTTTAAAACATGTCATGTTGTCAAGTTTTAGTAGCATTAGAAGACAGTTATGGCTTATGCTTTGATTAAATGAGTCAGGCATTGACACTAAAGTGTAGTCGTGAAATATGTAGATTGTGTGCAGTTACCTTACCACTTCCACTGTAGTGAATACGTTTTGGTAAACTCCTAGGGATAGTGGTGCTTGTCTAGAATCACACTGTGAGTGTGTGTGCATTTGGGAATCACTGTGAGAGAAGGATTGGGTAACATCGTGTATTTTCTGACAGATAAGTCTTTTAAAACCGGTCATGTTGTCAAGTTTTAGTAGCATTAGAAGCCAGTCTTTGCTTATGCATTGATTAAATGAGTCAGGCTTTGACACAAAAGTGCAGTCTTGAAATATGTACATTGTGTGCAGTTTCGTTAACACCTCCATAGTAGTGAATCAGTTTTGGTAAACTCCTAGGGATAGTGGTTGTTGTCTAGAATCACACAGTGAGTCTGTGTGCATTTGGGAACCACTGTGAGAGAAGCATTTGGTAACATCGCGTATTTGGTGGCAGATAACTGTTTTAAAACCTGTCATGTTGTCAAGTTTTAGTAGCATTAGAAGGCAGTCTTTGCTTATGCTTTGATTAAATGAGTCAGGCTTTGACACAAAAGTGCAGTCCTGAAATATGTAGATTGTGTGCAGTTCCTGTGGAAATATGGATTTTTCTGGTCAGTTATGTCCCCTATCTTGGACCCCAACGGTTCTATGTGCATGTTACAAGTACATGTATGTTCCCTCCAGTTCCAGTTATGAAGACGCAAATACATGTGCGTCCACCGTTAACATGTCCTCTGTTGATCCGCCATGAATGGGCCGGATATTCCATTCCTAAGTACGAAAGGCCACTGCCTTTATATGGTTCACTTATGCCATTTTTACAGTCCAGGCAAGTAGGCCCTGATTCTGTCATCGAACTCTTCTTGCTTTCTGTCTTTGAAGCTCCAGTCCGAGCCTGCATCTGTGACCATGAACTTTGTCTCATTCTCTGCGCGGCTCACGAAGCCTGACATCAGCTTGCTGCCTGCCAAGAACTGTATTTCACCTTCGAAAATTATCTGCTCCGCTCCCTGCCCAATGCATTCCTGTCTAGTAGCTTAAGTAAACATTCTTCCAGCTACCAAGCAAAGGCCCGACTTCTCTGTCTTCATACAAGTAATTCATAGCCCTGTTACTATGGAAGATTCCGCCCTCGCATCTAGTGTAGACACTTAGACGCTTGTACACGCACTAACCGTCAGTATAGTCAGTATAGAATAAGATTCTACTCTAAGAGACCTCTCTTTTGGATAACATAGTTCTTTAAACATAGGATGTTAGATATGATTTGGGATTAGGTTGACTTGACCCTCCAGACTTCTGTCGCCACATGTAGAGCTAAATATCAAGTCCCCTTCACCCCCTAGTTGCACGTCAATCACACGTCATACTGCTGCGCCCGCATATCTGCCAAACGCCACCTAGAATAAATAAACTTACTTTTCAAGAGTCAGCACATTCACGTACCCCCAAACTCATAAATGCCCGTACGCTTAAGGAACTTCTTATAGATTGTAGATATGACCCTGTGCCCGGAAAAGAGGACGAAATGACCCTGGCATCATTACGTATCAGACGAGCCGCGGTGTATTTAGGGAAGTTACCAGGAATGACTATGCATCTAGATAATATATATCATTTTGTCCAAACAGGGCAAGATTCTGAATGTATTAACAGAGCTATGGAATACCAGAAAGTGGAGATACAGGGGGAACTGTTACGTTTCCTCATAAATTGTGTGATCAGAAATCAAGACCGACCGGGGGTAGACCCGGAAGCAATGCAGATTCTTACCAGATGGAGCCAGAATATATCAGAAGGGAGACATGATAAGCAAAACTGTATAATAGCCATGTGCCGAAAGATCCGTAAAGAAATAGAACGCCTACACGAAGAAAGATTAGCGGTAGACCAGTTCGAACAAAGCGAGGAAGAAGCATCAGGACTGCCCACAGGACAGTCAGAAACTATAGCCTATGTAGGTAGAGGAAGATCTCGTAATAGTACTAGATGTCTTACTGATCCGATACATCCGATAGGTCTAGAAAATAACAGGAAATTTCAAACACCAATAATAAATATAAGGTCTAACGAGCATTCATTCCAAGCAGCAGATAAATTACTCCGAGAACGAAGGGGTTATCATTTTCTCGATTCTATGGATGAACAAGAATTAGCCAGGTCAGCTGTCCATTGGGTTGACAGTCCCGGGAAGTATAGTGATGACACAGTAGCACACACATTTTTGAATCTCACCCCAGATGAACAGCGTTTAGCTGGGATTTATATGATTCAACAACTTCTTATACTATATAAAAGCCAACATTCAGATCCGGGTCCCTTACCTGATATATTGACCGAATTACTCAAGAATAGATGGAGAGGTTCAGGTACTAAGTTAATTAAAGAGATACTAGAATCAAGAAAGCAGTACATTCTTTTTATATGCCCAGAACATGTCTCACTGCCCATCAAGGAAAGAACCACGTATTACATGGACAGACAGAATCCCTTACGAGAAGTGCACCCAATAAAGGGCGAGGACAATGAGTTTAAACGTGTATATGTATATACGCCCATATCGAAAATAGAATTGTTAGAAATGAAGAAAGTGGTACCCAGTCATGACAAAGACCCAGCGGGTTTCCACCGAGAAATTAAAGACATGTTACTCATGGGAGAGTATACCTATCCCGACATTATGACAATATTAAAGGTATTAATGCCTGCTGGCATTTATGAAAAACTCAAGGAAAAAGAGTGGGAGGTAGGAGACCAAAAGATAGATTGGACAGCATTAGAAGCAGAAGAAAAGGCCCGAGGTCCAGGTTCGGGGCTTGGGGACAAAACTAAAGCACTACCAGGTCTACTAGTACAGGTACTGCCACGTTTATTAACCACGAAAAAGGAAGACTGGGGTGCAATTTCAGCCTGTAAACAAAAGCAAGATGAAGACACTAGTGATTTCTATGCACGATTTGAAAAATGTTTTGGTATAAATAGTGGTATAAAAGCAAGTAGCGAATCATACCCACATCTGTTTGTGACAAAATTAGTTGAAAATTCCTTGCCCCAAGTGAAGAATAGAGTATTAAAATTCGAGAGTACCTGGCAAGGTAACACTCCATCACAAATGTTACAAATGTTACAGTATCATCACAATAGAATTAGAGAGGAACAAGATCATGAACAAAGACGCATGAAAGACACGAAAATGAAAATGCTAGTCTCCCAAACAGTTCCAGCTGAAGGACATAAAAAGGGTACGACACATTCTGGCGATTTAGCAGGACCTGTAAAAGGGACATGCAACTATTGTAAACAACTAGGTCATCATGTACACGATTGTCCAGTCCTGAAGCGTAATATCGCCACAGGTATCACAAAAGAAAGACCACGGCCACTTAGACAGGATCAGAATGAACAAGGAGCCTTGCAGCATGCACAGTCCATGCCAGCTCCACAACAGACTATACAGTTTGTGCCAGCTGCACCAGCGTTGCCTGTTGCTGCCACGCAAACCACGACACGACAACTGTACCAGACCGCACAGTATGACTATCCTGATTATCAACGATATGCATGAACCAGCCTAGAGAGGGAAGTTGACTTACCCCTTATCGAGATCCCTGTAGATCAAGAAGGACCTTATGTACATAGTGAATTATTAGGCCAAGACAGGAAATTTTTACTCGATACAGGGGCAAGTCGAACAACCATAAAACGTAGTGAAGTTCCAGGGGCACCCCTCTCAGGCTCACAGAATATTTCCCTTGGTTTTTCAGGAAAACCTATTGTTAATGAAGTGTCACAACCTCTTCCACTTACGATAGGACCTTTGACCCGAACTACAGATTTATTGCTTACTAATTCATGTCCAGAAAACCTGTTAGGTATAAAGACATTGAAAGCTCTAGGAGCTATAATATGTTGCTCTCCGGAAGGAGTAAGATTGTTTTTACGTGATTTTAAAGGTCATTATGTGTCTAGAGACATGGATCCCCGATTGCAGACTTTACCTACCCATCTATGGGCACAAGGCCCTACTGATGTTGGTTGCATGAATATTACACCATATCGAGTTACACTAAAGGCAGGAGTGGTACTACCACGAATGCGACAATACAAGTTACCACCAGAGGCTGTAGTGGCTTTACTACAAATCATTGACGAGCTCATTGCCCAAGGAGTGGTTGTAGAAACAAACTCCAATGTATGTAATTCACCGATAATTCCGATTCTCAAACGAACAGATCCGAAGGCCCCGCCAGTATATCGATTGGTTGTTGATCTGCGCGAATTAAATAAGTGTATTGTGCCACAATTCCCTGTGGTCCCCGATATCTCATCATTACTGACAGCTATTGATTCCGAAGCAACATTCTTTACTGTAATTGATCTCAAAAATGCCTTTTTCAGCGTCCCAATAGATCCGGAAAGCCAATATTTGTTCGGATTTAGTTTAAATGGACGTAGCTTCAAATTCTCACGCGCACCTCAAGGATTTACAGAAAGCCCCAGCATCTATAGCCAAGCACTGAAACGAGAACTCTACAGTATTCACATGCCAGTTAACACTGCCTTGCTTCAATATGTCGATGATCTGCTGATCACCGCTAGAAGCGAACCCGAATGTGAGAACGCATCACTGACAGTTTTACAATTTCTAGCCGAAAAGGGGCACAAGGTGTCCCCTTCTAAGCTGCAATTCTGTGTCCAGCGAGTTGTTTATCTTGGACACTCGCTGTCCAAGGAGGGAAGGCAGCTTACACCAGATCGCATTCAGTTAATAGCTAACATGCCAATACCCAAGACACAAAAGGAGGTACGGGCTTTCATAGGCCTCACTTCATATTGTAGGCAGTGGATCCCTCAGTATGCATTTCTAGCAAAACCACTCATTCAGTTGACAACACAGGAGGCAGCCACATCGACTGTTCTCCCTTGGACTCAGGAACATACACAAGCTTTTGAAAGCTTAAAGAAAGCTTTATGTCAAGCACCTGTTTTAGCAACACCATGTTACAGTAAACAGTTTACACTCTTTATTACAGAACGCGAAGGTACTGCCTTGTCAGTACTCACACAAGAACAAGCAGGAGCACACAAACCATGTGCTTATTTTTCTAGTACATTAGATCCCGTAGCTCAGGCTCTGCCGGCGTGCCTGAAATCAGTGGCAGCGACCGCTTTAGCAATAAGACAAAGCGATGCCATAGTGTTAGGACATCCATTGACAGTACACGTACCACATGCAGTGGAGGTTCTTGTGAATCGAACGCAAACACAACATTTGACTATAGCAAGACTTACAGGGTATGAACTAACATTGTTTCAGCCACATATAGAAATCAGACGTTGTAACACATTGAATCCTGCCACACTTTTACCTATAAATGGAACAGACCCACTAGCACATGATTGTATTGAAGTTATTACAATAACGACGAAACCCAGACAAGATTTAACCGATGTCCCGTTGTCAGACCCAGACCTGACGTTGTATGTAGATGGTTCATGTATGAGAAAAGGTACAGGAGAACTAGTGGCCGCTTACGCAGTCACAACAGACACTGAAATTATTGAAACAAATTGCATAAATACCTTGTCCGCTCAAGCAGCAGAGCTCGTCGCTCTGACACAAGCCTGTATTCAAGCCACAAATAAAAAAGTCAACATATACACTGATTCACGTTATGCATTCGGAGTCGTACATGACTTCGGCGTGCTGTGGCGAGAGAGAGGTTATTTAACTTCTCACGGTGCCCACATTCAGCACGGACCCCTCATTCACGCCTTATTAGATGCAATACATTTACCCATTGCAATATCGATTATGAAATGCAAAGCACATACGAAAGTTACTGATATCATTTCTCAAGGCAATGATTTAGCTGACAGAACAGCTAAACAGACTGCCCAAACTCAAACATCCGACATGACAAAGACAAAAGTCCCGACGCCAACACATTGTATGACGGTTAAAGATCCTACTCTTGATGTAATTGATATACAGACACATGCTACATCAGAAGAAATAAAGAAATGGACTGAGTTAGGAGGGATCCAAACGGATCAAGGATGGTTGATGAAGGAAAAGTCTGTGTGGTTCCTTCCTGATTCAATGGTCCAAGTCATTATTAACACTATCCATAGTCCAGCGCATCTAGGAGAGAAAGCTATGCTAGACAGCATTCAACATATTTGGTTCAACAAGCATTTACGAGCAGCAGCGAAACAAAAAGTTCGTACCTGTCTGATCTGTTGCCAGTTCAACCCAGGAAAAAGCGTTCCCGTAGAACAGGGTGGATTTCAGCCTCCTGATCATCCTTTTGAAGTCCTCCAGATGGATTATATCCAGATGGAACGATGTAGAGGATTTAAATATGTTCTCGTAGTTGTGTGTGCTCTTTCCCGTTGGACGGAGGCATACCCGGTTTCAGATTACACTGCCCCGACTACTGCCAAACAGTTGGTTCGAGAATTCTTCCCACGATACGGTTTACCACGTGTTGTTCACTCAGATAACGGCCAGCCGTTCTCATCCGAATTAATGAAACACGTTTCACTTTTGTTAGGCTATCAGTGGAAATTCCACTGTGTCCGACACCCCGAAGCAGCAGGTCTCGTAGAAAGACATAATCAGACTCTGAAAATAAGATTATCCAAAATATGCAGAGAAAAAGGTGTCGACTGGGTAGTAGCATTACCAGTTGCACTCTTTTACACAAGAATGGTAGCACACTCTCGAACAGGGCTATCCCCGTATGAAGTGATCTTCGGCAGACCACCAAATATGTGGGGGACGCCTATACCACGCAAAATAACTGATATTGACTGTAACATGCTGACAGATTACTTGGCTTCCTTGATGTCTGCACTACAATCTTGTCGTTCACAGGTAGCTGCAGCTTTTCCTGACAACACTGAGGTGAAACCCCATGACGTGGTTCCAGGAGACTTAGTCCTCGTGAGGAACTTTGATCGAAAGACGCAGCTGGAACCTAGGTGGAGGTCACCTCAGCTGGTGTTGCTCACAACAAGAACAGCCGTGAAGATCGAAGGCAGAAAAGGATGGATTCATTCAAGTCATATCAAGAAATTTCATGGACTGAAATCAGATGTGAATAGCACACCTTGTGTGTCTTCACCCATTGACTCAAAACTTCCTTTTGTGGAAAAAAGTGACTCCGAACTTTATAAATTAAAGCTCAGGCCCAATCAGTCGAGCAATTTGATTGTTTAAGTCCTCTCCAAGGTGAAGCGGTTGAATTGTCTCTGACATGTATCCCTTGGACCTGAATAGAGAAAGCACCCGAAAAATGTTGAAACGACAGGCGTACTGTAAATCTCTGCGTAGTCATTGTATAGTGACGTTATTAATTTTGTTTTTCTCAAGTCTTTTAATAATTACTGCAAGTATATTGTTGCACATATATTATCCTATTTCTAGACATGTTTACAATGTTACTGCTGAACATTCTTTTAGTGAATTACCTCCGCTTGAATTGTCATACAGATTTGCGCTGCGCAATAACACTTTTATTAGTATGTTACATCATTCCCATCAGGTTAGCAATGCTACAAATTGTTGGATATGTGGCCGACTCCCTCCCCATCAGAACTATAAAGGAATTCTACCTCTTTTTCCATACCCGTTCACACACAACGGCTCCTGTGGAGCATGGTTTAGCTTAATTAATTCTTTGGATTCGAATTCTGCAGTTTATCAAGATAACTGGGTATGGGGAAATTTGAATTTAGTTTTACTTAAGGTCTGCTATCCTAACAAGGAGGGATTTCCCAAAAGAACAGGAACTGATCTAGAAAATGAAGTATATGGATTAGGTAATTTTACGCTTAATCTTATGATCCTAAATGTCGAATCCGAAGCTACTCCAATTTTGCCCGCTATGTCAATATTTCCAGTAAAAGGTGAATTATGTGTAAGAAAGAATGGTTCCATACATATGGGCCATAGTAGATGCACCACTGTAGTAGAATTTAGTGATCAAGGCAAGTCTACATTTAGAGCTTCCCGCCATTCCTATTTTATATGTGGTCAGACGGCATATGTACGTTTGCCTCTAGATTGGGATGGTACCTGCTACATTGGATTCCTTTTGCCACCTGTTTTTCTAGCTCCTCCTGATTATCACAGAAATACTCATTTAGTACACCATAGAGAAAGGAGAGATCTCCCAATAGTCGATTACACTGAAACAGCATGGGAAAAATACACAGATTTCAATAAAGGTCTCTTTCCCTATATAGGTACCGTTACTAATAGTAAGCTGATACGTAGATTGACTAGAACCCTTGAAGCAGTAGTGAACGAAACTATTTCCGCCTTAGGCAATTTAACAGAAGAGCAGTCTGCTATGCGGATTGTTGTGCTTCAAAATCGTCTTGTCCTTGACGTCATCCTGGCCGATAGGGGCGGAGCTTGTAGGGTCATCGGATCAAGCTGTTGCATATTCATACCAGAAAATTCGCCATCTGTATATAAGGCCATAACCCGCCTTCATAAGATTGTAAGCCAGATACACCAGAATCCAGGCACCTGGACTTGGTCCGGTTGGTTTTGGAGCGTGTTATCAGCCTGGGGATGGAGAGTTCTATCCTTCCTAGGTATTGGCCTTCTCATATTATTCAGTTGCTGCTTATGCCTGCAATGTGGACCAGCGATTTGTGGTCTGTGTGCCACATCGTGCATTCCACATCAAGATTTTCATTCAAGATCCCGGAAGAAGAAAGAAGAACAAATGATGCTATATGAACAGATCAATGGATTAATGAAGATTGATATCTCTTGACGGGCAAGTAGGTGACAAGGAGGGAATGTGGAAATATGGATTTTTCTGGTCAGTTATGTCCCCTATCTTGGACCCCAACGGTTCTATGTGCATGTTACAAGTACATGTATGTTCCCTCCAGTTCCAGTTATGAAGACGCAAATACATGTGCGTCCACCGTTAACATGTCCTCTGTTGATCCGCCATGAATGGGCCGGATATTCCATTCCTAAGTACGAAAGGCCACTGCCTTTATATGGTTCACTTATGCCATTTTTACAGTCCAGGCAAGTAGGCCCTGATTCTGTCATCGAACTCTTCTTGCTTTCTGTCTTTGAAGCTCCAGTCCGAGCCTGCATCTGTGACCATGAACTTTGTCTCATTCTCTGCGCGGCTCACGAAGCCTGACATCAGCTTGCTGCCTGCCAAGAACTGTATTTCACCTTCGAAAATTATCTGCTCCGCTCCCTGCCCAATGCATTCCTGTCTAGTAGCTTAAGTAAACATTCTTCCAGCTACCAAGCAAAGGCCCGACTTCTCTGTCTTCATACAAGTAATTCATAGCCCTGTTACTATGGAAGATTCCGCCCTCGCATCTAGTGTAGACACTTAGACGCTTGTACACGCACTAACCGTCAGTATAGTCAGTATAGAATAAGATTCTACTCTAAGAGACCTCTCTTTTGGATAACATAGTTCTTTAAACATAGGATGTTAGATATGATTTGGGATTAGGTTGACTTGACCCTCCAGACTTCTGTTGCCACATGTAGAGCTAAATATCAAGTCCCCTTCACCCCCTAGTTGCACGTCAATCACACGTCATACTGCTGCGCGCGCATATCTGCCAAATATTTCTGCTGACATTGCGAAATTCTTTCATGTAACCACCCTCTTATGACATCACATCTGATGACGTTCTTTCATCACTCCCAGTTACGCCTATTTTTGCTACGTATGAATATATTATCACCACTATCAATTGTTACGCCTCTTGTATTGGCCTCACTGTAATGCCTATTGTATAAAAGTAATTGATTGTCAATAACGTATGTACTTCACTTCCTGAACCTTCGTGGTGATGGAACCTGGAGCAACCGATTATAATCGACCATTGGAATAAAGCCCATTCCGAACCTCTAATACCACGGATTCTGCCTCTTATTTACTGAGCTATTTTATTATGTTTCTGTATCAAATTAAGTCCCGGTAATTAAATTATTTACCACAGTAGTAAATGAGTTTTGGTAAACTTCTAGGGATAGTGGTTGTTGTCTAGAATCACACAGGGAGTCTGTGTGCATTTGGGAACCACTGTGAGAGAAGGATTGGGTAACATTGTGTATTTTCTGACAGATAACTCTTTTAAAACCGGTCATGTTGTCAAGTTTTAGTAGCATTAGAAGCTAGTCTTTGCTTATGCATTGATAAAATGAGTCAGGGTTTGACACTAAGGTGCAGTACCATGTACTATTCTCTTCACTGTGGCAGGACTGAAAGTTTAAAAGTTTTACCCAGGCACTGTCCTAGAAGTAGTCAGATGATTTAGTCAGTTTCTAAGTACTTATGTTGTGAACCATTAATTTCCAAATAGACTGCTTCAAATGTCTATGCAGTATTCATGTAGTGTTCTAACATACTATACACTTGTCTTTTACACCTTCAATTCCCTAGTCAGTATCCACACACTTCCAGGAAACACCCTGTCACTCCCTTTGCAGTCCTCTAGTCAGCCATTCAGCACCATGTACTAATCCATTCACTGTGCCAAAACCCAAACACTTATAAATTCACCAAGACACTCTAATCATTCAGTCAGTGTCTAAGTATTCATGCACAGAGCCAGGCCTTATCACATGGGCTGTTTCAAACCCCTATCCACTATGCATGCACTCTTCTAACCACCTAGACACTTGCCTTTCAGACTTTCAATTCCCTAGTCAGTATCCATACTGTCCAGCAAACATCCTGTGACTCCCTTTGCACTCCTCTAGTGACCCATTCAGTACCAAGTACTAATCCATTCCCTGCGCAAAAAGCCTACCACTTATAAATTCACCCAGGCACTCTCCTTGCTGTAGTCTAATCATTCAGTCAGTACCCAAGTACTCATGCAGTGAACCAGGCCTTAGCACATGGACTGCTTTAAATGCCTATCCAGTATGCATTCAGTCATCTAATCAGCTACACAGTTGTCTTTCACACCTTCAATTCCCCAGTTAGTATTCATACACTTCTAGCAAACACCCTGTTACTCACCCAGTGTGTGTCCTTATAGTACTATAATCATTCAGTCAGTTAGCATGTAGTCTTTTAGTGAGGTATGCTTTAGGGCATGAACTGCTTCAAAGTAGTATGCACTATGCAGGTAGTGTTTTAACCATCGTCACACTTGTGGTTCAGGGCTATAGTTTCTTAGTTAGTTTTTATATAAAATGTGTTTGTACAGTAATGGAATAGTGTAAATTTGAAAGTTATTAATATACATTTATTTGTGATTCTTTTTTACAGATACTGTTTTTCAACGTTAAAATAGAGAAATTATGCCAGAAAAAAAAGAAAAAGAAAAGAACAGAGACAGGAGGATTATTTGAAGAAACATCAATCACAAGTATTGAATGAACAAGATAATGTGGCTAAAAGGAAAAAAACTTCTGATAAGATCACGAAGCAATTTATTAAAAATGTTTGTAGGAGCAAACAGAATGTAGATAATGCTGGAACTTCTGAGAATTTTTCAAGTAAGAAAAAAATTCAAAATAAGAGGAAAAGTAAAAAAGCAAATGTTCAGTCAAAGGAGATAAAGTATGGTAAAAGAAGGCAAAATCAGTATAAGGAATTACGCAAAAAAATATTTTACAAGAAATTAGTGCACAATTTGCTGAAAGATGTGAAGAAATAGAAAAAGAGAGCTTTATTTTATAAAAAGAAGAAGCATATTGAACGCATTGTGGAAAAGGTTTTTGAAGTAAAAAGGAAACTGTTTATTTTAGTGTTAAACAGAATTCGATCACTAGATAAACCAATATATGGTATGAAGGCCAAAAGTAGGAGGAAAAGAATTATTAATAAATACAAAAATTGTGATTTTTTTTGGGAGAATGGAAACACAGTTCTAGTTCAGAGCCTTTTTGTAATGAAGAGAGTTATTCACTGAGCGAAAAATTATTGTATGCAGTTGACACCAGTGGTAGAGGTTATGAGGTTAGTGACGGTTGTCTAATGGAGAAAGAGAATATGGTTGAAAGAAATGCAGAAGAAGTGATAGCTGATGAAGCTTTAGGGAGACGTGCTGAAAACCCTGTGTACACTTGGGATTGCAGTAGTGTTTGCAGTGTACGACAGGAATCTATTGAAAAATTATGTAGTTTTTTACGAGCCTATACTAAAAAAAGTGTAAATCAAAAGATTAAGCTGTTGCAAGGACTAGACCCTTGCAGAGTGAGAAAACATACTGGTTTGCAAGATCATTCTCTGGCTTGTCTTTCTAGGAAAGTTTGTCAAAGTGTTTTTCACCATTTCAGAATGCTGGCAGTACACCATACTCAAATGCGGAAGTTAGTGAGACGGTTTTATTATGCAAAAAGTCCAGCACTAAAGTTAAGTGAGTTGAACAGTGCTCTTTTGCGTGCGTCAGTATCAGATGTGAAGCAGGTCTGTGAGGATATTGAGTTTTGTTACTTTGGGCCTCAGAAAGAGAGTGAAGAAACTGACACATTAGTAGAACAAAATGTTGAAGACAATGTAGAACCCATAATTACAGAAAAATTTGAGGACGAAATCACAAAGTTTAAGGTAATTTCAGGTGAAAGACCAAATGTTTCTTGTATTTGTTGTCGGTGAAGTCACTATAAAAATCAGACTAGGGGTGTCAATCTGTATTTTAAAAGTGAAATAGAAGATAATGATAAGTGGACGGAATTTGCAACTTATTTGTTGGTAGAGGATTGTTTTGATTTGGGATGTGAGCAGCGTATTTGCAAATATTGTTATAACAAATTAGATGAGAATAAAATGCCTGCTAGAGCTGTTCATATTAATCTAGAGTTGGTTGCTATTCCTCCAGAGCTGATAGATTTAAATACGTATGAGTCTATTCTCATACAATGTGTTCACCCGTTTCAGGCCATTGTTCGTATTGAGCCCAAAACAAGTAAATTACCTCCATTAGAGCTGCAAAGAGGATTGAAAGGAAGAGTTGTGTATTTTCCATTAGATTTAAGGAAAAATATTGAAACTATTGGTGTAGATCGTGCAGAAAATGAGCCACTAGTCATTCTAGTTAATGGTGTTCCTACTAAGAATAAGAAAATCTGGCAAGAGTTAGTGGATGTTAGAAAAGTGCAAAAGGCATCATTGTATCTGTTAAAAAATAATGAGTACTATAGAAATGTGCTTGTTGGAGAAGAAGAAATAGATTTAGCAGAAGATACTGCAACATTAAGTGGACAAATTGAAAAATGTCCAGATGTGAAGAGATCTATGAACATTACAGTGGACATCCACTTCATTCCAAAGAGGTGATGGGGAATACGATTGAGTTGTTTCAAATGAAAAAAGCAACAGGAAGTCCCAAGAGTGTATGGGAAGAGAGCTTGGGAGCTCGTTGTTTCCCGCAATTGTTTCCAACAGGACAAAGTGGACGATATGATGAACGTCCTGTGCAGATTCCTGCATCTGAATATATCAGACAAAAAGATTATATGCAGAAGATCCAAGATTTCGTCAATGTCTTCCTTATATGTTTCATCTTCTGTTTGAAAGTGACTTCTCTAGACTTTCATATGCAGTAAATCACATTTTAAAAACTGGAATGCATCTTCAAAATGTAACTGCAAAGGAGTTTATGGATAAAGTGCATCAGAGAGATGATCATTTAGAATCTCAGTTGATTAATCTGATGGCATGTCAGCGTGGGACTAATGAATATTGGTACCATCAACATGGAGAACTGAAATGTATGCTGCGGAACTTGGGAACTCCTACATGGTTCGTTACACTAAGCTGTGCTGAGTATGCTTGGGATGATTTACTTGAATTTCTTCGAGAGGCAAATTCCAATATAAAAAATATTGAATACAAGACACCTGGAGAATTGTGCTCTTTGGATCCTGTCAATGTATGCAGATATTTCAATCATAGATTTGAAGCTATGATGTCTTTCATCTACAATTAAAAGAATCCTCCTCTTGGAGAAGTTGTGGATTTCTTTTGGAGAAAGGAGTATCAAGCAAGAGGTGCTCCTCACATACATATGTTGTTAGGGGTCAAGGATGCCCCCACATTTGGAACAGATTCAGATGAAACTGTTTTGTCTTTCATTGAAGATTATGCTACATGTGCTCTTCCCAATAGCAGAGAAGACAAAAACTTAAAACAACAAGTCTTACGATTTCAAAGCCACAGGTGTGGAAAATACTGTAGACGAAAGTACAAGTCAAAGGATAAGTTCTATACCAAATGTCATTTTGGTTTTCCACGTCCTGTATTATCCAAAGGAAGAGTGAGCAGTTTTATGTCAGCTGTACGACATACCATCACAAGAAAGTCTCCGAAAAACACCTACAACTTAAGAAGAAGCGAAGAGTACATAAATGACTACAATCCAGTTATTTTATCCATGTGGAATGCTAACATGGATATTCAGTATGTTGCGGACAATTCCATTGCTGTTGCTCGATATGTAACGTCTAACATTACTAAATCAGAAAAGACTGAATTGAAAGAAATGTGGGAAGAGATTTCTCACGAGAAGACTCTAAGTAAGAAATTATACAGTTTCAGTTTGAAGATGTTATCGCATCGTGAAATTGGAGCATATGAATGTTCAGATGGGTTATCATCTGCAAGTCTATATTCCAAAAGTAGAAGAATCATTTGGGTTAGTCTAGGTCTTGCAGGAATGCGAAATCGGGTACTGAGATCTGTTCAAGAAAATGAATATTTAGCAGAAAATGACCCTGAAAGTACAGATATTTTGAAAAACAATATGTTGGACACATAGGTGCCGATCACGATCCTGTAAAAACCGGGTACGAACCGTCGGACGGAGCATAATCTCCGTCCGACGCGTACCCGGTCGTCAAAACTTACAAACATGTAATTACGAATCGCACGGAAACTCCATTTCCGTACGATTCGTACAAAACCCCGACCGACGAACATAAACATACAAATGCGATCCGGGAAAGCGCCGACGTGACGTCGGGACGCAGGCAGCCTGCCATTCACGAACCAGGAATTACGATTCGCACCGACGTCCTCCCGCACGGTGAATATTTTCCGGCTGCCAAAAACTGCCGGGAAATCAGGACGACGCGAACAAGGAGCACCTGTACGCGACGGACAGACATGGACCCGAACCTACGTGTCATCCCGGCCCTCATAGCCGTCGAACTCCTCTACAGGTTCGGACGCAGATGCTGCAGAAGGTCAGAACAACAAAGGGAGGGGGGAGAGGGGGGGCAGGACTAGGGGCAGGCCACAAAACCCCCACCAAAGCCACACAGCACACATGCCCTGGACATCCCTGACCCCCAGGCCCTGGTCACTACGAGGGGGTGGGTGCGTGTCCAGCAAAGCCATCGTCCGCCACAACGGAAGTGCTTGACAACGCGATCCGGCAACAAAACAATACAGGTACGTCCCGTACCCACGCCTTAAGAGCGTGGGTACCAGTCGTACCACGCCCACACCTACGTCATCCCAACAATGGCGGGAAGGCTGTACCCACGTGGCAAAGGCCTGGGTACGGCCCGCACAAGCATCACATAGCGTGGGGACGGATATGTACGGACCGTACCCACACCCCCGTATGCATGGAGCGTACCCCCAACCCCAACAGCGTAAGTACGACCCGTACCCTCACCCACGTACGTATGGAGCGTACCCCCACCCCAACAGTGTATGTACGACCCGTACCCTCACCCCTGTATGTATGGAGCGTACCCCCCACCCCAACAGTGTAAGTATGACCCGTACCCTCACCCGCGGACGTATGGAGCGTACCCCCACCCCAACAGTGTATGTACGGACCGTACCCCCACCCTAACAGTGTAAGTACGACCCGTACCCTCATCCGCGTACGTATGGACCGTACCCCCACCCCAACAGTGTAAGTACGACCCCTACACTCACCCGCGTACGTATGGAGCGTACCCCCACCCCAACAGTGTATGTACGACCCATACCCTCACCCGCGTACGTATGGAGCGTACCCCCCACCCCAACAGTGTAAGTACGACCCGTACCCTCACCCGCGTACGTATGGAGCGTACCCCCACCCCAACAGTGTATGTACGGACCGTACCCCCACCCCAACAGTGTAAGTACGACCCGTACCCTCACCCGCGTACGTATGGAGCGTACCCCCACCCCAACAGTGTATGTACGACCCGTACCCTCACCCACGTACGTATGGAGCGTACCCCCACCCCAACAGTGTATGTACGGACCGTACCCCCACCCCAACAGTGTAAGTACGACCCATACCCTCACCCGCGTACGTATGGACCGTACCCCCACCCCAACAGTGTAAGTACGACCCCTACACTCACCCGCGTATGTATGGAGCGTACCCCCCACCTCAACAGTGTAAGTACGACCCATACCCTCACCCGCGTACGTATGGAGCATACCCCCACCCCAACAGTGTATGTACAGACCGTAACCCCACCCCAACAGTGTAAGTACGACCCGTACCCTCACCCGCGTACGTATGGACCGTACCCCCACCCCTACAGTGTAAGTACGACCCCTACACTCACCAGCGTACGTATGGAGCGTACCCCCCACCCCAACAGTGTAAGTACGACCCGTACCCTCACCCGCATACGTATGGAGCGTACCCCCACCCCAACAGTGTATGTACGGACCGTACCCCCACCCCAACAGTGTAAGTACAACCCGTACCCTCACCCGCGTACGTATGGAGCATACCCCCACCCCAACAGTGTATGTACGACCCGTACCCTCACCCGCGTACGTTTGGAGCGTACCCCCACCCCAACAGTGTATGTACGGACCGTACCGCCACCCCAACAGTGTAAGTACGACCCGTACCCCCACCTCGTATGCATGGAGCTAACCCACACCCGTGTATGTCCTAAGCGTACATATCGTGAAATAGGAGGGGTGGGTGCAGAGTCCTCCCAGCAGTGCCCAGACACAGGAGGGGTGGGTGCAGAGTCCTCCCAGCAGTGCCCAGACACAGGAGGGGTGTGTGCAGAGTCCTCCCAGCAGTGCCCAGTCACAAGAGGGGTGTGTGCAGAGTCCTCCCAGCAGTGCCCAGACACAGGAGGGGTGGGTGCCCATCACTCCCAGCAGTGCCCAGACACAGGAGGGGTGGGTGCAGAGTCCTCCCAGCAGTGTCCAGACATAGGAGGGGTGGGTGCAGAGTCCACCCAGCAGTGCCCAGACATAGGAGGGGTGGGTGCCCATCACTCCCAGCAGTGCCCAGACACAGGAGGGGTGGGTGCAGAGTCCTCCCAGCAGTGCCCAGACATAGAAGGGGTGGGTGCAGAGTCCACCCAGCAGTGCCCAGACATAGGAGGGGTGGGTGCCCATCACTCCCAGCAGTGCCCAGACACAGGAGGGGTGGGTGCCCATCACTCCCAGCAGTGCCCAGACACAGGAGGGGTGGGTGCAGAGTCCTCCCAGCAGTGCCCAGACATAGGAGAAGTGGGTGCAGAGTCTACCCAGCAGTGCTCAGACATAGGAGGGGTGGGTGCCCATCACTCCCAGCAGTGCCCAGACACAGGAGGGGTGGGTTCCCATCACTCCCAGCAGTGCCCAGACACAGGAGGGGTGGGTGCCCATCACTCCCAGCAGTGCCCAGACACAGGAGGGGTGGGTGCAGAGTCCTCCCAGCAGTGCCCAGGCACAGGAGGGGTGGGTGCCCATCACTCCCAGCAGTGCCCAGACACAGGAGGGGTGGGTGCAGAGTCCTCCCAGCAGTGCCCAGACACAGGAGGGGTGGGTGCCCATCACTCCCAGCAGTGCCCAGACACAGGAGGGGTGGGTGCAGAGTCCTCCCAACAGTGCCCAGACATAGGAGGGGTGGGTGCAGAGTCCACCCAGCAGTGCCCAGACATAGGAGGGGTGGGTGCCCATCACTCCCAGCAGTGCCCAGACACAGGAGGGGTGGGTGCAGAGTCCTCCCAGCAGTGCCCAGACATAGGAGGGGTGGGTGCAGAGTCTACCCAGCAGTGCCCAGACATAGGAGGGGTGGGTGCCCATCACTCCCAGCAGTGCCCAGACACAGGAGGGGTGGGTGCCCATCATTCCCAGCAGTGCCCAGACACAGGAGGGGTGGGTGCAGAGTCCTCCCAGCAGTGCCCAGACATAGGAGGGGTGGGTGCAGAGTCCACCCAGCAGTGCCCAGACATAGGAGGAGGGGTGGGTGCCCATCATTCACAGCAGTGCCCAGACACAGGAGGGGTGGGTGCCCATCACTCCCAGCATTGCCCAGACACAGGAGGGGTGGGTGCCCATCACTCCCAGCAGTGCCCAGACACAGGAGGGGTGGGTGAAGATTCCTCCCAGCAGTGCCCAGACACAGGAGGGGTGGGTGCCTAACACTCACAGCAGTGCCCCTGCAAAGAAAAGGGTGGAGCACCCACAGATCCAATGCCCACAAATGTCAGTCAGGTGCATAAAGATCCTGCAGTACATGTACCACATGTGTGTGAGGCTGGGAGTACACACATGCATACAGCCTAAAAGGGAACATGTCCACATGAAGTCATGTCAACAGTCCACATACACAAGTACAGTGATCACCAAGGATGCCACGAAGGATGCAGGTGGAGACATCGCTCTGCATGCCTGTGCAAAGTTGAAGGAGTCCGTCACACCCCTAACTGATGTAGACACAGCTCAGCACCACATAGTGGAAACACCCTGCAGGGAAGATGTCAGGGTACACAGAGGAAGGAACCATGCAGTAACTGCTTACATGAGCAAAGACACTTAGCTAACACCTTGTGATGGCACACAGATACCAGGGTCCCCACTATGACCAGCACAACACTACATTTCCCACACACCCAACACATGTTCACCACCCAAAATCATGTAGCAGCCCCACCAACAGCAATACCACAAAAGCTGTAGTGATCTAAGGAAAAAAAAATTGGCTTTATTCAGCATTACGAAAAAATTTGTGAGTGGATAAAGTTCAATATTTACAAGGCCCGTAGGGCAGTCCATGAGTCACAGCTGGATGGGGGACACAGTGGGACGCGTGTCCCCTAGCTTGCCTGCACAGTCAGACTCCTTCGTCTTCCACAGCGGGAGGGCATCATGTGGGGGGGAAGTACCAGGCACCGCAGGCACATGAGGGCGAAGGGTAGGCGTTGTGGGTGCAGGGATGGAGGACTCCACCACAGGGGGTGGGGCAGGGCCAAAGGCGGAGGCCAGGATCTCGCTGCACACCTTAGCAAGGTCCTCCAGCGTCTCCCCTGCACCCGAAGGAACCACAGGCCCCAAGGAGGGGGTGGGGTGGAGGGATGGGTTGCAGCGCCACTGGGGGAGGGTGTGGTCAGGGGGGGGGGACACAACCACCCTGACCGGGGACTCCCTTGACCGCTTGCGGGGTGGTGTCACAGTGGGGCTCAGGGACAGAGCGGCCATGAAGGAGTCCTTGCCGGATATGTGGCCAGGAGAGCTGAGGGGAGGGGATTTGGAGGGAGTGGATTGGGTGGAATGCGGACTCCCACTCTGGCTGCATGACTTGTGTTTGCCCCCCGACCCAGTGGGTGTGCCTACTTCACCCTGTGTGTGCGTGCCAGGAGGTGTGCGTATGACCTTCCCTGCTGGTGTGGTGCCTGTGTGTGTTGTGGTGTGTGCATGCGTACGTCTGGGTGTACGTGGGACAGGCATGGGAGCGGGAAATGTGGATGGGGCAGGGGTAGGGGGAGGGACGTAGCGCTGCAGGAGACCCACTGCTGCAGTCAGTGTTGAGTCTATGGACCTCAGCAACTGGCGTTGGTCAGCCTGCGATGAAAAAATGCCCTCCAAGTATGCCTCCATGTTGTGCAGCACTTGGCTGTGGCCATGGAGGAAATTAAGGATCGCAGCCTGACCAACCTGCAACTGCCGCTGGATGTCCACAGACTCAGCTTTGGCGGCAGCAGTGGAGACAGGGGCAGGGGGTGCGGTGCCTGGCAGGAAGGAGACATGTGGTGACCGGGCACGCTGGGAAGGGACACGAGCAAGTGGGAGGCGGCTGATGGCAATGGAGGGGGTGGGGTGCGATGTTGTGCTGCTGTCAGCTGCTGGTGCAGCCTCCGCCCACTCGGAGAGATCATCCTCGAACCCGTCAGCTTCATATTCAGTCATGCCAGTGGACAGGTCCTCGGCCTCACTCTCCTCCGCCTCAGTACCACTCAATGTGCCAGCCACGATGTCAACGCTGGCACTGGTGCTCGGTCCCTCCGCTCCGTCTGTGCTCATGTCTCCCTCCGTGTCCCCCGACGATGCTGTGGGCAAGGTGAAGAGACAGCAATTAATCACACACCTGTATACATATGTCACATGAGTCCAATATACATAGGTTACAGTGCATAGCCTGAAAAGAAAGATCAGTAACATCTACAAAACAAGGTACAGATGTAGGGCATGCAACACACAGTTGGTAGACCCACCATGCCACTGAAAATCCATGGAGAGCATGACACAATTGCAAATGACATGAAATGGAGTCTGACATAGGAGCCAGGCCCTGGGGACAATCCAGCACTGCATCTGCACCACAGAGCGTTGCCAAAAATAGGGATGAGCAGGGACCATATCCATGAACTTGAGGCGCATGCTGCAAAGGTAATACTGAAAACATGGCCAACATGACTGGCTCACTGCACCTTGAGTGTATGTCCAGACAAACATCACACACTGGCCAGACCTAGCAAGGATATTTCAGGTTTTGACATGTAGGCGTTGCCCGCACCAATCACCCCCTACATGAGACAATTTGTTGAGACACAGGAAGCACTTACATCTCTTAGTCTGGGTGAAATATACAGGGGCTGCATAAATGCAAGATTGGACGCCAAATTCCCAAGGTGCACCTGTCCAAAGAATCATGTACTAATGGCCATCATCAGATGATTGTAACAAGACACACAGGCACTGGCCACTGTGACTAGGAACAAGGGAAATCAGGTCAGGCTGTCCAGTGGACACTTGTACTACATTTCAAGTCAATATACATGGCGCCAGGGGACAATGGCACAGAGCACAACCTATGCTGTAGACACTGAGTGTCCACGTTTTGTGATGACACATATGACACCTATGAAAGTATGCCCCAGGGGACAGTAGTGGCCACACAACTCCATGGTCCTGAATGGGAATGACTGCAACACACGCCACCATCCCTGCACCATGCGTATCGCACACTCATGCACATCATGTCACAGGCCACAACATAGGACATGCGCGCTGTAAGGCATGACACTTGAGAGACTAACTCCCATGTCTGGACTCAGCATCAGTGCCAACTGACATGGAACCCACATGTACTGAACTGGACAGGGCACAGGCAAGGTCCCAAAACCTGTTACACACCACCCCCACACATGATGCTACAGGCATTGGTCACGTGGACTAACTGCCAGCCTAGATAACCTTGTGAAGGAGTGACTACACACAGACCAGGGAACACATTGCAAGGAGGGGAAGGGAGGCAGGAGAGCACAGCTATACTGTGGGTAACTGGATCTGCACAGCACCTTTAAAACCTGGCAGTGAATCCATGCAACTGTGCACTTACAAATGCTGGTGACACACAACAAACACACATGTACCTACCCCCTTCCTTCTGCTGCTTCTCCTGTAAGCGCCTCTCCAAGTCTGGAAATACCACCGCCAGCACACGCTAGTGGATGTGGGTCAGACGGCGGCGCCCCAGGTTCTTATGGGTCTCAGGTGAGTCCCCCAGCAGGACCCGTGCGATCCTCCGCGTCCAGCACCGGATATCCTGCCAGCGTTTCCTCACCTGGGACAGGCGCCGCTTCCGACCATCTGCACTCCTCACGGCACTGACGGCGGTCAGCCATATCTGCTCCTTGGCAGAGGCACCCACCTGTGAGGATGAACAAGTGACACTACATCAATACACCAGTCACATGTCACAGAGAGACATATTGGAACAAATGTGCTGTGTACAACAAGGCATAGTATGCATCCAACACATTGCACCTTTGTCATAGGGACATCATCCTCTGGGGAAGGGCAAAAGCAGTATGTGCCATTGAAAGTACACAGGTGGAATGAGGGCAACTACACAATCAATGATCCAGGCTCACACTGTGCATCACAAGGTACACCAGAATAATGTGCAGCACCTCTAAGCAGTCACATGCCACAGGCCACTGACGCCACCGCAGCAGAGTACACAGACACACACAGGCACAGGACATTCACCTTCCATTGCCAAATGCTGCGACAAAACTCACTCTGCACATGTGCCACTAGACGGGGGGGGCTCACAGGTGTGGGGCTGGCTCTGCACATCAGACATACAGAACTGCTCCCTGCTCACATCACATGGGCAGGGTATATCCATCCCTCATGCAGCCCGGGTGCCACACCCCACATATGCACCCACCCACATGACAGGGGACTTACACACACCGATGTCCAGGGTACGCCCACATCATGTGGACACTCTCAGCACAGGTACACAGAACTAACACACATCTGTGGGTACAGTCACCTGTCACACTGGGCTGACCACATAATCACATGAGGACTGTAGAGGCTACCTTCCCAGGAGGGTAAGACAGGCAGAATGTGGCATGCACCATGCAGTGATTGTCACAGTAAACACAATGCAAGTGAGGACGGCAGACATGCACCACAGCATGCTCTGGCTGGGAGACATCAGGCATTCCCCCCCCGTGACCCCCCCTACAGTACATAGCATGTGTGCCACACCTGGACACAATGCCAGAAGTCACAGTCACAAAAAAGGGACACAGTCTGTGCCAGTGGACTCTGCACTCACCTGATACCCTGGTCGCCCATACAGCATGGGGTACTGTGGGAGGATCACATCCAGCAAAGCCAGGTTCTCCTCCAGGGTGAAGGGCTGTGACCTCTCCACAGACCTTGACATGGTTCCAGGGAATCAGTAGCAGCAGCTGGGTCGTGGAATACAAGGATGTGCAGGCAAGTGCTCCCTCATGGGACCTGGCTGCCTTATATCTGCCTTGCTGGCCTGTTTCATGCACAGGAGTACAGAGTGATTGGTCACTC
Source organism: Triturus cristatus (assembly GCF_964204655.1). NCBI lineage: Eukaryota > Metazoa > Chordata > Amphibia > Caudata > Salamandridae > Triturus > Triturus cristatus. The sequence continues at coordinate 850,737,809 of NC_140588.1, read as the reverse complement.
ACATTTGCATCCTATGTTTCCTCCAATCCCTTCAAACCTACCACAGTCAGTGGGTTCTCATTGTGGTTTTTTTCTTCAGCATGATGTCAACTCCTGAAGCACATTGCAACAAAGTAGATTCATTCAAACTGACTACTGCTGTGCACCTGCTTCCAAATATTCAAACTTTAAACTTGGTCTCCATGACAACCAGCATGCATGTAGGCCTTTATACTTGTCCCTCATGTGTCCCCTATGTAAATTTGAGCTTCACACACAGGTACGGTGCGTTCCGGGGCCCTAGGGCACCCCAAATGCATAGCAACGGCCCGTCCAGGCGTGTGTTTGCTCCGTATCACTATGGGTGTTCTCGCGTATGCGTACTCATAGTGGTACGGCCCGTACACACGCCTGTACGCTCACTATCACTATGGGTGTTCTCGCGTATGCGTACTCGTAGTGATAGTGAGCGTACACACGCCTGTACGGGCCGTACCACTACGAGTACGCATACGCTAGAACACCCATAGTGATAGTGAGCGTACAGGCGTGTGTACAGGCCGTACCACTATGGGTGTTCTCGCGTATGCGTACTCGTAGTGGTACGGCCCGTACAGGCGTGTGTACGCTCCGCATCACTATGGGTGTTCTCGCGTATGCGTACTCATAGTGATAGTGAGCGTACACACGCCTGTACGGGCTGTACCACTACGAGTACGCATACGCGAGAACACCCATAGTGATAGTGAGCGTACAGGCGTGTGTACGGGCCGTACCACTATGAGTATGCATACGCGAGAACACCCATAGTGATACGGAGCGTACAGGCGTGTGTACGGGCCGTACCACTACGAGTACGCATACGCGAGAACACCCATAGTGGTACGGCCCGTACACGCCTGCGCACGCTCACTATCACTATGGGTACACATACGGCAGCACTCCCATAGTGATAGGGAATGTACACAGGCCCTCTTTGCGAAAGTACGGTGCCTTTCACACATCACAGTGGTGATAGGCAGCACACAGGAAGGAATAGGGCTGACATACTTGTCCATGGATGGACATCAAGCCATTGTCTGGGCAGTACTACATGTGTGCGGCACAGGTGTCAAAGGCTGTGATGTGGCAACTCACTCCTGAGTCGAGAAGGCACCAGATGTATGATGAGATGTGTACAGATGTTACGTGTGACGGTGCAATGTGTGCCGGGCATGCCCTTGACTCCTTTGACATGTGTGCATGTCGTACTGCACACTTGGGATGAGTGTCACTGGCATGGCACTGATGCCCGCTACAGGGGTTACCACACCAAACAGGTCACTACCCACGGTGCACCTTGTGACTATGTCATGTATGTGTGGGGGGTACACATTGGGTTGATATTGGTGCTCCCTCAAAAGCATCAGCTGTTGCAGCAACCAACATGTGTCTGTGTGTAGATTGACATGGCACACTGTTCTGCACACCAGGCCACATGTGGTACCCGATGTGAGGTGCGTATGTATGCATGGGACACAGAGTAGCGTAACAAGGACATGTCTCCATCCTCTGTATGAATGTGTGGTGAGTCATCACATGTACACCTTCATGGCAAGGTGTGTGGCCTGTCCTAGTGTAATGTCATGTGACCTGTGGCTCTAGTGTTCCGCTACCAGTCTCTGCAATCGACATCCTACTTCTGCTGATGTGTGGATGTATGTCACTCCTGTCTTGCATCTGGCTGTTCACTTACACTGGGACACAGCTAGTCCCATGCCATGGCATGTGGAGGTTCACAATCTCCGTGTGTAGCTGGGTCTTGGTAGGAGTGTCACCTGGCAGCCATACATGTCCAGGGCATGTACCACATACCTGACTACGTATGTAGCATATGTGTATTGACAGATTAGCATGTGCTCAGTACATATAAATTGTTGTTGTAGTGCACTCACTCTTCCTTGTCACTTCCAAATTACTGCAGAGCGCCACCTCTTCCCCGACCAATTCCGGACTTGGCTGCCATGCGGGAGAATGACTGTATCCGGTGCTACCGCTTCCCCCAACGGTTGATTCTGGAGTTGACGGCGAGACTGGCACCACACCTGCAACCGCTGCACAGGTTTCCTACGGCACTGACACACAAGCTGAAGGTAATGGCAGCCCTACATTTTCTGGCCACTGGTACCTTCCAAAATACCATAGCTCATGTTGGTGGCATGTCCCAGAGCATGTTCTGCCGTGTGCTGCATGATTTCTTAGAGGCCATGTTGCTTCACCTGGATGACTTCATCCATTTCCCAACCCCTGAAATGTTGACTGGGGTCAAGCGTGGATTCTATGCCCTGGGAGGGATGCCCCATGTCATTGGGTCCATAGATGGGACACATGTGGCTTTGGTACCACCACAGGCACAGGAGGTAGCGTACAGGAATCGCAAGCACTACCATTCCATCAATGCCCTTGTGGTGTGTCTATCCAACATGGTGATTTCACATGTCTGTGCTCGTTTTCCAGGATCAGCACACGATGCCTACATCATGAGGCGTAGCAGGGTGCCTGAAATGATGACGCAGCTGCGCAACGAACGAGCATGTGTTGTTGGTGGGTACACTCGTACACTCTGTCTGTCCTGTATTTTGCGTAGACTTCCAGCACGACCGCTTCTCCTGTCCTACTTATGTCCATGTGCTTTCCATGTAGGGGACGCTGGCTATCCAAACATGCCATGGCTGATCACACCTCTCCGCAACCCCATCACGCCAGCCCAGCTCCGCTACAACACTGCCCATGGCCGGACAAGGCGAGTGATAGAGAGGACATTTGGCCTCCTGAAGAGCCGATTCCGATGCCTCCACAAGACCGGCGGCGCCCTCCCATATGCCCTGGCGAAGGTCTGCAAAATCTTCATGGTCTGCTGCATGCTGCACAACATGGCAGTTGAGAAAGCTGTGCCACTCATCCTGGATCAAGATGATCAGGACCATCTACCCGTGGAGGACGAAGGGCTTGGCAATGGGGCTAGTGATGTGGAGGATGTGGAGCCGCAAGAGGACATCCGGACTCGGCTCATACGCGACTTCTTTGCTTAGTGGTGAGTACCAGTGTCTGAGTGTGCACGCATTGGTCCCCGTGTGGCATGTGTTGCGATGTGTGTGTCCATCTGCATGTATGCCACGTGAGTCAGAGGTGTGTGTGGATGTGTCACTGGAGTGATGGTGTCAGTGATGAGTGTATTTCCCCAGTCATTATTGTGACCTAGCATGTTGTCATCCATACATGTGTCGAGTACATGCACATGCAAGTGGCTGTGCTTTTTGTGGCTGACTTCTTGTGTGTCTCTCTTCCCCAGGTACTTGCACATGCCGTCTGCTGCTTGCATTGTTGTGGCACTGCTATTCCTCATGGACACGTCATTGTGTGCTGACTCAGCGTTACACGCACGGACAAGTTTGGAAGTCTCCTTAGGGTAAGGGATGCATCAGGGGTGTATTGGGTGTGGCAGTTGTTCACGATGTATGCACACTGCCCTTGTCGATGTTTGGTTCCTCTGCAGACATGTCGCATCACCATGGTACACATGACATGCAGATGGGTACACCTGAATAGATGGTCAGACTTGTTGACAGTCATCAGTGATGGGATTGTGGAATGTGATGATGGCATTGTTAGACGGCGACCTCAGAGGAGCCCGGAAAGGGGTCCTGACTTCCCTGAGTCCCACCCGTGTTGTATTGTAGCCGGGCACTGGCGAGAGATTCCCCAGGGGGAGGAATCTCGCAACTAGGATCGTACTTCTGGCACCACACGACACAGAGAGACCACACTGGGTATTCTCAGAAACAAGCTTTATCAAATAGGTATCACTGCAAATATGTACAAGATGAGCACGGGCTCAAGAGTCTCGGAAAGGTAGGGGGTAGCGGGACTGTCTCTGGTAACGGTTCCAAGCAGGGACGTATCCGGCGCACAGCTCACAATCCTCGAGCTGGGGGATACGTGGTCGGAGTCGGGGTCCGGCGGGACCGTGAGAGTCTGGGGGAACCGCGAGTCACTCAGCGGGCTCAGGTACAGGTTCGGAGGTCTTACGATCTTCAGGGAGCCGCGAGTCACTCAGCAGGGCTCAGGTACAAGTTCGGAGGTCTTACGATCTTCAGGGAGCCGCGAGTCACTCAGCAGGGCTCAGGTACAAGTTCGGAGGTCTTACGATCTTCAGGGAGCCGCGAGTCACTCAGCAGGGCTCAGGTACAAGTTCGGAGGTCTTACGATCTTCAGGGAGCCGCGAGTCACTCAGCAGGGCTCAGGTGGGGTCCAGTTCCAGGAGCCGCGACCACGTCAGCAGGCTCTCGTTGTTCCAGCGTCGAATCTGCCGGACAGTCTCAGAGCACCCCTTGTTATAGGTCGACCCCGCTTTGATGTCCGGAGTCCGCGCAGGCAGGGGTCTTGTCACCTGGGGGCCGCTTGTCGGGGTTTCCTGCTATTGTCTTTTGATCCTTTCAGGGCCGGGTCGGGAGGAGTCCCAGACACCCAGCAGGCACGGAGCCAGCCCGCAGGGAGGCCGGAGGGCCGATCGAAACCCATCGTCCCAGGGGAGTTCAGAGGTGCGATAGAAACTGCTCCTCCCTCTCTCATCCCTTGGAAGCGTGATGTCCTCCAGCCGGAGTGGCGCCTTGAGGCCCGGGTCGCGCTGGAGCCGGGCGGCCATCTTGTTGCAGGGAGTGGGCACGCGGGCCCGGGGTGGCCGAAAGGAGAGAGGCCATGGACGGGGATGTCCGGGGTTGGGGCAGGTGTCCTGGTGGGAAAGGTCGGCTGGGCCGCGTGCTTGGGCTGCAGGCACCAGGGTTCGGTGGTGCGGGGGCACGGAGGGCCATTCTACGAGGCCGGGTCCAACACGCGTCCCCCCCAGCTGAAAGCCGGAGAGAACTGCCCATCACCTTGGGGGGTTCTCGTCGCTGAGGCGGAAGAACCGGGAGAGGCCGTCAGCGTTGGCGTGGTCTGTACCAGGGCGGTGTTCTACGGTGAAGTCCATTCCTTGGAGGGAGATTGACCACCGCAGTAGCTTGGGGTTTTCTCCTCGCATCTGCATGAGCCATCGCAAGGGCCGATGGTCAGTTTGGACCCTGAAATGAGTGCCGAACAGGTAGGGTCGTAGTTTCTTGAGTGCCCAGACCACGGCAAAGGCTTCGCGCTCTATGGTGCTCCACTTCTGTTCTCGGGGTAGCAGCCGCCGACTGAGGAAGGCGACGGGCTGGTCTAGGCCTTGATCATTCACTTGGGACAGGACGGCCCCAATGCCATGCTCGGAGGCATCGGTCTGGACTATGAACTCCTTGGTGTAGTCGGGAGCCTGGAGGACGGGGGCCGTGCACATGGCCTTTTTTAGAGCATCGAAAGCTTCCTGGCAGGCAGCCGTCCATTGCACCTTCTTTGGCTGTTTTTTAGACGTGAGTTCCGTGAGAGGGCCGACCAGGCTGCCATACCCCTGAATGAATCGGCGGTAGTAGCCCGTGAGTCCCAGAAAGGCTCGGACTTCCGTTTGGGTGATGGGTGGGTCCCAGGCCAGGATGGCGTCGATCTTTGGCTGTAGAGGAGCGACCTGGCCACTCCCGACTTGGTGCCCCAGGTAGACTACGGATCCTTGCCCGATCTGGCACTTGCTGGCTTTTATGGTGAGGCCTGCCTGGCGCAGGGCGGTTAGCACTCTCCGGAGGTGCTGGAGGTGCTCACTCCACTCTGAACTGAAGACAGCGATGTAGTCCAGATAGGCCGCGCTGAACTGTTCTAGCCCGGCCAGGACCCTATTTACCAGTCTCTGGAAAGTGGCCGGGGCATTTTTCATCCCGAAGGGCATCACGCGGAAGCGGTAGTGCCCATCGGGGGTGGAGAAAGCAGACCTCTCCTTGGCCCCTTCGGTGAGCGCAATCTGCCAGTAGCCGCAGGTGAGGTCGAAAGTGCTGAGGAACCGGGCGGCCCCTAGTCGGTCAATGAGCTCGTCGGCTCGTGGAATGGGGTGGGCATCGGCTCGGGTAACGTCATTGAGCCCCCGGTAATCCACGCAGAACCGGAGCTCGGGGGCGACACCGGGGGCTGCTGCCTTCGGAACCAGGACCACGGGGCTGGCCCAGGGACTGTCAGAGGGCTCGATCACCCCCAGGGTCAACATCTTCGAGACTTCGGCTTGAATACAGGACCGGACCCGGTCAGGAACCCGGTAGGCTCGGTGTCTCACCGGCGGGCTGTCCCCGGTGTCCACATCGTGAACACACCAGTTGGTGACCCGGGGGGTCAGGGAGAAGAGGTCAGAAAATTGTCTGAGGAGCTGGCGGCAGTCCGCTTGTTGCTGGGCAGTGAGGGCTGGGGAGAGGTTCACTCCCTCCACGGAGCCATCCTGCTCCTTGACACACAGGAGGTCCGGGAGGGGATCCGACTCATCTTCGGCCCCATCATCGGTGGCCAGCAGGAGGCTCAGTTCTGTCCGCACGAAGTGAGGCTTGAGGCGGTTCACGTGCAGGACCCGGAGGGGATCCCGAGGCGACTGGACGTCCACCAAGTAGGTGACTTGGCTCTTCCTCTCAACCACTTTGTAGGGCCCAGTCCATCAGTCCTGGAGAGCGCCAGGCTTCACGGGGGCCATGACCCACACCTGCTGGCCCGGCTGGAACTCGACCAGAGTAGCATTCTGGTCGTACCAGCGCTTCATTTCTTCTTGACTTGCCTCCAGGTTGGCTTCGGCCAGTTCTCGGAACCTCCTGGTCTGGTTCCGGAGGGCCAGGACATATTGGAACACATCTCGGGGGGGGGTCTGGGGTGCTGCCTCCCACCCTTCCTTAACCAAACTGAGGGGACCTCGGACGGGGTGTCCATAGAGTAATTCAAACGGGCTGAACCCTAAGGACTTCTGGGGGACCTCCCGGTAAGCGAACAAGAGGCAGGGGAGCAGGACGTCCCACTTACGCCGGAGGGGCTCTTCTAGGCCAGCAATCATCCCTTTCAAAGTCCTATTAAACCTCTCTACTAGGCCGTTCCCTTGGGGATGGTACGGGGTGGTGAACTTATAGGACACCCCACATTGTTGCCACAGGGACGTCATATACCTTGATATAAAATTAGTGCCGCGATCGCTCACGACCTCGCGGGGGAAACCCACCCTGGAAAAGATCCCCATCAGGGCCCGGCCCACCACGGGGGCCGTAATGGTGCGCAGGGGAATAGCCTCTGGATAGCGGGTGGCGTGGTCTACTAGGACCAAGATGAAACGGTGACCTTGGGAGGTGGGGGGGTCCAGTGGCCCCACGATGTCGATTCCGACTCGTTCGAAGGGGGTATTGACGACCGGGAAGGGTTGGAGGGGAGCCTTGCGCTTCCCCCCACTCTTCCCACTGGCTTGGCACGTGGGGCAGGACTTGCAGTGTGCCTCTACCGCTGCTTTCATCTTAGGCCAATAAAAATGGGTCACGAGACGGCTGTAGGTCTTGTCCTGACCCAGGTGACCGGCGAGGGGGACATCGTGGGCTAAGCCCAGGAGGAAATCCCGGAAGCGGAGGGGTACCACCAGTACCCGTCCGGATCCCAGCTCCACTGATTTCTGCTCACTATACAGGATGTTATTTTCCCAATAGATTCGGTGCGTTCCGGTCTGGTCACCTGCGGCTTGGCCCTCGGCCTGGCGCCGCAGCCCGACCAGGGAAGGACAGGTGGCTTGCTCCCGGCAAAATTCTTCCCGGGTGGGCCCGCCCTTGTGGCGCCAATGGGCCAACTCGGGTAGATCCCCCAACTCGGGGACCGGGGCGGGGTCGGATGGTGCGGGTCCGTCGCTGGCGACGGACCCTTCCGATGGGGGAACGGGAGGACCCTCGGCGGGGACGGTACGGGCTTCTTTGACCGGGATGCTCTCGACTTCTCTCCGGGGAGTGAGTCGGGCTGTCATAGATCGGGTGGTGGCACACACCCACTCGGGGAGTCCCATCATTCCTAGGTGGGCCTTGCGCTCTACGTGCTTCCAGGGAGAACTCTCCAGGTCGTTCCATAAGAGGCAGTCGACCGGCTGGGAGGTTCTTACGGCCACCTTGAGTTTACCTATCACCCCTCCCCACTCAAATGGCACCAGGGCTACCTGACACATACTTTCCCTATTGTCTGCAGAGATTACGGGGCAAAAGACATTGGGGAGGATCTGCTCCTCGGGAACTAGGTGCCTGAGGACACCGGTGATACTGGCCCCGGTGTCCCGCAGGGCCTCTACCTGGTGGCCATTGATCTTGACGAGCTGCCCATATTTCTGTGTGTTGGACGGTAGGAGGCTACCAGGGATCATTTCCCTATCTCCCAGGGATACTAGGGCCATAGCGGCGGGTTCCCACTCCTCGGCTTCCTCAACCTCCTCCCCCAGGGCTACGTTGGTTATCTGTCTCGCAGGGGTGACTTGGGTGGCCATGGGGCACTCTGGGTCATTGGCGTAGTGCCCGGGTTTCTGGCAACAAAAACATGTGACGGTCACCCGGTGTCCTCGTCTCCCAGGGGGCCCTGTTACTGGCGGGGGGGGCGCCGGGAAAGGTGGAGGTGGTGTCTTCGGGGGGCTAGGCTGGGACTCTCTCGGCCCTCCCTGGTTCCCTCCTCCTCTCTGGCGGGGTGGTCCCTGACTGGTTCGGGGGTACTCTCCTACCATGCCCCGGGAGACCCGGGTGTTGGTCCAGCGGTCGGCCTCCACAGCCAGCTTCCGGGGATCTGTGAGCTTGCTATCCAGCAGATGTTGACGTAGCTCTACGAAGCAGTTCGCAGCCAGATGTTCCCATAGCATGAGGTCAGTGAGTTCGGCAAGGGTGGTGACCTTGCTGCCCTTGACCCACCCATCGAAGGCCCGACTAAAAAAGTTTACATACTCCACCCAGGTGGTGCCCGGGATCTTCCTGCAGTCCCGGAACCGTTGGCGGTACATTTCTGGGGTGAGGCCGTATCTTGTGAGGAGAGCCTCTTTCATGTGGCTGTAGGAGGTCTGCAGGGAGAGGGGTAGGTTGAGCAGGGTGTCCCTTCCTTCGCTCAGAAACCGCCCCCACAACCCCGCCCCCCAGTCCTTCTGTGGAATCCGATGGGAGGTCATGGCGACCTCGTAGGCCCGAAACCATTGCTGAATGTCATCGTTTTTATAATATTCTTTGACCACATCCTTGGGGATGTGGACCTTCTGTTCCGCTGGGGGGGCCGTCTCTCGGTTCCCCGAGGGCCTCCCGTCCTCATTTCGGGCCTTGAGCTCGAGTTCTTTTAAGCTGCGTTCGTGCTCTAGTTGGAGCTTCCTTCCTTCGTGCTCCCGTTGGAGCTTCTTTTCTTCCAGTTCGCCTTGTACACGCATTTGCTCTACTGCTAGCTTTTTCTCCGCTAACTTCAATTCGCCCTCGATTTTGAGTTTGGCTAACTCGAGTTCATGACTGCGGCTTCTCTCTCTGTCCGCGAGTTCTCCCGGGGATAGGCCCCCGTCTGGTACAATGCCTTGCACCTGATTGTCGCTGCTTTCACTTGGAGGGGGTTTGGCTTCGTCGGGGCGCTCCCCCGTGCCTTCCGGGCGGGATGCCCCGGTCTCCACCCAAGTTTTCAGTGCTTTCTGCAAGTCTTCCTTAGTGTTGAGGCCAGTGGTAGCTATTTTAAGTTCTTTGCAAAATTGTTTTAGCTCTTTGTGTGTGTATTCTTCCAGATGCTCCACCTGGAACACTCTGTTGGCGTTGGTTTCTGCGGAGCTCATGGCGCTTCCTTCTGCCATCTTTGTTGGTCGTGCGTCCGTTGTTCACTGTACGATCTCTAGGTGATGGGCCCGAATCCCGTCGCTTGCCACCAATGTTAGACGGCGACCTCAGAGGAGCCCGGAAAGGGGTCCTGACTTCCCTGAGTCCCACCCGTGTTGTATTGTAGCCGGGCACTGGCGAGAGATTCCCCAGGGGGAGGAATCTCGCAACTAGGATCGTACTTCTGGCACCACACGACACAGAGAGACCACACTGGGTATTCTCAGAAACAAGCTTTATCAAATAGGTATCACTGCAAATATGTACAAGATGAGCACGGGCTCAAGAGTCTCGGAAAGGTAGGGGGTAGCGGGACTGTCTCTGGTAATGGTTCCAAGCAGGGACGTATCCGGCGCACAGCTCACAATCCTCGAGCTGGGGGATACGTGGTCAGAGTCGGGGTCCGGCGGGACCGTGAGAGTCTGGGGGAACCGCGAGTCACTCAGCGGGCTCAGGTACAGGTTCGGAGGTCTTACGATCTTCAGGGAGCCGCGAGTCACTCAGCAGGGCTCAGGTACAAGTTCGGAGGTCTTACGATCTTCAGGGAGCCGCGAGTCACTCAGCAGGGCTCAGGTACAAGTTCGGAGGTCTTACGATCTTCAGGGAGCCGCGAGTCACTCAGCAGGGCTCAGGTACAAGTTCGGAGGTCTTACGATCTTCAGGGAGCCGCGAGTCACTCAGCAGGGCTCAGGTGGGGTCCAGTTCCAGGAGCCGCGACCACGTCAGCAGGCTCTCGTTGTTCCAGCGTCGAATCTGCCGGACAGTCTCAGAGCACCCCTTGTTATAGGTCGACCCCGCTTTGATGTCCGGAGTCCGCGCAGGCAGGGGTCTTGTCACCTGGGGGCCGCTTGTCGGGGTTTCCTGCTATTGTCTTTTGATCCTTTCAGGGCCGGGTCGGTAGGAGTCCCAGACACCCAGCAGGCACGGAGCCAGCCCGCAGGGAGGCCGGAGGGCCGATCGAAACCCATCGTCCCAGGGGAGTTCAGAGGTGCGATAGAAACTGCTCCTCCCTCTCTCATCCCTTGGAAGCGTGATGTCCTCCAGCCGGAGTGGCGCCTTGAGGCCCGGGTCGCGCTGGAGCCGGGCGGCCATCTTGTTGCAGGGAGTGGGCACGCGGGCCCGGGGTGGCCGAAAGGAGAGAGGCCATGGACGGGGATGTCCGGGGTTGGGGCAGGTGTCCTGGTGGGAAAGGTCGGCTGGGCCGCGTGCTTGGGCTGCAGGCACCAGGGTTCGGTGGTGCGGGGGCACGGAGGGCCATTCTACGAGGCCGGGTCCAACAGGCATCAATGTGTGTTACACTGCCCTCGGACACATACGGTTTGCATTGGCTTGACATGGTGTGGGACTTCCACATCAGCGGTTCAATGGTGTATGGCAGGCTCTCCGTGAGCAGCAGGGGGTGTTTAGCTGTTAGCCGACACTTGTGTGCCAGTTCCATGGATATCATGCATTTGTGGTGCAGAAGGGGGGTGCCAGTGTTGGACCCACATGTTACTCCACATGACCTGTTCATGTGTACTCCGAGTTGCCTCTACAATCCCAAATACATGACTAATAAAGGTGTCCCTATGCCTCCAAGGTGCCTCTTCTCAGTCAATGCTGGTGTGTTGCCATGGGGCATACGGCATGTCTGGCATGGTTTACCGTGATAGTGGCTATGTGTCTATGTGTAGAGTAGCAATGTGCCATCCCCATGCATCCAACGTTGGCCAGGCCACCATTATCTGCATCCACCTGACTCAAGCTTGCAGGACATGGTTCTGCCACCTGTCCACACATACCTGGGTGCCCCCCAGGACACTCCACATGATCCCTGACCTCTGCGCATGGCTGTCGCTGTACTCAATATGTCTGTCGGCACGATTGTGCGGCCCCCCCCTCAGCTGGTTGGGCCCATCACGGGTGTGTATGGTGCTCCATGTCTGTCTTGCCTAATACACTGTGACCCGTGTGTCCTGTGCCAGACTCAGGCCCCAGGGTGTGGATGGTTGAAGTCAAATGAGAACTCAGGCATGGTTAGACTTTACAAGACACATGTAAGGTAATAATGCAACCAGTAGGCATCTTCTCTTCGTGGTGTGACTTTTTATTTTAGTGGGGGGGGGGTTGACATGAGGGGCTTTCCGGGTGTGTGGAATCCAAAGTTCACTAGGGGAGTTGGTGTTCTTGCCATTTGAAATCCTCAGAGTCCATGCCACAGTCTTTGTCAACATTGGTCAGACAGTGACCAGCAAGGCCATGTGGCAGAGAATGTCTTTTGCTGCTGTGCTGCTGTTGCTCTAGTGGGCCAGGTGCCAGGCCAGGTGTCCTGGGAGATGGTGCTGTAGCGCCGACCGTGACGGTCTTTTACGTGGACGACCCGCCCTCCTGCAGGGACCCTCAGAAGCAGGCCGTGACGATGTTTGGGATGCTCCATCGGATGTTTCCTCCTCCTCCTCCTGATCCCTCCCTGTGGGTGGTGATGTTCTACACCTGATGGCACAGGGAGGGTTGCCCATGTTGTCGGACATCCGATGGAGTGTACTGTGAATTCCCGTGAACACGTCACGAGCTCAGCCTGTCTGTCCTCCATCCGCCGTTGGTGTTGCTGTAGACAGGCATGTTTCTTGGCCTGCTGGGTATTGATCTCCTCGAGGATGGACACAACCTGGGCCATGCCCGTGGTGTCCTGCCGGTATGTGTCCAGGATGTTTCGGACATGGGAATATACCGGTTCCCCAGCCAACTGGTCAGGCTCGCGCCTCCGCCGTCCTCCACTCCCACCACCCCTGCCCACTTGCACCTGGCATGCCCTTGTGGGCACATCGGGTCTCCGGGACCCCTGAGGGGTGGCATTGGCGTTGTCGCCTGCCTCCTCCTGGGTGCCCGGGACACCGTGTCCCTCCTGGCCAGCCTGGCTGCTTTGTGGTGGTGGGGCAGGGATCCTGGGTGTCTCCTGGGATGTGGCAGGAGTGGGGGTGGTGGTTGGCCCGGTTGTACGTGACGCAGGTGCTGCAGGTCGTTGGACACCAGAGGGGCCAGGTTGGTCGGGGTCGGGTTCGTCCACAGAGTGGTGAGAGTCGTCGCTGCCGGTGGCTCCTTCATCCAGCCGAGCCGGGTCCTGTGAGTCTTCCCCCCCAGTGTTGGGGGATGATCCACGACGTTGACCTGTGTGTGAGAGAGACAATGTTAATTTTGTTCCATGCAACATCCATGTTTCATTCGTTTCAAAGTTGGAACATTTCCTCTGGGAATTTGGTTATGTCTTGCATTCCACTCACAGTGCACTTGTGCATGGTTATGTCCCTTGGGCACAGCTTTGGCGACTTTACCTATGTGTGGCACAGTCTTACTTGCTGCGTCAAGTGTGACTGCAGTCAGCAGTGGAGTGGGCAGGTGTGGCGAGCCGTGCATTGGCGCCTTCCGTGTAGCACTGTACATGGGCACGTGGAGTAGTTCCACACACTTATATGATGCAGGTATCTGTCGTTGTGCTCGTGCACAGGTTGTGACATGGCCCTGTGTTTTCCCATGGAGGAGAGGGGGGGTTCTGGCACTGGCCACCCTTGTCTACATGCACGCAGTCCACCTGCTGACAAGCAGACATTCCCACACACCACAAGGCTGATTTGCTCTCCCTGTGTCTCCCTCCCTCTCTGTCCCCCTCTCCCTCCCTCTGTGTGTCAGATTCCTCCCTCTGTCCGTCTCCCTGTGTCTCCCTCCCTCTCTGTCTCCCTCTCCCTCCCTCTGTGTGTCAGCCTCCTCCCTCTGTCCATCTCCCTGTGTCTCCCTCCCTCTCTGTCCCCCTCTCCCTCCCTCTGTGTGTCACCCTCTGTCACCTCAGCCCAGCTTACTGTGCACACACTGTTAGCAGACCTTTGAATGGCCCTTGGCTTGTTGATGTGAGTTTGTTTCTGATCTCCAGGCACCCATTGGGTGTAGTGTGTGTGTCTGCACTGCTGCTGTGGTGGTGTGTGCTGCCACTCTTTCACAGTGTTAGCTGCTGTCATGTGCAAGAACGTGCCGTCACCCCCATGTGTTGATGCAAGGCGTCCGCCATTTGCTGGCAAGTCTTTCCTGTGTTGGGACACACTGTTTGTCTGGCTGTGACCTAGGCCATATGGGCAGGGGGCATTGTTGTCTGCTTCTGAGTTGCACTATGTGATTTTTTGGGCCCACCCTCTCGCCATCCAGCTTACCGTGTCATGTGTTGGTGTCTTCTGTGGCCTGTGACTTGACATTGTCCAGCTGGGTGCATGGGGCATGGTGGCGCCAGTGGCATGTGCGTGTTCATGGAGTGTGGTTGAGTCATGCGATAGCTTGGGGTGGTTGCGTGCCTGTTTGTGAGTTTGGTTGTGGATGACGTTCCCCCCATGTGAGGTGAGTTGTTTGTGTACTCACCCGGCTCTCGGAGTCCATCTACTCCGTCCACTGCCACCACCGGCAGTATGGCCATCACCCTCTCCTCCCAAGGATGATAGTGTACGGGTCTGCGGGCCGGCCCTTCACCAGTGACGTTGGCCTGGTTGTGTTAATCGGTCATCTTGGCTCGGACCCTCCTCCGCAGATCGTACCACCTGGCTTGGCATTCCTGCTTGTTCCTTCTGGTGTCCGCAACAGCATTCACAGCATCGACGATCGTCTTCCACATGGCTGTTTTTGCTGAAGTGCTGGTCTGTCTGACCAATGTTCCAAAGAGGTGTGGCTCGACTCTGAGGATTTCATCGACAAGGACCTCCAACTCTCGGCTAGTGAACTTTGGATTCTTGTTAGTGGGCATGGTGAGGGGTGTGGGTGTGGATGGTGGGGGGTGTGGATGGTTGTGGGTGTGTGGGTGTGGTTGTGCAGGTGTGTGTGTGAATGTGATGAGGGGGTGTTTGTGAAGGTGTGTGTGTGAAGGTGTGCAAGTGTAAGGTGTGGTAAAGCTTCTAGTATGGTGCTGTAGGTTGTCTGTGGGGTCTGGCAGCAGTGAGTCTGTTGCAAAGGCTCATGGTTTGTGTGTGTGGGCCCTTTTTATTGGTGGGTGTGGCTGTGTTTGAACTTTGGGTGGGTGTGTTATAAGGAGTGGTTGTGTTTTTGGCCTCTGTTTTTGTTTTTGGCAGTTGCAGGTCAGTGAATGTGTTGTTTTAGTGGTTGTTGGACATGTTTTGTGGCTTTGTGCCATTTGAATGGTGTATTCTTGTGTTGTTGTGGTTTGTCCTGGTTGTGTACGTGCGTTTTTAGCGTGTGTACGGTGTGTACATGGGCCATTTTGTTGTACAGTGCTGTCATTGTGTGTGGCTCGTACATGCGCGATGCGCGATGTTGTGTGAAGGTGGTGATGTTGGGGCCTGGGGTGCGCTCCGTACTTAGAATGTTGGGGTGGGGGTACGCTCCATGCATACGCGGGTGGGGGTATGACTCTAACGTACACGGGTGTACATACACGGGGTACGACACGTACATGGGTGTACATACAGGGTGGGTACGACTCTAACGTACACGGGTGTACATACACGGGGGGTACGACACGTACACGGGTGTACATACACGGGGGGTACGACACAAATGTGCACGGGGGTACGACACGTACACGGGTGTACATACACGAGGGGGTACGACACGAACGTACACGGGGGTACGACACGTACACGGGTGTACATACATGGGGGGGTACGACGCATACACGGGTGTACATACACGGGGGTACGACACGTACATGGGTGTACATACACGGGGGGGTATGACACGAACCTACACGGGGGGTACGACACGTACACGGGTGTACATACACGGGGGGTACGACACGTACATGGGTGTACATACCCGGGGGGGTACGACTCTAACGTACACGGATGTACATGCACGGGGGGTATGACACGTACACGGGTGTACATACACAGGGGTACGACACGAACGTACACAGCTGTACATACACGGGGGTACGACACGTACGCGGGTGTACATACACGGGTCAGGGTGTACATACACGGGGGGTACGACTCTAACGTACACGGGTGTACATACATGGGGGCACGACACAAACGTACATGGGTGTAAATACCGGGGGGGTATGACACAAACGTATACGGGGGGGTACGATACGTACACGGGTGTACATACACGGGGGGTACGACACGAACGTACATGGGTGTAAATACCGGGGGGGTACGACACGAACGTACACGGGGGGTACGACACGTACACGGGTGTACATACACGGGGGGCACGACACGTACACGGGTGTACATACATGGGGGTACGACACGTACACGGGTGTACATACACGGGGGTTATGACACGTACACGGGTGTACATACCCGGGGGTACGACTCTAACGTACAGGGGTGTACATGCACGGGGGTACGACACGTACACGGGTGTACATACATGGGGGTACGACACGAACGTACACGGGTGTACATACACGGGGGGTACGACACGTACACAGGTGTACATACATGGGTGGGGGTGTACATACACGGGGGGTACGACTCTAATGTACACGGGTGTACATACACGGGGGTACGACACGAACGTACATGGGTGTAAGTACCGGGGGGGTACGACACGAACGTACACGGGGGGTACGACACGTACACAGGTGTACATACACGGGGGCACGACACATACACGGGTGTACATACATGGGGGTACGACACGTACACGGGTGTACATACACGGGGGTTATGACATGTACACGGGTGTACATACCCGGGGGTACGACTCTAACGTACAGGGGTGTACATGCACGGGGGTACGACACGTACACGGGTGTACATACATGGGGGTACGACACGAACGTAAACGGGTGTACATACACGGGGGGTACGACACGTACACAGGTGTACATACACGGGTGGGGGTGTACATACACGGGGGGTACGACTCTAATGTACACGGGTGTACATACACGGGGGTACGACACGAACGTACATGGGTGTAAGTACCGGGGGGGTACGACACGAACGTACACGGGGGTGTACGACACGTACACGGGTGTACATACACGGGGGGTACGACATGTACACGGGTGTACATACCCGGGGGGTACGACTCTAACGTACACAAGTGTACATGCACGGGGGTACGACACGTACACGGGTGTACATACACGGGGGGTACGACACGAACGTACATGGGTGTACATACACGGGGGGTGTACATACACGGGGGGTATGACTCGAACGTACGGGGGCTGGTGGGAGTGTTGGGCGCGTATGCGGGCACATGTCTCCATGGTTGCTATGGGAGTTCGGTGCGGACGGTGTTTTTTCCATACGGTTGTAACATCGGACGCACGGGATGGATCGTGATTCCGCAGTCGGACTTCACTTTTCACATTTGTACAGTAAATCGTCCGAGGACGTGTCGGACACATTTTCCGACACGAGGACGTGTGGGGAATAATTCCCAATGCGATTCGTATGGTCTTTTTCCCATGCAAATCGTAATTGGCAGTTTGTACGGCACTTGTACGATTCGTACGGTAAAAAGACCGGATACGAGTCGTACGGGGAATTTTTTTCCAGGATCGTAATCGGCACCCAACTATCCAAATAGAAGTCATCATCTTGAGAACATGTGTCTCTATGAAGTGCTGCAAAACTACACTTTTAAACGGAACACTACAGAGAACATCAACAATGGAAAATATGCAGTGATTGGTTCCAAAGGATGTCTGGTGAAACAAAGGAAAGGAAATTTAATTAATCACAGAAAACTGAGTTGCAACACTGCTGACAAAAGGGAATTTTACTATTTAGCCCTTTTGCAAATGTTCAAACCATGGCGTTCAGAACTGGAATTACTTGGAGATTTTCCCAGCTATGAAGATTCATTTAATGCTTGTAAAGATAGCATACAAGGTAGTGCTTTCACAAATTATGTCAAAATGTTGAATGATGAAATTGATCAAGAAGCTATAATTGCAGCTGAGATTGCTAGAGACAGTTCTCAAGACAGTCAAATTTCTGCTGCACTGAGTCAAGATCCACTAGGACAACCAATTGTTGAAAATGAAGCAGCAATTGCAATGAATGAGGTGGAAACAGCAATGTATCAAGCACAAGAAGATGCAATACAGTTAGGAAACTTGGAAAAGCAACTAAATGTTGAACAGAAACAAATATATCAGCAAGTGAAAGAGCAGATTGACCATGGATTACTTCATGAAAAGAGAGGGTGCTCATGTACATCATTTCAACCTACCCGAAAGTATGTGAGTGGTAAAGCTGGAACAGGAACAAGTTTCTTAATTAAAGTAATTACAAGTTATCTGCAAAAAACAACTGAGTCGCATTTGTCTTGTGTTGTCACTGCTCCAACTGGGTTGGCAGCACATAACATTAAACGAATTACTTTACATCGTTTACTAATGCTACCAGTAGAGCATGAGAACAAATTGGAATACCACAAGCTATCTGGAGAAGCTTGTTGTGAAGTTTCAAGAGTCCTGAAGAAAATGAAACTTCTCATTATTGATCAGGTGAGCATGGTTTCAAACGTGATGCTTACCTTTGTGCATTTAAGAATGCAGCAAATTCTTAAAACAGAGTATGACGTGTTATTTGGAGGAAAACACGTCATAGTTTTTGGAGATCTACTGCAACTGACTCCAGTAAAAGGACAACCGGTATTTAAAACACTTGCTCATGAAGATACCAGAAAGTCTCTTGGCAGTGTTGGTGATGTGAACATTTGGAGTAATTTTGAATACAAAGAACTGACAACAAATATGCGACAGGCAAATGATGCTGAATATGGAAATATTCTTCAAGATATAAGAATTGGAATTTTTTCAAACCAAGGGAAAGAAGCTTTGGAGAGTTGATTACTTTGCAATGTCTTTCCAAATGAAAATGCAGTTCCTGCAAAAGTGTATGTGGAAATTGCTAAAAATAAGTCAGTGATTTGCTTAATGCCAACACTGCATGAGTGTTCAATATTCAACAAAGAATTATTAAAACTGGAAAATGAAGAATTTGTAAAAATGGAAGCCATTGATAAAATACTGCATGAAGGAATCACTATTATTTTGACGGGTAAGTTGAGATCAAAACTGGATAGTTTAGAATAAAAAATATCTAAAACTGCTGGTTTAGAAAAGACACTATATGCGTGTGTAAACTGTCGGGTAATTTTAAGGCGTAATTTGGATGTAGAGAAAGGTTTAGTTAATGGTGCAATGGGCAAAGTGGTGGATTTTGTGAATTATCAGAAAAAAGAAGGAATTGAATTTTTAAAAATTAAATTTGATCAGATTGAAGAAGTTAAAGAAATTGGTTGTTGTTCAGTTCGTTTTTTGCTTGTTAAAGATTTATATGTCCATAGGAAACAATTTCCATTTTCTCTGGCATATGCAGTGACTATTCATAAATCTGAAGGATTAAGTGTAGACAGTGCATTGGTGAACATTGGATCTACCGTATTTAAAGAGGGTGTGGCATATGTTGCTTTGTCGCGAGTCAGAACATTATCTGGTTTGTTTTTGATTGATTTTGATGAGACAAAGGTTACTGCAGATGCAAACTGTGTAAAAGAGTATAATAGGTTAAGAAGGGTGTATGCTCCAAATTTAGGTCAATATCCTGTATTTGAAAAGCGTGTGGTTGGTCGAAAAAGAAGGTTAGAGAATATCTGTTCTGAAGGTGTCAAGAAAAGAAATTGGACACTGTTGGAGAGATTGTTGGTTATCAGTTTGAAAATAGTTCTGGTGTCAACTGCTATACTAATGTAGTGGTCAATGTTGTTTTTTATCTTGAAGGTTTGCAAGAACAAATTATGGAGAATCGGCAAAAAAGATTTTGTTCTCTGTTGCATTCTGTTTATGAAAAATTTACAACAGATAGAAGTAAAATACAATCTGTTTCAGATGTTCGTAGTCTTTTGGACGTGTGTTCTGGTTCCACACAATTTACACAAAATATCCAACAAGATGCTCAGGAATTTTTAATGTATATGCTTACCATTTTTGAAAATGAAGGTGTAGAAATAGAAAATATTTTTGGCCTTTCTTACAAATGGGAACATTATTGTGAAAATTGCATGTATACATGTAGCACCAATGTAGACACTGAGAGATTTCTGTATTTAACATTACCAGACGGTAAATCAGTGCCTTTCAATAAATTAGGGAAAGGTGCAATTCAAAACATGGAGTGTAGCCAATGTAAATCAGAAATATTATCCACATTATTCTTAACAAAATATGGAAAATACATAATTTTAATGATGCAACGTTGTACAGCTGACGGAAGAAAATTGGATACTTTAATAAAACAATTTGTAGCAGCACAACTATCAATATCAGGAAGGACTTTTGTAGCAATTGCAATAATTTTCCATGAAGGTCCTTCCACCACATCTTGACATTACACTGCCTATCTAAAATGTGACAAAGGCTGGACACTTTGTAATGATGCCCAGTTGGTTTTCAAACAACGTTTGCCTATTGAATTACCAAATTCCTACCTAATATATTTAAAGCCAAAGTTTTAGGAAGAAAATTCAATCTCAGAGGAATAATAGGACTACCATTGTACAATTTACATAAAGAAGAAGTGCAAAAATACCATTTGGCCTCAAGGAAAGGTATATTTTTGAATTATGGACTTTTTGGTGGTCGTTTATTCGGTGATTATTTTAATGCGGCAACATTTACAGTTTTTATAAGTTAAAGTTATAAAATTTTGTAATCTGTAAGCATTTCATATATGTGTGATTTGTATTTTCTGGTATTTTACTGAGAATAGTATGTTGTTTTTTTTAACAATCTTTCTGATTGTTTTTTTTTTTCCCGCTGTTAAGTGATGAGTACGATTGAAATCACTATTTCTAGTGAAATTCCATATATTCTGAGAACAGCGAAAAAGGCAAACAAATTACTCTGTGGAAATTATGCTGTGTTATAAAAAATGTATTATTACATGTTATAATTTTTTTTTTCTTTTCTTTCACAGATCCAAACAAACAATTTATAGGAATTTAGATTGCAATGAATATATGAAAAAAATGTATACCATTTTTTATTCCTATTATTGTGAAGGTAAGTTTAACTAAGTCTCAATATGCAGAATGACGAGGTCTGCAAGAAGCTACAAAGTTGAAACATGTTTCTAAAAACACTCTGTTTGTACGTATGTAGTTTTCAAATCTGACCATAATCAGATATCATGTGACCTGCAAAAAAAGAGATTTGAGGGGTTCATAATATTTCCCATTGCACCTATTGAAGGACCGCAATCATTTCAATCATTCTTCTTTGAACATCTTTGGAGACAAAATTCTCTGCTTACCTTCTATCATTCGCAAGGCATTTTAGAAACCGGAAATATGTCACTTTTTGTAACATAGTTATTGCGCAAGACACTCTTTCGTATTTACAAAGAGAGGAAAAGGCACTCTGTGCACTTTTTATACTCCATGTAAATACAACCTTATCATACACACCACTTTGCGTTGAAAGGTTGTTCTATAAGTGTTGTTGTGCATGATTGCACTGAATACTCATAAAACAAGACACATGTCTAGATTTATCAGAAATCATGAATCTCGATATGTGTGTGAATGGTACACCATTCTAAAATTGGTGTAGGAAAGCACGCCAAAGAGAATTGTTTTAATTTCTCCACCTTTTTTATATCTTCGATGCATGCTAAAATGTTCAGCATACATTGAAGGAGAAAAATGCATTTTCTGATTGTTTTTGTGCAGGAAGGTGTGTCTTCCTGCACAAAAACAAACAGCACATGACACAGATATCCTTGCACTATGGTGCAAGGGTGCCTGTGTCACCACATGGCTGCAATTTAAGCAGCTGTGCAGAGAGAAGCATAGATTTGCAACATATTTATGTACATATGTTGCATCCCTGTGCTTTGGAAGTACTACAGCACACTGCAGTTAAAGAGGTTACTGTGTGATGCTGCAGCACTTCCTCATAGTTCTGCACATATACATTCACCATACGCTACTAATGCATTCATTCAGTCAATTACGTACTACAAATACATTCATCTAAACTTTCACACACTAACAAAGAGATGTAGCTCTTTTTTTAAACCAGGAAAGTTAGTTCTTACAAGAACTTTTTCTTTTCTTCTTTCTTCTTTTATAATTTTTTTTGAGTTTTCTGAACAATTTTAAATTTTGGGGGTTTTTCTGCAAAAAAAAACAAAAAAAAAAAAACAGGAGAAACCAAACAATGAACTTCAGGGAACAATAAAAATAAAAAAATAAAAACCTAGCAAATGTGACTTTCTTGCCGGTGGCAGATCAGATCGATCGACTGCTCACCATAGCACAAAGTCGCATTGCACTTAGTGCAGAGTATTTTTAAATATTGAAATTGAGGACGGATGTCCAAGGTTTGGGCTGATGGATGCACTCTTGATGTGCTCGGCTGCGATGAGGTGGAAGGAGCAGGATTGTTTCTCATCCGTCGGCACTCTTCTCGTGCAAGATTGTTTGGATGAAGGGTCCTCATGTGCTTCATCATACTTGCAGTGCCGCACGAGTATTTCTTGTTAGGATCCCCTCACGACAGGACTCTTTTGCAAATCTTGCATGTGACCAAGGTGGCATTGGTTTTATTCTGCCCCTCGGGAAAAGTAAAAAAATTCCACACCACTGAAGAAAAACGTTCTTTGGGTGGTGCCTCCTCCAAAAATTCATCCTCAGAAATATGAGGAGATGCAGGTGATGCCTGCTGCCCTGAAGCCATTTTTGGGTGAAAAAAGTTAGAGCTAAGTGTAAACTTAGTCTAAAAAATCTTCCAAAGAGATGGTCCTCCAAAGAAGGTCAAAGAAGAATGATTGAAATGGGATGGGGTCTTTCAATAGTTAGAAGAAGAAGTGTAATGTACCAATCAAATCTCTTTTTTTGCAGGTCACATGGGATCCGCGCACCCTGCGCGTACGCATCACGCACCCATCGCACCCATCGCGCAACCGCGAAATTGAATTAAAAAAAATTATGGGATTACATGTAAAAATATATTAGTTTTAAGACTAGTTTAGAGTTTGTCTTCAATTAATATGAACATGAAATACATATAAGTTTTTTTAATGTTAAATATTTTGCGGGATCCGCGCACCTACCGCGTCATAGACGCAGATGACGGATCGCGGAAGCGCGTAAACGTCGCGTTATGTACATCAAACGTGTCGCGTATAGGCTGGGAGTCGCTTACCGGTCGCATTGCGATCGCGCACTAAACACGTACCCAACGCTTACCATGCGCGGATGCTATCGCGTAGGGATCGAGAACGGTGCGCTTAGGGTGCGCGGATCCAAAAACATTGAAAAGAAATATATAAAATTACGTTTTGAACATATAGTTAACAAAATATGTGTGAAAAACCCATTAAGTTCAAATAATATTTTTTAATTTTTAAAACTTTAAAGAATGGTGATAAAAAAGTATTTTAAAAAAACGTAATTAATGAAATTGACACACTGAATTTGAAAAATATACCAATCCAATCAAAATCATTAAACATGATATCTTCAGAGATAAGTTATAGATAGGAATTAGCTTTTAAAAAACCTTTGAAATTCACTGAAAAAAACATAGGTTTCATGCACATTATAGTAAGGAATTGGAATTTAAAAAACCTTTTAAATTCACTGAAAAAAACATAGGTTTCAGGGGTGTTATAGTTAGCTGGACATTTCCCTCGTACAAAACCCTAGAAATTCCCCTGTTATAGTTAGTTCAGCTAACTATAACTCGCGCCCCCGCAATGCACTGCTGATAACGTCACATATTACATCACTCATGACATGGTCAGTGACATCACTGAAGACATCACTGATGACATCTCAAATGACATCACTGATGACATCAACCATGTGATAAATTACTGCATCTTCTCACACCTAATTTAACCTTTGAAACACCAACTCAAAATTACAGACGTCCATTCTCAAAACCATAGATACTCCAATACCAATAACTACATACCCACGCCTTAACTCTTAGGTCTACATACACCTTCACTCACTCACCTGTACAGTCACTCATACTTACAGTCACTCCGTACAAGACTATCATATGCATTTATACACCTACATAGACACTCACACACCACCAATCAACCATAGAGGTACTCTCACACCTAGACAGTCATGCAAATAATTAATCACACTCCCATTTACTCACCTATGCAGTTACACACACTCAAGATCACTTACTCATAAAAATATTACCACATTCTTACACTCTTATACATTCATTGATACAAGCACACACTCATCCATACAGCCACTCTCACAATCACACACTCTCACATATACCCACTTATATACTCTTACATGCATATATATTGCCTTTCACATATGTAGTTAGTCACACATGTACCACTGAGATATACATTCAATTCCTAACACACCCATACATACACTCATTCAACCATACAGTTCATCACAGATGCACTCTAAAAACCATGCACCCATAGAATCACCCACTCACCCATCTATGCACAGAGTCACACACACCCTATCCACACAAACACTCAGGCACCCATACAGATAGTCAGACAACAAATCAATAACCCCTATATACACTAATATAGCTATTCACAAAACCATGCAGCCACTTATACACCAACAGACAGACACATACATACATTCACACAGTTTAGTCACTAGTCTGCAGTAAGATACATTTAATGACTCACTTATAGAGTCAGTTACGCACCTAGAAAATCATCCATTCACACACTTGTACACCCACTCATTCTTCCACAGGCATTTCACTATAAATATCTAAAACATATTTAAAATTTACAGAAACACACAGTCACTGGATGACGTTATCAGTGATGTCATCGGTGATGTCATTTGAGATGTCATCAGTGATGTCATCAGTGATGTCACTGACCATGTCATGAGTGATGTAATATGTGACGTCAATAGCAGTGCATTGCGGGGGAGCGAGTTATAGTTAGCTGAACTAACTATAACAGGGGAATTTCTAGGGTTTTGTACGAGGGAAATGTCCAGCTAACTATAACACCCCTGAAACCTATGGTTTTTTCAGTGAATTTCTAAGGTTTTTTAAATGCCAATTCCTAACTATAACGCCCCTGAAACCTTTGGTTTTTTCAGTGAATATATATATATATAATATATCGCGAGAGAGTTATATAGATAACATTGAATTGTTTTCACTGTGTCACGTTACAAGTTAACCAAGTTGTTGAATTCTGGGGTCCAAAGTAGATCAAAATAGCCATGTGACCACTGGGACTATACTGCACTCACCTGTGAACAAGGCGTTGTCTGCCGAAATGCGTAAGGTTATTTGAGTGAAAAAATGCTATGCGCATTGATGAATAAAGTCGCCTTGGAGCTAAGACCAATCTTTGGCTCTGCAATTTGTTTTGGTGCAATCTATTTCAAACAGGATCTCTATTCACGCGTACAGAACCTGCCCTGCAGGGTCGGGGGCCCCCGGTAAAATTGAGTCTTTTGCTGTATATTATTGAGGGGGCATGACTCGCTTGTATCACGTACC
Organism: Triturus cristatus; assembly: GCF_964204655.1. NCBI lineage: Eukaryota > Metazoa > Chordata > Amphibia > Caudata > Salamandridae > Triturus > Triturus cristatus. Next base: position 850,712,600 of record NC_140588.1, on the reverse strand, counting down.
TGTCACTGGACTTCCTTGGATATTTGTGGTAACGTGTTTGAGAAAGGGAGACGAGAGAGGTGAGATTCCTCTCTCTGGTAGTTCCACACTTCAAGGAATTATTGAGCAAGTGGCAGCTTATGAACTTTGCAATTTAATTTTTGTTCAGTATGCACCATGAACCTAAATATATTTCGTGACATTTTGTGTGAAAAAATGTTATGCAGCTAAATGGAATTGTTTGCAATGTGTCACATTACAACTTAATCAAGTTGCTGTATTCTGGGGCCCGTAGTAGATCGAAGGAGCCATGTGACCACTGGGACTATACTGCACTCACCTGTGAACAAGGCGTTGTCTGCCGAAACGCGTAAGGTTATTTGAGTGAATTAATGCTGTGCTGCATTGCCGAATAAAGTCGGCTTGGAGCTAAAATGGATCTGTGGCTCTGCAATTTGTTTTGGTGAAATCTATTCCAAACAGGATCTCCATTTCTGTGAGCAGAACCCACCCTGCAGGGCCCTGTCATTGAAAACTGCTTTGGTTTTTGTAAGAGAGAGCAGGAAACCTGCTCTCTCTTCCAAAAACCAAAGCCGATTGCTTTTCCACACGGGGAGCTGCATCTTAGCAGCTGCCCATGTGGAAAAGCAATGCCTCCTCCCGAAGGACACGGGGAGCTGGCGGGAACGTGGGGGAATTGGGGACCCCCCACGGTCCCCAACAGATAGGGCCAGCCCCGGGGGATGGGGTCCCTGGGGCTATTAGTGGCCAGAGAGGGGGGGCAAGCAGCCCCCCTCATCAAACTTAAAAAATTAAAAATACAAATAAATAAATAAAAAACAGGCGGGCCCCGGGGATGGGGTCCCTGGGGTCATAACTGGCCTGAGGAGGGGGGCAAGGCAGCCCCCCTCCAAATACATAAGAAAAAAATGGCCATGCCCCGGGGGATGGGGTCCCCGGGGCCGCTTATGGCCCCGAGAGGGGGGCCACGCAGGCCCCTACCAAATTTTATTGATAAAAAATAAAGTGGGGGCAGGCCCTGGGGGATTGGGTCCCCAGGGCCAATAATATTAGGAAAAGAAGGGGTCCACACAGCCCCCCTTCTTAAAAAGAAAAAAATTTAAATACCGGCACTGTGCCAGAGGCCACGCCCCCTCCTTGTAGCACTCTGCAAACGCGCCTCCTGGCGCGTTTGCACTTGGGGAACTAATTCCCCTTGAATACTGGGGGTCCCTGGGGGCCAACTAGCCCACCAGGAACCTCCAGTATGCGCCAGGGAGCTGTATTGCAGAGAGGTGTTTTGAGACCAAGCCCCTTTTTACACCTCTCTGCAACACAGCTCTGTGGCGCTTACTGGAGGTAGCTAGTGGGCTAGTTGCACCCCAGGGACCCTCAGGATTCAAGGGGAGATAATCCCCCAACTTAAAATGCACCACGGGGCGCGTTTGCACAGTGGTGAAGGGAGGGGGAGGGGCCTGAGTTGACATATGTGCAAACACCCCCTGTGGCGCGTTCTAAGTTGAAGAATTAATTCATCTTCAATCCTAAGGGTCCCTAGGGGCCAACTAGCCCACCAGGTACCTCCAGTAAGCGCCACACAGCTGCGTTGCAGAGTGTTGTAAAAAAGGGGCATGGCCTCTGAACACCTCTCTGCAAGACAGCTCTCTGGCGCATACTGGAGGTACCTTGTGGGCTAGTTGGCCCCCAGGGACCCTCAGGATTGAAGAGGAATTAATTACCCAAGTTAAAACGCATCACAGAGCGTGTTTACAGACGTGTCACCTCAGGGCCTGCCCCCTTCCTTCACCATTGTGCAAACGCACCCCCTGGTGAGTTGTAAGTAGGGGAATTAATTCCCCTTCAATACTGATGGTTTCTGAGGGCTACTAGCCCACCAGGTACCTCCAGTATGTGCCAGGGAGGTGCTTTGCAGAGAGGTGTTCAGAGGCCATGCCCCTTTTTACACCTCTCTGTAACGCAGCTAAGTGGCACTTACTGTAGGTACCTAGAGGGTTAGTTTGACCCTAGAGACCCTCAGGATTCAAGGGGACTTAATCTACCAACTTAAAAGGGCCACAGGGCGTGTTTACACAGTGGGAAAGGAAGGGGACAGGACCTGAGATGACATGTGCAAACACGCCCTATGGCGCGTTTTAAGTTGGGGAAATAATTCCCCTTCAATCCTGAGGGCCCCTGAGGGCCAACTAGTCAACCAGGTGCTTCCAGTAAGCGCCACTGCCCTGCGTTGCAGAGAGGTGGTCCTTTTTACACCTCTCTACAACGCAGCTCTGTGATGCTAACTGGAGATACCTGGTGGGTTAGTTGGACCCAAGGGACACTCAGGATTCAAGGGGACTTTATCCCCCAAATTAAAATGGCCAGAGGGCGTGTTTGCACACGTCAGCTCAGCCATCCCCCCCTCCATTCACCAGTGTGCAAACGTGCCCTGTGGCGCTTTTTAAGAGGTAGTTTTAATCCCCCTGCCCTATTATGTATTAGGGTCTTACAGAGGAGGCCATGGTAATCACAGGGGTACCCCAACGCAAAGTTTCCCTAGTGTATGTAGGAGTTTTAACTGTATTCTAAGTGTCTTTTAGCATAGCACTGGCTCTAGCACTGGTTAGTCAGAGTCAATTACCACCAGTACCCATCTGAAAAAATGGTAAAAACTGCACCAAAACCCAAACACTTATAAATTCACCTAGGTACTCTCCTTGCAGTACTCTAATCATTCACTCAGTACCCAAGGACTGATGCAGTGACCCAGGCTTCAACACATGCACTGCTACAAACCCCTGTCTACTATGCATGCAGTCCTCTAACCACATACACACTTGTCTTTCATATCTTGAATTACCCAGGCAGTACCTATACACTCCAGCAATCACCCTGTCACTCCCCTTACACTCCTCCAGTCAGCCATCCAGCAGCATGTACTAATCCATTCACTGCGCCAAAACCCAAACACTTATAAATCCACCCAGGCACTCTCCTTGCAGTACTCTAATCATTCCGTCAGTACCCAAGTACTCATGCAGTGAGCCAGGCCTTAGCACATGGACTGCTTTAAACCCCTATCTACTACGCATGAAGTACTCTAACCACCTACATACTTGTCTTTCACACCTTCAATTCCCCAGTCAGTATCCCTACACTCCAGCAAACACCCTGTCACTCCCCTTGCACTCCTCTACTGATCCATTCAGCACCATGTACTAATCCATTTACTGCGCCAAAACCCAACCACTTATAAATTCACCAAGGCACTCTCCTTGCAGTACTCTAATCATTCAGTCAGTACCCAAGTACTTACGCAATGACCCAGGCCTTAACACATGGATTGCTTCAAATGCCTGTTCACCACGCATGCAGTCCTTTAACCACCTACACACTTATCTTTTGAACCTTCAATTCTCCAGTCAGTATCCATACACTCCAGCAAACACCCTTTCACTCCCCATGCTTTCCTCCAGTCAGCCATCCAGCACCATGTACTAATCCATTCACTGCGCCAAAACCCAACCACGAATAAATTCACCAAGGCACTCTCCTTGCACTACTCTAATCACTTAGTCAGTAACCAAGTACTCACACAATGACCCAGGCCTAAACACTTACACTGCTGCAAACCCCTATCTACTACGTATGCAGTCCTCTAACCACCTACACACTTGTCTTTCACACCTTCAATTACCCAGGCAGTACCTATACACTCCAGCAATCACCCTGTCACTCCCCTTGCACTCCTCCAGTGACCCATTCAGCACCATGTACTAATCAATTCACTGCGCCAAAACCCAAACACTTATAAATTCACCCAGGCACTCTCCTTGCAGTACTCTAATCATTCAGTCACTAGCCAAGTACTCATGCAATGACCCAGGCCTTAACACATGCACTGCTACAAACCCTTCTATACACTCCAACAAACACCTTTTTACTCCCCTTGCACTCCTCCAGTCAGCCATCCAGCACCATTTACTAATCCAAACACTGCGCCAAACACATATATATTCACCCAGGCACTCTCGTTGTAGTACTCTAATCATTCTTTCAGTACCCAAGTACTTATGCAGTGACCCAAGCCTTAACACATGCACTGCTGCAAACCGCTGTCTACTATGCATGCAGTCCTCCAACCACCTACACACTTCTCTTTCACACCTTTAATTACTCAGATAGTACCCATACACTCCAGAAAACAAAAACACCCTGTCACTCCGCATGCACTCCTCCAGTCAGCCATCCAGCACCATGTACTAATCCAAACACTGCACCAAAACCCAAACACTTATACATTTACCAGGCACTCTCCTTGCAGTACTCTAATCATTCAGTCAGTACCCAAGTACTCATGCAATGACCCAGGCCTTAACACGTGCTCTGCTACAAACCCCTGCCCACTACGCATGTCCTCTAACCCAGTGGTTCCCAAACTTTTTCGACCTATGGCTCCCTTGACCAAATTAGCAGTTGGTCGTGGCTCCCCATCATGCCACTTTATTTTTACCAGTGGTACGATATAAACCCAGTCCTCGGTAGTACTTCTAATTTTCTCCCTGAAATTGAAGCAGATGAAGGTATTACAATCATATTTGTAACAACATAAAAAGATAACAGTCGTTTAATAAAAACTTTAATTGGTTAAGTGAGAAACAATACAATATTAATTGCCAAATATGTTTCCATGACTTGACAACCTTTTTTAACCACACAAAATGAGTACAGGTATAAGAGCTGGGTCAGTCATGTGAGTGTAGACTCTGGTCACAGAAGTGGAGCAGTCAGGTGACTGCAGACTCTGGTCACTGAATTAGAGCAGTCAGGTGACTGCAGACTCTGGTCACTGAATTAGAGCAGTCAGGTGACTGCAGACTCTGGTCCATGAATTAGAGCAGTCAGGAACTGCAGACTCTGGTCAGTGAATTAGAGCAGTCAGTTGACTGAAGACTCTGGTCACTGAATTAGAGCAGTCAGGAACTGCAGACTCAGGTCACTGAATTAGAGCAGTCAGGAACTGCAGACTCTGGTCAGTGAACTGGAGCAGTAAGGAACTGCAGACTCTGGTCACTTAATTGGAGCAGTCAGGAACTGCAGACTCTGGTCAGTGAACTGGAGCAGTCAGGATCTGCAGACTGGTCAGTGAACTGGAGCAGTCAGGAACTGAAGACTCTGGTCAGTGAACTGGAGCAGTCAGGTGACTGCAGACTCTGGTCACTGAATTAGAGCAGTCAGAAACTTCAGACTCTGGTCATTGAATTAGAGCAGTCAGGAACTGCAGACTCTGGTCAGTGAACTGGAGCAGTCGGGAACTCCTGACTCTGGTCAGTGAATTAGAGCAGGCAGGTGACTGCAGAGTCTGGTAACTGAATTAGAGCAGTCAGAAACTGTGGACTCTGATCACTGAATTAGAGCAGTCAGGAACTGCAGACTCTGGTCACTGAATTAGAGCAGTCAGGAACTGCAGACTCTGGTCAGTGAACTGGAGCAGTCAGGAACTGCAGAGTCTGGTCACTGAATTAGAGCAGTCAGGAACTGCAGACTTTGGTCACTGAATTAGAGCAGTCAGAAACTGCAGACTCTGGCCAGTGAACTGGAGCAGTCAGGAACTGCAGAGTCTGGTCACTGAATTAGAGCAGTCAGGAACTGCAGACTCTGGTCAGTGAACTTGAGCAGTCAGGAAGTGCAGAGTCTGGGCATCCAGAACTGGAAAATTCTCTATTAATGACCTAAAGCTGTCTACTTGACCAACATTTTGCATTTCATCTTCAATTTGTAACTTATCGCAGTGATATTTTCCAGGCTCTATAGGTGGCTTGGATGCATATCCCTCTATTTGCCGCCTAAAAAGCTTCTGACTCAAGTCTATCCTTAAGTTGGAGGGCATTCCCATGTTCTGTGTGAAGCACTTTTTTAAAATTTCTTTTGTGTTTCTTAATACTGGGTAACAGGAGGAGCAAAGTATTCATGTGAAATGAAAATCACTCCTTGCCAGGGCTCCTTCCAAGTCAGCTACTTACTCCATCTTTTCTTAAATTAGTATATTCTGTTTTGTGTGAGACATGCTCCTACTGTTAACCTCTCCCTCGCTCACTATCGGGGACTCTAGTAACAGTGAAATCCCCTTGCTCAAGGAAAAGTTTGAGTTGAGCATCTAAAATCAATCTCTGTTCCTCATTAAGGAAATGTTTTTCTCTGCGCTTTTCAGGAGCAGTCTGTTCCTCATCATTTCAATTTTACAAAATTCTTTAGCGTTTCCTTCTGCTATGCAGGGCTAATTAATAGCTAAAAATCCGAAGTGACAGCCATTATTAAAAGTACCATCAGTCTTTAAGCGTGAATATAAATCGAAGAAATAATTCTAAATAAGGCATATCCCATATATTCTTTTTTCTTCTACATAAGGGCCCATCTAGATATTTGTTGTAGCAAAATAATACTCTTCCGGACAGCACCTCGGTGTGTGATCGTAGATTAGGTTTGAAAATGCTAATTTTATTTGGGAGGCCTTACTCTTGTTACTAACAGGGAGAAATATATGGAGGGAAGAAGGGGGAACTGCTTTCAAGGAGGCTGAGAAGGAAACTGGGTTACGTTATTTATTACAATAATAATAATGACATGCTTCGTGCCTGGCCTTGGCTGAGGGTCAGACTGGGGCCGAGAAACTAATCCAGGCTGCAATGCGGCCTATTTGCACAGCTACAGCGAGTTTGCCCACTTGAATTTCTGTCTTTTAATTTCTGGCGTGGACACGAACAAGGTGGGGGAACAGCAGCCAGTATAATTAAAAGGGCTTGGCCGGGCACGAGTTTTTCATGTCCCCTTTTTTTTGCAGTAAGAAAGTAGTATTCTAATGTGTAACCAACCTGTGTAAATTGTGCAGAGTCCCCAGAGGCACAGCAGAACACGGGCAGAAATAACGCTCAACAGTCTGCTGTGCAGAAGCGGAGGCTACTTTAAAGCACGTCGTAAATGCGACGTTGTGCTCTTGGGCCAAAGTGATTCCAGATTACACAGGTGGCATTTGTAACTCCCACTGCGCCGCGAGCGGCTGGGTGTTAAATAAGATTCACTTGCTGCCTTCAAGCTGACCGCATCATTAGTTAATTACGCACATTCTCACAACTACATTAGAAGCTTCCTCAGCACAGAAACAGGCTATCTTTCACACATGGTGCACGGCGCCCCTGGCTACTCCTAACGGCGCACTGGGGTGCCGCGGCACACAGTTTGGGAACCACTGCTCTAACCACATAAACACTTGTCTTTCACACCTTCAATTACCCAGGCAGTACCTACACACTCCAGCAATCGCCCTGTCACTCCCCTTGCACTCCTCCAGTGACCCATTCAGCCCCATGTACTAATCCATTCACTGCGCCAAAACCCAAACACTTATAATTTCACCCAGGCACTCTCATTGCAGTACTCTAATCATTGAGTCAGTACCCAAGTACTCATACAATGACCCAGGTTTAAGCACATAGACTGCTACAAACCCCTATCTACTACGCATGCAGTCCTCTAACCACCTACACACTTGTCTTTCACACACTCAAATACCCAGGCAGAACCTATACACTCCTGCAATCACTCTGTCACTCCCCTTGCACTCCTCCAGTGACCCATTCAGCACCATGCACTAATCCATTCACTGCGCAAAAACCCAAACACTTATAAATTCACCCACGCACTCTCCTTCCATTTCTCTAATCATTCAGTCACTACCCAAGTACTCACGCAATGACCCAGGCCTTAACACATGCACTGCTGCAAACCCCTGTCCACTACACATGCAGTCCTCTAACCACCTACACACTTGGCTTTCACACCTTCAATTACCCAGACAATACCTATACACTCTAGCAATCACCCTGTCACTTCCCTTGCACTCATCCAGTGACCCATTCAGCACCATGTACTAATCCATTCACTGCACCAAAACCCAAACACTTATACATTCACCCAGGCACTCTCCTTGCAGTACTCTAATCATTCAGTCACTACCCAAGTACTCAAGCAATGACCCAGGCCTTAACACATGCACTGCTACAAACCCTTCTATACACTCCAACAAACACCTTTTTACTCCCTTTGCACTCCTCCAGTCAGCCATCCAGCACCATGTACTAATCCAAACACTGCGCTAAAACCCAAACACATATAAATTCACCCCAGCACTCTCCTTGCAGTACTCTAATCATTCTTGCAGTACCCAAATACTCATGCAGTGACCCAGTCCTTAACACATGCACTGCTGAAAATCCCTGTCCACTATGCAAGCAGTCCTCCAACCACCTATACACTTCTCTTTTATGCCTTCAATTACTCAGGTAGTACCCATTCACTCCAGAAAACACCCTGTCACTCCCCATGCACTCCTCCAGTCAGCCATCCAGCACCATGTACTAATCCAAACACTGCGCCAAAACCCAAACATAAATTCACCCAGGCACTCTTCTTGCAGTACTCTAATCATTCAGTCACTACCCAAGTACTGACACAATGATGCAGGCCTTAATATATGCACTGCTACAAATTCATGTCCACTACGCATGCAGTCCTCTAACCACCTAAACACTTGTCTTTCACACCTTCAATTACCCAGGCAGTACCTATACACTCCAGCAATCACCCTGTCACTCCCCTTGCACTCCTCCAGTGACCCATTCAGCACCATGTACTAATCCATTCACTGCGCAAAAACCCAAACACTTATAAATTCACCCAGGCACTCTCATTGCAGTGCTCTAGTCATTGAGTCAATACCCAAGTACTCATACAATGACCCAGGTCTTAGCACATAGACTGCTACAAACCCCTATCTACTATGCATGCAGTCTATGCCTGGGCGGCAAATTCCGTTCCGCTAGCGGAATTTGCGGAATTTCGGTAATTTCGCGTTCTGCGGAGAACGCGAAATTGCCCAAAACTCTGCTTTCCGCGACTTCGCGAAATTTTTTCTTGTTCGCGTTCTCAAAATGCGTGTTCGCGCGATATTTTTCCCCGAGCACGCAAACAGCAACTGTGAACAGGAAAAAAGCATCGCGAACAAGCAATTCCGCGTGTTCGCGGAATTTCTGCGTGTTCGCGGAGATTTTTTACCGTTTCGCGGAGATTTGCGTAACGCGATTGCGCAAATTCCGCCCACCCCTAAATTGCACTCCTCTAACTACCTACACTCTTGTCTTTCACACATTCAATTACCCAGGCAGTACCTATACACTCCAGCAATCACCCTGTCACTCCCCATGCACTTCTCCAATCAGCCATCCAGCACCATGTACTAATCCATTCACTGCGTCAAATCCCAAACACTTATAACTTTACCCAGGCACTCTCCTTGCAGTACTGTAATCATTCAGTCACTTCCCAAGTACTCATGCAATGACCCAGGACATAACACATGCACTGCTGAAAACCCTTGTCCACTATGCATGCAGTCCTCTAACCACCTACAGACTTGTCTTTCACAACTTCAATTACCCAGGCAGTACCTATACACTCCAGCAAACACTCTGTCACTCCCCTTGCACTCCTCCTGTCAGCCATCCAGCACCATGTACTAATCCAAACACTGCGCCAGAACCCAACCACTTATAAATTCATCCAGGCACTCACCTTGCAGTACTCTAATCATTCAGTCAGTACCCAAGTACTCATGCAGTGACGCAGGCCTTAACACATGTACTGCTACAAACCCTTGTCCACTACGCATGCGGTCCTCTAACCACCTACACACTTGTCTTTCACAACTTCAATTACCCAGGCAGTACGTATACACTCCAACAATCACCCTGTCACTCCCCGTGCATTCCTCCAGTCAGCCATCCAGCACCATGTACCTCCAGTATGCGACAGAGAGCTGCCTTGCATAGAGGTGTTCAGAGGCCTCGCCCCTTTTTACAACACTCGGCAACGCAGCTGCGTGGCACTTACTGGAGGTACCTGGTGGGCTAGTTGGCCCCCAGGGACCCTCAGGATTGAAGAGGAATTAATTACCCAACCTAAAACGCGCCACAGGGAGTGTTTACAGACTTGTCACCGCAGGCCCCGCCCCCTTCCTTCACCATTGTGCAAATGCGCCCCCTGGCAAGTTGTAAGTTTGGGAATTAATTCCCCTTCAATACTCAGGCTTCCTGAGGGCCAACTAACCCACCAGGTACCTCCAGTATGCGCCAGGGAGCTGGGTTGCAGAGAGGTGTTCAGAGGCCACGCCTCTTTTTACACCTCTCTGCAACGCAGCTCTGTGGCACTTACTGGAGGTACCTATTGGGCTAGTTTGACCCTAGGGACCCTCAGGATTCAAGGGGACTTAATCTCCCAACTTAAAACGGCCACAGGGCGTGTTTACACAGTGGTGAAGGGAGGGGACGGGGCCTGAGGTAACGTGTGCAAACACGCCCTGTGGGGCATTTTAAGTTTGGGAAATAATTCCCCTTAAATCCTGAGGGACCCTGGGGCCCAACTAGCTCACCAGGTGCTTCCAGTAAGCGCCACTGCGCTGCGATGCAGAGGGGTGATGCAGGCCGTGCCCCTTTTTACACCTCTCTGCAATGGCGCTTACTGGAGGTACCTAGTGGGCTAATTTGATTCTAGGGACCCTCAGGAATCAAGGGGACTTAATCTTCCAACTTAAAACAGCCACAGGGCTTGTTTACACAGTGGGGAAAGGAGGGACAGGCCCTGAGGTGACATATGCAAACACGCCCTATGGCGCATTTTAAGTTGGGAAAATAATTCCCCTTCAATCCTGAGGGCCCATGGGGGCTAACTAGCCCACCAGGTGCTTCCAGTAAGCGCCACTGAGCTGCGTTGCAGAGAGGTGGTCCAGGCCGTGCCACTTTTTACACCGGAATGCAGCTCTGTGGCGCTTACTGGAGGTATCTAGTGGGCTAGTTGGACGCTAGGGACCCTCAGGATTCAAATGGACTTAATCTCCCAATTTAAAATCGCCACAGGGCATGTTTACACAGTGGTGAAGGGAGGGGACGGGGCTTGAGGTGACGTGTGCAAACACGCCCTGTGGCGCATTTTAAGTTGGGGAAATAATTCCCCTTCAATCCTGAGCGACCCTGGGGGCCAACTAGACCACAAGGTGCTTCCAGTAAGCGCAACTGCCCTGCATTGTAGAGAGGTGGTCTAAGCCGTGCCCCTTTTTACACCTCTCTGCAACGCAGCTCTGTGGTGCTTACTGGAGGTACCTAGTGGGCTAGTTGAACCCCAGGGACCCTAAGGATTCAAGGGGACTCTTTCCCCAACTTAAACAACCACAGGGCGTGTTTGCACACATGTCACCACAGGCTCCCCCCTCCCTTCACCAGTGTGCAAACGCACCCCGTGGCATGTTTTAAGAGGTAGTTTTAATCCCCCTGCCCTAATATGTACTAGGGGCTTACAGAGGAGGTCATGCTAATCGCAGGGGTACTCCAACGCATAGTGTTCCCTTCTGTATGTAGGTGTTTTCACTGTATTCTAAGTGCCTTTTAGCATACCACTGGCTCTGGACCTGGTTAGTCAGAGTCAGTTACCACCAGTACCCGTCTGAAAAAGTTGTGGGCACAGGATGATTTTGCAACAATGCCTCTTTCTGCTCCTCTGTTTGTTCTTTCTGCACATTATCCTTCTTCCTGCACTTTTCTTCGTCTTTGAGGACTTCTGTTGCTTCTTTCTGCACTTCTTTTTTTTCTTTCTTTGCATTTTTTCTTCTTTCTTCACATGTCCTATCTCTGTAGGCATAGTTAGAAACTAGCATTTATAAAACCTTTGAAATTCACTCAAAAATCCATAGGTTTCAGGCACGTTATAGTTAGGAATTAACAATTAAAAAACCTTAGAAATGTACTGAAAAAACCATAGGTTTCAGTCACTTTATAGTTAGGAGTTAGCATTTAAAAAACATTAGAAATTCACTGAAAAAATCACAGGTTTCAGGGGCGTTATAGTTAGCTGGACATTTCACTTGTACAAAACCATTGAAATTCCCCCGTTATAGCTAGTTCAGCTAACTATAACTCGCGCGCCCGCAATGCACTGCTGATGACGTCACATATTACATCACTGATGACATCTCAAATGACATCACTGATGACATCACTGATGACATCATCCTTGTGATAGAGTGACAGACCTCCTTTCACCCTAATATAACCTTTGATACACACATTCAAAAATAGAAACTGACATTTTCAAAACAATGAACATACCAATACCAGTTACAACAATCTATTCAGTAATTCCAAGATCTACATACACATCCACTCATTCACAAACAGTCCTATACAGTGACTCATACATGTACTCACTCATCATATGTACTCATACACCTATACATCCTGTTAAACACCGCCACTCATCCATAGAGTTACTCACACACATAGTCACTCATGCTAATACAGAATCAAACATCCATTTACTTGCATATACAGTTATGCACACACCACCACACTTACTTCTACAGAAACTTACACATACTTTGTCTTTTAAACAATCAATTATAGAAACACATACTTATTCATACAGGAACTCTTCCAATCTCTCACTCTCACATATACTCACTTATATACACTAATACACACGTATACTAGTTTAAAATATATGTAGTTACTTATAAAGACACTATTGAGACAGTCATTCACTCACTAACACACCCATACACACACTCATCCACCAATACAATCCTGCACACATACTGTCTTCAACACATACAAACAGTGACACACTCATTCATGCATCTGTGCACTAACTAATACCCCCATTGAACCATACAGACACTCATACTGATACTCGAAAAATCAAGCAATAACCCATATAGACAATCATGCAGCTACTCACCAACCCATGCAGTCACTTATACACAAAGTGAGAGACTCATACAGATATTTACATATTTAAACATTAGTCACTAACCCATGTATTCACTAAGATACACTTAATCAGTCCGTTATACAATCAATTTTACAACAAAAAATCATCCATTTAGACATTATATATATCCATTTATTGTTCCATCGACCTTGAGATATACATATATAAAACATATTTAATTTTCTGAAAAACACACATTCACTGGATGATGTCATCAGTGATGTCACTTGAGATGTCATCAGTGATGTCATGAGTGATGTCACTGACCATGTCATGAGTGATGTAATATGTAACGTCATCAGCAGTGCATTGCGGGCGCGCGAGTTATAGTTAGCTGAATTAACTATAACGGGGGAATTTCAATGGTTTTGTACGAGTGAAATGTCCAACTAACTACAACGCTCCTGAAACCTATGGTTTTTTCAGTGAATTTCAAAAGTTTTTTAAATGCTAATTCCTAACAATAACGCCCCTGAAACCTATGTTTTTTTCAGTGAATTTCAAAGGTTTTTTAAATGCTAGTTTCTAACTATGCCTACAGAGGTAGGACATCTGATGAAAGAAGAAACAACGCACAGAAAGAAAAAAAGAAATGCAGAAAGAAGCAACAGAAGACCTCAAAGACGAAGAAAAGTGCAGGAAGAAGCAAGACATGTGAAGAAAGAACCAACAGAGGAGCAGAAAGAGGCCTTGTTACAAAACGTTGCCCACTACTTTTTCAGACGGGTACTGGTGTTAACGCACCCCGTGGCGAGTTTTGAGTTGGGGGATAAAGTCCCCTTGAATCCTGATGGTCCCTGGGATCCAACTAGCTCACCAGGTACCTCCAGTAAGCGCCACAGAGCTGGGTTGCAGAGATGTGTAAAAAGGGGCGTGGTCTCTGAACACCTCTCTGCAACGCAGCTCCCTGGCACATACTGAAGGTACCTGGTAGGCTAGTTGGCCCCCAGGGACCCTCAGTATTCAAGGAGAACTAATTCCCCAACTTACAACTCGCCAGGGGGCGAGTTTGCACAATGGTGAAGGAAGGGGGCGGGGCCTGAGGTGACATGTCTGCAAACACGCCCTGTGGCACGTTTTAATTTGGGGAATTAATTCCTCTTCAATCCTGATGGTCCCTTTGAGCCAACTAGCCCACCAGGTACCTCCAGTATGCACCAGGGAGATGCGTTGCATAGAAGTGTTCAGAGGCCACGCCCCTTTTTACAACACTCTGCAACGCAGCTCCGTGGCGCTTCCTATGGGAAAATTATTTTTTTACCACTATTTTTATAATTTCTCAGGAACTACGGAACAGATTAACACCATTTAAAAACAATTGTGCTTTCTGAACCAACAGCTATGTTTTTGCATAATTTGGTGTAATTCCATTCAGCAGTTCGGGCTGTAGCCGTGTCTAAAATTTCCTATGGGAAATAACATAGGGAAAAGATCTTTTGGGACCCCATTTTTTCTCGGTCCCCGCTTGACGAATCACCCCCAAACTTTCAGTATAGGAGCTGACCGGAACGGGCCATTAGTTTTGAAAATTTTGCGAAGATTCGTCAACCGGCGCTAAAGTTAATGGGAATGGAATGTTACGATTTTCCTATGGATAATAGGTCCTAACTATAACTACCTACTGGCGACCGCCAGTAGGTAATATAGATCTATATATATATATCGAGAGGGAGTTATATAGATATATATAGAGAGTCTCTAAGTGTTCCCTGTTAGGTCCTGAGGATCTTGAAAGTGTATTCCTGTGTAGTTTAAGCAACAAAAAAAAGTTTGGGACGTTTTTCAAAATGTTTGCTCCAGAGGTCAAAGTGAGCAGTCAGTGAAAAGTGTCCAACTGGCACTTCCACAGTGTTGGATTCAATTTTAGGTTAGTGGAAAAGAGATACCCATGAAAATAAAAAAGTTGCTCTTCAGATTGCTACTTAAAAACACTGTCAAAACTCTCTACTTACAGCCCCTAACAGGAACAATCTACTTGGTCTATTTGATGCACTGTGAGTCCCAAATTGTGCCTGATCTACCTTGACGTTTGAGTACCATTGTCGCTTTGCACTTTTGGCACTATTTTAACTAAAATCTTCACAGATTCTTATCGCTGGTTCTGGTTATTGGATCTTTGTCACTATGGTGTCATTTTGCGTGCTGAATATTTCTCTATTTTTATACATTGGAATGGAATTGATTGTGTTTTCTTTTTACTTTTTACCTGTTTTGGTGCAGTTCTGTAAGTTAAGCCTGTACACTCAGTGCGATCGCTTTCACGACTTGAGCTAAGGTGTATATTACTTGAAACCTTTGGTTTACCTAACATGTTAGCTACTTTATTACTTGTGGTAAACTACCATCCACCCCAACTAATAATTCACTTGCTCACAATGTTCCACTGTTTGTGTTGGTTTATTCACCTTACCTCATACCAGTGCTGTCCCATGTTTCAGATATCGTTGGTTATCTTCCATTCTGCAACACAGACTCTGCTATGTTCTACTCCATAGATATAAGTGAGATATCACATGATTGTTTCTGCAACTTGGCTACTCAATGGAAACATTACTTATCATGAGACAAGGAGGTGTTTTAATTTCTCCCACCTAGGACTACAAGCTTTCTATGCACCTTTCTAGTCTAAAGTTCTTAGGTCAATTTACTTACCAATAATCTCATAAGAAGCCAATACAACAGTTTGAATTTACTTCCCTGAGATGGATGCCACAGTTTGTCAGCCGTTTATCCTAGACTATAAAACCCTCTGCTAAACCATCTCAATAATGTATATTCTTATAAACAAACGTTGTTGCTTCATGAGTATATCACCTTGTCAGATATTTCCTGTCATGTGGTTTAAATCCTTATACCCCTTAAACATAAACCTTCCCACATAAAAAAGGCAAACACAATAATATATAAAGCTATTTTTTTGCCACTATACCCTTCATATATGCCTTGTCCTGAACAACTTAAAAACAAGTCGTCATCTACGATATTCTTCTACTTCTTCTCAGACGCTCTATCATATATTTTTATTATCAAACGGAAAATGTATTTCACTATTCCAGCTTTTTCCTGCTTAATATAGTCATCAAACCAGGATGCATGCTGTGGTGTCATTTCCCTTGGTTTCAAGTGAAGTGGAAACACATTAAAATGAGGTCAATGTCTCTTCTTTGAAAATCTCCTTGCTGCATGGAATAAAACTGGTCAGTGATGGGACCTCATTCAAGATTACCAAATTAATAAAATCCTCCTTTAATACTGTGACATCATTACACTGTAAAGCCCAACATGACCACATAGCCTTACCAGTTTGCATCTCTTTAATACCAACTGCTACTTTACATACTTATTTGAGTATTTAATATATTTATTTTTTCCTGTGTTTCATTGCTGAATTTCTTCACAGCTTTTTCAGAAATACTGAAAGTACTGATCTGGGCCTGTATTATAATGATGGTGCAATGTCCATGTGTGTGCCAAGGCACACCTTAAAACATATGTACCGGGTGCAAACAAGAAAAGTGAACCCTATCATGGTGAATGTGCTGCCATCAGGGCATCCATGAAGTTGAGCATGACTGGGCATGATGTTGAGCATCACTGGGAGAAGCACATTGAAATGAAATGCGGAGGGCTGCTTCAAAGCTGCTCTGTGTTTCACATTGCAGGTGGCTCCCGACTGCACTTTTTAAAGGGATTGGAGATCCCCTTGCAGGTGGGTGCAGTGAGTGACTGTCACTCACTGTCAAGGGCCTGTCTGGGGGATCCATGGACCTCCACTCCATAGGACTGCCTTTAGATGGCATACTGAAAGTGAGCCACCATTTGTGGCACACTTTCAGTGTGCCTTGTAAAAACATGTTTGCCTCTGTACCTATTTCCACAAAACAGCACAGGTGCAGAGGCAAGGGGTTTCCCTTATCTGCATGGAACCACACCCCCATCCAAATTAGGGAACGCTCATCTTAACATAGCACTGGTGCTTTATATGCACCAGCTCTATCAGTATTGCAGAAGAGGGCGCATAAGCATCTGTGGACCATTCTGTAATACAAAGGTGTCACAGGGGAGCACAAAGCAGGCACATATGCCTGTTGCGCTCCAAGGCTACTGTCTGTAATATGGTGATAGGGATCAGGGTATCTAAAATATGCCCACTACCACGGATAGAGTAATCACACAGTTACACGCACATACATTCATCATACGCTAGGGCCCATTTCACTAACACACGCTCAAATACTCTACCAGCAATAAACCTGTGGAAAGAAAACACCTAAACACCCTGCATCGATATCAGGTCGATTGGATCTGGTTTTGTGACTGTCCTAATGAATAACATAATCTACACAACATATACAATAATGATCAGAAATATAAACCCAATAATTGACAAGAAAGAAAATTCAACACCATGTTTAAAATTATATTGCTTTATCTCAAATTAGTCAAAGTAAATCAATCAGAATAAATCATTTCTCATAGTTACCTATTCTAACTAAGTGTCAGAACGGGTCAGGACAAGTCTCTCGGTAAAGTCTCTCAAGACGAAGTCCCTCAGCATCGATCCTCAGCAACGCAGATTCACGCGGCAAAGGCAAAATGGCAAGTGGCAAAGCCCTCCCTAAGCTAACATTTTTTATAGTAAAAATTACAATGGAAACACACATAAAGTTTGCAATATACACTGAATCACTGAGCAGAGCGAGAAGGAAGAAATGTAACATTGCTACATCTGAAAATCTCCGCTCAGGAAAAGTCACAAGACGGAAACTACGGAACAGGAACCAAGAAAATAAAACATGTATCACATTAATCCGGCTTCTCCTCGGCTATCGAGCCACAGTTCAGAGTTTCCCTCTAAGGCTCCTTAGTTTTTCAAAATTGCCAAGGACACTTTCACTTCTCTTGGAGAACTCCCAAAACTGCTGCTGTCCTCATGGAAAGTTTCTCAACATGGACCATGGTCAGTTAGCTTCAAGACCATTTCCAGCAGGGGTCTCCCTCGTCTCAGTTTTCACATATTCACTCGAGGCCAGGCTCACAAAATCAGCCATCATGGACTAGGCCTCCATAGGCCACAATAGACCATCTCAATTAAAAGAAATAAAAACAACGTTACTACAGCATAATGATTAAACAGTGTTAACCCCACTAATACCCTTATGTGTATGTATTTATCTAGCTTTTGCAACATAAAAAAAACATTAATTCAGACAGCGTTTTGTGCTCAAAATAAACAGCACACAGCAACGTTTAAACATGAAAACTTGCACGTTATTTTTTAGAAAACAGAAACAGTACACGCATGCTAACCCTCGTGTAACTTTCTCTTATGTTAAGACAAACGGATTGATTAATAAAAACACACTTGCACAAGACAAATAATTAATTGTTATTCATTAATAATTAATAAAACGCATAGACATACTAGAGCTTCAAAAGCCCCTGAATTTTCTAAATGAAAACTCTGCTCCAGCAATCCCCCCTTTGGTGATTTTATCACCAAATAAACCCAAAAAAAAAATTAATGAAAATTTAGTCCCATTTTAGGAGAAATCAGAAATGTCTTTTCCCCTTACACAACATTAAACACCAGTCACTCTTTCATCATCCCTTTTTGTCTCTAAGTAAACACTCTCCCTCAATTCTTCTAGTTCAATTTCTTGAGGTTCTCTCTTCAACCTCTTGTTTTTCTTTTCCTTATTCAATTTCTTCCTCCCTCCCCTGTTTTTACAACACACACACACCAATCTTATTATTAATAAAGCCACAATTATACAAGACAAGGGAAACAATATTCTACCTATAATAGTACAATAAAATCCTTAACAGCTATCATCTTATTAGCTATTTTAGTCCACAAATTCCCTGTTTCAAGTGGTACTAATTCTTCATGCAAATCAGTAATCAGTAATATTTCTGATATAGACCTTTAGGTCTCTGCTTTCATCAGGAATGTAAGTGCAACAATGTTGAACTTTCAATATTCCACAAACTCCACCCTCCTTGGCCAATAGAATATCAAGGGCAAGTCGATTTTGCATAGACATGGCACGTACGGCACTTAATTCCGTATTCACCAAAAGAAACCCTCCGTCGGTATTTGTCGATAAGCGATCAACCACTGTGGACAGTTTCCGAATTCCATAAGCATTTAAAGAAATTCCCACTGCTGGAATCAAAACCCCAAAAATATCACCCACAATTTCAGACCAAGTTTCTCTCTTAAAACGTGTTAATAAGTTAATATCTTCTACATCTCTTATTTTATCTGTATGAAAAATCTTAGGAAAAACCAGGCCCACATAACATGTGCCATACCAATGGTCCGGCAACTTGTAATAAGCCTTGTTCCCACAAACATAGTACACTCCTGGAAAAATTGTATCTTCTCCACCTCTGAAACCCCAACCTGTCGCAACAAAGTATGTATCATGGCACTCACTAGTCCCCACAAAATATGTATCATATTGGGATTTCCTTCTTGTAATGCAAAGTTTACCCTTCTGCGGTGCATCTAAAGCTAAAGTTGGACTAGCCCCATTCTTCAATTCTTTTCCCATCTCAATGTCCCAAATTGTCTCACTCACTTCATATTTTCCCGCCTTCTCATGCATGTTCACTCTCCTTTCTTCTACCATATCCAGAAAAGCTTTCTCCTCTTCTTTCAAACTGCAAGTTAAATTATTCTTAAAAATGTAATCTAATGTTAATCCTTTTTCTTCAATAAAAATCTCACCAAAAGTGTTAGCTTCTTTAGC
The DNA here is from genome assembly GCF_964204655.1 of Triturus cristatus. Lineage (NCBI taxonomy): Eukaryota > Metazoa > Chordata > Amphibia > Caudata > Salamandridae > Triturus > Triturus cristatus. Next base: position 850,692,993 of record NC_140588.1, on the reverse strand, counting down.
TGGATTCAGCTCTTTGTTCATTGGCAAGTGCCCAAAAATACTATCTCTGTTAGACATCTTATAATCTATTTTCCCTAACAAATAAAAAACACTACTTAAAATACTACAAGAAATACCATATGTAGCTGGTAAATGGTGATAAGTTACACCTTCTGAAACGGATGCAGGTAATTGCATACAAACGTAGCAATCCCTTACTTCCATTGTCTTCACATATTCATATAACAGTTTCGAAAAAACATTACTAGAAAAGTTATTAATTGACCTATCTTTGTGTGTATAAGCATTACTAATTCTAATTGGAACTACTTTTTGTGAATTCTTCTCTACATTTGTCACATTCTCTGTATGCATTCCAAACTCTACTCTAAAAGTAACTAATAAAACTAAAACACCCCATAGAAGCATTAATAATCCAGTACAACAGCAGCACATCCTACACCACCTCTTAAAGAAGGCACATCTATTTCTATTATCCTCTATGTTAGCCATTTTAGTTTAGTCTCTACTACTCCACTACTGTTTGAACTTCTTCAATTCTTCAGCAATTCTTCAGCTTTCAGTTTATCCAAATGATCTCTTTGTTCACTTGATCCAAGTGAATCCTTCTTTCACTCAGTTTGGATACTTGTCATTCTTCACTTCAATTTCTTCAACATCAAATTGTATCAGATCTCCAACGTCAAGATCCTCAGTACTCGACTCTTCTCCAATGTCAGTCAAGAGTACTTTCAGAATTTCACCAGTATCTTCCTCAACCACTTCTCTCAAGACCACTTCCGGATTATCTCGAGTCACTGTTTCTTCTTTTCCTCCTTCAGACAGTGCCACATAAGACCTTTCCTGTGATCTGTACTTTTGGTTGGGTCTTCTTACTCTTTTTATTTCCACTGGTTCGTTTGACTCCTTTGATTCTTCTCCTTCAGCTTTTGAAGTTTGACTCGAAACTTCATTCACTTGTTCAGCTTTTGATGAATTTGCTCTTATTACTCTGTATCTCAGCCTCTTAACTCTGTTGTTAGGCCAACGATCTCCTCTTAACACCTTCTTCGGCTTTATTTCTTTATTACTTCTTTCTCCAATCCAAGTTCTCTTTCTTAGAACTCGACCCTCTGTTTGTTCATCCTCATCATCTGTTTCAAGTGCCTCTTGTTTCCGTTTTCCAGCAGCTTTCTTCTTCTCCACAGATTTTTTCACCACTGTTTGAGACTTCCCTACTCCTGTCCCTCCTCGGGTCTCCGACACGCAATCTTCTTGCTGTCTACTTGTCCCTTCACCTGACTCATCAAGAATGTTCCCTACACCTCCTCGGGGGTCTTCCGCAATCTGTCCCTCTCTATCTTTTTCCGACCCTACTTCTTCAAGTATAATCTCTAGTAGTTCTTCAATCTCCTCCTCTTCTGATTCAGGAGTAGTCTCTGTGTGATTTCTCTTTTCTTTTCTTTTTCCTTCACTGCTGTTTGAAACTTCAGGCTCTCTTACAGAATTTGATCTTCTCTCTGATACTCGCAGTGATTCTCTTGAAGCTCTCTCTGCTTCTTTTCTCACTGATTCCGTATCTTCAGTATCTTCACCATCACTAGAATCTGACTCTTCAAAATACTCTTTACCAGTCCCTTCTTTCGGGTTTGGAACTCTCAGAGTATGACTTGCATGTACCCAGTGCTTCACTCCAGCACACTTTACTGCAGTCGTCGTAGTCAGAATAACTTGTCTCGGCCTTCCCCACCTTGGAATCAAGCAATTTCTTCTCCTGTGCACCTTAATCCTCACCCAGTCTCCTGGACTCAGATCATGAGCCTGCTTCTTCTCAAGTGTGGTAGCTTCTTCTCCAACCTGGTGAAACACAGAATGAACTGCGTCAGCCAGGCCTTTACAGTAATCCAAAATCATGTCATCAGTTATTGTCACCAACTTATTGACAGGCACGAATGCATGGCGCATAGCACGTCCCATGATTATCTCGTGCGGGCTCAAACCAGTAGTTCTATCTGGAGTAGATCTCATTGTCATCAGAACTAGAGGCAAAACATCTGGCCATTTCATGCCAGTGGCTAAGCACATTTTTCCAATCCTATTCTTGATCGTGCCATTAATCTGTTCAACCACACCAGAAGCCTCTGGTCGGTATGCACAATGTAGCTTCTGCTGTATTTTCAATGCTTCACAAATCAAACCCATGAGCTCATTTTGAAAATGTCTACCTCTATCAGACTCAACTGTTACTGGAAACCCGTACCTAGGAATCAACTCCCTCAACAATAATTTTGCCACTGTTAATCCATCATTTCTTCTAGTCGGGTAAGCTTCCACCCACCTTGAAAACAAACAGACTACCACTAGAACATACCTCAGTCTGTTCACTTGGGGCATCTCAATGAAATCAATCTGCATTCTTGTAAAAGGACCTCCTTCTCTGCCTATTGTTCCCAGACTCACCACTGTCTTTTTCCCAGTGTTAAATTGCTGACAAACTAAACACCTCTGACAGATACTTTCTGCAATTGTCCTAAACTTTGCATTGTACCAGGTTTGTTTGAACGACCTAACCATCGCGTCTCTCCCCAAATGTCCCTGGCCATGATACATCCTTGCCATTGACGACAAGATTGAGTTAGGCATCACTGGTCTGCCATCTCTGTAGACCCAAACATGGTCTGTTTCCCTTGGAGCACATCCTGCCTTAATCCAATCTTGTTTCTCTTCTTCTCCTGCCTCATCTTGTAACTGCTTCACTTCATCCCAGGTCTCTAGGACATTAGTAAACATCACAGAAAGAAAAGACATTTCCCCTTCTCTGTCCCTATTAATGGACTGATTTGTCTTGGCGCAGTATTGCGCAACATCATTGGCGTACCTGTTTCCAATCGTTATGAAATCCTCCCCCTGACCATGGGCAGAACACTTTACAACTGCTAACTCCTTAGGCAGCTGTATCGCCTCAAGCAATTTTCCAATCATTTCAGCATTCTTTATTGGAGTTCCACTCGATGTCAAGAAACCTCTTTGTAGCCAAAGTTGGCCAAAATCATGCACCACTCCAAATCCATACTGACTATCAGTCAACACAGTCGTCCTCAAATCTTTCCCAATTTCGCAAGCTTTTGTCAATGCTATTAATTCAGCAACTTGCGCAGATTTTACTCCTTTCAATGGTGATGCTTCCATGACCTCTGAAACTTTGCACACCGCATATGCTGCACATAGCACACCATCATCATTCCTCAAGCATGATCCATCCACAAACAACACATGATCATTCTCAGGTAAGGGAATATCCCTTATGTCTGGTCTTGGTTTTGTACAGTACTCAAGCACATCCAAACAATCATGATCATCTTCCATTTTCACACCCACATTTTCAATGTCTGGCAAAAGTATCGCTGGATTCACATTCACACATCTCTCAAGAGTCACATTTGATGCTCCCAGAATCACTTTTTCATATTTGGTCAATCGACTATGTGACATGTACTGAGTTCTGCTTCTTGTCAAAAGAATTGCCACATTGTGAGGCACGAATACCCTTACAGGATATCCCATTATGATTCCCTCACTCTGTTCCAGACTCCTGCATGTTGCAGCCACAGATTTCAGACAACCTGGTAAACCCACAGCTACAGGGTCAAGTGTTGATGAGAAGTACGCAATAGGCCTTCTCAATTGTCCATGTTTCTGGATTAACACTGAAAGTGCACATCCATTTCTCTCACTGCAGTACAGCTCGAATTCTTTTTCATAGTCAGGCATACCCAAAGCTGGAGCCTCACACATTTTACTTTTAAGCTCTTCAAATGCTGCCAATTGTTCTGCATCTAGATCCAATGGATCTGTCATTTCACTTTTTGTCAGTTTAATCAGTGGCTTTGCTATCAGGGAAAAATTAATTATCCACTGACGACAATATCCCACCATACCTAGGAACATTCTCACTTCTCTCTGGGTTTTTGGAGCTTTCATTTCTCTGATTATTCTGATCCTGTCGGTAGTCACTTTTCTCAGACCTTTTTCAATATTGTGTCCAAGATAATGCACCTCTTTCTTGCAAAATTGCAATTTGGCTGGAGATACCTTTAACCCTCCATCTGCCAGATGATTCAGTAAAGCTATGGTATCCACTTCACAAGCTTCACGTGTCTTTGATGCCACCAATAGGTCATCAATATATTGCACTAGCACTGAACTCTCGGGCATGATCAGACTTTCCAATGATCTTTTCAATAACTGATTGAATATCGAAGGACTCTCCGTATACCCCTGTGGGATACGACACCATGCTAAAATACGCTGGCCAAACCTAAATGCAAAAATCGGCTGGCTGTCATGATGCAATGGAATTGAAAAGAACGCATGACACAAATCAATCACTGTATACCACTCAGCATCATGTGGAATTTGATACAGAATCACTGATGGATTTGGCACAATAGGACAACATGCCACTACAATTTGATTAACTTTTCTCAGATCTTGCACGATCCTAAATTTCCCATTGGGCTTTTTTAGTCCCATTATCGGTGAATTACATGGACTACTCAATAGTTCTCTCAGAACTCCTTGCTGAATCATTTTCTCAATTATAGGAGTTATCCCTTCAATTATTTCTGGTGTCATTTTGTACTGAGGAATGTTAGGATATGTAATTCCCTCTTTCACTGCAATTTTCACTGGATCTACATTATTCATCAATCCCACATCCTCTCCTGTAAAATCCCAAACTGCTCTTTTCACTGTGTCTCTCAGCTCTTGAGGCAAATCCTCCGGATTAAACTCAGCAAATGCACCAATTAATTCACTTTCTCTATTTTCTAGAGTCATTCGGTAGAAAACATCATCATCTGGTGTCTCAAAAGCTATTCCATCTGGTGTACAAAAAATTGTGCAGTTCATCTTACACAATAGGTCCCTACCTAACAGGTTCACTGGACTCGTGTCACAGACAATAAATCTGTGCATGTCTGAACATTTCCCTATCTGTACTCTTACTGGTTCAGTAAGACGTGTTCTAATTTGTGTATTGGCTACACCAACTACTTGGATTGCTTCATCTGAGAGAGGAAGATTTCTAACATCTGTTGACCTCACAGTTGATCTTGTCGCTCCTGTGTCTACCAAAAAAGTAACACTCTCCTCATTTATTTTCCCATCCACAAATGGTCCTGCCTGGTCTATTTCTAGAGTTGCACCAAGTATGCACTCTTCCTCCTCTCTTCGGCACCGTCAATAATCACCCTCAGACTCACTCCCTTCACTCTTTAACAAGTACTGCTGTACTTTGTTAGAACGTCTTGGTTTGTTTACCTGCTCATCATTGTAGAATCCTGAATCCTGATTATACTTTTGTAACCCTCTATTCTGCGGCAAGGGCGGTTTTGGCTCTTGACTCTGCTGTCTCACAACTTTCTGTTGTTGCTGTTGTTGATTATTTCCTTCGTTCTGGTTCTGCACCTGTTGATTTAAAGGTTTACTCTCATTACTCACTAATGGTGGATTAGGACATTCAGATCTCCAATGTCCCAGTTGGCCACAGTTGTGACAAGGAAACTTTTTCTTCGCTTCCTCAAGACTTCCTTTTCCTTTCCCTGCATATCTGGGTCTATTTCCTGCATTATTTCCTGGATTATTCGCCTGTTCCACTAACTGTGCTTCCTGTCTTTCTGCAACTTTCACTTGTGCCCACATTGCTTTCTCTTTCAGCTTTCTTTGTTTTGCTTCAATTTCATCACTGAAGTATTTTGCATGTCTCAGAATCTCATCTACTTTTTTACTCTGCCAATCCACTGTGTGCTCACGAATTCTCTCACCAATTTCAGGTCTAAGGCCATATACAAATCTGTATACAAAGTGACTCAAATCTTTGTCACCCAGGTGTTCATCTCCACTGAATTGTTTAAAAGCCAGTATCAGCCTCTCGTAAAAAGCATGAACTGATTCTTTTGCTTCCTGTTGTGTTCGATCTATTTTAACCCAGTCTGTCTCTTTTGGAGGAACTTTACTCTTCAGGTATACCATCACCTGATCATATTTTCTCATTACTTCTGGATCTGGTGCCCCTGTTCTTGGATCTCTTGGGTACTCCTCAGTAGGCCAACTCACAACTATTTTACACGCAGTCCACAAATCTGCTGGAACAATTATATCAAACAGACTATTCAGGTCAACCCACAGTACTTTTGACAATTTCACAAACCTATCTACCTGCCTATACCACTCGACGGGCTTTTCTCTCAATCGAGGGAAATCATTCGTAAATGATAAAATATCCTGTCTGGTCCATGGAACATGTACATATCCTCCTCCAGATATTTCTCTCATAGGATAATTATCCACTGGTTTCTCCTTTTCTCTTACTGGAAATGCTGAATAAGTTGTTCTATCTACAGATTCCTCTCTTTTCTTATACCACCTATCCTTCCACTTTTCAACATCACCCCATCTTCGCAGTAATGCCACCATTTCTTTAATCTGTCCTGTTCTACCAGTAGCATTCAAATTTTCAATATCCTTCTCTGTAAAATCCATCCTATAAGTTTTCTGTAAAGCTTTCACTTTATCAATGTCAACTCCCTGCTCATTTGCTATTGTTCTTAGCCTGTCATGAGTATTCCTTGCTCTCCAGGTAATACTTTTACACATAAACATCAGCTCACCATCATGATGATTCTTCAGGATTTCTGTTGGAACTGTTCCTGTCACAAGCTCTTCTAATTCTATACGTAACCTAGCCACATCAATAACTTGTGAATCCTTATCCTTTTTCTGAAGAACCTTCATCCAATCATTCAAATCATCAACTGTTATTTCAGCAGTTTTTCTCACTGGAACCACTCTTTTCTGCGGTTCTAAAATTGGCATCCCTGAACAACTAGGTTCACTAGCATCCAATAGTTCACTACATGTGTCATGTCTGGTTTGTCTCAGGTCACTTTTCCCTGTTCTTTTATCTGAATCTCCTGAAGGACCAACTGAATTTGTCAAATCATTCCAAACATATGGAATCACCAGTCCATTTTCACCTGTCTTCTGTTTGTCAAACACGGGCATAACCAGACCTATAGTTACAGGCACCGTAACAGCTTCCAGATTTTTTGTTAACTCCCTAATTTTCTCAGTCATTTCTGTTGTCGTTTTTGCTAATTTTCCAGCATTTTCCTCACTACTTCGATTCTCTTTCTCCCTGAAAGAACTACTACTTCTTGATTCAGGTGTCACTTTTTCTTTCTCAATAATACAGACTGTATCTCTTATCGGAGAAACAACTGGTGTACTCTCATCTGGTTCTGGGCTATATGGAGGTGGTCTCTTGTAAATCATGTCATTTAAGACCTCATCATCATACTCATTAACTCCAACTGCTCCTTCTTCAATTGTTCTCATAGGATATAATCCCTCTGACATATTAACATCTCGCCATCTTTTCATCCGATCATGATGTGTTTCACGATCATGTCTCCTCCCAAACATATGTCTGTAATACCCTCCAGATCTTTGCTTTTCTCGCTCATGAACTTCTTCTTCCCATTCCACTAAAGCCTCGAACTGTGTAGGTCTTGGCTTCGGGTCCAGACGTACCATCTTTTCCCGTAAATTTCTCAACACGGCCAAATTAAATGAACCATGTTCTGGAAATGCTAGAACACCATCTTCTTTAGTATACCTAACCCAATTCTGCAACCATATACAGGTATGTAATCCATATTTCGCAACCATGAAGGATGCAGGTGTTTTCGCTGGAGGTAGCAACTCACCCTCTCTCGTTTTAACCTCTTTATCCTTGCTAAACCACTTTTTAACTTTCCCAAAGAATGTTTTTTTCTTTTTCTCCTCTTGGTAATACATTTTAGCGCTTACCAAAACTCTCTACTCTCTCCGTATTATAAATATACAATACGAGCTTCTCAACCAATAGCAGCGCGACTCACGCTAACGCACCAATCCTGGAGCGTCTACGTCACTAAACAGCTCTTCCAATCCCTGCGCGACTCACACTAACGCACCAATCCTAGCGCGAACCCTATTCTGATCCACTATCCAATCAGAGCGCGGACTTTCTGACGTCAACAGTCGCTGCAGTCGCTTGTCTCCTGTCTTCTGTCACTCGTCTACCCCTCCTTTACAAAATCTCTCAGTAGACTTTGTGTCAAGATTTCTACAAAATCTATTAGTTACAACATAAAAACATCTCCATTGTCTGCTTCGCTAACCACAGAATAGTAAAAGAGAGTCTATTTTTCAAGAGTCAACAAACGTTCATACATCTCATAACTGTTTCCTCTAGGACTTATCCAAAGAGTCTTACAATCAATAAATGTATATACATTCACGCACATTCATGCAAGAAAAATATAGTACATGCACACAGAATCCTGCTTCCCGAGAACAGCGCACAATCTGCTCCACTACAGAATTATAACATACATTAACTAAGCAACTTTGCCCAGTTCCTCAAACAAGCTCAGAGAATACCTTTTACTCCTCCCGCGATAAGCTTTAACGAAAATCCTTTACGGATCCCTGGGACTTAAGACCAGAGTTTCAAAGATAACCTTCACTACGATACACACATCCTTATATACCAGAAATATATTCTAATAGTAACATACAACAATGTCACTGATTCCGAACCCAGACAATGTGAACGCGCAACTTCAATTGTCACACGTTATTCCTTACAATCCCGTCTTTTCCGAGAGCAGCATATACCTTCCTCTGCCCTACTACGAAACTGCTACCACAGCTTCCAAGTTCCAGAAGCACTACATATAACTCAACATGACGACCTCAACATATAGTATTAGTACATATACCAATATCGACAAAATAAATCAATAATCAATAAGCTAATGTACAAGCAATCTTATCAGATCAAGACAACCATCAAAACCATCAATCTCTGCTACCAGGAAATTGATAGGGATCAGGGTATCTAAAATATGCCCACTACCACGGATAGAGTAATCACACAGTTACACGCACATACATTCATCATACGCTAGGGCCCATTTCACTAACACACGCTCAAATACTCTACCAGCAATAAACCTGTGGAAAGAAAACACCTAAACACCCTGCATCGATATCAGGTCGATTGGATCTGGTTTTGTGACTGTCCTAATCAATAACATAATCTACACAACATATACAATAATGATCAGAAATATAAACCCAATAATTGACAAGAAAGAAAATTCAACACCATGTTTAAAATTATATTGCTTTATCTAAAATTAGTCAAAGTAAATCAATCAGAATAAATCATTTCTCATAGTTACCTATTCTAACTAAGTGTCAGAACGGGTCAGGACAAGTCTCTCGGTAAAGTCTCTCAAGACGAAGTCCCTCAGCATCGATCCTCAGCAACGCAGATTCACGCGGCAAAGGCAAAATGGCAAGTGGCAAAGCCCTCCCTAAGCTAACATTTTTTATAGTAAAAATTACAATGGAAACACACATAAAGTTTGCAATATACACTGAATCACTGAGCAGAGCGAGAAGGAAGAAATGTAACATTGCTACATCTGAAAATCTCCGCTCAGGAAAAGTCACAAGACGGAAACTACGGAACAGGAACCAAGAAAATAAAACATGTATCACATTAATCCGGCTTCTCCTCGGCTATCGAGCCACAGTTCAGAGTTTCCCTCTAAGGCTCCTTTGTTTTTCAAAATTGCCAAGGACACTTTCACTTCTCTTGGAGAACTCCCAAAACTGCTGCTGTCCTCATGGAAAGTTTCTCAACATGGACCATGGTCAGTTAGCTTCAAGACCATTTCCAGCAGGGGTCTCCCTCGTCTCAGTTTTCACATATTCACTCGAGGCCAGGCTCACAAAATCAGCCATCATGGACTAGGCCTCCATAGGCCACAATAGACCATCTCAATTAAAAGAAATAAAAACAACGTTACTACAGCATAATGATTAAACAGTGTTAACCCCACTAATACCCTTATGTGTATGTATTTATCTAGCTTTTGCAACATAAAAAAAACATTAATTCAGACAGCGTTTTGTGCTCAAAATAAACAGCACACAGCAACGTTTAAACATGAAAACTTGCACGTTATTTTTTAGAAAACAGAAACAGCACAAGCATGCTAACCCTCGTGTAACTTTCTCTTATGTTAAGACAAACGGATTGATTAATAAAAACACACTTGCACAAGACAAATAATTAATTGTTATTCATTAATAATTAATAAAACGCATAGACATACTAGAGCTTCAAAAGCCCCTGAATTTTCTAAATGAAAACTCTGCTCCAGCAATGGCACCAGTTCTTTCTAATTTTTCTTCACTTGTGACTCCTATTGGTGCATCACTGTGTTTCAGGCCAACCCTACCTTCTTTCTTTCCCAGTTAATAACAGCGTGGCTGGAGCTTCCTTTATATTTGCAAGTTACATATTGAAATTATTATGCAGCTAATCTGAAACAACCAACCTCTTCTTTTGACTACTGACTTTTGTCCAATAGGTTATCACTTCGTTCATACTTATACAAGGGACTAGAGGAATATTTCAACATTTAAATATTCTGTATGCTGCTGTATGGAACATTTAGGGTCTATACCTTTACTCTTTTGCCTTTGCCAACCCACAACACATATTTATTTCCCAAGCATATTTATAACAATAAAAAAAAGTTTTATAGTCAGATCTATTTACTTACCCTTTCCGATCATTTCCAATTCGCCTTCTATCATGAGGCTGGCTTGAATACAATGTCCTGAGGTAAACAAACAATAGTTATTGGAAAACCAATAGATGAATTCGAAGTCATAAAGTAAATGATGATACACAAATAGGCGCGTGCTATGTGGAAACCATTCTAGAGAGACATGTGACGCAATTTAGATAAATATTATTTTACATTTACACCTTAACGTCGGAGCAGATTCAAATATTTTATGAATTAACGACCCTTTCCAAAAGTGCTCCCAAAAACATTTTGTAGATTCATGATTTAGTATATGTTTAACGTATAAGAATGAATGCAGAACTGTACACAGGCTACAACTCTACATGTGAAAATACCTTTGCTTGAGGCGTGCCCTATGGCAACTAAAACGCTTGCCCCCGCCAAGGTTGTAAATTAGTTCAAAATACAAAAATCAAAGATAAAAAATGGGGAAAGCTAAATAAAAAATTAAAAGAAGTCTACATCATGGAATATTAACATGAAAGGCTTGTTCATGGTGGGAGTCACTCTGGAGAATCGCGCATGCGGGGTAGGGCTTGTAGGGTAGTGACAGTAGGGCACTCGTGATGGGTGATAGAATACTCTTCCACGAGCTTCTGTGGGTAAAGCATTTGCTGCAGTTAGAGTGGCAGGGGGGGGGTCTATTTCCTGGCATCCTTGTGCTCGACAGGAATTTGAAATGTTGCCTATGTGGTATAATTTAAATTAGAGTGGACATCATCGACGCACCAGCAGTGCATTTAACATTTAATAGCAACAGTGAAAAGGCAACTTTGAGAAATCTCTGGCATAAACCTGAACGGTCAGCACTATATCATTACCGACTGTGTGAGTTAAATACTGTAAAGCGACCTTAAATTAAAACAGCTCATTAAAAAAGCTTGTGGAAGGGAACTTCAACTAAATAATTCTACCACGATTAATGCAAAATGATAAATCTCAGCTTTTAACATGGGATAAAACTGCTTTCACTACTGTGCGAAATGTAACATGAGTCACCCTACTTTTTTAGATTAGTCATTAATATAATTGCGAACATCATTGCCTTTCCACATCCCCTCACTATTTAATGTTTTACTTATTTTGAAATAGTTTAATTAATTGTTCAGTTTGGCACATCCCTGGATATGCAGTGTTCACAGCATATAGACCATATACCCAAATATAGCAGGGGATCCAAACTTACATATATCATGTCAGAAACACCTATGAGTGTTGCAGAAAGAAACGCCTGGTTCATTAGGCCACTTTAGGAAAGAACTGTGCGGTTCGTGCGGCACGTTTTTCAGCAGACTTCCAACGGCATCAGCAGGTGGAGGGAATAAATGCGGCTCAGCCTTCACCATGGTGACACTGAAGTGCTGCTGCTGCTAGGCAACCACTTCCCCAGTCTGTGCAACTACCTCGAGTTCTCCATGCTGACATTCATGGAGGAAATGTTTCAGAGCGTGGCAAGGCAAAAAGCATTCTTGTCATCTTTGAATCCCAGCTGTCAGCGACACACCATATAACGGTTCCGACAAACGGCAGCTATGTGCACTTCTCACAGCCCAAATTCTTTCTCACCTTTCTAGAAAGGAGATTGAACTTGGAAACTGGTTCTCGGTAGCTGGTTGAGCGTTACACTGCCTTTCACAGTATCTGGAGGTGCACTTTTACAGCATATGGATTAGTTCATTAAAGAGTGGGTCTATTTTTAAAGATTTTGGCCAAGATTTTCGAAGATTTTGCCGTGAGTTTGTATCATTTTTTTCACGCAGACGCGAAGCAAAATTATTTCTGGTATTTGAGGTTGCTTTGAAAAAAACAAAAAAATAAAAAAAGTAACACAACTCAGCACATTGTGCTGCCTTGCATTACTTTGCATCAGGTAGGCGTTCTGTGGTACTGTACGGGCGTCCCGTGCATCCACCCATGGATACTGATGCAAACCCATATGTTCAAAGAATTTAGACTTGGGTTTGCACCAAAATGGCCACATGCCTTGGGTTGGCGTAACAAAGAGAAACATCTTCATTTCTCCTCATTATCCTCCTGCAGCACACATGCAAAAAGTAAATAGCCCCAAAGGATTTTTTTGTGCAGAAAGATACCAGATTCAGCACAAAAACTATCCTGACCTTAACAAAGATACCCATGCGCTGTGGAGCAAGTGTGTCTGCGTTCAGGCTTGGGAACCGTAAGTGGACTGGTGAATGGAGAGAGCAGAACTGCACCATTTATTATAAAATATGGCAGAGTTCTGTTCTCCTCATTCATGTAACACAGTGCAGCAACTTCATTTGCTGAGCTGCTTTCATCAAGTCTGAAAATGTGACCCTAAAACCGACCCCAACCTAGGACTAATATTGGATGGCAATTACACACTAGGTAAGTGTTAATTGGACTGTATTTGGCATTTATCAGGTGTGAGAAAACACCAACTGTGGGCATCTAGTCACTCGAGACCGGGTCAAAGTCTAAAAATATGAAATACTGAGCTTTAGCATGAGTTGGATACAGGAAGTAGATTGGGCATGGTTGGTGCTTACCTTTGGACTTGTGAGACATTTGAATGAAAATGTTCTGAGAAGGTAAAGCTCAGGTGGGCAAGGTTGTTGGCGATGTCTTAGCAGAAGGCGTTGTCATCAGGGAGCTGCTGGACGAAGATGCTGTGAAGATTTCTACATTTGGACTCTTTTCTTGAAACAAAAATCCCCAGTGGGATGAGGCAGAATGGTGTGTCTGGACCATATGGAATCGTCAACGTTTCGATCCTAACAACGCATTGTTCGGTTGTCAAACGGGTCGCTGATCATGGCGATTAAATTGTGTATTGCCTGGACTCCCGCCCGGTGAGACGGACACTTTAAACTTGCTCTCTGAAACGGGAGATTAATACAGCACCGTCACTATGGAAAGGAGATTCTCCAAGATTAACTTACCTGACTTGCCCTGAATTCCCCTGATTAATACAGACCTCTCAAGACAACTCCATATCGCCCGATGAGTGTGTTTCCATCACCTGTTGACAACCAGGCTGCCCTAATTTCTGAAGGACGCCTCCGCTACCTAGATTGGGCTGTCTCCTTTCATGTCCTGATGAAGACCCGTTTGACAACTGAACAATACATTGTTAGGGTCGAAACGTCGATGAATCCACATGGTCCAGACACACCAAGTCTCTGGCCTGAAATCAATGAATAACTGCCTATCTACCAGAGTCATTGCGTCCCTGTAGCTCTGACCACTCTCACTCATCCTCCATTCCTTGTATAAATTGTACATATTTTCACTACATATATATGCACTGCACGTCCATCACTGAGCACCCAAATGCCACCTTGAAAAACACACCTTGCTCCATTGCACACTGTCTTTTACAGCCTTGTTGACACCTTATGGCTAGGCTGACTGTCAGTGCACGCTACATGGTTTATTGTCAGGATTATTAAGATTCACTGTGTCGATCATTCAAGCTTGATTTTGGCAGTTACTCGGTATTGACGCCTCTGGTCTAGTGACTTGTGCAGGTTAATTGTTGTTCAGTTTGCACCCATTTACGCTAGAATCACTAACTCATTCCTCTTTGCACAGAGATTCATAATTTTACACTGCCTTTTTGTTCTCCAGATCAGATAACTGCCCCAAATGATTGTTAAACAGCTCCTTGCTATGTACAGCCACTCTTATGATTGAGCATGGGGTTATGAACAGTTTGCAGCATACCATACTAAACACAATGGGGCTTATTTAGAAGAGGCCTGCACCACTAGAGCATCACTTTTTTTGATGTTCCGCTGGCGCAGGCCTCTCAATCATATCAATGAGTGATGCAAACCCTCTCTATGTTGCTTTGCGTGGCCTCATATAGATGGGGTAAGGCAAGGTAGCGCATACCACTGCATTGCCTTACTCAGTGTCAAGGAGGCGTTACATGGGCGTTGTGGTGGGTGTTCCACCCAGTGGTTTTTACACTGCACCATATTTACAAAGTCAAGTAAACCTGGGGCAGCGCCAAAACCTAACACCTCCTCAGAGCAGGTGTAACGAGGGGAAACGTTTTAATTTCTCCTTGTTTTTCCCTCTTTCCTTGTGTCCTGCATTCTGCAGCACACTTAGAATGAGGATAACGCCTCTCAGAATTGTTGTGTGCATGGAGGCGCTCCTTCCTGCAGAAAAACAATCCTGCCAACATCGCAGACACCCTTGCAAGGGGGCCCACATTGGTGCTAGGCACAACATTGTGCACTGTAAGTACGATGCACTCCTGCCCTTTCAAATTGGGTAGGACAGCACAGCAAAAAGACTTGCGGCACTGCCCAACGCCAGTTGCTTTATAAATGAGGCCCAACGTGTCTCCTTTATGTTTAGCATACACATGTATTTCTCTGTTGATCAGTGCATCCTCTGCATCAAACTTGTGAATTACTAGCACTCAGTGTAAAGCACCAAGACGCATTTGGGTTACCATGACTACTATAAACACGTATACAAATGCAGCATAATGTGGGACTGTGACCTGGCCAATGATGCTGCAAATGTTATTTAAAATAAAAATGTATTATATGTGCCGATATTTAATTACTTGCTGCAAATGCACCAATTGTATCATTATTGCTATTTGCATATTGGCCACTGACCTCAGAGATGTAAGTTCCGTATTTACAGGTGGAACAATGGCGCAGATGTAGGTGCAGCATTCTGGGATACGCAGAGTCCTTATCTGGTATGGATTTGATGTGTTCACCACCAGAAAGGAAAACTCTTTATAAACACACTCCGTTTTCCCAGTATGTTTATTCACCGAAACTAACCCTCGAACTTTATCAAGTAAAATGCAAGCAGACTTTTGTTGAAGTTCTCATTCAAATGCCTAAATGTATATATTGCCATTTATCTGATATGTCTTTCTATTCCCTGTTGGTAAAACACGTTTCCAAAATCTGTTCGTGCTCCAAGCATCTGATGGAGGTAGGCGCAGGAAGTGTAACTGCAAAGCGGGAATGTATTGGTAAAGATTAGCTAGATAAAAAGGACCTTTGTGAGTTTTTTAGTTAAAGAGATTACAATTTCTTATTCAAATGCAGTTTTGTCGATCCAGTTAGTACACAGCTTAAGTGGAATTTTCCATCGTTTCATTTATATTTTCAAAATATTAATCACATACTAATGTTAATGTACAATTTTAAATCCACATTTGTCAGCCAGCTAACGTGTTATGAGATGCCATTACATATCTAGGCTGCCAGATATCTTCTCTTAGCAAATTTACGTGAATTATTTCTCTTAATCTTCAAGAGACAAGAATATGTTTTTTATGGCAAATTATTCATAGATGATGGGCGTAATGTTTAAGTAGCATTCACGCTTGAAGTGCCTAATGTTTAGAACAATACAGCTGATAGCATGCCCACTATACAGAATGCATTCCTCATGGATTTGCGCCTCCCAGCTTTACACATTCAAAGCTTCTCAGCTGTCAATCAGCCTCAGACCTTGCTGCACAACAGACTTTAGGACCATCCAGGTTATGGTCTAAACCTTGCTCATCACAAGCGCTGTCTTCAGTGTTCCTTGATCTCTCCTCAGCACCATCCTCCCACGGTTAATGGCTAGAGCGGTCGACCTCTAAGCTGGGGAATCAGGTTCGAGTCTCGGCAGGAACACTCAACATCCTGTGATTTTGGGCAAATCACTTAATCTCCCCGTGCACAACAAAAATGAATCTGTCCGTAGGTTAGGTAACTGGTGCTCACGTAAAGTGCTCTGATGATACCTTTGGGTTGAGTTTGTGCTATATAAAACTCCACACCCCCAAAACAATAATCTCAATCCATACCCAGGGGTGCCTGCCGCCATCGAAAATATTTCAGTTGTCAATCAGACCTTCAATGTTCTGGGGGAAATTTACAAAATTATTCATCGCATGGTGAGGTTTACATGGAACTTTTTAAGGGGAAGTTGAAAAAAAGCACATCTGGTGAATTTTTTCAGAATGTAAGACTCTCTGTGTTTCCTATTGAAATGCCATGCAGTGATTGCCTGCCCATAAGGGTCACAAAAGGGGAAATACAGAAAAGGGGATACCAGATATGAGCCACAATATAAACAATTTATTGGTGCTAAAGCGGGGGGAGGGGTGGGGGGGTGTTCTTGTGTGTAAGGAACTGGCGCCTACTGCCCCGGTTACTTACCGGTAATCTTCATTACTCCGAGTCCTAGTCTTCCTCGCCACAGTAATATATATGAGCCTCCGGCTCCACACAGAACTCCAAGTAAATAAAAGAGCAGCGCTCTAGACTCCCCTCCCCCCTCCAATATGGCCCCCAGTGGCTTCAGCCAATCCTATAAAAGGATACAAACAAACCAGCTCGATCTGATAACCAAGCCGCAGACATAAAGCCACCACCAGGGCCGGGAGGGAAGGGAAACTATACTGTGGCGAGGAAGACTAGGACTCGGAGTAATGAAGATTACCGGTAAGTAACCGGGGCATTACCTCCTCGTCCAGTCTTCCTCGCCACAGTAATATATATGAGCCGATACCAAAGCAATCAGCTTCATGTAAGGAAAATAGACCACACCAATAGTGCAATGAAAAACACAATTTAATATACAGAGGCACCGCAATCAAAAGAAAAACCTCTCAAGTCACCCCCGCAGACAGAACAGAAGAGGCAAATGAAACAGAACCCCCACCCCCAAGCTGGAGGCGGTAATGGGACATGAATGTATGAGGGGAAGACCAAGTAGCAGCCCTGCAAACATCCTCCATGGACACCCCTTTGAAGGAAGCCCAAGACACAGCAACAGATCGGGTGGAAAGCCCCTGAACAGGAAGTGAGGGAACCTCAGAAACCGAAGCATACGCCAACATAATGGCCTCCTTAATCCAGCGACTGATCGTCGAGAGGGATGGTTTCAGGCCCTGACGCGATAAACCATAATTCACAAATAAGTTGTCCACTTTGCAAAAGGAAGAAGTGCGTGACAAATAGATCAATAAGGCACGATGAACATCCAAGAGGTGCAAAAGGGATTCCTCAGCCGAGGAAGGATCAGGACAAAGAATCGGAAGAACCACTTCAGCAGACCTGTGAAAATAAGAATCCACCTTAGGAATAAATGTTGGATGAGGTCGCAAGACCACACGGTCTGATAATACCAAGAAGAATGGGGCAGAACGAAGGAAGGCACCCAACTCACCCATACGTCTAGCAGAAGCAATCGCCACAAGAAACACCACCTTGATTGTTAAAAACTTTAAGTCCACCGACTCCAATGGCTCGAAGGGAGCCAACTGTAAGGAACGCAAAACCAAAGGCAGGTCTCAAGGAGGAGGACACATGATAGGACGGGGGCGTGTGAAAGAGAGAGACTTAAAAAGTCTAGTAACCAATCGCGAAACAGAAAACAAAGGGAGGACATGGAATGCCCGAATCGCAGCCCACTGAGCCCGAAGAGTCGAAATGGCCAAGCCCAACACAAAACCATCATTTAAAAAATCCAGAATGCGAGCCGGGTCCAAAGAAGCCACCGACAGTTCGCGACTCATACACCAAGAAACAAAATTATCCCAGTGCCTCGCGTAATATTTAAGAGTAGAAGGCCTCCGTGATTGCTGAATGACCCCAGCCACAGTCATTGAACAACCATTTCGCATCAACGAATCCCTCTCAAGAGCCAGGCCCGCAGACCCAAGGAACGGAACACAGGCAGAGGAAGAAGAGGACCCATTAGAGGATAAGGAATAAATGGCAAGGCCCACCCCGGAGACACAGCCAATTCCAACAGCAGGGGATACCAAGGGCGAGGCATCCAACCCGGAGCAATTAGAAGCACAAAGGATCCCTCCCGCTTGATCTTCTGCAAGACCGCCGGAATCAGGGGAACAGGCGGAAAGGCATACAACAGACCCGTCGGCCAAGGGAACGACAGGGCATCCACTCTCCAGGCATCCCGGCAAGGCATAATCGTGCAAAAGCAACAGATCTTGGCATCCTCCTGGGAAGCAAACAGGTCCACAATCGGATAGCCAAACATCCTCTGCAACCTCCTGAACATCACATGCGTCAGTGACAAAGACCCCATGGAAGGAAACACCCGGCTCAGACAATCCGCCACAGTGTTCTCCGCGCCCGGTAGGTAAATGGCAGAGAGAGACTCCAGATGCACCTCCGCCCAACAACATATCCGACGGCTGAGGCAACTGAGGGATCGATCCTTGCATCCCCCTTGATGGTTCACATAAGACATCACAACCTGGTTGTCCGTTCGGATCTGCACATGGTGACCCCGAACAAGATCCGAGAAATCCAACAGACCCAGAAGGACGGCCTTCAGCTCCTTGTAGTTGGAGGAACATGACAATACCGACTGAGGCCAAACCCCTGAGTCGTCGAATCCCCCAGAGCAGCACTCCACCCCAGCAGGCTGGCATCGGTAGTGACCACGCAGGTGGGAACAATCAGAAATGGGCGGCCCCTGGACAGATGATCTTCGTCCAACCACCAACTCAGGACCACCCGAACATCTTCCCACATAGGAACCAAAACACCCATATCTAGGGAACAGGGGTCCCAATGCGACAAAATGTGGGACACCACCGGGTACATGTGGAGGCGAGCCCACGGCACCGTCAACAATGACACCGACATGAGACCCTGAACCCTCAACCATAGGCTCACAGGAGGAGAAAGCCCTATCAACAGGGCACGAACAGCAGACACCAGGGACAGAATCCTGGGAGGGGGCAGGAACACCATCCCCAACTGAGTCTTGAACAGAGCCCCAATGAAAGTCAAATCCTGCGCAGGAACCAGGGAGGACTTCGGTACATTCACGAGGAACCCATGATGCTCCAGGACATGGCACACTCTCTGGACATGCAACTCCGCCTTAGAAAGAGAAGAAGCGGAAATTAAAATGTCATCCAGATAAGGAAAAACACTAATGCCCTCCCCATGCAAATAGCCAATAAGAGGAGCCAGAACCTTAGTAAAGACCCTGGGAGCAGAGCAGAGCCCAAAGGGCAGTACCTGGAACTGGTAATGACGACCCAGCACGCAAAACCGGAGAAACAGGGATATGCAGATAAGCATCTCTCAAGTCTATTGATGCAAGGAAGTCGCCATGAGAAATCAGAGGAAGGATCAATGGAAGCGAAACCATTTTGAACTTCTGGTGAGGGATGTAAGCATTCAACCACTTTAGGTCCATCACAGGCCGAAGATCCCCAGTGCGCTTGGACACCAGGAACAGGATGGAATACACACCCAACCCCAATTGATCTACGGGAACAGGAATCACCGCACCTTTGACCACCAGGGATTCGATGCCTTCCAAAAGTGCCAATCTCCTTACAGGGTCTCTGGGACAAGGAGTGGCCCTGAAACAGTCTGGGGGAGTCTGGATAAATCCAATACGCAAGCCCTCCGAAACCACCTGCAGCACCCATTCGTCCGATACAGTCATTCTCCAAGAATCCAGGAAGAAACTGAGGCGACCCCCAACCGGACCCAAACCAGGAGCGATCCAGTCATGACTTTAGTGCAGGAGTGGAGGAGGAAGATGAACCGGAGAACCGGGTTTTACCAAAAGAAGGAGCACCCCGGCCACGCCCCCTGCCACGAAAGGGCTGACCAGCCCGACCCCTCCTAGAAGGTCCAAAAGCCCGCTGAGAACCAAATGAACGGAAGTGACTCGCCCTCTCAGGAGCCAGGAGTTTACGGTCCTCCGCCATTTTCTTCACCATGTCATCCAGAGGTGACCCAAAAAGTTTAACCCCAGGAAACGGGATCTTCATCAGGAGACTTTTCTATGCAGCATCAGCCTTCCAGGAACGAAGCCACAACTGGCGCCTCGCAGCCACCGAAGACCCAGCCGCAGAAGCCGCCGCTCCTAAAGAGTCAAAGGAGACATCCGAAAGCAGCCGAACCTGTTGTTCCATCATAGCCAGGGTAGAAGAAACATCCTCTCCCTGGTCCAACAATTCCGACAGAGACTCCTTAAGCAAGGATTGTATAGTGTAAGATGAATAGGCAGCAGCCCTGATAGAAAAATTTGCAGCCGCAAAAGTGCGTTTCACTGCACCATCCACCTTACGGTCAACCGGGTCAGCAGGAGAAGAATCCTCCGAAACTACAGTCCCATGAGACGACATGCTAGCCAACAAGGAGTCAACCTTTACCGAGGAAGGGAATTTCACAGCAAAATCCTGCAGCGGGTACCTCTTACTTAAAAATCGTGGAAAGGAACCCTTGTCCACATCCTTCCATTCATTCTCCAAGACCTTCAAGACCGAAGAGTGGAGAGGCAAAGAATCAGGTTCAGGACGTTGATATTGTGCAAATAGATCGTCCTCCAGAGGAACAACAGAAGCAGGAAAGCAGGAAATTCTCGCGAATGTGACCCAGCACCTCCTTCAGGTCGGCACCCTGCACAAAGCGACCCCTGACATCAACCTCTTCCTCATTCTCAGAATCAGCAGAAGCAGCGTCATCAACCTTAGCCCTCTTCGCAGGAGGAACAGGAACCTGACCCTGTAGTGCAGCAGCCACAGCAGAATTGATCATCCGCTGTAACAAGTCCATAGACGGGATCTGCACACCAGAACCAGAAGCCACAACCAAGGGATCAGGAGCAGTATCATCCATAGAACCACGCTCCATCATAGCTAAACACAAGTGGACGATGATTCAAACACAGGCAAGAAGAAGACAACACATCTGGTATAAAAGGCCCCGGGGTTGCCAGGCAACCATACAAGCCAGTCCATGCATGCCTAAAAACAACATAAATGCCGGAAGAATAGCCGCGCGCATGCGCATAGACTGTCAGAGACCGTCGCGTGAGGTCGGAGTTAGAACCGAAAGCCGCCCCACCGCAGCTAAAGAACATGCCCAGAACCGCAGCAGAAAAGGAATGCGAGCGGGAGCTACCTGCCCCCACAGCAATCTCACTCGGTCCCTGCAGCAGGTAGGAATGCGACCGGGAGCCTCCGGCCCCCAGAGCAAACGTACCCGGTCGTGCTACGTCCGCTCAGCAGGACACGCGGTCGGGAGAAGAAACAAACAACCGCCATCAGAAACAAACGCCACGAAAGTCCGCTCAAGCAGGACCAGAGGCGTGAAGGCAGAAGAAGGGGGAAAAACAAATTTTATGAAAAACAAACTACTTCCCCCAAACTTGATACCCTAGGACAAAACGGGGCTGCTCAAGCAGGACCCCAGCCCCACTCACCTGACCAGCAGGTACACAGCACTCGGAGAAGTGCAGAAAAAAAGAACATATCGAGCTGGTTTGTTTGTATCCTTTTATAGGATTGGCTGAAGCCACTGGGGGCCATATTGGAGGAGGGAGGGGAGACTAGAGCGCTGCTCTTTTATTTACTTGGAGTTCTGTGTGGAGCCGGAGGCTCATATATATAACTGTGGCGAGGAAGACTGGACGAGGAGGTAATGAGTGTATGGATCTTCTGCTGAAACCAATCAAGCGGTGCTAAAGGTGAGGGAAAACACCCTGAGCCCTCAACAGAGACCCTGGGGTCAAAGACAATTGTGTATACAAGCCTATGCACACGCTAGTTCTATTCCTATTTTCAATGAGTATACATTGTATTCAAAACAGCTTCACGAGACAGAGTGAATAATAATAAAAGTGATCCATGTAGTTGACGTGTTCTTGTTCATTTTCTTCCGAAAATTGCCCAGCCGACATGTGTTTCGTCGTAGGGGAGTACCCTTCGAGTTCCTCAGGGCTGTCAGGCTAGTAAATTCAATGTCAGCATTCTCGCCACCGGTTCTACTTCCGTTCCAGCTGGCAAAATGCTGTTGTCTTCACAACAGTTCACTGTAATCTCCGTTTAATATATATTGTGATATCTTCTGTTATTTTAAATGCTTGGAATATTGCGTTGATCCCTTCCAAATTTCGAGGGTTGCGATTCCTGTATGAAATCATCGATCTGCACCCTTTTACGGGTACCTCAGCGACCATGCTGGCAATGAGATCCCTGCCCCGTGACCCTCTCAATGACCCAGGACATTGAATTTACTAGCCTGATATCCCTGAGGAAGTCGAAGGGTATTGCCCTACGATGAAACACGTGCTGGCTGGGCAATTTTCAGAATAAAAAGAACAAGAAAACATAAGCTACATGGATCACTTTTATTATTATTCACTCTGTCTCGTGAAGCTGTTTTGAATACAATGTACACTCATCGAAAATAGAAATAGAACTGGCGTGTGCATAGGCTTGTTTACACAACAATTTATTGGTGATGACATACTAATTTTAGAAATGATGGCGAGTTCAAAGGTGGTCTAACCCTGGGTAAAATGCTGATATGCTGCTGGACAAGACAAAAGGATTCTCTTTTCTCAGTACTCCAAGCTGGTCTATGAAGTTTATTTGAAATGGGCACAGTAATTTTACCAAATGCTTCTACAATTTTGATATGATCTTTCCCCCCCACTCAGTACAAATCACAAAGGACTCCCATTGCTCAGAGACAATGGTTCTATATAAGAAGGGTTCATTAATACCAGATCATTTGAGAGCAGCAGGATTACTTTCTACACACTTAATTAAAGGTGCTTGCCCATGAGACTTACCATGAGACTCTCCACTTTTACAAGAGATATTCAAGGTCAGGACTAAAGCAGCATGATTCCTACGAACAGTACAGAATGTTTCATAATCTATAATCAACAATAAATCATTGGCAGTAACAGGGATATGGTAAATAACAGAGCAATACCCGTTACCAACAAAGGCTGGCATATCAATTGCATCTTCCTTCAGATTCTGGGCAACAATTCCCATGTTACACTGATATATTACTTAGTTTAAAATAACTCATAGGGATCATGTGTAAAATGTGATTGATATGCCCCGGAACAGTCCATATAACCACAAACAACATTATCATTAGTCTGACATTTTTTATTCTCCAACCCAAATATACAAGGGATCTAGAGGTAACTGGTTTAAAACACTCTCAAGGTATTTTCTTAATTTCATTGCAACTCTACCTTGAGCATTATTAAAAAGATTAATATAATAGTTAATCAAAGGGGCATGGCCTGACTGAGCACCAAGATGGTGGCTAGATCGTGGAGCTCCCGAGCGGCCGCGCTTATTGTACTACCTTCAATGGTGGTGATCTGAGTCCCTGAAAGCTGTTGCGGCCATCTGGGGCGCTAGTGGAGTGTGGCGATATTGGCGGCTATGCCCTTGCTCTCTGCATGCGACTCTCCCGCGGTGACGGCCTGACGCAGCCATCGGAGGCCCATTGGGCAAGCCTGAGGTCGGGGCCGGCCACGGCGAAGTGCGGCAGGGAAACAAATTTAGGCCAGGGCACTACTGCCTGGAACAGGGGTATGCTGGAGCAGCTGACCCCTGAGGGGCTGAACTTCGGGGGATGCGGTGAGTCATGTGCTCAGTCGCAAGCCTCCCCTCGATGCCGGGGCACCCCCTCCACCCAGATCTAGGAAACAGGGACCTCCGGTGCCCTGCATGTGGAGGGCCTAATTTGGGCCTCTTCTGTAGCAGATGGACGCTGCAGGGCCCCGGGGTCCCGTGGCGGCAATAATAGCAGTGCGGCACCTGGCCACAGATCGTGTCCTCTCCTCCTTACCTGGTTTGGGTGTGGCACGGGGGTGAGACTGACATAGCATTGGCCTAACCCTATCACAGGAGCACATTGCCAGATCTATTTGAGGCGTGTCTGGAGGCACCGGGAGGCAGAGCTAATTGGTGCCCTGTCCTGGGCCTTGCATTGGTGTGTATCGGTGACTCCCCCTTTTAGGCAGAAAGAGGCTGTTCTCCATAGCTTCTTGTGTGGCTGGACGTGTCTCTATCAATCATGGGTCATGGGGACCCAAAGCAATTGTCAGCTCCCCTTCGAGACTGCAAAGGCCCCCAGGCGAGAGGCCGGAGATGACACAGCATGAGGGGAACCACCGGATCGCACTGACCCTCCGGCCCTTAAACCTCCCGCGTTGGAGGGTGTCGCTGCCATAATGACGGAATTGTGGCCTGGCTTCAGGGCCATCAACACATGCTTTTTTGACATGGGTGTGTGTATGGTCACCATGCATGGCTGGCTGGAGCAGCATGAGGCCCAGTTGTGCACTGCAGAACAGTGCATTTCTGATATTAAAGATGTGCAAATGGTGATGGCCAAGCTCCTGGAATGTACAGAGCGCCTCCTAATAACAACGGCGGCAAAGGTAGAGGTTTTGGAGTAAGGTTGTGCTGTAACAATCCCTGGATAGCAGGTGTTGCCGAGACAACCAACACTGGCCCTATGGAGGCGTATGTGGAACGATTGCTGACCAAGCTGTTTGGCAGAGACTGTTTCTCTGCCACATTTGCTTTGGAGCGAGCTCACAGATCTTTGCTCCCAGATCGGCCCCTGGTGCTCCCCTGTGCCTCATCATAGTGCGAGTGCTCTATTATCATGACGGGACGTTTCCCTGTGGAGGAACAGAGAGGTAGGAATCCTGCAGTTTCAGGGAATGTTGCTGTCCCTTTACCCAGATTTTACGTCAGTAGTGCAGGAGGCAAGGTGCAAGTTCCATGATATCAAGCGCATTTTGAAGGATGCAAATGTTTGCAATGCCATGCTGTACCCAGCGTGCCTCCGTATCCAGCTCAACGGTAACACTTCCTTCTTTGACATGCCTGTGTACGTGGCTGACTTTTGGAAATGCCACAAATCAGAGAGAGACTCTTTCCCTGGGCAATGATCACTTACTGCTTACAGCTATATAATTGGCAGAAAGACGAAGTTAATGCGCCCAACGCTGACTCATCGGAAACTGATCCCATCAAGTTTTTTTAAGAATATGGTGACAAGAACTCTCTTTCTTCCTCTTTTCTTTTTCTCCTTGTTGTTGGTGTAATAATGGTTGTACCAGTTTATATGCATGCAGTTACACACAAACATATGAACTACTGATACAATGGCCTGCTCGGGATGTTGCTGCACCCTAGGAGATCTTTTGAAATCTTAATTCTTTTAATTTTAGATGATATGATTTGGGATTCATCGGATTCTCCTCCAACTGGCCCGCCTTATCCAAGTACTTGAGCGAAATAGCAATCGTATGGATCAAGAAGGGTCAACAACAATTCTTGGCTTCGCCTATCGGTGTCAATGAGATTGTTGAAGCGATAAACTGCCTAGATGGCTCCCGTGCCCCCGTCATGGACAGCCTCACTGGCATTTTCTACAAAACCTACAAAACACTGCTGGTCCCACATCTATTGGAAGTCTATGCTGAAGCATTGGATTCAGCTGAACTGCCTCCCACCATGAGAGAGGCAATTGTAAAATTGCTTCTCAAACCGGGAAAACTATCCGATAGCTGTGACTCATATAGGTCCCTTTCTCTTTTAAATCAAGATTATAAAATATTGGCATATGTTCTCGCAACATGAATATCACTTATAATTGGCCAGATCATTTCCCTCCTTCAATCGGGATTTGTTCCAAATCGTTCAACATCGGTGAATCTACTCACGCTAGACGCCGAGGAGGCTTTTGACTCCCTGGAGTGGGAATTCCTCCAGGCAGCTTGGCTTCCTGCAAAACATTTGCTTCTTGGTCCGCCTACTCTATACTAATCCTGTCACGCAGATAAAAATAAATGGGGTATTCTTGGATACATTTTCATTGTCACGCAGCACCATGCAGGGATGTCCACTCTTGCCCCTGCTGTTCATCATAGCAATGGACCGGTTAGTGCAACATCTGCAGGAGTGGCATCTTCAGAGGGGGATCAGATTCCATCTGGCCCTCTTCTGGCCTCCGTATACACAGATGATATTCATTTATTCATCTGGGAACCG
This sequence comes from Triturus cristatus, assembly GCF_964204655.1. NCBI lineage: Eukaryota > Metazoa > Chordata > Amphibia > Caudata > Salamandridae > Triturus > Triturus cristatus. The sequence goes on along the minus strand of NC_140588.1, from coordinate 850,666,455 downwards.
GTTTCAAATCTCTCCCCCATTATACGAGAGGTGGTGTGATTTGGGGTATTTTCCAGACTAGTAATCAACTGGGCCAAGTCAGAGGTTTTTCCCTTAACAGACTCCACAGTCCCGTTTGCACTGGACTTCCCCTTGCGCTGATGCGAGGATCCCTCAGATATCTCAGAGTGTTTCTGCACCACACGGCCTCGGAGGTCATCCGTCTTAATTATGGCCCGGTCATAGATTGACCTGCGAGGCAGATAGATCGTTGGATAATACTTCCTCTATCCATTGCCGGACAAATTGCAATCATTAAAATGGTGGTTCTGCTGAGGTTTTTATATTTGTTCTTAAACATACCTATTCCGCTGACAGTCACCTTTTTTAACACCCTTCGGGGCATGATAACCCTGTTGGTCTGGGCAGGCAGTCAAGCAAAAGTCAAATAGCAGACGCTCACTCAGACTTTTGCACAGGGGGGCTTCGGTGTACTGGACTTTTATCTATACTATCTGGTTGCACAAATACACTATGCTTATTTTTGGTTCCATCCAGATGCAAGACTGCAATTTCTGAAGACTGCATACACGCAGGCCCACCCTTATCCCCTTTCCACTATTCTCCTGCGTGGGCTTGCGAGAACCCTGGCTGAGATCCATATCTTGCAGACCACATCCTAGGCTTGGGGACGCATTCACAAATATTTGAAGACTGACCACTTGTATTCGCCGCACTTGCCACTCTTGGATAATCCGTGGCTACCCCCTACCACCGAAATTTAAACAAAGTGCGCACTCACCCGCTGTCAGCTCCAGAAAATGTGCGACATGGTCTGGGAAGGACAAATGGGCTCAGTGGCAGACCTGATGGCGGGTTGTGACATATCCATGCTGGATCGTTTCCTGGTGCACAGAATGCGAGTGTCATTGGCTACTGCACTTCGCCCTTTGGCTGTGGAGCCCCCAGAGTTCCCGCTGCTCACCACAATAATTGCGTCACCCGACAGAGCACACCTCGTTTCCCGGCTTTTTCATCTTGCTCAGACACTTTGACCTGTTGTGGGCGGCGTGGGAGGGAGATCTGGGGCACCCTCTGACTGATAAATGTAGACCTTTTGCTCTGAGCAAACGCTTTATATATCTAATAATTATAAGCATAGTCTCTTACATTTTAAATACATACATGGATTTTACGTCACCCCTGTGCTGCTCACAAAGATGGACTGCAGTAAGCCGGACACTTGCCAGAGATGTGCATTTTGAACTTCTGGTGAGGGATGTAAGCATTCAACCACTTTAGGTCCATCACAGGCCGAAGATCCCCAGTGCGCTTGGACACCAGGAACAGGATGGAATACACACCCAACCCCAATTGATCTACGGGAACAGGAATCACCGCACCTTTGACCACCAGGGATTCGATGCCTTCCAAAAGCGCCAATCTCCTTACAGGGTCTCTGGGACAAGGAGTGGCCCTGAAACAGTCTGGGGGAGTCTGGATAAATCCAATACGCAAGCCCTCCGAAACCACCTGCAGCACCCATTCGTCCGATACAGTCATTCAACAAGAATCCAGGAAGAAACTGAGGCGACCCCCAACCGGACCCAAACCAGGAGCGATCCAGTCATGACTTTGGTGCAGGAGTGGAGGAGGAAGATGAACCGGAGAACCGGGTTTTACCAAAGGAAGGAGCACCCCGGCCACGCCCCCTGCCACAAAAGGGCTGACCAGCCCGACCCCTCCTAGAAGGTCCAAAAGCCCGCTGAGAACCAAATGAACGGAAGTGACTCGCCAGGAGTTTACGGTCCTCCGCCGTTTTCTTCACCATGTCATCCAGAGGTGACCCAAAAAGTTTAACCCCAGAAAACGGGATCTTCATCAGGAGGCTTTTCTGCGCAGCATCAGCCTTCCAGGAACGAAGCCACAACTGGCGCCTCGCAGCCACCGAAGACCCAGCCGCAGAAGCCGCCGCTCCTAAAGAATCAAAGGAGACATCCGAAAGCAGCCGAACCTGTTGTTCCATCATAGCCAGGGTAGAAGAAACATCCTCTCCCTGGTCCAACAATTCCGACAGAGACTGAAAATCCTTAAGCAATGATTGTTTAGTGTAAGATGAATAGGCAGCAGCCCTGATAGAAAACTTTGCAGCCGCAAAAGTGCGTTTCACCGCACCATCCACCTTACGGTCAACCGGGTCAACAGGAGAAGAATCCTCCGAAACTACAGTCCCATGAGACGACATGCTAGCCAACAAGGAGTCAACCTTTACCGAGGAAGGGAATTTCACAGCAAAATCCTGCAGCGGGTACCTCTTACTTAAAAATCGTGAAAGGAACCCTTGTCCACATCCTTCCATTCATTCTCCAAGACCTTCAAGACCGAAGAGTGGAGAGGCAAAGAATCAGGTTCAGGACGTTGATATTGTGCAAATAGATCGTCCTCCAGAGGAACAACAGAAGCAGGAAATACCAAGTTCTCGCGAATGTGACCCAGCACCTCCTTCAGGTCGGCACCCTGCACAAAGCGACCCCTGACATCAACCTCTTCCTCATTCTCAGAATCAGCAGAAGCAGCGTCATCAACCTTAGCCCTCTTCGCAAGAGGAACAGGAACCTGACCCTGTAGTGCAGCAGCCACAGCAGAATTGATCATCCGCTGTAACAAGTCCATAGACAGGATCTGCACACCAGAACCAGAAGCCACAACCAAGGGATCGGGAGCAGTATCATCCATAGAACCACGCTCTTTCATAGCTAAACACAAGTGGACGATGATTCAAACACAGGCAAGAAGAAGACAACACATCTGGTATAAAAGGCCCCGGGGTTGCCAGGCAACCATACAAGCCAGCCCATGCATGCCTAAAAACAACATAAATGCCGGAAGAATAGCCGCGCGCATGCGCATAGACTGTCAGAGACCGTTGCGTGAGGTCGGAGTTAGAACCGAAAGCCGCCCCACCGCAGCTAAAGAACATGCCCAGAACCGCAGCAGAAAAGGAATGCGAGCGGGAGCTACCTGCCCCCACAGCAATCTCACTCGGTCCCTGCAGCAGGTAGGAATGCGACCGGGAGCCTCCGGCCCCCAGAGCAAACGTACCCGGTCGTGCTACGTCCGCTCAGCAGGACGCGCAGTCGGGAGAAGAAACAAACAACCGGCATCAGAAACAAACGCCACGAAAGTCCGCTCAAGCAGGACCAGAGGCGTGAAGGCAGAAGAAGGGGGAAAAACAAATTTTATGAAAAACAAACTACTTCCCCCAAAATTGATACCCTAGGACAAAACGGGGCTGCTCAAGCAGGACCCCAGCCCCACTCACCTGACCAGCAGGTACACAGCACTCGGAGAAGTGCAGAAAAAAAGAACAGATCGAGCTGGTTTGTTTGTATCCTTTTATAGGATTGGCTGAAGCCACTGGGGGCCATATTGGAGGAGGGAGGGGAGACTAGAGCGCTGCTCTTTTATTTACTTGGAGTTCGGTGTGGAGCCGGAGGCTCATATATATAACTGTGGCGAGGAAGACTGGACGAGGAGGTAATGAGTGTATGGATCTTCTGCTGAAACCCATCAAGCGGTGCTAAAGGTGAAGGAAAACACCCTGAGCCCTCAACAGAGACCCTGGGGTCAAAGACAATTGTGTATACAAGCCTATGCACACGCTAGTTCTATTCCTATTTTCAATGAGTATACATTGTATTCAAAACAGCTTCACGAGACAGAGTGAATAATAATAAAAGTGATCCATGTAGTTGACGTGTTCTTGTTCATTTTATTCCGAAAATTGCCCAGCCGACACGTGTTTCATCGTAGGGGAGTACCCTTCGAGTTCCTCAGGGCTGTCAGGCTAGTAAATTCAATGTCAGCATTCTCGCCACCGGTTCTACTTCCGTTCTGGCTGGCAAAATGCTGTTGTCTTCACTACAGTTCACTGTAATCTCCGTTTAATATATATTGTGATATCTTCTGTTATTTAAAATGCTTGGAATATTGCGTTGATCCCTTCCAAATTTCGAGGGTTGCGATTCCTGTATGAAATCATCGATCTGCACCCTTTGACGGGTACCTCAGCGAGCATGCTGGCAATGAGATACCTGCCCCGTGACCCTCTCAATGACCCAGGACATTGAATTTACTAGCCTGATATCCCTGAGGAAGTCGAAGGGTATTGCCCTACGATGAAACACGTGCTGGCTGGGCAATTTTCAGAATAAAAAGAACAAGAAAACATAAGCTACATGGATCACTTTTATTATTATTCACTCTGTCTCGTGAAGCTGTTTTGAATACATTGTACACTCATTGAAAATAGAAATAGAACTGGCGTGTGCATAGGCTTGTTTACACAACAATTTATTGGTGATGACATACTAATTTTAGAAATGATGGCGAGTTCAAAGGTGGTCTAACCCTGGGTAAAATGCTGATATGCCGCTGGACAAGACAAAAGGATTCTCTTTTCTCAGTACTCCAAGCTGGTCTATGAAGTTTATTTGAAATGGGCACAGTAATTTTACCAAATGCTTCTACAATTTTGATATGATCTTTCCCCCCCACTCAGTACAAATCACAAAGGACTCCCATTGCTCAGAGACAATGGTTCTATACAAGAAGGGTTCATTAATACCAGATCATTTGAGAGCAGCAGGATTACTTTCTACACACTTAATTAAAGGTGCTTGCCCATGAGACTTACCATGAGACTCTCCTCTTTTACAAGAGATATTCAAGGTCATGACTAAAGCAGCATGATTCCTACGGACAGTACAGAATGTTTCATAATCTATAATCAACAATAAATCATTGGCAGTAACAGGGATATGGTAAATAACAGAGCAATACCTGTTACCAACAAAGGCTGGCATATCAATTCCATCTTCCTTCAGATTCTGGGCAACAATTCCCATGTTACACTGATATATTACTTAGTTTAAAATAACTCATAGGGATCATGTATAAAATGTGATTGATATGCCCCGGAACAGTCCACATAACCACAAACAACATTATCATTAGTCTGACATTTTTTATTCTCCAACCCAAATATACATGGGATCTAGAGGTAAGTGGTTTAAAACACTCTCAAGGTATTTTCTTAATTTCATTGCAACTCTACCTTGAGTATTATTAAAAAGATTAATATAATAGTTAATCAAAGGGGCATGGCCTGACTGAGCACCAAGATGGTGGCTAGATCGTGGAGCTCCCGAGCGGCCGCGCTTATTGTACTACCTTCAATGGTGGTGATCTGAGTCCCTGAAAGCTGTTGCGGCCATCTGGGGCGCTAGTGGAGTGTGGCGATATTGGCGGCTATGCCCTTGCTCTCTGCATGCGACTCTCCCGCGGTGACGGCCTGACGCAGCCATCGGAGGCCCGGTGGGCAAGCCTGAGGGCGGGGCCGGCCACGGCGAAGTGCGGCAGGGAAACAAATTTAGGCCAGGGCACTACTGCCTGGAACAGGGGTATGCTGGAGCAGCTGACCCCTGAGGGGCTGAACTTCAGGGGATGCGGTGAGTCATGTGCTCAGTCGCGAGCCTCCCCTCGATGCCGGGGCAACCCCTCCACCCAGATCTAGGAAACAGGGACCTCAGGTGCCCTGCATGTGGAGGGCCTAATTTGGGCCTCTTCTGTAGCAGATGGACGCTGCAGGGCCCTGGGGTCCCGTGGCGGCAATAATAGCAGTGCGGCACCTGGCCACAGATCGTGTCCTCTCCTCCTTACCTGGTTTGGGTGTGGCACGGGGGTGAGACTGACATAGCATTGGCCTAACCCTATCACAGGAGCGCATTGCCAGACCTATTTGAGGCGTGTCTGGAGGCACCGGGAGGCAGAGCTAATTGGTGCCCTGTCCTGGGCCTTGCATTGGTGTGTAGCGGTGACTCCCCCTTTTAGGCAGAAAGAGGCTGTTCTCCATAGCTTCTTGTGTGGCTGGACGTGTCTCTATCAATCATGGGTCAAGGGGACCCAAAGCAATTGTCAGCTCCCCTTCGAGACTGCCAAGGTCCCCAGGCGAGAGGCCGGAGATGACACAGCATGAGGGGAACCACCGGATCGCGCTGACCCTCCGGCCCTTAAACCTCCTGCATTGGAGGGTGTCGCTGCCATAATGACGGAATTGTGGCCTGGCTTCAGGGCCATCAACACATGCTTTTTTGACATGGGTGTGTGTATGGACACCATGCATGGCTGGCTGGAGCAGCATGAGGCCCAGTTGTGCACTGCAGAACAGTGCATTTCTGATATTAAAGATGTGCAAATGGTGATGGCCAAGCTCCTGGAATGTACAGAGCGCCTCCTAATAACAACGGCGGCAAAGGCAGAGGTTTTGGAGTAAGGTTGTGCTGTAACAATCCCTGGATAGCAGGTGTTGCTGAGACAACCAACACTGGCCCTATGGAGGCGTATGTGGAACGATTGCTGACCAAGCTGTTTGGCAGAGACTGTTTCTCTGCCACATTTGCTTTGGAGCGAGCTCACAGATCTTTGCTCCCAGATCGGCCCCTGGTGCTCCCCTGTGCCTCATCATAGTGCGAGTGCTCTATTATCATGATGGCACGTTTCCCTGAGGAGGAACAGAGAGGTAGGAATCCAGCAGTTTCAGGGAATGTTGCTGTCCCTTTACCCAGATTTTACATCAGTAGTGCAGGAGGCAAGGTGCAAGTTCCATGATATCAAGCGCATTTTGAAGGATGCAAATGTTTGCAATGCCATGCTGTACCCAGCGTGCCTCCGTATCCAGCTCAACGGTAAGACTTCCTTCTTTGACATGCCTGTGTACGTGGCTGACTTTTGGAAATGCCACAAATCAGAGAGAGACTCTTTCCCTGGGCAATGATCACTTACTACTTACAGCTATATAATTGGCAGAAAGACGAAGTTAATGCGCCCAACGCTGACTCATCGGAAACTGATCCCATCAAGTTTTTTTAAGAATATGGTGACAAGAACTCTCTTTCTTCCTCTTTTCTTTTTCTCCTTGTTGTTGGTGTAATAATGGTTGTCCCAGTTTATATGCATGCAGTTACACACAAACATATGAACTACTGATACAATGGCCTGCTCGGGATGTTGCTGCACCCTAGGAGATCTTTTGAAATCTTAATTCTTTTAATTTTAGATGATATGATTTGGGATTCACCGGATTCTCCTCCAACTGGCCCGCCTTATCCAAGTACTTGAGCGAAATAGCAATCGTATGGATCAAGAAGGGTCAACAACAATTCTTGGCTTCGCCTATCGGTGTCAATGAGATTGTTGAAGCGATAAACTGCCTAGATGGCTCCCGTGCCCCCGTCATGGACAGCCTCACTGGCATTTTCTACAAAACCTACAAAACACTGCTGGTCCCACATCTATTGGAAGTCTATGCTGAAGCATTGGATTCAGCTGAACTGCCTCCCACCATGAGAGAGGCAATTGTAAAATTGCTTCTCAAACCGGGAAAACTGCCCGATAGCTGTGACTCATATAGGTCCCTTTCTCTTTTAAATCAAGATTATAAAATATTGGCATATGTTCTCGCAACATGAATATCACTTATAATTGGCCAGATCATTTCCCTCCTTCAATCGGGATTTGTTCCAAATCGTTCAACATCGGTGAATCTACTCACGCTAGACGCCGAGGAGGCTTTTGACTCCCTGGAGTGGGAATTCCTCCAGGCAGCTTGGCTTCCTGCAAAACATTTGCTTCTTGGTCCGCCTACTCTATACTAATCCTGTCACGCAGATAAAAAAAAATGGGGTATTCTTGGATACATTTTCATTGTCACGCAGCACCATGCAGGGATGTCCACTCTTGCCCCTGCTGTTCATCATAGCAATGGACCGGTTGGTGCGACATCTGCAGGAGTGGCATCTTCAGAGGGGGATCAGATTCCATCTGGCCCTCTTCTGGCCTCCGTATACACAGATGATATTCATTTATTCATCCGGGAACCGGTTTCAAATCTCTCCCCCATTATACGAGAGGTGGTGTGATTTGGGGTATTTTCCAGACTAGTAATCAACTGGGCCAAGTCAGAGGTTTTTCCCTTAACAGACTCCACAGTCCCGTTTGCACTGGACTTCCCCTTGCGCTGATGCGAGGATCCCTCAGATATCTCAGAGTGTTTCTGCACCACACGGCCTCGGAGGTCATCCGTCTTAATTATGGCCTGGTCATAGATTGCCCTGCGAGGCAGATAGATCGTTGGATAATACTTCCTCTATCCATTGCCGGACAAATTGCAATCATTAAAATGGTGGTTCTGCTGAGGTTTTTATATTTGTTCTTAAACATACCTATTCCGCTGACAGTCACCTTTTTTAACACCCTTCGGGGCATGATAACCCTGTTGGTCTGGGCAGGCAGTCAAGCAAAAGTCGAATAGCAGACGCTCACTCAGACTTTTGCACAGGGGGGCTTCGGTGTACTGGACTTTTATCTATACTATCTGGTTGCACAAATACACTATGCTTATTTTTGGTTCCATCCAGATGCAAGACTGCAATTTCTGAAGACTGCATACACGCAGGCCCACCCTTATCCCCTTTCCACTATTCTCCTGCGTGGGCTTGCGAGAACCCTGGCTGAGATCCATATCTTGCAGACCACATCCTAGGCTTGGGGACGCATTCACAAATATTTGAAGACTGACCACTTGTATTCGCCGCACTTGCCACTCTTGGATAATCCGTGGCTACCCCTTACCACCGAAACTTAAACAAAGCGCGCACTCACCCGCTGTCAGCTCCAGAAAATGTGCGACATGGTCTGGGAAGGACAAATGGGCTCAGTGGCAGACCTGATGGCGGGTTGTGACATATCCATGCTGGATCGTTTCCTCGTGCACAGAATGCGAGTGTCATTGGCTACTGCACTTCGCCCTTTGGGTGTGGAGCCCCCAGAGTTCCCGCTGCTCACCACAATAATTGCGTCACCCGACAGAGCACACCTCGTTTCCCGGCTTTTTCATCTTGCTCAGACACTTTGACCTGTTGTGGGCGGCGTGGGAGGGAGATCTGGGGCACCCTCTGACTGATGAATGTAGACCTTTTGCTCTGAGCAAACGCTTTATATATCTAATAATTATAAGCATAGTCTCTTACATTTTAAATACATACATGGATTTTACGTCACCCCTGTGCTGCTCACAAAGATGGACTGCAGTAAGCCGGACACTTGCCAGAGATGTGCAGAAGCGCATGCTGATTTTATTCATCTGGTGTGGAATTGCCCAGCGGTTTTGGCATTTTGGAAGGTTCTGTTTAGGCATCTAAAACTCATGGTTGAGTCTGAGCTCATGCCCTCGCTGCTGCTGGCCCTGCTGGGGTATGTTCTCCCACTGGATGTTGGGATTAGCCGCTTTACTGCAATTGCACTGTTACTGGCATTGGGGCAACGCTGGACCACTGTTGGTGAAAGCCTGGTAGAGGGACCTGATGTATTGCGACACCATCAGCGATATCTATGCTTCTCTGCTGCCCTCCGTCTCCAGCCCTAAAAACATTTGGCAGCCACTCCGTTCCTATTTGCTGCTCCACCCTGAGCTCACTGATTGATGTGTCCCCTATGGTAAAAGTAACCACTGTGACAGCTAGCCGATTGCATTGTATTCATCGCTCAAGACTCATTACTGTATGTACCTGCACTGTTGTTTAATGTGTCCTTTCTTTTTAGTCACTGCCATACTACACATGCTATGCATATCTATAATTGCTGATAACATGCTTCCCATTGTGAATGCTGCGGCTGTTCTTTGCTTTTTGAAACATTCAATAAAAACGGTTTAAAAAAATAAATAATAATAGTTCATCAAAACAACCTCCACACTATGGCAATGTTGAAGATTAGCTATCTGATAAAAGGGATATTTTATCATTGTTCTCCAAACCTCAGTGGTAATATGATTTGAAATGAGCATCGCCGTTTGCCCGCCCATGTACTGATGGTATGGCAGGAGTTCAGATGGAAAAATAACCATCTACATATCGCTTCTCCTCCAAGCAAATTCCTTGAAGGCAAATTATATTGCCAAGTTTTAATGTCCTGAGCCAGTACGAATTTTTTGTTTTTGACCTGACCCCGGCCGTATTCAGCTCATAATCTTCACTTGTACACTTGTGTCTTGAACTTTGTCTCTTCTGATTATGCCACTTCCTATTTGCTCTGTTTCCTTTTATTTCCCCTCAGCCACTATTCACACCACCAGATTCCCTAGAATTATCATGTTAATCTCGCTCTTCCAAATATGATAATAGAGAATATCTGTTTGAAATGCGAATTGTAGGCAGGGGAATACCATTTAAACTCTGTTGACTACCAAAATTAAAATTTACTGAACCCTTCACCCTATATTAGAAGGATATACTCCTCCCTGACAAAATGGTCTGTAAAAATAACTCAAAGGAAGGGCTTCTATTCTACTTGGGCTAGGCGGTCTTTGCATTAACCTTTGTAAGAGGTTTCCCAAAGTAAGTGGTCTATAAAAATGCAAGATAATACAATATCCTGAATTTTCTTTTGGATGAGTACCTAACCATGGGACTCTATTTGCATGCAAGACTTCTTGTGACAACCAATGACCTGATCTATTCCACAAGGTTTCCTAGTCCTCCTTACCTTCTTTTACAAGCCTTGGCACACCCTTAAGTATTATTGTATTGGGGGTACTTTCAGGGGGGAGTTAGGGATATCCATTTTTTATATACAATGTCTTTCCTACACGTATACCCTCCAGGATCACAGCCTCTACAAATATTGTCACACTCTAATAGCATGGAGAGATTTAATATTGCATGAGGAGCACGTTTTATTTTAATCAAATCAAATCAAATCATTTAACTTTATTCGAACTCATGCAATAAGATCAAAAAAGTACAATAAATCATAAATACATATTCAGTAATATATTACATTTCCACCGCATTTGAATGAATAAATACTGATATACACCATCTAAAAACTGGGGCTAAAAACGATCTGTTAAAACATACTAAATTCATCCAGTATATAAAATAATGTTCAAAACAGTGCCACAATCAGTTAAAGTTCAGACTATGAGCCAATCAATCTCCTATTTGCTAAAACCAGGCATTGATAGGATGCAAGAGAAAAACTTACATAAGGGTCAGGAAGCGCTTGGAGAAAAGACAGAGCTGGGGGACATTGTACAAAGTTATATTTCGGGAATAGGGGAGGGATATGCTTTTTGCATTCATATATATACAATTTACAGAAAAATATAAAATGAATGTTAGATTGAGGGGAGGTACCATCACAAGGACAAGCTGGCAGTTCATTAATTGTATAAACTCCTGCAGGAAAACCCAGCATGCACGGGATGATATTTAATCTATATCGGACCAATAAATATCAGTGGCGGGTGTTTGACACAAAAAAACGGAATGAATTTACTTAATCAGGGATGGAGGAAAGTCCGAGATATAATGCTACCATGGCTTTCTTACAGCTATGTGCATGTCTTTTGTTTTCCCTATACATTTTGGAGCAAGATTAAATTTTAGCTTTTGGAGTTTTATGGCAGTTGAGTGGATCATTATATAAAGATTCAAAGCCCAATGTTGACAATGTTTCCTTTACATATTGGAGCCATGGTACCTTATGCACCTGTTCGAGGGTTAGACAATCTCTAACAATATTTTATGTTAATCCCACCATGTCCCTCCGCCAAATTGAATGGGAAAGTAAGACCTGGGCAAGTAATATTAAATCTGAGATATTAGGGACATTCAACTCTTGATGCATAGTATAATTTGAACAGCTTTTAGGGAGGGATAGTCATTTTTTTAAAAGCCATGTTCTTTCTGTTGTAATACAGCAGCCTTCTTATTCCTCAAATCCCTGCTTCATATATGGCTGATGCAATGGCTTTAGCAGAGTAGATCTTTTTAATTGGTTCCAATGGCTTAGTACCCCATTTTTTCATGAAGGTACATATGGCCATAGTGCTATTTTCTAGTGTGTTACATCTATTCACTATCATGTTTGGCCACATTCCCAAACTATTATTAAAAAGTACACCCAAATAAAGAAAAATCTTGGCAATTTCCAATCTCCGTGCAGTGATATAAAAGGAGGGTGTTATTTTTGGTTGTTTCACCACAATTAAAATCTGTGTTTTCGATTCATTAACCTGGAGATCCAACAAAGCCTTAAAGGACATATAATTACTAATTAGCATTTGCAGAGCTAGGCCACTCCTAGCAATCATAACAGCATCATCGGCGTATAGCAAAATAGGGATCCTTTTATTATTTACCATGGGGACGTCAATTACAGAGTGATCCACTGATGATTCTACGCCGTTGGTATAGAGTGAAAACAGAAAGAGGGCTAGCATTTACCCCTGCCTGACAGCCTTGAGAATAGGGAAAGATTTAGTACATTCACCCTGACTACAAAATCTAGCGCATGCAGAAGACTCGGAGTATAATTGACGAATGAAAGATATTATAGTTTCAAACACCCCCATGTCTTTCAGGATACTCCATAGTTTGCTATGTGAAACAGAATCAAAAGCCGCTGAGAGATCCATAAACGCCATAAAAATATTTCCTTCTTTAATTTGAGTATACTTGGCTGTGATAAGATTCAAATTTAAACACTGATCCTAACTTTACGTGTTCCATCCAGGAGTGAAATGGGCCTATAGTTTTTGGGCTATGACTTATCCCCTTCCTTATGTATTGCCATAATAATTGTCTTTTTCCATTAGGCAGGGGGACCCACTATAGCAATTACATTAAAAACGTTTGTTATGAATGGGATCCAGAGATCCAGGCTATCAAAAAAGAAATTGACGGGGATCTCATCTGGGTCTGGGGCTTTGGTGCTACTGCATTGCATCAGACCACATTTTACTTCTGCCATAGAAAAGACAATAGGGTTACACATGTCATTAGTTAGAACGCCATCAGTAAAATTTTCTCTATTTGGAGCTGACCCCCATATATCTGTATAATAATCCAACCAAGCATCCTCTCCCACATGGACATATAAAGAGTGTCCTGGGTCTTGGCTTAAGAATGGGGAGTTAACGATAGCCCAAAATTCTTTGGAATCTTTTGAGAATGCGTCAAGTTGTAGATTGTCCCAAGCCTCCTTCTTCAAGGCTTTAAGTCTATACCGCCTACATTCCTCACATTGGGTATAGAGATAGGTGACCAGTTCCTAATCTCTTGGCTTTTCTTTTAATGCTTTTTGTAGATTAGTGAGATCCTTGGTGCAAGCAGCATCAAACCAGCGCGGAGTCATGGTTTTGCTGCTTCCTTTTGCGGGATCTTAAATTGCTTTCCACGAAAATCAGGATTGAAACAAATGCCTGCACTATATTCAGTGGCTCACTATACAAATCAAGGGAGGTATATATTGCCTGCTCAGTGCACCCAATTATATTTGGTAATTATACGTCTTTATTTATCTTTGTCCATTTAAGGACTATTCCGTTCCTTTTTGCTGTTGTTGGCAATGGAATTCTCCTATCAGACAAGTTAAAAGAACCGTTCCAATAAATTTGGAAAGTAAGTGCAGCATGGTTTCTAAAATATGAGACAAGGGTTTCTATCTGATTTAAAAATATCTATACAGGCAGCGAGACCAACAGGTAATCTATCGTAGTACCACAGATAGCATTTTTACCAAGGTGCCCATAGATAGTGGGGTTAATTATTACCAAGTTTCTCATAATTAAAAGACTGTTTAATTTGTCCCCGTATGGGGCGTGTGAGAAATGCTGTGGTACTACACCTACTTCATCAATCAACCCACATATAATAATATTGCTATCCTGGGGCAGCTATGAACATTAAAATCGCCTAGTCAGACTATATTCAAGGGATTATGATGAGTAGGTATTGCCCTATCAATTGCAATCTTGGGAGGCATGGAGGTGCCGGGTACCTGGCTGGGAACAGAGATTATCCCAATTTTCAAGAAGAGCTCTCCTCTGCTCCCAGCCAACTACAGGCCCATCAGCCTCATCGATGTGCCCCAAAAAATCTTCTCACGACTAATTCTAGATCGTTTGCAGGAGTGAATGGACGAGCACGAGATTCTCACCCCATTTCAGGCCGGATTTAGGAGGAACACATCCACCATGGACCAGATCTTCCGTTTAATTCTGCTATACTGGAGGATGGTCACTTTAGAGGGTGGCAGACTCAACATGGTGTTTGTGGACCTCCGGTCCGCGTTTGATACGGTTCCTAGGGGGAAACTGTGGGCGGTGCTTTTGGACATGGGAGTCCCACATGCAATATTGGGGGTATTGATGAGGTTGCATGCACAGAACTTTACACAGGTTAGATGCGGGAGAAATGAGGCGTTGTCCTCCAGGTTTCCAGTTTGCAGGGGGGTCAGACAGGGCTGTGTTTTGGCACCAACCCTGTTCTGCCTCTATATGAACGATGTAATATCGCACCTGGATGTGGTTCCCAATAACGACGCACCCAGATTGGCAGGCAGGAGGGTGCCGGCGACAATGTTTGCCAATGACACCCTCCTGCTTTCCAAGTCCCCTATGGGGATACAACGCGTATTGAACGGGTTTATGGATTGTTGTCGCTCCCGTGGTCTAGAAATCAATGTAGAAAAAAACTAATTTATGATCTTTAATCCCCCGGCATCCACCCGCCTAACACCTATCCTGGGCTCGGTTAGACTGGAGAGGGTACAGACCTTTCAATACCTAGGGGTCTCGATAAATGAAAATCTCTCGTGGGGCCCCCAACAGGTCAAGTCCCAACTCAAATTGTCTCAATCATCGGGGGCATCCTTAAGATGTCAAATGCATCAACATTTAAGCCAGTGAGTCCTGCGCTTGAGATTTATAAAGTCAAAGTAAGGGAAGTGGCTCTCTATGGGGGGGGAACTCTGGGAGCACTCCTGCAGGCTTGAAATCCCAAATGTTGAGAATAATTTTATGCGACAGTTATTGGCGCTTCCCCAGAGTACACCCCTCCTATCACTAAGGCTAGATCTAGGATTAAGTCCCATTCAGGATGAGCTAGCCCTAAAACCTCTCAGGTTCTGGCGGAGGCTCTGGATAACTCCTGAACTCCTAAATTACAGGCTTGAATTGAAGGACGTATTGAGCCATAGTAAAGCAGCAAATATACCTTGGCTTGCATTTGTGAAACAGGAACTGGAGAAAATGGGTTTACCTGCTCTGTGGTATGAACCAGAACAGGCGTGTAGGGAGGTTTCAGGTAAATCCCTTACTAAGTCTTTCAGGGTTTACAAACGCAACATATGGCTGCACGATTCACGAGTTGGCATTATGACAAAATTATTTCTAAATAATAAGACTGCTTATGTGTTTGAGGACTTCCTGAATGTTATCTATCCAGTAGCAACAAGGAAGCTCTATATTCAATGGAGGTTTGGTACACTACCACTGAGGGCCTTCACAAGTAAATGGCCCTCCTCCGTGAATAAAGCTTGCCCAGGCTGTGGTGCCGTCCATGAGGATGAACTCCATATACTCTTTTTTTGTCCTGCTTATAGTAAAGCCAGGAAATTCTGGTTAGTACCTTTATGCAAGAACCTGGGCTTTGACAAATGCTCGGTTGCTTTGAGAATTCTCAAGACCGATACTTCAGGGAATATTGTCTTAGAATAACCCTACAAACTTGCAAGTACGATTCGTACGGAAACACCATTTCCGTACGAGTCGGAAAAAACACCGACCGACTGTAAAAACACATACCAATGTGATCCGGGACAGCACCGACGTGACGTCGGGTCGCATGCAGGCTGCATTTCACGAACCAGGAAGTACAAATCGTACCAACACCAGTCCGGACGGCAATATTTTTACGGCACCCAAAAAGTGCCGGAAAAGCGAAGTACGGCGCGATGCGAGCGGAACTGGGGGCCTGGTACGCGCCGAACCCCCCCAGACCCCACAGATGTATGTGCCGTACCCCCACCCATGTATGTACACCCGTGTATGTACGAGTGGAACCCCCACCCGTGTATGTACACCCATGTATGTACGAGTCGAACCCCCACCGTGTATGTACACCCATGTATGTACGAGTCGAACCCCCACCCGTGTATGTACACCCGTGTATGTACGAGTCGAACCCGCACCCGTGTATGTACACGCGCTGGGGGTACGCACCGTACATACACGGGTGGGGGTATGACTCGTACATACACGGGTGTACATACACAGGTGGGGGTTCGACTCGTACATACACGGGTGTACATACAAGGGTGGGGGTTCGACTCGTACATACACGGGTGTACATACACGGCTGGGGGTACGCACCGTACATACACGGGTGGGGGTACGACTCGTACATACACGGGTGTACATACACAGGTGGGGGTTCGACTCGTACATACACGGGTGTACATACACGGGTGGGGGTTCGACTCGTACATACACGGGTGTACATACACAGGTGGGGGTTCGACTCGTACATACACGGGTGTACATACAAGGGTGGGGGTACGACTCGTACATACACGGGTGTACATACACAGGTGGGGGTACGACTCGTACATACACGCGTGTACATACACGGGTGGGGGTACGACTCGTACATACACGGGTGGGGGTTCGACTCGTACATACACGGGTGGGGGTTGGACTCGTACATACACGGGTGGGGGTTCGACTCGTACATACACGGGTGGGGGTACGACTCATACATACACAGGTGTACATACACATGTGGGGGTTCGACTCGTACATACACGGTGTACATACACGGGTGGGGGTACGGCACGTACCTCCGCGGGGTCTAGGGGGGTTCGGCGCGTATGCGGGCACATGTCTCCATGGTTGCTATTGCAGTTCGGTCCGTACGGTGTATTTTCCATATGGTTGTAAAACGGGTGGGGGTACGACTCGTACATACACGGGTGTATATACACAGGTGGGGGTTCGACTCGTACATACACGGGTGTACATACACGGGTGGGGGTTCGACTCGTACATACACGGGTGTACATACACGGGTGGGGGTTCGACTCGTACATACACGGGTGGGGGTACGACTCGTACATACATGGGTGTACATACACAGGTGGGGGTTCGACTCGTACATACACGGGTGTACATACACGGGTGGGGGTACGACTCGTACATACACGGGTGTACATACACAGGTGGGGGTACGACTCGTACATACACGGGTGTACATACACGAGTGGGGGTACGACTCGTACATACACGGGTGTACATACACGGGTGGGGGTTCGACTCGTACATACACGGGTGTACATACACGGGTGGGGGTTCGACTCGTACATACACGGGTGGGGGTACGACTCGTACATACACGGGTGTACATACACAGGTGGGGGTTCGACTCGTACATACACGGGTGTACATACACAGGTGGGGGTTCGACTCGTACATACACGGGTGAGGGTTCGACTCATACATACATGGGTGGGGGTACGACTCGTACATACACGGGTGTACATACACGGGTGGGGGTACGGCACGTACCTCCGCGGGGTCTGGGGGGGTTCGGCGCGTATGCGGGCACATGTCTCCATGGTTGCTATTGCAGTTCGGTCCGTACGGTGTATTTTCCATATGGTTGTAAAATTGGAAGGACGGGACGGATCGTACTTGCGCGGTCGGACTTCATTTTTCCGATTCGTAGGGTAAATCGTCCGAGGATGTGTCGGACACATTTTCCGACCCGAGGACGTGTGGGGATATTTTCCCAATGCGATTCGTATGGACTTTTTCCCATACGAATTGTACTTGCCAGTTTGTACGCTACTTGTACGAGTCGTACGGTAAAAATCCCGGATACGATTCGTATGGGGAAATTTTTTCCAGGATCCGAATTGGCACCAAAGTGTTTATAATCAAGGTCAGTAATCCTCCCCTCGCTCTGCCTGACTGTGAGGGAATTGCACGAGTTTGAATCGGATGAAATCAATCAATATGGACAACATCCACTTCCCATTTTTTTGCAGGCAAACTAGTTTGTATCATTCAATGATCCTAGTGCAATCATCATTGTTCCCCTTAGATATGAGCCCTGCTATATTCCAACATAAAGATTTTACCGTGTCTTTTCTCAGATCCAGGGAATGGTTAACTATTAAAGAATCTCTCCCCGGTTGAACCTGACTATGCTCTATATGCTGGGACTCCCTACCATCCTCCTGTCAATCACAAGTTTCAAGCCCCGACAGGGACGAACATTTTTTGGCCAATGGAATAGCCGCTATGTGATTCCATCTTTCAGGGATGACAAAAGGAGCGGGGAGGGAACCGAGATTATTATCCAGCCCACTACCTGGAAACTTAGGGCCCTGACGTCTATAGAAGAACCTCAATGCTAAGGCATAAATTTGCCTTGATGCTATGGGGTAATTGAGGAGCATATCTAAGAGATGTTTCACATGACGTTGGTTATTGAAGTTAATTGCTATGCAGTCCCCCCCCCCCCGACTGATTTTGGGGAATACCCCAACCATTGAACTCTTCTAGCCATGATAATATGATTTCCAATGTTGGAACATTCATAGGTATCAATATACTTAGACATCCAGTGTAGTGATTTGTTCATCAGTTGATGTGTGGATTCTAACTGTGCATGTTGCAATTGTGGGGTGTTTACTAAAATATTCATGAATGGACATGCGGCCGGAGGAAGGTTCAAATTAGAGTTGTTCTGTTGTGAGTAGGCTCCCCGCCCTTCCCCTAACATATCCAGTCTTGCTCTAGATATAGCTGTGGCACTGGGTATGTGTGTAGCCTGCCAATTCTGATGGGATTAATAGTTGGAAAAGCCTACCTGGTTACTTAAAGTATCATTCGATGGCCTCTACGTATATTTTCCAAGCTAGGTATTGCTAATTAAGTTGTATTACTCACAACCATTGGTTAAACTCATCGGGGCATGCTAGCAGGGCTAAAACCCCTCTCTGCATCTATCTCACTGTTGCCCTGTTTTTGACATAGGGCAACTAAGCACTCAGTCCTATCCGCAGGTTATTGTTTTTTAGAGGAGGATCTTTACATTTACATTGGCATTTACAATTGTCAACCCGCAAAACCTCTGTGGGCTCAGTGGTACTTTCGTGTATGCTGCCCCCGGTGTTAATCACAGCTAGGCTAGCGTTGATTCACACTAATCTTTTCATTAAGGGTAGCAGAAGGTGGAAAACAGTTCTTTCCAACTCTTGGGTGGTTCTCACAGACTCGGGTGTAGTTATTGAAGGAAGTTCCTTTCCTGCCCCAATCCCAATGGTCAATTTAGCCAGTCTTTGGAGCTTCCACCCCTCTTTTTTTTGACTGGTGGTTCCTCGGGTGCCTCTTGATTATCTGTGCCACTAAGTGGAAGTTGGGAGCCCATTATCGTAACAGCAATTGGGGCGGTCGAAGTAACAACTGCTGCGGGAGACAAATCATCATTAAAATGGGCTACTGGTAGAGTCAGTGAGCTCACCTCTCCTCCAGGCTTTCTTCCTTCTGCCCTCTCAACCTCTTTCAATAACACGTCTGCTGCTCTCGAAAGGAAAGAGTCCAAAGTCTTAACGACCTCTGTTCCTTGGTCACATGTTTTGGCTTTTCTCTTCACAATGACAACAGATGAACCCCTGCTAGAGTATGCAAGGATACCACGTTAGAGGAGGGAGGCCAGCACAGCCTCCTCCGGGCTCCAACGGGTGCGGCCGGGCTCACTCTTGGATCGGGATTTGCACAGGTGTGGCACGAGCACATCCCAGCGCGCGTCTTATGCCGCGGGACTGCCAACGCTTTTTATACGTGCACTGATAAGCGTGGGCTCCTGGGAGACTGTGTCTCTGGCAAGCGAGAGTTGGTGCAGCAAAACCAGGAACACTCCTGTGGCTGGTAAGGTAAGTGCAGAAAAGAGGTGGCGGTTACAAAAACTGCAGAACTGCTGGCATGTTTTTTACTAATGACATGGGCTCCTGGGAGACTGACTCTCTGGCAGGCAACAGTTTGTGCATAAAAACCCGGAACACTCATGTGGCTGTCAAGTTAAGTGCAGAAAAGCGGTGGAGGGTTTTTAGTCATATTTTGATTTTGTTGTTCCTTATCAACTTGTCCCCCTATTAATGCATTATTTGTCACATTCTTTCCAGGATCAAGTTAAGGTGGCACTGGGTTTGCACCCCTTAGCTCTGTCTTTTGCCTGTTATATTAGTAATAGCCAACAGTTGTGAGGACATAGCGATTTCTTGTTTAATTAAATCATTAAAAAGCTCTTTACACTTCTCCAAACGTAGACTCATAACCGAACCTAATGGGGGGCAAGAGTCTGTGGCTTCACTATTAGTACTTAAGGTCTACCCGATGCTACAGTGCAAGATTCCTGACCTCCTATTGCCCCCACAAAGCAGGTCGGTTGCATACCTTTCTGTGTTTTGGTAGATTTAGCCTATAACTTTGGTATTATCAGGCCTTCTAGCTTTTTTAGACTTAGGGGTGCTAACTTCTATGTCAGACTTCCCAGGGGTCCCTACTTCCCCTTGATTCTGGCTACTAACTAGCCCTTTTGGTTTACCCACGTCTGGAGGAGTTTCATTACATTTTTCTATGTTAACATCCAAGGGGGCCACACCCAGACCAAGAGAAAGTCTTCTTTCAGCTAAATGTATTTCTGTGTTTATCGTGCCTATAGCCTTCTCCAGCATCCGCCGATCAATCGCAGTTTTCTTTGGGCTTTGCCCACATGGGGTAACCATCTGCCTCCTTTTTCCCATATTTATAAATAAGCGACTATAAGGCAAGGGGATAAACAGCTCGATCCCAAAGGTAGAAATAACCTCTACTGATGATTTGGTTTCGGGACCACCTCTCCCCTTGTAACAATGAAACAGGAGAAATTCTTACAGGGCAATTACGTCAAACCCATCCAAACTATTTGAAAACACGGAGATAATATAGAATAACATCTTCTATCTATGTGGCCTATTTAAAGGATTATAATGTCACAGTCCCCCTTGTGTCCCAGGAGTTTTGGAAGAATAGGCCAAATACCATGTGCCACAAATGTCAGAGGGGTGGCCTAGCGCAGCCTCTTCTGGGCTCTGATGGGCGAACACGGGCTTATCCCGATGTTTGCCTGGGCCACGCACAGTCACGACCCCCACACATCCTACGATGCAAGTCGTCTCTGACGTACCTCAGGCACTCCGGTGCCTGGATGCAGCGTTGCGTCACGGGCCAGGAATGCTGGGAGTGTAGTGTCCCTCCCCAGCACAGTAACACAATTCCTGAGCAGCAAAGAAGAATGAGGGACCCACGCTGGGGGCACCTCTGATGTACTTAAATTACTCCGGTGCCTGGATTCAGCTTCGCGGGCCAGGATTGCTGGGAAGACTTCCTCCCCAACACAGTAACACAACTTCCGGGCAGGAAAAATGAAGAACAGTCCTGGCCTGCGGGACGCCTCTGATGTACTTAAGGCTCTCTGGTAACTGGATGCAGGGTCGCAAGCCAGAAATGATGGGGAGTGTAGTCTCTCTCCCAAGCACAGTAACTCAGCTCACAGGTAGCAAAGATGAACGCGGGTGCCGTGCTACGGGGCGCCTCTGACTTGCTTAAGGTGCTCCAGTGCCTGGATGCAGCGTCACGGGACAGGAATGCTGGGGAGTGTAGTCTCCCTCCCCAGCACAGTAACACAATTCCCGGGCAGCAAAGATGAACGAATTGTACAAGACAAAAGTTAGACACTCCTGAAAGCTATTTTGAAGAAACAGGAGCTGTTAAATATAATCCCTTTCCTATGGAGCAGACTGAACTAAATACATCATAAGGTGTTATAGAAGACAAGAAAACAACTGGTTAAAAATGTGAGCGGAAGTATGGATTTGTAGTCCATATGTATTAAAGGGATAAAGCAGTTAATGAGAGAGATCCCTACCAAAATCCAGCATCTCCGTTCCTCATCTATTTTTTTTGACTATCCATCCTACTTATCTCTAAATACCACCTGAATTCGATAATAGCAACATATTTGAGTGCATAGAAGGTCTATTAACTCACAAATTTAAATGTATAGTAGTGGATTATTGTAGGTGCAGAAAGCTACCTGCAGACGGATCTCATATTTAAAATTAATACATTTGTGCTTTATGGGCAGTGATAACCACCAAATGAATTGCTGTTTGTACATTTAACTTTTATTTATACTTCATCCCACTTCTGTTTGTCCCTGAATGAGTGTACAGCTGTCTCAAAATAATTTTTATTGTGAGTTACATGTAAGGAAATTATAAATAATATTTAAAATATATATCTATTGTCTATAAAACATTTTGTTTGTATAGTTTATAAGTGATTACGTTCAAACATTAAAAACATATTTTTGAATAAGTAACAGCGAAGGCAGACAGGGCAATGACGCTAATGTATTAATTCATTGTGATAACTGTCATGGACCACACAATTATCACAGGCCTAGGACACTTTAAATACATATTATGAACAAATGGAAAGGAATGTTTTTGATGGCTTGTTAATTTCAAAATTTCATAATCTTGCAACTTCGGGAATAAAAACACGTTCATGTCCAGATTCAGCTTCTGCACAGGAAAATGAAAGATTCTAAAACTGTCTTTTCCTGCAGCATTTTTTTTAGTGCAGGAACATTCTATTAGCCAGTTCTTTTTTGTAACTCCATGAACTTCAAGGACAGTTGCTCTGAATGGAAGGTGTAATGGTTCTCGGTTGATGCTTTGGGAGGCTTGCCTCAAATAGTAGCTATGCATCGCCTGGACAGATGGTGACCGGCTAGGATCCAATCACACTACAATTTTTGGTAGTGGGAAGGTATCTGATTTAAAATGCATGATAAACCTCCTGGTAAAATGCATGATATTTAGCAGCATAATTTAAAAGGAATTACACAATTTCTATATGGATTCTCAATTAGTGCTTTCCTAATTTGCTAGTATGGAACTCTGTGTCCTTTACAACTGCTGAACAGTAGTAAAACGCTTTTGTTTCCACTCTAAAATGTGCTGTTAGTATGGAACTCTCTATTTGACCTATGCAACTTCCCAATAACGTATTTGTAAATGGTGCCTAAAGTGTAGCTTTGGCATGTGGAGCTAAATATCATACATGGACTGCCATGTGTATTTACACCTCCCACATATATTACAGAAATGTTGGTCTGATAGAAGCACCACTGTGCTCTGGCTGAAGTGTAAATGAACTGAAGAGGGACATAGCAGGGAAATTGCCTTTACTATTTAGGTGAAGCCTATTTCATATATGTATAAGTCACCCCTAAAGTGTTGATTGTAATCCCACAGGGTAGGGTTATATAACATAAAAAATAAGATATGCTACATACTGCTGTTAGTGTGCTCACACTTTAAAATACAAGCCAAACACTAATTTAAGGAGTAGACCTTGTGTAGACCGTGTAACTTTAGATACAGTTAAAATCTTAATTCCCTATCTTCTATTTGGAAAAAGCTTTAAAAAGTTTAAAAGTTGGGGTGGAGCCAAGCAGCCCATCATGGCAGACGTGCTCTGAGTGAGCTCCGCCGGCCCATCACAAATTCTGAATTAATCCTGCCTGACACCACTATTCACTCACTTTACCGACAACTATCCAGGGTCGACATACCCTTGGGGTGACGAGGGAGCTCTCTCTCAGGTCCCAGAACGTACATGTGAAGAGTCACTGCCTCCACTGCTGTGGCTTGGCAGGCGGGCCGGCTGCGGACTAGAGGACCTAACAAACATCTTCTGTAGAGTCTGAGTGCAGCCGAGACCGGAGACCCCAGAGACCATTGACAGCCAGGGCAGGGCGTAGACTGGCGTCTCAGCTGAGGAGCGCCCTGTAAGGTGACAGGATCTGTCGACAGCTCTGGGCTAGGACGGGGCTCGCGAATTGTGATTGTTGAGATGCCTGTGCCTGGCGTACTGGCTAGGTGCGACCTGAGGGACCTCGCGTCAGCCCCGGCCTGCGGCATAGGTGTAGGGCATATCCTGGTAGTGCAGTTCGTGGCTGCAGGGTGGATCACCCCACAGCCTGCGCTATTGTTGCAGCATATAAATCAGAGCTGTGGCAGGGTCACGCCCCGGCAACATGGAGGAGATTGCAGTGTGATTGGGCCCGTTGGGCTCCATGGCCTACGTCCAGCGCAACACTGGGACTGGAGGTGCTGGCCAGGGAACAAAAGGACATTGAGGCGGCCCCTGCTCGTTACAGCAAGGTCTATCTTTCCTGGCACCACCCTGCGGGAGGAAGCTGAGGCACACATTAGGGGGTAGGTGCATGCTTTTGGCAGCGGAAGTGGCTGGTCTAAGTTCTGGTGCGGCTTGGGGTCGGGGGGGGCCCTCTGCGCAGCACTCGTCATTGGGTTCCCTGGTCCGGGAGCATTCTCGACCTGATGGACTAGGCCCAACAGAGAAGAGGTACTAGTTGGAGGGGTGCTGAATTGGATCAGGAAGCCCGGGCTATAGTAATCAATCATCCCCCTCTGTCGTGGCATGGAGCGGCCTGCTCCGCGGTCGGAGTTTCTCCTGGTAATCCAGACACTCGCAAGGAAATTGATTCAGCAGTGCAACAGGGATCATTTAGGGACCCGGAACGACAGTCCTGGTCTGTGTGTTGGGGCATCAGGGATATATCAGGGGTTGGGACCAGGTGGATCCAAACGCAGTCTCACACCATTTTTGTCATTGGTATATGAGCATAAGGCCTGCGATGGAGAGTGGCTGGGAGCATCATAGGTGTTGAGCATGCAGCTCGAACCAGAGCAGTGAGCCCTACGACACAGCCGGTATACCATGTCCAAAGATAAGGCCATCAAATCCACTGAAGCAGAGCACCATGGACCGAGTCACAGCCACGGCGGCACAGCTCATTCATAATCCCAAAATCACTCCTGTCTTACCAGATAACAGGGCCCTCCTGGTGGCCATCACTCAGTCCAGGCAGGTTCTGGAGACACAGATCAGTGCTGTGGGAATGAAAGTAACTCTCCTGGGCCAAGACCTCTGTAATGCCGCAGACCGTCCTACTGAAATGGCAACAAGGGTCTCTGGGGTTAAAGACACTGGGGCAGATTTATGAGCCCCTTGCGCCACTTTTGCGTCACTTTTCACATGTTAAAAGTGACGCAAAAGTGGCGCAAGGGGCTCATAAATCTGCCCCACTGTGTCTACATTGAAATGTAAGGTCTCCCCTTTGCAACAAATGACCAAGGGTTTGGCCTTGCGGGTGGAAGATGCAGAGGGATGAGCAAGGAGAAACAATCTCCAATTTGTGGGTTTCCCTAAAAATTGCGAAGGGGATGATGCAGGGAAGTTTGTTAAAAACTGGCTTCATTCATGGATCCTAAGCGATGTCCTCTCACAGTGCTTTGTAATCCAACATGCTCAGAGGGCCCTGCAGCAAATTCCTCTGCCCAGAGACAGACCATGGATCTTGATTGCACGAATCCTGAATTTCCACGACGAGGTATGATCTTGCAGCAGGCACGACTTAGGGCAGTTCTTGTCTATGAGTCCCATTGAATCGTGATCTTCCTGGACTACATGAAAATAGTTCAGCAACAACACCAATCCTTCACCGCTGCTAAGGCGCAGCTGCAGGACCTCAAGATCCCCTGCATGCTCCAATACCCGGCTCTTTAGAAGGTTGTCTTCAATTCTCACACCATATTTTTTGAGACCCCGGAAGGGGTTTTTCATAACTGATGAACAATAGGCCATCAGGTGACACGCTCCGCCATATAGGAACTATCACTCTTCGACGGGGAACTCAAATCATCTGCAGCTGAAACTCAAAGACAAGGGATGCCACATATCCAGATCCTCACAGTGATCAAAGAACAACAAATGGGATCCAGAGAACTTTCCGCCCCCAAAGAAAGTTGGACCGTATATATGGGTTTGCCCCTGTCCGAGCAGTTGAGCTTGGGACACTATAGGGACTCAAGGGATCCATTGGGTAGGCTGTGATCTGCTTTCCTGTTTGAGGCGGTATTCAATACTCACCGTGATAGATACCTCAGCTTTTTTGAAGTATTGGGGTGAGATGGGGTGTTGCACATGTTCTTGGTTGCTCTGTTTGCTTAGTTAAATGCTGTGTGGTTCAAAAGTCCTTAGAATTGCACTGTCCAGGATTGTCCGATACAATGTCTCACTTTCACATGGTACAGTGGTGGCAGAACATGTAGCACATTCCTCAAGGCAGCTACACATAGTGAGCTGGCACATGAGGGGCATGCTGGATAGGATTAAGCAAGGTGCGGTCCTCCATCAGACCAAACAAATTGGTGCAGATATTCTCCTATTGTAGGAGACACACATGCTCAGTACAAAGGCTCCCTGCCTAACCCATTATGGATTTAAACAGGCTTTTCATGCAGGATTTACGATAGGATCCAGGGGTGTCTCTGTCCTGATCCACCCTAGAGTCGCATTTACACTGACTCAGAAGTGGGCTGATATATGGTCGCTACATATTCATATTTGGGACTGTGGCTGGGAAACACATTGTGTTCTGTAGTGTTTATGCCTCTTCGCCCCTTGGTCAGGGGTTCTTGGACCACCTCATGGGAGTTTGGGGTTCCCTGGCAGAGGGGCTTGCAATGTTGGGTGGTGATTAGAATGAAGTCATGTCCACAGATAAAGATAGATGGCGCCTGGCGGGCGTGGCAGTCGGTACCCCTGACTCCAAATTTCAGACCCTGATGGACATGGTGGGATGGGTAAATACATAGTGTGAAGATAATCCCACAAATACTGAAACCATAATTCTCTCATACCCACACCTCATATTCTAGGTTAGACTACATATTTGTACAGGCGGCTTTGATTATACCTTGGTGTTTGTCAGATTATTCTCCTGTTGCTATCCGTCTTCTAATTGCCCCTTACCGGCCTCCTTTCCGGTGGTGGTTCTCAGCTTGGCACTTACAGAACCCAGCCTACCTTGCTTATATCCACGGCGTGTGCTCAGGATACATATCCCATAACCAAGGGTTGGTAGCACCGGCATATACCCTTTGAAGCCAACGCTACAGGGGGTTGTCATTAGTTTTTAAACTACACAGTGCAGATAATGGTGACAGTCCCTCATCCAGTTTGAAGCGCAAATTATAATCATGGAACTTCAGACCAGGGGTGAGGATGGAGCTGCGGCACGCCAGCAGTTGCACCTTTTTCAGCAATAGTATCAAAGTGCATTGATGGATGAAGCATGTGGCTCCTGGCTTGCTACACAAAGCAGAATTTAACAGTGGGGTGACAAGTCCGGGAAACTCCTTTTAAGATTATGCCAACAAGCACAGCCACATACCCCACTCCCAGGACTTCGAGATTCTGCAGATATGCTGGTGACGGACCCTGTAGTGCTTGCAAATAGTTTTTCAAGCTATTATCGGTCGTTATGGACAGCCTGGCTGGAACGTGCTTGAGGCCCCTCTGACTCGAGAGGAATTGACTACTGCTTTAGCTGACATGCATTCGGGAAAAGTGCCAGGCCCTAACGGCTTCCCCTACAAATTCTATAAAGCTTACATGGCCGTGTTGGGCCCATATTACTTAGAAGCTATACAATAAGCCTCCAAGACCATATTCATGTCTCCAGACTGTAGACATTCAGAAATTGTCTTGTTTCAGAAACCAGGTCGTCCTACAGAACTTAATTCCTCCTATCGCTCAATATCCCTTATAAATGTGGAAGCAAAGCTTTTGGCCAAAGCGCATGCCACCAGACTCCTGACCCATCTACCTGACCTGGTTCATCCAGATCAGGCTGGGTTAATGCCCTGATGAGCCACAAGACATAACATTCTTTGGGTACACAACGCGATTGCGGTCGTTGATCATCTTGGTTGCCTGCGGCCTTTCTTTTGGCAGACATTGACTGAGCTTTTGATTCGGTCAGTTCGACTTACCTATTTATTCTCCTAGAACGATTAAACTTTGGCCCCACATTCATATCATACATTCACATGCTCCATAATTGGCTGACTGCATCATGCATATAGCCGGCACCGTGTACTCATCATTCCCAAAAAGTCAGGGCACCAGACAAGGGTGCCCATTCTCTCAATTACTATTTGCCCTATAAAGCCGCTGGCAGCATGGGTTAGTGTGGATGCCCAGATCAGGGGTTTTGAATGGTCTGCCAAGGTCTCAGATTGGATCGCACTATATGCAGGTGACGTTCTTTGCTTTCTGATTGATCCTCAGAGATCAGGCCCCCACTTACTTCAAATTCTGAGCTTTTTTTGCAAGACCTCAGGGCTCTTTATGAGTGTGATTATGTCTAAATGATGGCCTCTGCGCGGGACTTTGAATGATTATAGATGAGCCTTGAACCTGTCTCATACTCAGGAGGGAATACAATAACTGAGGGTCTTCATCACAGACAAACAGGAGGTATCCAGGCATGTAATGTTGATACAGTTCTCGCTAGGCTCAAGGTGGAGGTAAAGTCATGTGCGGGGTTGCTTCTTTCCTTGCAAGGCCGCTCGTCAATCTTTAAAATGATATCTCTTCCTAAGCTCATACACCAATTACAAAATCACCCCATCACATCCAGCAGCTGTGGTTTAGACAAATTAACACTATGCTGACATTCAGTCATACTATGCTTCCTCTCATTTACAAGTTATTTATGACTGGCAGTACTGTCCCAGAGACGAGCCCACCTTCGCATTGGAGAGGTGGCTACTGGATAGCCCGTCACTATATAAATACCTTTACTGTAGTTTCAACTGAATCACTGACAGAATATCGAAGTTCAGAATATCGACCTACAGAAATATCGGCACAAGAATATCGAAGTCAAAAATATCGACATCCTATCTACATTATGGTAAGTACAAAAATATCGAAAAAAAATATTGTTGTCAAAAATATCGTTGTTAAAAATATTGTTTTTTATTTAAGTTAAAAAAATAATGTAAAATAATGTAAATAATACATATAATTCAAATAAACAAAGTTAAAAATATTTCACAATGTTTAAAAATGTTGAGTAATATATATATAATGTAAACATACATTAAACATATACATATAATATATCATATATATACTTATTTATTAATATTTTTTATAATTATTCTAATAATGTATACATTGTATAAAAATACCTTATAAATTATAAATACATCTATACACATAAAACAATAATATAAATAAAATGTGAATAAATATATATAACAAATTAAAAGAAAATGTTTTTGATATTTTTTAAATTAATTATATGCTACATGAACTAAAATAATACAAAAAATATTAGATAGCGGAGAGAATAAAATTACTATTCCAACTCCAAACAGTGAAACAGTAGGGAAAGTGTTGGATAGTGTAAGGATAAAAATTACTATTCCAACTCCACCAGTGAAACAGTAGGGAAAGTGTTAGATAGCGTAGGCGTTAAAATTACTATTTCCACTCCTGGGAGTGCAACAGTAGGGAAAGTTTTGGCTAGCGTAGGGGTAAAAATTACTATTCCCACTCCAGTGAGTGCAGCAGTAGGGAAAGTGTTGGATAGCGTAGGGGTAAAAATTACTATTCCCACTCCAGTGAGTGCAAAAGTAGGGAAAGTGTTGGACAGAGTAGGGGTTAAAATTACTATTCGCACTCCAGTGAGTGCAACAGTAGGGAAAGTGTTGGATAGTGTAGGGGTAAAAATTACTATTCCCACTCAAGTGAGTGTACCAGTCGGATAGCGTAGGGGTAAAAAATACTATTCCAACTCCAGGGAGTGCAACAGTAGGGAAAATATTGGATAGCGTCGGGGTAAAAATTACTATTCACACTCCAGTGAGTGCAACAGTAGGGAAAGTGTTGGATAGCACAGGGGTTAAAATTACTATTCCCACTCCAGTGAGTGCAACAGTAGGGAAAGTGTTGGGTATCGTAGAGTTAAAAATTACTATTCCCACTCCAGTGAGTGCAACAGTAGGGCAAGTGTTGGATAGTGTAGGGGTAAAAATTACTATTCCCACTCCAGTGAGTGCAACAGTAGAGAAAGTGTTGGATAGCGTAGACGTAAAAATTACTATTCCCACTCCAGTGATTGCAACCGTAGGGAAAGTGTTGGATAGCTTAGGGGTTAAAATTACTATTTCAACTCCAGTGAGTGTAACAGTGTGGAAAATGTAGGATAGCATAGGGGTCTAATTAACATACTTATTAATTAAATAATTCTTGTAAAATAAATAACATATCAGTAATTAATTAACAAAAAAATTCATAAAAAAGACCAATAAAATTAAATTTATATTTACTTAAATAACATTAAGGTGCCGATTCCGATCCGTTAAAAATAATTTGCGTATGACCCGTATCCGTATTTTTTTACGTACGAGTCGTACAAGTACCGTACAAACGGCCAAGTACGATTTGTACGTGAAAAATACCTACGAATAGCGTTAGGAAAAGTGTACGAGAGGGCGTCGGAAAGTTTTTACGTCCGAATATCATCGGGAAAAGTGTACGAGAGTGAGCCAGACATTTTTACGTGCAAATCGTAAAACACAAGTCAGAGCGCGCAAGTACGATCCCGATTCCCGACCGTCTGTCCGAATACACAATCGCACGTAAAATGACCCATACGGAGCCAACGCAGTAGCACACATGTACACGGGTAAACTTATGCCCGTGTACGAGCCGTACAGCCCTCCCACCCCCAATATGTCAGCACCGTACACCACCCTGTCCGCACTGTACCCCAGCCCGACACCTGTACACGCCGTACACCCCCATGTACGCGCCATACCCCCCATGTACGCGCCTTACCCCCCCGTCTGCACTGTACCCCAGCCCCGCACCTGTACACGCCGTACCCCCCATGTACGCGTCGTACCCCCCATGTACGCGCCTTCCCCCCATGTACGCGCCGTACCCCGCATGTACGCGCCGTACCCCAGGCCCGCACCAGTATGCGCCGTACCCCCCCATGTACGCGCCTTACCCCCGCATGAACGCGCCGTACCTCCGCATGTACGTGCTGTACCCCAGGCCCGCACCTGTACATGCCGTACCCCCCCATGTACGCCCCTTACACCCGCATGTATGCGCCGTACCTCCGCATGTATGCACCGTACCCCCCATGTACGCGCCATACCCCTGCATGTACGCGCCGTACCTCCGCATGTACGCGCCGTACCCCAGGCCCGCACGTGTACGCACCGTACCCCCACCGCATGTACGTGCCGCACTCCAACACCGTACCCCAGCACCCTCACCCAGCATCGCGTATGTACGGACCGTACCTATGCGAAAAAGACTCTTACAGAACCAGGACACTGTAAAACAGCACAAGGAGGGTCAATTCGACTCGCACAACACCACAAAACACGTCTACATGACAAAATACATCTCAATGACTGACCTGGCACATCCAAACAGGCAAACAGAGGCACTAAATCACAACCACCTCTTATAACACACCCACCAAAATTCAAACACAGCCACACCCAAAAATGGACCAATAAAAAGGGCCCACAGACACAACCCATGAGCCTTTGCAACAGACCCACTTCTGACAGACCCCACAGAGAAACAACTCTACATTACTGATACCTTCACTACACCTTCACTCACACACCTTCACACAACCTCCTTCACAAACATCCCCCTCTTCACATTCACACACACACCATCACATTCACACCCACACACCCACAACCATCCACACCCACACCCACACCCACTCCCCACACCATGCCCACAGACAAGAATCCAAAGTTCACAACGGCGGAGCTGGACCTCCTTGTCAACGACGTCATCAGAGTCGAGCCACAGCTGTTTGGAACATTGGTCAGACAGACCAGCATAGCTGAAAAATCTGCCATGTGGCAGAGGATTGTCGATAAGGTGAATGCTGTTGTGCACATCCGAAGGACCAGGCATGAATGCCAAGCCAGGTGGTACGATCTGTGCAGGGCGGTCAAGAGGAAAATGAACGAAGAATATGCCCAGAGTAACATCACTGGAGGTGGGCCGCCCCGCAGACCCGTACAATACCATCCCTGGGAGGAGAAGGTGATGGCCCTGCTACCGCCGGTGGGAGTATACGGAGTCGAAGGAGTCGCAGAGCCTGGTGAGTACACAAACAACTTACGTAACATGGGGGCAATGGGGTCCACACCACATATACACCAAATGCACGCAACTTCCCCCAAGCACTCACCGCACACAACCACAATCAAAAACCACGCTCATGCCACTAACGTCTCCATGCACCCTTCACAAATCAAGGCAAGGCCATGTCCAAGGCTACAACAACCACAAACACAAGACTGGATGTCCGGGAGGCTGGGAGGGTGGGCCTCACACAACACATTGTGAAAATGAGACGCAGACACCAATGCCCTCAGCCCATATGGCATAGGTACATACCCATGCATAATGCACAGGGACTGGCAAAGTACTGAAAAGGTAGCTGACACTTGGCCCTGCTGTATGCAGCACAAGGCCCTCCTGGGACCACTGACACTCAAACACCAACTCCACAAGCACAGGTATCTAGCACAGAAACTAACACTCACTGTCATGTCAGCATGCACCATGAGGGGACAGACACATCACCTGGGAGACCCAATGACAACTCACACTACACACAAACAACAGCAGACCCGGTCACACCCCCCCCCCCTAACAAAAGCACACACCCCCGGGGCAGGCAACGGATTTACACTCTCCCACAATGGACATGTGACACAACAAGACCAATCCATTGCCAAATAAGCATCATAGCCAACAATCTACAGGTCAAACACTCAGGAGAACATCCCAATCTGTCCCCCGCAACATACCCATCCCCAAGTGGACATTGAGAGGAATGCTAGGCACATCCAACTACCTGGAGGAACTGTGTCAATGTGAATATGTATGAAACATAGATGTCGCATGAAACACCATTAACATTGTCTCTCTCTCACACACAGGGCAACGTCGTCGATCTCCCCCCAACACTGGGGGGGGAAGAATCACAGTCCCAGGCTCCGCGTGAAGATGATCCCACCGGCAGCGACGACTCTCACCACTCCGTGGATGACCCCGACCAACCTGGACCCTCTGGTGCCCAAGCCCCTGCAGCACCTGCGTCAGGTACATCTGTGCCAACCACCCCCCCATTCCTGCTACATCACAGGACACACCCAGGAGCCCTGCTCGCACTGACCAACAGAGCCAGTCTGACCAGGAGGGACAAGGTTCTCCGGGCACCCATGAGGAGGCAGGCAACCCTGCAAATGCCATCCCTCAGGGGTCCCGTAAGGCCAGGCTCAAGTGGGCAGGGGTGGTGGGAGTGGAGGCAGGCGGAGGCGTGAACCTGACCAGCCAGCTCAGGACACCGGTATGTCACACATACGCAACATCCTGGACACATACCGGCGTGACACCACAGGCATCAACCAGGTCGAGTCGAGACTCTCAGAGATGCAGGGGACCCTCGATGAGATAAAGAACCTGCAGGTCGAGCATCATGCCAGTCATCAACAACACCAAGGACAGATGGAAGCAAGACTGGCTGAGCTCCTGGCGGTGCACAGGGACATGAGGGACACTCCGTCAGATCGCCAAAAGCATGGGCAACCCTCCGTGTGCCACCAGGCGTAGACCAGCACCAGACACAGGGAGGGAGGAGGAGGAGGAGGATTCGTCTGACGGAGCGTCCCAAACATCGTCAAGGCCTGCATCTGAGGGTCCCCGGAGGAAGGTGGGTCGTCCACGGAAAAGACCGTGAGAGTCAGCAGACCATCCACATCTCCCAGGTCACCTGGCTTTGCACCTGGCCCTCTGGTGCAACAGCAGCACCTCATCCAATGACATTCTCTGCCACATGGACTTGCTGGTCACAGTCTGACCAATGATGACCAACACTGTGCCCTGGACTCTGATGACTTCCAATGCCAAGGATACCATCTCCCCCTGTGAACTTTGGATTCTATTCCCCCGGTAGAGCACCTAATTTCATCTACCAAAACACGTACCCCACCACAAATAAATATATTACTTTGGTCATGAGACGTTCCTGTCATTTTGCATTATTCAACAACATATGTGTGTGGAAATGTCGAACTATGCCTGAGTGTTGAACTAACTCCAGCCATCCATACCCTGGGATCAGAGTCTGGTACAGGACACACATGGGTCACAAGGTATCATTCAATGTAGGCATGGAGCACAACACTCACCTGTGATGGCCTCTGGCTGCTGAGGGGGGGCTTGCTAAACTGTGCAGACAGACCTATTTGGGAGATTATCATAAAGGCGTAGAGGTCATGGCTCATGTGGAGGTTCCCGGGGAGGGAGTCCCAGGTATGTGTGGCCAGTTGGGAGAACAATGTCCTGTATGCTGGAGTACGGTGGATGTGAAGAACGGTGGCCAGAGCAAGGTTGGATGCACGGAGATGGCCCAACGGAACCTAGGATGACAGACGTACAAGGTTGGTTTGGGGTCGGGGTTGTGGACTGCCTCCTGAGTGTGGGTGGGGAGTGTGGAGGTCATCCTGCAGCAGACAGTGATCCATTGCAGCTATCTATGGTGGACGGTGAGGTGGCTGGGGCGCAGGGTGTTGAAGCTGAGGTGTGCAGATGCACCCTGGATGTGGACAAGTTTCCTGGGAGTTTGGATGTAATTGCTCCATAGAGGGCAGGGCAGTATTTGACACGGATGTTGTCATGGACCTGGGGGATGGTCTGTCTTTTCTTGGAGTGGATCTATCTGTGGATCATGTGCATAATGCAGAGGGCGTTGCAGCATGAGGTACAGATGCTGTGGACTAGCATGGCAAATGTGAGCGAGCCAAACATGATGCACACCATCTTGTGTGTGTGGCCACTGTGTGCTTGTGCAGGGCTCTTGCGGGTGGGACACAAGCACTTGACCCAGCTGGAAGGGGACAAACCTCAGATGATCACCTCAGTCCTGTACAAGTCCAGCCTCAGGTGGCTCGTGTTCAACCATTCATCAATGGATCTCATGCATACTTGAATGATGGAACTGCCAATGTCTGTGTCTTTGTTGAGGGTGAGGAGCAACTGGCTGTCAATGGCATACGAGCTGATGATGAGGTGCTGTGCGCATGTGATGGTGGAGAGGGGGGTCCTGGACACTCTGTAGATTGACATGCTGAGAGATGATACCTGTGCCATGTCCCAGACGATGACACCATACTACATGCTGAAGCCTTGAGTCCCACTCCCATGCCCTTGCTGGGCTACAGAGCTGGTGGGGAGAATTAGGAACGTGACCTGGTTTGTGTGACAGGGCCTGGAAGGCGGGGCAGCGCAGTGTAGGCAGTTGGAGTTGCACACTCAGCATGCAAAGGTTTTGTGTGTGTGCCCAGGGTATGTCTGACAGCAGGTGTTAGATGTGCGGATGGACATAGTTCGGAGTGTGGCTGCTCCATCCGACTGTAGTGTGATGTGGGTTATGCAAGGACAGGATGGTGGTACAATGTGCACCTTGCATGTGCTGATGGTCCAGCCTTTGGCACCGCGTGGTGGCAACAGTGGCATAGACAAGCTGAGGACAGCCAAATGAATGGGTGGAGGGAGGAAGTGAGGAGCATCTTGGAGGCGTGTGTGTTGCCAAATCTGGATACTCTGTGGGCCCTTGCTGCAGGGGCCGCAGCAGAAGGCGGCATCTCCTTGCAAAATGCCAGAATTTGCACACAAAGACTAGGCTGTCAAAAGGACAACTGCAACAGGCGCGTGTGTAAAGTAAGGAGTGTCCAGTGTCACATGGCACACCCAGAGACAATGCATGCACAATCACCAAAGAAGCATGACACCGAATCAGGAAACTGAAGGCCGACCTGCGCACAGGAGACACACCCTCAGCAGGTGTTGATGGCCCATTGTGTGGACCAACATGCCAAAAAACATACACAACCATGTACTTCATGCCCAATAGGGAGCCTAATCCATGAGCAACTGCATGTATGTTGCTAAACTACACATGGACTCCTATGCATAATCTTCTACAACTAGATATGCCGCATGCAAAGTGGCAAGAGACCTGCATTGACAGAGATGAGGCACCTTGGAGTGTGACGAACACCTTTATTACTCAGCCTCACACTAAGGGAAATGCATCAATTGGAACAGACTCACAGGTCATTTGGCTGACCATGTGTGACCTACACTGGACACCCCCTTCAACACACAGATGTGGTAAATCCTACTGAGCTGGCACACAAGTGAAGGGGTTGAGCCTAACACCCCTTGCTGCACACAGAGAGTCTGCAATTCCCCATTGAGCCTCATATGGGGATGTCCCACACTATGTCCACCATTAGCATCCCGTATGTTCCTGAGGGACCTAATACACACAGTGATGCCTTCATCAGAATCCACAAACAATTACAAATGACTGTCAGGAAGGGTGACTATCAATTCATGGGAGCCATGCAACATGTCATGTGCCCCATGGTGAGTCGACATGTATGCATGGTAACACAACATGCACAGGAGCAGTCCCCACATATCACAAACACGTACCACCCACAAAATGCCTTGCTGCACTCCTTACCCAAAATGACTTTTCACCATGTCTGTGCATGTAACTCTGATCCAGCACAAGTTGCAATACTCATGAGGAATAGCAGGAGGGCAATGATGACATGAGCAGACGACAGCCGCAAGAACCTGG
This sequence comes from Triturus cristatus, assembly GCF_964204655.1. Classification (NCBI taxonomy): domain Eukaryota; kingdom Metazoa; phylum Chordata; class Amphibia; order Caudata; family Salamandridae; genus Triturus; species Triturus cristatus. The sequence goes on along the minus strand of NC_140588.1, from coordinate 850,629,871 downwards.
GGAGGACAGACACACAACAAGTCAGCGAAGAGCTAGTAATCCGCAGACATGTGCATGTACTCTACAGGAATGATGTTGCTCTTAAAACATTTAGTGTCCCAGCTAAAATGTGTGGAATGACATCATCACTTTAATGACACATCAGAACACACCTCCGAGTCACTTATTACACAGTCAGCTGGACACACACATTGCAACACATGCCACACAAGGCTCAAAGCGTGCACACTCAGACACAGGGACTCACCATTATGAGAAGAAGTTGCGGATAAGCTGACTCCGATGTCCTCATCCTCATCCTCATCCTCATCCTCACTTGCCCCGTGCCCAAGCCCTTCATCCTCCACGGGTGGATGATCCTGCTCATCCGGATCAAGGATGAGTGGCACAGCCTTCTCCACTGCCATGTTGTGCAGCATGCAGCACACAATGAAGATTTTGCAGACCTTCACCGGGGCATATGGGAGGGTGCCGCCGGTCTTGTGGAGGCACCGGAATCTGCTCTTCAGGAGTCCAAACGTCCTCTCAATCACGCGCCTCGTCTGCCCATGCGTGTCGTTGTACCAGTGTTCTGCGGCTGTTCTGGGGTGGGGAGAGGCGTCATCAGCCATGGCATGTTGGGATAGCCAGAGTCCCCTACATGGAAACATCATGTGAAGAAGTGGGTCAGGAGATGCCGTAAGATGCAAAGATAGCGCTAAACACAGGACTAACAGAGTATACCCACCAACAAGACATGCTCGTTCCGCGTGCAGCTGCAGCATCATTTCTGGCACCCTGCTACGCCTCATGATGTAGGCATCGTGTGCGGACCCTGGAAAACGGGCACAGACATGGGAAATGGACATGTTAGGCAGACACACCACAAGGGCATTGATAGAGTGATAATGTTTGCGGTTCCGAAAGGCTACCTCCTGTGCCTGTGGTGGTACCAAAGCCACATGTGTCCCATCAATGGCCCCAATTACATGAGGCATCCCTCCCAGGGCATAGAACTCACCCTTGACACGTGTCAACTGCTCACGAGTGGGAAAATGGATGAATTCATCCAGGTGCACCAACATGGCTTCTAAAACATCATGCAGGACACGGCTGAACATTGTCTGGGACATGCCACCAACATCAGCTATGGTCAATTGAAACGTGCCGGTGGCAAAAAAAATGTAGGGCTGCCATCACCTTCATCTTGGGGGTCAGAGCTGTAGGATACCTGTGTTGTGGTTGGAGGTGTGGTTCAAGCCGGCGGGTCAAGTTCTCTATCAACTCTTGTGAGAAGCGGTATCTGCGTATGCAGTCATGTTCACGCATGGCACCCAGGTCTGGCATTCGTCTGGGGAGAGGCGGTGCCCTGCAGAGATTTGGAAGGAATAACAAAGAGTGAGTACATTACCACACCAATGTCACTGAGGTGAGCACATGTTCAACAGCTAATACACATCTACTTAATACAGAGTCTGCTCTGTGCAATACATCCAGGATACGTAGGCCAGCCAGTTGATACTCCTACGAAGAGCCAGCCACCATAGTTGCATGGCAATGTTGACGTGACATGCCATTAAAATATCTGTGGGCCAGTGTAAGTGACCAGCCAGACACATTACATGATTGACAGACATCCACATATCAGCATTTGAAGGATGTTATCTCATACAGACAGCTGGCGGGAGTCTAGACACACAGGTCACATGTCATCTGAAAAAGGACAGATAACACACATTTCCATGAAGGGGTACATGTCAAAAACTGATGACACAGACATTGAGACAACGCAGATATTGCCTCATGTCAGGAAGTCATCTTCGAACCATCATGACACATGTAACGTGTGAGTCCACATGTGGCATGGTGTGCGTATATGTGTCTCATGCACATATGCAAACAGACACATGTTGGATGCTGCAACAGCAGATGGAGTTGACGGAACACCAACGGCAAGCTCATGGGAACACATGACACACACATGACATAGTCACATCGTGGCACGCTGGTAGTCACATGTCAGGTGTAATTATCCGTGTACCTGGCATCAGGGGACAGCTGTGGGTGTTGGTGACTGTGCCATACCAGTGATGCAGTGCTTGACACGTGTGTCCTACATGCACACATGTGCAAAGTGTGAAGGGGAAGTGTGCCACGTAGTGCCCCATCACACATGACATGTGTAAACAGCTCATCACACATCTATTGTGCCACAACATGAGGAGACATGTGCCACATCACTGCCTGACACACCTAGGCCCTGCACATGAAGGACTGCACTGACAATGACTTGATGTCCAGCCTTGTGCGGGTCTGACACCTCTATTCCTTTCGTGTGCGCCTCCTATCACCAGTGTAAGCTGTGAAACGCAGTACACACGCTCTGAGGGCGTGTGTACGGGCCGTACTCACGCGTGAGTACGTGCCGTACACGCGTGAGTATGTGCCTATCACTATAGTTGTGTTACAGTAGGTCCGAGTGATACGGCACGTACTCAAGCGTGTACGGCCCGTACACGCGTGAGTACGTGCCTATCACTATAGTTGTGTTACCGTAGGCCCTAGTGATACTGCACGTACTCACACGTGTACGGCACGTACTCACGTGTGTACGGGCTGTACACGCGTGAGTACGTGCCTATCACTATAGTTGGGGTACCGTAGGCACTAGTGATATGGCCCGTACTCACGCGTGAGTACGTGCCGTACACTCGTGAGTACGTGCCTATCACTATAGTTGGGGTACCGTAGGCCCTAGTGATACGGCCCGTACTCACGCGTGAGTACGTGCCGTACACGCGTGAGTATGTGCCTATCACTATAGTTGTGTTACTGTAGGTCCGAGTGATACGGCACGTACTCACGTGTGTACGGCCGGTACACGCGCGAGTACGTGCCTATCACTTTAGTTGTGTTACCGTAGGCCCTAGTGATACTGCACGTACTCACGCATGTACAGCACGTACTCACGCGTGTACGGGCCGTACATGCGTGAGTACGTGCCTATCACTATAGTTGGGGTACTGTAGGCCCTAGTGATACGGCCCGTACTCATGCATGAGTACCTGCCGTACACGCATGAGTACATGCCTATCATTATAGCTGGGGTACCGTAGGCCCTAGTGATACGGCCCATACTCACGCGTGAGTACGTGCCATACACGCGTGAGTACATGCCTATCACTATAGTTGTGTTACTGTAGGTCCGAGTGATACGGCACGTACTCACGAGTGTACAGCCCGTACACGCGTGAGTACGTGCCTATCACTATAGTTGTATTACCGTAGGCCCTAGTGATACGGCACGTACTCACGCGTGTATGGCCCATACACGCGTGAGTACGTGCCTATCACTATAGTTGTGTTACCGTAGGCCCTAGTGATACGGCATGTACTCACGCATGTACGGCACGTACACGCATGAGTACGGCCCGTATCACTGTAGTGATGGTGCCCTAGGGGTACGTGTGAAACGCGCCGTATCTGTGTGGGGATTTAAGAATTACAATGGGGACACATGAGGGACAAGTATTAGGGCCTAAATGCATGCTGGTTGTCATGGATACCGAGTTTCAAGTTCAAAATTTAACATCATGTGGTCTGGAAAAAGCAGTTGGCCACATTATACATTGTTGCAAAGTGGTTGTTGACTTGACATGATGCTGCAAACTCGAAAGATGCTAAGGCTGACACTGGTGTATGTTTAAAGGGATTGGAGGAAACGTAGGATGCAAAACCCATGGGAGGGCACTTGCCCGCACAACATGTCAGTCGATACCACTGCTGCTGTATTGTCTCCCTCTGGCACCATGTCAAGGACTGTGGAGAGGGCCCAGCCTTTCACCCAGGAGGAGAATGAGGCCATGCTGGATGTGATCCTCCCACGGTGCCCCATGCTGTATGGTCGACCAGGGGAGCAGGTGAGTGCTGACTCACTTGCATTGTGCTTACTGTGACATTTACTGCATAGTGCATGGCACATTCAGCCAGCCTAATCCTCTTGGGCATTCTTGTTCTATTGTCCTGCGGTGATTCAGTGGTCACCCCGGTGTGACAGGTGACTGCACCCACAGATGTGTGTGAGAGTTGAGTGGAGCTGTGGTGAGAGTGGTGAGAGTGTCCAAATGATGTGTACTCCCCCTGGACATTGATGTGTGTGAATGTTCCTTGTCATGTGGGTGAGTGTCTATGTGGAGTGTTGCATCACAGCTGCATGGAGGAGGCAACTGCTCAATCCATCTGATGTGAGAAGTAAGCCGTGCTGTGTGTCTGACTTGCTGAGCTAGCCCCACACCTGTGACCCCCCCCTGGCAAGTGGCACATGTGCAGAGTGAGGTTTGCATCCGCTGTTGCCAATGGCAGATGATTGATGTGTGCCTGTGTGTCTCTGTGTACTCTGCTGAGGTTTCGTCAGTGGCCTGGGGCATGTGACTGCTTTGCGGTGCTGTCCATCAGCCTTGTGTTGCTTGGGATGCACAGTGTGTGCCATGATCAGGGATTGTTTCGCATCCCGCATGCCACCTGTGTACTTACTATGCCATGTAGCGCATTGGTGCGTCCACAGTGGAAAAAGTCCCTATGACTAAGGTGCTATTACTTGCCAGCATACTATGCCCTGTTCAACAAATCAAAGATGTTCAAATGTGTGTCTCTGTGACTTGGTGCATGTGTAGTGATGTTGTCCCACTTTGTCATCCACATAGGTAACTGCCTAACACAAGGGGAAGATCTTGAAGGATGCCGTCAAGGCCGTGCAATCGGTGGAGGGTCGCAGTCGGCGCCTGCCACAAGTGAGGAAGAGATGGCAGGACATCCGGTGCTGGACCCGGAGGATCGCCCGGGTCATGCTGAAGGAGGAGGCTCCTCGCAAGCATGACGGGCGCCGGTGCCTGACCCACCAGATGAAGCGTGTCCTGGCAGTGATCTTCCCTGACCTGGATAGGCGGATACAGGAGTTACAGCAGCTTTTGTAGCTGCTCAGTCGCCTGGATACACTGCCAGGGTATATATGTGCAGTGCATATCCTGTACCCCCAACTCAACTTGTGCTGTTCTTCCTCCCTTCCCCTCCTTGACATGTGTTACCTGGCCTGTGTGTTATCACTATTGCACATGGTCATCTAGGCTGCCAGTTAATCAAGTGCACACTGCTTTCAGCATCATGTGTGGGGGTGGTCTGCCTGTGCCCTGTCCTGTTCAGTCATTTGGGGGTGCATAATTGTTGGCACTGCTGCTGAGTCTCAACATAGGAGTGTGAGGTTTCAAATGAACAGACTTGCAGCATGCATTACCAATGTTGTGGCCTCAGACATGATGTGCATGAGTGGGATATATGCATAGTGCCGGGACGGTTGCTCCTGTTACAGTCAGCTCATTCCAGGACCATGGAGCAGTGTGCCCACTACAGTCCCCTGACACAGCCTGCCCTCCTACTCATGTGTGTCATCCAACACTGTGCACATTCACTGTGGGTTCAGCATGGCTCTGCCTCTGTGGCATTGTTCCCTGGCCTAGGTAGTATTTTTCACATGTGTGATACATTTGTCCACTGGACAGGGATACACTAGTTTGCTTGTGCATACTCACACTGGGCAGTGCCTGTGTGGCTATTCACAACAATCTGTTGATGTTTGTTTGTGACCAATATGTTTTGGCAGCCCTACAAGGTGATGTCGTGTTAATGAAGCTAGTTTTCAAGCACAGTTATTGTAACCCTGAATAAGAGGTGTCACTTCTTGATCGGTATCAGTCACATTGACTCAGGTATGGGTGGGTGTGTGCGGGAGGGGCGTACATGTTCAACCCTGATGTTTCATTGCCAGTTCTGACTTGTGTGTGATGATTCGCAGTACAGAAAGTCACCGTGCAGTGCCCCCGTGATATGTGCTGACATCTGTGGGTACATTCTGGCTTGCCATGAGGGGGAACCCACAGTACAGCTAGGCTTTTTTGCTAAACAATTGCAGGCCCATTAGCTTATGCATTGTCCTGGGTGTGGACATGTGTGCCACTCCAGATGACAGTCAGTAGGTCATATGTGTAGCCAACTGTGTGATCAGGTGACGGATAGCCATGTGACAAATGACAATATTCAAGTTGTTACTCAGAGAAAATGTCCATAGGCACTCACTACACCTGTCAACATGTCTCAATGTTATATATGCTTGACCTTGTTGTTTTGTTATGAAGGACAATGATGTGCCTGCATGACAGATGTCTCCCAAGGAAGTGCACAAGACACCACCTTTACACTTTCCAGGGACACGCTGGCACATTTTAAAGTAAGGCACAGTTTGAACAAAACTTGTTTGGAGTTCATACATATATACATGTTCCCACAGTGTGGTAGCATTTGGGTTAGTCCTTGGTTGTTGCTGATACCAACTTACGAGTGTCAAGTCATCCAGACCACCGTGGTGCCATGTATATGTACTTACTGATACGCCATTTCTGCCTAACAGTGTCTGATTTGAATGAGTCTGGCAGCTCAGACAATGACTGTGTACATGTAGTTTGGTGTGCACCTCCTTGTGTGACTTCTGCTATACAGACACATGTGTGTTGTGTTCACAGAGTGCCACATTCACACATTCTAGACATGTCCATTGTGTAAAGGGTTGTGATTCCCCAGGAGTCACAATGTATTTCGTTGGGGTTTCAAAAGTACTCACAGGTCTCTGAGTGTGGGGACACCTTCTGCATTGGCATGAGGTATTTGGCCTTGGGTGCGACAATACTGTTTGGTTCACAGTGAACAAGAGGTGGCATCCCTTCATAGTCTTGCTGTGCTCAACTGATCCCAGACACTAGCTTCTCATGATCTTGTGATTTCAAGTTATTTGCTGTTGTGTCCTAATTTTCATTGTTTCCAAGTGGCATGGTGGGTCAACCAACTGGGGAGTGCAGGGCTTACATATGTGGGGAGTAGTCTAGATGTTACTCATGATGCCTTTCCGGATATGCACTGTTGCCTATTTTGTTTGGACTCATGTGTCAGATGTATACAGGTGACTGATTTTTTCCTGTCTCTTCACCTTGCCCACAGCATCATCGGAGGACACCGAGGGAGACACCGGCACGGACATGGAGGAGGGATCGAGCAGTGGTGCCACCACTGCTGAGGAGTCGGCGGACTCAAGTGGTACCGAGGGCGAGGGGAGTAAGGCGGAGGACCTGCCCAGTACCAACACTGACTACGAGGCTGACGGGTCCGAGGCTGAACTCCCTGAGGGGGCGGAGGCTGCTCCAACAGCTGGCAGCAGCACTCCATCCGTACCCGCCCCTCCATTCCCATCACCGGCCTCCCACTTGCTCAAGTCCCTTCTGTCCGTGCTAGGCCACACAGTGTCTCCTTCGTGCCAGGCACCGCACCCCCTGCCCCTGCCCCCCCTGCTGCCCTCACTGCTGAGTCTGTGGACATTCAGCAGCAGTTGCAAGTTGGGCAGACATCGATCCTGACTGTCCTCCATGGCCACACCAGACTGCTGACCCAGATGGTGTCGTACATGGAGGGCATGTCATCAGCGATGTCTGACCAACGGATGTTGCTGAGGTCCATGGACTCGTCACTGACGGCAGTAGTTAGTCACCTGCAGCGCTGCGTCCCCCCTACCCCTGCCCCATCCACAAGTCCCATACCCACGCCTGTCCCAAGCACACCAAGACATCCACACACACGCACCCCACCAGACACAAGCAGCACACCACCACGTAAGGGCAAGCGCACACCTCCTGACACGCATACTCAGGGGGAAGCAGGCACACCCACTGGGTCTGGGGCACACAGGCAGGCACGCAGCCACAGTCCTCGTCCACATGACTCACTCCCCAGTCCCTCCGATGTCACTCCCCTTGGCTCCCCTGCCCCAGAGTCGGAGAAGGAGGCCTACTTTGCTGGGCTGGGCCTCAGTCTGTCCACCACCTCCCCCAGTAGTGCTGCAACCCATCCCTCCGGCCTGCCCCCCTCCTTGGGGCCTGTTGTTTCTCCGGGTGCAGGGGAGACGCTTGAAGAACTGGCAGAAGTGTGCAGAGCCGAGCTCACCTCCACCTTTGGTGCTGCCCCACCCCCTGTGGTGGAGTCGTCCGTCCCTGCACCCACCACACCTACCCTTCACCCTCCTGTCCCTGCGGTGCCTGGTCCTTCCCCACATGATGCCCCCCCAGTCGACGACACAGAGTCTTCTGATGTGCAGACAAGCTAGGGGAGACGCATGGCCATGTGTCCCCCCCAAAGACTGATGATATGGACTGGCCATTGGCCTTTGTGAATAGTCTCGTTTACACATTATTATTTTCATGCTGAAGAAAGCATTTTCTATTTTCGTTAGAAAAGTCTTGCATTTCAGGTATTGATGTTGATGCTGATGCTACAGGAGTTGGGGTTGTAGGAATGTGTTATGTTTCAGGGAAATGTTGTAGTCTGCTGCTCATGGGGTGGAACCTGGTATCTGCGTGCCATCACAAGGTCTCTGCAAAGATTCTTTGTCGTGTATGCTCTTTGTGTTTGGAGACATTGTCCCAAGGAGTGTTCCTTCCTCTGTGGCACCTGACATCTTCCCTGCAGAGAGTTGCACAATTGTTGTGTTGACCTGTGTCTACATTTCCTTTGTTGGTGATGGATCCCTTCAACTCTGGCCATGCCTGCTCAGCAATGTCTCCGGCTGCATCGTCTGTGCCATCCTTGCTACTCACTGTACTTGTGTATTGAGTATGTTGAAATGCCTTAATGGAGACATTCTCCCTTTTCCGCACAATGCATGTGTGTAATCCCAGCCTAGCACACATATGGAACTTGTTCTGCAGGGTATTTGGGCACCTGACTCACAATTGTGGGCATTGTATCTGTGGGAACTCCACCCTATTCCTTCCATGAGAGACAACATCTTGGTGGCTGTCCCGGCACCTGTACATTCCTATCAGTCCTGGGATGTGCGTGACAGTGTGTGTTCCCTTTGGCTCTCTTAGTTTAGTAGGCATTGACATGACCATACAGTCTTGTGCCATGATCTCTGTGTGTGTATTGTGAGGCATCTGCCAGTGGTGGGTATGCATGTGTGATTTGTCCTCACACCCACATGTGGCGTGTCATGCAGTGGGGGAAAGACATCCATCCTCATGGGAGTGGGACACTGCTGTCAGTGATGTGTTGTTATGGCACTATCGACATAGTCCAAATGTAGGGATGCGTACATACATCCATGGAGTTGGGATCATCTGATAATGATGTACACACCCCCATGTCTGTGTCCACTGCTGGTATTCCTCTGCACCTACCCCCATGTCTCTGTCCACTGCTGGGAGTGATGGGCACCCACCCCTCACATGTCCCTGGACACTGCTGGTATTCCTCTGCACCCACCCCCATGTCTGTGTCCACTGCTGGTATTCCTCTGCACCCACCCCCATGTCTCTGTCCACTGCTGGGAGTGATGGGCACCCACCCCTCACATGTCCCTGTCCACTGCTGGTATTCCTCTGCACCCACCCCCATGTCTGTGTCCACTGCTGGTATTCCTCTACACCCACCCCCATGTCTCTGTCCACTGCTGGGAGTGATGGGCACCAACCCCTCATATGTCCCTGTCCACTGCTGGTATTCCTCTGCACCCACCCCCATGTCTGTGTCCACTGCTGGTATTCCTCTGCACCCACCCCCATGTCTCTGTCCACTGCTGGGAGTGATGGGCACCCACCCCTCACATGACCCTGTCCACTGCTGGTATTCCTCTGCACCCACCCCCATGTCTGTGTCCACTGCTGGTATTCCACTGCACCCACCCCATGTCCCTGTCCACTGCTGGTATTCCTCTGCGACCCACCCACCCACCCACTTGCGCCCTTGCTGTGGTACACTGCTGTCCTGGGCATACACCACCCCCAATTTACAGCTGATGTGCTGCACCAAGCCGTACACCTATATCCGTGGCATGTGTACGCCTTGTATCCATCATGTAATGGGGCTGTAGGGGTACGGGTGGTACGGCCTGTACCCATGCTCTGAGGGTGTGGGTACGGGCCGTACCACCATTGTGGCGGTGCCGTAGGGGTACGCGTGGTACGGCCCGTACCCATGCTCTGGGGGCGTGGGTACGGGCCGTACCACGCGTACCCCTACTTCACCGCCACAATGGTGGTACGGCCCATACCCACGCTCTGGGGGGCGTGGGTATGGGCCGTACCACCATTGTGGCGGTGACGTAGGGGTACGCGTGGTACGGCCCGTACCCATGCCCCCCAGAGCGTGGGTACGGGCTGTACCACCATTGTGGCGGTGACGTAGGGGTATGCGTGGTACAGCCCGTACCCATGCTCTGGGGGCGTGGGTACGGCCCGCACCACCATTGTGGCAGTGCCGTAGGGGTACGTGTGGTACGGCCCGTACCCATGCTCTGGGGGCGTGGGTACGGGCTGTACCACCATAGTGGCGGTGACGTAGGGGTACGCGTGGTAAGGGCCGAACCACCATAGTGGCGGTGACGTAGGGGTACGCGTGGTACGGCCCGTACCCACGCTCTGGGGGGCATGGGTACGGGCCGTACCACCATTGTGGCGGTGACGTAGGGGTACGCGTGGTACGGCCCATACCCATGCTCTGGGGGCATGGGTACGGGCCGTACCACCATTGGTGACGGGTACAAGTCGACGTCCACTTCCGTTGTGGAGGTAGGTAGGGATTGGTGGACACGCCCCCCCCAGTGACCAGAGCCTGGAGGTCATTTCTGTGCAGGACATATGTATATTTGTAATTGGGTGGGGGTAATGTTTCCTGACCCAGCCCCCCCACCCCCCTTTGCCCCTGGGTGTTGTTCTGACCTTCTACGGTGTCTGCGTCGGTTTCTGAACACGAGGTCGTAGGCTATGAGGGCCGGGATGACGCTGTCCGTCGCGTACCGGTGCTCCTTCTTCGCGTCGTCCTCAATTTCCCGGGAGTTTTTGGCTGCCGTAAAAAAATAGCGGTGCGGAGTGACGTAGGCACGGATCGTACTTGCTGGTCCGTAAAACGCTGCCTGACTCCGTCCGGACGTCGCGTACGTGCTGTCCAGATTCAGATTTGTATGTATTTTTTTGCCGGTCGGTCTTTTGTACGACTCGTACAGAAATGGTATTTCTGTGCGAATCGTACTTGCGAGTTTGTAAGGTGTTTTTCCCGGGTACGAGTCGGACGGAGAAAACGCTCCTTACGACCATTTGTACCCGGGTTTTACAGGATCGGAATCGGCACCTAAATGCCTTCCCACCCTATTCCCCTATAAACATACAACCCGCTACACATAAAAAATAACACAATTAATGTAATTATCAATCAATCAATTAATAAAAATGAATTACCAATTAATAATACATTTACAATAAATGATTGAACAATAACAATAAATAAAAAGTAATAATACATTAATTGTAATTAATATAATGATAACTTAATCAATTATTAAAACAATAATTAAAAAGTAATAATTAGTTAACAATACATTAATAAACAATAACAATAAATAAAAACATATCAATTAATTAATTATATTTAAATTACTTCCCACCATACCCCTATAAACCCACAACCCGCTCTGATACTAAAACGCAAAATTTACATAAAAACATTTACAAATTTCTAAACATTTAATACATATATTTTAAAAAAATATATATATATTACAAAAAATGTTAAACAAACATATAAAATACATACTAAAATACATAACACTAATATTAATATAGATATAATTAACAACAATATTTTTGCTGCCGACATTACTTACTTCGATATTACTTACTTTGATATAAAAAAACAATATTACTTACCTTAATGTAGATATTCTGGTCACCAATATTCTTGATATCGATATTCTGTCCTTACGATATTAAAAAATGTATATTAGTGTAGGTCAATATAAAAAATTCGATATTTTGACTGCTCACCGTATCAACTACCATGTCCTACCCTGGCTTCAAAGGTGGTACTGGCAATTTGGCATCAGTCTCTTCCTCGTATTGGTTGGCTGAACCATCTTACAGGTGAGGCACTGTTATGGTGTAATCATCTTCTTCCACATCTGCAACACTTACAGGGATTCCCGAGGCAGGGATAGAATCGGTATCTTCACACTTGGGGATGTGCTCCGGTCACGAATCCTTCTCAGATCTTCAGTGTGAATACTCCATGCCACAAACCTAGCTTTACAAAGGCTTGCAGTTCCATCTTGCAATTTCTGCATGGGGATGGAGGAGCCGGTATATAAAGCTTGTGGCTGCCCTCAAAAACACACATGCATTTGGCAACAATGGACACATTTTAGAGGAATTGTTTTGATGCAGGCATCACAGCCCACACCACTAGACATAGAGTTTCTACCCCACAACTAAAGTGGGTTTATTGTATACAGCTACCTAGTTATTGATGGATTTGATTATTGGGATGGAATTCGGGGACCTGGACATTTTTAGAGGACATTACTCCTACCCTCAATATGGCAACTGGTTCTTTTTGTTATATCCTCTTTTGTTTCTCTTCCTTTCTTCTTCTTCTTCTTTTTCTTTTAGTTTCACTTAAGCTGTTCAATGGAAAATGTACAACATTGCCTATGCATGTCATTATTGCTTCTCAGTCTATATATGTGCAAAGTAGCTCTTTGTGTATGATGGTGGCAGGAGACGGGGACAAGAAAACCAATAAAGTTTGTTCTTAAATTATTTTTTTTTAAAGTTCATTCTTGCTTAGCTTTAAAATTCGATTTAATGGTGAAATAATATTTTTGATAACATAAACAGCAAAATATATATTTTTTAATGTACTTTAGGCTGGATTAAAACCAGTTCTGCCACTCATTACACCGTTAGAGCTGGAATAAAGACGCTTTACTGATAGAGTTAGTGACCCTGGCTCATAGGACGATGTTGTACCTCGAAGCCCAGCAAGGCCCAATGGGTGTTAACTGCTGGCCACTAAGCTGAGGTTATCTATCTGGGAGTTAACATGAACGGTTGGCAGAACATACACCAAGTTTAGTACTATCCTGTTTGGTTTGGAGATGTCAAAGGGGCTGCTCCTTTTCATTCCCAGGACTCTCCCAGACAGTCAGACTCCAGACACAGTAGAAAGGAAAACACATCTGACCATGTCAGGTGGAGAGAGAGCAGACCTGAATTGGGCATTGGTTTAGCTATTGCCTGATGGCAGCTGAATTTTGCCATACTGGAACAGGGGCACCTGAATGATTTTACGATAAAGCAAAAAGAAAGTGATGCAAAAGGAGTTGGGAATATTGTCAGAAAATGTTTAAGATTTGGTATTCGGATTTCTACAGTTACTGGCTATTGCACAGGATAAATCTGACACCTTCCCCACCACATCCTCAGAACATTCCCGGACCTGGGAAGAGGCTATCTGAAGAAGAAGCCCATGTTGGAAGAATACTCGTGAATCCTGACTCCAGCTGAAAGAATCAGGTTCACACAAGAACTCAAAGACACAAGGACTCAAGGGCATCTAACTCCTGCTGGAAACATGGGACTGCAACTACTCTTCAAGGGTCAAGTAGTTGGCATGCTGTTTTCTTGCTTCGTGGACACCAGGAAACAAATGAACTCCTGATCCCAAGAAGGCCGAGCTTCCTAGTAAGGGCTGGACTCTACAAGAGACATGGCTCTAGTGAGATCTGGTGTGTAGAAGCCTGCCATAAGCAGCCGAGGGCTACAGGATGATCAGGAATAATTTTCCAAGAACTTAAACAAAGCTAGGTCTTAGTCATTTTTTTCCACCTCCAGAGAGCCAGGAAAAGCTACTGAAGTATGCCCAGGGAAATCACACCTGAGGCACGTATAGGAAATGAACATCCTTTAGAATGGTAAATCACCAAAGTTTTGCACTATCAATTTTTGCTGGTTGTAGAACTCTGTGCACTTGACCCCTGCTAATCAGCTGTTATGTTTCTATGAACCCAATCAATTGTAACATGGTTGAATGTGCATAAAACCAACTGTTAATGTACCTACTATTCCCTAGTATATGGTACAAGGTGGACACAGGGTCTGTAAGAAAAAAGCTACAAGTGGACTGCAGTGCACTCTAGTGGACTGGACCTATTGTGCTATCCACTATAGGGACAGAGTAAACATAGTTTTCATCCTACCAATATTGCCTAATTGCAACAGTTGAAAACCTATAACTTGCTCTATTAAAATAAACTGTTTTGACAGGTCTAAACATTTCTTTTATTTATTAAAAATTCACCCCTATGTGGGCCTTGAAGTGTGTAGGGCAGGGTATATGGTATTAACTGGTAGTACATATAGAAAATTATTGCTAAACATGTCCTTATAGTGAGTAATAACTAAAAGCTATTTGAACTGCAACAATGTTGGCTGTTCCATAGGGATTCACTGGGTTGTATTATTAATATGTAAGCATGCTCTCTTTGACTCAAAAACATCAAGGAATTTCATTATTCGGCTCCTTGTATTATTCATAGAAAGCCCATTTTACTAGTGAAGTCAGATAATTCATAAATATCAAGGAGAATGCACTTTTAGAAAGTTTCTTTTCCTCTGCGGAAAGCTTATACAGGCTAATTTGTATTAGCCTCTGAGTGCTCATGCCCTGAATGAGGTGTGAAAATGGCTCCCAGAGTACACACAAAGGCCAGACTGTGGGGAGTTGTTTCTGTTTCTCTGGCATGATGAACTTTTGGGCAGTTTCCATGAACGTGGTAAGCATCAAAGTAGTCTCCCTGCCACAGGAAGATATCAGATGCGATCTTGACAGAAACATTATTTTGTTTCTTCAATCAGACACTGTTAGACAAGTCCGCCTTAAGTTGGTCTTCCCATAAACGTTTTTTCTTTACCCTCTGCTTTTTGCTGAAATGTGTTTTGATGTGCCCTATAACACTGCTAACCAGTACTAACATGCTTGTGCTCTCTGCGTTAAACATGGTAACATTGGCTTACATCCAATTGGTACATTTATTTACTTGTAAGTCCCAAGTTAAGTGGTACTGATTGTACCCATGTACATTAAATGCTACTAAAGGGCATGCATCACTGAATGGGCAACCCACATAAAAAGCCTTTAAACCTGACATTTCAGCTTGTGTGGGCAGTTTAAACTGCCAATTTGATCTTACAAAAAAAACTTTTGCCAGGCCTAAAACTCACTTTTTAAAACATATATCACCCTTAGGCCCTAAATTGCCCATAGGGCAGAGTGCAGTGTATTTAAGAATTTTGGCTTGTACTTTTATGTTTTAAGTGAAACAATCTGTAATTGTTTTTTTTCACTACTGTGAGGCCTATCTCTCCCATGGGATAACACTGAGTTAACTTATTAGATTTAATAAACGGGAACAAATATCTAGCTTGGCGTCTAAACAAATGTAATTTTAAACCCTAGTAAAGTCAGAATTTAAGTAAGAACTCTGAAAATGCCACTTTTAGTAAGTCTGTATTTTCTTGTCCTAACCATTTGGTTCCTGGAGCCTGTATCTTGGTCCACATGACTAGGTTTAGTTGGCAGTTGGTCCTTTTCTATTGCTCCCAAGGGAGAATAGATGTTGGCAGGATTTGCCATCTCTGACTTGATGAGGCAGAGGAGATGTCACCTACCACACTCACACATGATAAAGGTTGTGTCTCAGCACACTGACAAAAGGTTTGAAACTAGTCTTTTATGTCTTTTATGACTCTTGACAAGCTGGAGGCAGGTCATAAAGGTATGAAATTCTTAGCACTTCTGAGGGTAAAACCTCCAAAACCGTCACCTACTTCAAAGTGGCACCAGGTTTCAATATTGGACCCTAAGTCCCAACTCTTCAATACACCTCTGCACCTATGAAAGACTCAGAAGGGCTGCTTTGATGCTCTTCAAGAAGGACTGATTCTCTGCTACCCTGGACCTTGTATTACAGTCCTATAGCTTCCTCATAACTGCCACTGTGCAATGAATCCTTAATGCAGGCCTTCACAATCCAAGTCCCTTGTCGACAACATCTTCAATGACAACCTAGGACTCTGCTTCACAGCCCTGCAGCTTCTCAGCACACACTCAACGTAGGATCTCACAACACTCCGCAAACCAGGATTTAAGGTACTGTGTTCAGCTGACCTAACTTGGTCCCTGTATCGAGCCTGCGCTCTATTTTGGTCGGCCTACACTTATAACTTTGTAACAGTCCTACGTGACTGGATAGCCACAGTTGGTGCTTTGCGCTTCTAGGCAATATTGTCACATAAATCTTTAAAACGTAATCTACTGATTGGATTTTTGTTGTTTCAAATAATTTTTTTAAATGTATTCTAGTTTTTTAAATATGTGGGGGAATTTTTTTGGGTTGTGTTTTTAACTTTATTTCTTTTTGTGTGCTGCATAAATACTTTACACATTGCCTCTCAGTTAAGTCTGACTGCTTTTGTGCCAAGCTACGAGATGGTTAAGCACAGGTTAATTTAGTGACTTCTGTGGTTCACCCTGACAAGGATTGTGGCTGTTGCTTGGACAGGGTTAACACCTTATTTAACCAACAACCCAATTTCTAACAGACATGCTGCAATCCCAGTAGGGAGGGAGCTGCCCTCAGAACTTGTTTGAAGTGACCACAGAGGATGGGTTGCTCATTTTCCGGGCGAGAACTGTAGGTTGGGCACACAGGCTCTGCACAAGGGGGAGAATGTTTTCACTATCTTTGATTTATGCACAGAGGCTGTGGGATTGCAGTAATGCACACAGGAACTGATGCAAAGTGGTTAAGGTAATCACTAGGAACTTTCACCCCTGTGTGTAGGGAGGAACCAAGTATAATTTTCACTCACAGGCTGATGCTAGGCATGAATTCATCATCTCCAGTGCACTCTTCAGAACACAACTGAACCCTAGAAAGATGAGAAAAGGACTGAACCTGCTGCCTAAGAAGATCCCTGGAGGAGCAGGCTTGCTCCTTCTTGTACCAAGGACAATGAAGTGGACTGCAAGGATCATAATGATGACTTCCTGCTTAAGCTACAGCAACACAAAAATCTACCTAACTTCACTTTTTACTCACTTTCACAGTTTTGAGAGCAGCAGGAAGACACTCATCCCTCCGCTACATTTGCTTTAAAGAGGTGCTCCTCATCCCTTGTCTTTTAGCCTTATAATAAAACTTGGTTTCTGTGAATCGTGAACGTAATTTTAACTCACCCACTCACTTCCCTAGGCCCACACACCCACATGCACCACTGCAACATCTCCTTAAAAAGTCTCTGATAGAGAGCCATCTTGCGGGGCCGGTGGAGGACAGCAGCGCCACCCCCACGAGGAGCAACGCCTGATGATGAAGCATGACACTCGTAAGGGTGTGTGAGGGCACTATGTCTAAAAGGAGGAATTCCCACACCTTAATTCGAACCTAACTGTATTGAGAGACCACTTTGACACTCTTTTCCAACCATAATAGGTTGTCTTTCTCTTTTTTAGGAATAGTTACTCCTTAGTGAGTACAACGTTAGTCTTTGGGAGCATCGGTACTGGACCTTTCCTTTTCCAATTAGCTCCCTGTCCCCCCTCTTTACATTGTGTTATGTAACTCCTCCAAGCAGGAGACATCTTATGTTAAGAGGAAACATGGCTGACAATACCAAGCTCCATTAAAGGCTTTCAGGAGATCCATACACTGACACACAAGAAAAACATCTTTTGAAGACCTATTGGTGGGATCTTGATCTTCATAAAAGTAAACTTGCAAGTACGAGCCAAGGAATGGTCCATGCACTCTCCCGCTTTTCAGATTTTAAATATAAAAGAACTAGGTTTGAATGAAACACCAATCACCATCGCAGTGATTAACATCTACGTAAATCCCAAAAAGAAGGAGAAATCCACGAACATCATGACAATCACAGACTTGATCAGAGTCTATCTCTACGATCACCCGGAGCACAAGTGCATCGTGACCGTGGACTCTAACCTGAGAGATTTTTGCCAACTAGAACAAAACAAAGGGGAGAGTGGGCGGAAAATCATGAAGTCCTGCATTAATGAATTTAAGCTGGGGTGCGCGAGCCAAACATGTCTACCAAACTTTAGAACACAACCCATCTTTAAAAATATTTGCACACTAGATTACATCTTCTTGAGCAAAGATTCATTGAGGAGGTGTGAAGAATACAGAGTGCAACACACTAACGCAAGCACCCACCATCCACTATCCATTCTTGTGAATGTAAGTGACACAATGCACAAGGTACATCTTCTAGCCGGACAAATGCTCGCTATAACGACAGAGTCGGCTTCAATAAAAATAATTAAATGGGGACACTCCTGCTGGGCCAGCTATAGCCAATGGAAGCAAGTCGTATCCACAACTGGCATCGAGAAAAGCTGGACAGAGATAATGGTTTCTCTATTCAATTCAATGTGTGCAGGAAAGCCACCACCGCATAAAGGAAGACCCACCGGAAAGGGGCCCATTTACGTCCTTGACAACAAAGAATTCAATGAGAGCAAAAAGAGGTGCCGCCAGGCAGGTTCACAGCATAGGAGGGAAAAGTGCGCATGGACAAACAAATCTGCAAATTGCTAGGAAATCGCGCAACAAACCATTTGGCAGCTGAAACAAACTTATATAGAGGCGATATTGAAACATATTTACAACCTACTAGCGCCCAATATGAACAGGGAATTTCGGAGTTATGTCAGCAGCCTCAATGGTGGAGCCAATAAATTGGCAGCCTGTGCAACAAAGCTCTATGTCGATCCAGACAAATCCCTGGATAACTTCATGTAGGCTGAGGGCAACCATCCAGGTGAACGTGAGGCAACGTACACCGTTACAACAGAAAAAGAAACCCTCTCCACCCTGAAGGGCATCCGGAATGAAGGGGCTTCTGAAATGAACAGTTCAATGAAGACAGAGAATTTTGCAACCCCCACATGCATAGCCTTTTCAATCAATGCTTTAACACATCGTCAGTGCCGGACTCATGGAAAGGCTCCATATTGCACCCCATTTACAAAAAAGGGGATGCCTCCCGACCGGAGAATTACAGGCTGATCGCCTTGCTGGTTATTGATTGGAAAGCATTTGCTAAAGTGCTCCTGAAAGAACTAGAGGCCTGGATAAATGAAAATCACATCATGCCTCAAGGCACTATTGAAAGTTAACATCTTTCCACCCAAAATAGACCATCTCAGACTCCCAATTATGCAGTACACAGACGATTTGTTACTTTTGGATCACACCAGAATCAGTATGAAAAAGGCACTGGAGTCACTACACCTATCCAACATGGATAATAAACTCCAAGCTAATGCCACAAAATCAAAGGTCCTGGTTTTCAGCCTCAAATCAAAAAAGTATCTTTTGGAATGGCATCTTGGCAAGCTAAGGATCACCACTACCAATAAATATAATTATCAGGGAATAGAAATCCAAGGACTCTGGCAGATCAACCCTGCAGGCCAAGGCACTTGAAGCAAAGGCGCCAAAGGTTGCATATGGGTTATGCAAACTAAATCACAAGCGCCAAAGCCATTCAGCAGAGGGCATCCGACGGGTCATGCAAGCAAAACTAAGGTGTTCAACCTCCCATACTCAACAAGGCACACATTGATTAGGCTGAAGATCAATATTTCAACTATGGACATCGAATGCAAAAAAGATGTCATAAAATGTTACTATTGTGTGACCAATGGTGGTCCTGATACAATCAAAGAAAGTGTTGAAAGCAGTTTTCCAGGACAACAGCTACTGAGCCAGGTATCTCTCGAAGGAAAACGAATCACTGGGCTTTCCCTATACACTATAAGTGACACATAGCTAACAATGGCCAGTCTCAAAATCTTGCTAAAGAATCAGGGCAAGGGGGCGCTAGAGGGCGCGCTGCAAAATGGCCGCTTTCTAAAGAGGCTCCGCCGGTCGGGGACAATATCTGCAGATATAGATGGTGAACGGGTAAAAAGTCAGGAAAAGAACAAAGCACTTGATGTCGGAATGTGGCCGTCACATACTACAGTGAAAACGAGCACTCGATAAGGTTCAGAAATTGAAGAAATCAGCGATACGGGACAGGAGCGGTGAAAAAGCCTGGCGACCCTAAGATGGCGGCGCCCTGTGAATGCCGTGACCGGAACGGATAATAAGAAATGCGCGACATGCCAGAATACTGCGGGACTGGAGTGGGCCCAAGTAACAGAAGTA
The DNA here is from genome assembly GCF_964204655.1 of Triturus cristatus. NCBI lineage: Eukaryota > Metazoa > Chordata > Amphibia > Caudata > Salamandridae > Triturus > Triturus cristatus. The sequence continues at coordinate 850,609,731 of NC_140588.1, read as the reverse complement.
GAATACCTGCTGGCACCCGCTAAAAATACCGTGAGTGGAGACCCCCAGGCGAACTGCTCATCCTGAACGGTGAGGGGCATGAAACTGCTCCGCAAAATGGCGGCGCAAGCCGGCGAGAGACTCTCTCCCAGACGCTGTAGAGCGCGGCACGCATGAAAGGCAGAGTTCAGCTACAGCCCTTAAAGCCACATCAATGAACGCTCGTGAACTCCTAGGTAGGGAGCAATGATCCCAAAATGTACTAGGGCGGGCGAGGCTGTACTCGGCGGTTAGTGACACATTGAGGGACATCAAAAAGGGAATTAAATGGCAGCCAGTGGACCTGATATGCTACATATTAATGCGCACAACTAGGATAGCGCCGGTGTGGCGTGAGCTCGCTGAATAACTGCATGCTGATTCCAGGAGACTGTGAAAATAAATCTGACACTGAGGTAAAGGAACGGAGGGCGGTATGTGCTGAAGATCACCAGGGGGCTCTGCGGTGAGACACACACGGATTGATATATCTCCCGAAACGCTACTAATGGATGACGTGCCACAATTTATCGAGGGGGCCTGAATACCTCCACGGTGGGCACTCTTTGACTACTCTAACATGATACTGGATGGCGGCATAACAGCCATACACATATTTTAATACAAACAAGTGGTGTTCGACGCTGGTGTGAACTAGTGCTCCTTCTTGCGCTCGCCATAATGGAGGGGGGGAGGTCGTCACTACATAGCCAACTAAGGAGAGCGTTCTCAGGAATAAGTAAGAGGAGCCTGGTGCGACTGAAAAATCCCCTCTAGCCTTGCGATAATGGGAAAACCAGATAGACAACAACTGAAGCTGTCCTTTGACCACATTGACCACTGCGCACTCAGACACGGAGTTGGAGATGGAGCAGACAATGACCAAACCCATGGAGGCTGCTCTCCAAGCCATACAGCAAAGTCTCCAAGCTATTAATAGAAAGCTGGACTCCCTCACTCAAGGGTGGATAATATATCTGCTAAGCTGGATAAACAGGGTGAGCGACTAGATGATGCGGAGGACCATATAAATGCAGCAGAAGATGAATCACATAGTACAACCCCTAAATGTGAAGCCATGGAAAAGGTACTGGAGGTCCTAAAAAACAAAGCCGAAGATGTGGAAGCGAGATCATGCCGCAATAATGTAAGAATTGCGGGTGTTCCTGAGAGCACGAACACAGGGCGGATGGAAACATACGTGGAAGGCATGCTGCGGGACATCTTTGGGGCTGACAACTTCTCTACCGTCCTGATTATAGAACGTGCCCACCGATCACTGTCTCCTAAGCTGCAACCAGGTGCTCCACCAAGACCCATAATTCCCCGGGTTATCAATTATAGAGACCGTGACGCGATACTGAGGATGGCTAGGGAAAAACAGCACATCAACTACCAAGGGAATGATCTGGCCTTTTATCCAGACTTTACAATGACGGTGCAAACGGCACGTAAAGACTTTAACCCTGCCAAAAAGAAACTTCGGGACCTGGGCATTGAATATGCAATGTTATACCCAGCCAGAGTACGGGTAACATGGGATGGGAGAGCAACAATTCTACACACGCCAAAGGCTGTGCACAACTTCATAAAAAAGGTTGCCACAAAGAAGAGGACGCAACAACGCAAGGAAACAGACCAAGATTCAGAATAACTACAGCTGTAATTCACATCAAGCTTCGTTCAACACCAGAGCGGATGTGGAAAATGGACTAATCACATGCCCCACGACAGCACAAACCATGTACCCGACGAGACACAATGGACACTTCCACCCAGACAGGGAGGTACTACAACGTTTGACTCAGGGGCACCAGTGAAAAATACAGTGGAACACCCTACTAGTGGACACAAGTGCATCTCTGACGGACTACAAGGCGAGTGGCAAGTATTCCCCGTTGCTGGTGGTAATGTATAATATTTGCAGCTGTTGACCTATTCTTTAATAAGGTTTCTGCTGTTACATGAGCTGATAACTGTAGCACAACAGTGCGCTGTTTGCCCTGGAGAAGGAGGGGGTAACTGTATGTTACGTTATAATATTGTCTCTATATATAAACCACTAACTAAAGGCTCTGACTGACAGTTATGCCACTATCGCCCCATAACTTTATCTAGGGAGACCTAGTTGGACCTATCTCCCATATGCTAAGATAACACATATCACATGGACTACTGGGAGCAATCAGATGAGCCACTAAGGACCATGTACAAACCCAGAACTGTGAGCGAACATATGCACATGCGAAGGTGCACTCAAGATATCGCTACTGATTTAGGTGATATCAATGTTTTAAACTAAAGACCTGATGTATTTTCGAAATACCTGACCACATCCACTTGATGGATGGAGACGCTTGACCTCGGCGGTTCCCCCCATGTGGAAGCTCCCCAACACAGTTTTAGTTATGTTGGAAGTGTTGTTAAGGGTATGTCTTTGGCGTGATTGGAACGCCAAAGTGGGAGGGGGGAGTGCAGGGCGGGTATTGGGATTGTTTTTGCAGACTACTTTGGCTACAAAAGGATGTAATCACCCAGGCTGCTATCATTCACTATTATCCTGTCAAACCATTCCAACAAGCACGCCAATCATGTGCAGTATACACAACTAAATAACATGGATAGCACATACCAGCAGTTATAGATAGACTTCAACCGGCACATCTCACCCTCATAACATGGAACGTCAGAGGGCTAAATAACCCCAAAAAGATACGTCAGGTACTTGCTTATTTAGATAGGTTGCATGTCGATATTGCCTTCCTGCAGGAATCACATTTAGACCCTACACTTAAATGTATAATAGGGAGAAGGTGGGCGGATCAGTACTGAGTTCTGCGTACTCATCTTATTCAAGAGGCGTGACGATTTTGGTGAAGAAAGGGACGCAGTTTCACATAGATAACACCGTAACAGATACATTGGGTCGATATGTTGTTGTAACGGGACATATTAGAGGGCATCGAATTGGTCTAATAGACACATATGGCCCAAATGTGGATGACCCTGACTTTTATCGCACAATCTGGCGTCTGATAACTGACCTACCTGAAATGGCCCTGATAAGGGGTAGGGATCTGAACCTCACACTGAATGAGCAATTGGACAGGTCGTGCCCCTCCAGGGAACCACATAAGAGGGCGGTAAGTGTGGTAAGGGATATTATGACAGAAGCTAAACTGGTGGATATCTGCAGAGCATGACACCCACACCTTCTAGAGGCTACACATACATCTGTGATCCACAATAGCTGGTCACTTATTGGTTATTGGCTGGGGACAGAAGAGGTAGTCTATTGGACACAGTGCGTAAAGCATTTGCCTAAATCCTTATCTGACCATAATCCAGTGCTCTTGACTGTGGTAGTCCCTCATTACACACTTCCACCATACGTGTGGCGTTTTAATGCCAAAGCACTGCTGGATTCCACATGCACCGACACTATTGGGCAAGCCATTACAGACTATTTTACACTTAATCAACCATCCACTGATGATCCTAGTATGTTGTGGGAAGCCTTCAAGGCCACTATACGGGGCGTTTGTATTAGTACCAATGCTGGGATATTAAAAGACATTCGCACTAACTTGCTTAACGAGAGGCCACGTTAAGCGCTTTAGAACATGAGTATGAATGCACGAGAAACACGACTATACTAGGAGAAATCAGGAAGGTTATGTCAGATTATCAGGAGTTTGCAGAAGATGAACTTAAATATCTAACAAAACAACAACACGCATGTATGTACGGCGAGGGGGGGTGGCCAGGGTGTGTATTAGCACATAAAATCTGCTCAGGGTATGTGTCTCAAACAGTCCTTTCTATAAAGGACGAGAGTGGTACATTCCATTATGACACACAGACCATACTGCGATCATTTATGGAAATGTATGGCGATTTATATGCATCACAAGGCACTGCTACAAAGTCCGACATTCTATCTTACCTAGAGGATGTGGCGATAGCCTGGCTCTCGGATGCACAGAGAGAATACCTCTGAAAACCAGTGACAGTGGAGGAGGTCACAGAGGTGGTCAAAACGCTCCCAAATTGTAAAGCGCCTGGCCCGGACGGCTTTACCTGCGAGTTTTATAAAGCATTTATTGAGCAACTGGCACCTCATCTGGTGGAAATGTATGGGGACGCACATGATAAACAGACTCTACCGCCCACACTAAGAGAAGCAATGCTCATTGCCCTATTAAAACCCAATAAGGACCCTGAACAGTGTGAATCCTACAGACCACTGTCCTAAATAAATACGGATACTACAATACTGGCCAAGCTGCTTGCAAAATGACTGCAACCATTAATGCCCAACCTGGTCCTCCCAGACCTGTCAGGGTTTATACCTGGTAGATCAACAGCTCATAATACCAGAACTTTATTTGCACAGTCACATTACTGGCCCCAGACATGCAAACGGCTGCAGTCCTCTTAGATGCTGCAAAGGCATTCGACTCGAACGAATGGCCCTATATTGACTCAATTTTACTCAGAATGGGGTTCCCCCCACTCTTCCTGCAATGGATTTGAATACTTTACACGGCACCGACAGCGCAAATAAGGGTTAATGGGTATGTGTCAGACGCTATCACCATTGCAAGGGGCACACGCCAAGGATGCCCCTTGTCCCCATTATTATTTGCAATAGCCTTAGAGCCGCTGGCGTGCAAAATAAGATAAGGTCATAAATCTTCTGCTCTTCAATTTCTGCAACGGCCGCTAAATATTTCACTCTGTGTAGATGACATGGTGTTGTATATATGTGATCCAGCTACTAACCTATCCCCTCTGCTACGAGAATATATTAAATTTGGCCACCACTCCGGCCTACAAATTAATTGGTCTAAATCCATTATTCTTCCCCTGACAGATAATACATGACCACATCCAGCGGAATTCCTTCCTGAATGGCAGACGGACCCAGTCAAGTATCTTGGCGTGTGGTATCACCGAGATTCAGAAACAGGGATACGCACAATGGCAGACCGTTTGGCCATTGTTAAGATGGTTATCCTGCCAAAACTCCTGTATCTCTTTAACAACATACCTATCACCCCACCTAAAGCTGTATTTCAAAGGTTGAATACTATGGTGACTCGGCTAATATGGGCGGGTAAACAAGCTCGTATTGAGCTGCGTGCCTTTACATTACCCTTCTCCAAAGGCGATTTTAAAGTCCCATATTTCCTCCTCTTTTATTTATGTGCGCAAGCGCAATATGCGCACTATTGGTATCATCAAGTTCCCTACCTACCTCATGTGGCGATTGAAGATGGTGACGCACACCCCATCCCACTAACTGCAATTCTGCCTCATCGCCGAACCCCCCTCCACCCACACGCTATTAACACTGTGATACTACAAACGCAGCATGGTGGAAGATGGGAAATCTAGCGCGTAGACTACCGCTTTATGCGCCTGCGATGCCATTACAACATCATCCAGAGATATCGGTAACTCAAGAACAAGTGGGGATGGACTCATTGCAACAAGTGGGTATAGCTACCATGGGTGATTTTTTATGACAACGGAACATTTATAGAACCCAATGACCTGTAATACATTAGTAATCAGACATTGCTTTTCAGATTTACATATCACAGGTTACAGGGTGCTATCAAGAAACTTTACCCCTTCTATCCTAATGAGCCGTCACAACTCAATGCTCTACAACTTCTTATTACCACACCTCACAATGCACATATGGTGTCAAAATTGTACATAAAACTGCAGGGAGACATTGATGGTACTACGTACAAAGCGCTGGAGCGTTGGAACAACGTACTTCATACTCACCTTACAAGGGAGGAATGGGCGGCCTGTGACACCATAAGTAGTATGCTCACCCCGAATGACAGGCTATATAAATGTGGTCTCAGATCGGATGCATGTTGTCAATGTTGTGGAGCAGAGAATGCTAACTTTATACATCTGACATGGTACTGTAATCCAATTTGGGCATATTGGGTAGAGATTGTACAGATGTCAAGTGAAATGGTGGGAGTTGTTATTGAGTGCACAATTCGTACATGTTTACTGGAACTTATCACTAATTTATGAGCTACCAAACGTAATTTTTTTCTGATAGCTCTGCTACTGGCTAAGTGGAGAATTTCATTTTGTTGTGGTATTAGGGGAGCCCCAGGGCCCAAACAGTGGTTTCAAGATATGGCCTATTGTAAAGATACCCTAAAGATTTATGAAGAGGAACTGCCCACTGGTTCCAAACGACGAGACTACTGGATGTATCTGGTTGACTATCTACAAGTAAAACAAATTGTGTAACTGTACATTGCGATATAGAACAAATGGTATAATTCATCGTACTGTTGTTTCCTGCAAAGTCTGGGAGGACCAATATATCTGTACTGGAGTCTGTATGTTGGTTGCTAAAATGTCGGACACTGTATGTCACTGTTAAATAAATAAAAATAAAAAATAAAGAATCAGGGCAAGTGCATCTAAAGGCTACAGGACCTTGAACGAATCAGACATATGCCTGGCGCGGAGGGCCTCGTTTACTCGCATGAAATTATAGCAAGTCAACTCTATCTGAAAGCAGGGCTGGAAAGGCAAGCACTACAGAACATAATGAGAACCAGGCTCTTAACACTGCCAATATGGGATTACAGGACCCACCGGAAACATAGCCTGCCAGGAAACAAGAGATGCCACTTGTGCCAATATCACACAGAATCAGCCAAGCATATTATCTGCTTCTGTCCAATTCTTCTAGGACAGAGACGACTATATCTGTGAACAACGCTCCTGTAAAATGGTGTGAGAACATTCAAAGAGGCCCTGACGCTCATTCACACCATCACGGTACCAATGGCCTTGCATGAATTGGCAAGTTTAACACGGAAGCAGCTAGGGTTTTAAGAACAACCCAAGCAACGGTGACAAAAGATTGCAACATACAAGCCGCTGATTGTCAATTGCTGCATTGCTACTTCTGGAGGAGCTTCCCATATGAACTGGCTTAAATGATTTCACTCTTGCTCCTTGCACCCTACATCACTAAGGAGCACATTGGCAAGCATGAAGGATGCACTACCCAAGGGGCCTGCACACAGTTCTGACTCCTCAACTAGCCCCCACCTATTTCTGACATAATCTCCTGGCGGGTGAATCAGGGAAGACGAGGCCCCAGGGTATATGATATGCCTGCTGCAAAAAAAAAAAAATCTCATGATAAATAATATAATGCAGATTATATCTTGAAATGTTAAATGGCCTTAAAGTACAATAAAGGAGAAATAAAATACTAGAGTACCTAAAATTAGTGAACAGTGAAGTCATAATTCTCCAAGAGACACATCTTTTGAAGGTGGAATGGGACAACATTATGAAGCATCAAAAGTGGGTAGATAGCTACGTTTGCACTAACCAATCCTGTTGTATCAAAGGTGAGGCAATTCTGTTGAAAAAATATGCAAAAGCAACAGACCGAAAGGGAAGATGGGCGATAGCCAAAGTAAAATTGGAAGAAAAATTATGCATGGTGACAGGATAACATTGCCCAAATACAGATGACCCTGTTACACTTCAGGCTTTATACTCTCAACTAATTGAAGTATTAGCCCTAATAATTATATCAAGGCTATCACAGCGCTAAACTGCCCTCCTACCATTGTGGACTCAGTTAAATCCCTTGGAATAACTCTAGATGGCAGTTTGAACATACGTGACATATCAACTCGATGACCAAAACTGCCAGATATCACCTGAGTTACCTAAGAGACCTGCAACCCTTCCTCGACACTCCCACCTTAAAAACGACAACCCAGGCACTAGTCATCTCACGACTAGAATACGGATGCTCTACTCTCGCAGGTCTACCCAAGAACTCTCTGGCCCCACTGAAGGCCTGCCTCAACGGAGCCGCCAGACTCCTAACTCGCTCAAAGAAATTCACCCACATCCCTCCCCACCTTAAAGCTCTGAACTGGCTTTCTCTCGAGGCCAGAATCCAACTTAAGATGGCCTGCATTACTCACAAGGCTCTATACTCCAATTTGCCTGCATTCCTCGCCCAGAAACTCGTGATATCCGGAGGAGCCAGAAACTCCGGGTCTGCCAGAGACATTTTGCTCCAACCAGTTTGATTCTGCAAAAATAAAAAACTACAATCGGGCCTTCTCTGGGGCCGCTCCAAGAATAGGAAACATTCTCCCGCCCACCATCAGAAGACTGTTGTCTTTGTCACGCTTCAAAAAGGAGACCAACATTTTCCTTATGGGTAAATTTCTCGCCTAACGATCGAATTACAATCTACTCTGCGGCCTTGTTCTACCCACCATTACGGCATTATCCTTGGCTTTTCCGGATGATACCTTCCCGGCCCTTCTGTGCATCCCACCTGGGAGCTGAGACCACTTATTTTCTTGTATAATGATTCTACCTGTTTTTATTCCAAATGTATCCAGAATTTGAGACTGCTTGTTTTCCCAGTATAATGTACCTACCCCTTTGAATCTCGTTGGTATCCTCCCCTCCCTGTATACCACCTTTTCAATCCTGTAAAGCGCTCTGATACCCTCAGGGGTCTAGTTCGCGCTCTATAAAACTTTAAAATAAATAAATAAATAACGAGTAAAGGTATGGGCCTAGACACTCTATATGACAAACAGAAAAGCCTATTGTTTGTACTAATCCTATTTGCTAGACAAGAGATTTGTATAAAATGGATAAGTATAAACCCTCCAACAGTTGAAGAATGGTTAATATTGGTGATCAAATTAAAAAAACTGGATCAAAGTAGAGATAACAAGAAACAGACAACATTTTAGGAGGTATGGGATAGGAGTAACAATGAGTAGGAAGACGGGGTATGGTAGGGAGGGATGTCCGTTGATTATCTACATTGAAATAAACATAACATTTCAAGTCCGGCATATGACCGTGGAGAAGACACGAGTAATTTTTCAAATGGATTTGGAGATCATAAGATGGACCCTCACTTTAAACAAGAATGGGGCATATTATCATGGACGGCGTTAAAAATTATCGCCGGTAAAGCGGCGATAATGGCCTTGATAATATGCCCTTGAAAATTCCAATAGAAGCCCATGTTCTGGTGTGAACATGGGCTTCTTTTGGAATACTCCAGGGCATATTATCAAGCCCATTATTGCCGGCTTTAGCGGCAGTATTCTGCCGCTAAACCGGCGATAAATTTAACGCCGTCCTTGATAATATGCCCCAATGTTTGCTACTCCACCCGATGAGGTGAGAACTCCTCGGTAAAGTTTCGAAAAGAGGGATTTCGTCCCAATACATCTCAGTTATTGCCCAAGATGAGGATACAAAATAATAATAATCTCCTGGCGGGGTCCTTTGCACACTTATACGCCACACAGACTTATGTACTTTAAACTAGAATCAATCATTTGTACTAACATCAGACCACTACTGACCTGGGAGGAGTATCACATTTAACTCGCGTCACATGCTGTATTAATTCTGACATACGCCCATGTCACAACATTGCATGCCCACGTACCCCCCAGCTTTGGCCTCGCCCAGTGTTGCCTTATTCTGCACTGCACTTGCTATATAAACCATTTGCTAGTTCCATACCTCTGGGCTTTAGCATCTACCGGGGTTCTCAACCGTGCTCGGCAATAAAGGTCATGACATGTCACACTTTTATACGTCGTTACTTTCTGCCAAACTTACATGCTTTTCTATATTTTTAGACCCTGTGCCTTTTTTATGCTATTGCTTTTGTAAACGATTTTAGGTAATCATACTTACTGCCTCATGTGGACATCACAGAAAGTGGCATTTTCCTTCTGTAGTGTTAGGCTAATAGCGTGCCATTTAACATTGTATTAACATAGTTTACATTCTAGAAGGCGTTAGGTGACATTTTGAAATGTTAATAGAGGAGTACATTCATCTTTATATGGCGATTCCTGCAAATGCATATCTGAAAATCATGTCTAATAGCATACTATATACAAATACATTTCAAAATATTAAAGCAATACCATTCACAAATGAAAAATGTCATTTAGAGATAGCACTACTTATACAGGTTATCTGCAAATAGTCTCAATTTGTTTTTCATTTAGAAAATGGCACTTCATTTTTATCTTCATGCACAAATGGCAATTTTATTACCCGATGTTTATCACTGCTATGATGTGTTGCAATTGCTACTTAATATTGCATGTCCTTCAGAGAAAGGGTTATGAGGGATCAGTATGCACGAAACACACAAAAGTTGATGGGAGGCTGCTTGCTATGAGTCTAACCACTGGCAATAGCTTGGGGTACAACTCTGGCCCATTGTTCTTTTGCTCTCTATGCCGCCTTAGTTTGAACTCAGCAATATGCAAATAAGTCTTCATCCTGCTCCTCATTGGAACAGTCCAGGCCGAACTGCCAATCAAGGTCCTCCCTGAACTGGAACACAAGTAGTCCAGGATTGGTTTTGCCCTGTTTATGGCCTCATCAGCTGGTTACAGCTTGGTTCCAGTGACATAGTGTGCATGCGACCTACGTTTGGGCATACCCATACCATATAGTGCAGTACATAAAACACACAAAGGTGCCGATTACGATCCTGTAAAAACCGGGTACGAACCGTCGGTCGGAGCGTTTTCTCCGTCCGACTCGTACCCGGTTGTAAAACTTTACAAACATGGAATTACGATTCGCACGGAAAAACCATTTCCGTACGAATCGTACAAAACCCCGACCGACGAAATTATACGTACCAATGTGATCCGGGAATGCTGCGACGTGATGTCGGGACGCATTCAGGCAGCGTTTCACGACCCAGGAAGTACGATTCGAACCGACAGCAGTCCGGACGGCAATATTTTCACGGCACCCAAAAAGTGCCGGAAAAGCGAAGTACGGCGCGAAATGACCAGAGTAGGTGGCCCGGTATGTGCCGACCCCCCCCCAGCCCCCGCATGTACGCCCCGACACCCCCAGCCCCCGCATGTACGCCCCGAACCCCCCCAGCCCCCGCATGTACGCGCCGAACCCCCCCAGTGTATGTACACCCGTGTACGTGTCGTACCCCCCGTGTATGTACACCCGTGTACGTGTCGTACCCCCCCGTGCAAGTGTGGATTAGTTACTTGGACAGTGTCATTTGGCTAATTCATGCCAGTGTTTAGTGCAATAAAGGGAAACTTTCTCTTGCCTTTATTAGACAGACCAGTTTCAGGTCAATATTGACCCATGGCTCAAACTAGTCCAATGGATGTTATCATGTGCATGATCTCGCTCCCATCGTTATCTAGGAAGAATGAGATAATACTAGAGTTTAACTTGATGAACTAGAAAAGCTATAATCAAGCAGATTTGCTTAAAACCTGCTGGAAAATCGGGCAGAGAAGATAATTAATTTCATTGGAATTTTTGCTATGGGAGTAAATGACAATCTCCTCACTAGAATCTTAAAGCTGGGCTGTGGCATTTAAAAAAATCCTGTTCCATGCTTGTAAGAAATTGGTTATTGGTTGAGGAGTGGTGGAATCCCCCATTCACGCAACAACCGTGATCCTTGTCAGGGTGAACCACAGATGTCACTAAATAAACCTGTGCTTGACCCTCTGTCAGCATGTCACGAAAGCAGTCAGGTCTAAACTAGAGGCAATGTGTGAAGTATTTATGCAGCACACAAACAGCAATATCATAAAATACAACACAAGCAAAAAATCCTAATCCAATTAAGAACAATAGAGTAAACTTTAATAAATAAAATCACACCAGAATGACAAAATCAAACCAGTAGATCCAGAGTTTTAGTGACAAATGTGACTAAAAGCACAAAGTGCTATTTGCAGTCATCTAGTCGCACTAGACTAAGGGAAATGTATTAAGTCATGCCGACCCTTATGGAGCATTGGCTAAATACAGAGACCAGGTTAGTCAGGTTGAAGATTTGCCTGCTCAAGTTCGGTAGGAAGAGTTTGATTGTGTTGGAGTAAGCCGCAAACAGATGGCTTTCAGCACAAAGACCAGGTCAAACATCACAGATGGTTGTTGCTGTTGCACAAAGATCTTGGTGTTGATGGAACTGTGCAGTGGCGGTCATCACAGACTGTCATTGCTGTAGCAGCAAGCATACATCTCAAGTTATCGGTCATTGCAGGTGGTCAATGTGGGAGAGAAGAGTGTGTCTCACTGAAGCATCACGTTGAAGGTCACTGCTGGCAGCAGAGTTTAATCTCAAATGGCCTGTTAGCTGTTGTTGAGAGCCCAGACTTCAGGATCTTCATCTTTTCTTCTTGGATGAGTTTCCACTGGTGCAAACCAAAGTTCTATGACTTGGGGTGCACTTCTCGGGGTTCAGAACTATCTCCAGCAGAGGTCAGCAGCAGGGCTCAGGCAGATTAAGGCAGCTCCAGTTGTATCTCATCTAAACAGTTGCAGGGATGCCTCTGATTCTTGCTGTGTTCTTGTAGCTCAGACAGGAGGTCAGCCAACTGACCCCTGGAGTCATTCTGGGCAGCCTGGGATCAAGACTGGCGGGTCCAATATTCCTTCTTAAGACAGCAAAGCAGTCCTTCAAGCAGCAGGGCAGACGTCTGGCAGCACAGCAGTCCTTTTGAATCTTCCATACGTCCAGGAGTGTTCTGATGAGTGGTTCTGGAGGGCATATATTTCAACATGATGCCAGCCTTTGGGTGGAGGCTGCTTGGATACCCATCATGCTGCTTAATGTTTGCAATAAACAGAACATGATGTAGTTTGAGAAAGTGATGGAATAATGAATTTGGATTCACCCCCGCCCACATCATAACCCCTGGTTTTCTTCTGTTGGTCTTCAGTTCCTACGTTAAAAATTGACTTTCTTTCTCAACTCTTCATAGTTCTCCCCCTTACTTATTTTAACACATGCCAGTAAGTTTCATATTCTAATGTTGTTCAGCATTCTTTGTTTTATCTTGTTTCATGTCTTGTACCTTTGCTTCCCCATCCTCCATGCTACACTTCCTCCTTCTCGCCCAATCTTTTCTTTCTGGATTCCTTTGATGGTATGTTTTATGTATATCAGCCTTTCTTTATTGCTTCATGATGCAATAAGAGTCCACAAATCAGTTACTCCTCCATCACATAGTGACTGTGGCCTCCTTTGACCCTGCATGGCGCACCACTGCCTTTTGGCTAGGTTTGCACTATATAAATAGAACATTTTTTACTATAGTCCCATCTGTCAAGCTCCCTTTCTATTTTATCTGCCTGTTGTCTCTTCTTTTCTTTGTATATTCCTTTCTTTATTTATTTATACTTCATTTCCTCACCATCAATTTCCTCAAATCTAAATGTAGTAATGAGGCATGAGGTAAATGAAGACACTGCACTAACTTGATTCACATTACTCTCTCACTCATCTGCATCACCCACACACTTTTTTCTTTACTTTTATCCTTCATGAATTCTTCTCTCCTACGTCTTTCCTCCAAACCAATTCTCTTTGCCCTTGCTTCCCCTCCTTCTGGCTCTCACCCCCCTGCTTCCATCTCTCACTACATTTCCTTTCTTCTTCTTTCCTTCCTTTAATTTCTCCCTCCCACATTCTTCTTCCTTTTAGTGGCTTGTAACTATCCTTCCCTTTTCCAAGACTGGAACAACATGTCCATATGGCCTATCTGCGATGTTTGGGCGGGGGTGAAGGGGACGTGCTTTTTGAGGTAGAGGAACGTGTGTATGCCAGCTCCAATATTAGCCCTCAAAAAACAGGAACCCAATAGGAATACTTGGCCTCTTCTTTTCTGAAGAGCTTGAAACCTTACGAGGTTGATGAATTATGCCACAAGTGCAGCTTTACTGCGACTGCCTGAGCTTGTAATGGCATAGGCACCCAAGGACAGGAACAGCATATGTCCAAATGGCCAGTTCACACGTTTGTGACACACCTTCCTTGCTGTTTGTGATGCCATCCCAGATACACGTAAAAGTGAGAATATAGTTTAGTCATGCAAAATATCTACACCTCTTTGTGAGCAGCTGTCGTTTGTGAAAAAAACTCTTTGGCATGCCACTCTCTTCTGTTGTATTATGTGCACATTCTTCTGTGCTGCTATATGGATATAGCAATTTGATATGACTTGAGTAACTGGAGCCATCTTCTTTTCAAAACATGAGTGTAAAAAGTGGATTACTAATTGAGTGGGCGACTGCACACCTGATGGAATAATCCTTTTTTTTTTAAATTTCTTGTCGGGGTAAATACTCAAAGTCACTAAACTAACCTGAGTTCAACCCCCTGGTAAATAAGGCACCGAGTAGGCAACCTTACCTTAGGCAATGTGTAAAATATTTATGTATTACCAAAACAGTAATACATTCAAAACACCAAGAAATAACAATTAAATAGAAAAACTGAGTACAATTTTATTAACAAAAATGACACCAAAATGAAAACAAATCAAAAAGGAGAACCTGCATTTTTTATTTGTTTTCTGAAAATAGCGCCAGAAGCACTAAGTATGAGTCCTAGTCAATAGTCGCAGTAGATTCGGACATAGGTACAAATAGATGACAAAGCCCCTGTCAGATACACCAAATGGATTGGTCCCAGTGAAAGTTTAGAGCTAATAAAGTTTGGAAACATTTTTAGTCCCACTATAAAAATTGATTGTGTCATCTTCTTGAGGAAAAAGATGTAGAATGGAAGTTCGTCACTTTTTGGGAAGAAAAATCTTTCCATGTGTAGAACGCTTCTGACAATAGCCACCACTATAGAACCAATGGCTGGATACCTGATGCAGCTTGATCCCGCAGGTGCTCTGGAGCTTTGGAGATTTCCTGCTGAACATTTTCAATGTCCCAAGACCAATAGGACTTTTTCATTTTTTGGAGGTGGACAGGATTCCATGTGGAGCATAGCTGAAATTCAATCCAGTTCTGTGGCACTACCAGTCGGATGATTTTCCTGCAGATCCTCTGGAAATCTGGAAGAACATTTTCAAAAATTTCCATAATTTCTTTAGCTGCAAAAACAACGAGTAGAGTACACTTCTAGTCCAGTCCCGGTCCACTTGACACTGGTCAGGTCTGCACTTCAGGAAAAAGGATTCTTACAGCTTCATGTGTCCCTCTAGCCACATAGGAAGTCAGCCAACTGACCGTTGGAGGCCACTTATTTGTGCTTAGAGAGAAAGTACAGCCCTTCAGAGCACCTCTCAGGTGTAGTATATCTGTTCTTCTCATGTACTCAGTGTTTTGAAAAAGTTGTCTAGGGAGATTCCTGGCCCTTTCCTAACCAATAGGGTAAAATATCACAAGGGTAAACCTATCAACTTTTGCAGCAGTTCCTATGTGCTTTATTGAAAACAACCCTAGAGTGCCCCTCACTCACAAAATACAAGATGGAGAAACCCTTTTGTTCCCTTGTGAGGAGCCTGTGTACCCACCCAGTGGTGTGGACAGGGCGATGAGCAGTCCCTTCCTCCTTGGTAATTCAAAACCAGTGCTAAATACGGCTTTGTCCTCACTGGGTTTGGTGCCTGGCTGACAAGTAGGACAGAAATGTGCCTTGTTCAGGTGCAATCGGATATCTGATTATGACAGAGTGTAGCCTTTCAGCTAAATAAAGTCCCTGGTATTAGGAAATGGGTCATTAGTTCTGTGGCCAGCACATGTAATGGGTCCACATTTGTCTTCCACTGGGAACCAAACACCACATTGTAGTAATTGATTCTCTCAGGGTAGTGAAGCAGAGCAGTCCAAGGCCTACTCCAGGGAGGTGGTTTGGACTAGAAATCACCATTCACAGGTACACAATAATAACACTCAATGAATGATTGCCCAGCCTGTGCTCTTTCTTTTGAAAAAAGAACAAGCATATTTATTATAAACACACTATTCAATACTCTCCATAAATTTACATTTCTACATAAGCAGATAGAAAATACTTCTTGTGGACCTTGCGTAATCACTCGTGCCCCTTCCAAAGGAGGGTAGTTCAACAAATCACATGCCAAGACAGTCCTAATTATTAGCCTAACTTTGATTGACGTCACTTAATACTGGTAATAGAGCATGCAAACTTTAATCACAAATGGCCGTAAACATCAATATCTCAACAAAGCATTTCACCATATGGATAAGGGTATTAATTAAACATAATAAGAAAACTTAAAATTGGTAATACAGCATGCCACCCTTTGATCACAAGTGGCTGTCTACTTAATTATTTCAATAAAACAGGTACAAAAAATGCATATGCATAAGAAATATGTAATTAAAACATAGCCCCTAAAGAGCATGCGATTACAGCCTTTTGGCCCTACAGGGTACAGCATGAAAATTCACATTAAACACCCTCAGGCCACAGAGATTGTAATCATATTATTTTCCCCTTGAGGGTGAAGCACTCCCAGCTGTGCAGCACATGCTCCAGCCTTGGAAGTGATTAAAAAAATGACAAGGAAATCCTGGAAGTTTCTCTTTTGGAGTTTCACCCAACTTAGGGTGAGAAGCCTAGAAATCATTTTAGGGGATGGCTGTGCTACTCCTGCAGCTACCTCACACTTTGCCATCCTATTGGTGGTGATCACGCTGCCAGGGGCCATCATAGACTGAAAATACGTGGGGTTTTTTGTGCCAAAATGCAGACATGTCCAACAGGGCGACCCTTGACCCTTGGGTAGGTCCCTCACGCCTCCCGCCTCCCTGCTGACCCCTCCTACCCTCCTGCCCTCATATGGCAGCCGCTGCGCGGCGGAGTCAGCGACCCTTGACCCTTGGGTAGGTCGCTCCCCCACCGCTGCTGCTCCGCCTGCCCTGACTGCTCCTGCTGCTGCCTCCTTCATCTGATCGGCGCAGATTCTCCTCGGTCTCACCGCCTAGCCCCCTTGACTGCCCGTGCCCCTTGCCTTCTGTACCCCCGTGTGCCTGCCCTCTCCCCCTTATTTTCTGTTCCCCATGTGCCTGCAGATTGTTTTGTTTCATTTTTACCCTTTTGCGAGCTCTCCGGGCTCATTGCACCGACGCTGCCTCCTGTGCGGCCCCGCCCCTGGATCCCATTGGCTGTCCTCACCTCCCGCCTCCAGCCTCCCGCCCGTCCGCGCCTGGTCCGCGCCCAGCGTCAGGACCCCTGGTCCCCTGCGACACCAGACCACCCGCCTGGTCTACGACACCACCACCCTCCACGTACTCAACACCGGCTGGAACCCCACCTGCCACCGAGCCAGCCCGAAACGCACCCACGGACCCTTCACCTGCTGAGCCTGCAAATTCACCTGCCTCCGGACCAGCACCGCACCCGCCAGGCCAGGCACCGGCAACAACCATCTCAAGTGCATACTGCTCAACACCTGCTCCGTCCACAGGCACGCCGTCAAACTCTGGAATCTTCTCGACACAACATCGTCGGACGTCGCCTTCCTCACTGAAACCTGGATGAACGCATCCTCAGCCCCCGACATCGCCATAGCCATCCCGGAGGGCTACAAGATCGCCCGGAGGGACCGCATCAACCAAACCGGAGGAGGCATCGCCATCGTCCACAGAAACACCATCCGCATCACAACCAACTCCGAGGACACCCTCACCTCCGCCGAGCACCTCCACTTCCAGATACACACTGACCCCAAGACCACCCTCAGAGGCACCCTTATCTTCTGACCCCCGGGACCATGCACACAATTCAGCGAAGCCATCGCAGACTTCGTCAGCCCGCACGCCCTCACCTCATCAGACTACATCCTCTTTGGGGACCTCAACTTCCACCTGGAGAACAACATTGACAACAACACCACCACCCTGCTGGACAACCTCGCCAACCTCGGACTCAAACAACTGGTGAACACCCCCACCCACTACGCCGGCCACCCACTCGACCCCGTCTTCTCCTCCAGCAAGCATGTCTCCTTCAGCCACTCCACCGGACTACACTGGACAGACCACAGCTGCATCCACTTCAGCTTCAGGAAAACGACAACTCACCACCACCCGCAACAGGCTCCCCATAGAAGCTGGAGCAAGATCACCGCCGAGCAGCTCACCACCTCCCTCAGCCAGAACCCTCCTACCAACACGACGGACCCCAACGAAGCAGCCCGCAACCTAACACAGTGGCTCACCATCTGCGCCAATGACCTTGCTCCGCTGAAGAATCCTTCCAGCAGACCCGGCAGCAAGAAAGTCTCATAGTTCACCAGCGACCTCAAAAACTCCAAGAAAACCTGCCGTACCTTTGAAAAAACCTGGCGCCACGACCAATCAACAGAAAACATGACAGCCCTCAAGAACGCCGTCCGCGAACACCACCAGCTGATCCGAGCCACCAAAATGACAGCATTCAGAGAACGACTAGACAACAACGCCCACAACAGCAAAGAACTCTTCAGCATCGTCAAAGAGCTCTCCAATCCCAGTGCCTGCAACAACGACATCACACGCTCGCAAGACCTCGGCGACTCACTCGCCTCGTTCTTCCACCACAAGATTGCCGACATACACAACAGCTTCAGCGCACAGACCACGCACCCAACCACCGAACCAGTGCCCCCCACCACCACCCTCTGCACCTGGACCTCGGTCAACACCGAAGACACCACCCGCATGATGAACACCATCCACTCCGGATCCCCAACCGACCCATTTCCACACCACATCTTCAACAAAGCCGACTCCATCATCGCACCCCAACTCCGGGACATCATTAACAGCTCCTTCGCATCCGCCACCTTCCCGGAGAGCTGGAAACATGCCGAGCTCAGCGCCCTCCTAAAGAAGCCCACTGCGGACCCCACGGACCTCAAGAACTTCCGCCCCATCTCGCTCCTCCCTTTTCCTGACAAAGTCATCGAGAAGACCGTCAACAAACAACTCACCGCCTTCCTTGAGAAAAACAGCTCCCTCGACCCCTCACAATCCGGTTTCCGAGCAAACCACAGTACCGAGACCGGCCTCATCGCAGCCACTGACGACATCAGGTCCCTGCTCGACAACGGGCAAACAGCTGCCCTCATCCTCCTGGACCTCTCTGCAGCCTTCGACACCGTATGCCACCGCACACTGACACAGCGCCTCAGCAACACCGGAATCAAAGGGAAGGCCCTGGACTGGATGATCTCGTTCCTTGCCGGAAGAACCCAGAGAGTCTGCCTCCCCCCCTTCCAATCCTCGGCCATCGAAGTCATCTGCGGTGTTCCTCAAGGATCCTCGCTCAGCCCCACCCTCTTCAATGTCTACATGAGCCCCCTCACAGCCATCGCACGCCAACACAACCTCAACATCATCTCCTACGCCAACGACACTCAGCTTATCCTCTCCCTCACCAACGACCCCGCCACCGCCAGAGCCAGCCTCCAGGAAGGAATGAAAGACATCGCGGAATGGATGAAGCTCAGCCGTCCGAAACTGAACTCAGACAAGACGGAAGACCTCATCCTAGGACCATCCCCCTCCGCCTGGGACGACTCCTGGTGGCCCCCTGCACTGGGCACCACCCCCAAGCCTACTGACCACGCACGCAACCTGGGCTTCATCCTGGACTCCTCCCTCACGATGACCAAGCAAGTCAACGCCGTCTCATCATCCTGCTTCAACACCCTACGCATGCTCCATAAGATCTTCAGGTGGATCCCCACCGAAACCAGGAAGACGGTCACCCAAGCCCTCCTCATCAGCTGCCTGGACTATGGGAACACCCTTTATGCTGGAACCACAGCCAGACTCCTGAAAAGACTCCAGCGCATACAGAACGCCTCTGCACGACTCATCCTAGACATCCCGCGTCACAGCCACATCTCTGCCCACCTGAGAGACCTGCACTGGCTACCCGTCAGCAAGAGGATCACGTTCAGACTCCTCACCCATGCACACAAGGCTCTCCACGACCAGGGCCCAAAATACCTCAACAGCCGCCTCACATTCTACACACCCACCCGCCAGCTCCGATTGGCCAACCTCGCCCTCGCCACCGTCCCACAAATCCACAGAGCCACCGCTGGAGGAAGATCCTTCTCCTACCTGGCGGCCAAGACATGGAACTCCCTCCCCACCCACCTACGGCTGACCCAGGACCATCTCTCCTTCAGGAAACAACTCAAGACCTGGCTGTTCGAGCAGTAGCGGCTCCCCCTCCCCCCAGTGCCTTGAGACCCTTACGGGTGAGTAGCGCGCTCTACAAATGTAATGATTGATTGATTGATTGAGGGCATTATGAGGTGCTCCTCTGAGCTTTCTTGCATATTAAATGAGTGTCTTTCCTGCCTCTCTATGGAGAGCTGCGATTGATGATGTATTTTTTTTTTATGTGGCCGTGTGCCACACTTTTTCTTTGCTCGACGTGCCCAGTCGCACCTGGGCACCCCATAGACACATCCCATGGGGGGCAGCCCAGGGAGCCCACCCCAGCGGTCCCCACTGGCTCACCATGCAGACATCACTTCAGCGCGCTGCTGCGGGAGCTGGCAGCACTCTTCTGGTATGTCCGCTCCTGTGAGCAGGCATGTAGACTGTGGCTTGTCCCCTACTCCTCCCAGTAATGTTCATGGGGAGTGGGAGGGCTGGCCCCATGAGGGGAGTGTGGCAGCTCAATCCCTTCTCTCTGGTATTCAAGGTAGAGGGATGGGGTCCTGGACCCCTCCCTGCTAGTGTGGGGGAGTTTGACGGTGCTCCCTCACCCTCTTCTTCTTCAGGTGGGGTCCTGGGCCACTTCCTGATATTGCGGTCGAGCGCAACACACTTCCACCCCAGTTTCACCCGGGGGGCAACACTGGATTGAGCCGTTGATCGCCACATGCTTCTTCGCTGGTAAAGGGGGTCAAATTAATTTTATTTATTTACTTATTTATTTTATTTTTAGAGTTTTCTATAGCGCGAACCAGACCCAAGATAGGGTATCAGAGCGCTTTACATAAAGAGCAGGGTGTACACATTTAATGGAGAACATTGCATATAAATAAAAAACATATTATAAAACTAACAGAGAATAGCAGCATTGAGAATTGATCTGAACAAGAAAGCAAGTTCAAGTTTGTGCAGGTCTTAACTTCACAGTCTCAGTGACCTGAGACAAGAGGTAGTTAGGAGGTTGTAGAGCTGGTGTCGTGATTGTGCGGATTTAAGGAAGGAATTCGCTCATCAAGAATAATTTTGCTTCCTTTTTGAAGAGAGGAGTAGAGGCGATTTTTCTGAGGAATTGGGGAAGCAAGTTTCATATTCTTGGCCCTGCTCCGGAGAATGCTCTGTTGGAAGTTTTAGTCTTCTTGAAGCGTGAGGGTTTTAGAAGTAGATTGTCTGCGCTCCTTGAATGTCTGTTTCATTCAGATAAGGTAAGTTTTTGGGCTAAGTACTGGGGGGTGTTGTGGTGTATCGTCTTGTGAGTGATGCAGGCCATTTTTAGGTGAATTCGAGCTTTGTAGGGTAGCCAGTTGAGTGCTTTCAGGTGTGGCGATATGTGGTCATATTTCCTCGATCCTGTTAAGAGTCTTGCTGTGGCACTGAGAGTTTTTAGAGGGGCGGTTGTCAAAGGTTGCCAAAATGCAAACGGCCATAACTAGGGCCCCGTGTGACCCTCTTGGTCTTGTTTTTCGCCTTGTGGTGAGCTCTAGCCTCCTTGAACACTTTCATCAGGCTTCCTGGCCTCAAAGGTGATGAGAAGTGCAGGGAGATGGTTTTACTAGCTTCCTGTGCCAGCCTTTCTCTTGCCCCTCCCCTGAGCTTCTCTCTTGCTTGGCTTTCCTCAAGCTAGTCCTCATGGAGTCTAAAGGGGACCAGCTTTCCTGGTCCTGGGGGAGTTCTCCATTGGTCCTGGGGTCAAGCAAAGTCAGACTCTTTAGTCCAGATAGCAGTCAGGGGGCTCTTCCTTCCAATTCTCCAAGGTAGCTGCCTCCAGTTCCAGTGCCCAGCAGAAAAGCACAAATAAGAGAGAGCTCTCTCAAGATGGCATCTCCCGAGAATCACTTGCCACATGTGTTCTGGTGTCTCAGCTTCAACCCTCGCTGACATCATAGCCAGGGCTTTCCCTGGCAAAACTTCAAGTTTGGAACCATAGGTCAGGGCTCCCTCTTTTGTTTAGTGAGCTTGGGCAGGCCCTCTCCTAGCACAGGGTGATAGCTGACTGATTGATGCAGAACAGTTTACTCCACCCCTTGCCCATCAGGATCTGACTTAAGCACTGTTAATTGCTCCCTTTTGGGGGAGGTGCTATGATCCTGCAGCTTGAGAGAAAATGTAATTAACCCAGCCCATCAAGGTGACAACAGGCCTGGGCTCTGATCCTGAGCTGGCACAGATAAATCTGACATTCCTGAATGACCCATAGGCTGCACAGATATGTTCTCTGACTTTGCACAATTAATCTTTTTACTCAGGTTACACTGTAAGTTGTTATGATTCTGGTGTCTGTAGGCCAAGGGGAAGCAAAACTACATTCTAAGGCAACCCTTCCTATAAGTGGACAATGGAGTGGCAGTGCAGACAAACAGTAAACCACACTGACTTTCTCTATGAATGTTCACTAGCATTTTAAAGCCTAACTGTTGGACAGGCCACATGAAGGGCTTGCTCCCTCCCCGCATGACAGGGCCCAAGCCCTGGACTCCCAGGTGTTACCCACAAGGGCAACCCGCACCCCGTCTCCCAACGGAACTCCTGCCCCCGGACAGCCATGTATCATGGGGCCGAACCACTACCGGCTCCCCCGGCCGGATCAGCCGCCATCTTGGACACTGCGCCACGAGGCCGTGTGGCCTCAGCTCGACCCTAACCCTGGGCCTGGCTGGCCCCGACATCCCGGCACCACCATCCACCCCGGAGGTGAACGGACCACTTGGCAGGTCAATGGGAGAAGAAGTGTCGATGGCTCTCCCCCGCCAGGTGCCGATCGCCCTCCAGCTCCCCCAGGCGCTGGCTCCACCCCCTGCTGGGTGTCTGGACTCCCTCATCCCGGACCCCCCGACCTCCAAGTGCGAGGGTCCGGACATCAAAGGGCGCCAGACCTATAACTAGGGCAGCTCCAGAGCAGGAAGGCAGTTGTATCCTGGAGTCGAGAGACACCGAGAAGAACTCAGCCTTGACGGACTACTGGCGCTGCCGTAGCCCTGCCTTGTGAAATATCGTCCTGCCTGCTGGCGCTGCCGCGGCCTTCTGCATCATCCATCCTCGTCGGGACCTGCTGGCGCTGCCGCGGACCATTGTAACGAACCACCTTCATCGGGACCTGCTGGCGCTGCCGCGGACTGTGTAACGACCACCTTCATCGGGACCTGCTGGCGCTGCCGCGGACCGTGTAACGACCACCTTCACCGGGACCTGCTGGCGCTGCCGCGGCCCGTCCAAGCTAGAACACCAAGCTCGAGGATTGTGAGCTATCCACCATACCATCTCAGCTACCAGATTGGTAACCCGACTGTCCCGCTACCCCCTTTTCCCAAACCAAGAGACTAGAATCGAGGGGACCCCTGAGTCCAGACCTCCTTGTACCATTTCATCGTACCTTAAGAAATCACCTATAAAGAACGTTAAATCCTATCCTTGTGTGGTGTATATCTGTGGGGGGGAAGTTATTCATCTGTACGATCGCTGGAGACGGCTCTCCCCGGAGACCTCTCCCCTTGTCCTCGGCCGACCCTCCCGGTCCGTCTAACACTAACCTAGGTCACTACCCAATCCTGCATAGTTCCTTCTGCGCCAGGCTACCTATGTATAGTTCCTGGGCTGCGCATGACAGGAATCGCCAACGCACGGTACTCACACGAGAGTACACATGTGTGGATACGTGTTCACATGTAACTAGTCACGTGACCCTTACCTCTGTTGCATCTTAAAATGTGGACACCTGTAGTTAACACACGCAGTCCATTTGCCATTTACTGTGGGAGAGCCATAGGTTATTAGGCTCAAACACAGGAACCGGTAAAAAACCAGG
The DNA here is from genome assembly GCF_964204655.1 of Triturus cristatus. Classification (NCBI taxonomy): domain Eukaryota; kingdom Metazoa; phylum Chordata; class Amphibia; order Caudata; family Salamandridae; genus Triturus; species Triturus cristatus. The sequence continues at coordinate 850,585,850 of NC_140588.1, read as the reverse complement.
TGAAGAAAAAGTGAACATTCCAGGTGAATTAGATGGTTAGAACCACCTTCTCACACTTGGGTACTGCCCAACAGGTCTTCCCACCTGGGGTATAAAATACCTCCCCACACCCTAGTCATTTTTACTGTCCTGAGAGTAGTTTTAACATGTCATCAGGGCCATTTGGCAGCTGGATGCCAGATGGAGGCTAATGTAAATTAGCCTCTAGGACCTTCATGCAAGGAAAACAAGCCTTTCTATAAAGTCCCCTTTCCTTAATATTTATTTAAAATGTAACTCCTCCTCCAATGAGTTAACCTCTTAATACATTTTTAAAAAAACAGTCATTGAATAATTTTTCTATCCTGTCCCTCGCCTATAGCAGATTTAAAATTTAGTATCACTTCTCACTGTTTCCATATGCACCAGCTAGCATTCCTGCAGTAAAAATAGCTCTTGGGGGGCTAGCCACTGAAAGGAATATTAACTTTAAATGTCATGCATCCTGCCTTGTGTACTACAAGGCCTACACAGGGGTGGCTTATTATTATTTAGCGTTCTCCAGTCAAAAGGGTTTATTTTAGTAGGTCGGTTGCAGTTTTAAAACTTTAGTAGCCAGGTTACAATGCAAGGCCTAGAGTCATGTTTGTGTTGTCTTACTTGTGGATTGTGAAGTAATGCTTTAGTCTATAGGTGGCATTTAGCTTTCCATGCCATGGGTTTATTTTAAGACAACATACTATGGATTTTAATGAAAAGTACATATGCCAATTAGGGTTTAGCTAATTTCAACATGTTGTAAGGGTCAAATCACATGCACTCAGGCCTGGCAATCAGTGTCCCAGTAGACAGTTTAAAAACAGCAGTACCATTTTACAAACAAATGGGGGTTGACCATGACAAAAGAGGTACTTTCTTGCAGTCTGCAACTTATATTTGTAACGTTTTACTGAATGAGCGCAGGGTGAGATAGGGTCCTTAATATAATGTTTATCCTGTTTTCTTTTGAAATATTTCTTGTTCTTGACTTGTTTGCTGCACATACAGACAATACTCTCCTTTGTTAGTGAGTATCAGTATAAGTGTTCACAGACATGTTCAGACTGTTACAGTTTTTTTTTATTAGTTCTCTTTCATACATTGTGTACAAGGTCAAAGTCTCATACATTGCAAAAACATAGCAGAACAGTTAACCCGTTGCTATATATTACAATTAGGCATTTGCCCTCAGTTACAGTCTTCTTCAGTGTGATAAATTGCTGTTTCATCAGCATACACGTACAGTACTACTTTTCTGCATTGTCAGATGATGTTTCTTATTCAGTGGATCACAAGTATTGCAATAAGGACTCCCAAATGTCTTTGGGTTTCGAGGGGGACGGCAGCTCCTCTGCATACAGTACGAGATTTTCCCTACAGAACAAAAGGTCCTTTATCCAGTGATCAGGAAGTGGGGCAGCTGAGCTCTCCCATTTCATCGCCACCCGCCTATTGGCTAGCAATAAAGCAATTCTGACAAATTTACCCATGACACCCTTCAGGGATGGTGTGAAAGATAATAGACATATTTGTAGAGTACACTGTAGTTCAATGTTAGTCATGGTTTGCCGTCTGTGTCTCACTTCTGCTCAGAACTCAGCCACCCGTCTACACTCCTAGGCCAAGTGACAGAAGTCTGCACTCTGAGTTCCGCATCGCCTACATACATTGCTGTTCCTGAGACCATATTTATATGGTTTATGTGGTGTATTTGAAATGGATAATGGTAAATTGCCATTCAAGCTGAACGCACTGGTTAGCTGACAGAAGGGCTCCCACTTCTGCTGTGTAAGCTGTGGATGAAGTCTAGTGTTCCACTGCTCTTAGGTCCTATTGTTGACAGCGATTTTCTCATCTCTGGCTATACGATATAGTTTGGTGACCAGTTTGTACCTCGTTGGACAAACCAGCAGCGCCAGGAGGGACTGTAATGTCAATGGCTCGGCAGGGAATGTGTTATAATGTGCCTTCATTGCCTTTTTCAGTCTATGAACGATGAAGATAAATATCGGGGTTCTGTATGAATTGTAGCTCTTCTTCTGTGATAAAAACGCTGTTGGGGTATAAATCCTGCATTTTATCTATTCCTGCTAATCTCGGGGTGTACATGGCCCCGCCTCTTGTGTCACCGACAATTCTGTGTGGTGAGCAAGTGGGAGCAGAGGGGCATGCACTGGAAGTTTCGCTGCCATTTGGCCTAGCGCCTGCCATGCTGCTATCGTGATATCTATTGAGTTGATTTCTTTTTTGGGTGTACCCCTAAGTGAGTGCGAAAATATAAATTTCAGTGGAATGGGGTGCACATCGCCGTCTTCGACCGCGACATGCGGGATGAAATCATGATGATTGTACCAATAGTGTGAATACTGTGCCTGTGCGCAGAGATAGTATAGCTACATGTCGGGCACACAAAAACACCCCTAGTGTAGTCTATTGTAAGGGTCTCCCAACTCACGCGGGCCTGCTTTCCTCCCCGTAATTTGATTGAAATGTTTTCTGTAATTTTATGTACCAAGAACTGAGCATGTCCCCGTTGTTTCCATGCCTTGTATCCCTCTTCCTTCCCTTCCTAATTTCACAAACTTAATTTATTGAAATTATACCCTTCTCTATACTAACAATTCCCCCCTCTCTTCCTCTTCTCTACTGGTCCTCGACCCTCATCCCGAGCCGCCACTTTTCTGGCTTCTTTTACCTTCCTTTCATCTTCCCTTACTCTCTTGTGTCCCCAATTACATATATCCTTGGGCGAATATGACCATTCCATCATGGCTGCCCTCATGGCTGACTCTGGCTGTCTTCTCTTTCGATTACTGGGCGGTTCTATTTCTATTGCACTTCCGTCCCATTGAGGCTTTCCACTCGTTCACACAGCCCGCGCCTTCACGCCTACCCGGATCCTCGCAAGCTCCCCAGGTTAGTCAACGTGGCTCGTCTCCTTCCCCTTTTTCCCTTTTAATACTCCCCCCACCTTGCTCAATTTCCCTCCCTCCTCCCCACAGGTTATTCGTGTTACCATACGCTCTGCCGCGGAACTATCGGCTACCTCGCAACTACTACGTTGTCGTTATCCGGGCTCCCGCCCCACGGTGAGTCCAATTCAATTCCCGCCTTCGTGTCCCTTAACCAACCCCCCGCCCCCTACCCCCACCTTGCTCATTATCCCTCCCTTCTCCCCGCAGGCTGCATTGTTTTCCTAACGCTTCAAAACGCACGTTCCGGCTCCCTCATAACTCCATACGTATCCAGGAATTGGCCGGACTCGTACCTTACGGGCCATTTTACTCCTCCTAGTGTCTCACCGTAATTCTGGTAAGTCTTAGCCCGACACACTACTACTTGCAGCTTGCGCTCACGCACTTCACTACCTCCTTGTTTACCCTCCGGTTCCCCTGCAGGTTTACTTTCCCGCCTTCACGGATTTCTGAACATCCTACGAGTCCCGGCGTTCAACACTAACGTTCGTAATTGATGTATGAGACGTTATTGCGCATCACACACCACCCAGTGTGGATCATCTTCTCCTCTTCCCACTCCGGGCACTGTAAGTTTCTTCCCTCTTGACAATTTAATTCTCTGCACCACCTCTGTGGCACTCCTCTCTCCTCGTATATTACTATTCGCTCCAATTTTACTCCACTCTCCTTTCGCCTTCTTTTATTCTTTTTAACCTCCCTTCCTAACTTTGCATACTGTTATTCTTCTCCCCCTCCCCACTAGGCTTCCCCCCAGGCAAATAATTGTCATTCTCCTGTCCTGAAGAGATCCCACCACTCGCTAAGGGATCGAAACGTCGTCGACAACCATTTCTAAACTCCATTGTATTGCAAATTGAAATGTCGGAGTATGAAATGTCTTACTGACTTTTTGTTAACAACTACCTTCGAGCACCAAAAAGTCACCTTTTAAATCACTTGCCTGGGTACCGGAAATCGGCTGATTTCCTATTACCCTGCCACCAACTCACTCACTGTTTTATATTTTTTCTCACTATTTACTGTAATTTACCAGTAATTTCTGCATTGTCTTCAAACATAAAACCCAATTTTTCATTGTACTAATTGTGGCATCTTAATTTACTCTACTTGAATGGGACCACTGTTCCTTTATAAAAATGCTTTCCTCCCCAAACCAGCTTTACAAACAGCGACCGTAGAGTTTTAAAAAAAAACATGGGTCAGTTTGAGGGGTATGTTGCTGAACAGGTACAAGAAGCTTGGTAAGACAACCATCTTAATGAGGGCTATGAGGTCAGCCAGTGACAAAGGCAGCGTTGACCATCTAGCCATCTGCTGCTCTAACGCAGTGCACGCAGCACCATCATTCTCACTTATGACTATGTCGGGATCATGATGAACCCATACCCCCAGGTATTTTACAGGTTCTGACGACCACACAAGAGGGAACTTCAATGTATGAGGGGTGCTGTTCGTAGTCAGCGGCACTACCATGGATTTGTTCCAATTAATGCTAATCTCCGAGAAAAGCCTGAACCGGATATATGCACGTAGCACTGGGGCCATGAATGTTTATGGTTCCCTATTAAAAAGCAGCATATCATCTACATAGAGCGATATGTTCACGGGGCGATGTACAAAATGCAGGGCCTCCGCTCTGTGCCTCTGTCTAATGATGCATGCAAGGGGTTCCAGCACCAGGACAAAAAGAAGTGGTGATAGGGGACACCCATGCCTGGTTCCCCTTTCGATCTGGATATGGTCCGATGTTATACCATCCACAAGATATTACAAAACAACTCCCAAATGTAAAACATATCTGCAGATAACTGTGGGGAACACCCATGGGGGAATGCTGGAGCACATTTAACCTCCCAGATGAAAAGGGAGGCGGCCAAACAACAACAGTGGGTTTGCCAAAATTATTAATTTTCAAGCAAGAGAAGGGTAGTGGATATCATTCATTGTGGGTCGTAACTTGATATCATATCTGTGTAGCAATAAGCTGAACAGCCAGCCTGATCAACGTACAAGAGTACCTCATTTCAAATTCCTTGTTCTTCTGGGCTCAAAAAACAAACATGTAACAGGGAACAAAAGACAACCCTCCACCAAGCCATGGTGCCCAGCTGACATAGCTGTACCGGGGGCCTCCCGATCCCTGCGTATAAGAGTTTGGGCATATTCCATTGCAGCCTTAGGATTTGTAAACATTTTTGATTTGCCCTCTGCACTAATGCACAGCCACTCTGGGTAAAGCATAGCGTGTGGAACTCTTTCTGCCATTAGGAGTTTTTTGACTGCATGGTACTCTCTTCTCGCCGCTTGGACCATGGCGATGAAATCCGGATAGAAACCCAAGTTGTTCCCTGATAGTTTATAGTACCCTTTTCCCTTGACATACGCAGGATTGAGTCATGATCCCTGTAATTCAGCAGGCGTGCAATAATTGGTTGTGGAGGGGCACTAGGGGGAGGACGAGCAGCCAGAGAGCGGTGCGCATGCTCCACGATCAGTACCTGGGATAAATATTCCACCCCAAAGATCTCATGTAACATCGCCTCTATATAGGACTCCAGTCACCCAGTGTTTGTGTACTCGGGCAGACTAGTAATCCTTAGATTATTATGTCTGGATCTAGCCTCCAAGTCCTAATTCTTAGCTTGTATAATGGAGAGCACTTTTTCCATTTCAAGGGTCTTGGAAGCTGTTTGTTGTAAGCCATCTGATATGCGTTTTGCCACCTCACTCAATCTGACGGCATGTTTGTCCAATTTCGCGGACATATGATTCATCCTGAGGTTAAGTGTCTATTTTTCCATCAATAGACTGCAGGCTGGCTTGCACAGCTAGGAGCATTTTTTCAATGGATTATAAGTTGTCATTGGGAGCCTCCAATTCTGAATCAGAAGTAGCTCTCTGCTGCGACTTACCAGTCTTCTGTGGCTCAAATGTGAGGTGTGATTGTCTTCTTTCAGTTTTTCCCATGTCTGCTTGGTGGTATTTTTAGGCCATTATGTGAGGGGCCCACACCCGAAGGCAGACAGTCATGGGGCTCCCTGCAGTAAGCCAGTGGCCCCGTAACCACAGGATGGGCGATGGACAATATGCATCCAAAATGCGCACTGCCAGAGCAATGCTTCTGTATGCCATGCTCTTAAATCCCAATAGCCGATGGGAATGGCCAGATGCCACCCCCACGTAACAGTCACACTAATGCTGACTTCCAGTTTCTACTGCGTTAGCGTCTTAATGTTAACTCAGTGCTCCTGATATTGCGGCAAGCGCCTCCTATGGAATACATTTCCACTCCACTGTTGGCGTGCGGAGCAATGTTTCAGCGTGTCGTGTCCCCAAGTCCGAATGTCCCATAGAGAGGGTGAAACCCCACCCTCACAGAGCATATGATGGAGCAGGGTTTTTACTTTAAAACCAAATACCTGTTTCATTTTCGTATGGTATAATTAAAAGTACTACTGATTAATTATTAACTACTAAATATTTGTCAAGTCTTGTCTAATCAACCTTATTAACAGAAGAAATACAGGTGGGAATGCTATTGCATGGCTAAAATAATAAATGAACTAAGTTGGTGAGCAAATTGACGAAATAAATGTTGCTTATGTGATGTTATTGTGTTTTGCGCTTATAATTAATATGCATTAATGGCTTTTGATGTCGCAAATGGCTAGATAAATACATACACATAAGGGTATTAGCAGGGGAATAACACTGTATAATCATTTCCGTGCAGTAATTATGTTTTGTGTTTCCTTTTACTCAAGTTGACCATTGTGGCCTGCTAAAACATGGCTACCACCCGCAGCCTGTATTTGAGTAGATGGAAAATTTTCAATGAGGCTTCGCGCTGACTGTGACCTTGGCCTCCTGTCGAACTGAAAAGCCATGATCATGACGGCAAATCCGGGAGAGATGCCAAATGCCCCTGAACATGAAATTTGTTGCCAAACTAAATACTGACTTTATGAACTTATAATGATCCCACGAATGGGATACAATTTATCCAAAAGAGACATCCGTAGAAGTAACGAATTAGTTATGGACTCCTTATTTCTATTCATTATTTGAGACGATCAATGTGTGTGAAAAACTACCAATGTAACCCAATGTACTAAGACGACATAATTTGCGCCATTCGTCCGTTTTGTATGATATGATTGCAACATTTTGGAATGAATTTTGGTATAAATATTAGTAGACTATAGAGGTCTAGTTCCACTTCTTCCTGAACTGATGCTCAGAGGTCCCGATGCTGACAGAGAGGACGGTGACTCTACATGACGGCTAGAAACTTTGATTATTTTGCTGAGGACAGGTTCTGACTTAGAAAACGACTTTTAGCCAGAATAGGTAAATATGAAAGAAATAATCTTGCATTTAATTGGCTTTTCATACAATTTTAGATAAACAATATTCTGTTTGAATCACTGTGTCGGGTGGTTATTTTATTGTCATGTTTATTGAATTTATTTGCTTATTGTAGAATGTTTCATCAGATCTATAGCAACTAGTTGATGCCATTGACCTCAGGGTACATGCAGATTGGTTAGGTATCGAAAGTGTTTCTCCTTGCACGGCATGGATAGAGTGGTAGGATGAATGTTGGTGTAATGGGCCCCACCAGCGTGTGATGTGTGTGTGCGTGTGTGACTGTGAGATCACTCCATCCGTGGAAGTAGAGTGGATTCGGAAGCTCCGATCTGCACCAGTTTCTTGGTAGCAGAATGATTGTTAACTATTGTCTTGATCTGGTGAATTTGCGTGTATATAGGCTTGTTGAATATTGATTGATATTTGTACTAACACTCTATGTCGAAGTTGTATTGAGATTTATGTAGTGTGTACGGCTTCTGGGACGTAGGGAGTCGGTGACAGTTCCATAGTAGGGCAGAGGGAGTGCTGCTCTCAGAAAAGGCGGGATTGTTGGCCCTGTATGTAGACAGGGGAAAACGTGTGACAATTGAAGTTGTGCGTCGCATTGTCTGGGTTCGATGAGGTAGCATCGCCGTGTGTTGCCATTAGAAACGTATTTTCTGTGTGAGAGAGGTGTATATGATAGCGAAGGTTATCTGTGAAGTTCTGGTCTTAGGTATCAGGGATCCTTATGGCATTCCGTTAACGCTTATCACTAGAAAGGTAATAGGTATTCTCTGAGCTTGTTAGAAGGACAGAGCAGAGGTAAGCGCTGATTTGTTAACGTGTGATATAATTCTGTAGTAGGACAGACTGTTCGCTGTTCTCGGGAAAGACATTATTCTGTGTGAATGTACTACATTTTCTGGTGTGAAAGTGCGTGAATGAGAAGGCATTCTGTTTAATTGTGAAACTCTTAGGAGCATTCCAGAGAAAACAGTTAATTGGTGCTTGTTAGAAGGGTAGAGTAGAGGGATGTGCTACTTTATCAACGGAAGTAATGATTCCGTAGTAGGGCAGAGGTAAGCGCTGCTCTCGGGAAAGGCGTAATTCTCGTTGGAAAGGTCTTTTGCTGTTCTATGACTAGCGAAGCAGACAATGGAGATGTTTGTATGTTGTAACTAACACACTCGTAGAAGTTGAAACAAAGTCTACCCAGTAGTTTTGTAAAGGAGGGGTAGACGAGAGAGACAGGAGACAGGAGCAGGAGCTGCTGCAGCGACTGCTGATGTCAGGGAGACCGCGCTGTGATTGGACAGTGGGTTGGAACGGTGGAAGCACGGTGATTGGTGTGCTAGTGTACGCCGCGCAAGGATTGGGAGACATACAGGGTGACGTAGACGCTCCAGGATTGGTGCGTTGGTGTGAGTCGCGCTGGGATTCGTGGACTGAGTCAGTGACCTAGACACTCCAGGATTGGTGCGTTAGTGTGAGTCGCGCTGTAATTGGACAGGAGATCGTACAGTTCTAGAAAGGACAAAAGGGTTGCGGCAAATAGGAAAATGTATTACCACGCTGAGGAAAAGAAAAATAAATCCTTGTTTAGTAAGGTTAAGAACTGGTTTGACAAGGATAAAGATATTGTGACTAGGGAAGGACAGTTACTTCCCCCGATAAGAACCCGCACATCCTTCATGGTTGCGAAGTATGGGTATCATACCTGTATTTGGTTAGACAACTGGGTGAAATATACAAAAGAAGACGGAGTATTAGCCTTCCCGGAACATGGCTCATTTAATCTGGCCATACTGAGGAACTTACGGGAACGGATGATGTGTCTAGTGCCTTGGCCTAGGCCAACGCAATTTGAGGCATTAACTGAATGGGAAGATGAAATGCATGAGCGAGAAAAGCAGAGGAGTGGAGGAAATTACCGGTATATGTTTGGGCGGAAGTATGATCGCGAAACTCATCATGACCGGATGAGAAGATGGCGAGATGCCAGCATGACTGAGGGATTATATCCTGTAAGAACTGCTGAGGAGACAGAAGGGAGAAAGTGTACAGAAAAAGAACCTAATGTAGAAACAAGGAAGTATGGGGCGAATGAATCTGATGACGATGTCTTAGATGACATGTTCTACAAAAGACCACCCCCGTATAGACGAGAACCAGAGGTAGGAACAGCAGTTACCCCAATGAGAGACACCCTGCGGATTATAAAGACAGAGGTTATGACCCCTGAGTTGAAAAGCGGTAGTTCTCTGGCAGAAAGAGAGAGAGAGAGAGAAAGAGAGAGAGAGAGAAAGAGAAATAGAGAGAGAAAGGGAGAATGAAAGGGAGAATGAAGTTGAGGATGAAAAGACCAGAGACCAGAGAACTAGCAAGAGCCACATTTGAATTGACAGAGAAAATCAGAGAACTGACAAAAAATCTTGAGGCAGTTACGGTGCCTGTGACAATAGGTCCGGTTATGCCGATTTTCGACAAGCAGAGGACTGGTGAAAGTGGTTTGACAGTTCCATATGTGGGCAATAGATTGATTGTTCCTCCAGAGCAGGCAGAAATGAGAACAGGAGAAAATCAGTGGAGACATACCATATGTGGAGGAGAGTTGAATGTGCAGACTAACTCAGGTTTAAACTCTGGATGTGTGGAAGTGAACAGAGGATCTATCCTAGAACCACAAAGAGTGACAGAACCAGGGGGTGTAGAGAAATCCATGGGAATAACTGCTGAAGATTTGAATGATTGGCTGAAGCCTTTGCAGAGGAGAGAAAAAGAATCCCAGGGAATTGATGTAGCTAGACTACGTATGGAAATGGAGGAGCTGATTGTAGGAACAATCCCTACAGAAACGCTGAAAAATTATCAGGAAGGGGAGATTCTATTTCTGTGTAAGAGTAACACATGGAGAGCAAAGAACATACATGACAGGTTGAAAGGAATAGCCAGCGAAATGGGGATCGACATGGACAAGGTAAAAGCTTTACAAAAGCCTTACCGAGTGGATTTTACAGATAAGGACATTGAGAATTTGAACAATGCAGGCCGAACAGGGCAGATTAAGGAGATGATTGCTTTGCTGAGGAAATGGGGAGATGTGGAAAGATGGAAAGATAGATAGTATAGAAAGCGAGAGGATGCAGCAGACAGAACTTACTCGACATTCCCTCTGAAAGAAAAGGAGAAAGCAGTGACAGCTTACCCCATGAGGGAGATTCCAGGAGGAGGGTATGTACATGTCCCATGGACCAGACAGGATATTTTGTCATTTACAAATGATTTCCCTCGACTAAGAGAAAAGCCCGTCGAGTGGTATAGACAGGTTGAGAGATTTGTGAAGTTGTCAAAAGTGCTGTGGATCGACCTGAATAGTCTGTTTGATATAATTGTACCAGCAGACCTGTGGGCGGAATGTAAGATAGTCATAGACTGGCCCACTAAGGAATACCCAAGAGATCCAAAGACAGGAGCTCCACATCCGGAGGTCATGAAAAAGTAGGAGCAGGTTATGGCCTTCTTGAAAAATAAGGTACCCCCCAAGGAAACAGACTAGGTTAAAATAGATCGAACACATCAAGAAGTGAAAGAATCAGTCCATGCTTACTATGAAAGACTAATACTGGCTTTCAAACAGTTCAGTGGAGATGAACATCTGGGTGACAAGGACCTGAGCCATTTTGTATATAGATTTGTATATGGCTTGCGACCTGAAATCAGTGAAATGATAAGGCAGCATACAGTAGACTGGCAGAGCAAAAAGATTGATGAGATCCTGAGACATGCAAAATACTTCAGTGATGAGATTGAGGCAAAGCAAAGGAAACTGAAAGAAAAGGCAATGTGGGCACAGGTGAAAGTTGCAGAAAGACAGGAAGTTCAGTTGGTTGAACAAGCCAATGACCCAGGAAATAAACCCAGGTTTGGTCCAGGAAAAGGGAAAGGCAATATTGAGGAAGCAAAGAAGAAATTCCCTTGCCACAACTGTGGAAAATTAGGGCACTGGAAATCCGAGTGTAAGAATCCACCGTCTACTAATGATGACAATCCATCATTGAATTCACAGGTGCAGAGTGAGGGGTGCGGTCAGCATCAGCAACAGCAGAAGGCTGTTAAGCAGCAGAATCAGGTGCCAAAACCACCCTTGCCACAAAGAAGAGGATCCCAGAAGTACAGCCAAGATTCGGGGATCTACGATGAAGAGCAGGTAAACAAGCCAAAACGCGCAAGCGCTGTATCACAATATTGGCTAAGGAATGAGGGAAGTGATTCAGAGGGTGACCTCTGACGGTGCCGAAGAGAGGAGGAAGAGTGCGTACTTGGCGCAACTCTAGAAATAGACCAGGCAGGACCTTTTGTAGATGGAAAAATCAATGGTGAAAGTGTTACTTTTCTAGTTGACACAGGAGCTACGAGATCAACTGTCAGGTCAGCTGATATAAAGAATCTTCCTCTCTCGGATGAAGCAATCCAAGTAGTTGGTGTGTCCAACACACAGATAAAAACTCATCTTACTGAACCAGTAAGGGTTAGAATAGAGAAATTCTCAGACATGCACCGATTTGTGGTGTGTGACACTAGTCCTGTGAACTTGCTAGGCAGGGATCTGCTGTGTAAGATGAATTGTACTATTTTCTGTACTCCAGATGGAATAACCTTTGAAACACCAGATGAGGATGTCCTATACAGGATGACCCTAGATAACAGGGAAAGTGAGGCTTTGGGGACATATGCTGTGTTTAATCCAGATGCATTACCCCCAGAATTGAAACAGACAGTGAAAGCAGCAGTTTGGGATTTTACTGGACAAGATGTGGGCCTGATGAGAAATGTAGACCCAGTAAAAATTACTGTAAAAGAAGGAGTGGTTTACCCAAACATTCCAAAATACAGACTGACACCTGAAATAATTGAAGGAATAACACCCATAATTGAGAAAATGATTCAGCAGGGGGTGTTAAGAGAAATATTGAGCAGCCCATGTAATTCACCAATAATGGGACTGAAGAAACCTAATGGAAAGTTCAGAATAGTACAGGATTTGAGAAAAATTAACAAGATTGTTGTGTCATGCTGTCCCATTGTGCCAAATCCATCAGTGATTTTGTATCAGATTCCCCATGATGCAGAATGGTATACCGTAATTGATTTGTGTCATGCTTTCTTTTCAATTCCGTTGCATCATGACAGCCAGCCAATATTTTCATTTAGATTTGGAGAGCGAATTTTGGCATGGTGCCGAATTCCACAAGGGTATACAGAGAGCCCTTCGATATTTAATCAATTGCTGAAGAAATCTCTGGAGAGTCTAACAATGCCTGAAAATTCAGTTTTGGTCCAATACATTGATGACATGCTTGTGGCATCAAAAACACGTGAAGCCTGTGAAGTAGGCACCGTTGCTTTACTGAATCACTTGGCAGAGGGAGGATTAAAGGTATCTCCAGCCAAATTGCAATTCTGCAAGAAAGAAGTCCAGTATCTGGGACATAATATTGAGAAAGGCCTGAGTAAAGTGACCATTGATAGGATTAAAATCATCAGGGGAATGAGGGCCCCAATGACACAAAGAGAAGTAAGAATGTTTCTGGGAATGGTTGGCTACTGTCGTCAATGGATAAGTAACTTTTCCTTGAATGCCAAGCCATTGATTAAATTGACCAAAAGTGAGGTGAAAGACCCATTGGAACTAAACCCAGAAGAAATGGCAGCATTTAAAGAGTTAAAGAACAGGCTGTGTGAAGCTCCTGCCCTGGAAATGCCAGATTATGAAAAAGAATTTGAGCTGTACTGTAGTGAGAGAAATGGATGTGCACTTTCAGTGTTAATCCAGAAACATGGACGTCTGAGAAGGCCAATTGCATACTTCTCATCAACACTTGACCCAGTAGCAGTGGGTTTACCAGGTTGCCTGAAATCAGTAGCTGCTACATGCCGAAGTCTGGAACAAAGTGAGGGAATCATAATGGGATATCCTGTACGGGTATTCGTACCTCATGATGTGGCAATCCTTTTAAGAAGGAGCCGGACACAGTTCATGTCTCATAGTCGGCTGACTAAATATGAGAAAGTCATTCTTGGTGCAACCAATGTGAGCCTGGAGAGATGTGTGAATGTGAATCCAGCGACACTATTGCCTGATGCTGAATGTGTGGGAGTGAGAAATGAAGTTGATCATGATTGCCTGGATGTGCTTGATTACTGTACAAAACCAAGGCCAGACATAAGAGATCTGCCACTGCCTGAAAGTGATCATGTGTTGTTTGTGGATGGATCTTGCCTGAGAACGGATGAACGAACACTGAGTGCTGCATATGCTGTGTGTACAGTTTCAGGAGTTGTGGAAGCATCACCTTTGAAAGGAGTTAAATCCGCTCAGATGGCAGAATTGGTGGCACTAACAAAAGCCTGCAAGATTGGAAGAAATGTGAGAGTGAGTGTGATGACTGACAGCCAGTATGGCTTCGGAGTTGTCCATGATTTTGGCCAGTTATGGCTACAAAGAGGTTTCCTGACCTCAAGTGGAACTCCCATAAAGAATGCTGAAGTGGTTGGAAAATTGCTAGAGGCGATACAGCTGCCTAAAGAACTAGCAGTTGTAAAATGTGCTGCTCATGGTCAAGGTGATGATTTTGTCACCGTTGGGAACAAATTTGCCAATGACATAGCACAATACTGTGCAAGGAATAATCATTCCATTAATCGGAGTAAAGAAAGAGAAATGTCTTCTTGTTCCTTAATAATTACTAATGAGGTGGGAACATGGGAGGAAGTGAAACAGCTGCAGGATGAGGCAGGAGATGAGGAAATGAAAGATTGGGTGAAAGCAGGTTGTGCACCAAGGGAAAAGGACCATGTGTGGGTCTACAGGGATGGAAGACCAGTCATGCCAAATAGCATGCTGTCAACAATGGCAAGGATGTATCATGGCCAAGGACACCTGGGGAGGGATGCTATGATAAGGGCCTTTAAGCAGACCTGGTATAGTCCAAAATTCAGGCTGATAGCAGAGAGTCTTTGTCAGAGATGTCTGATATGTCAGCAATTCAATCCTGGAAAGAAAACAGTGGTGAGCCTAGGAACAATAGGCAGGGAGGGAGGACCCTTCACAAGAATGCAGATAGACTTCATTGAAATGCCCCAAGTCAATAGATTAAGGTATGTCCTGGTGGTGGTCTGTTTGTTCTCCAGGTGGGTGGAGGCCTATCCAACAAGAAGAAATGATGGGATAACAGTGGCCAAGCTACTGTTAAGAGAGTTCATCCCAAGGTATGGGTTCCCAATGACCAATGAATCAGACAGAGGAGGACATTTTTATAATGAAATCATGGGTTTGATCTGTGAAGCATTGAGTGTACAGCAGAAGCTACATTGTGCTTACGGACAAGAGGCTTCTGGTGTGGTTGAACAAATGAATGGTACCATCAAAAACAGAATTGGAAAAATGTGCCTAGCCACAGGAATGAAATGGCCTGATGTCTTGCCTCTAGTCCTGATGACCATTAGGTCTCCTCCAGACAGAACAACAGGTTTGAGTCCACATGAAATTATCATGGGACGTGCTATGAGACATGGATTTGTACCAGTCAACAAGCTGATGACTATAACTGATGACATGATTTTGGATTACTGTAAAGGCCTGGCTGACACAGTTCATTCTGTGTTTCACCAAGTTGGAGAAGACGCCACCACACTTGAAAAGAAACCAGCCCATGATCTGAGCCCAGGGAGCTGGGTAAGGATAAAAGTCCACAGAAGAAGGAATTGCCTGGTTCCAAGGTGGGGAAGGCCAAGACAAGTCATTCTGACCACAACGACTGCTGTGAAGTGTTGTCAGGTGGCGAGAACCGGTAGTACACCGCTCGCATCCCCGCCACGCGGGGGAACTACGTTTCCCAGGACGCCCGGCAGAACACGCCCCACGTGTCCGGCGCTGAGCGCGACTGCGGTTAAAACCGCCAACAAACACCAAGCGGTGCCGATGATTCCAGCCAGTCCTGTTCGCACTCTTGTTTCGGAAACAACGTTCCAGCCCTGCGTCCTCGGCCTTACCCTCGTCCTTGTATCCAGACTCTCCGTCTCCAGCAGTGTTACCTCGCCGCCTTCCCTGAAGCAAGGAAGACCGCGGGGAGCTCCCAAGCTTCAACGTTCCAGACTCCAGGGAAACTCCGTCAGCGCTCCTCTGCCCAAGGATTACCGTGGTAGCGCGAAGGTGAAAACCTCGCCGGTGAGCCCCGACGCTGGTACGCGTCGGAACAACCTTCCACGTTCCTGTTTTCTTCCCTCATCCTTTCCACGCGCTCCTCTGCCCACGGAGTTCCGGGTACAGAGTAGTAGCGCGGACTGGTGCGCTCCTCTGCCCACGGAGAACCGGGTCCAGAGTGGAAGCGCGAACTGGGGCGCTCCTCAGCCCATGGAGTTCCGGGTTTAGAGTAGCAGCGCCCGTTCCTTTTTTCAGCACTGCACAACTGTGAGTACTGTTCTTTCCTTTAGCCTTCAGGGAGGCGATTTCCTTGTTCTTTTGGGAGTGACCCTGATCCAGGACGCGCTCTGGGGGGGCATCAAGCACTGCCGTTCAAGTGCTGGCTTTTGCTCCCAGTGGGCAGCGTCCCTCTGCCCTTCCGGTTCGATCCCAAGGGTCCGCCCTGGCTCTGCGGTGATACGTCAGTGCTAAACCTCAACTGAGCGTCACGCAGGCCAGGCCAGAGAACCCTCAAAACCCCGGGTTGGAAGGTGACAGGTGAGAAACCACTGCAAAGTGGGAGGGAGGAGGCAACAAGTGGGTCACTACTGACGGGTGTCTGACGGTGTGCTTGTTTCGTTCCAGATCCCTCTCCCAGCTGCTCCTTCCCTTCCTTCCCTCGCCCACCTGTCTCCATAGTCCGTGTGTGTTACACGTTCTCCGGACTGGGGACGGATGGGAGGTGGACCCCATTAACTTCAGCGTCATCCTGAGGAGAGAATTCCCCGGCCACCGTGACAAGTGTGCTGGAGTGAAAAATTGGATACATGCAAGTCACACACTGAGAGTTCCAAATCCAAGAGACGGCACTGGAAAAGAATATTTTGAAGAATCAGATTCCAGTGATGATGCAGACAGTGAGGCAGTAAAAAGAAAAAAGAATCCTGAAAGGGGGGAAAGTGAGTCAAGAGAAATTTTCATCCCACCAGAAGAAGTTCTAAAAAGAACCTTGCAAACTGCAGAGACGAGTCCAGATTCTGAAGAAGTGCCTGAAGCTCCAACTAACAGTGACAAACACAAAAAGAAAGAAAGGAAAGAAAAGAACATTCCAACGGAAGAGACACCTGAATCAAATGAGGAAATTGGACAAGTTCCACCTGAGATAAATATTGAAGAAGAAGGGACAGACAAAGAAAGAGAGGGACAGATTGCGGAAAAACCCCGAGGAGGTGTAGGGAACATCGACAACAAGCTAGGTGAAGGGACAAGTAGACAGCAAGAAGATTGCGTGTCGGAGACCCGAGGAGGGACAGAAGTAGGGAAATCTCAATTGGTGGAAAAGAAGACTGTTGGAGAAAAGGAAGTTGTTGGAGAAAAGAAAACTGTCAACGAACAAGAGGCAACTGAGACAGAATCTGATGAAAGTGAAAATGAGATACATGGAGGACGAGTTCTGAGAAAGAGAACTTGGATTGGAGAAAGAAACAATAAAGAAGGAAGACAAAAGAGAAATGCTAAAGGAGATCTTTGGCCCAACAAGATAAAGAGACTGAGGTATTGACTGACACGAGTTAACTCTTCGAAAGCTGAACAAGTGAACGAAGTGTCAAGTCAAAACCCAACGAATGAAGAGGAAACAATGATATCTGAAAGAACTAAAAGAATCAGAAAACCAAACCAGAAGTATAGGTCACCAGATTGGACGTATGTGGCACTTCCTGAACAAGGAGAGGAGGCAGACAGTCAAGGAAGTCCAGAGGAGGCTTTACTGAAAGTGGTTGAAGAAGAAGAAGCAGTGGGAATCCTGAGAGTTATCTTGTCTGACATTGGAGAAGAGACGGATGTTCAGGACCTAATACAGTTTGATGATGATGAAGAAATAGTGAAAAGTGACGAAAACCCAAATTGAATAAATCCAAAGAAATCATTTGGAGAAGAAAGAGGAAAGAAGTCAAAGAAATTAAAACTAATTGAATGTAATAATCTGTTGGGTATTTGTTGCCCTAAAGTTCGGTAGTGGAGTAGAAGAGGCTAAGTGAAAAGACACGGTCAAATTAACAAAATGGCTAACACTGAGAATAATCAAAGTAGATGTACCTTCATGAAAAGATGGTGCAAGATGTGCTGCTGCTGTACAGGATTATTAATGCTGCTTTGGAGCGTGCTTGCTCTACTGATTTCTTTTAGAGTAACTATAGACACTTTAGAAGG
Organism: Triturus cristatus; assembly: GCF_964204655.1. NCBI lineage: Eukaryota > Metazoa > Chordata > Amphibia > Caudata > Salamandridae > Triturus > Triturus cristatus. The sequence goes on along the minus strand of NC_140588.1, from coordinate 850,568,105 downwards.
ACATACTGAGAAAAGGACTAACATAGGGAAGAGTTCACAGAAGATAGTTCCAACTAGAACTAGCAATGTACATATACATAAGGATAGGTCAATTAATGATTTTTCTAGCAATGTTTTTTCAAAATTGTTGTATGAATACGTAAAAACAATGGATGTAAGGAATTGCTACGTTTGCATGCAATTACCTGCCTCTGTTTCGGAAGGAGTGACTTATCATCATCTTCCGGCTACGTATGGAATTTCATGTAGTGTGTTGATTAGTATATTTTATCAGTTAGGAAAATTAGATTATAATATGTCTAATGAAGATAATATTTTTGGGCAACTGCCTATGAATAAAGAACTGAATCCTGCAAAAGAAGCTAACACTTTAGGTGAGATTTTTTTAGAAACTAGAGAATTAACCTTAGAATATGTTTTTAGAAACAATTTAACTTGCAGTTTGAAAGGAGAGGAGAAAATGTTTCTAGATATGGTTGAGAGAAGAAGGTTGAACAAGCATAAGAAAGCAGAAGGGCATAAAATGAGTGAAACAATGTGGGATATTGAGAAGGAGAAGGAATTGAAAAATGGAGCCAGTCCAACTATGGCTATAGATGCACCACAGAAAGGAAAACTATGCATTACCAGGAAGAGATCCCAGTATGATTATTATTTCATAGGGACTAGTGAGTGCCATGATACATACTTTATTGCAACCGGATGGGGATTTAGAGGAGGAGAAGATCCAGTTTTTCCGGGAGTGTATTATATTTGTGGGAACAAGGCTTATTACCATTTGCCTGACCATTGGTTTGGCACATGTTATGTTGGCCTGGTCTTTCCAAAGATTTTTCACATGGATAGAGTAGAAAATCCTGAACAAACTAATCTATTAACACGCTATAGAAGAGAAACATGGACAGAAATTGTAGGAGATATTTTTGGAGCTTTAATTCCAGCAGTGGGAATTTCTTTGAATGCATTTGGCATTCGGAAGCTGTCAACAGTGGTGGATCGCTTGTCAACAAGCTCCGCTGGAGGCTTTCTTTTGGTAAATACTGAAATGGTTGCTTTGCGTGCTATGGCGATGCAAAATCGACTTGCCCTTGACATTCTATTGGCAAAAGAGGGTGGAGTCTGTGGAATGCTGAAAGTTCAACATTGTTGCACTTACATTCCTGACGAAAGTAACGATCTAAAGGTCTATATCAAAAATATTACTGATTTGCATGAAGAATTAGTACCACTGGAAGCTGAAAGTATCTGGACTAAAATGGCTAATAAGATGATTGCTATTAAGAATTTTGTTGCAAAAATAGGTAGTACCATTTTTGGTAAGATATTATTTCCATTGACGTGTGTAATTGTTGCACTATTAATTCTTAGATTAGGGTGTATGTGTTGTAGATACAGAAGAAATAAAAAGAAAATAACACGAGAAAATGTTAAAAAGAGACAAAAGAAACCAGAAAGAGATCCACAAGAAATAGAATTAGAAGAATTGAGGGAAAGCATGTATATAGAAACAAAGAGAGAAGATGATATGGAAACAAGGGTTTGAAAATGAACAAGAAGATATTTTGAATTTCTTCAAAAGGGGAAAGTAAATTGATTTTTTTTTTTTTTTTTGGTGATAAGATATCACCAAAGGGGGGATTGATGGAGCAGGGTTTTTACTTTAAAACCAAATACCTGTTTCATTTTCGTATGTTATAATTAAAAGTACTACTGATTAATTATTAACTACTAAAGATTTGTCATGTCTTGTCTAATCAACCTTATTAACAGAAGAAATACACGCGGGAATGCTATTGCATGGCTAAAATAATAAATGAACTAAGTTGGTGAGCAAATTGACGAAATAAATGTTGCTTATGTGATGTTATTGTGTTTTGCGCTTATAATTAATATGCATTAATTGCTTTTGATGTCGCAAATGGATAGATAAATACATACACATAAGGGTATTAGCAGGGGAATAACACTGTATAATCATTTCCGTGCAGTCATTATGTTTTGTGTTTCCTTTTACTTAAGTTGACCATTGTGGCCTGCTAAAACATGGCTACCACCCGCAGCCTGTATTTGAGTAGATGGAAAATTTTCAAGGAGGCTTCGCGCTGACTGTGACCTTGGCCTCCTGTCGAACTGAAAAGCCATGATCATGACGACAAATCCGGGAGAGATGCCAAATGTCCCTGAACATGAAATTTGTTGCCAAACTAAATACTGACTTTATGAACTTATAATGATCCCACGAATGGGATACAATTTATCCAAAAGAGACATCCGTAGAAGTAACAAATTAGTTATGGACTCCTTATTTCTATTCATTATTTGAGACGATCAATGTGTGTGAAAAACTACCAATGTAACCCAATGTACTAAGACGACATAACTTCCGCCATTCGTCCGTTTTGTATGATATGATTGCAACATTTTGGAATGTAATTTTGGTATAAATATTAGTAGACTAGAGATGTCTAGTGCCACTTCTTCCCGAACTGATGATCAGAGGTCCTGATGCTGACAGACAGAACGGTGACTCTACATGACGGCTAGAAACTTTGATTATTTTGCTGAGGACCGGTTCTGACTTAGAAAACGACTTTTAGCAAGAATAGGTAAATATGAAAGAAATGATCTAGCTTTTAATTGGCTTTTCATACAATTTTAGATTAACAATATTCTGTTTGAATCACTGTGTCGGGTGGTTATTTTCTTGTCATGTTTATTGAATTTATTTGCTTATTGTAGAATGTTTCACCAGATCTATAGCAACTAGTTGATGCCATTGACCTCAGGGTACATGCAGATTGGTTAGGTATCGAAAGTGTTTCTCCTTATACATGGCACGGATAGAGTGGTAGGATGAATGTTGGTGTAATGGGCCCCACCAGCGTGTGATGTGTGTGTGCGTGTGTGACTATGAGATCACTCCGTCCGTGGAAGTAGAGTGGATTCGGAAGCTCCGATCTGCACCACATACACCTCAATGCGGGCCTGAAGTGTCTGCTGCACCAACGCCTTTATGTCGGATCGACGTCCCCAATTTTTGCTGCAATCACACCCGTGGGGCAAATTTCCACCCTGCTGATCAGAACGGCAACCGTGCAGTGAGGTCTCGCTACCAATGCACGGTGTTGATTTGGTTTAGCAATAAGTCCACACCTGTACCACTGAACCACAACGGGGTGCTCCTGGGTCCACAGAACACATCCCCCACAAACACTCTCAGTCACAGTTCAGGCCGCACAGGGGCAGCAGGATTGAAACACGCTCACGGGTGCCACCAGCACAGTCCTCCCTTGCCGTCCACAGCACGTGTCACAGCACTCACCCGGCCAATGGCTTCTGCACAGCAGCGCACGCCAGCAGCCGCTGCTCGGCCCAGCTCGCTGCTCCAGCTCTTGGAGGAGCCTGTATCACCCCAGATTTCCCCACAATCGATGCATGGTGGCCGATGAGGAGAGAGGACTCACTGTCCACCTGCCACTCCCTGATCAGCCAGGCCGCCTCCTGCACATTCACCGCCGGTCCCGAAGGATGATGATTACAGCAGCAACAGTGCGGGTCTCCGCAGGGACCACTCGCAGTGAGTAGTGCGGCTTATTTCTTGCGGCAAGCTGGTTTGGTCAGCTCCGATTGGGCTTTCAGAGTCTCTGTTGGGCTGCCATGTTGCCGCAGCAGGCCCTCAATCTGACAAGGCAGGGTTCTCGATGACTGGGGCACCATTCCACGGCCCGGATGTTCCTAGACCATCCGCTTTATTTCTGCTTACCTTCCATTCAGTTTCAAGTGATAGATATGATCAGGAAATCAGGATTGTTAACGGATTGTAAATTCGGCAGGCGGAGCTGCTTTACAGTGGAGCCATCTTGCCGTGTGCCCCCCAGACATACCATTGCTGTCAACGATCTGCATGATAAAGTGGATCTAGTAAAATTTATGCAGGCGGTAAAAGATGGCAGGGTGCTTCGCAACAAAAGGCCTGCAGAATTGACAAATACATTATGAATGTGCATGTATATGGCCTTTTCACTGGCATTTGTACAAAGAAACCAAAAAGGACATAGTGATTACATGCACACACTAGATAATCTGGGTATTGTCAAGTTGGCATCAAGTCCTCTTTACATATGTTTAGTTGTAACACTCATAAAGGTAACACAAAACTGGCTGTGTAACATTGATACATATTAAAGCCAGTCCTGGACGGGGCCTTGAAAAAGGTGGTGGTGATACTCCTGTTGAGGTTGCTTACATTGCTGCATGCATGGGATATGTTTGCAGGAAAAGTAGTATGGTGAAACAATGTTTTACACTGTCACCCTTTAAAGGAGGGTGTATGCTGTGTGACACAGCCATATGTATGATGTCTGCCTGGGTGTGAGGGCTGACTTGTGTGCTCTATATAGGCCTGATGGAAAATGGTGCTGAGCACTGGTAATTACTCTAGGCTACAATCCATTCCATCAATTCTTTTTACCCACCATACCACAACAGAAAGGAACTAGCCATAAGCAAATCAACATTGGGCCTGCTTTCTGCAAAAGAGCACACAGAAACACCATACTAGTGTGTTTGGAGACAAGGGTTGGAATTCAGGAGATAGGTGAAGTGTATATGCATTTATCTTTCCAAGTCTTATGTTAGGGTTTGCATGAACAGACAGGTTATACAGAAGATCAGTATGCATAGTAGACAAGATATGCTCATTGAGGAGGGAGAGCTACAGCAGGTACATCACAAGAAATTGCCTTTGCCCCTGGGGTTTTTCAAATTGATCCTTCATTTCTGTTGTTAGACCTGGTACCATTGGCGTGAGTCTCCCTTTCTCTTTTTTCTGATTGCCTCCTCTGTTTTTGATATGTTTGCTGGTTTTAGATGCTTTGGGCACTGTGCCACTGCTATTCAGTGTCACAGTGCAAGTGCTCCCTATGCTAATTTGATGTATTGATTAGTGACTCCCTGATGCGGTTATTTGATTTACTTGTCAGACCCTAGTAGAGTGCACCATGTGTGCCCAGGGCTTGTAAATCACATGCTGCTGGTGGACCTGCAGCACTGGTTGTGCCATCCACAGAAGCAGCTTGTAAAATGTGTCTCAGGCCTGCCATTGCAGAGCCTGTGTGCAGTCTCTGACTGTCATGTCGACTTGGCAAGTGTTGCCAGTCCCTAAACATTCCCTTATCTTCATATCAGACACCTCTAGGGTAGGCCCAAGGGCAGAGTGCATTATATGGATAAGTTAGGAAATGCCCTGGTGGGTGTGACATGTCCTAATAGTGAATTACAGCCATTTTCATTTTTCACTATTGCAAGGCTACCAGTACCCATAGCCCAGAATGAGCAGTTTAATTATAACACCTTATAAACCTAACTGACCTAGAGAACATGGTAGAAATTCGAGATTAATATGCCTGAACTCAGAATGATAGCACGCATCGTTTAGTTAAGTTGATTTTAACATTCTGTGTTTGAAAATACCACTTTTGGAAAGTAGGTATTTTCTTACCTAACCATTTAGCCTGCCTCTGCTAGCTTGTGTATTGTGTGTCTAGTTTTGTGAGTGACAGGGACTGGGGGTTTCTAGGAGACAGGGTGAGTCAGCGCAGGGCTGAATAGACCTATCTGCATGTAGAGTGGTGGGAGGAGATAGCACCTGGGCCTGAATAGGGCTGTGTCTGCCTTTCATAATGCTGGCTCCACCTCCTGTGGTGCGTCTGATGTCCCTGGCCCACACTGTCAAAGTTAAGAAGGAAACCTCTCAACAAAGTGCTCCAGGACTGCACAGAACTGGTTTGGGCTAGGGGCAGGCCCCTCTGCCTCCAGAGGACAAAGGATTTAGTAGTATAAATATGTGGGACCCAGACCCCAAAACTTTAGATCACTTCCGGAACAACAAGAAAAATCTCTGCCAAGGAGAAGAACCAAGGAAGCTGTAGGAGTTGAACTGCCCCCATGCCAGCGTGCTGTGTTGCTGGGTTGGACTGCAGTGGTGTCTTCATTGCAAAGGAGAGGAGAAGGAACTTTTAAAGAACTTTCATCATCTTGCACAATATTACTCCAAGGGCTTGAACTTGTGCTTGCCTCCTGCTGAAGTCTCAGGGATTTCACCACCAGCTCCCCTCTGAATTTCCTTGCTGGGAATTTGATCTGCAGAAGCCTGCATGTCGCTGGGAGATGGAAGCGTGACTCAATGAGAAGAAGCGTGTTGCCGCCGCAGCTGTTGCCATCGCATCGGCGGAGAAGCGTGCCGCCGCCGCATCACCAGAGAAGCGTGTCTTGTCGCAGTTGTTTGCCGTCGCATCACCGGAGAAGCGTGTCGCCACCGCAAGGGTCACCGTCGCATCTCCAGAAAAACGTGTTGCAGGGCCTGTCGTGGCTCAAAAGTTACAGAGTTCGGCGCATGGCCATCGGGCGTGCACGCATCGTCTTCACGTGGTCGCATCAAGGGCACCATCTTATCGCATCGCACCTAATCGTCGCATCGCATCGAGGCACCATCTGGCCGCATCGCAAACAGAACGCAGTGCGAGAATCTACGCATCACCTCCTCTCCGGTAAGGACCAAGACGCATCCCCTACTCTGCGCAAGACACATCATCTTCCCCGAAGCAAGGAATTAACGCATCTCCATCCCTGCAAACCTTTTGTTTGTTTTGCGTTACGCATCCAGGTACTTTTGTGAGAACTTTGTTGCATTTATCATCATCTTGAACTTTGTTACTCCTACCATCTTTAAGTCTATTTTAAGTACATACTTAAGAATACTTATTTTTATAAAACCTGTGTGGTGTCCATCTGTAGTGTTTTCAGTGTATTACTATATGTGTTCACAAATGCTTAACACAATGCCTCTGGGATAAGCCTGTCTGTTCGTGCCAAGATACCAAGGGGGTGAGCAGGGGTTATCCAGTAGTGTAATCTCCTTTCCCTGACCTAGAAGCAAGGGTCCCTATTTGGCCAAAGGTACCTACCTCTGCCAACTAGAGACCCCAGTTCTAACATCTGTCTTATACTTTTTCTTTTTAATGTTCCCCACTTTGTTCACCTCCATCCCCAAAAGTTTAATTTAAGTGTGAGAGGGAATCAACATTATTATTCTATACTTCAACTTCTGACACCAGGGATCTTATTTCTATTCTTCTTTGAAACTCTGATTAGCACTTGAGAGGATTGCATCTCCTCTCCCTCTCTCTTTCCGAGTACGCCCTTTTTGCCCTTCAATATCTCTTCCACCCCATGTGCTCACTTGGATCACTGCTCTCTGCATGTCATTTGTTTGCTCCCTTCTCCCACACACACTCTCAGTGATCTCTCTTATTTTCCCCTTCTCCTGCTCCTCTTCCTATCCTTTTTTCCTCTGCCTCCCGCCTCCCATTATTGACAGCAAGCATCATTGTGGCTTAAGTCTCTCTGGTTACATGCCTCTCCCTTCCTGGCTGCTCACAGCTATTGGATTTGTCAAAGATTTGAAAATTGCACTTCCAATCACAAAGTCTATGGTGACAGATTGACATGTTGGAATTTATGTTTTTTTATTTCCAAGATGGCTGTCACACTGCACATGGATGCAATTTGACAGCCATCATGGAAGTATAGTGAAAGGAATTCTCTGAGATGGCAGCTGAAAACTTTGGAAAATGTGGGTCTTACAATATTGCAAGGACTGGTAAAGCAAATAGCCATTGCTGAACATCTTGAAAGATTATTTTTAATGCTTTCAAAATGACTGCCACCTTAACTCTGAAAGCAAAATTATGGCAATCTTGGTGTGTGTTTCCTGCATGGCCCATTGTAGTTTTCCTATTTTAGCCTCCCTGTATAGTTGTAGGCCACGTTTTCCATTGTACAAGTTACTATATGAACAGGCTTGCTTTTTTGCCACATTGTACTTTTTCACGACACCTGCATATGTTTTCACATTCTATTCTTTTCCTAGGATTTAGTCTGAACACCACTGACAAGGTCAAACAATAATGTCCCTTGTTATTCTTTCTGGCCAGGCACTAGCACCTAGATATAACACAAGAATGCAGCTGTTGTTTATGTACACACATGCCCTATCCCATAGATGAGCACATGAGCCAGAAAGACACACGTGGAACGAGAGTTCTGAGAAAAGAGCACTGCGTCTGCTGAGATGTAGAGCCCCCTTCTGTGTATGATAAGGTATGGGGTCTGCCAGTAATCCCAGAGATCTTTGATATATAATCATTTAGCTTCAGTGGCAGGGGAGGGGATTTAGGTTGCTCTGTCCTATAAAATGACTGGGCTTTTCATGATATATGTATCATTGGCCATTCTAACAGTATTTTTAGTATACATTTATTTTCAAATTGTGGCATGTACTCTGCATTTCAGAGCATGATAGTTTAAATAAATATTCTAAACTCCATTTGAGTCTCCTTGCTACCTTTTTGTGGACAACTATGTGTGAGAGAGTGAAAAGGTATGTCCTCTTACCCTGACGGGGGTTGAGAGTGTTGTGTTCTGGGGTGCCAATTCACTTGTTTCTCTGATAAGGTTAGGAGGGCAAGTGAGGCACTATAGGTAGTCCTACTCAGGCTCAGGGACACTGAAGTGGTATGGTGACTCAGTCCCTACATACTGATGTTCTATGGTTCCACACATAGTTGTGTTCCAGAGCAGAATCCCTGCAGCATTGAAAGTATAAAAAGAACAAAAGTTCAAGAGGGGAGGCATCATTGTTGGTTTTGCCAATGCTATTGTTTTGTTGTTTGACAAACCAATTCAGGCAAATTGCTAATTTTATTTATATTGAACTGAATTCAGTCCCCTGCCTGGACCATTATTTTCCCTTTGGTTATTGGAGGCCTACGTATCCATTTATACTACCCTTTAGATTTATCCATGCACTGGTTTTAATATACAGATGGGTGATTTATTCTGCAGTGCATGGAGAATATAGAGACACAATAAAAATATGTTGATTGTTATATATAATTCAGAGAAACAAAACTGAATAGGATTGTTAATGTCATTAAAAAGACATCAGCAAGATGAGAAAATGGAAGGCAATTTCATGTCTACAACCCATAATTACCTAGAATCCACTCCACAATCAAGCACAGCCTATTTCAAAAAGAAAATCTAAACTGTAACATAAAAATAACGAGTGAAACATTTCCATGCAACGTTAGCAGATACAATGTATGTGGCCACGCCTGCACAGAAAACTTTAAAACATCCACATAGAACAGTGTGATATGTAGGTAATGGTATAAATAGCACATCATTCAATAAGAATCTCTCTTTAAATTAAGGTGTTTCATCAAAGTTGATATGTTGATGACATTAAGGTGTGATTTCTCAAATAATAAAAAATAAATGCTAGAAGGGTACCATCTAATCACTTTATAAAAGACATACATAGCAACATCAGGCAGTGCACAAAATGGTAGTTTACAAACACATGGCACTAAAAGCACTCTTAGATGTTGGATCTAAATTGAAAGCCTCAATTAGGTGTGTCATCTTCATTGCACTTGACTCATGCATGATAAATACATTGATAATACCATTGTATAACAGTGATTTATAGAAAATGGCCTCTTTTAACTATTAATACCCATGGTCACAAAATACAATTAAATTACATGTGGAATTTATAAGTGACCCCCTGGTGCCATTATACACACTTCATTGTGCCACCACTTCTGTGGGCCCTAAGGCCTAGGTTCAAAAGATGTCAACATAGGCAACATATTTGGATCATACATTTCTACATATGGCCATAAAAATACTTCACTGTATAATTATTGTTTATTATCAAACTGTAGTGGAGTAGGAAGAGTGGAGGCCTACATTTGTTTTTGGTATGGAGATTATCAAGACTTCTTATTATGATCTATTTGGGAGCTATGACCTGCACCCTACACTACTGGTCAATTATTGCCTTATTACTCTCTTGGCACACATTTCATAAGTCATTGAGTTCTTTTAACTTTGTGACACTTTCCAACTTATTGGAACAGAACAGTGTCTTCGAACCTGATGAGTTGGCAATCAGCACCATCCATGGAATCAAGTATTTCTTTGTATAAGTTATATTCAACAAGGGAAGATCTACTACCATTATACATTTAGATCAGTAAAAGACCTTCAACATGGTTGAGCATTCTAATACTCTGATCCCGTGAAATGGAGTTGAAAGGGCACACCCTTGCCTGGCTGGCAGTCCCCAATGATTTATTTCTCTTAGCCACATTCTTGTTTATATAAACATACCTACACTGGTGACACATAGTCATTCCTTCAACTTTTTACTTTTTGGTTATGCGAAGACAGATGAGAAAATGTGCAAGAATCAATATAATAAAGACTCAAGCAATGGTTGATCAACTGTCAGGATGCAGTGGATGAACTTAGCTTCGCATGTTGGGCTCCGACAAAGACACACTAATCCAAACTAGCTAAACATATGCATCTTCAGGAGTAGAAGAGGATGATGGGGTGCAGAGAGTATGGGACTACTTGCAAAGAGGTGTTATACCTCCAATAAACACTTTATCCTAAACATGAGTTTATGAAGACAAGAAGGACTATATGTCCAATTGAGCAAAATCACTCTCACAAGGCTTGTAAATGGTGGCAGCTGAAACTTGGGGTTTGGAAGCTTGGAATCCTCACAATGTGTAGTTGTTGGAAGTTGAATAAAGGCAGAAATGGAGTCAGAGGAGTATGTCAACATAGTACGCTTGTGAAAGGAAAATGACCTTGCACTTGAACATTATTTGAGGGCTTCATTAAGGATTGTGAAAAAAAAAAAATGTGAACTCTTGTATTGGAGTCATCCATTAGGATTACAAACTCTTATATTGCACTTGTTCACCTGGGTGGATATTTGAGTCATCCTTCTTTGTATTCATGCTCTGTGACTTGTTGATCACCAAATGTTTAAAAAGGTTGATTAGATTTGTGGTAAGAGACTGCAGTCAGCTGCTGTTGTGACATACCTTTGTTCCAGTACGTGAATTTAACTGCTGACTGTTAAACTAGGCCCTCTCTGCAGAGGCTTCCCTAATTATTTTTGCCTCTATCCCTCCTGTTTTTGAATTTGTTTTTGTTGCCATTTGGACTTTGTGCACCATACCACTGCTAACCAGATCTAAAGTACTTGTGCTCTCTCCTTTAAACCTGGTAAAATGAACGCCCAATCAATCAATCAATCATTCGCATTTGTAAAGCGCGCTACTCACCCTTAAAGGGTCTCAAGGCGCGGGGGGGGTCAGAGCTCAAAGAGCCAGGTCTTGAGCTGCCTTCTGAAGGAGAGGTGATCGGGTATGCTGCGAAGGTGGCTGGGTAGAGAGTTCCAGGTCTTCGCTGCCAGGAAAGAGAAGGATCTTCCTCCGGCGGTGGCTCTGCGGATGCGGGGTACGGCTGCCAGGGCTTGTCCGGTTGAGCGTAGAGTGCGCGGAGGAGCGTAGAAGGAGACGCGGCTGTTGATGAGTTTAGGTCCGAGGTTGTGCAGGGCTTTGTGTGCGTGAGTGAGGAGTCTAAAGGTGATCCTCTTGTTGACTGGGAGCCAATGAAGTTTCCTCAGGTGTCCGGAGGTGTGGTGGTGGCGGGGTATGTCCAGGATGAGTCGTGCGGCAGCGTTCTGGATCCGTTGCAGTTTCCTCTGCAGCTTGGTGGTGATGCCGGCGTACAGGGTGTTCCCATAGTCCAAGCGACTGGTGACGAGGGCGTGAGTGATGGTCTTCCTGGTGTCGGTGGGGATCCAGCGGAAGATCTTGCGGAGCATGCGGAGGGTGTTGAAGCATGCTGAGGTCACCGAGTTAACCTGTCTGGTCATGGAGAGGGATGAGTCCAGGATGAAGCCGAGGTTGCGTGCATGGTCGGTGGGTTGGGGAGTGGGGCCGAGGATGAGGACCTCCGTTTTGTCTGTGTTCAGTTTCAGCCGGGTGTCTGTCATCCAGTTCGCTACTTCCTTCATGCCTTCGTGTAGTCTGGTCCTTGCTGAGGCGGGGTTGTTGGTGAGGGATAAGATGAGCTGGGTGTCGTCGGTGTAGGATATGAGGTCGAGTCCGTGTTTGCGTGCGATGTTCGCCAGGGAGGTCATGTAGACGTTGAAGAGAGTGGGGCTGAGGGAGGATCCTTGGGGTACGCCGCAGATGATCTTCGTGGCTGTAGATCTGAAGGGGGGCAGGCGGACTCTCTGAGTTCTTCCGGAGAGGAAGGAGATGATCCATTCCAGGGCCTTGCCTCTGATGCCGGTGTTGCTGAGGCGGTGTATCAGGGTATAGTGGCAGACCGTGTCGAAGGCTGCGGAGAGGTCCAGGAGTATGAGGGCCACTGTTTCTCCCTTGTCGGTCAGGGATCTGATGTCGTCCGTGGCTGCGATGAGGGCGGTTTCGGTGCTGTGGTTAGCCCTGAAGCCGAACTGTGTGGGGTCAAGGGAGTCGTTGGATTCCAGGGCGGTGGTGAGTTGAGCGTTGATGATTTTCTCAATCACTTTGGCGGGGAACGGTAGGAGAGAGATGGGTCGGTAGTTTTTGAGTTCGGTGGGGTCCGCTGTGGGTTTCTTCGGGAGGGCGTTGAGCCCAATTAAATCAACCAATTAATAATTTACTTGTACATCTTTAGTAAAGTGTTAATAAATATACCCAGGATTTGTAATAGAAATGCTTCTAGTGGACCTGCAGCACTTATTGTACCATCCAGTTAAGTAGCCCTAGAAAATGCATCTGAAGTCTATTGTTTTGCATTCTGGGAACCGTTTTTAATTGCAATTCAACCTGGCACAATAAACCTTTACCTGGCCTAAACCTCCCCTTTTCATAGCTGTAAGTCACCCATAAAGTAAACCCTAAACAGCCCATCAGGCAGGGTGCAATGTATTTAAAAGGTAGGATGTGTGTTTATGTTTTACAACTTATGGTGGTAAAAGACTCTTACATTTGTTTTACACTACTGTGAGGTCTACCTCTTCCATAGGATAAAATTAGTTAGGTGCTAATGTTTGATTGGGAAAAGGTAGAAATGTCAAATTTTGGTCTCAAAACTATTCTAATTTTAAATCCTCTTTAGTAGTAAAGGTGGGTTTTAAGTTACAATTGTGAAAATATCAATTTTAGAAAATTGACATTTTCTTGAAACATGTATTTGGTGCTTGCAGGTTGCGTCCTAGGGCACGTGACTGTGAATAGGAGACAGTTACCCCTTTTATATACCTCCCAGGCATTCAGACAAAGAAGGACTAGACAGGATGAGGCATCCTGTCAGGATGATTGGGTAGAGCTGTTCTCTGCCCCTCTTACATTTCGAATTGCACACTCATAAAGGAACTTGACACCAACTATTGTCACCCTAGACCACTACGAGCCTTATCAGGGGAAGGAAGGATATTTCCAGAGGTCGATGGGGGATAGCCTAGACGTTTTTCCCACTTTAAAGGCTGACAGGCCAAAGATCAGTTGCATTCTAGTGTTTCTGTGGGTTCGATTTCGAAGAGAGCTACCTATGTAAAGATGGCTGCTGTGTGGATGCGCCGCTAATGCTCAAAAGGCACACCACTTGCATTGACCAGCATGCCATCAGTGACGAGCGCCAGCCACTATGCCGGCTGGACTGCTGAAGAAAGGCCAAGGTATGTCCATTCAGCTGCAGAACTGCAGATTTACTGCAAATTAATGTGTGTGACTGTCAATATTTTTAAAAGACTGCCTAGGTTTTGTCACTTGCATGAGGTACAAGAGTGCACTTCACCTTTTGAATACTGCTTAAGGGGGGAGATAATATGGATAGAATTAACCTCAAGGTAGCCTTAATTATCATCTGTTTGCTTCATAAACATACGATTGATATTTATATTCTGCTACACAATGCCCATCTAGACATTCTGTTTGTGACCAAAACTTGGATGACAGAGGATTATTGCCCTGACCTATGACTAGCATTACTGGAACTTGTACTGTACTAACTTGGATAGGTCAGAAAAATTTGGTGGGGGGTTAGCAATAGCATTTAAGAAACATCTCAAGTGCTCTACATTTCAGCTTTGAAGTATTGAAGGACGTGGAAGTCTTTCAGGCTTATTATGAGTTTGGCAGTCCCATGGAATGCCATACCGGCGGTTCGACCAGGGTAAGCTTGACGGTCTGACCACCGTATGAAGAATTGGGCTTATTGGCTTTCTGAAGAATGCAGCTGAACCACTGACACCACCAGCCCTATCTTGGCGTGGTGGCTGCAAAGCAGGCCTATGTCCCTATGGGAGGTTTAGATCACCAGTGAAACTGCACGCCCTATTATGAGTTGCTTTACAGCCGGTGTAACCACGGCAGTCCAACCACCACAACTGAGACAGCGGAAATGGATGGTTAAAAGGCTGAAACTTACCTCTACTCACTTCTGCTCCTCTTCTAGCAACATGGAGCCCATCGTGTATGTCCTGACACTGCTCTACCTCCTCGAGCATCTTCAAAACCCAGTCTGTCATGGATGAAATTGGCAGTAAGTCATACAACTTTCTATTGCCATTGACTCCTCAGCAAATCGATGTCACACCATGGACCAAGCAAGCAAGTTGGGGTCCCTAAGTAAATTGAACGTACACAGGGATTCTGTCTGGGATTTTTTTCTTAACAATCATCTGAAACACATCTGTAGGATTCCCTCCTAGGCAAAAACATTAGTACTCCACAGGCACACTTGTTTACAAATTATTTAAAGCAATACTGATGTGTGCATTCATTTGTGTTCCTCTACATCACCGCCTCATCAATATCACACCTATTAATCTCTGTCACACATAACTAATGCCCTTTCTCACTTGTCTCCCATGTCACCACTGATCTACACTAGTCATGCAGCTTACTTACCATTTCTCAAGTGTTACTAAAGTGACATTGAACTGACTGTAACAACCATGAGGCCTTCTGATTGGTAATCTGAACAAAATGCTACACTACTTTTGCCCTTTCTCGCTTTTTAGCCATGTCACCACTGATCTACAGTAGTCATGCAGCTTATCATTTCTCAAAAGTTGCTAAAGTGACCTTGAACTGACTACAATAACCATAATGCCTCGTGAATGAAACTCTAACCAAGATGCTATACTCCTTTTGTCCATTCTCACTTGTTTGCCAAGTCACTGCTGACGTTCACAACTCATGCAGGTTATCATTACTCAAATGTTGATAAAGTGACATTGAAGTGACTATAACCAGCATGAGGCCTTGTCATAGGCACCCTGACCAAAATGCTATAGTAATTGTGGCACAGTTATATCGCACACATCCCAAGTCCTGTTGTGATGTAAAATAAAAAAAAATATGGATGTGTCCTTAAAGTGAAACATACCTTATCTGCTGCAACTCCCACACATTATTTACATGAAGCATCAATGGCAGTCAATGGGATTACATAGAATCAGTTTGAGAAACATTCTAAGGACACAATGGAAGCACTACCTGCAGGATAGCTATGCCTCTTTCAGGGGGAACCCTGAATGGCTGGGGTCCTGGTGCACCCTACATTTTGCACATATCTGACAATCTCCATGTGAACTGGACCTGGGTACTGAAATATATCACGGACAGCCAATAAAATAACCAAGTGCCAGGCATGTGTTGGCCAATGCAACTTATGAAAGTAAACACAGCACTTACAGCATGTGGCACACATCTAGATGAAGTAGCTGCATGGTACACATTGCAAAATAGACACATGTTCATGCAGAACTACACAATTATATGACAAGTGGACACCCTCCATGTCTGAATACACAAATATCGAACTAAACACACCTAATACATACCCACCCTACACCATAGGAAGAAGAACAAGCTAAATGACTTTGGCAGTGGTTAGGCCAAGATTAAATACTTACCGCATAACATGTCACCCAATGCAATGACTGGCCAATCTGGATGTCAACCCAAATAGAAATCCATCCAACATTTACCTTTGTTCTGTCTGACTCCACACTGGCTCCAAGGTCACATCAAACTAACCCCTTCAACTGGATCAGCAATCAAGGATCGAACAAAGTCAACTGTACTCATGCAGCACTAACTATACAAGAATATCAAATAAATAGCAAAGTAATGGCAAGACTCATATCTGCCAAACTGTGAAGTGGTTTGCTGAAAGGATTTAAAGAAAGCTAAAACAAAAACAAAGGTCAATGGCCAGTCGATGAAATTTCCATGTGCTACAGCACAATGCTGTGCCACAAAACATGCCCTTAGTGATACTGCCATGGAAACCTACCCAGGAAGGGGCATCCAGTGAGCAGACCGGGCACCTCAATGATGTCATTTGGGTGGGCTGGTGTTGGTATTGGGAGGGGTTGGGATGACTTTGGTGGGGGGAGTGGTTGTAGCAGAGGGAATTGCAAGGCCAAACATATGGCTTTCCTTGGGAGCCTCAGGATGTGGGATGACAAGGGGTAGGCTTTTAGAGGTAGAGGGATTGTCTGTGTCTGGTTTGGGTTTGCCTGTTGTTGATGCAAGTGTGTGTGGGTCTGATGTATGTTGTGTCTGTGTTGAAGGGCTCTGTTCTTTGGGTGAGATTTAGCATTCCCATGCTTTGTTGGTGAGTGCTGTGGATGTGGTGGGCATTTTATGTGTCTGGGCTGTGTCTGTTGGTGTGGGGTCTGTGGGCATGTGTTGCGACTGGTGAAGGTGGTGAGTGTGTGTTGAGTGGTCGCATGCTTGGACTTCTTGTCACGATTTGGTGTGTGTGTGCTGCATGTGGATGTTGTTTTGGGTGCATGCTTCAGACTGCATGTGCTCTGGACATGGCTGAGTAAAATAATTTGGGATGGAAAGTGGCAGGAGGTGGGGTGGAAGGCTAGGTTGGGTGGAAAACTGCCAGTAATGTGGAGGCCAGAGCCTGAAATGACCTCTGTAGGCCAGACATACTACATTGAATGCATTCTAGGTAGTCCAGTGTCTGCAGCGGTTGACTAGATTGCCCCTGGATGGCTTTCCGCAGTGTGGTCTGCCCAACAGATATCTGTCTATGATTGTCAATAGCCTCCTCGCTAAGGGCAGCTGAGCACACAGAGGCAGGAGCTGAGGTGCCTGGACAAAGGATACTCTGCCCCATTTACGGGAGTGGAGCTGGACAACTTGGTGGGGACCAGCAGAGAGGGTGGAGATGGAACGGGGGTGGCAGACAGGGATGTTCTGGACACTGTGGGGTTCCCTACCAGCATGGAGTTGCCACAGGAGGTTGATATAGAAGAAGATGATATTGAATCATGGGTCTCCAGGATACCCCCTGACCCTCTGGGCACTGTGTCCATCTGTGTCAGTCTCCCAACTGGAGACACTCAGGCTAGTTGCGTTCACAGCATCATCGGCACTGTCTTCTCTGGATGCCTTGGTTGAGGCTGAAGACATCTGCATAAACACAATGTGTGAGCAGCTCCTCAAAAAGATTCTCAAAGGTGCAACAATCACTCCCCTGACTGTGTTTCCGAAAATATGCATGGAGACAATGTGGCCCTAAGTTTCCAGACGGAAGTTGCATACATAGTTCCAGACACCACCTACGGCTAGGGACATCCCAGTCCACATTGGTCCTCAGATTGCATATTTACGACTCAATAGAACAGTGAAAGTCTTAAGAGGTTCAAGTAATCTATAGTCCATGAATATGAGGTGTCAAGTGTCCAAAAGGGAAGGCACATCATAGTACCCGAAATGATTTACACATGTTAACACCAATGTATCACAGTGTTTAAACACCCACATATGACCACACCAGATCTGCATGTCATGCCCTGATGCACGTCATCAGTCAGTGAATGTACCTTCAAAAGTCTACATGCATCAGTCAATCAATCAATCAGGGTTTTTTTTTAAAGCACAGCTACTCACCAGTGAGGGTCTCAAGGCACAGGGGAGGCTGCTGATCCATCTGCTGTGGAGGTTCAGTCTAAGAGCCAGGTCTTGTGGTCCTTCCTGAACTGGGTCAAAAATGTGGATTGCCTGAGGTGGAGGGTTAGAGTGTTCCAGGTCTTGGTGGGAAGGTGGACAAAGGACCTTTGTCCAGTTCTGGTTTTGTGGATTCGTGGGATGGAGACCAGGGTGACTTGGGCAGAGTGGAGTTGTCTGGCGGGTGTGTGGAAAGTGAGGCAGATATTCTGATCCTGCATTTATGATAGCCTTGTATGCATGTGTGAGGAGCTTGATGGTGATTCACTTGTGATAGAGAGTCAGTCAAGTTTTCAGAGGATTTTGTGTCATACGGCTGTGGCAGGCGATTTTGAGGACCAGTCTGGGTGTGGTGTTTCGAACATTCTGTAGTTTCCTGAGCTGTTCTGTGTGACGTCAGCATTGAGTGCGTTACCATAATCAAGTTTACTGGTGATGAGGGCATCGGTGACTGTCTTTCTAGATTCTGTGGGGAGCCGTCTGAAAGTCTTTCGAAGCATGCTGATGAGGATAATGCCTTGATTTGGGGGTTCATAGAGAGTGAGGAGTCAAGTATGATGCTGAGGTTGCCTGCATGGAATGGAGGGGTGGGAGGGGTTCCTAATGCGGTGAGCTACCAGAAGTCATCCAAGGCTGAGGGGGTGGGTCTCAGGATTTTATTTATTTATTTTGAAGGATTTATAGAGCGCGAACAAGATCCTTGTGATATCAGAGCGCTTTACATTAAATCAGGCTAATTATACAAACAGAAAATGCAGGTAAGTCACGTATACATAACAGCTCGTGCAAAGGGAAGCAGTAGGGTACACAACAAAACATATCTGTTGAATCAGGTCCAGGTCAAATAAAGTGACCAGAATGTCTAGTTGGACCCTAGTCATAGTAAGGATTACAAGTAATGGTACAAGTGCTCTCTGAATATCTTTAGTCTATGATCAGGTGAATTTTGCCATGAAAATCGCTTTTACTTCCTTTTTGAAAGATGCAGTAGAAGCATTCAATCTGGTTTCAGGGAGAAGTGTATTTATAGTATGAGTACTTTGGTCTTGTCTGAGGTGAGCATGAGGCAACTGTCTTGAATCCAGGTGGGAACGTCCTTCATTCCATTGTGGAATTTGTTTCTGGTGGCTGTGGGTTCATAGGCAAGGGAGATGATCAGCTGGGTGTCAACAGCGTATGAGACAATGTTTAATCCATGGCTTCTTACGATGGCTGCGAGGGGAGCCATTTAGACGTTGGAGAGGGTGGGGCTCAGGGAAGAGCCCTGGAACACTCTGCAGCTGATCTCTGTAGGTTCTGAGAGGAATTGGGGTAGTCTGCCTTGCTGAGTTCGGCCAGTTAGGAAGAAGAGGATCCAGTCCAGTGCCTTGTCGCAGATGCCAGTGTCATGGAGTCTTGTGATTAGTGCACGGTGGGAGGCAGTGTCGAAGGTGACAGAGAGGTCCAGTAGGATGAAACTGGCGGTTTTGCTCTGGATCAAGGAGAGATTGGATGTTATTTGGGGCAGCAAAGAGTGCAGTCTTGGTGCAGTGGTTGCTTTCGAAGCCACATTGAGCAATGTCCAGGACGTGGTTCTCTTCAATGAACTCAGAGAGCTGGGCGTTGAAGGCCTTCTCGATGACCTTGGATGGGAAGGGCAGGAGGGAGATGGATCTGAAGTTCTTTAGGTCTGTCGGGTCGGCAGATGGTTTCTTCACCAGGGAGTTGATCCCAGCATGTTTCCAGTCGACGGGGAAGGTTGCGGTCTCAATGGAGTAGTTGATGGAGGCGACTGCTCTGTGGAAGATGTGGTACAGGCAAGGTTCCGATGGGGCTCCTGAGTGGATGCTCTTCATGGTCCTGAGTGTGTCGTCTGTGGTGAGTGGAGACCAGTTGAGCATGATCTGTTGAGGTGTGGTGTGGTTGCTAGTGGTGTTGATGGGTGTAATGTCAGGGTCTTGGTGTTAAAGCTGTTGTAGAAATGCCTGATCTTGTGGTGGAAGAAGGTGCTGAGTTTGTTGCAGAGGTCTTGGGAGTGTAGGACATCTGTGGACACGCTGTTGGGCCTGTCAAACTCCTTGACAATGGCGAAGAGTTTTTTCCTGTTGTGTGCATTTGCATTTATTCTATCCTAGAGGGACATTTTCTTTGTGGCTTTGAGGAGATGGTGGTGTGCGTTGACGGCGGATTTGAAATTGTTGTGCATTTCCGGGGTTTTGTTGTCCCTCCATCTCATCTTGAGTCCTTGACAGGAGCTTCTGGACGTGTGGAGGGTGTGAGTGAATTAGCTGGCTTTCTTGGAGTGCTGCTAGCCTGGTGTCCTCCTAAAGGGTGCTAGAGTGTCAACGCAGTTGGAGATCCATCAGTGCTAGGGGTGGGCGGAATTTGCGAAATCCACTTTCGCAAATTATCGCGAAAATGTTTAAAATTATCGCAAACAAGCGGAAATATCGCAAAGATGCGGAATTTTTTTTCCCGCATGTTCGCGAGATTTTCTGCATGGTTGCGGGTCACCAACTTACCCATGTGGTTGCTCGCGGGCGCGGCCATATTGTTTTGAGTTGTCTCGCGGTGCATGATCACGAGAAGAAAGATGTGATCGCGCGACGCATGACGTCACTGCGGGCGCGAACTGTCGCGAGACAGCGCAAATGGCTAAAAACAATCCAACATCTCATGGAGAACGAGACCGGATCAAGAAAACTTGTCGGCGAACGCAGGGATTCAGGTAAGGCGATCGCGCGCGCGCGAGAATGTATTATTTTACAGCGCGAGCAAGAAACAAATTATCGCCAAGCTGCGGAAAGCGGAAATTTTGACATTTTCGCGCTCTCCGCGGAACGCGAAAATGTCAAATTATCGCAATTTCCGCGAACGGAACAACAATTTTGCCCAGGCCTAATCAGTGCAGGTTGCGAGCTGCATGTTGCAGTCTGTTGGTGCTGGCAGATTGGCCGTGCCGAGGAGGTCGATGAGACGTTCTCCGTTGAGCTTGTTCTAACTGCGCCGCGGGGACGATGAGGACCGTGGTATGTGGTGGGCATGGTGAAAGTGAGGTGTACGCAATGGTGGTTGGTTCAGAGGAATTTGGTGGTGTGGTTGCAAGTGATGTTCCCACTGGTGGAGAAAATGGGGTCAGGCATGTGTCCAGCTGTATTGGCCGGTGTGTTCACTAGCTGCTTGACTTCAATGTTGGGGGGTTCTCTGGTAAGGAGGGGGTATTCTTGTCATGTGGGTTGTCCAGGTGGAAGTTGAGGTCTCCAAGTAGGATGTATTCAGTGGATGCGAGAGCCTGGGGTGTGATGATGTCTACAATTGCATCGGTGAAGGGCGGGAGGGGGCCAGGGGCATGTAGATAAGAATGCCAAAGAGGGAGGTTTTGGGGTTGGTCTTATCTCGAAGTGGATGTGTTCCATGGTTGTCATTGAGTCGTTTGAGCACGTGGTCAGTCGGAGGGTGTTCTTGTGGACGATGGCGATGCTTCTTCCTGGTCGGTTAGTGCTGTCCTTGCAGGTGGTTTTGTAGTCATCTGGGATGGCAATGTCCTGTCCAGAACTGGGGTTGTACCAGGTTTCTGTGAAGAAAACAATGTGGGGAGAGGCGATGGCGAGGAGGTCCCAGATTTCTGTGACATACCTGTGGAGGGATCACACATTGATGAGGATGCAGTTGAGCCATTTGAGTGCGCTGTTGGTCAACAGGGAAACAAAAGGAGATGGTGCGTTGGTGTAGGTGAAGGTGTGGCTTCAGTCCGGCAGGCCAAGGGCTCATCGGTCTCCTTCGGCAACACTAGGTGGCATGCAGTGTGGCATCCTGAGTTAAGGGTGAGAAGTGTGCTTGTGTCGTAGCGGTGGAAGGTCAGAGAACTAGAGTCCGTGGCACTGGGCTCCATCCAGGCATGACCAGGAGAAGACAGGCTTGCCTTTGGTGTGCTTTTGGAGCTCCTGCGGCGTGCCCGTCGGGTGCAGCCACACAGCATGTGTAGTTCTGCAGGGCGGTTGGACAGCTTTGAGGTAGGAAAACACAGGAAGGGTCATGGGGGGGCGGACCATGGGGGATCGCATCGGCAGGGGCAATGAAGGAGCAGCACAGGAGAAAATGGAAAAAAAGAGGCAGAAGAAAAAAGGCAGAGACAGGAGAAAAAAGTGGGGAAAAAAACAGAACAAGAGATGGAAGGGCTCTGCCACCATACCACCAGTGAGAGCCTTGCACTGCTGACTGGGGTCAGCAGCAGCAATGGGGACAGTAGCAGCTACCAGATGCAATGTGAAGGAGCAAGTTCACAAAAAGGTTAGTGGACTGTACCTTCACTGCAAATCAGCTGCTATTAAGTAGTGCTGTGGGGGGTTGGATAGCTGGGAAGTGGGAGAACGTGGGAGCTGAAAGGGTCTCTGGAGGGAGACATGGCTAGGCAGAAACACAGTGGCAGGGTTGAAGAAGGGGCAGCACAGGAGAAAAAAACAACAGGGACAGCAGCACCTACCAGACGGAGATGTGCTGTGAAGGAGCAAGTCCACAAAAAGGTTAGTGGATTGTATAGTTCACATAACTCTCTGCTTCCACATCAATGGCATCCATGACCCATATGTGAAACACAACTGTAAGTGTACGTACCATGAAATTCATTGCCTCAACAATTGGAAACAACTAAGAAGTGAGATCAAAGTCTATGCCTAGGTCTAACACACCCACCTATGTTTATATACTCCTATCTGTGTGTAACATTACATGCCACGCCCGCATGAATGAGCATTGTCCTTTACACATTGACTAACACGTACAAGTGTGGAGGACTCTCAATTTAATCTATGTAGAACATTACATACCCTTGTGCAGATGATTGCACAACAAATCAAAGTTGCACATTCCACTAGTAGGCATAAATACTGATGGCACCAGTGTTGTTTGCCATCTCAAAATGCTGTACATGCCCCACTTACACAAGCCAATTATGGCTCTTTGTCTGCATCCTATGTGTACTGTATGCCATGTCACATGTAAGAGATCCCCAAAACAAGATAACCAGTATTGGGGAAGCATCACTCCTGACACAAAAAAGACAAGTGGTTTGTGTGGGACAGCTGACACACACAACATTAAACATTTGTAGGAGAACTGTCACATTACTCAGTGATTTGTCTGTACAAATCTGGAGACTTAACTCAACTTTGGATCAGGTCCTAAATGCATAAGTCTTGGCAAAACATCATGCACCTACCACAAGATCTACATTTGCACCAACACTGCTAATCCTTAGGAAAACTGTTGCTTTTAAAAGGAGGAAAATGTTAATGCAAAATGTCTGACTAGGCCCAATACTCACCCCTCCTAGCTGTTGTTGTGCCCTCAACTGCCCATCAAGCTCTGGGTAGGCCACTGCCAGGATGTGGGCCTTTAGGGGAGTCAGTGTCTGGCACGCACTCCATCCACGTTGGCAGGACTTCCCCTGCAGGACCTTCACGATCTTCTATGTCCCACATCTCAGGTCCTCCCACCTCTTCCTGCAGTGGACACTACACCAGCGATAGACTCCCATAGACCAGACTTTCCAGGTGATGGCTTTCCACATCCCCTGCTTCTGATGGCCATAACCTGTAAATATACAAGAGATGAAGCAAAACATTGTAACTGCTAGTAAATGGATCAAGGTCGGGGTCACACACATTTTGCAGAAATCTAGCACGGGCAATTAACCATTCTTAGTACACTACATGGGTACTCCTCACATGCTTAGCACGACATATATGGGTATACACACTTTTGTAGTCATCAGATGGACTATCCTCAATCCTGGTTGTGTCCTGCATATAGTGTGCTGTGAGATACTGTGGCACACATCACACCATTCAGACCTAATGAAGGGTTAACTACTTGAGCATTTTTGTACACACCCTGTAACCGCAAGGGCCATTTACAGAATGCAAATAATACGTACAGCCTGACACCATAGTACAGATTGAGAACAAAAAACTAAGGTCACAATGAAAGGGCTCGCATGTGTCACACCGATAGATACCAATATGGTATTGTCTGGCTATGTAAATAACAGAAAGGGATACCATACAATGTGTGACAGAGTTTGAGTGGTTGGTACTCGCATCACAAGCCATACCTCTTGTCATATGTGGCACTGACAAAGGGATGACACCTCCAAACTTTAGAATATCTAGTTGGATATGTTGTCTTTTATCAAGCTGTGGAACCACAAAAGTTGTTGACTCACATATAAGCAACTTTCGTAACAGTCAAAATGTCAAATGAGCATTAGGTTTGTA
This sequence comes from Triturus cristatus, assembly GCF_964204655.1. NCBI lineage: Eukaryota > Metazoa > Chordata > Amphibia > Caudata > Salamandridae > Triturus > Triturus cristatus. Next base: position 850,543,951 of record NC_140588.1, on the reverse strand, counting down.
CAACGGAAGCATGACGTTAGGAAGAGTAACAATACAACTGTGGAAGTAAATGGCCTGACTTAACTCAATAACACATCCACAGTTTGGGCCAATAGAAATAACTAAAAGGTCAGGGGATGTCTTCTGACAACACATAGAATTTACAAAATGCAAAGGCAATCTGGACAAATAGTAGGGGAAGGGGCTCATTTTGGGAATATCCAAGGATCAGCATAACTGCAGGGAGGTAAACTGGTGCAGTGCAAAGTGACTGTGACTCTCAGCCTATGCCAAAGCTAAAGATAGACATAATTCCTCATAATCCCTTGCCCCACATGCGCACCACATTCTCAGCACTTCAATCGAGAAATGAATATCTTTGGGCCATGCTTTATATGACATGACCATTGGGTGGCACCCTGACAGGGTCATTGCAGTATTCAATTAAATTCAATGATCTTTATTTCGATTTAAAAAACCATAAAAGATTACATTTAGTTCATATTAAAAAAATCATATTGTAACATTTCAAAGGGCACCCCGCCAGACAAGTACGCAGTTATTGAGAATCAATGTCCCAATACAAGACCTTTCTTAGACATTAAAAAGACAAATAAATATAAATAAAATCCCGTCATTAGATACATTTAGTGATAAGATGGCATATGAACAGTAATTAAATTAATACATTCATAAAACTAGCACATCTTTTATAATTTAACAATTCTAATCTATTATGGATCCATCAATAATATACGAAATGTCATAGCATGCACCTAATATGATACGTAATAGGGCATGATCCCTCTAGTTCAAAACCAGCAAGGCATAAGCCTGAATATAAATTCAAGCAAAACACACTCAAGTTCCTATAAATGTCTAAAATGTCAGTCCTATTCTCTTTCTTATTAAATCTACACCAAAGAGATATCTACTAACACTAAAAACTACTGCTTGTGTCGTATCTGATCCCAATATTCTTGCCGCCTCATAACAGGATCTAATGCCAAAAAAAGCTGACAAATAGGTTTAATCCATTTCCTCCTGCAATATTTGTAAGCTGGGCAGAAGAATAATAGATGCAATTCCTTCACTTTTGTACCTGTATGACATATAGCATAGCAACCATCGCTTACATTCCCAACGCTACGGGCCCATTTTACTGTATTTGCATTTATCTGCAGAACACCGTAGCAACATTTCAAATAGAGAGATTTAGCCAGCTGTGGTTGTATTTTGTCCAAAAAGGACTCACATTTCCCATTTGATTTTATTAAGAGGAACCTTGTGGATAAAGTGCCTAGTTTTGAGTACTGGGACAAGGTGTCTTGATTTAAAGCCCAGAAAGTTAGTTTCAGCAATTTTTTGGAACCCGTAGACAACCCGCAGGGGTCGTCCCAAAACTGCTTGAGTCCTAATTTATAAAACCAATCACGAACATGATTTAGCCATGGCAACCTGGGCCATTTTTGATTCTAAAAATTTTCTCTAGGCCTTCTCTGTAATGAACAAGTTCATCTGTTGACCACAGGCGGACCCAAAACAGTAGTGGCCGTAGAACTGCCTGCTGATCAGTGCGACGAATATTTAAATACATCCCTACTGGCATTAACGGTGTACGCATAGGTAAGCTTAATAGTTTTCTAAAAAATGTATTTTCGACCACCATAAAAGTATTCTTTGTTACGTGGCCCCACAGTTCAGCCCTGTATAGGCATGCAGATTGTACCCTATATTTATATAACTCAAGGGCAGGGGATGCAGCTTTAGACACACTATTCCCATGCTTCTTTATTACTGGCACTGAGTTTTGGAGTAATATAGTTTTACTTTTTTCCAACTGTGATCTCCAATTCATTTTAGAGTCCAGTGTAATGCCTAGATAATTAAAATTTAGCACATATTCTATCTTCTCATTTTTGACAGTTAGGTTTTCTTTAAAGGATTTGTGTAGATTAACTGCCATATATTTCGATTTGGTAGAATTTATTTCCACGCCCTTCTGTACGCAACAAATTTCGAAAGTATTTAATAAGCATTGCAGACCTTTGCGGGTTTGTGATATTAAGATTGTATCATCAGCAAATAAAAGTGCCGGTACTGGCACCCCCCTAACTTGGGAGAATCATGTTCGCAGCCCAAGAGGTATTCAGGGATGTCATTGACATGCAGCGAAAATAAAGTAGGGGCCAACACGCATCCCTGCCTTACCCCCCTTTTTACTTGTATATGATCAGTAAGTTCACCATTTGGACCCCATCTAACCCTTGCAAAATTATCCATGTGTAGTCTTATAATCTGCACGAGGATTTCCCATGGAAGACCCTGATCTTTTAGTGATTTCCAAAGGAGATTTCTGGGGATGAGGTCAAAGGCTGCCTTAAGGTCCACAAAGGCAATATACAAATGAGCTTTCTTAACTGTAATATACTTCCAAATTATGCAAAGAAATCTAAAAACCTGGTGAATTGTGTTAGTTTTGGCTCTAAAACCTGCCTGGTACTTGGATAAAATACTGTACTCCCCAATCCAGTCACTCAATTTATTTAAAATTTGATGTGCATTTGTAAAACATCAATGAAACTAATCGGTCGATAATGCGACGGGTCATGGCGGTTGCCCTTTTTAAAAATAGTTGCAATCTCTGCCCCCTTCCATGTTTCTGGAATCGGTTCACCTGTTGCAACAGAATTACATAAAAGAGTAATGTAGGAAGCACAAACCTCCTTTTCATGTCTCCATAGATCACCTGGTATCTTATCCGGTCCAGGTGCCTTCCCTGCTTTTACTGCGTTTATTGCTACTATTGTTTCCTCCATATAAAAATGTAATGGGGCACTATTTGAAAGGATTTCATAATCTTCTAGACTATAGTCAATATCATTATCAGAAGATGAATAGAGTCGGAAAAATGGTTTACCCAAGTGTTTGCATCTAGGAAAAGGTCCTTATTACATTTCCCCTTTTTGTTACCCTTGGATATCAAATGCCAAAAGGTTGATTGGTCATTTGTTTTGCCTGCAATAATTAGCTCAGTCCAAATGTTATCTTCCCAGTTTTTTCTTTCCTGGGTTAGTACCCTCTTGTGATGGATCCTTTTTCCCTTAGGGTTACTATATCTTTGATCTTTATTGCCTGGATCAAATTTTTTTTGCATCGCAGCATTCTTTATTGTACCATGGATTCTTTAGTATGGCTACCTCTGATGTCCCCTTTTTATATTCTTTAGGAACCTTACTTAGTATTGGTCTTAATTCTTCTACCAATCTATCATGCATTCCCATAATTGGAATCTCTGTTATGGGTAGGTTTATATGCGGGGAAACTATTTCAACATAAATGTCATACATCTTTTTAATAGTCATTTCATTTCCCATTATCGAGGACCATCTAAGTGCTCTACAATTGTTCATTAATAATGGCTCAATTGGACTACAACTAGAATCCCTTTTCATTAGGGAACTTAACTGAAAGAGGGAGGCTGCGAGTGTCAGACATAAGGGGTAGTGATCACTCTCCTTTCTATCCTCCATTACTAGATCACATACCATGGGCCACAAAGGGATAGATACCAATATATAATCTATACAGCTTTTAGAACTACCCCTGGTAAATGTCAGTGAATTTGGGCGGTCATAAGGCAATCATCCATTACAGGCACGCAGACCATGGCCTGAAACCAGCCTTAATAGCTGTGCAATAGCGCATGTGCACGGTACGACTGGGCTGCTGTGGAGTAATGGAATATTATTGGCCATATCCTCATCCTCAAAAATATTTTCAAATCCAACCACATGTTCGAATTTGCGGTTGAAGTCACCCCCCACAATTATCAAAGCACTTTGGTTAACTGTGGTTAAAGGTTGACCCAGATGTTCAATAACTTCGCATTACCTACTTGCTTTGTTCGGTCTACTATGTATGTTAAAAATGTAGACTTCCCTTTTATCAAGCACTAAAAACTTTATTCCCAAAATATCCTGGCAAGGGAAATCAATTAGCTTAATATCAACACCTAGAGTAGTTTTTATCCAAATGGCAAGACCTCCCGAGGGCCTTCCTCTAACTGCGGGAATAGCAGCAGTACTAAAACTTTTAAAGCCTACCTTGTAAGGGCTTTCCAAGGCACAAGTTTCTTGAAATAACACCATTTCACTTTGTCCAATGTATTCCTGCCATACTACATTCCTTTGGTTGCTCTTAACCCCTGCAATATTCCATGAAGTCAATTTTATCTCTGTTTTGCATTCTTCCATATTTTGTTTATAGTCTATTCCTTCAACTTCATTTTCTGGTCTTGGGACTTCCTCACAGTCATTAGAAAAATTACAGATAAATGTATCATTTATAATATCCCCCTCGCTACTCTGAACTAATAAACCTTTCTCAACTTCCACACTATTCGTATCTACCATACATTTTAATAGTTCTTCAGAATTCCTACACACTATATCATTCTGGCTAATATTTATGTTGCCTATCTGATCCCTTTGACAGGTATTCATATTTAGTTCTCCTAGCTCCCTTTTTTAAATACTAGAGGGAATTCCTGCAGCTACCTTGTCAGTGATTATAGGTCCCAAAGCATTAGGGGCAGTTACAAGTATCCTTCCCTGTTGAACTTTGCGTAATTGTCAGTCTTGAAGATCCAAGTCTGACAATGCTTGAAACCTATTAGATGTCATGACTGGTGGAAATATGTTAGCTTTGTTCCCAGCTTGCGGTTTATAAAAATATCCTAAAGGGAGTGCATTGATCCCAGTGTTAGGGGCAGAGGTTGCATCACGGTGGTGTAGAAGGTAATGAACCACCTTTGGCCTGCGAAAGTTAACCACAATGCAATCACCCCTTATATTCTTAGTAGATTGCACTATCCACCCTACTCTGCGAACCATTAAAATCTCATCAATATCCGAAGGATGACAATTCTTGTGTTTCATCCACCAGTCTACAATTTTATTCCTTAGATCATTCCAATTTTCTTTCTGCCCAACCCTTAGTGCGGGGACACCAGCCAAAATTAAAACATAAGGGCAAGAAGCCGGAGAAAGACGTAGTACCTCCATATTAGGAATAAAAGAGTTGTTAATTACCTCATCTCTCAGGCTCCTAGTAGGGGCACTCACACCGTCTCCTTTGACTAAGGATGTCATATGTCTACTTTGTGGACCCTGCGAACCTATCACATTCAACCCATCGGGTAACGCCTCCAACCTTCTTTCCCCATTGCTAAGAGTAAGGTTATTCACATGATTTCTGTTGGTTTTCCCATCATGCACAAGTGATAAGCGAATACCCACCATTGACATTGAGTCATCCTTTTCCATTCTAGTTAGCTGCGGACTCACAACTTACAACTTAAACTTAACGTTTTTATCGCAGACTCTAGAAGGCTAATTTTATCCCACAGTAGAGCAAAGTTTTTTTCTATTAAGTCACGGACACCGGTTAGAGCTACTCTCAACCCTGGGACATTCAATCCTGCATCAAACTCAGTCATAACTCCCTTGGTGTTAACAACACTCGACACTGGTAAGGGAGAAAACATCTTGGTTTGTGTTCCAACTGAAATGGTTTTCAGGGGGAAAGAGATGCCATTATGGTTACTGTTAGCACAGGCATTAGCTTGAGTGACCTTACCACCATTACCACCCTTTGTTTTTCTTATCCCAATCCCCCGCTTTCTTTTGTCTGGCAGGACCTCAGTCTTTCGAGCTGCCACGTTTTTTTAAGGCCCTAGTCATAGTGACTCTACTCGACACTGCTGGGGAGTTTAGGGGCATTTCAAAATGAGTAGGGGAAGGGATAAGTGGAACACTTGTAACAGTGCTGGGCAAACTTTCTCGGGCAGTGTTCTCCAATGCAGGTGAAGAAATACCGCTTGTTAAATGTCTCTGCAGTATAGACGGGTCCAGGGAAAGGCGTCGCTCAGTCAGTTGAATTTCGTGGGTTAGGAGTGACTCTGCCTTAACCAAAAAATCGTCTAGCGTTCCCGCAACCCCCTTGCATTTTTCCATACTAAGTTGACTTTATGGGATTGACAAATCAAAAGTTCTCTGTATTGTAGCACAGTACCTTTATTCTTCGATGGGTTGCAGAGTTCGTAGGGTCAATGATTGGGATCCAAGCTTTCAGGGGGGTGGCACGGACCAGCCTCTTTCTGACTCGGACAGGCTCAGACGGGCCCGCCTCCTGGCGCTCAAAACGCATTACGCGGCGTGCGCATCGGAAAGGATGATGGGGGATGTAGTCCCCTGGCAGAGCGATGATCAGGCATTAGTGTGGCCCAGCCGCGGTCTCGTGTGCCCCAAACAGCAGCAGTCTTGTGTGCCCCAATGACGGCAGCAGCAGCAGGTAAGGATTACGGGCTCCTGCACTGCAGGAGCCCTGGCCCCCTTTTGAACGCCTCCTGGCACTCAAAACGCGGTGCGCAGTGTGCGCACCGCAAAGGATGATGGGGGATGTAGTCCCCTGGCAGAGCAATGATCAGGCGTTAGTGCGGCCCAGCAGCGGTCTCGTGTGCCCCAAACAGCGGCAGTCCCGTGTGCCCCAATGACAGCAGCAGCAGCAGGTAAGGATTACGGGCTCCTGGCGCTCAAAACGCGGTGTGCGGCATGCTCGCCGCAAAGGATGCTCCAATGACAGCAGTAGCAGCAGGTAAGGATTCCTACACCCCCAAAGTGAGATGTGTGCAGTATTGCTAGCTCCATAAGCATAGTTTGACAAGTACAGCTCTGGCCTACATAAATATTTAGATGGCACACATGCCTCACATCATCCTTACCTGCTCCTAACAGTAGATATACACAGCTCAGATTGTAAGCCTATAAATCTTTAACACCCTTTACCATTTACCATGCATCACAAGGTTTACATCGCACCATCAACTGAACATATGCATTGAAATGTGCATGCTACCCAGGAATTATCTGGGCTTAACAAACAACACAAGGATGATGTGAAGCACACAAACTACAGTGCTTTACAATACCTTTAAATTATGTCCTAAGTAAGGACACCAAAATGTTCCTTCATTACTATCATTTGACACACTGAACACCAAAGCCCCATCACGGCCTGTGAGACAGGAAGCAATGCTGTCCAAAAGAGTGAAGTATGTATGTTTGGAAGTTACCTGCTCCTCTGGTGTGCCATAGAGCTGGCCATATATGGGAAAGACATCATTCATGAGCTTCTCCAGCTCCTCTGGAGAGAAGGCTGGTGCCCTCACCCCTATAGAGCGTGCCATGATAGCTCCCAAAGATGGAAAACTGCAGCTTGAGTTGAGGAGGAGTAGATCGCAGTAGTGTCAGTAGACAAGTGAAGAGTTTTGCGCACCACAAAGTACATGTATGTCACATAGGCGGTCTTCTGCATACACACACAAAGTTGTTGGACCATGACCGTCAAATGCAAAAATGTTAGCCAATGACTATGTCTGCCATGGATGACACTGCCTACTGCACGGTTTACTTCCGCCTCCGGTTGCTTATTCAGAATGACTGATAAGAGAGGTCAGGTAACAGCCATATGGGTGTTAAAATGACAAGATTCCTCAAAATTTCTTCAGCGTCACCATCACTACAAGTATGTTTGGAAATGTGTATAGTGGTTGTAGACCAATGCTATGTAACTATCATTTCACAAACAAAATTGTAAAGCATTCCTGCTGATATCCCCACAATTACTGCAGTGGATTTTAACCCAGTCAATGACAAAAATAGGGTGTTCGTATAAACAGATATAGGACAGGTCGGTGTATGTGATTCAATTTAAGATTGCAGAATGAGTACATCATTGAAATTCACACACGTGGAATCCAGAATGTGTATTTAATGGTAAACAATGATGTCAGCCAGTACATACGTGGATGAATGTGTAATGCTTACATATCCAGCACTCATTGTTCACATGATTAATTTGACTTTCTCCTCACAGATGTTACTGCATACGCTGTAAGCCGAGTCCAAATGTCTGAATTCCACACATATAAATAGTCTGGGACAGACGCTAGGTTCCAGTGTACCTGCCATCCCTAGATCTTCAAACCATGGAAGACCGAGATGTCATGAAGAAGTTTTGTCTGAATATAAAATACCCATACATGATAGTACTCACTGCACCATGTAGGTTCCTGACAGCCTGATGCCTGGGCCACAGTCAACATAGCAGATATCATAACAAACAGCCATGCAAATAAGGGAAATGTGTAAGTGCAAGTTGGTTAAGCAAACACAGCAGAAACTGATTGTGTGACACAGGATATTGTTTTAGGTGAAAGTCCAACACACATATGTGGACATATGCTCATTACTAATCATACACGGTTAGGCCTACATAAATCCCACCTTGTATGGTGAATCATGTTTGTTACTTCAACACATCAAACACATATCCAGCTTACATCATTGCGAGATCCTCAAGACAAATGAGGTCTACATTGTCCAAGACAACAATAAATACCCACCATATGACATCCCACCTAATTCCATGTCATCCAACATGTCAATTCATGGAACAGTTAGCCTTCTCCAGTGACATCACATCGCTGGTCCAATTTACAGGATTTACAAACCTCTTCTAATTGCCGAGCAAACTATATGTAAGAGACAAAACTATAGACACACATTACAAAGTACATAGGTGCTGATTAGGATGGCGGTTGGACTTTTGTCTGACTGACATCCTTTTGTAAATGGGACCGCCCGACAGCCTGTCGTTGGTCCTGCCATAGGTATTAAGATGTGACCGGCACCACGACTGTCGCAATGCCTATGATTTGTACTGCGGTGGGTGCTGCTGGCACAGGGCCAAGACTGATTTGCATATGGCCAGGTCTGAGCTGGGGTGGCATGGTGAGCAAAAGAATGATGGATTTAACCCAGATCTCTTGACTGGGGGTGAATGTTTTGATTAGTTCTGCATTCCGTCCATCAATTGTGTGTCTTTTGTGGCTGCAGCACACGCCACAGTACAAAAAGGGGGCACTTCATATATCCCTGCACTATGTTGCAGGCACCCTGCGGTGCCTGCCACATGGTGCATTGATATATAGGGTGGCACCATAGGTGGCTGCCAAAAACCCACAGCTGAGGGCCAGTGGTAATGGGGGTCCCGCTATGGGCCCCCAAAGTCCCTTTCTTACCCCCCTTTCATTGCGGGTTGACCACCATGAAATGGTGGTTAGAAGGGGACATTGTAATCCCTACGGTAGTGCCTGGCAGGCACTGCCACCATTGTAAAAATACAACTCCATCCAACTCCCTCTGCTGTACCTGTGGGCTCAATGAGCCAGCCGGATGCGTTGCATCGGTCTTTACAATTGCGGGCAGAAAACATGGTTACGTTGGTGGTGGTTATTGACTGGCTGTCTGCGGTGGCCCATCCGTCATTGTAGTCAGGTCTATAGTAACTTCTCAATGATAAAAGAAAAAGTGCCAGGACTCATGTATTGTCAAAAAAAGGATCTGCTTTATTCAGATCAATACCAATCTTTAAAAAAATATTTGTCAGACCATTGCCCAGTCCACGTGGGTGCTGGTGGGGGCAGGTGACCGATAGGTTCGCCACCAAAGTTGCCTACAAATCATTGCATGGGGAACCTACCCAGGAAGGGGCATCTATTAGGCATGCTATGCACCTCAAAGATCTCAATTTGGAGGGGGGGTTGGGCTTGGGAGGGGTAGACTTTGCCATGGAAGGTTTTCTTGGGGGTAAAATCTTCCTTTTGATTTGGGATTTTGGAGGGGTGGTTCTTGAGGTCGAAGGGTTAGGTGTGGAAAAAGGGGTCCTGGGTTGGGGAAGTGAGGGTGTTGTTCAATAGGGCAACATCCAAGGGAAATTAAGCAATGCTAATGGGTAGAGGGTCTCGAATAATCATAAGTGGGTTTGGTTGGGAGGTATAGAGAGTGGATGAGTCTAGTGTAGGTGTCTCTGTTGTTGGTGCATTGTGTGTTGTGTAAATGAGTGTGGGCATATGGGTGAAGTGTGTGTATATGTAGTGGATGTGCAGGGTATGAGGTGGAGGTGTATATATCAGTTGTGTGTGTGATGATAGTTGGTGTTGATGGGTGTGTCGGTGCATGTGTGTCCTTGTGTGTGCTGCATAGGTCTGTTGGGTAAGTGCATACACAAGTATGTGCGTGCTTAAGACTGGCAGGGGAATAGGGTCTTTGGATGGGGTGAGGTAGAGGAAGGAAGCCTGGAGTGAGTGTAAGGCTGCCGTCAGTGAGGAGACCAGAGCCTAAAACAATCTCTGTAGGGCAGACATACTGCTGTCATTGCCTTCAAAGGAGGTAACAATCTGAGACCGTTGGCTGGCCAGACCATGGATGGCATTGAGCAGTGCAATCTGCCCAGCAGAGATCTGCCTCAGCTGGGGGCACAGAGGCAGGGGATGAGGTACCTGGAACTGAGGAGACAGCTCCCTCCTTTGGGGAGTAAGCCTATACAACTGGTTGGGGAGCAGCAGTGAGGGCCGAGATGGAGCGGGGCTGGTAGACAATGATGGCATAGCACCAGGATGGGTGGAGTCCACCATCACCAAGGAGTGGCCACAGGAGTCGGACTCTGTGGATGATGTTGTTAAGTCTGGGTACTCCGTAGCACTATTGTTGGCCTCATGGCCACTGGTTCATCCGTATCAGAGTCCCGATTGGACCCATTTTGGCCAGCTGCTTCACCCAATGACCTGGGACCGTTCTCCTCAGCTCGCCTGGGTAGATGCTGAAATGACATATGTGTTTGGTCAATTTTAACTGCGTAGACACACAGGCTCATTATAACACAACTAATGTGCATGTATCACACCACCTTCTAGGATGGCTAAATTCTCTACAGCATTAGCATTAGCACATGCATGAATACAACATACGTTTTCAACAGTTGCACACAATGATGTCTAGACCACAGCCTGCCACAATCGCAAGAGCTAGCTTGTCTCCACTCCATCATCATGTATGTAGAAGGATATGCCATCACCCTGTTTACTCAGACTCTTTTGACATACAACAGTGACCAGGAGACATCAATCTAGCATGGCCATAAATAATGCACCCATAACTATTTTACACAAGGCCCGCTACAGCAACTAGCAATGCTCCTAAACCCACCTCATGATGAAGTGATGGACACCTGATACAGCTTCCTGAAATATGTGTGGTACCAAGAAGGATGTGTCATGAAAATGCCAGGATCACATCATCATACAATTGTACATGCTGGTGACACACCTGGTGTTGCAGTGATGGACGTCACTGCTGTACTCACCACCTATTTGCAGAGTACATGTGTCAATAATCAATAGTACAATATGCCTGCAGAAATCAAGTTCTTCTCATGGGACAGTTACAACAAACGTGTGGTAGTGACTGGCCTGTCCTAAGGCAGTGAAAGGCATTGACAATGTGGGTAAATGGCAAGTAGATTCAGGTCTATGGGTCTTGTCAGGTAAAATACTATAGGTAACACGTTAGATGTAATAGGTCAACAACATTTTCAGGAATATTATTTTGAGCACTGTCTAGGGATCAGCATATCTACAGGGAGAGGGCACTGTGCTGCAGTACTATGTCACATATACGATACCTCTGCTAAAACCTGGGCTGGAGTGGATAGACATTATTGCTGGGATTCACTTTCTGTAGCCTTACCATTGTGCTCCCACATTACCATCACATTCACATATTTTACATAGGTAAGTGTACATCTAATGTCCAACCAATACTGGACATGCCTGTTTTGTTGCCATTATGCTGCTCTCTGGATGGGTTTGTGACGTTTACTTCACTCCCAGCCAAGAGGACTGATGTGAGCTGGGAGAATTGGGTTACTATACACATATCTGAGAAAAAATACTACTGCACCTTACATTATACATACACAAGTCATGCAGTCAAACATATTCTTTCATTTGCAGATTGTAAATATCTGCATGTGAAAGATACAATAGGTTGCATTACAGTTTAGCATACAGATATATGTGCATGGCCCAGAGGTAGGATATAGGGCTACTTCCACATCACTATGGAGTATTTTGGTGAGCCATAGAGCTGGCAATACAGGGGAAGAACCTCTCCAACCAGTGTCTCCAGGTCCTGTGGTGTGAAGGCAGGGGCCCTCTTACCTGCTTGCCTCTTTCATGGTTGCTCCCAGAGGTGGCACACAGCAACTGATATTGAGGAGGTATTGAATTCAGCAGTGTCAGTAGACACGTGACTTTGAGTTCAAATTGCAGCATACATGTATGCCGCATACACATTATTGAGCATAGACGCACACAGCCAGTGGGCCGCAGTGGTCACATTCCCTATACAACTATGCATATGGCTATGTCAACCATACAGTGACCCGCCCTACACACGGTTGGCGACCGCCAGTGGTGGAACATTGAATTTGTCCCATATGCAAGGTCAGGCTTCTGCCATATGTTTGGTTGTATAGACAGTGTTATTTTAGTTCTGTTTTGCATTTTCTGAAGCTGTATTTGTGACTGTTACGTGTGTCACGACCACCACAAATGGGGGCAAACATGTTGACATTTGTCATGCTTTATTTCCAAGTCATGTCCAGTACGTAAGTTCATCTGTGTAGTGCTTTACTGTGCACATAGGCAAAATGTGTGCAGCGCATTGTACACCACAGTTGGTGATATTACATGTGATACTACCCTCACTATAGTAGCAATTTGAAATCTTTGATTTGATAATGTGCACAGTTCTGTTACAGACCTGTGAAGGTCAGCTTGGGGAGGACAGGTGAATGTTCAAGACTTGCCAGGGAAATGTGTACTGCTACATAAAGCATACTCCTCACATATGTTACGCTGTGACCAAAATACATTTTTGTGTTACTCCTTACATTGGAACCCTGGGAGAGGGAGGAGACATCAATCACTTGTGTACCACCCATTTCCAGACCTACACACCAAGGAAGAATGACATATTAATACAAACTCCATTTAAAAAGGCAAGCAATCATGGCTCTATTTCATAAGTTGGAACCTGCCTCCTACCTGACCTCAATAATCCTACATCAATTCCACCACTAATGAAATTCATGTCATTTGTGCCATTTTTGGCCTGAGGCTCATTTTAATACACTAATGCTATTTGTTGTGGAATGTCACAACCGATTTTCAGTTGGGTCCTCACAAAGGTACTTACTGCAATTTTGAGACACGTGGGCAGCTACATCCAGTTCCACAGATGTGAGGATTTAGCCACTGTGAAGGTTGATTTCTATGGATTTGGACACATCCCTAATGTGATAGGATCGATTGGTGACACCCATATTGGCTTAGTACCACCACATTACAGGGAGCAAGTCAACCCGAACAGGAAGCACTACCATTCTATCAACTTGCAAGTTGTTACAACTACTATCGGAGAGGGTCTAGCTTGGAGGTCAGAGCGAGCTGTCTTAACTTTCTGTGGGAAATGTCAGGTAGTATGTTCTGAAAGTGTGTAACTAACTGTTGCCCATCTGTCTCACTTCCGTTTAGTAGATGCAGTGTATCCCAACTGGCCATGGTTGTTTGCACTGCTGAGGAATCCTACAATGTCTGGGGAAGTCCACTTCAATTAGGCCCATGGAAGAATACAGCTGCCAGTAGAGCCGGATTTTGGGCTCTTGCAAGCCACAATCAGATGTATGGACTGGACTGGGGGAGCCCTCTTCTACCCACTCTGGAGGGTGTGTAAGATCACTGTGGTCTGCTGCATACTCTACAGCATTGCCCTGTGATGGGACATCCTTTATATCACAGAGGATGCAGGTCACCAATGAAGACCCACAGGGTGGGGAGTCTGGAATGCCAAATGAAGATGATTAAAGTGGCGAAGAGGAAGGAGGTGACTTGTGTCAGGATCTCATCCAGGACTACTTCTTCTAAGTGTAAGTATGGTGTGACATGTATGTTAATGCTAGATACTAGGAATATATGGCTCTGGAAAGAGCTAGGAAAAATGTGTTTGTATTGTAAATGTAGCTTTGTTCAGCTGTAAATGGTGTTTTGGACTGTGTTCTCTAGAAATTGATAATCTGATGTGTGTCATATTTATGTTTCCTTTTTCCTAATCTCTGTGTGTTGCTCTGATTTAGATACATTCAACATGTCATCTCTATTTGGACATTTCAGAGTTGCGACATTAGCAGGCATATGATGCTGTTAAGATGTATGAAGTGGACATGGATTTTTTTGGGGAATATGTGTCACGGTGTTTGGGTGAATAAAGCCTGTACCAAGACAGCTTGCATAGCAATAGGATGGACGTTACTTAACCTCCATTGGACTTGTTCCTTGTGGTGCTTTGGTCCTATTACAATAAGTGTGCTACCCTGTGATCCAACAATGTTGTGTTGGACCCAAATCATGCTATCCTGCCTTCACATTAGCTAATTCCTTATTGTCTATGAACTGGATGCAGCTCTTGCCTAGCTCCTCATTGTAGGTCAAAGTACTTGTAGCACTTCACTGACATTTGTTTGTAAAATTCCACCAGATGCAAGCAACACTGAATTGGATAGGCCCTGTTATCAGAAACTGCAGTACTGACATTTGATTGTTTATTTCTTACTTTGATGTAGAATTCCTTTTTGTGAGGTGCCTACATGGCTTTAGCTGAAGATGTAGACCTAATGTGTTAATGCCTGCTGTATGGGATATGGTCAGATATATCCCCTCCTTCAATGTTTTGAGAGTCTGCAAGTGATTCTGTGATCACTGACTCAGTATAACTGCAACATGTCTTATTTGCTATGTGTCTGCCATCATGTCAGCCTATGATTTGTACTATGGAATAAACATGTTGTAAGCCCAGACACCTGTATGTATGTGAAATGGTAGTGATCCTGATTTTGACATTTTTTACTGACAGCATATTCATGCTTCCGAGGTCCCTAATTTTGACATTACATTGTTCACATGGTAGTACATTCATAATGTTATATGTGTAAATTACAATAGGAGACAATGCATTGGTGACTTGTGTTTTTATATGAATGAAATGAAGTAAAATTTAAATAGTGACAGCACAGATGTGAAGTCTACAGTCATGGTGGATAAGTCCAACATTCTTATTTCATCAGATATGAAAAAGTCGGCAGAATTAGTCAACAAAGGGTATGTATAGCACACAGAGAATGACATGAGGGTTGAGATATCTTACTGGCGGTGGTGGGTTTCTTGCCATCCTGAGCTCCTTGGCTTTTAGGTGGACATCCCCTCTTTTTTCCAGAGGATGGACCTGGAGCTGCTGAAACAGGGGCGCTTCCAGTTGCATTATCCTCTGTCAGGATCTCACTTCCTGTGGCTGAGGCAGATGTTGAAGGTGCAGATGTACTTTGGCCACAGGAAGTTGTAGATGCAGGGGGGAAAGCCCAGCAGAAGGCAGTGTTTATGTCCCTCAGCACCCCAACCAGGGAGGCCACATCAGTGCGGAGGCCAGCCACCTCAGTATGGATACTGGCCATCTCTGTGCAGACGCCGGCCACCTCCATGTGGATGCCGGCCACCTCAGTGTGGAAGCCGGCCACTGTAGATTGGATCCCAGCAAACTCCTAGCATGTGTGTCTGTGCAGCTCCTAAATTTCCCAGATATCGGTCAAAAGCTGGCCCATCACACTTTGGGAGCGCTGGTCGACACCCAGGAGTTGGGTGATGGCAGCCTGTGTGTCTGTGACCTCAGCAGGCTCACTCTGGGGGCCAACATTTACCCTCCCATGACGCTTACTCACTTGGCCGTGTGCCCTTGGCCCAGATTGCACACTCTCACTGGGTCCTGGCTCCTCCGTGACTGGGGTGGTGCTAGTCGGATCAGAAACCAGGACTAGGGTGCACAGGATGATAGTCACTGCGCTAGGTGCACAGTTGGTGGGGGTAGTAGTTGGTGGTGGGCACAGTTATCCCCACTGTTGACATCTGCACAGGCTGACCAGGGCAACCAGAACCATCATCCATGCCCAACTCTTCAGGAGCATTCTCATCACTGAGGGTGTCTTGCTGGAAAGGAGAGAATCTATGTTTGGTTTCCAACCGAAGTATTAGATTTTATCAGCTGATTTGATGTGAAGTTATGTGGCATTTTGGCTTAGTGATCGACATGGCAACTCCAAAATGTAACTGCCAACACGTGTAGTCATGCCATCTGTATTTGTCCATTCCAAGGCCTGCATGTGTCTAATTCAGGCAGACACCTAGCTTGTTTGTATATGTGGCATTGTTCATCATATGAGAAGTAATGTGTCAAGGGGTCACCTACCAGTGCTAATGAGCTGAGTTTCCTTCATGGCTGATATATATTAGGGGTACACCATTGTTATGGTGTCACTCATGCCATCAATAGTTCAGTTTATGGGTCCAGGACAACATCAAGCATAGTATTCAGATGTATATTTGAGTGGAACATGTATTGTATATTGCACACTTTATGGCTAGTGCAGATCAGTAGTAAGATGGCAAACAAGTAATAATAGGCGAAAGCAGTGTAGCATCTTGGTTAGAGTTGATGAGGCAAGGCCTCATGGTAGTAGTGGTAGCTTTTCAATCCCTACTTACTAACACTTGAGAAAAGGTATGCTGCCTAACTAGTGTAGATCAATAGTAAGATGGCTGACCAGTAAGACTGGGCCAAAGCAGTGTGGCATCTTTGTTAGAGCTGGAGTGACAAGGCCACATGGTAGTTGTAGACAGTTCCGTATCTATTTCCAAATACTTGAGCAAAGTTAAGCTGCCTAGCTATTGTAGATCAGTAGTAAGATGGTGGACAAATGAGATGGGGCAAAAGCAGTGTAGCGTCTTGGTTAGAGTTGGAGTGACAAGGCCTTATGGTAGTTGTAGACAGTTCAATCCCTAATTACCAACACTTGAGAAAAGGTAAGCTGTCTGACTAGTGTAGATCAGTAGTATGATGGCTGACAAATAAGAAGGGGCAATTGCAGTATAGCATCTTGATTCAAGTTGGACTGAGAAGGCGAAATGGTAGTGGTAGACAGTTCAATCTCTACTTAGCAACACTTGAGAAAAGGTAAGCTGCCTGACTAGTGTAGGTCAGTAGTAAGATGGCCGACAAGTGAGTAGGGACAAAAACAGTCTAGCACCTTTGTTAGAGGTGCCGTTATAAGGCCTCATGGTAGTTGTAGACAGTTCAGTCCCTACTTACCAATACTTGAGAAAAGGTAAGCTGCCTGACTAGTGTATATCAGTAGTAAGATGGCCAACAAGTGAGAAGGGTCAAAAGCAGTCTAGCATCTTGCTTACAGTTGGAGTGACAAGGCCTCATGGTAGTTGTAGTCACTTCAATGTCATTTTAGCAGCACTTGACAAAGGATCAGTATATCATAGCTGTTGGGAACATGCATTTGTGATGGACCATACATTTACATTTGAATACATATCATTGGTCCAGGATAGATATTTTAATAGAAATGCACTTACAGACAGCATTGCCACATTTGGCATGTCCTGGAGCTGGATTCATGTGGTCTTATATGCAACAATACTCATTGCCACAGGCAAACCAACATCTCAAATACTTTGAATATTGCATTTTAGGAAAGTAAATAGAGAACAGAATAGGAAAAGCAGAGTTGACAGCAAAGAAGACATTGTGATATTGTGGTAGTGTTTGAACTCTAATTTACCATAGTCTACTTCTCTCTCTATTCCTGACAAGCTCTGAGTATGCAGGATGAGCAAGACCTTCTCATTCCAGGGTAAGAGTTAAAAGGGTGCACTGGGAAGGCCACCGCCAGTCCTCTGAGCCTCCAGGTGGTGGCTGTTGTACTTTGTGGACCCTCAGCCTGAGGTTGTTCCACCTCTTTCTAATGTCTCCATTTGTGCACAGGATGCTACCAACATCATTCACTCTGTTGGCTATCCTGTCCCACATTTTATTTTTCATACTGAGAGGAGTATCCTGGACTTGAAACCCAAAAATGTTTGGCTCCACTCTAATAATTTCATCCACCATGACTGTCAACCCTTGCCCAGTGGCGCTATTTTTTTTTTGGGGGGGGGGGGGACTGCCATGGTGAAAAAACAAAAAAGTGAGTGAGTATGTGAATGAAAAACAAACAATGATAGTGGTAAAAAGGTATAAAAAACTAAAATGTAGAGGTTTTGAACATTGCTAAATGTGAACTAGAAAAAATGGGTGCCTTCTCACAAGTGTAGTAACTGGATGTCTATCTTTCTGCAGTTTGGAAGTAAATTATACTGCTCAGGATGGGATGTGTGCTATTGTGTGAATTGCAGGTGTGTCCACTTGCCAAAGGAGATCAGGAGCTTAGTTTTTAAATCTATCCAATGGTCACTGTTTTTTGGCACATACCGTGGTTGTCGGGTGCTGTTGGGTAACTGCCATTGCGTAGTCATAATACGCTTCGTGGGGACACCAAGGACCTGGTGGTGCCGGTGGACACTTTGACAACATTTCAGACCACAGCAGGCCCACCAGGTGGATCGCCTTGGCTGAGGTCAGCGTTTCATACAGCAGAACCCATATTACAGCAAGGTTTTCCGGTGGTTGCACAATAAAACTGATAATATGGGATTTTCCATTTCCTCCTCTGGACAACACTCACTATTGAGGGTTTCAATCTATGCAACTCCTGGCTACGCAAGGGATTTTATAAATTCACTAGACAAAGCTTCAGCACCAAAGATTGTTAATTTTGCCAATTTCATGGTTTTGGGAGATTTTAGTTGCCATGTGGATAAAACCAAAGACTTGTTGGCTAAGTGTTTTATAGAAACATCAGTTGCATTGAATCTCGATTTGGGACCCTCCAGTCCAACTCATAGAATAGGACACACCTTTCACAAAGGCCCTAATTATGATGAGACTCGGAAAGTCTCCGACCGCACATCGGAGGCTTTCCGAATCTCATTGCAGTTTTCACTTTCGACCGTCTTATTATGATGCAGGTGGTTGAAAGTGAAACCAGACGGTCAAATTGGCTGCATTCTGTCAGGCTCAAGCAACCCATTTGCCGTAATCCTCATGGATGGCGTTTCCACCGTAGGGATTACGATGTTGGTTTCCAACAGGCTTTCCATGTCGAGCTTTCTGACATGGAAATCCTGTCAGAAACCAACATTGGGGTCCCCTACCAAAGTCACCTTCACCCTGTTACCTCTGGTTGGGGGATGAGGGGGTACCTATGGTGCACTCCTTTTAATCCCTGCACTGTGTGGCAGACACCCTGAGGTGCCTGCCACGCGGTCAGGAATACATAGATTTTCCCATTTTTCTATTGTAGCTTGTGCTACGCGTGGTAGAGATGTTGGAGTATGCAACCGCACCATGTGTATTGTAATGCTGTGGTCAGGACAGCCAACTGGAGGTCGGTCAGTCCTGATTCCACAATGGTGTCGGGTGGACGTGAGTCCACCCAACATCGTAATTAGGCTCTTAGGGCCATATGTAGGTAGCATCACATTTACCGACTCATAAATACCGAATTTTACCGATTCGGTATTTATGAATCGGTAAATGTGATGTAGGTAATAATTCGGTAAATTTTACCGAATCGGAAAAATTCGGTTATTATGAATCGGTATTTACCGATTCGGTAATGAGGCATACCTTCCCATTGATTCCTATGGGCCTGGAGGCCCATAGGAATCAATGGGAAGGTATGCCTCATTACCGATTCGGTAAATACCGATTCGGTAATGGGGGGAGCATATTCAAGGGTGGCAGGGTGTCACATTGACACCCTGTTGCACCCTTGAATCTTGCATGTGTGCACATGTGGCGCACATACATGCCCTAAGGGCATGTATGTCTGCCACATGGCACTCTTAAATCTGCAAAATATTGCTTTTTGCAAGGTATTCGTTATTTATCACCAACCTGTATTTGGTGGTAAATAACGAATTCTTAATACTAATTTTCACTCTTTAGAGTGCTCCCTACATATGATTTCAGGATTCGGTATTTACCGAATCGGTATTTTACCAATTCGGTAATTTACCGAATCCTGAAATTATGCCTCCTACATCTCAAATAGCTAAATACCGGTCGGTAACGGGATATTTACCGAATTTCGGCCGTTACCGACCGGTATTTAGCTACCTACATGAGGCCCCTAGTATTTTCTAAAATTCTCATTCATTTCAAAGTACCTATGGAGGTCAAATGATTTGAACATTACATCACAGTGTTCTTTTGGCCCTTTTATGGCATAAAGTAGATAAAATAAAGATATGAAATGATTCACTCTGACCATGGAAAAAAGTAGTGATTTCAGACTTAAAGGAGGCCATATCCTCTGATAGGGCCCATTCTAACGGGAGCGGTATTAGAAGACTCTGGGGCAGATTTACAAGCCCCTTTGCACCTCTTTTACGCGGCTCAAAACAAGCGCCATGCTTTGGGGTATTTACAACGTGACACATCTGGGAGATGCGTCACCTTGTAAAACCCTGTGCCAGAAGTAGGCGTTCCTGTGCAGGGGGGGCGTTCCGTCACAGGAACGCCTCCTAAAAGTGGCTGAGTAAAATCTACAAGATTTCACTCAGATACTTTTGAGCCTATGCTGCGTAAAAACCCTGCGCCTGCTTGAGGCAGGCGTAAGGATTGATGCAGCATTGTAAAACTAGGGCACCCCAGAGCCTTGCTGGAGCTGCGTCGCACTTGCGACGCAACTCCAGCAATGCGCTTCCTTTACGGCACAGATGCGTCATGCATCTGTCAGTTTTTGCCCCATGGTGCGCTGCATTGTAAATGCGGCGCATGAATGGTAGCAGAGCCATGACGCACAATAACTGGCGCATTCCTGCTGATATGCAGGGATGCGCCAGTTATTGTAAATCTGCCCCAACATCAGGGAGGATAAGGGTCTGGTAGCCTCAGCTGACAATATGACTCCTGAAAAGATGCAATCAAAAAAGAAATGCCCCCTTTATTTGCTTTGTTCTCCACTGAATTGGCCTTGGAAAATAAATCGTGTTAAAGATTAATGAGAATGTAGAGGCATCATTATTGAGAGGAAGACAAAGTACTTTATAAACCGGCATTTAAGCTGTACCATAAAAGCTTAAAACTTACACATTGCAACATTTACTCTAAAAGGATCAGTAATGCAAAAAACAGGCACAGTGAGATTTTTTAAATTGGTTCACACTTCTCTGACCCACAGTAGGTGCCCCATTGTGCAAAATGAATGAAAACTTATCTAGCAGGCTTAGGGCTTGATTTAGATTCTGGCAGGAGTCCCGTTATCCCTCCATGGTGTTGCTTAGAAGAACTGCGGCAAACCAACAGATTCCTACCTGTCCTACTTAGTTGTGGACTGGGTTATTCTCCATCCATGGTTAAAGAGTGTTTTCTGTTGTGTAAGCAGCTCACCTACTTTGATGCATAGTCACAATGCGGTAACACTGTGTCCCTCAGAACCTGGGTATCTGTGTAAAAGCTACAATTGGTTCTGACGGGTAGTGACATTTACATCAAAAAACAAATATTTTAGTTTATAGTCAAAAATGCTTTTAGTGATTAAGTTGAAACACAAAAGACCGACAATTATGCACTGCGTCAAACGTATTTACTTGGAGCATTATTATGCAATTCATGAAAAGGCTGTCAACAATTCAATTGATGAAAAAAGTGACATTAAATATATTGAAAGAACAATGGTGCTCGGTGACATGAGTTAAGTGAGTGTCATATTTACATCTTTGAAACAGATATATGTACAAACTATACAAAGGAAGAAGGAGCTTAAAAATATGGCCAGTATGGGAGGGGATCAGTGTCTCTGGTAGAATTAGGAACAGGGGTGAGAGCATCAGGAGCGAACCTTGTTGGTAAGTGAAGCGGTGTGTTCCAAACCCTGTTCCTGTTTAAAAGCACACCCGTGAGTCATTGAGCTGATGAGCTCGTGGAAGAAGCACCCGCGCACCAGTGAGAGGTGCCTTACCTGATGTGATGTTTGGCAACCTACTCAGCACACCCCAAATTTGAAGCCTGTAATCTCTACTGATGACGGTTAAAGAACCAGAAACACGTGTCTAGAGAGCAGCACCATCTGCGACAACTCTGGCGAAACACTCGTAAATATTTTAGCAAAGCAAGCAACATAAGACTGCATTTACCATAATGCCAGGGGCGAACCTTGCTGGGAGGTGAAGCGGTGTGCTCCCACCCCTGTTCCTCTCTGGTAGAATTACTTGCTAATTAAAAACCAGATGACCCAAAAAAACGGAACCAAACATAACATAAGAGTTTTGACCCAGGTGTTAGCCTTATTTAAGATAGCGTCATGGCGGGTCTTCTTCAGGACAAGAAGGATGTAAGGGGAAGGCAGCATATCCATGAGGGAATCATCCTAATGATGCCTTAAAGGATCTTGCTAAATCACCGGTAATCTGAAGAAATCAGGAAGACTCCAAAGGGGATTCCTAAATGATTGAAAAGATTAGGCATGTGCGATATAAATGTATTATATCCTGGTCAAAAGGCTGCTGCGGAAATTAGCCCGCTCAGCACGGGAATACAATTTATTGTCCTCTGCGCCCGATATTTAGTCCGGGTTCGGGCTGGAGCCTAAGTGCTTCTGTGTTAAATCCAGCAGACACCACCTTTGATGTGGCGGACTCCTTTGCCGGATAACATTACTCTGCCACCATCTGGGGTGGCGTGATTGCTGTGAGCCTATTTAGATTTCTCAGTTGTACTTGCGTTGTCCTAGCGGTGGATTCCTGATGGTGGGAATCTGTTGTGGGACTTTTTTCAACATTGTACTATTCCTGTGGCTTTTGGATGGATTCTAGTATCACACATGATGTGTTTGAGCTAATTGTGTTTCCCTTTGTACCACACTATAAAACAGACTCCATTTCAGATCAGGATCCTTTGCCATTTCATTGAAGCAGAACATTGTTGAGGAGAACTTTTTCAATGAAGTAATGTTTCTTTTTTGCTGTCTCTGTTTCTTCTTAATTTTTTCTATTTTTATTTTTTTCTAGTGGCTTTTCACATTTTGATAATGCCAGGGAGGAGACGTCCCAGTTTTACTGAGGGAGATTTGTCAGTCATTGTGGATGAAATTATTAGAGTAGAGTCACAATTGTTTGGAGCCCAAGTACAAAATACAACTCTTGTTCAGAAAAGGCTAATGTGAGCTGGAATAGTTGACTGCCGTAGCAAGTAACCTGCGCACACAGGAAGAAATTAGGAAGAACTTGAATGACTTGCAGAGGAGAGTGCTTTTCCTGGCCTCCAAGTGTCACCTGTAGGCCCAGAGGATGGGTGGTATTTATGCAAGCTTCCCTTACAACTATATCACTGGGAGAAGAAGGTCTTACAAAATCTACATCCTGAAGGCTTGATAAGTGTCCCTGGTGGAGTGGAGAATGGTAAGGTATACTTTAGAATGTAGCACAAAATGATTCAAACCGCAGTCTGAACAAAGGCGCACTATCCACCCGCCCTATAAGGTGCAAAAGGTAAATAACACGTTCTTACAAAATCATATTATAAATTGTCTTATATAAGAAACACTTAATGTCAGTGTTGAATGTGTACCCAATGGTAACAAAAGCAAAAAGCGTAATCAAACATAAACATACTAGTGAAATACTGTATCGAAATTAAGTTCATGAGTGCTTGAGAGATGTCAATGAACTACAGGTTGAACAAACAAGATAAATATAAAACAATGGTCAAAGGTCTTCTTTTCTGGTGCAGAAAGTGTTTATTTTTCAGCCCAGCATCATGGCATTCCAATGCATTTCGGTTATAAAAACCTTCATCAGGGAAAAGCTGAAAAAATATATGTATACACATAAGTACTTGTAATTCCTATACAAATAATATCTTATGAAAATGAAAAACAATTCAACAGGTAAAAACATATATGGTGTTCATATGTGATTTTATCAGAAATAGCATCCAGTCTTTTTTAACCAGTGTTTTAAACAACCAATGTCTTAAAGCAGTCAGAGAATCCAGAGACAACCAATACCCACAGTTAATAATGACAAATCTGAGAACTTTCATGATGCAAGATCAAACAGCACCAAAGTCTGATGCATGATAGAACGTATACAGGTATTGCAGAGAAAGCACCGAGACCCTGTGAACATCAGCCAAGTGAAAAAACCGAATGAGCGGTAATCAGGAGTGTAACGAAAATACTAACCAGCCACCTATAAAGGTAATAATCACCATGTGCAAAAAAAAAGGTGCAACAAGATGTGCAGAACCAAAGGCTCACCGCCAAACTTCTCTGTGAGCTGATAATATCAATGAGGTGAAAGATGACCGTACTAAAAAAGGAGAAAAAACCGGTTACATGAAGTAAACTGGCATCTCCAGTAACCTGTGGATAATATTATGAAGACATAGAAAGTGAGCCGTACTGCCACTTACTTAATGGGCGTGATCAAGAGCCTGCAACGAAAACAGCAGCGACATTGAGGTGTGTGGCGTCCTAGTTCAATCAATGGCTGTTAGAGAAAGTGCAATAATTGCATCAGTCACGAGTTAGCCGGCATAAGAATAAAACTCACGAAGTGAAACGTTTTTGGGCATTAAAGTTACCTTCTGGCGAGCCGCCGTGATGTGCCTCGAAGGAGTTCACTGTTTCAACAGGAAAAGTGTGGGACTGTGTAGGCGCCATGTCCGTTTGTTTATAAACCGGACCACGTGATCTACGTGCTGTGCGTGCCTATGTGACTGATGTGGAAGATAGACTATCGCCGAGGCGTAATGCAAACAATGCTGAAGCCGAAAAGTGCAATAAAACGAAGCGCCCGTGCAATAAAGACGGAATGTATCGTGAGTGCTTCATAAAAAAGTCAGTTATATGAAAGAAAGGAAAAAGTGCACTAAGATAGTAATAAAGTAAACATATAAGTGGGGAAAAGAACACAAAAATGAAAATAAGAGAACCAATGGTAGAGTGCAACCTATATACAGACATGCTAAGAATGATTTGCGCGAATACCACTAATAAAGCATTATTGAAAGTGAGTTTCCATGCTATTCAATAAACATCTAATGTTGTGCAATCCAAATTGTCACAGAAAAAGAATAAGTTCAATTTCATCATTCAGCCCACAAGGGATCATGGTTTGCAAAAAACGTATCCAAAAGGTCTCTCTTTGAGCCAGATATTTTTTGGGATCAACATGTGGTGGTGCCGACACATGTTCAAGGATTGTGAATCGGAGTTGGGGTATGGTATGTTTGTGTGTGACCCAGTGTGCTGCTAAACAGGATTTCATATTCAATGTTCGAATGGAACTTTTGTGTTCTGTCACCCTTATTTTGATTTTCCTAGTTGTCCTCCCCACGTAAACTAGTCCACAGGGACATTTGATGGCGTATATTACCATAGTTGTGTTACAGTCGGAGGAATGTTTCAGCTTTATTAGTTTATCCGTGTGAGGATGTGTAAAAGTGTCACCAACTATCACGTTGCCGCAATGTCCGCAATTGTAACATTTTTTCATCCCTGTTTTGATAGAGATGACAGGATCTCGCTGCTTTGTGGCTAGAATTTCTTTAATGTTTTGAGATCTGGCCAGTGCGAAAATAGGTGTTCCAGTAAAAACATCCTTGAAATCATGTTCTTGTTCGATGATTTCCCATCTTTTGAGAATACTTCGTTTAATGGCTCTAGCTGCTGTGGAGTATTTCAACACACATACTTCCCGTGTAGAGGCAGATTTTGTGGTTTTTTTGAGTAGCTGTGTTCTTTCCATGCTGATTGCCTTTTGATTGGCAATTTCGAGCACTGATGGTGGGTAGCCTCTCTCCAGATATTGCTGAGACATGATTTCAATGTCTGTTTTTCCTTGATCATCATCCGAACTTATTCTTCGCACTCTAATAAATTGTGACAAAGGTAAATGGTTTTTGAGAGTTGGAGAATGAAAGCTCCGGTAATGGAGTGCATTGTTCCTGTCAGTGGGTTTCTTGAATACTCTGGTTGTTAAAGATGACCCTTTTTTTTCACTCAAAATATCCAGGTAGTTGATGGTTGATGAGTGAATAGAGTGTGTAAACTTGATGTGTGGGTGACGATGATTAAGGATGGAAATGGCCCCTTCCAAAGCTTCTTGAGTGCCTCTCCAAAAGATCAAAATGTCGTCAATGTACCGCAGGTACAATAGTAAGTGATCAGTCCACTGTTGGTTATGTAAGATGTGTTCATCCTCGAATTTTGTCATAAAGATGTTGGCGTACGTGGGTGCCCCAGAAAAGCCCATAGATGTGCCGGTCTTCTGTAGAAAGAAGCGTTGTTTCCATGAAAAGTAGCTATGATACAAGCTAAACTGGAGAAGTTCAAGAAGAAAAATGTTAAGAGTTTCTTCGTAATTGTGTCTCAAGAGCATCCATTCAACCGCCTCAATACCTTCGCCATGTGGAATGGAAGTATAGAGCGCTGTCACATCTATAGTGCATAATAGCACCTCATTATTGTCAGGTATTTTGATGTGTTGAAGTTTATTGAGACAATCTGTGGTGTCCTGTACGTATGTTACCCATTGTTGAACCAGAGGTTGTAAAAAATGATCTATAAATTTACCCAACGGTTCGTGCAAGGACCCACAGCCCGCCACAATGGGGCGGAAGGGAGGATTCACCATGTCTTCATGCATTTTCGGGAGCATATATATGTGTGGTCTTTTGGGATAGTTGTTTGAATGTGTTTTCATCTATCCAGTTAAGGTCTTTGGCCTTGGTTAAAATTAGAGCCAAAGTTGCTTGAAAGGTATCCGTTGGATCATTGTCCAGGGCCATGTAAGTGTCGGTATCTAGAACATGTTGGTCCACTTTAGCTTCATAATATGTGGTGTCCATCACCACTAGGGCACCGCCCTTATCTGCTGGTTGAAAGGTTAAGTTTTTCCGTGATGCAAGATTAGTGAGTGTCATCCGTTCCTTTAGAGTAAAATTATTTGTTGTACTTGTTCTTTGATGAATAGGTCCAAGATCTTTTTTGACCAATATTTCAAAAAGATCAATGACTTTATGAGTGACTGGTGGCATGAATGTGCTCTTAGGTCTGAATGTTTGGGGTCTAGTTTCTGCCACAGACTCAATCGGTTGGTCTTGCGTAATCTGGTGGAAAAACCACCGTAGTCGTAGTTTGCGTGTGAATTTAAACAGTGATATCTCCGTTTCAAGTGCATTGGTCCGGTATGTTGGAACAAAAGACATACCCTTGTTCAACAGAGTCAATTCATTCGGTTTCAGCTGGACACTGGAAATATTCATCACTAGTTCCGTTTGGGATTCCTTCGGGTTCCATTTGTTGTTTTTTTTGGAGCCTTGTCCCCTCCTGGTTCGGTGGTGCTGGCTGCTGGTGTTTCTTCTGGTGGATGATTCGAAGTTCGACCCAACTCTAAAAAAGACGTTTGTTTAGTTGTGCCACTGGTGGATGGTGCACTTTCCGATGATGTGGTAGCTAAGGGGGTACGAGTAGCTAGAGGAGTGCGAGTCGAGAGTGTTTCTTGTTCCGTTGCTATACTCTCTTCTGAGGTGGAAGCATCCGGTTTTCTAAACGTGCGTCTTTGGGCATACATCTCTGCCCATGTATAAACCTCATCCAGTTTGTAATCGATGGTGTCTCGTCTAAACTTGCGAAGTTTTCGGTCATGAACTTCTTTTGCGTGTTCGTCAAGCTTCTCATTCATATCTTTGAGAGTTTGCTCAAGTTCATCCAAAGATAATCTTTGTGATAGATCATCTCTCAAATCTTTAATTTCAGCTTCCAATTCTTTGAGTATGACTGACAGTTCTTCAACGATAAGTAGAATCAAGTCTAAGGAGCACTTGTTAAGAATCGCAAACCATTTGTTCATAAAAGGTTTATTGAACTTGAATAGCATGGGTCTGAGTGCGATGCGTAGCCCTCTAGGGATGCGTTTCGCCTTGTGGTACTGAATGAGTGTTGTAGCATGGAGTCTCTGGTTAATTTCTCTCCTCAAGGTGTATTGCAATTGCTTGATTAATTGGCTGGTGGAACCGGATGGGGCCTGAAAAGCCCGTGTTTAATCGATGAGGGAATATATATTTGCTGCTTCTTCCGCAGAATAGCCTTTTGTTTCTGCTTGGTTGGTAGTTAAGTGAGAGATGTCCTCAAAGTCCATGGTGGGTGCTGGTTGTCAGAAGTGGGGCTGGGCAGTAAATGACAAAAATATGAGGGTAGACAACCTGCACATTTTTCTTCTTGAACTTCTCCAGTTTAGCTTGTATCATAGCTACTTTTCATGGAAACAACACTTCTTTCTACAGAAGACCGGCACATCTATGGGCTTTTCTGGGGCACCCACGTACGTCAACATCATTATGGCAAAATTCGAGGATGAACACATCTTACATAACCAACAGTGGACTGATCACTTACTATTGTACCTGCGGTACATTGACGACATTTTGATCTGATGGAGAGGCACTCAAGAAGCTTTGGAAGGGGCCATTTCCATCCTTAATCATCGTCACCCACACATCAAGTTTACACACTCTATTCACTCATCAACCATCAACTACTTGGATATTTTGATTGAAAAAAAAGGGTCATCTTTAACAACCAGAGTATTCAAGAAACCCACTGACAGGAACAATGCACTCCATTACCGGAGCTTTCATTCTCCAACTCTCAAAAACCATTTACCTTTGTCACAATTTATTAGAGTGCGAAGAATAAGTTCGGATGATGATCAAGGAAAAACAGACATTGAAATCATGTCTCAGCAATATCTGGAGAGAGGCTACCCACCATCAGTGCTCGAAATTGCCAAACAAAAGGCAATCAGCATGGAAAGAACACAGCTACTCAAAAAACCCACAAAATCTGCCTCTACACGGGAAGTATGTGTGTTGAAATACTCCACAGCAGCTAGAGCCATTAAACGAAGTATTCTCAAAAGATGGGAAATCATCGAACAAGAACATGATTTCAAGGATGTTTTTACTGGAACACCTATTTTCGCACTGGCCAGATCTCAAAACATTAAAGAAATTCTAGCCACAAAGCAGCGAGATCCTGTCATCTCTATCAAAACAGGGATGAAAAAATGTTACAATTGCAGACATTGCGGCAACGTGATAGTTGGTGACACTTTTACACATCCTCACACGGATAAACTAATAAAGCTGAAACATTCCTCCGACTGTAACACAACTATGGTAATATACGCCATCAAATGTCCCTGTGGACTAGTTTACGTGGGGAGGACAACTAGGAAAATCAAAATAAGAGTGACAGAACACAAAAGTTCCATTCGAACATTGAATATGAAATCCTGTTTAGCAGCACACTGGGTCACACACAAACATACCATACCCCAACTCCGATTCACAATCCTTGAACATGTGTCGGCACCACCACATGTTGATCCCAATAAATATCTGGCTCAAAGAGAGACCTTTTGGATACGTGTTTTGCAAACCATGATCCCTTGTGGGCTGAATGATAAAATTGAACTTATTCATTTTCTGTGACAATTTGGATTGCACAACATTAGATGTTTTTTGAATAGCATGGAAACTCACTTTCAATAATGCTTTATTAGTGGTATTCGCGCAAATCATTGTTAGCATGTCTGTATATAGGTTGCACTCTACCATTGGTTCTCTTATTTTCATTTTTGTGTTCTTTTCCCCACTTATATGTTTACTTTATTACTATCTTAGTGCACTTTTTCCTTTCTTTCATATCACTGACTTCTTTATGAAGCACTCACGATACATTCCGTCTTTATTGCACGGGCGCTTCGTTTTATTGCACTTTTCGGCTTCAGCATTGTTTGCATTACGCCTCGGCGATAGTCTATCTTCCACATCAGTCACATAGGCACGCACAGCACGTAGATCACGTGGTCCGGTTTATAAACAAACGGACATGGCGCCTACACAGTCCCACACTTTTCCTGTTGAAACAGTGAACTCCTTCGAGGCACATCACGGCGGCTCGCCAGAAGGTAACTTTAATGCCCAAAAACGTTTCACTTCGTGAGTTTTATTCTTATGCCGGCTAACTCGTGACTGATGCAATTATTGCACTTTCTCTAACAGCCATTGATTGAACTAGGACGCCACACACCTCAATGTCACTGCTGTTTTCGTTGCAGGCTCTTGATCACGCCCATTAAGTAAGTGGCAGTACGGCTCACTTTCTATGTCTTCATAATATTATCCACAGGTTACTGGAGATGCCAGTTTACTTCATGTAACCGGTTTTTTCTCCTTTTTTAGTACGGTCATTTTTCACCTCATTGATATTATCAGCTCACAGAGAAGTTTGGCGGTGGGCCTTTGGTTCTGCACATCTTGTTGCACCTTTTTTTTTTGCACACGGTGATTATTACCTTTATAGGTGGCTGGTTAGTATTTTCGTTACACTCCTGATTACCGCTCATTCGGTTTTTTCACTTGGCTGATGTTCACAGGGTCTCGGTGCTTTCTCTGCAATACCTGTATACGTTCTATCATGCATCAGACTTTGGTGCTGTTTGATCTTGCATCATGAAAGTTCTCAGATTTGTCATTATTAACTGTGGGTATTGGTTGTCTCTGGATTCTATGACTGCTTTAAGACATTGGTTGTTTAAAACACTGGTTAAAAAAGACTGGATGCTATTTCTGATAAAATCACATATGAACACCATATATGTTTTTACCTGTTGAATTGTTTTTCATTTTCATAAGATATTATTTGTATAGGAATTACAAGTACTTATGTGTATACATATATTTTTTCAGCTTTTCCCTGATGAAGGTTTTTATAACCGAAATGCATTGGAATGCCATGATGCTGGGCTGAAAAATAAACACTTTCTGCACCAGAAAAGAAGACCTTTGACCATTGTTTTATATTTATCTTGTTTGTTCAACCTGTAGTTCATTGACATCTCTCAAGCACTCATGAACTCAATTTCGATACAGTATTTCACTAGTATGTTTATGTTTGATTACGCTTTTTGCTTTTGTTACCATTGGGTACACCTTCAACACTGACATTAAGTGTTTCTTGTATAAGACAATTATATTATGATTTTGTAAGAACGTGTTATTTACCTTTTGCACCTTATAGGGCGGGTGGATAGTGCACCTTTGTTCAGACTGCGGTTTGAATAATTTTGTGCTTAATTTACATAGCCTGTTCGGGGTTGAACAGGTCTCACAAAGGCAGCATCCTTGATTACTCAAGTTTCCTCAATTGTAATACTTGATTCCATCAATTGACACATAACCAGGAGTGCAGGTTGTCTACCCTCATATTTTTGTCATACTTTAGAATGTGTCACTAAACCTAAATGTTGTGTTTTCCTTTTAATTTAGCTGTTGCGAATGTGTTTTGCACCTTTTTTGAACATATAAACCTATAGATAATATTTTTGTGTTTTTCTTTTAATTTAGCTTTTGCGAATGTGATTTGCACCTTTTTTGAACATATAAACCTATTGGGCCCGATTCACAGAACTAACTTAAGACAAAATCC
The DNA here is from genome assembly GCF_964204655.1 of Triturus cristatus. NCBI lineage: Eukaryota > Metazoa > Chordata > Amphibia > Caudata > Salamandridae > Triturus > Triturus cristatus. The sequence goes on along the minus strand of NC_140588.1, from coordinate 850,512,511 downwards.
TAAACTTACTACCATTTTGGTATTCACAGAAGGCACTTACTCATTTTGGTATTCACAGAATGCACTTACTCATTTCGGTATTCACAGAAGTTAGGAGTCCTAACTTTAGGACTCCTAAATGCCTTCTGTGAATATCGAACGTCTTAAAGTTAGGATTTTTCTCAGTTTAGGAGTCCTAAAGTTAGGAGTCCTAACTTTACTACTCCTAAACTGGGAAAAATCCTAATTTTAAGAATTTCGGTATTCACTGAAGGCATTTAGGAGTCCTAAAATTAGGAGTCCTAACTTTACTACTCCTAAACTGAGAAAAATCCTAACTTTAAGACTTTCGGTAATCACAGAAGGCATTTAGGAGCCCTAAAGTTAGGACTCCTAACTTCTGTGAATACCGAAATGAGTAAGTGCCTTCTGTGAATACAAAAATGAGTAAGTGCCTTCTGTGAATACCAAAATGGTAGTAAGTTTAGGATTTTGTCTTAAGTTAGTTCTGTGAATCGGGACCATAGATAATATTTTTCTTGTTTTTGTTTGGAAATTTGTAGCATTATTGTTGTTTCTCTATTTTACTAATTGCTAATATGTTTAGACAATATGTTTTTCTCCATGTTCATTATTTTTTTCCTTGTTTATTTGCTTGAGCGTATGTTGTTGCATTTACGATTACAGGCAGTCCATTGACCTTCTAGCGGACTTGCAGGCACATGCATCAAAGCTTTTTGCGATCACAAACGGAGCGAATCGGAAAAATCAGCCGTTAGCGATCGCAAAAATAGCTTTTGCGATGCATGAAACAACTTGCCACTTGCAATTTAAGAAATCGCAAATTTTTGTGATTTCTTAAATTGCGATTGCATTTAAGGAATCGCAAATTGCGATTCCTTAACTGCAATGCAAGATGCCTTTAAAAATAGCGATGTCGCTATTTGTGCCCGCTATTTACTGTGGAATCATACCACATGGTAAATAGCGAAAACTTTGAAAAATGCACTAAAGTGCATTTTTCAAAGTCGTAGGTTACATACACACATGTCCTTTGGACATGTGTGTGCGCAACATTTGTGCACAGATCGATTTCAGGGGTGCAACGGGGTGTCGTCTTGACACCCTTGCACCCGTGAAAATGCATTCTCAATTTGCGATTCTCTAATTGAGAATCGCAAATTGAGAATGTTTTCCCATTGATTCCTATGGGCCTCTTGGCCCATAGGAATGAATGGGGAGGTATACCTTAATTGCGACTCGCAATTTGGGAGTCGCAATTAAGGAATGTTTAGAAATCGCTAGTTTTCCAGCGATTTCTACATGCATAGGCTTTTGCGATTCCTTAATTGCGATTCCTTAAAAATCGCAATTAAGGAATCGCAACAGCCAATATTGATGCATGTGCCGGTTGCTTCCTTCACAGTGCAGCTCTGATTGGTAGCTGCTGCTGCCACCGTTGCTTCTGCTGACCCTCTGGTAAGACGTTTGATGCCTTCTTCCACCTGCGTGCTCCTGCCTGAACCTCATCCCTGGTGGTCTAGTGATAGACCATCACTGCTCTGCTGCTGAGCTGCTCTCTGTCTCTCTTTTGTGTTTTGTTTCTGCTTTCTGCCTTTATTTCAGATTTTTTTCCCTTTTTTTTCCCTTTTCTTCTCTTTTTTTGCCACCATCGCCCCTGTTGCTGCAATCCCCCATGGCACAGCTGCTCAAGTGACCCATCCCCGTTTCCCACCTCCCAGCTGTACAGCGCCTTCACAGCACTATTTAATGGCAGCCGCGCCGCTGGTGTGCCAAGGGCATGCCAAAAATAAGCCTGTCTGTGCCCGTCTGTGCCTGGACCATGGCCTGTGCCATGCACCATGGTTCTCGGACCTTCCACTGCTACAATGCCAGCACCCTTCTAGCCCTCAACTCAGGACACCACACTGCCTGCCACTTCACGTTGCCAAAGGAGAGCCAAGAACCCCGCTTCTCCTACCGGAACTACAGCCACACCTTCACCCATGCCAACACACCAGAACCTTTTGCACCTGACTGGCTCAACTGTATCCTCCTCAATATACAATCCCTCCACAAATACACCACAGAAATCTGGGACCTCATTGATGCCACCTCTCCCGGCATCGCCTTCTTCAGGGAAACCTGGACCAACCCTTGTTCTGGACTGGATAACGCCACCGCCAGCCCAGACAGCTACAAAATCCCCCGCAAGAACCTTGCCAACTGGCCAGGAGGAGGCATCACCATCGTCCACAAGAACACCCTCTGACTGACCACTCTCTCGGAGGACCCAGCAACAACCATGGAACACCTCTACTCCCAGATCCAGACCAACCCCAACACCACCCTCCATGGCACCCTCATCCACAGGCTCCCCTTCCCTCACCTGCCTTTCACCGCAGCCATAATTGACTTCATCACACCCCAGGCTCATGCATGCATCGATTACATCCTAGTCAGAGACCTCAACTTCCACCTGGACAACCCCAGTAACCAAAACACCGCATCCCTACTGGAAAATCTCACCAGCATCGGACTCAAGTAGCTAGTCAGCATACCAACTCATACAGCCAGACACACGCTCGACCGGGTCTTCTCCTCCAGTGGGAGCATCACCTACATGCACACCACCAAACACCTCTAGACCAACCACCACTGCGTGCACTTTGACTTTGCCACTCCCACCGTACACCACGGATCTCAGCGCCTCCGTTGTGGCTGGAACAAGACCACCAAAGAACTTCTTGTTGACTTACTCAGCACAACCACTCGGCAAACACCAACAGACTCTAACACTGCAGCACACAACCTTCACCAATGGATCTCCAACTTCATCAACACTCTGGCACCCCTCAAGAAGACACAAGGCAAGCAACACTCCAAGAAAGCCAGCTGGTTAACTCCCACCCTCCATGAGTACAGAGTCACCTGCATATGACTCGAGAAGAGATGGAGGAACAACAAACCCCCAGAAACCCACGCAACCTTCAAATTTGCCATCACTGCACACCACCTTCTCCTCAAAACCACAAAGAAAACATCCTTCCAAGGCAGAATCAACACCAATGCACAGAACAGCATAGAACTCTTCACCATAATCAAGGAGTTAGTCAGGTCTAACAGCGGGACCATAGATAACCCACTGTCCCAAGACCTCTGCAACAAACCTGGCACCTTCTTCCACCACAAGATCAGGCAGATCTACAACAGCTTCGACACACAAGACCCTGCAACATTGCCGATTACCACCATTGACAGCCACGCTTCACCCCAACAGATAATGAATGCCCAACTGAACTCCACTCACCACAGACGAAACACTCAAGACCATGAAGAGCATCCACTTAGGAGCCCCATTGGATTCTTTCCGTATCACATCTTCCATAGAGCAGCTGCCTCCATCGCCCGGAGCTTCGCGGAACCATCAACTGCTCCATTGAAACCACCACCTCCCCCTATGACTAGAAACACACCGAGATCAACCCCATGCTGAAGAAGCCATCAGCCGACCTAGACAGACCTCAAGAATTTCAGACCCATCTCCCTCCTCCCCTTTCTAGACAAGGTCATCAAGAAGTCCATCAACGCCCAACTATCCGAGTTCATTGAAGAGAACCATGCCCTGGACACCTCCCATCCTGGCTTCTGAAGCAACCACAGCACTGAGACCACACTCCTTGTCACCATCAACAACATCCTCTCTCTCTCCTCAACACCATCTCCTACCTCAGCCTGTCTTGAGACTCCACAACACCGGCATCCACAACAAGGCACTGGACTGGATCCACTCCTTCCTCACCGGCCAAACACAGTGAGTCAGATTACCCCCATTCCTCTCAGAACCTACAGAGATAAGCAGCTGAGGGCCCCAGAGCTCCTCCATGAGCACCACCATCTTCAACATACAAATGGGCTTCTCCGTGACCATTGTCAGAAACCACAGACTCATCATCATCTCCTACACCGACAACACCCAGCTGATTCTCTCCCTCACCAACGAACCCACAGCCTCAAGAATCAACTTTCACAGCGGAATGAAGGTCTTTGCTACCAGAATAAAAGGCAAATGCCTCAACCTCAGCTGGGACAAGACCAAAGTACTCATCCTGAGACCCACCCCCTCAGACTAAAATGACTCCTGGTGGCCCGCTACACTGGAAACCCTCCCACCCCTACTGACCATACACTCAACCTCGGCATCATACAGGACACCTAACTCACAATAACCTCCCAATCAATGCAGTATCCTCATCCTGTTTCCATGTGGTCCACCGGCTTCGAAAGACGATCAGATGGATCCCCACAGAATCCAGAAAGATGGTCACCCACTCACTCATTGCCAGCACACTTGACTACAGCAATGTAATCTACAGGATGTCCAAAACACCACAGCGAAACTGGTCCTTGATATCCCCCATTGCAGCCACATAACACAACTCCTCCAACTCAGCTGACTCCCACTCAACAAGAGAATCACCTTCAAGCTCCTCACACATGCTTACAAAGCTCTCCATGACACAGGACCAGAATATCTGAATAACTGCCTTGTATTCCACATACCCATCAGACAACTACACTCCACTCAACTGGCCTCCATCCCATAAATCCACGAGACCAGATCCGGAGAGAGATCCTTCTCCTACCACGCTGCCAAGACCTGGAACACCCTGCCTCTCCACCTCAGGCAATCCCGGTCATAGACTTAATTCAGGCAGGACCTCAAGACCTGTCTCTTCGACTGAACCTCTACACCCAGATGGATCAGCAGCTTCCCTCCCTCAGCACCTTGAGACCCTCACGGGTGAGTAGCAGTGCTATATAAACTCCTGATTGATCCTGATTGGTTTCAATCTCCATTAAATTTCACATTATGTTATGGTACTGTTAAGTGTTTTTTCACCTAATAACATATTTCATATATGTGTTTTATATTGTAAATGTCTGTTTCTTATTACTGCATATTTTTACTAGGTATGTTTAACTTACAATTTTGTAAATGTTGTCAATGATAAATTGGATTGACTACAACTACCATGATGCCTTTTTTGGACTTTTAAAATAATATTGCAATATTAGTTTGGTAATTCTCTCTTTTCTTTCACATATGTTAGTGATGCCCAAAGGAACATCACACCAATCTTGTGCCCCCAGTCATAGATACTGTTGATCCAACACCACCACTAACTCCAGTTCAGCGACTAAACCATCGGATGGAGCACACTCGTTTAAGGGCACAGAATAGTATGGAGAGGTCCTGAGAGGAAATCCGTGGACAGCAAAGTGAGGCCACTTGGTTGATTGCCACCCAGTTCACCATCAACAAAGTCTTGGGATCTTTCAATCATTCCCAAGACATGATGGGCCAAGTCCTCACAGGGTTCCAGGAAATGAAGCAGATGCAAAGGGAGCACCATGTTCATATGTAAAATCTGAACTCAAATTTGGGCTCCCTGACTGGGGTGCTGCATGATTCTTCTACCCCTATGCTCATGGCTTTTCCAAAAACATTTTCCACTGTTTGTGCTCCAACAACAACGGGGCCTACTACATTTGCCTCAACCACGGAAAGTGAGGCCCTACCACAAGAGAAAATACCTGCACCCACCTCAGTCCCTGCAACTGTGGATCGATCAGTCACCCTCAGGAGGGTGCGTTCAGCAGGCAAGGACTCCCCCATCATCAGCAAAATAAGTATACCTAATTTCCTCCTGTGTGTGACTAGAATTCCCTCTGTGGACCTTTATCTGGACACATTTATCCTTTTGATGCCAGTTGTATTTTGTACATTGACTTTCACACACTTTTTGCTCTACAGTAATAGTTTCATTCACTGTGATTGACTTTTTATGTTTTTGTAAAATTTTGTATGTAGAATTAAATGTAAATATACAAATTTGCAGACTGGTGTTGTATTTCCTTTTCAATTTGTTTAATATGTTTGTTTCATCTTACATTTTAAATCTTTAAAATAAAAATATTGTCTACTCATAAATAAATTACATGTAGGTAATCCTTTTCACATTTTTCTAAAATGCCAAAAATAACAATAAGGGCAAATCAAAATTTCCAATTTTCGTAACTGGGAATAAAGAATTGTGTTTCATATTTTTCAAAAACATTAGAACACATGCACAATCGAAATACTTCATGCTATATTTTCATGTATAGTGCCATATCTTGCTACCATGGAAGAATCCATCACATTAAGGGGCCGATTCCAATCCTGGGAAAAGGCTGTACGAATCGTTGTACGGAGCGTTTTCTCCATACCACTCGTACCCGGTAAACTGTCCGTACAACCTAGGAAGTACGATTCATACAGAAAGCCTATTTCCGTACGTTTCATACAAAAGACCGTACGGGTAAAAAAAAACAACGATTCTGATCCGTAAAAGCTTGTATGCAACGTCCAGATGCATTCAAGCAGCGGTTTCCGGCCCAGCATGTACGATTCGTCCCTACGTCACTCCGTACGGCTCTTTTTTTATGGGAGCAAAACACAGCCAGAAAAGCAGAGTCTGACGCAAACCGCTACACAACGGAGCCCCGGTATGCGACGTACACGTCATGAACCCCATCGTACGCGTCATCCCGGTCCTCCTAGCCTACGACCTGGTGCACCGGACCCGACGCACACGCCGCAGAAGGTGAGAACAACACCCAGGGGCCGGGGGGGGTGAGGGGCAGGAAACATACCCCATACCCAAAGCAAAACCTATAATATGGAGCCCATACATTACCACCAGGGTCTGGACACTTGGGGGGGCGTGGCCAGCAACCCCTGCGTACCGCAACAACGGAAGTGGACGTGTACGGGGCATTGCACACGTACCCCTAGCACCAGTAGAACAGTCATACAGACCGTACACACGCAATGAATGCGTGGGTACGGTGCATTCCACACGTACCCCTATGGCACCAGCAGAACAGTCATACGGACCGTACACACGCAATGAATGCGTAGGTACGGTGCGTTCCACACGTACCCCTACGGCACCAGTAGAACAGTAATACGGACCGTACACACGCAATGAATGCATGGGTATGGTGCGTTTCACACGTACTCCTATGGCACCAATACATTTGGGATACGAGGCATACACACACGCCAGGAATGTGGGCTTACAGACTGGCCCTGCATGTTACCTTCATATTGGTGTGTGTGTAAGTCCAGGCCAGCAGTGTACTGCTCCAAGGGGGTGGGTGGGTGGTTGCAGAGGATTTCCAGCAGTGGCCACACATATAGGGGTGGGTGCAGATAAATACCAGCAGTGGACAGAGACATGGGGGTGGGTGCAGAGGACTCCCAGCAGTGGACAGAGACATGACGGTGGGTGCAGATGAATACCAGCAGTGTCCAGACATATGGGGTGGGTGCACAGGACTCCCAGCAGTGGCCTGCAATATGAGGGGTGTGTGCAGATGAATACCAGCAGTGTCCAGACATATGGAGGTGGGTGCACAGGACTCCCATCAGTGGACAGAGACATGGGGGTGGGAGCAGAGGCCTCCCAGCAGTGGACAGAGACATGGGGTTGGGTGCAGATGAATACCAGCAGTGTCCAGACATATGGGGGTGGGTGCACAGGACTCCCAGCATTGGCCAGAGACATGGGGGTGGATGCAGATGAATACCAGCAGTGTCCAGACATAAGGGGTGGGTGCACAAGACTCCCAGCAGAGGCCTGCAATATGAGGTGTGTGTGCAGATGAATACCAGCAGTGCCCAGACATATGGGGGTGGGTAAACAGGACTCCCAGCAGTGGACAGAGACATGGGGGTGGGTGCAGAGGACTCCCAGCAGTGGACAGAGACATGGGGGTGGGTGCAGATGAATACCAGCATTGTCCAGACATATGGGGGTGGGTGCACAGGACTCCCAGCAGTGGCCTGCAATATGAGGGGTGTGTGCAGATGAATACTAGCAGTGTCCAGACATATGGGGGTGGGTGCACATGACTCCCAGCAGTGGCCTGCAATATGAGGGGTGTGTGCAGATGAATACCAGCAGTGTCCAGACATTTGGGGGTGGGTGCACAGGACTCCCAGCAGGTGCCTGCAATATGAGGTGTGTGTGCAGATGAATACCAGCAGTGTCCAGACATATGGGGGTGGGTGCACAGGACTCCCAGCAGTGGACAGAGATATGGGGGTGGCTGCAGATGAATACCAGCAGTGTCCAGCCATATGGGGGTGTGTGCACAGGACTCCCAGCAGTGGCCTGCAATATGAGGGGTGTGTGCAGATGAATACCAGCAGTGTCCAGACATATGGGGGTGGGTGCACAGGACTCCCAGCAGTAGCCTGCAATATGGGGTGTGTGTGCAGATGAATACCAGCAGTGTCCAGACATATGGGGGTGGGTGCACAGGACTCCCAGCAGTGGCCTGCAATATGAGGGGTGTGTGCAGATGAATACCAGCAGTGTCCAGACATATGGGGGTGGGTGCACAGGACTCCCAGCAGTGGACAGAGACATGGGGGTGGGTGCAGATGAATACCAGCAGTGTCCAGACATATGGGTGTGGGTGCACAGGACTCCCAGCAGTGGACAGAGACATGGGGGTGGGTGCAGACAACTCCCAGCAGTGGACAGAGATATGGGGGGTACATCATTATCAGATGACCAGACCCACATGGTGGTATGGACACATCCCTAACTTTGGACTATTTTGATAGTGCTATGACAACAGATCACTGACAGCAGTGTCCCACTCCCAGGAGGATGGATGTATTTCACACACTGCATGACACACCATATGTGGGTGTGAGGACATATAACACATGCATACCCACCCATGGCGGATGCAGCACAATACACACCCTGATATCATGCCACAAGACTATATAGTCATGTAACTGCCAACAAAACTAAGATAGCCAAAGGGAACACACACTGTCACGCACATCCCAGGACTGATAGGAATGTCCAGGTGCTGGTCCGGCCACCAAGATGTTGTCTCTCATGGAAGGAATAGGGTGGAAGTCCCCTAGATACAATGCCCACATTTGTCAGTCAGGCGCCCAAATACCCTGCATAACAAGTACCATTTGTGTGGTAGGCCGTGATTACAAACATGCATAGTGCTGAAAAGGGGGAATTTGCCCATGAAGACATTTTGACATACTCAAAACACAAGTACAGTGGCTAGCAAGGATGGCACAGACGATTCAGCAGGAGACATCGGTGAGCAGGCATGGCCATTGTTGAAGGGATCCGTTACCAACAAAGGAAATGTTGACACAGGTCAGCACAACAATTGTGCAACTGTTTGCAGGGAAGATGTCAGGTGCCACAGAGGAAGGAACACTCATTGTGATGGCACACAGATACCATGGTCCACCTTATGACCATCATACAAAAACATTTCTCTGAACCCTAACACATTACCAGAACACCAACTCCAGGAGCCTCAGCACCAACATCAAGTACCTGAAATGCAATAGTGTTGAAAGTAAAAATAAAGGCTTTATTCAGCACAAATTTTTTAAACAAAAAATAGACTATTTTCAGAGGCCAATGGCCAGTCCATATTTCAAGTCCAAGGGGGGACGTAGGGGACCGCGTCTACCCCTAGCTTGCCTGCACAAAGGAACCTCAAGGTTTGTCGACCGGGGGAGGGGCATCATCTGTGGCTGGACCAGGCACCGCAGGGACAGGAGGGGGAAGGGTAGGTGTTGCGGGTGCAGGGGGATGTCTCCACCACAGGGGGTGGGGCAGCACAGAAGGTAGAGTGGAGCTCGGCGCTGCACACCGCTGCCAGTGCCCCCATCCGAACCCCTGCACCTGAGGATTCCCCAGGGTCAACAGAGGGTGTGGTGAGTGAGGGATGGGGTGCAGCGCTCTTGGGGGAGGGGCTCGACCTGGTGGGGGACTCAACTCCTCTGCCCGGGGACTTCCTCACCCGCTTGTGGGGTGGTCGCTCAGTGGGGGCGAGGTCCAGCTCACCCATAAAGATCTCCTTGGGTGAGAGTTTGGCAGGGGAGCCAATGGGAGTGGTTTTGGAGGAACAGGGTTGTGAGTAGGCCTGGGCTAAATTTCCGTTCTGCTCGCGCAAATTGCGATAATTTGACATATTTGCGCTCCGCGGAGAGCGCGAAAATGTCAAAATTTCCACATTCCGCAGCTTAGCGATAATTTGTTTCTTGCTCGTGCTGTAAAATAATACATTATCACGCGCGCGCGATCGCCTTACCTGAATCCCCGCGTTCGCCGACAAGTTTTCCCGATCCGGTCGCGTTCTCCACGAGATGTTGTGTTGTTGGTAGCCATTTGCGCTGTCTCGCGACAGTTCGCGCCCGCAGTAATGTCATTGGTAGCGCGATCACGTCTTTCTTCTCGCGATCATGCACCGCGAGAAGAGTGAAAACAAGATTGCCGCGCCCGCGAGCAACCGCATGGGTAAGTTGGTGAGCCGCGACCATGCAGAAAATACCGCGAACGGGCGGTAAAAAAACTTCAGCATCTTCGCGATATTCCGCGTGTTTGCGGAGATTTGTAACATTTTCGAGATAATTTGCTAAAGTCACTTTCGCAAATTCCGCCCACCCCTAATTGTGAGGACTGCGGACTGAGACTGTGACTGCGTGTATGTCGTCTGTCCCCAGACCCTGTGAGTGTGCCTACATCCCCCTGAGTGTGCATGCCAGGAGGTGTGCGCTTTGCCTTACTTGGGGGTGTGCTGGCTGTGTCTGGTGGGGTGCGTTCCCATGACTGTCTGGGTGTGCGTTGGACAGGCATGGGAGAGGGATGTGTGGATGGGTCTGGGGTAGGGGGGAACAGAGTGCTGCAGCAGATTAACTGCTGCCGTCAGGGAAGAGTCCATGGACCTCAGAATCCTGCGTTGGTCAGACATCGTTGCAGACATGCCCTCCATGAACGACACCATCTGTGTGAGCAGTTTAGTGTGTCCATGGAGGACATTCAGCACCGATGCCTGCCCAACCTGCAACTGCCGCAGTATGTCCACAGACTCTTCACTGAGGGCAGCAGGGGTGACAGGGGCAGGGGGTGCGGTGCCTGGGCCGAAGGAGACATGGTGGGCTTCTGCACGGACAGAAGGGACGGGAGCAAATGGGAGGGCGGAGATGGTAATGGAGAAGGCGGGGACAGATGTGGGATGCTGCCAGGTGGTGTTGCAGCCTCTGGCTCCCCCAGGAGGTCAGCGTTGGACCCGTCGGCGTCATAGCTGGTATCATGTCCAGACAGGTCCTCTGACTGACTCCCCTCGCCCTCCGTGCCACTGGCTCCTCCTGACTCTAGAGCACTGGTGGCACTGTCGCTGGGTCCCTCCTCCAGGTGCAGGTGTCTCCCTCCGTTGCGGATGATGATGCTGTGGGCAAGGAGAAGAAACCAAAATGCATCAGTCACCTGTATACATCTGACACATGAGCACAAAAACAATTGGTCACAGTGCATATCAGGCAATGCATCATGAGTAACAGCTAGATTACTCCGCACATATGTAAGCCCGGTACTGCCCAGTTGGTAGACCCACTATGCCACTTGGACAAAAGGAAAAAAAGAACACACCAGGCCACTACTTGAATGAGAAATACACCGAGAAGCTAGTGTCTGTGAACCGGTGAGCACAGCAATACAATGAAGTCATGCCACCTCTTGTTTACCCTGAAAGAAACAGTAGTGGTGCACCCAACGTAAACTGACACACCTCAATACTCAAGGTGTCACCACATTCAGAGACCTGTAAGTACTTTGGAACACAAAACGAAAAAATGTTGGTACCTTGGGACTCACAATACTTTACACAATCAACATGTTTGGAATGTGCCAATTCGCCATTTAGCGAAAAGAACACTCATGTGCCTGCATGAAATATGTCTCACAAGGCAGTGCACACAAAACTACATTTACACTGTCATTGAAGAAGCTGGCACCTTTTCTAAGAAGCCACTGTTAGAAATGAATGGTGTTGCAGAAAGTACATATACATGGGCCCACGGAGGTCTGGATGTCTTGAGACTTGTTAGTTTGTATCACCAACAACAAAGGAGTCTCACAAAATCCAGACCACTGTGGGAACATGTATATGGAGAATCTGCAACACCATTTAATTCTAACAGTGGCTTCTTTGCAAAGGTGCCAGGGTGTTCCATGAAATTGGAAATGTCGTTTGATATGCATTTCCTTGGGAGACATCTTTCATGCAGGCACATCAGTGTTCTCAACACAAATCATCAAATTACCACATTTAAAACATGAAGAACTGTTGACATGTGCTGTGAGTGCCAAGGTACAATTTTTTTAGAGTAACAACTTGAATTATGTCAGTTGTCACATGGCCATCCATCAGCTGATTACACAGTTGGCTACACATATGACCTACTGCCTGTCATCTGGAGTGGCAACATTGTCCACACCCAGTACAATGCATAAGCTACTGGGCCTGCAATTGGGTTGTTAAAAAGCATAGCTGTACTATGGAGACACCCTAATGGCAAGCCAGAATGTCCACACAGATGTCAGCACACAAAGTCCAAACTGTGTAGCATCTGTACCACACACAGGTGCCAAAAATGTATGAGCAGGAATCATGTTTTAGAAAAAATGACACAGGCTGCAAAGCACGAACATTAAGCACTGGCCAGCATCACAGGGGCACAGCACGGTGATTCTGTGTACAGCCAATTCTCACATACAAGTCAGACCTGGCAAGGAAAAATCAGGGGTGCCCACGTAGGCCTCTCCCGCACAACCACTCATACCTGAGTCAATGTGATTGATACAGATCAAGAAGTGACACCTCTTATTCAGGTTAACAAAAACTGTGCAGCAAAAATTGCTAGATTTACACAACATCACCTCCTGGGGCTGGCAACACATATTTGTGACAAACAATCAGCAACTGAATCTTGTGAATAGCCACACAGGCACTGCCCAGTGTGAGTATGCACAATCAAAATTGTGTATCCCTGTCCAGTGGACACATGTAGCACACATTAGAAAAATACAAACTAGGCCAGGGACCAATGCCACAGAGGCAGACCTATGCTGAACCCACAGAGAATGTGCACAGTGTTGGATGACACACATGATTAGGAGGCCAGGGTGTCTCAGGGGACTGTAGTGGTCACACTGCTCTGTGTTGCTGGAATGAGCTGACTGTACCATGAGCAACCGTCATTGCACTTTGCATATCTCACACTCATGCACATCATGTCTGAGGCCACAACATTGGTTATGCATGCTGCAAGGGTGTTCATTTGAAACCTCACACTCCTATGTTGAGAATCATCATCAGTGCCAACAAATATGGACCCCCAACATAGTGAACAGGTCATGGCACAGGCAAGGTACCAACACAAGTCACAGACCCCCCTCCGACATGATGCAGAAAGCAATGTGCACTTAGATTTACCGGAACCTTAGATGACCATGTGCAAATGTGATTACACACAGACCAGGGGACACATGTCAAGGAAGGGAAGGGATGAAAAAGAGCACCAGGTGACATTGGGGAACAGAAAATGCACTGCACATATAAACTCTGGGAGTGTATCCAGGCTACAGAGCACTTGCAAAAGCTGGTGACACATAACACAACAAACTGATATGTACCTACCCCCTCGTTGCTGCAGTCTCACCTGTAACTGCCTATCGAGGTCAGGGAATACCACCGCCAGGACACGGCTCATGTGGGGGGTCAGGCGTCGGCGCCTGCCGTGGGGGCGCGGAGAGTCGATCTCCAGCTGGACCCGGGCGATCTGCCGGGTCCAGCACCGGATGTCCTGCCACCTTTTGCGGACCTGGGGCAGGCTCCGACTACGATCCCCCGCAGATCTCACGGCCCTGACGATGACCCTCCAGATCACCCCCTTCTCGTAGGCAGTTACCTGTCAGGATGACAAAGTGACACAACATCAATACACCTGCTCCATGTCTCAGAGACACACATTTGAACATCTTTAAAATGTTGAACAGGGCATAGGATGCTGACAGGAATTGCATCATTCACAATAAGAAATAGGCCTGTGTGCAAGCCCCAATGCACTACATGGCATTGAAAGTCAACAGGTGGCATGAGGGTTGCGATACACTCACTGATCATGGCACACACTGTGCAGCACATGCAACAGCAGGCTGATGGCCAGCACGTGTCAAGCAGTCACATGTCCCACTTCAATGACGCACCCTCAGCAGACTAGACAGACACACCCAGGCACAGATCACTCGCCTGTCAGTCACAACAGCGGATACAACCCTCACTCTGCACATGTGCCACTTGCCAGTGGGGTGTCAAAGGTGTCGTGCCAGCTCTGCAAGTCAGACACACAGCACAGCTTACTTGTCACATCAGATGGGTAGATCTGTTGCCTCCACCATGCAGCTGTGGTGCAACACTTCACATAGACACTCACCCACATGAGATGGAACATTCACACACATCAAAGTCCATGAGGTCATACACATCATTTGGACACTCTCACCACAGGTCCACTCAACTCATACACATCCGTGGGTACAGTCACCTGTCACACCAGGGGCACCACTGAATCACCTCAGGACAATAGGAAAAAAAGCCGCCAAGGAATTCCCAGGCTGAATGTGTCATGCACTATGCAGTGAATGTCACAGTAAGCACAATGCAAGTGAGGAGTGCACACAGGAACTACCACATGCTCTGCATGAGAAACCTAAGCATGTCCCCCCCCTGGGACCCACTCTAAACAACATTGCATGTCTGTCACACCTGGACACAATGCCAGAAGTGACAGTCACACAACAGGTGCATAGGGAAAGGTAGTGGAGTCAGCACTCACCTGCTCCCCTGATCTCCCATACAGTTTGGGGTACTGTGGGAGGAGGACGTCCAGCAACGCCCCATTCTCCTCCAGGTTGAATGGCTGGGCCCTCTCCAAAGTACGTGACATGGTCCAGAGGAAGCAGAGACAGCAGCAGTGTGGTCGACTGGAAAGTTGTGCAGGCAAGTGCCCTCTCATGGGTTCTGGCTGCCTTATATCTGTCTTGCTGAGGGGCATTCATTTAGAGGAGTAAATAGTGATTGGTCAGACACATTTGCATCGTACGTTTACTCCAATCCCTTTAAACATACACCTATGACACGCATTTGCATCGTTCAAATTTTGAGCATCATGTCAAGTCAACAACCACTTTGCAACATTGTATTTTGTGGCCAGCTGCCTGTTCCAGGACACCTGATGGACACATTTCAACTGAAAACTCAGTATCCATGAAAACCAGCATGCATTTAGGGCCTAATACTTGTCCCTTATGTGTCCCCTATGTAATTTTGAAATCCACTCATAGGTACGGTGCGTTTCACACGTACCCCTACGGCACATGTACTATAGTGAAACGAAGCATACACACGCAATGATTGTGGGTGTATGCGTTTCACACATACCCCTACGGCGCAAGTACAATGGTGAAATGAAGCGTACACACGCAATGATTGCGGGTGTACGGTGCGTTTCACAGGTACCCCTACAGCAAAAGTACAATGGTGAAACGAAGCGTACACACGCGATGATTACGGGTGTGCGGTGCGTTTCACACGTACCCCTATGGCACAAGTACAATGGTGAAACGAAGCGTACGCACACGATGATTGCGGGTGTACGGTGCATTTCACATGTACCCCTACGGCACAAGTACAATGGTGAAGCGAAGCATACACACGCGATGATTGCGGGTGTACATTGCGTTTCACACGTACCCCTACGGCACAAGTACAATAGTGAAACGAAGCGTACACACGCGATAATTGCGGGTGTACGTGTGTTTCACACGTACCCCTATGGCACAAGTACAATGGTGAAGCGAAGCGTACACACGCGATGATTGCTGGTGCACGGTA
Source organism: Triturus cristatus (assembly GCF_964204655.1). Classification (NCBI taxonomy): domain Eukaryota; kingdom Metazoa; phylum Chordata; class Amphibia; order Caudata; family Salamandridae; genus Triturus; species Triturus cristatus. The sequence continues at coordinate 850,496,689 of NC_140588.1, read as the reverse complement.
CGTTTCACACGTACCCCTACGGCACAAGTACAATAGTGAAACAAAGCGTACACACGGGATGATTGTGGGTGTATGGTGCGTTTCACATGTACCCCTGTGGCACAAGTTCAATAGGGAAACGAAGCATACGCACGCAATGATTGCGGGTGTATGGTGCGTTTCACATGCTTACAATGGTAATACAGGCCTACACATGCCAGGAATGGAGGGCTACGAGTCGAACAAGGATGTCCATCAAGTACTTGTCATTGCATACTTTCATGTGCAGGCCCCAGGTGTGTCAGCCAGTGATATTGCACATGTCATCTCATCTAGTTGCACAATTGATATGTGATGACCTGTGTATACATGTCATGTGTGATGGGGCACTATGTGGCACACATCACCTTGACACTTGCCACATATGTGTCTGTAGTCCAACTGTGTCATGCACAGCAGCAGTGGGATGGCACATTCATCACCACCCATACCTGTCACCTGATGCCAGGGACAGGGACACTCTCTCAACTGACATGTCACGATCAGCATGCCCCTATGTGACTATGTCAGGTGTGTGTCATGTGTTCCCATGAGCTTGCTGTTAGTGTTCCGTCAACTGCATCTGCTGTTGGTGCATCCAACATGGGTCTGTGTGGAGATGGGCATGGCACACATCTACGCACACCATGCCACATGTGGATTCCCACGGCTGTAGGGTCTGTGTGCATCGGACATCATATTTTCCCAGGCATACATGTGTGCGTCGTCTCAATGGCTGTGTTTAATTGTTGTCACGTGTACCCCTTCATCGCAATGTGTGTCATATGTACATTTGACATTCCATGTGACCTGTGCGTGTGCCTTGCAGTCAACTGTCTGGATGAGAAGACATCCTTCCAATGCAGCTATGTGGATGTGTGTCACTCCGGTGATATCTTTGGCTGTTCACTCAGACTTGCCCCCAGCTCATTTCAGGGCCTGTCATGTAGACTTGACAATCAACAGGTGTATCTGGCTTTTCGTAGGAGTGCCAGCAAGGTGGCATATGTGTCCTGGATGTATTGCACACACCAGACTCCATAGTTACCTGATGTGTAGTAGCAGTTTAGCATGTGCTATGTTCGTTGACATTGATGTTGGCAGACTCTCAATCTTCATGATTCCTAACAATGTCTTGCAGGGCACCGCCTGTCCCAAGAACAATGCCAGACTTGGCTGCCATGAGGGAACGTGCCTGCATCCGACGTTACAGATTCACTCATCAGTTGATTGAGGACTTGACCGACAGGCTGGTACCACACCTCCAACCGCGACACAGGTATCCTACTGCGCTGACCCCAAAGATGAAGGTGATGGCAGCCCTATATTTTTTTGCCACAGGTACGTTTCAATTGACCATAGCTGATGTTGGTGGGATGTCACAGACAATGTTCAGTTGTGTCCTGCGTGATGTTTTGGCAGCCATGTTGGAGCACCTTGATGAATTCATCAAATTTCCTACTCCTGGGGAGTTGACAGATGTCAAGGGAGATTTATATGCCCTGGGAGGGATGCTCCATGTCATTGGGTCCATTGATGGGACACATGTGGCTTTGGTACCACCACAGGCACAGGAGCAAGCCTATCGCAACCGTAAACATTACCACTCAATAAATGCCCTTGTGGTGTGTCTTGCTAACATGCTGATTTCCCATGTCTGTGCACGTTTTCCAGGATCAGCACACGATGCCTACATCATGAGGCGTAGCAGGGTGCCACAAATGATGCTGCGGCTGCACAACAAATGAGCATGTCTTGTTGGTGGGTATACTCTGCTGATCCTGTGTGTTGCCGTATCGTTGGCTCTTACGGCATCTCCTGACCCACTTATTTACATTATGTTTCCATGTAGGGGACACTGGATATCCCAACATGCCATGGCTAATGACACCTCTCCGCAACCCAAGAACAGCTGCAGATCACAGGTACAACAATGCACACGGGCAGACCAGGCGAGTGATTGAGAGGACGTTTGGCCTCCTGAAAAACCGATTCCGGTGCCTTGACAAGACAGGCGGGTCCCTCCCATATGCACCAGAGAAGGTGTGCAAAATCTTCATTGTGTGCTGCATGCTGCACAACATGGCCATTGAGAAGGCAGTGCCACTCATCCTTGATCCTAATGAGGAGCAACACCCACCCGAGGAGGATCCAGGGCTTGGTCACGAGGCAAGTGATGAGGAGAAGGAGGATGATATCCAGAGTCAGCTCATACGCAACTTCTTCTCATAATGGTGAGTCACTGGGTATGAGTGTGCAAGCTTGTAGCATTGAGTGGCATGTGTTGCAATGTGTGTGTCCAGCTGACTGAATGCAAAGTGACTTTGATGTGTGTACTGATGTGTCACTCGAGTGATGATGTCATGCCACACAGTTTTGCGGACAGACTTTCTTTGAAATTTGCATGTGACCAACATTGTTCATGTTTTGTAACTGACCATGTGTGCAGCGACATTTGTTTTGGGTGACTTCTTGTGTGTCTGTCATTCCCAGGTTTTTGCGCCTGTTGTCTGCTCGTGTCATCTTTGTCCTCCTGCTATTCCTCATGAGGATTGCAACGTGTGCTGAATCAGCGTTCCATGCACGGACATGTGGAAATGTCAGTTTTGGTACGGCTTGCAGCAAGGCTTTTTGGTGGTGGTATGGGTTGGGAATGTGTGGGGACTGCTTCTGTGCATGTTGTGGAACCATGCATACATGTCTTCTCACCACGGAGCATATAACATGTAGCATCACTCCCATGACATGATAGTCACCCTTCTTGACAGTCATCTGTAGTGGAGTGTGGAGTCTGATAAAGGCATCAATGTGCGTAAACCTTGCCTCTGAGACATTGCTGATGCTATGGGTGGACATAGTGTGGGACATCACATCAACTGGCTCTATGGTGATTTGCAGCATCTCCGTGTGCAGCAGGATGTGTTGGGCTCCTCCCCTTGACTTGTGTGCCAGTTCATTGGGATTTACAACATCCGTGTTGTGAAGGGGGGGTCCAGCGTATGTCCCACATGTTCTGTCAACTGACCTGTGAGTCTGTTCGTATGGATGCATTTCCCTTTGTGTGAGTTTGTGCAATAAAGGTGTTCTGCACAATCCAAAGTACCTCATCTCGGTCACTGCATATCTCTTGCCAGTTTGCATGCATCATCTATGGCATAATTGTCAAAGATTGAGCATATGAGTGTATGTGTACTTTGGCAACATGCATGCATTTCTTCATGGCTAATAATCTCTATTGTGCATGAAGTACCTGGTTATGTATGTATTTGTGCAGGTTGCTTCCCATGATGGGACGTCAATGCCTGCTGACTGTGTGTCTCCTGTGCGCAGCTCCGCATTTAGTTGCCTGATCCTGTGGCCGTCATTTTTGTTGATTCTTCATACATTTTCTCAGAGTGACCCATGAGTAACCTGATACTCCTTCCTTTGCATACACCTGTTGCACTGTGCCTTTCTGACCTCTTTGTCTTTGTGTGCTACTTTTTGCCTAGTTTCTCACCCCTTCCGCCTGCTGCTGCCTCACCTGCGGCACTGCCCCACCGAGTGCCCTGATTCGGCAACCCACACGCCTACAAAATGCTTCTCCCTTCCCCCTTCCCCCTCCACCCATTCTAAATGCAGCCAGCAGCTTGTCTGTGCCACTGTTGCACCAACGCCGTGCCAAAGGCAGGACCGTCTGCGCCTGCAACGTGCACAGTGCATGACCCTCTGGTCCTTGCATGACCCACGTCACACAACAGGCTCATGCTGCAGCCACCCTGCAAGCAATGTCCTCCAGACAATCAACCGCCTGCTATCAGGCAACCCATAAGCGCACACACGACACCTTTGCATGCTGAGTGTGGAACTCCAACTGCCTACACAGCGCTGTCCTGCCTACCAGACCCTGTCAGAACAACCAGGTCATGTGCCTCCTACTCCACACCCGCTCCGTCCACAAGCACGACATTGGACTCTGTTATCTCTTCAACACAATGGCCCCACACATCACCTTCATGACAGTAACCTGGTCAAAAGCATCCTCAGCACACAACTTCTTCATTGCCATCTCAGACGGATACAAGATCACCTGCAGGGACGGCAACAACAATCCCGGAGGATGAATTGCAATGTATTCCCAAGTACACCCTCAGAGTCACAAATCCAGTTTTGCTCCAACCACCTGGCAACCCTCAGAGTAACACTCATCTACAGATCTCCAGGCCTACATCCACAATTACGCAGCCATCAATACGTACATCTGCACGTACGCCCTCACCTCCACAGGCTACATGTGGCTGGGGGCCAGTAACTTCTTGCTGGAGGAGAACCACACCACCATCCAACATTGGTCCATCAACATTTGCATCCACGTCTCCGATAAGTAACACACTGCCCCACACCCCGCTACTGATCCCCCAAAGATGCTTGATGTAAGTCACCACAGACAAGCTGTGTGGGACACTCGAACCAACATCACCGCCACACCCTGCAACCTCACACACTGGATCAGCTTTTGATCCAACAATCTTGCCACATTGACAGACTTTCCTGTGAAGCACAACAGTTAAGCCACCTCGGACAAGGCAGACCTACTGGACTCATACAGATCTAGCCGGACTCTTGTGCAAACCTTGCAACACAAAGTACTTTCATTTACCTTACAGCCCTGGAAAATGCCACACACAACCATCACCATATCATCAGCAAGGACAAGTGGAGATCCTTCAGATAGGGCAGAGGCACCAAAACACACGACATCAAGGAGCTCATCAGCATTGTGAGTGAACTGACAGCAGATCTCCATCCAAAAGACACCCCACCCTTGCAAGGCAGATCACATCCCTTGCAACTTTCGACCACTGCAAGCTCATGGCCATACATGGCAGCCTTGGCACACAGAGGCAGACAGCACTATTATCCACGTGACAAACCCCCTCAGGTTCTGGACTCCCGTCAGCAACAAATACACCACCTGGCTCATGTGCACCATCCACTCTGGCTCTCCATCAGGCCCATTCCCACACAACATCTCAACCACATCATTCCCCATCCTTGAAGCCCACGTCCAGGGTGTTCTGAATGTCTCATTTGAGTTTGCCACATTCCATGGGAGCTGGAGGCATGCAGAGACCCAGGCCCTTCTTCAACAATGGATGGCAGTACCGCAGGATCTCCAAGAACATCACCCTGCTTCCCTACCCAGCAAATGTCATCAGGAAGACACTCAACGAGCGACTGACAAACTTCCTAGGCGCAAACAGCTCCAGGCAACCGGCACCAGAACATCTTCCACCATAATCACACCGCTGTAACCGCCATCATTGCCACCACCAACGACAACTTAGCCCTACTCAACAATGGTGAGACCACCCCCCTTGACCTCTCAGCGGCATTGTACACCATGTGCTACCACACTGTCAGCTCACACATCTCCCACACTGGTATCCAGAGGAGGGCCTAGTATTAAATCACCAAGTAGCTCACCAGCAAGGCCCAGGGACTCGGCCTCCACCCTGCAGCATGTAGTACACTGGGGTCATGTGGCCCATGCCCCAGGGCTAATCTCTCAGCGTGACGATCTTCAATGTCTCCATGACCCCCCTCTCCACCATCACATGCGCACACGACCTCATCATCATCTCGTATGCCATTGACACCCAGCTGCTCCTCAACCTCACCAAAGACCCAGCCATTGCCAGATCCAACCTTCAAGAAGGCATGAGATCCGTTGACGAATGGCTGACCATCAGCCACCTGAGGCTGGACTTGGACAGGAATGAGGTCATCATCTGAGGATTGTCCCCTTATGGCTGGGTCAACTCCTTGTGTCCCACTGGCCTGGGCACCGCACCAGCACCCAGTGGCAACGCAAGCATGCTCGTGTTCATCATGGACTCATCGCTCACAATTACCATGCAATTCAACACCATCTGTACCTCATGCTGCAACACCCTCCGCATGCTGCAAATGATCCACAGATAGATCCACTCCAAAGCAGGACCGACCGTCCCCCAGGTCCACGACACCAGCCGGGTCAACTACAGCAACGCACTCTATGGAGGAACAGCAGCAAAACTGCAGGAGAAGTTGTCCACATCCAGGGTGCATCCGCACACCTCATCTTCAACATCCCCCGCCCCAGCCACATCACCGTCCACCTGAGATAGCTAGAATGGCTCACTGTCTGCTGCAGGATCACCTTCAGACTCCTGAACCACACTCAGGAGGCAGTCCACAACCCCAGACCCAAAACCGACCTTGGACGTCTGTCATCCAACACCCCGTTGGCCCAACTTCGTGCAACCCACCTTGCCCTGGCCACCATTCATCACATCCACAGAACAACTGCATGTAGGAGATAGTTCTCCCACCTCGCAAAACAGACCTGGGACTCACTCCCCAGGCACCTCAACATGACCCATGACATATACACCTTCATGATACTCTGGCAAATTGGTCTGTCGGAGCAATATTACTTTACTCTTGAATTCTCCCCCTTAAACACTTTTTCTGGTATGTTAGTCTATCGACCACCTGGCGCCCTCAGCAATTTTATCACCAATATAACGGACACAGTTGCCGACTTAGTGTTGTCTTCAGCAAATTTTACTCTGCTAGGAGACCTGAACCTGCATTTGGATGTCCCACTTGACGCAGATGCCAATAGCCTTCGATCTAATCTGCAGGCTATGGACCTGCTACAGAAAGGCTTTCAACCGACGCATATCAGGGGCCATCTTCTAGATCACATTTACAGTAATCTAGAGAGCCTAACCGTGGAGACACCTATACCACTACCCTGGACCGATCACTTTTTGGTACCTTTTTCTTGGTCTACCGGCAGCTTTTCTATGTCACACTCCCACAATAAGCGCTGGGGAAGAAAATGGGCTTCACTTCCACTTGCTAAATGGAAACTAGCTCTCATTGATCAGCCAGCCCCGGAGGTGACTAACCCCGACACAGCCACTGTCAATTTTGACAATTGGATCTCCAGCACCCTCGATCTAGTCCTTCCAAAGGAATCTTTGCATCTAATAAATAGACCCAAAGTTGCTCCCTGGTACTCGCCTGCTCTCAGGTCTAGGAAACAACTCTGTCGCAAACTAGAGAGAGCCTGGAGACAAGAACATTCTCAATCTAAAAAAGTGGAGTACCGAGCTGCTATAAAGCTCTACAAAAGTGAAATTAAATCTGCCCAAGCTCAGTTTTATGAATCAAAAATTCGTTTAGCTGCCAATTCTCCTAAGGAAATTTTTAAAATTGCTAAATCCTTAATCACTCCCCCCCCCCCTGAGCGTCAGTCACTTGACGGCGCAAAAACCCGTTGCAATAACTTAGCAATTTTCTTCTCCCAGAAGATTTCAACTATCTATTCCTCTTTCTCCATAGCTGGTGGGAACTTGGAGCCTACCACCACAATGGACCCTGACACGATGACTTCTTGCCTGTTGGACAAATTCCCCCTTCTAGACTCCTCCTCATTGGATGGAATAATCCCTAAAGTCACCTCGGGTTCCCCTAACGACCCAGCACCTCCTCAGACTCTTATCAAAGTAATCAACGTCATCCGTCCTGCCATCCTGGATGTCCTCAATGCTTCCATTGCTTCGAATTCTGTCCCAGTCCAATGGAAGTGTGCGATGGTTAGGGCACTTCTGAAAAAACCCACCTTAGATCAGAACTATTTGGCCAACTTTCGCCCTATCTCCCTACTTCCTTGGATGAGCAAACTTCTTGAGAGACACATTAATAACATCTTAGTGGACTATTTAGAATCTAATAGCCTACTATGTGTCTCTCAGACGGGTTTCCGCCCTCAGCATGGAACTGAAACTGCCCTTATAGCAGTAACAGAAGAGACTAGAGCGGTGCTGGACCAGGGAGGAAAAGCAGCCATCATACTACTCGACCTCAGTGCCGCGTTCGACACTGTCAACCATGCCATCCTATTACATCGTTTGAAAGGCATGGGTGTGTCGGGCGCGCCCCTGGAATGGCTGACTTCCTTCCTGGATGAGCGTTTCTTTCAGGTGTTCGAGGGTGAGACGATCTCAGCCAAGCAACCACTCAGTTGTGGGGTTCCGCAGGGTTCGTCCCTGAGCCCCACTCTTTTTAATGTTTATATGCAACCTCTAGCAAATATAGTTCAGCCCTTTGGTGTGCGTATCGTCACCTACGCAGACGACACCCAACTGGTGGTCTCTTTGGACCACTCGGAGGGGTCATCTAACACCCTGGGTCTGTGTCTAGAGGCTGTTGCTGAGTAGATGCATGCGTCTTGTCTTAAACTTAACGGGGAGAAGACGGAGATCATGTTATTAGGTAATTCCTTACCGAACGCTTTGGCCTCTATTTGGCCTACATGCCTTGGCAATCCTCCCCTCCCTAAGCCCCAGATAAAGAGCCTTGGAATCTGGCTTGACAGGGCGCTTGATTTCTCGGTCCAAGCCACCAAGACTGCCTCAACTTGTGCTGGGTTAATGAAAATGCTCCGCAAGGTTCTTCCTTTGCTCCCTTTCCAGGCGAGGAGAGTCATGGTTCAGGCCCTGATTCTCTCTCGCCTGGATTACGGGAACGCCTTATATTTGGGCGCCCCTGTAGCGGTGACCAAAAGGCTCCAAGTCACCCAAAACTGTGCCGCCCGGCTATTGTTTAATATTCCTCGTTGGCAATCAGCTAAGAAAGCCCTTAAGGAGCTTCATTGGCTCCCAATGACTGCCAGAGCTCAGTTTAAGGCGATGTGCATAGTGCACAAATCTTTTCATCGAACAGGCCCTGCCATCTTGTTCCCCTTTGTAGTGCCTTACGTCCCTTCCAGAGCCCTTCGTTCCGGCTCACTGCACTTAGTAACTCCAACAAAGGTTATCAAAGCCCGTTGGGGCGGTCGCTCCTTCTCACACTCTGCCGCCAAACTATGGAATTCCCTTCCTGTGAGTATTAGACAGATCAACAATAGGATGGCATTCAGGAAAGTCCTAAAAACCCATTTGTTTGCGAAAGCGTGCTAATGTACCTTGGAGCTCGTAATAGTAATTGCTGAAGCGCGACGAGGCCTCCGGGTAGTTACGCGCTATATAAATATATTTTTTCATTTCATTTCATTTCAATATTGCAAGCCCCCCCTCAGCAGCTTGAGGCCATCATGGGTGAGTATTGGGCTCCATGTCTGTATTTGGTGATACATTGTTACCCATGTGTGTCCTCGACCGGACTCAGATCCAAGTGTATGCATGGCTGGAGTTAGTTCCACACCCAGGCATACTTTGACATATCCCCACACGTATGTTGTGGACTCATGCTAAATGACTGCAACATCAAATTACAACTATATATTTTTTTATTATAGGTCTGGGGCGTGATTTGTGCACAGAAAAAGGTGCAATACAGGGACCATAGAATCCAAAGTTCGCAGGGGGAGATGGGATCCTTGGCATTTGAAGTCATCAGAGTCCAGGCCACAGTATTTGGCATCATTGGTCAGACTGTGACCAGCAAGTCCTTGTGGCAGATGATGTCAGTCAAAGAGGTGATGCTGTCGCACATGGAGGCCAGGTGCCACGCCAGGTGACCTGGGAGATGTGGATGGTCCACTGCCTCTCACGGTCTTTTCCGTGGACGACCCACCTTCCTCCGGGGACCCTCAGATGCAGGCCTTGATGATGCTTCGGACGCTCCGTCGGACGAATCCTCCTCCTCCTCCCTCCCTGTGGCTGGTGGTGGTCTTCGCCTGGTGGCACAGGGAGGGTTGCCCATGTTGTCGGCGATCTGACGGAGTGAATGGCTTATGACCCTTTGCACCGCCAGGTGCTCAGCCAGTCTTGCCTCCATCCGTCCTTGGTGTTCTTGTCGACTGGCGTATTGCTCGGCCTGCTAGTTCTTAATCTCTCTGAGGGTCACCACTAACTGGCTGAACTCCCTGGTGTCATGCCGGTATTCGTCCATGATGTTGTCTATGTGTGACATACCGGTCCCTTCAGCTGGCTGGTCAGGTTCTCGCCTCCGCCTGCCTCCACTCCCACCACCCCTGCCCACATGAGCCTGGGCTGCCCATGTGGGCACATCGGGTCTACGGGTCCCCTGAGTGATGGCAGTGGCAGTGTTGTCTGACTCCTCCTGGGTGCCCGGTGCACCTTGTCCCTCCTGGTCAGATTGGCTTAGGTGTTCACTGCCGGCAGGGCTCCTCGGTGTCTCCTGGGATGTGGCAGGAATGGGGGTGGTGGTTGGCGCAGATGTTCCCGAACCAGGTGTTGCAGGGGCTTGGACACCAGAGGGTCCAGGTCGGTCGGGGTCATCCGTGGAGTGTTGAGAGGCATCACTGCCGGTGGGATCAGGTTCCTCCCGAGCATGGGACTGTGATTGTTCACCCCCATTGTTGGGAGGAGAATCATCACGTTGCACTGTGTGTGAGAGACAGACAATGTTAATGCTGTTTCATGCAACATCCATGTTTCATACACATTCAAGTTGGCACTGTTCCTCCAGGTAGTTGTATGTGCCTAGCATTCTCCTCGATGTTCACTTGTGGATGGGTATGTTGCAGGGGACAGATTGAAATATTCTCCTGAGTCTTTGACATGTAGATTTTTGGCTTGGATACTTCTTCGGCTATGTATTGGTGTTGTTGTGTTACATGTTTGTTGTGGCAGTGGGTAAATCCATTGCCTGTCCTGGGGGTGTCTGCTTGTCTAAGGGGTGTGTGTGACAGGGCCTGCTGGTGGGTGTAGTGTGATTTGGCACTGGGGCTCCCAGGTGATGTAGCTGTCCCCCCATGGAGCATGCTGCCATGACAGTGAGTGTAAGTTCCTGTCCTAGATTTCTGACCTTGTTTTCTTGTTGTTTGTGTTTGCACTGGTCACAGGATGGCCTTGTGCTGCCTACACCCGGGCCAAGTGTCAGCTATCTTGTCAGTACTTTCCCAATCCTTGTGCATTGCGCATGGTGCATGGGTATGTACCTGGGCCATATGGGATGAGGGCAATTGTGTCTGATTTTGAGTTCAACAATGCGTTTTGTGACACCAACCCTTCCAGCATACAGGACATCCATTCTTGAGTTGGTGCTTCGTGTTGCATGGGACATAGCATGGCCTTGCTTTCTCAATGGGGCATACACATGTTATTGGCATTAGAGTTGTTTTTGACTGTGGTTGTGGCCGGTGAGGGCTTGGGGGTAGTTGCGTGCATTTTGTGTAGTTGGGGTGTGGATTCCATTACCCCCATGTTACGTAAGTTGTTTGTGTACTCACCAGGCTCTGGAAGTCCTTGACGTCCATGTACTCCCACCGGCGGAAGCAGGGCCATCACCTTATCCTCCCAGGGATGGAAATGTACTGGTCTGCGGGTCCACCCCCTCCAGTGATGTTGCTCTGGGCGTAGTCGTCATTCATTTTTCGCTTGACCGCCCTCCGCAGATCGTACCACCTGGCTTGGCATTCAGTCCTGGTCCTTCTGATGGGTGCAACAGCATTCACCCTATCGACGATCCTCTGCCACAGGCTTGATTTTTCGGCTATGCTGGTCTGTCTGACCAATGTTCCAAACAGCTGTGGCTCGACTCTGATGACTTCATTGACAAGGATCTCCAGCTCCTCCCTTGTAAACTTTGGATTCTTGTCTGTTGGCATGGTGTGGGGTGAGGGTGTAGATGGTTGTGGGTGTGTGGGTGTGAATGTGAGGTTGTGTATCTGAATGTGAAGAGGGGGTATGTGTGAAGGAGGTTGTGTGAAGGTGTATATGTTAAGGTGGATGGGTGCAGCTGTTGGTGTGTGCTCTCTAGCTGCAGTGAGTCTGTTGCAAAGGCTCATGGTTTGTGTGTGTGGGCCCTTTTTATTGGTCCATTTGTGGGTGGGCCTCAGTTTGAATTTTTGGTGGGTGTGTTATAAGAGGTGGTTGTGAGTTTGCCCCTCTGTTTGCCTGTTTAGATGTGGCCAGGTCAGTCATTTCCATGTTTTGTGCACTGTAGACGTGTTTTGTGGTGTTGTGCGAGTCGAATAGACCCTCCTTGTGCTGTTTTACATTGCCTATGTATGGTGCGTACATACGCGATGATGTTGTTGTGAGGTGCGTACATACGTGATGTTGGGGTACACACCGTACATACGCGATGATGTTGTTGTGAGGTGCGTACATACGTGAGGATGTTGTTGTGGGGTGCGTACATACGCGATGTTGGGGTACGCACCGTACATACGCGATGATGTTGTTGTGAGGTGCGTACATACGTGAGGATTTTGTTGTGGGGTGTGTACATACGCAATGTTGGGGTACGCACCGTACATACGCGATGATGTTGTTGTGAGGTGCGTACATACGTGAGGATGTTGTTGTGGGGTGCGTACATACGCGATGTTGGGGTATGCTCCGTACATACGCGATGATGTTGTTGTGAGGTGCGTACATACGTGAGGATGTTGTTGTGGGGTGCGTACATACGCGATGTTGGGGTACGCACCGTACATACGCGATGATGTTGTTGTGAGGTGCGTACATACGTGATGATGTTGTTGTGGGGTGTGTACATACACGATGTTGGGGTACGCACCGTACATGCGCGATGATGTTGTTGTGAGGTGCGTACATATGTGAGGATGTTGTTGTGGGGTGCATACATACGTGATGTTGGGGTACGCACCGTACATACGCGATGATGTTGTTGCGAGGTGTGTACATAAGTGAGGATGTTGTTGTGGGGTGCGTACATATGCGATGTTGGGGTACGCACCGTACATGCGCGATGATGTTGTTGTAAGGTGCGTACATACGCGATGTTGGGGTACGCACCGTACATATGCGATTATGTTGTTGTGAGGTGCGTACGTACGCGATGTTGGTGTACGCAACGTACATACGCGATGATGTTGTTGTGGGGTGCGTACATACGCGATGTTGGGGAACGCACCATACATACGCAATGATGTTGTGATGTTGGGTATGCACCGTACATACGCAATGATGTTGTTGTAAGGTGCGTACATATGCATGGGGAGCCTGTATGACTCGTACCCCTGTATGACTCATTCCCCGGGAACTACTTTTCCCAGGATACGAGTCGTACACAGTTTGCTTTGTAGCGGATAAAGTCATTCCCCGTGTATGGGACGTTTTCCATACGAATCCTAAATCGGAAAGCCGGTCCGGATCGTACTTGTACGGTTGGACTGTATTTTTAGGCTTCGTACGGAAAAGTGTCCGGGTTCATCTCGTACAACTTTTCCCAATTGAATTCGTACGGATCTGGCCGATCCGTATGTATTTTTTCCCGTACGAATCGTACTTCACGGGTGGGACGGGACTTGTACGATTCGTACTGGAAAAAATACGGATACGAGTCATACGGAAAAAAAAACTACAGGATCGGAATCGGCCCCTAAATAGGCAAAATATTACAGATTTATGTCATCAGCTAGAGGCAGATCTTCTGGCTCCCAATTGAAATCTCATGTCAATAATACCAATAGTGAAAATAATGGCAGAACTCCATTTTCTGGCTACAAGATTATTCCAATACACAGTTGCAGTGCCTGGTGAAATGTCACAACCACATTTCAGTGGTGTGCTACAAGACGTTCTTTCTTCAAGGATGAGACAAATAAACAGCTTCATACAGTTACCACAAAATTAGGACTTTGCCTATGTGAAGGGAGATTTGTATGATTTGGGTTGATCTAGCACGTGTGGTTAGATCTATTTAAGCAGCACAAGTTGCCTTGGTGGCAACAATTAATGGAAAACAAGTCTAATGCAATCTTAAAACCTACAATTCAATCATAGTGCAAGTTGTCTTCAAACAATATATGTACATCCATGGTGTATGTGTCTTTCACAGAATCGACTCACATTCTGCTTGTACTTCGCTACAGCAGTACATACTGCAAATGTTACAACATTTAAATGTCCAAATGAAGATGACATAGTGATGAAATCACAAACAGATCAAAACTAAAAGAATACTTTTGGATTACATTGCAAAGATAAACAAGGTAAAAACACAGTAGTCAATTTATCAAACTTAAATCAATAAACATCTTTGCACAGGATATACTTTAACTTGCCCTTTTCAAAAAATGTCTAGCACAGACTTTTATACTCATTAGATTCAAAGTTGGTTTTAAATTAAGTGTAATAATATGTGAATATATATTTAAACGCAAGTGAAGTTGTCAATACAATCTTGACATACATCAGTTATGTCATCTTCATCACTGTCATCTTCATTTGGTATTTCAACAACATCAATTTGTGGCTCATCATTGTTTCCTTCCTCTGCAATGCATGGGATGTTCCATTGCAGGGCTATGTTATGTAACATGCAGCATGCTATGGCAATTTTGTACACCTTATTCGGTGAGTAGAGGAGGGCTCCACTGGTCCTATCCAGACATAGAAATCTCACTTTTAGGAGCCCATTCTTCCATGGGTCTCATTTAAGCACCCTTCTCCTGGCATTGCTGAATTCCTCAGTGATGCTAACAACCATGGTTGGTTAGGATAAACTGAATCTCCTTTATGAAAACAAAACAAATTGAGGCAAATTAATAAATACTGTTGTGATCATTAAACTTGAATTTAACAGAAACATATACTGACAAAATTGTACTTTCCAACAAGCCAGGCCCTCCCAGGTCCAAGTTGTGAGATTTTCAGGGTTATGGTCAAAACATGTGCTGATCCTGGAAAACAAACACACTTGTGATGTACAAATCTTGTAAGCACACAACGTGCACATTGATTGAATGGAAGTTTTCTAGATTGCCAAAGACTTGTTCTTTGTCGTGTGGTGGCACCAAGGCAATATGTGCACCATCAATTGCTACAACCACATGTAGTAGGTGACCCAAAGCATAAAAATGTCTGTTCACAGTGGCAAAATAATTTCATGGAAAATATATGAAGATATTGATGTGTCTATTCATTTAAAGAAATAACCTTTTGCAGCATTCCACTGAATGTTGGTTGTGATATTCCACCAGATACAAAACAGTCTATTGTGATCCTGTGGTTGCAAAATGGAGACCTGCCATTATTTCACTATTGGTGTTATTGCTGTGTGATTCCAATTAAGAGGCAGAAGATCTGGCTCCAGCTGATGACCTAAATCAAAAATAGTTTGCCTATTTATTCAGAATTTTTGGATTATATCCGATTCTTCTATGGTGGCAAGGTCGGGAAATGATCTCATAACTTGAGGCCATCATCTTATCACTCTCCCTGGGTTCTATGTCTCCATTTAAAAGATGAATAATTGTTATACATTTTGCAAACATATTTTTGAAGTAAAACACACATTTCAATATTTTCCAAAAATTCTTGTTTTTACATTATTTTACACAACATTTATTTTTGATTATTCTTTTTAAAATGTGTTTTTGACATGTCTATTTTAAAAAAGGAATGTCTAAATAAAACATTTTAAATGTATTATTTACACATTATTTTATTTAATCAGAAATTTTGAAATTCCGTCAACAGAAGTATAAACAAAACCACTCAACCCATCTCATTTAACCACAGTAACCCACTACATAATCCATTTTTAGCAAAATAAAGAAATAACATTACCATTTTGGATTTGTAAACAAACAATCCACCATTTTGAATGGTAGTGACATACTTAAGATTCACCAACACACTATTTAACAATCTAAAATGGCGGATGCATGCGCTTGCCATCAGAACATTTCGAATTAGATGAACGTTGGCAGAAGTTGATGGAGTAGTAATTGTGAAACTACATGACGGAAACAGTTGTAAGCTAACGTGTGTGAAAGTAATTTACGAAAGCCAATGGATACGTGTGGTTCTATTTACGATCTTGCATGTAATGTAGATACACTCAGCATTAAAAAAAAAGGTCATGGACTTCTAACAGTGCTACCAAGTACATCTTCTCAACCGTTGCTGCTGTTTCGAACTTTGGGAGCTACAATGCAAAGCAGGAGACAGGGCCCCAGACGTCTTGCCAACTGAGCTGGAGATGCTGGCTAATGAGGTCCTGCTCCAGTACAGCAAGTTGCATGGCTTACCAGAGGAACAGGTCCATGTTTAGAAATACAATTTAATTATGACTAACTTCTTTTCAATTAAGCACAGGCTAGAATCTCCCTTTTAGTTCATGAGGGAAGTGTAGTGAATGAAGTAAAGTTTCTGTTTATTGTAAGTTACATATAACAATTATTGTGTGTAAATGTAAACACATTTAAATTATACAACGCCACCACATTAGTATGGGATGTGTGTTCGACTACCTTTTTTGGTGTGTATTTATATATATATTCACTGAAAGAACCATCAGTGATGTCAAGGTGAGCAGTCTAAATATCGAGTTTTAAATTTCGAACTACAAGTATATCGAGTTGGAAATATCGTAGGTAAAGAATATCGAAGTCAAGAATATCGATGGACAGAATATCGACCCCAAGGTAAGTATTATCGAAGTTAATAATATCGAAGTCATTAATATAGATATAAGTAATATCGTAATCAAAAATTTCGATGTCAAGAATATCGATATTTTATTAGTGTAATGTATTTTAATATGTATTTTATTTGTATGTTAAAGACTATTGTAATGTATTTTAATACATTTAAAAATAAATGTTTAGAGATTAATAATTATGTAAAATATAATTTAGCGTTTTAGTGTCAGAGCGGGTTGTGGGTTTATAGGGGAATAGGGTGGGAAGTAATTTAATTATAATTAATTAATTAATATGTATTGTTTAATTGGTATTTATGATTAATTAATTGTTAATTAATTACTAATTGTTAATTAAATATATTAATTGATTAATTAATTGTTAATTAATTATTAATTGTAAATTAATTTTATTTATTGGTTAATTATATAAGTTATAATTAGTTTAATATTAATATTTTTTTTATTGGTATTGTTAATTAATTAATTGTTAATTACTAATTAATTGGTGATTTAATTTTATTAAGTGATTAATTGATGATTAAATTTATTATGTGAATTTGTATGTGTAGTGGGTTGTGGGTTTATAGGGGAATAGGGTGGGATGTAATTAAATTCAAATAATTACTGATAATTTTTATTTATTTGTAATTAATAATAATTAATTGTTAATTAATTATTAATTGGTATTTAATTGTTATTAGTACGTTAAATATAGTAAATATAAATAATGTATTATTCCATTTTATTTGTTGTTATTGCTAATTAATGTATTGTTAATTAATAATTAATTTGTGAATAATTGTAATTTGGTAATTAATATGTATAAATTTGTAAATAATAAGTATATTAATTATAAAGAATGTATTAAGAATTGTAAATAATAGATACACTGATATTTAAATGTATTGTGTATTTTGTATGTGTAGTGTGTTGTGTGTTAAAGGGGGAATAGTGTGGGATGTAATTTAAAGTTATTTATATAAATACTTATTTTAAATAATTGGTATTTAATAATATATATTTTGTAAATTAATTATTAATATGCTATTTTTTTTATAACTAATTATTTAATTGGTTATTATGTTTATAGAATCCCTATGCTATCCAGTGCTTTCCCAACTGTTTTACTATCTGGAGTTGGAATAGTAATTTTTAACCCTACGCTATCCAGCGCTTTCCCTACTGTTTCACTTACTGGAGTGGGAATAGTAATTTGTACCCCTACGCTATCCAGCGTTTTCACTACTGTTGCACTCTCTGGAGTGGGAATAGTAAGTTTTTACTCCTACGCTATCCAACGCTTTCCCTTCTGTTGGACTCACTGGAGTGGGAATAGTAATTTTTACCCTTACGCTATCCAACGCTTTCCCTACTATTGCACTCTCTGGAGTTGGAATAGTAATTTTTACCCCTACGCTATCCAACGCTTTCCCTACTGTTGCACTCTTTGGAGTTGGAATAGTAATTTTTACCCCTACGCTATCCAGCGCTTTCCCTACTGTTTCACTTACTGGAGTGGGAATAGTAATTTGTACCCCTACGCTATCCAACGCTTTCCCTACTGTTGCACTCTCTGGAGTTGGAATAGTAATTTTTACCCCTACGCTATCCAGCGCTTTTCCTACTGTTGCACTCTCTGGAGTTGGAATAGTAATTTTTACCCCTACGCTATCCAGCGCTTTCCCTACTGTTTCACTTACTGGAGTGGGAATAGTAATTTTTACCCCTACGCTATCCAGCGCTTTTCCTACTGTTTCACTTACTGGAGTGGGAATAGTAATTTGTACCCCTACGCTATCCAGCGTTTTCACTACTGTTGCACTCTCTGGAGTGGGAATAGTAATTTTTACCCCTACGCTATCCAACGCTTTCCCTACTGTTGCACTCTTTGGAGTTGGAATAGTAATTTTTACCCCTACGCTATCCAGCGCTTTCCCTACTGTTTCACTTACTGGAGTGGGAATAGTAATTTTTACTCCTACGCTATCCAACGTTTTCCCTACTATTGCAGTCTCTGGAGTTGGAATAGTAATTCTTTTCCCTACGCTATCCAACACTTTCCCTACTGTTGCACTCTCTGGAGTGGGAATAGTAATTTTTACCCTTACGCTATCCAACGCTTTCCCTACTATTGCACTCTCTGGAGTTGGAATAGTAATTTTTACCCCTACGCTATCCAAGGCTTTCCCTACTGTTGCACTCTTTGGAGTTGGAATAGTAATTTTTACCCCTACGCTATCCAGCGCTTTCCCTACTGTTTCACTTACTGGAGTGGGAATAGTAATTTGTACCCCTACGCTATCCAACGCTTTCCCTACTGTTGCACTCTCTGGAGTTGGAATAGTAATTTTTACCCCTACGCTATCCAACGCTTTCCCTACTGTTGCACTCTTTGGAGTTGGAATAGTAATGTTTACCCCTACGCTATCCAACGCTTTCCCTACTGTTGCACTCTTTGGATTTGGAATAGTAATTTTTACCCCTACGCTATCCAGCGCTTTACCTACTGTTTCACTTACTGGAGTGGGAATAGTAATTTGTACCCCTACGCTATCCAACGCTTTCCCTACTGTTGCACTCTCTGGAGTGGGAATAGTAATTTTTACCCCTACGCTATCCAACGCTTTCCCTACTGTTGCACTCTTTGGAGTTGGAATAGTAATTTTTACCCCTACGCTATCCAGCGCTTTCCCTACTGTTTCACTTACTGGAGTGGGAATAGTAATTTGTACCCCTACGCTATCCAACGCTTTCCCTACTGTTGCACTCTCTGGAGTTGGAATAGTAATTTTACCCCTACGCTATCCAACGCTTTCCCTACTGTTGCACTCTTTGGAGTTGGAATAGTAATTTTTACCCCTACGCTATCCAGCGCTTTACCTACTGTTTCACTTACTGGAGTGGGAATAGTAATTTGTACCCCTACGCTATCCAACGCTTTCCCTACTGTTGCACTCTCTGGAGTTGGAATAGTAATTTTTACCCCTACGCTATCCAGCGCTTTTCCTACTGTTGCACTCTCTGGAGTTGGAATAGTAATTTTTACCTTTACGCTATCCAACGCTTTCCCTACTATTGCACTCTCTGGAGTTGGAATAGTAATTTTAACCCTACGCTATCCAACGCTTTCCCTACTGTTGCACTCTTTGGAGTTGGAATAGTAATTTTTACCCCTACGCTATCCAGCGCTTTTCCTACTGTTGCACTCTCTGGAGTTGGAATAGTAATTTTTACCTTTACGCTATCCAACGCTTTCCCTACTATTGCACTCTCTGGAGTTGGAATAGTAATTTTAACCCTACGCTATCCAACGCTTTCCCTACTGTTGCACTCTTTGGAGTTGGAATAGTAATTTTTACCCCTACGGTATCCAACATTTTACATTCTGTTGTTTTTGTTGGAGTTGGACTAGTAGTTTTATTGTGTCTGATATTTGATATGTTTTGTATTATTTTTGCTATTGTAATATATCATTAATAATAAAAATTATTCACATTGAAAATATTGATTATTATTTGCTCTATGTAATTAATAAATATTTATTAATGTTAATTTTTTTATGTGTATATATGTATTGGTAATTTTTAAAAACATTTAATAATTTATACGTTACAGAAATTATTAGTAAAATTAATTATTAAGTAAGTATATATATTATATATTATATGTATATGTTTAATTAAAGTTTTATTAAATTATATATATTAATTATACATTTTAAATATTATACAATATATTTAATTATGTTTATTTAATTTCTAAGTATAATTTGGTTTATTTTACATATA
Organism: Triturus cristatus; assembly: GCF_964204655.1. Taxonomy (NCBI): domain Eukaryota; kingdom Metazoa; phylum Chordata; class Amphibia; order Caudata; family Salamandridae; genus Triturus; species Triturus cristatus. The sequence goes on along the minus strand of NC_140588.1, from coordinate 850,476,482 downwards.
TTTTTAAAGTAAAAAAAAACGATATTTTTAATAACGATATTTTTGACATCGATATTTAATTTTCGATATTTTTGTACTTACCATGTTGTAGATAGGATGTCGATATTCTTGACATCGATATTTTTGTTGCGATATATTTGTAGGTCGATTTTCTGTCTGTCGAAATTATGTCATACAACCAAATGTCAATAGTGATGTCAATGAGCATGTCATGAGTGATGTAATATGTGATGTCATCAGCACTGCATTGCGGGGGCGCGAGTTATAGTTAGGTCTACTAACTATAACGGCCGAATTTCTATGGTTTTATACAAGTGAAATATCCAACTAACTATAACGTCCCTGAAACCTATGTTTTTTTCAGTAAATTTCTAAGGTTTTTTAAATGCTAATTTCTAACTATAACATGCCTGAAACCTATGGTTTTTTCAGTGAATTTCAAAGATTTTTTAAATTCTAATTTCTAACTATGCCTACAAAGGTAGGACATGTGAAGAAAGAGGAAGAAAAGCGCAAAAAGAAGCAAGACAAATGCAGAAAGAGGCAACAGAAGTCCAGAAAGATGAAGAAAAGTGCAGGAAGAAGAAGAGATGTGGGAAGACACCCTCAAAGGTATGGTGGGTGGAGCACTATTTAACGATACCTTTAGGCAAGACCCATTTGTAGATATTAAGTTAGGTCAGGAACAGACATTACACTGTGTTCTGCTTAATGTGCGGTCTGTTAATAAAAATAAATACCAGATCGCGGACCTGATTGATAATACCTCTCCTGATATAGTCTTCCTGACTGAGACCTGGACCGACAACGCTTCCGGTCCAGATTGGAATGTAGCACTTCCCAAGGGCTATGTCGTTACTGCACAGGATAGGGTAGGAAAGAGGGGGGGAGGTATAGCGATCGTTCCTCGGGACCACCTGAAAATGCAAATAGAAACTATCTCTGATCTACCTGCAGAAGCATTTTACTTCACCATATACTTAAGTAATCTTTTTAAGTTCCAGGGACTTTTGGTCTATCGTCGACCGGGGTCCAAGACCTCTTTTTCACAAGCACTAATGAATCATCTTGAATCCCGTGTTGATCCCCAGCCTTTTAATATTCTTGGCGATTTTAACTATCACTTAGAACTAACTAACCAGGAAACTTCTCGATAACCTAGCAGCTTTTGGCTTTAGCCAATTAGTAAATGAGCCTACCCACCAAGCAGACCATACCCTAGATGGCATATTTGCTAACAGCATAGTTATGGATCTGGCCAGACTTATCGCTCTTCCCTGGTCAGACCATAAACCCCAACCCCATCCAAAACCATTAAAGGTAAAGACCAGACAATGGTCCAGGATCCAAGCCGACAGTTTAAATATGGCCCTCGGCCAATCCCCTCTTCTGCTTAGTACGGATAACACTGAGGCAGCTCTTGCTTTCAACAAATGGCTCGCAACAGCAGCTGATGGGGTTGGCCCTGAAAAACGGATAACTGTTAGGAGATTAAAACCCTCCGCTCCATGGTGTAGTTCAGAGCTCAAAGCCCTAAAGTTTGTATGTAAAAAGGTTGAGCGCCTTTGGAGAGTGGATTATAGCCCAGACAAGAAAACGGGCTATAATTGTGCTCTTCAAAAGTATAGAGACGCAATAATTGCTGCTAAAAGATTGTTCTAAAAGATTGTTCTACACCAACAAGATTGAGGAAGCAGGCAACTCCACTAAATAGCTTTTCAAAACAGTAACCTCAGACCACAGACCCTACCACCGAGCCAGCGCCCCCCACCACCACCCTCCACACCTGGACCCCCGTCAGCACGGAAGACACCACCCACACGATGAACACCATCCACTCAGGCTCCCCAGCCGACCCCTCCTACACCACATCTTCAAGAAAGCGGACTCCATCATCGCACCCCAACTCCGGGACATCATTAACAACTCCTTTGCAACCGCCACCTTCTCGGAGAGCTGGAAGCACGCAGAGATCAACGCTCTCCTGAAGAAACCCACGCAGACCCCACTGACCTCAAGAACTTCCGCCCCATCTCGCTCCTCCCCTTCCCCACAAAAGTCATCGAGAAAACCGTCAACAAGCAGCTGACCGCCTTCCTCGAGACTAACGGCTCCCTCGACCCATCGCAGTCCGGATTCCGAGCGAACCACAGCACCGAAACCGCCCTCATCGCAGCAACCGACGACATCAGGACCCTGCTGGACAACGGGGAAACTGCCGCCCTCATCGACCTATCGGCTGCTTTCGACATGGTCTGCCACCGCACCCTGACAACCCGCCTCCACCACGCCGGAATCCAAGGAAAGGCCCTGGAATGGATCACCTCCTTCCTCTCCGACAGAACCCAAAGAGTCCGTCTTCCGCCCTTCCGTGCAGCAGCCATCAAGATCATCTGCGGCGTACCCCAAGGCTCCTCGCTCAGCCCCACCCTCTTCAATGTCTACATGAGCCCCCTCGCAGCCATCGCACGCAAGCACAACCTCAACATCATCTCCTACGCTGACGATACCCAACTGATCCTCGCCCTCACCAACGACCCCGCCACCGCCAAGGCCAGCTTCCAGGAAGGTATGAAAGACGTTGCAGAATGGATGAAGCTCAGTGGGCTGAAATTGAACTCAGACAAGACGGAAGTCCTCATCCTCGGCCCATCCATCTGGGACGACTCCTGGTGGCCCCCGGCTCTGGGCACCCCCCCAAGCCCACGGACCACACACGCAACCTGGGTTTCATCCTCGACTCCTCCCTCACGATGACCAGGCAAGTCAACGCCGTCACCTCTTCCTGCTTCAACACCCTCCACATGCTCCGAAAGATCTTCCGTTGGATCCCCACTGGAACCAGGAAGACGGTCACCCAGGCCCTCGTCACTAGCCGACTGGACTACGGGAACGCTCTCTACGCAGGGACCACTGCCAAACTTCAGAAAAGACTCCAGTGCATACAGAACGCATCTGCACGACTCGGCCTGGACATCCCCCGACACAGCCACATCTCCGCCCACCTGAGAGACCTGCACTGGCTCCCCGTCAGCAAGAGGATCACGTTCAGACTCCTCACCCATGCACACAAAGCTCTCCACAACATGGGTCCCGAATACCTCTACAACCGCCTCACGTTCTACACACATACCCTCCAGCTCCGCTCAGCCAGCCTCGCCCTCGCCGCCGTTCCACATATCCGCAGAACCACCACCGGAGGAAGATCCTTCACCTACCTAGCGGCCAAGACATGGAACACCCTTCCCACCCACCTACGACTGACCCAGGACCATCTCTCCTTCAGGAAGCACCTCAAGACCTGGCTCTTCGAGCAGTAGCGGCCCCACCCTCTCCCAGCGCCTTGAGACCCTCGCTGGTGAGTAGTGCGCTCTATAAATTACGTGACCCTACTTTCTAAACCACAACAGGCTAACACGTTCCAGCCTGATCAAGCTATGTGAAACAAATTAGCCACTTTCTTTCAGCATACGGTCCAACTTATTTACAACGACCTTTTGAAAATTGGCTTGAGCTCAGACAAGCGAGAGCACCCCTTGACCGAGAAAGGTTTAATGCATCCCAATCTGACGAACTTCCCAGCAATCACAAAGGAAGAAACATATAAACTTATTGCTGCTACAAAATCAGGTTTACCGAAAGACCGCTGTCCCCCCATGATCCTGCATCTTGCTGCAAATAGAATTGGAGATGAACTAACTCCTCTAATCGACCAAGTGTTGGAGTCAGGTAGCTATCCTTCCAGCTGGAAGAGAGCTATGATTAGGCCAATATTGAAGAAACCCACTTTAGATCCCTTTGAACCCAAGAACTACCGTCCTATTGCCGCTCTGCCCATTGCAGCCAAAATCTTGGAGAAATCAGTAAACAGGACACTGATGGATTATCTCGACACCCATAATTTGTTAGACTCCACGCAACAAGGTTTTCGCTCGTAACACTCCACGGAGTTAGCTCTGCTCGTAGCAGCTGAGGAGATCCGAGGCATAGTGGACAGAGGGGTTAGGGCTATTCTTGTCCTGTTAGATCTGTCAGCAGCCTTCGACACCGTGAATCACACGGTGTTAATACAGAGACTACAGGAGGTCGGTATCGAGGGCCCAGCTCTGTCCCTTCTCTCATCATTTTTAGAGGGAAGGGAGCAGAGTCTATATTGGGCGGCCTTCAGTCCGACAGTTTCCATATCCCGTGCGGGGTCCCTCAGGGATCAGCGCTGTCACCTACACTGTTTAACATCTATGTCATTCCTCTGGCCAGACTCATCAGGAAGCATGGTTTTGCCCTAGTGTCCTACGCGGACGATTCCCAGCTCATAATAGCGACGGCTAATCAGTCAGATGACACAGCCGCCAGATTTCACACGTGTCTTCTGGAAATCATGACCTGGATGAACCAGAGCTTCCTGAAGATTAATACTGACAGCGATCATTAAGTTTGGCTAGCGGCAATCCCTGTGGAACGACTCCTGGTGGCCCCTAAAGGCTGGCGAATGCCCCCGACCCGTGTCCAAGGTTAGAAACCTTGGTGTGTTGTTCGATTGTCAGCTAAATTTCTGGGCCCAGGTGAATAGCCTTGCCTCATCATGCTTCTTCTTAATAAAGACCCTGAGAAAGATCTTCCTTTTTATTACATCAGAACTACACAGGTCAGTGGTGATGGCTCTTCTGCTGTCCAAGCTTGACTATTGTAATGCCCTACTACTGGGGATAAACAAGGCCCAGTTGAATAGGTTACAATCATTGCAGAATGCCACCGCAAGACTGCTTCTGAACATCCCTAGATACCAATCCGTCTCGGCGGGAATTTGAACTTTACACTGGCTCCCTATACAACATCGTGTGGAATTCAAGTCGTTATGCCTGGTCCACAAAGCTGTCTTCTGGGGAGAAGCCAAAGACATCCTGAAAATGCTGATTCCCTATATTCCCAGCCGTGCCTTAAGATCTAGCACCCTGAGTTTTCTTTAGGTGAGCAGGATTAGGAGAGTTAGGTGGGGTGGAAGAGCCTTCTCAAACTGCGCTGCGAGACTTTGGAATAAGCTCCCTTTTCCCCTAAGATCTGTACCAAACCATTAATTCTCCAGGAAGGTCCTGAAGACATGGCTGTTTGCTTCAAGGTAGTTCTTGCTTAAGACTGATATACCCCCACATTTACCAGCTCCAAGACACTATGGCATTCGAGCGCTTTAAAAACCTATATCCTCTCCTATCCTATCCTAATAGAGGAATAGAAAGATGCTAAAAGACACTTAGAATACAGTGAAAACACCTACATACACTAGGGAACACTATACGTTGCGGTACCCCTGTGATTAGCATGACCTACTCTGTAAGGCCCTAGTACATAATAGGGCAGGGGGATTAAAACTACCTCTAAGTCAGAGGTGCAGAAATATGCTTCTTTAACTAGGTTGCATTTGCAGAGTGGTGGAGAAAGAGTGCTGGGCGTCCAACCATCTCTCTGGAATTCCGCTGCGTAGGACTTACAAGAGGTACGAGGAGCGATTCTTGGCCCCCAAACTCCCTCAGTACTAAATTGGACTTCATCCCCTATCCCGTAGTCTGCCACGAGGCACGTTTACAGAGTGGTAGAGAAAGGGGGCCATGGCCTCTGAAGACGTCTTAGCAATCCCACTGTGTGGGACTTACTGGAGGTAACAAGAGGGGTAGTTGGCCCCCAAGGACATCCTTGGGGGCCAACTTCCCAAACTATTACCTCCAGTCAGTCCCACACAGCAGCATTGGTAAGTACTCGTACCAGGCCACACCTTCTTTACCCACCACTCTACATATGCACTGCCTGGCATGCTCTTGGATGGGGATTGACGTCCCCTTCATTGCTGGGGGTCCTTTAGGGGCCAACTAGCCTACCTTTTACCTCCAGTAAGCCCCACACAGTGGGATTGGTGAAAGCTAGACAAAGGCCATGCCCCCTTTCTACACCACTCTGCAAATGTGCCCTCTGGCGTGTTCTAAGTTGGGGGATTAAGTCCCCTGGAGTCCTGAGGGTCCCTGGGGGTCCAACTAGCCCACCAGGTACCTCCAGTAAGTACCACAGAGGTGCGTTGCAGAGATGTGTTGAAAGGGGCATAGCCTGGACCACCTCTCTGCAACGCAGGCCTGTGGCGCTTACTGGATGAACCTGGTGGGCTAGTGGGCCCCCAGGGGCCCTCAGGATTGAAATGGAATTAATTCGCTAACTTAAAACGCGCTACAGGGCGTGTTTGACCATATGTCACCTCAGGCCCCGTCCCCTCCCTTCACCACTGTGCAAACGTGCCCTGTGGCGTGATTTAAGTTGGGGGATTAAGTCCCCTTGAATCCTGAGGGTCCCTGGGGTCCAACAAGCCCACCAGGTACCTCCAGTAAGCGCCACAGAGCTGCATTGCAGAGAGGTGTTAAAAGGGGTGTGGCCTAGACCTCTCTACAATGCAGCCCTGTGGCGCTTTCTGGGGGATACCTGGTGGGCTAGTTGGTCCTCAGGGGCTCTCATGATTCAAGGGGAATAAATTCCCCAATTTAAAACGCAGCACAGGGCACAAATGCAGAGTGTTGCTAGGAGGGGGCGGGGCCTCCAGCGCAATCGCGTTTTGGGCTGTGTGGCCACCCTTATTTTTCCTTTTTTTGGGCCCAAGGGACCCCATCTCCCAGGGCTTGACCCCCTTTAAAAAAAAAGATATATGAACGGGAAGGGGCTGTGTGGGCCTCCCTCCCGTGGTCAATTCCAGCCCCGGGGACCCCATCCCCCGGGGCATGGCCAAATGTATTTATTTTTCATGGAGGGGGCTGCGTGGCACCGCTCCTGAGGCCTCTATTGGGGGGCCGGCCTTTATTTTTTTATTTAATTTTTGGGGGAGGGGGGCCACTTGGCCACTTCTAGCCCGAAGAACCCCATCCCCCGGGGCAGGCCCAATCCATTAGGGACCGTCGGGGGAACCCCAATGCCTTCACGGTCCTGCCGGCTCACCGTGTCCTGCAGGAGCCGCCATTGCTTTTCCACATGGGGAGCTGCTGACATGCTCTCACTTCAATGAAGCAAAGCAGTTTGCGATGACAGGGTGGGAGCCACGCGGCTCCCGCCCTGTCATTGAAAACAGCAGGGTCCGGGGGGGGCATCCTGGGGGGGTGGCGGTCCCCAGGGCCATCAAGGGGTCCTAGAGGGGGGCTGTGCGGCCCATCCCAACATTGGCAAAGCCCCGGGAGGTGGTGGTCCCCGTGGTCCATTACGGACCCCCACATTTAAATACTTAGTACCCCGGGGAGGTAGCGATCCCTGGGGCGTGAGGAGGGGCTCGAGCCCCCCCACACAGGTTGTTTTCAATATTTTAAAAAAGCCCCTGGCTGGTGGTCCCAGGGGCTTGGTGAGGCCCTGGAGGCCCCCACACATTAAAAATAACAAGCCCCGGGGGACTGCAGGTGTGCCATGTGACCCACTTCAAATATTTAAGGGTGGCAGTCCCCAGGGCTGTGTGGGCCTCCCTGGGCATCCACAATTACAATATTGCATGCCCCTGGGACTTGGCCCACCCTGGGGCTAAATAATAAAGCGCGGGAGGTCGCGCTTCGTTTTTTTTTTCCGGCCAAAATTCGTGTTCGGTGTGCGAATCTCGACAATTTAAAAAAATATATATCTTTTTTGGGCCCTGGGAGTCCTTGTGGGACCCCCTAAGCAGGCGTAGGGGTTCAAGGTGTTTCTACCCTGCCCCCTTTTCTTGTTTTTCGCATTTGTTTTTCTGTTTTCTTGTGCCCCGGTTCTACCGAGTCACAAGATGGCTGCCAACACTTCCTGGTTTAGAGTGTTGACAGCCAATTAGAATAAAGCTTGTGGTCAGGAGGGTCTGCGGATCCATTGCGCCTCTAGATATCAACACTTTTATTTTTTGATTTTCTCAGCAACTACTAAACAGATTTACACCATTTACAAAAAGGTCTACCTTTTTGCCAAATTTGATGTAATTCTGTTCAGCAGTTCAAGTTGTAGCCGTGTCTAAAGTTTCCTATGGGAAATTGATTTTCTGACCACTTTGTTTTGAATTTCTCAGGAACTACTGAACGGATTTACACCATTTAACAAAAAGGTCTCTTTCTGAACCAAGGGCTCCCTTTATGCCAACTTTGGTGTAATTCTGTTCAGCAGTTCGAGCTGTAGCCGTGTCTAAAGTTTCCTATAAAAATGAACATGGAGAAAACACATTTTGGGACCCCCTTTTTTTCTCTGCCCCCACTTGCCGAATCACCCCGAAACTTGCAAGATAGGAGCTGACCGGAGCACCCTACGAGTTTTGAAAATTTCGCAAAGAATCATCATCCGTCGAAAAAGTTATTGGGAAAACAAAAAACGCTTTTCCTATGGAAACTAGGTCCTAACTATAACTATCTACTGACGACTGCGGTATATAGACTTTTTTTTGCAGGAACATATCCACAGTCTGTAGTCATAGATACAGGATACTAGTGACTTCATACAAAAGATTTGCAATGTGGTATGGCAAGAAGGATGCCAGTTAATAACCTTAGATGTGTCCTCGCTTTATACTTGTATCAGAAACTGTGATGGAATGAAAGCGGTGGAGTATTTTCTAGCTAGAAGACCCATAGAGTACATGCACCATAATAGTATATGCCTCCCTGCGGCCCCGCCCACTGAGGCAGGTGTTGAAAAAGAAGATGTGTGCAACGAACAGCGCTTTAAAGGGTCGTTTACCTTAGCCACTGAAGAAAGGATTTTATCCTGAAACGCGTCTGGCGAAAGATTAAGGACATGCTGCTTGAAAGGGGTCCTGCTGGCCGGGTGTCCAATAAAGATGTGTGAGCAAATTATCTCCTGTGTGGCCTCACTCCAAATGGGTTTCCTGTTTGTTTGGATTTATAACGGCCCTTACCCGGTCGTGGAGAGAGGCTCACCGCATTGCTGCAGATCCGATGCGGCACCACGGAGGTGCTGCTGTCTACGGGACGGAGTGAAGCTGGCGCCGTTGCAGGGTGGTGTTAGCTTCAGAATCCTACTGTTGGCACCCACAAAGCGGGGCAGGTCCCTGAACAAGGTTTTGCTATTTTATTGGGTGAAGAAAAAACTGTTTTAAGCGTACCCACTTGGGAACAATGTTAGCGCACTACAATTTGAAACAGGCCATAGTGTGAGCACGCCCACTGAGGCAGGTGTTGAAAAAGAAGATGTGTGCAATGAACGGCGCTTCAAAGGGTCGTTTACCTTAGCCACTGAAGAAAGGATTTTATCCTGAAACGCGTCTGGTGAAAGATTAAGGACATGCTGCTTGAAAGGGGTCCTGCTGGCCGGATGTCCTATAAAGATGTGTGAGCAAATTATCTCCTGTGTGGCCTCACTCCAAATGGATTTCCTGTTTGTTTGGATATATATAAATATATATATATTACCTACTGGCAGTGGCCAGTAGGTAGTTATAGTTAGGACCTATTTTCCATAGGAAATCCGCAACATTCTATTTGGAATAACGATTGACGAATCTTCGCGAAATTTTCTAAACTTTTGGCCAGCTCCGGTCCACTCCTATCCTGAAAATTTCATGGTGATTCGTCAGGAGGGGGCCGAGAAAGAAGGGGGGTCCCAAAACACGTTTTCCCCGTGCATTTTCCCATAGGACATGTTGACGCAGCTACAGCCCGAACTGCTGCACGGAATTTGGCAAAGAGGTAGTCCTCAGTTCAGACTCGTGCCTTTTTCTTAAATGGTGTAAATCCGTTCAGTAGTTCCTGAGAAAATTAGAGTTAAATAGATAGATATATCTGGGCGGAGCCTAACCACACATCTCATCGTGAGATCCGATTGGCTGTCAGTACTTCTTCCAAGAAGTGTTGGCAGCCATCTTGGGACCAATATACATGATAGCACCTCTATTTCATTAAAAAATTCTGATATGCAGACTGAAACATCCACTTTTAATACCAGCAGCAGACTTCTGTGGTGAGCAGTAGCTTTACTACAGTGATCTAATGAGCAACTAGAGTGCTAACATTCAGAACTTATGGCAAATGTGTGACATATCTGAATACCTTCTTGATGGAATCAATGTAAAATGAAAGCATTTCCTACTGAGGAGACTGCAGTAAATGAGGAAATTAGGAAACTTCATAACAAATAAATCTCCCAAGATGGCCACCAGAGACAAAAGAGCCCAAATGCAGTACAAATATCACCCAGATGTAGCCCACATGTAGCCCAATGACAGAAGTGTGCAAAACCCTTATTTTGTGTGTATTTACAGTTGTATATAGTGCAGACTTGTGAGGTATTGGAGTGCTTTACATGAGCATTGGTTCCATCATACAAGTTCAAATTCATTTTGGTTGTAGACATGGGGAGATTAAGTGATTTGACCAGAATCACAGAATGTTGAGCTGAAGCAGAAACACCAACCTGGTTCCCCAGTTGCAAAGTCTGCAGCTCTGGAAGTAACACCACATCCTCTCCCCTAGGTGCAACAATTAATCAAGTGGTCAACTGGATAAAAAAACATAAAGATTACAAATATTTTAAAAGTTCTTTGCCTCTATTTGAAAACTCTGAAAATATGTCCTCATTTTAGTTTTTTAGAGCACTAACAATAATTCTAATGCAAATAAGACCCTCTCATATATGAAATTTCTAAAGGAAATGCTCTAGGTATCACAGTTTTGATTACATCAAGATGACATCAGGCATTCCACGCTTTTGTAATAAATATAGAATGTTAGCAATCTAGTTGTTCATTGGGATAATGTTGAGAGGCAGAGGCCAGGGGCACGGACTCTGAAAATTGAAGGCAGGTAGGAGAGTGCAAAGGCAACAATTTGACCACACTGGGCAGGCAGGAAGGGCAGTGGCAGCACAACAGACTATGGAGGGCAGTGGAAAGGGGGGCAGGGGCAACAAACCAACAATACAGGACTGGCAAGAGAGGCTGTGGCAATATAATAGACCATTGTGGGCAGAAGGAAGAGGCAGTGGTAGTACAACCATACATGCCAACAGACCCGTTTCAGCCAGGAAACATCCAACGTTTTTAAGCTCAAATGGGCTTTATTTGATCTGTCTCCTGTCTACAATCTCCTCTTTTTCAATGTAACTCAAAGGGGAAAATCAATACCCCAGTTTTTTTGAAAATCTCCCTCTTACCAAGTTCAAAATGTTCGCAAGTATGGTACATTGGATCATGGTAGGCAGGAGGAATTGGGGTAGGGACATGTACTCGGATAACAGAGGACAGGAGGGACATGGAGAGGTGCACCAAACTGACCCTACAGGGCAGGCATCAGTGTTTGCAGCAGCACAATACACCACACAGCGCATGCAGGACGGGAGTGCAGCACAACAATCCATAGAAAGCAATAGGGAGGGGACAGGACCATGCACATGGACAACAGAGAACAGAGGGGAAAGAGGCAATGGTAGCTAGCTGACCATAATGGACAGACAGGAGAGAAAGCTGCAGCATAACAGACCATAAATGGCAAGAGGGATGGATCAGGGGCATTACAATGGAACAGACAAGTCAGGAGGGAGGGAATAGGGGTCTGCACATGGAAACAGAGGGCTGGGAGCAAGGGGGCAGGGCAGGAGCAGCAAGATGACCATGGAGGTCAGGCAGGATGGGCACTAGAACCAAGACACACCATGGAGAGCAACAATGAGACTATGGTGGCATACACACAGACCATGGAGGGAAGGTGACAGGGGGTCAGGGGCAGCTAGCTGACCACACAGGGAAGGTGGGAGGGGCCATGGCAGCACAGAAGACCATGCATGGCAAGCGGGAGGGTTGGTGGCAGCACAATGGCATTGATGGGCAAGAAGGAGGGTGTAGGGGCATGCACAAAGGACCATGGAGGATAGAAGGGAGGGTCAGGACCTGGGCACAGACAAGAGAGTTCAGGGGAAGGGGCCTAACAACAGACCGCGCGGGGCAGGCAGGAGGAGCAGTTGCAGCACAACAGACCAGGGAGGGCAGAAGGGTGTGGCAGTAAAATGGACCATGGAGGACAGGAGGAAGGGGATAAGGGCATGGCATGTGGACAGGCAGGGTGGAGGTGGCAGGGACAGGTTACAGTCATCTGACAATGCTAGGCAGGTGGGAGGAGAGTGGCAGCTCAACAGAACACTCAGAGTAGATAGGAGTGGCAGGTCCATGGAACATGGTGGGCAAAAAGGATGGAGCAGGGGCATGCACAAAGACATCGGAGGGCAGGGGGAAGGAGAATAGGGGCAGCAAGCTAAGCACAGAGGCTAAGCAGGAGGTCAGTGATGGGCCATAGAATTTGGCAATGGAGGGCAGGAAGAGTGGACTGGTACATCATGCTAAATGGAGGGCAGTGGCAGCACATTAGACCATGCATGGCAGGAGGGAGGAGGCTAGTCCATGGATTCAGACAACAGAGGATAGGGAGGAGGTGGATGGGGCAGCAAGCTAACTGTTCAGAGAAGGTGGGTATTAGGAACTTTATTGTTTTTAAAATGTGTGTCTGTGCGAACTACTTAAAATATGAACAAGTATGCAGCATAATCTCACTTTTATTCAGGAAGAAGAGGACGTTTGTGACTGTGACTCCGGGCTCACTTGGCAGAAACACCCCCTGACCCTCCACCCCCATTGCAAAATGTAATGCCCATGAAAAGGGTAGCTGGGCGCAGTGTTATATAGAACATAGTCCTGAGAGCACGATTGAAAATGAAAACTAGATATAGTATATGGTATAAACTATGCATGAAAAAGTGTGATACAAGATGAACCGGGGCGTGAAATATAATATGCAATACATTGTGCGCAATGACAGATTCATTGGAGAGCGCGAGATAGCACAGGCACTAGCGCATGCTATGCGATATGCGCCTTGGAGTGTTATATGCACAGGGCAGTGTTGTGTAACCTAACTAGTCTCTAAAGTTGTAATATAAAATATGTGCTGGGGAGTGTAACGTTGCATATGCACTGTGACAAAGATATGGATCCCAGATTGTAATATGTATGGCATAGCGCTGTGCATTATAACATAGGCATCGAGGAAGGCACGTTAGATGGGGCAATATAACCTGTGCGAAGGCAAGTGTGACATGACTTATTCACGGGGTGGTGTTACAGTGCACATGGGCTAGAGAGTGTCATAGCATATGCACTGGCTGGTGGAATACAACACAGAGGTGTGAGGCACTTGGCAGGCACTCGTGGGTGTAACACAGCATTGGGCTCAGCCAGGAGCACGCTGTGACTCTCAAATGAGGTTTGTCTCCTTTCCAGAGAGTAAAATAAAAAGTATTACACATCCGGCGGTGGATGTGTATTTTATTAACCGTAAGGGGGGTTTCTTGCATAGTTTGGTCGAATTTTTCTCGACTCCCCTTTGAATGGCTTGGTGTGCGTGTGTATTGAATGTGACCGTCAATAGCTACCCATGTTTGTATAAATAAACGACGAGGGTGTCTACTTGGAGAGTACCCACCAGCGGGGGTGCCGGGACTAGGCACGGTAGGGCGTCAGACACGTCAGAGCTTCACTAGCGGTGTAAATACATTCCATGTGGATTCATTCTATGCATAGTCGCCTTTTAATGAATATCACGCAAATCGTCATGGTGATAGGTATGTACGGTTTGTCCATGTCCTAGGTGGTTCTATGAATATATATTTTTTTTAAATAATAAAAAACAAAGGCTGACCCCGGGGGATGGGGTCCCCGGGGCCATAAGTGGCCTGAGGAGGGGGGCAACGCAGCCCCCTCCTAAAGAATGAAAAAAAAAGGCCATGACCCGGGGGTTGGGGTCCCCGGGGCCAATTAAGGCCTTGGGAGGGCCAAATTTATATTTTTTCAACAAAAAAAATTAGGGTGCAGGCACTGGGGGATGGGGTCCCCAGGGCCAGTAAATTAGAAAAAGAAGAGGGGCCACACATCCCTCCTTCTTAAAAAAATAAAATAAATAAAAGACTGGCATCGCGCCGGAGGACACCCCCCTCCTTGCAGCACTCTGCAAACATGCCCCCTGGCCAGTTGTAAGTTGGGGAATTAATTCCCCTTCACTACTGAGGGTCCCTGAGGGCCAACTAGCCCAACAGGTATCTCCAGTATGTGCCAGGGAGCTGCGTTGCAGACAGGTGTTCTGAGGCCACGCCCTTTTTACACCTCTATGCAACGCAGCTCTGTGGCGCTTACTGGAGGTACCTAGTGGGGTAGTTTGACCCTAGGGACCCTTAGGATTCAAGGGGACTTAATCTCTCAACTTAGAAAGACCACAGGGCGCGTCTACACAGTGGTGAGGGAGGGGACGGGGCCTGAGGTGACGTGTGCAAACACGCCCTGTGACGCGTTTTAAGTTGGGGAAATAATTCCCTTTCAATCCTGAGGGACCCTGGGGGCCAACTAGCCCACCAGGTGCTTCCAGTAAGCGCCACTGCTCTGCGTTGCAGAGAGGTGGTGCAGGCCGTGCCCCTTTTTACACCTCTCTGAAATGGCGCTTACTGGACGTACCTAGTGGGCTATTTTGCCCCTAGGGATCCTCAGGATTCAAGGGGACTTAATCTCCCAACTTAAAAAACGGCCACAGGGCGTGTTTACACAGTGGGGAAGGGAGGGGACGGGGCCTGAGGTGACGTGTGCAAACACGCCCTATGGCGTGTTTTAAGTTGGGGAAATAATTCCCCTTCAAACCTGAGGGCCCCTGGGGGCTAACTAGCCCACCAGGTGCTTCCAGTAAGCGCCACTGAACTGCGTTGCAGAGAGTTGGTCCAGGACGTGGCACTTTTTACACCTCTCTGTAACGCAGCTCTGTGGCGCTTACTGGAGGTACCTAGTGGACTAGTTGGACCCTAGGGACCCTCAGGATTCAAATGAACTTAATCTCCCAACTAAAAACGGCCACAGGGCGTGTTTACACAGTGGTGAAGGGAGGGGACGGGGCCTGAGTTAACTTGTGCAAACAAGCCCTGTGGCGCGTTTTAAGTTGGGGAAATAATTCCCCTTCAATCCTGAGGGACCCTGGGGCCCAACTAGCCCACCAGGTGCTTCCAGTAAGTGCCACTGCGCTGCGTTGCAGAAAGGTGGTCTAGGTCGTGCTCCTTTTTACATCTCTCTGCAACGCAGCTCTGTGGCGCTTACTGGAGGTACCTAGTGGTCTAGTTGGACCCTAGGGACCCTCAGGATTCAATGGGACTTAATCTCCCAACTTAAAACGGCCACAGGGCGTGTTTACACAGTGGGGAAGTGAGGGGACGGGGCCTGAGGTGACGTGTGCAAACACGCCCTGTGGCGCGTTTTAAGAGGTAGTTTTAATCCCCTGCCCTATTTTATACTAGGGGCTTACAGAGGAGGTCATGCTGATCACAGGGGGACCCCAACGCATGGAGTTCCCTAGTGTATGTAGGTGTTTTCACTGTATTCTGAGTGTCTTTTAACATAGCACTGGCTCTAGGACTGGTTAGTCAGACTCAGTTACCACCAGTATCCGTCAGAAAAAGTTGAGGGTACAGGATGATTTTGCAACAAGGCTTCTGTCTGCTCTTCTGTTTGTTCTTTCAGCACATTATCCTTCTTCCTGCACTTTTCTTCGCCTTTGAGGACTTCTGTTGCTTCTTTCTGCATATCTTTTTTTTCTTTCTGTGCGTTTTTTCTTCTTTCTTCACATGTCCTATGTCTGTAGGCATAGTTAGAAATTAGCATTTAAAAAACCTTTGAAATTCACTGAAGAAACCATAGGTTTCAGGCACGTTTTAGTTAGGAATTAGCATTTAAAAAATCTTAGAAATTCACTGAAAAAACCAAAGGTTTCAGGGGCGTTATAGTTAGCTGGACTTTTCACTCGTACAAAACCATTGAAATCCCCCCATTATAGTTAGGTCAGCTAACTATAACTCACGCGCCCGCAATGCACTGCTGATGACATCACATATTACATCACTCATGACATGGTCAGTGACATCACTCATGATATCACTGATGACATCTCAAATGACATCACTGATGACATCATTATTGTGATAGAGTGGCAGACCTCCTCTCCCCCTAATATAACCTTTGATACACACATTCAAAAATAGAAACTAACATTTTCAAAACAATGGACATACCAATATCAGTTACAACAACCTATTCATTAATTCTAAGATCCACATACACATCCACTCATTCACCAACAGACCTATACAGTCACTCATACATGTACTCACACATCATATGTACTCATACACCTATACATCCTGTTACACAACACCACTCATCCACCGAGTTACTCACACACATAGTCACTCATGCTAATAAAGAATCAAACATCCATTTAGTTGCATATACAGTTATACACACACCACCACACTTACTTCTACAGAAACTTACACATACTTAGTCTTTTAAACAACCACTTATAGAAACACATACTTATTCATACAGGAACTCTTTCAATCTCTCACTCTAACATATACTCACTTATATACACCAATAGTCACATATACTAGTTTAAAACATATGTAGTTACTCATAAAGACACTATTGAGACAGTCATTCACTCACTAACACACCCATGCACACACTCATCCACCCATACAGTCCTGCACACATGCTGTCTTCAACACATACAAACAGTGAGTCACTCATTCATGCACCTATGCACTACGTAATACCCCCCACCGAACCATACAGACACTCAGACACTCATACTGATACTCAAAAAAACAACTAATAACCTATATAGACACTCATGTAGCTACTCACCAACCCATGCAGCCACTTATACACAAAGTGAGAGACTGATACAGATATTTACATATTTAAACATTACTCACAAAGCAATGTATTCACTAAGATACACTTAATCAGTCAGTTATACAATCAATTTTTCAAAAACAAATCATCAATTTAGACACTTATATACCCATTTATCCTTCCATCGACCTTGAGATATACATATATAAAACATATGTAATTTTCAGAATAACACACATTCACTGGATGATGTCGTCAGTGATGTCATTTGAGATGTCTTCAGTGATGTCATGAGTGATATCACTGACCATGTCATGAGTGATGTAATATGTGATGTCATCAGCAGTGCATTGTGGGCGCGCGAGTTATAGCTAGCTGAACTAACTATAACGGGGGAATTTCAATTGTTTTGTACGAGTGAAAAGTCCAGCTAACTATAACGCCCCTGAAACCTATGGTTTTTTCAGTGAATTTCTAAGGTTTTTTTAATGCTAATTCCTAACTATAACATCCCTGAAACCTATGGTTTTTTCAGTGAATATATATATATATATATATATATTACCTACTGGCGGTCGCCAGTAGGTAGATATAGTTAGGACCTGTTTTCCATAGGAAATCCACAACATTCTATTTGGAATAATGTTAGCGCCGATTGACGAGTCTTCGCTCCTATCCTGAAAATTTCACAGTGATTCGTCAAGCGGGGGCCGAGAAAAAAGGGGGGCCCAAAACGCATTTTCCCCATGCATTTTCCCATAGGACCTTTTGTCGCAGCTACAGCCCGAACTGCTGAATGGAATTACACCAAATTTGTCAAAGAGGTATTCCTCAGTCCAGACTCGTGCCTTTTGCTTAAATGGTGTAAATCCGTTCTGTAGTTCCTGAGAAAATCAAAAGTAAAATCATAGATATATCTTTGGCCTCGGAGGATCCGCACACCCTCCCCGCATCCAGCGCACACCCTGCCGTGCACAAGCTGTATTCTAATTGGCTGTCAACACTCCAGATCAGGAAGTGTTGGCAGCCATCTTCACAAGATGGCTGACGCATAATGGAGGTACCTGGTGGGCTAGTTGGCCCAGAGGAGACCGCAGGATTGAAGAGGATTTAATTCCCCAATTAAAACGTGCCACAGTGCGTGTTTGCACATGTCATCCCAGGCCCCGCCCCTTCCTTTACCATTGTACAAATATTCCTCTTAAATCAGCCGAACTACGAATTCCGATTTACTCACCTGTTATCAGGAGAGAACCCAGGGCTGCATCTTTTAGCCCAGCACTGACCCTGAAAAGTAATTTTAAGCGTACTTACTAGTAACTTGTATTTCCTTCCATAGGAATCAATTGTGTGGTTTTCAGCAGAAAAGTTTCTAAGTGTCCATTTTTGAAACGTACAAATATTCCTCTAAAATCAGCCGAACTACGAATTCCGATTTACTCAACTGTTCTCGGGAGAGAACCCAGTGCTGCATCTTTTAGACCAGCACTGACCATGAAAAGTAATTCTAAGTGTACTTACCAGTAACTTGTATTTTTTTCCATAGGAATTCATTGTGTGGTTTTCAGCAGAAAAGTTTCAAAGTGTCCATTTTTGAAATGTACAAATATTCCTCTAAAATCATCCGAACTACGAACTCCAATTTACTCACCTGTTATCAGGAGAGAACCCAGTGCTGCATCTTTTGGACCAACACTGACCCTGAAAAGTTATTCTAAGCATGCTTCCAGTAACTTGTATTTCTTTCCGTAGGAATTCATTGTGTGGTTTTCAGCAGACAAGTTTCTAAGTGTCCATTTTCACAAACTAAAAATATTTCTAAAAAATCGTCTGTATGACCTAAACACATTCTTTCAACTGTTTACAGGAGATTCACCTGTGCTGGTTCCTGGTGAATATAACAATACTTACCTGCTAAGTGAATTTTCTGCCATAGCATAACGTTGGTGATTCTATGTGAAAAATGTTCTAAGGGTCAACTTTTAAAATGCAATAATAATCCTTAAAAATCACTACTGTAACCAAAACGCTTTTACTCAACTGTTTACAGGAGATGTCCAAGGACTGAATTTAGCATCCAGTCCTGTGGTTAGAAAAGTAATCCATAAAGTAACTAATTGCATTTGACTAGAAATTCACTTTGAGCTCAAAGTTGCTTTGTGTTTGAAATTGGGTTGCCCATTGCAACAACTGTAACTACTGTACTTAAAAGTCTATTGCCTATTTGAAAAGTATTTAAACTAAAGTAATTCATTACGAGAAAGTATATTTTGTATTGTAATGTAAAATGTAATTTAAAAAATAAAATATCTAAAAATAAACTTAAACAATGTAGTAAATCAGTATAAAAAAAATCAGTATAACAATTAATACATTAAAAATTATCATTTACAAAACCTTTGAAATTCACAGAAAAAACCATAGGCTTCAGACCTGATATAGTTAGGAATTAGCATTTAAAAAACCTTTTAAATTCACAGAAAAAAATATAGGTTTCAGGCCTGATATAGTTAGTAATTAGCATTTAAAAAACCTTAGAAATTCACTGAAAAAACAATACGTTTTAGGGGTGTTATAGTTAGCTGGACATTTCACTAGAACAAAACCATTGAAATTCCTCTGATTTAGTTAGTTGTACTAACTACATCTCGCGTGCCCGCAATCCACTGCTGATGATGTCACATATTACATCATTCATGACACGGTCAGTGACATCACTGATGACATCCTACTACAGAAAATATAAATGCTTTTAAATGTGTAAGTGCACGGAAACCCACTCAGGGAAAGATGACTGCTCACTAATGGTCTTCAAGTTCTATAATGCCATTGTTATTATTTGCACTAAGCGAAAATTAATTGGAGGCAACTAACCAATGGAATGAAGGCGTTTCAAATAAAAAGAGCACTTCCGGCACTAACCTTGCAGCAAGCCTATGAATAAGATGTTGCTTACATCGAAACGCGTCAGGCAGAGAAAATGACACGAGATGCTGAAGGGAGTCACGGAGAGAAAACCGGATGGTTGGCTGGTCACTGTGTGCCCTCCCGAAGCTTTCAGGGCATTTGGTGATTTATGTGTTTACACAGCGGCCCGCGCCGTGGGGAAGAGCACCATCTCGTTTGAAATGCAGCAGAGAGGCCGCAATTGTGAACTTTTACAATCGCATGGCGTAACCAGCCTGATAGATAAAAAGAATCTCTTCTAACATCCCAAAATCCTACTACAGGAAATATAAATGCTTTTAAATGTGTAAGTGCACGGAAACCCACTCAGGGAAAGATGACTGCTCACTAATGGACTTCAAGTTCTATAATGCCATTGTTATTATTTGCACTAAGCGAAAATTAATTGGAGGCAACTAACCAATTGAATGAAGGCGTTTTAAATAAAAAGAGCACTTCCGGCACTAACCTTGCAGCAAGCCTATGAGTAAGATGTTGCTTACATCGAAACGCGTCAGGCAGAGAAAATGACACGAGATGCTGAAGGGAGTCACGGAGAGAAAACCGGATGGTTGGCTGGTGTGAGACCGGCCTTGTGGCGTGGACCCTCCCGACCAGTAAGCAACCCTGCAACCACCCCTGATCCCCGGTATCGCAGACTTCCGGCCACCATGGCCCAACAAACCCGATGGCCGGCCGGTGCCCCAGCAAAACCCAAGACACTACCACGCATGCCCGGCCGAGGGAGAGAGAAACCCCCAAACCAGACCGGGAGATGCCTTCTCTGTCACACCTCTGATCTCCTCCCCAAGGAGGGTTTTGATCGGCCACCAGGCCCCCGGTGAGCGGGCGCCTCGCATGCTGGGCGTCTGGGGTCCCTCCCAGATCAACCTGAACAGATCAAAGGGCCGAGCGGCAGGAAATCCGACACACCGCCTCCAGGCACCAAGACCCCTCTCTGCGAGGACTCCGGACTTCAAAGAGGAGGGGGAGTATAACAAGGGGTGCTGAAGGGACAGGCGGCAGAGAAGACCTGGACCTACGAGAGCCCTGCTGACCTGGTCGCGGCTCGATCGATCTCTGAACCCAAGGACGCTACCTGACCCACGAAACCATCTGAGCCCTGCTGACGCTGTCGCGGCTCCCAGACCTCTGAAACCATCTGAGCCCTACTGACGCTGTCGCGGCTCCCCGACCTCTGAAACCATCTGAGCCCTGCTGACGCCGTCGCGACTCCCGAGAATCTGAAACCACCTGTGCCTGCTGAGAGACTCGCGGCGCTCCCCTCCAGGAGAATCGGCGGAGATTGCCGAGTGAACCCAAATCCAACAGCTCGAGGATAGAGAGCTGTGCGAAGGATACTCCGCAGAGACACTGAACTTAAAGACTGTCCCGCTACCCCAATACCCACATCACGAAACCGCCGCCGCTTGTGGCATTGATCCAACAGCTGCATCACGGATCATAAAGATCCCCTGAAACTATCGATAAAGTATACTGTCTTACTAAAGAACTACTGTGTGGTGTCCCTCTGTCAAATAGTGTAAGCTCAGCGAGTACGATCCTAGGAACGAGACCCTTCCCGGAAGGGCCTCCCCGCCATTGCTCGGTCTAACTCTGGGAGAGGTGGGTCAAAGGGTGGTCAGGAACGTATTCCGAAGCCCCCCGGAGAACGCACTTCCAACATCTGGTCACTGTGTGCCCTCCCGAAGCTTTCAGGGCATTTGGTGATTTATGTGTTTACACAGCGGCCCGCGCCGTGGGGAAGAGCACCATCTCGTTTGAAATGCAGCAGAGAGGCCGCAATTGTGAACTTTTACAATCGCATGGCGTAACCAGCCTGATAGATAAAAAGACTCTCTTCTAACATCCCGAAATCCTACTACAGGAAACATAAATGCTTTTAAATGTGTAAGTGCACGGAAACCCACTCAGGGAAAGATGACTGCTCACTAATGGACTTCAAGTTCTATAATGCCATTGTTATTATTTGCACTAAGCAAAAATTAATTGGAGGCAACTAACCAATTGAATGAAGGCGTTTTAAATAAAAAGAGCACTTCCGTCACTAACCTTGCAGCAAGCCTATGAGTAAGATGTTGCTTACATCGAAACGCGTCAGGCAGAGAAAATGACACGAGATGCTGAAGGGAGTCACGGAGAGAAAACCGGATGGTTGGCTGGTCACTGTGTGCCCTCCCGAAGCTTTCAGGGCATTTGGTGATTTATGTGTTTACACGGCGGCCCGCGCCGTGGGGAGGAGCACCATCTCGTTTGAAATGCAGCAGAGAGGCCGCAATTGTGAACTTTTACAATCGCATGGCGTAACCAGCCTGATAGTTAAAAAGACTCTCTTCTAACATCCCGAAATCCTACTACAGCAACTATAAATGCTTTTAAATGTGTAAGTGCACGGAAACCCACTCAGGGAAAGATGACTGCTCACTAATGGACTTCAAGTTCCATATTGCCATTGTTATTATTTGCACTAAGCGAAAATTAATTGGAGGCAACTAACCAATTGAATGAAGGCGTTTTAAATAAAAAGAGCACTTCCGGCACTAACCTTGCAGCAAGCCTATGAGTAAGATGTTGCTTACATCGAAACGCGTCAGGCAGAGAAAATGACACGAGATGCTGAAGGGAGTCACGGAGAGAAAACCGAATGGTTGGCTGGTCACTGTGTGCCCTCCCGAAGCTTTCAGGGCATTTGGTGATTTATGTGTTTACATGGCGGCCCGCGCCGTGGGGAGGAGCACCATCTCGTTTGAAATGCAGCAGAGAGGCCGCAATTGTGAACTTTTACAATCGCATGGCGTAACCAGCCTGATAGATAAAAAGACTCTCTTCTAACATCCCCAAATCCTACTACAGGAAATATAAATGCTTTTAAATGTGTAAGTGCACGGAAACACACTCAGGGAAAGATGACTGCTCACTAATGGACTTTAAGTTCTATAATGCCATTGTTATTATTTGCACTAAGCAAAAATTAATTGGAGGCAACTAACCAATTGAATGAAGGCGTTTTAAATAAAAAGAGCACTTCCGGCACTAACCTTGCAGCAAGCCTATGAATAAGATGTTGCTTACATCGAAACGCGTCAGGCAGAGAAAATGACACGAGATGCTGAAGGGAGTCACGGAGAGAAAACCGAATGGTTGGCTGGTCACTGTGTGCCCTCCCGAAGCTTTCAGGGCATTTGGTGATTTATGTGTTTACACGGCGGCCCGCGCCGTGGGGAGGAGCACCATCTCGTTTGAAATGCAGCAGAGAGGCCGCAATTGTGAACTTTTACAATCGCATGGCGTAACCAGCCTGATAGTTAAAAAGACTCTCTTCTAACATCCCGAAATCCTACTACAGCAACTATAAATGCTTTTAAATGTGTAAGTGCACGGAAACCCACTCAGGGAAAGATGACTGCTCACTAATGGACTTCAAGTTCCATATTGCCATTGTTATTATTTGCACTAAGCGAAAATTAATTGGAGGCAACTAACCAATTGAATGAAGGCGTTTTAAATAAAAAGAGCACTTCCGGCACTAACCTTGCAGCAAGCCTATGAGTAAGATGTTGCTTACATCGAAACGCGTCAGGCAGAGAAAATTACACGAGATGCTGAAGGGAGTCACGGAGAGAAAACCGAATGGTTGGCTGGTCACTGTGTGCCCTCCCGAAGCTTTCAGGGCATTTGGTGATTTATGTGTTTACACGGCGGCCCGCGCCGTTCGGAGGAGCACCATCTTGTTTGAAATCCAGCAGAGAGGCCGCAATTGTGAACTTTTACAATCGCATGGCGTAACCAGCCTGATAGATAAAAAGACTCTCTTCTAACATCCCCAAATCCTACTACAGGAAATATAAATGCTTTTAAATGTGTAAGTGCACGGAAACCCACTCAGGGAAAGATGACTGCTCACTAATGGACTTCAAGTTCTATAATGCCATTGTTATTATTTGCACTAAGCAAAAATTAATTGGAGGCAACTAACCAATTGAATGAAGGCGTTTTAAAAAAAAAGAGCACTTCCGGCACTAACCTTGCAGCAAGCCTATGAATAAGATGTTGCTTACATCGAAACGCGTCAGGCAGAGAAAATGACACGAGATGCTGAAGGGAGTAATGGAGAGAAAACCGGATGGTTGGCTGGTCACTGTGTGCCCTCCCGAAGCTTTCAGGGCATTTGGTGATTTATGTGTTTACACGGCGGCCCGCGCCGTGGGGAGGAGCACCATCTCGTTTGAAATGCAGCAGAGAGGCCGCAATTGTGAACTTTTACAATCGCATGGCGTAACCAGCCTGATAGTTAAAAAGTCTCTCTTCTAACATCCCGAAATCCTACTACAGCAACTATAAATGCTTTTAAATGTGTAAGTGCACGGAAACCCACTCAGGGAAAGATGACTGCTCACTAATGGACTTCAAGTTCCATATTGCCATTGTTATTATTTGCACTAAGCGAAAATTAATTGGAGGCAACTAACCAATTGAATGAAGGCGTTTTAAATAAAAAGAGCACTTCCGGCACTAACCTTGCAGCAAGCCTATGAGTAAGATGTTGCTTACATCGAAACGCGTCAGGCAGAGAAAATGACACGAGATGCTGAAGGGAGTCACGGAGAGAAAACCGGATGGTTGGCTGGTCACTGTGTGCCCTCCCGAAGCTTTCACGGCATTTGGTGATTCATATATATATATAGTATACTATGTATACATGACACATGTGAAAATGTGTCGGTCCACCTGTTTATAAGGGTGGCCATCAAATTCCGTTCTGCTCGCGGAATTGCGATATTTTGACATTTTCGCCTTCCGCAGAGAGCGTAAAAATGCCAAAACTTATGCAATCTGCCACGAAACGGAAGTATTTTTCTTGTTCGCGCTTTAAAAATGCATTCTCGCGTACGTGATCACCTTACCGGGATCCCTGCGTTCACCGACGAGTTTTCCAATCCATTCGCGTGTGCCACGAGATGTTGGTACCCAGTCGCGCTATCCCGTAAGAGTCCACAATCGCGATCACGTCATTCTCCTCGCCATGAGACACCGCGAGAGTCTGCGATCGCGAACACGTCATTTTCCAGCGTGAGGTCGCAAACACGTCAATCTCTACCGCAACAAAGACCATGAGATCGCGAACACGTCATTTTGGACACGCCATCGACGTCCGGCGGAAGTGTGGTGAAGGTCGCAATCGCGAACATGCCAAATTTTCAATTTGGAAAAGAATATTAACTCTAGCTGCATAAAACTTCTCTAAATGAAGATTTGGATGGAAAAAACTCCTCTGGTCGACATTTGGCTGTCCTTTTTTGTGCAAGGAGTCCTTTTTTAGGAAAAAAGCTGTTAGGGGGAGAGGGAGGAAGTGCCACAGAGTCTCCAACTTCCTGTTCCTGTCCCTCAGGCTCCTCCCAGTGCTTTGTCCATCTCCTGTTCATTCTGCCTTTGGATTTCAGCTGGAAGGATCACTCGTTGTGTCTGCTCATCATTATCATTGGATTTGAGGACTTTTGAATTTGATATTTTACAAGTAAGTTGGTGTTGTGTCTGTTTGATTGGGGACGTTGCAGTTGCTGCAACTACAATTTTGGTACTTATCATTCTTTTTTTAAAATTGTTGGGGGTAGCCAGTAGGCCCAGAGCTAGTCATGGGTGGGTGCATGATGAAGCAGCTGTGTGTGTGTGTTGAATGTTTTCAAACATCATTTAGGGCATGGATGACATTGGATTGAGTTGGAAAATGTGTTTTTTGGGGGGGGATTTCTGTTTTTGGGGGTGTGTTAAAGAAATGCCTTTGTTGTGTGTGTGCCTGGTGTGTTGGTGTGCACCCTGCAGACCTTGTTTTGCTCTGTGGATTTTCGTTTTTGCATTTTATTGCATTAAAAAGGCACAGCAGTGCGGTTTAGCATGCATCTTTTGCTTGGCCTCTTTATAGGCCTTTTGGCAGTTCATTGATTGCCAGGCCACCAGCTTGTTGCTTGTGATTTGCAAGTGTGCATGTGGCTGTGGGCCTTTCCTGGTGGGAGTTATTAGTGTGCAGCTTTTGCCATATATATAGGCCTGCATGGTATTCCTTTGTGGCCTAGGCTGCTTGTTGTGGGCCTGGCCATGAGGCTGGTGGCCATTTTGAAGGCAGGCAGTGTGTTTTTTGCAACAGGCCTGCATTGTCTGTTTTCTCTTTCTTGTAGTTGGGTGGGCCTGGCCATGTGGCTGGCGGCCATTTTGAAGCCTTGGCCTGCAAGCTTGTGTGGTCTTGTCTGCCCACGGGCCTGCCTTCATCCAGTAGGCTTAGAGCAGGTAGCCAGAAGTGCATTAACCAAGTGTTTATCTCTGTGTCCTGTTGAATTTAAACATCATGTAGGGCATGGATGGGATTGGATTGAGTTGGAAAATTTGTTTTTTGGGGGGCATTTCTGTTTTTGGGGGTGTGTTAAACAAATGCCTTTGTTGTGTGTGTGCCTGGTGTGTTGGTGTACACCCTACAGACCTTGTTTTGCTCTGTGGATTTTTGTTTTTGCATTTTATTGCATTAAAAAGGCACAGCAGTGCGGTTTAGCATGCATCTTTTGCCTGGCTTCTTTATAGGCCTTTTCGCAGTTCATTTATTGCCAGGCCTCCAGCTTGTTGCTTGTGAGTGTCAATGTGGCTTGTGGCCTATTCTGGTGGGAGTTAATATGGGCCTGCATGGTTTTCCTATTGGCTTACTGCTTCCATTCATCCCCTTTGCCAGGAGCAGCTCCCTTCCATTAAATTTGTATTTTTGTGGTTGTGCTTATTCTTTCCTATCCTTCCTGAGAGTGTAGTGTGTGTGTGTATACTGTACACAGTAAGTAGTATACCATAGCCCTTGTTGCCAATGTCTCACAAATGGCTACACTATATCTTCTATTTTTTTGTTTGTACTAGTAGGAATTGAACCACAACAACAAATGCAACATTTTACTGATGTTCTTCTCCTGGATTATTTGCTTTTAGGTGCACAAAAAGACACAGGAGGAGGTAGCTATCAACATCATCCATTGTACTGCCAGACTGAAGTCCTGCTGCGGACCGCATCACGTCCAACTGTGACCACAGACATCTCTGCAACTTGTGCACCTGCGTCCTGTCTGACCTCTGAAGAAAATGGGCCCAAAGAAAGGTACCAGGTCCTCCAATACCAAGAAAGTTGCCGGTGAGAAGAAGGAACAGAAAAAGCAAGAGGCACTAACCACGACAGGTGTGCCGGCAAATGTGTTTTTGGGGACCAAAAAACACACGCCTGCTGCATCGTTGTCCGCGGGAACCAACCTGAGGGCAGCACATCCGCACCAGCGGGCCAGCCCCACCAACTTAGGCACAAGCCCATGAGTGTCGCAGAGGTAGCCAGTCTACTAATAAGCAGCGATGTTGAAATGTCAGTATCGCAAAGTAGTACTCAATCAACGCATGCAGCAACTCATCAGATAAGTCTGCAGCAGCAGTCGCAGCTGCAAGAACAGCAGCAGCAGGCACAGCCACAAGAACAGCAGGTGCAGCCGCAAGAACCACAGCAGCCGTCACAACCACAAGAACCGCAGCAGCTGCAAGAACCGCAGCAGCCACAAGAACCGCAAGAACCGCAGCAGCCACAAGAACCACAGCAGTTGCAAGAACCGCAGCAGCCGCAAGAACCGCCACAACAACAGCCCACAATAGTAGTTGTTCCTCCTGAAGTATGGGCATTTCAGGAAATTGAGCTTCCTGCAGATAAAGAGGGTCAAGCCACTGTTTCAGGAGATCCATTGTCTTCGAGACCCCCAGCAAGGAAAAGGAGGGTTATTCCATCATCTTCTTCTTCAAGCCCCACTTCTGATGATCTTGATGCCACTTGGAAGCCACCAGCTCAGTCTGAGAGTGATGCATGTCACAAGACAAGGCTAGTGAAAAGGAAGGTTCCAGAAAGCCTTAGAGTTATGGAGGTAGATGTACAAGAGGGAGATGATGATGATGACGAGCAAATCATCACGGACATCACTCCCGGCCCAAAGGATATGGAGACCAACATTATTACCCAATCCAAAATGGCTGCAAAGGATGTAGCACGGATACCACCAACACAGGTAACACCAGCACGACCTCCAGCTTCCATATTTTCATTTGCAAAAGAAAGGCAGGGACCTACATCCAGCTCAACCACCACCTCAGTAGGTAGTGGTAGAAGTCACAGTGTAGCTGCTCAGAGTCACATTCCAAGCACACCCTCCAGTTCATCTGGTATTGAAAGTGGCACATCCAGCAGCACCAGAAAGTTCTCCTCCCCAGTTTGGGACTTCTTTTTGGTTAGCAGTAAGGAGGAGAACATTGCTATATGCTCAATTTGTCGCCATGCTGTTCGGCGGTGTAAGCTTGGTACAAACTATGGTACCGGAGGCCAAACAAGTCATCTCAAAATACACCACACTATTGTGTGCGAGGCTCACCTACTTCACTTAGAACAAAGTAAAACTCAACCCATTGTTGTTGGGCATGAAGTATCGGGGGACGATATTATCGTGGTGGAAGGTGAACAAGAGGGAGACAATTCTAGCCCTGTCCCCAGTAGTGTAGTAGTACTGCCCACATCCTCCTCAGCAACATCTCAGTGGCACCGCGGTAAGTCTGAGTCAGGCTGAGACACCAAGGCGACCAAGTAGTACTGCAATGATTATGAAACAAAGTGCGTTGTTGAGCCTAACTGGGTTGAAGAAAACTGCAACACAAAGGAAAATAATCCAGACTACCATTGACAGCATGCTTAGGTTGGAGGGGCAGTACCAACGCATCCACCCAACGGCACAGTTGTACAATGCGAAGCTGGCTAAAATGTTAGCGCTGGACCTTCTCCCTTTTTCATGTGTGGAAGTGGTGGGTTTCCTTGAATTGTGTCAACCATCTGCCCTAAATGGAAGGTTCCCAGCCGGTCCTATTTTGCAAGAGTTGCTGTTCCAGCACTACATCATGATGTGCTGGAATTGGTTGGACAAGCTTTGCAGCAGAGTGCTGTTCAAAATAACCACCTAACAACAGACACTGGGTCTTATTTGTGGGGGTTAGAGATAAGCTATCTGAAGTAGGAGCTGTTGACACAGCTGAGATTTTTAAAGCTACTCGGAAACATGCAACTGTATCCATGTTTGCCATGGAGAAATCTCATACTGCTGTAAACATATTGGAAGAGTTTCAGAGCATGGTTTGTGAATGGCTGCGCCCAAGAGGGCTTAAGATTGGTTTTGTTTCCACGGTTAATAGCAGTAATGTACTTAAGGCCATGGAGCTTGGTTCCTATTTCAGGGTTCCGTGTTTGGCGCACCGCATTAAAATTATTGTTCAAGACTTTCTGAAAAAAGAAGCCAGAGTCAGCAAATTATTGACCATCTGCAGAAGAATATGCACTCATTTCAGCCATTCTTTTAAAGCTGGGAAGCAGCTGAGGATCATTCAACGTGACTATAGAATGCCAGTCAAAGCACTCATCTAGGAGGTGGCAACATGTTGGAACTCAACTTATTACATGCTTGACCATCTGTATGAGCAGTACAGGCCAATCAGTGAATATGTCATTCGAAGAGGGGATGCTACTGTGAAAGGCATGATCCAACAGATGGACCAATGGTGCCTAGTTAAATGATTGACTGAGATGCTTCTTCCTTTCGAGGTCTTCACACTCGAAGTCAGCAAGGAGGACTGTACTATGGGCAAAGCTATCCCATTGCTGCAAATGCTAGAGCATCAGCTGAAGGAGGTTTCAGAAGCATACAAAGATGTAAAGGAAAAAAAAGAAGCCTATGAGTTGGTGGAGAGCTTAGCTCATCGCTTAGCTGACAATACAAGGGTGCAAAATAAGATTTTGTCGCAAAATCATTACATTTGTGCCACAATTCTGGATCCACGGACAAAATGGGCACTGAAGACATTAATTCCTTTTTCCGAAATGGATGTTGCCCTTTACAAAACGCGGATAGCTGAGTCAGCGAGTAAGTTGGAAAATGAACTGCTGCTAATTAAAAGCCCGCTAGATATACCCACAACAAGTACTGCAGCAGGGCATCCGGCGTCAAGTTCAACTTGGGAGCCTGAGCGCAGTATGTTTGGCTCAGAACACTCATCAACACTATCTACAACAGCAAGAGCTGTATCTTCAGGCCAGTAAAATCGTTACAGGATTGGTATTTACAGCAAGGCATTGGTAAGTCCAGTGCTGATGCAACAAGAAAAGAGACTGAAAAAAGTTGTGCACCCCTGAACATTGAGCGGATGGTTCAGGCCTATCTGGACAACCCAGCAGAGGTGTACATTGATCAAAACCCATTGAGGTATTGGTATGGGAAAAAGGCCCAATGGCCAGTGCTCAGCAGGCTGGCGATAAACTATCTGGCTTGCCCTTTCGCAAGGGTCTCTTCAGAACGTGTTTTCAGTGCTGCTGGTTCCATTGTAACAGTGAGAAGGACCAGTCTCTCACCCAAAAATGTGGGGAGGTTAACAATGATCAAAATGAATCAGCACTTTATACCACCGAATTGCACAATACATGAATCAAGGGAGGAAGATAAGGACAGCGGCTCAGGTGACAGAACTGGTGTGTTAGATGATGATTACCTACTTCTGGTTGAACCCCCAGAGTTTGAGGATGAGCTATACATCCCTGACAATTAGGCTTGCACTTCCAGTTCTTACTGTCTCCCTTCCCTCACTTATTTTCTTTTATTGGTGTATCTGTCTTTCTGGTTAGAAACTTTGAATCACAACAAATCCATCACCACCATCTTCTAACTGTTTTATTGCCGTATACAAGTTTCGTCTGGCAGCGCTGCATATCACAGTACACTCCTCAAAATTCTGCTCCTCCATCCTCCTGAATCTCCCTAAATCCATTGCCCTCAAGAAGTCAGATGATGATGACTGGATGATGCAAAATAGAAGAAAAAAGAAAAAATATTTCCAAGTCCCTCCAAAATAAGTGGAACATGATTGATGATGACTACTATAGCTATCCTCCTTTGTGATCCGAGAGAGACTGCCCATTATCTGAAGATGAGAAGGAACAGGTACTGAATGATGCCATGCATTGGACACTGACTGAGTGATTTTGTTGTTGTTTTGTTGTGCATGAAGTTACTTCATTGTGTACTTTATGTAATAATCTACACACTAAAAGTAACTCAAGTCCCTTTTCCCTTCTTGTTTTTTTAATACCAAATTTGTACTTCTACTGCAGGCCGATACATTGCATTTTGAATATAGGAAGGGGACTCACTCGGTACACCCAGACTGAGTTGAACAACACCATCATGATGACCACAGTGACATAGTATCTTCACAGAGTCACTCAGTACACGGATCGGAGATGATTGATGGAATAAGTCAAGCTGTTTCATGAGTGGCATATAAGGTAAACTAGCAAACAACAACCACAGCAGACCTAAATATCTGTGTTGCTGTGGAGTCAAGTGTAGTGGTGATATGACTGCAGTAAATTGTAAAATGCAATGTTGCTTTGTCCAACTGTTTCAAAAAATGTATGCTAAATGGAGGATGTGCAAAGGGTGCCATCACCGTGGGCCTACTCTGCCCTGTTGGTATTGTAGGTTAATGCTGGAAACAGACTAGAGTACAGATGATGCATCAAAGCCGCCTCGGAAAGTGTTCTTGTTGCACTACAACATTAACTTGTCCATTTCTTTCAACTTGGTTTCAATCTCAATATCCCTTTTGTTTTTGCATCAACAATTACAGGCTGGGTCTTACCCTGTGCTATACTTGGGAAAACAACAATGCACACTTACCTTACCAATGAATCTACATCGGCCAGGCAAGCAGTGGCGTCACTCAAGATTGGACGCAGCATCCATGGAGGGGAGGACCAAGAGGAATGCCGAGATTCAACTCACCATTTGACCCGGATAACACAGTAACAGTATCAATTTTCATCTTTTAAATAATTTGATTCTTTTTTTGTCTACAATCATTACAACAGTGTGTTCTTGTTGTTTTTAGTTACTGTTATTATTAGGTTTGCTCTCTGTCTATAATTCATCCCTACAGATATTTAAAACTTTTCTTTGCTGTCTGTAAAAGTAAGCCCGGTAACACTGAACACAAACTGTATGTAATCCGGGTCTCTCCTTATCCTCAATCATCATGCATGCCTTATTTCCTTTTTCTCCCTTAACATATTGATATGGATATGGTAGTTTACAAAGATTCTGTCGTTTGATGTTTGTCCATGCATACTGTTTTTCTTTCTCAAACCTTTCCCCCAAACCCCCTTCCCAACCATTCAACAAACCCTAACCCTATTCCCCCGGGCTGTGTGACTTATTGAGGTATGACTACATTAAATGTACATCAATAATTTATCACACGCTTGCTGGGGCGGATGTGGCAAAAGCAACAGTACTTCAATTCCAAGGCAGGGCGGGGATCATCTTCTGCTTGCCCACCTGAGCAGTATATTAGTGAGCGAATTATTTTACCAAAGGAACCGGCTAATACATCAGCATTAATTCACAGCATTGATTGGATTAATGGATTTCATTCGTTGTCATCCTCCTACACAGCACTAACAGTTACGCTTGTGTCAGTGTGCTGTAGGCCTAGTCAAGTGACTCAACACAAGTAGAGTTGCTGTGTACTACTACTAGGCTATCTCCACCACCATTATGTTTTGTTGTATTTGGGCATATTATTGTTTGGCAGTAAGTTCTGTTCTGTACTGTACTTCATTCTACTAGTCCTCGAAGACTCTCTCTCAGGCTACTGACTGTCTCATTTTCTATTTTGGCAAATGCTGCTGCCAGTGTCTACTGCTACCACCACCACAACCATGGCATGCTAGGGAAGAAAACCATCATCACCATGTAGCCATCAATGTGCCTAAGTTCAACATCAAGCAAAGGTAAGAGAAGTTTGGGGGAGGCATAATTAATAATGGACATGTTTTCATTAATTCAATTTCACACACCCCTTTGAGTCCAGTTACAGAGTGTCTAGAATAGAAGAGACTGACAGTACTAGTAGTAGGACAAGTCACTCAGTGAGGGGTGCCGCGTCTATCTGTTTCTGTCTTACAAAGTCATCCAATTATTAAAATCAAACACTCCAGAAACCAAAACCAGGGATTCGAGGGCAGAGGCTCTGCAGATGGAATACACGCAGTGGGGAGCCCAGTTGTGTGCACCGGTGGGGCAGCGAAGTGACAAGCACCACTACCCACAGAAAAGGTAACGAAGGCACTGAATAATGCAGGATCTTCTCTTTGTATCTGGCAGGAACAACAAGGTTGAAATGCCCTAGTTCCAAAATGCTACAACGGTCTTCAAGAGGACCTGCGATGGATGCTGCTTCTGCCTTCCGTACACTGGAGGTGGCACATGGGTCACGCGGTACGGTCATACTGCGGTGGGACGTACACTCGTTGACCTCTCATGGCACTGCTCCAGACTTCGGGGACAATGCTTTCCATTAGCTGTATTTTCTGATTACGTGTCGTGCCAGCCCTGTCCAACAGCAGAACCCCTTTAGATCAAAACAGACTCTTCCACTCCCACACCGGAAGTGTAACCAGGCCACATTGACACTTTCACAATACAACAGCCGGGAATGCACTTTTCGGTAAAAACAACACATTCCTTCCTCCTAATTTATAAAAAAAAACGACGAACTAAAGAGCAGGGGCCAACTTCGATCAGTAAACAGCCATTACAACAAATTTTTTACTTTGCGATACCATTACAATGCATGCATTACCACGCATGCGTTGTACATCGCAACGTCATTACTATGCATTTTTTTAGAATGCATGGTAATTTACCACGCACGCCTTTACAACAAGTTTTGTTGTAAAGGTATGTATAGTAAATGACCATGAGTTCTAAAAAAATGTAGACGATTCACGTCGTTGTAAGGAAACAGAGGCTGTTCCGTTTCCTCACAACGACGTGCACTGCCCATCAGAGATGACATGAAGCAGAAACCATGAGGAGAGAGAAACGATGAGGAGTGAGAGGTAAGGGTGATGGGGCATGGGTTGGTGGTTACTTTTTTAGGGTTTAGGGTAGTGCAGTAGTGTTTGAGTAGTGTAAGTACTCGTGCTGAGGGTAGTGTTTTAGGGTTTAGGGTAGTGCAGTGTTGTTTGATTAGTATTGGGGTCGTGTTGGTGGTAGTGTTTTAGGGTTTAGGGTAGTGCAGTGATGTTTGTGTAGTGTAGGGGTTCGTGCATGGGTAGATTTAGGGTTTAGGGTTATGCAATGGTGTTTGTGTAATGTAGGGGGTCGTGCTGGGGTAGTGTTTTAGGGTTTAGGGCAGTGCAGTGGTGTTTATGTAGTGTAGGGGGTCATGCTGGGGTAGTGTTCTAGGATTTAGGGTAGTGCAGTGGTGTTTGGGTAGTGTAGGGGTAGTGTTTTAGGGTTTAGGGTAGTGCAGTGGAGTTTCGGAAGTGACGGGGTCATGCTGGGGTAGTGTTTTAGGCTTTAGGGTAGTGCAGTGGTATTGGTGTAGTGTAGGAGGTCGTGCTGGGGTAGTGTTTTATGGTTTAGGGTAGTGCAGTGGTGCTTGGGTAGTATAGGGGTCGTGCTGAGGGTAGATTTAGGGTTTAGGGTAGTTCAGTGGTGTTTGCATAGTGTAGGGGGTCATGCTGGGGGTAGATTTAGGGTTTAGGGTAGTGCAGTGGTGCTTGGGTAGTGTAGGGGGTCATGCTGTGGGTAGATTTAGGATTTAGGGTAGTGCAGTGATGTTTGAATAGTGTAGGGTTCATGCTGGAGGTGGTGTTTTAGGGATTAGGGCAGTGCATGGGTAGTGTAGGTGGTTGTGCTGGGGTGGTGTATTAGGGTTTAGGGCAGTGCAGTGGTGTTCGAGTAGTGTAGGTGGCCCTGCTGGGGGTGGTGTTTTAGGGTTTAGGGCAGTGCAGTGGTGTTCGAGTAGTGTAGGTGGCCCTGCTGGGGGTGGTGTTTTAGGGTTTAGGGCAGTGCAGTGGTGTTTGGGCAGTGTAGGGGGTTGTGCTGGTGGTGGTGTTTTAGTGTTTAGGGCAGTGCAGTGGTGTTCGGGCAGTGTAGAGGGTTGGTCTGGGGGTGGTATTTCAGGTTTTAGGGCAGTGCAGTGGTGTTCGGGCAGAGTAGGGGGTCATGCTGGGGGTGGTGTTTCAGGGTTTAGGGCAGGGCAGTGGTGTTTGGGTGGTGTAGGGGGTAGTGCGGGGGTGGTGTTTCAGGGTTTAGGGCAGGGCAGTGGTGTTCGAGCAGTGTAGTGGGTTTTGTTGGGGGGTGGTGTTTCAGGGTTAAGGGCAGTGCAGTGGTGTTTGGGCAGTGTAGGGGGTCGTGCATGGGGTGGTGTTTCAGTGTTTAGGGCAGTGCAGTGGTGTTCGGGCAGCATAGGGGGTTATGCAGGTGTGGTGTTTCAGGGTTTAGGGCAGTGCAGTGGTGTTTGGGCAGTGTAGGGGTCGTGCTGGGGGTGGTGTTTCAGGGGTTAGGGCAGTGCAGTGGTGTTCGGGCAGTATAGGGGTCGTGCATGGGCTGGTGTTTCAGGGTTTAGGTAGTGCAGTGGTGTACGGGCAGCATAGGGGGTCATGCAGGAGGTGGTGTTTCAGGGTTTAGGGCAGTGCAGTGGTGTTCGGGCAGTGTAGGGGTCGTGCTGGGGCTGGTGTTTCAGGGTTAAGGGCAGTGCAGTGGTGTTCGGGCAGTGTAGGGGGTCATGCAGGGGGTGGTGTTTCAAGGTTTAGGGCAGTGCAGTGGTGTTCCGGCAGCATAGGGGGTCATGCAGGGGGTAGTGTTTCAGGGTTTAGGGAAGTGCAGTGGTGTTCGGGCAGTGTAGGGGGTCATGCATGGGGTGGTGTTTCAGGGTTTAGGGCAGTGCAGTGCAGTGGTGTTCGGGCAGCATAGGGGGTCATGCAGGGGGTGGTGTTTAAGGGTTTAGGGCAGTGCAGTGGTGTTCGGGCAGTGTAGGGGTTGTGCTGGGGCTGGTGTTTCAGGTTTTAGGGCAGAGCAGTGGTGTTCGGGCAGCGTAGGGGGTCATGTTGGGGGTATGGTTTTTGGGTATATGGTAGTGCAGTGGTGTTCGGGACGTGTAGAGGGTCATGCTGGGGTAGTGTTTTAGGGTTTAGGGTAGTGCAGTGGTGTTCAGGTGGTGTAGGGGGTCGTGCTGGGGGTAGTATTTTATGGTTTAGGGTAGTGCAGCGTTGTTTGGGTAGTGTAGGGGTCGTGCTGAGGGTATATTTAGGGTTTAGGGTAGTGCAGTGGTGTTTGCGTAGTGTAGGGGGTCATGCTGGGGGTAGCTTAAGGATTTAGGGTAGTGCAGTGGTGCTTGGGTAGTGTAGGGGGTCAGCCTGGGGGAGATTTAGGATGTAGAGCAGTGCAGTGGTGTTTGGATAGTGTAGGATTCATGCTGGGGGTGCTGTTTTAGGGATTAGGGCAGTGCATGGGCAGTGTAGGTGGTCGTGCTGGGGGTGTTGTTTTAGGGTTTAGGGCAGTGCAGTGGTGTTCGAGGAGTGTAGGTGGTCCTGCTGGGGGTGGTGTTTTAGGGTTTAGGGTAGTGCAGTGGTGTTGGGGCAGTGTAGGGGTTCGTGCTGGGGGTGGTGTTTCAGAGTTTAGGGCAGTGCAGTGGTGTTCGGGAAGTGTAGGGGGTCATGCGGGGGGTGGTGTTTCAGGGTTTAGGGCAGTGCAGTGGTGTTCGAGCAGTGTAGGGGGTCGTGCTGGGGGGTGGTGTTTCAGGGTTTAGGGCAGTGCAGTGGTGTTCGAGCAGTGTAGGGGGTCGTGCGGGGTGGTGTTTCAGGGTTTAGGGCAGTGCAGTGGTGTTCGAGCAGTGTAGGGGGTCGTGCTGGGGGGTGGTGTTTCAGGGTTTAGGTCAGTGCAGTGGTGTTCGGGCAGTGTAGGGGGTTTTGCTGGGAGGTGGTGTTTCAGGGTTAAGGGCAGTGCAGTTGTGTTCAGGCAGTGTAGGGGGTCATGCAGGGGTGGTGTTTCAGGGTTTAGGGCACTGCAGTGCTGTTCGAGGAGTGTAGGTGGTCCTGCTAGGCGTGGTGTTTTAGGGTTTAGGGTAGTGCAGTGGTGTTGGGGCAGTGTAGGGGGTCGTGCTGGGGGTGGTGTTTCAGAGTTTAGGGCAGTGCAGTGGTGTTCGGGAAGTGTAGGGGTCGTGCAGGGGTGGTGTTTCATGGTTTAGGGCAGTGCAGTGGTGTTCGGGCAGCATAGGGGGTCGTGCAGGTGGTAGTGTTTCAGAGTTTAGGGCAGTGCAGTGGTGTTCAGGCAGTGTAGGGGTCATACTGGGGCTGGTGTTTCAGGGTTTAGGGCAGAGCAGTGGTGTTCGGGCAGTGTAGGGGGTCGTGCAGGGGGTGGTGTTTCAGGGATTAGGGCAGTGCAGTGGTGTTCGGGCAGTGAAGGGGGTCGTGTTGGGGGTAGTGTTTTAGGGTTTAGGGTAGTGCAGTGGTGTTTGGGAAGTGTAGGGGTCATGCTGCGGTAGTGTTTTAGGGTGTAGGGTGGTGCACTGGTGTTGGTGTTGTGTACGGGATGGTGCTGGGGTAGTGTTTTATGGTTGAGGGTAGTGCAGCAGTGTTTGGGTAGTGTAGGGGTCATTCTGAGGGTTGATTTAGGGTTTTGGGTAGTGTAGTGGTGTTTGCATAGTGTAGGGGGTCGTGCTGGAAGTAGATTTAGGGTTTAGGGTATTGCAGTGGTGCTTGAGTAGTGTAGGGGGTCATGCTGGGGGTAGATTTAGGATTTAGGGCAGTGCAGTGGTGTTTGCATAGTGTAAGGTTCATACTGGGGGTGGTGTTTTAGGGATTAGGGCAGTGCATGGGAAGTGCAGGCGGTTGTGCTGGGGTGGTGTTTTAGGGTTTAGGGCAGTGCAATGGTGTTCGGGAAGTGTAGGGGGTCGTGCAGGTGTGGTGTTTCAGGGTTTAGGGCAGTGCAGTGGTGTTCAGGCAGCGTAGGGGGTCATGTAGGAGGTGTTTTTTCAAGGTTCAGGGCAGTACATTGGTGTTCGGGCAGCATAGGGGGTCGTGCAGGTGGTGGTGTTTCAGAGTTTAGGGCAGTGCAGTGGTGTTCGGGCAGTGTAGGGGTCATGCTGGGGCTGGTGTTTCAGGGTTTAGGGCAGGGCAGTGGTGTTCGGGCAGTGTAGGGGGTCGTGTTGGGGGTGGAGTTTTAGGGTTTAGGGCAGTGTAGTGGTGTTCGGTCAGCGTAGGTGGTCGTGCTGGGGCTGGTGTTTCATGGTTTAGGGCAGTGCAGTGGTGTTCGGGCAGCTTAGGGGGTCGTGCTGGGGGTAGTGTTTTAGGGTTTAGGGTAGTGCAGTGGTGTTTCGGAAGTGTAGGGGGTCATGCTGGTGGTGGAATTTTAGGGTTTAGGGCATTGCAGTGGTGTTCGGGCAGTGTAGGGGTTCGGGCTGGGGTAGAATTAGGGTTTAGGGTAGTGCAGTGGTGCTTGGGTAGTGTAGGGGGTCAAAAGTTATATAGAAAGAAGTTTCTCTACCTGTATCTTTCACAATGTACAGCGTATCATCTTTTTTGTATACCGACACTTAAGCTAAACCAACGAACACACAATCAAAAAACGTTCAGCATATAGCTAAAGGAGGATTCATTAATATTTTATTTTTCACTTTTGTCAACATTTGAAAAATAATAATAAATTCAATGCATTGGCTAATTTACAGTTTGTAGGAAATGCATCAAGTAACAGTATATATACGTAAAAATAGGTCAGGCTTAAAGAAAGGCCCCAGACATAATCAAGCACACACAAGCTCACTGACTCATACCGATACCATACCACACCATAAATACAAACATCACACGTCTACAGGTGAAGGATCTAAATAATCCTAGAAAAGGCCCTACAAACACAGTAGTCAATATGTAAATAGCATCATACAAGTATTCAATACTGTGCTAAGTAGTACATATTCAAATTTGAGGAATTGGAACTTGGGTGGGCCTCATGGAATGCGCGTCTCGGTGAACGCACCGAGATGTAGGTGCCACCTTGCTCAGGGCGAGCAAGTACCATATAAAGTAGTTTGGGTGTTATGCTGGGACCTAACGAAAGTAAAATAACATATGGGCAATTACATATCAGCATTAAATCATCCAATCAAAGGTCGATATCTCAATAACATCATTTCTCACAATGAAAGCATATCATACAAAGGTCTTTAGTCATAAGTGTCAAAACAAGCATGGCAAAGGCAATTTATCAAGGTTAAGAAAAATGTTAAAACACGAGAACACTAGAATATCCTTTTCAGGTACCAGTATCAGTTCAAAAGTAAACATAAATGAAACGGAAATAAAATAAAAAGTAAAAAAAGAATGAAAAATGAATAGAAATGAAAATGAAAGATTGAGAAAGAAAAGTATACTTTAATAGTATATATGATAGATGACAGATTTCATCCACAAAATGGATCAAGAAAATTCGCAAGGAAACGAGGCAGAGCCTCCTAAGGTCTCTGTGGCAACAAATGTGCAACATAGTGACAATTCCGCTCACCTGTATAAACTATGTAGAAAGCGTTCAAGGCAAACTAAGGACACAGGCGGGATCAACCCGGCCTCAGACAGGAGGTTGATGTGCTACGTTAATTGAATCTGCTGGATACATAAACATCAAGATGAATTCAGACTTAAATGAAAAAACAGAGGTCTAGCATAAACGCTATGGATAAAATTAGCGCATGCAAAGAAAAAACAGGCATGGAAGAATAATTCTACGTAATCCAAATATAAACATAAACAAGGTTCAAGATAAATATCGGAACTCTAAACTTGGCCCTTCTGGCAGGTTCACCCCCGAAATTTTTGCTTTTACTGGTGACCTGGTGGTAGTGATTTTTTGTTTCTGCGCACTTTCCCTGTGTCCCAGAGTAAAGTGCGTGCGCACTCTGAGTGCATGTGGTGAGATAAGCCTGCCCTCCCATAGGAATGCATGGGGAATGTATGTGTCCCTGGTAGTTCCTGATGCGTGGGGTGTGCAGGCCCGAGTCTGGTATGTGCAGACTCGTGTGATCGAATGCTTCGCAATGATGTATAATGCGTGATTATGTCATGTGCGGAAGTGCCACTTCTAGGAGTTGGCATATTAGTGTAAAATGTGTCTGGCGTGTGATTGGCTGGAGCTGGCTGGTGAGCCTGGCTCCAGGAGTCTGGGTGGGTCTGCCCCAGTGGTGAGTGTGAGATTAGCATGCGGATGGCTGGGGAGGAGTGCACCTTGGACCTGAATAGGGCAGGGCTTTCCCCACACAATGCTGGCTCCGCCCCCTGTGGTGCGACTGATGACCCTAGCCATGTCAGTGAATAGAGTGAGGGGCTGAGCACATCAAGGGTGCTCCCCAACCAGCTGTGACTGGTTTTCCCCCTCACCCTGAACCAAGAACAAAGGGAAAATGTGTATAAGAAGGGGCTGTGTCCCCTTGCAATTTGTTCTCTTCCAGGATCCTACCTGAGGGGGGCTGCTGCTGCTGCTGGACCAGAGGACTGCCACTTGGACTACCTCCCTGCCTGGAGGCCCAGTGAGCTGGCTCTGGGTCCATCCTTGCCCCCCACCCCTGCCTTGCTGTATGCAGGGGAGAACTTTGGTGGACTTTGTGGTTATTCTCCCCTAAAGCGCTGGGAGCGCTTTATTTGTGTCCCTAAGCACCTGGAAGCGCTTTGATTTGCCTTTAGCGCTCAGGAGCGCTTTATTGCTGCAAGCCGGTGCCCACCCGGCGTTTGCCCCGTCTTTGCCGTACTGGGAAGCGGGTGCCCACCCCGCATTGTGGTGCTCGAGCGGGAGCCTACCCCGCTTTATTGGAAAGTTACTATCCCTGGCGGGTGCCCACCCCTGGTTGCACCCCCCCCTTTTTTTGCGTGTCGAGCGGGTGCCCACCCCGCGAAGGAATCACCGCCGCGGTGAAAGAGGAAGTCAGGCTGCGTGTGGCCTGACGTGGGGCGGGACTTCCGCTTTCACGAAGGAAGCCCCGCGCCCACGGGATCCCCCGGAAGCCAGCACAGGGAGAAGAGCATGAAGGGAGGCCTGCCGCCTTCCGAGAACAGAAAGCGGCTGTTGATCCTGGCGGGGCTCCCCGGAGACGGTGGGAGCCTACCCCGCCTACCGGCAAAGAAGAGAGCCCCAAGCGTGCGGCTGGCTCGATGAGCGAGACACCCCTGCAGGAGTCCCGGTGAGTGGGGCACCAATCCAATTGTTGAGGGGCATTGTGTGCTTGCTGAGAGCGCTAGTGCGCTCCAACAACGGGACCGCACTGTGTGTTCACGAGCCCCGGGAGGCTCCAACGTAGAGGGGGCATTTCTTTGGTCCCAAGAGCCCCGAGAGGCTCCAACGTGGGGGCCGATTGCCTGTGAAGAGCCTAGCGAGGCTGTAGGGGGCCAGTCCTTGGTTGCTTCTTGGTTGTGGCAAGGGCTCGCAGGGCACCAGTGCCTGTGTTATTAAAGGCCCCAGTCCGCCCCAGCAGGGGCAGTATTCTTTTAGAGCCCAGAGAGGGCTCCAACGGGGGCATTTCTTTGTTGTTTAGAGCCCTGCGAGGCTCCAACATTCAGAGCACTGCAAGCTCCAACTCCGGGGGCATTATTTGTAAAAAGCCTAGAAAGCTCCCACGCCGCATTGGTTGTTAGAGCCCACGAGGCTCCCACATCGCCCAAGAGCATATTTGCATACCAGAGCCCAGAGGGGGCTCCAGAGGCACGCCGGTGCCAAGTTCCTTTGTACAGCTGCCCAGCACTTAGTGGGCAGCTGCACCGTTTAGGTTGTGCCCCTCCACGCGTTGGCTTGCGCAGCCTGCGCAGCCCCGCCCTGACTCTGGGACAAAGGGCGTTTTAGCCCCGGATAGGCCAGGTGGGCCTGGGGACAGTTTGCTGTATTGTGCCCTCACCTGGGTATCTGGCGCCGTTTGGCGCAATTGTGTTTTCCTGCACCTCTGAATGTGTTGTGATGCATCATGTGTAATGTGCTTACCCCTACAAGTATTGTGATACTTAGGTGGTGGTTTTCTTTTCTCCTAGTACAGGTGGTGCTAGTGAGGTCCTGGTTCCCTGCGCAATATTTTCCTAAGGTGGTTAGGGTTGCGTAGGTGGTTTTTACCTGTTACCAGTAGTTACTGGTCGTGTGCTACATATGTTATTTAGTGCTACCGTGATTGTATGTGCTATGTTCTAAAGCATTATTCCTATGTTCTAAGTGCTAATTCCTACAAAGTGCTAATTCCTGACAGTGGTCCATGTGGCCCTGTCCCCTGTACATATAATCCCTTGTAAACTCTGCCCGTGCCTGTTGGCACATTGTAAAGTGTGTGTTTTTATCTAATGTGTTTTGGTAATACAAAGGCTATTTTTATATAATACCTTGTGTGGAGTTTCTTTTGTGGTGGGCCTTGGGTGTTGTTGCTGGGTGCGCGCGCAAACGCTTTACACATCGCCTCCGGGATAAGCCTGACTGCTCGGGCCAAGCTACCAAGGGGGTGAGCAGGGGTTATCTTTGGCGTGTAAATCCCCAGCCCTGACTAGAGTGGTGGTTTCTGCCTGGCTTTGGCGCAAGCCTCAGCCAACCAGAAATCCCATTTCTAACATTGGTGATCAGCGGTGGGATTTGGACTTGCGTTTGCGCTGTACCGCAGCAGCAACTGGCTGCACCACAAAACTCTGCATTTAGATAATCACATGGTATAGGGATTATTGTGTTACGTTTGTTTTTGTCATTTCTGTGGAAATGTGTTTCTGGATTCACCAGTAAGGGTGGGATCCAGTGGTGGCAGCATAATAGTGTCCAGTACATTTGTTCCCCGCCCTGCGCCCAGAGTTTGGTACCTGTGTCATGTGTGGTCAGGTTGAGGAATCAGGGGTGGTAGAAACTGCCTTACCAGTCCGAGGGGAGGGTTGTGTGTGGATGAATGGTGTGTGGCACTAGGCAAGTGAGTGTGAGTTCTCTGGGATAGAGAGCTTGCTGAACCCTTTTTGTGAATTGTGTGTTCCTGTTAAGCTCAGACCCCTAGGTTCCCTGTGTAATCTTTTCTCGAGAACGTCTGCCAAAATAGAGCCAGCTTTTGATTTCTGTGATCTGTTTGTGTACAGTATGTTGGAGTTGGTAAGGTTCTGTGAAGAGAGAGACATAGGGGTGGATGAGTCAGACACTCAGTCCGAACTTAGAAGCAGCCTGATCCTATGGCAAAAGGGTCAATGGGATGTTGAGCGCAGTAGGATAAGGGCCCGGGCCTCACACCAGCAGGGTGGTGGGTCTGTGGGGAGCCCTGAAGATTCAGAAGAGGAGGAAGAAAGTAACCTGACAGGGACGCCAGTAGATAGGGAGTCCCTTGCTGGGTCCAGTGTCAGGAGCAGCACACCATCCCTTTCCCTGTCCCCAGAGGAGTGGGAAGATAGGAGGAAAGAAAGGGAGCACCAGCTGGCGTTAGAAAAGCTCAGGTTAGAGCATGCCCAGGCTATGGCGCAGCTGGAGGTCAAGAAGCAACAGCTAGAGACTGAGAGGGTCTTGGCGCAGGAAAGGATAGAGGAGGCGGAGAGGGCCTCCACCAGAGGCAAAGTAGCTCTGGAGGGTGGACTATCCCCTGCGTGCAGTTTTAATTTTCTGGGCTCCCCAGGGAGGGTTGAGTCCAGTGGTGGTAGCTATATAGATTTCAGTGTAGGACATCCCAGTCCCAGTTCCCCCAGTCTGGTACCTGTTTCCCAGGAGGAGGAGTTAAGGTTGAAATTCAGGGGCAGTAGGAAACTGTCTCACCAGTCTTGGGAGGAGTTTGTGGATGGATGTGAGAATGCACTGTTTGCTTGGATAGGAGTTTCCACAGAAGCTGATTTTGATGAACTGTGTAATCTGGTTCTCAAAGAACACCTGCTCAGTTGTTGTGTGCCGGGGTTGCGCCAACACCTGTTGGGGTGTGGATTGTCTGAGCCATTTGAGCTTGGGGATGAAGCAGAGCGCTGGGAAAGTGCTAGAGGTTCTCTAGAGTCATTAGGGAGCGACTCCAAAAGTAGTGGTTCAGGTATCTTTCAGCCCAGCGTGGTGGAAGAGGCTCAGTGTAGCCCAGCTAGGTCCCACGATAGCGAGGAGGGCGTAGGGGCTTACAGCCTGGCTCAGTGGAGCGTGAGTAAGCGGGTGACCGAGGGTCCCCAGACGCACAAAGCCCTGCCTCAGGACTTGAATGGTTTCTTGAGGTAACACCAGGTTGGGGACCTAGGCTGTCCTGTTAGTCCATTTGAGGAAGATCTCCTAGTGAGTAGAGGACCTGGAGCGCCTGTAAACAGAGCTCCTGTGGTTCTAGGGTCTGGCAGTACAGCTCCGGTAGGGAGGGTATAGGAGTACAGCGTGAGGAGTGATGGGGGGATGAGTTTCCCAGTAGATGCACCAGTGGACCAGGGACTAGCCAGGTGGGCTAAATCTTCTTGGAGGGACCCGGGTGGCGCCACTTCTGTTCTGGGGGATCTTCGCGCACTGTCAGGTGGACAGGGGACGGGAGATCTGCGCCAGACAGACAGTCACACGACACATGGGTCATGTGTCAGCCTCAGGGGGATGGATTGTAAATCCCCAGAAGTCCTGGAGTGCCAGGCGATTATTCCACCAAAGGTTCTAGGCCGGAGGTTGGAAGGCCCAGTTCAGGATCAGCCTGACCTGAAGGGTGGGACGTCTGTAACAAGCGTCCCGACCGCTTCTTCTTCCAAAGGTACCACCCCAGTTGGTAGGGAGCAGGGCTCTGGAAGGGGGTGCAGAGGGTGGGAGAGCCCACCTCTGACCCCGGTGCAACCTAAGGGGTTAAACCCTGGGTTGGAATGGCGTTCTAGGTGTACCCCTCGCCAGAGGAGGAGGAATCCTAGGAGAAGAGGTAGGGGGAGGAGAGCCTTCCCTGAGACTCTTGGTCCGCCTGAGGGTGTAGACCCTAGGCTTGAGAACCAGTGGCAGTCTAGTCCTGTCTTGCAGACAGGAAGAGTGGAGAATGGCCGCTATGTGCCAGGGGTTACTACCCCCCACTCTGTGATTAGGCAAGGACCGGTGGCACCTGGGTGGCCTAGGGCCTGGCCGTGGCCGCAGACAGCTTGGGAGTACCAGTGGGGTAGCCCAGTTGGTCCGGATAGTGGTTTTAGAAGGAATCCCATGTGTTCACCGTGGCGTAGAACAGGAGGGTGTCCCTGCAGTTGCAGGCCCGCGTCCGTGTTCTATCGCCCCAAGCAGGGAAGTCCATCACGGTGGTGATTGGTCTGCCCTGCGTTTTGGCTGGAAGGGGGTT
This sequence comes from Triturus cristatus, assembly GCF_964204655.1. Classification (NCBI taxonomy): domain Eukaryota; kingdom Metazoa; phylum Chordata; class Amphibia; order Caudata; family Salamandridae; genus Triturus; species Triturus cristatus. Next base: position 850,431,640 of record NC_140588.1, on the reverse strand, counting down.
GTGTTGGACTTGGCCCTTCTGGCAGGTTCACCCCTGAACTTTTTGCTTTTACTGGTGACCTGGTGGTAGTGATTTTTGGTTTCTGCGCACTTTCCCTGTGTCCCAGAGTAAAGTGCGTGCGCACTCTGAGTGCATGTGGTGAGATAAGCCTGCCCTCCCATAGGAATGCATGGGGAATGTATGTGTCCCTGGTAGTTCCTGATGCGTGGAGTGTGTGCAGGCCCGAGTCTGGTATGTGCGGACTCGTGTGATCGAATGCTTCGCAATTATGTATAATGCGTGATTATGTCATGTGCGGAAGTGCCACTTCTAGGAGTTGGCATATTAGTGTAAAATGTGTCTGGCGTGTGATTGGCTGGAGCTGGCTGGTGAGCCTGGCTCCAGGAGTCTGGGTGGGTCTGCCCCAGTGGTGAGTGTGAGATTAGCATGCGGATGGCTGGGGAGGAGTGCACCTTGGACCTGAATAGGGCAGGGCTTTCCCCACACAATGCTGGCTCCGCCCCCTGTGGTGCGACTGATGACCCTAGCCATGTCAGTGAATAGAGTGAGGGGCTGAGCACATCAAGGGTGCTCCCCAACCAGCTGCGACTGGTTTTCCCCCTCACCCTGAACCAAGAACAAAGGGAAAAGGTGTATAAGAAGGGGCTGTGTCCCCTTGCAATTTGTTCTCTTCCAGGATCCTACCTGAGGGTGTTGCTGCTGCTGCTGGACCAGAGGACCACCACTTGGACTACCTGCCTGCCGGGAGGCCCAGTGAGATGGCTCTGGGTCCAGCCTTGCCCCCCACCCCTGCCTTGCTGTATGCAGGGGAGAACTTTGGTGGACTTTGTGGTTATTCTCCCCTAAAGCGCTGGGAGCGCTTTATTTGTGTCCCTAAGCGCCTGGAAGCACTTTGATTTGTCTTTAGCGCTCAGGAGCGCTTTATTGCTGCAAGCCGGTGCCCACCCGGCGTTTGCCCCGTCTTTGCCGTACTGGGAAGCGGGTGCCCACCCCGCGTTGTGGTGCTCGAGCGGGAGCCTACCCCGCTTTATTGGAAAGTTACTATCCCTGGCGGGTGCCCAACCCGCCAGGGACTTTGCCGTGCTGGTTGCACCCCCACCCCTTTTTTTGCGTGTCGAGCGGGTGCCCACCCCGCGAAGGAATCACCGCTGCGGTAAAAGAAGAGGAAGTCAGGCTGCGTGTGGCCTGACGTGGGGCGGGACTTCTGCTTTCAAGAAGGAAGCCCCGCACCCACGGAATCCCCCGGAAGCCGGCACAGGGAGAAGAGCGTGAAGGGAGGCCTGCCGCCTTCCGAGAACAGAAAGTGGCTGTTGACCCTGGCGGGGCTCCCCGGTGACGGTGGGAGCCTACCCCGCCTACCGGCGAAGAAGATAGCCCCGAGCGTGCGGCTGCCTCGATGAGTGAGTCACCCCTGCAGGAGTCCCGGTGAGTGGGGCTCCAATCCAATTGTTGGGGGGCATTGTGTGCTTGCTGAGAGCGCTAGTGCGCTCCAACAACGGGACCGCGCTGTGTGTTCACGAGCCCCGGGAGGCTCCAACGTAGAGGGGGCATTTCTTTGGTCCCAAGAGCCCCAAGAGGCTCCAACGCGGTGGCTGATTGCCTGTGAAGAGCCCAGCGAGGCTTTAGTGGGCCAGTCCTTGGTTGCTTGTTGGTTGTGGCAAGGGCTCGCGAGGGACTAGAGCCTGTGTTATTAAAGGCCCCAGTCCGCCCCAGCAGGGGCAGTATTCTTTTAGAGCCCAGAGAGGGCTCCAACGGGGGCATTTCTTTGTTGTTGAGAGCCCTGCGAGGCTCCAACGTTCAGAGCAATGCAAGCTCCAACTCCGGGGGCATTATTTGTAAAAAGCCTAGAAAGCTCCCACGCCGCATTGGTTGTTAGAGCCCACGAGGCTCCCACATTGCCCCAGAGCATATTTGCATACCAGAGCCCAGAGGGGGCTCCAGAGGCACGCCGGTGCCAAGTTCCTTTCTACAGCTGCCCAGCACTTAGTGGGCAGCTGCACCGTTTAGGTTGTGCCCCTCCACGCGTTGGCTTGCGCAGCCTGCGCAGCCCCGCCCTGACTCTGGGACAAAGGGCGTTTTAGCCCCGGATAGGCCAGGTGGGCCTAGGGACAGTTTGCTGTATTGTGCCCTCACCTAGGGTACCTGGCGCCGTTTGGCGCAATTGTGTTTTCCTGCACCTCTGAATGTGTTGTGATGCATCATGTGTAATGTGCTTACCCCTACAGGTATTGTGATACTTAGGTGGTGGTTTTCTCCTAGTACAGGTGGTGCTAGTGAGGTCCTGGTTCCCTGCGCAATATTTTCCTAAGGTGGTTAGGGTTGCGTAGGTGGTACTTACCTGTTACCAGTAGTTACTGGTCGTGTTCTACACATGTTATTTAGTGCTACAGTGATTGTATGTGCTATGTTCTAAAGCATTATTCCTATGTTCTAAGTGCTAATTCCTACAAAGTGCTAATTCCTGACAGTGGTCCATGTGGCCCTGTCCCCTATACATATAATCCCTTGTAAACTCTGCCCGTGCCTGTTGGCACATTGTAAAGTGTGTGTTTTTATCTAATGTGTTTTGGTAATACAAGGGCTATTTTTATATAATACCTTGTGTGGAGTTTCTTTTGTGGTGGGCCTTGGGTGTTGTTGCTGGGTGCGCGCGCAAACGCTTTACACATCGCCTCCGGGATAAGCCTGACTGCTCGTGTCAAGCTACCAAGGGGGTGAGCAGGGGTTATCTTTGGCGTGTAACTCCCCAGCCCTGACTAGAGTGGTGGTTTCTGCCTGGCTTTGGCGCAAGCCTCAGCCAACCAGAAATCTCATTTCTAACATGCGTTCTATATCAAATTTCGCTAAGGACACAGCACTGCAAATACAGACGAAAAATCACCTATTAGAGGAGTTGTAGACTCGGGGTCTAGGTTTAGACTTTCGAAGATAAGATTTCAGAGGCGTAATTAATTTCAGTCCTGGGTAGAGCTAAACACCAGGAAAAAAGATAAAAAGAATGTAGACAAAATAAGAAAGATTCATGTAAAGTTAATTTAGTGAGGTATGCTGAACGGAGAAGAAATAAAGACCAGCAAACCGTACCTGACTAAACAGAACTTTATATGTCAGTGGTAAGTTGATTCGAAGGCACAATCTAGAGGATCGCGTAAGCACTTGTCGTAGCGGTCCTTTAGCGTAACTAAAAAAATATTCATGAAGTAAATAAATATTATATACTAATATCAGTTCCTTATGCGCAAGAAAGAAAGCGCACTAAACGCTATAGAGAGGAAAAGACAGCGTCTAATTTATGTACCTGATCAAACGCGAACAATGAAAAAAGCCGCCAGTCAGGGGGACTCCGAGAGAAGAATATCCTCAGGTGGAGAGGTAGCGAACCAATCCAGAGAACACACCAGAGGTGTTCAAGGCCGTTTAAATGGGCCAATGGACGATCACGTAATAGAGGGAGGGGGCGTGTCAATGCTAAAAGGATTATAGAATAGGCAAATACACAACTTTTAAAGGGGAAAGCATTCCCAAAAGTTAATTGGCGGAATAGCGGCAGCGTTTTTAGAAAAAACATTTCTGCGGGTTCTTTTCTTGAAGAGGTAGACTGGAACATGCAACATATCGTGTATAGCCTAAGGGTGGCATCCAACAATCTAGCCATATTGTATAATTATGAAAGTGATGGAATCAAAAAACATATAATGATCTAATGCTATCACAAGTTTTAAAATATTGGGGGGGGAAAGAAAAAGAAAAAGAAAAAGAAAAAAGAAAAAGAAAAAGAATGAAACTTAAACGTACTCATGGTTGATAAAGAGTGCACAAGAACTGTAGATGCTGGAACTCAAAGAATGGCATTTTCCCATGGTAGAGATTCATTCAATCCCTTGTCCTTAGATTTAAGAACAAATATCCAGTATACTTCTCGCTTCCTGCGTATGTTGTTGCTGTCAGATCCTCTTTGTTGGCAAATTTTCTCCAAAATCGTCCAACGAAGGTCAGCTTCAGAGTGTCCCCTTTCTGTCCAATGGTCTACTAGAGGGGCTCCATGTTTAGATCATCTGATGTTTGACTTGTGTTCACCTATTCGTACCCTTACTTCTCTGGCAGTTTCGCCTACATAGGTAAGCAAACAAGGACATTGGATCGCATAAATGCAGTTGGATGTCCTGCAGTTGGTCATGTCTTTCATGTTGACATTGTAATCATTTATGCAAATATTGTTGCCAACTATGGCATTGGCACATGCGTGGCATGTACCACACTTGTGATTGCCGTTGACGGGGACAGTCCACTCAATAGACTTTTGAAACCAGCCCTTAGGCTCAGGTTGTTTGGCTCTGACTATCCAATTTCTCAAATTTTTGTTTCTGTGGAATGCAAACAGAGGTTTGGGAATGTGGGCTGTTTCCGAATCTAGATTTAACAAGTGCCATTGTGAATTTACAATTTGTCTAATTTTATTATTCATCACAGAATGTTTCGTGACACAGACTAACTTGTCTGGCTGATTCTGTTTCACGGTTGTAGAAACGGGCTCTCTTAAGAGCATTCCTTACCATTCTGTGGGGGTATCCTCTTTGAATGAATTTTTCTTTCATGGTTTCAGCATGGCGGAGGTAGTCATTGATGGTAGTGCAATTTCTGCGTAAGCGTAGGAATTGGCTGAATGGTATTCCATCCTTCTGGCTCCTCGGGTGGAAACTATCGAAATGGAGGAGTGTGTTCCTGGCTGTGGGTTTAGTGTAGGCAAAAACAAAGTTTGGATTCCCGATGTTCAACCCAGACGTCAAGGAATTCTAATTTGGTGGTACTCGTATGTGCAGTAAATCTAAGGTTGACGTCAGCGGCATTAATCCATTCAATGTATTCATCCAGGGATTTTTGGTCACCGGTCCAAATGAAAAAAATAGCATCGATGTACCGAGACCAAAGACGGACATTTTCAAAAAAGGGAGCAATTTCATTGTAGATGTTGCATCGCTCGAAATACCCCATATGCAGGCAGGCAACACTGGGGGCACAGGCAGCCCCCATGCTGACTCCCTGAACCTGTTGTTAATAGTTTCCATAATATTCAAAGAAATTTTCCTCTAGGACTATTTCCAGGCAGCGAGCTAGAAATCTGCCATTGTGTAAAGTTTGATTATTTTCAATAATACTGGTCACGACCCTACAGGCTTCTGTTTGGGGGATATTCGAGTACAAAGATTCAACGTCTAGGGTAACCAGGATTTCCTATTGAGGATTGTATTGCAAGCCTTCTAACTTTGAGATAAAATGTCCTGTGTCCTTCACATAAGAGTGTAAGGATTCCACCATGGGTTGTAAAAATGTATCGATGTATTTCGATAACGGTTCCGTGGCAGAACCAATGGTGGAGACAAAAGGCCTCAAAGGAGGATTGGCCTGATCATTTAGGGGGTCAGGCTGGGGGTAGATTTAGGATTTAGGGCAGTGCAGTGGTGTTTGGATAGTGTAGGGTTCATGCTGGGGGTGTTTTTTTAGGGATTAGGGCAGTGCATGGGTAGTGTAGGTGGTCATGCTGGGGGTGGTGTTTTAGGGTTTAGGGCAGTGCATGGGTAGTGTAGGTGGTCATGCTGGGGGTGGTGTTTTAGGGTTTAGGGCAGCACAGTGGTGTTCGGGCAGTGTAGGGGGTTGTGCTGGGGATGGTGTTTCAGAGTTTAGGGCAGTGCAGTGTTGTTCAGGCAGTGTAGGGGGTCATGCGGGGGGTGGTTATTCAGGGTTTAGGGCAGGACAGTGGTGTTCGGGCGGTGTATGGGGTCATGCAGGGGGTGGTGTTTCAGGGTTTAGGGCAGTGCAGTGGTGTTCGGGCAGTGAAGGGGGTCGTGTTGGGGGTAGTGTTTTAGGGTTTAGGGTAGTGCAGTGGTGTTTGGGAAGTGTAGGGGACATGCTGGGGTAGTGTTTTAGGGTTTAGGGTAGTGCACTGGTGTTGGTGTGGTGTAGGGGATGGTGCTGGGGGTAGTGTTTTATGGTTTAGGGTAGTGCAGCACTGTTTGGGTAGTGTAGGGGTCATGCTGAGGGAAGATTTAGGGTTTAGGGTAGTGCAGTGGATTTTTCATAGTGTAGGGGGTCGTACAGGAAATAGATTTAGGGTTTAGGGTAGTGCAGTGGTGTTTGGATAGTGTAGGGTTCATACTGGGGGTGGTGTTTTAGGGATTAGGGCAGTGCATAGGTAGTGCAGGTGGTCGTGCTGGGGGTGGTGTTTTAGGGTTTAGGGCAGTGCAATGGTGTTTGGGAAGTGTAGGGGGTCGTGCAGGGGTGGTGTTTCAGGGTTTAGGGCAGTGCAGTGGTGTTCGGGCAGCCTAGGGGGTTGTGTAGGGGGTGGTTTTTCAGGGTTTAGGGCAGTACAGTGGTGTTCGGGCAGCATAGGGGATCGTGCAGGTGGTGGTGTTTCAGAGTTTAGGGCAGTGCAGTGGTGTTGAGGCAGTGTAGGGGTCGTGCTGGGGCTGGTGTTTCAGGGTTTAGGGAAGTGCAGTGGTGTTTGGGCAGCTTAGGGGGTCGTGCTGGGGGTAGTGTTTTAGGGTTTAGGGTAATGCAGTGGTGTTTGGGAAGAGTAGGGGGTCATGCTGGGGTGTTGTTTTAGGGATTAGGGCAGTGCATGGGTAGTGCAGGTGGTCGTGCTGGGTGTGGTGTTTTAGGGTTTAGGGCAGTGCAATGGTGTTCGGGAAGTGTAGGTGGTTTTGCTGGGGCTGGTGTTTCAGGGTTTAGGGCGGTGCAGTGGTGTTTGGACAGCTTAGGGGGTCATGCTGGGTGTAGTGTTTTAGGGTTTAGGGTAGTGCAGTGGTGTTTGGGAAGTGTAGGGTGTCATGCTGGGGGTAGATTTCGGATTTAGGGCAGTGCAGTGGTGTTTGGATAGTGCGGGTTCATACTGGGGGTGGTGTTTTAGGGATTAGGGCAGTGCATGGGTAGTGCAGGTGGTTGGGCTGGGGGTGGTGTTTTAGGGTTTAGGGTAGTGCAATGGTGCTTGGGAAGTGTAGGGGGTCGTGCTGGGGTGGTGTTTCAGGGTTATAGGCAGTGATGTTCAGGCAGCGTAGGGGGTCATGTAGGGGGTGGTTTTTCAGGGTTTAGGGCAGTACAGTGGTGTTCGGGCAGCATAGGGGGTCGTGCAGGTGGTGATGTTTCAGAGTTTAGGGCAGTGCAGTGGTGTTCGGGCAGTGTAGGGGTCATGATGGGGCTGGTGTTTCAGGGTTTAGGGCAGAGCAGTGGTGTTCGGGCAGTGTAGGGGGTAGTGTTGGGGGTGGAGTTTCTGGGTTTAGGGCAGTGCAGTGGTGTTTGGGCAGCGTAGGTGGTCATGCTGGGGCTGGTGTTTCAGGGTTTAGGGAAGTGCAGTGGTGTTTGGGAAGTGTAGGTGGTCATGCTGGGGTAGTGTTTTATGTTTTAGGGTAGTTCAGGGGTGTTTGGGTAGTGTAGGGGTCATGCTGAGGGTAGATTTAGGGTTTAGGATAGGGCAGTGGTGTTTGCGTAGTGTAGTGGGTTGTGCTGGGGGTAGATTTAGGGTTTAGGGTAGTGCAGTGGTGCTTGGGTAGTGTAGGGGGTCATGCTGGGGGTAGATTTAGGATTTAGGGCAGTGCAGTGTTGTTTGGATAGTGTAAGGTTCATGCTGGGGGTGGTGTTTTAGGGATTAAGGCAGTGCATGGGTAGTGTAGGTGGTCATGCTGGGGGTGGTGTTTTAGGGTTGAGGGCACTGCAGTGGTGTTCGGGCATTGTAGTGAGTCGTGCTGGAGGTGGTATTTCAGGTTTTAGGGCAGTGCAGTGGTGTTCAGGTAGTGTAGTGGGTTGTGCGGGGGGGGTGTTTCAGGGTTTAGGGCAGTGCAGTGGTGTTCGAGCAGTGTAGGGGGTTGTGCTGGGGGGGTTTCAGGGCTTAGGTCAGTGCAGTGATGTTTGGGAAGTGTAGGGGGTCGTGCGCGTGTGGTGTTTCAGGGTTAAGGGCAGTGCAGTGGGATTCGGGCAGCGTAGGGGGTCGTGCACGGTGTGGTGTTTCAGGGTTTATGGCAGTGCAGTGGTGTTCAGGCATCATAGGGCGTTGTGCAGGGGGTGGTGTTTCAGGGTTTAGGGCTGTGCAGTGGTTTCCGGACAGCATAGGGGGTCGTGCAGTGGGTGGTGTTTCAGTGTTTAGGGCAGTGCAGTGGGCTTCGGGCAGTGTAGGGGCCGTGCTGGGGCTGGTATTTCAGGGTTTAGGGCAGAGCAGTTGTGTTCGGGCAGCGTAGGGGGTCATGTTGGGCGTAGTGTTTTAGGGTTTAGGGTAGTGCAGTGGTGTTTGAGAAGTGTAGGGGGTCATTCTGGTGTAGTGTTTTATGATTTAGGATAGTGCAGTGGTGTTGGTGTAGTGGGGGGGTCGTGCTGGGGGTAGTGTTTTATGGTTTAGGGTAGTGCAGCGGTGTTTGGGTAGTAGTAGGGGTCGTGCTGAGGGTAGATATAGGGTTTAGAATAGTGCAGTTATGTTTGCGTAGTGTAGGGGGTCGTGCTGGGGTAGATTTAGGGTTTGGGGTAGAGCAATGGTGCTTGGGTAGTCTAGGGGGTCATGCTGGGAGTAGATTTAGGATTTAGGGCAGTGCAGTGGTGTTTTGATAGTGTAGGGTTCATGCTGGGGGTGGTGTTTTAGGGATTAGGGCAGTGCATGGGTAGTGTAGGTGGTCGTGCTGGGGGTGATGTTTGAGGGTTTAGGGCAGTGCAGTTGTGTTCAGGCACTGTAGGGGGTCATGCTGGCAGTGGTGTTTAGGGTTTAGGACAATGCAGTGTTGTTCGGGAAGTGTAGGGGGTCGTGCGGGGTGGTGTTTCAGGGTTTAGGGCAGTGCAGTGGTGCTCAGGCAGCGTAGGGGGTCCAGTAGGAAGTGGTGTTTCAGGGTTTAGGGCAGTGCAGTGTTGTTCGGGCAGTGTAGGGGTCATGCTGAGACTGGTGTTTCAGGGTTTAGGGCAGAGCAGTGGTGTTCGGGCAGCGTAGGGGGTTGTGTTGGGGGTGGAGTTTCAGGGTTTAGTGCAGTGCAGTGATGTTCGGGCAGCATAGGTGGCCGTGCTAGTGCTCGTGTTTCAGGGTTTAGGGCAGTGCATTGGTGTTCGTGCAGCGAAGGGGGTCGGGCTGGGGCTGGTGTTTCAGTGATTAGGGCAGTTCAGTGGTGTTCTGGCAGTGTTGGGGGTTTTGCTGGGGGTAGATTTAGGATTTAGGGCAGTGCAGTGGTGTTTGTATAGTGTAGGGTTCATGCTGGAGGTGTTGTTTTAGGGATTAGGAAAGTGCATGGGTAGTGTAGGTGGTAATGCTGGGGGTTGTGTTTTAGGGTGTAGGGCAGTGCAGTGGTGTACGGGCACTGTAGGGGGTCATGCTGGCAGTGGTGTTTTAGGGTTTAGGGCAGTGCAGTGCTGTTCAGGAAGTGTATGGGGTTGTGCGGGGGTGGTGTTTCAGGGTTTAGGGCAGTGCAGTGGTGTTCGGGCAGCGTAGGGGGTCATGTAGGGGGTGGTGTTTCAGGGTTTAGGGCAGTGCAGTCGTGTTCCGGCAGTGTAGGGGTCATGCTGGGGCTTGTGTTTCAGGATTTAGGGCAGAGCAGTGGTGTTTGGGCAGCATAAGGGGTTGTGTTGGGGTGGAGTTTCAGGGTTTAGGGCAGTGCAGTGGTGTTCAGGCAGCATAGGTGGTCGTGCTGGTGCTGGTGTTTCATGGTTTAGGGCAGTGCAGTGGTGTTGGGGCAGCGTAGGGGGTCGTGCTGGGGCTGGTGTTTCAGTGTTTAGGGCAGTGCAGTGGTGTTCGGGCAGCATAGGGGGTCGTGCTGGGGCTGTTGTTTCAGGGTTTAGGGCAGTGCATTGGTGTTTGGGCAGCGAAGGGGGTCGTGCTGGGGCTGGTGTTTCAGCGTTTAGGGCTGTGCAGTGGTGTTCGGGCAGTGTAGGGGGTCATGCTTCCGCTGGTGTTTTCAGGGTTTAGGGCAGTGCAGTGGTGTTCGGACAGTGTAGGGGGTCGTGCAGGGGGTGGTGTTTCAGGGTTTAGGGCAATGCAGTGGTGTTCGGGCAGTGTTGGGGGTCTTGCTGGGGGTGGTGTTTTAGGATTTTCAGGGCTGTGGTGTTCGGGCACTGTAGGGGGTCTTGCTGTGGGTGTTGTTTCAGTGTTTAGGGCAATGCAGTGGTGTTTGGGCAGTGTAGGGGGTCTTGCTGGGCATGGTGTTTCAGGGTTTAGGGCAGTGCTGTGGTGTTCGAGCAGTGTAGTGAGTCTTGCTGGGGCTGGTGTTTCAGGGTTTAGGGCAGAGCAGTGGTGTTGGGGCAGTGTAAGGTGTTGTGCTGGGGCTGGTGTTTCAGGGTTTAGGCAGTGCATTGGTTTTCAGGTAGTGTAGAGGGTCGTGCTGGGGTGATGTTTCAGGGTTTAGGGCCATGCAGTGGTGTTTGGGTAGTGTAGGTGGTCATGCTGGGGTTGGTTGGGCAGTACAGTGGTGTTCGGGCAGTGTAGGGGTTAATGCTGGGGCTGGTGTTTCAGGGTTGAGGGCAGTGCAGTGGTGTTGGGGCAGTGTAGGGGGTCGTGCTGGGGCTGGTGTTTCAGGGTTTAGGGCAGTGCATTGGTGTTCGGGCAGCGAAGGGGGTCGGGCTGGGGCTGGTGTTTCAGTGTTTAGGGCAGTGCAGTGGTGTTCTGGCAGTGTTGGGGGTTTTGCTGGGGGTAGATTTAGGGTTTAGGGCAGTGCAGTGGTGTTTGTATAGTGTAGGGTTCATGCTGGGGGTGGTGTTTTAGGGATTAGGAAAGTGCATGGGTAGTGTAGGTGGTCATGCTGGCAGTGGTGTTTTAGGGTTTAGGGCAGTGCAGTGCTGTTCAGGAAGTGTAGGGGTTTGTGCGGGGGTGCTGTTTCAGGGTTTAGGGCAGTGCAGTGGTGTTCGGGCAGTGTAGTGGGTCATGTAGGGGGTGGTGTTTCAGGGTTTAGGGCAGTGCAGTCGTGTTCCGGCAGTGTAGGGGTCATGCTGGGACTTGTGTTTCAGGGTTTAGGGCAGAGCAGTCGTGTTTGTGCAGCATAGGGGGTTGTGTTGGGGGTGGAGTTTCAGGGTTTAGGGCAGTGCAGTGGGGTTCAGGCAGCATAGGTGGTCGTGCTGGTGCTGGTGTTTCATGGTTTAGGGCAGTGCAGTGGTGTTCGGGCAGCATAGGGGGTCGTGCTGGGGCTGGTGTTTCAGTGTTTAGGGCTGTGCAGTGGTGTTCGGGCAGTGTAGGGGGTCATGCTTCGGCTGGTGTTTTCAGGGTTTAGGGCAGTGCAGTGGTGTTTGGACAGTGTAGGGGGTCGTGCAGGGGGTGGTGTTTCAGGGTTTAGGGCAATGCAGTGGTGTTCGGGCAGTGTTGGGGGTCTTGCTGGGGGTGGTGTTTTAGGGTTTTCAGGGCTGTGGTGTTCGGGCAGTGTAGGGGGTCTTACTGTGGGTGTTGTTTCAGTGTTTAGGGCAATGCAGTGGAGTTTGGGAATAGTAGGGGGTCTTGCTGGGCATGGTGTTTCAGGGTTTAGGGCAGTACTGTGGTGTTCGAGCAGTGTAGTGAGTCTTGCTGGGGCTGGTGTTTCAGGGTTTAGGGCAGTGCAGTGGTGTTGGGGCAGTGTAAGGTGTTGTGCTGGGGCTGGTCTTTCAGGGTTTAGGCAGTGCATTGGTTTTCAGGTAGTGTAGAGGGTCATGCTGGTGTGGTGTTTCAGGGTTTAGGGATATGAAGTGGTGTTTGGGTAGTGTAGGTGGTCATGCTGGGGTTGGTTGGGCAGTACAGTGGTGTTCGGGCAGTGTAGGGGTTCATGCTGGGGCTGGTGTTTTAGGGTTTAGGGTAGTGCACTGGTGTTGGTGTGGTGTAGGGGATGGTGCTGGGGGTAGTGTTTTATGGTTTAGGGTAGTGCAGCACTGTTTGGGTAGTGTAGGGGTCATGCTGAGGGAAGATTTAGGGTTTAGGGTAGTGCAGTGGATTTTTCATAGTGTAGGGGGTCGTACAGGAAATAGATTTAGGGTTTAGGGTAGTGCAGTGGTGTTTGGATAGTGTAGGGTTCATACTGGGGGTGGGGTTTTAGGGATTAGGGCAGTGCATGGGTAGTGCAGGTGGTCGTGCTGGGGGTGGTGTTTTAGGGTTTAGGGCAGTGCAATGGTGTTTGGGAAGTGTAGGGGGTCGTGCAGGGGTGGTGTTTCAGGGTTTAGGGCAGTGCAGTGGTGTTCGGGCAGCGTAGGGGGTTGTGTAGGGGGTGGTTTTTCAGGGTTTAGGGCAGTACAGTGGTGTTCGGGCAGCATAGGGGATCGTGCAGGTGGTGGTGTTTCAGAGTTTAGGGCAGTGCAGTGGTGTTGAGGCAGTGTAGGGGTCGTGCTGGGGCTGGTGTTTCAGGGTTTAGGGAAGTGCAGTGGTGTTTGGGCAGCTTAGGGGGTCGTGCTGGGGGTAGTGTTTTAGGGTTTAGGGTAATGCAGTGGTGTTTGGGAAGAGTAGGGGGTCATGCTGGGGTGTTGTTTTAGGGATTAGGGCAGTGCATGGGTAGTGCAGGTGGTCGTGCTGGGTGTGGTGTTTTAGGGTTTAGGGCAGTGCAGTCGTGTTCCGGCAGTGTAGGGGTCATGCTGGGACTTGTGTTTCAGGGTTTAGGGCAGAGCAGTCGTGTTTGTGCAGCATAGGGGGTTGTGTTGGGGGTGGAGTTTCAGGGTTTAGGGCAGTGCAGTGGTGTTCAGGCAGCATAGGTGGTCGTGCTGGTGCTGGTGTTTCATGGTTTAGGGCAGTGCAGTGGTGTTCGGGCAGCATAGGGGGTCGTGCTGGGGCTGGTGTTTCAGTGTTTAGGGCTGTGCAGTGGTGTTCAGGCAGTGTAGGGGGTCATGCTTCGGCTGGTGTTTTCAGGGTTTAGGGCAGTGCAGTGGTGTTTGGACAGTGTAGGGGGTCGTGCAGGGGGTGGTGTTTCAGGGTTTAGGGCAATGCAGTGGTGTTCGGGCAGTGTTGGGGGTCTTGCTGGGGGTGGTGTTTTAGGGTTTTCAGGGCTGTGGTGTTCGGGCAGTGTAGGGGGTCTTACTGTGGGTGTTGTTTCAGTGTTTAGGGCAATGCAGTGGAGTTTGGGAATAGTAGGGGGTCTTGCTGGGCATGGTGTTTCAGGGTTTAGGGCAGTACTGTGGTGTTCGAGCAGTGTAGTGAGTCTTGCTGGGGCTGGTGTTTCAGGGTTTAGGGCAGTGCAGTGGTGTTGGGGCAGTGTAAGGTGTTGTGCTGGGGCTGGTGTTTCAGGGTTTAGGCAGTGCATTGGTTTTCAGGTAGTGTAGAGGGTCGTGCTGGTGTGGTGTTTCAGGGTTTAGGGATATGAAGTGGTGTTTGGGTAGTGTAGGTGGTCATGCTGGGGTTGGTTGGGCAGTACAGTGGTGTTCGGGCAGTGTAGGGGTTCATGCTGGGGCTGGTGTTTCAGGGTTTAGGGCAGTGCAGTGGTGTTCGGGCAGTGTAGGGGGTCGTGCTGGGGCTGGTGTTTTAGGGTTTAGGGTAGTGCACTGGTGTTGGTGTGGTGTAGGGGATGGTGCTGGGGGTAGTGTTTTATGGTTTAGGGTAGTGCAGCACTGTTTGGGTAGTGTAGGGGTCATGCTGAGGGAAGATTTAGGGTTTAGGGTAGTGCAGTGGATTTTTCATAGTGTAGGGGGTCGTACAGGAAATAGATTTAGGGTTTAGGGTAGTGCAGTGGTGTTTGGATAGTGTAGGGTTCATACTGGGGGTGGGGTTTTAGGGATTAGGGCAGTGCATGGGTAGTGCAGGTGGTCGTGCTGGGGGTGGTGTTTTAGGGTTTAGGGCAGTGCAATGGTGTTTGGGAAGTGTAGGGGGTCGTGCAGGGGTGGTGTTTCAGGGTTTAGGGCAGTGCAGTGGTGTTCGGGCAGCGTAGGGGGTTGTGTAGGGGGTGGTTTTTCAGGGTTTAGGGCAGTACAGTGGTGTTCGGGCAGCATAGGGGATCGTGCAGGTGGTGGTGTTTCAGAGTTTAGGGCAGTGCAGTGGTGTTGAGGCAGTGTAGGGGTCGTGCTGGGGCTGGTGTTTCAGGGTTTAGGGAAGTGCAGTGGTGTTTGGGCAGCTTAGGGGGTCGTGCTGGGGGTAGTGTTTTAGGGTTTAGGGTAATGCAGTGGTGTTTGGGAAGAGTAGGGGGTCATGCTGGGGTGTTGTTTTAGGGATTAGGGCAGTGCATGGGTAGTGCAGGTGGTCGTGCTGGGTGTGGTGTTTTAGGGTTTAGGGCAGTGCAATGGTGTTCGGGAAGTGTAGGTGGTTTTGCTGGGGCTGGTGTTTCAGGGTTTAGGGCGGTGCAGTGGTGTTTGGACAGCTTAGGGGGTCATGCTGGGTGTAGTGTTTTAGGGTTTAGGGTAGTGCAGTGGTGTTTGGGAAGTGTAGGGTGTCATGCTGGGGGTAGATTTCGGATTTAGGGCAGTGCAGTGGTGTTTGGATAGTGCGGGTTCATACTGGGGGTGGTGTTTTAGGGATTAGGGCAGTGCATGGGTAGTGCAGGTGGTTGGGCTGGGGGTGGTGTTTTAGGGTTTAGGGTAGTGCAATGGTGCTTGGGAAGTGTAGGGGGTCGTGCTGGGGTGGTGTTTCAGGGTTATAGGCAGTGATGTTCGGGCAGCGTAGGGGGTCGTGTAGGGGGTGGTTTTTCAGGGTTTAGGGCAGTACAGTGGTGTTCGGGCAGCATAGGGGGTCGTGCAGGTGGTGATGTTTCAGAGTTTAGGGCAGTGCAGTGGTGTTCGGGCAGTGTAGGGGTCATGATGGGGCTGGTGTTTCAGGGTTTAGGGCAGAGCAGTGGTGTTCGGGCAGTGTAGGGGGTAGTGTTGGGGGTGGAGTTTCTGGGTTTAGGGCAGTGCAGTGGTGTTTGGGCAGCGTAGGTGGTCATGCTGGGGCTGGTGTTTCAGGGTTTAGGGAAGTGCAGTGGTGTTTGGGAAGTGTAGGTGGTCATGCTGGGGTAGTGATTTAGGTTTTAGGGTAGTTCAGGGGTGTTTGGGTAGTGTAGGGGTCATGCTGAGGGTAGATTTAGGGTTTAGGATAGGGCAGTGGTGTTTGCGTAGTGTAGTGGGTTGTGCTGGGGGTAGATTTAGGGTTTAGGGTAGTGCAGTGGTGCTTGGGTAGTGTAGGGGGTCATGCTGGGGGTAGATTTAGGATTTAGTGCAGTGCAGTGTTGTTTGGATAGTGTAAGGTTCATGCTGGGGGTGGTGTTTTAGGGATTAAGGCAGTGCATGGGTAGTGTAGGTGGTCATGCTGGGGGTGGTGTTTTAGGGTTGAGGGCACTGCAGTGGTGTTCGGGCATTGTAGTGAGTCGTGCTGGAGGCGGTATTTCAGGTTTTAGGGCAGTGCAGTGGTGTTCAGGTAGTGTAGTGGGTTGTGCGGGGGGGGGTGTTTCAGGGTTTAGGGCAGTGCAGTGGTGTTCGAGCAGTGTAGGGGGTTGTGCTGGGGGGGTTTCAGGGCTTAGGTCAGTGCAGTGATGTTTGGGAATTGTAGGGGGTCGTGCGGGTGTGGTGTTTCAGGGTTAAGGGCAGTGCAGTGGGATTCGGGCAGCGTAGGGGGTCGTGCACGGTGTGGTGTTTCAGGGTTTAGGGCAGTGCAGTGGTGTTCAGGCATCATAGGGTGTTGTGCAGGGGGTGGTGTTTCAGTGTTTAGGGCTGTGCAGTGGTGTCCGGACAGCATAGGGGGTCGTGCAGTGGGTGGTGTTTCAGTGTTTAGGGCAGTGCAGTGGGCTTCGGGCAGTGTAGGGGCCGTGCTGGGGCTGGTATTTCAGGGTTTAGGGCAGAGCAGTTGTGTTCGGGCAGCGTAGGGGGTCATGTTGGGCGTAGTGTTTTAGGGTTTAGGGTAGTGCAGTGGTGTTTGAGAAGTGTAGGGGGTCATTCTGGTGTAGTGTTTTATGATTTAGGATAGTGCAGTGGTGTTGGTGTAGTGGGGGGGTCGTGCTGGGGGTAGTGTTTTATGGTTTAGGGTAGTGCAGCGGTGTTTGGGTAGTAGTAGGGGTCGTGCTGAGGCTGGTGTTTCAGCGTTTAGGGCTGTGCAGTGGTGTTCGGGCAGTGTAGGGGGTCATGCTTCCGCTGGTGTTTTCAGGGTTTAGGGCAGTGCAGTGGTGTTCGGACAGTGTAGGGGGTCGTGCAGGGGGTGGTGTTTCAGGGTTTAGGGCAATGCAGTGGTGTTCGGGCAGTGTTGGGGGTCTTGCTGGGGGTGGTGTTTTAGGATTTTCAGGGCTGTGGTGTTCGGGCACTGTAGGGGGTCTTGCTGTGGGTGTTGTTTCAGTGTTTAGGGCAATGCAGTGGTGTTTGGGCAGTGTAGGGGGTCTTGCTGGGCATGGTGTTTCAGGGTTTAGGGCAGTGCTGTGGTGTTCGAGCAGTGTAGTGAGTCTTGCTGGGGCTGGTGTTTCAGGGTTTAGGGCAGTGCAGTGGTGTTGGGGCAGTGTAAGGTGTTGTGCTGGGGCTGGTGTTTCAGCGTTTAGGCAGTGCATTGGTTTTCAGGTAGTGTAGAGGGTCGTGCTGGGGTGATGTTTCAGGGTTTAGGGCCATGCAGTGGTGTTTGGGTAGTGTAGGTGGTCATGCTGGGGTTGGTTGGGCAGTACAGTGGTGTTCGGGCAGTGTAGGGGTTAATGCTGGGGCTGGTGTTTCAGGGTTTAGGGCAGTGCAGTGGTGTTGGGGCAGTGTAGGGGGTCGTGCTGGGGCTGGTGTTTCAGGGTTTAGGGCAGTGCATTGGTGTTCGGGCAGCGAAGGGGGTCGGGCTGGGGCTGGTGTTTCAGTGTTTAGGGCAGTGCAGTGGTGTTCTGGCAGTGTTGGGGGTTTTGCTGGGGGTAGATTTAGGGTTTAGGGCAGTGCAGTGGTGTTTGTATAGTGTAGGGTTCATGCTGGGGGTGGTGTTTTAGGGATTAGGAAAGTGCATGGGTAGTGTAGGTGGTCATGCTGGCAGTGGTGTTTTAGGGTTTAGGGCAGTGCAGTGCTGTTCAGGAAGTGTAGGGGTTTGTGCGGGGGTGCTGTTTCAGGGTTTAGGGCAGTGCAGTGGTGTTCGGGCAGTGTAGTGGGTCATGTAGGGGGTGGTGTTTCAGGGTTTAGGGCAGTGCAGTCGTGTTCCGGCAGTGTAGGGGTCATGCTGGGACTTGTGTTTCAGGGTTTAGGGCAGAGCAGTCGTGTTTGTGCAGCATAGGGGGTTGTGTTGGGGGTGGAGTTTCAGGGTTTAGGGCAGTGCAGTGGTGTTCAGGCAGCATAGGTGGTCGTGCTGGTGCTGGTGTTTCATGGTTTAGGGCAGTGCAGTGGTGTTCGGGCAGCATAGGGGTCGTGCTGGGGCTGGTGTTTCAGTGTTTAGGGCTGTGCAGTGGTGTTCGGGCAGCATAGGGGGTCGTGCTGGGGCTGTTGTTTCAGGGTTTAGGGCAGTGCATTGGTGTTTGGGCAGCGAAGGGGGTCGTGCTGGGGCTGGTGTTTCAGTGTTTAGGGCTGTGCAGTGGTGTTCGGGCAGTGTAGGGGGTCATGCTTCGGCTGGTGTTTTCAGGGTTTAGGGCAGTGCAGTGGTGTTCGGACAGTGTAGGGGGTCGTGCAGGGGGTGGTGTTTCAGGGTTTAGGGCAATGCAGTGGTGTTCGGGCAGTGTTGGGGGTCTTGCTGGGGGTGGTGTTTTAGGGTTTTCAGGGCTGTGGTGTTCGGGCAGTGTAGGGGGTCTTGCTGTGGGTGTTGTTTCAGTGTTTAGGGCAATGCAGTGGTGTTTGGGAATAGTAGGGGGTCTTGCTGGGCATGGTGTTTCAGGGTTTAGGGCAGTACTGTGGTGTTCGAGCAGTGTAGTGAGTCTTGCTGGGGCTGGTGTTTCAGGGTTTAGGGCAGTGCAGTGGTGTTGGGGCAGTGTAAGGTGTTGTGCTGGGGCTGGTGTTTCAGGGTTTAGGCAGTGCATTGGTTTTCAGGTAGTGTAGAGGGTCGTGCTGGTGTGGTGTTTCAGGGTTTAGGGATATGCAGTGGTGTTTGGGTAGTGTAGGTGGTCATGCTGGGGTTGGTTGGGCAGTACAGTGGTGTTCGGGCAGTGTAGGGGTTCATGCTGGGGCTGGTGTTTCAGGGTTTAGGGCAGTGCAGTGGTGTTCGGGCAGTGTAGGGGGTCGTGCTGGGGCTGGTGTTTCAGGGTTTAGGGCAGTGCGGTGGTGTTCGCGCAATGTAGGGGGTCGTGCTGGGGCTGGTGTTTCAGAGTTTAGGGCAGTGCAGTGGTGTTCGGGCAATGTAGGGGGTCGTACTGGGGGTGTGTTTCAGGGTTTAGGGCAGAGCAGTGGTGTTCGGGAAGTGTAGGAGGTCGTGCAGGGGGTGGTGTTTCAGTGTTTAGGGCAATGCAGTGGTTTTCGGGCAGTGTAGGGGGTCTTGCTGGGGGTGGTGTATCAGGGTTTATGGCAGTGGTGTTCGGGCAGTGTAGGCGGTCTTGCTGGGATGGTGTTTCATGGTTTAGGGCAGTGCAGTGGTGTTCGGACAGTGTAGGGGTCTTGCTGTGGTTGGTGTTTCAGGGTTTAGGGCAGTGGTGTTTGGGCAGTGTAAGGGGTCTTGCTGGGGGTGGTGTTTCAGGGTTTAGGGCAGTGCAGTGGTATTCGGGCAGTGTAGGGGGTCATGCAGGGGTGTGGTCTTTCAGGGTTTTGGGCAGTGCAGTGGTGTTCGGGAAGTATAGGGGGTCATGCTGGGGCTGGTGGTTTATGGTTTAGGGTATTGCAGTGGTGTTCGGGTAGAGTAGTTGGTCGTGCTGGGGGTAGTGTTTTAGTGTTTAGGGTAGTGCAGTGGTGTTCAGGTAGTGTAGGGGGTCATGCTGGGGGTGGTGTTTTAGGGTTTAGGGCAGTGCAGTGGTGTTTGGGCAATGTAGGGGGTCGTGCTGGTGGTGGTGTTTCAAAGTTTAGGGCAGTGCAGTGGTGTTTGGGCAGTCTAGGGGGTCGTGCTGGTGGTAGTGTTTCAGGTTTTAGGGCAGTGCAGTGGTGTTCGGGCAATGTAGGGGGTGGTGCTAGGGGTGTTGTTTCAGGTTTAGGGCAGTGCAGTGGTGTTCAGGCAGTGTAGGGAGTCATGCCGGGGTAGTGTTTCAGGGTTTAGGGCAGTGCAGTGGTGTTTGTGCAGTGTAGGGGCGTGTGCTGTGGTAGTGTTTTAAGGTTTAGGGCAGCGCTGTTGTGTTTGTGTAGTGCGTAGCGCATGCGCTGCGTCGCTAGTGCCAACACTTCCTGGATTGAAGTGTTGGCAGCCAATTAGAGCCAAGCTTGTGCTTGTGTAGTTAGGTCCCGCCCAGATATATAAAGATTTTTTTCCTTTAATTTCTCGAAAACTACTGAACGGATATACACCATTTAAAAAAAAGGTCGCTTTGTGAACCAAGCACTATCTTTTTGCCAAATTTGGTGTAATTCCGCTCAGCCGTTTCAGCTGCAACAGTGTCTAAGGTTTCCTAGAGGAAATGGATTTTTTGACCTGTATGTTTTTAATTTCTCAGGAACTACTGAACGGATTTACACCATTTAGAAAAGGTCTTTTTCTGAACCAAGGGCAACCTTTTTGCCAAATTTGGTGTAATTCCGTTCAGCAGTTCGGGCTGTAGTCATGTCTAAAGTTTCCTATGGGAAATAACATGGAGAAAACGCCTTTTGGGACCCCCCTTTTTTCTCAGCCCCCGCTTTGCGAATCACCGAGAAACTTTCTAGATAGAAGCTGACCGGAGAGGGACCAACGTTTTGAAAATTTTGCGAGGGTTCGTCAACCGGCGCCAAAGTTATTGGGAAAAGAAAAAACGCTTTTTGAATAGAAACAAGGTCCTAACCGCCAGTAGGTAATATATATATCTATTAATATATATATTTTTATATATGTATATATATATCTAAACCCTTGTAGGTTAGTGATCCTTCTCCAAGAAATACCAGTGTGGACCCAACTTTTGTGCATGTATTTTCTATTTTAAAATTTCAACCATTCCGTCCTCCATGATGCATTTCGGCCGACACTCGGCCTTGATCACATGACATTGCCAAGACATAGTTACCAAAAATGTAAAATGCCAGTGCTAACAGTTCCTGTCATAAACAAAGACAACACAATATTTCAACAATTAATATTCCTGCTAAAATTGCAATCACAATCTTGGTATACTTTGGACATTGTCCTCCCATAAATGTTGTATTGTCACATTTTCAGTCCCCGGGTATGATATCCAAATTCATTGTGGCATAAATGCCTCAAGGCCCACCATATGCTTCTTGACCTGTGGTAGTGTAACGTTGTATATGACTTGGATTGATTCCCCCTATAGTTTCCCTAATTGTGAAAAGTGTTGCTTCACTATTAGCTATGTTTTTTCGCAATAGGAGACATTGACTTAAGTTTTTGGCTACATTTTGTGCAAATTACGCAGTGGGTATTTAGTCTAAATACATTACCCTTAAATTCTGTCCAAATGGACTTTGTGCAAAATTGGCATCATCGAGGTCATGCAGTGTGCAAATATTGCTATATACTCGCTAAGTGTCTTGGTGCTAAAGTGTGAACCCTAAGTACAAAAAAATGATACAAAAAGTGTTGGTGCTTTTTTATCACTATTATACCACTTGTATCTTGAACCTAATAGTTTTCTTTTGAAGAATTGTTGTTGTGGTCAATAAACCGGTTAAAATTACTATTCTATTTTGTGCAAAATGGCTGAATTTTTTCTCATCCTAGCATAATACTCGATGACATCTCGGTGTCATCCTCTCTATATACTAACGGTGCTATGAGGGTGTGGATGGAGTTAAAGGAATTATTCATAGACAAATCATAAACATTATAATAGCAGCTGATCCCCTTTTACACTCATACATACATAAATAAATAAATATTCATATAAATATGCTATAAAACAACTACCATCTAAAATTGACTAAATATGTGCATGAATAAAATCCTAATGTTATTTTACAAAATCAATATGATAATTATGACACAGTAATAACTGATACTTTGCATAATAACCATCCTTAGAAACCCTTTTTTAAGGCATACAGTATAAGATTCTTGATTTCATATATATGTGTGCAGGTCTTCACTAATGTAAAGGCCCATCAGCTGTTTAGAATCAAATTCCGATATATAGCTTTTTTCCAGGCGTCTCAGCTTAGCTTCCCGGTTTCCCCCTCTTTTTTGAAGCGGTATGGCCTCTACTGCATAGTATTTGAGATATTTGGGGTCACTATTATGACATTCCTTGAAATGTCTAGCCACCGGGTAGCTGGAATCGTTGTTGGATATTGCTCTTATGTGCTCTAATTTTCTTTTATGAATGGCCAACTTTGTACTGCCAACATACTTCATTTTGCAGCTGCATTCTAGGATATATACTGCATATTCAGATTTGCAGGTTAAATGTTGTTTAATAGCCTGTGTTTTTATATTGAATTCAGTCTGATATGAAGTTTTATTAATGCCGTATTGGCAGGCTTTGCAGGTGGAACACTTAAAGAAGCCTTTCCTGGCCGAGAGCCACATTCCATCACCTTGATCTTCTGGGCTACTTTTTACTAGCATATTTCCCATGCTTACTGTTTTTCTAAAAGTAAAGGCCGGGCTTGATGATAAAAGCCTACCTATTATAGGGTCATCTCTGACAATGGGCCAATTACATCTAAATGTTGCCCTCAGCTGCCTTTGCTGCCTGGAAAAAGATCAAATAAGCCTGGTGGGTTCCTGATCCTCACTTGCTCCTCCCCCATCTCCTTTCTTGGTTTGATACTATATTGCAGAAGATCCACTCTTACTCGCTCGTTAGAACCAACTATTGCTGCATCCACAATTTCGGTCCTGTTACCTCTAGCCAAGAATTGGGCGCAACTCTCTGCCTGCTTGATTATTGTGTCTTCCTTGTTGCTACAGAAGCGTCTAATATGTAAAATTTCCCCACAGGGGATGCTATTTATTAAATGGGGACGGTGTGCGCTAGACGCATGCATTAATGTATTGCCCGCTGTGTCTTTACGAAAAAGGCATGTGGAGAGGTGGTTGTTTTTAGTTTGGACCATCACATCTAAAAATGTTGTTTCATTTTTACTGATGTTAGAGGTAAAAGTTAAATTGATTTCATTGATGTAAATTTGAGCAATAAATTCCATAGCACTGTGTTTGCATCATTGCCATATTATAAACAGATCATCTCTAGATCTTAGCCAACAGACAACTTTGTCCCGGAAGATAGGTTCAAACTGCCTCATGGGGACCAGCTCCTTCCACCAGCCCATAAACAGGCAAGCATAGGTAGGGGAGAAGATGGCCCCCATTGCCACTCCTTGTATTTGTTGGTACATTTGCTGTTTAAATAAAAATAAGTTATTTTCTAAAACAAAAGAGCAGCATACTGAGTAACATTTTGTTGTGTTGAGCATGCTTGATAGGCCTATTGGATAGAAAATATTCCACAGTCCTAATGCCATCCTTATTTCTAATGCATGTATACAGTGTGGATACATCTAGGGCTATTAGTAGGTAATTGGGTTCCCATCGTATGTCTTTGATTTTTTGAAGGCACTCACAAGTGACATGAACATAGGATTTTAACTTTTTTACATGTTCTTGCAAAAAATAATCTATGTAGCTGGACATGTTCTCCAGACATCCATTGCATGCTGCGAAGATGGGCCTGCCCGGTGGTTTGATTATGTCCTTATGTACTTTTGGAAGAAAATAAATTACCGGAATAGTTGGATGTTCCTTCTTGAGGTATTTATATTCTTCCATGTTTAAAAGACCTAAACTTGTCTATGCCAGTAACTTTGAAAAGAACAGGTCCTGTGTGTTTTTAAACTTTTGCATGGTACTTTTTCTGTAGCATTCCTGGTTGGGTTGTTCAACTGGCTGGATACTTCATTCATATATTCCTCTAAGGGCCATAGTACTATATTCCCGCCCTGGGTTCCTGATTACCTGTTTCTTTTCTTTCCTGAGTTTGTCCATCAACTGATAGTATTTCCTTTCTTGGTTAGTAATTAACTTCTTCGATCTGTTGATAGTAATGTTGAGTTTCTTTATTTGTGCTACTACTTGTTCATTAAATACATCAAGAGAATCACGTGACAAAATTGGTAGAACTTTGACTTGATTTTGAAAGGAGTAGTTGGTTTAGCATTCGTCATCAGTCCAAGATATTCCTCTTCATTGAGACTGCTGGAATTGGTTTGAGTCCCACTGGTATTCGCCAAGGACTCCATTCCTTGTTCCAGTTCCTGCATGTCCCCTAACGGTCCATAGTCTGATACTAATAAGTTGGAGGGATATTTGTTGGTTTCTACTTGAGAGTTATTGTCAATATGTCTGGGATTAGTACGTTTTTGATGATATTTTTCCAATTTCAATTTCCTAATAAATTTATATATATCTGCCCTTGTTTGAGTATAATTGAAATTAGATTCCGGGCAGTAGGATAATCCCAGTGACAACAGTTGTTGTTCTGCTTTGGTCAGATTGATGTCTATTGTATTGTTAATTGAATTGGCACATTGAGTGGTGATGGAGGTAAGGGGATGTTGTGGGGTGCCCACTACTTGCGGTTGCCCCGGCCTCGACCCCTCTTCCTGACATTCGTGTTTTCTGCAGGCTTGCCTTCTCCACCTTCTTCTCTTGGTGTGTCTCTTCTGGCTGACCCTTGCTCCGTGGGAATAGTGTGTCTCTTCTGCTCCTTTTTAAAATGTCCGATTCTTCCCCCAACATTAGCCTAATAGCTCTCTGATACGGCCTTCTTCCTAGGGTTGCTCTGTCGGACTCGCTCTCTGGCACTGAACTTAAGTCAGATGCAGACGCAGATTCTGCTTGTTGTTGATCTCTACTCGTATGCTCAGAGATCTGCATGCGTTTATTGGCAGTGGCCGTTCTCATTGAATCATAGCGCCTGGCAAAAGTAAAAATCTGACCATTGGCATAGTCATCTCTGTCCCTTCTAAACTTGTAGGTTTTCCTCATTTTAATTTTTTCCTGTTCTTTATGTAGTCTAACTGACATCTCTTCATGCAATTTTTGTCTTGCTTGGGAATCACCTTGTTGTTTGATTTCATTATCCAGGGCTTCAATTTTCACTTGCAATTCAGCTCTGTCTATCTCTGCATATTTGACTACTATCACTACTAGCCTGCAAGACGACTCTAAATTGCATTCTGCCCATTCAGCCATCATGAGGGAATAGGGTGTTTCATAGCTGGGGGGTGATCATAATTCTAAGGCCCCAGGAAATTCTCCCAACATCCAGGTACCTCTGGAGTGACCGTGCCTCCCACCATTTGGACTGTTCCTGACGCATAAGCTTCTTTAGCATCCGATAGCTGCCTTTGAGTCCTTTTACCCTTCTACTGGGTTCCTCATTTGCACCATTGTTGGCACCTCGCGGTTCTAAGGAGGAGTCGAAAACCATCTCGTCCGCAGCTGCTTCTCTGTTTCGCAGCGTGTTAGCAGACATGGTGAATATGTTTGATCATTCAATAAATTCCCGTAAGTACTCGTTTGGTCAGTGCCACTAGGAGTTATTAGAGTAAACACCTCCCCACCTGCTTATGACTATTCTACTCCATACCTCTAGTGTTGGGGCAGTTAGTCGCCCAGCTTCTTTCGTGATGTCAGCTCCTCCGAGCCGTACTCTCGAGTTAAGCTCTGGTTCTCCCTGCTCTCCACACTCCGGTGTGTCTGTCTCTTTCGTCCGCAGGGGGTCCCATCTATATATATATATATATATATATATATATATATATATATATATATTCACTGAAAAAACCATAGGTTTCACACACGTTATAGTTAGGAATTAGCATTTAAAAAACCTTGCAAATTCACTGAAAAAACCATAGGTTTCACACATGTTATAGTTAGCGGAAATTTTACTGATAAAAAACCAATGAAATTCCCCCGTTATAGTTAGTGCAGGCAACTATAACTCACGCAACCGCAATCTTCTGCTGATGACATATGTGTCTTTATGAAAAAAAAATATTTGTAATATATGTATAGCTAAAAATGTATGGAAGAAGACATGGGCAAATAAGTGTCTAAATACAGTATTAGCATCAGCAGAGGATTGCGGTCGCGTGAGTTATAGTTGCCTGCACTAACTATAACGGGGGAATTTCATTGGTTTTTTATCAGTAAAATTTCCGCTAACTACAACATGTGTGAAACCTATGGTTTTTTCAGTGAATATATATATATATATGTATATATATATATACATATATTACCTACTGGTGGTTGCCAGTAGGTAGTTATAGTTAGGGCCTAGTTTCCATAGGGAAAGCATTTTTTCCCAATAACTTTGGCGCCGGTTGAAGAATCTTTGCAATTCTTTTAAAACTAGTGGTGCGCTCCGGTCAACTCCTCTCTTGAAAGTTTCAGGGTGATCAGTCAAGCAGGGGCCGAGAAAAAGGGGGGTTCCAAAACACATTTTCCCCATGTTATTTTCCATAGGAAACTTTAGACAAAGCTACAGCCTGAACTACTGAATGGAATTACACCAAATTTGGTAAAAAGGTCACCCTTGGTTCAGAAAGAGTCCTTTTTGTTAAATGGTGTAAATCCGTTCAGTAGTTGCTGAGAAATTTGAAAGATAATAAGTTTCGATATCCATGGCCGCTGTGGGTTCGCGAACCCTCCCGAGCATGAGCTTCACTGTGATTGGCTGCCAACAATCCAAACCAGGAAGTGTTGGCAGCCATCTTGTGACTCAGTAGAACCGAGTCACAAGAAAACAGTGAAACACAGTGACAAAACAAGAAAGGGAGCCCCTGACCCCCTAGGCCTGCTCAGGGGGTCCCAAAAAAGCATTTGTTTTAAAGAAAAGGTCAGAATTTGTGCTGGGGTCGTGAATCCGGCCAAGAACATAACAAAAAATGAAGTGCGGTCTCCTGTGCTTCGTTCTAGTCAAGCTCCCGGGTGGGCCAGGTCCACTGAAAAAATGCATGGGGGACCCAATCCCCCCACGCTGCCCAGGGGACCACCACCTCACTGGGGCTTCATTTATGAGTTGCAGGGGGAACACAGCCCCCCTGCAGCGCTAGGGACCACCACCTCCCTGGGCTCTTTATTCAATTAAACACAAATGTGTGGGGAGGGCAAGAGCCCCCCACACGCCCCAGGGATCACCACCTCCCCGTGGCACTGTATATTTATATTTGGGGGGTACGTTACGGATCCCCAAGCCCCGGGGACCACCACCTCCCCGGGGCCCTTAATGGCCCTGGGGACCGCCACCCCCCAGGGCCGGCTCCTGCAGTGTCCCGAGGTGCTCACCCCGGGACACTGATGTTTGCTATGGCAGGGCGGGAGCAGTGTGGCTCCCACCCAGTCATAGCAAACTCTGGGAGCAGGTTTCTTGCTCTCGCTTACATAATCCAAACCACATTGCCTTTCCACAAGGGGAGCTGCACGTTAGCAGCTGCCCGTGTGGAAAAGCAATGCCGGCTCCTGCAGGAGGCAGGGAGCCGGTGGGACCGTGGGGGCATTGGGGCTTCCCTCACGGTCCCCAATGGAAAGGGCCGGAAGTGGCCCAGGAGGGGAGCCACGCGGCCTGCCTCCATCAAGAAATAAAAAAAAAATTTTTTTTAAATGAGGCACAGCCCCGAGGGATGGGGTCCCAGGGGCCACTAGGAGCCTAAGGAGGGGGGCCACGCAGCCCCCTCCTTTAGAAATAATTGAAAAAAATGTGGCCATGCCACGGGGGATGGGGTCCCCGGGGCCCGCGAGGCCCCCTTCCTGTTTTTTTTAAATAAAAAAAAGAGCAGGCCCTGGGGATGGGGTTCCCAGGGCCCCAATTAATGTAAAAGAAGGGGGGACAGACAGACCCCCTTGTAAAATAAAATAAAAAAAAGAAAGCCGGCATTGCTGCGGAGGCCCCGCCCCCTAACTGCAGCACTCAGTAAAAGCGCGCCCTGGCGCATTTTAAGTTGGAGAATTAATTTCCCTTGAATACTGAGGGTCCTTGGGGGCCAACCAGCTCACCAGGTGCCTCCAGTATGCACCAGGGAGCTGCATTGCAGAGAGGTGTTTAGAGGCCACGCCCCTTACTAGAGGTACCTGGTGGGCTAGTTAGCCCTAGGGAGCCTCAGGACTCAAGGGGAAACACAGCCCCTGGCACAATGTAAATTGGGCGATTAAGTCCCCTTCAATCCTGAGGGTCCCTGGGGCAAACTAGCCCACCAGGTACCTCTAGTAAGCACCACAGAGCTGCGTTGCAGAAAGGTGGTCTGAGGCCACGCCCCCTTTAACACCTCTCTGCAACGCAGCTCTGTGGTGCTTACTGGAGATACCTGGTGGGCTAGTTGGACCCCAGGGACCCTCAGGATTCAAGGGGACTTTATTACCCAAATTAAAACGCGCCGTGAGGCGCATTTCCACACTTGTCACATCAGGCCCCGCCCCCTCCCTTCACCACTGTGCGTTTTAAGTTGGGGGATTAATTCCCCTTCAATCCTGAGGGTCCCTAGGTGGCCAACTAGCCCACCAGGTACCTCCATCTATGCACAGAGTCACAAACATAGACACTCAGGCACCCATACAGATACTCAGACAACCAATCAATAACCCATATAGATCCTCATTTAACTACTCACCAACCCATGCAACCGCTTACACACCAACTAACAAACTAAACTGTGTGAATTTCTGTATCAATCACTAACCCATGCATTCAGTAAGACACATTTAATCACTCACTTATACAGTCAGTCACGCACCTACTAAATCATCCATCCAGACACATATACACCCACTCATTCTTCAGTACACCTTGGCATATATATAAAACATACCTAAACTTTATAGAAACACACAGTCACTGGATGATGTCATCAGTGATGTAATTTGAGATGTCATCAGTGATGTCATCATTGATGTCACTGACCATGTCATAAATGATATAATATGTGACGTCATCAGCAGTGCATTGCGAGGGTGCGAGTTACAGTTAGCTGAACTAACTATAACGGCTGAATTTCTCTGGTTTTGTACGAGTGAAATGAACAACTAACTATAACGTCCCTGAAACCTGTGTTTTTATTAGTGAATATATATATATATATATTCACTGAAAAAACCATAGGTTTCAGGGGTGTTATAGTTAGCTGGACTTTTCACTTGTACAAAACCATTGAAATTCCCCCGTTATAGTTAGTTCAGCTAACTATAACTCGCGCGCCCGCAATGCACTGCTGATGACGTCACATATTACATCACTCATGACATGGTCAGTGACATCACTCATGACATCACTGATGACATCTCAAATGACATCACTGATGACATCACTGATGACATCATCCAGTGAATGTGTGTTTTTCTGAAAATTAAATATGTTTTATATATGTATATCTCAAGGTCGATGGAATAATAAATGGGTATATAAGTGTCTAAATGGATGATTTGTTTTTGAAAAATTGATTGTGTAACTGACTGAGTGTATCATAGTGAATACATGGCTTAGTGAGTAATGTTAAAATATGTAAATATCTGTATCAGTCTCTCACTTTGTGTATAAGTGGCTGCATGGGTTGGTGAGTAGCTACATGGGTGTCTATATAGGTTATTAGTTGGTTTTTTGAGTATCAGTCTGAGTGTCTGCATGGTTCGGTGGGGGGTATTACGTAGTGCATAGGTGCATGAATGAGTGACTCACTGTTTGTATGTGTTGAACACAGCATGTGTGCAGGACTGTATGGGTGGATGAGTGTGTGTATGGGTGTGTTAGTGAGTGAATGACTGTCTCAATAGTGTCTTTATGAGTAACTACATATGTTTTAAACTAGTATATGTGACTATTGTTGTATATAAGTGAGTATATGTGAGAGTGAGAGATTGAAAGAGTTCCTGTATGAATAAGTATGTGTTTCTATAAGTGATTGTTTAAAAGACTAAGTATGTGTAAGTTTCTGTAGAAGTAAGTGTGGTGGTGTGTGTATAACTGTATATGCAAGTAAATGGATGTGTGATTCTTTATTAGCATGAGTGACTATGTGTGTGAGTAACTCTATGGATGAGTGGCATTGTGTAACAGGATGTATAGGTGTATGAGTACATATGATGAGTGAGTACATGTATGAGTGACTGTATAGGACTGTTGGTGAATGAGTGGATGTGTATGTGGATCTTAGAATTACTGAAGAGGTTGTTGTAACTGGTATTGGTATGTCCATTGTTTTGAAAATTTTAGTCTCTATTTTTGAATGTGTGTATCAAAGGTTATATCAGGGTGAGAGGAGGTCTGCCACTCTATCACAAGGATGATGTCATCAGTGATGTCATCAGTGATGTCATTTGAGATGTCATCAGTGATGTCATGAGTGATGTCACTGACCATGTCATGAGTGATGTAATATGTGACGTCATCAGCAGTGCATTGCGGGCGCGCGAGTTATAGTTAGCTGAACTAACTATAACGGGGGAATTTCAATGGTTTTGTACAAGTGAAAAGTCCAGCTAACTATAACACCCCTGAAACCTATGGTTTTTTCAGTGAATTTCTGAGGTTTTTTAAATGCTAATTCCTAACTATAACGTGCCTGAAACCTATGGTTTTTCCTGTGAATTTCAAAGGTTTTTTAAATGCTAATTTCTAACTATGCCTACAGAGATAGGACATGTGAAGAAAGAAGAAAAAATGCACAGAAAGAAACAAAAGAAGTGCAGAAAGAAGCAACAGAAGTCCTCAAATACGAAGATAAGTGCAGGAAGAAGGATAACGTGCAGAAAGAACAAAAAGAAGAGCAGAAAGAAGCCTTGTTGCAAAATCATCCTGTACCCTCAACTTTTTCAGACGGATACTGGTGGTAACTGAGTCTGACTAACCAGTCCTAGAGCCAGTGCTATGTTAAAAGACACTTAGAATACAGTGAAAACACCTACATACACTAGGGAACATTATGCGTTGGGGTCCCCCTGTGATTAGCATGACCTCCTCTGTAAGCCCCTAGTATATAATAGGGCATGGGGATTAAAACTACCTCTTAAAACAGGCCACAGGGCGTTTTTGCACACGTTAACTCAGGCCCCATCCCCTCCATTCACCACTGTGTAAACACGCCCTGTGTCCATTTTTAGTTGGGAGATTAAGTTCATTTGAATCCTGAGGGTCCCTAGGGTCCAACTAGCCCACTAGGTACCTCCAGTAAGTGCCACAGAGCTGCGTTGCAGAGAGGTGTAAAAAGTGGCACGGCCTGGACCACCTCTCTGCAATGCAGCTCAGTGGCGCTTACTGGAAGCACTTGGTGGGCTAGTTAGCCCCCAGGGGCCCTCAGTATTGAAGGTAAATTATATCCCCAATTTAAAACGTGCCATAGTGCGTGTTTGCACACGTCACCTCAGGCCCCGTCCCCTCCCTTCACCACTGTGTAAACGCGCCCTGTGGCTGTTCTAAGTTGAGAGATTAAGTCCCCTTGAATCCTAAGGGTCCCTAGAGTCAAACTAGACCACTAGGTACCTCCAGTAAGGGCCACAGAGCTGCGTTGCAGAGAGGTGTAAAAAGGGGCTTGGTCTCAGAACACCTGGCTGCAGCGCAGCTCCCTGGCGCATACTGGAGATGCCTGTTGGGGGCGCGTTTGCAGAGTGCTGCACGGAGGGGACATGGCCTCCGGCACGATGCCAGGCTTTTATTTATTTTAGTTTTTTAAGAAGGGGGGCTGTTTGGTTCCCCTTCTTATTCTAATTTATTGGCCCTGATGACCCCATCCCCCAGGGCCAGTCTCCTAATTATATTTTTTTGACCCCAATCCCCAGGGCCGGCCACTGTTTTTTATTATTTTTAAAAAATATATATTTATAGACACACCTAGGACATGCTGGACAAACCGTACGCACCTATCACCATGACGATTTGCGTGATATTCATTAAAAGGCGACTATGCATGCAATGAATCCACGTGGAATGTGTATATACACCACTAGTGAAGCTCTGACATGTCTGATGCCCTACCGTGCCTAATCCTGGTAGACACCCTTGTCGTTTATTTATACAAACATGGGTAGCTATTGACGGGCACATTTAATACACATGCACACCAAGCCATTCAAAGGGGATTCGACAAAAATTCGACCAAAACTATGCAAGAAACCCCCCTCACGGTTAATAAAACACACATCCACTGCCGGATGTGTAATACTTTTAATTTTAGTCTCTGGAAAGGGGACGAACATCACTTGAGATTCACAGCGTGCTCCTGACAGAGCCCAATGCTGTGTTACACCCACCATTGCCTGCCGAGTGCCACACACCTCTGTGTTGTATTCCACTAGCTAGTGCATATGCTATGACACTCTCAAGCCCATGTGCACTGTAACACCACCCCGTGAATATGTCATGCCACACTTGTCTTCGCCGGGTTATATTGCCCCATCTAACGTGCCTTTCTCGATGCCTATGTTATAACGCACAGTGCTATGCCATACATATTACAATCTGGGATCTATATCTTTGTCACAGTGCATATGCAACGTTACACTCCCCAGCACATATTTTATATTACAACTTTAGAGACTAGTTAGGTTACACAACACTGCCCTGTGCATATTACACTCCAAGGCGCATATCGCATAGCACGCGCTAGTGCCTGTGCTATCTCGCGCTCTCCAATGAATCTGTCATTGCGCACAATGTATTGCATATTATATTTCACGCCCGGTTCATCTTATATCACACTTTTTGGTGCATAGTTTATACCATACACTATATCTAGTTTTCATTTTCAATCGTGCTCTCAGGACTATGTTCTATATAACACTGTGTTCACCTACCCTTTTCACGGGCATTACATTTTGCGATAGGGGGTGGAGGGTCAGGGGGTGTTTCTGCCAAGTGAGCCCGGAGTCACAGTCACAAACGTCCTCTTCTTCCTGAATAAAAGTGAGATTATGCTGCATACTTGTTCATATTTTAAGTAGTTCGCACAGACACAATGTTTTAAAAACAATAAAGTTCCTATTACCCGCCTTCTCTGAACAGTTAGCTTGCTGCCCCATCCCCTTCCTCCCTATCCTCTGTTGTGTGAATCCATGGACTAGCCTCCTCCCTCCTGCCATGCATGGTCTGATGTGCTGCCACTGCCCTCAATTTAGTATGGTGTACCAGTCCACTCCTCCTGCCCTCCATTGCCCAATTCTATGCCCCATCATTGACCTCCTGCTTAAACTCTGTGCTTAGCTTGCTGCCCCTATTCTCCTTCCCCCTGCCCTCCGATGTCTTTGTGCATGCCCCTGCTCCATGCTTTTTGCCCACCATGTCCCATGGACCTGCCACTCCTATCTACTCTGAGTGTTCTGTTGAGCTGCCACTCCCCTCCCACCTGCCTAGCATTGTCAGATGACTGTAACCTGTCCCTGCCACCTCCACCCTGCCTGTCCACATGCCATGCCCCTATCCTCTTCCTCCTGTCCTACATGGTCCATTGTACTGCCACACCCTTCTGCCCTCCCTGGTCTGTTGTGCTGCAACTGCTCCTCCTGCCTGCCCCGTGTGGTCTGTTGTGAGGTCCCTTCCCCTGAACTTTCTTGTCTGTGCACAGGTCCTGACCCTCCCTTCTATCCTCCATCGTCCTTTGTGCATGCCCCTCCACCCTCCTTCTTGCCCATCATAGCCATTGTGCTGCCTCTAACCCTCCCACTTGCCATGCATGGTCTTCTGTGCTGCCATGGCCCCTCCCACCTTCCCTGTGTGGTCAGTTAGCTGCCCCTGACCCCCTCCCACCTTCCCTCCATGGTCTGTGTGTATGCCATCACAGTCTCACTGTTGCTCTTCATGGTGTGTCTTGCTTCTAGTTCCCATCCTGCCTGACCTCCATGGCTATCTTGCTGCTCCTGCCCTGCCCCCTTGCCCCCAGCCCTACTCCCTCCCTCCTGGCTTGTCTGTTCCATTGTAATGCCCCTGATCCGTCCCTCCTGCCCTTTATGGTCTGTTATGCTGCAGCTTTCTCTCCTGTCTGTCCATTATGGTCAGCTAGCTACCATTGCCTCTTGCCCCTCTGTTCTCTGTTGTCCATGTGCATGGTCCTGTCCCCTCCCTCTTGCTTTCTATGGATTGTTGTGCTGCACTCCCGTCCTGCATGCCCTGTGTGGTGTATTGTGCTGCTGCAAACCCTGATGCCTGCCCTGCAGGGTCAGTTTGGTGCACCTCTCCATGTCCCTCCTGTCCTCTGTTATCCAAGTCCATGTCCCTATCCCATTTCCTTCCATGATCCAATGTACCATACTTGCGAACATTTTGAACTTGGTAAGAGGGAGATTTTGAAAAAAACTGGGGTATTGATTTTCCCCTTTGAGTTACATTGAAAAAGAGGATATTGTAGACAGGAGACAGATCAAATAAAGCCCATTTGAGCTTAAAAATATTGGACGTTTCCTGGCTGAATCGGGTCTGTTGGCATGTATGGTTGTACTACCATTGCCTCTACCTTCTGCCCACAATGGTCTATTACATTGCCACAGCCTTGAAGGAGGGTAGATTTTGTATCACAGGGGGCCCCTGGCCCGTTCTGTCCACACCTGAAGTATGAGACCCTTGTCCTTGCCCTGCCAGCTGCATTTGTAGGCCGTATTAAATTGACCAGCGGGTCCTGTGTTGCTATATAATTATCCTGAGACATCCTTACCACTCAGCCAGCATAAAACCCCTGTGTAGGCCCTTCTGTTCAATATGTAGGCCTCTTTGTTAAATTGACCATAGCTCTGCAATTTTAGTGTATAGCAGTCTGAAGGCAGGTCTGCGAGGCCTTCTTATCCAAACTAGTAGCCCCCACCCTACCCGAGTGCTCCGTTCTCGGTATCAAAGTTCAACATCCCCCTGAAGCTGTCGACATACAGTAGGCTGCATCCTGGACTGGTACTTGCTTCCTGGGCAGGTTTCCCGCTTTTAAGGAAGAGGCAACCGCAGAGCGTCAAGTTAGGAGAACTGAGGAGATTTTATACATGAATATATTGAATTCCCGTACAATACCCATTATTTTCTGCTTGCTCTATGGAACTTACGATAAGCGATTGGCCTGAGAGACTGACCTTTTCACCCAGTCTATTGTCAGCATTAAGTGGGTAAATGACGAAATGTCTGGTAAAATCTGCAGACGAAGCTTTTGGGTAGCATACGTAGGTAGATGTAACGTGCAAAGGAGCCCACAAAATGATATAAAAAGGGAGCACCCACAGATATCGACGGACTACCTCGCCGTCTGTATGTAGGTTAACAGGCAGTGCAGGTTTTCCCCAAGAGCTGGGAGCTCTTGTCTTCCTTTGCTTAAAATGTCTTGCTCTGCTTTGCTTGAAGTATCTTATTCTATTTTACCTATATGAAATGTCATGTTATGTTTAACCATTGTTCTCTTTACTTTTGCATTTAAAAGATTTTGTATTGTAATTGCAGGAATGCTTGCTCTAAGAGTAAACGTGAGTGTTCCTAGGTAACATTTTCCTTGGTGTAACTTGTTTCTCATGATGCATTTATAGATGTGTTTTCTCTCTCTCTCTGTCAGTACATTAATTGAGATACAGAGAATATTATGACAGCTGTATGATTATCTGGATTCTGTATTTTGTACTTTATGTCTCTATTCTGCGGTTTCTTTGAAGTTGCATCTTCTCATTAAACTGCCATTGTATTCTGCCTCCAATTCCATGTCTCATATGTCTGTTTTCTTCATTTTTGGAGCAAGCGTTCCTAGGCACCCCGGCTCAAATTAAGGTGCCCCTTTTGTCCCTGACTCACTCTCCTGCTCAGTTCTGTGGTGGCTCCCGGGGATCTGGGGACCGCCCCTAGCTTCCTTGACCCGTAATAGATCTTCCCTCCAACAGCCTCTCTTGCAAGTCCTGTATTGTTGGTTTGTTGCCCCTGCCCCCCTTTCCACTGCCCTCCATAGTCTGTTGTGCTTCCACGGCCCTTCCTGCCTGCTCAGTGTGGTTAAATTGTTGCCTTTGCACCCTCCTACCTGCCTTCAATTTTCAGAGTCCGTGCCCCTGGCCTCTGCCTCTCAACAGTATCCTAATGAACAACTAGATTGCTAACATTCTATATTTATTACAAAAGTGTGGAACGCCTGACATCATCTTGATGTAAACAAAACTGTAATACCTAGAGCATTTCCTTTAGAAATTACATATATGAGAGGGTCTTATTGGTATCAAAATTATGGTTAGTGCTCTAAAAGACTAAAATAAGGACATATTTTCTGAGTTTTCAAATAGCGACAAAGCACTTTTAAATTATTTGTTATCTTTGTTTTTTTATCCAGTTGACCACTTGATTAAATGTTGCACTTAGGGGAGAGGATGTGGTGTTACTTCCAGAACTGCAGACTTTGCAACTGGGGAACCAGGTTGAAGTTTCTGCTTCAGCTCGACATTCTGTGATTCTGGTCAAATCACTTAGTCTCCCCATGTCTACAACCAAAATGAATTTGTTCTTGTGTGATGTAACCAATGCTCATGTAAAGCACTCCAATACCTGACAAGTCTGCACTATATAACACTGCAAAAACACAAACTAATAAGTGTTTTGCACACTTCTGTCATTGGGCTATATTTGGGCTACATCTGGGTGATTTTGGGCTACATTTGGGCTCTTTTGTCTCCGGTGGCCATCTTGGGAGATTTATTTGTTATGAAGTTTCCTAATTTCCTCATGTACTGCAGTCTCCTCAGTAGGAAATGCTTTCAGTTTTTTACTTTGATTCCATCATGAAGGTATTCAGATATGTCACACATTTGCCATAAATTCTGAATGTTAGCACTCTAGTTGCTCATTAGATCACTGTAGTAAAACTACTGCACCATGGAAGTCTGCTCCTGGTATTAAAAGTGCATGTTTCAGTCTGCATGTCAGAATTTTTTAATGAAATGGAAGAGGATTTGAGAAGTCACTCAAAATGTGCCCTCATTTTCTTTCTTCAGCATTAATCATAATTTCTATGGCAAAATGAACCTCCTCATTGTGTTCCTTTTTAAATTAAATGTTTTAAGTGTTACCAGTTTATTCCAATCAAGATGGCTTCAGGTGTGCCATACTTTTGTCATAATGAAGACAGTAAGCGCTCTAATTGTTTTTAAGAACATTCTGGGACATTCTGTCATTGGGCTATACTTGGGCTACATCTGGGTGATATTTGGGCTACATTTGGGCTCTTTTGTCTCTGGTGGCCATCTTGGGAGACTTATTTGTTATGAAGTTTCCTAATTTCCTCATTTACTGCAGTCTCCTCAGTAGGAAATACTTTCAGTTTTTTACTTTGATTCCATCAAGAAGGCATTCAGATGTGTCACACATTTGCCATAAATTCAGAATGTTAGCACTCTTTTTGCTCATTAGATCACTGTAGTAAAGCTACTGCTCACCAGGGAAAACTGCTGCTGGTATTGAAAGTGCATGTTTCAGTCTGCATGTCAGAATTTTTTAATGAAATAGAAGAGGATTTGAGAAGTCACTCAAAATGTGCCCTAATTTTTCTTTCTGCAGCACTAATCATACTTTTTATGGAAAAATGAACCCCCTCATTTTGTTCCTTTTTAAATTAAATGTTTTAAGAGTTACCACTTTAATCCAAGCAAGATGGCTTCAGGTGTGCCATACGTTTATCATAAGTAGGACTGTTAGCGCTCTAGTAGTTCTTTGGAACACTCTGGGAAGCTGCAGTAGAACACAAAGGAATCAACTGACAGTCTCTGCCCTTGTTGGATGTACATGTTTTACTGAGAATGTCAGACTTCATTCTCACATGACTGAGAAAGATAATGTGAATTTACAGAAAATAAGCTCTCAGTTTAGCCTATAGATCACCTTCCAAACCTCTGTGGTAAAAGCATGAGAAAATATTTTTCTCTCAATCATGATATCCCAGCAGAAGGCTTTTTCACATGGTGAAATCACCTTAGAACATACCACAATTCCTAAAATGAGTATGGTACCATCAACAAATGATTTATAATGTAACTAAAGTCTTAAAACCTTCTATTAACTGCAATGCTTTTTAATGAGGTGCTATCATGTATATTGGTCCCAAGATGGCTGCCAACACTTCTTGGATGAAGTGCTGACAGCCAATCAGATCTCAGGATGAGATGTGTGGTTAGGCTCCGCCCACATATATATATGCTTTTAAATGCTATTTTCTCAGGAAATACTGAACAGATTTACACCAGACCTGCAAAAGGCACTTCCTTGACCTTATGGCTACCTCTCTGCCAAATTTCAAGTAATTCTGTTCAGCCGTTCGGGCTGTAGCTGTGTCTAAAGGTCCTATGGAAAAATGCATGGGGAAAACGCGTTTTGGGACCCCCCTTTTTTCTCGGCCCCTGCTTGGCGAATCCCCCCGAGACTTTCAGGGTAGGAGCGGAGCGTAGCGCCCCACCTATTTTGAAAAGTTCGCGAGGATTCGTCGACCGGCGCCAAAGTTATTCCAAATAGAATGTTGCGGATTTCCTATGGAAACAGGGTCCTAACTATAACTACCTACTGGCGACCGCCAGTAGGTAATATATATATATATATATATATATATATTACCTACTGGCGGTCGCCAGTAGGTAGTTATAGTTAGGACCACGTTTCCATAGGAAATCTGCAACATTCTATTTTGAATAACTTTGGCGCCAGTCGACGAATCCTCGCGAATTTTTCAAAATAGGTGGGGCGCTACGCTCCGCTCCTTCCCTGAAAGTCTCGGGGGGATTCGTCAAGCGGGGGCTGAGATAAAAGGGGGGTCCCAAAACACATTTTTCCCATGCATTTTTCCATAGGACCTTTAGACAGGGCTACAGCCCGAACGGCTGAACAGAATTACTAGAAATTTGGCAGAGAGGTAGTCCTCAGGTCAAGGAAGTGCCTTTTGTAGGTTTGGTGTAAATCTGTTCAGTAGATTCTGAGAAAATAGCCTTTAAATCAATATATATATTTGAGCCAGCTTACGGTGCGCTTACGGTACGCTTACCGTACGCGTACGGTGGCGTGCGCGAGCGCGATTCTGATTGGCTCTTAGATCTTAGTAAACATTCGAATCGGTCGAAACCAGGAAGCGGCGGCCGCCATTTCGTGTGTTTCACTCAGAAAAAAAGAGTGATAACAAGAAAAGGGGGCAAGGAGGAGAGTTACAGACCCCCTAACATTTGTAAGGGGGTCAAAGAAGGACAGAAAAGTACAAAGAAAACATTTATTGATTTTAAAAAAAATCGCGGGGTACGCGTACGGTAAGCGTACGGTAAAAAATAAATAAAAAAAGAAATGAAAATCAGATTTAAGTGTTTAGATATTAGGGGGCTCTAAAAAGAGCTGTTGTGTTTATGAAGTGATTTTTTAGTGGTACCTACAAGTAAGTACCGATGCAGAGTCTAAGGTTCAAGAGGAAGACTCTGTTCCCTTCATCATTGAAGTGCACACCATCTCCTCTATAAATGTCTTGCATGTCATAACGCAAGTTGTTGTGGTAAATGGAACCCATACCATAGTCACGGAGGAAAGCAGAAACAGATTTGTTGACGTGCTTTCTTGCTTTGTCAATCTGCGGACAGAAATGATTGGACCAGTTCCATTTTTGCCTTTGGCATATGTTAGAAAACACAAAGGCAGTTTTAGGGAAAAGTGAAAACAGTTGTGCAAAGGTGTCCTTCATAAGCATTTCCAGACCTACCCCAGTCAAAGTGCCTAGGTCATTGCCACCACAGTGCACTATTATGAGGTCAGGGTGTTGGTTTTGCATGAAGGATTTCACCAATGATATCAATTGGTGCCACTTTAACCCTCTCTGACCAATCCATTTAATGTCTACATTTGGCAAAGCAAGGTCTCTCACCATACCTGTTTTCTCTGCATACTTTTCACTCCAGAAGACATAGCTGTGCCCTACAATCCACACTGTGAACATCTTCAAAGGAGAACTGGATGCACTCAGTAGGTGTAATTCAGTAGAATGGCAATATGAAAAGAAAGACAGTTTGGAAATGGAGGCATACATATTTTTTTCATTAAAAAAAGAACTGATTGGCTGTTTCATACCATTCTAGAATAAAAACTAGGCTGTATGTGTAAATTAATAGAAGCATGTTTTGTATTGGTACAGAAAAATGTGTTACCAAAGAACAGTACTATGGATTTGCTGTTAGGTTTGAAAAGTCAAGCACTCTTGCTCTGTGGAATTGAAACATTGTTTGGCGAACTTCTGACCTGACTCCACACAGCAGTGTTCCATGAGCTGTTGCTATGGTAGCAGGCAGAAGTCAAGTTGGGGGAAGGGTACTAGGCAGAAGTCAAGTTGGGGGAAGGGTACTTTTGGAAAAGGGTTGGTTTTCAACCAATAGAAATGTGTGATTACATTTGAAAAAAAGGGGCAAGCACTGAGATTTGAAACTAACATGTATATGTGTGGAAAAAGAGAGGGAAAGTTAGCCATTATCTGGTTCTGCTGAGAGGAGAGAGGTGTAAAGAACAGAGATCCTGGCTCTGATAATCTGCTGTTTGAGTGCCACATTTCTTTCACAACTAACTAATTTTAAAGGTGAGTTTAGAGTTTGAGAGGGGATGTATATGGTAAATTAAGAAATGAATAATAGAAATGCAATTCTTTTTGTTGAAGTTGTGTTTATTATTTTCTGTTTTGGGAGAAATTTAAATGTGAGGAACAAGTAAAATAATATGGACTATGTTTTCACAATAAATTAAGGTGTACTGGTATAATAAAAGAATAGTTTAAGGGTTTGAGGTTGGACTCAGTAATGCAAATACATTCAGCATCACTAAGGCTGTTTGCCCTTGCTGGAGTGTAGGCAGTCACCCAGGTTACAAATGGTGCTGGTCTGAAAAAGCAGTTTGGACATGTGCTTTTTAAAAAATCTGAAAAGTGGATTCATAATGTGTCAGTCTGTAAAAGTGTTTATCACTTGCCAAAAAAAAGAGCAGTAAGTGTGCTTTTAAATTGGCAAAGAAATTTCGTTTAAGGGCCTAATGTGAAAACATGACTCTGTGTGCAAAGAGGAATTATAGGCAGAGATTTATTGAGTATTGCTCTGGTGATTTCACAGTTGCATTAGATGGAAAGGGGGAGCCATTTTTTGGTGCTGAAGCAGACTCTTAGCACACAGCCAGCTGCTTACCATGTGGAATCATGCACAGTATTCACAAGCGAGTGGGGTTTGAGGTTTCAGTCAGTAATTCAAATACATTCAGCATCACTAAGGCTGGTTGCCCTTGCTGGAGTGTAGGCAGTCACCCAGGTTACAAATGGTGCTGGTCTGAAAAAGCAGTTTGGACATGTGCTTTTTAAAAAATCTGAAAAGTGGATTCATAATGTGTCAGTCTGTAAAAGTGTTTATCACTTGCCAAAAAAAAGAGCAGTAAGTGTGCTTTCAAATTGGCAAAGAAATTTCTTTTTGTGACTAATGTGAAAACATGACTCTGTGTGCAAATAGGAATTACAGGCAGAGATTTATTGCGTATTGCTCTGGTGATTTCACAGTTGCATAAGATGGAAGGGGGGAGCCATTTTTTGGTGCAGAAGCAGACTCTTAGCACACAGCCAGCTGCTTACCATGTGGAATCATGCACAGTATTCACAAGCGAGTGGGGTTTGAGGTTTCAGTCAGTAATGCAAATACATTCAGCATCACTAAGGCTGGTTGCCCTTGCTGGAGTGAAGGCAGTCACCCAGGTTACAAATGGTGCTGGTCTGAAAAAGCAGTTTGGACATGTGCTTTTTAAAAAATCTGAAAAGTGGATTCATAATGTGTCAGTCTGTAAAAGTGATTATCACTTGCCAAAAAAAAGAGCAGTAAGTGTGCTTTCAAATTGGCAAAGAAATTTCGTTTTGTGACTAATGTGAAAACATGACTCTGTGTGCAAATAGGAATTACAGGCAGAGATTTATTGCGTATTGCTCTGGTGATTTCACAGTTGCATTAGATGGAAAGGGGGAGCCATTTTTTGGTGCAGAAGCAGACTCTTAGCACACAGCCAGCTACTTACCATGTGGAATCATGCACAGTATTCACAAGCGAGTGGGGTTTGAGGTTTCAGTCAGTAATGCAAACACATTCAGCATCACTAAGGCTGGTTGCCCTTGCTGGAGTGTAGGCAGTCAACCAGGTTACAAATGGTGATGGTCTGAAAAAGCAGTTTGGACATGTGCTTTTTAAAAAATCTGAAAAGTGGATTCATAATGTGTCAGTCTGTAAAAGTGATTATCACTTGCCAAAAAAAAGAGCAGTAAGTGTGCTTTCAAATTGGCAAAGAAATTTCGTTTTGTGACTAATGTGAAAACAAATGTAGT
Organism: Triturus cristatus; assembly: GCF_964204655.1. Taxonomy (NCBI): domain Eukaryota; kingdom Metazoa; phylum Chordata; class Amphibia; order Caudata; family Salamandridae; genus Triturus; species Triturus cristatus. Next base: position 850,390,498 of record NC_140588.1, on the reverse strand, counting down.
AATATATTTAAATAAAATAAAGGAATTTTTTTTTAGTTTTTTTCAGGTATTGCTGAAGAGCAGTGAACAAAATTTAAGATGCCTACAAAATCCAGAGTAAAAAAAGACCACAAAAAAAACCTATATTTGAAGACAACTGGAGGACCTAAGTTAGTTGAAGATGCTCATGTTGGGAAAAAGAAAAAATCTTCTTGTAAGCAGACAAAAATTTTTCTAAAAAACATATTCAAAAAAAGGAAAAATGTACAAAATGTCTGTACTGTTAAGAATGATTTCAATCGAAAAGCACAGGAAAAAATTGAGAATTTAGTTAATGCAAATATACCTTCTGCAACTAAAAAGATTAACTTAAACAGAAAAACAGCGTTTAAAGAGATACGTAGAAAAATGTTTCAGAGAAGAGTTATGTCCAATTTGATAAAGGATGTGAAGAAATATAAGCAAAAGGCTAAGTTTTATAAGAGAAAAAAAGAAATTGAAGCCATTGCAGCAAAGGCATTAGAATTAAAAAGGAAACTATTCATTTTAATTTTGAATAGGATGCGTACATTAGACAAAATGGTTAATGTACTGAAATCACATAGCAAAAGGAAAAGAGTAGTGAACAGAACAAACTTTTCTAAAGTGTTTTTAGGAAAATGGATGCATAGTTCAAGTAGTGAACCTTTTTTTAATGAAGAGAGTTATTTTCAAAGTAATAGTTTGCTGCATGCAGTTGACACCAGAGGTCGTGCTTATGAAGTGAAAAATGGTTGCATAATGGAGAAGGAGATAATGGTTCCAAGAGATGAGGTACAAGTGATGGCGGATGAGGCTATGGGGAGACGTCCTAAAGCCCCAGTGTACACTTGGAATTGTAGTAGTATTTGCACTGTGCGTCAGGAATCTATTGATAAATTTCATGAGTTTCTAAGAGAATATAGCAAAAAAAGTGTAAAACAGAAGATTAAGGTGCTGCAAAGTTTGGATCCATGCAGAGTGAGAGAGAATACTGGTTTGCAGGGTCATTCTCTGGCTTGTCTATCTAGAAAAGTGTGTAATAGTGTTTTCCATCATTTTAGGATGCTGGCTGTTCATCATACTGAAATGAGAAAGTTTGTGAGACGGTTGTATTTTGCTAAAAGTCCAGCAATAAAGTTAGATGAATTGAATAGGGCTCTGTTCCGTGGAACGGTATCAGATGTAGAGAAGGTTGTTGATGAAATTCAGTTTTGTTACTTTGGTCCTGAACAAAACAGTGCAGAGAAGGACACAGTAAATGAGGAAGAAGTGGAAGAGAATGTAGAACCCTTTGTAAGTAAGACATTTAATGATCACATAACAAAATTTGCAATAATCTCTAATGAAAGACCAAATATTACTTGTATTTGTTGCCGCAGAACTCATTATAGAAAACAAACCAGGTATGTTGATCTCTACAGAAAGAGTGAAAATGAAGATAATTATAAGTGGAAGGATTTTGCCACATATATATTTCTTGAAAATTGTTTTGAATTGGGTGAAGTTCAGCGTATTTGTAAATACTGTTACAACAAGTTAGAGGAAAATAGAATGCCGACCAGAGCTGTACATAATAATTTAGAATTGGATGCTATTCCTGCTGAACTTTCTGAATTAAATACATATGAGTCTATACTCATTCAATGTGTTCATCCGTTCCAGACCATAGTACGTATGGAGCCCAAAACTGGTAAATTACCTCCTTCAGATTTACTGAGAGGTTTAAAAGGTAGAGTGGTGTATTTGCCCTTGGATTTGAAAAAAAATATGGAAACTATTGATGCGGATACTTTGGAAACTGAACCATTAATTATTCTGGTTAATGGTGTACCTACAAAGAATAAGAAGATTTGGCAGGAGCTGGTAGATGTACGGAAACTACAAAGAGCAAATTTGTATTTGAAAAGGAATAACAAATGGTATGAATCAATTTATATAGAAGAAGAAGAAGAAGAAGATTTACAAGAAGACACAGAAACACCAACTGTACAAATTGAAAAAGTGGACAAGTCAAAGGAAGAAGAAATTTATGAACATTTTAGCATACATCCTCTTCATTCAAAAGAAGTTATGGGAGACAATATTGATCTATTTCAGATGAAGAAAGCAAAAGGAACTCCCGTGAGTGTATGGGAGGAGAGCTTGGAAGCTCGATGTTTTCCCCAGCTGTTTCCTAAAGGAAAAGGAGGACGATACGATGAACGTCCGGAACAGATTCCAGCTTCTGAGTATCGGACTACAAGACTATATGCTGAAGATCCCAGATTTCGACAAAGTATTCCTTATTTGTTCCATCTTTTATTTGAAAGCGACTTGTCTGCATTGTCTTATGCAGTAAATCACATTTTAAAAAGTGGAGTACATTTGCAAAATGTGTCTGCTAAGGATTTTATGGAGAAAGTGCAGCACCGAGATGATCATTTGGAAACACAACTGATCAATCTGATGGCTTGTCAGCGTGGGACAAATGAATATTGGTACCGACGCCATGGTGAATTAAAATGCATGTTACGGAATTTAGGAACACCAACATGGTTCGTTACCCTAAGCTGTGCGGAGTACGCTTGGGATGATTTACTGGATTTTCTACGAGAGGCAAATTCAAACATTAAAAACATCGAATACAAGACAGCAGGAGAACTGTGCTCATTGGATCCGGTTAATGTTTGCAGATATTTCAATCATAGATTTGAGGCTATGATGTCCTTCATCTGCAATAAAAAAAATCCACCTCTGGGAGAAGTAGTGGATTTCTTTTGGAGAAAAGAGTACCAGGCAAGAGGTGCTCCTCATATTCATATGCTATTGTGGATCAAGGATGCCCCAAAGCTTGGAACAGATACTGATGAAGCAGTGTTATCTTACATTGAAGAATATGCAACATGTGCTATACCAAAAAGCACAGAAGAGAAAAAGTTAAAGGAGCAAGTTTTACGTTTCCAAAGTCATCGGTGTGGAAAATACTGTCGACGGAAATACAAGAGCAAAGATAAATACTACACTAAATGTCGATTTGGATTTCCTAGACCTGTTCTTTCAAATGGAAGAGTTAACAGTTTTATGTCATCTGTGAGACATACTATCACAAGAAAATCACCTAAGAATACCTACAACCTTAAAAGAAAAGAAGAATCAAAAAATATAAATGACTACAACCCAGTGATTTTATCCATGTGGAACGCTAACATGGATATACAGTATGTAGCTGACAATTCCATTGCTGTTGCTCGATATGTAACGTCTTACATTACGAAATCAGAAAAAACAGAATTGAAGGAAATGTGGGAAGAGATTTCTCACGAGAAAACTGTCAGTAAGAAGCTGTACAGTTTCAGTTTGAAGATGTTATCGCATCGAGAAATTGGATCCTACGAATGTTCAGATAGGTTATCTTCTGCAAGTCTCTACTCGAAATAAAGAAGAATAATTTGGGCAAGTTTAGGCCTTGCAGCAATGAGAAATCGGGTACTGAAATCTGTTGGAGAAATTGAATATTTGGCCGAGATTGACCCAGAAAGTACAGATATTTTGAAATCAAACATGTTGGACACATATTATCCCAAGAGAAGTCATCATCTGGAGAACATGTGTCTCTATGAAGTGCTGCAGAACTACATTTATTCACGGAAAGCCGCAGAAGACATCAACAATGGAAAATATAAAGTCATTGGTGAGGAAGGATGTTTGGTGAAGCAAACAAAAGGAAGTTTGATAAATCACCGGAAGCTGAGTTGCGACACTACTGACAAAAAGAAATTTTACTACTTGGCTCTTTTACAGCTGTTTAAACCATGGCGTACAGAGGATGAACTACTGGGAGAATTTCAAAGCTATGAAGATTCTTTTAATGCTTGCAAAGACAGCATACAATGCAATACATTCACAACTTATCTGCAAATGTTAAATGAAGAAATTGAACAGGAAACTACAATTGCAGCAGAAATAGCTAGAGACAGTTCTCAGGACAGCCAAAGTTCAGGAACACTCAGTCAAGATCCCCTAGGACAACCAATCGTTGAAAATGAAGCATCAATAGCCATGAATGAAGTGGAAACGGCTATGAATCAAGCTCAAGGAGAATTTATAGACTTACAAAATTTGGAAAGACAACTGAACGAAGAGCAGCAACAAATTTATGAAGAGATCAGAAAAAAAATTGATCACGGATTTCTACATGAAAAAAAAGAGTGCTCATGCACATCATTTCATCCAATCAGGATGTATGTAAGCGGACAAGCTGGAACTGGAAAAAGTTTCCTAATAAAAGTCATCAGAAGCTACCTACAGCAAAAAACGGATTCTACTTTGTCTTGTGTGGTTACTGCTCCAACTGGGTTAGAGGCATATAACATAAAAGGAATCACTTTACATCGTTTGCTAATGTTACCAGTGGAGCATGAGAACAAAATACAATACAACAAGCTAACTGGAGAAGCATGCTTGGAAGTTTCAAGAGTATTGAAGAAGATGCAAGTTCTCATTATTGATGAGGTGAGCATGGTATCGAACTTAATGCTTGCCTTTGTGCATTTAAGAATGCAGCAAATTCTGAAGACAGACTATGACGTGTTATTTGGAGGAAAACACGTCATAGTTTTTGGAGATCTTTTGCAACTTACTCCAGTTAAAGGACAACCAGTGTTTAATACTGTGACACATGAAGACACGAAGAAGTCATTGGGAAGCATCGGTAATACAAATATTTGGTCCTTCTTTGAGTACAAGGAACTTACAACTAATATGAGGCAAGCAAACGATGAAGAATATGGAAGTACTCTGAAAGATATCAGGATTGGACTACTCACAGAAGCTGGCAAAAAAGCATTACAGAGTCGGCTGCTACATAATTTATTTCCAAAGGAAGAAATAGTTGCAGAGAAGATATACAAGAACATTGCAGTAAACAAAAGTGTCATCTGCTTAATGCCAACTCTACGTGAATGCTCAATATTCAATGAGGAGCTTTTGAAATTGGAAAAGGAAGATATCAGGAAATTGGAAGCAGTGGACAAAATTGAGGATGGAAGAATTACTGTCACATTAACAGGCACACTGAAATATAAATTGGATTCACTAGAGAAGAACATTTCCAAAACAGCTGGATTAGAAAAAAATCTATATGTTTGCATGAACTGTAGAGTATTTTTAAGGAGAAATTTGGATGTTGAAAAAGGTTTAGTTAATGGAGCTATGGGAAGAGTTGTGGGTTTTATTAATTATCAGAAAAAAGATGGAATTGAATGTTTAAAAATAAAATTTGATCAGATAGAAGAAGTTAAAGACATTTGTCGTTGTTCAGTTCGTTTCATGCTTGTGAAAGACTTATATGTACGTAGGAAGCAGTTTCCGTTTTCGCTAGCATATGCTGTAACTATTTACAAGTCTCAAGGATTGACTGTAGATTGTGCATTTGTGAACATTGGTTCAACTGTGTTCAAAGAAGGTATGGCATATGTTGCTTTGTCATGAGTGAAAACATTATCAGGTTTATTCATGATAGACTTTGATGATTCAAAAGTTAGTGCTGATACAAATTGTGTAAAGGAGTATAATAGATTAAGAAGAAGCTATGCTCCTCATTTAGGTCAGTATCCTGTGTTGGAGAAACGTGTAGTTTCTCGTAAAAGGAGAAATGAGAATATCTGTAATGAAGATGTAGAGAGGAGGAGAAAAAAGAGGAGTGATGTAATTGCAAGCAAAAAGAATAAGGAAAATGAAGAACAGGTTGTAGGATGTTATTTTGAAAATAGCTCTGGTGTCAACTGCTACGCTAATGTAGTGCTGAATGTTGCATTTTATCTGGAAAGTTTGCAAGAGCAGATAATAGTAAATCAGGGAAAAAGATTCTGTTCTGTGCTGAGTCTCCTTTTTGAAAAGCTGAGTAATGATAAAACTCAAATAGAAAGTGCTACTGAAATTAGAAAAGTTTTAGATGTATGTTCAGGACGAACACAGTTTTCTCAAAATGTACAGCAAGACGCACAGGAATTCTTGATTTATTTTCTTCAGGTACTGGAAGAAGAAGGGGTTCCCATTGAAAATGTATTTGGTCTCTCTTATAAATGGGAACATAGTTGTGAAAACTGTTATAATATATGTGGCTCTAATGTTGATTCTGAAAGGTTTATTTATTTAACATTGCCAGAGAGTAAAACAGTCACTTTTGCTAAATTAGTTAAAGATGCTAATCATAGCATGCAATGCGGTGAGTGTAAATCTGACATGTTTTCAACATTAATTTTAAAGGAATACAGACAGTATGTAATTTTAATGATGCAACGATGTAGAGCTGATGGTTCAAAATTGGATACTTTAATAAAGAAGTTTACAGGACAGCAATTATCAATTTCAGGAAAAACTTTTGTAACAGTTGCAATAATTTTCCATGATGGACCTACTGTAACTTCTGGTCATTACACAGTTTATCTTAAATGTGAAAAAGGCTGGACACTGTGTAATGATTCCCAATTGATTTTTAAGCAACGTTTGCCTTTTGATTTAGCAAATTCCTATCTAATCTTCCTGAAACCTAAATTTTAGAGAGATTTGGAAACATCTGGACAAAACAATTTTACCATTTTATTGGATTACCATTTGGAATTTACAAATAAAAAGATTTAACAAATTATCATTTGGCCTAATGGAAAGGTAACCAATTGTAATGTGGAATTTTTCCATTTTTTAAGGAAACTTTGGAAAACCAAAAATTTTGAAAAAATCGGTAACATCTGCACAATTTAAATTTTGGAATGTTATTGGATTGCCATTGGAAATTTTTTCAAAAAAGATTTTTAAAATTACTATTTGGCCATGCGGAAAAGTAAACAATTCTATTGTGGACTTATTTAATTATTAATTAATCTTTCGGAAACCAAAATGTTACAGAGAATCGGTGACATCTGTACAATTTAAACTTTTGTTTTTTATTGGATTACCATTGGAAATTAAACAAAAAAAGAATTTTAAAATTACTATTTGGCCTAAAGGAAATGGAACCAGATGTATTGTGGAGTTATTTGACATATATTATTGTGATTATACTTCTGAAACAAAAATATCAGACGGTATTTTAAAGAAATAAGTATTGATATTAGATGATATTTTTTAAGAATATTATGCATTTCTATAAAGTTATGTTTATGCAAAAAGAGATTGTGGGCTTTTTTAAAAACAATCTTTGAGATTGTTAATTTTTTTTTTGCCTGCTGTTAAATGATGAATACAATTGCTTTCACAATTTATAGTGAAATGCAATATTTTCTGAAAACAGCAAAAAAAAGGCAAAAATATTTTTTGAAAAATATGTAAATATGTGTACTGTATTATTAAATGTTTTATTAAATATGAATACTTTTTTCTTTTTTTTCAGATTGAGATAGAAAATTTTCGAAAACTAGAACCATTTTTAAAGCAATTAAAAAAAAAAAAAATGAATAAATCTTTTTTTGAGTGGGTATGGTAAGTCAATAATGTCATGGTCCCTTTTTTCCACTTCTCTACAATCACATTTTCAGTTTTTAATTGTAGTCTCTCAAGGACCTTGTAATGTGATAATTGATTTTTAGTGTTTTTTTAAAAAAAAATAAAAAATTACGCGTACCGTACGCGTACGGTAAAAAAAAAAAAAAAAAAAAGTTTTTAAAAAAATATATAAAAAATAGATGAAAGGTAAGGTTGGCTCTTAAAAGAGCCGTTGTGTTCATGCAGGGACAGAGGAAAGAAAGATTGGGAATATTAGACGGTACGACAAGTGTGCTGATCTATTTTACTGTTCACTAGGGAAATACTGGTCTCCCTATAAGTAATTAGATCGTGACAAGTGGCGCACCGTACTTCAACCCTCGCAAACCGAGGGTTAATTTCCAGAGGACCAGAAAAAGGAGATGCTCCCCCCACAGATGAAGGGCTCACCTGACCTGCAGAAGAAGGACTCGGCCCTGCAGATGATGGTCCAGGCTGAGCTGCTGTGGATGTGCTTGGTTGATTTACTGAAGGGTTACCTTCAGTAAGTCGAGCATGTGTCCTTCTGTGTACATCCTTAAGGTGTCTCATCATGGTGTGATTCCCAAAGGAATACTTCCTGTCAGGATTACCTCTTGAAAGTACACGCTTACACAGCTTGCAAGTCACTAAGGGTGCATTTACCTTTTGCTGGCCTTCTGGAAAAGTAAAATACTCCCATACGTAAGAGGTCTTTTGTTTCCTCGCTCTCTGCCTCAAGGTAGTGCTGCTAGCCTCACTCTCAGAAGAGCTCTGCTGTTCTGCCATCGTATCACAAAGACAACCCAGCTCCTTCTCCTAAGGGATCACAAGCAGAAATGAGGGGAATGGGTGTGGTGTAGGAGAGTTCTAGAACTGAAAGTAGTTTCAACCAATCAAAAGTTGTGTTTCATGATCACATGACCTACCGTACGCTTACGGTACGCTTACGGCAAAAGTACGCATGCGCGTAAAAAAGACACGCGCTCGCGCGCATGCGCATAACAGTCACTCCCCGACACTTCCGCGTAACGTGCGCGTGTAGCGTACACGCGTACGCGCCCCACGCGGAGTACGCGCGGCTACGCAAATTGCGTAACTATACGCAAACAGCGTAGATAAATTACGGACATTGTGTAAACCGTACGCTTACCGTAAGCTTACCGTACGCGCACTAAAAAAAAAAAAAAAAAGGAAAAAATGTATTGCTAATAAATTTTACCTGTTTATTTTATAAAAAATGTTAAAAAAAAACATATTGTAGAATTTTAAAAATTTAACCATAGTCTTTAAAAAAGGATAGAAAATTAAAATAAAAATATGTAAAAAAAAAAAGAAGAAAAAAAAAAAATTAGCATTTAAAAAACCTTGCAAATTCACTGAAAAAACCATGGGTTTCACACACGTTATAGTTAGGAATTAGCATTTAAAAAACCTTTGAAATTCACTGAAAAAACCATGGGTTTCACACACGTTATAGTTAGGAATTAGCATTTAAAAAACCTTAGAAATTCAATGAAAAAACCAAAGGTTTCACACATGTTATAGTTAGCTGGACATTTCACTCGTAAAAAACCAATGAAATTCCCCCGTTATAGTTAGTTCAGCTAACTATAACTCGCGCGCCCGCAATGCACTACTGATGACGTCACATATTACATCACTCATGACATGGTCAGTGACATCACTCATGACATCACTGATGACATCTCAAATTACATCACTGATGACATTATCCTTGTGACAGAGTGGTAGACCTCCTCTCACCCTAATATAACCTTTGATACAAACATTCAAAAATAGAGACTAAAATTTTCAAAAAAATGGACATACCAATAACAGTTACAACAACCTATTCAGTAATTCTAAGATCCACATACACATCCACTCATCCACCAACAATCCTATACAGTCACTCATACATGTACTCACACATCATATGTACTCATATACCTAAACATCCTGTAACACAATGCCACTCATCCATAGAGTTACTCACACATAGTCACTCATGCTAATAAAGAATCAAACATCCATTTACTTGCATATACAGTTATACACACACCACCACACTTACTTTTACAGAAACTTACACATACTTAGTCTTTTAAACAATCACTTATAGAAACACATACTTATTCATACAGGAACTCTTCCAATCTCTCACTCTCACATATACTCACTTATAAACACCAATAGTCACATATACTAGTTTAAAACATATGTAGTTACTTATGAAGACACTATTGAGACAGTCATTCACTCACTAACACACCCATGCACACACTCATCCACCCATACAGTCCTGCACACATGCTGTCTTCAACACATACAAACAGTGAGTCACTCATTCATGCATCTATGCACTACGTAATACCCCCACCGCACCATGAAGACACTCAGACACTCATACTGATACTCAAAAAACCAACTATTAACCTATATAGACACTCATGTAGCTACTCACCAAGCCATGCAGCCACTTATATACAAAGTGAGAGACTGATACAGGTATTTACACATTTAAACATTACTCACTAAGCCATGTATTCAAAAAGATACACTTAATCAGTCAGTTATACAATCAATTTTTCAGAAACAAATCATCAATTTAGACACTTATATACTCATTTATTCTTCCATCGACCTTGAGATATACATATATAAAACATATTTAATTTTCAGAAAAACACACATTCACTGGATGATGTCATCAGTGATGTCATTTGAGATGTCATCAGTGATGTCATGAGTGATGTCACTGACCATGTCATGAGTGATGTAATATGTGACGTCATCAGTAGTGCATTGCGGGCGCGCGAGTTATAGTTAGCTGAACTAACTATAACGGGGGAATTTCATTGGTTTTTTACGAGTGAAATGTCCAGCTAACTATAACATGTGTGAAACCTTTGGTTTTTTCATTGAATTTCTAAGGTTTTTTAAATGCTAATTCCTAACTATAACGTGTGTGAAACCCATGGTTTTTTCAGTGAATATATATATATATACATTTTTTAAAAAAAGAGACAGGAATGTGAACACATTATTGAGAGAGTAACACATACTAAAAACATTATTTTTATATCCTTTTTTATGTCCAGATGATAAATCAATAATGAACGTAAATAGAATGCTAAAAGGGACTTTTTGCAGATGGATTGTTCGAACACAAATGACACAGATATTTTGTCCAACCTATTCCAAGGGCAGTATCTAATAATGTCCTTGGAATTGAACGAATGGAAATTCTGTCAAATATATGTTGATGTATCCCATCTACAAAACTTAAAATCTGGCACAAAAAATGATTCATTTAGAATTATTTTAAATGCATAAGATTTAATATTTTAAATTGTAAAGTGCATTCAACTTTTTCTTTTAAAAAATATATATGAATCAATGTATCTAAAAACTTACTGTAATGTTGCTCATTTTTGACTAAATTGAAGACCAGACATTTTTTTTCACAATGGTAAAACAAACTCAAAATGAATTCAGAGATTCCAGATTTTTTTAATTGTTATATCTATACTAAAGTGGATTAAAATGTATCAAACCCTATGTATTTACTTATCTTGTAGAACTAATTTGAAAACTAAACATTGAATTCTTTTTGGATTACTTCAACAGAATAAGTAAATACACAGGGCGTGATACATTAATAAACAACTTAAGTACTGAATCAATACAAGTCATTTTTTAAATTAAAACTACTTAAGTTAAAAGAAGTCAGTTTTACACTGTGAATTGACCAAACAAACAAAACAGGCTTCAGTTTATACACATTTAAGTACAAGATTACAGTAAATATTGACACACATTGATTCATATTTAATTTTTAAAAATTAACTTGTTTCTCCTCATTCCCCCAATCTACAAACAGAGAATTTAAAATGAATAAGAAAAAATGATCAAAAATGAGATGTGAGCAAAAGTAGAAAATTACAAAACTGTGACTAAATGGTTTCTGAAGATGTTTTCTACATGCAGGAGATAAAGATAGTAATAAACCAAATTTAAAAGACTTAAATCAGGTGTAATATAAACGTTTAGAATATGTTTTGATAAACTACTTGATGGTCAGTCATATTTACACAGATACAATTAAACTATTGTATATATATTTACAGCATTGCAGGTGAAGGAGATTTTAGCCAAAAAAGGCAGTGAATCAGCTGGCTGCTGTGTTTTGGGTGATGAGATGTTGGGCATTTATGGACACAGTGGCATGGAAAGTGAGGGGACTGAAACATAGGCCACCATCTTGTCATCTTCATCAGTGTCTTCCACAAGTGGCCCGTTCATAGCAGTGGTAGACCCTACCAGAACTGTTAGAAACTCATCCTTGTCCACCATCCAGAGACCGATCCTCACTCTCCCCCTTGCCCACCCCATTTGGTCAAATATAAAGCCCTAAATGGACAGTGGTCTCCTTTGCCCCTGTCACCCTGTTTGTGCCGAGCGAGGAGGCTATTAACCTACTACACAGCATCTCCGTAGGCCAGACTTCGATAGTGAATGGCATCTAGGGGCTAAGCTGCCAAATGCAACAAATGGTTGCATTGTTAGATTCCAATCACAGTTCAATGTCTAGCATGCAGAGATTGCTTGCTAAAATAGCAGCCTACTCACTCACCCCATCCTCCCAACCAGCCCAACCTACTACCCCAACTCAGGTCCCTTTCCTCAACCCAAATCCAAACTCCTACCCCAATCTCAAGCATATTCACCTCTTTGTAGGAATCCACTCCAAAATACACAAGCAGCACAATCACACACAAACACACATAAAAAGAAATATGCAGAGAAACAAAAATAAATGCAAACAACACACACACACTACTCTGTTACACCCACAACCACCACAAGCACAATACCCACAAATACCACAACCACTACCACCACACCCACAACCAACACAACCACCACCAAACTCATAACCACCATCACACCCACAACCACCACAGCCACCACCATATCCACAAGCACCAACACCACACACCAAAACCACCACCACACCCACAAGCACAACAGCAAGACCCACAACCACCAGCACACACACAGCTACCACCACATCTACATAAACCACCACAGCAACACAATCATCAAAAGCAGCTCATTTATACTGAAGTTTCAGTGAGCTACATATGGCTGTACAAACTCATATGAACATTTATTGCGAAATGTTAGGTATAATAGAATAAGAGAACTGTTTATGTTAGTAGTTTAGTAATTGACACATTTAATCTGATATACTTTAGTAAAACGTAAATGAGCTTATCTTTCTTTTATTTTCTATTATTGCAGACATCATATCTACTTACCTACAGACAGTTACAATGCCATCAAAAACTGAGAGACAAAAGAAACAGCAGCAACAGCAGTATCTCCTCAAAACTGAGAAGCAAAAGGGACTCTGTATGGGATGCATTAAGGAAGAACAAAAAGTGGATAAAAAGAGCACTAAAAAACAAACAAAAAACAGTGATTTTAACCAAGAGGCAGAAACAGTTTAAGGAAATCAGAGTTAGAATGTTTCATAGTAGAGGGATTCCTAATCTCACAAGAAGTATGAAGAAGTGTAAAAGAAAAAGAGAAGCACTCAGGTAAAAGGAACTTGTTCAAGGTATAGTTGATAAGGCCTTTGCTCTGAAAAGAAAGCTATTTACTTTGTTTCTTCAGAGAATGAAGACACTGTATGAGGGAGCATAGTCATAAGAAAAAAAAGACTTATTAATAGAAGTAATGTTTACATAGTTTTTAGTGGTTAATAGACACATACTTCAAGTACTGATTCTTTCTTTAATGAAGAAAGCTACTTGCAAGAGAATACATTAGTTCATGCAGTTGATGAATCGGCATGATGTTATGAGGAAAGGAAAGGTACTCATATTCCAAAAGAAGTGATGGTACCTAGAAAGGTAGAGGAAGTGATTGCGGAAGAGGTACAGGGAAGACATAGACATGCCCCTGTATACCAATGGAACTGTAGTTGTGTTGCAGTATTCAACAGCAATCAATTGATCTATTGAGAATTGTCCTATGTAAGTTTCCAAGCAGAGGTCTAAAACTGAAAATGGTGGCTTTGCAAGGATTAGATCTATGCAAATTAAGGAATTAACCTAATTTACAAGGATATTCACTAGCATGTCTATCAAAGAAATGTGCCAAAGGACTTTTCAAAATTTCAGAATGTAACATGTACTCCTCTCAAAATGCGAACTTTAGTAAGGAGGCTTTACTCTGTGGAAAACTCCTGCCCTATGTGTAAGAGAAATTAATATAGCTCTTTCGCATGATACAGTACAGAGGTACAAATATCTATGATGGTGCAGATTTGGTTCCTTGGTCTTGATGATGAATCTGCAGCTCCAGTGGAATAGGAGAGAGAAATTACTGTTGAAAATCTTGAAGAGGAGATGAGAAAGTTTAAAAATATTTCTTCTGAGAAACCAAACTTTGTTTGCATTTGTTGTTGATGCACTTATTATGAAAAAGTACAACTTGAACTGTTGACTCTTATTTAAAAGTGAAAAAGAGAACAATGATAAGTTGCAAGAATTTTCTCTTTACTTATTTGTGGAGGAAGGGTTTGACTTGATGACACAACAAATTATATGTAAGTACTGTTGAAATAAATTGGAAGAAAACAAAATGCTTTCTAGAGCAGTGCATAACAACTTGATTCATTCAACTTTATTTCGGCAAAAGCCATAAAAGCAATATACATAACATTTCCAGCGGTTAAGTACAGTTAATACATATACACAGACCAATATTCAAATAATACATAAAATAGAACGGACGAGCAATTAATCTATCACAATAATTACGCAAAAATCGAATAGAACATTATAAATATTTAAAAAGCCAGATTTAAAACTTTCATCTAAAACATTTAAAAAGAAGAAAACAATATTATCTAGTCAATTTATCAAGACACGGGAATAAGACCCACAGCAGTTCATTACAACTTGCAGCCCATCTGTTTCCTAATAAAATACACACTAAATAGGTACCTACTTATACAGAACACCACCAATTGGGTGGTGTTTGACTTAAGTATACGTTCTGCCTCTTTGTATGACCTAACCCCCAAGTTATTACATAGGGGTTTGATCCAACGATCTCTTGATTTTTTGTAAACTGGGCAGAAAAATAATAAGTGGGCCTCATTTTCTTTTGCGTTTTGGAAACAGAGAGTACACAGGCCGCTATCGTTTTTGCCCCCCCACCTACAAGTATTAGCGGAGGTTTGTAAAACCCCATATCTAAATTGCAGGTATAAGGTTTTAGCTAGGGGTGGTTCTATCTCGTCCATAAATTGTTCAAATTCAGGAGCATCCTTTAGAATCAAAAATTTCTGGGACAATGTGCCAATGGTTGAGCTATGAATTAGTTCATCACTAACGTATGACCAAAAAGTAAATTTTACAAGCTTTTTAAGAGAGGGTGTCATGTTCTGGGGTTCTTCCCACAACTGGGAGAGTCCCAGCTTGTTGAGCCACTGAGAAATGTGCTTTAACCATGCTATTCTGTTAGACCCAACATTCTGGATTATTTCTGTCAGCCCGCTCTTATAGTCGCTCAACTCCGGGGTTGTCCAAAGTCTAACCCAATACAGTAATGGCCTTAGTATTGCATGGTAATCTGTCCTTTTGAGGTTAATGTCCAGAAACACTGGTACTAAGGGAGTTCTTGTTGGTATCTTAAGCAACCTGCGTATAAAATAGTTTTCTTCCTTCTCGAAAGTACTTTTGCAGGAATGCCCCCATAATTCCGCTCCATAGAGTGCGGCTGATTGTGCCTTTATCCTTAAACACTTCCAGTGCCGGAGTAATAGCTTTAGAATAGCTACCACCATGCATTTTTAAAATGGGCATTGAAATTTGTTTTAAAGATAATTTACTTTTTTCCAGCTGCCCCTTCCAAGAGAGCGTACAATCCAGTGTAATTCCTAGATAGTTAAAGCTCCCAACGTACTCCAGTTTCTGGTCATTTAGTATCAAATTTTTCCTAAAGGACTTCTGTGGGTTTATGGACATATATTTTGTTTTGGATGAGTTTATTTCTAATCCCTTCCCCACGCAGTAGTTACTAAGTTGTTCAATATTTGAATATTGATGTATCTATACTTATACAATGTCTACCTCTATTCCATGCTATAGTCCATGTGGAACTAAAGACAGGTAGGTTACCTACAACTGAGTTTCAGATATATCTTAAAGGTAGAGTTGTGCACTTGCCATTGGATTTCTAGCACAATTTTGAAACTGTATGGATGCAGAGACGTTTGGAAGACACAATTATAATCCCAGTAAATGGTGTCCCTACGAAGAGCAAAAAGATATGGCAAGAGTTAGTAGATGTTACTAAAGTAAAAAAAAAAGTAACATTAAATTTGGTACAGAATACCATGTATTATACCATTATAAAGCTAGTACCCACATGGAGGATGACACCATACCATCAAGAGGTCAGGATGAAAAGGTGGATCAATCCATATCAGAACAAATTTGTGAACATTACAGTACTGACCCTCTCCATTCTAAAGAGACCACTGATGATGCTATTTATCTCTTTCAAAGGAAAGAAGCAAAAAGAGCTGCCTACAGCTGTTTCCTACTGGAGTAAGTGATAGATATGATGACTGGCCTGTACAAATACTAGAAGCTGAGTACAGCTCAACTCAACTTTATTCAGAGGGCCCTAGATTTTGTCAGATTATTTCATATATATTTCATCTACTATATGAGAGTGACTTGTCTGGGCTATCCTATGCAGTAAATCACATTCTCAAAACAGGGGGCAATCTGCAAAATCTGTCAACAAAATAATTTCTTTACAAAGTTCATGGACAACACGACTACAGCCTGAAAAGCAGAACGGAATTACACCAAATTTTGCAGGAAGGTTGCTCTTGGTCCAGATCGAGTGCATTTTGTTATTAGGTGTTAATCTGTTAAGTAGTTTCAGGGTTATTAAAGAAAACCAAATTTGTATATATAGGGACTCAAACCCTCAAACAATCTTGCGGCTCTACTGCAGAGATCTGATTGGCTACCAACACTTGAATCAGGAATAGTTGGCAATCATCTTGGGGCTCGGACTCAGCCAAGTCCCCCCCAAAAAAAGAAACTTGAGCAGGGTAGTTATACCCTGAACTCCTAGCCCTGGTCCTGGGGTCCAAGAGGAATCCCACCAGTGCAACATTTTGTGAAAATAATTGTGAGGGATTTGCTCCCCAAATTTTTTTTATTAACAAAGATCTTTGTGACTGGGGGAGAATGTTTGCTTTGTTCAACATTCCATACATCATTTGTTTCTTTTGCTTTTGTTGCCCTAAGTGGGAAGGGAATGCCCACATGTGGGTGCCATGCTTACTACACCACTGGATTCAAGCTAGCCTGGCTGATGAAGGGTTATGCCCTGAAACAGGTAACAGGATTGTTAAACGGTAGCGGCAGTTTCAGTCGATAACCTTTCAAGTATTGCCCGGCGGTAATCGCCTCTTATACCATTCGATGTTAAACCAATAAAGAGGCAGGCGCTGGAGACTGGAAGGCAGGAAACAAAGTTTTATTCCGTCGGAGCAGAACACATCAGATCAGACAGCAAGGTATCGTCACGAGGTGCTCTAACTGCATCTCTAAGGCCTGGCCTCTTATACACAGGTTTATGACTTTGTTGCAGGTTTATCACACATGGCACATTCTTGAGATTGTCTTGATACAAGAAAGAACTTCCTCGGAATCCCCACTTCGAGCTCGTTCCCACACATATCTTCAGTGGGAGTCCCCACCCCTCCTACAGTAGGAGATGGCTATCACACAGCTGGACATTCCGCCAATTCCCGTGGGTGTGTGCAACCAGTCGGGTCTCAGGGGGTAGGGGCTTTGATCTGCTGTAATCCCTTTGATGTGGGGTGTTTTCCTTACAGTAGGGGCGATAAACTGCATCCGTAGGGCTAGGTGATGGCCTGGGATCGGTTCGGACAATCGGGCGCGGAGGATGGGGGTTATCAGGAAGGATGTATGACCATGTATGGGATGAAAGGACGTGTTGGTCAGGCACGGGGTGTGATTCCATGGCAGGGTCGCGCAGAAGGAGAGGGTTTATGGCCCATGTATGAGAGAGCGGGGGTGGTCGGCGCGCGGGGGGATGCTTGCAGCGCCAGGGGGACGCGCTGGCGATCGACAATGAGCGGGGAGAGAGAGTGGGGTGCCTGAAATGGTGGCCGTGCGTTCGCTGTGCGTGGCGCTGGGGAGAGGCAAGATGGCGCAGATAATGTTCAGTTACAAGCTAAATTTCCACAGTCCTCCCTTTTAACATATCTCGCCAGCTTGCCTGGCCGACATTCACCTTCGTTAACCCTTCAGCTATAATACCGTTAATGTTTTTCATGCATTCCTTAAAGATATAGAGTTTTTAGGGCAATCAGGAGTAATCTGACACATTTGTACATAGTTACATACAGTTGATAAAGTAGGCGAGGAGGTAGTACATACAAAATTACATCAGCTGTGCCGCATGTCAGGCCCAGGGATAGGAGGAGGGTAGCTTGTTTGAGCACAAACATGATACTGTAAAGCAAAAAAAGAGAGAAACGTTTCTGGCAAAACAAGGGATATTTCGCACATTACTTAAGGCCCAGACTTCGTGTTGATCAAAAATAGTCAGTATAGTCGTGTGCATGGCTGGTGTTGTATGAATGTCATTATACAAAGTTAGATTTTCTTAACTTCTCGGTGTACAGTCGGAAGTGACTGACGCAACATCATGAAAACTCGGTAGGAAGATAGTTAATATAAAATGGTGGTTGGGAGAGGAATTCAACTTAACATTAGTTACAGTCATGGGAGGGAGTTCTTCTTTCCAGTGTCCTATTATAAAGAGCCATCACTGGTAAGCTCTTGTTGTTGTTCTTCTTTTGTTGGCACTGTTGAGCACCGGCAGTGGAGCTAAGGTCCAGCTCAAATCCAATTTCTCACGTGGCAGGGTGTGACCATTCGTTGTTCTTCGATCACAGTCCTGTTCTCTAACACAGTTCATCATAGGTACTTTGAGACGGGGTACCCGCTTTTTGTTCTTCGGTAGTTAAGTCAAATTCAAAATCCATATAAAAGAGGGAGAGAGAGAGAGAGAGAGAAGGGTGTGACGTGCTTCGGGATGCCGAGGGAAGAGGGGGTGGAGTGGGGTCGGATCAAAAAGCGGACCAAGGGGGGCAGAATCTTCCAGCACTGAGCCCACCAATCGAGCTCGACGGGTTGGGACTTCAGGCACGCTGGTCAGCGAGTAGGGGGCCTCGAGATAGCCCTTCGTTCCATCGCTTATCATTCTGATAATGGTGCCTCGTCTCACGCCCTTTTTGCTTCGTTGCTTCCCCCTTGGTCGATGTCATAGATGTTCCATGATCCGTAGCCAGGCTGTGCGTCACGTCCGACCCCTCTCTTCCCGTGGCTGCACGTTATCTTTAAATGAGTACAAGAAACAAAATCTTAGAGAGTTGGCAGGGAAGACATTTACACACTTCATCCTCTCTCCCAACCACCGAGTAGTTGGGGAAATGCTTTTATCGGTTGCTGTATGATTGATGTCTATTAACTCTGATGTTAGTGTGCGTGTTACTAATCTATTAATCATTGCTGTGGTGCAGGTTTCTGTGGGTGTCCCTGTCCATCGTCTGGCCTGCTAGGTGTCGATTCCTGGGCCCTATAATCGTTGCAGGAGGCCTGACATCTGTTGACTTTCTGGTTTATCAAAAATTCGAACCGGCTTCTCCGGTAGAGACTCGTTAATTTTAACACAAGTTCTGTTAATACACATTTTCCTCCGAGGACTGCTAAGTTTATGGAAAAAGTACGAGGTGCTACTGCCATGGGTTCACAGGTATCTATTTCGGGGAGGGACATAAGCTAAACATTTTTTCTTGCTGGAGACAATAGGTAACCCCCATCAGCTTAGGCAATGTACCTTTAGAGAATAAGGTCATCAGCTGTTTTGTCCGAAATACTCTGAGACGGCTAGTACAGGGCTGGGGTTATTTTGTGAGAACGGGGTGCTTAGACATTCTAGTTTGGGGTTATCGGGTGGAGGCAATTCTGGGCGGTGGAGATGGTGTTGTTAAAGCTCTAAAACGAAAACCACTGACATATAGTCCCCGTGATGAGGGCCAAATTGGGAGACATCAGTCGTCTTACCTGTCCTTTCTTTCTCAGCCAATTAAGCTCAACATTTGCAGAAAGGAGAGGTAGTAACATGGTAAAGTACGGTCGTTTTTGTTTCTGTCAATTTGTTCGAACACCACCGTGTTTGAGGCCAATTATACACAGACTTAGGAGGTATGTGTCGTTAATTTATTCAAAAAGAAAGAGGGCAAGGAAGCCTTTAGTGAGGGAGGGAGAGAGAGTGAGAGAGAGAGAGAGAGTGAGAGAGAGTGAGAGTGAGAGTGAGAGTGAGAGTGAGAGTGAGAGAGAGAGAGAGAGAGAGAGAGAGAGAGAGAGAGATGGAGACGTGTGCATCAAGTAGGCTATTTGGCATATGTACGACACAAAACGAGAGAGAGACATGTGTACGATAATAGGCCACTTGGTGCACACACAACATGGAGTAGCATGGGTCTGTTCTATGTAAGAAAACACAAGCGGGGGAAAGACATAAATTTGGTGATCACGCACACACGAATACCGGATAGGGTGTGACAGTACATGCATCAAGCGCAGAAACTTAAGACGGAGACTCAGGGCTATGTTGAGTATGGGGACCTCTCCTTTCCTGTCCTCTTTCCTATGCATGCTGCGTATTTTCAGTATTTTGTAGTTTATCTTGGGGGGGGTGTCGGACCTTTTACTCTCCTCCCTTTGGTCGATGGACGAGCACTTCAATCATACGATGACGCTCTCTTCAAGCGACCCAAGCATGAAATGCATACACATTCATACCGTATGATCGTAGCACACACGCACAATCATACCATACAGTTTTTCATGTTCCCAATGGTGGTCTGCACTTTACGCACTATCCCACAACGTTTGTCTATGTTTTTCCCGATATTGAACACGGTACGGTCCATGTCCACTCCATTCTTCAGTCGGAACTTCGTCGTGACCTATAGAGAGGGAAAAGAGGGGAGGGGATGCGCAGTATTCAAAGTACCTTAGCGCGCGTAGACACGAAAAAGTTCTACTTACCACGTACCAGGCTAGCCGCAGGAGTGGGTAATACCACAGACCTATTATTCTTTTCTCCCGAGACAAAGATGCTCTATTTCATTCATCTCCTAAATTCGGGTTCCCTGGTCGTACATGCATTTCTCAATCGGTCGTGTATTATGGTGCAAGATACCATACCTTGCATTCGGCATATACCTTAAGCTATGGTTGACCATTTTCTAACAACTCTTGGAAAAGACAGGTGTGACGGGCACAAATTCCGTTAATCAAAAAGATTCATGTAAATGGGGTCTGCATTATCTGTTTTCTATTGATTGGGAGTAACAATCGTTTATTCAAAAGAAAAACCTTTACCAACCTACATGATTTGTCATGACACTGATTCCGTAATCCCTTTAAGAAGCCCTTTATTTAAAACAATGTCAGTATACAAATACGGGCCTACAACCGTTCAGGCCGGCCACGGCGTGAGAGGCGTCGAGTATCATGAGCAACACTATCTTAGCATAAAAGAATAAAAACGCTAAATAAAAAATGGGTAGGTCAGCAATCAGTAAGGTTGTACGTATGCTCGGTCAGTACCCTTCCCGTCCCTCTGCTCATCATGTGTGGAAACATCACATACATATCCTTTTAACACAAGTGCCACGTGACTGGAATGCCACAAGGAGTTGTAGGCCTCTCCTACATCGGCGCCATTTTGGGGCGAGGTCGGGCCAGTGTACAGTCTAAGTCTTTCCATGAACTAGCTGTCGGACCAGAATTCTTTTCGGTAGTTCGAGAACTTTCGTTGGCATCGATGGAAAAGAACAGACAGCATGAATCGTGATTCGGGGATGGGGAGGTACAGTTTTGGTTCCTACCGGGTCATGTTGAGATTCCACCGGACCCGATCCGAGCGGATAGGCCGCGGTGTCTTCTGAGAATTCAAACAGAAGCTTGCGTCAGCATGGCGTCACCACGGTCTCACGGTGATGCCGTGATCCGTTCTTAGGGCGGGACAGTAGGCGGGTCTTTTTGCCGACGTCCTGCCTCAGTCTTTTTCACTGCGCCAAGCGGAGGCAAGGTGGCTGCCGCCCGGGGCAAAGAACAATGGCGGCGGTTTGTCCTTACCGGAAGTCCGCGGGAGTCGAGGGCCAATGACCCCCGCAGAATCTGCAAAGCTGTGGTGGCGTTTTTCCAAGGGTGGTGTGGTAAATAATTTAATTACCGGAACTTAATTTGATGCGGAAAATCTATAACAATAGCTCAGTAAAATAAGAGGCAGAATCCGTGGTATTAGAGGTTCGGAACGGGCTTTATTCCAGAATCAATTTAAATTGAGGAGCTCCATATTCCATCACCACGAAGGCTCAGGAAGTGAAGAACACCACTTTATTGACAAGTAATCATTTTTATACAATAGGCATTACAGTGAAACAGATGGAGGAGGCATAACAATTGATAGTAAAGATAAAACATACATGCGTAGCAAAA
Organism: Triturus cristatus; assembly: GCF_964204655.1. NCBI lineage: Eukaryota > Metazoa > Chordata > Amphibia > Caudata > Salamandridae > Triturus > Triturus cristatus. The sequence goes on along the minus strand of NC_140588.1, from coordinate 850,368,368 downwards.
GTGGGTGTAACTGGGTGTAACTAAAGAACGTCATCAGATATGATGTCATAATAGGGTGGTTCCATGAAAGAATTTCGCAATGTCAGCAGAAATACTTGGCAGAGATGCGCGCGCAGCAGCATGACGTGTGATTGACGTGCAACTAGGGGGTGAAGGGGACTTGACATTTAGCTCTACATGTGGCGACAGAAGTCTGGAGGGTCAAGTCAACCTAATCCCGAATCATATCTAACATCCTATGTTTAAAGAACTGTGTTATCCAAAAAGAAAGGTCTCTTAGGATAGAATCTTATTCTATACTGACTATACTGACTGTTAGTGCGTGTACGAGCGTCTAAGTGTCTACACTAGAAGCGAGGACAGAAATCTTCCATAGTAACAGGGCTATGAATTACTTGCATAAAGACAGAGAAGCCGGGCCTTTTGCTCGGTAGCTGGAAGAATGTTTACTTAAACTACTAGACAGGAATGCATTGGATAGGGAGCGGAGCAGATAATCACAAGGTGAAATACAGTTTTTGGCAGGCAACAGGCTGGAGTCAGGCACCGTTAGCCGCGCAGAGAGTAGGACAAAGTTCATGGATACAGATGCGAGCTCAGACTGAAGCTTTCAGAGGCAGAAGGCAGAGAAGGCTTGATGGCAGAATCAGGGCCTACTTGCCTGGACTGTAAAATGGCATAAGTGAACCATATAAAGGCGGTGGCCTTTCATACTTAGGAATGGAATATCCAGCCCATTCATGGCGGATCTGAAAGAGGACATGTTGGCGGTGGACGCACATGTGTTTGCGTCTTCATAACTGGAACTGGAGGGAACATACATGTACTTGTGATTTATACATGAAACCGTTGGGGTCCAAGATAGGGGACATAACTGACCAGAAAAATCCATATTTCCACATTCCCTCCTTGTCCCCTACTTGCCCGTCAAGAGATATCAATCTTCATTAATCCATCGATCTGTTCATATAGCATCATTTGTTCTTCTTTCTTCTTCCGTGATGAATGAAATCTTGGTGGTGGAATACACGATGTGGCACACAGACCACAGATCGCTGGTCCACATTGTAGACATAGACAGCAACTGAATAGTATGAGAAAGCCAATACCTAGGAAGGATAGGACCTTCCATCCAAAGGTAGATAATACACTCCAAAACCAACCGGACCAAGTCCAGGTGCCTGGATTCTGGTGTATCTGGCTTACAATCTTATGAAGGCGAGTTATGGCTTTATATACAGATGGCGAATTTTCTGGTATGAAAATGCAACAACTTGATCCGATGACCCTACAAGCTCCGCCCCTATCGGCCAGAATGACGTCAAGGACAAGACGATTTTGAAGCACAACAATCCGCATAGCAGACTGCTCTTCTGTTAAATTGCCTAAGGCGGAGATAGTTTCGTTCACTACTGCTTCAAGGGTTCTGGTTAATCTACGTATCAGCTTACTATTGGTAACTGTACCTATATAGGGAAAGAGACCTTTATTGAAATCTGTATATTTTTCCCATGCTGTCTCAGTGTAATCGACTATTGGGAGATCTCTCCTTTCTCTATTATGTACTAAATGAGTATTTCTGTGATAATCAGGAGGAGCTAGGAAAACAGGTGGCAAAAGGAATCCGATGTAGCAGGTACCATCCCAATCTAGTGGCAAACGTATGTATGCCGTCTGACCACATATGAAGTAGGAATGGCGAGAAGCTCTAAATGTAGACTTGCCTTGATCACTAAATTCTATTACAGTGGTGCATCTACTATGGCCCATATGTATGGAACCATACTTTCTTACACATAATTCACCTTTTACTGGAAATACTGACATGACGGGCAAAATTGGAGTAGCTTCGGATTCGACATTCAAGATCATGAGATTGAGCGTAAAATTACCTAATCCATATACTTCATTTTCTAGATCAGTTCCTGTTCTTTTGGAAAGTCCCTCCTTGTTGGGGTGGCAGACTTTGAGTAAAACTAAGTTCAGATTTCCCCATACCCAGTTATTCTGGTAAACTGCAGAATTCGAATCTAGGGAATTAATTAAACTAAACCATGCTCCACAGGAGCCGTTGTGTGTGAACGGGTATGGAAAGAGAGGTAGAATTCCTTTATAGTTCTGATAGGGAGGGAGTCGGCCACATATCCAACAATTTGTAGCATTGCTAACCTGATGGGAATGATGTAACATACTAATAAAAGTGTTATTGCGCAGTGCAAATCTATAAGACAATTCATGCGGAGGTAATTCACTAAAAGAATGTTCAGCAGTAATATTGTAAACATGTCTAGAAATAGGATAATATGTGTGCAACAATATACTTGCAGTAATTATTAAAAGACTTAGGAAAAACAAAATTAATAACGTCACTGTGCAATGACTACGCAGTGATTTACAGTACGCATGTCGTTTCAACTTTATCCTTCTGTTTCTTTCTCTATACAGGTCTAAGGGATACATGTCAGAGACAAATTCGACCGATTCACCTTGGAGAGGACTTAAACAATCAAATTGCCTGACTTGTTAGACCTAAGTTTTAGTTTGTATTGTTCATGGTTATTCAGTTCAACCAAAGGAAGTTTACAGTCACTCGGGGAAGACACACAAGGTGTGTCGTTTACGTCTGACGGTAGTCCATGAAATTTCTTGATATGACTTGAATGTATCCAGCCTTTTCGTCCTTCGATCTTTACGGCTGTCCTCGTCGTTAGCAATACGAGTTGAGGCGACTTCCACCTAGGATCCAGCTGAGATTTTCGATCAAAGTTCCTCACTAGAACTAAATCCCCTGGAATTACGTCATGGGGTTTCACCTCGGTGTTGTCGGGAAAGGCTGCAGCTACCTGTGAACGACAAGATTGTAGTGCAGACATCAAGGAAGCCAAGTAATCTGTCAGCATATTACAGTCAATATCAGTTATTTTGCGTGGTATAGGCGTCCCCCACATATTTGGTGGTCTACCGAAGATCACTTCATAAGGGGATAGCCCTGTTCGAGAGTGTGCTACCATTCTCATGTAAAAAAGTGCAACGGGTAAGGCTACTACCCAATCGACACCTTTCTCTCTGCATATTTTGGACAATCTAATTTTCAGGGTCTGGTTATGTCTTTCCACGAGACCTGCTGCCTCGGGGTGTCGGACACAGTGAAATTTCCACTGATAGCCTAACAAAAGTGAAACGTGTTTCATTAATTCGGATGCGAACGGCTGGCCGTTATCTGAGTAGACAACACGTGGTAAACCGTACCGTGGGAAGAATTCTCGAACTAACTGTTTGGCAGTAGTCGGGGCAGTGTAATCTGAAACCGGGTATGCCTCTGTCCAACGGGAAAGAGCACAGACAACTACGAGAACATATTTGAATCCTCGACATCGTTCCATTTGGATATAATCCATCTGGAGGACTTCAAAAGGGTGATCAGGAGGCTGAAATCCACCCTGTTCTACGGGAATGCTTTTACCTGGGTTAAACTGGCAACAGATCATACAGGTACGGACCTTTTGTTTAGCTGCTGCTCGTAAATGTTTGTTGAACCAAATGTGTTGGATGCTGTCTAGCATAGCTTTTTCTCCTAGATGTGCTGGACTATGTACAGTGTTAATAACGACTTGGACCATTGAATCAGGAAGGAACCACACAGATTTTTCCTTCGTCATCCATCCTTGATCAGTTTGGATCCCTCCTAATTCAGTCCATTTCTTTATTTCTTCTGGTGTAGCATGTGTCTGTATGTCAATTACGTCAAGAGCGGGATCCTTAACCATCATGCAATGTGTTGGTGTCGGAACTATTGTCTTTGTCATGTCAGATGTGTGAGTTTGAGCAGTCTGTTTAGCTGTTTTGTCAGCTAGATCATTGCCTTGGGAAATGATATCAGTAACTTTCGTATGAGCTTTACATTTCATAATTGATATTGCAGCGGGTAGATGTATTGCATCTAATAGAGCATGAATGAGGGGTCCGTGCTGAATGTGGGCACCGTGAGAAGTTAAATAACCTCTCTCTCGCCACAGCACGCCGAAGTCATGTACAACTCCGAATGCATAACGTGAATCAGTGTATATGTTGACTTTTTTATTTGTTGCTTGAATACAGGCTTGTGTCAGAGCGATGAGCTCTGCTGCTTGAGCGGACAAGGTATTTATGCGATTTGTTTCAATAACTTCAGTATCGGTTGTGACTGCATACGCGGCCACTAACTCTCCTGTACTTGTTCTCATACATGACCCATCTACATACAACGTCAGGTCTGGATCTGACAATGGGACGTCTGTCAAGTCTTGTCTAGGTTTCGTCGTGATAGTGATAACTTCAATACAATCATGTGCAAGTGGGTCTGTTCCGTTTACTGGTAACAGTGTGGCAGGATTCAATGTACTACAACGTCTGATTTCTATATGTGGCTGAAACAATGTTAATTCGTAACCAGTGAGTCGTGCTATAGTCAAGTGTTGTGTCTGTGTGCGGTTCAAGAGAACCTCTACTGCATGTGGTACTTGTACTGTCAATTGGTGTCCTAACACTATGGCGTCGCTTTGTCTAATTGCTAAAGCTGTTGCTGCCACTGATTTCAGGCACGCAGGCAGAGCCTGAGCTACGGGATCTAATGTACTAGAAAAATAAGCACACGGTTTGTGTGATCCTGCTTGTTCCTGAGTGAGTACTGACAAAGCAGTACCTTCGCGTTCTGTAACAAAGAGTGTAAAATGTTTATAGTAACATGGTGTTGCTAAAACGGGTGCTTGACATAACGCTTTCTTTAGGCTTTCAAAAGCTTGTGTATGTTCCTGTGTCCAAGGGAGGACAGTCGATGTGGCTGCCTCCTGTGTTGTCAATTGAATGAGGGGTTTTGCTAGAAATGCATACTGAGGGATCCACTGCCTACAATATGAAGTGAGGCCTATGAAAGCCCGCACCTCCTTTTGTGTCTTGGGTATTGGCATATTAGCAATTAGCTGGATGCGATCTGGTGTAAGCTGCCTTCCCTCCTTGGACAGCGAGTGACCAAGGTAAACAACTCGCTGGACACAGAATTGCAGCTTAGAAGGGGACACCTTATGCCCCTTTTCGGCCAAAAATTGTAAAACCGTCAGTGAGGCTTTTTCACATTCAGGTTCGCTTCTAGCGGTGATCAGCAGATCATCGACATATTGAAGCAGGGCAGTGTTGACTGGCATGTGGATACTGTCGAGTTCTCGTTTCAGTGCTTGGCTATAAATGCTGGGGCTTTCTGTAAATCCTTGAGGTGCGCGTGTGAATTTAAAGCTTCGTCCATTTAAACTAAATCCGAACAAGTATTGGCTTTCCGGATCTATTGGGACGCTGAAGAAGGCATTCTTGAGATCAATTACAGTAAAGAATGTTGCTTCGGAGTCAATGGCTGTCAGTAATGAAGAAATGTCTGGGACTACGGGGTATTGTGGTACTATGCATTTATTTAATTCGCGCAGATCAATAACCAATCGGTATTCTGGCGGGGCTGTTGGATCAGTTCGTTTAAGAATCGGAATTATCGGCGAATTACATACATTGGAGTCGGTTTCCACAACCACTCCTTGGGCAATAAGCTCGTCAATGATTTGTAGTAAAGCCACTACAGCATCTGGTGGTAACTTGTATTGTCGCATTCGTGGAAGTACCACTCCTGCCTTTAGTGTGACTCGATATGGTGTAATGTTCATGCAACCAACATCTGTAGGGCCTTGTGCCCATAAATGTGTCGGTAAAGTCTGTAGTCGGTGATCCATGTCTCGGGACACGTAGTGCCCTTTGAAATCACGTAAAAATAATCTTACTCCTTCTGGAGAACAACATATTATAGCTCCGAGAGCTTTCAAAGTTTTTATGCCTAACAAGTTTTCTGGACATGATTTAGTAAGTAATAAATCTGTAGTTCGTGTCAAGGGACCGATCGTAAGTGGAAGAGGCTGTGTTACTTCGTTAATGATAGGTTTTCCTGAAAAACCAAGGGAAATATTCTGTGAGCCTGAGAGGGGTGCCCCTGGAACTTCACTATGTTTTATTGTTGTTCGGCTTGCCCCTGTATCGAGTAAGAATTTTCTATCTTGACCTAACAGTTCACTGTGTACATAAGGTCCTTCTTGATCTACAGGGACCTCAATAAGCGGTAAGCCAACTTCCCTCTCTAGGCTGTTTCATGAGTATCGTTGATAATCAGGATAGTCATACTGTGCGGTCTGATACATCTGTCGGGTCGTTGTTTGTGTGGCAGCAATAGGCTGCGGTGGTGGAGCTGGCATAGACTGTTGCGGAGCTGGCATGGACTGTGCATGCTGCGGGGCTCCTTGTTGGTTCTGATCCTGTCTAAGTGGCCGTGGTCTTTCTTTAGTATTACCTATGGCGATATTATGTTTTAAAACTGGACAATCGTGTACATAATGGCCTGGCTGTTTACAATAGTTGCATGTCCCTTTTACAGGACCTGTTGAAACACTGGGCTGTGTCATACCCTTTTTATGACCGTCAACTGGCACTGTCTGGGAAACTAGCATTTTCATTTTCGTGTCTTTCATGCGTCTATGTTCATGTTCTTGTTCTTCTCTAATTCTATTGTGATGGTACTGTAGCATTTGTAACATTTGTGACGGAGTGTTACCTTGCCAGGTACTCTCGAACTTCAATACTCTATTCTTAACTTGGGGCAAGGCATTTTCAACTAACTTTGTCACAAACAGATGTGGATACGACTCGCTACTTGCTTTTATTCCACTATTTATACCAAAACATTTCTCAAATCGGGAATAGAAATCACTAGTGTCTTCATCTGATTTTTGTTTACAGGCTGAGATTGCACCCCAGTCTTCCTTTTTCGTAGTTAATAAACATGGCAGTACCTGTACTAGTAAACCTGGTAGTGCTTTGATCTTGTCCCCGAGCCCTGAACCTGGACCTCGAGCTTTTTCTTCGTTTTCTAATGCTGTCCAATCTATCTTCTGGTCTCCCACCTCCCAATCCTTTTCCTTGAGTTTTTCGTAAATGCCCGCAGGCATTAATACCTTCAATATTGTCATAATGTCGGGGTAGGTATATTCTCCCATGAGCAACATGTCTTTAATTTCTCGGTGGAAACCCGCTGGGTCTTTGTCATGACTGGGTACCACTTTCTTCATTTCTAATAGTTCTATTTTGGATATGGGTGTGTATACAAACACACGTTTAAACTCATTGTCATCACCCTTTATCGGGTGCACTTCGCGTAAGGGATTCTGTCTATCCATGTAATACGTCGTTCTTTCCTTGATGGGCAGTGAGACATGTTCAGGACATACAAAAAGGATGTACTGTTTTCTGGATTCTAGTATTTCTCTAATTAACTTAGTACCGGAACCTCTCCATTTATTCGTGAGTAATTCAGTCAATATATCAGGTAAGGGACCAGGATCGGAGTGTTGGCTCTTATATAATATAAGGAGTTGTTGAATCATATAGATACCAGCTAAACGCTGTTCATCTGGGGCGAGGTTCAAAAACGTATGTGCTAGTGTATCATCACCATATTTTCCAGGACTATCAACCCAGTGAACGGCTGACCTGGCTAATTCTTGTTCGTCCATAGAATCGAGTATATGATAACCCCTTCGTTCTCGGAGTAATTTGTCAGCGGCTTGGAAAGAATGTTCGGGGGACCTTATATTTATTATAGGAGTTTGGAATTTTCTGTTATTATCTGGACGTATCGGACATATCGGATCAGTAAAGCATCTAGTATTATTGCAAGATCTTCCTCTACCTACATAGGCCATGGTTTCTAACTGTCCTGTGGGCAGTTCTAATTCTTCCTCGTCTTCGGTTTGTTCAGGTTCGTCTACTGCTAATCTTTCTTCGTGTATTCGTTCTATTTCTTTGCGGATCTTTCGGCTCATAGCTACTATACATGATCGTTTATCGTGTCTCCCCTCTGATATATTCTTACCCCATGTGGTAAGAATTTGCATTTCTTCCGGATTTACCCCTGGTTGGTCTTGATTTCTGATCACACAATTTATGAGGAAACGTAACAGTTCCCCCTGTATTTCCACTTTTTGGTACTCCATGGCTCTGTTAATACTCTCAGAATCTCGCCCTGACTGGACAAAGTGATATATATTTTCTAAGTGTGTAGTCATTCCTGGTAGCTTCCCTAAATATATAGCAGCTCGTCGGATACGTAATGATGCTAGCATCATTTCGTCCCCTTTTCCGGGCACAGGGTCATATCTACAGTCTATTAGAAGTTCCTTGAGCGTGTTGGGAGTTACTAGTTTGGGCGTACGTTGGTGGGCTAATTCTTGAAAGGAAAGTTTATTTGTTCTGGGTGGCGTAGAAAAAATGCTTGATATACCTCTGGTAGCACCACCTGGGGTGCTGGATGTGAAAGGATTCGTTGAACGTGATATAGCCACTATAGGTGTGGATACAGATGTCGAAGCAGATGTGCTTGCCTGAACTTGTGTCGGAGTTTGCTGTTGTGGAGGTACAGACGGAAGAGGGTCTTGGCGTTGAACCCCCTCGGCAGGCGGGGTCTATGTGGCGCAGCATTAGCATACTCGGGAGCTGCGTCGTCCAAATAAGAGGAAAGAAAAACATCTTCTGCGGTTCTGGGATGCCCTTTGGGATGTGCTTTTATCGGAAACAATGGGGGTGGCAAGTCTCTTGGTATCTCCGGAGTAGCCTTAGGTAGTCCTTCGGCCAGAAGAGGATACATACCATTCATAAGGGCATTTCGTTGTCTGTCTACTTGTTCTGATTTGACTCGAGTACCTTCTTCAATTAATATAATTTCTCGAACTTTATTTAAATTCTCCTTACTCTTCTCTTCCTGTCTACGTGCTTTTTCTGTACGTCTATATGATTCTTTACGCCATAATTCAATGGCGTCTTTCTGTGATTGTCTAGCTTTCTTTTTCCATAATTCTTCTTCTACTTTCATAATGCAACCTGCATCCCAGGTCCCAGCTGCGGGCCACCTCTGACTTTCTGGTAATTCCTTGGTGTAGTCTACCCATAGATCAAGAAATAATATGGCGTCTAGGCCATGTTTATGATACATAAAGTACCCTGGAGTGTCCCTAGGAGGAATGGGAACAGCTTCTTCGAGTACCCCTTTTCTAGTTTTGATCTGTCTTAATTTCGAAAAGAGCGGCATTTTGAGAACTGATCTGATCTGATACCTAATTTTGAACACGTTTAATACAACAAAACACAATAAAGAACAGTCATTCACACCACAATATGCAGAACGTATTTAAAACATTTAACATTTAACATTTAATGAACAACAATGATGGCCGTTCACTAAGCATAATACTCGATACTAACTAGATAATTCTGACTTCATATACTAGACATACTTGATATACTGCTAAACAGTACAGATACACTGCTGAAACAGTGCAGACCGGATTTGTGTACCCAAACCCGTCTTGACCGGCACAACCTATGTGCACGTCAGAACGCCTCCCCGATAATGGTACTCACCGGGTAGCTCGGAACGGAAGGCCTCGGAACTGAACTGAACTTGAACCGGACTGGACTCGACTCGGAACTTCGGAAACTTCGGAAAACTGGTGGGCCTCTGTATACCTCGGATCTTGCTCTCTCAGCTAGGCTCTGGTCGGGATACTTCGCACTTCTCACCGCCTCGTCTGGGTGTTGATCGCAGCCTCAGTTACCCCCGCTCGGCAGGAGGGAGATACAGGAAATCCTGTGGGTACGCGTTGTTGTCCGTCCAGCTGTGACAGGAGACCGGGCCTGCAACGCACCTCCGGCGCGTGAGATGAGAAAGTGTCCCTGTTCGGGCGCCATTTATGTGGTAAATAATTTAATTACCGGAACTTAATTTGATGCGGAAAATCTATAACAATAGCTCAGTAAAATAAGAGGCAGAATCCGTGGTATTAGAGGTTCGGAACGGGCTTTATTCCAGAATCAATTTAAATTGAGGAGCTCCATATTCCATCACCACGAAGGCTCAGGAAGTGAAGAACACCACTTTATTGACAAGTAATCATTTTTATACAATAGGCATTACAGTGAAACAGATGGAGGAGGCGTAACAATTGATAGTAAAGATAAAACATACATGCGTAGCAAAAGTGGGTGTAACTGGGTGTAACTAAAGAACGTCATCAGATATGATGTCATAATAGGGTGGTTCCATGAAAGAATTTCGCAATGTCAGCAGAAATACTTGGCAGAGATGCGCGCGCAGCAGCATGACGTGTGATTGACGTGCAACTAGGGGGTGAAGGGGACTTGACATTTAGCTCTACATGTGGCGACAGAAGTCTGGAGGGTCAAGTCAACCTAATCCCGAATCATATCTAACATCCTATGTTTAAAGAACTGTGTTATCCAAAAAGAAAGGTCTCTTAGGATAGAATCTTATTCTATACTGACTATACTGACTGTTAGTGCGTGTACGAGCGTCTAAGTGTCTACACTAGAAGCGAGGACAGAAATCTTCCATAGTAACAGGGCTATGAATTACTTGCATAAAGACAGAGAAGCCGGGCCTTTTGCTCGGTAGCTGGAAGAATGTTTACTTAAACTACTAGACAGGAATGCATTGGATAGGGAGCGGAGCAGATAATCACAAGGTGAAATACAGTTTTTGGCAGGCAACAGGCTGGAGTCAGGCACCGTTAGCCGCGCAGAGAGTAGGACAAAGTTCATGGATACAGATGCGAGCTCAGACTGAAGCTTTCAGAGGCAGAAGGCAGAGAAGGCTTGATGGCAGAATCAGGGCCTACTTGCCTGGACTGTAAAATGGCATAAGTGAACCATATAAAGGCGGTGGCCTTTCATACTTAGGAATGGAATATCCAGCCCATTCATGGCGGATCTGAAAGAGGACATGTTGGCGGTGGACGCACATGTGTTTGCGTCTTCATAACTGGAACTGGAGGGAACATACATGTACTTGTGATTTATACATGAAACCGTTGGGGTCCAAGATAGGGGACATAACTAACCAGAAAAATCCATATTTCCACAGTGGGGCCCACGCCCAAGCAGACAAGCTTCCGAGTCCAGAGCCGTCTTTCCAGCGGGCCGGGCCTGAATTTGAAAGATCAACCGCCACCCGGGGGTCCAGTAGCAGCGACAGCAGCAGTTCGGATGGTATCGCCACCGGGGTGGGTCCCCGATCACTCGGCTGCGGGGGCCCACTCCTCGCGTCGGGCGCTAGTGGCAATCTTGGTGAACCCGTGCTTGGGTGGTTGTCCGGCGGTCGAGTGCAGGGGCGCCAACTCAGCTGGACGGCGAGTGAAATGGTTGGGGTGCCCTCATCTGCTGGTGAGCCTCCACCTGGGGAGGCGGGGGAAGCCCGTCCGCGTCGCTTCCCCCCGCCAGGGCACCCTTCGTTATTGAAGGAAGAAGAAGAGAATGGGAAGATCCGCACGACGTGGCAGACCCACCTCGGCGTTGCCAGGGTCTTGGCGCCGCGTGTGGCTTCCGGACTGTTCGCACAGTTGTCCGCCACTGATGTCAATGGATTTTTGCATGGCTTTTATAGCCCAAGGCCGACTAAAAGGACCGCCCAAAACAGGCCAATGTTGCAACTTCGAGGAAGGAGAGGCGAGGATGGTGTCACGTGGACGTAAATGCTTTGGGATGCAGGTCGCAGCAGACTGTCATGTAAATAGTTGCTTAAAACGTGTTTTAACCTGTTCACCTTGTCGGAATCTTGTTATACCTATAAGTTATTAAAAATGTTTAATCATACTACTTTGTTGGAGTGTTGTACATATTTGCAATCTAGTTACAGTGTAATCGGAAAATGGCATAGTCCAATTGTGCGTGATCCTAGTCAAGTTCGGTGACGTCGATGGTGGGTAGCAACAGGCTTTCGGTCGTGTCTACTGGGCGGGGTGGGTGGTAGGGCAGACATGTTTAGGCAGCGAGAGCGATGGAGCCGGGCTACCTCGTGGCCGTCTTGACCGTGAGCTTGGTTCCTTCCCCTAGTTCCATATATCCCACAAAGGGCTATTTCCTAGCATTTCTTTAGTTTTGTAGGGTCAAAAAGGATCCTACCAGTGGCCACTGACTCTCGGGGTCCCCCTTTGCATATTTTATGCCATAGCTTGCTATAAACTACGGCGATTAGTTCGTATTTTAGTGAACATGTCCTTATTAGGGGTGCCTTCCAGAGGAGCCGGATGGTTCACCTCTAATAAGCGGTCCGGGCAGAACCAACTACCAATCAGTGGGGAGAAGATAGGCATGACGGGTTTCAACGGGGACAAAAGTCAGCACTACCTATCTTTTCACCACTTGCAAAGACTAGACAGAATATCTCTATTCCTCATTATTTGTAAGCAGAGAATACCTCCAAAGAACCAATATCGAACAACTAGTGTTCGGACAATCAATCAATCAATGGGGAGATAAAGATAGGCACGACGGGTTACAACGGGGACAAAAGTCTGCGTTACCTACCCTTCACTATTTGCAAAGACTAGACAGAATATTTCTATTCTACGTTATTTGCAAACAGAGAATATCTCAAAGAGCACTATTCTTCAAAACAATCAATGTTCGGACAATCAATCAGTGGGAGATAAAGATAGGCACGACGGGTTACAACGGGGACAAAAGTCTGCGTTACCTACACTTCACTATCTGCAAAGGGAGAGAGAGAGAGTATTTCTACTCCTCCCCGTTTGTAGACAGCGAATATCTCAAAGAGAAAAATCAATGAGCAATACTAGTATTTCAGTCAATCAATCAATTATTTCGCAATTTGTCGTGTTTCACGACCTTACCCGGACCGCGTGGACAGTTTCTCGTCTTCCGCCTCCAGCGCCCGATCGTCCTCTACTCTCCGTATTTGCCGTGGCACTCCTGATGGTTCCCAGTCAGGACCGTAGATCACTCAAGAGAGGTCTGCTCGGAACCAGTGAAGTTCGGATGATCGGCTGCCAGATGAGGGTCTATCGGGCAGGAGCTCTCCCGATCGTTGCAGTCATTCACTCTGTCGTCGGGACCTCTCCCACTGGATCCACGTTTCGCTGATGGGCCCCACGCTTGGGACGCCAATTGTTAAACGGTAGCGGCAGTTTCAGTCGATAACCTTTCAAGTATTGCCCGGCGGTAATCGCCTCTTATACCATTCGATGTTAAACCAATAAAGAGGCAGGCGCTGGAGACTGGAAGGCAGGAAACAAAGTTTTATTCCGTCGGAGCAGAACACATCAGATCAGACAGCAAGGTATCGTCACGAGGTGCTCTAACTGCATCTCTGAGGCCTGGCCTCTTATACACAGGTTTATGACTTTATTGCAGGTTTATCACACATGGCACATTCTTGAGATTGTCTTGATACAAGAAAGAACTTCCTCGGAATCCCCACTTCGAGCTCGTTCCCACACATATCTTCAGTGGGAGTCCCCACCCCTCCTACAGTAGGAGATGGCTATCACACAGCTGGACATTCCGCCAATTCCCGTGGGTGTGTGCAACCAGTCGGGTCTCAGGGGGTAGGGGCTTTGATCTGCTGTAATCCCTTTGATGTGGGGTGTTTTCCTTACAGTAGGGGCGATAAACTGCATCCGTAGGGCTAGGTGATGGCCTGGGATCGGTTCGGACAATCGGGTGCGGAGGATGGGGGTTATCAGGAAGGATGTATGACCATGTATGGGATGAAAGGAGGTGTTGGTCAGGCACGGGGTGTGATTCCATGGCAGGGTCGCGCAGAAGGAGAGGGTTTATGGCCCATGTATGAGAGAGTGGGGGTGGTCGGCGCGCGGGGGGATGCTTGCAGCGCCAGGGGGACGCGCTGGCGATCGACAATGAGCGGGGAGAGAGAGTGGGGTGCCTGAAATGGCGGCCGTGCGTTCGCTGTGCGTGGCGCTGTGGAGAGGCAAGATGGTGCAGATAATGTTCAGTTACAAGCTAAATTTCCACAGGATGCTTTTTGTCCAGGCTAGTGAGGACTTGTCTTGGCAGTTTGGGCTGGACTGTTCCCATCGGAAGTAGGGTCAAGACTGATTTGCATATGGCTGGATCCAAACTGGGGTGGCGTGGTGAGCAAAATAACAATGGATTAAACCCAGATCTTTGTTACTAGGGGTTAATGTTTGCATTGTTCAGTATTCCGTCCATCATTTGTTCCTTTTGCTGCTCTAAGTGCGAAGGGTATGCCCAGACGTGGGTCCTGTGCTCATTGATCCACTAGAATCAAGCTAGCCTGGCTGATGAGGTGTGATGCCCCAAAACCGGCTCCAGGATGCTTGTTTCTGGTCCAGGGAGGACCTGGCTTGGCAGTTTGGGCTGGACTGTTTCCATGAGAAGCAGGGTCAAGACTGATTTGCATATGGCTGTGTACAAACTGGGGTAGTGTGGTGGGCAAAAAAACGATGGATTAAACCTAATCTTTATGACTGGGGGTGAATGTTTGCATTGTTCATCAGTCCAACCATCATTTATTCCTTTTGAGTTTGTCTCTCTAAGTGGGAAGTTTATACCCAGACGTGGGTCCTGTGCTCAGGTCCATATTGGACTGACATTTAGCACACCTGTTATACTATGAATTCACAATGAATATTAAGAAACACACCACACTTATATTCATTAGTTTTGTATATTCAGAATCAAATATTTAGCAGATAAATATGATTCCCTTCATATATGGCTGTCACAGACACCAAACACATAAGATGTGACTTAGTAAAAAAGTGCAATAAAGTGTAACAGTGTTTTATACCATACAATACAATACAATATTTAAACAGAAAAAACACACATTTCCATCCTTTTTTACCATCAAGTGGTTCAACTTACACCCTCTACAGACATTACTTTTCAATTTTAGGATAGATTGTCGACAGCTAATCGGTATTCAAAACATGGGACCTCTTCCACAAAGTTCGAAAGAGTTACTTTCTGATCTATCTTCTGGCACTGAATGCAGTTCCTCACGGCCCTTTAGCGAGAAAGGTGGGCTCATTGCCACTGCCTTCAGATGTTGTATGTCCATACTCTCCCTCTTCCTCTTCAGTGCTGGGAAGAGGTTGTCACAGCTGTTGCCCCAAGGATGTCCTGCTCTGCCCCTAGTCCTGTTGGTCCTGGCCTGCTGGGCCCAATCAAATAGACGACAAAGCATTATGTAGATGTTGTACACATCGTAATTACACACATAGCTACATGAAGCAAGTGTAGGCTTTGTTCTCCTTTGATCTCACTATCCAATTAAAAGTGACTTGGAACCTAAAGTATGTGTGCGTTCACTGTGATGCCCTGATATAGCTCACACATTGACATCTTACTTGAATTTAGATGGTATAAAATTCTGTACTGTCCAACCCTCACCTTCAGAATTCTTGTAATCTGTGTGTCCTGTCATTGCTACATAGACATCTTTCAATGCTAGTCTACAAAAGAAGATGAGAGACAGTAATGATGGAAACATACACACCTAAGCATGGTTCTGGAATAATCCTGTGATATGTAGTCTCAGCAGTCTTACACTTACTAGCAAATGATATATGCTGTGTAGCATTGTATGACACAACACAAATGTTGATGTGGGTTTAAAATTTCCAAGGAAAGGCTTGGATATTTGCTTTGCAAAGAGATGAATTTATTTATTTGATATACCCTGGCAACACCAGATACTCTAGTGCCACATTTAGAGGCTTTTTTATGAGCGCCTTGTGAAACTTTTGCGCCTCCGTTGCGTCTCTTTTCGTGGCTCAGGAGCAGAGGAAACAATGTGCCATGATGTGCCATATTTACAAAGTGACGCATCTAGGCAGATGCATCAATTTGTAAACCCCTGTGCTACAATATACCTGTGTCAGGTATGATGTATGCAGGGTGGGCGTTCCCCTGCAAGAAAGCCTTGTAAAAGTGGTGCTGCAAAATCTATCAGATTTCGCTATGCCACTTCTAGAGCACCACTGTGTCAAAACATTTTGCCTGCCTCATAGCAGGTGTGAGAGGGATGCAGTGCAATGTGTATAGGGCTGCCCATGCATTGCTGGAGTTGTGTCCTACATTGCAACTTCAGCAATGCGTGAGTTTTGCAATGACAGATACGTCAGGATTCCTGAAGCATCTGTCAATCCTTGTGACATGGAGCTCCGTACAGTAAATTCGTTTACTGCAGTGATGCAACACTTTTCATAAATGAGGCCCTTAGCCTTTAAAGACTGTTTAGTTAGTGCTGTACCCTGGTCAACACATGTGGCTAGATGTTACAGCTACCTTGACTGGACAAATGCCACTGTTGGGAAGACTTGTGTATGTGGACCTCTTTGAAGAAGTTGGCATCACTTTAGAGTGAGACAAGGATCTCAAAGCCTGTCATTACTCCATGGCACATGATTATCTGTTTTATTCTGAGCACAAACCCACAAAAGTCATGCAGGGTACAGCTCCAACACACGAAGGTCTCTCATCCACACACTAGACAGTGTCTGTGCAATTCCTTTCCCAATGCACACAGCAGTTAAAAGTAGGTCTGAGTGGAGCTCACAGAGTTTCACTCCATGGAATTCTGCTGAGTCATTGAAACCCTCTGGAATTCCACGGAGTTCTGCTGGCGGGCAGAGTTCCTGCTATCACATGCCAATGTAGGACCTTCCCTGTCATTGTGAAAGACGGGGACCATTCAGGCCTCTTTCTAACCATTTCATGTGAATGGCTGAATGCAAATGCACCAGTCATCATGTTTTACTTAATTGTTAGTGATTCATCCGAGTTGATGAGAATTGCCTCTTTGTGTAGTTATTAATATGCGGTACTTTGCTATTTATGTACTTACAACAATATGGAATTAACTCAAAATAGACATTAATTGTACCCAAATTTACATACATTGCTCAAACCACGACGACTGCCCCTCTCTGCCATAGTCCTCCTTACCTGATCTCATAGCCAAATGCAGGAGCACTGCTGGCCCCCCAGTGGCTGCATGGTCCCCGGATGCTGCACGTGCATTTTGCAGCTGCCCATAATAGTAGCAACCCAAGAGCTGGCCAGCGTGGAGATGCTGACCGTGGGGCCAAAGGTCCTTAGTAAAAGCCCCCATATTCATGCACAGTGGGTGCCCCATGCAGAGGCTCCCACAGGCCAGGTAAAGGTAGCGGGTTGCCCTGGTGCAGCCGCACTGAATCCTTGCCCATGAGTCTAGCCTCCAGAAGGCATCATCCACTCAGGGGCTGAGCAGAGGAGGCAGCTCTGTCACAAGCACAAACAAGCTCAAATAGATGGGCAGCTCCGGTCATCATGCGTCTCTTCTCTCCTCCCAAACTCCTCTCCCGTGGACTGAACTCCGTCCCAGCACCTGCGGCTGTGCCTCATGCTAGACCCAAAAAGACACAAGTGGAGCCGACATTCTAAGCCCTGCCTCCCCTCAAAGAAATTTTAAAAAGATGTTTCTCCACCAGTGCACGTCTGTCAATCCAGGCATTATAACTTTGACTTGGGATTTTATTGGTTAGCAGGTATGTACACCCTTTAAGAAGAAGAGGGATATATTTCAAATGTATGTGGTTTGCAGTAACTGGTGCTTTTGGCTAGGGGTGCTCTTAGGGGTGAGCGGACGCATGCCTGTAAACTCTCTGGCAGTGGGCAGAGTTTTTGCCCAAACTCCATGCTTCAGGTGGAGCATGGAGTGACAAAGACTCAGTGAACTCTTCCAGCGGAGTTCACCACCTACCATTGGTTATAAAGCCCTTTGTTCACCAGTAATTGTGCTGAGAGGGCTGTTTTTCAGACCCATGCATGTGTGAGGGTAATTTCCCAATGGTGGCTTCCTAACACTACAGGTCTCACTCTGCTCAGTGCATTCTATGTGACACAATGAGGCTTTGGCCCTATAATGACTTCTGCATTTGCACGGATTAGGTAATCATAGACATGAGACACACTCCAAAGGCATACAAGGGACAGCATCCAACGGTCAAAGGCCTCTCAGCCACACACTGTACAGTGTCTGTGCCATTCCTTAACCAATGATCACAGCAGTTATAAGATCCTTTGCTCACCAGAAATGGTGCTGCCAGTGCTGTTTTTCAGTCAAATGCACATGTGAGGGTCATTTCCCCAGGTGGATTCCAAGCACTATAGGTTCCAGAATGAACTCTGCCTAGTGCATTCTATGTGCTACATTGAAGCGTTGGCCTTATAATCACTGCAGCATTTGCACAGATTACATGAAAGGTGATATGGGACACCTTATTCTACAGCTCTGTCATTTCTCACATCATACTATCAGGCACATATTGCAGTTAATGCACTTATCATCTCTCTGCTGCTCATGCTCCTCCAGCTGAGAATGGAGGGTCATCCAGACTGCCCTCAGGACCCTCCTGTACTGTGTCGAGAGGTGGGGCCAGTGCCTATGGGGCTGGGAGGACTGGCCCCATATTTCCTGGGCCTTCAACCAAGCCCAGCGTTTCAGGTCCTCTCACCACTTACAACATGCCCTGGTCTGCCAGTCATAGATGACCGCTGAACTGTAGCACTCCACAATGGTGGTCCATATTCTAACATTCGTTGGTTTGCTCAGCTGGTCCTCTTGCCCCCTATACAGATGAGTGTACTTTTCTAGCACCCCCCTAGCTAATTTTTCCAATTCCCTTTCACTGAAAAGTGGTGCTTTCTCCTTAAGCCCTTGAAACATGTTTGGGGCACTTTTGGGGCTGGATCTCGCTGGATTGAAGATATACACTACACTATCTTGATGACATGGACTGGATCCATAGATGATCTACAGAGGTTTAAACATATTTGAATGACAACCCTTACAATATGTCCTTCACTTTGAACTTTGACCATTGTGTGATCCAATTCCTTGACATTAAATTGTACACATCTGACTCTAAGCTAATGAGCAGAATGTACAGAAAAGACACATCATGCAATGCCATATTACATGCTAGCAGTGCCCATCTGTCACTTTAAATCAAAGCTATACCCTATGGGGAAATGGTAAGGGCTAGTAGAAACTGCAGTTCAGATATGGAATACTCGAACACCCTAGCAGACACAAAAATGAGATTCTACACCAGAGGTTATGGCACTGGAACTATCTATGAGGCTTACCACAGGGCAGTGACGTTAGATAGAAACAGGACTCACAAAAAGAAAAGGAAGACACCCATAGAGAATCATCAAACCAATACTCGCCTATGGGAGTAACATTGGTAATATCAGCAAGGTCTTAACCCGACATTGACACCTCCTAACTCGACATAGCCACATGACACAAAAATGTGGGTATTACGTTCCATAGAGGTAAGACGCTGAAAGGACTAATCAGCTCCAGCTATCAGAGTACAAAATCTAGCTCCAACTGGATGACAAGCCTAAATATGGGGTTTCACAAATGTGGACAATACACAATGTGTAGATTGACTAGAAAACTAACAATGTTTATAGTGCAACAACAGTCAGACATACCACATGGCAAAGACCATCACCTGCAGCACACACTTTGTTGTCTATGTTCTAATATTTAAATGTGAGAAAATCATGTAGGTAGTACAATCAAAATGGTCAAAGAAAGAGTCATTGAACACTTCAGGGCAGTAAAACTAGGGGACCCAAATACCCCTTTGCACTGCATACTCTAACATGTTCAAAATAGGGCCACCATAGAACATTTCAATTCCATGGCCTTGAAATGGTACAACAAAACAAGAGAGGTGGGGATCGCGAGCTTCAACTGAGATGACAAGAGGCAGTGTGGATAATGCATCTCAAAGCGGTCGATATGGGTCTGAATATTGAACGAGAATTTCACTATTTCCTGGGTGATTAACAGATTGTTGACACCTTTGGATTGTGTGACAAGGATTGGATAAACCCAACCAGTATGCATAATGTTGAGACTTTGTAACTGTGGGAATGGATATGTACCTCTCTGACAACCAAGTGAATACCAATGAAGAATGCCAATTTTGAATATTAGAATATTATTCGAGACACACTGGTTGATTAATAGACATGGCTAGAATGTATTGTAATATATTTTCTGTATTTGTATGAATCTGATATGCATTATGTATAGTGAATTTAGGTAATGAATTGTCTGACTACTTTAAAATATTGCTGAACAGTTTATACTATTTTCACTTTAGATAAAACTTCCCTCCACCGCACTCACTCTTCACTTCTATTATCTCTTTACTTATATTGCACCTTGCCAATGAGAGCACCTGAGGGTTTAGTATACAAGAACAGTTAGTATATGGGATCTGAATTTATCCACAATACACTCATTGCGGCTTACTAGGCCTATCAATGTAAATACAAAACAATATGCCACTTACAAGAGAGCCGCATCTATTACTAGTGTGCAATTTTGTCGCTATCTTTTAACATATACCGGTTCTTCCTACAAGAGTGGTAATCACTGGACAAGCATGGTTTTATTATTCAAGGAGAGAACAGAGCATCTATAGGTAGTTTACATGCAAATTAGAATATTTATACAACTTGTCAATAGAAATATATGGTACAAGAAGCCTGCACCCTTTTACCTTGTTTGAGCTCACACTCTGTCCGCAATTCAAAGTTGTATGTATTCTGACATTGTTCCTTAAACGTTCAACATGGTGCATGCTTACCACGCCAATACACTTGACTGCGCCGGCACACCTGGCAGCAATGGAGAAGACGAGAGTCACGCTTCAAATATACATACTAATACGTGAGTACAGATGTGTAATCTATAGACTCTAGTGCTCCAACATGGATAAGCATTACTTTATCATCTACTTTGGGCATCCCGTTATCTGTAATTATCTCATGCTCAGGTTGTCATGCGGAAGCATGGATGAGAACACTTTTGATTAGTATGAATATGCTCATTACCTGAGACATAAGGGAATTCTGCTAGTCCACACAGGAAAGCCGTTACAGTGACCTGACTTTATGAACTTATATCCTTTGTACACAACGATGGAGATTCCAACACTAACGTTGTGGCTATCAGTGGAAATATTTGAGTGTCAGAATTGGCTTTTGACTTTTACTCTATACTAACACACAGCGAGATATATATAATTTTACATGTCACTCTTGATTCCAGATATACCTTCTACACAAAAATGCAGCCCACTCTATGGACTTGGAGTATCATAAGGATCGCCTGCTCCAATGTTTGACCTATTGGTATCTCTGTCAGTAAATGAGATCCCATGTTTGCCTATCTAGAAACCCCTTAATATGCTGTATTTGGGACTAATCCTAATATAGTGAGCGGTTCACAATACTCATGCTACTGACTTTCAATAGAGATAATGAATAGTGCCAGACTGGCGCTTATCAATGTTGTTGCTTACCAACACAAGTACTACTATTTGCATGCTGCTCTCGTTTTTTTTGTGATATCTCATCAAAACTGAACCCACCAAATGGTTGGAATGATGAGAGGTAAGAGAAGCTCTGCTTCAACGCATGATATACTGGTAAACTAAAATATTAAATACGAATAAACTATAGCTTATGTGTTTATTCAGATTTCACATATTATGAATCACCTGTCTGACACAGGATTAGGTATTAAAGACTGAATTGTGAACGCACTTATATCAAACCTATTACTAAGACACTGGGCATTAAGTGTCCTATCATAATACTAAATACACTGTCTATAGAATTTCTCCAATTTGACACGTGGTATTTCATCAGACTACTTGTCATGTACTAACCAGCATCACCATGGTTGCTACTCCCTAAAACTCACATGGCACGTATAGGGTCAGCTGACCCAGGTGGTGGGACATTCCTTTGACTTCAATAACTCCTCCTTTTTCGGGCTATTCATTTTTTCAGATACTAAGCCCTGATGAAGTCTGCTGTAACAAGCACAGCCTGAGACAAAACACGTGTTGACAGAGGGTCATATAAAATGTGACAAAATAAAAGAACTAGTGAAACCACAACCTGTCGTATACTTCTGTGTGCCTGGAGACCTTTTATTGTTTATTCCTGGACCTATCCAGCTGAGGAAAAATGGATGGCTCTTCCTTCTCTTGAGCACCGAAAAATATTTGGGCATTTAACTAACAGGATTATGAACTTTCTTGATTTGTGTGGTAGAGTGCGCCATCTATCCCAGCCATCGCACCATCTGTATCTTACACTTTGGTTTTACAGAGCAGTAGGATGGCAGAGGATGACTCAGAATAAACAGAAAATGGCTGCCTGCAGTTACTGTGAATCTTTTCCTGTTTGAAATTGTTGGGTTCTGGGCCTGTTTTAGGAATCTCCGACCCGGGTGCGTACTCTCCACATGTGAAGTGGAGACTCCTAAAACAGGCTGGAACCCAATTTTTACGAAGCGGAACATTAATACAATTTAGATAAATGTAAGAGCAGGGATGAAAATCAGTTTGAGAAGGGAGAAGGGTGTGGCCAGACACTACATCACATCCCAGAAAGGTTTGCCCCTTTGCATCATGGTACATGCAGCCTACAATTTGCGCTCCCTTCAGTGTTGACAGCCGGGTTACACCAAAATTAGAGGTAGCGGTCCTGTGTATCCCCAAACACCTAGCACCTAATTAACACAGGGACTCATTACTCATGGTGTAGACCCCTAAGTCATGGGGGAGTCATTGCAGTTGGGGGCAATTCCTCCACGCTGAGAAAGTGGAGTCCATTTGTCAATCAGCCCCCCATTGTTAGAAGGTCCAAGGTAGATCCCACACATGCACAGACATTTCATCCCCTGCGGCAATAGAGTCCTTAGAGACATTTTCAACACTAATTGTTGACATGTGCACATGACAGATTGAATGGCCAATCTTTTGACTCCTGACAACAGCTGTTGTTTACATAAATTGAGTGTGGCATGCAAAGTAGTCTCAGGATGGAATTTATGGACAGATTTTTAAATGTCC
Organism: Triturus cristatus; assembly: GCF_964204655.1. NCBI lineage: Eukaryota > Metazoa > Chordata > Amphibia > Caudata > Salamandridae > Triturus > Triturus cristatus. The sequence continues at coordinate 850,345,509 of NC_140588.1, read as the reverse complement.
ACCTATCATCATTGACAACAGACTGCAAACCACAGATTGTCTGTAAGGATTCCTAACTTTACTACTACAAGACTGAGACAAAATACTAACTTACATTCTGCGAGATCCAAGCATCTAGCTGGAAGGCATCCATCTCTGGATTACCTGAGAGAAGGGGGAGAGATTATATGGAAAGCTCGAGATGTTGTTGAACTGCTGGAGGTATGCATCTGCCTTTTGTTCTGAAATGTAGGCCAACTGAAACTCACTTTTGGACCTCACATATTATATCACTCATGGCACAGAAAGTGAAATCACTTATGATAGCTCATGATGACTCATGACATCTCAAATGACATCACTAATGACAAAGATTGTGCATTACTTAAATAAGGTAACATAATTGACAGCAAATATTATACCTACCCAGTGGGCTTACTAACAATCTTCAAAACTGACAATAAATATCTTTTATAAAACAGTGCATCGGTAGTACAACGCATCCTAATATTTCAATCTTCCTTGATTGACTATTACCATTCCATCAGTTCATGAATTCAGCTTGTCAATGAAGTTATGTAACATGCACGAAACGGTACATGGTGAAATCAAGCCCCAGTGGGCAAAACTTAACAGTTACTTAATTTAAATATTTTGACCAAGTCTAAAATCTACCAGTCTGGCAAATTCAAGATATAATAACTCCTTTACATTTCTGTAATCTTCCTTCTGAAAAAGAACCAACAAAAAGAGTACCAATTCAAATCCACATTACATTACACATTCAAGTTAAAAAGGCAAAAACCTGTACAGAAGGAAGGAGTTAGCGCATGACATTTACATTGATTTTGTGTTCAGCCTAGGTGTACAGCTAACTCTTCATCCATATTTAATCCATTCAGATGTAGGGTATTAAATGTAATGCTCATTTTGGATTCTAATCTTCGTAATTCCACTTTTCGATTACCCCCTCTCTCATGACTGGGAATTTTATCAAGTACCACAAATTGCACCAAAGTACAATTAGAGTTGTGGTATATTCTGAAATGACGAGCAATAGGATATTGTTTATCGTCATTCCGTATAGCGCACAAATGCTCTAAAATGCGTTTTTTCACCTTATGAATATTACTTCCTATGTGTGCTAGTTTGCATGGACATAGTAAGGCATACAAAACCTATTTGGTGTTACAATTCAATAGTCTGTTAATTACAAAAGGTTTCTGATCTCCTGCGAATTTCACTGTTTTACAGCTTTTACTGTGCTTGCAGGCTTTGCATTTGTTACAAGTGAAAAATCCCTTAATCTCATTAGTGTTTTTTTCTGTACTTACTACGCAATTACTCAATGTGTCTTGTAATGATCTTGCTTTTCTGTACGTTATCATGGGATGAGAACCAACATTCATCACTTTCGTTCTGTTTAGGAATGAGCACTGCGTCTCTATATAGTAATGCAACCTTATCAATTGCCATTTGAATGGCTTTATTACTGTACCCTCTTTCCTTGAATCTTTGTATCATAATCTTCATCTCTTTGCTAAAACCATCATCTGTACTGCAATTCCTTCTGGCTCGTAATAACTCGCCAAATGGAATACTCTGAATCAATGAAGTTGGGTGACAACTGTCCGCTCTTAATAGACTATGTCCTGCAGTTGTTTTCCTAAATAAATGACTAACTAGTTTGTTCTGTTTCACTGTTAGTCTAACATCAAGGAACTCTATAGTTACATTGTCAATATGACTACTGAACATCAAGTTCAGAGAATTATAATTAAGTGTAAGTACAAATTCATCTGCCTCATTCTTGGTACCCTTCGAAATACAGAAGATGTCATCAAAGTACCTGACCCACAGGACGATGTGGTCATTAAATTGTCTTATGTTATTGACCACCTGCTCCTCCCACCAGCCCAGGAATAATCCTGCAATGCTGGGGGCGAAGCAGGTGCCCATCGCCGTTCCCTGGGTCTGTCTGTATATTTCTTTATTAAACAGGAAAAAGTTGCTTGTTAAGCAAAAATTAATCATGTCTATTATCATTTGTGTATGCAGGAGATGAGATAATGATCGAGTCTTCAAAAAATGTCTGCATGCATCTATTCCTAAATCATGAGGAATACTTGTATATAGACTGTTTACATCCAGACTTAAAAGTAAGTAGTCCTCCTGCCAAATAACATTTTCAATCAACTGCAGAAAATCCCCAGTTTCTCCCAAATACGAGGGGAGAGCATGTACATATGGCTGCAGAAAGTAATCCATATATTTCGATGTGCTTTCTAGCATGCTCCCCCTTGATGAGACTATTGGTCTCCCTGGTGGGTTACTTGCATCCTTATGCAATTTTGGCAATAGGTACAGTGCTGGAATGTTGGGTAATTTACACAATAAGAACTGATATTCATCTCATTCCAGGATTCCCTGATCTCTCCAATTGATCAATTTTTTCACATACAATTTGTTGGCATCATCATAACATTTTTTCGATGATGGTTCATATCTGTAAATTTCGTTAAGTTGTTTCATCCCTTCCTTCAGATACATATATAGGGGCCATACCACCACATTTCCCCCTTTATCTGACTTTTTAATAACAATATTCCTATTATTCTCCAATTCTTTAATTGGCTCCATATGTGCTTTTCTGAGGTTCTTAGTACTTTTGGATTTCTTAAATCTAATTTATTTAGGTTCCTTGATCATACATTTTTCAAAGATGTCTATCACCTCGTTTGTCATTTAAGGCATAAAGATTGATTTGGGTTTAAACCCACTTGGAGCACTTACATTGATATCAATACTATCATTGATTAAGTTTAGAAAAAGATTGTCAATAAAATCAGCCTCCCCTTCCAATGCATGCATCGTGTGCAAGACATCAATGTCATTGACATTCAGAGAGCTTATTTGTGCCGGGTGAGTCATGTGTTTTTGAACATTCATTGTGGCATACAATTTTTTAACCTTCAGTTTTCTAACAAAATGAAAAAGATCAATACGACTTTCTGTATAGTTATAGCTTGCCGTAGGGGAAAAGGAGAGTTCCAAATGTAAAACCTCCATTTGATATTTAGTAAGTATTAAGTCTTATACATTTACCACTGTTTTATAATTCCTCTTTTTCCAGCTGTCTTTCCCCTTATCAGTACTCCCACTGGGGTTTCTTCCTGGGCTTTCGCCTTTTGTCTGCTTCCCCCTCTGCCTCCTCGAACATGACCTCTTTGTACTGGTATACCTCTGTTGGTCAGGGTGTTCGCTCTTCCTCTGGCTATGAGATTGAATTCCTTTAAAATACGGGCTTTTACCCCTGTTGTTTCAGAGTGTGCGGGAGTATCATTTTCACTTTGGTCACTATCAATTATTCCACTGGCTGCCATTTCAGTGCTGGTTTTCTTTCATACAATTGTCTCGCCCCTTGTTTTCAAAGTAGATGGCTGCTCATTAGTTCCTGTTTCCTCCACAGTGGCTCTTAAATGGTCAGATTTCCTGCCAAATGTCAAAATCTGCCCTTGTTGATAAACAATTTCATCACAGTGAAATTTTCTTTGTTTTTTTATTTTAATTTCCTCCTAAACTTTAAGCAGTCTTGTCTTCATTTTGATCATTTCCGTATAAAACTCATCTTGTTCATAGCGTTCCTTCACTTCTGTGGTAATTATATCTATTTCGTGTTTAAATTTTTCACAGTCCTTTTGCGCATATTTTACCAGAATCTTAAGCATCACAGTTGACAATTCATGGTTGTTGGTCATCCATTCTTCCAACATATTGGGTATATATACACACATACCTCAAAAAGAAATCATAGATAATTTTCCAAATGATTTATTTAACCACCATACAGCTTACAAACGCTTTTTGGCCTCACCGACCTTTGTCAATGTCAGCGTCTTCATTGTTGTGCACATATTTTTTTACAAACAAACCCTTCCCAGGCGCATGGCTGTGATGGCCACAAACAAAGGAGCCATTTTAACTTAGGGCCATATGTACAACAGCAATTTGCAATCGCAAATGTTGAAATTCGCACAATTTCAGCGTATGCGACCTCAAATTAGCATTGTGCAATGTAGCACACAAAAAACCCCTTGTGAAATAAGGAATCGCAAATTATGCGATTCCCTATTTTGCGATTGCACTTAAGGAATCGCAAATTGCGATTCCTTAAATACATTGTAAGAAGCACAAAAGAAAGTTTGATTTGCCCTTAAGGAATCGCAAATTACCACCAACTTCAAGTTGGTAGTAAATTGCGATTTCACTTAAAAAAGCTCTATTTTGCATTTTTGAAAGTGCCATGTGTCGCACATACATGCCCTTAGGGCATGTATCTGTGCCACATGTGCACACATGCACATTTCAGGGGTGTAACAGGGTGTCCTTTTGACACCTTGGCACCCTTGTAATTGCATTCTCAATTTGCGATTCTCTACTTGGTAATCGCAAATTGAGAATGCCTTCCCATTCATTCCTATGGGCCTCCTAGCCCATAGGAATGAATGGGAAGGTATTCCTTATTTGCGAATCTCAATTTGCAATTCGCAAATAAGGAATATGTGAGATTCGCAAAATTATCAGCAAATCCCACATACATTGCATTTTGCGATTCTCAAATTGCGATTCTCAGAAAATCGCAATTTGAGAATCGCAAAACTCTATTTTGTTACATATGGCCTTTGTCATTTTATTGTCATCTAATACTTGATTTACTATATAGATCATAAATCCAAGAAGTTATTTATTTGTCCTACATTGCCATGAAATAATTCTGTGTAATTTCCTAAAATACTTTACACAATTAAAAATTAAAAATATCTGATTATTTTGATCAATTATTGTGTAAACATAATGCAGCTCATAGTCTCCTACATTGTCTTTTGAGCCCAATCTGGTATGGATCTTAAAATTCGTATTACATCTTCTAACTTCAAAATACATCACATAGGGAAACGTATTAGACTTTTCAGACATAAGAGGCAATAAATACTTTGATCACCATTGGATCAGAAATATAATTAACACTGTGTCCTCCCTCCATGGGCCAATTTCAGCCACGGGGACCCCATCACCTGGGGCCCAGCCATATCTTTTGGGTGCTCCACTGGGACTGCAGCGGAAGCCTGAAGGGTCCGTGGTCCCTGCTGGCTCCCCGCCTCCTGCAAGAGTCGCCATTTCTTTTACACATAGGTAGTTGCTAAATATGCATCTCCCTCAGTATAAAAGCAATTCTGCTTCGCTTCCAGCAAGCAAGAGCATTTTGAATGTTCTTTCTTCTTAGAAGCAGAGCATTTGTTGTAGCTTGGAGGGAGCGGTCCAGATCCCGCCAAGCCTCAGCAAACAGCTATGTCCTGGGGGTGGTCCCCTCGGACATAGCAGGAGCCAGTCCTGGGGGGTGATGGTCCCCAGTGCCATGTACTGCTCCAGGAGGGGGCTGCATAACTCCCTCCTTTTTTATTTGTAGGGCCTGATCCGGTAGGTGGCAGTCCTTGGGGCCGAGAACGGCCCCCCTCCCAATTATTTAAAATGAAGATGGCCTCAGGAAGTTGGTAGTCCCCAGGGCCTGCAGTGCGCCTGAGCTCCAGCCACTATAAATTTACCATGGTCCAAGGAAGTTGTGATCCCCGGGGCCAGAAGGGAGCCTGACAGGTCCCCCATTTAAAAATGAATAAGCTCAGGTTAGGTGGTGGTCCCCAGAGCATGGGGTCCAAGAAGCCCCCGATTTCTTTCTGGCAAGTGGCCCCGGCAGGTGGTGGTCCCTGGGCCATTAATAAGCCACAGGAGGGGGGACCTTGTGCCACCCTCCTTTATTATAAAAATGCCCACGGGACCTGGCCCACCTAGGGCCAATTACTAATGAAGACTTTTTTTGTATTTTTATTTTCGGTGAGAAGCAATGTTTTTTTGAAAATTCTTATTTCGGGGGCATGGCCAAGATGGCGGTGGAGTAGCAGCGTTTCTCCAGAGTACCGCTTGCCAAGGCCAACAAAAAGCATTTAAAAGCTAATCTGGGACCCCAAACAAGGTGGAAAGAGTCCCGTGGCCTGGAGGACAGACAGTGGACACAGAGCGCAATTGTGATGCCCTGCGATGCCGCACTGGTAGAAGAGCCGGTGAGAAGCGGGGAGGCTGGGCTTTGGGTCTCTGGCCACGGTGGTGTATGAGGCTGCTGTGAGCGAGGCAGAGATTCGCACTGAGGGACAAGGACACTGCCTGATGTCAGAGGACGGGCTCAGCAGTGTCTGGGCTGAATCGCGGAGCGACCGGCTTGTGTGGCCGAGGAATAGCAGGGAGAGAGACAAGGCGTGCGGCCTACGTGATGGGCCACAGCATGAAGTTACTGTGGTGGGCCATGGCCCATTTGAGGGGTTGAAGACCTGAGCAGAGACTAGCGGAGATGCCCAGGCTGAAAGCTGATGACGCCAAAGGAGAAATAGCCCACGAGCAGCCCTGCTAAGGTGAGCACTGCCAGGATAATTGGGATGCCATGCGCGAACTGGGCCTGGGGCGGACAGGAAGGCCACAACCCAAGTACTGAGGGAAAGTGAAGATAGCACTGGAGACGTCCTGAGGCGCCCCTGGGTGATTGGCCACAACAGGAAAGACTCGGTTCCCTTGATCTGTGAAGTGTACTCCATCAAATCTGTAGATGTCATCCATATCATAATGTAGACTATTGTTATAATGGGAGCCCATCCTATGGTCTCTGAGGTAAGCAGAAACAGCTGTATTCTCAATCTGTGGACAGAATTAATTTGATCACTTCCATTTCTGTCTTTGGCATATAATAAAGTATACAAAGACAGTTTAAAGCAGAAGCAAGATCAGTTGTGCAAAGGTATCCTTCATGGACATTTCCAGTCCTACTACAGTCAATGTGCTAACGTCATTGCCACCACAGTTCGCAATCATGTGGTCAGGGGGTTGGAGATGCAAAAAGGTTTTAACAAAAGGCATCAATTTGTGCCACTTTAATCCTCTCTGTGCAATCCATTTAATTGTCCACATTTCCCAAAGCTAGGTTTTTGTCGATACCTCTGTGTTCAGCTTACCTTTTGCACCAGAAAACATAGCTGTGCCCTACAATCCATACTGTAAGCATCTTGAAGGGATGTCTGAAGAAATGAAAAGATGTCTGTAGCTGAGGTAGTCAGTTGGTATAATGAGAGGTATCTAAAATGGAGGAGAAGATGCTGTTTTTGAAAAAGCCGATGGCTGTTCATTAACATTGTGCCCTCAAAAATAGGATGCATGTTACTTTCCTGAAGAAGCATGTTTCTTATTGGTTATTACATTTTTTTGGGGAAGGAACAGTAGCTATGATAAGGTAAACATTTGCAAAAGTCAACCACACCTACTATTTTCATTTATAAGCTACTGTGCTGAACTTATGATGAACTTCTGACCTGCCTGTACAGTTGAATGTTGTAGAAATTGTTCCTCCAGAAATTAGCATTAAGCAGAATGGGGGAAGGGTTGAAACTTAACTGTGAATTTAAAATTTGAAATGATAACTTATATATAAGTGATATGGTACTAAATTAGGTTTTCTCAAAACAGTAGTATGTTTAGAAGTAGTGTGTTGTTAAGAAATAATACTAGTATTATTAGAAATAGGTTTTTGAAATCCCCTAAGGGTTCACAGCTCCACATGACACTACACTGTGGCACCGTGGTGGAGTCGCGACCCCAGCAAACTACATAACCAGTTTGGGCAGTTTAAGAAGACAGTTAGAAAAGGTTAATATGTGTAACCAATAAAAATTTATTTCACAATGTTAAATGATATAGGAAGCAATTTGATTTGTTACTTACATTTATTTGTGTGCAGAAAGAGACGGAAAGTTTTCCATTACTGGTTTTTCCTTGTTGAGAGTCGTGCATTACATTTGTTGTGTGCAAAAAAAAATCTTTTATGAGTTTCTGATATTTCATATTTTGCAATACTGTTTGTAAGGTGAGTTACACATTTGTGAGGTGTGTTATGTATTATGTAGTAGTGTTTTTCTCTTTGCAGTGATATTTTCATATTTGAAAAGCTTTATTATCAAACTTTTCATTTCCTATTGGACATGTTCTGTCTTTAACCTTACCTTATTGGTCCTCTTTGTATGTTTTAGGTGTGTTCTTTGTTAATGTATATGTTATCTACGTACTATATAAGATTGTGCGCCACGGAGTGAAGTGGCAGTCTCCTGACAACATACCGTGTGTACTTCTAGGACAACTGTACTAGCTGCAGCTAATAAAATCTGATCTTTTACGCCGACAGAGTGTCCCCGTGTCTCTGTTAGCTGAAGCAGGAGAACCCAGGAGATTAAGGCGTACCCTGCACCGCCAGGTCCAAAAGGTTCTGGTTCTTGAACGGTCTTGTGACTGAGGTATGTGTCTACTTGCACATGTATTTGCATACATGTTATACATTTGATGATGGTAGACATATAAAACACAGGTATATGTCTATTTGTATGTTTCTTTTATATATGGTGTAACTAGCAAAAGATACAGACAGATGCATGCGTGCTTTCAGGAATATTGTGAGACTTATAACAGAGATATGTGAAGGGTTGCTGCTTTGTATTTGGCTAGCCCCAACACTCTGAGTAGTAGTAGAATGGTGAAGCTGCAGCTGAAAAGCTAGGTGTCAGACATGTTTGCAGAGGAATTAGTGATTAGGCTAGTTTGTATGAGTGTGTGGAAAGGTACACTTCAAATATACCACATAATTTTCGGTGTCTGCACGAAATGGGAAGTGCCTTCTGTGACGTTTATAGGTCTGCATGGTCTTGTAACTGAGGTATTTCTCTGCTTGCACATGTAATCGCACACATATTATGCATCTGAAGATTGTAGATGTATAATACACAGGTATATGTCTATTTGTATGTTTCTTTTACATATGATTCCACTAGGAAAAGGTGCTGACACATGCATGCTATCAGGAATATGGTGAGACTTAAAACACAGATATGCAAAGGATTGCTGCTTGCTTTATATTTGGCTAGTCCCAACACTCTGAGTAGTATTAGAATGGTGAAGCTGCAGCAGAAGTGGAGGTTTAAGACATGTTGACAGATGGATTAGTGATTAGGCTACTTTGTATGGGTCTGTGGAAAGGTACACTTGAAATACACCACATCATTTTCTGTGCATGTTTGAAATGGGAAGTGCAGTGTCTCAAGTTTTAAGGTCTGCATGATCTTGTGACTTAGGTATGTTTTTACTTGCACATGTTTTCCTATACGGCTCATGCATTTGAAGATGTAGACATAGACAACACAGGTACACATTTATTTGTGTACCTGTGTTGCAGAGGACTTTATTTTATATATGATGGCACTAGAGAATGGTACTCAGACATGCATACATGATTTTAGGGATTTAGTGAGACTTACAAGAGAGAAATGTCAATGGTTGCTGCTTTGTATTTGGCTAGGACCAACACTCCGAGTACTAGTAGAATTTTGAAGCTGCAGCATACAAGTGAGGTTTACGACATGTTGGCAGATGGATTAGTGATTAGGTTACTTTGTATGAGTAAGTGGAAAGGTACACTTCAAGTACGCTGCATAAATCTAGGTGTATCCTTTAAATGGGAAGTGTAGTCTGTCAGGATTTAAGGTCTGCATGGTCTTGTGTCTGAGGTATGTGTATACTTGCACATCTATTATGCATTTGAAGATGCTAGACGTATAAAACAAAGGTATACATCTACTTGTATGTTTTTTTATAAATGGTGTCACAAGCAAAAAGTACAGACAGATGCATGCATGCTTTCAGGATTATGGTGAGACTTATAATAGAGATATGTGATGGGTTAATGCTTTGATTTTGGCTAGGTCAACATTCTCAGTAGTAGTAGACTTGTGGAGCTGCAGCTCAAAAGTGTGGTTTAAGACATGTTGGCAGAAGGATTAGTGATTACGCTACTCTGTATGAGTGTGAGAAAGCTACACGTGAAATACACCGCTTAATTTTCAGTGTCTTCTGGAAATGGGAAGTGCAGTCTATTAAGTTTTAAGGTCTGCATAGTCTTGTGACTGATGCATGTCTGCACTTACACATATATTCTGATACGTGTTATCCATCTGAAGATGCTACACATTTAAAACACAGTTATATATCTATTTGTATGTTTCTTTTATTTATGATGGCACTAGTAAAAGGTACAGAGACATGCATACATGCCTTCAGGAATATGATGAGACTTAAAAGAGAGACATGTGAATGGTTGCTGCTTTGTTAGGCCCAACATTCTGAGTAGTAGTAGAATGGTGAAGCTGTAGCATAAAAGTGAGGTTTAAGATATGTTGTCTGAGGGACTAGTGATTAGGCTAGTTTGTATGAGTCTGTGGGAAGGTAAACTTCAAATATACCGTGTCATTTTCAGTGTCTGCTCCCGGTGGCTCAAAGGGTACAGTTTAAAGCGCTGTGCATCATGTTCAAGGCTTTACACGAAATGGGGCCCAAACCATTACAAAGCAGGTTTGGATGGTATGCTCCCCCACGCAGCCTCCACTCCTCATCAGCCAATCTGGCGACTATACCCAAAACAAAGAAAGTAACCATGGGGGAAAGTGCATTTGGCATAGCATCCGTGCACCTCTGGAACAGCCTCCCCTGTGAACTGCGTCAGGTCCAGGATCCGATGCTGTTTCACAAAAAAATCAAGACCTGGCTTTTCTGTAGAGTATAATCCTCTCACCATGACCTTTTAGCATTCACCGTTGGTAACATCCGTGCATCACAGCGCCAGGATGCCCGTTGGGTTACAGTGCGCTTTACAAGTGTGCATACAATACAATACAATACAATAGAAAGTGCATTATGTGAAGTTTTGAAGTCTACGTGGTCTTGTGACTGAGGTATTTCTCTACTTGCACATTTATTCTTACACTCATTATGCATTTGATGATGCTAGATGTATAAAACATATGTATACGTCTATTTTTATGCTTCTTTTCCATATAATGCCACTAGGAAAATGTGTAGACACATGCATGCATGCTGTGAGCAATATGGGGAGACTTACAACATAGATATGCAAAGGATTGCTTCTTTATATATAGTCAGACCCAACACTCTGAGTAGTAGTTGAATGGTGAAGCTGCAGCATAGAAAGTAAAGTTTAAGACATGTTGGCAGAGGGATTAGTGATAAGGCTACTTTGTATGAGTCTGTTGAAAGTTAGACTTGAAATACATCTCAAAATTGTAGATGTCTGCTTCAAATGGGAAGTGCAGTCTGTGAAGTTTTTAGGTCTACAAGGTCTTGTGACTGTGGTATGTTTCTACTTGCACATGTATTTTCTTACATGCTATGCTTTTGAAAATGGTAGACATATAAAACACAGGTATACGTCTATTTGTATGTTTCTTTTATATTTCTTGGCACTAGTCAAAGGTACAGTCACTTACATGCATGCTTTCAGGAATATGTTGAGACCTACAACAGAGACATGTGAAGGGTTACTGCTTTGCATTTGCTAGGTCCAACACTCTCAATAGTAGTAGAATGGTGGAGTTGCAGCTCAAAAGCATGGTTTAAGATATGTTGGAAGAGAGATCCGTGATTATGCTGCTTTGTATGAGTGTGTGGAAAGCTACACTTGAAATACACCGCATAAAGTTCAGTGTCTGCTTGAAATAGGAAGTGCAGTCTATGAAGTTTTAAGGTCTGCATAGTCTTGTGACTGACGTATGTCTCTGCTTACACATGTATTCTGATACGGGTTAACCATCTGAAGATGCGAGATGTATAAAAAACAGGTATATATCTTCTTGTATGTTTCTTTTATATATGTGTCACTAGCAAAATGTACATACAGATGCATGCATGCTTTCAGGAATATGGTGAGACGTAACAGAGATATGTAAGGGATTGCTGCTTTGCATTTGGCTATGCCCAACACTCTCAGTAGCAGTAGAATGGTGAAGCTGCAACAGAAAAGTGAGGCTTAAGGCACATTGGCTGAGGGATTAGTGATTAGGGTACTTTGTATGAGTCTGTGGAAAGGTACACTTCAAATACACTGCATAATTTGTTGTGTCTATTTGAAATGGGAAGTGCATTCTGTACAGTTGTAAGGTATGTATTGACTTGTAACTGAGGTATTTCTCTACATGCACATGTATTCCCGCATGTATTATGTATCTGAAGATGCTAGATGTATAAATCACAGCTATACATCTATTTGTATGGTTATTTTACATATGATGCCACCAGAAAAAGGTGCAGACACATGCATGCATGCTATGAGGAATATGGTGAGACTTACAACACAGATATGTGAAGGGTTGGTGCTTTGTTTTTGGGTAGGCCCAACACTCTGAGTAGTAGTAGAATGGTAGAGCTGCAGCAGAAAAGTGAGATTTAAGATATGTTGCTTGAAGGATTACTGATTAGGGTACTTTGTACAACTCTGTGGAAAGGTACAATTGAAATATACTGCATTATATTTGGTGTCTTGTTGAAATGGGAAGTGCAGGCTCTGAAGTTTTAAGCTATACATGGTCTTGTGACTAGGTATGTTTCTACTTGCACATGTATTCTCATACGTCTGATGCATTTGAAGATGTAGACATAGAAAACACGGATACAAGGTTATTTGTATGTTTATTTAATATATGATGGCACTTGCAAAAGGTACACAGGCATGCAACGTAATTCAAAGTATTTGTTTATTTTTTATAAGAATATTTGTATGTAATTATTTTAAATATATAAAATTATTTTTAGAACCTATTTAAACTTTTCTTTTTTTCAGATATTTCCATTTGTTGGTAAGAAAGATTGAGTATGGCAAGAAAAGATCAAAAGAGAAGACAAGATACAATCCAGTACTATTTAAAGGAAAGAGAAAAGCGGAAATAAATTAAGTGTAAAATGTTACACTGAAGAAAAAGACTTCTGGCAAGACAACTAAAGAGTTTGTTGAAAGACTTTTAAAGAATGTGAAGAATTTCCAAAATACGGAAAAGAGAAAGGCAAATTCAACAACAAATTGGAAGGAAATGAAAAAAGGACATAATTATAGAAAATCATGTTATGGGAAAACAATCCATGTTGAAATAAGGCTTGAATATAAAGACATAAGGAATAAAATGTATATAAGTAGAATACTACAACATTTATTGAAAGTTTGTAAAAAATATAAAAAGAGATCAGTAGTTTATCAGAAAAGCAACAGATTGAAAGTGTAATAGAAAAAGGTTTCGAAATAAAAAGACAATTATTTACATTAATATTGAAGAGAATGTAAACATTGGATAGAACAATGCTGTTTATGAAATAAGAAAGAAAAAGACTTGTAAATATAATTAACTTTTGTAAACTTTTCACTGGTAAATGGAAACACACTTCTAGTACTGAGCCTTTCTTTAATGAAGAAAGTTATTTTCAACAGAACACATTAGTCCATGCAGTTGATACTAGTGGCCAATGCTGTGATATGAAAGATGGTTGTCCCATTCCAAAAGAAAAGATGGTTCCTAGGAATGTGGAAGAAATAATAACTGAAGAAGTTCAAGGGAGGCGTACACAAGCTCCTGTATATAAGTGGAATTGTAGTAGTATTTTCAGTATTCAACAGGAAGCTTTTGACATATTACGGTTTCTATAAGAGGATATGTCCAAAAAAGTTTCAAACAGAACATTAAGATGTTACAAGGATCAGATCCATGTAAAGTTAGAAGATAAACTAACTTGCAGGGTCAATAAAGGTAAAGGTAAATAAAATAAATATTACCGGACTGAATTTCATGCGGAATCTTAAATTAAAGTAAATAGCTCAAAATAACAAGAGGCAGAATCCGTGGTATAAGAGGTTCTCTAATGGGCTTTATTCCATTCAAAATGGCCGACTCGAGTCGCGGCCCTCAGGTTCCGTCACCACGAAGGTTCAGGAAGTGAAGTACAATAATTTATTAACAGACATGTATTTTTATAATAAGTACATTACAATGAAACGAATGTAGAAGGCGTAACATTTGATAAGAAAAATGACGTGACAGTGACATAATCGAAACTAGGCGTAATAAGGAATAAAAGAAACATGATTGGTTAGAATTATCAGACATAGGTGGATCTATAAGATAATACTTGGCATAGATGCGCGCGCGGCAGCATGACGTGTAATTGACGTGCAACTAGGGGGTGAAGGGGACTTGACATTTAGCTCTACATGTGGAGACGAGAAGTCTGGGGTCAAGTCATCCTAATCCCAAATCATATCTAACATCCTATGTTTAAAGAACTATGTTATCCACAAGGAAGGACTCTCGGACAGAATCTATTCTATACTGACTGTGTGCGTTGTACAAGCGTCTAAGTGTCTATATGAGATGCGAGGGATAGAAAACTTTCCATGGCAACAGGGCTATGAATCACTTGCAGGAGGACGGAAAGGCTGAGTCCTTTGCTTGTGAGCTAAAGGAAATGTTTACCTAAATCACTGGACAGGAATGCATCGGCTGAAGAGCAAAAGAGATAATTCGAAGGTGAAATACAACTTCTTGGCAGACAGGCGAAAACTAGCCGAGGCAGGCACCGTTAGCTGCACAGGGAGTAGGACAAAGTTCATGGATACAGATGCGAGCTCAAGCTGAAGCTGTCAGAGACAGAGAGCAGGGAAAGGCTTTGAGGACAGAATCGGGCCTACTCGCCTGAACTGTAAAAATGGAGTAACTTAGCCATATAAAGTCGGTGGCCTTTCATACTTAGGAATCGAATATCCAGCCCATTGATGGCGGATCTGACAGAGAACATGTTGACAGTAGACACACATATGTTTGCGTCTTAGAAACTGGAACTGGAGGGAACATACATGTACTTGTAACATGCATATAAAACCGTTGGGGTCCAAGATAGGGGACATAACTGATCAGGAAAATCCACATTTCCACATTCCCTCCTTGTCCCCTTCTTGCCCTTCACGAGACATCAATCTTCATCATTCCATTGATTTGCTCATGGAGCATCATTTCTTCTTCTTTCTTCTTCCGGGATCTTGAGCGAAAACCTTGATGTGGAATACACGATGTGGCACACAGACCACAAATCGCTGGTCCACATTGCAGGCATAGACAACAACTGAAGAGCATAAGAAGGCCAATACCTAGGAAGGATAGAACTCTCCATCCCCAGGCTGATATCACACTCCAAAACCACCCGGACCACGTCCAAGTGCCTGGATTCTCGTGTATCTGGCTTACAATCTTATGAAGGCGTGTTATAGCTTTATATACAGATGGCGAATTTTCTGGTATGAATATACAGCAGCTGGATCCGATGACCCTACAAGCTCCGCCCCTATCGGCCAGGATGACGTCAAGGACAAGACGATTCTGGAGAACAACAATTCTCATCACTGATTGTTCCTCTGTCAGATTGCCTAGGGCGGCTATAGTCTCGTTTACTACAGCTTCAAGAGTCTTGGTGAGTCTGCGTATCAGCTTACTATTTGATATAGTACCTATATAGGGAAAGATACCTTTATTGAAATCTACATACTTGTCCCATGCTGTCTCAGTATAATCGACAACTGGGAGATCTCTTTTCTCTCTATTGTGTACTAAATGAACATTTCGATAATAATCAGGGGGAGCTAGGAAAACAGGTGGCAAAAGGAATGCTATGTAACAGGTACCATCCCAATCTAGAGGCAGACGCATATATGCCGTCTGACCACATATGAAGTAGGAATGGCGAGAAGCTCTAAATGAAGATTTGCCTTGATCACTATATTCTACTGTAGTAACGCATTGGCTATGGCCCATATGTATGGAACCAACTTTTCTTACACATAATTCACCCTTAACTGGAAATACTGACATAGTGGGCAAAATTAGTTCAACTTCGGATTTGACATTCAGAATCATAAGATTAGGTGTAAAATTACCTAATTTATACACTTCATTTTCTAAATCAGTTCCTGTTCTACTGGGGTGACCCTCCTTATTAGGGTGACAGACTTTGAATAAAACTAGATTCAGATTTCCCCATATCCAATGTTGTTGATAAACTGCTGTGTCTGGGTCTATGGAATTTAATAAACTAAACCATGCTCCACAGGAGCCATTGTGTGTGAATGGATGTGGAAAGAAAGGCAGAACTCCTTTGTTATTCTGATAGGGAGGGAGTCGGCCACACACCCAACAATTGGTCGCATTACTAGTCTGATGGGAATGATGTAACATACTAATGAATGTGTTATTGCGCAGCGCAAGTCTATAGGATAATTCATGTGGCGGTAGGTCACTAAAAGAATGTTCATCAGTTATATTGAAAACACGTTTAGAAACAGGATGATATATGTGCAAAATCATACTCGTAATAATTACTAAAATACTCAATAAAAACAAAATTAATAATGTCACAATACAGTGGTTACGCAGTAATTTACAATAAGCATGTCGTTTCATTATGATTCTGGACTCTACATGATTCAGACCTAAAGGGTACATGTCGGGACAGATTCAACCGCTTCACCTTGGAGAGGACTTAAACAATCAAATCGTCCGACAGTTTAGATCTGGACCTGAGTTTCTGTTTATAGCACTGAGAGTCATTTTGTTCAACAAAAGGAAGTTTTGAATCAGTCTGTGAGGGAGTGCAGGGCACAGTGTCTATATCTGAAGGTAGTCCATGAAATTTTTTTACGTGACTGGAATGAATCCACCCTTTTCGTCCCTCGATCTTCACGGCTGTTCTTGTGGTCAACAGGACCAACTTGGGTGCTTTCCACCTGGGCTCCAATTGACTCTTCCTGTCGAAATTTCTCACAAAGACAAGATTACCCGGAACAACGTCATGGGGTTTCGCCTCAGTGTTGTCGGGAAAGGCTGCAGCTACCTGTGAACGAGAAGATTGTAGTGCAGACATCAAGGAAGCCAGGTAATCTGTCAGCATATTACAGTCAACATCAGTTATTTTACGTGGTATAGGCGTCCCCCACATATTCGGTGGTCTACCAAAGATCACCTCATACGGGGATAGCCCTGTTCTAGAGTGTGCTACCATTCTCATGTAAAAGAGTGCAACTGGTAATGCTACTATCCAGTCGACACCTTTCTCTCTACATATTTTGGACAGTCTGATTTTCAGTGTCTGGTTATGTCTTTCTACGAGACCTGCTGCCTCGGGGTGTCGGACACAGTGGAATTTCCACTGATATCCCAACAAGAGTGAGACATGTTTCATTAATTCGGATGAGAAAGGCTGACCGTTATCTGAATATACAACACGTGGTAAACCGTACCGTGGGAAGAATTCTCGAACTAGCTGCTTGGCAGTAGTCGGGGCAGTGTAATCTGATACGGGATACGCCTCTGTCCAACGGGAGAGAGCGCAGACAACTACGAGGACATATTTGAATCCTCGACAACGTTCCATCTGAATATAATCCATCTGGAGGACTTCAAAAGGATGGTCAGGAGGCTGAAATCCACCCTGCTCTACGGGAACACTCTTTCCTGGATTAAACTGACAACATATCATACAGGTACGAACTTTTTGTTTAGCTGCTGCTCGTAAATGTTTGTTGAACCAAATGTGCTGAATGCTGTCTAGCATAGCCTTCTCTCCTAAATGTGCTGGACTGTGAACTGTAGCTATAATGGCTTGAACCATGGAATCAGGGAGGAACCATACAGATTTCTCCTTCGTCATCCATCCTTGATCTGTCTGGATCCCTCCTAGTTCAGTCCATTTCTTTATTTCTTCTGCTGTGGCATGTGTCTGTATGTCAATTACGTCAAGTGTGGGATCCTTAATTGTCATACACTGTGTTGGTGTCTGAACTATTGGCTTTGTCATGTCTAATGTGCGATTCTGAGCAGTCTGTTTAGCTGTTCTGTCAGCTAAATCATTGCCTTGAGAAATGGTATCAGTAACCTTCGTGTGTGCTTTACATTTCATAATCGATATAGCAGTGGGTAGATGTATTGCGTCTAACAAGGCATGAATGAGGGGTCCGTGCTGAATGTGGGCACCATGGGAAGTAAAATAACCTCTCTCTCGCCACAGCACGCCGAAGTCGTGTACAACTCCGAATGCATAACGTGAGTCAGTGTATACATTAACTTTCTTATTTGTGGCTTGAATACAGGCTTGTGTTAGAGCAATAAGTTCTGCTGCTTGGGCTGACAGAGTATCTATACAATGTGTCTCAATAACTTCAGTGTCTGTTGTGACTGCATACGCGGCCACTAAATCTCCTTTACTTGTTCTCATGCATGATCCGTCTACATACAACGTCAGGTCTGGATCTAACAATGGAACGTCTGTCAAGTCTTGTCTAGGTTTCGTCTTTATTTCAATGATTTCAACACAATCATGAGCTAGTGGGTCTGTTCCAATTACAGGTAATAGTGTAGCAGGATTCAATGTATTACACCGTCGGATCTCTATGTGTGGTTGAAACAATGTCAGTTCATAACCGGTAAGTCTTGCTATGGTCAAGTGTTGCGTTTGTGTTCGGTTCACAAGAACCTCTACTGCATGTGGTACTTGAACTGTCAATGGGTGTCCTAATACTATGGCATCGCTTTGTCTGATTGCTAAAGCTGTCGCTGCCACTGATTTCAGGCATGCAGGCAAAGCCTGAGCTACGGGATCTAATGTACTGGAAAAATAAGCACATGGCTTGCGTGATCCTGCTTGATCCTGAGTGAGTACTGACAAGGCAGTACCTTCGCGTTCTGTAACAAAGAGTGTAAAATGTTTGCTATAACATGGTGTTGCTAAAACAGGTGCTTGACATAAAGCTTCCTTTAAGCTTTCAAAAGCTTGTGTATGTTCCTGAGTCCAAGGGAGAACAGTCGATGTGGCTGCCTCCTGTGCGGTTAACTGAATGAGTGGTTTTGCTAGAAATGCGTACTGAGGGATCCACTGCCTACAATATGAAGTGAGGCCTATGAAAGCCCGCACCTCCTTTTGTGTCTGGGGTATTGACATGTTAGCAATTAACTGGATACGGTCTGGTGTAAGCTGCCTTCCCTCCTTGGACAGCGAGTGACCAAGATAAATAACTCGCTGAACACAGAATTGCAGCTTAGAAGGGGACACCTTGTGCCCCTTGTCGGCTAGGAAATGTAAAACTGTCAGAGAAGCTTTTTCACATTCTGGCTCGCTTCTCGCGGTGATCAGCAGATCATCGACATATTGAAGCAGTGCAGTATTGACTGGCATGTGGATACTGTCAAGTTCTCGTTTCAGTGCTTGGCTGTAGATGCTGGGGCTTTCTGTAAATCCTTGGGGAGCGCGTGAGAATTTAAAGCTGCGCCCATTTAAACTGAATCCGAACAAGTATTGGCTTTCCGGATCTATTGGGACGCTGAAAAAGGCATTCTTGAGATCAATTACAGTAAAGAATGTTGCTTCGGAATCAATTGCTGTCAACAATGATGATATATCAGGGACCACAGGGAATTGTGGTACAATACACTTGTTTAGTTCACGCAAATCAATAACCAATCGGTACACTGGGGGAGCAGTAGGATCAGTTCGTTTAAGAATCGGAATTATCGGTGAATTACATACATTGGAGTCTGTTTCTACAACTACTCCCTGGGCAATTAGCTCATCAATGATTTTCAACAAAGCCACTACAGCATCATGCGGTAACTTGTATTGTCGCATTCGTGGTAATACCACTCCTGCTTTCAATGTAACTCGATAGGGTGTAATGTTCATGCAGCCAACATCCGTAGGGCCTTGTGCCCATAGATGTACTGGTAAAATCTGTAGTCGGGGATCCATGTCTCTAGACACATAGTGACCTTTAAAATCACGCAAAAACAACCTTACTCCTTCCGGAGAACAACATATTATGGCTCCTAGTGCTTTCAGAGTTTTAATTCCTAACAAATTTTCTGGGCATGATTTAGTAAGCAATAAATCTGTAGTTCGTGTCAAAGGTCCTATCGTAAGTGGTAGAGGCTGTGATACTTCATTAACAATAGGTTTTCCTGAAAAACCAAGGGAAACATTTTGAGAGCCTGAGAGGGGTGCCCCTGGAACTTCACTACGTTTTATGGTTGTTCGACTTGCCCCCGTATCGAGTAAGAATTTTCTATCTTGACCTAATAATTCACTATGTACATAAGGTCCTTCTTGATCTACCGGAATCTCGATAAGCGGTAAGTCAACTTCCCTCTCTAGGCTGGTTCATGCGTAACGCTGATACTCAGGGTATTCATACTGTGCAGTCTGATACATTTGTTGTGTTGTGGTTTGTGTGGCAGTAGCAGGCAACGGTGGTGCAGCTGGCACAAACTGTATGGGTTGCTGTGAGGCTGGCATAGACTGTTGCTGAACTGGCACGGACTGTCCATGCTGCATAGCTCCTTTTTCATTCTGATCTTGTCTAACTAATCGTGGTCTCTCTTTTGCAATACCTGTAGCTATATTTCGTTTCAGGACTTGACAATCATGTACATAATGGCCTAGTTGTTTACAGTAATTGCAGGTTCCTTTTACAGGAACTGCAGAATCACCAGAATGTGTCACACCCTTTTTGTGACCATCTGCTGGTACTGTCTGAGAAACTAGCATTTTCATTTTTGTATCCTTCATGCGTTTATGCTCGTGTTCTTGTTCATCCCTAATTCTATTGTGATGATACTGTAACATTTGTAGCATTTGCGACGGAGTGTTACTTTGCCAGGTACTCTCGAATTTCAATATTCTATTCTTCACTGGAGGCAATGCATTTTCCACTAATTTTGTCACAAATAGATGTGGATATGAGTCACTACTTGCTTTTATACCACTATTTATACCAAAACATTTTTCAAATCGAGCATAATAATCACTTGTGTCTTCATCTTGCTTTTGTTTACAGGCTGTGATTGCACCCCAATCTTCCTTCTTTGTAGTTAATAAACGTGGCAGTACCTGTACTAGTAAACCTGGTAATAGTTTAACTTTATCCCCGAGCCCTGAACCTGCAGTTCGGCCCCTTTCTTCCTCTGCTAATGCTGTCCAGTCTATCCTTTGGTCTCCCACTTCCCACTCTTTTTCTTTCAGTTTTTCATAAATGCCAGCAGGCAAAAGCACCTTTAATATTGTCATAATATCAGGAAAGGTGTACTCTCCCATCAGTAACATGTCTTTAATTTCTCGGTGGAAACCCGCTGGGTCTTTGTCATGACTAGGTACTACTTTTTTCATTTCTAATAATTCCATTTTTGATATGGGTGTGTAAACAAATACACGGTGAAACTCATTGTCTTCGCCTTTTATTGGGTGCACTTCCCGTAAAGGATTTTGTCTATCCATGAAGTACGGTGCTCTTTCTCTGGGGGGCAGGGAGAGAGAATCCGGACTTACAAAAAGGACGTACTGCTTACGTGACACTAATATCTCTTTAATTAGCTTGTTACTAGAACCTTTCCATCTGTACGTGAGTAGTTCCGTTAATATATCAGGTAAAGGACCAGGGTCAGCATGTTGGCTCTTATATAATATGAGGAGTTGCTGAATCATATAGATTCCAGCTAAACGTTGTTCATCTGTACTGAGGTTGAGAAACGTGTGTGCTACGGTCTCATCACCGTATTTTTCAGGACTAACAATCCAATGAACGGCTGATCTGGCTAATTCTTGCTCATCCATGGAATCGAGGAGGTGGTAACCTCTTCGTTCTCGTAGTATTTTATCTGCGGCTTGAAACGAATGTTCAGGAGACTTCAGATTTATTACAGGCGTCGGATACGTTCTGCTATTATTTGGACATACAGAGTGTATTGGATCAGAAAAACATCTAGTATTTTCACAAGATCTTCCTCTGCCTACATAGGCTATGGTCTCTGACTGTCTTGCAGAATTCCCTGCTTCGGACACTTCATCTTGCTCAAACTCGTCTGTTCCCAATCTCTCTTCATGAATACGCTCTATTTCTTTACGTATTTTTCGGCACATGGCTATTATACAATTTTGCTTATCGTGTCTCCCTTCTGATATATTCTGACTCCATCTTGTAAGAATAAGCATTGCATTCCGGTCTACCCCCGGACGATCTTGATTTCTGATCACACAGTTTATGAGGAAACGTAACAGTTCCCCCTGTATCTCTACTTTCTGGAATTCCATAGCTCTGTTAATACATCCTGGATCTCGTCCCGTTTGAACAAAATGGTATATGTTATCTAGATGCGTAGTCATCCCTGGTAACCTTGCTAAATACTCTGCGGCTCGTCTGATACGTAATGATGCCAGGACCATTTCGTCCTCTTTACCAACCACCGGGTCATATCTACAATTTACAAGAAGTTCCTTAAGCGTACGTTCATTTACGAACTTAGGTGTACGTGAATGTGCTGACTCTTGAAAAACAAGTTTATTTATTCTAGGTGGTGTAAAAATACTGCTAGCACCTCCCGTGGCCCCATCTGGGGCGTCGGGTGTGAAAGGGTTCGTCGAACGTGATACAGCAACTATGGGTGTCGATACCCCTGTAGAGTCGACTGCGGAAACAGATGCGGAAACAGATGTGCTTGCCGGAGCTTGCATCGGGACTTGCTGTTGCACGGGGACAGATACCTGATCCTGACGTTGAATCCCTCCGCCAGACGGTCTATGTGGTGTGGCGTTAGCATACTCGGGGGCTGCATCGTCTAGATATGAGGAAAGAAAAACATCCTCTGCGGTTCTGGGATGCCCCTTTGGATGTACCTTAATTGGAAATAATGGGGGTGGCAAGTCTTTTGGCACCTCCGTAACAGCCTTAGGTAGTCCTTCGGCTAGAAGGGGATACATACCATTCATAAGAGCATTTCTTTGTCTATTTACTTGTTCTGATTTCACTCGGATACCTTCCTCAATTAATAGATTTTCTTGAACTTTATTTGAACTCTCTTTACTCCTCTCTTCTTGTCTACGTGCTTTTTCTGTTCGTCTATGAGATTCTTTACGCCATAACTCAACAGCGTCTTTCTGTGACTGTCTGACCTTTCTTTTCCATAACTCTTCCTCCACTTTCATGATGCACTCTGCATCCCAGGTTCCCGCTATGGGCCACCTTTGACTTTCCGGTAATCCTTTGGTATAATCTACCCATAGATCAAGAAACAATATGGCATCTAAGCCATGTTTATGGTACATGAAATGTCCTGGAGTGTCTCTAGGAGGAATAGGAACTGCTTCTTCAAGCACCCCTTTTCTAGTAGTAATCTGTCTTAACTTCGAGAAGAGCGGCATATTGACAACTGACCTGATACTTACTCTTGAACTTACTTAATACGAGAAACACAATAATGAACAGTGAACAATGAACAGTCATTCATACCACAATATGCAAGACATTTTCTGAATACTTTAAACATTAAACATTAAACATTATAACAATGATCGACAATGATGACAGTCTGCTTAACTAATCACCACGCTGAATTCTTGACAATAACTGAGTACTTCGGAATACTTGATATACTGCTAAACAGTACATATACACTGCTAAACAGTGCAGACCGGATTTGTGTACCCAAATCCGTCTTGACCGGCACAACCTATGTGCGCGTCAACACGCCTCCTCGGCGATGGTACTCACCGAGTAGCTCCTTGAAACGGAAGGCCTCAGAGAAAGGACAGGACTCGATAACTGCGGACATCGGACCCTCTGGACGTCGGAATTTCGGAAAACCTGGTGGGCCTCTGTATACCTCGGATCTTGCTCTCTCAGCTAGGCTCTGGTCGGGATACTTCGCACTTCTCACCGCCTCGTCTGGGTTGATCGCAGCCTCAGTCGCCCCCGCTTGACCGGAGGGAGCTTACAGGAAATCCTGCTGGTACGCGTTTATGGTCCGTCCAGCTGTGGCAGGAGACCGGGCCTGCAACGCACCGCCGGCGCGTGAGATGAGAAAGTGTCCCTGTTCGGGCGCCATTATGTGGTAAATAAAATAAATATTACCGGACTGAATTTCATGCGGAATCTTAAATTAAAGTAAATAGCTCAAAATAACAAGAGGCAGAATCCGTGGTATAAGAGGTTCTCTAATGGGCTTTATTCCATTCAAAATGGCCGACTCGAGTCGCGGCCCTCAGGTTCCGTCACCACGAAGGTTCAGGAAGTGAAGTACAATAATTTATTAACAGACATGTATTTTTATAATAAGTACATTACAATGAAACGAATGTAGAAGGCGTAACATTTGATAAGAAAAATGACGTGACAGTGACATAATCGAAACTAGGCGTAATAAGGAATAAAAGAAACATGATTGGTTAGAATTATCAGACATAGGTGGATCTATAAGATAATACTTGGCATAGATGCGCGCGCGGCAGCATGACGTGTAATTGACGTGCAACTAGGGGGTGAAGGGGACTTGACATTTAGCTCTACATGTGGAGACGAGAAGTCTGGGGTCAAGTCATCCTAATCCCAAATCATATCTAACATCCTATGTTTAAAGAACTATGTTATCCACAAGGAAGGACTCTCGGACAGAATCTATTCTATACTGACTGTGTGCGTTGTACAAGCGTCTAAGTGTCTATATGAGATGCGAGGGATAGAAAACTTTCCATGGCAACAGGGCTATGAATCACTTGCAGGAGGACGGAAAGGCTGAGTCCTTTGCTTGTGAGCTAAAGGAAATGTTTACCTAAATCACTGGACAGGAATGCATCGGCTGAAGAGCAAAAGAGATAATTCGAAGGTGAAATACAACTTCTTGGCAGACAGGCGAAAACTAGCCGAGGCAGGCACCGTTAGCTGCACAGGGAGTAGGACAAAGTTCATGGATACAGATGCGAGCTCAAGCTGAAGCTGTCAGAGACAGAGAGCAGGGAAAGGCTTTGAGGACAGAATCGGGCCTACTCGCCTGAACTGTAAAAATGGAGTAACTTAGCCATATAAAGTCGGTGGCCTTTCATACTTAGGAATCGAATATCCAGCCCATTGATGGCGGATCTGACAGAGAACATGTTGACAGTAGACACACATATGTTTGCGTCTTAGAAACTGGAACTGGAGGGAACATACATGTACTTGTAACATGCATATAAAACCGTTGGGGTCCAAGATAGGGGACATAACTGATCAGGAAAATCCACATTTCCACAATTCTTTGGCTTTTCTTTCAAGAAAAGTCTGTCTAAGTACTTTTCATCATTTAAGAATGTTAGCAGTAAACCACTCAGAAATGTAGAAGTTAGTAAGGAGACTCTACTATGTAAAAAGTCCTGCATTGTGTTTAAGTGAAATGAACAAAGCCCGTTTGCACGGTTCAGGGTCAGATGTAAAAATAAGTTTGTGATGATATACAGTTTTGTTTTTTTGTTTCACAAGATGAGTGTAGAGAAAGTGAGAGCTTGATAAGTGTAGATATTGAAGAAGAAGTGGAAGATATTAGTATTAATGAATTTGCAGAAGTTACAAAGTTTAAGAAAGTTTCATCTGAAAAACCAAACTATGTTTGCATTTGTCATCAACGTACTCACTATAGAAATCAAACTAGGAATGTTGATTTATATTTAAAAAGTGAAAAGGAAAACAATGATAAGTGGCAGCAATTTGGTGCTTATTTGTTGGTAGAAGGTCAGTTTGAGTTGGCTACTGATCAACTTATTTGTAAATAATGTTACAATAAATTTGAAGTGAACAAAATGCCAGCTAGAGCAGTACATAACAACTTTGAGTTGGTAGCTATTTCTCAGGAACTGGCAGATGAGTCCATTTTAATTCAATCTGTCCATCCATTTCAGGCTATAGTTCGTATGGAGCCTAAAACAGGAGAGCTGCCACCATCAGATTTGCAAAGAGGTCTCAAAGAAAGAGTTGTGTACTTACCTATAGATTTTAACAAAAATATTAAAACTGTTGGTGTAGACAGGGAGGAAAATTAGGAAGTAGTTATTCTAGTTAATGGTGGTCCAACAAAGAATCGAAACAAAATGCAAGAGTTTGTAGATATTAATAAACTTCAAAAGGCTACATTATATCTGATACAGAATAATATGTATTATAAGAATGTGAATGTCGATGAACTGGTAATATGCTTAGATAATCAAACACAAATTTCAAGTGGCTAGATAGAAAAAGTAGACAACTCCAGTACTGAACAGATTTATGAACATTACACTATACATCTTCTACATTCAAAAGAAGTGATAGGAAATATTATTCAATTATTTCAAATGAAGAAAGCTAAGGGAACTCCCATGGATGTATGGGAAAAAAGTTTAGAAGGTCATTGCTTTCTGCAGCTATTCCCCACTGGAAAAGGTGGACAATTTGATGAGCAAGCTGTACAGATTCCAGCTTCAGAATACCGCTCAACATGATTGTACTCTGAAGATCCAAGGTTTCGACAGTGTATTCCATATATATTTAATCTTCTGTTTGAAAGTGATTTGTCTGCACTTTCATATGCAGTGAACTACATATTAAAAACAGGAGTTCATCTCCCACATGTTTCTGCAAAGGAACTCATGGACAAAGTTCAACAAAGAGATATATATTTAGAATCTCAGTTAATTAATTTGGTGACGTGTTAATGAGGTACCAATGAGTATTGGTATTGTCGTCACGGAGAACTTAAGTGTATGTTAAGAAATGTAGGTACTCCTACATGATTTGTAACATTTAGCATTTGCTGAATATGCGTGGGACGATTTATTCGAATTTCTACGAGAAGCAAATTCAAATGTTAAAAACATTGAAATGAGGACACCTGGAGAACTCTGTGCCTTGGATCCTGTAAATATCTGTAGGTATTTTAACCATAGGTTTCAAGCTATGATGTCATTTATCTGCAATAAAAATGTTCCACCTTTTGGAGAGGTAATAGAATTCTTTTAGAGAGGGAGTCCCAAGCCAGAGGTGCTCCTCATATACAAATGATATTATGGATAAAGACTGCTCCAAAATTTGAAACTGATTCTGATGAAAGTGTTTCGTCTTTCATCGAACAGTGTGTTACCTGTGCCATTCCGAGAGAAGGAGGAGAAAAAAGCTTGAGACAACAAGTGTTACGGTTTCAAAGTCATCCTTGTGGAAAATACTGTCAACAAAAATACAAGTCTAAAGGAAAATTTTATTCAGAATGTCGTTTTGGATTCCCACATCCAATAAAGTAAGAGTAAATAGTTTTATGTCAGCAAAAGGCCTACCATAACTAGAAAGTCTCCCAAGCAGCCGCGGCCACTGCATGTAAGAGAATTAGGGCAGTGGGGCCAGTTGAGGGGAATTTCGAGAGACGGCAGAGAGGGAAAATAAATAAATAAATAATTTCCCCTTGTGGTTGTTTCTCAAAATCCCCCCTCAACTAGCCCACCGCCCCAGTGCTCTTACCTGCAGAGGCCACGGCTGCTTCCAATAATACACACAACTTGAAAAGAACAGAAGCTTCAAAGTACATTAATGACTACAATCCCGTGATTTTGAAAATGTGGAATGCAAACATGGATATTCAATATGTTGGGGATAATTCAATTGCTGTAGCTCGCAATGTTACTTCATATAAACCCAAATCTGAAAAGACAGAGATGAAAGAAATGTGGGAAGAAATTTCACAAGAAAATTGTCTTAGCAAGAAATTGTACAGTTTCAGCTTGTAAATGCTTTCCCATCGAGAGATTGGATCCTATGAATGTTCGAATCACTTGAGCTCTGCCAGTTTATATTCAAAGTCAAAAGGAATCATTTGGGTAAGTCTAGGTCTTGCCGCTACATGAAATAGAGTATTAGAAATATTACAAGAAATCAAATACTTAGCAGTGAATGAACCAGAAAGTACTGATATTTTTAAAACTAATATGTTGGATACATACTATCCGAAAAGGAGTCCACATCTCGAAAACATGTGTCTGTATGAAATACTTCAACACTACAGTTTTAAAAGAAAAGCTAAAAAAAAACAAAAGACAAATATGAAGTAATTGGATGTGATGGATATTTGGTAAGGAAATCTTATTAACCACAGGAAACTCAGCTACGAAAGTCCAGATAAGAAGTAATTTTTCTATTTACCACAAATGTTTAAGCCTTGGCGTTGTGAAACAGAATTACTTGGACATTTTGACTGCTATGAAGATTCTTTTAATGCATGTAAAGATAGCATTTGACGCACAATTTTTCCTACAAATCTACACATGTTAAATGAAGAGGTTGAACAAGAACGTGCTATTGCAGCTGAAATAACTGGAGACAGTTCTCAAGACAGTCAAAGTTCTGTTCCATTAAGTCAAAATCCATTGGGACTACCAATTATTGAAAATGAAGCAGCAATAGCCATGAATGCGGTAGAAACTGCA
Organism: Triturus cristatus; assembly: GCF_964204655.1. Classification (NCBI taxonomy): domain Eukaryota; kingdom Metazoa; phylum Chordata; class Amphibia; order Caudata; family Salamandridae; genus Triturus; species Triturus cristatus. The sequence goes on along the minus strand of NC_140588.1, from coordinate 850,317,270 downwards.
ATGCAACAAGCACAACAAAATATTACTCTGTTGGAAAAGTTAGAAGAACCAACTAATAACCTATATAGACACTCATGTATCTACTCACCAACCCATGAAGCCACTTATACACAAAGTGAGAGACTGATACAGATATTTACATATTTAAATATTACTCACTAAGCCATGTATTCACTAAGATACACTTAATCAGTCAGTTATACAATCAATGTTTCAAAAACAAATCATCCATTTAGACACTTGTATAGCCATTTATTCTTCCATCAACCTTGAGATATACATATATAAAACATATGTAATTTTCAGAAAAACACACATTCACTGGATGATGTCATGAGTGATGTCATCAGTGATGTCATTTGAGATGTCATTAGTGATGTCATGAGTGATGTCACTGACCATGTCATGAGTGATGTAATATGTGACGTCATCAGCAGTGCATTGCGGGCGCACAAGTTATAGTTAGCTGAACTAACTATAACGGGGGAATTTCAATGGTTTTGTACGAGTGAAATGTCCAGCTAACTATAATGCCCCTGAAACCTATGTTTTTTTCAGTGAATTTCTAAGGTTTTTTAAATGCTAATTCCTAACTATAACGTGCCTGAAACCTATGGTTTTCTCAGTGAATATATATATATATATATATATATATATTACCTACTGGCGGTCGCCAGTAGGTAGTTATAGTTAGGACCCTGTTTCCATAGGAAATCCGCAACATTCTATTTGGAATAACTTTGGCGCCGGTCGACGAATCCTCGCGAAATTTTCAAAATAGGTGGGGCGCTCCGCTCCGCTCCTACCCTGAAAGTCTCGGGGGGGTTCGTCAAGCAGGGGCCGAGAAAAAAGGGGGGTCCCAAAACGCGTTTTCCCCATGCATTTTTCCGTAGGACCTTTAGACACAGCTACAGCCCGAACGGCTGAACAGAATTACTTGAAATTTGGCAGAGAGGTAGCCATAAGGTCAAGGAAGTGCCTTTTGCAGGTCTGGTGTAAATCTGTTCAGTATTTCCTGAGAAAATAGCATTTAAAAGCATATATATATGTGGGCGGAGCCTTACCACACATCTCATCCTGAGATCTGATTGGCTGTCAGCACTTCATCCAAGAAGTGTTGGCAGCCATCTTGGGACCAATATACATGATAGCACCTCATTAAAAAGCATTGCAGTTAATAGAAGGTTTTAAGACTTTAGTTACATTATAAATCATTTGTTGATGGTACCATACTCATTTTAGGAATTGTGGTATGTTCTAAGATGATTTCACCATGTGAAAAAGCCTTCTGCTGGGATATCATGATTGAGAGAAAAATATTTCCTCATGCTTTTACCACAGAGGTTTGGAAGGTGATCTATAGGCTAAACTGAGAGCTTATTTTCTGTAAATTCACATTATCTTTCTCAGTCATGTGAGAATGAAGTCTGACATTCTCAGTAAAACATGTACATCCAACAAGGGCAGAGACTGTCAGTTGATTCCTTTGTGTTCTACTGCAGCTTCCCAGAGTGTTCCAAAGAACTAATAGAGCGCTAACAGTCCTACTTATGATAAACGTATGGCACACCTGAAGCCATCTTGCTTGGATTAAAGTGGTAACTCTTAAAACATTTAATTTAAAAAGGAACAAAATGAGGGGGTTCATTTTTCCATAAAAAGTATGATTAGTGCTGCAGAAAGAAAAATTAGGGCACATTTTGAGTGACTTCTCAAATCCTCTTCTATTTCATTAAAAAATTCTGACATGCAGACTGAAACATGCACTTTCAATACCAGCAGCAGTTTTCCCTGGTGAGCAGTAGCTTTACTACAGTGATCTAGTGAGCAAAAAGAGTGCTAACATTCTGAATTTATGGCAAATGTGTGACACATCTGAATGCCTTCTTGATGGAATCAAAGTAAAAAACTGAAAGTATTTCCTACTGAGGAGACTGCAGTAAATGAGGAAATTAGGAAACTTCATAACAAATAAGTCTCCCAAGATGGCCACCAGAGACAAAAGAGCCCAAATGTAGCCCAAATATCACCCAAATGTAGCCCAAGTATAGCCCAATGACAGAATGTCCCAGAATGTTCTTAAAAACAACTAGAGCGCTTACTGTCTTCATTATGACAAAAGTATGGCACACCTGAAGCCATCTTGATTGGAATAAACTGGTAACACTTAAAACATCTAATTTAAAAAGGAACACAATGAGGAGGTTCATTTTGCCATAGAAATTATGATTAATGCTGAAGAAAGAAAATGAGGGCACATTTTGAGTGACTTCTCAAATCCTCTTCTATTTCATTAAAACATTCTGACATGCAGACTGAAACATGCACTTTTAATACCAGGAGCAGACTTCCATGGTGCAGTAGTTTTACTACAGTGATCTAATGAGCAACTAGAGTGCTAACATTCAGAATTTATGGCAAATATGTGACATATCTGAATACCTTCATGATGGAATCAAAGTAAAAAACTGAAAGCATTTCCTACTGAGGAGACTGCAGTACATGAGGAAATTAGGAAACTTCATAACAAATAAATCTCCCAAGATGGCCACCGGAGACAAAAGAGCCCAAATGTAGCCCAAAATCACCCAGATGTAGCCCAAATATAGCCCAATGACAGAAGTGTGCAAAACACTTATTATTTTGTGTTTTTGCAGTGTTATATAGTGCAGACTTGTCAGGTATTGGAGTGCTTTACATGAGCATTGGTTACATCACACAAGAACAAATTCATTTTGGTTGTAGACATGGGGAGACTAAGTGATTTGACCAGAATCACAGAATGTCGAGCTGAAGCAGAAACTGCAACCTGGTTCCCCAGTTGCAAAGTCTGCAGTTCTGGAAGTAACACCACATCCTCTCCCCTAAGTGCAACATTTAATCAAGTGGTCAACTGGATAAAAAAACATAAAGATAACAAATAATTTAAAAGTGCTTTGTCGCTATTTGAAAACTCAGAAAATATGTCCTTATTTTAGTCTTTTAGAGCACTAACCATAATTTTGATGCCAATAAGACCCTCTCATATATGTAATTTCTAAAGGAAATGCTCTAGGTATTACAGTTTTGATTACATCAAGATGATGTCAGGCGTTCCACACTTTTGTAATAAATATAGAATGTTAGCAATCTAGTTGTTCATTAGGATACTGTTGAGAGGCAGAGGCCAGGGGCACGGACTCTGAAAATTGAAGGCAGGTAGGAGGGTGCAAAGGCAACAATTTAACCACACTGAGCAGGCAGGAAGGGCCGTGGAAGCACAACAGACTATGGAGGGCAGTGGAAAGGGGGGCAGGGGCAACAAACCAACAATACAGGACTTGCAAGAGAGGCTGTTGGAGGGAAGATCTATTACGGGTCAAGGAAGCTAGGGGCGGTCCCCAGATCCCCGGGAGCCACCACAGAACTGAGCAGGAGAGTGAGTCAGGGACAAAAGGGGCACCTTAATTTGAGCCGGGGTGCCTAGGAACGCTTGCTCCAAAAATGAAGAAAACAGACATATGAGACATGGAATTGGAGGCAGAATACAATGGCAGTTTAATGAGAAGATGCAACTTCAAAGAAACCGCAGAATAGAGACATAAAGTACAAAATACAGAATCCAGATAATCATACAGCTGTCATAATATTCTCTGTATCTCAATTAATGTACTGACAGAGAGAGAGAGAAAACACATCTATAAATGCATCATGAGAAACAAGTTACACCAAGGAAAATGTTACCTAGGAACACTCACGTTTACTCTTAGAGCAAGCATTCCTGCAATTACAATACAAAATCTTTTAAATGCAAAAGTAAAGAGAACAATGGTTAAACATAACATGACATTTCATATAGGTAAAATAGAATAAGATACTTCAAGCAAAGCAGAGCAAGACATTTTAAGCAAAGGAAGACAAGAGCTCCCAGCTCTTGGGGAAAACCTGCACTGCCTGTTAACCTACATACAGACGGCGAGGTAGTCCGTCGATATCTGTGGGTGCTCCCTTTTTATATCATTTTGTGGGCTCCTTTGCACGCTACATCTACCTACGTATGCTACCCAAAAGCTTCGTCTGCAGATTTTACCAGACATTTCGTCATTTACCCACTTAATGCTGACAATGGACTGGGTGAAAAGGTCAGTCTCTCAGGCCAATCGCTTATCGTAAGTTCCATAGAGCAAGCAGAAAATAATGGGTATTGTACGGGAATTCAATATATTCATGTATAAAATCTCCTCAGTTCTCCTAACTTGACGCTCTGCGGTTGCCACTTCCTTAAAAGCGGGAAACCTGCCCAGGAAGCAAGTACCAGTCCAGGATGCAGCCTACTGTATGTCGACAGCTTCAGGGGGATGTTGAACTTTGATACCGAGCACGGAGCACTCGGGTAGGGTGGGGGCTACTAGTTTGGATCAGAAGGCCTCGCAGACCTGCCTTCAGACTGCTATACACTAAAATTGCAGAGCTTTGGTCAATTTAACAAAGAGGCCTACATATTGAACAGAAGGGCCTACACAGGGGTTTATGCTGGCTGAGTGGTAAGGATGTCTCAGGATAATTATATAGCAACACAGGACCCGCTGGTCAATTTAATACGGCCTACAAATGCAGCTGGCAGGGCAAGGACAAGGGTCTCATACTTCAGGTGTGGACAGAACGGGCCAGGGGCCCCTGTGATACAAAATCTACCCTCCTTCAAGGCTGTGGCAATGTAATAGACCATTGTGGGCAGAAGGAAGAGGCAATGGTAGTACAACCATACATGCCAACAGACCCAATTCAGCCAGGAAACGTCCAATGTTTTTAAGCTCAAATGGGCTTTATTTGATCTGTCTCCTGTCTACAATATCCTCTTTTTCAATGTAACTCAAAGGGGAAAATCAATACCCCAGTTTTTTTTCAAAATCTCCCTCTTACCAAGTTCAAAATGTTCGCAAGTATGGTACATTGGATCATGGAAGGAAATGGGATAGGGACATGGACTTGGATAACAGAGGACAGGAGGGACATGGAGAGGTGCACCAAACTGACCCTGCAGGGCAGGCATCAGGGTTTGCAGCAGCACAATACACCACACAGGGCATGCAGGACGGGAGTGCAGCACAACAATCCATAGAAAGCAAGAGGGAGGGGACAGGACCATGCACATGGACAACAGAGAACAGAGGGGCAAGAGGCAATGGTAGCTAGCTGACCATAATGGACAGACAGGAGAGAAAGCTGCAGCATAACAGACCATAAAGGGCAGGAGGGACGGATCAGGGGCATTACAATGGAACAGACAAGCCAGGAGGGAGAGAGTAGGGCTGGGGGCAAGGGGCAGGGCAGGAGCAGCAAGATAGCCATGGAGGTCAGGCAGGATGGGCACTAGAAGCAAGACACACCATGAAGAGCAACAGTGAGACTGTGATGGCATACACACAGACCATGGAGGGAAGGTGGGAGGGGTTCAGGGGCAGCTAACTGACCACACAGGGAAGGTGGGAGGGGCCATGGCAGCACAGAAGACCATGCATGGCAAGTGGGAGGGTTAGTGGCAGCACAATGGCTATGATGGGCAAGAAGGAGGGTGGAGGGGCATGCACAAAGGACGATGGAGGATAGAAGGGAGGGTCAGGACCTGTGCACAGACAAGAAAGTTCAGGGGAAGGGACCTCACAACAGACCACACGGGGCAGGCAGGAGGAGCAGTTGCAGCACAACAGACCAGGGAGGGCAGAAGGGTGTGGCAGTACAATGGACCATGTAGGACAGGAGGAAGAGGATAGGGGCATGGCATGTGGACAGGAAGGGTGGAGGTGGCAGGGACAGGTTACAGTCATCTGACAATGCTAGGCAGGTGGGAGGGGAGTGGCAGCTCAACAGAACACTCAGAGTAGATAGGAGTGGCAGGTCCATGGGACATGGTGGGCAAAAAGGATGGAGCAGGGGCATGCACAAAGACATCGGAGGGCAGGGGGAAGGAGAATAGGGGCAGCAAGCTAAGCACAGAGTTTAAGCAGGAGGTCAATGATGGGGCATAGAATTGGGCAATGGAGGGCAGGAGGAGTGGACTGGTACATCATACTAAACTGAGGGCAGTGGCAGCACATCAGACCATGCATGGCAGGATGGAGGAGGCTAGTCCATGGATTCACACAACAGAGGATAGGGAGGAAGGGGATGGGGCAGCAAGCTAACTGTTCAGAGAAGGCGGGTATAAGGAACTTTATTGTTTTTAAAACATTGTGCGAACTACTTAAAATATGAACAAGTATGCAGCATAATCTCACTTTTATTCAGGAAGAAGAGGACATTTGTGACTGTGACTCCGGGCTCACTTGGCAGAAACACCCCCTGACCCTCCACCCCCTATCGCAAAATGTAATGCCCGTGAAAAGGGTAGGTGAACACAGTGTTATATAGAACATAGTCCTGAGAGCACGATTGAAAATGAAAACTAGATATAGTGTATGGTATAAACTATGCACCAAAAAGTGTGATATAAGATGAACCGGGCGTGAAATATAATATGCAATACATTGTGCGCAATGACAGATTAATTGGAGAGCGCGAGATAGCACAGGCACTAGCGCGTGCTATGCGATATGCGCCTTGGAGTGTAATATGCACAGGGCAGTGTTGTGTAACCTAACTAGTCTCTAAAGTTGTAATATAAAATATGTGCTGGGGAGTGTAACGTTGCATATGTACTGTGACAAAGATATGGATCCCAGATTGTAATATGTATGGCATAGCACTGTGCGTTATAACATAGGCATCGAGAAAGGCACGTTAGATGGGGCAATATAACCCGTGCGAAGACAAGTGTGGCATGACATATTCACGGGGTGGTGTTACAGTGCACATGGGCTAGAGAGTGTCATAGCATATGCACTAGCTAGTGGAATACAACACAGAGGTGTGTGGCACTCGGCAGGCAATGGTGGGTGTAACACAGCATTGGGCTCTGTCAGGAGCACGCTGTGACTCTCAAGTGATGTTCGTCCCCTTTCCAGAGAGTAAAATAAAAAGTATTACACATCCGGCAGTGGATGTGTGTTTTATTAACCGTGAGGGGGATTTCTTGCATAGTTTTGGTCGAATTTTTGTCGAATCCCCTTTGAATGGCTTGGTGTGCATGTGTATTAAATGTGCCCGTCAATAGCTACCCATGTTTGTATAAATAAACGACAAGGGTGTCTACCAGGATTAGGCACGGTAGGGCATCGGACATGTCAGAGCTTCACTAGTGGTGTAAATACATTCCACGTGGATTCATTGCATGCATAGTCGCCTTTTAATGAATATCACGCAAATCGTCATGGTGATAGGTACGTACGGTTTGTCCAGCATGTCCTAGGTGTGTCTATGAATATATATTTTTTAAAAATAATAAAAAACAGTGGCCGGCCCTGGGGATTGGGGTCAAAAAAATATAATTAGGAGACTGGCCCTGGGGGATGGGGTCATCAGGGCCAATAAATTAGAATAAGAAGGGGAACCAAACAGCCCCCCCTTCTTAAAAAACTAAAATAAATAAAAGACTGGCATCGTGCCGGAGGCCATGCCCCCTCCGTGCAGCACTCTGCAAACGCGCCCCCAACAGGCATCTCCAGTATGCGCCAGGGAGCTGCGCTGCAGCCAGGTGTTCTGAGGCCAAGCCCCTTTTTACACCTCTCTGCAACGCAGCTCTGTGGCGCTTACTGGAGGTACCTAGTGGTCTAGTTTGACCCTAGGGACCCTTAGGATTCAAGGGGACTTAATCTCTCAACTTAGAACAGCCACAGGGCGCGTTTACACAGTGGTGAAGGGAGGGGACGGGGCCTGAGGTGACGTGTGCAAACACGCACTATGGCACGTTTTAAATTGGGGATATAATTTCCCTTCAATACTGAGGGCCCCTGGGGGCTAACTAGCCCACCAAGTGCTTCCAGTAAGCGCCACTGAGCTGCATTGCAGAGAGGTGGTCCAGGCCGTGCCACTTTTTACACCTCTCTGCAACGCAGCTCTGTGGCACTTACTGGAGGTACCTAGTGGGCTAGTTGGACCCTAGGGACCCTGAGGATTCAAATGAACTTAATCTCCCAACTAAAAATGGACACAGGGCGTGTTTACACAGTGGTGAATGGAGGGGAAGGGGCCTGAGTTAACGTGTGCAAAAACGCCCTGTGGCCTGTTTTAAGAGGTAGTTTTAATCCCCATGCCCTATTATATACTAGGGGCTTACAGAGGAGGTCATGCTAATCACAGGGGGACCCCAACGCATAATGTTCCCTAGTGTATGTAGGTGTTTTCACTGTATTCTAAGTGTCTTTTAACACAGCACTGGCTCTAGGACTGGTTAGTCAGACTCAGTTACCACCAGTATCCGTCTGAAAAAGTTGAGGGTACAGGATGATTTTGCAACAAGGCTTCTTTCTGCTCTTCTTTTTGTTCTTTCTGCACGTTATCCTTCTTCCTGCACTTATCTTCGTATTTGAGGACTTCTGTTGCTTCTTTCTGCACTTCTTTTGTTTCTTTCTGTGCATTTTTTCTTCTTTCTTCACATGTCCTATCTCTGTAGGCATAGTTAGAAATTAGCATTTAAAAAACCTTTGAAATTCACAGAAAAAACCATAGGTTTCAGGCACGTTATAGTTAGGAATTAGCATTTAAAAAACCTCAGAAATTCACTGAAAAAACCATAGGTTTCAGGGGTGTTATAGTTAGCTGGACTTTTCACTTGTACAAAACCATTGAAATTCCCCCGTTATAGTTAGTTCAGCTAACTATAACTCGCGCGCCCGCAATGCACTGCTGATGACGTCACATATTACATCACTCATGACATGGTCAGTGACATCACTCATGACATCACTGATGACATCTCAAATGACATCACTGATGACATCACTGATGACATCATCCTTGTGATAGAGTGGCAGACCTCCTCTCACCCTAATATAACCTTTGATACACACATTCAAAAATAGAGACTAAAATTTTCAAAACAATGGACATACCAATACCAGTTACAACAACCTCTTCAGTAATGCTAAGATCCACATACACATCCACTCATTCACCAACAGTCCTATACAGTCACTCATACATGTACTCACTCATCATATGTACTCATACACCTATACATCCTGTTACACAATGCCACTCATCCATAGAGTTACTCACACACATAGTCACTCATGCTAATAAAGAATCAAACATACATTTACTTGCATATACAGTTATACACACACCACCATACTTACTTCTACGGAAACTTACACATACTTAGTCTTTTAAACAATCACTTATAGAAACACATACTTATTCATACAGGAACTCTTTCAATCTCTCACTCTCACATATACTCACATATATACACCAATAGTCACATATACTAGTTTAAAACATATGTAGTTACTCATAAAGACACTATTGAGACAGTCATTCACTCACTAACACACCCATACACACACTCATCCACCCATACAGTCCTGCACACATGCTGTGTTCAACCCATACAAACAGTGAGTCACTCATTCATGCACCTATGCACTACGTAATACCCCCCACCGAACCATGCAGACACTCAGACTGATACTCAAAAAACCAACTAATAACCTATATAGACACCCATGTAGCTACTCACCAACCCATGCAGCCACTTATACACAAAGTGAGAGACTGATACAGATATTTACATATTTAAACATTACTCACTAAGCCATGTATTCACTATGATACACTTAATCAGTCAGTTACACAATCAATTTTTCAAAAACAAATCATCCATTTAGACACTTATATACCCATTTATTCTTCCATCGACCTTGAGATATACATATATAAAACATATTTAATTTTCAGAAAAACACACATTCGCTGGATGATGTCATCAGTGATGTCATCAGTGATGTCATTTGAGATGTCATCAGTGATGTCATGAGTGATGTCACTGACCATGTCATGAGTGATGTAATATGTGACGTCATCAGCAGTGCATTGCGGGCGCGCGAGTTATAGTTAGCTGAACTAACTATAACGGGGGAATTTCAATGGTTTTGTACAAGTGAAAAGTCCAGCTAACTATAACACCCCTGAAACCTATGGTTTTTTCAGTGAATTTCTGAGGTTTTTTAAATGCTAATTCCTAACTATAACGTGCCTGAAACCTATGGTTTTTTCTGTGAATATATATATATATATATATATATATATATATATATATATATATATACATATATATATTTATATATTAATACTACCTACTAGCAGTCGCCAGTAGGTAGTTATAGTTACAACCTAGTTACCTAGTTTCCATAGGAAAAGCATTTTTTGATTTGCTAATAACTTTGGCGTCGTTGGACGGATCTTTGCGAAATTCTCCCCCAAAAAAGTCTATCCAGGTCAGCTCCTATCCTGAAAGTTTTGAGGTGATTCATCAAGGGGGGATGAGAAAAAAGGGGTGTCCCAAAACCAAAACACATTTTCCCCATGTTAATTTCAATAGGGAATTTTGCAACGAGCTGCAGCCCGAACTGCCAAACGGAATTTCCCCACATTTGGTAGAAAGGTAAAGCTTGGTTCAGAAAGCGACCTTTTTTTAAATGGTGTAAATCCATTCAGTAGTTTTTGAAAAATTGAAAAAACAACAGTGAAAAAAGCAATTTCCCATAGGAAACTTTGTGAAAGGCTACAGCCGAAACTACTGAACGGAATTACCCCAAAGGTAGTGCTTGGATCAGAAAGCAACTTTTTTTTAAAATGGTGTAAATCCGTTCAGTACATGCTGAGAACATTGAAAAATTAAAGTTTCGATATCTGGGCGGAGCCTAAGTCCCATGCACGAGCTTCACTGTGATTGGCTGCCAACACTCCAAACCAGGAAGTGTTGGCTGCCATCTTGTGACTCGGTAAAAGCGAGTTACCAGAAAACAAAGAAACAAATATATAAAACAAGAGAAGGGGGCAGGGTAAAAACACCCTGATCCCCTAGGCCTGCTTAGGGGGTCCCAGAAGGAACTGCAGGGCCAAAAAATGCATTAAAAAAAAGAAAGAAAATCGGCACAATTCTTGCTGGGGTCGCGGGTTCTTGCGCTTTATTTTAATGAGGACCCAGGGTGGGCTAGGTTCCTGGGTTATTTCATAAAAAAATAAAAGCAGGAGCTCGCTGGGGCCCCCACAGTCCCGGTGCTTCACTTATGTTGGGAGGGGGGTTCAGTAGGCTGTGGAAATTATATCGGGAAAACAACAATGCGCCGTATTGCGGCCTTCCTTTAATATGATGCTGAATAATGTTTACTCATTGTGCAGTGTTCACTATTATCACGGCTAGAGTCACTTTGTTACAGGAAATTTATTAATATGTGGTATGGAGTGTTCTCTTTCCCGGGGGCATTTCTTAAAGAATAATAGCGGGGCCCACTGGGACCCCCGCAGCCCCAGGGCTTCACTTAAGTTGGGAGGGGGTGCAGTAGGCTGTGGAAATTATATCATGAAAACAACAATGCACCATATTGCGGCCTTCCTTTAATATAATGCGGAAATATGGTTGACTTATTATGCACTGTTCACTTTTATCACGGATAGAGTCACTTTGTTACAGGAAATGTATTAATATGTGGTAGGGCGTGCTCTGTATCTGTGCACGGAACAAAATTCACTTTTAATTGGCTGTGGTGTTCTAACAACAAGCTTAATGTTCATTGGCTGTGAACCATCAAAAGTAGAAGCATTTCCTGCCATTCACTTCCAAGGACATCTAATTGCCTCGCATGTTGTAAGGACGACCTTCCAGAGCGTAATGTTGATTGGTTGCGAACTACTGAAAGTAGAAGTGTTGGCAGCCATTCACTTCCCCTTCGTAGAGTAGCAGGGACATCTGATTGGCTGACGTGTTCCAAGGAGGACTTTCCCAAGCTTAATGTTGATTGGCTGTAAACCATTGAATGTAGAAGTGTTGTCAGTGATTCCTTCCCCCTCCGCCGAGTATTAGGGACATCTCATTGGGTAACGTGTTCCAAGCGGGACCTACCCAAGCTTAATGTTCATTGGCTGGGAAGCATTAAAAGAAGAAGTGTTGGCAGCCATTACCTCCTCCTCGGCGGAACAACATGGACATTTTATTGGCTAAAGTGTTCCGAGTACAAGTTTGCTCCTTATTGGGTGGGAATGGTTCACTGTTGTCAGCCATTTTGTGACGCACTTCCAAAGGAGTATGGAAAAACAAAGTAGTAGAGGGGACGGTTGGAACACTATTAACTCTGTACAGTGGTCACAAGGTGGTGGAGAGGGATTGTGAAGGTAAACATTTTTTTTTATACATTTTAAGGACCATTTATATAACTGCCGTGGGGTGTGCAAATCATGGCGGAAACATAACAGAGTGTGTTGCGGTCTTCTTTTTATTAAGTTTGCGGGTGGGATACTTCCTAGGAGCACTATTTACTTATAATGTGGTGTTTACTGTCTGACGGGGAGGTGTGGTTGTGCAGGAAATATTTCAGTTTGGGTTCAAACAGTTTTTATTTAGCAATTACAAATGAACTTTCTTCGGATACTGACGCTGTATATATTAAAGGGGGTGACAAATAAAAATGGAATTTCATAAAATATCACTTAAGCGTGGCCACACCCACCTTTTCTCTGCTATAGTTTGTAAAAGTGTTGTCCCATATTCTTGATAATATAAGAGGGCATCAGTTACTTTTAGACAAAGTAGAAAAGAAGTGCTACAACAAACACTCCCGCACTTCATCATTTGAGGTCAGAAGAACAAGTAAAAAACAGTTTATCACAAATGACTTCATATTACATAGAAATGTGTGCATTATCATTTTTCAAGTTTTTGTTTTGTAGAATTCGGGAACGTTCTGTCATAGTGCTTAGAGATGGCACACTGTTCCGCTACCAAATCACATACTCATTTAAGAATATATAGGATAGTACTATTATAATATACAGAACTGGTCTTATATATTCTATAGAGAGAAGATGAATAGGAACCGCAACTGAGATAAATAGAAATTAGAAAATAACATTCAGAAATGTAGAGTTTATCAAATGTTTAAAGTAAGACAGTATGTATGAAAGCTATATTTTTTTAGACTGCAATTTCGTAAAATATGCTCATTGAAAAAATATCTGATCAAGTATGTTATAAAGCTTAGTAAGCTGTATTTCAGATGGCGCCCACAAATCTCCAATTACTCTTCTGTAACAATAGGACAGTCTATTACAATATAACAAGTGACACCATTGTTACAGTAAAAAGAAAAGGAAAATATAGTTATGAATACAACAGAAGATCAATAACGAAATACTTTCGAGCGGTGAATATTTTCAGAGCTTCTTTTCTGCGGGACTTCGAAACATTTGATCTTCGTGGCGACGGGTCATAAACTCCTCTGAGATCATTATGACTGTGAAAATTATAATATACATATTCACAGCATTTGATCAAAAGGGGGGAATAGACTAAAAACAGGAAGCTGGTGACGTTGCTTATATATCTTTACTGTTTGCACCGATGGGTCATGAACTCATCTGAGATCACCATGACTGTTCATATTATAATATACATATTGACAGTATATCATCCCCAGGCGAAAACAGACTAACAAATGGAAGCTAGTGACGTTAATTATAAATCTTTAGGGTTTGTGCCGACGGATCACCAACACCTCTGAAGTGAAGTACAGTGTCAACATTATAATATAGAAAGTCACAATATATAAGCTGAAAGGAGCCAGAAAAGGAGCAATGTTTGCTGTAATCTGTCTGTTTCTGAAAACAAGCTGCTGACGTTACAGAAAAAAAGGCAAAAACGTGCAATAACACTTTCTTCTAGATATAAATGTATAAATATTGACACATAGCTACGTATTAAAAATATCTACTATGCCATAATAAACTACTTACAACTCCGGAATATGTTTTGTTTCCGCAAAACAAGAATCCGATGCTAGAAAATGGAACCTGCATCACAGAATGGACACGGATAAATAACTAGTGAAAACAAAACTAATCGAACAGCAGGTGTGGTTTCTATACTTTTTCGTTATTGAGTAGTCTATGGAAGGAAGATGTGGCTCCGCCTATTTAGATGTCACGTTTTATAGTTTACACATGCTCACGTTGTAACTGTTTAACTTGTGCACTTGTTGGGAAAAGTTACAAAACGTGAAGCTGTAAAGTTTTCAATTTCCATCATAACACGTATAAGGTCCTTAATATGTACATACATTGGCGAGTTTAAAAACTGTTACCCGGCAAGCTGTGTCAGTTGCATTCTCTTGATTAAAAACATCTAAATACAAGACATTAAAAAAAATATTGTTCACAATAGAAGAAAAATAAATATGTGCTAATATTTGTCATCACTATGCTGTGAAATTAAGAAAATGCCAGCATTTGTAAAGCGTACAGCTACCCCCAGAAAGGTGTGCCGGCGCTCGGGGGCGTTGGGAAGATTAAGCAAGGTGTTGCCCACAGTGAGATGGTGGGCTAACATGCAGCTCGAGCAGGGAATCAAACTGTGAGCACTGTTTTTCGAAGTCAGGTATTAAAGGGGCTGCATCACACTTTTACTAAACTTATATGTTAATTACTGCTAATTAAGTTGTAAACATTGTTAAATTGTAAGTAGGGCTTACTGTTTTCTGTTCTTATGGATTTTTACAGACAAATACAGACAGCAAATATTTATTTTCCTCTCTGTATTTATTTTAAAATGTGGAGAAAAACGGAAATTGGTTTATTTTTTGAGCGATTCTAAATGCTGTCACTCATGACTACCTGGCCAAAAGGTCTGTTGTTCTAAAAGTAAAAGGGTTAAAACAAGAAAAGAATTTTAGTAAAGAGCCTTAAACAGCAATATATATGCTCGTAAAAGAAAACATGCACATTTTAATATCAAGGTTGTGCATATTTTATCATCTGAGAGTGTTTATATGCCTGAAAACGGTCAGTACTTCAGGCTTGAGTGCATATTTATCAGATATTTTTAGTGGAAATATACTCATTTCAGATTAATTTTTACACCAAACCCAAAATGTATATGGATAAATACAGATACAATTATTTAAAAAATATATGGATAAATACAGACGGAATTGCCCAAAAAATAAATACCATAAAACCAGGAGCCATAATTATAAGTTATAAAAGACTACTGCTAAGTTAGTTTTCACTATAAAAAGTTACACATCTTTTTAAAATGTACTTAAAAAACATTATAGGTTATAGGGACATTGTAGTTAGAAAATACCATTTAAAAAAGCTTAGAAATTCACTGAAAAAAACATAGGTTTCAATGGCGTTATAGTGAGCTGAACATTTCACTCGTACAAAACCATAGAATTCCACCGTTATAGTTAGTTCAGCTAACTAAAACCCGCGCCCCCGCAATGCACTGCTCTTGACGTCACATATTACATCATTCAAGGCATGGTCAGTGACATCATTGATGACATCACTGATGACATCTCACATGACATCACCGATTACATCACTGATGACATCCTCCATGTGATAATCCGATGCCCCTCCTCACACCCTAATATAAACTTTGATACACCCATTCTAAAATACAGACTACCATTATTGAAACCATTGAGACACCAATACCAGTTACTATATACCCACTCACTGATTCTTAGGTCTACACACACATCCACTCATTCACCCATACAATCACTCAAACATTCAGTCACTCATCAATACAACACTATCATGTGCACTCGAGTACCTATACAGACACTCATACACCGCCACTCATCCATTGAGTTACTCACACACCTAGTCAGTCATGAAAAGAATCAATCACACTCCCATTTGCTCACCTATACAGTTATACACACACCACCTCACTTATTCATACAGATACTAACGTATACTTACTCTCTTATATATTCACTGATACAAGTACACACTCATCCATACAGCCACTCTCACTTATAGTCATTTATATAATCAAACTGTCACATACACTGCCTTTTACATATGTAGTTACTTGGACAAGTACCACTGAGACATCCATTCACTCACCAACACACCCATACACACACTCACCCACCCATACAGCTGTTTCCACATGCACTCTTGAACCCCTACACCCAGTGAATCAACCATTCACACATCTATGCAGAGTCACACACCTCACAGCCACCCAAACAAACACTCAGTCTCCCATACAAATACTCAGGCAGCCAAGCAATAACCCATATAAACACTCATGTAGCTACTGACCAACCCATGCAGAACCTTACACAACAACAGACATTCACACAGTTTAGTCACTAACCCGTGCATTCAGTAAGAAACATTTAATCACTCACTTACACAGTCAGTCACGCACCTTTTAAATCCTCCATCCAGACACTTATACATCCACTCATTCTTCAACACACCTTGGCATATATATAAAACATAATTAAACACACAGTCACTGGATGATGTCATCAGTGATGGCATCAGTGATATCACTGACCTTGTCATGAATGATGTAATATGAGAGGTCATCAGCAGTGCATTGCGGGGAAGCGAGTTATAGTTAACTGAACTAACTATAGCGGTGGAATTCCTCTGGTTTTGTACGAGTGAAATGTCCAACTAACTATAACGTTAATGAAACCCATGGTTTTTTCAGTGAATTTCTAAGGTTTTTTAAATGCTAATTTCTAACTATAACGTGCCTGAAACCTATACTTTTTTCAGTGAATTTCATAGGTTTTTTAAATGCTAATTTCTAACAATAATGTCCCTGAAACCTAAATTCTTTTGAGTGAAGTGCGTTGCAGAGAGGTGGTCCAGACCACGACCCTTTTAACACCTCTCTGCAATGCAGCTCTGTGGCGTTTGCTAGAGGTACCTGGTGGGTCAGTTGGACCCCAGGGACCCTCAGGATTCAAGGGGATTTAATCCTCTAACTTAGAACGCGCCATGGGGCGCGTTTGCACAGTGGTAAAGGGAGGGGGAGGTGCCTGAGGTGACATGTGTGCAAACACGCCCTGTGGCGCATTTTAAGTTGGGGAATTAATTTCTCTTCAATCCTGAGGGCCCCTGGTGAACAACTAGCCCACCAGGTACTTCCAGTAAGCACCACAGGCCTGCATTGCAGAGAGGTGGTCCAGGCCACGCCCCTTCTTACACCTCTCTGCAACAGAGCTCTGTGGCACTTACTGGAGGTACCTGGTGGGCTAGTTGGACCCCAGGGACCCTCAGGATTCAAGGGGACTTAATCCCCCAAATTACAAAGTGCCAGGGGGCTTGTTTGCAAAGTGGTGGAGAAAGGGGGCATGGCCTTTGTCTAACTCTCACCAATCCCACTGCGTGAGGATTACTGGAGGTAAAAGGTAGGCTTGTTGGCCCCTAAAGGACCCCAAGCAATGAAGGGGAATTCAATCCCCATCCAAGAGCGTGCCAGGGACCGCATTTGTAGAGTGGTGGGCAGAGTGGGTGTGGCCTGGTACGAGTACTTACCAATGCTGCTTTGTGTGACTGACTGGAGGTAATAGTTTGGGAAGTTGGCCCCCAAGGATGTCCTTGGGGGCCAACTACCCCTCTTGCTCCCTCCAGTAAGTCCCACACAGTGGGATTGCTAAGACGTCTTCGGAGTCCATGGCCCCCTTTCTCTACCACTCTGCAAACGTGCCTTGTGGCAGACTACAGAATGGGGGATAAAGTCCAATTTAGTCCTGAGGGAGTATGGGGGCCAAGAATCCCTCCTGATACCTCCTGTAAGTCCTACACAGCGGAATTCCTGAGCATTGGTTGGATGCCCAGCACCCTTTCTCCACCACTCTGCAAAAGCGACTACTAGTTAAAGTAGCATATTTCTGCACCTCTGACTTAGAGGTAGTTTTAATCCCCCTGCCCTATTATGTACTAAGGCCTTACAGAGGAGGTCATGCTAATCACAGGGGTACCCCAACGCATAGTGTTCCCTAGTGTATGTAGGGGTTTTCACTGTATTCTAAGTGTCTTTTAGCATAGCACTGGATCTATGCCTGGTTAGTCAGAGTCAGTTACCACCAGTACCCGTCTGAAAAAGTTGTGGGCACAGGATGATTTTGCAACAGGGCCTCTTTCTGCTCCTCTGTTGGTTCTTTCTGCACATGTCTTGCTTCTTCCAGCACTTTTCTTCGCCTTTGTGGTCTTTGTGGACTTCTGTTGTTACTTTCTGCATTTCTTTTGCTTCTTTCTGTGTGTTTTTTTTCTTTCTTCACATATCCTACCTCTGTATGCATAGTTAGAAATCAGTGATGTCATTTGAGATGTCATTAGTGATGTTATCAGTGATGTAACTGACTGACCATGTCATGAGTGATGTAATATGTGACGTCATCAGCAGGGCATTGAGGGGGCGCGAGTTATAGTTAGCTTAACTAACTTTAATGGGGGAATTTCACTGGTTTTGTATGAGTGAAAGGTTCAACTAACTATAACGCCCCTGAAACCTATGGTTTTTTTCAGTGATAGTTATAGTTAGGACCTATTTTCCATAGGAAGTCCGCAACATTCTATTCCCAATAAGTCTGGTGCTGGTTGATGAACCCTCGCAAAATTTTCAAAACTTTTGGCCAGCTCCGCTCCGCTCCTACCCTGAAAGTTTCATGGTGATTCATAAAGCGGGGGCCGAGAATAAAGGGGGGGTCCGAAAACACGTTTTCCCCAAACAATTTCCCATAGGATCTGTTGTCGCAGCTACAGCCCGAACCGCTGAACGGAATGACATCAAATTTGGCAAAGAGGTAGTCCTCAGTTCAGACTCGTGCCTTTTGCATAAATGGTGTGAATCTGTTCATTGGTTCTAGAGAAAATTAGGATAAAATCGTTAGTGATATCTATGGCCGGGGAGGATCCTACCCGCACCGTAAGCGCACCCTCCCCGAATCGACCGCGCACCCTCCCGATCGCGCGCTGAATGCTAATTGGCTGTCGAGTGTCTGTCTACATTCAAAACTAGGAACTGTTGGCGGCCATTTTCTGCCTCGGTAGAAGCGAGGCTGATGAAGCAAGGGGAATAAGTGTGTAAAACATATAATGGGGGCAGAGTGGAAATACTCTGACCCTCTAGAGGTGCTTAGGGGGTCCCAGAAGGACCCCCTGGGGCCCCCTTTTATTTAAAAAAAAAAACGGTGAAATGCGCGCAGGGTGCGCACATCCTATTGCTTTTGGTGCGCGGATCCTCTCGCGTTGGGTGCGCGGATCCAAGGAAAAAGTATTTTTGAAAAAAGACAAGAAATCATTGATTGTATGACAACTTTCTACACTGAAAGGTAGGGTGTATTTCTGTGTTTTAAAGGGATGATTCTTATTGGTTAACAAAAACTGATTGTAAGGAACATTATATATGATAAGCTGATATGTTGAAAAGTCAAGCACACTTGCTGTCTTGTTTAGCAACATTGTGTGCTGAAATTGTGACCTGTGTGCTCAGTGCAGTGTTCCATGACCTGTTTCTATGGTAACAGGC
This sequence comes from Triturus cristatus, assembly GCF_964204655.1. Taxonomy (NCBI): domain Eukaryota; kingdom Metazoa; phylum Chordata; class Amphibia; order Caudata; family Salamandridae; genus Triturus; species Triturus cristatus. The sequence goes on along the minus strand of NC_140588.1, from coordinate 850,297,844 downwards.
AGAAGGCAGATTGGGGGAAGGGTTGAAATGTATTTCATTTGGATAGGGTAGAAATGTTTAACCAATAGAAATGTGTGTTTGCTTTTGAATTTATGTGTGAAGGATTGTGATTTGATGTGTCCATGTATATGCGTGGAAAATGAAAGGGAAACTTTGCAATTCTTTGTTTTTGCTGAGAGGTGCACAGTGCAGAGATTCTGTAAAAGAAAATCTGGTGTGTGACTACAAAACAACTTGAAAGGTGAGTTATATAATTGTGAGGGGATGTATGTAGACTATTTTGATTTAATCAGACTAATGTATTTCTCCTGCTAAAGTGTAGGGAGTACTTTTTTTCTCTACAATCTTATTGACATTGTGTGTGCATGTAGAAACCCTTCTGTGATAAGCATTTGTGTTTTTCATGTGTTTGCAGACAGATAACTGTGCTGTTTTTATATTTTGGTAGAATTAGAAACCAGTCATTGTTTATGAATTTGTGAAATGAGTTATGTTTCTATACTAAAATGTAGTGCTCCTTCTAGATGAAGAAATGTGTTTTGGTAAAGTGCAAGGGATAGTGTTGTTTGTCTAGAATCACACAGTGAGTATGTGTGCAATTGGGAACCACTGTGAGAGAGGCATTTGGTAACATCGTATATTTGCTGACAGATAACTGTTCTAAAACCTGTCATGTTGTCAAGTTTTAGTAGCATTAGAAGCCAGTCTTTGCTTATGCATTGATAAAATAAGTCATGCTTTGACACTAATGTGCTTTACTTTAATAGGAAGATTGTGTGTAGTCTCCTTACCCCTTGCACAGTAGTGAATGAGTTTTTGTAAGCTGATAGGGATAGTGTTGCTTGTCTAGAATCACACTGTGAGTCTGTGTGCATTTGGGAACCACTGTGAGAGAAGTATTTGGTAACATCGTGAATTTGCTGACAGATAACTGTTTTAAAACCTGTCTTGTTGTCAAGTTTTAGTAGCATTGGAAGGCAGTTTTTGCTTATGCTTTGATTAAATGAGTCAGGCTTTGACACAACAGTGCAGTCCTGAAATATGTAGATTGTGTACAGTTCCCTTACCACTTCCACTGTAGTGAATGAGTTTTGGTAAACTCCTAGGGATAGTGGTGCTTTTCTAGAATCACACTGTGAGTCTGTGTGCATTTGAGAACCACTGTGAGAGAAGCATTTGGTAACATCGTGTATTTTCTGTCAGTTAACTTTTTTAAAACCTGTCATGTTGTCAAGTTTTAGTAGCATTGAAAGCCAGTCTTTGCTTATGCATTGATTAAATGAGTTAGGCTTTGACACAAAGTGCAGTCCTAAAATATGTAGATTGTGTGCAGTTCCCTTACCACTTCCACAGTAGTGAATGATTTTTGCTAAACTCCTAGGTATAGTGGTTGTTGTCTAGAATCACACTGTGAGTCTGTGTGCATTTGGGAACCACTGTGAGAGAAGCATTTGGTAACATTGTGTATTTGGTGACAGATAACTGTTTTAAAACCTGTCTTGTTGTCAAGTTTTAGTAGCATTAGAAGGCAGTTTTTGCATATGCTTTGAATAAATGAGTCAGGCTTTGACACAAAAGTGCAGTCCTGAAATATGTAGATTGTGTGCAGTACCCTTTCCTCTTCTAGACTAGTAAATGAGTTTTGGTAAACTCCTAGGATAGTGTTGCTTGTCTAAAATCACACTGTGATTCTGTGTGCATTTGGGTAAGGATTGTGATAGAAGCATTTGGTAACACCGTGTATTTGCTGACAGATAACTGTTTTAAAACCAGTCATGTTGTCAAGTTTTAGTAGCTTTAGAAGCCAGTCTTTGCTTATGCATTAATAAAATGAGTCATGCTTTGACACTAGTGTGCTGTACTTAAATATGTAGATTGTGTGCAGTACCCTTACCTCTTCTAGACTAATGAATGAGTTTTGGTAAACTCCTAGGATAGTGTTGCTTGTCTAAAATCACACTGTGAGTCTGGGTACATTTGGGTAAGGATTGTGATAGAAGCATTTGGTAACATTGTGTATTTGCTGACAGATGACTGTTTTAAAACCGGTCATGTTGTCAAGTTTTAGTAGCTTTAGAAGTTATTCTTCGCTTATGCATTGATAAAATGAGTCAGGGTTTGACACTAAAGTGCAGTACCATGTACTATTCTCTTCACTGTGCCAGAACTGAAAATTTAAATGTTTTACCCAGGCATTGTCCTAGCAGTAGTCTGATGATTTAGTCAGTTTCCAAGTACTCATGTTGTGAACCATACATTACCACATAGACTGCTTCAAATGTCTATGCAGTATGCATGCAGTGTTCTAACATACTATACACTTGTCTTTCACATCTTCAATTCCCCAGTCAGTATCCATACAGTCCAGCAAACATCCTGTCACTCCCTTTGCACTCCTCTCGTGACCCATTCAGTACCAAGTACTAATCCATTCACTGTGTCAAAAGCCAACCACTTATAAATTCACCCAGGCACTCTCTTTGCTGTACTCTAATCATTCCGTCAGTTCCCAAGTACTCATGCAGTGAGCCAGGCCTTAGCACATAGACTGCTTCAAATGCCTATTCACTATGCATGCAGGCCTCTAACCACCTACACAGTTGTCTTTCACACCTTCAATTCCCCAGTCAGTATTCATACACTTCTAGCAAACACCCTGTTACTCACCCAGTGTGTCTCCTTATAGTACTGTAATCATTCAGTCAGTTAGCATGTAGTCTTTTAGTGAGGTAGGCTTTAGGGCATGAACTGCTTCAAAGTAGTATGCACTATGCATGTAGTGTTTTAACAATTGTCACACTTGTGGTTCAGGGCTATAGTTTCTTAGTCAGTTTTTATATAAAATGTGTTTGTACAGTAATGGAATAGTATACATTTGAAAGTTATTAATATACATTTATTTGTGATTCTTTTTTACAGATACTGTTTTTCAACGTAAAAATAGAGAAATCATGCCAGAAAAAAAAAAGAAAAAGAAAAGAAACTCATAAAGGCGCAGGAGCAGGAGCAGGAGCAGGAGTGTTTCTCATCCGTTTGCACTCTTCTCGTGGAAGATTGTTTGGATGAAGGGTCCTTAGGTGTTTCATCATACTTGCCGTGCCGTACGAGTATTTCTTGTTAGGATCCCCTCGCGACAGCAATCTTTTGCAAATCTTGCATGTGACCAAGGTGGCATTGGTCTTATTCTGCCCCTCGGGAAAAGTAAAACATTTCCACACCACTGAAGAAAAACGTTCTTTGCGTGGTGCCTCCTCCAAAAATTCATCCATGATGTATGAGGAGATGCAGGTGATGCCTGCTGCCCTGAAGCCATTTTTAGTAGAAAGAAGTTAGCGCTAAGTGTAAACTTAGTCTAAAAAATTCTTCTTCTCTGCAAAGAGATGCTCCTCCAAAGAAGGTCAAAGAAGAATGATTGAATTGGGTGGGGTCTTTTAATAGTTAGAAGAGGAAGTGTAATAAACCAATCAAATCTCTTTTTTTGTAGGTCACATGGGATCCTTGCACCCTGCGCATAGGCAGCACGTCCCCAGCGAGCATCCGCGAAATGAATTAAAAAAATGATAGGATTAGATGTAAAAATATATTAGTTTTAAGACTAGTTTAGAGTTTGTCTTCAATTAATATTCACATGAGATACATATATATATATGTTTTTTAAATGTTAAATATTTCGCGGGATCCGTGCACCTACCGCGTCATAGATGCAGATGACGCATTGCGGAAGCGGATAAACGTCGCGTTACGTACATCGAACGTGTCGCGTATAGGCTGGGAGTCGCGTACCTGTCGCATTGCGATCGCGCACTAAACACGTACCCAACGCATACCATGCGCAGATGCTAATGCGTAGGGAACGAGAACGGGATGTAATTCCATGGTTAAGTATAGTACCCTGTGTTGGATTTCGGACTTGAGGGTTAATGCAGCCTTAAAATACTGTTTTAATGCCATGCCGTTGGTATACCCACTAGAGGGTATTTAAAATCTGGAACTGCAGATTTAATGGTATTTGGAGTTCAAAAGCTGAGTTCCCAAATCATCACAATAATTGGGCATTGCTACTTGCAAAAGTATGTTGTTAAGAATTGTATTAATGACAAACTCATCCCCTTTTTTCCTCTTTTCTCCATATGTTATTTTACAAATTTTGAATTTTTGTAATTCACCAGCACAATGTGCAATTTAAATGCACTACAATGACCAGAATGCTTTGCCATTTTTTCAACAGGAAGTTAAGGTAACAATAGAAATAAATGATGCCTGGTCATTTTGTCGGTAACCCGTGATCAAGGTTCGAGTAAGAACCGAAACGCGTTGGGCCAGTGTTGTTTGGCTTGTTTTGCTGATGAATTTGATTTTGGATTAAAACGAACTGCAACTAAACAAGTGGATTCCGTTTGAGTGCGTGTTCTCCTGACCTCTGGGCTCAGAGGTCTCTTGCTGTTCATATGTATATGTATATATATATATATATATATATATATATATATTATCTACTGGCGGACCGAGTTCCCATAGGAAATCTGAAAATTCTATTTTGAATAACTTTGGCGTCGGTTGACTTATCTTCATGAAATTTGCAAAACTAATGGGGCGCTCCACTCAGCTCCTACCCTGAAAGTCTCGGGGTGATTCGTCAAGCGGGGGCTGAGAAAAAAGGGGGTCCCAAAACGCGCTTTCCCCATGCATTTTCCCATAGGACCTTTAGTCGAAGGTACAGCCCGAACGGCTTAACAGAATTACTTGAAATTTGGCAAAGAGGTAGTCCTCAGGTCAGGCATGTGCCTTTTGCATATATGGTGTGAATCTGTTGAGTAGTTCCTGAGAAAATTGCAGTTAAAAGTACATAAATATCTATATGCGCGCACCAAATGTCCGCGAGCGTAATTCTGATTGGTGGTTAGATGTCAGTCAACATTCGAATCGGTCAAAATCAGGAAGTGTCGGACGCCATTTTGTTTGTGACAGTGAAAAAGAAAGATGGAGAACGTGAAAAGGGGGCAGGGTAGAGAGTTCCTGACCCCCTAGCCTTTTCATTAAAAAAATAGAATTAAAAATCAAGTTTAAGCATTTAGATGTTGGTTGGCTCTAAAAAGAGCCGTTGTGTTCATTGAGTGTTTTTTGTACCTACAAGTAAGTACCGATGCAGAGTCTAAAGTTCAAGAGTAAGACTCTGTTCCCTTCATCTGTGAAATGTACACCGTCTCCTCTATAAATGCCTTGCATGTTGTAACGCAAGTTGTTGTGGTATATAGAACCTATACCATAGTCTCTGAGGAAAGCAGAAACAGACTTATTGACGTGCTTTCTTGCTTTCTCATTCTGCGGACAATATTGGTTGGACCAGTTCCACTTTTGCCTTTGGCATATATTAGAATATACAAAGGTAGTTTGTGGACAAAGTGACATCAATTGCACAAAGGTGTCCTTAACAAGCATTTCCAGACCTACCCCAGTTAAAGTGCCTAGGTCATTTCCACCACAGTGCACAATTATAAGGTCAGGCTGTGGGAGATGTAGAAAGGATTTCACCAAATGTATTAATTGGTGCCACTTTAACCCTCTCTGACCAATCCATTTAATGTCTACATTTGGCAAAGCAAGGTCTTTCACAATACCTCTTTTTTCTGCATACTTTTCACTCCAGTAGACATAGCTATGACCTACAATCCAAACTGTGAACATCTTTCAAGGAGATCTGGATGCACTCAGAAGGTGTCTTTCAGTAGAATGGCAATATGAAAAGAAAGATAGTTGTAAAATGGAGGCTTACATACTTTTTTTTTAATATAAAGAACTCATTGGCTGTTTCAGACCATTCAACACTAAAAACTAGGCTGTATGTTTACATTTTTAAAAGCATGTTTAAAAGCATGTTTTGTATTGGTCCAGAAAAATGTGTTTCCACAGAAGATTACTTTGTATATGCTGTTAAGTTTGAAAAGTCAACCACTCTTGGATTAGAAACATTGTGTGCTGAACTTCTGACCTCTCTGCTCACACCAGTGTTCCATGATCTGTTGCTATGGAAGCAGGCAGAAGTGATGTTGGGGGTAGGAATCATTTGGAAAGGGTTGAAATTTGCAACCAATAGAAATGTGTGTTTCCATATACAAAAATGTGGGAAGCAATGTGATTTGAAGTTAACATGTATATGTGTGAAAAAAGAGAGGGAACGTTTGCCATTTAGTGGTTCTGGTGAGAGGAGTACAGCTCAGAGATTGTGGCTCCTATAATCTGATGTGTGAGTGGCACATTTCTTTCTCAACTAACTACTTTTAAAGTTGAGTTATGAATTTGAGAGGGGATGTATGTGGTGTATTTTGATATAAATAATAGAAATTTGTTTCTTCTTTTAAAGTTGTGTTTTACATTTTATGTTTTGGAAGATATTTAACTGCCTTGAACTTGTAAGATATTATGGAGTATGTCTTCACCATAAGTTAAGGTGTACTGGTATCACCCAGGAATACTGTTTTGTGCCTAGAATCACATCATGAGTCTGTGTGCACACAGGAATTGTTGTCAGAGATTTAATTTGTGTTGCTCTTGTTCTGTAAGACTTGCACTCGTAGGAAAGGGGCAGCTTGTTTTCTTGAACTGTGATGGTTAGCATTCAGCACAAATCACTATCTCACAGATGAGAGGCAAATGCTAACACATTTGAAAACAACAGGGTAGATTTTCCTTCCACTCCTGCAATGGGTGAGGCAGTTCCTACATGTTCAAAACTCCAATTAACCCTTACCACAGGTGATCTTACATACATCTCTGCAGTCTTCATGCAGTTGTGCAAGCGTCCATGCAGATCTCTCTTGCACCTGACAATACACAGTCTCCAGAAACACACTCTTAGCACACAGGCTGCTGCTTTTGCTGCGCTCCCATGCTTACTATTCAGCACTGTGTGGTATTTCAGATAGCAGTGTGTAACGCTAACACATTCAACATCACCAAGGCTCATTTCCTTTGCTCTAGTCTAATCACTCACCCAGGTTCCACATGCTCATGGTCTCAAGTAGCTGTTAGGACATGTGCTCTTTTCTGTCTCTCTAAACTATAAGGAAAATGTGTCAGGCTGTTACATTAATTATCACTTGCTCTATCACAGTAGTAAACGTGCTTTGAAATTGCCAATGAAATATCGTTTTCTGCCTAGAATCACACCATGAGTCTGTGTGCACACAGGAATTGTTGTCAGAGATTTAATTTGTGTTGCTCTTGTTCTGTAAGACTTGCACTCGTAGGAAAGGGGCAGCTTGTTTTCTTGAACTGTGATGGTTAGCATACAGCACACATCACCATCTCACAGATGAGAGGCAAATGCTAACACATTTGAAAACAACAGGGTAGATTTTCTTTGCAGTAATGTAATGAGTGAGGTAGTTCCTACATGATCATAAGCCCAATAAACCCTTACCACATGTGCTCTTACATACATCTCTGCAGTCTTTAGGCAGTTGTCCATGCAGATCTCTCTTGCATCTGATAATACACAGTCTCCAGAAACACACTCTTAGCACACAGGCAGCTGCTTCTGCTGCACTCCCATGCTTACTATTCAGCACTCTGTGGTATTTCAGATAGCAGTGTGTAACGCAAACACATTCAACATCATTAAGGCTCATTTCCTTTGCTCTAGTCTAATCACTCACTCAGGTTCCACATGCTCATGGTGTCAAGTAGCTGTTAGGACATGTGCTCTTCTCTGCCTCTCTAAACTATAATGAAAATGTGTCATGCTGTTACAGTAATTATCACTTGCTCTACCACAGTAGTAAATGTGCTTTGAAATTGCCAATCAAATATCGTTTTCTGTATTGTTAAATATTACTACTTTTTTTCTTTTTTTTCAGATCTAGAAAGAAAATTTAGGAAATTGAATCCATTTTTCTTGTAATTAAAAAAAACCCATTTATTTCTAATTAAGGTAAGTTTAAAATATCTGTATTTCTCACCCCTTCACTTTCATGCTCCCTTTTCTTTACTTCTCCTCTCTCTGCTTTTCTCATTCCCCTTTCCTCTCTCTTCTTCCTTTACTGCTCTTTCGTAACTCCCTCACTCCTTCTCTACTACTCCCCTAGGTTTACTGCCTCCATCACTATTTTTTCAACCATGTTTCTCTACCTGTCTCCATATGTCTCAGTCATTCTAACTGCCTTACTCCTTCTCAGTTACTTGCTCTCTGTCTCTGTTTCTGTCTCTCTCCCTTTGTCTGTCTTGCCCTTAATTTCCTTAACATCTCTGTTTCTACCACTCCTCCTCTCTCCATCACTCATTTTCCATCTATGTTAATTTTTTAACCTTCTCCGTCATTCTCCTTCCCTCACCTTCCCTAACTGTCACTATCCTTTACTCATAGTCACTCCTATTCTCCTACTTCACTTCCTCCTGTCTGTATCTCACACCCCTTCAGCTTTTCGCATTCTTTCCTTCACTCTGCTTTGCTCATTGAAATCCTGACTCCCTTTCTCTCACTCCAGTTTCCTAAAGCCCTCCATCCCCTCACTCCCCATCTCTCACTTTCCCTTACCCCCTTTTCTAATCCTCATACTCCTTATCTCACCATCACTCCACTTCTCTTACTTTCAATCCATTTACTCTGCTGTACTTCATCCGCTTCATCTGTTACTCCCTTTTCCTATCTCTGTCCCTTACTCCCCTTTTCTCACTCCCCCTCCCTCACTCTCCATTACTCACTGCCATTCCCTTACTCATTCACTCTTCTTACCTGTATCCTCTACCCTTAGTCCTTTTGTTGCAGTCAGTCTTTCACTTCCCTTTCATGACTGATCATACTTTACTTTTCTCACTCATTCTGTCAGTCCTTTCCTCCTCTTCACTCAGGCATTTCAATCATTTCAATCATTCATGTATACACTACACATTCATTCAATAAAATTACAACACAGTATATTAGGAATATAGCTCTTCTTGGAGAAGTGAAGTTAGTTCTGAAAAGAACTGGGTTTTTTTTGTTTTTGTATTTTTTTTTTGTTTTTTAACAATTTTGTATTTTTTTTGATTTTTTTAGAGCACCAAAAAAAAACAGGGAATGAAAAACTGTTCAACAGGAACAAAAACAATAGATGAAAAAAATTATGGGGTGGAGCATGTGTGCTGCTGTATTTTGTTTTCAATCAAGTTAATGCTGCTCTCACCGTAGCAAAGAACAGCATTGCACACATTGCAATGTATGTGCACCTTCTGGAACAGTGGGCGGATATCCAGTGATCTTGTACACGGTGAATCTGTGGCCGCAGATGATGTGCTCGGCTGAGCAGGTGGAGGGTTGTCTCTTATGGCTCTTGTCGACTCACGAGCATAAGCTACAGGATTCACTGTTTTGACGTGCCTCAACATGGAATAAATACTAAAGGAGTATTTCTTTGTGGGATCTCCTCTAGATAAGACACTTCCACAAATAGTGCATGTCACCTTTGGGGCATTGACCTTCTTTTGGCCCTCTGGAAAGGTGAAGAATTTCCATATGAAAGAGTCTTTTTGTTTGCTGTGCCTTGGTGGTACCACAAAGGTCTCCTCCTCACTCCCTGAAGAAGACTTCTGTTCTGCCATTTTCAAGTACTGGAAAAGCTGTTCAGCTCCTTCTCCCAGGAAATAAGAAGAAATAGTGAGGAGAGTGGGTGTGGTGTTTGAAGATTCTGGAACAGAAACTACTATGAACCAATGAAAAGTGATGTTTCGTAATCACATGACTTGCCGTGTGCGCACGGTGCACGCACGCATGCGCGCACGGAGCACGTACCGGGCATGCGCGCACGGAGCACTCATGGTGCACGCACGCATGCACGCACCGTGTGCGCACGGAGCACGCACGCATGCGCGCACCGTGCACGCACGGAGCACCCCCGCGGCAGAAGATAGCCAAAGAGAAAAGTTAAGAACGTGAAAACAAGTAACGGAAGACACTTCCTAACACCCTGGGCCTTGTCACAGGGTCTCAAAAGGACCCACAAGAGCACTGTGAAAAACCCTAAAAAAAATTAAAAAAATTCAACTGTCTATAAGTTTATAGAAGATATTAACTATGCTGTTCAACTTTATCGAAATTAAAAAAAAGAGCTGAGCCATTCCATATTACAGGATACAGTCAATCTATAACTATATACATAGGTAGTTTATTGTAAAATAAATAAATAAAAAATATAATAATACATACATAAAATAGTATTTAAAAAAACTTGCAAATTCAGTAAAAAAATCATAGGTTTCACAAATGTTATAGTTAGCTGGACATTTCACTCGTACAAAACCATTGAAATTCCCCCGTTATAGTTAGTTCAGCTAACTATAACTCGCGCGCCCGCAATCCACTGCTGATGAAGTCACATATTACATCACTCATGACATGGTCAGTGACATCACTCATGACATCGCTGATGACATCTTAAAATGACATCACTGATGACATCACTGATGACATCATCCAGTGAATATGTGTCTTTCTGACAAATAAATATTTTTTATATATGTATATCTAAAGGTTAATGGAAGAATACATGGGTAAATAAGTGTCTAAATGGATGTTTTTTTTTGTAAAATTAATTGTATAACTGACTTATTAACAGTATCTTAGTGAATACAAGTATTAGTGATTAATGTTTAAATATTTAAATATCTGTATCAGTGTCTCACTTTGTGTATAAGTGGCTGCATGAGTTGGTGAGTAGCTACATGAGTGTGTATATGGGTTATTAATTTGTTTTTAGAGTATCAGTATGAGTGTCTGTATGGTTCAGTGGGGGATATTACTTAGCGTATAGATGCATGAATGAGTGAATCACTGTTTGTATGTGTTTTGAAGACAGTATGTGAGCAGGACAGTATGGGTGGATGAGTGTGTGTATGGGTGAGTAAGAGAGTGAATGACTGTCTCAATAGTGTCTTTATGAGTAAGTCCATATGTTTTAAACTAGTATATGTGAGTATTGATGTATATAAGTGAGGATATATGAGAGTGAGAGATTGGAAGAGTTCCTGTATAAATAAGTATGTGTTTCTATAAGTGATTGTTTAAGAGAGTAAGTATGTGTACGTTTCTTTAGAAGTAAGTGTAGTGGTATGTGTATAGCTGTATATGCAAGTAAATAGATGTTTATTTGCATGTGTGAGTATGTGTGTGAGTAACTCTATGTATGAGTGTAGGTGTGTAACAGGATGTATAGGTGTGTGAGTAGATATGATGACTGAGTACATATATGAGTGACTATATAGAAGTGTTGATAAATGAGTGGATGCGTATGTAGATTTTGGAATTACTGAATAGGTTGTTCTAACTGGTATTGGTATCTCTATAGTATTGAAAACTTTAGTTTGTATTTTTCAATGTGTATATCAAAGTTTATATTAGGATAAGAGGAGGTCTGCCACTCTTACACAAGGATGATGTCATCAGTGATGTCATCAGTGATGTCATTTGAGATGTCATCAGTGATGTCATGAGTGATGTAATATGTGACGTCATCAGCAGTGGATTGCGGGCGCGCGAGTTATAGTTAGCTGAACTAACTATAACGGGGTAATTTCAATGGTTTTGTACGAGTGAAATGTCCAGCTAACTATAACATGTATGAAACCTATGGTTTTTTCAGTGAATATATATAAATATATATATATATATATATATATATATATATACTTATTGCTCTAGCGGATGGCTCTTCGGTCAGTGTACTGTAACATAAATACTTCTCTAACTCACAGGAGTGAGATGACTCTGTCTCTAGGATTCAAGTATGCCAGTTTTTCTTGTAAATGCCCTGAACTTGTCTTTCATCTCACAGAATTGTCTATGACGTATAAATGTTCAACATATCTCCTTATATGCCTTGACCAGCTATGAAAATGGCCTACCTTAGGGCTGACATATGTATTTGAAAAGAAAGGTTTAGGCCTGGAAAAAGCTTTAATTTGCCAGGTCAATATGGCAGCCTAATAGTGGCAGGCCTGAGACATGCTTTAAAGGCCACCTTAGGGTGGCACAATGAGTGCTAAAAGCACAGCAATAGCATTTAATTTATTTATTTTATTGATTTATCTGTATGTTTTGTATAGCGACTGCATCACCCCAGAAGGGGTATCTCTGCACTATGGATGTGCAGCAGTATGCCGAAAGAGGAAACAGCTTAGAATAGCACCGTTTTGAGTAGCCTTCTAAATTGTAGGTGAGCAGGGCATTGTCGCAGGTGTGTGGGGAGCTGGTTTCAATAGAGGGGGGCAAGATGAGAGAAAGCTTTCCCACCCATCCTTGATTTTTTGAACCGAGGAACAAGGAGAAGAGATTTAGTTCCTAATCGCAGAGACCTTGCAGGAATATAGTAGTTGAATTTCCCTGCAAGATAAATGGGGCCTTTGCCATTCAAGGCCTTGTGGACAATGCAACAGATTTTAAACTTGATTTGCTTGCATACCGGGAGCCAGTGAAGCTGTTGAAGGAGGTGAAGAGAGGCCGTTCTCGGAGGGGCATTTGAGACTAGGCATGCCACTCTGTTTTGGACTACTTGCAGTCTGCTCAATGAGGACTCATTAGCTGAGACCAAGAGGGAGCCGCAGTAGTCTAGGCAGCTTAGTACCAATGCCTGGATGAGAGACTTCCATGTAGATAAGGGGAGAAAAAGAAAGACTTCCCGTAACAGTCCAAGCACATGGAAGCAGGAGCCAGCAGTGTGGGCTGCATGTTCTTTCAAGGTCAGTGCCTGGTCTAGGCGTATGCCAAGATTCTTGACAACGGTCGGGTAAAAGGGAGTCACCTAGACCCACAGGCCACCAGTCAGGTGATTACAGCAGTGGTGCGTCTCCGAATAGCATGACCTTGGTCTTCCCTGCGTTAAGCTCAAGGAAATTGCTCCTCATCCAGTTTGATATGGTTGCCATCCCTTCTGAGAAGGTGGACTGGGCTGTAAGAGTGGATTTATTGAACGAAAATAAAAGCTGAGTATCATCAGCGTATGAAATGGGTGTGAAGTCCAGTGTCCTAAGTAGGTGTGCCAGGGGGGTGACATATATGTTGAACAAAGTAGGGATCAGACAGAATCCCTGGCGACATCCCTTGGTCAGCTCCGTGGTCTTCAAACGAAATGTACCTATGTTAACTGCCGGGAATGGAGGGAGATAAAGCTCACCATCCACTGAAAAGCCAATTATCCGAGTCCAATTTCCTTCAATCTCCTGAGCAAGATCTGGTGGGAGACCGTGTCAAATGCGGCCGAGAGGTCAAGCAGCATGATTAATATTGATTGTCCGTTGTCCAGGGACAGCCTGATGTTGTCCGTGACAGCTATCAGGGCTGACTCAGCGCTATGCTTAGGCCTGAATCCAATTTGAGAAGGATCAAGGCTTCCGATAAATTCAACATGGTCAGACAGGTGTTTGTTACTGTGCTTTTCCAGTAGTTTGCTCAGGAGGGGTAGAAGAGACATAGATCAGGAGTTAGACAACTCATCCATAGAGGCCTTTGTGTTCTTGCAGATGGGAATGACCTGTGCCGCCTTCCATTCACTGGGAAGATACCCCCCTCTTTTTGAGAGATTAAGAAATGAACAGATGGATGCAGAAAGGTGTTTGGAAAGTAGGGAAGAGATTTTGGCTGAAATAATGTCCAGGGGATAACCTGATTTTTCTGCAAGTAGTAGTAGTAATTTACAGGCCATGGGTACAGGTAGTACCGTTTACGGGGGACTGACATGTAAATTAAATGTGCCAATTAGATGTTGTCTAAATATTTGAAGGAGAGAAGCACTTTAGCACTGGTTGGCACCAATTCAGCAAAACAGGATGAGTGAAGGCAAAAAGGTTTGAGGGAATACCAAGCTAAGGATGACAGGTCTAACTCTTTCTCACCCTGTCGGTCTTTCGATTGCATTTACACTAGTTTTATTTGCCCTATTCACTTCTATATTAGAACTATTCAACTTGGAAAGGTAATTCATATTAATTCATATATAAAAAAGACGATAAATTATTAAATATTTTGAAAAAATTATGGTGAATATAGATATGAGTTTGAACATCATGATTACATTACAAATATTGCCAATGAGCTGCTAACCTTAAAGCTTTTCAGTGCAGTTCATTTTCCAGGGATGCACAATATCGTTTTTTATATATTAAATGAATATGAATGCCTATGATCAAAAATTAATGTCTGAGCACGAGATCATTACTTAATTATAAAACTATGTTAATGTGCACAGGGAAGGCAAATTGTTCAGAGTAATTGGAGCCGTACATGTGAAATCACATTTCAATTTCAAAAACCTTCATCATTGCGGATGTTTACTGTTATAGGCAAGTCTGTATGTTTTGAGGTCAATCAGGTATGCCCAAATATATCAATACTATTTGAAATATATTCTGTTGCATTTTGCATTATGCAATGCTTCCCATTAAAATGCTACCGAATGCTGCATAAACATATTTAATTTTCAGCATAATTTATATGTAACATTGTTATATCATGTGGGAATGTAATGCATGGAAAGCATGTTCCAGCTGTGAAATTCTAAGTAAATTATGTTATTCGTCTCTTGAGGAGGTGGGACAATCTGATGTTTACTACAGTCGTAGAGAACAAAGACTAAAAATTCCTCCTCCAAGGTAATTTCAAATATGCTGCATTTATATATTGCAATATTCAGCAAATGTATTTTGTCTTCAATTTTTTTTTCATGTTAGATTTTTTGTGCAGTCTTTGTAGGAAAGTAGAACCTTTTTAAATAACACTGTATGTGATATTGCAACTTAAATAAGATAAGTGCATCATGCGATCTTAGCACAAAAGCAATTCATATTCATGTCAAAACTGTAAGGTAATTGAAGTCACTGATGCTGCATAAAGTATACAAAAAATAATAAGGAAATTAGGAAGAGTTTTAGACTGTGTAATTAAAAATGTATTATACTAACCCAACTAAAATATAATAATTGTGTAAAGTTTTATTTTCAGCGCTAATTATAGGCTTAAACATACATAGGAACAGACATGCACACATAACCAACTTGACATTACTTAAATTAATATTCTTAGTCACTCTATAGCCCGGAGCATCATTGAGCTTAAACTCTTCTTATTTTGATTTTAACAATACACAAAGAAAAAGAAACTGCTTTATACAAATCTCAGTTTCATAGTCATACTATTTAGATAAAAAATTTGATAATATTATCTTATATATTCGTGGCACCAACATGCATAGCATATTTTTCCTAAATTAATATCCATAGCGAGCCATATGAGAGGTCAGAGGGACGTGCAAGGAAATTGAAATTGAGGGACATCTAAAACAGTGATGTGCATCAGGGACCAGAAAATAATATCCAGTACAGTGTCCATCACAAACGAGGGAGGAATATTTTCAACATAAAGGAGGCTATCATTTGTGATATTAATAAAAATAAAAAAGAATGAAATCCTGGACAGGAGTTCAGACAAGTATCGTCAGAGGCATTGTTCTTATACTTAGTACATAATATAAATGTAAATATCATATGGGGCTTATAATGTTATATAGGACCCTCGGTGTGTAGCATGATCTGTTCAAATAATCAAAGATTGAGTTAATTCCTGTAGTTAATGAACACCTACCATGTCTGCTGACAGCAACATTTCCAAACCTTTCTGGAAAGGGCCATCCCCTAAACCAACCTCCAAGTGCTCAGATAGTGGTTGTGTGAAAGTTAACATGTTTGCCTGATCTCCCCATTTTTTGACTGATGGTGGTGGTTACTCTGAAAGTGCCCTGGGCTCTGCTATGCAGGCCCAGTGCTCTGTCCTCTAAAATGAATATGGTATTTGGTATAATTCTAATTGGCCAAGGCAACCTACCTCTAAGTTCATAGTATATGCTAGGGCATGTCCTTTTAGAGACCCCAGTGGACTTATTGCGCTTAAGTGTGCACTTATTGCACTTAAGTGTTCACTGCTGTGGTGTCTGATGTCATTTTAAAGCCAGGCCTGCCTTGCAGGCTGGTTTTAAAATAACACTATGTCCGAATTTGACTATGGAATTTAAAATACATTGTAAGCCTCAAATATCATTGTATAACTATATATCCATCCCTTTTGTCTGCCCTAGATGCCCCAAATGTAGGGTGCATAATTATAAGATGTTTTACATGCCTTCATAAGGAATAACAGCCAAAGACATGTTCCCCATTTTAGTGAAGGTTGTCCTATACGCTAACATGGGGAAGGCTTTATTAAACTTAGTAAAGTCTATCTTTGCTTTGGAGCAAGTAGGTAATATCATTCAAAGTATCAAATGAATAGTCACGTTAAATCCAACAACTTGCTACGGTTAGATTTAATGCAGCTATTATAGGAAGGTAGTTAAATAACTTACTTACCTGGAGTTACCTAAAGAAGTCATGTTGCAGCCCCTCCTCATTGGCCAGCATTTGACAACTTGAGCCAAGCTGCTCCCTGACAAGGTTTAAAGAGGACTGGAGCCTAAACAATACATTCATTTGATGGGCGAAGCGTTAGTTCCTGGAGCAACCAGGTAGAGGAAAGGGGCTGGGGATATAAGCTGGACTTCAAAGGTAGGAGAACAGGTGTCACATGAACCAGGCCAGTTCCCACTTCTTTGTTCCCAGTCAGATGGGAGTCCCCCTAATTAGATTAGGAGAAGGGCTTGAAGGGGAGTGCAGTGACCTGTTAGTCACACCTCTGGCTTAGGGTACAAAGATATTCACACAATTTTGATGTTTGTGAGTGCAGTGCATTTTGGGTCAAACAAATGCCACACTTAGCAGAAAGTAGTCATAGCAGAGGGAAATAACTTTACCCCTACTGGTTGGGGTGTCCCCCACCTGCCAGCCCAGAATGGAGGATAAATATTGGAGAACTGCAAGAGCTCCTCGGAACAGTGCCTGAAACAAAACTAGAAGCAAGACTGCCCTGCTAGACCCTTGGACTGCATCATAGAAGGCTTGCACGCAATAGGACTGCACCTGTGCACTTTCAAGGCTTCACAAAGAAAGGACTGTACCTGACTCAAAAGAAAATGAGTAGACTCTGTGATTAAAAACGGTACAACAGAGCTGGAAGATGTCATCTGCAAACCCAAATAAATGATCATCCCAGCTTACCAGTTGCAACTGAATTTTTCCTGGACTGTGCGGGTGCTTTGTGTGAAATTGAGTCCTAGCCCCCAAGAGGCAATCCAGACTCTCTGAACCCTTGGACTGAGCTAGTGGACACTTGTTTTCCCAAAAGAACCAAGAAACTGCAAGATGTGCAAACAAAGACACTTTCTGGTAAGTTTTGCAGAAAAGCTCAAGGAGGAGACTTTTTTGATGTTGTGAGTCAAGCCTTGATGGTCAACTCACAAAGGGCCTCATGTAGGTAAATAAATTTTACCGGTTCTTAAATACCGAGCCGGACCGAATCGGTAAATTAGAATCGGAAAGTTATATGTAGGTAAAAATTCGGTAACAGTTACCGATTCGGTAACATTCGGTAATCACGAATCGGAATTCACCGAATCGGTAAATACCGAGGTGGTATTTACCGAATCGGAAAATACCGAGGTGGTATTTACCGAATCGGAAAATACCGAGGTGGTATTTACCGAATCGGAAAATACCGAATCGGTATGTACGGATTCGGTAAATAAAATCACATGACTTGACGAAAAAGCTAATCCTGTGCAACGACAGCCCACCCAACCAGGAAGTGCCCACACCCAGGCAGGTGTACATAATTAGCCGAAGTGGCCACACCCAGGCAGGTGTACATAATTAGCCGACCCTGGAGAGGCTTGGAGTGCAGAGGAGAGGCAGGGAGCCGTTGCATGTGCGAGCGGGTAAACGAACAGCATGTCCAGCCAGAGAACACAGAGAGACGGAGGGGAAAGGAGGAGGAAGCTGAAATTTAGCCCCAAGGAACTCCAGGTGCTGGTGGAGGAGGTGGTGAAGCAGCACCAGAAGCTGTTCGGAAGGCAATCCCTGCAAGTGCCTGAGGCTGAAAAGCGCAACATATGGCTGGCCATCCAGGCGCAGGTCAATGCTGTGGGAGTGACCCACAGGGACATTGAGGTCCTCAAAAAGCGCTGGTATGACCTGAGGATTGTAACCAAGAGGAAGATGGGCGACATCCAGAAGGAGGCCAGCCAGACCGGAGGTGGAACCAACAGGGCACCTGCCCTCACCGAACTGGAGGAGCTGGTGGCGGCCACAATCGAGCAGGAGAGCGTCGTGGGTCTTGGGGACGCCGACAGCTCTGCCAGAGCCGCAACACACCAAGGTAAGACGAAAGCACAGCAATGTAGCCCCCCCTACCCCTATCCCACATCCCCCATTGTGAAACGAGAATCACACTGCAGTCCACACGTGTCAGTGCAGACAGGCAATGCATTCCGGGAGATGTAGTCAGGGCAACACTAACCATGACGTAAATGTTACAGGGCAACAAGGCATGTCACGCACTCGAGGCACAAGGAGACAGAGGACATATTGGCATGTGAAATGATGTATTGTGACGCTTGCAATGCAGCCCTTCGGGGACACTGAGCCAATGTTGTATTTCTGTCCACAGATGTGACATCATGCAGGACAGGGCATGCTGCAGGAGAGACGGCACACCGGCCACAAATATCACCTCTAGCCAGCACAAGTTCAGACCAGGGAGCAGGCCCACTGGCAGCCGCACCACCAACACAGCCAGCCTCGCCGCACCCAGAGCCAGCATCACCTCACCGAGAGCCAGCATCACCACAACCAGAGCCAGCATCGCCACTCATGTTCGAATCACCGGCCACATCTCCGCTTGCAGGTGTGAGAATGAGGAGGCGTCCAGCAGCCAGGCTACGAGCCTTAGACACCTCGTCAGACGACAGCATGGGCCCAGAAGACCGCACCGGGCCCCAGGAAGGGAGCCATGCCACTGTGCCCCACACCTCACAGGCAGCACAGACGGGAGCAAGAGGGCGCCGCAGGTCGCGTGTCCAGAGTCCACCAGCACCCACTGACGGCCATGGTGTCTTCTTGGGGCTCGAGGGCCAAATGTTGAAGCAACAGCGCCTGCAATCAAAGGCAGTTATGTCAGTCCAGAGGCACATGCGGGTGATGAAGACAACATTAGTCAACATGGACAATAACATTAGCGGCATGGCTGCGGGCATTCGGGACATGTCCCAGTCAATCCAGCAGTTGTGCAGCAAATTAGATGCTGACATCGAAGCACGGCGCCGGGAACGCCAGAGAAGGGACACTACCAGCAGGGCACTCAACCGTCTGGCAACTGCGACTTCTCTACTGTGCCGGCGCTCTGTGACGATGCAGGAGGGCCTAACACAGTGCTGCAGCGACCTGTCTCGGGGGATGGTGCAGGTGACAAGTGCACTAGGGGTGCTATTGACTAGTCAGGCGTCGACAACTGCTGCAGGGGATGCTGCGGAGAGCATCGACACCAGCAGCAGCATCACACCCCCCGTCCCAGAAGCATGCAGGAGCAGCAGGCGGCTTGGGGTTGGCTCTAGTGAGGATGCACAGGCCGTGCAATCCACCACTGCAGCGCGTATGCGCAAACATTGATGTAGCCCTGCTTAGCCACTTCCCATTGGGTGACGTAACCCTGGACATACTCCTTGTATAGATGGTATATTGCCAGATTGGCCTGTTCATGTGTTCATGGCGTGGTGCCACATTAAAACTACGTCATGACTTCTCACAACTCGCTGTGTCCCCTCACTTACTCAGAAATAGTTGCATGTGATCTCTGCCCGTCTCTCTCTCCCATCAATTGCAGTTGGCACTCTAGCTGCGTTGCCCTCTGGCTGGCCTGACTCATCCTCGTTGTCCTCAAAATATGTCAGTTCCACATCTGTCCCTTTTTTCGTGGCAAGGTTGTGCAGCATTGCACAAGTGGCAATAATCTTGCAGCAGGTGATGGGTTTGTACTGGCGTGCGCCTCCGCTCTTGTGCAGGCAGCGGAACCTGCTCTTCAGTAGTCCAAACGTGCGCTCCACCACATTGCGTGTTGTTTTGTGTGCCACGTTGTATCGTCTCTCACTCTGGGTTGCTGGGTGTAGGTAGGGAGTGAGGATGAATGAACGGCATGCATATGCACTGTCGCCTGGATGAGTAACAGGGAACCATCAGTAACATGCCTCTATACACTATGATTTGCAGGTTTCAAGGGGCGTCACTGTTACTTACCTAGCAGGTATCCCTCTCCGAATTCTCCGGCACTCAGTCGTGTGTAGATCCCACTATTCTGGAAGATGTAAGAGTCGTGGGTGCTCCCAGGAAACTTTGCAACAATATCTGTGATGATGTTCCCTGCATCACAGATCACCTGCACATTGATGGAGTGGGTGGACTTCCTGTTCCTGTAGATGTGCTCTGTGTCAGCTGGTGGACAGATTGGGATGTGTGTACCATCAATACAGCCGATGACATGGGGGAACTGTGCCATGTGATAAAAGTCTGTTTTTGTTTTCTGCAGTGCAGCCTGTGTGTTTGGGAAGCTTATGTAGTGGTGCATTCTCTGCATCATGGCATCCAGGAACTTCCTGAAGAAACGTGACAGGCAACTCTGGGATACCCCACCCACCGCAGCTATCACCACCTGATAACTGCCGGATGCCAACAGATGTAGGCTGCAGAGCACCTGCACATGTGGGGGTATGGCGTGCGCCCTTCTTATTGGATGGTCCAGGTGTGGGTGTAGGTCCCTGATTAAGTCCATGATGGTTTCGGGGTGTAGCCTGTACCTCTCATGTATCTCTGCATCAGTCAGCTGGAATAGTGTGATGCGCTGTCTGTGGATTTGTTCCTCCCGTCGCCACACCCTCAGTCCTGCTGCCTGTAGACGTAGGCGCCTTGCAATGACGTACATAGCGGCCATGTTGTCCACGCTGTTGCATTTTGGGATTGCTTATGTGCACTGTTGATGGTTACCACCTGCTTTCAATCCGTGTTAATTACCGACTCTTATTTACCGATTTTCCTGGATTTCTTAATTACCGAGTGCTCCTACATGTCATTTTAATTTTTACCACTTCATATTTACCACTTCATATTTACCGATTCGTTAAGTATGTATTCGGTAAATCTGATTCGGTATTTTAGAATTCGGTAAATATGATTCGGTATTTACCGCCTCATATTTACCGAAAAGTGGTTTTTGGACTCCTACATCTCACTTGTCTGAATACCGGTCGGTAACGGCATATTTACCGAAATTCGGCCATTACCGACCGGTATTTGGCTACCTACATGAGGCCCAATATGTCTTGTCCATGCTGGTTTATCCCACTGAAAGCTCCGGGGCTCCTCACCATTAACCTTGAGGACAAAGACTTCCAGAGAGTCACCAAGGCATCATGCTGTAGCAGGCCACCATTGAGAAATCAAAAACAATAAGGTCCTGATTTAGATGTTGGCAGGACTGCGACTGAGTGGGCTTTTTTGGAGGTCTTCATGCCTGCGTACTGGGCGGTCTGCATGCCTGATTTAGATGCTGCATTGCAATGTGTAAGACGGCCACCAGACCCCCATCAGCTCTGCCAGAACTTCGCTCCCTGCCCCTTTGACGGGATAATCTGTAGGAGGCTGCGGCTGGACTCCAGCCAAGATTATTTCTGTTGGTATTTGGTTCCAGCTTATTTTAGAGGGAATTTCAACAGATATCCCTCCTACTTTGAGTCAGTAGAAATGGAAAAATAGGGGTGAAAACTCACCTGTTTTTGGGGTTCAAGTTGTGGTTTTCTCCACTTCTCCTTCATCTCACCATCTCAAGGCTCACCCCCCATCAGTACTCTGCCAACAGGACACCACCAGGACAATGGGAACATCCAGATCTGCACAGCGGGACCCCGCTTTCAGGACAGCAACAGCGGGCGGTTCACCAGCACAAAAGACTGCAGACTAGGGGGTCTTCTGTCTATCGTGTATAGATCCAGGTAGGGTGGGCTGACTGCAATCAGCTCAGAGGTGTTTCAGAGACCTCCACGGTGGTGGGCTAACAGTCAGACTGTGAAGATCTAAATCTTGCACTAAGTCTGAAGGGACAATTTCAACCGGGACCAAGAACTCAGCCTATTCGACTCATGCTCTAACGTGGTCAGCCTAAAACCTTGATTTTGTCCTGGTCCCACTTGACCAGATGCCCATTAGTCGCACATTACATTTTTGGGCACTAAAATGCACAATTTTTATGTAATTTTTTCAATTCATATCTCTGGTTCCCTACATTGGAGTGTTGTCATTTTAAAGATAAAAATATTCTCTACTTTTATAAACTGGTGTTGGAGTTTTACAGTGTTGTGTCTTTTAGTTATTAATTTTTCTTGATGATATTACACATACCTGTCTCCTAAGTTAAGCCTGACAGCTTGTTTGCCACACTACCAAGGGTTGAGCAAGGATTAATTTATTGAGACTTGGTTGGACCTATTAGTAATTGTGGTTTTAATATTAGCTGAAGGTGAATACCCTACCCTATGAATAATCCACTTTCCTACTGGAGTATATTATACCTAATAATAATAATTTCCGAGGGAAAGTCTTCCAGAAACTGGCATCAGCTTCGCTCAGACTTTGGTAGGCGAATCACCACATTGTCAATACTGTTCAAGTGTTAGAAAGCACCGCCAATAGTCACACATGGCAAAGTGTAAGCTGCATTAGTCTGTCAGATGCCAGGGGCTTCCCTTTGTTATTGTCAAAATGCATTTCAGGGGACTATTTCAATGTCATTTTAGCTTTCTTAACCAGTCATCAGACCGTTTCAATGTATTTGCCTGGTCTGGGCATCTCAGACGCCAGAACAGTGATTAGCGAACCTGTTGTTTGTTGATCTCTTTCCACAGTTAGTGCGAAGTTGCACATTGTGGGTTGGCCCATGAAAGCAGGCACGTTCCACTCATTACTAAGCACCACAGGTTTCCCTAATGCTGCTGCCTTAACCCCTTCCCACCCTCTGCTGCCCACCTGGTAACTTTCACTGCTCGCTTGCATTGGCACTGTATTCTCAGATTGACTTGTACACCACTGGTCATGTTTGTTCTAGATTCACCTCTCCTATATATTATGGTCCTGATGAATTGCCACCAGACCCATTAGGGTCTTCTTTAGGCAAGAAACAGGTCGACCCTATGCAACACACAGACCCTGTAGGACCATTATTTCCAAACAGGGCTCTTAGTTTTTAGTTAGGCTATGTAGTTGCTTATTTCCTACTATATGTGTTGTGCTGTCTTCGTTTGTCCACTTGTACGTTTTTTGCAGTAACACCAATTCTTTCCTTGGCACACCTATGGCTCCCTAATGAAATTAATAGTGGAGCAGGTATGTATTTCGGCCCTGTAGCTCACTTGAACATCCTCAAATGAATTAATAATTTGGAGTGAGCATATATTGAACCTAGGCACCGACCACTTGAGGTTGACCCTCAAAAACCTTGATGGATCCTCAGAACATGATAACATAATTTGTTGTCCACTGCACGCTGACGTCACTTAGTCACACGGGACTTTCCTGGCCAATTCTCAATCGTACATTTTGTTTTAAAAACACGCTAAGGCACTTCACGAGGGAAAGCTAAACCCACCCCCTTTGTCCCTTGCTTGTCGCACAGTGAGACCCTGATGGGCTCACACTACTAAACAAATACCATGAGGGAGTTCTCCCCCCTCTAACACAATTTTTCCTATTTTATCCCTTTTTTCAGGTCTCAGTACACTAGGCTATTGTACCTGGTGCTCAACAGCAGGCAGGTTACTACCCCACCATACAATAGCAAGAACCAGCCTAGTGGTAGTGCAAGAGTAACCTCTCCTATATATCACAGTCCTGATGAATTGCCACCACACCCATTAGGGGCTTCTTAAGGCAAGAAATATGTCAACCCCATGCACCACACAGACCCTGTTGGACCATTATTTCCAGTGTTCTTAGTTTTTAGTTAGGCTAGTGCACCCTAGGAATACAACTTTTGAAAAGGGCAGCTCTGTACCTATTTTAAACTACACTGCACACTCACAACACTACCCGTCCACAAACCCCACCACACCCAAAGGCTTCATCAACAAAAGATCTCCACCAAAGAGCCCCTTGGTGGGGGACCGTCGGGTATTGCAGCGCCAGCCCAATGAGGAGCAGGCCCAATGATGAAGCATGACATCCTCCACGGTGTGTGTGGGCACTTCTTATCAGACCTGAACTCTCCCACACACTTAGGAACTGCATACTGGCGTTTTTTCATGTTTGGGATTATTGACACTTGGTCCGGTTTGTGCTAGCTTGTGCTGATAAAGTTGTGCTGCTTTAATTTGTTCTGATTATTTTAAAATTATTTGATTACGTCAACTCATTCACGTGCTGTTTCACTGTACTTTTTCATTCTCGCCGCTTGATTCTTTTTCCTGCTGGTTACCACTCCTATGCCTCTTGCATCCCAGCGCTTCTCGCCCCTCCCAGAACCTACTTCATGGTGACCCTAGCATGGCTCCATTGAGTAGGTTCCAGACACATTTCACTCGTTGGTATGCACTACAGGTCTTCCAGACGCTGCTACCTTCTCAGATTGAATCATACATTGCTGGATGTGTTTGTTTTGGATTAGTACCCCTAGCTTTGGTTTGGTTTGTGCTTGTTTGTGCTGATAAAGTTGTGCTGCTTTAACTTGCGCTGATTATTTTAGAATGATTTGTATAATTCAACTGATTAGCACACCTGTTTGGCTGTACTGTTCCTGCCTATCCACTTGCTCTTTTTTATGCTGTTTACCACTTTCACACCTCCCACCACCGAGTGCTCCTCCCCCCTCCCAGGACCTACTTAATGGAGCCTGCAGTGCTGCCACACATTGTGGAACCATGCCCAGTGCCAGGACCTGTGGCCCACTGGACACCCACAGGTACTCCTCTGCTGATCTCCAAACAGTGATCCCCAAGCCCTGGACGCAGCAAATATTGCTGCCTTGCATCTCCTCATTCCACAGTAGAACCATTCCACTGCCACCGCTGTCTCTTCATCTGCAACATAGGACCCTGCCCTCACAGAAACCCACGATTTCACACCATCCCCATTTGCTGGAAGTTTGGGCAGATCAGATATTATTGATGAACACTTACCTTGGGGTCTGGGAATCTGGCTTTCATCTGCTTCCTGGTTTACATGTTTTAACAACAGTGAACAGCTGTCTCTATTGGCTGCACTTTGGAAAAAACATCAAGTTTAAGTACCCAGAGCGAAGTGCATGAGGTGCATTACTAGCTGTGCATATGAGACTGGGCTGTTGTCCCCATCCCATGTGGGCGGGGTAAATAATAGGAATAAGACAGACAGCTACAACGGGATACTATGCACAAGAGAAAGTGAAGGGCTGAGAATCTCCTACTGCCTGATGACTGGCTTAATCTGGTTTCCGTTAGGCCATCTAGACCCAAGCCAAGGAGCACATCTTTCATTTGTAAAAACTCTGTCAACATTTCATGATGGTGTCTGCTTTGGCAGTACTGACACTGAACACACACAGCATGTGTGATCAGGTTCCTAACAGGAGCAATGTTCTAGAAGCTTTCCTGGTCCATAGCATGGGGGATTCAAAATGTGGTGCACTTTGGACATTTAAATGTGACGTTTGGCTGTATGTGATAAGTACAGATTTTAGCTGTGCTACATACATCCAAGTGCTTCACTCTGCATGATAACAGAACACAGACTGCAATATCTACTGTTTCTTTGTACTTGAATATTGTCTATTATTGCCACCCAACATGCAAATTATCAACCACATGAATTTGAAAGCCTCTGTGCATCTTGTCCATAACCTATGATCTGTACATGGGGAGTTGAACTCCCTAGATGACTGTCACACTTTTCACTCTGTCTTGTGCACTGCAACAAGCCTACCTCACAAGCACACAAAGCTCCCACACAACTCCGTTTGAAAGTAACAAAAGAGATTGCTATAAATCTGCAACTGAATACAGCATGCCCTCAAAAAACTATTCCTCTCGGGTTAGCATAGCACATTTTAGCGCTGGTGTCCACATCAGTGCACTGACATGCTAAGTCACACATTATGACTCAAATGGTGCACTGCAGTAGCTCAAAGCACAGTTGCAGGTTTTTAGTTAGCAGCTTGCTAAACGTCTGAGTGTATTAGCTGGGCCCATGTTTAGATGTGAGTGAAAACACAAGATATGGACAGTGGACCAAACACAAACAAATGCAGCACCAATCACAAAGAATCTCCTATATATTCAGGATGCTAAACTGTCTTGTGTGCAGGCTTCCAAATGTACCCCCTGTCCAAGAGCACCCCCCTTCACAAGGGTATATACAATAAAAATACTAGATCGGAGCTGCACCACTATTCAGCAAACAAGTCCATGTAGAAAGTCATCGCTCAACGAAGCAAGGTGTGAAGTATTTTCTTCTTTATTTTTCAATAGTGGTGCAGCACTGAGCTAGTATTTTTTTTAGATGTGAGTGGTTTGCTATGGTGATCTCAGTTTCAGCCTGGCTAAGCAGATAACTAATTTTCTTAAAATTCAGTAACATACAACTGCCTCTGGGCCCAAGTCAGTCCTGCTCTCTTCACATGGTTACGTAGAGAATGTTTATTGCAACCTCATTCCTCCTGTAGCTAGTCCCCTATGCTAACTGCTCAGTGAAGAAGTACTTTGTGAATGCCATGCATGGTTTTACTCCACATGGTCGAATTTGTCCACCAAACTCCCCACATGCCATGTCCCGCCTCAGGTTAGCCCCACCCCTGAGCTCAAATCACCCGCCCCCACACCTCTATGGTCATATGTGCAGCCCCCATGATACTCCAGACTGTGCGTTTCGGCAATAGAGAAATGTTTGCTAGTACCCCTGTTCTAGCAGCTAAAGAGGCAAGCTTTCTTTGAACACCTTAAAGTGTTTAATACTATGACGGTCAACTCTGAGAGCCTTCCCATCAGTGAAATTGTCAATGAGCGGTTGTATCTCAGTTCAAGCAAGCAAGCCTAATGTCATGTAAGATTCAGATTTCTCAGTAGTGCAAAGTAGTTACATAGAATAAACCTTTGTATTATGACAAAGGAAGGTTTTAAGGATATGGTAATTGCCAATTGCAGTTTCATCTAAGCACAGTTGTAGTGGCTGAATGACAGCCCTTGGCTGAGCTCTCTTCTGCAACCAATATAGGGCCATGCTAAATCATTAACCCTCTACACACTGTGTGTTTGTTGGACAGCATAACCATCAGCAATTTGCAAGACTGATTCCCAGCATACCATCCAGATATGTTGGCCTAAGTCCTGCTAACTCACAGTACACCATCTGTACAACTAACCTGGCAAGGTAACAAATGGATTGTGCAACCTGAAAAAATTACAACCCTGACTCGCCAAGGAAATCATGGTAACAGATCTAGAACCCTTTTGCCTAGTTACTTATGCATACCCAAAGAGATACATACAAAATACACATTAAAGCATTTCAATATTTATTGAAGCATTGTGATTCTTGAATAAAATACTTGTGCTGCAATAATCAATAGAAGGATGGCAAATAATGGGATTAGCATTATGACAATGGTGAAAAAGATAAACAGTTCAACCATTTTGCTTATTACAGATTATACATTCTTGCACACAAGTACCATAATATATTGTACTCCTATCTAGCACTACCTAATCTATCATGTGTAGGGTGAGTTAATCTTCCAGATTCCTGGATGATGTAATCAAGCTGCCCGTCATTGTGTAGACTAGGGGTGGGCGGAATTTGCGAAATCCACTTTCGCAAATTATCGCGAAAATGTTAAAAATTATCGCAAACACGCGGAAATATCGCGAAGATGTGGAAGTTTTTTTCCCGCATGTTCGTGAGATTTTCTGCATGGTTGCGGCTCGCCGACTTACCCATGTGGTTGCTCGCGGGTGCGGCCATCTTGTTTTCAGTTGTCTCACGGTGCATGATCGCAAGAAGAAAGACGTGATCGCGCGACACATGACATCACTGCGGGCGCGAACTGTCGCGAGACAGCGCAAATGGCTAAAAACAATACAACATCTCATGGAGAACGCGACCAGATCAAGAAAACTTGTCGGCGAACGCAGGGATTCAGGTAAGGGGATCGCGCGCGCGCGAGAATGTATTATTTTTACAGCGCGAGCAAGAAACAAATTATCGCCAAGCTGCGGAATGCGGAAATTTTGACATTATAGCAATTTCCGCGAACGGAACGAAATTTTAGCCCAGGCCTAGAGTAGACCCGAACATCATCCCTCACATGAGGTAAAAAGAATCAGCTGAGCTGGAATTCCAGCAGGGATCTACCTCTTAGTGCCAGCAAAATGCTCCTCTGTCTAAACAAAGGCTTGATGTCATACAACAAACAACATCCTCAATATTACAACGCTGAAACCCCAGATAGGCCACTATTGTTTATTATATTGTGATAGCTCTGTTGTCAAAACAAATAACAACATCATGCATGCTGAACTTAGCTCTTAGCTCAAGGTATTTTGATAGAGTGCCCATGAAGTGGTATTGTAAGCAAAACCAAGTTCGAGGAATATTATCCTACATGTTCTCTCAAATTAACGTGTGTCAAATGTCATCGTGTTTAGGGAGAGAAGGCAACTTAAAGATGTGAGCCTGTAAAATGGTGTGTCACGTGGTTTTAGGCCACTCCCTATTTACAGTGCTAAGTTAGCTCAATCACGTTAGCTGTTGGAAAAATATCTTGTTGCTTTTGCTGCCTTTGCACCCGACACTGTTGTTACATGTTATTCATTTGAGAAATGCAGACTCGTCTCAAGTGAATGTTATTTATACATCCTTAACAGTTGCTAGTGCCCTTGGTCTGTACATCGAGTAAAGAACTGTTCTAGGAAACTAGACGGTGCCGGCTGATTATGTTCAGGGTGATCGTACCACTGTTTAGTCACAACATGCACGCAGCCGCAAATACCAGAATGTCGTGGGCTTTAATATCACAGCGCAGCATATTGTTAGGGCATTCGATAGAAGAGCTGTTGCAGAGAACACTGAGCTGATCCTGTGATGTGATACACCAAAGCTGATCTATACGGTATGGGGTCCCCTATGCAAGCCTATGAGACCTTCTAATAGTGTAATAATATATTATTAGTTGCTAGAGAAAGGAGGGTGGTTGTTTTCCACTGTCATTAGTAATATGATCGCTCCTTTCATTTTCTATGGTATTGTAACAATGCTAATGGTAATGATCTTAACCATTTGTCTGCTTATGTTAGCCAAAGTACTGTATAACAGGACTCGAGGTTTATGAATAAATTCTTTAAACTTTACTGTGTCTTAGTTATTCTGTTGTGGACTAATATATATGTGCAAACGGGTATTTCGGGTTCCCACCATTCCTGAGAATAACTAAGTCGCATGTTCTGGGTTGTCTATACATTGGGACCGCCGAGCTAAATCTCGGATAACGAATGTGACACTAAGCTAGTCGGATAAGGGGTTCTTAGTTCTGAGGGGAGTTTCTGGTACACCACAATTCTCTAAGGTTCTGGTTTCCTGCGCATAGTTCTGTGCATACGCAGAATCCCTACAACATGGCGCACCTAACGTTTGGTCTTAATATCTGAGATGCCTTAGTAGTGCTTTTTATTAGTCCATAACGCCCTCACTCTGGTTTCCGGATAACGGGAGTGACTGTTTAACCTACCTAGGTTTTAGGCTATAGGTTCTTTCAAGCTTGATAATAAAAAAGGTTACACTAATCTAAGCCCAAGTGCTACTAAAGATCTCGTTGTATCTTCTTTTTCGTCCTGATGGCGGTAGAAATTCCCGCTCATAGTAGGCTGTCTCTACGTGCTCATTTGAGGACGTACGGGGTGCCTGATGAGGGGATGGCAGTAGTGTTTGTCGTGAGTGCAAGTGCCACTTACCCTTATGAGTTGTTTTACTCTTGGGTTACCTTTGAGGCTGTGGAAGATGTCGATAAAACGTTCCACAAATACACTGCCACGCCGGTGCCTCTACATTATACCCCATATATGGCTTTAGAAATTCCTATTTCAACCTGGCAGCACACTATTTGGTTTAATGGCGCCCTCCCCCACACGGTCACCCCGGCGAGACTGGGTCCTTTGTCTATTGAAGGAGCTACTTGGCCGGTGCTGGCCGGACATACACCTCATCCACGCTACCTGACGGTAGGAGTGGATAGCTTACGTGTACTACACACGACCCTGATTACGGTCTATAGGGCGTTAGTGCAGTATGTGTCGCGCACTGTACAGGTGGGGGCACCTGCAGTTGCGGGACACGGGGCTGATCACCATCATGCGGTTGTGATCAGTCCTGTAATGGTAAACGCGGTTGTTGGCAAGCGCCCCCAGAATAAGGATGAGTATCCTTATTGGCTTGCAGAAAAATTCGATCAACTAGAAGCCGTGTTTCCTAACACTAGTCCTGTGGATAAACACAGGATACTCACTATTACTTTGCCGAAAGAACTGGTCCCAGACATTGTCGATTGTGACAATTGGGGCAAGGTCTTTGCCGCGACCTATTCGAAGTGCTTCGGCACTACGTCTATGTCGGTACTACCTTCCGTTATCAAGAAAGTCCAGGAGGACCATGGGGTGGAAGCAGCTATTGAATTGGGAATGCGGCTTATCGACAGCTTCGATATAGTATGTTCCATGATTATGGGAAATCTCAAAGGAGATGCCATGCAGTTTCAAGTGGGAAACATGATGGCACTTATTGCGGATGACGATAAGCCGAGGGAGTTTGCAAAAGGTTTTGCGAAAGCCTATAGGATGGTTGGACGTAGTGCCCTAGGCGTGAAACCAGTCATCAAAATTCCTGATGTAGTACAGCACACTAAAGTGAGTTCGTCTACAAAAGACGATAAACCCAACTTTCCAAAACAAAATTGGCGAGCTAAAAAACAAGATAAACAGCAACAGAAACAGGAGACTCGTCCAGCGTCCCCAGTTCAGGCATATGTTGAACGCGCTTATGATTTGCGTGATCGTTCTCGTATTAAGTCACCTGATAGGTTTCAGGTTCCTGACCAGCGCTCTCCTCGTTCTTCACAGGAAACAGCGGCTTCACACTTTGGTGGAGGAGACCGTGGGAGAGGCCGGGGTGCTCAAGGTCGAGACCAGCCCCGACAGGAGGACAGAAAAGGCAAGCAGGAGGATTCTGCACATCCACGTCCTCCGTTTCAGAAAAAGAAGGTTGCTGCAATCTCAGCGAAGTATGCCTCAGATGGTACGGACACAGCTTCTGAACATGAAATGGGCGCTGACGCTGCTAGACAGCGCGGCGGAGGTTACAGTAGTGCGGGGAGCACTGCGTCCATTTCTGGAGGCGACAGCAACTAAAATCTATGTAACAGTAGAAACTGCTGATACTCGCGTAGCCCCCCCTGAGAGATTATTTGACATAGTCCTCAATATTGAGGGTGACATACAACGAAAAATTAACGCGGTATTTTGGGATAATCTAACGACCACCTATGATATACTATTGGCGGAGAAAGATTGGCCCCCGGCTTTCGTTCTAAACGCTCCAAGGGGGGAAGAAGTTATTCTTCCTTCTTTTGGACACGTAGTGCCCAAGGAGGAGTCGAAGAAGTTGGCCGAGGAGTGGGCGCGGGTGCTTGCACCTGCGTTGTATCGTAATCAGGTGGGGTGGGATAAAAGTTCTACCCTCCACGAATTTCCATTGCGGTCCGACCCCCAGCCTCAGCCCCAATACCCTATGCGTCGTGAGGCTAGGTCTCACGTCGCGGCTATCCTTGACCAATTGGAATATCAGGGAGTAATTGAAACGTGTGTGTCAACCATGAATAATCCTTTATTCACTGTAACAAAGCCTGACGGATCGTACCGCCTAGTTTTGGATTACCGGCACTTAAACTCGCACTGCCGGAATTGTGCGGTGCAAAATACCCATAGTTCAGCACTCGTAGATAGTCTTGTGAGAAAAAGGTTCAAAACCACACTTGACTTGTCCAATGGTTTTTATTGCCATAACATATCCCCTCATAGTTATGAGTGGACCGCTTTTACTTCGGGTGGTAAACAAAAAGTGTTCAAAAGGCTCCCAATGGGCTATAAAAATAGTCCTGGGGTATTTGCTGCCCGTGTGGTCTCTCTCTTAGAGATGGTAGACCCGGAGGCGTACTCATACGTTGATGACATCTACTTAACAGACGACGAGTTGCTTCCACACCTTGCTCGCGTGGACAACATAATTTGTATGTTTGCGGACTTTGGTTACAAGTTTAACTTTAAGAAGTCCCACATTGCCGAGTACACAGTTTTATTCTTGGGGTACGAACTCAACAATGAGGGCCGAGGCTTGGCTCCGCAGTTCCTTGAGAAATGCGCACGCCTTCGTATCCCTACGACACTGAAACAACTACAATCATTGCTGGGCTTTCTGAATTTCGGTCGTACCTACATTCCTGAATATGCCCAGCGTATCAAGACATTATATGCCTTGGTGCAACCAACTTTTACCAAATCTTGCTGGCTGCCAGAACATTCGGCTGCATTACACTCTTTGCAGTCTGACCTTCTTACTGCGAAATATTTACAAACTCGTGATAACCACACAAACCTGGTCATAAGAATTGTACCGGGTGTGGAGGGGTTCACGTACTTAACATACAATGAAGGCGACACTGTCCCCATTGCTTACAAATCTCATTTCTATACTTCGGCTGAAATGTGTTTCTCCACTGTCGAAAAAGTTTTGACAGCAGTTCAGATGGCAATCCTGAAAGAACGAGCGCTATCACAGGGGAAGCGCATGATGGTGGTAACACCATTTCCTGCCCTAGAGGCAGTCACTAAAGCAAGTGTGCCGAATTCTAAAGCTTTGCATCCAAGGTGGATACAATGGGCGACCTCCTTAGCCTCGCCTGATGTCGAATACATTTTTGACGCAGGACTTCAGACTCAGGAGAGTTTGGAGTATGAATTAGTTCATCCGGCTCCACTTACATTGCGCCCGTTGGAGGAGTTCAATTGTGTCATATACACTGATGGGTCCGCGCAGCCCGCAACTGGATCAAGGCACGCTTATTCAGCGGCTTGCGCAATTGTTGTTGGTACTTTCGTGAATGGTGAATTCATACAGGATGCGGTGCATACGCAGACTTTGGGTGATTGTACCGCACAATTGGCGGAGCTTAGAGCTCTGGTGCTTGCACTGGAGTTTGCTGATTACAGAGTCACAACTCTTATAGTGAGTGATTCTTACTATTGTGTTCAATCTTACAACGACAATCTGATGTTTTGGATTGCGAATGGATTTCGTGATTCAAAAGGTAGCACAGTGAAGCATAAAACGCTTTGGGCTAGGGTGGCTGAACTAAAATGCAGTCGACCCCTTGTGAATGTTATTCACACTCTTGGTCACCAACGAGTTGGCGTCCATGCTGTCGGTAACAGTTTGGCTGACGAGGCAGCTAAAACAGCAGTGGCAACATACTTAGTAGCAGCAGTTACAAGATCCAAAAGTAAGATCGATGATGACATCTTGGCAGCTATTGCTGCATCAGAGACTGGGACGGACTTCCCGAGAGGTTTCCCTTCTCGATACCATTATCACTTAAGTCCTGATAACGTCCCGTTAGTGAGGATTAATGATGTTGGGGATTGGGTTATTCCCAATTCGGACTGCAGGCCCGCATTGGTACAAGCTGCGCACGAGGGTGTTGCGTCTGCAGACGCCGGAGTGTCAGCAACTGTGTCACTGTTGCAACAGCGTTATTGGTGGTACGGTTTGTACAAACATACACGGACTTATGTCCTCAATTGTGGGATTTGCCAACAGATAAAGCCATCTACGGTGGCGCGTCCACCACAAACGCAGCTGCATATATCTAATCAACCACTAGCGTGTGTTTATTTAGATCACTGCGGTCCTTTTTCCTCAGACACTGCGTACAAGTATATCTTGGTTGCAGTAGATTCGTGCACACGTTTTCTTTGGGTGTGGCCACACAGGAGTGCTGATGCCAGGACTGTCATCAAAGCATTGCGTGTCTTTATAGGGAGTTTTGCATGTGGCACCCTTCACTCTGATCAGGGCCCTGCGTTCGCCTCTAAGGCTTACAAAGAAGCTATGAGAAGTTTGGGGGTCCAAGTCAAATTTTCGTCTCCATACCGGCCTGAGGGCAATAGTGTTGTGGAACGAATGAACCGTGACCTAAAGCAATCATTGACAGCCAGGGTGTTAGGTACTGGCAAAAACTGGCTAGCCCATTTGTATGACGTCCAACGTGCACTTAATAATCTCCCTAGAAGGTCTCTGGGTGGGAGGACCCCGTACATGATGCTCTTCGGAGTTCGAATGTTTGTTCCTGACCTTGAGGGTCTCGACATGGCGGCGGCGGCCGCGCCTTTTGACTTAGATGACCACTGTACTGTCTTACAGAATCTTCAAGAAACAAGAGACACTCTAGCAAAAGAACACGTATCCTCTGCGACCGAAGCTGGACTTCAGATTCCGGTAGTCGGCTGGCTACCCAGAGTTGGTGATCTGGTCCGTGAGAAGGTGGAGAAGAAGAAGGAGTTTGGCCCCTCTTATCGTGCACCAGTGCCGGTGCTTGGAGTTGAGGGTACCCGCACAATTGTTTTGCCTCCACTTCCTGGTCACAGAGACAACAGGTACATTTCAGTTGACAATGTCAAGCTACACAGGGTGGCCGATACTCCATAGTCTGACACCTTCAGTTTCTTGCCCTTCAATGATGCGCAGTTCTGTAGTGGTTCCACCATCTGACATCGTGCCTGAGGTTGCCATTGAAATGCAAGTGCTTTCTGATTCTGCTGTTTCACCTGCGGATGGTGCTTTGCCTGATGATGCTGAGTATTCTTATCCTGCTGACGTCCCTTTGTCCCTTTTGCATTCAACTGACATTGTCCAGTCTAATTCTTCCTTTGGAACTGAATCATTGACTTCCACTGCCCCTTCCAAATTTTCAAAATTTTTTGCCTGGTTCAAGAGACAATTTTTGGTTCCCCCCTGGATTTACATTTGGCTGGTGCTCATTTGCATTTTTTTGTTCATGTCCATTGGTTTTGTGGTGGTGTTTTTTAGGCTGATAAATGGACACTACCTGGATGAACGTTCTACAATTAGATTAATTAATGGAACTTTGGCCCCACATTCGTCATCGCACATCATGAAGAGGGACCTGGCTTTTGTAAATATCACCGCCTGGCCTGTCCGTGATGGAATAGCATGGGATGCAGTTAAATTTCAAATTCATGGGCCCACGGAAGTGATTAATGTGCCATCTGTATATCGTGTTTCTATGGGTGATGTGGTGAAGCAAGACATTCGATCTGATGATTGGGATGTTAAAACTATAGAGACACTGCTTTCTGATTTGAAATACTATGCCGCATTTGATGCTGAGGATTTGTATTTGAATAATGTAAACTATGCAGAACAGTTTTGTTATCA
Organism: Triturus cristatus; assembly: GCF_964204655.1. NCBI lineage: Eukaryota > Metazoa > Chordata > Amphibia > Caudata > Salamandridae > Triturus > Triturus cristatus. The sequence goes on along the minus strand of NC_140588.1, from coordinate 850,262,393 downwards.
ACATTATGGCACACATTTTCTTCATAGGGCAAACACATTTCGTAGTTTAGTCAACTTTACACAGTGGGAACATTGCCCAGCCCCGAAGATTGGTAGTTCAAAAACATTGATCGAAAATTTTTCGTATTTTTCGGATTTCAGTGTATCCAATAATGCATCTTTTTATTTTAAACTTAGAGACGAACCTATTTCAAAGGTGCGTTTGACCCACACTAAATTGTTGTTTTCTAAGTCCTTCATGGACGATTTGGCAGTTGGAGGGTATGACGTTTGGAAACATACTATTGATCTCAAATCGGTTTGGGGAACTAAATCTTGGCAAGTACAAGGTACAGAAGCTTTACATCGTGCCTGCCTCATCCCAAACCACATGTTATTTTTAAATTCTACAATTTTTCAGACAACCTGTTTTGGATTGGCTATTTCTAAAAAATTAAATTCCCCCTCGATCCCGGATCTGAGAGCTTATCCTGGTTGGGAGAATCACACAGATCTGTCCCTTACCATGTTGCAGTCTTTTACTTCCAATTCCACCTTCGATATTAGTGCATTAGACCCTAAAGGTTGGTTGGTATGGAAGAAAAGTTCGGATAACTGTCAACGTAGATTTTTGGGGTTAATTCCCGGGTACATACAGGATAGAGTAGACCCACGTTTTCTGTCCTCACACACTGTCACTACCTACTCGGTAGGTAAATTGTGCCAGACATGGTTGCAACATTCCACATTAGATTCAGTTAAGATTCACTTGTCACGTTTGCATGACAAAATTGATTTGAATGATTTTGTTAAGGGTCCCGCATTGGGTAGATCCAAAAGATGGGTGTATGCTGTTTACAACGAGGTCTGGAAGTTGTCGCAGATTGAGGCTGCTTCCAGACTCCGTGCTATTGACCAAGCCAATATGGAAAAAGTATTGGCAGTAATAGATAATAGTATTAATACCTTATCTTCAAGAATATATACATTGGATAACATTGTTTCATCTGTTGTAGATATTGTCCAGGACGATGTGTCTGTATTGTATCATGGTCAAAATCAATTGCGTTCGATAATGCAATTTGCTTGGACTTTTCAGACGTTAAAGGCGGGGAAAGTGCCGTGGGATTACATGAATATTTCTTCTTTATTCTGCCCATTTAATCTGACATCAAAGCAGCAATTCATGTCCATGAAAGATGCTACGTATTCACTACTGCATATAGAAAAGTTAGAACCTTTGCCTTTTTCTGTTGCTGAGTCGGATTATGCTGTGTGGCTTGTCCATGGGATGGTCACTCTGCCAATTTCTATGTATAGGTTTAGTTCGTGCATGAAACATTATGCCTTAGGCAGATACGAAAAACTTGGTTCTGAATTCTTGCATGAGGTATGGTCTCTCCCATTTACATATCGATGTGAGAGAGACGGCAAAGAAGTTTATTTGAAAGGTGAGGAGTGTACGTCTGCTCCTGATCATTCTGTAGTATGTAGACATATCCAATTACATGGATCGTGTAATATGAATGCCCCTAATTTAGCTTGCGTATTGAAGGGCATTCCTGTGCCAGTTATAACACCGTCATTTACGCTGCTTGCTAATGGTAGTTATTTGCTTTTAAATAGTGAGGCTTGCTGTGGGATGTTAGCTGGAATTCCCTATATTGTTTCAGTTTCACGGAGAGTAATTTGCTGTAATAACGTGCTTTTCCCACCCCCGCAAGGCCGACTGGATATATCCATCTGGCCGACGATTCCGACCTTGAAAGCAGAGTTCAATAGGATGAGCAGAATAAGGGCTCTTTTGTCTCAAAAGGAGGTTGCGTTGACTTCGTCACGTGAAACATTTCTCCTTCAGGTGGCGAACGCTCGCACGGAAGTTCAAGCACTTTTGAATACTGACCTCCCCCTCCATTTTGGCACACTAATACACACTATCTTCAATGCTTCTTCTACGACTGGTCTGGTCCACTTTTTTAAAATTGTAGGCTCTGGCCTTGTGACGTCTTTCCAGTCTATCTTTGGTATAATACCAGCTATTTTTCATTCTATTTTTTCTGGTGTTTTCGGAGGGTTTCCTCTGATACTCGCATTAATTGCTGGCATACTCCTGTTGGTCTGCGCACTACGCTATGGCTGCACGACTTGCGCTACTCGACCACGGATTCAGCCTGTTCCATCTGCGTAGCCAGATGTGGGAATCTTATGGGACTTTACCACTGGCTACCTTGAGTATCGCTTATGGATTATCCTTCCGGTTCCCGTATTTCACTTGTGTACAGCCTGTTTTTCACTGTCTCGAATGTCCGTTCCAATGGGCTCTGGATATGTGTCTGTCAAACTTGGTGTCACCTGACCTGGATTTTGATCGACTGATGTATCCCTTAGTGGTTCATGAGTTTGACTGTTCTGGAGTCGGGTTTATGGCCTTGGGTGAGGCGCATGGAGTCCTTGGATTATGGGATATCGAGAAAGCAGCAGTTGACTTCCTGGCACGAAGGTACATCGAGATGCCTGCTTCTTGTCCACGTGGAGTGCTTGATGCTCATTTCCCGGTGGAACACGTGTGTTCTTTTTCGTTGCTGAATTGGATGACAGCCAATTTTGCGGATGACTCCAATGATTTTCTACTGGAAGCTGCAGCTACATATGCTGCTTATACTTTCCTAAATTGACTGCCGGATGGCGAGTTCAATGGAGTGAATTTTTTTCTATCTTCTCACAAACGATCGTTGGCCTCTATGGACGATGGATTGTGTTTTTACATTTTTTTCTGTCTCTCTCTCTCTCTTCTTCGAAATTTTTTCTTCCTCTGACTTTCTGAACTCACATTTCAAGTTCTTTAGTCTGCATCGTTGATCTTGAACTCTGCGTTCTGTTGGACTATTCACCCCTGGTTGTACAGTGGTTCGATCAAAGGGGGATGTCACGTGGTTTTAGGCCACTCCCTATTTACAGTGCTAAGTTAGCTCAATCACGTTAGCTGTTGGAAAAACATCTTGTTGCTTTTGCTGCCTTTGCACCCGACACTGTTGTTACATGTTATTCATTTGAGAAATGCAGACTCGTCTCAAGTGAATGTTATTTATACATCCTTAACAGTTGCTAGTGCCCTTGGTCTGTACATCGAGTAAAGAACTGTTCTAGGACACTAGACGGTGCCGGCTGATTATGTTCAGGGTGATCGTACCACTGTTTAGTCACAACATGCACGCAGCCGCAAATACCAGAATGTCGTGGGCTTTAATATCACAGCGCAGCATATTGTTAGGGCATTCGATAGAAGAGCTGCTGCAGAGAACACTGAGCTGATCCTGTGATGTGATACACCAAAGCTGATCTATACGGTATGGGGTCCCCTATGCAAGCCTATGAGACCTTCTAATAGTCTAATAATATATTATTAGTTGCTAGAGAAAGGAGGGTGGTTGTTTTCCACTGTCATTAGTAATATGATCGCTCCTTTCATTTTCTATGGTATTGTAACAATGCTAATGGTAATGATCTTAACCATTTGTCTGCTTATGTTAGCCAAAGTACTGTATAACAGGACTCGAGGTTTATGAATAAATTCTTTAAACTTTACTGTGTCTTAGTTATTCTGTTGTGGACTAATATATATGTGCAAACGGGTATTTCGGGTTCCCACCATTCCTGAGAATAACTAAGTCGCATGTTCTGGGTTTTCTATACATTGGGACCGCCGAGCTAAATCTCGGATAACGAATGTGACACTAAGCTAGTCGGATAAGGCGTTCTTAGTTCTGAGGGGAGTTTCTGGTACACCACAATTCTCTAAGGTTCTGGTTTCCTGCGCATAGTTCTGTGCATACGCAGAATCCCTACAACAGGTGTTTCTTTAACCGTGATTTGGGTACCCACATTTCACTGGTCGGCGGCCTCTGTAAATTCAACATGTAATTCTGTCATTAAGCTCCTTTAGTGCCTGAGCTCTATGACACTTCACATATTGCTGCTTTGTTAAGCTAAACCCCTTCTGCAGTCAATTAAACTGAGCTCAAACGGACTTGAGCACACCAGTTTGTTTTGCTATAGATATGCCCCTTATAAATACAATAAAAGTATCCCATACTGTCAAAAATTAGGAGACAGATCTTATATTCAGCAGAAAATTCTTAAATGGGTTCTGCTATGTCTTTATGGAAGAAGGAGTTGGTCAACGTCACTGATGGGAACGCCAGGGTCGGCAGTATTTCATGGGATCATGTATAGCCAGAGTTAAAAGTTCTAGAGATTGGCCTGATAAAGTGCAAGAGAAGTATTCAAGAGATTGTAAACACTGAATGATAATAGGCAAACAACTGTCTGTGATTGAGTGTCATGTGCAGAGCAGTAGAAAGAATAAGCTCTCCTGTTGTACCATAACCTCTGCCAAAACGCCGTCAAATGTCATAGTCAATCTGATGCAGCATCTGCACTATGCTGTGCTTACCAACTCTCCACAAGTAAATAGGTTGTAGATGATAATGACTTTAAATTTCTAAAAAACAACTCAAGAGAGTCATTGTTTGGGGCTTAAGCTGTGATTTCTAAAGCATAAAAGCATGTCTCCTATGGTCTGAATGAGTGTATTCAACATTAAAACATGAGGGCTTTGTCACCCAAAAGCACCTCCCCACATGTGTAAGATCAGTAAGAGGCAAAGCAACTAAGGTGTTCCCACCCCAATGGTCTGCAAAATTGTGGGCTCTATCACGGGCAATGTGGTTCACCTGGAACTGGGCCAACTAAATACCATGCCTCTCAAGCTAAGCTAGGACATGTTGCTGGTTTTTAGGCTTACCAAGGCCCCCAACATTCTAAGTTACAATTTTATTTGCTCTTTATATAGGTCCAGTTGGAGGTGCTGCAAAAAATGGGTTTCTTCTTCTTTTGTTTTATTAAATCAACAGTTACAGCTTATAGCTTGACTAGGTGTTACCGTTGTAGCTTCCCTTGTAAAGTTACAATACATCACAATTGTTCAACAATGTTAGCCCCCACCTGGCGTATCTCAGATACCCAATGTACCACATATCTCATTAAGGACATTAGCCAATTCTGTTGCCCTCATGTTGGTGTCCCGCTGTGCCCACACAGAAACCGTCCACTTCTTATGCTGTTGTTGGTATCTACTTCTCTTACAACTCCCACTAAGGCATGTGGCACTCCTTTCACCTGTCCTCCACTGTATTCCTGTTTTCAACTCCCTTTTCTGTGCTAATTAGATATGATTGATATGGCCCCCGGCAGCTTTTGGGTCTGCTGCGGGGAAGGAGCAGATCATTAAATACATCAGATTCTTTGTTGCAATACATTGTGTCTTTTTGCCAGGCTTCAATATTTGGCATCGGGCTTCTCACTCACCTCATCGCTAGTCTTCTCTTAGCTATCAGGAGACCAATAGCTATCAATGGTCAGGTAGTTTTCTCCATACCTAGGTCATAGTGTAGTAACTGACTCCAGGTAACCGTGATGTATTTCAGATAGATTTATTGAGTTAGTTACAAGTAGATGAGTTGTAGAGATACAGCCCCACCAGGAGCGGTCTTGCTGCTGCTCAGTCCATACTCCAACTGACACACTCAAGCATCCAGGCACCTACACAGAGCCAAAAGTGCCATCTTTTGGTATGGTTCTAAGTCGGCACTTACTATGATCCTCAAGTCATGGAACACCCTGCACCAGTACTCATGCACCCCAGGGCAGAACCAGGCCATGTGCATAAACCCAGCGATTTCCTTGCAACATCTGTGGCATCTCGAGGTGTGTAATACGCCCTATGCAAACACGTAAAATGTATAAGCCTGTGGCTCCCATAGTCTGAGGTTCTGCCATTTTCTCCCCTCTTGCTTTGTGTTTCTAGCTCAATGGTAATGGTATCTGGCCAATAGCATCACATTCTGCGTCCTTTCTTGGATACTGTCCCATTCTCTATCGTCCCATCTACAAATAAGTCACGCATAGTGCTTATCCCCAGCACTTGTCATGCCCCTCCCTCCCGACCCAACGGAAACCACAGACACCAGTGTAGTGGGATCTCTGGGGCATATAACTGTACCCCTGCTAGTCTGTTCATAGTGCCTGCCATGCCTGCGTCGTGACTGTGAGTAAATCATCTAGTTGGATGATGGAAAAGAGTCTGTTAGAGAATAGCTGGGGCCACTGCGTCCTTCTCTAGGTATAGGTGTGGCATGTTTTGTGGGCCATGAATTCAGTAATGTGCAAATGTACTCTGGGCAGCTCTATAGTACATCTCCATGTCTGGAGCATTCAGGCCACCCTGGACGTAAGGTAAAGTAAGTGAGTCCCATTGCACTCTAGGCTGTGGCCCTGCACAGGCCAGTCTAATCAGTAGTGTGCGCAGCTACTTAAACAGTGTGTGGGTTAGTAGCAACGGTATGATCTGGAACAGAAATATAAATCTAGGCAAGACCACCATGTTCATTAATGCTACTGGCCCCACCAGAAATAGATGGAGTCTAATCCATCTGTCTACTTCTTCCGTGAGCCTCTGCATTGCCACTTCATAATTTTCAAGGAGCACAACTGAGGGGTCTGTGTGAGCTCTAATGCTCAGGTACTGCACTTAGTATGTAGTCCTTTGCAAAGGGCACTTTAACCCTGGGGCAGTTGTACCAGGAGTGAGGGGGAATATGATCGACTTGTCCCAATTAATACGCAGATCTGAGTGACCCCCAAATTTAACTGCCTCTCTCAGCATAGGGGAGAGATTGACTGCGGGGTCCAGAACATATAGTAACGTGTCATCAGCCTATGCTGATATACTTAGGTTATAACCAGGAAATCTCAGGCCCCTGTGACTGAGATACTCCCAAAGTGCACATGCCAGCGGTTCAGCCACTATTGCATAACATAGTGTCGATAAAGGGCATCCCTCTCTGGCTCCCCTTGAGATGCCGAAACTATCAGACACTGCATTCCCTACTCGCACCCGGACTGTTGGTGCTGTGTACAATAATGAGACTAGCCGTATAAAGAGCTCCCCGAAACCTATTTTATGAAGCACCGCAACCATAAAGCCCCACTCTACAGAGTGAAATTCCTTCTCAGCATCTAAAAACACAGAAGCCGCCTCGACCTCCGGGTTCACCCACTGTATTACTCCAAATAGAGTCCTGAGATTTTGAGTCAAGTTTCATCCTGGGAAAAATCCTGCTTGTTTTGGATGAACAATCCCTGGCAGTAGATGCGCTAGGCTATTGGCCAAGATTCTTGCATATGTTTCGGTGTCTCCATTCAGCAGGGATAGTGGCCTGTATGAAGAACAGACGGTGGGTTGATTAACTGGTTTTAATGTTGTAACTATCATGGCTTCTCTTAGGGTGGAGGGGTCATTGTTCCTGTCTCAGTTGTCTCTTTGTATAGTGTTTTGAGGTGTGGCAGTAATACCTTTCTGGAACTCTTTGTAAAACAACACTGTCAAACCATCAGATCCTGGTGCTTTCTCTGCAGGCATATCCTGCATTGCAGTCCTTGTTTCGGCCAGTTGGAGGAGTGCCATCAAGTGTTGTCTTTGCTCCAAAGTCAGCCAGGGCATTTCTGTTTATGTCAAGTAGTCCGTCATTGCCCCATTATCATTCGGGGTTTGTGAGCTGTATAATGTTTTGTAGTATCTACTAAATTGCTGCGCTATATCTTCTGGGGTATGCAAGGTTTGTCCCTCATTGTCAACTATCTTTGCAATCATGTCTGAGGCCCTTGGGGGTCTGAGCATACTAGCCAGTGTCACCCCCGGTCTATCCCGCTCTCCATAGGCATGTGCAGTGGCATATTTCCCCATATGCTTAATCTCGCCATTAGCTGTCTCCTGAAACTCCACAAGTTTTTGTTGAATCTCTGCCATACTGTCTGCCCCTCCCTCCCTCTGAAGCGCACCTTCCATCGTGCCTATTTCTCTCTCCAGCATATCTAACCTTCCCCTTATGGAACAAAGTACTCTCTCAGGTTTGGAGATTGTGATCCCCCAACATAACCCTTAAAGGCCTCGCATACTACTGTGAATATAGGGGACGAGTCAATGTTACGTGCAAAATATTCTTCAATTGCTTGCTGTCGTTCTGTCTTAAAGACAGTATCCAGTAATGAATACGGCGGGAAATGCCAGATAAACGCCATTATCCTACATGCTTGATACTCTAATGCCAGTTGTACTGGGAAGTGGTCAGAGTAGGTTCTGGGGAGGTAGACACAATCTATCATGCGTGGTATCAGCTCCTTGGAGACCAGCCAATAATCAATGCCCATGTGGATATCTTATACCGAGGAGTAATGGGTATATCCAGCAGTGTCAGTGGACCTATACCTCCTGACATCCACAAGGCTCCCCCTTCTGCACTCTGTATTGTGCTTGCCGCAGCAGAGCGGTGCCTAACTAACCCTTTGAATCAATCTATATCTGGATCCAGGATGCAGTTGAAATCTCCCCCCATATCTGTGGCAGGCCTGCCCACTGGTATGTCCTAGCCTCTACACAGTGTGGTAAAATTGTAGATCATCATTAATTTGGTCCATGCACACCGACCACCAAAAAGACCAAATCATCTTTGCAGCACTTTGCTATTATATATCTACCTCCTGGGTCTTTATATAATCCCATTAACTTCACACCAGCGCAGCGGCCCACCCAAATGAGCGCCCCACTGGCATATAACCCACTGCGTTGCACTGGCCCTGCATTCTGTGTTTGACCAATGTGCTGTTTGAGGTATGTTTCCTGTAAGACTGCTATGTTTATCCTATGCCTCTTGATTAATGCCACCACTTTTCTGACCTTTCTGTTGTCATTAAGGCCCCTGACATTCCATGTGAGTAGCCTCAGTCTCTGACCATTTGTGTCTCCCATCGCCTCAGGGTGTATGTCTGCAATTTTTGCAGTTGTGGTGCAGTGCCGGTGTATCACCTGATTCAGAATCTTTCTACCCTCATAAAACCATGTAATAAGCACACTCTCATTAATCCCTCTCATGTTATGTATTTCCCAACTTCCATAGCAATCATATAACCCTCCCTCCCTCCCGGCAATGTACCCAAATGATCAAACATCATTAACATTATTACTCTAGGTAGAGCAAACTTGGGGGCAGATGTTGCCAGCTCTCCTGCTCCCTGATACTTTCTCTTATTGCTCCATGTATTTACAGTGCCCCATCACCTATCCTTTGCAGTCTGTGGCAAAATAGCTACTGCAAGTTCCCCATTGTTCCAGAAGCTGCATCGACCCATACGCCACACTGTGTGCCTAATTTAACATTAATAGTCAAACAATACCTCCACTTCATAAGCTTGTGGCCTTCATTAATATGTAACAGAACAGTCTTAACAATAATCACCGCTTCAGGATCACTCTAGGCTTGCAGTCCTGAATCCCTCCCACAGATGCACCTAGCAGTGGGATATTAACTGAAAGTCCATGATAAAAAAGTTCTAAACCTCGAGTTGTTTCCAGCAAAATCTCTTATACTGTCTTTTTGCCACTGTTCCTCTAGTGGCTTCAGTCCTCTTCTGCACTATTCCTCAGTGCCCTGTGTCTCGTCTTTGTCGCTTTGTCGACCTCCAGGAGAGCCTTTCCGCTGTCCAACCTGTTCTCTTTTCTTTATGAATTGCATTGCCGAATTGGGGTCTGTGAAATAGTGTATTTTACCCTCTAGTTTCACTCTCATTTTGGCAGGGTTGCATGCTGTAGTCCATGTTAAGTTGATGTAGCCTCTTCGTGGTAGGGATAAGCAATTGGCTGGTCTCCTTTACCTGCAATTTAAAGCCCAGGAACAAGAATATCTCTGCTCCTTCAAGACGCAGCGTTTCCAGTTCCCGTAATTTTCTCAGTGCTGAGTCGTGATCTCTAATGTTTATTAATCTAGTGACAATTGGCCGAGAAGTCGCTCCTGGCACTGGACACGGCACTAGCAAGAATTGTGCATGCTCCACAACAAATATTTCTGAGAAGGTTTCTCTTCCCAACAGTTCCACCAACATCCGCTATACGTACTGCTCCATATTGCTGATGTTGGTCGATTCCACTACTCCAAGGATTCTGATGTTGTTCCTCCTTGATCTCGCTTCCAAATCCTCAGTTTTAGACTAGAGCGATTTCAGAAGCTTGTCCATTTTACACGTGTTGCAATTTCTGTCTGTAATGTATCTTCTGCATCTGAGACCCTCTGCTCTACAGTATCTAGCCTCTCAGTGTGTTTGTCCAGACTTTCTGACATTTTGTCCATGCGAAATGTGAGTGCATCTATTTTCCTGTCGATTTTCGAGAGGCTTTGCTGCATTGTGCGCAATATGTGTTTCAGGTCTGTCTCGGCTAGGGTTTCTGTATCATCAACAGCTGTGTCAGGTACTGCGGTATTTGTCGCACGAGATCTGGGGGTCTTGCAGAGATATAATTGCAGTTTAGGCTGCAGTTTTTCTGGTTTTCCCATATTGAAACCCTTGGTTGATGTCTCCTCTGATCTCTCAGTGTCTATGCGTAGTCCTCCACATCCATTGCACTCCTGTCAGTTGGTGCCTCTTGTTTGCTCACTTATTAGGGGACTTCCCTTGTCTCCTATCGGATTGGTGCAGTTGTAGGCATATTCACTGGGTCACTCCCACTTGTACAGCTTCCCCAGGCCTGGTACATCAGCAATCACAGCAGGGTTGTGTTGCTCACCCACTTTAATTTGCGTTTGTACTGGAGCATCTGCTTCATGCGTTTCACTGTTGGTCTCTCTCCATTGGTGATGTTTTAACTCAGCAGCATTCCCCCATTGTTTGGGAACTACGTGCTGTCTATAGAGGCAGCTGCCAGGGGAGGGGGCCTCACTCTGCTAATTTTCATTGCTTAGGTGCTTTTGTGACCCCACTTGTGCTACTGATTCCTCTGTGTGTTCTCTGAGTGCTCTTCTCTCTGCAGAAGATTGCACCCCTCATAGTCCTCCCACTGCTTAGGTTGAGTGCTGTGCTCTGTTTCCCCTTACATTGTGCTCCCTCTCCCTTGTCCATTGTACCTGGCTGACGCTGATCTTGTAGCTTGTGAACCCCTTCTGTGCTCACTTCCTCCTTCTGTTCTGCTTGTGAGGGGTTCACAGCTCAATACTCTCTGCTTGCCTGCTGGGCCCCAAGGAGGTTTTCCGCTCCCGTCACCGGCTCTTCTCGTGGCCATCCCTAAGCTTGGCTCTGTTTCTGTTCTGCATCATTTTTTATATGCCCCATCTGCCTCCAGCCTGGATCAACCGACTCCTGGCCTCTTTTCCCGCAGAGGCAGCTATCTAAGAAAGGGGCCTTCCTCCACTATTTTCAGGGCCTGGGCATTTTCCCTGGTTCACGGGCAGATCTGCTATTTTTTTTTATTTCTTTATCAAGTTTTGTACACAGTGTACAGAACTTAAAAGACAAATGTTGCCACTTGACAATCCCGTCAGGACATATAATCCGACCATTCGATAGAAATGGTGTTTTGACACTATACATTGACTGACTACATTCTCGGTTATATATACAGTTTGAAATGTATTGTCTAGGCATGCTTAGGTGTGAAAGGGGCAGGCTACAACCCTCTCGCAAGTCCCCTCAATCGTCCAGTCATGCACCCATGTCATCCTCACCTTGGCCGCCTGCTCTAGAAAGTACACCTGGAGGGGGAACCATATGTCACGTGGGCGGGAAGAGGATAGTAGCAGCTCTGCGTAGGTGTGCAATTGTTCCTGACAATATATAAGGTCCTTCAGCCAATATTTAAATTTGGGCGCCCTTCCCTGGCCCCATCTACGGGCGACTCGTTGTTTAGCTAGCAAGAGTGCCAACGAGGCATATCTTCCCATTGGGGCAGCCAGGGCCCCAGTATAGCTCAGGAGTGCAACTAGGAGATCGTCAGGAACATGCAGCCCAGTCATCTGGTCAAGTGCCTCAAGCACCTCCAACCAGTAGTGTCTGATGGGGGGACAGTCGCAAGCCAAATGGTGGAAATCTGCCCCTTCCCTACTGCAGTGGTCGTAGCAGTCGGTATCGAGCAGGTGAAGGTGCATCAATCGTGTAGGTGTGTAATAGAGGCGATGTAAATATTTGTAGTGAACGATGCGAAGCCTACTACTGGCAGATATATCCCCAGTCTGTTGGCAGCAGAAGGACCACTGGTCATCCGAGAGGGGGGAGCTAAATTCTTCTTTCCAGAGCACCCTAGACAAGGGGGGTCATGTATGCAATCTTTTTGAGTGGTGCGGTACAGCAACGATACTACGTGTGTGGGGGTGTCTTTCTAGAGGAGAGCATTCAACTGAGTCACGATGGGGGGCTCCTGTGGAAAACACGTAGTTAAAGACCTAATGTCCTGCCGCAGGCGGATATAAAAGAAGTGTTCATGGGGGGTAGGTGGGGCATCATCAAAGAACTCGTTGCTGGTGCGGAATTTACCATTTACGTATAGATCTGCTATTTAATTTCGAGCCGTACTGGTGTCTCTTACAGCTCTGCTACTTCTAGTGAGCACCTCGCTGTGTCTCACCTTGCTTCGCCCCACAAGCCTCACTCATCACGTCCTTTGGTGTACACCCCCTCTGCATCCCTTGCACCTCAGATTAATGATCCTGCTGCTCCTAGGCTCCCACTCGTCTCTAGCTTTGCACTGTGGAGGGTTTCTAGCACACTGGTCCATTGTTTGCTAGGCCCCAGGACGTTCTCTGTCTTCGCTGCCAGCTTGTTTCGAGGCCAGGATTGCACGTAGCTCTGATGCAGCTCCTCATCATTGTCCCTAGGCTCCAACCTACTCTGGCCAGCCACCTCACAGCCTCTTTTCAGTTGTTTTTTTCTGGGCTCATCTGATGAATAACGTCTGCCTTTCAAGTCCTTAGCCCAGTTCGGATGATTACTGCACATTAGGCACCAGAATTATGTCAATAATGTCGGCGGTAGCTCCCCTAACCCGCTGTCATCTTGGAGTTTGGCAAGTTCCACCTCCCCCCCTGCAACAGGAAAGACAATTCTAAGCATCAACAAAGAAACAAGCGAAGTTAATGCACAACTGGTAATTACCCACTCCTCACCCTCCATTAAGATTAAGTATCCCAACCTTCAGTGACAATACCCAATTCTTCCTCAACAAACAAAATTAGTGCATAGCATGAAGAGGGTGTGGACCAACACAAGGTTCCACAGCCCAGTTACCAATATATTGTCACCATGTCAATACAAATACTTTCAAAGCTAAGGACTAATTATCTGTGTGCAAGTGGCTAGACAATCTCCCCAGGTTTACAATGGATTGGTCCAGGGGGTTAGAGCAAAGATCACATTAGTAACAGGAAGGTCAAGTAATCAGTGAACCACTTTGCAGCTAATAAGAAGTTAAAAATAAACATAAGATAAAGCAAGACACCGAGTTGATAAACAAGATTGCAATTTACGGAACCCAATGCTCCGCATTGCAGAGCCAGTCTCTGAACATAGTATTTGAATCTTCAGGTTGTTGTGTCAAGGTACATTGTTTATTGCTGCGCTTTATTAATTGATTTTGACAGATTTCATAGCATGTTTGAAACATAGGCAGAAGCAGTCTGCAGTCATGTAAATGGAGAAGTAACTTGGCAGGGTACAGAATAGTATACGGAATATCTCTGGAGTGTAGCGCTTTTTGACTTCTGTGAATGCTGGGCTAGCTTCCTGCATAGAAAGAATAAAGTTTGTATATATCATATCTTTAAGCTCAAGATATACTCTGAAGCGATAGAGGCACAGGATAGTGTTGTGGTCTCTCTAATTGAAGAGAGATGAAATGACAGGGTATGTTGTGGCCCCATGTGGTGGCCTGGGGCCAAATGATCTGTGAGCCCTTTCCACAAAAATAAAGTGATTACAATTTTGACTGCTTGGTACCTCACCTGGATTTAAACACTAAGACTACCTCAATAGTACAAGAAGAATTGACAGAGATTTATGACTAAATCAAATGACAGACCAGGTGAATCTATTTAGGCTGACTTCATCTCAAGATAGAAAAAACAAGTAGGTGTTCCATATTGTGGTGCAGTACTTGGTGATTTTGTGATAACAGTGTAAGGTTACATAGTTAAAGGGTGATGATCAAAAGTAGTGTCAGCTGTATTTAGAATACGCTTCAAAACACCAACTTAATTATAATTTTAGGTGTGCCCATTAAACAATTATTTCTTCAGCCAACACAATAATCACATTAATGTTTCGACATTCAATGAATCATTCAAGTTTTGAGCCTTCAGTAAGGTAGTATCCAGTACATAACTAAAATTTCAAAAAGCTACAGCCCAAAAGTATAAGCATTCATAAGTGATGAAGTTAATTAAGTCACATTTATTTTGTGTCAGTGACAGTGCCTCTGCAGATGCCGTCTGGTCTCATGGTTCAAACTCTGTCTCAGTTGTTTATGACCTTGCCCAGCAGTTTCAGCCAAGACCAGGATGCGAAGGTTGTTTCACCTAGAACATGATTTGAGGGCCTCCTTTTGGCAGCAATCTTGGCTACATCAGTCACAAGGTGGATGACCATGTCTCTCAGCTCCTGTGTTCCACCTCCTCAAGTCTATCCCAATGCTTATAAATCCCCTCCTTCATCCCATTCAGGCATTTATTGAGATGATTAAGCTTACACTTTATCTGTTGAAGGCTACAATACATTTCGTGCAGGAGGTCAACTTCTCCCAATCTCTGTCAGTAGCCCCCCCTCCCCAGTTGACCCCAGGGACTCAGCCCTAGTTTCTCATGGTGGTCTGCTGGAGCATACTGTGCCAAAAACAAGGTTGTGCATGTCTGAAGGGCATGCAGAGGGCTAATATGGAGCAGACAAGCAGAGGCTCTGCAGTGACACCTCCGGAACATGGAGGTAGGTGTTTAGGACAGCAAATATGCATGGGGAGGTGATAGTTCATAGGCCCGAGCAAGTGATAAAAAAAGCAAACCTGTTAAAACATAACAGGGACAAAGCCTGGGTGTGTTAATTAGAGTTGGAGCTATACCAAGGCTTCACGCTTTTGCCGCATGTGTTTCACTTATGTTAACAGGTTTGCTTTTGTTTTCACGTGGTACATGCATGATTAAGCAGTGTCTCGGATGAGGTCATAGACATTGATCTGATGTGGCGTGGAACAGGTGTGGCGCAGTGGCCAGGGTAACTGATTGCGGAACCCGGGGGCTCACGGTTCGATCCCTGGCACCGGTGGCAGATCAGCCCAGCACCATGTGACTCTGGGCAATTGTTTGCTTAATCTTCCCGACAGCCCCCAGCGCCTTGACACCCTTGGGTAACCATTTGCGCTTCACAAATACTGGACATGTGACATTACCGTTTGATAAACAAATATTGTTTTAAGGGTAGCCGGTTGGCTGGTATTCGTTATGATCCGCATTTATAAATTTCTTTTCAGATTGGTTATCCCCTAAAAATGCCAATACCAGCCCGAAATGCATTGGGAGGGGATGAGAAAAAAATGCTACTTGTTCAGAAAAAATGAAATATGAAGAAGTGTGACTACTAATTGGGTGGGATTTTTAGAGTACCTAATACCATCATTGAAAAATAAATACATTGATTGAACTTTGATCGATGATTCTTGATTTACATATTTACATTCATGAACAATACGCAATCCGTTTTCACTGGGACATAAGGCTGTGCTAAAGGGGACGATCCCCAATTGGGGAACGCTGCTTCTAGTCTTCGGTGAAGACACAACTCTTGCTGGTTCTGATCCTGATGTGGAGTAACCTGGTCCATCAGGTGTGTCGTGGCAGGCTGCTAGGGTGAGCCTCACAATGGCTAATACCCTCAGTACCACAAATGAAATGCCTGTGCATCATCAACACCCAGTAGTTGTCAATGCTTTATGTGGCCCAATATCTCTTCCAACATCTGAATTGTGCACCCTAGTCCTGCTTCCTGTTTTGCCAACAACAACACCACCTGCATTAAAGTCAGAACCCAGGTTTATGGTGCACACTGTGCAAAGGCCACAAGATAGTGAAGGTAGAGACAGGACAGGCATTATTTGAAAAGAGGAGTGAGGCCACTGATGCCCATATGTCTTGTGAAACTATGGGCCACTACATCATAGGAGCAACCTCCAGACACCAAGAACAAATGGCCAAGTCACAAGGCTCCTTAAAGAGAACAAAGAGCTCAGGAGGGGTCTAAAACAGTTGCAGAGGGAGTACACTGATCTCCTGGAGAGGAAGATATCTGTCTTTTGCTCCTTGTGTACGAAGTTCAGGAGAGGTTCAATGACAAAAGCAGGGCAGGTCATGAGTCATCTAACCTTCTCTGTGCATCTTCAACCACAGACAACCCTTAAAAAGGGAAGCCCTGCAGCCCAAAGACTTATCTGTCATCTCTCTGGACTCCGTGATCGTGAAGCCAAGGGGGCTGTTTGTGAGAACCAGAGGGAAAGGAAACCAAAAACACTACCACCAGTAGGCGCAAGTCTTGGTTTACTACTGTAAGGTCATACCATTTACTCTTGGGACATTATTTTCCCTGATAATTATTAACCCTAATAATTGTCAATTTTGTGTCTGTAATTTAATTTGTATGTCATCAATAAGTGAATTCTTCTTTGTAACTTTAATTTGATTTATTATAGTAAAATCCCTGTGTGAACACATTTTTCAACATAGTATTTGTGGGTAGGTAAGAACATACATAGGAAAAAAAAGAAATTATGTATAATTTAACAATTTCATCTATACAGTGCCCATAACGTAAGTCAACACATACATTTTATTCAACAAAACGACATCCTAGTTAATCCTATATAACATAAAAAAGTTTTAAATAACCCTGAGAAGAGCTTTTTCCTCTTCTCACTCATCAACATTAAGTTGCAAGCATGTGCGAGGCAAATCCACCTCCCAGCGAGATTTTTCCTTTGTCGCGCTTGTCAAGGTCTAGTTAGAGAGCGTAAGTGGGGAAAATCAACTTCCTGTTGAGATTTCTCAATGCGGGTGGTCAGATTTCTCATTTTGAGTGGTCGCGGCAGGTCGCAACCACTTGCATTTAGAAACCTTCTGTTCGCATTGAGAAAGCTGCTGCTCGAGTGGAAAATCTACTCAAGTAGCAGAAAGGAAGCTGCGCACTCTTGCGATGTGCATGGTGCCATTTGAGATGATTTTACAGCGTGGGACAAACACCCAGGGCTCAAAATCACTGCACCTGAATTACCCTGAAGCCCTCCGTCGCTCGCGGAAATCTATTAGAGTTTTTTTGTCACTTCGCATATTTCCCCGTAACGGAACTCCATGAAGTCCACCCAGGATTAGTTTTATTCACTCCATAATGATCTTCTTCCACAGGTAAAACTTAAAAAAGTCATGGGTATGACAGTTAACATCCACAATATTTATATCTATTTGTCAACATATTCATGACACCGTCATTTTTTATTTACTTAGGGCCTGATTTAGATCTTGGCGGACGGGTTCTCTATAGTTCCTGTGAGAGATATCCTGTCCACCAAAATATGACACATTTACAGATATTTGAGATAACATCCAAATAGGTTTTAACATGGATGTTACATGTCCAACCTGTTGCTCATACTGCACCCTGGATTATGGGCTGTTTATGTGCTGCTCAATGATGACTAATGTATGAAAAACGAAGTATTATGCTTAAACATACGTTAGATGTGCTGGGATGTTGGTAAGGGGCTCAAAGGGAGGGGACAGCACATAGGATGGGGAAGAAAATGAGGTTAAGTTTGAGGGTAATAGGCGACACGGTCATTGTATAGGAATGTTAAATAGAACAAAACTGAATTAAATATGCATACGTAATATAAATTTGAGTAAGACAACAGGATGGTTTTAGTTTGATCGAGGTAAATAGTATTGTTGAATTCCATGAGCGTTTTTAAATGGGGCGCGACTGACAAATATGAGATTTTGCAAACACAACAGCGCACTGTATATTAATGCTTGTTTAATTGTGACTTTCAGTTACCCCTGACGAAGGGCACCTGGGGGACCCGAAATGCATTGGGTTTCAAATAAACTCAGGAAATGGCATTTCCCTGCATGTGGATTTAAACTGTTCAAAGAGGTTGAAATATGGAACATAAAGGAAGGAAACGGATGACAAAGAAGAAAGTTAATTGCAAAGGCAGTAGCAGCTGTGCCATGGTTTGGGGCATGAAAGGTGTCCCAGTATGATGTGGTTTATTGTACAACGTGCTGTTGGTGCTGGGCACGTCACCTTCGAGCACGCAACGTTAAACTTGGAAGGACTAATATAGGAAGAATCAGATGTTAGCTATGGTGTGCAACCCGCTCACACATAATGTTCTAAATTGACTTGCCCTATCGGGTTAGCACCCAAAAACTTAAACAAAAAGGAGCTTTTGGAAAGTATGTCACGATCCACTTGCAAGGCAGAACATCATTGTTCACTCAGCAAGTTTATTTTTATAGGTGTGAGAAGAATGCTGGAATTTTATCATTGAACACGGGACTGTTGTGGAGTTTATGAAGGCGCCTCTGGTTTTCAATTGTGCAGAGATGCATCAATAATTTTGTAAATGCGCATGATGAGATTTAACACCCGGTTATGTCCTTTAGTGATTGTATGCATTATGGGAGTTGTAGTGTTTTAGGCAACTCATATAGATTTAAGCTACCCAGGTGGTGATCACGTCGAGTAAAAAAAAAAAGAAAAAGGGGGCGGTTACTGGGTAGGAGGGGCGGAAGTGGGGTTTAAAGATCAGGTGATTGAATGGTGAAGTAAATTTCTTTTGCATTTAAGAGAGGATGACCGATGTTGTTTAGCAGGTATGTGACGGGTGTATGAAAGAAGGTGAGGTGGAGTGAGTATAATGAATGAAGTGCGATTAAAATGTTTGTGTAGGTACGTGATGATGAATTGTGAAACAGATACAGAAGGTTAGAGTGGTATGTTGTGTTGAAATAAGGGGAAGATGGAGAGATGAGAGTAGATAAATAGAACATTAGGCTTGTGTGTGAGTATGGGAAGAAAGAGAGTGGGATGCATGTTTATGGTAGTTGTGTGAAGAGAAAGGCAGAAGGTTAGAAAGGTATAAGAATGAAGGTTTGATAGAGAGGGAGGTTTTGGCATTGGGATGTTGGTAAGGGGCTCGAAGGGCGGGGACAGCACATAGGATGGGGAAGAAAATGAGGTTAAGTTTGAGGGTAATAGGCAACGCGGTCATTGTATAGGAATGTTAAATAGATCAAAACTGAATTAAATATGCATACGTAATATAAATATGAGTTAGACAACAGGATGCTTTTAGTTTGATCAGGGTAAATAGTATTGTTGAATTCCATGAGCGTCTTTAAATCGAGCGCGACTGACAAATATGAGATTTTGCAAACACAACAGCGCACTGTATATTAATGCTTGTTTAATTGTGACTTTCAGATACCCCTGACGAAGGGCTCCTGGGGGCCCCGAAATGCATTGGGTTTCAAATAAACTGCTTTGGATGAACTTCACTTTTGTACGTATTCTTGAATGAGAGGTTCGGATGGCCCATCTTGAATATGAGAAACTCAGGAAATGGCATTTCCCTGCATGTGGATTTAAACTATTCAAAGAGGTTGAAATATGGAATAAAAAGGAAGGAAACGGATGACAAAGAAGAAAGTTAATTGCAAAGGCAGTAGCAGCTGTGCCATGGTTTGAGGCATGAAAGGTGTCCCAGTATGATGTGAACTACCACACCCTCAACCATCACCACACCCTTAACCACCACCACACCATCAGCCACCACCACACTCTTAATCACCACCATACCTTTAACCACTACTACACACTCCACTACTACCACACCCTCAGCAAATCATACACCTCTTCAAACCACACTCACATTCAGTAAAACACACCATCACCCAAGCAAACTGCATCACAGAAACACACACTCATCACTATATCCAAAAGAACAACACCTTCACCTAACTCCAATCGTGCACCAACAGTGCCGCACCCACCCAAACACAAATCCACAAACACACATGCTCCAAATCCTTGAGACACACACTCAACCTTACAACGCATCCACATTTACCCAACCAGTCCTAGCATCCTCTACCCCCAAACACCTACTATACCCACCTCATCTACCCTAGCTCCTCCATCACTGCCAACCCATCATCATTCCATCCAAACCCTTTAGAAATGATCCATACCCACTCCCCAATTAATATTTGAGGTCCATCTGCTTGAGGGGTGAAACAAGCCCCATAAGGAGGAGGTTTTAATACTATGTACCATTGAGCTAAATGAGGTTCTGGACTTTTAAGTGTCCAGAGGTGTCAGGGAAACAACACCCGAAGACCCCTGAGTTCCTCCTGTCCCGGTGCACAAATAAACAGAGGCACGGGCTTCTCGATGGCGGCGTCAAAGACCAAGGTTTATTTACTGCAGGGACACAGAAATCATAGGAACCACACAGATGCAGAATCTACGAGACTGTTCAAATTGCATTAAGTGGGTTACTCTTTAAATACAAGCAAAATGTCTTTGGGCTACATTACACGAATATTTCTCATGCCTAACCCGGTATCCCAAACAAACAGTAAATTTGACATCAAACAATAATTAGTCGCAGGTTTTCGGTATTCGATCAGGCCCTCTCGACAGTTTTCCATTCTTTGCCCGATCCTCCCCATCATAAAAATCGTAACTTCCCCATTGTAAAAGCCCAGAAGGTAAGGAGCAGAGCCAGGTGCAAAGGATTGAAATGTAGGATAAGAGGTGTTTATGGATCATAAACGGGCATGGCTACCGTCTTCGGCCTTTCAGTCAGGACAACGGACACGAGAACCAGTATAGCAGGACTGGCCTTAGGCAAGGGAGGCAGCTTGATTCTTCCTAGTCATGCAGCGTCAACCTTTCTCGGGGCTCAAGCTTACGTGTCCTTAACAAGGGGACTCTGCCGAGGTCATCGTCCGTTCATTGACTATGTGAGGGCAAGAAACAAAATGGATGCCGTAACTAAAATGGATGCCATGACTTTTATGACAGAATGCCCTATTTTCCAGTGAATTCATGCTAGTTGCGCAGCGAAAACACTGTCATGTATATAATGGATCATTTGCGGTTCATTGGTACCAAAATCGTGTCAGTACTACGATACCGAATTCACGGGTTCGGATCGCTACAGAACCTCAGACCGTCCTTTTGCCCTTACATAGGCAATAACTCACTCTATGTCAGAGTCCATCTCTATGTTCATCAGGTCACTGATATGTTGTTGGAGCATTACTCTATCCCGTGGCGTATCTCTAAAAACAGGTGGTCTTCTTACGCATGTAGAAATGCAGAGATTACATAAGGCAGGACCACACTGAACAATGAGACAGCACGAAAATAAAAATACTAACGCAACACCAGTGACTATCAGAACCTTCCATCCCCACGCAGACAACAGGCTCCAGAACCATCCCATTAATGACCAGTCACCTTCCTCTACATGATTAGAGTCAGAAATCTTGTGTAACTTAGAGATGGCCTTGTACACCGTTCGCGCATTATCTGGAATAAAAATGCAGCAACTTGATTGGATCATCTTACATACTCCACCTCGATCTGCAAGTAACACGTCAAGGACCATACGGTTCTGTAACGTCATGAGGCGATCCGCTTGAAGCTCAGCTGTCAGGTTACTAAGAGCACCCGCCGTTTCAGTGATAGTGGATTCAACTACCCGTGTTAGTTGACGTAAGTTTCTACTGTTGGCCATAGGCCCCCAGAATGGGAGGAAACCCTTGAAAAAGTCTCCTGCTTCTTGGCCAGCAGTATCTTCTTTACTGAAAACACCTCTCACAACTCTAGTTTTGTGATAGTCTGGTGCAGCAGTATATGTCGGAGGTAACAGTTGAGCGATGTAACATGAGCCTGAGAAGTCAGCAGGCAGCCATGTGTATGCTCTGTCTTGACAAACAAAATAGGTACCCTTAGCGGCTAAGAATGCCGGGGAAGACTGTGACGGAAAAACATATGTTTCGATACAGTCACTCTTCCCTAGTCGAGCTGTCGGATTCCTCCCATTTCCTTGCAAACAGACTTGACCTTGGTGGGGTACGACCCAGATCGGAGTTGAGCTCTTACGTTTGTTCTCACCCAGAGTAATGCCATATTCCGTAACATTCCAACCCATGTAAACTCGCAATTCATCCTTGGGAATGAACGGAGTATTATTGACATCTCTCACCATGTCAGTGATTCCTTTTACCAAGGCTCTATTAGCAGAGTTATACCGAGTGGAACGCGGAGGTCGTGGAGGATAGGTCTCTAGGGCATAAGCGAACATGGTCTGAAATGCCCAGAATGATCCATTATAACTAAAAGGCAGAACCAAATAGGGGATGCCTTTGTCCATGGTATGTGGTATCAAACCACACACCCAGCAGTTTGTTGTATTAACCACTAGCTGATGTTGGTGCAAGAGTTGAATGAAAGTGTTATTTATAAACTCAGAGCGTCGAGCTTCCTTGTGGGCAGGAAAAGGATGGAAAGAATGAAGAGAAACAACAGTCGGAGAAACAGGAGCATGGGGAGATACTGTAGATGCAACAGGTGTAAAGATCAACTGAATACCAAAAATAATTCCGCCTGCCAAAGTTATTAAAACAATTAGAAGTGTCAGAGTACATTGCATTAGAAAACATTTGCTATACAATATGTCATATAGCTTTGTCTTGTGCACATTTATGACATTAACCCGTCGTAATTCAGGAAGCTCCATCTTCTACAACCGTTCGCAACGGATGGTTTGTACCTGTTAAAAACTTGCCTCTGTTTATCCTGGGAGTTCCCAAGACAAACAGAAGAAACCGACCTAGTGTCTGATTCCCTGCAAATTAAACAAGGCACACGTTACGACCCTACGGTAACCCAGATGGCAAGGTGAGAGAAATAATAAAAAAAACAAAAAGATAAAAATTTTGAGCAAACTTCCTGACTGAATGGAATGCAGTAAGATCAAAACAGGTTTCAAACAGAATGGTAATTATGCAATGCCATTAGTTCATAACATGAGAACGTAGATTATATCTGTACTTTCCGGGTCTTGTCTGGTCTTGAAATAGCTGGTCTACAGGTGCGGAAATGTTCGACTCCACAGGTGACAAATGTTCACTTTGTACAGTACTTGGTTCGGGATTCAAAGGAGCGGTTCCTGCTGGAGTGTCAAAGTTCTGTGTTCCCGTTCGTGGGTGGTCCGTTATGTACTCTGCATCACTGAAAGGGATGTGCCTAGGAACAGGTTCTGTCTCAGATATACCAATTCCCTGTCTAACCCAGTTATCATAGGGGAGTGGAAGAGGGACACGCTTTGTATGGCTGGCGTGCACCCAGTTTTTCCTTCCAGCTAGGCGTACTGCAGTTCTTGTTGTGAGGAGGACCTGGAACGGACCAACGAATCTTGGCTGGAGGTTTCGGGTACGTTCAAAGTTCTGAACCACCACTTGGTTGCCTGGTTTCAACGTGTGGCCTGGACTCTCCGGCAGTTTAGGCAAGGATTCGAATACCTGTTGATGAATAAGGCTCAATTTAGCAGTCAGATCATGAAGGTAATCAATCAACATTGGATATTCGATCTGTTTGAATTCCTTTGGCCTAGGGACTCCCCAAACATTAGCAGGGCGGCCGAACACAATCTCATATGGGCTAAGCCCTACTCGAGAGTGTACAGTCGCTCTGGTGGACAGTAAAGCTAAAGGCAGTGCGTCTGGCCAAGAGAGACCAGTGGAAGCTTGAATTTTCGCAAGTTTCAGCTTCAGGGTGCCATTGGACCCTTCAACCAAACCCGCTGATTGTGGGTGATTCGCACTATGGTATTTTTGGGAAATACCCAGACCCGCACACACACTCTTCATAACTTTCCCTACGAACTCACTTCCATTGTCCGACCAAACAATCCGTGGCATACCATACCTGGGGAAGTACTCTTTGAGGAGGATTTTGGCAGTGGACATAGCAGTGTTGTCCTTTAACGGATATGCCTCAATCCATCTCGAGAAGGCACAGACTACCACTAGGACGTATTTGAGATTGTTACATCTATCCATGTGGATATAGTCCAACTGAATCACTTCAAAGGGGCAAGAAGGGGGAGCAAAATGGCCAGTTGGGGTTGGGGTTCCCTTGCCAGGATTATGCATCAGGCATACCATACAATTTTTCACCACTCTTTCTGCACACTTAGTAATTCCATCGTTCTTCCATACTGGAGCTAACATTTTACAGATCCCTTTCGAGCTGATGTGCGCCGCTCCATGCGCCATCGTGACTACTGCAAGTACATACGCGTCAGGTAACATCCAACGCTGCTGCTCAGACAAATCGACCCAACATCCACTTGAATCCATTTTACCCGTTTTCTCCTTCCATTCATTCTTCTCATTTTCAGTTGCATCATTCTGGATTGTTTCACACTTTCAATCGTATTCTCACACATTCCTGATTCAGCAATCCATCTTGCAGACGTTGCAACATACATTCGGCTCGTCATGTTCTTGGCCGTCTCTTTGGCGACCTCATCAGCAAACGCATTTCCACGGCCAACATCATCCGTAATCTTCCGATGTGCACTGCACTTCACAATTGCAACTTCATTCGGTAGAGTCAAGGATTCCAATAGATCGCTGACTAACTGTCCATGTTGGATCTTAGTCCCATGGGACGTGAGAAAACCTCTTTCTCTCCGGAGACGCCCAAAATTGTGTGCGACGCCGAAGGCGTACTGGCTATCAGTAAACACATTCACTCTCTTTCCCTCAGCTAAAACACACGCTCTTGTTAATGCAATTAATTCTGCAGCCTGGGCAGAATTCTGACTTACTCTTGCAGTCTCAACAATCGTACTCAAGGTCGTAACTGCATACGCGGCCGTCACATCACCATTCTGTAATTTGAAACAAGACCCATCGACATATAAAGTGCCGTCTGGATCTAGTAATGGAGTGTCTTTTAAATCAATCCTACCTTTTGTTTCTTCCTCAATTCTGAAACAACAATCATGGGGCTCTGAATCACTCGACTCTTGAGTAATCGGCAACAATGTTGCTGGATTCAATATGTTGCATCGCTTGATCTGAATATGACTTGCCAAAAGCGTCAGCTCATAGCCTGATAGTCTAGCACTGGTGAGGTGCTGAGTTTTCGTTCGATTCATGAGTGTATCCACAGCATGTGGAACCATGACTACTAACATGTTGTTCATGACTAGTCCGGCAGACTGTCGAATAGACACTGCAGCTGCTGCTGTAGCTCTCAAACAACTTGGCAATGCTCTGGCTACCGGATCTAATGTGGATGAGAAATATGCACAAGGCCGCTGTTTGTCACCAAATTGTTGCGTTAATACACTCAATGCACAACCTTCTCTTTCGTGGACATATAGAGTAAACGGCTTACTGTAGTCAGGAGTACCCAACACAGGAGCTGAACACAGCGCATCACGTAAGTCAGAGAAGCTCTGTTGACATTCATCAGACCATGGCAAAGGGCTCTTAACACCTTTTCCAGTCAGGGCTACCAATGGTTTCGCCATGAGAGAAAAATTTGGGATCCATTGCCTACAGTATGACGTAATACCCAAAAACGCACGCACTTCTCTTTGTGTGCTTGGTACAGTCATCTGTGAAATTGCTTTGATTCTCTCTGGGGTCAACCTTCTTCCCTCCTTTGACAAAAGATAACCTAAGTAGGTCACTTCTTGGCAACAATATTGCAGTTTAGAAGGTGACACCTTGTGATGTAAGTCTGACAAATGACGTAATAAAGAAATTGTAGCTGCTTTGCAAGTTTCCTTATCATCAGCAGCCAGTAAAAGATCGTCTACGTATTGGATCAGAGCAACACCATGAGGTAGTACAAGGGCATCTAATTGACTCTTTAATGCTTGGCTGTAAATTGAAGGGCTCTCACAATAACCTTGTGGAGCGCGTTTGAACCTGAAGCTGCGACCTCCTAAGGAGAAACCAAAAATGTCTCTACTTTCCTCGGCTATGGGAATGCTGAAAAAGGCATTTTTCAAGTCGATCACTGTAAACCATGAAGCTGAGGCAGGAATCAACGTTAGTAATGCAGTGATATCTGGGACTACAGGAAACTGTGGAATCACTATTTTGTTAACTTCTCTGAGGTCAATCACAAATCTGTAAATTGGAGGTTTGGAAGGGTCAGTACGTTTCAAAATCGGCAGAACAGGACTATTGCAGACGTTCCCTCTAGTTTCCTCAATCACATCTTTCTGTATTAGGTCTTTCACAATCAATAAGAGTGCTCGTTCCCCTTCATTCGAAATCCGATACTGTGGGATTTGTGGGAATTTAACATTAGCTTTCAGACTTACCACATAAGGGGGAATTTCCAAGAGGCCTACATCGTTAGGACCAGTCGCCCAAAGAGTATCAGGGAGAGAACACAGCTCCGGTGGGAGCTTATCCATCGACATATACATTGGAGAGATGACTCTTTTGCCTAATGTGAGCTGTACTCCTGAAGGGGAACAGTACAGTGTCGCGTGCAGGCGTTTCAACAGATCTAAACCAAGCAGATTCTCATTACAACCGGTTGTTAAGATAAGGGGTGCTTCTAGTTCGCATGGCCCAACAGATATTGACAAAGGACTAGAAACAGGATTGTGAACAGGGGCGCCTGAGAAACCTACTGAAGTGTTCGTTAAGCCAGACAAAGGTGCGCCAGGGAGTTTCGCATGCATAATTGAACTTTTTGCCGCACCAGTATCCAACAGAAACGGTTCGACCACGCCTGAGGTAACTACTGCGACATAAGGTCCACTCTGATCAACTGGAACTGATACTACTCCCTCTCTTTGCCTGCGGCTGTCCTAGTGCTCGCTTCTTTGAATCTCCTCATTATGGTCATAGTAATCTTCAACGTGGTATTGTGGAGATCTACCTGTTTGCGCAGATTGTGCATTTCGCTGATCGAAATAATTCGATTGGCGATCGGCCTGTGGTGTCATCGTCCCACGTCCTCTACCTCTAGGAGCTTGCATAAACCCTACATTACCTCTCTGGGCTGGGACACCACTAGTTTGTGGGTGCAGTACTGGACACTCATTCTTATAATGACCCTCCTTTTTACAATAAGCACACTGATTCCATGCTAACTGTTGTCGCGGAAAACTATAATTAAATCCTTGGGCCGTCCCTTGCTGGAATTGTGGTTGTGGCTGAAACTGGGGTCGCTGTCGTAAATCTGACTGATTCGAACGAGGCGGATACGCCTGTTGCAGAAGAACTTTAGTCTTTAAATCTTTTGTTTTCTTTTCTGACTTTTCCTTCTCTTCTTTCTCTCTGTTCTCGTAATACTGAGCAGTTGCAAGTATCTGTGCTGTTGTCGACACTGCCCATGCACTTTCAGAATCCTTTAACTTGTTACTAAGCTCAGGTAGTAAATTAAATACGAACTTGTCGACGAACAATCTCTGGCCTCCCTCAGTACTCATATCTTGCCCACTGTGGTCTACGAAAGTCTCTTCAAATCTAGTAAAGAAGTCAGAGACGCTTTCGTCCTTCTTTTGCTTGCATGCCGATAATTTATCCCAATTGACTCGTAACGCTGGCATCAGCGTTTTCATTAGAGTAATTATTCTGCCAGGTAAAGCAGCAATCAGAGGTTCAGGTTTAGCACCGCCAATTTGTTGCGCATCTGCCGCTATAATAGCTGCCCAATCACCTCCTAAGGCGACTGGGTGGTTCTCTTGCCGAATTTTGGCCCATATAGGCTGTGGCACCACATTACCAAATAGCATTTCAATGTCTGCTAAATTCATGACACACGCTTGAACTGTTTGCGTTAACTCTTTGTAATAACCAGCAGGATTTTTACGTGGGTCTGGTAATGCTTGTTTTACGGCTAATACTTCGGCCCGTTTCCAAGGGATGTGTATCCACACTCTCTGGAAATGTGCCGGAGCAGCTGCAATACCCAAGTTCCCATCAGCTGCAACTGCATCACGCCATATCGGTGGAACTTCCCTCATCGGATATTGACCTCGTTTTTTCCTAGTAGTAATCGGTGAACCATCAGGGTCTCTTGTCGCTCGAAGAGGGGACTCATCCCTATAAGCTAAAATCAGTTCTATCGCTCCCCTTACTTCTGGACCTATCACCATTCCTTTGGCAAATTTCTGTTGAATATTTATCAGGTCAGAGGGGACGGAGTCTAAATCATCATCTTCCCATTCTTCACGTACAAGAGAACACATCACGTCAAAAACATAACGTTGGGTTGGTTCATTCCATTGCATAAATGTATCTAACACTCTTCGTGCTTCATACTTCGCAGCTTTCGACATCCACCTAAGAGCTGTCGAATCTAACGTGTCTCGTTCCTGGGGACCAGGAAACTGGCTACGTCTCTGTATAGAGTCAGAAACGGGGGTCCCAATTAATGACCTGTAGAGAGGAGTTAAGATATTAGTTACAGAGTCGGTTATTTTCCGACGAACGGAAAGCGGAGTCAGAATGTTCACAGGGTTCGGGGACAGAACAGCTGAAGCAGATGAAATAGTAAGGGTAGGAGTAGCAGGTAAAGCAGTTTGCGAAATGACAGGCAAAGGCGGAACGGGCGCTCCAGGAAGAGGGGGTGCCGAAGGAACATTAACCACAGGAAGGATAGGAGCTGGAATCAAAGGAAGTGGAGCAACTATTCCAGGCTGACCAGCAGCTGGCTGTACAACAGGTGGTAACTGTGGTACTGTAATACCCTGTGCATACGGTGGAGGTGAATTCAACAGGTAAGACAACAGAGGATCCTTTACATGATCCTCTATCGGCTTAGTAGGACAAGATGGCAATACAGGGTAACATTTATCAATTGCCAAATTATATTTTCTATTCTCCATCTCCATTGCTTTCTCAGTCTCGTTGACATGCAGCTGCCTAGCAGACTCCATTAAAGTCAACCCTTTCTCTTTCTGTTCTTTCTTCGTTTTCCTAATTTCTCTCTGTTTGGCTTCTTTGCGCCATACGCGAAAGGAATCAAACATTGCCGGCCGGGCTTTTTTCTTGAACAACTTAATTTCTAGATTGTCTAGTATTTCCGTTTCGAAACTACCATGCGGTGGCCAACTAAGGACATCATCTTTTTTGGTATAACGGACCCATACTTCATTATACGTAATAGGACCAACACCATGTTTACAATAGAGCTCATATGTAGGAGTTCCAATCGGAGGAACCAAACACGAATCCTCCAACCGGGAATCCCCGTTGCAACGTAACCAGGACAAAAAACAGTTACTACTGGTAGTCATGACAACAAAGACAAATTCTAACCAACACACGCAGAGAACTTAGGCCTACCAAAATGAACCAATACCAAAACAAAGATTATCTAAACAAGAGCAACCAATGATAATCTACGAATTAAACCAAAGCAACAAGGAACAACCAAACTGAGCGTAGCCCACTTAATACTTAACTGAAATGTGGAAGACGTCACCAAGGAGAACCCGTCTACGTCTCGCCGTACTAAGGTCTGCACCTCGGGTCCAAGACAGGGCGACAGTCAAGGCAGCGGTCCTCTGTAGCCGTCTGGGAACGGGAACCCTCGTGGAAGAGATCGTCGGGCCACTTTTACGACATGCAGGGATCGATGAAGTGGGGTACCTCCCTCCGGAATCTTCACACGAAACTTCTCGAACTTTTCAGGCTTTGGACCGGTACCGGATGACGTCGCCCCACGTTGGGCGCCAATTTGAGGTTCTGGACTTTTAAGAGTCCAGAGGTGTCAGGGAAACAACACCCGAAGACCCCTGAGTTCCTCCTGTCCCGGTGCACAAATAAACAGAGGCACGGGCTTCTCGATGGCGGCGTCAAAGACCAAGGTTTATTTACTGCAGGGACACAGAAATCATAGGAACCACACAGATGCAGAATCTACGAGACTGTTCAAATTGCATTAAGTGGGTTACTCTTTAAATACAAGCAAAATGTCTTTGGGCTACATTACACGAATATTTCTCATGCCTAACCCGGTATGCCAAACAAACAGTAAATTTGACATCAAACAATAATTAGTCGCAGGTTTTCGGTATTCGATCAGGCCCTCTCGACAGTTTTCCATTCTTTGCCCGATCCTCCCCATCATAAAAATTGTAACCTCCCCATTGTAAAAGCCCAGAAGGTAAGGAGCAGAGCCAGGTGCAAAGGATTGAAATGTAGGATAAGAGGTGTTTATGGATCATAAACGGGCATGGCTACCGTCTTCGGCCTTTCAGTCAGGACAACGGACACGAGAACCAGTATAGCAGGACTGGCCTTAGGCAAGGGAGGCAGCTTGATTCTGCCTAGTCATGCAGCGTCAACCTTTCTCGGGGCTCAAGCTTACGTGTCCTTAACAAGGTGACTCTGCCGAGGTCATCGCCCATTTATTGACTATGTGAGGGCAAGAAACAAAATGGATGCCGTAACTAAAATGGATGCCATGACTTTTATGACAGAATGCCCTATTTTCCAGTGAATTCATGCTAGTTGCGCAGCGAAAACACTGTCATGTATATAATGGATCATTTGCGGTTCATTGGTACCAAAATCGTGTCAGTACTACGATACCGAATTCACGGGTTCGGATCGCTACAGAACCTCATAAGAGGCAAGTTATGTAGCCCCAATACTACCTCCCACAGTGTTTTTAATTGTGTATTTGTTCATTTAGTTTTCTGAATGATAATGATATTTAATTTATTAAAATTGTGTGAGAGGAGTATCCTATTCAAAAATATTTTTGTCAACATGCTTGTTTTTCTGTTGAACACATACACAAGGTACAAATAAATTTTCTTTTATTAGACTACCAGTTTGTTAATAGTTAAATATTTGGGTTATAAACGTGGCATTTAGTGATATAGCCTTTCAACAACATTGAGAGCTTATGGAAACTTGATTGTAAATGAGACATTTAATGTTTACATAAAATGGAGCATACATGTTGGTAGAGATTGGATTTCTGGTTGGCAGGATTGTGCACTCTGTCCAAGCAGGAACAACAATCCTAGTCAGTGTAAGCCAGCTACACAATCATAAGTTAACCTGTGCTCATCCTCTGGTTGTGTGGCCAAGAGCAGACATGCATAACTTAAGAAGCAATGTGTAAAGCAGTTGCGCAACACTTCAAACACTAACACAGTGAAAATACCACAAAAAGACTCTGCACCATTTTAGAAAAATTGATTACAATTTTATAAATACAATTGGACCAAAACAAACAAACATCTAATTAGTAGAAGTCAAAATAAGAATTTTTAAAGAATAAAAGTGAAAAAAGCGCTTCGCAGCAATAAGCGCCTATGGGGGTTATCTGGTCGCACTGGCCCAGGACAAAGTCAAGAGTTCAAGCTGAATGCAATGGATGCAGACCAGATTAGCTGAGAAAAAGTATATTAATCCTGGTTCCAGGCATTAAATGCAGGGTCCAACCGAGCGATGCATCAATGCTAATCCCACAGTTGAGAAGATGCGCTGATTTTCTCCATGCAACAATGGCAAAATGGGGGTTCTGAAAAGTGTTGTTTCCTAGTTTGATGTGCTAGGTTTATCCATGTAGTCAAGGGGAAGAGTTGCTTATTTCTCCTATAACGGTGGCGATGAAGTGGTTCTGATGCATCGGTTCTCATGGCAATGCACTGGTTCCAAGTGCGATGCACCAGTTTTTTTCCTGTATTATCGGCAATGCAGCTCATACAGCATAAGATTAATCGGGTCCAACAGATCAAGCAGCTGGATCCACTTCCAGTGGACCAGGCACAGGAGCAGGGTTAAAGACTTTGATGGCTTTGAAGAAACAGGAGGATAGTCAGCTAGCCATTGGAGTCACTCTGAGTCAAGTGATGATGGTCTTGTCAGAGAGAGCAGCATGCATCAGGGCAGCACAGCAAGGCAGCAGTCGTCCAGAGCAGCAGTCCAGCAGAGTAGAAGTCCTTAGCATAGCAGTTCTTGTTCTTGGCAAGTTGGTTCCAGTTCCAGAAGTGCACTGAGTTGGTAGGGTCATTGGTCTAGTATTTATGAACAGTTGTGCCTTTGAAGAAAGAGTGACTCCAAAGAAGGGTCTCTGAAGTTCATACATGTCCTCGCTTCCTGCCCTAGCTCCAGACGTATTACAAGGGGGATATGCAGCCATTTGTGAGTGGACAGAGCACAGCCTATTCAGATGTAAGAATGAGGCTCTACCTATCTCCTCCCTCCCTTCCTCCAAGGAAGATGCATGAAATCACACCCAGCCTTCCTTTCTGTCGGACTGTCTAAAGGGAGTTCACAAAGAACCAGCCTAGCTAGTGGTCAGAGACAGGCTGCAGAAACCAACTGGATAAGAGCAGGAACATGCTCAACATTCTAAAAGTGACAATTTCAGAATGGTAACTAGAAATCCAACTTTACCATTAAAGAGGATTTGGCATTATCATTACAGAGATACTAAACATGACAACTCCACCTTATCTCAGCTAAGAATTACAGCCTATTAAATGTAATAATGAACCCCCAATGTTAACCTATATGGGGGTAGACCTCTCAGAATTGTAAAACGAGTTCAGGAGTTTTCCACTATAAGAACATGCTGAAGAACCAGAACCTTTTAGGTCTGGCGGCGCAGGGTACGCCTTAATCTCCTAGGTTCTCCTGCTTCAGCTAACAGAGACACGGGGACACTCTGTCGGCGTAAAAGATCAGATTTTATTAGCTGCAGCTAGTACAGTTGTCCTAGAAGTACACACGGTATGTTCTCAGGAGACTGCCACTTCACTCCGTGGCGCACAACCTTATATAGTACATAGGTTAAATATACGTTAACCAAAGACACACCTAAAACATATAAAAAGAGCCAATAAGAAAGGTTGGAAAACAGAACAGAACCAATAGGAAAGGTTTGAAAATAAAGTATCAAGTAACTCGAAGAAGCCTCTCCTCCAACTGTGTTTGTCACCCCTCCCCACGAACTAATTCATTAACAGGTTGGTAACCGACTCGCAGGT
Source organism: Triturus cristatus (assembly GCF_964204655.1). Lineage (NCBI taxonomy): Eukaryota > Metazoa > Chordata > Amphibia > Caudata > Salamandridae > Triturus > Triturus cristatus. Next base: position 850,229,428 of record NC_140588.1, on the reverse strand, counting down.
GGCGAGATACGTTTGTGTGTTTTGGAGGACAGTTGTGAAACGAGAGAATACTAGCAGAATACTAGCAGAGGACAGTGAATGCCAGACGATAAGTTAAAGTCAGTACAGAATAGTGTGAACCAACAGATAGTTGAGACAGGGATTAGAAAAACCAGACGGGGATTAGTGTACTCGGCCAGTCCTAACACCAGCTTTGTAAATAGAGGCAGAAGGCTTATTTTGACACGATGCTGCAGGAAAAGCAGAAAAGACTTTGCTCGCCATGCTGCCTGAGTGAGGGCAACACAAAATGGCGGCGGAGCACAAAATGGCGGGTCGATTCGATCACGATCGGAAATCGAGTTTTCTCAGTCCCTCCTTTTGCCAGAACTCAGGCAAGATATATAGACTCACGTTAATCTGAGTCAATGTCGATGGCCATGAGGTCATCGAGCTGTTGCTGTAGCATCATTCTAATATTCTCTGTTCTTTGTGATTTGGGTTTAGGGATGCACATAGTAGCACAAAGGTCACAGATGGCGGGACCACAGTGCATACAAAGGCAACAAGAGAAAATGATGGTCAAAACTACTCCAAGGAATGTCAATACCTTCCAACCCCATTTGGACAGTAGTCCCCAAAACCACTCCAATAATGACCAATCTCCTTCGTCCTGATGAATCGACTCAGAGATTATATGTAACTTAGAGATAGCTTGGTATACTGTCGGAGCGTCATCAGGTATGAAAATACAGCAACTTGACCCGATCAATTTGCCCACTCCACCACAGTCTGCAAGAACAAAGTCTAAGGCGACTCGGTTTTGTAAAGTCATAAGACGATCCGCCTGTAGTTCTGCTGTGATATTACTTAAGGCTCCTACAGTGATCTCTATAGTGGTTTCTACGACACGAACCAGTTGCCCTATATTTCTACTGTTAGCCATTGGACCCCAAAAAGGAAGAAATCCTGTGAGGAAATCTCCTCCCTCTTGTCCTGCTGTGTCTTTAGAATCAATAATCCCTCTGCCATATCTGTTTCGATGATGGTTTGCAGAAGCAGTGTATGTAGGGGGAAGAAGGAAAGCTATATAACAGGTACCAGAAAAACCAGTTGGACACACGTGTAAGCCCTATCGTGGCAGATAAAATACGTGCCTTGAGATGGTACTAGAGGCGGTAAGTTTTGAGAGGAGTAGACGTATGTGTGGGAACAGTTGTTTCTTTGTACGGTGTCAGTTGACTGACCATTTATTTGCAGACAGAAATTTCCCTGATGAGGAATAGTCCAAATCGGTGGAGATTTTCATTGTTTAACCTTATCACTAAGGCTAGTGACATAATGGGTGACGTTCCAGTTAGTGTACGCTTTTCTTTCGTCAATGGAAATTTTACTATTTTCCATGATTTTAGCCATAGCTACCATTTCCTTTATCAATGAACTATGACTGAAATCCGGACCACCAATATATGAGCTAACGGATCGTCTGAATTTGCTTTGATAGGCATTGGAGAAGATAACAAAATAAGCCCAAGCAGAACCCTCATAGGAGAACGGAAGAACTAAATACGGCATTCCTTTTTCTGTGGTATGTGGCATAAGTCCACACACCCAACAGTTAGTTGTATTGATCACTAATTGGTGTTGATGTAATAACTGGACAAATGAATTGTTGTAATATTCGGTTCTTCTGATGAGTTCATGTTGAGGAAGGGTATGAAATAGATGTGGAGAGACAGTAGAAGAAGACGAAAAGGTAGAAGAGAGACAACTTTTTGCTGCAGAGCATAAATAATCCAACTTATACACGCCAAAAGGATACACAGTAGTATAATAATATATAAGGCTACACTAAAACGACTGTACATTAATCTACAGAATTCTTTTTTCATTATATCCTTTCTCTCTCTTTTTCCTAATGTAGTTTCCATCTTTCTAAATGGATGCTCACGGCAATCTTCCTCAATCACTTAATTATGATTATCTGCCGTCCTATGACACTGCAAGTCCTGCAGGCCTATTGCCACTACTCAGTTCACAACCAAGACTCCTACCGTGACCCTGCAACCGGGATGGAATACTACATAGGAGAGAGAAAAATCTTAAGTGTTCTTTAGTCTAGGTCTTCGGTTATAGTGTTCCTTATCAGATGCAGTTTGGTCTCGGAACAATGTTCGCGGATTTGTCGTATTCAAGCGACGATGTGGTGTTATCGCTTCCTGAAGAATGTCGTTGTCCTCTTTCTCAGACAATGTTCCATTCAGGCGTGCATCACTAAAAGGTACAAATCGTGGAACCTTCTCACTCTCAGAGTCACTAATACCCTTAAGCATCCATTGATCGAAGGGTAGAGGCAAAGGCACTTTCTTACAATGCACGCTGTGAATCCAATTTTTCTTTCCTTCGACTTTTACTGCTGTTCTCGTCGTGAGGAGAACCAACCGAGGTTCTTTCCACCAGGGACCAAATTCTTCGTCCTTTGGAAATTCTTTATATAGACCCAGTCACCTGGTCGGATGGAATGACCTGGGTCTGTGGAAGCCTCCGGCAAAGCACTCTGAACCTGTTGATGGAGAACACGCAATTTAGTTGTAAGTTCATGCAAGTAATCAATCAACATAGGATATGGCAAGTCTGAGTATTTCGTAGGGCGAGGGACTCCCCATATATTAGCTGGGCGCCCAAAAACCACTTCGTAAGGGCTAAGTCCCAAACAAGAGTGTACAGCAGTTCTGGTGGATAAAAGAGCCAATGGTAAAGCATCGGGCCAATTAAGTCCTGTACTAGCCTGCACTTTCGCTAGTTTAAGTTTCAAAGTTCCATTGAAGCATTCCACAAAACCAGCTGTCTGTGGATGGTTTGCCGCATGGAACTTTTGCTTGATACCTAGACCCGCACAAACTTTTTGCATGACTTGGCCCACAAATTCGCTCCCATTGTCACTCCAGACCATGCGCGGCAAACCAAACCTGGGGAAAAATTATTTTAGTAGAAATTTGGCTGTGGATAAGGCTGTATTGTCTTTTAGAGGGTATGCTTCTATCCACCTGGAAAAGGCGCATACCACCACCAGAACATATTTGAGGTTGTTGCATCGTTCCATATGAATGTAATCGATCTGCAACACCTCAAAAGGATATGTCGGAGGAGCAAAGTGACCCGCTGGAGTTGGGGGATCCCTTTCCTGGATTGTACATCAAACATACAATACAATGTTTCACTACATTGTCTACACACTTTGGGATTCCTTCATTTTGCCACACTGGAGCCAGAAGCTTGCATATACCTTTCGCACTTAAGTGGGCTGGACCATGAGCCATAGTAACTACTGGGAGTACATAGGCATCTGGTAACAGCCAACGTTGGTGTTCAGATAATTCCACCCAACGTCCCATCTCATCTAACATTCCTGTACTTTCTTTCCACTTGCTCAATTCTTTCTCTGTAGCCTCTTCCTGAATCGACCTTACACTTTCTACTCTATCCTCATACATTCCTCTCTCTCTAACCCAATTCGCAGGACCCGCAACATACATTCGACTTGTAGCATCTCTCACTGTCTTTTTAGCTACTTCATCTGCAAATGCATTTTCTCGACCAACATCATCTGTAATCTTCTTATGTGCACTACACTTCACAATTGCTATTTGAGCAGGTAAAGAAAGTGACTCAAGAAGATCAGTCACCAACTGACCATGTTGTATTTTAGTGCCATGTGAAGTAAGGAATCCCCTCTCTTTCCAAAGACGCCCAAAATTGAACGCTACACCAAAGGCATATTGGCTATCGGTGTACACGTTCACTCTTTTTCCTTTTGACAACACACACGCTCTGGTTAGGGCTATCAGTTCAGCTGCCTGGGCTGAATTGTGTCTGATGCGTGCTGTTTCCACAACTGTATGTAAAGTAGTAACAGCATAGGCTGAAACTGTATCTCCATTAGGAAGTTTAAAACAAGAACCATCCACCCATAGAATTCCATCCGGATTTTCTAGCGGCGTATCTTTCAAGTCAAATCTTCCTTTTGTCTCTTCCTCAGTACTGAGGAAACAATCATGTTGGTTTTGAACGTCTTTATCTACTGGAAGAGGCAACAAAGTAGCTGGATTTAAAGTGTTACATCGTTGATGTGCACATGACTAGCCAAAAGTGTCAGCTCATATCCAGACAGACGAGCACTCGTAAGATGCTGTGTTTTCGTTCGGTTTAGTAAGGTATCCACTGCATGCGGCACCATAACAATAAGTGTGTTATCTAACACTACTCCAGCAGACTGTCGAATAGAATTTGCTGCTGCTGCTGTCGCTTTAAGCCAACTAGGTAATGCTTTGGCTACTGGATCTAACGTAGCTGAAAAATATGCACATGGTTGCAGTTTGTCTCCAAAACGCTACGTTAAAACTGACAATGCACAACCCTCTCTCTCATGGACATAGAGCGTGAACGGCTTACTGTAATCGGGAGTACCCAATACAGGAGCAGAACATAGCGCAGTACGTAAGTCAGTGAAACTCTTCTGACATTCGTCAGTCCATGGAAGGGGCTGAGGTGTATCTTTCAAAGTGAGTGCCAACAGAGGTTTAGCTAACAAGGAAAAGTTCGGAATCCACTGCCTACAATAAGAAGTAATACCCAGAAAGGTACGTACCTCCCTTTGTGTGGATGGCACAGACATTTGCGCAATCGCCTGAATTCGTTCTGGGGTTAATCGTCGTCCCTCCTTTGATAGGAGATGACCCAAATAGGTAACCTCTCGACGAACCTATTGTAGTTTGGAAGGTGAAACCTTATGATTCAGATTAAACAAATGGCGTAACAATGCAACAGTCACATTTTTGCAAATATCTTCTGAATCAGCAGCTATTAACAATTCGTCCATGTACTGAATAAGAGCAGCACCAGACGGCAAATGAAAAGTATCAAGATGACATTTTAAAGCTTGGCTGTAAATAGAGAGACTTTCACAATAGCCCTGAGGTGCGCGCTTGAACCGGAAGCTTCGGCCTCCAAGAGAGAAGCCAAAAATATCCCTACTCTCTTCTGCAATGGGAATACTAAAGAAGGCATTCTTTAGATTGATAACAGAAAACCAAGTCGCTGTGGAAGGTATCATTGTCAACAAAGCAGTGATATCTGGGACAACAGGAAATTGTGGTGCAACAATTTTGTTTACCTCCCGAAGATCAATTACGAAACGATATACAGGAGGCTGAGAAGAATCAGTGCGTTTAAGAACAGGAAGAATAGGACTATTGCATATATTTCCTCTCGTTTCTTCAACCACACCCTTCTGAATCAAATCATGAATGATTTCCAAAAGCGCTTTTTCACCTTCAGTGGAAATTCTATACTGCGGAATACGTGGCAATTCAACATTAGGCTTGAGAGTGACAACATAAGGTGGAATCTCAAGACAGCCCACATCGTTCGGACCCATGGCCCAAAGCTTTGCCGGAAGAGAAAGCAATTCAGGTGGAAACTGATCTTTGGACAAATACATTGGAGAAGTCAGTTTCTGTCCTAAAGTAAGATGTACACCAGAAGGAGAACAACATATCATAGCATGCATTCTTTTCAATAAGTCCAAACCCAACAGATTCTCACCACAACCATTCGTCAAAAGAAGCGGAGCTTCCAAATCATAAGGACCAATTGAAATAGGCAAAGGGCAAGAAACCGGATTACGAACAGGGGCGCCAGAAAATCCTACAGATACATTCGTTAAGCCAGACAAAGGTGCCCCAGGGAGTTTAGAATGAATGATAGAACTTCTCATTGCACCAGTATCTAAAAGAAATGGCTCTGAAACACCCATTGTAGCGACATTAACATAAGGTCCATTCTGATCTACTGGAATCGACACAACTCCCTTACTTTGTCCATGGCTGTCCTTGTTAGCATGAAGGCTTTCATTCCCGTCTTCAATGTAGTAATCCTCATTGTAATACTGTGTAGACCGAGCGTTTTGCTGATCAAAGTAATTCACAGAATTAGAAGGAGGAAGGGAATGCTGTTCTTGAGTCAACATACCTCGACCTCTACCTCTGTTTGCTGACTGGAGTCCAGCACGACCTCATGGAGCAGATAGTGTCCCATTTCGCTGCAATAAAACCGGACAACTATTCTTGAAATGACCTTCCTCTCTACAATAGGCACATTGATTAGGATCTAACAAAGGTCGCGGAATATATGGCTCAGGCTTTTGATACACCCTCTGAAACTGCGGAGGCTGTTGAAACTGGGGCTGAGCATAACGAGGTGGATAAGCCTGTTGCAAGAGAACCTTCGTTTTTAATTCTTTAGTCTTTTCTCTTGCTTATCTCTTTCTTCTTTATCTCTATTTTCATAATATTGAGCAGTAGCCAATATCTGGGCTGAAGAGGAAACAGCCCATGAACTTTCGGAGTCTTTCAACTTATGTGACAGCTCAGGAAGCAGATTAAATACGAACTTATCTACAAATAACCGCTGTCCACCCTCCGTAGTCATATCCTGACCACTGTGATCAATGAATGTCTCCTCGAAACGAGTAAAGAAATCGGAGACACTCTCATCTTTCTTTTGTTTACACGCAGGCAGTTTATCCCAATTAACTCTCAAGGCAGGCATCATCGTTTTCATTAATGTAATAATCCTACCAGGGAGTTCTGAAATCAAAGCATCAGGCTTCGCACCACCCACTTGGTTTCTATCTGCGGCAATGATAGCATCCCAGTCTCCACCTAATTCTTGGGCATGATTCTCTTTACGAATCCTAGCCCATAGTGCTTGTGGAACTACATTCCCCATCAACATATCGATATCTGCTAAATTCATGATGTAGGCTTCAACAGTTTGTGACAACTCTTTATAATAACCTGCAGCGTTCTTACGAGGATCCGGTAGAGACTGTTTAATGGCTAAAACTTCAGATCTTTTCCAGGGGACATGTACCCATATTCGCTGGAAGTGAGCAGGAATAAGTGGAACGTTACCTGCTGCTGGAACATCTTCGCTCCATACTGGGGGAACCTCTCTCATTGGATAATTTTTCAGTGTCAACCAAACTGAAGGATCGGAATCTAGAAAAGTCTGTGTGGTAAATAAGGTTCTAAAGGAAACAAGTGTCTTTACAGCGTCCTCAACCTTAGAACCCACAAATTAGCCTGAATGTCTAACAGACCCTGAGGAACCAAACCCAAGTCCATATCCTCCCATCCTTTAATAAGAGTATCACACATAGCATTGAACACATATCTCTGCGTAGGCGCATTCCACTGTGAGAAGGTAGGCATAATGTCAGTTACACTATACCGAGGAGCCTTTTCAATCCATTTACGAGCAAGGGAGTCCAACATTTCTCGTTCTTCGGAAACTGGGAACTGGGAACTGACTACGAGACTGTCTTCGAGAAAATGCCGGAGACACATTTAACGCCTCAAAGAAAGGTGATAAAAGACCAGAGACCGTATCTGTGAGTCGTTTACGCATTGACGGAAAATTGGACATAAGAATATGGGACAAGGTATTAGGCGAACTAACGGAAGAGAAGTCAGTAATTGCCAGAGGAGCAGAAGGCAAAGAAGATGAAGGCAAAGGAGTCGAAGGCAAAGCTGGTAGAGGCGGCAATGCTTGAGGGGGCAAATGCGGAAGCGCAACTGGCGGCTGAACAAGCTGTAACAACTGGGGGGCACTGGCACCTTGTGCATAGGGCGGAGGCAATCTCAATAGGTGAGACATCAAGGAATCCTCCTCTAAATCCTTTCTTTTATCAGAGGGGGAATCTGGCAACATCGGATAGCATTTATCTATCGCCATACGATGCTGTCTCTCTGAAATTTCCATCGCATTATCGACTTCATCATCTTTAAATTGTTAAGCAGCCTGTATAATGGTCATACCCTGTGCTTTCTTATCTCGTTTTTCTTGCTTAATTTTCCTCTGTTTGGCTTCCTTACGCCAAACGCGGAAAGAGTCAAACATTGCCGGACGGGCTTTTCTTTTGAATAAAACTGCTTCCAAATTATCTAGTATGTCAGGCTCAAAACTACCATTTTCTGGCCATTTTAAAACACCATCATTCTTCGTGTATTGGATCCATGCCTTATTAAAGGTAACGGGGCCAACACCATGTTTAGAATAGAGCTCATAAGTGGGAGTTCCAACCGAAGGAATCGGACAAGAGTCCTCAAGCCAGGAATCCCTATTACAACCAAAGCAACAAAGCTTTCCAAACTTAGTCAGACCAGGCATCTTGTGATTTCACTGGACTGTTCACAAACATCAAGGGGGTAAACTCAGTTTACGTAGCACAAATACACTTACCCTCGGCTTCGGCTATTGCAATAGTCGAATCTAAGGACCAAAGAAACAAAGGAACAATGAAACAAAGGACCAAAATTGTGGGAGCGACCCACCAAATACTTAACTAAGGATGTCTTCTTACGCCAACAGAGGCCCCATCTATTGTCTCGCCTTACCATACATCATCGAAAGAGGGCCAAGGCAGGGCGGCAGTCAGGGCAGCAGTCTTCAGTAGCCGTCAGGAAGGAGTAACCACGCTGCAAAAGACCTTCAGACCACTTTCGACATACAGGGGTCGCTTGACGTGGCTCGCGATTCCTCCAGAATTTTCTTGCGGGGTTCCTCACGACCTTCAGGCAGAACCACTACCACTGAAGCCGCCCAATGTTGGGCGCCAGTTGAAGAACCAGAACCTTTTGGGTCTGGCGGCGCAGGGTACGCCTTAATCTCCTAGGTTCTCCTGCTTCAGCTAACAGAGACACGGGGACACTCTGTCAGCATAAAAGATCAGATTTTATTAGCTGCAGCTAGTACAGTTGTCCTAGAAGTACACACGGTATGTTCTCAGGAGACTTCCACTTCACTCCGTGGCGCACAACCGTATATAGTACATAGGTGAAATATACGTTAACCAAATACACACCTAAAACATATAAAAAAGAGCCAATAAGAAAGGTTGGAAAACAGAACAGAACCAATAGGAAAGGTTTGAAAATAAAGTATCAAGTAACTCGAAGAAGCCTCTCCTCCAACTGTGTTTGTCACCCCTCCCCACGAACTAATTCATTAACAGGTTGGAAACCGACTCGCAGGTGGCGAGATACGTTTGTGTGTTTTGGAGGACAATTGTGAAACAAGAGAATACTAGCAGAGGACAGTGAAGGCCAGACGATAAGATAAAGTCAGAACAGAATAGTGTGAACCAACAGATAGTTGAGACAGGGATTAGAAAAACCAGACGGGGATTAGTGTACTCAGCCAGTCCTAACACCAGCTTTGTAAATAGAGGCAGAAGGCTTATTTTGACACGATGCTGCAGGAAAAGCAGAAAAGACTTTGCTCGCCGTGCTGCCTGAGTGAGGGCAACACAAAATGGCGGCGGAGCACAAAATGGCGGGTCAATTCGATCACGATCGAAAATCGAGTTTTCTCAATGCACAACATAAATATACATGTCCTATTGTTTATTACACAGCATCCTGTCCTAAATCACCGCTAGGGCCTATGTTAGGGGTGAATTTGGTGTAATAAAAGGGCTGTTTATGGCTTGGCAAGGTTTTTAAGATACCATGTAGGCCTGGCAGTGTAAACTGCACATATTAATGCAGTGGAAGGCCTGAGACATGTTTAAGGGATACTCAAAAGTGTGGCATGTGCAGTTCTGCAAGTCCCCTATTGGCATTCAATTTACAGGCCCTGGGCACATGTAGTGTCCTTTACTAGGGACGTATACATATGACCCAAAGTTACCATGTTTAGAGGAGAGTACACATGCACTTTAGCACTGGTTAGCAGTGTTAAAGTGCTCAAAGTCCTAAAACCAACAAAAAACGACGACAGAAAAAGAGGAGGATTGTTTTGGGTGACGCTTCAGAGAGGGCCAAATGACATCACACATCATTGTTAGGAAATGGGTTCATGCTTGAGGATATTACAAACATACTATAGCAACAAGCATTATCCTTATCAGGGTAAACCATAATAGTGACTAAACAGGTCAGATTTGCTCACAATTTCATTCTGAGAATTCGGTTTTGTAATATTAAACTGTACAGAAGCTGCAATTGTCGGTCAGAAATCTTTTTAAAATGCCTTCCCCAAGTGCTTGGCACAACAAATGCTGCAGGCCGACTTGTAGCATTTAATGTACAGTTCCGGGATACATAAATTAACACTTCAAAGGGAAGTATTCAGTACTTGAATTGTATCAGCTAGGTGTAAGGCAAGCAAGGGTCTTGCTCAGATTTTGGTGTAATTTCCTTTAGATTTGTAATTTGAGTTCTAATCTATTTTGGATATTTGGCTTTGGCTCTGTCATGAAGATGGAGGTTTACACCAAATTTGCAATTGAGAATAACACGTCATGGACACAAATGTGTATAATCATGTATGGCAATAATTGTTTGATGTTGAAAGGGTACAGAATACAATTACAAGTACACATACCTTCTTTTTCAGCAGCAGTGTGGTAGATCATCACCCATATCAAACTTAACATAAGCAACACCTTGTAACATTAAATTCATGTTGAAAGGTTGATTTGCGAACTTAAGTTGAGAGTTTTGCACTTTTATAGGTATGAATTCACCAGCTCAGGTGTGGAGATTTAACTGCCATTGTTTTGCTGAAGTTAGCCAACACTCTGATATGGACTGATGGAGTTGTGGCTGCTTTTTAGATATAAATCCATCAATGGAGGAGTCTGAATGTGACATTGGTGGTTTGATGGAATTTGTCTGTTATACCGCTAACATATACATCAGGCGGGTGAACAGTTCCAAACTATAGAATGGGGATTCTCGATGGTTCTTACACATCTGCCAAGACATAAATCTGACCCTTAGTCTGGATGGCTAACAGTATAGGTGGTGGTAAGGATTTGTAAAGCCATTGGGTCTGGTTATTTTCAAAGTGAATCTTAATTGATTGGCAAGTGTGTGTGTATGTATGTAATTGTGTGTGTGTGTGTTTGTATGTGTATGTAGGGGTTGTATGGATCAGTGGGTGGATGAGAATGGGTAAATGCCTAGATTGATGAGTGAGTTCATGGAAGGATAAATGAACAACAAAGGGCACATATAATTAAGGAGTGAGTTAAAGGTAGGGGTGGGAGAATAATTCTGCTCTGCCAACAGAGTTCACAGTGTTTTCCCCACTCTAAGTTCTGCTTGGAATATGGAGTTCTGGTAAAACTCCGCCAACCGCTGCGTGGCAGAGTTTTTTCTAAATAGAAGCTAAGACAGCTAAGCGCGCACTCAAAGAAAGAAACTCTTAATCTAAACGTATACACGATGTACTGATTGTGTGTGCAATGCCTGAGGTGGTTCTACCCTACCACCTGTAAATGAAATCTGCGACTAGGCCACTGAGGTCTAGACAGGCTATGCACTACCTAATTCACTCATAAAGGAGTGTATTGAATGCTTCAACATTATTAACGTAAGTTAGACTAGTTTAAACCTATTGCAACCAGTTGATAAACAACAAATTGAAAAAACAGAATTGTTTACAGGAATTAATTATATGATATCCGAGGAAAATGCGAAGAATCCAAAGTAGAAGTACTTCAACAAATATTTCTTTTGGATGTGTAATCTTTTATTACCACATCTGTAAGCGAAAATCCAAAAAGATCTTGACAGAAAATCAAATCAATCCCAATGCATTTCGGGTGTTACAATCACCCTTCTTCAGGGGTTCTACAAATAACAAAAAAAATCATATTTACAATATTACACATGATTGTTTGAATTCAATTAGAAAGATTTAGTAATAGTTGAAACAAGTGTTAGACATAGTTGTATTAAGGAGATGAATGGAGTATCATCTATCAGGAGGAAAGTAAATTGTGTGCAGTTGTAAATAGAATATCCAAAAGTGTTCACGAAAACCTTGTGCCAGTCGATAGTGAAGAACCACAAGGCCCACAGAGCACCAGCATGCCGCGTGTCTATATACGTGAAAAAACGATATGTGAAAAAAACTGTGTAAACTACCTTGAGTTGAGTCTGTGATACAAAAAACTGCCAGTCATTAAAACAACGAAAAAGTCTGGCTCACAACCTGAAAGTAAACATAGGTGTCAATGTGAGCTGTTGCAGCTTGTGTAAGTTTACAATATTAGTTGTGTGATCTAAACGATAAAACTTCACTGATAAATACCTCGTGTGAGTTCATTGGAATTCGAAAATGAATGTGGAGAAAACCCAGACAGCGTGCTGGTTTCCTCGTATGGACTCGATGAACAAGTTACTTCTTGAAGGAGCATACAACTCCTATGGAATGCACTCGTGATACGTGCGATTGATGTGCCCAGTTTCACAAAGCTTAAGGGTCAATACCACGGGTCACTAAAAATGAAATGAAATACGCAGGAAGAGATGTAAAAACTCCGTTGGATGAAGCAACAGCGTGAAAAGTTTACAAGCCTCGGGAAGAGGTTCCTTACCTATATCCTAGAAGACGTAAAGGTGTTAACTGGAACTATACTCCGGTAAGAGAAAGATCCCAGGTGTGTTAGGCAGGTGTGGACTCACGCATATAATACCATGAAAGTTTGGTGCCGGTCACGTGTTGATTAGTAAAAAGAGATGATGGACTGAAAACCAAAGTGAAAGAATACAGTGTCGGCCATGTTGGGAAGGTATCAATGTCGTGATGTATATGAACTGTGAAAAGGGGATGTGGTGTCTAAACTGAAAGTTGGAGAAACAAACAATAAATACACAAGATAATGGTAATTGTGCGTGCTGAATACAATTGTCCTCATGTATACTGACTCTCGCCAATATTAAAATCATTCTAACTTAATAAACATTACGTGTGCCCTGCACTCCTTCAAGACAATTAAAGTTGCATCAGTGCATATTTACATAAAGAATAACAATATTAATACATTTTGATACATTGCCGTGATGTGCTCTGAGTAATTTAAGACAGTGAAAAAGAAACAGGCGTATGAACAATGCATTCAAGTTAAATAAATAACAAACCATTCATAACGTGCTGTTGTAATACTCTGATTGTATAGACAAAATAAACCGCTACCTTATGGTAATGTGACTTGGATGTTTCTAAAACGATAATGAGATATAACATTGCGATCTTGCCCTCATACCTGGAATAAGTCCAGGTGTAGCATTTTTTTGCGAGATTATACAAGCAGTGGCACGTAAATTGTATACATGTTGTTAATTAACTAGCATGAAACATTCTGTGTAAAAAAACGACCCATCAAAGAAACTTAATGTTCTGGATGCTTATGCTAGTAAACCTGCTGCGTAATGCCAACTGTGATTATGAACGTGCAGAAAAGTATTGTGTGTGTAAACATAAGGGCGCGGCTGGTGGAAGCTGAACTGGGCCTGAGCTCTAAGGTTATTTAAAACAATGCTAGAACATGCTAACTCGTGAACTGGTACTCATAGGAAGCAAGAGAATTCTATGCGGTCATTGAGACCCTTTGGATGCATGGTATTCAGGGTCCTAATCCAAAATGTTTCTCTTTGAGTGATGTATTTTGATATGTCCTTGTCTTTACTGTCATGGACTACTTCCAAAACACAAAATTTTAGTTGCGCTATGGTGTGATGTGAATCTGCCCAATGGTTAGCCAGGGGTGAGTTGGGATTCTTGGTGCGAATTCTACTCTTATGTTCCGTGATGCGAATACGCAAACTCCTTTCGGTCTTGCCCACATAATATAAGCCACATGGGCATCGTATTATGTAAACGACATTTTGAGTGTTACAATTAGCTGTAAAATTAAGCTTAATGGGTTTGCCCGACCATGGGTGTGCTATGTGGGTGCCTGAAATTACGTTATTACAGTGTGAACAATTGTAACACCGTGTCATCCCTCTGTTTTGTTGGCTTGTGTCTCGTGTGTCCTGCCTTTTAAGTAGTTCTTTAAGGTTGCGTGAGCGTTTGTAGGCGAAAATTGGGCAGTCTCGAAAGAGCTCGCCAATATCTGGTTCGGTTTGCAATAGATCCCATCTATTGAGAATTATTTTCTTGATCGCAGTCGAGTGGGTTGAGAAAGTGGAGACAAAGACCTCCTTGTGCTCAGATGATTTGGTTCTCTTCTTTAAGAGTTCTGATCTAGGGAATCCCTGTGTCTTAGCTACTGCCTCACACACTGTCTGTTCTGGGTAACCGCGTGCCAAAAAGTATTTTTTGGTGTTTTCAAAAGTCATTGATAACTGAATAGGATCTGAAGTTATGCGTTTGATTCTCAAAAATTGGGAGAGTGGTAAGTGCCTCTTCAAAGACTCCGGATGGAAACTGGAGTACAGTAATATGTTGTTACGATCTGTGGGTTTTTTGAAAACTTTGGTTGTGATGGTAGAATCCTCCAGTTCGATGCTAACATCTAGGTAAGATATAGATCAGTTGTCTGTGGTATATGTAAATTGAATCCTAGGGTTTACTTCATTGAGTTCACTAAGTTTTCTTTCTAAGTGATGTTTGTGTCCTCGCCATATGACGAAAATGTCATCAATATACCTGCTGTATATGAGAAGATGATCTGTCCATGAAGAGTCATTCAGGATGTACTCCTGTTCAAATTTCATCATAAAGATGTTAGCATAGCTGGGAGCTCCCGGAAAACCCATGGATGTGCCATTGGTTTGGAGGAAAAATTTCTCCTTCCATTTGAAGTAGCTATGGAAGAGACTGAATTGTAGTAGTTCTATCAAAAAAACGTTATTTGCTGCGATGTTCTCTTGTTGTAGGAGTGCCCACTCAACCGCCTCAATACCCTCAGAATGGGGTATGGAGGTGTAGAGGGACACTACATCTATTGTGGTCAACCAGATCGGTTCTCCAGGAGGTAAGGAGAGTTCCCCCAATAGTTTGAGAAAATGTGTGGTGTCCTGAACATAAGTGGGTCCTGACTGAACAAAAGGTTGAAGAAATGAATCTAGATAGTGACCTATTGGTTCGTGAATAGAGTTGCAACCTGAGACTATGGGGCGTAGAGGAGGATCATGCAGGTTCTTGTGTATTTTAGGAAGCATATACACCGTTGGTCTGCGTGGAAATCGTGTGTATAGGAATTCAAATGTTTTTATATTGATCCAACCCATTTCCTTAGCTCGAGTCAATATATCTAGCAAGATATAAAGAAATTCAGCAGTAGGATCCTGTTCTAGTGACAAATATGTCGACTCGTCAAGCAGCATCTCTTGGACCTTAGTTTCATAAAAAACGCGGTCCATAACAACTAGGGTGCCGCCCTTATCAGCTAGAGAAAATGTCAGTGAAGTATTTTTCTTTAACAATTGCAGTGCTTTCTTATCTGAAATTGTCATATTTTGTCGTTTCTTGTGTGGTGCAGCTAAGGAGAAAAGGTCTCTCTTGACCAGTGTCTCAAAAGAATCAAGAACTTTGTGGGATGTAGGAGGCATAAATGTGCTTTTAGGTTTGAATTCAGTATGTTCTATGTCCACGGAACTAAGGTCCATGGAAATTTGATTCGAGAAAAAATATCTGAGTCTAAGTTTTCTCATGAATTTGAAGAATTCTATCTGTGTATTGAATGGTGTGGTATGAAAAGTAGGAACAAAAGATGTGCCTTTATTCAGTAATGCTATCTGTGTCTTTGACAAAGTGGTAGAGGAGATATTGACTACTAATGCTTCTTCTGTCTCCTGCCTGAACTGGGCTGTTTTTGACTTTCCGCTGCCTCTGCGGGTTTTGTACTTCTTGTCTCTGGTAGAGATTGTGTGGTAGGTGGGTTGTTGGCTGCTGGGCTGGTTTCTAAAAAAGATACCTTAGAACCTGAAGTGGATGGTGCTTGTGAGATCGTAGAGTCCACTGTGGATGGTACGGGTGGTCTGTTCAAACGAGTGTCACTAAGAGAGGCTATGCTTTCCTCGGATGAGGCATCCCCGGGTTTTTGGTATGTGCGTTTGTGTGCATAAACCTCCGCCCAGGAGTATACCTCGTCTAGTTTGTAGTCTATTGTATCTCGTCTGAATTTCCGTACTTTACGTTCATGTATCTCTTTAGCATACTGATCTAATTTCTTATTTATTGTTTCTAGTGATGTAGTCAAATCTACCTCTGTCTCGTGCTTTTAAAGAATCTTGGAGATCTTTAATTTCTTGTTCCAGACCTATTAAAACCGTGGATAGTTCCTCAACAATTAATAGAATCAAATCCAAAGAACGCTTATTAAGAATTGAGTACCATTTGTCCATGAACTTCTTGTTCATCTTAAACAACATAGGTTTAAGTGGTAACCTCAACCCTCTCGGGATCCTGCTTGCCTTATGGTATTGTACCAATGTAGTCGCATGTAGACGTTGGTTGATTTCACGTCTCATTAAATATTCTAGCTGTCTCAGTTGGTGAACTACTGGACCTTGTGTGACATCAAATGTTCTAGCCTCCCGGATGAGACCATAGATCTCTTGTGCTTCAGTGGCACTATAAGCTTTAGTGTCAGCCTTGTTGTCTGTGAGGTTCAAAATGTCTTCAAAAGACATGTTTTGGTGGTGGTGCTGCTGTAAGCTGCGTGGGTAAAAAGTCAAGATAAATAGAAGCTAAGACAGCTAAGCGCGCACTCAAAGAAAGAAACTCTTAATCTAAACGTATACACGATGTACTGATTGTGTGTGCAATGCCTGAGGTGGTTCTACCCTACCACCTGTAAATGAAATCTGCGACTAGGCCACTGAGGTCTAGACAGGCTATGCACTACCTAATTCACTCATAAAGGAGTGTATTGAATGCTTCAACATTATTAACGTAAGTTAGACTAGTTTAAACTTATTGCAACCAGTTGATAAACAACAAATTGAAAAAACAGAATTGTTTACAGGAATTAATTATATGATATCCGAGGAAAATGCGAAGAATCCAAAGTAGAAGTACTTCAACAAATATTTCTTTTGGATGTGTAATCTTTTATTACCACATCTCTAAGCGAAAATCCAAAAAGTTCTTGACAGAAAATCAAATCAATCCCAATGCATTTCGGGTGTTACAATCACCCTTCTTCAGGGGTTCTACAAATAACAAAAAAATTCATATTTACAATATTACACATGATTGTTTGAATTCAATTAGAAAGATTTAGTAATAGTTGAAACAAGTTTTAGGCATAGTTGTATTAAGGAGATGAATGGAGTATCATCTATCAGGAGGAAAGTAAATTGTGTGCAGTTGTAAATAGAATATCCAAAAGTGTTCACGAAAACCTTGTGCCAGTCGATAGTGAAGAACCAAAAGGCCCACAGAGCACCAGCATGCCGCGTGTCTATATACGTGAAAAAACGATATGTGAAAAAAACTGTGTAAACTACCTTGAGTTGAGTCTGTGATACAAAACATTGCCAGTCATTATAACAACGAAAAAGTCTGGCTCACAACCTGAAAGTAAACATAGGTGTCAATGTGAGCTGTTGCAGCTTGTGTAAGTTTACAATATTAGTTGTGTGATCTAAACGATAAAACTTCACTGATAAATACCTCGTGTGAGTTCAATGGAACTCGAAAATGAATGTGGAGAAAACCCAGACAGCGTGCTGGTTTCCTCGTATGGACTCGATGAACAAGTTACTTCTTGAAGGACCATACAACTCCTATGGAATTCACTTGTGATACGTGCGATTGATGTGTCCAGTATCACAAAGCTTAAGGGTCAATACCACGGGTCACTAAAAATGAAATGAAATACGCAGGAAGAGATGTAAAAACTCCGTTGGATGAAGCAACAGCGTGAAAAGTTTACAAGCCTCGGGAAGAGGTTCCTTACCTATATCCTCGAAGACGTAACGGTGTTAACTGGAACTATACTCCGGTAAGAGAAAGATCCCAGGTGTGTTAGGCAGGGTGTGGACTCACGCATATAATACCGTGAAAGTTTGGTGCCGGTCACGTGTTGATTAGTAAAAAGAGATGATGGACTGAAAACCAAAGTGAAAGAATACAGTGTCGGCCATGTTGGGAAGGTATCAATGTCGTGCTGTATATGAACTGTGAAAAGGGGATGTGGTGTCTAAACTGAAAGTTGGAGAAACAAACAATAAATACACAAGATAATGGTAATTGTGCGTGCTGAATACAATTGTCCTCATGTATACTGACTCTCGCCAATATTAAAATAATTCTAACTTAATAAACATTACGTGTGCCCTGCACTCCTTCATGACAATTAAAGTTGCATCAGTGCATATTTACATAAAGAATAACAATATTAATACATTTTGATACATTGCCGTGATGTGCTCTGAGTAATTTAGGACAGTGAAAAAGAAACAGGCGTATGAACAATGCATTTTGGGAAAAAGGGGGTGGTGATGGACAGAGTTTCTGAATGATGCAGAATACTCTTACCAAGTCAAGAGATCATGGTTTTAATCCATCACCGTTTTTTAGCTCACTGCACCATCCCAGCTCAGAACCTGGCTACATGCAAATTAGTCTGTACCTGTCCCAGTGCATGATGGGAACAGGGCAAACCAAACTACCAAGCCAATTCTTATACTGGGAAGGAAACAAGCTTCCGGGGACCGGTTTCTGGCATCACAGCCTTCGTCGGCCCGGCTTGCCTGAATCCTGATGGTGCAATGAGCAAGGGACTCACGTCTGAGCATACCCTCCCACACTGAGTGTGGATAAAAGCGATTTGGGAAAAAGGGGGTGGTGATGGACAGAGTTTCTGAATGATGCAGAATACTCTTACCAAGTCAAGAGATCATGGTTTTAATCCATCACCGTTTTTTAGCTCACTGCACCATCCCAGCTCAGAACCTGGCTACATGCAAATTAGTCTGTACCTGTCCCAGTGCATGATGGGAACAGGGCAAACCAAACTACCAAGCCAATTCTTATACTGGGAAGGAAACAAGCTTCCGGGGACCGGTTTCTGGCATCACAGCCTTCGTCGGCCCGGCTTGCCTGAATCCTGATGGTGCAATGAGCAAGGGACTCACGTCTGAGCATACCCTCCCACACTGAGTGTGGATAAAAGCGATTTGGGAAAAAGGGGGTGGTGATGGACAGAGTTTCTGAATGATGCAGAATACTCTTACCAAGTCAAGAGATCATGGTTTTAAACCATCACCGTTTTTTAGCTCACTGCACCATCCCAGCTCAGAACCTGGCTACATGCAAATTAGTCTGTACCTGTCCCAGTGCATGATGGGAACAGGGCAAACCAAACTACCAAGCCAATTCTTATACTGGGAAGGAAACAAGCTTCCGGGGACCGGTTTCTGGCATCACAGCCTTCGTCGGCCCGGCTTGCCTGAATCCTGATGGTGCAATGAGCAAGGGACTCACGTCTGAGCATACCCTCCCACACTGAGTGTGGATAAAAGCGATTTGGGAAAAAGGGGGTGGTGATGGACAGAGTTTCTGAATGATGCAGAATACTCTTACCAAGTCAAGAGATCATGGTTTTAATCCATCACCGTTTTTTAGCTCACTGCACCATCCCAGCTCAGAACCTGGCTACATGCAAATTAGTCTGTACCTGTCCCAGTGCATGATGGGAACAGGGCAAACCAAACTACCAAGCCAATTCTTATACTGGGAAGGAAACAAGCTTCCGGGGACCGGTTTCTGGCATCACAGCCTTCGTCGGCCCGGCTTGCCTGAATCCTGATGGTGCAATGAGCAAGGGACTCACGTCTGAGCATACCCTCCCACACTGAGTGTGGATAAAAGCGATTTGGGAAAAAGGGGGTGGTGATGGACAGAGTTTCTGAATGATGCAGAATACTCTTACCAAGTCAAGAGATCATGGTTTTAATCCATCACCGTTTTTTAGCTCACTGCACCATCCCAGCTCAGAACCTGGCTACATGCAAATTAGTCTGTACCTGTCCCAGTGCATGATGGGAACAGGGCAAACCAAACTACCAAGCCAATTCTTATACTGGGAAGGAAACAAGCTTCCGGGGACCGGTTTCTGGCATCACAGGCTTCGTCGGCCCGGCTTGCCTGAATCCTGATGGTGCAATGAGCAAGGGACTCACTTCTGAGCATACCCTCCCACACTGAATGTGGATAAAAGCGATTTGGGAAAAAGGGGGTGGTGATGGACAGAGTTTCTGAATGATGCAGAATACTCTTACCAAGTCAAGAGATCATGGTTTTAATCCATCACCGTTTTTTAGCTCACTGCACCATCCCAGCTCAGAACCTGGCTACATGCAAATTAGTCTGTACCTGTCCCAGTGCATGATGGGAACAGGGCAAACCAAACTACCAAGCCAATTCTTATACTGGGAAGGAAACAAGCTTCCGGGGACCAGTTTCTGGCATCACAGCCTTCGTCGGCCCGGCTTGCCTGAATCCTGATGGTGTAATGAGCAAGGGACTCACGTCTGAGCATACCCTCCCACACTGAGTGTGGATAAAAGCGATTTGGGAAAAAGGGGGTGGTGATTGACAGAGTTTCTGAATGATGCAGAATACTCTTACCAAGTCAAGAGATCATGGTTTTAATCCATCACCGTTTTTTAGCTCACTGCACCATCCCAGCTCAGAACCTGGCTACATGCAAATTAGTCTGTACCTGTCCCAGTGCATGATGGGAACAGGGCAAACCAAACTACCAAGCCAATTCTTATACTGGGAAGGAAACAAGCTTCCGGGGACCGGTTTCTGGCATCACAGCCTTCGTCGGCCCGGCTTGCCTGAATCCTGATGGTGCAATGAGCAAGGGACTCACGTCTGAGCATACCCTCCCACACTGAGTGTGGATAAAAGCGATTTGGGAAAAAGGGGGTGGTGATGGACAGAGTTTCTGAATGATGCAGAATACTCTTACCAAGTCAAGAGATCATGGTTTTAATCCATCACCGTTTTTTAGCTCACTGCACCATCCCAGCTCAGAACCTGGCTACATGCAAATTAGTCTGTACCTGTCCCAGTGCATGATGGGAACAGGGCAAACCAAACTACCAAGCCAATTCTTATACTGGGAAGGAAACAAGCTTCCGGGGACCGGTTTCTGGCATCACAGCCTTCGTCGGCCCGGCTTGCCTGAATCCTGATGGTGCAATGAGCAAGGGACTCACGTCTGAGCATACCCTCCCACACTGAGTGTGGATAAAAGCGATTTGGGAAAAAGGGGGTGGTGATGGACAGAGTTTCTGAATGATGCAGAATACTCTTACCAAGTCAAGAGATCATGGTTTTAATCCATCACCGTTTTTTAGCTCACTGCACCATCCCAGCTCAGAACCTGGCTACATGCAAATTAGTCTGTACCTGTCCCAGTGCATGATGGGAACAGGGCAAACCAAACTACCAAGCCAATTCTTATACTGGGAAGGAAACAAGCTTCCGGGGACCGGTTTCTGGCATCACAGCCTTCGTCGGCCCGGCTTGCCTGAATCCTGATGGTGCAATGAGCAAGGGACTCACGTCTGAGCATACCCTCCCACACTGAGTGTGGATAAAAGCGATTTGGGAAAAAGGGGGTGGTGATGGACAGAGTTTCTGAATGATGCAGAATACTCTTACCAAGTCAAGAGATCATGGTTTTAATCCATCACCGTTTTTTAGCTCACTGCACCATCCCAGCTCAGAACCTGGCTACATGCAAATTAGTCTGTACCTGTCCCAGTGCATGATGGGAACAGGGCAAACCAAACTACCAAGCCAATTCTTATACTGGGAAGGAAACAAGCTTCCGGGGACCGGTTTCTGGCATCACAGCCTTCGTCGGCCCGGCTTGCCTGAATCCTGATGGTGCAATGAGCAAGGGACTCACGTCTGAGCATACCCTCCCACACTGAATGTGGATAAAAGCGATTTGGGAAAAAGGGGGTGGTGATGGACAGAGTTTCTGAATGATGCAGAATACTCTTACCAAGTCAAGAGATCATGGTTTTAATCCATCACCGTTTTTTAGCTCACTGCACCATCCCAGCTCAGAACCTGGCTACATGCAAATTAGTCTGTACCTGTCCCAGTGCATGATGGGAACAGGGCAAACCAAACTACCAAGCCAATTCTTATACTGGGAAGGAAACAAGCTTCCGGGGACCAGTTTCTGGCATCACAGCCTTCGTCGGCCCGGCTTGCCTGAATCCTGATGGTGTAATGAGCAAGGGACTCACGTCTGAGCATACCCTCCCACACTGAGTGTGGATAAAAGCGATTTGGGAAAAAGGGGGTGGTGATTGACAGAGTTTCTGAATGATGCAGAATACTCTTACCAAGTCAAGAGATCATGGTTTTAATCCATCACCGTTTTTTAGCTCACTGCACCATCCCAGCTCAGAACCTGGCTACATGCAAATTAGTCTGTACCTGTCCCAGTGCATGATGGGAACAGGGCAAACCAAACTACCAAGCCAATTCTTATACTGGGAAGGAAACAAGCTTCCGGGGACCGGTTTCTGGCATCACAGCCTTCGTCGGCCCGGCTTGCCTGAATCCTGATGGTGCAATGAGCAAGGGACTCACGTCTGAGCATACCCTCCCACACTGAGTGTGGATAAAAGCGATTTGGGAAAAAAGGGGGTGGTGATGGACAGAGTTTCTGAATGATGCAGAATACTCTTACCAAGTCAAGAGATCATGGTTTTAATCCATCACCGTTTTTTAGCTCACTGCACCATCCCAGCTCAGAACCTGGCTACATGCAAATTAGTCTGTACCTGTCCCAGTGCATGATGGGAACAGGGCAAACCAAACTACCAAGCCAATTCTTATACTGGGAAGGAAACAAGCTTCCGGGGACCGGTTTCTGGCATTACAGCCTTCGTCGGCCCGGCTTGCCTGAATCCTGATGGTGCAATGAGCAAGGGACTCACGTCTGAGCATACCCTCCCACACTGAGTGTGGATAAAAGCGATTTGGGAAAAAGGGGGTGGTGATGGACAGAGTCTCTGAATGATGCAGAATACTCTTACCAAGTCAAGAGATCATGGTTTTAATCCATCACCGTTTTTTAGCTCACTGCACCATCCCAGCTCAGAACCTGGCTACATGCAAATTAGTCTGTACCTGTCCCAGTGCATGATGGGAACAGGGCAAACCAAACTACCAAGCCAATTCTTATACTGGGAAGGAAACAAGCTTCCGGGGACCGGTTTCTGGCATCACAGCCTTCGTCGGCCCGGCTTGCCTGAATCCTGATGGTGCAATGAGCAAGGGACTCACGTCTGAGCATACCCTCCCACACTGAGTGTGGATAAAAGCGATTTGGGAAAAAGGGGGTGGTGATGGACAGAGTTTCTGAATGATGCAGAATACTCTTACCAAGTCAAGAGATCATGGTTTTAATCCATCACCGTTTTTTAGCTCACTGCACCATCCCAGCTCAGAACCTGGCTACATGCAAATTAGTCTGTACCTGTCCCAGTGCATGATGGGAACAGGGCAAACCAAACTACCAAGCCAATTCTTATACTGGGAAGGAAACAAGCTTCCGGGGACCGGTTTCTGGCATCACAGCCTTCGTCGGCCCGGCTTGCCTGAATCCTGATGGTGCAATGAGCAAGGGACTCACGTCTGAGCATACCCTCCCACACTGAGTGTGGATAAAAGCGATTTGGGAAAAAGGGGGTGGTGATGGACAGAGTTTCTGAATGATGCAGAATACTCTTACCAAGTCAAGAGATCATGGTTTTAATCCATCACCGTTTTTTAGCTCACTGCACCATCCCAGCTCAGAACCTGGCTACATGCAAATTAGTCTGTACCTGTCCCAGTGCATGATGGGAACAGGGCAAACCAAACTACCAAGCCAATTCTTATACTGGGAAGGAAACAAGCTTCCGGGGACCGGTTTCTGGCATCACAGCCTTCGTCGGCCCGGCTTGCCTGAATCCTGATGGTGCAATGAGCAAGGGACTCAAGTCTGAGCATACCCTCCCACACTGAGTGTGGATAAAAGCGATTTGGGAAAAAGGGGGTGGTGATGGACAGAGTTTCTGAATGATGCAGAATACTCTTACCAAGTCAAGAGATCATGGTTTTAATCCATCACCGTTTTTTAGCTCACTGCACCATCCCAGCTCAGAACCTGGCTACATGCAAATTAGTCTGTACCTGTCCCAGTGCATGATGGGAACAGGGCAAACCAAACTACCAAGCCAATTCTTATACTGGGAAGGAAACAAGCTTCCGGGGACCGGTTTCTGGCATCACAGCCTTCGTCGGCCCGGCTTGCCTGAATCCTGATGGTGCAATGAGCAAGGGACTCACGTCTGAGCATACCCTCCCACACTGAGTGTGGATAAAAGCGATTTGGGAAAAAGGGGGTGGTGATGGACAGAGTTTCTGAATGATGCAGAATACTCTTACCAAGTCAAGAGATCATGGTTTTAATCCATCACCGTTTTTTAGCTCACTGCACCATCCCAGCTCAGAACCTGGCTACATGCAAATTAGTCTGTACCTGTCCCAGTGCATGATGGGAACAGGGCAAACAAAACTACCAAGCCAATTCTTATACTGGGAAGGAAACAAGCTTCCGGGGACCGGTTTCTGGCATCACAGCCTTCGTCGGCCCGGCTTGCCTGAATCCTGATGGTGCAATGAGCAAGGGACTCACGTCTGAGCATACCCTCCCACACTGAGTGTGGATAAAAGCGATTTGGGAAAAAGGGGGTGGTGATGGACAGAGTCTCTGAATGATGCAGAATACTCTTACCAAGTCAAGAGATCATGGTTTTAATCCATCACCATTTTTTAGCTCACTGCACCATCCCAGCTCAGAACCTGGCTACATGCAAATTAGTCTGTACCTGTCCCAGTGCATGATGGGAACAGGGCAAACCAAACTACCAAGCCAATTCTTATACTGGGAAGGAAACAAGCTTCCGGGGACCGGTTTCTGGCATCACAGCCTTCGTCGGCCCGGCTTGCCTGAATCCTGATGGTGCAATGAGCAAGGGACTCACGTCTGAGCATACCCTCCCACACTGAGTGTGGATAAAAGCGATTTGGGAAAAAGGGGGTGGTGATGGACAGAGTTTCTGAATGATGCAGAATACTCTTACCAAGTCAAGAGATCATGGTTTTAATCCATCACCGTTTTTTAGCTCACTGCACCATCCCAGCTCAGAACCTGGCTACATGCAAATTAGTCTGTACCTGTCCCAGTGCATGATGGGAACAGGGCAAACCAAACTACCAAGCCAATTCTTATACTGGGAAGGAAACAAGCTTCCGGGGACCGGTTTCTGGCATCACAGCCTTCGTCGGCCCGGCTTGCCTGAATCCTGATGGTGCAATGAGCAAGGGACTCACGTCTGAGCATACCCTCCCACACTGAGTGTGGATAAAAGCGATTTGGGAAAAAGGGGGTGGTGATGGACAGAGTTTCTGAATGATGCAGAATACTCTTACCAAGTCAAGAGATCATGGTTTTAATCCATCACCGTTTTTTAGCTCACTGCACCATCCCAGCTCAGAACCTGGCTACATGCAAATTAGTCTGTACCTGTCCCAGTGCATGATGGGAACAGGGCAAACCAAACTACCAAGCCAATTCTTATACTGGGAAGGAAACAAGCTTCCGGGGACCGGTTTCTGGCATCACAGCCTTCGTCGGCCCGGCTTGCCTGAATCCTGATGGTGCAATGAGCAAGGGACTCACGTCTGAGCATACCCTCCCACACTGAGTGTGGATAAAAGCGATTTGGGAAAAAGGGGGTGGTGATGGACAGAGTTTCTGAATGATGCAGAATACTCTTACCAAGTCAAGAGATCATGGTTTTAATCCATCACCGTTTTTTAGCTCACTGCACCATCCCAGCTCAGAACCTGGCTACATGCAAATTAGTCTGTACCTGTCCCAGTGCATGATGGGAACAGGGCAAACCAAACTACCAAGCCAATTCTTATACTGGGAAGGAAACAAGCTTCCGGGGACCGGTTTCTGGCATCACAGCCTTCGTCGGCCCGGCTTGCATGCATTCAAGTTAAATAAATAACAAACCATTCATAACGTGCTGTTGTAATACTCTGATTGTATAGACAAAATAAACCGCTACCTTATGGTAATGTGACTTGGATGTTTCTAAAACGATAATGAGACATAACATTGCGATCTTGCCCTCATACCTGGAATAAGTCCAGGTGTAGAATTTTTTTGCGAGATTATACAAGCAGTGGCACGTAAATTGTATACATGTTGTTAATTAACTAGCATGAAACATTCTGGTTAAAAAAACGACCCATCAAAGAAACTTAATGTTCTGGATGCTTATGCTAGTAAACCTGCTGCGTAATGCCAACTGTGATTATGAACGTGCAGAAAAGTATTGTGTGTGTAAACATAAGGGCGCGGCCGGTGGAAGCTGAACTGGGCCTGAGCTCTAAGGTTATTTAAAACAATGCTAGAACATGCTAACTCGTGAACTGGTACTCATAGGATGCAAGAGAATTCTATGCGGTCATTGAGACCCTTTGGATGCATGGTATTCAGGGTCCTAATCCAAAATGTTTCTCTTTGAGTGATGTATTTTGATATGTCCTTGTCTTTACTGTCATGGACTACTTCCAAAACACAAAATTTTTGTTGCGCTATGGTGTGATGTGAATCTGCCCAATGGTTAGCCAGGGGTGAGTTGGGATTCTTGGTGCGAATTCTACTCTTATGTTCCGTGATGCGAATACGCAAACTCCTTTCGGTCTTGCCCACATAATACAAGCCACATGGGCATCGTATTATGTAAACGACATTTTGAGTGTTACAATTAGCTGTAAAATTAAGCTTAATGGGTTTGCCCGACCATGGGTGTGCTATGTGGGTGCCTGAAATTACGTTATTACAGTGTGAACAATTGTAACACCGTGTCATCCCTCTGTTTTGTTGGCTTGTGTCTCGTGTGTCCTGCCTTTTAAGTAGTTCTTTAAGGTTGCGTGAGCGTTTGTAGGCGAAAATTGGGCAGTCTCGAAAAAGCTCGCCAAAATCTGGTTCGGTTTGCAATAGATCCCATCTATTGAGAATTATTTTCTTGATCGCAGACGAGTGGGTTGAGAAAGTGGAGACAAAGACCTCCTTGTGCTCAGATGATTTGGTTCTCTTCTTTAAGAGTTCTGATCTAGGGAATGCCTGTGTCTTAGCTACTGCCTCACACACTGTCTGTTCTGGGTAACTGTTAGACCTGGCATCTTTGGCGTGGTTACCCCTGACTTTTTGCCTCTACCTCCTGTATTTTTGATGCTATGCTGGATTTCGTTTTTGCTGGTTTAGATGCTTTGGGCACTTTGCCACTGCTGATCAGTGTCAAAGTGCAAGTGCTCCCTTGGTAAATTGTTATATTGATTGGTTATCCATGTTTGGTATATTTGTTTCACCTGTTAGCCCCTAGTAAAGTGCACTGCGTGTGCCAGGGCTGGTGATTCAAATGCTACTAGTGGGCTGCAGCACTGATTGTGCCACCCACAGGAGTAGCGCTAAAATGATGTCTTAGGCCTGCTTGCAGTGCCTATGTGCAGTCCAGACTGCCATGTCGACCTGGCCAGTGCACCCACTGACCAGGCCTTATCCTTCCCTTTCTGTACATGTCAGGCATCCCTATGGTGGCCCTAGGTACCCCCTGGGCTGGGTGCAGTGTATCTGAAAGGTAGGGCATGTACTGAGGTGTGTAACATGCCCTGGTAGTGAATCACAGCCATTTTCGTTTTTCACTGCCGAGAGGCTATCTTGCCCATAGGATAGAATGGGGAAGGCTGTTTACATGCCTATCTTCCCATAAGGGCAAGATAGAAAATCCAAGTTTGGTATCTCTGTGTTCAGAATTTAATTATACATCTTTTTAGCAAGATGGTTTTTAAATTCACTGTGTGAGAATAGCACTTTTTAGAAAGTAGCTATTCTCCTGTTTAACCTTCCTGTGTGCCTGTGTGCTGGTTGGCTGACCGGTGTCATGTGATGGGCTAGGTGGCTCCAGGAGCCTGGATGAGTCAGCAGCAGGGTGAATAGGGAGATCTGCTTTAGATGGGTGGGAGGAGTAGTCCCTGGGTTTGAATAGGGCTGCCTCTGCCAACACAAAGCTGGCTCCACCCCCTGCTGGCCCGGCTGAGGACTCTGCCTCTGCTGGCACAAAGAAGGCTCCACCTCCTGCTGAGCCTCTAACGACCCTGCCCCTCACTCTGAAAGGAACCAGGTGCTCCAGAGCAGAGCACACCCAGGAACCGGTTTGAGCAGGGGAATCCCCCCATTGGAACAAAGAGAGACAAAGACTTGGAGGGGTATAAGAAGAGGACCCCAGACACCTAAACTTTAGATCACTTTGGAACTAAGAAGAAACCTCTGCCAAGGAGAAAGCTGAAAAGGACTGAAGAGGAGAAGACTGCCTGCTTGCTGTTTTGCTTTGCTGCCAAGGAGAGGGGAAGGATTTTGCTGTGTCCCCTTCTTTTGATTCTAATGTCCAAG
This sequence comes from Triturus cristatus, assembly GCF_964204655.1. Lineage (NCBI taxonomy): Eukaryota > Metazoa > Chordata > Amphibia > Caudata > Salamandridae > Triturus > Triturus cristatus. The sequence goes on along the minus strand of NC_140588.1, from coordinate 850,201,083 downwards.
GGCCTGAAAAGAGCTGGCTCCCTGTTAAGAAGTCCCAGGAACAAAAGGACTTCACCACCAGCTCCCCTGGAACTCTGCTGAGAGAGTTCTGACCTGCCTTGGAGTGCTTACCCAGTCTTGGGGCCTCAGGAGGTCGTTTTGCTGTGTTTTGGGAGCTGGGAAGCAGAAGCGTGAAAAGAGTAACTGGTACCCAACGCATCATCCGATTGCATGTCACAAGAACGAGAGTGCGTGGAAAATCTCATCGCGGCACCATCGCAACACGCAGGGTCCCCGCATCGCCGAGTGCATCGAGCATCGTCCCGAAGCGTGAAGATTCCTGACATTGCGAGGGTCGTCGCAGAACCAGTTTGCGAGCCGCACCACTGCCGGTGCGTGGAAGTCTCCAGTCATCGTGTGCGTCGACGCAGAGTCCCGTTCCGTTGCGCATCGAGAGTTGCGGCGCCGGAAGTCAACGCTGCGCCGCGCACCGTGCCACATCGAAGCGTGTCGCATCGAACCTGTGCGTAAAGCTTCCCCCTAAGAAACCTACGCAACGAAGGCCAAAGTCATCGCATCCTCCCCTTACAGATCGGAGCCGGCGCATCCACCTCTGCTGCGTGAAGCAGGGCTGCTGAAAAGCCTCCCCAGGATCTCAGGAGTATCGCATCGCCTTTGCAAGCTTCCTTGTTATAGCTTTTGGGAACCTTATCGCAACTACAGGTACTGTTGGGAACGAAAGTGTCGCATTTTGTACATTGAGAGTCGCATTATGCAGGACACTGACTTTTACATCCTGGAGTACTTTCTGCAAACTCTTGAACTATCTTTAAAGTAACCTTTTTGAATTATATGTTGGTCTGTCTGTAGTATTTGGTCTTGTGAAGTTTTTAGTAAAGATACCTTATTTTTCTAACACTGGTGTGGAGTAAATCTGTGGTGGTTTCACTGTGTTACTTTGAGTGTTGGTACAAATACTTTACACATTGCCTTTGATAGCCTAGACTGCTCAGGCCAAGCTACCTAGAGGGTGAGCAGGGGTTATCTTAACAGTGTATCCCCCTTTCCCTGACTAGAAGCAAGGGTCCCTACTTGGACAGTGGTACCTACCCTGCCAACTAGAGACCCCCAGATCTAACATTGGTGGCAGCGGTGGGATTGAACTAGTATTTGTACTTGACCCACAGTAATTGGTGTACATCACTAGTTTAAGTGCAGACCAATAGACAACCACATACTATATTTTTTATTCTATTTTTGAGTAACTCTTCAAGAACATCATGTCTCAGGTGGCAACAAGTGAGAAGGCAGAATTGGAGTTTTCCATCGCGGATTTGTATTCGTACGGAGTTGTAGAGCTCAAACGATTCTGCAAAGACCGTGGTTGCCCTTTTAAAAGTGGAGCTAGAAAGGATGAGCTCCAAAAAGTCTTGAAGGCCTGGTGGGAGGCCCAAGAGGAGGATGATGCAGATGAAGAGGATGGTTTTGTTCCCCAAGATCTGCCCGTGGCCAGAACAGTATCAAGGGCTGGCAGCTCCCATTCCAGTCGGGGGCTCACTCCAGAGGAGTTGGAGGAGAATCAAAGGGTGAGAGACCATGAAATGGAAAAAATGAAAATGGAAATGGCAAAGGAGGAGAAAAAGAATGCCCTTGCTTTTGAGGAAAGAAAATTGCTTTTGGCTCATGAGTTGAGCATGAAGGAGCTGGACATCAAGGCCAAGCAGGTGGAGTCCGGTTCAAATGGTGGCAGCGCACAGCCAGTGCAGGGGGGTAAAGTATATATCCCCAAAGATTTAGTACAGAATTACAATAGGAGTTAAGATATCTATGCCTGGTTTACATCGTATGAAATAGCGTTGAGAATGAATGGCGTGCCTGAACAGCATTGGGGGGCGGGCCTGTGGAAACATTTTGAGGCTTCTGGGAGGAGTGCTCTAGAGCCCTTAGAATTAGCAGGTACCATGACCTATCCCAATATGAAGGAGGCCTTATGTCTCAGGTATGGACTTACTCCAGAGCAGTATAGACTGCAGTTTAGGAACTCCAAGAAGAAAGAGTCTGAGACTTGGATGGAGTGTGTGAATCTGTACTCGCGGGCACTGGAAGGTTGGATGAAGGGCAGCAAGGTAACTGATTATAAGGGGTTGTTACATTTAATTTGTTGGGAGCACTTGAGTAGTCTATGTGTTCTAGAGCTGCGCCAGCATCTTTTAGACAGCAAGCTGACGGACCCCATTGAGCTTGCTAAGGAGGTGGACCGCTGGACCAGTACCAGGGTCCACAGAGGAATTGTGGGTACTATTGCCAAAGGTGGGCAGGGTCCCCAGCAGAAAAGTGGGGGGGACAAGGGTAACCAAAAGGAGTTCTCACAAGGGCCCCAAAACAGTTCCCAGGGTAACCAGTCCCAGCCCCCCAAGGCAAAACCCAAACCAACCTGGCCCCCTAAGGGCAGGTCGGATAACAAGGGTCCCATTAGGTGTTATCACTGTCAGGAATTGGGTCACAAGTCTCCTGTGTGTCCCAAGAAATCCCAGGCACCCTCTGGTGCTCCAACACCGGGTATAGCTAGTGTAGCTTTTGGTGGGGATTTAATTTCTAGCGATTTGGAGGGATTAGCAGTTATGTCCCTTGTCTCTTTAGGAGACACAGAGATGGTCCAGGAAACCCCTGTCCCTGATAACACTAAGAAGTACAGGCAGTGGGTGACCATCAATGGGAGGAGGGTGGAGGCTCTCAGGGACACTGGAGCCAGTGTGACTACGGTCAGGTGTCAGTGGGTCCCTGAGGAGCTGATCATTCCAGACGTACTTCACCCAGTAGTGTCAGCTGACAACTCTGTGCGCCTTTGCAAGGTGGCACATGTTCCCTTTGAGTGGGGGGGGGTCTCAGGTCCTCTCAGAGTTGTTGTGAGTCCATCCATGCCAGTAGACTGTCTGCTAGGTAATGACCTGGAGAGTTCCCCATGGAAGGAGGTGGAATGCCAGGCTCATTTGGAGATGTTGGGTTTGCCTGAGTGGGTCTGTGTGACCACCCGGTCCATGGCAGCCAGACAGGGTTGTGAAGCAGACCTGGAGCCTGAAACAGTGGCCCATGTCCCTGCCAGAAAGAAGAAGGGCAAGGGGCGTGGTACGTCCACCCCCGCTGATCCCACGGTCCAGGAAGGAGTAGAACCTACGGGGGATGCCCTGGAGCCTACAGGGGAACAGGTCGCGGAGCTGGGAGACATACCTGAGCTGACCCATTGGCAGCAAGAGGGTGGTCCCTCCAGAGAGGAGTTCTGCTGTGCGCAGAAGACATGCCCTACTCTTGAAGGTCTGCGGCACCAGGCTGCAGACCAGGCAGCAGGTGCTGATCCGAAGAACTTTTTTCTCTACTGGGAGAATGACTTGTTGTACAGTGAGCCTAGGTTTGCTGAGCCCAGTGGATCACGTACCCTGGTGGTACCCGCAGGGTTCAGAGACTTCCTACTGGGTCTGGCTCACGACGTGCCGCTTGCAGGACATCTCGGGCAGGACAAGACCCGACAAAGGCTTGCCACCCACTTTTACTGGCCCGGGATGAAGACGGACGTCGCTTCCTTTTGTAAATCATGCCAGACTTGCCAGGCAAGTGGCAAGGCTGGAGGAAAATGCAAAGGCCCTCTCCAGCCTTTTCCTGTAGTGAGCACCCCTTTCGAGCGGGTGGGGATAGATATTGTGGGGCCACTGGACCCCAGGACAGCCTTAGGCAACAGGTTCATCCTGGTCCTGGTGGATCATGCCACCCGGTACCCGGAGGCTATCCCTCTCAGGACAACCACAGCCCCGGTGGTGGGCCGTGCGTTGATGGGGATCTTTTCCTGTGTGGGTTTCCCCAAAGAGGTGGTATCTGACCGGGGTACCAACTTCATCTCCAGGTATATGAAGTCTCTGTGGGAGGAGTGTGGGGTAACTTATAAGTTCACCACTCCTTACCACCCTCAAGGAAATGGGTTGGTTGAAAGGTTCAACCGGACCCTGAAGGGCATGATCATGGGGCTGACGGAGCCCATGAGACGGAAGTGGGACGTCTTTTTGCCATGCCTATTATTTGCCTACAGGGAGGTACCAGAAAATTCTCTGGGGTTCAGTCCCTTTGAGTTTTTGTACGGGCACCCTGTTAGAGGACCTCTCAGTCTGGTGAAGGAGGGTTGGGAGAAATCCCCTGGGAAAACCCCCCAGGATGTGTTCAGCTATGTGCTGGCCATCCGCAACCAGACACAGCGCTTCCGGGCCCTCGCTCAGGCGAACCTGGAAGCCAGCCAGGATGAGATGAAGAGGTGGTATGACCAGCATACCACTCTGATGGAATTTCAACCTGGGCAGATGGTGTGGGTGATGGCGCCAGTGGAGCCTTGCGCGCTCCAAGACAAGTGGACTGGGCCATATGAGGTGGTGGAGCACAAGAGTGAGGTGACCTACCTGGTCAACTTGCGATCTCCCAGAAACCCCATGAGGGTCCTACACGTGAACCGCCTCAAACCCCATTTTGAGAGGTCTGAAATAACAATGCTACTTGCTACAGATGCAGGGATGGAGGAGGATAGCGATCCTCTTCCTGACCTCCTGGAAGCTAAGGAGCAAGATGGGTCAGTGGATGGAGTGGTCCTCTCGCCCACCCTGACCCCAGAACAGCAGAGGGACTGTCGCCATGTGCTGGGTCAGTTTGCATCTCTGTTCTCCCTGACCCCCGGTATCACCAACTGGTGTGTCCATGACGTGGACACAGGAGATAGCATGCCTGTGAAACAGAAGTTTTACCGGGTGGCTGACAAAGTCAGGGCCAGCATCAAGAAGGAGGTTTCTAAGATGTTGGAGCTAGGGGTGATTGAGCCCTCCAGCAGCCCCTGGGCTAGCCCAGTGGTACTTGTACCGAAAGCTGCTGCGCCAGGTGCCACTCCAGAACTTAGGTTTTGTGTGGACTACCGTGGGCTCAATGCTGTCACGAAGACTGATGCACACCCCATCCCCAGAGCTGATGAGCTCGTGGATCGGTTGGGAGCTGCCAACTACCTCAGTACGTTTGATTTAACTTCTGGGTACTGGCAGATTGCCTTAACTGATGGGGCCAAGGAGAGGTCTGCGTTTTCAACGCCAGAGGGGCACTTCCAGTTCCGTGTCATGCCCTTTGGGTTGAAGAACGCCCCTGCCACATTCCAGAGACTGGTCAACCAGGTATTGTCCGGGCTGGAGCAATTCAGCGCCGCATATCTGGACGAGATTGCTGTGTTCAGCTCCTCTTGGGAAGAACACTTGCAACACCTCTGCGCAGTGTTGAAGGCTCTGCATAGTGCAGGCCTCACTATCAAGGCCAGTAAGTGCCAGATAGGGCAGGGTTCGGTGGTGTATTTGGGACACCAGGTAGGAAGCGGCCAGGTGGCGCCCCTACAAGCCAAGATAGATACCATCCGGGCTTGGGAACCCCCCAAAACCCACACAGCGGTGAGAGCCTTCTTAGGACTCACCGGGTACTATCGCCGTTTTGTCAAGGGGTATGGCACCATTGTTGCTCCCTTGACAGAACTAACTTCCAAGAAGTTACCGAAGAAAGTGATTTGGACCAGTGCCTGCCAAGAAGCTTTTGATGCCCTGAAGGAGGCCATGTGTACAGCACCTGTACTGAAGGTGCCTGACTTCTCCAAGGAATTCATAGTGCAGACAGACGCTTCTGAGCATGGAGTGGGAGCGGTGCTCTCACAACTAAATGATGAGGACTTGGACCAACCTGTAGCTTTCATTAGTAGGAGGCTACTTACCAGGGAACAGAGGTGGAGTGCGATTGAAAGGGAAGCTTTTGCTGTGGTCTGGGCGCTGAAGAAGCTGATACCCTACTTGTTTGGGACTCACTTCTGGGTTCAGACGGACCACAGGCCCCTCAGATGGTTGATGCAGATGAGGGGTGAGAATCCTAAGCTGTTGAGGTGGTCCATTTCCCTACAGGGGATGGACTTTATGGTGGAACACCGCCCCGGTACAGAACACGCCAACGCTGATGGTCTGTCCAGGTTTTTCCGCCTTAGCGATGAGAACTCCCAAGAGGGTGGGTAGTTCTCCCCACTTTCAGCTGGAGGGGACACGTGTTAGACCTGGCATCTTTGGCGTGGTTACCCCTGACTTTTTGCCTCTACCTCCTGTATTTTTGATGCTATGCTGGATTTCGTTTTTGCTGGTTTAGATGCTTTGGGCACTTTGCCACTGTTGATCAGTGTCAAAGTGCAAATGCTCCCTTGGTAAATTGTTATATTGATTGGTTATCCATGATTGGTATATTTGTTTCACCTGTTAGCCCCTAGTAAAGTGCACTGCGTGTGCCAGGGCTAGTGATTCAAATGCTACTAGTGGGCTGCAGCACTGATTGTGCCACCCACAGGAGTAGCGCTAAAATGATGTCTTAGGCCTGCTTGCAGTGTCTATGTGCAGTCCAGGACTGCCATGTCGACCTGGCCAGTGCACCCACTGACCAGGCCTTATCCTTCCCTTTCTGTACATGTCAGGCATCCCTATGGTGGCCCTAGGTACCCCCCTGGTCTGGGTGCAGTGTATCTGAAAGGTAGGGCATGTACTGAGGTGTGTAACATGCCCTGGTTGTGAATCACAGCCATTTTCGTTTTTCACTGCCGAGAGGCTATCTTGCCCATAGGATAGAATGGGGAAGGCTGTTTACATGCCTATCTTCCCATAAGGGCAAGATAGAAAATCCAAGTTTGGTATCTCTGTGTTCAGAATTTAATTATACATCTTTTTAGCAAGATGGTTTTTAAATTCACTGTGTGAGAATAGCACTTTTTAGAAAGTAGCTATTCTCCTGTTTAACCTTCCTGTGTGCCTGTGTGCTGGTTGGCTGACCGGTGTCATGTGATGGGCTAGGTGGCTCCAGGAGCCTGGATGAGTCAGCAGCAGGGTGAATAGGGAGATCTGCTTTAGATGGGTGGGAGGAGTAGTCCCTGGGTTTGAATAGGGCTGCCTCTGCCAACACAAAGCTGGCTCCACCCCCTGCTGGCCCGGCTGAGGACTCTGCCTCTGCTGGCACAAAGAAGGCTCCACCTCCTGCTGAGCGTCTAACGACCCTGCCCCTCACTCTGAAAGGAACCAGGTGCTCCAGAGCAGAGCACACCCAGGAACCGGTTTGAGCAGGGGAATCCCCCCATTGGAACAAAGAGAGACAAAGACTTGGAGGGGTATAAGAAGAGGACCCCAGACACCTAAACTTTAGATCACTTTGGAACTAAGAAGAAACCTCTGCCAAGGAGAAAGCTGAAAAGGACTGAAGAGGAGAAGACTGCCTGCTTGCTGTTTTGCTTTGCTGCCAAGGAGAGGGGAAGGACTTTGCTGTGTCCCCTTCTTTTGATTCTGATCTCCAAGGGCCTGAGAAGAGCTGGCTCCCTGTTAAGAAGTCCCAGGAACAAAAGGACTTCACCACCAGCTCCCCTGGAACTCTGCTGAGAGAGTTCTGACCTGCCTTGGAGTGCTTGCCCAGTCTTGGGGCCTCAGGAGGTCGTTTTGCTGTGTTTTGGGAGCTGGGAAGCAGAAGCGTGAAAAGAGTATCTGGTACCCAACGCATCATCCGAATGCGTGTCGCAAGAACGAGAGTGCGTGGAAAATTTCATCGCGGCACCATCGCAACACGCAGGGTCCCCGCATCGCCGAGTGCGTCGAGCATCGTCCCGAAGCGTGAAGATTCCTGACATTGCGAGGGTCGTCGCAGAACCTGTTTGCGAGCCGCACCAATGCCGGTGAGTGGAAGTCTCCAGTCATCGTGTGCGTCGACGCAGAGTCCCGTTCCGTGGCGCATCGAGAGTTGCGGCGCCGGAAGTCAACGCTGCGCTGCGCTTCGTGCCACATCGAAGCGTGTCGCATCGAACCTGTGCGTGAAGCTTCCCCCTAAGAAACCTAAGCAACGAAGGCCAAAGTCATCGCATCCTCCCCTTACAGATCGGAGCCGGCGCATCCACCTCTGCTGCGTGAAGCAGGGCTGCTGAAAAGCCACCCCAGGATCTCAGGAGTATCGCATCGCCTTTGCAAGCTTCCTTGTTATAGCTTTTGGGAACCTTATCGCAACTACAGGTACTGTTGGGCACGAAAGTGTTGCATTTTGTGCATTGAGAGTCGCATTGTGCAGGACACTGACTTTTACATCCTGGAGTACTTTCTGCAAACTGTTGAACTATCTTTAAAGTAACCTTTTTGAATTATATGTTGGTTTGTCTGTAGTATTTGGTCTTGTGAAGTTTTTAGTAAAGATACCTTATTTTTCTAACACTGGTGTGGAGTAAATCTGTGGTGGTTTCACTGTGTTACTGTGAGTGTTGGTACAAATACTTTACACATTGCCTTTGATAGCCTAGACTGCTCAGGCCAAGCTACCTAGAGGGTGAGCAGGGGTTATCTTAACAGTGTATCCCCCTTTCCCTGACTAGAAGCAAGGGTCCCTACTTGGACAGTGGTACCTACCCTGCCAACTAGAGACCCCCAGATCTAACAGTAACCGCGTGCCAAAAAGTCTTTTTTGGTGTTTTCAAAAGTAATTGATAACTGAATAGGATCTGAAGTTATGCGTTTGATTCTCAAAAATTGGGAGAGTGGTAAGTGCCTCTTCAAAGATTCCGGATGGAAACTGGTGTACAGTAATATGTTGTTACGATCTGTGGGTTTTTTGAAAACTTTGGTTGTGATAGTGGAATCCTGCAGTTCGATGCTAACATCTAGGTAAGATATAGATCGGTTGCCTGTGGTATATGTAAATTGAATCCTAGGGTTTACTTCATTGAGTTCACTAAGTTTTCTTTCTAAGTGATGTTTGTGTCCTCGCCATATGACGAAAATGTCATCAATATACCTGCGGTATATGAGAAGATGATCTGTCCTTGAAGAGTCATTCAGGATGTACTCCTGTTCAAATTTCATCATAAAGATGTTAGCGTAGCTGGGAGCTCCCGGAAAACCCATGGATGTGCCATTGGTTTGGAGGAAAGATTTCTCCTTCCATTTGAAGTAGCTATGGAAGAGACTGAATTGTAGTAGTTCTATCAAAAAAAAATTATTTGCTGCGATGTTCTCTTGTTGTAGGAGTGCCCACTCAACCGCCTCAATACCCTCAGAATGGGGTATGGAGGTGTAGAGGGACACTACATCTATTGTGGTCAACCAGATCGGTTCTCCAGGAGGTAAGGAGAGTTCCCCCAATAGTTTGAGAAAATGTGTGGTGTCCTGAACATAAGTGGGTCCTGACTGAACAAAAGGTTGAAGAAATGAATCTAGATAGTGACCTATTGGTTCGTGAATAGAGTTGCAACCTGAGACTATGGGGCGTAGAGGAGGATCATGCAGGTTCTTGTGTATTTTAGGAAGCATATACACCGTTGGTCTGCGTGGAAATCGTGTGTATAGGAATTCAAATGTTTATATATTGATCCAACCCATTTCCTTAGCTCGAGTCAATATATCTAGCAATATAGAAAGAAATTCAGCAGTAGGATCCTGTTCTAGTGACAAATATGTCGACTCGTCAAGCAGCATCTCTTGGACCTTAGTTTCATAAAAAACGCGGTCCATAACAACTAGGGCGCCGCCCTTATCAGCTGGAGAAAATGTCAGTGAAGTATTTTTCTTTAACAATTGCAGTGCTTTCTTATCTGAAATTGTCATATTTTGTCATTTCTTGTGTGGTGCAGCTAAGGAGGAAAGGTCTCTCTTGACCAGTGTTTCAAAAGAATCAAGAACTTTGTGGGATGTAGGAGGCATAAATGTGCTTTTAGGTTTGAATTCAGTATGTTCTATGTCCACGGAACTAAGGTCCATGGAAATTTGATTCGAGAAAAAATATCTGAGTCTAAGTTTTCTCATGAATTTGAAGAATTCTATCTCTGTATTTAATGGCGTGGTATGAAAAGTAGGAACAAAAGATGTGCCTTTATTCAGTAATGCTATCTGTGTCTTTGACAAAGTGGTAGAGGAGATATTGACTACTAATGCTTCTTCTGTCTCCTGCCTGAACTGGGCTGTTTTTGTCTTTCCGCTGCCTCTGCGGGTTTTGTACTGCTTGTCTCTGGTAGAGATTGTGTGGTAGGTGGGTTGTTGGCTGCTGGGCTGGTTTCTAAAAAAGATACCTTAGAACCTGAAGTGGATGGTGCTTGTGAGATCGTAGAGTCCACTGTGGATGGTACGGGTGGTCTGTTCAAACGAGTGACCCCTGTGCCCCCACAGCCGGTCGCTCCCCCTCACTGCTCTGCCTACCTGTCGCTGCCTGGCACCTGCCCACCCTGTTACCACCGCCTGACGCCACTCACCTGGTTCACGCCGCTGCCGCCTCCTGCCTCCTGCTTCCTGCCTGTCGCTTCCTGCCGCTGCTGCCCCTCCTCGCCCGCTGACCTCCGACGCTGCCCCGGTGACTTCCGCTCCGTTTTTTCCCGCCGTTTTCGCCACCGCTGACCCGCTCTCCTCCTTCCTGCTCCCGCCTGCAGTCCCCGCCTCCCCCCACTGCCCATTGGACAACCCGCTCCCGCCTCCCAGCTGACCCTCCCTCCCGGCTCCTTATTTATGACGCCCCCTGAGCGACCGTGCAGCGGACGCGCGCAGCGGGAGCGCCGATTGAGCGCCGAAGGTGCGCCAAAGGTAAGCCCGTCTGCGCCCGTCCGTGCCTGGACCGCGCCCAGCGCCAGACCCCCTGGCCCCCGCGCCCGCCAGCCTCCCCGCAGGACCTACGACTTCACTACGCTCATCGCACTCAAAACCGCCCGAGCCCCCGGGTGCTACCGAGCGTCCCCGCGACACACCCATGGACCCTTCGCCTGCCGATCCTGCAACTTCTCCTGCCTCCAAACAAGCACCACGCCCACCAAGACGGACAACAGCAACCACCTCAAGTGCATCCTGATCAACACACGCTCCGTCCACAGACACGCCGTGGAACTCTGGAACCTCCTCGACACCGCATCTCCAGATGTCGCCTTCCTCACGGAAACCTGGACGAACACCTCCTCAGCCCCCGACATCGCCATAGCCATCCCGGACGGCTACAAGATCATCAGGAGGGATCGCGTCAACCAGACCGGAGGAGGGATCGCCATCGTACACAAAGACACCATTCGCATCTCGACTGACTCCACCGACGCATTCAACACCGCCGAATACCTGCACTTCCAGATCCACACCGACCCCAAGACTACCCTCAGAGGCACCCTCATCTACAGACCCCCGGGACCACGCGCACAGTTCTGCGAAGACATCACGGACTTCATCAGCCCTCACGCCCTCCCCTCCGCCGACTACATCCTCCTCGGGGACCTCAACTTCCACCTGGAGAACAACAACGACCGCAACACGACCACCCTGCTGGACAACCTCGCCAACCTCGGACTCCAGCAACTGGTCAACACCCCCACCCACCACGCCGGCCACACGCTCGACCCCCTCTTCTCATCCAGCAAGCACGTCACCTTCAGCCACTGCACCGGACTCCACTGGACTGACCACAGCTGCGTCCACTTCAGCTTCAAGAAGAACACGGTCCAGCACCACCCGAAGCAGGTTCCCCACAGAAACTGGAGCAAGATCACCGTCGACCAGCTCACCACCTCCCTCAGCCAGAACCCACCGGTCAGGACAACGGACCCTAACACAGCAGCCCTCGACCTCACGCAATGGCTGACCTCCTGTGCCAACGACCTCGCCCCACTGAAGAACCCACTCACCAGGCCCAGAAGCAAGAAGGCCCCCTGGTTCACCGACGAACTCAAGGACTCCAAGAAGGCCTGCCGCACCCTCGAGAAGGCCTGGCGCCTCGACAAGACCACCGACAACATGACCGCCCTCAAACTCGCCACCCGCAGACATCATCAGCTCATCCGCACCACCAAGAAGAAATCTTTGAAGGAACGACTGGACAAGAACGCCCATGACAGCAAGGAGCTCTTCAACATCGTCAAGGAGTTCTCCAACCCCAGCGCCGGCAACAACGACATCACTCCCTCGCAGGACCTCTGCGACTCCCTCGCCTCGTACTTCCACCGCAAGATCGCCGACATCCACAACAGTTTCGGCGCTCCACCCCCGCACCCATCGACCGAACCTACACACCCCGCCGCTATCCTCCAGACATGGACCAAAGTGGCCACCGAAGACACGACACGCATGATGAACACCATCCACTCCGGATCTCCGACCGACCCATGCCCCCACCATGTCTTCAACAAGGCCGCCTCTACCATCGCACCTCACCTCCGAGACATCCTCAACGCCTCCTTCGACACAGCCACCTTCCCGGAGAGCTGGAAGCACGCCGAGCTCAGCGCAGTACTGAAAAAACCAACAGCGGACCCGACCGACCTCAAGAACTTCCGCCCAATCTCGCTCCTTCCATTCCCTGCCAAAGTCATCGAGAAGGTAGTCAACAAGCAGCTGGCCGCCTTCCTCGAGACGAACGGATCCCTCGACCCATCGCAATCCGGATTCAGAGCCAACCACAGTACCGAGACCGCCCTCATCGCAGCCACCGACGACATCCGAGCCCTGCTCGACAAAGGTGAAACAGCGGCACTCATCCTCCTTGACCTCTCCGCAGCATTTGACACTGTCTGCCACCGCACCCTAGTCCAACGCCTCAATGACACCGGCATCCAGGGGACTGCTCTGGAATGGATCATCTCATTCCTCTCCGGCAGAACACAGAGAGTACGCCTCCCTCCGTTCCGCTCTGAGGCCACCGAAGTCATCTGCGGCGTCCCGCAAGGATCGTCGCTCAGCCCCACTCTCTTCAACATCTACATGAAACCCCTCGCTGCCATCGCACGCCAACACAACCTCAACATCATTTCCTACGCCGATGACACCCAGCTGATTCTCTCCCTCACCAGAGACCCCGACACCGCCAAAGCCGACCTACACGAAGGGATGAAAGATGTCGCCGAATGGATGAACATCAGCCGCCTGAAGTTGAACACAGACAAGACAGAAGTCCTCATCCTGGGACCGTCGCCCTCCGCATGGGACGACTCCTGGTGGCCCCCGGCCCTGGGCACCGCACCCAAGCCAACGGACCACGCACGCAACCTGGGCGTCATCCTGGACTCCTCCCTATCGATGACCAGACAAGTCAACGCTGTCTCCTCATCTTGCTTCCACAACCTCCGCATGCTCCGCAAGATCTTCAGATGGATCCCGACCGAGACCAGGAAGACTGTCACCCAGGCCCTCGTCACCAGCAGACTAGACTACGGAAACACCCTCTACGCCGGCACAACAGCCAAGCTTCTGAAAAGACTTCAGCGTATCCAGAACGCCTCCGCCCGTCTCATCCTGGACGCCCCCCGACGCAGCCACATCTCGAGCCACCTGAGAGACCTGCACTGGCTCCCTGTCAACAAGAGGATCACGTTCAGACTCCTCACCCACGCACACAAATCCCTCCACGACCTGGGCCCAAGGTACCTCAACGACCGCCTGACTTTCTACACGCCCACCCGACAGCTACGATCCGCAAACCTCGCCCTCGCCGTCGTCCCTCGCATCCAGAGAGCCACCGCCGGAGGAAGATCCTTCTCCTACCTAGCGGCCAAGACATGGAACTCCCTGCCCGTCCACCTGCGGCTGACCCAGGACCACTTCGCCTTCAGGAAACAGCTCAAGACCTGGCTGTTCGAGCAGTAGCAGACCCCCTCCCCCAAGCGCCTTGAGACCCTTCCGGGTTAGTAGTGCGCGCTATAAATTCCATGATTGATTGATTGATTGACTAAGAGAGGCTATGCTTTCCTCGGATGAGGCATCCCCGGGTTTTTGGTATGTGCGTTTGTGTGCATAAACCTCCGCCCAGGATTATACCTCGTCGAGTTTGTAGTCTATTGTATCTCGTCTGAATTTCCGTACTTTACGTTCATGTATCTCTTTAGCATACTGATCTAATGTCTTATTGATTGTTTCTAGTGATGTAGTCAAATCTTCCTCTGTCATACGTGCTTTTAAAGAATCTTGGAGATCTTTAATTTCTTGTTTCAGACCTATTAAAACCGTGGATAGTTCCTCAACAATTAATAGAATCAAATCCAAAGAACACTTATTAAGAATCGAGTACCATTTGTCCATGAACTTCTTGTTCATCTTAAACAACATAGGTTTAAGTGGTAACCTCAACCCTCTCGGGATCCTGCTTGCCTTATGGTATTGTACCAATGTAGTCGCATGTAGACGTTGGTTGATTTCACGTCTCATTAAATATTCTAGCTGTCTCAGTTGGTGAACTACTGGACCTTGTGTGACATCAAATGTTCTAGCCTCCCGGATGAGACCATAGATCTCTTGTGCTTCGGTGGCACTATAAGCTTTAGTGTCAGCCTTGTTGTCTATGAGGTTCAAAATGTCTTCAAAAGACATGTTTTGGTGGTGGTGCTGCTGTAAGCTGCGTGGGTAAAAAGTCAAGATAAATAGAAGCTAAGACAGCTAAGCGCGCACTCAAAGAAAGAAACTCTTAATCTAAACGTATACACGATGTACTGATTGTGTGTGCAATGCCTGAGGTGGTTCTACCCTACCACCTGTAAATGAAATCTGCGACTAGGCCACTGAGGTCTAGACAGGCTATGCACTACCTAATTCACTCATAAAGGAGTGTATTGAATGCTTCAACATTATTAGCGTAAGTTAGACTAGTTTAAACTTATTGCAACCAGTTGATAAACAACAAATTGAAAAAACAGAATTGTTTACAGGAATTAATTATATGATATCCGAGGAAAATGCGAAGAATCCAAAGTAGAAGTACTTCAACAAATATTTCTTTTGGATGTGTAATTTTTTATTACCACATCTGTAAGCGAAAATCCAAAAAGTTCTTGACAGAAAATCAAATCAATCCCAATGCATTTCGTGTGTTACAATCACCCTTCTTCAGGGGTTCTACAAATAACAAAAAAAATCATATTTACAATATTACACATGATTGTTTGAATACATGAGGACAATTGTATTCAGCACGCACAATTACCATTATCTTGTGTATTTATTGTTTGTTTCTCCAACTTTCAGTTTAGACACCACATCCCCTTTTCACAGTTCATATACATCACGACATTGATACCTTCCCAACATGGCCGACACTGTAAGATTACACATCCAAAAGAAATATTTGTTGAAGTACTTCTACTTTGGATTCTTCGCATTTTCCTCGGATATCATATAATTAATTCCTGTAAACAATTCTGTTTTTTCAATTTGTTGTTTATCAACTGGTTGCAATAAGTTTAAACTAGTCTAACTTACGTTAATAATGTTGAATCATTCAATACACTCCTTTATGAGTGAATTAGGTAGTGCATAGCCTGTCTAGACCTCAGTGGCCTAGTCGCAGATTTTTTTCTAATGCATTGATCACTAATGTTAAGTTGGTGAGCAATAGTGCGAATATGTATCCCCTTGCATGATTTTCGGGCACTAGAATGCCTCCTGGCAACATTTCATAATGTGGGAGGCTGTGACTTTTCAAAACCATTCACGTTGAGAAAGCTGCCACTTGAGTAGAAAATCTACTTTAGTGGCAGAACAAAGCAGTGTCCTATCGAAAAACGGTTTGTGGTGCCATTTTACAGCACAAAAAACTTCTGACCCTAAAAATCAGAGCAACTAGCAAGACAAGATAAATTCTGCTCTCTCGTTGAAATCCGCAGAATCTTACAGAGTATTTATGTAACTCTGTGGAAACCCATAAAGAGACACTCTGTGAGATTCCCCCAAACCTAGTTAAAGGGTGAATTCTTGAAGACATACGTTCGAGGATGATTGGACGCAGGAATGCTATAGCACTCTTATGGGTTGAGGGATCAGCAGAAGTTTTAGGAATTATTAATTGTATGCCATTGTAAGCACTACACTAGGACTAACAACCTCAATCTAGGAAATATTATCAGGATTATGTTCGTGCAAGCATTACGTCAGAGGGATTACACAATGTTTTGGGTGTCAACAGTAGTTTAGTATTTACTGCCGTTATGCTGTAGCTATCATATTCCAGCAGTGGGTTTCATAGTGCCATGGATGATACCATTATGTAAAGAATATTCAGCACTGGCTGTTATAATGCTCATGCCAGCAATGTTTGAGAGGTAGAAACTATCATATTATGGGTATCCACTTTATGCAAAGAACTATCATCGTTATTCCAGGACCTGTATTATACTATAAGTGGGCACAGCATAACATAAACGCCAATAATTCTTAGCTCAATCTTCCAGTCACATTCAACTAATACACACATCTGTAAAGAATAAAATGTAGACAATCACCAACACACCAATTCTAAACTATCATAACAATAACATACTATGAGAAACACAAGCTTACTCATTATCCTTCTTCATAATCAATATACTTTTGAGTAAAAACTGAAAATAGATGACATTCCCTAACATTTAATCACCTGCTACTACAGTGTGTGGAGAGGTCTGTAAGGCACAACAAACAATTCTCTTTAATAAAATCACCTGGATACATTTACCCAGGCTCTCTTCTGCATGATCGCTATCAGAGCAGGATACACTTTCATGAAACCATGATATGCTTAACATATCCAAAAACAGTAATATATCTATTTTCATAAATCTGAGGGTAAACTTTCTCAAAAGTGTAGATGTACATGTCTCCATCCCATGAAACAGGGTGTGGAGCCAAATTTATATTCATGATTCACATAGCTTTCATTGTAGTATGTTTGTAGTACTACAAAACATACCACAAAGAAATAAAACATGCAGAGTTTATGCCTTCATAATACTGATACAATATATCAATTTGGATGTGGAATGATAAATCTGACATCCCCCTAAAGTTCAACACTATGTCGATACATTTGGTAGGGGTAAAGTAATTCTCACCCCCACCCCAAGTTCAACACTTTCCGAAGTTTGGAGTGGGAACAGTAAATGTGACCATGCCAAAGTCCAGCACTTTCACCAACATGATTCATGTTGGAGTGAGAATAGTAACTTTGCCTCCTCCCAAAGTCCAATATTTTCCTCATTATGGTGAGGTTTGTATTTGGAATAGGAAATCTGAACCCCTAAAAATTCATCACGTTTAGCAATATATTTAGTTTTACTGTTGAAATAGTAAATATGAAACACACCCAAAGTCTAACACTTTTCCTAATGTTTTTAACTTTGGAGTTGGAATAGTAAATCTGACACACCCCTGCCTCCCAGGTCCAACACCTTCCTCAGTGTGGTAAAGTTTGCAGTTGGAAGAGTAAATCTAAAGCCACTAAAGTCCAACACTTTGCCAAAGCAATTAAGCTTAGAGTATGAACATTAAATCTGACATTGCACATGCCAAAGCTTTCCTCAACATGATGAGGTATAGATGTGGAATAGTGAATCTGACCAACCCTCAAAGTCCAACAATTTTTGAATATGGTTACATTTTGAGTCAGGATAGGAAATGTGTCCTTCCTAAAGTACAATGTGGCAAGGTTTGAAGTGGGAATATTAAATCTGACCACCCCATCAAAGCCCTACACTTGCCTTATTGTGGTGAAGTTTGGAGTTAGAATAGAATTTGAACCCCCAGCCCCCAAAAGTCCAACATGTTCCCTAATGTGGTTACATTTTGGAGTGGTAGTAGTACATTTGACCCACCTCCCCAATTAAAACCCTTTACTTAACATCCTGATGAATAGTAAATCTTAAAATGCTATAGCTCTTACACTTTCTCCAATATCATTGTATTTGTTGCTGATATAGAAAATCTTACTCCCTTAAACTGCCTACATTTTTCCCAGTGTGGTAAAGTTAGCAGTGTGAATAGTACATTTTCTCCTCGCAAAGCCTACACTTTCCTCAATGTAGTGAAGATTGGAGTAGGAACAGTAAATGTGGTTAAAGTGGAAATAGTGATTTTGAAAGTACCCCCAAAGTCCATGACCTTCCTCAAAGTGGTAAATTATGGATTCTGAATAATACATCTAATTCC
This sequence comes from Triturus cristatus, assembly GCF_964204655.1. NCBI lineage: Eukaryota > Metazoa > Chordata > Amphibia > Caudata > Salamandridae > Triturus > Triturus cristatus. The sequence goes on along the minus strand of NC_140588.1, from coordinate 850,183,138 downwards.
AGCACTTTCTCAAGTGAGGTTATGTTTAGATTGGGAAATAGCAACTTCGCCCCCACCTCCAAAGTTTAACACCTTTCTCAAGATGGAAAAGTTTGTATCGAAAGAGCAAATCTTGACCCCTGAAAGCCCAACACTTTCTACAATGAGGTTAGGTTGGTTGTTGGTATAGAAAAACAGATACCCCACTGACTCCAAAGTCCCACCCTGCCATAGTATGTTTACATTTGTATTTGTAATACTACCTCTAACTCTAAAACCCCCCCTTAAAGTCCAACACTTTCCCAAAGTGGTTACGTTTGGAGTGGGAATAGTCAATTTAACCCCTACCCACGTCCAAAACTGTCCTCAATGTTGTGATATTTGGAGTTGGAATAGTAAAACTGAGCTGACTAACATTCAAAACTTTCCCCAATGTGGCTAGGTTTGAGACGTGAATTTGACAACACAAATTCCAACTCTTTCCTCAAAATAGGGAGGTTTGAATTTGAAACCGCAATTTTGACCCACCTCCCCAAAGTCCAAATGATTTTCAAATTGGCGTGTAGATTGGAGTTGAAATTATATATTAGAGTCCCTCTAAAGTCCAACACATTCCCCAATTAGGATACTTTTGGAGTGGGAATATTCAATAGATTCCCTAAACATCAACACAATGTGATTAAGCTCGGATTTGGAGCAGTAAATCTGAGGTACCCAACAAGCAAAACTTTCCCCAATTTGGTTAAGTGTGGGGTGACAATAGCAAATTTTACTTCCCCATTCAGCAGTTTCCTCAAAGTGGTGACATTTGGAATGTGGGTATTAAATCTAACCACCCAAAGTCCAACATTTTCTTCAACATGGGGAAATTTGGATTCAGAATTGTAAGACCAACCACCCCAAAGTCCAACACGTTCCCAATGTTGTGATGTTTGAAGTTGAAATAGGATATCTAAGTCCCCCAAAGTCCAACACTATTCCCAATGTGACTGAACATATAATGGGAGCTATAGGGCCCGCTGTGACATTTAGAGTGGGAGCAGTATATCTGACCCCTAGATTCCAACATTTTCGCCAATGTGAATCAGGTCGCAGTTGGTATAGTAAATATTTCACCAAAGTGGTTAGTTTTGGAATTGCATAGTAAATCTGTCCCCCTACCTAAAGTCCAATGCTTTCTTCACTGTGGTGAAGTTAGGAATTGCATTTGTAAATCTGATCCCAACAAAGTCCAACACTTTTGCCAAAGTGATTTCATATGGAGTGGAAATAGTAAATATAACCCAAGCAAAAGTCCAATAATTTTCCCAATCAAATGATGTTTTGTTTTGAATGGTAAATCTTAAAAAGTCCAGCACTTTTGTTATATTCCATGTAGGTACCCTATAAAGGCGCATGTAACACTGCAACGTTTCACCTATATCCTTCCCAACATTACATACACAACGGTTCATAGGGCCTGACCTTTTACCCAGATACAACACTGCATTCAGAACGCAGGTTTTTCCCTGGTTCGACACTCATACATCATGCATGAGGCCTCTTGGAAGCACAGAAGGACTCACAGCAGGACGAACATCTCCTGTATAATATCTATGTTAAAGTTCAAGCCCAACGTCATCCTTTAGGCCGACACAGTAACACAGCAAGGTAGGACCCCTGCAGAGACCTGTAGGTATATATACATCATGTCTTGCTTAGACAGATAGAGGAGACCATGGCTTCCTGGCTGACACACTGATCAGGGACGCTGAGGTTCCTGCATGCAGACACTCCAGCTCGCAGTGGTCTAACATCCCCTGCGGGGCGTCCAACTCGAGACCACGATGGGGTCCCAGATTTTCTACTTGCTCAGGTACTGGGGTTCACTAGATCCTAGAGGGATTCTTATCATAACACCTACACAAATGCTAGGTACATTTAGGTACATCTAGCTAGGAAGACACTGTAGGAGTATGCACTCTTTATCATGAATTTTATGTACTTGTATATATTCATGATTACTGCAAAATGGTAGAACTATACCATTCCTTTACTTTCGTAGTACTCCTAACCATATATCTCTGCTACTGTCTAATGGTTGTTAAAGCACATCTATTTTACACTAGAATAACAACTGTTCAATAAAACCGTATTGAAATGCCCAGACTGTTTATTCTGTGTATCTCTGAGACCAACTAATTGAGCACGAGTGAATGAGCGAAAAGTAGTATATTTTTTCCACGATCCTGGGCGACCAGGGTTGTCATGATCTGAGGTTGCCAGAAACTATTCTCTCCCCGATAAGAGGAGATTCTAGTGGCACTATGAGCTAGCTAATGCAAACAGGCTAATGTATCCGGTGGGGGTGCACAGAACCAGTCTACCACTAATCCCACAGTTTATGTTATCCGAACGCGCAGACCCTTTATAGGGTATATAGGAACTACACTACATGGCGCCGCCAACGTTGATTGGGTACTTATTTAACAGTAGAATCTGAGTAGTTCAGTCGTGCTATTCTCAGAGACCCCTACTCACAAAACACCAGAGACGTCTGGAGTGGGTGAGCACAAACTCCGCCACAGCTGAGTAGGCGAAAAATCCTACTTATTAGCCGTTGGTTATTCAAGCTTGAAGGAGACACAGTGTTCCTAAATTGTGCATAAACACCTTATCTTAGTTCCCTTGGAAAAACGTCTTCTTTACAAAATGACTGAGACAGTAGATAACCCAGAAGTGGATTTGCACCTCTCAGCAGGAGAGGAAGATGCAGACTCAATTCCGATTGCAGAAAAATTCAGAAATACAGTCACCATGAAACTGTTAGAAAAAGGTTTATCAACTAGGGGTGGCTTAGTAGTTTTCGTGATTGAGGCACAAGAATGAAAAAAAACTGAGATATTTTATTTGTGGGTTACATTCCCAGCAGCATATGCAAGAACAAAGACCTTTCACTCGTACACAGAAGGAGATGCACCAATGGAATATGGTCCGTTCGAGGACATTGAGATTTCACTCTCGTACCAGGAACACTTATACTGGTTTAAAGGCGCCCTACCACACGTAAGAAGAAAAGTAAAACTCAGCCCGCTCAGAGGATAAGGGGCAACATGGCCAATATTAGAGGCCTACACACCACATCCTGACATTGAAACAATGACACAAGGAGACTTACTCATACAACACAAAGATTTAATTAAAATCTATAGAAACATAACGCAATTCATCATGAGGACATTTACAGTCCAACAAGAATAGTTGCAGCAAATGGAACTCAATCTCAGGGTACTGCAACTAAAATCACAACACAAACATTACACGCAGTGATGGGTAAAATGCCCTCAGAACATGAACAAATGCCATTCTGGTTAGCTCAGAAAAATACACAGCTCGAGGCAGTATTCCCGAATACTACCCCATATGAAAAACACAGAATGCTAACAATCTGCTTGCCCATGGGGATAACACCACAAGAAGAAGATTGTACCAAGTGGGGTACAGTCTTTGCTGCTATATATACCAGAACTCATGGTATTCCTTCATTAGCAGTAATACCAGATGTATTACGACAAATACAGAAAGAGTACAGAGCAGAGCCTGCTCTGAACTTAGGGTTGCTAAATAACTATGCCTAGGTAGCAGGCATAATTTGTAGCTAATATTAAAGGGGAAGCAGCTTCGGTGGCTATCCGCCAGCGCCTAAGGGAGTTCAGTCCTTTGGAACAGGAACATGAACTACCAAAAATAATTGAAACTGCATATACAGAATTAGGCAGAGACTTTTTTGGTGGGAAAGCATTAAAACCACAACTAATGGGCAGTCCTGAAAAGGACACTTCCACGCAGAGACCTACTTCTTCTAAAAAGAAGTGAGATAATAAAAAACAGCAAACATTTCAAGGAAACAGATCTCAATCCCAAGGTAGATCTCCTCCACAGGAGCCCTCTGAAAAGAGGTACAACCTTAGGAATTATCAGGATACTGATACACATTCCTTTCAGGGTTCATTGAAAAACTCCAAGAGGGAAGGACGGTCAGAAAGACAAGAAGAGCGTACAAAGTCCAGAGACAAGCAGCACACTCAAGATTATACTTCCAAAAAATAAGAAAAGCCAAAACAAAAGCCACAGTTCAAAAAGAAGAAAGTTGCAGGTCTAAACATCAGACATGCCCAGAATTCTGAGGACTCGACTACTAAACAGAATTTATCATGGATTGCCCTAAAGGAGAAACTGTAACTCTACCAGCCTTCTCAGATCACATTCTCAGTCACTTGCAACATACATATGCGCAGGAGTGGACGGTAGCCCAGGCTCCGGCATTATACAAAAACCATGTTGTATGGGATGAGGATTCAACCCACCACATAATTCGTTTAAAAAAATACTCTAACTGCACAGAGGCAGTATCCATTAGAGCAAGAAGCAAAAAAACAGGTCAGGGAGATCTTAGATGAACTTGAGTATCAAGGGGTGATTGAAACTTGCACCTCTCAAATGAATAATATGTTATTTCCTGTCATGAAACCTTACAATACATATCGTCTAGTTTTAGATTACAGACATTTAAACAATTGCACTAAGACATTTGCAGTGCAAAATGCACACAGTGCCTCATTAATGAGTAACATTGTGTGGAAAAAATACAAAACATCACTTGGTATTTCTAATGGATTTTTGTGCCAAAATATAGCGCCTGAAAGCAAGTATTTACCAGCATTCTCAGCGTTCGGGCTCAGCGGGAATTTTGTCGACTCCCCCAAGGGTATAAGAACAACCCGGGGTTGTTTTCAGCCAGGGTAACAGAGTTATTCTAAAAATTAGATGAAGAGGCATTGTCCTATGTGGATGATATTTATCTGATGGACGATGACCTGCAGGAACACTTAAACAGAGTGAATACCATAATTTTGGGATTTGCATCTGAGGGCTACAAATTCAACTTTAAAAAATCAAAAATTGCCCACCCCCCTGTGCTGTTTTTAGAATATGAGCTTTCAAGTAAAGGAAAAAGCCTGGCAGCCTATTTTTAGAAACATACGTGCTGTTCCAACCTCCAAAATCATAAAAAAATGTACAATCAATCTTGGGATTCCTACATTTTGATACAACATACATTTTGGATCACACAGAAAGAGTAAAACCTTTCTACGACTTAATAAAACCTGATTTCTCCGTGAGAAACTGGACACAGGAACATACGGATACACTACATTCCTTCAAGCTGACATGATAACTTCCAAACACTTACAGACACGCGTAAAAGTATGCAACCTGGTGATCCATATAATTGCGGGTCAATCTGGGTACACCTATCTAACATATAATGAAGGTGAAAAAGTACCATCTACATACAAGTCACATTTGTACACAAATGCTGAGATGCGCTCTGCATCTACAGAAAAGATTCTAACAGCAGTACATACTGCTGTAGTGAGAGAAAGAGTACTGGCTCAAAGGAAACAAATATCAGTAGTGACTCCAGTTCCAGCCTTAGAGGCTGCGACAAAGGCAAGCGTCCCTAACGCTAACGGCTTCTGCAACAGATGTAGTATACAGGTATGACCCCAATTTAAAGACACAGGCATTCCTGCAACACGAACAAGAATATCCAAATTAAATAATGCCCCCAGATCAGTAAGAATATATTATTTACGCTGACCAATCTGCTCAACCGGCTGTAGGGAGTAGGCAACAATACAGCACAGCATGTGCTATAGATAAAGGTTGCATGCAGGATGGAAAGTTCAATCCAAGTTGCACTAAAACGCAATCTCTAGGAGACTGCATGGCTCAGTTGGCAGAGTCAAAAGCACTGACACTGGCACTTGTAAATACGGATCGAGAATTCCCCACATTATTTGTGTGCGATTCCTCTTACTGTGTGCAATCATATAATGAATACTTGCAATACTGGGTTCAAATCAGGTTCAAAGACTCAAAAGGTGGCACAATTAAGCATAAAATGCTATGGGAACAGGTAGTGAAGTTTAAATGCGAATTACCAAGGACTCAAGTGATACACACACTGAGTCATCAACGTGATGGCGTTCACGTTGAAGGGAATTCATTGGCAGAAGAAGCTCCGAAGGGGGTTGTACGTACGGCTTCTGTAGCTGCAATCACTCGTTCTAAAACTAAAATAGACAGTGAGATTATGGTGGTTGTTATTGCTTCTCGCAAAAACAGCGGTGCAGTACTAAAAAGATTTCCACTCAAGTACTCCTACAAGTTAGATGCCAATAACATTCCATTTGCTCAGATTCCTGGAGTGGGAGATAGAGTAATTCCAAACATGGATCATAGGTTAGGTTTAATACTAGCAGCACACAAAGGGATAGGTTCTGCACATGCAGGAGTTATGGCAACTGTTTTCTTATTGAAACAACGCTATTGGTGGCCTGGTTTAACAAAGCAGACTAAAGACTACGTCTTGAAATGCGACATCTGCCAACAGATAAAAGGTTCAACCGTAACACGTCCTACGCAGACATCGTTGTTAATAGCTGACAAACTACTATCGTGTGTCTATCTAGACCATTGCTGCCCCTTAAAAAGAGATGGGGCTAAAAGGTATATAGTGGCAGCAGTATATTCCTGCTCGAGGTTCCTATGGGTGTGGCCCCAGCGCTTGGCTGACTCTCGAACTGTTATAACAGATTTGCGAGTCTTCACAGGGACATACGCAATTGGCACATTACATTTTGACCAGGGCCCCGCGTTTAGCTCTCGGGCTAACAAGGAAGCCATGGGAAGTTTGGGTGTAGCATTGCGGTACTCATCTCCGTACCATCCTGAGGGAATTTTGGTCGCGGAGCGAGAAAAAAACGAGACTTAAAGCAATCTTTAACAGCTAGAGTATTAGGCACGGGTGAAAGCTGGGTGAAACATCTTTATGGAGTCCAGTGGGCTCTTAATAACATGCCAAGAAGTTCTCTGGGGCTTCACTCCATATGATGTCCTATTTGGGACAAGAACATGTGTACCTGATCTTGATTGTGAAGGCGCAGTGGCGGATGAAAAACCTTTTAACATCCATGAAAGTTTGGCTGTTTTACAGGAACTAAATGAATCCAGGACAAAACAAAGTAATGTCCACCTGGAGCAGCCTGCCACTGGGGAAGTCAAATTAGTCACGGCAAGACCTGTCTTGATCCCAAAAGTCGGGGATCTGGTCAGAGAGAAAATAGTGGACACAAAAGAATTTGGGCCATCCTACAGAAAACCTGTACTGGTCCTAGACATTGAAGGAACAAGAACTGTACGTCTACCGCCTGCTGCTGGAAAAAGGAGAAATGATTTGTCTCAATTGACCTAATCAAATCACATTATGTGGCAGATACTAAGCAGTAGGCCACGTGGACTCCAAAGTAGCAGACACCCTCCTCTCGCTACAATTCAAGAAGGTCAAACGGAAAGACTCATCACGTTCCAAGGGCCTCCTGTATGGAATGAAGGACTATGCAACAATGCTATGGAACTCGTTCCCCTTGAACCTGAAGTTCATCTTCAAAATCAAACTGAACATAATAACACACAAGTTGCTATTCGACCAAATACAGATGTCTACATCAACATGCCTCAATAAGAGCAAACTACGATTTCAACAAATCCGGATGCAATTTCAACAATTGATGGAACTGCTTTCTGGCTAATTTAAAAAAAACTTTGATATGTTTTCTTTGGATCTAAGCGAACCAGAAATGATGCCAGCCCAAAAATCACAAAAGCAGCAAGTTAAAGACTTTCTGAACTTTCTTAAAAGGACTTACTTGGTATCTCTGTGCATAGAACTATGGATAATTACCGGAGTGATTTTCTTTGTTTTCTGGTTAGGCTTAGTGATAGTTTTTAACATGCTTATTAGTGGACAATACATTCGGCAATGCTCTGCTGCCCAAAGGGTGAATTTTATTTTGAAACCACATCAATTATCTCATCTAGAACAAAGAGACTTGTCATCAGTGAACATTACAGCAGTTCCTGTACCGGATGGTATAGTTTGGGACAAGGTTGATTGCGATATATTTGGCCTGACATAAATTAAAAAAATTCCACATTTATTTCAAATATCGTTAAGTGATATCATTACCATACCAAGCTGTTACCCAGCGACGGTCACGTGGTCGGGGAACATGGCTGGTCGGGAGGATCGCCGTGCTACAGGAGACTGAATCATGCTGAGGTTTGGGGCTACAATGTAAGGCAAGGTGGTGTGAGCGTGGATTATTGTTCTTCAATCTGTTGGAGCATGTTATTATAGCCTACTTGCTCTCCCAGTATGGGTCTTGGCGCCCGTTTGGTTTCAGCCGTGAGACGCGCCCCCGCCTCCCAAGGAAGCTGGAGTCAGGCAGCTGTTCCTGTAAAGTGTGCCCGGCAGATTGCATTAAGGCCATACCGCTCATGGAGAGGCATAGAGAGGAAGGCACGTGAGTCTGCTGGGGTGCGTATAAGGCAGATACAGGGTGGTGAAAAGGCTGCTATTACCCTGGTAAGAGGGGGTTCTTGGGAGCCCTAGGATCCACTCTCTGAACAATAGTATCCCTTGAGCAGTTCTCTGATCTTAGTGCAATTCAGGGTTGAATGGAGAAAGACCGTGCATTGCGTGCCACACCGCCCAAAGTAAATGCTGATAATATGGAGGAATTAAGAGGTACCGGGCCCCCCTGTATCGAGTCAGGACCAGTATCAGGAACAAAATATAGCAAAGGTGTTGAATACCTTGGGAGATTCTGGGGACTCCGGTGGTTCTGGGGAGGTTCGGAGGGGTGCACAGTCTGTGTCTGCCGCGAGGAGAAGATATCTTCTACGCCCTGCCCCGGAAAAAAAGAGTGTTATTGGGAGGGCAAAGCAAGTGAGCACGCGTCAAGCTGTAACGCTGGTTAAGAAACCCCCTAAGGGGGGTAGAATCAAAAAGTGTAGGGTAAAAGAAGTAGGGCCCTCGTTTAAACCGCCCTCCTCTCTCAGGTTTTATTTTGAAATTATGGAGAATGTGGCAGGCTCAGTAGGGACTGAGAAGTCCCCTGAAGAGACCTACAGGGGAGATAGAGAGATCACAGTGACCCGCTGAGATTGGAGAATCGTTTTTCCCCCCTTACAGAGATCGGGCGGAGAGTTTGGAGGAACCTATATCTAGACCTCCTGGTGTTTTGAGTACCCCCTTGCAAATCCCTTCTATGCTAGTGGTACAACCTGCTCAGGGGGCTTCCGGGGATAATGAAGAAGGGATGAGGATAGGTGATAGCCCTTTGGAGGGGGTTTTCTAGTGACTCAGGTGATGGATCTCCTACTTGGTATAAGACAGGACATCCTGCTTAAGTTTGAAACCTCCGAACAGATCCAGAAAGATTCAAGTGAAATGTGGGATCCTCGAACAAAAGATTGATGTGATTGCTCTGTGTACGTCAGCACTGGAGGAGGAGGTGAAGGTGTTGGGGGAGGCCACTGCAGCAAATGCTACGAAAATAGCTGGCCTCAGAGAGGAGAACAAGACTTTACAAGAGGATCTGGAAAGGCTTGAGATACTTGCTAGGAGAAATAATGTTCGCATTTTGGGGGTTTTTGAAAACGCAGAAGGGTCGGACATTAAAGGTTTCATATGTAAGTTATTGGGAGATCTGCTACCGGACAGAAGTGATATGGACTGGGAAAAAGAACTTCAAAGAGTCCACAGAGAACCATACAGGCTCCATCCAGGGAGAAAGGCACCAAGAAGAATTTTAGTAAACTTCCTAACTTTTTCTGTTAAGGAGTTGGTGTTGGGGCGAGTGCTGAAGGAACGACAGTTAAAATTTGGAGATGTGATTTACCAGATTCATTCTGATCTGGGTAAAAGGACTGCTCAGAGGCAGTGGGAGCTTGGCTCAAAAATGAATGAATTACGCTCCAGGGGGGCCCAAGTACAAATGAAATTGCCTGCATGCTCAGAATTATGTGGCAAAACAAAATGCATACTATCAGAGACCCCGCGGAGGTTGACTGCCTGTTAAAGCTGATGGGAAGCCCAGATTAGAGCTATAACGTGTACATAGATGTATATAGAAAGTTCACATAGTAAGGTAGTAAGTCACTAATGCACGAAATAGACACGCAATAGACACGGAATAGATAGTCAACGCATATGTATATGTATATACAACACGCACTATTACACCTTCCTTTTTTCTTTGATTGATTCTCTCTCTTTCGCACGGCGAGACCTCAAAGGCTCCGCCGGTAGGATAGGATGGGGGGTTCCCCATGGGGGATACGGGGGGCACGGGTGGTTGGGAGCATGTGGGAGAAAAATCAAAAATATTGTCCTTACTCGGCTATATAGCTGGGCTGGTGGTCTACATCAGGGAACGCTAATCCGCTAAGGTTTAGTATATATACAAAGGGTCGTGCAATACAAGATTGACCCTGAAGGAATTGACAGCAATCAGGTTCTAATGATCGATAGATGAAAAAGAATTCAGTGCACTTTGTGTCTTGGAACGTGAATGGTTTGAGGTCTAAGAGAAAGTTAACTTATGTAATGGAATTTTTGAAGAGAACCGAGGCCAGTGTTATTTTATTGCAAGAGACCCACTTAATAAAGCACAAATGTATAGACACTCTCAAAAAATGGGCCTGGGTTCAGGACATTTTCTGCTCAGATCAAAGCTGTAGCACAAGGGGGTAGCCATTCTCATTGGCAGCAACATGGGTATCATACTGGAAAGTTATCAGACAGATTCCTCCGGGAGGTGGGCCCTAGTCAAGATAAGGATACAAGGAACACCTGTAGTTGTGGTTAGCTACTATGGGCCCAACGAGGATAACCCAGATGCACTAATCAAATTGGAATCATGTCTATTGTCATCTAGTGCCCCAGTGATACTTGGAGGGGATTTTAACTTAGTGTTAAATAAGAGTTTGGATAGAACCTCTAAAGCTAAATATGTCACCCCATCAAAGACTATGGCAGTGCTCAACACTATGATTAGTGAGTTAAACTTAACCGACATTTGGAGACAGTAAAAAGTATGGCCACCATTTACGGATCGATTATTTCTTACTTGATCGTGAGCTGGTGTCAGCGGTTGAAATCATCAAGCATGTACCTGCCATACTTTCAGATCACTCAGCTGTTCTCCTATCACTAAATACTCAAAATAAGAGGAGTATAACTAGGTGGACTTTGGACAGGACAATCCTATTAGACGAGGGGGCTATACTTAAAATGAAAGAAGAGGTTGCGACGTCTTCTGAGGCTAATAGTGGGTCTGCAAAACTCAAACGTATATGGGATTCCATTAAGGCCTTTTTAAGATCCATAGGCACTGGTATTATGGTGGGTAAAAAACGCAACATGAGGCACCAAGAAGAAAAGTTATTGGATACTATCAAGAACAAAGAACAAGAGGTACAAAAAGCTGCAATTGAGTGCTCCAGTACTGTGACCTCTCTTACGAAGCAATTAGAATTACTGCAAGCAGAATATCAAGGAGCTCTCGATAAGATATTATTAGATAGATGGAGGGCCAGCAAATTGCAGCACTTTGCATATGGTGAGAAGAGTGGCTCATTGCAGGCATGGAAAGCTAAGGCTGATAGATCCCGCATTCAAATAAAAAGCCTTAGAGAACATGCAATGGGAGATATAGTCAATACTAATGCTAGAATTGGGCAGGAAGTCTCTAGACATATGAGCCAATTTTATAAAGAAGACACTTCCACTGGGAGGGCCAACATTGAAGGCTTTTTTAAGGATATTGAACTCCCGAATTTAAGTGAAGTTCAGAAGGGGTCTCTATCAGTTGAGATAACAGAGGAGGAGATCCGACAGCAGTTTAGAAAAATGGCCAGAGGGAAGGCCGCAGGGCCTGATGGCCTCCCAACTGAGATCTACCTTAGCCTCTTGGATGAAGTGCTACCAGTGCTTAAGGAGCTTTTCAATGTAATTTTAAGAGATGGGGACGATCCTCCCTTAAGTTGGGCCGAGGCAACAGTAACACTCATTTTGAAACCTAAAATGAACCCTACTTTGGTTGACTCTTATAGGCCCATATCTTTATTGAATACTGATTATAAAGTTTTTGCTGGGATCTTGGCTGCTAGGATAGCAAATATTATTAAGTGTATTATACACAACTATCAGAAAGGCTTTACTCCAGGTAGGCAGCTCAATGAGCTAACCGTCCTAATGCTTGGCATAGTAGACCTGGCGGAAATTTATAATCTACCTGTAACAGTCATGGCAGTGGTTGCTGCCAAGGCTTTTGACCAGGCGCATTGGCCATACCTCTGGGAGGTCTTAAAGGGATTTGGATTTCCAAGTAATTTAATAAAGGCCGTCCAACTTTTGTATCATCTACCTAGAGCAAGGGTGCTTGTAAACGGTGAGTTAACTGATTGGTTCAGTATATTGCGTGGAACTTAGACAGTGATGCCCCGTCTCCGGTCTTGTTTAATATGTATATTGAACCATTAGCAATATGGATTAGAAAGGACACTGCCATTGTTCCGTTTAGATATGGAAATTTCGAGATTAAGTTAGCTCATTATGCTGATGATCTTTTCTTTATACCCTTAACCCACAATTGTCCATTCCTATATTCATGGCCAAAGCGGAAGTATTTGGGAAAATTTCAGGACACAGGGTGAATACAAATAAGACTGAAATTATGGAATGGAACCAACCTAAGCAACAGCCACTGGCAAAATCGAGCATGCACTATCTTGGCATTATTATTACGCAGAAATTGGCGGAAGTCACTACGGTGAACTGAAAAAAGATCAGCCAAGAATCAGGGAGACTGCTGGTCAGATGGGCAAATCTCCCTCTAAATCTGTACGGTAGGGTAAATTTAATTAAGATGGTGATTTTACCAAAAATTAAATTTCTGTTCAATTCTATCCCATTATTATTTGACAAAAGCGAGATCGCTAAACTTCAAGGAATGCTAGGTAGTTTTATCTGGGCTTCTAAGGGTACTTGCATATCTTGGAAAAGATTAAGGAGGAGACTGGAGAGGGGTGGGCTGGCTCTTGCAGATTTGATGACGTATGGGCATGCTTTTTTCTTTAAAAACTGTTGGATGCTCCTAAACAAAGTTGACAGCTCTGCCATAGGAATTCTCTTCGGAACAATGCTCGATGAACTGAGGGAGGGTCAAGATCAATTCCTGTTTAAGTTTGGAAACCGAAAGGTCTTCAATAAAGTAAGATTGAAGATTTTATGGCATGACATGGAGGCCAACATTATGCAAATTCTCCTTTATTGCCACAGCTCAGCAGTAACAATGAAGAGAACATAGAACTTGTGAACATTCTGAAAAGTAGTATAAAGTCCATGAGCACACAGCTATCATCCTTCTTTGTTGCTGCTGCTCATTACGATAAGTAATCTCTTTTTTGATCGTGCTTATTCAATTATATGTATATTGATTTATGCTAATTTTCACATGGGTGGATCCCATTGACCCTACCGTGTGATACCTTGTCCCTTGTATGTGTTTCTGACACCCTTTTTCATATACTTTTCCGATGTACTTTCTCTTGACCTTGTCCCTTTGGGCTGGATTTCGCTCTTTTACATCCGTGATAATTTTGGATTTGTTGCTTGACCTCTCCTTGTTTTTTCGTGAGCCCTATGCTCCCTTGTATGCTAGGCATCTTTTAAAACAGACGCGAGTGCTTGGCTCGCGTGTTAGTGCTGTAAGAATGCCAGGAGTCTTTTAAATAGACGCGAATGCTTCGCTCGCGTGTTAGCGCTTGCGCATCAGGCACGGGTTACCTGGCAATGCCTGCAGCGCGAACCGGAGATCTCATCCCGATGAGTATTGCCATCCTAGTTGCTTTGCCCCATATCACGCTCCTTCCCCGACACAGGACCTCAGCGATTACATCGGACTTGGCCTGGTCCGTCCTCAGCCACCTCAATTTCTCTCTCTTTTCCCCCTCGGCGGTCTACGCCTGATCGCGTACCGTGGAGGGAACGTCCCTTAAAGGAATGAACCTTAAGGACGACCACGCTAAGTAAACAATGCGTAGTCGTCCAGGTTACAACAGTAAACTTGACAGTTGCTGATGTAACTCGATCGGATCAAGTAATAACGCGCGCACGGAGCTAAGTTTAACATTTTTAATATTATAAACCAAATTTAACACCTATAAATATTTCCCTACATAAAAAAAAAGATGAATACTAGCGAGGTAGGCTTGGAGGAAGTTTATAGGTAGGGTTGGAGGAAGATTATTACTAGACAGGTAGGGTTGGATAGACTTACCTGTTTAGACTTTTTACTTTACTAACCAATTAATTAATTAATTATTACATTTGATTAAGGGGGAAGACAAGATTTTTAGTCTCACTTGTCTTATATACTTATTCACCAACTACATTATGTCTTCCAACCCTGATACCTCACTAGAAACCAAATTAAATTTAATGGTTTCAAAAGCCATGGATAAAGCCATGGATTCATTTAATGAACTTATTAATAAGAAATTTAATGACACCATCAACAAAAAATTTGAAATGCTTACGAAGGGATGGCCCTCTACTACCGGCGCACATAATTTAAGCGCAAAAGAAGGGACAGTTAAGGTCCCAAAGAAAAGAGCCGGAATGGAACAACCTGGTTTAAACTCAAAAAGAACAAAGATGTCATCCAAATCGGCTCGATCTCGCTTCCAAGACGGAGACCAGAATGATGCAGAGGGCCTTACAGACGAACAAGAAATACGCCCAGAAACCCCTATACATATTGATATCGATGAGCAAAACGAAGTGGAAATAGATTTCTCCTGCTCATCATCCTTTGATTCGGACATTGAGGTCCAAGAAGATAATTCAATAGAAAATTCTGACAAGGCAAATAAGGCCTCAGGATCAAAAATGGGTATCACTGACCCTTTTGGAGACATTATGTTCGATCCATTGTTAATTAAACACCCATTATCTCCCAAATGGCTACCATCTCCACACGTAGCAGAGTATATTAGCTTCTGGTTAAGAAGGGAGATCCCTAAAGAAGTCAGATCCAGGTTAAGATCAGAATGCCCTCGCCCATCCCTTCCAGACAATATCGCTTACATACCCGAACTCGACCCTAAGGTCGTCGCATTGATAGCTAAGGGTGCAAAGGACCCAAGGAAGGGAATAGACAAAAGTCTTAGGTCATGTCAAGACCGCCTTCTCGATTTAATTGGCCCACTAACTAAAATCTTTGACATGGCGGGAAACGCCTATGTTGGGGGTATTCCTATTGATCCCAAGGAATTACGAGAATGGGTGCAAAGATCCATCTGCCTTCTTGGCAATGCGAATACTGCCATATCAAATGAACGAAGGAAGGGGATACTCCTTAAAATTGATCCCAAATTAATAGAATTGGCTAACAAAGAGGCAAGGACTCCTATTCGGGAAGACTTCATCCGAGACATGGCTAAATATGTCGGAGCATTCAGCTCGATTCAAAAGTCACAACGCAAAATTAAAAAAGTCTTCCAAGACAGAATTTTTGGACGGGCCGGGAGAATGCGGGGTCGATTTCCCGGCCGTGGACAATCCAGCTCAAGACCCTTTCTGGGACGAGGAACTAGGTTCCAACATTCATCTTTCTACAGGAACCAAACCTTCTATCCTCAAAGACAACGCAACAGATGAAGATCATTTAGAGGCGAAAGGAAGAGCAGAGTTTTCTCAACAGGTAGGTGTATCGACAGACCCTTTAGATACCCCTGTAAAGGTGGGAGGGAGACTAGCCCTTTTCTCTGGCAACTGGACATCGATAACCCAAGATCCATGGGTCCTACAAACCGTAAAAGGTTACAAAATAGACTTTATAGACCTTCCCTTCCAATCAGAAACACCCCGCGAAATATTCTTCTGGGCTATAAGAGAGAGCTCCCAGATAGGTTTCTTCAGCAATATTTTCTTGGTCGAAAGAAAGACAAGACACAGAGACCTGTTATGAACTTAAAAAGACGGAACTGTTGGGTATTCTACCATCACTTCAAGATGGAAGGAATACATCTCTTAAGAGACGTACTGAGAAAAGGCGACTGGCTAACACGTCTAGACCTAAAAGACGCCTACCTGACAATTCCCATCTGGCCCCCACACAGGAAGTTCCTACAATTCACCTGGGAGAAAAAACTCTGGGAATTCTGCAGTCTTCCATTCGGTCTATCATCAGCCCCTTGGTGCTTCACCAAGGTCCTACATCCTGTAGTAGCATGGCTAAGGGGAAGGGGTGTAAGATTAATAATCTATCTAGATGACATACTTATCAAGGCTCACCACATGGACCTTACTATCCATCTTCTGGAACATCTAGGGTTCATCATAAATACAAAGAAATCTTGCATTATCCCCTCTGAAGAAACACAATTCCTGGGGTTTATGGTAAACATGATCTCGGGAGAATTAAAGTTACCAAAGGAAAAGATAAAAAAACACAGAAAGGAGTTAAAAAAGATACTCTTGCTGGAATTTTTCCCCTGAGACTTTTAGCAAGAATTCTAGGTCTCCTCTCCTCAACCATTCAGGGAATATTTCTGTGCCCTCTCCACTACAGAGCCCTTCAGAGACTCAAAGCGAAAGCTTTGAAATCAAATCTGTCTTACTCACAGATGACTTCCTTAGACCTAGATTCCAGGAAAGAACTCTCTTGGTGGCTGAAAAATGCAGAAGCATGGAATGGCAAGGCCATCTTCGGGGAAATCCCAGATTTGATAATAGAGTCAGATGCGAGTCTAGAGGGTTGGGGTGCAACTTGCGCCAACCTTTCCACAGGGGGGCGATGGACACACAAGGAAAAGAACCTACATATCAACTGCCTGGAACTTTTAGCTGGTTCCTTTGCGGTTCGAAGCTCTACCCAGAATTCGATGAAATCCTCTATAATGCTCCGCATGGACAATGTCTCTGCGGTAAAATATGTCAACAAAATGGGGGGACTACGTTAGAAAGGTCTGAGCGAAATAGCGAAAGTTTTTTGGGACTATTGTTTGAACAAGGGACTGTCAGTCACGGCAGAACACATCCCGGATTTGAGCAATGGAGTAGCAGATTGGTTCTCCAGGAATTTCAGGGATTCCAGCAACTGGAGGTTGAACAGGGAAATATTCTTGATCATTCAAGACCATTGGGGCCCCTTTGGGATGGACCTGTTCGCAGGCAGATTAAACACTCAGATGGCGAAATTTTTCAGTTGGAGGCGGACCCTCAGGCATCAGGGGTGGATGCCTTCCTCCAGTACTGGCAAGGCTTAAGACCATATGCCTTCCCGCCTTTTGTAATGCTTCCGCGCCTTCTCTTACACGCTCGCCGATACCTTCAGAGTATGGTGGTAGTAACGCCCCTCTGGAGGTCTCAAGCATGGTTCCCTGTCATCTTGGAGATGACCATAGACTTCCCAATCCTAATTGCATCTTTCAGTCGTCTTCTCCTGAGTCCTCAAGGCGAATCTCATCCCCTCCTAGATTAAGGAATCTTAGTCCTCACGGTATGGAAGATTTCAGGCGA
Source organism: Triturus cristatus (assembly GCF_964204655.1). NCBI lineage: Eukaryota > Metazoa > Chordata > Amphibia > Caudata > Salamandridae > Triturus > Triturus cristatus. The sequence goes on along the minus strand of NC_140588.1, from coordinate 850,165,680 downwards.
TAGTGGGAGATCCCTGGCCTTTCTCTCGATGCTTTCAAACTCATATCTGAATCTTGGGCGCCTGGAACAAGGAAGGCATATCGATTGGCATGGATCAAATGGGTTCGCTGGTGTCTTCAACGACATTACGATCCCGTTTCAACTGATTTAGTTCACGTACTCAATTTCCTATCGGAGAAATTTTCCTCTGGACTCAGTTATAGAACCGTTAATGTCTATAGGTCAGCAATAGCTGCAGGTCACTCCCTAATCGATGGTGTTTCCGTTGGCCAATCTCTCTTAACTAAAAAGATTATGAGAAGCATGCGGGTTCTGAATCCCCCAACTCCCAAATACACAGCATTATGGGACGTGAGAAATGTTCTACATCTTATCTCCTCCTGGGGAGAGAATACTTCCCTCTCTCTCAAACTTATTTCTTACAAGCTTACTGTCTTACTTTGTTTGGTCTCTTTTAGACGTACATCAGATGTTAAAGCTTTAGATGTTTCTAGCAGAGCTTATCAACCAGAGGGAGTTTGTTTTTATGTTAAAAAGAGGACCAAAACTATGTCTTCCTCTATTTTTTATCCTTTCTTTCCTGAGAACGAAAGTTTGTGTGTTGTCAAATGTCTTAAAGAATATGAAAAAAGAACTGCTTGCATAAGAGGAACTGATACACAACTTCTGATCTCCTATAGATCTCCTCATAAGCCTGTTTCTTCTCCCACTCTTGCGAGATGGGTGAAAGAAGTGATGCGTGACTGTGGTGTCGATACTTCTATTTTCGGCGCACATTCTCTTAGAGGTGCTTCTGCTTCTAAAGCTTTTATGCTTGGTGGAGGGCTTCAAGATATTCTAAGAGCAGCTGACTGGTCTAATGAGAATATCTTTAATTTTTTTTTATTTTAGACCTATCAATAATGTGATTGACAATGTTCTCAATTCACTTTAAACTTGCATAATTTTGTCCTCCGTGTCATGCTATAAAATTTAGATTTTTCACAGCCTGATGGGCAGAAAATCTGGCTTTTATTAAAGACACGGAGGCTAATATTATCCCTCCTCTAACTATCCATCCCTAGGGGTTTTTTATAGCTTTAATCTTTTTGCTTTTTTCTTTCAGAATAGAATCTCTTCCTTTTGGATTAATGGAATCACTCCTTGAACGTCTTATTTGAAAGTTTGGATTTACGGACCTTATTCTTGGATTCGCAGCTTAGTACAAAGAAGAATGATAGCTGTGTGCTCATGGACTTCATACTACTTTTCAGAATGTTCACAACTTCTATGTTCTCTTCATTGTTACTGCTGAGCTGTGGCAATAAAGCCTCCGTGTCTTTAATAAAATCCAGATTTTCTGCCCTCAGGCTGTGAAAAATCGAAATTTTATTGGGAGCTTTAAAAGTATGGGTCCTAATCCAGAAAAAATGAGGAATTCCCTATTATTCATCTAGGGCCCCGATTTGGGAATCTCGAGGGACCCCTGAGTGTTTGAATGATTCACTTAGCCTCCCATTAAGGAATGCGGGTATTTCTTGCTGGGGAGATTTGAAGTTGGGTACCGAGTTAGTGGATTGGGAAACATTGAATTTAATTACAGGGGGCCAACTTACCAGGTTTAAACACTATCAGCTCTCTGCGTGGTGGGGGTGTCAAGGTTGGAATGAAGAGGAGGACAATACCTGGTTAGATCAAGCAATAAGAACTGGTATTGTTAAGAAGGAGGTAGCTTTATGGTATCATACTTTGATTAATGCAGAAGACGACCTAGACAGAGACATCCAGAGGCTTTGGAGAGATGAAATGCCGAATATAAATTTGAGGGAAGCTTGGAAAGTTTTCTTTGCTATGCTCAGAGAAACTGTCAAACCTGCCTATCTAAAACACAATCAACTCTTCACCGCTTACAGGGTGTATTGGTCCCCAGCAAGATTAGAAAAACTCTAAGGGACACATTATGAGTGCTCAAGATGTAGAAACCCCGCAGCTGATGATCTTCATATGTTTTTAACATGCCCAGCTATTGTGAAGTTTTGGTCTGAGGTGTGTGAATTTCTTATTGAAGTCACAGGCATCACAGTGAGGGTAAGACCCGCCTTGATGTTTTTGGGAATCTGGCAAAATAAGGATACTGTGATTAGCAGGCTGGATGCAAGATTGATTTTCTATGTAATTAATTTAGGAAGACGAGAAATTTGCAAATTGCGGAAGTCGGACGTTCTACCTTACTCTCTAGAATGCAAAAAAAGTGTTATACATATAAGTAAACAGGACCTGCTATGTGATCCTAGCAGTCCAGAGAAAGTATGGGCTAAGCTGGAGGACTGCTCTCAAAAGTTTGAGGTCCAATGATTAAGCCAATGTTTAGCCATTGGTCCTGTTCCCTTACGTTTTACGGGAACTCCAGGGAAGGGTAGAAGTGGAAACGGTTGTTCTCTCTTGAGTGGAATGACTCCATCCTGGCCTGGTGCACCAGAGAATGATGTGAGTATAGCCAACAAGTGAATTGGCAGAATGAGGACTACAAAAGAAAAGAAAAATTGATATTATTACCTCAAGTACATTTTCCGATGATAGGGATTTTGAAACTGATAATAACATGTCTGAGTTAGAAAAATCTGCTGCATTTTCTAATAGAGAAACATTGCAGAGCTCAGCAGATTACGAATCTATGTATTGTTATTGACATTATGGTCATAATTTTCTACATAAATCTGCTAATCCTAGAAATGTGTTCACATACTACTAGTGAGAACATTGTCCAACACCGCCAATGGGCAGTTCAAAAACATTTGCACAGAAATTTCCATATTTTTCAGGGTTTAATATGTCTGACCCAGCCCCATTTTATTATAAGGTTGCACCAGCATCAGCACAGAAAAATATGTTAACAAACACCAAACAGATTTACTCTGCATCCTTTATTGCCCAGTTGTCTGAACAAGGTTATGACTTATGGAAAGACACCATAGACTTAAAATTGGTCTGGGGTACTAGAGAATGACAAGTGAAGGGGATAGAAGCTTTATTTAGAGCATGCCTCATCCCTCAACAACTCATGTTTATGAACGAGACAGTGCAACTGACGTCTTGCCTTGGACTAGCAAAGAATAAAGACTTGAACACACCTCGGCTGCCAACACCATCACACACCAAGGGTAACGAAACATCACAAGAAGGGATTTCAATAGATGACATAATAAAATACAATAGATCAGACCCTGATTGGAAGAAATGGTTGATTTGGCCCACAGACACCAATGGTTGTCAGGAAAGATTCATGGGTAAGACCAAAGGGTTCACAATACATAGGCCAGATCAGCGCTACATACAGAGACAACATCCAGGGGTAGTGACGTCATACAGTGTTGGGAATTTGTGCCTAAATTGGCTGGAGACCGCAACAGTCACACAGGTGAAGCAACACTTATCCTTACTCACACAGGATATGGATCTTAGGGATTTTTTACTAGGTCCCACGAAATCACGTAAGAAATGTTTCATATATGCTGGCATTTATGCTGCCTTCAATAAATATGGAAAATATCCCAATAAGAGCCCAACAAAAGATTACTGGAAATAGACTGTGCAAATTTAGAAACATCTCTAGTAGTGGTAGACAATGGGTTAACAACATTGACCCACAGGATACATTCCTTAGGCAACATTGTATTTTCTGCGATAGACATACTAGAACAGGATGTGTCAACATTACAACATGGGCAATCTCAGTTATATTCTATTATGTTATTGAGCTGGGCGCTGCAAGCTTTGTGTGCAGGCTATGTGCCTTAGCGTTTTATCAACAGTATGTCTCTGTTTTCTGAATACAATCTAACAGATAAACAGATAGAAATGGCACAAAGGGGAGCAAAATATACAATGCTGCATATCAAAAAACTAGATAGATTACTGTTCACAGTGGCAGAATCACCACACACAGAATGGCTAATTCATGGCCAGATAACTCTACCGGTCACTGCTTTTCAGTTTCAGTACTGCCTAGAACAAAAGCAGGTAGGCAGATATGAAAAAATGGGTAAGAAATACACTACGGAATCAGTCAAGGCTGCTTCGGAATGACCCGGCCTATCTGGTAACCGTGAGCTCCAGGGTTACTTGTTGTATGCAAGTATTGTTTCCACCAACACATACAGTCAGGGAGGCACCATTATGGCCTTCACTGCATGTTTCTTTAATACAGTTTGAAACTCTAAGCAGAATGAAAGCCATGCTTTTACAGAACTCATGGGGGGGGTTCGACACGTACTCGGGTGTACATACACGGGGGGTTCGACACGTACACGGGTGTACATACACGGGGGGTTCGACACGTACACGGGTGTACATACACGGGGGGTTTGACACGTACTCGGGTGTACATACACGGGGGGGTTCGACACGTACTCGGGTGTACATACACGGGGGTACGGCGCGTACATGCGGGGGCGGGTACGGCGCGTACATGCGCGGGCTGGGGGGGTACGGCGCGTACATGCGGGGGCTGGGGGGGTACGGCGCGTACTGGGCACCTGTTTGGACGTCTCCATGGTTGCTATTGGAGTTCGGTGCGGACGGTCTTTTAACCATACGGTTGTACATTCGGACGCCCGGGACGGATCGTGATTCCCCGGTCGGACTTCGCTTTTCACGTTTGTACGGTAAATCGTCCGAGGACGTGTCGGACACATTTTCCAACCCGAGGACGTGTGGGGAATAATTCCCAAGGCGGTTCGTATGGACTTTTTACCATGCGAATCGTGATTGCCAGTTTGTACGGCACTTGTACGATTCGTATGGTAAAAAGACCGGATACGAGTCGTACGGGAATTTTTTTTACCGGATCGTAATTGGCACCTTAGAGTATTAAAATCCTGTTTCTGGAGCCATGACATATCTGGGGGCAGATTGCTGTACTGGCCACCTACGGTGTGTAGAATTATTTTTGTGAGCTGCATATTGCATAATATATGTGCCAGGACAAATGTGCCATGGATGGTGAAAATGGGGATCAGGACATGCCAAACAATGAGGAGGAGGAAGATGGAGAGCCTCATCAACCTGGACCATCAGTTGCACCAACACAGCGGAGGGGCATCATTATAGCTAATTTTTTCTCAGAACCATGATTGTTTAACCTAATATCAAGCAATGATGAAAGATCAGATATTATGTGCATGCCAAATACCTGCTGCAGATTGCCCTGCATTGCCAGCCACAATTAAACTATTGTGGTAACATAGTGTGTGTGTGCGTCTCTCTTTCTGATAGTCATTTGTACGGCCTCTATCTTGCGGGCAATTGTAGGAGGGCACTCATAGTATGATGACTGTGTTGTTTTCCACATAGTATGTGCATGGGAACATAGTCCTAAAACTGCAGTCAAATCTGTTATGTGATCTCATATCATACATACAAATGCTACATACTGTATTTTTCCAGTGCAAAGGTGTCCTCGTTCTCTTTATCCACCACTCTGACAACAAGCCTCCTGGTGCACTACTTGTTGGGGGATAATGTCCCCTTGGATGCTGAGGGTCCTTCAGGGCCAACAACCCCTCCTGTTATCTCCAGGAAGTCACACAAAGCTGGACTAATAAGGGGACAGCTCAGTGGCTGGGAGCTTTTTTCTCTACCAGTCTGCAAATGCACCTCCTGGACCACTACTTGTTAAATAATGAAGGATGAAGTTTGCTTTGATGCTAACTGTCCTTGGGGGGGCAAAAAGCCCTCCTGTTATATAAAGTAGGTCCCACACAGCAGGATTGCTGAGAGCTGGTAAAAGGCCCCTACCCTTACAGAGCTGTTTTAGCTAGGAAATAGAATATATTTTTTTTAGAAATGCACTTAAAAAAACAAAGGTTACAGTGATATAATAGTTAGGCTCAGATTTCACTCATACAAAAACCATATAAATTCAGCAGTTATGGTTACCTGAGCTAATTATAACTCAAAGCCATTACACACCCATTCACTTGCTCAAAAAGCCACTTATACAACCACTCTCTGACCAATACAGACACTCATATAAACAATTACTCAGATATGGAGCCACTCACACAGCCACACATGCACCCATACAACATACGCACGCACCCACCTATTTACCTATACAGCCACTCACACCCCCTTTCACTCACTCATAGAGCCTCTCAACACAGCCACTCAATCATACAAGCACTCATACACTCACTCACATACCCACACAACCACTTGCATACCCATTCACACATCCATACAAGAACTCCCACAGCAGCTCACTCATCACATCTTCGCGATATTTCCGCGTGTTTGCGGAGATTTTTAACATTTTCCCGATAATTTGCAAAAGTGAATTTCGCAAATTCCGCCCACCCCTATTTCCAGGGCCAAACTAAAAATCTCATCAGCTGCGGGGCTCAGAGCATTCCGGCCTTCCGGCCTTCCTGAGTTTGCCGCTGTTCTGACTGCAATCATCAGCCTGCAATGAGAGAGGTGAGAGGGTTCAGCTGTGGGGTTTGTGTAGCGGGGTCCCCTGCCCCATCCCTCTTTCTGGTGGGTCTCCACAGCGCCCAGTCTGGTATTCTGGGCTAGCCCCCCTGCAACAAAGATCATTCAGGGACTGTGGGGGCCCTTCCGTTGCGCTGGAACACTGAGGGGCCTGAGACCTTCAAGATGTGGGGGTGATGTTCCTACTTATCGGCCTTGTACCCGGGGGGACCGGCTGCAAGGTTCATGCAGCTGGTCCGGTACCCCCCTGCTTGACCTGGACCCTCCCGGCTGTGTTTTTCTTGGATACTGAGGCCCGGCCTCCCTTCTGCTGAGGGGGCGCACACAAGGTTCTTCATCGTGCTGAGTTGGTCCGTGTGACATACCTGCAGGACAGTCTGGGCCTTACTTGACTCTGGGCCTGACTTAACTCTGGTACCCTAGGAGCAACTGGTGTGTGCTGCTCCCAGAAGTCCTAGTGACCACCCATAGTGGTATGCAGTCATGAAGTGGTCCCCTGACCTCTGGCCCTGAAAAGATATCAAAAGCTAGAGGAAGGACAGTGATTTAGGCTGTGTCATTGAAAAATGCACTGACCTGATTACTAATCATCCTCGTGGTATCAACAGGCAGAAGTGAAGAACCGGCCTAGCTTAGGGTCTCACCGGTGGTCCCTTTTCTCAGCCATTTGGCAGCTCTGGCCCTGACTACTGCCACACGATGTTGCCCGCCAGGCTCTGCTAGACATTCTGTCAATACTGGCTCAAGGAAGTGGGAATGGATACGTCCTCCCAAACAATAACCAAAGCAAAATGAATATCCAACCCAAGTAAACAAAGTCAGGAAATATTGGTCCTAAGTTAGTGGCCTAATTTCTTCTGAAATCAGTGGTTTGCTACTACAAATAAATGGGAGCACAACCTCTTTGTTAAGTTCCCCTCACACACTCTAATAGTGTCATGCTTCATCATAGGGGCACCATGGCTCCTAAATGCAAGGGTGGGCTTAAACCGTTTTCCAGGGAGCTCTTGGAAAAAAAAGGCAGGGGGTCTTAAAGAGTGAAAAACCACTACCACCTCAATCAATCAATCAGTCATTTTTAAAACACACTACATACCCGTGAGGGTCTCAAGGCACTGGGGGGGTGCTACTGATCAAAAAGCCAGGTCTTGCGCATCCTCCTGATGGTCAGCAGGTCTTGGGTCTGTCGTAGGCTCAGTGGGAGGGTGTTCCATGTAATGGTGGCGAGGTGGGAGAAAGATCTCCCGCCGGTGGTTGTTCTTCGGGTGTGCGGGACAGTGGCGAGTGAGAGGTCGGCGGAGCGTAGCTGGTGGTTGGGGATGTAGAAGGAGAGCTGTCTGTTGAGGTAGGTTGGGCTGGTCTTGTGGAGAGCCTTGTGTGTGTGGGTGAGGAGCTTGAAGGCTATCCTCTTGCTGACGGGGAGCCAGTGCAGGTCCCTCAGGTGGGGGGTGATGTAGTCATGGCGTGGTACGTCGAGGATCAGTCGTGCCGAGGCGTTTTGGTTGCGTTGTAGTCATTTGATGAGCTTGGTCAGGGCTCCGGCGTAGAGGGCATTTCCGTAGTCTAGTCTGCTGCTGACGAGGGCCTGGGTGACTGTCTTTCTTGTATCTGTCGGGATCCATCTGTAGATCTTGCGGAACATACAGAGGGTATTGAAGCAGGAGGAGGAGACAGCGTTGACCTGCTTGGTCATTGAGAGCATTGAGTCGAGGATGATTCCTAGGTTGCGTGCATGGTCGGTGGGTATCGGGGCTGCTCCCAGTGCCGTCGGCCACCAGGAGTCGTCCTAGGCTGAAGGGATGGGGCTGAGGATGAAGACCTCTGTCTTGTCCGAGTTCAGCTTCAGACGGCTGGTCTTCATCCAGTCGGTGATGGCCTTCATTCCTTCGTGGAGGTTGACTTTGGCGGTGATGGGGTCCTTGGTGAGGGATAGGGTCAGTTGAGTGTCGTCGGCGTAGGAGATTATGTTGTGGTCGTGCTGTTGGGTGACGTATGCGAGCGGGGCCATGTAAATATTGAACAGTGTCGGGCTGAGGAAGGATCCCTGGGGTACGCTGCAGATGATCTCGGAGGCTTCGGACCAGAATGGGGGAGGCGGACGCTCTGGGTTCTGCCAGAGAGGAAGGAGGTGGTCCATTCCAGAGCCTTGTCTCGGATTCCTGCAGCTTGGAGGCGTGCGCATAGTGTGCGGTGGCAGACCTCCAGGTATCCCTTAAATTTGGAGGGACAGTGGTTATTAAAAACAAGAACACAGGTTTCTGTAGGATATAATGGTCCTATGACCCTATGTATGCCAACAAGTTTCAGCCACACTATGTCCCCATGGGTCCATAGCTTTCATCAGGGCACAGGTAATTTTGATGTCCATCCCTACAATATAAAACCAATAATAATCCAAAATGTATTCAATTATCATGAGAACAGCTGTTGGATATACTTATCCTAATATTTGCGTTCTCTGGACTTGGTTTCCAACCAGATGTTGGAAGACTACACGCTTCACGAGGGGACTGGCAAGGCAGGACTGATCTTGTAGTCACACATTCATCAAAGATGCAGACCAGCTTCTTTACCTACTTGGTTCCATCCCCACGGCATGAGCTAGACATTCTCCTACTGTCACAAATTTGCCTTTTTTGGGCGGGCTCCCTGGGGATCTACCATCCACTCATCACTATTTGACACTGGTCCAGGCTCTCCCCGACCCAGCACCCTAGGCTGCAGTGACCATACCCATAGTCATGCTGTGCTCAAAGAACGGCAAGGATCCTGTCCCTACTTCAGCCGAAGATAACCCTGTAGCCTTTCTATGGTTGAAATCCAACACTTCACCATCTACACCTGATCCCCTGGTAGCTATGGTGACTGACGATTTGCCACAGGATTTTATGAACTCATTCTTGCAGGAAATCAAGTCAGGAATCGTATCTCTCAAAAACAAATTCAAATCCTGCCTGTGGTAAATCCGAGGAGATGTCATGGAGATCGGGGCCCTGTGGACGATCTGGAGTGCGCAATGGACTCTCGAGAGGAAGAGCACAAGAACTTTTGGTGCAAGATGACTGAGCTTGAAGACCAACATATCAACATCCAACTGAAGCAGGAGGACCTTGAAAAAATAAGCTGGTGCAACTATATCCATATTTGGGGGTCCCTCGCAGAGCTTACAGGCAAGACATCATGTCCTTCACAGCGGATCCCTTGCACACGATCAGGATGGATGACGATACCTCTCCTCCGGCTCTGGATAGAGCCCATCGAGTACCTGGACCCTTGGGGCAACCTGACTTTATTCCGGACATTCTCACACAAGTCCACTTTTTTATAGAAAAAGAGAACATCTTATAGAAGGTATGTGGAGTCACAGATTTAACATACAGGGGCTACCCTATTCAGGTTTTTCAGGCCATCACCCTAGTCACCCTTCGAAAGCACAAAGAGTTCAAGCCAGTCACTGATAAATTGCTCACCCTTCAAATGAAATACCAATGGGGTCCCCCTCTGCATTGATCTTTATGTGGGAAGGCAAATGTCAGGTTATGTGCTCACTGAAGGATTCAGAACCCCCATCCTCGTGCACCCAGTGTAGGGAGGCAATTTGACCGGAATTGTCCACCGTCCCTCCCCTCAAGCACAAATTTCAAACTAAAGAATTTGACACTTCCCAGGTAAAAACAGACATCATCAAACATCTTCGCAATATGGATGACCCTCATTCGCTGCCCTCGTCCCCTGCAGACTCAGATTGAACCATGCAGTGCCTGGCGATATCTGCCTCACTTTCCCCTTGCATGAGACTTGACTCCTGAAGCCCTTGAAAGCTTACCCATATATCACATCCAGGCTTATATTGATCCACTGCATCCGCTTCGCTTTGTGTACTTTAACCATCCTGGAAGTCCCCCCAATTGTTGTAGCTCTATCACGCAACCCACTACACAGGAAAAGCCCTCCTCTATGATGATATGTAGGTGGTTTGGCAGCTGGTGACTCTCACCGATTCCCCAGAGTCTGGCCACTGGAGACAGAGACTGACCATTGGTCACTGTAGATTGCTATGCCCCCCACACTTACAGTGTCTTCTGGAAGAGTGACTTCTTCTGAATGGCTCTTGTTGCAACGTCTATGCTATTCCTAGAACATTGAACGATGTAGGTCCTCCTGGCCACATTTTGTTGGTATTATTGTTGCCCCTTCTCCCTTCCCCCTCCCTCACATGTACCCGGGAGTGAGTCTTTCTTGAGAGATCCCTCATAACTCTCTTGCACCTTTACATATCCTGGAGACACCTCAAGTAGCCAGAAATGTGGGTCATGTTCCTACATACGTACCCCCCACATCGGTGCCCTGTATGTGGTGCTGCTGCCTTCTACCTAGGCACACTGAAGTTTCCTATCATAACTCACACCATGATGACTGCGGCCCCAACTGTTAAATTTTTCTCCCTCAATGTAAAGGGATTCAATTTCCCTAATAATAGACGTCTACTCTTACACGACCCTGACATTAGGTGTGGGCGGAATTCGCGTAATTGCGTTAAGCAAATCTCCGCGAAACGGTAAAAAATATCCGCGAACACGCAGAAATTCCGCGAACACGCGGAATTGCTTGTTCGCGATGCTTTTTTCCGGTTCACAATTGCTGTTTGCGTGCTCGGGGAGAAATATCTCGCGAACACGCATTTTGAGAACGCGAACAAGCAAAAATTTCGTGAAATCGCGGAAAGCAGACTTTTGAGCAATTTCGCGTTCTCCGCGGAACGCGAAATTACGCGAATTCCGCAAATTCCGCGAGCGGAACGGAATTTACTGCCCAGGCCTACCTGACATATCTTATTACAGAAAACTCATCTGACTTCTCCTGACATGCACCTCATGACGCATCCAAAATACCTCTGTCATTACTGGGCTTGTTCTACCTCTTAATCCTGCAGGGTTGCGATACTAACAAAACACCTACTGGGAAAGGCGACCCCATAAGTGGTCCGAGATGGTGATGGTCGATACTTAAAGATCCAACCATATCTTGGCTCCCATCCCCTAACACTCCTCAGTATCTATGCACCCAATCAAGCACAGAACACATTTTTGAGGTCACTCCTGGGTGAGCTGTTGTGCGCCTCAGAGGGAGGGATCATTCTTGGGGGTGACTACAACCTGGTCTGGGACCCTGACCTGGACTGCAGCACATCTTCATATCTAGGCTCTGGGGCTATGTTGGGTCCCATCAGAGCCATCCTCTCTGCCCTGGGCCTCACCAACGCATCGAGATATCTATTCCCTGATGCCAGTGACTATTCCTTTTTCTCTCACATACACCGCACATATTCCTTAATCAACTATTTCTCTCTCTTTCATTGATCCGCTCCCTGGAATCAGCTGAGATATCTGACATTGTCATATCAGACCACGCACATGTCTCTGTAACCTTTTGGTTCCCAGACAGACATCACAACACTCCAACTCGCTGGTGGCTTCCTCCCCATGTCTTACATTACCCAATAGACCTAGTTGATATCCGTAGGGAGATCAAGGCGTTTTTTTACGCAAACGACTTACTGGGACGCTTTCAAGGCAACAGTTCGGGGAGTTATCACCTCTATTGCCATCGCCTAGGTCTCAGGAAGCATGCCTGGTCAAAACAAACCTATCCAAGAATATTAAAGCCTTGGAACGCGGGGACCACAGACTACCCTCCGCTCAGAACAAGAAGCGGTTAGCTGTGCTCTTTGTAACTGCATCTACATCGCACTAACAAGGCGGAGCTCTCTCTCTTGTCTCTTAAAAAGACATTTTACGTTGGGGGAGATAAAGTGGGTACATGTTTGGAGCGCCAACTCCGTGCCCAGACACTGAAAGCTCACACCTCCAAGGTAAATAGGAAAGATGGCTCTTGGGCCACCTCTGAGTGTGACAAAGGCCTGGTATTCTGTGAATTTTATGAGAAGCTTTACACTGAAAACCCTCATTCTCCAGGGGAGATTGCTTCACTCCTTAGCACATGTCCTTGGGAGCCCATCAGCCATCAGCACTCGCGTCTTTGGAGCATTACTTTGGACGGACTGAAAAGGGCCCTACGACACCTCCCGGTGAGCAAAACTCCTGGTCCGGATGGCCTTCCTGTACTTTTTTAATGTATAGTTCTCCCTCAGATTCAAGGTCATCTCCAGCATCTTTTTAATAGCTTCTCTGAAATTGCGGGCCTCACTCCTACCATGTCGGAGGCTGAGGTGGTACTCATCCCTAAACCCAGGAAAGACCCATCGCTTTGCACATCATACCGGCCCATTGCTCTTTTAAACACACAAGCGAAGATATACACTAAGATTCTGGCAAATTGCCTTGAATCTTACCTTCCCGGCTTGATAGACCCTTATCAAATTGGCTGCTCAGTCCCACCTACATGCAGGAGGCAACCAGATCGCTTACTCTCTTTGAAACTCTGGTCTGGCCTTTGAGGGCTCCCAGGGCTTAATTTTCCACACATACAGAGTTCTCCAACACTCATTCTAGATCCAAGCTCATGCATACCAGAAGTAATGGACGAATGATGCCGGCGCGGAGATGACACTAGAAAGCAGGGATCAGTTCTGGCGTGACATTACTAAAATCTATAAAAGCATCCCCCAACCCGAATAAGCTTATGTATTGATGGTATTATGCCCCTGCGTGTCTCCACACCAAACCTCTCCACGACCCTCTGGAGATGGGTTCACTGATAGTATATCAACCCCAAAAATATCCCCATACACTAATGAGTTATAAATATCGATGTCAAAAATATCGACATCCTAATATTTATAATGGTAAGTACAAAAATATTGAGAAAAAAAATATCGATGTAAAGAATATTGTTCTACAATATATCAATGTTAATAGATGTATAAATATAATATTAAATATATTAAATAATAAAATTAACTTTAAAAATAAAATAGATTCAATATACATTTTAACAAATATAACAAATACATTCAATTTCAAAAATGTAAATATACATATATAAAATGTAATATATATATATATATATATATATATTTACTTTTATAATTGTATAATTGAAAATGTGCAAATAAATATATATATATATGTATATATATATACACAAATTCACTTAAAAAACCATAGGTTTCACACATGTTATAGTTAGCTGGACATTTCACTCATAAAAAACCAATGAAATTCCCCCGTTATAGTTACTGCAGGCAACTATAACTCACGCGACCGCAATCCTCTGCTGATGCTAATACTGTATTTAGACACTTATTTACCCATGTCTTCTTCCATTAATCTTTAGCTATACATATATTACAAATATTTATTTTTCAGAAAGACACATATGTCATCAGTGATGTAATATCTGACGTCATCAGCAGAGGATTGCGGTCGCGTGAGTTATAGTTGCCTGCAGTAACTATAACGGGGGAATTTCATTGGTTTTTTATGAGTGAAATGTCCAGCTAACTATAACATGTGTGAAACCTATGGTTTTTTAAGTGAATTTGCAAGGTTTTTTAAATGCTAATTCCTAACTATAACGTGTGTGAAACCTATGGTTTTTTCAGTGAATTTGTACGGTTTTTTAAATGCTAATTTATTTATGTATTATTTTTTTATATATTTATTTTACAATAAACTACGTATTAAAATGTTTTTTTTTTTTTTGTTTTGGTTTTCACCCTGCGAAATATTTATTTTTTTTTGTAAAAAAAAATTTTTTTTTTTGTGTTTTTCAGGGTGCGCGCACTGTGCGCGCACCCCCGCGATTTTTAAAAAATGTTTTTGCCTTCGGGGTCCTTCAGGGACCCCCTGACAAAGGCTAGCGGGTCAGGAACTCTCTACCCTGCCCCCTTTTCACGTTCGCCACCTTCCTTTTTCACTCTCGCACTGAAAACAAACAAAATGGCGGCCGACACTTCCTGATTTCGACCGATTCGAACATTGACTAACATGTAACCACCAATCAGAATTACGCTCGCGCACGTTAGGGTGCTCGCACGGTGCTCGCACGGTGCGCGCACCCTGCGCGCATATAGATATATATATGCTTTTAAATGCTATTTTCTCCGGAAATACTGAACAGATTTACACCAGACCTGCAAAAGGCACTTCCTTGACCTTATGGCTACCTCTCTGCCAAATTTCAAGTAATTCTGTTCAGCCGTTCGGGCTGTAGCTGTGTCTAAAGGTCCTATGGAAAAATGCATGGGAAAAACGCGTTTTGGGACCCCCCTTTTATCTCAGCCCCCGCTTGACGAATCCCCCCGAGACTTTCAGGGTAGGAGCGGAGCGTAGCGCCCCACCTATTTTGAAAAATTCGCGAGGATTCGTCGACCGGCGCCAAAGTTATTCAAAATAGAATGTTGCGGATTTCCTATGGAAACGTGGTCCTAACTATAACTACCTACTGGCGACCGCCAGTACGTAATACACCAATGCCATAAAATCGAATAGAAAAAACATTATATTATTAATTGAAACATTAAACTATTTAAAAATCTTAAAATTGACATTTTCCACTTCAGTGAGTGCAACAGTAGGTAAAGTGTTGGATAGCGGAGGGGTAAAAACTATTATTACCACTCCAGTGCCTGCAACAGTAGGTAAAGTGTTGGATAGCAAATAGACCTGGGCAGTGAACTCCGCTCTGTTGCAGAGCGCGTGGAGTGCAGAAACCACCGCTTTGCGTAGTGCAGCAGAGTTTTTTCCCTGCTTGCGATTGCGAATGGTAAGTTTGCGAGTGCGAGCTGCTGTTCATGTACAATTTCTACCCGAGCGGCAGGAAGACCAGCGTGGATGGCAGTTCGCACTACACTCAGCACCTTGCGGAACTCCACTGAGTTTTATGTAACTTTGCGGAGTTTCGTGTAGCAAAACTCCGCGAACTACGCCCAGGCCTGGTAAAAAATACTATTTGCACTCCAGTGAGTGTAACAATTGGGAAATTGTTCGATAGCGGAGGGGTAAAAATTACTATTCCCACTCCATTGAGGGCAACAGTAGAGAAAGTGTTGGATAGAAGAGGGGTAAAAATTAATATTCCCACTCCAGTCAGTTCAAAATTAAAAACAAACAAAATATTACTAATTCAAAATATAAAAAAATGATAAATATAAAAAAATATTTTAAAAAATCTAAAAAATAGTAACATATTATAATGTGAAATAGATAAGACAAATACCTAGAAATATTAAATTAAATACATGTAAAAATAATTTACAAACAAATACCTCCATAATTAACATATTTAACTATAAATTAAAGAAATATTATTATTAAAAACAGATTAAAATAGATACAAATTAATTTAATACCCCCATTTTACCCCTATAAAATTAAAACTCACACACAAAAAATCAATTGATAAATTAATATTAATGATTAACTAATCATTAATTAATTAAACATAAATTACTTTCCACCCTCTTCCCCTATAAACCCCACAACCCGCACCTAAAAATCATTACACAATTTCCATAATTGGTTTTAAAATAATTAATTAATATCAATTAGCAACTACTTAATAATTAAATAAAAATAAATTACTTCCCACCCTTTACCACTATAAAGCCATCAACTCACATCTAAAATTAATTACAAAATTGCCATTTATAGATTTTAATTAATTAATTAGCATTAATTGACAAATAATTATGAATTAGTTAAAAATAAATTGCTTCCCACCCCTTAACCCTACAAGCTTCAAAACCTGCTCCTAAAAAAATGACCCAATTAACATAATTAATTACAAATTAATTAATGTATAATAATTACCAACCAAGTATTAATTACTTATAATAAATTACTTCCTACAATTAGCACTATGAAACCTAAATTAAATAAATATTAATATATTTGTTTTAAACATTAATTTATGATAATTCAATTACTTCCCACTTTTTATCAATATAAACCCCATAACCCACTCCTAAAAAATAATACGATTACCATAATTAATTACCAATTAATTAATTAATATTAATTAACAACCAATTCATAATTAGTTAATAATAAATTACTTCCCACAATTAACACTATAAAATCTACATTAAATAAATATTACTAATTAAAAATAATCATTAATTTATTATAATTAACTTACTTCCCACATTATTCCCCTATAAACGCACAACCCGCTACGGAACTAAAAAACATCCAATTTTATTAAAATAAAATTGATAACTACAAAACAATTAACACATATATTAAAAAACAAAAACAATACTTATACAAAAAAAAATCACAGACATTTAAAATAAATACTAAAATACATAACCCTAATTAAAAAATCAAAATTTTAAACAAATATATTTTTGCAAACGATGTTAATGACTTTGATTTTTAAAAAAACGATATTTCTTACCTTAAAGTCTATGTTTCTGACCATGATATTCTTGCTTTCGATTTTTCTGTATCACGATATTTCCAACTTGATATTGTGTAAGTCGACATTTCCAACTCAAAATTCTGTCTGCATACCCTGGAGATGCCATGCTGCAATAGGCGACTTTATCCATATTTTGTGGAACTTCCCTAGCCTGATAATATTCTGGAAAGAGGTCCTCGGCCACATTAAAGACCCAATGGGTTTCCCTATACCCAGCTCCCACATGGTAACCCTGCCTGGCATTAGACCAACTTGACTGGTTGCCATGTCTCATTCTGACTGGCACCTCATAGCGCAGATTCTGTTGGGTATGAGTCTGGCATCTCTGGCAAGTCATGGCCCTGGAACTATTAACTGCTTGTCTCAATCGCACGGACACTAAATTCTTCCATACTTGGCAGCCACTTATACAACACTTCACCCAACTGGAGAACTCTCTCTATGCTCCCCCTAGACTGTGAGCCCTGCAATTGTTTGGTGACTCTCTCCTTCCACACACTAGGGAAGCCCTTCAATCGGACTCCCCGGTGAAGGGACCTGATGGAAATTCTCCCTCTCCTGAAACTTTGTATCTGACTCCGCAGACTGTGTCATAGACTCGCTCCCCCACCCCACCCCACCATCTACCCCTGGTCCTATGCCCCCCTGATTAACTCAAAAGGTTTTCTCTACCTGGTCACCATTAACTAATTTCCTCCATTCGCTATACACATCAGGGCTGCTTCCATAAATGGAAGGCTGAACTCCCTGCTTAAACACGTGTTTATTGACATTTCAGTCTTGCATAGCTAGTGTATGTTGACTGTTTTAGACTTAGAGATACATCATGACCCTTTACCCCTCCTTCTCACACAACTGCCTTTGTAAGTTTTTCACTATGCTATGATACTTACTCTGTGTTAGCCTGCTAGTGAGGACCCTTGTTCTCTCTATAAACATCTTAATAAACAGATATGAAAAGAAGTGGTGCCATGACACTATATTGGTACATGTCAGATGTAGTTAGCAGGGTTTTTGTCTTTCCTGGACAATGCACAATTGTATAAGCATACTCCTGCAGTCGCAACTCCCACCTCTCAATGTGAGGGGGCATCTTGAGTTTAGGATTGCTAAAAATGGTGCATAATGCTCGGTGGTCAATAACAAACCGCAAAGTACTTTCCATACAGAAGCACATAAAATCCTCATAAGTCCACACCCCACCAAGGCTTTCTTTTTCAGGTTTTGAATATGCACTTCCTGTCATTGACAAGCTCCTAGTAACATGAGCCACAATGTGTCTTGGTGCATAGGGATATCCACTGTGCTGGTAAAGTTGGCACCTAACCCCACTGGGCTGGAATCAACAACAATTTCCATTTAGAGTTTTGGATCAAAGTATGGCATTTCAGTGGCAGTCTTAATCAGGTTTGATTTTCTTGAAGCTTTGATTACATTCACGTGACCATCGAAATGGAACATTTTGTTTTGTTAAGTCTCTCAATGGGGAACTTGCAGGGACAAAGTCACGTACATACCTTGAACAGTAACTGGCCATACCCTGGAAGAATCACAGCATAATTGAATATTGTGCAGGAGAAGTGGATGACAAAGTGTGTATGTCATGTCCTTTAGGTTAGTCCCATCATGTACACACCAATTACATACATTTTGTCTCATCCACATGACATAACGGTCTTACATAGGTGACCTTTTACCTAGTAGCTGACTTCTGTCTCTCCAACATCAGGTTCTTGGTACCATATAGTAATCACTGTAGCTGACGTACACAAATATGTCCTCAGGCACAGTAGATTTATTCTGTACAAGGGTCACCACTTTTTTCATTCATGAAAAACAGTCAGTTGTACATGATCATGTTTGTTTAGAAAAGGATTAGCAGGGGATTAGTGAATGTTTTTAAAACATATTGATTCTGGAAAAACCCAGAGTGACCACTTTAGTATAAAAGATCCTAACTCCCCCTTGCAGAACAGAGGAGAATTCCTTCCAAGCTGAGACAAGGCTCTGCCAGCTTATCCTTCGACAAGCAAGAATCTTACAACCCTTGCGGGGTTCCATCTTGGACGCAGAGATAGGGTCATTCATTCAGAACTATCAGGTGAGGGGTTTGCACTTCCCCGGGGAATTCTTGGCTCCATTAGATTTCATTAGGTTTCAATAGGTTCCATTAGGACATATCTGAGCACTTACACATACATGCTTCACATACACCTCTAGACTGGGCACAGTTAGGTAGGCTACGCGTAGTAGGAGTATGCCAATGCTGTTGTTTTATGTAATGTGCTTTTATTCATGTTATGAGCACTATGGTGGAAACGTATCTACTTTTTACGATAAGGAATTAGTGACTACGTTTGTCTGCTTCTGTCTTTTGATTGTGGCAGCTAATATGTTTCATTCTAGACTGACGCTTGACCAGTAAATAACTATTGAAACCGTTCCAATTCTCATTCTATGTATTCTGAGAAAAACAAGCACAAGTGACTGAACAAAAGACACCGTATAGTTTCCATGATACCTGAGGAATCAGGGTTGTCATGTTCAGTGGTTGCCGGGAACTACTTACCACACTATATATTACAGGGGGGTGGTAGTGGCACTGTCGAGCTAACAGGTCTAACGGCTGACTCATCCTGTAGGGGTGTGCAGAGTCTGTCTGCACAACAAGCCCTCAGTTTAGGTCATCCAAAATGCGCAGGTCCTGGGGGGTTGTAGGAACTACACAGCATGTACTTTATTTGGATCAAGAATCATTTCCCCATCATTAAAGATATTACCAGAGAACTTTAGTTGTGTCTAATGAAACTCATACTTTGCTGCATTTGAAGTGAGACCTGCATCAACAAGTATACAACACACTTGTTTAAGAGCTTTATCATGTTGTGTGACCCCAAAAACCAGCATGGCTGTACTGTAATTTAAAACATTTGTGACTGGCTGTATTACGCGATAAATCACATCCTGAAAGAGTTCTGCAGCTGATGACACTCAAAAATGTAGTCTTTTATATCTCAATAAACCAACGTTAGTCGAAAAAGTAGTAATGTTCCTGTAATTTTCTTCAGAGTTGGTGATAACTTTGTTTAAATCAAGGTGGGAAAGGACTTTGGTTCTATTCAGCTGCGTAATCATGTCAGCAATATGCAGACCTCTTTCAATCACCTTAACAGCTTGACGCATAGCAACACAGATGTGTATGGCTCCCCCACTATCCTTCGTAGGCACTTCCACTATGGGTGAAACCTATGACGTCAGACAGTGGATTGCTCAACAATCTCTTGCTTTGAGAGTGTCTCAAGTTGCTTCTCAACAGCCTCTTGTAAATGAAAAGCAATTTGATGATCTCGTTGAGCAACAGGACGGATGTCCTCATTTATGTGAATTTGTCTTAAGTCTTCGTAGTCTAAGAAACAAGGTTGGAAACTGATTCAATATCTCATGATAGGCATTGATGTTGCTGTTTACAGAAATCAACCTCATGACAGCAGCAGTGCTGAAACTGAGCAAACAGGACATTAATTGGTGCTTGTACTTCCGTATTTTTATTCAATGCAGTTACTACAAATGACCCTTGAATGAGCACTGGCATCAAAGAAGACTATGTACACACTTTGGTTTTCAACAAGGTTAAACGGGTACTGCAGACAGTTAGTTTTACTTTCTGCTGGCAATGGTGATTTTTGACGCATCACTGTCTATGATTAAAGTTATGGGGCACCCATTCACCTTCAGCGTGATTTTAGTACAGTGTATAAATGAGTTTCGCACTTTCACTTGTCGATCTCGTTTTGACTAGCATTCTTCCTTGCAAGCAGCTAATCCTACATGCGCAAGTTGGCCAGTGGACGACATTGACATCACACTCCCATTTTCCTCACTGTTGCCTGACAAACATTTACTTGATGAATTTGATGAAAATCGACTTTGTTCTGTTTCTACTTGCCTCAAGTGATGTTGCCGCTTGGTCTTGTGGGTGTGGTTAGAACATCTCTGGAACTTTCTGGCATCCACTTAGTTTTTTTTTATGTGACACACTTGATCTTTCCTTCGCTTTACAAACTGGTCCAAAATGGTTCTCATTTCTACAGCCTTTGCATATCTGTGCAATGGCAAGACATTCACCTTCATGTGGAAACACAAATCCACCCTCTACCTTGTGTTTTGGTTTACTCCTCACACTCAGCACTGAATCATTTTGGGCCATTCCTGCTTCCACGTTAGCAGCTTGTCTGTCAGCACTTTCTTCCTCTCTAGCAGCCATGAGTACTCGCTCCAAGCTGAGTGTCTCTTTCAGCAGTCGTTGTCTGAGGGAATCAGAGTGACAACCATATATAACTTTGAGACGTATAACCTTTTCATCATTGAACTTGTAGTGCTTGATGAGCAATCCAGTCTTTCTTCAAACTCATACATCATTTCAGAAGCTTTTCTTGTCTGCAAATGTTCCTTTGATAGTCGACATTTGGCATTGGCTTGAACATGGTATTAACGCCTCTTTGATTTGACAATACGTCACTTTATCACCGTGTGGTAATTTCTTTATCACTTCTTTTATAACTTCAACCGCTAACATCTTTTGATATTTAATTATATGTTTGTTATTTGCATCAATTAAATCATCGAAGGATTCAATCCATTCAGTCCATATTTTACCAGTATTCTGGTAGGAATTCAGCAGCATCATAATCTGTGAATCTTTCTACTGTCAAGAGCAAAGACCGCTCCAGCAGCATCTGCTGCCCACTTTGACTGACATGTGCTTTCAGCACTAGTCACGTGCTCACATTTGGGTCTTCACATGCACTCTCTGGTTGTGAGGCGCTGTCTTCTTCCTTGACGGTGAGTGGCGGTTTTGTTTCTTGAACTGCATCTTCCCTACACTCACCTCTTTGCAATGTACCTGGTTTATACTTCTTTGCTTCAGAAATGTTTCCGCTTTGCACTCTGCAATCAATGCCTTTGGAGCTTCTCTGTACCTGGTTTTCACTGCCTTTACTATTGTTTTACTGTATGAATGATGGCTCTGTGTTAGAATGTGGCACAGTGTCTCTTGTTGTGACTCCACCAGTAAATTAATAGCTGACAACAAACAAACTTTATGTACAGGACTTGCACTGGCTTGAGTGGCGCCTTGACTCCACATATCTTATCCACTGATTTTTAACTTCGAGTTAGGCATATGTGGCATGCATGAGCAGTATCCAGGACCATGCTAAACGTTTGGCGAGCACTCTCACTTCTTCAGGTTGTGAAGTGTCTGTAATCCCCTATCTCACTGCCAGTTGTAGCACCCTCCCCAGCTTGGGTATATGTAAATGATCACACCACACAGAGAGCTCGGTATTTTATTACTTTATTATTCTTCAGAGTGTAACCGTTAACTGCTCGTACTACCTAATTAATTTTTCTTAACCCCATCCAATCACTTACGTCGCTATTGTTTGGAGTCTTTGAGGGGCCTGAGGGGTCCCCCTATCTCTAACACACACAACACTACAGTGATAAAATGAAAATACTAGGCCCAGATGACAACTATTAAGTTAATGATCTTCCAAAATATGTTAAATGTAAAAAAAAAAGAAATAACCTAGCTGACAAAGGAAAACCATGGAATGGAATTGAAAGGGATAATCTACATATAAATATATAGTTTCAATCACATACCATGCTGAATGCAGCATGTTAGGGAGAGAGAGGAGCAGGGAGAGAGGAAAAAGAACACAGCAAATTTGCAGGAAAAAATAGTGGGGATACATCATCTGTGTCTAGAGGGCATTGAGCATGACCGAAATAACGAAACCATTTTGTAGCAGCCCCACTCCTCCCACAAAAGAAAATCACATCCAAAGGGACGGAACTGAACCAAATAGAAATGCAAGTTGTAGAAGGTGGCCAGCTATAGCAAGTATTAAAATAATACTGGCAAAACATTGTAAGGGAAATGATAATTTGAATGCAGACTTATATAAAATATATTTTTCTATTTCCCTTCATTCAGACAAATTCAATAGCGGTTACCAATGTGAGCTTTTTTAGTTATCAACATGATACATAAATATTTATTTATGTTATATTTTATTTGTTTATCAATGTTTTTGATAAAGTATGTATTTTCCAAAAGAGGCATCCTGGTGCTGAATACCTAGCCAAACTATGAGATATATACATCATAATAAATAGTAGGTCAGGCTAATTTGCAGATGGTGGGTCTCTGTCTAGAATGGTACAGTGGACAAAATATGTTGGCCTCGAATGTGGCCTGAGTGATTGCCAGTAGCTGAGATTATTTCAAGCACTTCTTTGTTCACCCTGCTATTTTCTCGGTACTGGCCACTGTGCCTCTGGACTCAAGCTATGCTTTACTTGTGAGACCTCTGAAGGTTGAACGTAGCCTTTCAGCTTGGGTTGCACTATTCCTTTTCAAGGAGGACCAAGACTGATTGCATAGGGCTAGCCCCTGTCTAGAATGGCACAGTGTGTGAAAAATAATGGCCCTGAATGTGTCCCTGATCTATCGCCAGTGGATGAGTTTGCGTTAGGCATTCCTTCTGTTACTCTGCTACTTTTGCACTACATCGTATACAGCTGTTGGGTTTCTCAGTTCCAGCAGCAGCGATTTCTAAGATTTTCCTACCTGCAAGGTTAAAGGCCTGTCATCTTGACAAGATCTTTTTATTATGGAAAACTGTAGGAAGAAGTGTCCCAGGAGAAAACCGTTGAAAAAATAGATGTCTTTGCTTCTACAAAGACATAAACAATATACAGAGACTTTGAAAAATGCTTTCCTTCAATAATGAAAGGCAATGAAAGGTCTGCAAGTGATGTGTAATTGAGGCATGATATGGACATTTCTAGAACAAGCTAGCAGCCCCATTCTAGACCAATTGAAGTCATTAAATAGAGTAAGCAGTTAGACTGAGATGGAGAGCATTGGATTCATCAATAAGTGTTCCTACTCTGGCACTTGCACAAGAACATCTGGCAACCAAACTTGGGGCCAAAGGGAGGGTAATCCTCCCAACGCCATCTTCATCACTTACGTTCTGTATAAATTATCTTTAGAAAATTAACTGACATCCACTCTGCCGCAGCCTTAAGCCCCAAAAGAAAGTTGGAATGGTTGCTGTGAAATGTCAGGAAATGTGTGCATCAGCAGCTGAGCACATGCATGACAACTAAAACTCCTATTCAATTCAGCTAGAGTGGTCCTATAAAGAGCGCAAATCATTGCTGTGTGGAACATATTTGCATTGGGTACTTGCATTTTCTTTACTAAATGGGTCCCAAAACTCATTGATGGATTATTCTTTCAACATTTTTATAGGCTGCAAACAAAATATAGGTTTAATTATCTAATTCCATGATAGGCCTTATTTAACCAGAATGCCTTGTGGAGTCAGACAATATTCTCCAACATATGTATTGAGGAGTAAGTAGCAGTGACAATTATTGGCACAATGAGTCCTCTTTAGCCATATCAACTGGCTGCTCAACCCTCACAATCCACTTCCATTCACATTCTGAATTCCATCTCGCTCACGATTATAACACATGTAAAGACAAATACACAATTTTAGTCCTATAGAAATATGGACACTTTATAGCACACATTCAACTTTCTAAAAGTACACACACAACAGACACATGCACACACCACAACATACTTACTCTGAAAACCACATGAATTGGAGAATACCCTAAACCAAATCAAGTGAACAAATAATTAAATCGAATAATCACAGAACTTAATGGGTATATTTTTTTCCTAACAATCCATCTACAACCTAAAATGTAGCATTTTGTCAGGAAGACCAACACTGTTTCCACAAACTATTTTACATACATAGATGCAGAATTGTGACTACCAATGTTATCACAATCCACTTCTTTGACAAACATATCAATACCTCATTTGGTAACAACCAAAGCTCTACTGTTCTCAAAAATCCAAACTGTGCATACCTAAAAATACATTAATACCATCCTCTATGGAACATTCACCCCTACTACTAAGATAACAATGATTACCTAGCTCATTCTCCCCAACACCACACGTGCATGTAGAAAATGAATTTAAGTTCCACACCTTACCAGCTTTCAGTCTCTCAAAATTAGAAAAGACTTCAGTAACTTTGATGGCATCTGACTTAACAGCTGTTATCTTGCCTAAATCCATGGATTAATTATATCCAACAAATTTCCATAGAATGGAGACTTCCAAACTTCTTCTAAGTTTTCTTTCGTACATGGGCAATTACATTTTATCCTTATGTTCCTTGACCTTTTTGTAACTACCAGTGTATCCTGTTCCTTTTACAATCCTCTATTTTAGCCACTACAGGCATTTTTTTAATCCTGGAAAACTGACTTACCTATCGCACTATTAAGAGTAACTCTATAGGTCAACAAAGTGGCTTGACATGCCTTCTTCCAATTCAGACCCCTTTTAACAGCCATTTGTATTTATTATTTGATGATTCTATTGAATCTTTCCACTTGCTCATTGAACTTAAAATGGAATAAGACTGCATACTTCTGTCTGATACCACACTTCTAGAGAAAATCTTCAAATACCTTGAGATTTAATTTGGGATCTTTATCTGATATTATTCTTTTAGGTAAACCTTCACCATGAAACAGATGATTTTGTCAACAGTAATATTTTCTACCAGGCAAATATCTGGTCACCTTGAAAAATATTCAGCTATCAGGATACCATAAACAAACAACTTTAAAAACTGTATATGATGCAATTGTATTGATATCTAATGTTCTCCATGTTCCATAAGATGATTGAATGAGTACAGGTTTAGGAATATATGTGTTAGCTTTCTTCTCACTTTCTTTTTTTATGTATATCTTTTTATTGAACAAGATCAAGATAAAGTACATCTGTTCATAAATATTTATCTATATCATTACAGTAGTTTAAATCAGCAATACATCATCAGGTATATGGGTGCCATTCCAGTTTGTTCAAACATTTGAGTAGTAATACCGCTACGGGAGACCTTGTTGGTGGCTCGGAGTGCGCATAGACAGCTCAGTTTTGTATATTGGCAAACAGTTGTATCACATATATCAGGGCTCCCTATGCCTCCCTATATCTACGCCATGACGACCACATCTTTTCCCATTTCTTATTACATTCCCTGCTCTTGTACACAGTTCCCTCTGCTCGTTGGCACCAATCTAAATATTTTTCCTACTCAGTCACTGATGGCGGTTGGGGTGCGCCCCAGTGTCTGGCTATATTTCTTTTTGCAATTTCTGCTGCCAGCGTCAACCAAATACTAACATATCTGCATATCTCTGGCTCCCCCTCAATCATCAGAAAGAGCCATTTGGTGTCCATTGGGACTTCCAAGCTGGATACCTTTGCCATTATTGTCGTGACTCTTTGTCAGAACTGCGCAATCTTGGGGCACTCCCATAGGATGTGGAAAAAGGAACCTTTGTGCTGGCAGCCCCTAGTGCAGAGCGGTGTTAGTGTCCTCCCTCATTTGAATAGCAGTGTGCATGCGTAGTATGTGCGGTGTAATACCTTAAGCTGTATCAGTCTGAATCGTGTAGAGGTTGCTTTTTCCCTAGGGCCTTGGAGTGCATCTACCAATTCCTCATCGTCAATATTGCCTTATATAATCAATCCAAGCTGCCCTGAGGGCCATTACGGGGTCTGGCATATTAATCATGAGTTTTCGGTAGATTGTGGATGTCGCCATTTCAGGGATTGGATCTGCCAGGAGCCTATCCTCTGGGGGGGTGGTCTGTGTCTCCGCAGAGCATGTGTGAGTTACAGATAAGGGACTCTTTGAGCCTGGGACAGACTATATTCTTTTTGTGAGTCTTTGAAGGGAAAAGGAGCACCACTCCTCCACACTTCTCCCAACCGTTCAATACCTAATGCCTGCCAGCTTCTGAAGCCTCCCAATTTCACCACTTTTTTCAGCTAATCTCCGACCTATAGGGGCGTCATACTGGTTAATTTGTCCTGCCATCAGAAACGTTTATGTGCCTCCCTCCAGCATGCCACCACAGTCGCAGTTTGGCAGGGCCACTCAGTACATGTCTTTTTAGCGTAGAGGAGCGATTCACAATTCCCCCCTACTATTGCATCTCTGTCAACCCTATAGGCTGGCTCACTCACTTCTGTGTAGACCCAGACTTTCACAACCAATAGCTGTGAGGCTAAGTAATATAGCTTGATGTCTGGGATGGCGAGGCCACAGTTGTAGACTCCTTTCTGCAGTTTACACAGTGCTATCCTGGGTGAGCCGCCCTGCCACAGCAGTGTCCGGACGTCTAGGGCCACACATTTGAAGATTGCTGGTGGGATTGGGTATGGGGTATTCTGCATGATGTATAAAAGGCATGGCAGGGCCATCATCTTGTCCTGCACAGACAACAGTAGGGTGCACCAGTGCTGCACGTCTTTGCGGAATCTATCAAGCTGGGGAGTAAGGTTTCTCTTCAGAAACAACTGTTGATCTGGGGTAACGTGGACACCCAGATATTTAAATTCATTGATCACGACTGAAGTCACTCACTTCAACAGCAGCCAGGGGGGGGGCCCGACATAGGAAAGATCATCGAATTGGCCCAGTTTATGGAGAACCCAGATTAACCTTATGAACAATTTGAAGATATGTAATACTCGTGCTATATAGTAGTATGGTCTTGAAAGGTATAAAATTATATCATCAACATACAATGATATCCTCTCTTCCCAGCCCCTCAGTTGTTACAATGCCCCAGATCATCGGGTCTGTTCTGACCCAGTGTGCCAGTGGCTCCAAGGTTAGGGCAAACAGCAACAGTGACAAAGGACATCCCTGTTTTGTGCCCCTTTGCACCTGGAGTGACCTAGACAGCACTCCGTTAAGTTGTACTCGGGCCAGCGGGCCCTGGTAGAGCAGCCTCACCCAGCTGCAGAAGGCAGGACCAAAGCCCAGCTTAGTGAGCACTGCAAACAAGTATGGCCATTCTATACTATCGAAGGCCATCAAGGCATCTATTGCCATTAGCGCTGTCTGTTGTGAGCTGGGGTCTATTGTCAAGTGGAGCACTCTGTATAGTCTTCGCAGATTATGACGAGTGCTTGTACGTGGGATTGATCCAGATTGATCTACGTGGACTATGGATGTTGTGACAAACACTAGTCTTTTGGCCAGGACCTTTGCCAATACCTTTGCCTCCACATTGAGCAACGAGATTAGCCTGTATGAGCTGCATTGATCTGGCGGCTTACCCATCTTATGTATGGCTATAATGGTGGACGCTCGCTGGTCTGCAGGCAATTGGACCTCATCTCGAACCTCTACTAGCATGTTATTTAATGGTTTTATTATTTTGGAAGCGAGGCTTTTGTATAATTTGACTGGAAGATCATTTGGGCCAACTTCCTACCATGATTTTAAGGATCCTAGAGCTTCAGCCAGCTCCTCTTCCGTGAGGTCAGCATCTAGGGCCTCCCTGCAGCAACTCATAACAATCCTTCTAAGATCTTGTGCAAACAGGTGCATATACGGCTTCATAGTATGAGGCGAAGGTTTCTGCTATTTCCACATTGGATGTATGTAGTGCCCGAGTTTCGGCTTGTATGTTGACTACCCACGATCTCTCCCTATCTCGCTTTTTGAGCCAGGCTAACAGCCTTGATGCCTTGTCACCCACATCATATAGCCAGTGCTGTGTAGCCATTGCATAGGCCCTCCCCTCACCATCTGCCAGAGCTCACAACTCTCGCTGGCGTAGGGCCAGTTCATGTTGCTTTTCTGAATTCCCCCCAGTTATCACTTCCTTTCCATTTGAAGTATTTCACACTCCTGTGACCTCATTTGCAATATCTCCTCTTTCCTCTTTCCTCTTGCTCCCTATGCTCGCTTGGGCCTGGCTCCTCAGCACAGTCTTATAGGTTTCCCATAGATTCTGGTGGGACCCCACTGACCCTGTGTTTTTATTTGAGTATAGGTCTGTTTCTTCTCAGAGTTTATCCCTGATTTTAGGACCTCTTATTTGCGAGGGATCGATCCTAGGGAATGGTGGTCAATTGGTCTTCGGACCACGGACTGTAATACCTTCCAGGGAGTGGACAGAGATGCCTCTAGCCATTAATACTGGTGAAGTAAATTCCCCACACTGTCAATGTGTATGAGTTACTAGTCAATTCTTGACAAGGAGCTTTGCCTTGATGAATAATATGTGTATTGCTGCCTCTGGGGATTGTGCGCCCGCCAGAGTTTAGCCAAGCCCATGGCCATCAAGAATCCCGAGATGGCCCACTCTTCTTTTTGGCCCACCTGTCAATTGGAACGGTACAGCTCAGGGTCTAAAACTGTGTTGGAGTCTACCCCAACAAAAGAGTACCCGCGGGGGGCCCCACTAGGATCATGCTTATCTTAGGGAAGACTACCGCCTGCAGTCTTGGTGGGACATAGAACAAGCACAGCACTATTGAGCATCCCTCCCATTTGCCCGCTACTGCTACACAATAGCCGGCATCGTCTGACTAGATACCATCAATTGAGAATGGTAGTGCATTCCGAATCAGAATTCCCTCTTACCTGGAGTCTGTCGAGTACCCTGACTGTTCCACCTGTCGCTAACCAAATCGGTCTAGGGCTTTATATTGGCTCCCTCAAGATGTGTCTCCTGCATCATCACTACATCTGGGGAATGCCACTTAACATGCTGAAGAATAAGTTGAACAGTAGTTGCGTCTCCTACTCTCGCAGTCATTATAGTTGTTAGTCCTTGAACGTCCATCCATCCTGGTCAACACAGCGTTAACATGCAACTATGTTCATCTTGAGCAACAGTACGATAATAAACAATAAATTCAAACAAGTTACCCAACGCCCCCCTCCCTGCAACACTGCTAGGTGAGTAAATAACCCCCCACCTACCCAACATGCAGAGTGCCTGTCCCCAGGGACAGAGTAGGCACACACATATTGAACCTGTACTTTGACCCAGCCAGAGCATAGAGGAAAAAGCCTAAGAGAATCATTATGCTGCAGGATGCTGTTCCTTCCTGCACAAAAACAATCCTACCTGTGATGGACATGGCCCTTCCTGCAGGGATGTTCCCAAACATTTTGCTTCTACCTCCATTTTTTCTAACCTGTTTTTGTTAGCACTCCTGGCCTTTTACCACTGCTGATCAGTGCTAAAGTGCATGTGATTTCTCCTGTAAACTTGGTATGATTAGTCTACACCTGTTTGGCATATTTAATGTACCTGTAACTCCCTTGTATATCTCCATCCTATATACACAGAGAGGTCTCTCTGTAGAAGTAGGCGGCATGTGCTGGTTTCCCCTTCACCCCTGGTTTGGCAAGCAGACTTGGGGAAATTCTGTTCTTAGGTGACAGTACGAGGGAGCCCTAGACGAGCACCCCCACTTAACAACTGGCCGTATTAGGGGAAAAGGGCTGCCATCACTGTATTTTCTATAGTAGGAGAGCAGCTGCTTCTGTGCTCTACTAGGGCTAAAGGAAGTTATCGTATAATCTGTAGTTTGAACATAGGCACACTGTACTCTAGGCTTGCATGGTACTTATATGGTGATTCCTGTATTTTAGAACCTAACTGCCACTTACGTGCCCTGATGTTATGATATATGTCATTTTTGCCTTGCATCATCAGGATAAAGAGTACTACATCAGGATTTGCATCTGTAGGCACAGTGATGGTGTTTTCATGATGTGTGCAACATAGAAACCTTTACTTTATGGCCCTAACTCTGAAGTTATGACAATTGCCTAGTTGGCAAAATGATTATTGGTTGATGTGATTGTGTTCTATATTTATATACAATATATGAGATCTTTTTACATAACATTGTGTGGAGTCTCTTTTGTTGTGTATTTATTGTGTCACTGCTGTGTGTGTGTGTGTTGCTCAAATGCTTTACACATTGCCTCTGGGATAAGCCTGACTGCTCTGCCAAGCTACCAAGTGGGTAAGCAAAGGTTATCTTGGGTGTGTAACTCCCTTACCCTGACTAGAGTAGAGGGTTCTGCCTGGCTTAGGTGCATAATACCTGCAACTAAGACACACTTGCACCATGGAACAAGGGTGCCTGCATTGGCATTTGGCAGCCACTAATGCACCAACACAGAGGGAGAGCAGGAAAGGTAAGTATGGTGTGATCCTGCCCTCTTCATTTGATGCAGCAAGCTGTCTTTCTGTGCTGTGCTGTGCTGCATCAAATATTGATAAATCTGACCACCAGAGTCTAAATATAAATGACTA
This sequence comes from Triturus cristatus, assembly GCF_964204655.1. NCBI lineage: Eukaryota > Metazoa > Chordata > Amphibia > Caudata > Salamandridae > Triturus > Triturus cristatus. Next base: position 850,134,564 of record NC_140588.1, on the reverse strand, counting down.
AACAAATAATTGCACAGTGTCATGGTTACTTGTTATGTGCTGTGCGATAACACAAAATGAAAATGTAACTAACAATAAGGTGACTTGCGGAATTAATGAATGTCTCACTTTGCAAAACCCTCAAATATAATTCTTTACTCAGGAACGTGAGGCAGAAAAGTAAGTATGCACACCGAGTCTAATACATTACAGTATATAACTGGAAATACATTATTGCAGCCACTTCATTCTTCTATTTTCTGAATAGGGTGGCCATTTATGTTCTTCGAAGTATTTGCCAGTGCCTTTCAAATAAAGAAATCTTCACAGGGGCCTCCTATCTGTACCTGAACTTTACCTTTCAAATAGGATTTTCCCATTAGTTTTCAGTCTGGGTAGCACAATGACCTCAATTAATCCCTGAACAAACGTCAATGCTATTTTTATTTCTATTTCTGCTACTGCTTTCAGCAGAAATATCAACAATGCTCCTTACACGCTGAACATCTGCTACCTCTGAGATGCTGAGGTTGTAATTGAATTTGTTGCTTTAGAAGGTAGTCTTACTGTTCTCTCTTTCTCTTTTTTTTTACTGGTGTTCACCTGTGTTGCAAAAGCAGTTCGTGCTCGATGAAAATGTTGGCACAGAGTCACAGCATGCTTTAAAATGCTTGCCAGACACACAGAGTTCAGTATTACATGTCTTTATTCTTTAGAGTGTAAACGTTAACTGATCATACTATGTCATGAATTGTTTTTAACAACACCCAATCATTCTATGGAGTCTACCAGGGATCAGAGGGGTCGTGCTAGCTCTAACACACATGGCACTACATCTTACTCATACACAAACTGTATATATACATCATAACTCCTCAATGATTCATCTAGGTGCTTGAATCTCTCTTCCAAGTTTGAACTTGGAGATTTACTTTTCTTCGAGAGCCTGATTACCGACGAGGAGCACGGCTGATGCCCTGCCCTCCCCTGCTCACCTCGGAGTCCCGCTGTTGTCTCACTGGGTGCAACCCTGCTGCTGCTGGTGCCGCTCTGCCATCTTGCGGCCCCGGCGTGAGGAGACCACAACTCCCAGGCGCCCTAGCGCCCAACCGACGTCACACAAGCGCCCGGAGGCGCTTAAAAGGACGCCGCTCCCTCGGTGGAGCGGGAAGTTTGAACTTGGAGATTTACTTTTCTTCGAGAGCCTGATTACCGACGAGGAGCACGGCTGATGCCCTGCCCTCCCCTGCTCACCTCGGAGTCCCGCTGTTGTCTCACTGGGTGCAACCCTGCTGCTGCTGGTGCCGCTCTGCCATCTTGCGGCCCCGGCGTGAGGAGACCACAACTCCCAGGCGCCCTAGCGCCCAACCGACGTCACACAAGCGCCCGGAGGCGCTCAAAAGGACGCCGCTCCCCCGGTGGAGCGGGAAGTTTGAACTTGGAGATTTACTTTTCTTCGAGAGCCTGATTACCGACGAGGAGCACGGCTGATGCCCTGCCCTCCCCTGCTCACCTCGGAGTCCCGCTGTTGTCTCACTGGGTGCAACCCTGCTGCTGCTGGTGCCGCTCTGCCATCTTGCGGCCCCGGCGTGAGGAGACCACAACTCCCAGGCGCCCTAGCGCCCAACCGACGTCACACAAGCGCCCGGAGGTGCTTAAAAGGACGCCGCTCCCTCCGCGTCGCGGACGCGCGCGGGCGGGCGCCGGACGAAGCCCGGACAAAGGGCGGGCCGTCTGAGGCCGTCAGGGGCCGAAGGAGGCCGGGCTGGGCCACCCCTCTTGCATCCACAGTACACCTTTGACTGGTACGTTTCACATTGCTGTTGGACATACACGTATACCAGACTGGTTGATTAGACCACTTGTTGTGACCATTCCTATCATTTGGTAGCCATGGCTATGTTTACACGCTCGGGAAGGGGAAGCACACTATGTGGAGGTTCTGTAAGTGGCACTCTTGACCACTTTATAATCCGTGCCTGCTCTGTATTAGAGAAGGAAATTGCAATTACAGAGCGACGCCTTTCCCTGGACGCTACAAAAGATAAGCGTTCCTCAATGGGCGCTTTTGCACTAGCTGTTTCACCCGTACAAGCTAACACCCAAGCAGTCAACATCTTAACAGGGAACCCACCACATCTACCGGCGAGTGTAGATACAAATTCTCCTGGCCCTAGTGACCCTGTCCCTGTGTCATTTTTGGATCTCTCATACTCTCCCCAGCTAGTTGCTTCCCAAGAAACACCTAACACTGCTAATACTGCTATTCCACCCCTTGTAACCCCCGCAATTATTGAGCCACCCACTGTAGTGGACCCAAAAATTGTCCCAAACAAAAGGAAAAGAGTGGGTAGCGGTAATAGGGAGGACCAGACAAAATGTCATAAGAAGAGTAAAGGCAAACCACGCGTTGGTACGGGTAAGAAAGTGGTTCACACAGCTTCCCCTATACCACATCCCTCCAGGATAAGTTTGTCCCCTGTCCACCAGGCAAATCTAACCATTGATACTGTTGCTCAACAACTTTCTCAACACCTTGTATCCCAAAATGACCCTGACCCTCAGCTTGCACTGATTGTTCAACTGGAAAAAATAGTTAAATCTTTATTGCTTCCAATGATGGAAAGAGTAAGGTTATTGTCTGAGAGACTTGAGAGATTTGAGCAGGCCTCTCTTGACAATTTCTTTTCCCTTAAATCTCTAATCAAGTTGCATTCAAAGATAGGCAAGGATCATGATACTACTACTGATCCATCTTTAATGACCTCCAACGAACCTATACCCCAAGCTGTATCGTCGAAACCAAATGCTGCTTTAAATCTGGGCTCAAAGAATGGAGCTACCTCATCTAACTTAAGGTCTCCATTACCCATGCTATCCTTGGGTAGCTCACTTCAAAATAACAAACCAGCCTCTGGTTCGACCAATAGTTATCCAACTTCCGGGGAATTGGGAAACAATGTTGAATCCGCTCAAAATTTTCAAGAACCATCTTCCAATGAACCTGTACAAATCCAATCTAAAGCCCTCCCTACTGGTTTTGAGCAGTCCCTACCTTGTATTGATCTCCCACCGGAGTGCCTACCACTTGTTGCCATTCTGACTGGAGTCCCGCGCCCTAAAGCCGCCAAGCCGGAATCCTACACTGAATTACACAATAAAACAATCCATTGGCTGAATGTTAATAGGCCGCTCCCAAAATATCTAAATGGGCAGGTTCTCCATGTCAGAAGGGTATCCTGGGTGGGCAAAAAACCGAAAAATACGCCTGGTGACTGTATCATTATAAATTTTAGGGACCCTCGGGTTACAAGATTAATTTGTAATAACCAACAACCCTCTATGAGTGGCATAAGATGTCTAGATCTAAACTACTTTTACTCTGATATCTCCTATCCTCACTATTTATACCCTTCTTTTTTCCAATCACCCTATGATGGTTACTTTAAGGGAGTTGGAAATATCAACGAAAGGGTTCCTCCCATTTTTGTCCCCGGTAGATATCATGATATCTATAGCTGCTATGAGCACTATTGACACGGAATTCCAGTAGTGACAGATACTTCTCCAGTTGCTGGAATTATTGCCATCTCAAGAGATCCCGAAGCAGTTCCTGATCCTGATAAGGTCCCATTACAAACTGGTTCAAGTTCTCACACCCTACAGCACTGCCCCAATCACATCTCATCTATCCAGGATATTAGTCACACTCCACAGACTTCTCTCTGTACCCCGATCCTGGCTACCACTAATCATTCCATCTCATCCGTATTGCAAGACACATCTATTATCTCTCCGTTTCTCAGGATCCTAAATTGGAATGTAGCTGGTCTTGCTAACAAATTGGACCTCCCGGATTGGAATTCCTTTATAACAACTTACAGTATTTGTATTTTCCAGGAAACTTGGGCAACAGAACCGCACCACATGATCGGTTACACCACTTTTTGCATACCAGCCATTCCCTCTCGGTCGGGAAGAGGACGCCCCTCGGGCGGCCTGTTGATCTGGGTTAGTATCTCACTTGGGTGCACCATTAGGCAGGCCCATATTGCTTCGCCAGATCTATTACGTCTAACCCTCAAGGGAGCCCAGGGGAACAAGTCCCTTGATATATTTAATATTTATGCAAGAGGCCTCAGTGGAGGAGCTTTATCACCCACATTTGTACTCCTAGAGGACGAACTGCGAAAGTGTCATCACGCATCTTACGTCCTGGTAGCAGGAGATCTTAATTGCTCCTTCGAGCCCCTGGCCTCAGTAGATCTTCCCGATCTACTAGAAGATGACGCCAAACGTGGTATTCCGTCATTAACGTTGCCTCCTATTAAGAGATGGTCTAAGTCTGTTGTATTCTTGAATACCATGTCCTTGGAATTCGGCCTAAGGGCGGCCAATGGGAGAACACCCTCTGACCTTCAGGGTGCGCATACCTATAACAGGCCTAATCATAGTTCAAGGATCGACTATATATTTCTCGACCTTAAACTTTGGGCATTCATGGAGGACATGGAAATAATCCCTTCTCACGATAGCGATCATAATCAGCTATCTCTTTGTATTAGATCACTATGGGTAGATCAACAAGGGCCTTCGATCCTTCGAGCAGCTAGCTCGTTGCAAACCTCGGAGGTTTACCCTGCCAACTGTGAGCGGCGTCTCAAATGGCACAAAGTCATGTTGAATGACGACAAGGTTGAATTAATAAAGTCAATTTTATGTGTCTCACAGGTCGAGTTGGCCCACTCAAATACCCATCAGGTTGCACTCGATAGAGCCCCCTCTGTTTTTCAAGATACTATCTCCAAACTGGGAAATATTTTCCGAATACATAACAAGGGTGGCTCATCGAAGGGAGGGCCTAAACCTATCCTAAAGAATGGCTGGTACACGCAAAGCTGTAGAAATACGAAATCTGCCCTAATAGTGGCTCTAAAAAGTGGGATTTCATCTGCGATCCAAAAAGCCAGGAAAGACTATAAGACTTCCGTCTCTAATGCCAAAAAGTCCTGGGAGGAGCAGTACTGGCAGACCCTAAGAGAGGCCTCCTCCAACCGCAATCCCGGTGTCTTCTGGGACGCAATTAGAACTAAGAACAGACCAGCCCACGATCTCTTGACATATAATATTACTGGTATAGCATGGTACGAGCACTTTCACAAACTATACTCTACTGGTTCTGAGATTGTGGCAAAGTTTCTGCCTGAGGATTTACCCTCCCTCATGGATGCCTCGAATACTGACCCCTTCACGGAAGGAGAGGTACATAGTGCTATCAAGTCCATCATCTCCCAGAAAGCAGCTGGCCCGGACGGCATTCCTGGAGATGTCCTCAAGCTTGATCCTTGGAACTGGGGGAAGTTACTTTCTACCCTTATCAACGCTATCTTAAATGGCGCCCCGGTCCCCGAATCGTGGAAGGGGGCCGAGGTCGTCCCCATTTTCAAAAAGGGTGCTCGTGACGATCCTGCTAATTATCGGCCGATTAGCCTGATCGATTCCTCCCAGAAGGTCATCGGGAAAGTGATACTGGAGAGGATATTAGCTTGGGTGGATGATAATGGCATCCTCTCTGATTATCAAGCAGGTTTTAGGGCCGGAACAGGCACTATTGAACAGGTCTTTAGGCTGTTTCTTATCTATTGGAAGGTTGTCCTTCTTGGAAAGGGCTCTCTCTATCTAGCCTTCATAGATTTAAAAACAGCATTTGACCTTGTTCCTCGAGATAACCTCTGGCGTGTTCTGGCCTCGATGAACATCCCCTCTTATCTATTGGCCCTGCTAATAAAACTCCATGACGGTAATTACGCCCGAGTACGCTGGGGTCCCCAGGGCCAGAAAACTGAGAGAATACCAGTAAACAGGGGCGTCCGCCAGGGATGCGTTCTCGCTCCCACCCTCTTCTCACTTTATGTAAACGGGGTGGTGGACCATCTGCGGGAAGTCCCGGCAGATGCACCTTCTCTGGCGGGCGAACGTGTCCCAACTCTCCTGTTTGCTGACGATACCCTCCTTCTGTCTAAGACACCTATGGGCTTGCAAACTCTCTTGGACAACTTTCAATCTTTCTGCAATGACAGAGGCCTTATTATTAATACCACCAAAACAAAATACCTAATTTTGAATCCTCCGAAGAAATTAGGTCGGCCTCCAGCTTTAAATGCAGTTCCTCTTGAAAGGGTCAAAGAGTTTGACTATTTGGGCATCCGCATAACAGACACCATGCGCTGGGTATCCCATGTACAGAAGATGCTCCTAACTCACAAAAGGGTCACCGGTGCCCTCCTTAGAGAGCACCGTTCATCTTCAACTAGGCCAATAGCTCCAGCACTAGATATCTACAAGGCAAAGGGCGTGAGCTCAGCGCTCTATGGTGCTGAACTATGGGGCTTAAATAATATCGAGGTATTGGCTAGATCTGACTCCAATTTCTATAAGGAACTGATGGCACTCCCACAGAGTACACCTATAGTGCCCCTATTGTCGGACTTAGGGTGCCATCCATTGTCAGACCTGGCAAAAGTACGCCCCCTACTTCTTTGGGCACGGCTTTGGCGGACTCCGGAGCTAACCAGGTATGCGGAGGGTCTGACTGAGATACTTTCTATGCCTTCCTGGAATAAAATCAAGTGGCTGAAAGATGTCAAGACCCTCCTCTATGATCTTGGTCTTAAAGATGCTTGGATAAACAGAACTTCGCCCCCGAAAGCTGTACTAAAGAAAATCTACTGGAGCTGGGTTATAGGCAAAAGGAACTCTAGTTCCCAACTAGGCAGATGTACCACTGAGTTCCTTCTCCTCAAAGACGTAGTTTGCTTTGAGCCTTACCTTGATTTTATTCAGAAGCCATATGACCGTGCTCTCTACTTTAAATTTAGGGTTGGTACCCTCCCGGTGCGTGAGCTGACCGCCCGCTGGAAATTTCCCTCCCAAACTTCTCCATTCTGTCCTTTCTGTGCTACCAAAATTGAATCCATTGCACACGTGCTTTTTGCATGTCCAGAATATAAATCCCCCAGATCATATTGGCTCAAACCTCTATGTAGAATCCTGGGCACACGTGACCACCTTATGGCGCTGCGTATCCTTAAATCAGATACGAGACCTTTGTACGCTTGCGCACTATCAAAATTTCTAAGGTGGGCCTGGCTCCTAAGATCGAAAGCTTTGGCAGTTCTAGGCTAAAATAGCCTGGCTGTTTCTTTTATTTGTTTGCGCATGTTTTTAATATTGTCCTATTTATAATGTTTACATGTTTTTTTAAAAAACATTTCGCAAGATCTTGGGAACATGAAATATGATATGATGAGTTTATATGTTTATGGTTTCTATAATGGTTTCACATGTCTGTATATTTTTATGTTTGTATGTGCTTTTTAAGATATCTTTTATCGAAATAAAGCTTATTTCAATCAATCTCTTCCAGATCTCGTTGTGTGAGGTCAAGAAGACATAGGAGAGGCATCTGCGGCAGGCACAGGGGACACAGATGCAGTCTTTGGACTCTCCTGACTCGCAGATTGCAGAGTCTCAATTTGAGCGTCTAAAGTTAACAAACCTAAAGGTAGGTGTTTGAAATAAAAATAATCACTTGTGATGTACTTTCCAGGACAATGGCTTTTTGCTAGTCACAAACTTGACAGGGGGTCAGCATCAAAAGGAGCATCAAACTTGCATTTCCATTTCTGCCTGAAATTGACTTGGTCTCCTCAATTGAACACAGTACTCCGAGCACAGTGGCATCTAGCGGCATAGGTCTTCATTTTGAAAATGTGAGACAAATCAGTAGTGCAAAGTTTATTAATGTCAATAGGTCTTTCAGTGCTCCATTGTGGCAATTTGGTTACAATGGCTCTCCCAAACATTAAGGTGGCAGGGCTGTCACCTATGGTAGGATGGGGTGTTGACCTGTATGCACAAACAGTAGAGTGAAGAAATGACTTGAGTTCAAGTCTTTCCAGAACAGCGCGCTGAATGGTCTACTTGTCGGTGCTCATAAATCGCTCAATGACGCCATTGTCTTGGGGCCAGAGTGGTGTGCTTTTCTGAATCTTGAGATTTAAATGAGTGAGACCATCTTTAAATTAGTGAATATTGAAAGGCAGGCCATTGTTTAATTTAAAACTTGAAGGGACACCCCACAGTGCAAAAATACTTTCTAAAATTTCAATGGCTCTGTCATGAGTGGTTGACCACAAATCGTCTAAAAGGGGAGAACGGAAATATTCATCAACAAATATTAGTAGATAATGTCCATTGTCAAGGGGTACAAAGAATTTAATTGCAATTTTCTCCCATGCATGCTTTGGAAGATCAGGCATGTTTAATGGATGCAGGGTTGTTTTTGGTGACAAGCAGTTGCACAAATGATATGTCCTTAAATCCTTTTCAACACTTTCATCAAGACAAGGAACCACGCTCTCTCCTGTAGGACTCATTCAGTAGCAAAAACTCCACGAAGTCCCTCACATGCCAATGACTTGTTGTCTCAGCCTCTCAGGCATAACAACTCTCAACCTTTTTAATATAATGGCTGCTGGGGGTAACTGAAAGTTTTTCCTGCAAATATTTGAATTTTTGCTACTCAAAGTCATCAAGAAGAGGTTGAATATGTTTTCTCCAAGATGGATGTATAATACTATCTTTGAGTATCAGAAAATCTTTCAGTGTTCATAGCAACACTGATTTATTCCTCAAACATGGCAGCAAGGGTACTACATTTTATGATGAAGTTAACATAAGCATCAGCCTCTTTAGAAGTGGTGCCATGACACCATATTTGTACACCTGAGAAGTACTTTTCAGGGTTTTTATCTTTCCTGGAAATGCACAATCATATAACCATCCTTCTACAGTTGCAACCCCCAACTCTCAAAGTGAGGGGGCATCTTAAGTTTAGAATTGATAAAAAGGGTGCTTAATGCTTGGTGGTCAATAACAAACCATGAAGTACTTTCTATACAGGAACACATTAAAAGCCTCTCAAGCCCAAGGCTTTCTTGTTCATGTTTTGAATAAGCACGTTCTGTCAGTGACAATCTCCTGGTAACCTAAACCACAATGTGTCTTGGTGGATTAGGATATCTATTGTTCTGGGCAAGTTGGCACCTAACCCCACTGGGCTGACATCAACAACAATCTTCATTTATAGTTTTGGATCAAAGTATGCCATTCGAAATGGAACATTTTGTTTTGTTAAGTCTCTCGAATGGGCACTTGCAGTGACAAAGTCATGTTTGTACTTTGAACAGTAACTGGCCATACCATTGAAGGATCGCAGCATAGTTATATCCTACATAAATAAAAAATCTTGTGCTGGAGAAGTGGATGACAAAGTTTAACTTTATTTGGATTTGGAGTCATTCCCCCGTCAGAAAAGATATAACTAAATAACTTTAGTTTTGTCTAATGAAACTCATGCTTTGCTGCATTTAAAGTGAGACCTTCATCAACAAGTGTACACAACACTTGTTTAATAGCTTTGTCATGTTCATGTTATGTGACCCCAGAAAACCAGTATGTCATTTCTGTAATTTAAAGCATTTGTGACTGGCTGAATTATGCGATAAATCCAATCCTGAAAAAGTTCTGCAGCTTATGAAACTCCAAAATGTAGTCTTTTATATCTAAATAAAACAATGTGAGTCGAATAAGTGGTAATGTACCTGTGATTTTCTACAGAGTTGGTGACACCCTTTGTTCAAATCAAGGTGGGAAAAGAATGAGTTTGTTCCATTCTGCTGCATAATCCCGTCAGCAATATGCAGACCTTGATGCCTTTCTCTTTCATTCACATTACTTTCTTGGTGCTTATTAACACAGATGGGCATGGTTCCTCACTATCCTCCTTAGGCATGTACACTATGGGTGAAACCTATGGCATCAAACCAATGGATTGCTCAAAGATGTCTTGCTTTAACCGGGTCTCATGTTCATCTCCACAGCCTCTTGTAAATGAAAAGCAATTTGATGATCTCATTGAGCCACAATATGGATGATCTCATTTATGTGAAGTTGCACTTCCATTGTCTTAAGTCTTCTTAGTCTAAGAAACAAGGTTGAAAATTGATTCACTATTCCATGATAGGCATTGACATTGCAGTTTATAGAAATCAGCCCCATGACAGCAGCAGTGCTGAAACATGCACTTGATGAAGTGCTTTGCAGGACATTAATTGGTATTTGTACTTCCGTATTTTCATGCAATACAGTTTCTACAAATAACCCTTTACTGTGCGGTGGCATCAAAGCAGACCACGTTTACACTTTGGTTTTCAACAGGGTTAAACGGGGTACTCCATATGGTTGATTTTACTTTCTGCTGGCATAATGTTTTTCAACGCATCACTGTCTATGATAAAAGTTATGGGGCATCCATTCACCTTCAGCATGGTTTTGGTACAGTGTCTAAATGAATTTTGCACTTTCACTTGTCAATCTCATTTCAACCAGCATTCTTCCTCTCAAGAAGCTAATCCTACATGCGCAAGTTGGCCAGTGGTCGACATTGATATCACATACCCATCTTTCTCTCGGTTGCTTGACAAGGACAAACGTTTACTTAATGAATTTGATGACAATCGATGTTGTTCCGTTTCTACTTGTCTCAACTGATGTTGCCGCTTGGCCTTGTGGGTGTGGTTGGAACATCTCTGGAACTTTCTGGCATCCACTTTGTTTTTTCAACATGACACACTTGATCTTTTCTTTGATTTGCAAACTGTTGCACAATGGTTCTCATTTCTGCGGACTTTGCATATCTGTCCAATGGCTAGACATTTACCTTCAGGTGGGAACGAAAATCCACATCAAAAACACTTCATTTTCTTTGGAGACATTTCTTTGTGGCCTTCTACCTTGTGTTTTGGCTTACTCCTCACACTCAGCATTGAATCATTCTGGGCCATTCCAGCTTCCAAGGTAGCAGCTTATCTGTCAGTTCTTTCCTCCTCTCTAGCAGCCATGGGTTCTCGCTCCAAGCTGAGTGTTCCTTTCAGCATTCATTGTCTGAGGGAATCGGAGAGACAACCATCTATTACTCTGAGACGCATGGCCTCTTCATCACTGAACTCATTGAACTTGCAATGCTTGATGAGAGAATCCAGTCTTTCTTCAAACTCATCCATCGTTTCGTCAGCTTTTCTTGTCTGAAAATGTACCTTTCCTAGTTGACATTTGCCATTGGCTTGAACTTGGTGTTACCGCCTCTTTGATTTGACAGTAAGTCACTTCATCTCAGTATGGTAATTTCTTTATCACTTCTTTAATTCCTTCAACTGCTAAATTATTTAGATATTTAATTATCTTTTTGTAATTTGCATCAATTAAATCATTTAAGTATCAAGGCAGTCCATCTTTTACAAATATTGTGCTTTTTGTTGGCATCAAAGGAAGGCAGTGAATTTAGGAATTCAGCAGCATCATAGCCAGTGAATCTTTCTACTGTCAAGAGCAAAGACCGCTCCAGCAGCATCTGCTGCCCACTTTGACTAACATCTGTATTAAGCACTAGTCATGTGCTAACATTTGGGTCATTGCATCCACTCTCTGGTTGTGAGGCGCTGTCTCCTTTCTTAGAGGTGAGTAGCACCATCGTTCCTTGCACGGCATCTTACCCACGATCACCTCTTTGCATTGTACGTGCTTTCTACTGCTTTAGCATTTCTTTGCTTCAGAAATAGTTCCACTTTTGCACTTGGCAATCACTGCCCTTGGTGCTTCTCTGTACCTGGTTGTCACTGTCTTTAGCACTGTTGTACTGGAAGAATGATGGCTTTGAGTTAGAATGTGGCACCGTATCTCTTGTCTCGACTTCACCAGTAAACTTATAACTGACAACAAACACATTTTCTGTTCAGGCCTTGCAGTGGTTTAAGTGGTGCCTTGACTCTACACATGTTAAACATGGGGTAGGGTTTGGAATTGTCATCCTTAATACCAGCAAAACATTTTAAGGGCAACTGTTAATGTCTCAAATGATAATTTGAATCCAGCCTTATATGATTTTTTTGTTGTTGCAAATTTCGATTCATTCCGACAAATTTATTAGTGGGTACCAATGTGAGCTTTTTTATTTATCAATATGATATAGAACTATATATTTATTTATTTTACAATTTATTTTTCTATCGATGCTTTCGATAAAGTATGTTTTTTTTTAAAAAAAAGGAATCTTGGTGCTGAATACCTAGCCAAGCTTTGATATATATATATATCTATATATATATCTATATATATATATATATATATATATATATATATATATATATATATATATATATATATAGATATATATATATATAGATATATATATATATCAAAGCTTGGCTAGGTATATAGCAATACATATATATATATATATATATATATATATATATATATATATATATATATATATATATATATATATATATATTCACTGAACAAACCATAGGTTTCAGGCACGTTATAGTTAGGAATTAGCATTTAAAAAACCTTAGAAATTAACTGAAAAAACCATAGGTTTCAGGGGCGTTATAGTTAGCTGGACTTTTCACGTACAAAACCATTGAAATTCCCCCATTATAGTTAGTTCAGCTAACTATACCTCGCGCGCCCGCAATGCACTGCTGATGATGTCACATATTACATCACTCATGACATGGTCAGTGACATCACTCATGACATCACTGATGACATCTCAAATGACATCACTAATGACATCACTGATGACATCATCCTTGTGATAGAGTGGCAGACCTCCTCTTCCCCTAATATAACCTTTGATACACACATTCAAAAATAGAAATTACAATGTTCAAAACAATGGACATACCAATACCAGTTACAACAACCTATTCAGTAATTCTAAGATCCACATACACATCCACTCATTCACCAACAGTCCTATACAGTCACTCATACATGTACTCACTCATCATATGTACTCACACACCTAAACATCCTGTTACACAACGCCACTCATCCATAGAGTTACTCACACACATAGTCACTCATGCTAATAAAGAATCAAACATACATTTACTTGCATATACAGTTATACACACACCACCACACTTACTTCTACGGCAACTTACACATACTTAGTCTTTTAAACAATCACTTATAGAAACACATACTTATTCATTCAGGAACTCTTTCAATCTCTCACTCTCACATACACTCACTTATATACACCAATAATCACATATACTAGTTTAAAACATATGTAGTTACTCATAAAGACACTATTGAGACAGTCATTCACTCACTAACACACCCATGCACACACTCATCCACCCATACAGTCCTGCACACATGCTGTCTTCAACACATACAAACAGTGAGTCACTCATTCATGCACCTATGCACTACGTAATACCCCCCACCGAACCATGCAGACAGTCAGACTGATACTCAAAAAGCCAACTAATAACCTATATAGACACCCATGTAGCTACTCACCAACCCATGCAGCCACTTATACACAAAGTGAGAGACTAATACAGATATTTACATATTTAAAAATTACTCACTAAGCCATGTATTCACTATGATACACTTAATCAGTCAATTACACAATCAATTTTTCAAAAACAAATCATCCATTTAGACACTTATATACCCATTTATTCTTCCATCGACCTTGAGATATACATATATAAAAACATATTTAATTTTCAGAAAAACACATATCCCCCTGATGTCTTTGTGCATGCCCCTGCTCCATCCTTTTTGCCCACCATGTTCCATGGACCTGCCACTCCTATCTACTCTGAGTGTTCTGTTGAGCTGCCACTCCCCTCCCACCTGCCTAGCATTGTCAGATGACTGTAACCTGTCCCTGCCACCTCCACCCTGCCTGTCCACATGCCATGCCCCTATCCTCTTCCTCCTGTCCTACATGGTCCATTGTACTGCCACACCCTTCTGCCCTCCCTGGTCTGTTGTGCTGCAACTGCTCCTCCTGCCTGCCCCACGTGGTCTGTTGTGAGGCCCCTTCCCCTGAACTTTCGTGTCTGTGCACAGGTCCTGACCCTCCCTTCTATCCTCCATCGTCCTTTGTGCATGCCCCTGCACCCTCCTTCTTGCCCATCATAGCCATTGTGCTGCCACTAACCCTCCCACTTGCCATGCATGGTCTTCTGTGCTGCCATGGCCCCTCCCACCTTCCCTGTGTGGTCATTTAGCTGCCCCTGACCCCCTCCCACCTTCCCTCCATGGTCTGTGTGTATGCCATCACAGTCTCACTGTTGCTCTTCATGGTGTGTCTTGCTTCTAGTGCCCATCCTGCCTGACCTCCATGGCTATCTTGCTGCTCCTGCCCTGCCCCCTTGCCCCCAGCCCTCTGTTTACATGTGCAGACCCCTACTCCCTCCCTCCTGGCTTGTCTGTTCCATTGTAATGCCCCTGATCCGTCCCTCCTGCCCTTTATGGTATGTTATGCTGCAGCTTTCTCTTCTGTCTGTCCATTATGGTCAGCTAGCTACCATTGCCTCTTGCCCCTCTGTTCTCTGTTGTCCATGTGCATGGTCCTGTCCCCTCCCTCTTGCTTTCTATGGATTGTTGTGCTGCACTCCCGTCCTGCATGCCCTGTGTGGTGTATTGTGCTGCTGCAAACCCTGATGCCGGCCCTGCAGGGTCAGTTTGGTGCACCTCTCCATGTCCCTCCTGTCCTCTGTTATCCAAGTCCATGTCCCTACCCTATTTCCTTCCATGATCCAATGTACCATACTTGCGAACATTTTGAACTTGGTAAGAGGGAGATTTTGAAAAAAACTGGGGTATTGATTTTCCCCTTTGAGTTACATTGAAAAAGAGGAGATTGTAGACAGGAGACAGATCAAATAAAGCCCATTTGAGCTTAAAAACATTGGACGTTTCCTGGCTGAATCGGGTCTGTTGGCATGTATGGTTGTACTACCATTGCCTCTTCCTTCTGCTCACAATGGTCTATTACATTGCCACAGCCTCTCTTGCAAGTCCTGTATTGTTGGTTTGTTGCCCCTGCCCCCCTTTCCACTGCCCTCCATAGTCTGTTGTGCTTCCACGGCCCTCCCTGCCTGCTCAGTGCGGTTAAATTGCTGCCTTTGCACCCTCCTACCTGCCTTCAATTTTCAGAGTCCGTGCCCCTGGCCTCTGCCTCTCAACAGTATCCTAATGAACAACTAGATTGCTAACATTCTATATTTATTACAAAAGTGTGGAACGCCTGACATCATCTTGATGTAATCAAAACTGTAATACCTAGAGCATTTCCTTTAGAAATTACATATATGAGAGGGTCTTATTGGCATCAAAATTATGGTTAGTGCTCTAAAAGACTAAAATAAGGACATATTTTCTGAGTTTTCAAATAGCGACAAAGCACTTTTAAATTATTTGTTATCTTTATGTTTTTTTATCCAGTTGACCACTTGATTAAATGTTGCACTTAGGGGAGAGGATGTGGTGTTACTTCCAGAACTGCAGACTTTGCAACTGGGGAACCAGGTTGAAGTTTCTGCTTCAGCTCGACATTCTGTGATTCTGGTCAAATCACTTAGTCTCCCCATGTCTACAACCAAAATGAATTTGTTCTTGTGTGATGTAACCAATGCTCATGTAAAGCACTCCAATACCTGACAAGTCTGCACTATATAACACTGCAAAAACACAAAATAATAAGTGTTTTGCACACTTCTGTCATTGGGCTATATTTGGGCTACATCTGGGTGATTTTGGGCTACATTTGGGCTCTTTTGTCTCCGGTGGCCATCTTGGGAGACTTATTTGTTATGAAGTTTCCTAATTTCCTCATGTACTGCAGTCTCCTCAGTAGGAAATGCTTTCAGTTTTTTACTTTGATTCCATCATGAAGGTATTCAGATATATCACACATTTGCCATAAATTCTGATGTTAGCACTCTAGTTGCTCATTAGATCACTGTAGTAAAACTACTGTTCACCATGGAAGTCTGCTCCTGGTATTAAAAGTGCATGTTTCAGTCTGCATGTCAGAATTTTTAATGAAATAGAAGAGGATTTGAGAAGTCACTCAAAATGTGCCCTCATTTTCTTTCTTCAGCATTAATCATAATTTCTATGGCAAAATGAACCCCCTCATTGTGTTCCTTTTTAAATTAAATGTTTTAAGTGTTACCAGTTTATTCCAATCAAGATGGCTTCAGGTGTGCCATACTTTTGTCATAATGAAGACAGTAAGCGCTCTAGTTGTTTTTAAGAACATTCTGGGACATTCTGTCATTGGGCTATACTTGGGCTACATCTGGGTGATATTTGGGCTACATTTGGGCTCTTTTGTCTCTGGTGGCCATCTTGGGAGACTTATTTGTTATGAAGTTTCCTAATTTCCTCATTTACTGCAGTCTCCTCAGTAGGAAATACTTTCAGTTTTTTACTTTGATTCCATCAAGAAGGCATTCAGATGTGTCACACATTTGCCATAAATTCAGAATGTTAGCACTCTTTTTGCTCATTAGATCACTGTAGTAAAGCTACTGCTCACCAGGGAAAACTGCTGCTGGTATTGAAAGTGCATGTTTCAGTCTGCATGTCAGAATTTTTTAATGAAATAGAAGAGGATTTGAGAAGTCACTCAAAATGTGCCCTAATTTTTCTTTCTGCAGCACTAATCATACTTTTTATGGAAAAATGAACCCCTTCATGTTGTTCCTTTTTAAATTAAATGTTTTAAGAGTTACCACTTTAATCCAAGCAAGATGGCTTCAGGTGTGCCATACGTTTATCATAAGTAGGACTGTTAGCGCTCTAGTAGTTCTTTGGAACACTCTGGGAAGCTGCAGTAGAACACAAAGGAATCAACTGACAGTCTCTGCCCTTGTTGGATGTACATGTTTTACTGAGAATGTCAGACTTCATTCTCACATGACTGAGAAAGATAATGTGAATTTACAGAAAATAAGCTCTCAGTTTAGCTTATAGATCACCTTCCAAACCTCTGTGGTAAAAGCATGAGAACATTTTTTTCTCTCAATCATGATATCCCAGCAGAAGGCTTTTTCACATGGTGAAATCACCTTAGAACATACCACAATCCCTAAAATGAGTATGGTACCATCAACAAATGATTTATAATGTAACTAAAGTCTTAAAACCTTCTATTAACTGCAATGCTTTTTAATGAGGTGCTATCATGTATATTGGTCCCAAGATGGCTGCCAACACTTCTTGGATGAAGTGCTGACAGCCAATCAGATCTCAGGATGAGATGTGTGGTTAGGCTCCGCCCACATATATATATGCTTTTAAATGCTATTTTCTCAGGAAATACTGAACAGATTTACACCAGACCTGCAAAAGGCACTTCCTTGACCTTATGGCTACCTCTCTGCCAAATTTCACGTAATTCTGTTCAGCCATTCGGGCTGTAGCTGCGACTAAAGGTCCTATGGAAAAATGCATGGGGAAAACACATTTTGGGACCCCCCCTTTTTCTTGGTCCCCGCTTGACGAGACTTTCAGGGTAGGAGCTGAACGGAGCGCCCCATTAGTTTTGAAAATTTCGCGATGATTCGTCAACCGGCGCCAAAGTTATTCAAAATAGAATTTTGAGATTTCCTATGGAAACTAGGTTGTAACTATAACTATCTACTGGCGTCATCAGTGAGGTCATTTGAGATGTCATCAGTGATGTCACTGACCATGTCACGAGTGATGTAATATGTGACGTCATCAGCAGTGCATTGCGGGGGCTCAAGTTACAGTTAGCTGAACTAATAACAACCGGGGAATTTCAATGGTTTTGTACGAGTGAAATGTCCAACTAACTATAAGGCCCATGAAACCTATGTTTTTAATAGTGAATTTCTAAGGTTTTTTAAATGCTGGTGCCACCCCGTTTTGTACCGCTTTGTTCACCATAAGTTGGCAGGGTATGCTCAGACGTTGAATCCCTTGCTCACTTTGCCACTGGATTCAAGCAAGCCTGGCTGAAGACGGGTGAAATGCCAAAAACCGGTCCTAGGAAGCTTGTTTCCGGTCCAGGGAAGGCATGGCTTGGCAGTTCGGGCTGGACTGTCCCCATGAAGCACAAGGTCAGACTGATTTGCATATGGCCATGTCTGAACTGGGGTGGCAGAGTGGGCTAAAGAACGGTGATGGATCAAACCCAGATCTCTTGACTGGGTGTGTGTTTGATTGGTCCTAATGCTTCATCCATCACCACCCCCTTTTGTACCGCTAACCAGGCCTAGAGCCAGTGCTATGCTGAAAGACACATAGAATACACCTACATACACTAGGGAACACTATGAGTTGGGGTACCCCTGTTATTAGCATGACCTCCTCTGTAAGACCCTAGTACATAATAGGGCAGGGGGATTAAAACTACCGCTTAAAACGAGCCACGGGGTTCGTTTGCAACCTGGTGAAGGGAGGGGGGCGACTGAGGTGACATGTGTGCAAACACACCCTGTGGCAGTTTTAATTTTGGGGATAAAGTACCCTTGAATCCTGAGTGTCCCTTGGGTCCAACTAGCCCACCAGGTATCTCCAGTAAGCGCCACAGAGCTGCATTGCAGAGAGGTGTAATAAGGGGCACGGCCTGGACCACCTTTCTGCAACGCAGTGCAGTGGTGCTTACTAGAAGCACATGGTGGTCTAGTTGGCCCCCAGGGGCCCTCAGGATTGAAGGGCAATTATTTCCCCAACTTAAAACGCGCCACTGGGTGTGTTTGCACACGTCACCTCAGGCCCCGTCCCCTCCCTTCACCACCGTGTAAACACGCCCTGTGGCTGTTTTAAGTTGGGAGATTAATTCCCCTTGAATCCTGAGAGCCCCTAGTGTCCAACTAGCCCACTAGGTACCTCCAGTAAGCGCCACAGAGCTGCGTGGCAGAAAGGTGTAAAAAGGGGAACAGCCTGGACCACCTCTCTGCAACGCAGCGCAGTGGTGCTTACTGGAAGCACTGGTGGGCTAGTTGGCCCCCAGGAGCCCTCAGGATTGAAGAGGAATTATTTCCCCAACTTAAAACGCACCACAGGATGTGTTTGCACACATCACCTTAGGCCCCGTCCCCTCCCCCGGGGAAACCTGCTCTCTCTTCCAAAAACCAATGCAGTTTGCTATGACAGAGCGGGAGCCATGAGCATCCCGCCCTGTCATAGCAAACAGCAGTGTCCTGGGGGTGGGCAACCCAGGACACTGCAGGAGCCGACCTTGGGGGGTGGCGGTCCCCAGTGCCATCAAGGGCTCCAGGAGGGGGGCTGTGCAGCCCCCCTCCCACCATTTGCAAAGCCCCGGGGGGTGGTGGTCCCTGAGGATTGGGGGTCCATCACAGACCCCACAATTTTAATAATTAGAGCCCCAGGGAGGTGGCGTTCCCCGGGGCATGTGGGTGGGCTCGAGCCCCCCACACAGAAATAATTAAAAAAATAAGAGCCCCAGGGGGTGGCAGTCTTAAATGCTAATTTCTAATTATAATGTTCATTAAACCTATATTTTTTTCTGTGTTTTTTAATTATCATCCCATTCTCAACTTGGTGAAAACTGCATATCTCACCACTCTTCCATCGATACCTTGCGCGAACAAAATCGCCACAAACAAGAGTCACAACTAACGCTAATGAAATGCAAAGTAGGCTTCCCGTGCAAAAAAACCATGAAAACACCACTTTACCATTTTTTCAATGACCAGCCAAATCTGCAATGCGATCCAAAAAGCAGGCGATTAGCCGAGTTAGCAGTAACAAAGTAACATCAACCTTTAAGTGGTGTAAGGAGGTCGACTATCTACTCCGTGAATTGGACCCAACTCACAGCCACATCTAAAGACAAACACGTGATAGACCTACTAATCATGCAGCTCCGACACCCAACAATGCCACAACACCCAGCGCCACCACCACCAGAACCTCCCCCCGCACCACCCCCTCTACTACCACTGAGGCAGCGCAAAACAGGACAACGGACGTTCCCAAAATGCCATGCCCCTCAGCCACACAATAGCGGAATGTTGGGAGATGTGGCAACCAACTATATATGAAGGAGATAAGTCACCCATCAACAATAAAGCACAATATGCCAAGTGTAACGCTGATGTGCTGCACAGACCTCACTATGCAAAGCACAAACCTCTCCATGTGGAGATATACTATTGATACTTGTAGTGTAGTGCACAGTGGACGCAACCATGTTACCTCAGGTAGTGCAGAAGATCTCGGTCATGTAGCTGTGTTGTCCCCCTCTGGAAGCGGAAGTGGAAGTGGAGTGGGCTGCTCCAACGTACGCCACTCCAGTGTAGAAGTATGAATAAATAGGCCAGGCCCTTAGGCGTGGTTCACTTGTGGGAAGACCAACAAGTCTGTCACAGCGGCAGCCCTCACCCTGGCACGTGGCTTCAGCCATAACCACGGGCCTCCTCGAGACAGGCCCCCTGCGAACCCAGCGGCACAGCAACGCATACTTATGTCTGTACCGACTGCTGCCTTCGATCTACACTGCGGACAGCAGCGCTCACAATTCAGATGAGGTGGCGATTGCAGATGTGTCAGTCTAGTTCGCAAGACACGTTGCTCCCAGTGCGGCCCGCCCAGACCACGCATCATCGCAGGGTGCCCACACGCTGTGTGCTTCAGGTGCTACTAACTCACTGCACCATAACTCATCGCCACGTGGCATCATCAAGCCAGAATTCATTAGACAAAACTCATTGCTCCCAGAGCGGCCCGCCGGAACCATGTATCATCGCAGGGTGCGCACACGCTGAGTTCTCCAGGTGCCACTAACTGTGCAGCTCAACTCAACACCACGAGACTGCACACCCATCCTGACCGCTGCCTCCGCCCTACACTGGGGTTACACGGTTCACAATTCAAGATTAGTAGCGACGCAAATTGTGTAAGAGACTATAATGAGTCAAGAAGACCGAATGCTCCCAATCTGTGCAGCTCAAGTCAACGTCACCTGCCTGTGGGCCTTTGCTGTCCGCTGTCTCTGGCCTACACTGTGGAAGACTGGCGACACGTGGTGCCAACTAACCCTGTTCAACACAAGCCGATCCCACATGTGTAACTGTGTCCTGAGTCCTAAATGGCACCGACCACAGCACCAGACTCCCTTTGATCAGTGAGGGGTATTTGCATATGGAAGGCCGGCGACACGTGGTTCCACTGAACCTGCACTACGCAGGCCGGTGGGGCCACCAACGTATGCACGTGGCTGTGGGCCCTTGGTCACCGCTACCTCTGGCCTACACTGTGGAAGACCGGCGACAAATGGTGCCACTAACCGTCTTCAACACAAGCAGATCCCACATGTGGAACTGTGTCCTGAGTCCTGAATGGCAATCACCCCAACTCCGTGAGACAACCACAGCACCAGACTCCCTTCGATCAGTGAGGCATATTTCCATATGCAACGGCGGCGACACGTGGTGCCACTTACCCTGTTCAACACAAGCCGAACAATCCTATATGTGGAACTTTGTCCTGAGTTCTGAATGGCAGTGACCCCAACTCTGTGAGACAACCACAGCACCAGACTCCCTTCTATCAGTGAGGCATATTTCCATATGCAACAGCGGCGACACATGCTGCCAATAACTCTGTTCAACACTAGCCGAACAATCCCACATGTGGAACTGTGTCCCGAGTCCTGAATGGCAGTGACCCCAACTCCATGAGACAACCACAGCACCAGACTCCCTTCGATCAGTGAGGCATATTTCCACATGCAACGGCGGCGACACGTGGTGCCAATAACTGTTCAACACAAGCCAAACACTCCCACATGTGGAACTGTGTCCTGAGTCCTGAATGGCAGTGACCCCAAGTCCATGGCAGCGAGTACAGCAGCATACTCCCTCTGATTAGTTAGGCATGTTTCCATATGCAAGGCCGGTGACACGTAGTCCCACTAACCATCTTGAACACAAGCCAATCCCACATGTGTAACTGTGTCCTGAGTCCTGAATAGCAGTCACCCCAAGGCAATGGCAGCGACCACAGCACCACACTCCCTTTGATCAGTGAGGGGTATTTCCATATGCAACTAAAGACTCCAGTAGGCAAGAAACTATCACAGTCATACACCCTACATGTTATCCTTTTAGTATCCTCGCTTCAAGAACTTTTTTTTATATCAGATATAGCTTTACTACAATGACCAAATTAATCTTCAAATGCAAACTAACATGTAATAGTGATGTCATTTGAGATGTCATCAGTGATGTCATGAGTGATGTCACTGACCATGTCATGAGTGATGTAATATGTGACGTCATCAGCAGTGGATTGCGGGCGCGCGAGTTATAGTTAGCTGAACTAACTATAACGGGGGAATTTCATTGGTTTTGTACGAGTGAAATGTCCAGCTAACTATAACGTGTGTGAAACCTATGGTTTTTTCAGTGAATTTGCAAGGTTTTTTAAATGCTAATTCCTAAATATAACGTGTGTGAAACCTATGTTTTTTTCAGTGAATTTGCAAGGTTTTTTAAATGCTAATTCCTAACTATAACGTGTGTGAAACCTATGGTTTTTTCTGTGAATTTCAAAGGTTTTTTAAATGCTAATTTATGAATGTATTATTATATCATTTATTTATTTTTTTATCAATATGCTACCTATGTATATAATTATAGATTTACTGTATCCTGCAATATGGAATGGCTCAACTTTTTTAAATTTTTTTTAGATATAGTTGAACAGCATAGTTAATATCTTCTACAAACTTCTAAACATTGTTTATTTTTTTTTAAGGGTTTTTGACCCTTAACGTGGTTTGCATGCGTATGTGCTCCGTGTGCGCATGCGTACGTGATTTACGTACGCATGCGTACTTTGTCTGCGATGCATAAGCGCGTGCTCCGTACGCGCATGCGTGCGTGTTCTTTTTGCGCATGCGCGCGTGCTCCGTACGCTGGTGCTCCATACGTGCATGCGTGCGTCTTACGTACGCGCATGCGTGCTTGTACCGTGCGCACACCGTAAGCGTGTGGTGCATGCACGGTAAGTCATGTGATCAAGAAACAACACTTTTCATTGGTTTAAAGTAGTTTCAGTTCCAGAAACTTCCAACACCACACCCATTCCCCTCATTATTACTTCTGATTCCCTGGGAGAAGGAGCTGAACTGTTTTTGTGATACAATGGCAGAGCAGCAGTCATCTTCTAGGAGTGAGCAGGAGAGCCTTGTCAGACAGAGACAGAGGAAACAGAAAGATTCTTTCATCTGGCAATTTTTTACATTTCCAGAGGGGCAGAAGAAAGTGAATGCTCCCAAAGTCACCTGCACTCTTTGTAGACATGTCTTATCTAGAGGAGATACTAAGAAGAAGTACTCTTTTAGTATCTTCACTATGATCAGGCACGTTAGGGATGTACATCCTGTGGCTTATGCTCGAGATGCTAGAGAAAACCCTCCAGCAGCTCAGCCGAGCACACCCGCAGCAGCTCAGCTGAGTACATCATCGGCAGCTCAGCCGAGCACTTCCTCTGCGGTGGCAGCTTCACCTTCTTCTGCTCCTCTGGACATTCACCCTCTGTTTGAGAGGGTGCATATACGGTGCAATACGTGTAATGCTCTTCTTGCTTTGGGGGAGACCAGCATTCCCCTAATAGATATCAAGATACAGCAGCACACATGCGACACCCTATAATTGTTGCCATTCTTTCCTTCCTCTGTCCCTCTATTAACACAACAGCTCTTTTTAGAGCCACCTAACATCTACATTTTTTTTAATCATTTTTTTAAAAAAAATGTCCCCGCCGTGCGCGCCCCCCTTGTGTTTTTTAATAAAATAAAATGTTTTTTCACCCTTCATGGTCCTCCAGGGACCTCCTGTCAAAAGGTAGGGGGTCAGAAACTCTGTACCCTGCCCCCTTTTCACGTTCTCCACATTTTTTTAAATGGAACACACATTTTTGTGTTGCATATTTCAACCCTTTCTAAATGATTTCTACCCCCAACATGACTTCTGCCTGCTAGCATAGAATTAGATCATGTAACAGTTGTGTGTGCAGAGACGTCAGATGTTCAGCACATAATGTTTCTAATCCAAAGAGCAAGAGTACATTTCACAGATGAAGGGAACAGAGTCTTCCTCTTATAGGTAACAAAAAACACTCAATTAACAAAATGGCTCTTTTTAGAGCCAAACACTTAAACTTTTTTTTTAATTCTATTTTTTATACGATTTTTTTGTCGCATCTCTATGCTTCCCCTGCACAGGCCTACAAACTGCAGCCATGCGCCAGCGCAGGCTCCCTTGCACCATGGTACAAGGATGCCTGCGTAGTGGGGAGATTGTTCTTGTGCGGGAAGGGACACCTTCCTGCACAAAAACAATCACAGAGGCTTTTTCCTCTTTCAATGCGTGCTGTAGAATGGAGGACGCACTAAAAGAGGAAAAAACGAGGAGAAATAAAAACATTTCTCCTCGTTGTGCCTCGCAACACCACCTCTAGGGTGGCTTAGCATTCACACGCATCTCCAGAGTTACGATTTCTCGTAAACCTGGAGATGTGTCTAGTTCTTTGTGTGTTGCGTGGGAACACCCAAAACAACACCCATGGAATGCCCCTTCAACACACAGTGCTGCGTGTGAAGTGGCTGTATTTATGTGGAGAGGAAAAGTCACGCAGGGTGGCTTTTCCTCTCCTTGTAAATATGAAGGAGCTCCCTGCGCCACCAGTACGTTATGAAAAGTGACGTAGTGGTGGCGCAGAGGCCTTGTTAATCTGCCCCAGAGATGTAATGTAAATTAAGGGTAAGGCAGACAAAGGGAGAGAGACAGAAACAGAGACACAGAGCAAGGAACTGAGAAGGAGTAAGGCAGTTAGAATGACTGAGACACATGGAGACAGGGAGAGATACATGGTTGAAAAAGTAGTGATGGAGGCAGTAAACCTAGGGGAGTAGTAGAGAAGGAGTGAGGGAGTTACGAAAGAGCAGTAAAGGAACAAGACAGAGAGAAGGGGAATGAGAAAAGCAGAGTGAGGAGAAGTGAAGAAAAGGGAGCATGAAAGTGAAGGGGTGAGAAATACAGATATTTCAAATTTACCTGACCAACAAAATAACTTAATTATAAATAAATGTTTTTTTTAATTGCTATAAAAAAAGATTACATTTCCTAAATTTTCTTTCTCGATCTGAAAAAAAAGAAAAAAAAGTATTAATATTTAACAATACATTTTAGAATACAGTACACATATTTTCATATTTAACAAAGTCATTTTTTGCCCTTTTATTGCTGTTTTCAGAATATATTGAATTTCACTGCAAATTGTGAAATCAATTGCATTCATCACTTAACAGCGGGCAAAAAAATTAACAATCTGAAAGATTGTTTAAAAAAAGCCCTGAAACTCTTTTCAGTAAAACATACCTTGATAGAAATGTAACATATATATTATAAATATCTTCTAAGAACAATAACTATTTGCAATAAATAACGTCTGTAAATCTTGTTGCTTAAGGACATACACCAAAATAATATCTGTCAAAGAAGTCCACAATAGACATTTTTACCTTTCCTTGAGGCCAAATGGTAATTTTTAAAATCTTTTTTGGTGAAATAGCCAATGGTAATCCAATAAAATCGAAATAACGGTTTGTTCAGATGCTGCAATTTGTATCTAAAATTTTGGTTTTAGAAAAATTAAGTAGGAATTTGGTAATTCTGCAGGCAAACGTTGCTTTAAAATCAATTGAGAATCATTACACAGTGTACAGCCTTTTTCACATTTTAGATAAACTGTGTAATGACCAGAAGTTATAGAAGGTCCATCATGGAAAATTATTGCAACTGCAACAAAAGTTTTTCCAGATTTTGATAATTGATGTCCTGTAAACTTCTTTATTAAAGTGTCCAATTTTGTTCCATCAGCTCTACAACGTTGCATCATTAAAATTACATACTGTCCATATTTATTTAAAAATAACGTTGATAACATGTCTGATTTACATTGAGAACATTCCATGTTGTGATTTGCATCTTTAACTAATTTACTAAAAGTCACTGATTTACTCGCTGGTAATGTTAAATATATGAACCTTTCAGAATCAACATTAGAGCTGCATGTGTTCAAACAGTTTTCACAACTATGTTCCCAAACATATTTTCTATTTCTACCCCTTCATCTTCCAGTACCGTAAGCATATACATTAAGAATTCCTGTGCATCTTGCTGGACATTTTGAGTAAACTGTGTACATCCTGAACATACATCTAAAAGATTTCTAACATCAGAAGCACTTTCTATTTTAGTTTTATCATTACTCAGCTTCTCAAAAAGAAAACTCAGCAGAGAACAGAATCTTTTTTCATGATTTAGTATTATCTGCTCTTGCAAACTTTCAAGATAAAATACAATATTCAGCACTACATTAGCGTAGCAGTTGACACCAGAGCTATTTTCAAAATAACAACCAACAACCTCTTCAACATTGTCCTTTTTCTTTTTGCTTGGAATCACATCACTCTCCATGTGTTTTCTCTTCTGTACATCCTCATTACAGATATTCTCAATTCTCCTTTTCGGAAAAACAACACGTTTTTCAAACACAGGATACTGACCTAAATGAGGAGCATAGCTTCTTCTTAATCTATTATATTCCTTTACACAGTTTGCATCAGCACTAACTTTTGACTCATCAAATTCTATCATGAATAAACAGGATATTTTTTTCACGCGTGACAAAGCAACATATGCTGTATCTTCTTTAAACACAGTAGATCCAATGTTTACAAAAGCACTATCTACAGTTAATCCTTGAGATTTGTGAATAGTTACAGCATATGCTAGAGAGAATGGAAACTGCTTCCTACGTACATATAAGTCTTTCACAAGCAAGGAACGAACTGAACAACGACAAATGTCTTTAAACTCTTCAATCTGATCAAATTTTATTTTTAAAAATTCAATTCCATCTTTTTTCTGGTAATTAACAAAACCAACAACTTTACCCATAGCTCCATTCACTAAACCTTTTTCTACATCCAAATTACATCTTAAAATTACTCGACAGTTCATACATACATAAAGATTTTTTTCTAAACCAGCTGTTTTCGATATGTTTTTCTCTAGATAATCCAATGTAGTTGTCATTTTGCTTGTCAATATAATAGTTATTCCTTCATGTTGTATTTTATCCACAGCTTCCAGTTTTACAATCTCTTCATTTTCCAATTTCAAAAGTTCTTGATTGAATATAGAGCATTCATGTAGTGGTGGCATTAAGCAGATTACAGTATTTTTACCAGCAATTTTCTTGTATATTTTCTCTGGAACAATTTGTTCTGTTGGGAACAAATTACATAGCAATCGACTCTGTAAAGATTTTCTGCCATGTTTTGTGAGTAGTCCAATTCTAATATCTTTGAGAATACTTGCATAATTATCATCATTCGCTTGCCGCATATTGGTAATGAGTTCTTTATACTCAAAGTATGTCCAAATATTCACATTACCTATACTTCCTAACGACTTTTTCATGTCTTCATGTGTAAGAGTTTGAAATACTGGTTGTCCTTCAACTGGAGTAAGCTGCAGTAGATCCCCAAAAACTATAACATGTTTTCCTCCAAATAGCACGTCATAGTTTGTCTTTAAAATTTTCTGCATTCTTAAATGCACAAAGGCAAGCATTAAGTTTGATACCACGCTTACCTCATCAATAAGGAGAACTTTCATTTTTTTCAATACTTTTGCAACTTCAAAACATGCTTCTCCTGTTAGCTTGTGGTATTGTATTTTGTTCTCATGCTCTACTGGTAACATTAGCAAACGATGGAGGGTAATTCCTTTTATGTTATATGCTGCTAACCCAGTTGGAGCAGTAACAACACAAGCCAAAGTTGAATCCATTTTTTTCTGTAGGTAGCTTCTAATTACTTTAATCAAGAAACTTTTTCCAGTTCCAGCTTGTCCACTCACATACATTCTGATTGGTTCAAATGATGTGCATGAGCACTCTTTATTTTCATGTAGTAATCCATGATCAATTTGTTTTGTGACTTCCTCATAAAGTTGTTGTTGTTCATCATTCAGTTGCTGTTCCAAACTTGGTAAGTTTATTTAATCTTCCTGAGCTCGATTCATAGCTGTTTCCACTTCAGTCATGGCTATTACAGCTTCATTTTCTACGATTGGTTGTCATAGGGGATCTTGCCTGAGCGTCCCAGAGCTTTGACTGTCTTGAGAACTGTCTCTAGCTACTTCAGCTGCAATTGTTGCTTCTTGTTCAATTTCTTCATTTAACATTTGTACATAAGTTGTGAAAGTACTGCATTTGATGGTATCTTTGCATGCATTAAAGGAATCTTCATAGCTTTGAAAATGTCCAAGTAATTCATCCTCTGAGCGCCATGGTTTAAATAACTGTAAAAGTGCTAAGTGGTAAAATTCCTTCTTGTCAGTAGTGTCGCAACTCAGCTTTCTGTGATTAATCAAACTTCCTTTTGTTTGTTTTACCAAACATCCTTCCTCACCAATGACTTTATATTTTCCATTGTTGATGTCTTCTGTGGCATTCCGTTTATGAATGTAGTTCTGCAGCACTTCATAGAGACACATGTTCTCAAGATGATGACTTCTCTTTGGGTAATATGTGTCCAACATGTTTGTTCTTAAAATGTCTGTACTTTCAGGTTCGTACTCTGCTAAATATTCAATTTCTCGAATAGATTTCAGTACCCGATTTCGCATTCCCGCAAGGCCTAAACTTACCCAAATTATTCTTCTGGATTTGGAGTACAGACTCGCAGATGATAACCTATCTGAGCATTCGTAGGATCCAATTTCTCGATGCGATAACATCTTTAAACTGAAACTGTATAGCTTTTTACTGACAGGCTTCTCGTGAGAAATCTTTTCCCACATTTCTTTCATTTCCGTTTTCTCAGATTTAGTGATGTAAGATGTGACATACCGAGCAACAGCGATAGAATTGTCAGCTACATACTGTATATCCATGTTAGCATTCCACATGGATAAAATGACTGGGTTGTAGTCATTTATATATTTTGACTCTTCTTTTCTTCTTAGGTTGTAGGTATTCTTAGGCGATTTTCTTGTAATAGTATGTCGCACAGCTGACATAAAACTGTTTACTCTTCCTTTTGAAAGAACAGGTCATGGAAATCCAAATCGACATTTTGTGTAGAATTTATCTTTACTCTTGTACTTTCTTCGACAGTATTTTCCACATCGATGACTTTGGAAACGTAAAACTTGCTCTTTTAAGTTTTTTTCTTCTGTGCTTTTAGGTATAGCACATGTTGCATATCCTTCAATGAAAGATAAAACTGCATCATCAGAATCTGTTCCAAATTTTGGGGCATCCTTGATCCACAACAGCATATGAATATGAGGAGCACCTCTTGCTTGGTACTCTTTTCTCCAAAAGAAATCCACAACTTCTCCAAGAGGTGGATTTTTTTTATTGCAGATGAAGGACATCATAGCCTCAAATCTATGATTGAAATATCTGCAAACATTAACCGGATCCAATGAGCACAATCCTCCTGCTGTCTTGTATTGGATGTTTTCAATATTTGAATTTGCCTCTCGAAGAAAATCAAGTAAATCATCCCAAGCGTACTCTGCACAGCTTAGGGTAAGGAACCATGTAGGAGTTCCTATATTCCGTAACATACATTTCAATTCTCCATGGCGTCGGTACCAATATTCATCAGTCCCACGCTGACAAGCCATTAGATTAATCAATTGAGATTCCAAGTGATCATCGCGCTGTTGCACTTTGTTCAGAAAATCCTTTGCAGACACATGTAGATGTACTCCAGTATTCAAAATGTGATTTACAGCATAAGATAGTGCTGATAAGTCACTTTCAAATAAAAGATGGAACAAATAAGGAATTCTTTGACGAAATCTTGGATCTTCTGCATATAATCTTGTAGTCCGATACTCAGAAGCAGGAATCTGTACTGGACGTTCATCATATCGTCCACCTTTTCCTGTAGGAAGCAGCTGGGGAAAACAACGAGCTTCCAAGCTCTCCTCCCATACACTCACGGGAGTTCCTTTTGCTTTTTTCATCTGAAAGAGATCAATAGCGTTTCCCATAACTTCTTTAGAATGAAGAGGATGTATGCTGAAATGTTCATAAATTTCTTCTTCTTTTGACTTATCCACTTTTTCAATTTGCCCAGTTGGTATTCCTGTGTCTGCTAGTATATCTTCTTCATCTTCATCCATATAAATTGATTCTTACCATTTATTATTTCTTTTCAAATATAAATTTGCTCTTTGTACTTTTCGTACATCCACCAGCTCCTGCCAAATGTTCTTATTCTTTGTAGGTACACCATTAACCAGAATAACTAATGGTTCAGTTTCCAAACTATCTGCATCAATTGTTTCAATATTTTTTTTCAAATCCATTGGCAAATAGACAACTCTTCCTTTGAAACCTCTTTGTAAATCTGTAGGAGGTAATTTCCCTGTTTTGGGCTCCATACGAACTATAGTCTTAAACGGATGCACACATTGAATGAGCATAGACTCATACGCATTTAAATCACTAAGTTCTACAGGAATATCAACCAATTCTAAATTATTATGTACAGCTCTAGCAGGAATTGTATTTTCTTCTAACTTGTTATAACACTATTTACAAATACGCTGATCTTCACCCAAATCAAAACAATTTTCTAGAAACAAATATGTAGCAAAATCCCTCCACTTAGAATTATTTTCTTTTTCACTTTTTTTATAGAGATCAACCTTCCTTGTTTGATTTTTGTAATGGCTTCTCTGGCAACAAATACAAGTAATATTTGGTCTTTCATTAGAGATGATAGTAAATGTTGTCATTTGATCTTCAAATGCTTTACTAACAGTGGGTTCTACATTCTCTTTCACATTTTCTTCAATATCTGTGTCATTTCCTGCACTTTCTTGCTCTGGACCAAAGTAACAAAACTCAATATCATCACAAACCTTCTTCACATCTGTTACAGATCCACGGAACAGAGCACTATTCAACTCATGTAGCTTTAGTGCTGGACTTTTAGCAAAATACAATCTTCTCACAAACTTTCTCATTTCAGTATGATGAACTGCCAGCATCCTAAAATGGTGAAAAACACTTTGACAAACTTTCCTAGAAAGACAAGCCAGAGAATGTCCTTGCAAACCAGTATTCTCTCTCACTCTGCATGGATCTAGTCTTTGAAGCACCTTAATCTTCTGTTTAACACTTTTTTTACTATATTCTCTTAGAAAGTCACGAAATTTATCAATAGATTCCTGTCGTACACTACAAATACTACTACAATTCCAAGTGTACACTGGGGCTTTAGGACGTCTCCCCATAACCTCATCAGCTAACACTTCCTCATTTCTTGGAACCATTTTCTCCTTTTCGATTACACAACCATCCTTAACTTCATATGCTCGACCACTGGTGTCAACTGCATGCAGCAAACTATTACTTTGAAGATAACTCTCTTCATTAAAAAATGGTTCAGTACTTGAACTATGCTTCCATTCTTCTAAGAACACTTTACAAAAGTTTTTTTTTTCACTTCTTTTTTTCTTTTTCTTTTTGACTTCATTACATTCACTAATTTATCTAATGTACGGATCCTGTTCAAAATTAAAATGAATAGTTTTGTTTTTAACTCCAAAGCCTTGGCAACAATTTTTTCAATATGTTTCTTTTTCTTATAAAATTTGGCTTTCTTCCTATATTTTTTCACATCCTTTAGCAAATTGAACATCACTCTTCTCTCAAACATTTTTCTACGAATGTTTTTAAAATCTATTTTTCTTTTTAAGTCATTCTTTCTTACTTCTGTTTGTACATTAGCATTTAGTATATGATGTCGATTGTCTGGTTGTTTTCTACTTGAAATACTATTTCCAGTGGATATATGTGTTACATTTTTTCTTTGCTTGAAGATATTTTAAAAAAATCCTTAGTCTGCTTACCAGAAGGCTTTTTCTTTTTTCCAACATGAGGTTCTTCAACTATTTTTTTTATCCAGTTGTCTTCAAATATAGATGTTGTTGCTGTTCTTTTCTCTTTCTTGATTTTATAGGCATCTTTAATTTATTTCAGTCTTGTTCAGAAATACCTGAAAGAAACTAAAAAAAAATACCTTTATGTAATTTATATATATTACTATATTTTTTATGAGCTTTTCAAAACATATCATATGAGCTATCCCTTTCCTACGACTGCAAGTCTTACACAATAAAAGCTACACAAATTAAATCTCTGACAACAATTCCTGTGTGCACACAGACTCATGGTGTGATTCTAGGCAGAAACCAATAGTTGATTGGCAATTTCAAAGCACATTTACTACTGTGGTTATGCAAGTGATAATTACTGTAGCAGCCTGACACATTTTCCTTATAGTTTAGAGAGGCAGAAAAGAGCACATGTCCTAACAGCTGCTTGAGAGCATGAACATGTGGAACCTTGGTGAGTGATTGGACTAGAGCAAAGGAAATGAGGCTTGGTGATGTTGAATGTGGTAGCGTTATACAGTACAATCTGAAATACCACACAGTGCTGAATACTTAGCATGGGAGTGCAGGAGAAGAAACTGCCTGTGTGCTAAGAGCGTGCTTCTGGAGACTGTGTATTGTCAGGTGCAAGAGATATCTGCATGGACGCTTGCAGAACTACATGAAGACTGCACAGATGTATGTAAGAGTACATGTGGGGTAAGGGTTAATAGCAGTTTTGAACATGTAGGATCTACCTCACACATGGCAGGAGTGGAAGGAAAATCTACCCTGTTGTTTTCAAATGTGTTAGTATTTGCCTCTCTTTTGTGAGATAGTGATTTCTGCTGAATGCAAACCATCACAGTTCAAGAAAACAAGCTGCCCCTTTCCTACGAATGCAAGTCTTACAGAACCAGGCCAACACAAATTAAATCTCTGACAACAAATTCCTGTGTGCACACAGACTCATGGTGTGATTCTAGGCAGAAAATGATTTTTCATTGGCAATTTCAATGCACATTTACTGCTGTGCTTTTGCAAGTGATAATTACTGCAAGAGCCTGACACATTTTCCTTATAGTTTAGAGAGGCAGAAAAGAGCACATGTCCTAACAGCTACTTGAGAGCATGAGCATGTGGAACCTGGGTGAGTGATTAGACTAGAGCAAAGGAAATGAGCATTGGTGATGTTGAATGTAGTAGCGTAACACACTACTATCCAAAATACCACACAGTGCTGAATACTTAGCATGGGAGTGCATGAGAAGCAACTGCCTGTGTGCTAAGAGCATGCTTCTGGAGACTGTATATTGTCAGGTGCAAGAGAGATCTGCACGGACGCTTGCAGAACTGCATGAAGACTGAAGAGATATATGTAAGAGTACATGTGGGGTAAGGGTTAATTGCAGTTTTGAACATGTAGGATCTACCTCACCCATGGCAGGTGTGGAAGGAAAATCTACCCTGTTGTTTTCAAATGTGTTAGCATTTGCCTCTCATTTGTAAGATAGTGATTTCTGCTGAATGCAAACCATCACAGTTCAAGAAAACAAACTTCCCCTTTCCTACGAGTGCAAGTCTTACAGAACCAGACCACCACAAATTAAATCTCTGACAACAAATTCCTGTGTGCACACAGACTCATGGTGTGATTCTAGGCAGAAAACGATTGTTCTTTGGAAATTTCAAAGCACATTTACCGCTGTGGTTTTACAAGTGATAATTACTGTAAGAGCCTGACACATTTTCCTTATAGTTTAGAGAGGCAGAAAAGAGCACATGTCCTAACAGCTACTTGAGAGCATGAGCATGTGGAACCTGAGTGAGTGATTAGACAAGAGCAAAGGAAATGAGCCTTGGTGACATTGAATGTGTTAGCGTTACACACTGCTATCTGAAATACCACACAGTGCAAACCATCACAGTTCAAGAAAACAAGCTGCCCCTTTCCTACGAATAAAAGTCTTACAGAACCAGACCACCACAAATTAAATCTCTGACAACAAATTCCTGTGTGCACACAGACTCATGGTGTGAGTCTAGGCAGAGAACAATATTCCTGGGTGATACCAGTACACCTCTACTTATGGTGAAGACATACTCCATAATATCTGACAAGTTCAAGGCAGTTAAATATCTTCCAAAACATAAAATGTAAAACACAACTTTAAAACAAGAATCTCATTTACATTTTTTTTTTATCAAAATGCACCACATACATCCCCTCTCAAATTCATAACTCACCTTTAAAAGTAGTTAGTTGAGAAAGAAATGTGGCACTCACACAGCAGATTATCAGAGCCAGAATCTCTGAACTGTACACCTCTCAGCAGAACCAGTAAATGGCAATGTTTCCCTCTCTTTTTTCACACATATACATGTTAACTTCAAATCACAGTGCTTCCCATATTTTTTCAAATGGAAACACACATTTCTATTGGTTGCAAATTTCAACCCTTTCCAAATGATCCCTACCCCCAACATGACTTCTGCCTCCTACCATAGCAACAGGTCATGGAACACTGGTGTGAGCAGAGAGGTCGGAAGTTCAGCACACAATGTTTCTAATCCAAAGAGCAAGAGTGCTTGACTTTTCAAACCTAACAGCAAATCTAAAGTAATGTTCTGTGGGTACACATTTTTCTGAACCAATACAAAACATGCTTTTAAAAATTTAAACTTACAGCCTAGTTTTTAGTGTAGAATGATCTGAAACAGCCAATGAGCTCTTTTTATTAAAAAAAGTTTGTAAGCCTCCATTTTACAACTATCTTTCTTTTCTTATTGCCATTCTACTGAAAGACACCTTCTGAGTGCATCCAGATCTCCATGAAAGATGTTCACAGTGTGGATTGTAGGTCATAGCTATGTCTTCTGGAGTGAAAAGTATGCAGAAAAAGAGGTATTTTCAAAGACCTTGCTTTGCCAAATGTAGACATTAAATGGATTGGTCAGAGAGGGTTAAAGTGGCACCAATTAATGCCTTTGGTGAAATCCTTTGTACATCTTCCACAGCCTGACCTTATAATTGTGCACTGTGGTGGAAATGACCTAGGCACTTTAACTGGGGTAGGTCTGGAAATGCTTGTTAAGGACACCTTTGTGCAATTGATGTCACTTTTTCCACAAACTACCTTTGTATATTCTAATATATGCCAAAGGCAAAAGTGGAACTGGTCCAACCAATATTGTCCACAGATTGACAAAGCAAGAAAGCACGTCAATAAGTCTGTTTCTGCTTTCCTCAGAGACTATGGTATGGGTTCTATATACCACAACAACTTGCGTTACAACATGCAAGGCATTTATAGAGGAGACGGTGTTCATTTCACAGATGAAGGCAACAGAGTCTTCCTGTTGAACTTTAGACTCTGCATCGGTACTTACTTGTAGGTACAAAAAAAACACTCAATTAACAACAGCTCTTTTTAGAGCCAACCAACATCTAAACACTTAAACTTGATTTTTTAATCTATTTTTTTTATGTTTTTTTGCCACCGTGCGCGCAGCCCGCGATATTTTTTTAAATATATTTTTTTTTTGAGTCCTAAGAGGTCTTTCTTGGTCCCCCTGACAAGGCCTAGGGGGTCAGAGACTCTCTACCCTGCCCCCTTTTCACCTCTAAAACTCGAAATGGCGGCTGTAGGGTGCGCGCACCGTGCGCGCACCCCGCAATTTTTTGTAAAAAAATAAAAAGTTTTTACACCCTTAACTGACAAAGGCTAGGGGGTCTGGAATTCTCTACTCTGCCCCCTTTTCACGTTCTCCACCTTTATTTTTCCCTGTCACACACACAACACACAAAATGGCGGCCGACACTTCCTGATTTCGACCAATTCGAATGTTGACTGTCATGAATCCACCAATCAGAATTACGCTAGCGCACGTTGGGGTGCGCGCACCGTGCGTGTACGGTGTGCGTACGGTGCGCGGCTATAGATATGTATGTGCTTTTAACTGCACTTTTCTCAGGAACTACTGAACAGATTGACACCATATATGCCAAAGGCACATCCCTGACCTGAGGACTACCTCTTTGCCAAATTTCAATTAATTCTGTTCAGCCGTACGGGCTGTACCTTCGACTAAAGGTCCTATGGGAAAATGCATGGGAAAAACACGTTTTGGGGCCCCCCTTTTTTCTCGGCCCCCGCTTGACGAATCCCCCTGAGACTTTCAGGGTAGGAGCTGAGCGGAGCGCCCCATTAGTTTTGAAAATTTCGCGAGGATTTGTCAACCGGCGCCAAAGTTATTCAAAATAGAATTTAGAGATTTCCTATGTAAACACGGTCCTAACTATAACTATCTACTGGCGACTGCCAGTAGATAATATATATATATATATATATATATATATATATATATATATATATATATATATATATATATATATATATATATTATTCACTGAAAAAACCATAGGTTTCACACACGTTATAGTTAGCTGGACATTTCCCTCGTACAAAACCAATGAATTTCCCCCGTTATAGTTAGTTCAGCTAACTATAACTCGCGCGCCCGCAATCCACTGCTGATGACGTCACATATTACATCACTCATGACATGGTCAGTGACATCACTCATGGCATCACTGATGACATCTCAAATGACATCACTGATGACATCACTGATGACATCATCTAGTGAGTATGTGTTTCTGAACAGTTTTAATATGTTTAATATATATAGGGAAAGGCCTGTTGAAGAATGAGTGGGTGTACAAGTGTGTAAATGGATGATTTTCTGTTGGGCGTAACTGACTCTATAAGTGAGTTATTAAATGTATCTTACTGCAGACTAGTGACTAAACTGTGTAAATGTCTGTATGTGTCTGTGTGTAGGTGTATAAGTGGCTGCATGGTTTTGTGAATAGCTATATGAGTGTCTATATGGGTTATTGATTGGTTGTCTGAATATCTGTATGGGTGCCTGAGTGTTTGTGTGGGTAGGGTGTGTGTTACTCTGTGCATAGATGTGTGAGTGGGTGATTCTATGGGTGCATGGTTTTAAGAGTGCATCTTTGAGGGACTGTATGGTTTGATGAGTGTATGTATGGGTGTGTTAGGGATTGAATGTATATCTCAGTGGTACATGTGTGACTATCTACATATGTGAAAGGCAGTATATATGTGTGTAAGAGTATGTAAGTGGGTATATGTGAGAGAATGATTGTGAGAGTGGCTGTATGGATGCGTGTGTGCTTGTATCAATTATTGTATAAGAGCGTAAGAATGTGGTACTATTTTTATAAGTAAGTGAACTTGAGTGTGTTTAACTGTATAGGTGAGTAAATTAGACTGTGTTTAACTACTTGCACGACTGACTAGGTGTGTCAGTACCTCAATGGATGATTGGCGGTGTGTGAGTGTCTATATAGGTGTATAAATGCATATGATAGTCTTGTATGGAGTGACTGTAAGTATGAGGGACTGTACAATTGAATGAGTGGAGTTGTATGTAGACCTCAGAGTTAATAAGTGAGTATGTAGTTATTGGTATTGGAGTATGTATGGTTCTGAGAATGGAACTCTGAAATTTTCAGTCGGTGTATGAAAGGTTATGTTAGGGTGTGAGAAGATGTGGTAATTTATCACATGGATGACGTCATCAGTGATGTCATCAGTGATGTCATTTGAGATGTCATCAGTGATGTCATGAGTGATGTCACTGACCATATCATGAGTGATGTAATATGTGACATCATCAGCAGTGGATTGTGGGCGCGCGAGTTATAGTTAGCTGAACTAACTATAACGGGGGAATTTCATTGGTTTTGTATGAGTGAAATGTCCAGCTAGCTATAACGTGTATGAAACCTATGGTTTTTTCAGTGAATTTGCAAGGTTTTTTAAATGCTAATTCCTAACTATAACGTGTGTGAAACCTATGTTTTTTTCAGTGAATTTGCAAGGTTTTTTAAATGCTAATTCCTAACTATAACGTGTGTGAAACCTATGTTTTTTTTCTGTGAATTTCAAAGGTTTTTTAAATGCTAATTAATGAATGTATTATTATATTATTTTTTTATTTTGTTATCAATATGCTACCTATTGATATAATTATAGATTTACTGTATCCTGCAATATGGAATGGCTCACCTTTTTAAAAACATTTTTAGATATAGTTGAACAGCATAGTTATTACCTTCTACAAACCTCTAAACATTGTTTATTTTTCTTTTTTTAGGGTTTTTGACCGTGCCCGCACCGTACGCTTACGGTGCACACACGGTTCGGTACAAGTACGGTGCATGCACGTGGTTTGCATGCGTACGTGCTTCATGTGCGCATGCGTACGTGATTTACATACGCATGCGTACTTCGTCTGCGATGCGTACGCGCGTGCTCCGTATGCGCATGCGCGTGTGCTCTTTTTGTGCATGCGCGCGTGCTCCGTACGCGCATGAGCGTGTGCGTTGTACGCACGTGCTCCGTACGTGCATGCGCGCTTCTTACATACGGGCATGTGTGCTTGTACCGTGCCCGCACCATACGCTTACGGTGCACACACGGTTCGGTACAAGTACGGTGCATGCACGTGGTTTGCATGCGTACGTGCTTCGTGTGCGCATGCGTACGTGATTTACATACGCATGCATACTTCGTCTGCGATGCGTACACGCGTGCTCCGTATGCGCATGCGCGTGTGTTCTTTTTGTGCATGCGCGCATGCTCCGTACGCGGGTGCTCCGTACGCGCATGCACGCGTGCTCTGTACGCGCATGAGCGCGTGCGTCGTACGCGCGTGCTCCGTACGTGCATGCGCGCTTCTTACATACGCGCATGTGTGCTTGTACCGTGCGCGCACCGTATGCGTATGGTGCGCGCACGGTAAATCATGTGATCAAGAAACAACACTTTTCATTGGTTTAAAGTAGTTTCAGTTCCAGAAACTTCCAACACCACACCCATTCCCCTCATTGAACTGTTTTTGTGATACAATGGCAGAGCAGCAGTCATCTTCTGGGAGTGAGCAGGAGAGCCTTGTCAGACAGAGACAGAGGAAACAGAAAGATTCTTTTATCTGGCAATTTTTTACATTTCCAGAGGGGCAGAAGAAAGTGAATGCTCCCAAAGTCACCTGCACTCTTTGTAGACGTGTCTTATCTAGAGGAGATCCTAAGGAGAAGTACTCTTTTAGTATCTTCACTATGATCAGGCACGTTAGGGATGTACATCCTGTGGCTTATGCTCGAGCTGCTAGAGAAAACCCTCCAGCAGCTCAGCCGAGCACATCCGCAGCAGCTCAGCCGAGTACATCATCGGCAGCTCAGCCGAGCACTTCCTCTGCGGTGGCAGCTTCACCTTCTTCTGCTCCTCTGAACATTCACCCTCTGTTTGAGAGGGTGCATATACGGTGCAATACGTGTAATACTCTTCTTGCTTTGGGGGAGACCAGCATTCCCCTAATAGACATCAAGATACAGCAGTAAAACGTGCGACACCCTATAATTTTTGCCATTCTTTCCTTCCTCTGTCCCTCTATTAACACAACAGCTCTTTTTAGAGCCACCTAACATCTAAAAAATGTATTTATTTTTTAATCATTTTTTTTAAAAAAATGTCCCCGCCGTGCGCGCACCCCTTGTGTTTTTTAATAAAATAAAATGTTTTTTTCACCCTTCATGGTCCTTCAGGGACCTCCTGACAAAAGGTAGGGGGTCAGGAACTCTGTACCCTGCCCCCTTTTCACGTTCTCCAACTTTTTTTTTAATGGAAACACACATTTTTTTGTGTGCATATTTTAACCCTTTCTAAATGATTTCTACCCCCAACATGACTTCTGCCTGCTAGCATAGCATTAGATCATGTTACAGTTGTGTGTGCAGAGACGTCAGAAGTTCAGCACATAATGTTTCTAATACAAAGAACAAGAGTACATTTCACAGATGAAGGGAACAGAGTCTTCCTCTTGATCTTTAGACACTGGATCGATACTTACTTATAGGTACCAAAAAACACTCAATTAACACAATGGCTCTTTTTAGAGCCAACCAACACCCAAACACTGAAACTTTTTTTTAAATTCTATTTTTTATACGATTTTTTTGTCGCATCTCTATGCTTCCCCTGCGCAGGCCTACAAACTGCAGCCATGCGCCAGCGCAGGCTCCCTTGCACCATGGTACAAGGATGCCTGCGTAGTGGGGAGACTGTTCTTGTGCAGGAAGGGACACCTTCCTGCACAAAAACAATCACCAGAGGCTTTTTCCTCTTTCAGTGCATGCTGTAGAATGGAGGACGCACTAAAAGAGGAAAAAACGAGGAGAAATAAAAACATTTCTCCTCGTTGTGCCTCGCAACA
The DNA here is from genome assembly GCF_964204655.1 of Triturus cristatus. Lineage (NCBI taxonomy): Eukaryota > Metazoa > Chordata > Amphibia > Caudata > Salamandridae > Triturus > Triturus cristatus. The sequence continues at coordinate 850,094,356 of NC_140588.1, read as the reverse complement.
CCACCTCTAGAGTGGCTTAGCATTCACACGCATCTCCAGAGTTACGATTTCTCGTAAACATGGAGATGTGTCTAGTTCTTTGTGTGTTGCGTGGGAACACCCAAAACAACACCCATGGAACGCCCCTTCAACACACAGTGGTGCGTGTGAAGTGGCTGTATTTATGTGGAGAGGAAAAGTCACGCAGGGTGGCTTTTTCTCTCCTTGTAAATATGAAGGAGCTCCCTGCGCCACCAGTACGTTATGAAAAGTGACGTAGTGGTGGCGCAGAGGCCTTGTTAATCTGCCCCAGAGATGTAATGTAAATTAAGGGTAAGACAGACAAAGGGAGAGAGACAGAAACAGAGACAGAGAGCATGGAACTGAGAAGGAGTAAGGCAGTTAGAATGACTGAGACACATGGAGACGGGAAGAGATACATGGTTGAAAAAGTAGTGATGGAGGCAGTAAACCTAGGGGAGTAGTAGAGAAGGAGTTAGGGAGTTACGAAAGAGCAGTAAAGGAAGAAGACAGAGAGAAGGGGAATGAGAAAAGCAGAGTGAGAAGAAGTGAAGAAAAGGGAGCATGAAAGTGAAGTGGTGAGAAATACAGATATTTTAAACTTACCTGACCAACAAAATAACTTAATTATAAATAAATGTTTTTTTTTAATTGCTAGAAAAAAGGATTAGATTTCCTAAATTTTCTTTCTTGATCTGAAAAAAAAGAAAAAAAGTATTAATATTTAACAATACATTTTAGAATACAGTACACATATTTTCATATTTAACAAAGTAATTTGTTGCCCTTTTTTTGCTGTTTTCAGAATATATTGAATTTCACTGCAAATTGTGAAATCAATTGCATTCATCACTTAACAGCGGGCAAAAAAATTAACAATCTGAAAGATTGTTTAAAAAAATCCCTGAATCTCTTCTCAGTAAAACATACCTTGATAGAAATGTAACATATATATTAAAAATATCTTCTAAGAACAATAACTATTTGCAATAAATAACGTCTGTAAATCTTGTTGCTTAAGCACATACACCAAAATATTATCTGTCAAAGGAGTCCACAATAGAAATTGTTACCTTTCCATGAGGCCAAATGGTAATTTTTAAATTCTTTTTTGGTGAAATAACCAATGGTAATCCAATAAAATCGAAATAATGGTTTGGTCAGATGCTGCAATTTGTATCTAAAATTTTGGTTTTAGAAAAATTAAGTAGGAATTTGGTAATTCTGCAGGCAAACGTTGCTTGAAATACAATTGAGAATCATTACACAGTGTCCAGCCTTTTTCACATTTTAGATAAACTGTGTAATGACCAGAAGCTATAGAAGGTCCATCATGGAAAATTATTGCAACTGCAACAAAAGTTTTTCCAGATATTGTTAATTGATGTACTGTAAACTTCTTTATTAAAGTGTCCAATTTTGTTCCATCAGCTCTACAGCGTTGCATCATTAAAATTACATACTGTCCATATTTATTTAAAAATAACGTTGATAACATGTCTGATTTACATTGAGAACATTCCATGTTGTGATTATCATCTTTAACTAATTTACTAAAAGTCACTGATTTACTCTCTGGTAATGTTAAATATATGAACCTTTCAGAATCAACATTAGAGCTGCATGTGTTCAAACAGTTTTCACAACTATGTTCCCATTTATAAGAGAGACCAAACATATTTTCAATTTCTACCCGTTCATCTTCCAGTACCATAAGCATATACATTAAGAATTTCTATGCATCTTGCTGGACATTTTGAGTAAACTGTGTACATCCTGAACATACATCTAAAAGATTTCTAACATCAGAAGCACTTTCTATTTTAGTTTTATCATTACTCAGCTTCTCAAAAAGAAAACTCAGCAGAGAACAGAATCTTTTTTCATGATTTAGTATTATCTGCTCTTGCAAACTTTCAAGATAAAATACACAACATTCAGCACTACATTAGCTTAGCAGTTGACACCAGAGCTATTTTCAAAATGACAACCAACAACCTCTTCAACATTGTCCTTTTTCTTTTTTCTTGGAATCACATCACTCTCCTTTTGTTTTCTCTTCTGTACATCCTCATTACAGATATTCTCAATTCTCCTTTTCCGACAAACAACACGTTTTTCAAACACAGGATACTGACCTAAATGAGGAGCATAGCTTCTTCTTAATCTATTATATTCCTTTACACAGTTTGCATCAGCACTAACTTTTGACTCATCAAAGTCTATCATGAATAAACCAGATATTTTTTTCACGTGTGACAAAGCAACATATGCCATACCTTCTTTAAACACAGTAGATCCAATGTTTACAAAAGCACTATCTACAGTTAATCCTTGAGATTTGTGAATAGTTACAGCATATGCTAGAGAGAATGGAAACTGCTTCCTACGTACATATAAGTCTTTCACAAGCAAGAAACGAACTGAACAACGACAAATGTCTTTAACCTCTTCAATCTGATAAAATTTCATTTTTAAAAATTCAATTCCATCTTTTTTCTGGTAATTAACAAAACCAACAACTTTACCCATAGCTCCATTAACTAAACCTTTTTCTACATCCAAATTACGTCTTAAAATTACTCGACAAATCATACATACATAAAGATTTTTTTCTAAACAAGCTGTGTTTTTCTCTAGAGAATCCAATTTAGTTGTCTATTTGCTAGTCAATATAATAGTTATTCCTTCATGTTGTATTTAATCCACAGCTTCCAGTTTTACAATCTCTTCATTTTCCAATTTCAAAAGTTCTTGATTGAATATAGAGCATTCATGTGGTGTTGGCATTAAGCAGATTACAGTATTTTTTCCAGCAATTTTCTTGTATATTTTCTCTGGAACAATTTGTTCTGTTGGGAACAAATTACATAGCAATCGACTCTGTAAAGCTTTTCTGCCATCTTCTGTGAGTAGTCCAATTCTGATATCTTTGAGAATACTTGCATAATCATCATCATTCGCTTGCCGCATATTGGTAATGAGTTCTTTATACTCAAAGTATGTCCAAATATTCACATTACCTATACTTCCTAACGACTTTTTGGTGTCTTCATGTGTAAGAGTTTGAAATACTTGTTGTCCTTTAACTGGAGTGAGCTGCAGTAGATCCCCAAAAACTATAACATGTTTTCCTCCAAATAGCACGTCATAGTTTGTCTTTAGAATTTGCTGCATTCTTAAATGCACAAAGGCAAGCATTACGTTTGATACCATGCTTACCTCATCAATAATGAGAACTTTCATTTTTTTCAATACACTTGCAACTTCAAAACATGCTACTCCTGTTAGCTTGTGGTATTGTATTTTGTTCTCGTGCTCTACTGGTAACATTAGCAAACGATGGAGGGTAATTCCTTTTATGTTATATGCTGCTAACCCAGTTGGAGCAGTAACAACACAAGACAAAGTTGAATCAGTTTTTTTCTGAAGGTAGCTTCTAATTACTTTAATCAAGAAACTTTTTCCAGTTCCAGCTTGTCCACTCACATACATTCTGATTGGTTCAAATGATGTGCATGAGCACTCTTTATTTTCATGTAGTAATCCATGATCAATTTGTTTTGTGACTTCATCATAAATTTGTTGTTGTTCATCATTCAGTTGCTTTTCCAAACTTGGTAAGTTTATTAAATCTTCCTGAGCTCGATTCATAGCTGTTTCCACTTCAGTCATGGCTATTGCAGCTTCATTTTCTACGATTGGTTGTCCTAGGGGATCTTGACTGAGCGTCCCAGAGCTTTGACTGTCTTGAGAACTGTCTCTAGCTACTTCAGCTGCAATTGTTGCTTCTTGTTCAATTTCTTCATTTAACATTTGTACATAAGTTGTGAAAGTACTGCATTCAATGGTATCTTTGCATGCATTAAAGAAATCTTCATAGCTTTGAAAATGTCCAAGTAATTCATCCTCTGAGCGTCATGGTTTAAACAACTGAAAAAGTGCTAAGTGGTCAAATTCCTTCTTGTCAGTAGTGTCGCAACTCAGCTTTCTGTGATTAATCAAACTTCCTTTTGTTTGTTTTACCAAACATCCTTCCTCACCATTGACTTTATATTTTCCATTGTTGATGTCTTCTGTGGCATTCCGTTTATAAATGTAGTTCTGCAGCACTTCATAGGGACACATGTTCTCAAGATGATGACTTCTCTTTGGGTAATATGTGTCCAACATGTTTGTTCTTAAAATGTCTGTACTTTCAGGTTCGTACTCTGCTAAATATTCAATTTCTCGAATAGATTTCAGTACCCGATTTCTCATTCCTGCAAGGCCTAAACTTACCCAAATTATTCTTCTGGATTTGGAGTACAGACTTGCAGATGATAACCTATCTGAGCATTCGTAGGATCTAATTTCTCGATGCGATAACATCTTTAAACTGAAACTGTATAGCTTTTTACTGACAGTCTTCTCTTGAGAAATCTCTTCCCACATTTCTTTCAATTCCGTTTTCTCAGATTTAGTGATGTAAGATGTGACATACCGAGCAACAACAATAGAATTGTCAGCTACATACTGTATATCCATGTTAGCATTCCACATGGATAAAATGACTGGGTTGTAGTCATGTATATATTTTGACTCTTCTTTTCTTCTTAGGTTGTAGGTATTCTTAGGCGATTTTCTTGTAATAGTATGTCGCACAGCTGACATAAAACTGTTTACTCTTCCTTTTGAAAGAACAGGTCGTGGAAATCCAAATTGACATTTTGTGTAGAATTTATCTTTACTCTTGTACTTTCTTCGACAGTATTTTCCACACCGATGACTTTGGAAACGTAAAACTTGCTCTTTTAAGTTTTTTTCTTCTGTGCTTTTAGGTATAGCACATGTTGCACATCCTTCAATGAAAGATAAAACTGCATCATCAGAATCTGTTCCATTTTTGGGGCATCCTTGATCCACAACAGCATATGAATATGAGGAGCACCTCTTGCTTGGTACTCTTTTCTCCAAAAGAAATCCACAACTTCTCCAAGAGGTGGATTTTTTTTATTGCAGATGAAGGACATCATAGCCTCAAATCTATGATTGAAATATCTGCAAACATTAACCGGATCCAATGAGCACAATTCTCCTGCTGTCTTGTGTTGGATGTTTTCAATAATTGAATTTGCCTCTCGAAGAAAATCCAGTAAATCATCCCAAGCGTACTCTGCACAGCTTAGGGTAAGGCACCATGTAGGAGTTCCTATAGTCCGTAACATACATTTCAATTCTCCATGGCGTCGGTACCAATATTCATTAGTCCCACGCTGACAAGCCATTAGATTAATCAATTGAGATTCCAAATGATCATCTCGCCGTTGCACTTTGTTCAGAAAATCCTTTTCAGAAACATTATGTAGATGTACTCCAGTTTTCAAAATGTGATTTACTGCATAAGATAGTGCTGATAAGTCACTTTCAAATAAAAGATGGAACAAATAAGGAATACTTTGACGAAATCTTGGATCTTCTGCATATAATCATGTAGTCCGATACTGAGAAGCAGGAATCTGTACTGGACGTTCATCATGTCGTCCACCTTTTCCTGTAGGAAACAGCTGGGGAAAACAACGAGCTTCCAAGCTCTCCTCCCATACACTCACGGGAGTTCCTTTTGCTTTTTTCATCTGAAAGAGATCAATAGTGTTTCCCATAACTTCTTTAGAATGAAGAGGATGTATGCTGAAATGTTCATAAATTTCTACTTCTTTTGACTTATCCACTTTTTCAATTTGCCCAGTTGGTATTCCTATGTCTGCTAGTAAATCTTCTTCATCTTCATCCATATAAATTGATTCATACCATTTATTATTCCTTTTCAAATATAAATTTGCTCTTTGTACTTTTCGAACATCCTCCAGCTCCTGCCAAATTTTCTTATTCTTTGTAGGTACACCATTAACCAGAATAACTAATGGTTCAGTTTCCAAACTATCTGCATCAATTGTTTGAATATTTTTTTCAAATCCAATGGCAAATAGACAACTCTTCCTTTTAAACCTCTTTGTAAATCTGTAGGAGGAAATTTGCCTGTTTTGGGCTCCATTCGAACTATAGTCTGAAACGGATGCACACATTGAATGAGTATAGACTCATACGTATTTAAATCACTAAGTTCTGCAGGAATATCAACCAATTCTAAATTATTATGTACAGCTCTAGCAGGCATTTTATTTTCTTCTAACTTGTTATAACACTATTTACAAATACGCTGATCTTCACCCAAATCAAAACAATTTTCCAGAAACAAATATGTAGCAAAATCCATCCACTTAGAATTATTTTCTTTTTCACTTTTTTTTATAGAGATCAACCTTCCTTGTTTGATTTTTGTAATGGCTTCTCCGGCAACAAATACAAGTAATATTTGGTCTTTCATTAGAGATGATAGTAAATTTTGTCATGTGATCTTCAAATGTTTTACTAATAGTGGGTTCTACATTCTCTTCCACATTGTCTTCAATAACTGTGTCATTTCCTGCACTTTCTTGCTCTGGACCAAAGTAACAAAACTCAATATCCTGACAAACCTTCTTCACATCTGTTACAGATCCACGGAACAGAGCACTATTCAACTCATGTAAATTTAGTGCTGGACTTTTAGCAAAATACAATCTTCTCACAAACTTTCTCATTTCAGTATGATGAACTGCCAGCATCCTAAAATGGTGAAAAACACTTTGACAAACTTTCCTAGAAAGACAAGCCAGAGAATGTCCTTGCAAACCAGTATTCTCTCTCACTCTGCATGGATCTAGTCTTTGAAGCACCTTAATCTTCTGTTTAACACTTTTTTACTATATTCTCTTAGAAAGTCACGAAATTTATCAATAGATTTCTGTCGTACAGTACAAATACTACTACAATTCCAAGTGTACACTGGGGCTTTAGGACATCTCCCCATAACCTCATCAGATAACACTTCTTCCTCATTTCTTGGAACCATTTTCTCCTTTTCCATTACACAACCATCCTTAACTTCATATGCTCGACCACTGGTGTCAACTGCATGCAGCAAACTATTACTTTGAAGATAACTCTCTGCATTAAAAAATGGTTCAGTACTTGAACTATGCTTCCATTCTCGTAAGAACACTTTGCAAAAGTTTTTTTTCACTTCTCTTTTTCTTTTTCTTTTTGAATTCATTACATTCACTAATTTATCTAATGTATGGATCCTGTTCAAAATTAAAATGAATAGTTTCGTTTTTAACTCCAAAGCCTTGGCAACAATTGTTTCAATATGTTTCTTTTTCTTATAAAATGTGGCTTTCTTCCTATAATTTTTCACATCCTTTAGCAAATTGAACATCACTCTTCTCTCAAACATTTTTCTACGAATGTTTTAAAATCTATTTTTCTTTTTATGTCATTCTTTCTTACTTCTGTTTGTACATTAGCATTTAGTATATTCTGTCGATTGTCTGGTTGTTTTCTACTTGAAACACTATTTCCAGTGGATATATTTGTTACATTTTTTCTTTGCTTGAAGATATTTTAAAAAAATCCTTAGTCTGCTTACCAGAAGGCTTTTTCTTTTTTCCAACATGAGGTTCTTCAACTATTTTTTTTTGTCCAGTTGTCTTCAAATATAGATGTTGTTGCTGTTCTTTTATCTTTCTTGATTTTATAGGCATCTTTAATTTATTTCAGTCTTGTTCAGCAATACATGAAAGAAACTAAAAAAAAAATACCTTTATGTAATTTATATATATTACCATAGTTTTTTATGAGCTTTTCAAAACATATCATATGAGCTATCCCTTTCCTACGACTGCAAGTCTTACACAATAAAAGCTACACAAATTAAATCTCTGACAACAATTCCTGTGTGCACACAGACTCATGGTGTGATTCTAGGCAGAAACCAATATTTGATTGGCAATTTCAAAGCACATTTACTACTGTGGTTGAGCAAGTGATAATTACTGTAGCAGCCTGACACATTGTCCTTATAGTTTAGAGAGGCAGAAAAGAGCACATGTCCTAACAGCTACTTGAGAGCATGAGCATGTGGAACCTGAGTGAGTGATTAGACTAGAGCAAAAGAAATGAGCCTTGGTGATGTTGAATGTCCTAGCGTTACACACTACTATCTGAAATACCACACAGTGCTGAATAGTAAGGATGGGAGTGCAGGAGAAGCAGCTGCCTGTGTGCTAAGAGCATGCTTCTGGAGACTCTGTATTGTCAGGTGCAAGAGAGATCTGCATTGACGTTTGCACAACTGCATGAAGACTGCAGAGTTGTATGTAAGAGTACATGTGGGGTAAGGGTTAATTGGAGTTTTGAACACATAGGATCTACCTCAACCATGGCAGGAGTGGAAGGAAAATCTACCCTGTTGTTTTCAAATGTGTTAGCATTTGCCTCTCATTTGTAAGATATTGATTTGTGCTGAATGCTAGCCATCACAGTTCAAGAAAACAACCTGCCCCTTTCCTGCGAATGCAAGTCTTACAGAACCAAGCCAACATGAATTAAAGCTCTGACAACAAATTTATGTGTGCACACAGACTCATGGTGTGATTCTATGCAGAAAACAATTTTTCATTGGCAATTTCAAAGCACATTTACCGCTGTGGCTTTGCAAGTGATAATTAATGTAAGAGCCTGACACATTTTCCTTATAGTTTAGAGAGGCAGAAAAGAGCACATGTCCTAACAGCTACTTGACAGCATGAGCATGTGGAACCTGGGTGAGTGATTAGACTAGAGCAAAGGAAATGAGCCTTGGTGATGTTGAATGTGGTAGCGTTATACAGTAAAATCTGAAATACCACACAGTGCTGAATACTTAGCATGGGAGTGCAGGAGAAGCAACTGCCTGTGTGCTAAGAGCGTGCTTCTGGAGACTGTGTATTGTCAGATGCAAGAGAGATCTGCATGGACGCTTGCAGAACTACATGAAGACTGCACAGATGTATGTAAGAGTACATGTGGGGTAAGGGTTAATTGCAGTTTTGAACATGTAGGATCTACCTCACCAATGGCAGGTGTGGAAGGAAAATCTACCCTGTTGTTTTCAAATGTGTTAGCATTTGCCTCTCATTTGTAAGATAGTGATTTCTGCTGAATGCAAACCATCACAGTTCAAGAAAACAAGCTGCCCCTTTCCTACGAGTGCGAGTCTTACAGAACAAGAGCAACACAAATTAAATCTCTGACAACAAATTCCTGTGTGCACACAGACTCATGGTGTGATTCTCTGCAGAAAACGATTTTTCATTGGCAATTTCAAAGCACATTTACCGCTGTGGTTTTACAAGTGATAATTACTGTAAGAGCCTGACACATTTTCCTTATAGTTTAGAGAGGCAGAAAAGAGCACATGTCCTAACAGCTACTTGAGAGCATGAGCATGTGGAACCTGGGTGAGTGATTAGACCAGAGCCAGGAAATGAGCCTTGGTGACATTGAATGTGTTAGCGTTACACACTGCTGAATGCAAACCATCACAGTGCAAGAAAACAAGCTGCCCCGTTCCTACGAATAAAAGTCTTACAGAACCAGACCACCACAAATTAAATCTCTGACAACAAATTCCTGTGTGCACACAGACTCATGGTGTCATTCTAGGCAGGAAACAATATTCCTGGGTGATACCAGTACACCTTTACTCATGGTGAAGACATACTCCATAATATCTGACAAGTTCAAGGCAGTTAAATATCTTCCAAAACATAAAAAGTAAAAGACAACTTTAAAACAAGAATCTCATCCCATAAAAGGCAATGAAAGGTCCACAAGTGATATGTAATTGAGGCATGGCATGGCAATTTCAAAAACAAGCTAGTCGCGCTGTACTGGAATAATTGAAGGCATGAAATAGAGTAAGCAGGTAGACTGAGATGGAGAGCATTGGATTATTCAAAAAGTGTTTCTAATCTGGCAGGGGTGTAACTGTCTTCATCTGGGCACTTTACCACTGGTGATCAGTGCTAAAGTGCCCAGAGTCATAAAACAGCCAACAACAGGTCAGAAAAAATATAGGAGGAAGGCAAAAGGTTCAGGGATGACCCTGCAAAAAGGGCCAAGTCCAACATATCTCATAATAAATAATGGGCCAGCCTGATTTGAACATGGCAGGTCTCTGCCTGAGCGATTGCCAGTAGCTGACATTATTTAAAGTACTTCTTTTTTCACCCTGTTATTTTCTCAAAAGTGGTCACTGTGACACGGTGCTAAAGCTATACTTTGCTTATGAGACCTATAAAGGTTGCAACTGGTCCAATATTGCCTGTATTAATTTTTGAAGGGAACTTAGCCTGTTAGCTAAGTTCCCTTCAAAACAACATTGCAGACCTTAGATTGGTCTGCAATGTTCCTATTGGAGGAGGACCAAAACTGATTATATAGGGCTGACCCCTATCTAGAATGGCACAGTTGGTGAAAAACAATAGCCTTGAATGCGTCCCTGATCTATCACCAGTGGATGAGTTTACTTTAGGCATTCCTTCCATTACTCTGTTACTTTTGCACTATATCATATACGGCTGCTCGGTTTCTCAGTACCAGCAGTAGCGATTTCCAAGATTTGGCTACCTGCTAGGTTAAAGACTTACCGTCTTGACAAGATCTTTTTATTTTGCAAATCTGTAGGACGATGGTTGAGGAAGACTCTAGGGTTCTGGCTGGAGTGTCCCAGGAGAAAACCGTTGAAAAAATAGATGTCTTTGCTTTTACAAAGCCATGAAACATATACAGAGACTTAAAAAATGATTTCCTTCAATAATAAAAGGCAATGAAAGGTCCACAAGTGATATGTAATTGAGGCATGGCATGGCAATTTCAAAAACAAGCTAGTCGCGCTGTACTGGAATAATTGAAGGCATGAAATAGAGTAAGCAGGTAGACTGAGATGGAGAGCATTGGATTATTCAAAAAGTGTTTCTAATCTGGCAGGGGTGTAACTGTCTTCATCTGAGTATGAAGTGAGAGCCTCATCAAACACAAATGCTAATAACTGGATTGGGGGTTGGCAAAGGACATCTGGCCACCGAACATGGGGCCAAAGTAAGGGTATGCCTCCGAACACCATCATCATCACTTAAGTTATGTATGAATTTAACGTTAGAAAATTAACTGACAGCCACTCTGTCGCAGCCTTAAGACCCAAAAGAAAGTTTGAATGGTTGCTGTGAAATGTGAGGAAAATCTGTGCACCAGCACCTCAGCACATGCATGATAACTAAACCTTCTTATTCAAGTCAGCTAGAGTCGTCACATAAAGATTAAATAGAGTGTGACCCATTGTTGCGTGAAACATATTTGCATTGGGTACTTGCATAATCTTTACCCAATGTGTCCTAAAACTCAGTGATGGATTATTCTTACAACATTTTTATAGGCTGAGAACAAAATATTGGTTTACTTATCCAATTCCATGATAGGCCTTATTTATCCAGAATACCTTGTGAACTCATAGGATACTCTTCCATATATGAATTCAGTAAGTAAGTAGCAGTGACAATTATGGGCACGATGAGTCCTCTTTAGCCTCATCAACTGCTGCTTACCACTTGCAATCCAAACTTCCCCTCACAGTCTGAATTCCATCTCACTCACAACCATAGCACATTTAAGGACACAAACACATATCTCAATCCTATAGAAACTTGAACACTACAGCACAAATTCAACTTCCTTTAATGACACACACAACAGACATAGGCACACACCACAACATAACACTCCATCTACAACCTAAAATGTAGTCAATGTCAGAAAGACCAGCACTGTTTCCATAAACCATTTTACATAATAGATACAGAATCGTGACTGCCAATGTTATCAAAATCCACTTCTTTGACCAATATATCAACACCTCATCCTGCAACACCCAAAGCTCCACTGTTCTCAAAATCCAAACTATGCACATCTAAAAATACATTAATACCATCCTCTAAGGAGCATTCACCACTACAACTAAGAAAACAATGATTACCTAGCCCATTCTCTTCAACACCATGCCTGAATGTAGCAAATTCATTTAAGACCCACTCCTTACCCACTCTCTCAAAATTAGAAAAGACTTCAGAAACTTTGATGGCATCTGACTTAACAGCTGTTATCTTGCCTAAATCCATAGATCAAGTATGTATAACAAATTGCCATAAACTGGAGTGTTCCAAACTTTTTCTAAGCTTCCTTCCACACATGAGCAAATACATTTTATCCTTATGTTCCTTGACAATTTGTAAACACCAGCGTATCCTGTTCCTTTCACAATCCTCTCTTTTAGCCACCACATACCTTTGTATTTTTAATCCTGGAACACTGACTTCGCTATCACAGTATAAAGAGTAACTCTATAGGTCAACAAAGTGGCTTGACATGCCTTCTTCCAATTCAAACCCCTTTTAACAGCCAGTTGTATTGATTCTTTGATTATCCTGTTGAATCTTTCCACTTGCTCATTAATCTCATAATGGAATAAGATTCCATACTTCTGTCTGATACCAAACTTCTTGAAAAAGTCTTGAAATACCTTGCCAGTAAATTTAGGATCTTTATCTGATATTACTCTTTGCGGTAAACCTTCACAGTGAAAGAAATGATATTGTCAACAGTAATATTTTCTACCAGGCAAATATCTGGTCACCTTGAAAAATAGTCAGCTAACAGGATACCAAAAAAAAAACAACTTAGAAAAACTGGATATGCTCTAATTGTATTACTATCTAATGTCCTTCATGTTCTATTAGAAGCTTGACTTGGTATAGGTTTAGGAATATATGTGCTAGCTTTCTTCTAACATTCTTGGCAACATTCACATTACCTGAGGTAACATTCTATTACATCATCCATCTTCCAACATCAACAACATGACCTATTGTGTCTATTCATTACTGATACCCCCAAATGTTCCTCATGGGTAATTGAAAAATCACCACACAACTAAGATACATTCCTACCCAGAAACAAAATGAGACCAATTGGTTTTGGGTGTAGGTAAAGGGGCATTTTCAATTCCTTTCACATGTCTATGTCTGGATGTGAAACCCTCATTGCTGATAGTGGAGCCAAGATAGTCTACTTTGATACATCTGAATGTGCCTTTTGCCATGTCTACTGTCAAATCTTTCCTGGTTAAAGCTGTGAACACCTTCTTTAAGTTCTCATAATCTTCATCAGAGTTGCCATAAAAGACTCAAATTTCATTGTAAAAAATGATCTTCTTTTGAATGATTTGCCCCTATTTTTGTCCAATCTGCTTTGCTGGATTAACAATTCTGTGCACATTCTTCCTGGTAAATAAGAGTCAATTGCCGGTGATACCCTTTTAAACACAATTGAATTGGTTTATTCGTACTTGACATTTAAAGTGTCCTGTAAAGGAAATCCACCAATGGCATGTCCAGTTAAAAGTCATTAGTGGACTGCAGCACAAATTGTGTAATCAAATGAACTGACAGGGAAAACCGGCCTTCAAGTCTACACTTTGTAGCCTGACTACACAACCTAAAACCTGTTCTACGAACCTGTGAAAATGACCCTTTATCATAGGTACGAACCCTGCTTTTAAATATTATTAGGCCACGCTTAAGTGTAAATTGTTGCCCAGAAGGTAGGGTGCCTGAAATTTAAATGTGGAACATGTGAAAAATTAAAACTGGCCAGTGACTAGGCATCAAAAGCTATTTCCACTGGCATGGATGTAAATGAATCCTAGAAAATATCAATGTACATAGTATAAACCTAAATCTGTAACCTTTGGGAAAAAAAGGCTATGACAATCATTAAAGAAATATTTTAATATTTGCTAAGAACAAATGTGATGATAAAATCGGGCTTTTAATAAATATTAAGGGCAATTACATTTAGAAAATTGTCTTTTAGGTCCTTGAAACCTCCTACTTTTAGGTGATCTGCCAGTGCTTGACCTTAATGAGGTGTGAAAACTGCTCCAGTACAGGGATAATAGTCTAGATGTTGGGCCGCAGGAAGAGCAGTTGGGGTATACTATAGAACTTAATTTATTTGTGAAAGCCTACTCCAAATAACTATACTTTTTCTTACATTCATTTTAGTATTCTATTGCCTCAGCAATTCCATTTAAAGTGCCCTTTAAAATACATTGGAAAACAGATGCTGCACTAGTTAAATCAAAAGGCATTCTGCAGTATTAATAAAAAACCTTCTGGAGTTAAAAAGGCTGTGAGAGGTCTGTAATTTTTATGGAGCTAACTTTGAAGAAAGGCATTAGCTAGACCTAACATTGAGATAAGACGCAGTACGTAATTTGGAAAACAATGAGAGCTCACAACTAAAGCTCTGAGCTCTGCTCAGAAGCCCACAGCCAGTGCTGTCAAATGCTAGTACGCTGAATTTCCAGGCTGCATAGTTTGGAATCCACCTCAGTCCTCTTCAATCCGCTACCTGACAATACCTGCCCCTTTTCTCTCATGCTTGCCAGTCCTTGCTTTCTCCATTTGTGGCAGTTTTAAACATGTTTCTCTTCCTCCTTCTTTCCCCTTTGTTTGTTTTTCCTTCTCTTGTTCTCAGTCAAAATGTAATCAGGAAGAATACATGCCAGTCAATAAAAAATAGTTCCTGTGGGATCCACCAGCAACCACTAGCTTAAATTAAGGACTTGGAATAATATGGGCCTGTTAGAGAAGAAAATAGTTCATGAATATTCTGAAGATGGTAGCATCAACCCAAATGGAATTAATTTGGCTGCACAGTTAACATACAACTTTAGCTTTTGAGATCTTTAAAAAAATATAACTAGAGGGGAAATCCATGGTAATGATTCAATAAGTCCTTTGATATTATCTTACATAGATCTTCAGGTAACCCTTCAAAACTCTATGCAGGATAAAGAAATGTGTGATCGACATATTGAAGTGCAGTAAAATCTTGGGGTTTGACTCCCACAAAGTCTTACTTAAAATGACTCCTGTTTCTCAGAAAGATATATCTTTTCTTTTGCATTTCTTTCTTTAAAATCTACGTTACCCCCAGAAGTAGTCATATGGCTACTTTATAGCTGGTGTATTCTTTAGTCAAAATATCAAATAAAAAATAAAAAAAATATAATATCTGAGGTCCTAGGAGACTATCATGAGAAACCCATTCAGAGGCAAGATGTGGATAAGCTGAAAATGCAAAAAACGTTAATAATAATATAAAACACTGTTGAAATTGTACAATTAGGGGCCGATTCCGATCCTGTAGTTTTTTTTCCCGTACGACTCGTATCCATATTTTTTTCCGTACGAAACGTACAAGTCACGTCCAACCCGTGAAGTACGATTCGTACGGGAAAATGGACATACGGATCGGCCCGATCCGTACGAATCGTTGCGGGAAAAGTTTTACGAGACGGACTTTTCCGTACGAATCGTAAAAACACAGTCCGAGCGTACAAGTACGATCCGGACCGGCTTACCGATTTACGATTTGTACGGAAAACATCCGTCCCGTACAGGGGGAATGACTTGTACGAATGCAATGTCTGTGTATGCACCGTACAGTAGCAATGTCGGTGTACGCACCGTACACAAGCGATGGCGGTGTGCGCACCGTACATAGCAATGTCGGTGTACGCACCGTACATAAGCGATGGCGGTGTACGCACTGTACATAGCAATGTCGGTGTACGCACCGTACATAAGCAATGGCGGTGTACGCACCGAACATAGCAATGTCGGTGTATGCACCGTACATAGCGATGGCGGTGCACGCACCGTACATGGAGATGGCGGTGTATGCACCGTACATAGCGATGGCAGTGTACACACCATACATAAACGATGGCGGTGTACGCACTGTACATAGCAATGTCAGTGTATGCACCGTACATAGCGATGGCGGTGTACGCACCGTACATAGCGATGGCGGTGTACGCACCGTACATAAGCGATGGTGGTGTAGGCACCGTACATAAGCGATGGCGGTGTACGCACCGTACATAGCGATGGCGGTGTACGCACCGTTCATAGAGATGGTGGTGTACGCACCATACATAGCAATGGCGGCCTATGCGTATGTGTATGTATGTGTACTACTAGTGCGTACCTGTACGTGTACGCACTAGTAGTACACGTACAGGTACGTGTACTACTAGTGCGTACAGGTACGTGTACTACTAGTGCGTACAGGTACGTGTACTACCTTAGCACACGTACCTGTATGCACTACTAGTACACGTACGGGTACGTGTACTACTAGTGCATACACGGACGTGTACTACCTAGTACACGTACCTGTACGCACTAGTAGTACACGTACGGGTACTACTAGTGCGTACGGGTACGTGTACTACTAGTGCATACACGTACCTGTACTAAGGTAGTACACGTACGTGTATGCACTAGTAGTACACGTACCTTTCGAATGCACTGTAGAACTGGTGCCGTAGGGGTACGTGTGAAATGCACCGTACACCGGCTATCATCGCGTGTGTACACTTCGTTTCACCATTGTAGTTGTGCCGTAGGGGTACGTGTGAAATGCACCGTACACCCGCTATCATCGCGTGTGTATGCTTCGTTTCACCATTGTACTTGTGCCGTAGGGGTACCTGTCAAACGCACCATACACCCGCTATCATCACGTGTGTATGCTTCGTTTCACCATTGTACTTGTGCCGTAGGGGTACGTGTGAAACGCACCGTACACCCGCTATCATCGCGAGTGTACGCTTCGTTTCACCATTGTACTTGTGCCGTAGGGGTACGTATGAAACGCACCGTACACCCGCTATCATCGCGTGTGTATGCTTCGTTTCACTATTGTACTTGTGCCGTAGGGGTACGTGTGAAATGCACCGTACCGGTGTGTGGATTTCAAAATTTACATGGGGGACACATCAAGGACAAGTATTAGGCCCTAAATGCATGCTGGTTGTCATGGAGACAGAGTTTTCAGTTGGAAAGTGTCGATCAGGTGTCCTGGAACAGTCAGTTGTCCACAAAATACAATGTTGCAAAGTGGTTGTTGACTTGACATGATGCTAAAATTTGAACGATGCGAATGCTGTCATTGGTGTATGTTTAAAGGGATTGGAGTAAACATAGGATGCTAATGAGTCTGACCAATCACTATGTACTCCTCTAAATGAATGCCCCTCAGCAAGACACACATAAGGCAGCTTTCCAGTCGACAACATTGCTGCTGTCTCTGCTTCCTCTTGACTATGTCGCGTACTGTGGAGAGGGCCCAGCCATTCGCCCAGGAGGAGAATCAGGCCTTTCTGGATGCCCTCCTCCCACAGTACACCAGCCTGTATGGGAGACCAGGGGAGCAGGTGAGTGCCGAGTCCACTACCTTTGCCTCGGCACCTGTTGCGTGACTGTCAATAATGTGTCCAGGTGGGACAGACATGCTATGTTGTTTAGAGTGGGTCCCAGGGTGGGGGACATGCTGATGTCTCTCATGCAGAGCCTGATGTAGTCCCTGTGTGCACTCCTCACTTGCATAGTGCTTACAGTGACTTTCACTGCATAGTGCATGACACATGCAGCCTGTGAAATCCTTGGTGGCTTTTTTTCCTATTGTCCAGAGCTGATTCAGTGCTCCCCCCGGTGTGACAGGTGACTGTACCCACAGATGTGTATGAGTTGACTGGACCTGTGGTGAGAGTGTCCAAATGATGTGTACGACCTCATGGACATTGATGTGTGTGAATCTTCCTTTACATGTGAGTGAGTGTCTATGTGAAGTGTTGCGCCACACCTGCATGGAGGTGGCAACATATCTACCCTTCTGATGTGACAAGTAGGCCGTGCTGTGTGTCTGACTTGCATAGCTAGCATGACACCTGTGACACCCCACTGGCAAGTGGCACATGTGCAGGGTGAGGGTTGTATCTGCTGTTGTCAATGACAGGCGAGTGATCTGTGCTTGGGTGTGTCTGTCTAGTATGCTGAGGGTGCGTCAGTGGAGTGGGACTTGTGACTGCTTTGCACATGCTGGCCATCAGCCTGTTGTTGCATGTGCTGCACAGTGTGTGGCATGATCAGTGAGTGTGTTGCAACCCTCATGCCAACCGGTTGACTTTCAATGCCATGTATTGCATTGGGGCTTGCACACAGGCCAATATCTTATTGTGTATGATGTAATTCCTGTCTGCATCCTATGCCCTGTTCAACATTTCTAAGAGGTACAAATGTGTGTCTCGGGGACATGGAGCAGGTATATTGATGGTGTGTCACTTTGTCATCCTGACAGGTAACTGCCTACGAGAAGGGGGTGATTTGGAACCACATCGTCAGGGCTGTGAGATCTGAGGGGGAGCGTAGTCGCCGGCTGCCAAAGGTCCGCAAGAGGTGGCAGGACATCCGGTGCTGGACCCGGCGGATCGCCCGGGTCCAGCTGGGGCTGGACCCTCCTCGCCCCCACGGCAGACGCCTGACCCCCTAAATGAGACGTGTCCTAGCAGTGGTCTTCCCAGACCTCGATAGGCAATTACAGGAGAGACTGCAGCAAGGAGGGGGTAGGTACATGGCTGTTTGTCGTGTTATGTGTCGCAAGCTTTTGTAAGCGCTCTGTAGCCTGGATACACTCCCATAGTTGATATGTGCAGTGCATTTTCTGTTCCCCAATGTCACCTGTTGCTCTTTTTCATCCCTTCCCCTCCTTGACATCTGCCCCTGGTCTGTGTGTAATCACATTTGCACATGATCATCTAGGGTGCCAGTAAATCTAAGTGCACATTGCTTTCTGCATCATGTGGGAGGGTGGTCTGTGACTTGTGTTGGTACCTTGCCTGTGCCATGACCTGTTCATTATGTTTGGGGTCCATAGTTGTTGTCACTGATGCTGACTCTCCACATAGGAGTGTGAGCTTTCAACTGGACACCCTTGCAGCATGCATGACCAATGTTGTGGCCTCAGACATGATGTGCATGAGTGTGAGATATGCATAGTGCCATGACGGTTGAAGATGGTACAGTCAGCTCATTCCAGGACCATGGAGCAGTGTGCAAACTACAGACCCCTGAGACACCCTGGCCTCCTAATCATGTGTGTCATCCAACACTGTGCACTTTCTCTGTGTGTTCTGCATAGGTCTGCCTCTGTGGCATTGTTCCCTGGCCTAGTTTGTATTTTGCTAATGTGTGCTACCTGTGTCCACTAGACAGGGATACACCATTTTCCTTGTGCATACTCACACTGGGCAGTGCCTTTGTGGCTATTCACAACAATCTGTTGATGGTTGTTTGTCACAAATATGTGTTTGCAGCCCCACGAGGTGATGTTGTGTAAATGAAGCGATTTTTCAAGCACAGTTGTTGTAACCCAGAATAAGAGGTGTCAGTTCTTGATATGTATCAATCACATTGACTCAGGTATGCGGAGGGGGGGGTGCGGAAGAGGCATACATGTGCAACCCTGATTTTTCATTGCCAGGTCTGACTTGTGTGTGAGAATTGCCTGTCCAAAAATACACTGTGCAGTGCCCCTGTGATGGTGGCCATTGCTCAATGTTCGTGCTTTGCAGCCTGTGTAATTTTTTTACCAACATGAATCCTGATCATACATTTTTTGCACCTGTGTGTGGTTCAGATGCAACGCATTTTGTGTGCTGACATCTGTGTGTCCATTCTGGCTTGCCATGAGGGTGTCCCCACAGTACAGCTGGGCTTTTTTACCAGCCAATTGCAGGCCCATTAGCGCATGCATTGTCCTGGGTGTGGACATGTGTGCCACTCCAGATGACAGGCAGTAGGTCATATGCGTAGCCAACTGTGTAATCAGGTGACGGATGGCCTGGTGACAACTCACATAATTAAAGTTGTTACTCTTACAAAATTGTACCTTGGCACTCACAGCACTTGTCAACAGTTGTTCATGTTTTAAATGGGGAAATTGGATGATTTGTGTTAAGTACACTGATGTGCCTGCATGAAAAAAGTCTAACAAGGAAGCGCACACCAAACGACATTTCAACTTTCATGGAACACACTGGCACCTATTCAAAGAAGCCACTGTTCAAATTAAATGGTGTTGCAGATTCTCCATATACATGTTCCCACAGTGGTCTTGATTTTGTGAGACTCCTTTGCTGTTGGTGATACACACTTACGAGTCTCAAGACATCAGGACCTCCATGGGCCCATGTATATCTACTTTCTGCAACATCATTTATTTCTAACCGTTGCTTCTCAGAAAAGGTGCCAGCTTCTTCAATGACAGTGTACAGGTACTTTTGTGTGCACTGCCTTGTGCAACATATTGCATGCAGCCACATGAGTGTTGTTTTCAGGAAATGGCCAATTGGCACATTCCAAACATGTAGATTGTGTAAAGTATTGTGAGTCCCAAGGTAGCAACATTTGTTCGTTTTGTGTTCCAAAGGACTTACAGGTCTCTGAGTGTGGTGACACCTTGAGTATTGAGGTGTGTCAGTTTACCTTGAGTGCATCACTACTGTTTCTTTCAGGCTAAACAAGAGGTGTCATGACTTCATTGTATTGTGCTCACCGGTTCACAGACACTAGCTTCTCAGTGTATTTCTCATTCAAGTTGTGGCCTTTTGTGTATGTATTTTCCTGGTGTCAAAGTGGCATGGTGGGTCTAACAACTGGGCAGTACAGGGCTTACATATGTGCGGAGTAAGCTAGCTGTTACTCATGATGCATTGCCTGATATGCACTGTGACCAATTGTTCTTGTGCTCATGTGTCAGATGTATACAGGTGACTGATGCTTATTGGTTTCTTCTCCTTGCGCACAGCATCATCAACCGCAAGCGAGGGAGACACCTGCATGGACCTTGAGGAGGGACCCAGCGACAGTGCTGCCAGTGCTGTGGAGTCAGCAGGAGCCAGTGGCACAGAGGGCGAGGGGAGTCAGTCAGAGGACCTGTCTGGAGGCGAGAGCATCTACGACGCCGACGGGTCCGAGGCTGAACTCCCTGAGGAGGCGGAGGATGCCCCAACAACTGGCAGCATCCCATCATCTGTACCCGCCTCCTCCATTGACATATCCGCCCTCCCAGTTGCTCCCGTCCCTTCTGTCCATGCAGGGTCCCACCGTGTCTCCTTCAGACCAGGCACCGCACCCCCTGCCCCTGTCACCCCTGCTGCCCTTAGTGAAGAGTCTGTGGACACACTTCACCAGTTGCAGGTTGGTCAGGCATCAGTGCTGCATGTCCTCCATGGACACACTAAACTGCTCACACAGTTGGTGTCGTTTGTGGAAGGCATGTCATCAATGATGTCTGAGCAATGCAGGATTCTGTGGTCCATGGACTCTTCACTGATGGAAGCAGTTTCTCTCCTGTGACGCTCCGTCCCCCCCTACCCCGGACCCATCCACACCGCCCTCTCCCATGCCTGCCCAACGCACACACAGACAGTCACGGGCACGCACCCCAACAGATACATCCAGCACACCCCCACGTAAGGCACTGCGCACACCTTCTGGCACGCACACTCAGGGGGATGTAGGCACACCCACAGGGTCTGGGAGCAAACGACAGACACGCCTCCACAGTCAAAGTCCGCAGTCCTCACAACCCAGTCCCTCCAAAACAACTCCCCTTAGCTCCCCTGCCAAACTGTCACCCAAAGAGCTCTACATGGGTGGGTTGGCACTCACCCCCACTGTGACACCACCCCGCAAGCGGGAGAGGAAGTCCCCGGGCAGGGGAGTTGAGTCCCCCCATGTCCATCCCCTCCCCCATGAGCGCTGCACTTCATCCCTCGGCCACCGCTCCTCCATTGGCCCTGGGGTCTCTTCAGGTGCAGGGGTTACTCTGGATGCTCTGGCAGCAGTGTGCAGTGCCGAGCTCACCTCCACCTTTGGCGCTGCCCCACCCCCTGTGGTGGAGACGTCCAGCGCTGCACCCACCACACCTACCCAACCCCCTCCTGTCCCTGCGGTGCATGGTCCTGCCACAGATGATGGCCCCCCGGTCAACAAACCTTAGGGTTACTTTGTGCAGGCAAGGTAGGGGTGGACACAGCCCCCTACGTCCATCCTTGGACTATGACAAAGGACTGGCCATTGGCCTTTGTAGATAGTGTCTTCTTAATTTATTATTTTTGTGTGATGAATGAAGCCTTTTCTTTTACTTTCAACACTATTGCATTTCAGGTACTTTGTGATGGTGATGGGGTTCCTGGAGTTGTTGTTCTGGTAATGTGTTAGGGTTCTGAGAAATGTTTTTGTATGATGGTCATGAGGTGGACCATGGTATCTGCGTGCCATCACAATGTCTCTGCAAAGAAGCATTGGTAGTGTGTGTTCCTTTTCTTTGGATACATTGTCCCAAGGAGTGTTCCTTCCACTGTGGCACATGACATCTTCCATGCAAACAGTTGCACAATTGTTGTGCTGACCTGTGTCAACATTTCCTTTGTTGGTGACGAATCCCTTCAACAATGGCCATGCCTGCTCACCTATGTCTCCTGCTGGATCATCTGTGCCATCCTTGCTAGTCACTGTACATGTGTTTTGAGTATGTAGGAATGCCTTCAGGGACAAATTGTCCCTTTTCAGCACTATGCATGTGTGTAATCATGGCCTACCACACACATGGTACTTGTTATGCTGGGTATTTGGGCACCTGACTCACAATTGTGGGCATTGTATCTGGTGGAATTGAACCCTGTTCCTTCCATGAGAGACAACACCTTGGTGGCTGGACCAGTACCTGGAAATTCCTATCAGTCCTGAGATGTGCGTGACAGTGTGTGTTCCCTTTGGCTATCTTAGTTTTGTATGCAGTTATATGACTATACAGTCTGTTGGCATGAAATCTGGGTGTGTATTGTGCTGCATCCGCCATGGGTGGGTATGCATGTGTTATATTTTCTCACACCCACATGTGGTGTGTCATGCAGTGTGTAAAAGACATCCATCCTCCTGGGAGTGGGACACTGATGGGAATCCTCTGCAAACACCCCGCATATGTCTGTCCACTGCTGGGAGTCCTCTGAACCCACCCCTCATAAGTCTGTCCACTGCTGGTAGTGATATGCACCCACCCCTCATATGTCTGTCCACTGCTGGGAGTCCTCTGCACCCACCCCTCCTATGTCTGTCCACTGCTAGTAGTGATATGCACCCACCCCTCATTTGTCTGTCCACTGCTGGGAGTCCTCTGCACCCACCCCTCATATGTCTGGAAGCTGCTGGTAGTGATATGCACCCACCCCTCATATGTCTGTCCACTGCTGGGAGTCCTCTGCACCCACCCCTCATATGTCTGTCCACTGCTGGTAGTGGTAAGCACCCACCCCTCATATGTCTGTCCACTGCTGGGAGTCCTCTGCACCCACCCCTCATATGTCTGTCCACTGCTGGGAGTCCTCTACACCCACCCCTCATATGTCTCGATGCTGCTGGTAGTGATATGCACCCCCCCTCATATGTCTGGACGCTGCTGGGAGTCCTCGGCACCCACCCCTCATATGTCTGGATGCTGCTGTTAGTGATATGCACCCACCCCTCATATGTCTGTCCATTGCTGGGAGTCCTCTGCACCCACCCCTCATATGTCTGGACGCTGCTGGTAGTGATATGCACCCACCCCCATATGTCTGTCCACTGCTGGGAGTCCTCTGCACCCACCCCTCATATGTCTGGATGCTGCTGGTAGTGATATGCACCCACCCCTCATATGTCTGTCCACTGCTGGGAGTCCTCTGCACCCACCCCTCATATGTCTGTCCACTGCTGGGAGTCCTCTGCACCCACCCCTCATATGTCTCTCCACTGCTGGTAGTGATATGCACCCACCCCTCATATGTCTGGGCACTGTTGGAAGTCCTCTGCACCCACCCCTCATATGTCTGTCCACTGCTGGGAGTCCTCTGCACCCACCCCTCATATGTCTGTCCACTGCTGGTAGTGATATGCACCCACCCCTCATATGTCTGGACACGGCTGGTAGTGATATGCACCCACCCCTCATATGTCTGTCCACTGCTGGGAGTCCTCTGCACCCACCCCTCATATGTCTGGACGCTGCTGGTAGTGATATGCACCCACCCCTCATATGTCTGTCCACAGCTGGGAGTCCTCTGCACCCACCCCTCATATGTCTGTACGCTGCTGGTAGTGATATGCACCCATCCCTCATATGTCTGTCCACTGCTGGGAGTCCTCTGCACCCACCCCTCATATGTCTGGACACTGCTGGTAGTGATATGCACCCACCCCTCAAATGTCTGGACACTGCTGGTAGTGATATGCACCCACCCCTCATATGTCTGGACGCTGCTGGTAGTGATATGCACCCACCTGCATATGTCTGTCCACTGCTGGGAGTCCTCTGCACCCACCCCTCATATGTCTGAACACTGCTGGTAGTGATATGCACCCACCCCTCATATGTCTGGACGCTGCTGGCAGTGATATGCACCCACCCTGACTATGTCTGTCCACTGCTGGGAGTCCTCTGCACCCACCCCTCATATGTCTGGACACTGCTGGTAGTGATATGCACCCACCCCTCATATGTCTGGACGCTGCTGGTAGTGATATGCACCCACCCCGCATATGTCTGTCCACTGCTGGGAGTCCTCTGCACCCACCCCTCATAGGTCTGGACACTGCTGGTAGTGATATGCACCCACCCCTCATAGGTCTGGACGCTGCTGGGAGTGATATGTACCCACCCCTCATATGTCTGGACGCTGCTGGTAGTGATATGCTCCCACCCCGCATATGTCTGTCCATTGCTGGGAGACCTCTGCACCCACCCCTCATATGTCGGGATGCTGCTGGGAGTCATATGCACCCACCCACGCACCCCCTTGGGGCTGTACACTGCTGGCCTGGACCTACACACACCAATATGAAGGTAACATGCTGGGCCAGTCCTCTAGGCCCACATTCCTGGCGTGTGTACGCATCCTATCCCAAATTTACTGCTGCCGTAATGGGGTACGTGTGGTATGCACCGTACCCACGCATTCATGCGTGGGTGCGGTCCGTACCTGAGTTGGCATAGTGCCGTAGGGGTACATGTGGTACGCACCGTACTCACGCATTCATGCGTGGGTACGGTCCGTACCTGAGTTGAAACGGTGCCATAGGGGTATGTGTGGTACGCACCGTACCACGCATTCATGCGTGGGTACGGTCCGTACCTGAGTTGGCATGGTGCTGTAGGGGTACATGTGGTACGTACCGTACTCACGCATTCATGCGTGGGTACGGTCTGTACCTGAGTTGTAATGGTGCCGTAGGGGTACGTGTGGTACGCACCATACCAACGCATTCATGCGTGGGTACGGTCCGTACCTGAGTTGGCATGGTGCCGTAGGGGTACGTGTGGTATGCTCCATAATCACGAATTCATGCATGGGTACGGTCTGTACCTGAGTTGTAATGGTGCCGTAGGGGTACATGTGGCACGCACTGTACTCACACATACATGCGTTGGTACAGTCCGTACCTGAGTTGTAATGGTTCCGTAGGGGTACGTGTGGTATGCACCGTACCCATACATGAATGCGTGGGTACGGTCTGTACCACTGTTGTAATGGTGCCATAGGGGTACGTGCGGTATGCACCGTACCCACGCATTCATGCATGGGTACGGTCCGTACCTGAGTTGTCATGGTGCCGTACGGGTACGTGTGGTACACACCGTACACGTCCAATTCCGTTGTTGCGGTACGCAGGGGTTGCTGGACAAGCCCCCCCAAGTGACCAGAGCCTGGTGGTAATGTATGGCCTACATATTATAAGTTTGGGTTTGTGTATGGGGTATGTTTCGTGCCCCTCATCCCCCCTGGCCACTGGGTGTTGTTCTCACCTTCTGCGGTGTGTGCGTTGGGTGCGGTGCACCAGGTCGTAGGCCAAGAGGACCGGGATGACACGTACGATGGGGTTCATGGCATGTACATCACGTAACGGGGCTCCGTTGCGTAGAGGTTCGCGTCGAACTCTGCTTTTCCGGCTGTGTTTGACTCCCATAAAAAAAGGGCCGTACGGAGTGACATAGGGACGAATCGTACTTGCTGGGCCAGAAACCGCTGCCTGAATACGTCCGGACGTCGTGTACAAGCTGTTCCAGATCAGAATCGTAGGTATTTTTTCCACGTACGGTCTTTTGTACGATTCGTACGGAAATAAGCTTTCTGTACGAATCGTACTTCCTAGGTTGTAGGGACTGTTTACCTGGTGCGAGTCGTATGGAGAAAACGCTCCGTTCGACGATTCGTAGGGCCTTTTTACAGGATCGGAATCGGCCCCCTAGTATGAGCATTGAGCTACTAGGCCTCCAACATATTATTAAACTGATATCAGGAAAACGTTTTAAAAAAATTAGCACAAACCAAATGGCTTAATCATCTACATACAAAATGGCTTATAAAACTGAAAAAAAGATGGTTGCACAAATGGCCACATGGTCAAACAACAAGCAAGGAAGCATGGCCACAACAAAGAGCACATGCAGGCTTTTGGCAAAAGCACACTTGCTTGCTACAAAAAATTGTCACCAGCCATATGGTCAAGCAACACCAACCAGTAAGGAGGCTTGGCCACAACAAACAATACATGCAGGCCTATGGCAAAAGCACACCGGTTAGCTACAGAAAATGGGCATCAGCCACATGGTCAAATAAAAACAACCAGCAAGGAGGCATAGCCATAACAAAGAACACATGCAGGACTATGGCAAAAACACACTGGCTGCCTACACAAAATGTCCCCCAGCCACATTGGTCACACAGCAACACCAACCAGCAAGGGGCCGTGGCCACAACAAAGAATACATGTAGGCCAATGGCAAAAGCACACTAGCTGGCTACAGAAAATGGCCGCCAGCCACATGGTCTAAAAAACAACAACCAGCAAGGAGGCATGACCACAACTAAGAACACATGCAAAAACATATGAAAAAGCACACTCACTGCCTACACAAAACTGGCCAGTGACTAGGCACCAAAAGCTGTTTTCACTAGCATGGCTGTGGATGAATCCTAGAAAAGTACATAGCATAAACCTAAATCTGTGTCCTTTGGTAGAAAAGGGCTACAAAGATTATTAAAAAAATATTTTAATATTTACTAAGAACAAATTTAATGATAAAATTGGGCTTTTAATAAATATTAAGGGCGATTAAATTTAAAATAATATCTTTAAATTTTTAAACCTCCTACTTATAGTTGATCTGCCAGTGTTTTACCTTGATGAGGAGTGAAAACTGCTCGAGTACAGGGACAATAGTCTGGGTGTGGGGTGGTGTTTTTCTCCCCTGGCAGGAAGAACAGTTGGGGTATACTATATAACCTAATTAACTTGTAAAAGCCTAATCCAAATAACTATTATTTTTCTTACATTCATTTTGGGATTCTATGACCTCAGCAATTCCATTTAAAAGTGTCTTTTAAAATATATGGGAAAACAGATCCTGCACTAGTTAACTCAAAAAGCACTAGCTGGCCACCAGCCACATGGAATAAAAATCAACAACCAGCAAGGAGGCATGACCATAAATAAGAACACATGCAGGCCTATGCCAAAAGCACA
Source organism: Triturus cristatus (assembly GCF_964204655.1). Taxonomy (NCBI): domain Eukaryota; kingdom Metazoa; phylum Chordata; class Amphibia; order Caudata; family Salamandridae; genus Triturus; species Triturus cristatus. Next base: position 850,066,922 of record NC_140588.1, on the reverse strand, counting down.
GTGGCTTACTACACAAAATGGTCACCAGCTACATGATCAAACAACAAGCAGGAAGCTTGGAAAATAAAGAACACATTGGGGCCTATAGACACTGACTATACAGAATGGCCCCTGGCCACATAGCCTGGGGAATAAAGACAAATAGCGGTGTATGGCTATCACACTCACACACTGGCCAGACAAAGGGGACATTTTAACAAAGGAGAAAACAGCATTAATTTAGCAATGCCAAATTCAAAAATTAACTGGGCAAAAAATATTTTAAACAGCACACATCCTCCAAAGGCATCAACAATATGTTTCCACCTATACAGACTTTGAATTTTTTTTTAAAAAAAGCATTAACCCCCCAAAAAACACATTTTGTTATTTCATCCAATGCCATCCATGACCTAAATGAGGTTTCAATTCAACACACACCACAGAAACAGTTGTTTCATGCATCCATGACTAGTAGTGGGCCTAGTGGTTGGAAGGCCCATTGGCCGACTAGGCCACATACTGAATTAAACGAATATAGCAAATTTATTAAAAAAAATATGGAAAACTGTACTGAGCTGTGCAACATTTTTCCTTAATAATATATATTCTTTTAATTACATGCATAAATATAACTAGGCCCTTACTGAAACTGCAGGCCACCCATCACAATACATTTTAACAATTGAGTAAACAAACAACACCCATATACAACAGTTTTTTAACTTACTTGTGATATAAAAAAAGAGTCCTCAAATCCAATGGTATATATGCAGCAAACAGAGTGATCCTTCCAGCTCCAAATCCAAATGAGAAGTGACCAGTATATGCACAGAACTGGACATGCTCAGCAAAACACATATTGTTAAAATTACAATGTTCTATTAAAAATAGGCATGTGTCTGTGATGATTGAGGACTATACAATGTACATACACTCATCATAATGTACAATAGCAAATTTACTGTGGATGATACGTTGACAAACATTGTGTCTCTCGTCTACCCACAGGGCCTGCTTGGGACACTGCAGGAACAGAACAATCCCGGGTCCAAATTCTGGTTGACCCTGAGCTCTCCAGTGTGGACGTCTCTCAGCCCTCATCGGATAAAGAGGACCAACCTGGCCCCTCCAGTGCGGGTCAGCATGCAGCACCAGCAGCTATAACGTCAGCAACCCCTACGACCACTCCTGCAACATCTGTCAACACCCTGATGACCACTACCCATATGGACACACCAAGGCAACCAAACACTGGGAGCACAGCAACACAGGGCACTCTGGAGTTGGCGGACAGCAACACCACTGTCAATAATGGAGGAGGCCCAGAATTATCTGTGCCTGCAACAACAGGTCCTGCTTGCGTGGGTAGGGGTGGTGGGAGGGGGAGTGGGGAGAGGTCACGTCATGCAGCTGGTGCTGCTGATCAAGCTGACCCACAGATGGGACACATTCTTGATGCATACCAGGAATGCACCGGAGACTTTGGCCAGGTAGTTGGGATCCTCAGGGACATGCAACAACAGCAACAACAGCAGGCAGCCCATTATTCTAAAATGGAACAACACATGGAAAGTATGGAATCAAACATGACCAAAATTGATGAACTGACTGCGGTGCAGAGGGACATACTAACCTACCTCCGCCAGATTGCTAACAAAATGACCCCATCTCCCTGTGTGCCCACTACATCGGTTGCCTCTACATCTGCAACTGCCACAGGGAGGGATGAAGACTTGGTGGAGAGTCTCCTGCACCATGGCAGACTGCACCTGAGGGTCCCCCCTCAAGCAGAGGTGGGGGTCGTCCGAAGAAGGACAAATGAGAGACCGATGGCTATGCATCCCCCACAGGAAGTGACAACCTGCTCCTGATATCCTCTATTGTGTGTGAAGCATTCACTTTGTTGACTGTGACTGAACTCTCCCACATGGGATGGAGGGTCTATGTTGGATCAATGCCTCAAATGACTGTGGGGCGCTAGTGAGCCCGCGGCGAGATGGCCGCACGTTAGTGCTGCTCTGCCGGTCGGGGCATTAATCCGCTAATTATCCTACACTTCTCCTGGCAATCTATGTTGGAGGGACAGTGCACTGGACACCGCCTTACCTGCTGAGCTGTTTGAGGTCTTTTCTTGGGCTGCCGCGAAGGAAGACGGCTCCGAACGACCGTCGCGGCTCGAGGGTCAAGATGGCGGCCGTCCGGACCTAGACCCGTTGCAGAGGTTCGTGAGCTGCAGCACTGTGACCGCTGGGCTGCATGCGGACCAGTGGCGGCGACTACCTGGGAGAAGTGCAGGCTGGCCGCTGTGTGGATAGGGCTGGTCCTGTGAGCGCTGATCGACATCAGGCTGTGGCGATGGACCGGGTTGCTATAGAGGACTGGCTGTAACTACTGCTGAGAGGGGCCTTGTCTGCGGTAGCGGCGTGCGAAGTTGTGGTGACCGGGTGCTCCATCGGCTCTGGCTGCGCAGTCGCGACGCATCTGGAGGTGCTGCTCTGCTTTGTAGAGATGGGTGCTGCCCGGCTGGGATCGGACGAGGTGTGGTGCAGGCGAGTTTGACCCGGCGGTGGCGGCGTGCGTCTGGACTGCTGAGGTCGCGAGGCGAGAGGAATTCTCTGCTGGAGCCGGCGGGGGCACGCTGTCCCTCCTCTGTACGCTTTCGGAGCATTGGCGGTTCTGTGCTGGGTGTTTTACATCTGGGCCGCCTCGTGCACCCGGCGACCACCTGTTTGGACTGCGAGGCCTGGAGGGGCGATGTTCTGGCAGCCTAGCGCTCAGTGGTAGCACTTGTCTCCGAGTGCGGCTGCGGCCTCTAACCCGCTTTCCCAACCTTCATAGTGGAGGGGGGGTGAAGATCTCCCCGTGAGTCGACTTCCCTCAGCTGTTGCAGGGATTCTGCTTTTGCACAGAACTATGCGCAGGAGACCAGGACCTCAGAGAATTGTGGTGTACCAGAAAATTCCCCTCAGAACCCAGAACCCCTTATCCGACTAGCTTAGTATCCCATTCGTTAGCCTAGATCTAGCTAGGCGGTCCCAATGTATAGACAAACCAGAACAAGCGACTTAGATATTTCTCAGGAGTGGTGGGAATCCGAAATACCTGTTCGTATCTATTTGTTAGTCCACAACATAATAATACAGACACGGTAAAGTTTAAAGAGTTTATTTTATAAACCTCGCGTCCTAAGATGCAGTACTTTGGCTAACACTAGCAGACTAACAGTACAGATCAGAACCATAAGCATTATTACAATACCATACAAAATGAAAGGAGCAATCATACTAATAATGACAGTGGTAGACAGCCACACTCCTTTCACTAGAATCTAATACATTATTATTATTAGACTATTAGAAGGTCTCTTAGGCTAACAGGGGGGACCCCATACCGTATAGATCAGCTTAGTAGAATCACATCAAAGGTTCAGCTCTCTCATGCATCAGCTCTTCTGTTCGAATGAATCTAAAACCAAACTGTTCTGCAATATTAAAGACGCTTGTCCTTCAGATATTGGCAGCTGTATGCATGATATGTCTAACAAGTGGTACGATCAATCTAAACACAACACTCTGTACCTTCTAGTGACCCAGACGCGTTCTTTGCATGATGTACAGACCAAGGGCACATTTCACAGTTAAGAATGTGAAACAACAGTTTGTTATCCTGTAAGGCAAAGTCGAGTCAGCATTTCTAAAATGAATAACACATAACAACAGTGTCGTGTGCAGCGCAGCAGAAACGACAAGCTTGCTTGCTAACAATGATCTCGTTTATGCTAACTTAGTGTTGTAAATAGGGCGTGGCTTAATCCATCCTACACCCCCCCATGATCGGAGCACGAACCAATAGGGATACACTTATCAAGAACGCAGACTTCAAGTGAATCAGAACGGAACCAAGGGCATGAACCATAAGTCCATATAAGGTAAGTGTAAAGTCCGAGAATAAAAAGAAAAAAAAATCAGTTTAAAAAACTTTCGTAGAAAATTAATAGCCCCGGATGCACCCTGGATGCACCCTGGAATGACAATGTCAATCAGTCAATCCATAAAGGTATAAGCACCGTAAGTTGCAACAGCTTCCAAGAGGAAATCATTGGAGCGTTCCGCAAAAGTATCCGCCATCCAATTTAACAAGGGAAAGGAACACACGTGTTCAGCAAGTATAGGAGCATCCAGCACCATGATAGGACAACTGTCAGTCTTCTCGATATAACTCCTTTCAAGGAATTCAATAGTCGCCTCTCCGATATCCCAGTTACCAAGGACTCCGTGTGCAGCACGCAAAGCCATAAACCCGACACCAGAACAATCAAATTCATGAGTCACTAAGGGACACATTAGTTCATCAAAATCCGGGTCAGGTGACGTCAAGTTTGACAGGCACAAGTCCAGAGCCCATTGGAAGGGACAATCTAGGCAATGAAAGACAGGTTGCACACACGTAAAAAAGGGAAACCGGAAAGACAATCCATACTTGACGCTTAATACCGCCAGTGGTAAGGTGCCGTAGTAATCAAGCATCCGGCTACGAAGATGGAGCAAGCGCAGCACGCTGTCTTGCAACTCCTGGTGTGCAGCCATATCGAAGTGCGCAAATCAACAAGAGGATCCCAGCCACCAAAGCGAGGAGCAAAGGCAACCCTCCGAAGACACTTGAAAAAACAGAATGTAAAAATGCGGGGATCACACCAAAAACAGTCTGGAAAGATGTCACGAGGCCCGAGCCCACAATTTAAAAAAAATGAACAAGGCCAGTCGTAGACGAAGCATTAAAGATAGTTTGAATCAAGGTTCCAAAATGGAGGGGGAGGTCGGTATTTAAAAGAGCTTGTACCTCAGTGCGTGTGTTCGCCACATTAAGAAGAAATGTTTCACGGGACGAAGTCAACGCAACCTCTTTTTTAGACAAAAGAGCCCTTATTCTGCTCATCCTATTGAACTCTGCGTTCAAGGTTGGAATCGCTGGCCAGATGGATATATCGAGTCGGCCTTGCGGGGGTGGGAAAAGGACGTTATTACAGCAAACTACTTTTTGCGAAACAGTGACTATGTAAGGAATACCCACTAGCATCCCACAGCAAGCTTCACTATTTAAAAGCAAATAACTTCCGTTGGCAAGCAGCTTAAAAGAAGACGTTATAACTGGCATTGGAATCCCCTTTAGGACACAAGCTAAATTAGGAGCGTGTATATTGCAAGCGCCATGTAATTGTATATGTCTACAAACCACAGAGTGATCAGGAGCGGAAGTGCATTCTTCACCTTTTAAGTAAGCCTCCTTGCCATCCCTTACGCATCTGTAAGTGAACGGAAGTGACCAAACTTCGTGCAGGAATGCATCACCAAGTTGTTCATATCTGCCAATGGCATAATGCTTCATGACCAAACTAAATTTGAACAAACTAAAAGGTAAAGTGACTAATCCATGGATAAGCCACACGGCTGAATTTAACTCCGCAACAGGAAAAGGTAAAGGCTCTAATTTTTCAATGTGCAGCAATGCGTAAGTCGCGTCTTTCATGGACATGAACTGCTTTTTTGCCGTTAAATTAAAAGGAAGGAACAATGATGAAATATTCATGTAATCCCAAGGGACTTTCCCTGCCTTTAACATTTGTAATGTCCATGCAAACTGCATAATTGAACGCAACTGATTTTGGCCATGATACAACACAGATACATCATCTTGTACAATGTCTACGACAGAAGAAACAATATTATCTAATGTATAAATTCTAGAAGACAAAGTATTAATACTATTATCTATCACAGCCAATACTTTTTCCATATTGGCCTGGTCAATAGCACACAGTCTAGAAGCAGCTTCAATTTGCGACAATTTCCAAATTTCATTGTAAATAGCATAAGCCCATAATTTAGACCTGCCATTTGCAGGACCCTTAATAAAATCATTCAAATCTTTTTTGTCATTTAATTGTGATAAATGAAGCTTAACTGAAGTTAACATGGAATGTTGCAGCCATGACTGACATAATTTACCTACAGAGTAGGTAGTCACCGTGTGTGAAGATGTGAAATGAGGGTCAACCCTAAGTTGTGTATACCCTGGAGCCAAATCCAGAAACCGACGTTGACAGGAATCTGAGCTTGTTTGCCATACCAACCAACCCTCAGGATTCAATGTTGAAATATTGAAGGTGCAATTGGAAACAAGGGACTGCAACATAGTAAGGGACAGATCTGAGTGATTTTCCCAACCAGGATAAGCACCCAGATCAGGGATCGAGGGGGAAAATAATTTTTTTGATATAGCCAATCCAAAACAGGTGGTCTGAAAAATAGACGAATTTAAAAATAAGATATGGTTTGGGATAAGACAGGCACGATGCAAAGCTTCTGTTCCTTGTACCTGCCACGGTTTAGTTCCCCAAACCGATTTAAGATCGATAGTAGCTTTCCATACATCATAACCTCCAATAGCCAATTCATCCATAAAGGATTTGGAATATAATAATTTTGTGTGTGTCAGTCTGACCTTGGAAGTGGGTTCTACCGCCACCTTAAAATAAAAAGAAGCAGGGTCTGACACACTAAAATCCGAAAAATATGTGAACTTTTTCAATAAAGTAGCAGAGCTGCCAGTCACAGGGACAGGACAATGTTCCCATTGAGTGAAATTAACAAAATTACGAAAAGTATTTGCTCTGTGTAGGAAATGTGTGCCATAATGTTGAAAACAAAATTGTTCATCGTAGTTTGCAGTATTTAAATACAGATCTTCAGCATCAAATGCAGCATAATATTTTAAATCAGAAAACAGTGCTTCTATTGCTTGTACATCCCAATCATCTGAGCGGATGTTTTGTTTAACTACATCACCTATAGAAACACGAAAAACAGTTGGCACATTAATAACTTCGGTGGGACCATGAATTTGAAAGTTCACTGCATCCCAAGCAATCCCATCACATACAGGCCAGGCGGTGATGTTCACAAACGTCTGGTCTCTTTTCATGATGTGTGATGAGGAATGGGGGGCCAAAGTTCCATCAATTAATTGAATTGTAGAACGCTCATTCAGGTAGTGTCCATTGATAAGTCTAAAAAACACTACCACAAAGCCAATTGTCATGAATAAAAAAAATACAAATCAGCACCAACCAGATGTAAGTCCAAGGTGCAACCAAAAAATGTCTCTTGAACCAGGCAAAAAATATAGAAATTTTGGAAGGGGCAGTGGAAGTCAATGATTCAGTTTCAAAGGAAGAATGGGACTGGGTAAGTGTTGTTGTATGTAATAGGGGCAAAGCGACTTCTGCAGGATAAGCATACTCAGGATCATCAGGCAAACCACCAGCAGTAGGTGGCACAGGCTGATCAGAAACTGTAAGCATCTAAATGGAAACCTCAGGCACGATGATAGAGGGTGGCATCACAACAGAGTTTCTCAGCAACGAAGGGCAGGAAACTGAAGGTGCCATGCTATGGAGAATCAGCCACCCTGTGTAGCTTGACATTTTCAATTGAAATGTACCTGTTACCCTTGCGTCCAGGAAGTGGGGGTAAAACAACTGTACGAGTACCCAATACTCCAAGCACCGGGACTGGTGCACGATAAGAGGGGCCAAACTCCTTCTTGTTCTCCACCTTCTCACGGACCAGGTCACCAACTCGAGGCAGCCAGCCGACTACCGGAATCAGGAGCGCTTCTTCAGATGTAGAGGGCACGTGTTCCTTCGCCAGAGTGTCTCTTGCTTCTTGTAGATTCTGCAATACAGCACAGTGGTCATCTAGGTCAAAAGGCGCGGCAGCCGCCGCCATGTCTAGACCATCAAGGTCCGGAACAAACATTCTCACTCCAAAGAGCATCATGTACGGGGTCCGCCCACCCAGAGACCTTCTAGGGAGGTTATTAAGTGCACGTTGGATGTCATACAAGTGGGCAAGCCAGTTCCGGCCTGTACCTAACACCTTGGCTGTCAACGATTGCTTTAGGTCACGGTTCATCCGTTCCACAACACTATTGCCCTCAGGCCGGTATGGAGACGAAAATTTGACTTGGACCCCCAAACTTCTCATTGCATCTTTGTACGCCTTAGAGGCAAACGCCGGGCCCTGATCAGAATGAAGGGTACCACACGCAAAACTCCCTATAAAGACACGCAATGCTTTGATGACAGTCCTGGCATCAGCACTCCTTTGTGGCCACACCCACAGAAAACGTGTGCACGAATCCACTGCAACCAAGATGTACTTCTACGCAGTATCAGAGGTAAAAGGACCGCAGTGATCTAAATAAACACACGCAAGCGGTTGATTAGATATATGCAGCTGCGTTGGAGGTGGACGCGCAACAGAAGAAGGTTTAATCTGCTGGCAAATGTCACAACTAAGTACATAAGCCCGCGCTTGTTTATACAATCCGTACCACCAGTAACGTTGCTGTAAAAGAGACACAGTTGCTGACACTCCAGCATGCGCAGACGCAACACCTTCGTGGGCAACCGTTATCAAATTTGGTCTGCAGTCCACGTTGGGAATCAATCTATCACCAACGTCGTTAATCCTCACTAACGGGACGTTATCAGGACTTAAGTGATAATGGTATCGAGAAGGGAAACCTCTAGGGAAGTTCGTCCCTGTCTCAGAAGCAGCAATAGCTGCTAAGATGTCATCATCTATCTTAGATTTTGATCTTGTAACTGCTGCTACTAAATATGTCGCCACTGCTGTTTTAGCTGCCTCGTCAGCCAAACTGTTACCGACAGCATGGACACCAACTCGTTGGTGACCAAGAGTGTGAATTACATTCACAAGTGGCAGACTCCCTTTAAGTTCTGCCACTCGAGCCCAAAGCGTTTTATGCTTCACTGTGCCACCTTTGGAATCACGAAAACCATTCATAATGCAAAAAAGCAAATTGTCGTTGTAAGATTGAACACAATAGTAACAATCACTCACTATAAGAGTAGTGACCCTGTAATCAGCAAACTCAAGTGCAAGCACTAGAGCACGAAGCTCCGCCAACTGCGCGGTACAATCACCCAATGACTGCGTATGCACTGCATCAGATTGGAACTCTCCATTTACGAAAGTACCGACTACAATTGCGCAAGCCGCTGAATAAGCATGCCTTGATCCAGTTGCGGGTTGCGCCGACCCGTCAGTGTATATGACACAATGGTATTCCTCGATAGGGCGCAATGACAGAGAAGCAGGATGAACGAATTCATACTCCAAACTCTCTTGAGTCTGCAACTCCGCGTCAAAGATGTATTCGACGTCAGGCGAAGCTAAGGAGGTCGCCCATTGTATCCACCTTGGATGCAAAGCCTTAGAATTCGGTACACTAGCTTTAAAGACTGCTTTGAGTGCAGGAAACGGTGTTACCACCAGCATGCGCTTTCCTTGTGATAGCGCTGGTTCTTTCAGGATCACCATCTGAACTGCCGTTAAGACTTTTTCAACAGTGGAAAATCGCAGCTCAGCCGAAGTGTACAGATGAGATTTGTAAGCAATGGAGACTGTGTCGCCCTCATTGAACGTTAAGTACGTGAAACCTTCCGCCCCTGGAACAATTCTACTGACCAGGTTGGTGTGGTTGTCACGAGTTTTTAGATATTTAGCTGTAAGAAGATCAGTTTGCAAAGTATACAATGCCAATGAGTGCTCTGGCAGCCAGCAAGATCTGGTTAAAGTAGGTTGTATCAAGGCATAAAGCGTCTTGATACGCTGGGCATAATCAGGAATGTAGGATCGACCGAAATTCAGAAAACCCAGCAGGGATTGTAGTTTTTTCAGTGTCGTAGGGATACAAAGGCGTGCTCATTTCTCAAGGAATTGCGGTGCCAAGCCACGACCCTCATTATTGAGTTCGCTCCCCACTCAATAATGTGGGACTTCTTAAAGTTAAACTTGTAACTGAAGTCTGCAAACATAGTCACTGTGTTATCCACACGAGCAAGGTGTGGAAGCAACTCGTCGTCCGTCAGATAGATGTCATCAACATACGAGTATGCCTCCGGGTCTACCATCTCTAAGACAGAGACCACGCGAGCGGCAAAAACTCCAGGGCTGTTTTTATAGCCCATCGGGAGCCGTTTGAACAATTTTTGTTTGCCACCCGAGGTGAATGCTGTCTCCTCATAACTAAGAGGGGCCAGGTTATGGCAATAAAAGCCATTTGATAAGTCGAGCGTAGTTTTGAAACGTTTTCTCACAAGACTATCGACGAGAGCCGAACTATGAGTATTTTGCACCGCACACGTCCGGTAATGCGAGTTTAAATGCCGGTAATCCAAAACTAGGCGGTACGACCCGTCAGGCTTCGTCACAGTGAATAAAGGATTATTCATGGGTGACATACATGTCTCAATTACTCCTTGATATTCTAATTGTTCAAGGATAGACGCGACGTGAGATCTTGCCTCGCGACGCATGGGATATTGGGGTTGAGGCTGGGGATCGGATCTCAATGGAATCTCGTGATTGGGAGAACATTTATCCCAGCCAACCTGATTACGATATAACGCAGGTGCAAGCACCTGTGCCCACTCCCCGGCTAACCTAGTAGACTCATCCGTGGGCACTGCGTGCCCAAAGGAAGGAAGTATAACTTCCTCTCCCCTTGGGGCGTCCAAAATGAAAGCCGGAGGCCAATCTTTCTCCGCCAAAAGGACATCATAGGTGGTGGTAAGATTATCCCAAAAAACCACTTTAATTTTGCGTTGTATGTCACCCTCAATATTAAGGACTATATCAAATAATCTTTCTGGGGGGGCTACGCGAGTATCAGCAGTTTCGACTGTCACATAAATGTCAGTTGCTGTCGCCTCCAGAAATGGACGCAATGCTTCCCGCACTACTGTAACCTCCGCCGCGCTGTCTAGCAGCGTTAGTGCCCATGTCAGGTTCCGAAGCTGTGTCCTGACCATCTGAGGCATATCTCGCTGAGATAGCAGCAACTTTCTTTTTCTGAAACGGTGGATGTTGTCTGGCAGTGTCTTCCTGCTTGCCTTTACCGTCAGTCTGGCGGGGCTGGTCTCGACCTTGAGTGCCCCGTCTTCTCCCACGCTCTCCACCACCAGAGTGCGAAGTCGATGTTTCCTGTGAAGAACGAGGAGAGCGTTGTTCAGAAACCTGAAATCTATCAGGTGACTTAATACGAGTACGATCGCGCAAATCATAAGTGCGTTCACTATACGACTGTACGGGTGAGGCAGGACGAGAAACCTGTTTCTGTTGCTGCTTCTCCTGTTTTTTGGCTCGCCAACTCTGTTTAGGAAAGTTGGGCTTTTCGTCTTTTGTAGACGAACTCACCTTAGTTTGCTGCACTACATCAGGAATTTTGATGGTGGGTTTCACGCCTAAGGCACTACGTCCAACCATCCTATAGGCTTTCGCAATCATTTTTGCGAACTCCCTGGGTTTATCGGCATCAGCCACAAGTTCCAGCATATTACCAACTTGGAACTGCATGGCATCTCCTTTGAGGTTGCCCATTACCATGGAACAAACCACATCGAAACTGTCGACAAGCCTTAATCCTAACTCAATAGCTGCCTCCGCACCATGACTTTCTTGAACTTTCTTGATGACGGAGGGTAGTACAGACATAGACGGAGTGCCGTAGCACTTCGAATAGGTCGCAGCAAAGACCTTGCCCCAATTGTCACAATCAACAAGTTCAGGGACCAGGTCCTTCGGCAAAGTAATGGTGAGTATCCTGTATTTATCCACAGGTGTAGTGTTTGGAAACACGGCTTCTAATTGATAAAATTTTTCCGCAAGCCAGTAAGGAAATTGATCCTTACTGAGGGGGCGCTTGCCGACAACCGCATTAACCATAACAGGGCTAATCACCACCGCGTGATGGTGATCCGTCCCGTGCCCAGCAACTGCAGGTGCTCCCACCTGAACTGTGCGTGACACATACTGCACTAAAGCCCTATGGACCGTAATCGGGGCTGTGTGTAGCGTTCGTAAATCACCCACTCCCACCATCAGGTAGCGTGGGTGTGGAGTATATCCAGCCAGTACCGGCCAAGTGGCCCCTGCAATTGACAACAGGCCCATTCTCGCCGATACGACCTCATGGGGGAGGGCGCCATTAAACCAAATTGTATGCTGCCAGGCAGAAATAGGAATTTCTAGTTTCCTATATGGGGCTTAAACCGCAGGCACAGGCATGGCTGTATATTCGTGGAACAAATTATCGTCTGTATCCACCTCCTCAAAGGTCACCCATGAGTAAAACAACACATAAGGGTAGGTGACATCAGCACTGACCACAAAGACCACGGCCATCCTGTCATCAGGTACCCCATAAGCCCTCAAATGAGCGCGCAGAGGAACCCTACTATGAGCGGGAATATTAACCGCCATAAGGACACCCTATAAAGTAACAACGATATTTACAGTAGCACTTGGGCTCAAAAATTGTAACCTTTTTAATTTTCAAGCTTGTTAGAACCTTTAGTCAAAACCTAGGTAGGTTAAACCGTCACTCTTGTTTTCCGGAAACGAGAGTGAGGGTAGTTGTGGACTAAACGCAAGTACTACTAAAGCGTCTCAGATCTTAAGACCAAACGTTAGGTGCGCCATGTTGCAGGGATTCTACTTTTGCACAGAACTATGCGCAGGAGACCAGGACCTCAGAGAATTGTGGTGTACCAGAAAATTCCCCTCAGAACCCAGAACCCCTTATCCGACTAGCTTAGTATCCCATTCGTTAGCCTAGATCTAGCTAGGCGGTCCCAATGTATAGACAAACCAGAACAAGCGACTTAGATATTTCTCAGGAGTGGTGGGAATCCGAAATACCTGTTTGTATCTATTTGTTAGTCCACAACATAATAATACAGACACGGTAAAGTTTAAAGAGTTTTTTTTATAAACCTCGCGTCCTAAGATGCAGTACTTTGGCTAACACTAGCAGACTAACAGTACAGATCAGAACCATAAGCATTATTACAATACCATACAAAATGAAAGGAGCAATCATACTAATAATGACAGTGGTAGACAGCCACACTCCTTTCACTAGAATCTAATACATTATTATTATTAGACTATTAGAAGGTCTCTTAGGCTAACAGGGGGGACCCCATACCGTATAGATCAGCTTAGTAGAATCACATCAAAGGATCAGCTCTCTCATGCATCAGCTCTTCTGTTCGAATGAATCTAAAACCAAACTGTTCTGCAATATTAAAGACGCTTGTCCTTCAGATATTGGCAGCTGTATGCATGATATGTCTAACAAGTGGTACGATCAATCTAAACACAACACTCTGTACCTTCTAGTGACCCAGACGCGTTCTTTGCATGATGTACAGACCAAGGGCACATTTCACGGTTAAGAATGTGAAACAACAGTTTGTTATCCTGTAAGGCAAAGTCGAGTCAGCATTTCTAAAATGAATAACACATAACAACAGTGTCGTGTGCAGCGCAGCAGAAACGACAAGCTTGCTTGCTAACAATGATCTTGTTTATGCTAACTTAGTGTTGTAAATAGGGCGTGGCTTAATCCATCCTACACAGTGTTTTAAGCAATCTCAATTGCAGCTACTGGACAGTTGGTGACTTGTGTGGAGCGCGCCTCATTGGGCCTCTGCCTGATGGTGATGGAGTCCTCTCATTTGGTGGAGAGTTGACTGCCCAGCCCCTGAAAGTGCAAACACACGTGGCCGATACTGTGCAGAGGGAGTTTGGGGCACTGCGGATGGACTATCAACACTGCGGTGCTGGGTTGTGGTATTGACATGCCCACGCCGCGTCTGCTGGCCGGCTGCTCTGTGGTGTGTTCTGGTGGGGGCGCGGCCATTCTACTGTGGGGTGCCGGTTTCTGACATAGCTGTACTACAATTGCTGGATCACTGGATACTGGGCTGCAGGGATTCTGGCTGCGGTTCTGGGCCGGTATCTGGCAGTGGCATGATGGGTAAGCCTGATAAGCATTTGCAGTCCACGCTCTCCTTTGAATCTAAGCGTTCGAAGAAAACGCACTCACAAGCAACGACTGAGACTGAATTGTATGTGGCCTCTGGCAGTAATACCAAGTTGGAAAACTTGATGCTGGCAATGCAGCAAAGTCTCCAAACTATAGACGGTAAAATAGATAATCTCAATCTGCGCATAGACAACATGTCTGCGAAACTGGATAGGCATGGAGCCCGCCTAACAGAGGATGAGCAGCGCATTTCGGACGCTGAGGAGAAGGTGGAACACATCACGAAATCCTGCCTGGAAGTGGGGAAATCCTGGAGGTTATCAAGGCTAAAAATGAGGATTTGGAGGCGAGATCGCGCCGCAACAACCTGCGCATTACGGGCGTGCCCGAATCGACCAACACGGGTAAATTGGAGCTCTATGTGGAAAATATGCTTAAGACTATGTTGGGGGTGAAACGTTTTTCCAATGTGTTGGTGGTGGAGAGAGCGCACCGGTCCCTTGCTCCAAGCCCTGTCCCGGGGGCGCCTCCACGCCCGATTATTGCGCAACTTCTTAATTACCGCGACAGGGATGTAGCCCTCCGCCTCGCGAGGGAGATGGGCACTACTACTTACCAGGGGCTGGAGGTGGCGTTGTTCCCGGACTTCACGGTGGCGGTACAGCAGGCCCGTCGTGAGTTTCTGTCAGTGGAGAAAAAACTGCAGGACATGAAAATTCCATATGCCATGCTTTATCCTGCACGACTCAAGGTACTGAGTGGGAGTAAACCGCGCATTTGCACAACCCCGAAGGAGGCTACGCAGTTTGTTAAACAACGGGAGCGGCGCAATAAAGCTGAACAGGCGGGGGATGATGCTGATACTGATGACTAGAGCTCCATTGAAACTGTACTGTGTCATGTTACTTCATGAGAGGGGTGGGGTGGGCCATGTTGAGTTTGTTGAAACGACTTGAACTGTTTATGACCATGCCTGTGTTGTTCCACTGGTGGTAATGTCTGCCATATCACTGTACATGCTCATGAAGTTATAGGTTCGTCAAGTGATGTAAGTTGGGTGGCATGGGACAATATGATAGAGTCTGGTCGGTTTGCCGGTGTGCCATGTTTGTTTGTCCTTCTTATTTCGGCGCTCATGGGTGAGACCGTGATATCTTACTGGACTATGGCTGTGTGTTCTGCTGCGCTGTCTTGGTTGATAGCTGTGGATCTGTACTTGGGCGCATAATCTCTACTTTGATATCCCGGGTCTTCTGTTGGATATTTTAGATTGGGACGTTCGACAAATAGATATGCTGGGGGAATAATAGACTGGCACCGACCCCCCCAGGTATCTACATGGGGGTTGTTGGGTAGCTGGTGTTCCCCCTGAGGGTATAACCCACACATTTTCTAACGGGGATGGTAGGTGGTGAGTGGGCTTCCTACTCACGGAGGGGCGGGTGGATGATTTCGTTGGGGATTTCGTTTGTTTTGGGGTACCTTGGCATGATTGGGATGCTTAAGTGGGTGGGGGGCTTAGTTGAGGGTCGCTACCGCATGCTCGTGGTGCTGGGGTGGCTGGGGTGTTTTCTTGCAGGGGTGTTTGTATGTGCAGCTGTGAAATTCAGGATACACTACTGTTGCTTTGTAATCATTTGTGCCACATGGTATGATACCACTGTTTCCTGTAATATCTCAGCAGAAGTAAGTGGTGGCAGGGATCGGGGAGCTTAATTGGGTCACTTGGAATGTCAGAGGTCTAAACAATCCGAAAAAACTAGGCAGGTCTTGGCGTATCTGGATCGCCGTAATGTACATGTTGCGTTGTTGCAGGAGACTCATCTCAGTGGGCATGCTGCGTCCACTGTGGCCAGAAGATGGGCTGGTGCACGTTTTGCCTCTACATATTCCACGCATGCAAGGGGAGTGATAGTGCTAGTTAAAAACAGTATCTCCTTTGTTAGTAGCCATGGAGATATAGAAAGTAATGGTCGATATGTCATAGTGCAAGTTAAGCTGTGTGGTGTCTTGATGACGATAGTGTTTATGAGCCAAATGTAGATGATCCAGAGTTTTTTAAGTTGCTATGGAACAAATTACATAGGTTATCGCCTTCTGCCATTATATGCGTGGGGGATTTTAATGTTGTGTTGCATCAGGCGATGGATAGACACTCTTCTGTGAATCCTGTTCCTAAAAAAGCTGCGCAGGCGGTTCATGATGGTATACATGATCTCTTTCTCGCGGATGTTTGGAGATTGTGCTCCCCTGGTGTGCGGGAGGGAACATGCTACTCCTATACTCATAATACTTGGTCACGATTGGATTATTGGCTCACCACCAATGACATTAATGCATGGACCTCCCGGGTGGTGCATTTATCACGAACATTATCTGATCACGCACCGGTCCTGCTCACTATGAAGATCCCTACATACACTTCAGCCCCATTTCAATGGAGACTACAACCCTCGGCATTACTAGATCCAGTCTTTAGAGAAGGGGTTTGCGATGCCATAGAACACTTTTTTACTGCCAATGTGGGTTCGGTGCAGAGTCACTGTACTTTATGGGAAGCATTCAAAGTGACTATTCGTGGGGCATGTATCGGCTTGCAGGCAGGAGTGCTCAAGTCTCTGCGTGACTCAATGGGAAAGATTGAGCGAGGACTGGTGAGCTTGGAACGGCGCTAAGCAGACGCGCCAGATAATGTTACGTTGGCGGCCATACGTTCGCGGGTTACTGAATATAATGATTTGGCGGAACAGGAGGTGCGGTATCTGTCACGGTGCTCTAAAGCTAGGTACTATGGTGAGGGTGGCAGGCCTGGGTGTGCGTTGGCTGCTAAGCTTACAGAGCCTTGGGCAAGGCATTATACAGTGCAGGTGATCACGGAGGGAGACACATCGTACTCTGACACTGCTGGTATTCTTGGTCAGTTTGTCACGCATTACAGAAACATATATGGGAGTAAGTCCACAGCTGGAGAAGATTAAATAGCACAATATTCTAAGACGTAGCTTTGGTCTGGCTGTCAAAGGGACAACAGGATTTCCTTATGCATCCGCTAACGGCTGAGGAACTTAGGGACGCCATTAAAAGCCTGCCTTGCGGTAAAGCAACGGGCACTGACCGTCTCCCAGCGGAGTTCTATAAAGAATACATGGATGTTTTGCTACCTCCTTTAGCGGGCATGTATGATGAGGCCTTTGAGCAACAGAGGCTTCCTGCCACACTCAGGGAGGCCTTAATTGTCACCTTATTAAAACCAGGTAAGCCGCCTGATCGGTGTGAATCATAGAGGCCATTGTCGCTTTTGAATACTGATGTAAAGGTTCTGGCTAAAGTTTTGGTGACTCGGTTGCGTTTGTTGCTGCCAGTGATGGTGCTGCCAGATCAGTCAGGGTTTGTCCCCACCCGTTCTACGGCGCAAAATCTACGTACACTGTTTGCTGTAATGCATCTTTTAAATCCTAAACTACCAGCTGCTGCGGTCCTACCGGATGCCGCAAAGGCGTTTGATTCCATTGCCTGGATTTATATGTTTGCGGTGTTGAATCGAATGGGTGTCCCATATTTTTTCACCAATTGGATTAGATTGCTTTACACGGACCCGGTAGCCCGAGTCCGTGTGAATGGCCATACATATGACGCCTTTCCAATCAACAGGGGCACTCGGCAGGGCTGCCCGTTGTCGCCCCTGTTATTCGCGGTGGTTCTGGAACCTCTGGCCTGTGTGTTGCGACAGAGGCATGCGGGTATGGCACTGCGTTTCTTGCAACGTCCGTTAGCGATATCCATGTACGCGGATGATATGGTCTTATATGTGAGGGAGCCAGCACAGCATTTAGAACAAGTGATTCGTGAATATATCCGATTTGAGTGGTATTCTAGCCTAGCCATAAATTGGGACAAGTCCATAGTATTTTCGCTTACAGAATGCACTGAGTGCTTTGCTCTTAATTATCCCCTGGAGTGGACTTCTGACTCTGTTAAGTACCTGGGAGTTTGGATTCACAGGGATCAGCAAGAAGTTATAAGGTCCAATTATGGTACAGCAATATCTAAACTTGAAGATCAGGTAGCTCGGTGGATAAGGCTACCCTTGACATTCGCTGACCGGGTCACATTGATAAAAACGGTGGTGCTGCCAAAATGTTTGTATTTGTTTGTAAATGTACCTATTATTCTGACGCAGCACTTCTTTGCACAGTTACGGTCATTGCTGATCACGCTCGCAAGGGGGGGGTAAGAAACCACGAGTGAGCTGTGAGACCTTAACGAAACCTTACGGGCTGGGTGGTTCTACAGAACCTGACATGCACTTATACTATCTATGTGCACAGGCGCAATACGCCTATTATTGGCAAAATGCGCTGCCATTTATGCCGCATGTTGCGGTTGAAGCTGGGGCTGTGCACCCGATACCTTTAAAAGCAATGATTGTGAATACGCATACGGTGTTTGAATGGGATGAGATAGATACAGTACAATGTACAGCCCACGCATGGCAATCTTTGGGGAAGCGCACTCAACGCCTTCCGCTTTATGCACCAGCTATGCCGCTACTGCATCATTCGCACTTTCTGTGACGGGTGAGACTGGGACCCTCAGGGACTTGCATAATGCTGGAATGCGTAATATGTGGGAGGTATTTCCAGATGGGACATTTATCACATTGCAGGCCTTCTTAAAGGATGCGGTGAATGTCACGATGTTGACGTTTGTGTATGCAAGGCTGCGATCTGCCATCGGAAATTTATGGCAATGTCTATGCAATTGGCTAAACATAGAGTTGCGTTGCATTGGGATGGACGGCCGGCCCCTAAGCTGGCGCTGTGGTTGCATGATCTCGCCTACTGTCGTGACCAACTCACCTGTTATGCAGAGGAGCTCCTAAGTGCTTCTAGACCACGTGATGTGTGGGGTCCATTTACGGCCTACATGTTAACTCATACTACTGCCTGACAATTTTCACTATGTACACAATGTTGATATTGATGGATTGTGCTGACTTTCTGTTCTTGTATCGCAACCAGTATATGCCCGGTCTGTTAGAATCATTGTCATTTGTGTGGCACGGATTGTATTCATGCTGAACAGCTGTATTGCTCTTTTTTTCTGTTTGAAAATGCATAAATAAAATTTAAAAAAATAAAATAAAATAATGACTCAAATGACTGTGGACTTGGCTCAGAAAATGTCATCTACTACCACTACCATTTTCTCCGTGAACTTTGGACTTCAAAGATTTGTACAGAACTATCCCTTACTTGTCAAATTTCACACATGCAGTGCAATAAATTTATTTTCACACAATACTTGCTTCCGTCGTGAATGAAACACTATTGTTCACATAGAAATTATGATGAAAACAAATTGAAATTGACAGAAAAACAAGTACAGGAATTTAACTACTTTTTTTGTGAGCAAATGTAACCTTACACATATGTGAGATACATACAACAAGGTCAACACAACACACATAGGACATGGCATAGATCCTCAAGCAACATTTGAATGCACAAACAATAATCATTGTCAGATAAGCTGAACATCATTTCACATATACAGTATGTAAATGAATGTTGGATATGTGGAAACAGACAAGGCACGCCTCAATGTGGAGCACAGGTTTATTCCACAGGCACAAACTGTTGCCTTCACACCAAATGCAGGCACATAACACTGTGACAATAAGCACAAAGTAACAAAGATTTCAAAATATGTCTGAAGTGAGTCTGTGGCACAGATTTCTGATCCAAAGAAAACTTCCAATCTGTTACTGCATTGTGGGTCTGGGAGGTCACATTTATCCATACAACAGCCAAATGACGCTGTGAAGGAGAAACATAGAACAGTCTTGAAATCACTAATTATTTTCATACATCTCCAAGAGACATTTCACATTTACAATTTAGAACATGTGAACACTAGCTAGGAGTCATGTCAACACTGTACTGGTGGCCATACTAACTTAAGAGACACTAAACAATTCTAAGGATCATGTTAAGTAGAAAACACTCACACAAACATATTGTACATTAGACACATATAATGGTTTCAAAGTGCTTTGTCATCTCATCATTGCATACTTACACTCATGAGAAAAAGTTGTTAGTGAGCTGTCTCTTACCATCCTTCTCCTCCTCTTCATCACTGGCAATGTGTTCCAGTACAGGATCCTCCCCTGCTGGAGGCTTCTGCTTACAAACATCTTGTATGAGAGGTATCTCATTCCTCACTGTCAGGTTGTTGGGCATGCAACACACAATGATGATCTTACACACGTTCGAGGGTTCATATTGGAGTGCTCCTCCTGTACAGTCCAGGCAACGGAATCTTGTTTTCAGTAGGCCAAATGTCCGCTCAACCACTCGCCTGGTCCACCCATGTGAATTATTGAAACGAACCTTAGCAGGGGTGCCAGGGTTCTGGAGTGGTATCAGCAACCACGGCTTGTTAGGGTATCCAGAGTTTCCTAAATTGAACACAGAAAATAGTGCAATTGCCTGAAAAGAGGGTACAACCTGACATACAGGCAACACACAACAGAAACAGACAACATTACCCACCAACAAGCCAGGCATGCATATTTTGTAGCTGAGACATCATATGTGGGATCCTACTATTTCTCATTATGTAGGCATTGTGTGCTGATTCCGGAAAATATGCACAGACATGGGAGATCATCATGTCAGGCAGAGATACCATCAGGGCATTTATGGAGTGGTAATGCTTGCGATTCCTGTATGTTTGTTCATTGGCTTGTGGTGGGATCAAAGCCACATGTGTACCATCAATGGAGCCAATGACATGTGGCAATTGGCCCAAAGAATAAAACTTACTCTTGATGTCAGCAAACTGTCCTGGTGTTGATAACTTGATGTAGAGATTAAGACAATGTAAAAATGCTTCACACACATCATGAAGCACATGGCTGAACATTGTCTGTGACATCCCACCAGCAGTAGCCACAGTATACTGGAAGGATCCTGTGGCAAAGAAATGAGGGGCAGCATCACCTTCACATTGGGGGTCAGCACAAAGGGATATGTGCGTCCAGGTTGCAAATGTGGGGACAACTCGTCTGCCAATTCCACAATGAGTGGCTTGGTGAAGCAGTATCCTCTGATACTATCCCCTTCTTCCAGGGTCTGGAGGTCAGGGAAGGGACTGTAGACAGCTGGTCCCCTGTGGTACCTAGGTTACAAGTGAAAACATATTTTAGGACACTTTCCAATGTAGTAATCTACATGAAATTACACACACATACAAATTTAAATAAAGACACAATGAAATCAGATTTCTAAGGTTGAGCCTAGCCACAGAGCACAGCTATGTGACCCTTACCAGATATGTCAAGTTAATATGGCTTGTTAAATATTACAGTGCTGTACTGTGACTACTCACTGGTGTTTGTCACTGTCCATGTGATCAAACATCACATACTCAACACACACCTAATAAAGTATCAAGGACAGACGTTTGTAACAACTATCACATGGTTGAAAGGTACACAGACATGGATCATGTAATGCCACCTAGGTGGGACCCTAGATATAGACAGTGTGTCACCATGCACACCACTGTCACAGTGTGGACACTGGCATGATGTTATGTCTGACATGCATGTACTATCACATACCAAAAAATCTAAGAATGTGTTGGACATTTATATTTGAAAAGCAACCATGTATGCCTGTGACACAAAGACACAACAGCAACTCACATGGCAAAAACAACAATGAAGTGTCTGCATTGTGCAAGTCTCAGATACTGTTGATGTAATCACAATACCTCAACACAATGCACTTTATAACACACAGTCCAACAAAGCAGTGATTATGGTGGACATAACCTGTGTTAAGACAATGTTCCCCTGGGACTGTGTCCAAGCCTAAGAGGGTAATCTGTGAAGTGCTCACTCACAGTTATGATGTTGCTCACAAACAATGTTTAGTGTGCTCATCAAGCATGGCTCATCTTGGGAGTGTGAGCAATTAAGCTCTATTTCCAATGTGACATGTCAATCACTGTACCCACACATGTAATGCACCAGAACATCAAGATTTGCTATACTGTCTGCCCTGCTGAGTGATTAGTGTAGGGCACCTGAGCCTCACCCGAAATGTGTGGTTCTCATCTTTTGGCTGTTTACTGTAATGGTGAACGACGCGGGTGAGTATTGAATGGGAGCGTTATCCGCATCTGAACTGAGCCTGGGAGCATCCTTTGGCTGTTTACTGCAATGGTGATTGACGCGGCTGAGCATTCAAAGGACGCGTCATAAGCATTCGAGCCAAACTCACACATTGGCTGTTGGTCGTCATAGTAACAGATACGCGTTTCGCTTCGCGTACTAATCGTATGCAATCTGAATCGGTTAGCTCACAACACCAATGTATCAAACTCAATAGTGTTAGGATGCATATATTTCGAACGTCGCTGTAGGTGTTGCCGATGCGTACAATGTTATGGATTGGACAAATTCGGATAATGCAAACGACTCGGACCTATTGCTTTGGACGCATGGAACAGGATCCGCCTATGCTGCACAGATATAAGTCTGTCTGATCCCAAGAGACTTCACTTGCCTGCACTACATGCACATTAACTGCATTTCAAGATCTCTCTGCTGCTGTCTCTGCATCCTATGGGAGCTACAATGGCACATACTGTGGAGAGGGCACCTGTTTTCACAGAGGAGAGCCAGGCCCTGCTGGACAGCCTCCTTCCACAGTACAGCAAGCTGTATGGCAAATCAGGGGAGCAGGAGAGTGTTGATTAAACTTCTTTTTTGGCCATGTGTTAAAACATGCAATACTAGCATTGGGATCCCCAAGGTCAAGCATGCAAACATAGTTAATGTAAATCTTACAATGTGTATATTTAGGTTCTTCTGGACAGGTACAGTGATGTAGAAGTGTGCGTAGTGGGTTCGACTTTTCTGCACTGTTCTCATGTTTCTAAGGGAGATTTTCAAACAGATAAACTGCCCATGATGATACTTGGCTACCCCTTAGCATAATCTGCCATTCTGACCATGACCTATATGTCCATGTGTGTGATGCATAAACATGTAGCATATGGTGCAATGGTATGTCACCATGTCATCCTTACAGGTCAACACCCATCAGAAGAATGAAATTCAGCAGACCATCATCCAGGCAGGAAGATCTGTGGTGGTATTCAGATGCCATGCCCGTCAGTGCCAGAAGAGGTGGCAGGACTTCCGTGGCTGGACCCAGAGGATTTCAAGGGTTCAGCTGAAGCTGTCACCTCCTCGCAAAAGGGGTAGATGACAGGCCCTGACCCCCCGCATGCTCCAAATACTGACGTTGGTCTTCCCTGACCTGGATGGGCAGTCTAAGGCCAGATAGCAGCGAGGACGGGGTGAGTGTGTGACATGTTGCAGAACTATGTTTAACATGCATGTTGCACTCCCTCAGGCTCATGCCCTTCTCAGAAGTCGCCTGTCTGCTAAGACAACACTTCTGTGGCCAAAATGTGACTATGCCCAATTAACATATGATGGCCAGGTTTGTTCCTTTCCGTCAGTGACATGTGTGTCACTTAGGTCCTGTGTATTGGCTGTAGTCCAATGTTCATGTGCTCAGCAATATACACAACATGTGCATGGATTTGACCATCAGGAGTGATGTAATTGTCTGACATGTGACAGCACATTCACTCATGTATTATCTGGACTCAGAGTGGTACATACATATATGTTCAAAATGGTGCTATTGGTGCACACAGGTGTGAATTAATAATGCTATGCATCGGTGCAGCAGGTGAGACCAATGTTGATGCCGCAGACAAATCATATTGATAAGTGGTCAAAATGTATTGTCCCATACAAAGTGCTCTGTGTAATCACATGTATCACATGGACAAAGGACAGGTATGCCAACTCAGGCCATCAGAGACACTGACACATCAGATATTTGTGGCAGGCAACACTTTCACCATTGTAATGTGAAAATCCATGGGTCAGCCTCAATGACATTGAGTACATGTGCCAATCTTTGAAAGACACAGATGGTCAATACACAAGTCATGGACATATATCTAATATATGGCTTTTGGCTCAGATGCGCAAGGCAAGACATGTGTGTATCATCCCTTGACTGTGCACACTGGTGGCTTCAACATCTATGTGTATGCTGCATTACTATCTTCTGGAGATATGTAAAGTGTTCATGTAGACAGACATGTTTATTCACGTACTCCGATGGCTAAGTAGAACTACGTGAGCTTGTGAAATTGTGTTGCAGACATAGTGGACATGTATACTTGACACATACAGATGTTAGCTGAAGTAGTAAATACAGGATTGTGACGCGGAGCTGACTGCAAACTTGAGATGCACCATTCCTGTTCCAAGAATCAGTACAGTCTGTTCAGCCAGACAGGTCAGTGGTATAGTGTGGGACATGAACTTTTTTAGAGGATGCAGTATTTGTACTCTGCAGCTGTCATGCATGCAAACCAATAGAGCATTGACGTTCAAGACATAGGTGCCCATCATGATGAGTGGGGATGGAAGTATGTTTAACAGTTAAAAATGTCTAATGCGGGCATGCCATTTGCTGTGTCAGTTCCAGACTCCCTGCAGAAGATGAGAGATGTATGTAATGACACATGACCCTCATGAGCATTACAGATCAGACCACCTGCAAAATAGTGTTCTAGTTGACATGGTTTTGTGGTATTTGACATAGATCTAACCAGTGTTTCACATGCCATCATGTGTCTGGGAACCATCGTTTACTGTCAGACTGACAAGTTCCATGTTCACATATGTGTTTAGGATTTAAAACCTGCCTTGAAAATTATGCATATGCTTGCTCTGTGATGTGATGATACTCATGTGTAAAGACTATGTAGATGACTGATGTGAATCTCTTTCTCGTCTTTGTACACAGAATCACCGACGGCTTCTGGAGGAGACAATTCCACGGACCAAGGGGAAGCAGTTAGCCTGACTGGCTCCACTGTGGAGGTGGAGGAAGAGGGAACCAGTGGCACAGAGGGTGAGGGGAGCCACAGTGAGGGCAGTTTGGAAACATCTACATCTGCTGAGGACCAAACAAGCTCCAAATGATGACTCCCTTGTGGTGGTGGTTGTTCCCATTTCAAAGCCCACATCATCAGAGTCTGCCCCCACCACCACCACTATCTCCACTCCCACAGCTGCTCCCATTCCAAGTGTCCGTGGACCCTCCTGTGTTAGGGAACATGTCACCTTCGGGCCAGGCACCCCACATCCTGCATCTGTCACCCCTGCTGCTGTGAGTGTGGAGACTGTGTAGTTGCTAAAACAGATCTATGTGGGGCAGACATCCATGCTGAGTGTCCTCCATGGACATACCAATCTATTGACACAATTGGTGTCATACTTGGAGGGCATCTCATCAGACTTGTCTGCCCTTCAGCAATCAAAGCAGGCCATGGCCTCCTCACTGAAGGCAGCAATGCCCCTCCTGCAGCAGTCTCTCACCCCTCCTACCTCTGCCCCATCCACAGTCCACACTACCCTGCCTGACCCAAGCACACTCACACATGTAAATGCATATACCCCAACAGACACAAGCAGCACACAACCACCCAAAACAAAGTCAAAACACATACACATGCACACTCAGTGGACTGACATCACACCCATCCACAACCACTCTGCATTTCTCAGCTACCTCTTCCTCCAAGACCCGTACCCTTGACTCTCCTCAAACCACCACTTCCCAACAGGTCTTCCTCTGTGACCTGGACCTCTTCCCCACTGATCCCTCACACCACACTAGCAAGAGGAAGAGGAAACCACCTGGCACAGAGAGGAGATCCACCCCTGAATGCACGCCCTCCCCTAAGAGTAAGAACACACAGCCCCACATGTACATCCACCAGATCTAAGAAGTCTAAAACCTCACCACCATCCCACACTTCCCCACCAAAATCCACTTCCTCCCGGTTCCAGGCCACCGCTCCCAAAGATCAAACCTCACACCCCATCCCAGTGTCACCCACATACCATTACACAATCCCCAAGAAGGTCAGCCCCCCTTCCACAAGTGCTTCCCCTCCAACAGCACTCCCCCTCAGTCGGTTCCCAACACTGCAGTGGAGCCCCACTCCTTCAATTCAACCAGTCCACTGCAGTGGAGCCCCCACCCCCTCAATCTGACCAGTACACTGCAGTGGAGCCCCCTCCCCTCAATCTGATCAGTCCACTGCAGTGGAGCCCCACCCCTTCAATCTGACCAGTCCACTGCAGTGGAGCCCGATAGAACACTAGTTCCCATCCCTCCCAAAAGTCAAACCGGTACCCCTAGTACTATCCCTGCAGTACCTGGCACACTCTGAAAGATGCCCCTCCAAGGGGAGATGTCCCCTTGTATTTGCAGTTCAGGCAAGCAAGGGAAGATTACTATGCATTCCCCTCTCAAAGACTTTCTAAAATGGACTGGCCATTGGCCTTATTGTTCTTATTTCTGTTCTCATTACCCCCAGATGCTGAAAAAAGCAGTTTTTGTTATTTGTACATCTGCTTTTTGTGTGACAAATATTGTTAATGAGTCAAATCTTGTTGTGGGAATACATTGATGTAGTGATGTGATGGACTGCATTTGGTCCATGGCATATGTGTCCTTTTACAGTATGTATCCGAGTCCTCATTGTGTACATATCCAGGTTGTCGTGATCTACAAAATTTTGGACCATGAGGGTTACACGTTTTTAGAACCTACCATCTTTGATTTACACTTTTGCACATAGGTAGTGCTGACATTTGTATACAGTGTAAATGTATTTCAAAGTGCAAATGTCTAGGATGGACATGCAGAATAGCACTGTGATGATCAACAAGTCATCTGTCTCATAATTCCAACTGGGTACACATGATGTTTGACTACGTGCAGATGACTTTAGACACACCCATGTACACAGGCTGATGTACACAAATTATTCTGTGATTCTGTGAAATGGTCCATGTCTGAGTGTCATTATGACATGGTAGACCCCTAACAAGAGCAAGCTTGCCACAGCTGACCTTACACCGTAGGGAAATCACCTCATGGCAGTGAGTAAATATGTGACATACCCTGAGCCCAAGGTATGTGAGATTAGTTAGCAGGAATCTCTGTCTTCAAGCCCACTTTCCTACAAAGACTATGGTCCCTGCAGATGTTCCTGTTTGTGAAGCTTACTGCGGGCTGACTAGTCCAGTGCTTTCTCGAGCTATTTGACTTTGATTGGCCAAGGTGTGGGTGCACCAGTAGAGTGGAGTCTTTATGATGTCAGCGTGTTTAGAATCTGTCATCTTGTTTTGCAAGTGTGGCACTTGTATGTGACAATGACTGCTCCGAATCAAAACATTGTACCCTGCCCTATAGCCTGATGCCAACATGTCTTATTTTTCGGTCTCCTTGACGGATTTCAACATTCTTAGACAGTGTTAAAGTGCCAAATGTGTCCAATGCATATCCCATTTGGCACATGTACTCCATCCTAAACAGATGTACACATTTCCCATGTGTTATGTCTTGCTATGTGTATTGTGTTTATGAGACACTGAGTGCATGGAATGTGGTGGGCTTTGCTGAAAAGCAGGTTTCACCAGAGTGGGCTTCAATGTGGCAGGGTAGAGACATTATTTGCTTTTAGGAATCATGGGTAACAGGCCCCATTTCAATTAACGGCTATCGTTCTCTTCAAAACAATGCTGCTCTATCTCTGGCTGGCAGGGCAAAAAGAGGTCTGCTCACCTTAATTTCAAACACTTTAAATGTTAAGATAACAAAGTCTGAATACCCATCCCCTAATTTCCACATCTTAGCTTTTCGAGCAGAATGCCCACAAATATGTCTAATGATAAACTACTATAACAACAATTTCAGGGGTAGCATGGCGTCAACTGTGGATTCCCTCGAGAAGGAGCTCACGAAATTTATGAGGGCAGTGCCAGCTAAGGACCTTAACATTCTCTGGGTAGGGGATTTTAATGCTCAAACATGTCCTCACAGATCTGAATTTGTTTGTGGTGTAGAAGATACACAGGGGGATTCAATTGTGCATTGTATGCACAATGAGCACAGAAACAGCTTAAATAGACTGCTGACCACTCGGAACCTAGAAATATGTAATAAAAGAGAATCAGTCGGTGGCGGTTTAGACAAAACATTTTTCCGCGGCAATCATGGGTCAACAATCGACTTTATAATTGCTTCTGGCCACTCCTGTGTTAATGTTGACCATTCCTTTACAAAAACTTTCTAATTTTAGCGACCATGCGCTATTGCTGTTTGAGGTCACTGGTGTAGGTGTTTCCCGTGGGCAACCAGAAAGGGCCTCCAAACTATTCTTAGCTAGACAAAATGAGTACCAGTTAAAGTGGGACAGAATAGACAAGAAAGAGATAATGCAGCAGGTTGTAGCCAACAAAATAGACGTGATTATGAAATGTCTAGACCCAAATTTAGAACCCAGCACTTTGATTCCCAATTTTTTAGACTTCCTTAAGGAAGTCAAAATATCTCTAACTAGGCCTCATGCGAACAAGAAAAACTGGGTACTTGGTTGGTTTGATGAGGCTTGTTCCCAAGCCCTGCAAGTTCTTCATAAGGCCCTTAAGGCTTCTCCTAGAGATCAGTCCCTTATTAAGGACTTACGTCTGAAATATAAGAGAGAAAGGAAGAATAGGGAAGTGGACATGAAAGACAAGGTTGGGAAGATTTTCTCAAAGCAGCCTCCTCTAACAATTGTAGGGATTTTTGAAAGGTTGGGAACGCCCCCTATTTTAAAAATACCTTGGATAAAAATCTGGATAACCATGTAGACGAGGATGCTTGGGTGCTGCACGTTGAAGGTATTTTTAGATGCAGTAGTACGGTGAGTGGTGATTCTTTTGATCCCATGGTACTCGTAGGTGAACTACTGATTTTTAGCCTATGAGAGGTGAGAACTGCCCTACTTAAGTGTACCCGAGCCAAAGCGCCCAGCCCAGATGGTGTTCCCATTGATTTTTTTCTGGAATATCAAGAATTCTAGGCCCCTTTGTTAAACACCGTATTTAATGGAATTGATAAGAAAGGACCTCCCCAGTTGTGAAAAACAAGATTTATAGTTCCAATACATAAGAAAGGTGATAAAGCCAATCCCCGTATTTATCACCCGATTTCCCTTCTGGATTCTACTGGAAAAATGTTAGGCCATGTTTTACTGAACAGAAGGGAAATGTGGGCGAAAGAAAAAGCTATTTTAATGACAACTCATTATGGTTTCCAGAAAGGACGAGGTACAATTGATCAATGCCTACAACTTACTATGACCACTGCAAAGTATACAAAAGCATTTACATATCTTTATTGGATCTATCAGCAGCCTTTGACTTTGTAAGCCATGTTAAGCTATGGCTCATAATGTCAGAGATAGGCATTGATTCTCAATTGATTAATATAATTCGGGAATTGTACACACAGGCGACTGCAAGTGTTCGGTACGGCAGTGAGGGAGAATGTACTAGGTCTTCACAGATCATGCGAGGCATTAGGCAAGGCTGTGTACTTGCCCCATTCTTGTTCTTGCTATATACAAATGGAGTGGAAGCTGCACTGACAGAATCTATGGAAGATATCCCAATTTTCCCACCAGCCTCACTACCAATCCTGGCATATGTGGACAATGCAGTCCTAATAGCCAGGACGGAGTTGCGCTCCAACGCCTAATAAATGCCTATGTAGGGTTTATGTCATCACTAGACCTAAAAGTTAATGAGTCCAAATCTTTTGTTAAGGTGTCAGGTGCTTTACTTCCGAAAAGGCTACCATCTTCTTATATAGGGACAAGAAAATTAGAAATAGGAGAGATTTTCTCCTATTTGGGAATTTTATTTGACAATAAACATTCCTGGGAGCAAATGGTAAAGTGCAGGGGCAATACAATGGAGAGAACTTTGGTTGCAATTACCAGTTTTAGGAAAAAACTAGGATCCAAACCTAGTGGGACGATAAGGAAGATTTACAATCCAAAAGCAATTTCAGTAGCAACATACGGGGCTGGCATGTGGGGCATAGTTCCAATAGACCCCATTCAAAAGATAGAGGACGTTTTTTTAAAAAGGCTTGCCTTTCTTCCCGCATCATTTTCTAATTATGTGTGCCAATGCACATAAAATTGCCTGGCTAGACAACGTTAAGACCACATTATACACTCTAGGTGTCCCGAAACTGTATACAAATCCGGGTTCTTGCTTCAAATTTCCAAAAAAGAAACTTAAGTCCCTGTTCTTGACTAAGGCAGACTATGCTAGGAAGGAGAGACATCGAGTAAAAACAGTAGCGAATTCCTATCACCAGATTCCTTGCTTAAACGAAGGGGAATACTCTTACCTGGAGGAAGTAAATAACCCCCAACACAGGTTTATTCTTTTAAGATTTCACACCAATTTGATTCCTTTGATGCTGACCCTTCCAGTAATAAAGTACCCTCATAGTGGTTTGGACCAATGTCCCTGTGATAATTTGTCAATGGAATCTGGCCTTCATCTTTTCTGTTTTTTGTAAATATTACAGGGACCAGAGAGGTGGATATATTGTACTGCTCCTAAGGTGGTACAACTTAAGCCAATGTCGAATTGCTCTTCTTTTTATGAAGACGTTTTGTGATCTCTATCTCTGTTTCTGTGTAGCATCCTTTTTATGTGCCTGCCTGTGCATAAGACGCCATTTATATAGGAAATATTTGTCAGTTTTAATTATTATCTCCCATGAAGTCTCATTGTAAATAGGAAGGTTAATCATGTTTCTTAGGTCTGAGTTTTTAACAATTTAGATAAAACTATTGCTAATTTTTTATATATTTGTATAATCGTAAACAGGTTATCCTTTTAAACTGTGTTTTATATTTGTATTAATTAAATGGAAGAAGGCAGGGTGAGATTTGCTGTATGATTAAATAATCTGCCCAGAGTTACTTTGTTTGGATTGATTCCATAAAAAGGATGTTTAAACTGCTTCTTTTTAAAACTATATACTTTTATGATCTATGTCATTTAATTAGATCAAATAAAGTTTTATTGAATTGAATTGAGTGTAGGAATATTAGCTTACACATTTGCCTGTGCATTGGAGACTACTGACACAGTTGGTGTATCCTCTATCTGGTGAGCCATGTGTCTTCTAAGTCTTCTGCAGTACACACTCAGCATTGGCAATTTTACATTATCGATGATCTACACATAATGCATTTCCTGTAGGTAGATGCAGAGTTGGTGTGATAGACATGCACACAAGTTGACAGTGTTAACGGTCTGATCTTGATTTGTCTGCAACGCACAAAGGCCACATATGATGACTGTCTCATACATTGGTGTTGTCCCATGCTTTTCTAAACAGCAAGTAGGAATGTCTCTACATGTAGCGCAGACAGCTGTGACACAACCACTTCATGTTTGTCGTAGTGGGGAGCTCATGATTCTATTTTGTGCATCTCTGGACTAGAGCGGTGTCATGGGTTCTTTGTGTTTCATTGTACACCAACTCATCAACATTTCATCCTTCTGTGAGTATGTGTACTCCTGTTGCCCTGCAGGGTTTGAGTTTGTGTTGTGGTGGACAGATGCTGTGATTTTGTGTTCCATACATATGTGTGTCTGGCACCTCTTCTTCAACGATCAAATGTGTGTGTTCAAGTATGTGGCATGCTGGGCATACCTTCCTGATACAGAGAGTGCCACATTGGTCATACACACCAGTATATGGACTAGGCCTGGGCAAAGCACTACGCTACGCTCGCGTAGTTTGCGCAACTTCGCACTACGCGAACTGCACGTAGCACAGTGCGAACACGCGTAGCGTAGTGTTGCGTAGTGCTGCGGTCATTTTTTGCTTGCTCACGGTCCTCAACGTCAAGTTGGCAACCGCGAGCAAGCAAAATGACATCCCGGCAAGACTTTTTCCTTGTTCGCGATCAGCAACATCAAGTTGGCGATCGCGAGCATGGAAAATAAACATCCCGGCGAGATTCCCAAAGCGAGGAGGTCAGGTTTCTCATAGCGAGAGGTTGCGTATGCTCGCGACCGCTCGCGATGAGAAACTACCAGTTCGCGTTGAGAAAGCTGCCGCTCGAGTAAAAATCTACTCGAGCAGCAGAAAATTACAGGTCGCACTGTGCGAGATGCCATTTTCAATGATTGCACAGTGCCGGTTGCTTGTCCGCACTGTGCAATCATTGAAAACAACATCTTGCACAGTGCGAACATGTTACTTCGCAGTTCGCGAAGTGCTACGCGTAGCTCGCGTAGTGCGAACTTCACTTTGCGTAGCTTCGCGAAGTGCTACTTCGCGAACTACGCCCACCCTTAATATGGACCCATGTTAGTTTTGTGATCACAATGATGTGTGGTCAATAATGGATTCCTCATTGTAAAGCCAGTAATCAACACTATCATGGGTGCCTATTCAATATCACCTTTCAAGGGAGTTTTTGATGAGGCACAGTGATGCTGATCAGGGTGGGTGGTGTTTAGACTAGGCAAATGTGACTTGGCTCCTGGCAAGGCCCCTACCTACAATGTGGCCTCACATTACTGCCATGCCCTATAAGTAATGTTTGGGTATGTGAGATGACAGGGGTTATTGCAAGGCACGTGACACAGTGTGCATGAGTGAGTGTGCTCAAAACTATGGCCCCAACCTCATTTGGCATCACAGAGGCTCAGCAGACAGAATACTTTCCCCACAGTGCTGTGGCCCTGATGGTTCTTCAGAAGAAAGTCAGTCTCTTGAAGTATTAGTTTGTGTTTCACCAAGCTTGTTCTGCATGTGTCTCTGGTGCACCCGCTCATCAAACAATGCCTGATTGCCCACATTGAAGTACTGGGTATTTTAATCCCAGCGGTGCAGGAGAACACACCCTATGACTTCGGGGTTCTTCCTGTTTCAGACCTACAGAAACACAGAGTCTTCTGGGTGAAGTCAAAGATCAGTTTATTGGCTGCAGACCAATTACAGGCGTCCTAGAAGTACAACAGCGTGTATGTTCTCAGGAGACTGCTGAAAATCACAGAAACGGGCTTCTCCTTAAATACAGAATTTCCTGCCTCAGGCATACATTCCTAGGTTTATGGTATGGTCATTTAAAGTATACATTACAAACGAAAAGGCAGAGTCATGATGACCATCCCACATTCCAGTTAAGCCAGCCCATAATTATTTACACAGCAAGGTTCAGATCCCACATCAGATATCGATAGGCCCCAATAAACATGAGCATCTCCTGTTTTAGGAAACAAGCCATAAAGCAGGAACAGTCAGGTGTGAAAGAGATTAGCTGGAGGCTCGTGTGGGATGAAAGGACTTTATGGTGTGTCAAGCCCTGATGCTAATCGCAGGAAGCCAGAGGACGGGGAACTCGTGGGACCAGTTTGACCTGGGGCAGCGGAGCCAAGCTGCCCAGGTCACAGAAAAGTCAAAGAGGAGCACATGTGCTCTAAAAGGCCCGTATTCGCTTCATGCTATATAGCCTATGTGAGGGCAACCATAAGATGGCCACCGATACAAAATGGAACCCACGTAGTGATGTAAAATAGCGTATACACAGTGCATTCATAGCTAAAACGTTACACAAAGCACTTGTACATACCGCATTAACCATTCGCGGTTCACTATTACCGAGATAGACAGGGGTAGGGCCCTGCCTCCTACGTGGTCCCAAATTCTAAAGTACGACAGACCCTCCTTTTGCCCTTACATAGGCAATAACTATACTCATTTCAATCCGAGTCTAGGTCAATATTCACGAAGTCATGGAGATGTTGCTGTAGCATCATCCTATTACTTAGCTCGTCCCTCGATACAGGTTTCCTTACACATAATGTAGCACAGAGGCCACATATCGCGGGAGCACACTGTACGCACAGACAGAACAGGAAAAGGATGGCTAAGATCATTCCAATGACCATCAGAACTTTCCAACCCCAGGCAGATATCAGTTCCCAGAACCACCCCATCAGCGACCAATCTCCTTTATCCATGTGTATGGACTCAGATATTTTATGTAGTTTGGAGATGGCTTGATAAACTGTTGGAGCGTTGTCTGGTATGAAAATGCAACAACTGGATTGGATAACCTTACATACCCCACCACTGTCTGCAAGTATGACGTCTAGAACCATGCGGTTCTGCAAAGTCATGAGGCGATCCGCTTGGAGCTCAGCTGTCAAATTACCAAGGGCACCAGCCGTAACATTAACAGTGGATTCAACCACACGAGTCAGTTGTCTCAGGTTCCTACTATTAACCATAGGTCCCCAAAACGGCAGGAAACCCAAAAAGAAATCTCCCGCTTCCTGACCGGCAGTATCCTCCTTACTAATCACGCCTCTCACAACTCTGGTCTTGTGATAGTCGGAGGCGGCAGTAAAGGTTGGCGGCAGCAGATTTGCAATATAACATGTGCCCGAGAAGTCAGGGGGCAACCATGTATATGCTCGATCATTGCAGACAAAATATGTACCCTTGGCAGCCAAAAACGCAGGGGAAAACTGTGACGGAAAAGCGTACGTTTCAGTACAGTCACTTCTTCCCAGTTGAGCTCTAGGATTCTGACCATTACCTTGCAAACAAAACCGACCTATGTGGGGTACGACCCAGATTGGGGATGAGATTTTCCGCTGTCTTTCACCTAGACTGATACTATACCCCGTCGCGTTCCACCCTACATAAGCTCTCAGCTCTTCTTTGGGAATGGATGAGTATGCATCGATATCTCTGCTCATATCGGCAACTCCTTTCATTAAAGCTTTATTATTGGTGCTAGGTCTGATGGAACGCGGTTGTCGCGGGGAGTACGCATCTAGTGCATAAAGAAACATGGTCTGGAATGCCCATGACGATCCGTTGTAACTATACGGCAGCACCAGATAGGGAATACCCTTATTAATGGTATGTGGCATTAAACCGCACACCCAACAATTTGTTGTATTCATGACTAGTTTGTGCTGGTGCAGGAGCTGAATAAACGAGTTGTTTACAAATTCAGACCGTCTGGCTTGTTCATGTTCAGGTAGAGGGTGAAAAGAGTGTGAGGAGATAGTAGGAGGAGGTATAGGCTGTACAGTGGGGGCAATGGGCTCTTGAGAGGAGAAGAATACAAATCCTACAATACACACTACCATACTACATAATACAATCAGGCATAAAAATACAAAACGTTTGCTTTTCATTATTTTACATATTCTAGCTTTAAAGTTCATTTCCTCAGTGGGTCTCTCCATCTTACAAAACTCCATCCTCTAATCGTGCCGCACGCGGCGGGTGAGTATCTTCTGCTAAGGAGTACGCCGGTCAGTCCAGGGAACGCCCTAGACCAACCAGAACCGTCGACCTAACGTCTTCGGCCTGTACCCCAAAGTCTTGGCACTGCGACCCTGCGGCTGAACCCGGATGGTGGTTCAAAAAACAAAAATCAAGAAAGTCCTTCAGATGGGAGAGCTATGGTATCAAAAAACAAAAAGGTGAGGAAAAGAATATTTATTTGTCCATAGGCCTTGGTCTCAGATTGTAGTGGAGACGGCCAGGTACTGTTTGATCTTGAAACAAGAGTTCAGGCTCGGTAGTGTCCAATCGAATTGACGGTGGCACAGCTTCTTGCAAAATGTCGTCACTCTCCTGCGCTGAAGTTGTGACTTTTATGCGTGCATCACTGAACGGCACAAAACGAGGTACAGTGTCTGTTTCAGAGTCTGCGATACCCTCCTGGACCCACTGGTCATACGGCAGAGGCAAAGGGATCCTTTTGATGTGGGCGCCGTGGATCCAGTTTTTCTTCCCCTTCACTCGAACAGCTGATCTTGTAGACAGTAGTACGAGGTGAGGGCCAATCCAGCGGGGCTCATCATTGGTTTTCCGCTGAAAGTTTTTCACAAGGATCCACGTGCCTGGTTCGATAGGGTGTCCAGGGGCTTCAGAAGCCGGGGGAAGAGTATCATGCACCTGTTGGTGTAAAACACGCAGTTTAGCTGTCAATTCGTGCAAGTAATC
This sequence comes from Triturus cristatus, assembly GCF_964204655.1. Taxonomy (NCBI): domain Eukaryota; kingdom Metazoa; phylum Chordata; class Amphibia; order Caudata; family Salamandridae; genus Triturus; species Triturus cristatus. The sequence continues at coordinate 850,030,998 of NC_140588.1, read as the reverse complement.
AAACAGAACTGGATGCTCGATTTCACTGAATTTCATCGGTCTTGGCACACCCCATACATTGGCCGGGCGGCCAAAAACAACCTCGTAGGGACTAAGTCCCACTCGAGAATGCACGGTCATTCTGGTGGACAGGAGTGCTAGTGGCAGAGCGTCAGGCCATTTAAGACCTGAGCTCGCTTGGATTTTGGCCAGTTTAAGTTTTAGAGCGCCGTTGTAGCGCTCTACTAATCCAGCTGATTGGGGGTGATTTGCAGCGTGAAACTTCTGCCTTATACCTAGTCCCTCACACACATTCTTCATCACTTGACCCACAAACTCACTCCCATTATCACTCCACACCATTCTTGGCATGCCAAACCTAGGAAAAAATTCCTTCACAAGGGATTTGGCTGTGGACAGAGCAGTGTTATCTTTTAGAGGATAGGCCTCTATCCATTTTGAGAAAGCGCAAACAACCACTAATACGTATTTCAGGTTATTGCACCTTTCCATGTGGATAAAATCCAACTGTAAAACTTCAAATGGATATGATGGAGGCGCAAAATGACCAGCTGGAGTTGGGGTTCCCCTACCAGGGTTGTACTTCAAGCATACCATACAATTCTTGACCACATTCTCTGCACACTTAGGGATTCCAGCATTCTGCCATACTGGAGCCAACAACTTTCAGATTCCTTTCGTACTGATGTGTGCCATTCCATGTGCCATAGTAACCACTGGAAGCACGTATGCATCAGGTAACAACCATCGCCTATGTTCTGACAAATCAATCCAACAACCATTCTCATCCAACATACCCATACTTTCTCTCCACTTGCTCAACTCTTTCTCTGTGGCTTCAGCTTGAAGGGATTTTACACTCTCTATTGTGTTTTCACACATTCCAACATCACCAACCCATCTGGCAGGGCCTGCAACATACATTCGAGTCTTCACATCTTTTGCTGTTTCTTTCGCAACTTCATCAGCAAACGCATTACCACGACCAACATCATCGGTGATTTTCTTGTGCGCACTGCATTTCATAATCGCAACTTGCAACGGTAGGGTCAGCGACTCAAGGAGATCATTCACCAGTTTGCCATTCTGAATCTTAGCTCCATGCGAAGTCAGGAACCCACGTTCTTTCCACAGTCGTCCAAAACTATGAGCCACACCAAAGGCGTACTGGCTATCTGTGTATATGTTCACTTTCATTCCTTCAGACAACACGCATGCTCTCGTAAGGGCAAATTCTGCTGCTTGAGCCGAATTTTGTGGCACACGCGCAGTTTCCACAATCGTGTGCAAAGTCGTGATAGCATATGCAGCAGTCGTATCACTATTCGGAAGCTTGAAACACGAACCATCCACCCATAAAGTACCATCACACTCAGTCAGGGGAGTATCTTTGAGATCTACTTTCCCTTTCGTTTCTTCTTCTGTTCTGAACAGACAATCATGTTGCTCAATCTCATCTAGGTCTGCTGGGATTGGTAATAGTGTAGCTGGATTCAATGTGTTACATCTCTTTATGTGTATATGATTTGCTAACAGTGTCAGCTCATAACCAGATAATCGCGCACTAGTTAAGTGTTGTGTCTTGGTCCTGTTTAACAATGTGTCCACAGCATGTGGAACCATAACAATCAATGTGTTATCCATTACTAGGCCAGCAGACTGTCGAATAGACATAGCTGCGGCGGCTGTGGCTCTCAGACAACTTGGCAATGCCCTCGCTACCGGGTCCAAGGTTGATGAAAAGTATGCGCATGGACGCAGTCTGTCGCCAAAAGGCTGTGTTAACACTGATAATGCGCAACCATCTTTCTCATGAACATACAATGTAAAAGGCTTGCTGTAGTCAGGGGTACCCAACACAGGAGCTGAACACAATGCATCACGCAATTCCAAAAACCTTTTCTGACACTCTTAAGACCATGGAATAGGATTCGGTGTGTCTTTGCATATTAATGCTAACAAAGGTTTTGCCAACAAGGAAAAATTAGGAATCCAATGCCTACAGTATGAAGTAATGCCCAAGAAAGCACGCACTTCTCTCTGTGTTCTTGGCACACTCAACTGTGCAATGGCTTGAATTCTTTCTGGGGTCAGTTTCCTTCCCTCCTTCGATAAGAGATGACCTAAGTAGGTCACTTCTTGTCGACAATATTGCAGCTTTGAGAGAGACACTTTGTGATGGGAGGCAGACAAATGACGCAACAATGACAAGGTAGCGTTTTTGCAAATCTTTTCAGTATCCGCTGCGATTAGTAAATCGTCGACGTACTGAATGAGGATAGCGCCACCGGGTAAAACCAGTGCATCAAGCTGCGCTTTTAAAGCCTGACTGTATATTGATGGACTCTCACAGTAGCCCTGGGGAGCGCGTTTAAAGCGGAAACTGCGACCTCCTAAACTGAAGCCAAAAATGTCTCTGCTCTCCTCTGCAATTGGGATGCTAAAGAAAGCATTCTTTAGATCGATCACTGAGAACCATGCAGCGGAGGCTGGAATCATAGTTAACAAGGCAGTTATATCAGGGACAACTGGAAACTGTGGCACAACAATCTTATTAACCTCTCTAAGATCAATCACAAATCTGTAAACAGGTGGCTGTGAAGGGTCCGTTCGTTTTAAGACAGGTAAAACAGGACTATTGCAAACGTTACCTCTTGTCTCTTCAATCACACCCTTTTTAATCAAATCACTGACAATTGCCAACAATGCTTTCTGACCTTCATTGGAGATCTTGTACTGAGGAATACGTGGCAATCTGACATTGGCTTTTAAAGTAACCACATATGGCGGTATTTCCAGGAGACCCACATCATTGGGACCAGTGGCCCAGAGGGCATCCGGAAGGGATGACAATTCAGGTGGCATTGCGTTTTTAGACAAATACATTGGGGAAATCACTTTCTTGCCTAATGTAAGTTGTACTCCTGAGGGAGAACAATACAGCGTGGCATGCAATCTTTTTAGCAAATCTAAGCCTAGCAAATTTTCACCACAACCTGTTGTTAGAATGAGGGGTGCTTTTAGCTCACAAGGTCCAACAGAAAGTGACATAGGACTAGAAATCGGGTTCCTAACTGGGGCGCCAGAAAAACCTACTGAAACATTCATTTCGCCAGACAAAGGCGCGCCAGGGAGTTTTGAATGCATGATTGAACTCTTTGCAGCACCAGTATCCAGCAGAAAGGGCTCCGTTACATTTGCTGTAGTTACTTTAACATAGGGTCCACTCTGATCCACTGGCACTGAAACAACTCCCTCTCTCTGTCTACGGCTGTCTTAGTAATCATTATCTACTACATTGTCATCTTCTGCATAATAATCATTATTGTAGTACTGAGCTGTATTACCAGTTGCGTTGGCTTGCTGATCAAAGCTATTTATGGTATTTTGAGGCGGAAGAGGACGCGCGTTCTGGAGAACATTTCCACGCCCTCTGCCTCTAGGAGCTTGTTGACCACCTCTACCTCTTGCGCCATACGCATTACTGTTACGCTGCATTAATTTAGGGCAACTATATTTAAAATGACCTTCCTCTTTGCAATATGAACATTGGTTGGGACCTACAGGGATTCGTGGTTGATAATACCCATTCATTTGCTGATTATTCTGAAACTGTTGGGGCTGCTGATAGATACCTTGTGTTTGCCTATAGTTACTCTGTCCTCCACGTGGCGGATAAGCCTGTTGCAAGAGGACCTTTGTCTTTAGTTCTTTCGTTTTCTTATCTGTTCTATCCTTCTCATCTTTGTCTCTATTCTCATAATACTGTGCAGTAGCCAGTATTTGCGCTGAAGAAGAGACAGCCCAAGAACTTTCTGAGTCCTTTAATTTCTTACACGACTCGCGAAGTAGATTCTGCACAAATTTATCAACAAATAACCGTTGGCCACCTTCAGTGCTCATGTCTTGACCACTGTGGTCGATAAACGTCTCTTCAAACCTGGTGAAAAAATCAGACACTGTCTCATCTTTCTTCTGCTTACATGCGGATAGTTTATCCCAATTTACGCGCATCGCAGGCATTATAGTTTTCATGTAGGTAATAATTCTACCAGGGAGCGCTGCTATGAGGGGCTCAGGTTTTGCACCACCAACTTGTCTAGCGTCTGCAGCAAAGATATTAGCCCATATATCACCCAATTCTGCAGCGTGATCTACATTACGAATGGATCCCCATAAAGGCTGTGGAACCACATTCCCAAACAGCATATCTATGTCAACCAAATTCATTACACATGATTCTGCAGTTTGTGATAACTCCTTATAATAACCGGTAGGGTTTTTACGGGGGTCAGGCAATGTCTGCTTAAGTGCTAACACCTCAGAATGCTTCCAAGGGACATGCACCCAAACACGCTGAAAATGTGCTGGAGCAGCAGCAATACCTTGAGCGGCATTAGCCGCAACGGCTTCTTTCCATACCGGAGGGACTTCTCTCATAGGGTATTGTCGCGCTTTTCCCTTCTTTCCCACAGGGAATTCCTGTTCGAACAATGATTGCTGACAATCCCCATTTCTGAGGGACAGTAAAGTCGCAACTGCTTTATCTACCTTGGGGCCCACAATTATACCTGTTTCAAAATCAAATCGCACTCGACACAATTCCTGTGGGTTTGGGTTTGCACCATTATCCTCCAATTCCTCACAGAGGAATTCACACATTTTATCAAAGACATACCTTTGTTTTGGGGCATCCCATTGGTGAAAAATGTTAACAACTGATTCCACATCATAGAGTGAAGGGAAACCAATCCACCTACGAGCCAAATGATCTAACACCTCTTTCTCATCGGGACCAGGCAGCTGACTGCGCAATTGCTTACGCTGTAAGCCAGGAGTCGCACTAGATGACCCAAAGAAAGGCGACATTAGACTAGTAACTACATTAGCTAGTCGTTGTCGTGCTGAAGGAGAAGTTGAGGCGAAAACAGGGGGATAGACAGAGGGGAGAAAAACAGATTCAGATACAGGTACCTGGGTAGTGTAAGAAGGAGCGCCAGGGGAAACCACTGGCGTGTTAGGCAAAGTCGCAGGAAGCGCGGGGGTAACAGGTAACAAAACTGGCGGCCCTTGAGAGGGCTGCACTGCAGGGGTAGGAGCCAGCTGAGGAGGAGCTGGCGGCTGCGGGAAGACTTGCGGCATATTTACTAGAGGTTGGGCATTTACAAGCTGTGGTGGTGCGGTGGCATTTTGCGCATACGGGGGTGGCGAACTTAGCAAATGGGACATTAGGGAATCTTGCTCTTTCTCTTTTGTCTCATCTTGCACTAGGGGTGACAAAACAGGGTAACATTTATCAATCCCTAGTTTGCGCTGTCTGTGCAATTGCTCATTCCTTTGTTCTTCCTCATTATCTTTAAATTGCACAGCTGCTTGCATCACTGACATACCTCTCCCTCTCTTATCTCTTTTCGCTAGCTTAATTTCCTTCTGTTTGGCTTCATTTCGCCATAGGCGGAAAGAATCAAACATCGGCGGCCGGGCTTTCTTTTTAAACAATTTTACTTCCAAATTATCTAAGATATCTGTATCGAAACTACCATTTTGGGGCCATTTTAAAACACCGTCCTTTCTGGTGTATCGGATCCATACTTCATTATATGCAATGGGGCCCACGCCATGTTTTACATAAAGCTCATAAGTTGGAGTTCCAATAGGAGGAACCGGACATGAATCCTCTAACTGGAAATCCCTTCTACAACTCAAACAAAACCAATTACCAAATACACTAGCACCAGGCATCTTCGCTCACTAGTCTAGTTTCAAACGTCAAAGGATTATCGAATACGATAGCCTCGTGAATACACGAGTCCTCTGGCTTTGGGACTTGCAAGCACCAAATCAAAATGATCCCGAAGGATACCAAATTCAAACTGGGAGACGCTCCACTTATACTTAACTGAATATTGATGATCGATGGCGTCACCAGAAGACTCTCTCGATTGTTTCGCTCTACCAAAATCGTCAAGGGTCCAAAACAGGGCGATTAATCAGGACAGCAGTCCTTCGTAGCCGTCGGGACGCGGAGAACCTCGCAGAAAAGACCTTCGGACCACGTCGACATGCAGGGGTCGATGAAGTGGCGGCCTTCCTCCAGAATTTCCACACGAAGCTCCTCACGAACCTCTGGCTTGGACCGGTACCGCTGAAATCGCGCCGAGTTGGGCGCCAACTGAAGTACTGGGTATTTTAAGCCCAGCGGTGCAGGGGAACACACCCTATGACTTCGGGGTTCTTCCTGTTTCAGACCTACAGAAACACAGAGTCTTCTGGGTGAAGTCAAAGATCAGTTTATTGGCTGCAGACCAATTACAGGCGTCCTAGAAGTACAACAGCGTGTATGTTCTCAGGAGACTGCTGAAAATCACAGAAACGGGCTTCTCCTTAAATACAGAATTTCCTGCCTCAGGCATACATTCCTAGGTTTATGGTATGGTCATTTAAAGTATACATTACAAACGAAAAGGCAGAGTCATGATGACCATCCCACATTCCAGTTAAGCCAGCCCATAATTATTTACACAGCAAGGTCAGATCCCACATCAGATATCGATAGGCCCCAATAAACATGAGCATCTCCTGTTTTGGGAAACAAGCCATAAAGCAGGAACAGCCAGGTGTGAAAGAGATTAGCTGGAGGCTCGTGTGGGATGTAAGGACTTTATGGTGTGTCAAGCCCTGATGCTAATCGCAGGAAGCCAGAGGACGGGGAACTCGTGGGACCAGTTTGACCTGGGGCAGCGGAGCCAAGCTGCCCAGGTCACAGAAAAGTCAAAGAGGAGCACATGTGCTCTAAAAGGCCCGTATTCGCTTCATGCTATATAGCCTATGTGAGGGCAACCATAAGATGGCCACCGATACAAAATGGAACCCACGTAGTGATGTAAAATAGCGTATACACAGTGCATTCATAGCTAAAACGTTACACAAAGCACTTGTACATACCGCATTAACCATTCGCGGTTCACTATTACCGAGATAGACAGGGGTAGGGCCCTGCCTCCTAGGTGGTCCCAAATTCTAAAGTACGACAACATTCACTATCCATAGTCTATATGGAATACTTCCAGATTGTACTCAACACACATATGTCTCAGTGGAGTTCAGGCCCCCATTGTGTGTGTTGGTCAGGCTAGATAGACTTCCACACTCACACACATGTTGTGTTTGTTCTGCAGTGTGGGGCTGGTTTGTTGTGTTTGTGCATCTTCCCCCATGCATTTCAATTGTCTTTGAAGGGCATTGAGTGGATCTTTAGTTTTGTTTCTTTCTCTACTGTCCTACATCTTCAGTCTGCACATTCCATTTAAGGTTGCTGCCACGGTGTGGAACTGGATCTCATCAAAGCTTTGGTTTCATATTGAGTCCTTTGTATTTGTGTCTGCTGGTGACAAAAATGTATGTTTATGCATTCAGGGTGGTCACATGTTACATTGTCCAATTGAACATTGCTGGCAGTTAGCCCCCAAAAGCACTGATTGGCTGCACATAGCTGAGGGTTTGTAACACACACAATGTTTGCCTCAACAGTTCTATTGTTGTTTGACACACATCCACTACTTTATCACTACATTGCTTGTGTGTTTTGGCCCCAAAAATAGATAATTTATTAAACATGCTGGGATTGTGAGACCTCCATTCACCTGTTTGTCACTATAGTGATGGGGGGGTTATAGCCCCAAACCCCTATATGCTTACAATGCTGGGGGCTTAAACCCCACTTTCACATTTTTTACTACAGATATGGGGGGGTTATACCCCAAAACCACTATATGCTTGACAATGCTGGGGGCTTGAACCCCACATTCACATTTTCTTTTACTACAGATATGCAATGGTGGGAGTGATAGGCATCCACCACTCTACGGGGTAGACAATGGTGGGAGTGATCAGCATCCACCCCCTAAAGGTAGAGAATGCTGGTACTGTTAAAAATCCACTCCCCTATGGGCTGGACAATGGTGGGAGTGATCGGCATCCATCACCCTATAGGCAAAGAATGCTGGTAGTGTTAAACATCCACCCACTATGGGGTGGACAATGCTGATGGGAGTTGTTCCCATCCATCCACCCCCCTTGCTTCTACATTGCTACAAGAATTCCCCACCCCAAAACTGACTGTGATCTGTCACATGCTGTGTATTCCGTTGCCTTTTGCTGGGTCCTGACGTTTTTGTGCGTGGTAGGTGTCTGACTTACCATCTGTGAAGAACGCATTGGTTACGGTTGTTAAATCAACCATGGGCGTACAGTATATGGATGACATGTGCGATCGGATACATGGCTGCTTCATCTCCTACGCAGTGATCATGTTGTGGCGTGAATTGAAGCTCAAATAAGGCTGTTCTGGATGGTGTGACGTGCTGGAGGTGCCAACCTGTTCAGCGCGTAGGAAGTACGCATCGTACTTGGCCGGCCGGAAACAGCTTAGGGATATTACCCCGGACGACTCCATTCCCCATTTATGGAGCATGCTCGTATGTAAAATGGAGCAGGAATTGGAGACATTTGCGCATCGTACTTCATTGTTTGGATGGACCGGCTCCGTGAATGAGTCAGTCGGAAGGTGAGGCTCCGGACGGCTCTCGGAGGGCCTCTCGGACGAGATTGGAATCGGGCCCTTGGTATTTACCTCAGCTGCTTGGAGAGTCATAGTCTAGCTAATTATACTCCATTTTGTATTCCACTAATAGTGACTAGTAAGATTCAAAATTGGTGTAATAACAAAATAGACAAAAATCTAGGAGATTGAAACCCAACTGATGTCCATAAATAGGACCTTTCCCAGTGTTCCTGGCAATGTATTTGCTGGGAACAAAGGAAGCCAGGGCTCACAAATGCAGTGCCAGGGATCACAAGGGCAAGTCAGGGATTTAAACTGCGATCCCTGGAGACCCGTAAATGACGTCCATTACATATATGATGACTATCAGAAATATCAATATCAGAAGCATAGGCATATCAATACATGTTTGGGAGGCTGTTAAGTTAGGGGGTAGGCAAAAGTGGTTGTATGATGGAAACACGCATACGATTACCACACATGCCTTTACAATGTGGCGGTTAGTATGCTGTACCATTACCACACAATACCTTTTCCAAGCAGGATGTTGCAATGAATATGTCTTTACCACACATGCCTTTACAACCAATTTTGTTGGAAAGGCATGAATAGTAAAGGCATATGTGTGATGAAGGTTACATGTGGTAACGGTACCTCTGTTGTAACTACCGGTACCTACCACAGCCCCAGCCATGCCCCGAACCACAAAACACCCTGAGCCCAACTGTGAACCCTAAGAGTGGTACACAACGTGGCCCTTCCTCAACCTCCAGATCCAAAGCCTCTTCCCTACCTCCAAGCCATATATGCCACTCCTTCCCTCTCCCTCACCCTTGAAAACCATCCTGTCCCCTGCCCTGACCCCTAAAATCAGACCCCCAGTCCTATAAAACTCACACCTGCCCGGAGCCCTAAAATCCAACCCCCACACCGAAAACTCCCCTGAACTCCAGCCCTGAGACAGCATCCATTGGCCTCCTGCCGATCCCAAATCCGGCCCTGAGCCTTAAAATGCCCTCTTGTGGTGCTCTTCCGCCAACACCATCCCCAGCCATGAGACCTAAAAACCCGGCCCCCAGTCCAGAAAACTGCCCCCACTCCAGTCCTGACCAGAAAACTAGCACCTGCACTGAGGTTTAAACCCAGCCTTCAGCCCTGGAAACTACTCACCAATCTGTGTCCCGATCCCTTTGACATCCCGATGACTTTTACCTCAAACACCTCCCACCCCATCCATTTGATCTGAAGGCAGTTCTGTGCTGAGTCTAGAGCGCTGAATACCTTTACCACACATATGCCTTTACTGCCTTTACAACGATTTCCGTTGTAAAGGCATGCGTAGTAAGGCATGCACATTGTAAAAAAAATGCATGGTAAAGGCTTTGTAAGTTGCATTGTAAGACACACATAGTAAATGTAACACGTACTAACAGCCGCGTTGTAATGGCTGTTTCCTGGCAAAAGTGTGTAAGTGCTTGGTAATCATATTGAAGATTTAATCATTAGGGAGCAGTGATCTATGGGAGCAGCGCATGATTTAGCCTTTTCAAGACTGTACGAATATTTTCAAGGAAAGGTACATCATTGTCACCAAAGTAGTCAAAATGTTAACCCTGGGCGTAGTTCAAGAAGTAGCGCTATGCGTAGCTATGCAAAGTGCACTTCGCACTACGCGAGTTATGTGTAGCGCTTCGCGAACTGCGTAGTACTCTCGAACAAGCATCCGGCACTGTGTAATCATTGAAAACGGCATCTTGCACAGTGCGAGCTGTAGTTTTCTGCCACTTGAGTATATTTTTACTCGAGTGGCAGTTTTCTCAACGCGGACTGGTAGTTTCCCATCGCGAGCGGTCGCGAACCTACGCGACCACTCGCAATGAGAAACCTGACCTCCCCGCTTTGAGAATCTCGCCGGGAGGTTTATTTTCCACGCTCGCGATTGGCAACTTGATGTTGCTGATCGCGAACGAGGAAAAAGTCTTGCCGGGATGTCATTTTGCTTGCTCGCGGTCGCCAACTTAACGTTGAGAACCGCGAGCAAGCAAAAAAGGACCGCTGCACTACGCATGTTTGCACTGTGCTACGTGCAATTCACGTAGTGCGAAGTAGTGCAAACTTCGCAAACTACGCGAGCGTTGAGTAGTGCTTTGCCCAGGCTTACAAAATGTACAAAGGTGTGTAACAATAAAAATCATCAGTGTTAATAAAGGAAAAAAAGTTACATAATTTGGTATGGAATATGCCGGTGTGCAAGCAGAGACTTCAATTGCTGTTCGTTTAATATGGGTTACATCTTCTGACCTTCACAATTCATTCGTCCCAACAAGAATCCTTAGATGCACATATAATACCAAGACTCATTTCGCACTCTTCCGGGCTACCTCTGCGTTATTATACAATTTATGTTCAATATGGAGAGGAAAGAAAATGCAATATCATAAATTAAATACTTCTCTGTCGTGGTATATGCCCTCATTAAAACTTTGAAATGCTGTAATGCACTCTATAATTCAAACAGAAGGATAGAAATTATGTATTACTGCAAAGGTGGAAGTTCATCAGTTGTATGTATCATGCACCAAATGTCCAATTTGTAAAGATGAGCCGATCTGCTTAGGCAGTGAATTTTCAACATCAAACACTCAATCCATCATAATACTTCTCATAGTTCAGAACCTCAACATGCAAAGGGTTACCAAGATAGCGGAGGTTAATTTCCTTGCAAATTAGAAGTTTCACCTTGTTGATATTCATTTGAGGCAAACAAACCTCTTGACAAGTCGATCATTCAGGAGGAAGTTATTCGTCTTGTTTCTGAAGTGGAGAGATAAAGGCATTGTCAGATCTGAATTGAGATTTAGTGTCAAATCCAGACACACAATAATTAATGGTCCCTTTAAGCAGGCCCATTCGAAATTGATGTTAATCTTGAGTACTCTTGGAAATTTCTCATTACACTTGATGCACAAAAGTATGTCACTAGGCCAAGTTCATGAAGAAATTGTAGCGCAGGTGCACGGGAAAAATGCGAACAACCAGGAAGTAGGCAGCTACTGTTCGTGGTACTTTTGTTTTTTGCACTCCTATCTGTGTGAAATGCATCTTCATATCCAAAAGTTACTTAAGGTCGTATATTGCAATAAAATATATAAATACTGGTTTTCACTTTGCATATTTTGACATCTTTTTTGCGAAATTTCAAAGTATTAAAAAGCTATTTACAAGAGGTTTGCACCCCCCTGACATTATGAGTGAGTTTGTAAATGGACAAGGTCAATCATGATGCCCTGTTCATTTCTAAGTGTTGTGCAATGCCATCAGCCATGAAAGGAGCTGGTAAAGAAAAGTGTAGCAGTGGGGCATTAACATTGCATTTATTTACTCCACCTGCAAAACAGCCATTCTGTTCTGGTGCCTCATCAGAGCACTATGGAAACGGTTAGTGGGAAGAGATAAATAACACAGCCGATTAGCACATTTTTGTTCAGCCATAAATATAGTTTTATGATCAGAATTGGCTCCATTTATTACAGCGAGGAATCCACAAAAGGGTATCTAACAGTGCAAGTACATTTACTATTGAATAATTATATGGCAGTTGAATTACACGATAATAATTCCCACACAAGGGGTGAGGAATCGGTAGCTCAAGGCCTGGTTCACCTTGAGATCCGCTGACTATTGAGATCAACGGCACAGGCCAGCCTGTCCCAAAATTATATATTGAGGGAGGGAGGACAAATACTTGGATCAAGAGCCAATTGCTGGGAGGCCCTAAAGTTCACCTAGGGGTGTCAGGAAGACACTTGTTTCCCGAAAAACACCCAAGAAAAAGAAAGGGGCAGAACACTTCCTTTCTTGAGTCCCCTCACTCACCAGGGTTTCCCCACGGTGACATGCTTCATCATTGGGGTCCTCTCAGTCCTCTACGGACTGAGGCGTGCTGCAACTTGCGGATTACGTAGGAGCACTAAACCAAATTGTGTGTGGTGCAAGTGTCGTGGTGTGGAGTGGAATAAAGTGAATTAAAATAATCAACTAGTGGGCCAAATATATTTTATTCTTGCTCCTAGCTAATTGGTTAAAAAGGTGGGTAATATGCTAGAATAAACTACTTTAATGGGTAAGTGTACCTAGCATATGGTCGACTAGTTTCGAGGTTCCCTAGCTCTTCCTCAGGACTACACTGGGACCAGCCCAGTGCAAGTACCACTCCTAGTAGACCTAATTCCGGTGCAAAGATAAGTGAAGAACGCTGCGCCTAATAAGCATGCGTTAAGGATAATACATACGTAAATGTACGTCTAGTAAAGTCTGTAGGATATAAAAATACAGAAGTTAAAGGGAAAAAAAGACACAATATGCAATATATATATAAAGAAACAATGGCGGTTACACTATACACCTGTGTTGTAATACTCATTACTATTGTTTTCTTATTGTGCCACTGTGTTGCTCTCCAGCAAATACATCCTTCATGCGGGCGTTTCGCTATAACGTGAGTAAAAAGTGTCTATGAATGCACACAGTGCACATATAATCAAACAAACAAAAAACATGCGTCTGACATGACAAAATACACAAAAGACTGACAACTGCACGATAATACATACATCTTAACAGGCAATACTATGCCTCATGGTCGACTGAGGGGGTGTGGACACTCGAACACCTAAAGAGAAGGTGAACCAAGTGGTTTGTTAAAAAGTTTGTAGCACCGTCTTGTTGGCAGACCTAGTGCGGGAAAAAAATACGAAGAAAACGATCTCCGTTAGTCAGGGGAAATGGGTAGATCTTCCCCCAGGGGTGTTGTCACTCACTTGTACTTTTCAAGCCACACTCCGGAACACCTAATGGAGACCAGCCTCGCCGACCGCATACTGTATGGTTCCGAGCGGGATGTCAAGTTATCTACGGGGGAGGTGGTGGAAAGTAATGAGGGACTTGCCGGTTGCGGTCCTTATTCGGGGCGGCCATGTTGGGAAAGGAAAAAGTAATTCTTCATGCAAGAAATGAATAAAGAATACAAAAATAATAAAAACAATGAAAATGACCTAATTGATCATTCTACATGGTGCCAAAACAACAATAGTTGAAATGGAGTATGGAGGCTGTGGGTGCTAAGTGTCTAACCTTCAATAGAAAAAACGTGATAAGAGATTGGATCAGCCATTTTGGATCAGGGAGAGTGTGTCAGACCGTAAAACACACTCATCCCATAAAATAGTATTACTGGCCCTCATCATAGTTGTCTGGGTCGGTCATGATTACCGAGTGACCCATCAGTGCTTAAAAAGGTTATTGAGACAAAATCATTGTGAGGCAATGCCAGTTCCTATTCATATTGGTAGTTTTATCTATGTATACAGTGGGAGGGTGAACCTAACCTCTTAAACCTCTCCTTCCCTCCTTATTTTGATATACGTTCATTATAGCGCGCAGCTGTGGGAATCTTAATCTTAATTACAGAATCCTTGTCTGACATTCAAAACCACACACCATATTACACTGTTACAACCATGACTGAAGTAACTGGTCTCACTTACTCACAAGATGAGGTAGACAGAATCATAGCATCTATGCTTCCTCTAGCTGGGACCAGCACCAGAGATACCACCGAAGCAAGTCAATGTTGGGACGAACTAACAGAATTGAAACGGGAACAGATAAAAACACTAATACACGGGATCATGATGACAGAGTATGTGAGAGCCAACATTGCACCGCGTGGTCTAATAGTCAGGAATGAACCCTTCATTTTTCAAAATGACAAACTTTTTAAAAAAGACTGGTCAACTATTGTTGTTTTGGCACCATGTAGAATGATCAATTAGGTCATTTTCATTGTTTTTATTATTTTTGTATTCTTTATTCATTTCTTGCATGAAGAATTACTTTTTCCTTTCCCAACATGGCCGCCCTGAATAAGGACCGCAACCGGCAAGTCCCTTATTACTTTCCACCACCGCCCCCGTAGATAACTTGACATCCCGCTCGGAACCACACAGTATGCGGTCGGCGAGGCTGGTCTCCATTAGGTGTTCCGGAGTGTGGCTTGAAAAGTACAAGTGAGTGACAACACCCCTGGGGGAAGATCTACCCGTTTCCCCTGACTAACGGAGATCGTTTTCTTCGTATTTTTTTCCCCGCACTAGGTCTGCCAACAAGACGGTGCTACAAACTTTTTAACAAACCACTTGGTCTACCTTCTCTTTAGGTGTACGAGTGTCCACACCCCCTCAGTCGACCATGAGGCATAGTATTGCCTGTTAAGATGTATGTATTATCGTGCAGTTGTCAGTCTTTTGTGTATTTTGTCATGTCAGACGCATGTTTTTTGTTTGTTTGATTATATGTGCACTGTGTGCATTCATAGACACTTTTTACTCACGGTATAGCGAAACGCCCGCATGAAGGATGTATTTGCTGGAGAGCAACACAGTGGCACAATAAGAAAACAATAGTAATGAGTATTACAACACAGGTGTATAGTCCCTTTAACTTCTGTATTTTTATATCCTACAGACTTTACTAGACGTACATTTACGTATGTATTATCCTTAACGCATGCTTATTAGACGCAGCGTTTTTCACTTATCTTTGCACCGGAATTAGGTCTACTAGGAGTGGTACTTGCACTGGGCTGGACCCAGTGTAGTCCTGAGGAAGAGCCAGGGAAGCTCGAAACTAGTCGACCATATGCTAGGTACACTTACCCATTAAAGTAGTTTATTCTAGCATATTACCCACCTTTTTAACCAATTAGCTAGGAGCAAGAATAAAATATATTTGGCCCACTAGTTGATTATTTTAATTCACTTTATTCCACTCCACACCACGACACTTGCACCACACATAATTTGGTTTAGTGCTCCTACGTAATCCGCAAGTTGCAGCACGCCTCAGACCGTAGAGGACTGAGAGGACCCCAATGATGAAGCATGTCACCGTGGGGAAACCCTGGTGAGTGAGGGGACTCAAGAAAGGAAGTGTTCTGCCCCTTTCTTTTTCTTGGGTGTTTTTCGGGAAACAAGTGTCTTCCTGACACCCCTAGGTTAGGTTCCTGTAACCTGAAGGTTCAGGCTATTTATTTATCTATGTATACAGTGGGAGGGTGAACCTAACCTCTTAAACCTCTCCTTCCCTCCTTATTTTGATATAGGCCCTAAAGTTCGGCACCCCAGCTGATGGTGTTTGTATTTGTTTCAATGATAAGCTTCAGACTGGATGCAAAGAAGGGTTTGCCATAACATGCCACCATATTTGTTGACCACCACAGTAGTTCCAATTGACAGTCATTATCCAGAATGACCTGAGCAGAGTAATACAGGCTATGACAGATGGTCAGGGAAATATTGTTAATACAGAGGAAAAGAATAGACCTACCAATCCAGTATGCCTTTTACGGACAATGAGAAATGGGAAAGAGTATGGCGCACTTCCTTTTGGATGCAGCAACGTTTGTCTCTAAGATGCTGTAGCTGGCATGATTGCTTGTCTGAGACTGAAACCCAGAAAGTCTGTCATCTGAGAACAGAACCAGGCCGAGTTTTCAAAGGTTTCTCTGGAGCCCAGTGAATTCAAAAGATTGATGATGGGAGACAGAGGGTCTCTTGACATTGGGCCATCAGCAAAATGTTATTCAAAGAAATGATACACTAAGTCATCAGGAAGGGCACAGTGGTCCAGATAGGCTTGTTGAAGCCCCAAAGGTTTTAGGAAAGGAAAGAGGTAAGACACTAGATTTGTAAGAGGCATTACTTTCATTGGAACTTCAGCTATTGTTGGTGGAGTGGATTGAATGGAATTAAAAAGTAGGCATCCTTGTGGTCCAGGTGGGGCATCAAATGGTCAAAATTCAGGTGTCACAGAACACATGAATCCCCTTCATCTTGAAGTGGTGACAGAGCACAAAGAAGCTCAGGGATTTTAGGTGTATCTCTGACCATCTGCCGTTGATTGGTTTGCAAACTAGTCAGATGGAATGTGCAAAACCTCTCTACTATTTCCAGTACATGCTGACATGCATCACAACCTCAAAAAGCAACAGTAAGCAGGAGCTGGCTGGATGCAAAGTGGAGGACATCCGAACATAATGAACTTCTTGTATAAGAGACATACCAGGCTGTGTACAGGAGTTCTATGGAAAGATCAATATGTTGCTCAAATTAGATTTTTCCTTGAAAGACTAAAGACAAGACGTTTGGCAAAACAGGAACAGTTGGTTTAATTAAACGCAGCAACTGGGAGAAAAGAGTCGGTGTATGAAGTCTATTTCAAAGTACATTAATTTCGGCTGTTTTTGATACATAACATGAAGCATCATAAAACAATTTGTACATTATTTTGGAGTAAGAAATCTGAGCCTAGTCACAGGCCTTAAATCTGATAACTTGAGAGGAAGTTCAGGTGGGTCTTGACCTTGTACGGACACAATGTGGGTACGTGTCCAGATGTTCTGCATGTGGGGCGTGTGATCACTGTGAGTAGAGTGCATGCTGTGTTCTGACTGGCTAAGTGCTCCTAACTTAGGGCCTGATCACGATGCCGTTTGGAAACTGTCTTGAACGAATCGGGTCCGGACTAGTCTCCAAACTAATCTGGTCATGCGAGTCCGGCCGACCAATTACGATGCTTTGTAACATCGTGTGGTTGGACTCGCATTGATTTCAATGGAAGCCTGTGTTCTGAACGAGAACACAGGCTCCCTTTGAAAAAAGGGGTGGTTGGGGAAAACCTTGCACCCTGTGGCTGGTACCCCAGGGTCCCTTGGGTACCCCCATGGGCCCAATCTGATGCCTCAGGGTGAAGGGGGACTGCAGCAAGCCCCCAAAGACCAAGTCTGGGAGCCGTTTCATCTCGGGCGAACCAAATTGGAATGGCTGTCCGAATCAGTCATCGTCATCCCGCGTCTAGAAATCGTGCCCTTAGAGCTGTACAATTCATCTCTGAAAGGGACGGACTGTCCCAATGTCTTTCGGAATCGATTTGGACTGCTCGAATGGCTTTGGCCATCATAGTTAGTTGTTGGGAAAACTGTACAAATCTGTCAGGAACAAGGGTTCTGACTTGTATTTGCAGTCCCGAATCCCATCCGGAGCTCTTCCTAAAAACATCGTAATCAGGCCCTTAGTGTGACATCTGACTTTATGATGTTTTGGTAACGCAAGCCCCTCTGGTCAAACATGTTTTATTGGGGCCAATCGCTAAAGACCATTGTGGTGTTGCTGCCTATCTGAAGGATTTATCTGAAATTTGATGTTCACACGTTTGTCTAAGGGCTACGTGTCACCCCACCTGTGACCAGTCAATCAGTTGCTTCAGGCCTTGGTCACAGGGCCTGCCTGACCTCGTATTTCTGTCTCAGGATTGATGTGGAGGTCATATTGGGTGGATTCAACATCAGCGATTTGAGCTTGTGGTTATATTTACATATATCATGGCGTACATCAACATCGTATTTTTCAATATTAAAATACCCCACTCTTGTTGAAATTTCAACTACATCGATTAGTCAGCACTTCATGACAGCCACATTATTTGCGGTTCAATGTGTTTCTGTTGTGTTTGTTTCTACCTTCCTAGTTACTTTCATTCTACCTGATTTGAGGACTGCATTTTTATAGCAGGAAACCCCCACTTGTAGGAAAATACACAACAACTGCACAAAAATGATGATCGGGAGCAATGTCATGCACATGCAGGAAAACAAACCAATGGACCAGTCATGCTCAGGTGCACCTCCTTCCTTCTTCATGTCAGCTTGTAGACGATATCATGCTTGGATGGCAAGAGTTAGCATTGCATTGTCCATATCATTTCCAGGGATAAAAGGTCAGCACGATGTACCAACCTTGGTACATACCCCACCCTTCATTGCGGTCATCAAGTTCCAGCACATACCAATGTTGCATCACCATGAGGTGCATGGCTCTTAGTTCTTCCTTGATAGCATTTAGGCCGAGCTCATTTTTTGTTGATCATCTTTGGTAATTCTTACCTTGTTACACTTATGAGGCACATGCGATACATATTATTATTTACATTCAAATTAGTACAATTCAATAAACACAGAGATATCTTGTCTTGACTTTTGGGTTTATTTTGTGGCTTTTCTTTTTTTCTGAAATGACCTCCTTTAGCCAAAATGTGTTTCGTCGTCTCAGGGAAATATCCCTATGACTCCATCGAGGCTAAAAACAATACAAAAAAACAAGTTGCAATACATTATATATATTCCAAAGTTTGCATTGCCGGTTTATGCAAATAAAGGTGTTTCCCTGCAGCTGTTGTGGTCATTCCCGTATCGTGGCAAAGTTAAGTTGGATATATCATATATATATATACATTTATTAGAGAAGGTGAAAAAGTCTCATATGAACAGTTATTGATTTCAATAGTATTCCACCTAGCATGTTTGGTAGTATGAGCTCGTGAGATGGAGACCCATGCGCATCAATCAGTTGTTTGGGCATCCATGTTCCACATTTCTGACTCAAAACGGTTGAAAAGCGGGTTGAATCGCACCATCCCCCTAAATAGGCTGTCATTTCATACAATATTTGTTGGGGCACACAGTTCTGACAGTGCCTCTCCTCTAGCCTTCTTCTACCCTACATTCTTGGTAGTCGTGTGTGCCCGCTGTGTCAAAGTTTACCCCCTCTGACCATGGGAATACATGTGTCTTAGTGTGTTTGTGCCATCCACCGCATGATTTATCTACTTTTTTAGTTAGAGTGGGGAATGTAGTTTGAATGTGGTTAAAAGGCAATTCTATGATGGGCTGGAAACTTTTAAGGAGTTCAATGCACTTCTAACTTCTCAAGGCTTTTTAGATAATACAATATTTACTCTGATCCTGTGGAAAATATGCACAAGGGATTTTGCCCGCAGTAACTACTTCACTACGAGCTCAGATTCAGGACAAAGATGCATCAAACAAACTTTCACACAAAACAATGCATATAAAGGGTAACAACCCCTTAAAAAGTGTAGTGATTAATTCAAAATTATGGTGCACATGCATCAACATCCCGAAAAGCGATTCCTTAATAGCGAAAAATAAAGATTCGTTAATAAGGAATCGCATTTCGGAATGCATGAAAAGATTCAGTACATTTCAGCGATTCCTTAAAAATCGCTAATAATTACCGATTACGCAATAGCGATTACTGAAAATACTGATTAGCAATTAGCGAGTTCGGTATTACCGAATTCGGTATTAGCGAGTTCCGTATTAGCGATTTTGCAAAAAACGGGTTGCTCCAGGAGCGGGCTAATGACATCACAACCAGGAAGTCAAGCAGCACCACCCTCATTCACTGGCCTGAGGAGCTCACAGGAGGAGGCAGAGCACACAGGCTGAGGCAAGAGAATCTTCTCTCTGAAACCATCCACCCTACCCTCATCCAGGATGGACAAGGATGCACCAGGCACTGCAGACACGCCCAGGAAGAGGAAAAGAAAGTTCTCTGACAGGGAAATGGAGCACTTGATCGAGGGGGTGAGCAGCACGCATGACAAGCTGTTTGGCAAGCTGTCACTCAAGGTGCCCGAAGCTGAGAAGAGGAAAATTTGGCTTCGCATCAGGGAGAAGGTGAATGCTGTGGGAGTGACGCACCGCAGCATCGACGACCTCAAGAAGAGGTGGTATGACCTCAGGAAGAGGGCAAAGGAAAGAATTGTAGAAAGGGTCAAGTAGGCAGCTGGCACAGGAGGGGGGCCATCCACAGTACCTGCAAACACTGCCCTGGAGGAGCTCGTCGAGGGGACCATTGAGCCAGAGGCGGTTGTCGGAGTAACGCAGATGGACACCTCCAGCGCAGCCACCACTGAACAAGGTAAGATGCATGCCTGCGCCCATACGCTGCGTATCGTATACCCATCCCCATCCCCCCAGGTCAATCACAGTGTGCAGGCAGAAGTGCATAACACATATGCCCTCACATCAGTATTGCATCATGGGAGTCGTAGTCATGTCTTCAAAGTGTGCATGTATAGTCACAAATGCTAAATAAATGAGATCAGCAGTACAGGGCCAACATAGAGTCAAATAATGTAATTCATTGTAGGACATAAATGCAGAATGACAAACAGATGTAGTCACAAAATAAACTAACCATGCACTGTTTCATACACAGATGCATCTCCTGGGGATTCAGATGATAGTGAGTGCCTCATCATCTCCGAAACACCTGCAGATTCTGATGGCGACACTCCGCAGGAAGGTCAATCCCCACCTCCACCAGCAACAATACCACCACCACCATCAGCGAAAATACCACCACCACCACCAACACCTGCGACAAAACCACCTCCCTGCAGGTGATGGATGCATGCCCGAGTCCTGCACCCAGAAGTGGGCCCAGTCCTACAGGTGTCACACCGCCAGCACCACCACCAGCACATGGCAGAGTCACGCAGCAGCGCAGGTCCATGCGCAGTACTGCCGAGGGAGCCGACCAGGCAAGGAACATTTATGGTGGAGTCGAGGCTCAGATGCTGCGTGTTCAATGCTTGCAGGGGAGACACATGGGGACAATGAACCTCAACATTGCACGTCTCGCAAAACATATGTGCACTCTAACTGACGCAGTGCGGCACATGACCACAGTTGTGGCAGAGGGCAATAAGGACATTAGTGAAAACCTCCAGGAGCTCACCCGTGCCATCCGAGCAGGACAACACAGTGAGCACCGGAGGCATAGGCAGAACTTGCTCTGTTCCACAGCATCGACCAGGGCCATCACAAAGCTCTGCAGCAGCACTACTGTATTGCCCCACCGTTCCGTGTCACGGCAGGTGGACCTCGGACATTACTGTGGTGACGTGGCGAAGGCCTTAGGCCAGGTGACCACTGCAGTGGAACACTTGCAGTCAGGGACATTCAGTGGCAGCAACTTGGGAGGGGAGGATGGCAGTGAGGCTGCATCCAGTGTGAGCAGCGTCTCGGTGATGGAGACCTGCACCAGGAGGCGCAGTTCATGCTGCTTCACACCCACAGAGACACAGCGTGGTGTGGTGGAGGAGACACCTGATAGGAGGCTGGGCGTTCGTGGGAAGCGCCACTAGACATTCTGTCCTGCATCCCTGACCATGGAGGGGTAACCATGGCCCACTTTAATTTAGCATTTGCACTCCCGTGAATCCAACGGTCATGTTTTTGCCCACAATGTGTGGGGGAACTCTAATTTGCATTTCAGTGTAACATTACATACATCCGTGCTCCTGTGAATTAAACAGTAACACTACTAATGATATCGTCATGGCTCATTCTTACCTGGCTCTGAAATGATGTTGTGTGATGTATGTCCGCCTCCTTTGACCTTCAGCTGTGTTTGGAACGTGTGACTGTCGGTGTTGTGCGGGTGGTTGGTCATCCCGGTAGTTGTCATTCCTGTCCACCTCTATGGGTATCCCCCTTCTGGTTGCAATGTTGTGCAGCATGGCACATACTGCTACAATCCTGCTGCAGGTGTCTGGTTTATATTGCAAAGCACCACCAGTCTTATGTAAGATCCGGAAGCGACTCTTCAGGATCCCGAATGTCCTCTCAATCACATTTCTGGTGCTTATGTGGGCCGCGTTGTAGCGTTGCTCCTGTGGTGTTTCTGGGTTGATGTAGGGGGTGAGGATATATTCCCGCAGGGCGTATGCACTGTCACCTACAGGATGGAAGCAAAGGCTTAGCGTCAGTCATGATGATACATGTGTGATGCAGATGTTATGAATAGGTATGTTTACGTACCAAGCAGGAGTCCCTCTCCGAATTCTCCATTGAGCAGACGCCTGTGGATGCCACTGTGTCTGAATATATAGGAATCGTGTGTGCTCCCTGGAAATTGTGCCACTATGTCCGTGATGAAGTGCTTGGCATCGCACACGACCTGCACGTTGACGGAGTGATAGGACTTACTGTTACGGAAGATGTACTCATTGGCTGAGGTTGGACAGATGGGGACATGCGTGTAGTCAATGCATCCTATGACATGGGGGAATTGGGCCACCTGGTAGAATTCCTGTTTGGTGTGGTCCATCTGCTGGGGGGTTGTGGGGAAGCTGATGTGGGTATGTATCATTGTCAGCATGGCATCAATGTGCCAGTAGGTGTAGGCTGCATAGGACCTGGACGTGCGCAGGAATGGCATTGGTCCGACGTGTCTGGTGCTGCAGTAGTGGTTCCAGGTCAGCAATTAGGCGCATTATCATTGCACGATTGAGACGGTACTTGTCGTATACCTCATCCTCATTTTGGCCAAGCAATGTGATGCTCACTCTGAATACTCTCTCCTGGATCCTTCTCCTGCGCTGTGCTGCTGCATTTATTCTCATCCTCCTTGCAAGCACGTAGAGGGCTGCCATTTTGTGAAAGGAAACAAGGTCTCCAGGCCGAATTTGTATGGCTTTCTGATTGATTGCCTCTGTGGAACACTTGTGAGTTTTTCAGATTTATTTATTTTTTTCTGCAACTTTACCTCCTGGTTCTGATTCCCCTTAATCTGCTCATGCTAAATAGCGATTTTTGGGATTTTCGGTATTTGCGACTTTTGATGCATTCATTAGCGATTCTTTATTTGCGATTAGCTAATGCCAGGCGCTATTTGTAATTTCAGTATTTCCGAATCTTTATTTTGCGATTCTTTATTTTAACGGGGACGTTTTTTGCGATTCTTTATTTTAACGGGGATTTATTTTGCGATTCTTTATTTTTTCGCTATTGGTGTTGATGCATTGGGATTCGTTGCTTGCCACTCGCTAACGGGTGATTTTAGCGAATCGGTATTTTTGCAAGTTGATTTTTGCTTGATGCATGTGCCAGATTGTGACTTATACATTTAGCAGTGGAATAGCAAATATGAAAAGGTGAAATTTCTTCATATGTACAAAGAAACGCTAATGAGACATAACATTCAACATGAAACACAGTTGCAATAATTTATCATCACCACCACATCAAGAAAAATTGCTTCGATTAAAAACGAGAAAGAAAAAAGAAGAGAGAAAGTGACAGAGGAAAAAATGGTGACTTTGTCCAAAAAACCTTAGCCTTCCCGTAGCGCATGCCACTCAATGATGAGGGGAGGCTCTTTGGGGTACACAGAACAAGTGAGTCCGATCATCTGTTAATATCAGTACCGTGATGTGTACGCTTGGAATGCGCAACTCCGAATTTTTTTTTCAAAAAACGTTTTTTAAAGAAAATAATATATATTAAAATATATATATATTTTTTGCAATTTTCAGAAAAATATATAATGTAATTTAATGAATAAAATATTTATAAATGAACAGTTAAAAAACTGTAGAAAATCAGTACAAAAAAATAGGTATAACTACTATCACACTTAAAAATTAGCATTTAAAAAACCTTTGAAATTCACTGAAAAAAAACATAGGTTTCAGAGACATTATAGATAGAAATTAGCATTTAATAAAGCTTTGAAATTCACAGAAAAAACCATAGGTTTCAGAGACGCAGTATTTAGAAATTAGAATTTAAAAAACCGTAGAAATTCACAGAAAAAAACATAGGTTTCAGGGGTGTTATATTTAGTTGGCCATTTCACTCGTACAAAACCATAGAAATTCCTCTGTTATAGTTAGTTCTGCTAACTATAACTCGTATGCCCGCAATGCACTGCTGATGATGTCACATATTGCATCATTCATGACATGGTCAGTGACATCACTGATGACCTCACTGATGACATCTCAAATGACATCACTGATGACATCACTGATGACATTATCCACGTGACAATCTGATACACCTCATCATACACTAGTATAACCTTTCATCACTCACTGTAAAACACAGAGTACCATATTTGAAACCATTGACACACCAATACCAGTTACTACATACCCACTCACTGATTCCTAAGTCTACTCACACAACTACCCATTCAACAACACAATCATTTATACATGCAGTCAATAATTAATAGAACACTATCAAATGCACTTATACACATATATAGACATTGACACATCAGCAGTCATCTTAGTAGGTTATGCAGTCATCCTACTCACTCACAAAAAATTTATCACACTTACATTTACTCACTTACACAATTATCCAACAACACCTCATTTATACACATAGTAACTCATAGTTAATATGTTAAAAAAATCACCATTACAATTATACACTCATTCATATAGTTACTCTCACAATCACTGACTCTTACACATACTTATTTATATACACCAACTCTCACATACAATGCCTTTTATTTTTTTACTTTGTTGAAGATGTACAACTAAAACATATATTCGCTCACCAACACACAAATAAATACACTCAGTCACCCAAACAACTGTTTACACATGCACTCTTAAACCTACACACCTAGTTAATCAACCATTCACACATCTATGCATAGAGTTACACACACCCCATCCAACCACACACAAACTCTGTGTCCCATACAAATACTCACCCAACTAATCAATAACTAATACACACACTCATGTAGTTATTGACCAACTGATGCAACATGTTATACAACAACAGAGACAGTGATGCACACATTCACATAATTTAGTTACTAATCCATGTATTAAGTGAGACACTTTTAATTACTCACTTAAACAGACAGTCAGACAGCTACTAAATCCTCCATCCAGGCAGTTATATATCCACTCAGTCTTCAATACAGATTGGTATATATATTTAATACATATTTAAATTTCAAACTAAACTACATTCACTGGATGATGTCATCAGTGATGTCATCAGTGATGTCATTTGAGATGTCATCAGTGATGTCATCAGTGATGTTACTGACCATGTCATGAATGATGCAATATGTGACATCATCAGCAGTGCATTGCGGGCGCGCGAGTTATAGTTTGCAGAACTAACTATAACGGAGGAATTTCTATGGTTTTGTTCGAGTGAAAATGCCAGCTAACTATAATACCCCTGAAACCTATGGTTTTATCTGTGAATATATAGATGACTACATTTATTTCAAGACTAGAAGGGGGAGGTATGTAAAACTGTGGGTGATCAATTTTGTATTGTTTGAATGTTTAACACACAATTCCATTCCCATGCATGTTCCAGTAGTATGCCCGCACCACAATGGTTATATTGTTTTCCAAAACACGTTTAAAAAATCAATAAGCCCATTAGTAAGAATGTAGGGCCAAATCATGAGACCACCAGACTTGCAGTGGTACAGCAGTGATGGTCCGGTGCCTGCCCCATAACGATGCGGCCATTCAGACTGCCACCACGTCTGAACGCTGTTCCCTGGCAGTGGTGCAGCAGACGGGTATCCAATATGCAAGTTGTACCACTATGGTACGCCAAGCATATTATGAATTTCCCCATCACCAGCCATTTAATGGCAGGGAGCCCGCCATGAAAAGGCTGGCAGTGGGGAAACAAGGGGGGCCCTCAGAGCCGCCAAACCCCCCCCACCATGGGAATGCATTCAGGGGGGAACAGCATGTGACCTCCTGTGTGCATGAGTCAAAGTTCCAGCAAGGCATGTTCTTCACAGTTCATGCTGTTCTGGAACTGCTTTTGCATTCCCATTGCAGTGCCTATTTTCAGGGTACCACTGTGGTAACGGCAACTAATCAGACATCAGTTGAACTTGTAATCTGGCGGGGTGATCATGCACAGCTTGGTGATGTTGTGTTGGCACAAAGCCCACACAGCAATATTAATGTAGTAATCAGGCCCTTAATAAGTACTTTTTAAATTGTTTTTTACATAAAAAACAACATTTTCATTCTTTTCTTCACGTTATTTGATACCGAACAAACAGCACGTACTTGGTGGAACGAGGTTACAGCACATAGAAAGAGGATTATGGAATTTTGTAAATAACAGATCACTCTTTGGAAGGAAAGGAAATTGATTGGAATTGTTTTTTTCTTAACAGTCTGCTTGGCAACCATGGATTACTTTTTTGGAAATGTTTATTAGCATTTTTAAATGGATTTTGACATCAGCATGGAGAAGAGTTCTGCTTTGGAAAAGCTTTCGGAACCTGTTTTTGGATGACCCTTTCTGCATAAATGAGGCAAGTTATCGTTCTCTGGTTTTGGATTTCGCTTTTTGGTTCCAAAACATTTCTCATGGTCATGGATTTGGATGTGGGAGACTTATTTGGATATGTAGGCACAAAAAGTGGAGTTAAAACGCTGCCCAGAATTGAAAAAAATAGGTCATCTTCAGGTGGGAACATTTTGTTTTTTAATATTTGTGAATAAAATATCTTTTTTTTAAATGACACTTTTAATTTTAGAACTGTAAAACAGGCAGGTAATGGGAAAGAGTGTTAGAGGATGTTACTTGGGCAAAATTAAGGCAATATTTTCCAGGTAGTCGGAAGCAACCATGAAAGAAAATTCTTTGATTTTTGCCAACAGTCTTTCTGACATTTCTTTACTCCTTTTAGTTAGCCAGGCATTTAGACTACCTGTAAAAGATTATATAATATGTATTTCTTGGAAACTTTGCTCCTTCTTTAAAATGTTCATGATGTGTTAGAGCGATGGTTGCCAATAGATTTGTTGAATGAGTTGTGCCATCCCTCAATGATATTTTTAGTCTTTGCACCACCCCCTACACAGGTTTGCACAGCAGTTCCACTAGCCAATGCAGAACCTTTGCTTTTCCCTGCGACCTGACATGCTTAGATGCCCAATCTACGTGTCTTCAAAATAAGTTAGTAGGGGGCCAAATAGATGTCATTTTGTGTGCATTAATCTGTTTTAGTTATAGAAGTTAAGAACTTGTCTACACATGCAGGGGGTGCAAAGCATAAGGCAGGTAATTTACCTAATTTAAATTGCAATTTACTGTCAGACATATAATCCTCAACTAAGGATATTTTGGGGATTTGCCTGCAAAAAGTGGAAACAACATCCTTGAATTTGGGTGGTGGGATATAATTTACTAATGACATTATTCTCTGATATTTCAAAGTCAATAATCACTTTTCTAGGGAGTTTATTCAAGGTTTTGCCTTTTATCAATGACAAAAAATTGAGTATGTTGAGGAATGTTTGTCAGAGAGTATACTGCATACCAGTGGTGCAGTTGTATTATTTATTTGGCATGAAAGTGTATATTTGGGCAAATGGATGGGGTGTGTATTTAAAAGAACCATCCATCATTCAAATATCACTACTGTCAAGTATGGCTAAGTTATAGGTTGTTGAAAACATTTGTATTCTTTTTTTAAAGTTATTGTTATCATGCAGGAGGAGACTGTCATGAGTGAAAGTAATTGTAAGTTCTTGGGGAATATTAATATCAGAAAAGGTTTGTGGGGGTCAGACGTTGCGGATTACATGCCTATTTTTTTCTCTGGATCATCCTTCTGAGGTTGGGTATTGCAGGCATACTATTAACAACGTGGATAGGAATGTTTTGTGATACCTTCCTCAAGACTGCACTACAGGGTTCATTGGAGGTTGATGCAAGATGTTTGATTTATTGGACATTCTCTCTAACTTCCATCTATATTGCAGAGGCAGAGTGGTTATGCTCAGACATGCTTTCCACACAATCTTCAAGAATAACCGCTCTGCCTGTGCAATGGGATGAAAAATATTGCACACAACTCCAATGACTCCTGGGCTTAGTCAATCTATCCTTAGAATAAAGGTAGCCACTTTATTTGAGTAGCTGGTTGTCCCTTTCTTGATTTCACGTATGTTGCTTGCCTTGGTGTAGCCATTTCTTTAGATTCTGTTGTGAAAGAAAGAAAGAGAAAAAAAGTATAAGCTTCACTATTTCTTCACAATGTTTGTTTTGTTATGTATAGTGTTTGCATGCCTGTTGTGTAAAAACACTATTGTTTGTTAACTTTACGCTACCAATAATGTAAAGGAACAGTGTTGAAAGCTTGTTGAAAAGGTTACATAGCATTGTTAATATGCATTTTACAAACTTTTTGGTTACAAGATAAATTGAAATATGAGATTGGTTCTCAGAGTACAAAGAGTATCTTTGTACTCTTTGGGTTAGTCTGGAATGTGGTAAATCATGTCAGGGCTTGGTGATTTGTTCAGTCCAATGTTGGAGGTTTATTAAATGTGCTGCCAAACAGAAACAGGAAAAAGTATAAGCTATTCTCAAATATATTTCTAATTCGTGCACACTGTGGGGCCGATTATGAAGCAAGCCAGAAACGCTCCCACCAATGGTTGGAGCTTTTCCAGTCCACATTTCGGTTTTCTCTCCAACAGCCTCATTACAATGCTGGCGGTCGGAACCTAAACAAGCCAGTAATTCTGGCTGGCTTCTGATGGGCTCAAGGAGCCCGTCAGCAAGTTGGAGACTGGCCCGTAATCCCAAAGGTTTTTCTTCCTTGGAATTATGATGCACGGTTTCTGGCTGGGTTTCCATGACAGCCTTTCTGATGTAGAAACCCTGTTGAAAAGTGTGTTTGGGGACCCTATGCAGAGCCCCCATTTGTGTGTGGCCTCCGGTTGGGAGCCGTGCCCCCCATCTTGAGGTGCTTGCCACGGGGTGCAGGGATTAACACCACCCCCCATTTCCCTATAGGAGCATGTACTACGGCCAGTTTATGGCTCCCATAGGGAACTGGTGGAATGCGACCAAACAGTGTTCAGACGCATCCTAATCAGGAGTTTTGGACCACCGACCGGAGGTTGGTCACTCCCAGTTCGGAGACATGTTGGGTGGACACAAGTCCTCCCAACATTGTAATAGGTCCCTTTGTGTATGCCTGCTTGGAAAGAAAGACATATTGTTTAGTTAATTTTGCCAAGCAACAGAGAAAAGGAACATAACAGAAACTCTGTTCAAATTGTTACAATGCGTAGCTTATTTGGACATTACAACATGCAAAAAAAGGAAGCTGGTTATAGAAGTCGAAATGAAATGGTGCGATTTGTTTACCTGAAATACTGTGTTCCTTGTTACTGTATATGAAACTCTGTGGTGATCACAGTCAGGTGTGGGTTTTAAGGATTTCGCCATCCAATGCTCTTGATTTTCTAGTTGTGGAGACAAAAGAGATAGAACAAGCTGTTAGGTTCATTTTCTTTGCTATTGTTTTTTTTATGTTTCGGCGACTTGTTTGTGAAGAATGGCTTACTTCTAAAAGTATGCTAGTTTGTGTTTGACTAGGGATCAAAGGTGATTATTTTCAGAGACTCCACAGTAGTTAAAGAATATGTCTGGAGCTGAATGAAAAGAAAATGCATGTTGCTATTTTTCCAAAATGAATTGCAATTATCATTCCTGTCATTGTCCAGCATCTGTCCTGAAGGGCAAACACACTGGAGTTAGAATAGTAATTTTGCCCCAAGTCACTGTCCACGACCTGCCCTGAATGTCGCCCCAAATGGAGTTAGAATGGTAATTTTGTCCCTAGTCACTGTTCAGCACCTGCCCTGGGGGATGCCCACAGCAGAGTTAGAATAGTAATTTTCCTCCAGTCACTGTCTAAGTCCTGCCCTAATGCATGCCCCAGCAGAGTTAGAATAGTACTTTGGCCCAGCCACTACCCAGCACCTGCCCGGAGGGATGCACTCAGTGGAGGTAGAATAGTAATTTCCCCACAGTCACTGTATATATCCTGCCCTAAGGACTGCCCCCAGCAGAGTTAGAATAGTAATTTTGCCCCTAGTCACTGCCCAGCACCTTCCTGGAGGGGCGCCCCCGTGGAATTAGAATAGTAACTTTGCCCCCAGTCACTGTCCAGCACCTGCCCTGAGGGACAGCCTCAGTGGAGTTAGAATAGTTTTTTTGTCTCCAGTCACTTACCAGCACCTGCCCTGAGGGATGCCCCCACCAGAGTTAAAATACTCATTTTGACAAGTCACTGTTCAGCACCTGCCGTGAGGTACGCCCCCAGCAGAGTTAGAATCGTAATTTTGCCCCCAGACACTGTCCAGCACATGCCCTGAGGGACGCCCCCACTGGAGTTAGTATAGCAATTTTACCCAAAGTCACTGTCCAGGACCTGCCCTGAGGGACACTGTAGTGATAAAGGCACTCTTGTGGACTGACACTCTGTGATGACCTTTGACTACCATTATTTTAACTGACTTTATTGTGTTATTTTATCCTAGCCTGGATGTACAATGTCCTGCATATGCTTGTTTCTCTTAAAAGTTTCTTTCTTGTAATCTTGCTGTCTTTCAGTGGGAGCTGTCATGGAGTAGGACAGCCTTGCCAAGAACAGAACGTGTGGGATGTGCATATGAAAGCGTGAGAGGGAGAGAGAAGTGTGGAATGTACTTTTTTGGTCTCAAAGTCCAGTGTTGCACACATGTGCTCGGTGTTGCACATTGAGAGGTATGTGATGCTATAGGACATTGAGAGATAATGTATGTGAATCTATAAACAGTTGTGCACAATTGTGCATGTTGTTGTAAATTGATGAGATTTATGAAGTTCTTATTATTGGGTTTGACATGGCCTCATGTCATCTTGTTTTCTGACTGCCTTGCTTTAGCTTTTCTGCGTGCACAGCAGCGCTTGCAAGTTGTTTGTGTTATTCACGTTCAAGGACTGTTTTTGTGAGAGATTGTTTAATGTACCCGGAAGGCTTTATGAGCTTCGTCAAGATAAAGGCTGCAACATGCAATACTTGGAGAATGGGACGTGGGAACTGCTTCCTGCCATGGGAATGCTTGCTTGGAAGCTGGCCAGTTCTGGTAACATTCCTGTGGCACGGGGAGGTCTCTCCTGAACCATCTTGTGAGTTTTGAGATTATAAGGCTGAGGATTGTTGACTTAGAAACCGGGAGTTTGGAATCTGAAATGGGTACAGACGCATCTACATCGGAGCGTGGAGTCCTGATTGCTGAGGCTCTCAATCATGGCTGTTTAACTTCCCCAGTCAGGAGTGGGCTGAGATGCAGTGTTTGCACCAGGTGAAGTATTGAGTTTTGGTTATTGCCATTGTGATGTTTGGCCAGTTGCTTAAATCATTTGATGTGTTTTCTTTGTGATGTGTGAGTGAGTCCAGGTGCACCTCCAAATTACTCATTTGGTGAATTTAGTGTATATATTTTTCTGATCTCTTGCAGGACGTCCAGCATACTATATTTTCTTCAGTGTTATCTCATATTATTTGCTGCTTGTTTATTCATCAGTATTATTCAGCTGTTATTTATACCAAGTGTGTTATTATTGTTTGCATATAAATATATATATATATATTTATATATATATATATTTGTTTATTTTATTGTTCTGCATTTGGCATCTGGGAAAGACATCCTGTTAGAGAGCATTGTGTAAAGTACAACCCCAAGCCTTATTCTAAAAGAGAGAGTCCTTGCATTTTCTAAAGGTGTTGTTTGTTGTGTGTTAAAGTATTTTGCTTCACCGAGTGTTGAGCCATCGTGTGGGAGCTGTATTATCTGAGAAGCGAAAGCCAGACAGACACCCTCCACCTGTCCAGAGGTATGCCCCTAGTGAAGTTACAATATTAATTTTTTTCCCTAAATACTATCCAGCACCTGCACTGTTGAACACCCACAGCGGAGTTTGAATAGTAATTTTTTCCCAAAAGACGCTGTCTAGCACCTGCCCAGAGGGTCGCCCATTGTGGAGGTTTAATAATAAAATTCGTCCCAGTCTGTCTACCATCTTCCTTGAAAGTCGCCCCTAGTGGCCTTAGAACATTTAAAAAATATATATATATTTTCGGAATTTTTTTCCTATTACTTTCATGAAAAATATAACCAACATATACTCGCATTATGGTAAATCATTACTGTACAGAGTGAAAAACAATTCTGACGTTATCAAAATTTGCAAAATTATGTACAATGTGGAATAATTTGCCAGTACTATGTATATTATTATCTTAATCCCTTCACTGTTAGGCCTCCCCCCATGCTAAGCCTTTTTCTGGCTATTTGTGGTAGTTTGCACTTAGGCCCATGTGCTAGCCACATCAAATTTCCATCCTTTTTTTTCCATTATCTTGCGGATTCTAAAGGTACCCAGGCTTTGTGGATTCCCCTGAAGGGGACCCAGAAACTAGCCAAAGTACAGCATTTTTTTTTAATGGAAAAAAAATTGCTGCAGAAGAAAGCGTCTGGTATTTTACCTGTAAATGGCATCAACAAAGGGTTTGTGTTGCTGAAATGACCATCTTCTCAGCTTTCAGACAGGCAGGTTTTAGTGGGACATAGCCTATTTTTTTAATTTTTTGTGCTTTCAACCTCCTTCAGCTAGTGGAAGAAATGGGAGTGAAATCAATAATGAATCCTGGAAAGCTATACATTTTTGAAAAGTAGACAAAATCAAAATTTACCAAGAGATTATGGGGCAGATTTATGAGCCCCTTGCGCCACTTTTGCGTCACTTTTAACATGGGAAAAGTGACGCAAAAGTGGCGCAAGTGGCTCATAAATCTGCCCCTATGTGTGTAGATCCTTCAATGTTTTTCTTTCGAGACTAACAGTTAAAAATAAAAATATTGAAATTGAGTTGAAAAAAAGTATTTTGTGCCAACGTTTTCACCTGTAATAGGACATATAGGACTTGTAGGTTCACTAAGAATAAGAGGAACCCAGAGCCAATAACTGAGCTGCATTTTGCAATGGTGTTTCATTGTGTACTGAGTATATAACAATTCATTTGGTAAAATATAAAGAGGGAAAAATAGGTACCAAGGAAACCTACATGTTTCCAAAATGGGAACAAAATTTAGAGTTTAGAAGCAGTGGTTCTTTGCACATCTCCAAAACTGTGGGTACCCGTACAGTCATGTGAATTAGAGGTCATTTTTCAAAATGACTTCTTTTCTATAAATTGTCTTACATTTGGAAAGCAGAAATGCAAAGAAATTCAATTGGTAATAACACTTGTTCTACTATTCTGCGTTCCCCTAAGTCTCCCAATAAAAATGCTATATCACTTATGTGGGTAGGCCTAGTCCCTACAATAGGAAACGGACCAACAGGAAATGTGGACCCATCACATTTTTCCAGTGAAAACTGACATTTTTTTTGCAATGTACCTAGCTGTGGGTTGTGAACCTAGGCTCTGCCGGCACCTAGGGAAACATAGCAAACCTGTACAGTTTTGAAAACTAGACAACCAGGGGAATCCAGGATGCAGAAATGCAGCAATAGGTCAGTAAGGATGGGAGTGCCTCAGGGCTCTCTTCTAAACCCAACGCTCTTTAATCTTTACGTAACTCCACTGACCAAGGTGATCAGATCCTACGGCTTTGATGTAACGTCAGATGCCGATGATATTCAGGTTCTGATCACTCTTGGCCCAGATCCAACTGACACGAAAACACGTTTTAAAAATTGCATGACCCACATTGACAGATGGATGAACCTAAATCATCTACAACTAAACGAAGGAAAAACTGAAATAGTCCTCTTTGGCAAAGCACATGAACATTGGTCAAATGACTGGTGGCCTCAAACCCTTGGACCTTGCCCAGTGCCAAGACAATCAGTCCGGAACTTAGGCATTCAAATAGACAATCAATTGTCTATGAAAGATCAGGTTAACCACCTAATTGGTTCCTGTTTCGGCATTATTCGAAACCTATGCAAAGTTTTTAACTGGCTCCCGATGGAAGCCAGGAAGCCACTAGTCCAACGTTTGATAAATCAACCCTATGGATTACAGAAATGCTTTGCTGTCTTCAATAAATGAAGATCTTCTCACCAGGCTCCAAGTCTTGCAGAATACTGCTGCCAGACTGGTGCTGAATCTTCCCCCGGGATCCCCTTTGGCTCCCAACTTGAGACTTCTTCACTGGCTTCCTGTCAGGAAACGAACCAGTTTCAAGATTCTCTGCCTAACCCATAAGAACATACACGGAAATGGTCCCGGTTACTGGAAAAAGAAACTCAGTTAGTACCACCCCTGCAGTACATTAAGATCCAGCAACAAATTCCTTCTAACAACCATCAAAATTTGTGCAACTAGAATGGGGGGGAGATCTTTTTCTTTCCTCGCACCCGCTCTCTGGAATAAACTGAATCTACACTTACGCGCTATCTCAAATCATAACTATTTTCGCAGGGAGTTAAAAACCTGGCTGTTCGACTCCTAACCGGCCTCTGTCTAAACCAAACTCCTGAGCTTCCGCAAAGCGCCATGAGACTTTCGGGTGATATGTGCGTGATATGTGCGCTAAATAAGTATTCCTGATTTGATTTGATTCGATTTGAATCCAGGATGCAGTGATTTGTGTGGATCTCACCTAGTTCTTTTACCGAGAATCCCTTGCAAATCTCAAATTTTATTTTTTTTAAAAGACATTTTCCTCACATTTCTGTGATGGAAAGTCTTGGAATCTGCATCTATCCACAAACTTCAACCCACCCAGCATTCCCTAAAGTCTCCCAATAAAAATGGTACCTCACTTGCATAGGTAGTCCTATTGCCCACAACAGGAAACAGCCCAAAACGCAACATGGACCCATCATATTTTTACAGTGAAAACTGGGCCTTTTTTGCAATGTGCCTAGCTGTGGATGTCGAACCCTAGCTCTGCTGGTACCCAGAAAACCCTTACAATTTTTAAAACTAGACACTCAGAAAAACCCAGGATTTGGTGACTTTTGTGGCTCTCATCAGGCTCTGTTACCCAGAATCCCATGCAAACCTCAAAAAAAGCTGTAAAAAACACATTTTCCTTAGATTTCTGTGATGGAAAGTTCTAGAATCTGCAAGGATTCACACATTTTCATGTCCTCAGAATTCCCCAAAGTCTTCCAATAAAAATGGTACACCGCTTGTGTGAGTAGGCTTAGTCCCCGCAACAGGAAATGGCCCAAAATGCATCCTAGACCTATCATATTTTCAAGTGAAAACTGACCCTTTTTTGCAATGCAACACAAGTGAGGTACATCTATTGTTGTGATACCTGGGCCCCCTATCTATCACATAATGACCTGGTTTTACAAGGGGGCACCTGGGTTTTAGGTATCGGGCTCAGTGGGTATTTAAAACAAACTACCAATCTCAGACTTTTCTGAAAACTAGACAACCAGGGGAGTCCAAGGAGATGTGGCCAGCATGGATCCCCCAAAGTCTTCCTACCCAGATTCCCCTGCAAACCTTGAATTTAGCAGAAAAAAACAAAATTCTCTCACATTTCTCTGTGGAAAAGTTATGGGAGCACTGAGCTGACACAAAATTTCCTACACCTTTGTCTCCCAATAAAAATGGTACCTCACTTGTGTGGGTGGGCCAAGTACCCACATCAGGTAAGGGCCCAAAACTTATTGTGGAGACATAAAAATGATCTATCACAAAATTACCTGGTTTTGCAAGGGGGCAACTTGAGTTTATGGTCCCGGGCTGAACAGCCATCTAGTAAAACCTACTTAACCCAGACATTTCTGAGAACTAGACACCCAGGATGGAGTTCGGGTAGGTATAGCGTGCGAGGATCCCCCAATGGTTTCCTATCCAGAATCCACTGAATTCTCAAATCTAACAAAAAAACTGATTTTCCACACATTTCTTGCTCGAAAAACTGCACCGGCAGAAATGTCCTACGACTCAGCATTCCCCTCAGTCTTCTGAGTAAAATGCCTCACTTGTGTGGGTGGCCCATGAACCTGCGACTGGTAAGGACAAAAACATAGGGATTGAGGGTATAGCACTATGAGGAAGTCGCTGCTGATCCCGGCACTTCCAACATGGCGACGATCCTGAACCAAACCAGAAGTCAGGGCAGCGTGCTAATTCGTTGTCTCACGCCCCGACGAGGCCGCAACTGACTCGCCGAGAAAAGGAACGCCGGAGAGCGAGACGGGGCTGCTGCTACGAGCGGGACCGGGAGGCAAACGTGAACCACGGTTGCAGGAGGCGAGCCAGGACAGTGAGACGGAGAGCAGCGACATCGGGGAGCAGTCGGCCCCAGGAGAGCGGGAGAAGGAGGAGAAGACCAGCAAGAAAAGGAAACGCTCCCAGAGCACAGCGCTTTAGACCAGTACTCTCCAGAGACGAGTGAGGAGGCTGTATCTCCCTTCGCCACCACCCCGGAGGGTCGTGGTTACAGGCAAGTGCCTTTAGCACGTTTTTTGTCTTTTAAGGGCTGGTGGACTGGTTTAAAGGCAGCACCCAGGGAGACACCTGATTCCCTCACCTAGGCACCCCATGGTTAGGACACTGGTGAAGGCTGGCACAAACCCCCTCCCCTTTTCTTATATTAAATCCTACAGGCAGTGGCCTAATCCTTCTTTTCTTGTATTGTTTTTTTTTTGTCTCAACAAACTCGGCTTCTCCCTTGACGCCTCAACAACAACACCCCCCCTCTCGAAGAAGTGAATCCAAGGAAGACTCCAGAAAGGACAAGCCTGGAAAAAGTGGGACATTGGCAACACTCCTAAAGAGAACTATCTATCACCTGTAACCTTTACCTATAATGAAAGTGTGTCACAAAAAAACAGCATAGCATATGGTTGTCTCAATGGGAGGGAGCTAAGGGATGCCAACACCCTCCATAAACTCACAAGCACAGAGTACTCAAAGCGCTATATTTTTTTAAAATACGTTTTTAGGCGATTCTGTATTGGACATCAACACAAGTGAGGTATCTCTTTTATTGGGAGACCAAGAACGGTGGGTGGTAGGACATTTTTGCCGGCACGGTAATCCTGCACAGAATTGCATGGAAAATTAGATTTTTTTAGCTAAATTTGAGGTTTGAAGGGAATTCTGGGTAGGAAAACTCAGGGGGATCCACTCAAGCCACACATCCCTGGTTTGGTAGGTTTCCATAGATAGCAGCAAAGCCAGGTATCAAAAACTCATGTGTCCACAATACGCTTTAGGCTCATGCTTGTCGCAGGTACTTGGCTCAATGCACACAAGTGAGGTACCATTTTTATCGGGAGACCTGGGGGAGAGCATGGTGGTAGTAAATATGTGCCAGTCCAGTGATCTCACCATTTTCCTACCCAGAAATGTGAGAACATTTTTTTTTTTCCAACTAAGTTTGAGATTTGCAGGGGATTCTGGGCAGGAAAACATTGGGGAACCCATGCAAGTCACGCCTCCCTAGACTCCTCCGGGTGTCTAGTTAACAGATGTGTCTGGGATTGGTAGGTTTCCCTAGATGGCCGCCGAG
The DNA here is from genome assembly GCF_964204655.1 of Triturus cristatus. Classification (NCBI taxonomy): domain Eukaryota; kingdom Metazoa; phylum Chordata; class Amphibia; order Caudata; family Salamandridae; genus Triturus; species Triturus cristatus. Next base: position 849,993,366 of record NC_140588.1, on the reverse strand, counting down.
CCTGAAATAAATAACGCAGATGACTCCCTTGCAAAACAAGGTCTTTTTGTAATCGATCATTTTAAGTGTCCACAGTACATTTTGGGCCGTTTCCTGTCACTGGCACTAGGCCTACATACACAAGTGAGGTATCATTTTTATCGGGAGAAAGTTGGGTTGGTGGAAGCTTGTGGCTCCCCTTAGACTCCAAAACGTTCCATCACAAAAATGTGAGGAATATGTTGTTGTTTTTTACAAGGTTTGAGGGTTTTATGGATTTCTGGGTAACAGAACCTAGTGAGAGCTACACAAGTCAACCCATCCTGGATTCCCCTTGGTGTCTCGTTTTCAAAAATATACAGGTTTTCTGTGTTTCCCTAGATGCCAGCTGCACTATGGCCCAAAATGCACAGCTAGGCACATTGTGAAATAGAAGTCAGTGCCTAGTGGGCTTTCTACCGCCCTGGGGGGTTTTCGGTGGCTATTGCCCAGATATGTTCCCACTGAGGAAAGAAAGGCTGTGGATATGTTTTTTTGGGTGTGGGGGCATTGGTATGATCATGCAGGGCAGCTCCCACCCTTAAGTATTAAAAAGCCTGCATAATCCCCTGCACCCAGTAGGCTCTCAAAAAGGAATCCCTGGTGTCTAGGGTGCTTTCTCCCCCCTGGGGGCAGATGACCCCATCTGGCCCCCATAGGGGCAGAAAGACTGACAATGCCACTTATTTATGGAGGAGCATAGGCCCTTGCCCAAGGGGCCGCTCCCCTTTACTGGGCGCCTAGTGGGTGGATCCCTGCTTGGGGATCACCCTCCTATGTTGGTCCACAAGCTGGGATCCACTTGGGAAGGGTACCATTGGAAAGGGGAGATTCTCCCCATTCCAGCGTTACCTCTCCCATGCAATTTGGTTCTCTGGGGTCTGAGAAATCCCCACGAGCACCAAAACAATGAACTGAAACTAAGGGGGTCATTAGGATTGCGGGAGGCCTGCCACCTCCAACCATGCGGCGGCGGGCCCTCCGTCATCTGATTGCCAATTTTCCCCACCACATTACGATGGTGGGGAATTGTTCTGCAAGAGCGGCAGGCGCAAAGACCACCTGCCACACTTCTGCCACAGGCAATCATTAGGATTGCCTGGCGGAGCCGACATGACTGGGAAAATGGTGGCAGTGCCTACCCATGGTACCCCCCTGTATTTCCCTGCAATGCATTGAAGGCACCGCGTGGTAACTGCCACGTAGTGCAGGGAAATACACAGCATTACATTTTGACATTGTGTACGGTGCTGCAGCCAGCAGAACTGTTGGCAGTGTTGAATAGCCAGGATGCACCCACCATACTGGCGGGCGCATCGTAATTGCTGCGTGACTGGCGGGCGGTCCCAACCACCGCAACGATAGCAGGTGGACTCATGTCTGCCCGCCATCGTAATGTGCCCACAAATACCATGCACATGATCGTCATTTCATTGAAAAAAAACCTCAAGTGGTTGGGGAAGATCTTCCCAACCTACTGAGGTAAAACATTTTTAAAAAAGGAAATCCCTCCTCTCTTTGCAGCAGAGGGATTTTGTTCATCCGTGCACATGACAGAATGGTTCCGTCATGAGCACAGGAGCACTAGTGCTCATGACAGAACTACTCGTCATGAGCAATGAAGGGGTTAAACACTGTATTTACTTTGTCTGGTGGATGGCAGTATCTCTATAGCAAACTGTCACTGTTCAGGGAGTCGAAGAGACGTGTGGCCACGAGCAGTGTGAGTGTACCACTGGTCATAAAATAATGGATGGCTCATTTTCTAGTTCTTTTGAAGGGGTAACCACTTCCCAACAAAAATATGCATTGGAATGTATATTTTACCATATTTCTTCTTTTGACTGAAAGTATATATTTTTTTAAATGTCTGACGAAAACGTTTTCTAAAGTAACTTACTATCACAGAGCATTTTAGTTCTGTTCAGCTTGTTTTACAAAAGAAAAGAAGCACTACAGTTGATACGGGTTCATTTCTGATGTATTACTCTAATCTACATATCTCTTTTGCTTATTATTTGCTTTGAAATTTTTTTTGGTACAATCTTTATAGAAAGAAAAATACGTGTATTTCTGTAAGTTTTACCACATTTTAGAAAATGCCCAAAAATGTTAATTTCTCAAAACCAAATATTTAGCTGGGTCAAATCTTTTTCTAAACATGCTTCATAAACTTGCCTTGTAACAGTATGTTACAACGCAGTATGTTACAAAGGTGTGCGTGGTAAAAGTATTCATGGAAAGGGTCATTTGAATGTATCTCTATGGACATGGGCGGTAGTGGTATGCATGGTAAAGACATGCGTGGTTCGGACTTATTCATGGTTCAGACCGTGTTGTAAAGTCATGTGTGGTTGTGGCATGTGTGGTTCCATCATACATCCCTCTCTTTAGTGTGTGATGGCATTTTGATTTGCACATGTGGACATCAATCATAAAAAGCTACTTCTCTTCGAAAGCTGTTAGCCCAATTTCTGTTTTCATAATTCATTTCATGTTTTCTTATGTATTCTTGCAATAGTTAATGGTTTTATTTACTCTGTTTGCACTCAGGCACCCCACATTTAGATGGAGATATTTTTATTTTGTATCACTTTATTGCTTTTTAAGTTTATTGGATATGTTTACCAAAATATAAATATATATATATATTTGTTTATAGGCTATTTTTTGTGCAAGCACACCTGGTGTAAAAAGGTTTCGTAAAATATCAGACATACATTTTCAGAAGAGACCACTCTCTAGGTACACAAATTATGTGAAATTGTTTAATTCAAATATTGAGAATATTTGCATAACATAACATTTGTAAATTTCATTAATTTCCTCATTGTAATTAAATGTCACTAACGCCTAATCCTGGAACCAGGTTTGACTGACAGAATAGCAAATATTTTCTCTTTAATGTGGTGAAGCACAAAGTCATTGAAGAAGGTGGTACTGTTCTCCTGGCTAGACAAAAGTTCTTCCTATGTGTTTTCTTGAGACCAATTAAAATTAAAAGAAATTAGTATACTCTCAAAGTCTACAAGACACCCTATGTGAGCTACAGATGGAGAATTGAATATTTACTTTATTGGGTATGGTCAATTAAAACTATTTACAAAATTCAGATTTAAAATTCAGATTCCAGAAAATCACATCCAGTTTTTTTATAAATGTGTAGTGCTTAAATGTATTTTTATTTTTTATTGGACATTAAACATTTTGAGGCTGATAAAGTCTTCTTAGTCTCATTGTTCTTGGCTTGTATACTTTGTTTATCTCAATCAGCCATGAAGGTTCCCAGTGCACATATTTCTTCTATTTTGTTATCTACCATAGTTAGAAACTTTACCATTTGCAGTAAACGTGCGGGTCATCAGAGTTGAAGCATGCCATCAATGCTTCCCATTGTGTGCAAATAACTTTAGGTCCAGTTTTTACACAGACAATGATAAGATGTGGTTTGCCCCCTCTGACATGGTGGGAAGTGCAGGATGGATGAAACCACACTAACCCCAGGGAATCCTTTGGGAGGGATCTAGAGGTGCGGGGCACTAGGAGCAGGCCAGCCTCCAACAAGAAGTGTTCAACAAAAGTGGGGCCACTCCCAGTACAGTGACTTAAGGTACTCTACAACTAAGCTGTGAGAGTTGGAATCTCATCAAACTGTTGGTTGACTGGAGGTACAAGTTTTTGACAAGATAATTTCCTGGAGTAAACAGAATTGTCAATGAATCCCTGCTCTCTGGATGGTGAATGGCTACGTGCTCCCTTTTTAGACTTAGAAGGTTGTGCCTCCAGTGTTACTTTTGTACTTCCTGTTGCTTATAATAGAAGGGGGTATCTTGCTTTACGGAACTTTGAAATTGTTAATCCCCAAGACTTAAATGTTTTACTTTCATTTAGCAACTGGTTACCTAAGAGGGAGGATCCCCACGTAGCTTCGGTAAATTCTCTTCCTAGATGTAACTCCGACCTGATGAACTCTATCACGAGCAAGACTGATGATGTTATGTCCTTTAGAGCTGGTATTGTTGCAAATAGATGAAGCTGTTGCCTCTATTTAAGGTATCACATTTCCCCTTTGACTCAAACGATGGAGTGAAGAGCAGGGCGCCAGGCTCTGGCTGCCAGCCAGAGAAAGCTTCCTAATGATATATTTCCTCAACTTGCTGCCGATTAGAATGTTGATGGAACTGAGCCCAGTCATCGCCAGTTGATACGGGGTGGTGTTCGTTAGCCTGTTGTAAACTGATAAATTCCATCCGTCCATTGCTACCATCTAAACTGTCTACTCCCTGTTTATGTTTCAGTGTGATGCTTATGCCTGTGGCTGACTTGAGCTACTAGCCAGATTATCTGCCATTGCAGTCACTTGTTTCCTTTGATTTAGCACCTGCAGGGTTGATACTGTATTTGTTATGACTGTAGTGGTATTGTCTAGTAACTGAGATCTATTTGAATCTTGTATTTGTGCACAGGGAAGGTCATTTGTTGGAGTGTTGTTTGGGCTTGGCAGGAACTGAACGCTCTCTTGAGGTTGGTTGGGGCATGCTTTGCTGATAGAGTGTGTAATATCTTCTGCTTTGGGGATTGTCATTCCCCAGCCCCCCTTTTGTGCGCTGTTAGATTTTCCATCCTTCTGACGAGTGAGAGTGGCCTTTTCAGCTGGTTGGGTAGTTGGATTAGGATGAGCTGCATCTATTTCACCAGATTCTAAGCTTCCACTTCTGCGTATTTTATCCCCATGTTAGGATCTCTGTTAGCAAGTGTTGGAATGACCTTGCTGCCCACAACCTCCTTTTTCAGTTCACTCAGTAGGTTTGCTAGCATTGAGGGGAGAGAGGACAGTTTCTCCACTAGGGGACAACAGGTGCACGTTAGGTTTATCTCCGTTTGCGTTCGAATTATTAGGGAGTTGAGGTTTCCCACTTTTTTATCAATCCCAACTACATATAAGGCGAGAGTATTTGAGAGGTCTAGCTGTAGATCCATCTTATTGGACTGGTATTAAAGAGTGTCAGCCATCTGTTGCATAGTGCTTAACCGGGTGTCCCACACATAAGTAGATCCTTCCATGCCTTGAGTATGTTTAACGTCCTGGTGTACTCCACGGCTAGGCTAAAGTCCTGCGTCAAGTATCCTGTTTCCAGCCCTGTACATTTAGAGTGCCCTCGGTTAGTATCCAAAGGTGTAGGATGGTGCCAGCTTGGCCCATTCTATGTGACTCCAGATATGCAGAATACCCCTGGATATATTGATTTTTCTCAAGAAGGTCCGCGCCATTGAGCATTAGGTTAGTAATATGAGTCTTCACTCCCTCCTGAAATACGTGCAAATCCTGAGGAGCCTGTCCCCTTTGTGCCGCTGAATGGATGAGACCATTTATGAGTTCTTGATCTGAACAAGCCTCTAGAGTGTGTGGACTAGGCTCAGGTTGTAGACGCCGGCCAACCTGGAGTAATTTGTGTTTTCAGTTACTTCCAGGGGTGATAGTATCTGCTGCTCAGTTTTGGTCATAAAATGGAGGGGTGATAGGAGAGGTGAAGCATTTGGTGCAGGCTTTTGTGAGTGAGTTGATGTACCAGATGGAGTTCTGCTTTTATTAGCAGGGCATTATTTTGTTCTGCCGCTTGCAAAATGCCCATCATCCTCTTATGGGTGTACTTTCACTATCTGCCTTGACTCTTTCGGTGGGGTTTTTGTAGGCTGGGTTAACCGGGTAGATATATTTGTGGGCTCAATGGGTTCCTGAAGCCCACATTTCCCACTGGTTGAGGAAAAGTCAGAGGCAGATCGGTCTTTAAGAAGAAAAACTTTGAATACAATTTGGGCTGTGACATATGAGTTGCAAGGCTGTTAGTTGGGGACATTTTACTGCCAGTCTCCATGTAGGCAACATCCTGTTCTTGTTGTTTACGATGGGCTTGTATAGCATCCTCATTTGTGTTCGGTTTAGTTAGTTGCATTTTTATCTTGCCTTGCTTGACTGCCCTTTGGCTATCGAGTGGTTGACCCCTGGTTTTACCTGATCTCAAAATGATTCGTAATTCACAGGGAGTTAGATCCATTAAAAATGTGTTCCAACCTTTACCAGCCAGGCCCCCTGCTCCTCCGTTGGTTACAGTCATTGTTTAGACAGTTAATTGAGTGGGTCTGTTGTTGTGTTAACAGGTCCCTACTCCTTCTTAAGCGTTGTTAGTTACTCACCGCTATCACCTTGTTTGTCTCCCTCCTCGGCCTTTAACTTCTTCAAAGCTGCCTCTATATAAAAATTTTCGGTTAGGCCTACAACATCTGGACTGACCATATCAAGACTAAGAGTGAGGCTGGTTGGGATGGTTGGGCTGATTAGGATACAAGGATATTGTGTGGGGTCAAATACCACCTTATTTCACCAGTCTGGCAGGAGTATTAGGGGTTGCAGGTTCTACTGTCAGCTGCTTCAATGCGTTGCACTTGGGTGGAGGGACAGGAAGGGCTGCTGGACCTGACGAGGAGTGAAGGACCAGAGGACCGAGGATCGGTGGGAAGTAGCATGATGCCACACCTCACAGCTTCTCAATGCAGCTCTGTCCCCCTGCCTTCGCCTTGGCCACCTCACCACTCTTACCACTCTTGACGCAGGCTACACTGCCTCTCCATTACAGGCCTCTGATTTTCCCGCTCCTCAACTTAACTTGGTATCCACTTTCTGGTCGTGGCCGCACTGTGCTAACCAGTGCTCACTGGATTCAAGCTATCCTGGCTGAAGAGAGGTGAAACATCGAAACCGGTCCTAGGATGCTTGTTTGCGGTTCAAGGAAGGACCTCGCTTGGCAGTTCGGGCTGGACTGTTCCCATGAGGCACAGGGTCAAGACTGATTTTCATATGGCCATTCTAAACTGGGGTGGCATGCTGAGCAAAAGAATGATGGATTGAACCCAGATCTCTTGACTGGGGGTGAATGTTTTGATTCGTTCTGCATTCCATCCATCATTTGTGTGTCTGAAGCTGTAGTGGGGCAACAGCAGCTGGCGTCTGCCCAGTGTCTCTCAAACTGGGGCTGTGGTAAGGTTGATTTCTGATTAAAGTGCCGGGGGCCAGAACCCAGCCAGAGATGCCAGAATGATGGTCACCAGCCAGCCAGCACAGCTGAATAAGGCAAGTGGGACCCCCCAGGGGGAGTGTGACCCCCCAGATGACCCACAAGGTGTGCCTGGAACTAGTCGGGCCACCTCTGCAGGTCACCGGGAGATGTTCTCAGGAGCCGCACTTGCAGTCGCAGGATTGATTTCAGACCGGGGTCAGAGAGTCAAGCCAGCGCTGGCACTAAAGCCTTCTTCTGGTGTAGGGCGATGATACTCAGTCAGCCCACTCACCGGCTCATCAGCAGCTGCTCGTTGTCCGCCAGCCCCTCCTACTCAGTAGTGCGTGGATGCGTCCAAGTTGCACCTCTGCCTCCGTCCAGTCAAATGGTAGTCAGGGTATCTTTATTTTGTTTTCCAGGAATCGGAATCAGAATGCTGCCAGCGGAAGACGTGCAAGGTCCAGAAGAACGTCCTTGGAACACAGGCAACGAAGGAAGCAATCCAATGCAACAGGAGCTCAGGTAAGCGCGGATTGATGAGACTAAGCCCATTAAGAAGAAATAATAGAAGATAAGCAGGCAAGCTTCACAAAATCAAGAACTATCCTGAAGCAAATTCCAATTACAGTTTGAGATGCTGTAGAGAGCAACATCATTACTTGATGGACTTTTGTATTCTGGTGTTTAAATTTTGTATTAGAATTACCTTGAGACTGCTAGTAACTAAAGAAAGTTTAAATTGTACTGGGGTGAATGCATGACATTGTTCTGCATTCTGTCCATCAACTGTTGTTTTTGCGTTTAAAATTCAGTGGCGTATACAGGTTCTCATTCAAAGCCCTTAGAAAGTTTTGGCAATGAAGCCAGATAAAACATGTGTTGGAAAGAGTTTAGACGAAAGAAGGAAAATAAAGAACTCTTTATGGAATTTACCCGACAAGAACCTCCTCATGTTCTTTTGTGTGCTCTCTGGTACTTCTTGTAATATTTTGGGTTTATCCTGAACTTGTGGTGCATTTGTGTGGCTACTCCACTTACTTGTTTAAGCACCTCAAGAACTTTTCAAAACTCACAGAGGAACCCTTTTAGATGTTGTTGCACAAACTCAAACTCCTGCCACCAATGTTGCTGTGTGTAAAGTATATATGCAGTACTCATAGAATAATAAAGTAAAAATACAACTCAACAACATTTAAAATCAATGTAGTTAAATAGACATGTTAATACATATAATGACACCAACATGACAAAATGGCAATAAGCATAAATAGTGATATAGTTTTTTAAATTCTGAATTAAAAATAGTGCCAAAAATCACATTATCTAGTTGTGCTAGACTGAAAACTTAAGGCAGACAACTTTGGAGTGTGGGTTGGATTCAGGGACCAGTGTCATCCCAGTGAAAAGTTTACCTTCTGACTTAGAAACTTTTATGGAGGAAAATTGGTGGTTGGTGAATTGTGAGTAAGGTAAGTCACAGCTGGATCTGAAGCAGGGAGAGCGGAAAGCTCCAAGCGGGCAAAGTGCACAATGAAAGCCAGAACATTGCTCGGATGTTGCTATTTTCGGATTTAGAAACTTTTATTGTAGTCAAGTCTCTTTCAGAAGAGCAAGCCAGCAAGCTGAGACTGACCAGTGATTTGAAGCTGGCAGCTGTGGCTTTGATGGCGACCCTAGTCTTCTGCAGTACTAAAGGAAAGAAGTTGGCAAAATGTTTTTAAGTCCCACTTCTAGCACTTTAGGAACAGGAACAGTACACTCAATCAGTATACAAGGGTCTAAGATTTAGGGGCCAACACTTGTGGGTTAGGACTTGCTTCAACTGAGGCCATAGGCAGGGTCTACTGTTGGTCTAGTTAGTTCTGGTCAGCTGGGAAGTTGCAGGGAAAGGGCCTCTGGAAGCTTGTTGGTTCTTTGTAGATCTAACATCCAACTGACACTTGGAGTCACTTCTGGGTTCAAGGCAAGCAGGTCCAGTCTACCTGAAGGTTCCTCATACAGCAGGGCAGTCCTTATTCTGATTCTTCACAGGTTCAGGAGTGTTCTGAGTAGGGTACTGGAGATGCCACTTTTAAGTCAACTGCCAGCATGTGAGTGAGAGAAGATTATGATCAATTTGTAAACACAATGAAATAAACATTTCCAGGTGTGATCCTACTGACTTTTGCAGCACTTTTTGAACATTTTACTGAAATCTATCACACAATACTCCTCCTTCCTTAAACCCAACATGACCAGGGCAGCCTGGCCAGCTCCTCCGCACACGGAGTTTTAAGACAAGTTGTCTAGGAAGACAAAAGGGAGGTTGGTTTAGGTGTGAGCTACATCTGTCAGTGACAGGGTAGGCATCCATTGAAGCTAAAAAACGGGCATGGCACAGACACCAGGCCATTCTGCTTGAGGAAGATGCCACCTCCCCGCACCAAAGCCCTTTGTCTACTTCCTGGAAGAAATTTATATCTCACAACAAGGGAGCCATAAGCAGTAAGGTGGCGTAGAGACGCTACGTACACTCTTAAATTCTGGGTTCTCAACAGCTCGGCAACACGGCTGAATCAGAGATTACCGTTTATGCCAGAACCTTCTTAAAACCAGTAAGCGGGAGATATGCATTACGTCACGGATTACAGGAGTCTGTTAGCTGCGGCTCGAGTGGTGCATAATTGTTGGTATTTCGTGTTACAGATCATGCTCGACAGCCAAGCTTTCATGTTAGAGCCCCATTAAGTATCGGTAAGCCTGAGCACAATATTATGCAGCAAATTAAAATGTGTTTCAGTTGTCGCTTCAGCGGTTGATGACTTTCGGTATCTTTTATTGTAGATTACGTTCATCTACCAAGTTCGCCCTCGAGTAGATCTGTTGTATTATTAACGGCACAGGTAAAACCTGTTCACCACATGAGACTGCGTTCTCTCTTTATAGCTCTCAAGATACGTTTTCCTGACACGAGTTACGTTTGTTTTTCGTTCATATATAATTACACGCCCCCGAGGGGAACACAGTTTCACCGCGATACCCCTTCAAGTTTTTATGAGATATGAATTTAACTTGTATGCACGACAAGGCATGAGTGATTCACTTTTCACTGAGCACATAGGTTTCAGTACCTTACTTTTTCAGTGAGTGAGCATGTTTTAAGTGACTTTCACACAAGCACTCAGACCTTCCAGTGCTGACTTTTTTCTTATGGGCTGATTGATTTTCATCACAGTTAACTGTCAAAGATTTTAATGTCCTCGTTACCCACCCGTTTCCTACTTACTTCTACACACCCTTGGCGCCAGGGTCTTTATATCTTGCACTTTTTATTTTCCCTACTTTTGCTTTTCACTTTTTATAGCTTTGGACACAAGGTTTCTCAATTCACAACAGATGTGTGATAGTGGCAGCAAGAACGGATACTTTTCTGTATTCTACTCATATTGAGTCTACGCATATTGATATGTACTTTCTTTATTTGTTCAAGCCGGTGGCTACAAGAATTTGAAAAGATTTGGAATTAGATGTATATAAATTCACAATTTTGTAATATCATACCCCTGATGAAGGGTTACACCCGAAATGCATTGAGTTTTTGTTACAATATGTTAAAATTGAACCTGAACTTATAATTTGTTCATGTACAGTAATAATTTTTGTTTCACATTCAGTCTCATGTATTGTTTGATACAAAGACATTAAAGAAGGTTGCGTAATTCACAAAAGAAGCAATGAATAAAAGATTATGTTGTTGATCTAATGAAACATGTTTATTGCCCATATTGTTGTGTAAGTTGGTAGAAGCATTAGGGACACTTCAATAGTGAGCTGGGTGATAGGTACGGAGATTTCTGCACCTCATTTTCACAAAATAGTTACACAGGTCTACTTAGACTGGACCTTCAGCACGCAGCAGTATGCTCAGAATGAATTGTTTACACCAGTACACTTTGTTTTACATAGTGCACCACAGGTGTGCAGGTTGGCACCCCTATTTTTTGGCACTGAACACTGTCAGATTGGCCCTTTTTGCTTAGGCAGGTAAATGACAATTGTATGAAAGTGTCCTTTGTAAAACAGTACTATAAATCTAACTAGACCGTTAAATCGGACTTTAAACTACCATAAATCATTTTTCAAGCTGCTTCCAAACTGATATTAAGCATTAAAAGCTGTAATAATGTAATCCAGTTTTTTGTATGGGGGAGACAGCCTTCCACAGTGGAAAACAACGTTGGAGTTTTTTGCTGCCAGTACATGTAAAACATTAAATATACATGTCTTATTTTTTACATACTTGCCACCCTGACCTATTGACATCCAGAGCCTACCTAGGGACACTCTTAAGTATTAAAAAGTAACATGTAGGCCTTGCAAATGGTTTGTTTTATCAAGTCGAAATAGCATTTTAAAACTGCACACCCAGTTGCAATTCCTGCCCTGGAACTATGTAGCATTTAATTTCCTGGCCCTGTGTACATATGATACCATATTTAGGGACTTGTAAGTAAATTAAGTGTGCAAACTTAGTGGTATGCCAATTCTAACACATGTAGAAAGGAGAGTGTAAGCACAGTACCACTGGTTAGGAGGAGCAATGTTTGCAGAGTACTATGGCAGGTAGTAGACCTGGCACCTTGGCGTGGGTCTCCCTTCCATTTTTTGCTGTTGTCTCATTTTTTTTAATGTTGGTGTTAGATGCTTTGGGCTCTGTGCCACTGCTGTTCAGTGCCACAGTGCAAGTGCTCCCTATGGTAAATTGATGTATGGATTAGACATCCTCTTACCATGCCTGCTGTTTACATGCCATGAGCTGCCACAGACATCTCTAGGGTTCAGCCCCTTTGAGCTTCTCTATGGCCTCCCCGTGAGATGACCTCTGAGTCTGGTCAAGGAAGGCTGGGAGAAATCTCCCAGGAAACCTCCCAAGGATGTATATAGCTGCATGCTGGCCTTCATGAACCAGACTAAGCATTTCAGGCAACTCGCTGAGGTGAATCTGGAAGCCAGCCAGGAGGAGATGAAGTGGGGGTACGACCAGAATGCCACTCTGGTAGAGCTTCAGCCTGGTCAGAAAGTGTGGGTCATGGCCCCAGTGGTGCCTTGTGCGCTCCAGGATAAGTGGACCAGACCATTTGAGGTGGTGGAGCTCAAAAGTCCTGTTACCAGCTTGGTGGACATGTGGTCTCCCAGGAACCCCTTGTGAGTCCTGCATGTCAACCGCCTGAAGCCCCACTTGGAGAGGTCCGAAGTGGGCATGCTCTTAGCGTCAGATGCTGGAATGGAGGAGGAGACTGAGCCTCTTCCTCACCTACTGTCGGTGACAGAGCAAGATGGGTCAGTGTATGGTGTAAACCTCCCTTCTACCCAAAACCCTGAGCAACAGATTGACTGCCGCCTGTTGTTGGGACAGTTTTCTGATCTGTTCTCCCTGATTGTGTCACTGATTGGTGCATCCATGATGTGGACACTGGAGATAGTCCTCCTGTGAAGCACAAAACTAACTGATAGGTGACTGACAGGGTGAGGGCTTGCATTAAGGAGGAGTCTCCAAAATGCTTTCGTTAGGGATGATTGAGTCCTCTAACAGTCCTTGGGCTTGGGCCAGCCCAGTGGTCTTGGTCCCAAAGGCTGCCGCACCAGGTGCCAAGCAAGAACTCCGGTTCTCTGTGGGCTACCGATGGCTCAATTCAGTCACGAGGACTGGCGTGCACCCCATCCCCAGAGCTGATGAGCTTATCGATCGGTTAGGGGCTGCCCGGTACCTCAGCACGTTTGATCTAACGTCTGGGTACTGGCAGATCACCTTAACTGATGGGGCAAGAGAGAGGTCAGCATTCTCCACACCAGATGGGCACTACCAGTTCCGGGTGATGCCCTTTGGGATGAAGAATGCCCCTGCCACCTTTCAGAGGTTGGTCAACCAGGTGTTGGCTTGACTGGAAGAGTTCAGTGCTGCCTACCTAGATGACACTGCAGTGTTCAGTGCCAGTTGGGAAGAACATCTGCGCCACCTCTGGGATGTGTTGATGGTGCTGCGGAGGGCAGGCCTCAAGATCAAGGTGAGCAGGTGCCAGATCGGGCAGGGTTCCGTGGTGTACTTAGGACATGAGGTTGGGAGCGGCCAGGTGGCGCCCCTACAGCCCAAGATTGAAACCATCCTGGCTTGGGAACCCCCCAAAACCCAGACAGAGGCAAGAGCCTTTTTAGGACTCACTGGGTGTTACAGGAGGTTTGTCAAGGGGTATGGCAGCATTGTTGCACCCTTGACAGAGCTGACTTCCAGGAAGAAGCCCAAAAAAATTGATTTGGACTGACACCAGTCAGAAAGCTTTTGAGGTCCTGAAAACTGCTATGTGCACGGCACCCATGCTTCTGGCACCCAACTTCTCCAGAGAATTTATCGTTCAGACAGATGCTTCAGAGCATGGCGTGGGGGCTGGTTTGTCACAGATGAATGAGGAGGGCCTAGATCAACCCGTAGCCTTCATCAGTAGGAGGTTACTTCCACGGGAACAGAGGTGGAGTGCGATTTAGCGTAAGGCATTTGCTGTGGTCTGGGCACTGAAGAAGCTGAGACCATACCTGTTTGGGACTCACTTCCAGGTACAGAAAGACCACAGGCCCCTCAGAGGTTGTTGAGGTGGTCCATTTCCCTACAGGGGATGGATTTCACGGTGGAGCACCGCCCTGGTACAGAGCACGCCAATGCTGATGGTCTGTCCAGATTTTTCTGCCTTAGTGATGAGAACTCCCAGGAGGTAGGGTAGCTCTCCCCACATTTCAGCTGGAGGCAACCGTGGTCGGTAGTAGGAGTAACTGCAGGGCGGTGACGTGGGGACGGGGAGGGGCAGGGTGGGGGGTAGTAAACTATGGATTACGGAGGTTTACAGGTAAGTTAACATATAAATTAATAAAGCGAATTTCGTTGCGTGCACAGCATCGCATTTGGGGATGCTGTGCACGCAACGAAATTTGTTTTATTAATTTATATGTTAACTTACCTGTAAACCTCCGTAATCCATAGTTTACTACCCCCCACCCTGCCCCTCCCACTCCCCACGTCACCGCCCTGCAGTTACTCCTACTACCGACCGCGGCTGGCTGGAGGGGACACGTGTTAGACCTGTCACCTTGGCGTGGGTCTCAGTTCCATTTTTTGCTGTTGCCTCATTTGTTTTTGCTGGTGTTAGATTCTTTGGACACTGTGCCACTGCTGATCAGTGCCACAGTGCAAGTGCTCCCTATGGTAAATTGATGTATGGATTAGTGATTCCATGATTGGCTGGTTTGGTTTACTTGTCAGACCTTAATACAGTTCACTGAGTGTGCCTAGGGCTTGTAAACCAAATACTGCTGGTGGGCTTGCAGCACTGGTTGTGCCACCCACAGAAGCAGCCTGTAAAGTATGTCTCAGGCCTGCCATTGCAGAGCCTGTGTGCAGTCTGGTACTGCCATGTTGGTTGGCCAAGTGCACTCACTTGACAGTCCCTAAACCTTCCCTTTTCTTCATATCAGACACCCCTAAGGTAGGCCCAGGGGCATGGTGCATTGTAAGCAAAAGGTAGGACATGCCCTGATGTGTGTGGCATGTCCTGTTAGTGAATTACAGCCATTTTCGTTTTTCACTATTGCAAGGCTTTCTGTTCCCCATTGGGCCAGAATGAGCAGTTTGATTATTACATCTTATAATCCTAACTGGCTCAGGGAACTAGGTAGAAATTTGAGTTTAGTATGCCTGAACTCAGAATGATAAAATACATCTTTTAGTGACGTTGGTTTTAACATTCTGTGTTTGAAAATACTACTTTTAGAAAGTAGGTATTTTCTTGTCTAACCCTCCAAGCCTGCCTCTGCTAGGTTGTGTATTCCTTGTCTGGAGTTTGAGTCACAGGGGCTGGGGGATTCCAGGAGAGAGGGTGAGTCAGCACAGGGCTTAATAGAAAGATCTGCATGTAGATGGGTGGGAGGAGTTGCACCTGGGACCTGTTTGTTGTGTGTTAAAGTATTTTGCTTCACCGAGTGTTGAGCCATCGTGTGGGAGCTGTATTATCTGAGAAGCGAAAGCCAGACAGACACCCTCCACCTGTCCAGAGGTATGCCCCTAGTGAAGTTACAATATTAATTTTTTTCCCTAAATACTATCCAGCACCTGCACTGTTGAACACCCACAGCGGAGTTTGAATAGTAATTTTTTCCCAAAAGACGCTGTCTAGCACCTGCCCAGAGGGTCGCCCATTGTGGAGGTTTAATAATAAAATTCGTCCCAGTCTGTCTACCATCTTCCTTGAAAGTCGCCCCTAGTGGCCTTAGAACATTTAAAAAATATATATATATTTTCGGAATTTTTTTCCTATTACTTTCATGAAAAATATAACCAACATATACTCGCATTATGGTAAATCATTACTGTACAGAGTGAAAAACAATTCTGACGTTATCAAAATTTGCAAAATTATGTACAATGTGGAATAATTTGCCAGTACTATGTATATTATTATCTTAATCCCTTCACTGTTAGGCCTCCCCCCATGCTAAGCCTTTTTCTGGCTATTTGTGGTAGTTTGCACTTAGGCCCATGTGCTAGCCACATCAAATTTCCATCCTTTTTTTTCCATTATCTTGCGGATTCTAAAGGTACCCAGGCTTTGTGGATTCCCCTGAAGGGGACCCAGAAACTAGCCAAAGTACAGCATTTTTTTTTAATGGAAAAAAAATTGCTGCAGAAGAAAGCGTCTGGTATTTTACCTGTAAATGGCATCAACAAAGGGTTTGTGTTGCTGAAATGACCATCTTCTCAGCTTTCAGACAGGCAGGTTTTAGTGGGACATAGCCTATTTTTTTAATTTTTTGTGCTTTCAACCTCCTTCAGCTAGTGGAAGAAATGGGAGTGAAATCAATAATGAATCCTGGAAAGCTATACATTTTTGAAAAGTAGACAAAATCAAAATTTACCAAGAGATTATGGGGCAGATTTATGAGCCCCTTGCGCCACTTTTGCGTCACTTTTAACATGGGAAAAGTGACGCAAAAGTGGCGCAAGTGGCTCATAAATCTGCCCCTATGTGTGTAGATCCTTCAATGTTTTTCTTTCGAGACTAACAGTTAAAAATAAAAATATTGAAATTGAGTTGAAAAAAAGTATTTTGTGCCAACGTTTTCACCTGTAATAGGACATATAGGACTTGTAGGTTCACTAAGAATAAGAGGAACCCAGAGCCAATAACTGAGCTGCATTTTGCAATGGTGTTTCATTGTGTACTGAGTATATAACAATTCATTTGGTAAAATATAAAGAGGGAAAAATAGGTACCAAGGAAACCTACATGTTTCCAAAATGGGAACAAAATTTAGAGTTTAGAAGCAGTGGTTCTTTGCACATCTCCAAAACTGTGGGTACCCGTACAGTCATGTGAATTAGAGGTCATTTTTCAAAATGACTTCTTTTCTATAAATTGTCTTACATTTGGAAAGCAGAAATGCAAAGAAATTCAATTGGTAATAACACTTGTTCTACTATTCTGCGTTCCCCTAAGTCTCCCAATAAAAATGCTATATCACTTATGTGGGTAGGCCTAGTCCCTACAATAGGAAACGGACCAACAGGAAATGTGGACCCATCACATTTTTCCAGTGAAAACTGACATTTTTTTTGCAATGTACCTAGCTGTGGGTTGTGAACCTAGGCTCTGCCGGCACCTAGGGAAACATAGCAAACCTGTACAGTTTTGAAAACTAGACAACCAGGGGAATCCAGGATGCAGAAATGCAGCAATAGGTCAGTAAGGATGGGAGTGCCTCAGGGCTCTCTTCTAAACCCAACGCTCTTTAATCTTTACGTAACTCCACTGACCAAGGTGATCAGATCCTACGGCTTTGATGTAACGTCAGATGCCGATGATATTCAGGTTCTGATCACTCTTGGCCCAGATCCAACTGACACGAAAACACGTTTTAAAAATTGCATGACCCACATTGACAGATGGATGAACCTAAATCATCTACAACTAAACGAAGGAAAAACTGAAATAGTCCTCTTTGGCAAAGCACATGAACATTGGTCAAATGACTGGTGGCCTCAAACCCTTGGACCTTGCCCAGTGCCAAGACAATCAGTCCGGAACTTAGGCATTCAAATAGACAATCAATTGTCTATGAAAGATCAGGTTAACCACCTAATTGGTTCCTGTTTCGGCATTATTCGAAACCTATGCAAAGTTTTTAACTGGCTCCCGATGGAAGCCAGGAAGCCACTAGTCCAACGTTTGATAAATCAACCCTATGGATTACAGAAATGCTTTGCTGTCTTCAATAAATGAAGATCTTCTCACCAGGCTCCAAGTCTTGCAGAATACTGCTGCCAGACTGGTGCTGAATCTTCCCCCGGGATCCCCTTTGGCTCCCAACTTGAGACTTCTTCACTGGCTTCCTGTCAGGAAACGAACCAGTTTCAAGATTCTCTGCCTAACCCATAAGAACATACACGGAAATGGTCCCGGTTACTGGAAAAAGAAACTCAGTTAGTACCACCCCTGCAGTACATTAAGATCCAGCAACAAATTCCTTCTAACAACCATCAAAATTTGTGCAACTAGAATGGGGGGGAGATCTTTTTCTTTCCTCGCACCCGCTCTCTGGAATAAACTGAATCTACACTTACGCGCTATCTCAAATCATAACTATTTTCGCAGGGAGTTAAAAACCTGGCTGTTCGACTCCTAACCGGCCTCTGTCTAAACCAAACTCCTGAGCTTCCGCAAAGCGCCATGAGACTTTCGGGTGATATGTGCGTGATATGTGCGCTAAATAAGTATTCCTGATTTGATTTGATTCGATTTGAATCCAGGATGCAGTGATTTGTGTGGATCTCACCTAGTTCTTTTACCGAGAATCCCTTGCAAATCTCAAATTTTATTTTTTTTAAAAGACATTTTCCTCACATTTCTGTGATGGAAAGTCTTGGAATCTGCATCTATCCACAAACTTCAACCCACCCAGCATTCCCTAAAGTCTCCCAATAAAAATGGTACCTCACTTGCATAGGTAGTCCTATTGCCCACAACAGGAAACAGCCCAAAACGCAACATGGACCCATCATATTTTTACAGTGAAAACTGGGCCTTTTTTGCAATGTGCCTAGCTGTGGATGTCGAACCCTAGCTCTGCTGGTACCCAGAAAACCCTTACAATTTTTAAAACTAGACACTCAGAAAAACCCAGGATTTGGTGACTTTTGTGGCTCTCATCAGGCTCTGTTACCCAGAATCCCATGCAAACCTCAAAAAAAGCTGTAAAAAACACATTTTCCTTAGATTTCTGTGATGGAAAGTTCTAGAATCTGCAAGGATTCACACATTTTCATGTCCTCAGAATTCCCCAAAGTCTTCCAATAAAAATGGTACACCGCTTGTGTGAGTAGGCTTAGTCCCCGCAACAGGAAATGGCCCAAAATGCATCCTAGACCTATCATATTTTCAAGTGAAAACTGACCCTTTTTTGCAATGCAACACAAGTGAGGTACATCTATTGTTGTGATACCTGGGCCCCCTATCTATCACATAATGACCTGGTTTTACAAGGGGGCACCTGGGTTTTAGGTATCGGGCTCAGTGGGTATTTAAAACAAACTACCAATCTCAGACTTTTCTGAAAACTAGACAACCAGGGGAGTCCAAGGAGATGTGGCCAGCATGGATCCCCCAAAGTCTTCCTACCCAGATTCCCCTGCAAACCTTGAATTTAGCAGAAAAAAACAAAATTCTCTCACATTTCTCTGTGGAAAAGTTATGGGAGCACTGAGCTGACACAAAATTTCCTACACCTTTGTCTCCCAATAAAAATGGTACCTCACTTGTGTGGGTGGGCCAAGTACCCACATCAGGTAAGGGCCCAAAACTTATTGTGGAGACATAAAAATGATCTATCACAAAATTACCTGGTTTTGCAAGGGGGCAACTTGAGTTTATGGTCCCGGGCTGAACAGCCATCTAGTAAAACCTACTTAACCCAGACATTTCTGAGAACTAGACACCCAGGATGGAGTTCGGGTAGGTATAGCGTGCGAGGATCCCCCAATGGTTTCCTATCCAGAATCCACTGAATTCTCAAATCTAACAAAAAAACTGATTTTCCACACATTTCTTGCTCGAAAAACTGCACCGGCAGAAATGTCCTACGACTCAGCATTCCCCTCAGTCTTCTGAGTAAAATGCCTCACTTGTGTGGGTGGCCCATGAACCTGCGACTGGTAAGGACAAAAACATAGGGATTGAGGGTATAGCACTATGAGGAAGTCGCTGCTGATCCCGGCACTTCCAACATGGCGACGATCCTGAACCAAACCAGAAGTCAGGGCAGCGTGCTAATTCGTTGTCTCACGCCCCGACGAGGCCGCAACTGACTCGCCGAGAAAAGGAACGCCGGAGAGCGAGACGGGGCTGCTGCTACGAGCGGGACCGGGAGGCAAACGTGAACCACGGTTGCAGGAGGCGAGCCAGGACAGTGAGACGGAGAGCAGCGACATCGGGGAGCAGTCGGCCCCAGGAGAGCGGGAGAAGGAGGAGAAGACCAGCAAGAAAAGGAAACGCTCCCAGAGCACAGCGCTTTAGACCAGTACTCTCCAGAGACGAGTGAGGAGGCTGTATCTCCCTTCGCCACCACCCCGGAGGGTCGTGGTTACAGGCAAGTGCCTTTAGCACGTTTTTTGTCTTTTAAGGGCTGGTGGACTGGTTTAAAGGCAGCACCCAGGGAGACACCTGATTCCCTCACCTAGGCACCCCATGGTTAGGACACTGGTGAAGGCTGGCACAAACCCCCTCCCCTTTTCTTATATTAAATCCTACAGGCAGTGGCCTAATCCTTCTTTTCTTGTATTGTTTTTTTTTTGTCTCAACAAACTCGGCTTCTCCCTTGACGCCTCAACAACAACACCCCCCCTCTCGAAGAAGTGAATCCAAGGAAGACTCCAGAAAGGACAAGCCTGGAAAAAGTGGGACATTGGCAACACTCCTAAAGAGAACTATCTATCACCTGTAACCTTTACCTATAATGAAAGTGTGTCACAAAAAAACAGCATAGCATATGGTTGTCTCAATGGGAGGGAGCTAAGGGATGCCAACACCCTCCATAAACTCACAAGCACAGAGTACTCAAAGCGCTATATTTTTTTAAAATACGTTTTTAGGCGATTCTGTATTGGACATCAACACAAGTGAGGTATCTCTTTTATTGGGAGACCAAGAACGGTGGGTGGTAGGACATTTTTGCCGGCACGGTAATCCTGCACAGAATTGCATGGAAAATTAGATTTTTTTAGCTAAATTTGAGGTTTGAAGGGAATTCTGGGTAGGAAAACTCAGGGGGATCCACTCAAGCCACACATCCCTGGTTTGGTAGGTTTCCATAGATAGCAGCAAAGCCAGGTATCAAAAACTCATGTGTCCACAATACGCTTTAGGCTCATGCTTGTCGCAGGTACTTGGCTCAATGCACACAAGTGAGGTACCATTTTTATCGGGAGACCTGGGGGAGAGCATGGTGGTAGTAAATATGTGCCAGTCCAGTGATCTCACCATTTTCCTACCCAGAAATGTGAGAACATTTTTTTTTTTCCAACTAAGTTTGAGATTTGCAGGGGATTCTGGGCAGGAAAACATTGGGGAACCCATGCAAGTCACGCCTCCCTAGACTCCTCCGGGTGTCTAGTTAACAGATGTGTCTGGGATTGGTAGGTTTCCCTAGATGGCCGCCGAGCCTGAAATAAATAACGCAGATGACTCCCTTGCAAAACAAGGTCTTTTTGTAATCGATCATTTTAAGTGTCCACAGTACATTTTGGGCCGTTTCCTGTCACTGGCACTAGGCCTACATACACAAGTGAGGTATCATTTTTATCGGGAGAAAGTTGGGTTGGTGGAAGCTTGTGGCTCCCCTTAGACTCCAAAACGTTCCATCACAAAAATGTGAGGAATATGTTGTTGTTTTTTACAAGGTTTGAGGGTTTTATGGATTTCTGGGTAACAGAACCTAGTGAGAGCTACACAAGTCAACCCATCCTGGATTCCCCTTGGTGTCTCGTTTTCAAAAATATACAGGTTTTCTGTGTTTCCCTAGATGCCAGCTGCACTATGGCCCAAAATGCACAGCTAGGCACATTGTGAAATAGAAGTCAGTGCCTAGTGGGCTTTCTACCGCCCTGGGGGGTTTTCGGTGGCTATTGCCCAGATATGTTCCCACTGAGGAAAGAAAGGCTGTGGATATGTTTTTTTGGGTGTGGGGGCATTGGTATGATCATGCAGGGCAGCTCCCACCCTTAAGTATTAAAAAGCCTGCATAATCCCCTGCACCCAGTAGGCTCTCAAAAAGGAATCCCTGGTGTCTAGGGTGCTTTCTCCCCCCTGGGGGCAGATGACCCCATCTGGCCCCCATAGGGGCAGAAAGACTGACAATGCCACTTATTTATGGAGGAGCATAGGCCCTTGCCCAAGGGGCCGCTCCCCTTTACTGGGCGCCTAGTGGGTGGATCCCTGCTTGGGGATCACCCTCCTATGTTGGTCCACAAGCTGGGATCCACTTGGGAAGGGTACCATTGGAAAGGGGAGATTCTCCCCATTCCAGCGTTACCTCTCCCATGCAATTTGGTTCTCTGGGGTCTGAGAAATCCCCACGAGCACCAAAACAATGAACTGAAACTAAGGGGGTCATTAGGATTGCGGGAGGCCTGCCACCTCCAACCATGCGGCGGCGGGCCCTCCGTCATCTGATTGCCAATTTTCCCCACCACATTACGATGGTGGGGAATTGTTCTGCAAGAGCGGCAGGCGCAAAGACCACCTGCCACACTTCTGCCACAGGCAATCATTAGGATTGCCTGGCGGAGCCGACATGACTGGGAAAATGGTGGCAGTGCCTACCCATGGTACCCCCCTGTATTTCCCTGCAATGCATTGAAGGCACCGCGTGGTAACTGCCACGTAGTGCAGGGAAATACACAGCATTACATTTTGACATTGTGTACGGTGCTGCAGCCAGCAGAACTGTTGGCAGTGTTGAATAGCCAGGATGCACCCACCATACTGGCGGGCGCATCGTAATTGCTGCGTGACTGGCGGGCGGTCCCAACCACCGCAACGATAGCAGGTGGACTCATGTCTGCCCGCCATCGTAATGTGCCCACAAATACCATGCACATGATCGTCATTTCATTGAAAAAAAACCTCAAGTGGTTGGGGAAGATCTTCCCAACCTACTGAGGTAAAACATTTTTAAAAAAGGAAATCCCTCCTCTCTTTGCAGCAGAGGGATTTTGTTCATCCGTGCACATGACAGAATGGTTCCGTCATGAGCACAGGAGCACTAGTGCTCATGACAGAACTACTCGTCATGAGCAATGAAGGGGTTAAACACTGTATTTACTTTGTCTGGTGGATGGCAGTATCTCTATAGCAAACTGTCACTGTTCAGGGAGTCGAAGAGACGTGTGGCCACGAGCAGTGTGAGTGTACCACTGGTCATAAAATAATGGATGGCTCATTTTCTAGTTCTTTTGAAGGGGTAACCACTTCCCAACAAAAATATGCATTGGAATGTATATTTTACCATATTTCTTCTTTTGACTGAAAGTATATATTTTTTTAAATGTCTGACGAAAACGTTTTCTAAAGTAACTTACTATCACAGAGCATTTTAGTTCTGTTCAGCTTGTTTTACAAAAGAAAAGAAGCACTACAGTTGATACGGGTTCATTTCTGATGTATTACTCTAATCTACATATCTCTTTTGCTTATTATTTGCTTTGAAATTTTTTTTGGTACAATCTTTATAGAAAGAAAAATACGTGTATTTCTGTAAGTTTTACCACATTTTAGAAAATGCCCAAAAATGTTAATTTCTCAAAACCAAATATTTAGCTGGGTCAAATCTTTTTCTAAACATGCTTCATAAACTTGCCTTGTAACAGTATGTTACAACGCAGTATGTTACAAAGGTGTGCGTGGTAAAAGTATTCATGGAAAGGGTCATTTGAATGTATCTCTATGGACATGGGCGGTAGTGGTATGCATGGTAAAGACATGCGTGGTTCGGACTTATTCATGGTTCAGACCGTGTTGTAAAGTCATGTGTGGTTGTGGCATGTGTGGTTCCATCATACATCCCTCTCTTTAGTGTGTGATGGCATTTTGATTTGCACATGTGGACATCAATCATAAAAAGCTACTTCTCTTCGAAAGCTGTTAGCCCAATTTCTGTTTTCATAATTCATTTCATGTTTTCTTATGTATTCTTGCAATAGTTAATGGTTTTATTTACTCTGTTTGCACTCAGGCACCCCACATTTAGATGGAGATATTTTTATTTTGTATCACTTTATTGCTTTTTAAGTTTATTGGATATGTTTACCAAAATATAAATATATATATATATTTGTTTATAGGCTATTTTTTGTGCAAGCACACCTGGTGTAAAAAGGTTTCGTAAAATATCAGACATACATTTTCAGAAGAGACCACTCTCTAGGTACACAAATTATGTGAAATTGTTTAATTCAAATATTGAGAATATTTGCATAACATAACATTTGTAAATTTCATTAATTTCCTCATTGTAATTAAATGTCACTAACGCCTAATCCTGGAACCAGGTTTGACTGACAGAATAGCAAATATTTTCTCTTTAATGTGGTGAAGCACAAAGTCATTGAAGAAGGTGGTACTGTTCTCCTGGCTAGACAAAAGTTCTTCCTATGTGTTTTCTTGAGACCAATTAAAATTAAAAGAAATTAGTATACTCTCAAAGTCTACAAGACACCCTATGTGAGCTACAGATGGAGAATTGAATATTTACTTTATTGGGTATGGTCAATTAAAACTATTTACAAAATTCAGATTTAAAATTCAGATTCCAGAAAATCACATCCAGTTTTTTTATAAATGTGTAGTGCTTAAATGTATTTTTATTTTTTATTGGACATTAAACATTTTGAGGCTGATAAAGTCTTCTTAGTCTCATTGTTCTTGGCTTGTATACTTTGTTTATCTCAATCAGCCATGAAGGTTCCCAGTGCACATATTTCTTCTATTTTGTTATCTACCATAGTTAGAAACTTTACCATTTGCAGTAAACGTGCGGGTCATCAGAGTTGAAGCATGCCATCAATGCTTCCCATTGTGTGCAAATAACTTTAGGTCCAGTTTTTACACAGACAATGATAAGATGTGGTTTGCCCCCTCTGACATGGTGGGAAGTGCAGGATGGATGAAACCACACTAACCCCAGGGAATCCTTTGGGAGGGATCTAGAGGTGCGGGGCACTAGGAGCAGGCCAGCCTCCAACAAGAAGTGTTCAACAAAAGTGGGGCCACTCCCAGTACAGTGACTTAAGGTACTCTACAACTAAGCTGTGAGAGTTGGAATCTCATCAAACTGTTGGTTGACTGGAGGTACAAGTTTTTGACAAGATAATTTCCTGGAGTAAACAGAATTGTCAATGAATCCCTGCTCTCTGGATGGTGAATGGCTACGTGCTCCCTTTTTAGACTTAGAAGGTTGTGCCTCCAGTGTTACTTTTGTACTTCCTGTTGCTTATAATAGAAGGGGGTATCTTGCTTTACGGAACTTTGAAATTGTTAATCCCCAAGA
This sequence comes from Triturus cristatus, assembly GCF_964204655.1. Classification (NCBI taxonomy): domain Eukaryota; kingdom Metazoa; phylum Chordata; class Amphibia; order Caudata; family Salamandridae; genus Triturus; species Triturus cristatus. The sequence continues at coordinate 849,968,674 of NC_140588.1, read as the reverse complement.
CTTAAATGTTTTACTTTCATTTAGCAACTGGTTACCTAAGAGGGAGGATCCCCACGTAGCTTCGGTAAATTCTCTTCCTAGATGTAACTCCGACCTGATGAACTCTATCACGAGCAAGACTGATGATGTTATGTCCTTTAGAGCTGGTATTGTTGCAAATAGATGAAGCTGTTGCCTCTATTTAAGGTATCACATTTCCCCTTTGACTCAAACGATGGAGTGAAGAGCAGGGCGCCAGGCTCTGGCTGCCAGCCAGAGAAAGCTTCCTAATGATATATTTCCTCAACTTGCTGCCGATTAGAATGTTGATGGAACTGAGCCCAGTCATCGCCAGTTGATACGGGGTGGTGTTCGTTAGCCTGTTGTAAACTGATAAATTCCATCCGTCCATTGCTACCATCTAAACTGTCTACTCCCTGTTTATGTTTCAGTGTGATGCTTATGCCTGTGGCTGACTTGAGCTACTAGCCAGATTATCTGCCATTGCAGTCACTTGTTTCCTTTGATTTAGCACCTGCAGGGTTGATACTGTATTTGTTATGACTGTAGTGGTATTGTCTAGTAACTGAGATCTATTTGAATCTTGTATTTGTGCACAGGGAAGGTCATTTGTTGGAGTGTTGTTTGGGCTTGGCAGGAACTGAACGCTCTCTTGAGGTTGGTTGGGGCATGCTTTGCTGATAGAGTGTGTAATATCTTCTGCTTTGGGGATTGTCATTCCCCAGCCCCCCTTTTGTGCGCTGTTAGATTTTCCATCCTTCTGACGAGTGAGAGTGGCCTTTTCAGCTGGTTGGGTAGTTGGATTAGGATGAGCTGCATCTATTTCACCAGATTCTAAGCTTCCACTTCTGCGTATTTTATCCCCATGTTAGGATCTCTGTTAGCAAGTGTTGGAATGACCTTGCTGCCCACAACCTCCTTTTTCAGTTCACTCAGTAGGTTTGCTAGCATTGAGGGGAGAGAGGACAGTTTCTCCACTAGGGGACAACAGGTGCACGTTAGGTTTATCTCCGTTTGCGTTCGAATTATTAGGGAGTTGAGGTTTCCCACTTTTTTATCAATCCCAACTACATATAAGGCGAGAGTATTTGAGAGGTCTAGCTGTAGATCCATCTTATTGGACTGGTATTAAAGAGTGTCAGCCATCTGTTGCATAGTGCTTAACCGGGTGTCCCACACATAAGTAGATCCTTCCATGCCTTGAGTATGTTTAACGTCCTGGTGTACTCCACGGCTAGGCTAAAGTCCTGCGTCAAGTATCCTGTTTCCAGCCCTGTACATTTAGAGTGCCCTCGGTTAGTATCCAAAGGTGTAGGATGGTGCCAGCTTGGCCCATTCTATGTGACTCCAGATATGCAGAATACCCCTGGATATATTGATTTTTCTCAAGAAGGTCCGCGCCATTGAGCATTAGGTTAGTAATATGAGTCTTCACTCCCTCCTGAAATACGTGCAAATCCTGAGGAGCCTGTCCCCTTTGTGCCGCTGAATGGATGAGACCATTTATGAGTTCTTGATCTGAACAAGCCTCTAGAGTGTGTGGACTAGGCTCAGGTTGTAGACGCCGGCCAACCTGGAGTAATTTGTGTTTTCAGTTACTTCCAGGGGTGATAGTATCTGCTGCTCAGTTTTGGTCATAAAATGGAGGGGTGATAGGAGAGGTGAAGCATTTGGTGCAGGCTTTTGTGAGTGAGTTGATGTACCAGATGGAGTTCTGCTTTTATTAGCAGGGCATTATTTTGTTCTGCCGCTTGCAAAATGCCCATCATCCTCTTATGGGTGTACTTTCACTATCTGCCTTGACTCTTTCGGTGGGGTTTTTGTAGGCTGGGTTAACCGGGTAGATATATTTGTGGGCTCAATGGGTTCCTGAAGCCCACATTTCCCACTGGTTGAGGAAAAGTCAGAGGCAGATCGGTCTTTAAGAAGAAAAACTTTGAATACAATTTGGGCTGTGACATATGAGTTGCAAGGCTGTTAGTTGGGGACATTTTACTGCCAGTCTCCATGTAGGCAACATCCTGTTCTTGTTGTTTACGATGGGCTTGTATAGCATCCTCATTTGTGTTCGGTTTAGTTAGTTGCATTTTTATCTTGCCTTGCTTGACTGCCCTTTGGCTATCGAGTGGTTGACCCCTGGTTTTACCTGATCTCAAAATGATTCGTAATTCACAGGGAGTTAGATCCATTAAAAATGTGTTCCAACCTTTACCAGCCAGGCCCCCTGCTCCTCCGTTGGTTACAGTCATTGTTTAGACAGTTAATTGAGTGGGTCTGTTGTTGTGTTAACAGGTCCCTACTCCTTCTTAAGCGTTGTTAGTTACTCACCGCTATCACCTTGTTTGTCTCCCTCCTCGGCCTTTAACTTCTTCAAAGCTGCCTCTATATAAAAATTTTCGGTTAGGCCTACAACATCTGGACTGACCATATCAAGACTAAGAGTGAGGCTGGTTGGGATGGTTGGGCTGATTAGGATACAAGGATATTGTGTGGGGTCAAATACCACCTTATTTCACCAGTCTGGCAGGAGTATTAGGGGTTGCAGGTTCTACTGTCAGCTGCTTCAATGCGTGGCACTTGGGTGGAGGGACAGGAAGGGCTGCTGGACCTGACGAGGAGTGAAGGACCAGAGGACCGAGGATCGGTGGGAAGTAGCATGATGCCACACCTCACAGCTTCTCAATGCAGCTCTGTCCCCCTGCCTTCGCCTTGGCCACCTCACCACTCTTACCACTCTTGACGCAGGCTACACTGCCTCTCCATTACAGGCCTCTGATTTTCCCGCTCCTCAACTTAACTTGGTATCCACTTTCTGGTCGTGGCCGCACTGTGCTAACCAGTGCTCACTGGATTCAAGCTATCCTGGCTGAAGAGAGGTGAAACATCGAAACCGGTCCTAGGATGCTTGTTTGCGGTTCAAGGAAGGACCTCGCTTGGCAGTTCGGGCTGGACTGTTCCCATGAGGCACAGGGTCAAGACTGATTTTCATATGGCCATTCTAAACTGGGGTGGCATGCTGAGCAAAAGAATGATGGATTGAACCCAGATCTCTTGACTGGGGGTGAATGTTTTGATTCGTTCTGCATTCCATCCATCATTTGTGTGTCTGAAGCTGTAGTGGGGCAACAGCAGCTGGCGTCTGCCCAGTGTCTCTCAAACTGGGGCTGTGGTAAGGTTGATTTCTGATTAAAGTGCCGGGGGCCAGAACCCAGCCAGAGATGCCAGAATGATGGTCACCAGCCAGCCAGCACAGCTGAATAAGGCAAGTGGGACCCCCCAGGGGGAGTGTGACCCCCCAGATGACCCACAAGGTGTGCCTGGAACTAGTCGGGCCACCTCTGCAGGTCACCGGGAGATGTTCTCAGGAGCCGCACTTGCAGTCGCAGGATTGATTTCAGACCGGGGTCAGAGAGTCAAGCCAGCGCTGGCACTAAAGCCTTCTTCTGGTGTAGGGCGATGATACTCAGTCAGCCCACTCACCGGCTCATCAGCAGCTGCTCGTTGTCCGCCAGCCCCTCCTACTCAGTAGTGCGTGGATGCGTCCAAGTTGCACCTCTGCCTCCGTCCAGTCAAATGGTAGTCAGGGTATCTTTATTTTGTTTTCCAGGAATCGGAATCAGAATGCTGCCAGCGGAAGACGTGCAAGGTCCAGAAGAACGTCCTTGGAACACAGGCAACGAAGGAAGCAATCCAATGCAACAGGAGCTCAGGTAAGCGCGGATTGATGAGACTAAGCCCATTAAGAAGAAATAATAGAAGATAAGCAGGCAAGCTTCACAAAATCAAGAACTATCCTGAAGCAAATTCCAATTACAGTTTGAGATGCTGTAGAGAGCAACATCATTACTTGATGGACTTTTGTATTCTGGTGTTTAAATTTTGTATTAGAATTACCTTGAGACTGCTAGTAACTAAAGAAAGTTTAAATTGTACTGGGGTGAATGCATGACATTGTTCTGCATTCTGTCCATCAACTGTTGTTTTTGCGTTTAAAATTCAGTGGCGTATACAGGTTCTCATTCAAAGCCCTTAGAAAGTTTTGGCAATGAAGCCAGATAAAACATGTGTTGGAAAGAGTTTAGACGAAAGAAGGAAAATAAAGAACTCTTTATGGAATTTACCCGACAAGAACCTCCTCATGTTCTTTTGTGTGCTCTCTGGTACTTCTTGTAATATTTTGGGTTTATCCTGAACTTGTGGTGCATTTGTGTGGCTACTCCACTTACTTGTTTAAGCACCTCAAGAACTTTTCAAAACTCACAGAGGAACCCTTTTAGATGTTGTTGCACAAACTCAAACTCCTGCCACCAATGTTGCTGTGTGTAAAGTATATATGCAGTACTCATAGAATAATAAAGTAAAAATACAACTCAACAACATTTAAAATCAATGTAGTTAAATAGACATGTTAATACATATAATGACACCAACATGACAAAATGGCAATAAGCATAAATAGTGATATAGTTTTTTAAATTCTGAATTAAAAATAGTGCCAAAAATCACATTATCTAGTTGTGCTAGACTGAAAACTTAAGGCAGACAACTTTGGAGTGTGGGTTGGATTCAGGGACCAGTGTCATCCCAGTGAAAAGTTTACCTTCTGACTTAGAAACTTTTATGGAGGAAAATTGGTGGTTGGTGAATTGTGAGTAAGGTAAGTCACAGCTGGATCTGAAGCAGGGAGAGCGGAAAGCTCCAAGCGGGCAAAGTGCACAATGAAAGCCAGAACATTGCTCGGATGTTGCTATTTTCGGATTTAGAAACTTTTATTGTAGTCAAGTCTCTTTCAGAAGAGCAAGCCAGCAAGCTGAGACTGACCAGTGATTTGAAGCTGGCAGCTGTGGCTTTGATGGCGACCCTAGTCTTCTGCAGTACTAAAGGAAAGAAGTTGGCAAAATGTTTTTAAGTCCCACTTCTAGCACTTTAGGAACAGGAACAGTACACTCAATCAGTATACAAGGGTCTAAGATTTAGGGGCCAACACTTGTGGGTTAGGACTTGCTTCAACTGAGGCCATAGGCAGGGTCTACTGTTGGTCTAGTTAGTTCTGGTCAGCTGGGAAGTTGCAGGGAAAGGGCCTCTGGAAGCTTGTTGGTTCTTTGTAGATCTAACATCCAACTGACACTTGGAGTCACTTCTGGGTTCAAGGCAAGCAGGTCCAGTCTACCTGAAGGTTCCTCATACAGCAGGGCAGTCCTTATTCTGATTCTTCACAGGTTCAGGAGTGTTCTGAGTAGGGTACTGGAGATGCCACTTTTAAGTCAACTGCCAGCATGTGAGTGAGAGAAGATTATGATCAATTTGTAAACACAATGAAATAAACATTTCCAGGTGTGATCCTACTGACTTTTGCAGCACTTTTTGAACATTTTACTGAAATCTATCACACAATACTCCTCCTTCCTTAAACCCAACATGACCAGGGCAGCCTGGCCAGCTCCTCCGCACACGGAGTTTTAAGACAAGTTGTCTAGGAAGACAAAAGGGAGGTTGGTTTAGGTGTGAGCTACATCTGTCAGTGACAGGGTAGGCATCCATTGAAGCTAAAAAACGGGCATGGCACAGACACCAGGCCATTCTGCTTGAGGAAGATGCCACCTCCCCGCACCAAAGCCCTTTGTCTACTTCCTGGAAGAAATTTATATCTCACAACAAGGGAGCCATAAGCAGTAAGGTGGCGTAGAGACGCTACGTACACTCTTAAATTCTGGGTTCTCAACAGCTCGGCAACACGGCTGAATCAGAGATTACCGTTTATGCCAGAACCTTCTTAAAACCAGTAAGCGGGAGATATGCATTACGTCACGGATTACAGGAGTCTGTTAGCTGCGGCTCGAGTGGTGCATAATTGTTGGTATTTCGTGTTACAGATCATGCTCGACAGCCAAGCTTTCATGTTAGAGCCCCATTAAGTATCGGTAAGCCTGAGCACAATATTATGCAGCAAATTAAAATGTGTTTCAGTTGTCGCTTCAGCGGTTGATGACTTTCGGTATCTTTTATTGTAGATTACGTTCATCTACCAAGTTCGCCCTCGAGTAGATCTGTTGTATTATTAACGGCACAGGTAAAACCTGTTCACCACATGAGACTGCGTTCTCTCTTTATAGCTCTCAAGATACGTTTTCCTGACACGAGTTACGTTTGTTTTTCGTTCATATATAATTACACGCCCCCGAGGGGAACACAGTTTCACCGCGATACCCCTTCAAGTTTTTATGAGATATGAATTTAACTTGTATGCACGACAAGGCATGAGTGATTCACTTTTCACTGAGCACATAGGTTTCAGTACCTTACTTTTTCAGTGAGTGAGCATGTTTTAAGTGACTTTCACACAAGCACTCAGACCTTCCAGTGCTGACTTTTTTCTTATGGGCTGATTGATTTTCATCACAGTTAACTGTCAAAGATTTTAATGTCCTCGTTACCCACCCGTTTCCTACTTACTTCTACACACCCTTGGCGCCAGGGTCTTTATATCTTGCACTTTTTATTTTCCCTACTTTTGCTTTTCACTTTTTATAGCTTTGGACACAAGGTTTCTCAATTCACAACAGATGTGTGATAGTGGCAGCAAGAACGGATACTTTTCTGTATTCTACTCATATTGAGTCTACGCATATTGATATGTACTTTCTTTATTTGTTCAAGCCGGTGGCTACAAGAATTTGAAAAGATTTGGAATTAGATGTATATAAATTCACAATTTTGTAATATCATACCCCTGATGAAGGGTTACACCCGAAATGCATTGAGTTTTTGTTACAATATGTTAAAATTGAACCTGAACTTATAATTTGTTCATGTACAGTAATAATTTTTGTTTCACATTCAGTCTCATGTATTGTTTGATACAAAGACATTAAAGAAGGTTGCGTAATTCACAAAAGAAGCAATGAATAAAAGATTATGTTGTTGATCTAATGAAACATGTTTATTGCCCATATTGTTGTGTAAGTTGGTAGAAGCATTAGGGACACTTCAATAGTGAGCTGGGTGATAGGTACGGAGATTTCTGCACCTCATTTTCACAAAATAGTTACACAGGTCTACTTAGACTGGACCTTCAGCACGCAGCAGTATGCTCAGAATGAATTGTTTACACCAGTACACTTTGTTTTACATAGTGCACCACAGGTGTGCAGGTTGGCACCCCTATTTTTTGGCACTGAACACTGTCAGATTGGCCCTTTTTGCTTAGGCAGGTAAATGACAATTGTATGAAAGTGTCCTTTGTAAAACAGTACTATAAATCTAACTAGACCGTTAAATCGGACTTTAAACTACCATAAATCATTTTTCAAGCTGCTTCCAAACTGATATTAAGCATTAAAAGCTGTAATAATGTAATCCAGTTTTTTGTATGGGGGAGACAGCCTTCCACAGTGGAAAACAACGTTGGAGTTTTTTGCTGCCAGTACATGTAAAACATTAAATATACATGTCTTATTTTTTACATACTTGCCACCCTGACCTATTGACATCCAGAGCCTACCTAGGGACACTCTTAAGTATTAAAAAGTAACATGTAGGCCTTGCAAATGGTTTGTTTTATCAAGTCGAAATAGCATTTTAAAACTGCACACCCAGTTGCAATTCCTGCCCTGGAACTATGTAGCATTTAATTTCCTGGCCCTGTGTACATATGATACCATATTTAGGGACTTGTAAGTAAATTAAGTGTGCAAACTTAGTGGTATGCCAATTCTAACACATGTAGAAAGGAGAGTGTAAGCACAGTACCACTGGTTAGGAGGAGCAATGTTTGCAGAGTACTATGGCAGGTAGTAGACCTGGCACCTTGGCGTGGGTCTCCCTTCCATTTTTTGCTGTTGTCTCATTTTTTTTAATGTTGGTGTTAGATGCTTTGGGCTCTGTGCCACTGCTGTTCAGTGCCACAGTGCAAGTGCTCCCTATGGTAAATTGATGTATGGATTAGACATCCTCTTACCATGCCTGCTGTTTACATGCCATGAGCTGCCACAGACATCTCTAGGGTTCAGCCCCTTTGAGCTTCTCTATGGCCTCCCCGTGAGATGACCTCTGAGTCTGGTCAAGGAAGGCTGGGAGAAATCTCCCAGGAAACCTCCCAAGGATGTATATAGCTGCATGCTGGCCTTCATGAACCAGACTAAGCATTTCAGGCAACTCGCTGAGGTGAATCTGGAAGCCAGCCAGGAGGAGATGAAGTGGGGGTACGACCAGAATGCCACTCTGGTAGAGCTTCAGCCTGGTCAGAAAGTGTGGGTCATGGCCCCAGTGGTGCCTTGTGCGCTCCAGGATAAGTGGACCAGACCATTTGAGGTGGTGGAGCTCAAAAGTCCTGTTACCAGCTTGGTGGACATGTGGTCTCCCAGGAACCCCTTGTGAGTCCTGCATGTCAACCGCCTGAAGCCCCACTTGGAGAGGTCCGAAGTGGGCATGCTCTTAGCGTCAGATGCTGGAATGGAGGAGGAGACTGAGCCTCTTCCTCACCTACTGTCGGTGACAGAGCAAGATGGGTCAGTGTATGGTGTAAACCTCCCTTCTACCCAAAACCCTGAGCAACAGATTGACTGCCGCCTGTTGTTGGGACAGTTTTCTGATCTGTTCTCCCTGATTGTGTCACTGATTGGTGCATCCATGATGTGGACACTGGAGATAGTCCTCCTGTGAAGCACAAAACTAACTGATAGGTGACTGACAGGGTGAGGGCTTGCATTAAGGAGGAGTCTCCAAAATGCTTTCGTTAGGGATGATTGAGTCCTCTAACAGTCCTTGGGCTTGGGCCAGCCCAGTGGTCTTGGTCCCAAAGGCTGCCGCACCAGGTGCCAAGCAAGAACTCCGGTTCTCTGTGGGCTACCGATGGCTCAATTCAGTCACGAGGACTGGCGTGCACCCCATCCCCAGAGCTGATGAGCTTATCGATCGGTTAGGGGCTGCCCGGTACCTCAGCACGTTTGATCTAACGTCTGGGTACTGGCAGATCACCTTAACTGATGGGGCAAGAGAGAGGTCAGCATTCTCCACACCAGATGGGCACTACCAGTTCCGGGTGATGCCCTTTGGGATGAAGAATGCCCCTGCCACCTTTCAGAGGTTGGTCAACCAGGTGTTGGCTTGACTGGAAGAGTTCAGTGCTGCCTACCTAGATGACACTGCAGTGTTCAGTGCCAGTTGGGAAGAACATCTGCGCCACCTCTGGGATGTGTTGATGGTGCTGCGGAGGGCAGGCCTCAAGATCAAGGTGAGCAGGTGCCAGATCGGGCAGGGTTCCGTGGTGTACTTAGGACATGAGGTTGGGAGCGGCCAGGTGGCGCCCCTACAGCCCAAGATTGAAACCATCCTGGCTTGGGAACCCCCCAAAACCCAGACAGAGGCAAGAGCCTTTTTAGGACTCACTGGGTGTTACAGGAGGTTTGTCAAGGGGTATGGCAGCATTGTTGCACCCTTGACAGAGCTGACTTCCAGGAAGAAGCCCAAAAAAATTGATTTGGACTGACACCAGTCAGAAAGCTTTTGAGGTCCTGAAAACTGCTATGTGCACGGCACCCATGCTTCTGGCACCCAACTTCTCCAGAGAATTTATCGTTCAGACAGATGCTTCAGAGCATGGCGTGGGGGCTGGTTTGTCACAGATGAATGAGGAGGGCCTAGATCAACCCGTAGCCTTCATCAGTAGGAGGTTACTTCCACGGGAACAGAGGTGGAGTGCGATTTAGCGTAAGGCATTTGCTGTGGTCTGGGCACTGAAGAAGCTGAGACCATACCTGTTTGGGACTCACTTCCAGGTACAGAAAGACCACAGGCCCCTCAGAGGTTGTTGAGGTGGTCCATTTCCCTACAGGGGATGGATTTCACGGTGGAGCACCGCCCTGGTACAGAGCACGCCAATGCTGATGGTCTGTCCAGATTTTTCTGCCTTAGTGATGAGAACTCCCAGGAGGTAGGGTAGCTCTCCCCACATTTCAGCTGGAGGCAACCGTGGTCGGTAGTAGGAGTAACTGCAGGGCGGTGACGTGGGGACGGGGAGGGGCAGGGTGGGGGGTAGTAAACTATGGATTACGGAGGTTTACAGGTAAGTTAACATATAAATTAATAAAGCGAATTTCGTTGCGTGCACAGCATCGCATTTGGGGATGCTGTGCACGCAACGAAATTTGTTTTATTAATTTATATGTTAACTTACCTGTAAACCTCCGTAATCCATAGTTTACTACCCCCCACCCTGCCCCTCCCACTCCCCACGTCACCGCCCTGCAGTTACTCCTACTACCGACCGCGGCTGGCTGGAGGGGACACGTGTTAGACCTGTCACCTTGGCGTGGGTCTCAGTTCCATTTTTTGCTGTTGCCTCATTTGTTTTTGCTGGTGTTAGATTCTTTGGACACTGTGCCACTGCTGATCAGTGCCACAGTGCAAGTGCTCCCTATGGTAAATTGATGTATGGATTAGTGATTCCATGATTGGCTGGTTTGGTTTACTTGTCAGACCTTAATACAGTTCACTGAGTGTGCCTAGGGCTTGTAAACCAAATACTGCTGGTGGGCTTGCAGCACTGGTTGTGCCACCCACAGAAGCAGCCTGTAAAGTATGTCTCAGGCCTGCCATTGCAGAGCCTGTGTGCAGTCTGGTACTGCCATGTTGGTTGGCCAAGTGCACTCACTTGACAGTCCCTAAACCTTCCCTTTTCTTCATATCAGACACCCCTAAGGTAGGCCCAGGGGCATGGTGCATTGTAAGCAAAAGGTAGGACATGCCCTGATGTGTGTGGCATGTCCTGTTAGTGAATTACAGCCATTTTCGTTTTTCACTATTGCAAGGCTTTCTGTTCCCCATTGGGCCAGAATGAGCAGTTTGATTATTACATCTTATAATCCTAACTGGCTCAGGGAACTAGGTAGAAATTTGAGTTTAGTATGCCTGAACTCAGAATGATAAAATACATCTTTTAGTGACGTTGGTTTTAACATTCTGTGTTTGAAAATACTACTTTTAGAAAGTAGGTATTTTCTTGTCTAACCCTCCAAGCCTGCCTCTGCTAGGTTGTGTATTCCTTGTCTGGAGTTTGAGTCACAGGGGCTGGGGGATTCCAGGAGAGAGGGTGAGTCAGCACAGGGCTTAATAGAAAGATCTGCATGTAGATGGGTGGGAGGAGTTGCACCTGGGACCTGAATAGGGCTGTTCTTTCCCTGCACAATGCTGGCTCCACCTTCTGTGGTGCATCTGATGTCTCTGCCCTGCACTGTGAAAGGAAAGAAGGAGTCTTGTCAACAAAGTGCTCCAGGACTGACCAGAACTGGTTTGGACTAGGCAAAGGCCTCTTTGCCTTCAGAGAACAAAGAGAAAGTGAGTATAAATATTGGGACCCAAACCCAAGAACTTTAGATCACTATTGAGAAACAAGAAGAAACCTTTGCTGAGGAGAGGATCCAGAGGATAGACTATCCCTAAGCTTGAGGGATTGGCCTGCAGTGCTTGCCTTACTGCCAAAGAGAGGAAAAAGGGACTTTGTGTGTACTGTATTCAACTTGTGAAGGATCTCCAATGGCTTGAGAAAGAGATTGCCTCCTGCTGAAGTCTCAGGGACATTAGACTTCAACCCCCAGCTCTCCAAGAGTTCTTTGGAAGTGCCTGCAGTTGTGTTGGGCTTTCTGAGGAACTGCGTGTCACAAGGAGCTGGAAGCGCGACTCAAGAAGAAGAAGCGTGTCACCGCCGCAGCCGCTGTCGTCGCATCACTGAAGAAGGGTGTCACCGCTGTAGCTGTCACATCGCAGAAGCGTCTCGCATCACCGGAGAAGCATGTCACCGCCACAGCCACTGTCATCACATCATCGAAGAAGGGTGTCGCCACTGCACTTTCGCATCGCATCGCAGTAGTGTCTCGCATCACCGGAGAAGAGTGTCGCCGCTGTCGTCGCATCACTGAAGAAGGGTGTCTCCGCTGCAGGTGTCGCATCACATCACTGAAGCGTCTTGCATCACCGGAGAAGCGTGTTGCAGACCCTGTCACGGCTCTGAAGAATCGTTGAGTCGCCGCACGGCCGTCGGGCGTGCACGCATCGTGTCTCATCAAGCAGTAGACGCCATCTTTGTCGCATTGTACAGGATCTTTATCGCATTACGGCATTGCGGGCTGCATCGCCACGGAAGCGCAGTAAGAAACTGATGAATCACCATTGCTGCGTGTAAGGAACTGACACATCACCTTCCCTGCAACATTTTCATTGTATAGCGTTACGCATCCAAAGGTACATTGAAATCAAAGTGTCACATTTTTACATTTAAAGAGAACTAAGCTAATTCTACCATTTTAAGTACAGTACTGTGGGTTTTTGTCGTTTATGGCCTTGTGTTAAAACTAGATAAAAAATACTTATTTTTATACTACCACTTGTGTGGTGTCCATCTGTAGTGTTGTCACTGGGTTACTGTATGTGTTCACAAATGCTTTACACACTGCCTCTGAGATAAGCCAGTCTGCTCGTGCAAAGCTATCAAGGGGGTGGGCAGGGGTTATTTTAGGAGTGTACCCCCTTACCCTGACTAGACGCAAGGGCCCCTATTTGGTCAAAGGTACCTACCTCTGCCAACTAGAAACCTCCAAATCTAACAGCAGGGGCAAAAGTGGGTTCAGCAAAAAAAGGTAAAAAACACCAAGAAAAATGATGGTTGTTTCCAAAACAGCATTCAAAAAGTAATTTCCAGATTTATTGTGGGAAGGGAACAGAACACAAATCTTTAATTCGCCTTTATCAATCCAGCTACGAAAGTTTGCTTTGGCCTGCTCAATTTTAAGAAGTATGATTTTGTATATTTTTATTAAAGACAAAGAACAGTGCAGCAGAGGTAGTAAAGGCAGTAAACCCTGCATTTGACAGGTGCAGTGTCAGTTATATTATTAGTAAGGCAGGACAGTACAAGCAGCATAAGTGGCACAAAGAGTGTAGTTATCGAATGCAGAGGTATACTGCCAAAGTATACATACATCAAGTGAACAGTATATACCTTAATAACTCTAAGAGTCATCCAAGTATAAAAATATTGAAGAGTACCTCCATGGGCTAAGTACATATTTACATATGATTCACCATAGATACTGTCACTGCATATTCTATATATTTTCGGAGTGATTAAACACGAACACATATAAACACCATGGCAAGCTGTTATATAATGAGAGCAGCAGTAACGATGGAACAACCTTTCATCACTATGTTGGAGGCTGAGTCAGTACTTGTGCAGCTATACTGTCCGGGATGACTGCTTCCTGAGAGTTACAGCTCCTGAATGTACACACAGGAGGGGGCAGGCTGTACTGTACATGTCAGGTCATTCACAATTATGAGTAGATAGACTTGGGTGAAATTAGCATGGATGATGGTCATGAGCTTTCGCCCTTCAATTCACTTGTATGAGACGTGAGTTGAAAGCTGAAGCATGGGACTAAATATAATATAAAAATAATGTCAAACTCGGGGATATGGTGACGGGAAAATGAAAGATGAAGGTATTGGACAGGTATGGGTTTTGTGGGTGGTTAGGTAGAGAAGAGGGTCGCGGAGGCATGTTGCATACACCTCTGCTCAACCATTGTCTCACTTGTTAGGTCTCGCTGAGACAGCGAAAGCTATCTCTTTGAGACATTTTGTAAGTGGGCTTTCAAAAGTGCTACCCACATGGTTTTGCTGGCCTAGGGCGTGAGTGCACGATGGCGTGCACGTGCACAGCTGCTCCTCTGCTCCTTGCATTCCCCCCACCCTTCTCACCCAGCCCTTTGATGCTCTGCTCAATTACTTTTACTTTAGCCGCTTTGACCCTTGTATTCCCCCCTCCCTTCTCACCCAGCCCTTTGATGCTCTGCTCGATTACTTTCACTTTCGCCGCTTTGATGTTTGATCGCAAACGCGATCACTTCCGCTTGGCATAGCCTGTACTTGTTCTCTTTGTCCTCACATATGCTCTTCCCTCTATGTTTTTCTCTCTGGTCTCACATGTGCTATTCCCTCTGTATTTTCACTCTGCCCTCAGATGTGATTTTCCCTCTCCATTTTTCTCTCTTTCCTCACACATGCTATTCCCTCTGCATTTGTCTCTCTTCCCTCACATGTACTCTTCCCTCTGCATTTTTTCTCTATGCTCTCACATGCGCTCTTCGCTCTGTATTTTTTTTGCTGCCCTCGCATGTGTTCTTCTCTCTATATTTTTCTCTCTGCTCTCACATGCTCTCTTCCCTCTATGTTTTTATCTCCGGTCTAACATGCGCCCTACCCTCTGTATTTTTCGCTTTGCTCTCACATGAGCTCTTCCCTCTCTATTTTTCTGTCATCCCTCACATGGACTCTTCCCTCTGTATTTTTCTCTCTGCCCTCACGTGCTTTTCCCTCTGTATTTTTCTCTCTGCCCTCACATACTCTTCCCTGTATGTTTTCCTCTTTGCCCTCAAGTGCACTCTTCCCTCTTATCACATGCATACACAACTATGCACACATACAAACACACACATGCATTTACACACACATATGAACATATACAAACACACACATACATGCATAAACATATGCATATACATGCACACCAACACACCAACCCCACATACACATATAAACAAGCACGCACACCAACATACTCAAACACATATACATACACACAAACATGCATACACAGACATAGGTATACACACAAACATATGTGTACACATCCATGAAGACAAATTAACACAATGACACACCCATACTTGCACACCAACACACACATGCATACACAAACATATACACATACAAACACACACACATGCATACACACACAGATATATACATATAGACACACACACTATGCACACACACACATCTCCCGTACTGTCTCAGGGGAAGAGTCGGTGTCAGGTGTCTCCTAGAGGGAGATCTTGCATGAGACAGTAAGACTCAGAGACATGTGGCGGTGGGGAAAGACAGATATACCTCCCTTTAATTGTGTTGTTGCAAAATGGTGACTATCTTCTGCCACTGGTGCATTCAGATACGCGGCAGGAAGTTCGGTGGACACATGCACTGGTTTCAATTTCGAGAAAGTGGGGTGAACGTTTCACAGATCGGGAGTGTGTGTCAACACGTGTTTCTCCTTCACGGCAAGGCCAATCAGTACGTTGTGTTTAACCGTGTGGTCATGAATCCTTTAATTGCATAAGTGAGAGGGTATGGATGTAAACAAAAATGTAACACTAATACCACATTTTCTGTCACTCTTGTGAACAGGTTTGCTGTGAATGTATGAATGAGAATGGCGTTTTAGAATACGTTGCATGGAAAAGGGTCAACATGGTGTATACGTGTTTTTGGGTATTTTTTAATTACTTTTACATTTATTTTTTATTGCATGGTTAACGTCATGATATACCGGATTCGGATGCTTCATTGCAGATCAGTTGTTTGGCCCGTGGTTATTTACGAGTTTGGAAAATACTTTTGTATTGTTTCGATTCTTTTTGTCTCTGCCCTATCTCTTGGCTGCATCCTTACTCTCTCCCATCTTCTCTCACCACCTCTTTGCTACACGTTCTCTCGTTATGTTTTCATTTTCCCCAACTCTCCTCTTTACTCTCTCTAATTCTTTTTTTGCTCCTTTTCTGTCTCTGTCCCTTCTCTCCTCTTTCTCTCCCCACCTGTCCCTTCTCTAACCCCACTCCTCTTCCTCTGCCCGCCCCCCCATCCCTCTCTCTCGCAGTACTGCAGCAGAGGCAGCACCAGGTCTCTGATGCCTTCTCAGTGTTGGCCCTGGGGGTGGAGGAGGTAAGTCAGCCCCCCAAGTGAATCCCATTATCAACAAATAGTGAACCTCTATTTACCAACAAGTACGGAGCGGTCTCGGGTGACGGCTGATGCGAACAGTGATCTGCTCTCGGCCCCGGCAGGGCCTGCGGGGTGGGGGCGTTACCTTACACTAGGAGAGGAAGTAAAAGTGATATCCTCCCCTCCCCCCCACTCCCCCACTGTCTCTCCTCACCCTCCACCTCTCTCTCTCCTCCACTTCTGATTCCCTTCCAACTCGGTCTCTCCTTACCCTCCACCTCGGTCTCTCCTTACCCTCCACCTCGGTCTCTCCTTACCCTCCACCTCGGTCTCTCCTCTCCCTCCGTCTCTCCTCACTCTCCACCTCGGTCTCTCCTCACCCTCCACCTCCGTCTCTCCTCACCCTCCACCTCCGTCTCTCCTCACCCTCCACCTCGGTCTCTCCTCACCCTCCACCTCCGTCTCTCCTCACCCTCCACCTCCGTCTCTCCTCACCCTCCAACTCTGTTTCTCCTCACCCTCCACGTGTCTCTCCTCACCCTCCACCTCACCCTCCTCACCCTCCACGTGTCTCTCCTCACCCTCCACGTCTCTCCTCACCCTCCATGTGTCTCTTCTCACCCTCCACACGTGTCTCTCCTCACCCTCCACGCGGCTCTCCTCACCCTCCACACGTCTCTCCTCACCCTCCACACGTGTCTCTCCTCACCCTCCACACGTGTCTCTCCTCACCCTCCAAACGTGTCTCTCCTCACCCTCCACAAGTGTCTCTCCTCACCCTCCACACGTGTCTCTCCTCACCCTCCACACGTGTCTCTGCTCACCCTCCACACATGTCTTGTCTCACCCTCCACATGTGTCTCTGCTCACCCTCCACGTGTCTCTCCTCACCCTCCACACGTCTCTCCTCACCCTCCACATGTCTCTCCTCACCCTCCACACGTCTCTCCTCACCCTCCACACGTCTCTCTCCTCACCCTCCACCTCACCCTCCACACGTGTCTCTCCTCACCCTCCGTGTATCTCCTCACCCTCCACGTGTCTCTCCTCACCCTCCACGTGTCTCTCCTCACCCTCCACGTGTCTCACCTCACCCTCCATGTCTCTCCTCACCCTCCACGTGTCTCTCCTCACCCTTCACGTGTCTCTCCTCACCCTCCACACATCTCTCCTCACCCTCCACATGTGTCTCTCCTCACCCTCCACACGTGTCTCTCCTCACCCTCCACATGTGTCTCTCCTCACCCTCCACACGTGTCTCTCCTCACCCTCCACACGTGTCTCTCCTCACCCTCCACGTCTCTCCTCACCCTCCACACATGTCTCTCCTCACCCTTCACACGTGTCTCTCCTCACCCTCCGCCTCACCCTCCACATGTGTCTCCTCCTCACCCTCCAAATGTGTCTCCTCCTCACCCTCCACAGGTGTCTCCTCCTCACGCTCCACATGTGTCTCTCCCCACCCTCCACACGTGTCTCTCCTCACCCTCCACACGTGTCTCTCTTCACCCTACACGTGTCTTTCCTCACCCTCCACGTGTCTCTCCTCACCCTCCACGTGTCTCTGCTGCACGCCTCACACTGCTGCACGCCGCACACTGCTGCATGCCACACACTGCTGCACGCCACACACTGCTGCACGCCACACACTGCTACACAAAACATTGCTGCACGCCACACACTGCTGCACGGCACACACTGATGCAACCGGCACACTGCTGCACGCCACACACTGCTGCACACTGCTGCATTACTCAATGCTGCATGCTGCACGACACTGCTGCACGCAGCACACTGCTGCACGCAGCACACTGCTGCACGTCGCTGCACGCCACAGTGCTGCATGCCTCACACTGCTACACGAAACACTGCTGCACGCAGCACACTGCTGCACGCCGCACACTGCTGCATGTCACACACTGCTGCACGCCTCACACTGCTGCATGCCGCACACTGCTGCACGCCGCACACTGCTGCACTCCACACACTCCTTTTTGCGAGTTTATGCTACTGACGTTGTAAATGACAATGCCTTTTTTTTGTTTTAAAACCAAAACATAAATAAAAGGCATTGTAATTTTACAATGCCAATAGCTCAAACTCTTATAAATGCGAGACCTTTTGCATTGCAAATGCTTGTTTTTGTGTAGGTTGTTGGGAGGAAGCACCCTCCTGTGGCTCGAGGAAGGGAAACTAGATTTTCCAGAACTCTTACATTTAGTCTTGTACTTTGTATATTCATTTTTCGTAGAAGGCCTCTCTTTATACACTTTGATCAGCTATTCATCAAGTGGGTAACTGTGGGTAGCACCAATGTCCCAGAATGCAAAGGTTTCCTGCAGTCACGGCTGTCAATAATAGTCTACGTCTATGCCCTGTGATTTCAGGTAGGTCGCCTGTGTCAATTAGCATGACCAATCATTTTGCCAGAAGGAGGTTAATGCCTGTCCTCATGCTGAGAGTGCCATGCATGATTCCAGATACAGTAAATCTAGGGCAGTTATAACAGATATGGGTCATGTCACAGACAGGTGCAGAACATCTCGAACATGACCTTATACCAAATGTACTACAAGCAGGTTTCATTTCCGGAATACGTGTAAGTGGAATTCTTCTTAAAAGATAGCAAACATTTTCAAATCACCACCAGATTGCAACTGATACAGGATGAGGATCCCCACATCTTTCCACAATACCCAGTGTAGAAGGTGATCTCCTTAATGCATAGCGGCATTGTTCCATAAAGTTCCTTGACTGTGCAGCCTGGAATGGGACTGCACTTTAGTATTTAATGAGACTAGTTCCATTTTCTGACTGTGTTCTGATTGATATGATTGGACTTTGCAGCTAGAAGTGTTTTATTTCGATAGAATAGATTAAGACCCTGACTGTTGTGGGATTCGTTCCAGTCTTAAAAGGACTCAAAAGGTGCGGCTGGTCATCCCGGCTCACATGTATGACAATTTGTAGGGGTGTAATGCAGTGTAGTAGTGTTCAATACAAGATGAACTAAGACTTCCACATTGTCTGTGAGCAATTTACTTGGAATGTATTAGTCCAGGTCTCTTGTTTATCCATATAGAATTTTTAATACGCTTCCCAATAGCTTTTAAATCTACTACTTGCACCAAACACACCCCGCACATATGCAAATCGGAAGGCCTCCACAATTTTAACTGCTTGTAAACACCCCTATAAGGAGAGCTTGGGATGGTTCCATTTAAGCCTGGGTGTCATTTCATTGAAACCGGAGTAATCAGAGTATTTTCATTCATTCGGCAGTAGTCTACGACTTAAAATTACCAATAATTACTAGAGTATGCCCACCCACGTAATCAATTTGGGGAGAAAATTAGCACAGAAACAGCAAATTTAGCAAGCACGAGTGGCTGCTTGGGATGTTCTTCATTGTGTTTAACAATTAGTGTTATTTTCTTAGTCCAAAGTACAAAAAGCGCTACATGCCGGATGTACTTTGAGAAACAATTGCTCTTTTATTCATGCTCAGTTGCATTTAGCGCTGTTTCTTAATGCAAAATGTATTTTTGCACTAAGAAAATAGGGGCATATTATCAAGAAACGGCGTTAAGCGGCGATAATGGGCTTGATAATATGCCCTTGAGAATTCCCATAGAAGCCCATGTTCTGGTGTCAACATGGGTTTCTATTGGAATTCATCTGAATGGATATCCTGGTATTGCAGCTTTTGTGAAAACACACAACATGGGCGAAAACTTTGTTTTTATCTCAATTGATTTGTTATCTCAATATATCATAACAATCTTTCATAAGAGACAGTTGGCAGTGAGCAGGCTAGGTCACTTAGTGTCAATAAGATGTTGCCTGCATACAGCTGGATTTTTGATGGTCCATTTGTGGTGGGTATGCCCACGATCTGTGATGTTTTTCTGGTGGCTGGAGCTAGGAAGCTAGGGTTCAGGCGAGTGCTGGTAGTAAGAACAGTAAGGAGGAAGATGCATCCTTGTCTGGTGTTTCTATTCATAGGAAATGAATCAGAAAGGAGGTCCCAACAGTTGACCTGCAAAGTAGTATTTGTATATAACCACTGGATTTTACTGATGAAGTAATAGCCCTATCCCATCTCCTGTATTGTGTGAAACATACATCCCCATTCTATGAGGTCCTTGCGGTTTCTTAAGACTTGCGGTCAAGACACTTGCTAGAATTTTGATAACAGTATGTGGGAGTGAAATTCGACTGTAGCTGTTATATAGCAGTGGATCTCACCCTGTCTTCAGGACCATGAATATTGTGGCCCTATTGGTAAGGACAATGAGATTCTCATATAGTCCACCTCTTGGTAAACACCATAGAGTAGGTCTACTGCTTCTTCTTTTACCAATTTATAAAATTCACCCAGGAAGCCATATTCATCCTGGGGTTTACTTTATGAAAAGTGAGCTCCCCTTCTAGCAAGGTTTTACCATCGGCATTAGGATGAGGTAGTTTCAAGTTAGCCAAAAAGCACTTTTCTCGTACGCTATCACTCTCTGTCTCAGTGCTTTATAGATTTGTCTTTTGACTGCTGAAGGTGTTGGCCATGTTTTCTGTGCCCATTATCTAGCATCTAAATTCATCTTTATTCATCAGAATGGCTATTGATGCTTCTATTTGCCTAATTTGAGCCTCTAGGAGTCTTGCCATCTTCTTTCCCTGCTCATAACACTGGATTTTGAGTTTGTAGAGCACCTATTCTGCTTTAAATGTAAATAGGTTGTTAAGGTTATTATTTGCCTTTTATAGGATCTACATGGCTGTGGTTGAAAATTTAGCTGTATATGCTTAGGTGTATGCTTTAATATATTATTCAAGAACGTTTTGTTGTTGTATCCTTGTTTATTTACCTGTGCGGTGTCCCTTATCAGTTGACCTTTGATGGTGGCCTCAGCCGCTGCCCATAGTGACTGTGCTGATTGGACTGAACTAGTAGGTATGCATATTGATTTTCAATTGTGCCTTTTCCCAGGGCATTTTATTGCATGCAATGTTGAGACACCAGGGTTTCCTCATTGCTTTAATAATGTTACAGTCCATAGGCAGATAGATGGTAACACAGACCATTAGGGATTCCTCAAAGGATGATACAATCCAGCATGGTCAATGTGACAGGCTGGGATGTTAAGAAGTAGATAGGCCATGATTGGGTGCCATGAAGTTCTGAGAAAAATGAGTACTAATTATTCTGTGGGTGGAAAAGGCACCATTCATCTAGTAGGCCTTGCTCATCGAGGACATCATACATGAATGTCTTGTCCAGGACTGGCTTTAGGGCAGCGTGACTGGTGCGGCCGCACTGGGCGCTGGCTGTGGAGGGTGCGCCGACCTCAGGGGGGGTGCTCTGTTTAGCAAAAACTTATGATTGGCTAGATGAGGGGCACTTAGGCCCGGTTGTAATGATAGAATCTAAGGAGGCAGTCATGTGGTGTGTGGGTGCTAAAAATGACTGTCGCACTGTGTGCCACCAGTGCTAAAGCTGGCCCTGACCCTGTCTCTGTTGTTGTGCACAACAATATATCTGATGTGGTCTATGATCACCTCTGTGGCCAGGTTCCCGTCTCCTCCCATGATTATGCATGATACATTGAGTTCAGTGACGATCTTCTTGAGATGGATAAAGAATGTAGCCTTGCTCTCATTAGGGACATAGATGGACCACACGCAAATCACTTAATGCTGGTAGTTTGTGTTGCAAAAACAAACCTTCCCATATCCTTCGTCCAGGACTAAGGGCAGTAATTGGAAGAAATTAGTTTAGGGGATTTCTAATCCCAATTTTTGATACTGTAATCTGGTCAAGAACCTTGATTGGATGTGGGTTGGTTAACAAATTTACAGCTAAATATGCCTTTCCCCACACATACACTCTTGGGTTCTTCTGATTCCTTTTTTAACATGAGCATCTCTTGTGTTAGAGTTATAGCAGCATTTACTTAGCCTAGATATTTTAACTAAGGGTGGGCGTAGTTCGCGAAGTAGCACTTCGCGAAGCTACGCAAAGTGCAGTTCGCACTACGCGAGCTTCGCGTAGCACTTCGCGAACTGCGTAGTAACATGTTCACACTGTGCAAGATGTTGTTTTGAATGATTGCACAGTGCGGACAAGCAACCGGCACTGTGCAATCATTGAAAATGGCATCTTGCACAGTGCGAGCTGTAGTTTTCTGCTGCTCGAGGAGATTTTTACTCGAGCGGCAGCTTTCTCAACGCGAACTGGTAGTTTCTCATCGCGAGCGGTCGCGAGCATACGCAACCACTCGCAATGAGAAACCTGACCTCCTCGCGTTGGGAATCTCGCCGGGAGGTTTATTTTCCTTGTTCGCGATCGCCAACTTGAGGTTGCTGATCGCGAACAAGGAAAAAGTCTCGCTGGGATGTCATTTTGCTTGCTCGCGGTCGCCAACTTGACGTTGAGGACCGCGAGCAAGCAAAAAATGACCGCAGCACTACGCAAGACTACGCTACGCGTGTTCGCACTGTGCTACGTGCAATTCGCGTAGTGCGAAGTAGCGCGAACTTCGCAAACTTCGCGAGCGTAGCGTAGTGCTTTGCCCAGGCATAATTTAAAAAATTTTTCTCTCTTCATGGTTTTGAAGCCATTTACCTTTAGAGTGATATTAGTGAGAGTTTTGGTAGCTATGTTGAGGCTGGGATGAGGGGGAGTGAGGCATTTTTTTTTACCTGACTTTAACAAGCGTATGTTTGCTGAATGAATTTCATGTAACTTAGAGGCTCCCTGTGGGGTCTAGGGGGTAGCTTATGGAGGTAAGAAGTCCGGTAGGAGAGAAAGGGGAAAGGGCAGAGGATGTAAGGTTGGTGTTGAATAGGGTAAAGGAAATGTGTAGCATTGTCTATATATCCCTATTGAGGTATTATTAATGTATGTCTGGTGATGCTGCAAGGGTTATCTCAAGCATGCTGCAGTATATTACAGTTTGGATGGGGTTGATAAACAAATATAATAATGTGTCAGTATTTAAAGACTGTGTACTGTCTGAAAAAACTGTCAGCGGTGAGATAAACTTCTTGATTTTCTCCAGGCCAATGTGGGAGAGGTGCTATGGCCAGAGAAGATTATACAAGTAGCATTGCAGATTATGAAGGGGATGACCTCAGTTTGTGTTAGGAAGACGTGCCTAGGTGGTTATTGGAGACCTGTAGTTGTGAAGAAGGCTGTATGGGTTACAGCTAAAAGCTGATTAATAAGTGAGGGGAGCAGAGGGGATTGGTGGAATCTTGCAGGTTTAAGTAAGTGAATGATATTGTCACATCCCTCACATAATTAGCATTCTATTGTGCTCCTTCCTGCTAATAACTCTGGAGCCGGTCTTGGTTGTGTCTGATATCTATGAATAAAGTGGAGAGCAGTCTCATGTTTTATAGAGGGCCTCAGGTAGACAGAAGCCTATAGAGTCAGCTTTTTATGAATTGGGTGCATGAGAGTTGATTGTCTTCAGGAGTAGCTTTAATTTTTAAAAGACTGCAACTAATTGCATCCTACACGGGACAAGTTTTCACCCAAAACCATAGATAGAATGTATCCCCTATAGCGAATTCATGCACATGAAACGGAACTGTTCTAAAAACGAGGATGCCGAGGAAAAGATTCAGGAAATAATGGACAGACTCAGAATAAGAGGGTAGAGTGAAAGAAGTTTGAAGAAATGTAAGAGGAGAATTGATGAAAAACAGAGAGAGGAAACATTGATTCCGGAAACAAAATCAGAGGATAATATCAAGCAGGGGCACCTAGGTTTGTCCCCACAAATAGTAAAGAAAGTGGGAGATAATCAACAAACTCAAGGAATATTGGCATTTAATTGCAGGAGATCCAGACATAGGGAAAGTCTTGGGGCCAAAACCTGTGGTTACATACAGGAAAACTAAATCCCTGAAGGACATACTTGTTAAAAGTCACTTTCATGAAAGTTACCGGACTGGCTAATAGACTAGCAAAAGGGCTTCAAGAAATGTAACCTATGAAAGACCTGCAAAATAAAAACAAATGTGGCAACAATCATGGAACCCAACAGGAATATGATTAACATTGATCAAAACATCACTTGTACATCTCGCTTTGCCATTTATCATCATCAAACAGTCTTTATTTCGACTTCGTGTCATAAAAGACAATTTTAAAAACAGAGCTCACCATCATTTACAAAAACCATATTTAAAAAACAATTCATCATCAGGTGTTTCCAATTTAGGCTACACATCTAGATTATGTATAAAATTCATGATACTAAAGCTAGGAGCAACATGATTTAGATTTACTGCATGTGTGGCATTCCTACTCGACCAGATAAAAAAATAAATATCTATCTTTCATAAAAACAAGCTAAGAAGAATACAGAAATTCCACCATTATACTGGGTTTCTTTTAGGGCAGCTGGAGGGCTTTCAGTTTCCCAGCTCTAATTAGCCACATCCGTTTCAGAAATTTAGCTAAAGCTATCACTATTATTTCAGAACTGTCAGTTTGAAATATTCTCAGTGCAGTGATCCCCATCCTAATACCCTTTTGAATACAGACTGCTCTTATCCATCTTAGGCGGGGGACCTTATATTCTGGGCAAATAAACAAAATATGTGCTATGGTTTCAGGGTGGATTTTACAAAAAGGGCACATTTAATCATTTTTACTGGAAGCCCAATTACAGGTGACCGTGTTCAGTGGAAGAGTACCTACCCTGAACTGATGATATAATTTCCTATCAAGAGGCAATGTGATCAAATCCCAGTACAGCTCATACCCAATAGAATGTTTCAGCTCCAGAAAAACCTTGGTATGTGATGGATCAGTGTGTGACTGGAACTCCACCTGGGATATATGTGACCAGTAAGCCTCTTTCAACTCTAGTTTAGTAGGAAATGATGTCCCCTGTGGGTTATCCCAAAGATCCCCCATTCCTAAGGACTTTAAGAGAGTTTTTACCTTTCTAAACCAAGGAATTTTATCCCCAGAATCCATGTTACGCGTCTCCAAAAGTGCTAACGCATAATGGTTCAATTCAGGGGTAACCCACAATCTTCTCCAGTAGGCAACTGGTCTAAATCTACATATATTTTCTAGACTCTGACACCCCAAATCCATGCGAAGGGGTATTAGTGGTGTAGATTGTGGGAGGCCTGTTATACAGCGAAGAAACCTATTATGTGCTTTTTGTAAGCCTGCTATTTCAGACGACCCCCACAATTCAGCTCCATACAGCATGGAAGATCTTACTCTCGAGTCATAGATTTTTAATACTGGGGCTATGGGTTTAGTGGCTGATAGCTTGAATTCTCTTAACAAAGCGCCAGAAAGTTGCGCGTGCTTGGAGATTAAATGGGCCACATGTGGCTTCCACTGTAACCTGGAGCCCAATGTGATACCCAAATAGTTAAAGCTGTCAGTATGCTCTAGTAGTTCCCCATTCATGAAAACTCTACCCCTAATGTTCCTATGCCTATGCATTGTCATAAATTTAGTTTTGGAAACATTAACAGAGAGGCCGTAGTCGTTACAAATTTTTTCAAAGCAGTCTATTGCCTTCTGTAACCCTTCCTGTGTCTTAGATAGTAGGAGGGTATCGTCGGCAAACATTAGAGGGGGGACGGGGATGCCGTTCTGTTTGGGTGGATCGGTTATAGAGTCCCTATAAGCTGTCAGTCACCTGACTCTGATTACCCCATCTGACCTGTGCGTAATTGTTTTCATGTAATGTAATCAAAATTGCAAGTAATTCAGGTGGGATGCCCTGCTCATGGAGCGCTCTCCACAGCCTATCTCTCGGAACTAAGTCAAATGCAGCCTTTAAATCGACAAAGGCTGCATATAGTGTACCTCCCCCCAGAACCACCCATTTCCAATATATTGTGGAAAATCTAAAAACTTGGTCCACCGTGCTGGTCAGGGGTCGAAAACCAGCCTGTAAAGTGGACATAACTCCCGATTCCTCAATCCAGGTCTGGACCCTGAGAAGTACCATTCTAGCCACAACTTTCTGGATGCAGGCTTTTAGGCTAATTGGCCTGTAGTTTCCCGGGTCAGCTCGGTCACCCTTCTTAAAAAATTGGTATGATTTCTGCTCCCCGCCATATATCTGGCACCATGGTGCCTTTGGCCAGAGTGTTCGCCAGTAATTCGATGTAAGGGACCCAGACTGATCTACTATGCAAGAACAAGTCTGCAGGAATTTTATCTAAGCCCGGGGCCCTGCCCTTGGGAATTAAATTGAGGGCACATTCAACATCTTTTTTGGTGAACACTAGCTCCTAGCGTAGTAGCTGGCAAAGGAGGACTGAGAGAGGCTAGGGCGGGTATCGGGACATTGTTTGTATTGGCAAACTGGGACTTAAAGTGCTTTACCCATTGTTCTGGTGGGACATGATTGACCGGGGCTGGTTTTTGGTTCCCCATGCCCCACCTCACAAGATGCCAGAAGTCCATCGAGTCTCTGGACTGACTGGCTGCCAATAGCTCCTCCCAGTATTTAGTGTCCCAAGTTTTTTTCGCCTCATTTTGTGTCTTTTTGTAGTAAATCCTTGCCGCCCTTATAGCTTCCCTATCGGTGGATCGTACTGCATCAGCTAGAGATTTATAAGCAATCCTACAATTTTTGTCATACCATGATTCCTGTTTCCTTTTCCCCTTACCAGGGTGCCTTTTCCTAGAAATATTTAAAAAAGTACTAAGTTTAAAAAAAAGAGTCGAGTAAATATGGATTACCCTACTGCAGCAATCCTCAAAATGCAACTGCCCCAGCATTTCAATTGTTGCTTCTTTTACCATGTCGTTCATTTTATTAATAGATTCGGGCTTACCCAGACACTCGGCCCATCTAACCCGCCGGGTATCATTTGTCATGATGATGTCATCTATCAAGTCATCTTGTGATGACCCCTGCCCTTTGTATAGCTGCAACTCAAGACTTAAAGGATTATGGTCACTTTCGATACGCTGTATAACTATCATATCAAGTATAGCGGACCAGAAATCGAGATTGACCAAAATATAGTCAATTCTACTGGTGGACAGTCCATTGTTGAAGGTTGGATTGCCCTGCTTATCACCTCGTGTCCTACCATTCACTGCTCTCAGCCCATGTTCTAAACTGAAAGTCTTAAGTTGTAGGGCAGCCTGGGTCCACCGTTTGATAGGGGTTAGATTGAGGGTGGGGATTTGCCAACAGATATCCTCTGCCTCCGTGAGCTCTAGATCAGTTTGGTCCAGGGGCTCATAGGAGCAGTTGAAATCACCGCAAATTAGCAAATTGGCCCGTCCCCTCCAAATACTAACATAGTATCCCAGTGCCATTTACATAATTGAATGCATTTGTGGAATGAAAAACATTGGCAGCACAACCTGCATGCTTAAGAAGCGCATCCTTGAACATATCCGTGCGGTGAATAATAGGGACATGACGTATGCAACCGCAAAGCACAAGGCACAATGCCAAGATGGAGACTGGAGAGCACTGAGTTACTATGGAATTCAAATAATACCATCAGGGGAACGTGGAGGAGATAGAGTTAAAAAGCTGCGCAAAATGGAGTCACACTATATTATTAGACAATGGACAAAGACCCCCAGAGGCATCAATAATGATGAGGAACTATATGTACATCTTCAATGAAATTTAGAACTAAGTAGAAATTCAAATGAGAAATCATTCAGAGGGACTGACATATTTTGTGTACTGTGAAATTGTGTTTCTCGTGTAGGGGTACTATACCCTGAATCAGAAACTAAAATGATAAATTATTTGTGGACATTGTATCCAACGTTTAGCGCTGACAACATCTGTTCCACCTCATTAATTGAGTTTAGCAAGGAACGTACTAAACAATGGGTATACGGGTATTATACCGGAGATTGTCATGAATCAAATGCACAAAATGCAATCTGGCATATTAATATAAGCTGCACTGTGATCAAGGCTTAGAATGTAAAAATAGTTTGATCACAGAAATTGCAAATAACATGATGTAAAAACCTGACAAAAACGCATATCCTTTTTTGTAAATAGTGTGAATAAAGTTTAAGATTGTGTAGAAACACCACAAATCCCACAATGCTTCATTAAGGCTAATGTGGGTATAAAAAGTGTAACAAAGAAACGACTCACTAACCGTGAGAAAACCCATGGGAGGGCTGAAACGCGTTGGTTTGAGTGTTTTGCCAAGAATAAATTGTGCATAATCCAGCTCTGGAGTGCTGCGTCCTTTGTTGTATAAAATATATATAGATATATATGTAAATACACATATACACATACACATACACACACACACACACACATTGAATTGCTGGACAAATAAGACTGCTCATGTGCTTAGTGTACCCCATCTGTAGCAGCCCTGCAAGTGAGTTTAAACCTGTTTTCTCTGTCAGTCTATATTTGCAAAACATGCTGGCATTGCCCGGGCCATACATGTTGCCACAGTTAAATGTTGTGCTAGGGGCTTCAGAGTTAGCAATAACCCTTTCTCTTCCACTCTGCAGAGCCTCGCATCTTTCCACAATGCCATCCAACACCCTTGCCAAGATACCAACAGAGTGCTGGGTCTCTGCTTGTTTCTGTTTTTTTATGACAAATGCCATGATCCCCCCCATCGTCGGCGTTCCTGGATGCATGTGTTGTGGAAGCATCCCTTCACAGATGCGTGTAGACAGGTCTAACTGACATAGCAGTTGATGGTACAGTTGGTGTTGCAATAGTAGCTTTAGCGGGAGTAACAGTGACTCTGGTAGCAGTTGGCTCACTTCGCCCTGTGTGGCACAATAAATGCGTGTATGTTTCAAATAAATACTTGTAATCCAGTATCTAATGCAAATGTGTAATTCCTTGTAAATGGCTGCTTTATAGGTACATACAATTTAAACACAAACAAGAGGGGAGTGGATGAGGCATAACAGCTGGATTTGTCGATCTCAAATCTGGGGAACAGAGTAGAGTTTCGGCAATGATGCTCAACATCCTATGATTCTGGGCACATCACGTAATCTCCCTGTGCCTAAAAAAGATGAAGGTGTGCTTGTGTAAACTCAACTGGTCCTCACGTAAAGCGCTCTGATACCCGATACCTTCGGGTCAAGTTTGCGCTATATACAACGCCGAGAAAAGAAATAAACGCCTCCCGTCGATTTGACTTTACTGATTGATTACAAGTTGCCATGTTAGTCAATGCCTTAACTAATATGTCCAAGAACAACCTTCATTCATTGAAGCCTCACACAACAGTGAAAACATGATTCAAACAGCTGTTCAGATCAGTTGTTACTTGTCTATCTTTAAGCCTTTGTTTCTAACACCTGGTCATTTTACCACTTCATTAATACCAAACATATAGTACTTTCTAAATCTGTCTTTTATGGCGTGGCAGTATGTTACCACTCGGTAGTGCAATTTATGGATGATAATGTTGTATTATAATTTACCAGGTTCGGTGCTCCCTCTGGCCTCAGCATCACCAGAATTCCTCCCAGGCTTGCAGAAATAATGATGGGGATCACTCTTCTCTCCCACTGCTCCAGTTTGAATTTGGGCACAGAACCTCCAGCAGTGACCAAAGTGTCTTTCTGGTGTTTGGACCGCTGTTCTCTCACTCTAATTTTCAGGCCACGAAATCTCTGTTGCTCTGTTGTATTGTGAGTGGAAAAGCAGAGACTGCATTTACTTTGTACACGACATTCTGCCATAATTGGACCCTCATCTTTCCACGTGTCTTCGTCCTGAGATAACTGATAAGTTGAGACTCCTCTCTGACCACCTCTTTGGTCAGAACATGCAACTCCCACTGCGAACAATTATGTTTCCTCGCCCTGCCAGATGCCATGTGAATAATGTAAACAGTCAAATGTAGATGAATGGCCAATATGTTTTCTGGATTTGCTTGGATTGAAATCGGAAGATTTGCAAAGATGGCTGCCTATGTATATCTAGGAAGGGAAAGGCACATAAAAACAGTTGAAGACGAACTATTGTCTCTTATGAATTCAAGATGTGACATTTCTGCCCCGGGTATTATTATTGGAGTTATCGGATGTTAAATTAGAGTGTGGTAAATCTGAGACCGCGGGGCACGGGATAAATCGTATTTCTGTGCAACACACGTGGATTTACTGAGCAGTACCGGATTTACCGGACCCCAATTTAATCCCAAATTTACCTTTAAATTTGGAATAAGGGGCTCTGACATGAAACTCAATATCATCGGGATTTCAGAGGGGAAGAAAGTTTAAACGATTTGCAAATCACTAGTTATTCACATGCTTGTTAATTTTAACATCTTTAGGCAGGCATGTGAATTACCCTTGAGTCCTTTGAAGGATACGGACTGCCACTTCAGCAAATACCTTCTCATTTAATTGAAATACCTACATGGAGCCTACTTCACAAGTAATCAGCTCTGCGCATGCGTATGGACTCCTTACCTTCAGGACCAGACGCCAAACAGGTGATGGGAACTTTTATCACTGTGCCTGGAGTTGTGGGATAGTTAGGGACCTCAGAAGAGCTGCATGATGATCCACTGCAGAGGGGCGGAAGAGACATATCGCCGATTCGGGGCTCTATAATTATGAAATGGCGTTAGTTGAACTCAAGTTTGCGTTGACAAAATGTGGACAGGAGACCTGGTAAAAACACAGAATACCAGAGCTGCTGATATCCGAACCCAGAGGTCGCCCTCAGAAACATCAAAATATATGCAGGAAGTAGAACAATGAGGGGGTCTGCGGGGGCCTGTGGGACGTTTTCAGGTGATCACAATATAAGGATCCCGGAAGCGTTGTCATGTGCTGCTCACATTTGATTTGTCCCTGACAAAATGAAGTGGAAATTTTGCAATTATATACCAGAATGGGAATTTCTCTGTTATCTTTGCGTTCAAATGGCAATAAAACTAAAGACACAAACAAGTGGGAAAAGCGATGCCTATCAAATAGGGCAGCTGGTCCTCCCTCCTCTTGAATACCAGAGGCCATGACGTCCAATGGTGGAACCACAGACTACAGTGTAAATGAACCTGTCTCTTGAGCACTGGTAAGCTGGAGACCTTGGACTTCCCCTGCTGGAAAGGTCAGCAACCTCTGTAACTGCAAACTCTAAGTAAGCCGCCCTGTCATGGTGCAATATCTCTCCATTGCCTCACCAGATGAACACTTACTGACAGCCTCTCCTTCTGACCATGTTCTGTCTAATAATCCTCTGGATGGCCTCGGACTGAGCCAGCCTACTGCATCAGTCCCATCATCAAAAGGGGCGACTCCCTAACTGCAATGACACAGCCTAACTCAGCAACTCGCGGCACATTAACCCTGCAATATTATTGTACATTCAGACAAAATGGCCGAATAGACTAGGAGAGTTATGTGTTAGTGTTACTGGAAAAAATCACTCCTGGGTTTGTCGGTGAATGCTGAAATACTTTGATGTTTCATTATTAGTTATTATCTTTTATAAAAACCATTCCTTTTTAAATGCTGCAAATAATGTTCACTAGATATATTGCTTCCAAGAAATTACTCTGATATAATAATAAAATTCAAATTTATTATAAGGTCGAATAATCGTTTATAAAATTTAGCTCAACTGTAATAAAAGTTTTGGAGAAACTTACCTATGGAACGGATCATTTGATTGTACTGTGCTCTTTTGAAAACTAATCACGAGTTCACAAGACTTGTTCTTCTCTTTAATTGCACTTTTGTTTTTTACCTTAATATTTGCCTGACCTTATCCCGAAAATAAACATGTCTTTCATATAGATGTGTGTTATGACTGCTGTTGTTTGCTGCATATACTTACCTCTAGAACCAGAGTGTTCATAAAGGTCAGTAATTTAAAACTACTAAACATTCAGAATCATATCTGCCAATCATCTTTATGAGCTTTGCAGAGATTCAGCAGGTAAAATCTGCAAAATACATCAATGTATTCAAATAGTTGAATACACTTGTGAGTTTTTCATCACTACCCCATTGCCATGCGGCTAGTTTGAGAAGTTTACATCTTTCAAGGCTGCCGTTATTGCAATATAACGCCCTTAAATACTTTAACTTTGCCTTCATATTGACATAGTGACTTCGGGGCATATTATCAAGACAGGTGATACAATTATCGCCGCTTTAGCGGCAGAAAACTGCCGCTAAAACGGCGATAATGGGCTTGATAATATGCTCTATGGAATTCCAATTGAAGCCCATGTAAGATGCCCTTCACATCTAACATGACTGAGTGAGTCGGAGTATCAGTGAGTCCAAGTGTGAATGAGATTAAGTGAATCAAACTGAGTGAGAATGAATGAGATGGTAAGACAAGCAAGTGTGAGCAAAACTGCCAAACTCGCTAATAATAAATCAAACTTGCTCACTGGAATTCGTGCCAAGGATTATGCCCCACTACTTTTTAATTATCAGGGCATCTGCTGCGCACGCCCTCATTGATGTTTTATTGTTTTGTAAAAAATATACCTTTATTGTACTCGGTGCAGCCACAGGACCGCAGCGTCTTTGTCACAGTATCCCGCCGAGTGTGTGAGTCATAGTGTCATCACCGGCGTCAGCATCACGGCGTTTAGTGTTGCTACTCGAGTCAAGTGCCGCGACTCACACTTCTTAATCACGTAGCAGCCCTGCTGCTCAAGAGAGTATTCAACGATAATACATCTAATATTATACATATGTCATCATCATCATGATGGCGGACGCGAGCCCTCCTTACGTGCAGACGCAGAGTTGTTGCCACTTTCCAGTGGGTGGGCGGGCCGCGGAAGTTCGGAACACACACTGATTTATATGGGCGGGCGTTGCGGCCAGGCTGGAGGTTCTGATGGGGTAGGGCCTGTGCGCGCGGTAGTGCGCGCAGATTATTTTCACTTTTTTTTGTTGCATCTTTTATATAGCGCGGACACGACCAAAGGTATTGGAGCGCTGTACATAGCACCATATTTACATTACACATTCAGGCACGGGAAGACTACGTGATTTGCCCAGAATCACAAGATGTGGATGCGACCTCGAGACTCGAACCCTGGTTTCCTGCACCAAAGTCGGCAGCGCAGCTGACGGAGCCACCAGTTGCCCCGCCCCAGCATAACCACCGTGGCAGCTCCCCATGAGTCATCGATGACATTAAGTCAGCCCTGGCGGCCCCGGCCCGACCAAAAACGACGACGACGAAGGGCAGAGCTGGCTGGGCTGTGTGCAGTGCAGGCATCGATCAAGTGTCAGGCAGCACCAGGCTGCAGCCGCCTAATCAATCATAGTACGCACATACTAATTATTAAAGCAAAGAGCAAAGGTATGAGGAGGCAGTGCAGCTAGCAGAGTGTGCCCCCCTGCTGACCGGCCCACCACCACGAGTAATGGTAAGAGATTAGAAGTTAAGCGCTTAAAAGTTTTAAGTTAAGCTGCAGCAGTAACTCATTGTAAACTAACTAGCTAAGTGAAGCCAGCTAACTAGGGATGGGTGACCAACCGTCCGTAAATCGGACCTCACGTTCCTTGCCCATGAGGATCCTTTTTACCAGGGCTTAATTTGTGCCGGTGCTTGCCTGTGCTTAGCACCGGCACTTAATTATCAGGGCCGGGTCTACACATCTGCTGCGCACGCCCACATTGATGTTTTATTGTTTTGTAAAAAATATACCTTTATTGTACTCGGTGCAGCCACAGGCCCGCAGTGTCTTTTTCACAGTATCCCGCCGAGTGTGTGAGTCATAGTGTCATCACCGGCGTCAGCATCACGGCGTTTAGTGTTGCTACTCGAGTCGAGTGCCGCGACTCACACTTCTTAATCACGTAGCAGCCCTGCTGCCCAAGAGAGTATTCAATGATAATACATCTAATATTTTTTTTTTTTTTTTTTTTTTTTTTGACCTCCCACCCATCCCCAAACAACCACACGTCTAATATTATACATATGTCATCATCATCATGATGGCGGACGCGGGCCCTTCTTAGGTGCAGACGCAGAGTTGTTGCCACTTTCCAGTGGGTGGGAGGGCCACGGAAGTTCGGAACACACACTGATTTATATCGGCGGGCATTGCGGCTAGGCTGGAGGTTCTGATGGGGTAGGGGCTGTGCGCGCGGTAGTGCGCGCAGATTATTTTCACTTTTTTTTTTTGCATCTTTTATATAGCGCGAACTCGACCAAAGGTATTGGAGCGCTGTACATAGCACCATATTTACATTACACATTCAGGCACGGGAAGACTACGTGATTTGCCCATAATCACAAGATGTGGATGTGACCTCGAGACTCGAACCCTGGTTTCCTGCACCAAAGTCGGCAGCGCAGCTGACGGAGCCACCAGTTGCCCTGCCCCAGCATAACCACCGTGGCAGCTCCCCACGAGTCATCGACGACATTAAGTCAGCCCTGGCGGCCCCGGCCCGACCAACGACGACGAAGGGCAGAGCTGGCTGGGCTGTGTGCAGTGCAGGCATCGATCAAGTGTCAGGCAGCAGCAGGCTGCCGCCACCTAATCAATCATAGTACGCATGTACTAATTATTAAAGCAAACAGCATAGGTATAAGGAGGCAGTGCAGCTAGCAGAGTGTGCCCCCCTGCTGACCGGCCCACCACCACGAGTAATGGTAAGAGATTAGAAGTTAAGCGCTTAAAAGTTTTAAGTTAAGCCGCAGCAGTAATTCATTGTAAACTAACTAGCTAAGCGAAGCCAGCTAACTAGGGATGGGTGACCAACCGTCCGGAAATCTGACCTCACGTCCCTTGTCCGTGAGGCTCCTTTTTGCGGATGCCTTTTTCTTCCTTGCAGGAAACAGAAGTGTTCCCTGTGGGAGGCCTCAGCCCCCTTGATGGGGCGCCTTGCACTCATCTGTGAAGCACAAGAGCAGCCCCACCCCGCCCATTGTCATTCTGTATGCGGCTGATTGCCACATCCAGAATGACAATTGGCCAGTCTGGGCTGTGAAAGCATGTGTGGGCTTCCTCCAGTCTCCCCCTGGGGCAGGGCATTCCCTTAAGGTTAGATGGATGCTATTTACATTTAAGACTCCTCTAAGGCAGTGGTCTGGAGCGTGACATTAAACACTAATCTAGTTAGCCTACAGAAGTACAAGGCTGACTTGAAATTTCATAACTTTAAACCCCATTTTGATTCTCACACAAATCTAGGTGTTGTGAGCTGAGCATTTAGTAAACACCAGTGACACGGGGTACAACATTTTTCGGGTGACATGTTGCACTTCATTCAGTTTTGACGTTTTGACCTCCAAAATGAGGAATCGGGATTAGCTCTTGTTTCAAATGGGTCACTGGTGCACTGAAGGGGACCACAGCACACAAACTGTAGGATTACCGTGACCCAGACCCTTTTCTTAACCAGGCTCTCTTCCAAAATACTATTGCAGCAGAAGGAAAAGTTACACCAAGCAGGCAAACAAAAAGAATATGTAGAAGAGAGTACCGCAATTACAGTGTGCAAAGTAAAAAAGTTTAGAAGATGTTATAGTTCTTTCACAGTCTCATCATTTCAGAGCTGACGCATTGTTAATATTATTTACAACAAAGCCATAGTTGCTGCTTTTTTTAATTGATTTTATGCAACTAACATCCATTGACAAAGCCAATACTCATGGCTTGTTGAAAGTCTAATGTTACTGGATGAAATGACAGAAACAGCAAAATACCAGTCGGGCGGTGCACTATGCTCAGCACATATTTTTAGCATACGTGTTTTAAGCCCTTAATTAAATCAGACACACCCCCTGGAGAGACCCTGACTTTTTTTATCCGACTTAAAGCCCTGGAAACAACACCATGTCACAGTCACCTCACGTCCTGGCACTTTGCATCATGCATGACTTCCAAGTTTTCAGATTGCCTATGTGCAGGTGCATAGTGAACCTCCCCCACCCCTTCCTTTAGGAACTACAGCGAGGGTGAAGTTCTTGATGAGCCTCCTCTGTCAGCAACTTGATGGGTGGATGGGTGGGTGGGTGTATGGGTAAAATGTGGCTGAAAGGATGGGTGGCTAAGTGAAAGGGGCATGACGAGAGAAAGGGAGGATGGATGGATGAGTGAAAGCATGGATGAATGATTGGCAGAATGGATGGGTGAATGGGTGCATGAATGAGTGAATATAAGAATGTAAATATGGATGAGTGAAACGATGCATAATGAATGAAAGGGAGGGTGGAGAGCTGGATGGATGGATGGATGAGTGAAAGGGTGGATGGGTGAGTGACTGGGTGGATGGATGAGTAAGTGAAAGGATGGCTCAATGGGTAAAAGGGTAAATGGTTGGATGGATGAGTGAATGGGTGGAAGACTAAATGGATGAGTGAAATGATGGCTTGGGTGAAAGGGTAAATGGTTGGAAGGATTAGTGATTGGATGAATGAGTGGAAGAGTAGATGGTTGAGTGAAAGGATGGATTCGGTGAAAGGGTGGATGGATGGATGATGGATCGATGAGTGAAAGGGTGGGTGGATGAAGGGATGAATGAGTGAAATGATGGATGGAAGGCTAGATAATGGATAGGTTTGCAAATGATTGAAAAGGTTTGGATATGGATGGGCAAACAGATGGAAGGACAGAATGAATGGTGAAAGACTGAATGATGGATGAAAGAATTAATGGATGACAGAATGTAAATTATCATATGAAATACCACAAAAAGACCTGCACAGTTGCTCAAAGCTGCACACATACCAAATAATTGTGAAGTGCATGATTTTCTCAACCTCAAATAAATTTATTTTGACTTGTACTTAAGTGGTTGTCTATTTACTTACTATTATAGTATTGCGCAACTTCCTCTGGTGTGTCTGTACCTTTTTCACAAAGTTTTGTTCTGAATTTTAACCTTCTGTCCTGAATTTTTGTCCTGAATTTTGACCCTCTGTCCTGAATTTTTAAACTTACCTTCCTGAAGTTGCACCCATGCCAGTTGGTCACCCTATTGTGGCCTGAAGCCATAGCGCTTTTCGATACTGATTCTGTTTGCTGAAGAGTGTTCGAAACACTGCCAACCTTTAAATGGGAATTTTTTTTTTTGCATATTGAACAGAAATTGTGTTATGGCGATGTGTGCTACGCTCTTTTTTAAAGTTGTGAAATAGCATTTACAGAGCTTAATCCACTATACTTTTACTTTGCACCAGTCGTTTCTTGAAAACACCATTGTTACATTTTGAGAAATGACAGCCCGCATCCTATGTATCCACTTTTAGGAGGAATCATTTCTTGGAAAATTGAAGAGAAGTTAGTATTTGTGTGTGTAACTCCACCAACAATGATATGTCACCTCTGCTTTCCTTTAATGCTTTTATCATTAAACAATCGTAAATCAGACTATACGTGAGCCTCCTTGCCACACGTGAAGCACCGACTCTGACGCCAAATACGAGCTCTTTCACTCCTCGTAAAACATATCAAATCAGGCCATATTTGAGTCCCCTTGCCACCCACGAAACACTTGTAAATCAGGGCGAATATAAACCCTCTGGGCGTCATGAAACACAGGAGGATAAATATGACCAAAAAACTTGAAACGCTTGTGAATCATAACGTATTATTTCCACCCCAATCAAAAGAAACAGACATAATCAGAGCTAATATAAAAATAAAACTTTGGGAGGGGATAGAGACACCTGCCAGTGTGCTGCAGACAAGATCCCTAAAAAAAGTCTGCTATTTGTTGTGCAGTGGGCCCTTCATGCCTTCGGACGCCAGTGTCACTGCACCTGTTGCACTACTGATAGCTACGCCCCTACCAGGGTTTGACTGGGACAAAAAATGGGCCCGGGGACCACAATAAAAGTGACCCCCATTGGTGAAGCTTTGTTGGTTCCTGGCGATTGGCATTGTCGCCTCCTTTCATTGGCTGACCTTGCTATGAGTCAGCCAATGAGAGGAGGGTGCAGTCCCTTACTCGTAACAGAGTGGATGTGGTCAGTGAGATTTGCTGACCCCACACTACTTTGTGATGAGAGTCACTGATAGACACTTGGCCCTGGGCACTTCAGGGTTTAAAACTAAAGCTCCCAGGTCCAAGGCTTTCAGTGACGCTCCCCCCTCATCATGAGGGGTAGGACTTCCACCACTTTGCTGGGCTGAGGAGCTCAGGCCCACAAGGTGTAAGATCTTCAGTCTGGAAAAGTTCCCCTAAGGCAGCCATGCCCCTTCACATTTATATTCCACTATACTGATTAACTTTAAACCCATACCCCTTCGGCCACTGAAAGTGACAGAGGCTGACTCATTCAAGTGTATTGCATGATTTTATTTAGTTTATCTGTTTGGACTAGTGTTTTCACAACATTTTGTTTTATTTTGTCACTTAACCTAAGCTATGTCAAAGTTGTATCTTTGAACTCATAAACTCTGTTAAAAATGGCATACCCTACCCCAGTATTGTCCTTTCCCCATATCAGCACACAGAGCACTGAAATTGTCCCTTTTCAATGCATTAGTGGTTTTAGCTAATTTATTCCAAAATTATGCTTTAAATGCACTTTTGCTTTAATCTTTTTCAAAATGGTTCATGGGGAACCTCCTATCAAAACCTTACTCTGAGGAAGGCTCCCTTTCTGAAATTCAGAACAGGTATTATATTTGACTTTTAGCAGTGCCAGTTGAAGATGTGGGTGGAGCTAATAGAGTAAGTGGGTGGAGCCAGTGGAGGGAGTGGGTGGAGCCAGAACAAGTGGGTGTGGCCTCCGACAAACATTTGAGCACCTGCACTTCATATTTTACAAATTAAGCACTAGTGGCTGTTCTATACTGCTTTGTGTGGGTGTTCATTGGACAGCAGATTTCACGGGGATGAATGACAGTCAGAGTTTGTGCACTCTATTTGTTGTCTGCAGATTATAAACAAATTAGGAATTGGGAAACAGCTAATTATGGAAGGGAGCGAGTGACATAACCACTCAACCACCAGCTGTATCATGAGTAAAATTGTGTGGTGGTCCCCATGTTATGATTTACATCTTTTGTCTAGCTGAATTGTGTTGTGTTCTTTCTATTTGAAGGTACTATTTGTAAAGAAACAGAGAAAGGTACCTGCTTAAGGACTCTGTTATTCCTGCAGGGTATGATGACCATCTGCACATGTTAAGTGTTTCTGAAATGTCCTACTGTGAAGCAAATATTTGTGGATACCATGGGTACCACCTCATGAGTGACTGTGTGTGCAGTACCATCTAGAATACATGGGCATCTCAGCATGGGCAGCTAGTCGGTAAGTAATGACTGTGACATTTAGCACCAACCGAGACTACTGAAAGAGAAAGGGCACCGAAAATTGACACTAGCTAAAAGTCAAACTACAACTTAATTTCAAGGTGCAGTGATACTCTGGTAGAGATACAGAGACCTAAAAGACATGAACATTTTTTGACTTGCCTGAGTTTCCCCCATTGCCATAGGATTGTCTGCAGGCAGATGTGCCCCACATGGTAGACCAGCAATCAGAATATGAAGACAGTGCGAGCTAGGATTTTTGTCACTTTCATGCCTCTGAAGAAATTATTTCAATGTTAACTAAACCAAATGATTGCTATCATGACCTAAGTATTCAAACTGCCATGATTCGCAATAGTTTGGGTCTCCCTCGACTGTCATGATGACACCAGTATGGTCCTGCAGTGGCATGGATGGAGAAGTGGCAACTTCCCCAACCATTATCTGCACTGCACTACAATGTGCAAAATGCTTTGCAAACAGAACTACACCAGCACATTACTCTGTCATATATAGTAACCGGCTTTGGTCAATATATTGGCAGACTGCATGCATCAACCTACAGGCAGAAAAATGTGCATTACCTATGATAGATAGCTTTTCAGAGCATTCTTGAGGAGGCTGCTGGTCATCACCTCTGTTTGTTTGAAAATCATTCGTATCCCATGAATGACTCTCATTGATTAAATGCCAACTTGTCCTGAGTCTGGTCTAATTATACAACTGACCGTGAAGTATGGCATTCAGTTCCACAGCATCACCCACCACGTTTGCAGCGGTTTAGATTCAACACCTCCTCTATTTTCTGAATAAATCAGTATTCTACCCCATACACTAATACAAACTATCATTAATTCATCACTCTGTGGGGATATGGTCTCACCTGAGCATTCTGCATCTGTGCAGAATGATCACATGATGCATGGGTATTTTATTTTGAGTCAGGAGCTGAGATCCCACCTGTGCTTATCTGCACCTATGTCAATCAATCCGCAAGGAAGTTGTTGTCCTCGAAAATCTTGAATGAAGTTCAGGTAAATAAAAAAAAAGAATCAAGGGTTTTAGGAGAAAGCTAGAGTTTAGACAGCAGATCTGTGAATTTTGAGATGATAATGGTCTGTAAAATCCCGTACATATATCATGGCTGGAAGAAAGGCCTATTTGAATAGGAAGAACATTCAAGTGCCCTTATCACTTTTCCAATGATCTTGGTGATCCATTTGAAGTTCACCCCTGATGAAAAATGCAAGTGGGATACTTTTATTTCTATAAAACAAATGTTATTGACATTTTAACAACACAGCAGTGGACACTCACCTGCTCACCACACTCACCCTCCCACCCCCGTCGAACCATAGCCGTTGAAGGACCTGCATCAGTTCTCCAGCACTGGAACGCCTTCCAGCAGTGGCGGCTCGCCGTGGGAGTGCTGCGGGTTGGTGAGGCGGGAGAGTGGCAGGGTGGGGGGTAGTGGAGTCTGACATATGATGGACAGGAGTAAGGTAAGTAATTAAATAAATAAAACAATTTACCTTCCGAGCGCTGTATTGCCACACTGAGGTGTGCCTGTGGGTAGGATCAAGCTGAGCTGAAATCTTCAGATCTGTTATGGTTGCTACTACTAATGGCATTTGCAGGAAAGCGACTACCCTATCCTGCAACACCCTACAGCAACATACAACCAGATATCCTGACCTCAAAGACAAATGGGCAGCCAACATCAGCTAGGAGCTAACAGACAGACAATGGGCCTCCCCATTGGCATGCATCAGGGAGGTATCGAAGAACACTCGCCTTAATTGGACCAAGTTCAATTATTTACATGAGACGTACCTCAAACTTAAAATGTATTTGCTACATGCTCCAAGGTGCAGCGCCATACTGCCCTAGAGGTAGCTGCCCAGAGGCCGATCACGCCCAAAGATAGGACAATTGTGGGCAGAAGCGGTGAGAGTGACGGCTAAGCAACCCACTCACAGCTGAGCTCCAAGCAAGTGTACAGGGGATCATTTCCAGAACCAGAAAGAACAATTGTATCATAAATTGAATAGGCCTAGCGTATGCACGGGTTAAAAGACGCATTGTAGTGACATAGAATACTGCCTCAGACCCTATAATGGGTCACAGGGTTCAGAATTTGAAAAGGGGGCATTAGGAAGTGTACACATAGTGCACAAAATGTAACTTAGGAGGTAGAGTCCCCCTGGATGGGATATGAAACATATACATGACAGCTCTGGAGGCCGAATGGGATGAGTGACCTCCATGAATACTACAAATATTGATTACTAGAGGATAATCGTTGATATCTTAGAAGTAGCAAGGTTAATGAACATCACATGAACAAAACTAAAAGCTAATCTACTTTTCTGAAAAAGCACAGAATTAAGACTTCTCTGTAGAGAAACCCAAAGCTGTCGCCTAAAGCAATATATAAGATAAGTTGGATATAAATGCTGTGTAGTATTTCAATTAAAATAAACAACAACAGCGAAAAAGAAAAAGTACTTGATGAATTACACTGCTGTTAGATATTACCGTTAAATGAAAGCGTTTAGACAAGACCACAAAGTTGCATTGCTAGAAGGTTATCGAAGATAATGATGTCAATAGGGCAAGCGATTCAAAAGTAATGGGAATTCTTAAAATAGGCAATTCGGAGTAGATTATAAAGTGTACACAATTGTGAAGTCTTCACTGAATGCCCCATGCCACAGGAAACAAAGGAGGTTTTGAGAAGCAGATTATTCCCCCAAAAATTGCTCAAAAGAATGAGGGGGTGAATGAGAGTTTGGTTAAGCCGGAGCTCTACCGCAAATTGGTGGTGTTCCCATTCCACCATAACCGACCCATTCAAAGGAGGGAGGACCATGGAGTTTCTGATGGCAGAGGTCCTAGGGATGGATTCCCCACTCTGTTTAGGGTGCAGCCTCAACCATCATCGAGGCGGGGAGATCTTGGGCTGAATAATCCAATAATTACCAAAGCATGCAGAGTGTTTATTGTTGTTGTTATAAACATACATGAGTGGACCTGCTGGAGGCACAGAGATCCCTATCTACCTGCTTGGGATCTCTACATTTAAAAGGCAGCCCTCTGCAATGCCACAGAGGCCGTGGCCAGAGACCGTGGCCAGAGACCGTGGCCTCCGCTGGCCCAGAGTCAGCCAGCATCCCATCAAGGTCTGAATGGTAGTCCCAAATTCCTAGATTATCCCCACTGTACAGTGGTCCAATGCGTTAAAGGAGTTCCAGAGTACTAACATCCATTCTTTTATCCTTCGATGCCACAACTAAAGTGTAAAGATTCTCCCGGTGCTGTGTTGAAGGCGCACAAATAGTGCGTGCACAACGTGACACTCTCTCTCAACCCCCACAGCCACCGAACATCGTTCTCCGCCCACTCCCTGCCATGCCCACATATGCCCAAGAATTCTCATGGTCAGGTTATATTGTCCAAGGCGTAGAATTTATTCACTCCAAATCAGGTAATTCACCATAATACACTACAAGAGTACAGATATTTTTTCTATGTTTCGGACTATTAAAAATGATGAGGAATTTTCTCCCCCTTCTCCCGATCGCGCACCGGAAAACTGTGGTCCAGGCTCTGATCATGTTCAGGCTGGACTACGTCAATGTGTTGTATCTGGGCCTCCCGAACTACCTATTAAATCATTTGCAGGTGGTTCAAAATGCAGCGGGAGGGCAGTTCTTGCTGTCGGACCTAGAGCCCATATGTCTTCCCATCTGAATACCTTGCATTGGCTGCCTGTAAGACAGAGGATTTGTTTCAAATCCCTGGTTTTAACTTTCAAGGCCTTGAATAATATTGAAGCCCCATATATCAGAAATAAGATTCAGCCCTATAAACCCTCTAGAACACTGCGTTCATCATCCCAACAACTAATAATTGTGCCCAAATTCCACCGCTCTCATAAAGGCGGCCGCTCTTTTCAAGTGGTCGCTGCCAGATTATGGAATAGCCTCCCTCTTATCCTGCGGCAAGAATGTGACCTCCTCAACTTCAGAAGAGGCTTAAAGACCTGGCTTTTCCAGAAATAGTGTGGCTGTATCTGATGTTAGCTTTTCTGTTCTGGAGTCAGACTAGCGCCGGGACACTCTGTG
Source organism: Triturus cristatus (assembly GCF_964204655.1). Lineage (NCBI taxonomy): Eukaryota > Metazoa > Chordata > Amphibia > Caudata > Salamandridae > Triturus > Triturus cristatus. The sequence goes on along the minus strand of NC_140588.1, from coordinate 849,925,547 downwards.
GAGTAGCCGAGCGCTTAAGAAATACCAAATAACATAACATAACATAACATAACATAACATACCATAACATAACATATCCTACTTGGATATATATATACACATCAGATTATACATGACTTCACATCATTTTATCAGCCCTCACATGTTAAGGCAGTAAGAAATTACATTGGCATTACTGTTCAGCATTGCGTCGAGTAGACCATACACTTGAACGCCCAGCTGCGCACATTGCGCCGGCAGGCCCCAATGCGCTCCAGCCAACAGATAAACACTCAGCTGCACACGTTGCGCCGGCAGGCCCCAACGCACTACAGCAACAAATAAACGTCCAGCTGGTCGTCACATTGCGCTGGCAGGCCCCAACGTGCCACAGAAAACAGATACATAACTTGAAAATCAACTTGAAATCCAGGGCACCGCATAGCGCACCGGCCCTCCGGGGTACCTGAACACAGGCAGCCTCCTCAAGAATCACCTCAGTCCATAGGTGGCAGGTTATGGCAGTAGAGCCGAGGGCCACCGGATGACCAGTCGGTCCACCCTGCCAAACCTATTGCACCGCAATCCTACCCCCTCCTGGGTCCATCTAGTCACTGAACCTCCATTTTTGTGCCAGCTCCTTTGCTGTTAACTGTCAGCGCTCCGCCACAGGGTGAGAAGCTCACCGGCGCACTCGCCCTCCCCTCCCCTGATGCTGACTGTGATCCTGAATGGCCCCTAGTATAGCGTGGAAAAAATCTCTATCCCTTCTGCCGACAGCTGTACCCCATCATGATGGAACAGCTCTGGCCTCCCTAAATGTAGCAACTTGTGCCGAATTATACCCATTGTGGAATCCCGCAATATCCTATGAATTGAACCATTCAGCTTCCATGCAGATTCGTTCATGCCCTTCACAGAAGCACCTCCCACCCATACCGACCGTGGTAACAACTCAGGCCATAAAATAAATGTGGTCGGTAGGTATTTCCGAATCCTAGACATGACCTCAAATAATGCCTCTTTCACACCTCTCCTGCCTAGCTGCGGCATATCATTGCCTCCGGTGTGAATAACTAACATGACCGGGCGAGGCACTGATTTGGATTCTATAGCTTGCTGAAGCCTACCAAACAGCTCCTGCAATGTTAGCCCTTGCACTCCAATCAAATGGTGCCCGTTGCGCTGCCTCCAAACTTGACCCACGGAATTGCTGTTCCACGGCGCAAATCAAGGAATGTCCACACCAACATACATGCACAGGTTTGCCAGAGTTAACTGAAACAGAGGAAGAAGGGCTATTAACACCAGGACTGAGCACTCCCACCTGGCCAATCCGCTGCCCCCTAAACGAGGTTTGGCCGCACATACCGTTCAAAACATGCTGACTGCCAACAACCCACCCGTTTTATTGCTTCTGCCGGCAGCCCCATTGCCGATGCTGTGGTGGCTGCCCCTATGCGAAAATAATGGGAGCTTAACTGCATAGAATCCTCACGCAGGTAGGCCAGCGCCCTCCTTCACACCTGAGTGAACTGGTATCTTGTCACTGGTATCCCATCCTCATGTACTAGAAGCCTAGATGAGGCCACACTGGGGCGTCCAGAAAGGAACACTCTTGCTAGTTCTACCGGACAACATGCGGCGTGTTGCGCCGCATGCAATTTCACCCATGTGCCCTTCCCTAGCGAATCAGTTTTTGACCGCCGGATTCTAAGATGAATTGCCCTCCCTTCCAGTAGGACATCCGCCAGGCCTAACCCCCCTTCACCTTTTTTAGACGAGGCCACCAGCTCGGAAATATGCAAAGCCCCAAAGAAGGCAAGCATGTATGCAAAGCTAAATAGCTTTACCTCATAATGAGACAGGCACACCTGTTGTAGGGCCCCCAGAAGATTATTCAACCTCTCCACATTAATGGGTCGCCTAGAGTCTTACACCCCCAGTACCAAGCATTCCCAACCTCTGATGGCCTTACGCACCCTAAAGTCTTTAGTGGGGTCTCTGACTCCACGTAACCCAGCGAAGAAGGCAATGGCAAACAATTGCCTGTGCACCAACGATAGTGACTTTCCCCAGGCTCTCTGTCCCACCACGAAACCCAATACTCCCTCCGGTGTGAATCTGTGTTGCTCCGTGCCAGTGCTGAACGTTGCGCTGTACACCTCCCAAGCCCTCTCGTACATACGTTTTGTGTGTGGTGACAGCGCTGCTGCAATTAGGTCTGCGGCAATGGGGCACCAAGCCTCCACAGCTCCTCTGGGAATTCTGCCATCATTTTGTCTGCTTACGGCCACAGTGCCCTGAACTCTGCCAACTTAGATCAAGACAAAGCGTCAGCCACTGCATTATCCACACCGGGTACATGTTTGGCACAAAAATGCAAGTTATGCAAGATACACATGCGGATAAGGGTCTTGAGCAACCTTAGCACCATACCACATTTTGCCCTTTGATTATTAATGGCCATAACCGCAGACATACTGTCTGACAAAAAATCCCTCTGGAATTCACTAATGCCGCCACCCAAATGTGCAGGGCGACTATGATGGGAAATAATTCCAGAAATGTAACGTTGCGTGTAAGCCCAGACGCCACCCACTCCCCAGGCCAACACTTCATGCACCACCTAGAACCCAACACCGCTTCAAAACCAATACTGCTTGCTGCATCAGTATAAAGGGCTAACTCTCTGTTGCTACGCGCTGGTTGCTGCCATAAGAGAGACCCATTGAAATTGTTTAGGAACCGTATCCATGTCTCCAAGTCCTCTCTGACCTCTGCCGACAACCTTGTGTGGTGGTGCTTAGCCCGGAGGCCGGACATTGCTCTTGCTATGTTTCGTGAAAACTCTCAGTGCGAAGTTCAATTGGCCCACTAAGACCTGCAGTTGATGGAGAGTAACCTTCTTGGCCGCTAAGCAGGCGTTAATCGCCTCCCTGAATGCCCTCACCTTCTCCTGTGGCAACCTACACTCACCAGATACCGAATCAATCTCAATCCCCAAGAAACACAAACAGGTCGTAGGTCCTTCCGTTTTCTCCTTTGCTAACGGGACACCCAATGCCTGAGCAAGCTGTCCCACGCCTGGTCGCCCGGGGGATCCATGAAAAGAAAGTCATCAAGGTAATGCACCACATCATCTGATGACACCAAATCCTTTACAGCCCATTCCAGGAATCTGCTGAACGTCTCAAAAACTGAGCAGGCAATGGAACATCCCATGGGCATATACAAGTCAAGGAAATATTGACCCTCAAAAGTGAAGCCCAGCAAGCGTGTATCCTCCGGGTGGACGGGAAGAAGGCGGAAAGCGGACTCTATGTCTGACTTGGCCATTAGGGCCCTCCTGCCCAAATTCTGCAATTTTTTAACAGCTTCGTCAAAGGTGGTGTACAGCACTGTGCACAATGCTTGGTCCAACCCTTCATTTACTGAAAACCCAGCGGGATAAGATAGGTTGTGAATTAAACAAAATTTACCAGGTTCTTTCTTTGGTACCAACCCCAGTGGCGAACACACCAAGAACTCGCATGGTGGAGAACTAAAAGGACCTGCCACCCTCCCCGCGTGCACTTCCCGCAAGATTTTTTCCCTGACCAGCTCCCGTTGTTGCAACACTGACCGTTGATTCTTTGGTGGTACTGCTGAAGGTGTTGCGTAAGAAGGAATGCGGAACCCCTCCTTGAAACCATGATACAGCATGTAAGCTTCTTTGTCATTATTGTATTTACTTAGCAGGTGCATGAGGACGTGCATGCGGATTGGGGAAGGGCGCTTGCCATTATTGCTTGGGCCATAGGCTCTTAACGGGTGTATGCTTCCGCTGCTTGCCTTATGTTTTTTAAACACTTGAACTCTGGGTGTCCCTGTACTCCGCAGAACGAGCAATTGTGTTTAAACTTGCAGGCTGCTCCTTTGATACACTCCTTCTTGTTGTACTGCCAGCAGGCCAGTTTTTTGTCTCCCAAACTTTTACTGAATTGAAAGGAGTGAACTGCTTTCCCCGGTGCAGGGGAAATATTGAACTCCGCATGCCAAATATTGATCTCACTCTGGTCCTATGCTATCTCCAGTCTAACGGCTTTCATCTGCCTAAATGTGGTGTCATAGTGCATCCATGCAGACCCTTGGAACTCAGATGCCGCTCCATGTATAAGAGACATGTACCCAAACAACTGTGGTGCCAACGATGGTGTCTTCTCCGTCAGAATTGCCACATAAAGGCAAATCCTGTTACCCAGTTCTTCAATGACCATTCAACCCACACCGTTTTGGATTTGGCCTCACCCTCCTTAGCTGTTCTAGGCCTACTTGGGACCACCCCAGCATTTATCAAATCAAAAACATTCACAAATTCCCCCCTGTGAATTGTTTCCCTAGTCTCTAATGGAACGTGCCATGAAATAGCGGAAGAGGGAGCTAGCACCAGGGATGTAGACCTAAAAATCAATGGAGTAACCGCTGGAGACGATTGGACCACCTTCGCACACCCAGCTGTCAGTGCAGTAGGAGGCTGTGCTCCTCCCAGCCCCACTGTCGCCTGTGTCCCACTAGACAGTGCCCACAATTGAGCTGCGACCCCCCCTTGCATTCCTGTCACTGACACGGGGGTGATGGAACTGGAACCCCCCCGAAAACTACCGGGGCCTGAAATCCAACCGAAGTCCCTGTCGTTTGCAATCCCCCTAGGGTTCCTGCCAGGGCTCCCATTCCCTGTGTCGGCTGAAGCATCAACCTTGCCATGCTCCCCGGGTGCTGCAGTACAGCGGCACCACCTGCCGCTTGCGTCACCACTGGCGCTCCCCCCACCTGTGGTACCCCAACAGATGCACTAGTTGTGGCGATCGTCATTACGCTCTGCCCCACTGCACCCACCGTCACGTTAAGCACAGGCCCCTGAGCCACCTGATCTGCGCTATGAGCGGCCCTGCCCTGATCCATTGACTCACCACCCACAGTGGCCGCTGGTCCAGGCTGAGTACTCTGCTTGTCACTTTGCCCCTCCCTAAAGCGAACTGGGACTTTCCTCTGCCGCTTTGGTGCCCTGCCATCTGGCTGTCGTTCTGGCTCACCAGCCAGCTTCTGCAATGCTGCCTCCAGGCCATGCCGGTTTGCCGCCTTCCAAAGCTCATTGAGGGCATGGAAATCCTCCGGTGTCGTGGACTTCCCGGAATTTGGGCGTGCGCGCTTAGGCGCCATGCTCCACCTTCTACCAGAAAACAAAAGACAACATGTTAAACACCAGCCCCCGCAAACAATGACTGACCCACCCCCCCACCCACTAGGCGGATATCATCCTCGCTGCCCCCCCTTACCCAACGTGCAATGGACCAACCTGAGGCAGCAATATGCACATGTACTAATACAGGCACGTGGGCAGCTAGTTGATAAGCCTGAGATCCCAAGACTTTGCATCGGCACTGCAGTACAACTCTGGTACTCCAAGGCAACCTAATCAGCACAGGCCATAATGAAACCGCTCCCGGATCATTGCTTATTATGCCATAATCATTGTCATTTATTACCTTTCATTATATATATATATATTTAGTATTTTTTTGGGGGGGGTAAATAATGCCACCATGTGCTTATGAATCTAAAATGGCAAAGTAATCCATCCCCTAACAGGCATAGTTACCAGATGCAGCACTGTTGGCAGAGAGCATCTAAAAAAAAAATAGAAAACGCTTTCGTATCTTGACATATACAGCCTCAGTGACATGATATAATCTAACATTTTACCGACACTGTTGAGAAAGACAAGAACCTGAATGAACTATGAATAGTGCTCAGAAGCGACTCGTTTCTCATTGCAACTGCCTCACTGAGAAGCCAATGCAGAACCTAGTATATTACATATGTCAGGTTTTTTTTTTTTTAAATTATTTGTTTTTTACGCATTACTATAACGAACGCGGCAGCAGCAATTAATACTGCCAGATTGGGATGGCCGATGCCAGGATGTGGGCGTGCCCGTGTCTTCACTGACGTCCTTCCGGCGCTGGATGCCAGTGCGCGGGTGGGGCCAGTGGCTTCAACGGTGTCCCGCGCGGCAGGAGAAAAAACCCCAGCATGAGGATCGTGTGTGTGGGCGGGGCCCGTGTATTTACCGGTGCCCCGCGTGGTCCCGGAAAGAAGCCCCATGAAATAGAGTTAGCCAGAGAGATCGGCGGCCCGCCTATCCCAGCAACGCGTACTCCGTCATAGCCCCCCCACGGGCGAGAGACGAACTCCCCGCCGGAATTCCCGGGATGCGGACACAAAAGAAACCCGGTAAGCGGAGCTACCCCACAAACCCAGGCCCCAACCTTCCTATCTGGGCATTATTTGCGCTGCTACCACCAGCTACGCTTCTCTGATAGCGGAGAACGATGATGGCAGTATACTACTAATACTTCAATACAACTACTTCAAGTCATAACTACTATAGAAATAAGCCCCTATCTACGCCAGGCCCCCTTGAACCCACCTCGCTACACTCTTCCCGCGTCAGCCAACTGCGTTTTTTGCCGACGCTCCTGCAGCTTCAGGTGTCCAGGGAGACAAAGAGGACGGGACCCTTAAGACACCGCCTTAAATACCCCAGAGCTTAGGATTCACTTTCTTTTCTGTTAGAGACCATCCCAACCCTACGTCACTGGTCAGTCTCCCTCATCACTAAGCCCACCCTGGGAGCTCGGTCCCGTGGTGCTACTAAGGGTGCCCCTCCCCTAGGCGCGGGGGGGCGCCTGTGCAGGGCCGCCGGACTCATGGCAGAAGACCCGCCCTCTGGGGGGGCCTACGCACTTGGGACTGAAACCCTGACATGAGAATTCTGATTGCAGAAATGTCCCCCAAATGCGAGATCGGGTCTGCACTCCCCGCCACGAGTCCGGCGGCCCTTTGTGAATCAGGCCAGGCCAGGTTAGCCAAATCTCTGACATTTCGGTGTCTACTGTACTCCTTCCATCGTGCTTTCATAAGTGACTCTCAAAACGCGACAGCAGCCTTAGCATTCATTCTCATTAACTTTCAAGGCTTTTACAAACAACGATTGTTAGTAATCAGTTCAATTGCAGCGAAGAAATCACAAGCAGGTGCGAAAATCCAGAAAGGTTCATGTTTAACTATTGGGAAGATTTTTTTTCTTTCTTTTCGTTGCGAATTTATTGTGAACTTGAAAACTCCTACTTTTCAAAAAAGTCTACATTGTGGGTTATTTTCAGAGATAATAGTTTGGATTTTATTGAGGTTAAGGGTACGATTCTACAGAAACAGACTGCACCCAATGATCACTGAAGCCATTAGAACAAGAAGTAACCATATGCCCGACATTTTGTGCCTCATTTAAATAGAACAGTTACAGTTAAGATGAAAAAGAAAACAAAACTTAGCGTGATAGCAGATGGCTTTAATGCACATTCCACTGCTTATATTGGATGTATATTTTTAGCAGATTGCGGGGTCTCATTCTGCCATCTGGCAGTATTAAGCACTCCGTGGTCTAACAATGAGCTGGAGTTTTTTGTCAATGAATTCAATATTGTTTTCAACTCAAATGAATATTTGACTCTAGGACACAGCTGAGCCAGACAAATGTTACCATTTAGTTTCAGACGCTACTAAGTTAAAGGAGCCTGTTACAGAAAAAAATAAAATGACAAATATTTAATGCAGCTTAATCTTTTCCTGTGATGAAAGTATGGTTTTATAATGCATGGGAGACTTCAATCAGTGCATAAAACTCCCTCTGTAGCATATTTATTACGGGCGACTTGTGATGCCTTCAGTTGCCTGTAATAAAGAAACGGCATAGCTGCTCAACTCTAACTATTGTCGCCATGCCGGAGTACTTTACTCCTACCATGGAGAGGGTACTCCGCCTACCAGATTTAGGGATGTCTGCTGTCCCTACGGACATCTCTTACATTTTCAGGAACTGCCGTCCCCTTGCTTCCTGGAAATGCATTTTAAGTTTAACAGATGGCTGTCAAACTGACTTAAACTTACACCGTTTTTTTATTTTCAAAAAGACAATGCCAAAACTAGATTTTCTTTTTGAAAATGAAAACAATTACCCCCTCACCGTGGGAGAATCTTTTCATGACGTGGGGGGCATTTACATGTTTTTACTGCCAATGCCAGGGATATGAAACAGCTGCTAAATGCTTTTTGGTAATTTTAATTTAATGCTTCAGATTCTACTTCTATTTCTCATGTTCTGCAAACATCCCATTTTCAGTGCTTAATTTAAGCCTGGTTTGCCAGTGGGCCATGGGCACACATTTTGGGGACTGGCACATATTTTTCCTCATTGATTATTTCCAGGAAAGTAAGAGAAAGAAACACTAATTTTATTTACTGATAAAATGCCAAATGGCACTTTTACACTTTAGGCTGAATTATAATAGACCGTCATAGAATACCAAAAACAGTTGTGCTTTTGCTCTAGTTTTTTATAAATCACTGGATCATTGATTTTTGGTCATATCACAGACTCTGAAACTCTGTGTTTGTGGGACGGAACAAAAACTCTAAGTTCAGTGAAGGCAAATATCGCAATGCTCAGCAAGAAACCACATTCAGGCACATGCATCAAAGGAAAAACCAGTCGCAAACGGGCAGATTCTCAGAATCTGCCCCTTTGCGACCGGTATTTTTGCATTTGGGGTGCATCATCCCAAATGCATAAATCGCAATTTAAGGAATCTCTAAATTGCGATTACTTAAATTGCGATTGCATTTAAGGAATTCCAAATTGAGATTCCTTAAATGCAATGCATTAAAGTAAAAAAATTAGCGATTTCGCTAATAGGGGGAGCATATTACCATGAAGTTGAACTTCATGGTAACTTGCAAAAACTTTGAAAAATGCACTTTTGTGCATTTTTCAAAGTTTCATGTTGCGCACACACATGCCATTAGGGCATGTGTGTGTGCAACATATGTGCACAGTTCAATTTCAAGGGTGCAATAGCGTGTCATTTTGATACTCTTGCACCCTTGAAATTGCATGAGCAATTTGCGAGTACTTGCGAGTCGCAATTAAGGAATGTGTAGGAATCGCTATTTTTATAGCGATTCCTACATGCATAGGCTTTTGCAATTCCTTAATTGCGATTCCTTAATAATCGCAATTAAGGAATCGCAAAAGCCTACGTTGATGCATGTGCCAAATTGATAGCTTATTATGCTCCTCATTTTGGAAGTCAGTAGCACCGAGTCATACCTTATAACTCACACTCTTGTGTAGCGCTATTTCACAAGAACATACAGAAGTTATTTTTAAAATACCACAACACAAATTCATTAATATATGACAGGATATCTTAACAAGACTCATAGCTATAATTATAAAAGAAACAACAGATTCTGCCAAAACAAATGCAATACATAAACACCCAAGACAATTTATGTATCACACATAGCAAAGTACCTTTCTTTATCCATGTCAACACGAACAAGTACAGAAGAAGAATTTATGGAACAAAAAACAAACTGCTAAGACTAATACAAAACTACACCTTTCACTAAAATCTTTACCATACACAGTGAATACAGCAACACAAACACACCTTTAGGGGCTGATTACGATGCAGGTCGAACCGACTTCCATGGTCCTGACGGCGACAGTCGGACCGTCCCAGTCCTGTCAGAAGCAGTCGCTCTTACTTCCGGATTACAATGCATGCGTATGCACAGATATCTAACCACACCAGTCCTTCTGACAAGAAATACCAATCGCAATGGAATTGGAAAGGACCAATGGTGCCTGTCGGAGAGTGGGCCACTCTACTGACCGCGCGCCCTATTACGATGGCACTTTCTGACAAGCAGCCCATGGCGGTCCAACCACCTCATCTGAGCTGGTGAAAAGGGAAGGTTTTACAGCTGACACACACCTCTATGCAGCTTCTCACTTCCTGCACCAACATGAAGCTTATCCACCATGTCCTGCCGCTACTTTACCTGGTCGCTGACAAACAAAATTAAAACCGGTGTTGACAGAACCACCGGTAAGTGGCACACCTATCAGTCTAGACAGGTTCCCCACCAAATACAGGCACCACCACAGAAAAGCTGGGCCGTACCTTTGTCTGTATGAATGGGTGTGTATGAGAAACATGTTCACAAAACAACATGCTGGGACATATAGCCTATACAATTTCCTTGAGAGGCTGGACATGACGGGGCCTGAAGGGACCTTGGAAAGAGCCAGTAGTGGCAGTTGTGTAGAAGGGTTTGAAGTGCTCTGGAGTCTGTCGGTGGTCATTACTGTCAGGTCGTAAAAGCTGATGCAGAGAAGGGTACCGATGGACTCTCCATATTTGCCCCCACCCTCAGGATGCAAAATATAGTCACCTCTGCAGCAGTACCATCTACCACTCTGTCAGATGGAACAGTCAAGACACCCCTAAAAGCCCATTCCCAGTGTTGGTAGGTCAGATCAGAAGCGTCACCCTAATTTTAATGCAATGAAGTCTAAGTAGTAACTCCCATAATTAATGCAAGTAACATCCATTGGTTAATCCAACAGTACTAATTCCCTGTAGATGCAATGAAACTTGTGTTAACAAATACATTGATGTTGTGCTATGTCAAAAATATAAATATATTGTCTGTGTGGGACAAATGGTAATCATATATGTACAGCTTACATGCTTGTAAGCCATGCTCTCATGTGGTGTGCGTCAGCCGCTCACCTGTGAGAGACCCACCTGGACACTCATCCCACTCAAAGTCCTGTTGTCGTGGACACCCAAACATTAATTTAAACAAACATTTCACAAAACTGTACATGTCTACCACTACATAGGAGACAGAAAAGGTGTGCATGTGTTAGTGTGTGTAGGTCAAACATCCCTAATGAAAATTTACAGACACTACACATCATCTGATTGAAAGCACTCCTAGCCAAGTCCGACCGACATCAAACATAAATAATGGGTTTCACACATCACATACACCCCACCTTGAGACAGAGCTTTGTGGATAGGGCTAGGCGCATTGTATCCCTAGTCCAAGCATATCTCGTGGGTCCATGCACGCAACATATCTGAATCTATGTTCAGATCACATCTGAATGGTTACCCCTATGTACAGATCAGTGACAATGTACAGGCACACACTCACAATATGTGCATGTGTGGACATCTCAGAAGCTGGAGTAAAGAAGAGTAATAAACAATGTCTCAAAATAGAACCTCCTCACAAATGACCTAGCTATCATCTTCTGTGACACCTTCACATTGTTTATAAGCTAGCTTCAGTTGTAACATCAACAATACAAATGTGTGGCTGTCTCAGGCAAAAAAATAAACAACTCCACTGCAAAAGCACTCTACTGCTCCTTAACACTTCAGCCACATGACTAATAAAAGTCAGGTAAATGGGATTCCCCAAAACGATGGTCTCAGATATGTAAAGGCCACACTGTAAAGACTCCCTGCAGATGTGGGTAACCAAACCAGGGGGACTCCTAGAAGACAACAGGCCAAGTATACAGTCCAGATTGCACCTGGATCAATACCAACATGTGCATAGGGCCTGTGGAATGATGTATGATTAGGACATACAACACTGTCACATAGTGTCATGCTTATGTGGCTGATGTGTAAGTGCAATTCCTAAAAACAACACTACAGCAATAGCAGTAGTCAGACATCTATGGAAGTATGTTGAAAGGACACACATGAAAATGCTTACGTGTGCCTCCAAAGTCACAAATAGCTATTACAATACTGCACTCCCCATTTGTGGTGTAACAAATACCTACTTAGCACATATGTAACACATATCCACCAAACATCTCATGTGGTACTGCAAGCTTGAAGACGTGTATATAGGGCAAGGCACGATGTTATACTTACTATAGCAGATAAGCAATGTATGCCCCAATTGGAAATCCTCACACTCATAATACCATTGAACATTGACCCTCATCCTCTGTTATTCCATAACTTGTCTCAAGGTTTGACTATACTTACAACTGCAAATGGATCAGCCATCATAGGGAAACAAGCCAAACAGTTGTCACACATCCCAAAATGTTCAATAACAACAAATAGCATCAGTAGCAAGGGCAGGAACAAATGTGAACATAAACTATAAAGATATCATTCAGAAAAACTATCAATGTTCGCAAATAAAGGACAATGGACAGTCCAAAAATGGTGATGTCATCCAGCGCACTGCTGTGCCACTTAACATGACAAACAGAATACTGCCAGGAAAACCTCTCCAGGAAAGGGTCATCCAATGGGGAGTCCAGGCACCTTTGGAAAGTTACTTGGGTGTGCTGGGGTTTGGACATGAGGGGCTGGGTTGTTCCTTGGGAGGGCTGTTCTCCATATTGGGAGGGTTGGCCAGGTCATTGGGAGTGATGTGCTTGGGAGGTCTGATTCAGGGTATGGGAAGGCTGGCCTCGGGTTGGAATGGCTGGGTCGGATCATGCTGGGTATCTTGTAGACTTTTAAGATAGTGATGTGCATAGGGAGGATAGGAACAGGTTTAGCACTCTTCTGCTTAGAAGGTCTCAGATGGGTTGGGGAAGAGGTCCTTTGGGTTTTGGGAGGGGGTGTCAGTATCAGGATGGGTGGGTTTATATTTCTTACCCCCTTTGGTGGTAGGGAGTTTTTTAGTAGTGGGGATAGGTTTTTTGGGGGTTTGACGTGGAAGGGGAGAGCAGCTGTGGCAGGGAAAAGATCAAGTGCACACAGTGTAAGGGTCTTGGGAACTGGGAGAAGGAATGGCTAGGGATTTGGTATTGGAGAAAGAGGGATTTGAGTTCTGAGGTGTGAATGTGCATGCTGGGCACACATGTCTCTGTGCGTCTGATGTCTGTTTGGCTGTAGAATGTTTGTGGTGCTTGAAAGTGTGTGATGTGTCTGTGGCTGGTGGTGGGGCTGTGTTGTCTGGTTGTGTGACATCAGTAGTGTCTGTGGCTGGTGGTGTGGGGTTTAGCTGTGTGATGTCAAAAGTGGCTGTGGCAGGCTCTGGCGCAGTGTTGCCTGTGTGTATGTCAGTGGATGTGGTGGTGAGGATGGTGACTGCCGGTTGAGTAGGATTGCTGTGTTTTTGCTCTTTATGTTTGTCTTTGTGTGTGCTGCTTGTGGGTGTTGATGTGGATGCATGATGATGTGTGCATGTGCTTTGGGCAGGTAGGGGCATGGGGATTGTTAGAATTGGGGGTCTCTAGTTGTCACAGGTAGGTACTTGTGACAAATAAGGACCCTCTCCTCTAGTCAGGTTAAAGGGGTACATTCCTAAAATAATCCCTGCTCACCCCCTTGGTAGCTTGGCACGAGCAGACAGGCTTATCTCAGAGGCAGTGTGTTAAGCATTTGTGAACACATACAGTAATCAAGTGACAACACTACAGATGGACACCACACAAGTTTTATATAAAAAATAAGTATTCTTTACATAGATTTACCACAAGACCATAAACGACAAAAATCCACAATACTCTTACTTTAAAATGGTAGAATTTAGCTTCAGTCTCTTTAGTTCTTAAATGCGACAATTTAAGTCAATGTACCTTTAGATGCGACACGCAGGGCAATGAAAATGTTGCAACGATGTTGATGCAATGAAAGTTTGGTGCAAAGAAATAAAGACGTGAAGATCCTCCTGATGCGGCACGCTTCTCCGATGTTGCGAGAGATCTCGGCTCGATGCGTCAGCTGCAGCGGCGACACCCTTGTCCAGTGATGCGATGACAGCTGCTTTGGCGATGACACTCTTCTCCGACGTTGCGAGACGCTCTGCTCAATGCAACAACTGCAGCGGCGACACCCTTGTTCCGTGATGCGACGACAGCAGATCCAACGGCGGCACGCTTCTCCGTGGATGCGAGGTGCTTTTCTTGCTGCGGTGCAATGCAACAGATACAGCGGTGACATCCAAGATGTGACAGCAGCAGCAGCGACGGCCACACGCTTCTTCCTCGATGCGAGACACTTCTCGTGATGCGGTGCGATGCGACAGCCCCAGCGGCTGCGAAGGCGACATGCTTCTTAGGCGTTGCGAGACGCTTCTCTCGATGCAGTGCAATACGACGGCTATAGCGGCGACATCCAAGATGCGAAGACAGCAGCAGGGATGGCGACACGCTTCTTCCTCTTGAGTCGCACTTCCAGATCCTTGCGACACGCAGTCCCTCAGAAGGCCCAAAACAGCAGCAGGCACTTCCAAATAACTCTTGGGGAGTTGGTGGTTGAAGTCTGTTGTCCCTGAGACTTCAGCAGGAGGCAAGCTATTCTCTACAGCCCTTGGAGATCCTTACAAGTTGAAATAAACATACAAAGTCTCTTCTCCTTCCTTTGGCAGTCAGGCAAACCACTGCAGGCCAATCCCCCAAGCAGCACTTCAGCTTAGGGATAGTCTCTCCTCAGTTTCTTCAGGTTCCGCTCCTCAGTAAAGGTTTCTTCTTGTTCCAAAAGTGATCTAAGTTCTTGGGATCAGGGTCCCACTACTTATACCGTAAAATCCTTTGTCCTCTGAGGGCAGAGGGGCCTTTGCCTAGTCCAAACCAGTTCTGGTTATGCCTGGAGCACTTTGTTTACATGACTTCTTCTTGCCTTTCAGAGTGCAGGGCAGAGACATCAGACGCACCACAGGAGGTGGAACCAGCATTGTGGAGGGAAGGCACAGCCCTATTGTGGTCCCAGGTGCAACTCCTACCTCCCATCTAGATGCAGATCTCTCTATTCACCACTGGGCTGCCTCACCCTGTCTCCTGGAATTCCCCAGCCCTGTCACTCAAACTCCAGACAAGGAATACACAGCCTAGCAGAGGCAGGTTTAAATGGTTAGACAAGAAAATGCCTACTTTCTAAAAGTGGCATTTTCAAACACAGAATGTTAAAACCAACTTCACTAAAAGATGTATTTTATCATTCCGAGTTCAGGCATACTAAATTCGATTTGCTACCATGTTCCCTGAGTCAGTTAGGATTGTAAGATGTACTATCCAAACTGCCCATTCTGGCCTATGGAGAACAGGTAGCCTTGCAATAGTGAAAAACGAAAATGGCTGTAATTAACTATTAGAACATGCCACACACACCAGGGCATGTGCTACCTTATCCTTACAATGCACCCTGCCCTTGGGCCTACCATAGGTGTGTCTGATATGAAGAAAAGGGACGGTTTAGGGACTGGCAAGTGGGTGCACTTGCCCAGTCAGCAAGACAGTACCAGACTGCACACAGGCTCTTCAATGGCAGGCCTGAGACACACTTTTACAGGCTGCTTCTGTGGGTGGCACAACCAGTGCTGCAAGCCCACCAGCAGCATTTGGATTTACAAGCCATGGGCACTCCTGGTGCATTGTACTAGGGTCTGACAAGTAAACCAAACCAACTAATCATGGAATCACAAATTCATACATCAATTTACAATAGGGAGCACTTGCACTGTGGCACTGGACAGCAGTGGCACAGTGCCCTGAGCATCTAACACCAGCAAAAAAACATGAGGCAACAGAAAAAAATGGAAGGGAGACCCATGCCAAGGTGCCAGGTCTAACACGTGTCCCCTCCAGCTTGTATTGTGGGGAGAACTACCCTACCTTTTGGGATTTCTCATCACTACGGTGGAAAAATCTAGAAAGACCATCAGCGTTGGCGTGTTCTGTACCAGGGCACTGTTCCACCCCCTGTAGGGAAATTGACCACCTCAACAGATTTCGATTCTCACCCCTCATCTGCATCAACCATCTGAGGGGCCTGTGGCATGTCTGAACCCGGAAGTGAGTCCCAAACACGTATGGTCTCAGCTTCTTCAGTGCCCAGACCACAGCAAATGCCTCACGCTCAATAGCCCTCCACCTATGTTCCCGTGGAAGTAACCTCCTACTGATGAAGGCTATGGGTTGATCTAGGCCCTCCTCATTCATCTGTGCCAGAATAGCCCCCACACAATGCTCTGAAGCGTCTGTTTGTACTATGAACTCTCTGGAGAAGTTGGGTGCCAAGAGCATGGGTGCCGTGCACATAGCAGTTTTTAGGGCCTCTAAAGCTTTCTGACAGGTGTCGGTCCAAATCACTCTCTTTGGCTGCTTCCTGGAAGTCAGCGCTGTCAAGGGTGCAACAATGTTGCCATACCCCTTGACAAACCTCCTATAGTAACCTGTAAGTCCTAAAAAAGCTCTCACCTCTGTCTGGGTTTTGGGCGGCTCCCAAGCCAGGATGGTTTCAATCTTGGGCTGTAGGGGTGCCACCTGGCCGCGCCCAGCTGGTGTCCCGAGTACACCACGGAACCCTGCCTGATCTGGCACTTACTACCCTTGATCGTGAGGCCTGCCCTCCGTAGCGCCATCAACACTTCCCAGAGGTGGCACAGATATTCTTCCCAACTGGCGCTGAACACTGTGATGTCATCCAGGTAGGCGGCACTGAACGAGTCCAGTCCAGCCAACACCTGGTTGACCAACCTCTGTAAGGTGGCAGGGGCATTCTGCATCCCAAAGGGCATCACCCGGAACTGGTAGTGCCCATCTGGTGTGGAGAATACTGACCTCTCCTTTGCCCCATCAGTCAAGGCGATCTGCCAGTACCCAGAGGTTAGGTCAAACATGCTGAGGTAACGTGCAGCCCCTAGCCGATCTATGAGCTCATCAGCTCTGAGAATGGGGTGCGCATCAGTCCTGGTGACTGAATTGAGCCCTCAGTAGTCCACACAGAACCAGAGTTCTGGTGTGGCACCCGCTGCGGCAGCCTTTGGGACCAAGACCACTGGGCTGGCCCAAGGACTGTTAGAGGACTCAATCACCCCTAACGCAAACATCGTGGAGACCTCCTCCTTGATGCCAGCTCTCACCCTGTCAGTCACCCTGTAGGTTTTCTGCCTCACAGGGGTACTATCCCCAGTGTCCACATCATGGATGCATCAATCAGTGACACCAGGAACCAGGGAGAACAGATCAGAAAACTGTCCCAGCAACTGGTGGCAGTCATTCCGTTGCTCAGGTGTCAGGGTGGAAGAGAGGTTGACACCATCCACTGACCCATCTTGCTCTGTGGCTGACAGGAGGTCAGAAAGAGGCTCGGTCTCCTGCTCCATCCCAGCATCTGTTGCCAAGAGCATGCCCACTTGGGACCTCTCCAAGTGGGGCTCCAGGCGGTTGACATGCAGGACCCTCAAGGGGATCCTGGGAGACCGCAAGTCCGCCAGAAGGTAACCGGACTTTTGCGTTCCACAATCTCAAAGGGTCTGGTCCACTTATCTTGGAGCGCGCAGGGCTCCACCGGGGCCATGACCCACACCTTCTGACCAGGTTGAAGCTCAACAAGAGTGGCATTCTGGTCGTACCACCGCTTCATCTCCTCCTGGCTGGCTTCCAGATTCGCCTCAGCGAGTTGCCTGAAACGCCTAGTCTGGTTCCTAAAGGCAAGCATGTAGCTATATACATCCTGGGGAGGTTTCCTGGGAGATTGCTTCCATCCTTCTTTAACCAAACTCAGAGGTCCTCTCACTGGGTGTCCATAGAGAAGCTCAAAGGGGCTGAACCCTAGAGATTTCTGTGGCACCTCACGGTAAGCAAAGAGTAAGCATGGTAAGAGGACATACCACTTACGCCTCATGGGTTCCTCAAGACCCATAATCATGCCCTTCAGGGTTCGGTTGAACCTTTCAACCAACCCATTTCCTTGGGGGTGGTAAGGAGTGGTAAACTTGTAGGTTACCCCACACTCCTGCCACAGGGACTTCATATACTTGGATATGAAGTTGGTATCTCGGTCAGACACTACCTCACGAGGGAATCCCACTCTGGAAAAAATTCCCATCAGTGCTCTTCCCATCACGGGGGCTGTCACTGTCCTCAGAGGTATGGCTTCCAGGTACCGGGTGGCATGGTCCACCAAGACCAGGATTAACCTGTTGCCCACGGCTGTCTTGGGGTCCAGTGGCCCACAATGTCAATACCCACCCGTTCAAAGGGGGTGCTGACCACAGGGAATGGCTGGAGAAGAGCCTTGCACTTCCTCCCACTCTTTCCACTTGCCTGGCAAGTCTGACATGTCCTGCAGTGAGTGTCTGAACTCCTGCGCATTTGGGGCCAATAAAAGTGGGTGACAAGCCTCTCAAAGGTCTTGTCCTGCCCCAAATGTCCTGCCAATGGAACATCATGAGCCAGCCCCAGTAGGAAGGCTCTGAAGCGCTGGGGTACCACCAGCACATGGTCTGACCCAGGCTCAGCAACCTTAGGCTCAGTTTACAGGAGGTCATTCTCCCAGTAAATCCAATGTGACCCCTACTGATCACCTGCTGCCTGGTCTGCAGCCTGTTTCCACAGACCCACAAGAGAAGGGCATTTTTTCTGCTCCTTGCATAATTCCTCCCTGGAGGGTCCTCCTTCTTGCTGCCAATGGGTCAGCTCAGGCAGGTCACCCAGTTCGGCCACCTGTTCCCCTGTAGGCTCCAGGGAATCCCCCTCAGGGTCTGCTTCCTCCTGTACTGTGGGAACTTCGGGGGCCGGTTTTCCGCACCCCCTGCCTCTACTCTTGACGGCAGGTACCTGGGCCTCCCTCTCAGGCTCCAGGTCCTCTTGAGCACCTTTACTCGCTGCCATTGACTGGGTGGTCACACATGCCCAGTCAGGCAAACCCAACATTTCCAAATGAGCACTTCGCTCCACCTTCGACCAAGGGGAGCTCTCCTAGTCGTTCCCTAATAAACAGCATGGTGGGCCTCACAGCTACCTGAAGAGTACCAGAGAACCCCCTCACTCAAAGGGAACCTGAGCCACCTTGCAATGACTCTCGGTGTTGTCAGCAGCAACAACTGGATAGAATACATCAGGGACAACCTTGAGACACCAGGTGACACTTGACAGCTGTCACACTGGCTCCAGTATCTCTAAGAACCTCCACTCTATGGCCATTGATGGTCACCCACTGCCTGTATTTTTTAGTATTATCAGGCAGCTGGGTCCTGTGGACCATTTCACAGTCTCCTAAAGAGACAAGGGACATCTCTGCGGGACCCCACCCACCTTGGGCACCCATCTCCTCACCCAGGGCTACACTAGCCATCTGCTGGGGGCTGCACCAGGGGGTGCTGGTTTTCCAAACAGGCGACACTTGGATCATTCGCTTTATGACCCATGTCCCCACATTTGTAACATTTGAAGGGTCCCTGGGGAACAGGATTACCTGTCAGGACCATTTGTTTTCTCTCAGGGGGAGGCTGGGAACCTTTCCCTTGGTTCCCTTGGGGATTACTTTGGGGCCCTCTATGGAACTCCCTCTGTTTACCCTTGTCCCCCCCCACTCTTCTGCTGGGGACCCTGCCCACTCTTGGCTGAGTCTCACACGTGACCCTTGTGGACTCTGGTACTGACCCAGCAGAACACCTCATCAGCAAGCTTCCTTGGATTAGTCAGCCTATTATCAATAAGGTGCTGGCGTAGCTCAGGAAAACAGTTACTTGACAAGTGCTCCCATGCAATCAAATCAAGAAGTCCCTGAAAATCATCAACTTTGCTACCCTTCACCCAACCATCCAATGCTCTGCAAAAAAAAGTGACATATTCAACCCAGGTACTGTTCTCTATCTTCTTGCAACCGCTGAACCTCTGTCTGTACAATTCAGGCGTTAAACCATATCTGGACATTAATGCATCTTTCTGTGGGTATATGAATTATAGACATCAGAAGGCAAGTCTAACAGTGTGACCCGCCCATCACTAAGGAACTGCCCCCACAACCCCACTCCCCAATCCTTCTCAGGGATCCGGTGGGATCAGGGATCCGGTGGGAAGACATGGCTACCTCATAGGCCTTGAACCACTGCCCAATATTATCATTTAAAAACAATTCCTTCACCACATCTTTGGGAATGTACACTCTAGACTCAACAGGTACAGACGGTATGCTGCCACCTTGGCCTTCAAATCCAACTCCCTCAAAATGCCTTCATGGTCAAACTGCAATTTCTTTTCCTCTAGGGCCAATTTCCTATTTTCTAACTCCAGTTGCCCATTCACTTTGAACTTGGTCATCTCCATTTCATGTGGGGATTATCATTCATATGTATGGCAGTTCTTTTTTACAATGTTCAATAACAATGTTCCTGTACATTGATAACATCACTGATTTGACAGTATAATCCAAAGCGTGTGGGAGTAAAGGGCCTGTGCTAAGGCAAGGGAACACATTGACAACATGGGCCCACGGACAGAAGTCTCGGGTCTGGAGCTCTCATTTTGCACCATACCAAACCTAGTACATTAATGCATTTAGGCCAACCCATTGTCCTATTACACTTACCCAAGCCACATCTGAGGATCTGCAGATCTACTGAAGAAGTACTATGTACATCTGTTCCATTTGGTATTGCACTCTGCTCCTGGCTGGGCCATGGGGCTTACAAAGAACATATCAATGTCAGTGTGTGATCTCTGCATGCTGAGCACACTGTTCCCACATGACCCTCACATGTCCATATTTACCATACTTAACAGCAATAGTGGCCATCCTATGTATCACATTAGCATTGTGGGTCTCTGTGAAGGGGTCTGTGAGGTCCTGGTACCTCCCTGATGACATGTTGGTGATGCCTCATGTGTCCTGAGAGATTGGTGAGACTGTAGAGTTCTTTCACATATCCTGTACAACACAGTCACAAGAAACATACTACATTTTGAATGTAAAGCCTATACATCTTGTCAACACGTCTGCCATATCATGATCTGCAAAGTCAGCATAAGTGAAAATAGGTTTATACATGCATAGATATGTCAAGACAGCCAGTGTATGGTTCAGGAGTGCATGCACATCACCATGCTGATGTTGCCTCCACAAATACCAGTGCCACATGTATCATAACTGTTTGTGTCCTATGTTGGGGCCACACTGTCCAACGTACAATACATTGATGACAGTATGGAACCCTGATCCAGAATGCGGGCCATGGGCTTGGCTAGGAGAAATCTTAATCAGTACACATTGTATTAGCAGTACTCACCTGCTCTTCTGGTGAGCCATAGAACTGGCAGTACAGGGGAAGGTCCCCGTCAACCAGGGTCTGGAGCTCCCTAGGAGTGAAGGGAGGGGCCTGAGTACTGCTCAGCCTCACATGGCAGCTCCTAAAGATGGTAAACAGCAGCTGAAGATGAGGATGTGTAGTATGGAGCAGTGTCAGGATGCAAGTGATTTGTTTCTCAAACCGCAAGCATTAAGTACACCACATAGGGGGTCTTCTGTGTAGATGGCCATGTACATTGGACAGCGGCGGTTGCATTTTCCAAAGTTTGCCAATGGCTGTGTCTGCCATTGAAGAATCTGTCTACCACTCAGTTCAAATCAACCGGCGATTGCCAGATGAGCATGTCCCATTGGCAAACTCGGTCAAGCACTTAGGTGATCACCTCTAACATCGGACACATCACTTGACCAGACGCTGTCACATTTTACAAAGTTAGTCAATGGTTGTGACTGCTGTGGTATAATCCGCCTATATTGCATTTCAAATCAGCCAAGTTTCACTGAATGAGCATGTCCCATTGGCGAACTCAGGCATCCGCTTAGACGGTCACCTCTGTTGGTGAACATATCACTTGACCCACGGTGGTTGCATTTTACGAAGTTAGCCAATGGATGTGACAACTGTGGTTGAATCTGCCTACCGCACGGTTCAAATCTGCCAGCAGTCGGCTATCATGCATGTCCCATTGGAGAGACTTGGCCTCCACCTTGTTTGTGTTGTAGTATACAGTATGAAACAGTTTACTAAATGCGTATTCACCAATATATGAATGTAGGAACATCTCACTGGATGTATGACACCATTCCCATGCCTATACCTTTGCTCACACATCTGTTACACTGGCGGTAACTGTAGTGATATGTGGAATGCAGACTCCACAACATAGCGGTGTGCACTATGCCAAAGACATGTGTATGATGTGCACAGTGCTGTTGAAGACTCATGTGGACTACAGACTGGTGATGATAGATGGGAGTTGTAATGAAAGCAGTGCATCCTAATCATCCGGGTGACTCCTGTGTATCTATATAAATATTTATTTTGCAACATCTAAGAGCCATTGCTAAAAAAGATAATACCTATCCCATAGCAAGACATATACATGAACATCATCAAAGCAATACCAATGATTTAGTTTACTATGTGATAGATGTGATTCCAAAAAATCTTAGGGTAGTAATAGGGAATTACAACTCAGGAGGCTGGAGTTGAGATACATACTTATGTTAAATAGCAGAGTTATGCGTGGTCTGAATTCAGAAGAATATCTTTTTGTACATCTGTAAACACTCTATCGCCCGTTAGCACTTATTTGTACCATGCCATAGTGCAATTTTGAATAGATGAATTGCCATGGCAATACATAATTAATTTGATTTCAGCTCATATAACCAATTTTGTTTGGAACTTACTTTAGGTTGTGTGTAATGGTAGATTGGACGCTTGTCTAAGTACTATGTTGTATACACAATACACTGAAATTGGGAATTTATAACACTATAAAAGATACACTGTAGTGACCAAGCACTCTGGATCAAGGCCACAGGGCTAGTATTTTCAGATAGGGTCTTTTAGTTTATTAAGGAATCACCCTGACATATATAAGACATATTTGTAAATAGATGTTGGTTTATCTGTTCGATATGGTATTTACTTCAAAGAAATAAGTATTATGAGGCTGAGCCATATTTAAATATTGAAACAACTGTTTTTAGTACTGTTATTTTAACTTTTTTCAAACTATATTTTGGATTTAAAAGTTAATTTAATCTTGTGTCTAAACGATTCTAATTGAAACAATTTTTTTTTTTCGATGATGGTTTCAGTGTTGCCATGGTTATATAAACTTTGTAATGGCGCTGAACCATGTGAACAAGGTGATTGGTGTCACTGAAACGTGTCAGGAGCTTTTCTGTGATTAAATATATTCCAAAAATTCACCCAGTGTGTCTCTGCCTGTTTCGGCGTTGGAGCGGGATTTGTACTTATACATATATATATTATAGATATTATGGCCACTCGTTCCTTTTCTACAAAGAGTCTGTGGACTCTAATGAAGGGACATCACAGCTTATTGCACACATTTTTAAAAACGAAGCGTTTCGGCACTTGCTGCCTTTATCAATCTTCTGGTTTTAACAATCACCAATTTGATTGCATGATGTACTTTCAGTGATGATAACAGATATTGACAGCTATATCCAGTTCCCTAGGTGTACTAATTTGGCCAATCTGAAGGGTGCTTTGATGGATTTGGTCGCATATCACATGTGATTGGATCTATTGATGGCACACATATAGCCTTGTTACCACCGCAAAAAAGTGAACAGCTCTACGCCAAGGGGAGTCCACTTCAATGAGACCCATTGAAGGGCACGGCGGCCAGTGGAGTGGGCTTTGAGGCTCCTGATGGTGAGATTTAGGTGTCTGGATAAGGCTGGGTGAGCTCTCCCTACTCACCTGGTAAGGTGTGTCAGATCACCTTTGCTTGCTGTATGCTCCACCGCCTCGTGCCCTAAAGGAACTTCCCTCTCATCATAGAGGATGGAGATCAGCAGGGGCCACAGGGTGAGGATCCAGAAATTACAAATGAGGATGATAGTGGTGAAGAGAAGGGAGTTGATCTGTCAAGATCCCATTAACATCTTCTTCTAATGAGTGTAAGTATGATGTGCACTGTCATTACTTAGCCTATTACAGTTGTGATGATGTGAGGAGGTTTTACCTGGATACCTTTTTTGTATGTATAGCTGTGGAAAAGTCTGTGCACAGGTGTTTCTGGAGGGAGCTTTCAACACAGGTTCATGTAATAGTTGTTGTTTTGTGTAGGTGATTATGGACATGTAGTGTGTGCTCCAGAAGTGGACTGTGTTTGGTGTCATATGTATGGCTTTCTCACTAATCTCGCTGGATTGTTCTGTTGTAGATACCTTCACCATGTCATCTTCAGTTGGGCATTTCAGAGTTGTAACATCAGCAAGTATGTGATGCTGTTTGTTACAAAGAACAAAATGCACATGCTCTGTTCCTGGAGACGTCTGGCACAGACTTTGGGTGCACTACCCCAGGCCCAGCCTGCTTAGACTGTGATAAGATGGAAGTTTCAATGAATCCATTTGACTTGATCCCTGCTATGTTGCTGTCCTATTGCCATATGTGTGCCATCATGTGCTTCAACACAATGTGGTTGTTGGGCCAAATCATGCTAGTCTAACTTCACATTGGCTAAGTCCTAAATATGTATGAAGTGGATGTAGCTATTGATGTGTCTCATCATTGTGAACCACACTGCATGTGCCGCACCACTGGCATTTGTGTGTGACATTCCACAAGAGGGCCTCTCTTTCTGTGGCTGCAGCAGATCTAGATTTATAGTTTTATTTTTATTTTTCACTGATGTGGGATTCCTATTTTTAATTAGTCGATATGGCACCAGGTTATGACATTAACAAATTGGCATTTGTCTAAACATTTTAGCGTTCTCAGATGTATCCCCTCTGACCATCTTGTTCAGGTCTGGACATAACATTTGTGGTGACTGATGCTGAACATATCACTGTTGTATTATTTCACTCTGTTTCTGACATTATGCCAGCCTGCTGTTGGAACTCTGGAATAAACTTGGGTTGAGACTACACTTGTATGTCTCTGTTGGGAGTAATGGTTGTGTTGTGATACCTGTGCCCATTGTCAATCATTCATTCAGGGGTTTGTAAAGCACAGATACTCACCCATGAGGATCTCATGGTTTATGTGGAAGGGCTGCAGATCCGTCTCTGGGTTCATTAGAAGAGCCAGGTCTTGAGATGCTTTTTGAACTGGGACAGTGATGGGGATTACATGAGGTGGGGGCATGGTGTTCCAGGTCTTTGAGTGAGTTAGGAGAAGGATCTTCCTCTGTTTCTTGTCTTGTGGATCCATTGGACGGTGGCCAGTGACAGTTGGGGGTAGCAGAGGGGTCTGTTGGGAACGTGGAATGAGAGGCGGTGGTTCAGGTATGCAGGTCCAGTGTTGTGGAGGGCCTTGTATGTGTGGGTGAGGAATTTGAAAGTTATTCTTCTGTCGACTGGGAGCCAGTGGAGTTCACGCAGTCATTGTGTAAGATGGCTGCAGTGGGGAATGTTCAGGACCAGTCTTGCTGCAGTATTTTGGACACTTTGGGGCTTTCAGAGGAGTTTCTGACTGATGCCGGTGTAGAGTGTGCTGCCGTAGTGAAGTCTGCTACTGATTAGGGCGAGGGTGACCATCTTCCTGAATTCAGTGGCGATCCATCTGAAGGTCTTTCGGAGCAGGCAGAGCATCTTGAAGCATGATGAGGAGACAGCGTTAATCTGCTGATTCATTGTGAGTGAGGAGTCCAGTGTGATGCGGAGGTTTCGTGCATGGTCCCTGGATGTGGTGGGTGTTCCTAGTGCAGCGGGCCACCAGGAGTCATTCCAAGTGGAGGGGGTGGAGGACTTCTGTTTTGTCCGATTTGAGCTTGAGGCAGCTGTCTCTCATTCAGGTGGCAACAACTTTCATTTCTTTTTGTTTGTTGTTCTTGGTGACTGTGGGTTCATTGGTGCGGGAGAGGATAAGCAGGATATTGTTGGCGTAGGAGACGATGTTGAGTCCGTGGTTCCTGACGGTGGCCACGAGTGGAGCAATGTAGGCATAAAATAAGGGGGAGCCTCATGGAGGAGCCCATGGGCACTCAGCAGCTGATCTCTGCATGTTCTGAAAGGAAAGTAGTAGTCTGACCTGCAGTGTTCGGCCAGTAAGGATGGAGCAGATCTAGTCCAGGGCTTTGTTGCAAATGCCGGTGTCATGGGGTCTTGTGCTTAGGGTACAGTGGGAGACGGTGTAAAAGCTGCCGAGAGGTCCAGGAGGAGGAGGGCCACAATTTTGCCCTAGTCCAGGAGGGAGCTGATGTCATTGGTGGTGGCAAGGGGGGTGGTCTCGGTGCTGTGAATGCTTCGGAAACCGGATTGAAGGATGTCCAGGATGTGGTTAGCCTCAATGAAATCATCAAGCTCGGTGTTGATGACTTTTTCAATGACCTTGGCTGGGAAGGGAAGCGGGGAAATGGGTGTGAAGTTTTTGAGGTCTGTTGGGTTTGTGGGAGACTTTTTCAGCAGGGGGTTGATCTCAGCATGTTTCCTGTCATTGGGGAAGTAAGCGGTCTCAATGGAGCCATTGATGGTGAGACGTAGCTCGGTGAGATGGCAAAGGTGGCTCTGTGAAAGATGTGGTGCAGGCAGGGATCCATTGGGGCTCTGGAGTGGATGCTCTTCATGGTCTTAAGGGTGTCGTCCGTGGTGAGGAGGGTCCAATTGAGCAGTATCTGATGGGCGCAGCAGTGCTGGTTGCAGTGGCAGTAGTGGGGTAGTCTTGGGCATCAAGGCTGTCGTAGATCTGATTAATCTTGCAGTGGAAGAAGGTGCGGTGTTTGTTGCAGAGGTTTTGGGAGGGTGGGACATCTGTGGTCTCGATGTTAGGCTTGCCAAACTCCTTGACAATGGCACAGAGTTCTTTACTGTTGTGTGTACTGACGTTAATTCTGTCTTGAAGGGCCCTCTTCTTTGAGGTTTTGATGAGGTGGTGGTGTGTGGTGGCAGCTTCTTTGAAGGTGGCATGGGCTTCTGTTTTTTTTTGTTCCTCCATTCCTTCTTGAGCTGTCTACAGAGCCTTCTGGACTCTTGGAGGGCAGGAGTGGACCAGCGTGCTTTCTTGATGTGTCTTTTTGCTGGTGGCTTTCTTGAGGGCAGCCAGGGTGTCAGAGCAGTTGGCGATCCATTGGTGGAGGATGCATGCTGCAGCATTGGTATCTGTGGAGGTGGGTGGTGAGGTTTTGCTGAGGAAGGTGGTGAGATGATCTTCAGTGACTTTGTTCCAGCTTCTCTGGGAGAAATGGTGAATTTGTTGATGCATGGTGGGTTTTTTAAGAAGTGAATGAAATGGTGGTCTGTCCAGAGGAGTTTGGTGGTGTGGCTGATGGTGATGCTGTAGCTGGAGACGGGGTCGAGTGTGTGTCCTGCTGTGTGTGTAGACTTGGTATCTAGCTGCTTGAGTCCAATGTTGGCGAGATTCTCAAGGAGGGATGAGGTGTTCTGGTTGTTGGGGTTGTCTAGGTGGAAGTTGTGCTTGCCAAGTAGGGTACGGTCAGTGGATGTAAGGGTCTCTGGTACGATAAAGTTGATGATAGCGTTGGCAAAGGGAGCCAGGGAGCCAGGGGGCCGGGTGGACTTGAGATAACGGTGCCACCAAGGGTGGAGTTTAGGTTGTGTCAGAGCTCACCTTCAGCTTCTCGCTGGTTCTGTAGTCTTGCACAGGAACAGAAGTTGCTTGCTTCCCAACTCCCACTACCAACCACTCAGCCCCAAAAGAATACTTGGCGCTAACTGATCAGTAAGGGGGAAGGGGGAAAGTGGTTAAAATAACAAACAATAAGAGAGACTGGTTCTGGACCTTCAGATTTTTCTATCTGGAAACCTTCTTCCGCCTTTGATCTGGCTAGCTGTCTCCCTAGAAAAACTAAGCACACAACAATTATTTATTTTCCCTTCTCTACTCTATCCTACTTCTTGCTTTTACTTTTTTCTTTGAAAATGCTACCTACCCGAGATCCTAAACTCTGTGCCCCTCTCCTTGGCGCTATGCTGCCTTCTTCTCTCTCTGGTTCGAGTTGGCGTTCTTTCCTGTAATATATTTTATTGGTTATTATCTATTTATTCCTTACTTCCTAATGTGTTCCCCTACTACTCTTTAACCTACCAGATGAGAATTAACTGGGTTTTTCTCTTTATATGTTGTTGCTTCTTCCTTGTGGTTTTATCTATTGTCTTTTAGGTCGTTTTCTTTTCTTGCCTCTTTATTTGTTCTTGGTTCGGCTTCTCTCCACAGGAATTCTCAGTTCTAGCTCTATACTGGATTATTCTCCTCAGGTATTGTCTTTTATCTTTTCTTCTACTGTCTTAAATGTCTTATTAATGTCGTTTTCTCTTAGGACTTCTCGCAACCAATAATCATTTATCTTATTTTCTTACAGGTTACTTAGTCTTTAAATCTGCTGTCAATGGTAAGTATCTACTTTAACGACATTGTATTCTTACATTTACTTATTATATCTTATCACTCTAGGAATTCTCTCAGAAGTTCACTTAGCTTTCTTCTTCTTCTTCTTTTCTCTTCAGGTTTTGCTGCTTCACCACTTGACTCGAAGACTTGAACAACGAAGGGCTGTCAGGATGTCGATAAGTTTCTTTCCGCTCGGAATTTCCGAATGACTCCTTTCTCTCACCTCAGATAACTATGGAGATTCTATGTCTACTAACTTGGACGCTTGATAAACTCTCCTAAACTCGAGCTCTAAGAGTATTTATACCTTAAACTACGGACGCTCTTAAATTCTGTCTTCTCTGTGGAAACGCTTCAGTGAAGTGCGCAATACTTCAGGTGTGCGCGCGTCACATCAGCTCGCTCCAGAATCTTGTAATCAACTAGACCGCAGACCCCAGCACCTTAGCGGCCATCTTGGAGTTGCGAACTTGCCAGCAACTCGACCACTGACGCCTGGTTTTCAACCCTGAATGATCACTAGTGTGTAACCGTTTGCGAGTCTTTTTGGGACCTGAGCTAGGGATCCTGACAGGTTGGCCTGGATTTGGAATTTGAGGTGTTCCATGTAGGTCATTGGGTCATCTGAGTGAGTGGTCAGGCACAGGGTGTTTTTGTGGACAATGGCAATGCCTACCCCTGGTCGGATGGCATGGTCCTTTCAGATGATCATGTAGACAATGGGGATGGCAGTGGTGCTGTCCGGCACTGAACTGGGGTTGGTCCAGGTTTCCATCAGGAAGGTGGTGTCTGGTGAGGCAGAGTTAAGGAGGTCCCAGATCTCTGTGGCATGTCTGTGGAGGGAGCGAACATTGAGGAATAGGCAGCTGAGGTGGTTGGGTGTGGTGGGGGTCAGTCATGCCTGAGGAGGAGCTGGAGTGAGGAGGTGGGTGAGGGTGCAGTGGCGGCAGGAGAAGGGGCTGTGGATGTATTTTGGCATTGAGAGCTGGAGTCATAGTGGTGGTGGGTCCAAGGACCAGGGTCCGTGGTGCTGGGCATGGTCCAGGTGCAGACGGGCTTGCCTTTGACCCACCTTCAGCGCATTAACTAGTGTGAGTGGGAGGGCCGGGCAGTTGGGAGTCGGGAACCATGGAAAGCAGGAAATGCTGTTCTGGAAGGGGGCAGGCCGTAGGGGTCTGCAGTGGTATGAAAAGGAAGAAGTGAAGTGAAAGTGGAAAAGAAAGAGAGAAAAAGTGGCAAAAGTAAAATAGCAGAAAAAATGTGGAAAGGAAGAAGAAGGGAAAAGTGGCCGAAAACACAAAGACAGAGGGCAGAAAGAGCAGCAGTGCCGAGACGCTCTACCACTGGACCACCAAGGATGTGGTGCAAGTGGGAGTTTGTGGTAGAAAGGGGGCCTCAAACTCATCCCTCAGCAAGGGTCAGTGGGTCTGCAGGGCAGCAACTACTTGGTGGAGCTGCGCAGGAGGGGATCAGTTCATTGACCAGGTCAGTGGGATTTCTCCTATATCCACGCAGTGGCCACCATTGAGTAGTGTAAGGTAGGAGTGCTGGACAGCTGGTAGGCAGGAAGCAGGTAGTGGGAAATGGTGCGCTGGAAGGGGGTGGGTTTTGGGTGTCCGTAGTGGTCTGAAAAGGGTGAAGTGAAGTGAAAGTGGAAAAAAAGAGCAAAAAGTTCCAAAAGCAAAATAGCCAACAAAAGGTGAAAAGGAAGAGAGGGGAAAAAGCATCTGAAAATACAGGGACTGAGGGCGGAAACAACAGCAGAGCAGACACTCTACCACTGGACCACCAGGGATGAGGTGCAGGCAGGAGCCTGCGGGAGGAGGAGGGCCTCTAACTCACTATACAGCAAGGGTCAGTGGGTTTGCAGGGCAGAAACTACTTGATGGAGCAGTGTGGGAGGGGAGCAGTTCACTGACCAGGTCAATCCACATGTTGATGCTTACACAAGTTGGTCATAGCTTGAATTGGTTATTCACATTGGAATTGCTTTATAACTTGCTAAATGTGAATGATGCTACAGGAGCTAAAAAAATAATAATTGAGCAGTGCATTTATTGCAGAGCACATAGTAAAATAAAAAAAGGATTTAATATACAAATAATGAAAACAAAAGAGTACAGTAGTCAGTGTTGGTGGACGAATCCATTATTGTAGGAGCCACATTGTCTCTAGTGCAAAGTCCAAAAGAATCCTCCCATCAGAAATAGGAACTTGTACAGGACGTGTCAATAAAGTAAAAGTGTTGCACACAAAGTGGAACATCAGAAGTGATGCTTTTTCCTGGCAGTGGTTGGTGTCTTGCCACCCAAACCTCTTGGAGTTTTCATAGGATGTCCTGGCCTACAATGGGTGAGGGGTCTGCTGCTGCAGGGTCAGGGGTATCTGAGGAATCTTCATCTGTCAGGGCCTCTCTTTCTGTGGCTGCAGCAGATCTAGAAGAGTGAGATGTAGTTGTACCACAGGAAGGAGTAGGTTTTGGGGGGGGGAACCCTACAGAGTGTGGTGTTTATGTCCCTCTGCACCCCAATCAGCTGCCCATGTTGTCATTGTGCATGTCTAACCAGGGATCCATGAACCTCTGTAGCTGCTTCATCTACTGGAGTTCCTCTGGTACCTGGCCCATCACTCCTTGGTTGTCCTCATAGGAGCCGAGGAGTCGGTCATGGTTGGTTTGAGCATCATTAGCACCAGTAGCCTCACTTTTTGCCAGCCCACTGTTAACTGTCCACATCGGCGTATGTCCCTGACACAGCCTGTACCCTCCCACTGCCTCCTACATCATCAGTGAAAGCATTGTCAATCCTCACCTCTTGAGGTGGGAGTGGGAGGCAGGAGATGTTGCTGCTTGTGCTGGAAGCACAGGTTGTTTGGGAAGAGGTCTGCACAGATGTTGCAGCTGGGGTGGGATATATGGTTGTGGGCATGATGAGACACACTGTTGCTGTCTAAGGCCCACCAGATGGGCCAGGTTGTCCTCCACGTCCACTTTTCCAGGAGATTCAGCATCACTCAAGGCTTGATCCAGGGGTGGTGATGGAGTCTGGGCAGTGTCTTGACTCTGAGCAGATGTTGTGCCAGAGCCACCTGTTCAGAGAAAGAGCATATTCTTATTGTTGTAAGTGTGTTTTGTACATCCACATCATCACCCACAGTGAGTTTAGGTCTGTGTAGGATATTAGGGGTGTAGGTTAATGGTGTCAGCACTTGCCCTTGTGTTTGACTCATTTCTAGACATCTTTTACATGAGGTGGTATTGAAGGGCTATTTTGCTGTGCAGTTATGCGTCTTGAAGAAATGAGGGATGGATATGCCATCTGCAAATGACTTTCATAGAACAGCATGTAGGAGTAACATGTGTATATGTAAAACTTAATTTCAAGTTGTGTACAGTACCGGCATACACACAATTTGGTTGTTTCTGGATCATTGGTACTCACCAGGCAACTCACATCAGCTCTATCACCATGATGTGTTTATGATATTTCATGTTTACACTTGATATAATGTCACTCATGGCCTCATTGCTTTCCTGTATAGAGACCAGGGGAAGTTCAGGCTGAGTAAGCATACATGTATCCGAGCAGAGCATTGTGTGTTGAGTGCTCAGCGCATATGACCTAAAAACAACTGAGACATGGCTGACAAGTGAGTATGGAGGAAGGACACTGGTGTCTATTGTTTAGTGTTCAATCAACAGGGCCTCATGGTAGATGTAATCACTTCAGTCTCCCATTTCCTGACCTGACCAATGGCTACCTGCATGCAAACTTAACATCATTGGGGACATGGCTGATGTTAGACCTGGCATGTCCAGCAGGTCTACCTCCAAACCTTTTGCTTTTTGGCCTTATGTTTTGAACCCTATTTTTGTTGGTTTTATGAATGTGGGCACTTCTCCATTTATGATCAGTGCTAAAGTGCATGTGCTCTCCCTGTAAATTGTACTTATGGATTGGTGATTCCATGAGGGGCATATCTGATTTACCGGTAAGTCCCTAGTACAGTGCACTGTGTGTGCCCAGGGCCTATAAATCAAATGCTGCTAGTGGTCCTGCAGCACGGATTTTGCAACCCACATGAGCAACCTGTAAATGTAACTCAGACCTGCCACTGTAGTGTATGTGTATAGTCTGATACTGCCATGTTGACCTGGCAAGTGCACCCACTTGCTAGGCCCTAACCTTCCCTTTTCTTACATGTGAGTCATCCGTTTTATGTGAAAGGTAGGACATGTACTGATGTGTGTGACATATGCTGATAGTGAAATACATTGTATTTAGCTTTTCACTATTGAAAGGCTATCTGTCCCACAGGTAAGAATGGAAGTTTATTTATAACATATTTTTCCTCGTTTATGCAATTTTTAAGGTTATGGTAGACAAGATCACCATATCATATATTGTTCAGAGTAAGTGGGGACCGCCCTTTTATATCAAGGTGCGATTGTATCTTTAAAGAACCTTCAAATTATTTGAGTTAATCCATCACAGATCCACCATGATGGTTCTCTCAAATTTGTTGGATCGCATAGGGTAAAATCATTGGACACCCCTCCCTACCCTACCTCATGTTCTTGCCCCAAAGTTCCCAGTGTCTGGTCCTATTACTCTTCCCTCTATGCTTGTCTAATTTCCTAACCTTTTCTACAAAGCAAAGCAATTCTACCACCTTAGGAGGAGTTTCAATAATCCAGTTTAAACACATCTCGCGTCTGGCTAATAGAATTAAGACAAATAATATTTTTTTTTGTTTTTTACTTAGTAGTGTAGTAAAATCGTTACTGGCAAAAATGCCAAAAATAACGGTAAAAGGGCTTATCTTAATGTTCGTTTCTAAGACTTTATCAATAATCTTACCCACTTCTTCCCAAAAAATGTCAAGATGAGGGCACAGGTGGAACATATGAATATTGTTCGCTTTTGGTTCCCTGCATTTTGGACACTTTTTCATCACCTGATTATCTATTTTGTATAACTGTTATGGTGTCCCATATGACCTGTGTAAAGTAAAAAGATGATTTCTCCTAAGAGGTGCAGAAACTATAATATGCCATAGAAAAGTGCAGGATACTTGCCAGTGCTGTTGCAAGTCTTGAGCTGGAAAGATATTGTTCAATACATCGTCTGGGGTTGTATATTCGTCATCTCCTGTCTGAGTCAAATACCAATACCACTTCGATATCTCCTTTCTTCTTGGATCATTTTGTATTTCATTCTCCAATTTTTCAGTATTTTCTAGGTTTTTTTCTTGATCCTTTGGCCAACACGCCAGCTGATAATATTTGAACCTGGATATTTCCCCTTTGTTCTTTCGAGCAGTAAGTCCCAACTTTGTAAGTTGCCAGAGTCGAAGAGTTCTCCCCATTTTTGTATTTCTGCCTCCTTCAGTGGTCCTGCTAAGGAGTCTTTTAAACAGTCAGGGGTTACTGGTGACCTCCATATAGGTGCTAGTCGACTGTAGTATGGAATCTTCCATGCTCTTCTTATTTCGTACCATAACTTATACACTGATCCCAGTATTTTGGGTGCCCAAATTTGTAAAGGCAATAATCCTCGTCTGTGACAACTTTCCAGTAGGAGTAAAATGCGTGTGGTCTAAAAAGTATTCTTATGTTCTTAAATTGGAAGGCTGAGTATTGAGAAAGGAAGTCTGGGCTTGCTATGCCACCTCGAATTTTCCACACTATTCTTACTCGTTTAGTGGCCTATATGAAACCCTTGATTTCACTTTGGATCTTTTTTATCCATTGGGTCCTAAATTCTAGTGGCATAGCGCTGAATAAGAAGGTGAACTTTGGCAAAATAGACATTTTGATGACGTTAGATCTCCCTAGAAAAGAGAGAGATAGACAGCTCCATGATCTTAATAGCTTCCTCATTTCCTGTACTTTTAAATTCAGATTTACTTGACCAATTTCATCTATATTTTTTAAAACTTCTATCCCCAAGTATTTGATTCTGTTTTTAGTTCCCGTTATTGATAGGTCCATGTTCCAATGCATAATTTCCGTCTTCTGATGATTGACTTGTTAGCCGTAAATTTTCCAAAAGTCTGTTAGCAGTTTTGTTATGATAGGGAGAGACTTTATTAGATCACTTGTATAAACCATTAAGTCGTCAGCGTATAACGCCACTTTCTTGACCCATCCTTTGAATTTAAAAGGGATAATTTCCTGAGATCTCCTAATCATGTTGGCTAAAGGTTCTTTATATAAGTTAAAAAGGTGGGGAGAAAGCGGACAGCCCTGTCTTGTACCTCTTTTAATCTGAATTTCTTTTGATAAACTACCATTTATAAGAATTTTTGCTACCGGGGCCATGTATATGTTCATTATAACTCTAGAAAAATTCTCCCCTAAGCCATAGTGGGAAATAACTTTCTGCAAAAATAACCAGTTCACTCGATCGAACGCTTTAACAGCGTCAAAGGTGAGAACAGCAAGTGGAGTCTTTTCCTGAGCAGCAAAATCGGTGGCTCCGATAAGCTGGTGAGTGAAATCATGTAGCTGTCTCCCCTAATAAAACCTTTTTGATCATTATGAATCAGTTCGTCTGTTATAATTCCAAGTCTTGTTGCCAATATCTGTGTGAATATTTTATAATCGTTATTTAAGAGGGATATGGGTCTATACGACTCACATTTTAGGGGACCTTTTCCTGGTTTCAAGATCAGGCTAATGGTGGCTTCATTCTAGAATTTTGGGAGTGGAAGGCCTTCCAAATAGATGGTATTAAAAAGGACCACTAGTCTGGGAGCCAATATTTCTTTTAAGGCTAAGTAAAGCTCGTTTGGAATGGCGTCTGAGCCAGCTGCTTTCCCTTTTTAAATATTGTATCGCCTCTTCAATGGTAATTCCTGCATTTAGTGATTCACATAACTCAGCCTCCAACTTAGAGATCAGTGAATCCCTTAAATAGGAGTCTGCTGTAAGGCCTAGGGGTGCACGGTCCTCCTTGTATAGAGATTGAAAAAAGTCTACAAAAGCTTCTTATATTCCTGACCTGTCTTCTAACTTTCCACCACCCAAGCCACTGTGTACTGCCATAATTTTATTCCTATTAGAATCGGTTTTAAGTTTCCATGCCAGGAGTTTCCTACTGTTTACCCCATATTCATAGTTTGACAAGCTACTAGCTTCCCATCTTTTCCTTACCCTTTCTTCCAGATAGATTGATAAGTCACACTTCTTTTTTAAAATTTCTTCTTTCACCCTTTATTGCTCTTCTTTAGAGGTTGCAATTTCATATGCCCTGTACTTATCTAATATATATAACTCTAACTGACTTACTGTGTGCCTATTCTCATTGCTCCTTTTCGCTGCTAAGCCAATCAGAGTTCCTCTAACAACCGCATTATAAGCATCCCAAACTACTTAACTAGATACTTCTCCATTAGTGTTGACTTGAAAGTAGTTCTCTGTTATAACCTTCAAATTCTCAATAAGTTGTTCATCCACCAAAGTGTGCGGTCTAACGTTTACCTTACCTTACCTTACCTCACCCTGAAGAAGGCTTTGACTTATTTCTATCTATCCTAGAGAGTGATAGGAAAGGTGTGCAAGTACATGTTCTATTTTTATTACATTTTTACTTAGCAGTTTGTCTATCAAGAAATATTCAATTCTTGATGCGTGGCCGTATTTTTGATTCTTGTAAGTGAATCTATTGTTTTGATCATCTTTAGTCTTCCAAATATCAACTAGACCCAGATCTCCTTTAAATCTATTCATCCATCCATTCCCTCATTTTCGGGAGGTTTAAAGCAATTCCTGGCAGGTGTCTGTCGTTTTTAGGGTCTAATAGCAAGTTAAAATCTCCACCTAGTATAATTTGGAATGGATGTGTTGATTAATTGAGCGTATAAAGATTGTAGCGGGACTCGGTCGTCTGTGTTTGGGCCATAATACCCGACAACAAAAAAGGTCTTATCCTCTAGTTTCATCTTTGCAGTAGCCCATCTGCCATTTAAGTCTACAAATTCCTCTGTGATAGTTATTTTTGATGTTTTTTTAACAATAATTACCACACCCTTAATGCAACAAGTCTGGTTTGTACAAATGCTGTTTTCCATCCATTTTCCGTGTTTTATGATTTCAGACCACTCAGACTTAATGAGATGAGTTTCCTGCAGAATTATGACATCACCCTTTATTAATTTAAGGTATTCAAAGATTTTTTATCGTCTTCTCCTTACTCTAAGCCCGTTTACATTCCAGGTTATAATCTTTATTTTGTTTTTATCCTGAGGTTTAGGCATCTCTGCTCTATTCTCAGCTCTATTCTCTATTCCTCGCCTACCTTAGTGATGTTGACTTGTTGTATATTTTATTGTGACCATGGCTACCATAAATTTTGCATATCGTACAATTATTTTTTTGATTTTTTCCCGCATGCTCTCCACCCAAAAAAACCATACGATTGTGCTCAAAAGAAAAAAAAGAAACTTGCGCCCCCCACCCACTGCTGGAGAACCCTCCCTACTATCCTTGGACAAACCTAATTGCCCTATTTGTGCTCCGTCGTCGTGGGTTTTTTGTGTTATAGCACAACTGGCCCTTACTTTTTTGCTTTTGTTTGTTCTAGTAGTGTCTCCACTTCTTTTGGTTCCCTGATATTGTATGTCTGATTATTCCACATAATCCTCAATAGAGCTGGGAACTTCATTTGGACCGTGGCCCCTAATGATCTCAAGTCTTGCATGTAGTTCCCTAGCGCCCACTGTCTAGTGTGGCTCTAGTTACGTCAGAACGAATTGTAGGGGTGGGCGGAATTTGCGTAATCGCGTTACGCAAATCTCCGCGAAACGGTAAAAATCTCCGCGAACATGCAGAAATTCG
Source organism: Triturus cristatus (assembly GCF_964204655.1). Lineage (NCBI taxonomy): Eukaryota > Metazoa > Chordata > Amphibia > Caudata > Salamandridae > Triturus > Triturus cristatus. Next base: position 849,888,697 of record NC_140588.1, on the reverse strand, counting down.
CAAACACGCGGAATTGCATGTTCGCGATACTTTTTTCCTGTTCGCGATCGCTGTTTGCATGCTCGGGGTGAAATATCTCGCGAACACGCATATTGAGAACGCGAACAAGCAAAAAATTTCGCGAAGTTGCGGAACGTAGATTTTTGGGCAATTTCGCGTCCTCCGCGGAACGCGAAATTACCCAAATTCCGCAAATTCCGCGAACGGAACGGAATTTACGCCCAGGCCTAACGAATTGACCTTTGGAGAGAGTACCTACTTTTAGAGCCTTACTTAAGATAATTTCTTTCAAGGTTTAAGCATTTTCCGCTCGTTTTTCCTTAATTTATTCAATCTGAAGGGGTCTCTATGTACTCTTTGAATGTCTTCGTCTAAAGTTTTCTCCTCTAATTCCTCTTATTTTAAGTCCTTCTAAGCCTTCTGGAATATTAAGTATTCGTATATTGTTCCTTCTCGAGTTATTTTCAAAGTCTATATCTCTAAGCTCTTTTTCACCTGTTCTTAGCTTATCCATGTCATTCTGACAAGATTTCACCTCTTCCCTAGTTTGCTCCACCATGTTTTCCATGGCTAATACCCGGTCCACTAAAGCATTAACCTTGGATTCCAATGCCTCATAAATTGCTTGTCTTCTCTCCTGATTTATTTCTGATTTAGCAAAGCTCAGTTTCATTTCTTTCATTAGTGACCGCATCAAATCCCCGATTTCACGCTGCACAGGTGACCCCAAGTCTCTTCCCGGATCGCTGGACGGCGTATATTGATGTAGATAATTTCCTGTCTCCATTCCTTCCACGGCATCTAATCTATTCTCCTCTACGCAGTCTCTCAACATAAGGACTTGGAATCGATTGGGGGATTCCACAATTTTATCAGTAGAGGAAGGTACTAACTTTTGCATTTTTTGGGCCCCTCTGTTAATGTTTCCTTCCTATTGTATTGTGTTTTAGGCACAGATTTCTCTTGCACTTTAAAGAAAGACCGGAGAGAGGGTCTTACTTTTAAATTAGCTCCTTTCTTGGACTGTTTTTTTTTCGCAGCCTTAGCAGCTCTAGTTGAGACCACAGCTTTAGTTCTGCCCTTTGTATTCTGACCCCTTTGGTTTTTGTTGGTATATTTAACTATTTCCCCACTCTGAGTAATTATTTGCTGTTTCCCTGATGGGGTTTGACCTATTTCATCTAAAGGGTCCGATACCAAGCTTCTATTTCTTAGTGCGTAGCTTATGTCTTGAATATGACTTTTAGTAGATTATTTACCAGCAATGTTTTTTAATTCTATTACGCCCTCTTCAGTGGAGTCTTGAGCTTGGGCTGCTGCTTGTGTCAAAAGTAACAAATCTTCCTGTGGTGACTTTGTTACGGAGTTTAAGGCAGTCAAATTTGTTCGCTTGCCCCTTCCCTGACTCCTTTCTGAATTCATGCACACTGTATGCGTCAATCCTTCCTTTTCGTTCTTTTCTTTATTTTCCTCGTTAATTTACTCCTTTCAGCCATTCCCTGAGCCAACGTTTTGTGATAAAGAACTGCTTGGGGGGCCTCTGAAACTTACTTTTGCTGAAGCTCTTTGCTGAGATTGTAGTCCGGCCGCAGCTTCCGCCCATACACCTCCCTTTCTCCCAGTCACTATTGGCAGGCGGGGACGCAGCTTCCCTCGGGGTCCCGCCTCTGCCTCTACTCCGATACTTTCCCGATGCCGAAGCCGTCCCCATGATCCCAGCGTTGGTCTCATAAAAGCTCGACTTTCCGAAATTTACACCGAAAAGAGGTAAGCAAGAAATGTTTTGTTCAAGGAGAAATCCTCATGTTCTTGGCCCTCTACGCATAGTTTTTCATACCTCATTCGACGGAACCCTCGACCCGACCACCTAGCCGGCCGCCATGTTCTCCCTCCTGCTCTCTCCCTTGTGTCCAGTTTATTTATAACATTTTATAAATATAACTTCCCATTGGGACAAGATAGAAAGAGGGAGTTTAGCATGCCGCAACTCAGAATATAAAAATACATCTTTTAAGAAAGATGATTTTTATATTGTGTGATTGAAAATACCACTTTTTGAAAGAGGGTATTTTCTTGATTAGCCATCCTGTGTGCCTCTGATGATTTTTGTATTGACCATCTGACTTTAGAGTGACAGGGGCAGGGGATGTGCATTCTCTCAGACAGCCAACCTGGGGGTTGATGTGTGTCCTACCTTTCCTGAATGAGTCAGGACTGGGCTGAATAGACCTGGACTGCATTTAGAGTAGGAGGAGAAGATTTCCTTTACACCTGAATGGGCCTGGTCTGCTTTGGACAATGCTGTCTCCACCTCCTGCCAGGAAGCTGCACCAGAGAGGACAGAACTGTTTTTGACTAAGCACAGAGCCTCTCTGACACCGCTGAACATAGAGAAATGGACTATAAATTTTGAGGTCTAGTCCCCTGAACTGTAGACTACTTCTGAAATTCAAGAGGCACCTCTGCCAAGGACAAGGAATTACTGTCCCTTTACTGTGTGCTGTCTGGTGTTCACCTGCAGTAGCTGTTTCTGCAAAAGAGAGGACTGTGTGTGTATCCTGCTCGTAAAGTGTCTCTAAGGACCTGAAGTGGAGCTTGCCCCCTGTACAAGAGTTCTCAGTAACAGCAAAGTCCTCACCATCCTTCTGGGCCCCATCTCTGGAACCGCTGATTTCAGTCGCCCCAAAAGTAAGGAGCAGCCGACTCAAAGTCTATCACAGGTTCTGTGTTGTGAATGCACTGCAGAAGGTCCCGCCGCACTTCACATGCATCCTTGGTCTCAAAGACACCGTTTGGATGATCATCACTTAGGTGTTGCTTACCCTGCGTCTTGTGGGTTCTGCAGTCCGCACCACTTCACTTCACCCTGCCTGGACATCACTGACACCATCACAGCACGACAACGCTATCTAGATGATCATCACCGAGCTGCTGCCTGTAACTCATTGTGAGGGCACTGCACCCCGTACCGCTTTCATTTGGCAACTCAACCGCAACGGTTGCCCAACCAACTCGTACCAAAATGTCAGCCGCAATGTCAAAGTGTTCACAAGTCTATTAACGCTTTAGTTGGCCCCTACCCATGCAGTCAGCTGGAACTGTTAGACTCGGGTTTTTTCAGCATCATGGTAGCCCGCACAGAGCTACCGACTTTTAAGAACTGCGTTTTGTGGCTATTTCTACAATTTTAAGGTTTTCTTACATACTACATATTATTACAGTATTGAATGTTGGATTTTTGTCATATTTGGTCTTGGTGGTTTAGATAATGTTTTGCTTATTTTTCTAAACTGTTTTGGTGTCCATTTGTAGTGTTTTCACTGTGATACTGTATGCATGCACAAATGCTTTACACACTGCCTCTGAGATAAGCCTGTCTGCTCGTGCCAAGCTATCAAGGGGGTGAGCAGAGGTTATTTTAGAAGTGTATCCCCCTTACCCTGGCTAGGGAGAAGCGTCCCTACTTGGACAAAGGTGCAAACCATTGCACACTAGAGACCCCCATTTCAAACAGCTGACAAGTGAGTATGGACGAAGGACGCTGGTACATCTTGCTTAGTGTTCAATTAACAGGGTCTCATGGTAGATGTAGTCACTACAGTCTCCCATACCGCAGACTTGACCAATGGCTTCCTGCATGTTAGCTGTACTTCAGCTGGAAGATGGCTGACAAGTGAGTATAGGAAAACAGGAGTAGTGCATTTTGTTTAGTGTTCAATCAACAGAGCCTCATGGTAGATGTAGTCACTACAGTCTCCCATACCGCAGACTTGACCAATGGCTACCTGCATGTAGGCGGAACATCAGTGCAGACATGGCTGACAAGTGAGTATGGAGGAAGGAAACAGGTGCCTCTTGTTTAATGTTGAAGCAACATGTCCCTTATGGTAGTTGTAGCAGTTTCTTCTCAAACAAACCCACAATAGATTAACTGGATTTGTGTTACATACAGGTTTGCAATATGTAGTAGTGCAGGCGCATGCAATTAGGCATACACACATGAAAAGAGTCCTAGTATGGTGATTAGATGTTTATGAACTCACAGGCAGTATTCCCACATGTGGAATGTGATGGAGATAGGAGCATGTGATCTCGTGTGCAGATCTACTGATAGTTTATGATCATCACACATCTCTGATACTATGGCTAATGCATGTTTGAAAAGCAGATGGACATTATTATGGCAAGAGCTGGGATGTGTGCATTTAAACATAGATATGTTGTGACTGCAGTTGAGGTATTACTTTCCAGACTCCAGTCTCACGGGTATTCTGGTCAAGCCCTCTGAATGCAGGATGGCGTGCATCTTCTCCTTACAGGGTGTAACGTCTAATGGTGGTACGAGCAAACCATCATCAGTCATTTGCACCACAAGGTAGTGCATGGAGGGCAGTTTCTTGACCCTCATCTTCAGGGTATGCCACCTATTCCTGATGTCCTCATTGTGAACAGGGTGGTACCAACAGCATTCAGTTTGTTAACTATCTTGTCCCACATTTAATTTCTTCTAGTGAGAGGAGTTTGTTGGACCTGGCACCCAACAATTTGTGTGTCCTACCCTAATGATTTCATCTTGCATTGCTGTCAACTCGATGTCTGAAAAACATGGATTTTTGGCAGGTGAAACTGTGCAAATTTAAAACACAGTGAGTGAAAGTGAAGAAAACGTTCAATGTGATCAAACCAAGATATGACAAGATATAAGTGCATAAAATGTGTGTGGAATGTGTGGAATGAAATTGAGTTATCAAGGGTGCCTTCTCTCCAAATGTCGTGATATGTCTCGCTGTGCTGGATTTTAGTGGCAAAGAATCATGGTGTGGGATGGGGTGTGTTTTCTGCTGCTAATTGTAGGTGTGTCCACTTTAACAATGGCCATCGACTGTGTACTTTTTTTAGTCATCCAATGGACAAGCTTTGCAACTGCTGTGGCCCAGGGGCAGAGCTTACCGACCACTGCACTCCATGCCAGGAGATCTGCGACCACTGCGTTCAACTCCGGGAAAGTTGCAAGCGCTGCACTCAATGCTGAGTGCTTTCCGACTGCCACGCTCCATTCAGAGTGCTTTTTGACAGCCGTGGTCAGAGGTTAGACCTGCGTCCATCATAATACACTGGAAATTAATTTGCGGTCTCAGCGGTCGGAATCGGACCTCGGCCACGGGATCCGACGGTCAGTCCGACAGGCATTGTAACGAGGCCAATAGTATTCACACTTTTACCTAAAAAACAAACTGCAACACACGTGAACTAATGACTCAATTTAAATCCAAAACTAACAACTTCTATCCTCACAAAAAATCATTGACTTCAAACAAGTAATGCTTAGTACCATTTTTCAAAAAATACCCTCACACAGCAAAGTTGGGCTGTTACTATCATTTTAACCACAGTATATAGATACACCTAAAAAAACTTGCTATAAGTGTTGGATAGTCAACAAACACCTGATTTTTCTAAGACATAAAAACATGAATTGCCCTAGTATATGTCACAGTAACAGAAGTCGCAAACCACTACAGCAAATGAATAGAAACACCCTACTAACAAAGTCATAAAAAATTCAACTAAGGTCCTGATTACAAGTTTGTTTTCAAACAAGTTGCTATTTATCGCACCTCAGAAATAATCATACCAGGGGGTACATTGTTTATCTGGTGTGATAAATAGTGCCTATAATCCTCATGATACGGTAAATACATATGCTTTTCCCCCGTTAAATTTCATCAGATTTGACCTACTAAAATTTATTGAAGTTTGAGGTATTTAATGCATCTTATAATTGTGGGATGCTTTAAATAAAACCAAACATGTATTTCCAACCACTGTGCCTACAGAGCATTACACTGAGGTCAGAAAACAAAGCCCATTCATAATTAGGAACTCATTGTACTATCTTGATGATACTTGTTGGCAGACTGCATTGCTCTGGCTACAGATGCAAACCCAAGTATCATATATTATGGTGGAATGTATATGACAGTAACATGGTAAACAAGCCAAAACAAACAACACAGTGGATTGGTGGACCAACTTCTTCCATGGGACATTAGGCCAATGCCAACTCTATCAGTTCCAAGAAATAATGAGAATGTACAAAGCTGCAAACAACTTATAAAATATATAACCCAACTAAATCCTAAAGTATCAACACAAGCCAAAGAAATGAACTTAACGCTACAATGCAACGTACAAAAACGACCACCATGCAAATAATCCATCACAATAATACTACTTCAAATAGCCAAACTCAATGTAACATTTTTTATAAATATTATTTTAATAATGGATACTAATCAGTCAACAAAATATAGGTAATTATAAACAAAATCAACCTGAAATGAAAAGTAAAAACTAGAAAAAAATAAATTAGTACAAAATAAACCACAAAAATAATACTTTTAAAAAACATAACACCCAATGCAAATACCCAAGAAATGAATATAATACATAACACATAACAAACCATTATAAAAACAGGAAAAATCTGAAAGCAAATAGTCATTTCCCACCCATTAGATAACATTGAAAATGCAGTTTGTTGCTCGACTCCATGATCTCAAAGTAATCCATATAAAGTACACAGAAATTGATAAAACAAATCCCCAAAGTTCAAAGAATAACAAAATTATCCTCAAGAGCCATCGAAAACATGGAAAAAAAAGTAGGATAAATGCTCCAGTAAAAGTAAAAAATAAAGGAAACTACGAATAATATTGGTGAGCATATCACCGATTTAATTTCCTTTATAATAAATAAAGCAACCAAAACCTGAACAAAAACCTTTGACTCACAAAAAGCCTGAAAACCCACATAAACCACACAACCCAAATAAACCCCAAAACATAACAATTGAAATAACAATAACTTAAAAACTGCATACATATATGACATTTTACCTAAACATTACATTGAAGCATACATAATACATTAAGGCCCACTGTTTTACATGACCAACCCAATACTGAGCCACTAAACAATAACAAAACACTAATGTTTGTTAATACATCCCTTCAGCTACTAAATCCACAAAAGTTATTATATAATTAATCATACCTAATCTATAGAGAAGCCTAAATGTTCTTAAAAAAAGTAGAAAGTAAATAATAATGGTGTGTTAATAATTTTCTATGTTTTATTTTCTATGTTCTACAAAAGTTTAAAACATTTAAAAATGAAAGGAGTGTCCGACTGTGCTCAGCGTGCTCTTTCCGGGGGCACTCCATCATTGGTGATATGGTTAGACCATGCAGGTGACGTTGGTGGGGGCCAGCGCTGGACACTAGGGCATGTTCTACCAGCCGGGATCGCTGCTGCGGCTGCTCTGGCCTCCCACCCTCTCAGAACCTTCTCCCCCCCTTCTTTGGTTAGGGGTTTGGCGGTTTGGTAGAAATGTGGGGGGGCCATCGGGGCTGGTGGGGGGGTGTGAAAGGCTCCAGAGGGTGTTGGGGGGACCTTTGTGGAGGCCTGCTATCTGTTGCGGTGGACTGGATCCTCAGTATCAGGGGTACATACGTGAGGGGCATATTGGCCTGAGTGGAGTTCCAGCGAGACCTCTAGCGGTGGCCCTGGACAGTGGTCCTACCCAATTTCTGGTGACTAGTGGGGCTCTATTGATCATCTGAAGGCCGCCTGAGAACTAGTCTGAGCCAGTTATGACACCAGACAAGGGCGGTGAAGGGCCACCTAAACAGGGCCCTATTGACAAGTTTACAGGCCTAGGGGCTGCTGGGGGGTCCTCCTCTGGGGGATCGCAAGGAACTGTGCCAGACAATGCAGCACTTATGGCAGCTATTACACAGTCCAGGGACATGTTGGAAGCTGAGATAGGGGCGGTGGGGTCGGACGTCATGCTGTTGCTGCAGGATCTGCGGAACGCTGTATCCCATATTACTGAGGCTGAGACTCGCATTTCAGGAGTGGAGGATGATGTCACCATGCTGAAGAAGCGGGTGGCAGCGCTGGAGACCACCCAACGGGGTCTCGCACTGCGAGTGGAAGACGCGGAGGGAAGGGCAAGACGCAATACCTCCGCTTTGTTGGATTTCCAGAGGGCTGTGGAGGGGGCAACATGGAGCAATTCCTCAGGCAGTGACTGCAGAGTTGGCTTCCACCAGATTCGTTGTCCCGCTGCTTTGTGGTTGAGGGAGCCCATCGAGCGCTTACTCAGAAACCTCCACCTGGTGCCCGCCCAAGGCCAGTCATCGCAAAGCTTCTAAACTACCATGACAGGGATGTTATTCTGAAGCAAGCATGTATCAAAGAACCCCTACAGTATGATAACGCTCGCATACTAATCTTCCCAGATTACACAAGGCTGGTTCAGCAGCAGCGACAATTGTTCCTGGCGGCCAACGTTCACTTGAGATACCTCAAGCTATCGTATGCCCTATTATATCCTGCTTGCCTGCGGTCTGTCGTTCTTGTACCCATTTCTTTGACACGCCAGAAGAAGTGTTTGAATGGACTGATGAAACGGTGGGGTGCGCGCCCATACACCACCTGGACGAGAGTCTGATTCCTCCTCCTCGCAGGTTACTAGGAGGGGGCCTTCGGTAAAATTGAAAGGCGCCAGAAGATCGCGCTCCAGGTGCCGCTCTCTGTCCTGCGGTGCGGCATCCCGGATTGGCTCGGGCTCGGGCCGACAAACATTGCTACCCTGATGATCACACAAGTGAGGAGCAGTGGCGGAGCAGCCTGTACTTACTGGATCGGAGAGGTTCAATTACGGGCCGGGTCCGTTAGTGGGTCTGTGCTACTAGAGGGAGCGTTAGCAACAGATGGGTTGTGAGTTGGGAAACCATTGATCGGGGCGGGCCAGGTCTTCCCATTGGGGGCGCGGGCCGTTCCCACCGCGACAGATGCTTCATCATTTTTGAGGTATAGGGTGGGGGGTTTGTTGGGAGGGGGGTTGTTTTGTTTGTTGATCGCACTTCACTACATAGGGAGTCGGTTGGTACATACACACCAGGTAGGATACCACATCCCCGTATACATTAATATAATATCGCATGGTAGGTATTCCCAATAGGGAGCAACTGTCCCCGGGCCCGCTTCATATTATCAGCTGGAACGAGAGGGGAGCCATTGATAATATTAAACGTGGGGCCATACTGCAACAGGCCAAGTGGGCTGGGGCGGATATCCTCCTGCTACAGGAGACGCATCTTCTAGGGACAAAGGTCCTCTGCCTTCAACGATATGGGTATCAACAGGTGTACCATTTGGGTTTTGTGAGGGGGTCCCGTCCCCTATGTGTATATTAAGCTTTGGCCCGACACCCAAAGGCACTACGTATTCCTGTAAGGCAAGGTGGTGGTGGAATCCCTGATCCTAGGCAGCGTCTACGCCCCTCCTCCATTACAGGGGAGTCTGGTAGAGCGCCTTATGGCTATATGGGTGGATATGCCAGATGGGGTGGCTGTGGTTGGTGGCGATTGGAACGATGTAATGGATGTAGCCATGGATCGCTGGGAGGGAGAGGGGAATCCCGAGGGTGGCGGCACCACTAGGCTACGTTCTTTAGTGACGGGGCTTGACTTGGTGGATACATGGGGTTATTTGCATTGGGACAGTTGGGAGTTTGCATATCTATCGGCGGTTCACAACTCATTTTCCAGAATCGATTATCGTTTTGTCCCCTGAGGGACAGTGGGCAGAGTGGAGGGAGCAGAGATTCTCCCGCAAGGTCTGTTGGACCACTCCCCAGTGTCCCTCACCATACGGATGGGGCGGAGGAGGCAACCAATTTGGTGGCGCCTCTCGGTGTGGCACTTGCAGAATGATCACTATAGAGAACAGATATGTGACACTATCGACGAGTATCTGAGAGTGAATTTGGGGTCAGTGACCAGGGCCGTTTCTGTTTGGGAGGCAATGAAGCCTAGACATATTATGGTGCGCGGTGGCTCGCAGGGCATGCAGGGAGGCTCTAATTCAGGCCGAGGCGGGTATCGAAGATCTCGAGCGTCGGGGGCGTGAGGCTGAAGGCGGCTAGGCCCGGCACCAATTGCGTTTGTCCAACAAAATTATGCTGCGCTACTTCTGGACGAGACCTGACAGGCATGGCTGGCGATGCGCAGCAGAGTGTATCAAGGGGGGGACAAATCTAGCAAGATGCTTCACCGACTCTGTCAGGGGTTGTTTCATGGCCAGAGTCTGCCAGGCATATTGGATTCGTCGAGTGAGCCACTCACGGACCCACGGGCCCTAGCGGAGAGTTTTGCTATATATTATGCGGATCTTTACGCCTCTAAGGAATGTTTGCCTGCCGCTACGGTTGACCGCTTCCTGTCTGACCTTCCGCCCAGGGCTCTATCAGATGCGGTAAGAGAGGATCTGGAGCTTCCACTGTCGGATGAGTAGCTGGGAACTGCATTGGGAGAGCTCAACTCCAGGAAGGCTCCGGGACCTAACAGGTTCCCTAGTGAATTTTTTAAGAGGTACTTTCTGCAGCTGGGACCTCATTATCATGCAGTGGTGTAGGAGTCGTGAGACTGTGGCTCTCTTCTCCCGGATTGGAGGCATGCGGAGGTGGTGGTCTTCCATAAGCCTGGTAGGCTTATAGACTCATTTCTCTTTTAAACGTGGAAGCCAAAATCTTGGCGAAGGCCTTGGTTAATCGCCTATTGCCCCATATACCCGCTCTGGTGCACCCCGACTAGGCCGGTTTCATGCCTCAGCGGGCAACCAGGCATAACATTAGGCAGGCGCTTGTCGCGGTGGTGGCGGTCCAGCGCCTGGGTGTGCCGGCAGCGCTGCTGTTAGCAGACATGGATAGGGCATTCGATTCTCTTAGTTACGTTTACCTTTTTGCATTATTACAAAGGCTGAATTTTAGGCCGAGGTTTATTTCTTATTTGACTCTCCTATATATGGACCTCACAGCGTCGGTGTGAGTGACAGGCACAATCTCCTTCATGTTCTCTATTAGGCGGGGAACGCGACAGGGATGCTCCTTGTCTCCATATTTATTTGCCCTTGTGATGGAGCCACTGGCCGTGTGGGTGTGAATTGATGCACAGCTTCAGGGCTTTGAATGGGCCCAGGGGTTGTCGGACAGGATTGCATTGTATGTGGATGACGTCCTTTTCTTCCTCACAAATGTGAACAGAATGGGGCTACGGTTCATAAATATAATGCGCATTTTTGGGGAGACTACTGGATTGTATATGAATCCCCACAAGTCTACGTTGTGGATGCTTGGAGGTCGGGAGGAATTGGGCGTCGGGGCATCATCGATCAAACTGGCGACGGGAGGGCTGAAATATTTGGGGGTATTTATAACACATATGCCGACAGTGGCTTGGGAGCATAATCTGTTACCGGTGATCAGCCATATTTAAGATGGTCGCGCTCCCTCGCCTTCTATATCAGTTACAGAACCACCCATATCCGATTTCGCCCCGTTGGTTTAGGCAGGTTAATGCGGCTCTTGGGCAGTTCATGTGGGGCGGGGGCAAGGTACGTGTGGCCCTGCGGACGTGTTTCTTATCCACCTATTGTGGTGGTATGGTGATCGGGAGGACCCGTCATACACAGTAGAAAGGCTGCTCCTGGGTGATCACTCACTACATAGCGTTTTATACTCGACATCACTGCAGGGATCATTGCCATTGGCAACGAAGGTGATGTTCCAGATCTGGAGGCAAGCGTTGCGTAGAATGGGGTGGTAGAACACGCTAACGCGGAAGAATCCCCTCTGGGATAATGGACGGTTGCCACAACTCGCTGCACTGCAGGGATTTCGGGGCTGGGATCACATAGAGATATCGGCCTTGGGCGATGTCATGAGAGGTCCAGTATTGAAATCCTTCCAGGACCTTCAGGCGGAATTTCATATGCCAGGGTCCCAGTTCTTCAAGTATCTGCAATTTCAACATGCTCTGTTATCCAGTCTGGCGTGATTGGAGTCTTTGGCTGAGTTTAGTCCCCTGGAGGCCAATGATTTCATGGGAAAACTCCTGGATCGCAAGATTTTCAGGATATATCGAACCCTGGTCATTCTCTGGTCCTCCACGTTACAGAAACTCCGGGAGGATTGGGAAGGTGATCTAGGCCCCTTGGAGGAAGAGGATTTGGTGGGGGCCCTGGCTGCCCCACGGGAAACGGCCATAGCGGTGCGTCTGCTCCTAGTTCAGTTTAAATATCTACATAGGGCCTATTATACACGTAGGTGTTTATGGAGGGCGGGGTTGATTGCCTCCCCTATGTCTCAGATGTGATTGGGAGGAGGGTACATTAATACACAAGGTTTGGCAGTGTCTCTCCTTAGATCGTTTCTGGAGGGGGGTTTTCAATTGTCTTGCGGAGGTGCTGGGATGGGATCTTACCCGCTCACCGAAATTAGCGCTCTTACACGCTATGGAGGGGATAGGCGGCAACATCTATAAACACCACTTATTGTTGTTGGGTCTTACATTAGCCAAAAGGGACATAGCGAGGGTGTGGAAGGCACCGGGCCCCACAGAATTAGCCCCATGGAAGAATGGACTTGACTTTTGCATGGGCCTAGATAAACCCATATTCACCGCCAGGGGGTGCCCCCTAAAACACTTTAAAATATGGAAAAGGTGGGCAGACTATCGGGGATTGCTCCTAGATCCGGTTCCGATAGGACGGGACCCACGTTTATAAGATTGGGCTTGGAGGGGAGGATTCAGGGGAAGGGGTGAGTGGTAGTATGTTGGTGGGTGTCTTTATTCTAACATTGGAATGGTTCTGCCTAGAGTGGGTGTATAGTGCGTTCGGGGGGAGGGTCAGGAGAGGGGGAGTTAGATTTTGGGCGTATTGCCTTTAATTTTCCTTGGGTACTATTCTGCAAAATGTCAAAGTCCATGATATATGTGTTGATTGTGCAGATGTCCCTGGGGTACAGGGCCCTTCAGTATATGTGTCACTTGACAAATACAAATTAAAAAAATAAAAAAACATTTAAAAATGTAATAATTTTCATAAAATATATTACAATTAGGGGTGGGCGGAATTTGCATAATCGCGGTACGCAAATCTCCGCGAAACGGTAAAAAATCCCCGCGAACATGCAGAAATTCCGCGAACACGCGGAATTGCTTGTTCGCGATGCTTTTTTCCTGTTCACAGTTGCTGTTTGCGTGCTCGGGGAGAAATATCTCGCGAACACGGGATTTGAGAACGCGAACAAGAAAAAATTTTGCGAAGTCGCGGAAAGCATAATTTTGGGCAATTTCGCGTTCTCCGCGGTACGCGAAATTACCAACATTTTGCAAATTCCGCGAGCGGAACGGAATTTACCGCCCAAGCCTAATTACAATTGTTTATATAATTATATATAATATGATATCAAAATTATTTATAATTGCATTTATTATTCTACATTACTAAAAACTATATAAAACTAATCATGTTTGTAAAAATCGAAAATGTTTTAGTGAAAAAATATTGTATGTAAATATATTATAAAAACTGTACAATATGTAAAAATGCAAAACATATTTAAAATGTTTTGATTAAAAAGAAAAACTATTGAGTATTTAAAAACAAATGTAAAAGTGTTTGCTTATAATAATAAAGGTTAAAAACGTTTAAAGAAATATGAAGTATACAAACTATTGAAAAAAGTTTTAAAAATGTAATACTGCCTGCAAACAAAAATAGGATAAAAGTGATATTTAAAACAATGTGTCACAATTATACTTAAAAATTCAATGACACTCAACTGGTGAACATTTTACACTTTAAGTAAGGCTGATTTACTATTAATACTCCAATCTGAGCTACATTAGAGAAGACATTGGTCACCAAAGGAGTTAGTTTTGCTATTCTTACTCCAATGTACCTTATACTGTGGAAGTTGTTGGACACTAAGGACCAGGTGTACTAACGTTTTTTGCGGGCACAAATGGGTTTTAGACTCGTTTGCGACTGCAAAAGACATGGGGCCCATGTACTAATCCTATTTTGTAAGTCTATGATTAGTGACTGACTATTAGGATGGAGCGTTCCAAGGGCGTCCCTTCCTAATAGCGACTCCTGAAGCTATGTAAAAACATTCGTAGTTTACCACCCTTCACAGAAGGGTGGTAAACCACTTGCAAACGGGAAGGGGTCCCCAGGGGACACCTTACCCTTTGTGAGTGTCTCTCAAAATATTTTTTAAAGGACGGGACGGGGTTTTGAAAAATAAAATAGTTGTAAATAAATCTCAGGGGGCAATCTTTTAGTGGAGTGATACTCCTCTGCCTTAATAGAGGAGCCACCCCTGTTCCCATTGCAACCTAAACTCCACTGGGAAAGATGTCGGACACTAAAGAAGTTTAGATTTAGCATATGTAGGCCAATCTAAACTACATTTGGGAAGGTTTTGCAGATTGAGGAGGTGGATTTACTATTCCAACACAATCTAAGCTTCATTGGTGAAGGTGTTGGACTTTCAGAGGGTAAGATTTACTATTCCCACTCCAATCTCAACTACACTGGGGAACACAAGGGACTTTAAGGGGGTATATTTACTATTCCCACTCCAATTTAAATTACATTGAGGAAGGTGTTGGACTTTGAGGGTGGTACATTTATTATATCCTCCCCCCTTTAAGCAACATTGCTGAAGGTGTTCCGCATTGACGTAGTTCGATCTACTATTCCAAGTCCAATCTAAGCAACAGTGGGAAGGTGTTGGACACTGAGGGGGTAGGTTTACTATTCTACCTCAAATCTGAGATACTTTGGGAAGCCGTTGTACAGTAATGCTGGAAGATTTATTATTTCCAGTCCAATCAAAGCTACATTGAGGAAGATATTGGACATCAAGCGGCTAATTTTGTTATTGCAACACCCCCTCACATCCATTGCAGCTGCAGCTGTGGCTGCTCCTTCACCTATATCACCGCCAACACCTGGAACAAGCTGCCACTCCACCTCCGAACAGCATACTGTGTGGCAGACTTCAGAAAGAGACTCAAGACCTGGCTTTATGGCAGAGACACAGTACCCACAGCGCCTAGAAACCCTTAGGGGTGGACAGAAAGGTTAATTGTTTGATTGAAGCATAGCTATCAATGTAGCGAAGAATTGTTGCAAAATGTTGGGTGGGAGGAGTTGAAAAGAGTATAAAGTTTAGGGAGAGCAATCATTTAGAAAAATGAATGAATTAATTAAAAGGTTTATAAAGCACACAGCTACTACTAAAGTGTCCGGGCACTGAGGTAGATGGCCTACATAGTGGTCAATGACAATTTAGTCTTTAAAAAGGTGGGTGTGTAGTTGTTTGCAGAACAGTGTTTTGTCCGAAATTCATCTGAGGGGAAAAGGATTATCATTCAAATATTTAGTGATAAGCGCCAAACAAGCTGAACCACCCAAACTTTTCTTTTTAGTAAAGGGGATGGAAAAACAGGCATGCCAAATGAGAGCACAGGGGTCTTTGGGGTAGCAGGTGGACAATCATTCTACCAAGTAAAAGGGGACAGTTTTATCGAAAGCCGAGTGTGCTACTATTAGCGCTATAAAGATGACCCTTTTCTTTAACTGTGCCCAGTGCAGCTGTTTGCAGAATTGAGTAAGTGGACTGTATTTTGGGAGGTTCAAAAGCAGGCGCACAGTCATGTTCTAAACTGTTTACAGTCTGTGGGTTAGATAATCTGGAATTCTTAAGTACAAAACATTGGGACGGTCCAGCCTGGACAGGATCAATACCTATCCCACCATTTATTGAGCTTCACAAGAGAGAAGTTGAATGAATGAATGAATGAAATAAATTTATAGTGCGCAACTAAAACCCGAAGGCATCAAGGCGCCTACAAGACAGATCAAAAACCAGAAAACAAAACACCACTACAAGTATGACTTTACAAAAAGATGGGTTTTCAAGGCAGCTCTAAAAAGCTGTAAAGTGGGAAGAGACCTAAGTTCGAGTAGAAGATCATTCCACCACTTAGGTGCCAGAAAGGAAAAGGCTTTGCCTCCCCATCTCACTTTCCGGATACGGGGAACCAGTAGGAGAAGTTTGTTAGAGGAACGCAAGTTCCTGGAGGGGCTATAATGGGACAGAATAGCACCCACACCAGAAGAGCTACCCCTAGCTAAAGCCCTATAGGTCATGCACATGGTCTTAAAAAGTATACGATCCTCTATAGGCAGCCAGTGTAGCAATTTTCTGGCAGAGGTAGACGAGGCATACCTCGGCAAATCAAGGACAAACCTAGCTGCTGCGTTCTGGGCTACTTGCAAGCGCTGCAGCAGACTTCTATTAAGTCCCGCATAAAGCGCATTGCAGTAGTCCAGCCGAGAACCGATAAGAGCAACAGCCACTTGTTTCCTTGCCTGCTGTGAGAGATAGTGTCTGATTTTTCTCAATCTGTATATGATGCCCCAGCAGGTAGAGACCGTTCTATTAACTTGTTGACGCATGTTAAGGGTAGGGTCGATCAGAACGCCTAGATTTTTGGCCGACGAGGTGGGTCAGGGCACATTCCCAATGAATCAGGCCACCAATCATGTGACCAAACCTCTTCCTTTCCGCCAAACACCATCACCTCCGTCTTCTCCCCGTTCAGTTTCAGAGAGTTGTGAATCATCCATTGTCCTACAGCCTCCATACAAGATCTAAAGTTGAAGGCAGTTGACATAACTGACTGGGAGAGAGAGACGAGGATCTGTGTGTCATCTGCATAGGAGACTACCTCCATCCCAAAAGATCTTATAAGTCTGGCAAGGGGGGTCACATATATGTTAAAAAGGGTCGGACTTAAAGCTGACCCCTGAGGGACCCCACATTGCACAGACAGGGATGGAGATAGAAACTCCCCCAGCTTCACTCTTTGTTCTCTTTGACCAAGAAAAGAGGTCAATAAGCACAAAGCTGCTCCATCAACCCCAATCTCCCTCAGACGAGATGACAGGACTGAGGGGGATAGGGTATCAATGGCTGCCGTAAGGTCCAGTAGGATAAGGAGGGCGGTCTGACCCCCATCTACCCGAGTGCGGATATTATCCAGCACTATGGTGAGGGCCGACTCGGTGCTGTGTTCCCTCCTAAAACCGTGCTGGGAATGATCAAGGCAGCCAGAGCTTTCTACAAAAGCTGCGAGATGTTTATTAAGATGAGTTTCTAACATCTTCGCAGGGGCAGGGAGCAGTGAGATGGGGCGGAAGTTTTTTAAGACCCCGGGATCAAGAGATGGTTTCTTGAGTAGGGGCTTCACTACAGCCCTTTTCCATTGAAGAGGGAAGATACCATCCCTTATGGCCCTATTCATGATGTCAACAAGGGGAGGCAAAAAGGTTTCCCTGCATTGCTTAAGAATCTTAAGGGGACAAATATCCAGAGGTGAACCAGACTTAGTATTAGTCAGGAGGAGTTTCTTAAACTTAGTCAAGTTTAAGAAATGTCCTCAGCATCCTTAGTATCCAACATGTGGTTTGACCACATCCATGATCTGAGGTTTGAGGGATAGGTGTGTGTCAACTAGGACACCTAGGTTTCTGGCCAATACAGTGGGGGCAAATAACAACTGGATGGCCAGGCCCCTGACTTGGCAGGAAGGGGTTATTTCCCGGATAGCAGGACTTCCGTTTTATCGGGGTTGTATTGTAAAGAGTTAGAATTGAGCCAGACCATCACTGCTGCCATACAAGTGGCAATTTGGTTTTAGCCTTGCAGTCGTTTTTGTTATAGGTCACCAAAAGGTGGGTGTCATCTTCATAGGAGATCACCTGGATTACAAAGGATTTAATAAGATAAGCCAGTGTGGCCATACATTTATTATAAAGCGTAGAGCTCAAGGCTGAGCCCTGAGGTACTCCGAACTTCATAGTTTTTGTTTCAGAGAAGAATGATTGAAGACAAACTGTATTCACTATGCTGTAGAATGGAACCTAACTAAGCCAGTGCTGTATCATCCACCGCAATGTGCACAAGGCAAAGCAACAGGATCTCATGCGAGATCATGTAAAATGCAGCTTAGAGGTCTAAAAAAAATTGCATGCATTGTATCAATCATCCAGCATAAATTTAATGGAGTCTGTAATCTTCATGAGTGCTGTCTCAGTACTGTGGAGGGATCTAAACCTAGATTGTGAAGAGTGAAGGAACTTGAAGGTTACTAGAAATGACAGAAGCTGGGCATTTACTGATTTTTATATGATCTTATAGACCACAGGAAGTAAAGATATGGGTCTGAATTTTGGGGTCGGTGTTTGGGTTTTTAATGAAGGGAATTCCAGTAGCCCTTTACCATGTGGTGGATGCTATTCCAGAGTGCGGAGAAGTGGAAAAGAGCTCTTGATAGATGGCACCCAGGCTGTTCCCTAACAGCCTCATAACTTGGGGAGGGATGATGTCTGGAAGGGGAACCAGACTTAATTTTGCTAAAAGAATCCTCCAGTTCATTAGTCATCGAGGGGATAAATCACAATGGTTTATGCTGTGCTTTAGGCATGGGGAGGCTCACGCTGTTCGTGGAAGAAGTGTATTGCATTAGTATGAGGTTGTCCTGAAGTATTTGTATTTTATTCTTAATGAATGTGCACAAGTGAGACCACAGGGATGCACTTGTCTCAAGTCAGGAAAGAGTTTTTAGTATCTATGAAATGTGAGACAATTTTGCCAATTTCCTTTCGGACCTGGCCCTTTTTAAAGAGTTTTTCCCAAACGTTTAGTCTTGCTCCTGTATGATTTCTGACCTGATTTTGTTGGCTTTATGACTCTGGACACTCTACCACTGCTGATCAGTACTAAAAAGCATGTGCCCTCTCATTTAAACCTGGGATGATTGGTCTACACCTGTTTGGCATATTTAATTTACCTGTAAGTACCTTGTACAGTGGTATCTTATATAACCAGGGGCCCATAAATTAAATGCTACTAGTGGGCTTGCAGCACTGCTTGCGCCACGCTCAGTAGTAGCCTTTGTAATCTGTCTCAGCAGGGCCTGTGTGCACAGTTTACTGCCACAGTGACTTGGCATCAAAATGTACTTGCCAAGCCTGAGACTCCTCCTTTAATACATATAGGTCTCCCGTAAGGTAGGCCCTAGGTAGCATTGTTAGCAGGGTGCTGTGTAGGTAAAAGGTAGGATTTAGAGAAGGTGTGCAGTTCCTGTGTGAACGTGGGAGGAAGACAGGTCTTTCTTCATGATGCCCTCACACACCCCGAGAGGTGTCAGGCTTCATCATAGGGCGGTTGCCTCTCGTCAGGCCGGCGCTGCAATGCCTGATGGACTCCCAAAACCGGGGCTCTTTGTCTGGGATCTTTTAAAGAAGCAGCCGTAAGGTGCATGCGGGTGCATGTAAGTGTGTGGCTGGGCCTTGCATTGACAGGATAGTGAGAATTAATTCCCTATACATATTATATGTGCTATATGTGCAGTAATGGTGTTTTCTTTACGTGTGCAACATATAAGTCTTTATTTTATTGCACTGTGATTTTATGACAATTGCTTAGTTGGCAAAGTGATGATTTGTTCATGTGGTTTTGTGGTATGTTTTCTATGCAATACAGATACGTATTTTTACATACTACTGTATGGTGTCTCTTTTGTGGTGTATTTATTGTGTCACTGGTGTGTATGTGTGTGTGTGTTGCACAAATGCTTTACACATTGCCTCTGGGATAAGCCTGACTGCGCATGCCAAGCTTCTAATTGCTGAACGGGGTTATCTTGGGTATGTAACTCCCTTACCTTGACTAGAATGGTGGGTTTTGCCTGGCTTAGGTGCATACCTGCCAGCCAGAAACCCCATTTCTAACAATTCCTTTGTGTTATTATTTGCTTTTTCGATTGTGTTGGAATAGAAGGTACGACGTGTGGATTTCAAGTTATTATTATATGTGCTCAAGGCCGCTTTGCACCGGCTCTTGTCAAGTTCATCATCGTGTCTTCTTGTCGTACTTTAAAATTTGGGACCGCGTAGGAGGCAGGGCCCTACCCCTGTCTATCCCGGTATTAGCGAACCGCGAATGGTCAATGCGGTATGTACAAGTGCTTTGTGTAACGTTTTACCTATGAATGCACTATGTATACCAACAAAATAGGGGACAGGAGGGTAAGTTTAAAGAGGTCCAGTGTACATACCCTAACAACTAGTAATGCAAAAAAGGGTACAAAGTTCCTCTAGTCGAAGAAAGAAATAGGGGGGGGGGTTGTTTGTAGGACTGTCATGTGTCACGGAGGGGGGGAAAACCCTTGTTGGAACTAGGGCTCTCACACACCCAGCAAGCTAGGTGTCATGCTTCATCATTTGAGCCTGCCCCTCGTCAGGTCGGCGCTGCAATTCCTGACGGGCTCCCAAAAATGGGGCTCTTTAGCGGGGATCTTTTGTTCCTGCCGAAGGGTGCTGTGGGGGTGAGGGGCCCTAGAGTGTGTAGATGTAGTGAAAGTATTTAAAATAGGTACTGTTGGTCCACGGATGAATATTTATTAAAGTGGTGAACAGCCTAATTAAAACAAATGGAAATTGAGGTGGGTATAGCCACTAGTGGTTATGTAGCTAGTTATGTATGCCCTACGCTCAAGAAGATCAACATGTTTCATGCCTAGGTAGCCAAGAAACGGTCACGGCAATTCCTCAGGATCAAAGATACGAACTATCTACAACAAAGGTGTGTGAATTCTACATACCTAACAGGTGCTTAGAAGTAACCTAGAAAATAGAAGAAAAAGACAACACATGACAGTATATCACATAATAAAATGCACTCACAAGATAAAATCAACTCAAATCATCAAGAGACTGGTGGTATCATGCTCCCAAGTGGGTAGTGAAGAGTCAATTACAAGGGGGCGAAAACAGTGACAGAACCAAGGGTAGAGACAGGGGGAAAAAACCAGGTGAAAAACTCACTATACAAGACAATCTTGCAGCAGTGACCGGCGGGTAAAAGGACTCCAACGTGGGTCCTAAGATAAAAACCGGAAAGGGGGGAAAATTTTAAAGACGCAAAGCCGGGTCCCGTGCGGGAAGAAAAAGTGAGGTCATCCCATTACCCCAAGGGGGTGAGTATAAATCAGGAAGGTAAAGGCAGCCTAATACCTCGTAATGCACTACCATGGCCGGAGTGGTGTGCAGCCATGGTGGCCCTCATACCCAGGGGCTCTGGTGTGTCACTGCCCAGATGGTTAGAGGGGAAATTTGCCATAAACTCATGGAATCCTCACAAACATTGCAGTGACCGCCGTAACCCCTGGCAGCGGATGGGTCAGTGCAAGGACGGTGGCGCCCACGGTGTCATAGAAGTGGAATTGGCGCCAAAAAACCCCTCCGTAGATGGAGACTCACCTCAGTAGGTGTCCGGATGTAAAGAAAGGTTGACACAAACCCTGACTAATCTCTTTCACACCTGACACTTCCTGCTTTATGGCTTGTTTTACAAATAGGAGGTGCCCGTGTTTATTGGGGCCTGCTGATATCTGATGAGGGATCTGAGCCTCGTTGGGTAAATAATTGCGGGCTGGCTGAACTGAAATGTGGGATTGTAGTCATGACTCTGCGTGTTCTTTGAAGTAAAATATGTGAATGACCAACTGCAAGAGAAGGGCGGTGTTGCCCAGAGCGTAATATTCTGTATAAAACAGAAGACTGGTTTTTGTTCTGGAGACTGCCTCATTCAGTTGCTAAGGCTTCTGTGCGACGTAGTCTCACTCATTTGAGTTTAATAAAGATGTCTTTTCATATTTCAGCTTCTTTGCCAAGTTCTTTGTTATATTACCATGAGAGTGGAATTTTATAATACTACGCCAACATGGAAAACGAAGTCATAGGGTGCTACCCCTGGCACCGCTGGGGTCTTAAAATCCCCGGTACTTCAGTTGGCGCCCAACCTCGGGCATCAATACAAGTGACTATCTGGAGGAGCGATCTTGTCAGAGGACAGAAATCTACTGGGAAGAACAGGACAGAAATCCACTAAGCAGGTACTCTGAGCACCGTGGTTCTGGGGGATTCTTTGTCTCTGCAGCCCAGTATATCTCTGATCTTTCTGACTTTGACTCTCCAAAAGTTGTCACTCCCGATTAGAACCCTTTTTGGCGTGAGTATTATAAAAGACGTTTGGTTATGTAGAACTTGACAGTTAGAATTTGGATAACCTTTTGATTAGTAAAAATAGGAATTAAGTATAAGTGCTTTGGTTCTTTGTCTTTGATTTGGTTATCGCAATTACCAAAGCCGAGGGGTTGGTTTCTTGGTTTGTTGATTTGGTCATTGTAATTACCATACCCAAGGGTCTCGCATATTTGCGAGTATATTGGTAGAGATAAACCCTTGAAGTTAGAAGCTAGATTAGTGAGCTATAAGATGCCTGATCTTAGCAAGTTTGAAATGTAGCTTTGGAACTGTGAAATTTGTGTTGGCCAACTTTTGGTTTGTATAGGTTTGATATGCGAATTGCAATTTGTGTAGGCAGGTAATGAGGAGATATTTCTCCATTTGGTTTAGTTGAACGGTGCACATACGAAAAATACCTTAAGCACCATTTTGATTATAATACTTGCGTTTTCCGCAGTATTTTTGACATGCCTGTTTGTAAGCTCACATGGAAAAATGTGTTGCTTTTTTTTGGAAGGTACCATAGTTAGAAACGGTTAGATTTGAAAACATATTTCTTCCTTGGTGATTTTGTACCCCCAGGGAATTAAAATATGACATAATACAAAACAAGGATCCTTCGTTCTGCGCAGTTTTATGAATAAAGATATGCAGAACGATTTTGTGTGGTGTTCTGCTAGGCAAAGCTAGTGAATTGAGCGCATTCACTACTTCTTGGACATACATCTGTCTGTTGGGCTGTTTATGCAGCCTTTTGGAATACTATTGAGAAGCGTTTCTTGTAAATATGACTTACAACTAGTATTTGCAAATGGTTTGGTTCAAGTATAGTCTGTGAGCTGTTCTTTCTTTCTGTCATGCGTATTGATTTGTAAGTCAACTATGTGTTTAAATGTCTATGTGGTTTTCTCATTAGTGCAACTTCTGTAAGTAAATTGCGACGGCGCTATTTATGAAAAATGGCTAAAGCGCGCTGTATTGTCTGTTTGACCCCCTTTCCGTTTATGTCTGAAATGAGCTCAATGTATGTTTGTGGGTCTTCTGATGTTTTCAGTCTGTGAAGTAAATTGCTGGTTAATTAATATCAAGTAGAAACTTAGAAAAAAATCCAGAAATGAACCATGTGATGTGCTAAAATAGCTATATGGTGCTCTTTAATTTGTAGAATGAGCATTTGTTAACAGACACAAAACTGCCGTTAAATGCTTAAAGGATAACATTAGAAACACATTCAGTAGATATAAATAAGGCCCCAAAAAACGAAATTATCTATTTTTGCAAAAGTAAATACATTTACAGCATTTTCCTTAGATGCATTGTATTAGATGTTCACAGGCAAACTTTTCAGCTGCAGTATATTTGATAGAAATGTTCATTCAGGCAGCACCTTCCCAGTTGAACACGGGTGGAATTTTGCATAACTGTCCTTTTAAATGAAAGTGGCGCAAAAATGTGACGCGTTTCAAGTTGGGCTTATGCGCCTAGGCTTGTGAGGTAATGTGTCCAAAATGATAGCCAAGAGATGCAGCTTGCTTTTTATACATGGAATTATCACAAAAACGAATAATTGGGATTTTTTTAAAATTACATTATTAATCATGGAAAAATTATTTTAAAAAAAATAAGTGCTTTTCAAAATTGTTTTTTGATATTTATAAAGCTTAATACTCATACTATGACCTCCTAGCATTAGAATTTGATTTAAGTTGTGTTGCATCACTAAAATGACAAGCATTTGCGTGTACAATTTTCCCTTGGCGCAGGCGCAAACAAGCTCATTTTTATAAAGTATAAGTTATTATTTCCAATGCCTGACTCATGGGTTATGTAATAGACATTCTGGTAATGCATATTATGCAAAAAAATTGTAGGATATTCATTTTTTAATGCCAAAAAAATCAAAGTCGAATTTGGGTAAAAACACTGTTTAAACTGCATTTTCTTTCATTCAGAGTACTTTTTAAAGTGTCTCAGGCTTCAATAAATGCATATATTTAGGTTTGATATATATTCACAGGTTGTGCCTTCTTATGATTCGATGAGTCAATGTGCCAGTACACAGGCTTGTTTTAATATCAGGGTTGAAGGTTCTAACTTTAGCTGTGTCTGTTAGGCTGGGCACGATACTACTGAGCACGCTATGAAAAATAGGACCTTTTTTAAAACTTGGAGAAATTAAATAAAATATGGTGTCGCAGCCCGCAACTATTTGATGTTAATAAAAAACGGCCTTAATCGGGTTAGCACCCACACAGAGAAAGTGTATTCCGTAGAAATGGATTGACAATTACGTGATTCATCTTCATGCAAGGCGGAACATCTTAATTCACCAAGCATGTTTATTTTTGGTGTCAGAAGAAAAGAAAAACTCTTTATAGAATGTTTGTTGCATATAATTGGAAAAGGTTCTTATAATAACCACAGAAGTAATGAAATGTTACATTAAACGTTAAACGTACTCAGTATTTGATAACGTGTTTTAGAAAATGCATTATGGGAGTTGCAGTATGTCATGTAAGCCCGAGAGTCAAAAAGCGGTGCATGTGATCATTACGTAGAAATTAGGGGACAGGCTGCTAAGTGGGAGGGGCGGAAGGTTTAAAAACAGCTGGGGAAAGAGAAATGGAGATTTTTTTTTTTTTTGATGAAGGAAAATGGAGGATGTTTGTGAGCAGGTACATGATGAAGCCAGTAATGATAGAGGGGTGGAGAAATGTAGAATTACGGTTATAAGAACTAGGTAATATGTAGAAAGGAGAAGAACAATTGGGAAAATAGAATGCCTTGGAGGGAAGAGAGATGAAGGAAGGGGAGTAATAAAGACATGAAGAGTAGCGTGAGGAAGGTTGTATTGACGAAGGGGATCAAAAGGAATGTGGTAACGGTTTGAGTAAGTAGGAGGGGAAAGATGAGATTGCAGGTTCTAGCAGTAGGGGTGAAAATATTGTAATTACCTAACGGGAGGCACTAAGTTTCATATGCTAATATGAAAGCGACGAACCGAGCTTGAATAAAGGAATCTAGGGGACGACAGCGTTTAGTAATGTTAGCAAAACAATTAAATGTAAAGAACAGCTGAGTATGATAAGAGAAACTGTTATGAGAGGTTCGGATGGCCCAGCAGGAGCATTAGAAACCTGGGAAATTGCCTTAAATTTCCTGCAGGTTGATTAGACAGTCTTTTGAAATAGTGAAACAACGGAGTGAATGATGATGGAAAAGCAAGTGACTAAATGATGAAGAAAATATCAAAACTCATTGCAAATGCAATTCGCAGGGCCAGTGGACTGGGGCAGAAAGCGGTCGCAATTGCTGGAGTTCAGTCTAACTTTAGCTGGGCCTACTGAGACGTTCATTTATTTAAGGTTGATGAAATGTGTACCATTGCATAGGATTGCAACAAGCATTTATTCTAAAAACTGGTATGCGTGTCATTAAGTTTTGTGAATTATTCACAGTAAATGTAGTTTAATAATCTGGGAATAGAGATAATTTTTTTTTTTTAGCGCCTAAAAAGGAAAAATTATTTTACAAAATAGAGTGAATTATTGCAAGTTAGGAGGAATTAGGAAGGCCTTCTGGCTTTGACAAATTCAGAGTGGCAGAAGCTGGGGGCTAGGGAGCTGCAGAGGCTGGCTCCAGTCGCGCTGCAATGGAGTAGGCTGCCACGTTGACATTTATGACCTTTTAAATTAGGGCCTTGCCTCTGTGGAATGCAGAATGACCTTGCTACACGGGCCTCTAAAGGTGGGGTTTCTGGTTTCTCCATAGCAACATCACTAAAACTAAAGAACTTAATTCCAAAGGGAAAATATAGCAAAGGGGTTTCTTTGAAAGCCCAAACATCATGTTAAATGCTTTGCAGAACAGATACATTTGTGTTATTTAACAGAAAACGAAGTGTTGCATTAAGTCTTAGACAGAAAATAAGATACAGCCCACTTCTAAAATTTTTAAGGCTACATGCCTAAGTGAGAACGTATCGCCAATTAAGACTTCTTTTTCACAGTGGAAATTGTAGGTGCCAAATTAATATGGAGTGTCAGTGTAACGATTTTTATTTTTAGAAAGGTAAAACTAAAGTGGCTGGATGTTGCAAGGACTGACAAGAGGGTAAGAGTTAAGTAATGGAAATTTATTTTTGTGGATTTGGTTCTATCATGAATTGTTCTTGCTGGTCCTGTATGTTAGAAGAGAGACAGTAAAGTTATATTTGACAGCAGATTTCCATTGCCTGGTGATCTACTGTCAAAAAGGAGGGTAAGGATTTTAAACCTGACAAATTAAACAGGCCCGTATATTGGGTTTTGGGCTGCAGGTTTACAGTGCATAAAAGTACATGACATGGTGTTGTGTGTCACCGCTTATTTACATATGCTATTGTTTTGTCTATGCTTTTTGTGCTTGATATACAGCAAGTATATCTGATGGCTTGACGTTTTTTGCGTTTTTATTATTTTTTGCATGTTTTCGTTGTTTTTGTTGCTGCTTTTGATACTATTACAAGTTTACCTGTGTTGTGAGGGGATGGTCATGACGATGCCCATCGCTACGCAACAGTTGGTTGAACTTGTTCTGGTTACTAAATTCCACAGCTAATGATATTTCATACTGTGAACATGAGAGACAAAACTTCACCAGTGCATGTCTATTTGGCTATAATGGTAAGGAAAATAAAAGCGATATACAGGATCAAAGTGTGTCACCTGTAGTTAGTCACGTTACTGCCCCTTCCCTTAATGGAACAGGCAGCCTTACATTTATGTATCCTTGATTGGACCTAAGGATGAAATTATAGATCTGTGACTCAAGGTGGCCTAATTTCTATATTACATTAGTTAATGATGTTTTCCTTCCTAAGTAGCCTATGGTTTTCATTTTTCCCTGAAGAAGGAACTTGAACATTACCTAAGATTACCGTATATGGTGTAGCCGCCAGCGGTAGAGTTAAAATGTATGTAACTTTGGCCTTTGTGTATCACCCATACTCTTGGTGTTGTGTCACATGCCTGACTATCACCCAAATAATTTTTGGTCTTCCTATAGATTTTTTTTTTCCTTTTGTTGCTTCTCCCCTGACCAATGTCGCATCATGCTTAGTTATTGGGGATTTTAGTTGTGTCCTAGTTCCAATTCCCTTTTCCGTATTCCTTTCACCAGTCAGCCCATTTATTATTGTAGGTGTATTGTTCAGGTACACATTTCCAGACTGCATGTTTATGTATAATTCCCTTTTGTATGGCCAGACTGGTTTCCAAGAATTTTCCTTAGGCCTGCTTCAATGTTTTCCAGCCTGACTGGTTCACTGACTCAATATTATAGAAAGACAAGTTTTCCATATTAATAGGAGATATCTTACGTTTACCCTTTTGAACATGACGAATTTTCAATGTCTATTTTTTAATGTGGTTTTTACCCTTTTGTTCCTGCTGCTTTAATTTTTGGTGGGATCAGATGTGTTCTAATCATGCAAATATCAGGACCCTCTAGTTCTTGTCTTTTGTTTGCATATTTGACTATTAGCCTGTGAATGCATATTGCACCTGATGTGAAAGTTTTCTACATGCCCATGATAATTTGTACCATGTGATTTCTCTATTGAGATGTTCTGGATAAGGAATTTAGGAACACCTAGATGTAATCATTCCGAAAAAAAAATGTGTTTGCCCCGTTAGACAATGCCACCATATGTGAAGACATCCATTTAGATAGAATTCTCGTGTAGTTATCTACCTTTAGATGATGGAGGCTCTCACACGGAAACCAAATTGAAAAGATTAGAGACACTGTTTTGCCTACTGTCTTTATATTTGTATTGCTTTTTGAGAATGACAGTATATTCTAGACCAAAATTGTCCCATGGCGTGTGGCCACTCCTTTGAAACTCACAGACCACCTGTTTGCAGTCCCCTTGTTATACAATGAACTGTTTAAAGCATCGTACTTGCTTCATCAGAAGGCGTTCAACATCAGAAAAGAAGGAGGAGCTGGTTTTGCCACAGAACCAGAATTTCAGTGCACAAGAGCGCCTGTCATGTGCTGGTAACCTCTGACAGTGTGCAGTCCCTTGAGCCCCTTGGCCTGAGTTTTTGGCCACACACACCCCCTCTTTTCCTTTGCTCCAATGGAAGTGCAGTGCACCGGCGGATCCAAGATTGACAAAAGGCACTAATTCTAGGGCCCATGAAAGAGCAGCCTGAGCGTCCTCTGACACCGAATGATGAGTGTTGGATCCTGAGAATGGTCCCGGGTCTGCACAAGATGATCTGTGCCCATGACCAATGAAGAGCATATTATTTGTAGTGTCTGCAGCAGAGGAAAGACACAGGTGCACTGCCTTGAGACATTGAGACTCTCGAGTGAGCTGTGGGTGTTTGCCAGGAGGGCACTCCAACTAAGCAGTACTTTTCCCATGTAAGGCTTGAATGAAGAGGCCCATGCAAAAGAAAACAACAGAAGAAGATTTGATGGACAATAGAAGCCTGCCAGAGAGGCTTTTTGAACGGACTCTGGGAATAGGTGGTTTCACAAGAGGTTTCCGTGTGATTGTATAGAGTAGGTGTTAAGGAGACTGATTGTTTTGCTGGCATTGTTTTAAAGTACTATTCTGTTTAGTAAAAGCAGAATAAAGTCCATTTGTCTGTGGAAAGAGTATTTTCACCTCAGAGCATTGATGAGGGTCACCACTGTTTCACCTGAACATATAAAATGCATAGGTGCCCTAAAGGTGTTACTAGATAATTTTAGGACTTGTTTTCTGCTTAGGGTTGTGAAAAATTATTATTTCATTTGCAGTAGTGGTCACTACTTTCTCCCGTTGTCTATATGTTTTTAATAACGAGTTTTCTAGTGTTTTTTAAACATGACGTTGTCATTTATGGGTGGGATCGTTTTTCTCTACTCAATTGACTTCTGCACCCGCTTCCCAACCTATGTCTTTTCCTACTACTGCTTCTTTGTACTCTTTTCACCCTTTTTCTGAACATGGGCAGGTTAAAAGATCAGAATTCGTAAGCAATTCTTTTGTACAGCTTCTGCATCAACATTAGTTGATAGTGAACATCACTAATTATTGGGTGTGTGATCTTATGCCGCCTGCTACAGACAGAGGTATTCCTTATTTTGTCCCGCCATATGTGGCCTTTGTGCTACTACATGTGTAAGGAAACATGTATCAGAAGACAAGCTAAGTAATAGGATGATGCTACAGCAACATCTCCATGACTTCATGAATATTGACCCAGACTCGGATTGATGAGAGTATAGTTATTGCCTATGTAAGGGCAAAAGGAGGGTCTGTCGTACTTTAAAATTTGGGACCGCGTAGGAGGCAGGGCCCTACCCCTGTCTATCCCGGTATTAGCGAACCGCGAATGGTCAATGCGGTATGTACAAGTGCGTTGTGTAACGTTTTAGCTATGAATGCATTATGTATACGACATTATACATTGACTCCGTGGGTTCCATCCGGTGGCCATCTTATAGTTGCCCTCACATAGGCTACACTTTAAGAACAAATACAGGCCTCTAGAACACATGCGCCTTCCTTTGACTTCTCTGTGACCTGTGCAAACTGACTCCACTGCCCGAGGTCAGCCCTGTCCAGCCGGTTCCTTTTACTGCGGCCAAATGGGATTAGCATCAGGGCCCGAGGCATCATAAATTCCTTCTTCCCACACGAACCCTGACTAATCTCTTTCACACCTGACTCTTTCTGCTTTATGGCTTGTTTTACAAACAGGAGGTGCCCGTGTTTATTGGGGCCTGCTGATATCTGATGAGGGATCTGAGCCTCGTTGGGTAAATAATTGCGGGCTGGCTGAACTTAAATGTGGGATTGTAGTCATGACTCTGCTTGTTCTTTGAAGTAAAATATGTGAATGACCAACTGCAAGAGAAGGGCGGTGTTGCCCAGAGCGTAATATTCTGTATAAAACAGAAGACTGGTTTTTGTTCTGGAGACTGCCTCATTCAGTTGCTAAGGCTTCTGTGTGACGTAGTCTCACTCATTTGAGTTTAATAAAGATGTCTTTTCATATTTCAGCTTCTTTGCCAAGTTCTTTGTTATATCACCATGAGAGTGGAATTTTATAATACTACGCCAACATGGAAAACGAAGTCATAGGGTGCTACCCCTTGCACCGCTGGTGTCTTAAAATCCCCGGTACTTCATTCTCCATAGGCATTCCAACTTCGTGCAACCATTTCTTTTTTTCACAAGTTCAGTAGTGAACCAGCATGCAGAGTGTAGGTGTCTGGCGGTCTTCATATTTGCTAATGGGGAAGCTTTGGAGTCAGCTATGGTGAGCAAGTCGTTCACTGTAACCTCATCTAGTAAGTATTATGTTGCCCATACGTGTATCATTGGTTGCGTCAAGGAGGGAAGTGTCCATTTTGTTCCATGCACAGTTCTCATGGGTAGGCTCCATTTTCCCTGTGTTTCATTGGAGAATGAAAAAGTGAGATGTTGCCCTTTATTCATAAGTTGAAGTCCCCCATTTGTATAGCTCCTGATTTGTTTAGGCCATTAGTGGAGTTGTGTTCAGATGTCATTGTAACTGTGGGGTTAGTAATATGTATAGCACTAGGTATTTAAAACTTGTTGTATGGATCTGTAGTTTAGGTTCCTATTTCAACACTCCAGTTGTTTGTTACCAGGACTGATGTATTCCAACTGACTACCAGGCCAGCTGCATCCTCACAAAACTTCAATATTTTCATGATGCTGAAAAGGTCCCATATTTGAGAGAACCATGTCATCAGTTTGCATTGAGATACATTCTTCTGTCCGCCCAACCCAGGGAAAACCCTCTATTAATAATCTTTTCTAATTCATTCATCTAGGGTTTCAAACTCAAAGGGGAGTGGAGAGAGGGGGCACACTTGTCTCATGCCCTGTTCGATTGGAAAGGATTATGCGCCCTAGCATGAAACATTTTGGTCTCAATGTACCAAGGAGGTTATCACCTTAGCCAACTAGTTTACCAAAGTTTTAGCAGGATGTTCGTTTCTATGTTGATTATCGATATAGGGCAGTATGATGCACAAAGCTTAGGAGGTTTCCCTAGTTTTGGAACAACAAATATTGTGGCCCAAGCTAAGGCATTTGGCAGAAGGCAATATTAAGTTGCTTCCTCAAACATGGATTGTAGGTGAGGGAATTAATTGATAAGAATTTTGGTAGAATTCTATTGGTAATCTGTTATACCCATCTCTTTAACAGATCACGTGTCTGTGACAGCTTCCCTCCTTTCCTCCACCATAATGGATTCATCCAATTTAACAGGATCTGAGAATTGTAAAATTGTAAAAATTTAACTAGAAGATCTGTGATCAATAAATTGCTTGGCTCGCCGTGAACAGTGAACATTTTGCAAATAAGGATTTGTGACACATTATGGTAATATCAGCTATACTTTTAGCATCATAGGTCAGGTAACCCCAGGGCTTAATTTAAGCCAGTGGTTTCTGGTGTTCGGCATGGCACCTAATTGTAGACACTGGCACTTATGACAGCTGTCACCTGGTGGCGCTGTTTGTATAATTTAGAGACAGGCAGAACAGCAAGGGTTTATTAATTTAATATGCATTAAAAACAACGAATACCTGCCACCCAAGCTATTTTTATAGCTTTGTGGACTTGGAATAGTCTGAATTATCACACTTATAACATTATGTTGGTTAGTAGCTGCGTCAGTTCTCTCATTGGCAACGCAGGCAGTGGCAATGGGTGGTGCAAGTTGCAGAGGCCTCCTGATTAGAGGCCTGGCACTTATTGTTTTACAAATTAAGCACTGGGTAACCCTCATTATCTTTAATCGTAGGAATCACTCTGGTCATCATCTTGTTAATGGCCAACAAGTATATGAGCGAACCCACTAATTTCCTAACATATATTCTGATTTGCGCCAGCGTAATAATCATAATTTTGGTAATGAAGTTTACAGATAATTATACTAAAATACTAAGTTGAGTAACAAGACGATTGTTTGGGGAGAAATCATAACATAAAACGTAGGAAAACAACTCAGTAGTAACCTGAGCAGCATCTTCCTAGCAAGCAGTTCCTTTGATGTGAGTGGTCCACAAACCTTTCAGGTAGATTTATGACCCGAGCAAGACATTTGGGTAATTTTTTGGAACTTTACATTACAAATCTAAACGTAGGAGGCAATATTTTGAATGTGAGCAAATATGAAATCAACTCAAAGTTACATTTGTGTGTTGAAGTTTTACCAAAATAGACTGTTCAGGAAATTTGTTGAGCGGAAAACACATTTTAATTTTTGTTTTAAACAGGAAGGCACTACCATAGAGACTACCATAGCGACTGGAAGTCTATCTTACATGCAGTTAATCAATCAAACAGGATTTATAAAGTGCTACTAATCACCTGTGAGGGAATCCTGGAGTTGAGATACATGCTGCTTGGGTGGTATCAGTTGAAAAGCTAGGTCTTGATACTTTCCCTAAATTCCTGAAGAGAGGCTGAGGTCCAGAGGTGGAGGGGGCAGCTGTTTGAGGACTTCATGGTGAGGTAGTAGAAGGAGCATCCTCCACTATTGCTACCGTGGCTGCTGGGGGTGTGAGCGACGTAGAGGGAGGCCGAGCGCAGGTGTATGGAGGGTTGTTGGAATCTCAGGCGGTGTTTGATGTATGCTGGTCCTTAGGATAGGATAGGATATATGTTTGTATAGCACTCAAATGCCGCGGCGTCTTGGCGCTGTTGTGTATGGAAGTGGTACAGCCTATGTACAGGAGCTAGATTGAGGTAAACAGCCAAGTTTTCAGATCTTTCCTATTGCCGATTTGACTGAAATCTCATGTCTGTTGGCATTTTGTTCCATAACTTTGCTGCACAGTTTGAAAAGGTTCTAACACCCCATCTCACTTGCCTAATCCTATCAATTTGGAGAAGGCCTTGAGTACTGGATCTTAGGGCGCGACCAGGGGTATAGGGCATAAACACTTTTGGGATGTCCTCAGCCCCTCACCCGAACAATGCTTTATGAACCAGGCATAGAGCCTTGAATTCTACACACTGCTGCACAGGGAGCCAATGCAGTGCTCTGATTCCTGCAGAGGTTGATTGACCTTTAGGTATATTTAAGAGCAGCCTTGCAGCAGCATTCTGTAATGACTAAGGCTTAATCATCTGGGTTTTGTCAATCCCCAACAGCAGAGCATTCCAATAATCAAGTTTAGATAATAAGAGAGCCACCACCACTGACTTTTGTAATTCCTGCGCAATGAAAGGGAATATCTTTCTCAAAGTTATTATTAGAAAGAAGCAGGAAGAAGTGAGACTTTTTACCTGAGCGGAGAAGTTTAGCTGGCTATCAATGATGACTCCGAGGTTTCTGACCTTGGGCACAGGGCTGGGGCATTCCTCCGCTCTTCCCGGCCACCAGGAGTCGTTCCACAGGGATCGCCCCTGACCAAACTCAATACCCTCCATCTTGTCTGTGTTAATTTTCAGGAAGCTATGGTTCATCCAGGTCATGATCTCAGTAAGGCACGCATGGAACCTAACAGCTGTATCTTCAGTTTGTTTGGCTATCGAGATTATA
This sequence comes from Triturus cristatus, assembly GCF_964204655.1. NCBI lineage: Eukaryota > Metazoa > Chordata > Amphibia > Caudata > Salamandridae > Triturus > Triturus cristatus. The sequence goes on along the minus strand of NC_140588.1, from coordinate 849,855,104 downwards.
AACTGAGAATCATCTGCATAAGATACCAGGGTGAAACCATGCTTCCTGATGAGTCTGGCCAGGGGAATGACATAGATGTTAAACATTGTCAGTGATAGGGCTGATCCCTGTGGAACTCCACATAGAAGATGGAAACTGTCGGACTGCATGCCATCCCAGTACAAGCTTTGATCCCTACCCTCCAAAAACTATGAGAGGAGGGTCAGAGCCGAACACTCGATCCCCACTTCCTGGAGCCGTTGCACTAACACCGTGTGATTCACGGTGTCGAAAACTGCTGACAAATCTAATAGTAGCTCTACCCCCTCTATCAACTATTCTGCGGATCTCCTCAGTTGCTACAATCAGAGCAGATTCAGTAGAGTGGTATGACCGAAAGCCATGCTGAGTAGAATCCAGCAGGTTGTTGGTGTCCAGGTACTCAGTCAGCACCTTATTCACCGACTTCTCCAAGATTTTAGATGCTATGGGTAATCCAGCAATCGGGCGATAGTTCTTGGGCTCCGAGGGATCTAGGGTGGATTTTTTCAGGACTGGCCCAATCATTGCTTTTTTCCAACAAACTGCGTAGCTGCCTGATTCCAACACTTGATTGACTAGAGGAGTCAATTCATCTCCAATTCTCCTAGCAGCCAGATGCATAATCACAGGGGGACAAGGGTCTTTGGGTGAACCAGATTTTATAGAAACAAGAAGTTTACATACCTCCTCGTTTTTTAATTGCTGGAAAACTTGCTAATCTCAAGTGTATTGCTCCAGCCTCATCCAATGGTTGATGTGGCTTGTCTGGACCCGTTAGAGTATTCAAAAGGTCATCATAAATTACTTGGACCTTATTATGAAAATATATGGCCAGTTTATTGCACATAGATTGGTCTGGTTGGAAGACATTTACCTGTTGAGAGAGCAGTGTGACAGTTTTTAAAAATTCCTTAGTGGAATTACCGGATTCCTCGATCTTGGTTGTGTAAAATAATCTTTTTGCGGCAGTGATTGCGTCCTTATACTGTTGGAGGGAAAGATTGTATGTTGTTTTCTTATCTTTACTATAATCTTGTCTCCAAAGATGTTCCACTCTCCTGCAGTTTACTTTAGACCTATCAGCTCAGAGCTGTACCAAAATGACGAGGGCTTTAGTCTCCTGACCGTCACCAATTTTTCAGGTGCCACACGATCAGCCACTGTCAAGAGCCATTCATTAAACACAGATACTGCCTTATTATTGTCCTTAGCCAGTGAAAGAGGGAGTTGGCCAAGGACCATTTCTAGGTTGTTGGCTTGTACTTTGTTCCAGCGTCTAGTTTTTACCTTCACTGCTTTAGTTTGAGTTTGTTAAATCGGCTGAATGACCCTGATGTTAAAATAGACAGCTTTATGGTCTGACCATGGGAAGGCTGTTACTCTGGTCAGATTAATATCTGCATTATTAGAAAAAATACCATCTAGAGTATGACCTGCCTGATAGGTGCATTCATTAACTAGATGGCTAAGGCCAAAGGCTGCTAGGTTGTCTAGTAGTCTACCTGTATCTAAGTTGTTTGTTAATTCCAGGTGATAATTAAAATCACCGAGAATTGTGAGGGGGTGGGAGTCTGTATAAGACTCCAAATGCGTCATTAGTGCCTGTGAAAAAGCGGCCCTAGGTCCAGGTGGGCGATAAATCAAAAATCCCTGAAAATTAAAAAGGTTATTAGATTTTATGGTAAAATACAGCGCCTCCGCTGGTAGGTCCGAGATAGCGTCCACACATACCTTTAAAAAATCTCAGTGTATTATAGCTATACCCCCTCCTCTGCCTTCTTCCCTGTCTTGTGAGGTGACTACATAGCCCTTTGGTAGCACGATGTTCCAATCTGGACCAGAGGCGTTATCTGTCTAGGTCTGTAGGTCTCTGTCCAAAAGACTATATCAGGTGTTGTATTTTGGATCAGGTCCTCAATCTAATATTTATGTTTCCCTACGGACTGAACATTCAGCAGAACGCATTGCATATGCTGTTCCTGAGCTGGCTTAGGGACCCTATTTAGATCTTGCGTGGGGGAATTAATAAGAGTATCTCCCGTATCCCTATCCTTCGGGGCTTCAAACATCCCAGCATTCATATCTCCTCCCCTCCTCCCAGCTTGATCAAGACTGTTAACAGTACTTTGACTCGGCCGATATGAGCATTTTAGGCAAGATAGCTCACCTGTGATCTTATCCTGCAGAGACATATCATGTAATCTGCAAGAGCCCGTGTCCAGATCCAACAACTGCTGTCTACTATAAAATCGAGATTTGAAACGGCCTGGGGTTCTGGTGCTGGTCGCGCTCCGGGCGCTGACGGGCGCAGACGGGCTTGCCTTTGGCGCTCCCCCTGCGTGCCCGCTGCGCACGCCGCTGCGCGGTCGCCCCAGTGCGATGTAAATAGTGTCTGATAGTAACAACTAGCATGTCAACCCTGGTGCAATGTGGACCTGTCTAACATCCGGGTACCGCAAGGGTCATGCGGGAAGTACAGCAAATGCAAAAAATGCGAGGTCAGAGCAGCAAGGTAATTATTTTCAAAACCAATTCTATCAAAGTTTAAAAATTAGTCCTAACAGAAAGTTAGACCAAGTTTCTGATTAATTTGTGCAAACACGCAAAATGACTAGCAGCAAGTCCGAGCGGTTGTGTCCTTGATTGTGCAGGGCTTTGTAGGCATGGGTCAGGATCTTACAATAACATCTCTGCGGACGGGGAGCCTGTGGAGATTCTTAAGGTGTGGGGTGATGTTGGTCCATTTGGGGAAGTCGAGGATAAGTCTGGCCACAGAGTTCTGTATGGTATGCAGTTTCTTTAGATGGTGAATGGTAATTCCTGCGTAGATTGCGTTGCCATAGTCCAAGTGGCCATTGACAAGGGCTTGAGTGATGGTACTTCTGTTGCTGATTGGGATCCATTTAAAGATCTGACAGAGCAAGTGAAGATTGATGAAACAGGTGGAGGAGGCTGTGTTGATCTGGTTCTTCATGGTGGGTTTGCTGTCCAAGATGATGCATTGGTGTGTAAGAGTGGGTGAGGGTCCTAGTTCAGCAGGTTACTAGGAGTCATTCTATGAGGAAGTATAGTTAAAGAAGATCATTACTTCTGTTTTTGCAGTGTTGAGGCAGTTGTTTTGCATCCAGTCAGTCATTCTGATCATGCACAAGCAGAAGTTGACACTCGTGGTGGATGGGTCTTCAGATAGAGAGAGGATGAGCTAGGTGTCATCTGCAAATGACATGATGATCAGTCCATGAGTTCTCATGATGTTGGTCGGGGGCATCATGTACATGTTTAACAGAGTAGGGATGAGCCTTGTGGGGCACCGCAGATGATGTTCTTGTGTTCCGAGGTGGAAGGGACTGGGGAGAGGATGTGATCCAATGGGTAGGGCGGTCGAACTCAAATCTAGGGAACCGGGTTTGAGTCGAGGCAATTACGCTCAACATCCTGTGATTAAGGGCATATCGCTTAATCTCCCGTGCCCAACAAAAATGAATGTGTCCTTGTGTAACGCAACTGGTGCTCATGTAAAGCGCTCTGATATCTGATACCTTCAGGTCAAGTTTGCGCTATATAAAACTTAGAAAAAGAAAAGGTGATTATTGGACTCTGTGGGTTCTTTGGTGAGGAAGGATGCGATCCATTTGAGGGAGTCCTCTTGGATTCCAATCTGATGAAGCCTTTTGATTTGGTTGTAGTGGCACAACGTAGCGAAGGCTTATGAGACATCAAAGAGGATAATGGTAGCTGTTTTTCCCTTGTCTAAGAGGCCTCTGATGTTGTTGGTGGCTGCAATGAGAGCAATGTTGGTGTTGTGATTATATGGAATCTGGAATGGGTTCAGCAGGTTGCTGTCCTCCAGGATTTCTGTGAGTTGGAGGCTGATGGCCTTTTTGAGGACTTTGGCAGGGAAGGTGAACAGGGAGATGGGCCAGTAGTTCTTGAGCTCATTGTGGTTGTCAGACATTCATGAGGAGGGGTTTGACCACCACATTTCCAATCTTCTGGGAAGGTGGCAGAGGTGATGGATGTGTTGAAGATGGTGGTGAGCTTGTTGCTAATAGTCCTGTTTTCAAAGTAAAACATGTAGGGACAGGGGTCCATGGGTGCTCCTGAGTTGACGGATTGCATGATGGGTGTCATGCTCTGTGTGGTGAGCTGATCCCAAGCAGTGATCCATTGCTTGGAGTTGGTGTTTGTTGGAGCAAGAAAGATGAGGATGCTGAAGACTGCAGGTTGGGTTTAAAAGTGTTTATGGATGGTGGAGATCTTCTTGTGGAAGAAGTCCGCAAGGGTGTCATAGAGTTGTTGGGAAGTAGTGGTGATGTTTTTGGTTGCTGAGGGGTGGCAAATGATTTGAAGATGCTGAAGAGTTCTTTGCTGTGGTTGTGATTGGTGTAGATGCAGTTAGCTAGGGCATTCTTTGTTGTCACTTTCAGGAGTCAGTGGTATTGGTTGAGCGATGTCTTGAAGGTGGTGTGGGCTTTGGGCTCCTTGCTGGTGTGCCATTTCCTTTCTAGTTGCTTGCAGTTGCATTTGGTGGTTCTCAGTTCTGATATGTACCAGCTGGAATGTTTGGTGGATATATTGAGCTTGGTGGGTTTGATGGGGGCGACTGTTGGAGTAATCTGTGATCTAGGCACTGGAGTTCTTGACAGCCTGTTCAAGGTTTGTTGTGATGTCAGGGTGGAGGTGTTGAGGGTGTCAGTCCATAGACTTTCGAATAGTTTGCTCCACCTGCAGTGTGGGGTGCTGAGCAGATAAGTAGTGGCGCTGGGAGATTCCTGTGATGGTGAAGGGTGCGATTAAGTGATCTGTCCAGGTGAGCTCTGTGACATGGCTGTATTTAATTCTGTTGCTGGCTGTGAAGATACGGTAGAGTGTGTGCCCTGCATTTTCATCCTTTTGTGGAAGTTGGCTGTGTTTACATCATTGGCGTCCTCAAGTTTAAAATTGATGTTTCGAAGAAAGATGTAGAGTTTGGTGATGATGACTTGTGGTAAAATGAATGAATTGGGGATGGGGTCGCAGAAGCTGGGATGTGGTCCTGGATCTCTGCAGGTTAGGGTGTCTATGATGGTGGTTTAGCATTCTGTTTTGAGTTGGAAGTTGAGGGGTTCCTGATTGGGATGGTGTCGCCTGTGGTGGCGGTGAAGTGGATGATTTATTTGTGGATGATGACAATTCTACCTCCATGTTTGTTGATGCGGTCCCTGTGTGCTATCTTGTAGCCATTAGACGTGGCTGTGGCAATGCTGGGATTTAACCAGTTCTCAGTGAGGAAGATGACATTGGGGGTGAGGGAGGTGATGGTGTCCTAGATCACAGTGGTGTGTTTGAAGTATGATTGGGTAGTGGAGTTATCTGAGTGAGTAGCTGCTGCTGATGGAAATTCCAGGATTCCTGGTGCTGGGCACGGTCCAGGTATGAACAGACGCAGATGGGCTTGCCTTTGGCACTGAGGACTCCATTAAGTAGCAACTTCTTCTTCCTTATACTTTTCCCTCTCATTTGTCAAGCCCTTGGTCATTTTAGATTTAGATTTTGAAGGGAAAGCATTACTTGTTTTTTATGGATTTAAATTTCAGAACTGAAGCATCACTGTCTGCCATCTCTACAACATCCACTCCCATTGAAATATTTATCTTTTGGGAAAAATCATGTAAGTTCAATGCAATACTTTGTAAGATGTTTGAGAAAGGGTAGAAAACGCTATTTTTGTTCCTTTCCTTTCCTTTTCTTTTTCATTTCATTTTGTTTGTTTGATGTCAAATGGCCTGGAGCAGCAGCACTTGTGGGACTAAGTTGTTGCTAAGGAACATTTATTATAAGTTATTGGAATGGTGGAGGCATTGTATTTTAAAGACATTACCTAATTTCCTTGTGCTTTTTTATGAATTTTGTACAGATTTGTTAAGCATTTTACTATGTTGTCTTTCTTCTTGGGGACGAGTCTGACCTGCTATAGGCCTTGTTTGTATTTTGTAATGTTTTTTTCACAATCTCACTTCTGAAGTGCAATATGTTTTAGTCAATTGAGGGGCTTGTTAATGACATTAATTAATGCAAAATATAGGTAATGTTTGTTTGCATGGGTTTGTGGCTGTGGCCGCAGTGGCTTCGGGTGTTCAGGCCCGTGTAGCTAGGCATGTTACTCTGTTTTAAGCCTTGTTCACAAAAATATGAGTGTTAGATCTGACAGCCTTAGGGTGGTCTGTTGCCTGTTGTTTGATTCCATGTTGCTGAATTCTTTTTGTTGGCCTTAGGCCTCTGAGCACGTTACCGAGCCAGCCAGTGCTAAGGTGCATGTGCTTCTCTCCTAAAGCAAGGTCTGATTGACCTATCCACAATTGTCATATTTAATTTATCTATTAGTCCCTAGTGGAGTGGGCTACCTGTGCCGATGGCCTGTAAATTAAATGTTACTAATCGGCCTGCAGCACTGATTGTGCCACACACACAAGTAGCCCTTTAAACATGTCTCAGGCCTGCCACTGCAGAAACTGCATGTGCAGTTTACAGTGCCATGTGCACACTTAAAATTTAAATCCCTTGCCAAGCCTTAAATTCCCCTTTTATTTCATATAAGTCACCCATAATTAGGCCTTAGGTAGCCCATAGTGCAGGGTGCTGTGTAATCAAAAGATAGGACATATACTATTAAATTCTGTATGTCTGGTAGTGGAAAAACCCACATTCATGTATCACTACTGTGAGGCATACCCTGCTTATTCTTTATTGCACTTGATAATGTATAATTCCTGATTGAGAAGGAGTAGATATGTCCTGTTTCATATCACTTGAATGGTAATGATGAATCCTCTTTACTGTTAAAGATGAATTTATCACTACCCTTTTAAAAATGCATGTTTATGCTCTTAGACAACCACACACAAAGGGAGGTTAGATATGACTGAGCGGTCATCCACAGCCTGATGAGTCATCCTTAGCAGAATGAGAAGGAGGAGCTGAGACACCTGAATAGGTTGTATCCTGTCCACACACAAAGGGCTGTATACCCCCCTGGTGGGAATCTAGAGACAGAACTGGGAGGGAAGACCTCTCCGCACTTCAAAGCCCCTCGTTGAAGTCACCTCCACTTCAAAGGCACAACTGGGTATAAGTACTGGGTTTCTGCCCCACATAATCTGGCACTACTGGACCTGTGAAGAACTCAACCAGGAGAAAAGACAGCTGTGCTGCTACCAGGAATGCCATTCTGCTGGACTGCTGCTCTGGAAGAACTGCTTTTCTGCTGTGTTGTACTGCTGCCTGCTAATATCTGCCCTGAGGAAGAAGGACTGGACCCATAGTGCTTGAACCAAGAGTGACCCCATGAGCATGCTGACTTGATCCTGTTCTAAGTCTCAGGGGCATCAAAGACTACTCATTAACCTGCAACAGCAGATGGACTTTGCTTGCTTCAAATCTTTCCCTGCCAAGCAGTGCCAATCCAGTCCTGGGATCTTTGATATGAGTATGAAGTGCTGCAACTTCTAAGAATCCACGCATCAACGACGTTGCACCAATTTGAACCGGCCCATCTACCTTGATGCCAATGCATCGGTGCTCCTGCAAGGACAATGGATATCGCATCTCCTACTGCACAGTGCATCAACTCCACAGGAAATGGACCAAAACGCAACGTGGAGACACCACATTTTTACAGTCAAAATGGACCCTTTTTTTGCAAAGTGTCTAGCAGTAGATATTGAACCCTAGCTCTGCCGACACCAGGGAAACCTAGCAAACCTATGCATTTTTGAAAACTAGACACCCAGTGAATCCAGGATGGGGTGACCTGTCGGGCTCTCACCAGGTTCTGTTACCCAGAACCTCTTGCAAATCTCAAATTTTGTCCCAAAAACACATTTTCCTCACATTTCTTTGGTGCAAAGTTCTGGAATCTGCGTGGATCCACTAAATTCCACCCACCCCGAATTCTCCAAAGTCTCTCAATGAAAACAATACCTCACTTGTGTGGGTAGGCCTAGTGCTCGTGACTGGAAACGGACCAAAATGCAACGTGGAGACACCACATTTTTACAAAACTGACCCTCTTTTTGCAAAGTGCCTAGCTGTAGATTTTGAACCCTAGCTCTGCTGGGAGCTAGGGTAACCTAGCAAACCTATACATTTTTTTAAATTAGACACCCAGGTGAATCCAGGATGGGGTGACTTGTCTGGCTCTCACTAGGTTGTGGTACCCAGAATCCCTTGTAAAATTTTGTAAAAAAACAAAAACACTTGTTCCTCACATTTCTGTGGGGAAACGTTCTGGAATCTGTGTGAATCCACTAAATTCCACCCACCCCATATTCCCCAAAGTCTCTTGATAAAAACGGTACCTCACGTGTGTGGGTAGGCCTAGTGCCTGCGAAAGGAAACGGCCCAAAACGCAATGTGAAGACACCACATTTTTACAGTCAAAACATACCCTTTTTTTGCAAAGTGCCTAGCTGTGAATTTTGAACACTGACACTCCCAGCACCTAAGGAAACCTAGAAAACCTATACATTTTTTAGGACTGTAAACCCTGGGATATCTAGGATGGGGTGACTTGTCTGGCTCTCACCACGTTCTGTTACCCAGACTCCATTCCCAACCTTAAATTTTATAAAAAAACAAAAAACAAATCCTCAAATTTCTGTTTTGGAAAGTTCTGGAATCTGCGTGGATCCCAAAAATTCCACCCATCCCGCATTTCCCAAAGTCTCTCAATAAAAACAGTACCTCACTTATGTGGGTAGGCCTAGTGCCCGCGACTGGAAACAGCCCAAAACGTAACATGGAGACACCACATCTTTAGAGTCAAAATCGACCTTTTTTTGTTGCAAAGTGCCTAGCTGTAGATCTTGAAACCTAGCTCTTCCAGCACCTAGGGAAACCTAGCAAACCTATACATTTCTGAAAACTAGACACCCGGGGTAGTCCAGGGAGGTATGGCTTGTATAGACCCCCCAACTTGTTCCTACCCAGAATCCTCTGCAAACCTCAAATTTTGCCAATAAAAAGCTCACTTTTTTTCTGAAATTTCTGTGTGGAAAAGCTGGGAGATCACCGGGCTGACACAATTTCCTACCACCCAGCATTCCCCCAGTTCACCTGATAAAAATGGCACCTCAATCGTGTGGGTGGCCCAAATACCCGGGACAAGCAAGGGCCCAAAACGTATTGAGGAGACATCAAAATTGCCTATCACAAAAAGACCTGGTTTTGCAAGGAGGGTCACCTGGGTTTTTGGCTCCGTGCTCGGCGTAGATCTAGGGAAACCTACCGAACCCACACATTTCTGAAAACTATACACCCGGGGAACTCCAGGGAGGTATGGTTCGTGTTGACCTCCCAAAGTTTTCCTATCCAAAATCCCCGACAAACCTCAAATTTTGCAGAGAAAATCACTTTTTTCTCAAATTACTGTGTGGGAAAGTTGTGAGATCACCGGGCTGACACAAATTTCCCACCACCAAGCATTCCCCAGTTCTCTTGATAAAAATGGTACCTTACTCATGTGGGTTGCCCAAGTACCCGCGACAGGCAAGGGCCTAAAATGTGTTGAGGAGACATCAAAATTGCTTATCACAAAAGATCTGGTTTGGCAAGGGGGCTCATCTGGGTTTTTGGCCCCGTGCTTGGCGGCCATTTCGGGAAACCTAAGAAACCCACACATTTCTAAAAACTAGACACACTGAGAAGTCCGGGGAGGTATGGCTTGTGTGGACCCCGATATGTTTTCCTATCCAGAATCCCCTGCAAACCCCACATTTTGCAGAAAAAAAATATTTTTTCCCCAAATTTCTGTTTGGGAAAAACGTGGGATCACAGGGCTGACACAAACTTCCTACCACCTAGCATTTCCCCAGGTCTCCCGATAAAAAAGGTACCTCACTTGTGTGGGTGGCCCAAGTACCCGTGACAGGCAAGGGCCCAAAATCTATTGAGGAGACACCAAAATTGCCTATCACAAAAAGACCTAGTTCCGCAGGGGGGGGGGGGGTCACCTAGGTTTTGGCCCCATGCTCGGCGGCCTCGGGGGACTCCAGGGAGGTATGGCTAGTGCTGACCTCCAAATGTTTTCTTATCTAGAATCCCCTACAAACCTCATATTTTGAGGAGAAAATCTTTTTTTTGTCAAATTACTGTGTGGGAAAGTTGGGAGATCACTGGGCTGACACAAATTTCCACCACCCAGCATTTCCCCCATTTCTCTTGATAAAAATGGTACCTCACTCATATGGAGGCCCAAGTACCCGCGACAGGCAAGGGCCCAAAATGTATTAAGGACACATCAAAATTGCTTATCACAAAAAGACCTGGTTTTGCAAGGAGGGTCACCTAGGTTTTTGGCCCCGTGCTCGGCAGCCATGTAGAGAAACCTACCAAACCCACACATTTCAGAAAACTAGACACCCCGGGAGTCTAGGGAGGTATTGCTTGCATGGACCCCCAAATGTTTTCCTACCCAGAATCCCCTGCAAACCTCAAATGTTGCAGAAAAGAAACCTATTTCTCAGATTTCTGTGTGAGAAAGTTCGGGGATCACTGGGCTGACACAAACTTCCTACCACTGAGTGTTCCCCCAGGTCTCCCAATAAAAATAATAACTCACTTGTGTGGGTGGCCCAAGTACCAGCGACAGGCAAGGGCCCAAAACCTATTAAGTAGACATCAAAATTGCCTATCACAAAAAGATCTGGTTTTGGAAGGGGGTCACCTAGGTTTTTGCCCCCATGTTCGGCGGCCATCTAGGGAAACCTAACAAATAATAATAATAATAATAATAAAGCCATTTCTAAAGCGCCTGGCTGCACTAAAAATAGTGTGTCCCCGCGCCGGAATGTTGCTATGACCCAAGAGGCGTAGAGTTAGAGAGAGCGGAGGAAGGTCCAGGGGAGAAGGAGGATTAGTTGGGTGGAAACAGGTGGGTTTTGAGTTTAGCACGGAATCTGGTTTCAGAGGGTTCCATACGGAGGTCAAGCGGTAGTTCATTCCAGTGCCTTGGGGCCAGGTACCTAAAAGAGCATCCTCCCATTCTGGCTCTGCGAATGCGGGGAGGTTTAAACAACATCGCTCCGGATGACCTTAGATTCCGGATGGGGCGATGGATGGTGAGGAGCTTTTGCAAGTATCTAGGACCTTTGCCATGGGCGATGCGGTGTGTGAAACATAGGGCTTTGCATTTAATGCGTTCCTTGATCGGAAGCCAGTGGAGCTTAGTTAGAGCATTCCTCCCAGATGCTCTACGGGGCAGGTTAAGCACCAGGCCACACATTTCTGAAAAACAGACACCCAGGGGAGTAGAGGGTGGTATGGCTTGCATGAACCCCCAATGTTTTCCTGCCCATAATCCCCTGCAAACCTCACATTTTGCAGACAATATCACAATCCCCCAGGAAACAAAAGGGGGGGCCCTCCGTGGTGTCGGCCATTGTACGTGCGCAGCACCAGGGAGGTAGTGCTTGCATTAGCCATTGGCCAACACAAGCACCAAAATGGTTAAACCTGCCTGCTATATGCCAATCTACCAGAGGGTGGGGACAGGTAAATTTATGGTGTGCATCTAACTTACCCTGACAAGGATTGTGGTTCCCGTTTGGACAGGGCTCATACATCTGCCAACTGGAAACCCAGTTTCTTTCATTAGTGATCAGTGGTGAGGATAGAACTTGTGTTTTTGTAGTGACATACAGTGACTTGGTGTATACTATTACTCCATATCTAGACCAATTTGATTAAACTCTACCTGATTGACACTCATTGGTTTTCCAAAATTTTCCCAATTCAATTTTGTGTCTGTGTGTCTGTAACCTCCCCTGCCAAGATGGAGTTTGAGCAGGCCAACCTAGAGAGCTACACTGGTGCCCAGCTCAAGGAATTCTGCCAAGGGAAGAGGTTTTTTAACCAAAGGAAGCACTAAAGAAGCAGAGCTCCATATAGCTTTGAGAGCATGGGCAGAAGCCCACCAGACCCACACAGACAATGAGGACGAAAGGTCAGGATCTGAGGAGAAGTTGGAACAAGACCTGTCTGAGGGTCTTGGTACGCAAGCTGTAGGGGAGGGGTGAAATGTCTTCCCAGGGTGGGAAGTCCATCCAGTTACAGGGAGCAGTGTGTCATCTGGAAACCTGTGCCCAGAGGAGCTGGAGGGTAGGAGGGAAAAATGATATGTAAAACAGGAGCTTGTCAAATTAAAATGGAGAAAGAACAAGCTCTGGAGGAAAAAAGGCTGTGCATAGTGGAGAAGAAAATGGCCCATGAACTAATCCTTAGGGAGTTGGACATTAGAGCCATAGATTTGGAGTCCAGCGGTAGTGGTGGCTACGTACCTGCAGTATTCACTGGAAAAGGGAAAGTCTGCATCCCAAAAGATTTGGTACCCAGTTTTGTTGTGGAGGATGGCATTGACAAATGGTTCTTTGCTTTGAGGTGGCAAGGTTCCTGAGGAGTTCTGTGGGGAGTCACTCCTGACACTACAGGTAGAAGATCACAGTACACCCCCATGAATTTCATACTTGTTAGTAAATTTGGATTGACCCCTGAGAGGTATAGATAGAGGTCCAGGCAGCGCAAGTCACAAACTCTCTACAAATACATATTAGACTTTATTGTCTATGCTAGCAAGGCACTGAAGGGCTTGGTGAGGAACTGCAAGGTTGATGATTATTCTGGGCTGTACAACTTGATTTTAAAGGAGCACATGCTAGATATTTGTTTTCCAGAGCTGAGCCGACACTTGGTTGATAGCAAGCTGACAGGCAGACATCTGGGTCAACACCAGAGTGTCCAAGATGGCATTTGGGGGGACTCCCAAAAGGGTGGTCAGGGTTCCCACCAATAGGAGGGAAGAGAAGAAGAAGGAGTTTTCTCAAGGCCTCCAATGAAGTTCACAGTGGAAAAGGTCTCATTTTGAATCTTGCCACCAGAAAAAGAGCTTCCCTAACAAGAGTCAGACAAAGAATCCCAAATGCTATGAGTGCTTCAAGTATGGGCATTACATGGGAAATCCCAAATGCCCAAAAAGAGCACAGCCTCCGCTGGGAGTAAGACATCAAGGGTGGCAAATATAGCGCATAGGGAGGAGTTTGTGCCTGTAAGTGGGGGTGGACTCAGTGAGGTTAACCTTGTGTCCATAGGTGACATTGAGATGGCTCCTAAAACTCATTTGTCTTCCAACACTGCAAAGTATAGGAAGTGAGCTACTATCAATTGGCACGGTGTTGAGGCTCTGAGGGACACAGGAGCCAGTATGACTATGGTCAGGAGTCAGCTAGTAGCCCCAGAGCAATATATACCCAATGCATTCTGACAACATATAGGGCCACAATCTAACAGCCCTTGTTCCATTTGAATGGGGGTGATCTTGGGTCTTTTCAAAGTTCCTGGCATGCCTGTGGACTACTTGTTAGGGAATTATCTTGTCCACACTACCTGGAAGGAAGTGTGTCTCAATTCACACCTTGAAATATTGGTGTTGCCTGAGTGAATAAGTGCTACCACCAGGTCCATGGTTACCCGGTAAGGGAGTCAGGAAGGTTTGGCGCCTGGAAGAATGGCCCAGAAAGGTGCCAAAAGAGGGAAGGGCATAGGGCATGGGGCATGGTAAACCAGCCCCTGAATGGCTCCCAGCAGAGGTGGATGGGGCGCCTGAGGAGGCTGACTTGAGCCCACTGAGGAGAACATTGCTTCCATTGGTGACCTGCTTGAACTTGCTGGATGACAAGTAGAGGGGGTCCCAACAGTTATTCATGGCACAAAGAGCTTGTCCAACCCTGGACAGCAAGATGCAACAGGCCGAATCCAAGCAACTGGTGATGCCTCTGGGATTCACCATATTTACTGGGAAGTACACCTCCTGTATAGTGAACCTAAGGCCCCTGTGCAAGGGGCAACAAGGGCACTGGTCATTCCCCACTGCTAGAGGGCCTTTCTAATGTAGCTGACTCATCTGACAGCCCTGGCCAACCTTACGCCCTTGGCTGTCATTGGCACCCCCTTTGAAAGGGTGAACATCAACATTGTAGGGCCAATGGATCCCAGACAGTCTCTGGCAAAAGGTTCATCCTGGTACTGATGGACCATGCCATAAGACATCCAGAGTCCATAACTCTGAGGACTGGAACTGCACCTGCAGTGGCTAAGGCATTAATGGGGATTTTTACCAAAGTGGGTTTCCCCAAGGAAGTGGTGTCTGACAGGGGCACCAACTTCATGTCTGCCTATGTGCAGTAAATGTGAAAGGAGCGTGGAGTTACTTCCAAGTTTTCCAACCCCTCCAATCGACAAAACAACGGGCTTGTTGACAGATTGAACAAGACCCAAAAAAGCAATATCAAGGACCTCCCTGAGGCCCTAAGACTTACATAGAAAATTATCTTGCAATGCCTTCTCTTTCCTTACAGGGAAACATTTGCTGTTCTCTGTGAGCACAGAAGAAATTGAGAGGTTAGCCTTTTTCACTCCTAACAATTTTTATTATTGTTTTGTATTTCCTGAAATATTTGGACGTGTTACTGATTGTAGTACAGCGCTATTGTTTTTTATAGCTTTTTTTTATTTGTGCCTACCTCCCTTTTCCCCCCAGGGATTGCCATGAGCCCTAAGTAGGGAGACCATCAATTATGTCATTGATGTATTCAAGTTTTGCCTGCCTCACATTAAGTCCCCATGGGCCCTAGAGAGGCAGCAGCAAATATTTAATTAATGTATTTGGAGCCCTCTGCTTCCCGTATAATCCAAATAGGCCCTTGAGGGGCACAAGTCAGTATTTTATTTATTTATTCAATTTTATTATCTGCCCCCTGCCGGCCATATGAATCCCAATGGGCCCTGGTGAGGCAACAAGATATATTATCCTATGTAATATCAAGCAAACAATGATTTACACATTGATGCACTACCATAAAGCATTGATGATGATGATGACTTTTATTACATTGGCTATGTTGCCAAGGTCCTACTGACTTAATGCTTTATTTTTATTGACTCCAGGATCATGAGATGTCACATGACACAAAATACTGAGAAAGGCAGAAAATCTGTGAGAAAGATGGCCCGAAATAATGAGGTTTCTGCGAAGAAGGTGACCAGTGAGGAGACAAATACATTTGTTGGCACCAGTAGCCTCAAGCCTCCTCATTTTTCTGGCAAATGTGACATACTTGCTGAACCCCCCTCTGGACAGGAAGAGGCTTGGATCAGGATCACAATGTATTAAACGGCACCATTTAAACATAAGCCCACACCTGTTAGTGTCACTGTGACTGCAGTCATGGAGTACAGTAACTCTGGATTAAAATTGACCAAGCAGCCAACAAAATCTTTTTGCTTAACGAAATTACACCAAATCTGGCAAAGAGGTAGTCCTCAGTTCAGACTCGTGCCTTTTGCATAAATGGTGTAAATCCGTTCAGTAGTTCAGTAGTTCCTGAGAAAATCAGACTTAAAAGTATAGCTATATCTATGGCCCCGGAGGATCCGCGCACCCTATGTACACCCTGAGCACACCGTCTGCGAACCGAGCGTGCAACCTCCCGATCACGCGCTGAATGCTAACCAGGAACTGTTGGCAGCCATTTTGTGCCTCAGTAGAGGCGAGGTTGATTAAGTAAGGGAAATTAGTGTGTGAGAGATGTAAAGGGGGCAGGGTAGAAATACTCTGACCCTCTAGTGTTGCTTAAGGGGTCCCAGAAGGATCCCCCGGGGCCCCCCTTTTTTTTTTTTTTTAAATGGCAAAATGCGTGCAGGGTGCGCAGATCCGTCCGGAAAAAAAACCCCGAAGCGCGGACTTCCACGCTTCCTTAATAACTAGCCCCTGGAGGGGGCCAAATTCTGTGGGCAAAATCTGTAAAAAATTAATGGGGGGCCCAGGGGGGCCCCGTGGACCGCTACCCCTGGGGATAGAAAATAGATAGGGTGGGGGGTCTGAACGGCCCCCCCAAGCCCTGGGGACCACCACCCTCCGGGGCTTTATTGTTTGAGGGAGGGGGGCTGCGTGGCCCCCTTCCTGGAGCCCTCGAGGGCCCTGGGGACCGCCACCCCCAGGGCCGGCTCCTACAGCCGCCATTGCACACAAACACATCAGCATCATCTCCTACGCCGACGACACTCAACTGATACTCTCCCTCACCAAAGACCCAGCCACAGCCAAAACCAACCTCCAGGAAGGAATGAAAGACGTCGCAGAATGGATGAAGCTCAGTCGCCTGAAGTTGAACTCAGACAAGACGGAGGTCCTCATCCTCGGACAATTCCCATTGGCCTGGGATGACTCCTGGTGGCCCACGGCGCTGGGCTCCGCACCTACATCCACAGACCACGCACGTAACCTAGGATTCATCCTGGACTCCTCCCTCACGATGACCAAGCAAGTCAACGCCGTCTCATCTTCTTGCTTCAACACCCTGCGCATGCTCTGAAAAATCTTCCGGTGGATCCCCACCGAAACCAGAAAAACCATCACCCAGGCCCTCATCAACAGCCGACTGGACTGCGAAAACACCCTATACGCAGGAACAACAGCCAAGCTTCAAAAACGACTTCAGCGCATAAAGTACGCCTCTGCACGACTCATCCTCGTCATTCCCCGCCACAGCCACATATCCGCCCACCTAAGAAACCTACACTGGCTCCGCGTCAGCAAGAGGATCATGTTCAGGCTCCTCACCCACGCACACAAAGCGCTCAATGACAAGGGCCCCGAATACCTCAACAGCCGCCTCTCGTTCTACACCCCCACCCGTCAACTCCGCTCCGCCAGCCTTGCCCTCGCCACCATCCCACGGATCCGCAGAACCACCACCGGAGGAAGATCATTCTCCTACCTGGTAGCCAAAACATGGAACTCCCTCCCCGCACACCTACGACTGACCCAGGACCATCTCACCTTCAGGAGACACCTCAAGACCTGGCTATTCGTGCAGTAGCGACACCCCCCTCCCTCCAGCACCTTGAGACCCTCACGGGTGAGTAGCGCGCTCTATAAATGTACTGATTGATTGATTGATTGATTGATTGATACAGTGTCCTGGGGTGCCCACCCCAGGACACTGTTGTTTGCTATGAGAGGGCGGGAGTCTCCCGCCTTCCCATAGCAAACTTTGTTTGGATTTTGAAAGAGAGAGCAGGGAAACCTGCTCTCTCTTTCAAAATCCAAACGATATTGCTTTTCCAAACAGGGAGCTGCATGTCAGCATCTCCCCGTGTGGAAAAACAATGCCGGCTCCCGAAGGACGCGGGGAGCCGGGTGGGACCGTGGGGCGTTGGGGTTCCCCCCCATGGTCCCCAAAGTTTTTTAATAAACCCTGGGGGATGGGGTCCCCGGGGATAATAAAAATTAGTGATAGGGGCTATTTTTTTTTTTACGGTAAAATTAGGAGTTGCGCATCCTAACGCGTTGGGTGCATGATTTCTCTCACGTAGGGTGCGCGGTTCCTAGCACGTTGGGTGCGCGAATCCAAGAAAAAACAACTGACATTTTTGGGAGATAAACATCAGGCTTAAGTGTTTTGTTCTTGAGTGGCTCTAAAAAGAGCCGTTGTGTTCATTGAGAGTTTTTGGTACTTATAAGTAAGAACCTATACAGAGTCTAAAGTTGTTGAGGAAGACTCTGTTTCCTTCATCAGTAAAGTCTACTCCATCTCTCCTATACACCTCTTGCATATGAAAGCGCATATTGTTATTGTAAATGGACCCCATTCTATAGCCTTGGAGAAAAGCAGAAACAGATTTATTCACATGTTTCCTAGCTTTCTCAATCTGTGGACAAAAATGATTGGACCAGTTCCATTTCTGCCATTGGCTTATGTTAGAATACACAAAGGCAGTTTTGGGAAAAAGTGAAATCAATTCTGCAAAGGTGTCCTTCATAAGCATTTCCAGACCTACCCCAGTCAAAGTGCCTAAGTCATTGCCACCACAGTGCACTATTATGAGGTCAGGGTGTTGGAGATGCATAAAGGATTTTACCAATGGCATCAATTGGTGCCACTTTAAGCCTCTCTGTCCAATCCATTTAATGTCTACATTTGGCAAACCTAGGTCTTTGTGAATGCCTTTGTTTTCTGCATACCTTTGTCTCCAGAAAATATAGCTGTGTCCCACAATCCACACTCTAAGCATCTTGAAGGGAGGTCTGGATGCACTCAGATGGTTTCTGTAAATGAAATGGCAGTTTGAAAAGTAAGATGTTTCTAAAATGGTGGCTAAGATACAGTTTTGAAAAAAGACAAGAAATCATTGGTTGACAACTAGGGGTGGGCGGAATTTGCGGAATTAACCTTCGCAAATTATCCCGAGAATGTTTAAAATTATCGCAAACAAGCAGAAATATCGCGAAGATGCGGAAGTTTTTTTCCGGCATGTTCGCGAGATTTTCTGCATGGTTGCGGGTCGCCAACTTACCCATGTGGTTGCTTGCGGGCGCGGCCATCTTGTTTTGAGTTGTTCTCGCGGTGCATGATCGCGAGAAGAAAGACGTGATCGCGCGACGCATGACGTCACTGCGGGCGCGAACTGTCGCGAGACAGCGCAAATGGCTAAAAACAATACAACATCTCATGGAGAACGCGACCGGATCATGAAAACTTGTCGGCGAACGCAGGGATTCAGGTAAGGCGATCGCGCGCGCGCGAGAATGTATCATTTTACAGCGCGAGCAAGAAACAAATTATCGCCAAGGTGCGGAAACCGGAATTTTTGACATTTTCGCGCTCTCCGCGGAACGCAAAAATGTCAAATTATCGCAATTTCCGCGAACGGAACGAAATTTTTGCCCAGGCCTATTGACAACCTTCTACACTGAAAACTAGGGTGTATGTTTCTGTTTTTTAAACACATGATTTTTATTGGTCAACAAAAACTGATTGAAAGTAACATTATATATGATAGGCTGATATGTTGAAAAGTCAAGCACACTTGCTGTTTTGATTAGCAACATTGTGTGCTGAACTTGTGACCTGTGTGCTCAGTTCATGTTCCATGACCTGTTTCTATGGTAACAGGCAGAAGGCAGATTGGAGGTAGGGTTCAAATTTATGTCATTTGGAAAGGGTTGAAATATTTAACCAATAGAAATGTGTGTTAGCTTTTGAATTAATGTGGGAAGGAATGTGATTTGATGTTTACATGTATATGTGTGCAAAATGAGAAGGAAACTTTGCCATTCTTTGGTTTTGCTGACAGGTGCACAGTGCAGAGATTCTGTATAAGAAAATCTGGTGTGTGACTGATAAACTTCTTAATCTACAAAACAACTTGAAAGGTGAGTTATTTAATTGTGAGGGGATGTATGTGGTCTATTTTGATTTTAATCAGACTAATGTATTTCTCCTGCTAAAGTGCAGGGAGTACTTATTTTTGTCTACAATCTTATTGACAGTGTGTGTGCATGTAGAAACCATACTGTGATAAGCATTTGTGTTTTTCATGTGTTGGCAGACAGATAACTGTGCTGTTTTTGTATTTTGGTAGAATTAGAAACCAGTCATTGTTTATGAATTTGCAAAATTAGTCATGTTTCTACACTAAAATGTAGTGCTCGTAGATTAAGAAATGTGTATTGGTATAGTGCAAGGGATAGTTTTGGTACTAATGTGTATTAGAAAATGTTCTGCAATGTGTGCAGTCATCTTACATCTTGTAGACTAGTAAATGTATTACGTACAAGGGATAGTTGGCTGTCTACACACTGTGAGTCTGTGTGTATTTGGGTAAGCATTGTGAGAGAAGCATTTGGTAACATCATGTATTTGCTTGCAGATAACTGTTTTAAAACCTGTCATGTTGTCAAGTTTTAGTAGCATCAGAAGCCAGTCTTTGCTTATGCATTGATAAAATGAGTCAGGCTTTGACAGTAAAGTGCACTAATGGAATATGTACATTGTATGCAGTCCCCTTACCCCTTCCAGAGTAGTGAATGAGTTTTGGAAAACTCCTAGGATAGTGTTGCTTGTCTAGAATCACACTGTGAGTCTGTGCATTTGGGTAAGGATTGTGAGAGAAGCATTTGGTAACATCGTGTATTTGCTGACAGATAACTGTTTTAAAACCTGTCATGATGTCAAGTTTTAGTAGCATTAGAAGCCAGTCATTGCTTATGCATTCATAAAATAAGTCAGGCTTTGACACTAAAGTACAGTACTGAAATATGTAGATTGTGTGCAGTCCCCTTACTCCTTCCAGAGTAGTGAATGTGTTTTGGTAAAGTCCAAGGGATAGTGTTGCTTGTCCAAAATCACACTGTGAGCCTGTGTGCATTTGGCCAACCATTGTGAGAGAAGCATTTGGTAACACCTTGTATTTGCTGACAGATAACTGTTTTAAAACCTGTCATGTCAAGTTTTCGAAGCATTAGAAGCCAGTCATTGCTTATGCATTCATAAAATGAGTCAGGCTTTGACACTAAAGTGCAGTACTGAAATATGTACATTGTATGCAGTCCCTTTACCCCTTCCAGAGTAGTGAATGAGTTTTGGAAAACTCCTAGGATAGTGTTGCTTGTCTAGAATCACACTGTGAGTCTGTGTGCATTTGGGTAAGGATTGTGAGAGAAGCATTTGGTAACATCGTGTATTTGCTGACAGATAACTGTTTTAAAACCTGTCATGTTGTCAAGTTTTAGTAGCATTAGAAGCCAGTCTTTGCTTATGCATTGATAAAATGAGTCAGGCTTTGACACTAAAGTGCAGTACTGAAATATGTAGGTTGTGTGCAGTTCCCTTACCCCTTCCACAGTAGTGAATGAGTTTTGGTAAACTCCTAGGGATAGTGTTGCTTGTCTAGAACCACACTGTGAGTCTGTGTGCATTTGGGTAAGCATTGTGAGAGAAGCATTTGGTAACATCATGTATTTGCTGACAGATACCTGTTTTAAAACCTGTCATGTTTTCAAGTTTCAGTAGCACTAGAAGCAAGCATTGCTTATGCATTCATAAAATAAGTCAGGCTTTGACACTAAAGTGCAGTTCTGAAATATGTAGATTGTATGCAGTCCTCTTACCCCTTCCAGAGTAGAGAATGAGTTTTGGTAAAGTCCAAGGTATAGTGTTGCTTGTGTACAATCACACTGTGAGTCTGTGTGCATTTGGGAACCATTGTGAGAGAAGCATTTGGGTATTTCATATCTTTGCATACACATAACTGCTTAAAAATCGTTCCTGTTCTCAAGTTTTGGTAGAATTAGAAGCTAGTCATTGCTTATGTATTCACCCAGGAACTCTCCTTGCAATACTGTAAACATTCAGTTAATAACCAAGTAGTAATGGAGTGAGGCAGGCCTTAGCACATGGATTGATTCAATCGCCTATACACTATGTATGCAGTCCTTTAACCATCTACACACTTGTCTTTCACACCTTAAATTCCCCAGTCAATATCCATACACTTCCAGGAAACACCCTGTCACTGCCCTTGTACTACTCTACTGATCCATTCAGCACCATGTACTAATCCATTCACTGCGCCAAAACCCAAACATTTATAAATTCACCCAGGCACTGTCCTTGCAGTACTCTAATCATTCAGTCAGTACCCAAGTACTCATTCAGTGACCAGGCCTTAGCACATGGACTGCTTCATACCCCTATCCACTATGCACGTAGTCCTCTAACCATTTACACACTTGCCTTTCATACCTGCAATTCCCCAATCATTATCCATACACTTCCAGCAAACATCCTGTCACTCCCCTTAAACTTCTCCAGTGACCCATTTAGCACCATGTACTAATCCATTTACTGCGCCAAAAGCCAAACACTTATAAATTCACCGAGGCACACTCCTTGTAGTTCTCTAATGATTCAGTCAGTACCCAGGTACTTATGTAGTGAACCCGGCTTTAGCACATGGACTACTTCAAATGTCTATCCACTATGCATGCAGGCCTCTAACCACCTACACAATTGTCTTTCACACCTTCATTTGCCCAGTCAGTATCTTTATACTCCACTAAACACCCTGTCACTCCCCTTGCACACCTCCAGTGACTCATTCAGCAGCATGTACTAATCTATTCACTGCGCCAAAACCCAAACACTTAAAAGATGTATCCAGGCACTCTCCTTGAAGTACTCTAATGATTCAGTCAGTACCCAGGTACTCATGCAGTGACCCACGCCTTCGCCCATGAAGTGCTTCAAACGTCTGTCCAGTAGGCATGCAGGCCTCTAGTCACCTACACAATTGTGTTTCACTTCTTCAATTAACTAGTCAGTATCTATAAACTCCAGTAAACACTCTTTTAGTCCACTTGCACACCTCTACTGACTCATCTGGCACTATGAAGTAATCTATTCACTACACCAAAACACAAAAACTTAAAAAGATTAAACCAGGCACTCTCCTTGCAGTAGTGTAATCATTCAGTCAGTACCCAGGTAATCATGCAGTGTCTGAGGTCTTAGCTCATGGACTGTTTAAACATCTATCCAGTTTGCATGCAGGCCTCTAGTTGCCTACACACTTGTCTTTGACTTCTTTAATTAACTAGTCAGTATCTATATACTTCAATAAACACCCTGTCACTCATCTTGCACTCCTCCAGTGACTGATCCAGTACCATGTACTAATCTATGCACTGCGCCAAAACCGAAAAACTTAAAAGTTTTACCCAGGCACTCTCCTAGCAGTAGTCTAATGATTCAGTCAGTTCCCAGGTACTCATGTAGTGAACCATGCATTACCACATGGACTGCTTCAAATGTCTATCCAGTATGCATGCAGGCTTCTAACCTACTATACACTTGTCTTTAACAGCTTGAATTCCCCAGTCAGTATCCATGTACTTCCAGCAAACACCCTGTCACTACCCTTGCACTCTTCCAGTGACTTATTCAGCACCATGTAGTAATGCATTCACTGCACCAAAACTGAAACACTTATAAATTCACCCAGGCGCGCTTCTTTCAATAGTCTAATCATTCAGTCAGTACCTAAGTACTAATGGAGTGAGGCAGGTCTTAGCACATGGATTGATTCAAACGTGTTTCCACTATGCATGGAGGCCTCTAAGTACCAACACAATTGTCTTTCAGACCTTCAATTTCCCAGTCAGTATCTATAAATTCCAATAAACACTCTGTCACTCCCCTTGCACACCTCCACTGACTCATTTGGCGCTAAATACTAACCTATTCACTGCGCCAAAACCCAAAAACTTAAAAAGATTCACCCAGTCACTCTGTTTGTAGTACTCTAATGATTCAGTCAGTACTCAGCTAGTTTTGCAGTGATCCAAGTGTTACTCCATGGACTGTTTCAAACGTCTATCCACTATGCATGCAGGTCTCTAGCCACCTACACACATGTCTTTCACACCTTCAATACCCCAGACAGTATTCATACAGTTCCCGCAAACACCCTGTCACTCCCCTTATACTTCTCCAGTGACTTATTCAGCACCATGTACTAATGTATTTACTGCGCCAAAAAACAAATACTTATAAATTCATCCTGGCACTCTCCTTGCAATACTCAAAACATTCAGTCAGTATCCAAGTACTATTGGACTGAGACAGGCCATAACATATGGATTGATTCAAACATGTATCCACTATGCATGTAGGTCTCTAATCACCTACAAACTTGTCTTTCACACCATCAATATCCCAGTCAGTATCCATACACTTCTAGCAAACACCCTGTCACTCACCCTTTGTCTCTCCTTATAGTACTGTAATCATTCAGTCAGTAAGCATGTAGTCTTTGAGTGAGGCAGGCTTTAGGGAATGAACTGCTTCAAAGTAGTATGCACTATGCATGTAGTGTTTTAACCATTGTCACACTTGTGCTTGAGGGCTATAGTTTCTTAGTCAGTATTTATATAAAATGTGTTTGTACAGTAATAGAAAAGTATACATTTTAAAGTTATTAATATACATTTATTTGTGATGATTTTTTACAGATACTGTTTTTCACCATTAAAATAGAGAAATCATGCCAGAAAAAAAAAGAAAAAGAAAAGAACAGAGAAAGGAGAGTTACTTGAAGGAAAATCAACCACATGTATTGAATGAACAACATAATGTGGCTAAAAAGAAAAAATCTTCTGGTAAGATCACAAAGCAATTTATTAAAAATGTTTGTAGGACCAAACGGAATGGACAAATTGCTGAAACCTATGAGAATGCTTCAACTAAAAAAAAATTCAAAATAATAGGAAAAGCAATAAAAGGAAATGGACAGTCAAAGGAGACAAAGGGCCATATGTAGGTAAATTTAATTCACCGATTCATAAATACCGATTTTTACTGAATCGGTATTTATGAATCGGTAAGTTATATGTAGGTAAACATTCGGTAATTATTACCGAATCGGTAAAAATCGGTATTCAAGAATCGGAATTTACCGAGTCGGTAAATACCGAAGTGTTAATTACCGAATCGGAAAATACCGAAGTGGTATTTACCGAATCGGTAAATACCGAATCGGTAGTTACCGAATCGGAAATTCAAAAACACATGACTGGATGAATCAGCCAATCCTGTGCAACCAAACCCCACCCAACCAGGAAGTGGCCACACCCAGGCAGGTGCACACAATCTACAGACTCTGGAGAGGCTGGGAGTGCAGAGGAGAGCCAGGGAGCCAGTGCCTGATTGTGAAGCTCAAACTCACAATGTCCAGCCAGGAGACACAGAGAGATGGAGGGGAAAGGAGGAGAAAGCAAAAATTTAGCCCTAAGGAACTGCAGGTACTAGTGGAGGAGGTGGTCAAGCAGCACCATAAGCTGTTTGGGAAGCAGTCCCTGCAAGTGCCTGAGTCGGAGAAGCGTAAAATCTGGCTGGGAATCCAGGCGCAGGTCAATGCAATTGGAGTGACCCCCAGGGACATAGAGGTGCTGAAAAAGCGCTGGTACGACCTACGGATCGTCACGAAGAGGAAGATGGGGGAACTGCAGAAAGAGGCCAGCCGCACAGGAGGTGGAAGGAACAGTGCACCTGCCCTTACAGAACTGGAGGAGCTGGTGGAGTCCACAATAGAGCCCGAGAGTGTCGTGGGGATTGGGGATGCAGACAGCTCTGCTAGAGCCACCACCCAACAAGGTAAGCCGCATGCACAGCAATGTTGCCCCCCCTACCCCTATCCCACATCCCCAATTGTGAAATGAGTATCCCACTCCAGTCCATGTGTTAGTGCATACTGGCAATGCATTATGGGAGATGTAGTCTGGGAAACCCCAACCATGAACTGAATAGCACAGAACAACAAGGCATGTTACACACATTAGCAAAAAGCAGGCAGAGGACAATGAGAGAGTGTTACAGAGATGTATTGTGATGCTTGCAATGCAGGGCTTCAGGTACACTGAGCTGATGTTGCATTTCTGTCCACAGATGATACATTGCGCAGGACTGCACATGAAACGGGAGAGAGGGCACACCGGCAAGACAGTTCAGGGAAGGCCAGCACAAGTTCTGCCCAGAGATCAGTACCACATGCAGCCTCACCACCACAGCCAGCATCACTACCACAGCCAGAATCACCACCACAGCCAGCATCACCACTCATGCTGGAGTCACCGGCATCATCACCGCCTGCATTGGTCAGGTCGAGGAGGCGTGCTGCTTCCAGGTTGCAAGTGTTGGAGTCCTCATCTGATGACTGCAGGGGGCCGGAGCCAACCACTGTGCCCCTGGATGGTAGCCATGCCACTGTGCCCTCCACCTCAGAGGGAGCACACACAGGTGGCAGACGTCGCCGCTGGTCTCGCGTGCAGAGTTCACCAGCACATGGTGAGAGCCATGGAGTGTTCTCGGGGCTCGAGGGCACCATGTTAAAGATACGGTAAGTGCAGTGGACAACCCAATATACCCTTGAGGGCTCGGGCAAATATGAATAAACAGGTAGAAAGGTGCCTTCAAGGGATTTGTTTGGTAAATAATTTGTATAATTTCAATTCTTAATTAAAGGTAGGGCAGTTATATACCTACACATTTATTAATTATCACTTTTTCAATACTTAAATCAGCTTAGTTTGTCAGAATCAGGATTGAATAAGGTGTGAGTGAATCATCACATATTAACCTGAATACAATAAAATCAATAAACCAAAAGGAGGAGAAACAAGCGGGTGTATATATAAAAATTGAATTTATATTTCTAGTTCAAAAAAGGGTACTTCAAATTACAACAATTAAATACAGTGAAAGGAAATATTTCAATATTTGATGCCTTCACTTTCAAATTGATCCAACACTTTTTCACAACAATATATAGCCATTTCTCTGGAAAACAGTGTGATTGTCGACGTTTCGGTCTTTAGGTTTTCTTTACCAAGACCATCCTCAGGACAATTTTATTTACAAGGTTGACCCCTGTAGGTTATTTAAATCTCAAAAGAGCCTCTGTGTGGCAAAACTACTCTTGTGTCTGTTTACCGACACCGTTAAACACTCAAGTGGTCGTGAAGATGTCAGCGAATTAATCTGGCTGTTCTGAAGGTTTGAGTCTTGCATGCACGTCTGGACGTCGAACCAACAGTTGCTGTTGGCACTCCAGCTGCGTTGGCCTCTGGCTGTGCTGACTCATCATCATTGTCCTCAAAATCAGTTAGTTCCACCTCTGTACCTCTCTTCGTGGCAAGGTTGTGCAGCATTGCACAAGTGGCAATGATCTTGCAGCAGATGATGGGGGTGTACTGGCGTGCGCCTCCACTTTTGTAGAGGCAGCGGAACCTGCTTTTCAATACTCCAAACGTGCGCTCCACCACGTTGCGTGTAGATTTGTGTGCCACATTATATCGTCTCTCACTCTGGGTTGATGGGTGTAGGTAGGGAGTGAGGATGAATGACCGCACGGCATATGCACTGTCGCCTAGGTGAGTATGAGAGAACCATCAGTCACATGCCTCAATACACAATGATTTGCACTAAGTATAATGGTGCGTCACTGTTACTTACCTAGCAGGTATCCTTCTCCAAATTCTCCCGCAAGCAGTCGTGTGTAGATCCCACTGTTCTGGAAGATGGAGTCGTGGGTGCTCCCAGGAAACTTAGCTACGATATCAGTGATGATGTTCCCTGCATCGCAGATTACCTGCACATTGATGGAGTGGGTGGACTTTCTGTTCCTGTAGATGTGCTCAGTGGCAGCTGGTGGGCAGATTGGAATGTGTGTGCCATCAATACAGCCTATGACATGTGGGAACTGTGCCATGTGATAAAAGTCTGTTTTGGTTTTCTGCAGTTCAGCCTGTGTGTTTGGGAAGCTGATGTAGTGGTGCATTCTCTGCATCATGGCATCCAGGAACTTCCTGAAGAAACGGGACAGGCAACTCTGGGATACACCGCCCACCGCAGCTATCACCCCCTGGTAACTGCCAGATGCAAGTAGATGTAGGCTGCAGAGAACCTGCACATGTGGTGGTATGGCATGCGCCCTTCTTGTTGGCTGGTCCAGGAGTGGGTGCAGGTCCCTTATCAGGTCCATGATGGTTTGTGGGTGTAGCCTGTACCTTTCATGTATCTCTGCCTCAGTCTGTTGGAAGAGTGTGATGCGCTGTCTGTAAATGCGTTCCTCCCATCTCCAAATCCTCAGACCTGCTGCCTGTAGATGTAGGCGCGTTGCAATGACATACAGAGCGGCCATGTTGTCGACGCTGTTGCATTTTGGGATTGCTTATATGCACTGTTGATGCTCACCACCTGCTTTCAATCTGTGTTAATTACGACTCTTAAATACCTAATTTCATGGATTTCTTAAATACCGAATTTACATACATCTCTTTTCTCGTTTTACCACTTCATATTTACCGATTCGGAAAATATGTATTCGGTAAATATGAATCGGTATTTTTGAATTCGGTAAATATGAATCGGTATTTACCGATTCATATTTACCGAAAACTTGTTTTTGGCCTCCTACATCTCACTTGACTGAATACCGGTCGGTAACGGGATATTCACCGAATTTCGGCCGTTACCGACCGGTATTTAGCTACCTACATATGGCCCAAAGTATGGTAAAAGAAGACAAAATCAGTATAAGGAAATACGATAAAAAATATTTTAGAAGAGAGTAGTACATAATTTGCTGAAAGATGTGAAGAAATATAAAAAAAGAGCTCTATTTTATAAAAAGAAGAAGCATATTGAAACCATTGTTGAAAAGGCTTTTGAAGTAAAAAGGAAACTATTCATTTTAGTATTAAACAGAATTCGATCACTAGATAAACCAATCCATTTAATGAAGGCCAAAAGTAGGAGGAAAAGAGTAATTAATAGAACAAATTTTGTGATGTTTTTTTGGGAGAATGGAAACACAGTTCCAGTTCAGAGCCTTTCTTTAATGAAGAGAGTTATTTACAGAGCAATAAATTATTGTATGCAGTTGACACCAAGCGCCGGGATACTCTTCGGAGTAGCCGTGCGCTTTAAAAGATCCGAATTAACATAACATAACATAACATAACATAACATAACATAACATAACATAACACCAGTGGTCGAGGTTATGAGGTTAGAGATGGTTGTCCAATTGACAAAGAGAAAATGGTTGAAAGAAATGCAGAAGAAGTGATAGCTGATGAAGTTCTAGGGAGACGTCCTAAACACCCTGTGTACACTTGGGATTGCAGTAGTATTTGTAGTGTACGCAAGAATCTATTGATAAATTATATCGTTTTACGAGCATATAGTAAAAAAGTGTTAAACAATAGAGTAAGGTGTTGCAAGGACTAGATCCTTGCAGAGTGAGAAAAAATACTGGTTTGCAAGGTCATTCTCTGACTTGTCTTTCTAGGAAAGTTTGCCAAAGTGTTTTTCACCATTTCAGGATGTTGGCAGTACATCTTACTCAAATGCGGAAGTTAGTGAGAAGATTGCATTATGCAAAAAGTCCAGCACTAAAGTTAAATGAGTTGAACAGTGCTCTTTTGCGTGGGTCAGTATCAGATGTGAAGAAGGTTTGTGATGATATTGAGTTTTGTTACTTTGGTCCTCAGCAAGAGAGTGCAGAAACTGACACATTAGTAGAACAAAATGTTGAATAGAATGTAGAACCCGTGATTACAAAAAATTATGAAGATCAAATCATAAAGTTTAAGGTAATTTCAGGTGAAAGACCAAATGTTTTTCTGTATTGTTGTCGGCGAAGTCACTATAAAAATCAGACTAGGAGTGTCAATCTGTTTTTAAAAAGTGAATAGAAGATAATGATATGTGGAAAGAATTTGCAACTTATTGTTGGTAGAGGATTGTTTTGATTTGGGATCTGAGCAGCGTATTTGCAAATATTGTTATAACAAATTAGATGAGAATAAAATGCCTGCTAGAGCTGTTCATAATAATCTAGAGTTGGTTGCTATTCCTCCAGAGCTTAAATACGTATGAGTCTATTCTCATTCAGTGTGTGCACCGGTTTCAGGCTATTGTTCGTATGGAGCCTAAAACAGGTAACTTACCTCCATCAGAGTTACAAAGAGGATTGAAAGGAAGAGTTGTGTATTTACCGTAGATTTAACCCCTTCGATGCTCATGACGGAACGGTTCCGTCATGAGCATCGGTTGGGCTGTGCTCATGACGGAACCGTTCCGTCATGAGGACAGCCCCTGGGGGAAGCGCTGGCTCTCCCCCCCTTGTGCCTCGATCTTGCCCCCCTTTACGGGGGTGGCAGCGGAAGAGCTTCCGCTGCCACCCCCGAGCCCCCCCGAGCCCCCCCACGCTTTCTGATGACGTCAGCGTGCACAGCGCGCGCCGGCGTCATCAGGAAGCGTTGGACGCGCTGGAATCCATTTCTTCCAGCGCGTCCAAGGCAGCAAGAGGTAGGTTCCCTTGTCCGGTGGGGGCCGCGGGGGTGATTTCTTTTGTATTGAGGCATCGGGGGAGAGGAAAGAGTATTTCCTCTCCCCCGATGTCTCAATACTGGGCATTCCTGCTCCACGATCGCGCACAGCGTCGCGATCGTGGAGTAGGGATGCCCCACTAGACACCAGGGATTTGTTTATTTGAGTTTGGGAAGCGACCCCTTAGGCAAGGGTCGCTTCCTGGGGGGCAAAATTTTTCGAAGTCTTTTCTGCCCCCCCTGGGGGCAGATCGGTTTGCTTTCTGCGCGTTTCTGCCCCCAGGGGGGGCAGAAAAGCACACTAGACACCAGGGATGTCGTTTATGCTATGTAGGAAGCGACCCCTTAGGCAAGGGTCGCTTCCTTGGGGGGCCCAATAATTCGAAGACTTTTCTGCCCCCCCTGGGGGCAGATCGGTCTTCTTTCTGCCCGTTTCTGCCCCCAGGGGGGGCAGAAAAGCCCACTAGACACCAGGGATATAAATATTATTGTAGGAAGCGACCCCTTGGGCAAGGGTCGCTTCCTTGGGCCCCTAAATTTTTTGAAGACTTTTCTGCCCCCTCTGGGGGCAGATCGGTTTTATTTTTTTGCCGTTTCTGCTCCCATTGGGGGCAGAAAAGCCCACTAGACACCAGGGAATTAGTTCAATTAGAAATAGAAGTGACCCCTCGCTTCCAGGGTGCAATTTGTTATATGTATTTGGCTCACCCGCCCCGGGACTGAGTAGCCTTTTTTTTCCTGCTGTTTTCTGCCCCACCTGGCACACAACCCGATTGACCATTTGGGTAGTGACATGGCATGTTATAATGTTTATTGTTATATTTTTTGTGATTTCCAATTGTAATGTTTTTTTTTGTTTACTTTTTTGTTCTAGGTGAAGGCTTTTCTTCTTCTCCCGTTGACGTTTTGGTACTGGTGGTTCTGCTGTTTGTGTAGTTTGGTAAGAGACTGTTTTTTTGTACAATGCAAATGTGTTTGATTTCTCTGCCTGTTTTTTATTTGCAAATGGTGTAATACTAGCAGTATGTTGGGTTTTTGAGTGTCAAAAACTTTTTGCATTGGTGCTCGATGTGTATTTTGTTGTCTTGTGAGTAATTTGTTTTTTTTTCTTCTTTCTAGTTTGATATCGTTGGTCTTTGCTGTGTCACTGCAGAGTTTGTTTCTGGTGAGTGCAGCTGTCTCTTGTAATTGGATTGTATAGTTTTTGAGTACATTGATCTTTGTGATAAAAGGTACACATTTCTTTACTTACTTGGTTTGCACATTGTTGGTTGAAGTGCCTGTGTTAGAGGAGGAGACTGATGTGCCGATAGTGCGGCAAGAGGCATCTGGGCTGCAGCCTGCGGCTGCAAGGCTTCCCGTTGGTGTAGTGCGGCAAGAGACATCTGGGCTGCAGGCTGGGGCTGCAAGGCTTCCCGTTGGTGTAGTGCGGCAAGAGGCATCTGGGCTGCAGGCTGGGGCTGCAAGTCTTCCCGTTGAAAGTGATGACCTCTGGGTTGCCCCTGGCATGGTGCAGCCGGAATTTCCAGAGTTTACTGGTGTTCCAGGGTCTAGAGTGAATACTGAGAACTTTTTGCCTGTAAATTTTTTTCAGTTGTTTATGGACGATGTGTTTTTGGCAGAGATTGTTGAGCAGACTAATTTGTATGCCGAACAGTTTTTGAGGGACAACAGTGCCAGTCTTAAGCCACACTCTAGAGCTACCCGGTGGACTCCCACAAATGTTGAAGAGATGAAGAAGTTCTTGGGTTTAACTTTTTTGATGGGCTTGCTAAGGAAGCCATCATTGGCTTCATATTGGTCTAGCAGTCCCTTGATGGCAACGTCTATTTTTCCGGCAGTCATGAGTCGTGACAGGTATTTGCTTCTGCTTCGGATGATGCACTTTGTTGATAATGGTTTAGCGTTGCCACAAGATCACCCTGATTGTGACCGTCTTTTTAAGATTAGGCCTGTCCTTGATCACTTTGTTGATCGATTTTCTGAGATTTATGCCCCTGGTAGAGAAATTGCAGTGGATGAGTCTTTGGTGTTGTTCAAGGGCCGCTTGGTTTTTAGGCAATACATTCCTAGTAAGAGGGCACGCTATGGGATAAAGCTGTATATGCTGTGTGACAGTAGGACTGGATATGTCTCTAATTCCAGGGTGTACACCGGTAAGGAATCTAGGTTTAACCTCCCTGGTTGTCCGTCCACTTTTGGAGTGACTGAGAAAATTGTTTGGGAACTTGGTAGAGGATTTTTTAACAAAGGCCACCATTTATATGTAGATAACTTCTACACTGGTGTGCGGTTGTTCAGGGAATTGGCCAAAGTGGACACTTTTGCTTGTGGCACAATCCGCTGTAACCGTAAAGGTTTTCCAAAAGAACTTGTTTGTCAAAAGCTTGTGCGGGGACAGTGCAGTGCGTTGCGTTGCCAGGAGCTTCTTGCTGTGAAGTTTACAGACAGGAGAGATGTCTACATGCTGACTTCCATCCATGATGAAAGCACTGCACCTGTGACTGTTTGGGGTCAGGTCGCTGAAGTGCGCAAACCTGTGTGCGTTTTAGACTATAATAGGCACATGGGTGGTGTTGACAGAGTAGATCAGAGGTTGGAACCTTACGCTGCTCTTCGTAAGGCTTACATTTGGTACAAGAAGTTGGCTATCCATCTTTTCCACTTGGCAATGTTTAATGCTTTTGTTGTGTTCCAGGGTTCTTGCCCTGAGTCAAAGATGACTTTTGCTAAGTTTCAGGAGTCTGTAATAGGCAGCCTTGTTGTAGTGGAACAGGCAAGTGTTCCTAGAGTTGGACTGGTGGAGGATGTTGCTAGATTGAAAGAACGCCACTTTCCAGATCACATTCCTCCCACACCCGCAAAAGATTTTCCCAGTAGGAGATGTAGAGTCTGTTGGCGAAGAGGTTTGCGGAAGGAGAGTCGTATGTACTGCCCCGATTGTCCCTCTCATCCTGCACTGTGTCTCCCTGCTTGTTTCAGAGCGTACCACACGCGAAAAAACTTTTGGGAACATTCATGAGTGGTAAAGTGAACTGGCTGGTCTTTATTCTTTGGAAAATATGATTCTGTTTCAAGGTTGGTGTTAGTGCAATGTATTTAGTTGCTGATGTTCTGTTAGAAGATTTGTATCTATTTGCAATTTTTTTTTTTTTTATAAAAAAATCCAAAATGTGATGGCGGTGTGTGTAGGCTTGCACTTGGCTGTTGGTGTGTGTGGACTGGCACTTGGTTGGTGGTGTGCGTGGAATGGTGCTTGGCTGACAGTGTGCGTGGACTGGCGGTGTGCATGGACTGGCGGTGTGCGTGGATTGGTGCGTGGCTGGTGGTGTGCGTGGAATGGTGCTTGGCTGGCGGTGTGCGTGGACTGGTACTTGGCTGGCGGTGTGTGTGGACTGGTGGTGTGTGCGGATTGGTGTTTGGCTGGTGGAGTCCGTGGACTGGAGCTTGGCTGGTGGTGTCCGTGGACTGGAGCTTGTCTGGTGGTGTGCGTGGACTGGAGCTTGGCTGGCGGTGTGCGTGGAATGGTGCTTGGCTGGCGGTGTGCGTGGACTGGTACTTGGCTGGCGGTGTGCGTGGACTGGTGGTGTGCGCTGACTGGTGCTTGGCTGGTGGTGTCCGTGGACTGGAGCTTGGCTGGCGGTGTAGGTGGATTGGCGATTGGCTGCCGGTGTGCCTGGACTGGCGATTGGATGGCGGTGTGCCTGGACTGGCGCTTGGCTAGCGGTGTGCGTGGGCTGGCGTTTGGCTAGCGGTGTGTGTCGACTGGTGCTTGGCTGGCTGTGTGTGAGTAGTGACTTTCTGCTGGTCACTACACACACTGCTAGCTGAGTGCCACTCCACGCAATCCTTCAGCCTGTGTAGTTGCTGTGTCTGGATTGTGGGCGTGTGAAAGTGATGGGCCCTTGAATGGCGCTGTGTGCTGGTGTGAGTTTTGTTATGTGATGGGCCCGCGGCTGGCGGTGTGAATGGTTTTGTATGTCTCACACGTATGAAAGGTGTATGAATGGCCTGTAAAGAGGTTGGTGCCTTGTCGTGGCTTTACAGCTCACGAGCTGTGAGTCAATGGTTCAGTTTCTTGCCCTTTCAATTATTACCAGTGCATTTCATGTTTTGTGAAATCACTTGCTAATACAATTTTATCTACTGAACCATCACTCACCCTCGTGCCAAATCCAACCAGTATGTGTGTGTGCTTGCGGGTTAGATGGCTGTGCAGTAATATTTGTCTTTCTGAAGCAGGGTGTACCTTGTCCCTTTTTGGTGATTTTTGTACTGTGTTGCTTTTGTACCTGGTGGTGCGAATGGTCTTGTTTGTATCACGTATGAAAGGTGTGTGAATGGCCTGTAAAGTGGTTGGTGCCTTGACGTGGCTTTACAGCTCACGAGCTGCGAGTCATTGGTTTGGTTTTTTGTGAATTTAATTATTGACAGTGCATTTCATTTTTGTGAAATCTCTTGTTAATAAAATTTAATACACTGAACCATGACTCGCCCTCGTGCCAAATCCAACCAGTATGTGTGTGTGTTTGAGGAATAGATGGTTGTGCAGGAATCTTTGTCTTTAGTTTCTCTGCCAAGGTACACTTTCCATGTAAGAATAACCCACCAACTGTAGATATTGTCGAAAACCCTTGGGAGTTCATGGTGATGTCTATCTAGTGATTTGAAAAATATTTTTTATCCCCATTGTCCTGTAAACCTCAAACTGTCTGCCACATTTTCTTTGCAGTATTATTCCTAAATTCTCACGCTGTAGTAACAATAGTTAATCTGGTTTTGCAAGGGGGGTTACTTTGGTTTTTTGCCCAGGGCTCGGCGGCCATCTAGGGAAACCTTTCAAACCCACGCATTTCTGAAAACTAGACACCCGGCGGCTTCCAGGGAGGTATGGCTTGCGTGGATCCCCCAACGTTTCCTTACCCAGAATCCCCTGCAAACCTAAATTTTTGTCCAAAAAATCACTTTTTTCACACATTTTGGGGTGGGAAAGTAGTGGCATCACCGGGCTCACACACATTTACCACCACCCAGCGTTCCCCCAGGTCTCCCGGTAAAAATGGTGCCTCACTTGTGTGGGAGGCCCAAGTACCCGCGGCAGGCAAGGACAACAAACGTAGTGAGGCGACATCAAGATGGCCTATCGCCAAACCACCTGGTTTTGCAAGGGGGGTCACTTTGGTCTTTGGCCTGGTGCGCGGCGGCCATCTAGGGAAACCTACCAAACCCAGGCATTTTTGAAAACTAGACACCCAGCGGCTTCCAGGGAGGTATGGCTTGCGTGGATTCCCCAACGTTTCCTTACCCAGAATCCCCTGCAAACCTCATTTTTTGCTCAAAAAATCACTTTTTTCACTCATTTTGAGGTGGGAAAGTAGTGGCATCACCGGGCTCACACAAATTTACCACCACCCAGCGTTCCCCCAGGTCTCCCGGTAAAAATGGTGCCTCACTTGTGTGGGAGGCCCAAGTACCCGCGGCAGGCAAGGGCCCAAAACGTAGTGTGGCGACATCAAAATGGCCTATCGCCAAACCACCTGGTTTTGCAAGGGGGGTCACTTTGGTTTTTGGCCCGGTGCGCGGCGGCCATCTAGGGAAACCTAGCAAACCCATGCATTTCTGAAAACTAGACACCCGGCAGCTTCCAGGGAGGTATGGCTTGCATGGATCCCCCAACGTTTCCTTACCCAGAATCCCCTGCAAACCTCAATGTTTGCTCAAAAAATCACTTTTTTCACACATTTTGGGGTGGGAAAGTAGTGGCATCACCGGGCTCACACAAATTTACCACCACCCAGCGTTCCCCCAGGTCTCCCGGTAAAAATGGTGCCTCACTTGTGTGGGAGGCCCAAGTACCCGCGGCAGGCAAGGACAACAAACGTAGTGAGGCGACATCAAGATGGCCTATCGCCAAACCACCTGGTTTTGCAAGGGGGGTCACTTTGGTTTTTGGCCTGGTGCGCGGCGGCCATCTAGGGAAACCTACCAAACCCAGGCATTTTTGAAAACTAGACACCCGGCGGCTTCCAGGGAGGTATGGCTTGCGTGGATCCCCCAACGTTTCCTTACCCAGAATCCCCGGCAAACCTCATTTTTTGCTCAAAAAATCACTTTTTTCACACATTTTGGGGTGGGAAAGTAGTGGCATCACCGGGCTCACACAAATTTACCACCACCCAGCGTTCCCCCAGGTCTCCCGGTAAAAATGGTGCCTCACTTGTGTGGGAGGCCCAAGTACCCGCGGCAGGCAAGGGCCCAAAACGTAGTGAGGCGACATCAAAATGGCCTATCGCCAAACCACCTGGTTTTGCAAGGGGGGTCACTTTGGTTTTTGGCCCGGTGCGCGGCGGCCATCTAGGGAAACCTAGCAAACCCAGGCATTTTTGAAAACTAGACACCCGGCGGCTTCCAGGGAGGTATGGCTTGCGTGGATCCCCCAACGTTTCCTTACCCAGAATCCCCTGCAAACCTCATTTTTTGCTCAAAAAATCACTTTTTTCACTCATTTTGGGGTGGGAAAGTAGTGGCATCACTGGGCTCACACAAATTTACCACCACCCAGCGTTCCCCCAGGTCTCCCGGTAAAAATGGTGCCTCACTTGTGTGGGAGGCCCAAGTACCCGCGGCAGGCAAGGGCCCAAAACGTAGTGAGGCGACATCACAATGGCCTATCGCCAAACCACCTGGTTTTGCAAGGGGGGTCACTTTGGTTTTTGGCCCGGTGCGCGGCGGCCATCTAGGGAAACCTAGCAAACCCATGCATTTCTGAAAACTAGACACCCGGCAGCTTCCAGGGAGGTATGGCTTGCGTGGATCCCCCAACGTTTCCTTACCCAGAATCCCCTGCAAACCTCAATATTTGCTCAAAAAATCACTTTTTTCACACATTTTGGGGTGGGAAAGTAGTGGCATCACCGGGCTCACACAAATTTACCACCACCCAGCGTTCCCCCAGGTCTCCCGGTAAAAATGGTGCCTCACTTGTGTGGGAGGCCCAAGTACCCGCGGCAGGCAAGGGCCCAAAACATAGTGAGGCGACATCAAAATGGCCTATCGCCAAACCACCTGGTTTTGCAAGGGGGGTCACTTTGGTTTTTGGCCCGGTGCGCGGCGGCCATCTAGGGAAACCTAGCAAACCCAGGCATTTTTGAAAACTAGTCACCCGGCGGCTTCCAGGGAGGTATGGCTTGCGTGGATCCCCCAACGTTTCCTTACCCAGAATCCCCTGCAAACCTCATTTTTTGCTCAAAAAATCACTTTTTTCACACATTTTGGGGTGGGAAAGTAGTGGCATCACCGGGCTCACACTAATTTACCACCACCCAGCGTTCCCCCAGGTCTCCCGGTAAAAATGGTGCCTCACTTGTGTGGGAGGCCCAAGTACCCGCGGCAAGCAAGGGCCCAAAACGTAGTGAGGCGACATCAAAATGGCCTATCGCCAAACCACCTGGTTTTGCAAGGGGGGTCACTTTGGTTTTTGGCCCGGTGCGCGGCGGCCATATAGGGAAACCTAGCAAACCCATGCATTTCTGAAAACTAGACACCCAGCAGCTTCCAGGGAGGTATGGCTTGCGTGGATCCCCCAACGTTTCCTTACCCAGAATCCCCTGCAAACCTCAATGTTTGCTCAAAAAATCACTTTTTTCACACATTTTGGGGTGGGAAAGTAGTGGCATCACCGGGCTCACACAAATTTACCACCACCCAGCGTTCCCCCAGGTTTCCCGGTAAAAATGGTGCCTCACTTGTGTGGGAGGCCCAAGTACCCGCGGCAGGCAAGGACAACAAACGTAGTGAGGCGACATCAACATTGCCTATCCCAAATGTCGCCTCACTACGTTTGTTGTCCTTGCCTGCCGCAGGTACTTGGGCCTCCCACACAAGTGAGGCACCATTTTTACCGGGAGACCTGGGGAACGCTGGGTGGTGGTAAATTTGTGTGAGCCCGGTGATGCCACTACTTTCCCACCCCAAAATGTGTGAAAAAAGTGATTTTTTGAGCAAAAAATTAGGTTTGCAGGGGATTCTGGGTAAGGAAACGTTGGGGGATCCACGCAAGCCATACCTCCCTGGAAGCTGCCGGGTGTCTAGTTTTCAGAAATGCATGGGTTTGCTAGGTTTCCCTAGATGGCCGCCGCGCACCGGGCCAAAAACCAAAGTGACCCCCCTTGCAAAACCAGGTGGTTTGGCGATAGGCCATTGTGTTGTCGCCTCACTACGTTTTGGGCCCTTGCCTGCCGCGGGTACTTGGGCCTCCCACACAAGTGAGGCACCATTTTTACCGGGAGACCTGGGGGAACGCTGGGTGGTGGTAAATTTGTGTGAGCCCGGTGATGCCACTACTTTCCCACCCCAAAATGTTTGAAAAAAGTGATTTTTTGAGCAAAAAATGAGGTTTGCAGGGGATTCTGGGCAAGGAAACGTTGGGGGATCCACACAAGCCATACCTCCCTGGAAGCCGCCGGGTGTCTAGTTTTCAAAAATGCCTGGGTTTGCTAGGTTTCCCTAGATGGCCGCCGCGCACCGGGCCAAAAACCAAAGTGACCCCCCTTGCAAAACCAGGTGGTTTGGCGATAGGCCATTTTGATGTCGCCTCACTATGTTTTGGGCCCTTGCCTGCCGCGGGTACTTGGGCCTCCCACACAAGTGAGGCACCATTTTTACCGGGAGACCTGGGGGAACGCTGGGTGGTGGTAAATTTGTGTGAGCCCGGTGATGCCACTACTTTCCCACCCCAAAATGTGTGAAAAAAGTGATTTTTTGAGCAAAAAATGAGGTTTGCAGGGGATTCTGGGTAAGGAAACGTTGGGGGATCCACGCAAGCCATGCCTCCCTGGAAGCCGCCGGGTGTCTAGTTTTCAAAAATGCGTGGGTTTGGTAGCTTTCCCTAGATGGCCGCCGCGCACCGGGCCAAAAACCAAAGTGACCCCCCTTGCAAAACCAGGTGGTTTGGCGATAGGCCATTTTGATGTCGCCTCACTATGTTTTGGGCCCTTGCCTGCCGCGGGTACTTGGGCCTCCCACACAAGTGAGGCACCATTTTTACCGGGAGACCTGGGGGAACGCTGGGTGGTGGTAAATTTGTGTGAGCCCGGTGATGCCACTACTTTCCCACCCCAAAATGTGTGAAAAAAGTGATTTTTTGAGCAAAAAATGAGGTTTGCAGGGGATTCTGGGTAAGGTAACGTTGGGGGATCCACGCAAGCCATACCTCCCTGGAAGCCGCCGGGTGTCTAGTTTTCAAAAATGCCTGGGTTTGCTAGGTTTCCCTAGATGGCCGCCGCGCACCGGGCCAAAAACCAAAGTGACCCCCCTTGCAAAACCAGGTGGTTTGGCGATAGGCCATTTTGATGTCGCCTCACTATGTTTTGGGCCCTTGCCTGCCGCGGGTACTTGGGCCTCCCACACAAGTGAGGCACCATTTTTACCGGGAGACCTGGGGGAACCCTAGCCCTGCCGGCACCTAGGTTTCCCTAGGTGCCGGCAGGGCTAGGGTACAAAATCTACAGCTAGTCACTTTGCCAAAAAAAGGGTCATTTTTCACTGCAATACCACGTTGCGTTTTGCGCCTTTTCCTGTCGCGGGCACTAGGCCGACCCGCACAAGTGAGGTACCATTTTTCTCGTAGGACTTTGGGGAACGCGGGGTGGGTGGAAATTTGTGGATCCACGCAGATTCCAGAACTTTCCATCACAGAAATGTGGGGAAAATGTGGTTTTTTTGTCAATTTTTTACGTTTGCAAGGGATTCTGGGTAACAGACCATGGTGGGAGGCAGTCAAGTCACCCCATCCTGGATTCCCCTGGGTGTCTAGTTTTCAAAAATGTATAGGTTTGCTAGGTTTCCCTAGGTGCCGGCAGGGCTAGGGTACAAAATCTACAGCTAGTCACTTTGCCAAAAAAAGGGTCATTTTTCACTGCAAAACCACGTTGCGTTTTGCGCCGTTTCCTGTCGCGGGCACTAGGCCGACCCGCACAAGTGAGGTACCATTTTTCTCGTAGGACTTTGGGGAACGCGGGGTGGGTGGAAATTTGTGGATCCACGCAGATTCCAGAACTTTCCATCACAGAAATGTGGGGAAAATGTGTTTTTTTTGTCAATTTTTTACGTTTGCAAGGGATTCTGGGTAACAGACCATGGTTGGAGGCAGTCAAGTCACCCCATCCTGGATTCCCCTGGGTGTCTAGTTTTGAAAAATGTATAGGTTTGCTAGGTTTCCCTAGGTGCCGGCAGGGCTAGGGTACAAAATCTACAGCTAGTCACTTTGCCAAAAAAAGGGTCATTTTTCGCTGCAAAACCACGTTGCGTTTTGCGCCGTTTCCTGTCGCGGGCACTAGGCCGACCCGCACAAGTGAGGTACCATTTTTCTCGTAGGACTTTGGGGAACGCGGGGTGGGTGGAAATTTGTGGATCCACGCAGATTCCAGAACTTTCCACCACAGAAATGTGGGGAAAATGTGTTTTTTTGTCAATTTTTTACGTTTGCAAGGGATTCTGGGTAACAGACCATGGTGGGAGGCAGTCAAGTCACCCCATCCTGGATTCCCCTGGGTGTCTAGTTTTCAAAAATGTATAGGTTTGCTAGGTTTCCCTAGGTGCCGGCAGGGCTAGGGTTCAAAATCTACAGCTAGTCACTTTGCCAAAAAAAGGGTCATTTTTCGCTGCAAAACCACGTTGCGTTTTGCGCAGTTTCCTGTTGCGGGCACTAGGCCGACCCGCACAAGTGAGGTACCATTTTTCTCGTAGGACTTTGGGGAATGCGGGGTGGGTGGAAATTTGTGGATCCACGCAGATTCCAGAACTTTCCATCACAGAAATGTGGGGAAAATGTGTTTTTTTTGTCAATTTTTTACGTTTGCAAGGGATTCTGGGTAACAGACCATGGTGGGAGGCAGCCAAGTCACCCCATCCTGGATTCCCCTGGGTGTCTAGTTTTCAAAAATGTATAGGTTTGCTAGGTTTCCCTACGTGCCGGCAGGGCTAGGGTACAAAATCTACAGCTAGTCACTTTGCCAAAAAAAGGGTCATTTTTCACTGCAAAACCACGTTGCGTTTTGCGCCGTTTCCTGTCGCGGGCACTAGGCCGACCCGCACAAGTGAGGTACCATTTTTCTCGTAGGACTTTGGGGAACGCGGGGTGGGTGGAAATTTGTGGATCCACGCAGATTCCAGAACTTTCCATCACAGAAATGTGGGGAAAATGTGTTTTTTTTGTCAATTTTTTACGTTTGCAAGGGATTCTGGGTAAAAGACCATGGTGGGAGGCAGCCAAGTCACCCCATCCTGGATTCCCCTGGGTGTCTAGTTTTCAAAAATGTATAGGTTTGCTAGGTTTCCCTAAGTGCCGGCAGGGCTAGGGTACAAAATCTACAGCTAGTCACTTTGCCAAAAAAAGGGTCATTTTTCACTGCAAAACCACGTTGCGTTTTGCGCCGTTTCCTGTTGCGGGCACTAGGCCGACCCGCACAAGTGAGGTACCATTTTTCTCGTAGGACTTTGGGGAACGCGGGGTGGGTGGAAATTTGTGGATCCACGCAGATTCCAGAACTTTCCATCACAGAAATGTGGGGAAAATGTGTTTTTTTTGTCAATTTTTTACGTTTGCAAGGGATTCTGTGTAACAGACCATGGTGGGAGGCAGTCAAGTCACCCCATCCTGGATTCCCCTGGGTGTCTAGTTTTGAAAAATGTATAGGTTTGCTAGGTTTCCCTAGGTGCCGGCAGGGCTAGGGTACAAAATCTACAGCTAGTCACTTTGCCAAAAAAAGGGTCAATTTTCACTGCAAAACCACGTTGCGTTTTGCGCCGTTTCCTGTCCCGGGCACTAGGCCGACCCGCACAAGTGAGGGACCATTTTTCTCGTAGGACTTTGGGGAACGCGGGGTGGGTGGAAATTTGTGGATCCACGCAGATTCCAGAACTTTCCATCACAGAAATGTGGGGAAAATGTGTTTTTTTTGTCAATTTTTTACGTTTGCAAGGGATTCTGGGTAACAGACCATGGTGGGAGGCAATCAAGTCACCCCATCCTGGATTCCCCTGGGTGTCTAGTTTTCAAAAATGTATAGGTTTGCTAGGTTTCCCTAGGTGCCGGCAGGGCTAGCGTTCAAAATCTACAGCTAGTCACTTTGCCAAAAAAAGGGTCATTTTTCGCTGCAAAACCACGTTGCGTTTTGCACCGTTTCCTGTCGCGGGCACTAGGCCGACCCGCACAAGTGAGGTACCATTTTTCTCGTAGGACTTTGGGGAACGCGGGGTGGGTGGAAATTTGTGGATCCACGCAGATTCCAGAACTTTCCATCCCAGAAATGTGGGGAAAATGTGTTTTTTTTGTCAATTTTTTACGTTTGCAAGGGATTCTGGGTAACAGACCATGGTGGGAGGCAGTCAAGTCACCCCATCCTGGATTCCCCTGGGTGTCTAGTTTTCAAAAATGTATAGGTTTGCAAAGTTTCCCTAGATGCCGGCAGGGCTAGGGTTCAAAATCTACAGCTAGTCACTTTGCCAAAAAAAGGGTCATTTTTCGCTGCAAAACCACGTTGCGTTTTGCGCCGTTTCCTGTCGCGGGCACTATGCCGACCCGCACAAGTGAGGTACCATTTTTCTCGTAGGACTTTGGGGAACGCGGGGTGGGTGGAAATTTGTGGATCCACGCAGATTCCAGAACTTTCCATCACAGAAATGTGGGGAAAATGTGTTTTTTTTGTCAATTTTTTACGTTTGCAAGGGATTCTGGGTAACAGACCATGGTGGGAGGCAGTCAAGTCACCCCATCCTGGATTCCCCTGGGTGTCTAGTTTTCAAAAATGTATAGGTTTGCTAGGTTTCCCTAGGTGCCGGCAGGGCTAGGGTTCAAAATCTACAGCTAGTCACTTTGCCAAAAAAAGGGTCATTTTTCACTTCAAAACCACGTTGCGTTTTGCGCCGTTTCCTGTCGCGGGCACTAGGCCGACCCGCACAAGTGAGGTACCATTTTTATCGTAGGACTTTGGGGAACGCGGGGTGGGTGGAAATTTGTGGATCCACGCAGATTCCAGAACTTTCCATCACATGAAATGTGGGGAAAATGTGTTTTTTTTGTCAATTTTTTACGTTTGCAAGGGATTCTGGGTAACAGACCATGGTGGGAGGCTGTCAAGCCACCCCATCCTGGATTCCCCTGGGTGTCTAGTTTTCAAAAATGTATAGGTTTGCTAGGTTTCCCTAGGTGCCGGCAGGGCTAGGGTTCAAAATCTACAGCTAGTCACTTTGCCAAAAAAAGGGTCATTTTGCACTGCAAAACCACGTTGCGTTTTGCACCGTTTCCTGTCGCGGGCACTATGCCGACCCGCACAAGTGAGGTACCATTTTTCTCGTAGGACTTTGGGGAACGCTGGGTGGGTGGAAATTTGTGGATCCACGCAGATTCCAGAACTTTCCATCACAGAAATGTGGGGAAAATGTGTTTGTTTTGTCAATTTTTTACGTTTGCAAGGGATTCTGGGTAACAGACCATGGTGGGAGGCAGTCAAGTCACCCCATCCTGGATTTCCCTGGGTGTCTAGTTTTCAAAAATGTATAGGTTTGCTAGTTTTCCCTAGGTGCTTGCAGGGCTAGGGTTCAAAATCTACAGCTAGTCACTTTGCCAAAAAAAGGGTCATTTTTCACTGCAAAACCACGTTGCGTTTTGCGCCGTTTCCTGTCGCAGGCACTAGGCCGACCCGCACAAGTGAGGTACCATTTTTCTCGTAGGACTTTGGGGAACGCGGGGTGGGTGGAAATTTGTGGATCCACGCAGATTCCAGAACTTTCCATCACAGAAATGTGGGGAAAATGTGTTTTTTTTGTCAATTTTTTACGTTTGCAAGGGATTCTGGGTAACAGACCATGGTGGGAGGCAGTCAAGTCACCCCATCCTGGATTCCCCTGGGTGTCTAGTTTTCAAAAATGTATAGGTTTGCTAGGTTTCCCTAGGTGCCGGCAGGGCTAGGGTTCAAAATCTACAGCTAGTCACTTTGCCAAAAAAAGGGTCATTTTTCACTGCAAAACCACGTTGCGTTTTGCGCCGTTTCCTGTCGCGGGCACTAGGCCGACCCGCACAAGTGAGGTACCATCTTTCTTGTAGGACTTTGGGGAACACGGGGTGGGTGGAAATTTGTGGATCCACGCAGATTCCAGAACTTTCCATCACAGAAATGTGGGGAAAATGTGTTTTTTTTGTCAATTTTTTACGTTTGCAAGGGATTCTGGGTAACAGACCATGGTGGGAGGCAATCAAGTCACCCCATCCTGGATTCCCCTGGGTGTCTAGTTTTCAAAAATGTATAGGTTTGCTAGGTTTCCCTAGGTGCCGGCAGGGCTAGGGTTCAAAAACTACAGCTAGACTCTTCGCAAAAAAAAGTGTAAATTTTCAGTGTGAAAATGTGGTGTGTTCACCTTAGGTTTTGAGCCACTTCCTGTCGTGGGCACTATGCCTACCCACACAAGTGAGGTACCATTTTTATCGGGAGACTTAGGGCAGTTCATATTTGTAAAGCAACTGTTATTACCTATTGATTTTTGATGCATTTCTCCCTTCCAAATGAAAGACATTGTGTAAAAAAAAAGTCATTTTGAAAAATGACCAATAATTGTCATGCAAATATGAGTATTCCCAATTTCGAAAATGTGCAAATATGCACTGTTTCTAAACTCTGTAATTTGTTCCCATTTCAGAAATACATAGGTGACTTTCATACTGATTTTTCCATGTATACATTTTCCCACAATAATTGCTATATAACCGGACCAAAAAAAAAAACATTACAAAATGCTGCTCATTTTTCTACTCTGGGTTCGTTGGGCTCTTGGTGAACCTACAAGTCCTATATGTCCCCACAACCAGGAAGGTCTACCGGATGTAACGGTACATTGCTTTCAAAGAGATGTCATAATTCGAAGAAGTTACAGGTGAAAACGTTGACTCAAAAGGCTGCTTTTTTCAACAAATTTTTAATTTTTCCTATATTTGCCTGTAAATTTCTATAAAGAAACCTTGATGGATCTACACAAATGACCCCTTGCTGAATTCAGAATTTAGTCTACTTTTCAAAAATGTATAGCGTTCCAGGATCCATTATTGTTTTTGTACCCATTT
Organism: Triturus cristatus; assembly: GCF_964204655.1. Taxonomy (NCBI): domain Eukaryota; kingdom Metazoa; phylum Chordata; class Amphibia; order Caudata; family Salamandridae; genus Triturus; species Triturus cristatus. The sequence goes on along the minus strand of NC_140588.1, from coordinate 849,810,204 downwards.
CTACCGTTAACTGGAAGGAGGTTGAAAGCACAAAAAATAGCAAAAATAGGGTATGTCCCAGAAAAATGCCAAAACTGTGTAAAAAATGTTGGTTTTCTAACAAAATTCTGTCATTCCCTAAAAGCTGGAGAAATGGTGATTTCAGCCCCACAAACCCTTTTTTGATACCATTTGCAGAGAAAAACCCAGAAGCTTTCATTTGCAGCCCGTTTTTCACATTTTTCACAAAAAAAAAAAAATTGCTGTATTTTGACTAATTTCTGGGAACCCTCTAGGAGAATCCACAAACCCTGGGTACCTTTAGAATCCCCAAGATGTTGGAAGAAAAGGACGCAAATTTGGCGTGGATACCTAATGTGGTCAAAAAGTTACAGGGGCCTAAGCGCGCACTACCTCAAATAGCCCAAAAAAGGCTTAGCACAGGAGGGGAAAAGGCCTAGCAGCGAAGGGGTTAAAGAAAAACATTGAAACTATTGGTGTAGACCATGCAGAAAATGAACCACTAGTCATTCTAGTGAATGGTGTTCCTACTAAGAATAAGAAAATCTGGCAAGAGTTAGTGGATGTTAGAAAAGGGCAAAAGGCATCATTGTATCTGATGAAAAATAATGTGTACTATAGAAATGTGTTTGTAGGAGAAGAAGAAATAGATTTAGCAGAAGATACTGAAACATTAAGTGGACAAATTGAAAAAGTGGACATGTCCAGATGTGAAGAAATCTATGAACATTACAGAGTACATCCACTTCATTCCAAAGAGGTGATGGGGAATACGATTGAGTTGTTCCAGATGAAAGAAGCAAGAGGAAGTCCCATGAGTGTATGGGAAGAGAGCTTGGAAGCTTGTTGTTTCCCGCAGTTGTTTCCAACAGGAAAAGGTGGACGATATGATGAACGTCCTGTGCAGATTCCTGCATCTGAATATCGGAGAACGAGATTATATGCAGAAGATCCAAGATTTCGACAATGTATCCGTTATATGTTTCATCTTCTGTTTGAAAGTGACTTGTCTGGACTTTCATATTCACTAAATCACATTTTAAAAACTGGAATGCATCTTTAAAATGTAACTGCAAAGGATTTTAGGGTTAAAGTGCATCAGAGAGATGATCATTTAGAATCTCAGTTGATTAATCTGATGGCACGTCAGTGTGGGACTAATGTATATTGGTACCGTCATCATCGAGAACTGAAATCAATCAATCAATCAATCAATCAATCAAAGGCATTTATAACGCGCACTACTCACCCGGAGGGTCTCAAGGCGCTTGGGGGGGGGGGTCCGCTACTGCTCGAACAGCCAGGTCTTGAGCTTCTTCCTGAAGGAGAGGTGGTCTTGGGTCAGGCGTAGTTCGGGAGGGAGGGAGTTCCAGGTCTTGGCGGCCAGGTGGGAGAAGGACCTTCCTCCTGTTGTCGCTCTTCGGATGCGGGGGACGGCGGCGAGGGCATGACTGGTCGATCGGAGATGGCGTTTGGGAGCGTAGAAGTGGAGGCGGCTGTTGAGGTAACTCGGGCCTTGGTTGTGTAGGGCTTTGTGTGCGTGGGTGAGGAGCCGGAAGGTAATTCTCTTGTTGACCGGGAGCCAGTGCAGGTCTCTCAGGTGTCTGGAGATGTGGCTGTGTCTGGGGATGTCGAGGATGAGTCGCGCTGAGGCGTTCTGGATCCGCTGGAGTCTCTTCTGGAGCTTGGCGGTGGTTCCGGCATAGAGGGCGTTGCCGTAGTCCAGACGGCTGGTGACGAGGGCCTGGGTGACCGTCTTCCTGGTCTCGGTGGGGATCCACCGGAAGATCTTACGTAGCATGCGCAGGATGTTGAAACAAGACGAGGAGACGGCGTTGACTTGTCTGGTCATGGAGAGGGAGGAGTCCAGGATGAAGCCCAGGTTGCGTGCGTGGTCTGTCGGTTTGGGTGCGGTGCCCAGGGCGGGGGGCCACCAGGAGTCGTCCCAGGCGGAGGGCGAGGAGCCCAGGATGAGGACTTCTGTCTTGTCTGAATTCTGTTTCAAGCGGCTGGTCGTCATCCATTCGGCTACGTCTTTCATCCCTTGGTGTAGGTTGGCTCTGGCGGTGGCGGGGTCGTTGGTGAGGGAGAGGATCAGCTGTGTGTCGTCGGCGTAGGAGATGATGTTGAGGTTGTGTTGGCGTGCGATGGCCGCAAGGGGGCTCATGTAGACATTGAAGAGGGTGGGGCTGAGCGAGGAGCCTTGGGGAACGCCACAGATGACTTCTGTTGCTGCAGATCTGAACGGGGGTAGGCGAACTCTCTGTGTCCTTCCAACGAGGAAGGAGATGATCCAATCCAGTGCCTTCTCCTGGATTCCGACGTTGTTGAGGCGCTGCACCAGGGTGCGGTGGCAGACAGTGTCGAATGCCGCGGAGAGGTCTAGGAGGATGAGGGCCGCTGTTTCTCCGTTGTCCAGCAGGGCTCGGATGTCATCGGTGGCAGCGATGAGGGCAGTTTCGGTGCTGTGGTTGGCCCGGAAGCCAAACTGTGAGGGGTCGAGGAATCCGTTCATCTCGAGGAAGGCGGCCAGCTGCTTGTTGACTGTCTTCTCGATGACTTTGGCTGGAAACGGGAGGAGCGAGATGGGGCGGTAGTTCTTGAGTTCGGTGGGGTCCGCTGTTGGTTTCTTTAGTAGAGCGCTGAGATCGGCGTGCTTCCAGCTCTCCGGGAAGTTGGCGGTGTCGAAGGAGGTGTTGATGATGTCCCGCAGGTGGGGTGGGATGACAGCGTCGGCCTTGTTGAAGACGTGGTGAGGGCAGGGGTCGGTTGGGGATCCGGAGTGGATGGAGTTCATCATGCGGATGGTGTCTTCGGTGTTGATCGGTGTCCAGGCGCTGAGGGTGGTGGTGGGGGGCATTGGTGCGGTCGTGGGGGGCATTGTTTGTGTGCTGAAGCTGTTGTGTATGTCAGCGATCTTGTTGTGGAAGTACGAGGTGAGGGAGTTGCAGAGGTCTTGCGATGGGGTGATGTCGTTGTTTGCGGCGTTGGGGTTGGAGAGCTCTTTCACGATGTTGAAGAGTTCCTTGCTGTTGTGTGCGTTGTTGTCCAGGCGGTCCTTGAATGCTGTTTTCTTGGTGGCGTGGATCAGTTGATGGTGCTTTCGGGTGGCGAGCTTGAGGGTAGTCATGTTGTCCGGTGTTGGGTCTCTTCTCCAGGCTTTCTCGAGGGCTCGGCAGTTCTTCTTGGAGCATTTGAGTTCGTCGGTGAACCAAGGGGCCTTCTTTCTGCCGGGTCTGCTGGGCGGGGTCCTCAGAGGGGCGAGTTCGTCCGCGCAGTTGCTGATCCACTTCATGAGGTTGTCGGCGGCCTGGCTGGGGTTCGCTGAGCTGGCGGGAGGGTGCTGGCTCAGGGATGCGGCGAGTTGGTCGGCTGTGATCTTGTTCCAGCTTCTTCGTGCAACCTGTGGCTGGTGGTGGTGGATCGTGGTCCTTCTGAAGCTGAAGTGGATGCAGCTGTGGTCCGTCCAGTGGAGTTCCGTGGCGTGGCTGGAGGCGATGTCCTTGCTGGATGAGAAGACGGCGTTGAGTGTGTGTCCGGCGAGGTGGGTGGGGGTGGTCACCAGCTGCTTGAGTCCGAGGTTGGCGAGGTTGTCAAGCAGGGTAGTGGTGTTGCGGTCGTTGTCGTTCTCCAGGTGGAGGTTGAGGTCCCCGAGGAGGATGTAGTCAGTGGAGGGGAGGGCGTGCGGGCTGATGAAGTCGGCGATGTCTTCGCTGAATGGTGTGCGGGGTCCCGGGGGGTCGGTAGATCAGGGTGCCTCTGAGGGTGGTCTTGGGGTCAGTGTGGATCTGGAAGTGCAGGTGTTCGGCGGTTGTCAGGGTGTCGTCGGTGTTGGTCGTGATGCGGATGGTGTTCCTGTGGATGATGGCGATGCCTCCTCCGGTCTGGTTGCCGCGGTCCCTCCGGGTGATCTTGTAGCCCTCTGGGATGGCGATGGCGATGTCGGGCGCTGAGGAGGCGTTCACCCATGTTTCCGTGAGGGAGGCGACGTCAGGAGCTGTGGTGTCGAGGAGGTTCCAGAGTTGGACGGCGTGTCTGTGGACGGAGCGGGTGTTGAGCAGGATGCACTTCAGGTGGTTGCTGCTGGTGTTCGGCTTGGTGAGTGTTGGTGCAGTGCAGGTCCGGATGCAGGTGAACTTGCAGGAGTGGCAGCTGAAGGGTCCGTGGGTGCGTCTCGGGCTGGCTCGGTAGCATCCTGGGATTTGGCCGGTGTTGAGTGCATTGAGGGTGGCGGCATCGTAAGTCCGGCGGGTGGGCTGGGGTCTGCCAGGGGTCCTGGCGCTGGGCGCGGTCCAGGCGCGGACGGGCGTAGAGGTGCTTACCTTTGGCGCACCTTCGGCGCTCAATCGGTGCTCCCGCTGCGCGCGTCCGCTGCGCGGTCGCTCAGGGGCCGTCATAAGAAGGGAGCCGGGAGGGAGGGTCCGCTGGGAGGCGGGGAGCGCGGGGCCAATCGGCATGCGGGTGGCGGGGGGGCAGGGTCGCGGCAGGGAACGGCGGGAAAACCTATGCGGGCTTGGTGGGAAGCTCTGCGGCGGCTGGGGCGCCGGGGATCCGAGGTCAGGCGGCCCTGCGGCGGCTGGTGCGCCAGGGATCCGAGGACGGGCAGGCAGCAGGTAAGGAGGCAGGCAGAGCAGGCGGGCAGCGTGGGGGCGACCAGGCCGTGGAGGGCGCAGTGGTCGCAAATGTATGCTACGGGAACTCCTACATGGTTTGTTACACTACGCTCTGCTGAGTATGCTTGGGATGATTTACTTGAATTTCTTCGAGAGGCAAATTCCAATATAAAAAATATTGAATACAAGACACCTGGAGAATTGTGCTCTTTGGATCCTGTTAATGTATGCAGATATTTCAATAATAGATTTGAAGCTATGATGTCTTTCATCTGCAATAAAAAGAATCCTCCTCTTGAAGAAGTTGTGGATTTCTTTTGGAGAAAGGAGTATCAAGCAAGAGGTGCTCCTCATATACATATGCTGTTATGGATCAAGGACGCCCCCAAATTTGGAACAGATTCAGATGAAACTGTTTTGTCTTTCATTGAAGATTATGCCACGTGTGCCGTACCCAATAGCAGAGAAGATAAAATCTTAAAACAACAAGTCTTCGGATTCCAAAGCCATAGGTGTGGAAAATACTGTCGACGAAAGTACAAGTCAAAGGAAAAGTTCTATACCAAATGTCGTTTGGATTTCCATGTCCTGTATTATCCAAAGGAAGAGCGAACAGTTTTATGTCAGCTATGCGACATACCATCACAAGAAAGTCTCCAAAAAATACCTACAACTTAAGAAGAAGCGAAGAATCAAAATACATAAATGACTACAATCCAGTTATTTTATCCATGTGGAACGCTAACATGCATATTCAGTATGTTGCGGACAATTCCATTGCTGTTGCTCGATATGTAACATCCTACATTACTAAATCAGAAAAGATGGAATTGAAAGAAATATAGGAAGAGATTTCTCATCGCATTGTGAAATTGGAGCATATGAATGCTCAAATCGGTTATCATCTGCAAGTCTATACTCCAAAAGTAGAAGAATCATTTGGGTGAGTCTAGGTCTTGCAGCAATGCGAAATCGGGTAGTGAAATCTGTTCAAGAAATTTAATATTTAGCAGAAAAAGAACCAGAAAGAACAGATATTTTGAATACGAATATGTTGGACACAGATTACCCAAACAGAAGTCATCATCTTGAGAGCACGTGTCTCTATGAAGTGCTGCAAAACTACACTTTTAAACGGAATACTACAGAGAACATCAATAATGGAAAATATGCAGTGATTTGTTCCGAAGGATGTCTGGTGAAACAAAGGAAAGGAAATTTAATTAATCACAGGAAACTGAGTTGCGACACTGCTGACAAAAGGGAATTTTACTATTTAGCCCTTTTGCAAATGTTCACACCGTGGCGTTCAGAACTGGAATTACTTGGAGATTTATAGAGCTATGAAGATTCATTTAATGCTTGTAAAGATACCATACAATGCAGTGCTTTTGCAAATTATGTGAAAATGTTGAATGATGAAATTGATCAAGAAGCTACAATTGCAGCTGAGATTGCTAGAGACAGTTCTCAAGACAGTCAGAGTTCTGCTGCACTGAGTCAAGATCCACTAGGACAACCAATTGTTGAAAATGAAGCAGCAATTGCCATGACTGAGGTGGAAACAGCAATGTATCAAGCTCAAGAACACGCAATACAGTTAGGAAATTTGGAAGAACAACTAAATGTTGAACAGAAACAAATATATCAACAAGTGAAAGAGCAGATTGACCATGGATTACTTCATGAAAAGAAAGGGTGCTCATGTACATCATTTCAACCTATCCAAATGTATGTGAGTGGTCAAGCTGGAACAGGAACATGTTCTTAATTAAAGTAATTACAAGTTATCTGCAGACAACAACTGAGTCACATTTGTCTTGTGTTGTCACTGCTCCAACTGGGTTGGCAGCACATAACATTAAAGGAATTACTTTACATTGTTTACTAATGCTCCCAGTAGAGCATGAGAACAACTTGGAATACCACAAGCTATCTGGAGAAGCTTGTTGTGAAGTTTCAAGAGTCCTGAAGAAAATGAAACTTCTCATTATTGATGAGGTAAGCATGGTCTCAAACTTGATACTTGCCTTTGTGCATTTAAGAATGCCGCAAATTCTTAAAACAGAGCATGACGTTTTATTTGGAGGAAAACACGTCATAGTTTTTGGAGATCTACTGCAACTGACTCCGGTAAAAGGACAACCGGTATTTAAAATACTTGCACATGAAGATTCTAGAAAGTCTCTTGGTAGTGTTGGTAACATGAACATTTGGACATATTTTGAATACAAAGAACTGACAACAAATATGTGACAGGCAAATGATGCTGAATATGGAAGTATTCTTTAAGATATAAGAATTGGAATTCTGATAGAACATGGCAAACCAGCTTTGGAGATTACTTTCCAATTTGTTTCCAAATGAAAATGCAGTTCCTGATAAAGTGTACATGAAAATTGCAGAAAATAAATCAGTGATCAGCTTAATGCCAACACTGTGCGAGTGTTCTATATTCAACGAAGAACTATTGAAACTGGAAAATGAAGAAATTATAAAAATGGAAGCCATCGATAAAATAGAGCATGAAGGAATCACTATTATTTTGACAGGAAAGTTGAAAACAAAACTGGATTCTTTAGAAAAAAAAATATCTAAAACAGCTGGTTTAGAAAAGACACTATATGCATGTGTAAACTGTCGGGTAATTTTAAGGTGTAATTTGGATGTAGAAAAAAGTTTAGTTAATGGAGCAATGGGTAAAGTCGTGGATTTTGTTAATTATCAGAAAAAAGAAGGAATTGAATTTTTAAAAATTAAATTTGATCAGATTGCAGAAGTTAAAGAAATTGGTTGTTGTTCAGTTAGTTTTTTGCTTGTTAAAGTTTTATATGTCCGTAGGAAACAATTTCCATTTTCTCTGGCATATGCAGTGACTATTCATAAATCTCAAGGATTAAGTGTAGACAGTGCATTGGTGAACATTGGATCTACAGTATTTAAAGAGGGTATGGCATATGTTGCTTTGTCGCGAGTCAGAACATTATCTGGTTTGTTTTTGATTGATTTTGATGAGACAAAGGTTACTGCAGATGCAAACTGTGTAAAAGAGTATAATAGATTAAGAAGGGTGTATGCACCCAATTTAGGCCAATATCCTGTATTTGAAAAGCGTGTGGTTGGTCGAAAAATAAGGTTTGAGAATATCTGTACTGAAGGTGTGCAGAAGGGAAAAGAACAAGATAATGTTGAGATAGCAATTAAAAAGAAAAAGGACACTATTAAAGAGATTGTTGGTTATCAGTTTGAAAATAGTTCAGGTGTCAACTGCTATGCTAATGTAGTGCTCAATGTTGTTTTTTACCTTGAAGGTTTGCAAGAACAAATTATGCAGAATTGGGAAAAAAGATTTTGTTCTCTGTTGCATTCTGTTTATGAAAAATTGACAACCGATACAAGTAAAATACAAACTGTTTCAGATGTTCGTAATGTTTTGGATGTGTGTTCTGGTTCTACACAATTTACACAAAATATCCAAAAAGATGATCATGAATTTTTAATGTATATGCTTACCATTTTTGAAAATGAAGGTGTAGAAATAGAAAATATTTTTGGCCTTTCTTACAAATGGGAACATCATTGTGAAAAGTGCATGTATACATGTAGCACTAATGTAGACACTGAAAGATTTCTGTATTTAACATTACCAGATTGTAAATCAGTGTCTTTCAATAAATTAGTTAAAGGTGCAAATGAAAACATGGAGTGTAGCCATTATAAATCAGAAATGTTATCCACATTATTTTAAAAAAAATATGGACAATACATAATTTTAATGATGCAACGTTGTACAGCTGATGGAAGAAAATTGGATACTTTAATAAATCAATTTGTAGCAACACAACTATCAATATCAGGAAGGACTTTTGTAGCAATTGCAATAATTTTCCATGATGGTCCTTCCCCAACATCTGGACATTACACTGCCTATCTAAAATGTGACAAAGGCTGGACACTTTGTAATGATGCACAGTTGGTTTTCAAACAAAGTTTGCCTAGGGAATTATCAAATTCCTACCTAATATTTTTAAAGTCAAAGTTTTAGGAAGATAATTCACTCTCTGAGGAATTTATTTTTATAATTTAATAGGATTACCATTGGACAGTTTACATAAAAAGGAGTGCAAAAATACCTTTTGACCTCAAGGAAAGTTATATGTTTGATTTATGGACTTTTTCGTTCTCATTGACTCGGTGAATATTTTAAAGCGACAACATTTACAGTTTTTATAAGTTAAAGTTATAAAATTTTGTTAGCCATAAACATTTCATATATGTGTGATTTGTATTTTCTGGTATTTTACTGAGAATAGCATGTTGTTTTGTTTTAAACAATCTTTTTGAAATCACTATTCCTAGTGAAATTCAATATATTCTGAGAACAGCAAAAAAGGCAAACAAATTACTTTGTTTAAATTATGCTGTGTTGTTAAAAATGTATTATTGCATATTATAACTATTTTTTCTCTTCTTTCACAGATCCTAATTCTAAAATAAGCAATTTACCCCAATTTACTGTACAAAAAACATCTGAAAAAAATGTGTACCATTTTGTATTTCTATTACTGTGAAGGTAAGTTTAACCAAGTATTAATATGCAGAATGGGCAGATCTGCAAGAAGCTACAAAGTTTGAATACGCTTTTAAAAACACTCTGTTTATACATATGTAGTTTTGGAGTCTCTCTGTCATAGGATATCATGTGACCTCCAAAAAACAGATTTGAGTGGTTCATAATATTTCCCATTGTACCTATTGAAGGACCACAATCATTTCAATCATTCTTCTTTGAGCATCTTTGCAGCTAAAACTCTGTGCTTCCCTTCTATCATTCGCAAGCAATTTTCCAAACAGAAATATGTCACTTTTTGTAACATAGTTATTGCGCAAGACACACTTTCATATTTACAAAGAGAGGAAAAGGCACTCTGTGTACCTTTTCTTCTCCATGTAAATACAACCTCATCATACACACCACTTTGCGTTGAAAGGGTGTTCTATAAGTGTTGTTGTGCGTGATTGCACTGAATACTCATAGAACAAGATACATCTCCAGATTTATCAGAAATCATAAATCTCGACATGTGTGGGAATGCTGCACCATTCTCCAATTGGTGCAGGAAAGCACAACAAGGAGAATTATTTTCATTACTCCTCATTTTTTAACCTTCAATGCATGCTAAAATGTTCAGCATACATTGAAGGAGAAAAATGCGTTTTCTGATTTTTTTTCTGCAGGAAGGTGTGTCTTCCTGCACAAAAACAAACACCACATGACACAGATATCCTTGCACCATGGTGCAAGGGTGCCTGTGTCACCACATGGCTGCAGTTTAAGCAGCCATGCAGAGAGAAACATAGATTTGCAACATATTTATGTACATATGCTGCATCCCTATGCTTCGGAAGTGCTACAGCACACTGCAGTTAAAGAGGTTACTGTGTGATGCTGCAGCACTTCCTCATAGTTCTGCACGTATACATTCATCATACGCTACTAATGCATTCATTCAATCAATTACGTACTACACATCCATTCATCTAAATTTTCACACACTAACAAACAAATATAGCTCTTATTTTAAACCAGGAAAGTTAGTTCTTGGAAGAACTTTTTTTTTTCTTCTTTTTCCTTTTATATTTTTTTTCTTGGTTTTTTAACAGTTTTTAATTTTTTTTGGATTTTCTTGAAAAAAAGGAAAAAACAGAACTGGAGGAACAAAACAATGAACTTCAGGGAAAAAAATAAAATAAAATAAACTAGCAATGATGATTCTCTTGCTTTCGACAGATAAGATCAATCGACTGCTCTCCATAGCATAGTACAGCGTTGCATTTTACGCAGACCACTTTTAGGGTTGCAAACTGTGGACGGATGTCCAAGTTTTGCACAGATGGATCCACCCTTGAAGTGCTTGGCTGCGATGGATCTGATGGAGCATTCTTCGGCATTCCTCTCGAGCAAGGTTCATCGGATGGAGGGTCCTCAGATGCTTCATCATACTTGCTGTTCCGCAGGAATATTTTTTGTTGGGATCCCCACGGGAGAGCACTTGCTGGCAGATCTTGCAGGTCACTAAGGTGGCATTCGTATTGGTTTGCCCCTCAGGAAAAGTGAAAAATGTCCACACCACAGATGAATATCTTGGTGGGCGTGGTGGTTCTTCCAAAAAATCATCCTCAGATGAATGAGGAGATCCTGGAGATGCCTGCTGCCCTGAAGTCATTGTTTTTTAAAAAATGTTTAGAGCTAAGTGTAAACTTAGTCCAAAAAAGGTTCTTCTCTGCAGAGAGATGATCCTCCAAAGAAGGTCAAAGAAGAATGATTGAAATGGGTGGGGTCTTTCAATAGTTAGAATAGGAAGTGTAATGAACCAATCAAATCTCTTTTTTTCAGGTCACATGGAATCCGCGCACCGTGCGCATAGGCAGCACGCACCGAGCGCGAATCCACGAAATTGAATTTAAAAGGGATATAGGATTAGAAGTAAAAATATATGACTTTTATGCATAGTTTAGATTATGTCTTCAATTAATATTCACATGAAATACATATATATATATGTTTTTTTACATTTAAAATATTTCGCGGGATTCGAGCACCCACTGCGTCATACACGCATATGACGTATCACGGAAGGTCTCACGCGTCGCGTAACGTGCTTCATACGTGTTGCGTATAGGCCTGGAGTCGCGTACCGGTCACATAATACGTACCCAACGCATACCGTACGCGGATGCTTACACGCAGGGATCGAGAAAGGTGTGCATAGGGTGCGCGAATCCAAAACAAAAATGTAAAAAACAAAAATGTAAAAAAAATAATAATAAAGTATTGAAAATATAGTTTAAAAATATTTTAAATAATATAAAAAAATACTTTTAACATATTTACAATTTAATTAAAGGAATTGACACACTGAAATAGAAAAATGTAGAAATGCAATGAAAATCATTAAACATCATAGCTTTAGAGATAAGTTATAGATATGAATTAGCATTTAAAAAACCTTTGAAATTCAACGAAAAAACCATAGGTTTCATGCACGTTATAGTTAGGAATTGGCATTTAAAAACCTTAGAGATTCACTGAAAAAGCCATAGGTTTCAGAGGAGTTATAGTTAGCTGGACATTTCCCTCGTACAAAACCCTAGAAGTTCCCCCGTTATAGTTAGTTCAGCTAACTATAACTCGTGCCACCGCAATGCACTGCTGATGACGTCACATATAACATCACTCAAGACATGGTCAGTGACATCACTGATGACATCACTGATGACATCACTGATGATGTCATTCATGTGATCATTTAATGCTTCTTGTCACACCCTAATAAAACCTTTGATACAACACTCTAAATTACATACTGCCACTCTCAAAACCATAGACAATCCAACACCAATAAGTACATACCCCATCACTGACTCTTAGGTCTACACACTCATCCACTCACTCATCCGTAAAGTCACTCATACTTATGGTCACTCAGTACAGGACTATCATATGCACTCATACACCTATATAGACACACCCACACTGCTACTCATCCATAGAGTTACTCACATATATACTCAGTCATGCAAGTAATTAATCACACTACCATTTACTCACCTATACAATTATACACGCACAAGCTCAATTACTCATACAAATACTAGCAAATTCTTATGATCTTATACAATCAATGATACAAGCATACACTCATCCATACAGCCACTCACACTATTACACACTCTCAGTTATAGTTATTTCTGTACTCCAACATACATATATACTGCCGTTCACATATGTAGTAAATTACACATGTACTAATGAAATATATATTCAATCACTAACACAACCATATATACACTAACCCACCTATACAGTCCATCACAGATGCACTCTTAAAACCATGCACCCATTGAATCACCCACTCACACATCTATGCACAGAGTCACACACACTCCACCCACACAAACACTCAGGCACCCATACAGATACTTAGACAACCAATCAATAACCCATATAGATACTCATGTAGCTGTTCACAAACCCATGCAGCTGCTTACACACCAACAGACAGACAGATACAGACATTCACATAGTTTAGTCACTAGTCCGCAGTTACATAGATTTAATCACTTACTTATAGAGTCAGTCACGCATCTACTAAATCATCCATTCACACACTTATACACCCACTCATTCTTCCAAAGGCCTTTCCCGATATACATAAAACATATTTAAACTTTACAGAAACACACAGTCACTGGATGATGTCATCAGTGATGTCATCAGTGATGTCATCAGTGATGTCACTGACCAAGTCATCAGTGATGTAATATGTGACGTCATCAGCAGTGCATTGCGGGGGCGCGAGTTATAGTTCGCTGAACTAACTATAACAGGGGAATTTCTAGGGTTTTGTACGAGGAAAATGTCCAGCTAACTATAACACCCCTGAAACCTATGGATTATTCAGTGAATATATATATACATATACATAAGATAAACAAAATGCCCTGTAGCATTGAGAGAGCACTCGACAGTGCTCCGCCTTCCAGCAGTATCACGCAGCTTCCTCCCAACTCCGCTTTTATATTTAAGACTGCCAACGCGTTTCAGGGCCAGAGCCCCTTCTTCCTGGGCGCAAAAACCACCATGACGCCTGCATAGTTCTTTAGCAGTTTTATTCAAGCCAAGACCCACCCTCCCGTGGGCGTATGCTGAGGTCAAACCCCCACGGTATATTGTGGGGCATGTAGTCCTTAATGCAGGCAAACAATTTTTCTTTTAGTAAGTTCATGCGTGGTTCTGCCAATTAATAGTTCCATTATATCCTTTAGTAGGTTACAGAGCGTGAATGAAAGCTCAGTATGCGTCTGGAGCACTGTGCCGGTTTTAGCTCCGACTTGTTCAGAGCGCCAGCCTCTCCCAGCCAGTGATTGCGATATTCTCCAGCTGGTGATGGTGCTCCCTTCACGGCCAGGCTGCCGTGTGGAAAATGAGATAAACAAAATGCCCTGTAGCATTGAGAGAGCACTCGACAGTGCTCCGCCTTCCAGCAGTATCACGCAGCTTCCTCCCAACTCCGCTTTTATATTTAAGACTGCCAACGCGTTTCAGGGCAAGAGCCCCTTCTTCCTGGGTGCAAAAACCACCATGACGCCTGCATAGTTCTTTAGAAGTTTTATTCAAGCCAAGACCCACCCTCCCGTGGGTGTATGCTGAGGTCAAACCCCCACGGTGTATTGTGGGGCATGTAGTCCTTAATGCAGGCAAACAATTTTTCTTTTAGTAAGTTCATGCGTGGTTCTGCCAATTAATAGTTCCATTATATCCTTTAGTAGGTTACAGAGCGTGAATGAAGGCTCAGTATGCGTCTGGAGCACTGTGCCGGTTTCAGCTCCGACTTGTTCAGAGCGCCAGCCTCTCCCAGCCAGTGATTGCGATATTCTCCAGCTGGTGATGGTGCTCCCTCCACGGCGAGGCTGCCGTGTGGAAAATGAGATAAACAAAATGCCCTGTAGCATTGAGAGAGCACTCGACAGTGCTCCGCCTTCCAGCAGTATCACGCAGCTTCCTCCCAACTCCGCTTTTATATTTAAGACTGCCAACGCGTTTCAGGGCCAGAGCCCCTTCTTCCTGGGAACTATTAATTGGCAGAACCACGCATGAACTTACTAAAAGAAAAATTGTTTGCCTGCTTTAAGGACTACATGCCCCACAATACACCGTGGGGGTTTGACCTCAGCATACGCCCACGGGATGGTGGGTCTTGGCTTGAATAAAACTGCTAAAGAACTATGCAGGCGTCATGGTGGTTTTTGCGCCCTGGAAGAAGGGGCTCTGGCCCTGAAATGCGTTGGCAGTCTTAAATATAAAAGCGGAGTTGGGAGGAAGCTGCGTGATACTGCTGGAAGGCGGAGCACTGTCGAGTGCTCTCTCAATGCTACAGGGCATTTTGTTTATCTCATATACATATACATATATTTTTACTGAATAAAAACAAAGGTCTTATGATTAGATGTGATAAAAATCAAAAGATCTGTTTTCATTAAAAAAAAAGCTTACAACTTCACTGAAAAACCAAAGTGTGAAGTAGCTTTATAGTTAGGTCAATATGAAGTGATAACATTAACATTTTTAACTAAATAAAACACAGAAAAACACAGAAATGTACAAGTTATAGTTAGCAGAGCTAACTATAAGTTGTGCCCCGCCATGCACTGCTCATGACCTCACATATTACATCACTTATGACATGTTCTATGAAATCACTGATGGCATTTCATATGACAGCGTTTTTCATTTTGGAATATTTGCATTACAATTTGAACCTTTGAGTCAGTATTTGCATTGCGCGTATCTCAGCTTAACCAAAGAAATTGTTTCTATGGGAAAATGTTTTATGCAAGTTTTTGTTGCCTCCATAGTTAGTGACATTTCCTTGCTTTTCTTTATCCAATGTCACTGTCTCCTGTTAAGGAACTCTGTACACAGTATTCATGTGTAAAAAAACTCTTATATAAAAAAATAAGTAAATAGATAAAACAAATGTTAATTCTTGACAAGTACTCATTGGTACTTCAAGAACAACTACAGGTGTTGCAGGGATTTAACTTGTGACAATCAATTGAATTCGGATACTCTCTTTGGTCAATATGAAGTTCCCATTACACATTTGGGGCAAACAAGAGTCATGGCTGCTCCGAAGTTAAGATCACCAATACTGTTGACTGTGGCTCCAGCTGCAGGCCTGTGGCACCTACACCTGGTCTCAAGGAAGGTACAGCATTGTAGGGGATGCGTGAGGCTACTTCGTAATGTACGGGCAAAGGAAAGACCATACCGAAAAGAAGGGTTGCCAAAGGAAACAAGAACTGGGTGTACGCTTGTCTAAAAGCATTTGGAAAAATAGTAATTCACAGTTTTAGAAAAATTTCCTAGCTTTTCACTCTTCAAGCTTTTCAAGAATGTTACCCCGATTATAGACCAGTACAGATGTGGCTGGAGATTTAAATTACTGTAACACTTTTGCAATTCATCAAGGCTTTATTTGGATGGCAGACGATTGAACATGCAATACAATGCAGTGGTTTGTCTATTAGTGATGCAGAGGCTCTTAAGGATGGAAGGCACCCGTGAATGGCATTAACACACAACTACTAGAATTTCCACAAACATCTCTGAATTCACTGGGATCAATATTCGTGATGCATAAACTCTTCAGGATTTAGTCTCACTGTGGAATGACAGTAGCACTGAAGTGGCAGTATTCCACACAACACAACCATCTCAGTCTACAGTGGCTCAAGCTGACCACTGAGGTGTTTAATCAGCTAAAATTATTGTGAATCAATTTGATCATAATGTAACCACGGATTGAAGACATTGAGGCAAAGTGGATGAGACATTTGTTCTGATGGCGATATAGAGAGAGGTAATGTACGACTGTTATAGAGTGGCTATGCATTTCAGTTGATATGATAGGGATCTGAAATACTTCAATATTGATATGCTAAGTGGAGCCGACTAGTGAATGATGTCAGCATAGGATTACCAACCGAACCCATGCCTCATCAAACAGTGGGGTGTTCAAGAACCAATATTGATGCTGATGCAATATTGAGTCGGAGGACAAGCGTGATTTTTCTTCACACTGGGCACACACTGGGGAGGAGACTAATGAAGAGCCCGTTGTCAACTCGAACTATAATATCTTCTGGCTCAGGTAACCCTTTTGCCTAGGAGCCACAAATTTGCAAGCGAGAAGCCTGTGTGTTTAAAATGATGCTGTGATTAAAGAAAGTAGGGTTACATAGCAGTAGTTTCTGTGGACTATGCGATGTAAGTACGTTTTAACTAACTAGCAGTTACTTCCATATATATATGTTCCCTTCCAGGTTAGTTGTATGCTCGACATTTTGGGTATAATATTAACTCGCATTTGTTAACATATTAAACTGTATCACAATCAGCCTCGATTGTATTGGCCTTCATCGAATATGATACAATCCTATTTGAAAATTAATGATGCCGGCTTAAAACCTGGATTCTGAGCAAAATGCATTAGCTGTAAGGTAGAAACTTTCTCTTAACTTTTGCTTGTGGTTTCGGCCCACTAACGTTTGAATAAACTCTCCCGTTTCTGTTGATGAAAAATGCAATTTCATAAAAAATGGACAATAGACCTCAGGACTATAATATGTTTAGTTTTTGAGGGGAAAGCTTTGTGGCAAATGGCTCTTTAACCTCAGTTTCTCCCCTAAAAAAATTAATATTTCATGTCTGCAAGTCTTACGCCTTTTCGGTTTCCCAAATACTTCATAAACATTTTTGAATTCGGATTTGATGAGTGTAATATTAGACCTGAAGAGCAGAACAGAAGCAAAGATATGTTTATTTTATCAGGAAACAGGCTGCGATGGCACTTTGTTCTGATAGTCTGTGACATCAGGGAGCTCTTCGTAGATTAAACCACCCCGAGTCCCTAGCATGGAGTCCTCAAGAGGATTCAGATGTCGACTGGAATATTCTTTCATTCCTTTCACCCAGATGTGTCCTGCATGTGCAGCAGCAGATGAATTCTTGCAAGAGAAAGAAAACTAGAAGTCGTTCGCTCCATTCGTGTGAAGCTTTCGTTGACAAAACAGAGTGTACCATCTTTTCTTTCCACAATAATCATGAACCGTTAGCGGTTAGAGTGTTCTTCAAATACAGATAACATTAAGATAGATTCCTTTCTGATAAGAAATGCATTTCAATAATACTTTGGGTCAAAGGTATGTGATTTTGGCTTTCAAAAGTATATAAACATGTGAGCTGTTAGGGAAAAGGGAAAAACGTGAACAGCCAGAAAGGTATATAGTTGAGGTATATTTAGACTCAAAAACCTGTGAAAGTCCACAAAGCTTTCCATTTAATGTACTCACCGACACTTAGGCCTAAAGGTTTTGCTTTGCATGGGGGTTAGTAGCCTTCTTCTCTCCGCCAAACAGTTTCAAGCCACTAATTACAAGGGAAGAATCAGGTGGTAGTATGTGTTGTTTTTACACTACCTGAAAGTGTGTTGTTGGATCCTGTTACCCTTCCATAGAGTTTAGGGAATCACCAAAGTCACAAAGAGGTGGAGGGATGGAACCATGCAAGCAATTACAATGCATGCATTTACAACGTGTTCATTACCACGACGGTGCCTTTACCATGCATGCCTTACACGAAAATGTAAGTATTTAGCAGGTAAGTATTATGCCTTTATATTTATGTGTGTTTGGAGGCTTTATAGTTATCTGTGAACTATTTACATTGTCATTGTATACACATGCGTGATAAAGCCATATCCATGTTTAAAAATAAATGTGTATATTTATATGTATTTAATATACATACATATAGATTTCTATGTATGTATTTATATTTATATATATATATATATATACATTTAAAATGCATATTTCTAAATAGACATTTATATGTCAATAATAAGTGTAATAAATATTTCTAGGTAGACATCTATTGTTTTCTATTAACAACCCCAAGCCCTCCCTAACCCCTAAAAAATCCTGTACCATCCAAAACACCAAACCCACCCTAAACCCTAAAAATGCCCAAACAACCCAAAAGTCCAAGCTCACCCTAAACCTAAAAATTCTCTTAACACACAAACACTCAAACCTACCCGAAATCCTAGAAATTCTCTTGCTATCCAAAATCCTAAATCCACCCTAAACCATAAGAAATTCCTTGCCACCCAAAGACACAAACCCCAAAACACACTCTGAATCCTAAAAATTCCCTTACTACCCAAAGCCCACCCTAAACCCTTAGAATCCCCATGCCACCCAAAGCACCAAACCTATCCTAATCCCAAAATATTCCCTTGTCACCCAAAACTCAAACCCACCCTAAACCCTAAATATACCATTGCTACCTAAACTCCCATAGCCACCAAAAACCCTAGAAATGCCATTGTCACGCACAATCCCAAACTCACACTAAATGGTAACAATCTTCTGCAAGTGCGGTCGCTAGTAGATAGTTATAATCAGGACCATGTTTCCATTGGAAAAGTATTTTTTGACTTACCTATAACTTTTGTGCCATTTGATGAATCTTCATGAAATGCTCATAAAGAAGTGTTCTGGTCATACTTGTTGCACATGGAAAGTTTTGGGGGGATTCGTGAAGCGGGGGCTGAGAAAAAATGGGATGAAAAAAGGGTGTGTTTGCAATGTTAATTCCCATAGGAACCTGTCTACACCACCACAGCCCAAACCACTGAATGGAACTACACCAAATTTGAAAGAAAGGTAGGTAGGTAGGTTTTGTTATTTGCTTCAAATCCGTTCAGTACTTTTTGAGAAATTTAAGAGGACAATTATAGTGATATCTCTGGTCACGAATGTTCTGCGAAAAAGACTAAGTCTAAAGAAAAAAAAGTGAAAATAAAGAAAAGGGGTCAGGGTAGGAATACCCTGACCCCTAATCCATGGTCTTGGGGTCTCCCTGGGACCCCGCCACAGCATAAAAGTATTTTTTTTAAAGAATGAAATTGCAGTGATATCGAGATATTCACAAATTTGCGGCCTTTTTGTTTTAAAGAACAAGCGTGGGCTCTCGCATTTGATTTGAAATTATCCCGGGTGGGTCAGGACTGAGGGCATGTCGTAGATATAGGAAGGGGACCCACAGGGGTCTCCTCCTAGGGCTTATCAAAGACCTGGGACTGCCGTATACCTGGGGCACATTTTATTATGCATGCGAGCAGGCCCACTGGGCCTGCCTGCAGCCCTGGGGACCCACACCTCCCTGAGGCTATTTACAATAATATGGGGAGCCACGCAGCCCGTCCCTGCCCCGGGGACCACCACCTCCCTGGGTCTTTTATATTTGGCTTCGGGGGCCTCCCAGACCTCTCCAGGCCCCGGGCACCACCACTTCCCTGGGGCAAATCTCTAAAATCGGAGGGTGGCCACATGGCCCATCCCTTCTGGTCGTTCTCAGCCCTAATGTCTGCCACCTCCCCGGAGCCAGCCATAAAAGAATAAAGAAGGAGGGCCAAGCATCTCCCCTCATGGAGCCATACATGGCCCCGGGGCCCACCACACCCTGGGGCCAGCTCCAGCAATGTTGCAGGCTGGCAACTCCCAGGACATTGCAGTGTGCGGTGCCCCAGCTAAGCCATACCAAGAAGTGCTCCACTTGGAGCAAGTGAGAGCATGTTGCTTTTACGCACAAGGAGCAGCATGTTAGCAGGGAGCTGCCAGGGACCTTCAAGCTCCCCCCAGGTACCCAGCATGAGAAACTGGGTCCAGGGCACCCAGTACTGAGGCCAGCGCCCGGGGGATGGGGTCCCCCTGGTCAAAACTAGCACAGGAGAGGGACCGCATGCCCCCCTCCACATTTCATAAATGCGTGATCACAGACTGAAGTCGGCCCAGGGAAGAAGGGCTATGCAGCCCCCCTTCTCTAAAAAAAGAAAAACGCCAGCCAACCCCTTTCTCCACCACTCTGTAAATGCACCTCTTGGGGCCCTGCTGCTTTGAGGATGACATCCTCATGCCTTTCTAGGGCCTTAGAACTACATTGGACTTCTTCCCGCAACCTCTATTGAGCCAATACCGCTGTGTGGGCCTTACTGGATGTTACAGAATGGCTAGTTGGCCCCCAAGGACACCCTGAAACCAAGGGGACTTTATCCCGCAACCAGAAGGGCACTAGCAGGCATGATTGCAGAGTGGTGGAAAAGGGCGCGAGTCTTTTTAAAAACTTAATTCAGGGGTGGGAGCCACCTTCCTGGGCCAATGTTTGCCTCAGGAACCCATTCCACAGGGCCAGGCCTATTTTGAATGGGGAGGGGGCCACCAACCTCCCTGTCAGGGCCAGTTTGGCCCTGGGGACCCCATCCTATGGGATCCAGCCTTTTTTTCTTTTATTTTTCTTAACTAAAAGGGAGGGGGGCCAAGCTTCCTTAATTCCGGGCCCGAGAACCCATCGCTTTGAGCTTGGACTCTTTTGTTAAAAACATCTTTATAAAATAATTATATTGGAAGAGGAGCCACATGGCCCCTTCCTTTGTTTTGTTTTGGGCATGCCCTGGGGAGGTGATGGTCCCCGGTGCAAAGAACAAGCATGTGAGCGGTTGTGAGTGTATATGAGTGGGCATTCAAGAGGTTGTACAGCGATGTGAGGGGGTGTATGAGTGGTTCTGTGGATGATGTCATCAATGATGTCATTTTAAAGGCCATCACAGATGTCATCAGTGATGTCACTGACCATGCCATGAGTGATCTAATATGTGTGGTCATAAGCAGTGAATTGCAGGGGTGTAAGTTATAGTTATCTCGGGTAACTACAACTGCTGAATTTCTATGATTTTGTACTAGTGAAATGTCAGCCTAACTATAACGTCCTGTCGTGTAGTTCCTATATATCCCATGCAGGATCTTTGCGTTTGGATAACATAAGCTGTGGGTTTGGTGGCAGACTGGTTCCGAGCACCCCCACATTAGCCTGTTTGCATTAGCTAGCTCACAATGCCACTAGAATCTCCTCTTATCGGGGAGAGAATAGTTTCTGGCAACCTCAGAACATGACAACCCTGATCCCTCAGGATCGTGGAAACAATATACTACTTTACTTTTTGCTCAGTCTCTCATGCTCACTTAGTTTGTCTCAGAAAATAAACAGTCTGGGCTTTTCAATAAGGATTTATTGAACCGTTGTTATTGTAGTGTAGAATATGTAAGCTGTAACAACCATCAGACAGTAGCATAGATATATGGTTAGCAGTACTATGAAAGTAAGAGGCTGGTACAGTTCTACCATTTTGCAGTAATCATGACTATATAAAAGTACATAAAACACGTTATGCTAAAGTGCGTACTCCTATGATGCCTCCCTAATTAGATGTACCTAAACGGACCTAGCATCTTTGTAGGTGTTATGTTAAGAATCCCTCTAAGGTTTAGTCCACCCCATTACCTGAGAATTAGAGAATGTGGGACCCCGTCCTGGTCTCGAGTTGGACACCCTGCGAGGGATGTTAGACCACTGCATGCTGGAGCGTCTGCATGCAGGAACCTCAGCATCTCTGGTCAGTGTGTTAGCCGGTAATTCACTGTCTCCACTGTCTCTCTAAGCAAGACATGATGTATGTATAGCAACACAGGTCTTCCCAGGGGTCCTACCTTGCTGTGTTACTGTGTCAGCCTAAAGGATGACTAAACTTTAACATAGATATTAAACAGGAGATGTTTATCCTGCTGTGAGTCCTGCTCTGCTTCCAAGAAGCCTCATGCATAATGTATGAGTATCAAACCAAGGAAAAAGCCGCGTTCAGAATGCAGTGTCATATCTCGGTAAAAGGTCAGTGCCTAAGAACCGTTATGTATGTAATGTAGGGAAGGATATAGGTGAAAGGTTTTGATGTTTACCTATGCCTATATAAGGTGCATATATGGAATATAACACCCACTCCTCTTCCGACTGCATGACATATGTAACCTGTAGCACACTACTAGCCTAACCAGATATAGGTATGCTCATAAAACATTTGCTTTGTTAAAATTTTAAAACTTCTAAATTGTCTAAAAAAGCTTAAGATTTGTTAAAAGAAAAATATTTGCAAACTATTGCTCTAAAAGTGTCCGTAGTTATAGTCCGAACCACTATAAGCGTTAGAAAGCAATTTTTGCCCAAATAAATGAAAGGAATGTCAATTTTAATTTTGTTTCAGAGTTCAAAATTTAGCTTGTTTTAAAAAGGGTGAGTTTTTTTCCTGCACACGATGAGCCAAAATGAGTGAAATGTTTATGTGCCCTGGCTGGTAGACGCAACATTTTCGTTGCTTGCTTCCTCAGTAGACGGCCCCTGTAGCACTTCGCAAAGCACGTCAATTGAGCACAGATGATGTTCCACAGCCGGTGCAGGGGCAGCTTGTGCACCGTCCAAAGCCTGGATGTTAGTGGAGGAGCCAATGTTCATACCAACAGGTGCCGTTACAACCTGTGGGGGCTCAAGGAATGCCGCCAACAACATTGGAATGCGCTGAGGACACTGCAGAACATGGGCCCTTTTCAGGTCCAGCAGAGCATCCACGTCTGGTTGCGCACATGATGGGAGTGTCAAACAAAGGTCTAACGTGCATTCTTCTCCGCAAAACAGGCATCGGAGGACAGATAAGATGCAGTCCATCCAGACTGGACGAAATGACAGCAACAAAGATGCGCTTAGGTCTCTCAGGCGAGGCATGCCGAGGTATCATACAATTCGGTCATGGTATTTCCATTCCAGGAGTGCTCTTTCCATCCCCTTGGTGACTGGGACGTCCATTGCGTAGCAGATAAAAGACAATCAGGGTACTTGCTATTAGAAACAGGATCAGCGGAACACCTCCAAAGATGCTTCAGAATACGGAGTGTATGAATTTTGGGATAACTCCAAGTACCGTCTGAAAGGTGCTTAGAAGTCCAGAACCTATGGTCCTAAATAGGTGGAGAATGCCAGTCATATCAGACATGTTAAAGATACGATTTATCACTTCTACGAAATGGAAAGGGGAGTTTGTATTAATAAGTACCTGTATCTCAGCCGAAGAGTTTGCGATCTCGAGTTCAAATGTTTCTTGAGAGGAGGTTAAGGGCAGAGACTTCTGTAAAAGCATGGCGTTCATTCTGCCTAGAGTATCAAACCATATTAAAGAAACATTTAGTGAACGCCATAACTGCACCTCCCTGACTGTATATGTCAGTGGAAACAATACTTGCATACAATAAGTAACCCTGGAGCTCACGGTTACCAGATATGCGATGCCCGGTAGCATTCCACAGCAACCTTGACTGTTCAGCATCAAGTAACTCCCATTTGAAAGTATCCAAAATGCAGGAGTAATCACGGTAGTTGAGGCACCTCACAGGCACCGCTCAGATGACAGGACAGGTTCGCCACAGAACCATTACAAGCCCCGTGCAGTAGAATGTCCTGACATATGAGCGATCACAGTTTGTACCACTGAGAAACACTTCTCGATCTCCACTCCGGCATCGAAATCTGTATGGTAATTCCCAAGATTCCTTAATGTTTTCCTTACCCATTTTTTCATATTTGCCTGCCTGCTTTTGTTCAAGGCAATATTGAAACCGAAAAGTAGTGACTGGTAGAGTTATGTGGCCATGTATTAGCCATTCTGTGGGCGGTGATTCTGCCACTGTGAACGGTAATTTATCCAGTTTTTCGATATGCAGCATTGTATATTTAGCTCCCCTTTGTGCCATTTTGATCTGTTTATCTGTTAGATTGTATTCAGAAAACTGAGACGTACTGTTGATGAAACGCCGAGGCACATAGCCTGCATACAAAGATTGCAGCGTCCAGCTTAATAACATAATAGAACATAACTGAGATTGCCCTTGTTGTACTATGGCCAAATCTTGTAGTAGTATGTCTACCGCAGATGATACAATGTTGCCTAAGGAATATATCCTGGAGGTTAATGTTGTAAAACCATTGTCTACCACTGCTAGAGATTTCTCCAAGTTAATACTGTCTATTTCTTGTATTCGTTCTGCGGCCTCTTGTTGTGATATTTTCCAAAGTTCATTGTAGGCAGCGTCAATGCCAGCATATATGAAACGTTTTTTGGTGTGGTTTCCTTGGACCTAGTAAAAAATCCCTAAGATCCATGTCCTGTGTGAGTACGGATAAGTGTTATTTCACTTCTGGGAGTGTTGAGGTTTCTAGCCAATTAAGGCTCTGTACATAGATTTGGCCTATGGATACTAAACACTTCGGTTCTACCCCTGAATCTTTCCTGACAACCATTGGTGTCTGTGGGCCAAATCAACCATTTCTTACAATCGGGATATGATCTGTTGTATTGTATAATGTCATCTAATATAACCCCTTTCTGTGATGTTTCATTACCCTCGGTTGATGATGGTGTTGGCAGGCGAGCTGTGTTCAAGTCTTTGTTCCTGGCTAGTCCAAGGCAAGACGTCTGTTGCACTGTCTCATTCAAAAACTTGATTTGTTGAGGGATAAGGCATGCTCTAAATAAAGCTTCTGTTCCCTGAACTTGCAATTCTCTAGTACCCCAGACCGATTTCAAGTCTATGGTTTTGTTCCATAATTCGTAACCTTGTTCAGACAACTGGGCAATGAAGGATGCTGAGTAAATCTGTTTGGTGTTAGTTAAAAAAAAATTTGTGCTGATGTTAGTGCAACATTATAATAAACAGAATGTTATTAAGCGCACAGCTACCCCCAACGGGGTGTCCCTGTACTATTATAATAATATGAGGCTAGTCTGACATATTAAACCTTGAAAAATATGGAAACTTTTGTGCAAATGTTTTTGAGCTGCCTTTTGGTGGTGTTGGACAATGTTCCCACTTTGGTATGTGAACACATTTCTAGGATTCGCAGATTTATGCAAATAATTATGACCATAATGTTGATAACAATACATAGATTCATAATCTACTGAGCTCTCCAATGTTTCACTATTAGAAAATGCAGTAGATATTTCTAAACCAGACAGCATATTATTTACAGTTTCAAAATCCCAATCATTGGAAAATGTACTTGAGGTCAATGATAAAATTCAATGATATTTTAAATAAATGTAGAATTCTTAAAATTTCTGTTGGGCCAAATATATCGAAATCAACCTTGTCCCAAACTATACCATCCGGTACAGAAACTGCTGTAACGTTCACTGATGACAAGTCTCTTTGTTCTTGATGAGATGATTGATGTGGTTTTATAATTATATTCACCTTTTGGGCTTCAGAGTTTTGCTGAATGTATTGTACACTAATAAGCATATTAATAACTATCACTGAGCCTAACCAGAAAAGAAAGAAAAGAGTCCCGGAAGATACCCATAGTTCTACCCATGGTGATACCAGGTAAGTCTTTCTAAGAAAGTTTAAAAAGTCTTTAACTTGCTGCATGCGTGATTTTTGGACTGGCGTCATTTCAGGTTCACTTGGATCCAAAGAAAATGTATCAACGTTTATGAAGTAGCCAGAAGCAGTTCGATCAATTGTTGGAATTGCATCAGGTTTTGTTGAAAATGTAGATTGCTCTTGTCGAGGCATGTTGACGTAGACGTCTGTATTTGGTCTAATTGCAACTTGAACGTTATTTTGAGTTGGATTTTGAAGTTGAATTTCAGGTTGAAGAGGAATGAGTTCTATAGCATTGTTGCATAGTCCATTATTCCGTATAGGTGACTCTTCGAACGTGATGAGTCTTTCAGTTTGAACTTCTTGAATTGTAGTGAGAGGAGGGCGTCTGCTACTTTGGAGACCATGTGGCCTACTGCTTAGTATCAGCCACATAGTGTGGTTTGATTAGGTCAATTGAGACAAATCTTTTCTCTTTTTTTCCAGCAAAAGGCGGTAGAAGTACAATTCTTGTTCCTTCAATTGCTAGGACCGGTACAGGTTGCCCAATTTCTTTCTTGTCTGCTATTTTCTCTCTGACCAGATCCCCGACTTTTGCGATCCAGACAGGTCTTGCCATGACTGATTTGACTACCCCAGTGGCGGTCTGCTTCAGGTGGATGTTACTTTGTTTTGTCCTTGATTCCTTTAGTTCCTTTAAAACAGCCAAACGGTCATGGATGTCAAAGAGCTTTTCATCTGCCACTATGCCTTCACAATCAAGATTAGGTACCCACATTCTTGTCCCAAATCGGACCTCATATGGAGTGACCCCCCCCCAGAGAACTTCTTGGCATGTTGGACTCCATAGAGATGTTTTACCCAACTTTCGCCTGTGCCTAATACTCTAGCTGTTAAAGATTGCTTTAAGTCTTGTTTGTTTCTCTCTACTACCGAATTTCCCTCGGGATGGTACGGAGATGAGTACCGCAATGCTACACCCAAACTTCCTATTGCCTCCTTTTAAGCCCGAGAGGTAAATGCAGGGCCCTGGTCAGAATGTAGTTTGCCAATTGCATATGTCCCTATGAAGACTCGCAAATCTTTTATAACAGTTCGATCGTCAGCCGAGCGCTGGGGCCCCAACCATAGGAATCTCGAGCAGAAGTCCACTGCTACCCTCAATTTGTAAGGGGCCGCAGTGGTTCAGATAAATGCACCGAATGGACAGTCTGATGCTGTCTAACAATGGGATCTGCGCTGGAGGTGTTAGAGTGGACCCTCTTTTCTGTTGACAGATATCGCACTTTAAGATGAAGTCTTTGGTCTGCTTTGTTAACCTCAGCAACCAATTGCATTGTTTCAATAAAGAAACAATCACCGTAACTATCCCTTTGTGTGCCACTAGTATTGAACCTAACCTACGATCCATGTTTGAAATTACTCTATCCCCCACTCCAGGAATCTGAGCAAATGGAACGTTATTTGCATCTAACTTGTAGGCATACTTGAGTGGAAATCTTTTTGGTACTGCACCGCTGTTTTTGCTTGAAACAATAACAGCCACCATAATCTCACAGTCTATTCTCGTTTTAAAATGAGTGATTGCAGCTACGGAAGCCGGGCATACAGCCCCCTTTGCGGCTTTACCAGCCAATGAATTCCCTTCAAAGTGAATGCCATCAAGCTGATGACTCAGTGTGTGTATCACGTGAGTCTTTGGTAGTTCCGATTTAGACTTCACTACCTGTTCCCATAGCATTTTATGCTTAATTGTGCCGGCTTTTGTGTATTTGAACCTGTTTTGTACCCAGTACTGCAAATAGTCATTTTAAGTCTGCACACAATAAAAGGAATCGCACACAATTAGTGTGGGGAATTCTCGATCCGTATTTACAAGTGCCAGTATCAGTGCTTTTAACTCTGCCGACTGCGCCGTGCAGTCTCCTAGAGATTTTAGTGGAACTTGGATCTAACTTTCCATCTCGCATGCAACCTTTAACGATAGCACATGCTGCGCTATATTGGTGTTTACTCCCTATGGCCGGTTGAGCAAATCTGTCAGTAAAAATAATATATTCATACTGATCCTGAGGCATTATTTCATTAGGTAGAGGATATTCTTCTTCGTATTGCAGGAATGCTTGTGTCAATTAAATTTGGGTCGTACCTGTATTCTACATCTGTTGCAGTGAGTGAATTAGCCCATTGTATCCATCTCGGATGTAAAGCTTTAGCGTTAGGCATGCTTGCCTTCGTCGCAGACTCTAAGGCTGGGACTGGAGTCACTACTATTATTTGTTTCCCCTGAGCCAGTGCTCTTTCATACACTGCAGCAGTCTGTACTGCTGTTAGAATCTTTTGTGTAGATGCGCTTCGCATCTCAGCATTTGTGTACAAATGTGATTTGTATGCAATTGGTACTGTTTCACATTCATTATATGTGAGATAGGTGTACCCTGATTGATCCGCAATTATACGGATCAACAGGTTGTGTACGTTTACGAATGTCTGTAAGGAATAGGTGACGTTACAACGCGATCAGTTAGATCGCGGTACGTAACATCACAGTTATTACAATGCAAGTCATTACAACGACTTGAGCTAGAGGCACTGGACTTAAGAATAGTATGATTAACTATTCCAATTCCAGCCTACGTAACAGTAGGGAAGGTGTTGGAATAGTAAATCATACTATTTCCTAGAGTATAGCGCCATCCAGCGCAAGTCGTTGTAAAGACTTGCGTTGTAATGACTGCACTGTAAATGTATCACGGTATAACGACCGCATTGTAAAGGTTGTTCGCCATCTATAAGTGTTTGGAAGCTATCATGTCAGTTTGTACGGAACGTAGTGTATCTGTGTGTTCCTGTGTCCATTTTCTGGCTGAGAAATCAGGTTTAATCAAGTCATAGAAAGGTTTTACTCTTTCTGAAGAATCCAAAATGTATGTTCTACCAAGGTTTAGGAATCCCAGTATTGATAGTAGATTTTTTAATGATCTTAGAGGTTGGAGCAGCGCACATTTTTCAAAAAAATTGGCTCCCAGGCTTTTTCCTTTACTTGAAAGCTCGTACCCTAAAAACAGGACACTGAGGTGGACAATTTTTGATTTTTTAAAGTTAAATTTGTAGCCCTCAGATGCAAATCCCAAAATAATGGTATTCACTCTGTTCAAGTGATCCTCTAGGTCGTCGTCCTTCAGATAAATAGCATCCACTTAGGACAATGCCTCTTCATCTAATTTTTTAAGTAATTCTGTTACTCTGGCGTTGGGGGAGTCACCGAAATTGCCCCTGGGACCCTAGCGCTGAGAAGGCTGTTAAATACCTGCTTTCAGGTGCTATATTTTGGCAGAAAAATCCATTTGAGATATCAAGTGTTGTTTTATATTTCTTCCGCAAAATGTTTTTCATTAAAGCAGCACTGTGTGCATTTTGGACTGCGAATGTCTTAGTGCAAGTGATTAAATGTCTGTAATCTAAAACTAGACGATATGTATTGTCAGGTTTCATGACAGGAAACAAAGGATTGTTTATTTGAGAGGTGCACCTTTCAATCACCCCTTGGTATTCAAGCTGATCTAAGATCTCCCTGACCTGTTTTTTTAGCTTCTTGCTTTATTGGAAGCTGCCTCTGTGCAGTTGGAGTATTTTATAAAGGAATTATGTGGTGGGTTGAATCCTCATCCTATCCAAAATGGTTATTGCATAATGCCGGAGCTAGGGCTACCACCCACTCCTGTGCATATGTGTGTTGCAAATGCCTGGGAATGTGATCCGAGAAGGCTGGTAGAATTGCTGTTTCTCCTTTTGGGCAATCCATCATAAATGCTGGCAGCCAATCTTGTTCAGCTAACAAAATGTCATAGCTAAACAAAAGGTTCTCCCAAAAGAGACCTCTCACTTTCCTACTCGTGTCCCCCTCATTTCGAGTGTTATTTCATACAGTTTATGTGGCACACTTACTCTAGTATCAGGTGTTTCCACCGTGATATAATGATTCAAGTATGCTGTCACCAGAAATTCCATCAGGTTCTGGCGAACTATTGTTACTTCTGCCACACTGTCTAGCATCATCAGAGCCCATTCCCTGTGCAGTAGAAGAGTCCTCAGAATTCTGGGCATGTCTGATCTTTAGACCTGCAACTTTCTTTTTCTTGAATTGTGGCTTTTGCTTTGTTTTTTTTTCTTTTTTGGAAGTGTAATCTTGAGCGTGCTGCTTGTCTTTGGACTTTGTACTATCTTCTTGTCTTTCTGACCATCCTTCCCTCTCTGAGTTTTTCAATGAACCCTGAAAGGAACGAGAGGAACGTGTATCTGTATCCTGATACCTGTCAGGTTTCCTACTATTATCCTTCTTCCTAAGGTTCTACCTCTTTTCAGAGCGCTCCTGTGGAGAAGATCTGCCTTGGGATTGAGATCTGTTTAGTTTAAAGTTTTGTTGTTTTTTAATATCCCACTTCTTTTTAGGAGAAGCAGGCGTCTGCTTGGAAGTGTCCTTTTCAGGACTGCC
This sequence comes from Triturus cristatus, assembly GCF_964204655.1. Lineage (NCBI taxonomy): Eukaryota > Metazoa > Chordata > Amphibia > Caudata > Salamandridae > Triturus > Triturus cristatus. Next base: position 849,780,201 of record NC_140588.1, on the reverse strand, counting down.
CATCAGTTGTTGTTTTAAAGCTTTCCCACCCAAACTGTCTGTGCCTAATTCTGCATATGCACTTTCAATTAATTTGGGTAGTTCATGTTGTTGAACTAACAGACTGAACTCCCTTAGGCGTTGGAGGATTGCCACTGCAGCTTCTTCCCCTTTAATGTTAGCTAGTATTATGGTTGATACCTGGTCATAGTTATCTAGCAACTTCATCCCTAAGTTCAGAGCAGGTTCTGCTCCGTATTTTGTAGTTGTCTTAATACGTCTGGTTCCACCGCTAATGAAGGAATACCATGAGTACAATGCTCTACTTGTGGTGTTACCCCCATGGGAAAGCAGATTGTTAGCTTTCTGTGTTTTTCATGCATGGTAGTATTCGGGAATACTGGACTCGAGCTGAGTTATTTTCTGAGCTACCCAGAATGGCATTTGTTTGCATTTTGTGGGCATCTTGCCCATAACTGCATGTAATGTTTGTGGTGTGATTTTAGTTGCTGTACCCTGAGACTGAGTTCCATTAGTTGCAACTGTTGTTGGTTGGACTGTAAAAGTCCTCATGACAAATTGCGTCATGTTCCTATAGATTTGAATTAATTCTTTGTGTTGTATGAGTAAGTCTCCCTGTGGCATTGTGTCAATGTCAGGATGTGGTGTGCAGGCCGCTAATATTGGCCATGTTGCCCCTTCTCCTCCGAGCCCACCTAATCTTACTCTTCCTCTTATGTGAGGTAGGGCACCTTTAAACCAGTATAAATGTTCCGGGTACATGAGTGGAATCTCTATGTCCTTGAACGGACTATATTCCAATGGTGCATCTCCCTCTGTATAGTAGTGAAATGTCTGTGTTCTCGCATCTGCTGCTGGGAATGTAACCCACAAATTAAATACATCTGTTTTGTTTGATTATTGTGCCTCAATCACGAAACTAATAAACCACCCCTGGCTGATAAACCATTTTCTAACAGTTTCAGGGTGACTGTATGTCTGAATTTTGGTGCAATCTTTATTGCCTTTGCATCTTCATCCTTGTCTGTGAGGGAGAGTGCTTGCTGTAGTGGGTCTAAAACTGGGGTAGTCATTGTGTATAGAACACAAACTAATTTTCCAAGGAAACTATGATAAGGTGTCCTTCAAGTTTTATTGGAGTTTGTGCCCACCCACTCCAAATGTCTCTGGGTTTTGTGAGTAGGGGTCTCTGAGAATGGCACGACTCAACTACTCAGATTCTACTGCACGTTTGGATAACATAAACTGGGTTTGGTGGCGGACTGGTTCCGAGTACCCCCACAGGATACGTTAGCCTGTTTGCACTAGCTATCTCACAGTGCCACTAGAATCTCGGCTTATTGGGGAGAGAATAGCTTCTGGCAACCTCAGAACATGACAACCCTAATCCCTCAGGATCATGGAAACAATATACTACTTTTTGCTCAGTCTCTCGTGCTTACTTAGTTTGTCTCAGAGATACACAGTATAAACAGTCTGGGCGTTTCAATAAGGATTTATTGAACAGATGTTTTTCTAGTGTAGAATATATGAGCTGTAACAACCATCAGACAGTAGCATAGCTATATGGTTAGCAGTACTATGAAAGTAAAAGGATGGTACAGTTCTACCATTTTGCAGTAATCATGACTATATACAACACATAAAACACATGATACGAAAGTGCGTACTCCTATGATGCCTACCTAACTACATGTACCTTAATATACCTAGCATCTGTGTAGGTGTTATTCCAAGAATCCCTTTAAGGTCTAGTCCACCCCATTACCTGAGAATTAGAGAATGTGGGACCTCGTACTGGTCTCAAGTTGGACACCCTGCAAGGTATGTTAGACCACTACTTGCTGGAGCGTATGCATGCAGGAATTTCAGCAACTCTGGTCAGTGTGTCAGCTGGGAAGTCACTGTCTCCTCTGTCTCTCTGAGCAAGACATGTTGTATATATACCCACAGGTCTCCCCAGGGGTCCTACCTTGCTATGATTAGGCCTGGGCGAAAATTTCGTTCCGTTTGCGGAAATTGCGATAATTTGACATTTTCGCGTTCCGCGGAAAGCACGAAAATGTCAAAATTTCCACATTCCGCAGCTTAGCGATAATTTGGTTCTTGCTCGCGCTGTAAAATAATACATTCTCGCGCGTGCGCGATCGCCTTAACTGAATCCCTGCGTTCGCCGACAAGTTTTCTTGATCCGGTCGCGTTCTCCATGAGATGTTGTATTGTTTTTAGCCATTTGCGCTGTCTTACGACAGTTCGCGCCCGCAGTGACGTCATGCGTCACGCGATCACGTCTTTCTTCTCGCGATCATGCACCGCGAGACAACTGAAAACAAGATGGCCGCGCCCGTGAGCAACCACATGGGTAAGTTGGCGAGCCGCAACCATGCAGAAAATCTCGCGAACATGCGGGAAAAAAACTTCTGCATCTTCGCGATATTACCGCGTGTTTGCGATAATTTTTAACATTTTTGCGATAATTTGCGAAAGTGGATTTCACAAATTTCGCCCACCCCTAGCTGCAATACGGTGTCGGCCTAAAGGATGACATCGGGCCTGAACTTTAACATAGATATTATACAGGAGATTTTCATCCTGCTGTGAGTCCTGCTGTGCTTCCAATAAGCCTCATGCATAATGTATGAGTATCGAACCAGGGAAAAACCCACATTGTGAATGGAGTGTTTTATCTAGGTAAAACGTCAGTGCCTAAGAACCGCTATGTACGCAATGTAGGGAAGAATATAGGTGAAAGGTTGCGATGTTTACCTACGCCTATACAAGGTACCTATATGGAATATAACAGTCCCTGTAAACTTTGCTTTTTCAGTGAAAAAATATACACACACACATAGATAGATAGATAGATAGATAGATAGATAGATAGATAGATAGATAGATAGATAGATAGATAGATAGATAGATAGATAGATAGATAGATAGATAGATAGATAGATAGATAGATAGATAGATAGATAGATAGATAGATAGATAGATAGATAGATAGATAGATAGATAGATAGATAGATAGATAGATAACAATATAGATATAGACCCCCCTTCCCTAAAAAATGAAAAAAGCCGGGCAACTTGCTGGAGGTCAGACCATGACACCTTTCTCCACCACTCTGTAAACGTGCCTCTTGGGGTGCTGCTGATTTGTAGATGATGTCTCTTTGGCTTTTGAGGGCCTTAGGACTAAAGTGGCCATCTTCCCCCAACCTCTAGTGAGCCAGGATGCACGTTTGCAGAGTGATGGAGAAAGGGGCATGGCCCCTGATGGCCTCTCAGCAATCCCCAAGGACACCCTGGAGCCAAGGGGACTTCATCCCCCAATCAGAAGTGCACCAGATGGCGCGTTTGCAGAGTTGTGCAGAAAGGGCCGTGGCCTCCATAGTCTCTCAGCAATAGCACTCTACATAAATTACTGTAGATAACAGAGGGGCATGTTGGACCCAAGCTCCCTTTGGAACCAAGGGGACAACATCCCCAAACCAGGAGTGCACTAGCAGGCATGTTTTCAGAGTGGTGGAAAAGGGGACGGTCTTCTTTCAAATAACTCATGGAGGGGACCACCTACCTGGGCCAATTTTGGCCTCAAGACACCATTCCCGGGGGCCAGGTCTTTTTGAATAGGGAAGGGGCGGGTCAGCTACCTTGTCAGGGCCAATTTTAGCCCTGGGAACCCCATCCCCTGGGGCCCAGCCTTTTTTTCTTTTCTTTTTTTAACTAAAAGGGAGGGGGGCCAAGCTTCTTTGATCCCGGGCCAATTTCAGCCCCGAAAAGACATCGCTTGGGCCTGGGCGCTTTTTAAAAAAGAAATGTTATAAATTATAATGGGTGGAGGGCCACACAGCCCCTTTCCTTTGTTTTGTTTTGGGCCAGCCACAGGGTGGTGACAGTCCCTGGGGCCGAGAACAGGCATGTGAGTGGTTGTGAGGGTGTGTGAGTGGGCATTCTAGAGGTTGTATGGGAGTGAGTAGGTGTAGGAGTGGTTCTGCGAATTATGTCATCAGTGATGTCATTTGAAAGGCCATCACAGATGTCATCAGTGATGCCACTGACCATGCCATGAGTGATGTAATATGTGGGGTCATAAGCAGTGAATTGCATGGGTGTAAGTTATATTTGTCGCAGGTAACTACAACTGCTGAATTTCTATGGTTTTGTACTACTGAAATGTCAGCCTCACTATAACGTCCTTGTAACCTTTGCTTTTTCAGTGAAAAAAAAATATAGATGTATAGATATACATATAGATATGTATATAGATACAGAAGAACTCTGATTTTATAATCACTTGTTTGGTGTGCCATACGGTTCTAAATATGGTTTGAGTGACTAACTCTAACCGTCCACACACAAAGCAAAGTTATGTACATTTATGATAGCTCGTTATATTTTCTACAAAGAACAGGCAAATCTAGCTGTATTATTTAATTTATCAATAAAACATGCATACAGAAAAACACAATAAATAGTTTAAAAAGTAGTTCCTAAATGCATTTGAAAATAGAAACTCAAGACATTTGTTGCAATTTAAAAACTGACTTGGTTGTGGTAAAACAGATTCTCCAAGCTGCTGGTCAAGATTTGCGAAATCACAAAGGTAATCGAGGTGGAAGAAGTAGGTTTCCTTCTTCTTAAAATCTCCTGGGTGACTTCTCCACAATTTAACAACAAATATGACAATCATTTTCACAGGGTGTGACATACATGGGGAAGGAGCACAACGAATAAGACAGATTTAACACAGTTTAAACAGTTAAAACACTTATCAGACATTATTTATGGCTCACCCCTGAAAACCAAGTTAATGTGGCCAGGGAGAGTTCGCCCATCAGAAATGCAATTTATGTATCTTTGTCATTAATTTACCAAGCAGAAAGGATACAAGGAGATGTTCCTAAGAAAAACTGGAGATGGGCATTATGTGAACAATTATGCTTAAGAACAAGGCTAATAAGCCATAGTCTTTGCCCTCAGGGGTGCAGCCTACCTAGCTAGGCTTATCCTTCCTGAGTCTCATCTAACTTAGTGAGGGGACTCTGGCACTATCCTTAGGGGGAGGCTGCGCAGCTGCTGCAGCTCCTCCCACACTTTGGCAACATTTTGGTGGTGATCCTGGTCTCCTCGGGTCACCACAATCCACATATCAGTGGTTTCCAATTTAACATTTGGGCAAAACTGAAGAGCAGTACAGGCCGTTATGGCGCTCTCCTCGCACCTACTGATGAATTTTCGAACAGCGGCTCTCCCTCAGGACTGGGGAGAGTCATGTCAGAATTCTTTGTGGATTCTCTTTCTTTTCTGTGGCCTCCACCATACTTTACTTTTTCTTTCTGGTGCTCGATACCACCTGGGCACCCCCGGCCCTTTCACAGCATTGAGGAGAAGCTCAGGGAGCCCACTCCCAGCTGCTCTAGCCAGCTCCTCACATGGCCAGCACCCTCACTTGCTTCCGAAGTGTTATGAACTCCAAAGTACCCCAATATAGGCCTAGGTAGTTGCAAGACCTTTTACCTAAATGTGTCCTACCTTACTCAAGATAACTGTTTTGGTGCCAACCTTTTACCTAGTTAGGTGCCAAAAAATGTTGTATGGTTTTCTCCGAATACTAGACTTATTTATTATGCATGAGGATTCTTAGTACCACATTAGGATTACCATATTAACTCTGTATACAGATCCCCGCTATCGTCATCCTTGGCTGACGTGCCCACAGTACCATGACACATCTAGGTAGAACCCCTGAGGGTACCATTTGGGTATATAAGTATCACATGTTTGCTGGGTAAACCTGAGGAAAAAAAGCATCCATGCTGACATGCTGACACGAGACGCTGAAGGCGCTGCGCGCAGGCACTCCAACACACGGTGGTCTGACATCCCTCGTGGGGTGTCCAATTCGTGCCCAAGGCAGGTTCCTTGGCTCTCTCACATCAGGTAAAGGGGTTGGCTCTTTTCTAGGGGGATTCTTGGCCATACAATGACATACATGCTAGGTATACGCAGATGCATTTAGTTAGGGTTTGCATAGTAGGAATACGTATTTTTACTGCCATGTATCTATATGCCTGCATATATTCACTGTTTGTAGCACCATGGTAGAATACTACCTTTTATTTACTCTGTTGGTGCTCATAACCGTACATATCTGTTTCTGTCTAATGGTTGTTGCAGCTAGGCTTGGGCAGTGAACTCTGCGCCGGAGTTTGCAGAATTTTCTGCACTCCGTGCTCTGCTCCATGTAGTGCAGCAGAGTTTTTTCCCTGCTCTCAATCCCTTACGGTACGTTAGCGAGCACGAGCTGCTGCTCAGGTAGAATTCCTACCCAAGCGGCAGGAAGATCATTGTAAACGGCACTTTGCACTGCACTCCGCCACTTGAGGAACTTCGCAGAGTTTTTTTGTCACTTTGCCTGCATTAAATGCAAATGCAGCAGAGAAGGAGAGCAGGAAGGTTCAATAAACATTTCAGAATGCACTTACTTTAAAATTAGCAGATTTTGAAGTCTCAGCCTTCGTGAGTGAGGCACACGAGGAATACAGGACAGAGGTGTTCTATTCTTGGGTCAAGTTCCCACCTGCAGATGCAAGTACGCATATATTTCATTCTTATATAATGGATCAAATACCTGAAGAATACAGTCTCCTCAACAGGGGCCCTATGACAGGAGGTATAAAATAATAACTGTGATAACATAACAAATCTGGCAGGTATCAGGATACCGATAAACGTTCCTCTTGTTCCTTTTAGGGTTCATTAAAAAACTCTGAGAGAGAAGGACGGTCAGAACACAGACCAGAAGCCAAGAGACACACATCGCACTTCAGACTACATTATCAAAGATAAACCCAAGAGTAAACCTAAATTCCAAAAGAAGAAAGTAGCTGGCCTTAAGATAAGAAATGCCCAGGCTACTGAGGACTCAACTTCTGAACGGCGGGGAATGGGCTCTGACTATGCTAGACAGTGCAGCAGAAGTAACAACAGCTCACTACAACCTGATGGAATTTCTGATGACAACAGCGTTAATAGAGCATATCATGGTGGAGACACCTGATACTAGGGTAAGTGTCCCACACCAGTTATATGAAATAACACTCCATATGGAGGGGGACATACCCAAAAAAGTGAAAGGCCTCTTTTTGGAGAACCTGACATATAGCTATGACATCCTCTTGGCTGACAAAGATTGTCCACCTGAGTGTGTTTCGGACTGCCCCAAAGGAGAAACAATAATTTTACCAGCATTCTCCGAATCCATTCCAGAATCACTAAAACATTCATACGCGCAGGAGTGGGCAGCAACACTAGCTCCTGCATTATACCGTAATCATGTAGGGTGGGATGCTGAGTCACCTCACCATGAAATATCAGCTATAACTACTCCAACTCCAAGGAGCCAGTACCCAATAAAACATGATGCAAAAGAGCAAGTCAGAGAGATCCTAGATCAAGTTGAATACTAAGGTGTCATAGAAAATTGCACCTCGTATATCAATAATCCTTTGTTTCCTGTAATAAAACCCGACAATCCATACCATTTAGTTTTAGACTACAGGCATTTGAATACATGCACAAAAACATTTGCTGTAGAGAATGCACATAGTGCTGCATTAATCAATAACATTGTGTGGAAGAAGTAAAAAACAACACTAGATATCTCAAATGGGTTTCTGTACCAAAAAGCAGATATTTGACAGGATTCTCTGCCCTCAGCTCACAAAGTCAATTCTATAGATTGCGCCAAGGGTAGAAGAATAGCCTCGGGTTATTCTCAGCAAGCGTGTCAGAGTTACTTCAAACTTTTGATGAGGAGGCATTGTCTTATGTAGATGATATTTATGTGGTGGGCGATTAATTTTTGGATCACTTGAACTTGGTGAACAACATAAGTGTGGGATTCGCCTCTGAGGGCTAAAAATGTAACTTAAAACAAAACAAAAACTGCCACCTCAATGTCCTATATTAAGATGTGAGCACTCAAGTGAAGGGAAAAGCCTAGCAGCCAACTTTTTAGAAAAATGTGCGTTGCTCCAACCTCCAAAGATCCTGAAAAACTTACAATACATTTTAGGCTTCCTACATTTTTGCTGTACATACAATTTGGATTACGCAGAATAAATAAAACCTTTCTAAATTACTTTGGGAACAAGTGATAGAGCTGAAAATGGGCTTGCCACAGGCTCATGTGATTCATACAGCATGTTGGTGTGCACATTGAAGGGAATTCATTGGCTGATGAAGCCGCTAAGGTGACAGTGCGAACAGCTGCCATTGCTGCAATCACTCCCTTTTTTTTTGTCCTCATGTCACCATAATGTCTGCAAATCTTGGACCGTTCTATCTATCTGCCCTGTGTTCTGCTGCATTTGATTGAGGTCCCAGCAAAGCCAGACGGGGGACCATCACCTCTGACGGTGCCTCAGTGTAATCATTGGAATACTTGTCCAATTCCTTGGAATCAACATCATTTCAGAAAATCAGCCCAAATTGCAGATGCACTGCCTATTTTACCTGCCAAATCTGAGCGCCAAACCCAGACTGCCACCCTGACTCAGTCCTCAACCTTTGGGGGTAGCGAGTCAATCCACATCTTGCCTACTTCTCTAAGTATCAGATAAAAAAATAACTCACTCACCTCCCAACTTAACGTATCTACTCCGAAGAGAACCAAAATTGAATTCGTATCAATCCCCACCCCAAAGATGTCTCTCAGGATGAACTCTATACCCCTTCAGAAGTCCTTTCTCCTGGGACACAGGAAAAAAGTATGGTCTTCTTTAGCTTCTATAAAACCACACCTTTGACACATGGGAGAGGGCAAATGGGCAAACGTAGTTATTTTAAATGGCATCAAATAAAGTCCGTTATGTAAAAAAGTGGTTCTGCTTTAAGTTCGCTGGTTTAACAACAGAATATGGGAGCTTCAGAGAGTCACACCAGACTTGTGAAAGATCAAGCTTTTGGAAGACATCTCTCCACACTAAGTATGGAGCTTTTACATTCTTTTCATCTGCAGTCAAGAGTCTCCAGTACCAAGCTGCAACCTCCTTACTCCTAGGTCTTACATCCTGGTATGAAAACTCAAAAACCCAGTCTCCCCCTATCTTCTGCTTCGAGGCCACAAACCAGGAAGATAGTTACACAAATGTAAACCTAGACAGGCTGTCTCCAACTTTCACTCTAAGAGTTTCCCAGGAGAGCAGCCCGTAAGTTGTCATCTAGTCTGCCCTGGTGGTGATCGCAGCTGTCTTTAATGGGAGACTAAGCCCATCTTTCATACAGACTGGGGTGCCTGGGGAATCATTTAGTGGGGCAAAGTCAGAGTAATAACCAATGCTAAACATTTTCCCAATCATGTACCATAGGCTCAGTGCGGACCTTAAGACTTTTAACCACACCTTTTAAAAAAATATAAGGGCACCAAACTTATACAAGAATCCCTCAGCACTCACTTCTCTAACCATTTCACCCAGAAGTATCCTTCAAGTAAAGTTATTGGGTTTCCCCATCAACATTTGAACATTCTTGAAATGGAACACTGTGCAGTACAGCCTGCGTCAAAGCTTTTCCCAATCCAACCTGGCCCCTCTAGCAGCCCAGATAAAATTAACTATTTTCTCCTTGATTTTATCAATCCTGGATTTGCAAGAGGGATGCAATTAAAGATATAGCATGCAATTAAAGATATAGGTCAATTTAGGGAGGAGCACCATCTTTATTAAGTTCACATGCCCATAAAAGGCAAATTCTTCGTACTGAAAAGCAATACATCTATCTCTCTGGCAATGCTTTTTAGATTACACTAGGGATTTCATCCACTTCACTTACATTTGAGATCCCTAAATACTTAATGTCAGAGCTAACCCTCCCACTCCAACCTTTCACATTCCAACATATCACTTCAGTTTTTGAGCTATTCTACTCCTAGGATAGTTATGACAGGATCTAACGTATATATCAACAATTCATCAGCATACTTCTTACTGCTATAAGATGATGAACTGAAAGGGACAACCTGTCCATCTGCTCTTAGAAGTTGCACCAAGGGCTCAATATAAATACTGAACAACAGGGGTGACAGGGGACAACCCTGCCAAGTACCCCTTGATATACTAAATCTACTAAATCTGTTGCTCAACACACCATTAAGGAGAATATTATCCGTTGAGTCCTCTTACAGCCTTCAAAGGGTAAATGCAAAGCCCGGGCCAAATCCCTTGGCTCCCACAACCTACCACCCGATCAAATACCTTGGCCGCATCTATCGCAACCATGGACAAGGGGACCAAGCGAGTCGTACTACCTATAAGTAGTTGTGTGCGCTCCTGAATCTGCCTCTGAGGGATGAACCCTTTCTGATCTATATGGATCAGCTGTGGGGCAATCTTAGCCAACCTCCCCACCACAATGCTCATAAAGATTGTATAATCGGCATTCAGCAGGGAAATGGGAAGTAAGAATCTGCTTTGCTAGGGTCCTTAAAGGGTTTTAGAACAAAGACTATTGTGGCCTCCTTCCACGTTTTTGGGATCTGCCCTCCCTGCTGGTATATTTAATTGAACAGACTCTCCAGAACTTGAATCAGTTCTTCTATTAAAGTTTTGTACTCTTCAACCAGCAGGGCATCATGATTAGCGGCTTTACCATTCCTACTCTGAGATAAATATGAACGAATCTTGTCCCTAGCAATCGCGGCATCCAACCCTTCTCTACCCTCTGTTGTCAACCTCGGCAATTGCACCTTTCTCAGCCAAACCTTAAGTGAGTCTTGGTCAGGGCGGGCCTTCTCTGCATATAACTCGGCATATAAGGATATAAGGCAAGCCTGCATTTCTTCTGTCTTATCGGAGACGCCTCCCCTGGGGTTAGTTACTAACTACCTGATTACATTTCTTGACCTATCTGCCCTGGCTTTCCATGCTAGTAGCGTCCCCGCTTTCTCACAGTAATCAGTAATCAAAGTTCCACATTCACCTGGCTTGCCATTGCTCCCTACACTTCTGATCTAATTTAACCCTATATTTCAGCCTCACCTATCCCAAATGCATTAGCAGCTGTTCCCTTCCTACATTTGACCTAGGATCATGCCGCAAAAGATCAGCCTCCCACTTTGTCTTCCATTCTTTTCAGATCAAATTTCTCAGTCTTGTTCTTAAAATCGGCCACATTTTGCAACACCCCACTAATATATTCCTTAAAGGCGTCCCAGACCACATCCGATGAAGTAGATCCTACATTGTCGAGAAAATACTTTGTACTAGCTAGTTTTAAGGCCCAACAACCTCCAGGTCTGAGAGGATAGCCTGTCTTAACATCCACCTTGGCCTTGGCAGGCCTCTATAACCTTTTAAGTATATATTGACTGCAGCATGGTTTGAGATATGACCAGGTAAAACACAGACTGCCTTTATATCATCCGCCAAGATTCTATTCACAAAGAGGTAATCTAGTCTAGAAAAATTGCCATATTTTTTGCTATGGAACGTAAAGCCTTGACTGGCTCCCTTCACGTGTCTCCAGGCATCGAGTAAAGCTAAATTATAGAGCATATTTTTAAGAGCCTGCCGCACACTGGGTGATTGGTCATAATAATAATAATATCCAGGTCTACTACAAATTGTAGTCCCCTATGATAATTATTGGCGATGTAACCTCCATTAGGTTTCACTCCAAATTTGATAAATGACTAGGGTCATCGATGTAAAGTCCATAAAAAACAGCACAAACTAAATCAATTTCCCCGCAGCCCAGGATTGCTATAATCCGCCTCCAGGAGATGTCAGTTTTGGAGGATTTTATCTAAACCCCTGCCCCTCTTATGATCACAATTGCAACACCCTTAGAATGCTCAGTCTGCTCAGAGACTATGTCATTTTCAATCCAACCAAACTAGAAAAGGGCCCTACCCTCGCTACCAGCTAGATGGATTTCCTGCAGAAAAATAACATGAGCCTGGCTTTCTTCCAAGTATCTCGTAGCTAACTACTGCCGTTGCTTTGACCTAATGCCATTTACAGTCCAGGACAAAAAGTTAGCTCATTGGTACCCCCCATCAAAATAGTTGAGCTTAGTGCTATGGGGGCCTACCTGCAATGCAATATTCATATACACAGGCAATATTGAGGACTTTCCCACTGCTCCCCACTTTGTGCTCCACCTAGAACCCATCACCATCACCCCCCACCCTGGGGAACCCTCCCTTGATTTTTAGGCATAAACGCCTAGTGGTCTTCTTTTGGAAGGTACTACCATAATGAAATACCAACTCTCTGGCGGCTAGAGATCCCCTTGGGGATGATTTGTGTGCCTAATAAATAAAAAAACTAAACTAAACTGTGGCAGGCCTATACCCTCCTCGTCAGAACACATCCTCACCCAGTTTGAGTCAAGAAGATGCTCCTTTCCTAAATATATCAATCAATCCATCCACTTCCTCCACTGATCGGTAGTTGTACATATGATAGTTCCACATTATCTGAAGCATGGCAGGGAATTTCAATTGTGCGGTGGCACCGAGCTTATTCAGCTCCTTCATCCTCTTTCCCAATTCCCACTGATTCTGGTCAGTGACATGACAAACATTCGGTCTTATGGAAAATGAGTAGGTACCAGTTGAATAGGAGCCATTTCTTAATGCCGCAGTCAAAATCACCTCATTTATTGCATACGAAAGAAACTTAATGTTTCTTGTTCTATGCCTTTGGGGGTTCCTTTTGAAGAGTCCTTATGCACAAGCTGAATCTCAGAGTCCAGATTACTGTCCGGCCTATCCTTCAGAAGTGTATCCTGCATAGGCCTTGATAACGGAGACCCAGCGGACACGTTCTAACAAAAGGATAGACGTATCGATAATGTTAGCTGTCATTGCTTTGCGTAAAAAAGCTCAGCCTTGCCAAATGGTTTTCCATTCAAGTACTCCTGCAAGTTAGATGTGCAAAACAAACTGTATGTTCAATTTCCAGGAGTGGGGGACAGAGTAATACCAAACATGATTTGCAGATTAGGTTTAATACTAGCTGCACACGAGGGTCTGGGCTCCGCACGCGCAGGTATCACTCCAACAGTTTCATTGCTGAAACCACAGTATTAGGTGGACATGTCTTACCAAGCAGACCAAGAGCTTTGTCCTTAAGTGCGACATCTGCCAGCAGATGAAGGGTTTCACCATAGCACGTCCGCCACAAACACCACTATTGATATCAGACAGACCTCTCCCATGTGTCTATTTGGACTACTGCGGCCCCTTACAATCTGATGGGGCTTACAAGTAGATCTTGGTGGCATTGACTTCATGCTCTAGATTCCAGTGGGTTTGGCTCCCAGCGCTCAAATTTTTATAAAGGCTTTGTAAGATTTCATAGGCACATACGCAATTGGTACATTACATTCTGACTGTATTGACAGTACTCCTCTCTGTATCATCCAGATCGAAATTTAATTGTGGATTGGAAATACCGGAACATAAAGCAATCCTTAACAGCAAGGGTATTAGGCTCAGGTGATAGTTGGTCCAATCACCTATACAGGGTCCAGTGTGAACTTAACAACATGCCAAGTAGTTCCCCAGGAGGCCGTTCTCCATATGAGGTCCTGTTTGCGACAAGAATGTGGGTACATGTCTTCGATTGTGGCAGCACAGTGGCAGATGAAAAAGCATTTGATATCAATGATCGTTTGGCTGTTTTACAGCAGCTCAATGAATTCTGGGCACCACAAAGCAACGTCCAGGTAAAACGCACTACCTCTGGGGAAGGAAAAGCTGTTTTGGCAGAGCCTGCATGGGTCCTTAAGATTGGGGACCTTATCAGAGAAAAGATTGTGGGCAAGAAAGAATTTGGGCAATCTTACAGAGCGTCTGTACCTGTCTGGCTATTGAAGGAACAAGAAAAGTGCTTCTACTGCACCTTGCCGGAAAGAAAGAAAATATATTAGTCTCCATCGATCTGATCAAACCACACTATATAGCTGATACTGAATAGAGGGCTGCGTTGGCTCCTGGGTAGCTGCCGGTCTCTTCTTGCTACCATACAGGAAGCTCAGAGAGAAAGACTAATCACATTTGAAGACTCTACTGTACAAAGTAACAGAGTTGCCAACAATGGAATGGAACTTATACCTGTCGAAATTGAACAACAACAAAATACAAATGAAACACAGATCACAATTCGGCCTAATACCGACATCTATGTGAATATGTCTCGCAAAGAGTCATCTGCTAGTTCAACAAAACCTGCTGAGCTACCAAAGATAGCTCGAACAGCATCTAGCTACTTCATCGACTTTTCTCTGGATCTTTGTGAACCTGAGACACCACCAGCTTCTGTTCCCCTTAAAGAAAAAATATTTAAACTCTACCTAAGGTTGAAAAATACTTACTCTGTTTCTCCCTGGCTACAGCTCTGGATAGCAATTGGTATACTTCTCCTAGTCCTTTGGATGATCGATGTAGTGACTGTCTTTTTCCCTCATCTGAATGGACATAATCTCCCAGAACGCTCCACAGTACAACATGTGAACTTAGTTCTGAAACCATATACATCAGCTCATGGTGAATGAAGAGACCTGTAGTTTGTGAACATTACAGATTATCCGATTCTTGAGGAAATAGTTTGGGATAGGGTTTCATATGATTTATTTGGTCCCACTGAATTTCGGAATCACCTCCAGTACATTCCGTGATGATTGGGACTTTGAAACTATGAATAGTATGCTTTCTAATTTAGAACAATCTGTTGCATTCCTAAAAATGAATCATATGATGATACATCTGATTTTGATAGCATGTAATGTTACCTACACTATGGTCATCATTTCTTGCCCAAAGCAAATATCCCACGTAATGATTTTACTTACCATCAATGGGAACATTGCCCAACACCACCGAAAGGTAGTTCACAAACTTATGCACAAAAGTTTGCTTATTTTTCTGGGTTTAACACTTGAAACCCTACCTCATAATATTATAAGGTTGCACCTAAAACTGCAAACAAAAATGTGCTCACCAATACAAATCAGATATACTCTGCTTTATACACATCATATATACTCTGCTTCCTTTATTTCCCAGCTGTCTTTACAAGGTTTTGACTTTTAGAGGGGCACCACAGAACAAAATCAGTCTGGGGGACTAAAGAGAGGCAGGTTCAGGGAACTGAGGCATTATTTATGGGGTGTCTCATACCACAGCAAATCATCTTCCAGTGCAACAGCCTTCCTATCTTGGATAAGCCAAGATCAAGAACTTGAACACACCTCATATTCCCTCGCTTTCACACTGTTAGAGATGGCAACATGATACACAACATAGTGAAGATACTCTAGATGACATTATACTTTTTACCAGGCCCCAATTGGAAGGGATGGTTGGTTTGGCCTATCAACACAAATAGGTGTCAATCAAGATTCAAGGGTACCACCGAAAGGGTTTAGTATCCATAGACCCAACCAACGCTCTGTACACCGATAATATCCAGTAGTGGTGACATCCTACAGTATTGGGAAGTTAGGCCTAGAGTGGCTGATAACCTCAATACTGTTCCAGGTGAAACAACACTTGTCCTTACTTTCAGATGACATGGATTTAAGGGATTTTTTGTTAGGTCCGGAGAAACCAACTCATAATTGCTTCTTAATCGCTATTTACAACATAGTATGGAAAATCTCTCAACAGGAAGCTGCAGAGAGATTGTGTTAAATTGACAGGGTTAACCTAGAAATGGCTTTGGCAGTGGTCAACAATGGCATGACCATACTAACATCCAGGATTTATTCAATGGGAAACATTGTATCTTCTGCAATAGATATAATTGAACAGCATCTGTCCATTTTTCAACATGGGCAACATGGGCAATCACAGTTACGATCCATTCTATTATTAAGCTGGGCGCTACAACCATTGCGCTCTGTTCATGTGCCCTGGCGATATATCAACAGTATGTCTCTGTTTTCTGCTTATAATCTAACAGAAAGGCAGACAACAAGGGTGCAAAGAGATGCAAAATATACAAGGCTGCACATTGAAAGATGGGCCAATTACCTTTCACCTTGGCTGAGTCACTGCCAATAAAACGGTTAATCCATGGCGATATTACATTACCAGTCATGACATTCCAGTTTCAATATTGTCTACAGTACCAACAGGTTAGGCAGGTATGAAGCATTGTGTAGGGAATACATACATGAATCTTAGGAATAACCTTACAGATTTAGATGCAGGAATGGGGACACTGACGTCTTTCTCAGAGGTTCAGACTGTGAGAATTCATTAAGTGGGTCTCTAACTTGTCAGGATAATATGCTTCACGGAGCTTGTAACACTTTGATTTATCCGGTGTTCATACTACTCTCAAATGGGTGTTATTTGATGTTGAATGATCAAGGTTGTTGTGGGATGTTGCTGGGCATCACATATCTGGTCACAGTAAGTTCCAGGGTTGCTAGTTGAATGTTTATTGTTTTCTCCGGCCCACACAGTCAGGGAGGCGCCGCTATAACCTTTGTTGAATGTTTCTCTTATATGGTTGGATTCTGTGAGCAAACTGAAGCCATCCTTTTACAGAAGGAGGTGGCTTTAACCTCAGCCTGAGAGACTTTTGATCTCCAGGTTGCAAGGTCCTCAGCTGAGATACAGGTACTATTCAAAACTAACTTCCTGCTCCATTTCGGGGAAAGGGTACATCGTATCTTTAACATGTCTAATACGAGTGGGATAGTACACCTATTTAAGAACATAGGTTTTGGGCTATTGAGCACCTTTCAGACAATCTTGGGAGTCATTCCATCATTGATAAACTCCGTGTTTTTGCAGGGCTTCCACTGGTCCTACTACTTGTAGTGGGTATCCTGATTTTAATTGTCCTGCTAAGCAATCAACGTCCCAAATTCCAAAGAGATGGAAAAAGCCTTCTTGGAGCGACGTTGGTATGAACAAATGATACTCCATCTGGGCACAGCTCAGCTTCTGGAGCTAAGTGCCTAACTAAAATGAATGTGTCCTCATGGAACGCAACAGGTGCTATGTAAAGCGCTCTGATACCCTTTACCTTCGGGTCAAGTTTGCGCTATATGAAACTCCGTAAAAAAATAATAATAATAATGTGAGCATTGGTTTCTGCCCTTTAGATCAGTCTGGGTGACTGTGTCTTGCCTGTACTTTGCTGCCTGTTTTGCAGATATGAATGTGTGTTGGACATCTGTCTAACACCTTCATCGGTTGCACCTCCGGACATGGATGTACTGTTGGATCCAGTAAAGGCCCATGTAGTGCAGTGTCCTCAGCGTATTCCAATTCTGATGTCGGCATTCTTGGAGCCACCATGGGATGCTTCAGCTCCTGTCGGAATTGACACCGGCTCTGCACCTGCTCTGTACCAGGCTTACAGGCATCAAGTGCCTAATCAGCAGCCACTGTGGGAACCGGAGAAGATCACCTTTAGTCCATTGACATGATCCAAGAGGTGTTACAGGGACCGTCATCTGTTACTGCAAGCAGCAGCAATGTTGCATCTCCCACACAGGACACATAAACATTTGGCTCTCCATGTGCTGGGAACAATTCAGCCTTATTTCTAAAACAACCTAAATTGGAATTCGAAAACATGATTTTTGTTTTATTTTTCCTCTTTTGCTCTCACTAAGCACTATGGCTTTTGGCGTACTCAGTTGGTCTAGCAGTATATTGACTATTTAGATGACTCTTAGTTTTTAGATGTTTTTATACTCATACTTTAGCTATGTTTTTATTCTTTTAAACCATGCATATTTTAGCATTTGTTAGTTCGGTCATCCAGTTGGATGAGGAGTGGGTGTTATGAAACCAATATTGTTGCATGACTCCAAACTCTTAGTTTATGTTGTTTAATCGTGCAGATCCTATATAGATTTGTCGGAAGTACATGACAGCAGGAGCCAGAACTTGTGGTGCTGCTGGTCTTCTCGCTGAGTGTGATGGCACTTTCCCCATCCTGCTTTGGCCATCGGGACCCAGGGATGGGGTCCTGAGCCCCCTCTTTTCCCATTTTCGACTCTTCTCAGGGCTCATGGATGGTGTCCTGGGCCCCTTCACTGCACTTTTGAGAGAGTGTGACAGTGTTCCCTCTTTAATATTCTTCTTGCAGCCCAGGGATGGGGTCCTGGGCATCTTCCTCACATTTCAAGGGAGTGCGATGGTGCTCCCTCAAACATTTTCTTTTGGAGGAGAGGGGATGGGGTTCGGGGTCCCCTTCATGCTTTGCGCTGGGAAAGCATGATGGTGCTTCCTGCCTTTCGTTTGAATGGGGCAGCCTCCGGGCCCTGCCCCAGCTCGGAGGCAGGCATACTCACAGTGGTGGAGCCTCACATGCTTTGTCCCCAGCTGGAAAGAGGTCAAAGGTCTCCCAAACTTTTGACTGGGATATCTTGGGCCCCATTTGGCATTTCTACAGACCTCCTGGCCTCCAAGATGCAAAACTTTGGAGGGAGCACATTTCATTGTATCTCTGCACCAGCCTTGCACCTGATTGTCTTTCTGGGTAGTGCTTCCTCTTTGCGCAGAAGCCCAGTCTTTCCCCCAGCTGGTCCATTGGGGTATACGGGATCCAGCATACTGCTACTTGGGGAGTGCCCCACTGGTCATGGTGTCAATCAGAGGCAGAGTCCTTAGCTCAGGGGACAGTCAGGGGGTTCCTCCTTCCAATTGTCTATGACATCAATCTCCATTCCCAGTGTTACTCATTAAAAGCACATCGAAGAGAGAGCTCTCCCCCACGCAAGACCTTTAAAGGTGGGACAGGAGGTGCTAGCATAGATGCTCCTAGGACCTATCCAAAAATGCCACATCACCTCTCTGCCCCTGTTTCAACTTTCCTGCACAGCAATCTGGGATAGTTCAAGATGGCCTCCCCTAGGAGTCACGTGCTATACATGGTCTGGGGACATTTGCTCCTCCTCTTGCTGATATCACTGCCAGGGCCTCCCCCAGCAAATCTTCAAAGTAGCCCCCCACTCTGGTCTGGCCTCCCTTCTTTGTTGAGTGGTCCAGGGCAGGCCATCTTCCTGGCAAAGGAGGACAGCTGGCTGAATAATGCAGAGCAATTCACCCAATCTCTTACCCCTTCAGAGTTTACCTAAGCACTGTCAATTGCTTTTTTTGGTGAGTGAGGCCTTTGTTCCAAGGGTAACCAAAGGTCTTGGCTCTGATCCTGAGCTGAATCAGGGGAATATGACATTCCTGGATGACCCACTAACTGTATCTGTCTGCTTTGGGACTTCACAGAATTGTTCTTTTCACACAGATTACAGTGTACATTGGTGCGATCCTGGAGTTTGTGTCCCCCCAGGGACCTGGAGCTCTGGAGCTTTGCCCTAAGGCAGCTTTTCCTATGGGAATTTAATGGGAGTGTCACTACAGTGAAGACTGTAAAGCACACTGACGTTCCCTACAGGCCTCCCCCATTATAAGAGCTATTCCAGGTCATCACCCCACTTTTGAATAGTCCCTTCTGTGCCAGGTTACCTGTGTGCAGTTCTTGAGCTGTGCCCAACAAGTGTCCCTCCTGTGTAGCCCTCTCACATGTGCACACACGTGTGCACACATGTCCTCACATAATCAGCCCAGTGCCCCTTACTTTGGCTGCGTTGCAGTGCCTTATCTTAAAAGGCAGGATACTGGGGGTAAACAAATGCCGTCCATCTTACCATGAGTTTACCATTTTTGAGTCCCAGCTTCTGAGGTTAAAAGGTCAAAAAATCGGGTGATCAAAAAGCAAAAATCCAGCTGGATTAGATTATCAGAATCTCCTGCTCAGACTGATAGTGCATCTTTTGGAAGTGTGCGTTGATGCTAAAGCGATGCAGGTCAAAATGCTTCTACATTAGGCCCATCCGTAGTTAAAATAGAATCAGAATATTCTGCAGGGATTCGGCTCATGAATAGAACAAGGCTGGGGTCCAAAGAATCAACATGTAGGGACTGAATAACCATACCACCTCGATATCTATAAGCCTGAGTCCAACTAGCTATTGTGCCTCACTTGCCCTCCTAACCTTTCCAGAACAAAACAATCTTGACCCTCTCATGGTAACAGGACACAACCTTTCACTCTCTCTTGTCTACAATAAGATAAACAAGAGACACAAAGGAGGTTTGTAATATTTATTTAAATTATTGGGTTCTAAGATGCAGTATTTGAGCCACATTTAGAAAACAAATACATACAAGACCACAATGGCCATGCAGGAAACACATGACAAATATGTCTTCTTTTCTCTCTTTTGTGCTCTTTGCTCCCATTTCTACCTCTGCTCTCTTTTCTCTCTCAGATCTCTTTTCTCTCTCTGCTCTCTGATCCCTCTTTTCCTTTGCTCTTCGCTCTACTTTCAGGCTCCCCGGAGCTGCTGCCCCTGAGGCCCCTCCCCACTCATGCATGTCATTCCCACTGACTAACCCTCCCCCTGACCCCTAGATTGAATCTTATGACCCATCAATCTCAGCGTCACACAGTCGCTGTAGTATACTTCCCTTAGATGAGCGTGAAAACCAAACAGCATCAAATTGTTAGATTTTTTAGGATTGTGTCATTTTTAAAAATCAGTGGGCACACAGGTCCTCCATCAGCTTTAAATGTCAAATTACTGACATAGCTATCTGACTCATTCACTATGCTGGTTAGGTATTATTTGAAAGCTCTTTTTTTATTCCGGAACCTTGTTGGCCTTCACGATGGATTTTTTTTTTTATCTCAACAGCTAGATCAGTAGTATGTGGCAGAATTAAGATCACAGAACCATAGTTCAAAACTGACTTAGGGACTGGGAATAACTCTTTCACACCTCAGTTGTTCACTGAGTCATGAATCAGGGCAGGTTGCACACTAACTCAACTCTACTGACACCTTTTACCAACGCATTTCATAATGATTTTATAGCTTATAACAAGTAACCCTGAACAACCTTATGCTGAGTCAACAATTTCATTATCAATGCACGAGTATTTTCATGGGCAGCTGGTACCACTAACCAATCCGACGCTGCTCTCATGCTGTTAAGCAGCGTGAGAGAAGTGCCTGAATTGGATAGAGACGGCTGTCTTTCAGGCCCTGGGGGTCTGTGCTTGGATTCCACCTAGCTGTCTTAAGACAGCAGGGTGGAGAGCTTCAAAATGCAAAACAGCCGGCCAAAGTGACATGCACACTTTGGAGCATCCAGTCAGCCCTGCATCAGTCCTCCTCTGCTGCCAATCAGCAGAGGACA
The DNA here is from genome assembly GCF_964204655.1 of Triturus cristatus. Lineage (NCBI taxonomy): Eukaryota > Metazoa > Chordata > Amphibia > Caudata > Salamandridae > Triturus > Triturus cristatus. The sequence continues at coordinate 849,758,964 of NC_140588.1, read as the reverse complement.
AGCCCAACATGTCTCTGTGCTTGGGGCTGGTGCCACTGCAGTGCTCCCTGCACCTGTACAAATAAAGTGGCATTAAGACGTTTTCATTGCCATTTTATTTTTTCCGGCGTGGCTGCATGGAACGCTCCCCCGCGCTCACGAAGTAAGCACCCAGAGTTTTATTTGTATTCCTCCACTGTCTTTTGGAATGGTTCAAGGTTTAGAAATACCACAGTCATACATACATACAACAAAAAACAAACATCACTCAATTATAAGCTACACAACATGTTGCATCGTCAGTCTAAGAAAGTCTACTTGATGCCTTAGCCCCAAAACCTAAGGGGAAAAAAAGAGTACAATGTCACTTTTGACGAGGAGCTTTAGCCTTGATGAACAGCAAACCATGAAAAACAGTTCAATGGTAATGGATGATCAGGGCTCACCCAAAGATAACTCTCTCTGTCCTTCGGGGCAGATTTATGACTTCTGGCGCATCTCTGCTAATCAGCAGAAATGCGCCAGAAGAGTTGCGACGCATCTGCCCACCCGTGCGCCACCACTGATGCGCCGCATTTACAATGCGGCGCACCGTGGCACTCGGATGGGCAGATGCGTGACGCATCTCCAGTCGGAAAGGCGGCGCATTGCTGGAGTTGCGTCGCAAGCACGACGCAGCTCCAGCAAGGCTCGGGGGTGCCCTATCAATACAATGCTGCGTCAATCCTTACGCCTGCTTCAAGCAGGCGCAGGGTTTTGACACAGCATGGGCTCAAAAGTGACTGAGTGAAATCTTGTAGATTTCACTCAGCCACTTTTAGGAGGCGTTCCTGCGCCGGAAGGCCCCCCCCTGCGCCAGAACGCCTACATGTGGCGCAAGCTTTACAACGTGACGCATCTCCCTATATTCGTCACGTTGTAAATGTGCCGCAGCATGGCGCTGGCTTTGCGCCGCCGCTGCGTCACAAAAGTGACGCAACGGCGGCGCAAAAGTGATGCACAGGGCTCATAAATCTGCCCCACATTCTTTCACTTTTTTGAAGAATGAAGACACAAGTTCTTCCAGACAAATAAAGTTGTCTTTAGCTACACCGAAATGTGTGTGATCATCGACATGAATTCTTTCATGGAAGAGATTCAGGTTATTTCCATTATTTCAAAGTGAAGCAATGATGTATGAAGAGCCACGGACGTATGACATGTGCTCAGATTTCTGGTAACTCAATGCCATTGAGCAGCGTAACATGATGTATGTCAGTTGTAAAGTGGACAATCAAAGCATCTTATCGTTGTTATAGAAAGAGTCCCAATAGGTGTCAAAGGACGAGTGTGGGTCAAATCTCATCCCCATGTTCACTGGAGTGCTGTAGTGAGTAGCTTTGTGTCCAGGACGTGTATATCTGCATGGGGAACCAACTAAATAAGTTGGAGTTGCCTCTAGCAACGCTGTGCATCGCACGAAGATGACACTCAACTGGTCCTCAAAATGTCAGTGCTGAGAAATAAATGCCAACACCTGGAGCCCTATCTTTACAACATCTACGAATGAATGAATTGAGAAGAGTTATTATTGAAACCAACAAAAAACATCAGGGCCTCATGTAGGAAGCCAAATACCGGTCGGTAACGGACGATTTTCGGTAATTATACCGTTACCGACCGGTATTTTGGCTTTTGAGATGTAGGGGGAGAATTTTATGATTCGGTATTTACCGAATCGGTAAAATTACCGAATCGGTAATATTACCGATTCGGTAAATACCGAATCATGAAATGAGATGGAGGGGGAGTGTGTGGTGGGTGTGGGGATTCGTTATTTACCACCAACTAAAGGTTGGTGGTAAATGACGAATTGGTGACAAAAAGCATTTTTGTGCACGTTTAAGTGTGCAATGTGGCAGACATACATGCCCTTAGGGCATGTATGTGCGCCACATGTGCACACATGGCCGAATCAGGGGTGCAACAGGGTGTCAATGTGACACCCTGCCACCCTTGCATGTGCTCCCCCATTACCGAATCGGTATTTACCAATTCGGTAATGAGGCATACCTTCCCATCAATGGGAAGGTATGCCTCATTACCGAATCGGTAAATACCGATTCGGTAATTACCGATTTTTTCTGAATCGGTAATATTTACCGACTCATTACCTACATTGCATTTACCACTTCATAAATACCGAATCGGTATGATTCGGTATTTATGAAGTGGTAAATGCAAGCCCACCTACATAAGGCCCCTAATCACGTAATTAGAGGAAAGATACTATCTTTCTTTAATAATATGTCACATACATTGGATGAAGGGAGGGGAATTACCTGCTTGTACAAGAACAAGATTTTAAAACCAATACAATCTTAAGCTACCTTTCAAGTACAAGTATACTTTCTGGCTGTAAATACATCATGAAATGTAAGCTGGCCCAGTGAAAACACCTTACACACTTCTCTACTGTATATTTTGAAATAAAAGACATTTCCCCTTTCCAAATTGCAATGCATGGAAATATGGCAGCCTGCATACAAGCCTGAGATTGTCTGTAAACTAAAACTCTCATTAAGAAACAAAATAAATATTTATCCATTCCTGGGAAAAAGCTTCAAAGAGGTACTTCGTTATTTATACAGTTATATACAGCCAAGTCTCCCAGACGAATTTATTACCTCAAGTTGCTAGCCAGTTACTTATGTGAAGCTTTTAGTTTACATTAGTCATTTCTAAATGCGAGGTGTAGCTCTTGAAGACATGGCAATTTACTCTGGTAAGAACAGCAGGAGACTTTACTCTTGCATCAGACTTCGAGGCAATCATTTAATTTAAAGTAAAAAGAATATACATTACAATTTCAGGTTGACTAATTTTAAGTGTTGGTAGCAAAAATACGTTTGCCTTCAAATAGACCCAGTAAAGTTGAAAGCAATTTGGCTAACAACTTAGTATTTACCAGGAAGGAAATGTTAGTGTGCAACATTCATTGATCACAATGTGCTAGGGAAACAAAGCAATACAAACCCACAAAACATATGACATACAACGCAACGCACTTCTAAATAAAAATGCTAAATTCAGAAGCATTCAGCTGACGTGATACTTGTATTGTATTGTATTGTATTGTATAAGCTCTTCTATAGCGCTGTCTGCCACCCTACGGGTATCCTGGCGCTGAGAGACTGTGATAACCTGGGACCGTAAGAACGAAGGCCGATGGAACAAGAATTGTTGCACTCTATTCTCTGCCAAAGAGCCACGTTTTAAGGTTTTTCCTAAAGTTCAGCAATGTTTTGGCTTGACGTAATTCTTGGGGATCTGATTCCAGAGACGGGCTGCCGCCGTACTGAAGGCCCTGCCTCCCATCTTGGTGCGTTTTACTCTGGCGACCACTGCCAGACTTTGGTTAGTTGATCGAAGAAGTCTCTTAGGTTCGTACCATAAGAATCTGTCACACAGAGGTAGCGGACCAATATTGTGAAGGGCTCTATCAACCATGACCAATGATTTAAACTCGATCCTTTTATTGACCGGGAGCCAGTGAAGGTCCCTCAGTGCCAATGTTACTGAGGAGTCACGTTGTCTCCCCAGGGCCAGTTTGGCTGCAGCAGACTGTATTCTTTGCAATCCCTGTACAATATACAGGGGGGCACCCAGGTACAGTGAGTTACAATAATCCAGCCTGCTTAGGATCACGCTCTGGACCACCAGAGATCTGGTCTCGTTAGGGAGAAGCGGAAGAATTTGACGCAGAGCTCTTAGTAGAGCAATACAGGTTCCAATGGTCTTATTCGCCTGGGATTGCAACTGGAGGTCTTCGTCCATCATAACCCCCAGGTTACGGACTGTTTTTACTGCCGCTATCGGGGCGTCTTCCGGTAAAAGCCGGAACTCGCCCAAGAGATGTTTAGGCAGTCTAGCTACACAGCAATGCAGTAACTCCGTTTTCCCGGCATTCAGCTGCAGTGAGTTGGCTCTCAGCCAGTCTGAGACTTTCCTCATGCATGTCTGGAAAGAATTCAGGGGCACTGCATGTTCTCCTTCCAAGGAGAACATTAGCTGAATGTCATCTGCATAATTAACCACCTCAATCCCGTAAGATTTTATTAGAGGGATCAGGGGCCTCAGGTAGGCATTAAAGAGTATAGGGCTGATAGCTGAGCCCTGAGGTACTCCATGGCGAACCGGGGTCCAGGGGGATACAAATGGCGTCAGGGTCACTGCCTGTTGACGATCCGTCAAATATGACCGTAGCCATTCCAAGGCACGACCTGTCACCCCCATTTCCTCTGACCTTGCCAGCAGCACTGAGTGATTAACCGTGTCGAAGGCTGCCGACATGTCCAGCAGCACCAGCATAGAGGAACAGCCACTGTCGGCACGCATTCGAAGTTTGTCCAAAACGGTAATCAGTGCAGTTTCCGTCCCGTGCCCAGGCCGAAAGCCAAACTGGTCCCTGTCTAAAATCAAATGTTCTTCCAAAAAATTAGACAGGGATTTGCTGACTAATTTTTCCAAGATTTGAATTGGAAATGGCAAAAGGGAGATTGGGCGGAAATTAGCTGGCAGTGATGGATCAAGGGAAGGTTTTTTCAATAGTGGGGTGACTATCGCTTGCTTCCACCTACTTGGTACAGTACCTTCACTCAGGGATTGACAGCAGATCTGCCACAGGTCTGAGAATAGATCGGGTCCGAGCTCCTTCCAGATATTGTGAGGAAGGGGGTCAAGGGGTGATCCTGATGATATCTCCCGTGCTATCTCATTAAAAGAATCCTCCGTAGGGGGATTAAAATGGCTCAGAGCAGAGTCCTCCTGATATCTACACTGATCGGGGAGGGCTCTGTAGCATTCTGATCGAACCCACCCACGATATTGTTGACCTTCTCAACAAAAAATGTAGCAATTTTATTGCACAATTTTTGTGATGGCTGGATAGTGCTGGCCAGGCAACCCGGGTCACTGAGGTCTCTAACGATGTTAAAGAGCGCCCTGGTTCCGTTGGGTGCCTGCAAAATGGAGTTAGCATAAAATTTCGCCTTGGCTTCCCTGATAGCTGCCTTGTATTGAAGTTGTATAATTTTTAAGGCTTTTCTATCTGCTTCCAAGTACTGTCTACGCCAGCTTCTTTCGGTCTGTCTACGTGCTAAGCGTAGCGCTTTTAGCTCCTCACTGAACCAGGGGGCTGATGGAGTACTGCGCACTCTCAGTTTTTTTTTAGGTATATATCCTTCCAATACTAGATTGATGGAGTTACTATATCTAGTATAGTTTTCGTCCGGTGCAGCTTTTGGGTCAAACAGATTAGATCTAGAGAAGAGGGAGGATGCTCCTCTCTTGGAAAGTTTAGCCCAATCTCTACCCCACCTAAAGTGGGCTTGTTTGTTCCCAGCCAATTTGTCCTCTTGTATGCTTATACTGAACTGTATTAGATAGTGGTCAGTCCAATTTAATGGGGCAATACTGATTACTTCAGTTTCAGAGGGTTTGGCGAATACTAGATCAAGATACTTAAAGTTTTCTGCATGAAAGTCTAGCACAATTCGTTCTTCACTTTCAGGTACCAGAGCTTCTGTCACCAAAAATGAGTATCTAGTTACAAAGCAACACAGTTTTGAAGATGTGGGGTATTAGATATCTTCTGCCACATATTATATGGATATTGCAAGTCACAGAAGAGTTCCATGCCCAAGGCAGAACCATTTGTCTGAAGGTGGTTGGGGTGGTGAATTTGAATATTACACCACACACATCCCACATAGCGTTTTAGGTATGCAGACATGGAATTGGTGCCCCTATTGGAGATTATGTCCTAAGGAAATCCTACCCTGATGAAAATGCCAAGTAGGGCTATGGTCACTGCAGGGGCAGTGACTGTCCTAAGGGGTATGACTTCCGGAAATCTGGTGGCTTAGTCAGCCACCACCAAGATAAATCTGTTTCCATAGGCAGTTTGGGATTCTGGTGGAAAACAGTGTAAATCCCTACTGTAAGACATTGGTTTGAGGTTGGGGTGGGGATGAAACCCTTCTCAAGCAGTAATTACAATCTCATCAGAATTAGGTCACACGCAAACCCTAAATTAACCTGTGCTCAGCCCTCAGGTAGCTTGGCACAGAGTAGTCAGGCTTAACTCAGAGGCAATGCGTAAAGTACTTCAAACAGTAACACAGTGCAAACACACCAAAAAAGATAAATAAAACAAGATCATAACGACCAAAATCCAATCAGTAGAACTGGAGATATTACATTTTACTGATTTTAGCACCAAAAGGCTTAACACGCTGACTATGGTTATCTTGTCGCACAGGACTAAGGCAAAGTCATAAGTTCAAACTAACCACAATGGAGCACAGTCTGGCTACTGACACACAGTTAAGCCCACTGAACGGAGTACCTTAAATCTTAGTTTGCATGGTCTTGCAAGAATCTGTAAGGAAGATGAGGCATACAGTTGAAGCGATGCGCAGGCTCCCGGATTCGGTGACGCTGTGGTGCGAGGACCTGCATCATCTTTGGGGAAACCATTGATGAGCGTTTGCAATGTGAAGTTAGCCAAGTCCAGGCAATGAGTCAGGTCATTGGAGCTTCACCCCCTCAATCAACTTTTTAAAAACAATGCGACCAATGGGCTGTTTAGAGCCAACCTTAGGGGTGATCTATAAATTAGAGTGGGTGGTTAGGCCTGGAAAAAGGGTTATTTTACCAGGTTGAATTGGCAGTTTAAAACTACACTGAGGCTGCAATGGCAGGCCTGAGATATGATTTAAAATGTAAAGCGCTACTTAAGTAGGTAGTACAATAAGTGTTGCAGGCCCACTAATGACGTTTCATTTACAGGCCCTGGGTATTTGATGTGCCACTTTACTAGGGACTTATAAGTAAATTAAATGTGGCAATCAGGTGCAAACTAATTATATCATGTTTTCAAGAGTGAACCTAAGCACTTTAGTCCTGGTTACGTGTAAAAGTGCACAGAGTCCTAAAGCCGACAAAAAAGTATTTCAGCACAACAGGAGAAGTAAAGGCAAAAGGTTTAGAGAAAGACCCTCTTAAGCCTGACAGGTCTAACTGACCCGCACTCCTTCGCGGTCAGTCTGCAGTCATGTCTAGGTCCCGGTCTATTATTGGTGCTTAGTGCTTTTTGGCACTATATTTCTCTCATATTTGTGTATTCCTCCCAGACAGTGAGACAAATGGGCTAGGTGTTAGCAGGATGGGCTATTCGGCCAGGATGGGTGGGGCAAAGCTTTTTCTTGTCTCACTTATATTTTCAAGGAGCTGCCTCAGCACATACTCACTATAAAAAACCTGACACCAGTCTTTTCTCACATTCAAGCCTTGGCAGGGGAAAGGAAGGACTTTCAGAACCAGACATGGGTCCAGCCAGGATGCAAACCCCACTTTAAAGGCTTGCACCATGGGCCTTATTACTTAAAGTGCCCACGGGCATTTGCGACTGCTTTAAGCACCCATAAGCACTTTGGTATACAGAAGGGGCCCCAGACACTTGTGCGGACCCCTCTGTAATAACAATAGTGCTGTCGCACATAAAGTGCAAGCGCTATCTTCAAGGGGGCATTCTTACATTTGCATGGGGCATGCCCCATGCAAATGAGGGAATCCCTTTGTGTCTTCACCCGTGCCGTATTACTGACACGGGCGCAGAGGCAAAGAAGCCCCAGAAGGCGCACTGACAGTGCACCATTTAAAAGGTGGCACACCGCTAGTGCGCCCACCAGGGAGCAGCCCTCTGCAGGGGGTGAAGGGAGTCTTATAAACCCCAGATATCCTCTTGCAGGAGGGTGCAGTCAGTGACTGCGTCTACCTGCAATGGGATCTCTAATCCCCTTTGAAAGAGAGGCTGCTACATATTTCATGTGAATACGCTGACCCCAGGGCACAGCTTGTTTGCAGCTGCCCTTGGGGCAGTGCATTCATGGTAATGGTGCACATTTTCACTGTTTGTGCCGGGTGAATAATTTTAAAGGTGCACCTGGCGCAAACAATGAAACTGCGCCTACATGTAATACGGCCTCAGCTATAAATATTGAACCTCCTGAATCAACTCTTCAGCAAACTCCTGGAACTGTGGAAGACTTAGGAAGGACTGCGTTGTACTCCAGATGACTGCCCTGCTCCTTGAGGTCTTCCTTGTTCTTCAAGGGACTGGCACGCTGTTTGAGGGTTACCATGCTACTTAAAAGAGAGAGGGCTACCTCCTTAAACCTAGGGCTACCAGAGTGACTCCAGGGGTAGTTGGCTGACCTCCCACTTGAGCTACAGGAACATCACAAGCTCAAGACACCTTGAACCATGCACTTGGCCTCTTTTGAAGTAAGTCCCTCATCTCAAGTGGTTACCCCAGGTCCTTGATCCTAGGAAGTGCTGTTAGAGGTGATGCTTCTGCCTAACCCTGACAGTTGGGACTTAGAAAAAATTTCACCAAAAGTGCCAGAAGAGCCATCAGAAGACCAGGACCAGCCTGAAAGCTGATCCGCCCATCTTGCATCTCCCTTTCCCACTACGTTCTTCCCCAAAGTAGCACATCCGTTCAGCTGGACCTTTGAGCTCTGGTACCCGGCTTGTAAACTCCTCTTTATGGTTTGAAAGCTTGAAGCTTCCTCCCACTGGAGGTTTTTGACTTCCAAAAAGTTGTTAAAGACGGAAGGTAAACATGTTCACTGAACTGAATGGCAGCAGGCTCCCTATCGATGAGGATGAACTCTTCAACCTGGAAATGTGGCTTCTCCCGCTCTGAGATTTATGTCCATCATCATCACGGTTTCACTGAGATCTTGTCCAGCCCGCATTGGCGATTAAGACACCTCCTCTGACACAGGCTTCTGCCTTGCCCCTATGAACTCTACCTTCTCCTGGACTTTTTCTTAGAATTTCTTCTACATACAAAGTTAAGCCGAGACTTGGCCCAATCCACTGAGTGAATTCGAACTGCGATCATTGTGGTCTGCCTTAACTTTTAACTTAGCCCCCATCTTGCATAACCAGATTACTCTCTATTTTTCTCTAAAACATTAAAACATCATGATGTAAGTGCTACTGATTGTGTATGATTCATTTCTGTGTAATTTTATTAAAATATTCGTTATTTACCAAACTTTTTGTGGAATTTTTCTTGTGTTGTTTTTCTCTTTAATACTGCTTGAGTGCTGCATATTTAACACAGTGCTTCTAAGTGAAGACTGGCTACTTTCGTGCCAAGCTACTAGATGTTTATGCACAGGTTCATTTAGTGACCTTTGTGTTTCACATTGACAAGGATTGTGGTTGTTGCTTGAGGAGGGTTTACACCCTTCTCAGCCAATAACTACATTTCTTATGTTCACTATTATTATGACAACTGATTGTTCAAATATATATGTATGGTATTTTTGTACTGTGTATGGTGCAAACCTATTCAAAGGCAGTGGAGCACTGCTTAGGATCAATAGCAAACATAGAAACGATTAATGATTAAGGGAAAGCTGGATTCTGAAAGTATTGATGGATTATGTAGTGCTCTTTAAAGAGTTATATTTTCAGCTTTTTTCTAAATTTGATGACGTCTGGGATGGTCCTAATTGATACAAAGATGTCAGTTTAGATCCTTGGTGCATGAATGGTGAAGGCTTTCTACCTCGTTTTTATTTCTTTTTTACTCCATCTTTATTCTTAATTTCTCATCTTGGCTCCTTCAAAATGTCTAAGAGACTATGACAGACTGAAATGACACTTTTAGGTTTGTGAACTGACTGTTAAAGATCTGTGATGGTAATTATTTAAAACGTAGCAGGTAGAAGACCTAGAGGAGAGACAGGATTTTCAGTATTTGTGGGTGTGGGAAATATGTCTGAGTTCATGGGAATACAATATATAAGCACAGATCCCCTGGAATGGGATCATACTTCACCACATCAGGAGTCAGATGTGTTTTAGGCATGTTTTCCATAAAGCATTAACAATGTTTCTTACTGAGATGCTGTGGAAGAGCAGTATCAGTTTCAGATATTGTACTGCAGAAAGATCCTTAAATATGCAAAACATATTTGTGGATAATGGGGGACTTGGATATTCTTAGCGACTTATAAGATTTCCTCGCCTTGCACAGCGAGGACATGAAAATCAACTGTAAAAAGGTGAGGTGGGAAAAAGTTGATGAGGCCTCTATTCAAAAGGTGCTGGCAACTAAGGGCCTCATGTAGGTAGCATACCAGTTACCACTTCTTAAATACCGAGCCGTACCGAATCGGTATTTAAGAAGTGGTAACTCGTATGTAGGTAATGAGTCGGTAATTTTTACCGATTCGTTACAATTCGGTAATTACCAAATCGGTATTTACCGATTCGGTAATGAGGCATACTTTCCCATTGAGGGGAAGGTATGCCTCATTACCGAATCGGTAAATACCGATTCGGTAATGGTGGAGAACATGCAAGGGTGGCAGGGTGTCACATTGACACCCTGTTGCACCCCTGATTCGGCCATGTGTGCACATGTGGCACACATACATGCCCTAAGGGCATGTATGTCTGCCACATTGCACACTGCTAAGCGCTGAAAAATGCTGATACACATACATTAATTATTTACCACCAACTATTAGTTGGTGGTAAATACCGACTCCTAAACACACCCACACACTCCCCCTACATCTCATTTTTGGCTTCGGAATTTACCGAATCGGTATAATTACCGAATCGGAAAAATTACCGATTCGGTAACATTACCGATTCGGTAATTTTACCGATTCGGTAATTTTACCGATTCGGTAAATTCCGAATCCAAAAATTGTCCCCCTACATACCAATAGCCAAAATACCGGTCGGTAACGGTATAATTACCGAAAATCGGCCGTTACCGACCGGTATTTGGCGACCTACATGAGGCCCTAGGTGTTGAATATTTGTATTGTGCATTCCGCCACATAAGGTTTCCTCAAAGCCCTTGGTGGTGGGTGGGAACAGACATTGAAAGAGGTACAAGCAGAGCAGAAAAGAGAGGGCAAGATTGGGGTAGAGTCCTTCTGTATGGAGTTCTTCCTAAAATGTTTCTTGCAAGCTGAAGCAGTAATGCATTGGTGGTATCCAGCCTTGCACTTATGACCTACAGACAGGTAAGGAGCAAATGAGCATGGAGCCAGGAGGGAGGAAAGTGGTAGTGAGACCATAGGACTAGAGGAATTGGAAGCTAGAAAAAGTTAGATGCAGGGTGGGGTTGTATAGTATCATTTCTCCAGCGCTGGTCAATTCCAAAAAGTTCTCTCCAGTTGGTTGAGTAGATAGGCACCCAATCTTCCAGGGCATGGATGAGGGAAAGACCTTGATTGGAGTGTCCTGTACTAGCGCTGAGTTCTGGGGTCATGCATGGGATTCTTACAGTGTGCTTCAGACTTGGATCACTGGCATACAGCAGCATCTTACATATGAAGCAAACAGCGTGAGGGATACATTTACACGCAGTGTGTGTAAACGGGTTGGACTTGACTGAGGTTATCAGTGTGAAATGATTGAGTAATTTATGGGCCTTACCAAGCTATCTTATTGTGAAGTGGGTAAAGTCTGCGCTATATAAAAATGCATAAATAAATAAATAAATAGAAACAGTGGTAAAACGAGTATACCATGACCAGTCTTTGAGCCCCGGGAATGAATGAGGCTACTTCACACTTGTTCCACAGTGTTAGATCGCTCCAGGTAGTCTCTCACCAATAGATGTGTGGGCTGGCAGCTAAGGGGAAGATGGTGGGGAGATAAAGAGGAGTGGGTGATACACTTCTGTTTTGGCATGTATTTGTACTTCTAGGAGGTTAGATACATCAATGGTAAGAAGAGGAGCCCTTCACGATGAACAAATTAGTTTGCCCTGAACTGCAGAGCTTGCTGGCGTGCCCACTCGCATTGCAAAGGGAACACAGAGTGTGTCAGCGCTCTCCAAAATAAAGCAGGAATGGTGCTACGCAGTCCTGAAGTGTGATCGCATTCTAAATCCCACGCGAACAGCACCACGTGGTCCTCATGGGCGTGGCCATCTTGCTTTTCTGCTCTCTGTTATTGTGCTGGGCCTCATTTTGAATCTGTTGTTAATCTATGTCATGCTCCTCCTTTATTACTTATTTACCTTTTACAATAGTGTGCATCTTTGTGTTTGTGTATGTTATGTTTTTGCTTACATTTTTGTAACTTTTTGACTTAGTTTATTTCCCCCTACTTCTTTCCTTATTTCTTTCTTCTTTACTTTCCCTTCCTTTCCCGTCTTAGTTTGTTTGATTTCTCCACCCAGCGGCATGGCAGATGGACGGCTCCCATGCAGGCGAAGCCACCGCCCAGATGTCCAGCCCCTGGCGAGCTTTGGAGAGGAGGAGATGGCAGCACAAGTTTTTTTGTACAGTTCCACCTCCCCTCTATGCTGGCATTAGGCCCAGTAGCGGCTACTCTCTCCGTCGAGCGCTGGCGGCGCAGGGGGACAGAGCGCAGGTAAATGCGGCTCCACAGCGAGGTTCAGCAAACCACCCAGCAGATGAGGCACCACTGGGCCACCATTTTTGACAGGGAGCAGGACCCGCTCGACCTGCTAGGCTTTGAGATCCCAGGGCTTGTTGAATATTAAATATTTGTTGTGTTTCTGTTCTACAATGCTAAAAAAAATCCTAATAGTATGCTGCTCACACTCAGAGGTACGTTATGTGTTTACGCTGGTATATTGTTATTATTATTATTGTGTAATCCAGTTTCTAGTTTCTGCAAGGCAGTTGCTGCTACCTAATCGCATTCATCAGGTGCTCGCTTTGGCTGATTAATAAAGAAGCCATTGAAGACTGTTTCTTCTGTCACTATGGTGAATCACTGAGTAGTGCATTCTATCTGTGACTTTGTTTATGTAGCTCACACAGTTCAAGGTCATTTATTTAATTGAATTCACATCGATTGTGTGAAGTATGCAGCCATCTATGCATTGCAAAAAAAGGAGAGTGAGTTGGCTCGTCAAGGGGGTGGAGAAATGGGAATAAAATCAAAGATAATTAACTGTAATGTGTAGTTTTTGTTAACAAGATTTGGAATATGGATTTAACAACAGTCAATAGACTCGAGTTTAAATAAACTAGTAGTATTATAGGTGATCAGTTTTAGTGACTGCATTTGCTTTTCATAAAATATTTTGTGGAGATAATGATCAAAATCACTAATCTATTTTTATTTATGTTCTTTATTTCTTTCATCATCACCCAAGGGGAAGAAGAGGGATGATTTGTAGGTTTCAGAGCAAGCCGGGCAGCCGGCAGATCCCAGTAAGTCCTTTTATCATTGTGCTGGATTTCTTAAGGTAGAGCGTTCCTCAGAATCTTGGAGGAAATTTTGTCTATTGGAATGTTGGTGCTATCTATAATGATTCGTGAAGAATCAGATAGTAGGCCCAGGTAAGCTAGTATTTTTTAAATTAAAAAAATCACCATGTATGTTTGTTCAGGAGACTTTCCTTTTCCTGCTTATGCCTAGATATAACACAGTTCAGTTCACAAGACAGTGGTCATGGTCATCATGGACCACCACACCCCTTCCTCAGTGTGGTATGCTGCAAATTGGTTCATGTAGTGTTACCGTACAGCACCACTTTCCAATGACAGTGCAGCAAGGCTGGGAAATGTATGAGGTTCCAATCGCATTGCAATTGCGACCCAACTCCATAGGTTTTTCATTGAACATTATTCCATGTCTGGCTAGTCTAATTTTGTGAACCAGCCAATCAAATGCCCAGAATGATATTTGGAATATATGTTATAACTGAGCTTTAGTGCTGCTTTGCTTAATTGCTGTTGTATTTGGGGTTGCGTATCTGGGATCTGAAGAACACAATGTTTAATGTTTTATATTCTAGCCACACAGAACATCAGTGATGCCAGGGATGGGCACTGGTAAGTCACATATTTCCTACAATTACAATGCTCACTAGCTATTGCCATGGTGTCGCTCATCGTTGTCTTCGAAAATGACTGTGAGGTGATCCCCCCAGCTTTACCAGCCACAGCGGTAGTTAAGTTATTAAGGACTCTTCTGTCTGCAGATGCAGCAAAATCTCACAAAATGTGCTTTAATGGCTTGAGAGAGACATGAAAGAAAAGAAGGCAACTTGAAAGAAAGGAAATGGTATATGAGTGGAAGGGTGGATGGGCCATTTTTGGAATGTGCCGCATTTAATCATGCAATACCCAAGTGAAGTGATTCCAAAACATAAATCATGGTTTACCATAACAGATTAATTTGCACTTGTTCAGATTTTACCCTTGTAAATTGAACTGCAAGTGAATAAGCCAAAGATGATGAATCACTGATCCATGTAGTGGCCCTTCTATTCTATAGAAAAAAAGCTCTACACTACCTGTCTAATCCCTCTACTCTACCCTTACAGTAGAGAAAATCAAGTTCCCTTTCATTGGTTCTTGCCCAGCACATGATGATTTTTTGGGAAAATGCGATGGCGGGTGCAACCTCATAGTAAAGTTGGAGTAAGTGCATGATTTGATATCAAGATTGTCATATGGGATACACAGTGACAAACGTGCCAAATAAAATCTATATAATCCATTCATTTGCCTGTAGTGGAGTCCATTAGATTAATTTTCCTCAACTTCTACTTACGGCAGACACCATAATATATTAATATCAGCATTTCATACATGAGGTTTGTGACTGACGTAGTATCTTATGTATTATTCATCAGAGAAGGCAAATCTCCACACACTCTGCAGCGGAGCGGAGTTGGCCAGCCCGTGCTTCCTCCCCCTATTAAGAAGTAAGTTAACAGTAATTAAAAAATAAACCTAAAACTACTTACCTCTTCACCGCGGCATCCCTGGGCTGTCCTCCTCCTCTTCCTCGCCATACAGGTAATGCTTAAGAAAACTGGGCATGTGTGCACGCCCATGCATTTCATGCAGAAATGCACATGCGCGGGTTCCCGCGCATGCGCAGTTTTCTCAAGCATTACTGGTACGGCGACGAAGAGGAGGAGGCCAGCCCGGGATGCACCGGTAAAGAGATAAGTGATTTTAAGTTTATTTTAAATTACTGTTAACTTACTTCTTAATGGGGGATGGAGGCGGGAGGCATAGCTCCACGGAGTTTGTTTGTAACTCTGTGGACCTCCGCGTAGCCCCGCTATGCACACTACGCCCAGGGTTACTAATCATAATCATGCATCAAATAAATTGAAACTTCGCCCCCACCTCCCCCTTGATCTTCCTCGTTTACCACCCGAGAATGGAGTATGTATTGAGTGGTCCCCCGGCTGTGGTTAGACGCCCCCTTTTTCGATGGTTTCCGCCTTGCTTTTTGGTGTTATTTTATTTTTTCTTTCTTTGTTTGCCTTTCTAAAATTTATGTATCCTGATAACCTCTGAGGTGCACACAGTAATTTGTTAATTCGGCTGAGCCCCAGGGGGCCTATTACTGCCTTGATGTTGTTGAACATGTATATATTAGCAGCCGGCCCTGGTGGTTGTAGGCCCATGTTTGTATTGAGTTTTTATGTGCAATAAAGGTTTTCGAAAAAAAAAAAAAAAATACATAAATAAATTGAAACTTCCAATGGCCCTAGGGGACCAGCAATGTACTTCTACTGTGCCACGCTAAAACTATTGTTTGCAAAGAACATTATTTACAATTTGTATTTTTGTTTTTCTCAATATAGCTGCTCCTGCTATTTCAGCGGACCCACTGGACAGGCAGGAGAGAGCGGCCTGTTTTGCGGTGGCAGAGGAGTGTATTGCACTTTAATACTGGCGGCTGGTGGTCCTGGAAGCAGAAGAGATAAATGCTCAGCTCTGGGGTCCCAGTGCAGCCGGTCCCCCTCACCCTCCAGCCTCCCGGCCATCCCATCAAGAGCACCGCTGCCAGCCAACTGATGTCACTCCCCACCAGTATGGCAACAGGCCATTGCTGCGCCACATCCTCCAGTGGCTGGACACTATTGAGGGTCAACTCACCCCAATGGAGCAGAGCATTGACCAGTTCTCGACAGACATCCCTAATAACCTCTTCTAAACATTTTTTAATATTTTGTTTTGGTGGGATGGATTTGTTGTTTGTTGGGGCTGGGTGGAGAGGGTGGGAAGGGAGTTGCCCATGGGACTCTAGCGACTTTGATGAACATTTTGAGTTTTAGGCTAGGGTTAGTTTTGTTTGGGAGAGGGGTGGCATGTTTGAGTGGAGAGGGTGGGTTGCTTTGTAAATAAATAAAGGGGAAAATATGTGTTATAATCTAACGGAGCCTGTTTTTGTGCTTGTAAAACTAGAGATATTATAGCACTTAGTTTTAGAGCCTAGCCTTATACTTCTCTAACTATCTTGACCATTATGGGGAATGCTGCCATGATGAGATGGCCTAGGCTGTGGAAATGTGCCTTTTTAGGGTTCACCCTTTTCTGTCCACGGGTCCTTAAACCAACAAAATGGAGATTGGCACTGAAGCTGGAATTCAAATAACAAGCTTATTAATCACTCATGAGTGGGACTACGTCAATACAACACCCTCAAGTGCTGCAGGAGGTAGTACATGGAATACAGAGACCATGGTGCTTATATACACCCTTTGTTGCAGAGTAAGCATGTAGTTACAAATAGAAGGTACAAGCATACACAGGAATAGTTACAGCCAGACATGGGCAGATGAGAAATCACTTAGTTAGGAAAGTGGGAGGGGCAACAGAACTGTTTACAGTTGCAAGACACAGTTGACAGTTATGTCTTTAGTCAGGTTCCTTCTAGCAGCTACAGGCCTTTTCTCAGCAAATATATATTGCTTGAGCTTAGAATAGAAGGAGTTAACTAAAGCTGATGACTCAAGCAGAATAGAAATGCAAGCAACAGTGAAGACGAAAGAATCACAGGGCTAACAAAATGGATGCTGCAAACAAGATGGCTTCAGCTCATACTAACAGCAGTTCAAATCAAATGAAATCAAATAATCTTTATTCGGATATTAAAAATAACCATAAAAGATACATAAAGTATAATCGGGCCTTCTTCTAATACAAAATATTTCAAACACCTATACATAATTCACATTAAAATAATCATGTTAAAAATCCATCGATATAAACATTAAAAACCGGGACAATAATACTCTGTTCATTTGGTCATATAAAATTTCCACCCTCCCTGGAGAGAAGGATCATGAGGCGCCAATCTAGATTTAGTTCTTTCATTTCTACTCCCTATAATGAGGGCAGCCTGATTAATCCTCTCCCCTGGTCTTTCTTAATTGAACTGCCAGACGCAAAAAATGTACTATACTGAATAGAGTGAAAGGTTCAGAGGCGAGTTTAAGAAACAAAAGAGCCACTTTAGCCTGTCTTATATTGGAGCGTTTTAGGATTGTTTTTAAAAACAGTGATCGTGGGTAAGCATAAAAGGGGCAAATTAGGACAAAGTGGAGGGTGTCTTGCGGGGATCTAAGATCGCAGCCTCAACACCCTTTTAAGCTTACGTCATGTACAAAACCCGCTGGGACAGACAGGATATGATGCAGAAGATCCAGTCTAAATCTGGACATTAAAAATCTGTCCTGTCTGTTATTCATATTGGCAAGATAGAATTCCATGCCCGGGTTAACTTTAATGAGCTGGTATGACCTTACTGTACTTTTCAGCCCTTCTCTAGCCTCTCTAGCCCTAACTAAATGCTGCATGCAATCTATCTTTATAACACCCTTGTCTCTGCTAGCCAACGTGCATGGTTCATAAAAAAAGTTTTCGTGACCCAGACTAGTCAGTACATCCCTTACATATTTGAGCCATGGTATTCGGGGCCACTTGTCCCCTTTCATACAATCCTCTAAAATCAGTCTGCTTAGACTTGCCTCTGGGTTTGTCCAGATTTTTATCCAACAAGAAATTGGTTTGAGGCCAGCCTTGTCAGTGAGATAATCGATACCTAGCTCCTCATGGGCAATAAACGAAGAAATGCATTTTGGCACTTGCAAAAGCCTTTTTAAGAATTTGTCTTCTTCACGTTGGATGTTCCCCACGTCTGTAAAACCCCAAACCTCGCTCCCATACAGGATCTTTGCACAACATACCGAACTATATAATTGAGCGATTTCATGCGGGGACCAGCGACCCAATCTTGTCGCGTAGTTCATATTAGACCCCGCGGCGCTAGGATGTTGGCTACATTTATGACTTACTAGTGGCATAAAGTTAAGATCTTGGTCAAAAACGATCCCCAGATAATTGAAAATTTTTACTTTTTCAAGTATATGGGTTCCTATTGTAAAACTACAATTCTTGGCTGCCTTTTTACCCACTTCCATGATATATGAAAGGTTGGGCACTAAGTCTAAATCCGCCATGAATCTAAAAAAAACATTAATAAGTGCCTGTAAACTCCTTCCTGTACGGGCCAAAAGGACTGCATCGTCTGCATATAGGAGGACTGGTATACTTCTCCTCCCTATGCAGGGACAGTCTGCCTCCAGTACTCCCAATGCCTTGTCTAGCCCGTTTATATAAAGTGTGAACAGAAAGGGCGCTAGGATACAGCCTTGCCGCACCCCTCCCCGGCATTGGAAGTCTTCTGTGAGGTCACCATCATCGGTGAATCTCACCCGTGCCGTTGTATCGAGGTGAAGCGTCTGTAAAACTCGTAACAGTCCTGGTTCAATACCCATCTCTACCAGCATCTCCCACAGCTTTCTTCTGTTAACACAGTCGAAAGCTGCTGAGAGATCCATAAATGCAAGATACACAGTACCTTCCCTAGCCAGAGTGTATTTGGCCACTAGATGATAGAGATTGAGGCACTGGTCTGTGGTAGAACGCCCATTTTGAAACCCATACTGGAGATCGGTAATAATATTATGTTCTTCGGCCCAATCCAAGAGACGATTTAAGATGACTCTCCCCATAGCTTTCGCCATGACATCTATAAGGGATATTGGGCGATAGCATTGTGGGTCATTTCTATTTCCCTTTTTGAATATTGGCACAATGACAGCAGTGGACCACGATCTTGGCAAGCCCACCTCTCTGGCTGCGTTTAGTACCCTGGACAATATTGGGGCCCAGAGGTCTACTTGACTTTTAAGTAAGTCTGGTGAATCCCATGAGGCCCTGGCGCCTTTCTCAGTGCCAGACCGTCTATTCCTAATTTTACTTCTGCAACCGTGAATGGTACACTCACCCTCAGGTAATTCTATAACTTGAGATTGCTGCATCTCTTGATTGCCCCGATTATATAAACTTGTGAAATGCGCTACCCAAGCTTCTGGCAAAATATGGGACGCCACTTGTGGCTTGTTCGGGGCTTGAAAGCATGGGTCATTTATTATTCTCCAGAAGCTGGTCATATCGCGGCGCTCCGCTGCTTCTCTTAGTGACTCCCAGGCCTGAGATTGAAGGCAATTTTTCTGCCTATTGATAGCCTTTTTGTACCGATTCCTGCAAACAGCAATCACACCTCTGTCCCTCGGGGCTGTTTTAAGTGCCTGCTTCAGATTTCTAAGAGCTTTAGAACATTCCTTATCAAACCATCTGGGGCAGAGGTCGGTCTGCTTTTTCGATTTACACCTCAAAAGACTATCAATGTGCTGGGCAGTGCCCTCAAATGCTGCAATCAGGTCGCTCCCCTCTACCGTGCTGTCCAGGCATTTCCACGTCTGACTATCACAGTCTGCAAGGAGCGCTCTGTGTAATGCTAGCCCATCGATCTTACTCCATTTAATTCTCCTGCCCTGGTCCTTTGCCTTATATTGTCCCTCAGTGATCCTTTTATCCACTTTAGTGCGCAGGTCTGAAATCCCTATTATCAGTTCTAACGGGTTGTGGTCGCTAAATGCACTAGGAACTATCAAAAAGTGACTAACCCTACCAATTAGGGCATTAGAGACAAAGATATAGTCGATGATAGAATCGCAGCCCCGTCCCTTGAACGAGGGAGTCATTGTATTTGGTGATCCGCCATCGACTAGATCCATCGTGTGTGTTAGGGCCAACTTACCCAAGATTGTGCCTAGTGCCATGCCCTCTCTGGAGTGCTCTGTGTGCCATCCCTTTATGGAGGGGCAAGTGTTTCATATACCTCCTTCCCATTTCAAGTAGGGGCACTGGTGGGTGTTAAAATCCCCCATCAGAAATAACTGGGTACTTGAATCCCCCGTGTCGTTTAACCCCATTAATCTTTCATCTAGCTCCACCAGATTTGACATTGATTGTCCCGCGTTATAAAAATTTATAAAAATAACCTTGAGACCCTTTGTAATGTATTTTATGCCCTGGAGACAATCAGAGTCCCACCCCAGGTCTTGCCAGCTTCCTTGCAGCGTCAGTGCCACATACGTAATTAGACCACCCTTGGCTCGACCCATTGGCGATTTGCGGGCCGGGACGAAAAACAGTTTGTATCCCTCCAGGAATAACCCATTGCAATCCGTTTCCCAGGTTTTCTGCAGGCAGAGAACTTTGTACCCTTTAATAAAGACTTGCCATTCGCTATTAGAGACTTTAGTTGCAAGTCCAGCAATGTTCCAGGATATCAGCCTCAGCTCCGAGGTTGTTTGAACCCGGCCACTGGTTCCTCCCTTGATCTTCCTTTGCGAGGGGTTTGTCTCTGGGCAGATTACTTTCAGGGGCGTATCTTCCACAACCCTCAGCAGCCCTACGGGTGTACCAGCTTTTAGATCCTGGGCATTATTTCCTATTTTGGTTACGATTCCCAGGTTCCCTTGGGTGTCTAGTACTCTCTCGACCTCAATGCTCACCAAACTCCCCAGTCAATCTTGTTCATCCAGAGCAGAAACATTGGAGAGGGGTGCAAATCTATTTGAAGCAAAGCGCGTGTTGTCGTCTCTGCTTTTCTTAAATGTTCTTGGCCATTGCAAGTTCTGCCCGGGGTCAAGGGCACTGTCCCTATAGAAGAAATACAATGGGAGCATCCTTATGCATGACCCTCTCTCACTCTCCCCATACCGGTTATCTAGAAGTTCTTTAACTAACTCCGGATATCTAAAATTTACAATAATGCAGTCACCTGCAAATTTTTTCTCTCCACCCCCGATCCAGGCCACCCTCCTGGCCATGAGAATTTGATCATGCTGAAATCTCCTTTCTGGTATATTATTGTGAATCCAGTGCGCGGCCTTATTAATCAGAGTACTGGCCGGTTCCTCGCTGCCATTATTTATTCCTGGTACTCCTACTAGCACTACTGAGTAAGGACAGGAGGCCGGGGGCTCCTTTTGTACCAGACCACTATCCCTAATCTCATGTGGGATACCTAGGTTATCTGGGGCCTCCCTGCTCGAGTCCTTATTGCTAGTTTTGTCTGTCTCCGGGAGTGTCTTTCTATGCTCGCTCTGGGCTTTCTCCACATTAATTGTTACCTTGTTTCTACGGTCAGCCACTGTAGTCCCCTCCTCTCTCTCCTGCGGGAGATCCTTAGTGGATTGCCCCCTGTTATTGGCCACAAAGCTATTTATAATCCCTTCCATATTAGAGATTTTCGCCATTAATGGCCCTAAAAAGTGGTGGAGGAGCTGTTCCATTTTATTTTCTAATGCTAAGATAATTTCTTGGGTCCCATCCATCCCTCTTTCGCTATGACAATTTGGACAGCCTATATTGTCAGGGTTCTTACTAGTGCCTTTGGTGGACTTAGCCGTCCCTTTTCGACTGGGTTTACTGGCACGGGTAGAGCATTGTGATCCACCCGACTCTGAGAGCCCTGCTAAGACTTGTGTTTTTTTAGAGCGTGTAACTACCTCTCTACTAGGACTCCGTATAGGGTTAGCATCTCCTGATACTAGATGTGTACTAGACCCCTCTCTTGGAACGTCCCCCTGCACTGCTCTTTGTTGGGTAATAATCTGGGTGTCCCCTATGCCATGTGATCCCAATGCTGCATTTTGCCTACCGTTAAACTGCCCTGTTGAGCCCACTGTCGTAGTATCCCCCTGTAAACTTAGATCGACAGTTAGCGGTGTGTCAGAAATGTCAGACTGAATCTCGTGGACCGGAGTGGGTTCAATTGAATGTGCCCCTCCGCAGGGCGTTAGGCAGGAGGCTATGTTACCCAAAGAGGATCGCTTCTTTACTAATTGGGAATCCAGGGAGAGTCTATGCTCAGCCAATTGAATCTCGTGTGCTAAAAGCGATTCAGCTCTTGTAATAAAAGCATCAAGAGTCCCTTTAACCCCTCCCTCCACCCTCGGCTTGGTGATCTTATTTTTGACCATAATCAGACGAAACAGTACTGAGTATCCCTATCACAAACCCTCTTGTTTTAAATACACAGATCTATTACAGCTAGCAATATTACAGTGAAACCGGCTGTACTCGGCACCCGCCGTTTTTAGGCAGTCTACCTGAGAGCAATGTGCACAAGGCCAGGTCAGTGAGGCATACAACATATATTTAAGTCACCTGAGTAGCAGCATGTAATGTAGGGCCTCTCATGTCCACGCCTACAGGATGGAAGTATCGATAGATGACTAAGGCCAGGAAGGGAGAAAAGGAAGAACGGGACGTGGCCCAGCCCGGCCTCCCTCGGCCCCTGACGGCCACAGACGGCCCGCCCTTTGCCTGGGCTTAGCCCGGCGCTACCCACGTGCTATCCCGTGATGCGGGAGGAGCGCTGTGATTTAAAGCGCCTCCAGGCGCGTAAGCTGCGTTGCCTGGTTCCGCCCTCCGACGCTGGGGAACCTGGGAGGTGAAGTCCCTCTGCACTGCGGCGCGATGTTTTGGCGGTGCGGCGGCGGAAGGGAGAAAGAGCAACAACACACAGGGCAGCCACGGGATGAATCCGGTAGGTGCAAGGTCCCAGAGATTAGCCACGAGCTGACTTTGACTTTGTCCCCCGCTCCACCGGAGGACCGCTGTGATTTAAAGTGCCTCCAGGCGCGTAAGCTGCGTCGCCTGGTTCCGCCCTCCGATGCTGGAGAGCCTGGGAGGTGAAGTCCCTCCGCACTGCGGCTGCGATGTTTTGGCGGTGCGGCGGCGGGAGGGAGAAAGAGCAACAACACACAGGGCAGCCACTGGATGAATCCGGTAGGTGCAAGGTCCCAGAGATTAGCCACAAGCTGACTTTGACTTTGTCCCCCGCTCCACCGGAGGACCGCTGTGATTTAAAGCGCCTCCAGGCACGTAAGCTGCGTCGCCTGGTTCCGCCCTCCGACGCTGGGGAGCCTGGGAGGTGAAGTCCCTCCGCACTGCGGCCGCGATGTTTTGGCGGTGCGGCGGCGGGAGGGAGAAAGAGCAACAACTCACAGGGCAGCCACGGGATAAATCCGGTAGGTGCAAGTTCCCAGAGATTAGCCACGAGCTGACTTTGACTTTGTCCCCAACAGTTATTTTCGATTACCATAGACAACCCTTTTAGCATTGGCTGAAGACATCTCTATGACTTAGAAGGAGCACGGAAGATATCCTGTATATCTATTCTCATGAGTTCATTAATTTCCTGATCCATTGCTAGGCGGACATTTACATTCTTGACATTTTGTTTAGTCGGTATACATGAGGTACAGGTAGAGATACAAAGGGAACAGACCATTGGGCTGCATTGAATACATAGGTAACAAATGAAAAGAATCACAAAAAATATACATAGGGCTGACAATATTTTGCAGCCCCATACAGTAAACATAGTCCATAGCCATCCAGTCAAAGTCCATGTCCTTGAATCCTGATGGATTTCAGTGGCTATTTTGTGCAGTTTAGAAATTGCTTCAAAAACTAAAGGGGCATGGTCAGGGATGTACACTCAACAGCTGCTCCCAATGATGTGGCATGCTCCACCACGGTAGGCCAGGATGACATCGAGGACCATCCTGTTTTGGAGCGCCACAATTCTTGCAATTTGTAGTTCTTACATGATATTTCCAAGTGACATGGCTGTCTGATTGGTGACAGCCCCTACAACACGTGTTAAGCGCCTTATCTTTCTGCTGTTTAAGGCTGCACCAACAAAGAAGAACAGTCCCAAATTAAAGTTAATGTACTGCTGTAATGCAGTATCAGTTTGATCCACCTCATCGTTGTTTATTGTCCTCTTGAATCTATTTTTGGAAATGTCATTAAACAGTTTATAGTCTTTATGGTAGGATGCAGGTGCCAAGAACACAGGTGGTAGCAAAAAGGACACATAGCAGCTAGCTGACCAGCCAATAGGTAGATGGCAATAACCTTTATTTCTGCAAATTAAATAGGTGTTATGTGAGGACAAAAAACTGCTATTGTTCATTCCAGTAATGTTCAGCACTAAGGTACAGTCACTTTTTCCGAAAGGGATATTTTCAATACTGCTCACACAAAGGTCTGCTCGAGCTCTAGTAACAGCTATAACAGGAGGTCCATTACCCTTGATAGTTCGAGTGTTGGGGAAAACATAGTGTGTGGAGGAATTTCCTCGACGATACTCCTCTATTTGCCATACAGTTCCTTTAGCTTGGAGATCTCCTTCCTCATCAGGGTAACAGACTCTATTTAACTTA
Organism: Triturus cristatus; assembly: GCF_964204655.1. Classification (NCBI taxonomy): domain Eukaryota; kingdom Metazoa; phylum Chordata; class Amphibia; order Caudata; family Salamandridae; genus Triturus; species Triturus cristatus. The sequence continues at coordinate 849,734,513 of NC_140588.1, read as the reverse complement.
GTGTTAAGTCTTCCTACATCAAAGTTGGTAAAATTACCAATATGAGGAGCCCACAATAGTGCAAACCAGGCTCTGCAGGAGCCATTATGTGAAAACGGCAATTGAATGAAAGGCGTTCCTCCCTTTTTCTGATGAGCTGTCATAATTCCACATACCCAACAGTTGGTAATGTTTGTAGCATTGTGAGTGTGATGCAACATTTGAATGAACGTATTGTTGAGATAGGACATTCTGTGCTTCTGCTCATAATAAGGAAGAGTAAAATAGTGGTTATCAATGGGGACAGGAGTAGTAGCAGTCAGTAGATTTCGAGCAGAAGCTACATCCTCTACAAACCATGTTATTGTAGCATTGATAACAACAATCGAAGTAAGTCCAATAATGAACATACTCTTTCATTCACAAACTCTTGCAGCAGCTTGCTTCTTTTCCTTAGACATGTTCATCTTGTCATTGAAAAACAGATGGTGCCCTAAGGTTCTGGGCAGACATTGGTTTCTTCACCGGGATTGAGACGAGTAGTCACTAAAGGGTTACCCCCTTTGGAACTCAGGCTTTCACTACCCAGGACAGTGGCTCAAGCAGTCTTTTTCAGCAATGAAGTGTCTTTCTTCAGGGGTCACAGCTGATATCGAGATGTACCAGGGATCGTGTGGTCCGGGAAGTCCTCCTCAGGTCCTTCAGGTGACATGGCTTGTCCTTTCCCTGTGACCAAGATGTCGCGATGATCTGCCAACGCAGCTGGGCTCACTAGGTTCTGCAACACTTTCCGTCAATGTGTCACATGAACCCAGTCCTTCCGGTTGGTCACTCGAACCACAGTCCTGGTAGCCAAGAGCACCTGCTCAGGGCCACGCCAATGAGGCTCAAAGGAGCTGGTCCGCTGAAAGGACTTCGTCAGAACAAAGTCACCAGGCCGTTGATCATGACCCTCACCCTGTGACCTGTCTGGAAGAGTCTCCCGAACCTGTTGATAAATAGAAGTCAAACTGTCAGTCAACTGAGACAAATAGTCATTCATCAATACATAAGGTAAATCATGTATAGGGCATGGCTTAGGAATCCCCCAAATATTTATTGGCCTTCCAAAAACCACCTCATGCGGTGTGAGGCCTATTCATGTATGTGGTATTGATGTAATGGATAGCAATGCTAATGGCAGCACATCAATCCATTTCAAAGATGTGGAAGCCTGTATTTTGGCGAACTTCAATTTGAGGGTAGAGATGTAACGTTCCACTAGTCCTGATGATTGTGGGAGAAAAGCAGCATGAAGCTTCTGCTTGATTCCCAACCCTTTCATGAGATACTCAACAACTTGCCCAATAAAATGGGGTCCATTTTCACTCCACAAAACTCCACAAATTCCAAATCTGGGGAAAAACTCCTTTAGGAGCACCTTCAGCTGTATTATCTTTCGTGGCGTATGCCTCCACCCATTTACTAAAGGCACAAACCACCACCAGAAAATACTTCAGATTGTTACAGCGTTCAAATTGGATGTAATCCATTTGCAGAACTTCAAAATGTTCAGTAGGTATTGCAAACCCTCCTGGTGAAGTTTGTGTTCCCTTTCCAGGATGATACTGGAGACAGATCAGACAAGACTGGACTATCTTTTTAGCTGTGCTGGCAATATCTGGATGATCCCAAACTTGCATAAGTTGCTTTGCCTTTGAGGATGCTCCAACATGTGCCGGCCCATGTGCCATGTGAATCATAGGATGTAAATTGGCTGTGGGTAACTTCCATTTTGCCATTTCTCTATTTCTCCAACAGCCCTCATCATCCAATGCTCCCTCCTTAGACCATTGGTCTAATTCTTCAACAGAAGCAGATTGCTGCATGTCCAGAACCTCTTGTCTGGCATCATGCCAACATTCAGCCTGTGACTTAACTACATACATAGATGTGGTACTTCGCTGCATTGCAGTCTCACGAGCTGTGTAATCTGCAAAGGCATTTCCTTTTCCTATTTTATCACTCACTTTCTTGTGTGCACTACACTTAACCCCTTCAGCGCTCATGACGGAGCCACTCCGTCATGAGCCACGGGTGCCGTGTGCTCATGATGGAGTGGTTCCGTCATGCTGCGGCCGTTGGCCGCAGCTCCTCCCACGCTGCGCTGATTCCCCGCCTGTGCAGGCAATTAGCGCAGTGGGCGGAGTCATGACGGAACCACTCCGTCATGAGCACAGCTCAACCGTGGCTCATGACGGAGTGGCTCCGTCATGAGCACAGCGCCACCGCGCTGCCCCCAAACCCCCCCAGCGCTGCGGCGGAATTCCTGCCGCAGCCAAGGGGTTAACAATTGTTACTTTCTTAGGATACTTCAAGGCATTAAGGAGATTATGTACTAATTCCCCATGCACTATTTGGGTCCCATGAAAAGTAAGAAAGCCTCTTTCTTTCCAGAGTTGCTCAAAGATATGAGCCACGCCGAAGGTGTATTGGCTATCAGTGTAAATGTTAACAAACAACTCTGTACTAAGCTCACATGCTCTTGTCAGTGCTATCAACTCAGCTGCTTGAGCTGACTTCCGTGGGATACGAGCTGTCTGAAGTGTTGTAGTTGCATAAGCAGCAGATGTAGTTTCCATCAGGCAATTTCAGGCAGGATCCATCAACCCACAATTCCCCATCAACAGGAGTATCTTGTAGGTCAACACGACCCTTTGTGTGTTCTTCAGTAAGGGATAAACAATCATGTAACTCTTGTGACTGAGACTGAGTAGCTGGAAAAGGCAATAATGTAGCAGGATTCAGAGTCAAACATCGTTTCAGTGTGATATGAGGGGCCAAAATTGTCAATTCATAGCCTGTCAAATGGGCACTAGTCAAATGCTGTATTTTTATTTGATTTAACAAAGCATCAACTGAATGGGGTACTAGCACAAGCAATCTATGTGACAAGACTATTCCCTCACTCTGATGTAAGGACACAGCTGTTCCTGCCACCGCTCAAAAACACCCAGGCAGCGCACGGGCAACTGGATCAAGGATAGGTGAGAAATATGCACAAAAGCGCTGCTTATCACCGTGTGTCTGTGTTAAAACTGAGAGAGCGCAACTGTCCCTCTCGTGTACATAGAGTGTGAATGCCTTAGTGTAGTCTGGAGTTCCTAATACTGGTGCAGAACAAAGAGCTTGAAGTAACTGTTGAAAAGCATTCTGACATTCAGTAGTCCATGGGAGGGGCATCGGAGTGTCTTTAGTCAAAAGGGCCAACAAGGGTTTAACAATGTGAGAAAAGCTAGCGATCCACTGCCTACAGAAAGAAGTAAGGCCAATCAGTGCACAAACATCCTTCTGAGAACGGGGCACAGGCGTGTCTAAAATGGTCTGAATGCGATCTGGCGTGAGTGCACTTCCCTCCTTAGACAGGGGGTGACCTAAATAGGTAACCTGCTCTCTATAATATTGCAATCTCTTCCGAGAGACTTCGTGATGATGAGAGACAAGGAATGATAATAATAATAGTGTTTCTCCTTCACACTGTTCAGGGGTATCAGCAGCCAACAAGATGTCATCGACATATTGAATAAGAGCTACCCCTTTTGGTACAGGGAAAGAGTCAAGCTTCCTTTTCAATGCCTAGCCATAAATAATAGGACTCTCTGTATACCCCTGTGGAGCTCTATAAAATCTGAATGATCGATTATTCAAAGTGAAGCCAAACAAATAACGTCTGTCAGGGTGAATACGTATAGAGAAAAATGCTTTCTTTAAATCGCTCACACTAAATGTAGTGGCAGCAGAAGGAACCATAGTAAGAAGTGTCTTTATGTCAGAGAATACTGGGTATAGGGGCACCACCATTTTGTTGACCTCTCGTAAGTCAATGATGAATCTGAAAAAGTTTGTGTCAGTATCTTTTTTCACAATAGGAAGAATAGGACTAATACAGGTATTGTAAGGGATTTCTTCCACAACCCCCACCTTGATTAAATCCTGAACAATGTGTTTTAATGCTTCTTTGCCTTCCCGAGATATTTTATATTGGGACAGTCGAGGCAACGAAGCACCTTCCTTCACTTGAATATGAACTGGTGGAATAACCATGTATCCTACATCGGTTACTGATATAACCCACAAAGTACTAGGTAGCGATGCCAGAGCAACATCCTCTTTAATGAGACAAGACCTCTCAACCATTGGATAGTTATCATTTAAGATAACACACACACATTCTAGGGAACAAAGTATTGTAGCACGAAAATGTTTGAGTATATCGATACCCACAATGTTATCCGGCGTGGTAGGGGAAAGCAAAAATGGACATGCTGCAGTGAATTTATCAAGACTAAATGCAAGTTGCTGTGACAGTGGGCTAGATGTAGGTATCCCATCAAATCCTATTAATGCTGTCATTGCGCCAGACAGAGAAGCCCTAAGAACCAATTTTTTAGACAGAGCACTACGAGTAGCTCCTGTATCAACCAGAAACCAATCAGTAGAGCCCAAAACATCTGCATCAACATAAGGACCTTTCTGACCTACTGGGACCTCAACCGGTTCCTTACTCCATCCTAGGCATTCCTATGCATAATCAGAATCCCTAAGACCATCAGCCGAATATTCTGACATTTGATATTGATTTTGTCTATCAAAATTATTAGAATAATTTGGCCCATATTCAACTGCCTCAAACCTGGGATGAGTTCCTATTCCTCCCCTATTTTCTGAATTCCCTGGGCGTCCTCTCATGCTTCCTCGACCCCATTAATACTGCTGACCTCGCAAAATGGGGCACTCAGAACGCCAATGTCCAATCTCTTTACAGTAAGCACACTGATCAGAAGACAAAGTTGATCGAGAGAAAGCGGATACAACAGGGGTATATACTGCACGTCCGCCTCTACCACCACCTCTGAATGGTGGACCAAATACTTGAGCCAACATAACTTTCGTTTTTAACTCCTTTACCCTCTTATCCTCTTTTCCTTTTGCTTCCAATTCCTGATGCTCATAATACTGGGCCATACTCAAAAGGGAGACTGGGGAAGACGTAGTCCATGAACTCTCGCTGGCCTTTAGGTGACTAGCTATTTCTGGCAACATGTTAGCGACAAATTTGTCGACGAACAGATGCTTACCAGTGTCATCTGTCAATGACTGCCCACTAAAGTCATGAAATGTCTCTTTAAATTGTGTAAAGAAATCAGAAACTGACTCATCCACTTTCTGTTTACAAGACGCTAACGTTGTCCAATCTATTTTCTTAGGGGGTATGGGAGTTTTCAACTTAGTTGCAATAGCTTTGTTAAGATCTAATATCTCCTGTTGTGGTTTCTGCGCAGGCTCTCTAGCCACATCTTTTTCCTCTAAATGCACCCAAGTATCACAATAGGCTACATAATCATCTATTTTCTGAATTCTTCTCCACATATCAGGGGGCAAAATAAGTCCAAAAAACATGGCAATATCTGTCAGAGTCATAGTACAGGAGCTACTAGCTCCTTCCACTTCTTCATAAAAAGTGGCCGGATTTTTCCATGGATCAGGCAAAGCAGCTTTAAGAGCAATAACATCTGCTCTACTCCAGGGAGTATAGACCCAATTATAGACAAAATATCCCTTTGCATCTTCTGAATCCTTATCGTCATTTGATCCCACTCCCTTTGGTGGAACATACAGAGGCGCAGCTCCACACATCGGATTTACAGTAACCACAGTATCACTAGGGTCATTGTCTGTCCCCAAAACTGAGGTCTGAACTGTTTGTGCAGTTTTAACTTTGCCAGCTGACTTTTTCCTCTGCTTTTAAACATAGTGTATCATGTCTTATTTTAACTACTCACCTAATTAAATCAGGTATATTTGAAAAAAGAAAAGTACCATCATTTAATTTTTTATAATCAGAATTGATATCAGTGGGCTCTAAGTTTTTAGAAACATTTCTAAAACCAAGTTTTACCTCCCAGGCAAAGTTCTCTGCAAAATATAGCTGCTCTAAATCCTTCCACTGCTGAACCATTGCTACAAGGTCTGGGGTAGAAGTAGTCCCATGAGCTTCTTTGTGAGCAGTGGATCTGATAGTGGCTTTTTTATTGACAGTCAAAGTAGAGCGAGTCTGCCGCCCATCTTGCTTATCTAAGTCTTTATCATCTGAAGAAAGATGTTCTTCTTTGGAAAGATCATCCTCAGGGGCAGAGGGAGATTTATACGGGGGGAGGTCGATCTAACAAGATGGATCATCCTGTGGTTTATTAAGTATGGGATAAATGGGGCGCCTAATAGGGTACAGGCCAGTTACCTCTAAAAGACGCTCTCTTTCCTCTTTTTAATTTATTGCCTTCATCTCTTTATTTTTTTATTCCAATGCTTTTTGATATATCATTTTATGCTGTTCTTTTTCTTCTATAGCTTCTTCTTTCCTCATTCTCTCTTGCACTTCTTTCTCCCACATTTGTACACAATCAAACATATCTTGTTGACTCTTATGCTTAAATAAACACTGCTCTACATACTGAATCTTTTTAAAATCAAATGACCCATTCAATGGCCATCATAGATCAGGATCCTTTTTCGTATATTTGTTCCACAGTGTACTATACATTACGGAAATACTGTATTTAATGTACATATGCCTATTAGGTGTCCCCTCTGGGGGAGCTGGCTGACTTATTTCTAAATCCATTTTGGTACCACCAAGACAGCAATACAACCTACGAAGTGTGCTAGGAGCAGGCATGCTACCATCATTTTGTAAAAAATTACTTATCCCAGATATATCAAAGTAGAGAAAAATCTCCACATTACCTGACTTTATCTTTTGAAAGAGATAAACAAACAAACAAAACCAAAATCTCGGCCAAGCAAATCCAAAATCAAGAGTGGCGCTTCAGCGACCTTACCAAAACAATAGTCTCCAAACTCCAACTGGCAGCTCTTGGTTGACCTAATGGTCACTGCAAAACTTGCACCAAAGGAAGTCTCAGTCGGGACCAGCCACCACCTGGAGGGTCAAATCGAGAAAACCGGAAAAGTCGCTTTGGTCTACAAAGACAAGGGTCTCCCCATGCAGGACGTCTCCTCAGCAAGATTGCATTCCTCCATCAAGACCACTCCTTCGGGCGGCCGCGTCTCCGATGAGCCCCACGAGTCGGGCGCCAAACTGTGGAAATCTGCCTTTTTAGGGGCACACCAGTGCAGGGTTCACCCTTCTCTATCCACGGGTCCTTAAACCAACAAATTAAAGAATGGCACTGAAGATGGAATTCAAATAACAAGTTTATTAATCACTCGTGAGTCAATTCAACACCCTCAAGTGCTGCAGGAGGTAGTACATGGAATACAGAAACCATGGTGCTTATATACACACGTTGTTGAAGAGTAAGCATGTAGTTACAAATAGAAGGTACAAGAATACACAGGAATAGTTACAGCCAGACATGGGCAGATGGAAAATCACTTAGTTTCCAAAGTGGGAGGCGAACAGAACTGCTTACAGTTGCAAGATACAGTTGACAGTTATGTCTTTAGTCGGGTGCATTCTAGCAGCTACAGGCCATTTCTCAGCACATATACATTGCTTGAGCTTAGAATAGAAGGAGTTAACTTAAGCTGATGACTCAAGCAGAATAGAAAAGCAAGCAACAGTGAAGATGGAACAATCACAAGGCTAACAAAATGGATGCTGCAAACAAGATGGCTTCAGCTCATGCTAACAGCAATTATTTTCGATTCCCACAAGGCTATATTGCTACGTTAAATTACAGCCATAGTAGTTGTTTTAGCTGGATATATGTGCAGCAATAACAGGGGAGGCATCACAACTTCACAAGCGAGGTCCCACTTCCAGTTCCACCCAGGTGAGATCTAACTGTAGGACTGTTCTGAATGATTTATTGATGATTATCCATCTTAGGCAACTAGATACAAGTAAAAAGACTGAGTAAGTTGGTTATATCTATTAATTAAAGATTTACAAACGATTGACACCACCTGAGTAGTATGTGATGGTGATGACACAATAAGAATGCCTGAGTGTAGTAAAATAGCAAAAAATAGCAATACTAGTAGTTTTGGCTAATGTGGAGCTAGCAGTATTATTTGTGAAATCCACACGTTATCAAAAATCAACTCAAAATCTGGATTCAACAAGCTTAGGTCAGACGTTTAAGGTTAGTGATGATGATGCTGATGACTGATGTTCTTCATTTTATATCTAATAAACTATGGATCATTTTTAATGTGTGGATTTGTAATGGGCTGGTGTGGACTAATGCTCCGAAGATTCTACAGTAAGTTGGTTTTCTTTTCACTACATCTGCCCCACTAAGTGTGTGATCCATTGATGGTGTAATTTTTAAGCCAACGCTCAATAAATCACACAGCTCGGGGGAAGAGGGTTAGGGGTATGATGAATGGATGGGCAATGGTATTTGGGGAAAGGTTTGACAAATACATACACTACAACACAAGGCCAACACTCATCTGGGCTATAAGCAGCAGCACATCATTCATCATCAATTTGTTGTTAGAAGGAAACAAAGGAATGTGTATGACAGAGTACAGCTATATATATTGCAAACTGTCCTTCTTTCACAGGCCAAGACACAATTTACCATATATCCAAAGGTTAGGGGGTTAATCCACCTACCCACTTCTTCTCTTAGTTAATATAATTGTTAAAAGAAAATTATACTGTATTGCAAATTTGGGTGGTGCGTCTGCATTCTCCTCGGGAATGTGCACTCTTTGTGGCTTCTTAGCACTGGTCCGGTAGGTAAGCAGGAGTGTTGTTAAGCTCATCTAGCCTTTGTCCTTTGTTCATGAAGGGGACTAGAAGATGACCTGCAGATTGTAAAAGATAAATTGTATTTTAGAGTCGAGGAGAAGGACAGAAGGAAGGTGAGCTTCATTTGGAGTGTATCAAGATAAGAAGACTGAGAGGCAGAGCAGAAAAAAATAGGAGGGGGTACTCAGAGTTTCACGTTTGCCACAAGACCAGCACACACACACACACACAGAACAGCATTCCACAAATGCACCTCTCCCAGTTCCAAGTAGCTGAGTAATACTAGCCCTCAGACTCTTGGTTTACCTTTGAACTGAAGCAGATACTGAATAACTTCTTGCTTTTTGCTGTGTGTTGATGACGTAGTCCTGCAGCTCCTAGTCCCACCCTGAGTTCTTCTTCCATGATATTCCTGCAGTCCTGAGTGACTCTGAGTAACCCTGTACCAGTCCAGAACCAGACCAGTCATCATCATCATCATCATCATCATAAATTGTGAGGATCAGAGCAAAATAGATGTGGAGTGCAGTGCACTGCTGTCGAAGAACAAGTAGAGAATGGAAGAGAATTGCAGTACTTTGCATAGGTTTATGTTTGATCACTAAATTGACTGTTCTTGTGTCAGAAGAACCAGAAAAAAACACCCCTGTAATTAATTAAATATGGCTAATTGTCAAAGGGCTGATCATCATCACCTACAGGAAAATTTAAATAGGGGCTCATCGCTCAAGCCCCAAACAATGCAAAACAATAATCAATTTCCAATATTACAGTTCAACAACACACACCCTCCCTGAGTGTCTGCCACCACATGAATCATCAATCAACTTAAATTATCCCCCATGTAATAAGTCACTCACTATTGCAATAGATAAAGTTACCTAATCCAATCCAAGGCAAGCATGGGTTGTTCAGGTATTGGGTATTCAATCACCTTTGGTGCAGGCAACACATTGGAATTTGGTATTGGCAGGCAGTCCTGTACATGATAAATGATTTTATGGGGCAGCGGTTCTAGTCCTAAGTGATGCAAGAAAAGAATAGGCATTAGGCAATAGGCATGCAAAGGGGCAAGCATTGTTTCCAATATCATGAAGGAATTGTGGAGACTTCTTCAATGCACACTGGTCCAACTGCATTCCAGCAGTATATATGTGACTCATAAAACAAATGCGAGGCAGCATAAATCTGATACAAAAATAACCAATTTTGTTTTTAAATCTTTTTTTGCACAGAACAAAAATGAGAAAAGTTGACATCGTCTATGGGGGCACTGGCATACTTAGTCCGGGAAGTAGAGATTGCCTTCAAACACAGGTGGTTCACCCAGAAGTTGGTCAGCTAACACATTTGATTACATTTCGGACCAATTATCCTCTTCCTCTTCCTGTGCTGCTTTTTCAGGAACTATGTAATTTAGTGATATAAAATGTTGGTTCATTTTGATCATAGTCAATCTCCCCACATTTTAAAGCAAGAGACTGGTCCTTCTCATGGGGAAGACCGCACCAGCTGCACTGAATACATGTTCAGCAGACAGACTGGTGACAGGGCAATGCAGATTCTTTATTACCAGCCTGCTAAGCTCTGGTCATTGGTGAATCTTCCCATACCAATACATCAACGGATTTTGATCCACATAGACCTCTTTTGGATCATCCACATGCTCCTGGAACATCCTGTGGATGGTCATTGGTGCTACCACTTTCTTTACCTGGTTTGCCATCTCCTCTCTACTGGACTTGAGTCCTGCCAATTGAAAAACAATACAATGCAGAGGTTGGGTCCGGTCCTTCTTTTGCTGTTGTTACTGGTGTTCTGTTTGATGGTGTTGTTGGCTGCTGTGAGTCAAGACTGCCCTCTCTGGAAGTTGAAGGCAACAACCCAGAACTGTGGGGTGGGACTCGAAGTCCCAGCTGTCCTTCTTCCAAGTCTTCAGCTTGCCCTACAATCTACCTCTTGTATTTTAAAACATCCCCTTCAGATAAAGGGATGAAAGTGGTTTTGAATTTTTGTGTACCATGGATCAAGTAGTATGCCACATATGTTCTCTTTGAACTAAATGCTGCCTTGTTGCAGCCTTATATTATATGCCAAGTGCAGGACTAAGCTCTTAACCAAGGCATGCACTTCTGTGTTTTCATTCACACCTGCAGAGGCATACCGTTCAGATGCCTTCTTTACCTGGTCTTATAATAGATGCAGCAATGGGATAGCTTGGGCAATCGTACTGTCCTCCTTGCTAACTTCCGGCATGAAAACCTTAAAGGGGAGTAGCAGCTGTGTCAGGCATTCGACTAGGCCCCATTTGTCCACATACATTGTCATGGCTTTCCCAATTGCTTCAACTTATCTTTGAATGACATAGTCATTGATCTGTTTGCACTGCTCAAACAGATGTTGCAGCATGTTGAAGGTCGAATGTCAATGTGTTGGCAACTCCTATATCAGAGCTTTAACTGTTGCTCTATTATTATACTGTATAATCTGCAGCTGCCTCCGGGCTTTAAAAGATGGCTGAAATGGGTGCAGGTTCTTCTGCAGGTAGTTAGTATGTTGGTGTTAGGGTATGTGCAAAGAACCATGTTCAACCTTATTTAGAATCAGGAACATCTGGTTTCATGTAATTCCTTTTATTACTTCATAAAGAAATGCCTTATGTACCCTGTCAATGCTTGTTTGTTTTTTGTATTTTGCCAATGTTTGTTTGCTTTCAGGATTAGGTATGGACCATTCTCTGTATATTGCCAATGCTTATTTGTAGGAATTATCAGTGTTTGAGCTCCTTGCATAATTAGAACACATTGTCTCAAAGACACTTCAAACATGTGCAGCAGAGTTCAGTACTAAGCTTGCACGTGGTGTTAAAGGCAGTTGCAACACATGAGCAGCACGTTTTCAGCACGTTTTCTTCTAAAACAATCAAGAACCCCTACCCTCCCGGTAGCTATTTAAGTCCCGAACGAGCAGCAGCAAGCGCTTACGCTCTTTGACAATCCTTCCTCACCTGGATCCAGTATTCTTTCTTCGACGAGCCTTCCTTGCATTGCAGAAGCGGTAACCATAGCAGCGCTGATGCTCCTGTTGGCTTTCGGGTCCGACTCCAGAATTCTTCCCCCGTCTTCAAGGAACACTTTGCTTGGGGCTTTTCTGGTCCACTTTCAAAAGAAACTCGAGTCCTGCAAAAAGAAAGTAAGGTCTTTTTAAAAGCACGCGCATAGAACAAGTAAGTTCCTATATATTTAAACTTCGATAACCTTTGAAATACAGTCCATTGTATTTTCGCCTCATTACAGGAATGTACAAAAAGGCAAGGAAAGTTGAATACGAATAAGACGTTTTTGGCACATGTTATTTTGGAAAAAGAAAGACTATTTGGCACCTCATTTTTTCTAAGAACTCAAGGACAGTTGATTTTCAGATTATAAGTCAAACACTGCTTGCTTGTACCTTTCTAGGATTTGTTGATTTGCCACAAACATGTGGGATTAATACCATTCTAAGCAACCAATTAACACTTACCTTGCATAGGACACCATCTAGTGGATGTTTTTTACAACTAGATGAACCTGTAAAAGAAAAGAAAGACATTATTATTTCTTAAAAGACTCCCTTGAACTAAATGAAGCAATTTTTAGCCAGTAAGTTCAAAATAAGAATCTTAAGTGGATTTTCTGGTTAATAAGTCACAGGTAACAGTTATTTAAGTGTGTTTATTTCTTTACAGAAAGTAATTGCATTAAAGCAGCTATAACATATTGAATAATATTCTGGCGGAGACAAGACCAGAATAGAAAGGTATTATTTCTTATTGATGTTAAGATTACAAGATAACAGAAATGCAAGGTCTAAGTCCTAAGCTTATATTTTCTTGTTTCTGTTTTATGATTAGAGACACAGTCCATATATTCCAGTGCACTTGTTACTGAAGCAAGAATTTGGAGTGTTTCTTTCTGTATATTATTTTGTCCCTATTTCCCCTTCCCTTGGTCTTTTGCTTCTGTTCCACTGTCTTTTTAAATTCAGTTAGAACAGGAGTAAATTCTAAAGGGAAGTTGAAATTCCTCTTCGCGTCTCTCAAGTTGAATAACCTGGACTTCAGGTGAGTGAAGGTTCAACAGTTGGTGACTATGTCTTCCTTTTTGAGGAAGTCTTGCACCACCAGGTTGATGCAATGGGCCAAACACAGGACCCTGAAATAGCCTCCATCTGACATGGCCTGGACTATGTTACTCCCATTGTCCATGGCACCAAATCCAATTCTAAGACCTCTGGGTCACAGCAATTCATCCACCTTGCTGTTAAATTACTCCAAGATATTTACAGCTGTATGGGATTTCTCCATGGCGGACATGGCCACTGTTATATGCTGCCGAAAGCTCTTTAAACTTTCTTCAGGGCCAAGACTTGAAGATATCTTTTGCTTTACCCCTGCAAAGGAGATCCAGTGTGAAGTAATGCACATGTAATTAGTCGCCTGACACTGGTCCACATGTCTGTCGTTAGGCAGATGGTATGAACAAAACTTTGCTGCAAAGCGTGTCCAACCAACTGCAACACATCGTGATACATCGCTGGAACAGCCACTCTGACAAATTGGTCATACTTGGTACCTTCCATTTTGGGCAATGGCTACCACAAATTCAAAAAATCTCACTCCTTCCAAAAATGAAAAAGGGAGGAGCCCTAGTACTAACATTTGTGCTAGCTTCCCATTGTGCAAGCGTGCAATTGGTTGGTTTCACTTTTAGGGCCTGTGATAGTAGCCTGGATTTTCTTCTTTTCTTGGGACACTGACACAGGCATCTTTTAAGAAGTAGATGCTAGTGGTAGACTCAAAGTTTCATGGTGGTTGGGCTGTCACTGTATGCCACGGTGTCTCCATCATCTCACTCTGAGTCTTCTTGTGCCATTGTGAAGTCACTGAGGTTGGTGATTCTGCTGGTGCATTGCTGGGGAAAGGGTTGCTTTGAGTGAAGATATCACCCTCTTCTTCCTCATCATCACCTTCCACCATGATTAAAATTGTAGCTGATGTTCCCCGGCCCTCCCCACCTCCAAGAACACGTTCAGCATTTTTTTAAGGTGCTCCTCCTACTAGATTGTGTTGCCTTTTTTCATATTGGTTGTCTGGCCCCCAGTAACATAATGTGTAACAGGCTTACCTCAATGAACATTTGTCTGACAAATGGTACATACTGCAATGTGCTCCTCTCTTTGCTAACTGTCAAAAGTCCCAAACTGGAGAGGAGTACTTTTTTACCAGCCCGCTGCCAATACCTGAAGACAAACTGGAGATAGGAGGCCATGTCATTGATTGCCTCTCTATATCTCCAGAGGCAAGGGTTGGTGCAGGTCTCAGCTGGGATTTTGCAAATATGGGAGATAGTGCTGTTCAAATTCAAATCAAATTCAAATAATCTTTATTCGGTTATTAAAAAATAGCCATAAAAGATACATGTTATACAATCGGGCCTTCTGAAACACAATATTCCATACATTAATAAATAATTCATATTAAAACAAGCAACTTTAAAAGCTAACAATCCATGTCATCCTTGTGCGGGAGAGCTATACACTTGTACTCTATTCCTTTCTTAATTTTAGTTCTTTTGTTACTGTTCATTTTTGATACGGTCGACTCCGTTACTCCTCTCCCCTAGTTTTTCTCAGCTTGACTGCCAGACGCAAGAAATGTACCATGCTGAACAATGTAAAAGGATCCACAGCAAGCTTAAAAAATAAAAGGGCCACTTTGGCCTGTCCAATATTAGCACGTTTAAGTAATGTTTTTAAAAACAATGAACGTGGGTAAGAAAAGTAGGGACACAGTAAAACAAAATGCAGGGTGTCTTGCGGAGATCTAAGATCGCAGCCGCAGCACCCTTTTGAGCTTATGTCATGTACAAAACCTGCTGGGACGGCCAGAATATGGTGCAGCAAGTCTAGTCTAAATCTAGACATTAAATATCTATCATGTCTATTGTACATGTTCGCCAAATAGAATACCATGCCCGGCTGAGGTTTGATGAGCTGGTGTAATCTCACAGTACTTTTAGACCCCTCTGTTATCTCTCTGGTCCTGGCCAAGTACTGCCTACAGGCTTTCTTTATGCTGCCCTTATCTCTATTGGCCAGCGTGCTTGGATCATTAAAGAACTTTTCATGACCCAGCCTGGTCAGAGCATCCCTTACATACCTTAACCATGGTATTCTAAGCCACTTATCCCCTTTCATGCAATCCTGTATGATTAATCTACTCAGGGTGGCCTCTGGGTTAGTCCATATTTTTACCCAACAAGAAATTGGGTTAGAGGCAGCTTTATCGATGAGATAATCTATACCCAATTCCTCGTGGGCAACATACGAAGAGACGCTTATGGGGACCTGCAGAAGCCTTTTTAGAAATTTGTCTTCTTCTTTTTGGATGTTCCCCATATCACGAAAGCCCCATACCTCGCTTCCATAGAGGGTCTTTGAGCAGCAAACTGAACTATATAATTGGATAATTTCGTGCGGAGACCAACGACCCAATCTTGTTGCGAAATTCATGATAGATCCCACCGCACTCGGAAATTTACTACATTTCAGGCTTACTAGGGGTTTAAAACTGAGGTCTTGGTCAAAAACAATCCCCAGATAATTAAAAGTTTTTACTTTTTCCATTATATGGGTACCTATTGAGAAGCTATAGTTCTTAGCCGGTTTTTTGCCTACTTCCATGACATAAGACTTGGAGAAATTAGGCACTAGATCTAGGTCCGCCATGAACCTGACAAACCCAGTGATAAGCAACTGCAGGCTCCTTCCTGTGCGGGCCAATAGTACTGCATCGTCTGCATATAGGAGGACTGGTATGCTTCTCTTCCCTATAGAGGGGCAGTCTGCATCCAGCCCTCCCAGTGCTTTATCTAGCCCATTTACGTATAACGTAAATAAAAAAGGGGCCAGGATGCAGCCTTGCTGCACCCCTCCGCGGCAGTGGAACTCCTCGGTCAGGTCACCGTCATCTGTGAATCTCACCTGTGCCGTGGTTTCGAGGTGAAGTGACTGTAGTGCTCGTAACAAGCCCCGATCTATGCCCATCTCCGCCAGCATCTCCCACAGCTTCCTTCTGTTGACGCAGTCAAAAGCTGCTGAGAGGTCCATGAACGCTAAGTACACAGTGCCTTCCCTGGCCAGGGTGTATTTGGCCACTAGATGATAAAGGTTAAGGCACTGATCTGATGTTGAGCGCCCACTTCTAAACCCATACTGGAGATCGGTAATGATGTTATATTCTTTAGCCCATTCCAAAAGGCGATTGAGAATGACTCTCCCCATGATTTTCGCCGTGACATCTATGAGGGATATTGGGCGATAACATTGGGGGTCATTTCTATTGCCCTTTTTAAATATTGGGACGATGACCGCCGTGGACCATGATCTCGGCATGCCCTCCTGACAGGCAGCGTTTATTACCCTGGCCAATATTGGTGCCCAAAGTTCCGCCTGGCTTTTAAAAAAGTCTGGCGGGATCCCATCAGGTCCAGGCGCTTTTCTTAAAGTCAGGCCATCTATTCCAAGTTTAACTTCTTCCACCGTGAATGGTATGCACTCACCCTCGGGTAGTTCCGGAGTTTGGGATTGCGACGTCTCTGGGTTACCCCGATTGTATATTTTTGAGAAGTGCACTACCCACTCTTCCGGTAGGATATGGGATGCAACCTGAGGCTTATTCGAGTCTTGGAAACAAGGGTCATTTATTGTTTTCCAAAAGCTTGTCATGTCACGATGCTCCGCTGCTTCTCTTAGTGACTCCCAAGCTTGAGATTGAAGGCAATGCTTCCTTCTACTAGTGGCCTTTTTATATTGGTTCCTGCATTCCATGATCGTGCCTCTATCCCTTGGGACTATTTTGAGCGCCTGCTTCAAATTCCTGTGGGCCTTCGAGCATTCTTTGTCGAACCATCTCGGGCAAGGGTCTGTCTGCTTTTTCATCTTACGCCTTAATAGGCTATCAATGTGTTGGGCGGTACCCTCAAATGCTGTAATCAGGTCGCTCCCCTCAATATTACTGTCTAGGCATTTCCACATGTAGCTATCATTGTCTACCAGGAGCGCTCTGTGTAATGCCAGTCCATCAATCTTACACCATTTGATTCTCCTGCCCTGATCCATTGCCTTGTATTGTCCCCCGAGGATCCTTTTGTCTATTTTGGCATACGGATCTAAGGTCTCTATTGTTAATTCCAGAGGATTATGGTCACTAAATATGCTGGGGACTATCGAAAAGTGACTGACCCTACCAATTAAGGCTTGGGAAACAAAAATATAGTTGATGATGGAATCACAGCCCCGCCCCTTAAACGATGGCGTCATTGAAACTGCTGATCCATCCGCAACTAGGTCCATTGTGTGTGTTAATGCAAATTTGCCTAGAATTATGCCTAGTGCCATGCCTTCTCTAGAATGCTCTACATGCCAGCCTTTTATAGAGGGACAGGCGTTCCATGAACCTCCTTCCCATTTCAAGTATGGGCACGGGTGAGTGTTAAAGTCCCCCAATAAAATTAACCGGGCACTGGGATCCCCGCATCATTTAATCCAGTAATTCTTTGATCTAACTCCGCCAAATTAGACATTGATTGTCCTGCATTATAAAAATGTATAAAAGTAACCTTAAGGCCCTTTGCAACGTATCTTATGCCCTGGAGGCATTCAGAATCCCACCCTAGGTCTTGCCAACTTCCTTGCAGCGTCAATGCCGCATACAAAATTAAACCTCCCTTGGCTCGACCCATAGGCGATTTGCGTGCCGGGGTAAAAAACAGTTTATAACCCTCCAGGAACAGGCCACTACAATCCGTTTCCCAAGTTTCCTGTAGGGAAATAATTTTATATTCTTTGATAAAACTTTGCCATTCCTGGTTTGCAACTTTAGATGCAAGACCCGCAATATTCCAGGACAGTAGCCTAAACTCAAAGGTTGTACGAGCCCTGCCACCAGTACCATCTCTGGGCATCCTTTGTGTTGTGTTTATCTCCATACTATTTCCTTGTAAAGCTATATCTCCCATCACCCTACCCTGTCCAGAAAGTGTATCAACACTAACATCCTGGATGTTAGGTCCTATTTTACTTGTGGTTCCCTGGTTTCTTACAGCATCATGTACTCTCTCCACCACTGAACTCACTACATTCCCCACAGATGTGGCTGAAAAACATACCATGTCGTCAGTCTGATGTTGATTCAAGGATGGATTGAAAGTTAAGCCATCACGTGAGGAACTATGCTCAGAATTTAAGGAATGAGAATTAGTAGATATTATTGTCTTTATTTCAAGGTTGCCAGGACTCATAAGGTTAATCTTATAGTATGAATGGTCTGCCTCTGAAGTAAATTGGGAAGGGCTTCATATGGCAGTTTTACTCAACTCATTGTTCAACTGAGGGAGTCAATCTAAATCATCCAGACTGGAAAAGATAGCAAATCTATTTGAAATAGGGAAAGGTGAGTAAAAAGATTCAGTATTGAGTCTGGATAAAATATGTGGTTTTGGGGGATTTACCAAAAGGGAACGCGCTAAAAGTAGCTTAGGGCATACCTGGGCCACTGGTTGGAATATACCAATCTATAATATGGTGCAATACCCTGTGGTCTCTAACATTTATAATGATTACGTCTCCCTTGATGTCCTTTGGTCTAAAACCTACCCATCCCAATCTTCTTACATGAAGTATTTCCCCATTGATATCATTGGGGAGGGTCCTATTTTTAGTGAGCCAATGAACAACCTTATTTTTAAGTTCCTGGTAGCTCTCTGATTTGTCCCTGGTCAGTACAGGAACACCGGCAAGAATCACCACATATGGGGCTGCTTCCGGGGGCAAGTCAATGTGGTCGGTCGTTCCCTCCGGGCTTGACTGAGGTGACTGTATATTGGCATTATCTTTATTAGGATCTGCCAATTTATGCTTTAGCATAGCTGTGGGGTGTTTTCTACCTAGGGCACTATTTTCCTGTATGCGCTTTGCTGGAGACAAAGTTACCGTTCTAGATGGTGATATTGCCTGCGTTAATTTTTGGTCTGGAAAGGTATGACCAGTGTTTAATGGATAAGTAGGATTTATTGGGAGACTGACATTTGGATCCCTAGTAGGTGCAGTAAGTAAAGTGACAGTTGTTTCCAGGGATGTTAGCTGGGTAGCAAGATTTTTCATTCTCTCCACTAATGGGGAGAGTAGAGACTTCACCAAATGCTCAATATCATGTAACAATTTAGAGGGGTATGGTGTGCATGTCTGGATATCATCCTGCATAGATTCTACAAGTATTGAGGTCTGATCAATTAAAGGGGTGGGTTTGAGAAGAGGAATATTGGTATTTTTCTTACGTTTTATAGTTTTGGTACCAGTAGGTTTGTTCCTAGGGGGATTTTTCTTAACTTTCTTTACGGTTTTAATCGGAATCAGTTCCGTTGTTGAATTGTCGGTGATATATGAGATATCAGAAATATGCCCATTGTTAACATTGGGCACAATTGGTGTATCTGTAGCACCAAGGGTCTGAGATATGGAATTCAAATCAGGTGCAGAGACTGTGGCTGGGGTAGAGATAGCGGTTGTAGGGGGTGAAGGGACGTCCACAATATGTCCTAACGACGAGCGTTTTTGAAAAAAAGGCTCTAAGGACAAACGGCGTTCAGTAATAGCTATCTCGTGCTCCAAAATGGTAGCAGCCCTGGTGATGAAATGGTCTAAAGTCCCCCTGACTGATCCTCCCACCACAGATTTCCTGCTTTGGCTTACACGGGTAGTCATGATATCTCAATGATATACGGGGCAGGATGAAAATAAGAGGTGATACAACAGTGGCAGAAATCAAATGCACTGCAGACAAATGGAGTTTAGGTGACCTAGAGGCAATAAATCACAAACGGGGCCGCACCCAGGCACTGCCAACCATCGACCGTGACCAAACAGGATGAGCAAATGATAGTCACAAGATGAAGTTTACAATTCCCGTATGGTCAGGGTGCAATAACAATGTCAATTTCAATAACCTCATATGGCACTCAACCAATGTCCTGCTGATTGATGTGATAACTTCAGTCCAACCCTCACACAGACAATGGGCAACTGTGGTATTAGTCTAATATCATAATACAGTACCTCCAGTCCGATAGCAAGAGATGTGGCTCTGCTCTGCCTCTGAGGGCCTAAGAGGGCCCGCCCTTTGCCCGGGCTTAGCCGCGACGCGGAGGGAGCAACGATCTTTAATGCGCCTCCGAGCGCGTAGACGGCGTCAAGGAGCGCCAGGGCACCTGGGAACTGTAGTTCTCGCCGCTTCCAGACCGCAAGGTGAAGTAGCGGCAGCGGCAGCCTTGAATGCAGCGTGGAGGGCCGAGGAAGCACCAGCAAGTGCAGCGGTGAGTAAAGGAGGGCAACGGCGACAACCCCCGTCCAAAAAGCAGGTCACAGTAATCTGGCACGGTTCACTTCTCAAACTTTTAGTTAAAAAGGCCGCATTAGTTTCTTTGCACCTTTGTACCCTTGTTTCTTCTCACTGTTAATGCCCCCACGTTGTAGAATGGTGTGAGCTGTGTCGGAGGAGCGTTGTGTCGATAGAGCTCCTGCCTCCAGCCTCTACTTGCCTCCCAAGAGAAGGGGCCGCCACTGACTGGGCCGAACAGGCAGTTCCCAAGTTGTCAGTCACATACAGTGTTTGAAGGTAATTACCACTTCTTCTCTTCACTCAAGGCTTTGGCCGTGTTTCTATATTTGAGCGGTAACTGGTGTCCTTTTGCGACTCTGCTCAATGTTTAAACGGCGTTACAACATGTAAATAGCCCTTTGCAGCTCCGGCCACGTACATGAGTGTTCCAGCGGCAACTGCCGCGAATCACCGCTCCTTCGCGACTCCGACAGCCCTCCAGGACCAAGCGGCGCAATCAATGTTCCGTCACGACTCCCGCCGTGCCCCGAGGCACCAAGCGGAAGCGAGCAGGGAACCGAGACACGGACGCGGGAGACAGAGAGAGCCGCACCGGAGTTGAGCAGAGAGGTGGCCGGCCAGCCAGGGGGTCAGCCAGGGGGTGAGCGCTGGGCGAGCGAGCAAACAGGGCTGTCCTGCTCAAGCTCAATCTCCCACTCCGCACTCCGCAATCCGTAAGCTCCTCCTTCCTTGCTGCGTCAGTCACACTCCTTCAAACCATATCTTTCCCTTTCGTGGATGTCTGGATGTTCGCCTCTTCCGGGGGCTGTTCTTCCTATGCCACATTCCTCAGAGCTGGTTGAATAGCAATGGCAGTTTCCTCTGTGTCACCTTCCAACATGAATACCTTGTCATCGTCATACTCCTCTTCATCCCCTTCCATACATTTAAGCCTTTCTGGAACTTTTCCTCTCCCTTGCTTCCCTGTTGTCTACTGGTCTCTTTTGGGATCTACTCCTTGTCCCTATCATCATCATCAGAAGTGGTGCTGCTTGAAGAAGATGGTGCTGCAGTATCCTTCCTTTTCCTTGCTGGAGATGTGGAAGACAATGATTATCAAAGAGGAGGTTTAACTTCTTGCTATGAAGGAAGCTCAACCTCCTGTTCTGCTCCAACATCAGAAAAATCCATTGCTGGCTGCGGCTGCTGTCAACCTTGCAAAAGGGACAAAACCAATTCAACATCGCTATTTATTGGTGTTAACATTTTTGCACTGGCTGCCTCACTGACAGACATGGTCCTGGGCTTCAGTTGGGGATGTGGTGCTGTTGATGGAGCAGAGCTACTCTCAGCCTGCTTGCCACAGGGACAGGTGCAACAGGCACACATTCCCTGAAAAATGGTGTGGTTGGCACGCCAGTGTTGGAAATCTGCTTCTTCTGCTCACTTTCTTGGCAGCATCTTTCTTTGGGGCCATCTTGAAGCTGTCAGTTAGCTTCAGAACAAACTGAAGTGATGACTGTGTTGCATAGTCAGTCACATGTCTTGTCGTGCACAGGCCTTCTGTCTGGCAGTACTGTGGGTGATGTCTCTTCTCTTTTGAACCTCAAAGCAAAAAAGCAAGAAAAACATCAGTGAAACATGGCATTGTTTCAGTTCAAGTAGTAGTACAAACAAACAACATCATTCAGTGAGGTTACTTAAGTTATTATAAATAATTCACAATAGTATACAGTGTTCATTCCTAAAACGGAAAATTACATCAACATAAACTTTAATGGCGATTGTGCTCTCAGAATGGATTAGAAAGAGCAACAACAACAATACAGCTGTAACTGTTTGCTTTATGTACAATGCACCTCGTGGGATGTGGCACGCAGGGAGGTGCAACTCACAAATGCATTGGCAATTGAATATTCCTTACACAATGAACGCTCTTGAGGACCTGTAGCAGATTTTGGGTTGATTTATTATTGCCAGATGCTAAGAAAATGGTAAAAACATAACAAACAAAAAAATCATATAATTTGTTTTTATTTATTAAACTGTTAACTCATTGCTCAATCATCCATGCAAGCATATGCCAAAGGGCAACACTGGCTGGACCCACAAAATGGCTGCCTGCCATTGCCACATGGTGAACCAGCAAGCAAGGAGGCATGGCCGCAACATAATGATAGAAGAACAACACATGCACACCGATGGCAAAAGCACACTGGATGCCTATGAAAAATGGCCAACAGCCACATGGTCAGACAACAATAACCAGCTGTTAGACTTGGGGGTCTCTAGTTGGCACAGGTATGCACTTGTGACAAATAGGGACCCTCTCCTCTAGTCAGGGTAGGTGGATACACTTCTAAAATAACCCCTGCTCACCCCCTTGGTAGCTTGGCACGAGCAGACAGGCTTATCTCAGAGGCAGTGTGTAAAGCATTTGTGAACACATACAGTAATCAAATGACAACACTACAGATGGACACCACACAAGTTTTATAACAAAAATAAGTATTCTTTATATAGATTTACAACAAGGCCATTAAACGACAAAAACACACAACACTGTTACTTTAGATGGTAGAATTTTGCTTAGTTCTCTTAAGTTCTTAGATGCGACACTTTAAGTCAATGTACATTTTAGATGCGACACGCAGGGCAACGAAAGTGTTGCAACGATGTGGATGAGATGAAGTTTTTGGTGCAAAGAAATAAAAACGTGAAGATCTTCCAGATGTGGTCCGCTTCTCCGATGTTGCGAGAAGACTCGAGTCGATGCTTCAGCTGCAGCGGCGACACCCTTTACGCGATGCGACGACAGCGGCCTTGACAGCGGCACTCGTCTCCGACGTTGCGAGACGCTTCCGCTCGATGCGATGCTGCAGTGGCGACACCCCTTTACGTGATGTGACGACAACAGCTCCGATGGCGGCACGCTTCTCCATGGATGCGAGGTGCTTTTCTTGATGCGGTGCAATGGGACAACTACGATGGCTGCAATGGCGACACGCTTCTACCTCGATGCGAGACTCTTCTCTTGATGCGGTGCAATGCGTCAGCTGCGCTGGCGACACACTTCTTCGGCGTTGCGAGACACTTCCTGGAGGATGCAAGACACTTCCGCTCGATGTGATGCTGCAGCGGCGACACACTTTACGAGATGCGATGACAACAGCTCCGACGGCAGCACACTTCTCCTTCTTGAGTCACGCTTCCAGCTCCTTGCGACACACAGTCCCTCAGAAGGCCCAACAACAGCAGCAGGCACTTCCAAAGAACTCTGGGGAGCTGGGGCGTGAAGTCTGTTGTTCCTGAGACTTCAGCAGGAGGCAAGCTCTTCACAAGTTGAGCAAAAGTACACACAAAGTTCCTTTCTCCTCTCTTTGGCAGTAAGGCAACCACTGCAGGCCAATACCCCAGGTTCAGGGATAGTTTCCTCCTCAGCTTCTTCTGGTTCCTCCCTCAGCAGAGGTTCTTATTGTTTACCCAAAGTGATCTAAATTCTTGGGATCAGGGTCCTAATACTTATACCCCAAAATCCTTTGTCCTCTGAGGGCAGAAGGGCCTTTGCCCAGTCCAAACCAGTTCTGGAACACTTGTATTTTGAGCACAACAGTCATGTGATCAACATTTCAAAAGCACGCACTGATGCACTTTGCAAATCATGTGTTTTATCTTCCAGCTGTGAACAAGGCAATCGCCGAAACGTTAGCGAATGGAAGCATGCTGTGCTGCTAAAAATGCCGAAATAAAAGCCTTGTTTCCAGTATTGGGCTTCACTCTTTGTTCTCCACTGGATGGTGTTTTGATGGGTTACTCCAAGCCCATTTCCGTGAGGCCGCCCTGAAGGGTCGGGGACTCCAGAATCAGGGAATGCTTGTGTATATTCTAAACAAGGAGTATGACACACTCATGCGCCCAGCCTACTGAGGAAAGCTATTCAAGAAAAAAAATGAGCGCGTGTTGGAAGGGATTCGTGAGGGATTATTTCTTTTTGCGATCTTGCTGGACAATGGGGTTTGTCTTCAGGCAAAATGCAAATTGACAGTAACATGCAAGGATTATCAACTCGCCTGGCTGCTCTGATTGAAAACCATAGATTAACAACAGTGTTATTGTCAAGTGAGAACTTTGAACCCATAACAATGGCGAGATAATAACGAGAATCTTCATGACATTTATTCATAATGATTTTACAATGCACTGTGGGACTTGTATTTTGAGCACAACAGTCATGTGATCAACATTTCAAAAGCACACACTGACGCACTTTGCAAATCATGTGTTTTAACTTCCAGCTGTGAACAAGGCAATCGCCGAAACGTTAGCGAATGGAAGCATGCTGTGCTGCTAAAAATGCCGGAATAAAAGCCTTGTTTCCAGTATTGGGCCTCACTCTTTGTTCTTCACTGGATGGTGTTTTGATGGGTTACTCCGAGCCCATTTCCGTGAGGCCGCCCTGAAGGGTCGGGGACTCCAGAATTGGGGAATGCTTGTGTGTATTCTAAACGAGGAGTATGACCCACTCATACACCCAGCCTACTGAGGAAAGCTATTCAAGCAAAAAAATGAGCGTGTGTTGGAAGGGATTCGTGAGGGATTATTTCCTTTTGCGATCTTGCTGGACAATGGGGTTTGTCTTCAGGCAAAATGAAAATTGACAGTAACATGCAAGGATTATCAACTCGCCTGGCTGCTCTGATGGAAAACCCTAGATTAACAACAGTGTTATTGTCAGTAAGAACTTTGAACCCATAACAATGGCGAGATAATAATGAGAATCTTCATGACATTTATTCATAATGATTTTACAATGCACTGTGGGACTTGTATTTTGAGCACAACAGTCATGTGATCAACATTTCAAAAGCACGCACTGACGCACTTTGCAAATCATATATTTTATCTTCCAGCCGTGAACAAGGCAATCACCGAAAAGTTAGCGAATGGAAGCATGCTGTGCTGCTAAAAATGTCGGAATAAAAGCCTTGTTTCCAGTATTGGACCTCACTCTTTGTTCTCCACTGGATGGTGTTTTGATGGGTTACTCCGAGCCCATTTCCGTGAGGCCGCCCTGAAGGGTCGGGGACTCCAGAATTGGGGAATGCTTGTGTGTATTCTAAACGAGGAGTATGACCCACTCATACACCCAGCCTACTGAGGAAAGCTATTCAAGCAAAAAAATGAGCGTGTGTTGGAAGGGATTCGTGAGGGATTATTTCCTTTTGCGATCTTGCTGGACAATGGGGTTTGTCTTCAGGCAAAATGAAAATTGACAGTAACATGCAAGGATTATCAACTCGCCTGGCTGCTCTGATGGAAAACCCTAGATTAACAACAGTGTTATTGTCAGTAAGAACTTTGAACCCATAACAATGGCGAGATAATAATGAGAATCTTAATGACATTTATTCATAATGATTTTACAATGCACTGTGGGACTTGTATTTTGAGCACAACAGTCATGTGATCAACATTTCAAAAGCACGCACTGACGCACTTTGCAAATCATATATTTTATCTTCCAGCCGTGAACAAGGCAATCACCGAAAAGTTAGCGAATGGAAGCATGCTGTGCTGCTAAAAATGTCGGAATAAAAGCCTTGTTTCCAGTATTGGACCTCACTCTTTGTTCTCCACTGGATGGTGTTTTGATGGGTTACTCCAAGCCCATTTCCGTGAGGCCGCCCTGAAGGGTCGGGGACTCCAGAATCGGGAAATGCTTGTGTGTATTCTAAACGAGGAGTATGACCCACTCATGCGCCCAGCCTACTGAGGAAAGCTATTCAAGCAAAAAAATGAGCGCGTGTTGGAAGGGATTCGTGAGGGATTATTTCCTTTTGCGATCTTGCTGGACAATGGGGTTTGTCGTCAGGCAAAATGAAAATTGACAGTAACATGCAAGGATTATCAAATCACCTGGCTGCTCTGATGGAAAACCCTAGATTAACAACATTGTTATTGTCAAGTAAGAACTTTGAACCCATAACAATGGCGAGATAATAATGAGAATCTTCATGACATTTATTCATAATGATTTTACAATGCACTGTGGGACTTGTATTTTGAGCACAACAGTCATGTGATCAACATTTCAAAAGCACGCACTGACGCACTTTGCAAATCATATATTTTAACTTCCAGCTGTGAACAAGGCAATCATTGAAACGTTAGCGAATGGAAGCATGCTGTGCTGCTAAAAATGCCAGAATAAAAGCCTTGTTTTCTGTATTGGACCTCACTCTTTGTTCTCCACTGGATGGTGTTTTGATGGGTTACTCCGAGCCCATTTTCGTGAGGCCGCCCTGAAGGGTCGGGGACTCCAGAATCGGGAAATGCTTGTGTGTATTCTAAACGAGGAGTATGACCCACTCATGCGCCCAGCCTACTGAGGAAAGCTATTCAAGCAAAAAAATGAGTGCGTGTTGGAAGGGATTCGTGAGGGATTATTTCCTTTTGCGATCTTGCTGGACAATGGGGTTTGTCTTCAGGCAAAATGAAAATTGACAGTAACATGCAAGGATTATCAACTCGCCTGGCTGCTCTGATTGAAATCCCTAGATTAACAACAGTGTTATTGTCAAGTAAGAACTTTGAACCCATAACAATGGCGAGATAATAATGAGAATCTTCATGACATTTATTCATAATGCTTTTACAATGCACTCTGGGACTCGTATTTTGAGCACAACAATCATGTGATCAACATTTCAAAAGCACGCACTGACGCACTTTGCAAATCATGTGTTTTATCTTCCAGCTGTGAACAAGGCAATCTCCGAAACGTTAGCGAATGGAAGCATGCAGTGCTGCTAAAAATGCCGGAATAAAAGCCTTGTTTCCAGTATTGGGCCTCACTCTTTGTTCTCCACTGGATGGTGTTTTGATGGGTTACTCCGAGCCCATTTCCGTGAGGCCGCCCTGAAGGGTCGGGGGCTCCAGAATTGGGGAATGCTTGTGTGTATTCTAAACGAGGAGTATGACCCACTCGTGCGCCCAGCCTACTGAGGAAATCTATTCAAGCAAAAAAATGAGCGCGTGTTGGAAGGGATTCGTGAGGGATTATTTCCTTTTGCGATCTTGCTGGACAATGGGGTTTGTCTTCAGGCAAAATGAAAATTGACAGTAACATGCAAGGATTATCAACTCGCCTGACTGCTCTGATTGAAAACCCTAGATTAACAACAGTGTTATTGTCAAGTAAGAACTTTGAACCCATAACAATGGCGAGATAATAACGAGAATCTTCATGACATTTATTCATAATTATTTTACAATGCACTGTGGGACTTGTATTTTGAGCACAACAGTCATGTGATCAACATTTCAAAATCATGCACTGACGCACTTTGCAAATCATGTGCTTTAACTAGGCCTGGGCGAAAATTTCGTTCCGTTCACGGAAATTGCGATAATTTGACATTTTCGCGTTCCGCGGAGAGCGCGAAAATGTCAAAAATTCCGGTTTCCGCAGCTTGGCGATAATTTGTTTCTTGCTCGCGCTGTAAAATAATACATTCTCGCGCGCGCGGGATCGCCTTACCTGAATCCCTGCGTTCGCCGACAAGTTTTCTTGATCCGGTCGCGTTCTCCATGAGATGTTGTATTGTTTTTAGCCATTTGCGCTTTCTCGCGATAGTTCGCGCCCGCAGTGACGTCATGCGTCGTGCGATCACGTCTTTCTTCTCGCGATCATGCACCACGAGACAACTCAAAACAAGATGGCCGCGCCCGCAAGCAACCACATTGGTAAACTGGCGACCCGCAACCATGCAGATAATCTCGCGAACATGCCGGAAAAAAACTTCTGCATCTTCGCGATATTTCCGCTTGTTTGCGATAATTTTAAACATTTTCGCGATAATTTGCGAAAGTTAATTTCGCAAATTCCGCCCACCCCTAGTTTAAACTTCCAGCTGTGAACAAGGCAATCGCCGAAACATTAGCGAATGGAAGCATGCAGTGCTGCTAAAAATGCCGGAATAAAAGCCTTGTTTCCAGTATTGGGCCTCACTCTTTGTTCTCCACTGGATGGTGTTTTGATGGGTTATTCCGAGCCCATTTCCGTGAGGCCGCCCTGAAGGGTCGGGGACTCCAGAATCGGGGAATGCTTGTGTGTATTCTAAACGAGGAGTATGACCCACTCATGCGCCCAGCCTACTGAGGACAGCTATTCAAACAAAAAAATGAGCGCGTGTTGGAAGGGATTCGTGAGGGATTATTTCCTTTGGCGATCTTGCTGGACAATGGGGTTTGTCTTCAGGCAAAATGAAAATTGACAGTAACATGCAAGGATTATCAACTCGCCTGGCTGCTCTGATTGAAAACCCTAGATTAACAACAGTGTTATTGTCAAGTAAGAACTTTGAACCCATAACAATGGCGAGATAATAATGAGAATCTTCATGACATTTATTCATAATGATTTTACAATGCACTGTGGGACTTGTATTTTGAGCACAACAGTCATGTGATCAACATTTCAAAAGCACGCACTGACGCACTTTGCAAATCATGTGTTTTAACTTCCAGCTGTGAACAAGGCAATCGCCGAAACGTTAGCGAATGGAAGCATGCTGTGCTGCTAAAAATGCCGGAATAAAAGCCTTGTTTCCAGTATTGGGCCTCACTCTTTGTTCTCCGCTGGATGGTGTTTTGATGGGTCACTCCGAGCCCATTTCCGTGAGGCCGCCCTGAAGGGTCGGGGACTCCAGAATCGGGGAATGCTTGTTTGTATTCTAAACGAGGAGTATGACCCACTCATGCGCCCAGCCTACTGAGGAAAGCTATTCAAGCAAAAAAATTAGCGCGTGTTGGAAGGGATTCGTGAGGGATTATTTCCTTTTGCGATCTTGCTGGACAATGGGGTTTGTCTTCAGGCAAAATGAAAATTGACAGTAACATGCAAGGATTATCAACTCGCCTGGCTGCTCTGATTGAAAACCCTAGATTAACAACAGTGTTATTGTCAAGTAAGAACTTTGAACCCATAACAATGGCGAGATAATAATGAGAATCTTCATGACATTTATTCATAATGATTTTACAATGCACTGTGGGACTTGTATTTTGAGCACAACAGTCATGTGATCAACATTTCAAAAGCACACACTGACGCACTTTGCAAATCATGTGTTTTAACTTCCAGCTGTGAACAAGGCAATCACCGAAACGTTAGCGAATGGAAGCATGCTGTGCTGCTAAAAATGCCGGAATAATAGCCTTGTTTCCAGTATTCGTCTCTATTCTTTGTTCTCCACTGGATGGTGTTTTGATGGGTTACTCCGAGCCCATTTTCGTGAGGCCGCCCTGAAGGGTCGGGGACTCCAGAATCGGGGAATGCTTGTGTGTATTCTAAACGAGGAGTATGACCCACTCATGCGCCCAGCCTACTGAGGACAGCTATTCAAGCAAAAAAATGAGCGCGTGTTGGAAGGGATTCGTGAGGGATTATTTCCTTTGGCGGTCTTGCTGGACAATGGGGTTTGTCTTCAGGCAAAATGAAAATTGACAGTAACATGCAAGGATTATCAACTCGCCTGGCTGCTCTGATTGAAAACCCTAGATTAACAACAGTGTTATTGTCAAGTAAGAACTTTGAACCCATAACAATGGCGAGATAATAATGAGAATCTTCATGACATTTATTCATAATGATTTTACAATGCACTGTGGGACTTGTATTTTTAGCACAACAGTCATGTGATCAACATTTCAAAAGCACGCACTGACGCACTTTGCAAATCATGTGTTTTATCTTCCAGATGTGAACAAGGCAATCGCCGAAACGTTAGCGAATGGAAGCATGCAGTGCTGCTAAAAATGCCGGAATAAAAGCCTTGTTTCCAGTATTGGGCCTCACTCTTTGTTCTCCACTGGATGGTGTTTTGATGGGTTACTCCGAGCCCATTTTCGTGAGGCCGCCCTGAAGGGTCAGGGACTCCAGAATCGGGGAATGCTTGTGTGTATTCTAAACGAGGAGTATGACCCACTCATGCGCCCAGCCTACTGAGGACAGCTATTCAAGCAAAAAAATGAGCGCGTGTTGGAAGGGATTCGTGAGGGATTATTTCCTTTGGCGGTCTTGCTGGACAATGGGGTTTGTCTTCAGGCAAAATGAAAATTGACAGTAACATGCAAGGATTATCAACTCGCCTGGCTGCTCTGATTGAAAACCCTAGATTAACAACAGTGTTATTGTCAAGTAAGAACTTTGAACCCATAACAATGGCGAGATAATAACGAGAATCTTCATGACATTTATTCATAATTATTTTACAATGCACTGTGGGACTTGTATTTTGAGCACAACAGTCATGTGATCAACATTTCAAAATCACGCACTGACGCACTTTGCAAATCATGTGCTTTAACTAGGCCTGGGCGAAAATTTCGTTCCGTTCACGGAAATTGCGATAATTTGACATTTTCGCGTTCCGCGGAGAGCGCGAAAATGTCAAAAATTCCGGTTTCCGCAGCTTGGCGATAATTTGTTTCTTGCTCGCGCTGTAAAATAATACATTCTCGCGCGCGCGGGATCGCCTTACCTGAATCCCTGCGTTCGCCGACAAGTTTTCTTGATCCGGTCGCGTTCTCCATGAGATGTTGTATTGTTTTTAGCCATTTGCGCTGTCTCGCGACAGTTCGCGCCCGCAGTGACGTCATGCGTCGTGCGATCACGTCTTTCTTCCCGCGATCATGCACCACGAGACAACTCAAAACAAGATGGCCGCGCCCGCAAGCAACCACATTGGTAAACTGGCGACCCGCAACCATGCAGAAAATCTCGCGAACATGCCGGAAAAAAACTTCTGCATCTTCGCGATATTTCCGCTTGTTTGCGATAATTTTAAACATTTTCGCGATAATTTGCGAAAGTTAATTTCGCAAATTCCGCCCACCCCTAGTTTTAACTTCCAGCTGTGAACAAGGCAATCGCCGAAACGTTAGCGAATGGAAGCATGCAGTGCTGCTAAAAATGCCGGAATAAAAGCCTTGTTTCCAGTATTGGGCCTCACTCTTTGTTCTCCACTGGATGGTGTTTTGATGGGTTACTCCGAGCCCATTTCCGTGAGGCCGCCCTGAAGGGTCGGGGACTCCAGAATCGGGGAATGCTTGTGTGTATTCTAAACGAGGAGTATGACCCACTCATGCGCCCAGCCTACTGAGGACAGCTATTCAAACAAAAAAATGAGCGCGTGTTGGAAGGGATTCGTGAGGGATTATTTCCTTTGGTGATCTTGCTGGACAATGGGGTTTGTCTTCAGGCAAAATGAAAATTGACAGTAACATGCAAGGATTATCAACTCGCCTGGCTGCTCTGATTGAAAACCCTAGATTAACAACAGTGTTATTGTCAAGTAAGAACTTTGAACCCATAACAATGGCGAGATAATAATGAGAATCTTCATGACATTTATTCATAATGATTTTACAATGCACTGTGGGACTTGTATTTTGAGCACAACAGTCATGTGATCAACATTTCAAAAGCACGCACTGACGCACTTTGCAAATCATGTGTTTTAACTTCCAGTTGTGAACAAGGCAATCGCCGAAACGTTAGCGAATGGAAGCATGCTGTGCTGCTAAAAATGCCGGAATAAAAGCCTTGTTTCCAGTATTGGGCCTCACTCTTTGTTCTCCACTGGATGGTGTTTTGATGGGTCACTCCGAGCCCATTTCCGTGAGGCCGCCCTGAAGGGTCGGGGACTCCAGAATCGGGGAATGCTTGTGTGTATTCTAAACGAGGAGTATGACCCACTCATGCGCCCAGCCTACTGAGGAAAGCTATTCAAGCAAAAAAATTAGCGCGTGTTGGAAGGGATTCGTGAGGGATTATTTGCTTTTGCGATCTTGCTGGACAATGGGGTTTGTCTTCAGGCAAAATGAAAATTGACAGTAACATGCAAATATTATCAACTCGCCTGGCTGCTCTGATTGAAAACCCTAGATTAACAACAGTGTTATTGTCAAGTAAGAACTTTGAACCCATAACAATGGCGAGATAATAATGAGAATCTTCATGACATTTATTCATAATGATTTTACAATGCACTGTGGGACTTGTATTTTGAGCACAACAGTCATGTGATCAACATTTCAAAAGCACACACTGACGCACTTTGCAAATCATGTGTTTTAACTTCCAGCTGTGAACAAGGCAATCACCGAAACGTTAGCGAATGGAAGCATGCTGTGCTGCTAAAAATGCCGGAATAATAGCCTTGTTTCCAGTATTCGTCCTTATTCTTTGTTCTCCACTGGATGGTGTTTTGATGGGTTACTCCGATCCCATTTCCGTGGGGTCGCCCTGAAGGGTCGTTGACTGCAGAATCGGGGAATGCTTGTGTGTATTCTAAACGAGGAGTATGACCCACTCATGCGCCCAGCCTACTGAGGAAAGCTATTCAAGCAAAAAAATGAGCGCGTGTTGGAAGGGATTCGTGAGGGATTATTTGCTTTTGCGATCTTGCTGGACAATGGGGTTTGTCTTCAGGCAAAATGAAAATTGACAGTAACATGCAAATATTATCAACTCGCCTGGCTGCTCTGATTGAAAACCCTAGATTAACAACAGTGTTATTGTCAAGTAAGAACTTTGAACCCATAACAATGGCGAGATAATAATGAGAATCTTCATGACATTTATTCATAATGATTTTACAATGCACTGTGGGACTTGTATTTTGAGCACAACAGTCATGTGATCAACATTTCAAAAGCACGCACTGACGCACTTTGCAAATCATGTGTTTTAACTTCCAGCTGTGAACAAGGCGATCGCTGAAACGTTAGCGAATGGAAGCATGCTGTGCTGCTAAAAATGCAGGAATAAAAGCCTTGTTTCCAGTGTTGGGCCTCAATCTTTGTTCGCCACTGGATGGTGATTGGATGGGTTACTCCGAGCCCATTTCCGTGAGGCCGCCCTGAAGGGTCGGGGACTCCAGAAATGGGGGAATGCTTGTGTGTATATATATATATATATATGTAGACATATATATATGTATTACCTACTGGCGGTCGCCAGTAGGTAGTTATAGTTAGGACCACGTTTCCATAGGAAAACCTCAACATTCTATTTTGAATAACTTTGGCGCCGGTCGACGAATCCTCGCGAATTTCTCAAAATAGGTGGGGCGCTACGCTCCGCTCCTACCCTGAAAGTCTCGGGGGGATCCGTCAAGCGGGGGCTGAGATAAAAGGGGGGTCCCAAAACGCGTTTTTCCCATGCATTTTTCCATAGGACCTTTAGAACGAGCTACAGCCCGAACGGCTGAACAGAATTACTCAAAATTTGGCAGAGAGGTAGTCCCTAGGTCAAGGAAGTGCCTTTTGTAGGTTTGGTGTAAATCTGTTCAGTAGATTCTGAGAAAATAGCCTTTAAATCAATATATATATCTGAGCCCGCTTACGGTACGCTTACCGTACGCTTACGGTAAGCGTACGGTGGCGTGCGCGAGCGCGATTCTGATTGGCTCTTAGATCTTAGTAAACATTCGAATCGGCCGAAACCAGGAAGCGGCGGCCGCCATTTCGTGTGTTTCACTCAGAAAAAAAAGAGTGATATCTTGAAAAGGGGGCAAGGAGGAGAGTTACAGACCCCCTAACATTTGTAAGGGGGTCAAAGAAGGACAGAAAAGTACAAAAAAAACATTTATTGATTTTAAAAAAAATCACGGGGTACGCGTACGGTAAGCTTACGGTAAGCGTACAGTAAAAAAAATAAAAATAAATAAATGAAAAGCAGATTTAAGAGTTTAGAAATTAGGGAGCTCTAAAAAGAGCTGTTGTGTTTATGAAGTCATTTTTTTAGTGGTACCTACAAGTAAGTACCGATGCAGAGTCTAAGGTTCAAGAGGAAGACTCTGTTCCCTTCATCATTGAAGTGCATATATGTATGTGTATATATATATATATATGTATGTGTATATATATATATATATATGTATGTGTATATATATATATATAAATATATATGTATGTGTATATATATATATATATGTATGTATATATATAAATATATATGTATGTGTATATATATATATATATTCACTGAAAAAACCATAGGTTTCACACACGTTATAGTTAGGAATTAGCATTTAAAAAACCTTGCAAATTCACTGAAAAAACCATAGGTTTCACACATGTTATAGTTAGCGGAAATTTTACTGATAAAAAACCAATGAAATTCCCCCGTTATAGTTAGTGCAGGCAACTATAACTCACGCGACCGCAATCCTCTGCTGATGCTAATACTGTATTTAGACACTTATTTGCCCATGTCTTCTTCCATAAATTTTTAGCTATACATATATTAGAAATATTTTTTTTTCATAAAGACACATATGTCATCAGCAGAAGATTGCGGTCGCGTGAGTTATAGTTGCCTGCACTAACTATAACGGGGGAATTTCATTGGTTTTTTATCAGTAAAATTTCCGCTAACTATAACATGTGTGAAACCTATGGTTTTTTCAGTGAATATATATATATATATATATATATATAAATATATATTTTACCTACTGGCGGTCGCCAGTAGGTAGTTATAGTTAGGACCGTGTTTCCATAGGCAATCTCAAAATTCTATTTTGAATAACTTTGGCGCCGGTTGACGAATCCTCGCGAAAGTTTCAAAACTAATGGGGCGCTCCGCTCAGCTCCTACCCTGAAAGTTTCGGGGTGATTCGTCAAGCGGGGGCAGAGAAAAAGGGGGGGTCCCAAAACGCGTTTTCCCCATGGATTTTTCCATAGGGACTTTAGTCGCAGCTACAGCCCGAACGGCTGAACAGAATTATGTGAAATTTGGCAGAGAGGTAGCCATAAGGTCCATGAAGTGCCTTTTGCAGGTTTGGTGTAAATCTGTTCAGTATTTCCTGAGAAATTAGCATTTAAATCAATATATATATCTGTAAGCGCGCAGCGTGCGCGCACTGAGCAAGTCCTGTGCGCGCACCCTGCCGTGCGCGAGCGCACTTCTGATTGGTTGTTAGATGTCAGTAAACATTTGAATCGGTGGAAATCAGGAAGCGGCGGCCGCCATTTTGTCTCTCGCATAAAGAGGGGGTGATAAACAAAGGGGGAGAACGTGAAAAGGGGGCAGAGTGGGGAGATATTGACCCACTAGGCATTGTAAGGGGGTCACAGTAGGACCTTGTAGGGCAAAAAAAAAGATTTATATTTTTTAAAAAAATATCGCCGAGTGCGCGCACCCAGCGCGCACCCGAATTTTTTTTTTTGAAAAAAAAAGAATAAAAAATCGCATTTAAGTGATTAGATATAAGGTGGCTCTAAAAAGAGCCCTTGTGTTTATTGTGTGTTTTTTGGTACCTACAAGTAAGTACCGATGCAGAGTCTAAAGTTCAAGAGGAAGACTCTGTTGCCTTCATCAGTGAAGTGTACACCATCTCCTCTATAAATGTCTTGCATGTTGTAACGCAAGTTGTTGTGGTATATAGAACCCATACCATAGTCTCTGAGGAAAGCAGAAATAGATTTGTTGACGTGCTTCCTTGCTTTGTCAATCTGTGGACAAAATTGGTTGGACCAGTTCCACTTTTGCCTTTGGCATATATTAGAATATACAAAGGCAGTTTGTGGAAAAAGCGACATCAATTGCACAAAGGTGTCCTTAATAAGCATTTCCAGACCTACCCCAGTTAAAGTGCCTAGGTCATTACCACCACAGTGCACAATAAAAAGGTTAGGCTGTGGGAGATGTAGAAAGGTTTTCACCAAAGGCATTAATTGGTGCCACTTTAACCCTCTCTGACCAATCCATTTAATGTCTACATTTGGCAAAGCAAGGTCTCTCACCATACCTCTTTTTTCTGCAAACTTTTCACTCCATAAGACATAGCTGTGACCTACAATCCACACTGTGAACATCTT
This sequence comes from Triturus cristatus, assembly GCF_964204655.1. Taxonomy (NCBI): domain Eukaryota; kingdom Metazoa; phylum Chordata; class Amphibia; order Caudata; family Salamandridae; genus Triturus; species Triturus cristatus. The sequence continues at coordinate 849,698,463 of NC_140588.1, read as the reverse complement.
CCAAGGAGATCTGGATGCACTCAGGAGGTGTCTTTCAGTAGAAAGGCAATATGAAATGAAAGACAGTTGAAATGTGGAGGCACACATACTTTTTTTTATAAAAAGAACTCATTGGCAGATTCAAACCATTTTACAGTTAAAACTAGGCTGTATGTTTAAATTTTTAAAATCATGTTTTGTATTGGTTCAGAAAAATGTGTTACCACAGAACATTACTATGGATTTGCTGTTAGGTTTGAAAAGTCAAGCACTCTTGCTCTTTGGATATGAAACATTGTCTGCTGAACTTCTGACCTCTCTCCTCACAGCAGTGTTCCATGAGCTGTTGCTATGGAAGCAGGCAGAAGTCAAGTTGGGGGAAGGGTACATTTGGAAAGGGGTTGAAGTTTTCAACCAATAGAAATGTGTGATTTCATTTGAAAAAAAGTGGGAAGCACTGAGATTTGAAATTAACATGTATATGTGTGAAAAAAGAGAGGGAAACATTGCCATTTACTGGTTCTGGAGAGAGGAGAGAGGTGTAGAGCTCTGATATTCTGACTCTGATAGTCTGCTGTTTGAGTGCCACATTTCTTAAACAACTAACTAATTTTAAAGGTGAGTTATGAGTTTGAGAGGGAAAGTATGTGGTGATTTTTTAGATAAATATTAGAATTGTGAATCTTCTTCAAAAGTTATGTTTTACATTTTGAGGTTTGGGAGATATTTAACTGTTTTGAACTTGTAAGATATTATGGAGTATGTTTTCACCATAAGTTAATGTGTACTGGTAACAATGAGGAATACTGTTTTGTGCCTACCATCAAACCATGAGTCTGTGTGCAGAGAAGAATTGTTGACAGAGATTTAATTTGTGTTGCTGTTGAAAAGTAAGACTTGCAGTTGAAAGAAAAGGACAGCTTCTTTTTAATTGTGATGGTTAGGATTTAGCAGAAATCACTTTGAAAGAAAAGAGAGGAAAATGGCAACACATTTGAAATTAGCATTAGTTCTGTAAGAATTGCAGTCCCAGGAAAGGGGCAGCCTGTGTTTTGTGCCTACCAACACAGCATGAGTCTGTGTGCATATAGGAATTGTTGTCTGAGATTTAATTTGTGAAGTTGTTGTTCTATAAGGATTGCAGACCCAGGAAAGGGGCAGCCTGTGCTTTGTGCCTACCAACACAGCATGAGTCTGTGTGCATATAGGAATTGTTGTCTGAGATGTAATTTGTGTTGCAGTTGTTCTGTAAAACATGCACTTGCAGGAAAGGGACAGCTTGTTTTCTTCAAATGTGGTGGTTAGCACTCAGCAGAAAACACTAAAACGCAAATGAGAGGTAAAAGCTAAAACATTTGAAACCAACAGGGTAGATTTCCCTTTCAAAATGGCAAAGGCACAGGTAGTTGCCATATGTTCTGGTAACAATGAGGAATACTGTTTTGTGCCTACCATCAAACCATGAGTCTGTGTGCAGAGAAGAATTGTTGACAGAGATGTTTTAAAGGTGTGCTGAAACTATGCACTGTTACATACATCCCAGCAGTCTTCATGCATTTCTCTTGCACCAGACAAAAAACAGTCTCTGTGTGCTGTTTCAGATAGCACTGTGTAACGCAAACACATTCAACGTCACCAAGGCACATTTCCTTTGCTCTAGTGTAGTCACTCACCCAGATTGCACAGGCTCATGGTATGAAGTAGCTGTTAGGACATGTGCTCTTTTCTGCCTCTGTGATCTACAAGGAAAATGTGTCAGGCTGTAACAGTAATTATCACTTGCTCTACCACAGTAGTAAATGTGCTTTGAAATTGCCAATCAAATTCTGTTTTCTGCTTAGAAGCACACCATGGGGCTGTGTGCGCACAGGAATTGTGGCCAGAGATGTAATTTGTGTTGCAGTTGTTCTGTAAAACATGCACTTGCAGGAAAGGGACAGCTTGTTTTCTTCAAATGTGGTGGTTAGCACTCAGCAGAAATCACTAAATCGCAAATGAGAGGCAAAAGCTAAAACATTTGAAACTAACAGGGTAGATTTTCCTTTCAAAATAGCAAAGGCACAGGTAGTTGCCATATGTTCAAAACTGAAAATAACTCTTAGCACACATGCACTGTTACATACATCCCAGTAGTCTTCATGCAGTTTTGGAAGTCTCTTTGCTCATCTGTCTTGCACCAGACAATACACAGTCTCCAGAAACACACTCTTGGCACACACGCAGCAGCTTCTCCAACACTCCCATGTGTAGTACTCAGGTCTGTGTGGTGTTTCAGATAGCACTGTGTAACGCAAACACATTCAACGTCACCAAGGCTCATTTCCTTTGCTCTAGTGTAGTCACTCACCCAGATTGCACATGCTCATGGTATGAAGTAGCTGTTAGGACATGTGCTCTTTTCTGCCTCTGTGATCTACAAGGAAAATGTGTCAGGCTGTAACAGTAATTATCACTTGCTCTACCACAGTAGTAAATGTGCTTTGAAATTGCCAATCAAATTCTGTTTTCTGCTTAGAAGCACACCATGAGGCTGTGTGCGCACAGGAATTGTGGCCAGAGATGTAATTTGTGTTGCAGTTGTTCTGTAAAACATGCACTTGCAGGAAAGGGACAGCTTGTTTTCTTCAAATGTGGTGGTTAGCAGTCAGCAGAAATCACTAAATCGCAAATGAGAGGCAAAAGCTAAAACATTTGAAACCAACAGGGTAGATTTTCCTTTCAAAATAGCAAAGGCACAGGTAGTTGCCATATGTTCAAAACTGAAAATAACCCTTAGCACACATGCACTGTTACATACATCCCAGCAGTCTTCATGCAGTTTTGGAAGTCTCTTTGCTCATCTGTCTTGCACCAGACAATACACAGTCTCCAGAAACTCACTCTTGGCACACACGCAGCAGTTTCTCCAACACTCCCATGCGTAGTACTCAGCTCTGTGTGATGTTTCAGATAACAGTGTGTAACGCAAACACATTCAACGTCACCAAGGCCTCATTTTCTTTGATCTAGTCTAATCACTCACCCTGTAACACATGGTCATGATCTCAAGGAGCTGTTAGGACATGTGCTGTTTTCTGCCTCTGTAAATGATAAGGAAAATGTGTCAGGCTGTAACAGTAATTTGGTACTATCCAGGAACACTGTTTTGTGCCTAAAAACACAGCATGAGTTTGTGTGCATAAAGGAATTGTGGTCAGAGATTTAATTTGTGAAGTTGTTGTTCTGAAATAATTGCAGTCCCAGGAAAGGGGCAGCCTGTGTTATGTGCCTAAAATGACGACATGAGTCTGTGTGCGCACAGGAATTGTGGGCAGAGATTTAATTTATGAAGTTGTTGTTCAGTAAGAATTGCAGTCCCAGGAAAGGGGCAGCCTGTGTTATGTGCCTAAAATGATGGCATGAATCTGTGTGCGCACAGGAATTGTGGGCAGAGATTTAATTTGTGAAGTTGTTGTTCAGTAAGAATTGCAGTCCCAGGAAAGGGGCAGCCTGTTTTCTTTACTCAATTTATCCCTTAGCACCATGCACTGTTACATACATCCCTGCAGTCTTCATGCAGTTCTGGAAGTCTCCTTGCTCATCTCTCTTGCACCAGAGAATACACAGTCTCCAGAAACACACTCTTGGCACACACGCAGCAGCTTCTCCAACACTCCCATGCGTAGTACTCAGTTCTGTGTGATGTTTCAGATAGCAGTGTGTAATGCAAACACATAAAAACATCATCAAGGCCTCATTTTCTTTGCTCTAGTCTAATCACTCACCCAGGTTGCACATGCTCATGGTATGAAGTAGCTGTTAGGAAATGTGCTCTTTTCTGCCTCTCTAAATGATAAGGAAAATGTGTCAGGCTGTAACAGTAATTTGGTACTATCCAGGAACACTGTTTTGTGCCTAAAATCACAGCATGAGTCTGTGTGTATACAGGAATTGTGGGCAGAGGTTTAATTTGTGAAGTTGTTGTTCTGAAAGAATTTCAGTCCCAGGAAAGGGGCAGCCTGTGTTATGTGCCTAAAATTACGGCATGAGTCTGTCTGCGCACAGGAATTGTGGGCAGAGATTTAATTTGAGAAGTTGTTGTTGTGAAAGAATTGCAGTCCCAGGAAAGGGGCAGCCTGTTTTCTAAACTCAAATTATCCCTTAGCACACATGCACTGTTACATATATCCCTGCAGTCTTCATGCAGTTCTGGAAGTCTCCTTGCTCATCTCTCTTGCACCAGAGAATACACAGTCTCCAGAAACACACTCTTGGCACACATGCAGCAGCTTCTCCAACACTCCCATGCGTAGTACTCAGCTCTGTGTGATGTTTCAGATACAGTGTATAACGCAAACACATAAAAACATCATCAAGGCCTCATTTTCTTTGCTCTAGTCTAATCACTCACCCAGGTTGCAGATGCTCATGGTATGAAGTAGCTGTTAGGAAATGTGCTCTTTTCTGTCTCTGTAAACTATAAGGAAAATGTGTCAGGCTGTAACAGCAATTATCACTTGCTCTACCACAGTAGTAAATGTGCATTTAAATTGCCAATCAAATATTGTTTTCTGCCTAGAATCACACCATGAGGCTGTGTGCGCACAGGAATTGTGGGCAGAGATTTAAAGTGTGTTGCAGTTGTTCTGAAAGACTTTCACTTGCAGGAAAGGGGCAGCTTGGTTTTTTTCAACTGTGGTGGTTAGCACTCTGCACAAATCAGTAAATCACAAATAAGAGGCAAATGGTAAAACATTTGAAATTAATGAAAAGCTTAAAAAATATTTTAATGAATTATAATTACAAAAAATATTTTTTTTTAAGTTTCTTGCGGGTATTGCTGAGCAACAGTGAAAAAATAAAAAAATGCCTTTAAGGACAAGAAAGAGGAAAGAAAAGCAACAACAAGTATATCTGGACAAAACTGGGAAAAAAAATAGGAGGACAAGCTGGTGATGGAAAAAAGAAAAACTCTACTGGTAAGAAAACTAAAGTTTTCTTTAAAAATATCTTCAAAAAAACAGAAAATGGCAAAAATAAATGTAAAACAAACAGTGTTTTATGTACAAAGCAACAACAGAGTCAACAGCAAAAAACAAAAGCTAATGTACAATCAGAAGTAAGTAAAACTGATTTAACACGAAAATTAGATTTTAAAAACATTCGTCGAAAAATGTTTCAGAGAAGAGTGATGTTAAATTTGCTAAAGGATGTGAAAAAATATAAGAAAAAAATCAAAATTTATTAAGAAAAAAAAATGTATAGAAAATATTGTAAGTAAGGCTTTGGAAATAAAAAGAAAACTTTTTATTCTAATTTTGAATAGGATGCGTAGATTAGATAAATTAGTCAATGCAATGAAGTCACAAAGCAAAAGGAAAAGAGAAGTGAAAAAAAGTAACTTTTGTAAAGTGTTCTTGGGAGAATGGAAGCACGGTTCAAGTACTGAACCAATTTTTAATGAAGAGAGTTATCTTCAAAGTAATAGTTTGTTGCATGCAGTTGACACCAATGGTAGAGCATATGAAGTTAAGGATGGTTGTGTGATGGAAAAAGAGACACTTGGAACTGTAGTAGTATTTGTACTGTGCGTCAGGAATCTATTGATAAATTATGTGACTTTCTAAGAGAATATAGTAAAAAGAGTGTAAAACAGAAGATGAAGGTGCTTCAAACACTAGATCCATGCAGAGTGAGACAGAATACTGTTTTGCAAGGACATTCTCTGGCTTGTCTATCTAGAAAAGTGTGTAAAAGTGTTTTTCATCATTTTAGGATGCTGGCTGTTCATCATACTGAAATGAGAAAGTTTGTGAGAACATTGTATTTTGCTAAAAGTTAAATGAGTTAAATAATGCTCTGTTCCGTGGATCTGTATCAGATGTAGTGAAGGTTACCGATGAGATTCAGTTTAGTTACTTCGGTCCAGAACAAGAAAGTGCAGAAAAGGACACAGTTAATGAGGAAAATGAGGAACAGAATGTAGAACTCATTATTACTAAAAATTTTGAGGATGAAATGACAACATTGACTATCATCTCTAATGAAAGACCAAATATTACTTGTATTTGTTGCCGCAGAAGCCATTATAAAATTCAAACAAGGAATGTTGATCTGTATAAAAAAAGTGAAAATGAAGATAATTATAAGTGGAAGGATTTTGTAACATATATATTTCTGGAAAATTGTTTTGAATTGGGTGAAGATCAGCGTATTTGTAAATACTGTTATAATAAGTTAGAAGAAAATAGAATGCCGACCAGAGCTGTACATAATAATTTAGAATTGGATGCTATTCCTGCCGAACTTTCTGATTTAAATACATATGTATGTTCATCCGTTCCAGACCATAGTACGTATGGAGCCCAAAACTGGTAAATTACCTCCTTAAGATTTACTGAGAGGTTTAAAAGGAAGAGTGGTGTATTTGCCCTTGGATTTGAAAAAAAATATGGAAACTATTGATGCAGATACTTTGGAAACTGAACCATTAGTAATTCTGGTTAATGGTGTACCTACAAAGAATAAGAAGATTTGGCAGGAGCTGGTAGATGTACGGAAAGTACAAAGAGCAAATTTATATTTGAAAAGGAATAATAAATGGTATGAATCAATTTATATAGATGAAGAAGAAGAAGATTTACAGGAAGACACAGAAACACCAACTGGACAAATTGAAAAAGTGGACAAGTCAAAAGAAGAAGAAATTTATGAACATTTTAGCATACATCCTCTTCATTCAAAAGAAGTTATGGGAGACACTATTGATCTGTTTCAGATGAAGAAAGCAAAAGGAACTCCCGTGAGTGTATGGGAGAAGAGCTTGGAAGCTCGATGTTTTCCTCAGCTGTTTCCTACAGGAAAAGGTGGACGATACGATGAACGCCCAGAACAGATTCCAGCTTCTGAGTATCGGACTACAAGACTATATGCTGAAGATTCAAGATTTCGTTAAAGTATTCCTTATTTGTTTCATCTTTTATTTGAAAGCGACTTGTCTGCATTAACTTATGCAGTAAATCACATTTTAAAAAGTGGAGTACATCTACATAATGTGTCTGCTAAGGATTTTATGGAGAAAGTGCAGCACCGAGATGATCATTTGGAAACACAACTGATCAATCTGATGGCTTGTCAGCGTGGGACAAATGAATATTGGTACCGACGCCATGGAGAATTAAAATGCATGTTATGGAATTTAGGAACTCCTACATGGTTTGTAACCCTAAGCTGTGCCGAGTACGCTTGGGATGATTTATTGGATTTTCTACGAGAGGCAAATTCAAACATTAAAAACATTGAATACAAGACAGCAGGAGAACTGTGCTCATTGGATCTGGTTAATGTTTGCAGATATTTCAATCATAGATTTGAGGCTATGATGTCCTTCATCTGCAATAAAAAAAATCCACCTCTTGGAGAAGTAGTGGATTTCTTTTGGAGAAAAGAGTACCAAGCAAGAGGTGCTCCTCATATTCATATGCTGTTGTGGATCAAGGATGCCCCAAAATTTGGAACAGATGCTGATGAAGCAGTGTTATCTTTCATTGAAGAATATGCAACATGTGCTATACCTAAAAGCACAGAAGAGAAAAAGTTAAAAAAGCAAGTTTTACATTTCCAAAGTCATCGGTGTGGAAAATACTGTCGACGGAAGACCAAAGATAAATTCTACACAAAGTGTCGATTTGGATTTCCTAGACCTGTTCTTTCAAAAGGAAGCGTCAACAGTTTTATGTCAGCTGTACGACATACTATAACCAGAAAATCTCCCAAAAATACATACAACCTAAAAAGAAAAGAAGAATCAAAATGTATAAATGACTACAACCCAGTCATTTTAACCATGTGGAATGCTAACATGGATATTCAGTATGTGGCAGACAATTCTATTGCTGTTGCTCGGTATGTCACATCTTACATCACTAAATCTGAGAAAACAGAATTGAAGGAAATGTGGGAAGAGATTTCTCACGAGAAGACTGTCAGTAAGAAGCTGTACAGTTTCAGTTTAAAGATGTTATCGCATCGAGAAATTGGATCCTACGAATGCTCAGATAGGTTATCATCTGCAAGTCTTTACTCGAAATCCAGAAGAATAATTTGGGTCAGTTTAGGCCTTGCAGGAATGCGAAATCAGGTACTGAAATCTGTTGGAGAAATTGAATATTTGGCCGAGAATGACCCAGAAAGTACAGATATTTTGAAAACAAACATGTTGGACACATATTACCCAAAAAGGAGTCATCATCTTGAGAACATGTGTCTCTATGAAGTGCTGCAGAACTACATTTTTTCACGGAAAGGCACAGAAGACATCAACAATGGAAAATATAAAGTCATTGGTGAGGAAGGATGTTTGGTGAAGCAAACAAAAGGAAGTTTGATAAATCACAGGAAGCTGAGTTGCGACACTACTGACAAAAAGGAATTTTACTACTTGGCTCTTTTACAGCTGTTTAAACCATGGCGTTCAGAGGACGAACTACTGGGAGAATTTCAAAGCTATGAAGATTCTTTTAATGCTAGCAAAGACAGCATAGAATGCAGTACTTTCACAACTTATGTCCAAATGTTAAATGAAGAAAATGAACAGGAAGCAAAAATTGCAGCTGAAGTAGCTAGAGACAGTTCTCAAGACAGCCAAAGTTCAGGAACACTTAGTCAAGATCCCCTAGGACAACCAATCATAGAAAATGAAGCTGCAGTAGCCATGACTGAAGTAGAAACGGCTATGAATCAAGCACAGGAAGATTCAATAGACTTACTAAATCTGGAACAACAACTGAATGAAGAACAAAAACAAATTTATGAAGAAGTCACCAAAAAAATTGATCATGGATTACTACATGAAAAAAACAGTGCTCATGCGCATCATTTGAACCAATCAGGATGTATGTGAGTGGACAAGCTGGAACTGGTAAAAGTTTCTTAATAAAAGTCATCAGAAGCTACCTACAGCAAAAAACTGCTTCAAATTTGTCTTGTGTGGTAACTGCTCCAACTGGGTTAGCAGCCTATAACATAAAAGGAATTACCTTACATCGCTTGCTAATGTTACCAGTGGAGCATGAGAACAAAATAGAATACCACAAGCTAACTGGAGAAGCATGCTTTGAAGTTTCAAGAGTGTTGAAGAAGATGCAAGTTCTCATTATTGATGAGGTGAGCATGGTATCAAACTTAATGCTTGCCTTTGTGCATTTAAGAATGCAACAAATTCTTAAGAGAGACTATGACGTGTTATTTGGAGGTAAACACGTCATAGTTTTTGGAGATCTTTTACAGCTCACTCCAGTTAAAGGACAACCCGTGTTTAATGCTGTCACACATGAAGATACGAAGAAGTCATTAGGAAGCATTGGTAATGCGAATATTTGGTCGTTCTTTGAGTACAAAGAACTCACTACCAATATGAGACAAGCAAACGATGAAGATTATGCAAGTATTCTGAAAGATATCAGAATTGGACTACTCACAGAAGTTGGCAAAAAAGCATTACAGAGTAGGATGCTACATAATTTATTTCCAAATGAAGAAATAGTTGCAGAGAAAATATACAAGAACATTGCTGAAAAAAATACTGTAATCTGCTTAATGCCAACACTACGTGAGTGCTCAATATTCAATGAGGAACTTTTGAAATTGGAAAAGGAAGAGATTAAGAAAATGGAAGCAGAGGACAAATTTCAGCATGAAAGAATTACTATTACATTAACAGGTAAACTGAAAAATAAATTGGATTCACTAGAGAAGAACATTTACAAAACAGCTGGATTAGAAAAATATCTATATGTTTGCATGCATTGTCGAGTGATTTTAAGGAGAAATTTGGATGTAGAAAAAGGTTTAGTGAATGGAGCTATGGGAAGAGTTGTGGGTTTTATTAATTACCAGAAAAAAGATGGAATTGAATGTTTAAAAATAAAATTTGATCAGATAGAAGAAGTTAAAGACATTTGTCGTTGTTCAGTTCGTTTCATGCTTGTGAAAGACTTATATGTACGTAGGAAGCAGTTTCCGTTTTCTCTAGCATATGCTGTAACTATTCACAAGTCTCAAGGATTGACTGTAGATAGTGCTTTTGTAAACATTGGTTCTACTGTGTTCAAAGAAGGTATGGCATAGGTTGCTTTGTCAATTATCTGGTTTATTTATGATAGACTTTGATGACTCAAAAGTTAGTGCTGATACAAACTGTGCTAAGGAGTATAACAGATTAAGAAGAACCTATGCTCCTCATTTAGGTCAGTATCCTGTGATTGAAAAACATGTTGTTTGTCGGAAAAGGAGATTTGAGAATATCTGTAATGTGGATGAACAGAACAAAAAAAAAAGGACAGTGATGTGATAGCAAGGAAAAAGAAAAAGGACAGTGTTGAAGAGGTTGTTGGTTGCCATTTTTGAAAATAGCTCTGGTGTCAACTGCTATGCAAATGTAGTGCTGAATGTTGTATTTTATCTTGAAAAGTTGCTAGAACAGATAATAGTAAATCATGGAAAAAGATTGTGTTCTCTGCTGAGTCTCCTTTTTGAGAAGCTGAGTACTGATAAAACTGAAATAGAAAGTGCTAGTGATGTTAGAAATCTTTTAGATGTATGTTGTGGTTCTACACAGTTTAAAGAAAATGTCCAGCAAGATGCTCAGGAATTCTTAATATATATTTTGAGTGTACTAGAATATGAAGGAGTAGAAGTAGAAAACTTATTTGGTGTCTCTTACAAATGGGAACATTGCTGTGAAAACTGTATGAACACATGTAGTAGTAATGTTGATTCAGAAAGGTTCATATTTTTACCATTACCAAGTAAATCAGTGACTTTTAGTAAATTAGTTAAAGATGCCAATCACAACATGGAATGTTCTGAATGTAAATCAGACATGTTTTCTACATTATTTTTACAGAAATATGGTCAGTATGTAATTTTAATGATGCAACGTTGTAGAGCTGATGGTTCAAAATTGGATACTTTAATAAAGAAGTTTATAGGACAACAATTATCAATTTCTGGAAAAACTTTTGTTACAGTTGCAATAATTTTTCATGAAGGACCTACTGTAACTTCTGGACATTACACAGTTTATCTTAAATGTGAAAAAGGCTGGACACTGTGTAATGATTCCCAATTGATTTTCAAGCAACGTTTGCCTTATGATTTACCCAATTCTTACTTAATTTTTCTGAAACCTAAATTTTGAAAACTAAAAACTGCATCTGAAGAAAGCATTTTTTGTCATTTTAAAGGATTATATTTGAAGATATCACTTAAAAAGGATTTTGAAATTACTATTTGGCCTAAAGGAAAAGTAATAAAAACAATTGTGGACTCCTTTGACAGAAATTATTTTGGCATGTGTGCTTTTGCGACAAGGTTTAAAGACGGTTTATCTAGAAAATTTGTATTCATCTAGAAAAGTATTTGTAATATATATGTAATATTTCTAACAAGGTATATTTTAGTGAGGAAAGTTTTAGGGCTTTTTTAAAGTAATCTTTCAGATTGTTTTTTTTTGCCCGCTGTTAAATGATGAATACAATTGTTTTCACTATTTTAAGTGAAAAATAAAAAATTCTGAAAACAGCAAAAAAAGGGCAAAAAATTGCTTTGTAAAATATGTAAAAATATGTAATGCTTTTTGTAATGTATGATTGAATATTAATACTTTTTTTCTTTTTTTGCAGAACTAGAAAGAAAAATTAAAAAACAAAATTCTGTTCCCTTGCAAAATACTAAAAATTTATTTTTTCAAAATAAGTTATTTTTTTTAAAAAATAAGTGAAAAATGTTTGTATTTCTCAATCCTCCCTTTTCATGCTTCCATTTCTTCACCTCTCTTTGTACATTAAATTTACGCGCACCCCAAAAAAAAAAAAAAAAAAATAAATCCCCCAAAAACTTTTGGGGGTTTAGTTTTTAAGTGGCTCTTAAAAGAGCCCTTGAGTTAATGTAGGGAAACAGGAAGAGAAAAACGAAAAAAATGAAAAAACATCTATGGCCTACTGCACTCATGCGCATCAAATTTTCTCTGAATGAGATCAAGACTGGTCTCACCCACAGAAATAAGTCGACCGCAATCAGTGCAGCGTGTGGACAACCTCGCCAAACAAGGTGGTCCAATAAGAGGTGTGGAAGAAGGCAAAGGCACCACTGCAGAAGAAGTGCTTGCCTGAGCTGGCGAAGATGTGCTCGGCTGAGCTGCTGCAGATGTCGTCGGCTGAGCAGGTGGAGGGTTTGCTCCAGAAGCTCGACGAAAAGATACTGGATGCATTGCCTCAACATGCCTCGTCATTGTGTGTATGCTAAAAGAATACTTCTTGTTAGCATTCCCACGTGATAAGACTTTTTGACACAATGTACAAGTAACTTTCGGTGCATTTACCTTTTTTTGTCCCTCTGGGAAAGTAAAAAACTGCCATATAAAGCTGTCTTTCTGCTTCCTGTTCCTCTGCCTCTCAAGAGTGTCCTGGTCAGTGTCTGAAGATGGTTGCTGTTCAGCCATTGTCTCTCAACAACAGAATAGCTCCTTCTCCAAAGGAATCAGAACTAATAATGAGGGGAGTAGGTGTGGTTTGGGAAGAATCTGGAACTGAAAGTACTTCAAACCAATCAAAAGTGATGATTCTCGATCACATGACTTGCCATGAGGGGATTGGGTGTGGTGTTGAAACAATCAGAAACTGAAAGTAATGTTAACCAATTAGAAGTGTTGTTTTATTATGCATATAACCCGAGGTGCGCGCACTGAGCAAGCTCCGAGCGTGCACCTTGTGAATACGCATGCGCAAACGCGTAGCAGCGCATGTGCATACGTCATATGCGCGTACGTAATGCGCATACGTTGCTCACGCGTATACGCGAACGTAAACACGCGTAATTTAAGCGTATGCGGAAGTGAACCGCATGGAGCGCGTACGATGCACGCACGCATGCGTACGTACGCATACGTACGTACGCATGCGTACTGGGTGAGCGCTCCCAGCGCGCACTAAAACGTATGTATGCGTACGTAAATAACGTACGACGGTATTCATAAAAAACTTACGAAAACGTACTAGGTGCGCGCTCTGAGCGCGCACCCCAAGAATTTATATAAAAAAAAAAGTGGAGAAATATTAATTGCAAAAATTAAATAAACTGTTCAACTTTATCCTAATTGAAAGTTAAAAAAAAAGAGCAAAAACAAATAAAAGGATACAGATAATATATAAATGAATACATAGGAATTTTTTTTTTATAAAAAAAAAAATATAATTTAATAATTAAAAAATTAGCATTTAAAAAACCATAAAAAATTCACTGAAAAAACCATAGGTTTCACACACGTTATAGTTAGGAATTAGCATTTAAAAAACCTTGCAAATTCACTGAAAAAACTATAGGTTTCACACACGTTATAGTTAGCTGGACATTTCTCTCGTAAAAAAACAATGAAATTCCCCCGTTATAGTTAGTACAGCTAACTATAACTTGCGCGACCGCAATCCACTGCTGATGACGTCACATATTACATCACTCATGACATGGTCAGTGACATCACTCATGACATCACTGATGACATCTCAAATGACATCACTGATGATGTCACTGTTGAAGACATCAATGTGATAAATTACCACATCTTCTCACACCCTTATAAAACCATTGATATACCAACTGAAAATTACACAGTTCCATTCTCAAATCCATAAATAATGCAATACTAATAACCGCATACCCAAAAAATAACATTTAGATCTTCATTCACCTCCACACACTCACCTGTACAGTCACTCATAGTTACATTCAGTCCATAAAAAAGTATCATATGAATGTATACATATATCTATAAAGACACTCACACACTAACAATCATCCATAGAGGTACTCTCACACCTAGTCATTCATACAAATAATCACACTGCCATTTACTCATTAATGCAGTTATACACACTCAAGTTCACTCACTCACAAAAATAGTATCATATTCTTATGCTCAATTAGAATCATTGACACAAGCACACATTCATCCATACAGTCACTGTCACAATCACACACTCACATCTAACCACTTATATACTCTTACACACATATATAATGCCTTTTACATATTTAGTTAGTCACAAATGTTCCACTGAGATATACATTCAAACCATAACACAGCCATACATACACTCACTCAACCATACAGTCCTTCAGAGATGCACTTTTAATAACATCCAGTCATAGAATCACACACTCACTCATCTATGCACACTCACACACACTTTACCCACACAAACACGCAGGAACTCATACAGATACTGAGACAAGCAATCAATAACCCATATAGACACTTATATAGCTATTCACAAAACCATGCCATGACTTATACACCAACACACAGACACATACAAAACATTTATTCAGTTTATGCACTAGTCTGAAGTAAGATGTAGTTAAAGGACTCACTTGTCGAGTCAGTTACACAACAAAGAAAATCATCCCTTTACACACTTGTACACCCACTCATTCTTTAACAGGCCTTTCTCTATATTTATAAAATTTTTTGCAAATTAAACGTTCACTGGATGACATCATCAGTGACATCATCAGTGATGTCATTTGAGATGTCATCAGTGATGTCATGAGTGATGTCACTGACCATGTCATGAGTGATGTAATATGTGACGTCATCAGCAGTGGATTGCGGTCGCGCAAGTTATAGTTAGCTGTACTAACTATAACGGGGGAATTTCATTGTTTTTTTACGAGAGAAATGTCCAGCTAACTATAACGTGTGTGAAACCTATGGTTTTTTCAGTGAATTTGCAAGGTTTTTTAAATGCTAATTCCTAACTATAACGTGTGTGAAACCTATGGTTTTTTCAGTGAATATATATATATATATATATATATATATATATATATATATATATATATATATATATATATATATATATATTACCTACTGGCACTCGCCAGTAGGTAGTTATAATTAGGACCTATTTTCCATAGGAAAACCACAACATTCTATTTGGAATAACGTTGGCGCCGATTGACGAATCTTCGCGAAAATTTCCAAACTTTTGGTCCGCTCCTATCCTAAAAATTTCATGGTGATTCGTCAAGCAGGGGCCGAGAAAAAAGGGGGGTCCCAAAACGCGTTTTCCCCATGCATTTTCCCATAGGACATGTTGATGCAGCTACAGTCCGAACTGCTGAACAGAATTACACCAAATTTATCAAAGAGGTAGTTCTCAGTTCAGACTCGTGCCTTTTGCTTAAATGGTGTAAATCCGTTCAGTAGTTCCTGAGAAAATTAGAGTTAAAAAGATAGATATATCTGGGCGGTACCTAACCACACATCTCATTGTGAGATCTGATTTGCTGTCAGTACTTCATCCAAGAAGTGTTGGCAGCCATCTTGGGACCAATATACATGATAGCACCTCATTAAAAAGCATTGCAGTTAATAGATGGTTTTAAGACTTTAGTTACATTATAAATCATTTGTTGATGGTACCACACTCATTTTAGGAATTGTGGTGTGTTCTAAGGTGATTTTATCATCTGAAAAAGCCTTCTGCTGTGATATCATGAATCATGTTTGAGAGAAAACTATGTTCTCATGCTTTTCCCATAGAGGTTTGGAAGGTGATCTGTAAGCTAAACTGAGAGCATATTTTCTGTAAATTCACATTATCTTTCTCAGTCATGTGAGAATGAAGTCTGACATTCTCAGTAAAACATGTACATCCAACAAGGGCAGAGACTGTCAGTTGATTCCTTTGTGTTCTACTGCAGCTTCCCAGAGTGTTCTAAAGAACAACTAGAGCGCTAACAGTCCTACTTATGACAAACGTATTGCACAACTGAAGCGATCTTGATTGGAATAAAGTAACTCTTAAAACATTTAATTTAAAAAGGAAGAAAATGAGGCGGTTAATTTTGCCATAGGAAGTATGATTAGTGATGCAGAAAGAAAAATTAGGGCACATTTTGAGTGACTTCTCAAATCCTCTTCTATTTCATTAAAATATTATGACATGCAGACTGAAACATGCACTTTCAATACCAGCAGCAGACATCCCTGGTGAGCAGTAGCTTTACTACAGTGATCTAATAAGCAACTAGAGTGCTAACATTCTGAATTTATGGCAAATGTGTGACACATCTGAATGTCTTTTTGATGGAATCAAAGTAAAAAACTGAAAATATTTCCTACTGAGGAGACTGCAGTAAATGAGGAAATTAGGAAACTTCATAACAAATAAATCTCCCAAGATGGCCACCAGAGACAAAAGAGCCCAAATGTAGCCCAAATATAGCCCAATGACAGAATGTCCCAGAGTGTTCTTAAGAACAACTAGAGCTCTTACTGTCTTACTTATGACAAAAGTATGGCACACTTGAAGCCATTTTGATTGGAATAAACTGGTAACATGGGCGTTATAGTACGCTGCTTCTGGAGGAGTCCCACCCACTTCTTTCATGTTTTACTGTTGTTCGAATAAAGTTACGTTTCCATTTATTTGTGTTGTTTTAAAGAATGTTTTTTTTTTTACCAATAAATAAGTGAGTGTACGGGTCTTCTTTTTTCAACAACACTTGTCTGTAGTTTATTGTGAAAATCGGCGGTTGATAGTAGGTTATGAGGGAGAACATTTTTCATTTTGCGGTGCACTTACCAAATATAAACCAAGAGACTATTACATAAATGAAGCCTGGATATTTCTACAATGGCAAGGGTTCTATGAGTGTATCACTTTTAACACCATGAGTACTGCCCGTTTGATTTCAGAACCAATAAGGCACTGCCTAGGGCCACAGAGGCTTCAAGGAATGGCGAGGCCCACCCTGCAGATTTAAGTAAAGCCCCGGAGGTTGTCGATCCCCGGTGTTGAGTTGGCCTTGAAGCCCCCCGAACAATTCGTAAACAATACCCGGGGAGGTGTTGATCCCCTAGTCTGCGAAACGTCTCTGTGCCCTCCCACGCCTAATTTACATGTGAGATTAAGGTCCACAGTGCTGCAGAGACCCCACAATATAATAATAGGATTAGCTCTGGAACATTACCCACCAGTGGGTTCATTCAAATGAACGGGTGAGACCCTGATTTTTTTCTCCATTTTTACCATCCGGATCCGCTTTATTGAAGCGCTACAAGGTTTTCCTCCTCTCACTTCAATGAGGCAAACAAGAATTTACTATCACAGGGTGGAAGCAATGCACCCGCCCTGTAATAGCAAACATAGATGTCCCGCGGATGCACAACCCAGGACATTTTATGACCTGCCTCTGGGAGGTGGCGCTCCATAGGGCCATGATGCATTGGTTAATGCATAACTACAGAATTAGTATATACGCATACTAACACTACTTGCACACATGTAGTACAGCAACCAGAGTGTAGTGACGAGGCAGAGGAAGCCCAAAATCAAAAAATATAAATCCTACCAGAGGTAGGAACACATAGTTCGTTCAGTCGATGACCCTGGGATTAGTAGAAACAGCTTCACCAGGAAAACGGGTCATCAGCAGAACGCAAGCAAGTTCAAAATATTGGTGAGTGCTGCGTTATTTTTACCTTCTCCCGCTCGTCGCCAAATTTATGTAGTGAAGAGGCAGAAAGCAGTGGATCCGATAAGTAGATTATTTGCAGGAAAAGAAGACAGCTTAAACAGCCACCAACAGGACCAGACAGCTAGGCAACCGTCTTCTCCAGCACAGTGCACAAACTCCCCAAGATTCCCCTCATGACAGACCTACATTCTAACATAACGTACTTACAGTATAGTAGCATTACATGCTAACATTCCACTATGATTTACTTTGGAATACTACACAGAGCACATGACTTTACAGCAATGAGCTCATAGTTTCATCCACAAGTCTTGAGACCGGTAGGGATGAGCAGTTCGCTTCCCTCTCCCTGTATTGTATAAACGCAAACTAACACTACTTCCACAGGTACGCTACAGCGCCCAGAGCACATCACTTTACAACAATGAGCTCACAGTTTAATCCCCGAGTCTTCAGACCAGTAGGGGTGAGTAGTTTGCTTCCCACTCCCTGTATAGTATAAACGCATAATAACACTACTTACACAGTTATACTACAGCGGCCAGTATGCTACAGCTCCCACAGCCCATCACTTTACAACAATCAGCTCAGTTTGATCCCCGAGTCTTCACACCGGTAGGTGTGAGTACTTCGCTTTCCACCTCCAGTATAGTATAAACGCATGGTAGAGGTCAGTAGTTTGCTTCCCACTCCCTGTATGGTATAAACGCCTACTAACACTACTTCCACAGGTATGCTACAAACACCAGAGCACATCACTGTACAGCAATTACCTCACGGTTTAGGCTCTCGGTTTCATACCAGAGTGTAGCAGCATCTCATCTCAGCACCATGTCACTCTGGGCAACACTGCACTTTCAGTCCAGTAGCAGTGACTACTTTGCTTCGCCCTCCCCCACAGAGGTTACAGTGCTCCTATCCTCCTGTTACCTACTCTTTTCACCCTTTTTACCCTTACTCATTTCAACGGAATCACAAAATGGCTGCCATCACTTCCTAGTTGCAACTGCTCGCACCGCTCGAAGCCAAAAAGCAGCAAGCTTGTGCTCGTGCTCGTAACGCCTCAGCCAATCAAATGGCAGAATTCACAAATATCGATATCTGTAAATTTTGATATTTCTCCAAAACTACTCAACGGATTTACACCAAATAGCGTGCTTTTTAGACCAAGACCATTCTCCCTGCCAAATTTGGGGTAATTCCGTTCACCCATTCGACCCCAGCCTTGTTAAAGTTTTCTATGGAAATTAACATGGAGAAAACACGTTAGGGATCCCCTTTTTTCTCGGCCGCCCCTTGATGAATCACCCCCAAACTCTCAACATAGGAGCTGATATGAACAAAGAATTAGTTTGGAAAATTTCATGAAGATTCATCAAACAACGCCAAAGTTATAAGCAAAACAAAAAATGTTCTTTCTAAGGAAACTTGTTCCTAACTATAACTACCTACTGGTGACCGCCAGTAGGTAATATATTTGACTCGCTGCCAAAACTTCACATTTTTTGCTGGAAAAGCACGGACACGGACCACAAAAACGCTTAAGATGTTTCTTAGGATGCCGCCATGACGCGTATATATTTATATTTATATGTATTTATATATTTGTATATTTATGCATGTATATGTTTATATAATATATTTCATGTATCTATATATTTATAAATTCATATATTTATGAAGTGGACTAACCCCATCTGCATTAGGAATAGTCATAGACTACATCTAATCATATATACAATATATACTTTATGGGTATGATGAGTCTTACAATACTGTATTGACCTGATAAATCCACCAAGAAAATATCATAAGGTTCTGCACTTTACTAGATCAAACCAACAGGTATATAAATATTATTGTAAGACTCATCATACCCATAAAGTATATATTGTATATATGATTAGATGTAGGCTGTGACTATTCCTAATACAGATGGGATTAGTCCACTTCATAAATATATGAATTTATAAATATATAGATACATGAAATATATTATATGAACATATACATGCATTAATATACAAATATATATATAAATATATATATTCACTTAAAAAACCATAGGTTTCACACACGTTATAGTTAGGAATTAGCATTTAAAAAACCTTGCAAATTCTCTTAAAAAACCATAGGTTTCACACATGTTATAGTTAGCTGGACATTTCACTCATAAAAAACCAATGAAATTCCCCCGTTATAGTTAGTTCAGATAACTATAACTCGCGCGCCCGCAATCTACTGCTCATGACGTCATATATTACATCACTCATGACATGGTCAGTGGCGTCACTCATGACATCACTGATGACATCATCCTTGTGATAGAGTGGCGGTTGCGCGAGTTATAGTTATCTGAACTAACTATAACGGGGGAATTTCATTGGTTTTTTACGAGGTTTTTTAAATGCTAAGTTAAGTATTTATTAATTTTTTTCTTTTCAAGGTTTTTCACCGTGCGCGCTTTGGGCGCATGGTGCGCTGCTCGCACCGTGCGCGCACCCCGCGATTAACAGAAATTAAAAAATGTTTTTTTCACCCTTGGTGGTCCTTCTGTGACCCCCCTGACAAAGGCTAGGGGATCAGGAACTCTCTTCCCTGCCCCCTTTTCACGTTTTCCACCTTTTTTCCACCTTTCCTTTTCAGTGCGACAGACAAAATGGTGGCCGACACTTCCTGATTTTGACCGATTCGAATGTTTACTGACATCTATCAACCAATCAGAATTTCGCTCGCGCACGGCACCGCGCGCGCACCGTGCGCGCACGGTGCGCGCGTATAGATATTTATATGCTTTTAAATGCTATTTTCTCAGGAAATACTGAACAGATTGACACCAGACCTGCAAAAGGCACTTCCCTGACCTAAGGACTTCCTCTCTGCCAAATTTCAAGTAATTCTGTTCAGCCGTTCGGGCTGTACCTTCGACTAAAGGTCCTATGGAAAAATGCATGGGGAAAACACGTTTTGGGACCCCCCTTTTTTCTTTGCCCCCCCTTGACGAATCACCCCGAGACTTTCAGGGTAGGAGCTGAGCGGAGCGCCCCATTAGTTTTGAAAATTTCGCAAGGATTCGTCAACCGGCGCCAAAGTTATTCAAAATAGAATTTTGAGATTAACTATCTACTGGCGACCGTCAGTAGATAATATATATATATATATATATATATATATATATATATATATTCATATAGATATATATATATTTTTTTTCTGCCGTGCGCGTACGGTAAGCTTACCATACGCGCACCCCGCGATTTTTTAAAAAAAAATTAAAATGTATTTTTCATACTTTTGGGACCTTCTTGGACCCCCTGACAAACGCTAGGGGGTCTGCAACTTTCTTCGTTGCCCTCTTTTCACGTTCTCCACCTTTGTTTATCAGTGTGAGACACACAAAATGGTGGCCGACACTTCCTGATTTCGACCGATTTGAATGTTTACAGTCATGTAACCACCAATCAGAATTAAGCTCGCGCACGGCAGCATGCGCGTACGGTAAGCTTACCGTACGCGCTCGGAGCGCGCCTATAGATATATATATTGATTTAAATGCTATTTTCTCAGGAAATACTGAACAGATTTACACCAGACCTGCAAAAGGCACATCCCTGACCTGAGGACTACCTCTCTGCCAAATTTCATGTAATTCTGTTCAGCCGTTCGGGCTGTAGCTTGGACTAAAGGTCCTATAGAAAAATGCATTTTTCTCAGCCCCTGCTTGACGAATACCCCCGAGACTTTCAGGGTAGGAGCGGAGCGCCCCACCTATTTTGAAGATTTTGCGAGGATTCGTCAATCAGCGCCAGAGTTATTCAAAATAGAATGTTGCGGATTTCCTATGGAAACACGGTCCTAACTATAACTATCTACTGGCGACCGCCAGTAGATAATATATATATATGTATATATATATATATATTCACTGAAAAAACCATAGGTTTCACACATGTTATAGTTAGCGGAAATTTTACTGATAAAAAACCAATGAAATTCCCCCGTTATAGTTAGTGCAGGCAACTATAACTCACGCGACCGCAATCCTCTGCTGATGCTAATACTGTATTTAGACACTTATTTGCCCATGTCTTCTTCCATACATTTTTAGCTATACATATATTACAAATATTTTTTTTTCATAAAGACACATATGTCATCAGCAGAAGATTGCGGTCGCGTGAGTTATAGTTGCCTGCACTAACTATAACGGGGGAATTTCATTGGTTTTTTATCAGTAAAATTTCCGCTAACTATAACATGTGTGAAACCTATGGTTTTTTCAGTGAATTTGCAAGGTTTTTTAAATGCTAATTCCTAACTATAACGTGTGTGAAACCTATGGTTTTTTCAGTGAATTTGTACGGTTTTTTAAATGCTAAGTTACTTTACGCCATTCGTGGCGTGCGCGCCCACTTAACGCAGTTCGTTCCGTGCGCGCACGGTGCGCTTCGCGCACCGTGCGCGCACAGTGAGCACGCGGTGCGCTTCGCGCACCGCGCGCCCACTTTACGCAGTTAGTGCCGTGCACGCACGGTGGGCACGCGGTGCGATGACAAAGCAAGAAAGCACGTCAACAAATCTGTTTCTGCTTTCCTCCGTGACTATGGTATGGGTGCCATTTACCACAACAACTTGCGTTATGACATGCAAGACATTTATAGAGGAGATGGTGTGCACTTCAATGATGAAGGGAACAGAGTCTTCCTCTTGAACCTTAGACTCTGCATCGGTACTTACTTGTAGGTACCACTAAAAAATCATTTCATAAACACAACGGCTCTTTTTAGAGCCCCCTAATATCTAAACACTTAAATCTGATTTTCATTTTTTTTTTTTTTTTTTCTACCGTACGCTTACCGTAAGCTTACCGTACGCGTACCCCGTGATTTTTTTTAAAATCAATAAATGTTTTTTTTGTACTTTTCTGTCGTTCTTTGACCCCCTTACAAATGTTAGGGGGTCTGTAACTCTCCTCATTGCCCCCTTTCCTTGTTTTCACTCTTTTTTTTCAGAGTGAAATACACAAAATGGCGGCCGCTGCTTCCTGGTTTCGGCCGATTCGAATGTTTACTAAGATCTAAGAGCCAATCAGAATCGCGCTTGCGCACGCCACCGTACGCTTACCGTAAGCGTACGGTAAGCGTACCGTAAGCGGGCTCAGATATATATATTGATTTAAAGGCTATTTTCTCAGAATCTACTGAACAGATTTACACCAAACCTACAAAAGGCACTTCCTTGACCTAGGGACTACCTCTCTGCCAAATTTTGAGTAATTCTGTTCAGCCGTTCGGGCTGTAGCTCGTTCTAAAGGTCCTATGGAAAAATGCATGGGAAAAACGCGTTTTGGGACCCCCCTTTTATCTCAGCCCCCGCTTGACGGATCCCCCCGAGACTTTCAGGGTAGGAGCGGAGCGTAGCGCCCCACCTATTTTGAGAAATTCACGAGGATTCGTCGACCGGCGCCAAAGTTATTCAAAATAGAATGTTGAGGTTTTCCTATGGAAACGTGGTCCTAACTATAACTACCTACTGGCGACCGCCAGTAGGTAATTATTTAGTTTGATATTGTAACTTTTGTATATTTGCTTTAATTCCACCCAATTACTTTTTGAGTAACGCCTTTGGTCACCGAGTTGAAAAAGTGCTTCCTTGATATATTTTTTTTGTCCCAAATAACTGTATTGCCGCCTTTGTCAGCATTTCGGATGACAATTGAATTATCCTTTTCCAGTCGTTTTATGAGTTTATAGTAGTTCATAGTATGTTGGTTTTGTTTGCTCTTTGAATTTTTGACCTTGTAATGTAGTTTTTTCAAATGGGCCACTGTTTGTTCGCTAAAGATATCTATTGGGTCTCTTCCCATTATTGGATTGAAAGTAGACTTGCCCCGGAAAGGTGTTGGTTGTGTAGGCTCTATGCCAATTTTTGCGACTTTTGGTGTGGCTGTTGCTGACTCTTCATTCATATATATGTATACATACTACCCGCTGGCAGTCACCAGTAAGTAGTTATAGTTAGGACCTTGTTTCTATTCAAAAAGCATTTTTTGTTTTGGCAATATCTTTGGCGCCATTTGAAAAATCTTCATGATATTTTCAAAACGAATGACCCACTCACTTCAGCTGCTGTGTTGAAGGTTTCGGGCAGGCATGGGCATAGTTTGCAGAGTTGTTCTATGCGAAAAAACCCAAACACCCAAAAACTCTGCGGAGTTCGGCAAGTGGCGGATTGCAGCACGAACTGCCATTTGCACTGGTCTTCCTACCGAAGCGGCAGCTCGCACTCACAAACTTACCGTTTGTGAGCGTGAAAAAAACTCTGCTGCACTACGCGAAGCAGAGTTTTCTGCATTCTGTGAGTTCCGTGGAGTGTGGAGTGCAGAAAACTGTGCAAACTCTACCAACGGAGAGGAGTTCACTACCAGGGGTGATCCGTCAAGCGAGGGCTGAGAAAAAGGGAGGGTCCCAAAATGCTTTTTCTCCTTGTTAATTTCCATAGGGAACTATTGATGCAGCTACAGCCCACACTTAAATAGTATAAATCCATTCAGTAGTTCTTGAGAAATTATAAAATTTCTCAGATATATAAATATGGCCATGGAGGATCCACAAACTCTACTGATCTCGAGCTCAGACCTGATTAGCTGCCAACACTTCAAACCAGGTAGTATTGGTAGCTATCTTGTGAATCGGTTAAAACGAGTCACAAGGAAAAAGGTAAAAAACATTAAAAGTTAAGAAATGGGGCAGGGTAGAAACAACCTGAACCCCTAGGCCTGCTCAACAGGTCTGCTGGGGGTCCCCGGGGCACAAAAGAACATTTTTAAAAAAAGGAATTTGTGGGATTTGTGTTGGATCCCTAAATCCTGCAAAAATGAAAAAACAAAACAAAGCGGAGGCTCTAGTGCTTTGTTTCCCTTGAAGTCCCTAATGGCCGGGGTCCCAGGGGCAATTAAAAAAATGAGATGCGGGGGCCCACATGGCCCGAGGTTTAAATTGAATGCAGGGGGCTACACGGAGCCCCTGCAGCCCTGGGGACCACCACCTCCCGGGGCTATTTATCTTGAATGCAACATGCCCCCCACACAGCCCCAGGGACTGCCACCTTCCCAGGGCTAAATTTAGAAAGATGCGTGGGGTCTGCAGCCCCCCATGCAGCCCTGGGGACTGCCACCTTTCCAGGGCTGTTTTTAAAATTAAAGTGTGGGGGGCTCAAGCCCTTCACACAGCCCAGGGACCACCACCTCTCTGGACCTAATTTAAAGATGGGAGGGGGGCAGCTTAGCCCCCCACCTGGAGCTGTAATGGCCCTGGGGATCTCCACCCCCTACAGGGCCATCCCCAGCAATGTCCCGGGGTGCCCAACCCCAGGACATTGCAGTTTGCTATTGTATGTCGGGAGCACTGCTCCCACCATGCCATAGCAAACTCTGCTTCGCTTCATGGAAGTGAGAGCATGGAAAATTCTCCCACTTCCATTAAGCGAAGCAGAATTGCTTTTGGTCAGAGTGAGTTGCATGTTAGCAGCTCCCTTTTCCCAAAAACAATGCTGGCTCCCACAGGAGGCAGGGAGCCGGCAGGGCTTTTGGGAAAAGGGAGCCCCTTATCCCACCGCTCTGCAAACACACCTCTCGGTGCACTGCTGGTGAGTTAATGAGGTCCCTTGCATCCTGAGAGCCTCAGCAGTAAAGTTGACTTCATCCCCCAAGCAGCGGTGCACCTGGATGCATGTCACCCACCACAACCATTAACCCAATTTCTTACACATAGAAATTCCAAAAACTGTCAGTGTTTTGTGCTCCTCAATGCATTTTGCTTACCATTGTAATGCTGTTTCAAAAGGTGCCACAAGTAAATTATGTACAATTTGGGACTTATTTGTACAGCACCAAGGATGTTATTTACTCAGGTTTTGTGCGGGGTCTTGGGTGCTGCAATCAGCGCAAACCACTGCAGTAATTTACTCAACATTATGAAAAAGCTGTGAGCATAGCACAAAAGTGTGCAGAATAACGCAAACATCTGTGCAGTCTTTAGTAAATAATTCCCCAAGTTGTTTTCTCAATAATGTAGCTTCTTCTTGAAAAATTGAGAGTTGGAAAGGAGGTGAGTAAAACCACAATTCCAGTGGGCATTACCTATAAACAAGCAGCAAATTCCGTGTTAAGCGTTAAAAATATATACTAATAATTCATGTAGACATATATGCACGAGTGAATTCGCATCGACTGGCATCAAATCCTACTGAAATGGCTAACTACTTAATAAAAGGTTCATTTTATTCTTTATGTTCCTAAACAAATTAGGGGAATCAACATACTGCACATCAAGAAAGAGAATTACGCGCCCTGTGTACCTGGGCAGCTCTTTTTGAGAGGGTTCTTTGTTTTAGCCATCCTGTTGGTTCTGAAGACAGGGTTCTCCCCCAAGAGATAGCTGGTAGGAAAGCCTGCTGCAAAATATGTCTAGGCAGATATAAACGGTGTAGAACTGCCTAAGCTCAAGTAAATCAAACTAAGGCAGCTGTTGAGAAAAATTGCAACAAGCATACTTTATATGGAGATTAAAATTACCCATGGGTAAAACTATCTTGTTCACAGGAAATAGTGATGAAGGTTTCTAAAAAAACACAGTGCTTGGTAAGCAATTACAGTTAAGCCATCTTTCCCATTAATCTTCTGTGTCAAATACCTCACTGTTACTTTTCTCCAGAGGATTCCTGTGCAGACGAAAGAGAGTCTTTCACAAGGAAATCTCGATACTGAAAATAATAGATCAGGGAGAAACAAAACAAATGGACGCAGAGGAACCCATTTATCACTGGTTTGTAAAAGTGCAAAGGTGAGTCAGTAAATAGAAATAGGAACTCTGCAATGGCACATTCATGCAATACACCACACACAGTTTGTGTCATGGCAAAGAATACTTTTTTTGCAGTGGCCCAGGAGCCTTCTTAACAAAATTAGCACTGTATTTCCTCATTCAGCTATTCAACGCAATGGAATGTATATATTTGCTACTGAATTGACAACACACATTCTATATCCATTAGATTGGTGCTTCCTATTGTGTAATCTAGGCTGGGGGCTCCTGCGAAATGCAACAGTGTGTTCTTTACAGCGTTTGCCCTTAGAGCAAATAACTAAGGGCCTATTTAGAATGCATTTACATCAATACAGAGAAGAGAACATCTGTCACTTTTTGACGGATGACTCGGATCTGTAAACTTTCAGTAAATCACTATGAGGCATATTATCAAGCACGGCGTTAAAATTATCGCCGCTTTAGCTTGGGCTTGATAATATGCCGCAGAGAATTCCAATAGAAGCCCATGCTGACACCAGAACATGAGCTTCTATGGGAATTCTCTAGGGAATATTATCAAGCCCATTATCGCCGCTTTACCGACAGTCTTCTGCCGCTAAAGCGGCGATAATTTTAGCGCCGTTTCTTGATAATTTGCCCCTAAGAGTCTAAGAGAATAAACATCAAAGAAATCTTGTTTTTCGGTTTGTATTGTCAAAATATAAGTACTAAGGGCCTAATTTACAAAGACTTAGTGTAGGGCAGTGCCAAAAGTCATTCTGTTGCGCTGCCTACTCCAATTCTAAAGGCCAGGAATGCACCATATGTACAAGATATGGTGCATTCCTGCCCTTTCACGCAGAACCGGATCAAAATTTGCAGGCAAGCGCCTAGCAAGGGTGTAAATGTTGTTGACATGATTGTTGTTGTGTAGGAAGGGGTAAGACAATGACAAGAGGTGTTTTCCTCATTCTATGTGTGCCACAGAATGCACACGTGGGAAGAGGAAAAAAATGAGGAGAAATGTGGACATTTCTCCTCGTTACGCCTCCTCTGGAAGTAGTACGTTTTTGGCACTACCCCAGGTTCACGTGATGTTGTAAATCTGGGGCAGTGTCAAAATCCATGGGCGTTGTGTGGGAACACCCAAAGCCATACCCATGGAACACCTCCTTGATGTAGGATAGGCAAGGCAGTGCAAATCTCCAAGCTTATGGGGCCATGAAAAGTCACTCAGGGCTGTTTTACGTCACCTCATAGATATGACTGAAGAGTCCTGCACCTCTGGATCATCATAAAAATTGGTGTTCCAGGGGTACAGGTCTCTTGTAAATGAGGGCCTACATTTTCATTCATTATTATAAAGGAACAGTGGTCCCATTCAATTCGAGTAAATTAAAGTGCCACAATTAGTTCAATGAAAAATTGGGTTTTATGTTTGAAGACAATGCAAAAAATAACTAAAGGATTACAGTAAATAGTGAGAAAAGTAAACCAGTGAGTGAGTTGGTGGCAGGGTAATAGGAAATCAGCCGATTTCCGGTACCCAGGCAAGTGATTTAAAAGGTGACTTTTTGGTGCTCAAAGGTAATTGTTATCAAAAAGTCAGTAAAACATTTCATACTCCGACATTTCAATTTTGTGATACACTGGAGTTTAGAAATGATTGTCGACGACGTTTCGATCCCTTAACGAGTAGTGGGATCTCTTCAGGACAAGAGAATGATAATTAATTGCCTGGGAGGAAGCAGTGCCCGGAACGGGAAGAGGATGACCCAATCAAGTAGTATCTGATGCGCAGCCGCGCCAAAATCAACACTAGGCTGTCTTAGTGTTGTAGTCCGGAATGAGGTATAGGCGGGAGTTAGAGCCAGAGATATGGCGAGAAACTAATTCGGAAAAGTGAGCCAGGGGAACGGTGAAGAATAGGGAGAGGTAGTTGGTCCGATAGTGGCGAGTCAGGTCTGTGTTGCAAACCGATGGGAATTCCGAGGCAGCCCGACATGTACCACGACGACCTGAGAAGCTTGCGAGGATCCGGCTAAGCGTCAGGGTGCGGGCTGTGTGAATGGCTCCATTCACACAGCCCGCACCCTGACGCTTAGCCGGATCCTCGCAAGCTTCTCAGGTCGTCGTGGTACATGCGGCTTGCATCGTAACTATCAACATTCTCC
The DNA here is from genome assembly GCF_964204655.1 of Triturus cristatus. Classification (NCBI taxonomy): domain Eukaryota; kingdom Metazoa; phylum Chordata; class Amphibia; order Caudata; family Salamandridae; genus Triturus; species Triturus cristatus. The sequence goes on along the minus strand of NC_140588.1, from coordinate 849,669,980 downwards.
TACGCTTTAAATTCCCGGACTACCGCCCCACGTATGTAGGTTTCCGAACCCATCGACAAGCCCGGTCGGGCTGCCTCGGAATTCCCATCGGTTTGCAACACAGACCTGACTCGCCACTATCGGACCAACTACCTCTCCCTATTCTTCACCGTTCCCCTGGCTCACTTTTCCGCCCACACGGAATTGCGACATCCGTCGAGCCCAGGTCTGAGACGTTCTCTGACGGGGCGCTTCATCGAATTAGTTTCTCGCCATATCTCTGGCTCTAACTCCCGCCTATACCTCATTCCGGACTACAACACTAAGACAGCCTAGTGTTGATTTTGGCGCGGCTGCGCATCAGATACTACTTGATTGGGTCATCCTCTTCCCGTTCCGGGCACTGCTTCCTCCCAGGCAATTAATTATCATTCTCTTGTCCTGAAGAGATCCCACTACTCGTTAAGGGATCGAAACGTCGTCGACAATCATTTCTAAACTCCAGTGTATCACAAAATTGAAATGTCGGAGTATGAAATGTTTTACTGACTTTTTGATAACAATTACCTTTGAGCACCAAAAAGTCACCTTTTAAATCACTTGCCTGGGTACCGGAAATCGGCTGATTTCCTATTACCCTGCCACCAACTCACTCACTGGTTTACTTTTCTCACTATTTACTGTAATCCTTTAGTTATTTTTTGCATTGTCTTCAAACATAAAACCCAATTTTTCATTGAACTAATTGTGGCACTTTAATTTACTCGAATTGAATGGGACCACTGTTCCTTTATAATAATGTTTATACCCTTGGTCCCTTCTGACTCCTAGGGTCTCCTTGTTCCTTATAAACGTACATTTTCATTCAAGCATACATTTGCTTCTGGGAAACGCTATGTTAAAAACATACTTTATTAACATTGTTAGTGGTATAAAGAGATACTTCACATCAACTCACATGTGGTGTGCTTGGCATAATGTGACTGGTGGCCTGTGCAATTCTTTATTGCATTGGAAATTATGTCACTCAAGAACCCTGACCTGGATTTGACGTCATCAAAGACTTTTGTACCACAACTCACTTCAAACATGGACTGTGACCCAGTTGTGATCTCACCCATAGACTGTGTCCCAGACGTGACCTTTCTCATGCCCATAAACCACTCATAATATCTGCATAGAAAGTGAATTACAAGAAGCCTCCACAGCAACCTGATTCCTATAGATCAAACCACACACATCTTTCAAATGTTCCTACCATACAATTGACTGGAATTAAAATCATTTTTAACCCCTGGCTTCCCAGTATTCTCAGTAGTCAAATCACACTCACCCTTCCACCGTGTCCACCTTACAGTTCACATGAAGTGAAATATGTGACATCAAAGTCCAGGTTCCAACAGGTCAAATGGCACAACACGACAGTCCCACTATGGTAGTAGTGCGAAGTAACATCTTAGGAGTGCTTATCACATTTGTAGTCATCACTTCCTAAAAGAAAGTGAAAGCTACTGCTGCATACAGAAAGAAAAGGGCCCGATGTTTACATATACAGGTCGCAGCCAATTTTTCAATCAATCTGTTTCTTACTATGTTAATTGTCCTATGTACCTAAAGGTTGGTTTGTAAAATTGTGAATGCAGTGGGTCACAAACCGTGACTTACTCTGTTTGGACAAAAACACAGTGTCTGCAGGTCAACTTGTCTAAAGCTCTTTTTTTTAAGCATCTCATTCAAATTAACGGAAACAGGGATGTTTAAAAAACAACAGCAAAAATCTTTCACTGAGAGGAACCACTTCCTAATCACCTGATACTTTTACACATTTTAAAAAAGAGGAGGGGTACCAAAGGCACCAACACCTTCCCATCTCAAAATGAGTTGCCAGTCCAACTTTGGAGTTAGTATCTCTTCAATGGTTTTCGATTTCAATTACAGATGCAAACCATTAATACTTAAGGAACTGATTCCGTTTTTTGAAAGATTGCCCCTTACGTAAATTAGTTTTGCGATCGAAGACTCAGATTCACAGTGTTTACAACCCTAAAAAAAGATGTGTACATCTAGGCCGCAGATACCATGTCAAACAGATGGGATTACAATAGGTAACTGCACTCAAAGACGGATAGTTCATCACTGACTGAAAAGGCCCCTCAGCAGCTGATTTATAATGATCTGAGCTATGCCAAACTTTGGATATTATAAACTTTTGTGATGTGCTTCAGCTAACATCAAGAGTTCAGTGTGACCAACATAGTGATGGTTTCTATACAGACATACCGATATTGCTTCATTGGAAGCTGAAGAAGTGTTTGTAAAGGTAACTCGCCTACCTATGTTTGAAGATATGATGCAGTGGACAGACCCTGAGGCAAAAGGCTTTGCATTGATGGACCCGAGCAGCTCTCAGAAGGGAGGCGTTCTCTTTAAACAGGGAGAATTCTTGACCTTCATGCTCTAGCTCTTACTGAAACACTAAACAGCGCGAGTTTTGTCAGTAAAATGCCAATTATATGCCATTGAGAAAATGTTTAAAACTGTGTATAAAGAATCTCATACAAATGCTGTCATAAACTTGTGAAAGAAAACATGTATACTGTTACCAGGTTAAATAATTGTCTTACACATTTTGTCAGAAATGTAAAGCAATGTAATATTTCCTGGTATTGTGTAATACTACAGATCTTGTTTTCTACCTGTAAATGAAATACAGTTACAGACCATGGCCACTGACATTTTTTCCATACCTGCACCCACTGTGTAGAGGCTTAAACAGATGACAAACCTGGCAAAACAATTATTATTTGCGGAAGTAGTGACTGGCAAAGTCCTTAAAGTTGATCAAGAACAGGAAAGTATGATGCTAGAGGCTATCATGGAGATTGTCCTAAGAATGTCCATGGCCAGACCAGAGCAGAGCAAGATCAGGTGCTATGAATCAGACACAGAGATCCACTTTAGTATCCCAATCACATACCCATCTAGACAAAAGAGATTTCATGAAGTAACTAAGCAATGGTCCTCAGAGCGCAAAAGTAAACACACAAATTGCCACCCTTAGAAAAGAGATAACTCAAGATAACCACTGAAGGCGCCTTGATAAACACTCTATGGACGTTATCTGCAGATAAGACACTATTGATTTTTAATATGTGCTGGAGTGATATGTATGTTAATGTGCATGTAGGAAAGTGCCCCTTTTTACCCCCTAACATTTTGCCAGATACCTGATGCCAACTTGACTGAGTGTGTGCTGGGACCCTGCTGTCCAGACTCCAGCACCTGCATTCTTTCCCAAAACTGTGCCTTTGTTTCCACAATTGTCCCACCTTTGGGCCACATGTAAGTCCCTTGTAAAATGTTCTCCTGGTATAAGGGTCTTGTGGCCAGAGAGGGCCTCTTAGGTCTTCAACATGTACGGTGCCCCCTCAGGGACCCTTCACCTTAACACCTACACACTGCTATTTCAGGCTGTGTGTTAAAGAGTCAACATGGCACACATCCCTGTGTATCATGCCCACCACCACTGTCTGTGACATGGATAAGTCACCCCTCTGGCAGGCCTCACAGCAGTAAGGCAGGGTGCACCTTATCCCAGAGGAGGGCATATTTGCATGAGAAATGTGCCCCTACAGTTTATGTGCCATGCACATACATTGTAAGTGCATTGAAGACATTTTGAGTACATGGGATGGGAGTTTGTCAACACGAACTCTGCAGTTACATGACGGCTTCACTGAAGACTGATAAGTTTGGTATCAAACTTCTCAGCATAATAACCCTCGCTGATGCCAGTGATGGATTTATTATAAAATGCACTCAGAGGACATCTTAGAGATGTCCCCTGAAAAACAACAGTAAGAATAGAAAAATTCATGTTTTCTCATTGCTCTATGTATGTTAGCATTTGCGGCACCATTTTCTTTGCCGGCACCATTTTGTGGTATAATCCAAACTTATACTCCGCTAATTGCAAAAAAGGCCTCTGTTAGGTTATGTTTCTCCAAGGCCAGGTTGTGCTTTGTTAATGAATAAACTGTTCTTATTAGTGCATACGTTTCCCTCTAGATAGAGGGCTTCTCCCACTTGTCTAGTGGCGGGCATGGGCAGAATGACCTTGAATAGCAGATAGTGTGTGCCCGGCCTTATAATCGAAACTTAATTTTTTGTACCTCACTGTTTTGCTGCATCTGCTTGTAAAATTCAATTTTGGGCATGCCTTTGTTGGTTCTGAAATGTACATAATGTATCTTTATGATTGCTGATATCAGTTCCTCTGCAGCACTCCTAAGCGACAGGGCAGACTGGGCTCCTCTCTGAGTGTACCTGAATAAACAGATATTGGTTTGTATTCTCTACTGTCTGACCGACTCATTTGGTATGGAAGGCTGAGAGGTGGTCATGACTGACCCGAGTGGCCCTAGTCGGGCCACTTCCTTCAGTTGGTGCCCTGTTGTGTGTCGATTTAGATACCATATATAGGTTTCCCGATTTATGTCCTTATATAGGCACAATTCGAATTGCTCATATTTAGGCATAGAAATCATACCCTTATTTAGACATTATTCATGCCAACCAAATACAGGCATGACCACCTACACCTGTTCATCTACGTCACAACAAGTTCTTGGAAAACCAGATTCTTAAGCCTTTAGGACTTCCCCTTGCTTGAATATTGATCTCTCCAAGAACTCATTTATTATGCATGAACATCTATTCCTTAGGGGTATATTCATGACGTTCTCCTGCCCGACTTTTACGTCAATACTGGCATTCCTAAACACCTTCAAGGTATAAATATACCTTCACTTACCATGGCAAACCACGGTTCGGCTGCCTACTTGCACGACGCGGCTCGCCACGGCAAGTTCGGAAGGAAGTCAAGTCCCCGCCTGACGCACTGACCAGACGCTGTCATCCTCCTCACAGAGAATCCAGCTCCAGTGTTTCTGACTCCCCTTGCGGTGTGTTAGAGATCGAGACACAGAAAGAGATTCCAACCTCACTCATTCTAAGGTATGGAGCCTTAGAATTACTTAGTTCATTCATGACTTAGACTTTTGGCAAATCTTGGCAACTATAGCTAAACTAGACTATAGACAAACACCACCTACCTCTTACCTCGTACTACACTTAGGTTAGGTACACTGGGGTAGAACTAGCTAGAAGCATCAGATGAGTATTAACATTTTAGCCTGTGTTATTTATGTATGTATTTTTATGAATATCTGTCATAGCTATAAACCATGCTATTTCAGTATTATTTTATCTTACTGCTAACGCTGTACATATTATACTTTGCATTCTGTCTTACGATTGTAGTAGTTAATATCTCTTGCATGAGAAATATGACTGTTCAATAAACCCTTTTTATTGAAACGCCTGTCTATCTATTTCTGTGTAACTCTGTAGAAACGAAGCATACACGCTTGACTGAGTGAAACTGTTATCTATTGTTTCCACGATTCTGAGATTGCTCCGATTCTAAGGGAAGCAAAGTTGTCATGTTTATGAGGTTGTCAGAAACTAATTCCTTCTTGTTTATTCAAGAAGTTTCTTGTGACCTCTGAGTTAGCTCGCACACACAAGTAATTAAGTTTAATGTACTCGAAAGAGACATACTGACCTCAGTCCTGTGTCAAAAATATAGTGTATATTATTCCAATGCATAGGGCCTATCAGGAATATAGAAACTACACTACAGTCCTGACAGGTACTCCTTCGGGAGAGTGACCCATCCCCTTCTACGGATGGGAGGGGAGGTCAAGGCCATCGTCGGGTCAGACTGAGTTCAGGGATCCCAGTATGAGGAGCATTGATTGCTCCCAGCTGCCCCTTCCTGCCTGCCGGACGGTGCCTCACCCAGCGGTCATCCCGACTGGAGTCCTGAACGACAAAATCCTTCGATCTGACCTTTTGCTCTGAAGAGTCGGCAGTGGAGAAATAGTTTGCTTGACCTGCATGTATGAGTTTGTTTTGGTTCTCTGTGGATATGGTACCATTTTGGTTTGCATTTGGTACGGTCTGAGGACCGTCTTTGGGGTAAAAACATTTGCAATCGCTTTGCCAGGCATAAATAGTGAACTTGTTTTCTTTTGAGAATGCCTGGGATCTGTAAACTGTTTTCCTTGTGCTGTTGCTGTTGTTCTGCAGATGCTTGATTGGAAGAAGATCAGCTGGCGCCTCCAGTAGGCACTCCAAATTTTGATAGGTATGTTAAGCATGGTCTTGGCCCCATTCTGTTTAGTACATTATGGCACAAATATACGAGGAACAATGCCAAGTTGCAGTGGCCGTTGTGGCACACTTTCGATGAACAAAAGATTGATTATTTACAGGAACAGTTGTTCAAGAGATGAAGCAGACAGTCTATGTTTGATTCCCTCAGAACATGACAGAAAGCAGCTAGGCAGAGACGATTGAAGACGAAGAAAGAGGCACGGAAAGGGAAGATGCCAACTCAGAAAGCTGTAGCATATAATAGAGAAAAATAGGAAAAGGGATTTGAATGTGAGGTTAGGAGATTTCGAATTGCATGTTTATAAATTGTATTTGGCTCAAAAGGAAACTGATACTTTTGTGGAATAATTGTTAGACAGACGACCCTCGCCCCCAAATGCCCAGCAAATGATATATCCCACTGTCCCTGTGCCAACACAGCCCCCTTTTACAGCTGTTCTTACTGTTTATGTATCTACTGCTGTAATTTTGAAGGCTGTGGCTTCAGCTCCTCCTCCTCCTTCTGTGTCTTCACCGTCTGTGGCAACTGTGACTGTTAAGCACCCCTACCACGCCTATTGTCTCAGCATCCCTGTCTCTAGCTCTTTCTCCTGGGGCGCATCCGCCTGTGACAATCCTACCCGGTGCTTCTGTTGCTTCTCCATCTTTGAAGGTTCATTTCCCAGCAATATCGGGTGCTGAGGTGCTGAGACGCTGACACGTGGACTTGAGGATAGAGATTTGACAAAAATGTAATGAGCCTCTGATCCCTTTGGAACGGTCAGCAGTGGAGGATGAGGAGAAGGAGGTAGTGGCTGATTAGGCTGTGCATTGGGTTTGTAATCCCATTTACAGTGTGGAGAATGTTTGAGATATAATGAAAGAGAATGAGCCTTTTATACAGCAGCATGCTCTTAAACATATGTCCTCTACATTGATTGGCCTTTGGCAGCAGCATTTTGGGGATGATGTGCCACAAATTTTATTCGATATTAGAGATTTTCTGTATGCCAATAGTTTGGACCCAGGCCAAGTTTTGGGGAATAATACTATGTTGGTTGCCAGAGTTAACGGATCAGCGAGGTAATGTTACTCGAGCGGGTGTAGCGGCCCATTTTTAAGAACAGTGGCTTTATACTCCGTGGAAAAGGAGTGAGGATCCTATCTCTTAAAGCTCATTTGCCCGATCCTAGGAAAAATCCTACTGCTTATTATAAAGAACTGACTGAAGCTGCCTCTTCTACTGTAATGACTCTTGCTGATATTGAACTGTTCTTTGGTCTTCTCGCTCTGGTTGATATTTGGAGACAGGTTCATACTCCGGACCATGCTGCGGAACTGGGAGGTACATGGGGTGTGATTAAGGGATGGGATCAGGAAAGGGAGCCAGGTGATAACCCACAAGCCGAAATACTTGCTTTGCCAGGTCGCATTATTACATATATGCACTCTCTTATTCCGCCAAATAAAGTACGTTGGGACAAGATGACGGCTTGTCAACAGAAAAAGGATGATAGTGTGTCTTATTTTTTTCACCCAGTTTGAAGATACATCCTTGGATTATAGTGGGCAGGATATGTCTATTGAAGGAGGTGTTCGATTAATTGTTGACAGGCTTATCTCTAACCTACTTAATGAAATTGCAACTCGTTTGAAGGCTTCTGAAAGTACCTGGACCACTTCTTCCCCCTCTGTTATTTTGAATATGGCTCAATACTATGAGCATCATGATCAAGAAGAGAAAAAAAAATAGATAAGAAGAATAAGGACTTAAAGATGAAGGTGATGTTGTCAGCAAACATTTAGAGGAAATGGTAGAGGACGTGGTGGTCCTGCCCAACAGCTTCCACGTACTAGTAGGCAGCCGAATACGACGCCTTTGGGGTCGAATCAGTGTGCATATTGTAGGGAGGAGGGTCACTGGCGTAGCGAGTGTCCCGTGCTTTTGCAGAAGGTGGCAGTCTCTAGATGACAAGGTTCTTGTGGACGGGGTCGTGGAGCTAGTGGGGCTGATAGGGTTCAAAACACTGCAGCCTCACAGGGTTCTTCTGATAAAAATTACTTTGATGACGCTCGTGATGGACAGTAATACCATGATGACTATGACATGGAAGAAGTGTCCGGAATTTCGTACAGCTAGGACAGCCAGGGACAGAGTGGGGAACCAGTTCCGATACCTGTAGACCAGCATGGTCCTTATATAAAAGTGGAACTGCAAGGTTCGACTAAGGAGTTGTTGGTGGACACAGGTGCGACGAAAAGTTCTATTTCTCGAAATATGATCCCTGGGGTGGCTCTGTCTGGCAATAATAATGTTTCGGTAGGTTTTTCAGGTGTACCAGTTGTGAGCCCCATTTCAAAACCCCAGACTGTTTGTCCTTTCACTGTGGATTCTCCATTTTTGCTGACATCTAATTGTGATGAGAACCTGATGGGTTGGGATTTTTTGAATAAATTGAATGCTACAATTGGCAGGTGTTGATATGACAATGGGCCCAGATGTAGTAGATGTTAAACAGTGTTTGTCCAAGGATGCTCCTCTCCCTGTTGAATTGGATGATGTGCCACCCACTTCGTGGGCGACAGGTGATACAGATGTAGGGCTGGTACACATACCACCAGCTTCAATACAGGTCAGAGACAATGCTATTCTGCCTCGTATTCCTCAGTATAAAATCCCATAGGCCGGAGATTGAGCTCTATTGCAAAATATCCAGGTTTGATTAAGAAAGGAGTGGTTGAATAGATGTCTGCCAATACGCGTAATAGTCCCATTCATCCGATTTTTAAACGGACACACTCAGGTTCCCCTGATGATCATAAAGATGTTTACCGTTTTGTGATTGATTTGCGCGAAGTTAACAAAATAGTTTTTCCTCAGTTTCCAATGGTCCCAGATATTACTACATGTTTGACAATGATTCCTTCCACTGCTAAATTCTTTTCTCTCATGATTTGAAAAATGAATTTTTTAGTATTCCTATTCATCCAGGTAGCAGGTACTTGTTTGGGTTTAAATTCGCTGGCAGAAGCTTTAGATTCTGTCAAGCTCCTCAGGGCTATACTGAGAGTCCAAGTATTTACAGTCAGGCTTTAAAGAGTCAGTTGGATTTCCTTTCGCTGCCCACTGGTAATGTATTGGTGCAGTATGTCAACAATCTCCTTATTGCTTCTGATACCGAGCAGGGTTGTAAAGATAGCACTGTTAAATTGTTGTTACAATTGGCTCATCATTGATATAAGTTTTCTCTTTTCAAATTTCAGTATTGTCGACAGGAGGTCACCTATTTAGGTCACCTACTGTCGAAGGCGGGTAGGAGGTTGACCCCAGAGCGCATCAGTACCATTGTTAAACTACCCGTTCCACAGACTCAGAAATATGTGCACACTTTTATAGGTATCACTTCCTACTGTCGGCAATGGATTCCAAATTATTCCCTACTAATCAAACCCTTGCTTGCACTAACAACGAAAGATGTGCATGATCCTGTGCCTTGGACACCTGAATGTCAGCAGTCTTTTGAGCAATTGAAAACTGCACTTTGTTCGGCTCCAGTGCTTGGTGCCCTTAATTATTACAAACCGATTGTGTTGTACGTCCATGAAATGGCTGGTTGTGCGCTTTCTGTCCTAACACAAAAATTTGGAGATAAGCAAAAGTTGTGTGCTTATTTCTCTGCTGTCCTTGATTCAGTCGCAAGAGCCCTTCCGAGTTGTGTAAGAGCAGTTGCGGCCATGGCTGATTCGATCAGATAATCGGCTGGCCTTGTACTGGATACTGCCCTCACAGTCATGCTATCCCATGCTGTCGATACACTTCTGAATAAGACAAAGACACAGCACATCACCAGTGCACGTCTTACTGGCTATGAATTGACATTGTTTGCTAAACATATCACAGTCAAAAGATGTGATACTCTGAGTCCAGCCACGTTACTACCCCGCCCTTCCGAGAGTGTTGAAGTCGACAAACATGACTGTATCTTCCGCATGGAAGAAGAGACAAAATGATGGGTAGACTTGACTGATGTTCCGTTTATCTGACATACAAGTGGAACGATATGTTGATGGCTCTTGTTTCAAAGTACCAGATGGCACTACAGCTCCTGCTTATGCTATTACCACACTTCATTCAGTAATAGAGAAATCACAAGTTCCTTATCAGTCTGCTCAATCTGCTGAGCTTGCTGCCCTTATTCGAGCTTGCAAATTAAGTGAGGGACTAATTGTCAATATTTATACTGACAGCCAGTATGCCTTTGGGGTTGTGCATAATTTTGGGTGACTCTGGGCTGAGAGAGTGTTCCTTACTTCCCATGGCACCAAAATCCAGCATAGGCACCTTATATTAAGGCTTTTGTCTGCTCTGACACTCTCTAAGAAATTGGCCATAGTAAAGTGTAGCACCCATAGGTGATATAGGAAGGGGAAATGATTTTGCGGATCAGACAGCTAAGGAGACGGCCCGGATAAAGATGAAAAGAATGTTTGTAGAAAGCCCTGCTTGGTGGGTGCCTGAAGTTGTTGTGTATGAGGATACGCTTGAGAATGTAAAAGAAACACAAAGTGAAGCCACAATAGAAAAGTTTTCAGTGTGGCAGGAAAGTAGGGGTGGGCGGAATTTGCGAAATTAACTTTCGCAAATTATCGCGAAAATGTTTAAAATTATCGCAAACAAGCGGAAATATCGCGAAAATGCAGAAGTTTTTTCCCCGCATGTTCGCGAGATTTTCTGCATGGTTGAGGGTCGCCAACTTACCCATGTGGTTGCTTGCGGGCACTGCCATCTTGTTTTGAGTTGTCTCGCGGTGCATGATCGCGAGAAGAAAGACGTGATCGCGCGACGCATGACGTCACTGCGGGCGCGAACTGTCGCGAGACAGCGCAAATGGCTAAAAACAATACAACATCTCATGGAGAACGCGACCGGATCAAGACAACTTGTCGGCGAACGCAGGGATTCAGGTAAGGCGATCGCGCGCGCGCGAGAATGTATTATTTTACAGCGCGAGCAAAAAACAAATTATCGCCAAGCTGCGGAAACCGGAAATTTTGACATTTTCGCGCTCTCCGCGGAACGCGAAAATTTCAAATTATCGCAATTTCCACGAACGGAACGAAATTTTCACCCAGGCCTACAGGAAAGTACAGCACAATTGAACGATGAGGGATGTTGGATTGACAAGTCAGGAAAGCAGAGATGAATGTTGCCTGATGCGTATGTTCTTCCTATAGTCATGATGGCTCATGGCCCAGCCCATATTAGTGTTAAGGGCATTTGAAAGTTGTTAGACACTGTATGTCAGAATGACAATATTCCGAAGACAGCTACACATTTTGTGAAGAACTGCATGGTGTGTATGGTGCACTATCCTGGAAAGGGCACCCCTACACCGCCTGGTAATTTCACACCACCCACTTTTTCTTTTGAAGTCCTTGCAATAGACTACATTGAGTTAGAATGATGAAATAATATGAAGTATGTTTTGGTGGTCATCTGTGCATTTAGCAAATGGGTTGAGGCTTATCCCCCTAAAGACAATACAGCCATTATGACGGCAAAGGTACTCCTGAAGGAGTTCTTTCCTGGTTTCTGTTTTCCCCGTTTGATCTGGAGTGATAACAGAAGTCATTTTAATACAAAAGTGATTACATTGATTTGTGTTGGTTTACACATAAAACAAAAGTTCCATGCTGCCAATCACCCACAGTCAGCAGGTTTGGTTGAGAAGTGCAATGGTACTCTCAAGCTCAAACTGGCAAATATTCAGGAGACCACAGGGTTAAAGTGGCCAGATGCTTTACCGTTAGATTTTTTTTTTTTAAATAACAACAGCACATTCTTGAGCAGGATTGTCAACGTATGAGGTCGTGTTTGGATGCCCGGCAAATGTCTGGATTGTCCCACGACCTCGGAGGGATTCTGATATGGAGTATCCATTATTGATTGACTATCTTGGCTAGTTAACCGAAAGTTTACATTCTATTCACCAACAGGTCAGGGATTCCCTGCTCCCTATGCCAGAGGGACCCGGCCATGAGATTCAGCCTGGTGACTTCATTACTAATTTGGAATTTTCAGCAGAAGAAAAGTTTGGAGCCGCGTTGGAGGGGGCTGGAGCAGGTCATGCTAGCAACTTGTACCACAGTGAAAGTCACTGGCCGTAAGAACTGGATTCATGCGACTCATTGTTGCAGGATTCCTTTGCCCCTGCCCTATGCCCAGTGGTGGTAGGATGGAATAGGGGACTCTGAGTGTGCGCCAGTGCCTCGGTCTGTCCCCTTCAGCATTGCCAAACTGACCTGGATGCAAACGGAAAAGGAAAAGGAAAATTTGCTGAATGCAGCAGCTCCTTTGGAAATACGAGCTCCACCGCCGGTGCTCAAGAGTGCTAACATTTTTGATGGACAATAGGAGCCTGTACCAGTGAGGCTCTGACAGACACTGGGAACTCGCATATTTCTCTTGCTTGCATTTTGCCCCCCCCCCCATTTCATCATTTGGTATGCATCCCTTTGGTAGAATGGTTGCTGAGGAAGAGTAGTCAGTGTTTCTTGCTGCCCAGCGCAATGCTGTGTGGACTCGTCATCGAAAGTTAACATGTATTACCCTTGTGATTTTGTTGTTGATCATGTTGTGTGGTGTATCATGGGTTCTGAAAAATAATTGAAGTGTACCTTTACATGGTAAGCATAACGTTGTTCCCAAAGTTCAAAAGAAAAGGACAACCCCAAGCAATGTATTTCTAGATACACACAAGAGGTTCTTTGGAGAAGGGACTACTTTTACCCCAGTAAATCTGTCACTAGTCTATGGACAGAATATCCATTGGCAATTGGCAATTATCCCCATACTCGGCCCCTTGACTTATGGGTTATCCAGGGTGTGATAACAACACTAATTGTGATCGTTTCAATATGGAAAAACAGAATTTAACTCTGGTGGGTTACCAGTATAAGGAGTTGACAGTTCCCCAAGAAGTAGGTTAGTACCCTGCTTATTGTCCAATTGTCAATTGTGTTGACCTCATATTGTATGTACATTTGGTGGAACTGCTATGGCCAGGGGTGAGAGAGCTAGAGAATATTTTGGATGTAAGCTAGTAATATTTTCTAACTCCACAGTAGCAGGTTTGCGTGACATCACCACCCAATTGGAAAGTATGCAAATATATTCTGAGCAGACTAGATATGCAGTTGATTTCATCTTAGCTAAGATTGGTGGTTTTGTGCCCAGTAGTAGGAGACCAGTGTGCAGTTGGGATCACAAATATGGAAAATAATCTCACCAAACCCATTTTAGACACCCTGGAAAATGTTAAAGGAACGGAAAGTGGGAACTAGAGTTGGTCTCTTTTTGGCAGCTGGGTTTGGATCCTTGAAAAGGTGATTTATTTCTTTGTGATTTTGGTCTCTTGCTGCGTTCTGGTTCAATGCCTTCCCTTCTATTGTTCTTATTGCGCCACTCTTCTCACTCTTAAGAGGAAAATATCCATCCATGAAACTAATGCACCAATTATTGTCCAGAAGGAAATTGATTACCTCATTCAGATAGATGAGGGCATCTTCGAGACTTCTTCCCTCCTTTCGGTCTCTCTTCCTGATGCTGAAAGTATGGAGTGTTCCTAAAAAGGTCACCTATGATCTTATTGATGTATATCTTCTTTGTTATTATTAGAAAATGTTTAGCTCATGCTAAAAGGAGGATTTGTTAGAATAGAAAAATACATGTTTGCGCATTGTTCTATGTATGTTAACATTCGCTGCGCCATTTTTTATGCCGGTGACAATGTGTGTTATAATCAAAACTTATACTCCGCTATTTCCGAGAAAAAGCCTCTGTTAGGTTATGTTTCTCCAAGGCCAAGTTTTGCTTCACTAAAGAATACACTGTTCTTATTAGTGTATACCTTTCCCTCTAGATAGAGGCCTTCTCCCACTTGTCTAGTGGTGGGCATCGGCAAAACAACCTTGAATAGTAGATAGTGTGTGTCTGACATTAGAATCGAAAGTTAATTTTTTGTACTTCACTGTTTTGCTGCATCTGCTTGGAAATTTCCATTGTGTGCGTGCCTTCATTGGTTTTGAAATGCACATAAGTATCTTTATGCTTGCTGATGTCAGTCCCTCTGCAGCACTCCTAAGCGACTGGGCAGACTGGGCTCCACTCTGAGTGTACCTGAATAAACAGATATTGGTTTGTATTCCCTACTGTCTGACTGACTCTTCATTTGGTATGGAAGGCTGAGAGGTGGTTGTGAGTGACCTGAGTGACCCTAATTGGGCCACTTCCTGCACAACCAACCTTTAGTATATTGGTTGACTGGTCCCCACCAGCCAGCCCCCACCACACAGGTTTCTGCCCTCATGGGGTGAGTCAATATGAAACAATGGGGTGACCCAGTTAAGTGCAGAACCTGGGGATTAGTACATTAAGTGAACAGTGGTTCTGACACCAAAAATGCTTTAGAAAGCGAAACACGTTTTTTTGGTATCCCTCTATTAAGATGAGATTTTCATTTAATGATAAACATAGGAGCAAGTCCAAACTAAAGAAACTCTACCAGAAACTACTCATACAATTCTGAATATGTTTAGGATTTCTATGACAAAATCATAAAACATTTGTATACACACAGATATAGAGTGTACAACTACATTTATTAATGAATAAGAGATGTGAAGTGAAAACAAAAATGTATTTACATATATATCACAGCACAATTTAGACATAACCAATAAACATATATCAAAAAAATACATTTAGACACCGCGTGAGATACATGAAAAGTGTGATTCAACATGACCAGGAATGAATCCTCTTATTCTCTATTGGTCTAGTTGATCAATGACACTTGTAAGTATGCATCGACGTTTCAACCCCTGGGGATTAGTGTGATTGTGAAATCATCTGCTCGGGGTCTTCCTCAGGACTAACTGTAATGTTGCCTGAGTAAGAAAAAAATAGACTACTTAGATAGGGTATTGGGTTTGGACAGTATAATTATGTGTCGAGAGACCACGTGTCTCTGCTCACCTTTAGACTGTGTTCCACTTGGATACCAAAGTAATGAATAATATATGCAGCATGGCAGCTTGAATATAGGAGGAGGTTGACCTGTCAAAAATAAATTATGATGACCGTAAACGCCAGTGTTCAATAAGCAAAATCATAAGAAAATATACGGTCTATGGCAGGCCCTTGCACGGACTGTACCTTGATTCGAAAAGATTTCCTCTTGTCTGGTAGTTGATTTAGAAGTGAATGGCACAGCGTGCTTTCATAATCTAATATATACAAGTGAATGATGTCCTAATAATTCCAGCAATAATCAAAAGATTAAAATAAAACAGGTACTGTTGGGCTAGTTAAATACACTATCACCGGCGTCATGTGCTCTGGGTCATCTGTTATTTGCAAAGGATCACTTATAAGCAATGTCTGTCGGGGCAGTCCGCCTCCATATAGTACTTCCATGAAGGTCAGGATACCAAATGATGCCTTTGGACCTTTATAAAAACAAAAGTACCATTGTAAGGCCTTAAAGGTTCAATACCGTCTAATTAGGAAAACTGTGAAGCGCGTATTCGCAAATGTCTTTCCTGTAACATTCAGTGCTGTAGATTGCACTCGGGGAAGCTGCCTCCAGAAATAAATTTCCTAACAAAGCGTCAGCATGTAGCCGGCGTCCTCGTGGAAAACAGAGGCACGTTCAGTTTGAGATACGTGTAGGCCATGACAGCCTTCTAGTGGGGTATGGCTGTAAATTCATAACCCCGAGTAAAACTCTGGGGAGCCATAGAAAACTCCGGTATTAACTGAAGGGTCACGTGCAAGTATATACAAGAAAATATATACAAAAATGCTCCTCGTTGTTCTCCACAGTTGTTAAGGAGAAAGTAAAAAAGATTAAATTGTATTCTGCATTTGGCAAAACCTTGCATGTAATATCAAGGCCTTTGAGTTATCCAATTACAACTAAATGTAGGGTGTGATGAATAGTTGTATTAGAATATCATTGGCACAATCACTGATTAAACAAATACACAAAATATCCTATTTAGACTAGGTGGGTATTGAGAACCCATAAATACGGTACATTTTGTATACAAAATTTGCATATTCAAATTCCAGTTACATCATGTAATAATGGTTTTAGCAAAAACCCATAGATACATTATATGTTCTGCACACAGTATACAAGTTCAATTTACATCCTATGTTACAGCACTATGTGTTAAAGGAGCCATGTTATATATGTATTACCTAGGTCATACTGAGGAGAGAAATTTGTCTGGAACTTTCCTCGTTCAGGCCCCCATTAACTGAGTCCAGGAAATTAATCCATTTACATTCGCGAATAGTCAGGATTCTGGACGCTGATGGGCTCTTGTTGTCGACCTGCACGGCAACAATATGACACTTACTTAAGAGTAATAGTCATGTAGGGAAATACACATAACTTTACTTTCACTTGCTTGGAATATTTAAGTCTCTTCAGCTTTCTTACCTGCGAACTCAAGTAAGCATGACGAGCGTCCTAATAGTTCTTGTGATGGATGAGCTGTCCAGTAGAATGGTTCTTTTAGGGGAAGACGAAACACGCATACTCTGAAAAAAGGATTCTATCTTTTCTTATCATTCAGAAACTCTTCTTGTCTTTTAAGAACAAATATTACATTAAATACGTTCTTGGTTGTCTTGTTGTAAGACTGAGCCACATCCGGGCACAATAGGTCTCCCTGGCAGCTTGTCCCTGTTTTTATGCACTTTAGGGAGTGTGTAAATGGTGGAGATATGGGGCTCCTTTTGGTTGAGGTACCCATATTCTAGTTGGCCATGATATCCTTCTTCCAACCCTTGCGTAGTAAGTCTATGTATGAGTTTTGATACTTCCTTGGTGGGGTCTCCCATGATATTCTGGTAGTTTTCAGCTACTTGTAGTTGTGTCTGGATCTCAGCTTTATAATCCTCTCTGTCCTGAACCACAATGGAGCCCATCTTGTCAGCTGGTTTCACAACTAACTCAATATTGTTTTTAATGATTCCAAACTCATTCTCTCATCTTTGCTAATATTGTTCTTGCTATATTTTTTGCTATCAAACAGTTTGAGTACATCTTGTAGAACCACCTGCAGAAAAGCCAGGATTTTTTTTGACATTAAATAAGTTGATGGTGAGAATGTAGAAGGTGTCCACAAAGGAGTGGCTGGACATCTTTTTTTCACAAACAGGACTTGAATGTTTGTAGAAGAAGTGCTGTAAGCGTATCTTCCTGAAGAAATGGTACAGGTCTATCTTGGTACTGAAACTACTACTGGGAGCAGTGGGTACATAACTGTAACCTTTGGATAGAACAGGTACTTCCGTTGAGGTTAGGGTATGGTTGGATAGATTAATGACAGGGTTTGTGTGATCCTCATTGTTACAGATGGGGCCTATAGGAGGATCATGAAAACTAGTAGAAGTCCACGGGTCTAACAGGTCCATGTAGCCTTACAAAATCGCAATGTCTGTGAGATCATTGCGATTTTATAAGGCTACCTGGGCCTGTTAGACCCGTGGACTTCTGCTAGTGTTCATTATGCTATACATGGGAAATTGGTCCACGCTTGGTTTTTAAATGTTCCCTTAGACCCTCCTCTTCCATTAGTTTGTTCCTATAGGAGGATCGACAATTACATGAGTATTGGCAGAGTCATCTACCAATGTTAAGTTTGTTGTCTGGTTTGTATTTCTCTGTGAGTTTGTAGGGAAAATTTCACTGCTCTCCTGCCCCTCCCTCTGCCTTTGTTCCATCCCCTGTTCTGTCCTCAGTCCTCTGACGAACCTTGAGTTGCCCCCCACCCCATGTGTTGTCCATCTGGCGTCTCCTAACATAGGACCGGAAGTCAGTTCAGGATATGTGGTTCTCTGGTGGTTGGATCCCTGATACCTTGGGCCTGGGTGTGATTGTTGTCTACTACAGGAGGGATCACTGTTATCGTAATCACTGTCAGGACCACTAGAATAGGAAGAGTCTGAAAAAGTTTTGTATTTCCAGCTCCCTTGCCTACCTCTTTTCACGTAGTGGCCCTGGGTGTCTTATTGGTAATATTCGTCTGTGGTGTAAGGATAGGTAACTTTCTTGTCGTAAGTTCTTAAATCGTTGGCTAGTTTATCCAGTTTCCTATTTGGTGTGGTCGTATTAAACTCTGCAATGGTCCTGTCTAATCTTTCTGGGGCTTCTTTTGCATTTCTAAGTGCCCTGTCATCTACAATCTCTTTCCTTAGATCTTCAATTTCCTTAGTCGATTTTTTAAATATACTGCAGTGCAGTTTCTCATGGGGTGAGAGCATTTGTGCTCTTGGAGGTCGGAAACAAAGCCTGCTCTGGGTGGAGGTGCTTTACATTTCCCCCAATCAGTAACAGCAACACCTTGGATGTGAAGCTCAAGGGCTCTAACCTTGTGATGTGCTGATTTGGGTAGCTCCAACTAGTGGAGATGCCCCCTGCTCAAGCCCCACTTTTGGTGGCACGACAGGCAGGAAAATTTGTAAGCAAAGTAAGAGTGTCAACCTTTGCCTGTAACACCCCTAGGGTATCCAGGAGATGAGGTGAACCCTGATCTTAAGAACATCTCCATCTTGAATTGGAGAATTATACCTAATAGGAACAGGGATGTGTCCCTCTCCCCAAAGGGAAGGGGCCTTCAAAAGGTGTAGTCACCCCAGGGAACAGTCTCCATTGGCTACTACCCACAACCTCAGTAACACCTTCAAATTCATTGTATAAGGGCTTTCACTGGCTGTGTTCCTCAGATTTGGTGACCTATTAATCAAAAGGACCGAAGAGCCGTGCAACAGTGGAAAAGAAGATAATGACTGACTTAGATTTAGGACTACTAAATTGAGAAAAATCCTAATTTTAAGACTTTCGGTATTCACAGAAGGCATTTAGGAGTCCTAAAGTTAGGAGTCCTAACTATACTACTACTAAACTGAGAAAAATCCTAATTTTAAGACTTTCGGTATTCACAGAAGGCATTTAGGAGTCCTAAAGTTAGGACTCCTAACTTTTGTGAATACCGAAATGAGTAAGTGCCTTCTGTGAATACCAAAATGAGTAAGTGCCTTCTGTGAATACCAAAATGGTAGTAAGTTTAGGATTTTGTCTTAAGTTAGTTCTGTGAATCGGGCCCAGTGTATCTTTTTC
The DNA here is from genome assembly GCF_964204655.1 of Triturus cristatus. Lineage (NCBI taxonomy): Eukaryota > Metazoa > Chordata > Amphibia > Caudata > Salamandridae > Triturus > Triturus cristatus. The sequence continues at coordinate 849,650,586 of NC_140588.1, read as the reverse complement.
TGTACTGAAAAGCATTTCATGCACATGCAAAGTAGTGCCTGTCATTTGAAAGTATTGCATAAAAATCTACTTACCTGTAACTGAGATCAACTTGGTTCTTAGAAATAAAAGTAACTCAAGTAATGTTTTTTTTACAAACATTGAGTGTGTGTTCCTGCCTTGTATGAGTATATAGTAAACATGGGTGGAATTTGAGGAACTCCGAGAGGCGGTGAAAAAACTCTGCCGCACTATGCAGAGTTCCTCGAGCAGGCGGAGTTGCTTGTCCTGCCGGTTATCGTGATGTTTCTGCATTACTGCAACGAGGATAGCCTGTTTAGGGGGAAAAATCACACAAACTACACCACGTGGTCGTGCATGGGCACGGCCATCTTGTTTTCTTCTTTGTTATGGTGCTGGGAACTACTATTTAATCCTCTCTAAATCTTTTCAATCCTTCTTTCCTAAAACATTTTTTCTGATCTTTCTTATGTATTATCTTTCACTTGGTCTAAAGTGTATATGTTGCATATTATTCTACTTTTGGTGTGTTTTTTGTGAGTTCTGTACTGTTTTTCTCTCTTCTTCCATCCTAATTTATTTGACTTTCTTCCTTCTTCTTTGTTATTTTTTTCACACTTTCTACATTATATTTTCCACCCCCCAGCATCATGGTTGCGATCCATGCAGCGAAAAAGGCGGCAAAAACGAGCCACCTTCCTTGCGGATGGAGGCGCATGGAAGGGGTGCAGCCCCTGGCCTCGCTTTCAGAGGTGGAGGTGGCGGTATTGATTTTATTTTGTACAGCACCATCCCCCCTCCACCCTGGCAGCAGGCAGCAGGCCTGGGTCTGAGTACGGTCTCCGGGAGCGCCAGCAGATCTGGGCGAGGGTGCACCAGGCAGTGTATCACTGCTCTGGGGTCCGGCGCAACCACAATCAGCTGACGCACTGGTGGTCCAACACCCTAGATAAAGAGCAGGACCTGCTGAACCTGCTAGGGGTTGAGGTTGTGAGTAGCTAATTATTAATATTATTATTACTTGTGTGCTCTATGTTATTGCTAATAATTTGTTTTCCAAATAACAAGTATGCTGCTAACATGCAGGTAAATTACATTTACAAATCTTATACTAAGTGATTGTTATTCTAGACATGTGCTCTGCGCTATCTAATCGTACTTGTTTGTGACTCAGTGTTCACTTCAGCTGAATATGTAAGAAATTAAGTAGTGCAGACTAGAGAGAAAGTCCTTTCCTTTGTCCTGTCAATAAGATAGTAGTAGTTAGTATTAGTAATTTAGCGGTGCACCTCCTCTCACTTGAGTTCTTAGAACCTTTTTATAGCTCGTACAGTGACAAGCAACCAACCAATTCGGTGTATGCATGCGTCCATCTATGCATTTAAAGACAAAATGCAAAAAAACAATGCAAGGTGACAGACTTAGTGTGTAGCACTATCGCTATATCTGTGCTGCTGTATAAGGGTGGTCGTGCACAATTCTCCGGCAGTTGTCACCTTTTGATGCCACTGGTTACAGATTCCCAAAGTCCTTAGAGCAATAGGAGTTTCACCGAACACTAAAACAAGTAGTCCTTTGTTATTTGTTTTTATCTCTTCCTTTATTTCACAATAGGTCATATAAACAGCCAGCGTGTTTCGTTCCCCAAAGATAGAACCTTTTGGAACTTCATCAGGGCTGTAACACATAACATACAACATGTATAAGCAACAAGAAAATAACAGTGACTGACGGACAAAACTTTAACAATAATAACACACATTGAAAAGACTAAACTATAATCTTAACATACACAAAACATTATAATTTGACAGTTTCTCTTTTATAGTTACATAGAAAATATGCACATTTTGTATGATAACACCACCAACAGAGACAGAGGGCTAACACCTTATGGCCAATTAATAAATGGTTTTAGGATTAAACCAAAAATACCCACAGGGTAGAAACGGAAGATCAAAGATCTAACACCAGATATAATAATTTATGATAGATTTTAGACCAAGAAAATAGAAAAAGAAAATGGGATAGAAAGAGAAAATAGGATAGAGAGAGAAAGGGGAAGCAAGAAAGTTCCAGAGCGTTAGAGTGTGATAAATAAACTACATTGTGGGTACCATATAATAATACTGGTACTCGTGAGTTCCTCACTTCAATTTACCAAGTGCAAAGATTCAAATCTGATGAAAAAGTCATTTAAAAATTTTCCAAATTTAGAAGGGCTCCAAAATCAATATCACAATGATTGGAACCTAAAACAGAAGATGTAAATTCATTACGAGTCCTTTAAGTCTAACTATATTAAGAAAAAGGGGGGAGTAACGACGTATCTTTAATTTTTAATTTTTAATGATCTCACCTATTAAATAATAATAATATTCGAACACCACACAATAATCCTTATCATAGTTTTGGGATATAGAAGTAGCCACCTAAACGTGGAAAGGAAATAAATTATATTAAGTTCTTCAAACACAAATACCCCAACATTTGTGTTTTATGATCAAATCATGAACCTGAATCAAGGACTTATTATGACGAAAGGGTGGTTGTCCTAAAAATTGAAAATAACTGCAAGGAAAAATGCTTTCCATGCCGATAACAAACAATATATTAACCAACATGTTGGTCATTGAACAATGAGAAAGGAGCGACATTAAGGTTTTCAAAGTCATAAATTCTCACCTCTTATCTGGATGATAAATATTAATTCAAAAATTAATAGCACCGACTCAGACACAATAGTCCGTACAGAAAAGACAGTCTCAAGAGAAGTAAAATATCAACCACCTAAATAGGGGAAAGAAATTTCAGTTTAAAAATAGGGTTACCGCCGCAAAGGCCATGACATACATTTATCTGAAACATCCTGGGTCGTGTCTCTTAGATCAAGCTAAGGACACTCACTCTAAACAAGAATATAAGTGACGCAGCCGTATCAGTACATAACAGATCCATTGGTTTAAGCCTTATTGAACAGTCCAATTGCGAGCCAACATCTAGATAACACCTATGCCATAGTATTTTGACTTAATTCATTTCTATAAAACAAAAATAGTTTACGTTACAGGTAAGCTTCATGAGGAGTGTAACAAGAAAAGAAGACTCAGAGGCGGAGAAAAAAACAAGAGGGGGCTCAGAATTTCACTTTTGACACCAGTCCAACACAAACACAAACACACACACACACACACAGCATTTCACAAACACACATCTCTCTATTTCAAATAACTGAGTAGTACTAGGCATCATACTCTTGGTTTATCTTTGAACTGAAGTCGGTACTCAATAACTTACTGCTTCTTGCTGTTGATGATGTAGTCCTGCAGCTCCAATTTCCACCCTGAGTTCTTCCATGATACTCCTCCAGTGCTGAGTGTCTCAGAGTAACCCTGTACCAGATCAGTCATCATCATCATCATGAATCGCAAGGACCGGAGCAAGATAGATGTGGAGTGTATTGCAATGCTGTTAAAGAACAAGTAGAGAGTGAAACAGAATTGCAGTATTTTGCATATGTTTTTGTTTGATAAGTAAAGTGACTGTTCTGGTGTCAGTAGAAACAGAAAAATGGAGAACACCCCTGCTATTAATTAAATCTGGTGTGAAAGAGCTGATTATCACATACAGGGAAATAAATAGGCGCCCATCACCCAAGCCCCTCACAATGCAGATCAATAATCATCTCAAGAAAATTCCAATATTACAGTTCAACACAAACCCTCCCTGAATACCTGCCACCACAAGAATCATTAATCAACTTAAATCATCACTCATGCAATAAGTCATTCACCGTTGCAATAGTTGAAGTTACCTCATTCAATCCAAGGCAAGCATGGGTAGTTCAGGTATTGGGTATTCAATCATCTTTGAAGCAGGCAACACATTGGAATTTAGTATTGGCAGGCAGTGCTAAGTACTAAGTAATGCAAAAAAGGGATAGACATTAGGCAATAGGCATGCGAGGACGGTAGGCATTGTCATCAATGTCATGAAGGAATTGTGGAGGTTTCCAATGCACACTGGTCTAACTGCAACCCAGCAATATATTTGTGCCTAGTAAAAAAAATGTGTTGCAGCATAAATCTGACACAAAAATAATAATGTTCCTCTATCTAATTCTTTTAAATGTTTTTTTAAAAAAAAAGAACTATGTTCAGCGAGAATATTTTAAAAGTTCTATGGGGGCACTGGCATACTTAGTCCGGGAAGTAGAATTCATCTTCAAACTCAGGCGGTTCTCCCAGAAGTTGGTTAGCTAACACATTTGATTCAATCTTGGACCAATCACTCGCTTCTTCCTCCTGTGCTGCTGTTTCAGGAATGATGTTATTGTGTGGTATAAAATGTTGGTTCATTTTAATCATACTCAATCTCTCAACATTTTGAGGTAAGAGACTGGTCCTACTCACTACTCACTGTGACAAGTGCACCAGCCGCACTGAATACACGTTCAGCAGACACACTGGCGACAGGACAAGTCAGATTCTTTATTGCCATCCTGCTGAGCTCTGGGCAATAGTGCATCTTCCCATACTACTACATCAATCGATTATGATCCACATACACCTCTTTTGGATCATCCAGACACTCCGGGAACATCCTTTGGGTGGTTATTGGTACTGTCACTCGCTTTACCTGTTTTGCTCTCGCCTCTGCATTGGACTTGAGCCCTGCTAATTGAAAACAATATAATGCAGAGGTTGGGTCTGGTCCTTCTTTTGCTGTTGTTACTGGTGGTCTGGTTAATGGTGTTGTTTGCTGCCGTGAGACAATACTGCCTTCTCTGGAAGTTGAAGGCAGCACCCTGGAACTGCAGGGTGGGACTCAAAGTTTCAGCTGTTCTTCTTCCAAGTCTCCAGCTTGCTCTACAATCTACCTCTTGTATTTTAAACCATCCCCTCCAGAAAAATGGATGAAAGTGTGCAGAATGTATTTTGTACCGTGGATCAAGTAGTGTGGCACATATGTACTTTTTGGACTCAGTGATGTCATGTTGCAACCTTATATTAGAAGCCAAGCGCAGTAATAAACTGTTACCCAAACATGTGCTTCTGTGTTTTCATTCACACCTGCAGGGGCAAACCTTTCTGATGGCTTCTTTACCTGATCTTGTTGGAGATTCAGCAATGGGAAAGCTTGGGCAATTGTACTGTCCTCCTTGAAAACTTCCCATGTGAACACCTCAAAATGGAGTAGCATCTGTGTCAGGCGTTTGACTAGACCCCATTTGTACGCATCCATGATCATAGCTTTCCCAACTGCATCCCCTCCTCTTTGAATGACACAGTCATCGATCTGTTTGTACTGCTCAAACAGACGTTGCAGCATGTAAAAGGTGAAGCTCCAATGTGTTGTCACCTCCTGTATCAGGGCTTTAACGGGTGCTCTATTATTATGCTGAATAATCTGCAGCTGCTATCCGGCTTTAAAGGAATGGTTGAAATGGGTGCAGATTCTTCTGCAGGTGGTCAGTATGTTGCTGACTAGGTCTTCTTTGATGAGGAAGTATTGTACCACCAGGTTGATGCAATGGTCTAAACACAGGACCTTGAAATAGCGTCCATCTTAAATAGCCTTGACTATGTTACTGCCATTGTTCGTGGCAACAAATCCAATTCTAATGCCTCTGGTGCCCCTGCAAAAGAGATCCAATGTACAGTGATGCACATGTAATCAGTCGCCTGATAACTGGTCCACATGTCTGTCATCGGGTGGATGGTGTGAACAACACCTTGATGCAAAGCTTGTCCAACCAACTGTAGAACATCGTGATGCAGCATTGGAACAGCCACTCTGGCAAAAAAGTTCCTACTTTGTATCTACCATTTTGGGCAGATTGTTGCTACAAATTCTAAAAATCCCACTCCTTCCACAAATGAAAAAGGGAGGAGGTACAGCGCTAACATTTTTGCCAGCTTCCCATTGTACAAACGTGTGGTTGGGTGGTTTTGTTCATAGGGCACTTCCTGTCTAAACATGCCCGTAATAGTAGCTTGGATTTTGTTTTTGTTTTTTTGGGCACTGTCACAGGCATCTTTTGTGATGTAGATGCTTGTGGTAGACTCAATGTGCATTGTGGTGGTTGGCCAGTCACTTTTTGTGCGGTATCGCCATCATCTCACTCTGATTCTTCTTGTGCCATTGTGAAGTAGCTGAGGTGGGTGATTTTTCTGGTGCACTGCTGGGGGCAGGGCTGCTCTGTGTGAAGATGTCACCCTCTTCTTCCTTGTCATCTTCACCTTCTGCCATGATTGAACTTGTAGCTGATGTTCACCGGCTCTCCCCACCACCACCACTATGTTCAGCAATTGTTTTAAGGTTCTCCTCCCACGTGATTGTGTGGTGATTTTTCATATGGGTCATCTGGCATCCAGATCCATAATGTGTACCAGGCTTACCTCGACGAACATTTGTCTGCTAAATGGCAGATACCGCAATGTGCTCCCCCTCTTTGCTAGCTGTGAAAAAGTCTCTGGAGGAGTAATTTTTTTACCAGGCCACTGCCAATGCCTGAAGACGAACTGGAGGTAGGTGAGCATGTCATCAATTGCCTCTCTACTTCTCCTGAGGCAGGGGTTGGTACAGGTCTCAGCTGGTAGTAGTGTTAAATGTACCAAATGCCTCGGAGGTGGTTGAATAGCAATGTCAGATTCCTCTGTGTCACCTTCCACTATGACTACCTTGTGATTGTCATCCTCCTCTTCATTACCATCCATATGTCTAAGTCTTTCTGGAACTTTACTTTTTCCTTGCCTCTCCTTTTGTCTCCTGGTCTCTGTCGAGATGCACTCCATGTCCCCATATTCATCATCAGAAGTGGTGCTTGGAGAAGATGGTGAGGTAGTACCCATCCTTTTCCTTGCTGGAGATGTGGATTAGGCCTGGGCCAAAATTCCGTTCCGTTCGCGGAAATTGCGATAATTTGGCATTTTTGCGTTCCGCGGAAAGTGCGAAAATGTCAAAATTTCCGCACACCGCAGCTTAGCGATAATTTGTTTCTCGCTTGCGCTGTAAAATAATACATTCTTGCGTGCGCGCGATCGCCTTACCTGAATCCCCGCGATCGCCGACAAGTTTTCCCGATCCGGTCGCGTTCTCCACGAGATGTAACGTCATGCGTCGCGCGATCACGTCTTTCTTCTCGCGAACATGCACCGCGAGACAAGTGAAAACAAGATGGCCGCGCCCGCGAGCAACCGCATGGGTAAGTTGGCGAGCCGCGACCACGCAGAAAATACCGCAAACGGGCGGGAAAAAAACTTCCGCATCTTTGCGATATTTCTGCGTGTTTGTGGAGATTTTTTACATTTTCGCGATAATTTGCGAAAGTGAATTTTGCAAATTCCGCCCAACCCTAATGTGGATGCCAATGATTCTAAAAGAGGTGGTTCACCTTCTTGCTCTGAAGAAAGCTCAACCTCCTGTTTTGCTCCAACATCAGACAAATCCATTGCTGGCTGTGGCTCCTGTCCACTTTGCTGTGTTTGCTGAAAAGATTGTGTACTCCTTTATGAAAGGGACACATCCAATTCAACAACGTTACTCATTGGTGTTGACATGATTGCAGTGGCTGCCTCTCTTACAGACATGGTCTTGTGCTTAAGTTGGGGAGGTGGTGCTGTTGTTGAAGGAGTGCTGCTCTCAGCTTTCTTGATGGAGGACGGTGCGGCAGGCACAACCTTCCTGAAAAGTTTGAGGTCAGCATACCAGTGGTGGAAAGCCACTTCTACTGCTCCCCACTAGCCACTTTTTGGTAGCACCTTTCTTTGTCGCCATCTTGAAGCTGTCAGTTGGCAGTGGCACTTAGCTTCACAACAAGCTGAAGAGATGACCGTGTTGCATAGTCAGTCACTCGTCATGTTGTGCAGATGCCTTCTGTCTGACAGTACAATGGGTGATGATGTCTCTTCTCTTGTGAGCCTAAAAGCAAATAAGCAAGAAAAACATCAGTGAATTTTGGCATTGTTGCAGTTCAAGTAGTAGTTCAAACCAACAAGATAACTTAGAATGGTTACTTAAGTTATTATAAATAACTAACAACAGTATACAGTGTTCATTCGTGAAACGGAAAACTACACCAACATAAACTTTCATATTGACTGTACACTCAGGAAGGATTAGAAGGAGCAACAGCAACAACAAAACATTACAGCTGTATCTTTATGTGCAAGGAATTACGTTGGATGTGGCATGCATAGAGTTGCAGCTGACAAATGCATTAAGAATCGAATAATCCTTCCACAATGATTGCTATTGTGCACCTACATCAGACATGGGGTTGATTCATTAATTCCAGATGTTATGAAAGTGGTTAAGAAAATCTAAGAATAAAAGTTTAAAAAAATTACATCAACCCCCCAAAAAAGAGTAACATTGAAAAAAATCAAAATTGAAAAAAATATAAATAAGTGACATTATCCTCAAGCATATCATTAATTTGTATTTATTAAACTGCTATCTCATTGCTCAACTATACATGCAAACATTTGCGCAAAGGGCCACACAGGCCGAACACATAATATGTCTGCCTGCCATTGCCACATAGTCATCAACAAAAGCAACACAGAGCTAAAAGGCATTGGGAACTAAGAGAAGGCATGAAGGTCTATGGCATTGGTCACAACAACATCAAGCAGGGGGCCTGGAAAAAAAAGAACACATGCAGGCCTAGGGTGGAAACCGATTGTACAAAAAGGCCTTTAACCAAATGGCATAATGATTCTTGAAGAACAAGGTAAACAGTGGCCTATGCCAAACACACATACACACACAGTGGCCAGACAAAAGAGGCATGGTAACACAGATAACACAGCATTAATTCAGCAATCCCGAAAACGAAAATTAACAGGACTTAAAATGTTCACAACAACACACATCCTCCAAAGGAATTACCCCACCTAAACACAGTTTGCAGGGGGAAAAACGTGAAAAACCACTAAAAAAAACACATTTCATATTTTAATCCAATGCCATCCATGGCCTAAATGATGTTTCAATTCTACAGACACCACAGCAACAGTTATTTCATGCATCCATGAATGGTACATGGCCTAGTGGCAGATTATGCCACTTAGTGAATTAAATCAATCAATATTGCAAATGTATTTAAAAAAACATGGAGAAGAAAATGTACTGAACTTTGCAACATGTTTCCTTTACATAAGAAGATACATTTCATGCACAAAAAAACTAGGGCCCTACTAAAACTGAAAAACCCAGTCAAACAAACATCACCCATATGCACCAGTTTTTCAACTTACCTGTGATATCTAAAAAACAAAGTCCTTGAATCCAATGGCAAATATTCAGCAGACAACTAGAGTGATCCTTCCAGCTCCAAATCCCAAAGAAAAGTGACCAGGAGAGGGACAAAGCACTGGGAGCACCCTGTTGGACAGGAACAGGAATTTGGAGTCTCGCGGGCACTACCTTCTGGTTTGAAAAAAAAGTTTGAGAAGAAAATCTCCTCAAAAGGCCTCTCAGCTGCATTCCCAAGCAGAAAAGCTGCTTGACTGCTCCATTTGCAATCGCGATCAGTCCTACGAATGTTATATTGATGACATCACATCCGGAAGCCATGCACGTGAGTGTGAAGTCTTGCGGGAGCTCCAAAGCGGTGTGAGAAAACTTGCCCGAGCGCTCGCAAGCAGCCTAAGAGTCTTGGCACTCGTGGTTGAGTGCCAAAAAAAAACTTGAGAGTGCAAATGGAAAAAAAACTCTGCTTCGCTCCCAAATGACGGAAATTTTGGAATTCAGCATTCTTCCACAGAGCACGGAGTACCCAAATTTGCAATATCTGCGAGCAGAGCAGAGTTTATCGCTTCAGGTTAATAAAATCCCCTAAAATCATTACCAGCTGTGTTGGATTTGCTGTATAAATAAGCTCCAAATCTTCTTCTAACAGTCCCAACTGTGCTTGATAACCTACTATAGACCCTGGCTGTATGCATATATTGGCCGCAATTATTGGTTTATTATCGGGACGCTCTTTTTAGCCCTGGTGCGAGAGCCCTTTTTCCAAGCCTGCCGTGAGGGGAACGGCTTGTCTTCCGGGATTACCTGCCTGACTCTCCTACTGCTGAAACCTTCGCTACCAACGCCGTGAGGGAAACGACTTTTGCAAACCACAAATCCAAGTGTACCTGGTAATGGGTGCGCACTGCCTACGTCACTGCTGCGACCGGGCAGCATTTAAGCCTCTTGAGCGCCCCGCGGCGCGGGACGCTCTTTTTAGCCCTGGTGCGAGAGCCCTTTTTCTAAGCCTGCCGTGAGGGGAACGGCTTGTCTGCCGGGATTACCTGCCTGACTCTCCTACTGCTGAAACCTTCGCTATCAACGCCGTGAGGGAAACGGCTTTTGCAAACCATAAATCCCAGTGTACCTGGTACTGGGTGCGCACTGCCTACGTCACTGCTGCGACCGGGCAGCATTTAAGCCTCTTGAGCGCCACGCGGCGCGGGACGTGCCCGGGCAAAGCCGGGGCCAAGGGCGGGCCCGTCCTTGCCCGTTGGGGTCCGGAGGAGGCTGGGCTGGGCAATCCCCTTAACATCTGTTGCTGGTTTTGCGAACCGTAAGTGTTGTGGTATGGACGTTTGGACCTGATATTTGCCTATATGTCCCTGTTGGTTATTGGACTATATGTAGTATATTAACCCTTCACGCCTGTTACCTGCTCATATTGTTCTTTACTGGATTTGTGCTAACTGACTCCCCTGGATTTGTCCATACATTTCCGTCCAGTAGCACAGGTTATGCAGCATATAAATTGACATTTATCTGCAGGTTGCAGAAATTTGGACTGGGCCTTCCCCATTGTTCTCATTCAGGTTGTGTTTCCCTGATCCTCCCCTCCTCTTTTTGTGGGAAGCTACCCATGTTATGTTATTCTTGCCTGCTTTGCATTCTGCTTGCTATACAATTGTGGTCTTTTTCTAAAATATAATGAGTAGGAGGGATAATAAAAAGACTGCTGCTGGGGGTGGAGTAATGGGCACCCTGGACCAATTCATCACTAGAGCGGCCCCTGTCCTGGAGAAAGAGATAGAAAGAGATTGCTAATACAGAGCGTCGACTTTCACTAGAACCTATGGCGAACAAAAGATCTTCCTTGGGCCCGCTAGCAACAGATTATTCACCCATTCCATCTGCGCCTATGGTTATGCAGATGAGGGTTATCGTTCCAGTGTCCCCTCAACCTTCCAGCTCTGGCAGCGAACTTGTCAACTCTGTTATTGCTCCTGCTCCTGTCCACGTAGCCGTGCGCAGTAAAAAGAAAAGAGCTACTACTAGAGCTGCTGGGGCAAATAGGCCCAAACCTACCACTGTTATGATTGATTCTACCACTAAAAGGAAAAGGGGGGGTGAGCCCCAAAGACCTCTTTCCGCTAAACAGCCAAGACTAAATACTCAAGCCAAGTCGGTGATCCCCGGCCAGGTTACTGAGTTTAACCCCCCTATTATCTCAACCATCTCTCCTAACCCAATAGTTAATGCTGATTTCAGCCTTTCAGGTGGTGAGGATATGTGGCGTAGGTTAGAGAACCTTATGTCCACTTTGATAACCCCCATTACCTATAGGTTGCACAAAATTGAGGATAATTTATCTAAACTTCTCACACCAGGTAATTCTACACATAAGGATCTCCCAGCCCTTGAAAGTCAATCTCTTTCTTTACTGCCCCCTTCCAATCCAATAGACATCAGGCCTGACACCCTTCTTCCACCCCAGCCTATAGTTGATCTTTCAAGCCAACCTCCTGGGGTTCCTAATGCTACTGGGACGGCTGTTGTCACACCCTCTTCTTCAACTCACAAACTCCTGCCTCAGCTAGGGACCTTGGCCGACCAGGCCAACACTTCAGGAGAATTTGCCCAAACACCTCTGCCTCCTTCGCTTGAGCACCCAATGGCCCCAGTTAGCAAGTCTAATGGTCTCCCTCCTGTTAGTAGCAGTGACTCTATCAGCAAAAACCCATTTAGGTCAAGCTCCTTACTTCACCTCGATACGAAGACGGATAAGACCCTGCAAGGATCAAGGCCGACTAGGGACTCCCTCCATCTACTGCCGGAAGCTGCACCCTTAGTTGTCATTTTGAGTAATGTGCCCCCTAGTCAGAGTAGACGCCCGTAATCTACGGGGCAACTACTGTATAAAACAAGACACTGGCTTAACACCAAACTTAAGGGAGCAGGTTATTGGAATGAGGATATTCTTAATCACATGATCATGGCTAGACGCAGCTCATGGGTTGGTCCCCGCCATAAGGATTTAAAAGGAGATTGTGTGACTATTAATTTTGACAACACTTATTCCCTCAGACTGATACTTAACATCCTGGGTGGAGCCTCCAGGCTTAAAGCTGACTCAATATTAGTCTTACCTCTGGGGTTTTTTTACGAACAGGGCCTACATCCATCTTTCCCATGGTTTTCTATCAACGATCCTGGGCTCCTCAGAGCAACATCGAATTGTGATCATAGACCTGGAGAGATCCCTGTACAAAATAGGTTTGCTCCACTATCGGCGTTTTGAATTGAATTGTTCTTCTTCACACAGACTCATTAAGATTCTATAATCTCTCTAAGAACAGTCCTTTGTTTTTTCCATTCTTTTTTCCATGTTTGGATATTTTTGATTGTATAAATATTCATATCTAATTGATCATCTGTGTGTTTACGCCTTATAAGTCAAGGTTACCACGTAGGGCCATTAGATTGTTCACTTTTTTACCCTTTAGGATGTATGGTATGATTGAGTATGAATGAGAGTTTTGAAACATTTTTATATATTAGGTTTTCCATGGGCATTATTGATTTGTAGGACCATTTTGTCCTTCATACACTAAACTGTTTGTATAATATTAATTTGTGTACTTATCAAGTAAAGTTTTTTTCCAATTAAGTTGAAAAATCAAAAACAAAAATAAAATAAAAAAAGATAAATATCTTTAATTGCTTTATATCATGATTTATGCATGGTCGAGATAGAGTGGTTTTTCCTGTTTTCAAAAGTTGACTCAGATGCAACAATTAAAAAACTGTAGGTATAGCAGATCGTTTTGTATTGACTTGCTCCACTATCTGACCTAGAAGCTTGCGATTGACCGCCAACAATCAAATCGCCACGTAGGGACCATATAGAGGTGCGTGATAAAGGCCCTAGTTATCCCTCACCCCTCTTGGCAGCTCCATCATTAGCCCAAGGCCGGGACTCCCTGTGTGTGCCATCGACTCTATCTACCATAGAACAGCAGGTTCCTTGTGAGATGTCTTTCGGCCCAAACCCTCTTGTCCTGATGTCTTGGAACGTTGCTGGGCTATCTTCTAAACTCTGCTCAACTGAATGGTCTGATTTGGTAGATAGCCACGTTTTTTTTGCACTCCAAGAGACTTGGTCAATGAGTATAATACACCGCCCGGGATATCTGGCCTTTGCCAAAGTAGCAACTTCAAAAAAGCTGGGACGTCCTAGTGGTGGGTTATTGATTTGGGCAGGCAGCACCCATCCCTTCAGATTAGAGAAATACCCACAAATAGCGGAGACATCTTGGCTATTCAAATCAAGAGGGACGGTTTGGTGCTGTTTACCTTGATCAATATTTACTCACGAGGCCAAGTGGGGGGTAGATTGTCACCTACTATACAGTATTTGGACTCCCTTTGTGATGATTTAATACACCCCAAATCCATGGTGATAATGGGTGATTTTAATTGCACTTTTGAACCCTTGGGTTACAAAGATGGCAGCTTAAGTGCAGAAGAAGATTCAACCTGGGGTGTCCCTCCTTTATTTCTTACTCCCATTAATAAGTGGAGTGAGGCGGCCCTTCAACTCAAAGGTTTTTCCCTGGGGCGGGGCTTGAGGGCTCTAAACGGCAGAACCTCTTCCGATCCGAATGGTAGTTACACTTTCTCAAATGGGAGGAGTGTCAGCAGGATAGATTACATCTTTGTTAGCCTGGATTTATGGTCCATTGTATTGGACATGACGGTCATTCCTAGACCAGAAAGTGACCATGATCCCTTATCAACAAGGCTGGCCTTAACGATTTTAGCGTTCAATAATCCTGAGCGTGAGACGCTAACTGGTGATCTGGTTGCATCAAACGACTTTCGTCGTTTGAAGTGAGCTTCTATATCCGGCAATGATAGCATCCTAAGCCAACTTCGTATGCTAACCGAGGAAACCCTATCCAAATTCTTAGCCCTTATCCCCTAGACGAACACCCCCAAAGCCTAATGAAAGAACATGAGGCTTTTTTTGCCAAGATAAAACTCCTATTAACTAGGAAAAAGCAGAAAAATAAAGTTTTAACTCGGAAGGCTGCAAAATGGTACGATAAAGAGTGCTCTGCAGCTTTTAATCGGCTTTCGATGGCCATTAAGTCCAAAAATATTAAGTCAATTAAAATTGTAAGGGCTGAGTATAAGAAGGCCCTTTTTAAAGCAAAAAAACGCTTTGATGTAGAAAGATGGGAGGACCTGACGAAGGCCTCATATGAGAAGAACTGGACACATTATTGGCACTTAATTTAATGGGGCAGCGGAGTGGAAGTTGCCACCCCACATAATAATGTCCCCCCCGATAAGTGGGTCTCCCACTACCAAGCCCAGTTTACCTGCCCACTAAGCTTTGTATCTGGATATAGTGAATTAGCAACTTTGGAGGTCTTAACCTTTGGCCTATCGGAAATTGAGGCCTCTATTGACTCGGCACCAGTAGGCAGGGCTCCCGGTCCGGATTGTATCCCTTATATATATTTGCATTTTGATCAACGCCATAGCACGGGGCGCCCCTCTACCTGCCTCCTGGCTAGGCGCAGAGATTGTTCCCATTTTTAAAAAAGGTGATCGTTCCTGTCCTGGTAATTATAGACCCATTAGTCTAATCGACTCACTTCAAAAAATAGTGGCCAGGACTATATTAGTGAGGGTTCAAGCATGGTTAGATGAGTCAAGGGTGCTATCCGATTACCAAGCAGGTTTCAGGTCACATGTAAGCACCATTGATCAAGTATTCAGATTCATTATGATTTATTGGCGTTCTGTCATTTTATCTGGGGGGACTTTGTATGCAGCATTTGTTGACTTAAAATCTGCTTTTGACTTAGTCCCCCGCAACAAACTTTGGGATTCCCTTAAGGAAGCCGGTATGCCGACCCCTCTTCTACTCCTCATAATTAGACTCCATACTTCGAACTTTGCCCAAGTTCGATGGGGTCAACAGGGTGAAACAACTGATAAATTCCCTGTAAACAGAGGCGTCAGGCAGGGATGCGTTTTAGTTCCAACCCTGTTTTCCCTTTATATTAATAGGGTCATATCCTACTATACGAACTATCCAACCAACGCCCCTACCTTAGACGGTTCCAGGGTCCCGCTTCTTATGTTTGCAGACGATACGCTTATTTTATCAAAAACCCAATCTGGTCTGCAGAGGGCCCTGGATCGATTCATGGTGTTTTGCAATGACCATGACTTGGCAATTAATGTCGAAAAGACTAAGTACATGGTGATGCATAAACATAAAAAAATTAAGAGTTTAGTGTCACTGGATGGCACTCTTTTAGAACAGACCGACACATTCCCATATTTGGGCATCACAATGAACAGAAAGTTATCTTGGAAGCCACAGATAGATTTATTTGTCCTGAAACATAACCAGCTTGCTGGAGTTATTCTGAAAGAATTCAGAGCTTCTTACACACAATCGGTGGGCCCTGCAATCGCTCTACACATGGGGAAAGTTAGAGCCTCAATCATATACGGAGCGGAGATTTGGGGCTTTGACAATCTTCTGCCTCTTGTCAAAGCACAAAATAAGTTTTTGCGTTCACTTACGTCCCTCCCACAATCCACCCCCATACTGCCTTTATTATTAGATCTGGGGTGTAGGGCGTTCAACGAGGAAGCCGAGTATAGGCCTTTGTCCTATTGGAGAAGACTGTGGACCACCCCTGAATTGCAGTCGTATGCCAATGCACTGTGGCACATTAAGAATCTCGACACCCAAAAGAGAATCACTTGGCTCCAAAATGTTAAAAAGGGCTTGACGGAAATGGGGTTGAGCCACTTGTGGGTGGATCCAAGAGGCAATCAGTTCCCCAGCAAGCTTGAGTTCAAAACTCTATATTGGGAATCTAGGTTAAGAAAACTGTGGTCTGTTACAAATAGTAGCTCCTTATTTGGCCTATTCTTGGAACACAAACTTTTAGGTAGCTTCGAACCCTATTGGAATTTTATTTCCAAAATAGGGGATCGCAAATTATACCAACAGTTCAGAGTGGGGTCTCTCCCGCTCAATTCTTTCAGCTACAAGTGGAAGGGCGGAACAGATAGTTTCTGTCCTATCTGCAAATCACAGGTTGAGTCCATCGCCCATGTCTTGTTTGTGTGCCCAGCTTTTGCTCTCCCCAGGAAGATATGGCTACAGCCGATCTGTTCTAATTTAGGTTCTAGATCACATAAAACGGCTATGCGTCTTCTAAGAACCAACACTCGAGAGGACATAGTTGTTGCGGTAGCCAAGTTCCTCAGTTGGTCTTGAGCTATACGTAGGGTCCAGGTTAACAGGAACAACCCCTTGTTGCTTTCAGTTTTAGAATACTAGATTTACCTAGTCTTGCCATACCTAGCCTTTTTATTCTTATTATTCTTAGATATTGAAAGATATCCACCTTTTTATATGGTTTTAGTATGACCTCTTGGGCTGGTCCCTTTTGGAGGATTTGTCGTATTTGTGTTCTATGTATACTTTTTGTTCCTTTTAATCCTTTTATCTTATTGTACTGTATCTTTCATGATGTAACAATCAAATAAAGATTTGTTGATGATGGTTTTGTTGCCCCGGGGCCACTATAGAGCTCTATCTGACAAGCCCATAGCCTTCAACTTTTAACTTTTAAACTAGTTGCTTTATTGGCTACTTTAAATGATACTAAAGAAATATGTCCCCCTGAGGGACGTCCTGGGTCCATACGCACTCCCTATTTAGTAAGCATTAAACATCCATCTACTGTTTCAGGTACCTCGCACAGCCAAGACTCTTGGAAACACATAATTTCATTGCTTCCCATTATCTCTTTGAAGGTATCTTGGGTTGACTGTCTCCTGTACTCCCCTATGGTCCATGTCAATATCCGTAAGCTGTGCGAGTACACTGTTTCCTAGTCCAGATCATTCATCCCTCCCATTATATTAACATAAATTGCTAGAGTCTGATAGGGGTTCAGATCAGTTACTTAGCAATGATCCTTTTACAGCATAGTTACTTTCAGACCTCCCTTGCTTATATCAGTAAATATTCTTCTGTGCTGGTCCCCTGATAAACCATACTGTATTTGGTCTGGGCGTAATCCTGCTTGGTAGCTGAGGGTCCCAAGGCTCCTGGAGCTCCTCCCCTATATATCCAATTCACCAACTTGTACAAATCTTACAATCTCATTTTCCAATTCTTCCTTGGCCCTCACCACCATCTGCCTCACACATTCAAACTACATAATGGCCTTCATCACCTCTTTTCCTTCCAAATTTGTTGTGATACTTATTTGCCATATATCGTCGGATGTAATTTCACCAAGGGTAGGACATTTAGCCAGTACTTGTAATAGATGCGAGTGATTCAGGGGCTTTAACTTTCTCTAATGTTTTCTCCCTATCCTACTCCCCCATGGTTCCATAAATACCCAGAGACTGTTCATTTTTATTATACTTTCCCTCATCTCTAGGTATTCTGTCTGGCCTTAAGCATTCTCTTTTCCTGAGCTGATTTAAGAATGGCTCTCCAAATTTGATTATACCAGCCGACTCTCCCTCCAACCTGCTTCCCTTTTTTTGGATCCCACTGTTTCCTTTCTTCTCTCTTCTACAGATCTTCGGGGTTGCATACTTCTGAACAATAAGTAACAGTAAAACACAAGGATCCCTGTTGTGCTATATATTAATTCATAAATCTATCATTACACAGAGTGCACTGAACCACAATAATCTCAGGAAAGATATTGCCTTAAAAATGTACAACAGTCTGTTTCCAATATTCATACTTCTTAAAAATGTTATGATTATTTTAACTATTAATCAATTATCTAACAATACAGTCATGTAGGACTTAGTCATTTTTGGCTAAAGTTCCCTAAATATTTTGCTTTCCCCCTAGACCTTTTTCTGACATAGTGTTACCAACTTAGATGCTTTGGACACTTTGCCACTGCTCAACAGTGTCAAAGTGCAAGTGATCCCTGTATAAAGTGTAATGGTAATTGGTTGTCCATGATTGGTATGGTTGCCTTACTAGTTAAGTCCCTAGTAAAGTGCACTATGTGTACCTGAGATGGTAATGCAAATGCTACTAATGGGCCTGCAGCACTAATTGTGCCACCCACACAAGTAGCCTTAAAAAGGGAACTCGGGCCTACCATTGCAGCGCATGCACGCAGTTTGTTAAGCTGCCATGTTGTTCTGACATGTACACCCACTTGTCAGACCTTACCCTTCCCTTTCAATGCACATCAGACACCCCTATGGTAGGTCCAGGGTACCCCCTGGGTAGGGTGCAGTGCATGTGAAAGGTAGGACATGTACTAAGGTGTGTACTATGTCCTGACAGTGAAATGATCTCCTTTCCGTTTTTCACTGTTGAAAGGCCATCTTGCCAATAGAATAGAATGGGAAGGCTGTGTAATATGTTTTCTAGCCTATCTTCCCAAAGGCCTAAGATGGAGAGGTGACAATTAGTATGCCTGAACTCAAACGGTAATAAAACATCCTATGAAGATGGTTTTTGCATTGCGTGTTTATAAGCCACTCTTTTAGAAGTGGCTGGGTTTTTGTGCTCTAACTTTTCTGTGTGTCTCTGCCTGGTGTGGATTGACTGTCTGGATTTGAAAGTGATAGGATCTGTGGCATGTCATGACCCAGGGGAGGAGGTGAGACAGCAACAGGCTGACCTGCATCTGGAGTGAAGAGGGACAAGTAGCCCCTAGAGGTGAAGATGCCTGGGTTGCTGCTATAAAACAATTTGCCCATCTCCTGCTGAGTGATTGAGGATCCAGACCCCCACTAATCAAAGGAAGAAGGTTTCACTGGCAGGGAGGCATCCAGAAATGGTTTGAACTGGGGTCAGTGCCCCCTGAAATACAAAGACTTCACAGCCATTGAGGGGTATAACTATGAGAGCTGAAGCCCCTGAACTTTGGAGAATGGCTTGATCAAGATTGAACAAGACTGGAGCTACTTCATGGTCAAGACGAACATTTGCCAAGGAAAAAACAACTGAAGAGACTGAAGGAAAGGACTGACCCTAGCTGTGTGTTCTGGGGCTGGCCTGCAGTTTGCTGTTTTAACCAAGGAAAGGCTAAAGGGACTTTGCTGTGTGCTGTGTCCCCCTGCTTGAAAGGGCTTTTCTGTGCTGTGTCCTGAAGTAACTTATCCCCAAGGGCCCGAGGTGAGCTGGCTCCTTTTTGCGGAAACTCAGGAACACAAAAGTTCCAGGAGAGTTTCAGCGGCACTGTGTACGTGTGCTATTTGCAGCCTGAGGCCCTCGTAAGGTGTGCCCTGTGATCGTGGGCACCTGGAGTTCAATCAAAGATCAGCAACACTGTGTACATGTGCTTTTTGCAGCCTGAACCCTTTGTGAGGATTGTCCAGTTATCGTGTACACCGGAATCCAAGTGAGTCATATCGACGCTGTGTGCATGTGCACCATGAGACCTTCGTGAGGATTGCCTTGTCATCGTGCATACTCGGAATCCAAGTGAGTCTCGTTGATGCTGTGTGCATGTGCTGTGTGCACCGTGAGACCTTTGTGAGGATTGCCTTGTCATCGTGCACCTGGAGTCCCAGTGAGTCTCATCGATGCTGTGTGTGTGTGCTTTGTGCATATGAGACCTTCGTGAGGATTGACTTGTTAACGTGCACCCAGAGTTAAAGTGAGTCTCAGCGATGCTGCGCGTGTGATCTTCATGCAGCCGGAGACCTTTGTGTGGGGTGCCCGGTGATCATGCACCCAACGCTCAAGGGAGTCTCAGCGACGCTGTGTGCGTGTGCCCTATGGCAACCTGAGATCTTTGTAGCAGTAGCAGCTCGGACCAGCAGCCTCGGAGGAGCTGAGCCGCCGGCCCAAGCCCGCCGTTGCCAATTCACAAAGATTGAATCGGAGGCTCAGCCACTGGATGAGGAGAGGAGAGTGAGTCTGTGCCTCCCAGGTAATGTGTGTCGACTCCTGGGGCTGGGTGCGGGCTCAGAGGCAGCCGCTCTCTGCCTTTCTCTCGTTCCGGCAGCGCGAGCCTCTGCTTCGGTTCGTATCGCAGCCCATATTGCCAAGGGAGTGGCAGTACCGGGGCTGGAGTGCAGAGCTGCACTCTTTGATTACACCATACCCGTGCTGGGGCAACTGTTGACAGAGGCTGACTGCAAGTCAGAATGAGTGGTGGAGATACCGCCTAAGGCACCGTGATCGGTGCCGGAGTGTATTAAGCATTATTCCATTTCTGCATAACGTAGTACCTGACTGTCGTATTACACATTGCATTATTTCTGCTTAACTGAGTACCTGATTAGTGTAATACACTTTGCATTATTCCTGCATAACGAACTACCTGATTAGTGTATGACGCATTGCATTATTTCTGTATAACGAACTACCTGATTGTCGTGGGAAGCATTGCATTGTTTCTGCATTACGAACTACCTCATTAGTTTATTATGCATTGCCTTAATTCTGCATAACGACGTACTTGATGGTTGTATTACGTATCGCATTATTTTTACATTGCAAAGTGTCGGATTGCTGCATTACGCATTGCATTATTTTTACATTGCAAATGTGCCTGATTCTAGCATTAAAAACTGTGTAGCATGGTATTACGATTACAGAGGAATGTTTAGAAGAGCTCATTAATATCGCCAGAACTTACAAGGGCTGGCTGGCCTAACAACCGGCCAGGAGAAATAGTACACATACTCATATGTTGGATGTATATCGTGTGGTCTTATTGTATATCTTTTCATATAAAATGCATACTCGTTTTAATAAAACTCGTGTGGAGTCTATTTATGTTGTCATCATTGGGTTGCTGTGAGCGTGTGTTAGACCTACTTTACACACTTGCCTTGAAGATAAGCCTGACTGCTCGTTTCAAGCTACCAAGGTGGTGAGCGGGGCTATCTCAAGAAGAGGTGGCCTTCCTTTCCCTGACGTGGAACCGCGGGTCCCTATTTGGCCTAAGCTATCTACCTCAGCCAACCAGGGATCCAGGGTCCAACAAGTCACAAAATACTTATTTCATATTTATACATATTGAAAAGAGAAAAAAAAAAGGATTCAGAACATTATATATATATATATCATATCTATATATATAAATTCACTGAAAAAACCATAGGTTTCACACATGTTATAGTTAGCTGGACATTTCACTCGTAAAAAACCATTGAAATTCCCCCGTTATAGTTAGTTCAGCTAACTATACCTCGCGCGACCGCAATCCACTGCTGATGACGTCACATATTACATCACTGTATTCACTAAGATACTGTTAATAAGTCAGTTATACAATTAATTTTACAAAAAAAAACATCCATTTAGACACTTATTTACCCATTTATTCTTCCATTAACCTTTAGATCTACATATATAAAAAAAAAAAAAATCTGAAAGACACATATTCACTGAATGATGTCATCAGTGATGTCATCAGTGATGTCATTTGAGATGTCATGAGTGATGTCATGAGTGATGTCACTGACCATGTCATGAGTGATGTAATATGGGACGTCATCAGCAGTGGATTGCGGTCGCGCGAGTTATAGTTAGCTGAACTAACTATAACGAGGAAATGTCAATGGTTTTTTACGAGTGAAATGTCCAGCTAACTATAACATGTGTGAAACCTATGTTTTTTTCTGTGAATTTGCAAGGTTTTTTAAATGCTAATTCCTAACTATAACGTGTGTGAAACCTATGGTTTTTAAGTGAATTTGCAAGGTTTTTTAAATGCTAATTTCTAACTATAACGTGTGTGAAACCTTTGGTTTTTTTAGTGAATTTGTAAGGTTTTTTAAATGCTAATTTATGTATGTATTATTATATTTTTTATATATTTATTTTACAATAAACTACCTATGTATATAGTTATAGATTGACTGTAACCTGTAATATGGAATGTCTCATCTCTTTTTTTTTGAATTTGGATAAAGTTGAACAGCATAGTTAATATCTCATAAACAGTTTAATATATATATATATTTTTAAGGGTTTTTCACCGTGCGCGCACCGTGCGCGCACCCCGCGATTTTTTGAAAAAAAATTAAATGTTTTTTTTACCCTTCGGGGTACTTCAGGGACCCCCTGACAAAGGCTAGGGGGTCAGGAACTCTCTACCCTGCCCCCTTTTCACGTTCTCCACCTTTCTTTTTCACTGTCACACACAAAACGGCGTCCGACACTTCCTGATTTCGACCGATTATAATGTTGACTGACATCTAACCACCAATCAGAATTACGCTCGCAGACATTTGGTGAGCGCCCCGTGCGAGCACCATGCGCGCACCGTGCATGCACCGTGCGCGCACGGTGCACGCATATAGATATTTATGTACATTTAACTGCAATTTTCTCAGGAACTACTGAACAGATTGACACCATATATGCAAAAGGCACATGCCTGACCTGAGGACTACCTCTTTGCCAAATTTCAAGTAATTCTGTTCAGCAGTTCGGGCTGTACCTTCGACTAAAGGTCCTATAGGAAAATGCATGGGTAAAAAGCGTTTTGGAACCCCCTTTTTTCACAGCCTCCGCTTGACGAACCACCCCGAGACTTTCAGGGTAGGAGCTGAGCGGAGCGCCCCATTAGTTTTGAAAATTTTACGAAGATAAGTCAACCAGCGCCAAAGTTATTCAAAATAGAATTTTCAGATTTCCTATGGGAACTCGGTCCTAACTATAACTATCTACTGGCGACCGCCAGTAGATAATATATATATATATATATATACAACAATACAATCACAATATCAATTGACATATATGAATAAAACGTTACTTCTGCATAGATGTTTCTTTCACATAAAATCACTAAAACATTTGTTAAAATAAATAATCTACTCCTTTCCATAAAACTATATAGTTTTAATAAATAATAATAAACTTTTTAAGAAGTATATGAAATAAGTATTTTGTGACCCGATTGGAAGATAATTGATTAATTATTAAAATATTATTAGAGCCCTGCTAAGGGATACCCTTTCCTTAAAATCCTAATGAGTCATTTCCCCCATTCCCAGTTCCCTCCCTCCCTTGCCTAGTCACTGCTTGTTGCATGGTCCCCCTGTCTTCTGTGGAGCTGTTAATTCCACAAGGGGAGAGACATGGTGATAACAATAACCATAGTTTAGGCAAACACCCCTCCTCCCATTTATATCCCCTTCATCCCACAAAGCTTGGTCCAAGTCTGAAAGTGTTTCCAAAATAATAGTCACTCATTACATTCTTCTCATCCTTTTTCCAGTCATCGCCTTGAAGACATCCCAGGAATAAAGGGTGATCACGGACGTCAGGTTTCCTTTACAAATGTATCCCCACAAATTATTTTATAGATTGTCCCAAAGGTGTTCCAACTGCTTCTTCCATAGGGTGTACTGAAGTATCTAACATACTGGGGATCGAGTTTTCTTCTAGGGAGTGATGATAACACTCTCCGTTGACTTACTATACTGGTGCTTTTTATGGGTGCAATTCTTTAGCAAAGAGCCCTTCTGTCCCCTCTTTAGGTTATGGCCCCAACGTGTTTTCACTTTCTGCGGCATTTCCATTTGCAGCCCGACTCTCCTACTCCTAAAAGTAGTTTATCTAATTATAAATAGAATCCCAGTTCTGTACAGAGAAGCTAATCCCTCCGCCTTAGTGCTACCATCTCTGCAGCTTGTCTACATAATTTGTTTGGCTACTAGATCAAGTTCCAGTGTCCTCACACTATTTCTTGGTGGCAGCAGGTTGCTTCCCTGTCCCTGCTTTATCCCCTACACCAAGTTACCGCTCCGCCATACACCCTGACCTCCTGGCTGCGAGGCGATGGGCAAATTCCTAAAACCCCAAATCCCTAGAACCACTGACGTTTCGGTTAAGAGTTGGAAGTGTTTTGTGGACAAGAACAAGCACTACTCAGGGTTCCCGCAAGTAAGTACCTGACAAAACATTGATGGAGCCATGTTGCAGGGATTCTGCTCAGGAACAGAACTATGCTTTTGAACATAGAACTTCGTAGGGATTGATTCACCATACCATCCCAGTACATATGAGTTTGAGTTTTAAAATACTTGTAAAGCGCTCGTACACCAGCGGTTTCTTGGCGCTACTGCTAACCAGATCCAGGGCCAAAAGACGGGGGAGACTGCTGGGGATTTATTCAAAGGATTTTGTGAACAGATGGGCTTTGAGATGTTTGCGAAATTGCGGGTACAGGGAAATAGATCGCAGAGCTAGGGGAAAGGAGTTCCAGAGGATCGGGGCAAGGGTAGAAAATTTCGAACCACCCCACTTCTTTGTCCGATAGCGTGGGATAGTGAGGAGGGACTGGGACGAGGAGCGGAGTTCCCTAGTGAGTACATAGGGGGTGATCTCTGAGGAGATAAATGCTGGAGCCAGGTCCAGTCGGGCCAAAAAGGTGATGGAGGCGAGCTTGAATTGGATACGGGCTCGCACAGGGAGCCAGTGCAGGGATTTCAAGAGGGGGGAGGAACGGTGAAATTTGGGAAGATTGAAGACCAGGCAGGCCGCCTGGTTTTGTATCTGCTGCAAACGCCGTAAGCTATATGCAGGGATACCTGCATATAGGGCGTTGCCGTAGTCCAGGCGGGAGACCACCATGGCTAAAATGATGAGTTTGAGAGCTGAGAAGGTGAAGAAACGGGACACCCTGCGTATAATGCGCAGTGAAAGGAAAGAGGAAGATACCACAGAGCTAACCTGGGAGTGAAGGGTGAGTTGAGAGTTCAGTTTTATGCCGAGGGTTTTAACAGAGGTAGAGGGTTCCGGAGAGGGGCCAAGAGAAGGGGGCCAGAAGAGAGGGGACCAGGGGCTGGATGAACCACCCGTCAACACCAGAGTCCGAGTAGCTATAGTGCCTTACATGCCCTCCTAACCTTACCAAAGAAACTAATGAATTTGCACCCAAAAACACAACACTCCCGACCCTCTCAGGAATCGCGGTAATAGGACACACCCTTTCACTTTCTCACTCGTACTCATCCACAAAGAGACAAACAAAAGACATGAGGGAAGTTTAGAAAATTTATTAAAACTCTTGTGTCCTAAAATGCAGTATTTGTGCCACAATTAGAAAACAAATACCTATCAGGGACACTGTTAACATGGCTATTGCACCATATACTATACCCCTCCCTATCATGATATATGGCAGAGTAGCCTAACCCCCCCTTCCTGCTGAAGCTAAATGATTATATATCGAAGATCTCTAGGATTAGTGGCGGACCCTATTCCGTAGCATACACAGATGAATTTCCATATCTCAGCTGACAATCTAGTCTCTGAACTCCTGCTCCATGTGTTTTCTTACTTTCCTGTACTCAGTTATATGACAAGACATGTGAGCTCATAAACAGCAGCTGCGTTCTCATGTTATGTCTAGGGCAATATTGTTTGACCTTGTCTATGGTGTTCAGACTAAATTCCAGGGAAATAACAGAACGCAAAAACATATGCAGGTTCCGTGCGAAAGTTCAATGTGGTACAAATCAAGTATGTTTCTATAGTAAAGTGTGCAAATGAAAATGCGGCCTACAATGCGCACAAATAGGCTAACATAGGGAAAACTACAATAGGCCTTGCAGGAAACACATGACATGCTTAATTTGTTTAGTTGCCAGAAACCGGTCCTAGGAAGCTTGTTTTTGGTCCAGGGAAGACATGGCTTGGCAGTTCGGGCTGGACTGTTCCCATGAGGCACTGTTAGAAATGGGATCTCTGGTTGGCTAAGGCTCGCTCCAAGGCCAGGCAGAGACCACCACTCTAGTCAGGGCAAGGGAGTTACATGCCAAAGATAACCCCTGCTCACCCACCTTGGTAGCTTGGCACGAGCAGTCAATCAATCAATCAATCAATCATCGTATTTATATAGCGCACTACTTACCCAGAGGGTCTCAAGGCACTGGGGGGGGGGGATCCGCTACTGCTCGAACAGCCAGGTCTTGAGTTGCCTCCTGAAGGCGAGGTGGTCCTGGGTCAGGCGGAGGTGGGTGGGGAGGGAGTTCCATGTCTTGGCGGCGAGGTAGGAGAAGGACCGCCCCCCTGTGGTGGCTCTGCGGATGCGGGGGACGGCGGCGAGGGCGTGGCTGGTCGAACGGAGCTGGCGTTTGGGAGCGTAGAAGTTGAGGCGGCCGTTGAGGTATCCTGGGCCTTGGCTGTGTAGGGCTTTGTGTGCGTGGGTGAGGAGACGGAAGGTGATTCTCTTGTTGACCGGGAGCCAATGCAGATCTCTCAGGTGTCCGGAGATGTGGCTGCGACGGGGGATGTCCAGGATGAGTCGTGCTGAGGCGTTCTGGAGCCGCTGGAGTCTCTTCTGGAGTTTGGCGGTGGTTCCGGCGTAGAGGGTGTTGCCGTAGTCCAGACGGCTGGTGATGAGGGCCTGGGTGACCGTCTTCCTGGTCTCGGTGGGGATCCACCGGAAGATCTTACGTAGCATGCGCAGGATATTGAAGCACGACGAGGAGACGGCGTTGACTTGTCTGGTCATGGAGAGGGAGGAGTCCAGGATGAAGCCCAGGTTGCGTGCGTTGTCTGTTGGTTTGGATGCGCTGCCTAGGGCGGGGGGCCACCAGGAGTCGTCCCAGGCGGAGGGTGAGGATCCCAGGATGAGGACTTCCGTCTTGTCCGAGTTCAGTTTCAGGCGGCTGTTCTTCATCCATTTGGCTACCTCTTTCATCCCTTCGTGAAGCTTGGCTCTGGCGGTGGCGGGGTCGTTGGTAAGGGAGAGGATCAGCTGGGTGTCGTCGGCGTAGGAGATGATGTTGAGGTTGTGCTGGCGTGCGATGTCTGCGAGAGGGCTCATGTAGATGTTGAAGAGGGTTGGACTGAGTGAGGAGCCTTGAGGGACGCCGCAGATGACTTCGGTGGTTTCGGATCTGAACGGGGGGAGGCGGACTCTCTGTGTCCTTCCAGCGAGGAAGGAGATGATCCACTCCAGTGCCTTCTCCTGGACTCCGACGTTGCTGAGGCGTTGTACTAGGGTGCGGTGGCAGACAGTGTCGAAGGCCGCCGAGAGGTCGAGGAGGATGAGGGCCGCTGTTTCTCCGTTGTCGAGCAGCGCTCGGATGTCATCGGTGACTGCGATCAGGGCGGTCTCGTTGCTGTGGTTGGCCCGGAAGCCAGACTGCAAGGGCTCGAGGGAGCCGTTCGTCTCGAGGAAGGCGGCCAGCTGCTTGTTGACGGTCTTCTCGATGACTTTTGCAGGAAACGGGAGCAGCAAGATGGGGCGTTAGTTCTTGAGGTCGGTGGGGTCAGCCGATGGCTTCTTGAGTAGAGCGCTGAGTTCGGCGTGTTTCCAGCTCTCCGGGAAGGTAGCGGTGTCGAAGGAGGTGTTGATGATGTCCCGCAGGTGGGGTGCAATGATAGCGTCGGCCTTGTTGAAGACGTGGTGAGGGCAGGGGTCGGTTGGAGATCCGGAGTGGATGGAGTTCATCGTGCGGACGGTGTCTTCGGTGCTGATCGGAGTCCTGGAGCGGAGGGTGGTGGTGGGGGGCGGTGGTTCGGTCGTGGTGCTCGTCGGTTGAGTGCTGAAGCTGTTGTGTATGTCCGCGATCTTGTTGTGGAAGTAGGAGGCGAGGGAGTTGCAGAGGTCTTGCGAAGGGGTGATGCCGTTGTTTCCGGCGTTGGGGTTGGAGAGCTCTTTGGCGATGTTGAAGAGTTCTTTGCTGTTGTGTGCGTTGTTGTCCAGTTGTTCCTTGAATGCAGTTTTCTTGGTGGCGCGGATGAGTTGGTGGTGTTTCCGGGTGGCGAGCTTGAGGGCAGTCATGTTGTCCGGTGTTGGGTCTCTGTGCCAGGTTCTCTTGTGGGCTCGGCAGTTCTTCTTGGAGCTCTTGAGTTCGTCGGTGAACCATGGGGCTTTCTTGCTGCTGGGTCTGCTGGGCGGGGTCCTCAGGGGGGCGAGCTCGTCTGCGCAGTCGCTGATCCACTTCGTGAGGTTGGTGGCCGCCTGGCTAGGGTTCGTTGTGCTGGTGGGGGGGTTCGTGCTCAGGGAGGAAGCGAGCTGGTCGGCTGTGATCTTGTTCCAATTCCTGCGTGCAGCCTGTTGCTGGTGGTGGTGGATCGTGGTCCTTGCGAAGCTGAAGTGGACGCAGCTGTGGTCCGTCCAGTGGAGTCCGGTGGCGTGGCTGAAGGCGATGTCCTTGCTGGATGAGAAGACGGGGTCGAGTGTGTGTCCGGCGTAGTGGGTCGGGGTGGTCACCAGCTGCTTGAGTCCCAGGTTGGCGAGGTTGTCCAGCAGGGTGGTGGTGTTGCGGTCGTTGTTGTTCTCCAGGTGGAAGTTGAGGTCCCCGAGGAGGATGTAGTCAGCGGAACAGAGGGCGTGCGGGCTGATGAAGTCGGCGATGTCTTTGCTGAATTGTGTGCGTTGTCCAGGGGGTCTGTAGATGAGGGTGCCTCTGAGGGTGGTCTTGGGGTTGATGTGGACTTGGAAGTGCAGGTGCTCGGCGTTAGCGAGGGTGTCATCGGTGTTGGTCGTGATGCGGATGGTGTTCCTCTGGACTATGGCGATGCCTCCTCCGGTGTGGTTGATGCGGTCCCTTCGGATGATCTTGTAGCCATCTGGGATGGCGATGGCGATGTCAGGTGCGGAGGAGGCGTTCATCTAGGTTTCCGTGAAGAAGGCGACGTCTGGGGCTGTGGTGTCGAGCAGGTTCCAGATCTCGATGGCGTGCCTGTGGACGGAGCGGGTGTTGTGCAGGATGCATCTCAGGTGGCTGCTGCTGTTGCTCGTCGAGGTCTTGGGCGCTGCTGGAGTGGTGCAGGTCCGGATGCAGGTGAACTTGCAGGCGGTGCAGCAGAAGGGTCCGTGGGTGCGTCTCGGGGTGGCTTGGTAGCAGCCCGGGACTCAGCCGGCGTTGAGTGTGTTGAGGGTGGCGGCGTCGTACGTCAGGCGGGTGGACGGGGGACTGCGGGGGCCTGGGGTCCTGGCGCTGGGCGCGGTCCAGGCGCGGACGGGCGCAGACGGTTTTACCTTTGGCACGCTTTCGGCGCACAATCGGCGCGCCCGCTGCGTGTCAACGCTGCGCGTATGCACGGTCGCCATTTATGGCGAAGTGGGAGGGAGGGCGGAGCAGCTGGGAGGTGGGAGCGGGGAGGGCACAAAAGGTAAGGGGGCGTGGCCGCACGCAGGCGGCGGGAAGCGGGGAGCGGGTGGGGGGGCACAGAGAGCGGCGCTAAACAATGCAAGGCACAAAAAAGGGAAAATAAAGGGCACAGAACAGAAGGGCAAAACGATACAGGCAGCACAAAATGAAGAAAACACACGCAAAATATGACGGCGGGGGGCGGGGTCGACGGGGCGGGCTCAGCGAGGCTGAGGACAGTAGCGAGGGGACGCACACGCTACAGCTGGTGGCCGTGCAGCGCGGGGGTGTCCTGAGGTCAGGCTTATCCCGGATGCCATGTGTAAAGCGTTTGTGCACGCACACAGCAACAACATACCAGGCACACCACAAAAGGAACTCCACACAAGGTTATATCAAAAATAGCCTTTGTATTCTCATAACACATTAGAATAGTACTCACATAATATACATGGTGCCACCTGGCACTAGGTAATATCTACAAGGGATTATATACACCTGACAGGGCCAACTGGACCACTGTCAGGACCATCACAAAGTGAACTTAGTAAAAGTAGGACATCACATTAACATACAAACAGTAATCACTGTTAACCCCTGTACTGAGCATCATCCTGTAACATAAACCACATTATGCACAGTATCACATTTAGGCGTGAATTACATTGTGCGCCAACCTCAACAGCATAATCACATTATGCACATAATCTCATCCCCAAACGCATTTAGAGGCATGAATCACAGTAGAGAATCACATTTCCTAACATCACATAAATCACTGACCCCCCTGGCCAACTGGCCTTCTCTAGGTCTCAAATGCCCTATGTCCAAAGTGTCAGGGCGCGCTGCCAATGCAGCAGAATCCAAGGTGCGCCATCGCGCTGGGGCAAAGGAGTGCATCTCACTCCTATCTCTCAAAACCTGCCCCCAAAGAACTGTGGCCTAAACGGAGCAGCTGGCAATAATTGCTGCGCAGCTGTGACTATCAAATGAGGCCTAGATACTCATGGTGCCCTTTGGGTGGACAAATATGCAAAGCTTTCCAGCTGCCCGCGCTGGTGCGGCACAGCTGTGAATCAGGTAAAGTGGCCCTGGCACAACTGTGCCCTCGGGCCCCACTGGGCCTCTTTAAAGAAACTTGGCCCCACATCGTTGCAGTTGCCCAATGTCAGCGGGGCAGCTGTAAAATCATAGGCACGGCCCCTACACAGGCGCTGAGGAAGCAGAAATGGCCCCCAACGTTGGAGCCACACGGGCTCTTAACCCAAAACATGCCCCACGATGGAGCGGCCCTCTCTCATGCTGGGCCACTCAGGAGGTAGGCACTGGCACTTATGCCTCGATCTCCTCTCCCCACAGCCCTCTTCACTCACCGGGCTGCGGGGCAGGCTCTTCTCTCCTCACGGGGAGGCTCCGTCTTCTCCTGAGGAGCCCGTGAGGCTCCCCCTGCATGCTCCTTCACCCGGTCCCTCCCCGGGGCCACGGGACTTGGCAGAGGAGCCCGTGAGGCTCCAGATGACTTCTCCTTCCCTCTCGGCAATTCCGTGGGTGTGGGGCTTCCCTCGGGGAGGCGGAAGTCCCGCCCCACATCAGGCATCACGCTGCCTGACTTCCTGTTTTCCGCGTTCTCTGCGGCTCAGGCTGGCGGCGGCGATTCTCCTCCGCTGCAGCAATAAGGGGTATGCTCCTGTCATTTAAAATAAGGCACAAGCGGGGTGGGCACCCGCCTTCAGGCACCGTAAGGCGGGGTGGGCACCCATTTCAATATCTATAAAGCGGGGTGGGCACCCGCTATTATGCCGGCATCACGGGGGAATCCCTATGATGGGGATTCCCTCAGCAACAATGCGCTGCCCAGTTCAGCGACGCTCCAGCGCTCCTCTCTTAAGGGGAAATTAAGCACAGCGCTCCCCTTTCAGAATAATTAAAAATAAAAGCTCTCACAGGGCGCATGATGCAACAAAAAGTCCTGAAGGTCCTGGCATACCAAAAGCAAGATGCTCACAGGACGCAAAAGGCCCCAGCAATTCCTTCAGGTCCATGGTGCATAGCTGGGCCCAGGGAGGCCAGCACACAGGGCCCTCCAGCAGGGAGGTAAGCCCCCGTGGTGGTTCCTCCTGGGCCCCAGCAGCAGCCAGCCCCCAAGTTAGGAACTGCACAGCATCAGGGAAGAGAACAAATTCATGGGATCAAAGCCCCTATATTTATATTAAACATTTCCTTTGTCTAAAGTGCAGGGCATGGGTGAACCAGATGCAACTGGTTCAGAGGGAAATTGGAGCACTTTGTTTTGCAAGCTCTTCTTCCCCTTTGTCAGGTGGGGGCTAGGTGATCAGACACACCACAGGGGGCAGAGCCAGCATTCACTAGGGCAGGCACCATCCTATTCAGAGTCAGGGGATTACTCCTCCCAGTACTCCCAGCCCAGGTGTCCTATTCAGCCCAGCACTGACTCACCCTGCCCCTCCTGGAGCCACACACCCCCCCCAGCCCCTGTCCCTCACAATCCAGACATGCAATTCACATCAGGCAGGCAGACACATAGCACACAGAAATGCCAACTTCTAAAAGTGGTATTTCTCCACCAGTCATCATAAATCTGCACACACCATTGCGCAGCATTTATTCTCATGAATTCATACATACTAGACTTGACCACACTGCTCCTCTCATAACAGGAATTACCACTGACACACACTGATCAGGGAATTCCCAATGCATTCCTACGGGAGGGCAGGCCAACTTCTCCAAATGTACACAGAGAGCGCACGCACTTTACATTGGACCACAGTGCTAAAGTATCCAGAGTTCTAAAACCACCAACACCATGTCAGAACTTAAGGCAAAAGGTTTAGGGGTGAACATGCCAAAAAGGCCAAGTCCAACAATCCCCTAACACATGATTGAATTATATGCTACTGGAATATTTTAATTTATCTGTAAGTCCCTTGTGAAGTGGTAAATTCTGAAATGGATGACTGAGAGAAGGCTTTCACTGGGCATTGGCTCTGCCCTGTTAGTTGCTCCTTTGGTTACTTATCCAGAGCAACAAAATTCATTGACATCATCCCATGCCTCATTAAGTGATTCAGCCCTCACCAAGAAATGATGGAGGCCACAAGACAAGAACCTGATTTAGAAGTAATTCCACTTAAAAGCAAAATAGTTAGAAGGACCACTAGAGCCAAAACCAAGGGGAAGTCTGCTAGGCTGCCGACAGCCACTGTGCCACTGTGCCGAGTCAAGCTACAGTAATGGGGGGGGGGAGTAGCTATCTATCCCTGTGGGAGCTAATAAAACCCCAACATTGACAACAGGGTCCGCTGTCCTCTTACTCACACATCCATGGTACCGCTTTTGGAGAGTAGCAAAGTAACGTTTAGGTGCAAAATTAAGCAGGAACTCAAGCTCCTTCTATTACAATTAGATGTTAAAAGCAAACTGAATGAAAGACAGAGGTTGGGAAATGTGAATCTTGTAGTCTCATCCCTGGAAATTCTAATAGCTGAATCAAATACTGATCAGACGGGGGGTCAGAGTTCCTTAAGACATCAGAAATAAAAATCACCTAGTGCCTTAAATTTCTGATCACCCTATAGGTCGAGTCACTAATATCAATCACAGCAATATACGTACACTAGGACAATTCATGAGAAAATTAATGGGAAGGGATGATGCTGTGTGAAGGGATACCCCCATCTCCCACCAGAATATACCCTATATTCTAGTTTAATAAAGGGTGTGCCAAAGCTTCCCAGTAAGGGTAGTCAGGACTATATGACCTTACAAAATAAATCAGTGAACTGGTTGAAATCAAACTTGGGATGGATGGGTGATTTGTCCCAGAGGTGGTACATGTAAAGAGAATGCTGTGGGTGGGGATTCACTCAAAAGAAGACTTAGGGGTCTGTGTCATCATGAATTTCTATAGACCGTATATTGTTGGGAAACTATTGCAGTGCCTGTTAGAAAGGCCTACTAGTCCAAGCAATCTTGAAGCCCTTCCTTTATGATACTTTTATAGACATTCCAGATATAGAAGATACAGGAGTCCCAACTGATTTGTTTATGAACCCCATAGTTTTCCCCATAGAGTTGAACATATGGGAGAAAGACATCAGGGCAATCAACAGACTCTAAACGGTATACTTATGTTCCCTATCATAAAAGCAAAAAGGTATGCACCTTTATTCTTGTTAGATGACCAGGATTGACTTGGTCAGATCTTGGCCCTTGGATGGGGGGGGCAAAACTATAGGGATACAGACCCCATAAGCTCTAGAAGAAAGTAACCTGTGAAAATAAAACAAATCAAGGCAATTTAAACGATTTCATGAAAATTAAGAGCTGGAAAGTGGCAGATTTGATAGTTATCTGCTCATATTATATGTCTATAGGAAATTTGGGCTGAGAATTATTCCCACATTGCTGGTAATATTTCTATTCTTACCCCAGCCACACCTTTGGTAAGTGGGCGAGCCAAAGGAGGTTTGGCAATATTTATTCCAAATTTACTCTCCATTAATGCTAATAAAACCATTAACAAATTTCCCTACTATTAATTGGTATATTGTTTTAAAGTTTTTTAAGATGATTTCAATTAATTTTTACAATACTATTTTTAACAATACACGTAGTAGGGTTATTAGCATTAGGAGAGGACACTTTTCAAAACATGATAAGCTCACATTATATGTTCATTTGGGCAGGACATTTTAATAGTCATAAATGCCAAAACAAAAGCAGTGCAGCTTGTGGTCATTTAGATTGTTTGATGTTTGACCAATCACATTTTCCACATGATCCCTATGGAGAGTCACTAAACAAACTGATGTCAAAACACAATCTAGAAATTATTGATCAGGAATTAGGTCAAAAGGGTTCTGTAATTCCAATCTTTTATGGTAATGGACTTTTTTCCACCATTGATCATATAATGATATCAGCTAAAGATATAGAGATAGTTAAAGATCTCAAAATAGAAAGCACCATATTTAGCGACCACTCTGTGCTTTCCCTGACCTTAACTACCCCATACAGTAAAATAGAGACCGCAGAAATAGCACCACCTATTAAATTATCTGGTAAAAAGAGAGTGAGAATTAAATGGGCTGGAGTTAATGAACCTAACAACTTAAAATGGCTATATCAGAGCAATGGGATTCTTCTGTTACTTGTACAGAGTAGGGGGAGGACCACAATAAAGTGGTGGAAGCATTTTGTAATATAACAACAAGCATTGCTAAAAAGTTTAATAGACCAGCTAAAAACAAGTGGAAGAGACCAACTGATCCAGGGTTGCACAAGAGCCAACCAGGCATTAAGAAAGGCCCTTCAAGAAACACCAAGAGATTGGAAAATCAGGGGATTAAGAGTACAATACAGGATTACGTTAGACACAAGTAAGAAGGAACTCCAGTAACTGGCATGGAAGCATCAGGACCAGGCAGCAGAAACTGGTGATATTATCCTATTCTGGATCACTGTCAATTCTCCTTTTCTGAAAGATAATTCTTTAGCAACACCTGAGGTCTCTGTCTTGCCAGATGCCTGGAATATTCATTTTGGGGTCATTGTTAATCTGGATTGTGTTGCTGTCAATGTGCTACTGGATATTCTTAGTATAATCAATTTTGAGCCCCTGAAGCTACCCTGGAGGAAGTAAGTGCAGTTGTTATATAAAGCACTCAAGGGAAAGCCCTGGGGCCAGATGGAGTACCTGTGTATGCTTTTAACTCTTTTGCCTTTCTATGGCCTTCAATTTTAACCCAGATATTCAACGCAGCTGCTAATGGCTATTTCCCAAAGTCAAGGGATGAGAAAGAATTTTAAAAAGGGGACAGAGGCAATGCCAGGTGCTATTGGCCCATATCACTTCTAGTCTCTTCTGTGAAAAAAATGGGTAGATTCAAACTTGCAAGGATGGAAAAGTGGGCCCAGGAAATGTTATTTTGAAGAAATCAGAATTCGGGTTCAGGAAGGAAAGGAAATTGGCACAGTGGAACAAGGGATTAACTTGCACCTCATTATTAGCATATACACAGTGGCAAGGGAGGGGTACATATATTTGTGTTTTGCAGAACGGTCTAGTGCCTTTGACTCGTAAACTATGCCAAATTTTGGCAGGTTGTGTTAGATATGGCTCTCCAAGCGAAATAGCATGTCACCTTTCCCAACTGTATGCCTTTTTAACCGTTTCCGTGTGCTTTGGCAATAAAGGGGAACACACAGATATTTCGGGTGACTTGCAGGGTTAGTCAGGGATGTGCGTTTGCACCACTATTATTCTAACTATACTTTACCGTTTTCTCCAGAATGTGAAAGCCGACATTCCTAGGGTGGGCTCTCACCCTACCCCCCTTTTCCTTTACGCAGACGATGCTGTGAAAGGACATCAGGACAGCAAATGGCATGCCGAGTCTGATAGAAAATGTTGTATATTTTATGGAGTGCAGAGATATAAAGTTTTATTTAACTAAGACATACACTATGGTTTATGGGAAAGAGCAGAAATTAGGGAAGAGCCACTATGTTCAGAGCCAAAAATTAGAAAATTCAAAAACCTTTAGCTACCAGGGCATCATTTTCTCACAGAAACGTGACTGACTACCTCAACTGGAAACAGACAAATCAAAATCTATAAGGGCTATTGTGACTGTTTTTAGGTTTGCTAAGAAAATATGAAGCAAACCAATAGACAAATGATTCAATTGTACAGAAGCAAATGCCTTTCGGTAGCTTTGTACGGCTCTCCGATATGGGGTAAGGAAAAGAGTTACCAGTTGCGGGTCCAAGAAAACATTTTCCTTCATAGACTTTTGGCAGTTCCAAGTTCAACTCCTGCTTTTATAGCAAAGCAGGTGCTATTGATGCTAATTTAGGTTTGCAAAAATATTGATATTACTTTGATTGAAGTGAAGGTTTTTGAGTGGAGCGGTATTTTGGTGATAAGTAAGTAGGATTGTGAGTGTTTGTTAAAGTCTTTGAGTGAGGTGAGTGTATGTGAGTGAATGTATGGATAAATGAGTGTACGTCAGACAGTGTATGTGAGTGAATATGTATGTGGGTACCTGTGTGGGTGGGGGAATATGTTAGGGTCAGTATGTGGGACTGAGTGTGGGTAATGTAATATCTGTGAATCAGTGTAGCTGAGTATGAGTTTGTATATGTGAGTTTCTGTGAGCCAGTGTTTGTTAGTTTGAATGGGTGATTGTTAGTTTATATGTGTGCTAGGGAGAGTGAATGAGGGACCGTTTTTGTGGATGAGTGTGTGTGTGGCTGTGTTTGCATGTGTGTGTAAGTGTATATGTCTCAGTGTGATGGTGATTATGGGAAAGGCTGGCTGCAGCTGGGCAGCCATCAAGAGAAAGAGTAGAGTGGGTTCTCACAGTGTTGCTTACCTCTGATGCTGTAAGTTGAAGGATATGCTGAAGTAAGGTTGCACAAATGAGAGCGGCCTCTGGTAACATTCAAGCTGGAATTTTGGCTTGCAGGTCTCTCCATGTCAGGGGAGTGGTACTGAAGGCCAATAGTTCAGGCCACCACCACCCCAAATGTAG
Organism: Triturus cristatus; assembly: GCF_964204655.1. Classification (NCBI taxonomy): domain Eukaryota; kingdom Metazoa; phylum Chordata; class Amphibia; order Caudata; family Salamandridae; genus Triturus; species Triturus cristatus. The sequence continues at coordinate 849,613,681 of NC_140588.1, read as the reverse complement.
GGCCTTTACTGCGTGACACATAAAGAAAGCATACCAGAGACAGGTGACAGTCAAACAAGGAGCCAAAACAATGAGCCTGGGTCAAAAATCCCTCAGAGCTGGGGCAGCTGCTCAAACATTAAGGCATTTGGAGGAAGTCTAGAAGGAGTGCCCAAGGCTGAAGGACACAGAACAAATTAGGATGGTGGAGGCAGGTTCAGTGGGCAAGAGTTTGAGCAACGCAGGAGTACAGGTGGAGGCAGAAATCCATTTAGTGGGTGACACCTGCAAAGAAAGGCAAAGGCAGGGGGCGACTGTGCAGCATCGCAGCAGAGTACCTGGACTGAGGGCTCAGATCAGTGCGGGCAGTGGAGGACAATGACCAACAGTGACACAGGTTCCGCAGAGGCAGAGATGTGTTGAGGGAAAGGGCCCCCACAGGTTAAAAGTACAGGTGATTGTTTGACAACTCCCGATGATGGTAATGACTGGGACAACTGACTGCAGTGGACAGCTGCACCAGCTAGGGCAATGTAAGCCTCAATGGACATGATAGATTATAATAGCGCATTGTTACTATGCACGGAACGAACAAGAGAAGCTTCAGAGTGTGATGGGGTGATGGGACACAAAGACAGGAGGAGCATGAGGCTGCTCACAGGTCAACAATTGGGTTATGGCCTACACGGAGGGAGAGGGATACAGACTAGTAAAGGTTGTGCCCTCAGTGAAGTGATAATGATAGTCGACAAGCTCACATTGAGTTATAATGAGTTAGAGGTGGCGAAGAGAGACAGGTCGGCAATACCGTTGGGGGCAGCACAAATAGTCACTGAGGGGGAGCTGAGGAGAAGCGTGGTCAGGTCAGTGAATCCAGTTATGATAGCACCCCAGGCTGATGGGGTAGAAGTTTACAATAAGAAAGTGGGTATGGATAGGCAGAAGTGCCAAAGACTGAAGGGCAGAGAGAAACAAACATCCTAGGATAGTAGACTGCAGGAGACATGTCAGAGAAGAACAGGGCTGTGAATATCATGATGCCTGGTGAGGACATGGGGGAAGATGAAGGAGGTGGGAGAAGAAGAGGATAAGAATGAAGGGAGAAAGAATGGTACAAGAGCATGAGTGAAATGAGACACATGCAAAGAATATGGTGGGAGTCATGAGATACATTTCTGACACATAGGCACACAACCTTCTCTGCGGCACAAACTGATGAAGAGTGTGTTAACGGGAACATGGTATACCCACTAATCAGCTCACACCTGCATGCATCATCACAGCAATGCAGGGCCCGTGGGGCATTCCAGCACGGGCCCCAGGAGGACCAAAAAGCCTGATGATGAAATATGACACACTACAAGGGTGTGTAAGGGCATCACTTCCTATTTAGGAAGATCCCCCTCACCATCATTTTAACCGACCAATCTCTCAACTTTTATCTGTATATGAACAAGTACCCCAGTTGCTATTACATTAGCAATACAGGGTTGCAGCTATTGGTGCTATGGGAGGGTTTTATACAATGGTTTGTAAACATTACATGGGTTCCTGAGGGAGTAGAAAGACAGAGATTATCAAGTCTTGTAAGGCTTCCCAGGAGGTGGTGGTGGCAGATAAAATGGAAAAGGAGATGGCTTGTAGGCAAATGGTTGGTCCATTCAACACAATACCATTAGAGAACTTAATTACCTCACCATTGGGGGTTGTGTTAAAGAAAACAACGGGTACATTTTGATTGATCTGTCACCTTCCTTGACTAAAGGAAGATCATTCAGTAATTTATACGACACGTGGAGTGCACAGTTTCAAACACCAGGACAGATATAGATATACAGCAGAGACTGCAGCATTCATTGTGCCACTTGTTAACGTAACCCTTTAAACATGTCTCAGGACTAAAACTGCAGCCTGCAGGGTAGTTTTAAACTACTAATTCACCCAAAATGCCCCTGGTAGTGAAAATCACCCAAATTATTGTTTTAGTACAGAAAGGCTTATCTATCCCTTTGGATAACATTTGGTTACTTTATTACAACCAGTAAGTGCTTACCTTTGATTGGGATGAGGTAGAAATGTGATATTTGCCATCAAATTAATTTTAATTTTATATATTATTTAATTGCAGAGTTAGATTTTAGATTAAAATTTTGAAACTAAAACTTTTAGAAAGTTGCCATTTTTCTGCCCAAAAGCTTCTAAGGCCTTCTAGGAGTTTTGAGCAGCCTTGGCCTGTTAAAGGCTCCCCCTTTAAGAATGCATACTGTACCCAAACAGTGAGTAATAGGGAATGAGGTGTTTGTAGGATGAGAAATCCTGCCAGTATGGTTGGGGCAGAGGTGTTCCCTGTCTCAATCTCATTTTAAAGGGCTTGTCTCCAATGCACACATAGAAAACTAACAAAACTATTTTGTGACCCGAGACTTTTTGAGCCTTGGCAGGGAAAGGAAAGAACTTTCAAGAAGCTGATGGGGGTCGTCAGGACACATTGAAGAAGAAGAAATATGATTTGAGACACTTACAATTGTTGATAGGCCATATGACTTTTGTAATGCAGGGTGGTTTCCTCTGGGCAGGCATATTGCAGACAGCTGGTTTTCGCTATAAGGGGAGCAATAAAACCACACCACAGGATTCGCATGAAGACCAGACTGAAATTTGACTTAGCAATATGGTCACAATTCTTGGAGCGAGATGACTTTATGACATGGACAATGGAGTTTTTTTCCTGAGGCAGAAGGTTTCTCTATCTACAGGTAAGGTAGATGGCGTGCAGTCTACTGGCCCAGGGCTTGGAAAGAAAGTCGGTACAGCATAGCGTTCCTATTGTTTTTCTGTTTGGTGCTGACAGTGGGCCTTTGGGGGAGGGAATTGAGAAACACAATGGTGACATTTGTGGGTAACAACGAGGTGGTGATGCTCAAATCAAAAGACTAATGTCAAACAATGAGTACGAATTGAAGCACTTGAAAATGCTGGTGTTGATGTGTTCAAATTATAATATATTGTTTTAAGTCAGAGGCATTGCTGGGTTGGACAACAGGGTGGTTGACGCTTTATCCCATTCATAGTGGGCGAGATTCCATGGTTTAATACCTGGAGAGGATAAAAGATGCTGGAATGTACCAGAGGGCCTGTGGGAAATTGAACTGTGAGGGTGATGCAGCTGGTGGGGAACAGTTTGGCAGAAGCAAAGATTTGGAGTTACAGCATGGCATTGCATGGAGTGAGTTTGTACAGACTAGGGAGGCATGGTGAAAGCAAGGAGCAATCGGTTTTTGAGACTAGCAGGCAGACATAGTTAGTTGCATCATGGGGCAGGTAAGACAATGCCTAGCAATGGTGAAGATTGTGAGGAAACTCTTGGGGATCACCCTCTATCAGAAGCTGTTGTGGGGGTAGGACCCCTGTGAAGGTGAGTTGTAGAATTGGACAGGAGAACACACGAGTGTTGGGCCATGGAGAAAGGCATAGCAGGGAGTGTGCAGGGACCATTGACAATTGAAATACTGCAGCTGATGTTTGAACAGGTGAGATTTGCATGCACTTCCACCTTTGAGAGATCCCTGTTAGGGCTATTTTTATACTACAGTTTTTCGGAGCTGTTTGAGTGTAAGTGTTGGTGGGATGTAGTTTTGGAAAAAGACTTGAAAATGGCAGAAGTGTCATGTCAACATAGGGTAACAGCATTAGAAATAAGAAGAGCAATATGGATTAGAAAAGGAGGTACAGTGTATTGTGTCTGAAGATTTAGGGGTAGACTTGGCTGTGCCCAGTGCATAGGTGTGTCTGGTTGCAGGAAGGGACAGAAGGAGCAGCTTTTCAGCATTAGATGGGAAAGAAGGTGTTAGGCTGGTAGGTCTTTGGTGTGCGAAGGCATTGTTTGAGCAGTGCAGGATTACATGAGGAAAATTGGGATGCTCTTGTTCCTGATAAAAGCAGCTGTGAGGAGCCACCTATTAGATATGAATGAGGAAAGACTGAAAGATTTAGAGAGATGTCGGAGCGGTTGCATGTGAAGGTACATAAGACAGTATGGACACAACCGTAGGGTGGTCTAAGGTTCTGCTTTTATCCCATGGATACAGTGATGGGGAAGGGCACCAAGGTAGCATCATTGATTTGTGGATAATCCATTGTGAAGTGGGCTGAGCATAAAGCTGGTAAACAGTACTGGTACCTACAGATAGGGTTGAACCCAGTTAATTGAAGTTGTGGTGTTACAGCCTGGTTGAGATAAGATTTGGCCAACTGCTACTCACACTTGGGACTTGAGGGATAGGTGTCCATACTCAGTTTTGTTGATCTTGCAACTACAGGAAAATGTCCTGGGCTGGAATTGCTTAAAATGATGAAGGAAGACCTGGGGGGTGGTGAAGGAATTGTGGCCCTAGATGATACTATGATGGACCTTGTTGTTAACAAGGAGAGTGTGATGAGAAGTGAGAAATATGGTGGTGATTGACAGTGCAAGTAAAGAGGTGCACAAAAAGATGTTTTCTTTTTGCAAAGCCAAGTGTATCAGGGTGATAAGGCATAAAGAAATAATGTAAGAATGCCTTGCACTTCACCTTTTTCAATAATAGAGAACATGCTGTATCTTGAAGTCCTGGGGAATGGCTGGGGAGCTGGATGAAGGGAACCAAAGCATAAGATGGGGGACACAGAAATAACACTTAGTGGGAGGGTTTCTCTAGTCACAGTGTGACAGAACATAGCCAGCAAGATGGTAAAAGGGTGGGAAGTCAGAAAGCCAAATGCTGGGAGGAAAAGGAACAAAACAGTGTTCAAGGAGGTGGGTCCTGGTCCAAGGGCAGGCGAAGATGATAAAGAAAGGGATTGTCATAAAAGAGAACATGTGAGAGGTATTGTATGCTCATTAGTTAATCGGTTTTATTTTGTGGAGTTTTATATAGCACAAACTAGACCCGAGACATCGGGTATCAGAGCGCTTTACATTAGCAGCAGTTTCGTTACATGAGGACACATTCATTTTTGTTAGGCTCGGTAAGATTACGTGATTTGCCCAGAATCATAGGATGTTGAGCGTCGTTGCTGAGACTCGAACCTGGTCCCCAGCTTTGACGTCCACCATCTTAGACATATGGCTACATCCTCTCCCCTAATTGACTTGCCGTTATTAGGAGATCACAGTAGGGAAATGTTAGAGTGGCATATGTTTAGGGATGGGACGATGGGTCAGGGTTGAATTATTTAAGAAGATGAGCAGGATGGTAGCTTATTCTGCAGCCGAATTAGGTAGTATTAAGCTTGCTCCCAATAAAGTGACCTTTTATACATATGACTATTGATTTTCTTTGAAACGTCTTATTTTAATGAAACCAAATATTTTTTTAAGTGAAAGAAAATATATACTTTTAACCAATGCTGGTCAGTATTCACAAAGGTCAAGTATGATATTTGGTCTAAACTTAGACCAAACGTCTACGTTTGTGACTTTGGAAACTCCCAAAGGGAGGGTATGAAATCCCATGCATCCGCAGAGCCAGAGCAGGGGGTGAGCCTTTTCCTACATCGCAGCCAAGACTTGGAACAAACTCCCCCTCAGCATCAGATGAACCACCACACTGTGAGCATTCAGGAAGAGCCTCAAGACCTGGCTCTTCGGATGAGACAGAGCTGCTGAAACTCCCCCCCCCCCCCAGCGCCTTGAGTCATTCACGGGTGAGTAGTGCGCTTAACAAATCCCTGATTGATTTATTGAGGGTGGGGATTCAGCCCAAGTGCAGACATAGGATAGCACTCATAAATGCCTTTTGTGAATTCTCAAAATTGTCTACGTTTACCTTTGTGAATCGGGCAGGAGGACTGTAGTTTTGCTAAAGTTATGTAAGTTCTAGTGGCATGTTTGAAATTTGATGTCTCAAATAGGGAGTCCTATTACCACCACAAATTACCTTCTAATGTGGGATTTGCGGATTGATGCTGAACTTCCTGTTCAGGAACACCAACAGCATATATTTATATTTATACAGGCTTCCTCTGCTTGTAAACCTATACCACCTAAAGAGGAATTGAAATCAATAAAGCATCAGATATTTTTTGTATGTCTTAGGCTCTCAGGCACAGAATCGACAGTTGGCTGGGTTTAAACAGGAACATTTTCCTATGATGATGTCTTTCAAGGCCGGTCTTTTTCTGTCAGCCTTGTGTGGTCTCTGTTCCAGGCTCTTGAGACGTACGCATTAAAAATATGTGTTCTCCCTGAATGCAACTTGCGTCTGTGAAGCCGAATTGGGGCAGTATCAAACCTTTAAGTAAAATGGGTAAAGCTTGTCTTTTTCTACTCATAACAACTATTAGAACATTGGAGTGTTGGAAGCTCCATTGAAATCAATGGAGTGCTCTGAGCTTTTAATGGCTGGTATAAGCCCGGAGCGTCAACATTCCAATGTTTTGTTGTTCACAGCTCTGGCTGTGAACAAAGGCTTCAGGGAGCCTGAGGGGATTTGAATCCCCTCGCGCTCCCTGAAGGCTTTGTTTTATTTGTTAGAACATCCTCCCCTTCGTAGCAGGGCTATACCGGCTATTAAAGTCCCGCTGCTTTGTTAAAGTCCCTCGCCTTCGGCTCGTGCCTTTAACGATGCAGCGGGCCTTTAATAGCCAGTATATCCCACTATGGCGGGCTATATACGGCTATAGTAATGAATTAACAGTACACTTCTGCTATAAAAATCCTGCTTTCATTTTACCCTGTACAGCGGTCAACAAACTTTTGGTAAATTCCGTAAGCCTGAAACAAAAATCCTACAGACAACAAAACCCAGATGCCACGCCCACTACTATATGAAGGACTCTGAGCCCTAAAATATAGCCAGTGGAATCTTCACAGTAAAACAAACCATTTTTTGGTTAATTCAATTGAACTAGTCCTCGTAAAAATATCTGTCTCATGCCTGGGATGCATTGGGCATAATGCATTAGTTTGTAGAAGACTGCATTACATTATACCTGCTCCAGGCATAATGTATGCAGTGTAGGCGTTCCCATGTTAAATGCCACATATGCAGTGAAATGTGCAACTTTTCATTGCATCACTCTAAGATTTTACTGTCGAACCAGGTGTAAGTAGTGGCGGCTCTCCCATTGGGGCATGGGGGCGTTGCCCCCCTGCTTTCTCGCGGTGCGAGAAGGCAGAAACATAAATGGTAATAACTACCATTGTATATTTCTGCCTTCTTGCACCGCGGGAAAGCAGAAGTGCCTGATTGGGGGTGGGCAATCCAGCTCGAGGGCGGGGGGGAGTGGCTTGCCCACTGTTGTGCATACTGACTGTTTGGTCGGCCCCAGTCAGTCAGTATGCACAACAGTCGGCAAGCCACTCCCCCCTGTACTGGAGCAGGACGGCCCACTCTCCCTTTTTTCTCTATGTAGAGAAAATGGCCCGCCTGTGGAGTGCTCTCCAGATGCGGGTCACCAATCACAATGCTGCCATTGCAGCGTTGTGATTGGCGGAGGGGAGGCTGCCTGCTGGCTGATGACGATGCAGGAATTAAATTCAGAAAAGGCAGGACGGCGGGAGTCGGAAGTCGGACTGTTGACCCATCCAGACAGCGGCACAGGATGGTAAGTTAAGTTTGATATTATTTTATATATATTTTTTATTAAACAAACCCTCCCCCATCCCCCAACCTGAGCCGACCCCATTTCCACCAACTCTCCCCCCACCCACCCGTCATGCCGGCCGTGACTGCAGTTACCACAAGCAAATAAATGTTAATCAATTAGCAGGTGACTCGCAAGATATGAGCTCCATTAAGTTGGAAAATTGAAACCATTTTCGTCTTTATTTTCTTTGTTCCTTTATTCCTCACTGCCCCCGCCTTCGAAGCGCTAAGGTTAAAGTACATAGTAAAATGCTTGCCCGAAAAGTGTGGTCAGTTCTATTCAGACAAGTGTGCCTCTGATAGCTACTTTCATGCATCACTGGGAAGCTTCACTGCTCTGCTGAAAGAGAAATCTGCGCTTGTACTTCAGCATTCCTTCTGACACTGAAGGGTCATGTTTTCACACTATACTTCACGAGTCGTAGCTTGTGAGCTCAGCATGCACTGGGACTGTGTGTGTGCCACACTGGTGCCGCGGTGGTGCTTAGCCCTGAGTCAGCCTGCCTGAGCTCTGTTGTAATAGAAGATCTGCACCTGGCGCACACCAGTGTGGTGGGCCAGCAGTAATCCACCACTCATGCAGGCAGGCTATGGGACTGCCTTGTGAGGAGAAGGGTTGATGTGAGGATAGATCATTGTAAGTGAAAAGCGCATAACCTGGGATAATGATAGTGAATGGGAGATGTCACATGCCACTGTTAAACCATCAACACTGTGCAGGAATGAGATGGATCAGTATTTGAAACAATATGTGACAATAGCTGAACCATGAACGTGTTTACATTTGCTGTAAAACTAAAAGCTAGAAAGTTACAGTAAAAAATGAATTGTGAGATGCAATTTTGCCTGACATTTTGGTTTAGAGGTGACACATATAAATCGATTTTAAATAACGTTAGTATTGGCACTATAAAGCGTGGAACTGAAGATGTATGCAAATGACACTGGGGAAAAGTTTATTTTGTGTGTGTGTTAACTTTGTGTTATTTGGGTTGTCAATGATTTATGCAGCAGTGACGTTAGCATGTTGAGCTAAGAAATATGAAGTATTGTGATTATGAAAATTATGCTAGGTAATAGAAACACGGGCTCTGGTTATATTTTTGGAAACGTAATTTTACTTTACCTCCATATTTATAGTATCCTAAAGTTATGTTACTGGCCATAGGTGAACGCAGAGATTAACTTTCAGAGAATTAAAAGACAATATATGGATTTAAAGCATACCATTGTAATGATTAATTGGGGAATTTGGAAAACATAGGTATTGTGTTCATACACTAATGTCTTCATTGTACATACTCTAATATGATACCAAAATGTAGCATTTTGTAGTGTTTTGTTCCACTGATTCTTATTCTCTACTTTGTGTGTATTATAGTGCTGCATTCACGTAACTCTCTTTGACTGTGTTTACTTCCTGGGAGTCCACATTTAGAGCTGTTTTCCTCTGCTTGCCAAACTCTGCTTTGCACGTTTACCCTTTATTGTCCTCAGGCTATTATTCTCGGGATTGCACACATTATGGTGTTGTGTCACATGTTTGTTCGTGGCTGTGGCCCTCTAGTTAATCACTGGAGTCTGTCAACACCCTTCAATGACTGATAACATGAAGACGTTTGGTCTTGCACACTTGTTACAGTTTGGCGTGGCAGTTTACGCCTCACTACTTTGAAAGTACACCATCCGCCACTGGGTGTAAGAATTGTGTGAGGTCTTTTATAATGGGACTCGTCTCTGTGTTCTGATGCATTGCTGGAAATGCATCAGTCTTACGACCAACTCCAGCAATGCGTCAGTTTAGCGCCAAAAGATGCGTTACAATTCTTTACGTATCTGTGAATCCGTGCACCATGGGGCACTGTATTGTAAATACAGCGTATCCATGGTGTCGTTAGGGCATTTGCAGCAGGCAAAAGAAATCTGATGCATCAATGTCAATGCATCTCGTCTTGTAAATATGCCCCTCATTGTCAGGTTCAGTGCCCTTATCATTCCCCCTTCCAGAAACCCACAGACTATAGAAAGAATAGCCATCTGCACGACATACTGATTCTAGTAGGTAACTTTATATTTCAGCAACTTCTGTAAGAGGCAAATGTCCAACTAATCCGGTGAAGGTTGGTAATTCAGTCTTCTTTTTCTGGCCAGACTTCAGCTTAATGATGGTGGCATGCAAATGGTGTTTTTGCCAGATGGTCAATTCCCCTGCTATTGGGGCAAAAGTCTATCTGTAGGAACCAGGTTGAAAGTATTCTGGAAAGGCTGTGCATATACCTGCACCACTTAATCCCAGACCATGGAACTTCTAATCCTCTGGACAAAGGCCCCACCTATGTCGGATTTTAACTAAGGAGGATAACGCTGTGTGACAGAATGCCTAAGTTCATGATGTAAGAGTTTAAAGACTAAGGGGCCGATCTATGAGGCCCGTTGCGCCATCGGAACGTCACTTTTTGTGACGTTCCGTGGCGCAGAAGCCTGCGTGATATTTATCAGGCAGCACTGAGCCACTTTTTTTGGCTTAATGCTGCCTCATAAATATCAGTCCCTTTAAAGGGGCGTGCAATGGGTGTTGCTGAGGGCGTTCCCAGCAACATCCATGGCCTTTTGACACTGCCCCAGATTTACGAGAAATCGTAAATCTGAGGCAGCGCCAAAACTTACGCCTCCCCAGGGGAGGCGTAAGGGAGGCGCAACGGGGAGAAATATCTTTATTTCTCCTCGTTTTTCCTTTTTGTATGTGTGCTGCATTCTGCAGCACCCATACAAAGAGGAAAAACCTCTTGTGATTATTTTTGTACAGAAAGGTTTCCCTTCCTGTACAAAAATATTCATCACCATGGTGCAGAGGTGCCTGCGTTGGCGCAGGCAGCCCATTGTGCGCCGGCGCAGGGGAAAAGGACAGGAATGCGACGCATTTTATAGATACGGCGCATCCCTGCCCTTTTCCTTTGCCGTAGGGAAGCGCAGCAGGAAGGCCTGCTGCGCTTCCCTACGGCAAAACCTCATAAATGAGGCCCCAAGTGTGCCTTCAGGGGAAGAAATAAAACATAATGAAATTGATTAAAACTAATGGCAGCAATCGAATAAGGAATAAAGAGGCATAAAACTGGTCACAAAATACTTGTCGAAATTTGTGTCCATTGCTGTACTTCTATTGTCTTCAGAATTAAAAGATGTAGCCTCATTCAGAAACGTGAAAGGGTGGCACGAGGAAGCTTTTCCAGCAGCTTCTTACTGTTAAGAAGTGCCCATGGAAAATAATCTGGAATAAAGTTATTAAAACATTCTACTGGAGAAGGCTGAATTACTTTGGGGATATTAAAAACATTAGTCACATCTTGTCTATCTATGTGGTAAAAGAGCAGACTAGTAAAAATATGTTTGAACAATCATAGATGCCGAGGAGCAACCAGTTCAAGGGGGAGAGAATAGTTTGAAAGTTCTTCACTCATTTAACACTGATCTTCATGGTAATGATCTGGATTTTATGACGTTTTCTGTAACATATTGCTTCTCCTTCTTCTTCTTAATTTCCTAGCCAGCTCAGCAAAGACTCTGCCATCATGGCTTGGGACTTATATCACCATCTTCCAAACAAAGAAGAACGATCTAAAATGTTTGTCTTGTACAGACCTATCTCACTTTTACTTGTGATTCTAATCTCTATTGTAAAATTGTGGATAATCTTATGAGTGCAGAATGGATTGATCTCATGCAGCCTGGCTTCGTCCTCGACAGAGATACTGCTGCTCATAGTAACTTAGCCACCATACACTTTGACATTGTTACATTTATTGGCACTAAAATCAGGATGATCCTGCCGGACACAAGGAAAGCGCCTGACATGTTCGTCTGGCCTTATCTTTGGCAACACTGGGCATATTCTGGGTCATGTATGCTCTTAGCACAGCTATTCCGTATACGCAAAGCTTCTGATTCTGGATGATGAGAGATTTCCTTTAAGGCTGCATGCTATCCCTACAACATTTTCCCCTATAATTAGAGAAATGTTTGAGACACATGCGATAATATGCTGATATGTCTTCACTGTCATATCTTATGCATATGATACAGCCGTTTTCACACCCAACTGAGTCATTGCCATTCTCTTAAACGAAAATGAGGTATTATAATTTGGCAAAGTCTCTGGTTATCTGTTAAACCCTAAGAAAAACCCAAATCCTGTCTACTCGTCACCCAAACAGAATGGATACAAGCTATGTCACCTCTGTCACAAAGCTTAGGTTAGGTTTTCTCCTCATACTGCCAAGATGTTTTCAAATAATTTCGAAACTGCTGGATAAAACATAGACATGATTCCAAAAAAGGAGTAGGATTCCTCTTGGTCTAATGCAAATTTGCAATCATTATGGCATAATCCAACCTTTCCAGCTTTCTCTCAAGATCTACTGGCCTCACAAAGGCCCACTTTTTCTAGACAAAATATAGCACTGATGTATGAGGGCACCAACATACAGACGTTTGATAAACTGGTTTAGAAATACCAAAGACCAATGACTAGTTATTTGAAATATATTGAAGTACAAACGTTTCTCAGACAGCTGAATTTAGATGACTTATATTTGTCACATATTCCATTTATTGAGTTATTAAAGTCGACAAATCATAGAGATTTAATGTGTACTGACCACGGGGATAATCTTCAACATCTGGAGGAAAGATAGCCTTGTTGACTGGTGGAATAAATGGATTAGAATACAATATGCAGGAGTATACATCTCAACAGTAATAGCCTTAATATTTCAAGACTAAAAACACACCAATATGAGATTATTTAGGATTTATGTTATGCATCAAAAATACATCTTGTATAGCATTACTAGGATATTTCTATTTCTTTTCACTGTAGTTGTCCTGAAAAAGATGAAATTCATATATGTGCTAGATGTTGTAAAAGTCAGCCATTCTGGAAGCAATTATGTAAGGAAATTGGTGAACTCCTTGATGTCAAATTACTTCAAACTCCTAGATTAATTGTACTTAGATTCTCACCAAATTGTTTTCAAGTGATTATGTTGTTGGTGTTCATTTGCAGCAAGGACCGCTAGACTTGTATTGCCAAATCATGGCTGGATACTGGGCACCCTCACAATTCTCTTTGACGATCACAATTTTAGGCATATTTTGAATGGAGATATCTATTTTTCAAAATAACCAAGGTTGTAGACATCTAAAGTAAATTTGGCATCCACTAATGAATTGGATGTAGGTACTTTTACTATGTTGTATAAAGAATTTGTGAATTTAATGATTAGCTTTATGGTTCCTGTTGGAGCTAGTGTCCTTGGGTAGCTTGACTTAGGTAGAAAAGGCTTTTACTCCAGAATTTCATGTTGTGCTTGCATCGCATTCACTTCACACTCCAGCGCTAAGCCACTTAAAAGAGAAAAATGACACTACACCGATCATTTAGAAAAGGTAGAAATTTGTTATCTTCCCTTATCAAGTGAATCAATCAATTTTTATCCATTACATTTCAGAATCAAAACATTTCATTCTTTCCAAATTAACAATGATGTTTTACTCCAGACTTGCAGATAATTTAGCATCACAGGGTAATTCAATCCGACGCCATAACTCTAGGGCGCCCTGAATTAAAGCACCACTCGTAGCGCTTTGCATAACATGTACATAGCACTACCAATCAAATGGTTATTTAGTCTACACGATACTCTTCAAGACATGCGATTACATTAAGCGCTATTTTTAGATCCTACGATGTCTTTGAGATCAGGCTTTTACACTAAGCAGTATTCTTCCAGAGTATACATTGTGATTGAAAACAAGGTGTTACATAGAGCGCTATACTCAACATTCCCAATGCGCTTGAAATTAGATGGGTACACTAAGCGCTATACTTCGATGTATAGGGTACAGTCTTAGGTAGGCTTACAACTCTGGCTAGTCTTGTCAATATAACGCATGGCTTCCCCACACATTTGGCATTCTGGTCCAACAGGACACCCACTGGCATAGGTTCCCCCCACTCTTGGATAACCCCAAAATGCCCAGCTTACTCTTCGTCTTGAGTCCTTCTCACGGGGAGCTCAACGGAGACAGGAGCCGAGATCCCCTCTAAGCGGGACAAGGGCTTGACGTGCTCGGGGAAATATCTCCTCGGGGAGAGGCGAAATCAGGAACCTTTACCTTCCGCCCACCTCCCCAGGAGTGTCACTACTTGCCGGCTTCAAAGTTGACTGAGGGCACGCTCTTCAGAGCTTCCACAGTTCGACGGCCTCACCTCCTTGGCGGTCTCCTTGGGTGTTCAGCGCCGGTGTAAGGTCATCCTCAACTCCTCATTGACCCCTCACACCCGGCGCCATTACTTCCAGCCTCTGCGTCTGCTGGGGGCGCGCCCGAAGCTGCCAGGAACAGCGCGGCTTGCGGGGGCGCGGCCTCCTCACTCTACTAAGAACGGTGGGGGCGGCGCTTCAAAGTCCGTCCCTGTCACGTGACACGAGGATGGTTGCTTCGAGGCCCGACACAGCCCTCGTCTCCTCAACACAATCTCCTCACACTTCTGGCTGCGCCGCTTGCCTGCAAACCGGCCCACTGGAGCCCCGGATCTCTTCACAGTTCCCCAGGTGACATCAGGGACGCTCCTCTAACCCCTAGGCTGTGGCGGTGAGTGTTCCCAGATAAGGTTGCCAGATGGGGGGTGGCTAAAATTAAGCAGGAGATCTGCACACCCAGGCAGTCAAATCAGTTAGCCAATTCCCAGGGTCTCCAACAAGGTCACCTTCCTCTCCGTCATGAATAAGGGACGGTCAATAGTTCTGGACTCCAGAGTCCCAGGCAACTGCAGGGACGTAGAAGACGTAGCCAAGGACGGTGCCTCTCTACCCTGACTAGATAGGAGCGCCTGGGGTAAAGGTGACCCCAGAGTCGGTGGCCGTGGACAGGGTCAGGTCAAGAGGTCGAGGGTGGTATCAGCTGAGGAGGAAAGTAACACAGGACCTTAGAACTGTCAATTTCCCTCTCTAGTGCATCCACCTCCCCACTCAGATGCCTTACTCCTGACTAACTCACAGCACACCTATATCCTAAAATGGCCAACCCACCTCACATCTATTTATAACCAGGGCCCTGACTGGCCAGAGTGGTCCAGTAGGTTCCGGAACCCCTCATGACAGTCTACGGCCCAGGTTCTGAGGTGATAGTTTAGTCCAGCATTTGTGAAAACACTCTCTCCCTTCCTCCATTTTAGTGAAGCACCTTGCGCCTCTCCCTCAGTTAGTGAGAATGGGGCGCCCAGAGTCTCTACGTCAACACCAAAAAGAAGTTAGTGGACAGAAAAATGAGAGGGTAAAGGGAAAAAAAATGAGGAGGGAACAGCCAAAGGGCTGGCAGGTCTAACACGCGTCCCGCCCCAGCTGAAAGTGGGGAGAGCTACCCAATCCCTTGGGAGTTCTCTTCACTAAGGCGGAAATACCTGGAGAGACCGTCAGCATTGGCGTGGTCCACTCCTGGCCGATGTTCCACCCTAAAGTCCATTCCCTGTAGTGAGATAGACACCTCAATAACTTAGGATTCTCGCCCCTCATTTGCATCAGCCACCTAAGGGGCCGGTGGTCGGTCTGAACCAGGAAGTGCGAGCCAAACAGGTATGGCCGCAACTTCTTCAGGGCCCACAGCACCGCAAAAGCCTCCCTCTCAATCGCACTCCACCTCTGTTCCCGGGGGAGTAATCTCCTAGACAGGAAAACCACAGGTTGGTCAAGATCCTCTTCATTGAGCTGCGACAGCACTGCCCCGATGCCATGCTCCGACGCATCCGTTTGGACGATGAACTCCTTGGAGAAGTCAGGGGCCCTGAGGACAGGTGCCGCACACATTGCCTGTTTTAAGGTGTCAAAGGCTCATTGACACACCTCGGTCCAGATTACCCATCGAGGGTGCTTTTTAGATCTGAGCTCAGTCAAGGGAGCCACGATAGTACCATACCCCTTGACGAAGCGTCGGTAGTAGCCAGTGAGGCCCAGAAAGGCTCGGACCTCCATCTGAGTCTTGGGGGGCTCCCAGGCCATGATGGTTTCAATCTTGGCCTGGAGGGGTTGCACCTTGCCCCGACCCACCAAGTGACCGAGGTACACTACCGACCCCTGCCCGATCTGGCACTTACTGGCCTTGATCGTCAGACCCGTCTGCTGCAAAGCCTGAAGGACAGTCTGAAGGTGACACAAATGGTCCTCCCAGCTGCTGCTGAAGACAGCGATGTCATCCAGGTAAGCAACCGAGAAAGCCTCCATCCCGGAGAGGACCTGGTTCACCAGCCGCTGAAAAGTGGCAGGGGCGTTCTTGAGCCCAAAGGGCATCACACAGAACTGATAGTGACCCTCGGGTGTGGAGAAGGCTGACCTTTCCTTTGCTCCATCTGTCAGGGAGATCTGCTAGTACCCAGATGTAAGGTCAAAGGTACTCAGATATTGGGCAGCTCCCAACCGGTCAATGAGCTCATCTGCCCTCGGGATAGGATGAGCATCGGTCTTTGTCACAGAGTTCAGTCCCCTATAATCCACACAAAACCGGAATTCTGGGGTAGTGCCCGGCGGGGCAGCTTTGGGTACCAGTATAACCGGACTGGACCAGGGACTGCTTGAAGGTTCAATCACTCCCAGCTCCAGCATCTTGGTGACTTCACCATGGATGCTAGCCTTCACTTTATCCAACAACCTGTAGGACTTGGACTTCACAGGTGGGCTTTCCCCTGTGTCCACACCATGGGTACACAGATGAGTCCTTCCTGGGATAAGTGAGAACAGGGAAGCATACTGTTCCAGAACCTGGCGGCAGTCTCTCTGCTGTTCGGGAGTTAGAGATGGTGAGAAGATCACTGCCTCCACCGACCCATCCTTCTCTTGGGACGCAAAAAGATCAGGGAGAGGTTCAATATCCTCTTCCTCTGATCCATCAGTCACCATCATCAAAGTGACCTCTGCTCTCTCTTGGTGGGGTTTGAGGCGGTTGACATGGAGCACTCGATGGGGCTGCCTAGGGGTCTTAAGGTCCACCACATATGTAACCTTGCCCTTCTTCTCAATCACCTCAAAGGGGCCTGACCAGCGATCCTGTAGAGCGCTAAGTTCTCCAGGTTCCATCACCCACACCTTCTGACCAGGCTCTAGCTCCACTGGGTGAGCATTTTGGTTAGACCATTCCTTCATGACCGTCTGGCTGGCTTCTAGGTTTTCGGAAGCTTGCTTCCACAACCTAGCCATTTGGCTTCGAAAGGCCAGCATGTAGCTCACTACATCCGGGGGAAGTTTTCTGGGGGTCTTTTCCCATCCATCCTTCACCAGGCTGAGGGGTCCACGAACAGGGTGTCCATACAACAGTTCGAAGGGGCTGAAGCCCACTCCCTTCTGTAGTACTTCCCTGTAGGAGAACAGTAAACAAGGTAGGAGGACGTCCCATTTCCTCCGCAGGCTCTGGGGCAGACTCCTGATCATGCCCTTTAAGGTTTTGTTAAACCTTTCCACCAGACCATTGGTCTGGGGGTGATAAGGGGTGGAGAACCGGTAAGTGACTCCACACTCCTTTCACATAGCCCGCATGTATGCCGACATGAAGTTGGTACCTCTGTCCGACACAATTTCCTTGGGGAACCCCATCCTGGTGAAAATCCCCATCAGAGCCCGTGCCACTGCAGGTGCAGTGATGGTCCTCAGAGGGATAGCCTTTGGGGACCAGGTGGCATGATCCACCAGAACCAGGATGAACCTGTGACCGGCAGACGTTGGTGGATCCAATGGCCCAACAATGTCGATGCCCACCCTTTCAAAGGGGGAGCCAACGACAGGCAGTGGTTCCAGGGGAGCCTTCAGCTTCACCCCTGTTTTCCCACTAGCTTGGCAGGTAGCACACGTCCTACAAAAAGTGTTGGACGTAATCCTCATCTGAGGCCAGTAGACGTGAGGGACAAGCCGAGCAAAGGTCTTGTCCTGTCCCAAGTGTCCTGCCAAGGGTATCTCGTGAGCCAATTCCAAAAGGGAGGCTCGGTAACGTTGGGGAACCACCAAGGCCCGGGATGATCCATACACCGGAGCCTTGGGTTCGCTATAAAGGAGACCATCTTCCCAATATATGTGGAAGTTCCCAGAATTATTACCCGCTGCCTGGGCTTCAGCCTGTCGCCGTAAGCCCTCAAGGGTAGGGCACTCCTTCTGGGCCCGACAAAACTCCTCCCTGGTAGGTCCTCCCTCCACCTGCCATTCTGCAGGGGTAGGTAAGCCCTCCAGGGAAGTCACATCCTCCTCTGTGGACTCCGGGACCACCTCAGTTGCCCCATCCACCTTCTGAGGTGCAGATGCCGGGGCAGGCTTTCCCTGTCCCCGTTTACCCTTTTTGGCAGCTGGTTGGGCCATTGTCCCAGGCTCCAACCTCTGTGAACTCCCCCTCCGGGCAGTCACGGACTGCGTGTTGGCACAAGTCCACCCAGGCGACCCCAACATCTCCACATGAGCCTTGAACTCGACCTCCTTCCAGGCTGTATGTTCAAGGTCATTTCCCAACAAACAGTCAACTGGCATGGCAGGGCTTACCACAACTCGAAGAGGACCCCTAACCCCTCCCCACTCAAAGGGAATCTGGGCCACCAGATAGTGACCCTCTCGGTTGTCAGCCATCACAACCGGGTGGACTACGTTGGGAACCACCTGTTCTGTGGACACCAGCTGACTCCATACCATAGTCATGCTGGCTCCTGTGTCCCTCAGAGCCTCCACCCTCTGGGCATTGATGGTGACCCATTGCCTGTACTTAGTAGTATTTGAGGGCACACGGGTCTTAGGAACCATCTCACAATCCCCTAGGGACACTAATGTTAGCCCTGCCCACTCACCTCCCTTATCTAGGGGCAACTCCTCCCCGAGCACTATGCTCGCCACCCCAGGGCTCTTTCTTCCAATGTGAGGGTGTGGTCTCTTGGGACACTTGGTATCCCCCTTGTAGTGCCCAATCTTGTCACACTCATAACAACGGACAACCCTAGGCTGCTGACCACGGTCAGGATAAGGGGGTTTATGGGGGCCAACCTTAGGAGGGAATCCTAATCCCTTTCCTTGCGAACTCTTTTGGGGACCTTTAAGGAACTCCTTCTTTTTGTCTCCCCCCTCTTTCTTCTGAGGGGCGCCCTGAGCAGTCCCTTGAAAATTCCCCCCAGTCCCTTTTGAGGACACCCGGGTACTTGCCCAGATGTCCGCCTCCTCTGCAAGCTTCCTAGGATTAGTTAGCTTGCTGTCCACCAGGTGTTGACGCAGCTCCGGAAAACTTTTCTCGAGGAGGTGCTCCCTCAAAATCAGGTTATACAACCCCTCGTAGTCTTTCACCTCACTGCCCTGTACCCAGCCCTCCAAAGCCTTTTTGGCGTAGTCCAGGAAGTCCACCCAATTCTGGGCAGCCAGCTTTTGGCTACCCCGGAATCTCTGCCTGTATTTCTCAGGGCTGAGCCCAAACTTTCTAATCAGGGCGACCTTCAAGGTGGGGTAATTGGTTTGCTCTTGTTGTTCTAGAGCTAAAAGGGCATCCCTCCCCACCGGAGGCATATACCTATACAGACCACCCCCCCACCAAACTTCGGGCATCCCATGGGCTCGTAAGGAGACCTCATAGGCAGCCAACCACTTAGCAATGTCATCCCCGACACCGTAGCTGGCAACTACGTCCTTTGGTAGATAGGGTCTGGGCTCCCTGGTGTTCTCTTTATGTACGCTGCCACCAACGGGACTGCTGGGGGTTCCGAACTGTAGGGCCTTAAGATCTAATTCCCTCAAGTGAAGCTCATGGAGGAACCTCCGTTCTTCCCTCTCTTTCTCCAAGCGGGCTAAATCCATCTTGAATTGCCTCTCCTCCCTCCTGTCGACTAAATCAGCCGTAGACAGGCTTCCCCCTGAAGCGCTACTACCGGCCCTTGAAGGGGCACTAGGTCCTACATCCATATTGCCGCTCTCAGGGGGGAAAAGTGATTCTGTCCCTTCCGTGGTGTTCGGTCCTGGCCCCTCCTCCTCCCGTTTCCCGCTAGGGTGGGCCATAACCCAGGCTCTCAAGCTAGTCTGGAGTTCTATTTTCTTTGCTCCCTACTTGAAATATACCCCCCTCTCCTGGCAGAATTCCTTTAGCTGGGTTACAGTATACTCTTCCAGCCTACCCAGCTCAAACTCCATCCTGCCAGGTGGGCCCTAACACTGCGGAAAATAACTTTCACGTTAGGAGACACTTCCTTAAAAAGAAAGGCACACCACAGATCAGGAGCAATTTCAAAAATTCCAATCAACGAGACAACCTGGAGAAAACTCCAATCAAAGTCAAAACTCAGGTGTAGGGTGCGTGGTGCACGCTAAACTTCTAATGAATGGACGCAAGCACAAGCTCAGGATCACACCACTGAACACCAACTTGTTGGACCTAGTGCCCTTGGGTAGCTTGACTTAGATAGAAAAGGCTTTTACTCCAGAATTTCATGTTGTGCTTGCATCGCATTCACTTCACTCTCCAGCGCTAAGCCACTTAAAAGAGAAAAATGACACTACACCGATCATTTAGAAAAGGTAGAAAAATGTTATCTTCCCTTATCAAGTGAATCAATCAATTTTTGTCCATTACATTTCAGATTCAAAACATTTTATTCTTTCCAAATTAACAATGCTATTTTACTCCAGACTTGTAGATAATTTAGCATCACAGGGTAATTCAATCCGGCGCCATAACGCTAGGGCGCCTTGAATTAAAGCACAACTCGTAGCGCTTTGCATTACAGGTACATAGCAATACCAATCAAATGGTTATCTAGTCTACACGATACTCTTCAAGACAGGCGATTACATTTAGCGCTATTTTTAGATCCTACGATGTCTTTGAAATCAGGATTTTACACTAAGCAGTTTTCTTCCAGAGTATACATTGTGATTGAAAACAAGGTGTTACATAGAGCGCTATACTCAACATTCCCATTGCGCTTGAAATTAGATGGGTACACTAAGTGCTATACTTCGATGTATAGGGTACAGTCTTAGGTAGGCTTACAACTCTGGCTAGTCTTGTCAATATAACGCATGGCTTCCCCACACGTTCGGCATTCTGGTCCAACAGGACACCCACTGGCATAGGTTCCCCCCACTCTTGGATAACCCCAAAATGCCCAGCTTACTCTTCGCCTTGCGTCCTCCTCACGGGGAGCTCAACGGAGACAGGAGCCAAGATCCCCTCTAAGCGGGACAAGGGCTTGACGTGCTCGGGGGAATATCTCCTCGGGGAGAGGCGAAATCAGGAACCTTTACCTTCCGCCCACCTCCCCAGGAGTGTCACTACTTGCCGGCTTCAAAGTTGACTGAGGGCACGCTCTTCAGAGCTTCCACAGTTCGACGGCCTCACCTTCTTGGAGGTCTCCTTGGGTGTTCAGCGCCGGTGTAAGGTCATCCTCAACTCCTCATTGACCCCTCACACCCAGCGCCATTACTTCCAGCCTCCGCGTCTGCTGAGGGCGCGCCCGAAGCTGCCAGGAACAGCGCGGCTTGCGGGGGCGCGGCCTCCTCACTCTACCAAGAACGGCAGGGACGGCGCTTCAAAGTCCGCCCCCGTCACGTGACACGAGGATGGTTGCTTCGAGGCCCGATACAGCCCTCGTCTCCTCAACACAACCTCCTCACACCTCTGGCTGCGCCGCTTGCCTGCAAACCGGCCCACTGGAGCCCCGGATCTCTTCACAGTTCCCCAGGTGACATCAGGGACGCTCCTCTAACCCCTAGGCTGTGGCGGTGAGTGTTCCCAGATAAGGTTGCCAGATGGGGGGGGCTAAAATTAAGCAGGAGATCTGCACACCCAGGCAGTCAAATCAGTTAGCCAATTTCCAGGGTCTACAACAAGGTCACCTTCCTCTCCGTCATGAATAAGGGACGGTCAATAGTTCTGGACTCCAGAGTCCCAGGCAACTGCAGGGACGTAGAAGACGTAGCCAAGGACGGTGCCTCTCTACCCTGACTAGATAGGAGCGCCTGGGAAAAAGGTGAGCCCAGAGTCGGTGGCCGTGGACAGGGTCAGGTCAAGAGGTCGAGGGTGGTATCAGCTGAGGAGGGAAGTAACGCAGGACCTTAGAACTATCAATTTCCCTCTCTAGTGCATCCACCTCCCCACTCAGATGCCTTACTCCTGACTAACTCACAGCACACCTATATCCTAAAATGGCCGACCCACCTCACCTCTATTTATAACCTGGGCCCTGACTGGCCAGAGTGGTCCAGAAGGTTCCGGAACCCCTCATGACAGTCTACGGCCCAGGTTCTGAGGTGACAGTTTAGTCCACCATTTTGTGAAAACACTCTCTCCGTTCCTCCATTTTAGTGAAGCACCTTGCGCCTCTCCCTCAGTTAGTGAGAATGGGGCGCCCAGAGCCTCTACGTCAACACCAAAAAGAAGTTAGTGGACAGAAAAATGAGAGGGTAAAGGGAAAAAAAATGAGCAGGGAACAGCCAAAGGGCTGGCAGTTCTAACACGCGTCCCGCCCCAGCTGAAAGTGGGGAGAGCTACCCAATCCCTTGGGAGTTCTCTTCACTAAGGCGGAAATACCTGGAGAGACCGTCAGCATTGGCATGGTCCACTCCTGGCCGATGTTCCACCCTAAAGTCCATTCCCTGTAGTGAGATGGACACCTCTGTAACTTAGGATTCTCGCCCCTCATTTGCATCAGCCACCTAAGGGGCCGGTGGTTTGTCTGAACCAGGAAGTGCGAGCCAAACAGGTATGGCCGCAACTTCTTCAGGGCCCACAGCACCGCAAAAGCCTCCCTCTCAATCGCACTCCACCTCTGTTCCCGGGGGAGTAATCTCCTAGACAGGAAAACCACAGGTTGGTCCAGACCCTCTTCATTGAGCTGCGACAGCACTGCCCCGATGCCATGCTCTGACGCATCCGTTTGGACGATGAACTCCTTGGAGAAGTCAGGGGCCCTGAGGACAGGTGCCGCACACATTACCTGTTTTAAGGTGTCAAAGGCTCATTGACACACCTCGGTCTAGATTACCCATCGAGAGTGCTTTTTAGATGTGAGCTCAGTCAAGGGAGCCACGATACTACCATACCCCTTGACGAAGCGTCGGTAGTAGCCAGTGAGGCCCAGAAAGGCTCGGACCTCCGTCTGAGTCTTGGGGGGTTCCCAGGCCATGATGGTTTCAATCTTGGCCTGGAGGGGTTGCACCTTGCCCCGACCCACCAAGTGACCGAGGTACACTACCGACCCCTGCCCGATCTGGCACTTACTGGCCTTGATCGTCAGACCCGCCTGCTGCAAAGCCTGAAGGACAGTCTGAAGGTGACACAAATGGTCCTCCCAGCTGCTGCTGAAGACAGCGATGTCATCCAGGTAAGCAACCGAGAAAGCCTCCATCCCGGAGAGGACCTGGTTCACCAGCCGCTGAAAAGTGGCAGGGGCGTTCTTGAGCCCAAAGGGCATCACACAGAACTGATAGTGACCCTTGGGTGTGGAGAAGGCTGACCTTTCCTTTGCTCCATCTGTCAGGGAGATCTGCTAGTACCCAGATGTAAGGTCAAAGGTACTCAGATATTGGGCAGCTCCCAACCGGTCAATGAGCTCATCTGCCCTCGGGATAGGATGAGCATCGGTCTTTGTCACAGAGTTCAGTCCCCTGTAATCCACACAGAACCGGAGTTCTGGGGTAGTGCCCGGCGGGGCAGCTTTGGGTACCAGTACCACCGGACTGGACCAGGGACTGCTTGAAGGTTCAATCACTCCCAGCTCCAGCATCTTGGTGACTTCACCATGGATGCTAGCCTTCACTTTATCCAACAACCGGTAGGACTTGGACTTCACAGGTGGGCTTTCCCCTGTGTCCATGTCATGGGTACACAGATGAGTCCTTCCTGGGATAAGTGAGAACAGGGAAGCATACTGTTCCAGAACCTGGCGGCAGTCTCTCTGCTGTTCGGGAGTTAGAGATGGTGAGAAGATCACTCCCTCCACCGACCCATCCTTCTCTTGGGACGCAAAAACATCAGGGAGAGGTTCAATTTCCTCTTCCTCTGATCCATCAGTCACCATCATCAAAGTGACCTCTGCTCTCTCTTGGTGGGGTTTGAGGCGGTTGACATGGAGCACTCGATGGGGCTGCCTAGGGGTCTTAAGGTCCACCACATATGTAACCTTGCCCTTCTTCTCAATCACCTCAAAGGGGCCTGACCAGCGATCCTGTAGAGCGCTAAGTTCTCCAGGTTCCATCACCCACACCTTCTGACCAGGCTCTAGCTCCACTGGGTGTGCATTTTGGTCAGACCATTCCTTCATGACCGTCTGGCTGGCTTCTAGGTTTTCGGAAGCTTGCTTCCACAACCTAGCCATTTGGCTTCGAAAGGCCAGCATGTAGCTCACTACATCCGGGGGAAGTTTTCTGGGGGTCTTTTCCCATCCATCCTTCACCAGGCTGAGGGGTCCACGAACAGGGTGTCCATACAACAGTTCGAAGGGGCTGAAGCCCACTCCCTTCTGTAGTACTTCCCTGTAGGAGAACAGTAAACAAGGTAGGAGGACGTCCCATTTCCTCCGCAGGCTCTCGGGCAGACTCCTGATCATGCCCTTTAAGGTTTTGTTAAACCTTTCCACCAGACCATTGGTCTGGGGGTGATAAGGGGTGGAGAACCGGTAAGTGACTCCACACTCCTTTCACATAGCCCACATGTATGCCGACATGAAGTTGGTACCTCTGTCCGACACAACTTCCTTGGGGAACCCCATCCGGGTGAAAATCCCCATCAGAGCCCGTGCCACTGCAGGTGCAGTAATGGTCCTCAGAGGGATAGCCTCTGGGGACCGGGTGGCATGATCCACCAGAACCAGGATGAACCTGTGACCGGCAGACGTTGGTGGATCCAATGGCCCAACAATGTCGATGCCCACACTTTCAAAAGGGGGTGCCAACGACAGGCAGTGGTTCCAGGGGAGCCTTCAGCTTCACCCCTGTTTTCCCACTAGCTTGGCAGGTAGCACACGTCCTACAAAAAGTGTCGGACGTAATCCTCATCTGAGGCCAGTAGACGTGAGGGACAAGCCGAGCAAAGGTCTTGTCCTGTCCCAAGTGTCCTGCCAAGGGTATCTCGTGAGCCAATTCCAAAAGGGAGGCTCGGTAACGTTGGGGAACCACCAAGGCCCGGGATGATCCATGCACCGGAGCCTTGGGTTCGCTATAAAGGAGACCATCTTCCCAATATATGTGGAAGTTCCCAGAATTATTACCCGCTGCCTTTGCTTCAGCCTGTCGCCGTAAGCCCTCAAGGGTAGGGCACTCCTTCTGGGCCCGACAAAACTCCTCCCTGGTAGGTCCTCCCTCCACCTGCCATTCTGCAGGGGTAGGTAAGCCCTCCAGGGAAGTCACATCCTCCTCTGTGGACTCCGGGACCACCTCAGTTTCCCCATCCACCTTCTGAGGTGCAGATGCCGGGGCAGGCTTCCCCTGTCCCGGTTACCCTTTTTGGCAGCTGGTTGGGCCATTGTCCCAGGCTCCAACCTCTGTGAACTCCCCCTCCGGGCAGTCACGGACCTCGTGTTGGCACAAGTCCACCCAGGCGACCCCAACATCTCCACATGAGCCTTGAACTCGACCTCCTTCCTGGCCGTATGTTCAAGGTCATTTCCCAACAAACAGTCAACTGGCATGGCAGGGCTTACCACAACTCGAAGAGGACCCCTAACCCCTCCCCACTCAAAGGGAATCTGGGCCACCAGATAGTGACCCTCTCGGTTGTCAGCCATCACAACCGGGTGGACTACGTTGGGAACCACCTGTTCTGTGGACACCAGCTGACTCCATACCATAGTCATGCTGGCTCCTGTGTCCCTCAGAGCCTCCACCCTCTGGGCATTGATGGTGACCCATTGCCTGTACTTAGTAGTATTTGAGGGCACATGGGTCTTAGGAACCATCTCACAATCCCCTAGGGACACTAATGTTAGCCCTGCCCACTCACCTCCCTTATTTAGAGGCAACTCCTCTCCAAGCACTATGCTCGCCACCCCAGGGGTCTTTCCTCCAATGGGAGGGTGTGGTCTCTTGGGACACTTGGGATCCCCCTTGTAGTGCCCAATCTCGTCACACTCATAACAACGGACAACGCTAGGCTGCTGACACGGTCAGGATAAGGGGGTTTATGGGGGCCAACCTTAGGAGGGAATCCTAATCCCTTTCCTTGCAAACTCTTTTGGGGACCTTTAAGGAACTCCTTCTTTTTGTCTCCCCACTCTTTCTACTGAGGGGCGCCCTGAGCAGTCCCTTGGAAATTCCCCCCAGTCCCTTTTGAGGACACCCGGGTACTTGCCCAGATGTCCGCCTCCTCTGCAAGCTTCCTAGGATTAGTTAGCTTGCTGTCCACCAGGTGTTGACGCAAGTCCGGAAAACTTTTCTCGAGGAGGTGCTCCCTCAAAATCAGGTTATACAACCCCTCGTAGTCTTTCACCTCACTGCCCTGTACCCAGCCCTGTACCCAGCCCTCCAAAGCCTTTTTGGCGTAGTCCAGGAAGTCCACCCAATTCTGGGCAGCCAGCTTTTGGCTACCCCGGAATCTCTGCCTGTATTTCTCAGGGCTGAGCCCAAACTTTCTAATCAGGGCGACCTTCAAGGTGGGGTAATTGGTTTGCTCTCGTTGTTCTAGAGCTAAAAGGGCATCCCTCCCCACCGGAGGCATGAACCTATACAGACCACCCCCCACCGAACTTCGGGCATCCCATGGGCTCGGAAGGAGACCTCATAGGCAGCCAACCACTTAGCAATGTCATCCCCGACACCGTAGCTGGCAACTACGTCCTTTGGTAGATAGGGTCTGGGCTCCCTGGTGTTCTCTTTATGTACGCTGCCAGCAACGGGCCTGCTGGGGGTTCCGAACTGTAGGGCCTTAAGATCTAATTCCCTCAAGTGAAGCTCATGGAGGAACCTCCGTTCTTCCCTCTCTTTCTCCAAGCGGGCTAAATCCATCTTGAATTGCCTCTCCTCCCTCCTGTCGACTAAATCAGTCGTAGACAGGCTTCCCCCTGAAGCGCTACTACCGGCCCTTGAAGGGGCACTAGGTCCTACATCCATATTGCCGCTCTCAGGGGGGAAAAGTGATTCTGTCCCTTCCGTGGTGTCCGGTCCTGGCCCCTCCTCCTCCCGTTTCCCGCTAGGGTGGGCCATAACCCAGGCTCTCAAGCTAGTCTGGAGTTCTATTTTCTTTGCTCCCTACTTGAAATATACCCCCCTCTCCTGGCAGAATTCCTTTAGCTGGGTTACAGTATACTCTTCCAGCCTACCCAGCTCAAACTCCATCCTGCCAGGTGGGCCAAAACACTGCGGAAAATAACGTTTATGTTAGGAGACCCTTCCTTAAAAAGAAAGGCACACCACAGATCAGGAGCAATTTCAAAAATTCCAATCAACGAGACAACCTGGAGAAAACTCCAATCAAAGTCAAAACTCAGGTGTAGGGTGCGTGGTGCACGCTAAACTGCTAATGAATGGACGCAAGCACAAGCTCAGGATCACACCACTGAACACCAACTTGTTGGACCTAGTGCCCTTGGGTAGCTTGACTTAGGTAGAAAAGGCTTTTACTCCAGAATTTCATGTTGTGCTTGCATCGCATTCACTTCACTCTCCAGCGCTAAGCCACTTAAAAGAGAAAAATGACACTACACCGATCATTTAGAAAGGGTAGAAAAATGTTATCTTTCCTTATCAAGTGAATCAATCAATTTTTGTCCATTACATTCAGATTCAAAACATTTTATTCTTTCCAAATTAACAATGCTATTTTACTCCAGACTTGTAGATAATTTAGCATCACAGGATAATTCAATCCGGCGCCTTAACGCTAGGGCGCCTTGAATTAAATCACAACTCGTAACGCTTTGCATAACATGTACATAGCACTACCAATCAAAGACAGGCGATTACATTTAGCGCTATTTTTAGATCCTACGATGTCTTTGAGATCAGGCTTTTACACTAAGCAGTATTCTTCCAGAGTATACATTGTGATTGAAAACAAGGTGTTACATAGAGCGCTATACTCAACATTCCCATTGCGCTTGAAATTAGATGGGTACACTAAGCGCTATACTTCAATGTATAGGGTACAGTCTTAGGTAGGCTTACAACTCTGGCTAGTCTTGTCAATATAACGCATGGCTTCCCCACACGTTCGGCATTCTGGTCCAACAGGACACCCACTGGCATAGGTTCCCCCCACTCTTGGATAACCCCAAAATGCCCAGCTTACTCTTCGTCTTGCGTCCTCCTCACGGGGAGCTCAACGGAGACAGGAGCCGAGATCCCCTCTAAGCGGGACAAGGGCTTGATGTGCTCGGGGGAATATCTCCTCGGGGAGAGGCGAAATCAGGAACCTTTACCTTCCGACCACCTCCCCAGGAGTGTCACTACTTGCCGGCTTCAAAGTTGACTGAGGGCACGCTCTTCAGAGCTTCCACAGTTCGACGGCCTCACCTCCTTGGAGGTCTCCTTGGGTGTTCAGCGCCAGTGTAAGGTCATCCTCAACTCCTCATTGACACCTCACACCCGGCGCCATTACTTCCAGCCTCCGCGTCTGCTGAGGGCGCGCCCCAAGCCGCTAGGAACAGCGCGGCTTGCGGGGACGTGGCCTCCTCACTCTACCAAGAACGGCAGGGGCGGCGCTTCAAAGTCTGCCCCCGTCACGTGACACGAGGATGGTCATTTCGAGGCCCGACACAGCCCTCGTCTCCTCAACACAACCTCCTCACACCTCTGGCCGCGCCGCTTGCCTGCAAACCGGCCCACTGGAGCCCCGGATCTCTTCACAGTTCCCCAGGTGACATCAGGGGCGCTCCACTAATCCCTAGGCTGTGGCAGTGAGTGTTCCCAGATAAGGTTGCCAGATGGGGAGTGGCTAAAATTAAGCAGGCGATCTGCACACCCAGGCAGTCAAATCAGTTAGCCAATTCCCAGGGTCTACAACAAGGTCACCTTCCTCTATGTCATGAATAAGGGACGGTCAATAGTTCTGGACTCCAGAGTCCCAGGCAACTGCAGGGACGTAGAAGACGTAGCCAAGGACGGTGCCTCTCTACCCTGACTAGATAGGAGCGCCTGGGGTAAAGGTGACCCCAGAGTCAGTGGCCGTGGACAGGGTCAGGTCAAGAGGTCGAGGGTGGTATCAGCTGAGGAGGAAAGTAACGCAGAACCTTAGAACTGTCAATTTCCCTCTCTAGTGCATCCACCTCCCCACTCAGATGCCTTACTCCTGACTAACTCACAGCACACCTATATCCTAAAATGGCCGACCCACCTCACCTCTATTTATAAACTGGGCCCTGACTGGCCAGAGTGGTCCAGAAGGTTCCGGAACCCCTAATGACAGTCTATGGCCCAGGTTCTGAGGTGACAGTTTAGTCCACCATTTTGTGAAAATACTCTCTCCCTTCCTCCATTTTAGTGAAGCACCTTGCACCTCTCCCTCAGTTAGTGAGAATGGGGCGCCCAGAGCCTCTACGTCAACACCAAAAAGAAGTTAGTGGACAGAAAAATGAGAGGGTAAAGGGAAAAAAATGAGGAGGGAACAGCCAAAGGGCTGGCAGGTCTAACAGTTCCTCTTTTACATTCATTTCTCCGGCATATATATGTATGTATTTGAATATTGATACAATGTTCTTCCTGCTTTGGTTGTATCTATGATGGCATTTATATGTTTCATTGTTAAAAAAATTGAAAAATATATGTATTATTTTGTTACAACAAGCTTCACTACATGCACCAAAATGTATAATATAATGGCAAGATCTGTTCATAATATGAGGATAGCTTCCATGGCCAATGCTCAAAAGTCACTGCACATAACAGATGGCTGTTGGCTGACAATTTGGACTGGCAGCCGGGAATGGGCTGTGGAGGCTGGGTGCAGGGCTAAGCCTTTGACCAGACAACGTGCCCAACTACACTGGGATTTAGTCAACAGCCTCTTTGCATTGTTGAACTGTGTGGACTGGGTGTAATTTTGGACATTGTTTAGGTCATGCATCTAAATACAATGGGCATTGTTCCATAACCCTGTGCACTTTCTTTGGCCATATGCAGCACACTTCGGCTATGGGTCATGGCTGAAAGCTGCTAATGGTTGATGTTCAGCCAAACCACACTGCACATGATTTTGGCCTGTAAATGTTCTAAAACACTACTCCTGTTGCGCAAAGCATTTGGCATGGCTGCTCAAAAGTGACTGCTCATTGGCTTCAGACATGTGCAGCATTGGTTTGCTGCAGGATCTGTTCTTTGGATAGGCCTAGTGCGATTTCTCCTGGGGTCAGCTAACCCCCCAGTGCATGCCCTCTGCCTGTGCACAACAGAAGATAGCAGGAGAGCCTTGTTAAAAAGTTGTTCCTTCATCCTGCTCACCATAGGTGACCTATGCTGTAGGAAAATGCCTATTTATGCACGGATAGCCCCTTTTGTTTTGGACTGATGCTGCTGTTTTATTGACTCTGTGCACTGGGACTCTTGCTAACCATGCCCCAATTCATGTGCTGTAACCCTTAACACATGTTGAAATTGTCTATAGATCTAACTGGTACATTTAACTAACCCATATGTCCTTAGTATATGGTACAAAACGTACCCAAGTCCTGTAAGTTCAATTTCTCTAATGGACTGCAGCACATATTGTGTCACAACTAAATTGGCAATTCAAAATATTGCTGCAGGCCTGCAACCAGTAACTTGACTATGCAAGTTTACATTTTTAATTCGACTGGTCATAATAGGTCGTTTGACAGGCCTAAACCCTCTGTTTAAATATTACTAGGTCACTCCTAAGTAGGCCTTACACACCCATCAGGGAGGGTGCATAATATCTTAAATCTGGACATGTAAAAGTTTAATGTTAATCATGTCCTTAAAGTGAAAATGTCCTAAAAGCTATTCTCACTGTAGCAGGGTTAGCTGTTCAATAGGAAAGCATTGCATTATACTGTAAAAGTAATTAGGAACCAGATGCAAAGTTCATTCTTGCACTTTTTAAAATATTTATTACAAATTCAATTCATTGGTAAAAAGTTGGATTTGTACTAAATATGTCTGAAAAAGGTAGTTAAAGACACACACATTTAACCTGCCAATACAACGCTATATTCTTGAGCTTCCTGCTGTCACACGGGAGCTTAATAGGTCCTTTGTGAGGTGTGAATTGGCTCCCAGAACTGAGACAAAGGCCTTGGGTGTGGAGAGAGGTTGATCTCTACTTGAAAAGATGGCCTGAGACTGAAAGTTGCTTATCCTGTCTCACTGGCAGAAGTATTTCACACCTGGGCTTGCCTCCTTTTTGTCTTCCTAGTCAGTTACACTCCAATCCCAGTGGAAGAGAAACTGATCCCAAACTGCTTTAGAATGTCCACAGAGGTGTGTTGCTTATTTCCCTGGCCACAGCTTTGAGCTGGGCATAAGAGCTCTCCACAGGGGACGAAACGTTTTACTCTGTTGGATTTAGGTAGAGAGGTGCACTCTGGGATTGTTTATAGCAGGGCATATAGAAACTGTTCCAAAAGTGTGAAGGTTTAAACCTAAAAATGTTTTCCTATTGATTAGGGAGGGGCCAGGAGTCACCCTCTCCCACAAACTAATGCCAGGCATGAATGTGGCACACCTAGGTACCTTCTTCAGAATCCTACTGGACCTGTGGAAGACAGACGGAGAACTGAACCTGCTGCTGAGACCTGTGAGGAGAACCCTAAGGGTCAGTTGGCTGACCTCCTGTTGAATGCCACATGAACATACGGCTGCAAGAAACTCAGTTTCTTGAAGGAGTTGAGCAGACCAATTGTTTTCTGGATCTGCACTGTACCCTGATGCTGTTTACTGTTGGAGTCAGTCCTGACCCACAAGTGCTATTCCTGAGGCCCGGGTAAACTCTTGGCTGATGTCAGAG
Source organism: Triturus cristatus (assembly GCF_964204655.1). Lineage (NCBI taxonomy): Eukaryota > Metazoa > Chordata > Amphibia > Caudata > Salamandridae > Triturus > Triturus cristatus. The sequence goes on along the minus strand of NC_140588.1, from coordinate 849,582,125 downwards.
TGTTCTTCTCCTGCCTAAAGCCAACCCTGGGATAAAGAAACTTTCTAGAGCCTTTTTGCCTGGAGAACCATTGAGGCAACAAAGCCAACCTGCTCTCTGATCTACAAAGGGTGCTTTGTGAGGGGCCTGACTTCCCTGTAGATCCTGCTATGTTTCCTCCTAATTTTGGAAGCTGTTGGTGCTGAGGTTGCTTTGACTTCATCCTGCAGCTTCTCTCGACACCACCACTGACGAGAACCCGAACAATGCTGAAGACCTCCCGGTCATAGAAAACTGAACTTCCTCCACCATTGCCTAGTCCACATTGGGAGCCCATCATCCTCCAATCCTTTGCCATCAGGCCTTGCTTCACCTTCTACCTACTGCCTTCGACTACGACAAACTCAAAGACAAATCATGTACATCCAGAATTGTTTTAAGAAAATTGGTTAACTGTTTTACCGGGACAAACACAGTATATGTATCCATCACAACCACACTTAACTTTTGACTTTGCCCCCTTCTAGCGCAGCCAGCTGCTCACGTCATCACTTGCTCTTTATGGCTCCAGTTCTCTTTATTGGACTCTTACTGTTTGATTTCATTTGTTCATTAAAATATTCTCTATTTTTATGAATTGGAGTGTGATGTTTATTGTATTGAGCTTCTAAATGCTTTATACATTTTCTCATGTTAACCCTGTCTGATCTGTGGCATAGCAACTAGGGATTGAGCTCACGTTAAAATTACTGCAACCTTTTCCAGACCTAAGAATAGTGACATTATTTGTGGTGTACTACCATCCACCCCGACTAATGATACACTTTCTCACATACCCCACTGTGTATGATATTAATGCATGCAAGTCATTGGCTGGCTCAGTCCTTACCCTTTTCAAAGACTCTGTACCCAATCGGCCAAGATTTGACAACCTCAGTGTGCAGTCACTAGCTCTGCACAACATGTGTTTTATTCATAGACTGGACTGCAGCTAAGCCCTGAATCCAAACAACTAGGGATGACCAACCCTCACAGCACATGGCTGAAAGCTGGCCTCAACCATCGCCAAAGAGTCTAGCCTTCAACTAGAACCTGCAAAGAACAAGCCCTGCAGTCAGTCAACCCCCACTATGAACAGCCAAATCTATGTACAGAATATTTGAGCCACCCAATCACCCCTAGGGTTTGCTCTTGGCCATGCTCGGCATGAGTTAAAGAAACAATTGATGGACGGAATGCTGGACAATGCAAACATTCACCCCCAGTCATAAGGATCAGAGTTGAATCCATCATTCTTTTTTTCACCACACCACCCTAGTCTGGACCCAGCCATATGCAAATTAGTCTTGACCCTGTTACTTGTAGAAACAGTCCAACCCGGACTGCCAAGCCAGGTCCTCCCTTGACCGGAACCAAGCATCCTGGGACCGGTTTCAGGTCATCACCCTTCATCAGCCAGGCTAGCTTGAATCCAGTGGTGTAGTGACCACGGGACCCACATCTGGGCATACCCTTCCCACTTAGAGCGACATATGCAAAGGAAACAATTAATAGACGGAATGCTGGACAATGCAAACATTCACCCCCAGTCACAAGAATCTGGGTTATATCAATCATTCGTTTGCTCATCACACCACCCCAGTTTGGACCCTGTCATATGCAAATCAGTCTTGACCCTGTTACTTGTGGGAACAGTCCAACCCAAACTGCCAAGCCAGGTCCTCCCTGGACCGGAAAAAATCATCCTGGGACCGGTTTCAGGGCACCACCCTTCATCAGCCTGGTGTCCTTGAATCCAGTGGTGCAGTGAGCAGGGACCCACGTCTGGGCATACCCTTCCTACTTAGGGCCACATATGCAAAAGAAACAATTGATGGACGGAATGCTGGACAATGCAAACATTCACCCCCAGTCACAAGGATCTGGGTTATATCAATCATTCTTTTGCTCACCACACCACCCCAGTTTAGATCCACCCAAATGCAAATCAATCTTGACCCTGTTCCTCGTGGGAACAGTCCAGCCCAAACTGCCAAGCCAGGTCCTCCCTGGACCAGAAACAAGCATACTGGGACCAGTTTCAGGGCATCACCCTTCATCAGCCAGGCTAGCTTGAACCCAGTGGTGTAGTGAGCACGGGACCCACACCTTGGCATACCCTTCCCACTTAGGGCGATATATGCAAAAAATAAATATGGACGGAATGCTAGACAATTCAAATATTCACCCCCAGTCACAAGGATCTGTGTTAAATCCATAATTCTTTTGCTCACCGACCACCCCAGTTTGGACCCAGCCATATGAAAACCAGTCTTGACCCTGTTTCTTGTGGGAAAAGTCCAGCCCAAACTGCCAAGACAGATCCTCTCTGGACCGGAAACATGCATCTTGGTACCGGTTTCAGGGCATCACCCTTCATCAGCCAGGCTAGCTTGAATCCAGTGGTGTGGTTAGCACGGGATCAACGTCCGGGCATACCCTTCCCGCTTAGGGCGACATATGTAAAATAAACAATTGATGGACGGAATGCTGGACAATGCAAACATTCACCCACAGTCACATGGATATGGGTTAAATCCAGCATTCTTTTGCTCACCACACCAGCCCAGTTTGGACCCAGCCATATGCAAATCAGTCTTGACCCTGTTCCTTGTGGGAATAATCCAGCCAGAACTGCCAAGCCAGGTCCTTCCTGGCCTGGAAACAAGAATCCTGGGACTGGTTTCAGGGCATCACCCTTCATCAGCCAGGCTAGCTTGAATCCAGGGGCGTAGTGAGCATGGGAACCACGTCCTGAAATACCCTTCCCACTTAGGGCGACATATGGAAAAGAAACAATTGATGGAATAATGGACAATGCAAACATTCACCCCCAGTCACAAGGATCTGGGTGAAATCCATACGGAGTCTCTTTTTGATGTGTGCCTAGTGTGTCACTGGTGTGTGTGTTGCGCAAAGGCTTTGCACATTGCCTTTTGGATAAGCCTGACTGCTCTGCTAAGCTACCATGGGGGTCAGCAGGAGTTATCTTGGGTGTGTAACTCCCTTGCCCTGAGTAGAGTGGTGGGGTCTGCCTGGATTAGGTGCATACCTGTGGCAACCAAAAACCCAATTTCCAACAGAGGGTCTTTTTGTTATTATATCATCAGTCTTCATTACAAGCTGATAATTTTAGATGCAAGAATCTCTGTTATCTCTGAGCGGACGTGCATACTGACAGCTGCAACATTGTTTTGTTAGCCTTTGTGATTGTGAAGTCTCGCTCCAACCTTCATCCTCTCTTGCACTCCATTTGATTTTACGGAATGATTGTGATCCATGGAATGCTTAATTTCATTTACAATTGTTCATGGAAGTTACCTGCTACCATAATTTGACATACCCCGCAGACATTTTAATTAACTGACCAGATTAATTCCTCTGCCAGTTTTGCATGATATGGGCACTGTTACGGGACAATACAGCCCACATATCCTCAAGTAGAGATCAATATGGACCACAAAGTAGCAAGCAACTATCTCTTCATTAAAAATTGTGCAATACACAAGCACATCAAAATACTGCGCAGCTCTCCAACTGTCTTGATGATGACACTATAATTCACCATGGGTCTAAATGCCATCAACACTTTTTTAGCAATTGGACTGAACATATAAATCATTAAGATTTGTGTATTAATATAAATCATTTCCCTTCTTTCTGAATGAACAAACAGCAACAGAAATTATATGTGCCATCGCCTTACTTGTACTATACAAACTCAGAAAATGTCATTTTCACCCACTGTGTGATTGCTTGGGCACTAAGCAATTATCATTATATATATATATATTCACTGTAAAAACCATAGGTTTCAGGGGTGTTATAGTTAGCTGGACTTTTCACTTGTACAAAACCATTGAAATTCCCCCGTTATAGTTAGTTCAGCTAACTATAAATCGCGCGCCCGCAATGCACTGCTGATGACGTCACATGTCACATATTACATCACTCATGACATGGTCAGTGACATCACTCATGACATCACTGATGACATCTCAAATGACATCACTGGTGACATCACTGATGACATCATCCTTGTGATAGAGTGGCAGACCTCCTCTCACCCTAATATAACCTTTGATACACACATTCAAAAATAGAGACTAAAAATTTTAAAACAATGGACATACCAATACCAATACTCACTAACACACCCATACACACACTAATCCACCCATACAGTCCTGCACACATGCTGTCTTCAACACATACACATGGGTGTCTATATAGGTTATTAGTTGGTTTTTTGAGTATCAGTCTGAGTGTCTGCATGGTTCGGTGGGGGGTATTACGTAGTGCATAGGTGCATGAATGAGTGACTCATTCTTTGTATGTGTTGAAGACAGCATGTGTGCAGGACTGTATGAGTGTGTGTATGGGTGTGTTATTGAGTGAATGACTGTCTCAATAGTGTCTTTATGAGTAACTACATATGTTTTAAACTAGTATATGTGACTATTGGTGTATATAAGTGAGTATATGTGAGAGTGAGAGATTGAAAGAGTTCCTGTATGAATAAGTATGTGTTTCTATAAGTGATTGTTTAAAAGACTAAGTATGTGTAAGTTTCCGTAGAAGTAAGTGTGGTGGTGTGTGTATAACTGTATATGCAAATAAATGTATGTTTGATTCTTTATTAGCATGAGTGACTATGTGTGTGAGTAACTCTATGGATGAGTAGCATTGTGTAACAGGATGTATAGGTGTTTGAGTACATATGATGAGTGAATACATGTATGAGTGACTGTTGGTGAATGAGTGGATGTGTATGTGGATCTTAGAATTACTGAAGAGGTTGTTGTAACTGGTATTGGTATGTCCATTGTTTTGAAAAGTTTAGTCATTATTTTTGAATGTGTGTATCAAAGGTTATATTAGGGTGAGAGGAGGTCTGCCACTCTATCACAAGGATGATGTCATCAGTGATGTCATTTGAGATGTCATCAGTGATGTCATGAGTGATGTCACTGACCATGTCATGAGTGATGTAATATGTGACGTCATCAGCAGTGCATTGCGGGCGCGCGAGTTATAGTTAGCTGAACTAACTATAACGGGGGAATTTCAATGGTTTTGAACAAGTGAAAAGTCCAGCTAACTATAACACCCCTGAAACCTATGGTTTTTTCAGTGAATTTCTGAGGTTTTTTAAATGCTAATTCCTAACTATAACGTGCCTGAAACCTATGGTTTTTTCTGTGAATTTCAAAGGTTTTTAAATGCTAATTTCTAACTATGCCTACAGAGATAGGACATGTGAAGAAAGAAGAAAAAATGCACAGAAAGAAAAAAAAGAAGTGCAGAAAGAAGCAACAGAAGTCCTCAAAGACGAAGAAAAGTGCAGGAAGAAGGATAACGTGCAGAAAGAACAAAAAGAAGAGCAGAAAGAAGCCTTGTTGCAAAGTCATCCTGTACCCTCAACTTTTTCAGATGGATACTGGTGGTAACTGAGTCTGACTAACCAGTCCTAGAGCCAGTGCTATGTTAAAAGACACTTAGAATACAGTGAAAACACCTACATACACTAGGGAACATTATGCGTTGGGGTCCCCCTGGGATTAGCATGACCTCCTCTGTAAGCCCCTAGTATATAATAGGGCAGGGGGATTAAAACTACCTCTTAAAACAGGCCACAGGGTGTTTTTGCACACGTTAACTCAGGCCCCGTCCCCTCCCTTCACCACTGTGTAAACACGCCCTGTGTCCGTTTTTAGTTGGGAGATTAAGTTCATTTGAATCCTGAGGGTCCCTAGGGTCCAACTAGCCCACTAGGTACCTCCAGTAAGTGCCACAGAGCTGCGTTGCAGAGAGGTGTATAAAGTGGCACGGCCTGGACCACCTCTCTGCAATGCAGCTCAGTGGCGCTTACTGGAAGCACTTGGTGGGCTAGTTAGCCCCCAGGGGCCCTCAGTATTGAAGGAAAATTATATCCCCAATTTAAAACGTGCCATAGTGCGTGTTTGCACACGTCACCTCAGGCCCCGTCCCCTCCCTTCACCACTATGTAAACGCGCCCTGTGGCTGTTCTAAGTTGAGAGATTAAGTCCCCTTGAATCCTAAGGGTCCCTAGGGTCAAACTAGACCACTAGGTACCTCCAGTAAGTGCCACAGAGCTGCGTTGGAGAGAGGTGTAAAAAGGGGCTTGGCCTCAGAACACCTGTCTGCAGCGCAGCTCCCTGGTGCATACTGGAGATGCCTGTTGGGCTAGTTGGCCCTCAGGGACCCTCAGTATTGAAGAGGAATTAATTCCCCAACTTACAACTCGCCAGGGGGCGCGTTTGCAGAATGCTGCAAGGAGGGGGCGTGGCCTACGGCACAATGCCAGTCTTTTATTTATTTTAATTTTTTAAGAAGGGGGGCTGTGTGGTTCCCCTTCTTATTCTAATTTATTGGCCCTGATGACCCCATCCCCCAGGGCCTGTCTCCTAATTATATTTTTTTGACCCCAATCCCCAGGGCCGGCCACTGTTTTTTATTATTTTTTAAAAATATATATTTATAGACACAACTAGGACATGCTGGACAAACCGTACGTACCTATCACCATGACGATTTGCGTGATATTCATTAAAAGGCGACTATGCATACAATTAATCCACGTGGAATGGATTTACACCACTAGTGAAGCTCTGACATGTCTGATGCCCTACCGTGCCTAATCCCGGTAGACACCCTTGTCGTTTATTTATACAAACATGGGTAGCTATTGACGGGCACATTTAATACACATGCACACCAAGCCATTCAAAGGGGATTCGACAAAAATTCGACAAAAACCATGCAAGAAACCCCCCTCACGGTTAATAAAACACACATCCACTGCCGGATGTGTAATACTTTTTATTTTACTCTCTGGAAAGGGGACGAACATCACTTGAGAGTCACAGCGCGCTCCTGGCAGAGCCCAATGCTGTGTTACACCCACCAGTGCCTGCTGAGTGCCACACACCTCTGTGTTGTATTCCACTAGCTAGTGCATATGCTATGACACTCTCTAGCCCATGTGCACTGTAACACCACCCCGTGAATATGTCATGCCACACTTGTCTTCGCACAGGTTATATTGCCCCATCTAACGTGCCTTCCTCGATGCCTATGTTATAACGCACAGTGCTATGCCATACATATTACAATCTGGGATCCATATCTTTGTCACAGTGCATATGCAACGTTACACTCCCCAGCACATATTTTATATTACAACTTTAGAGACTAGTTAGGTTACACAACACTGCCCTGTGCATATTACACTCCAAGGCGCATATCACATAGCACGCGCTAGTGCCTGTGCTATCTCGCGCTCTCCAATGAATCTGTCATTGCGCACAATGTATTGCATATTATATTTCACGCCCGGTTCATCTTATATCACACTTTTTGGTGCATAGTTTATACCATACACTATATCTAGTTTTCATTTTCAATCGTGCTCTCAGGACTATGTTCTACATAACACTGTGTTCACCTACCCTTTTCACGGGCATTACATTTTGCGATAGGGGGTGGAGGGTCAGGGGGTGTTTCTGCCAAGTGAGCCCGGAGTCACAGTCACAAACGTCCTTTTCTTCCTGAATAAAAGTGAGATTATGCTGCATACTTGTTCATATTTTAAGTAGTTCGCACAGACACACGTTTTAAAAACAATAACGTTCCTAATACCCACCTTCTCTGAACAGTTAGCTTGCTGCCCCATCCCCCTCCTCCCTATCCTCTGTTGTGTGAATCCATGGACTAGCCTCCTCCCTCCTGCCATGCATGGTCTGATGTGCTGCCACTGCCCTCAATTTAGTATGATGTACCAGTCCACTCCTCCTGCCCTCCATTGCCCAATTCTATACACCATCATTGACCTCCTGCTTAAACTCTGTGCTTAGCTTGCTGCCCCTATTCTCTTTCCCCCTGCCCTCCGATGTCTTTGTGTATGCCCCTGCTCCATCCTTTTTGCCCACCATGTTCCATGGACCTGCCACTCCTATCTACTCTGAGTGTTCTGTTGAGCTGCCACTCCCATCCCACCTGCCTAGTATTGTCAGATGACTGTAACCTGTCCCTGCCACCTCCACCCTGCCTGTCCACATGCCATGCCCCTATCCTCTTCCTCCTGTCCTACATGGGCCATTGTACTGCCACACCCTTCTACCCTCCCTGGTCTGTTGTGCTGCAACTGCTCCTCCTGCCTGCCCCGTGCGGTCTGTTGTGAGGCCCCTTCCCCTGAACTTTCTTGTCTGTGCACAGGTCCTGACCCTCCCTTCTATCCTCCATCGTCCTTTGTGCATGCCCCTGCACCCTCCTTCTTGCCCTTCATAGACATTGTGCTTCCACTAACCCTCCCACTTGCCATGCATGGTCTTCTGTCCTGCCATGGCCCCTCCCACCTTCCCTGTGTGGTCAGTTAGCTGCCCCTGAACCACTCCCACCTTCCCTCCATGGTCTGTGTGTATGCCATCACAGTCTCACTGTTGCTCGTCATGGTGTGTCTTGCTTCTAGTGCCCATCCTGCCTGACCTCCATGGCTATCTTGCTGCTCCTGCCCTGCCCCCTTGCCCCCAGCCCTCTGTTTACATGTGCAGACCCCTACTCCCTCCCTCCTGGCTTGTCTGTTCCATTGTAATGCCCCTGATTCATCCCTCCTGCCCTTTATGGTCTGTTATGCTGCAGCTTTCTCTCCTGTCTGTCCATTATGGTCCTGCCTCTTGCCCCTCTGTTCTCTGTTGTCCATGTGCATGGTCCTGTCCCCTCCCTCTTGCTTTCTATGGATTGTGGAGCTGCACTCCCGTCCCGCATGCCCTGTGTGGTGTAGTGTGCTGCTGCAAACCCTGATGCTTGCCCTGCAGGGTCAGTTTGGTGCACCTCTCCATGTCCCTCCTGTCCTCTGTTATCCAAGTCCATGTCCCTACCCCATTTCCTTCCATGATCCAATGTACCGTACTTGCGAACATTTTGAACTTGGTAAGAGGGAGATTTTGAAAAAAAACTGGGGTATTGATTTTCCCCTTTGAGTTACATTGAAAAAGAGGAGATTGTAGACAGGAGACAGATAAAATAAAGCCCATTTGAGCTTAAAAACATTGGACGTTTCCTGTCTGAATCGGGTCTGTTGGCATGTATGGTTGTACTACCATTGCCTCTTCCTTCTGCCCACAATGGTCTATTACTTTGCCACAGCCTCTCTTGCAAGTCCTGTATTGTTGGTTTGTTGCCCCTGCCCCCCTTTCCACTGCCCTCCATAGTCTGTTGTGCTGCCACGGCCCTTCCTGCCTGCTCAGTGTGGTTAAATTGTTGCCTTTGCACCCTCCTACCTGCCTTCAATTTTCAGAGTCCGTGCCCCTGGCTCTGCCTCTCAACAGTATCCTAATGAACAACTAGATTGCTAACATTCTATATTTATTACAAAAGTGTGGAACGCCTGACGTCATCTTGATGTAATCAAAACTGTAATACCTAGAGCATTTCCTTTAGAAATTACACATATGAGAGGATCTTATTGGCATCAAAATTATGGTTAGTGCTCTAAAAGACTAAAATAAGGACATATTTTCTGAGTTTTCATATAGCGACAAAGCACTTTTAAATTATTTGTTATCTTTATGTTTTTTTATCCAGTTGACCACTTGATTAAATGTTGCACTTAGGGGAGAGGATGTGGTGTTACTTCCAGAACTGCAGACTTTGCAACTGGGGAACCAGGTTGGAGTTTCTGCTTCAGCTCGACATTCTGTGATTCTGGTCAAATCACTTAGTCTCCCCATGTCTACAACCAAAATGAATTTGTTCTTGTGTGAGGTAACCAATGCTCATGTAAAGCACTCCAATACCTGACAAGTCTGCACTATATAACACTGCAAAAACACAAAATATTAAGTGTTTTGCACACTTCTGTCATTGGGCTATATTTGGGCTACATCTGGGTGATTTTGGGCTACATTTGGGCTCTTTTGTCTCCGGTGGCCATCTTGGGAGATTTATTTGTTATGAAGTTTCCTAATTTCCTCATGTACTGCAGTCTCCTCAGTAGGAAATGCTTTCAGTTTTTTACTTTGATTCCATCATGAAGGTATTCAGATATGTCACACATTTGCCATACATTCTGAATGTTAGCACTCTAGTTGCTCATTAGATCACTGTAGTAAAACTACTGTTCACCATGGAAGTCTGCTCCTGGTATTAAAAGTGCATGTTTCAGTCTGCATGTCAGAATATTTTAATGAAATAGAAGAGGATTTGAGAAGTCACTCAAAATGTGCCCTCATTTTCTTTCTTCAGCATTAATCATAATTTCTATGGCAAAATGAACCCCCTCATTGTGTTCCTTTTTAAATTAAATGTTTTAAGTGTTACCAGTTTATTCCAATCAAGATGGCTTCAGGTGTGCCATACTTTTGTCAAAATGAAGACAGTAAGCGCTCTAGTTGTTTTTAAGAACACTCTGGGACATTCTGACATTGGGCTATACTTGGGCTACATCTGGGTGATATTTGGGCTACATTTGGGCTCTTTTGTCTCCGGTGGCCATCTTGGCAGACTTATTTGTTATGAAGTTTCCTAATTTCCTCATTTACTGCAGTCTCCTCAGTAGGAAATACTTTCAGTTGTTTACTTTGATTCCAAAGGCATTCAGATGTGTCACACATTTGCCATAAATTCAGAATGTTAGCACTCTTTTTGCTCATTAGATCACTGTAGTAAAGCTACTGCTCACCAGTGAAAACTGCTCCTGGTATTAAAAGTGCATGTTTCAGTCTGCATGTCAAAATTTTTTAATGAAATAGGAGAGGATTAGAGAAGTCACTCAAAATGTGCCCTAATTTTTCTTTCTGCAGCACTAATCATACTTTTTATGGAAAAATGAACCCCCTCATTTTGTTCCTTTTTAAATTAAATGTTTTAAGAGTTACCACTTTAATCCAAGCAAGATGGCTTCAGGTGTGCCATACGTTTATCATAAGTAGGACTGTTAGCGCTCTAGTTGTTCTTTGGAACACTCTGGGAAGCTGCAGTAGAACAAAAAGGAATCAACTGATAGTCTCTGCCCTTGTTGGATGTACATGTTTTACTGAGAATGCCAGACTTCATTCTCACATGACTGAGAAAGATAATGTGAATTTACAGAAAATAAGCTCTCAGTTTAGCTTATAGATCACCTTCCGAACCTCTGTGGGAAAAGCATGAGAAAATATTTTTCTCTCAATCATGATATCCCAGCAGAAGGCTTTTTCACATGGTGAAATCACCTTAGAACATACCACAATTCCTTTAGGTTTTAAGACTTTAGTTACATTATAAATCATTTGTTGATGGTACCATACTCATTTTAGGAATTGTGGTATGTTCTAAGGTTATTCCACCATGTGAAAAAGCCTTCTGCTGCGATATCATGATTTAGAGAAAAATACAGATATTTACATATTTAAACATTACTCACTAAGCCATGTATTCACTATGATACACTTAATTAGTCAGTTACACAATCAATTTTTCAAAAACAAATCATCCATCTAGACACTTATATACCCATTTATTCTTCCATCGACCTTGAGATATACATAAATAAAACAGATTTAATTTTCAGAAAAACACATCACTGTATGATGTCATGAGTGATGTCATGAGTGATGTCATTTGAGAGGTCATCAGTGATGTCATGAGTGATGTCACTGACCATGTCATGAGTAATGTATTATGTGACGTCATCAACAGTGCATTGCGGGCGCGCGAGTTATAGTTAGCTGAACTAACTATAACGGGGGAATTTCAATGGTTTTGTACAAGTGAAAAGTCCAGCTAACTATAACACCCCTGAAACCTATGGTTTTTTCAGTGAATTTCTGAGGTTTTTTAAATGCTAATTCCTAACTATAACGTGCCTGAAACCTATGTTTTTTTCTGTGAATATATATATATATATATATATATACACACATATATATATATATATATATATATATAAAAATTGTTAAGGCCAATGTCATTATGTGTAATTGATCAATTATTTGTTTTGAACAATGAGAATATCTGTGTTCAATATGGCACATTAGGCTTAAGATATTAAGACCAAATGAAAACAAGATGTAAGGGCATTGTTTGCCCAGTGGCCACACTGTTTTGTTAGAGTTACCTTCTGGGCAAGCAGTTGGGGTTCTTTTAAAATATTATTAAGGCCTCAGCACATAATTTGTATGTGTTAATGACTGTACCTAGGCTTAAAAAGAAACTATCTAATTGTGTTTGTTGCTTATGATAGGTATGGAGGATTTTAACTTCTTACTGAAACTGCACTGGTTTTATGCTTCTTTTTTATGACTTCTGTTTGCTTTTGTGCTAACTTTATATTTATGGTTTTATGAGACAAAATAAAGGAAATTAATGAATCAATTAGATTCCATCCTTCTAGGAACCACTGTCTAATGTATTTGTATTTCCCTGGTTCCATGTGGTTATCTCTGGGCTGTCTCTGTTGCTTCTCTTTGCTCCTGGTGAATTTTGCAGCCTCTAGCTCCTCAGGGCAAGCCTCCACACTCTGGGCTTCATTTACAAGCCCATTGCACAGCAGGGGCATCACTTTTTTAGATGCACAGGTGGCACAGTGTGCCTGCCCACATCTACAAGGCCACATAAATTCACCCTGTGTGACTTTTCATGGCCTTGTAAATATGGGCCCCATTCATGCATTACTCTGCGTGAAAGGTATATTCCATGCGGGTTTCTGTGGGTGTTCCCAAGCAATATTCATGCAATCTGACACATTCCTAGATTTACAAAGTGTTGTAAACCTGGGGATTCGTCAAAATCTTATGCTTCCCCAGGGGAGTCGTAGGAGTGGCACAACAAGGGGAAATACTAATACTTTTATTTCTCCTCATTGTTTGCTCTTTCTATGTGTGCTGCATAGAAAGAACAAATCACCTTTAATGATTGTTTATAGGTAGGAAGATGTCACTTCCTGCACAAAAACAATCATCCCTACAATGCAGGCACCCTTGCACCATGGCGCAAGGGTGTCTGTGTTGGTGCATGGCTATTGTTTGAGCACTGGCGCAGAGGAGAAGGACAGTAATGCTCTGTATCTTGTAGATACTGTGCATCCCTGCCCTTTTATTTTGGTGCAAGGCAGCGCAGTGCAGCTGGAAGGCTTCCTGCGCTGCCATGTGTCAAAATATAGTGAATGATGCCCTCTAGGTTTTGCACCACCCAGAGCTTCGGATGGGTCCGATCTTCTTCTTATGTCCCTGTAGCAGGGAACAGGAGTCCAATCACATAACTATTGCAAACAAAGGCCCTGTGACTAGTTGACAAAAGGAGCCAAGAGTTAATGGGTCTTCCAGCAGCCAAGAAAAGCCATCTACAAGGTGTTTTTCCCTGGTCCAGGAATGCTCTGTGGAAATGATGGTGAGGAATCATGCCTATATGGTGTACGAGCCATAGATTGGAGTATTCCCCATCCAGTCCCGACTGTTTTTCCTTTAATGCACACCTTCTTAAAATCACTTACCCAAAATAGCCTGGCCTTTTCCAACTGCATAAAACATAAAACTTCTTCTATACACGCTTCTATAGAGATGAGATGTCCTCCCCTTTGCTTGTGCTAGAACTTGTTTTCTTTTCTACTTGGACCATAGACAGAAGTGTCTAGGGTAGCTCTGGGCAATAGTGACTTTAGTTCCTGAGATTTCATTTATGATCTATTTAAAAAGAAAGAGTTGTGCAAGCTGCCTTTTGTGTTGCTTACAATGTCCACATATTGTCCTCCAGGAAGTGACTTATTAACAGTCAGCACGGTACGTATATTTAGTCCCTGGAGCAGGGTTGTAAGGCAAACCAGTTCTGAATCAGTTTAAACTCAAGTAAAACAAAGCATACATTGTAAATATTTACATTCACCAATGAGTTAATAATACACGGAAATATCCTTGTTCATGAAACTGAAGCTTTAACTGTACAGTGACAAGCCTGTTTTTGTAATACTTCGACGTGGAGACATTCGTTTCCTTTATTTTCAGCATGCCTCACTTTATATATTAAGCATCCAGTTCTCTTGGCTTACAAAGCGCACCGTAGGCGTAACTTAACTAATTTTAAAAAGTAGGGATTCCAGCATGGCAAAACAATTTCCCTTGCCTGTGGCACAGCAGTGCTTTTAAAATGCAGACTAGACAGAGCATGTTCTCCCGAGCCATACACTCTAGTCATATGTGATGATATGTGGTTGGTGTAATTACACCCTGCAACCCACATTTAACATTTAACTTCAGCACCGCAGGTTCAATTTCTGCACCGATTACAATGGCCTTACCGGAAACTTAATTATGCACATAGGTGATACAATTATACCGTAGGTTTAAGGAACAGTGCACACACGCTGTGCCACTCAATGACATTGTCAGAGCACTTAGATCCATAAATAGTGTCCATAAAAAAGTCAAAGCATCATGGGAGACCATGAATTTGCTGTAATCTGCATATAGTGATATTTTCCGACTCCAATCACATTTTTACCTTAATCCTCTTACCAGCGCCTCTGTTCAGCCGTCCTACCGACAGGATGAAACACGGTGGAGATTCAAGACAGCCCTGTCTGGTTCCACTGTGCATTTTGAGGGTTGCTGTAGTTCTCCATCAACCCTTATCCTGGCCACGGGCCTAATGTATGTCAATTTTATCTATGCCAACTTCAAAGTTCCCAGGCTCTCCCTTGTCAAGTCCCCAGCCATGAATGGCCATTCATCTGAATCGAACTTCTTCCTGGCCTCTGATGGCAGGATGGCAGTTTGTTCTGGAATGTTTGTTGTCATTTCTATGATTTTCTGTATTCTGCAAATGTGTAACCACCTGGTCGACATATTCGGCATTGAGCCTGATTTCTCCGACCGTGCTAGTCTTGTCTCAATCATGCGGCGTCTACGAACCATAATCTTTGCTAGCAGTTTCACTTTAGAATTTCTCAATGAGATAGACCGGCATGATGCACAATTGTCTCATGGCTTATCATCCTCAAGAAGTAGGGCCACACTCATTTCCTTTAACGCTACTGGAAGCCGCTGAGACGTTCCTAAACATATTCAACATTCATCCCATTTTTATTTTTGCTGGTGTTTTAAATGTCTGAATCAGGAAATCGCTTGGTGGTGGTGCTTACCATCCCGGCATGGTGACATCATCTCAGCCACATCGTCATCAGAAATCGCAACATCCAGCAATTCCTAGGGCATCATTAACAAGAGGCCAGAGCCACGGTAGGGCCACTTTTAATGACACCCAGTGGTGCAGGCCTCTCAATCATATCTACAAGGCCCTGCATGGCTTTTCATGGCCTCATAGATATAGTTTAAGGCAACGCAGCGCAAGTCACTGCTTTGCCTCACATTGCATCAGGAAGCCATGCCAGAGGCGTTGCAGTGGGTGTTCCCATGCAACACACATGGATTTTGACACATTCACAGATTTACAACATAACATAATCCTGGGAATGCGTCAAAGCCATGCGCCTTCCCAGCGATGGTGTAACGAGGAGAAATAACTTTATTTCTCCTAGTGTTTTCCTCTTTTCGATATGTACTGCATTCTGAAGCACACATAGAAAGAGGAAAGCACTTCATTGGTTGTTTTTGTGCAGGAAGGTGTCCCTTCCTCCACAAAAACAATAATTTCAACAACCCAGACACCCTCGTTGGCGCAAGGCAGCCATTTGATCATCAAAGCAGTGAAAGAGAACAGGAATGTGCCATAACTCATTGAAAAAGTTGGTTGTTTAACCTGAAAAACCCTTTACATATGTGATTGTTTTTTGTATGTTCTATATGTTTTGTCTGTTGAAGGACACAGGACTGTGTCCCACTCTATTCGTTTTGCTCTATAGTCAATTCATTACGTTTAACATTAAATTTACTTGTCCGGCTGGACATTTCTAAGTAATATAGTACTGATTCTGGTCTATATTTATTTTCCTTATACTAAATTGATTTCGAAGGACCATTTGTTTTTTTAAATAGTATATACCCTAGGTCCTTCTTACCTAACGGGTTCTCCTTGTTTACAAGTTATCTAGTTAGTACAATCGCTGGATTGTAAGGGATGTTCTAACTATTCCCCTCCTTTCGAGTGGGCTCTACCCTGTTCTCACCTTCCCTGTTACACTGTCTTCACACACCTAACATGTCAGACCATGCACCGTTATATTCAGATGAATATATCAAAAAAATCTGCGAAGGCCCCTCACTATTCACAAACCCAACCGACAACCCGGTCAGCATAAACACTTCCTTATCAGAGCAACTAGAGAAATGTAAAAAGAAACAGGTCCGTCTTCAACTCATGGTTCGGATGCTTACAGAATACCTTAAAGCAGATATAA
Organism: Triturus cristatus; assembly: GCF_964204655.1. Classification (NCBI taxonomy): domain Eukaryota; kingdom Metazoa; phylum Chordata; class Amphibia; order Caudata; family Salamandridae; genus Triturus; species Triturus cristatus. The sequence continues at coordinate 849,565,756 of NC_140588.1, read as the reverse complement.
TTCCAGTAGGACTCCAGGTTAGAAACATTCCGGGCATTTTCACAGATAACCCAAAGTACATTAACAACTTCAGCTACATCGGCACTACATGCTCTAGACACTGGCTAGTCCTTGGTATCGATATAGCCACCGAAACATTGCAAACACTTAATGAGGAGTTACTAGAGATCGAGAAACAGATAAAGGAATCAAGTTCAATAGCAGAGGGTAAAAAAATGATGGAGGAAGTACAGAAAACTGTGGACGACTTTCACAGAATTGAACAAAATAAAAAATCTCTCAAAGTAAAAAAAGGACATTAAAGCATATTCTGTTGAACGCACTTACCCATACCTACAGAAAGACTTTTATACTAATAGGACATACACAAATCCCTAAAATAGCAGACCCTGGGGACGTTTCAATAGATGTAACACCTTAGTAGGTTTTTCAGATACTTCAGCAGAATCTTCAGAGAATTCATACTCAGGAGAAGGAGCGAGCACTTTTTCCAGAAATCAGAATTTTTTAGCGAGAGGTCAAACAGAACAACCAAAACGGGGCCGCGTCAAACGGGCGCAACGATGGTACAACCCACCAGGGGAACGACAGACCAGACAAAAATGTTACCAATGGTAGACCCTCAATCTAATATAACTCAGGATTTGACCACCATCCCCATCTTCAATTTATCTACACATAAACTAGCTGACCCTGAACTATCACTTCTCAACAAAGGCCTGTCTTTCGTCCCCACTACTCACCCCAATTTTCTCGAATTACATACCGAATTGCTGATATTTTTTAGAAAGCTCCGCCTGCATGCCTATGCAGAATCCCACACCTGAGTCTACAGCTAACACACCATTTCGTCCTCCTTCCACGTTTTCCCCGACATCAAGCATGCTACCGGGTGAAATTATTAAATTTGAAAAAATGGTGCTTAAAGACCTTAATGCACTAAAGGTCAAAAAACAATTCATCCCTTTCAATATAACATTTCAGGAAAAAAAAGCCATTGAAACTCTCAAAAAAAACAACTCCCTTATCATTAAATCAGCTGATAAGGGTGGCGGTATTGTCTTACAAGAATTAAACTCCTACAAAGCTGAGATACTCCGCCAACTCCATAACACAGACCACTATTGTAGACTTCCTACGGACCCCACTAAGGAACTACAAAGGCTTATCCTTCACATTACCACTGAGGCTAAAAATGATGGCTTTCTCAGCCAAAAATAATTTTTATTTCTCAATTCAAAATCACCTAGAATACCAGTTTTCTACACATTACCCAAAATTCACAAACACCTGACTGCTCCACCTGGCCGCCCTATAGTTTCGGGCTGTGGCTCCATACTGGAACCACTCGGCCAATATGTTAACTTCTTTATTACAGACTTTGTACCCGAAACCCAGTGCTACATCAGGGATAGCATGGATATGATCAATATGGTGGAACATCTTCTTTTAATACTACTGAGAATTTGCTCTGTACCTTGGACGTTGAATCACTCTACACCAACATCCCACAGACGCTAGCCCTAACAGTGATTCAACAAAACCTGGACCTAAGGCCCAGACCTCACAATGTCCCCACATTATTTCTACTCAAACTGCTTGAAATATGTCTGACTAGAAACTTTTTCAGCTTCGACAATGAATTTTTCCAACAGGTCAAAGGCACTTCGATGGGTGCGGTTTTTGCCCCCAATCTGGCCATTCTCTTTATGGACTCTTTGGAAACCTCCATTATTTTAACACCCAATAACCCTTTTCACTCTGGAATAAAACTATGGCGCCGCTACATCTACGACGTCTTCTTAATTTGGCAAAATAATGAGGTTTCTCTAAACCACTGTTTGCATTGGCTAAACAATACCTGTTTGGGTCTTCAATTCACACTCTCTTCTGATCAGTTCTCGATCCCCTTTCTTGACCTAACCATACACCATTCTAATGGCGAACTCTTTACAAAACTCTACAGAAAACCCACTTAACGCGACACATTGTTGAGATATGAGAGTAATCACCCCAGGGCTCTGCGGGACTCCCTACCCTATTCCCAATTCTTACGGATCCGCCGTAGTTGTTTCTCCAGGGAAGATTACTTCCTAGAGGCTTCGTGCTTTCGGACAAATTCAAAGCCCTTGGCTACCCCAAGCGCCTGGTACGTAATGCCCATAAACGAGCCTGGTACTGCCCAAGGGAGGTTCTCCTCTCACCCAAACCCAAAAAGTGACACTAAAAGGATAGTCTGCGTCACCACCTTCTCTGCAATTTCCAACCCCATCCGCAAATCTATCCTCAAACATTGGCCTACACTAATTGTAGGAATTCTGAACCTGGAAAGGCCATTGTTTGCTTTCAGAAAGAATCACAACCTGGGAGACCACCTAGTACGAGCTGTAATTCCAAAAACAACACCTCCACTCACACTAGATCACCATTGGGGCCTCACACCTTTGACAGGGCATGCGAAGTGTGGCAACTGTAATATGTGCGAAAGTACAATGGAAGGGAAAACCTTTGCCTTTGACAATATTGTGATTAAATCTAATGGTTTTTCCAATTGTAATGCATGCAATGTAATCTACTTGATTCAATGTCCCTGCCACAAGAACTACATTGGGCAGACCACCCAGAAAATCAAAACAAGGATTGGACAACATCGCAGCAGGATCCGCTGCAACGTCCCAAATGCGCCTTTGGTCGAACATTTCAACTATGCTGGCCACAAGGACAATGAGGTCAAGTGGACTGTACTAAAAATCATCAAACTGCCACCGAGAGGCGCAGATCTGGCACAGATCCTTAACAGAGAAGAGCTCAAGCTGATCATCCGCTTGGACACTACACGTAATGGCCTGAACAGGACTGAGGACTGGATGACTTTACTCTAGTACTGTCTTCTGTTGCTCATTTCTTCTGATTGTACACTGTGCTCCAACAAATTTTCTGCCCTTCTGCCCGAAATGTATCTGAATTTTACCTTCATTTTTTAAATTGTTACCTAATTCCCTGAGAAGAATTCCGCTATGCCTCTGCTCCGCAGCTTCACATCACTTCCTTCACTGACATCATTGGTTACCACCTAATTCCCTCTTCTCACGTTATTGCGTCATTAGCACATACCCGGCTTGCATGACATACTGACTCTGAATTCTCCCATCGCTATCAGTGCATGTTTTGCGCATCACTTTTACCTTGCTACCTCGAATCCTCTCGAACTACTACAATATCACAGTCATCAGCCCCCTTCATATATTTCTTCCACTGACCCAATATGGCCGCCACTCCGTCCTTCTTCCTGACGGTCACACCTTCCACGCACGTATCGCGCATGATCACGTGCCCCAACACCGTCTCCTTAGACTCATCCCTCGCGAGCTACCCACATCAGCGATCGTGCTCTTCATCCGCATGGAAGGTAAGCTCTTGTCGTGCTCCCCTGTGCTGTTCCACCCTCTCAGCATTACTCCTCCCTGTTACCCCTCTCCCCCCTCTCTCCTCCCCTACACCGCAGGCCACGCTTGTGATCGGCAAGCCGTCTCACCCGACACGGAAGACCGGATTCACACGCACCGGCGCCCATTGCCAAGTATCAGCTAAATTACGGGACTGAGTCGGCCATACCAACTGGTGAGGTTCACTTCTCGTGGTTCGTGGCTACTTCCCCACATGCCCTCCCCCTCCTCATCCCAGCTGCTTCCCTCCATAGAAGTCCCATAAGCCGGACGCCCCTTCACGTGGAAGACCGGAATCGTACGCACCGGCGCCCAATGCCCTCAATCAGCCAATTACGGGACTCAGTCGGCCACATGAACGAGTAAGGTTCAACTCCCGTGGTTCATACTTACATCCTCACATCCCCTTCCCCTCCTCATCCTGGCTGCTTCCCTCCCCAGATGTCCTATTCTCCGGACGCTTCTTCATCGCCTTCCAGGAGTCTATCCCTTCTTGTCCATGCATGGACAGACCGAGCACTCGTTCACGGTAAAACGTTTCGCCGCTTCACTCAGCACCTACTTAGCCTTCTGTTTGCCTTTCACAAACCACTCAACCACGTTGTCTCTGCTACCTTGCGCTATGCGTCTTCCTCACTAGCCTTCACCTGGCTCAATTTTACTCTAGCTTAGAATGCATCCTGTCACTGCACAGTAACTTGAATTAAAAACTTGAATTGAATTTTTTTTTACCACTGGCCCCACCATGTTCCTGATACGTTGTTACTGCATGTACTTATTGGGCATTGCCTTTAAACGCGCATTCGCCTCATTAGAATTGCTAGTTCCCTCTGACATAACCTGTATATTCTGACCTAGGCGCACTGTTTACAAATTAAGTCATACTGTTCTTATGTCTCTACTGAAATGTAATTTTCTCCTTCTTTCCCCTCCCAATCCTTCCAATATTCTTACAGGCATCACGCTCTCAAGCTTGTTATTGATTAGTCCTGATGATGATCTAGATATTATGTAATAGATCGAAACGTCCTCGACTTGTTGCATCAGCATGCATGTTAAACACATGAGTTAAAAGTTGTGCATGTCTGTTTTCCTACCAAATAGCTTGCCCCCCACCTCTTGATCGGCGTAAAAGCTTGGTTGTTTAGCCTGAAAAACCCTTTATATATGTGATTGTTTTTTGTATGTTCTATATGTTTTGTCTGTTGAAGGACACAGGACTGTGTCCCACTCTATTCGTGTTGCTCTATAGTCAATTCATTACGTTGAACATTAAATTTACTTGTCCGGCTGGACATTTCTAAGTAATATAGTACTGATTCTGGTCTATATTTATTTTCCTTATACTAAATTGATTTCAAAGGACCATTTGTTTTTTTAAATAACTCATTGATACAGCACATTCCTGCCCAATTCTTTTGATGCAGGGCAGCTCAGCAAAGTTACTTACTGTGCTGCTTGCTCTGTGTCAAAATCTTGTAAATGATGCCCCTAGTCTCTATCCCAATAGCAAGAATTAGTAGTTGGTCTGTATACCCATTTTGTTCCTGTTTTACTTTCATTACTTTTAAACTATCAATGTGTTCAAACTACCCTGAAACACTTAAGCTATTGTTTTACATGATTTTTCAAATTTGCAGCATGGAATGTGCTTCTCAGATGCCGTACTGCAGTGTGAAATTGAAAAACAACTGAGGGCCTATTTACAAGCCCCATGTGCCACCAGTGCATCACTCTTTATGATGCTCTCGCGACGCAGAATACAGACCTATACCTACAAAACAGTGCAAAGCCACTTTGAGTAGCTTTTCTTGGCCTCATGGATATTGTCTGAGGCAACATAGTTGAAGGTGCTTTTCATCAGGGGGGTGTTCCATGGATGTTGTGGTGAGTTTTCCCATGCAGCACCCATGGGTGTTGAAACATTCCCAGATATACAAGGATCTGTAAACCTGGGAATGTGTCAAAACTGTACACCTCTCCAGGTGAGGCATAACGAGGCAAAATATATTTATTTCTCCTTGTTTTTTCCTCTTTCTGTGTGCTAAAGCCTGCATGGATTTTTTTTGTGCAGGAAGGTGTCCTTTCCGCACAAAAACAATCCTGCCAACAATGCAGATATCCTTGCACCATGGTGCAAGGTTGCTTGCAATGGTGCTAGACACCAAATAGCTGCACTGATGCAGGCAGAAAGGGGAGGAATTCACCGTATCTTGAAAATACGGTGCATTCCTGCCCTTTTTGAATTGGCATAGGGCAGCACATCAAAAGGACTTCCAGAGCTGCCCTACGCCAATTGATTGTGAATGAGGCCCCAAAACCTTTACTTTACCCTGAACTACTGACCCCTTCATTCTCAAATCTTTGAGAAAGTAATCATTATCTCGCTTGTTGAAACTTTTTGCTGTTATAGCCCTATCATGAGATAGGCACCCTTTAAACTGAAAATAACAAAAACGGTCTTTTAGTTTGTAGCAGATCTGCAATCAGATTCTTGGTGAAAAGTTCAAAACATCTCCCTTTGGCATTTGCTTGAACCGTCCCAGCATCCTCGAACTTTATAGCCAGTTGCTGCAGGAGCAATTGTATTCAACATAATACACATCTAAATGGCCTTACTTCCTCTGAGCTCTTGGTTTTCATATTTTTGCTGTCCCGGCTTTGCCAGAATTCTACTCAAAATACTGACAAAGAAGACAAACACCTCAATCTTTTGCTCTAAGTCCTCATTTTAGTTTCTCTCCACCTCCACAGTATGTGTCATCGTGCGCTCACCCATAGAGCCCAAGGTTGTCAGTGTTGTGGGTGGTGCAAAGAGTCCTACCCCCACCAAAAGTTTTTATTTTTTCAATATTCCTTTCATCGAGATTCTGAACACTACCCATCTCCTATCCTTGAGTCAATGACTCACACAGTGGTAGTAGAAGACACTTAACATGGAGCTTAATTCACAAAAGGTGTTCAATCACTACATTCCATCACTAACACCAACCGGCATATTCACAAATAAATGGTGCAGCATGGAGTTGCAAGCAATTTAGCAGCGCCAGTCTGGGTTATTTAAAAATACAGTGCACCCCTGTGTTTTCCATAGTGGTGGGGCTTAAAAAAGCTGCCTAGTGTCAACACAGACGCCCTTGCTCCATGGTGCATGGGTGCCTGCTTTGCAGGGATGATTCCCTGCAAAAAAGGCACTCTTGCACCAAGGTGTAAGGGTGTCTGTGTTGCAGGGATGATTGTTTATGTGCTGGAAGGGTCATCTTCCTGCACATAAACAATCATTAAAGATGATTTGCTCCTTCTACTTATGCTGCTGAATGCAGCACACTTAGAAAGAGCAAAAACAGGAGAAATAAAAGTATTCCTCCTCATTGTGCTAATCAAACGCCTGCTTTTCAGGAGCATTTATTTTTGGTACTGCCTCAGATTTACACATCCTTCTAAGCTAGGGCAGCATCAGAAAGCAATTGGTGTTGCCGTGGACAGCAGGACACATTGCATGCCTATTTCGTGCAGATAACTGCTTAAAAGGGTACAATATTTACAAAGCAGCATTAGGCCACGCAAAGTGGCTTAATATCACTTTATAAATATAGAGCAGGGTATTGCGCCACTGGAACATCCTAAAAAGTGATACTCCTGTGGCACAATACCTTTGCAAATATGCCCTCTATTCTCACTGTGTTTCACTTAAAGCAGTACAGTTATCCATGACCCTCTCTCATGAGGGAAGTAGCACTCCTAACTGACCTATATTTAAGTAACCAGCAGGACAGACACTTTTATAATGTTCCCCAAATGGGGGTCAGACATGTACAAGACAGCAGGACATGTATTTCTAGAAGAAGCCAGTTTCCGCTCAGTCAACTTTTGGCTCACTAACTACTTAGTTTTTCAGCAGAACATGTAACACCTATAGTTCAATCTAGTTCACAGGTCTGACTGTCTCAGAGCTCACACTCCACTGAGGTAGCTTAGAGTCCACTGCTTTCATCTGTTTACAATAGATAATTAGTGCCGCCTCAGGTCCAGGGCAGTCCAAAGATTTTGTTGGCCTAACTTACACTTCAGGAGGAAAGCATCCTGTTATCTATAATGAGGTTATGCAGTCCCAAAAGGGAAAGGCAAGCCTCTGCACTCTCCATAGTCCTCAGGTCATAAGAAATATCCTTTGGTCCCCTGATGAGCGCACCAATCCTCTATAGTTCCTAGTTCCTTGAGGGTGAGAGACCAGACCCAGACAACTGTTGCATCTTACCTATCCTGCAGGCAAGTTTTTAGTTTCATTCTTCAGAAGGAGAATACAGCAACAAAATCCCGTTGGCATTGTTGCTCTCCATTTCGCCTCTCAGCCATCTGCATCATCCACAAGCTATGCTGCCAACAGTGGTCACATCTTTGACACATGTCTATGATGAAAATATGGGTGCACCTTCCCCCACTCCTAACACCAGTCCCAATCCTTGGCTCACCACCCCTGCTGAGGATTCCCTGCAGGGTAGATTGCCCTCTGTGGCCTTGTCCAGAATAAGGCAATTCAGGATGTTGTGTTTTTAGATTTACAGTGTTGAGACGCTGTATATACTTATACATGTTGGCGGATGTTCATTTTAAAATTTACTACAGAAGAGATAAATAGGTATTTTCCCATGTATAAATTAGAACTGAGATGTCATGCAGCTGCATTACAGGGGAGGGTGCTATAATGTGAAAAGTTAACTAATAAATAGAGTTCTGTGTTTTGATTTGGGATTGGTATATTGACGTAAGTGCATGTAATTATAAAGCTAGTTTCATCTGCGGATTTAAAACTGCAACATAACATAAAAACTGTTTTTGAACTATGTGTAAGTCAGAAGTAACGTAGTTGGTACATTGAGTTGAGAAAATATTAAAATATACTTATCTTTTTTACCAGAACAATATCTACATCACTTCAGAATGTTAGAATGCCTACAAAGGTTCAGAGGAAGAATCAACTACACTATCTCAGCAGAACTGCAGCACAAAAGGGGGGAAAATACAGAAAGAGTGGTGAAAGAAAAAGAGCTACTGGTAAGAGGACAAAGTAATTTCTTAAAAATATATGTGGACATATATCTCTATATATCCATATTACAAGAACAGGAAACAATGTAACAAAGATGTACACACCTTAGCCAGGAGACACAAACAGTTTAAGGAAATCGGAGTCAGGAAGTGTCTTAGTAGAGTGGTAAATCTACTGAGAAATATGAAGAAGAATAGAAGAAGGAGAGAGGCACTGAAACAGAAAGAACACGTAGAGGGAGTAGTTAATGAATCCTCTGCTTGGAAGAAGAAGCTTTTTATTTTGATTATAAATAAAATGAAGATCCTTTGCAAAATGGTTATGTACATGAGGAGACAAAACCAGAATAAAAGATTAGTCAATAGAAGTACATTTTGTACAGTTTTTATTGGAGAATGGATTCGTATTTGTACTATAAAGTAGGCCTGGGCGGTAATTTCCGTTCCGCGTGCGGAATTTGGGTAATTTTGCGTTCCGCGGAGAAGGCGGAATTGCCAAAAATTCCACGGAGAAGGCGGAATTGCCAAAAATTCCGCGGCTTTGTGGAATTTTTTGCTTGTTTGCGCTTTCAAAATGCGTGTTCGCGAGATATTTTTCTCCGAGCACGCAAACAGCGTTCGCGAACAGGAAAAAAGCATTGCGAATGGGCAGAACAAGCAATTCCGCGTATTCACCAAACTTTTGCGTGCTCGCGGATATTTTTTACCATTTCGCGGAGCATTGCGTAGCACGACTACACAAGTTCTGCCCACCCCTACTATAAAGCATTTCTTTAATGAAGAAAGGTATCTCAAAGATAACATGTTACTCAATGCTATTGATGAAAGTGGACGATTTTATGAAATGAATAATGGCACTCCTTTAGTGAAAGAGGTGATGGTGCCTAGAAATTTTGAAAAAAGTTATTCCAGAAGAGGTACAAGGCAGGTGTAGTCAGGCCTTGCATACAAATGAAATTGTAGCAGTGGTCGCAGTATTCGACAGCAATCCATTGATTTACTAAGAAAATGTATACATATTTTCCCAAGTTTAAAATACAAAATAAGTACTGTACAAGGATTGCATCCTCACAAGGTTAGAAATCATTCTAATCTGGAAGGACACTCACTACCTTGTTTTAAGGGTGGGCGTAGTGGGTGTAGTGGGGCTAAGTGAAGCAGCGCGTAGAGTGCCCAAATCTACGCACACTCGCGCGCTACGCGTAGCCCCACTACGCGCCACCCGCCTCCCGCCCGCCCTCCTTTTAAATCAAACACCGCATTTAAAATAAATAAAAAGTAAAGAAACTTACCTGAAGCGCGGCGTCTCCGGGGCTCCCTCTTCCATTTCCAACTTCTTCTGACAAATGCGCATGCGCTGACGCCCGCGCATGCGCATTTTGTTGCAAGAAATGCGCATGCGCGGGCGTCCGTTGCTTCAGGTAAGTTTCTTTACTTTTTATTTCTTTTAAATGTGGGGTTTGATTTAAAAGGAGGGCAGCCGGGAGGCGGGTGGCGGCGGGTGGCGGCGGCAGGCATCTACGCTTTGCCCTGGGTGTGCGTAGCGCTAGCCTGCTTCACCTACTTCAAAAACTGCAAAGCAGGCAGCGCTACGTACACTACGTGGGCGAAGCGTAGTGTCACGCCCAGGGTTACCTTGTTTATCAAAGATAGTGTGCCAAAGAACCTTTCATCATTTCAAGATATGAGCTGTACAGATATCAACAGCGCAAACTTTAATTAGGAGATTGTACTATGTGAAAATTCCTGCTTAATGTTTAGGAAAAATGTATAGAGCACTTTTGTAAGGTACTGTGGCGGAGGTAGAAAAGATTTGTCATGATGTGCAGTTAAATTGATTTTGTCCAGAACACGACTCTATGGAAAATGAAGAGTTGATAGCTTTGAAGAAGAGATGACAAAATGTAACAAAGTGTGCTGTGAAAACCATATATGTTTGTATATGTTGTCAACACACCCACTACAAGATTCAAACACGGACTCTTGACTTGTATTTAAAAAGTTAAAAAGCTTGCTGTGTACTTATTTGTAGGGGAATACTTTGGGGGTCAGTTCGATGACAGAGAGGCCTCAGCACCATCGGAAGGCTAATCCCCGCCCACCACATTAGGATGGCTGGCAGTTCCATGGCGGTCAGAAACTCTGACTGCCACTCATCCGACGGCTCCTTGAGCCTGCCGTTATGGCGAAGGGACTCCCAATCCCTGCATGGGTTGCGGTGCCTACCAGGCACCACCCTAGTGATTAGGACATCCCTCCCCACCAGCCTTTCCATGGCGGTTAACCCTCAACAAAAACGGTGGCAGGGATTGATATTAGGGCCAGTAGTGGCGCCCCTACCACCTGGCACATTTCTTTGGGTCTTGGGGGCAGCTATGGTGCCTGTCATGTAGTACGGGGATATGTTAAACATCCCTGTTTTACATTGCGGTGGGTGCTGCAGCCTGCAGCCAGCAGCAATGGCGGCAATGTAAAAGGTGGCCAATGCGACCACCGCGGTGGCAGACGCATCATAATTTGGACTGTGGAGCTGCCCCTTGTAGGCGGGCGGTCCCAAATATGATACGATGGCTGACGGATTTCATTGTACTGACTCCCTAAGTGTTGTCCACACAAGAAGTTATATGTCAGTACTGTTACAATAAATAAGTTGAGAATAAAATGCCTACTATAGCTATGCATAACATGTTAGTACTATTTACCATTACAGAACCACTTCAAGTTTTGAATGTTTATGAGTAAATTCTTATCCAAGGTATACTTCCATTTCGGGCTATATTCCGTATGGGGCCTAAGACAGGCAAGTTACCACCAACAGAGCTGCAGAAAGGTCTAAAATGTAGAGTAGTGTACTGGATTACTACTGTTTTATCAAAATGTTGAGCAGAATGCTTAAGATTTTTTTATGGTAATACAAAGACTATCAGAGTAAGATGATGTGAATATCAATTAATTATTTGGTTTAAGTTGTAAATGAAATCATAACTGTGAACATTGTGAATTCACCTCGAGCACCAAAATTAATTCAGAATGATTAATCTACTTGACGTTGACAGATTGTAAAAGTGTGATCTTTGAAAATTTAACCAAAAACACCCATCAAGATTTGAGCTGTCCAAACTGCAGATCAGAACTTATGTGTGCGTTGTTACTACAAGCGTATGGTTAAGATGTCATAGTCATGCTATAAGGATACAGAGTGGATGGTACTAAATTAGAAACTGAAATTACAATTTCAAAAAGAAGTTTCACAACTATATCAAACATATTTGCTGAAGGAGTTAATACAACCTCTACATGTTACACAATATATTTAAAATGTCAAACCTTAAAAATGCATATGGGTCAATTTTTATTCAATCTGTACTCCCATTTCAGGCCATAGTTTGTATGGAGCCAAAAATAGGCAAGCTGCCACCAACAGATAAACAAAGAGGTCTGAAAGGAAGAGTTGTGTACTTACCTTTAAATTTTAGGAAAAACATGGAAACTGATGGTGTAGACAGGGAGGAAAATGAGCCAGTAGTCTCAAGTGGCCAAATAGAAAAAGTGGACAAGTCCAGGATTGAGGAGATTTATGAGCATTATACTATACGTCCTCTACATTTCAAGTAAAAAATTGGAAACAATATTTAATTATTTCAAATGAAGAAAGCAACGGGATCTCCCATGAGTGTATGAGAAAGAAGTTTAGAAGCTTGTTGTTTTCAACAGCTATTTCCCACTGGAGAAGGTGGACGATTTGATGAGCGAGCTGTACAGATTCCAGCTTCAGAGTACCACTCGACAAGATTATACTCTGAAGATCCAAGATTCCATATATATTTCATCTTCTGTTTGAAAGTGATTTTTCTGCACTTTTATATGTAGTCAACCACATATTCAAAACAGGTGTTCATCTTCTGCATGTTTCTGCAAAAGAATTAATGGACAAAGTTCAACAAAGAGATGAAAATTTAGAATCTCTGTTAATTAATTTGATGGTATGTCAATGTGGTACCAATAAATATTGGTTTCGTCATCATGTTAAACTTAAATGTATGTTATGTAACTTAGGTTCCCCTACATGGTTTGTAACACAGCTGTGTTGAATATGCGAGGGACAATTTACTTGAATTTCTACGAGAAGAAAATTCAATTGTAAAAAACTATTGAATTAAATACAGCTGGATAATTTTTTCCGTTGGATCCTGTAAACGTCTGCAAATAATGTAACAATAGGTTTCAAGCTATGATGTCATTTATCTGCAATAAAAATATTCCACCTCTTGAGTGGTAACAGTTTTCTTTTAGAGAAAGGAGTACACAGCCAGAGGCACTCCTCATATACATATGCTATTATGGATAAAGAGTGATCCAAAATTTAGAACGCATACTGATGAAACTGTTTTGTGTTTCATCGACAGTATGTTACATGTGCCATTCCAACAGAAGGAGGATAAAAGAGCTTGAGACAACAAGTTTTACGATTTCAAAGTCATTGATGTAGAAAATACTGTTGACTAAAATGCAAGTGTAAAGGGAAATTTTATACAAAATGTCAATTTGGAATTCCACGTCCAATAATTTCTAAAGGAAGAGTAAACTGTTTTTTGTCAGCAGTTAAGCACACAATAACGCAGAAATCTCCAAAGAATATATACAACTTAAAAGGAACCAAAGAATCAAAGTACATTAATGACTACAATACAGTTATTTTGAAAATGTGGAATGCAAACACGGATATTCAATATGTTCCAGATAGTTCAATTGCTGTTACATCATATATACCCAAATCTGAAAAGACAGAGATGAAATAAATGTAGGAAGAAATTTTACAAGAGAAGAGTCCTAGTAAGAAATTGCTTAAAAATGCTTTCCCATCAAGAGATTGGATCCTATGAATGTTCAGATTGCTTGAGCTCTGCAAGTTTATATTCAAAGTTAAGAGGAATCATTTGGGTAAGTGTAGGTCTTGCCTCCACATGAAATAGAGTATTGAAATTGTTACAAAAAATTGAATACTTAGAACAGAATGAACTAGAAAGTACAGATATTGTTAAAACTAATATGTTGGATACATACTATCCCACAAGAAGTCCACATCTCAAAAACCGATGTCTGTATGAAATACTTCAACATTACAGCTTTAAAAGAAAAGTTACAGAAAATATAAAAGAAGAAAAATATGCAGTAATTGGATGTCACGGATGTTTGGTAAAGCATGCCAAAGGAAATCTTTTTAACCACAGAAAACTCAGTTGCGAAAGTCCAGATAAGAGGGAATATTTCTATTCAGCACTTCTGCAACTGTTCATGCCCTGGCAAAGTGAAAAGGAATTACTTGGAGATTTCGACTGCTATGAATATTATTTTAATGCATATAAAGATAGCATTCAGTATAAAACATTTCTTACATATCTACTAATGTTAAATGATGAGATTGAACAAGAAGGTACTATTGCAGCTGAAATAGCTAGAGAAAGTTCTCAAGATGGTCAAAGTTCTGGTCCACTGAATCAAGATCCACTGGAACAACAAATTATTAAAAATGAAGCAGTAATAGCCATGAATGAGGTAGAAACTACAATGCAACAAGCACAACAGGATATTATTCAGTTGGAAAAGTTAGAAGAACAACTTAATAATGAACAGAATGAAATATATCTGCAAGTCAAAGAACAGATACAACATGGTTTGCTGCATGAAAAAAAAAGAATGCCAATGTTCATCATTTAAACTTATTCTAATGTACATCAGTGGTCAAGCTGGAACAGGAAACAGTTTTTTAATTAAAGTTTTGACCAGTTATCTACACAAAACTGCAGAATCTCATTTATCTTGTGATGTAACAGCTCCAACTGGATTAGCAGCACACAATATTAAGGGGATTACTTTACATTGATTACTTATGCTACCAGTTGAACATGATAACAAATTGGAATATCAGAAGCTATCTGGAGAAGCTTGTTCTGAAGAGTCAAGATTACTGAAGATAATGAAACTTCTAATCATTGATGAGGTGAGCATGGTCTCAAACTTAATGCTTGCCTTTGTACACTTGAGAATGCAACAGTTTTCAAAAACAGATTATGATGTTCTGTTTGGAGGAAAACATGTAATTGTATTGGGATATCTACTACAACTTACTCCTGTAAAAGGACAACCTGTTTATAAAACACTTGTGCAGGAAGACACTAGGAAATATTTGGGAAGCATTGGGAATGAGAACATTTGGTTACATTTTGAATATAAAGAACTTATTAAGAATATACATCAAGCAAGTGAAAAAGATTATGGAAATATTCTTCAAGATATAAGAATTGGTGTCTTGACGAAACATGGTAGACAAGCTTTAGAAAGTCGGCTACTAAAGAACTCACAGGAAACACAGCAGCTGAAGTAATATATAATATGCTTAGAGAATAGAAGTCTATAGTTTGCCTAATGCCTACACTGCAATAGTGTTCTACATTTAATCAACAACTTTTAAAACTGGAAAAACAACAACTAGTGGAAATTGAAGCTAATGATAAAATTGAGCACCAAGTAGTGACTATTCTTCTTCACAGAAACTACAGGCTAATTTGCATTCTTTGGAAAAGTCTGTATCTAAAAAAGCAGGCTTAGAAAAAGACTTTACATGTATGTATAAACTGTTGGGTGATGTTACTGCGTAATTTGAATGTAGAAGTAGGTTTAGAAAATAGGCAATGGGAAAAGTTGTTAATTTTGTAAAGTTTCAGAAAAGAGATGGAATAACATTTTTGACTATAAAATTTGATCAGATTAAAGAGGTAAGACAGATTGGGTATTGTGTTGTACGTTTTTTGCATGTAAAAGAGTTGTATGTTTGCAGACAATAGCCTCCACTGTCTTTAGCATATGCAGTGATTATTCATAAATCCCAAGGTTTAAGTATAGACACTACTTTTGTAAATATTGGAAGTACAGTGTTCAAAGAAGGAATGGCATCCATTGCATTGTCTCGAGTAAGAACGTTGTCTGGTTAGTATTTGATAGACTTTGATGAAAAAAAGGTTAGTGCTGATGCAAATTGTGTAGGAGAGTACAATTGTTTAAGAATACTTTATACTCCTGATTTAGGTGATGTTGGACTTGGCCCTTTTAGCAGGGTCATCCCTGAACTTTGTTCCATTACTCCTATATTTTGTCTGACCTGTTCTTGGCTGTTTTATGACTCTGGGCACTTTACCACTGCTGACAAGTGCTAAAGTGCATGTGCTCTCCCACATGTAAATTGATGTATGGATTAGTGACTCCATGATTGATTGGTTTGGTTTACCTGTCAGACCCTAGTACAGTGCGCCAGGAGTGCCCAGGGCTGGTGATCCAAATACTGCTGTTGGGCTAGTAGCACTGGTTGTGCCACCCACAGAAGCAGCCTGTAAAAGGATGTCTAAGGCCTGCCATTGCAGAGCCTGCATGCAGTCTGGTACTGTCATGCTGACTGGGCAAGTGCACCCACTTGCCAGTCTCTAAACCTTTCATTTTCTTCATATCAGACACCCCTATGGTAGGCCCAAGGGCAGGGTGCATTGTAAGTATAACGTAGGACATGCCCTGGGGTATGTGGCATGTCCTAATAGTGAATTACAGCCATTTTTGTTTTTCACTATTGAAAGGCTATCCGTTCTCCATAGGCCAGAATGGGCAGTTTGATTATTACATCTTATAATCCTAACTGACTCAGGAAACATGGTAGAAATTTGAATTTAGTATGCCTGAACTCAGAATGATAAAATACATCTTTTAGTGAAGATGGTTTGAACATTCTGTGTTTGAAAATACCACTTTTCGAAAGTAGGTATGTTCTTGTCTAACCATTCAAACCTGCCTCTGCTAGGCTGTGTATTCCTTGTCTGGAGTTTGAGTGACAGGGCTTGGGGATTCCAGGAGACAGGGTGAGTCAGCCCAGTGGTGAATAGAGAGATCTGCATCTAGATGGGAGGGAGGAGTTGCACCTGGGACCTGAATCGGGCTGTGCCTTCCCTCCACAATGCTGGCTCCATCTCCTGTGGTACGTCTGATGTCTCTGCCCTGCACTCTGAAAGGAAAGAAGGAGTCATGTATACAAAGTGCTCTAGGACTGGCTAGAACTGGTTTGGACTAGGCAAAGGCCTCTCTGCCTTCAGAGAACAAAGGAAAACTTAGTATAAATATTGGGACCCCAACCCAAGACCTTTAGATCACTTTGGGAAACAAGAAGATACCTTTGCTGAGAAGTGGAACCAGAAGAAACTGAGGAGAGACTATCCCTAAGCTGAAGTGCTGCTTGGGGGATTGGCCTGCAGTGGTTGCCTGACTGCCAAAGAAAGGAGAAAGGACTTTGTGTGCATTTTCATTCATCTTGTGTAAGGATCTCCAAGGGCTTGGAAAAGAGCTTGCCTCCTGCTGAAGTCTCAGGGACAACAGACTTCAACCACCAGCCTCCTAGAGTTCTTTGGAAGTGCCTGCTGCTGTTTTTGGGCCTCCTGAGGGACTGCGTGTCGCAAGGAGCTGGAAGCGCGACTCACGGAGAAGAAGCGTCTCGCCGTCGCAGCCGCTGCCATCACATCCCGGAACAAGGGTAATACCGCTGTAGCTGACGCATCACGAGAAGTGTCCCGCAACACCAAAGAAGTGTGTCGCCATCACAGCTGCTGTAGCTGTCGCATTGCACCACATTGAGACAAGTGTCTCGTATCGAGGAAGAAGCGTGTCGGTGTCGCAGCCATCGCATCTTGGATGTCGCTGCTGTAGCTGTCGCATTGCACCGCATCAAGAAAAGCGCCTCGCATCCACGGAGAAGCATGCTGCTGACAAGGCCGCTGTCATCGCATCACGGAACAAGGGTGTCACCGCTGCAGCTGACGCATCGAGTTGAGTCTTCTCGCAACATCGGAGAAGCGTGTCGCATCAGGAAGATCCTCACGTCTTTATTTCTTTGCATGAAACTTTCATCGCATCACCATCGTTGCAACACTTTCATTGCCCTGCGTGCCGCATCTAAAGGTACATTGGTTCAAAGTGTCGCATTTAAGATCTAAAAGAGAACTAAGTTAAATTCTACCATTTTTAAAGTAACAGTATTGTGGATTTTTGTTGTTTATGGTCTTGTGTTTAATCTATATAAAGAATACTTATTTCTCATATAAAACCTGTGTGGGGTCCATCTGTAGTGTTGTCACTTGATTACTGTATGTGTTCACATAAGCTTTACACACTGCCTCTGAGATAAGCCTGTCTGCTCGAGCCAAGCTACCAAGGGGGTGAGCAGGGGTTATTTTAGGAGTATACCCCCCTTACCCTGACTAGAGGTAAGGGTCCCTATTTTTCACAAGTGCATAACTGTGCCAACTAGAGGCCCCAAAATCTAACAGGTGAATATCCCAAATATTGGAAAAAACATAGAGGGGCCGATTACTATCTGGGTCGGAAAGCTCTCTGACCGAGCCGGATCCGGAGTGTTTTCCGATACAGCTGCATGCTGCCAGACTCGGTTTGGTCGGATTCTCATAGAAGTCAATGGGAGCCGCTCGTATGATGGGTACATGGGCTCCCATTGACTTAATGGGTATGTCTCGCACAAGGGTGCCCCCTACAGTGGCATACACGTTGGTGCTATCCGCATCGTACATGCCTATGTTGAGCAGACCCTTGGGTCTCCCCCTGTGTCCGAGTCTTAAGGCTGCGGGTGACGGGGGTTCCAACTCGGACCCCAGACGTTTTGCGATCCAGATATCCGACACATGCATTGTACTGGCTCGGTTGGAATTTGCCTCCATTGCACAGCACGGTTTGCTTACGGACAAGGCGTACGGAGCGGTTCGGACCCAGAAACGATTCGGTCGGCGATTTTGCATTTCTCGCATCGTACTTGCTCGCTCGTACAGCTGTGCGAGTCGGGCAGGAAACACACGTACGGCTCATAATTTTTACGGCCGGATCACGTTCTGGAGCCCTTCCGAGCAAGATCGGAATCAGCCCCATAGTGTGTCCAAAATGGAATTATGTCAAAGATGCAATTGAGTTTCCAAAAAAGAAAACAATTCTAAAGAAAATAAAATGGAAACTGTTGATGACATTGTAGGACACCAGTTGGAAAATAGTTCAGGTATCAATTGTTATGGTAATGTGATTCTGAATGTTGGGTTTTATCTGCAAGATCTTCATCATGAAATCATGGGAAATCATGAAAAAAGATTATTTTCTTTACTACATCATATATTTCAACATCTTTTGGAGATATGTACTGGTTCTTTGACTTTTAGTTTTAATATACAACAATGACACACAAGAATTTCTAATGCTTATGCTTGGAGTATTAGAACATGAAGGAATACAGATTGAAAACTTATTTGGACTAAGTTACAGCAGATGAGATCATGAATGTGAAGAGTGTTCAAGCACTGAAATACAAACAGAACAATTCATATACTTGACGCTACCATACTGCAAAGCACTACCTTTTAACAAATTAATAAAAACACCCAATCAGAACATGAGATGTTCACATTGTAGATCAGAGATGTTGTCAACATTACATATAGAAAGATTGTGAAAATATCTGATTTTAACGCTACAACTTTGTAGAGCAAATAGAAGAACATTTGAGACTAATTTAAATTTTTTACTGCAAGTCAAATATCTATTTCAGGAAGAACTTTTATAGCAGTGGCTATTATTTTCCATGATGGACCTACTACAACATCTGGACACTGTACTGTGAATATAAAGTGTAATAAAAGATGGACGCTAATTGATATTACATTTGTAAAATTATGTTTAAAAGCAAATAGTTTATTTATTTGTTGTCTATATTGTACTAGATGTAAGTGAGAGTCTGCATTTTGGCAAACATATTTGAGCTAAATAATAGACTTAATGTAGATGAAGAAAGTAATTAACAAAGTGTAGATAGAAAAACGCATAGCTACACATATTGAAAATGATGCTCTACGCTGATTTGGAGTTTTTTTCTACAATCAATTTGATTGTTTTTTTCCCAGCTGTTCAATGATGATACTACATTGAAATCACTGTGTATGGTGAAGTTAAGTGGAATCTGAGAACAGCAAAAAAGAGAAGCTGAAAATGTTATGTAATTGTAAATTTATGTTGTGTTCTTAAAAATGTAATATTATAATTTCTGTAATATATTATTATTAAACAACAGTTTTACTTCTTCCTCTTTATAGTAGCTACTGTTGAAGTTTGAAAAGAGTTCTGTTTAGGGCAATACTACTCTAAAGTAGTTCTACTGAGTAATGTATCTAAATGACTTCAAAGGTAAGAATACATAATATAATATGCCTGATAACCTGTCTTTCTAAAGTTTAATTATATGTTATTTTTTCTAATATAAATAATGTTAACCCTTTACACTACTCTTGTACTAATATGATATCACAGGCATTACCCTTGCATTCTTCCTTTTACACAGGCACTACCTATGCAGTCATCCAGTCACCCAGGCTGTACCTCTGCACTCATGTTATCACTCAGGCACTATTCTTGTACTCAACCATTCACACAAGCATTACCCATGCACTCATCCATTTTCTCAGGAATTACCCATACGCTCATCAAATACTCCAGGCACTTCCTTTGTACTGATGCATTCACTCATGCACTACTCATGCACTCATCTAAGTACCCAGGCATTACCCTTGCACTCCCAAAGCCACTCAGGTACTACACATACAGTCATCCAATCACCCAGACAGTACTGCTGCTGTCATACAATCACCCAGTCAATACACATGCACTTATGGAATCACTCAGGCTGTACTCCTGCACTCAAGCATTAAATTTGGTACTACTAATGCACTCATCTTTTCTCTTATGCAGTATGTATGCACTCATCGTACGACCCAGGAATTACCTTTGTTCTCATTCATTTATACAAGTACTATCCATGCACTCATCTATTCTCTCAGGAACAACTCATGCACTAATGCAATAACCCAGGCATTTTGTCTAGCACTACCCATGCAGTCATCAGATTATCCAGGAAGTACTTCTGTAGTCATGCAATCACTCAGACATTATAGTGCTACTCAATCATTCAGTCAGTTACTACCCATGCACTCATGCCTTCTCTAAGGCACAACTCATGCATTAATAGGATAACCCATGCATTAACCTTGCAGTCTTCCTTTTACACAGGTACTACCCATGCACTCATCCAATCACCCAGATAGTGACTTAGTAACTCTGCACTCATGCAATCACTCAGACAATATTCTTGTACTTAACCATTCACACAGGCATTATCCATGCACTCATCCATTCTCTCAGGAGCTACCGATGCACTCATCCAATGACCCAGGCACTTCCTTTGCACTAATCCTTTCACACAGAAACTATGTCTGCACTTTTTCAATCACTCAGGCACTACATATACACTCATACAATCACCCA
This sequence comes from Triturus cristatus, assembly GCF_964204655.1. Lineage (NCBI taxonomy): Eukaryota > Metazoa > Chordata > Amphibia > Caudata > Salamandridae > Triturus > Triturus cristatus. The sequence goes on along the minus strand of NC_140588.1, from coordinate 849,544,856 downwards.
GGCAGTACCTATCCACTTATGCAATCACTCAGACAGTACTGTTGCACCCAACCATTTCCTCAGGCAGTACCCATGTTCTCATTTTTTATCTTAGGTGCTACCTATGCAGTCATCAAATAACCCAGGCATTACTCTTCCAGTTATCCTTTTACTCACGCACTACTGTTGCACTCAACCATTCACTCAGGCACTACCCATGCACTTATTCAATCACCCAGGCAGGTACCCCTGCACTTATGCTATCACCCAGACACTACTCATGAAATCACCAAGACACTACTCTTGCACTCAATCATTCACTCAGGCACTACCCATACACTCATTAATTCACCCAGGCACTACCCAGATACTTATCTAATGACCCAGGCATCAGCCTTGGACCATCCTTCTACCCAGGCACTACCCAAGCACTCATGCAATCACTCAGGCACTACCCAAGCACTCATGCAATCACTCAGGCGCTACTCTTGCACTCAAACAGTCACTCAGGAACTACCCATGCACTCATCCGTTCCCTTAGACACTACCCATGCACTTATCCAATGCCCCAGGCATGAGCCTTTCACTCATACTTTCACTCAGAAACTTCCTGTGCACTTATCCAATCACCCAGGCACTACCCTGCATTCATACAATCACTCAGACACTACTCTTACACTCAACCATTCACTCAGGCACTACCCATGCACTCATCTATTCTCTCAGGCACTACCCATGCAATCATCCAATGTCCCATGCATAATTCTTGCAGTCATTCATTACTCAGGTACTACCCATGCACTTATTCAATCACCAAGGCAGTACCCATGCACTCATCCATTCACTCAGGCACTACCCATGTATTCATCAAATGACCCAGGCATTCCCCCTGCACCCATCCTTCCACTCAGGCACTATCCATGCACTTATGCAATCACCCAGACAGTACGCTTGCACTTATACAATCACTCAGGCACTACCTATGCACTCATGCAATCACTCTGGCACTACTCATGCACTCATCCAATGACCCATGCATTACCCTTGCACCCATCATTCTACTCAGGTACTACCCATACACTCATCCAATCACTCGGGAACTACTCCTGCACAGACCCTTGGGGGACCCCCATGAATACTGGAGAGGGCCAGGAGAGAGAGAGGTTTGCCTTGACTCTTTGTGTTCTGTGGTGGAGGAAGGACGAGAACCATTGTAACACCAAACCAGAGAGGACCATCCGGTTCTTCAAAATGGATACGAGGTTGACGTGATTGACCGTGTTGAAGGCAGAGGAAAGGTCAAGGAGGATTTGGAGGCAGGATTCATTTTAGTCAAGCATTTTTAATATGTCTAACATTCATCATACACACATTCATACAAGCAATCACTTTCACTACATGTAGTTTTTCTATTTCTAACCAGAATAGGTGGTTCCATAAGAACTGTTTTTTATGTTTTTTCAGAACAATTTTGTATTTTTTTGTATTTTATTTTGTGGGTGTTTTTCAATTTTATAAAGGAAAAAAATAAAAGTTAAAGCATCAAACTGTGGTGTTTCTTTTAAACAAAGAAACACAAGCAACAAAACAACAAAAAATAGCATTTATGTGCTTTCAGGAGAGTCTTGATGGCATCAATGGAGAGCTCTCCAACACAAAGAGTCGTCAAGCACTTATGGCAATGAATGCCTGCATCTGGCAACTTCTGAACAAGCAGAGGTTGTGGAGTGGTCAATATAACCAGTGCAGATGTAGGTGGTTGACTTTCATTATCAATGGCTGCATGGTCTATTTTTTGGCACTCCATCATCTCTCGTGCAAGACAAACAGGGTGGATGGTTTCCAGGTGCTTCTTCATTGAAGAAATACCACATGAGTACTTCTTCTCTGATCCTCTGGAGAGGACTTTTTGGCAGATTGTGCAGGTCACCTTCCGAGTGTTCACTTTCTTTTCGCCCTCGGGGACAGTAAAAAAAGCCCACACAATACTTAATTTTCTATTCTTTACTGGCTCCTCCACCTCTTCCATCTACTCCTGCAGTTCTTCAGGAATGCTGATGCCATTTTTATTTTGAAAAATGAAGAACACCAAAAATATTAAAGAATTTAGAGAGCCTACAAAAAGGTTAGTCTTAAAGGCAGACACACCCAAAATGAAAGGACTGAAACAGGTGTTGGTTCCACCCACCAAGAGAATGAAAAGGTCTTCAATCAATGACAAACTTTATTTCTATGTCACATGGAGTCGCGTAGGGGATTTGTACACCCAATACGTAGATGTGCAACTGGTATGCGATACCATCACATCCACAAAACTCTGTTAAAAATATTTTAAAACAAATTTATAACTTCTTTATTGCTATTTTAAGTACCCAGTAATAAACCTCTACATCAAAAAAATATGTTAACTCATTCTAAATATGTTTTTTAGAGTGATATTCGTATAACAGATGCAACAACCAAATAGTTTAAGGAAATATGCTAAAAAATTATATATGCATTTTCTTTTTTAATTCAAAATTCTGTTAATTAATATCACACTGTACAAAATTACAAACAAGAAAACAATGTTAATTCAAATAAATAACACTATAAATCTTTGATCAGCTATGTTATCTTTATATCTATATTCTATATATTTATAAAAGTGATTATAATTATTTAACCCCTTTAAAAAACCTTAGAAATTCACTGAGAAAACACAGGTTTCAGTGATTTTATAGTTAGAAATGAGCATTTAAGAAACCTTAGGTATTCACTGGAAAAACCACAAGTTTCGGGTGACGTTATAGTTAGGCTGACATTTCAGTCACACAAACCAAGATAAATTCAACCATTATAGTAAACTGAGCTAACTATAGCTTGCGCCCCCTCAATGCACTGCTTATGACCTCTCATATTACATCACTCATGACATGGTCAGTGACATCCCTCATGCATCATTGATGACATCACTGATGACATAATCCACAGCATCTCTAACGCACCCATTCACACTAAGGTAAAATCTTCTAAACACCCGTTGCCGCTCCCACACAACCATTCACAAACCCATTCACAGAGCCATACCAGTACTTACACACCCACTCACTGATTCCTTGTTCTATATGCACATGTACACACTCATACAGGCATATAGGGGCTGACACACTGAGTGTGTCACCCATAAAATTACTCACACATATAGGAACTCAGCCATACAGCAAATCAAACAGCCACTTACTCACCCAAACAGTTACACATCCACCCAATTACTTACTCATACAAATAGGAACAAATACTCACTCATTTACTCACCCACGCATAGTCAGTCATATACTCTGTCACTCATATGTACAGCCTTTCACATACTCAGTTACTCACACATACTGGCACATGCACTCAATCATCGACACAGCCATACAGAGACTCACTCACTCATACAACTTTACACACACGTAACAGTACCCCATACAGCCACTGACTCACCCACTCACTGATCCATACAGGCAGTCACATACCTCCTCACCCAGACAACCATAGATGTAGTCAGACAACCAATCAATGACCCATATAGCCATTCACATACCCAATGACGCACTCATACACCCACTTAGACATTAACTGACAGACAGATACACACATTGACCCATACCTTCACTGAGACACCTAATCACGCACTTATACAGATAGTCATAAACTCACTGAGTCATCCATACAGTCACTCATCAACCCACTGATTTGCCAATACAGCTTGGCATATATATTGAACACTCATTAACTTTTGAAAAACACTCACAGTCACTAGATGATGTCATCACTGATGTCAACAGTGATGTCATTTGAGATGTCATGAGTGATGTCACTGACCATGTCATGAGTGATGTAATATGAGAGGTGATAAGTAGTGCATTGCGGGGTCATGAGTAATTGTTAGCTCAACTAACTATAATGTCTCTTTAACCTTTGTTTTTTTCCGTGAAAGAAAATATGTATACATGTATATATGTTATGTTAATCAGCATGATGGCATACGGAGCAGGAGCGGAGTTGGAGGTGCTGAGGTGCCGGTTTAAGGAATAAGCTGCATGCCGCAAAAATATTGTTTGAAACTACTGCAGATGACTCACGACCCACTGGGGTACGAGATGGGCACCACAAGTCCCAGGAGGCCACAGTAGTGACCACGCCCACTGAGGCGGGAACTTGAATTCAACACAGGTGCTTAAAAAAATGGATTGCCATCTTGCAGTTACAAGCCTCAGTTCCTGATGAAATGCGTTAGCATGAAACGTGTCGGACTTTAAAGGCAATCATTGTGAGAGCGGCTTTACTCTGAATACGGCTACTTCCAATAAAGATTTGAGCTACACTTACCTGCTGTGGGCCCTACCTTTACAGGCACCCTTTGGCGTTTTGGTATTTAGCGTCCTGCCTGAGCCGCGGAAAGGTGCCCTGCTGTTTTTCAGACCGGCTGTTATGCTAATCAGCATGACGGCATACAGAGCAGGAGCGGAGTTGGAGGTGCTGAGGTGCCGGTTTAAGGAATAAGCTGGATGCCGCAAAAATATTGTTTGAAACTACTGCTGATGGCTCACAACCCACTGGGGTAAGAGATGGGCATCACAAGTCCCAGGAGGCCACAGTAGTGATCACGCCCACTGAGGTGGGAACTTGAATTCAACACAGGTGCTTAAACAAACGGATTGCCATCTTGCAGTTACAAGCCTCAGTTCCTGATGAAATGTGGTAGCATGAAACTTCGGAATTCAAAGGCAATCATTGTGAGAGTGGCTTTACCCTGAATACGGCTACTTCCAATAAAGAATTGAGCTACACTTACCTGCTGTGGGCCCGTCCTTTACAGGCACCCTTTGGCGTTTTGGTATATATATATATATATATATATATATATATATATATATATATATATATATATATATTCATCAGTGATGTCATGAGTGATGTCACTGACCATGTCATGAGTGATGTAATATGTGACGTCATGAGCAGCGCATTGCGGGCGCGCAAGTTATAGTTAGCTAAAATAACTATAACGAGGGAATTTAAATGGTTTTGTATGAGTGAAAAGTCCAGCTAACTATGGCGCCCCTGAAACCTATGGTTTTTTCAGTGAATTTCTAAGGTTTTTTAAATGCTAATTCCTAACTATAACGTACCTGAAACCTATGTTTTTTTCAGTGAATTTCAAAGGTTTTTTAAATGCTAATTTCTAACTATGCCTACAGAGATAGGACATGTGAAGAAAGAAGAAAAAACGCACAGAAAGAAAAAAAAGAAATGCAGAAAGAAGCAACAGAAGTCCTCAAAGACGAAGAAAAGTGCAGGAAGAAGGATAACGTGCAGAAAGAACAAACAGAAGAGCAGAAAGAAGCCTTGTTGCAAAATCATCCTGTACCCTCAACTTTTTCAGATGGATACTGGTGGTAACTGAGTCTGACTAACCAGTCCTAGAGCCAGTGCTATGTTAAAAGACACTCAGAATACAGTGAAAACACCTGCATACACTAGGGAACACTATGCGTTGTGGTCCCCCTGTGAGTAGCATGACCTCCTCTGTAAGCCCCTAGTATATAATAGGGCAGGGGATTAAAACTACCTCTTAAAACGCGCCACTGGGCGTGTTTGCACACATCACCTCAGGCCCCGCCCCCTCCCTTCCCCACTGTGTAAACAAGCCCTGTGGCTGTTTTAAGTTGGGAGATTAAGTCCCCTTGAATCCTGAGGGTCCCTAGGGTCCAACTAGACCACTAGGTACCTCCAGTAAGCGCCACAGAGCAGCGTTGCAGAGAGATGTAAAAAGGGGCATGGCCTAGACCACCTCTCTGCAACGCAGCGGCACTTACTGGAAGCACCTGGTGGGCTAGTTGGCCCCCAGGGTCCCTCAGGATTGAAGGGGAATTATTTCCCGAACTTAAAACGCACCACAGGGCTTGTTTGCACACGTTAACTCAGGCCCCGTCCCCTCCCTTCACCACTGTGTAAATGCGCCCTGTGGCCGTTTTTAGTTGGAAGATTAAGTTCATTTGAATCCTGCGGGTCCCTCGGGTCCAACTAGCCCCTTAGGTACCTCCAGGAAGCACCACAGAGCTGCATTGCAGAGAGGTGTAAAAAGTGGCATGGCCTGGACCACCTCTCTGCAACGCAGCTCAGTGGCGCTTACTGGAAGCACCTGGTGGGCTAGTTAGCACCCAGGGGCCCTCAGGATTGAAGGGGAATTATTTTCCCAACTTAAAACGCGCCATAGGGCATGTTTGCACACGTCACCTCAGGCCCCGTCCCCTCCCTTCCCCACTGTGTAAACACGCCCTGTGGCCGTTTTTTAAGTTGGGAGATTAAGTTCCCTTGAATCCTGAGGGTCCCTAGGGGCAAAATAGCCCACTAGGTACGTCCAGTAAGCGCCATTGCAGAGAGGTGTAAAAAGGGGCACGGCCTGCACCACCTCTCTGCAATGCAGAGCAGTGGCGTTTACTGGAAGCACCTGGTGGGCTAGTTGGCCCCCAGGGGCCCTCAGGATTGAAAGGGAATTATTTCCCCGACTTAAAACGCGCCACAGGGCGTGTTTGCACACGTCACCTCAGGCCCCGTCCCCTCCCTTCACCAATGTGTAAACGCGCCTTGTGGCCGTTCTAAAGTGAGAGATTAAGTCCCCTTGAATCCTAAGGGTCCCTAGGGTCAAACTATCCCACTAGGTACCTCCAGTAAGCGCCACAGAACTGCGTTGTATAAAGGTGTAAAAAGTGGCGTGGCCTCAGAACACCTGTCTGCAACGCAGCTCCCTTGCGCATACTGGAGATACCTGTTGGGCTAGTTGGCCCTCAGGGACCCTCAGTATTGATGGGGAATTAACTGGCAAAAAAATAAATTTGGCCCTCCCAAGGCCTTAATCGGCCCTTGGGACCCCAACCCCCGGGTCATGGCCTTTTTTTTTTATAAATTCTTTAGGAGGGGGGCTGCGTTGCCCCCCTCCTCAGGCCACGTATGGCCCCGAGGACCCCATCCCCTGGAGCCGGCCTTTGTTTTTTATTATTTTAAAAATATATATATTTATAGAAACACCTAGGACATGCTGGACAAACTGTATGTACCTATCAACATGACGATTTGCGTGATATTCATTAAAAGGCGACTATGCATACAATGAATCCAAGTGGAATGTATTTACACCGCTAGTGAAGCTCTGACGTGTCTGACGCCCTACCGTGCCTAATCCCGGCGCCCCCGCCGGTGGGTACTCTCTAAGTAGACACCCTTGTCGTTTATTTATACAAACATGGGTAGCTATTGACTGGCACATTTAATACACACACACACCAAGCCATTTAAAGGGGATTCGACAAAAAATCGACCAAACTATGCTAGAAACCCACCTCACGGTTAATAAAACACACATCCACCGCCGGATTTGTAATACTTTTTATTTTACTCTCTGGAAAGGAGACAAACCTCCCTTGAGAGTCACAGCGTGCTCCTGGCTGAGCCCAATGCTGTGTTACACCCACCAGTGCCCGCCGGGTTCCACACACCTCTGTGTTGTATTCCACCAGCTAGTGCATATGCTATGACACTCTCTAGCCCATGTGCACTGTAACACCACCCCGTGAATATGTCATGCCACACTTGCCTTCGCACGGGTTATATTGCCCCATCTAACGTGCCTTCCTCGATGCCTATGTTATAACGCACAGCGCTATGCCATACATATTAAAATCTGGGATCCATATCTTTGTCACAGTGCATATGCAACGTTTCACTCCCCAGCACATATTTTATATTACAACTTTAGAGACTAGTTAGGTTACACAACACTGCCCTGTGCATATTACACTCCAAGGCGCATATCGCATAGCACGCGATAGTGCTTGTGCTATCTTGCGCTCTCCAATGAATCTGTCATTGCGCACAATATATTGCATATTATATTTCACGCCCGGTTCATCTTATATCACACTTTTTGGTTCATAGTTTATACCATGTACTATATCTAGTTTTCATTTTTAATCGTGCTCTCTGGACTATGTTCTATATAACACTGCGTCCACCTAACCTTTTCACGGGCATTACATTTTGCGATGGGTGTGGAGGGTCAGGGCGTGTTTCTGCCAAGTGAGCGCGGAGTCACAGTCACAAACGTCCTCTTATTCCTGAATAAAAGTGAGATTATGCTGCATACTTGTTCATATTTGAAGTAGTTCACACAGACACTCATTTTAAAAACAAAAAAGTTCCTAATACCCGCCTTCTCTGAACAGTTAGCTTGCTGCCCCATCCACCTCCTCCCTATCCACTGTTGTCTGAATCCATGGACTAGCCTCGTCCCTCCTGCCATGCATGGTCTGATGTGCTGCCACTGCCATACATTTAGCATGATGTACCAGTCCACTCCTCCTGCCCTCCATTGCCCAATTCTATGGTCCATCATTGACCTCCTGCTTAGCCTCTGTGCTTAGCTTGCTGCCCCTATTCTCCTTCCCCCTGCCCTCCGATGTCTTTGTGCATGCCCCTGCTCCATCCTTTTTACCCACCATGTTCCATGGACCAGACCCTCCTATCTACTATGAGGGTTCTGTTGAGCTGCCACTCCCCTCCCACCTGCCTAGCATTGTCAGATGACTGTAACCTGTCCCTGCCACCTCCACCCTGCCTGCCCACATGCCATGCCCCTATCCCCTTCCTCCTGTCCTCCATGGTCCATTTTACTGCCACACCCTTCTGCCCTCCCTGGTCTGTTGTGCTGCAACTGCTCCTCCTGCCTGCCACGCGCGGTCTGTTGTGAGGCCCCTTCCCCTGAACTCTCTTGTCTGTGCCCAGGTCCTGACCCTCCCTTCTATCCTCCATGGTCCTTTGTGCATGCCCCTGATCCCTCCTTCTTGCCCATCATAGCAAGTGTGCTGCCACTAACCCTCCTGCTTGCCATGCATGGTCTTCTGTGCTGCCATGGCCCCTCCCACCTTCCCTGTGTGGTCAGCTTGCTGCCCCTGACCCCCTCCCACCTTCCCTCCATGGTCTGTGTGTATGCCATCATAGTCTCATTGTTGCTCTCCATGGTGTATCTTGTTTCTAGTGCCCATCCTGCCTGACCTCCAAGGTCATCTTGCTGCTCCTGCCCTGCCCCCTTGCCCCCAGCCCTCTGTTTCCATGTGCAGACCCCTATTCTTTCCCCCCTGGCTTGTCTGTTCCATTGTAATGCCACTGATCCGTCCCTCCTGCCCTTTATGGTCTGTTATGCTGCAGATTTCTCTCCTGTCTCTCCATTATGGTCAGCTAGCTACCATTGCCTCTTTCCCCTCTGTTCTCTGTTGTCCATGTGCATGGTCCTGTCCCCTCCTTATTGCTTTCTATGGATTGTTGTGCTGCACTCCCGTCCCGCATGCCCTGTGTGGTGTATTGTGCTGCTGCAAACCCTGATGCCTGCCCTGTAGGGTCAGTTTGGTGCAACTCTCCATGTCCCTCCTGTCCTCTGTTATCCGAGTCCATGTCCCTACCCCAATTCCTCCTGCCTACCATGATCCAATGTGCCATACTTGCGAACATTTTGAACTTAATAAGAGGGAGATTTTGAAAAAAAACTGGGATATTGATTTTCCCCTTTGAGTTACATTGAAAAAGAGAAGATTGTAGACAGGAGGCAGATCAAATAAAGCCCATTTGAGCTTAAAAACATTGGACGTTTCCTGGCTGAATCGGGTCTGTTGGCATGTATGGTTGTGCCACCACTGCCTCTTCCTTCTGCCCACAATGGTCTATTATATTGCCACAGCCTCTCTTGCCAGTCCTGTATTGTTGGTTTGTTGCCCCTGCCCCCCTTTCCACTTCCCTCCATAGTCTGTTGTGCTGCCACTGCCCTTCCTGCCTGCCCAGTGTGATCAAATTGTTGCCTCTGCACTCTCCTACCTGCCTTCAATTTTCAGAGTCCGTGCCCCTGGCCTCTGCCTCTCAACAGTATCCCAATGAACAACTAGATTGCTAACATTCTATATTTATTTTAAAAGTGTGGAACGTCTGACGTCATCTTGATGTAATCAAAACTGTAATACCTGGAGCATTTCTTTTAGAAATTACATATATGCGCGGGTCTTATTTGCATCAAAAGTATTGTTTGTGCTCTAAAAAACTAAAATGAGGACATATTTTCTGAGTTTTCCACTTGATTAAATGTTGCAGCTAGGGGAGAGGATGTGGTGTTACTTCCAGAGCTGCAGACTTTGCAACTGGGGAACCAGGTTGGAGTTTCTGCTTCAGCTCAACATTCTGTGATTCTGGTCAAATCACTTAATCTCCCCATGTCTACAACCAAAATGAATTTGATCTTGTGTGATGTAACCAATGCTCATGTAAAACACTCCAAAACCTGACAAATCTGCCCTATATAAAACTGCAAATTCACAAAAAATAAGTATTTTGCACACTTCTGTCATTGGGCTACATGTGGGCTACATCTGGGTGATATTTGTGCTGCATTTGGGCTCTTATGTCTCTGGAGGCAATCTTGGGAGATTTATTTGTTAGGAAGTTTCCTAATTTCCTAATTTACTGCAGTCTCCTCAGTAGGAAATGCTTTCAGTTTTTTACTTTGATTCCATCAATAAGGTATTCAGATATGTCACACATTTGCCATAAGTTCTGAATGTTAGCACTCTAGTTGCTTATTAGATCACTGTAGTAAAGCTACTGCTCATCACAGAAGTCTGCTGCTGGTATTAAACGTGCACGTTTCAGTCTGCATATCAGAAGTTTTTTAATGAAATAGAAGAGGATTTGAGAAGTCACTCAAAACGTGCCCTAATTTTTCTTTCTTCAGCACTAATCATAATTTCTATGGCGAAATTAACCCCCTCATTGTGTTCCTTTTTAAATTAAATGTTTTAAGTGTTACCAGTTTATTCCAATCAAGATGGCTTCAGGTGTGCCATACTTTTTTCATAAGTAAGACAGTAAGCGCTCTAGTTGTTCTTAAGAACACTCCGGGACATTCTGTCATTGGGCTATACTTGGCTACATCTGGGTGATATTTGGGCTACATTTGGGCTCTTTTGTCTCTGGTGGCCATCTTGGGAGATTTATTTGGTAAGAAGTTTCCTAATTTCCTCATTTACTGCAGTCTCCTCAGTAGGAAATACTTTCAGTGTTTTACTTTGATTCCATCAATAATGTATTCAGATATGTCACACATTTGCCATAAGTTCTGAATGTTAGCACTCTAGTTGCTTATTAGATCACTGTAGTAAAGCTACTGCTCACCACGGAAGTCTGCTGCTGGTATTCAAAGTGCATATTTCAGTCTCCATGTCAGAATTTTTTATGAAATAGAAGAGGATTTCAGAAGTCAAAACGTGCCCTAATTTTTCTTTCTGCAGCACTAATCATAATTTCTATGGCAACATGTACCCCCTTTTTTTGTTCCTTTGTAAATTAAATGTTTTAAGTGTTACCACTTTCTTCCAATCAAGATGGCTTCAGGTGTGCCATACTTTTGTCATAAGTAAGTCTGTTAGCGCTCTAGTTGTTTATTAGAACACTCTGGGACATTCTGTCATTGGGCTATACTTGGGCTACATCTGGGTGATATTTGGGCTACATTTGGGCTCTTTTGTCTCTGGTGGCCATTTTGGAAAAGTTATTTGTTATGAAGTTTCCTAATTTCCACATTTACTACAGTCTCCTCAGTAGGAAATACTTTCAGTTTTTTACTTTGATTCCATCAAGAAGGCATTCAGATGTGAAACACAGTTGCCATAAATTCAGAATGTTAGCACTCTAGTTGCTTATTAGATCACTGTAGTAAAGCTACTGCTCACCAGGGAAGTCTGCTGCTGGTATTCAAAGTGCATGTTTCAGTCTGCATGTCAGAATCTTTTTATGAAATAGAAGAGGATTTGAGAAGTCAAAATGTGCCCTACTTTTTCTTTCTGCAGCACTAATTATAATTTCTATGGCAAAATTAACTCCCTCATTTTGCTCCTTTGTAAATTAAATGTTTTAAGTTTTACCACTTTATTCCAATCAAGATGGCTTCAGGTGTGCCATACTTTTGTCATAAGTAAGACTGTTAGCGCTCTAGTTGTTCATTAGAACACTCTGGGACATTCTGTCATTGGGCTATACTTGGGCTACATCTGGGTGATATTTGGGCTACATTTGGGCTCTTTTGTCTCTGGTGGCCATCTTGGGAGATTTTTTTTATGAAGTTTCCTAATTTCCTCATTTACTGCAGTCTCCTCAGTAGGAAATACTTTCAGTTTTTTACTTTGGTTCCAGCAAGAAGGCATTCAGATGTGTCACACATTTGCCATAAATTCTGAATGTTAGCACTCTATTTGCTCATTAGATCACTGTAGTAAAGCTACTGCTCACCAGGGAAGTCTGCTGCTGGTATTCAAAGTGCATGTTTCAGTCTGCATGTCAGAATTTTTTATGAAATAGAAGAGGATTTCAGAAGTCAAAATGTGCCCTAATTTTTCTTTCTGTAGCACTAATCATAATTTCTATGGCAAAATTAACCCCCTCATTTTGTTCCTTTGTAAATTAAATGTTTTAAGTGTTACCACTTTATTCCAATCAAGATGGCTTCAGGTGTGCCATACTTTTGTCATAAGTAAGTCTGTTAGCGCTCTAGTTGTTTATTAGAACACTCTGGGACATTCTGTCATTGGGCTATACTTGGGCTACATCTGGGTGATATTTGGGCTACATTTGGGCTCTTTTGTCTCTGGTGGCTATTTTGGAAAAGTTATTTGTTATGAAGTTTCCTAATTTCCACATTTACTACAGTCTCCTCAGTAGGAAATACTTTCAGTTTTTTACTTTGATTCCATCAAGAAGGCATTCAGATGTGTCACACAGTTGCCATAAATTCAGAATGTTAGCACTCTAGTTGCTTATTAGATCACTGTAGTAAAGCTACTGCTCACCAGGGAAGTCTGCTGCTGGTATTGAAAGTGCATGTTTCAGTCTGCATGTCAGACTTTTTTAATGAAATAGAAGAGGATTTCAGAAGTCACTCAAAATGTGCCCTACTTTTTCTTTCAGCAGCACTAATCATACTTTCTATGGCAAAATTAACCCCCTCATTTTGTTCCTTTTTAAATTAAATGTTTTAAGAGTTACCACTTTATTCCAATCAAGATGGCTTCAGGTGTGCAATACGTTTGTCATAAGTAGGACTATTAGCGCTCTAGTTGTTCTTTAGAACACTCTGGGAAGCTGCAGTAGAACACAAAGGAATCAACTGACAGTCTCTGCCCTTGTTGGATGTACATGTTTTACTGAGAATGTCAGACTTCATTCTCACATGAGTGAGAAAGATCATGTGAATTTACAGAAAATATGCTCTCAGTTTAGCTTATAGTTCACCTTCCAAACCTCTGTTGGAAAAGCATGAGAAAATCGTTTTCTCTCAAATATGATTCATGATATCACAACAGAAGGCATTTTCATATGGTAAAATCACCATAGAACACACCACAATTCTTAAAATGAGTATGGTACCATCAACAAATGATTTATATTGTAACTAAAGTCTTAAAACCTTCTATTAACTGCAATGCTTTTTAATGAGGTGCTATCATGTATATTTGTCCCAAGATGGCTGCCAACACTTCTTGGATGAAGTAATGACAGCCAATCAGATCTCACGATGAAATGTGTGGTTAGGATCCGCCTAGATATATCTATCTTTTTAACTCTAATTTTCTCAGGAAATACTGCACGGATTTACACTATTTAAGCAAAAGGCACGAGTCTGAACTGAGGACTACCTCTTTGCCAAATTTGGTGTAATTCCGTTCAGCAGTTCGGGCTGTAGCTGCGTCAACAGGTCCTATGGGAAAATGCATGAGGAAAACGCGTTTTGGGACCCTCCTTTTTTCTTGGCCCCCGCTTGACGAATTACCGTGAAATTTTCAGGATAGGAGTGGACCTGAGCTGGCCAAAAGTTTGGAAAATTTCCCGAAGATTCGTTAATCGGCGCCAACGTTATTCCAAATAGAATGTTGCAGATTTCCTATGGAAAATAGGTCCTAACTATAACTACCTACTGGCGACTGCCAGTAGGTAATATATCTGTATATATATTACCTACTGGTGGTCGCCAGTAGGTAGTTATAGTTAGGATCTAGTTTCCACAGGAAAAGCTTTTTTTGTTTTCCCAATAACGGTTGATAATCTTCACAAAGTTTTCAAAACTACTGGGGCTCTCCAGTCAGCTCCTGTATTGAAAGTTTCTGGGTGATTCGTCAAGCGGGGCCGAGAAAAAAGGTGGGTCCCAAAGCACGTTTTCCCCATGTTATTTTCAAGAGGAAACTTTAGAAAAAGCTACAGCCCGCACTGCTAAACGGAATTACACCAAATTTGGCAAAAAGGTAGCCCTTGGTTCAGAAAGAAGAGTCCATTTTGTTAAATGGTGTAAATCCGCTCAGTAGTTGCTGAGACATTTTAAAAAGAAAAAGTTTCGATATCTATGGCCGCGGTGGATTCGCAAACCCTCCCGACCACAAGCTTTCCAGTGATTGGCTACTAACACTCCAATCCAGGATATGTTGGTAGTCATCTTATGACTCGGTAGAATCGAGTCACAAGAAAACAGTCGAAAAAACATTAACAAACAAGAAAGGGGGCAGGGTAGAAACACCCAGACCCCCTAGCCCTGCTCAGGGGGTCCCACAAGGAAACCCAGGGCCAAAAAAAGCATTTTTCAATATAATTTCAGCAGAAGTCACGAGGGGGTCGTGAATCCCGCCAAAAATTATTTTTTTTAAATGAAGCGCGGACTCCTGCACTCCATTTAAAAAAAGCCCCCTGGTGGGCCAGGTCCCGGGGGCACTGCCAATTTATTAGAGAGGGCCTGTGGGGCCCCCGCAGCCCTGTGGACCGCCACCTCCCAGGGGCTGTAAAAGAAAAATTCATGTGGGGGTCCCAATCCCCCCACGCTGCCCTGGGGACCGCCACCTCCCCGGGGTTTCAACAAACAAGTGGGGGGCACACTGCCCACACCCAGGCAGGGGACCGCCCCCTCCCTGGGGCTTATGAAAAATGCGTGGGGGTCCCAATCCCCCCCACGCTGTCCCAGGGACTGCCAACTCACTGGGGTTCTATTTTAAAAAATATAAAACCTGTGTGGGGGGCCTCGAGCTCCCCTACATGCCCTGGGCACCGCCAACTCCCCGGGGCACTAAAAATGTGAATGAGGGGGTCCGTTACAGACACCTGAGCCCCAGGGACCACCACCTCCCAGGGACTTTGAATGGTAGGGGGGGGGCACCCCTAGGGTTGGCTCCTGCAGTGTCCCTGGGTGCCCACCCCCGGGACACTGCTGTTTGCTACGGCAGGGCGGCAGCCGCACGGCTCCCGCCCTGTCATAGCAAACACTGCTTTGGATTTTGGAAGCAAGAGCAGGTTTCC
Source organism: Triturus cristatus (assembly GCF_964204655.1). Classification (NCBI taxonomy): domain Eukaryota; kingdom Metazoa; phylum Chordata; class Amphibia; order Caudata; family Salamandridae; genus Triturus; species Triturus cristatus. Next base: position 849,529,478 of record NC_140588.1, on the reverse strand, counting down.
TGTTGTTGCTTCCAAAATCCAAAGCAGATTGCTTTTCCACAAGGGGAGCTGCATGTTAGCAGCTCCCCGTGTAGAAATGCAATGCCGGCTCCTGCAGGAGGCGGGGAGCCGGTTGGACCATGGGGGAATTGGGGATCCTCCCACGGTCCCCAACTTTGAGCGTATGTCCCGGGGACCACCACCTCCCAGGGACTTTGAATGGTAGGGAGGGGGGCCACCCCTAGGGTTGGCTCCTGCAGTGTCCCGGGGTGCCCACCCCCGGGACACTGCTGTTTGCTATGGCAGGGCGGGAGCCGCATGGCTCCAGCCCTGTCATAGCAAAAATTCCTAGGATTTTAGAAGCAAGAGCAGGTTTCCTGCTGTTGCTTCCAAAATCCAAAGCAAATTGCTTTTCCACAAGGGGAGCTGCATGTTAGCAGCTCCCCATGTTGAAATGCAATGCCGGCTCCTGCAGGAGGCGGGGAACCGATTGGACCGTGGGGAAATTGGGGATCCTCCCACGGTCCCCAACTTTGAGGGTATGTCCCAGGGGATGAGGTCCCCGTGGCCAAAAATTGTCCAGGTGGGGGCCACGCGGTCCCTCTCCCTTTAAAATAAAAAAAAAGATGTTGGCATGCCCCAGGGATGGGGTTCCCGGGGCGAATATAAATTATAGGCAGTAGACTTTTTGTCTGGCAAAAGTTTGGGGTCGCGACCCCAGCACGGCATTCAGCGCGGCCCCTGATGTGAACGTGAGCGGTGCGCAGCTCCCAGCACGGCTCCCTGGTGTGAATGTGAGGGGTACGCGGCTCCTGTAGTTGCGCTGGGTGCGTGACTTAAAAAAAAATCATTATGATATTTATTAAAGAAACCTAGGTTATATGTTGTGTTAATGAGTGGCTCTAAAAAGAGCCCTTGTTTTCATTGGGAGATTGTTGTAGCTACATGTAAGTGCAGATGCAGAGCTTCAGGATGTTGAGAAACACTCTGTTGCCTTCATCAGTGAAGTGTACTCCATCACTTCTGTAAATGCCATCCATATTGAAACGAAGATTGTTGTTAAAGATGGAGCACATACTGTGGTCTCTGAGGTAAGCAGAAACAGCTTTATTGACATTTTTCTAGCTATCTCAATCTGAGGACAAAACTGTTTGGACCAGTTCCATTTCTATCTTTGGCATATGTTATAGTATACAAAGACAGTTTGGGGGAAAAGCAACATCAATTCTGCAAAGGTGTCCTTCATTAGCAATTTCAGACCTACCCCAGTCAATGTGACTAGGTCATTGCCACCAAAGTGCACAAACATGAGGTCAGGGGCTTGGAGATGCAAAAAGGTTTTAAAAAAAGGCATTTATTGTTGCCACTTTAATCGTCTCTGACCAATCCATTTTATGTCTACATTTTGCAAAGCTAGGGCCCGATTCACAGAATTAACTTAAGACAAAATCCTAAACTTAGTACCATTTTGGTATTCACAGAATGCACTTACTACTTCTGGTATTCACAGAATGAACTTACTACTTTTGCGATTCCCAGAATAAACTTACTACTTTTGCTATTCACAGAATGGATTTACGACTACTAACTTTACGTCCGCACTCGGGCCGGAAATTCTGGCCCAGAGGCGGGGCTTCCAGGCCGGAGGTGGAGCTTCCTGGCCGGAGGCGGAGCTTCCGGCCCGGAGGTGGCGATTCCGGCCAGTGGCGGAGATTTAACCATGGGCAAAATCTCCACCTCCGGGCTGGAAGCTCCGCCTCCGGCCCGGAAGCCCCGCCTCCGGGCCAGAAGCTCCGCCTGCGGGTCGGAAGCTCCGCCTCCGGATCCGGAAGCTCCGCCTCCGGGCCGGAATTTCCGGCCCGAGTGCAGACGTAAAGTTAGTAGTCGGAAATCCATTCTGTGAATAGCAAAAGTAGTAAGTTTATTCTGTGAATCGCAAAAGTAGTAAGTTCATTCTGTGAATATCAGAAGTAGTAAGTGCATTCTGTGAATACCAAAATGGTACTAAGTTTAAGATTTTGTCTTAAGTTTGTTCTGTGAATCGGGCCCCTAGTTTTTTGTCAATATCTCTGTGTTCAGGATACCTTTTGCACCATAATACATAGCTGTGCCCAACAATCCGCACAGAAAGCATTTTGAAGGGATGTCTGTAGGTAATCAAAAGATGTCTGTAGCTGAGGTAGTCGGTTGGTAGAATGAGAGAAATCTAAAATGGTGGAGAAGTTGCTGTTTTTAAGAAAGAAGAGAATTGATTGGCTGTTTAAGATCATGTACATTCCAAAATAGGGTGCATTTTACTTTCTTTAAAAAGTAAGTTTGTTATTTGCTAATAAAAAATGTTTAAAGAAATACAGTAGAAAGGATAAGGTCATGTTTTGCAAAGGCAACCACACCTGCTGTTTCTATTTGCAACATTGTGTGGTGAACTTGAAAATATGGTGAACTTGTGACCTCTCAGTTAAGTTGAATGCTGCATGAGCTGTTGCTATGGAAACTGGCATTACTCAGAAGGGGTGAAGAAGTCAGTTGATAAGAGTTATTATCTGTAACCAATGGAAATGTGTTTTACAATTTGAAAACTCTGGGAAGCAATGTTATTTGTTGCTTATGTGTATTAGTATGGAAAAAGAGAGGGAAACCATGCCATTATTGGTTTAACCTTCCAGAGTCTGGTACATTATATTGACTGTGTGTAAAAGAACATCCGGTTTGAGTGTGTGAGATTTTTCATTCAACAGATTTATTTGCAAGGTGGGTTATACATTTTTGAGGTTATTCTAAAACAGTGCTGTTTTAACCTCTTCAGTGCCCATGACGAGATAGTCTCGTCATGGAGCACGGTTGCGCTGTGCCCATGACGAGACTATCTCGTCATGAACCCCACCCACTAATACAACGCCCGGCACAGGAGGGGGAAAGGGCGTGGCACTGAAGGGGTTAAATATATTATTGAATGTAGAGGTGTATATTGGAATTAGTGTCATTGAGCTTGAATATTGTTTAAAAAAGAGTCTGTACAGTAATATGTTTATTTTTTAAGATGATTACTGATGTTATCAATAAAGGTTGTTTTAAGTCAGTTTAAAGGTATAGCTGAATGATGCTGCATAATTTTAGATAATTGGTTGAAGATGCAGAAGAAATGTGTTATTTCAAAGATGATCATATAAGGTGTTAATAATTAGGTTTCTGTTAGTAGTTTGTAAAAATGGTAAAGGTAAAAGATGCCATATATTTTAAGATAGAATGGTGAAATAAGGTGTTAATTAGGCTTCAGTTGGTGGTGTGAGCAAAGGTATGGTAGAATGATGCCACATAATTTTAGATACAAAGGTGAAGATGTATAATAAAAGTGTGATTTTAGAAATGCTCATACAAGGTGTTGTTAATTACCCTTCTTTCTTCAGTCTGTTGAGGGGTATAGATTGATGATGTCCCATATTTGTAGATTGAGTGGTCAAGATGTAACTGAAAAGTAAACCACCACATATTACCCTTTCTGGTATGTTGTAGTTATCTACTTAACTAGATAGTTTGTAATTACTCATATTTGTGTTCAAAATCTATTTATACAGTTCTATGTATGGTTACTGAACTATTGAGAGGTGCCTGAGCGATTACAGGAGTGCAAAGATAGTGAAAAGGTGTCTTTAAAACTACATGAGTAATGATTTACAGATTCCATATTGTGGAATTACCCAGTTAGTACCCAAGCACTACCCATGCACTCATGTAATGACCCAGGAACTTACGGATGTACTGCTACAATTCCTTGACCACTACTTATACAGTTCAGTAATCTCCCTGTTGCTATCTATGTACTCCTCCAATCACCTAGCCAGTCCCATGTCCTTATCCAATCACTGTGCCAAAACCCAAGCACTTATAAGTTCACCATGCACTCTCCTTGCAGTACTCTAATCATGCAGTTACTACCCATATACTCATGCAATGATCCAGGCACTAACTCATGCACTCTAATCATCCAGTCACTACCCTGTAGTGAAGACAGGGTTCTGCCTGCACACATTGCCATGTTAGCATAAGCGTTGTAGAAGTTAAAACGCCATCTTGCCACTTTGCCGCTTTTCCACACAACACTACAGGTAACTGGTATTATAAGTAAAACTGCTTGCTTGCCTTTTCTTCACATGAGAGCAGTCTGTTTTTCACATCCCTAGACTTACACTGCAACCTTAGTCTGATCACTGTGTGCAGAAGCCTTCAAGATCAAATAACAATGTATGCTGTTGCTTCAGATTGATCGGCCAACACTCTAGACACAACACACACACAGCTGCAAATATCTGAAACTCGGGTGCCTTTAATATTGCATTGCATGCATGATGCTGACACTTATAGAAAATCTTTCCACCTACAGAGAGCGTTGCTGATCCTGTGATGTGATTCACCTAAGCTGATCTTGGAGGTATGGTGTTCCCCATTCAAACCTAGAGACCTTCTTTTATTATAAAACTAGCTTCTAGCCAGGAGAGGGTGGCACACAAGGCGCTATAAGACCTGTTTCCACCCTCATTAGAACATGATTTCTCCCTTTGTGTTTTATGAAATTGTAACAATGATGATTGTTTTATTTCTAATCATTTGCCTGCTTATGTTATCCAAAATACTGCATCTTAGAGCACGTAGTTAAAAATAAACATTTTAAACTTTTCCGTGTCTCTGATTACTCATGTTGTGGACTGGTATGAGAATAAAAACGAAAGAGGGTTCTTGATTCCCAATATTCCTGAGAGTACCCTAAGACACTTGTTCTGGGTTGTTTAATCATTGGCAGCTTTGCTGTAGTATGGAGAGCGAATGAGACACTGATGCTAGTCGGATAGGGGTTCTGGGTACTGAGGTGAGTTTTTTGGTACACCACAATTCACTGAGGTCCTGGTTTCCTGTGCATAGTTCTGTGCATGAGCAGAATCCCCGCAACAACCCATGTTGTCATGCAATGACTCAGGCTCTAACTGATGCACTGCTACAATCCCTTGATCACTACCTATACAGTTCAGTAATCTCCCTGTTACTACCTATGCACTCCTCCAATCATGTTGCTAGTCACATGTCCTTATCCAATCACTGCACCAAAACCAAAGCACTTATAATTTCACCATGCACTCTCCTTCAAGTTCTCTAATAATCCAGTCACTACCCATGTAGTCATGCAATAAAACATGCTATAACTGATGCACTGCTACAATCCCTTGACCACTACATATGCAATTCAGTAATCTCCCTGTTACTTCCTATGCACTCCTCAAATCACGTAGCTAGTCCCATGTCCTTATCCAATCACTAAGATAAAACGCACACACTTATAAGTTCACCATGCTCTGTCCTTGCAGTACTTTAATCATGCAGTCACTATAAATGTAGTCATGCAATGACCCATACACTATCTCATGCACTTCTACAATCCCTTGAGCACTACGTGCAGAGGTCAGTAATCTCCCTGTTACTAGCTATGCACTCCTCAATCACATAGCTAGTCCAATGTCCTTATCCAATCACTGCACCAAAACCATGCACTTATAAGTTCACCATGCACTGTTCTTGCAGTACTCTAATCATGCAGTCACTATCCATGTACTCATGCAATGACCCAGATACTAACTCATGCACTTCTACAATCCCTTGAGCACTACCTATACAGTTCAGTTCAGTTCAGTAATCTCCCTCACTCCTTCAATCATGTAGCTAGTCCCATGTCCTTATCCAATCACTGCGCCAAAAGCCAAGCATTTATTAGTTCACCATGCACTCTCCTTGCAGTACTCTTTTTCATCCAGTCGCTACCCATGTCGTCATGCAATGACCCAGGCTTTAACTGTTGCACTGCTACAATCCCTTGACCACTACCTATACAGTTCAGTAATCTCTCTGTTACTACCTATAGACTCCTCCAATCAGGTAGCTAATCCCATGTCCTTATCCAATCACTACGACAAAACCAAAGCACTTAAAAGTTCACCATGCACATTCCTTGCAGTAGTCTAAACATGCAGTCACTACCCATGTACTCATGCATTGACCCAGACACTAACTCATGCACTTCTACAATCCCTTGAGCACTACCTATACAGTTAGTAATCTCCCTGTTACTACCTATGCACTCCTCCAATCACGTTGCTAGTCTCATGTCCTTATCCAATCACTACGCTAAAACCCAAGCACTTATTAGTTCACCATGCACTCTCCTTGCAGTACTCCAATCATTTAGTCACTACCCATGTATTCAAGCAATGACCCAGGCTCTAACTGATGCACTGCTACAATCCCTTGACCACTACCTACACAGTTCATTAATCTCCCTGTTACTATCTATGCACTCCTCCTATCACCTAGCCAGTCCCATGTCCTTATCCAATCACTGTGCCAAAACCCAAGCACTTATAAGTTCACCATGTACTCTCCTTGCAGTACACTTTTTCATGCAGTCACTACCCATGTACTCATGCAATGACCCAGGCACTAATTCATGCACTTCTACAATCCCTTGAGCACTAACTATACAGTTCAGTAATCTCCCTGTTACTATCTATGCACTGCTCAAATCACCTAGCCAGTCACATGTCCTTATTCAATCACTGCGCCAAAACCCAAGCACTTATAAGTTCACCATGTACTCTCCTTACAGTACTCTAAACATCGAGTCACTACCCATGTAGTCATGCAAAGACTCAAGCACTAACTCATGCACTGCTACAATCCCTTGAGCACTACCTATACAGTTTAGTAATCTCCCTGTTACTACCTATGCAGTCCTCTAATCACATAGCTAGTCACATGTCCTTATCCAATCACTACGGCAAAACCCAAGCACTTATTAGTTCACCATGCACTCTCCTTGCAGTACTCCAATCATCCAGTCACTACCCATGTAGTCAAGCAATGACCCAGGCTCTAACTGATACACTGCTATAATCCCTTGACCACTACCTACACAGTTCAGTAATCTCCCTGTTACTATCTATGGACTCCGCCGATCACCTAGCCAGTCCAATGTACTTATCCAATCACTGCGCCAAAACCCAAGCACTTATAAGTTCACCATGTACTCTCCTTGCAGTGCTCTAATCATGCAGTCACTACCCATGTACTCATGCAATGATCCAGGCACTAACTCATGCACTTCTACAATCCCTTGAGCACTACCTATACAGTTCAGTAATCTCCCTGTTACTACCTATGCACTCCTCTAATCACGTAGCTAGTCCCATGTCCGTATCCAATCACTGCGCCAAAACCCAAGCACTTATTAGTTCACCAGGCACTCTCCTTGCAGTACTCTTTTTCATGCAGTCACTACCCATGTACTCATGCAATGACCCAGGCACTAAGTCATGCACTTCTACAATCCCTTGAGCAGTACCTATACAGTTCAGTAATCTCCCTGTTACTATCTATGCACAGCTCCAATCACCTAGCCAGTCCCATGTCCTTATTCAATCACTGCGCCAAAACCCAAGCACTTATAAGTTCACCATGTACTCTCCTTACAGTACTCTAAACATCCAGTCACTACCTATGTAGTCATGCAATGACCCAAGCACTAACTCATGCACTGCTACGATCCCTTGAGCACTACCTATACCGTTCAGTAATCTCCCTCTTACTACCTATGCACTCTTCCAATCACGTAGCTAGTCTTATGTCCATATATTCAATCACTGCACCGAAACCCAAGCACTTATAAGGTCAACGTGTACTCTCCTTGCAGTACTCTAATCATCCAGTCACTACCCATGCAGTCAGGCAATGACCCAGGCTCTAACTGATGTACTGCTACAATCCCCTGACCACTACCTACACAGTTCAGTAATCTCCCTGGTACTATCTATGCACTCCTCCAATCACCTAGCCAGTCCCATGTCCTTATCCAATCACTGCGCTAAAACCCAAGCACTAATAAGTTCACCATGCTCTGTCCCTGCAGTACTCTCATCATGCAGTCACTACCCAAGTACTCATGCAATGACCCAGACACAAACTCATGCCCTTCTACAATCCCCTGAGCAGTACCAATACAGTTCAGTAATCTCTTTGTTACTACCTATGCACTCTTCCAATCACGTAGCTAGTCCCATGTCCTTATCCAATCACTGCTCCAAAACCCAAGCACTTATAAGTTCACCATACACTGTCCTTGCAGTACTCTAATGATGCAGTCACTACCCATGTACTCATGCAATGACCCAGACACTAACTCATGCACTTCTACAATCCCTTGAGCACTACCTATACAATTCAGCAATCTCACTGTTACTAAACATGCATTCCTCCAATCACGTAGCTAGCCCCATGTCCTTATCCTATCACTGCGCCAAAACCCAAGCACTTATAAGTTCAACATGTACTCTCCTTACAGTACTCTAATCATGCAGTCACTACCCATGTACTCATGCAATGACCCAGACACTAACTGATGCACTTGTACAATCCCGTGTGCACTACCTATACAGTCCAGTAATCTCCCTGTTACTACCTATGCACTCCTCCAATCATGTAGCTAGTCCCATGTCCTTATCCAATCACTGTGCCAAAACCCAAGCTCTTATAAATTCACCATGCTCTCTCCTTGCAGTACTCTAATCATCCACTCACTACCCATGTAGTCATGCAATGACCCAGGCTCTAACTGATGCACTGCTAAAATCCCTTGATCACTGTGAGAAGTTGGCCTAGAATTGTGGTACTGAAAATTCTGGACCCGTGTTATAAACATCGTCGCATCATGACGATTTTGGTATCGACAGACCGAGAATGATTAGAATACTATGCACAAGCATTTTCATCATATTCGGGTGACGAAATCACCCTGAAATCAGAGTTTCCGTCCTGAACCCTCGGTTTCCATTTGAACGGCAGCCATTTTGTGATTGCCCTCACATAGGCCAATGACTAAGGCCAAAAATGAGTCTGAAGGACACATGCACCTTTGCTGACTCCTCTGTGACCTGGGCAAGCTGACTCCACTGCCTGAAGCCAAACCTGTTCGGCCAGTTCCTTTTCCAGTGGCCGAATGAGATTAGTATCAAGGCACAACATATCATAAAACCTTTCATCACACACAAACCATGCCTAATCTTACACACACCTGTCCCTGTTTCTTTCTTTATGACTTGCTTTACGAGGAGGAGGTGCCCGTTTTTATTGGGGATCCGTCAATATCTGATGAAAGTACTGAGCCTCGCCGGGTAATTAATTGAGGGCAGAACAAACTGAAATATGGGCTTGTCATCATGACTCTGCTTTTTCTTTGTAGTGCAAATATGTGAATGGTCAACTGTAAAATAAGGAATGTTTGCCTAAAGCATAATATTTCGAATAAAAAGAGAAGGCTGGCTTGGTAAGGTTGAGCAGTCTCCTGAGAACATACACTGTGTTGTACTTCTAGGATACCTGTTACTGGTTGCAGCCAATAAATACGATCTTTGACTTCACCAAGAAGACTCTGGGTTTCTGTAGTCTTAAACAGGATGGACTCGAAGTCTTAGGGTGTGTTCCCTGGCACCGCTGGGTTCTGAAAAACCTAGTACTTCAGAATATGCTGTCCAGCAGTTATAGTGGCACCCTGCACCTGTCCAAACAACCCCTTATTGATGATAGGTTAAAGACAACGGGCCCCATTCCGATGACTGGTGGGTCCCTGTGAAGGCAACTCTTACTTTAATTGGGCTTCCCTGGTTGCTCCAGATGTTCCCTGACTCTCCATTGCTGGGGGTGTCCCAAGGACCTTGCTGGTCCGTACCGAAGCATCTTTCTCTTTTCTGAATGGGTTGCTGCTGCCAAGGCTTGTTGTGTCCAATCCAGGCACCGATGCTGTAGCACTCAACATCCTTCATGGGACAGCTTGAATCCAGCTCCTGGTCATCCTCGACACCTCCTGGTCCTCATGGCTGAAGAGTCAAGCTTCACCTTTTTGCACCTGAAACACCTGACATCTCTGGGCACTCGTCTATCATGCCCCTCGTCACTGGCAAGTGACCCAGACTCTGTCCCCTCTGCTTTCAGGTTCTTCACATCTCTGATACAGGCTTGGATACCTTCGTACACTTCGCATCTTCCCGGCAGAAGCACTTCTTCGCAGGCTGCCATTGAAAACGACGACACGACCCAGCACCATTTGACACCTATGCACCCGGCTTCCCTGGGTGAGGTAACTTGAGTACTCCAGTGCTCCCATGGGTGTTGACACTAGTACTGTCTAAGTCCAAGAGGGTTTGGTCCTAGTCCCTTTCTAAGTGTCTTTTAACTTTAAAATCTAGCCGCGACTTTTCCTCAGTTCCCTGAGGAGGATGACCCTTACCAATAGTCTGGGGGGAAGAAGACTTTTCTTCAACCCTTGTGCTCTCTTGTGGAGGAGAGTGGGCCATTATTTCAGGCATAGGTTGGGCTATGGCCATCACAACCCCACCAACTCTCTCAGGGAGGCCTAACATTCTTAAATGGGCCTGGCTTTCAACTTCAGCCCAGGCTGAAATTTCTACATCATTGCCCAACCGGCAATCTACAGGCAAGTTTGGAGACACTGCCACTCTCTTTGGGCCAGTGACCCCTCCCCAGTTGAGATTGACTATGGTCATGGGATGATCTGTCCTGATACCATCTGTGTTGGTCACCTGGTATTTGTACTCAGGTAAAAGCTGTTGATGGGGGACTAGTTTCCCTGTCACAATGGTGACACTAGCCCCTGTGTCCCTGAATGCCAAAACCTTTTGACCATTGATTAAGGGCTCCTGTCTGTACTTGCCTAAAGTATTGGGGCTCATAGTAAAAGTGGCAAATCCCATGTCACCATCACAGACTGAGGAGGCCTGTGAGGGGGACCTTTCTAAATTAGGGCCCACCTCTGTTCCCCATGAGAATGTACCTAACTTTTTGGGTGCAATACTACCACCTGGGGGATTACTACTAGTAGTACCAGGAGGAGTGGTAGTATTAGTTGGAGGAACATTTTCTTTATTGCCAATCCTGGGGCAACTGGTATCAGTTTTCCAGTGGCCAGGCTTTTTACAAACATGGCAATATGGTTTCTTTTCAGGAGAGGAACGAGTTTGGGACCCACCCCCAGAGGAGGACCTTTGGGACCCTGTAGGGGACTTGTCTTTAGATTTATCCCCACCTTTCTCTTGGGACTTGGTAGAATCTTTATTCTGCTAACCACCCTGATTTGTAGGCCTTACCCTGTTCTGACCCATTTGTCTGCCTTCTTTCCCAACTCTTGGGGAGAGGTCAGATCAGAGTCCACCAGGTACTAGTTTAAAAGCTGGTTTTGATAATTATTAAGGATATGCTCCCTCATAATCAAATTGTACAATCCTACAAAGTCATGCACCTTGCTGCCATGTATCCAACCTTCCAGAGCCTTAGTAGCACAATCTGCAAAGTCAACCCAGTATTCAGTCTGAGCCTTTTGGGTATCTCTGAACTTCAACCTATGCTGTTCAGTGGTTAGGCCAAACCCATCAATCAGAGCACTCTTCAAGACTTTGTAACTGTCAGCATCATCTTCTCTAACAGTGAGGAGCTTATCTCTACCTTTGTCTTTAAAGGAGAGCCACAAGATTGCTGCCCATTGCTCCTGTGGGACCCTCTGTACTTTGCAGGCCCTTCCCAGTGCAGTAATCCATTTGTGGATGTCATCCCCACTCTGGTAGGGAGGGATAATCTTGTTTAGGTTTCTATGGTCATGAGACCTCTCCCTAACAATAGGGATGTTGCTGCCACCATGGGACTCTAGTCATATCTTTTGTCTAGCTCTATGGAGCTCTAGGGACTCCCTTTCTAGGGCTATCTGCTCTCTTCTGATCTTAAGCTGAGCTTCCTCATACAGCAGTCTCTCCATCCTCTCCTGAGGGGTCTCCCTCCTATGAAAGGAAACAGAGGTGTCTATGGAGGTGTCAGAATGGTTAGACACCTGAGAAGGAGATCTGGACCTTCTAGGCACACTCCCAACTCTTCCTGGTGGAGTAAAGAGAGGGCCATCATGGCCATCTTCCTCATCTTCAGGAGGAGTTGCATCTTCCAGGTTAGGATCATTGTCATCCTCCTGGCCAGGTCCAGAGGTCAGGTCAGGGGTGTTTGAACCCCTAAGCCCTTCCTCATCAGCTGTCCGACCCACTCTACCTACCCCATCAGACCCTGAGGTCTTTCTGACATCATCTAGGAGGCGCACCTCTATGAGGCATTGGGTGTTTGCACTCTTGCCTGTCTTCAACTTCCTAGAAATAATCAATGCTCTCAATTCCAAGAATGGGAGTTTGTCATATTTATAGGCTAGAAGCCCATTGGCTTCTGGCAGGGACCCACTGGTTTCTGGCCTTGAAGATATTACTACTGAGGTGTGATGTATGGACTGCCTACTCTAGTGTGGCCTACTAAACTCTCTTGAGTTGTAGAAAGGGTGTGCTAAGCCCTTGACACACAACTCTAAGTTCAGTAGAACTTACTGTATTTTAAGCTTGTATTATATGTACCTTAGGTACCTTTAGTGGTTTTCAGGTAGTCACTCACTTGAGATTATCTGGAAAAACAATAACAAGCTGGAATGCCACACACTGCACACCAAAGTGAGAGGTTGGCCTGGTATATGCTGTCCACTAGGTATAGTGGGCACCCTGCACCAGTCCAAACAACCTCTTATTGATGATAGGTTAAAGACAACTTTTATTGAAAGCTATCCTAATGGTAGCTATTGAGAGCAGCCTTCAGGCTAAGTCTTGAAGGAATGTAAAGCAGCTTGTTTTACCAGCCTATAATCTCTTGAGTGGCTAAATGAACTGAGACCACACCAGGTATACATATAATTTATATGTATTTATTCCTAAACACACCCTAGTAGTCTTTTTATGAGGGTAGAGGTAAAAGCACATAAGTTGCACTTCAAATATTACAGTAAAATAGCACAATACATGTTAGGCCCTAGGGGCGGACCAAACCATATACTAAGAAAGTGGTATAAGAACCACGACTTGACTAGACACAAGGCCTAAAGCCTGTATAATCGCTGGGACCCCAAGGAACCACCCAAGGTAGTGACATAGGGGACCCACGGGGGACGTGTGTATTGTGAGAACACATCCGCAAGCTACTGTTAACGTCTATAGGGAAAGTCGCGATTAGATTCTTAAAGTTAAAGGACACGTAGAAATGGACTAGGACCAAACCCTCTAGGACTTAGACAGTCCTAGGGTCAACACCCATGGGAGCACCAGAGTACTCGAGTTACCTCACCCAGGGAAGCTGGGTGCATAGGTGTCAAATGGTGTCGGGTCGCGTTGCCGTTTTCAATGGCAGCTTGCGAAGAAGTGTTGCTGCCGGGAAGATGCGAAGTGCCCGAAGGGATCCAAGCCTGGATCGGAGATATGAAGAACCTGAAATCAGAGGGGACAGAGTCTGGGTCACTTGCCAGTGACCAGGGGCACGATAGACAAATTCCCACCGATGTTGGGTCTTTCAGTTACGAAGAGGTGAAGCTTGACTCTTCAGCCACGAAGACCAGGAGGCATCAAGGACAACCAGGAGCTGGATTCAAGCTATCCCACAAAGGATGTCAAGTGCTGCAGCACGGGAGCCTGGATTGGACACATCAAGCCTTGGCAACAGCAACCCACACAGAAAGGAGAAAGATTCTTCGGTGCGGACCAGCAAGGTCTTGAGGACTCCCCAAGCAATGGAGAGTCAGGGCATTTCTGGAGAAACCAGGGAAGCCCAATTAAAGCAAGAGTTGCCTTCACAGGGACCCACCAGTCAATGGAACAGGGATCGCAAAGGTACCTCAAGCGGGAATGCAAAGAGCGGGCTCACGGAACACTCGTGGAGAGTAGGCCCACAATCTTTGGTGCAAAAGGTGCACGGTGTCTGGGCTACAAGTCACCCAATGCACAGCCTCGAGAGTTGTCGGGAAGCTGATGCACTTGCAAATGTGCACAGTGTCCAGGGGTTCCGGTTCCACGGTACCCACGAGGGGTACGGGTCACAGCTTTGCTGGGGACTCGGGTCATCCTCTGGGAAGTCTGGAAATCTACCTCTGGTGTTGCAAAGTCTTCAGCGTCCGGCGGCAGCTTCGGAGATGCAGACGGGACAGATGAGTCTTTGGTGCCTGCCAAGCAGGGGAGTAACTCCTTTACCCCAAGGCAGATTCTTCAGTCGTCTGGCATTGAACAGATCGTCGAAGTTCCAGGATTCAGTTTCAGAGTTTTGCCCAGGGATACCTAAAGTTCTGGTTACAGAGTTTCCTTCTTTATACCCAAGGAATAGGTTGGACTAACTCAGGTGACCCACCTATGGGAGGTGTTAGATCTGGGGGTCTCTAGTTGGCAGAGGTGGGTACCACTGTTCAAATAGGGACCCTTACATCTAGTCAGGGTAAGGGGGATAAACTCTTTAGATAACCCCTGCTCACCCCCTTGGTAGCTTGGCACGAGCAGACAGGCTTATCAAAGGCAATGTGTAAAGTATTTGTACCAACACTCACAGTAACACATTGAAAACACCACAAATGGACTCCACACCAGTGTAGATAAATAAAGTACTTTTTTATAAACTACACAAGACCAAAACGACAAAAATCCAACATACACAGTTCAAGAATATGTTTTCAAAAGAGTTCTTAGCTTAGCGACTAAATAATCCACATTAGCGTCGATTTTCGCCAACAGTACCTGTTGATGCGATGAAAGTTCCTAGCGGCGCTGAGGCATTGAAAAACAAGCAACAGCGTCAGTCCTGAGACCCTGGGGAGGCGATGCAACAACCCCGCTGCACGCAGCGGGCATGTGCGACGAATCCGGCCTGTATGGGGAGTGAGGCGATACTTGTATGGATTCCAAGGCGTAGCTTCTCCGGTAGAAATTTACTCGCAAAAGCACGATGCGACGATCTTTGATGTTTCTGCGACGATGTTCGCAGCTATGAAATATGGCCCACTAACGAGCGGTGCGATGATCTTTGATGGCTCTGCGGCAATGTTCGCAGCGACGAAATGCGTCCCTCTAACGAGCGGTGCGACGATCTAACTCAGCGGCGGCAGGCTCTGCGACGATACTCGCAGCGACGGGAATCTTCCTGCTCAGGGGGTGATGCGCTCCAGAGATGTACGCGGCGTTGACGTTGCAGTGGCGATAGGCGCTGCGACGATCTTCGCAGCAACGGAAATTTTCTCACTAAGCCGGCAGTGCGTGAAAAAGTTGCAGATCTTTTACTTCTTTTCTCTTTATCAGCTTCTGTTGGAAATGGCCCTTTTTGCAGGGTCATCCCTAAGCTTTTTTGCCTTCCTCCTGGATTTTTCCTAACCTGTTTTTGTTGGCTTTATGACTCTGGGCACTTTACCACTACTGATCAGTGCTAAAGTGCATATGCTCTCCCTGTGTAAATATGACATGTGAATTGGTTTATCCATGATTGGCTTATTTGGTTTGCCTGTTAGTCCCTAGTAGCGTGGCCTGTGTGTGCCCAGGGCTGGTAAACCAAATGCTGCTGGTGGGCCTGCAGTGCTGGTTTGCGCCACCCACAAAAGCAGCTTGTAAAGTGTACCTCAGACCTGCCACTGCAGTGTCTGTGTGCAGTCCAGAACTGCCATCTTGGCTGTGACGTGCACCCACTTCCCAGCCCCTGAACCTTCCCTTGGCATCATGTATTTCACCCCTATGGTAGGGTGCATTGTATGTGTAAGGTAGGACATGCCTTGGTGAGTGTAGCACGTCCTGGTAGTGAATTACACCCAATTTCGTTTTTCACTACTGTAAGGTATATAACACACACAATGGAGAGAGGGGGTCCAAGGGAACAAATTTAAAGACCTGCGAGAAGTTTATTTCCCCTAATACGTAATAACCAGCACACAAACATAAACTCTCGGGTCTGAGCAACTTAAGAACTAGAGCATAAAAGGAGAGATACTACAGTCAAGCTGTGTCTAAAATGACAGTGAACTAATCAAAAAGGAAAAGTATCCCTTTTAGGATGAATGCCCTCACTCACCCGAAGGTGACATGCTTCATCATTTGGGCTTTCTCCTCTCAGTGGGAAAACCTAGTCCCACCGAGGGCTACAACCACCGCACTGAGAAGTGGGAGCTCAGGGATGTTTTTGTTTAAGGGTTTCAGGATACTCAGATCCCAAAGATGAGCACTAATGTGAGGTGAGGGCGCAGCGCAAAGAAATACAAAAATGTGTGGAATGTGAGTTAAAACTGGCTAACGCTATTGAAAAAATGAATTTTATTAACTCATTAGCCCTGCCAGAGATAAAAAACAGTGCAAAGCAGTTGCTATTGAAAACTGCTCGGTGACAAGGGTCAACATGTTTCAGCCAATGACCATCTCGAAAGTATGTGTGGCTTTCATCAGGACCAAAAAACAAAGCTGCTGCTAGGAAGTGTAACACACGTGCAAAATAAAGTTTGAAAAGAAGACCAAACCAGTAATTGCTTTAGCGGATACAATCTCGCTGGAACTTGTCTGAAATCAAGAAGACACATATAGAACAAAGTAAGTCTCCAAAACTCATCAATTAACAGTCAAGTCTGAAACACTGATATATGTGGCTCAAACATGGTACTTATGTCCACACTGTAGGAAAGCTCTAGTAAAAAAGACTCACCCAATCTGTGGGACAAGTGGGCCCACCTCAACCTGGTTACAACTCAGGGAAGGGAGCCCCGCTCTGTAAAAATAAGCAAGTATAAACTAATCAATAAATTTTACTTGCTCAATGGTGCCCAGATATGTGCAAAATATCAGTTATAATCCAACAGACTAAAACAAACTCAAAACGACATGTGATGTTATAAAGATGTCACTCCCTTTTCATCTAGGAAGTGTATGTGCATAAATCAATTTTTAAGATTTCTAAAAACGGGTCAGAATCGAGGAACGGCAGATGGCTGAAAATAACAAGCCCAAGTTCAAGCCAAAGGAATCCTTCCACCCGAAGTCTACGCCATGACAAAGCACAGCGACAATGATCGATAGCTTAAACCACACCGTCGAACAGAAACCCATTTGAATACACATAGAAACACTCCGTCGATGCACAGAGATTGCAACCGGATGTACCGACGGGGTGGAGAAAGTGAGAATAAATACCCAGATACCGCTGAGACTGAATGGTGAGATGAGGACCCCATAGGTGTCTATCCAAACTGCCTGCATACGCGAGGAGACATGAGGACCCCATATTGGTCTTACTGTGATGCCTGTCACCAGCAGTGCGCTAGTTGTTTGGTGAAGCAGTGTGCGGCAGAAAATGCATGCGTACTAGAATGAATGTGTACCATTTAGTTTTGTTAAAGGAGCCCGCCCGAGAACAGCAAAGATTATTTAGCTGTAACCTCGCAACGGGAACATGTAGTTTTTTTCGTGGAGCGGTACAAAGCAGGGCACACACTTTATTAGTTAGTAAACACTGCAGGGTCCCTAAATGTCAGGCAAATCGATTTGTGCATACTAACTAATGGCCCAATTTTAGCAGAATGCAAATCCCATTTGACACAGAGTATGTAATGATTGCTAGAAAGGCATGTGTCGTTTTGCACCACAAGTACAGGAATCAGATAAGTAACGGTGCCACAGTTGATTAAACCAGTAAACAAACAATCACTCCACAGTATGGTCTCAAAAGAGATCTACATAACCCCAATAGTTTTATGTATTAACTGTGCGAATGTTATGATATTTAATTGTTTGTTGGGATTGTTGAAGGCAATTCTCATAGATGGCATAAAGTCATAGAGACAACCAAGGAATATCCTCATTCAGACCTATGATGTCACTTTTCAAGCGGAATACCCACCGCTGTTCTCTTCTGAAGAGGAATTTTGAAATATCTGTGATATGCTGGGGAATGAGAGGTTGCTCCAAAATGGTCCACGACAAATCATCTGCCTGATGGTTGAGATCCAGGAAGTGATTTGTCATTTTGGTAGCCCTCCTCTTGCACCGAATGGTGCTCTTGTGTTCAAGGATTCTGGTTTTGACCTTGCGTGTAGTCATGCCCACATACCGCATAGGGCAGGGGCACGTAATCAGATAGATTACATTATCGCTGTTGCAATTAGTGTGTTTTTGTAACAACCAAGGTTTGCCAGTACCAATATCCACTTGTGTCATGTGTGAAGTCTGTGGGCAAGCCGCACATGAACCACATGGGTAATGTCCTTTCACAGGTGGTACACCCCATAATGACTGTTGTTCACTCGTATTGTACAAGATTCTCGGTCTAGTGTGTACAATGTGGTCTTTGATGTTAGCACTCCTTTTGAAAGCAAAAAGTGGAGGTTCTGAGGCCTTAGTACCAATGTTCAAAATTTTCCAGTGTTTGAGAATACTGCTCTTGATTTTATTAGAGTAAGTGTTGTAAGTATTCACACAAGTGAGTCTGTCCGAAGGTTCTTTGGGACTGGGTAAATCAATCAGAGCTGCCCGATTGTTGTTTGCTGCTCTTTTCCGAGACATATGTATCACTTTCTTGGGGTAATTACGCTCCTTCAGTTGAGTGCTGAGAAATTTCGCATGCTCATTGTATTTAGCAATGGATGAACAGTTCCTCCTTATTCTTAAAAACTGTCCAAAAGGAAGGTTCTCCCTGAGAGATTTAGGATGGAAGCTAGTGAAGGATAATAACGAATTACGGGCTGTGGGTTTACGATATAACTCAGTACCCAACCCTCCGTTCTCTGGGAAAATTCGAATATCTAGAAATGGTAAACTAGTATTCGAAAGTTCAACTGTGAATCTCAGGAAGTTGTTCTGTGTGTTCATCCATGTGTGAAAGGCCATGATGCTATCAGATGATCCCCTCCATACTACAAATACATCATCGATGTATCGTTTCCAGATGCTTATATGGCTTCTGAAGGGATTCTCTTCTCTGAATATTATGGACTGTTCAAACATATGCACATACAGATTCGCTAGACTGGGCGCGAAAATGCTGCCCATAGATGTTCCTGATACTTGTAAGAACAAGTCTTCCTCGAATCTGAAGAAATTCTCCTTCATGGCCATACGTGCACACCTCATAATGAAGTGCACTGGGGTGATGCTATCAATAGATTTTGATTGTAACAGCATCTCAACTGTTGCAAGCGTCTCATCTTGTGGTATGGAGGTATATAACGCCTCCACATCAAATGAAACCAAGAAGTCTTGTTCCGGATCAAAGGAAATGTCATCTAGGAGGCGCAGTAGATGTTTTGTATCTTGAAGATACGTAGGCATCTCTAGGACCAATGGTTGCAGAAAAAAATCAACAAAAGTTGATAGAGGTTCCAACAGGGAACCTATCCCAGAGATGATTGGTCTCCCTGGAGGTGGTAATTGTCCTTTATGTACCTTTGGAAGTACATAAAAATAGGGTATAACAGGATGTAATACCACTAAAAAAACGGCCTCATGATCGGTGATCCATCCATTGTCTTTGGCTTCGTCAACCATCCTTTTGATCTCACAGGAAAGGCGTTTGGTTGGATCCAATTTGAGTGGTCTATAGGCGTCCCTGTTGTTTAGTTGTCGCATGCATTCTGCTCTGTATGTGATACTATCCAAAATCACGATAGCACCCCCCTTATCCGCAGCCTTTATCACGATGGTATCATCTTTTGCCAGCTCTTTTACTGCTTTTTCTTCTGATTTTGGGAGATTGTGATAATGTCTCATGTTGTGTTGAAACAACTCCTCAACATCTTTAAGGACCGCTTTCTCAAAAGTAGCGACCTGCACAGGTATCAAATGCGATGGAGGATTGAAAGTTGAACGTGGTCTCAAACCAGTATTGGTATTAACTGTAGATGAATCAGTGGTGTCATTTATAGAAAAAAAGGAACGTAAGCGTATCTTACGAAAAAAACAGGCCAACTCTTGTCTAATCAAGAAAGGGTCACCCGTATTCGTGGGGACAAACCCCAACCCTTTCTTTCGCACAGTCATTTCGGTAGAGTTAAGCTGTCGCTTGCTTAGATTTATAATCAGGTCGTCTCCCTGCTGGTCCCTGGTTGTACCAGAGGCTGGACATTGCTGCGTAGTGTCCTGGAAGTTGTTGGTGCCTCCCAATGGACTGATGCCCGTTGGTTTCTTCTGCGGCCTCTTGACCTTCTTGGGCCAAACCCTAAAAAAGGCTGCGGAGGAATCATGCTGTTGAAAGGTTGGAATGGATACATTGGTGATTGAAAGACCACCTCTTTGTCCTGGTCTAGGTGGTTTATATGGCCAAGGACAACAACAATGGTGGCCACCAGGCCCTTTTGGGTATCCACCCCAACCACCATTTCAATCACCAATGTATCCATTCCAACCTTTCAACAGCATGATTCCTCCGCAGCCTTTTTTAGGGTTTGGCCCAAGAAGGTCAAGAGGCCGCAGAAGAAACCAACGGGCATCAGTCCATTGGGAGGCACCAACAACTTCCAGGACACTACGCAGCAATGTCCAGTCCCCGGTACAACCAGGGACCAGCAGGGAGACGACCTGATTATGAATCTAAGCAAGCGACAGCTTAACTCTACCGAAATGACTGTGCTAAAGAAAGGGTTGGGGTTTGTCCCCACGAATACGGGTGACCCTTTCTTGATTAGACAAGAGTTGGCCTGTTTTTTTCGTAAGATACGCTTACGTTCCTTTTTTTCTACAAATGACACCACTGATTCATCTACAGTTAATACCAATACTGGTTTGAGACCACGTCCAACTTTCAATCCTCCATCGCATTTGATACCTGTGCAGGTCGCTACTTTTGAGAAAGCGGTCCTTAAAGATGTTGAGGAGTTGTTTCAACACAACATGAGACATTATCACAATCTCCAAAAATCAGAAGAAAAAGCATTAAAAGAGCTGGCAAAAGATGATACCATCGTGATAAAGGCTGCGGATAAGGGGGGTGCTATCG
The DNA here is from genome assembly GCF_964204655.1 of Triturus cristatus. Taxonomy (NCBI): domain Eukaryota; kingdom Metazoa; phylum Chordata; class Amphibia; order Caudata; family Salamandridae; genus Triturus; species Triturus cristatus. The sequence continues at coordinate 849,508,601 of NC_140588.1, read as the reverse complement.
TGATTTTGGATAGTATCACATACAGAGCAGAATGCATGCGACAACTAAACAACAGGGACGCCTATAGACCACTCAAATTGGATCCAACCAAACGCCTTTCCTGTGAGATCAAAAGGATGGTTGACGAAGCCAAAGACAATGGATGGATCACCGATCATGAGGCCGTTTTTTTAGTGGTATTACATCCTGTTATACCCTATTTTTATGTACTTCCAAAGGTACATAAAGGACAATTACCACCTCCAGGGAGACCAATCATCTCTGGGATAGGTTCCCTGTTGGAACCTCTATCAACTTTTGTTGATTTTTTTCTGCAACCATTGGTCCTAGAGATGCCTACGTATCTTCAAGATACAAAACATCTACTGCGCCCCCTAGATGACATTTCCTTTGATCCGGAACAAGACGTCTTGGTTTCATTTGATGTGGAGGCGTTATATACCTCCATACCACAAGATGAGACGCTTGCAACAGTTGAGATGCTGTTACAATCAAAATCTATTGATAGCATCACCCCAGTGCACTTCATTATGAGGTGTGCACGTATGGCCATGAAGGAGAATTTCTTCAGATTCGAGGAAGACTTGTTCTTACAAGTATCAGGAACATCTATGGGCAGTATTTTCGCGCCCAGTCTAGCGAATCTGTATGTGCATATGTTTGAACAGTCCATAATATTCAGAGAAGAGAATCCCTTCAGAAGCCATATAAGCATCTGGAAACGATACATCGATGATGTATTTGTAGTATGGAGGGGATCATCTGATAGCATCATGGCCTTTCACACATGGATGAACACAGAACAACTTCCTGAGATTCACAGTTGAACTTTCGAATACTAGTTTACCATTTCTAGATATTCGAATTTTCCCAGAGAACAGAGGGTTGGGTACTGAGTTATATCGTAAACCCACAGCCCGTAATTCGTTATTATCCTTCACTAGCTTCCATCCTAAATCTCTCAGGGAGAACCTTCCTTTTGGACAGTTTTTAAGAATAAGGAGGAACTGTTCATCCATTGCTAAATACAATGAGCATGCGAAATTTCAAGCACTCAACTGAAGGAGCGTAATTACCCCAAGAAAGTGATACATATGTCTCGGAAAAGAGCAGCAAACAACAATCGGGCAGCTCTGATTGATTTACCCAGTCCCAAAGAACCTTCGGACAGACTCACTTGTGTGAATACTTACAACACTTACTCTAATAAAATCAAGAGCAGTATTCTCAAACACTGGAAAATTTTGAACATTAGTACTAAGGCCTCAGAACCTCCACTTTTTGCTTTCAAAAGGAGTGCTAACATCAAAGACCACATTGTTCACACTAGACCGAGCATCTTGTACAATACGAGTGAACAACAGTCATTATGGGGTTTACCACCTGTGAAAGGACATTACCCATGTGGTTCATGTGCGGCTTGCCCACAGACTTCACACATGACACAAGTGGATATTGGTACTGGCAAACCTTGGTTGTTACAAAAACACACTAATTGCAACAGCGATAATGTAATCTATCTGATTACGTGCCCCTGCCCTATGCGGTATGTGGGCATGGCTACACGCAAGGTCAAAACCAGAATCCTTGAACACAAGAGCACCATTCGGTGCAAGAGGAGGGCTACCAAAATGACAAATCACTTCCTGGATCTCAACCATCAGGCAGATGATTTGTCGTGGACCATTTTGGAGCAACCTCTCATTCCCCAGCATATCACAGATATTTCAAAATTCCTCTTCAGAAGAGAACAGCGGTGGGTATTCCGCTTGAAAAGTGACATCATAGGTCTGAATGAGGATATTCCTTGGTTGTCTCTATGACTTTATGCCATCTATGAGAATTGCCTTCAACAATCCCAACAAACAATTAAATATCATAACATTCGCACAGTTAATACATAAAACTATTGGGGTTATGTAGATCTCTTTTGAGACCATACTGTGGAGTGATTGTTTGTTTACTGGTTTAATCAACTGTGGCACCGTTACTTATCTGATTCCTGTACTTGTGATGCAAAACGACACATGCCTTTCTAGCAATCATTACATACTCTGTGTCAAATGGGATTTGCATTCTGCTAAAATTGGGCCATTAGTTAGTATGCACAAATCGATTTGCCTGACATTCAGGGACCCTGCAGTGTTTACTAACTAATAAAGTGTGTGTCCTGCTTTGTACCGCTCCTCGAAAAAAACTACATGTTCCCGTTGCTAGGTTACAGCTAAATATTCTTTGCTGTTCTCGGGCGGGCTCCTTTAACAAAACTAAATGGTACACATTCATTCTAGTACGCATGCGTTTTCTGCCGCACACTGCTTCACCAAACAACTAGCGCACTGCTGGTGACAGGCATCACAGTAAGACCAATATGGGGTCCTCATGTCTCCTCGCGTATGCAGGCAGTTTGGATAGACACCTATGGGGTCCTCATCTCACCATTCAGTCTCAGCGGTATCTGGGTATTTATTCTCACTTTCTCCACCCCGTCGGTACCTCCGGTTGCAATCTCTGTGCATCGACGGAGTACCGACGGAGAGGTGAGTGTTTCTATGTGTATTCAAATGGGTTTCTGTTCGACGGTGTGGTTTAAGCTATCGATCATTGTCGCTGTGCTTTGTCATGGCGTAGACTTCGGGTGGAAGGATTCCTTTGGCTTGAACTTGGGCTTGTTATTTTCAGCCATCTGCCGTTCCTCGATTCTGACCCGTTTTTAGAAATCTTAAAAATTGATTTATGCACATACACTTCCTAGATGAAAAGGGAGTGACATCTTTATAACATCACATGTCGTTTTGAGTTTGTTTTAGTCTGTTGGATTATAACTGATATTTTGCACATATCTGGGCACCATTGAGCAAGTAAAATTTATTGATTAGTTTATACTTGCTTATTTTTACAGAGCGGGGCTCCCTTCCCTGAGTTGTAACCAGGTTGAGGTGGGCCCACTTGTCCCACAGATTGGGTGAGTCTTTTTTACTAGAGCTTTCCTACAGTGTGGACATAAGTACCATGTTTGAGCCACATATATCAGTGTTTCAGACTTGACTGTTAATTGATGAGTTTTGGAGACTTACTTTGTTCTATATGTGTCTTCTTGATTTCAGACAAGTTCCAGCGAGATTGTATCCGCTAAAGCAATTACTGGTTTGGTCTTCTTTTCAAACTTTATTTTGCACGTGTGTTACACTTCCTAGCAGCAGCTTTGTTTTTTGGTCCTGATGAAAGCCACACATACTTTCGAGATGGTCATTGGCTGAAACATGTTGACCCTTGTCACCGAGCAGTTTTCAATAGCAACTGCTTTGCACTGTTTTTTATCTCTGGCAGGGCTAATGAGTTAATAAAATTCATTTTTTCAATAGCGTTAGCCAGTTTTAACTCACATTCCACACATTTTTGTATTTCTTTGCGCTGCGCCCTCACCTCACATTAGTGCTCATCTTTGGGATCTGAGTATCCTGAAACCCTTAAACAAAAACATCCCTGAGCTCCCACTTCTCAGTGCGGTGGTTGTAGCCCTCGGTGGGACTAGGTTTTCCCACTGAGAGGAGAAAGCCCAAATGATGAAGCATGTCACCTTCGGGTGAGTGAGGGCATTCATCCTAAAAGGGATACTTTTCCTTTTTGATTAGTTCACTGTCATTTTAGACACAGCTTGACTATAGTATCTCTCCTTTTATGCTCTAGTTCTTAAGTTGCTCAGACCCGAGAGTTTATGTTTGTGTGCTGGTTACTACTGTAAGGCTACCTGTTCTCCATAGGCCAGAATGGGCAGGTTGACTATTACATTCTATAGTCCTAACTGACCCAAAGAACAAGGTGGAAAAACGAATTTAGTATGCCTGAGCTCAGAATATTAAAATACATCTTTTAGTGAAGTTTATTTTTATATTCTGTGTTTGAAAATACCACTATTAGAAAGCAGGTATTTTCTTGCCTAAGCCTTCCAGTGTGCTCTGCTGTTTTGTGTATTGGCTGTCTGGTTTTGGAGTGACAGGGCTGGGGAATTCCAGGAGACAGGGTGAGGTGTCCCAGTGGTGAATAGAGAGATCTGCATCTAGATGGGTGGGAGGAGTTGCACCTGGGACCTGAATAGGGCTGTGCCTTCCCTCCACAATGCTGGCTTCACCTCCTGTGGTGCGTCTGATGCCTCTGCCCTGCACTCTGAAAGAAAGGATGTAGCCTGGTAAACAAAGTGCTCCAGGACTGGGCAGAACTGGTTCTGGCTGGGTTCAGTGACTTGTAGCTTCTGAGAACAAAGACTTTTAGGTTATAAATATCTGTGCTGAAACCCCTACCATTTGTATTGCTCCTGGATAACAAGAAGAACCTCTGTCCGTGTAACTGAAGCAATCTGCAGGAGAGGACTGTCCTTGTGTGCTGTTTCTTGGACTGGCCTGTAGTGGTTACTACTGGACTTGGAAGAAGAGGAAAAGAACTTTGAAGGAACTTTTATTTTTGCTACAGCAATCACCCAAGGGCCAGGAGAGAGCTAGCCTCCTGCTGGAGTCTTAGGCACATCCGACTCCACCACCAGCCTCCTGTTTCCTCCCAGCGAGGATTTCTATCTGCAGGTGAGGCTCCTGTGAGTTCCAGGGCCTCTAGTTCTACTGTGGAGAAGAGAGTGCCTAAAATTGTCGCTAACAACTGTTAGCGAGCCGCCGCAGCTGAAGAGCATAAGGAAAATAATTGCGCTGCTGCCGCTGAGTGCTCACTACTGGAGATCATCGCATCACACGTTTGCGGGCTGCCAAATGTTCGCTCACCCGAAGATTATCGCATCGCATGTTTGCGGGCCTCCAAGTGCTCGCTACCATGGATCATCGCATCGAGTTCATCGCTTCACGACATCGCAGTGCGGACGCCGAGCGTTCGCCATTTTCATCGCATAGCATCAGGATCGTCGCTCCCTCGCGGGGCGCCATTTCTTTTCATCGCAACAAGATCGCACACGCAACAGGCTTGGTGCATCATCCTCTTTCCGTGGCAAGGATTTCAAAGCATCGCCGGCTTTGCGTGGAGAAGTTTGTCGCTTTGTCCTGCACACAGATCAGCGCATCATCCTCCCTTGCGGCAAGGATTCAATGCATCGCTGGTCACGCGTGAGGAAAATCATCGCTACAACTCCTTAGCTACATTTTGGTTGCTTTGCTACAGAATCCAGGTCGTTTGTGAGTAAAAGGGTCGCAGAGACCACTGCCTTGAACTGAACTCCTCTTTGCACACTTTGAACTATTTTTGCAGCTTTATAAGAGTAATCCTGTTTTCCTAGTATTGTGGATTTTTACTGTTATTGGTCTTGTGTTAAGTCTATATATAAAGATACTTATTTTTTATAACTACTTGTGTGGTGTCCCTTTGTAGTATTCTTCACTGTGTTACTGTGTATGGTCATAAATGCTTCACACACTGCCTCTGAGATAAGCCTAGCTGCTCGTGCTACATTACCCCAGGGTTGAGCAGGGGTTATCAAAGGGTGTAGCCCGCTTACTCTGACTTAGGAAGAAGGGTCCCTACTTGGACAGTGGCCAGCCATTGCCAACTAGAGACTCCCATTTCTAACATTGGTGGTCAGCGGTGAGGATCTGGACTTGCATTTATGATCACATACAGTAATTATAGTGTACACTACTAGTGAGTGCAGACCATAACATAACCCCATACATTATTGAGTGCCCAATCCCCTTCAGGGTCCCCAGAGGAGTTGGACAGACAGAGGGAGAGAGAGAACCAGCTGGAATTAGAGAGGCTCCAAATGGAGATTGCAAAGCTGGAGGCACACCTAGCGCAGCTTCCAGTAAAGGAAAAGTTAGCTCTGGAGGGTAGGTTATCCCCTGAGCGCAGTGTTAATTGTCTGGTTTCACCAGTGAGGGTGGGGTTCAGTGGTGGCAGCAAAGTTGAGTTATGTAGTGATGACAGTGTAGTACACCCACCCAGAGATGCGGCACCTGACTTGAAGGAGGGGGTTGATCTACAACAAGGGATTCAAGGATGTAAGGTAGCTCCATTGGTGTGCAGTGTCCCTGATGTGGATTGGGGAACTAGCGCAGGGGCCCATAGTCCTAGTGAGGGGAAGGACTCCCTACTGACTCTAGATGTGAGGTGCAGGGAGAAGGGTTCTGCCGTGGTTGAAGTCCTGGTGTATGAGTGTGAGAACCGCCCAGAAGAGTGTGGGTTGAGTGAGAGAGACAGTCATGTAATGTCTCGCCCAGTTCAGGAGAGTGGTGTGGGGTACGTATGTGAGGCACTGGATTGTGAGGTGAAGGTTAGCACCTGCGTGGAACTGTGTAATCCAATTGTGGCAGAGCATATTGTGAGTTTCTGTTTTCTAGAGCTAAACCAACACCTGTTAGAGCGCGAGTTCTCTGATCATAGGGAGCTTGCACAGGAGGCAGACCTCTGGGTGAGTACCAGAGGCTCTGTAGAGGCATTAGGGAATGACCCTAATAGGAGTGATTCAGAGGTCTTCCAAACCAGAGTGGTGGGAGAGGTCTGGAGTGATGCAGCTAGGTCCCCTTGTTGTGAGGAGGTTGTAGGGCCTCACATCCTGTCTCGTGGTAGCAGGAGTGAGACTGGGATAGGTCCCGAAGTGCCCCCACCTCAGTCTCCAGTACTGGTTGGTTCCATGAGGGAACACCAGGTAGGGAATCTAGTCTGTCTGGATGGACTGTCAGTTGTGGGGAGTCTCCCCGTGTTAGGTGAGCTGAGAGTGCCTGTAGTCAGGCCTCCATCAGTTCTTGTGTCTAGCAGTACCACTCCTAGGGGGAGGGTCCAGAAGTCAAGCTTGAGGGGTGAGAGGGGGAAGGAGCCCCCAGTGGGAGAACCAGTGGGTGAGGGGCCAGTCAGGAGGTCTGAGCTCCAGAGGAATGACCATGGTTACACCACTTCTGTCCTGGGAGATCTTCGCGCCCTGTCAAGTGGACAGGGACTGGGAGATCTGCGCCAGGCAGACTATCACGCAACACAGGAGTTCCGTGTTACCTTCGGGGAGGGTGTTTGTACTCCCCAGGAAGTCCTGGTTCACCAGGCAGTAGTTCAGCTGCAGGGGTTGGTCCCTGAATTGGGAAGTCAGGTCCAGGTGTTGTCTGACCTGGAGGGGGGGGGGGGGGGGGGGGGGGACAACTGTAAGCAGTGTCCCGACCATTTTTTTTTCTAAGAGCACCACTCCAGGTGGGAGGGTGCAGTATGCTGGAAGGGGGTGCAGAGGGAGGGATTCCTCGCCTCTGACCCCGGTGCCACCTGTGGGGTTTTCCAGGTTGGTAGATCGGTTGCAGGGTCAAGGCCCTGAACTGGTGGAGGGGTATGTGTCCCTCAATGGGGGCCTGTGTGCTCCCCAGGAAGTCCTGGTGTGCCAGGTAGACTGTTGCACAACACTAGAGGAGTGTGTTTTCCTTGGGGGGAATTGGTGTACTCCTCCAGAAGTCCTGGGTTGCCAGGCACAGGTCCAGCCTAAGGGTACAGACAGGGCCCCAGCAAGGGGGTGGGGAGAGGGCAGCCTCACCCCTGACCTCTGCCCAGCCTAAGGGTACAGACCCTGGTTTGGAGGGCCAGGTTCAGGGTGTCCCCCCTGACCCGGTTTGGGTTATGGGAGCATCTCTCCAGGTGGGAGGGTGCGGGCCCCAATAAGAGGGGCAGGGAGAGGGCATCCTCACCCCTGACCCCGCCCAGTCTAAGGGTACAGACCCTAGGCTGAGATGCCAGTTGCAGGAAAGAAACCCTGAACTGGTGGGCGAATTGTGCAGGACACCTGCCACAGGTGCCCTGACAATTCTGGAAGGGGGAGCCGCTCTAGGTGGGAGGGTACCGAGCCCCAAGGAGGAGGACCGGGTGTGGGAAAGCCCATCCCAGTCTCTTGCCCAGCCGCTGGGTACAGGCCCAGGGCTGGTGGGTCAGTGTCAGGGTGTCTTGCCTGACCTGATGAGAGGGAGAGTGGACAAAAGGTGACAGGCACCTGGGGTTACTGCCCCCCACTCTATGATGCCACAGAGGTTTAAGAACCCTGAGAGGCATAAGGCCTCGGTCTCATCACTGACTACTGTCAGTGGCCACTGTGGCTTGTTGTCTGACTGTTGGGATACACCTGTGAGCCAGTTAAGGTTAGGTTCTGCACAGGTGGTGTCCACAGGTGAGGAGGAGGACCGGGTGTGGGAAAGCCCACCCCAGTCTCTCACCCAGCCGCTGGGTACAGACCCAGGGCTGGTGGGTCAGAGTCAGGGTGACGTGCCTGACCTGACAGAAGGGAGACTGGACAAAAGGTGCTGGGCACCTGGGGCTACTGCCCTCCACTCTCTGATGCCACAGAGGTTTGAGAGCCCTGAGAGGTATAGGGCCTGGGTCTCATCACTGACTACTGTCCGTGGAAACTGTGGCTTGCTGTCTCTCTGTTGGGACACACCTGTAAGCAATCTAGGGTTAGGTGCTGTACAGGTGGTGTCCACAGGTGAGGGGAGGAGTTCCCCATTGGTTTTCTTAGTGGGCCCTGAGAGTGTGGACAGAGGGATTCACCAGGGTTCAGATTGGCGTAGAACTAGAATATGCCCCTGCAGTCGCTGGCCAGTTCCGTGTTCTATCGCACAAATCAGAGAATCCCATTGAGGTAGTGATTGGTCTCCCCTGCGTTTTGGTTGGAAGAGGGTCGTGTTGTAAATGGCCCTTTTGGCAGGGTCATCCCTAAGCTTTTTGCCTTCCTCCTGGATTTTTCCTAACCTGTTTTTGCTGGCTTTATGACTCTGGGCACTTTACCACTGCTGATCAGTGCTAAAGTGCATATGCTCTCCCTGTGTAAATATGACATGTGAATTGGTATATCCATGATTGGCTTATTTGGTGTGCCTGTTAGTCCCTAGTAGCTTGGCCTGTGTGTGCCCAGGGCTGGTAAACCAAGTGCTGCTGGTGGGCCTGCAGTGCTGGTTTACGCCACCCACAGAAGCAGCTTGTAAAGTGTACCTCAGACCTGCCACTGCAGCGTCTGTGTGCAGTACAGAACTGCCATCTTGGCTGTGAAGTGCACCCACTTTCCAGCCCCTGAACCTTCCCTTGGCATCATGTAAATCACCCCTATTGTAGGGTGCATTGTATGTGTAAGGTAGGACATGCCTTGGTGTGTGTAGCATGTCCTGGCAGTGAATTACACCCAATTTCGTTTTTCACTACTGTAAAGCTAACTGTTCTCCATAGGCCAGAATGGGCAGTTCGACTATTACATTCTATAGTCCTAACTGACCCAAAGAACATGGAAGAAAAACGAATTTAGTATGCCTGAGCTCAGAATATTAAAATACATCTTTTAGTGAAGTTTATTTTTATATTCTGTGTTTGAAAATATCACTTTTAGAAATCAAGTATTTTCTACCAAAGCGAGGATATGCAGGACCCCTTAACAATCAAGGATGAACTTGCTAGATGGGCAACTGAGCAGGAGGGTAACCTAGGATTAGAGGATGATACCAGACAAGATCTAGAACGAAGATATAACCCTGGTAGAGGTACAAACGGCCCTTACAGAGCTTGCTCCAGGTAAGGCCGCAGGCCCAGATAAAATACCACTGGAGCTATATAAAATTCTTGGTATTATTATAACACCGCTCCTTCTAGATTTATTTATAAGTATCCAGGTCCGTGCTACCCCTCCTAGTTCTTGGAGGGAAACGAATATAGTTGTCTTTCCAAAAAAAGATAAACCGCCCGATCTAACTACATCGTACCGCCCAATCTCTCTTATAAACACTTACTCGAAGCTCTATTCTAAGATCCTAGCTAATCGTCTTGGGGGGATCGTCGAGCGTCTGGTCTCCACGTGGCAGCACGGCTTCATCCCGGGCAGGGGCACTACGGATCACATCTGCCGTGCTATTGCTCTGTTTGAGGCCGTGGGTGTCTCGGGCGGCCGGATGTCGATGATCCTCCTGGATGCAGAGAAAGCTTTTGATAGGGTCCCATTGGCATTCCTTTGGGCGGTACTCGAGCAAAACAAAATCGGTCCGTGTCTCATGAAATCCATCAAGGCTATGTATTTTACAGCAAAGGCGAGGGTTTTGGCAATGGGTCTTGAGTCAGGGTATTTTGACATATCTCGAGGGACTCGCCAGGGGTGCCCATGTTCTCCGATTCTCTTCGCCCTCTATGTAAACCCCCTAATTCTGAAACTGTTAAAAACAGAGTCTATTAAACCTGTTACAATAGGCCCATTTGATACCAAAATCCTCGCTTATGCCGATGACGTGGCTGTAATAACATCTCATCCTGCCGAGGCCTTATCGATAATTGAACAGATTACTCATGTCTTCGGCCGCTTCTCTGGATATTCTCTGAATAGAGATAAAACAATGGTTATATGCACTCACAATACCCAATTTGCTGACTCAAGAAGAGTTGACAGTGCAATATACTTAGGAGTTCGGATATCCTCAAAAATAGAGGAAATAATTAATATAAACTACGATCCTCTTCTCCAAAAGATTAAGAACGATTTAAAAAGAATAGATGGTCTGCATCTTTCAATTATTGGAAGAGGGAATTTCCGCAAAATGAATATACTACCCAGGGTCTTATATTTATTTCGCGCAATTCCGCTACTAGTAGACCATAAAATCATTAAGGCCCTGGAATCCCAGATGGTTAGATTTATCTGGGGTTATGGGAAAATAAGGAGATCAATCCGTTTCCTCTCTTTAACAACTATGAGAGGGGGCCTCTCTGTTCCGAATCTGGGATTTTAATTGTGGGCCACCATGATCCAACAGATGACCACGCTATTCTTCGTTAAAATACCTGAAGAAGAAATAGGGGATAAATGTATACCGTCAATTTACGAGCTCCTCATAGGAGATAAGGCTCATGGTTTCTTAGTAAAACAGTTGGAACCCTCCTACTACAAGAAAACCAAGTTTAAGATCATAACTAGTGCCTGGGGTATTTGGAGGAAAATAATGCGTCACCTTAATATACCTAAATATAATAAGTATATTTCTCTGTGGCACTCTACAGCTTTACCAACACATATATACGATAGTATGGCTAGAAGATGGGAATACCTGGGAGTTCTAACGATAGGGGACTTTTTGCTACCGTGTAACACTAATAGATTTCAAGCCCTGCAAGGCAAATTCTATATTCCGGATAACAATATATTTAGCATGACAAAGTGCTCCAGGACTGGGCAGAACTGGTTCTGGCTGGATTCAGTGACTTGTAACTTCTGAGAACAAAGACTTTTGGGGTGTAAATATCTGTGCTGAAACCCCTACCATTTGTATTGCTCCTGGGCAACAAGAAGAACCTCCAGGAGTGATGCCCATCCAATTCCAAGTGCAGATGAGCTTATAGATACTTTGGCGTCAGCCAAGTACCTTAGCACATTTGACTTGACAGCTGGCTACTGGCAGATCAGACTAGCTGAGGATGCAAAGCCAAAAACTGCATTTTTGACCCCCAGTGGGCACTACCAATTTGTGGTGATGCCCTTTGGTTTTAAGAATGCACCTGCCACTTTCCAAAGGTTGGTGAATACAGTTCTCACAGGTCTGGAAGCCTACAGTGCAGCTTATTGAGATGATATTGCTGTCTTTAGCTCCACCTGGGAGGATCACCTGGTCCACCTAAGGAATGTTTGGCGGGCCTCACTATCAAGGCCACCAAGTGCCAGATAGGACAGAGTCAGGTTGTGTACCTGGGCCACCTTGTAGGTGGAGGCAAGGTTCAACCACTGCATAGCAAAATCCAGACCATCATGGACTGGGTTGCTCCAACTACCCAGACTCAGGTGAGAGCCTTCTTAGGCCTGACTGGGTACTATAGGAGACTTGTCAAGGGGTATGGATCAATAGTGACACCCCTGAATGACTTAACTTCTAAGAAAGTGCCCAAAAAAGTTCACTGGACAGCTAGCTGGAGCAGGCCATGTGAACTGCTGCCATTATACAGAGTCCTGATTACTCCAAGAAGTTCATTGTCCAAACAGATGTATCTGAATTGGGGGTAGGGGCTGTACTGTCACAATTGAATGATGAAGGTCAGGATCAGCCAGTAGCTTTCATAAGCAGAAGGCTGACCCCTAGAGAGAAACGTTGGTCAGCCATTGAGAGGGAGGCCTTTGCTGTGGTTTGGGCTCTGAAGAAGTTGAGGCCATACTTGTTTGGTACTCACTTCCTTGTTCAGACAGACCATAAGCCCCTCTTATGGCTAAAACAAATGAAGGGTGAAAATCCCAAACAGCTTAGGTGGTCGATTTCCCTACAGGGGATGGACTTTACAGTGGAACATAGACCTGGGAGTAACCATGCCAATGCAGATGGACTCTCTAGGTATTTCCACTTAGAACATGAAGACTCAACTGGTCAAGGTTAGTTTAATGTCCCTGCGTTTGGGGGGGGGGTTGTGTAGGATCTGCTTCACATAGGTACCCCCACTTTTTGCTGGTGTTTCACTGTTTTTCGACCTTAGTCTGGCTGTGGCCCTGCTAATCAGGGCCCCAGCCTAGCTGCTTCCTCTCTAAAATGGTTTCCATGTACATTACGTAAATTTCTAATTGGATTCTGGAGAGCCTTATAAGCCCCTAGTATATGATATACTATGTACCATGGGCATAGGTACCTCAGAGGCCTACCAGGGGCTGAAGCACGTATTATGCCACCCCTAGCAAGCACTCCAAAATGACACTACAGGTTTGCTACTGCAGCCTGGGTAAGGTGGTGCTTGCACCCCTTGCTGTGGTATAGGCTACCTATATCACTACCATTGCACACACATAGAAAACCTATAAGTCACTTCTATGGCAGGCCTTAACAATCCGGAAGGCAGAGTGCTTGGTTTTTATGTGAGAGGGTGCCCTTGCATGAGCAGAGCCCCTCTGCACCGTTCGGAGTACCTCCTCTGATGCTGTTTGTGGTGCAGCCTGACCATATACTCTTAAGTGCATTATAGCCTCACAGTAAATGCTAACTTTGGACTGGCTGCATGGAAACATGTCGTATTTGGTGTCAAACGCTTTGGAATACTACCCCCTCACCATTTCTAGCGGCAGGGATAGCATTCCACCCTACTAGAGGGAGAGACATGTTCACACTGATCTAACCCTGTAAAGACTTTCTATAGCCCTGGCATCACAAAATGGATGCCACTGCCACAGACACGGGTCTGGCCTCCTGCTGCTGACCGAAACTCTGGCAGGGGAGGCCTGGACAATAGGTTTCCTGTCTCTGGGAGGTGTAACCACCTCCCCAGACAGGCAGATGTGTATTGGGGCTGGGCGGGAGCACTCTCTGCTGCTTCAAACTGGTTGCAGGGGCTAGCTGCCCCTGCTCCGGCGTGAAACTGGACAAAGGAAATGGGTGTAACCCCTCTGATTATGTCAAACCCCCAAACCTTGTATAAGTATGGGAAACCAGTCCTTGAGATTTTAGATTACCCTGGACGAACCTCTGCAAGATATATCCTGGACCTTCGACGTTGAGCTTTAACTAGAAGACTGAAGAAATCTCCCTTGGGGTCAAGGAGTGACTCTCCTGCTTGGCAGGCACCAAAGAAGCAACTGTCCCGGTCTGCAATTCTGAAGCGCCCGCCGGACGACCTAAGTCTCTGCATCACCACAGGTGGATTTCCAGACTTCCCTGAGGCTACCCTGAGACCATAGCAAAGCTGAGGCTCGTGGCTATCGTGGGTGACGTGGAACCGTTACCCCTGGACACCATAATCTTTTGATGATCCATCATCTTCCTGGTCTTCCTCGAAGTTGTGCTATGGGCTCCGAGTAGCCCCAGCCTTGAGCAGCTGTTGCACTTTTCTGATTTCTGGCCTCCACTCCACGAGTGACCCGTGGGCCAGTTTCCAGTGCGACAGCTTGAGGCACCTTTGCGATCACTAGCCTGTTGGCAAGTAGGTCCCCATGAAGGCAACTCTTCTTCTGATTGGGTTTTCCTGGTTGCTCCAGATGTGCCCCAACTTACTCTTGCTGGGTAGTCCCCCAGACCTTGCTGATCTGCACCAACATCCTTTTTCTATTTCCAAGTGACTTGCCGTTGCCAAGGCTTGTTGGGTCCAATCTGGTCACCGACATTGCAGCAATCGACAAACTTTGTGGGACAGCTTGAATCGAGCTCCCGGTTATTGTCGACGCCTCCTGGACCTCGTAGCTGAAGAATCAAGACACCCGTCAACTCACCTGAAGCACCCGACATCTGTGGACATTGAACTATCGTGCCCCTGGTCACTGGTAAGTGACCCAGAATCTGTCCCCTCTGCTTTCAGGTTCCTTCCATCCTCGATCCGGCCTTGGATCACTTCAGACACTTCTCCTCTTCTCGGCAGCAGCACTTCCTGAGCAGCTTCCATTGAAAACAGTGACGCGACCCAACACCATTTGACACCTATGCACCCGGCTTCCTTGGGTGAGGTAACTCGAGTACTCTGGTGCTCCCGTGGGTGTCGGCCCTAGACACCTCTAAGTCCAAAAGGGTTCGCTAGTAGTCATTCTCTAAGTGTCCTTTAACTCTAAATTTCCAACCGCGACTTTCCGAATAGAAGTTAACGGCGATTCGCTGCTGTGTTCATACTGCCCGTGTCCCCCGTGGGTCCCATGTGTCACTACCTTGGGTGGTTCCTTGTGGTCCAAGCACTTCTACAGGCTCTAGGCCTTGTGTCTAGTTCAGTCATGGTTATTATACCACTTTATTGTTATATGGTTTGGTATGCCCCTAGGGCCCAAACGTGTATTCGTGCTATTACTGTTGAATACTGACTTGTAACTTAAGTACTTTGAACTCCAGTCTCAAAAAGAGACTAGAGGGGTGTGTTTTATCTTAAATACAAATATTTTAAATATATGCCAGGTGTGGTTGTCCTTTCATTTTGTCATTCAACAGATTATAGACTGGTAAAACAAAATGTTTTACATTCCTTCAAGGCTTAGCCTGAAGGCTGCTCTCCATAGCTACCACTAGGATAGCTTTCAATAATTGTTGTCTTTAACCTATCACCATAAGGGGTTGATTGGACTGATATAAGGTGCCCACTATAACTAGTGGACAGGATATATCAGGCCAACTTCTCACACTGTGTCACTCCCCGTGTACTCCTCCAGTCACCCAGCCACTACCATGTACTAATCCAAACACTCTGCCATTACCCAAGCACTTATAAGTTCATCACGCACTCTCCTTGCGGTACTCTAATTATCCACTCAGTACCAATTTGCTCATGCAATGACCCAGTCACAAACACATTCACTGCTGCAATCCCCTATGCACTACTCATGCAGTCCTCTAACCACTTACACACTTCTCATTCGCTCCTTCAATTCCCCTGGTAGTACCCATGCAATCCAGCAATCAACCTGTCACTCCCCGTGCACTCCTCCAGTCACCCAGCCTCTACCATGTACTAATCCAAACTCTCCACCAATATCCAAGCACTTACAAATTCATCACTCACTCTCCTTGCGGTACTCTAATCATCCAGTCACTACCCCTGTAATCATGCAATGACCCAGTCACAAACACATGCACTCCTGCAATCCCCTTCGTACCACTCATGCAGTCCTCTAACCATTAACACACTTCTCATTCGCTCCTTCAATTCCCCTGGTTGTACCCATGCAGTCCAGCAATCACCGTGTCACTCCCAGTGCACTCCTCCAGTCACCTAGCCACTACCATGTACTAATCCAAACACTCCGCCAATACCCAAGCACTTATAAATTCACCACACACTCTCTTTGCCTTACTCTAAATAACCACTCAGTACCGATGTACACATGCAATGACCCAGTCACAAACACATGCACTGCTGCAATCCCCTAAGTACTACTCATGCAGTCCTCTAACCCCTTATACATTTCTCATTTGTTCCTTCAATTCCCCTGGTAGTACCCATGCCCTCCAGCAATCACCCTGTCACTCCTTGTGTACTCCTCCAGTCACCCAGCCACTGCCATGTACTAATCCAAACACTCCGCCAATACCCAAGGTGCTAATAAATTCACCATGCGATCTACTTGCGGTACTCTAATCATCCACTCAGTACCCGTGTACTCATGCAATGACCCAGTCACAAACACATGCACTGCTGAAATCCCCTGTGCACTACTCATGCAGTCCTCTAACCACTTACACACTTCTCATTCGCTTCTTCAATTCCCCTGGTATTACCCATGCAGTCCAGCAATCAACCTGTCACTTCCCTTGCACTCCTCCAGTCAAGTAGCCATTACCAAGTACTAATTCAAACACTCCGCCAATACCCAAGCACTTATCAATTCACCACACACTCTCCTTGCGGAATTCTAAACATCCACTCAGTACCCATGCAGTCATGCAATGACACAGTTAAAAAACACATGCACTGCTACAATCCCCTATGTACTACTCATGCAGTCCTCTAACCACTTACACACTTCTCATTCGTCCCTTCAATTCTCCTGGTAGTACCCATGCACTCCAGCAATCACCCTGTCACTCCCTGCGTACTCCTCCAGTCACCCAGCCACTACCATGTACTAATCCAAACCCTCCACCAATACCCAAGCACTTATAAATTCACCACGCACTCTCCTTGCGGTACTCTAATTATCCACTCAGTACCCATGTACTCATGCAATGACCCAGTCACAAACACATGCACTGCTGAAATCCCCTGTGCACTACTCATGCAGTCCTCTAACCACTTACACACTTCTCATTCACTCCTTCAATTCCCCTGGTAGTACCCATGCAGTCCAGCAATCAACCTGTTACTTCCCTTGCACTCCTCCAATCACGCAGGCATTACCAAGTACTAATCCAAACACTCTGCCAATACCTATGCACTTATAAATTCTCCACACACTCTCCTTGCAGTACTCTAATCATCAGTCACTTAAGTAATTTTTCTTTTTTTTACCAGTAGAGGTGGTTCCGTAAGAAACTTTTTTTTCTGAACAATTTTTTTTAAAAATGTAAACTTTTTAAACTTTTTGGGTGTGTTTTTTTTATAAGCTACATAAAAAAAATGAAGATCAGGAAACGATCTCTCTAAAACAAATAAAAGCACATTCTAAAAAGAAAAATTCATATTTATGTGCTTTTAGAGCAGCAGAGATAACGTCCACTCACTGCTCTCCAATACAGAGTTTGGTGTCGCACTTAATGCAACTAACTGCTGCATTTAAAAATTCTGGAAGAATGTGGGGCCTTGGAGCTGGTGGCACCTCTGCTGACGTAGATGGAGAATTGCAATCACGTTCGGCAGCAGCATTCAACTCTCTTCTCCTCTCCTCTCTTGCCAGGTGTACCGAGTGTATCGTCTCCAGATGCTTCTGCATGCTGCTAGTACCGTTCGAATACTTCTTTTCAAACCCTCTAGACAGCATTTTCTTGCAAATAATGCAAGTAACTTTTCTTGCTTTCACCTTTTTTCACCATGAGGAACGGTGAATAAAGCCCATATAATACTTACTTTTTTCTTCTTGCCCTGGTCCACCATCTGCTCTTCCTCCGCAATGGCCAAAGGATCTACTTCAGCAAGACTTAAAGCCATAGTTTAAAAAAAAAAATAAACAAACACACATACAAGGTAAAGTTATGAAGACAAATAGTAAACAGGTCTTGTCTCTGTAAAAAACAAAAAATAAGGGGAATATCAAGAGGATGGATCCTCCCTCTTCCACAATGAAATTGATTTAAACCAATCAGATTATTTTTTTCTTCTGCTGACATGAAGTTGCGTAGGGTGTGCGTACCCGTCACACACCCATCGCACACCCGCAAAATATCAAATACATGATATACACTATATTTTATAAACTTTTAATAAGTATATTAGCAAAACTGTTCACTCTAATATCATATTCAAAGTTTCAATAGTCATTTCTTCAAGTTTAAAAATACGCCGAAGTCACGACCCCGAAGCGATAACGGTGCAACCACAAAAATTCATGCGGGGAGGGGTCACGCACACTATGCGCATACATCGTGCATATAGCAAATTTACTTTCAAACAGATTATATTGAAAATAATAGTTTAAAAATACTTTTGTAAATAAATTAAGACAAACACTTAATGCAAAACTTTTATTCATAATTCATTTAAAGATATTTCATACTTTACAAATTACGCCGAAGTCGGGACCCCTGGGTGACTTCTAAAATGGCTACGCCCGCAACCATCATGTAGGGTGAGCAACTTCTGTAATAATAATAATAATTATAATTAAAAAAAATAAAAGAATTAATATAGTTTTCCTAACTATAAATTATTCTTAACTTTTTAAAAATATATTTATGTAGATATGTAGTCAATAATAAACATAGGATTGAGGCACATTACACTTAGAAATTAGCATTTAAAAAAACCTTTGAAAGTTACTGAAAAAAAACAGGTTTAAGGGACGTTATAGTTAGGAATTAGCATTTAAAAAACCTTTGAAATTCTCTGAAAAAAACATAGGTTTCAGGGATGTTATAGTTATTTGGACATTTCACTCGTACAAAACCAGAGAAATTCAGCTTTTATAGTTAGTTGGTCTAACTATAACTCGCGCCCCTGCAATGCACTGCTGATGACTTTACATTACATCACTCATTGTGAGAAGTTGGTCTGGTATATGCTGTCCACTAGTTATAGTGTGCACCTTATATCAGCCAAACAACCGCTTATGGTGATAGGTTAAAGCCGCGGGTTCCTGTTAGCTTCTATGTCGCGGTTGGAAATTTAAAGATTAGGGACACTTAGAAATGATTCAGGACCAAAACCTATAGGACTTAGGAAGTTCTAGGGCTAGCACCCATGGGAGCACCGGATTACTCGTGTTATTTCACCCAGGGAAGCCGGGTGCATAGGTGTCTTTTGGTGTCGGATCACGTTGTCGATTTCAATGGAAGCTGGCGAAGAAGTGCTGCTGCCATGAAGAGGAGAAGTGTCCAAAGCGATCCAAGCCTGGATCTAGGATGAAAGGAACCTGAAAGCTGAGGGAACAGAGTCTGGGTCACTTACCACGATAGACCAATGCCCACAGGTGTCTGGTGCTTCAGGTGAGTTGACGGGTGTCTTGACTCTTCAGCCATGAGGTCCAGGAGGTACGGATGATGACCAGGAGCTGGATTTGAGCTGTCCCACAAAGTCTGTTGAGAGCTGCGATGTTGGCGACCAGATTGAACCCAACAAGCCTTGGCAACGGCAAGTCACTTGGAATCAGAGAAAGGGTCGCACTGGAAACTGGCCCACGGGTCACTCGTGGAGTGGAGGCCAGAACTCTTCAGAGATGCTTAAGGCTGGGGCCACTCATAGCCCAAAGCACAATTTCGAGGAAGACCAGGAAGATGATGGATCAGCAAAAGATCACGGTGTCCAGTGGTCACTGTTCCACGTCACCCGCGATAGCCACGGGCCTCAGCTTTGCTGTGGACTCAGGGTAGCCTCTGGGAAGTCTGGAAATCTACCTCTGGTGATGCAAAGACTTCGGCGTCCGGCGGGAGCTTCAGCGAAGCAGACCGATCAGTTGCTTCTTTGGTGCCTGCCAAGCAGGGGAGTCACTCCTGGACCCCAAGGGAGATTTCTTCAGTGTTCTAAGCAAAGTAGTACGTCGAAGGTCCAGGATATAATTTGCAGAGTTTTGTCCAGGGTAATCTAAAATCTCAAGGACTGGGTTCCCATAATTATACAAAGTTTGGGGGTTGCACATACTCTAGGGACCCACATATGGGAGGGTTTGGATAGAGGGGTAGTTACACCCATTTCGTTTGTCCAGTTTCACACCAGAGCAGGGGCAGGTAGCCCCTGCAACCAGTTTGAACTGGACTATGCACTGGGACACCAAGTGTGCCCCCAGTGCAGGACTTCAAAGCACTATAGAGTGCTCCCGCCCAGCCCCAATACTCATCTGCCTGTCTGGGTAGGTGACTACACCTTCCTGGGACAGGAAACCTATTGTCCAGGCCTCCCCAGCTGGAGTTTTGGTCAGCAGCAGGAGGCCAGACCCGTGTCTGTGGCAGTGGAATCCATTTTGTGATGCCAGGGCTGTAGAAAGTCCTACCGGGTTAGACCAGTGTGAACAAGTCTCTCCCTCTAGAAGGGTGGAATGCTACCCCCGCCGCCAGAACTGGCAGGGGGGGTAGTATTCCAAAGCGTTTGACACCAAACACAACATGTTTCCGTGCAGCCAGTCCAAAGTTAGCATTTACTGCAAGGTTATAATGCACTTAAGAGTATATGGTCCGGCTGCACCACAAACAGCATCAGAGGAGGTACTCCGAATGGTGCAGAGGGGATCTGCTCATGCAGGGGCGCCCTCTCACATAAAACCCAAGCACTCTGCCTTCAGGATCGTTAAGGCCTGCCATAGTAGTGACTTATAGGTTTTATATGTGTGTGCAATGGTAGTGATATAGGTAGCCTATACCACTGTAAGGGGTGCAAGCACCACCTTATCCAGGCTGCAGTAGCAGACCTGTGGTGTCATTTTGGAGTGCTTCCCAGGGGTGGCATAATACATGCTTCAGCCCCTGGTAGGCCTCTGTGGTACCTATGCCCTAGGTACATAGTATACCATATGCTAGGGGCTTATAAGGCACTCCAGAATCCAGTTATAAATGTACATGGAAACCATTTTAGAGAGGAAGCAGCTAGGCTGGGGTCTTGATTAGCAGGGCCACAGCCAGACTAAGGTTGAAAAACAGTGAAACACCAGCAAAAAGTGGGGGCACCCATGTGAAGCAGATCCTACGCTCCTACAAGCTTAAACAGAGCAACCACTAACGAAACACATGCGCACTGTGACTATGCATCACCAATAGTCTGCAGCTAATGGAGAGCAGGCTGTTTTATGTACTGGGCAACAAAGCACACACACATTTGCTTCAAAGAGCATAACAAGTGTGAATCTGTCTGAGGACACTTTTTGGAGCATCAAAGAGTGTTGGGCAACCTCACAACAGGGGTGCACCCTGAATATTGACATATCAACATGTCCCAGGGACATAATATTGAGGACAGAATTTCAAAAAAATTATTGACAGGCAAATAAGTCTACATTTTCTATACCTAGTTCCACATATATGTACTTATGCAGAACATATATCTTCAAGATACTAAGACGTGTAAGAATAGTAAATCTATATTTCCTATATATACTTTACTTTCTATATTGTGTCCGATAGTCTTCTGCCTCGAAATTGTTAGTCTCGACATACAGTAGTACAATCTTCACACTGCCATTTTTATTTTTAGATTGATGAACAATATATAGACAATATATAGACAAGATGTGTATTCAGACATTTTGGGAAAGAACCAATAAGTTCATTCACTCCTGGTTCAATTCACTTACAGTATATATACCCAAATATACTTCTAGTGATTTCAGCAATTAACTGAGTCCATACATTGTTATTTGTATAACCTCCCATCAATAGGCACCACATCTCCTTTACATCCCCCGGCACATGCAGTGTTTTCATCCAAGCTACCTGTGTCTGATAATATTCTTTCCCGGATCTTTCATGGCTATGTGGACCCTACATTTTCCCATTGCCTACTTTCATCTCCTTGCCCACTTCTCTCATTCCATCTGTTCTCTTCAACAGCCCTCTCTGGAATGGGAATTTAAACCCTGTCTCTAAATCTGATTTACTTTTCGGAGGATGCAGCAACATTGGGGGTATTGCTGTGACTTTTCTACTTTATCTGCTGCATTTTCATTATGTGCGACATCACTTAACCCCTTCAGTGCCCATGACGAGCTGGACTCGTCATGGGCCGCGGTGGCGCTGTGCCCATGACGAGTCCAGCTCGTCATAGACCCCGCCCGCTAATGCAACGGCCGGCACTGGGCGGGGAAAGGGGCGGGCACTGAAGGGGTTAATTCACACGAGATGGAGGAAACCAAAGCTTGTTTCCAAGTCAAACACAACTGTTATCCCAGATGCTACATCAATGAGATGATCTCAAAAGCTAATATTTAGAGGAAAGACTTGCAAGGTCCTTCTCAATGAATAATCTGATTTTTAAGCAAATTTCAAATCAGGATTCAGGAGAGTTGAGCAGTGTTTCAATTCAGATGGCCAAAAAGAAAACATATCCTCATTGTACCTAGGGCTTGATTTTTTTTTTTTATTATCTAAATCATGGGTGGTTTGTCAAGACAAACACCTCCTTCCACTGTTATCAGGCAGACACTAAAATATTTGCTTTTTGTGTGGGCAGGAAAAGGCGAGTTGCATAAGATATTTGTGAACGTGTGTTCAAAGCAGCATGTTAGGTGCCCACATACTGAAAGATTAACTTTGATGCAGTTGATGAGCTAATGAAGAATGTATCAGTGGGTTAGAAGGTGTGTGTGGTTGTGGGGGCAGTGTAGGGGTAAAGTGCTGAGTCTCCTCCCACCAATGCTGTATGTAAGCTGTGTGCTATTTTGAGCCTAGGTAAGCTGTGCCTTTGTGGTATGCTGGTGGTTTAGGGCAGTCACATTGTACACACCACCATGACCATTTTTCCCACCTAGGAAGGGTGAATAAAATAAAAAAATCACAAGGGCACAAAAGAAGAGGACTTAGTCATCAGTCTTTATTTTCTCTGAGCAGGAACAGGTCGCCCCACATGTTTAAGGTTCCCAAAAGCCCTGAAGACAAGTATTTCTTAAACCATCATTTGCAACAAACCAACACAACACAGACTACACCCCCCTGCACATAGTGACGGGGTCCAAACAACAGCCCCTCCTGGGACCCTTTCTAGACTACTCTCTAAAGATTGACAGAAAAATTCTTACTTCCTAATACCTGCTTCTTCTACAAAAATCACCAGGACTATCCTGGAATGGGCCCACACAATATAACTCTTTCTGCACCTCCCTTGTCTCTTTCTGCCCTTCTCTTGCTGCTCTCTGCACTTCTCTTGCCTTTTTGTGTGCATTTCTTGCCTATTTCACCAATTATTTTGCCTCTTTCTCCACTTTCATTGCCTCTTTCTGTACTTATCTTGCCTCTTTCTACACATTTCTTATTCTTTCTACACCTCTGTAGTTTCTTCTGTAATTCTCTTGCCTCTTTCTGTACTTCTCTTGCCTCTTTCTGTGCTTCTCTTACTTCTTTCTGCACTTCTCTTGCCTCTATCTGCAGCTCACTTGCCTCTTTCTGCACCTCTCTTCCTTCTCTCTGCACTTCTCTTGCCTTTTTGTGTACATCTCTTGCCTGTTTATGCACTTCTTTTGCCTCTTTCTCTACCTCTCTTGCCTCTTTCTGCTCCTCACTTGCCTCTTTCTGTACCTCTCTTGCCTCTTTCTGCACCACTCTTGCCTCTTTCTGCACCTCTCTTGCTTCTTTCTGCAACTCTCTTGCTTCTCTCTGCACTTCTTGTGCCTTTTTGTGTGCATCACTTGCCTGTTTCTGCACTTCTTTTTCTTCTTTCTCCATGTCTCTTGACTCTTTCGGCACTTCTCTTGCCTCTTTCTGCACATGTCCTGTCCTTTCTGCACCTCTGTTGTTTTTTTCTGCACTTCACTTGCCTCTTTCTGTACTTCTCTTGCCTCTTTCTGCACCTCACTTACCTATTTCTGTAGTTCTGTTGCATCTTTCTGCACCTCACTCTCTTCTTTTGCACCTCTCTTGCCTCTTTCTGCACTTCTCTTGCATCTTTCTGTACTACTCTTGCCTCTTTCTGTACTCTTTTGCCTCGTTCTGCATTTCTCTTCCATCTTTCTGTGCTTCTCTTGCCTCTTGCTGTGCTTCTTTGGCCTCTTTCTGCACTTCTCTTGCTTCTTTCTGCACCTTTCTTGCCTCTTTATGCAACTCTCTTGCTTGCCTTTTTGTGTGCATCTCTTGCCTGTTTCTACACTTCTTTTGCCTCTTTCTCCATGTCTCTTGACTCTTTCTGCACTCTCTTGCCTCTTTCTGCACATGTCCTACTCTTTCTGCACCTGTTTTTTCTGTATTTCTCTTGCCGCTTTCTGTACTTCTCTTGCCTCTTTCTCCACCTCACTTACCTCTTTCTGCAGTTCTCTTGCATCTTTCTGCACCTCACTCTCTTCTTTCTGCACCTCTCTTGCCTCTTTCTGTACTTCTTTTTCAACTTTCTGCACTTTTCTTGCTTCTTTCTCCACCTCTCTTGTCTCTTTCTGCACTTCTCTTGCGTCTTTCTGCACAACTCTTGCAGCTGTCTGCACCTCTATTGCCTCTTTCTGCACTTCTCTTTCCTCTTTGTGCACCTCACTTGCCTTTTTCTGTACCTCTCTTGCCTCTTTCCGCACCTTACTTGCCTTTTTCTGCAATTCTCTTCGCTCTTTCTGCACCTCTCTTGCCAGTTTCTGTAAGGCTCTTTCTCTTTCTGCAGTTCTCTTGCCTCTTTTTGTATCTGTTGCTTCTTTCCGAACTTCTTTTGCTCCTTTGTGCATCCCTCTTGCCTGTTTTTGCACCTCACTTGCCTCTTTATGCACCTCACTTGCTTCTTTCTGCACCCCTCTTCCGTCTTTCTGTACCCCACTTCCCTCTTTCTGTACCTCTCTTGCCTCTTTCTGCACCCCTGTTCCCTCTTTCTTCAACTCTCCTGCCTGTTTCTGCACCTGTGTTGCCTCTTTCTGCACGTATCTTGCATGTTTCTGTACCCTTCTTCCCTCTTTGTGTACATCCCTTCCCTCTTTCTGAACCCCCTGCCTCTTTCTGCACCTCTGTTCCTTCTTTCTGCACTTCTTTGTTTCTTTCTGCACCTCTCTTGCTTCTTTCTGCATCCCTCTTGCCTTTCTCCACCCCTCTTCCCTCTTTCTGCATCTCTGTTCCTTCTTTCTGCACTTCTCTTGTCTCTTTCTACACCCCTCTTCACTCTTTCTGCACCCCTGTTGCTTCTTTCTGTACCTCTTTTGCTTCTTTCTGCATCCCTTGTGCCTCTTTCACACCCATCTTCCCCCTAACTGCACCACTCTTCCCTCTTTCTGCTCTCCTCTTGCCTCGTTTTGCACCTCTCATACTTCTTTCTGCACCCCCCTTGCCACTTTCTCCACCCATGTTCTACCTTTTTGTTTACCTGTTGCTTCTTTCTGCACTTCTCTTGCCTCTTTCTCCATCTCTCTTTCTGCACCTCTGTTTCTTCTTTCTGCACTTCTCTTGCTTCTTTCTGCACCAGGTTTGCTTCTTTCTGTACCCCTTGTGCCTCCTTCTGCATCCATCTTTCCTCTTTCTGCACCCCTCTTGCCTCTTTCTGTACCTCTGTTCCTTCTTTCTGCACTTCTTTTGTTTCTTTCTGCACATCTCTTGATTCTTTCTGCAACCTTCTTTCCCCTTGTGGCATCTCTGTTACTTCTTTCTGAATTTCTCTTGCCTTTTTCTGAACTCATCTTGCCTCTTTCTCCACCTCAGTTGCTTCTTTCTGTACTGCTTTTGTTTCTATATGCACCCCTCTTGCTACTTTCTGCACCTCTGTTGCTTCTTTCTGTACTTCTCCTGCTTCTTTCTGCACCCCCTTGCCTCTTTCTACACCCTTCTTCCCTCTTTGTGCACCTCTCTTTCTTCTTTGTGCACCTCTCTTGCCAGTTTCTGTAGTTCTCTTGCCTCTTTCTGCACCTCATTTGCTTCTTTCTGCATGTCTGTTGCCTCTTTCTGCACTGCTCTTGCTTCTTTCTACACCTCTCTTGCAAATGTCTATACCTCTCCTGCCTCATTACCTCTTTCTGCACCTCTTTTGCCTGTTTCTGCAACTCTGTTGCCTCTTTCTGCAGTTCTCTTGCATTTTTCTGTACCTTTGTTGCTTCTTTCTGCACTTCCCTTGCCTCTTTATGAACCCCTCTTGCCTCTTTCTGCACCTTTGTTCGTTCTTTCTGCATCTCTCTTGCTTTTTTCTACACCCATCTTTCTTCTTTATGCACCTCTGTTGCTTCTTTCTGCACTTCTCTTGCTTATTCTTTTTTGTATACAAAATTTACAGAGTATGCTGTTTGAAACACAGGTATTCAAGTATTTGTATGTTTATTTTTATGTAACATGTCACTAGGTAAACGCAGAGACACATGCATGCATACATTCAAAAACGTGGTCAGGCTTACAACAGTGATATGGTTAGGATTGCTGTTTTACATTTGGTAGGCCTAACATTCTGAGCAGTCGGTGAATAGTGAACATTCAAGAGAAAAGTGAGCTTTATTACATCTTGAGAGAAGGATTAGTGATTAGGCTACTTTGTATGAGTCTGTGGTAAGGTACAGTCGAAGTAGGCCTCTTTCTGCACTTCTCTTGCTACTTTCTCCACCTTTCTTCCTCTTTCTGTACATGTTCTACCTATGTAGGCAAAGGTAGACATTAGCATTTAAAAAACCTTAGAGATTCCCAGAAAAAAAACATAGGTTTCAGGGCTTTAATAGTTAGACATTAGCATTTAAAATCCTTAGAAATTCAGTGAAAAAAACCATAGGTTTTAGGGACGTTATAGTTAGAAATTATCATTCAAAAAAACCTTGGGAATTCACTGAAAAAACCACAGGTTTCAGGGACGTTATGATTAGTTGGGCATTTTACTCTTACAAAACCAGAGAAATTCGACCGGTATAGTTAGTTTAGCTAACTATAACTCGCAGCCCCGGAATGCACTGCTGATGACGTCACATATTACATCATTCATGACATGGTCAGTGACATCACTGATGACATCACTGATGACATCTCAAATGACACCACTGATTATATCACTGATGACATCATCCACTTAATATCTGATGCACCTCCTCACACCATAATATAACGTTTCATACGCCCACTCTAAAATACAGACTACCACTCTCGAAACCATAGACACACAAATACCAGTTACTACATATCCCCTCACTGATTCATAGGTCTTCACACACATCTACTCACTCACCCATACAGTCACTCATACAGGCAGTCACTCATAAATACAGCCATATATATATTAACTACTGGAGGTCGCCAGTAGGTAGTTATAGTTAGGACCTATTTTTCATAGGAAATCCGCAACATTCTGGTCTGGCGCCGGTTGATTAATCTTCGCAAAATTTTCCAAACTTTTGGCCAGCTCCGGTCCGCTCCTATCCTGAAAGTTTCGTGGTGATTCATCAAGAGGGGGCTGAGAAAAAAGGGGGGTCCCAAAACACGTTTTCCCCATGCATTTTCCCATGGGACCTGTTGACGCAGCTACAGCCCGAACTGCTGAACGGAATTACACCAAATTTGGCAAAGAGGTAGTCCTCAGTTCAGACTCATGCCTTTTGCATAAATGGTGTAAATCCGTTCAGTAGTTCCTGAGAAAATTAGAGGAAAAAGATAGATATATCTATGGCCTCGGAGGATCCGCGTACCCTATGCGCACCCTAAGCGCACCCTCTGCAAATCGAGCGCGCACCCTTCCGATCACGTGCTGAATGCTAATTGGCTGTCAAATGTCTGTCTACATTCGAAACCAGGAACTGTTGGCAGCCATTCTGTGCCTCGGTAGAAGCAAGGTTGATTATGCAAGGGAAATAAGTGTGTGAAAGATGTAAAGGGGGCAGGGTAGAAATATTTTGACCCTCTAGTGTTGCTTAGGGGGTCCCAGAAGGACCCCCTTGGGGCCCCCCAGGGCCAGCTCCTACAGTGTCCTGGGGTGCCCACCCCAGGACACTGTTGTTTGCTATGAGAGGGTGTGAGTCTCCCGCCCTCCTATAGCAAAATTTGTTTGGATTTTGAAAGAAAGAGCTGGGAAACCTGCTCTCTCTTTAAAAATCCAAACGATATTGCTTTTCCACATGGGGAGCTGCATGTTAGCAGCTCCCCATCTGGAAAAGCAATGCCTGCTCCCGAAGGACGCGGGGAGCCGGCTGGGACCGTGGGGGCGTTGGGGCTCCCCCACGGTCCCCAACATTTTTTAATAAACCCCAGGGAATGGGGTCCCCGGGGATAATAAAAATTAGTGATAGTGGCTATTTTTTTCTTTACGGTAAAATTAGGAGTCGCGCATCCTAACGCGCATCCTAACGCACATCCTAACTCGCATCCTAATGGTTGTCTCATGTTGGGTGCGTGGTTCCTAACGCGTTTGGTGTGTGGATCCAAGGAAAAAAAAATGAAAATCTTAACGCATACCATACGCGGATGCTTTTGCACAGCATAGGGTGCGCGAATCCCCAAAAAATGGAAAGAAAATAATAATAATGTATTGAAAATGTAGTTTAAAAAATATTTTAAAAAATTCAAAAAAATATATATATTTTTTTTACAATTTAAAAAAAAAACATTAAAAACAAATAATATTTTAAATTTTTAAAAGAATTAATTGAAAAAATAAGTTAAAAAATGGTGATAAAAAAGTATTTAAAAAAAACATAATTAAAGGAATTGACACACTGAAATAGAAAAATTTAGAAATCCAATGAAAATCATTAAACATCATAGCTTTAGAGATAAGTTATAGATAGGAATGTTATAGTTAGGAATTGGCATTTAGAAACCTTAGAAATTCACTGAAAAAAACATAGTTTTCAGTGGCTTTATAGTGAGCTGGACATTTCCCTCGTACAAAACCCTAGAAATTCCCCCATTATAGTTAGTTCACAATGCACTGCTGATGATGTCACATATTACATCACTCATGACATGGTCAGTGACATCACTGATGACATCACTGATGACATCTCAAATTACATCAGTGATGTAATTTGAGATGTCATCAGTGATGTCATGAGTGATGTCACTGACCATGTCATGAGTGATGTAATATGTGACATCATCAGCAGTGCATTGTGGGGGCGTGAGTTATAGTTAGCTGAACTAACTATAACGGGGGAATTTCTAGGGTTTTGTATGAGGGAAATGTCCAGCTAACTATAACGTCCCTGAAACCTATGGTTTTTTCAGTGAATTTCTAAGGTTTTTTAAATGCCAATTCCTAACTATAACGTGCATGAAACCTATGTATATATATTTAATGTAAGAGCATATGAGTTACTAAGGACACGTTGCTAAGGTCTGCATGGTAATGGCATGTGTGGTTCTGTCATACATCCGGAAAATACAGCACATGCTTTCCAACTATTTTGGAAACATAAAATGCAGGAAGTATGCTCCTAGCAAAACTATAGAGGAAAAAGAAAATCAGAATGGCAAATTATTTCTAAATGTAAATCTAAATCTGATATTTGCAAAGCGCAAACATTCACCCCTAAGGTTCTCAGGGTGCTGGGGGCCATTGGGGAGATTAAGTGAACTATTGTACAGGGTCACATGGTGCTGAGTTGAGCTGCTGGAGGTGCCAGGGATCAAACTGTAAGCCATGCCTCAGCTAGCCATTATTGCCACTGAGCCACTGCGCTCTGGTTCTAGGTTTTGTTTTAAGCTCAGTTAAAAATTGCATTGTTCTGCTAGGTCTATAGTGATAGATACAAATCAGGAAACAGGAGATATGAATTATCCAACAGAAAAATGCTAATTCCTGACCTCTCACAATTTGTGTACCATCATTTTTAATTTTATTGGGTCATAGACATCACTGTTTATTTTATGATAAAAAGTTATATATATTTGAACAGGCATGCAGACAATTCATTTCATAAGGGAAAATTGGAACTCGGTTTGGAATATATTATAATGAACATTTCTTTAAGTAACAGAGATGTCATGTGTGTGTATGTAATTTAGGTTTAAAGATATGTTATCAAATGTGTTATAGGAAGCTTGTCATACTCATAAAGCAATAAAATGCCAGATACAATTGATATGTCAGGATACGTATTGCACTGTTGAACTGCCAATTCATACATTTTTGGAAATACATTTCTGTACTGCAAATTGTTTCTTTGACATCTCAAGGAACAGAAAATTATAGTGTTAAGATTGCTCTATTTTGTAAAGACATCTCCAATTTCACCAAACAGTTCAGGTAAAAATTAGCTAAAAGTGACCCCACGTTTTAAACACCTATATTTGAAAACTGATATTTTGGTTTATGAAAGGCACAATTTAGCCCATTTAAACTTTCATAAAGTGGTGTGCAGAAATTGCATTCTTTTATAATGAAAAACAGTCATTTGACAAGATGAGATACAGGACAATTATGTACGATTATAAATGTTTTGTACATCAGAACGTAATTGGTAAAAGTAAAGACTGTCAAATGCCTTGAGCCATAATTATTATTTACAAATACTGGTTGTGTGTCTACATTTTAGATCATTAACTTCAAAGGTGAGATATTTTTCCAAATGATATTTAGGGTACTGGTTGTATCAGTGCTAAGAAGCAGCCTCCAGTTCTTGATTTTCCCAAAGTGGGCATCTTTGCCCAGCATGCTGTTTACAATATGAGTGGACTATCTGGCAGGTACCAGGTGAACAGTTAAGCCATGTATGAGGTCTGGCTTCCATTACAGATGATGTTATAGCAGTCACAAGGCTGTATCTTTTATGTACCGGGAACCAGTATAATTTCTTAAGCTCATTTGATCTTGAGGAAGACTTCTTTATGCTCAGAATTAATCTGGCAGACAAATTTTATAATATCTGCACTCTGTGTACCAGATATTTTGGTCTCCCAACAAGAGTTAAAAGAGCCTATCGTAGAGAGTAGAGAACAGATCTTTTCTTGCAGAATTTGGGATCAAAGGGGAAATGTTCTTAGCTATACTGAGCAGGCAAAAGCCTGTCAAATGTAAATTTTTGATCAGATTAAAGAGTGATAGATTGGAGTCCACATGACTCCACGGTTATGTGCTTGGGGTGCCAGGAGGCAGCTTCACCCAGGTCTTCCATCCACCAATCTGTAGACAAATGTGCTTAGTTCCACAGCTCATAGTTTCCATCTGACTGCCATTTAGCAGCACCAGTGAACTGGTATTCAAACAGTCAGAGATTCTTTGAATGCAGTTTTTCAAGTAAAATTTACTTTCATCTGGGCTATTGTTCAGTCTGATAATCAGCTGGATATAGTCAGCATAATTTTGGAATTAAATTTCAGAGGACTCTGTCAAGCAGGCCAAATGAGCCATGAACAAGTTGAAAAGCGGAGACCTCAAAACTGAGTTTGCCTAGATACACTTTGGTGCCGATTAGGATCCTGGAAAAAATTTCCCCGTACGACTCGTATCCGGTCTTTTTACCGTACGAATCGTACAAGTGCCGTACAAACTGCCAAGTACGATTCGCATGGGAAAAACTCCATACGAATCGCATTGGGAATAATTCCCCCACACGTCCTCGGGTCGGAAAAAGTGTCCGACACGTCCCCGGACGATTTACCGTACAAATGTGAAAAGTGAAGTCCGACCGCGCAAGTACGATCCATCCCGTGCGTCCGATGTCACAACCGTATGGAAAAAACACCGTCCGCACCGAACTCCCATAGCAACCATGGAGACATGTGCCCACATATGCGCCGAACACCCCCCCAGCCCCCGTATGTACGTGCCGAACCCCCCGTGTATGTACACCCGTGTACGCACGAGTCGTACCCCCACCCGTGTATGTACACCTGTGTACGTACGAGTCGTACCCCCACCCGTGTATGTACACCTGTGTACGTACGAGTCGAACCCCCACCCGTGTATGTACACCCGTGTACGTACGAGTCGTACCCCCCGTGTATGTACACCCGTGTAAGTATGAGTCGTACCCCCACCCGTGTATGTACACCCGTGTACGTACGAGTCGTACCCCCACCCGTGTATGTATGGTGCGTACCCCCAGCGCATAGCGCTGGGGGTACGCACCGTACATACACGGGGGTACGACTGGTACGTACACGGGCGTACATACACGGGTGGGGGTACAGGTGGGGGTACGACTCGTACGTACACGGGTGTACATACACGGGTGGGGTATGACTCGTACGTACATGGGTGTACATACACGGGTAGGGGTAGGGTGGGGATACGACTCGTACGTACACGGGTGTACATACATGGGTGGGGTACGACTTGTACGTACACGGGTGTACATACACGGGTGGGGGTACGGGTGGGGGTACGACTCGTACGTACACTGGTATACATACACGGGTGGGGGTACGGGTGGGGGTACGACTCGTCTGTAAACGGGTGTACATACATGGGTGGGGTACGACTCGTACGTACACGGGTGTACATACACGGGTGGGGGTATGACTTGTACGTACACGGGTGTACATACACGGGTGGGGGTACGGGTGGGGGTACGACTCGTACGTACACGGGTGTACATACATGGGTGGGGTACAACTCGTACGTACACGGGTGTACATACACGGGTGGGGGTACGGGTGGGGGTACGACTTGTACGTGCACTGGTGTACATACACGGGTGGGGGTACGACTCGTACGTACACGGGTGTACATACACGGGTGGGGGTTCGACTCGTACGTACATGGGTGTACATACACGGGTGGGGGTTCGACTCGGACGTACACGGGTGTACATACACGGGTGGGGGTTCGACTCGTACGTACACGGGTGTACATACACGGGGGGTTCGGCGCGTACTCACGGGGGCTGGGGGGGTACGGCACGTACCGGTCCCCCTAGTCTGGTCGTTTCATGGCGTACTTCGCTTTTCCGGCACTTTTTGGGTGCCGTAAAAATATTACCGTCCGGACTGCTGTCGGTTCGATTCATACTTCCTGGTTCGTGAAACGCTGCCTGAAAGCGTCCCGACGTCACGTCGGAGCATTCCCGGATCACATTCGTATGTATATTTTCGTCGGTCGGTGTTTTGTACGACTCGTACGGAAATGGTGTTTCCGTGCGAATCGTACTTCCATGTTTGTAATGTTTTTGTCCCGGGTACGAGTCGGATGGAGAAAACGCACCGACCGACAGTTCGTACCCGGTTTTTCCAGGATCCTAATCGGCACCTTTGTGTCTGGCCTTGTAAGAAAGTGGAACATCAGGCCAGTACTGTCCCAGAGATATTGGCTGCCTCATTCCTTCATAGTATAATGGATGGGTTAGGGTAACAAAGGCCACTGACAGACCAAATAGTATCATGGATCCCCTTCATTTTTTGGCCATGGTAGTTCTGCTATATTCAGTAACTTTGGCCAGTAAATAAAACGAATTTCGTAGCGCGCCCTGCATCGCAAATTGCGATGCACCGCGCGCTACGAAATTTGTTTTATTTATTTAATTGTTTACTTACCTTCAATTATCCATAGTCCGGTTTTTAGTACCCCCCACCCTGCCCCTCCCTCGCCCCGCCTTTCCGCCCCACGGAACACCCTCCACGGGCCGCAGCTGGGTGGGGGTCTCCCCTCACAATTATTACCTACTGGATGGCAACCGCTGGTGGGGGCTGGAGGAGCCCCAGTACATTATCAGAGGGGAGGTGCTGTGAAGGTGATTAGTGCACAAAAACGGGGAAAGATTGAGACACCCCTACCTCACTGTCTGGCCACATAGGACTATAGACGCTTGGTTACTGGAAGGTGAAGCCACCGGGCTCGACGAGGCTGGCCCTGGGGGTACATAACAACTGGTGAGAGGTCTGCAGGGAGACATTCAGATGCGAGAGGGCTGGGGTTCCCAGGCCTGAAGTATACCTGAAGCATTGGGAGCAGAGGATACCGCGGACAGCAGGCTGAGGCAAAAGAGCTCATCCTAATAAAATAATAAACTATGCGCAGCCCCTCCCTCATGGTCCTAACCAACGAGACTCATGGGGAGAAAATAATGTTGTGGAGGCTCAGGGGAAGGAACAACAGGACTCCTCTCTGAATGATATCCTGGTGGCCGTGCAAACTGCCAGAGATGAGATGGTGACCAGGATTGATGCAGTGGCGATTGATGTCAATCTCCTCTGATGTGACCTGTGTTAGGTCTCTGATAGGGTCACCACAACAGAACTACATGTGGATGTACTACGGACGGAGGTCAATTCTCTGCGACAGATGGGTATTGAGCTTCAAAGGAAGACAATTAAACTGGATGAACATGCCAAAGATCAGGAAGGGTGCTCATTGAGGAATAACTTAAGATTTGTGGGCTGTCTGGAGCGAGCGCAGGTACCCTCCATAGAGCTGCTCTTGGAGGAATTGATCACAAAAGTTTTGGCACCAGGCAGACCATCAAAGTTCTTCAATATTGAGAGGGCACACAGGGCGGTGGTCCCTCCCCCATGTCCTGGAGCTGCGCCGAGAGTCGTCATTGCCCGTTTTTTTTATTACTGAGACTGGGATGTGATCCTGCAGTCCACCAGTGCTAAGACTGATCTACATTACGAGGGGCACCATATTGTGATTTTCCCTGACTACACGCAAAGGCTGCAGAATCAATGAAGCACCTTCTTGGCATTAAAGAAACATATGAGAGAAGCTGGATTAAATACAGCCTCCTCTATCCAGCCAGGGTCCGGATTGAGCACAAGGGCAGCGCTCCGTTTTTTGGGTCAGCGGAGGAGGCCTCAGACTGGATGGATACCACAGGGGATTGTGAAGCCCGGCGGAAGTCACAATCTAATCCAAAGACATTCATGGACCCAACGGACCCGCCAGTGAGACGGCGTTGATTATCCGAAGGAAAGCTACAACAGGACACAAGTGATGCAAGGATGGTACCTTACAGATGGTGGAGGGATCATCGGATTCTGACCTAAACTCATCGGAGGTTATTCCTGACACTAACGTATCCTGAGATCCCAGAGGTGTGGGGGAAAGTTGATTCGTGGTTCTGAGCACTCAGATAAGTGGTCATGAGAAGACTCAATACAAATGTTGACTTTTTCTTTTTGTTAATTGTTGAGGAATGATATTGTATGCATATTCCGCGTATGGGAGAGAACACGCCCCTCAGTAGCGGCTGGGACCTGCCTGGGGAGCTGGAGGCTATGCCCTCACACCCTGCCGAAAGCCCAGTCACTTGCATTGCACCTATTTAGAGGGCCCTGACCAATGATCGATTATGAAGGTTCTAACCTGGATATCAAAACTATGGATATTGTTGCAGGGCATTAATATATTGTTGAAGAATTTGGATGGGGTGGTTTAAGGCAGGAGATGGGATTGTTCACTCTCTACGATGTTGAGAGGGATAGATCTATTTCACTGCTCAGTGGGTGGGAGGGAAGGGAAGTCAATTTGTTTTGTTTGTTCTTTATGGTTTCAACTGAAGTTTAGGGGATCCATGTTCGGGTTGTATTTCTCCGCAATGTGCTCAGTCTAAACAAGTCGAGGTGGGATGGAAATGTAAAAGCAATACCAACTACATGATCTCATGGCTTTCTCCCTGATGAAGCTACTGACCTGGAATATACAGGGATGGCAATGCTCAAAAAGCGTAGAAGAGTGTACTCCTATTTACGGCAGTATAAAATTGGTTTAGCAGGCCTGCAGGAAGCACACATATGGGGGGACACGTTGCCATACATTCGGATCAGATGAAGGAGACAGCTGTATGCCACTTCATTTTCAGGGTTTGCACAGGGGTGCTTATTTGGGTGGCCCTGGGGACTCCTTTTCAGCATATGCATCATGTACTTGACCCTGAGGGACGCTATGTGATTCTGTACTGCAGACTTGACTGGCAAGAGATATATCTCATTAATGTGCATGCTCCTAACTCGGATGCCCACAACTTTTTTTATGAAGTGATGGCTGCAGCGACCCCCTACCTGGGTGGGGACATAGTTATTTTTTGGATGTCAACTGTGCGATGGATTGGGCATTGGACCGGGAATCCCCTGGGCAAATACCAAACCGGGAATGACTGAGGCCTTGGTGGAAGTTATAAGTGAGCTAGGCCTAGTGGACACGTGAAGGGTAAGGTACCCAGATAGCAGAACCTTTTCCTTTCATACTCCCATGAAAAATACGTTTAGCAGACTGGACCAATTTCTTATATCAGCGACTTTGATGCCCAGGGTTGAAGAGATAGTGTACTGCCTGATATATATTTCGGATCATTCCCCCATGCTGCTATCCTTAAGTACTGGGAGGCCCAGATCTGCAATCCCCACCTGGAGCCTTCACACTGAGGTGCTCACTGATCAACTCTATGTTAAGAAGTTAGAAGAAGAGCTCTCTAGTTATTTTACAACTAACTGGGGTTCGGCGTCCTCGAGGGGCATGAAATGGGAGGTATTAAAGGTAGTGGTCCGGAGGTCTGCCTTAGTACAACTGACGGGGTTTTACGGCAGCTCAAAAATGACATTAAGGTATTAGAAAGGAACCTAGCCGAGTTGGAAACGGTGCCTTTGACAGCCCCTAATTGCCTAGATGAGTGGCAGGAGGCACGGGAGAAGCTGCTAGTGGCACTATGTAGACTGGAAAAATTCCATTATGCCAGGCATCGACAGTGGTCACACGTGGAGGGAGATTGTTCGGGGGCTCTGCTTGCCAAACTATTTAGTAATAAGAAGCCAGTGTCCCCCATAGTACAGATGCAATCCGCAGAGGGTTGCACAGTATACAGTCAGCCAAAAATCTTGGAAACCTTGGCTGATCACTTGGCTGGGGTGTATGCAGGATGTCCTATGTTGGGTATGGAAGGACTGACAGCGTTCATGGCAGCACTGGATTTACCTCATTTAGAAAGGGAGACTAGCCTACTGCTGGACGACCTGATCTCCAGGGAGGAGGTGCAGGAGGGCATAAGGGCTCTGAAGACTGCTAGGAGTCCAGGGAGCGATGGCCTACAGGCCAAATTTTACCAAAAATGTGCACCATTCCTGGAGGTATATAATGAGGCATTTCAGAATCAAAAACTACCATCTTCTATGAACGAAGCATTGGTAGTTATGCTACCCAAGGCAGATAGAGACACACGGTTGCAGGGATCATACCTGCCCATATCCCTGCTAAAAATAGATATAAAAGTCCTTAGCGGGCTCATGGCGGCCCGACTGCAACCGCATATGCAACATCTAATTCACCCCGATCAAGCTAGATTCATTCCCAAATGCAGCACGGCCCATAATTTATGGAGATTAGTCCACATATGGCATTCCCCCTTATTACATCAGGAGGAGTGTGCCCTGGTGTTATTAGATATAGACCAACGATTTGATTCGGTCGGATGGGTATATCTTTGGGACGTTAGGCATGCAATGGGTGTGGGGCCACAATTCCTTGAAATAGGTGCAGTTACTTTACTCGGAACCCTATGCCAGAATCAGAATGGGGATGTCCTTGGGAGGTATGGGAATGTGTCAGGGCTATGGATTAATTCTGGGAAATATAAATTAATTCCAATGGGAGGACTGGCTTTGCTACTGGATGAAGGACTACCGGAGCAGGGGCTCCAATGGGTGAGGACCGCACCTAGATACTTAGGGGTCAGGTTGGCAGAGAAGGCTTATAATCCGGCGCATAATTTTGGGAAAGTAATTGAGGGATTACGCAGTTCGGTGTGCTTTTGGCAGGAACTACCTCTGTTCCTTATAGGCAGGATCACCTTAACTAAAATAATTCTCCTACACAGGTGTCTATGTGCGATGCAGCATTCTTTCTTCAAGATCCACTGGCACTTTTTTGTAATGATGGACAGGCTCCTGACAGACTTATTATGGGGAAGTAGACGCAAAAGGGTCAACCTGGCCACTCTTAACTGGCATAACGGGGAGTGGAAGTTCCATGTTTGGAATCCTATTATATGGCTTCATAGCTACAGCATACTGTACATTGGTTGGACGACGATGACACTTTTGGGACAGGGCACTACCTTAGCTGCTAATGTTGGGAGCACAGGTACCTCAGACAAGCCCATATATTATCCGACATGTAGCGGAAGTATGGGAACTTGTGGTTCGGAGGGTGCTACGAAAAGCTCCCTACACCCCAAACATGTCCCTGTGGATAGTTCGGCCCTTTCATAAAATGTCTGCATCGATGTCTGTCTGTAAATGCGAGGAAGGGGGTTGCTTAACCATGGGGAACTTATATGATAATAAACAGTACATTACCCGGAAGCAGGAGACAGTCACCTTTGAGCTAGGCCCAGGGCAGTTTCTACAGTACGATGGAATAGCTCAGGCAGCTAGGGAACTGTGGCCCATGTTCTCTTAGAAACCCCCTATCTCTAATGGGTTACAGACTATGATAGTTATGGCCAAGGGGCAAAGACTGATGTTGCACTTGTATCGGCCAATTCAGGAAGACAGAGTGGTCCAGGCATTCCTTGTCCAGGCAAGATGGGAGATGTTGACGGGGGACCATATAACAGTTAGGCACTGGACCTAAAATACACAAAGGGGTTAAAAAAGTGAGCTCAAACACACGTTTAAAATTAATACAATTTAATTTTGTACACCAGTCCTACCATACTCCCAAGATATTAAACAGGATTTACCCGGAACAGTCAGGGCAATGCCCCAGATGTGGGGAGGTGGATGCTACCTTTCTTCATATGGTCTGGTCCTGCTTAGAGTTGCAACCGCACTGGACTAATGTTTTGACTGCGCTACAGGAGACAACGGGGTGGGTGGTATTGAGGGAGATCCATGTGGTGTTTCACCGACTGCTGCCCCGACCTAACAATAAGAATCTCAGCAGAAAATATGTTCTCTTGGGGTTGGTGTTGGCGAAATGCTGGATAGTTATCTTGTGGATGAGCCACAGACCGCCTCGAAGGACGCCATGGCTTCGAGACATGAGTGAGTGGACGACAGCTGAGGTGGCTCAAATGCAGAAGACCAGACGTGATGAAAAGCTGGAGGATGATTTACAGGCATGGAGGGTAATGATGAGGGAGTTGCATAGTGAGAAGACATGTACTGTACCCTGGACTGAGGACACAGAGAATGAACAGGCGGGGAGCAGGCCAGATGGCGATTAGGAGGAGCGGGAGGGCACTCCCCACAGGAATATTAGACATCATACTGATATGGACAAGAGGTAGAGAGATTGTTTTAAAATAAAGGGGCGCACAATCAGACATGGATGGGAGGTATGTTTAGTTAAGGGAGGGGTGAAAGTTTGGTTTATGTACCGTAGGATTGAATTTGGACATTTTAGAGACATGGACCAAGGAACGATGCCTCACGGGTACAGGAGATGGAAGGAGGAAATTAACAATGAGGATATATGGATCTAAATGACTAGTATAATGTATATGGATAGTCTGTATATACCCCATTCCTCGTCATGGGCCTGAGTAGCTGATGATCCTTAATGTATAATTCTGAGAATGTCCAGACCATATTTGTTCTGTCAATAAAGATATATATGGTGGTCAGGGTTACTCTGTCACAAATGTGAAGGATATCCTGTCCACCAAATAACACTTCCCTTATGTCATATGGTACTAGTTATACTGTGGGCGGGAAATTCGTCTCGTTTGTGACAGAGTATCCCATCCGCCAAGATTGTAATCTGGCCCTAAGTCATAGATCTTCTTATGAAAGAAATCAGATCAGTTGTTACAAAGCATTTGAGACTGCTAAAGTAAATCACTATCTGCTTCTGGAGAGGTAATATTCTTGTACTCTTGTACAATTTAATTACTTTCCCTGCAGGATCTTTGGATCCCTATTTCGGCTTCTGGAAAAACATTGCCTTGGACTTTTTATTAGCTTTGTGGAAGGAATGGAGAAGGGCTCATTATTTATTTTGCAGCCAATATTCCTTCAACCATCTCTTTTCCATTTCTTTTTTTTTGCATTCTCTTTTTAGCCTATTATCTCTTCACTGAACCGAGCAGCAGTGGGTTTGCTGGGCCTAAACATTTTAAGAGAGATTGCTTGGTCTAGTGAGGTGGAAAACCATGTTGCTAATATTATCCAGTTAGAATTCGGGAAAGTGGTGTCATCTTCTGTGAGGGTAGGACAAGACAATTTTTCCAATGCCTCAGGGACCATCTGTTTTCAAGGTCTGCTCAAGGTAAAGGAATTTGAGTTAGAAGTTTAAAAGATTTGCTGACTAATATAAAGAAGGAAAAAGATCAGGCAGCCATTAATTGATTTCGGGGCATTTTTGAATGGACACAAATGTGAGAGAGCTCAGAATGGCTCTTACAGTATGACCTGCCTCAAAGGTAGGTTCCTTAATAAAGTTTTTTAATTTAATGTTTGGCAGAGGCATTGATACTTCTTAGGATCCTTGTCCTCATTGTTTCCTAGATGAACATAAAAGTCATCTAACAGTAAGAACTAATTTGCATGGAGGAATCACGTGGCAACAGCTTCATAACATTTATTTGGAAAAACATTTATTGGTCCTGGGGGGTCTGTATGCCACAATACATTTATATGAAAGTTGAGGTGAAATTTTAAACGTTGATGCTAATAATTCAGTTCATTTAACTGGGGGAATATAGTAGTTAGAGGCTTCAAAATAGTCCTTAAAAATCAATACAATGCTTCTTCCAGGCTTATGTGATCAATGGAAGTATGATCTGATTGTCAGCCAGACAAGGAAGTTATGCCAGCGGGGCATGAAGCAAGTGGGCTCAAGGCTTCCAGAAAAATACATTTTCAAAAAGCTAAATTAATGTTCAAATTATGAGGTGATGAAGCATGCAAGGTATCTGTCTGTCACCTGAAAATTACCACTATCCAAGAAGGCAGCTACATTGAGAGCTATAGTTGTAAATGCAGCGGCACTAATCCAACAACAGTGGAGCAATGCAGAAAGTGTGGCATGGTTACAGATGCAGGACCAAGGTAAAGCAGTCATGGTGCTTGCAGTCTACAATGGTAGCAGGAGTCATAGGACCTGATATGGCTGCAATCATTGGGGGCACTGACACTGCTGACCTTGAATACTTAACCAGATAAGTTTTAGAAAATGCAAACGTGTGCATCGAATATGTTCATGTCTCTTCACTTTACTGATAACCTTCAACATTTCTTATTTTTTTGAAAATGTGGTATATTTGCATTTATAGGCGGTGCTACATCCATAGTTTACCATTGCCTTATAATCCTGCTGACAATCATACACAAGAACTCAAATCTATCCCCCCCTCACAAAACTGGCCAATCACATATCCACTTTTCGTTAACACCATAATTACTCTGAAAACCATTTTTAATCCAGTTCCACAACGATATTGCAAGGATACAAAGATTTTATTTTGTAATATTTTAAAAAGGCATTACAGTATGTATATATCCACATTTATAATAATCATCAGTATTGGGGTGTCCTCCCATTGATTTCGGAGGCTTTTAAGGACAAGGACCAGCGGACTCTTGATCATTATATAGGGGTG
This sequence comes from Triturus cristatus, assembly GCF_964204655.1. NCBI lineage: Eukaryota > Metazoa > Chordata > Amphibia > Caudata > Salamandridae > Triturus > Triturus cristatus. Next base: position 849,467,548 of record NC_140588.1, on the reverse strand, counting down.
TCGGAGGGACTCTTCTTGGGATTCTTTATTACGGGTGAGTGGAAGTAGGTTTATGCGGGTGACAAGAATATGTGTTTTAAATTGGATAAATACAAGCAACTGGAATGGGTGAGATACACCTTAATGTGCTCTATCCATACTTAGTAAGCACATTTCTTGACATGAAGGATTAGTGTGAGTATAAAATCTGTGTACTCTGGTATCACTTCAGGAGGGGATGCAATGATTATTTATTGATGGTAGACGGATATACACATGTATGTATATCGCTACAGTGTAATGGTGAGCCTGTATATATTGAACATGAGAATTACAATTTACACATTATTGTTTCTTTACAGTTTCAGAGTTGTGTACATATAGGATAATTGTGTTGTTAGTCTTGAGGAAGGAGGTAACTAACGAGTGATTCACTGAAACATGTCTAAGTGATTTGGAATACTCAATTTGTTTGCACTGTGGACTTGGCAGATGGTGATCTGGATACCACACTATGGGGTATGTGTATAAGGAAGTGGTGGAGTGAGGCTTTAGCCGTCATGGCTTAACGTCTCACTCTACCACTTCAGAAACGCAAGGCTGCACCGTATTTACAAGGATATGGTGCAGCCTTGCGTTTCCCCCTGCACCGGCGCTACACTTAGCAGTGTAGTGCCATGAAGGCACCCTTGCACCATTGTGCAAGGATGTCTGCATGCAGGGGAGGATTGTTTATGTGTAGGAAGGTGTCCCTTCCGGCACATAAACAATCCTGAAAGGCCACTTTGTCACTTTCATGTGTGCTGCTTCATGCAGCACACAAGAAAGTCACAAAATGGCATTATTTTACAGATTGTTTATGCACAGGAAGGGGAACCTTCCTGTACAGAAACAATCAATGACAGCTTGCTTTTTACAAGTGTGTCTCACAAGTAGGGGTGGGCAGAATTTGCGAAATCCACTTTTGCAAATTAACGCAAAATGTTTAAAATTATCGCAAACAAGCGGAAATATCGCGAAGATGCGGAATTTTTTTTTCCGCATGTTCGCGAGATTTTCTGCATGGTTGCGGGTCGCCAATTTACCCATGTGGTTGCTCGAGGGCGCGGCCATCTTGTTTTGAGTTGTCTCGCGGTGCATGATCGCGAGAAGAAAGACGTGATCGCGCGACGCATGACGTCACTGCGGGCGCGAACAGTCGCGAGACAGCGCAAATGGCTAAAAACAATCCAACATCTCATGGAGAACGCGACCGGATCAAGAAAACTTGTCGGCGAGCGCAGGGATTCAGGTAAGGCGATTGCGCGCACGCGAGAACGTATTATTTTACAGCGCGAGCAAGAAACAAATTATCGCCAAGCTGCGGAAAGCAGAAATTTTGACATTTTTCGCGCTCTCCGCGGAATGCGAAAATGTCAAATTATCGCAGTTTCCGCGAACGGAACTAAATTTTTGCCCAGGCCTACTCACAAGGCAACACACATGGAAAAATCAAAAACAAGGAGAAATAATGCATTTTCCTCATTTTGCCAACTTAAGACCAGGTTTTTCCTGGTCTTAATTTTGGTGCTGCCTCCTATGTACGCTGCCCTTGTACATAGGTGGCAGCATCAAAATCAATGGGTGGTAGGGTAGAATGCCCACTGCAACACCCACTGCCCACCCCTTTCACGCTAACCATAGAGTGAAAGGGGGCCTTATTTTCTAGGTAGCTTTAAGCCACATTAAGTGACTTAACGCTGCCTTGTAAATAGGGCTAAGCCCCTATCACCGCCACAACATTGATAAAAGTGACATAGTGGTGGCGATAGGGGCTTGTACATATGCCCCTAAGTATTGTCCACCAGAGATCTAACGGATCAGTTTGTAGACATAGACAAGTGGGTCGATGTTTTGTCTCTCCCTAGTTTTGTGATAATTCTACTTTTTTTTAAATACAATAAATTGTTTTGCACCATACTGTGAAGAGAAATTCTTTTTAAAATCTGTGAAGATCTTTTTTTAACCATTTTTAAGTTATGGGAATAAAATGCCTATTGTCATGACTATTATAAATGTGGATAGATACATAGGGGCAGATTTATGTTGCACTTGCGCCACTTTTGTACCGCCGTTGCGTCACTTTTGTGACGCAGCAGCGGCGCAAATCCTGCGCCATGGTGCGGGGTATTTACAACGTGACGCATCTGGGAGATGCGTCACGTTGTAAAGCCCTGCGCCACATGTAGGCGTTCCAGGGCAGGTGGGGGCGTTCCGGCGCAGGAACGCCTCCTAAAAGTGGCTGAGTGAAATCTACAAGATTTCACTCAGTCACTTTTAGGCCCATGCTGCGTCAAAACCCTGCTCCTGCTTGAAGCAGGCGTAAGGATTGACGCAGCATTGTACAGATAGGGCCCCCCAGAACATTGCTGGAGCTGCGTCGCGCTTGCGACGCAACTCCAGCAATGCGCCACTTTTACGGCACAGATGCGTGACGCATCTGTGCCGTTTTTGCCCCATGGTGCGCCGCATTATAAATGCGGCGCATCCATGGTGGCGCAGCTGTGGCGCATAATAACTGGCGCATCCCTGCTGATATGCAGGGATGCGCCAGTTAACATAAATCTGCCCCATAGTGTAATATCTTTTTAGAAAAGTACCACATTTTGGTATCCTGGAAAAACCGGGTACGAATCATCAGACGGAGCGTTTTCTCCGTCCGACCCGTACCCGGGAAATACACCATAAAAACCTGCAAGTACAATTTGTACAGAAACACCATTTCCGTACGAATCGTACAAAACACCAACTGGCAAAAAATAACATACAAATCGGATCTGGGACACCGCAGACGTGACGTCTGGACGGAGTCAGGCAGCGTTTCACGAACCAGCAAGTACGATTCATGCCCACGTTACTCCGCACGGATAATATTTTACGGCAGCCAAAAACTGCCGGGAAATCAGGACGACGCGCAGAAGGAGCACCTGTACGCGTCGGACAACCATGGACCCCAACCTACGTGTCATCCCGGCCCTCATAGCAGTCCACCTGGTGTACAGGAACCGACGCAGACGCCGCAGAAGGTCAGAACAACACCCAGGGGCAAAGGGGGGCAGGGGCAGGAAACATAACCCCCACCAAAGTCAAAATACATACATGCCCTGTACATACCTGACCCCCAGGGCATGGTCACTTCGGGGGGCGTGGCCGTCTCCACCAAGGCCTGCATCCGCCACAACGGAAGTCAACATGGACACGAACCGGCAACACAACAATTGTGGTACGCACCGTACCCACGCATTAAGAGAATGGGCACGGGTCGTACCACGCCCACCCCTACGTCACACCAACAATGGCGGTACGGTCCGTTCCCACGTCCCAAAGGCATGGGTACGAGCCCTACCGCCATTGTTGGGGTGAGGTAGGGGTGGGCGTGGTACGACCCGTACCCATGCCTTTGGGACGTGGGTACGGGCCGTACCGCCATTGTTGGGGTGACGTAGGGGTGGGCGTGGTACGACCCGTACCCACGCTCTTAAGGCGTGGGTACTGGCCGTACCCCTACGGCACCCCAACAATGGCGGTACGGCTCGTACCCATGCCTTTGGGATGTGGGTACCAGCCGTACCGCCATTGGTGGGGTGACGTAGGGGTGTGCGTGGTACGACCCGTACCCACGCACTAAAGGCGTGGGTACGGGCCGTACCCCTACGTCACCCCAACAATGGCGGTACGGCCCATACCCATGCCTTCGGTACGTGGGTACGGGCCGTACTGCCATTGTTGGGGTGACATAGGGGTGGGCGTAGTACGACCCGTACCCATGCCTTTGATACGTGGGTACGGGCCGTACCCCTACGTCTCCCCAATAATGGTGGTACGGCGCGTACCCACGCCTGTGGGACGTGGGTACGGGCTGTACCGCCATTGTTGGGGTGACGTAGGGGTACGGCCCATACCCACGCCTCAAGAGCGTGGGTACGGGTCGTACCACGCCAGTGGACAGACACATAGGGGTGTGTGGCCATCAGCCCCAGCAGTGCCCAGACACAGGAGGGGTGGGTGCAGAGTCGTCCCAGCAGTGCCCAGACATATGAGGGGTGGGTGCAGAGTCCTCCCAGCAGTGCCCAGACACAGGAGGGGTGGGTGCAGAGTCCTCCCAGCAGTGCCCAGACATATGAGGGGTGGGTGCAGAGTCCTCCCAGCAGTGCCCAGACACAGGAGGGGTGGGTGCAGAGTCCTCCCAGCAGTGCCCAGACACAGGAGGGGTGGGTGCAGAGTCCTCCCAGCAGTGCCCAGACATATGAGGGGTGGGTGCAGAGGACTCCCAGCAGTGCCCAGACATATGAGGGGTGGGTGCCTATCACTCCCAGCAGTGCCCAGACACATGAGGGGTGGGTGCAGAGTCCTCCCAGCAGTGCCCAGACATATGAGGGGTGGGTGCCTATCACTCCCAGCAGTGCCCAGACACAGGAGGGGTGGGTGCAGAGTCCTCCCAGCAGTGCCCAGACATATGAGGGGTGGGTGCAGAGTACTCCCAGCAGTGCCCAGACACAGGAGGGGTGGGTGCAGAGTCCTCCCAGCAGTGCCCAGACACAGGAGGGGTAGATGCAGAGTCCTCCCAGCAGTGCCCAGACATATGAGGGGTGGGTGCCAATCACTCACAGCTGTGCCCAGACACAGGAGGGGCGGGTGCAGAGTCCTCCCAGCAGTGCCCAGACATATGAGGGGTGGGTGTCTATCACTCCAAGCAGTGCCCAGACACAGGAGGGGTGGGTGCTGAGTCCTCCCAGCAGTGCCCAGACATATGAGGGGTGGGTGCCTATCACTCCCAGCAGTGCCCAGACACAGGAGGGGTGGATGCAGAGCCCTCCCAGCAGTGCCCAGACACAGAAGGGGTGGGTGCAGAGTCCTCCCAGCAGTGCCCAGACACAGGAGGGGTGGGTGCAGAGTCCTCCCAGCAGTGCCCAGACACAGGAGGGATGGGTGCAGAGTCCTCGCAGCAGTGACCAGACATATTATGGGTGGGTGCCTATCACTCCCAGCACTGCCCAGACATATGAGGGGTGGTTGCCTATCACTCCCAGCAGTGCCCAGACAGAGGAGGGGTGGGTGCAGAGTCCTCCCAGCAGTGCCCAGACATATGAGGGGTGGGTGCCTATCACTCCCAGCAGTTCCCAGACACAGGAGGGGTGGGTGCAGAGTCGTCCCAGCAGTGCCCAGACATATGAGGGGTGGGTGCAGAGTCCTCCCAGCAGTGCCCAGACACAGGAGGGGTGGGTGCAGAGTCCTCCCAGCAGTGCCCAAACACAGGAGGGGTGGATGCAGAGTCCTCCCAGCAGTGCCCAGACATATGAGGGGTGGGTGCCTATCACTCCCAGCAGTGCCCAGACACAGGAGGGGTGGGTGCAGAGTCCTCCCAGCAGTGCCCAGACTTATGAGGGGTAGGTGCCTATCACTCCCAGCTGTGCCCAGACACAGGAGGGGTGGGTGCAGAGTCCTCCCAGCAGTGCCCAGACATATGAGGGGTGGATGCAGAGTCCTCCCAGCAGTGCCCAGACATATGGGGGTTGGGTGCCTATCACTCCCAGCAGTGCCCAGACACAGGAGGGGTAGGTGCAGAGGACTCCCAGCAGTGCCCAGACATATGAGGGGTGGGTGCCTATCACACCCAGCAGTGCCCAGACATATGAGGGGTGGGTGTCTATCACTCCCAGCAGTGCCCAGACACAGGAGGGGTGGGTGCAGAGTCCTCCCAGCAGTGGACAGAGACATGGTGATGTGTACACCATCCTACATGTAGCAAAACTCCATGGGTGCATGAAGCCATACACAAAGTGCGACTATATTGAGAGTGGCATGCCAACACATCACGGACAGAAGTGTCCTACTCCCATGAGGGTGGATGTCCATCCCCCACTGCATGACACACCACATGTTGGTGTGATGACATATGACACATGCTTACCCACCCCTGGCACTGGCAGCACAATACACACACTGAGAGCATGCAACAAGACTGTATATTCAGGTGCCACCCTACTAAACTAAGAGACCCAAAGGGAACACACACTGTCACGCACATTCCAGGACTGATAGGATCCCTATGGCGTACGCCTACGGCAGCACAACCATAGTGATGCGGACCCTACACACGCGTGTACGGACCGTATCCCTATGGCGTACGCCTATGACAGCACAACCATAGTGATGCGGACCCTACACACGCGTGTACGGACCGTATCCCTATGGCGTCTGTCCTTTTTTCAGGGACATGTGACCTGTTCCTCTAGTGTTCCGCAACCTGTCTGTATGATAAACATCCTTCTTCTGCACACATGTGGATGTCTGTCACTCCTGTAATGCGTCTGCCTGTTCACTTACACTGGCCCACAGCTAGTTTCATGCCATGTCATGTTGAGCTTGTGAATCCACGTTTGTAGCTGGCTCTTGGTAGGAGTGTCACCTGCCTGGCATACGTGTCCAGGATATATTGCACAGACCTGACTCTGCATGTAGCATATGTGTATTGGCTGTTTAACATGTGCTCAGTACATTGACAGTGTTGTTGTACTGTACTCACTCTCCGTTGTCACTTCCAAATTACTGCAGGGCTCCGCCTCTCCCCCGAACAATCCCAGACTTGGCTGCCCTGAGGGAACGTGACTGTATACGCCGCTACCGCTTCACCCAAAGGTTGATTCTGAACTTGACAGCATGGCTGGCACCACACCTCCAACCGCTACACAGGTATCCTACTGCACTGACACCCATGATGAAGGTGATGGCAGCCCTACATTTCTTTGCCACAGGTACGTTTCGAGAGACCATAGCTCATGTTGGTGGCATGTCCCAGACCATGTTCAGCCGTGTCCTGCATGATTTTCTAGAGGCCATGTTGGTTCACCTGGATGAGTTTATTCATTTCCCAACTCCTGAGCAGTTGACAGGTGTCAAGGGTGACTTCTATGCCCTGGGAGGGATGCCCCATGTCATTGGGTCTATTGATGGGACACATGTGCTTTGGTACCATCACAGGCACAGGAGGTAGCCTATAGAAACAGGAAACATTACCACACCATTAATGCCCTTGTGGTGTGTCTTGCTAACATGGTGATTTCCCATGTCTGTGCTCGTTTTCCATTATCAGCACACGATGTCTACATCATGAGGCGTAGCAGGGTGCCTGAAATGATGCTGCAGCTGCGCAACGAACGAGCATGTATTGTTGGTGGGTATACTCTGTTACTCCTGTATTTAGCATCATCTTTCTGTCTTACTGCTTCTCCGGACCCACTTCTCTCCATGATGTTTCCATGTAGGGGACTCTGGCTATCCCAACATGCCATGGCTGATCACGCCTCTCCGCAACCCCAGAACGGCTGCCGATCACCGGTACAACAACGCCCATGGGCAGACCAGGCGAGTGATAGAGAGGACCTTTGGCCTCCTGAAGAGCCGATTCCGGTGCCTCCACAAGACCGGCGGCGCACTCCCATATGCACCGGTGAAGGTCTGCAAAATCTTCCTTGTGTGCTGCATGCTGCACAACATGGCAGTGGAGAAAGCTGTGCCACTCATCCTGGATCCGGATGAGCAGGAACATCCACCCGTGGAGGACGAGGGGCTTGGTGACCAGGCAAGTGATGTTGAGGAGGAAGAGGACATCCGGAGTCGGCTCATATGCAACTTCTTTGCTTAGTGGTGAGTTGCAGTGTCTGAGTGTGCACGCATTGAGCCTTGAGGCAGAGGTGTGTTTGGATGTGTCACTCGAGTGATGGTGTAATAAAAGTATGTCTTTCCTGAGACACTATTTTCACCTAGCATGTCGACAACCTTATACGTGTCGAGTACATGCCCATGCATGCGGATGTGCTTCTTTTGGCTCACTTCTTGTGTGTCTCTCATCCCCAAGTATTTGCGCAGGCTGTCTGCTGGTGGCATTGTTGTGCTCCTGCTATTCCTCATGAATACAGCAACGTGTGCTGAATCAGCGTAACATGCACGGACATGTCGAAAATTCACCTTGGGGTAAGGGATGCACCACGGCTTTTTGGGTGTGCTATTTGTTTGGAATGTGTGTACACTGCTCCTGTTCATGTTTGGTTACTTAGCATACATGTAGAATCACCATGGGGCACATGACATGGAGCTGGATTCACCTGAATTGATAGTCACACTTCTTGACAGTCATCTGTAATGTGATTGTGGATTGGGCTGAAGGCATCAATGTGTGTAACACTGCCCTTGGAAACATACGGAATGCACCGGGTTGACATAGTGTGGGACATCCCCATTAGAGGCTCAATGGTGAATTGCAGCCTCTCCGTGAGCAGCATGGGGTGTTTGCCTCAAACCCGTCACTTGTGTGCCAGTTCTATGGATTTCCTGCATCTGTGGTGCAAAGGGGGGTGCCAGTGTAGGTTCCACATGTTCATCCACATGACCTGTGCATCTGTTAATATAGATGCATTTGCCTTCCGGCAAAAATGACTAATAAAGGTGTCCCTCAGCCTCCAAGGTGCCTCATCTCTGTCAATGCAGGTCTCTTGCCACTGTGCATGCGGCATGTCTGGCATAGTTGTCACAGATTGTGCATATGAGTCTATGTGTAGAGTAGCAAGATGCAAGCTGTTTGTCAGGGATTATGATATGTATTGTGCATGATGTACATGGCTGTGTAGGTATTTTGGCATCTCAGTACCCACAACGGCCACTTTGCTGCATGTGCATCCATTATCTGTGTGTGTGCCATGTTGAACCAGACACTCCTCCCTTCTCATACACCTTTTGCAGTAGTCCTTTCTGACATGCTTGTGTTAGTGTGCAACCTGTGGCATGGTTTTCAGGACATGGCGCCTGCTGCTGCAGGCCCTGCAGCAAGGGCACACAGAGTTTCTATGTTTGCCCTCACACACACGCCTCTAAGACGCACCCTCCTTCCTCCCTCCACCCATTCATTTTGGTGTAATCTGCTTGTGTGTGACACAGTTGCGGTGGGAAAGGCTGGACTGTCTGCACATGCTACGTGCACATTGCACGTGCCTCATGTCCTTGCATGTGCCACATCACACTACACCATGATGTTGAGGCCACCCACCAAGCAGTGTCCATCCAATACATCTGTTGCATGCACTCATCGCCCACACTACACCTTGGCATAATGAGTGTACAACTCCAACTGCCTACACACCGCTGGCACCCCTTCCAGGCCCTGTCACACCAACCATGTCATGTCCCTCCTACTCCCCACCGGCTCTGTACCCCAACAAGGCCATGGGAGTGGTACTCCAGGCCTCTGCATGTAGTATGGTGTCGTTGTGGGACACATGGCACAGGTATCATGTCTCAGCGTGTCAGTCTACAATGTGCCCAGGATCCCCCTCTACACCATGACATGCGCACTGCATCTCATCATCATCTGGTGTCCCATTGCCAGCCAGGTGCTCCTCACCCTCCCCAAAGACGCAGTCCTTGCCAGTTCTCATATCGAATAATGCATGGTATCCATTGGCAGATGGCTGAACATCGGCCACCTGATGCTGGACTTGTACACGACTGAGGTGTTCATCTGCGGATTGTCCCCTTACAGCTGGGTCAACTGCTTGTGTCCCACCCGCAAGGGCCCTGCACAGGCACACAGTGTCCACACACATGAGCTGATGTGCATCATGGATTGCTTGCTCACATGTGCTATGCTGATCACCAGCATCTGTACCTCAGGCTTCAGCACACTCTGCATAATACACAAGATCCACAGTTCGATCCACCTCAAGGCAAGACTGACCATCCCCCAGGTCAACTACAACATCCGTGTCTAATCCTACCCTGCACTCTAGGGAGAAGTACGTTACGACTCCCATGATACTTGTCCACATCCAGGGTGCATCTGCACAGCTCTGCTTCAACATCCTGCAACTCAGCCACATCACCGTCCAACAGAGATAGCTGCAATGGTTCACTGTCGGCTGCAGGATGACCTTCACAATACACGCCCACACTCAGGATGCAGCCCACGACCCCAACAAAGCCTTGTGGCACTGTCATCCAAGACCCCATTGTGCCATCTCCATGCATCCAACCTCGGCCTGGCCACCATTCTCCACATCCACCTAACTCCAGCATGCAGGACATTTTTCTCCTTCCTGGCTACACATACCTGGGACTCCCACCCCAGGACACTCCACATGATCCCTGACCTCTGTGCATGACTGTTGCTCTTCGAAATAAGTCTGTCCGCACAGTTGGGCAGGCACCCCCTCAGCTGGTTGGGCCCATCACGGGTGAGTATGGTGCCCCATGTCTGTATTGGATGATACATTGTGACCCATGTGTGTCCTGTGCCAGACTCAGACCCCAGGGTATGCATGGTTGGAGTTACTTCAAAACTCAGGCATGGTTTGACTTTCCACCACACACATGTTATGGAATAATGCAAAATGACGGCATCATCTCGTGATTTGTATGATTTTTATTAGTGGTGGGGTACGTGTTTGGGGGGATGTAAAGAGGTGCTCGCCGGGTGTCTGTAATCCAAAGTTCACAGGGGGAGTTGGGATCCTTGCCATTGGAAGTCATCAGAGTCCATGCCACAGTCTTTGTCAACATTGGTCAGACAGTGACCAGCAAGTCCATGTGGCAGAGAATGTCATTGGATGAGGTGCTGCTGTTGCGCCAGAGGGCCAGGTGCCAGGCCAGGTGACCTGGGAGATGGTGATGTTCCGCTGACTCTCACGGTCTTTTGCGTGGACGACCCACCTTCCTGGGGGGACCCTCAGAAGCAAGCCGTGACGATGTCTGTGATGCTCCGTCGGACGAATCCTCCTCCTCCTGATCCCTCCCTGTGGCTGGTGTTGATCTTTGCCTGATGACACAGGGAGGGTTGCCCATGTTTTCGGCAATCCGACGGAGTGAACGGCTCATGTCCGTTACCACCGCCATGAGCTCAGCCTGTCTTGCCTCCATCCGTCCTTGGTGTTGCTGTTGACTGGCATATTGCTCGGCCTGCATGTTTGTTGGACAGGCCACACGAAGGGCTTGCGCCCTCCCCGCATGACAGGGCCCAAGCCCCGGCCCCCCAGGCGCGGCCCACGAGAATCACCCGCACCCCGTCTCCCGACAGAACTCCTGCCCTCGGACCTCCCTGTAGCACGGGCCCAAGCCACCACCGGCTCCCTCGGCCGGGTCAAGCCGCCATCTTGGGCCCTCCGCCACGAGGCCGCGTGGCCTCCCCCCAACCCTAACCCTGGGCCTGGCCGGCCCCGACATCCCGGCACCACCATCCACCCAGGAGGTGAGCGGATCACTTGGCAGGTCAATGGGAGGACGAAGTGCCAAGGACTCTCCCCCGCCAGGTGACGATCGCCTCCAGCTCCCCCAGGCACCGGCTCCACCCCCCCGCTGGGTGTCTGGACACCTTCATCCCGGACCCTCCGACCCCCAAGTGCGAGGGTCCGGACATCAAAGGGCACCTGCCCTATAACTGGAGCAGCTGCGGAGCAGGAAGGCAGTTGTATCCTGGAGTCGAGAGACACCGAGAGAACTCAGCCTTGACGGACTACTGGCGCTGCCGTAGCCCTATCTTGTGATCTATCGTCCTGCCTGCTGGCGCTGCCGCGGCCTTCTGCAACATCCATCCTCGTCGGGACCTGCTGGCGCTGCCGCGGCCCGTTGTAACGACCATCTTCACCGGGACCTGCTGGCGCTGCCGCGGACCGTACATCGACCACCTTCTCTGGGACCTGCTGGCGCTGCCGCGGCCCGTGTATCGACCATCTTCACTGGGACCTGCTGGCGCTGCCGCGGCCCGTACCAGCTAGACCACCTAAGCTCGAGGATTGTGAGCTACCCACCACACCACCTCAACTACCAGACTGGTAACCAGACTGTCCCGCTACCCCCTTTTCCCATCTTGAGAGACTTGAATCGAGGGGACCCCTGAGTCCAGACCTCCTTGTACCTTTTCATCGTACCTTAAGAAGTGCTTATAAAGAACGCTAACTCATCTCCTTGTGTGGTATCTGTCTGTGGGGGGGAAGTTATTTGTCTGTACGATCGCTGGAGACGGCTCTCCCCGGAGACCTCTCCCCTTGTCCTCGGCCGACCCTCCCGGTCCGTCTAACATTGGTGGCCAGCGGCGCGATCCGAATCAACGCGTAATCGTACAGAGAGTAGCTCACCCCACGACAAAACCACGATGTCAGCTAAAGATAGCGGTTCCACTGAAAAGTTCCAAATGGATAAGTTGGAAGAGTATAACCACCGCGAACTTAAACAATTCTGCATGGAACTAGGCATTGCTACCACCGGCCTGAGTACCAAAGAGGATTTGAAGCGCGCCCTTGAGTCGTGGGCAGAAACTGGGATCACCGGATCCTCCGACCAAAACAGTGTCGCACCAGAGGGGAACGCCACGGCTCCCGAGGAAAGGGGAACGGGCCTCTCGCAGGAGGAGATCCAGGAAAGAGAAAGGACCAGATTACACGAGTTGGAAATGGCACGACTCAAGATGGACGGTGAACTAAAGTTAGCCGAGCAGAAACTAAATCTAGAGCATCTGCGGCTCCGAGAGGAGCGAGAAGAAAAACAGAGACAGAGAGAGCTTGAGGAAAAAAGAATAACACTCGAACACGAACGCAAACTGGCGGAAATAGAACTTCGGAAACAGAATAAAGAGACGGGGGTGCCTGAGCGACCGCACACCCCAGGGGCAACCGAGAAAAAAGTCCACATCCCCAAGGATGTTGTCCGAGAGTATGTCCGAGAAGACGACATACAGCAGTGGTTCAAAGCCTACGAGATCGCCATGACCTCCCACCGGATCGACCGGAGTGATTGGGGAGCTGGACTATGGGGGAGGTTCGTCAACGAAGGTCGCGATGCCCTGTTGCAGCTCCCAGATCACCAAATGTCGTCCTACGACCACATGAAGGCTGCCCTCCTCACCCGCTACGGCCTCACACCCGAGATGTACCGCCAGAGGTTCAGAGATTGCACCCGGATCCCGGGTACAACTTGGGTGGAGTACGTAAACTATTTCAGCAGAGCCTTCGAGGGGTGGATCAAGGGGAGCCATGTAACGACCTACGAACAACTCTTTAACCTCATGGTATGGGAACACCTGTCGAACAACTGCTTCGTCGAGCTCAGGCAGCACCTCCTCGACAGTAAATTGACCGACCCCCGGCAGCTCGCCGCTGAAGCTGACCGATGGGAGAGCACCCGAGTGGGCCGGAGAGGACCGCACGAGCAGAACCGAAGCAACCAAGGCCAGCACCGTCCTCGGGGAGGAGGAGGAGGCCAGGGGCGAGGGAGAGACACCCTCCCGGCAACACCCGTGGCCAGCACCCCGCCCCCGGCCGGCCGGGGAAACCCCCCGATGCGTCCAGGGTTCCGAGCCAATGTCACGTGCCACCGATGCCAGCGAGTCGGCCATTACGCCAATGACCCTAGCTGCCCGCAGAACAAAACACCCAAGCCCCGCCAGGTAGCTGCCGCCGCCCTGGGGGAAGAACGACTGTCAGAGGAACAGGAAGAGTATGAGCCGGCCCAGCAAGAGTGGGAACCGGCCGCCATGGTTCTAGCGTGCCTAGGGGGAAGAGACATAGTCCCGCGGGCTCCCCTACCCGCCAACACCAGGAAATACGGTCAGTGGGTAACCATTAATGGGCATCGGGCCGAGGCCTTACATGACACAGGCGCCAGTGTGACGGCCGTCCACTGTCACCTGGTGAAACCCGAGCAGATCCTGCCGAACATTCTCTGCCCCGTCCGCTCAGCTGACAATTCCGAAAGTCTGTGTCAAATGGCCTGCGTCCCCTTCGAATGGGGAGGGGTCTCCGGCCTGTTGAAAGTGACGGTCCGGGATGATGCCCCCGTGGACTGCCTCCTGGGGAATGACCTTGAGAGTTCCCAATGGGCCACCGTCGAGAGAAGAGAGCACCTGGGGATGCTGGGCCTCCCGGACTGGGCCTGCGTAACCACCCGGTCCAGGGCAGCCCGTGCCGTTCCCCGACCAGAAGAACCGGAATGGCCAGCACCTCCGCCCCCGGTCGCCCCAGTAGAAGACAACGATGAGGCCAACCCCCCGGAGCCAACGACCGAAGGGGACGCGCACCTCCAGGGCGTCCCCGGCCTGGCTCAGTGGCGTCAAGAAGGGGGGCCCACCCAAGAACAGTTCCGCCAGGAGCAAAAGACCTGCCCCTCCCTCGAGGGACTCCGCCAACAAGCCAGCGCCCAGAGCGCAGGGGACTCCACCGGAACTCACTGGGTCTACTGGGAGAACGACCTGCTATACAGCGAACAGAGGATCGCAGAGCTAGGGGCCGGTCGAGTACTGGTGGTACCTCTCCGCTTCAGAAACTTCCTGCTCAATCTGGCCCACGATGTCCCCCTGGCTGGACACCTGGGCCAAGACAAAACTTACAGTCGCCTAGTGACCCACTTTTTCTGGCCGAAGGTGCGGAACGACGTCCTGAACCACTGCCGGTCCTGCCCCACGTGCCAGGCCAGCGGGAAGAGTGGCCGTAAGCTGAAGGCCCCTCTACAACCCTTCCCGGTGGTCACCACCCCGTTCGAGAGGGTAGGAATAGACATTGTGGGGCCCCTGGACCCCCGCACGGCACAAGGACATAGGTTCATCCTAGTACTGGTGGATCACGCCACCCGCTACCCCGAGGCGGTGCCTCTACGAACAGTAACAGCTCCGGTGGTTGGCCGGGCCCTAATGGGGATCTTCTCCCGGGTGGGCTTCCCCCGAGAAGTCGTCAGCGACCGAGGCATGAACTTCATCTCCAAATACATGAAGTCCCTCTGGCAACAGTGCGGGGTCACCTACCGATTCACGACCGCCTATCACCCCCAAGGGAACGGACTAGTGGAGCGATTCAACCGCACTCTCAAGGGGATGATTGGGGGATTGGAAGAGCCCCTCCGTCGCCAGTGGGATGTACTACTCCCGTGCCTCCTCTTCGCCTATCGGGAAGTTCCCCAGAAGTCCCTCGGTTTTAGCCCCTTCGAACTCCTGTACGGGCACCCTGTGCGAGGGCCCCTCAGCCTAGTCAAAGAAGGTTGGGAGATGGCCCCCCTAAAGACCCCTCCAGACGTCTTCAAGTACCTCCTGGCCCAACGTAATCAGACCCGGCGCTTCAGGGAGATGGCCAAGGCGAACCTCGAGGCCAGCCAGGAAGACATGAAGAGATGGTATGATCACAATGCCTCCTCCGTCGAGTTCGAACCGGGACAACAAGTGTGGGTGATGTCCCCCACCGAACCATGTGCCTTGCAAGATAAGTGGACGGGGCCCTTCAAGGTGGTCGAGCGCAAAAGCCCCGTCACTTACCTCATCGACATGGGGACCACCCGGAACCCCCTTCGGGTCCTCCACACCAACAGACACAAACCACACTTTGTGCGCTCAGAACTCAGCCTCCTGATGGCTACAGACAGTGGGGCGGAAGAGGACTCCGAGCCTCTCCCTGATCTCCTGAAGACTCAGGAGAAAGACGGTTCCGTGGACGGGGTCCGGCTCTCCGATGCCCTCACTCCAGAGCAACGCCAGGGCTGCCGGGACCTCCTGCTGCGGTTCGCTTCACTGTTCTCCCTCACTCCCGGGGTCACCCCTTGGTGCTTGCACGACGTAGACACCGGGGACAGTCCCCCTGTCCGGCACCGGGCCTACCGCGTACCAGATCGGGTACGGGCCTGCATACAAGAGGAAGTGGCCAAAATGCTCACGGTCGGGGTCATCGAGCCCTCGGACAGTCCCTGGGCCAGTCCAGTTGTATTGGTCCCCAAAGCCGCTGCCCCCGGCACCACACCTGAACTGAGATTCTGCGTCGACTACCGGGGCTTGAACGCTGTCACCCGAACCGACGCTCATCCTATCCCCAGAGCGGATGAATTGATCGACCGACTGGGGGCCACCCGCTACCTCAGTATCTTCGACCTAACAGCGGGCTACTGGCAGATCGGTCTCACACCCCGAGCTCAAGAACGATCCGCCTTCTCTACCCCCGATGGCCACTACCACTTCAAGGTCATGCCCTTTGGCATGAAGAACGCCCCCGCTACATTTCAATGTCTTGTGAACCAGGTCTTGGCGGGGCTCGAAGAGTTCAGCGCTGCCTACCTGGACGATATCGCTGTATACAGCCGCCACTGGTCCGACCACCTCCTCCACCTCCAGGAGGTCCTACAGGCCCTCCAGCGGGCCGGCCTCACGATTAAGGCCGGCAAATGCCAAATTGGTCAAGGGTCCGTGACCTACCTGGGGCACCAGGTGGGGAGCGGGCTGGTGGCCCCACTGCAACTTAAGATTGCTGCCATCCAGTCCTGGCAGCCCCCCGTCACTCAGACCGAAGTCCGAGCCTTCTTGGGGCTCACCGGCTACTACCGGCGGTTCGTGAGGGACTACGGCAGCATTGTGGGGCCCCTCACGGGTCTCACGTCCAAGAACCAACCAAAGCGGATTAACTGGACCCCCGATTGTCAAGCGGCCTTCGAAAAGCTGAAGGCCGCCCTGTGCACCGCCCCTGTGCTCCAGGCCCCCGATTACAGTCGGGAATTCGTAGTACAGACAGACGCCTCCGACCACGGCATCGGAGCGGTTCTTTCCCAAGTGAACCCCGAGGGTCATGACCAGCCGGTGGCCTTCATCAGCCGACGTCTCCTGGGCCGAGAACAGCGCTGGAGCACCATCGAGAGGGAGGCCTTCGCAGTGGTGTGGGCCCTCAAAAAGCTCCGGCCCTATCTCTTCGGTACCCACTTCCGGGTACAAACCGACCATAGACCCCTGCAGTGGCTGATGCAGATGCGGGGGGAAAACCCCAAACTACTGCGCTGGTCCATCTCCCTGCAGGGAATGGACTTCACCGTGGAGCACCGACCGGGCCAAGACCACGCCAACGCAAATGGCCTGTCCCGCTTCTTCCGCCTCGACGAAGAGAGTCCCCAAGGAGATGGGTGACTCTCCCCGCCTTCAGCTGGGGGGGACGCATGTTGGACAGGCCACACGAAGGGCTTGCGCCCTCCCCGCATGACAGGGCCCAAGCCCCGGCCCCCCAGGCGCGGCCCACGAGAATCACCCGCACCCCGTCTCCCGACAGAACTCCTGCCCTCGGACCTCCCTGTAGCACGGGCCCAAGCCACCACCGGCTCCCTCGGCCGGGTCAAGCCGCCATCTTGGGCCCTGCGCCACGAGGCCGCGTGGCCTCCCCCCGACCCTAACCCTGGGCCTGGCCGGCCCCGACATCCCGGCACCACCATCCACCCAGGAGGTGAGCGGATCACTTGGCAGGTCAATGGGAGGACGAAGTGCCAAGGACTCTCCCCCGCCAGGTGACGATCGCCTCCAGCTCCCCCAGGCACCGGCTCCACCCCCCCGCTGGGTGTCTGGACACCTTCATCCCGGACCCTCCGACCCCCAAGTGCGAGGGTCCGGACATCAAAGGGCACCTGCCCTATAACTGGAGCAGCTGCGGAGCAGGAAGGCAGTTGTATCCTGGAGTCGAGAGACACCGAGAGAACTCAGCCTTGACGGACTACTGGCGCTGCCGTAGCCCTATCTTGTGATCTATCGTCCTGCCTGCCTGCTGGCGCTGCCGCGGCCTTCTGCAACATCCATCCTCGTCGGGACCTGCTGGCGCTGCCGCGGCCCGTTGTAACGACCATCTTCACCGGGACCTGCTGGCGCTGCCGCGGACCGTACATCGACCACCTTCTCTAGGACCTGCTGGCGCTGCCGCGGCCCGTGTATCGACCATCTTCACTGGGACCTGCTGGCGCTGCCGCGGCCCGTACCAGCTAGACCACCTAAGCTCGAGGATTGTGAGCTACCCACCACACCACCTCAACTACCAGACTGGTAACCAGACTGTCCCGCTACCCCCTTTTCCCATCTTGAGAGACTTGAATCGAGGGGACCCCTGAGTCCAGACCTCCTTGTACCTTTTCATCGTACCTTAAGAAGTGCTTATAAAGAACGCTAACTCATCTCCTTGTGTGGTATCTGTCTGTGGGGGGGAAGTTATTTGTCTGTACGATCGCTGGAGACGGCTCTCCCCGGAGACCTCTCCCCTTGTCCTCGGCCGACCCTCCCGGTCCGTCTAACATTGGTGGCCAGCGGCGCGATCCGAATCAACGCGTAATCGTACAGAGAGTAGCTCACCCCACGACAAAACCACGATGTCAGCTAAAGATAGCGGTTCCACTGAAAAGTTCCAAATGGATAAGTTGGAAGAGTATAACCACCGCGAACTTAAACAATTCTGCATGGAACTAGGCATTGCTACCACCGGCCTGAGTACCAAAGAGGATTTGAAGCGCGCCCTTGAGTCGTGGGCAGAAACTGGGATCACCGGATCCTCCGACCAAAACAGTGTCGCACCAGAGGGGAACGCCACGGCTCCCGAGGAAAGGGGAACGGGCCTCTCGCAGGAGGAGATCCAGGAAAGAGAAAGGACCAGATTACACGAGTTGGAAATGGCACGACTCAAGATGGACGGTGAACTAAAGTTAGCCGAGCAGAAACTAAATCTAGAGCATCTGCGGCTCCGAGAGGAGCGAGAAGAAAAACAGAGACAGAGAGAGCTTGAGGAAAAAAGAATAACACTCGAACACGAACGCAAACTGGCGGAAATAGAACTTCGGAAACAGAATAAAGAGACGGGGGTGCCTGAGCGACCGCACACCCCAGGGGCAACCGAGAAAAAAGTCCACATCCCCAAGGATGTTGTCCGAGAGTATGTCCGAGAAGACGACATACAGCAGTGGTTCAAAGCCTACGAGATCGCCATGACCTCCCACCGGATCGACCGGAGTGATTGGGGAGCTGGACTATGGGGGAGGTTCGTCAACGAAGGTCGCGATGCCCTGTTGCAGCTCCCAGATCACCAAATGTCGTCCTACAACCACATGAAGGCTGCCCTCCTCACCCGCTACGGCCTCACACCCGAGATGTACCGCCAGAGGTTCAGAGATTGCACCCGGATCCCGGGTACAACTTGGGTGGAGTACGTAAACTATTTCAGCAGAGCCTTCGAGGGGTGGATCAAGGGGAGCCATGTAACGACCTACGAACAACTTTTTAACCTCATGGTATGGGAACACCTGTCGAACAACTGCTTCGTCGAGCTCAGGCAGCACCTCCTCGACAGTAAATTGACCGACCCCCGGCAGCTCGCCGCTGAAGCTGACCGATGGGAGAGCACCCGAGTGGGCCGGAGAGGACCGCACGAGCAGAACCGAAGCAACCAAGGCCAGCACCGTCCTCGGGGAGGAGGAGGAGGCCAGGGGCGAGGGAGAGACACCCTCCCGGCAACACCCGTGGCCAGCACCCCGCCCCCGGCCGGCCGGGGAAACCCCCCGATGCGTCCAGGGTTCCGAGCCAATGTCACGTGCCACCGATGCCAGCGAGTCGGCCATTACGCCAATGACCCGAGCTGCCCGCAGAACCAAACACCCAAGCCCCGCCAGGTAGCTGCCGCCGCCCTGGGGGAAGAACGACTGTCAGAGGAACAGGAAGAGTATGAGCCGGCCCAGCAAGAGTGGGAACCGGCCGCCATGGTTCTAGCGTGCCTAGGGGGAAGAGACATAGTCCCGCGGGCTCCCCTACCCGCCAACACCAGGAAATACGGTCAGTGGGTAACCATTAATGGGCATCGGGCCGAGGCCTTACGTGACACAGGCGCCAGTGTGACGGCCGTCCGCTGTCACCTGGTGAAACCCGAGCAGATCCTGCCGAACATTCTCTGCCCCGTCCGCTCAGCTGACAATTCCGAAAGTCTGTGTCAAATGGCCTGCGTCCCCTTCGAATGGGGAGGGGTCTCCGGCCTGTTGAAAGTGACGGTCCGGGATGATGCCCCCGTGGACTGCCTCCTGGGTAATGACCTTGAGAGTTCCCAATGGGCCACCGTCGAGAGAAGAGAGCACCTGGGGATGCTGGGCCTCCCGGACTGGGCCTGCGTAACCACCCGGTCCAGGGCAGCCCGTGCCGTTCCCCGACCAGAAGAACCGGAATGGCCAGCACCTCCGCCCCCGGTCGCCCCAGTAGAAGACAACGATGAGGCCAACCCCCCGGAGCCAACGACCGAAGGGGACGCGCACCTCTAGGGCGTCCCCGGCCTGGCTCAGTGGCGTCAAGAAGAGGGGCCCACCCAAGAACAGTTCCGCCAGGAGCAAAAGACCTGCCCCTCCCTCGACGGACTCCGCCAACAAGCCAGCGCCCAGAGCGCAGGGGACTCCACCGGAACTCACTGGGTCTACTGGGAGAACGACCTGCTATACAGCGAACAGAGGATCGCAGAGCTAGGGGCCGGTCGAGTACTGGTGGTACCTCTCCGCTTCAGAAACTTCCTGCTCAATCTGGCCCACGATGTCCCCCTAGCTGGACACCTGGGCCAAGACAAAACTTACAGTCGCCTAGTGACCCACTTTTTCTGGCCGAAGGTGCGGAACGACGTCCTGAACCACTGCCGGTCCTGCCCCACGTGCCAGGCCAGCGGGAAGAGTGGCCGTAAGCTGAAGGCCCCTCTAAAACCCTTCCCAGTGGTCACCACCCCGTTCGAGAGGGTAGGAATAGACATTGTGGGGCCCCTGGACCCCCGCACAGCACAAGGACATAGGTTCATCCTAGTACTGATGGATCACGCCACCCGCTACCCCGAGGCGGTGCCTCTACGAACAGTAACAGCTCCGGTGGTTGGCCGGGCCCTAATGGGGATCTTCTCCCGGGTGGGCTTCCCCCGAGAAGTCGTCAGCGACCGAGGCACGAACTTCATCTCCAAATACATGAAGTCCCTCTGGCAACAGTGCGGGGTCACCTACCGATTCACGACCCCCTATCACCCCCAAGGGAACGGACTAGTGGAGCGATTCAACCGCACTCTCAAGGGGATGATTGGGGGATTGGAAGAGCCCCTCCGTCGCCAGTGGGATGTACTACTCCCGTGCCTCCTCTTCGCCTATCGGGAAGTTCCCCAGAAGTCCCTCGGTTTTAGCCCCTTCGAACTCCTGTACGGGCACCCTGTGCGAGGGCCCCTCAGCCTAGTCAAAGAAGGTTGGGAGATGGCCCCCCTAAAGACCCCTCCAGACGTCTTCAAGTACCTCCTGGCCCTACGTAATCAGACCCGGCGCTTCAGGGAGATGGCCAAGGCGAACCTCGAGGCCAGCCAGGAAGACATGAAGAGATGGTATGATCACAATGCCTCCTCCGTCGAGTTCGAACCGGGACAACAAGTGTGGGTGATGTCCCCCACCGAACCATGTGCCTTGCAAGATAAGTGGACGGGGCCCTTCAAGGTGGTCGAGCGCAAAAGCCCCGTCACTTACCTCATCAACATGGGGACCACCCGGAACCCCCTTCGGGTCCTCCACACCAACAGACTCAAACCACACTTTGTGCGCTCAGAACTCAGCCTCCTGATGGCTACAGACAGTGGGGCGGAAGAGGACTCCGAGCCTCTCCCTGATCTCCTGAAGACTCAGGAGAAAGACGGTTCCGTGGACGGGGTCCGGCTCTCCGATGCCCTCACCCCAGAGCAACGCCAGGGCTGCCGGGACCTCCTGCTGCGGTTCGCTTCACTGTTCTCCCTCACTCCCGGGATCACCCCTTGGTGCTTGCACGACGTAGACACCGGGGACAGTCCCCCTGTCCGGCACCGGGCCTACCGCGTACCAGATCGGGTACGGGCCTGCATACAAGAGGAAGTGGCCAAAATGCTCACGGTCGGGGTCATCAAGCCCTCGGACAGTCCCTGGGCCAGTCCAGTTGTATTGGTCCCCAAAGCCGCTGCCCCCGGCACCACACCTGAACTGAGATTCTGCGTCGACTACCGGGGCTTGAACGCTGTCACCCGAACCGACGCTCATCCTATCCCCAGAGCGGATGAATTGATCGACCGACTGGGGGCCGCCCGCTACCTCAGTATCTTCGACCTAACAGCGGGCTACTGGCAGATCGGTCTCACACCCCGAGCTCAAGAACGATCCGCCTTCTCTACCCCCGATGGCCACTACCACTTCAAGGTCATGCCCTTTGGCATGAAGAACGCCCCCGCTACATTTCAACGTCTTGTGAACCAGGTCTTGGCGGGGCTCGAAGAGTTCAGCGCTGCCTAGCTGGACGATATCGCTGTATACAGCCGCCACTGGTCCGACCACCTCCTCCACCTCCAGGAGGTCCTACAGGCCCTCCAGCGGGCCGGCCTCACGATTAAGGCCGGCAAATGCCAAATTGGTCAAGGGTCCGTGACCTACCTGGGGCACCAGGTGGGGAGCGGGCTGGTGGCCCCACTGCAACTTAAGATTGCTGCCATCCAGTCCTGGCAGCCCCCCGTCACTCAGACCGAAGTCCGAGCCTTCTTGGGGCTCACCGGCTACTACCGGCGGTTCGTGAGGGACTACGGCAGCATTGTGGGGCCCCTCACGGGTCTCACGTCCAAGAACCAACCAAAGCGGATTAACTGGACCCCCGATTGTCAAGCGGCCTTCGAAAAGCTGAAGGCCGCCCTGTGCACCGCCCCTGTGCTCCAGGCCCCCGATTACAGTCGGGAATTCGTAGTACAGACAGACGCCTCCGACCACGGCATCGGAGCGGTTCTTTCCCAAGTGAACCCCGAGGGTCATGACCAGCCGGTGGCCTTCATCAGCCGACGTCTCCTGGGCCGAGAACAGCGCTGGAGCACCATCGAGAGGGAGGCCTTCGCAGTGGTGTGGGCCCTCAAAAAGCTCCGGCCCTATCTCTTCGGTACCCACTTCCGGGTACAAACCGACCATAGACCCCTGCAGTGGCTGATGCAGATGCGGGGGGAAAACCCCAAACTACTGCGCTGGTCCATCTCCCTGCAGGGAATGGACTTCACCGTGGAGCACCGACCGGGCCAAGACCACGCCAACGCAAATGGCCTGTTCCGCTTCTTCCGCCTCGACGAAGAGAGTCCCCAAGGAGATGGGTGACTCTCCCCGCCTTCAGCTGGGGGGGACGCATGTTGGACAGGCCACACGAAGGGCTTGCGCCCTCCCCGCATGACAGGGCCCAAGCCCCGGCCCCCCAGGCGCGGCCCACGAGAATCACCCGCACCCCGTCTCCCGACAGAACTCCTGCCCTCGGACCTCCCTGTAGCACGGGCCCAAGCCACCACCGGCTCCCTCGGCCGGGTCAAGCCGCCATCTTGGGCCCTGTGCCACGAGGCCGCGTGGCCTCCCCCCGACCCTAACCCTGGGCCTGGCCGGCCCCGACAACCCGGCGCCACCATCCACCCAGGAGGTGAGCGGATCACTTGGCAGGTCAATGGGAGGACGAAGTGCCAAGGACTCTCCCCCGCCAGGTGACGATCGCCTCCAGCTCCCCCAGGCACCGGCTCCACCCCCCCGCTGGGTGTCTGGACACCTTCATCCCGGACCCTCCGACCCCCAAGTGCGAGGGTCCGGACATCAAAGGGCACCTGCCCTATAACTGGAGCAGCTGCGGAGCAGGAAGGCAGTTGTATCCTGGAGTCGAGAGACACCGAGAGAACTCAGCCTTGACGGACTACTGGCGCTGCCGTAGCCCTATCTTGTGATCTATCGTCCTGCCTGCTGGCGCTGCCGCGGCCTTCTGCAACATCCATCCTCGTCGGGACCTGCTGGCGCTGCCGCGGCCCGTTGTAACGACCATCTTCACCGGGACCTGCTGGCGCTGCCGCGGACCGTACATCGACCACCTTCTCTGGGACCTGCTGGCGCTGCCGCGGCCCGTGTATCGACCATCTTCACTGGGACCTGCTGGCGCTGCCGCGGCCCGTACCAGCTAGACCACCTAAGCTCGAGGATTGTGAGCTACCCACCACACCACCTCAACTACCAGACTGGTAACCAGACTGTCCCGCTACCCCCTTTTCCCATCTTGAGAGACTTGAATCGAGGGGACCCCTGAGTCCAGACCTCCTTGTACCTTTTCATCGTACCTTAAGAAGTGCTTATAAAGAACGCTAACTCATCTCCTTGTGTGGTATCTGTCTGTGGGGGGGAAGTTATTTGTCTGTACGATCGCTGGAGACGGCTCTCCCCGGAGACCTCTCCCCTTGTCCTCGGCCGACCCTCCCGGTCCGTCTAACAATGTTCTTCATCTCATTGAGGGTCTCCACTACCTGGCTGATGCCCCTGGTGTCACGCCGGTATGTGTCCAGGATGTTGCGGTTCCTCAGCTGTCTAGTCAGGTTCGCGCCTCCGCCGTCCTCCACTCCCACCACCCCTGCCCACTTGAGCCTGGCCTGCCGTTGTGAGCACATCGGGTCTCTGGGACCCCTGAGGGATGGCATTTGCGGGGTCGCCTGCCTCCTCCTGGGTGCCCGGAATTCCTTGTCCCTCCTGGTCAGGCTGGCTGCGTTGTGTGCGAGCAGGGCTCCTGTGTGTATCCTGGGATGTGGCAGGAATGGGGGTGGTGGTTGGCACTGTTGTACCTGACGCAGGTGCTGCAGGTGCTTGGGCACCAGAGGGGCTAGGTTGGTCGGGGTCATCCACGGTGTGGTGAGAGTCGTCGCTGCCGGTGGGATCATCGTCACGCCGAGCCTGGTCCTGTGATTCTTCCCCCCCAGTGTTGGGGGAGATCAACGACGTTGCCCTGTGTGTGAGAGAGAGACAATGTTAATGGTATTTCATGTGTCATCCATGTTTCATACATTTTCAAGTTGGCACAGTTCCTCTGGGTAGTTGGATATGTCTAGCATTCCTCTCACAGTGCACTTGTGGATGGGTATGTTGCGGGGGACAGATTGATATGTACTCCTGGTTATTTGGCCTGTCTAATTAGTGTTGGGATACTTATTTGGCTATGGATTGGTCGTGTTGTGTCACACATCCATTGTGGGAGTGCCAATTTGCGTTGGCTGCCCCGGGGGTGTGTGCTTGTGTAAGGTGGGGGGTGACCGGGCATGCTGTTGGGTGTGGTGTGATTTGTCATTGGGTCTACCAGGTGATGTGTCTATTCCCTCATGGTGCCTGCTGACATGACAGTGAATGTGAGTTCCTGTGGTAGGTAGGTGGCATGTGGAGTTGGTGTTTGAGTGTACAGTGGTCACAGGTTTGCCTTGTGCTGTCTACAGCAGGGCCAAGTGTCATCTACCTTGTCTGTACTTGGCAAGTCCATGTGCATTGTGCAAGGTGCATGGGTATGTCCCTTGGCCACAGCTGTCAACACTTTTCCTATGTGTGACACACTCTTTGTTGTTGCATCAGTTTTGAACGCAGTGAGTAGTGTAGCGAGCGTACGTAGCGAGCGCTGCAGAACCGACTTACGTGTTGCACTGTACGTGGCCAAATGGTGCTTTGTCATGTCTATTGGAGAATGCAGGTAGGTAACTTATGCATTTGTGACTGGGTTCTAACAAACACAGTGAGTCGGTATACTGGGTGTGAGGTTAGGTCTGTGCCTGCAGCAAGGATCGACTCGTGCACAGTTTGACACATGGCCCAGTGCTTTCCAAACGAATGAGGGGTGTTTCACGCACTGCCAGACCTTGTCAACATGCACACAGTCCACCTGCTGATGAGCGGACATGCCCACACAACCCAAGGGTGATTTTGTCTCCCTCTGTCTCCCTCTCTCCCTCCCTCTGTCACCCTCCTCCCTCTGTCTGTCTCCCTCTGTTGCCCTCTGTTTCCCTCCCTCTCTCTCCCTCTCCCTCCCTCTGTCTGTCTCCCTCTGTCGCCCTCTGTCACCCTCTGTCTCCCTCCCTCTCTCTCCCTCTTCCTCCCTCTGTCTGTCTCCCTCTGTCGCCCTCTGTCGCCCTCTGTCTCCCTCCCTCTCTCTCCCTCTCCCTCCGTCTGTCTGTCACCCTCTGTCACCTCAGCCCAGCTTCCTGTGCACACACACTTTGCAGGTCTTTCAAAGGCCATTGGCTTGTTCATGTGGCTTTGTTTAGAATCTCCCGGACCCCATTGGGCAGAGTGTCTCTGAGTCTGCGCTGCAGCGGCGGTGTGTGCTGACACTCTTTCACAGTGATGGCTCTTCATTAGCTGCTGTTATGTGCAAATTGGGCCTTCATACTCATGTCATCCTGCAACGCGGCCGCCATTTGCAGGCGACACAGTACAGTGTCAGGACACACTGTTTGTATAGCTCTGCCCTAGGCCATATGGGCTGAGGGCATTGGTGTCTGCTTCTGAGTTGCACAATGTGATTTTGGAGGCCCCCCCTCCCGGCATCACGGACATCCTGTCTTGTGTTGGTGTTTTGTGTGGCCTGTGACTTGGCATGGCCTTGCTTGGTGCATGGGGCATGGAGCCGCTAGTGGCATGTGCGTGCTTTTGGAGTGTGGTTGTGTCCGGTGATGGCTTTGGGGTAGTTGCGTGCATTATTTTGAGTTGGGTTGTTGATGCGGTTCCCCCCATGTGGGGTGAGTTGTTTGTGTACTCACCAGGCTCAGCGACTCCTTCTACTCCGTGTACTCCCACCGGCGGCAGCGTGCGCATCACCTTCTCCTCCCAGGGATGGTAGTGTACCGGTCTGCGGGGCGGGCCACCTCCAGTGATGTTCCCCTGGTTGTATTCGTCTGTCATTTTGCGGCGGACCGTTCTCCGCAGATCGTACCACCTGGCTTGGCATTCATGCCTGGTCCTTCTGATGGGCGCAACAGCATTCACCCTCTCGATGATCCTCTGCCACATGGCTGATTTAGCTGATACGCTGGTCTGTCTGACCAATGTTCCAAAGAGCTGTGGCTCGACTCTGATGATTTCGTTGACAAGGATCATCAGCTCCGCAGTTGTGAACTTTGGATTCCTGTCTGTGGGCATGGTGTGGGGTGTGGGTGTGGATGGTTGTGGGTGTGTGTGTGTGGTTGTGAAGGTGTGTGTGTGAATGTGATGAGGGGGTGTTTAGGAAGGTGGTTGTGTGAAGGTGTGCAAGTGTAAGGTGTAGTAAAGGTTCAAGTATGGTGCTGTGGGTTGTCTGTGGGGTCTGGCAGCAGTGGGTCTGTTGGAAAGGCTCATGGTTTGTGTCTGTGGGCCCTTTTTATTGGTCATTGTGGGTGTGGCTGTGTTTGAACTTTGGGTGGGTGTGTTATAAGGAGTGGTTGTGTTTTGGGCCTCTGTTTACCTGTTTGACTGTTGCAGGTCAGTGTATTGGATGTATTTGGACTTGTTGGATGTGTTTTGTGGTGTTGTGCGATTCAAATTGACTCTCCTTGTGGTGTTTTGCAGTGTCCTGGTTCAGTACGTGTGTTTTTCGCGTCTGTGAGGTGCGTATATTGGCCATGTTGTTGTACAGTGCTCACATTTGCTATGGCTTGGTACGACTCATACATGCACAAGGCTGGGTGAGGGTGCTGGTGTAGGGCCCTGGGGTAGGGTGCGTACAGGCACGGGCAGGGTGTAGGGGCCTGGGGTACATGCCGTACATACGTGAACCGAGGGTACCCCCAGCCCCCGTATGTACGTGCCGTACACCCGCCCCCCGTATGTACGTGCCGAACACCCAGCCCCCCTATGGACGGTGCGTACCCCCACCCCCCCTATGGACGGTGCATACCCCCACCCTGTAGTTATGGAGCATACCCTCACCCCGGTAGGTACACTGCGGACCCCCAGCGCTACGTGCTGGGGGTCCGCACCGTACAATCGGGGGGTGGGGGTACGCTCCGTACCTACGGGGGTGGTGGTACGCTCCGTACCTACAGGGGGTGGGGGTACGCTCTGTACCTACGGGGTGGGGTGGGGGTACGGTGCAGACATGGGGGGGTGCTGGGGTACGGCGCGTACGTGGGGGGTGTGCTGGGGGGGTGTTCGGCACGTATGCGGGCACATATTTGGATGTCTCCATAGTTGCTATGGGAGTTCGCACCGTACGGTGTTTTTTCCATACGGTTGTGCATTCGGACGGACGGGACGGATCGTACTTGCGTGCTCGGACTTCAGTTTCCCGATTCGTATGTAAAACTGTCCGGGGACGTGTCGGACACTTTTTCCGTCCCGAGGACGTCTCGGGGAATTTTCCCAATGCGATTCGTATGGATTTTTTCACATACGAATCGTACTTGCCAGTTTGTACGAGACATGTACGATTCGTATGGAAAAAAACCCAGATACGATTCATATGGGGAATATTTTTAACGCATCGGAATCGGCACCTTTGTGTTTTACTATCAGAGTGGGTTGTGGGTTTATAGGGGAACAGGGTGGGAATTAATTTAATTATAATTAAATAATATGTTTTTATTTATTGTTTTTGATTATTAATGTATTGTTAATTAATTATTAATAGGTAATACATTTTTATTAATTGATTAATGTATCATTATATTAATTAAAATCAATTTATTGCCAATTGTTATTTGTTATTGTTAATGTATTTTTAATTAATTATTAATTGGTAATTATTTTTATTAATTGATTAATTGATCATTAAATTAATTACTTTATTTGTTATGTGTAGCGGGGTGTGGGTTTATAGGGGAATAGGGTGGGAAGTAATTCAATTATAATGAATTATTTACTATGTTTTTATTTATTGTTGTTGAATATTAATGTATTGTTAATTATTAATTGGTAAATAATTTGTATTAATTGGTTAATTTATCATTATATTAATTATGATTAATTTATTGTTACTTTTTTATTTATTGTTAATTAATTTACTGTTAATTTATTTTTAATTGGTAATTATTTTTTATTAATTGATTAATTGATAATTACAGTCATTTGTTATTTATTATGTGTAGTGGGTTGACAGTTTATAGGGGAATAGGGTGGGCAGAAATTTACTATAATAAATTTAATATTAATTTAACTGTATTGGTATTTATTATTTTTGTTAATTATTATGTTATTAATTTTACTAAAATTATTAAATTAATAAGTATGTTAATTTACCCCCTACGCTATCCAAAACTTTCCCTAGTGTTGCACTCACTGGAGTGGGAATAGTAATTTTTATGCCTCCGCTATCCAACACTTTCCCTAATGTTGCACTCACTGGAGTGGGAATAGTAATTTTAATTGCTACGCTATCCAACACTTTCACTACTGTTGCACTTACTGGAGTGGGAATAGTAATTTTTACCCTTACGCTATCCAACACTTTCCTTACTGTTGCACTCACTGGAGTGGGAATAGTAATTTTAACTGCTACACTATCCAACACTTTCCCTTCTGTTGCACTCACTGGAGTGGGAATAGTAATTTTTACCCATATGCTATCCAACATTTTCCCTACTGTTGCACTCCCTGGAGTGGGAATAGTAATTTTAACCCCTACGCTGTCCAACACTTTCCCTACTGTTACACTCACTGGAGTGGGAAGAGTAATTTTTATGCCTATGCTATCCAACACTTTCCCCACTGTTGCACTCACTGGAGTGTGAATAGTAATTTTTACACCTACGCTATCCAACATTTTTTCTACTGTTGCACTCAGTGGGGTGGGAATAGTAATTTTTAGCCCTACGCTAGCCAGCATTTTCCTTACTGTTTCACTGTTTGGAGTTTCAATAGTAATTTTATTCCCTCCGGTATCTAATATTTTTTGTATTATTTTAGCTAATGTAGTATATAATTAATTTAAAATGATTGAATTTTTTTTTTTTTATTTGTTACATATATTTATTACATTTTTATTTATATTATTGTTTTATGTGGATAGATTTTTATAATGTATGTACTTTTAAATCAATTTATAAGGTATTAAAATAATTATTAAAACATATTAATAAGTAAGTATATATAGTATATATTATATGTATATGTTTAATTTATTTTTACATTATATATATTATTTATAATTTTTTAACATTTTGTAATAATTTTAACTATGTTTATTTTAATTATATGTATTATGTACTTTATTTTACATTATTTTTTTTCACTTAAATAAAAAACGATATTTTTAACAACCATCCCCAGCCATCGTAGAAGAAATGTTAACAAGATCAGGGTCTGTGTAAGCAGCTGGAATCAAGACGCAAGATCACTTTGGCGTTCAGTCTCGAAGCGTGGGGGGTCTGTTGGTCTCCGTTTTTCCAGCTTATATACTCTGGCGGGAGCCTAAGCCCGGGGTGCTACAGCTTTCCTACGAAAGAATCACCCCACAGCAGTCACCGGGACCACCATCCACCCTGGTGGGACTACAAGTCCCAGGGTGCAAAGCAAGGCATACCAGCCCCTCTCCCGCTGACACGGGGAGGGGGAGGAGTTTCCACCACACTACAAAGCGCAGCCTCTCCCACCGCCGCGCAGGACGCATGCGGGCCGTGCCCAGGCAAAGCCCGTGCCAAGGGCGGGCCCGTCTTTGCCCGTCATTGCCAGGAAGAGGCAGGTCAGGGCTACCCCCCTAACCCCCAGGGTCTAGGATTCCGCCCTGCACCAGGAGTCAGCAGAAAAGTACTGTGAGCCCAATCATTGACTGCCCTATTATTTGTAGTCAATTCTCAACTTGACTTGAATTATTTGCACGCTTCGTGGCCGAGCCAATTCGGATTAACCCTAAAAAATGTGATATTTAGCTTGGATTGATCGGACTTTTCTCTGGACTCATTATATATTAATCAGGTCACTCCATGTTGCTCTTTACTGCTAGTATTCTATTTCGAGGTACCCTGCCGTTTTGTCGTTTTCTGTTAAAAACATAAATACTTCCCGTACTTTTATCGCCTCATGTAAGTTTATCGTTATTCTCAATAATTTGCACCTTTGTATACTAGGGTCCGTGAGATTATTAATACCGCACATTGCACCCTGTTACGAGTATGGGGAAAAGGAAATTAATGGAGGGAGTGAAGGAGGGTGGTCAGGGGTACTGCCGTTAGGGATAATAGGGGGAAAAAGGCTAGAAAGATCCAAAAACAAACACTGAAACTGACCCAACCAGGAAACAACTGCGTCATGAATAGAATAGATACACTCATTAGAGAGTAAGAGGGTATCTTTGAGGATGATACATCCGCTCAGGTCCTAACCACTGATCTATCCCAAAGCCCTGCATGTTCAACTACTCACAGTCCTGGCCGACAGCTAACTATCCCGGCAATGTTCCACAAACCGATTAAAGGTGGAAGCTCAGTAACTAAAAAGACCAAAGTTACAGATGCTGGGGAGGGTAGACAGGCCTCCGTTAAGAATGTAAGCGATAATTTCCAGCTATTGGGAGTTGAAGTCGCCTGTGCTAACAGGTTCTCTCCTCTAACTGACTCTATGGTCGGAGATGGTCTGGACACCCTGCCATGTACTTCCCTTCCTCCATCCGATTGTCCCCCTCCCGAGCTTGTTCCTTGCTCTAGCACCAACCTACCCATGGATCCCCAGGGAACACACTTTCTTATCAATGAACTAAGGTCGGAAAAATCATCAATTTGACTATTGATCGTAGATTTATCATCTATGGTTAAACTCCTATTACAAAGGATACCTACCTATACAGAAGCTACAAAAAATAATGTAAGTCAGGACGACCAGCTTAGAAAGGCAAATCATAATAAACATAAGCCTGGCTCTGAAAGTATTGGCTTAGCTAGTAAGCTTTCCCCCAGTCTCATTGTTGCTCTATGGCAGGAACAGAAACGATCCCTATGGCTAAGCCAGATCTCCCGAACATAACCAGTGTAAAATCAGTTTCGGCACAAACAGTTAATAATCAACCCTGCCTAGTACGCACAGGAAATTCCCTACACAACACCCAAGAGCGTAGATCTATAGTACCTAGTCCCAACCCATCACAGGCCTCTACAATCTTTATGGTAAATGCACCCAAATAAGCTAACAACAATGTCACAGAAAGTGCAGATTCCCTTACCAACAAAGCAATGCACTGGATCCGTTATGTGACAGGGTGCCGCTCGATCATTTACGAGGATATTAATAGCGCAAGAAGACTCACCTCACGATCTGACCCATTGGATTGCATTGAGCTAAAGCTCAAAGGGCAAGATCTTGCAGAAAATATGCTAGCATTACAATTCTGCACATCGTCCCCAGACCACTCTCCAATCCAATTTAGACGCTTCCCACTCACTGACTGCTATGGATGTTTCCGTGGGCAACATCATCCCCTTCAAGTAGGGTCTTCCACCTTGGAAGCTAATGATTGACTCGAGAACACAACCAACAAAGAACAGGAAACCCAGGGAGCTCTTTTAGTAAACAGAGAATCCTCGTTCTGCACATGCCATCATGCCCTATTAGCAATATAGTGTCAGATAACACACTGGTAACACTATCACCACCGTTGAAGCCGGGCATTTCTGGGGGGGGGGGGCGTTGACTGGCCCCAGTGGCAGGGGTCCAGCCTGTGGTCGCTCCACAGGACTGTCAGTTCTCTCCAGGAACATAGCCGGGTTAGGTTCTAAGATTGCATCCCCCGATTGGCACTCCTTTATGGACCAATAAGACATTTGCCTCCTGCAGGAAACCTGGATGGTGGATTCCTGTTTCCAACCAGGCTACCTAAATTATAACATACCAGCTACTAGGGCGGGAAAAGTACGTACCTCGGGTGGGTTACTAATCTGGACTCGCCAAGAATTGGGTTTTGTCATACAGACACTAGAGTCAAATAACAAGGACATTCTAGCAATCAGGGTGAAATGGGGTCAAAGAGACACTATTGACGTCCATAACGTCTATGCAAGAGGGACTACTGGTAAGAAATCAGAAGTTTTAGCGGCTCTTGATGGTTTACTAGACCAGCATTCTAGAGGCAGGAATATATTAATAGCGGGCGATTTTAATGTGACCTTTGAGCCCCTTACAAATGAGAATCATAACCTTACTGAAGATGAAGATAACCAGTGGGGAATTCCTAAACTAGATTTAGCTCCCATAAAAAAGTGAACTGATGTGGTGACCAATTATATTCTATCTGCTTGGATAAAGTCCTAAGGGCTACAAATGGCAGAACCCCATCCGATAGACATGGGGCTCGTACATTTGATAATGGCCTTAGTGCTAGCCATAACGATTATCTACTGATTAACTTCCAACTATGGAACGTGCTTTGTGATATGGTGGTCTTAGAGAGGCTCGAGAGAGATCATAACCCTCTGTGTGCAGTTTTTGACCTATCAATAAAGGAAGTATTCAAACTCATGTATAGAGATATTGCCACCCAGGATTTGTCCTCCACAAATGATAAGAGGAGGCTAAAATGGGTGTACCTACTTGAGAACTCTGAAGCCCTCGGGAAACTTTCCATGGATACTAACAGTGCTATATCCTCATTAGAAGTTCCCCTCTCCAACTCTGCAACCCCCGAGTCTATAATAGAATTCCATGAAGAATTCTTCATTCAACTACGTACCCATTTTTTAAGCACTCTAAGACCAGAAGTACCAACTCTAGAAATATTTCCAAATGGTTTAACATTGAATGCAAGGAAGCACGAAAGTCTCTAGGGAGCGCAGTAAGAGAAGGGGAATCTGTCAAAGTACGCACGTCTAGGCAAATCTATAGGAAAGTGCAACTTATAGCCAAGAAAACTTGGGATGAGAACAGATGGCTGGACCTCAAACGTGCCTGCTAGAGTAAAAATTGCAAAGAGTTTTGGGATGTTGTAAAATGGGGCAGCGGTGGTAGACTGACAGAACCAATAAACCACGTAAGTCAGGACCAATGGGTTAACTACTTCAAACCCCAATATGCTTGTAACCCAGAGGACAGTGAAATGCCCGAGTTCTCATATTCCTATTTTTGTGGCCCAGCTTTTAATGAGGCCGATGTTAGCCTCGCATTGAGAACCCTATCGGGAGGCAAAGCACTGGGGCCCGATGGAATACCAGCTGACATATATCTTTTTGATCAAGCCAAGTGGAGTAAATACATTATGATTTTAGCCAATGAAATTGCTAAGGGTGCACTGGTCCTGGCCTCGTGGAAAAGGGCAGAGGGTACATATGTTAACCTGAAAACTATAGACCGATCAGTTTAATTGATTCTTTCCCAAAAATCATGGGCCGTCTTGTACTGAACAAGGTGTAAGACTGGGTGGAGGAGCAGGGTATTTTATCACCTCTTCAGACGGGGTTTCAGGTGCGCACAAGCACTGTTGACCAGATATTTTGCTTCACAATGTTACACTGGAAGACTGTGGTCATTGAGAAGGGCAGCTTACATGCTGCCTTTGTTGATCTCAAGTCAGCTTTTGACCTTGTCTACCATGTTAAATTGTGGGCTGTATTACAAGAGCTACGTATACCCAATGAATTACTATCACTAATAATTAGACTCCTTGGGGTAAACCACGCAAGAATCAGAAAGAGAGACTACTAACACCTTCCCGGTAGAAAGAGGAGTGCGACAAGGTTGCGTAATGGCACCTACACTTTTCTCTCTGTTTATTAACGGGATCGCAAAATTTATGGAAGCTACCCCCACTGAGGCTCCAGTCCTAGCTGGTGTGAGAATACCGATCCTAATGTTCGCAGACGACACGTTGATTATCGCTAAAACACCAAGCGGCCTACAACGAGCCCTGCTGCTCTTTGAATGATTTTGCCACGAAGTTTATGACCTTTAGTCCACATAAATCATTTAGAGGAGGAGTGGTATTGAATAACTGACCTCTAGAGTAGGTAAAAGACTTTACATATCTAGGGGTCACAATGCAGGGAGACATGAAATGGAATAAGCAACTGGATATGGCTACATTGAAGCATTCGCCAACTGGCGGGAATTGGGCAAAACGAGTTCAATACATCACTAACTAAACCAGCTAGTCCAGTTCTGCAATCCGTGTTATATGCGGCAGAGTTGTGGGGTTTTAATAATCTTTCCAAACTTACATCAGCAGAAAACATGTTTTTGCGGAACATTATGAAACTCCCACAAAGCACACTGATACGTCCTCTGCTCCATCACCTGGGTAGGAAGTCACTGCCCGACATAGCCAGATTATGACCCCTCCTACACTGGCGGAGAATCTGGTCAACACCAGAACTAAGAGCTTATGCACTAGGCCTGAAGGATTTAATAAGAGTAGATTGTTACAAAAAAGTCAGATAGTTGCAGAAAATCAGAATCATGTTATCCAATATTGACATGGCTACACTGTGGGAAAATCCTGAAAGAACCCCATTTCTAACTAAGGCTTTGCTAAAGGAAAGATACTGGACTCGGGTGATGGATAACATCGTCAGAAATAGTGATCCTTTGACACTAACTAGTCTCTAAAGTTGTAATATAAAATATGTGCTGGGGAGTGTAACGTTGCATATGCACTGTGACAAAGATATGGATCCCAGATTGTAATATGTATGACATAGGGATGTGCATTATAACATAGGCATTGAGGAAGGCACGTTAGATGGGGCAATATAACCCGTGCGAAGGCAAGTGTGGCATGACATATTCACGGGGTGGTGTTACAGTGCACATGGGCTAGAGAGTGTCATAGCATACGCACTAGCTGGTGGAATACAACACAGAGGTGTGAGGCACTCGGCGGGCACTGGTGGGTGTAACACAGCATTGGGCTCAGCCAGCAGCACGCTGTGACTCTCAAGTGAGGTTTGTCTCCTTTCCAGAGAGTAAAATAATAAGTATTACACATCTGGCGGTGGATGTTTGTTTTATTAACCGTGAGGGAGGTTTCTTGCATAGTTTGGTCGAATTTTTGTCGAGTCCCCTTTAAATGGCTTGGTGTGCGTGTATATTAAATGTGCCCGTCAATAGCTACCCATGTTTGTATAAATAAACGACAAGGGTGTCTACTTGGAGAGTACCCACCGGCGGGGGTGCAGGGATTAGGCACGGTAGGGCGTCAGACACGTCAGAGTTTCATTAGCGGTGTAAATACATTCCATGTGGATTCATTCTATGCATAGTCGCCTTTTAATGAATATCAGGCAAATCGTCATGGTGATAGGTACATATGGTTTGTCCAGCATGTCCTAGGGGTTTCTCTAAATATATATATTTTTAAAATAATAAAAAACAAAGGCCGGCCCTGGGGGATGGGGTCCCCGGGGCCATAAGTGGCCTGAGGTGGGGGGCAACGCAGCCCCCTCCTAAAGAATTAAAAAACAAAAAAAGACCATGACCCAAGGGTTGGGATCCCAGGGGCCGATTAAGGCCTTGGGAGGGCCAAATTTATTTTTTTCGACAAAAAAAATTAGGGTGCAGGCCCTGGGGGATGGGGTCCCCAGGGCCAGTAAATTAGAAAAAAAGGGGGCCACACAGCCCTCCTTCTTAAAATAAATAAATAAATAAAAGACCGGCATCGCGCCGGAGGCCATGCCACCTCCTTGCAGCACTCTACAAACACGCCCCTTGGCCAGTTGTAAGTTGGGGAATTAATTCCCCTTCAATACTGAGGGTCCCTGAGGGCCAACTAGCCCAACAGGTATCTCCAGTATGCGCCGGGAAGCTGCGTTGCAGACAGGTGTTCTGAGGCCACACCCCTTTTTACATCTCTATGTAACGCAGCTCTGTGGTGCTTACTGGAGGCACCTAGTGGGCTAGTTTGACCCTAGGGACCCTTAGGATTCAAGGGGACTTAATCTCATAACTTAGAACGGCCACAGGGCGCGTTTACACAGTGGTGAAGGGAGGGGACTTGGTCTGAGGTGACGTGTGCAAACACGCCCTATGGCGCGTTTTAAGTTGGGGAAATAATTCCCTTTCAATCCTGAGGGACCCTGGGGGCCGACTAGCCCATCAGGTGCTTCCAGTAAGCGCCACTGAGCTGTGTTGCAGAGAGGTGGTCCAGGCCGTGCCACTTTTTACACCTCTCTGCAACGCAGCTCTGTGGCGCTTACTGGAGGTACCTAGTGGGCTAGTTGGACCCTTGGGACCCTCAGGATTCAAATGAACTTAATCTCCCAACTAAAAACGGCCACAGGGCGTGTTTACACAGTGGTGAAGGGAGGGTACGGGGCCTGAGTTAACGTGTGCAACCAAGCCCTGTGGCGCGTTTTAAGTTGGGGAAATAATTCCCCTTCAATCCTGAGGGACCCTGGGGGCCAACTAGCCCACCAGGTGCTTCCAGTAAGCGCCACTGCGCTGCGTTGCAGAGAGGTGGTCTCGGCCGTGCCCCTTTTTACATCTCTCTGCAACGCAGCTCTGTGGCGCTTACTGGAGGTACCTAATGGTCTAGTTGGACCCTAGGGACCCTCAGTTATAGTTAGCTGAACTAACTATAACGGGGGAATTTCAATGGTTTTGTACGAGTGAAAAGTCCAGCTAGCTATAACGCCCCTGAAACCTATGGTTTTTTCAGTGAATATAGATATAGATATAGGTTTCAGGGATGTTATAGTAAGAAATTAGCATTTAAAAAAAACATTGAAATTCACTGAAAAAAACATAGATTTCATTGATGTTATAGTTAGTTGGACATTTCACTTGTAGAAAACCTGAGAAATTCCTCCGTTATAGTTAGTTCAGCTAACTATAACTCGTGCCCCCGCAATGCACTGCTGATGACGTCACATATTAAATCATTCATGACATGGTCAGTGACATCACTGATGACATCACTGATGACATCTCAACTGACATCATCCACGTGAAAATCTGATGCACCTCCTCACAGTCTAATATAACCTTTGATACACCCACTCTAAAATACAGACTGCCATTTTCGAAACCATCGACACACCAATACCAGTTACTACATACGCAGTCATTAATTCTTAGGTCTACACACACATCCACTCATTCACCCATACAATCACTCATACATGCAGTCACTCATCAATACAACATAATCATATTCACTCATACACCTATACAGACACTCACACACCGCCACTCATCCATGGACTTACTCACACACCTAGTCAGTCATGCAAAGAATCAATCACACTCCCATTACTCAGCTTTACAGTTAAACACACCACCTCACTTATTCATACAGATACTAACACATACATACATCTCTTTTATAATCACTGTTACAAGTACACACTAATCCATACAGCCACTCTCACAATCAGTGTCTCTCACGTATAGTCATTTATATACTCCAACTCTTACATACACTGCCTTTTACATATGTAGTTACTTGGACATGTACCACTGAGACATCCATTCACTCACCAATACACCCATACACACACTCACCCAACCATACAGCTGTTTCCAGAATCACTCTGGAACCCATACACCCATTGAATCAACCATTCGCACATCTATTCACAGAGTCACACATCTCCTACCCACCCACATGCACACTCAGGCACCCACACAAATATTCAGGCAACCAATCAATAACCCATATAGACATTCATGTAGCTACTGACCAACCCATGCAGCAGCTTACACACCAACAGACAGACTGATACAGACATGCACACAGTTTAGTCACTAATCCATGCATTCAGTAAGACATGTTTAATCAATCACTTTTACAGTCAGTCACCCAGCTACTAAATCGTCCATTCAGACACTTATACACCCTTATGACCTGGTGCAAAGTCGGACGACAGCCTGCAACAGAAAAGGGAGCCCAGCCCAGAGCCACACCTGAAGAACAACAGATACCATGGAGCCACTGAACGTGCATGCCGGACACCCAAGAGGGCCACAACACCCACCACCACCCACCTTATGTCGCACAATTGCAACAATCAACATACATGTGAGCACTGAAATCCTGATTCATACATTCACCACTGAAAGACCAAATAAAATGTCACATTCTAATTTGTCACCAAACAACTATTTTGTAGAGTCATGGTGGGGCATCCCTGGACAATCTGTGACTCACACCCTGCAAGACAATATCCAAGATAAGAAGGTGAGTCAGGCACTCATCAAAGGACAGGGAGAGAGAGAAAGAGAGAGAGAGAGAGAGAGAGAGAGAGAGAGATAGAGAAAGAAAGAGAGACTGATGAAGGAGCGCAAGGCCAGTCGGACCCTTGGCTCATGCAAACATGCCAACAGCTGTGTGTGTCTCGAAATCTATGCACCTGAAATAACAGGCCTGGCAACAAAGTCAGCGCAAAGTTCACATCACATTTAAGAAATGCAAGCAGTAGTCAGACTAAAATCAGGAATGAAAGCTCCTTTGTCTCAACGCACAAGGCCAACCAAACCCCCAACCTTAGTCCTGAATGCGGCTGGCACACCCTGCGTGAGATACCATACCAGCCTCCAACGACTCCCACACCATGAACTGCGCTAATGAAACACCAACATGCCCACACCCCACACACACTTGTCCCTGCACGACCAACACCTGCAAGTGATGCCCTTGACACATTGGCTAAAAACTACCCATACGTCCAAACGTTGCACACGCATATGACTCATTGCCCAGAGCTGTGGCATATCGTCCACCGAATTTGCCACAAGACCAACAAACACAATGGTAGGCATTCCCGGGCACATGCACAACGCCTGTCACGTGGAACTGTACCGTGCACAAATGCTGCATCTGTTGGGATCCCTGCCAAAGGCAGTGTAGCGAATCAGTTTCCGCCTGAGTTTCCGTCTGGCCTTCGTCACCTGCGTCCAGCCCTGGTTCCACTGTCGATCATGCACATTTGAGTGGCCCATGGAGGTCTGCCTATCCATCACAACGGTAGCTGAATTGGATTAGGACCTGAGAGTGCGCCCCCTGTTTGCTCATGAACAGGAGTGTCACCGTGATAGCCGTGCATAGGATGCACTGAACTTTGGCGTATGTGCTGGCAGTTGCGCATGGGAGGTTGCACAACTCCTCGTGTGCAGTGAACACATCGAGGCCCTCCGCTTTTGGGCTGTGTTGCAGATTAGGGAAACAGCGTGGACTGAGCACATCTGCCCGGACCAGTTAATGGATTGGCTCACCCGGGTGTTCCTTGAATCCGACAACAACGTACTATTGGAACACATTGCACATTAAGCTGCTCTGGCATTCATGGACGAGTAACTACGTTCCTGCAGCCACATCGGATTGTCACCCACAGCACAGGTCCCAACACCATGTTGCATTGAGGGGAATGCTCACATATCCCACCACAACAGAGGACATGTCTGCCTTCATCTGGACTCTGAATGCATGTGCTTGGAACTACACGTGTGTACACACATCTGTGCAAGGTGATGCAGTTCCATGGTTGGAGCAGCACAGCGTCGTTCGGCAAAGTTACCAATTCGGACACACTGTTGGGGGAGAGTATAGACATGGGAAGGTAGCACGACATGTGACCTTGTCGGACCCTTTCACCTGATCACTGTCAGCAGAGCAGAAAGTCAGCGCAGTCCGGTGGCAGAGCACTCTGCAGACCCCATGGACTGTAAGTTGTGCCCCCTCAGACGGGACAATGGGCAGATGCCAAACAACACATGACTCGTCCAGCAAGGCAAGGTGGGTTGCCATCCGTATTGATTGGTGTTCATTTCTGCCTCCCCATTTCCTGCACCTCGACATGTTCCTATGCTGCGTGTGTCTTAAGCATGTCCCTGCATGTTGTGGCCATTGACTTGTCCGTACTGACATACACATGCCAATAAAGTCTACACAACTTCACTGGTGTCTAACTGTGATGAGTGTGGATTAGATTGACCACTCATGTGCCATAATGAGCATCGTCCCTAAACACGGAGGGACTGACTGACGCATGTACAATGGGGGTGGGTCCCTTTTGACAGCTCCACCTCTGTGAGCCAGACATTGTTTTGGGATAGTTGCTGGCAGACCTGCGCCCTAACGTGTCTTCAGCAATGTGAGTATGGTGTTCAATCTCTGACCATGTGAAGCAATGTCATAACAGAATGTGTCCACACAGATGTGTGTGAGTAGGTATGCGACGTGAAGTTCTGTTGTCACATGTGATGTAGGACACCACTTCTGGCCTGCTACTGACTTGGTCATTCCTATACACAGCCCTATTCAATACATGGACATGTGCCTACGTTGGGGTGTTGTGAGATTGTTGTTAATGTGCAATGGGGACACAGCTAGTACTCACCTTCACAGTCATCCAATTGGCCATGTGTCTCAGGGCTAAACATGCACATTGATGTCATTCACCAGGGTGTACCTTCTTGTGCAATCATTCTCCCTACATCCAGCCATACTTTCATACGTGAGTGAACATAGTCATGACACATCTGTGCTATTTCAAATGTTTTATTCACATTCTGGTGAATGATGGAGCTGGAGCTGTACATGGCCATCCAAGCCCATATAACATGGAAGCCCAGTGGTGGGTCAACCAGAGTCCTTTGGGGATTAAAAAGTGATTTGGAAGAGGGAGAGTGCAGTCCGCAGAAGGATTGCTGTGTAATTGTCAAGCAGTGAAGATATGGCAGTCCATGTCGGGGTCCGGGTGGATGTCGCAGAGTGTTCCCGGGGGGTCGGTGGAAGGTGTTGTCCCAGGGCATGATGCATAGGGCAGAACCAGGCAGGGACAGGCCATCTGGCGGTGATGGATGCTACTGCCTCCTTCCACACACAGTAATTACCATCCACATCTTACTCCTCTGCTACTTCTTCTGTGTCCGGTGTGTCCCCTGTGTGTGGCGGTGTAATGGCTGCATCACTGTGTGCCACTGACACATCAGGGTGCGAAGGTGATGGGGCTGCATCACTGTGTGCCACTGACACATCAGGGGTTGGAGATGTGTGTGTCGAAGTTCCCGCTGCAGTTGTCTGGGACTGGCTCAGTGGCAACAATGGCAAGATGATGAACTGCAGGGCATGGAAGATCCCAGCTACATCTACCTAGTGTTCAGTCATGGCAGCCATACTTACAGCCTGCATCTGCTCCATGGTCTCCATTGTCCTCCACATCTGTGTCAACTCTGTGCTGTCATCGCTGGTGCCTGTCTGACTGGACAGTTCTTGTATCCGAGTAATAGCCCCAGCGAGGTCAGCCAAGGATTGTTGGTGAGCATGGTGTGGACAGGGGGTGTCCATTAGGGACTGTAAGGATGGCATCGAGTTTGGCTGTCACAAGCTCGAAACCCACATGCAGTTGATCAGCTAACTCCACCTGGTAACCAACGCACGGCATTAAAATTCCATGTACTGTTCGTTGGGGTCCTGGGAGACAGCCGTGGTGGTGTGTGTTTCCCGGTGTGTGGTCTGTGCAGGTGGTGGGGTCACCTCGAGGCAGCTGGCCTGCCCTGCTCCTGGGGGTGGCGTGCAGAGGCTGTCCATTATCCGTTGGAGGGTGTCTTGACATATGTGCAGGTTGTCCTCTTCATCATCACTGATGGGATTTGTGGTCTGCTCGCAGTTAGTGTTGATTGTCCCTCTGCAGTGTTAAGGGGAGATGCAATATAACAGAGTGTCCCATGTATGTTAATGCTTTGCAGATGTTTACATACAGACTGCATGACAATGCACATTGTGACAGTTTTGGTGGAGCTGGCTATTTGATGGCAGACAGTGGGATTTTCGACTACATGACGGATGTGTGGTAGTATCCGTACATTATCATCACACAGTGTCAGGCAATGCCAGATGTGAGTGGACAGTTACTACGCACAAGTGGAACCTGTTGTGTCCTCTGACCTGTGGTGTAGGTGTTGCACTTTGTACCACACTGCCGTCATTGCTGATGTTCTGTGATTGCTATGTGTGCGTGCTGCATTGTGGCGGAGTTGCCCCTGCAGCTCTGATTCCATGTACCCTTAACCCTTTGAGGTGGTGTGCCTTTGAATTGTGTGCTTTTCGGGTGCTGAAATGTTTGCGATTTGGTTCATATGTGCTCTTGGACAGATTTTGTGGTCTTGTGCATTGTTCATCTGCTGCGTGTATTGGACAGCATGGGTTGTGGGTGCACGTGGATATGTCAGAGTGTGACCTGCTCCTTTACGGATGTGATCCACACTGGGCCACCTCCATGTCCATTTGTGCACTTTTTCATATATTTTGGCTTCTGCCATGCTATTGGTAATGCAGTGTTACTTGCATAGTCAGTGTGGCTCACACAGCCGCTGCTTTTTATATTCATCACATGTGCATGGCTCAGTTGTGTTGTTGGTGATTTGGAGGGGGCCCATATGTGCATGTGGTGGACGGGGACCTACTTGGTGTTTATATGTGTGCTGCAGTGTTGCAAGTGTATCAGGGACATGTTCCACAGTCATTGTGCATGTGCAGTGTGCTACAAATGATTGTGCATGTGTGCGGTTGTGCTCATCTTCCCCCGTCCCCCAGCCCCTGGTGGTTACTCACCCTGTTGCTGTTGGGTCAGGTCATTTCGAGCTGTGTCCAGGCCCCCAACTCCTGCCACAGTCTCCACTCTGATGACTGTGGCCACCATTTCCTCCAGCTCATCCAGCTCCTCCTGTGGCGCAGGACTCCCGCCTCCAGTTGCCCTTGCTGCCTTCCTGTTAGCGGCGAGTTTCTCCCTGGTTTGGCTGTGCACTTCATGCCAGCGTCTCTTCACCTCCTCGACACTCCGACTGCATTGACGTTGGTGACGATGGACTGCCATATTTCCGTTTGGGTTACCATTGCCGCAGTGGAGGTGACGAACAGATGTTGATAGTGTTCTATCACCTCCATGACGATGATCCCGTCTTCCTGAGGACTCATCCCCATCTTCCTCTTCCTCTTCCTCTTCTCCTTGCCTTTCCCTAAACACGGGGTTCCATGCTGGTCCTCCGTGGGGCTTGTGGAGTACGGCTTGTCCTCTGCACTCGGACCGGGTGCATCCATGGTGCTCCGCAGTTTGAATTTTTTTTAAATTTTTTTTTTTTGCATTTATAGTGCTTTTTCCCACATGACGCATGGGAATTGCAGACCTGTCGCTGGCTTTTGCTGCTTTGGTATTGTGCTTTGGGACATCGCAACATTTTGGGCGTTCGTATTTCGCATTTTTTGTTTGTCACGTTAGTTTTTACGCGGTCATTTGGCGCGATATCATGCTGCTATTGCACGGTGCCGTCGGGTTGGGAATTGGACATTCAGACGGTGTTATTTTCTCACGATGAACTGTGATATGCAAAGTTACGTTAAGCTATATTTGCAATGGTTATCACACGTACTTGAGAATATCCCCCTATGTTTTACGTTCAAATGCCTGATTGTAACAAATAAGTGGTGTTTTTTAAAGAAAGCTAAAGGATGCACGCATCACAAATTCTTCTTGTGTGAATGATGAACAGCAACAGACTTTTTTTCTGATTTGTGTAATGTTTTACTGAGGTTAAAACTTTTTTAGGTTTCTGAACGCTCATGAATTCCATTATTTGTTACATAAAGTTATACATTAACGTTCTGAATTCATTCCCCGACCCAATTTATAAATTCAGACTGTAGAGGGTACTGTAACCAATATAAATATGTGTTTTGCTGACAACTTTGAAATGCTTTAATTGGTCATGACACATTGCTTTTCCTTCAGCAAAACTCTCACTGAAAATTGTCTGCATTTTGGAAAACGCTCAGAATAACAGCACTGGTTATGATTAAAGATAACTGATTACTGCCTACAATTAAACATTGAAACTCGTGTCTCTTGCTAAATCATGATCAAAACATTTTACAGATGAAAATAGTCCACAATAAAATAGAGAACTCAAATGACGTATTTGTATTTGTATATTTTTCTTGTATTGCGTGGCCTGTCAAATTAAACATGGAACATGACTCGCCTCATAAAGTGTTAATCAGTTATCCAGTAAAAGATTTTTAACGAAGATCACATCCAGGG
This sequence comes from Triturus cristatus, assembly GCF_964204655.1. Taxonomy (NCBI): domain Eukaryota; kingdom Metazoa; phylum Chordata; class Amphibia; order Caudata; family Salamandridae; genus Triturus; species Triturus cristatus. Next base: position 849,423,032 of record NC_140588.1, on the reverse strand, counting down.
ATGTGAAAATGAAATTGATTAATGGAGGTTTTCATCATTCAAACATGTCAAATGTTCAGAGTGAGCTTTCTAGTGTGTTTGCACTTTTTAAATATGAACAGTTTGATCTGATACCACGACCCAGCATCCTGTGGAAAAGGTGATGCCGCGATAAACGTCCTAAATTATCTAATTAGTATAGACAAATTGCTATTTCAATTCTGCAGAACGGTTTAACTGACTAACTTTAATTAGTATGTGCAATAAAGCACTCCTAATAAAGCTATTCTTGGCCTAAAGGTTAATATAATGCAGTCCATGGATTCCGTATAAAAACGTGTCTTGCAATACCATACGTCTGTTCTTCAAAGCATAACATACTAGAATAGTAAAATACAATTAAATTATATACCATGAGACCTGCTTGAATTTAAGAGCAAAACCTTTAATTGTAACCTCTTGTTCATGTCATCAATTGTACAGTGAAATTATTAAACTTGACTCTTTTATAAAACATTGCTTCCACACGATGTCTATGGTGCAACAAATTATGTGGGTATGATACTGATTGTAGCAAATGGGTCATTGTATTTCTGAATTTTTCATCAATAGTGAATGTTGTTGTAGTAGTTTGTATTCAGTAATGTATTAGGCACGTATGTGCAATGTTAGGGCATGAGTTGCGTTTCGTGTCAGTTGTTATTTCTCTGTAATGTAATTTGGTATGGTAAAGGTATGTTATTTCTCTGTGATATAATTTGGAATGGTAAAGATTCGTACTGACCTTAGGCATTTGGTTACCAACGGTCCACTTGTGTGATCATTGGTCTGCTGCTGGTGACACTTTGGCGCCGATTCCGATCCTGGAGAAACCTGGTACGAACCGTCGGACGGAGCATTTTCTCCGTCCGACTCGTACCCGGTCAAAAACATTACAAAAATGCAAGTACGATTCGCATGGAAACACTATTTCCGTACGAATCGTACAAAACACCGACCGACGAAAATATACATACAAATGTGATCCGGCAGAGCGCCGACGTGACGTCGGGACGCATTCAGGCTGCGTTTCACGAACCAGGAAGTACGATCCGCACCGACGTCACCCCGCACGGATTATATTCTCCGGCTGCCAAAAACTGCTGGGAAATCAGGACGATGCGCACAAGGAGCACCTGTACGCGTAGGACAGCCATGGACCCAAACCTACGTGTCATCCCAGCACTCATAGCAGTCCACCTGCTCTACAGGAACCGACGCTGACGCCGCAGAAGGTCAGAACAACACCCAGGGGCAAAGGGGGGGGGGGGGGGCAGGGACAGGACACATAACCCCCACCCAAGTCCCAAATCAGACATGCCCTGGACATACTTGACCTGCAGGACCTGGTCACCTCGAAGGGGGTGGGGGCGTGTCCAGCAACGCAAGCGTCCGCCACAAGTGGATGTTGATGCGAACCGGCAACACAACAATTCCGGTACGTACCGTACCCACGCCTTAAGAGCGTGGGTACGGGTCATACCACGCCCACCCCTACGTCACCCCAACAATGGCGGTACGGCCCGTACCCACATTCTAAAGGCCTGGGTACGGGCCGTACCTGCATTGTTGGGGTGATGTAGGGGTACGCGTGGTACGACCCGTACCCACGCTCTGAAGGCCTGGGTATGGTGCGTACCCCTACGGCACCCCAATGGGGGTACGCACCGTACCCAGCCCTTCAGAGCGTGGGTACGGGTCGTACCACGCGTACCCCTACATCACCCCAACAATGCTGGTACGGCCCGTACCCAGGCCTTTAGAACGTGGGTACGGGCCGTACCGCCATTGTTGGAGTGACGTAGGGGTAAGCGTGGTACGACCCGTACCCACGCTCTTAAGGCCTGGGTACGATGCGGACCCCTACGGCACCCCAACAATGGTGGTATGCACCGTACCCACATTCCAAAGGCATGGGTACGGGCCGTACCCAGGCCTGCAGATCGTGGGTATGGGAATGTACGGAGTGTACCCCCACCCGTGTATGAATGGAGCGTACACCCACCCATGTATGTCCCGAGCGTACATGCCCAGACACAGGCGGGGTGGGTGGAGAGTTCTCCCAGCAGTGCCCAGACATAGGAGGGGTGGGTTCCCATCACTCCCAGCAGTGCCCAGACACAGGAGGAGTGGGTGTAGAGTCCTCCCAGCAGTGCCCAGGCACAGGAGGGGTGGATGCAGACTCCTCCCAGCAGTGCCCAGACATAGGAGGGGTGGGTGCCTATCACTCCCAGCAGTGCCCAGACATAGGAGGGGTGGGTTCCCATCACTCACAGCAGTGCCCAGACACAGGAGGGGTGGGTGCAGTGTCCTCCCAGCAGTGCCCAGACATAGGAGGGGTGGGTGCCCATCACTCCCAGCAGTGCCCAGACATAGGTGGGGTGGGTTCCCATCACTCCCAGCAGTGCCCAGACATAGGAGGGGTGGGTGCCTATCACTCCCAGCAGTGCCCAGACATAGGAGGGGTGGGTTCCCATCACTCCCAGCAGTGCCCAGACATAGGAGGGGTGGGTGCCTATCACTCCCAGCAGTGCCCAGACATAGGAGGGGTGGGTTCCCATCACTCCCAGCAGTGCCCAGACACAGGAGGGGTGGGTGCAGAGTCCTCCCAGCAGTGCCCAGACATAGGAGGGGTGGGTGCCTATCACTCCCAGCAGTGCCCAGACATAGGAGGGGTGGGTTCCCATCACTCCCAGCAGTGCCCAGACATAGGAGGGGTGGGTTCCCATCCCTCCCAGCAGTGCCCAGACACAGAAGGGGTTGATGCAGATTCCTCCCAGCAGTGCCCAGACATAGGAGGGGTGGGTTCCCATCACTCCCAGCAGTGCCCAGACACAGGAGGGGTGGGTGCAGTGTCCTCCCAGCAGTGCCCAGACATAGGAGGGGTGGGTGCCTATCACTCCCAGCAGTGCCCAGACATAGGACGGGTGGGTTCCCATCACTCCCAGCAGTGCCCAGACATAGGAGGGGTGGGTGCCTATCACTCCCAGCAGTGCCCAGACACATGAGGGGTGGGGGCAGAGTCCTCCCAGCAGTGCCCAGACATAGGAGGGGTGTATGCCTATCACTCCCAACAGTGCCCAGACATAGGAGGGGTGGGTTCCCATCACTCCCAGCAGTGCCCAGACACAGGAGGGGTGGGTGCAGAGTCCTCCCAGCAGTGCCCAGACATAGGAGGGGTGTGTGCCTATCACTCCCAGCAGTGCCCCGACATAGGAGGGGTGGGTTCCCATCACTCCCAGCAGTGCCCAGACACAGAAGGGGTGGATGCAGAGTCCTCCCAGCAGTGCCCAGACATAGGAGGGGTGGGTTCCCATCAATCCCAGCAGTGCCCAGACACAGGAGGGGTGGGTGCAGAGTCCTCCCAGCAGTGCCCAGACATAGGAGGGGTGGGTGCCTATCACTCCCAGCAGTGCCCAGACATAGAAGGGGTGGGTTCCCATCACTCCCAGCAGTGCCCAGACATAGGAGGGGTGGGTGCCTATCACTCCCAGCAGTTCCCAGACACAGGAGGGGTGGGTGCAGAGTCCTCCTAGCAGTGCCCAGACATAGGAGGGGTGGGTGCCTCTCACTCCCAGCAGTGCCTAGACATAGGAGGGGTGGGTTCCCATCACTCCCAGCAGTGCCCAGACACAGGAGGGGTGGGTGCAGAGTCCTCCCAGCAGTGCCCAGACATAGGAGGGGTGTGTGCCTATCACTCCCAGCAGTGCCCAGACATAGGAGGGGTGGGTTCCCATCACTCCCAGCAGTGCCCAGACATAGGAGGGGTGGGTGCCTATCACTCCCAGCAGTGCCCAGACACAGGAGGGGTGGGTGCAGAGTCCTACCAGCAGTGCCCAGACATAGGAGGGGTGGGTGCCTATCACTCCCAGCAGTGCCCAGACATAGGAGGGGTGGGTTCCCATCACTCCCAGCAGTGCCCAGACATAGGAGGGGTGGGTGCCTATCACTCCCAGCAGTGCCCAGACACAGGAGGGGTGGGTGCAGAGTCCTCCTAGCAGTGCCCAGACATAGGAGGGGTGGGTGCCTCTCACTCCCAGCAGTGCCCAGACATAGGAGGGGTGGGTTCCCATCACTTCCAGCAGTGCCCAGACACAGGAGGGGTGGGTGCAGAGTCCTCCCAGCAGTGCCCAGACATAGGAGGGGTGGGTTCCCATCACTCCCAGCAGTGCCCAGACACAGGAGGGGTGGGTGCAGAGTCCTCCCAGCAGTGCCCAGACATAGGAGGGGTGGGTGCCTATCACTCCCAGCAGTGCCCAGACATAGGAGGGGTGGGTTCCCATCACTCCCAGCAGTGCCCAGACATAGGAGGGGTGGGTTCCCATCACTCACAGCAGTGCCCAGACACAGGAGGGGTGGGTGCAGTGTCCTCCCAGCAGTGCCCAGACATAGGAGGGGTGGGTTCCCATCACTCACAGCAGTGCCCAGACACAGGAGGGGTGGGTGCAGTGTCCTCCCAGCAGTGCCCAGACATAGGAGGGGTGGGTGCCTATCACTCCCAGCAGTGCCCAGACATAGGAGGGGTGGGTTCCCATCACTCCCAGCAGTGCCCAGACATAGGAGGGGTGGGTGCCTATCACTCCCAGCTGTTAGACCCGGCCTCGTAGCATGGCTCTTCCTGTCCTCGCACTACCTAACCTGGTACCTGGGACCCCAAGCACACGGCCCAGCCGATCCTCCCCACCAGAACACACACACGCGACCCGGGCATCCCCGTCCATGGCCTCTCTCCTTTCGGCCACCCCGGGCACGCGTGCCCACTTCATGCACCAAGATGGCCGCCCGGCCCCAGCACAACCCGGGCCTCGAGGCGCCACTCCGGCTGGAGGACATCACGCTTCCAGGGGAGAGAGGGAGGAGCAGTTTCTATCGCACCTCTGAACTCCCCTGGGACGATGGGTTTCCCCCCTGAGGGCTGGCTCCACGCCTGCTGGGTGTCTGGGACTCCTCCCGACCCGGCCCTGAAAAGGATCAAAAGACAATGGCAGGAAACCTCGACAAGCGACCCCCAGGTGACAAGACCCCTGCCTGCACAGACTCCGGACATCAAAGAGGGGTCGACCTATAACAAGGGGTGCTCTGGGACTGTCCGGCAGATTCACCTTGGAACATCTGAGCCCTGCTGAGTGACTCCCGGCTCCCTGAAGATCGTAAGACCTCCGAACTTGTGCTTGAGCCCTGCTGAGTGACTCGCGGCTCCCCGAAGATTCTAAGACCTCCGAACTGGTACCTGAGCCTGCTGAGTGACTCGCGGCTCCCTGAAGATCGTAAGACCTCCGAACTCGTGCTTGAGCCCTGCTGAGTGACTCGCGGCTCCCTGAAGATCGTAAGACCTCCGAACTTGTGCTTGAGCCTGCTGAGTGACTCGCGGCTCCCCCAGACTCTCTTTGGTCCCGCCGGACCCCACGACGACAAGCGTATCCCCCAGCTCGAGGATTGTGAGCTGTGCGCCGGGTACGCTCCTGAATTTGATCCCTATCCCCCCAAAGACTGTCCCGCTACCTCCTACCCCTGCCAAGACTCTGTGAGCCCACGCTCTGCTTGTAAATATCTGCTTTGCTGATCATAAAGATCCTACCACTTCGATTTGATAAAGCTTGAATCCTAAGAACCCTCGGTGTGGTGTCTCTTTGTCGTGTGGTGCCGAGTGTACGATCCTAGATACGAGATTCCTCCCCTGCGGAGTCTCCCGCCAGTGCCCGGCTACGATACTTTGAGGGTGGGTCTCAGGACAGTCAGGGCCCCCTCCGGGCCCCTCTGAGGTCGCCTTCTAACACCAGCAGTGCCCAGACACAGGAGGGGTGGGTGCAGAGTCCTCCCAGCAGTGCCCAGACATAGGAGGGGTGTGTGCCTATCACTCCCAGCAGTGCCCAGACATAGGAGGGGTGGGTTCCCATCACTCCCAGCAGTGCCCAGACACAGGAGGGGTGGGTGCAGAGTCCTCCCAGCAGTGCCCAGACATAGGAGGGGTGGGTGCCTATCACTCCCAGCAGTGCCCAGACATAGGAGGGGTGGGCTCCCATCACTCCCAGCAGTGCCCAGACATAGGAGGGGTGGGTGCCTATCACTCCCAGCAGTGCCCAGACACAGGAGGGGTGGGTGCAGAGTCCTCCTAGCAGTGCCCAGACATAGGAGGGGTGGGTGCCTCTCACTCCCAGCAGTGCCCAGAGATAGGAGGGGTGGGTTCCCATCACTCCCAGCAGTGCCCAGACACAGGAGGGGTGGGTGCAGAGTCCTCCCAGCAGTGCCCAGACATAGGAGGGGTGGGTGCCTATCACTCCCAGCAGTGCCCAGACATAGAAGGGGTGGGTTCCCATCACTCCAAGCAGTGCCCAGACATAGGAGGGGTGGGTGCCTATCACTCCCAGCAGTGCCCAGACACAGGAGGGGTGGGTGCAGAGTCCTCCTAGCAGTGCCCAGACATAGGAGGGGTGGGTGCCTCTCACTCCCAGCAGTGCCCAGAGATAGGAGGGGTGGGTTCCCATCACTCCCAGCAGTGCCCAGACACAGGACGGGTGGGTGCAGAGTCCTCCCAGCAGTGCCCAGACATAGGAGGGGTGGGTGCAGAGTCCTCCCAGCAGTGCCCAGACACAGGAGGGGTGGGTGCAGAGTCCTCCCAGCAGTGCCCAGACATAGGAGGGGTGGGTGCCTATCACACCAAGCAGTGCCCAGACACAGGAGGGGTGGGTGCAGAGTCCTCCCAGCAGTGCCCATGGAAAGAAAAGGGTGGAGTACCCACAGATACAATGGCCACAAATGTCAGTCCGGTGCCCAAAGACCCTGCAGAACACGTAACACATGTGTGTGAGGCTGGGAGTACACACATGCATAGTGTGTAAAAGGGAACGTGTCCACATGAAGTAATGTCAATAAACTCCATACACAAGTACATTGACCACCAAGGATGCCACTAATGATACATGTGGAGACATTGCCCAGCATTCATGGCCAAAGTTGAATGGATCCGTCACACACCAAGGAAATGTAGACACAGCTCAGCACAACATAATGGAAACACCCCGCAGGCAAGATGTCAGATGTCAGGGTCCACAGAGGAAGGAACACACCTTGGGACAATTTCACCATACAGTAAGAACACACATGACCAAAGATTATTTGCAGAGCCCTTGTGATGGCACACAGATACCAGGGTCCACCCCATGAGCAGCACACCACAACATTTCCCAGACACCTAACACATTATCACCACCCCAAATCATGGAGCAGCACCACCAACAGCAATACCAGAAAAGCAGTAGTGTACAAAGGAAAAATAAAACATTGCTTTATTCAGCATGAAAAGAAAAAAATGTTAATAAAAGTTCAATATGTACAAGGCCCATAGGGCAGTCCATAGTCCAATTCCTGGTGGGGGACACATAGCTTGCCTGCACAGTTCATACCTCCTTTGCTTCCACAGGGGGGGGGCATCATGTGGGGGGGAAGGACCAGGCACCGCAGGGACAGAAGGGGCAAGGGTAGGTGTTGTGGGTGCAGGGACGGAGGACTCCACCACAGGGGGTGGGGCAGCGCCAAAGGTGGTGGTGAGAATGGCGCTGCACACGGTTGCAAGGTCCCCCAGCGTCTCCCCTGCACCCGAAGGAACCACAGGCCCCAAGGAGGGGGGGCGGAGGGATGGGTCGCAGCACTACTGGGGGAGGGTGTGGACAGGGGGGCACTCAACCACCCTGACCGCGGACTCCTTTGACCGCTTGCGGGGTGGTGTCACTTTGGGGCTCAGGGACAGAGCGGCCATGAAGGAATCTTTGTTGGAATCTTGGCCAGGAAAGCTGAGGGGAGTGGATTCGGGGGGAGTTGGTTGTAAGGAATGTGGACTCCCACTGTGGCTGCGTGTCTTCCGTTTGCCCCCCGACCCAGTGGGTATGCATACTTCACCCTGTGTGTGCGTGAGAGGAGGTGTGCGCTTGGCCTTCCCTGGTGGTGTGGTGCCTGTGTCTGGTGGGGTGCGTGCATGGGGACATCTGGGTGTGTGTGGGACAGGCATGGGAGTGGGAAGTGTGGATGGTGCAGGGGTAGGGTGGACGCAGCGCTGCAGGAGATCCACTGCTGCAGTCAGTGTCGAGTCTATGGCCCTCAGCAACTGGCGTTGGTCAGACTGCGCAGCTGAGATGCCCTCCATGTATGCCTCCATCTGGGTGAGCACACGGGTGTGGCCATGGAGGACATTAAGCATCGCAGTCTGACCAACCTGCAACTGGCGCAGGATGTCCACAGACTCGGCATTCGCGGCAGCAGTGGAGACAGGGGCAGGGGGTGCGGTGCCTGCCAAGAAGGAGACACGTGGTGACCTAGCACGGCAGGAAGGGACCCGTGCAAGTGGGAGGCCGGTGATGGTAATGGATGGGGCAGGTAGAGAATGAGTGCTGCTTTCAGCTGTGGGAGCTGCCTCCGCCCCCTCTGGGAGCTCAGCCTCAGACCCGTCAGCGTCATAGTCGGTGGTGGGACTGGACAGGTCCTCCGCCTCACTCCCCTCGGCCTCCGTGCCACTCGATGCGCCAGACAAGACAGCACTGGTGCTCAATCCCTCCTCACGGTCCGTGCCAGTGTCTCCCTCGGAGTCCCCCGACGATGCTGTGAGCAAGGTGAAGAGACAGGAAATAATCAGACACCTGTATACATATGTCACATGAGTCAAATCTACACAGGTCACAGTGCATAGCCTGAAAAGCAACATGAGTGACATCTACAATACAAGGTACATATGTAGGCCCTGCAACTCACAGTTGGTTGACCCACCATGCCACTGAGAAACAATGGAGAGCATGACACAACAGCAAATTACTTGATATCAAATTGGACAGAGGAGCCAGGCTCTGGGGACAATCGTGCACAGCATCAGCACCACACAGCGTTGCCAAAAAAGGGATGAGCAGGAACCATGTCTATTAACTTTTTGCACATGCTGCAAAGCTAATACATTAAACCATGGCCAACATGACTGGGTCACTGCACCTTGAGTGTATGTCCAGACAAACATCACACACAGGCCAGACCAAGCAAGGAGACTTCAGATTTTTACATGTAGGCCTTGCCCGCACAAACCACCCCCTACCTGAGACAATGTGATTGAGACAGATGAAGTACTTACACCTCTTACTCTGGGATAAAAACACATGGCCTGCACTAAATCCTGATTGTACACAAACTACCCCTGGTGCGCCTGTCCACATATATCATTGACAATCAACCATCATCAGATTGTCGTACCAAGACACACAGGCACTGCCCACTGTGAGTATGCACAAGCAAAATTGGGTCACACTGTACAATGGACACATGTAGCACAGTTTACGTAAATACAGATGAGGCCAGGGTACAATGCCACAGAGCCCAACCTATGCCGAAGACACAGAGAATGTCCACATTGTTGGATGACACACATGATACCTAGGAAAAGGTGCCCCAGGGCACGGTAGTGGCCACACTCCTCCATGGTCCTGGATGGATATGACTGCAACTGAAGCAACCGTCCCTGCACTATGCATCACTCCCACTCATGCACATCATGTCAGAGGGCACAACATTGGACATGCATGCTGTAAGGCAGTACACTTTTAAGACACACTCCTATGTCGGGACTCACCATCAGTGCCAACTGACATGGACCCCACAATGTCTGAACTGGCCAGGGCACAGGCAAGGTCCCAAAACCTGCTACACACCACCCCCACACATGATGCTGCAAGCATTGGGCACTTGGATTAACTGCCAGCCTAGATAACCTTCCTGCTGCTGCTTCTCCCGTAAGCGCCTATCCAAGTCGGGGAAGACCACCGCCAGCACACGCTTATGGATGTGGGTCAGATGCCGGCGCCCACGGTTCTTGTGGCTCACAGGTGAGTCCCCCAGCAGGACCCGTGCGATCCTCCTCGTCCAGCACCGGATATCCTGCCAGCGTTTCCTCACCTGGGCTAGGCGCCGCTTCCGACCCTCCGTCTTCCTCACAGCACTGACGGCTTGCTTCCATATCTCCCCCTTGGCATGGACGCCTACCTGTGAGGATGCAAAAGTGAGAATACTTTAATACACCTGAGCAATGAAACAGAGACACACATATTAATAATTTGTCTTGTTTGAACAGGCCATGGTATGCAGGCAACTCATTGCACGTTTGTCATAGGGACATTATCCTCTGGGGAAGGCCAAATGCACTACGTGGCATTGAAAGTACACAGGTGGCATGAGGGGTGCCACACAACCAATGATCCTGGATCACACTGTGCATCACAAGCTACACCAGGATTATGTACAGCACCTCAAAGCAGTCACATGCCCCAGCCCACTGACGCAACCTCAGCAGAGTACACAGACACACACAGGCACAGGACAATCACCTGCCATTGCCAACTGCAGGTACAAACCTCACTCTGCCCATGTGCCACTAGACTGGGGGGTGTCAAAGGTGTGGGGCTGGCTCTGCACGGCAGTCACACAGCACTGCTCCCTGCTCACATCAGATGGGCAGGGTATATCCATCCCTCATGCAGCTGGCGTGCAACACTCCACATATTCAAACACCCACATGACAGGGGACTCACACACACACACCAATGTCCAGGGGACGAACACATCATTTGGACACTCTCAGCACAGGTACACTAAACAAACACACATCTATGGGTACTGTCACCTGTCACACTGGGGGGACCACAGAATCACATCAGGACTGTAGAAACAACATTCCCAGGAGGAGTAGCCAGGCTGAATGTGGCATGCACCATGCATTGATTGTCACAGTAAGCACTATGCAAGTGAGGAGTGCACACAGGAACTACAGCATGCTCTGCATGGGAGACATGAGGCATTCCCCACCCTGGGACCCACTCTAAACAACATTGCATGTCTGTCACACATGGACACAATGCCAGAAGTCACAGTCACAAAAAAGGGGCACAGTCTAAGCTAGTGGAGTCAGCCCCCACCTGCTCCCCTGGTCGACCATTCAGCATGGTGTAGTTTGGGAGGATCACATTCACCAACGCCAAATTCTCCTCCATGGTGAATGGCTGGGCACTCTCCACAGACCTGGACATGGTGCCAGAGGAATCACGAGCAGCAGCAGTGTTGTGGAATGAAAGGATGTGCAGGCAAGTGTTCTCTCATGGGACCTGGCTGCCTTATATCTGCCTTGCTGGCCTGTTTCATTTACAGGAGTACGGAGTGATTGGTCATTCACATTAGCATCCTACGTTTCCTCCAATCCCTTTAAACCTACCCCATTGAGTGGCTTTGCATGGTTTAAAAATTGAGCATGATGTCAAGTCAACAACCACTTTGCAACAAAGTATATTGTTTCCAACTGACTTCTGCTGGCCACCTGATGCAAAAATGCAAACTTTATACTCAGTCTCCATGACAACCAGAATGCATTTTGGCCCTTATACTTGTCCCTCATGTGTCCCCTATGTTATTTCAATATTTACACACAGGTACAGTGCGTTCCACGGCCCTAGGGCACCCCAAATGCAGTGAAACGGACCATACAGGCGTGTGTGGGGTCCCTATCACTATGGGAGTGCTGGCGTATGTGTACGCCATAGTGATACGGACCGTACACACGCGTGTATGGTCCCTATCACTATGGGAGTGCTGGCGTATGCATACGCCATAGTGATACGGACCCTACACATGCATGTACGGTCCGTATCACTATGGCGTACGCATAGGCCAGCACTCAGTGCGTATGTATGGTGCGTTTCAAACCTGACAGTGGTGACAGGCGGCACACAGACAGAAATAGAGCTGTCATACTTGGCCAAGGCTGGACATCAAGGCATTGTCTGTGCAGTACTACATGTGTCAGGCACAGGTGTGTCAGGCTGTGATGTGGCACATTACTCCTGAGGTGTGAAGCAAATAACTGTATGATGAGCTGTGTACACATGTCATGTGTGATGGTGCACTATGTGCCACACATCCCCTTCACTCCTTTGACATGTGTGCATGTAGTACAGACTTGTTGAGCCATGCGTCACTGGCATGGCACAGTCACCGACACCCGCAACTGTCCCCTGATGCCAGGTACACGGAATGTTACACCTGAGATGTGAATGCCCGCGTTGCACGCTGTAACTATGTCATGTGTGTGTCATGTGTTCCCATAGGTTTGCTGTAGGTGTTTGGTCAAATGCATCTGCAGTTGCTGCAACCAACATGTGTCTGTGTGTATATGGGCATGGCACACTCTAACGCACACCAGCCCACATGTGTAATCTGACGTAAGGTGTGTATGTATGCATTGACACGGAGTCTCAAAACATGGACACATCTGCATACTCTCAATGTATGTGTGATCAGTCTTGACATGTACTCCTTCATGGCAAGGTGTGTGGTCTGTCCTTTTTCTATTACATGTGACCTGTGCCTCTAGTGTTCCGCAAACTGTCTGTATGATTAACATACTTCTTCTGCACATATGCGGATGTCTGGCACTCCTGTGATGCATCTGCCTGTTCACTCACTCTGGCCCATCGCTAGTTTCATGCCAAGTCATGTTGAGCTTGAGAATCCACTTTTGTGGCTGGCTCTTGGTAGGAGTGTCACCTGCCTGGCATACGTGTCCAGGGCATATTGCACAGACCTGACTCTGTATGTAGCATATGTGTATTGCCTGTTGAACATGTGCTCAGTACATTGACATTGGTGGTGTACTGTACTCACTCTTCGTTGTCCCTTCAAATTCACTGCACGGCTCCGCCTCTCCATCGACCAATTCCGGACTTGGCTGACCTGAGGGAACATGACTGTATACGCCGCTACCGCTTCCCCCAACAGTTGATTGAGGACTTGATGACACGGCTGGCACCACACCTCCAACCGCTACACAGGTATCCTACTGCACTGACACCCAAGATGAAGGTGATGGCAGCCCTACATTTCTTTGCCACGGGTACCTTTCAACATACCATTGCTCATGATGGTGGCATGTCCCAAACCATGTTCAGCCATGTTCTGCATGATTTTTTAGAGGCCATGTTGGATCACCTGGATGAGTTCATTAAATTCCCAACTCCTGAGGAGTTGACAGGTGTCAAGCGTGAGTTCTATGCCCTGGGAAGGATGCCCCATGTCATTGGGTCCATAGATGGAACACATGTGGCTTTGGTACCACCACAGGCACAGGAGGTAGCGTATAGGAACCGCAAGCATTACCACTCCATTAATGTCCTTGTGGTGTGTCTTGCCAACATGGTGATTTCACATGTCTGTGCTCGTTTTCCAGGATCAGCACACGATGCCTACATCATGAGGCATAGCAGGGTGCCTGAAATGATGCTGCAGCTGCGCAACGAACGAGCATGTATTGTTGGTGGGTATACTCTGGCAGTCCTATATTTAACGTCATCTTCCTGTCTTACTGCTTCTCCTGACCAACTTTTGTCCATGATGTTTCCATGTAGGGGACGCTGGCTATCCCAACATGCCATGGCTGATCGCGCCTCTCCGCAACCCCAGCACGGCTGCCGAGCACCGCTACAACAACGCCCATGGGCAGACCAGGCGAGTGATAGAGAGGACGTTTGGCCTCCTGAAGAGCCGATTCCGTTGCCTCCACAAGACCGGTGGCGCACTCCCATATGCACCGGTGAAGGTCCGCAAGATCTTCTTTGTGTGCTTCATGCTGCACAACATGGCAGTGGAGAAAGCTGTGCCACTCATCCTGGATCCAGATGAGCAGGACCATCCACCCGTGGAGGATGAAGGGCTTTGTCACGAGGCAAGTGATGTGGAGGAGGAGGAGGCGGTAGAGGACATCCGGAGTCGGCTCATACGCAACTTCTTTGCGTAGTGGTGAGTTCCAGTGTCTGAGTGTGCAAGCATTGGGCCGTGTGTGGCATGTGTTGCAATGCGTGTGTCCATCTGCATGTCTACCAAGTGAGTCAGAGGTGTGTTTGGATGTGTCACTCAAGTGATGGTGCAATAGAAGAATGTTTTTCCAGAGTCATCATTGTCACCTAGCATGTTGACAACCTTATACGTGTCAAGTACATGCACATGCATGCGGATGTGCTTCTTTTGGCTGACTTCTGGTGTGTCTCTCATCCACAGGTACTTGCGCATGCTGTCTGCTGGTGGCATTGTTGTGCTCCTGCTATTCCTCACGAACACAGCAACATGTGCTGAATCAGCATTACATGCACAGACAAGTTTGAAAATCTCCTTAGGGTAAGGGATTCAGCACGGCTTTTTGGGAGTGGTATTTGTTTTGAATGTGTGTGCACTGCTCCTGTTCATGTTTGGATACTTTACATACATGTAGAATCACCATGGGGCACATGACATGGAGCTGAATTCACCTCAATTGATGTTCAGACTTGGTGACAGTCATCTGTAATGGGATTGTGGATTGTGATGAAGCCATCGATGTGTGTAACACTGCCCTCGGAAACATACGGTTTGCACCAGGTTGACATGGTGTGTGAATTCCCCATTAGAGGCTCAATGGTGTATAGCAGCCTCTCCGTGAGCAGCAGGGGTTTTTTAGCAGTAACCCGTCACTTGCGTGCCAGTTCTATGGATTTCCAGCATCTGTGGTGCAAAGGGGGGTGCCAGTGTTGGTCCCACGTGTTCATCCACATGACCTGTGTATGTGTTGACAGAGTTGCATTAGCATTCCGACACACATGACTAATAAAGGTGTCCCTCTGCCTCCAAGATGCCTCATCTCTGTCAATGGTGGTCTGTTGCCACTGTGCATGCGGCATGTCTGGCATAGTTCTCAGAGTTGGTGCATATGAGTCTATGTGTAGAGTAGCAAGATGCAAGCTGTTTGTCAGGGATTAGAATCTGTATTGTGCATGATGTCCATGGCTGTGTAGGTATTGTGGCATGTCAGTCTCCACGACGGCCACTGTGCTGCATGTGCATCCATTGTGTGTGTGTGTGCCATGTTGAACCAGACATTCCTTCCTTGACATACACCTTTTGCATAGTTCCTTCCTGAGATCCTTGTCTTTGTGTGCTACTTGTGGCATTGTTTTCTTGACATGGCGCATGCTGCTGCAGGCCCTGCAGCAAGGGCACCCAGTGTCCACGCAAACGAGCTGGTGTTCATCATGGATTGCTTGCTGACATGTGCTATGCTGATCAGCAGCATCTGTGCCTCATGCTGCGATTTGCTGCACACTCTGCATTATGCACAAGATCCCCAGTTCCATCCACCTCAAGTCAAGAGAGACCATCCCCCAGGTCAACTACGACATCCGTGTCTAATCCTACCCTGCACTCTATGGACATGTGCGTTACAACTCCCATGATACTTGTCCACATCCAGGGTGCATCTGCACAGCTCTGCTTCTACATCCGGCGACCAGGCCACATCAACGTCCAACAGAGATGGGGGAATGGATCACTGCCAGCTGCAGGATGACCTTCTCAATCCACGCACACACTCAGGATGCAGCCCACAACACAACCTTGTGGCACTGTGATCCAGCACCCCATTGTGCCACCTCCATGCATCCAACCTTGGCCAGCCCACCATTCTCCACATCCACCTGACTCAAGCATGCAGGACATGGTTCTGCCACGTGTTTACACATACCTGGGAGTAGCACCCCAGGACACTCCACATGATCCCTGACCTCTGCGCATGACTGTTGCTCTTCTAAAAAGGTCTGTAGGCACAGTTGTGCGGGCACCCCCTCAGCTGGTTGGGTCCATCACGGGTGAGTATGGTGCTCCATGTCTGTATTGGATGATACATTGTGACCCATGTGTGTCCTGTGCCAGACTCAGACCCCAGGGTATGGATGGTTGGAGTTACTTCTGAAATCAGGCATGGTTTGACTTTACAACACACTCAATAATGCAAAATTACGGCATCATCTCGTGATTGTGATGATTTTTATTTGTGGTGGGGTACGTGTTTGGGGGGATGACAAGAGGTGCTTGGCGGGAGTGTAGAATCCAATGTTCACAGGGGGAGTTGGTATCTTTGCCATTGGAAGTCATCAGAGTCTATGCCACAGTCTTTGTCGACATTGGTCAGACAGTGAACAGCAAGGTCATGTGGCAGAGAATGTCATTTGCTGATGTGCTGCTGTTAGGCCAGAGGGCCAGGTGCCAGGCCAGGTGACCTGGGAGATGGTGATGTTCCGCTGACTCTCACGGTCTTTTGCATGGACGACCCACTTTGCTGCGGGGACCCTCAGAAGCAGGCCGTGACGATGCTTGTGATGCTTCGTCGGATGAATCCTCCTCCTCCTGATCCCTCCCTGTGGAGGTGATGTTCTTCACCTGGTGGCACAGGGAGGGTTGCCCATGTTTACAGCAATCCGACGGAGTACACGGGTCATGTCCGTTTGCACCTCCACGAGCTCAGCCTGTCTTGCCTCCATCCATCCTTGGTGTCGCTGTTGACAGGCATGTTGCTCGGCCTGCAGGGTCTTCATCTCCTCGAGGGTCCCCTTGATGTCTGTGAGGGTGGATGCAATCTGGACCATAACCCTGGCGTCACGCCGGTATGTGTCCAGGATGTTGCTGACGTGTGACATTACCGGTTCCTGAGCCAACTGGTCAGGTTCGCGCCTCCGCCGTCCTCCACTCCCATCACCCCTGCCCACTTGCGCCTGGCCTGCCGTTGTGGGCACATCGGGTCTCCGGGACCCCTGAGGGATGGCATTTGCGGTGTCGCCTGCCTCCTCCTGGGTGCCCGGAGAACCTTGTCCCTCCTGGACAGACTGGCTGTGTTGTTGTGTGCGGGCAGGGCTCCTGGGTGTCTCCTGGGATGTGGCAGGAATGGGGGTGGTGGTTGGCACAGTTGTACCTGACGCAGGTGCTGCAGGTGGTTGGACACCAGAGGGGCCAGGTTGGTCTGGGTCATCCACGAAGTGGTGAGAGTCGTCGCTGCCGGTGGGGTCCTCTTCACGCAGAGCCTGGTCCTGTGAGTCTTCCCCCCCAGTGTTGGGGGGAGATCGACGACGTTGACCTGTGTGTGAGAGAGACAATGTTAATTGTGTTACATGCGACATCCATGTTTCATTCATTTTTGAGTTGGCACAGTTCCTCTGGGTGGTTGGATTTGGATTGCATTCCTCTCACAGTGCACTTGTGCATGGGTATGTCCCTTGGCCACAGCTTTCGACACTTTACCAATGTGTGACACAATCTTAGTTGATGCATCTTTTTGGAACGCAGTCAGCAGTGTTGTGAGCGGGTGTAGCAAGCCATGCAGAGCCGCCTTACGTGTTGCACTGTACGTGGCCAAATGGTGTTTTTTCCATGCTATTTGAGAATGCAGGTAGGTAACTTAAGCATTTGTGACAGGGTTCTGACAAACACAGTGGGTGGGTATACTGGGTGTAAGGTTAGGTTTGGGCCTGCAGCACGGATGTACTCGTGCACAGATTGACACATGGCCCAGTGTTTATCAAAGGTTGAAGGGGGGGTTCACGCACTGCCAAATCTTGTCTACATGCACACAGTCCACCTGCTGACGAGCGGACATGGCCACACCACCCAAGGGTGATTTGGTCTCCCTCTGTCTCCCTTTCTCCCTCCCTCTGTCAGCCTCCTCCCTCTGTCCGTCTCCCTCTGTCTCCCTTTCTCCCTCCCTCTGTCACCCTCCTCCCACTGTCCGTCTCCCTCTGTCTCCCTTTCTCCCTCCCTCTGTCAGCCTCCTCCCTCTGTCCGTCTCCGTCTGTCTCCCTTTCTCCCTCCCTCTGTCAACCTCCTCCCTCTGTCCGTCTCCCTCTGTCTCCCTTTCTCCCTCCCTCTTTCAGCCTCCTCCCTCTGTCCGTCTCCCTCTGTCTCCCTTTCTCCCTCCCTCTGTCAGCCTCCTCCCTCTGTCCGTCTCCCTCTGTCACCCTTTCTCCCTCCCTCTGTCAGCCTCCTCCCTCTGTCCGTCTCCCTCTGTCTCCCTTTCTCCCTCCCTTTCTCCCTCCCTCTGTCAGCCTCCTCCCACTGTCCGTCTCCCTCAGTCTCCCTTTCTCCCTCCCTCTGTCAGCCTCCTCCCTCTGTCCATCTCCCTCTGTCTCCCTTTCTCCCTCCCTCTGTCACCCTCCTCCCACTGTCCGTCTCCCTCTGTCTCCCTTTCTCCCTCCCTCTGTCAGCCTCCTCCCTCTGTCCGTCTCCCTCTGTCTCCCTTTCTCCCTCACTCTGTCAGCCTCCTCCCTCTGTCCGTCTCCCTCTGTCAACCTCCTCCCTCTGTCCGTCTCCCTCTGGCTCCCTTTCTCCCTCCCTCTGTCACCCTCCTCCCTCCCTTTGTCTGTCTCCCTGTGTCCACCTCTGTCTCCCTCCCTCTCTCTCCCCCTCTCCCTCCCTCTGTGTGTCACCCTCTGTCACCTCAGCCCAGCTTCCAGCACACACAGTTTGCAGGTCTTTCAAAGGCCATTGGCTTGTTCATGTGGGTTTGTTTCTTATCTCCGGGCACCCATTGGGCGGAGTGTCTGAGTCTGCGCTGCTGCTGTGGCGGTGTGTGCTGATACTCTTTCAGAGTGATGCGTTTTCATTAGCTGCTGTTATGTGCAAATTGTGCCTTCATACCCATGTCATCCTGCAACGCGGCCACCATTTGCAGGCAACACAGTACTGTGTGGGGACACACTGTTTGTATGGCTGTGCCCTGGGCCATATGGGCTGAGGGCATTGTTGTGTGCTTCAGAGTTGCTCTATGTTAGTTTTGAGGCCCACCCTCCCGGCATCGGGGATATCCTGTCTTGTGTTGGTGTTTTGTGTGGCCTGTGACTTGGCATGGCCTTGCTTGGGGCATGGGGCATGGAGGCGCTAGTGGCATGTGTGTGTTTTTGGAGTGTGGTTGTGTTCGGTGCTGGCTTTGGGGGGGTTGCGTGCATGATTGGTATTTTGGTTGTGTATGGTGTTCCCCCCACGTGAGGTGAGTTGTTTGTGTACTCGGACTCCTTCTACTCCATCTACTCCCACCGGCGGCAGTGTGGCCATCACCTTCTCCTCCCAGGGATGATAGTGTACCGGTCTGTGGGGCGGCCCTCCTCCAGTGATGTTCCCCTGGTTGTGATCGTCCGTCATTTTGCGGCGGACCGTCCTCAGCAGATCGTACCACCTGGCTTGGCACTCATGCCTGGTCCTTCTGGTGGACCCAACAGCATTCACAGAATTGACAATCCTCTCCCACATGGCTGATTTTTCGGATATGCTGGTCCGTCTGACCAATGTTCCAAAGAGCTGTGCTCGACTCTGACGATTTCGTCGACAAGGACCTCCAGCTCCTCCTTTGTGAACTTTGGATTCTTGTTAGTGGGCATGGTGTGGGGTGTGGGTGTGGATGGTTGTGGGGGTGTGAGTTTGGTTGTGAAGGTGTGTGTGTGTGAATGTGATGAGAGGGTGTTTGTGATGGTGGTTGTGTGAAGGAGTGCAAGTGTAAGGTGTATTGATGGATGTAGTATGCTGCAGTGCGTTGTCTCTGTGGTCTGGCAGTAGTGGATCTGTTGCAAAGGTTCATGGTTTGTGTGTGTTGGGCCTTTTTATTGGTCCATTTGTGGGTGTGGCTGTGTTTGAACTTTGGGTGGGTGTGTTATAAGGAGTGGTCGTGTTTTGGGCCTCTGTTTAGCTGTTTGGCAGTTGCAGATCAGTGTATAGGATGTATTTGGGTTTGTTGGACATGTTTTGTGGTGTTGTGTGCATCGAATTGACTCTCCTTGTGTTGTTTTGGTTTGTCCTGGTTCAGTACGAGTGTTTTGTGCGTCTGTACGGTGCGTACATGGGCCATGTTGTTGTACAGTGCTGTCCTTTGCTATGGCTTAGTACGACTCGTACATGCGCGATGTTGGGTGAGGGTGCTGGTGTAGGGGCCTGGGGTAGGGTGCGTACAGACACGGGCAGGGTGTTGGTCGACACTGTCCATCGGTGGTGGTGATTCGCACCGTACATACAGGGGGGGCTGGGTGTACGCTCCGTACATACACAGGTGGGGGTACGCTCCATACATACATAGGTGGGGAGTTGGTACGCTCCATGCATACACGGGTGGGGGTACGCTGCGTGCATACACGGGTGGGGGTACGCTCCGTACATACACTGGTGGGATGTGGGTACGCTCCAATCATACATGGGTGTGAGTACGCTCCGTACATACACTGGTGGGGTGTTGGTACGCTCCATTCCTACATGGGTGGGGGCAAGGTCCATACATACACTGGTGGGGGTACGCTCCGTACATACACGGGTGGGGGTATGCTCCGTACATACACTGGTGGGGTGTGGGTACGCTCCATACATACACGGGTGGGGGTACGCTCCGTACATACACTGGTGGGATGTTGGTACGCTCCGTACATACACGGGTGGGGATACACTCCGTACATATACTGGTGGGGTGTGGGTACGCTCCATTCATACACGGGTGGGGGTACGCTCCGTACATACACTGGCGGGGGTTCGGCATGTACATCCGCGGCCGGGGGGCGTTTGGCGCATACATGCGGGGGCTGGGGGGGTGTTCGGCGCGTACATACGAGGGCTGGGGGGGTGTTCTGCGTGTACATACGGGGTCTGGGGTGGGGCGTTCGGTGCGTATGCGGGCACATGTCTCCATGGTTGCTATAGGAGTTCGGTCCGTACGGTGTTTTTTCCATACGGTTGTAAAATCGAAAGGACGGGACTGATCGTACTTGCGCGGTCGGACTTCATTTTTCCAAATCGTACGGTAAATCGTCCGGGGATGTGTTGGACACATTTTCCGACCCGAGGACGTGTGGGGAAATTTTCCCAATGCGATTCGTATGGACTTTTTCCCATGCGAATCGTACTTGGCAGTTTGTACGCTACTTGTACGATTCGTACGGAAAAAAATCCGGATACGTTTTTGTGCTATTGTGTTTTTTACCTTTATTACTGCTTTATTTATTTTTTTGCTATACCGTGGTTGTGAGGAGTTCTAATTTTCGATATGCCCAGTAATGATTTTTTATTTTTATTTTACTTTGTGCTATAATATTGTGTTGTTTTCTGTAACCACTTTAGAGATTTCTACAATGTTGCCACATTTCTTTATAATAGCAGCATTTTCTTTTAATGTTTTTGTGACAAACAACTATTCAATTTTTTAGAGTGCAGCACACATTCAATTTTGAGCACATAAACATTTTATGCCTGTTTAGAGGAAGCATATATTTTCTGTTCAAACCGTTTTAGTAGATAGAGCTTTCAGTATAAAACCATGAATGGTTGCATGAGAACAACCATGTAGCATCCTGGGAAGCCCACTTGATGTGAAGTAGTGCTACTTTACATTAGTTTAGGCATACCCTCCTGCACAAATCTGGATTCGCACTGTTTGCGCTTAATGGCAAATAGTTTTCAAACAATGGTACCAGTTTGTGTCTCTTTTTGTGACTTTGCACCAGTACGAATATTTGAAAAACGAGGTGCCTCATTTGTAGTCCCTGTAATTCTGAAACATTTCTGTATTCGGGTTTTCAAGTTAAAATCAGGCCTTTTTCATCATTTTTAAACTGAAACAAAAATAATGTACCGTATTCATCCAGTTTTAATGTTGTAAGGAAACAGCTTTAAAAATACCCTGAGTAAAAAAGGAGAATATAATTTTTCAGTTGCAACTAGCATATATGAAGAAATAATGCCAGGTTGATGAGAAAAACAACAATAGGGAATAAAGCGACCAGTCAGAAATACGGGCTGCCAACAAGAGGATTTAGAAGAAATTGTGCTCATATGATAAAACATGTTTTTAAATCCCTAACATAGAACTGTACTATTATAAATGTAAATGCATTCCTTCAAAATTAGCAAAGAAGTGCATTTTATCTTGAACAGGCTTGCCATTATGTGGCATAACATGGCGGCTAGATTTATTAACCACATCAAATAGTGCATCATTTCTGAATGAAGGCTAAATATGGGTAAATCAGTCAGTATCACATGATACAACTTAACATCATAACAGTCTGACATTGATCAGAGTACATATTTTGATGTGTAATATCAATAATATGAAGTAAAATGTATGGAATAATAATATGGAATATTAGAACATTGGAATGTTGGGAGCTCCATTGAAAACAATGGAGTGCTCTGGGCTTATAATGGCTGGTATAAGCCCGGAGCTCCAACATTCCAATGTGTCTTTGTTCACAGCTCTGGCTGTGACAAAGACTTCAGGGAGCCTGAGGGGATTTCAATTCCCTCGCGCTCCCTGAAGGCTTTGTTTTGTTAGAACATTCTGCCCTCTAGTGGCAGAATATTCTAATAGCCTTATAGCCCTTCGTAGCAGGGCTATACCGGCTTTTAAAGTCCCTCTGCTTTATTAAAGTCCCTCGCCTTCGGCTCGGGCCTTTAACGCTGCAGCGGGCCTTTAACAGCCGGTATAGCCCGCTACGGCGGGCTATAAGTCTATAATATGAAGAAAAATGTGTTAAAAAAGCTGTTCCAACATAGAATTTACTCATGCTCCGTTGTAAGAGAAAACAGCTGTCTGAATAGAAGTGAGAGATAAGATACTGAAATAATGTATTCTTTTCTTTTCACAAGTAACCAGCATCCAAACTAAGAGGCCAATTTATATGTTGCCAGAAAGTGCATTTCCTGGCAACATAATGGTCTGCCCACCCGATTTAAATGCAGGCGGGTCTGTGGTGTGACAACAGTGAAGACTACTCTGTCTCTGTTACAGCCCGCCAGACAACCGGACAGAGTACGGGCCGTCAGAGGTTTACTTGTATGCCCACCCACCTATTTTAGATGGACGGACACACGGATCAGTTTTCACTGCCTGTTGCCACCATGAAATCCGTGGCGATATTTGGCAGAAAAAACTGCAAAATTACCCTTTTGCCATGAGAGACAACTCTTGCGACAAGAGGGCAAATTATTTCTTTTTATTTTCAAAAACAAAAATCCGATTTGAGGTTTTGTTTCCCCCCCCAAACAATGTATCTTTGCCATACAATGAATTCACGTTTGATATAACTGTACTGCAAAGTTACAAATACATAGGCAGGAACAGCCTCTGTGGTGGTTCCCGTCAATGCTTGAAATGTCCGCGGCACAACAGACATTTCAAAATGTGGTTGGTGGGACCTCTGCTAGGGTGAAGTAATAATTTACTCCATCACATTGGGGTAGGCGGGCCCGACTACACAATTATGAATCAGGCACCGAACCTGTATTTTGATCATGCTTATTTCATGAAATTCCCTCTATTACACCATTGTGCCACCTCTAGTAATGCAGGCCTTTGGAGAGTATTGAAGAAACAATGCTCTAGCAGCATTTAGAATGTGAGCATTGTAGTTACTGCTTTTGTGTAACTGGGGACTCACTATGAGCAAAATGTAATGTGTTTTTTTGTATGAAATACCAATTGTGGAATAATTTTGAATGTAGTTTTTGGCACAAAATACTGTGTGGAAAAGTTTTTCCTATGCAAAACTTGATTGTGTTCCCTTCTTTTAACAGTGGAAGTGCCACTGATGTTTATTGCAATTATTTTAGGGTCTTTTTTCGCATTCAAATTTTTGCTGTGTTAAAGGTGCTTCGAAAGACCTATGGATGGCCCTGAATGTATAACAAATGTGAAGTATTTCTACCTGCAGGTGCCTCTTGGTGGCTAAACAGGCAGCCATTTGTTCTCTGCCTTCTCGTTTGCCAATGTACTCCTCTTTAGTCAAATGTGATGGTTGATTAATGCCCATTTTCGGCAAATTGTAAAATGCTTTTGTGGGTTGGTTGGCTAGTAAGTAATGATTTAGAGGCATTTTTTATTCTAATCATTGTTCACCAGATTCCATATTCCTGTGTTGCTCTGGGGGATGTGTGGGAACGTAGAGCTCACAGAAATTGTATAATTAATATTTTTCCTTCACTCTCACTGTAGCTGTCCTGTTGGTGTGGGAGATTGTAGTGAATTGTGTACTTGTGCAAACCTTGCCCTGCAATCATGCATGTGATTATGTGTGGGTGGGGGCACAGGGCTGTCACATGGGTCTCATTAGCCAAGATAGACACCAGGAGCAGTATTACGGCAGTGCCCGGGGGGGGCACGATGGGCACTTTGTTATTACAGAAGGGGCGACAGACGCTTTCTGTAATACCGATAGCACGGACGCACATAAACAGCCAGCGCTATCATCAGAGGGCATTCCCTGATTTGCATTGGGGCGTCAGGAGGGGCACTGTCAGGGCACCACCTAATGTCAGCCCTCTAGAGGGGGGAAAGTGTCTTCCCTTGCAGGTGGGTGCAGCCACTCTCTGTACCTGTCTGCAAAGGGATCTCTAATCCCCCTTCAAAATGCAGAAAGGTTCCCGCCTGCACTGTAAAACATGGAGCTGCTTCAAAACAGCAGCTCCATTTTTCACATGAAGGCGCTGTCCAAGGACAGCACAAGTACACCGCTGCCCTGGGGGTAGCGCATTCATCCTAATAAAGTGCATTTTCCTTGTTTGCACCGGGTGAATCTTTAAAAGGTGCGCCCAGTGCAACCAGGGAAAATGCACTGTTTCTGTGAAACAGCCCCAGATGTTATATTCTCTTTAGCTTAGGGATTTGTGGGTGTGGTGGTTGTATATCATCATATTAATTGCATCAAATATATGTAACATGGCAGCTTTTAGTACTGGAAAAAATATATTTAGATTCCTTTCTCATGAGTTTTGGCCAAATTGATGCTCAGACTCGCAACTAGTTGTGCTCGTTGTATTAGTATTTTGTGATTTGATGATATGTGTTTAATGAATGTAATGCTCTGTATGACAGCTTTGCTTCTTACTTTTTACTATCTATTTCTGGATGAGACTGAGACACATCTTTGAATTTGATGATGCCAAAGTACTGCCCTCTATGACCACCAATGAGAAATCAAGAAACCACCAATGAAAGTGGGTCTGCTAAAATTGTGGCCAGCAAGAAATATTTCATAAAACTAAAGCTGGATAGTGATGGTTTTATTGGGTTGCACCACTATTTGGCATGTGCCAGTGTATTTATCAAGAATTTAAACAAAGAGTAATCTAATTGTGGTGTTAAGAGAAACAGATGCCGCAAACTAACCAATATGTATCATATACATTGGTGAGACTCCTCCGTTAACATGAGAGACTAATGTACCAGAGCACTCAACATAAAATAAATCAATGGTGTTGTCACCATATACATATCCATTTAGCCTTGAAGAAGTCACTTGTTTGATGAAACACGTGTTGGCTGTATTTTGGACTACAATACAAGTTTCTACAAAAAAATCTAAGACTCCTGTTCTCTGATGTTGGGGTTTGGACAATATTCTATATGGTGACAACACCATTGATTTATTTTATGTTGAATGCTCTAGTACATCATCTCTCATGAAATATTTCACCACTAGTAAGAACACTAACATCAAAGGTGTTGGAAAGTGATATATTAGTAGTGACTTGCAATTAATAATAAGGCCACAAACACAAAAAAAGTTTCAGTTAGGGTCTCAATAAATGATTCCCTTGCTCAACCCTTGATAGCTAGCAACGAGCAGGAACGCTTAACTTAGGAGACAACTGTGTAAAACATTTTAAAACACCAAAGCATTTAATAAGTAAGACAAAATACATAATAAAGATCCAACTCCAATCTGTAATATTAGATTGGATTTTTATGAACAAATAGACACCAAATTGGTAAAGATTCAATGTGGGGAACCAGAGACATTAATTTTTAAAGAAAAAATACCTTTTATTGCTTAAAAACATTTAGAGCCTCTTAAGGACATCTGTGCACTTTTGACAGGGACAAAGTAAAAGACTGAGACAGACCGTGATGGAGCCCTGGTCGGATACAGTAAGCAGGAGGCCGGGGTCAAAATTTTACCTTCAGACTTAGAAACATTTCGGAATGATTTTCTTCCAACTTCAAGCTGTACCCTCTAGCAGGTTGATTTAGATTGCTACTCAGCGAGCCCCCAGTCAAATCCTGTAAGTCTGGAGCTCTGGAGTTTTCAACGAGATGAACCTGAAATCCAAGCCGGGCCACGGTTAAAGGTAGCTAGCTTGGCTCTTGATGTCAAGGTGGTCTCAATATGGTGCTTTTTACAAAAGTTACTCCAAACTTCTAGAACTGCTTCTTGAATTCCTCTTGAGGGTTCAAAGTGTCCAAAATACAAATCCATGGGTCTGGAATCTCCTGCATGGTTATTGGGATGCCTGAGCTACATTTACAAAATGCACCAGTCCTAATCCTTAAGAGTACACTGGATGCACTCCAGGATGGTGACTCTTGGTGGAGATGATGCAGGTGGGTTCTTTTAACTCATAGCTTGCAGGGAGTCCACTCATTAATCCTTCTTGAAGCAAGGCAAATTCCTTAGGACTGTAGTACAAGATTGAGCAGATTTGAAGACGAGTTTGGCTACCTCTCATCTTCTTCCTGCCATCCGTTCTGCAGCTTGTGCTTCTCAGCCCACAAGAATCTCACTGGCAGGTCTTGTCGCACCTCATTAAAGAAGCCTGGCCAGCCCGGGCAGAAGCTTGACAATCAGGAGAGAGCAGCGAAAGGCTGGATTTTGGCTCACAGAAAAAAAGATAAATTACTTCTTTCTTTTATTATAAATCTGACAGTGATATGTTGTTGGATTTATTTTAATCATTAATTTGATACCTTGAAGCATATTTTTTATCTGGCTCCTACCAATATTTAGACTTAAATAAAATACCTACATTTTAGCTTATGGAGCCATTCACTACAATGGAGAAAAACAGATTGACAGCTTTCCCTTCACCAGAGTGTATACAACATCATTTATAATGTACCTGCTTTTATTTACAAGGAGCTTTTCCCTGGGGCACCTAGGAGAGACATATGTAAAAATAAGGTAGATTATTACTTTGGAAGTGCCCTTAAATCCAACGTCGAATTTGGATGTCATATCAATTTAAAAGCAGCCTGCAAGGCAAGGCTTGCCTTTTAAAATGACAGAAAACACTACAGTAGTGCACACTTCATTGTTGGAAATCTACTGGGCCTCTAAACCTCGCTGCCCTAGTATATACTAGGGACTTATAGGTAGTTGGAATTCACCTTTCTTTATTACATACTTGGGACTTACAGGGGCCTGTCATTGTCAATTGCAATAACAAATAACACTGCACTTTTCACACAGAGTGCAGGCCCTGAGTCTACTTAGCAGAGCCCAGACCGCTGCCAGGGTCAGACAAATAGCACCAAGTAGTCAGAATGGGGCAGAAAGTGAGGGTACACTGCAAAAAGTTCCTGATTTCTCACAAAAGGTTCTTCTCTTTTTAGTCAAGAACAATGTATTTTAAGTGCAGTATGCTTTTCTGGGCAGGAGGATGTTGAGATGACTCTAAGATTCATTTTACTGACACCAAAGCAATGTTTCACAGTGCTGCATTCAGTGCAGTCATGGCTGACACCAGTATATCAGAATTGGAAGTGTGCCAGCAAACAGAATTTTCTCCACAAATGGAACATTCAGAAGAATACAATATATATGAGTCTATTGAGGTAGAGGCAGAACAGGAAGTTGGACCTGCTGCAGAGAAGGATGTTGCATATTTGGTGAATCCTCATCAGGGTGCAGTGGCCCCTACCTCTGCTCACAATGCTGTTTATATAAACAAGAAAACACAAAATTAATATTTTCATGTTCACTGCCAGAGCACAAGTCAGCCCTCTCAGTCTCTCAATACTCCCAAAGACAGTTAGACAATTAGGAAGTGCATGGTGGCTGTGTCATGATCCATTTAAATAGTGGTGTTTAAAACATGGAAATCTGTTGGTGAATGTCCGAAATGCGTGGGAGTGAGTGGCACAATTGTTTATGTTTTTAAGGATAAATAAAGCGCATGGCTGCTTGAGGGCTTCCCAGCGCTGAGGAGAAAAGGCAGTGAGGCTGAAAGTTATTGGGGAAAAAGCCAAGTTTAAATTTTTTTCCTAAACCTCAGTTCATCTTTTACCAGTCATGTTTCTTTAGGTAGGGAGTTCCACAGGCTAGGTGCAAGATGTGAGAAGTATCTTCCTCCCCATCTTAATCTCTTTATTCTTGCCTTTTTCATGAGCAGATTTGAAGAAGATCTTAGAAATCTAAGAGGAACATAAGGGACTGCAAGCTTTTTTATTAGGGCCGGGCTGTTGTCATGGCTTTGTTGGCAATACAAAGCAATTTAAGCTTAATCCTGGCAAGGATTGGGAGACAGTGTAGTATTTTTAGTGCAGCTTTTGCCAAGTTTTGTCTTGGAATCCCTAGCAGTATCCTAGCAGTGAAGTTCTGAACCAGCTGTAGTCTGTTCACTACATATTTTAGGGCCCCCCACATAAAGGGAGTTACTATAGTCCAGCCGCAAGATCACCATGGCCTGAACCACAGTTCTCCGAGTTTGTTCCAGGATAAGAGGTAAAATCTTCCAAATCATGCAGAGTAATCCAAAGCAAGTGGCTGCCACTTCTTTGGCTTGTGTCTTCATCGATAGGTTATGGTCTAACCATATTCCCAGGTTTTTTACAGATTATCTTGGGACTGGAGGGTTGCCTAGTTCTGGAGGCCAGCTCCTAAAGTTTCTAGAAACAGATTTATTTCCCAGGAACATAAGCTCTGTTTTTCCTCTATTCAGTTTTAGGCTGCCACTGTTCATCCATTGTGCTACTTTTACCATGCATGGGGTCAAATTGGTGCGTATGGATTGTGGGCCCTCAGTCATTGATAGTACCAGCTGGGTATCATCCACAAAGACAACCCAAATTCCTGTACAATCTTTGCCAGTGGCTGCATTTATACATTAAATAATGTGGAACTCAGGGTGGAACCCTGAGGCATTCCGCATGATATTTGTAGGATATCTGAGAGGTGCTCACCTTCCATTATCTGGAAGGATCTATCTTCTAAAAATGAGGACAGCCATTTAAAAGCAGTGTCAGAGAGGCCTGCTTCCTTTAACCTGAGGTTCATGATGTTGTGATCAACCGTGTCAAAGGCTGCACTAAGGGGCTCATTATGATGGCGGGCAGATTTGGTCCGCCTGCCACCATAGCGGTGTTTGGGACCGCCCGCCAGACATGCGGCAGTCCCACCACTGCTATTAGGATGCGTCCGCCATACTGGCAGGCGCACCCTGGGCCTTTATCATTGTGGGTGGTGCTGCTGGCTTCACCACCGTCCGCAATGATAAAGGTGCATGCACCGCATTTCCATGCACCACGTGGCAGGCACCACGTGGTGACTGAAACTTGGTCCATTGAAATGCAGGGGGGTGCCATGGGTAACCCCCAGTGCAGTGGGACCCCCCACAAGTGGGGCCCACAATCGGCCCCCAAACCCAATCACCACCAGCCTTTCCATCGATGCATCGCTGCCATGGAAATGCCTCCTAAAACCCACATACTAATATGGCGGACTGTGCCTGCTAGGCACCGCCACCATATTAGTGGCCCTGCTCCGTCCACCAGGCAATCGGTGCGATTGCCTCTGGCAGAAAAGCAAAATTTCTGCTCGCCACGGTACCCACTGCATCCTAATTTGGCGGTGGGTAAATGACCATGTGATCGCGGAAGGATTGCCACCGCTGGCCCGGCGGTGGCGGTCCTTCTGCCATCATAATGAGCCCCTAAGCTCCAGGCTCAAAACTGCAGCTATGCAACCTTAATTTAGGATTCCCTTAAGCTCCTCCATTACCACCAGCAAGGCGGACTCTGTGCTATGTTGTGGTCAGAAACCCATTTGAGTGTTGTGCAGTATCTTCTTTTTTCTTACAGAAATCAGGACACTGTCTGATTGACATGCTTTTCTGCTATTTTACCAAAGAGAGGTAGAAGTGATATGGGGCGATAATTCACTGGATCCAGTGGATCTAGGTTAGGTTTCTTCAGCAGTGGTCTAACTATGGCATGTTTCCATGTTTTGGGGATTACCCCTTGTGTGAGGGAGAGCCAAAGAAGTTCAGTTGTTGCATTCATTGCATTTTTCCCTCCCTGTAATAGGATGTGTGATGGAACCAGGTCTTGTGGAGAGCCAGACTTAATATTCTGTATGATCATGGTCATGGCTTCCTCACTTAATTCTGTAAAGTGATCTAAACTTGGCCTTGTTTTCGTTCCTGGAATATCACCGGTCTCTGATTGTTCATCAAAGTTGTCTAAGTCAGTATTCCTTTGCAGGGAGTTGTATATCTTTTCAACCTTGTTTTTGAAAAAAGACGCAAGCTCATCGCATCTGTCCTTGGAGGACAGTTGATGGACCGTCTCTTGATCAGTGCCGGTTAGAGAGCGCACAACCTTAAATATTTCCCTGGAGGAGTGGTGGTCTGAATTAATTCTGTCTTCGAAGTACTTGGCTTGAGCTTGTGTGATTTCATTGTGGTATTTTCAGATTGCCAATATATATTGAGTTTTAATGGTGGGGTCCTAGTTTTTCCCCCATTGTCTTTTGATAATTTTACATGTTTTTATCAGCAGTGTTAGGTTGGCATTAAACCACGCTGCCTTTTTCCTGGCTGGTTGATTTCTCAGCCTGACTTTCTGAGTGCCGTGAGCTGCTGCTCTGTTAACCCAGTCAGCCCATATCTTATCTGCGACGTCTACATCCTCTGATTATGTTGGTTGGTATAGTTCTCCGCCATTTACTACCTGCCTTAAAGGTTTTACTGTCTGTATGTGGAGGGTGGGGGTTGTGCAAGGTGAATGGTATAAAAATGTGATCTGACCATGGAACTGGTTGTGGTGTCCCTACTTTTATTTTGGGTTCATTGGAGAAGATTGCATCGAGTAGGTGCCCCTTTTTTTGTGTGTCCTCACTTACAAGTTGTCTAAGTTGCATGGCTTCTCTATCATTCAACTGTAGTCCTCTCTCACAGTACAATTAAATTTATTTAGCAGACATACAATGTATGCATCTGGAACTACAGAGTATGTATTTGTATAGGGCCATCAGAGTTTACATACGTTTTGCCCTGTGCCCACGAAAGATCTACATAGAGCAGCAGGGGCAAAATTCCAAGCCTTGTGCCTCTACAGCTCTGTCCAAATTTTTATTGTTACCATGCCTTTCTGGTTTTTATGTTCAGTGAGGGATTTTTTCCCTGATGTTGCAATGGATGAGTTAACAACAGAGACAAGGTAAGTACAAAAAAACCGAATTGTTCTGTCAAGTTGTGGTCATTTAAGATTTAAGTGAGTGATTTGTTCAAAGTGAATATATGTGTCTTTATGTTTGTGTTGCGACTGAGTGAGTGCAACTAAAGTGAATGTGAATGAGAGTAAGTATGAGTGCATATCAGTAAGTGAGATAAGTGAAGTAAATAAATAGTTCTTTATTTTTAAACCTGGGGATTAATTTTTATCAATTATCTCGGCACTTATGGTCACAACAGTTTATTTCCACAAGCACTCAATTAGGACTTGTGTTTTTTAGACCATTTCCTCTCTCTTTTATCAGTTTGGCATAAACATGCATCTAACATTTAGGGAGAAGGGAGAAGGTCAAACTTACTGTCCTTTCAACCAGGCTGCTGTCTAGTGTCAGGACCGCTGGAAGTCATATAAGGTCATTTAGAGCCCGGCAGTGCCCCCTACCCTTTAGAGCTCTGAGAGCACTTTTACACTCCCAAACTTGCCTCATATCTAACTACAAATTACATAAATTGTTTTGCATCTTCTTTGAAATCCCACAAACTATTTGAGATATTTGAAGCAGGAGAAGCACACAGGAACCACTAGTAAGTAGAATGACCAGGGAATTTAAATCATTGCATCAGCAATTCAAATGCGCTATACTTAATGATAAATCCTGAGTGAAGCATTGCTTTGATATACATTACAAATTCACAGATTCCAATATTTTTTTTTAATCTTTATTTTGTGATATTTCACAAATAGAATACAAAAAAGAGATCTGAAAAAGAGACATTCGGCATTATATTAACTCAACATGGTCATGACTTGACTCAGTTATAAGTGGAATTATGCCACAAGCATGTAGGAATAGCAATTGACAATGCAATGAATAACAAAAGTGACATAATGAGGATGTAGCAGCAGGTGATTGAGGGGCTGAATTTGGGGGGGATCTGGATCCAGAGATAACAAGTAGGATCTGAGAGGCTGGCAAATTTCTTTAGGTCTGGCAGAGGGCAGTTGTAATGAGGAGTAAACTTCACTTGTTAGGTCGTAGTAGACTTTAGTAGTTGGGCATATTGCGCTACTCAAGCCAAGTGCAATCTCTCTCTTCACTACTAATAAAGCAATGGCAGTGGATCTATGGAGGTTCTTTGGAATGGACGAGACGTTGACCAGAAGTGCTTGGAATGGGGAGGGGTCTAGGACCTGTGACATCATCTGCTAGAGGGTACCAAACACAGCGGACACAAATTTCGCAAGGACAGGGCAAATCCAAGTCATATGTGGGAAGTCCGCCCCTTGGAAATGGCACTTAAGGCAGGGGGAGGATCTGGAGAGGTCAAGCTTGGCAAGGCCAATTGGTGTAGAATAGGATTTATTTAAGAAATGACAATTAGGTAATTTGCGACAATGGTTGGGGGATACCAATTGAATTTGTGTGCAGCAATAGGGCCCAGTCTTTGTCAGATATAGATTATCCTCAAAATACTGTGGCACCCTGCTGTTGTGGGCATGTTCAAGAGCCCTAAAGGCATGGTAAAACTTGTTAATCAAATATTATTAAGAGTGTGAGATGAGGAAAGTCCTCAGGTACAAGGGTCTAGGATGGAATGATGGAACCTAAAGTCCAGTGTAATCTACGAAAAATAAACCTGTCCATATATCTGGCGTTGGCATGATTGGTATCAATAGTATGAAATATCATCTGGGAAAAAAACATTACGTTTTTCAATTGTGAGAGGCAGCCAGGGGTTCCATGAGAGAGGAAGTGTAGGGGAATATAAAAAAAATCATAAGCTGAGTTTCCATCAGGCCCAGCACATGGTAGACAGAGTTTGTATATTTGCTGGGTCCAGCTTGAGGCCCTGGGGTAGTAGGGCATTTAAATGTGTGGGATTTGCTACTTCACACTCCGATTTTGATTGAGGTAGATAGGCTTCTGGATGAAACCAATAGTATGCACATAGAGCCTGGACACACAGAAAATAGATTCGAAAATGAGAGATGGCAAAGCCAGTGCATTCATACGGAAGAGTAATGGTGTTACAGGCGATCAGGAGTCTGCAACAGGCCCAGACTCATTATAAGAAGAGACTGCATAGTGAGGCAAAGAAGGAGTTTGCTAAAGGGATGGGTCTATTTAAAAATAGGTTTAGAAAATTGGGTAATACAATCATTTTTGTAATTGCTATATGGCCCACCATCGAGAGGGGAAGCCATATCCAGCATTCAGCTTGAACTACAAGTCTATCCATGGTGAGACACTAATTAAAGAAAATAACTTGTTCTTTGTATTTATGTAAAATGATGACAAGATTCTTAGGCAGATCATGTGGGAGGGTATTCACAGGTGGTAGGGCTGGTAACAGTGATAATATGGAACAATTCAGATTTCTCCCAGTTGATGAATAAACCACGAAGATCGCCAAACCAAATAATTTCCCTCAGGAGAGGGGCCATATTGTCTGAAGAATGCTGGACAAGGAAGGATGACGCCCATCTGAGTATCGAGCTACCCCACCAAGAATCCTGGGGCCTTATATTGAGTACTCACAAATGTAATCTGTACATACATGTTCTCTATTCCTTATGTATCCTGCACCCCCGCCCCTCTTTATCTTTTGTACTTTGTGATTTCATGCCTATTGTACACTTCTATGATCCATGTAAAGCACTCTGATACCCTAACGGGTCAAGTTTGCGCTTTATAAAACACAAAAATAAATAAATAAATAAATAAAGTATGGCAAAGGACTCAGAGAGGGAGCCATTGATTCTGCTGCAGGCAGAAGGGTCCGAGCATAGTATGGAAATGAGGGCAGTGAATCTGGCAAGAATACCAGAAAATCAAAAGCTTTCCCCGCATCTAAGAGTGTGACCACTGTGGGTGTGTCGAAGGAAACGCTGTTCAAGACAGAAAAAGTGGTGCATAGGTTATATGATGTGTATCAATGCAGAATGGACCCAGTTTTATGGAGGAGTTGATTTGTTCAATTAGCAAAGCTAATCTATTAGCCATGGCTTTGGCAAGAATTTTATTGTCAAAGTTAAGCAAGAAGAGGGGTCTGTAAGATGCACAGAGACCAGGGTACTTGGCAGGTTTGAGTAGCAAGGAGATCCCTGCCTCTTACATGGTGGGATTTGGGACTTCTCTGTCCAGAGCCTCAGCATAAACCTCAAATAGATAGGGAATCAACATTTGTCTACACTTTATAGAAAGCAAAATTAGGGCTGTCGAGGCAGGGGTCTTCGTTTCATCTAATGAGTCGATAGCCTGGGCAATTTCCTCAACAGTAAAGGGTTCACTTAAAAATTGAGACTTGCCAGTGGTGAGCTGCACCATAGTAACCTCTTCAAAATAAACCTGGTGCGATGGGGGTCAATCTCGTAGCATATAATGATTTGTAATATGATACTAGTTCACAATATCTTCAGTACCATCAACCAAGTGGAATTAGCAATGTATGCAGGACTGCATGGAGGAAGCATAAGGCATGTCACATTTTTACCAGGCTGCTCAGCGTATCTGCGTTACGCAGCGTATTTGCAAAGAAATATAACTTCTCTCTCAGCAAGATCACAAAAATGCCTCTAGAAGAGACGAGGGTCTATGTAAAGAGGATGAAGAGGGGAGAAGGGTTATTCCCCAGTCAATGTCTGTGAGTTCAGCCTCCACCTGTGCCAGACAGTTGCCGAGATCTCGTAGTACTACCGTATGCTTTGAGATGTTGATTCCACGGATGTATGCCTTAAAGGCATCCATACGGTGGCATAATGGCTAATGGCCCCAGTGTTGTTCTTGAAATAATCAAGGATAGCGTCACAGAGTTCAGAATGGAAAACATCATCCAACAAGGCAGTAGCAGGGAAGGACGATTGACGCTCTCAGCTTCCACCATATGGAAGGGTAAGAAGCAATTTAATTGGGACATGGTCAGAAAGTGTGTGGAGAAATATTTGTATGTGCCAAAGCCAGGGGCTGCTGTCCCCTGTGATGAACCAATAGCCCAGTCTTGTCCATTCCACATGAGGTGCCAAATAGAAGATGTGCCCTGGGATAGTGGAATTTTGGAGGCATCAAATATCCTTGAGGGTGTATGTATGTGTGATATTATGAAGGACACGTAATCCACATGGTTTACCTCCGGAACAAGTTTAAAAAAGGGTAAAGAATTAGGTTCAAATTGCCTGCTAATAATAGGACATCTGTGTTGAATCTATCTAAAAGGGTGAATTGATTCTAGTCAAAAGGTCATCGACATTTCGAAAATCAAATGTTTAACTATAGAATTTCCCTCCCCATCATTGTTCCTGCATCCAAAATGTAGCATCCTTGGTCATCTGCAATGGTATTAAGGTGAATAAAGGGAAGAATTTTATACAGGAGTATGCAAACTCCATGAGAATTGGAGCTGTAGTTGTCAAAATATTTATGATATGATGAAGTATGCGGGAGCTGAATGTGTTTCCTGTAAAAATGCAACTTTAATGCCATGTTGTTTGAGATATGACTACATAAGTTTACCCTTTCAGGGATTATCCAGGTCATGGACATTTCAGGTAAGAAGTGTGAGATCTACGGATTGTCTGGTGCTCCCCTCCGTAGAGGAAGAGTACATTGAAAGCATGTCAAATCAGATATAAAAATGGATGGGTGGTCTTGTCCAATCTGCTGTAAAGATTAAAAGAAGAAAAACCTTGAAGAAATGACAGTCCTAATGAAAACCCAAAGTAATCCCCCACACCAGGTAAAGTAAACCAAGCGAATCCCTGCAAAACCCAAACACCCAAACATCAACAAAAAAAAACACATTTCAAAATGCGGAATCATCTTTGGGAGATGATCAAAGCATCTGAGTACAGTAGGTTACTTACAGTATTATATTGCAGTTGAATCATTCTAAAACATTGCATGGATAATAAAGATGGTGTCGGAGCAGCTCAGCCAGGGTGAAAAAAGACATTGCAAGCCGAAATATTAAGGGCTGGTGAGGAGCGCTCTGGGATGGTGCGAGTCAAAGATGATCTGCTTGAGCTTCGCTGTTTAAAAAAGGTGATGACCTCAGCGGAGGTATTGAAGAATCGGGGCTTACCATCCACCACCACCAGGAGATTGGCTGGCTATAAAAGTCCATGTTTTCCAAGTAGTCCTCTTGCATCGTTCAATTTCATCCTTTGCCTCCGAAATGGAAAATGTGAGGTCAGGGTAAATGAAAATCATGGTACCTAGATACTCCAAGTGAGTCTTTTTGTGAGCCAATAAGAGTACAGTGTCACGATCTTTGTAATTCAAGAGGCTAGCCACAATGGGGCAAGGTGAAGTACCTGGAGGTGGGCGAAGGCCTAGAGATCTATTGGCTCTCTCTACAACAAAACTAGAAGTAAAATTCTGAGTGCCAAATAATTCAGTAAGTAGAGTTTCTACAAAGTGTTCTCTGGTTGCCCCACATTGGTAGATTCTGTATAGGTGTATGTTATTTAGGCATGAGTCTGCTTCTAAGTCCACATTTTTAATGACAACTGTTTTAGGGAGGTGTTCCTTCTTTTCCAGTCTACTGGTCAGTGAGGTGCCACTGTCCTCCAGGCCTGAGACATATTCCTCAGTGGCATCAAGGTGGGTGACAGGTCATTCCAGTCACTCCCCCATGCAGTTGAGCCGAGATGCAAGGGTATCAAAGCACATATGAATCGAGCAAAAGCCGGGGCAGAGTGGCCACCATGATCACCGCTGCACCTTTGGGGGGGTCCCCTCATTGTCGTCCTCAACATCTGATGGGGAGTCAGGTTATACAGTCAATTTGGGACAATCAAAAGTGAGCCGGTGTTGTATCAGGTCCCCCTAACAG
The DNA here is from genome assembly GCF_964204655.1 of Triturus cristatus. Taxonomy (NCBI): domain Eukaryota; kingdom Metazoa; phylum Chordata; class Amphibia; order Caudata; family Salamandridae; genus Triturus; species Triturus cristatus. The sequence continues at coordinate 849,386,114 of NC_140588.1, read as the reverse complement.
ATGGTAACAAAGTTCTGATGTTGAGTAAGAAACTGTGGGTCAGCCGGGCCAAATCATGATTAGAGGTTCTGCCAAGGTAGGGTACATTAGTGTGCCGTTGAGCGAGAACAACCCAGCTCCACTGGTGTAGGGAGAGGGCACTTAAGAGATCTTTTGTGGGCAGCACCAATGATGAGGCATAAGGTGAGAAATCCCACAAGCTGTCATGAACAACAAAGGCCTTGCAGGGGACCAAGCTGGTAGCATTCTGGTCCTCCAGTACCCCACCACGACAGCAGGGGGAAAGCACCGGAAAATGCAAGTCTCAAGGAGCACAGCAAGCAGGTACTTACAGATGTAATGGTGCCTGTCCCAGGTGGTCAATGAAGCAATCAGCATTAGGCCTCAGGTAGCAGAAGGATCCCGCTGGGTCACACATCCGTGGGCCCTGGTGAGCTGCTGGTAGATGAAGGTGTGGTTGACCGGCTGCTGAGTGGTGAGCAGCCAGTTGCAGCAAGTATGTGCTAGGCCCAATGTGGTGGCAAAAGGTGGCCTATGGAGGGAGCCCAAAGAGTCACCACAGCTTCGGCCTCAGGGTCCCCTGTGGCTACTGTCGCCAAGAGGCCTCCGAGTTGGGCTGGGACATACCCTCCCAGGCCGGCAACAGTAAAAGGAAGAATCTGGACTGTCAGACACAGATGGTGCAGGAGAGGGAAGAGGGGAGGGGACTCTGCGATGCTCCACAACCTCAGACTCGGACTCACCTCCAGCCCCTGTTGCTGCGGGGCTTCCAAATTGGCTAGGATGCATCCTCATGCCCAGTGATCCAGCAGCTGGAGGGCTGCATCACCAAGGAATAGATAATACTGTTTTCTCCCATTGGTGGTCAGCTGGGGTGAGCGAAGGTACCTTGACCCTCAGAAGAAGGGCTTTAAGTTCTGGAGCTTCACTGCCGTGCAGACATTATGTTCAACAGCTTGGACACGCCCCCCCCAGATTCCAATATTAACTGCTTGTTCAGAAATAAAGAGTCTGCACCTGGAATCTTTGCAGCTACCCCCTCTGGCTTTTGCGCCCAGACAGAGAACAGAAAAGAGAGGGAGATAGCCTGTGTTTACAGGGATTGTTGCAAAGTATCAGACTATCATTTTATGCAGATTCGCAGAGAAGAGAGACTAGATATAGTTTATAAACTTTCACCAAAATCTGCTTTTAAATGTTTATTGGTACACAGATTTCCAGGCACCATAAAAGATTTCACTCATTCATGCTTTCAATCTACTGCAGCATGTCTTCTTAATACTAGTAAAATAAATTTTTTAAGTGATTTCAATATCTGTCTAGAAAACAAAGTTGATAAAATCCTAGAGCCTACTCACCATTTAGACGTGATTCTGAGCCCCACCCCGTCGCCTTTTAGTACATCCTAGGTTATTCAAAATTATGCTCATCAATCATATCATGATTTAATTTAATCTGGCAATCAAATTAGATGCTCAGATTCACTCCCGCAAGCCAGAACCCATATAAGATCTTGGAAGCAGGTCAATAGTGGAGTATGGAAAAAGGTGCCCGAGGCATCTCTGCCATGCTTGAGAGAGAAGGACCTGTCATTTAATACCATGCCATTCCAATAAAATATTTTAAACCTAAGTGGAGCAAACCTTTTGACTCCTGGTTCAACAAAGATCGAAAAAGATAAAAAATTTAAGGAAATAGACTAGAAAGGGTATGGAAAAAATAATATATCCCAAGACAAAGAAATATTCAGTCCTTCTGCATCAATATCAAAAAACCATAAAAAAGTATAAAGGCACTTTTTTCGGAAAAAAAAGTTTTCATTCAAAAAACCCTAATAACGAAGCCTTCCAATTGTTTAAAAATGTATCTTGCCCAGTAGCAGACAACTCCATCCTGAAAGCATTGCAATATCTTAGCTGTACCTATAAAAAAATGATTGACCTAGTAGGAAACATTCACTTTGATTTAGAGAATGAGGCCATGAATCAATCAATCAATCAATCATAGCATTTGTAAAGCGCACTACATACCCGCAAGGGTCTCGAGGCGCTACGGGGGGGTAATGCTGCTACTGTTCAAAGAGCCAGGTCTTGAGGAGTCTCCTGAAGGATAGAAGGTCTTCATTCTGCCGTATCTGGTTGATGAGGGTATTCCACGTCTTGGCGGCGAGGTGGGAGAATGATCTGCCGCTGGCGGTCACTCTTCGGATGCAGGGGATGGTGGCAAGGGCCTGGTCTGCGGAGCGGAGATGGCGGGCGGGGGTGTAGAGGCTGAGTCGTCTGTTGGGGTACGCTGGTCCGGTGTCGTGGAGTGCCTTGTGTGCGTGGGTGAGGAGCTTGAAGGTTATCCTCTTGTTGATGGGGAGCCAGTGCAGGTCTTTCAGGTGGGGTGTGATGTGGCTGCGGCGGGGGATGTCCAGGATCAGGCGAGCGGAGGTGTTCTGGATGTGTAGGAGTCATTTCAGGAGTTTGGCCTGGGCTCCTGTGTAGAGTGCGTTGCCGTAGTCCAGTCTGCTGCTGACGAGGGCCTGGGTGACCGTCCTTCTAGTTTCTGTGGGGATCCACTTGAATATCCTGTGAAGCATGTGGAGGATGTTAAAGCAGGAGGAGGAGACGGCGTTGACTTGCTTTGTCATGGAGAGTGTGGAGTCGAGGATGACCCCTAGGTTTTGTGCATGGTTGGTGAGTGTAGGGGGTGCTCCTAGTGCCAATGGCTGCCAGGAGTTGTCCCAGGTCCAGGGGGTGGAGCCGAGAATGAGGACCTCTGTCTTGTCCGAGTTCAGCTTCAGTCGGCTGTTCCTCATCCAGTCGGCACGGCCTTCAATCCTTCGTGGAGGTTGGTTTTGGCGGTCCTTGGTGAGCGAGAGGATCAGCTGGGTGTCGTTGACATAGGAGATGATGTTTAGGTTGTGTAGTGGGGCGACATGGGCGAGTGATGCCATGTAGATGTTGAATAACGTTGGGCTGCGAGATGAGCCTAGGGGGTATGCCGCAGATGATCAGGGTGGCTTTGGAGCGGAAGGGAGGGAGGCGGACGGTCTGGGTTCTTCCAGAGAGGAAGGAGGTGGTCCAGTCCAGGGCCTTCTCTTTGATTCCGGCGTCGTGTGCGGTGGAAGACTGTGTCGAAGGCGGATGATAGGTCCAGGAGGATCAGGGCCGTGGTTTCTACGTTGTCGAGCATGATCCTGATGTCGTCGGTGGCGGCGATGAGGGCAGTTTCAGTGCTGTGGTTGCTGCAGAACCCTGACTGGGATGGGTCTAGGATGTTATTCTCTTCGAGGAAGCTGGTCAGTTGTTTGTTGAAGGCCTTTTTGATGACCTTCGCCGGGAATGGGAGCTGGGAGATGGGTCGGAAGTTCTTGAGGTCCTTGGGGTCTGCCTTGGGTTTCTTTAGTAAGGCGTTGATCTCTGCGTGCTTCCAGCTCTCCGGGAAGGTCGCTGTCTCGAAGAAGATGTTGATGGTTTTCCGAAGGTGGGGTGCGATGGTCCTACTGGCTTTATTGAAGATGTGGTGTGGGCAGGGGTCTTCCGGGGATCCGGAGTGGACGGTGTTCATGATCTTGATGGTGTCGTCGTCGTTGGTGTTGGTCCAGGCGAGCAGGCGGTTGGTGCGGGTGGTGGTCGTGGGAGTGGGGGTGTTTGCTGTTGTCGGGGTGGTGACGGCGTCAAAGCTGTCATGGATGTCTGTGATCTTGCGGTGGAAGAAGGTGGCCAGCGAGTTGCACAGTTCTTGTGATGGTGGGATGTCGTTGGTGTTGGAGCTGGGGTTGGAGAGATCCTTCACGATGCTGAAGAGCTCTTTGCTGTTGTGTGCGTTGTTGTCAAGGCGGTCTCTGAAGGCGGACGTTTTGGCAGATCTGTTGAGTTGGTGAAGTCGGTGGGTGGCGTTCCTGTGGGCTGTGTAGCTTTCCGGTGTTCTTTCGCTGGTCCTGTTTTTTTCCAGTTTTTGGCAGGTTCGCTTGGAGGCCTGGAGGCCCTTGGTGAACCAGCTGGCTCTCTTTCTGGCGAGGGTGTTGGTGCAGTCGTTGATCCATTGTTTGAGGTTGCTGGCTGCGGCGTCGGAGTTGGTTGGGTCTTTGGGTGGGCTCTGGGCGAAGGTGGCGGTTGGCTGGTCCTCGGTGATCTTGCCCCAGCTGTGGTGAGGCATCTGCTGGGTGTGGTGGTGTGTGGTGGGTTTCTGGAAGGTGAAGTGGATGTAGCGGTGGTCGGTCCAGTGGAGGTTGGTGGTGCAGTCGAAGAAGACGTGGGTGCTCGCTGAGAAGATGGGGTCAAGCGTGTGGCCGGTGGAGTGTGTGGGTGCTGTGATGACGAGTTGTCTGTGTCCGAGGTTGCCGAGGTTGTCGATCAGGGTGGAGGAGTTGGGGTTGTTGTTGTTCTCGAAGGTGGAAGTTCAGGTCCCCGAGGAGGATGTAGTCCGTGGAGGCAAGGGCGTGTGTGCTGATGAGGTCGGTGATGGAGTCGCTGAACTGCGGTCGGGGTCCGGGGGGTCTGTAGACAAGGGTTCCTCTGAGGGTGGTGTTGGGGTCGGTGTGGATCTGGAAGTGCAGGTGTTCAGTGGTGCTGATGGTGTCGTCGGAGTGTGTCGAGATTTTGAGAGTGTTCCTATGGACGATGGCGATTCCTCCTCCTGTTCCATTGGTGCGGTCCTTGCGGGTGACCTTGTAGTCTTCCGGGATGGCTGTGGCGATGTCGGGTGCCGAGGAGGGGGGTCAGCCAGGTCTCCGTCAGGAAGGCGACGTCTGGGGAGGTGGAGTCGAGTAGGTTCAGGTTCATACCCCTAAGACAATAGCGCAGTGATGAATGTGGCCACTCCAAAAATCAGAAAACATAATACATCAAACATATGAATACATAATTTACGAACATTAGGGAAATGATAAGTCTAAATGTGTAATATTAATAATCAGTCACCAGTATAGAGTTGTGCGGTGACAATCATAGCACCCAGAGCCTATGAAAACCACACATGTGAGTGCCCTGCTACCCACGCATGTATTGCCATATATTTCACCAACCTGTATCGGCTTCAAAGAATTAACTGTGGGATATTTATGGCAATACATGCGTGCTGGCATTCGGTATTGGCACTTCGTGTACTGTAGCTTTAGCCACAGTCTTGTTGGAAGAGTTTGGTGGTTCTCCTCTCCCCTTTTAACACCATACCTAACACTGTCTACATAATGGATATTTGAGTGAATATTTCCAGAAGGACCCATACCTATTTATAAATACCACTACCTTTGCTGTTGACTAAACAACAGCATCTAATAGGAGTTTCACTTCCTGGTGCATAACGTCACAGAGTAACGTGACTGAAGCCTGTGTAGGAGATGACAAGTATGGGAGGGGCGGGATGACGCTAGGACTGACTGCGGAGGGCGGGTGATGGATGCACAGGGGAGGGAAACGGAAAGGGGAAAGGCGATTGCCAAACAATAAAACGTGTCTAGGCATCGAGATAAGTTACATTTAAAACACTTACCAATGAATGACATTTTTTGCATGGTATGAACAAAAGTTAAGAAACACTGTTGAGGGGGTGGACACAGGGCACAGGGCTAGGGTTCCGCTGTAAGGAGGTGCATTGTGAATAACAGTGGACCCAATGGAATCTCTGGGGCAAATGCATCGCAGGTGGAATATGAATACTTAAGCGAACCCTTGAAAACTTCTAAAATGGCAAATATGCTCTGCTGGTGTGTCAAGGGGGACCGGCAAGGTAGCATAGGTGAACTGTATGAGGAGAGGGCATTGGAACAGAGTCAAGTGATAACGGGGAGTGCCGTGTGAGGGATCACACTTGTACAGTGCTGTTCCATTCATCAATGGTGTTAAGGCTTTGGTCAACTGAGTTACAGCGATCAATCCATTTACATTCACTCCTGTTCAGGAAATATTCGCTCAAATATCCATTATGTAGACAGTGTTAGGTATGGTGTTTGAAGGTTGCCACCTCTGACAGGTAGTAGGGGTTGGTCAATCACCTGCCAAGCGATATCTAGTTTGCTGTGGTTCTTCTTAAAGTAATGAGAGACCAGAGGGGCTGTTGACACTTTGCAATGGATTCTGCTTTTATGTTGTATTATTTGTTGCTTCACCATTTGGTTCATTTGGCCGTTATAGATGAGGTCGCAGGGGCATCGAATACCGTAGATGACATTCTGATAACAAACGAGACTCCTCCATGCAACTTTTTTTTGCTCCGCACTAGGCAGTTTTAACTTCACTACCTCACTATTTAGATTTAATTTGCGCTGCGTCCTCACTACTCTTTGAGCAGCTCTCATCAATGGGATTTAGTACAGCCTCCATAGGTTAGTTTCACTCATAACATCCCTAAGCTCCCTCTTCTCAGTGAAGGGGTTGTAGCCCTTAGTTGGACTAGGTTTTCCCACTAAGAGGAGATACCCAGATGATGAAGCATGCCACCTATGGTGGGTGAGGGTATTCCTCCTGAAAGGGATTACTCCCATTTGGTAATTATGTGAGACATCAGTCCGTCACTTCACTTATCTATTTTTGTAGAGTTCAGAGCCAAAGTCCCTATTAGACCTGCCATCTTTTGCCATGTTTTCCCTGTCTTTGTGAATTCTGACCTACTGGTTTTGACTTGCAAGTGCTCTATTGTAAATTGTGTACGGATTGGTGTGTCCATGATGGCATTTTGGATGCACTAGCAAGTCCTTAGTAAAGTGCACTGAGAGTGCTAGGGCTTGTAAATCAAATGCTGCTAATGAGCCTGCAGCACTGGTTGTGCCACACACATATGTAGCCTTGTAAAGGGTTCTCAGACCTGCCAATGCAGTGTCTGTGCGCAGTTTGTAACTGCCATGTCAACCTGGCAAGAGTATCCCCTTACAAGGCCCTAATCTTCCCTTTTCTTACATTTAAGTCACCCCTACGGGAGGCCCAAGGTACTGTGTCTGTTAAAGGTAGGACATGTACTGGCATGTGTGACATTTCCTGGTAGTAAATTACTGTGTATTTTGTTTTTCACTATCGGAGGTCTATCTGTCTATTAAAATAGAATGGGAGTTTACTTACAACATCTTATAAGCATAACTTTCCATTGGGACAAGATAGGGAAATTAAGTTTAGTATGCCTGGACTCAGAATGTAAAAATGCGTCTTTTAGTGAAGATAATTTTTATGTTCTGTGTTTGAAAATACCACTTTTAGAAAGTAGGTATTTTCTTTCTTAGCCATCCTGGATGCCTCTGCTGATTTTATGGACTGAAAGTCTGGCTTTAGAGTGACAGGGGTTGGGGATGTGCAGTCTCTTCAGACAGCCACTGGGCAGGTCACGTTGTGTCCTGCCTTTACCGGATGCATCAGGGCTGGGCTAAATAGACCTAGACTGCATTTAGAGTAGTGGGAGGGGATTTCATTGCACCTGAATGGGCCTGGTCTGCTTTAGACAATGCTGTCTCCACCTCCTGTCAGGAAGCTGGGCCAGAGAGGACCAAACTGGTTTGGACAAGATACGAACATTCTCTGCCTAAGAGAACAAAGAGAAACTGAGTATAAATATTGGGGCCCAAATCCCAGAACTTTAGAACTCACTGGAATCAAGAAACCTACCCAGAAGAAGAGATGGAAGAGCTGCTAGGAGGAGTACTACCCCTTTCCTGTTTTTTTGCTTTGTTGGGTTGGCCTGCAGTTGCTGCCTCTGCCTTGGGCAGTAAAAGGACTGGACTGAAATGTCTTTACTTGTGCTCAGTATCTCCAACGGATTGAAGAAGAGCTTGCCTCCTGATCTAAAATCTCAGGGACCGCAAATAATTCACCGACCTCTGGGTACCGCTTCTGGAACTGTGGTTTCAGTAGCCACAGAGGGGCAAAAGCAACCAACTCTGTCACCGAGTCTGTCACTAGCTCTGTGCCCTGAAGGCACTGCAGAGGGCACAGTCCACATTTCCCACCGCAACCCTGGTCTCACTGATGATGATTACTGCCGCTGCAGCTACCGAGCTGCTGCTTGCACTGTGATCTGTAGGCACCGCACTCTGCATGCCTCACTTCACATTGTCACCCTGGTCTCACCAACGCCATCGCTGGATTCAGACTGTGACTTTTGTGACCACATCTTGGCTTGGGGGCACCGCTCAGAAGTCTCATAATGCACTGCCCCTCCCACATGGCAGTCCAGACCGACCGATGCCAGCTCCCTGCAACTTGCTCTGTCTCCTCCAGAGTGATCTGTCAGCATCGAATCGAGCACCGCCTTCACTCTGCACTGCACCACAGCTCTGGTCTCAACACCACCGCTGGACGACTGTCACAGAGCCAAGGAGAAAGTCCCCAGTCCTCCCTTCATGTCACTTCCATCATGTGGTTGATGCAGGTATTCTTCGTAGTAGCCATCATAATGATTGGCACCAAACCCTGCCTCCCGTCAGTGTGTACTTCATTGATTATTTTAGTGGTGATGCCCTGACAAAGCCAGTAGGGTTGACTTTTAATAAACGAACGTCATTGTATTGTATACAGCATATGAGGAGAGTACTCTGGTATGTACACTGTTAGAAGGCATCATCATAGGTATTTCCACCAGCCACCGTGAACATCCTAGAAAATTAACACATAGTATTAAGTCGTATGAGCATACAAAAGTGTTTTTCTTTGTAGAAGGTCATCACATAAGATCTAATGAGTGTTTTTTGATGCGTGCTTATTGACTGCAATACGAGCCCATACCACCTACACAGGAGTGAGCCTTGAACTCCTTGTCTTGCTACCCTAAAATAGTCAACTAATGGAGAGGGCTACTTGGTCCCTAGTAAAAGGAAGATTTGACCCTTAATACTTGTGACAGTCGCACATACTCCCTTTTAATTAACTCACTTTCATACATGAGTGATGACCTCATGCCGAGTATTCTCGACATTTAGAATGTATATCTATTCACCTGCATACATATTCTAAAACCAACTTTCCAAACCTGTCTGAAAACCCTTTCAACTGATACCTGATTATTGGAATTAAATCATTGAGTTTTTCTTCATAGGTCTACTGGCTCTCGATATATTTTTCACATATAGAATTAAAATTGAGATGGAAGTCAAATGCATTTTTATGTGTCAATTGCACCAAAATGGCACCTGGGTAGATCCAAGGACTGTCCATGGGAAAATCATTTACTGTTTTATATTGTTGTGCTAGACAGTTAACAGGCCATGTTTGTCAGGTCATACTTCAAACAAGAAGACACCTGCTTATTTATTTGAATGTATTCCATATTTCTGTATTGACCAACTCCTTTCTTTGTTAGCATGTTTGTTTATGAAACCCTAAAAACATTACTTTGGAGTAACATAGGATGTTCCCTACTGACAGCACAACTGCCAACTTTCCATTTGAATTTGTATGTGTTTCTTTGCTCAATATCTGAGTCATTACATTAGGTTCTCCTCATTTCATAAATATTAGGACTGTTTTACACTTCTACAGTGGAATCTCTTCTAATAAAGTGATCACCAGAAATCTAATATCTTTATATGTGTTTACCTCCTGGGAGCTCTCGGGCACTTCCATGAAAGATCTAGACCTTTCATTGCATGCACATCTTTCAGTGAGTGGTCGACGTTTGCTGTGTTATCATTAGAAAGCAACCAGGACTCCCTTTCTTGAGTGTTAAAGAAATGATTTGCCCATTGGGGAATATATGAAAGATCTGTTGGATTTATCACCTATTTCAAGCTTGGACTTCTAAATTTGAGTTTGATTCACACTGTGTATTTATGTGTTAATAACTAAGGGCCTGATTTAGATCTTGATGGACATGTTATTCCATCACAATAGTGATTGATATCTTATCAGCTGAAATATATATCACATTATATCCTATGGAATGTATATTTCAGTGGACAGGATACTTATGACTGTTACAGAATAGCCAATCTACCAAGAGCTAAATCAGGGCCTAAATCTATGCAGTGAGGACTCCAAACAGATTTACAAAAGGGTGTTACATTAGCCAAAAGAGCTAAAGTTGATGTACTTTCAAAAGTGCTTTCAATGTGTCTGTTATCTTTTTGAACATAATGTTCATTCCTGGTAATAATGGATTGGTCAGTGTTATGTCATTCAACAGCTTTCTATGGCAAAAGGTAGACGCCTCAGTCTTGCGTGGTCTGGGTAGTTGGAAAAATACTTTGTGAGTTCTGCCGTTAGGTAGACGACAACAGTTCTGGTGTAGTACAAGATGCACCCCACAATTCTTCTGTCATTTATTAAATGAGTATTGTGTTCATTTAAAAGCTTCTATATCCTAGCCAAAAAGTATTGTTATGTCATTTCATATTCTAATTATATAGGAGATGATTCACAGAGGTAGCTAAAACTTTTGAGTAAGTATACCAATGTTTTGGCTGTTCACATGTGCAAATGAATAGTTACTCAAGACGTGTGTCACATGGTTCCTTCAAATTTAGTGGGACTGTGGATTGGATCAAAAAACGTCCTCTATCATCAGTAAATGTTGGTCCAATTAGCTTGCAGTAGAGCATTTAAACTCCTAAACCTCTAAAGGTATAGATGCTGTCGGCTCCTTGAACATGACCACCCTTATTACTGAGGAATTCATGGAAACAGATCTAACTCTTTCATTTGTCCCTTTTGCATGGTCAAGATTTTGCACAAAAAAATCCAAAAATAGATTTTCGAATGTTTATTCAAAATATGTAATCCTTGTAATTCAAACACGAACTGTGATTGTTAGAAAGATAAGACACATTACTGTTATAAGCATCATTAAAATGGTAAAAAACAAAAATTTATTTTTTCAAGTTCATTATTCATAAAATTACTCCTGTCATTCACAAATACCCCTATACTAGTGAGAGCATTGTGGGAGTACACTTCTGACAGACCCAGTTAAACTGATTGTTGTCTAAGAAAGCCAACCTCAGTGCATTAATGTATGTACTCTGCATTGGTGTGCCAGCCTACACACCTCTGCCTACGCAGCTATCTTTCTTCTGAGAATATATGTTGAGGCCTGGGGAGCTGTATCTCATTCACAGTTCTCTGCAGAATCCACTGTAACTCTGGGATGAAGTGCCTCTCACCAGAATTCAAAATGGATGTTATTTAAATAATAAAACACCTCCTTATCTCATTCTGCAAGATACGCAGAAAAAGAACTTTACTTAGTTTGGGTAAGAGAGTCATTTCCTATGAGCACAACATTAAGCAAGGTCACGTGTCCCTGAAACTAACAGTGCAGACTACAGAAGAACAATGTCTGACTAAAATAAATGGGGGCCTGGCATTTTATTGTGTTAGTGAAAAATATGTTCAAATTACCCTCTCAAAAAGATGCTAGGTTAGAAGGCAAAATTAAAATAGAGACACAATGTAATCCCTTTAACAGGTGAAACTTATATGTCTCCACCCCTGAAAAAGGAGGTGGAGCTAAATGTATTAGTGTTGGTCACTTCTGTGAAAATAGTAATAAACCCAGCACTACACATGGCCAACCACTGCTACTGAAATACCATTCAATGGAAAATAATGGAGGTAGGGATTTTAAATAAAACCCCATAGGAAATAAAGATAAATTAAATAAGTTTAAAGTGTAAGAAATATAAATAAAAATATTATAATATTGAAAAATATAATAACATAATATATATGTATTTATTAATTTTTAAGTAGTTCACAACCATATTTGAATGTAAAACTATAGCACAAAAAGAACATGCGGCAACACTATTTTCTTTATTTTGAATGTATTCTTTAATTGATTTACATATATAAAGTAAATTAATTATTATTCTGAAGTTTGATTGAATAATACATTCCCCAGATGAAAACAATATGTTTAATAAGCTGAAATAACTAATAAAGTGCCATATAAACTGTATTATAAGTCTGTTATTTTATAAGTATCAATTATACATTTTATAAAAAATCCTACTTTTGCCCAAAAGGAATCTAAAAGGCTCACTTTCGGTTCATGATTGTAATGGTGAAACACGTTTGTGTGTTTTTTAGGGTTTCTGCAGATGTTTAGTTTCAAATACCATCTCATGTTGGACTGCTTTAGGCGGTATGGTTTCCAGAAAATGAAGCTTTCGTATTTCAAAGGTAATAGAGACCAGCACAGTGATTTTTATTTTCAGAATAAAACTGTACATTGTCAGTAAGAGAACGGCAAAATGCAAAACATATTTAATATTGTTTTACGCTACATTGCGTGCGCAAACTAGATCACTTTCTGCTTCAGTGAAGATCCCAACCCCGCATGTACACACCGTACCCCCAGCCCCCGTATGTATGCACTGTACCCCCAGCCCCCCGGCGCGTACATACGGGGGGCTGGGGGTACGGTGCGGATGTATGCAGGAGGGGTGGGAGGCTGGGGGGGCGTACGACTCATACCCCTGGCCCAAGTGTACCCGGGGTAGGGGTCATACAAACTTCGCTCCGTACGAGATGTTTTCCATACGCTTGTGTATTCGGGACGCCGGTACGGATCAGACTTGTGCGCTCGGACTTCAGTTTTACGAATCATACGTAAAACTGTTTGGGGACGTGTCGTAGACTTTTCCCGAGGTCATTCGTATGTATTTTTCACATACGAATCGTACTTCGCCGTTTGTACGGGAGTTGTACGATTCGTACGTAATAAAATACGGATGCCAGTCGGTCGGTAAATTTTTTTAACGGATCGGAATCAGCACCAAAGTGGAAGGTTACAATTTGTTGCAATTCAGAAAGTAATTTTAGTGTATCTTTATGACTGTTTATCTTTCCTGCGGAAACTTCGCTGCCATAAGGATGTAAGTTTACCTTTGTGAATTAGTGTTTGAAAATTTTATTCCAGTACATATTGAACCATCCAGTAGGTTGGCAAGGAAAACATAGCTTCAAGACTACATGTTTATCCTGACTGCTGGAGATGTTAAATCTGCAGGCAAACCAAACAAAATATCAATTTTAGACAGGAGGGTATCCTACTTTTAAACATTAGGTCAGCCCTAGGTGGTCTTGCAGCCCACAAGCTAGGTTACCAAAGTTTGCAGTAGAACATGAAAAAAATTAGAGTCAGCATGTTCCTATAATGAATAGCCCTCAAAAGCTAGTTTCATTGCACAAGGTTGTGGCTTCTTCCATAAGACAAATTAGAGCGAATTTAAAATGCTATTTTTGCACCTTCGGCTCGTAATCAATAATAACGTTAATAAAACCACTATTTTTAACATCTATCAAATCTCAAATTAAATACTGAAATGTATTTTTATTAAAGATATTAAAACAGTAACATTTAGAAAGTTCTAGTTTTCTACCTAATCCTCTAGTAAACTAAGAAGCGGACCCTGTTTGAAATACTGCTCAAAGATGGCCTTGGTGAAGTATGTGATGCAACTTAATACATGAATGACATCCGGAAGAGGGTAGGAGATCCTGGGGAGGCCTGCACCTTTATTTAATAAAATACTGAAAGAACAAAATTATGCAAATACCCTCGAAATGCAAAACCAGGATTTAGCTTTATATTTTAGCTTGAAATAAGGCGTGATGCAAGGGTGTATTTTACTTTAGCATCCCATGCAAAAGAGCTGCAGTCCGGGGCTCTGCCACCTCCCACAGCCACTGTGAGACCAGGGGACAAGGACTCGCTGCCCAGCCTGCACATCGCTCTCCTGAGCGCCCAGCGTCATCATCAGCGCCAGGATGCGCGAGTATAAATTCAGGAACGGGTGCCCTCGGTGCGGTACGCCCGTACTCACTGCCACATTTCTTCTTCCTGCCAGCAAGACCAGGGGCCAAGGACTCGCTGCCCCAGCCTGCACCTCGCTCTCCCGAGTGCTCAGCGTCATCATCAGCGCCTGGAGGCACGAGTTTAAATTCGGGAACGGGCGCCCGCAGCGCGGGACACCTGCACTCACTGCCTCATTTCTTCTTCCCGCCAGAGAGACCAGGGGGCAAGGACTCACTGCCCCAGCCTGCACCTTGCTCTCCCCAGCGCCTAGCGTCATCATCAGTGCCAGGAGGCACGAGTTTAAATTAGGGAACGGGCGCCCACAGCGCGGGAATGCTCCGGGCGAAGCCAGGGCCAAGGGCAGGGCCGTCCTTGCCTGTCATCGCCAGGAAGAGGCAGGGCAGGGCCACCCCTCTAACGTCTGACATTTTGTGGACATACTGTGGACTGGAATAGCTCCAAACCGGATATCCATCGTCAGGTCTGTTCAATTGTGCGGCAAATAGTGTACTCTAGATTAAATCATTGTGGTTGCCGAAGCGTTTGGAAGTGGGACTATAAACTCAATATATCATCGACTGTATATTTTAAGCCCCTGCCAATACAGTTTTGAGTATGGGGAAAAGGAAAACAATGGAGGGTAATGGAGGAGGTGGTGGTGGTGGGGGAAGTGCTGGGAAGAAAAATAGAGTAAAAAAGCCTAGAAAGTCATGCTAGCAGAAACATCAAGGAAGTAACTGCGTCATGAATAGAAGGGGCACACTTATTAGCGAGTGTGAGGGTATTCTAGAGGGTAATACAGCAGCACAGGTAGCTACCACTGAACCCCCATCTTGCCCCGCACAATTTGCTAAACCTAGTCCAGGGCGTCAGTTAACTATACCTGCTATGTTTCACAAGCCGGCTGCTGGAGGAAGCCCATTAACCCAATTAACCCAAGCGGATGAACTAACAGAGGAGAGGGATGGTAGACTTGCTCCCGATAAGATCCTAAATAACAACTATCAACTGTTGGGAGTCGAAGTAACATGTACCAATAGATTCTCCCCCCTAGCTGATCCACTAGCTGTCCCACTGGAGGAAGACGGGGTGCACACTCTGTTGCATACTAGCCATTCTCTTCTTCGTTGTTCCTTCCCTAAAGCCGCCACAGAGTTAAGCACTAGCCCGTTTTCCGTTTCGCAGGGAATGCATGCTCTTATCCTGGAATTAAGGGTAGAAATAAATTCCATGTGAACAATGATCAAGGAATTAACATCTATAGTTAAGCAACTAGTGCATAAGGCCCCTACTGAATCGGAACGTAAAAATTTTAACACATGACAACAAGCTCAGCCTAGCCAGGCAAATCATCACACACAAAATGTAAGCACTGTAACTAAGATTGCCCATAGTAAGACTTTTATTCAGCCCCACTGTCGCACCTTACCAAAAAAGGAAGTAACCTCCCCTGTACAGTTAAATTGTTTAAAAGCAACCAGCTCAAATATGAACACCGTACAAACATATAATAGGCGACCCTCCTTGTTGGGAACAGGAGATTCCCAAATTAATCTTCAACAGCCAAGGTCTAATAGATCTAGACCGAACCTGCTCCAGGCTTCCACAATCTATATGGTTAATGTGCCCAAATGTAACAATAGTAAAGCGTTTGAAAGCACAGATTCCCTTACTAACAAGGCAATACACTGGATTCGCCATGTTAGAGGGTGTCGGTCTGTCATCCAAGAGGATATAATTAGAGAACAGAGACTCACTTCTAGAACACAATCCTTAGATTGCATTGAGCTGACATTAAAAGGACAAGACCTTGCTGAAAATATGCTTGCTTTGGAATTTTGCACCTCTTCCCCAGACCACTCCTCCATTCAGTTCAGACGTTCACCAGTATAGTTGTGGAGGTCTATTTGGGCAATGAAATTCTTTCCCAGTTGGGTACTTCACCTTGGAAGTCAATGATTGACTTTTAAATGAGCCTCATCAAATATTGGATGCTCAGGTAGATCTTCCATCAAGTAGCGATTCCTCTCCCTGCTCCTTTATTATTGGCAAGACACTATGTAATATTAGTGACCCGTCTATAGGTAATATAATGGTAAATTCAAATATGCAGGAAGATAAGGACATTCCTAGAGAAGGCATACAGACTAATCCTATTGACTATAGTTTAGGTAATAATTCTCCAACTGACCTTACTGTGTTATCCTGGAATATAGCCGGGCTAAAATCTAAGATTCCATCTCATGACTGGCATACATTTATGGATGAATTTGATATATGCATACTGCAGGAAACCTGGACGGTAGACCCCTTCTACCGCGTAGGTTACTTACATTTCTATCTACCAGCAGACAGTAGGGGGAAAGGTTGGCCTTCAGGAGGTCTAACAATCTGGGTCCGACAAGATATAGATTTTGTCATACAGGTACTAGAGTCCTTTAGCAAGGACATTCTAGCAATTAGGTTGAAATTGGGTAAACAGGAGTCAGTTGACATTTACAATATTTATGCAAGAGGGACGAATGGGAAAAAATCGTAAGTCATTGCGGCTCTCGATAATTTAGTAGATGGGAACATCAGGGGCAGGAATGTAATAATTGCGGGTGATTTTAACGTGACATTTGAACCACTCACAAAGGAGATATGTAACCTCGCTGAGGAAGAAGACGCCCAGTGGGGAATTCCCAAAGTAGATCTAGCCCCTATAAAAAAAATAGCCAGATGTGGTCATCCAAATGAATTCATTATGCATGGAGAAAGGTCTGAGAGTAGTAAATGGTAGATCCATATCTGATAGAGATGGCGCTTGTGCATTTAATAATGGATTTAGTGCAAGTCGTATTGATTATTTATTGATTAATTTTCATTTATGGTCTGCACTAAGGGATATGGCGGTAAGAGGGCGGCTAGAGAGCGATCATAATCCACTATGTGCAGTCTTTGCCCAATTGTCTGAAAATGTAGTTAACTCCCTCAATCTTGATTTAATCACTCCGGATTTGGTCCCCTCAAATGACATGAGGTGACTAAAATGGGCAAACTTCTTGAGAGTCCGTAGTTTCTAGAAAATATATCCCTTGACATTGATAACGCAATTATAACACTAGAAGCACTACTGGCCAACTCCCCAAAACCCGAGGCTGTAACAGGATTCCATGAAGAATCTTTTTCACAGCGCCGCAATTACTTTTACAAGCAGTGTAAGACTAGGGGCAATCACCCTGGTAATACAAATACTGATACCTGTAAATGGTTTAATGAACAATGTAAGATGGCACGTACTTCCCTCGGGCTGCAATAAAAGAAAGGGAATCCTAATAATGGGCCCTTGGCCAGGTTAGTCAGCAAGGCTACACAGGCGAAGGCCAAAAAAGTATGGGATGAGAAGAGATGGCTGGATCTTAAAAGCTCTTGTGAAAGCAAAACCCCTAAATTATTTTGGGATAGTATGAAATGGGGCAGTGGTGGTCGGTCGCCAGAACCAGTAAATCAGGTACGGCAGGACCAGTGGGTTAGTCACTTTGAATGCCAATATGATGGTGGTGCAGTGGATCTTGATAGGGCTGCCCCCTCTTACTCTTACTATCAGGGTTCGGCTTTTGATGATGCTGATGTTAGGCTTGCTCTGGAAGCTGTTTTGGGAGGTAAAGCTCCTGGGCTGGATGGGGTCCCAGCTGACACATTTCTCTTTCATAAACGTAAATGGAGTCACTATATAACGATTTTAACAAACGAAATTGCTAAGGGCACTCCAGTCCCGAATTCATGGAAAGGGGCTGAGATAATCCCTGTTTTTAAAAAAGGAGATAAATCCCAGCCTGGAAATTATAGACCAATTAGCATAATAAATTCACTTCAGAAGATCATGGGGTGACTTGTTTTAAATAAGGTTCAGGTCTGGCTTGAGGAGCAGAGTATATTGTCACCACTCCAGGCTGGGTTTAGGGCACGTACAAGCACTATCGACCAGATATTTTGTTTTAAACTATTATATTGGAAGACAGTGGTCTTTGACAAAGGCAGCCTATATGCTGCCTTTTTGGACCTTAGGACCTTGTCTCCCGGAGTAAGTTATGGATAGTACTGAAAGATCTGTGGATGCCAAATGAGTTATTAACTCTTATTGTTAGACTCCATTAGGGAAATTACGCAATAACCAGGTGGGGCACACAAGGCCAGGTGATAAACTCATTCCCAGTCGAGAAAGGAGTGAGCCAAGGTTGCGTAATGGCTCCCACCTTGTTCTCGCTGTTTATAAATGGGATTGCGAAATATATGGCTGCCACTCCCACTGATGCCCCAGTCCTAGCGGGTGAGAGAATTCCCATCTTAATGTTTGCGGATGATACGTTAATTGCTAAAACACCGAGCGGTCTGCAATGGGCCCTGTCTCTCTTTGAAGAGTTTTGTAATCTATGGGGCTTGGAAATCAACGTATCAAAAACCAAGTTCATGACTTTCAACCCGCAAAAAACATTTAGAGGTAGCGTGGTCCTGAATAAACGTCCCCTGGAGCAGGTTAAGGATTTCACACACTTAGGAGTTATAATGCAGAGAGATATGAGATGGAACAAGCAGCCAGATATGGCCAAGCTGAAGCCCCGACAACTGTCAGGCCCTCTACAAACAGAGTTTACTGTTTCTTTATCTAAACCAGTTAGCCCAGTCTTGCAAATATACAACACAAAAGTTGTTAATTCTGTGTTGTATGGGGTGGAGCTTTGGGGCTTCAATACTCTAACCAACCTAACCATAGCAGAAAATCGGTTCTTTCGGAAGATAACCAAACTTCCGCAAAGCACCCCTGTTCGCCCGCTACTTCATGACCTAGGTAGGAAGGCACTGGCCGATATAGCCAGATTGCGTCCTTTGCTTTACTGCAGGAGAATCTGGTTTACACTGGAATTATCTTCTTACGCTGCTGGCCTTAAAGATCTAATGAGGTCCGATCATCAAAAAAACAATCAAATGGCTGCAGGAACTTACATTTTTTCTGTTAAGCATAGGTATGGCAACACTATGGGAGAACCCAGAAAGTATTCCATTTCCCTCAAAAATGTTATTGAAGGAAGATATTGTGGCTGGGTGAGTGACAATATAGTTAGGCGTAGCGTCCCCTCAACACCAACTGGGCATTTCCTGGACGGAAAGCCACTACAAAAGCTGGAACCATACTGGGACATAATAACTAAGCCTCACTACAGAAAACTCTATTTTCAATTTAGAATTGTCTCCCTACCAATAAGGACTTTTTGGGCCAAATGGGACAAGTCAATTGGTACTCTCTGTCCCATTTGTCTTGTATACCCTGAATCCTTGGCCCGCATGTTATTTGCTTGTCCAGCGTATAGAGCCCTATGTAGCATATGGCTGTCCCCAATTTGTCGCTCTTTGGGTACCAGACAAAACTCCACAGCATTAAGACTATTGCGTTCAGATTCTAAGGGATCTATTGTCATAGCCTTGGCAAAATATTTAGGATGGGCATGGTTTATTAGACCTCAGGCAATTTCGGCAACATAGTATTATATACTTGTTTTATGAATGTACATCTTGACCACTGTTGTTATTATGTTGCAATTGAATTTGAAAAAATGTCCTTAAGTGATAAGAATGTAAAAGTTAGGCCTGGGTCAAATAGCATTGAATTTACTTGAAAATGACCACTACCTGCTAAGGATTATTACATGGTTTTAGAACCGTTTGATGATTAGAAATGAAGATGTTTTTAATTTTTTTTAAATGGATTGTATTATTTTAATTGGAAACGTTTATGATTAATACTTATGGGTCATGTATTCATTTTTGTATTTGTGCTTTGATGACTTAATTGTCGTATAAAGCTAATTTGACTGACCGACTTTACAAAAAGAAGCATAAACAACAGTGCTGAGAACAACTGCCACTTGCATTGTGGTGGTTTCCATTTTTCCCATGCTACTTATCTCATGTGCGAACACTAGATGGCATAGTGGCGTATTATGGGGAATTTCATATAAAATGCCTAATGCTAAATTCCCCAAATTTTGCCCTGACCTTTCTTGGAAGGGCTCAAATCTCCCCGAGAAGATTGTCAACAAACAGCTGACCCGCTACCTCGAAGTTAACAACATCCTGGAGCCTTCCCAATCCGGTTTTCACAGCAACCACAGCACCGAGACCGCCCTCATCGTCGCCACTGACGACATCCGGACCCTGATGGACAAAGGAGAAACAGCCGCCCTCATCCTCCTGGACCTATCAGCAGCCTTTGACACGGTCTGCCACCGCACCCTATCAGCACGCCTCCATGACGCCGGTATCCAAGAGAAGGCCCTGGCCTGGACCACATCCTTCCTCTCCGGCAGAACCCAGAGCGTCCGCCTCCCACCCTTCCGCTCAAAAACCACCGAGATCATCTGCGGCGTCCCACAGGGATCCTCCCTCAGCCCGACGCTGTTCAATATCTACATGGCTCCCCTCGCCCACGTCGCACGGCAACACAACCTCAACATCATCTCCTACGCTGACGACACCCAGCTGATCATATCTCTCACCGAAGATCCCCACACCGCCAAAGCTAACCTCCACAGAGGAATGAAGGCCGTAGCAGACTGGATGAAGGACAGCAGACAGCAGACTGAAGCTGAACTCAGACAAGACAGAGGTCCTCATTCTCGGACCCACCCTATAAGCCTGCGACGACTCTTGGTGGCCCACGTCACTAGGCACAGCCCCGGAACCCACGGACCACGCACGCAACCTGGGGGTCATCCTCGACTCCACTCTCTCCATGACCAGGCAAGTCAACGCTGTCGCCGCGTCCTCCTTCAACACCCTTCGTATGCGCTGCAGGATCTTCAAATGGATCCCCCTCGACACGAGAAAAACCGTTACCCAGGCCCTCTTCACCAACAGACTCGACTACGGGAACGCCCTCTACTCAGGAACTACAAACAAGCTCCAGAGACAACTCCAACACATCCAGAATGCCTCGGCACGACTCATCCTCGACGTCCCCCGCTGCAGCCACATCACACTCCACCTGAGAGGCCTGCACTGGCTCCCCGTCAACAAAAGGATCACCTTCAAGCTCCTGATCCATGCACACAAAGCACTGCACAACACCGGACCCACCTACCTCAACAGCCGACTCAGCTTCCACACCCCCACCGAAGCCTCTGCTCAGCCAACCTCGCCCTTGCCACAGTCCCTCGCATCCGAAAAACCACCGCCGGCGGCAAATCCTTCTCCTACCGCGCCACCAAGACCTGGAACACTCTCCCCACCATCCTACAACAGACCTTCAGAAGACTCCTCAAGACCTGGCTCTTCGACCAGTAGCACCCCCCCTCCCCAGCGCCTTGAGACCCTCTCGGGTATGTAGCGCGCTTTACAAATGCTGTGATTGATTTATTGATTGAAACCTGGATTACATTTTAATTATGGTGGAGTAATCGTAGAAATTTTGCATTACTTTTGTGATGAGAAATTATCTAAAATTACGCAATTACTCCTGTTCATGTGATTTGGAATAATTTGAGGCGGGAGGAAAGGAAGATGGCGGAGTGAGTCCGGTATGGTGGATGCTGCACTGTGAGCTCCCCTTCGAGTACGCGGCTCCTCTTACTCCCGCACTTAGGGGCTAAGGCAAAAGCCTGGCATGGCACGAGATGACAAGTGCATGGGGGAGCTCTAAAGCACCTCACATATCAGCCCGGCTTCCCATCTACTTACCTGTCTGCTCGGACGGATGGCTGACGACGGCCTCGCAGTTTCACAGCTTCACGGTGGAGTTGAGCAGACGGCTTGATAGCAAGCACCAATTGGCCAGCTGCTCACTGAATCATCGTTGTGGCGGCTTAGCTCAGCTGTTGCATGCAGCCTAGTACATGCGAGCCGAGCAGAGTTCTAGATTCATACTGGGCTGCTTCTTCGCTACATTACGGCAACTGCTCCAGAAGTTGCACCTCGAGCTTCAGCAACCATCAGTGAAGGTCAGTGGGCACCCGTGGTATTCTGCGCAGCCATGGCCCCCTCGCACTATGGCCCCCAAGGGGCAGGGGTGCACCTGGGATACTCAGGAATCAGGCAATATCCACCTTACTGAAGATATTGGTACCGGCAGGAATGAGGGTCAGGATGCCACAGCAGACCTTGATTCTAGCTCCCAGCTTGGGTGGCCAATCCTCCGGATGCTTTGGTCTGGCAGGGCCGGTGGGTTTCTCCGGTCCTGTGGATCAGCAAACTCCATTCCTGGGCAGGAGATGGCTGAAGCCCTTATCACGGCAGTGCAGGACAGTTTGGGGGGAAAGGGGCCATCCCCTGACTGGCGCTTTAAAAATTTTAGCGTTATCATCTCTGGGGTCACAGAGGAGTGGCCCCATTCCCAATAGCACCGGACAACTTCAATGGTCCCAAAGTTCAAGATGAGAGCATCAGAGATGGTGAAAGTGAGAGCCATCCAACATCAAGCACTTTCAGAACTGGTGATTATTGTCCCAATGTGGTAATTAGTGCCCAAATTACTCTTGCAATACAATGGCCTCAGGAACAGTCGTACCCTCCACTACGCATCATTAATTATAAACATGACAATAACAATAGCAACATTGTCACACTCCATAATTTGGACCTCACGTTTGTATGATAGCAGGCTGGGATAGTCCAATGCCACCATCCTTATCCAGTTGTAATGACGGGCCAGTGTTACCGGATGGCTCCATGCACGCTTATCTCGATCAGGCCGTCCAGGATGTTCCGGACGGCGTCCTGCCGGGAGCATCGACACAGGCAACAAATGTAGCTAGTGTTGCCAGGGGTAATGGGGGCGATTATGAAATTGTGGTTACTGAAGTCTCTGCTGCATGTATGCCAGTGGCAGTAGAGGCAAAGTACCCACGGAGAAAGGTCCTAAAACCATCAGAGGGTCCAAAGATTGCAAGAGTGCAAAAGCTCATGGTGGAGCTAAACCTCTCCCTACTACTATTGTGGGGTGACTTAAAAACCATGCTTCAAGTAATACGAAGACTGCTTTTAGTTTTAGTCCTCTTCCAAATTGGGTGGCATCAAAGGGAGAAGTCAAAGCCATTGTCTCAAGGCTCTCTAATACTGGCAGTACCGTCTCTAACGCACTGACGGGGGCCACAGTTGCCAAGGGCTGTGACTTACATTTATCTTCTTCCTCTGGTATGGTCCCTACGGCTTTGCCAGTCACTCTCAGAAAACAGTGTATTTCCGAGGGGGATAGGGGCGAAGAACAGGTTGAGACCAGGATAAGATCTGCTCCTGCAATGCCAGTAGCAAGAAAGGACACCACAATAAGATCTGTAACAGGTCACTCGGAGCTCTTCAAACCAGACCTAAGCTCTCTAGCTACAATTCTGCAGGTGTTGTCTCTTCAAAGGGCCTAGGCTCAGGAATACTACACTCAAGCAAAGGCAGACAGGCAAGATATCAAGCTAGCCCTTACTGAAATCATTAGTAAGGTTGCCTCTTTGTCCATGGACGTTACTGAACTACAAGAATGTGTGGCAGTAGTTGAAGAAGCTAAAGTCACACTGCAAGTGTTGCTAAAGCATGCGAGACCCAGGTGGCTTTTCTACACTTTAAGGTGGAGGATCTTAAGAACCGCCAATGGCGGCACTACCTATGCGTCTTCAGTATGCCAGAGGGGAGAGAAGGCTCGGATCCACAGGCGTATATTGTTAATCTGTTTCACCAAGCATCACCTGAACTAACTGACTGGGACATGGACTCACCAGTTAAACGGGCACACCACATACCTTTCACTGTCCCACAAGGAAACCACGGCAATCCACCTCGACAACGTCCCATCTTAGTATTCTTGGGTAACTTCTTGCTTCGCCAAGCAATATAAACCAAAGCGTGCCCCTCTACTCCTCAAATTGGACACTATCACTATGTTTGTGCGCTCGGATCTGTGCAAGACCACAATGGACCAACGATGGACATTCACACTTTTTCAGCATCAAACAGGAGGCTAGACAGGCTCTGTCAGAATGGCAGGTTGAAACAGCGGGCTGAGACGTTTCAAGTGCCCAGACACAGAAAGACAGAAATTGAGCACAATGTGCCTAGCTGCTCTCCTACCCTTTCTCATCCTCCACCTTCCGCTTCCCTAGCCCCCCCCCTTTTCTTCTGTATCACTTTTCAAGGTTTAGAATTCATAAACCCTGTTAGGGGTGGCGGAGTGGGGTGCGGGAAGGAGGAACGGCTATTAATGGGTGTCAAACATGGTTTTTCTTTGAAACAGCCCAAGATCTTTTCTTCTGTTTGAGGCATGATCGGAAGTTGCAGGCCGCTGGGTCATGGTGGGGCTGGGTGAACATCCACTGAAGCTGTCAGTAAGCGACAGCTCAGGTGGGATGATTCCATTCAGTAGGGACTGGGGGGTTGGGGGTGGAGGGCCCTCAGGGACACGGGGTAGGGTTCACATGTGGGATTTTGACTTTTCACTTGGTGACGAGTGTGGGGGGCTGGGGAGGATGCAGGGGTTAAGTAGCCATTTAACAGTTAGAAGTGTAGATGCTAAAACTAAAGTGTCAGAAGTTCGAGAAATTAAAACTATTCATAGTCAGATTTAAAACGTATGTGCTTGACTGTAGCAGGGTTTAACCAATCTCGCAAACAGCGCTTAATTAGGGAGGAACATATCCTGAAACCACACTTATTAGGCGTAACTGAGACCCATTTAGCATACAAAGACAGGTTGCTGTTGGGACAGCTTGGCTATGATACACTAGTATGTACATCGCAGACAGTCTCTATTCGGGGGGGTTGCTAAATTGAAATCAAGAACCCTAGTAGCTACTGTAATGAGTACATTGTCAGACAGCAGGGGGGGATGGGCTATTGATCAACTGCAGATAGCGGTCACACTGCTACGATCTGTGCCATATATGGTCCCAACTCGGACTGCCCTGGGATCCTTGATTATTTAAGTAATGAACTACTGGGTTGGGATGGGGATTTGATAATCCTGGGCGACTTTAACTGAATTATGGACAGTAAAATTTAAACTATTAATAGCAAGACACGGGCAAGAATGTCCAAGAGTAGAGTGGCCCTGTGGGAGCTCTTGCATATTCATCAGTTTGACAATGCTTTGCGGGTGCTGTACCCAGCACTGCAAAATTACACCGCATAAACAGTACTCCTGTATAGATATGATCTTCACCAGGAAGTCGCTTCTGGAAAATGCCTTGGTGGAGATCTGTCCTAAGATTATTTCGGATCACGACCCTGTCATACTGACCCTACAGAGACAACTCAGAGTTAGAAAAACAAAACAGGCTTTTTCCTTCCCTAGACACTTACTAAGGAACCCTGAATATTTTTGGCATATATCAGAAGGGCTATGAAGGAGTATCTGAATAACAACCTTGGCACAGCTAACATTTCAAGTGTATGGGATTGTATGAAAGCATACGTTAGGGGGGAGACCTGGCGTTTTATCCTGGTTCAAAATCAACGGCCTACAGAGGTGGTTGAACAGGCTCAGCGAGAGCACTTAGATTTAGAGCACCATAGCGCTGGGGCAATTGTTGTCGGGGATCCCAAGGCTCAGCTAATTTATCTTCAGGTGTTAAAAATATGATAAAAAATCAATAGAGGTTTAGTGGACACGATCGCTTCTAATTATCATAAGCACAAAACTTTACAATACGAATACGGGGAGAGGATGGGGCAAGTGCTGGTCCTTCGGATCACCAACCAAAAGGACAGGACCAATGTTAAAACTATTAGAGGGGAGGGTGGCCAGTCCTTTACTCAACCACAGGACATAGTGGAGCAATTCAGGCTGTATTATGCTGATTTATATTTGTCTGCCCCCTCATGCTGGCAACATATCTGCTATGAATACTTGCAGGCGAGTCATCTGCCCTGTTTAGACTGTCTTGACGATGAAGTATTACAGAGAGACATTACGCCGACTGAGGATGAAGAAGCTATCAAGTCTTTACCCTATGGCAAAGCGGCTGGCGAGGATGCCATCATGCCCGAATTTTATAAGGTCTTTCAGGATCTACTGGCGCCTGTCTAATTGCAGCTGACTTCAGATATCATCAATGGTGGCAACGTGCCTGACTCATGGAAAGTAACTAATATTGTGGGAAGCCAATCGATGATAGAAGCTCCTATCGTCCAATATCACTAATTAATGTAGACGCCAAACATTTTTCAAAAATTGTGGCTTCCCATCTAGCCCCTCTCATCTATAAGCTTGTATCAGTGCAACATCATGGCTTCATTCCAGGAAGAGATAAAACGGCCCACATAGGTACTGCCATACCTGCTTTAGACGTCTCACACAAACTTATTATACAGATGGTCATGCTCGACGCGGAAAAAGCGTTCGATAGAGTGGCCTGGGAGGACCTATGGCTTACCATGTTGTCATTCCGCTTTGGCTCCAGGTTCATCTCTGCTGTACAGAAGTTGTACAAGAAGCCGATTACCACAATCAAATTGAATGGCTTGACATCTGCTATCCTTGATGTACAATGGGAGACACGGCAGGGATGCCCATTGTCACCTTTGCTATCTGCCCTTTACATTGAGCCATATACAAGGCATTTGCTGCTCAATGTAAGGATCTCCCCCATATGTCTCAACGGTATGGAACTTAAGGCCATGAGGTAAGCCGACCATATCGCAGTTTTCTCTGCCAATTCTGGCAAAGCTATCATACATATTATGCAAGAGGCTAAGTTATTCGGCTCCTTTTCAGGTTACAAGTTGAAGCTAGCCAAGACTCAGACAATTGTCAACTTTCAATTTGATGCCTTGCCTCCAACATTGGGGGTCACCTGGACTGCCACTTATCTCAGGGTACGTCTCAGTAGTCAGGTCGATGATATTGTAACATTAACCTGGAATCCCTCTTGAAAACTGTCTCGGCTAAACTGCATAGCTGGCATCGGCTCCCGCTAAGCATCTATGGGAGGTGTAACGTTATAAGAATGAATATTCTCCCCACATTTCGATACTTATCTTGCTCTATACCATTTTGGGTCCCTTTGTCTTTCTTCAGGAAATGAAATAGTGTATTGGTAGCTTCATTTGGGCATATAGGCGTGCTCGGCTGGCTCTCAAGTTTATGAGATTAACATATGCACAAGGGGATTTTAATTTCCCAGATTTCCAGCTTTATTTTTGGGCTTCCTTCGCCGGTAGGCTCCGCGGCTTGCTCTTTGGACTGGATGCTGGGCCAACATTGCTATGTTATCAGCTCACCTGTGGTCCATCAGTTGGATTTATACTTTATAAAACTTCTGATCCTAACTACTTTAAACAGGTAAAGTTTAAGGTAATCAAAGACATAACTCAGATCTTTCTAGACATTTGCAAGCAATACTCTCTCCTGGCGCTGCATCAATACATGGTGCTATGGGGTAATCCAACGCTGCTCAACATATATCAGGACTGCATTGGGAAAGATTGGCAATGTAATGTTATCACCCGACTGAGCCAACTTTACGATGGAAGGGAGTTTCGTTCTTTTGCAGTATTCATGGGCGAGTTTGGTCTCTCACAAAAAACATTTTTAAATACCTTCAGGTTAGGGATTTTTTTATACGTGGCAAAATGTTATTAACAATGTCAAACTCGTCGGAAATATTGGTCAGAATATATACATTTATCGGGCGTGGGGCAATTGGCTCAGTCTATCAGAAATTATTGGCTCTTGCTTATAATGATACTTTACTGATCGCACCTAAACTCTACCGCGATCTGCCGGGCTGAAATAGCAGTAGAGAACATCCAGGAGTGTTTGGAAGTATTAGACCAAGAGGGAATAATCGGTCAATTTAAAGCTGCAACAGCATCGGGTTGTATATATGTTATTCTACACTCCTAAGGTCATATCTAAGTGGGCCTCTTGTAACTCGTAAAAATCATTTGGCCCGAAATGCCATTTATATGCTGCAGACCTCAGGCACATGTTCATTGATTGTCCAAAGCTTAGCAGGTTTTGGAGGGGGCTCTCCAGTATTCTTAGCTCACGTCTCGGCCCAAATTTCCAGCTTACCAAAAAATAGATTTTCTAGGGATTAGAAGTGAGGCTGCTGGCAGATATTGTTATCGCCTGTGCCTGTGTATGTATTGCTAGAGTCTGGGTAGATAATGTCAGTCCTAGTGTTAATGAATTATGACAGGTCTACGAGATGAAACTTACTTTGCCTAAAGCTAAAGGGCCGCGCTCTTGGCTCAAATTTAATCGGATCTGGACTGATCGGATATGGGAGTAGTAAGGCGTTGTCTACCTATGATGTTTTCTCTCATGTTTTTTCTCATGGCTCTATGACATAAGTTCTTCGATATCCTTTTCCTTTTCTTTTTTCAAAAAATGTGGTTATGATTGGTTCTTCTTCTCTTATTTGATTCTATTGTTGTGTTTTTTTTTGTGCAACTCTTTGCCCGCTACAGAGATTTCTGTTTTGTCTATTCTTCTAATGTCATTTATATAATGTCTTTCTTATGTTTGGCTTAAAATAAAAAATAAAAAGGAGTATTTTGAGGCAAAAATGCCCTCCCAAGAGCACAGAAATAAAGCACGACCTGGTGGCTGCCTTTGCTTCACATGAAGGGTTGTGCTCCTTGCATAATTCAATGTAATCCGCCTTAACGTTTCTGTAATTTTGCATGGTTGCGCTATAGCAAATTAGGTGAGTTGCACCCACCTCTTCCAATAACTAGGCCTGGGACAAATTTAATTTAAGCCAAAATAATAAAACTAATTTTGACAATTTCGTGTTACTCTTGTAAGGCAAAATTACTGAAAATTATGCGATTACACCCATTGGGTAATTTGGAATTATGTGGAACAAACCTGTCCACCCAATAGCACAGCAACACAGTGCAAGCCACCGCATCTGTTCACGGGTCCTGGATGCTGACCCCCTGAGCAACACGGCGCATTCATCGACTATTGGTCATTACGCCGTCCGAGCACACGCCTGTGGCTCCACTCCTGTGAATCCCTCCAATTTCTTTACTTGAGGCCATCGCGCTGCCATCGCGAAGTCGAATTACACGCGGCCCCTCCTGAAGTGTTCCCTGAAGTGCCCCTTGATCCTCGACCTGCCAGTACCGCATATCTGCGACGGCCAGAGCCCCTACCGAGCCCGGACGTTCCCGCATCCGGTGATGTCACACCCACAGTCTCGTGGCAGGCCCTTCGGACTTCCCTAGTTATCTTAGGCACTTATATACAGGCATGCTAATATAATGTACTGAAGATGATCCACGCATTGCTCACTTGGATCGAAATGCCGTCGACACCTTAAAACGCCTCATGCACTAAATGTGATGTCAGTATTAACTGTGTAGAGACGTTACTTGCGATTTGTTTTTAAAATTCATACTACTTGTCAAAACAAACCGTAAGCGTTGCCTGAGCCTCGCTTAAATGTTCTCCCTATATTATGTTTGCATGTTTGTGTATTAGGATGCAGGCTTGTGTCCCAATTTTCAGTATTTGTGTTTGTTTATATCAAAACAACTTGCTGATCAATTAAATATCGAACCTCTGTCTGGCTGGATAAGTTAACCAGTACAGCACTGATTGGGTCTGTATTCATTTGTTACTTCCTATCCCTACCTCCCTAGGGACCATTGTAACTAACTGAATCTGTTGGCTTCTGAGTGGGAAAAACTAGAACTTCTTCCTCACAGAATTCAAACTTTCTGCAGGAGACTTTTAGCACTGGGTCAAGACTTTCTTGTTGGTACTTAGGGTCTGATTGCGACGTTGGCAGTGGGGCATAGGACCGTCATGCCAGCGTCCCGTTGCCACACTGCCAAAACCGTCTGCCGACCGACAGGCAAATCAGGAGCTTAATCCTGGTCTGGTGGGCTGTGCTTTGTGGTCCCCGGCAGTGATCCCGAGAAAGGCATAGCAATGGGAATGCCAAAACATGTTTCTGCACTGCATGGAGTGTGCAGTCCATGCCGTGTAGGAACAGGGGATGCATGGAAACAGGGGGAGATACCATTTGCCCCCCTGCATTTACCCCCAGGCCCTGAAGCAACTGGGGGACTTGTAGGGCTACCTTAGTTTACTCACTGCCATACGTTTCATGTCGGGCTCACCGCCATGAAAACTGTGATGGTGAGGAAACTTTGAATATGCTTAATGGTGCCACAGTGGCACCATTAGCATATTGTGTGTCTCAACCTGCTGCAATCGTGGATCCCTGGTGCTAGCAGTGGCCCCAGGGCGGTCTAATCACCCCACTCATTATAGGGCGGTTGGCATACCACTGTGGGTTTGGCAGGCCATCGGACTGCCAAACTCATAATAAGGCCCCTAATCTTTGAAATGGAAATCCCTTTCTTCCAGTGGTGCATAGCAGCAGGCTCCAAATGATGAAGGCTTCAGCCGCCAGGATACCTTCTAACTGAGGGGTGCTAAAATTGGTTTGTTGTTGCAGAAAATCTCCAAGTAGAACAAATCTGTTTCTTAAGCCCAGCAAAGGGTCTGATCCGGTCTGGTGGTTGGTCCTGGTGCTCTGGAGGCTGGAGGTCAAACATTTTGTTTGTCCAAAAACATTGCAGGTGTATGTCTGTTCAGATAAAGCTTCCAGAGAGAGAATGTGGTGCAGTGGCCAGAGCTGCCAACTCAGGATCTGGGGATCCATATTTAAGTCCTGTTATTATTGGGAAATCACTTACTCTCCCCGTACCCATGGACAGTGCCTGGATACCCTCACAGGTGATAATCCACGCTATATAAATCTGAAAACCCTGCAGGGTTGTCAGGCCCTTTGTGTGATGAAAGAAGAACACATTCTATTCAGTTGTAAATGGGGTTGCCAGCAAATGGCCTTTTCAGGTGCACCTAATAACTCTATGTCTGACTGTCTGGGAGGAATTTGCAACTGTTGTTTACACCAAGTAATGTGACCAATGATAGGCCATGGGCACAAATGCTTACGGGCAGAAAAATGTCAACTTTTCTACAAATGCAATTTTCAAAATTGTAGTGAGGAATCTGATTTTACACAAAATAAAGTTTAGCATTACAATCTTGTAGACACCAGAAATGACATAAACACCTGTTCCCAATTGGAAATTACATCTTGTTAAATGTAATAAGGAATCGTCAATGTTATCGTATGAGAGTGGTCGGCCTCACAGTAATGACCAATGAATTTAAGAGTTCTTCAATACCAGGACATGCAAAAACTTAAAATTACATGCCCAGCCTTTTAATTACACAGCATCCTGCCCTATGAGTTACCTAGTGCCAACCTTAGGGGTGACTGATATGTAATAAAAGGTGGGGTTAAAGCTTGGCAAGGGGGTTTAAATTGGAAGTATACATGGCAATTTAGCACTGCATCCAGCTGGCAATGGCAGACTTTGGACATGTTTTAAGGTATTACTTAAGTGGGTGGTATAATAAGTCAAACTGGCAGCATTGAATTTACAGGCCCTGGGTACATCAATATGCCAGTTTGGTTTAAGCCAATGTAACCATGTTTTAGGGCAAGAGCAAAAGCACTTTAGCTCTTGTTAGCAGTGGTACAGTGCACTGATCGCTAAGGCAAATGTTTGGTGGTGACTCTGCAGAGACAGCCAGGTCCAACAGCTGCAAAATGAACAGCTATGTTTCAACTCTAAAGTAGTTCAGGGGGCAGCTTCCATCCCACTCGATTTGGAGGTAGTGTGGCTAGTCTGGGGCTGGGGAACTAAAGCTTCCCACCCTCGAAGGACAAACAAGCTTGTTGCAGGGCAGCCAAGATAGGGGAGACATTTTCTTTCAAGTGGAAACGAGATTATATAGGGCAAATCCCAGAGTGCATATATATGCGACAATGGACACCGTCCGAGGAAGACCGTGGCGGGCTCCCAACGGTTTGATAACAAGCTGAGCTTGTTCGTCCCTCGAACATCTTGTTATTCTACCTCAAGAACCCTGGTTTTATTGCTGCCATAAGTTAAATGAAATTACAGCTGTTCTTTTGCTCGATTGGGCCCCACACTGGAGCCTATTTTTCTTTATTTACTTGCTCTCCATGGTTCAGTGGTAAACTTCTGGTCATCCGTTCGAGTCACATCCTATCTTGTGTTGTGTTTCGCACAAAATGATTCCGCCTGAAGAAGGTGTGACCCACTGCTGGGTCTAACATCAAAATGCGCGTCGGCCCTGGAGTCCTCGTGTCTCCCTTGCTCCAACTTTTCCTTTGAGAAGATACTGGATTACGAACTGCTATTTTGATTGAGAAACTGACTATTTGATTTGAATTGTCCTGTATCATTTAAATCTCTATTGATGGGAGGAATCCTGTTATTATTTTATTATGTTTGCAGCTATTTAATGAATTATGACTTGATGGAATGTTTGAGAATGTCTGGGTATGTGTTTGTATATTTGGTTGAAAGATTGTGTATATGCGAATCAGGTTGTGTGTAGAGTTTTTTGACATATTATCTGTTTTCATGTCTTTTTTTACTAAATTGACCCAACAGTATAAATAAATGTGACATTCTTAATGCATATATTTCTTGTATCATATATGGGAAGGCCAGTGTGTTAGGAGTGCCCTTCTATATTATTGACTTGTAGCACTCTTTAAAAGAATACATAGGCAGAGTTGGTTCTTATTTTATTTTTTTAAGAAAGAGGGCTGTGTGGCCCCCCTTCTTTTTCTAATTTACTGGCCCTGGGGACCCCATCCCCCAGGGCCTGCACCCTAATTTTTTTTGTTAAAAAAATTAATTTGGCCCTTCCAAGGCCTTAATCAGCCCCGGGGACCCCAACCCCCGGGTCATGGCGTTTTTTAAAACAAAATCTTTAGGAGGGGGCTGCATTGCCCCCCCCCCCCTCAGGCCACTTATGGCCCCAGGGACCCCATCCCCCGGGGCCAGCCTTTGTTTTTTAATTTTTAAAAAATGTATATATTTATAGGAACACCTAGGACATGCTGGACAAACCGTATGTACCTATCACCATGACGATTTGCATGATATTCATTAAAAGGCGACTATGCATAGAATAAATCCACCTGGAATGTATTTACACCGCTAGTGAAGCTCTGACGTGTCTAACGCCCTACTGTGCCTAATCCCGGCGCCCCCGCCGGTGGGTACTCTCCAAGTAGACACCCTTGTCGTTTATTTATACAAACATGGGTAGCTATTAACGGGCACATTTAATATACACGCACACCAAGCCATTCAAAGGGGATTCGACAAAAATTTGACCAAAGTATGCAAGAAACCCCCCTCACGGTTAATAAAACACACATCCACCGCCGGATGCGTAATACTTTTTATTTTACTCTCTGGAAAGGAGAAGAACCTCACTTGAGAGTAACAGCGTGCTCCTGGCTGAGCCCAATGCTGTGTTACACCCACCATTGCCCGCCGAGTGCCTCACACCTCTGTGTTGTATTCCACCAGCTAGTGCGTATACTATGACACTCTCTAGCCCATGTGCACTGTAACACCACCCCGTGAATATGTCATGCCACACTTGCCTTCGCACGGGTTATATTGCCCCATCTAACGTGCCTCCCTCGATGCCTATGTTATAACGCACAGCGCTATGCCATACATATTACAATCTGGGATCCATATGTTTGTCACAGTGCAGATGCAACGTTACACTCCCCAGCACATATTTTATATTACAACTTTAGAGACTAGTTAGGTTACACAACACTGCCCTGTGCATATTACACTCCAAGGCGCATATCGCATAGCACGCGCTAGTGCCTGTGCTATCTCGCGCTCTCCAATGAATCTGTCATTGCGCACAATGTATTGCATATTATATTTCACGCCCCGGTTCATCTTATATCACACTTTTTGGTGCATAGTTTATACCATATACTATATCTAGTTTTCATTTTCAATCGTGCTCTCAGGACTATGTTCTATATAACACTGCGTCCACCTACCCTTTTCACGGGCATTACATTTTGCGATGAGGGAGGAGGGTCAGGGGGTGTTTCTGCCAAGTGAGCCCGGAGTCACAGTCACAAACGTCCTCTTCTTCCTGAATAAAAGTGAGATTATGCTGCATACTTGTTCATATTTTAAGTAGTTCGCACAGACACACATTTTAAAAACAATAAAGTTCCTAATACCTCCTGCCATGCATGGTCTGATATGCTGCCACTGCCCTCCATTTAGCATGATGTACCAGTCCACTCCTCCTGCCCTCCATTGCCCAATTCTATGGCCCATCATTGAACTCCTGCTTAGCCTCTGTGCTTAGCTTGCTGCCCCTATTCTCCTTCCCCAGGCCCTCAGATGTCTTTGTGCATGCCCCTGCTCCATCCTTTTTGCCTACCATGTTCCATGGACCTGCCACTCCTAGCTACTCTGAGTGTTCTGTTGAGCTGCCACTCCCCTCCCACCTGCCTAGCATTGTCAGATGACTGTAACCTGTCCCTTCCACCTCCACCCTGCCTGTCCACATGCCATGCCCCTATCCCCTTCCTCCTGTCCTCCATGGTCCATTTTACTGCCACACCCTTTTGCCCTCCCTGGTCTGTTGTGCTGCAACTGCTCCTCCTGCCTGCCCCGCGCGGTCTGTTGTGAGGCCCCTTCCCCTGAACTCTCTTGTCTGTGCCCAGGTCCTGACCCTCCCTTCTATCCTCCATGGTCCTTTGTGCATGCCCCTGCACCCACCTTCTTGCCCATCATAGCCATTGTGCTGCCACTAATCCTCCCGCTTGCCATGCATGGTCTTCTGTGCTGCCATGGCCCCTCCCACCTTCCCTGTGTGGTCAGCTAGCTGCCCCTGACCCCCTCCCACCTTCCCTCCATGGTCTGTGTGTATGCCATCATAGTCTCATTGTTGCTCTCCATGGTGTGTCTTGTTTCTAGTGCCCATCCTGCCTGAACTTCATGGTCATCTTGCTGCTCCTGCCCTGCCCCCTTGCCCCCAGCCCTCTGTTTCCATGTGCAGACCCCTATTCCCTCCCTCCTGGCTTGTCTGTTCCATTGTAATGCCCCTGATCCGTCCCTCCTGCCCTTTATGGTCTGTTATACTGCAGCTTTCTCTCCTGTCTGTCCATTATGGTCAGCTAGCTACCATTGCCTCTTTCCCCTCTGTTCTCTGTTGTCCATGTGCATGGTCCTGTCCCCTACCTATTGCTTTCTATGGATTGTTGTGCTGCACTCCCGTCCCGCATGCACTGTGTGGTGAATTGTGCTGCTGCAAACCCTGATGCCTGCCCTGTAGGGTCAGTTTGGTGCACCTCTCCATGTCCCTCCTGTCCTCTGTTATCCGAGTCCATGTCCCTACCCCAATTCCTCCTGCCTACCATGATCCAATGTACCATACTTGCGAACATTTTGAACTTGGTAAGAGGGAGATTTTGAAAAAAAACTAGGGTATTGATTTTCCCCTTTGAGTTACATTGAAAAAGAGGAGATTGTCGACAGGAGACAGATCAAATAAAGCCCATTTGAGCTTAAATACATTGGATATTTCCTGTCTGAAACGGGTCTGTTGGCATGTATGGTTGTACTACCACTGCCTCCTCCTTCTGCCCACAATGGTCTATTATATTGCCACAGCCTCTCTTGCCAGTCCTGTATTGTTGGTTAGTTGCCCCTGCCCCCCTTTCCACTGCCCTCCATAGTCTGTTGTGCTGCCACTGCCCTTCCTGCCTGCCCAGTGTGGTCAAATTGTTGCCTCTGCACTCTCCTACCTTCCTTCAATTTTCAGAGTCCGTACCCCTGGCCTCTGCCTCTCAACAGTATCCCAATGAACAACTAGATTGCTAACATTCTATATTTATTACAAAAGTGTGGAACGCCTGATGTCATCTTGATGTAATCAGAACTGTAATACCTAGAGTATTTCCTTTAGAAATTAAATATATGAGAGGGTCTTATTTGCATCAAAATTATGGTTAGTGCTCTAAAAAACTAAAATGAGGACATATTTTCTGAGTTTTCAAATAGCGACAAAGAACTTTTAAATTATTTGTTATCTTTATGTTTTTTTATCCAGTTGACCACTTGATTAAATGTTGCACCTAGGGGAGAGGATGTGGTGTTACTTCCAGAGCTGCAGACTTTGCAACTGGGGAACCAGGTTGGAGTTTTTGCTTCAGGTCAACATTCTTTGATTCTGGTCAAATCACGTAATCTCCCCATGTCTACAACCAAAATGAATTTGATCTTGTGTGATGTAACCAATGCTCATGTAAAGCACTCCAATACCTGACAAGTCTGCACTATATAAAACTGCAAATACACAAAAAATAAGTGTTTTGCACACTTCTGTCATTGGGCTACATCTGGGCTACATCTGGGTGATATTTGGGCTGCATTTGGGCTCTTTTGTCTCTGGTTGCCATCTTGGGAGATTTCTTTGTTATGAAGTTTCCTAATTTCCTCATTTACTGCAGTCTCCTTAGTAGGAAATGCTTTCAGTTTTTTACTTTGATTCCATCAAGAAGGTATTCAGATATGTCACACATTTGCCCTAAATTCTGAATGTTAGCACTCTAGTTGCTCATTAGATCACTGTAGTAAAGCTACTGCTCACAACGGAAGTCTGCTGCTGGTATTAAAAGTGCATGTTTCAGTCTGCCTATCAGAATTTTTTAATGAAATAGAAGAGGATTTGAGAAGTCACTCAAAATGTGCCCTAATTTTTCTTTCTTCAGCACTAATCATAATTTCTATGGCAAAATGAACCCCCTCATTGTGTTCCTTTTTAAATTAAATGTTTTAAGTGTTACCAGTTTATTCCAATCAAGATGGCTTCAGGTGTGCCATACTTTTGTCATAAGTTAGACAGCAAGCGCTCTAGTTGTTCTTAAGAACACTCTGGGACATTCTGTCATTGGGCTATACTTGGGCTACATCTGGGTGATATTTGGGCTCTTTTGTCTCTGTTGGCCATCTTGGGAGATTTATTTGTTATGAAGTTTCCTGCAGTCTCCTCAGTGGGAATACTTTCAGTTTTTTATTTTGGTTCCATCAAGAAGGCATTCAGATGTGTCACACATTTGCCATAAATTCTGAATGTTAGCACTCTAGTTGCTCATTAGATCACTGTAGTAAAACTACTGCTCACCAGGGAAGTCTGCTGCTGGTTTTCAAAGTGCATGTTTCACTCTGCATGTCAGAATTTGTTTATGAAATATAAAAAGGATTTGAGAAGTCAAAATGTGCCCTAATTTTTATTTCTGCAGAACTAATCATAATTTCTATGGCAAAATGAACCCCCTCATTTTGTTCCTTTGTAAATTAAATGTTTTAAGTGTTACCACTTTATTCCAATCAAGATGGCTTCAGGTGTGTCATACTTTTGTCATAAGTAAGACTGTTAGCGCTCTGGTTGTTCGTTAGAACACTCTGGGACATTCTGTCATTGGGCTGTACTTGGGCTACATCTGGGTGATATTTGGGCTACATTTGGGCTCTTTTGTCTCTGGTGGCCATCTTGGGAGATTTATTTGTTATGAAGTTTCCTAATTTCCTCATTTATTGCAGTGTCCTAAGTAGGAAATACTTTTAGTTTTTTACTTTGGTTCCATCAAGAAGGCATTCAGATGTGTCACACATTTGCCATAAATTCTGAATGTTAACACTCTAGTTGTTCATTAGATCAGTATAGTAAAGCAACTGCTCACCAGGGAAGTCTGCTGCTGGTATTCAAAGTGCATGTTTCAGTCTGCATGTCAGAATTTGTTTATGAAATAGAAGAGGATTTGAGAAGTCAAAATGTGCCCTAATTTTTCTTTCTGCAGAACTAATCATAATTTCTATGGCAAAATGAACCCCCTCATTTTGTTCCTTTGTAAATTAAATGTTTTAAGTGTTACCACTTTATTCCAATCAAGATGGCTTCAGGTGTGCCATACTTTTGTCATAAGTAAGACTGTTAGCGCTCTGGTTGTTCGTTAGAACACTCTGGGACATTCTGTCATTGGGCTGTACTTGGGCTACATCTGGGTGATATTTGGGCTACATTTGGGCTCTTTTGTCTCTGGTGGCCATCTTGGGAGATTTATTTGTTATGAAGTTTCCTAATTTCCTCATTTACTGCAGTCTCCTCAGTAGGAAATACTTTTAGTTTTTTACTTTGGTTCCATAAAGAAGGCATTCAGATGTGTCACACATTTGCCATAAATTCTGAATGTTAACACTCTAGTTGTTCATTAGATCACTATAGTAAAGCTACTGCTCACCAGGGAAGTCTGCTGCTGGTATTCAAAGTGCATGTTTCAGTCTGCATGTCAGAATTTTTTTATGAAATAGAAGAGGATTTGAGAAGTCAAAATGTGCCCTAATTTTTCTTTCTGCAGCACTAATCATAATTTCTATGGCAAAATGAACCCCCTCATTTTGTTCTTTTGTAAATTAAATGTTTTAAGTGTTACCACTTTATTCCAATCAAGATGGCTTCAGGTGTGCCATACTTTTGTCATAAGTAAGACTGTTAGCGCTCTAGTTGTTCGTTAGAACACACTGGTAAGCTGCAGTAGAACACAAAGGAATCAACTGACAGTCTCTGCCCTTGTTGGATGTACATGTTTTACTGAGAATGTCAGACTTAATTCTCACACGACTGAGAAAGATAATGTGAATTTACAGAAAATATGCTCTCAGTTTAGCTTATAGATCACCTTCCAAACCTCTGTGGGAAAAGCATGAGAAAATAGTTTTCTCTCAAACAGTATTCATGATATCACAGCAGAAGGCTTTTTCACATGGTAAAATCACCTTAGAACACACCACAATTCCTAAAATGAGTATGGTACCATCAACAAATGATTTATAATGTAACTAAAGTCTTAAAACCTTCTATTAACTGCAATGCTTTTTAATGAGGTGCTATCATGTATATTGGTCCCAAGATGGCTGCCAACACTTCTTGGATGAAGTGCTGACAGCCAATCAGATCTCACGATGAGAAGTGTGTTTAGGCTCCGCCCAGATATATATGTGATTTTACTTTTGACTTTCTCAGGAACTACTGTACGGATTTACACAATTTAAGCAAAAGGCACGAGTCTGAACTGAGGATTACCTCTTTGCCAAAATTGCTGTAATTCCGTTCAGCACTTCGGGCTGTAGCTGCGTCAACAGGTCCTATGGGAAAATGCATGGGGAAAATGCGTTTTAGGACCCCCCTTTTTTCTTGGCCCCCGCTTGATGAATCACCGTGAAATTTTCAGGATAGGAGCGGACCGGAGCTGGCCAAAAGTTTGGAAACTTTCATGAAGATTCATCAATCGATGCCAACGTTATTCCAAATAGAATGTTGCATATTTCCTATGGAAAATAGGTCCTAACTATAACTACCTACTGGCGACTGCCAGTAGGTAATATATATATATATATATACACACATGTATATATGTTCACTGAAAAAACATAGGTTTTACAGACGTTATATTTAGGAATTAGCATTTAAAAAACCTTAGAAATTCACTGATAAAAACCATAGGTTTCAGGGGCGTTATAGTTAGTTGGACATTTGACTCATATAAAACCAGAGAAATGTGCATGTTACAGTTAGTTGAGCTAGCTATAACTCGCATGCCTGCAATGCAATGGTGATGACGTCACATATTACATCACTCATGACATGGTCAGTAACATCACTGATGACATCACTGATGACATCTCGAATGACATCACTCATGACATCACTCATGACATCATCCAGAGACTATGTGCTTCTATAAAATGTAAATATGTTTTATATATATGCCAAGTTGCATTGAAGAATGATTGGGTGTATACGAGTCAGGATGGATGATTTAGGAGGTGTGTGACTGACTGTATAAGTGAGTGATTCATTTTGTCTTACTGAATGCATGTGTTAGTGACTAATACAGACATTCACACAGTTTAGTTTGTCAGTTGGTGTGTAAGCGGTTCCATGGGTTGGTGAATACCTAAATGAGTATCTATTTGGGTTATTGATTAGTTGTTTGAGTATCTATTTGGGTTATTGATTAGTTGTTTGAGTATCTCTATGGGTGCCTGAGTGTCTGTGTGGGTAGGTGGGGTTTGGTGTAAATGTCCATAAATGTGTGAGTGGATGATTCACTGGGTGTATAGGTTCAAGAGTTCATCTGTGAAGAGCTGTATGGATGGGTGAGTGTGTGTATGTGTGTATTGGTGAGTGAATGGATGCCTCAGTGGTTCATGTGTGAGTAACTGCATATGTGAAAGGCAGTATATGTGAGTGTTGGAGTGTATAAAGGACTATATGTGAGAGTGAGTGATTGTGAGAGTGGCTGTATGAATCAGTGTGTGCTTATATTAGTTATTGTATTAGAGTGTAAGTATGTGTTAGTATATGTTTAAATAAGTGAGGTGGTGTGTGTATAACTGTACAGGTGAGTAAATGAAAGTGTGATTGATTATTCCCATGACTGACTAGGTGTGTGAGTAACTCTATGAATGAGAGGCGGTGTGTGAGTGTCTGTATAGATATGTGAGTGCATATGATAATGCTGTATTGATGGCTGACTGTATGCATAAGTGACTGTATTGGTGAGTGAGTGGATGTGTGTGTAGAGCTAGGAATTAGTGAGTGGATATGTACTAACTGGTATTCGTGTGTTGATGGTTTCGTAAATGACATTCTGTATTATAGAGTGGGTGTATCAAGGGTTACATTAGGGTGTGATGACTTGCATCAGATTTTCAAGTGGCTGATGTCATCAGTGATGTCATTTGAGATGTCATCAGTGATGTCATCAGTGATGTCACTGACCATGTCATGAATGATGTAATGTGTGATGTCATCAGCAGTGCATTGCGGCGGCGTGAGTTATAGGTAGCTCAACTAACTATAACGGGGGAATTTCTATGGTTTTGTATGAGTGAAATGACCAACTAACTATAACGTCCCTGAAACCTGTATTTTTTTCAGTGAATTTCCAAGGTTTTTTAAATGCTAATTTCTAAGTTTATCTTGCCTGAAACCTATGGTTTTTTCAGTGAATTTCAATGTTTTTTTAATTGCTAAATTCTAATTATAATGTTCAATAAATCTATCTTTTATTCTGTGTTTTTAAATTATCATCCCATTCTCAACCTGTTCAAAACTGCAAATCTCACCACTTTGCCATCGATACCTTCTGCCAAAAAAATCACCACAAATGAGAGCCACAACTAACACTAATGATATGCAGAGTAGGCGTTCCCGTGCAAAAAAAACCACGAAAACACCACTTCCACATATCTTCAACGACAAGCCAAATCTGCGATGCGATCCAAAAATCAGGCGATAAGCCGAGTTAGCAGTAAGAATTTACCATCAGCCTTTAACTGGTGTAAAGGAGGTCGACTATCTACAGTGTAATTTTCCCAATATCGATTCCCACAGTGACAGCTGCGAATCGGCTAGCACAGGAAGACCTGCGGGCCGTCGAGCAGCCTCGCAAAGGGACACCTGCGGCCCGTCGGCTCAGCTCGCACAGGGAGAGCTACGGGCCGTCGGCTCGGCTTGCACAGTGTGAGCTACGGGCCGTCGGCTCGCAAACGTACACCAGCGTGCTGGCTCGCAGAGGGAGAGCTCCGGTCTAACTCGCAAAGGGACACCAATGAGCCAACGGCCCTGCTAGCAAAACCACACCTAACGGTCTGACTCACACATGTACAGCTAGGGACACGACGGCTCGCAGACGCACAGCTGCAAGCCGATGGACTGCTACTGTTTTACGCTTTAGGGTAGTACAGTGGTGTTTGGGTAGTGTAGGGGGTTGTGCTGGGGGTAGTATTTTAGGGTTTAGGGTACTGCAGTGGTGTTTGGGTAGGGGGTCGTGCTGGGGGTAGATTCAGGGTTTAGGGTAGTGCACTGATGTTTGGGTACTGTAGGGGATCGTGCTGGGGTAGCGTTTTAGAGTTTACGACAGTGCAGTGGTGTTTGGGTAGTCTTTGCGTACTGTAGAGGGTCATGCCGACAGACTGACTCACAGAGCTCCGAGCCGATGGACGGGCTTCTAAAGGCATACCTGCGGCCTGGTGATATGAGGAGAGGCAGTGTGAAAGGCATATCGCCCACAGACACAGATGTCAGTGTTTGCTCGCACAGGTAAAACTGCGTACCCGATCTTCTATACGGAGAGATGCAAGCTGACGGAGTAAATCACAAAATGGCTGCCAACACTTCCTGGTTTCAACCATTCACAGCCAATAAGCCGCAAGCTGGTGCTTGTAACCCCTCAGCCAATCACATGTCAGAATTCTAAAATTTCGATATCAGTAAAATGTGATATTTCTAAAAAACTACTGAACGGATTTACACCATTTAAACAAAAGCGTGCCTTCTGGACCATCACCTTTCTCCCTGCCAAATTTAGCGTAATTCTGTTCAGCAGTTGCACCTGTAGTCTTCTGTAAAGTTTGGTATGGAAATTCCATGGAGAAAACACGTTTTAGGACCCTCTTTTTTCTGAGCCCCTCCTACACCATTCACCCCCAAACTTTCAATATAGGAGCTAATCAAAAAATAGAAACATTTTGGAAAATTTTATAAAGATTTGTCAACTAACGCCGAAGTTACAAGCACATAGAAGACTCCAGGAGAGGGGCCGCGCAACCCCCCTCCCAACATAAGTGAAGCCCCGGGGCTGCACGCACCTCAGCGGACCTCCTACCCCTGCGAGCCCCTGCTATTATTTTTTAAGAAATACCCCCCCAACCTAGCCCACCCAAGGGCCTCATTTAAAAAAAATTCGAGAACCCGCGACCCCAGCGCAAATTCTTACCGATTTTTTTAATATTTTTTTAATGATTTTTAGGGTCCTAGGGGTCCTAGGGGTCCTCCTGGGACTCCCTGACCAGACCTAGTGGGTCAGGGTTTTTCTACCCTGCCCCCTTCTCTTGTTTTATAGCTTTGTTTCTCCGTTTTCGGGTGACTCGCTTCTACCGAGCCACAAGATGGCTGCCAACACTTTCTGGTTTGGAGTGCTAGCAGCCAATCACAGTGAAGCTCGCGCACGTGACTTAGGCTCCGCCCAGATATCAATACTTTTATTTTTCTAATTTCTCAGCAACTACAGAACGGATTTAGACCATTTTAAAAAAAGTCGCTTTCTGACCCAAGCACTACCTTTCTGCCAAATTTGGAGTCATTATGTTCAGTAGTTTCGGCTCCAGCCCTGCACAACATTTCCTATGAGAAATTGATTTTTTGACTCT
This sequence comes from Triturus cristatus, assembly GCF_964204655.1. Classification (NCBI taxonomy): domain Eukaryota; kingdom Metazoa; phylum Chordata; class Amphibia; order Caudata; family Salamandridae; genus Triturus; species Triturus cristatus. The sequence continues at coordinate 849,343,259 of NC_140588.1, read as the reverse complement.
TATTTTTTGAATTTCTCAAAAACTACTGAACAGATTTACACCATTTAAAAAAAAAAGGTCGCTTTCTGAACCAAGCTACCTTTCTGCCAAATTTGGGTTAATTCCATTCAGCAGTTCAAGCTGTAGCTTGTCGCAAATTTTCCTATGGAAATTAACAAGGAGAAAAAGACTTTTGGGACCCCACTTTTTTCTCAGCCCCCGCTTGACGAATCACCCCCAAACCTTTAGGATAGGAGCTGACCTCGATAGACTTTTTTGGGGGAGAATTTCAGGAAAATTCATTAATCAAACTAGGTTCTAGCTATAACTACCTACTGGCGACTGCCAGTAGGTAATATATATATTTTATATATATGGATTTCAAAAGTAGAGCAATAGACTTTAAAAGTGAGGGTCCTTAATATTTAAACCACATATATTTGTGATGAATGTATTTGCTGTTTCTACAACTTTAGAAAGAGCTCCACAGATTGTGCCCCCAAAATCATAGCCGGGAAGGAATTCTAGGCTCAAATCGCAAAGAACGTCGCACTCTGCATCACCATATTTTCTGTCTAGCATCTGTGTGGCTTTATGACTTTTGAACATTCGAAAATCTTCTTGAAGTTGCATTAGTCTCATGTGTCCACCAATAATGCAAAAAAAAACTTTTTGAGTTCTTATTTGGTAAAATGCAGTGGTTTCATATTTCTTAAATATGTTTTTATTTGGTATTTTAACACCATAAATTAGCACAATATGTGCAATATTAACGACCATTAAACCATATCAAGCAGCTTTTGTTCCTCCAAATAGTGCAAAGTCCATGCGAAATATAGCATAAAATACTACCAAACAAATTAGCTGTGAAAGCCTCCCTCCCCCCTGTGCTCAGCCCATTACATATTACAGTGTCCAGATCCAAGCATTGCAGGTTCACCATAGCGGTTCACTCCTCAGCTTAGTTCCAATTCTCTGTGTCAGTGTGCTACCACTCAATTGCTTTGTCCCTCTCCCACTTTAGGCCGGGAGCACTATGTCTTGACAGTTGTCTCTTTCCCCTCACTAGACACAGTTTTGGGAGCAGTGGTGTCACCACAAGTAAGGTCCTGAATAATACCATAATCATACACAAAAGACTGGGTCTATGAAGGTATAATCACCATGTGACACAATAAGCTGTGGTCCAAATCCCTATATCTTTCGGTATTTTAAACTCCCCTCTTTTCTTGGTTTGAGGTAGTCACCAACAGCCTTTCACCTTCAGTTTTTTTTTTTTAAACTTACAGAAAGTTTTACTTATGGCAATCCCCACTAATAATCCTCTCAGTAAAAATACAAAAAGAGAATATCAAGTCCCAAATCAATTACACCAAGTGTTCTTGGGTTCTTGAAATCAAATATATTTGAAAAAATGTTTTGAAATAAATGTGAGAAGACAAGATGACACCTCACGTGCGCAACACCAATTGAGCTTGCTGATTGGTACTCACCAGCTGTGCCCACTTTTATCATCATCGGTTGTCATCTTGCTCAGAAAATATAAATAAAGTCTCCACGCAATTAAACCCAAATTGTGAATATAAGTGGTGAAACAATCACATACCAAGATGCGACTGAAATGTGAAAGTAAAAATGAAAAGGATGCACTTTCTATAGAACCAATTTTATTCCTCCTTATATGTGCACCTAATTCAAAACTTTAAAAAGGTTGCTTAATATGCATACCATTGAATTATGCCGACATGTTTCATCAGCATACCAACATTTTTGGCGATTTCTTCAGGGCAAACACAGTCGCTTGGCACCAGTCGGGGACACCTCTTAACCTTTCATTCGGGGACTGACAAAAGTAAAAGACACAACACACATAATTCTCACTAGATAACCAGTTTTACACAGATGGGCATTCTCTCTAAATCTCTCACTTAGATATATTCTTTACCCTTATTGAGCCATAATTCCTCGTACCAGCTCGTTTCTACAGGTCACAGCACGGGCTCCATATGTGAGTCCTCGCAATGGATTCACATTCAGCTATAATGCAAATCTAGAAATAACTAAGTATCTCATTAGACCCTGTACCCCTCTTCAATCTTCTATCTAGCGCTCACTGCACCGAGTTCTGACTGAGCTAACTGGGAACTCGCCACATCACCCTGATTATTTAACGTAATTTTAACCATTGCTCTCTGCCATTTATTCGCATGCTTGTATATGTTCCTCTTCTTTTTTATTAGAACTTCGACCAGGCATTCTCGATGACCCGGTGTATTTTGCTGGGGGTCGCGTAACTATTCTTTTTTCTTTTTTCTTTTAAAAGAACACATAGTTTTCCATGCATACTCGGAGCTAGAACACACTTCTTTCCACTCACCACACTGCTATTTGCCAGGGTCATAATTGCCAGGTACGGAAAAGATCCCCATCACCCAAGGCGGACTGTGCTCACATAATGACCATCCTCAAAACCGAGCTTTTTAGCAATTCTAACGATGTTCACACGCAACACCCTCCTTTATAGTCATTCCTCCTTACCACCCCAGGCCTCACGGAGCTCCTTGTCTCCACCGGTTAAACTTGTACGGCCTCCGCCTCTATTTTTAAGCTCTCGCGGGGAGACGGCAGCGTCACCACGTCAGTACTGTGGGCGCCATCTTAGAATGGGATGCTAAACCAACTTACTTTCAAACGCTAATACTACAATCAACCCGTTTTAAAATGGACAGTGTTTTTCTCCTTTTGGTCTTACTTCATATTCTCAATAACATTTTCCAAATTTCCTAGTTTTGAATTAATCTTAATCTCATTTAACTAGTGAGTCTTTATATTCACATATTTTCCGTTTTCGTGCACATTACGCCCTGCTGTATCGCAGGGCTCTATTTACTTTTCTTTTTCAAAAGGGACCCTATATACTGGGAAGATGTTTTTATTCGACGTTAGTTTTCTACATTATGTAGTGGGCCTATCTCTACAACAACATTCCATTGTTGTTCTAAGAAACAACCACGCTACTGATGTTGTTACTGCGCCCATATATCTATGCTGAATATTCTGCCACTGAAACAAAGTACCCTATCTCTTGTTTTATTTTTTGTTTCTATATTTTGTTTGTCGCTATATATTGATATCCAGCATTAACTTGATTAATACCCTTCGGCCCATTAGTAACACCCCGATGTTCTCTAATGTAGTGCTCGTGTCGTCTTCCTTTTACAAAGCAGAAATGGCTTATACTGTCTCTTGCGTACACCAGCAGCACCCTGCCAGAAGAGGGAGATTCACTTGAGCTCAATGTTTAGCCTTGTTCCATTCAATTTGGTCGTTTAGCCCAGTTTGGTCACACTTCTCCTGGAAAATCCATCGTGCTTCTTTTGAGGCAAGAAGGTATGAAGGAAAATAATATTGTGGTGAACTTATCAGATCATGTACTCACCACGAATGAGCAAAGGGTTTTAAATAAAGGGTTAGGGTTCGTTCCCACTCCCACAAATGACCCCTTTAAATGTAGGGTCGAGTTCCACGAAACTATGCGAAGAGTGAAATTGAAGAAATTCTTTGCTAACAATCCACAAGACCCAGTACTTACGTTACAGCTGGTGAGTACCAACCAGCAAGCTCAATTGGTGTTGCGCACGTGAGGAGTCATCTTGTCTTCTCACATTTTTTTCAAAACATTTTTTCAAATATATTTGATTTCAAGAACCCAAGAACACTTGGTGTAATTGATTTGGGACTTGATATTCTCTTTTTGTATTTTTACTGAGAGGATTATTAGTGGGGATTGCCATAAGTAAAACTTTCTGTAAGTTTTTTTTTAAAAACTGAAGGTGAAAGGCTGTTGGTGACTACCTCAAACCAAGAAAAGAGGGGAGTTCAAAATACCGAAAGATATAGGGATTTGGACCACAGCTTATTGTGTCACATGGTGATTATACCTTCATAGACCCAGTCTTTTGTGTATGATTATTGATTGAGAGGAGGGCGACTTGGGTTTGTTTCCCTCTGCAGCTCCTTGTTGTTTGCACCTGAATAATGCCATGCCAGCAGTACATCCATCGGTTTATCACTGCACCTCACTTTTTTCATATGTGCCTCTTTCGCACCAGCCCACTCAGTCATATCTTGCAGCCAATCAGCCATTCGGGGAGGTTTAGGCTTTTGTCCTTTGGCCCAAGCAGTACAAGCTTCCTCCTACGCTTCCTATGTTTTCGTGTAGGGACCAATCCCAGCAGTCATTGCATCCATTCCTACTGTATTGTCCACCTCAAAGCATTATGTAGGTGTCACAGGCCCTCGTCCCAATAAAATACAATCTGAGGACAGCTCCATACAGCATGAAGGAAGTCCACTGGTGAGTACCCTCAGTGTGGGCTTCCCGGGGTTCTAGAGCGGTAAATGAAGTGTAAATGCTTTGGTGAGAGAAATGCAATAAGTACTATGTTATACTCAGCAAATGTAAACCAGGCATTGGCAGACATCTACCACACCCCCCTATGCATCCTAATGAATTCTTCAGCCTTATTTGGAAATTCACTAATTTGTTGTCATGTACCATTCACCTTGAGGGGAGTCCTGGACGTATCAGCCCATAGGGCACGTATTATGTGGGTAGAAACCCACCATTGCCAAGAGTGAAACAAGAGTCGGAGTAGGCTCAGGGGCATTGCGGTAGCCAGGTCATATCTCCCTTGCAGTTGGCCACTATATTGGTATACTGCAGAAACTGCCCCTTTCCCAGACCAAAAGTCTCAGTTGTCTCCTGACGAGTAATATACCGGCCAGATGGACATACATCTGTTAAAGTGATGCAGCCCTCCTCCTGCCAGATAGCTATAGACATGGTTTCAGCTATTTGCGCAAAAAGCCAGATTTGTCACAACTCAACCTCAGGCAGATATGGAGCCCTAGGGACCACCATCAGTCTCAGCATGTGTGGCCTTGTCCCAGGCATTCTGTTGCCACAGAACAGTAGGAACCCTAGGTGTTCACTCCCTGTAGTACTTGCCAAAATAAAATTTCTCAAAATTGGGCTCATTGTGGAGCCAGTGCACAGTGTAATGTAGGTGTGATGCAAGGTAATACAGTACAAATTCAGGTACTTTCATCCCTCCTTTATCCCATTCCAATCTCAGTGTGGCAAGCAAAACCCTGCACCTCATACCTGCCCTAATAAGTACACAGAATGTTTGTCTGACTCCCCAAAAATACTTTGGGGAATCTTAAACATTGTTTCTTGCAACAAATAGAGGCACCAGGGCAGCACGACGATTTTGATTATGACATTCAACCCCATCAGGGAGAACCTAAGGATATTCCAAAATGTTATATATGGTTTGAGATTAGGAAGCACATGCCCCATATTTAAAATTTGGCACTGCTGTAGCCTGTTTTCTACATGCATGCCTAGATAATGAGCACTGCTAGTGCTCTAAGTTATTCCCAACTCAGGGAGTCAGGCGGCCTCAATTACTTTCAGCTGGCCCAATAGGAACAATTCAGATTTCAACTGATTTACATGTAGGCCGGAGAGCTCTTTAAATTCCATCATCACATTCAGTAGAGTCAGGGCTGCTGCAAATTTACCATAGCCTCATCCGCGTACAGAGACACTTCGGGCCACATTATCAAGATCAGCGTTAAACTTATTGTCGCTTTAGCGGCAGGAAACTGCCGCTAAAGCAGTGATAATGGGCTTGATAATATGCCCTTTTGAATTCCCATAGAACCCATGTTCTGGTGTGCCCTTCATGGTTTGTTTGTCCCACCTATATTCTCCAGACATGCAAAACCTGTCCTAGCCTGCAAACCACCAACTCAATTACGATGTCGAACAGCAATGGGAACTGGGATCATCCCTGTCTAGTACCCCTCTGCAGCTGTATCACCTACGACACTAGGCATCCAGTGTAAACCCATGCAGGAAGTCAAGCATAAAGCAATTCCACCCATGAAACATACTTGGGACCCAGCTCCATTTTGCCAAGCAGTTGCCACATATACTCCCAGCTAACAAAATCAAACAATTTTTCTATTTCGAGGAAGACAAGGGCATATTGATCCCAATCCAGACAGGACGCAGGAAAGATGTGTGTCAGCCTCCACAGGTTACAAAGTGCATTTCTGTAGAGTAATAATCCTGATTGGATCAGGATGAACCAGCCTAGGGAGGTGGTGGAGCAAGCTTTCACCAGTATTTGCCCAAGTCATTTTTTGTCCACATTTAAGAAAGACAAGGGGCAGTAGAAATCCATGTCCAAAGGGTCTATTCTGCTTCATACATTGATGCAGGGATCACTCCCCACTCCAGGACCTCATGATGCACTGGAAGTAACTGATCTGCCTTATTCTCCAGAAGAACCCAGGTCAGCCATCCCTACCCAGGGCCTTAGCAGTTTTAAGGGAGTCTCTGGCATGTAATAGCTTCTATTTAGTCAAAGATTCCTCTAGCTCTGCCCACTCAGGCCCCTCCAACCATGGTAGCAGCAGCAAATCAGATTGTGGCATCACCTCAGAAACCGGGTAATGCTGAGCAAACTGTACACCTCACTGAGGTGGTTTATCAGGGTCTCGTTAATGAGCTGCTGTGCATAAACCTCCCATCCCACAGGGTCAGTTGTGGTGTTCCTGTTGTACCGTCTTTTTCAACAATCTGCCTGCCTTATACCACTCCACATGTGGACGCAGTCTATAGGTAAGTCTTGCATGTTTTTCTAGCATTCTCACAAGGAGTGGACTCGTTTTGTGTCTCCCCATGCTGGGTGCATCATTTGATCATGCAGAAGTGACCTCTCCAGGGTTGCCAACTTCACCTCCTGTAGCACCAGGTCTCTCTCTAGTGTGTGTCAGATAACTGTAGTGATCGACATGTCCACTCCCCTGGGCACCACCCATATGGCATCCCACTCCTTCACCCTGTGCTAAGGGCTATGCCAGTTAAGGGTAAAATATTTAGTCAGGGCATTGATTATATAGCTCCCAAATAGACCTGGTCAGTGAGAGACCCCACCTCGTTCTGTCATAACGGGACCCTGGGCACTCTTCTGTTCTTGGTTATAAGTGTGGTAAAATGCCACAGATTATGTGCAAATGCACAGTTAAAGCTCTCATCAGTGAAATATTTTTCCCATTATAGAATTATTGTCTCCTTTTTCCCCACCAACTTTAGGGCACTCCATTTTGTTCCGAAAAAGGGATTTAGACTTGTTCTTGACTGAAATGCATCTCTGACCGTTCCCAATTTGAACGGGGTCAGAAAGGCATTTAAGATTTTTCTGGGTAGTTGCATATTAGCATAAAATATTTTATTGGGAAAACAATTTGTTAACCAAAGCAATTCCATGATGTAATTTAAAGACAATGACCAATTAAACAAAGTGAGTCAGTCCATAGTGAAATTCCTTGAGTATCAAGTAATGTCCTTTTATGTCATATTTGTCGCAGAAATCATTTGTAACTTTTTCATCCAGCTCTCCAGTTTCCCCAGGCCTGCCAATATCTGAATGGTTAACCAAAACAAAGAAAATGCAATTCCTTCATATGTATTATTTTTCATTTTAGTTGCCCGCTCGAGGTCAGTTGGTGGCTTTGTGTATCTCTGCTTTTTGGCAATGATTGATTAGCAACTAGGGTCCCAAGAAAAATCAGGTTCTTGTCCACTGCACTATCTCTGCTGTCACAGCGCCACTAGATCAGTGAAACACTCGGATCATCATCATAGAGTTTCATAGTGAGGGCTTGTTCTAGGGCTGTATATATGTATGAGCCCAATTGGATCACATGCAATATGTTTCCTATACCCTTCCAGCATTTAAGCATCTAGTGAAAAGCGTATTTTTTTTCATATTTTATATGGTCTTTCTGTGAACACTAACTGAAATATGAAAATCGATTGTATCGTCCCTAGATTGCTGCCAGAGAGGTAACGTATGGTCGAATTTGTATTTTGCAATCTCTCGATGATATTTCAATTCCTAATACATTCGGCGCACATTTTATTGTGATCAGGTGGTTGTGTTGCCAATACATTGTTGAAATTACATCCTGTACATTTGTCCAATGTAGCCAAATCCAGCTCTATTTTTTGTAATTAATCATATAATTTCCCACCTGTAGATATTTAACTGAGCCTTTCCGAAATGAAATGTCACTTTTTGTTTGCTATCAGTAATGATAATAAGCTCATTATAGACCCTTTGGGGCAGATTTACAAGCCCTCTGAGCCACTTTTGCGTCACTTTTCGCATGTTAAAAGTGACGCAAAAGTGGCGCAAGGGGCTTGCAAATCTGCCCCTTTGTTTTTTTACTTCCCACATAATCTTTTAGACCACTCAGAGTGAACTCATCTGAGCCCTGCAGGCAGCATCAGGTTGTTTCCAAATGGAATATAGTCTCAATCGTTCAACACTTTAATCATGTTATTTATTGATTATATCCTTTTCATATGTCTTGTGACACCATAAACTGATGGTTTTTAAAGATGTCAGCGTATTATACTTGGTGGCATATTCTACAGCTGATTCTTTCGCCCCCTTATCGTGCCATGGGGTAGGGCTACCCCCTCTGAAATGTATAACCTCATTCTGAGGAAGGCATACATCTCGAATTCGAAATGATTCAAAATTACCTGCTCAGGTGAAAAAATGCCGTACTCTGGAGCGACAGAACAAAATTGTGTATCCAGCTTATGCAGCATAAATTGTGACCTTGTTTCTACATTTGACAGGAATGATGTCTCTGTGCACGTCAGTGGCGTAATGAAACTTGAAGGGGCCCCCCTGCAAAGCACAATGAGGGGGGCCCCCCCAGCGGCCCAGTCCACCACCTACCACTTTGCCCCCCCCCCCCGACAAAAATAAGCAGTCACCTAAAGCCGTATTTTCAGCATTTATCTGTGCAGTCTGCAAATAAAATAGAATGCACTTTAATTGTGTTCTAGGGCATGCCTGAATAATGATGGGATCCATGACTGATAATTAAAGGGAACAAAGACATAAAAGTCACATTACAAATGAATACATACTATTTTTATTTAGTACCCTATTTAGTACCAAGACGAGGTCTTTACAGGCTCTTTAAACACATGGCTGGCATTTTTCTTTTGGCAACCCTACTTTATATTCCTTTTCATGAAATGCATTCTCACACTACAGCAGTAAATGTACATTTCAAATGGAAGAAATAGGCAGAGTGGGGGGTAAGGGGGTACAGGAACCAGAAACAAACGAAGCCTCTGTAACCAGTTTACAAAGGTATGTTGACTGTGCACCTCAGATAGAACATACAGCTGACTGTTGTGGTGCCCTGTAGCACCCAACAACACTTTTCAATAATGTACATCACACGCAGACATGTAATAGCGCTCACTGGGTGGAGCTTATATAGCACATAGCTCAGAAATACCACATAGATGGATGGCACGCAGCTCCGAAGAGCATTGTAAGTAGTTTAAAACACATGCAAGCATCGAACAGAACGCTCTGGACAGACCTTACATACACCCCACATAGCACAGATATGCTATACAGCTGGCTGCAATGTGGCCCCGAAGAGCACTTTTCAATAACAAGGAACACACACAAACTTCCAACACAACACATTAAATAGAACATTTTGCTTACATCTAACTAAGGACAGACATGGCATTTGGGCCGTGGGCCATATTTTCCATAGAATGCATTATATAAACATAAATAACGTACCATAACATGTAATTGCTGCCCCTATAGTTGTGTAGCTCTATCTATAACTTGGTCATCAGAATTTGCTACAACAAAGACGATGATGCTGGGCTGGTAAACAAGAGAGCGGGCCAACCCATCTTCACTATTGAGAGGCTCAGAAGTTCATCATTTAATTTATGAGGCAGGCCGCCTGGCCGCAGTACTGATGTAAGGCAACTGGTGCTCCCATGCTGCAGCTGTGCACTACAACTACTGCGCTGATGGCCCGAACTCTACGCCACTCTACTCTATGCCACTGCACTTTTGGGTAGAGGTGAATCAGTGAGTGAGGTGCCCCAGTACTGGGCTAGAAGTGCCAGCAAAAGATCAGAATTGATTGGGCACATATGCAACTCTGAGTGGATCTCTGTACTGGAATTGCAGAAGGGGGCTGTACTACAGGCCAGACACATGCTGAGAGAGTGGCCAACTAGACGCTGAGCACAGGGATCATCCCCAGAGTGCAAGTGTCACAGCCCACTCTAAACATATCTCAGAGTGCTCTGCAAAGCTGAGACTCTCCCACCATACCCTGGGTGCTTGCCCTCTGCTTGCCCCATGCTTGCGTCAGGGGTCAGGCACACTAGGGCTCCTCCACAACACAAGACCCAAGGGAATGCTAGAAATGAGCCCAAACGAACAAAAGACGTCCGTGCACAGTCTTCCTGCTCAGTCGGAGGCTGTGCACATATATCACAGCATCCATTTACAGGCTTCAAAGCACACTGAGTAAACAACAGGTAGGCTCCATTTACAGCCTCAGAGAAGGCTGTGCACACAACCAACTGCATCCTTTTACAGGCCTCAAAGCAGGCTGAGCAAAAAAACTGGCAGGCTCCATCTACAGTCTCAGAGGAGGCTGTGCACACATCCGACTGCATCCATTTACAAGCCTCAAAGCTATCTGCATAAACAGCTGGCAGGATCCATTCACAGTCTTAGAGGTGGCTGTGCATACATCTGGCAGAATACATTTACAAGCCTCAAATGAGCCTGCTTAAACACCTGGTAGGATCCATTTACTCCCTTAGAGGAGGTTTGGCAGCATTCATGTAAAGGCCTGAAAGGATGCTGCGTACGCGGCTGGTAGAGCCCATTAGGAACTCAGAGGAGGCTGTGCACACAGCCGTCCACATCCATTTACTGGTCTCAGAAGAGGCTGACTACAGCTAGCAGGATCAAGTTACATGCTTCAGATGAGACTGTGCACAGCTAGCTGGCAGGACCCACTATGACCTCTGAACCGCTGGTGTACACAGCTGGCAGGATCCATTTGCAGCCCTCAGAGGACTCTATGTACAGCTGACGAGGCCGTTTAAGACCTTAGAGGAGGCTGTGAACACATCTAGCAGGGACCACTCCAGGCCTCAGAGGAGGCTGTGAGCAGAGCTGGCAGAATCCATGTCCATGCATCAGTGGAGGCTGTGCACAGCTGGTTGGACCTCTTTACAGGCTCCAGAGGAGGCGCCGTTTTGGCACCTGTATAAGTGACCATAAAACAACACACTGTCTGTTGTAGGTATTTAGCATGGGGTGTGGTTAAGATTTTGAAACAGATCAAAAAGGGGCCCCATTCACTGCATTTGTAGTACATAAAGTAGTACTAGGTAGTACTTCTCATGTACTATAAAATGCTATTCACAAACCTACAAGCAGAGCCCTCCATATCTCCTATCTTTTCTATGTCAAGATTTTTGTAAAGGTGTCAAAGGTCTCCGCACACATAAACCTACGATTTCGCTGTAATTGTCAGAGGGACAATGGAAAGCGGCTGAGAAATGAGCAATAGTTACTACTAAATAGGAGGGGTTCAAGGAGTAGTAAAGAGAAGTTTATGGGTGTAAGGATGGGCTAAGGGTGGGGTCTGCTAACACACACACACAGTACTTTCTTATCCTGTTTGCTACTGAATAAACAACAATCATTCTGAGCCCCCAAATCACCCATCTCTGTCACAGTGCAAACAAAGGCCCTAGCTCAAGAAGAGACAGCACTGTCTCCCGAGAGCTGTGAGCCCAACAGCAGCTCCACACTATGGCCCTCTTTACGAGGGACTCCAGATGAGGTGTTGTCATCCTAATAATGAAGTATGCTGGAATTCCTCAGTGCAGTGCCCCCCACTATTAAGAAAGTTCCCATACGGAATGGGGTATAACATGGAAATTGGTGTTTCTGCAATGATTTCGACATGTTTTTTCCATATTCTGGGCCGTGCAACCCAGGGGTCCTAATGCATACAAGTACATACATCCTTTTATAAGCACATATCTAAAACCCATCTGTGAGGAGCAGGGGCGGCTGGTGCGGCGTATAAATTTGTGGCAGCGCACACCATGGCGAGCGACCTAAGGGAGGAAACATTTTGCAGTACAAGATAATGCAGGTGTACATTTCCAAGCAGCAAAATGTGCAAGTGGACAACAGTTAATCTTAACATTAATGTTATGCTCAATTAGGCACAGAAGGTAAAAGGTCCTGTGAGATCTGCAACAGTGCAAATGTTTTTGGAAAAAATATACACAGTTCCCTTTCGATTAGTCTGCATTTTACTGACTGGTGTGTATATTCACTATTTTAAAATGTTTCACTCTGCCTACTGTACACCATTTTCACATTTTTTTGGGGTGGTGGGTGGTACAAGGGGCTGAAAATAGCCTGAATGTCTTAACTGCACAGCAGATTACATGAAAACTGTTAATCCCGAAACAGACCCCTGAATTACAACTATATCTCAGTCATAAAAAAAAAAATATCCACGCTGATGCCGAATCCCATGTCACATCGAGGCAGCAGCTGACAGCCGTGCGCTGGGCACACCCTCACTGGCACACATGTGTTTTCTCCAGCAGAGGTGTATTGTAATCGTATCCTCCTGATGAGATACACAACCCGGCTGGAGAGAACATGTGTGACCCAGGGTCCCCTAGGGCCTGAGCCTGACGCAGATTTCTGAGGGCATAGGGGAGGAGGCAGAGAGTGGAGACAAGCGTGGGTAAGGGGGGCGCAATGGAGGAACAGTGGCCTCTGCTCCTGGCAGACTGCAGGCTCGCTCGCACCAGGCCTGCTCATGCCTCGCTACTTGGGAGTCAGTCTTCAGCTATTGGATGATATCACTGACTGACTGACTTCAGGCAAGCGGGGCTAGGTTCGGCCGTGGCAACCAGCGGTTTGTAGCTCTGCTCCATCGGCATTGGAAACGTTTGCCTGGTAATGGTGAGCCCTACCACCAGTAAAAGACAGCACATGGTGATGGCTGCTACCAACGAGATAACCAGAAGGTGTGCATTCTTGGCGCTACATGAACATGATTCTGACCGGTGACAGCAGCAAGAGGAGCCGGAAATAGTTCTGCTAAACACACACCTACAACACTGTACACTTCCCTCCATTACGGGCCAGTTACATCACGAGCATCAGCAACAGTGTTGCCAGATTTTTAGACCCGTCCCAAGCCCAATGCAGCTCAAATACAAGCCCAAAATAAGCCCAATCAGACCAGTTCCAGCCCAAAAACCAGCCCAAATTAGCAAGTGTCCAATTAAGCGCAAATCGACATCAGAACCAATTTTAACGACAAATATACATTCTATTCAATATACAGATGGTGTGAGGGTGTTAACTGGGCACCTGCCTTAATGCTACTAATTTTTAAGACCAGTTCTCCCTGTGACTTTGTCATGTGAAACAGGCACTGCTCAGAATACAATAGTCGAAAACATAGATTTTCAGTTTACGTGTTTCTGTGACACAAACAAATACATGATCAAATGTCTTTAAAGTTAAAAGAATGCATTTCTGTAACATGTAGGCGCATTTCAGAGCTTTCCGAACTCGTGCATTGTGTCCAGGCCCGGTTCTAGAGGGTGGGGCAGGCCCACCCAAACATGAGCCTGGCCCACCAAAACATGAGCCTTGGCCCTCGCAGTGAGGACATGAAGGGCAATATAAAATGGGCGCTTTAATTTAAAACGTTCCTCCAAACGTTGTTTTTCTTCATATTCTGGGAGATGCGTTATTGGGCCTAGGCTCAGGTGGTCCATGTCAAGTACAATAGGGGCATGGCGAAGGGAACAAAATTCTTTATTTGACACCGAGTAACTTTTGCCTACCGTCCTGTGCTGCGTGGATATTTCCATTACTGTTCAGCATTTGAGAAAAGAAGTTTGTTTATTCTCATTCACCTTTCCTGACTACTGCAACTGCTTATCAGATCAGGCGGTGACACAAGGAGTAGGTAATCGAATGTATTACTATTTGTTTTTATTTCAAAAATCTGCACAAGCCCAGCAAGGCACATACTTTGCATATGCTTCATTTAAATTGTTTTTATCATTAACATGGCCATGGATGCAAGGCAACAATAAAAAATGTCCAGCGAACTGGTGATTAATGATCATGCTGGAGAGCAGCCCTTTGCCCGTTTGTAGTTTTGAAATGCAGATAGGCTGTATTTTATTTGGATAGCTCAGTGGGTTACTGCCTTTGTCACAGAGATTCTTGTGTTACTTGCAGTTCAGAAATTACAATCCTAACATAGGACAGTGACCTATGAACTGTCATCAAAGAGCTGCATACAAACATGGATGGTATAGTTAGAACTTTTTTTTGTGTTACTATATATAGTTAGAAATTCCCCAGTCTTTCATTATTTTAATGTTGCTCAAATGAGTTTGGGCCGATATACATTTTTATTAGTAAAGCCAACCCCCAACCACTGGGTATGCTTTAAATCCAGAGTTTGTGCTTTCCCAGCCCAAACCCTCTTAAAACATACTGCCCAACAGTATGGATGACATTTAATTCCTACACCTTGTAATCCTCATTGACTTATGTGACATTCCCTATAGACTGAATGACACATACTTGTATGATTCATTGTCTATGTATATTGTGTGTGTGACACCCTACACTGATATGAATAGCGCTATACAACAAATGAAATGCATATGATAGGGGGCAAAACACAGAGACATGAAGGCACTGTTAGAGGTTGGTAGCAATGGTATCTGCTGAAAAAGAGGTGCCAAAAAAGACTTTCACACTAGCGCGCCGCTAAAACACGATTGTGTGTGTCATGATGTCTCACTCACTGTCACTTACCTGGTCGCTGGTGAGTCACGCGGTCACCGGTGGTGGGTGGCTGGCAGACTGGACACTAACGCTGCCTGGCAGGCTGGCAGCAGGCACGGTGGCAGTGGCTGGGCCTGGCCGCTGACGGGGCTGGACTCTGAGTGACTGGGGCTGGAGTGACTGGGGGCTGGGGCCGGAGTGACTGGGGGCTGGGGCCGGAGTGACTGGGGCTGGAGGCGCTGGAGCGAGGTGGGCCTGGGCGGCTGGGCCTGGGCCTGCGGACTCGTGTCGTCGTTACTCGTCATCTGTCTCGCTCTCAGTCTCACACGTCTTCACTGCCTGCCTGCGGGCACGCCGCTACTGCACAGTACTGTGTGAGGTCCGTGACTGCTGCCAGTGAAGTGCTGCACGCTGCACCCGCACTGACAGTGACTCCGCACAGTCACTCGTCGTCGTCCGACCTCAAGCAAGCAGTCAGCACTCAGCAGACAGACACTCAGACTGAGTCTGTCACAGAGTCTCTCTTGAGTCTCGATTCAAGTAGATCGCCGCCGCCGCCGCCGCCGAAAAGACCGTGCTCAGAGAGGAATGGAAATTATTTTAAGTGAGGAATCGGATTCGGAATGGATGATGATGGTCCGCTGAGGTCACGCACCGTGACGCACGCACGCAGGGGCTGGCCAAAAAATGATTCCCAGGGCCGTCATTGGTAGCGTTTTCACGCGCTACTGGATTGACGGCCCTGGGGGACACCCACATTGGCCCGCGAACTCACGCGACGGACTCCTCGTGGTCGGCTCGGCTGTAGTAAATGCGCATCCAATATCATTCGGCGCCCGCCCAGGCCAAAAAAATGCGCACAACCATCTAAAACAAGCCCAAAAAGTAGCCCCCCGCCAGGCATGGTTTTTTCCCGCACAACTGGGAAAAAAGTCGCCCAATTGTGCGGGAAATAGCCCAATCTGGCAACATTGATCAGCAATCGATTCTTTCCCTCGCTCGTTGGCTTTAAGTGCGCAGCCGCTGACTGAGCAAGTCACAGCTTATTTTTTTCATGCAAGCGCGCGCACAACTTCATATTCAAACACGAAGTGTCTTGGCTGTTTGCAACTCAAATCAAAGAAAATGTGTGATTCACACTAGTAAAACGCAAAAACATTTTCTTTGATTTAATTTACAAACAACAAAGACGCTTTAAATCCAGTTTGATTCTCCACTGATTTCTATTGCGAGTGATCGGATTTCCTTTGGCAGCGGAGAACAAGCACTACTGTTGCACCATATTTTAATTTTCACCGTTTAGGATTTTAGGAAGTGTAACTTAACTTACTTCGAATGCAAATGCTACTGGCACTGCGGCATTCCAGATCAGGAAGGACGACAGAGCAGGAAAGCTATGACTCATGTCTCTCCCACTTCCTCTTGTGTAATGAGACGGCAGGGGAGGAATAAAGACAGCAGCCTGCTTCAGCCCTCCTAAGCCCGCCCCCTCTTCTGATGACGAGGGTTTAATCGTTGCCAGTGCCACCCACTCCCTCGTTCTTCCTATCAGCTTGACACTCCCCCTGCCGTTGAAAAGAATGGAGTTTTGTGAACTCCTCCCAGGGCAATTGTGTAAGCGCCCAAAAAGAACCCTTATTCACGGCATTCAAAGTCGGCACGCCCTCTGCCATGATGCCACTGCTGTAGATTGTGCCGGCTGCTGGTCGAAGAATACCTCGCCCAGCAGGCACGCGCAGCAGGACCGTACCTCTGCAAAGTTGCTCACAGCTGCCATAAATATGACTCATGAGAGCAGCAAGTAACCAAATAAATTTGTTTCAGCTGCCGTTTTGTAATTCTTTTCTTGCTTCTCCCAAGAGTGGCAGGGCAACGCCCATTTCGCCCATTAACACCAGCCGCCACTGGTGAGGAGACATTTACTCCAGGAAATAACTGGGTCAAATGGATACATCTATGCACATAACGCAGAACAAAGATGTAGGGCAGCATTACATTAATTTTACTTTCACTTTAATAGACATTACCCATTACTAAATTCGACATGACCAAAATTCTACCTGTCATACACAATTAAACAAAGACAGCCATATGCAACCGGTCACTGTTAAACCCGGCACCCCGTGACAACGATGCCCAGAGTAGGAGTGACCCATGCTTATGGGAGAAGGCGCTATACAAATACAACGAACATAAATTCAAAATTGGAGGGACTGTCTTTTGTTTCTGTTTGCAAAATCTGGCATCAGAAAGACAATCACCTGCACCAGCACATAGTGTAACACAACGTTGTAGCCCACAGACATGCATGTTGTGCTGCTATAAGACTCACATAGGAGGAATATGTCACTCCTCAGTATCGTGAAACAAATGCGATATTACACTGTCCAATTGTGCACTTATAATTCCAATGCTTACAAGAACAAGCTTGTATATCCTAAATCAGACTACAGGAAGGCTCTTTCTTGTCTGGTGTTACCAGAGCTCTAGGTCTATGTCGATTGTTCCTGAAAGGTGTCTATTTATACACTGAGAGGTCGCCGCTAGAGAGGAGAGATGGACGCGATGAATCAATAAGTGTGTTTTTATACAAATATACACGCATTCCATTGAAGACATGGAGGTTGAAAACTATGCTGTGTGAGACAACTTTTCAAACTTGAGAATGTGTAGGCGACAGACTGACTCTCCTGAGGCCTGGCCTGCAGCTTCAGTGGCAGGCACGAGCGGGCGGCAGAAGGCAAGGCATAGCTGCCAAGGTTTCATATTGCTATGTGTGACATTTTCATAATTTCAGTGAAATTATGAGTGACATTCAACAGCTATAAGTGACACTTTCTAGTGAGCAAAATCAAGCAAAGACGAGGGAAACATACACATAAATAACAGAAATCACACTAATTTTAACAACGAGAAACATAAAGAAGACCTTAAAACTAGTGGAAAACACCAGAAATGGAAGGGCTCTAGTCCCCGTGTAACCTGATGGTAGTTAAACAAATATCTAACCATAATATTAACAGCCTACATGATTGGTGATGTGAGCACAAGCAGAAGGAAAAAATTGCTTCTAAAAATTGCTGAATTCGATTATAGGTTAAGGCTGAGTCTGTAAAATTAAATGTATTTGCAATCCATCCAAGAATCAGGTGGGATGTTACAGACCTGATAGTAACTGAGCCCGCGTCGACGATCAGTCTTCAGCAGTCTGGTCCTGTGGGTGAGGCGTTGGGGCATCATGATGCAAGGCACTGGCAGCACAGGGGCCTCATGATTAGAGGTACAGGAGGCACACGGGGTGAGGGGCATGATTATGGCTGGCGCCTAACGCAGCGGTAGGCTGCAAAACGTAACTTTTGAATCTTATCTGCCGCCCCGCTCGTGCAGGCAAATGGAAGATGTTGCAGCCCTGTGATGTCATGACGTCACGTGACTGACACCACAGCGCAAAAGCAAGTGATAGCCAAGGAGCCCTGCCTGGTCAATGACATTTCGTGCAAACTTTAAGAAATTAAAGTACCAGGGCAGAGCAGCAGTGCACTGCACAAAGTAGAGCAGCCAGTCACACTCGCTGCAGCTGCCAGAGAGGCGCGTGTCTGTGCTTTGCTGAAAGGTTAGTTCGCATTGGCAATAAAGAAATTAAGGTCGCCCACATGTTTTAATGTGCTGGCTGCGCGGCCGTGGAGGCATAGCTGCCAAGGTTTCAAATTGCTATGCGTGACATTTTCATAATTTCATTGTAATTATGAGTGACATTTCAACGACTATAAGTGACACTTGCTAGTGAGCAAAATCAAGCAATGAAGATGAGGCAACAGATAAATATCAGAAATTACACCCCTCCCTCCTCCTTTATAATTCATGAGGGACTATCTTTAAACTCTGAAACATTTGCTGTGTTTCAGCACAGCACGGGAGGCACTGCAGTCAGATCTTTTGAGATCCTGCTTCAGCAGAGATGACTGTAAAAGCTTGTCTGCTCTCCAATGGTCGCCATGAGGACAGGCAGCAAACTGGTGGCACACAGGGAGCGGCATTTCACTGTTGTTTGACCGATGGGGCGAAATATTATATGGTGAAGACTAAAGGGTACTCGCGGAGGAGCCACTGTCAGTCAACGTGGGACTCGCAGTGGCAGACTCACTGTCTGCACTCATTCACCTGCAACGCACTGAATTTAATTTACATTCTCGAATTTATGTGTCCTCACAGACAAAAATCAGTGCATCGACATCCACACACCTGATGAGATTATCAACGAATGTGCATTCATACTCGTGCCATCGCCACACACGTGAGATTACCACGAACCCTGCACCTTCTCTGTATCTTGTGAGTGTGCATCTGCATATTGACATCCCGTTTACACAAATACACACACAGAATTCTCTCCAAGTGTGTACACACACACCTGTGAGCCAGCACTCCCATATTGAAGCCGAGGCATTTTAGGGTGGAGACAGCTACAATGATGCCATTTTTGGCTACAAAAATCAGGAGTCTCTGGCCTGAGTGGTCTGTATAAATATATATGTGGTTTATGCAACAGAAACTTAGGCTGATTGAAGTCTCACTGTGCATGCACATTTCCGACTTTAGATGTTGTGTGTAACACGATAAGAAGCACATTGGTAAAAGCACTTCAGTTCAACCTTGTAGAAATTTCATTTTTTCTCCTCTAAAACCATCTTATTTTCTTATTTTTATTTACCTGTAGCTGTACAGCGACTCTACTTATCAGCTCAGACCAAAGCACCTTAAGCTGATTAGCTTCCCAAATCTTTATGTGGTAGAATGCGCGCAGGGCCGGCCATGAGGTAATTTGAACTGCATAACATTCAGTTACTCTAATCTGCCAGGGCCTAAAAACTGGTGCTACTTTAAAGCGTTTCTTCGGTTCAGGCTCGCACTGAATAAAAGTTAAAAAATAGACAACAAAGAATATCAAAGATATGTTCTCAAAACACGGAAACTGTTAACTGCTCCGTATTCCATAGAGCGCATATTAATACCGAGAACAACTGTAACTGAAACCGTTTAAAAGATTGTTTAGCACTGTAGTGGTGTTAATCGAAACTCGGTGGCTGGTACTTACTTCGAGTCGTTTACCACCCGCCTCCTGAGTCCAGGGTTGTCCTCAGAGTCTGCTGTTGTCCAGTGACAGACACAGTCCTGGGCGGCAGCTGCACCCGCCGGTCAGAAGCTCCGTGATATGAGCTCGGTAATTAATTCAGTTCACCGCAGGCTTCTTACAAGGTTTGTGATAGTACTTGATTGTCAGAGAGGCCCACACACTTCACGCGGCGCCAGTCTGCAGCCACCCATTTCACCTTTAGAGTAACAGCGGCAGGCTTATATTAACTTAAACTTACGTGGGCTACGACGCCCGGTAGCAAGCAGCTCGAGGCTGAGAAGTTGGCGCAACCTGCATAGCCAGCACCTTGCAACAAACGGAACTCCCCGCTCGCACCAGCACAATAATTTATGCTAGCTGAGGAACATTGTAACAGTGAGTGTGAACCTCGAGGTGACCCCCCCAAGCCTGCATGCACATGCCATGACTGCGCGCAGCCAGCTGCTACACTTTCAGTCAGCAGAGCTTCAGTGACAACGCAGAGAGTCACTATGTGTATGCGTTATTCTCATGCCTGCAGTAGTGTGATACTTGGCAGGACTGCAAAGGGGGCCCCTGGAGCGCAGGGGCCCCCCCGCACCGCAGGGGCTGCGGGGGCCTGTGTTACGCCCCTGGTGCACGTGACATCACATTCTAAGCAGAAATCTTTTCACGACACACAGAAACTGAACAAGAGCACATTTAATTTCAAAGCTCAACGATTGCATTTTTTGAGGGCGGGGGTTGAACCTTTGAAGCTTTTTTCAGGTGAGAAGTTTGAGGTGATTAAGAATAAAATTAACCCAAGTAGGCCAAAAAGGGCCCTTATAGATTTATTTGGGACTATCTTTCACTTAAAAGGTGCAGGATGTACCCTCCACAGCTATGTGAAATCTGGATAAGGGACGAAAAAAATGCTCAAAGAATTTTCCTTTGATGGTAACAGTGTTTTTCCTGAGAAGCTTTCATCAAAAACAGACACAGCATCAGAAACATGAAGAAATACATTTCCTTCCACTCCAATAGTGGTTTCCGTGAGATGCTGTCATCAAAAAGAAAACTAATTAGAGAAAATGCTTAAATATTTTCACTTGCATTCTAACAGTGGGTTTCAAGAGGTACTGTCATGAAACAGGATTCACAGGTAATATTATGTAGAGACTATCTGTCTTGCTTTTCTTCAGAGCACCAGGGCAAGACTTCACAATACCAGGACACAATGTGAACACTCTTAAAAATAGGACTCTAAACATTTGAGAATACCAAAATACAACATGAACAAATCTAAACACTTATTTGCCAAGTAAAGGAGAACATTTATTGCAGCAAGTTCACTTATATCAAATGGCAACAATACACAAGAATAATTGTATAGAAAAGTAACTGTATATAGAGAAAACTAAGTATTAAGAACTTGAAATACTTCACCGGCTGTCAGTTTACCATCATCCTTACTAGTACGACTGGGGAACCCCTTGACAGTCTCAGGCAGAAGGTCTCAACCAGTCAGAAAAACCCTAGGCCGCATGTCTGACCCAAGAGAGTTCCCGTCAAAGTGCCAAGGTATCTCCATCTTTACTAACATGCTGAGAGATTTCTAGAAGGCCCCCCCATCTGTGCTGTAGGTGATGGCGACACTCTCTGCGTCAAGGTCACTAAACAAAGCTGGCTATGCTCTGATTACAGCTGAGGCAGAATTCTTCACATTCTCGTCCTTGGACACTGTATGAATCCCACACCGTCTGCTCTAGCAGCTTATCTCTCTCACTCAGTGAAGTGAGAAACACTCTGTGTGAGAAAGTAACCTGGGCCTGCCTGCATTAGCAATTGAAAGGCAGGGTCAGACAGACAGAAGATAAAACTGTGTTCACAAAATGTAGTAAGAGTAAAATTGATTTGATGGTCAATACACAATCTCACAATGTATAACTACCTGGGTCATTACACTTCACCCCTTGACTATTGATGAATAATTAGCGTAACTCGTAGGTGTTAAAGTTATCGCTCCAGGATGAAACAAGGATATAAGATTAGGCACACATTGCTTACAGCAATAAATAGAGATCAAAATACAAATTATAATGAAAATTAGACTTAAAATACAGCTAGGTTGCCCAAAATCAGGCAAAAAAACACATAATCAATCCCACCACCCCTTGTCCACATCTTGCTTCACTCCCTTGACTAATTCATGCACGGCATTAAGATGCAAATGGATTGACTTGGAATGGTCATAAAAATTGAAACAACACAATCCTTCAAAATCTGCACAACCATGGTTATGTTCTAAAAGAAATAATCGATAGCAGCTCTATTTTGTAAAATGGCTTTTCTTGTCTTCTGAAAATTCAATTGAAATTCAGCTAAAGCAGTAGAAGTTGCAGTTATATTTTTCACCATTAAACAAGCAAGCTTGATTATTATACTAGTCTTATACGCAGTTAACCCAGGAAAGCCTACTATGGATGAAGCTAGACTAATATATTCAGTTTTGGATAAAAAGGTATTTTTATTATCACAGTCTTTAGACAATTGAAATGCGTCTCTAGCATAGCAAGAACATAAATCTGAATGCAAGGGAAACATCGTAAGTAATAATCGTGTTAAGGCATATGTTCCACCAGTCAAGTTAGCTGGAATGTAGGTGTATGGCATATTGCCACATAAAAAAAAACAATCCCTTGGCTAATTTAACATGTCTACAGTGGCTAGCAACAGAAAATATATGCTTGCAAGATATATTGTTAATTATATTAGTACACACACTATCGCTCCGTGATTGACACAATGTATATTGCTCTTGGGAAACGTTACTCAGAGAACTATCCAGATTTATCTGCTGGCACTTTCTTATTTTAGCAGGATCACATGTAAGGTTGTAGCAAATATCTCCAAAAGAGATATTGAATGTTATGTTATGAGTTCTATATTTCAACAGATTTCCAGTTATCCCAGAGCTAAACCTACAATACTCATCTAAAGAGAGATGGGTTCTGACATCGCTCTCCTCCACCACCTCATCAGCATTGGTAGCATTAAAGATGTGTAACAGAATATCAACATGAGTAGGTATTGCAACAAAATAGGTAGAGGTAAGGTTTCAGGTGCTCTTAATGTGCAGCATACAGAAATGGGATATGTTGAGCACATTGTGCGCCAAATAGGTCCACATGTTCTCTGGCTGCTGTAATAATGTCATCATTTAACACTGGAAGTTGAGTCCCATTTCTTCTGTCCAGGTCTTATTACAACTAGGATGTTGTCTTTGATACGATGTCAGCAATTACAGGAGGGTTGTTGGGGGATTCAATCCATATTTTGGCTCTTGTGTCCTTATCAGTGAAACCGAATCCTCCCTTGACTCAAACAGTAAGAAGGGCTGGGGAAGTCCCCTTTTTAACACTTTGTCCATAAAATGGCATTATGATAATCTGAGTGATTCGTACTCTGGGTTGCAATACTAAATCAGTGTCTCCACTGTTCAACAGTATCACTGTTATCTCTCTTTAGTCTTTAGTAATCAGAGTCCATTACCCCTCTCAAAATGTGGATGCCATTTAAGGCAAGCCCAGATCGTGGGGCAATCATTCCAAAATGCCCACGGGGAATATGAATTACAATCCTGGTTTCAGTTAAAGCTATACCTCTAGGTTTTCAATCTGTGCATCTGTAAAACATATCAAGCAAGACTTGCAGCCTCTGGGGTGGTCCAATAGGGAGAAAAGGCTCCCGGACTTGTCTCCCAGTACAAGATAACGTTAGTGGCCATCTGAGGCTGAATCAGTAAAGATGGTGGCATTAATGGAGGTTCTGCATTTCCCAAAGGACAGTTGTTGAAAATTAGCAATGTATTATGCAAGTTTCTCTCCAATCTTTTAATGATCCATCTGAGAATGTTTTCAGCTGCGCTTTCAACAATCCATTCATTCTCTCAAACAATCCTGCAGCCTGTGGGCAGTAAGGGGTATGATAAATCCACTCTAAAAGTTTCTCTCTAATCTTTTAATGACCCATCTGAGAATGTTTTCAGCTGCGCTTTCAACAATCCATTCATTCTCTCAAACAATCCTGCAGCCTGTGGGTAGTAAGGGGTATGATAAATCCACTCTATGTTGTGCTGAGCATAATAATCCAGCACTAATTTGCCTTTGAAATGAGAAGCATTGTCACTTTGAATCTGCAATGGAATACTATAATTCAAAATAAGTAGATTCACTGTTTTCAAAGTAGTCTGCTGAGTGGTGCATTTACGCTGAAAGGCTATCTAGTAGTCAGATTAATCATCCTCCACTGTACTTGCATACTCAGAACCCCGACTAATTGGCATTGGCATAATGTAGTCGATCTGCCATATCTGTCCTGGCAGCTTTACCCTACCTGGCTGACTACTCACCACCTGTGGGACTGCTTTGTGTTGAGTATGCGGACAACTGGGTCATTGTATAATTGCATCCCTCTATTCTCTGCCCATCTGTTAGTGGCCTTCTTGCCTCAATGTCCACAATTTTGGTGTTCCCACTTAGCTGTTCCCACCAAATCAGAATCCTGTGACGACACCTTGGCCTAAAAAATGTTGAATTTTTCATATCAGGGATTGCAACATCAACATAACGGCTTTGTAGGCTGGGGGAGCTAAATAAATTATCTTATTTCGTACTGATGTATTTAGCAATCCTTTCATCAAATCATGAAGAGCTCCCATGAGAATTGCAAACTTCATTACATCCTCTTTTATTCTCTGCATTGCATCTCTTAGTTTAAACCAGGGATTATCAGTTGTGCCCAATCTTTCTCAGTTGGGTATTAAAGTGAACATCCTTCTGCTGCCAACCACAGTAAAGTGGTCTGCGCATCTCCCTGAACATTCCTAAACTCATCTTGCACAACAGGATCACTGCTTAGTATACAAAACTTTGCCACATCGCCATGATCTAAATCACTTCCTGTGCCCCTAAATCAAACAAGCACACCATCCATGTAATCAATGTTTCACCCGACTTCTGTCAGAATCTGTCTATGATATCTGTGGTAAATATTTAATTACCGGTACTATTTTTTATGCGGTAAAGTCTAGTAAGAATAACTCAGTAAATATAAGAGGCAGAATCCGTGGTATTAGAGGTTCTAAAAGGCTTTATTCCTCTACAAAGGAAATACAGTTCGAACTGCAGGCTTCACATTCTATCACCATGAGGGTTCAGGAAGGAAGGCAATACATTATTGACAGGTAATCATTTTTATAAGAAATGCATTACAGTGAAACAGATGCAGGAGGCGTAACAGTTGATAAGATAGATAAAATATGCATACGTAACTAAAAAAGGCGGACATATAGGCGTAACTTAGAAAACGTCATTATACATGATGTCACATGTGGGTGGATCCATAAGAGAATCCTGCAATGTCAGCAGAAATATTTGGCAGAGATGCGCGCGCAGCCGCATGACGTGTGATTGACGTGATTGACGTGCAACTAGAGGGTGAAGGGGACTTGACATTTAGCTCTACATGTGGAGACAGAAGTCTGGGGGGTCATGTCAACCTAATCCAAAATCATATCTAATATCTTATGTTTAAAGAACTGTATTATCCAAAAGGAAAGGTCTCTCGGACGGAATCTATTCTATACTGACTGTTAGTGCGTGTACAAGCGTCTAAGTGTCTACATGAGATGCGAGGGGGCAGAAATCTTCCATGGTAACAGGGGCTATGAATTACTTGCATGAAGACAGTGAGGCCTGGCCCTTAGCACTCTAGCTGGAAGAATGTTTACCTAAACTACTAGACAGGAATGCATCGGATGAGGAGCGGAGCAGATAATCTTGAAGGTGAAATACAGTTTTTGGCAGGCAACAGGCTGGATCAGGCACCGTTAGCCGCGCAGGGAGTAGGACAAAGTTCATGGATACAGATGCAGGCTTGAACTGGAGCTTTCAGAGGCAGAAGGCAGGAAAAGGCTTGATGGCAGAATTCAGGGCCTACTCGCCTGAATCTGTAAAATGTGGAAAGTGAACCACATAAAGTCGGTGGCCTTTCATACTTAGGAATGGAATATCTGACCCATTCATGGCGGATCTGAAAGAGGAAATGTTGACGGTGGACGCACATGTATTTGCGTCTTCATAACTGGAACTGGAGGGAACATACATGTACTTATAGCATGCACATGGAGCCGTTGGGGTCTATGATAGGGGACATAACTGATCACAAAATTCATATTTCCTCATTCCCTCCTTGTCCCCTACGGACCCTCAGGTGATATCGATCTTCATCAATCCATCGATCTGTTCATATAGCATCATTTGTTCTTCTTTCTTCTTCCGGGATCTTGAACGAAAACTTGGATGCGGGATACACGATGTGGCACACAGGCCACAAATCGCTGGCCCACATTGTATACATAAGCAGCAACTGAATAGTATGAGAAAGCCAATACCTAGGAAGGATAGGATCCTCCATCCCCAGGCTGACAACACGCTCCAGAACCAACCGGACCAAGTCCAGGTGCCTGGACTCTGGTGTATCTGGCTTATAATCTTATGAAGGCGAGTTATGGCTTTATATACTGACGGTGAATTTTCTGGTATGAAAACACAGCAACTTGATCCGATGACCCTACAAGCTCCGCCCCTATCGGCCAGGATGACGTCAAGGACAAGACGATTTTGAAGCACAACAATCCGCATAGCAGACTGCTCTTCTGTTAAATTGCCTAAGGCGGAAGTAGTCTCGTTCACTACTGCTTCAAGGGTTCTAGTTAATCTACGTATCAGCTTACTATTAGTGACTGTACCTATATAGGGAAAGAAACCTTTATTGAAATCTGTGTATTGCTCCCATGCCGTTTCAGTGTAATCGACAATTGGGAGATCTCTCTGCTGTCTATTGTGTACTAAATGGGTATTTCTGTGATAATCAGGAGGGGCTAGGAAAACAGGTGGCAGAAGGAATGCTATGTAACAGGTACCATCCCAGTCTAGAGGTAGACGTATATATGCGGTCTGGCCACATATGAAGTAGGAATGACGGGAAGCTCTAAATTTAGACTTGCCTTGATCACTGAATTTTATTACAGTGGTGCATTTACTATGGCCCATGTGTATGGAACCATTCTTGCTTACACATAATTCCCCTTTAACTGGGAATACTGACATAGCGGGCAAGATTGGTGTAGCTTCAGATTCAACATTCAGGATCATGAGGTTAAGTGTAAAATTACCTAATCCATATACTTCATTTTCTAGATCAGTTCCTGTTCTTTTGGGAAGTCCCTCCTTGTTAGGGTAGCAGACTTTAAGCAAAACTAGGTTCAGGTTTCCCCATACCCAGTTGTCTTGATAAACTACTGAATTTGAATCTAGGGAATTAATCAAACTAAACCATGCTCCACAGGAGCCATTGTGTGTGAACGGATATGGAAAGAGGGGCAAAACTCCCTTATAGTTCTGATAGGGAGGGAGTCGGCCACATATCCAACAATTTGTAGCATTGCTGGTCTGAGGGGAATGATGTAACATACTAATAAAAGTGTTGTTGCGCAGCGCAAATCTATAGGACAACTCATGTGGAGGTAATTCGCTAAACGAATGTTCAGCAGTAACATTGTAAGCACGCTTAGAAATAGGGTAATACATATGAAGCAGTACACTAGTTATGATGATCAGAAAACTTAGAAAAAACAAAATTAATAGTGTTACTGTGCAATGACTACGAAGTGATTTACAATACGCATGCTTTTTAAGCTGCATCTGTTGATTTCTTTCTCTATTCCGGTCTAGAGGATACATGTCAGAGACAAATTCAACCGATTCACCTTGGAGAGGACTTAAACAATCAAATTGTCTGACTTGCTAGACCTTAATTTCAGTTTATAAAGTTCCGTTTTTGTCTGTTCAACCAAGGGGAGCTTTGAGTCTGTCTGTGAGGGAATGCAGGGCTGAGTGTTCACACTGGACGGTAGTCCATAAAATTTCTTGATATGACTCGAGTGCAACCACCCTTTACGTCCCTCGATCTTCACGGCTGTCCTTGTTGTTAGTAGAACGAGTTTAGGCGATTTCCACCTAGGCTCCAGTTGGGTCTTCCGGTCGAAATTCCGTACCAGAACCAGGTCACCTGGAACCACGTCATGGGGCTTCACCTCAGTGTTATCGGGAAAAGCTGCAGCTACCTGTGAACGACAAGATTGTAGTGCAGACATCAAGGAAGCCAGGTAATCTGTCAGCATATTACAGTCAACATCAGTGATTTTGCGAGGTATAGGCGTCCCCCACATATTTGGTGGTCTACCGAAGATCACCTCGTACGGGGATAGCCCTGTTCGAGAATGTGCTACCATTCTCATGTAAAAGAGCGCAACTGGTAAGGCTACTATCCAATCGACACCTTTTTCTCTACATATTTTGGACAATCTAATTTTCAGGGTTTGATTATGACGTTCCACGAGACCTGCTGCCTCGGGATGTCGGACACAGTGGAATTTCCATTGGTAACCTAACAAAAGTGAAACGTGTTTCATTAGTTCGGATGAGAATGGCTGGCCGTTATCTGAGTAGACAACACGTGGTAAACCGTACCGTAGGAAGAATTCTCGAACTAACTGTTTGGCAGTAGTCGGGGCAGTGTAATCTGAAACCGGGTAGGCTTCTGTCCAACGGGAAAGAGCACAGACAACTACGAGAACATATTTGAATCCTCAACATCGTTCCATCTGGATATAATCCATCTGGAGGACTTCAAAAGCATGATCGGGAGGTTGAAATCCACCCTGTTCTACGGGGATGCTTTTACCTGGATTAAACTGACAACATATCATACAGGTACGTACTTTCTGTTTGGCTGCTGCTCGTAAGTGTTTGTTGAACCAAATGTGTTGAATACTGTCTAGCATAGCTTTTTCTCCTAGGTGCGCTGGACTATGTATTGTGTTAATGATGACTTGAACCATGGAGTCAGGAAGAAACCATATAGATTTTTCCTTCGTCATCCATCCTTGATCCGTTTGGATCCCTCCTAATTCAGTCCATTTCTTTATTTCTTCTGGTGTAGCATGTGTCTGTATGTCAATTACATGAAGGGCGGGATCCTTAACTGTCATGCAATGTGTTGGTGTCGGAACTACTGTCTTTGTCGCGTCAGTTGTATGAGTCTGGTTCTGAGCAGTCTGTTTAGCTGTTCTGTCAGCTAGGTCATTACCCTGAGAAATGATATCGGTAACTTTTGTATGGGCTTTGCATTTCATAATCGATATTGCAGTAGGTAGATGAATCGCGTCTAATAGGGCTTGGATGAGGGGTCCGTGTTGGATGTGGGCACCGTGAGAAGTTAAATAACCTCTCTCTCGCCACAGTACGCCGAAGTCATGGACGACTCCGAATGCATAACGTGAATCTGTGTATATGTTGACTTTCTTATTTTTGGCTTGAATACAGGCTTGTGTCAGAGCGATGAGCTCTGCTGCTTGAGCTGACAAAGTGTTAATACAATTTGTTTCAATGACTTCAGTGTCTGTTGTGACTGCGTAAGCGGCCACTAACTCTCCTGTACTTGTTCTCATACATGACCCATCTACATACAATGTCAGGTCTGGATCTGATAAAGGGATGTCTGTCAAGTCTTGTCTGGGTTTCGTCGTGATAGTAATGACTTCAATACAATCATGTGCTAATGGATCTGTTCCATTTACTGGCAAAAGTGTGGCAGGATTTAACGTATTACAACGTCTGATTTCTATGTGTGGCTGAAACAATGTCAATTCGTAACCGGTGAGTCTCGCTATAGTCAAGTGTTGTGTTTGTGTGCGGTTCAAGAGAACCTCTACTGCGTGTGGTACTTGTACTGTCAATTGATGTCCTAACACTATGGCATCCCTTTGTCTGATTGCTAAAGCTGTTGCTGCCACCGATTTCAGGCACGCAGGAAGAGCCTGAGCTACTGGATCTAATGTACTAGAGAAATAAGCACATGGTTTGTGTGATCCTGCTTGTTCCTGAGTGAGTACTGACAAGGCAGTACCGTCGCGTTCTGTAACAAAGAGTGTAAACTGTTTACTGTAACATGGTGTTGCTAAAACAGGTGCTTGGCATAAAGCTTTCTTTAAGCTTTCAAAGGCATGTGTATGTTCTTGAGTCCAAGGGAGGACAGTCGATGTGGCTGCCTCCTGTGTTGTCAACTGGATGAGTGGTTTTGCTAGAAATGCATATTGAGGGATCCACTGCCTACAGTATGAAGTGAGACCTATAAAAGCCTGCACCTCCTTTTGTGTCTTGGGTGGTGGCATGTTAGCGATTAACTGGATGCGATCAGGTGTAAGCTGTCTTCCCTCCTTGGACAGCGAGTGCCCAAGGTAAACAACTCGCTGGACACAGAATTGCAGCTTAGAAGGGGACACCTTGTGCCCCTTGTCGGCCAAAAATTTTAAAACCGTCAGTGACGCTTTTTCACATTCAGGTTCGCTTCGGGCGGTGATCAGCAGATCATCGACATATTGAAGCAAGGCAGTGTTAACTGGCATGTGGATACAGTCAAGTTCTCGTTTCAGTGCTTGGCTATAGATGCTGGGGCTTTCTGTAAATCCTTGAGGTGCGCGTGTGAATTTAAAACTTCGTCCATTTAAACTGAATCCGAACAAATATTGACTTTCCGGATCTATTGGGACGCTAAAGAAAGCATTCTTGAGATCAATTACAGTGAAGAACGTTGCTTCTGAGTCAATAGCTGTTAGTAATGAAGAGATATCTGGGACCACAGGGTATTGTGGTACAATACATTTATTTAATTCGCGCAGGTCAATAACTAATCGATATACTGGTGGTGCTTTTGGATCCGTTCTTTTAAGAATCGGAATTATCGGGGAATTACATACATTGGAGTCGGTTTCGACAACCACTCCTTGTGCAATGAGCCCGTCAATAATTTGCAGCAAAGCCACAACAGCATCTGGTGGTAACTTGTATTGTCGCATTCGTGGTAGTACTACTCCTGTTTTTAGTGTGACTCGATATGGTGTAATGTTCATGCAACCAACATCAGTTGGGCCTTGTGCCCACAAATGTGTAGGTAAATTCTGCAGCCGGTGATCCATGTCTCTGGACACGTAGTGACCTTTAAAGTCACGTAAAAATAGTCGTACTCCTTCCGGAGAACAACATATTATAGCTCCTAGAGCTTTCAATGTTTTTATACCTAACAAGTTTTCTGGGCATGATTTAGTAAGCAATAAATCTGTAGTTCGTGTCAATGGACCAACCGTAAGTGGAAGGGGTTGCGTTACTTCATTAATTATAGGTTTTCCTGAGAATCCAAGGGAAATATTCTGTGAGCCTGAGAGGGGTGCCCCTGGAACTTCACTGCGTCGTATAGTTGTTCTGCTTGCCCCTGTATCAAGTAAAAACTTTCTGTCTTCCCCTAATAGTTCACTATGTACATAAGGTCCCTCTTGATCTACAGGAACCTCAATAAGGGGTAAGCCAACTTCCCTCTCTAGGCTATTTCATGTGTATCGCTGATAATCGGGATAATCTGCTTGTGCATACTGATACATCTGTTGCGTTGTTGCTTGTGTGGCAGCAATAGGCTGCGCTTGTGGTGGTGCTACGGTCTGTTGTGGAGCTGCCTGTTGCGGAGCTAGTTGTTGCGGAGCTGACCTAGGTTGTGCATGCTGAGGGATTTGTTGTTGATTCTGATCCTGTCTAGGTGGACGTGGTCTTTCCTGTGTTCTACCTGTGGCAATATTATGTTTCAGGACTGGACAATCGTGTATATAATGACCTTGTTGTTTACAATAGTTACATGTCCCTTTCGTTGGACCTGCGGAATCACCCTTTTTATGACCATCGGCTGGAACTGTCTGGGCAACAAGCATTTTCATTTTCGTATCTTTCATACGTCTTTGTTCATGTTCTTGTTCTTCTCTAATTCTATTGTGGTGATATTGTAACATCTGTAACATCTGTGACGGAGTATTACCTTGCCAGGTACTCTCGAATTTCAATACTCTATTCTTAACTTGTGGCAGGGAATTTTCAACTAATTTTGTTACAAACAGATGTGGATATGACTCGCTACTTGCTTTTATGCCACTATTTATACCAAAACATTTTTCAAATCGGGAATAGAAATCACTAGTGTCTTCATCTTGCTTTTGTTTACAGGCTGAGATTGCACCCCAGTCCTCCTTTTTCGTAGTTAATAAACGTGGCAGTACCTGCACTAGTAATCCTGGTAGTGCTGTAGTCTTTTCCCCAAGCCCTGATCCTGCAGCTCGGGCCTTTTCTTCGTTTTTTAATGCTGTCCAATCTATCTTTTGGTCTCCCACCTCCCATTCCTTTTCTTTGAGTTTCTCGTAAATACCGGCAGGCATTAACACTTTCAATATTTTCATAATGTCGGGGTAGGTATACTCTCCCATGAGTAACATGTCTTTTATCTCACGGTGGAAACCTGCTGGATCCTTGTCATGGCTGGGTACTACTTTCTTCATTTCTAATAATTCAATTTTAGTTATAGGCGTGTACACAAACACGCGTGTAAAGTTATTACCTTCACCTCTGATTGGGTGTACTTCGCGTAACGGATTCTGTCTATCTATGTGATACATTTTTCTTCCCATAATGGGAACTGGAACTTGTTCTGGGCATACGAAAGTTATATACTGGTTTCGAAATTCTAGAATTTCTTTAATTAAATCAGTACCTGACCCTCTCCATTTATTCGTGAGTAGTTCCGTCAATATGTCAGGTAAGGGTCCAGGATCGGAGTGTTGGCTTTTATATAATATAAGGAGGTGTTGAATCATGTATATGCTAGCTAAACGCTGTTCGTCTGGGGCAAGATTCAGAAATGTGTGTGCTAGTGCATCATCACTGTATTTGCTGGGACTGTCAGCCCATTGTACTGCTGACCTGGCTAATTCTTGTTCGTCCATGGAATCGAGCATGTGGTACCCCCTTCGGTCTCGGAGTAATTTATCAGCGGCTTGGAATAGGTGTTCAGGGGACCTTGCATTTAACATAGGGGTTTGAAAATGTCTATTACATTCTGGACGTATCGGACGTATCGGATCATTAAAGCCTCTAGCATTATTATGGGGTCTTCCTCTACCTACGTAAGCTATCGTTTCTAATTGTTCTGATTCTTGCTCCTCCTCTTCCTCTGATTCAATTCTGTCTGCTTCTCGTCTTTCTTTATGTATTCGTTCTACTTCCTTGCGGATCTTTCGATACATGGCGATTATACACGCCTGTTTATCATGTTTCTCGTCTGATATGTTCTGACCCCATTTGGCAAGTTTTTGTATGGTATCATGATCTGCCCCAGGCCTGTCTTGGTTCCTAATCACGCAGTTTATGAAAAAACGTAGTAGTTGTCTTTGGACATCCACTTTCTGGTATTCCATAGCTTCGTTAATACTTTCTGGACCTCGCCCTGTTTGGACAAAGTGATATATATTGTCTAGGTGTTCAACCATTCCTGGTATCGTCATTAAATACAATGTAGCTCGTCGTATACGTAGTGATGATATTAGCAATCTGTCCTGTTTACCTGGCACTGGATCGTATCTACTATCCACAAGATGTTCTTTAAACATGTCGGATGTCGCTAGTTGGGGTGTACGTTGGAGTGCTAAATCTCTAAGGGTCTGTTTATTTCGCGGCGGTGTGGCAAACATGTCTGTCGTACCTCCTGTAGCACCATCTGAGGTGCTGGGCAAGAAAGGATTCGTTGGACGTAAGATAGAAATTGTAGATGCGGGAAAAACAGTAGAAACGGACGGACCTGTTGGAACTTGTGTAGGATTTTGTTGTTGCGGAGATACAGACGGATGCTCTTGATGTTGAACACCATCGGCAAGCGGTGTGTGTGGTATGGTATTAGCATACTCGGGAGCTACGTCATCTAAATAGGAGGAAAGGAAAATGTCTTTTGCTGTTTTAGGATGTGTTTTGGGATGTGCTTGTATCGGGAGCAATGGAGGAGTCAAGTCTTTTGGTATTTCCGGGGTAGCCTTAGGTAACCCTTCGGCCAGAAGAGGATACATACCATTCATAAGAGTGTTTCTTTGTCTATCTACTTGTTCTGATTTTACTCGGGTACCTTCCTCAATTAATAGATTTTCTCGGGTTTTATTTGAATTCTCTCTACCTTTCTCTTCCTGTCTGAGCGCTTTTTCTGTACGTCTATATGATTCTTTACGCCATAATTCAATGGCATCTTTCTGTGACTGTCTGGCTTTCTTTTTCCATAATTCTTCTTCTACTCTCATGATGCAATCTGCATCCCAGGTCCCCGCTGCGGGCCATCTCTGACTTTCTGGTAAATCCTTGGTGTAGTCCACCCATAAATCAAGAAATAATACGGCATCTAGGCCATGCTTATGATACATAAAGTATCCTGGAGTGTCCCTAGGTGGGATGGGAACAGCTTCTTCAAGTACACCTTTTCTGGTTTTGATCTGTCTTAATTTCGAAAAGAGCGGCATTTTTAGACCTTATTACTAGAACACACTTTATACAATAAACACAATAATGACCAATCATTCACACCACAATATATAGAACGTATTAAAACATGTAACATTTAACAGTTTAACGAATGATGATAACTAATAGAAAACTAGTTACTGACATAATACTGACACTAGATAATACTTATTTATATGCAAGACATACTAGATATACTGCTAAACAGTACAGATACACTGCTGAAACAGTGCAGACCGGATTTGTGTACCCAAACCCGTCTTGACCGGCACAGACTATGTGCACGTTTAAATGCCTCCCCGGCAATGGTACTCACCGGGTAGCTCGGAACGGAAGGCCTCGGAACTGAACTGAAACTGGACCGGACTGGACTCGACTCGACTGGACTCGGAACTTCGGAACCTGGTGGGCCTCTGTATACCTCGGATCTTGCTCTCTCAGCTAGGCTCTGGTCGGGATACTTCGCACTTCTCACCGCCTCGTCTGGGTGTTGATCGCAGCCTCAGTCACCCCCGCTTGGCCGGAGGGAGATACAGGAAATCCTGCAGGTACGCGTTTTTGTCCGTTCAGCTGTGGCAGGAGACCGGGCCTGCAACGCACCTCCGGCGCGTGAGATGAGAAAGTGTCCCTGTTCGGGCGCCAATTTATGTGGTAAATATTTCATTACCGGTACTATTTTTTATGCGGTAAAGTCTAGTAAGAATAACTCAGTAAATATAAGAGGCAGAATCCGTGGTATTAGAGGTTCTAAAAGGCTTTATTCCTCTACAAAGGAAATACAGTTCGAACTGCAGGCTTCACATTCTATCACCATGAGGGTTCAGGAAGGAAGGCAATACATTATTGACAGGTAATCATTTTTATAAGAAATGCATTACAGTGAAACAGATGCAGGAGGTGTAACAGTTGATAAGATAGATAAAATATGCATACGTAACTAAAAAAGGCGGACATATCGGCGTAACTTAGAAAACGTCATTATACATGATGTCACAAGTGGGTGGATCCATAAGAGAATCCTGCAATGTCAGCAGAAATATTTGGCAGAGATGCGCGCGCAGCCGCATGACGTGTGATTGACGTGATTGACGTGCAACTAGAGGGTGAAGGGGACTTGACATTTAGCTCTACATGTGGAGACAGAAGTCTGGGGGGTCATGTCAACCTAATCCAAAATCATATCTAATATCTTATGTTTAAAGAACTGTATTATCCAAAAGGAAAGGTCTCTCGGACGGAATCTATTCTATACTGACTGTTAGTGCGTGTACAAGCGTCTAAGTGTCTACATGAGATGCGAGGGGGCAGAAATCTTCCATGGTAACAGGGGCTATGAATTACTTGCATGAAGACAGTGAGGCCTGGCCCTTAGCACGGTAGCTGGAAGAATGTTTACCTAAACTACTAGACAGGAATGCATCGGATGAGGAGCGGAGCAGATAATCTTGAAGGTGAAATACAGTTTTTGGCAGGCAACAGGCTGGATCAGGCACCGTTAGCCGCGCAGGGAGTAGGACAAAGTTCATGGATACAGATGCAGGCTTGAACTGGAGCTTTCAGAGGCAGAAGGCAGGAAAAGGCTTGATGGCAGAATTCAGGGCCTACTCGCCTGAATCTGTAAAATGTGGAAAGTGAACCACATAAAGTCGGTGGCCTTTCATACTTAGGAATGGAATATCTGACCCATTCATGGCGGATCTGAAAGAGGACATGTTGACGGTGGACGCACATGTATTTGCGTCTTCATAACTGGAACTGGAGGGAACATACATGTACTTATAGCATGCACATGGAGCCGTTGGGGTCTACGATAGGGGACATAACTGATCACAAAATTCATATTTCCTCATATCACTGATCTCAAGCTGTGTGAAATCCTCGAAGGAGTTCAGCACAGTCCCCTGTGGATTTTGTGGCTGTTACTGTAACTTTCGCAGGTTTATAGGGGTGCGTGGAATTTGAGTCGGCTGTTCAGGTATGCTGGTCCGGTGTCGTGGAGGGCCTTGTGAGCATGGGTTAGCATCTTGAAGGTGACTCTAGCTTTGTTTTTTGAGCCAGTGGATTGTTCGTGATGGAGCGGGTAGTACAAACATTTGTATACCCCCCCCATTTCTGCATGTTAATACTAATTAGAATAATCTATTAATTGTAATAATATTAATCTGTTTGCGTGGTACTTAACCAACCTTACTAATGTAAGAATTACACGTGGGATTTGCATTTTGCATGGCTAAAATAATTTGTAAACTAATATACGTACGCATACTAATACTAGAAAAATAGAATATTGCATGATGTATGTTGCCGTTTGTGATGTAATTGCAAGTTGCACCAGATTACATCATTGGGTGAATATAAACACTTTAAATGTCGCCATTATGCTAGATAATAACATACACAGAGGGAAATTAGTGAGGGTTAAAAATGTTATTCGTTATTTCCATGTTTTAATTACTTTTTGTTTTTGTTTCGCTTAAGTTGACCGATTGGGCATTTCGACAAAATGGCCGACCAACGTACACGACGAGACAGTTACCATTCCACGAGGTTTCAGACCAAGTGCGCATGTCACAGGCTCCTGAACAAGTGGCCTCAAGATGACCTACACAGCCTGTACCCGAAAAAAGTCATGACTGGACTCTTGCCAAGAACTTTAACAATGGACAATTTTGACAACCGGATGGATCATGTCTGACGGTGTGACATCATAGACTTTGGGAAACCGAAACGGACGATCTTAACCAATCAATCAGAAGTACCTAAAACTGACTTTCATTACATTTTGTCATTAATTTCATTATAAAAAGATGGTAGAATAGTGAGTCAGTAGCGGTTGCGGACCTTTTGCTTTTGCCTGACGTTATGCTGACTGAGAGGACGGTGACAATGCAGGACAGCTGTTTCCCGGAATCTTTCACAGACTAAATTGCTGCCCATTTCCCTGATGAACTGAGGACTATCGAACTGATGGGCATTGATTGATGCGTACACGCTTATGGTCCAGACCCAATCTTTGGGACTGTAGCGTGCTGCATGACGACTTGATTGACTTAGCGGACGACTAATAGCCAGATTAGGTAAATATGGTGTTCGGTGGTTTGAATAATGATTTACTAAATTCTTACATTAATTAGATAAACAATATTATTGATTAACAAGCAAATGTGTTGGGTTATTTATTGAGAAGGAATAGATTAAGATTTGAATATAAATGAAAGAGGATTAAAATCACTTCTCCAAACACAACTAATTGATCCATCGGCTAAGTGGAAGGAATATCTTGAGGTCCAGGTTTTTAGATGTGCTGGATTAAGGATATTTTAGTGTATTTTTATGTAAATACATTTCCTTTAGGTTACAAGGTATTCCTTTCTCATCTCTCCCGTAAGAGCAGACCAATGAAGTGTGAGTGTTGGTGTTATGGGCCCCACCAATGAATGCATTGAGTGAATGGGTTAGTGTAATATTTGGTCTGTGATGAAGGGAGGATTTGATATTCCACGCTGCAACAGTTTTTCTGGTATCAGGATGATGGTTATTATTGTTTTGGTTTAGGTGATTATTGCTTGTACATTGCTTATTTGATATTGATTATTGATTGGTATTGTTTTATGTATTAACACTCTATGTTGAGTTGCGTCGAGTTTTATGTTGTCGGCACGGCTTCTGGGATGTAGGAAGTCGGAAGTTTGTAACAGTTCCGTAGTTGTGCAGAGGTAAGTGCTGCTCTCGGGAAAGACGGAATTGCTGTTACCCTGTAGGTACACGGGGGAAACGTGTAACGATTGGAGTTGCACAACGCATTGTCTGGGTTCGATTCGGTAGCATCGACGTGTGTTGCCATTAGAGAGATTTTTCTGTATGAGAGAAGCGTATGGTAGCGTAGGTCACCTGTGAAATTTTGGTCTTAAGTACCAGGAGTCCAGAAGGTACTCTGATAACGCTTATCCCTGGAAAGGTAGTAGGTGTTCCCTTAGCTTTATAGAAGGATAAAGTAGAGGGAAGTGCTACTTTATTGGCATATGTTATAATTCTGTAGTAGGGCAGACAGTTCGCTGCTCTTGGGAAAGGCAGAATTCTGTGTGAATGAACTACATTTTCCATATGAAAGTGCGTGAATGAAATAGCATTCAGGTTAATTGTGAATGTCTGGGTTTATTTCTCAGGAGCATTGGGTCTCCAACTAGGTGTCTTAATTCTGGAGAAAAGGTTAGCTGATGCTTGCTAGAAGGGTATGGTAGAGGGATCTGCTACTTTATCAACGGAAGTAACGATTCCGTAGTAGGGCAGAGGTAAGCGCTGCTCTCGGGAAAGACGGAATTCTTGTGAGGAAGGTCATTGACTGTTCTTTGGTTAGCAAAGCGGACAATGGTGGTGTTTTTGTGTTGTTACTAACAGGTTTGTAAATTTGAAAAACGTAAAAAGCTTACCGAGAGGATTTTGTAAAGGAGGGGTCAACAGGAGCAGGAGCTGCGGCAGCGTCTGCTGACATCAGATAGACCGCGCTGGGATTGGCCAGTCAGTTAGAAACGTAGACGCTCCTGATTGGTGCGTTAGTGTAAGTCGCGTTACGATTGGTCAGAATATCGGTATAGTTGTAAGGAGAGATTAACGATACACGAAAGACAGAAAAGATGTATTACGATTCACCAGAAAAGGAGAAAAAGTCCTGGTTTGGGAGAATTAAAAAGTGGTTTAAGAAGGACAAACCAATTGTGACTAGGGAAGGACAATTACTTCCTCCACTTAAAACCCCGGCATCCTTTATGGTTGCGAAATATGGATATCATACTTGTATTTCGTTAGACAATTGCGTAAAATATACCAAGAACGACGGAATCTTGGCATTTCCAGAGCATGGTTCATTTAATGTACCAGTTTTGAGAAATTTGAGAGAGACAATGATGAATCTAGAACCGAGACCTAGACCAACACAATTTGAAGCATTAACAGAATGGGAAGATGAAATGCATGACCGAGAGAGACAGAGGAGTGGCGGAAGATATAGGTACATGTTTGGAAGATCATATGGACATGAGAATCATGATGACAGAATGAGAAAGTGGTGGAATGCGAGTATGACTGAAGGTCTATTTCCTGTAAGAACCGCAAAAGAAATTGGTGGTAGAAAATGCACAGAAAAAAGGCATAATGTTGAATCAAGAGGGTATGGAGTGAATGAATTGGAGGATGATGTTCTTGATGACAGGTTTTATAAAAATCCACCTCTGTATCAACCAGAACCAGAAATGTTGACACCAAGTGCCCCAATGAGAGAAACTTTACGAATCATTAAGTCAGAACCAGTGTCCCAAGATTTAGAGAAAGGTAATTCCATTAGAGAGGTAGAGAGAAAATCAGATGGTAAGGTAAATGGTGAAAATTCTGCAGAATTAGCGAAAACGACTTTAGAATTAACTGAAAAGATACGAGTATTGACTAAAAATCTAGAAGCTGTGACTGTTCCATTGATGATAGGCCCTGTGATGCCTATTTTTGATAAACAGAAAGATAGCGCACATTGTTTAACAGTTCCTTATAATAGCAAAAAACAGGCTGAGAAGCCAAAGCAGAGCCAACATGAAAACCCATGGAGACACACAATGAGCATGATCGAACCAAATGTTTTGAGTAACCCTTTTATAGGCCAAAATTTAGCGGAAAGACATACAATGACAGTGGAATTAATATTAGAACTGGAAAAGGATTCAGAACGAGGTAATGTAGAAAAACCAGTAGGTCCATCTACAGATAAATTAAGTGAATGGTTGAGAAGCTTGCAGAGAAAAGACAAAGAATCCCAATCAATAGATGTGGCCAAATTACGAATGGTACTGGAAGAGTTAATAGTAGGAACTATCCCCACATAGAAATTAAAAACTTCTCAAGATGAGGAATTACTATTTTTGTGCAAAAGTGTAACATGGGGAGCGAAAAATCTGCACGAAAGACTAGAAAAAGTAGCAAATGAAATGGGTATATATATTGAAAAGGTAAAGGCTTTACAAAAACCATATTGAATAGATTTCACAGAAAAAGATATTGAAAATTTGAACACCACAGGACGTATAAGTCAGATTAAGGAAATAATTATCTTGCTGAGAAAATGGGGAGATGTGGATAAATGGAGAAGTAGGTGGTACCGAAAGCGAGATGATGCCCCAGATAAAACGTTTGCAGCATTCCCTGTAAGAGAAAAAGAAAAGGTAGTAACAGAATGCCCCATGAGAGAAATTGCAGGAGGAGGATATGTACATGTTCCATGGAACAGACAGGATATTTTGTCTTTTATAAATGATTTCCCTCGACTACGTAAAAAGCCTGTTGAGTGTAATAGGCAAGTGGACAGATTTGTGAAGTTGTCCAAAGTACTATGGATTGATCCAAATAGCCTATTTGACATAATAGTAGCAGCAGATTTATGGACAGAAGGCAAATTAATGATAAATTGGCCAACTCAGGAATACCCTAGAGATCCAAAAACTGGAGCTACTGATCCCGAGGTAATGAAGAAATATGAACAGGTTATTGCCTTTCTGAAAAACAAAGTACCTCCTAAAGAGTTGGCCTGGGCGGTAAATTCCGTTCCGTTCGCGGAATTTGCGGAATTTGGGTAATTTCGCGTTCCGCGGAGAACGCGAAATTGCCCAAAAATCTGCATTCCGCAACTTCGGGAAATTTTTTGCTTGTTCGCGTTCTCAATATGCGTGTTCGCGAGATATTTCACCCCGAGCACGCAAGAAGCGATCGCGAACAGGGAAAAAGTATCGCGAACAAGCAATTCCGCGTGTTCGCGGAATTTCTGCATGATCGCGGAGATTTTTTACCGTTTCGCGGAGATTTGCGTAACGCGATTCCGCAAATTCCGCCCACTCCTACTAAAGAGACAGATTGGGTGAAAATTGACAGAACACATCAGGAAAGCAAAGAGTCAGTACATGCATATTACAAAAGGCTAATTTTAGGCTTCAAAGAGTTTAGTGGTGATGAAAATTTGAGTGAAAAGGATTTAAGTCATTTTGTATACAGATTTGTATATGGTCTACGTCCAGAGATTAGTGAAATGATAAAACAACATACTGTAGACTGGCAAAATAAGAAAATAGACGAAGTATTGAGACATACAAAATATTTCAGTGATGAGATTGAAGCAAAACAGCGAAAATTAAAAGCAAAGGCTATGTGGGCACAAGTAAAAGTAGCAGAGAGACAGGAAGCTCAATTAGCGGAACAAGCAAATAGTACAGGCCTGAGACAAAAGTTAATTCCTGGGAAAGGCAAGGGAAATTTTAATATAGAAGAAGCTAAAAAGAAATTCCCATGTCATAATTGCGGTAGAATAGGGCACTGGAAATCCAAGTGTAAATTTCCCCCAAGTACTAACAATGAAAATGCATCATTGAATCCGCAGGTGCAGAATGAGGTGAGTGGTCAACCGCAGCGACAGCAGCAGGTTGTAATCCAACATCAGGTGCCAAAACCGCCTTTTCCACAGAGCAAAAACTCCCAGAAATATAGTAACGAAACAGGATTCTATAACGAAGAACAGGTAAATAAGCTGCCGCGCGCCTGCGCTGTTTCGCAGTATTGGCTACAACGCGATGAGAGTGATTCAGAAGAGGGTTATTGATGGTGCCCAAGGCAGGAAGAAGAGTGCGTACTTGGCACAACTCTAGAAGGAGACCAGACAGGCCCATTTGTAGATGGGAAGATAAATAATGAAAGTATTACTTTCCTAGTTGATACTGGTGCTACTCGATCAACTGTCAGGTCAGCTGTAGGCCTGGGCCAAAATTCCGTTCCGTTCGCGGAAGTTGCGATATTTTGGCATTCTCGCGTTCCGCGGAAAGCGCGAAAATGTCAAAATTTCCGCATTCCGCAGCTTAGCGATAATTTTTTTCTTGCTCGCGCTGTAAAACAATACATTCTCGCGCGCGCGCGATCGCCTTACCTGAATCCCTGCGTTCTCCGACAAGTTTTCTTGACCCGGTCGCGTTCTCCACGAGATGTTGGATTTTGGTAGCCATTTTGCGCTGTCTCGCGAGAGTTCGCGGCCGCATTCAAGTCATTTTTCACGCGATCACGTCATTTGTCGCGCGATCAGGTATTTCTTCTCGCGATCATGCACCGCGCGAGTATGAGAAGATTGAGATCTCGAACATGTCATTCTACATCGCGAGCCAGAGAATGAGGACGCGGGCACATGAAATCGAACGCGAACAGGAGAAAGAGACCGCGAACACGTCATATCCAACGCGACAGGGACAAAGAAGAGAACGCGATCATATCGTTTTCGACACGCCGGCGGAAGTAATGTGAAGCTGGAGAACTCAACAATGTAAAATTTACAATTTGGAGAGGAATATCGGCTCTAGCAGCATGAAACCATCTGCAAATACTGATTTTGGATGAAAAGAACTCCTTACATTCACATTTGGCTTTCCTTTTTTGTGCAAGGACTCCAGGAGTCATTTTTTTTTTACAAAGTGGAGAGAGGGAGGAAGTGACACAGATTCTCCAACTTCCTGTTCCTGTCCAGCAGGCTCCTCCCAGTGCTTTGTCCATCTCCTGCTCATTCTGCCTTTGGATTTGGAGCTGGAAAGATCTCTCTTTTTGTCTGCTGCATCATTGCAATTGGATTTCAGGATTTTTGGAATAGGATATTTTACAAGTAAGTGGTTGTTGTGTTTGATTGTGGGCATTGCAGTTGTTGTGTAACTACAATTTATTTTTGATAATTAATTATCATCATTCCTTTTTTTTTTTTTTAATTTATTTTAATTTTGTGGGTTGTAGTAGTAGGCCCGAGCTAGCCATGGGCATGGCCTCATGGGTGTGTGTGTGCATGATGAAGCAACTGTTCCTTTTGTTTTTTGAATATATTTCATTTTCAATCACATTTAGGGCATGGATGGCATTGGATTGAGTTGGGGAAGTGTGTTTTTTGGGGTGGCCTTGCTGATGTTGTTGGGCCTGGACATGTGGCTGGTGGCCATTTTGAGGCCTAGGCCTGCAAGCTTGCCTGGCCTTGTCTGCCAGCAGGCCTGCTTTCATCCACTGCTACCAGAGCAGGTAGCCACAGCTTTAGTAATCTACTGTTTTCTGTGTGTTCTGTTGATTTTAGACATCATTTTGGGCATGGATGGCATTGGATTGAGTTGGGGAAGTGTGTATTTTGGGGTGGCCTTGCTGATGTTGTTGGGGCTCGCCATGTGGCTGGTGGCCATTTTGAGGCCTAGGCCTGCAAGCTTGCCTGGCCTTGTCTGCCAGCAGGCCTGCTTTCATCCACTGCTACCAGAGCAGGTAGCCACAGCTTTAGTAATCTACTGTTTTCTGTGTGTTCTGTTGATTTTAGACATCATTTTGGGCATGGATGCCATTGGATTGAGTTGGGGAAGTGTGTATTTTGGGGTGGCCTTGCTGATGTTGTTGGGGCTCTCCATGTGGCTGGTGGCCATTTTGAGGCCTAGGCCTGCAAGCTTGCCTGGCCTTGTCTGCCAGCAGGCCTGCTTTCATCCACTGCTACCAGAGCAGGTAGCCACAGCTTTAGTAATCTACTGTTTTCTGTGTGTTCTGTTGATTTTAGACATCATTTTGGGCATGGATGGCATTGGATTGAGTTGGGGAAGTGTGTATTTTGGGGTGGCCTTGCTGATGTTGTTGGGGCTCGCCATGTGGCTGGTGGCCATTTTGAGGCCTAGGCCTGCAAGCTTGCCTGGCCTTGTCTGCCAGCAGGCCTGCTTTCATCCACTGCTACCAGAGCAGGTAGCCACAGCTTTAGTAATCTACTGTTTTCTGTGTGTTCTGTTGATTTTAGACATCATTTTGGGCATGGATGCCATTGGATTGAGTTGGGGAAGTGTGTATTTTGGGGTGGCCTTGCTGATGTTGTTGGGGCTCTCCATGTGGCTGGTGGCCATTTTGAGGCCTAGGCCTGCAAGCTTGCCTGGCCTTGTCTGCCAGCAGGCCTGCTTTCATCCACTGCTACCAGAGCAGGTAGCCACAGCTTTAGTAATCTACTGTTTTCTGTGTGTTCTGTTGATTTTAGACATCATTTTGGGCATGGATGGCATTGGATTGAGTTGGGGAAGTGTGTATTTTGGGGTGGCCTTGCTGATGTTGTTGGGGCTCGCCATGTGGCTGGTGGCCATTTTGAGG
This sequence comes from Triturus cristatus, assembly GCF_964204655.1. NCBI lineage: Eukaryota > Metazoa > Chordata > Amphibia > Caudata > Salamandridae > Triturus > Triturus cristatus. Next base: position 849,298,734 of record NC_140588.1, on the reverse strand, counting down.
CCTAGGCCTGCAAGCTTGCCTGGCCTTGTCTGCCAGCAGGCCTGCTTTCATCCACTGCTACCAGAGCAGGTAGCCACAGCTTTAGTAATCTACTGTTTTCTGTGTGTTCTGTTGATTTTAGACATCATTTTGGGCATGGATGCCATTGGATTGAGTTGGGGAAGTGTGTATTTTGGGGTGGCCTTGCTGATGTTGTTGGGGCTCTCCATGTGGCTGGTGGCCATTTTGAGGCCTAGGCCTGCAAGCTTGCCTGGCCTTGTCTGCCAGCAGGCCTGCTTTCATCCACTGCTACCAGAGCAGGTAGCCACAGCTTTAGTAATCTACTGTTTTCTGTGTGTTCTGTTGATTTTAGACATCATTTTGGGCATGGATGGCATTGGATTGAGTTGGGGAAGTGTGTATTTTGGGGTGGCCTTGCTGATGTTGTTGGGGCTCGCCATGTGGCTGGTGGCCATTTTGAGGCCTAGGCCTGCAAGCTTGCCTGGCCTTGTCTGCCAGCAGGCCTGCTTTCATCCACTGCTACCAGAGCAGGTAGCCACAGCTTTAGTAATCTACTGTTTTCTGTGTGTTCTGTTGATTTTAGACATCATTTTGGGCATGGATGGCATTGGATTGAGTTGGGGAAGTGTGTATTTTGGGGTGGCCTTGCTGATGTTGTTGGGGCTCGCCATGTGGCTGGTGGCCATTTTGAGGCCTAGGCCTGCAAGCTTGCCTGGCCTTGTCTGCCAGCAGGCCTGCTTTCATCCACTGCTACCAGAGCAGGTAGCCACAGCTTTAGTAATCTACTGTTTTCTGTGTGTTCTGTTGATTTTAGACATCATTTTGGGCATGGATGCCATTGGATTGAGTTGGGGAAGTGTGTATTTTGGGGTGGCCTTGCTGTTGTTGTTGGGGCTCTCCATGTGGCTGGTGGCCATTTTGAGGCCTAGGCCTGCAAGCTTGCCTGGCCTTGTCTGCCAGCAGGCCTGCTTTCATCCACTGCTACCAGAGCAGGTAGCCACAGCTTTATTGATCAAGTGTTTTCTATGTGATCTGTTGAATTTTTAGACATCACCTTCCTGAGAGTGTAGTGTTGCTGTACACAGTACTAGTAGTATAACATAGCTCTAGTTAAAAAAAATTCATAAATGGCTAGACTATCTTTTGTTTGCACTAGTACAGTACTAAGTAACTGAACCACAAAAACAAATGCAACATTTCACTGATGTTCTTCTCCTGTCTTCTTTGCTTTTAGGTGCACAAAAGACAGAGTAGGAGGTGTCATCGGCATCACCTGGCTACCCGTTGTACTGCCAGCCAGACAGAAGTCCTGCTGCGCATCACGCCCACGTGTGACCAGAACTTGTTGTGCATCTGCCTCCTGCCTGACGTCGGAATAAGATGGCCCCAAAGAAAGGTACCAGGTCCAGTACCAAGAAAGTTGCTGGTGAGAAGAAGGAACAGAAAAAGGAAGTGCCATTAACCACGACTGGTGGTGTGCCGGCCAAGGTTTTTTTTGGCACCAAAGCGTTGTCCGGGAACCAAGCTGGGAGCAGCACAGCGGTCCAGCAACCCCACCAACCTAGGCCCAAGGGCTTTACTGTCGCAGAGGTAGCCAGTCTACTAACGGGCAGCGATGTTGAAGAAATGTCATTACCGCAAAGTAGTACACAATCAAGTTCAACGCAGGCGCAAACTCAGCAGATCAGTGTGCAGCCGCCGCAACAAGAACAGCAGCAGCAGCCGGCGCAACCAGAACAGCAGCAGCAGCCGGCGCAACCAGAACAGCAGCAGCAGCCGGCGCAACCAGAACAGCAGCAGCAGCCGGCGCAACCAGAACAGCAGCATCAGCCGGCGCAACCAGAACAGCAGCAGCAGCCGGCGCAACCAGAACAGCAGCAGCCGCCGCAACCAGACCAGCAGCAGCAGCCGCCGCAACCAGAACAGCAGCAGCAGCCGCCGCAACCAGAACAGCAGCAGCCGCCACAACAGCCCACCATAGTAGTTGTTGCTCCTGACGTAGGGGCATTTCAGGAAATCGAGCTTCCTGCAGACAAAGCGGAGCGAAGTCAAACCACTGTTTCAGAACATCTATTGTCTTCCAGACCACCAGCAAGGAAAAGGAGGCTTAGTCCATCATCTTCTTCTTCAAGCCCCGCTTCTGATGATCGTGATGACACTTGGGTCCCACCAGCTCGGTCTGAGAGTGAAGTACGCCACAAGACATTGCTTCTGAAAAGGAAGGTCCCAGAAAAACTTAGAGTTATGGAGGTAGATGTAGAAGAGGGGGGTGATGATGATGAAGACGAGCCAGTCATCACGCACATTACTCCCGCCCCAAAGGGATTGGAGACCGACATTCTAACCCTATCCAGAAAGGCTGCTACTGAGTGGGATGCAGCACGGATCTCACCAACACAGGTTACACCACCACTACCTCCAGCTGCCATATTTTCCAAGGCCCGGCAGGGACCTACATCCAGCTCAACCACCTCAGTAGGAAGTGGTAGTAAAAGTCACAGTGTAGGTGGACAGGGTCACATATTTTCAAGGACCCCCTCAAGTTCATCTGGTGTTGAAAGTGGCACATCCAGCAGTGCCAGAAAGTTCTCCTCCCCAGTTTGGGACTTCTTTTCTGTTAGCGCCAAGGAGGAGAACATTGCTATATGCGCAATTTGTCGGCAAGGTGTTCGGCGTGGTAAGCTTGGTACAAACTATGGTACCGGAGGACAAGCAAGTCATCTCAGAATACACCACACTATTGTGTGGGAGGATCACCTACTTAAGTTAAAAGAAAGTAGGAAAACTAAACCCTTTGAAGTTGGTCAGGAATCAGGGAGCGATATTATTGTGGTGGCAGGTGAAGAACAGGGAGGCATTTCTAGCCCTGTCTCCAGTAGTGCAGTCACTGCAGTGGTAACGCCCACATCCTCCTCAGTAACATCAGAGTGGCACCGCAGTAAGAGCCATACTCAGAGTGTGGGTGAGACACCAAGGCGACCGGCGGCGAGTACCTCAATGAGACAATCTGTGTCGTTGAGCCTTAGTGGGTTAATGGCACCACTAAGGAAAGTAAGCCAGCCTACCATTGACAGCATGTTTAGGTTGGAGGGGCAGTTCCAACGCAACCACCCAACGGCACGATTGTACAATGCGAAGCTGGCTAAAATGTTAGCGCTGGACCTTCTTCCTTTTTCATTTGTGGAAGGGGTGGGTTTCCTTGAATTTGTGTCTGCCATCTGCCCGAAATGGAAAGTTCCAAGCCGGTCCTATTTCGCAAGAATTGCTGTTCCGGCACTACATCATGATGTGCTGGAATTGGTTGGACAAGCTTTGCAGAAGAGTGCTGTGCACAATATCCACCTGACAACAGACATGTGGACCAGTTGCCAAGCCACAGATTACATGTGTATCACTGCACACTGGATCTCTTTTGTGGGGGTTAAAGATCAACTATCTGCACGAGGTGTTGTTGACACAGCTGCGATTTTTGAAGGTACTCGGAAACATGCAACTGTAGCCATGTTCGCCATGGAGAAATCTCATACGGCTGAAAACATTTTAGAAGAGTTTCGCACCAAGGTTTTGGAATGGCTGCAGCCCAGAGGGCTTGGTATTGGTTTTGTTGCCACAGACAATGGCAGTAATGTACTTAAGGCCATGGAACTTGGTTCCTATTTCAGGGTTCCGTGTTTGGCACACTGCATAAACATTATAGTGCAAGACTTTCTGAAAAAAGAACCCATAGTAAGCAATTTACTGTCCATCTGCCGAAGAATATGCACTCATTTCAGCCATTCTTTTAAAGCTCGGAAGCAGCTGAGGATCCTCCAACGTGAGCGTAGGGTGCCAGTCAAGGCACTCATCCAGGAGGTGGCAACACGTTGGAACTCAACGTATTACATGCTTGATCGTCTGTACGAACAGCACAGGTCACTCAATGATTATGTCTGGTACAGAAGCAGTGATGCTAGTGTTAAAGGCATGACCCTTCAGAGGGAGCAATGGACCCTAATTCAATGCCTGACTGAGATGCTGTCTCCTTTTGAGGTCTTCACACGTGAAGTCAGCAAGGAGGACTGTACAATGGGCCAAGCGATCCCATTGTTGCAAATGCTAGAGCATGAGCTGAATAATGTGTCTGAATCCTACAAAGGTGTAGAGGACAGAAGGCAAGCCCATGACTTGGTGGAGAGCTTATCCAGGCGCTTATCAGAAAATGTAAGGATACAAAATAAAATGTTGTCACAAGACCATTACATTTGTGCCACAATTCTGGATCCACGTGCAAAATTAGGACTATTCCTTTCTTTTTCCGACACTGATGTTGCCCGCTACAAAAGTTGTATAGCTGAAGCAGCCATCAAGTTTGAAAACGAAGGGCTGCTAATTAAAAGCCCGCCACATCAACCCACAACAAGTACTGATACTGAAGCAGGCCATGCAGAATCAAGTGCAACTTCGTCGGCTGAGGGCAGTGCGGTTGGCTCACAATCGCAACACTCACCATCACCATCGACTACAAAAACAATAACTGGATCATTCAGCCGAGTACAATCATTATCAGATTGGTATGTAAAGATGGGCCGTAAGCACAGTGCTGATGCACAGAAAAAACAGCACAAAAGCTTACCAGCAGCAACCCTGAACATTGAGCGGATGGTCCAGGCCTATCTGGACGACCCAACAGAGGTGTACGTTGATCAAAACCCAGTGCAGTATTGGTATAGGAAAAGGTCTGAATGGCCACAGCTCAGCAGGCTGGCAATAAGCTATCTGGCTTGCCCTGTCGCAATTGTCTCTTCCGAACGTGTTTTCAGTGCTGCTGGTTCCATTGTAACCTTGAGAAGGACCAGTCTATCTCCCAAAAACGTGGAGAGGTTAACAATGATCAAAATGAATCAGCACTTCATACCACCGAATTACACAATGCATGAATCAACAGAGGAAGATGAGGACAGCGGCTCAGGTGACGGAAGTATTGTGTCAGATGATTACCTACTACTGGACGATCCCCCAGAGTTTGAGGACGAGCTATACTTCCCTGACAATTAGGCTCGCACTTACTGTCTTCCTCCCTTTTTTCCCCCTTTGTTTGTGTCTGTTGTTCCGGTTATAAACTTGTGAATCGCAACCAATGCATTATCACCGTCTTCTAATCTTCTAATTTAAGATACAAGTTTCAGGTGTCTGCCATTTGACACTACAGTCCTCAGAATCCAGCTCCTCCGCTCGATCATACTGCATCTCCTGGTCAATTCCATTTCCCTCATGAATGATGATTGGATGATGGTAACAACAAATTCAAACTTTCCTCGTCCTTCCAAAACAAGTGGACCATGAATCTGATGACTTCTATAGCTATCCTCCTTCAGAGCCGAGAGAGACTGGCCATTAACTGAAAATAAGATGCAACAGGTAATGATTGATGCCATGCATTGTCCGCAGAAAAGCAGACTGAGTGATGTAGATTTTGTTGTGTGTGTTGCGCATGAATGAATTGATGTAATTGTGCACTGCCACTAATCAACTTTCTACAGAACACACTAGTAATTACTAATTTTCCTCTTCTGGCAAACAAGAAATGTGTACTTCTCTCCTGCATCTTGGTGATACATTGCTTTTAATTCAATACAGGAAGGGCACTCACTCAATCTGCGCAATGCAAATGACTGTGACTTAACAGCACCGTCCATCATGATGATGGCGAAAGAGACGGCCTGCAGCGTTAACGAGATGAGATGCAACAGGTAATGATTGATGCCATGCATTGGCCGCAGAATAGCAGACTGAATGATGTAGATTTTGTGGTGTGTTTCGCATGAATTGATGTAATTGTGCACTGCCACTAATCAACTTTCTACAGAACACACTAGTAATTACTAATTTTCCTCTTCTGGCAAACAAGAAATGTGTACTTCTCCTGCATCTTGGTGATACATTGCTTTTAATTCAATACAGGAAGGGGACTCACTCAATCTGCTGCGCAATGCAAATGACTGTGACTTAAACAGCACCGTCCGTCATGATGATGGCGAAAGAGACGGCCCGTTAACTTAAGATGAGAAGTAACAGGTAATAAATGATGATAATTAATGGCATGCATTGGACACCTGACTCTGAGCTATTGATCTTTGTGTTTGCGTTGTTTGTTGTGCACAAAGTGAATGATGTCAAAGTGTACTAGTGTTAATCTATCTTTCTGTACACAATAAAGAATGACTCAAGTCAGTAATATTTATATTTCTACTCTTGTTGTGTTCTAAAAATTACACTTGTACTGCAGGCCGATCTTCAGTCAGTAGAAGTATCAGAGCTGATGATGAAGTCAGGAGGATGTTTCATGAGTGGCATAAAACGGAAAAGCCTAAAGGTAAACACGTGAACCACAACCACAGCACACCCAAATGTCTGTGTAGAAGTTGAATAGAGTGTAGCGGTGGGATGACTGCAGTGCATTGATTTTACTAACTTTAACTGTAAAATGCTATGTCTGGAATGGATAATGTGCTTTGCGTTTGTCCAACTCTTTGAGAGAAAAAAAAAAAGGACTCTAAAGTGTTAACGTAGGATGTGCTAATGGTAAGCACTGTGGGCCTGATCTCTCCTGTTACTGTTGAAGGTCTATGCTGGAAACAGACTACAGTAGAGATGATGCATATGCATACATGCAACCTCGGAAAGTGTTCTTGTTGCACTACACCATCACTTGTGCATTTGTTTTCACTTTCTTTCTGAATATCCCCTTTGGTTTTCAATCTAAAATTACAGGCCGGGCCTTGTCCAAAACTTTGTAAAACATTACAATGCATATTAATTACCTTACCAATCAATCACCTTTTTATTCCAGCCGGGCAGTGGCGAGTGGTGAGGCGACACACCCAAGATTGATGGACGAGAGGAGCAAGAGGAATGCCGAGATGCAAAAAAACAGTCCACATTTTTGACCAGGATAACACAGTAACAGTATCCACTTTTCACTTCTTTTAAATAATTTGATTAATATCTTGTATACATTCTTTACAACAGTGTGTTCTTGGAGTTGTTATTATCAATCATCATTACGTTTGCTCTGTGTTTACGATTCTTCACTACCAATATTTAAAATTTCTATTTGCTATCTGTTAAAGTTTTAAGGCCGGAACAGAACAAGAAATAGAAGTGTATGTAATCCGGGTCTCATCATGCATGCATTTCCTTTTTTATACCTTAACATATGGAATGGATATGGTATGGTAGTCTTCAATGATTGTCGTTTGTTTGTCTATGTATGCATACTGTTTTTCTATGTCAAACCTTTCCCAAAATCCCCCTTCCCATCCAATCAACGGACCCTAACCCTCTTCCCCCGGGCTGTGTGACTTATTGTCGAGGTGTAACTAAATTAAATGTACACCAATACTTAATCACACACTTGCTGGGGCGGATGTGGTGAAAGCAACACTACTTCAATTTCAATGCAGAGCGATGATCTTCTTCTGCTTGCCCACCCATGAGTAGGATATTTCACAGGTTATTTTATTTAACAAAGGAACATATACCTCAGCATGAATTGCCGGCATTGATTTGATTTGTTTGTTGTCATTCCTCATATACAGCACTAACTGTTAGACTGTAGGCATAGCCAAGTCGACAAAACTATAGTTTGTAACTCTGTCTAGTAGGCTATCCTCATAATATCCAGCATTCATTTTTTTTGTCAAATATTTGAGCATATAATTGTTGCTCGGTAAATTCTGTGATGTACTTCATTCAACTACTCCTCTAACAGTCTCTCAAAGGCGATTGACTATCTCCTTTTCTTTTTTTGGAAATGCTGCTACCCTGCCAGTGTATACTACTACTATACTACCACCACCACCCCAATCATGGCATGTATGAAAAAGGAAACCATCTTCACCATGCAGCCAGTGCTGTGCCACAGTTGGACATAAACATCAAGCACCGGTAAGAGAGAAGTTTGGGGGAGGCAGAATCAATAATGGACATGTTGTCAATGATGTCAGTTTCAAACACCACTCCAAAGAATGCATAGTAGGACCAGTCAATGAGTGAGGTGTGTCGCATCTATCTGTTTGTGTCTTATACAGTCAGCAAATTATTGAAATCAAACACACGCTATGGGCGGCCATGCACCAGCAAAGAAACAGTGTGATGTAAAACAGTTACCCCACCTACAAAACATTAACAACATTGCATGTAACATAGAAAAATATATTTAATTGACCCTAACAAATAAACTAAACCCACAAAAGCTGACCCACCCCCCTCCCTAACCCCAACGACTGTCCATAGAAATAGAGAACGCCCAAACGAGTGAGGAAACAAACAGGAATTAAAAAAGGGGCAGTGACAGGGACTAACTGGTGGGGCGGGACTGGAGGAGGACACGAATCTGGTCCTCTAAATGGGCGACGCGGCGTCTAAGGCCGCGGCAGTTGCAACCACAGTGGGGAGGGGCACCGGAGATGGCACGGTGGCGGCGGGCAGCCGCCAGACGGTGGCGCCGTACCGCTGGAGGGCGGTGGCTGGGGCCCGGGGCACTGGAGGAGGCTTCAATTGCTGCTGCACTCTCCTCCTCCTCCTCGGCTAGGACCACCAGCCGCCGGTATTCCTGCTGGATTGCCTCCAGCTTCCGGTGCCGTGCCTTGGCGGCCAACTCCTTCCGGTTGATTTTCGGAGTAGCTGTGTATCAAAAAGAAAAAAACAAGACAATTGTAAAATATAGTCTTAATAAAACAGTAGGACAAGGTAATTATTTATACACATAGTGGCATGGTAGAGTAGCACTATAAAATAAAGCACAGTAGTACATAACATTTTAAATGTCGCCCGTCCTTCTTCCTTCCACCTGTCTTACACTTTTTAGTTGAACAGTGCACCAGGTGCTCTTCTCCATAAAACTTTCAAAGCGGAGTTGAAATCAGATAGATGAGGCCATTGGTTACTCAATACTCTGGCTCCTAGTCCTATACCAATTAAAGGGAATTCTAGTCTTCTAGTTCACTCTTCAAACGTCCCCAAGAACTCATACTTACTTACGACATCGGATAGCGGGCGGACTTTGTCCGCCCGCCATCCGACTGCTAAAAAGGGTGGGGGGCCCGTGGGGACAATTAATTAGGATGATGCGCCCGGCACAGTGATGCTGAAAGCAATGCTAAAATGTTGTGCTGCTTTTCCAAGCACAACATGACGGGCCTCGCACGGAGCCTGTCACGTTTTGCTTTGAAAGTCGGGGGGTACCATAGCATCGGTAGGTACCCTCCATGGGGGCCCCCAAGCATACTCTGCAATGTGTGCATGCCTTTCCGTGGCGGACGGTAATGCCGCCACGCAAAGGCATTCCAAAATGCAGATTATATGGCTGCCGGTGTGGTGAGAGAGACACCACCGCCATATTGAACCCTTTTCCGCCTAGACATGTCTGAATATTTTCTACAGGGATGGCGGGAGGTTTGCCCCTGCTGTGACGGCAGTGAATTCCAGCCAGCCCGGCGGGGGCAATACGCCCACCATCCTAATGGGGCCCTAATTCACAACTTTACAGTATACATATACATACAGTACACCTTTGCAGTGAGTGTGCTGTCAAGTTCAACAATAGTTAAAGATTATGAATCTAACTTACCACCGCCTGCCACTGGTGCTGCCACTCCCCCTCCGTTGCTATCTGCAACTGCCGCATCCTCGCCCTCTGCGTTGCCTTCGCTGGCCCCAGCAATGGTGGTCGGTAGTGCGCCTAGAAAACATTACACATTTATTAGGCAACATATACACCTCCCCCCTATTGATCAGTAGCAAGGTTGAAAAATGAGTTAATACTAACATAAATCACTAGTACAAATCAGGTAGTAGTAGAGTAGACACTAAGTTATATGATCATTGTAGCATTTGCTTGATTAGCCCTAGCCATGCACATGTGACGTTACCTTTACCTTGCAGCTTCTTAAGACACCTTTGAGCCCACATGACCTGCCTCACACTGCTACTGTCTAGTCTACGCGCTGCGTACAGGCGGTCAACAAACATTAACAAGCCACTTTTTTAGGAAGAACTGGTGTACTACTGTTACTGTTAGTCCATATTGCTTATCCATAGATGCTACACTTTTTGGCACGGCTGAGAAATGCTTGCAAGTTGCAATATACTAACGCACACCATTTCCTTTTTTCGCATTACAGACGCAAGATTCGCTTCTACGAACCAGAGCTTCTGAACGATGCACCAACTACCAGTACTAGGTTCTTCTGAGGTGAGGGGTCCCTTCACTCACATCTTAATTTATAAATGTATATAAACTAAATTGCTATGGGATGGTGGTGCTGCCTTCCACCACTTCAGTTATCATGATTTAATTCCCAACTGTATTAGTGTAACAATGTATTTTGTTTTAATGTTATTGATTTGCCGGTTGGTGCTGCTAAGATAACAGTGTACAGACCTTCTCAAATTGAAATAAAAATTTTAAACTTACATAGACTTTGTGGTATTTGGTGTGGAGTGGACTAACTTACACGATTGAGCAAATTAAAGTAAGGGTGTGCATGTGAATTGCTTCCACGACAGAGGTTGGGTGTGTTAATGTTCTGGGTTGTCTACTTGTTGGTTGTCTTGGGGGGAGGGTTCCGAGACCTAATAGGTATGACAAGACAGTACTATAGTCAAGCAGTGGAATTGTGGTGGGTGCGGAATTTCTGATTGAGGTGTGCAAGGAAGGTCCAACCTACCATCACCAACATCCTATTTTCTGGTGCAAATGTATGTGCAAGATCCCTACAACAGTTGTATGTCCTATAGGGTATCATATCAAAATATTAAGAAATCTGGTAGGGCTGTTGCTGTGAATTTTCAAAGCCTAAACATCAACAAGAGTAAAAAGTAGTACAAGACAACGACCCAACGGATTGTACGAGCTACTGGTGAATATGAGTTTTATATTACAACCTTTCACAAAGAGTGGCACTGGGCAAGACTAGCTACTACAGTACAGACAGACAGACTGATAGTATGTAGTAGTACTCAGTCATCATCATAGCGGAGGCAGGGATAAGCTTTTTGAAACCGTACAGATCGAAGGATAATTGGTGGTAAAAAATAGCATTTGGAAACACACTATAGTTCGGGAGAAATGGGGCAGTAAAAGTTATGGAATAAGAAATATTATTAAAAACAAGAAGACTTACTGGGGCCAGCAGAGGAGCCCTCAGCGGTGTCCTCCTCGTGGTGTTCCTGTCCCGCCGACTGCCCAGTCCCTGCCCGTCTGCCCCTGGGTGCTGATGAACAGGAAAGATATAAGAAAGACAAACATTGATGGATGGTGTCAACTTAAGCAAATACAATTTTTTTCAACAACGGTCAAAAAACACTTATGTAAACAATTGCAATAACTACATTGACCGATCTCATCTGGTCAACATGTAATATCGGGGGATTCGCAGTTCGACTACTTAAGTTACTATTTATCAACAGTAATCCATTCTTCCATTCTGATTCCAGAAAACTAAGTTACAAGTAAGCCTAAGTATTAGTACAACCTACCACCCAACCTAGCCCACCTATTCCAGGCATGCCAATTGTACATTAAGTATGCATTTCGACTGTATTCCTCAACAATGTGTATGATCCAATCATGGAGGACACATTAACATGACTACATTTTTTGTATATACACAATTTTGGTTTGATTGATGCTCATCTGCTACTGCTAAGTAACTGCAAAGCCTACCTCCACTCATTGAACAAACTAGAAAGGTTCTAAAGACTGGCGTACTAGCAGCACGTCACGTAACTGAGTGAGGGGGCATCACGCATACCACTAACCAATTAGAAGCTCATACAAAGTACCTAAACCTATGTATCAATCCGCACCTATCTATTAGTGACAGGACAAAGTAAGGAGTGGACATGAGTCACTGTAGCATTACGTAACTTAATTTCTCTAAAATAAACTCGTAAAGAATCACGCTAAGCAAGCGCAAACGCAAAGCTGCAAACAAGTAAGATTAGTAGTAGCGCAGAAGAGCACCTGTGTCATAATCACAGAAGACTTTTAAACATTATTAACCTGGAATGTATTGCAAGCAGCAACATTCTATCTGGTTGGAAGGAAAAAAAGATATTCGCAATATATAACATAGAGCAGAAGAACAGACACAAAGTTGTAATAATTAAATAGGTACTCACCAAGCCCCGGGACCTCCACTCCTAGCAGGTCCAGCAGGTCCTGCTCACGGTCCAGGATGTCGGACCACCGGTGCGTCAGCTGTGCCTGGGTGCGCCGGACCCCAGAGATGCGAGACACTGCCCGGCGCACCTTCCCCCACCGCTGCCGACGCTCCCGGAGGCCGTACCCGGACCCAGGCCTGCCACCTGCTGCCAGGGTTGAGGGGAGGTGGCGCTGCACAAAGAAAATTAGTGCAGCCAACTCCGCCTCCCCAAATAAGGCCCGTGCATGCACCCCTTGTGGGCGCCGCCTTCCGCAAGGAAGGCGGTCGCGGCTCTGGCTGCGCCGGCGAACAGCCCTGCCCTTGGACATGGTTCTGGGGACGGGGCGGGAAAGAAAAGGTAAAATAAATAAAGGAGTAAAGGAAATAAATAGCAGGCAATACAAAGAGAAAAAGTAGCTAAAAAACAAAAAAAAAGGTACACAAAAACCAAAAATATAGAGGCAGGAAAATAGTTAGAGAAATAATAAGTAATAAAGATCCGAAAAAAGTGGCTATAAACAAAGGATTGAAAAGATTTAGGGAGGATTGAAAATCAGGCCCCAGAACCATGCAATAGAGTGGAAAACAAGATGGCCGCGCCCGTTGCGACCACGTGCGCAAGTTCGCGCGATATTTTCTCCCTGAGCAAGCAAAAAGCAACGCGATCAAGTAAAAGCGATCGCGAACAGGAAATATCGACCGCGAACATGCATTGCGCGACCCGGAACAGGAAGTAAACAACGCCAGAGGGCGGGACAAGTGAAAACAAGATGGCCGCGCCCATGAGCGACCGCATGGGTAAGTTGGCGACCCGCGAACACGCAAAAAATACCGCGAACAGGCGGCAAAAAACTTCCGCATCTTCGCGATATTTCCGGCATGTTTGCGGAGATTTTCTGCAATCTCGCGATAATTTGCGGAGGTTAATTCCGCAAATTCCGCCCACCCCTAGTCAGCTGATGTTAAGAACCTTCCTCTGTCGGATTAAACGATCCAAGTAGTTGGTGTAACCAACAGACAGATTAAAACTTATATTACAGAGCCAGTGAAAGTTAGTATTGGGAAATTTTCCGAAATGCACCGCTTTGTTGTGTGCGATACCAGTCCTGTGAATTTATTAGGTAGGGATTTGCTGTGTAAGACGAATTGCACTATATTCTGTACCCCTGATGGGATAGCCTTTGAGACCCCAGATGAAGATGTATTGTATAAAATGACAATGGCAACCAGGGAAAATGAGGTTACTGAAACCTATGCTGTATTTAACCCTGATGAATTACCTAAAGAACTGAAACAGTCTGTAAAAGCAGAAGTTTGGGATTTCACAGGAGAAGATGTGGGATTAATGAGAAATGTAGATCCAGTAAAAATAACAGTGAAGGAAGGAGTAAGCTATCCAAATGTCCCTCAATATAAATTGACACCTGAAATAATTGATGGAGTTACTCCTGTGATTGAGAAAATGATAAAACAAGGCATTCTGAGAGAAATAATGTAGTCCATGTAATTCACCAATTATGGGACTGAAAAAGCCTAATGGGAAGTTCAGGATAGTACAAGATCTGAGAAAGATAAACAAAATTGTTGTGTCTTTCGGTCCTATTGTACCAAATCCATCTGTGATTTTGTATCAGATTCCCCATGATGCAGAATGGTATACTGCGATTGATTTATGCCATGCTTTCTTTTCCATCCCATTGCACCATGACAGCCAGCAAATATTTGCGTTTCGTTTTGGCGAACGTATCTTGGCTTGGTTCCGAATTCCACAGGGGTATACAGAAAGCCCCTCAATATTTAATCAGCCATTAAAGAAGTGTTTGGAAAGTCTAGAAATGCCCGAAAATTCAGTGTTAGTTCAATACATCGACAACCTTCTTGTGGCGTCGAAAACCCGTGAAGCTTGTGAGATAGACACTATAGCCTTGCTGAATCATCTGGCAGATGGAGGACTTAAACCATCAAAATTACAATTTTGCAAGAAAGAAGTACAATATTTAGGCCACAATATTGAAAAAGGACTGAGATAGATAACAATAGACAGAATAAGGATCATAAAAGGAATGAGAGCACCCATGACCCAAAGAGAAGTGAGAATGTTTCTTGGAATGGTTGGATACTGTCGTCAGTGGATCAGCAATTTTTCGTTGATTGCAAAACCTTTGGTACGTCTGACAAGAAGTGATGTGAGAGATCCCATTGATTTGAACAAAGAAGAACTGGCAGCTTTTAAACGATTGAGAGATGGGTTGTGTGAAGCACCTGCATTAGGTATGCCTGACTATGAGAAAGAGTTTGAGTTGTATTGCAGTGAGAGGAATGGATGTGCACTCTCTGTTCTAATACAGAAGCATGGAAAACTGAGGAGACCAATTGCATATTTTTCATCAATGCTGGACCCAGTGGCTGTAGCCCTACCTGGGTGTTTGAAAGCAGTGGCTGCTACCTGCCGGAGTTTGGAACAGAGTGAAGGAATTGTAATGGGATATCCTGTGAAGGTCTTTGTACCTCATGATGTGGCAATCCTTTTAACAAGGAGTCGCACTCAGTATATGACACATAGTCGGCTGACTAAGTATGAGAAAGTCATATTAGGTGCAACGAATGTAAGTCTTGTGTGATGTTTGAATGTGAATCCTTCAACATTGCTGCCTGATGCTGAGAATGTAGAAGTCAGAGATGAAGCAGATCACGACTGTCTGGATGTACTCGATTTCTGTACAAAACCACGACCTGACATAAAAGATGTACCTTTACCAGAAAGTGATTTCGTCATGTTTGTGGACGGGTCTTGTTTGAGAACAGATGATGGAGTGTTGAGTGCAGCATATGCGGTATGCACAGTTGCAGCAGTGATGGAAGCATCCTACCTGAAAGGAGTAAAATCTGCCCAAGTAGCTGAACTTATTGCTTTGACTAGAGCATGCAAGATTGGGAAAAGTGTGAGAGTGACTGTGATAACTGACAGCCAGTATGGCTTCGGAGTCGTACACGACTTCGGTCAAATATGGCTGCAGAGAGGATTTTTTACATCAAGTGAAACTCCCATTAAGAATGCTGAAGTGGTTGGGAAATTGCTTGAGGCGATACAGCTGCCTAGGCAATTGGCTGTTGTGAAGTGTGCTGCCCATAGTCAAAGTGGTGATTACATCGCCACTGTCGATAAATATGCCAACAACATGGCTCAATACTGTGCACGTAATCCTGAATTCCATTAACAGGGCCAAGTAGAAAGAGGTGATTTCTTGTTCTTTGATGTTTACTAACATTGTGGGTACCGGGGAAGAAGTGAGACAATTACAGGAAGAAGCAGGAGATGAGGAAATGAAGCAGTGGGTAAAAGCAGGATGTGCACCAAGAGAGAAGGATCATGTGTGGGTCTTTCGGGATAGAATACCAGTTATGCCTGATAGCATGATGTCTGCCATGGCACGGATGTATCATGGTCAGGGACACATAGGAAGAGATGCCATGATCAGGTCATTTAAGCAGACCTGGTACATTTCAAAATTCAGACTTGTAGCAGAAAGTCTTTGTCAGAGATGCCTAATATGTCAGCAATACAATCCTGGAAGAAAGACAGTAGTGAGCCTAGGAACAATAGGTCAAGAAGGAGGGCCTTTTACCAGAATGCAAGTGGATTTCATTGAGATGCCTCCCTGTAACAGGTTGAGGTATGTTCTAGTTATGGTCTGCCTGTTTTCTAGATGGGTAGAGGCATTCCCAACAAGAAGAAATGATGGAATGACAGTGGCAAAATTACTTTTGAGGGAATTGATCCCTAGATTCGGATTCCCAGTAACAATTGAATCAGACCAAGGAGGACATTTCCATAATGAGATCATAAAATTCATTTGTGAAACACTGAATGTACAACAAAAACTTTATTGTGCCTACCGCCCAGAAGCTTCTGGTGTGGTGGAACAGATGAATGGTACTATCAAAAACAGGATAGGGAAAATGTTTTTAGCCACAGGTATGAAATGGCCTGATGTCTTGCCTCTGGTATTCATGACTATTAGATCAATTCCAGACAGAACTACAGGGTTGAGCCCCCATGAAATTATCATGGGATGGGCAATGCGACATGTTTTCATACCAGTCAACAAGCTGATGACTATAACTGATGACATGGTGTTGGAATACTCTAAAAGTCTGGCTGACACAGTTCATTCTGAGTTTCATCAGGTTGGAGTGGATGCCACCACCCTTGAAAAGAAGCAAGCCCATGATCTGAGCCCAGGGGACTGGGTGAGAATAAAAGTAGTACAAAAGGGGGTGGCGATGACGGAGCATCAGAACCAATCAAACACTCACACCCAGTCAACAGATCTGGGTTTGATCCATCACCGTTCTTTAGCCCACTCTGCCACCCCAGTTCAGACATGGCCATATGCAAATCAGTCTGACCCTGTGCCTCATGGGAACAGTCCAGCCTGAACTGCCAAGCCATGTCTTCCCTGGACCGGAAACAAGCTTCCTAGGACTGGTTTCTGGCATTTCAGCCGTCTTCAGCCAGGCTTGCTTGAATCCAGTGGCAAAGTGAGCAAGGGACTCACGTCTGAGCATACCCTGCCAACTTATGGCGAACAAATGGCCATGTCTGAACGGGGGTGGCAGAGTGGGCTAAAGAACGGTGATGGATCAAACCCGGATCTGTTGACTGGGTGTGAGTGTTTGATTGGTTCTGATGCTCCGTCCATCACCACCCCCTTTTGTACCGCTTTGTTTGCCATAAGTTGGCAGGGTATGCTCAGACGTGAGTCCCTTGCTCGCTTTGCCACTGGATTCAAGCAAGCCTGGCTGAAGACGGCTGAAATGCCAGGAACCGGTCCTAGGAAGCTTGTTTCTGGTCCAGGGAAGGCATGGCTTGGCAGTTCGGGCTGGACTGTTCCCATGAGGCACAGGGTCAGACTGATTTGCATATGGCCATGTCTGAACTGGGGTGGCAGAGTGGGCTAAAGAACGGTGATGGATCAAACCCAGATCTGTTGACTGGGTGTGAGTGTTTGATTGGTTCTGATGCTCCGTCCATCACCACACCCTTTTGTACCGCTTTGTTCGCCATAAGTTGGCAGGGTATGCTCAGACGTGAGTCCCTTGCTCACTTTGCCACTGGATTCAAGCAAGCCTGGCTGAAGACGGCTGAAATGCCAGAAACCGGTCCTAGGAAGCTTGTTTCTGGTCCAGGGAAGGCATGGCTTGGCAGTTCGGGCTGGACTGTTCCCATGAGGCACAGGGTCAGACTGATTTGCACATGGCCATGTCTGAACTGGGGTGGCAGAATGGGCTAAAGAACGGTGATGGATCAAACCCAGATCTGTTGACTGGGTGTGAGGGTTTGATTGGTTCTGATGCTCCGTCCATCACCACCCCCTTTTGTACCGCTGAGAATAAAAGTACACAGAAGAAGAAACAGTTTGGTACCAAGGTGGGGAAAACCACGGCATGTTATCTTATCCACAACAAAAGCTGTGAAGTGTACTGGACTGAAAAACTGGATACATGCAAGTCATACATTGAGAATTCCAAATCCAGTGGATAGCACAGAAAAGGCGTATTTTGATGAATCAGAATCCAATACTGAATCGGATGATGTAGAGCCAAAAACAAAAGAAAACCCTGAAAGGGGGGAATCAGAACCAAGTCTAACATTCGTCACTAGAAGTATTTCCTTGAGAAGAAGGTTACAGATTTCTGATACCAACTCAGATTCAGAGACTGAACAAGGAACTCAATGTTCTAGAAAAAGACAAGGAAAAGACAAAGGAAGAGACAGTGAAGAGAAAATAAAAGAAATTACTGAAAGAGAAGTTCCAGATAAAAAAATTGAGAGAAATTCCTCCTGAAATAACACATTTAGATGGATAGGTGCCAGATACAGAGAGAGAGGGAAATATTTATGCGGAAGACCCCCGAGGAGGTGTAGGGAACTCCAACATCCAGTCAGAAGTAGGGACAAGTAGTCAGCAGGAAGATTGCGTGCCGGAGATACGAGGAGGGACAGAAGTAGGGAGAACAAAAGAAGTGGTGGAAAAAGTAGCTGTTGAGAATAAAAAGCAAGTTGAAACAGAGTCAGAGGAAAGCGAAGATGAAGTACCTCAAGCTTGAGTTCTAAGAAAGAGAGAAAGAATGATAAAGGAAGTAAATTGAAAAGAGCAGCAAAAGACAACGTTTGGCCAAATAAAATAAAAAGACTGAGATATCGATTGACACGAGTAAATTCACCAAGGGCTGAACAGGTGAATGAAGTGACGAGTCAGGAGAAATTAAAAGACGAAGAAACCATTGTAATTAAAGAAAGCAAAAGAATAAGAAAACCCAATCTGAAGTATAAGTCACCAGAATGGACGTATGTGGCCCTGCCTGAAGTGAAAGAAGAGGCGGATAGCCAAGGAAATCCAGAGGTGATTGTACCAGAAGTGGTTGAGGAGGACGAAGAATCGGAAATCCTGAGAGTTATCTTGTCCGATATTGGAGAAGAAGCGGATGTTCAGGATATTCTGTATTCAGATCACGAAGGAAAGGTGAAAGAGGATGAGATGCCAAACTGAATGAGACAAGAAAGCTGCTAATGGAAAGACAATAAAATACGGAAAAAGACAAAAACTGGTAGAACCAAGTAGGTGCTTAGAGCCTTGGGTTAGATAAACTAGTTGTGACGTAGAAGAGGCTAAGTCAAAAGCCACTGTCCATTTTAACAAAAATGGCAAACACAGATAGTAGAAAAGGTAGCTGTTTATTTTTGCGAAGATGGTGTAAAATGTGTTGTTGTTGTACAGGTTTACTAATGCTTCTGTGGAGCATACTTGCTCTCCTGATCTCATTTAAGGTTACTATAGATACAATAGAAGGATATAGTGAAAACAAAACTAATATAGAAAAGATTCAAAAGGTAGTTCCGACTAGAATAGATAAAAACTATTTTTATATAAAGACAGGTCTATAACCGATTTTTCTAATAATGTGTTTTAGAAATTGTTGTATGACTATGAAAACACAATGGACGTGAGGGACTGCTACGTTTGTATGCAGTTACCTGCCTCTGTTTCGGAGGGAGTGACTTATCACCACCTTCGAGTAACTTATGGAATAACATGTAGTGTGATAGCTAGTTTATTTTACCAAACGGGGAAATTAGAGTATTATTTTTCAGATGTAGATAACATTCACAAGTACCATCAAATAACAAGCTAAACAAGGTAAAACCTGCAAAGGTATTAGGTGAATTTTTGTTAGAGACTATAGAACTAACATTAGAATATATATTTTAAAACAATTTGACTTGCAGTTTAAAGAAAGAGGAAAAGTCATTTTTAGATATGGTTGAAGAAAGGAGACTGTAAATGCAAAGAAAGTCATCTCAAGGAATGGTGGAGAAGACAGTCTGGGATGTAGAAATGGAAAAACACTTGAAAGGTGAAACTAGTCCGACTATGGCTTTAGATTGGCCTCAGAAAGGGAAATTGTGTATTAGAAGGAATCAAACTGCATATGATAATTATTTTGTAGGTAATAGTGAGTGCCATGATACATACCGAATCATGGGTGGATGGGGATATGTAAAAGATCCTGTTTTTCCTGGATTATATTTCATTTGCGGAAACAGGGCATATTATCGTTTCCCAGACCATTGGTATGGCACATGCTATGTAGGCCTGGTTTTCCCGAAGATTTTTCATATGGATAGAGGAGACGATGGTGTACATAATTTAGGTAGTTATTTAGCACGTAGTAACAGAGAATCTTGGTCAGAAATTGTGGGTGACATCTTTGGAACATTGATACCAGCAGTGGGAATATCTCTGAATGCAAACAAAATTAGAAGACTTATAACAGTAGTGGATCGCTTGTCAACAATCACCGCTGGAGGATTTTTATTGGTGAATACTGAAATGGTTGCCATGTGTGCCATGGTAATACAAAATCGACTTGCCCTTGATATATTATTGGCAAAAGAGGGTGGAGTCTGTGGAATGCTGAAAGTTCAAACATTGTTGTACTTACATTCCAGACGAAAGTAAAGATTGGTTTTTGGAAAAGATTGGAAAGGAAATATTAGCTATTAAAGATTTCTTAGTAAACTTAGTTAGTACCTTTTTAGGTAAAATCTTATTTCCATTAACCTGTGTGATGTTCAAAGTATTAATAATAAGATTAGGGTGTATCTGTCGTAAAGGGAGTAAAAGTCAGAAAAAGTTAAAAATAGAAAATTTAAGGAGAAAAAATAAGGAACAAGAGAGAGAATTAGAAGAAATAGAATTAGAGGAAGTTAAGGAGAGTATGCATAAGTCAGCGAAAAGAGAAGAGACAGGGGAAACTGAATTATGAATAAAAATAGGAAATCACTTTGAAACTCCATAAAAGTAATACAAAATTTTGATGGTGTGGTGATATAATCACTAAAGGGGGGATTGATGGAGCGGGTAGTACAAAATGTTGTATACCCCCCTATTTCTGCATGTTCATACTAATTAGAATAATCTATTATTTGTAATAATATTAATCTGTTTGAGTGGTACTTAACCAACCTTACTAATGTATGAATTACACGTGGGATTTGCATTTTGCATGGCTAAAATAATTTGTAAACTAATATACTTACGCATACTAATACTCGAAAAATTGAATATTGCATGATGTATGTTGCTTTTGTGACGTAATTGTAAGTTGAACCAGATGACATCATTGGGTGAATTTAAACGCTTTAAATGTCGCCATTATGCTAGATAATTATATACACATAGGGGAATTAGTGAGGGTTAAACATTTTATTCGTTATTTCCATGTTTTAATTACTTTTTGTGTTTGTTTCGCTTAAGTTGACCGATTGGGCCTTTCTACAAAATGGCCGACCAACGTACACGACGAGACGGCTACCATTCCACGAGGTTTCAGACCAAGTGCGCATGTCACAGGCTCCTGAACAAGTGGTCTCAAGATGACCTACACAGCCTTTACCCGAACAGGGTCACGGCTGGACTTTTGCCAAGAGCTTTAACAATGGACAATTTTGACAACCGGATGGATCATATCCGACGGTGTGACATCATAGACTTTGGGAAACCGAAACGGACCATCTTAACCAACCAATCAGAAGTGCCAAAAACTGACTTTCGTTACATTTTGTCATTAATTTCATTATAAAAAGATGGTAGAAAAGTGAGTCGGTAGCGGTAGCGGACCTTTTCCTTTTGCCTGATGTTATGCTGACGGAGAGGACGGTGACACTGCAGGACAGCTGTTTCCCGGAATCTTTAACAGACTAAATTGCTGCCCAATTTCCTTAAGAACTGAGGACTCTCGAACTGATGGGCATTGATTGATGCGTACACGCGTATGGTCCAAACCCAATCTTTGGGACTGTAGCGTGCTGCATGACGACTTGATTGACTTAGAGGATGACTAATAGCCAGATTAGGTAAATATGGTGTTCTGCGGTTTGAATAATGATTTACTAAATTCTTACATTAATTAGATGAACAATATTATTGATTAACAAGTAAATGTGTTGGGTTATTTATTGAGAAGGAATAGATAAAGATTTGAATATAAATGAAAGAGGATTAAAATCATTTCTCCAAACACAACTAATTGATCCATCGGCTAAGTGGAAGGAATATCTTGAGGTCCAGGTTTTTAGATGTGCTGTATTAAGGATATTTTAGTGTATGTTTATGTAAATACATTTCCTTTAGGTTATAAGGTATTTCTTTTTCATCTCTCCCGTAAGAGCAGACCAATGAAGTGTGAGTGTTGGTGTTATGGGCCCCACCAATGAATGCATTGAGTGAATGCGTTAGTGTGATATTTGGTCTGTGACGAAGGGAGGATTTGAAATTCCACGCAGCAACATTCGCAGGTGCTGGGAGATGTGGCAGTGTCTTGGCAGGTTGAGGACCAGTCTTACGGCAGCGTTTTGGATGTTCTGTAGCTTGCGGGTGAGGGTTTTGTTTATTTCGGCATAGAGTGCATTGCCGTAGTCGAGCCTGCTGGTGATCAGGGCGTGAGTGACGGTCTTTCTGTGTTCAAGGGGGATCCATTTGAAGGTCTTACATAGGAGGCGGAGGGTGTGGAAGCAGGAGGACGAGACGGAGTTGATTTGGCGGACCATTTTAGCTCTGAGTCCAGAATGAATCCCAGGTTGTTTGCGTGGTCCGTGGGGGTAGACAGGCTTCCGAGGGCGGGGGTGAACCAGGTGTCATTTCAGGCCTCTGGGTTAGGGCCCATGGTGAGTACTTCCGTTTTGTTTGTGTTTAGTTGTAGGCAGCTGTTTTTCATCTATTTGGTGACGGCTTCCATGCCTTCTCGAAAGTTGTTTCTGGTGGTGTTGGGTTCGTTGGATAGGGAGAGGATGAGTTTGGTGTCATCTGCGTGTGACACAATGTTGAGTACCTAGGTTCTGACGATGTGGGCGAGTGGAGCCATGTAGATGTTGAAGAGCGTAGGGCTGAGGGAGGTGGTAGGTGATGAAAACTGTGATGAGTTCCATACATTACCATCCCACTCCTCTGGATTCCAATCTAAATCAGCCTTAGCCATAGAGAAATGCATCTTACTCTTGTTAACCCTTCCTCTCTGCTGTTTCCACTTATATTGTGTTTCTCACTCTGTTGTCCTTTCAGCCACAAGCTGATATTTTTCCAAATTATCTTGCAACAATTTATTCTGACACAACAGTATTACAGAAGTATTCTTGGGTTCCACTCACATTTTTTTCGGCGCTTCGCACTCCTTTTCTAATTGGACAAACTTTCCATTCATTTTCCTATAAGCATTTAAGAGGATCCATCCTCTTCGACTCAATGTCTCTTTCCCTTTTCAATTGGCACTTTTTGCATGCAAATTAATACATCTTCTGGCTACGCATCATACATACATGCCCTCCAATTCTCACTCAAAGCACACAATGCAGCCACTCTTGCGCCAGCTGACTGTATGGAACTAATTCCCATCCTGGTATTTCATTTGGTATTTGGGAACCTGCTTTATCCTTTTTACATTTTTCTGACAAACATTCAGCCGTTTTCACTTTGTATCCTGCCACAATGTCTTACATTTCTTGTGAACCCATGGCCAAGACTTCAAAATACCAGGGCAAAATTGAACACTCTTCAAAATAGTACTCTACACACTTTAGAATACCAAAATACAATGTGAACAGAGCTCAACACTCATTTGCCAAGTAAAGGGGAATGATTATTTCAGCAAAGTTCCATATATCAAATGGCAATAATACACAAGAATACATGTATAGAAAACTAACTGTATGTACAAAAGAATAAGTGATTAGAACTTAAAATAATTCACTGCTTGTCTGTTTAGCATCATCCTTGTCAGCACAACTGAGGAACCCATTGACAGTCTCAGGCTGGAGATCTCAGCTGGGTACAAATTCCATAGGCAAAGTGTCAGACCTCTGGAGAGTTCCTGCAAATGTCTTTATACTCTTACTAACACAGAGAGAGATTTCTAAAAGCCCCCACCTCCCTTCATCTGTGCTGTAGGTGCTGGCTACACTCTCTATGTCGAGGTCACTAAATGGAGCTGGCCAGGCTCTGATAAGAGCTGATGCAAAATTGTTCACATTCTTATCCTTGGACATCCCACACTGTCTGTTCTAGTAGCGTATCTCTCTTCCTTGGTGAAGTGAGAAACATAAACGATCTGTGCACACAAGTAACCTGGGCCTGCCTGCATTCGTAGCTGAAAGACATGGTCAGACAGACACAAGATGAAACCATGTTCTCAAATTGTAGTTAGAGTAAAATGAAGTCAATGGTCAATACATGACCTTAAAATGTATAATTGCCTGTAGCATTACACTATCCTAGGTTATTGTTATCAGTAATAATTTCAAACAACAAGAGAGAGAGGGTCAAGCCACACTCTTAGTCCCCCTATAATAATCAGAAGAAAACAACAGAAGAGTGTGAAAATAATAGGACTAGTGATTCCTAATAACAAAACTGTTGTGACACTGCAAATCAATCTGAAGTTACTCGTGAACCCTCACCCACCAACATAGTTGGTGACATGCTTCATCATGGGGTTCTCCTGGGGGTACCTTATGTACCTCCAGTGTGCTGCGACGCTATGTTACGGCGGAGCAACAAAATCAGACTAAAAAGATAGTGATTATCAGTGAGAAAAGGTGAAAAAGTTTTTTTTAAAATGTCAAGATTCATCCACCAATATATTTAATTAAGATGAAGCTTAGACGTTAAAAACAGTGACGGATGTATAATCCTGACTATTAGTGGGTCAGATACATCCAATGGCGGTCATATTGGTCGACATGTTTCAGCTTCTTGTGTATGATTTACAAAGCTTTCATCAGGACCTAACCAGAACAAAAAATACACCAGGGCGGTATAAGCTTACTAAAGCCTACCCTGACCTCAGGTGTTGGAAACCGATACACTCACGGTTCTCGTTATGTGCCTTCCGCAATTCCGAAAGGATACCTGTAAGGAAATAGTGACACAAAATGTAACACATCAGCAAGTGACTATCATCTGTGTATTACTGTGTGCCAAAAACAAATTGATGCAATGTCTGGCGTGGAACAAGAAGATCCATTGAATTTCGTTATTCCCACAGGCTGTACTCTAACATCGTGTGTGACTGAGACAATCATAAATGCTAATTACATTTTAAATTACAAATTCCAACCTCAATTTAGGGAACTCCTCAGTTGGACACTTTGACCAACGAGTTAGCGGGAAAATCCCCAACCAGTTTGATTACGATAAAAAGGCACTCATGACCAAACGAAAATAAGGCACTCACATGTGTAAAAAAGGTGCTGTGCTCCTTAGGCAAAAGGTGGGCGGCGGGACTACAGGACAACTGTCGGGAATGCAAACGGAAAGAATGTAATTAACCCGAAAGCCCCTTAGTTAATCCACCAAGTCAGCTTTAAACAAAGAGCCATACGATAGAAAAAGAAAAGGAAAGAGAACCGTCTATGGTACTCACATCTTCCAAGTCCACTGCCTGGCTCGTAAACCTACACGAAACCACCTAGCCTGGAGTCAGCGACAATGTGATCATCACGATTAAAATAGGAGAAAACTCCATATTGACCGGATATCCGGTTCCGGCAGAAAGTAAAGAAACACAAACAACGGACTGCTGGGAAGACTAGAACGTTGAGTGTTACTTTCGTGATTAAAATGTTTAAAACTTTAAGCGTCGATAGGAAACAGAAAGACAAACCACATCACAGACTCGGGACGGTCAATAAGATGATTTTGATAAGTAGTCCGTGTTGTAAATGACATCCGAGTATATTGTTAGCATCAGGCATAATAGTGTAAAGTGTATCACCACCATGCTAAAACCACGAGTAAACTCATAATAACAGGGATCAAGAACAACACACATGTAGGCAGTCCTGATCAACATCATGGAGGTTGAAAGGAGCATAAAAGTTATGATCAATAATTAGCCTAAGAAATGAATTGGCCTATGTGATAGTTTAGGACGATTCATTTGCGTCTCAAAACCGTGCCCCACGGGATATTATCATTAAGACCTGTCACATGTGTAGAAAGACGGTAAATCCAGTGCTGCTCCTTTTCGAACAGGATCGCTGGATTCGCCTGTTCAATAATGGTCCAATGCAGATCATCCACTGTGTGGTTAAAGCGTAGAAAGTGTTCAGTGAGTTTCGTAGTGCTTTTCTTACATCGGATGTTACTCCGATGTTCACCAATCCGTAACTTCACCTTACGCGTAGTCATCCCCACATATCTCAGGTCGCAAGGACATGTAATTAAATACACTACATCGGCAGTATTACAATTGGTGTGACTCCTTTGCGTCCAGATTTTCCCTGCTTCAAGGGTCAGGGTTTTGGTTGTGGAGGTAAGATAGCAAATGCTACACGACCCACAAGGGAAATGGCCAAGAACAGGTGGTAGACCCCATGCACTGAGGATAGATCTATCAGTGGGCGTATTGGAATTCAATGGTCTAGTGTGAACAAGGGAGTCCTTTAAACTGGTGGCCTTTTTATTCGCGAATAAAGGTTTATCCCATTTGATGTTGTTGCTCTCCAAAATACGCCAGTGTTTCTTGATGGATTTGGAGATGGCATTGGAGGCGACATTATAAGTTGTCACACAAGTGAGTGGAATGTCTTTAGGTGGTTTAGGATAGTCACGTAGTAAATTTTCACGTGGTTGATTTCTGGCCCTCTTACAACTAGCTGCCAAGATCTTATCAGGGTACCCTCTTTGACGCAGTTTCTCTGTAAGTTCCTTAGACTGCATACGGAAATCAGACAGATTACTGCAGTTACGTCTGATCCGTAAAAATTGTCCGTACGGTAGATTTTCCCGTAACGGTCGTGGGTGAAAGCTTGAAAATGTAAGGAGGTTGTTTTTGACTGTAGGTTTGTGATATGTTCTGGTCAGTAGCGCCCCACTGACCTTGGACACAATCACATCCAGAAATATCATCTCATTGCTATCAAATGTGTAAGTGAATAGCAAATTGGGGTCACGTGTATTAATCCACGCAAAAAAAGTCACGTAGGATGTTCTCAGGGCCCTGCCAAATGATAAAAATGTCGTCTATATATCTCTTCCAAAAGGAGAGATAAGAAGAGAATGGATTGGCAGGGTCCAGGATATGTTTACGTTCAAAGTCGTAAACATATAGTCCCACCACACTAGGCGCAAATGTGCTGCCCATAGAAGTCCCCGTACACTGGAGGTACAATGTACCTTGATACTCAAAAAAATTCCTTTTAAGGGCTAAAGTGGCACAATCAATCACAAAGCTTTTAGGTGTTTGAAAAGTCCAGTTGATGGAGTCTAAAGATTCCCCAATGACCTTGATGGTATCGTCCTGGGGAATGCTGGTGTAAAGACTCTCAATATCTAATGATACAAGAATAGTGTTGTCATTGTCAAATGTCAGATCCTGAAGGGATGCCAAAAAACTTTTTGTATCCCTCAGGTAGGTGACAGTGATCTGGATTATTGGTTTTAAAAAATAATCACAGTAAATAGAAAGAGGCTCTAAAAGAGAGCCAATGCCCGATACTATAGGGCGACCTGGTGGAGGTGATATGTTCTTATGGGTCTTCGGGAGGGTGTAAAAGTAAGGCACTATCCCCTTACCCTTCGACAGAAAATCTGCTTCGTGCTTGCTAATATAACCACTACATTCAGCATGTTCCACAAGATTACAAATGGTGGCCCTCAAAGAGGAAGAAGGATCTGTGGTTAGTGGAATGTAATTCTTAGGATTGCCAAGCAGACGTTTACATTCAAGATCATAGTCACTACTGTTCTGAATTACAATCCCACCACCCTTATCTGCTGGTTTAATCACGATAAGGGCATTGGATCGAAGTGATTGGAGTGCCTGAAAATCAACGGAACTCATGTTTTTGAAGGTCCCTTGGTCCTGAAAAGATTCCACATCATTAAAAACTGCTTGTTCGAACGCAGTTATCTCAGCTGGTATTGTATGTGGTGGAGGTATGAAGGTTGATTTCAAACGTAGCCCAGTATCACTGGGATGATCTGCAAGGACTTCAGATTGATTTCTTTCAAAAAAGAACTTGAGTTTAAGTTTTCTAAAAAAACTCAGATAGTTCACAGTGCAACTTGAATCGGCCAAAACGTGCAGTAGGGACAAACCCTAAACCCCTCTCAAGGACATCACTCTCACTCTGAGTGAGGACCACTGAGGATAAGTTGGTAACTAAACTTGTAGGTTGTTGGCTGCACCTTTGCTGCGTGTATTGTTCCCCATATTCTCCTCTTGTTCCCAATGAACCTGGTTGCGCCCTCTTCTTCTCCCTCGCCCGCGTCTGCCTCTGTCCAAAAAAGGAGGACGAAATGAGGGTTGAGGGAAAGGAGGGAGCGGGACAAAGCCCGGATTCCAGCCCATCATTGGGAATTGGGCTTGTTGGAAATGGTTGTGATAACCCAAATTACCTTGATTAGAGGAAGGTTGTTGCCACAAAGGTTGATATTGGTGAGGTCTATTTCTACCTCTGCCCCGCTGTCTGGACTTGGTACTGTCAGTACTTGACCCACTTGAGAATGAGTCATTATCATCCGTGGTCTCAGTTTGGTCATTAGTAGGTACCGGCACTGTATAGTCTGGACTGGCATATGGATAGATTTTAACATAAGAGAAACGTTTCAGATCCTTCTGAAACTTCTGAGCTTTGGACTGTGCTAATGTGTCTTTATATTCATTAATCTCTTTGTTAAGCTCATCCAATTTCTTTTTATAGCCAGTCAAGGTGGTGCGAAAATGTGTTTCAGTTAACTGAATTTCAACCATAAGGGCCTCAGAAAGACGTAGCGCTGTTTTGATGATAAGGACGAGCCAATCGCGCGTGCAGTGCCACGCGATTTGGGCCCAATCCCTCCTAAAGACAGGATCTTGCAAAAAGATCCGAGGAGCATTTGTGACCAATAAGCCTTTAGGAGCCACATTATTACATAAATACTCAGTGAGTATGGTTCCATGTAGGATTGTGCGAATGCGACTACGTTTTTGTTCAGTTAATTTGTCCCATTCATTAGTCTGTGATAGTAGCATTACACTATCCTAGGTTATTGTTATCAGTAGTCTAATTCCCTTAAACCACCAGATGCTAAATGACAAGACATTGGTAATTATAAGTTTGGAGGAGCAGCACGAAATTGCAGGCATAATATAGAGCATTCTCTAAGGTGACCATCTTGTGTGTGGGGACTCTTTGAAGCATGTTTAAAAAAAAGAGTCAAAATAACTTAAGAATGTTTTAATGTGGCAAGTTAAAGCAACACATTTTATTGCCAGTAGAGCTTACTGTGAGTAGGGCACTCACTGCTAGAAAAGTGAATAAGATAGACAGGTGCAAGCAGATGTAGCAATGTGTGTCACAATGGAGACATTTAACATGGTTGAAGGTCTTACTAAAGTTATGTCAAGTTATGTGTATTTGTATAGTGCTCAACTCACTTCATAGGATATCCTGGTGCTGAAGCAGGAACTAAACGGGAAACTCTGATGTGCAGGTGCAGATCATTCCAGGCTTTAGGAGTGGGGGAGGAGAATCCATGACCACTGGATCTGGTTCTGCTCATGCAAAGTGTTTGAGAGTAAGTTTCCAGCTGAGCAGATGTGTCTGGTAGGGTCTGAGTTGAGGTGTCTGGTAGGTTTGTGGCGGTTTATGCAGTTCTTGTGGTAGGTGGGACAAATATTGTGAAAGACTTTCTATATGGGTGAGAGGAGTTTGAAGAGTTTTCATTTGTGGATTGGGAGTCAGTGGTTCTCTTTGAGATGTGGGTGGCAGGTTGAGGGTGAGCATGGTTGCAGAGTTTTGTATGATTAAGACTCTTCTGGTAAGTTGACTGTTGATTCCAGCATAGAGTGCATTGACATAGTCCATATTTATGGGGATGAGGGCTTTCGTGAGTGTTGATAGAGAGCCAGTTAAAGATCATCTTAAGCTGTTTTAGTGTATGGAGGAAGCATGAGAAGGAGAGTGCATTCACTTGGCCTGTCATGGTGAGCTGGTTATCAATTAATATTCCAAGGTTCTTTGCATGGGTTTCTGGCAGGGGTGTGAGTCTAATTTCAGCAGTCCACCAGGTGGAGTCCCAAAGCAAGGTGTCTTTGCCAAAGATTACTACTTCTGTCGTGTGTTGAGATTGAGGCAATTAGTTTTCATATATATGTTAACTTCAGTCATGCAGACAAAGAAATTGGTCCTGGTGTTTGATGTCTTGTCAGAGGGGGCGATTTTGAACTGGTTGTCACCATAGGATATGATGTTGATTGAATGGGAGTGTATGATGTTGGCTAATGTGGTCATGTAGGTGTTGAACAGAGTGAGAATTTTTGTGAAACACCACAGATGAGTTTGGTGGCTTTTAAGGTGCAGTTGTTAAATAAGGATACAGTGTATTGAAGGCTGCAGATTGATCCATTA
Organism: Triturus cristatus; assembly: GCF_964204655.1. Classification (NCBI taxonomy): domain Eukaryota; kingdom Metazoa; phylum Chordata; class Amphibia; order Caudata; family Salamandridae; genus Triturus; species Triturus cristatus. The sequence goes on along the minus strand of NC_140588.1, from coordinate 849,268,593 downwards.
AAATGAGGGTCCTGGTGTCACCTATATCCATGATCTTCTGGATGTTGTCCATCACAGTGTTGGGGGCGGTTTCTGTCTCTGGTTGGGCATGAATCCGGATTGAGTGGTGTTGAAGATGTGGTAGTCAGTGAGGTGGATGGCTAGCTGTTTATTTAGCATATTTTTGATTACGTCTGTAGTGTAGCAGAGAGATAGGACAGTATTTGGATAACATCTTTGGGTCTGCTGAGGATTTCCTGAGGAGGGGGTTACTTTTGCATGCTTCTAGGTGTCTGGATAGTTGAGTGTGAAGATTGTTTTATTTGAGATTGGGATGAGGGCTGTGCTGATGGACTCCAGTCCACTGATAAAGTTGTGATTAGCGTAGGGGTACAAGGGTACTCTGAGAATCATGGAGTGCATTATCATTGAGGTTTCATGAGTGTTGATGGTGGGCAAGTTGTTCAGGGTGGTCCTCTCGATGTTGGTAGAGATGCACAGGAGGGCTGTGAGGGTGGAAAGGTCTGGTTATGGCTCAAACTTTTCACACAAGCTGATGATCTTGTTGCTGAAGAATATGGACCGCTGGGTGCAGAGGTCCTAAGAGGGGTCTATGCTGCTGGAGCTTGGTACCGGCGTGGTGAAGTCTTTCACTATGCCAAAGAGTTCCTTGATGCTGTTGGTACTGCTTTCGATGCGGTTAGTGAGCACATAGCAATTGGTGGCTCTGAATTGCCCATAGTACCATCTATGTATGGGTTTGTAGTTGCTCTAGTTGGTGTCACTCTGACTTTTTCTCCATTTGCATTCAAGTTGCGTGCTGTGGCGTTTGGTGAGCCTGAGCTCTCCTGTGTACCAGCTTGCTTGTGGTCTGGTTCTCGTGGATTTGTTGGACTGGAGAGTATATGTGTAGGCGGTGATCCAGAAGGGGAAGATGGAGATGGATTCGGGGAGGTTGCTGATTTTTGTGCTTTATCAGATAGCATAGGCAATGCTTATTTTATTGGAGGCATTTAAAACAATTCCCGGACATACAGTCAGCACTTGGGAACTAATGTGATCAGTTTGTGACACTGAAGAAAAATGCATTTATCGAATCCTACTTTGCCTTGGTGCAAGTTTATTGCTTCAAATTAAGTAAAGGACTACAACACCAAGAATGCATTAAGAGATCATACAAAGTTTCAGGACTGGAAAATGTGCTGGTAATGAGCTGTAAAAGGTGGTCACCCATTTCTGGCCTCTGGAAGATGTGTTGTTTCAATTTTTATATCAGAGAAGAGCAAGCATACCAAATTGCCATGTGCTAAATATCTGTGAATGTCCAGAGGAGGTATTTATGCAGAATGGTTTATTTAACCTTACAAATACTCAAAAGTTTAGAATGTCAGTATCTGTGCTGTCAACAAAGAAATTACAAATGCAATAAAAACAATTCTGCTTAACTTTCTGAGATTGAATCCTAAAAGGCAGATAAATAGGCATGAAATTTCAAAATCCTTCTATCCATTGTTTTAATTTTGTCACACACTGATTATTTTCATTCTGATGTTATTATCACGTTGGTATATGTTCACATCTTTTTTATATTTCTAAAATCTGCCAAAGTGAAGGAGTGAAATATTTTATCATTTTATGTTGAAGGAATTCCAGTGTAGTTTGGTTTCTATAACCTTTTGGGTAGTTGTACAGATCTCATGGCTGTTCATAATGTCTGTTTTCCAGTTCATCTATTTACATTTAAGGTATGATCACTGCTGCTAGTCTGCAGTGTGCTTTATTTATTTTCATAAATTCAAAAAAACGAATGATGTGTTCCTGTTTAGGAACTGCCGAAGACAGTTGCTTTAACGGTTGTCCGAAAGTATAAATTGGGAAGAAGCAGTGGTGCGAGACAGAAGTTGAAAGTCAATTAATGCACCCTCCAGTGACAGCACTATTCTGCTCTGTGAGGACATATGGCGTAGAGTTCAACTGTACACAATGGAAGAGTTCTTTCTGTAACCAAGTGAATGCTTCTGAGCTACTAGTATACTCTTCTTCCCATCATTGTTTTAAGATATTGCAGGTGCTACTGAAACTATATAATATTTAGGGTACATCCAAATACACATCTAGAGACAGTTTCCGTCAAAACATCATCTTTCTGTTTCTCCCATTTCAATTTAGAACATCCTACCCTTAGTGTAGGAAATGCTCTATTACAGCATGATTGAAGTGGGTTGGATTGACTATTACACCCCCCCACCCTCATTATAGTCCCTTGACTGCAGCTTCGCTGTAAAACCCAGAAACATTGACTTTCAAACACTAACAGCCGTGGCATATGTTCTGCTATAATATTTATGCTCTGTCTACCATGGTAGCTAAAATACCTCTTACACGCTTAGCCTCAATGTTTACACATGTGCCATTTTTATTTTATGATAAAATGGCAGCCACAGCTTACGCAGTGAGAAATAGAACCGAAACTGTGCAGGTTTACATGAAATGCATGAACTACTGATAACTAAGCTCAGCTATCTTAAAGCAGAGCAGAACATTCATTTCTTCTTATAAATCTAGTTCCCAGATGCATTGCAGCTGTCAAGCAACATGAATTTTTAAGTTCTTTCCAGCTTCACTGCATTACCATTTAACACAAACAAAAAGAGTTTACAGTCAGGAATGCTAGCTCACATTATACATTGGAAAAAAGTAGCAAGAAGGTACTACAACATGATTTGTTATTCTTAAATATTTGATGGAGAGTAATCTGCTGGGTGCCCCAAGGAATTGAAGTAGACTGAAACTTTCAAGCGCAAAGAACACATTTTTTATTTTATTTTAAGTGATTCAGTTTCAAAGACAATTGAAAACGTACACATTTGTAAATCTAACTGCTTTTTCAATTTGTTTTTTGAATGTCTTCCTATTGATTTTAAGAACAGAAAGAGTATCTGACATCATATGAAAAATGTAGGTTATTAGTAATTGCTTAACTTACAAAAATGAGTGCCATGGCCCACAATCAACGCACCTCCAAAATTGCACCATCCTCACCAGTAGTATGAATCATCAGACCCGCCTATTTGCAATGATAGCTTTAACCTCATCCTGACAACGTATTAACAGCAGATCACTATAAACAGACATTTACAACACAATTCAATAAACCTAAATAACACACACATGCACAGCCAGAATAAAAAAATATTGAATTTAATTGAAAAAGTGGTTTATTAGTTGGGGTAATTTTTTTTAATTCCTTTCACCCTACCTTGTGGCTACAAAACCTACAAAGGGGTAAATTATTAACACTGAAAAGGGAGAGTTTTACTTTTCAAAAAGGGTTATTTTAACAGGTCGCAGTGCAGGATTAAACTGCAGCAGTCAGACTACAATGATGGGCCTGAAGCCATCTTTTTCCTTGTCAATCTAGTGGATGGCAAAATGAGTGCTGCGTTCCACAGGTGATATTCAAATTCCCGTGCCATGGGTGGAGTTTACACAACATTTAGGGCCCGATTCACAGAACTAACTTAAGACAAAATCCTAAACTTACTACCATTTTCATATTCACAGAAGGCACTTACTCATTTTGGTATTCACAGAAGACACTTACTCACTTTGGTATTCACAGAAGATAGGAGTCCTAACTTTAGGACTCGTAAATGCCTTCTGTGAATAGCGAAAGTCTTAAAATTAGGATTTTTCTCAGTTTAGGAGTCCTAAAGTTAGGAGTCCTAACTTTACTACTACTAAATTGAGAAAAATCCTAATTTTAAGGCTTTCAGTATTCACAGAAGGCATTTAGGAGTCCTAAAGTTAGGAGTCCTAACTTTACTACTACTAAATTTAGAAAAATCCTAATTTTAAGGCTTTCGGTATTCACAGAAGGCATTTAGGAGTCCTAAAGTTAGGAGTCCTAACTATACTACTTCTAAACTGAGAAAAATCCTAATTTTAAGGCTTTCGGTATTCACAGAAGGCATTTAGGAGTCCTAAAGTTAGGAGTCCTAACTATACTGCTACTAAACTGAGAAAAATCCTAATTTTAAGACTTTCGGTATTCACAGAAGGCATTTAGGAGTCCTAAAGTTAGGACTCCTAACTTCTGTGAATACCGAAATGAGTAAGTGCCTTCTGTGAATACCAAAATGAGTAAGTGCCTTCTGTGAATACCAAAATGGTAGTAAGTTTAGGATTTTGTATTAAGTTAGTTCTGTGAATCAGACCCATAGTCTGGCCTCAAACAAGTGTTAACTACGCCAACCAGTGACCCAATTTCTACATGTTAGGGGTTAGAGTACATATACTGGCTACTGTACAGCAGTATCCCAGTGTGCAGTGTCCAAAACTCAGCAAAAAAATTAGGATGACCAAACAAAAATTGGCATGTTCTCACAAATCAGATTTTCCATTGAAAAGCTGTGTAAAACAGACATGTCTCCTTAGTGAAAACACCAGAATTTTAAGAAGCAGTAATGACCTGACTGCCAATTATCCATACGAATTTGGACAATTCCCATGGGTTCTTGACTTTCTTTACCTCAATATTGGACTGGTTCAGTAAACAATGACTCAAAGTCCCTGTTTATCCATGGGTCAAAGTTTTGCGACCCCCTTCATAAACCTCTGTTTGGCTAGGGTTTGGAATTTTGAGTTGTTCAGATGCTACTGCACCCTGTAATTGCCTTGTGTGATAAAGTTCACATCTTCCGTTACAGTTTGACACATCAAACCTGTTGTAAATTAACTGGGAAAATAGTTTGGTATTTACAGAGACATCCAAATTTTGTTCCACTAAGTTGTAAACTGCCAAACTCAGAATAAGTGTAATTTATCTTCCCTGAAACATTCTCAGACTGATGAAGTTACAATTTGTCTGGCAGAATAAATAACATTTACCCTTTCAGGGCACCAATAGTCAACAGTATAAGATCACTGAAAAAGAAGGTGCCTTGATGTTTCCATGCTATGGCACATTTAATTTGTGAATTATTGTAAATTTGAGAAGTGTGTTGTACAAAATGACGGCAACTCATATACCCACACACTATGATGCACTTAATGCCTAGGAGCATGCAGCTCATGGCAAAGAGAAAGTGAAATAACATGGTAGAGTCAGAAAGGCAGTAAGTAGCTGTGCTGAAGCTAGGTGGGATGGGACAATAAAAGTGGACAGTTGACATAATTTAGGGAACTAGGTTATACCCTGCATTGATGAGGGAGGAACCTCAGAAAGAGAAGAATAAAAGGGAAAAGGAGGATAAGGTAGAGAGTACAGGGGTTGCAGGCAAAGATAGTGATAGTGATTGTAGCACTGATTTTCTATTTGTGTTACTGACAACCCGTTCCCTGCATTATTATCTGATCCAATTTGAAAGGATGAGTGGTGCTGCTGCTGGTGGAGTCTCAGAAAGAACCACCATCCCAGTGACTATGAGTCAGAACCCTATGAAAGATAGTTCAGGGATCCAAGCCCCTGCCAACTTTACTGTTTCTACTGTCCCAAATGCAGTAACTGTTCCTGTTACTATTGTTCCTGTGGTTCCCCTATATAAACCTGAGTAATCAGGAATGAAAACCCATGCTTTGAAGGTTCCTACTGGAGTAATATGTCAACTACTGTACCTGTCGCCCCCATATGGGGGGAAGAAGAAGAACAACTTTGGTCCCAAATAAGGAGACTCCTTATTTCACTCCTGCATTATCTGCAATTAATCTCACAGGACTCACCCTTGTAGGAGAACCAGCTCAGAGGTCCTAAAAAATCCTCACCTATCTATTTGGAATTCATCTCAGTGTATTTCAACCACTAATACACAGAAATGGATAGTGTCTAACACTTCTAGAGCTCAAATTGGTGTTAATTCATAAGAGCTAGACCTGTCTGCCAACTGTTCTTGGGGTGGGAAAAGGAGGCCAGCAAGAGACCCATCTTATAACTGGGGGCCGAAGGGGGTTAAGGTCTTCTGTACTTGTAGTGGCATCAGGTGGCTTCTATCTCCACATAGGCCTTATTTTGCCATTATAAATCCCAGTACAAGTTTCTTCTCATCTGTAGCTCCCTTACACAGGGAATATAAAGAAGGGGTGGTAAGTTCTAGATGCTAGATACTGCATGTCAGTACTAAGGTGCCATTTCAGCATTCGACCTTCGCCCAACCCTCCTGCACAACATTCTGGGGCATTCCAGCATGACAAATTCAAGTTGTCTGTGAAAAAATATTTTCCCTGAGAGCCTCAGCTGTATCCCTAGCTGGCATTGCTGTCTGATCCCTTCTCACCAAAACTTTGGAGGTTAGGCCCTCTGTGTTGGGCTCCGGAGGTCTGTCCATCTTCCTTTGTTTTTGATGACCTGGGTTGTACTAAACCAGGTGCTGCGTGATGGCTAATTAACAGATGCTGATTTTCTCCCCACCCACTCTCAGGAACTGTGTCAAGCAGAGTTAATGGTTCTATTGTGTGAGGAGGATCACTTGCCCAGTATTAGGGACAAAGTCTTGGAATCTGAATGTCAGCTAAGTCAGGGAAATATGAGAATTCCTCTGGTACCAAAAAAAGTGAAAATATGAAGTTAGAAACTGTTAATGCACACTCAAGGTACATGCTTTCCTCTTCCTTGACCAAGTTAGATCCTATAGGCCTAGGTGGGGTGAAACTGTACTTTAGTGTAGATGTTGACTATAATGTGTACCTCAGTTCAAGCACCATAGACCTTCAGTGTCAACTACAGACCTACTCTATGAATACCTTGTCACATTATGAGCTGCCCCAGGTCACCACCATTCCTTGAAGGGTCCCTTCTGCAATAGGCTACTTGCTCCTGATAAAATGATGCGCTGGACAGTAGTCTCACACCTGAACCCCACTTTTTCACTTGCAACTAGCCTAGTGTCTCTTGCCATAGCTGCACAGCAGTGATCTTATCTCAAAAGGCAGACACTGACGGCTAGCACTCTATGTCCATTTACCATACCAAGAGTGAGACACAGGTGTTCGGTAAAAGTAAAAAAAAATAGGTAGTCACGAGTGAAAAATCAAGAGGAATTAAATGGAAGGACACCAGTTGCCTCAAAAGGTTTCTACACACGTTTTAGAAGGTTGACAGAAACAATTCCACTTGCCTTTCATTATCACTGCATCATTGCTTTCAGGATTTGTTTTTGTACTGGCTATCTTTTGCGACGTTAATCTGGGAATGTAGCTCACAAAGGATAAACCAAGACAGTAATCTGCAAATTCTCCAAAAGGATGCACATAGATGGTAATGAACTGAGAAACTAATTTTGGCCTGTCTATAATATCTCCATTATATATTTATATATATATATATTCCCATACGAGTGCTCAACACTTGAGGGTGCACCCGGGAGACTGCAATCTTTCTCTCGACATGTTGAGCACTCGTATGGGAATATTTTCACGCCGGCTCAGGTGTAGGAGGGTAGCACAACCCTTGGATTGCTTAAGGGGCCACAGCGCGAAATCACATCGACGCTATATGTGGGGAGAGTGTTTTTAAATATGGTTATTGCCTGCGCCTCACGGCCCAATGAGGGCTGAAGGAACTTTTACTTACCACATCCCATTGGGGCAAGAGTTTTGGCAGCAAGACACTACAAATCCCAGGAGGCAGTGGGTAAAGAATAAACGATCCCATTGGAGGAAGATTATTTAAATAAATGTCAGCTGCCATATCAGTTACTGGAGTCAGCCTATGATTAAGGATACGTCCGAAACGCGTCAGGCTCAGTCAGTGGTTGGAGCGCTGGCGATGTCGAGAGAAAGATTGCAGTCTCCCGGGTGCACCCTCAAGTGTTGAGCACTCGTATGGGAATATTTTCGCGCCGGCTCAGGCGTAGGAGGGTAGCACCACCCTAGGATTGCTTAAGGGGCCACAGCGCGAAATCACGTCGACGCTATATGTGGGGAGAGTGTTTTTAAATATGGACATTGTCTGCGCCTCACGAACCAATGAGGGCTGAAGGAACTTTTACTTACCACATCCCATTGGGGCAAGAGTTTTGGCAGCAAGACACTACAAATCCCAGGAGGCATTGGGTAAAAAATAAACGATCCCATTGGAGGAAGATTATTTAAATAAATGTCAGCTGCCATATCAGTTACTGGAGTCAGCCTATGATTAAGGATACGTCCGAAACGCGTCAGGCTCAGTCAGTGGTTGGAGCGCTGGCGATGTCGAGAGAAAGATTGCAGTCTCCCGGGTGCACCCTCAAGTGTTGAGCACTCGTATGGGAATATTTTCGCGCCGGCTCAGGCGTAGGAAGGTAGCACCACCCTTGGATTGCTTAAGGGGCCACAGCATGAAATCACGTCGACGCTATATGTGGGGAGAGTGATTTTAAATATGGACATTGCCTGCGCCTCACGACCCAATGAGGGCTGAAGGAACTTTTACTTACCACATCCCATTGGGGCAAGAGTTTTGGCAGCAAGACACTACAAATCCCAGGAGGCATTGGGTAAAAAATAAACGATCCCATTGGAGGAAGATTATTTAAATAAATGTCAGCTGCCATATCAGTTACTGGAGTCAGCCTATGATTAAGGATACGTCCGAAACGCGTCAGGCTCAGTCAGTGGTTGGAGCGCTGGCGATGTCGAGAGAAAGATTGCAGTCTCCCGGGTGCACCCTCAAGTGTTGAGCACTCGTATGGGAATATTTTCGCGCCGGCTCAGGCGTAGGAAGGTAGCACCACCCTTGGATTGCTTAAGGGGCCACAGCATGAAATCACGTCGACGCTATATGTGGGGAGAGTGTTTTTAAATATGGACATTGCCTGCGCCTCACGGCCCAATGAGGGCTGAAGGAACTTTTACTTACCACATCCCATTGGGGCAAGAGTTTTGGCAGCAAGACACTACAAATCCCAGGAGGCATTGGGTAAAGAATAAACGATCCCATTGGAGGAAGATTATTTAAATAAATGTCAGCTGCCATATCAGTTACAGGAGTCAGCCTATGATTAAGGATACGTCCGAAACGCGTCAGGCTCAGTCAGTGGTTGGAGCGCTGGCGATGTCGAGAGAAAGATTGCAGTCTCCCGGGTGCACCCTCAAGTCTTGAGCACTCGTATGGGAATATTTTCACGCCGGCTCAGGCGTAGGAGGGTAGCACCACCCTTGGATTGCTTAAGGGGCCACAGCGCGAAATCACGTCAACGCTATATGTGGGGAGAGTGTTTTTAAATATGGACATTGCCTGCGCCTCACGGCCCAATGAGGGCTGAAGGAACTTTTACTTACCACATCCCATTGGGGCAAGAGTTTTGGCAGCAACACACTACAAATCCCAGGAGGCATTGGGTAAAGAATAAACGATCCCATTGGAGGAAGATTATTTAAATAAATGTCAGCTGCCATATCAGTTACTGGAGTCAGTCTATGATTAAGGATACGTCCGAAACGCGTCAGGCTCAGTCAGTGGTTGGAGCTCTGGCGATGTCGAGAGAAAGATTGCCATCTCCCGGGTGCACCCTCAAGTGTTCAGCACTCGTATGGGAATATTTTCGCGCCGGCTCAGGCGTAGGAGGGTAGCACCACCCTTGGATTGCTTAAGGGGCCACAGCGCGAAATCACGTCGACGCTATATGTGTGGAGAGTGTTTTTAAATATGGACATTGCCTGCGCCTCACGGCCCAATGAGGGCTGAAGGAACTTTTACTTACCACATCCCATTGGGGCAAGAGTTTTGGCAGCAAGACACTACAAATCCCAGGAGGCATTGGGTAAAGAATAAACGATCCCATTGGAGGAAGATTATTTAAATAAATGTCAGCTGCCATATCAGTTACCGGAGTCAGCCTATGATTAAGGATACGTCCGAAACGCGTCAGGCTCAGTCAGTTGTTGGAGCGCTGGTGATGTCGAGAGAAAGTTTGCAGTCTCCCGGGTGCACCCTCAAGTGTTGAGCACTCGTATGGGAATATATATATATAGCCACTTTGAATCCCGGAGCAGTGTCCTGCTTTCTTTACCCGCAAGTGATATATATATATATATATATATATATATATATATATATATATATATATATATATATATATATATATATATATATATGTATATATGTATATATGTATATATATATATATATATTATCTACTGGCGGTTGCCAGTAGATAGTTATAGTTAGGACCGTGTTTCCACAGGAAATCTGCAACATTCTATTTGGAATAACTTTGGCGCCGGTTGACGAATCCTCGCAAAATTTTCAAAATAGGTGGGGCGCTCCGCTCCTACCCTGAAAGTCTCGGGGGATTTGTCAAGCGGGGGCTGAGAAAAAAGGGGGGTCCCAAAACGCGTTTTCCCCATGCAATTTTCCATAGGGACCTTTAGTCCAAGGTACAGCCCGAACGGCTGAACAGAATTACTTGAAATTTTTGAAGTCCTCAGGTCAGGGATGTGCCTTTTGCAGGTCTGGTGTCAATCTGTTCAGTAGTTCCTGAGAAAATCAAAAGTAAAATCATATATATATGTGGGCGGAGCCTAACCACACATCTCATCCTGAGATCTGATTGGCTCTCAGCACTTCATCCAAGAAGTGTTGGCAGCCATCTTGGGACCAATATACATGATAGCACCTCATTAAAAAGCATTGCAGTTAATAGAAGGTTTTAAGACTTTAGTTACATTATAAATCATTTGTTGATGGTACCATACTCATTTTAGGAATTGTGGTATGTTCTAAGGTGATTTCACCATGTGAAAAAGCCTTCTGCTGGGATATCATGATTGAGAGAAAAATATTTTCTCATGCTTTTCCCACAGAGGTTTGGAAGGTGATCTATATGCTAAACTGAGAGCTTATTTTCTGTAAATTCACATTATCTTTCTCAGTCATGTGAGAATGAAGTCTGACATTCTCAGTAAAACATCTACATCCAACAAGGTCAGAGACTGTCAGTTGATTCCTTTGTGTTCCACTGCAGCTTCCCAGAGTGTTCCAAAGAACAACTAGAGTGCTAACAGTCCTACTTATGATAAACATATGGCACACCTGAAGCCATCTTGCTTGGATTAAAGTGGTAACTCTTAAAACATTTAATTTAAAAAGGAACAAAATGAGGGGGTTCATTTTTCCATAAAAAGTATGATTAGTGCTGCAGAAAGAAAAATTAGGGCACATTTTGAGTGACTTCTCAAATCCTCTTCTATTTCATTAAAAATTTCTGATATGCAGACTGAAACGTGCACGTTTAATACCAGCAGCAGACTTCCGTGGTGAGCAGTAGCTTTACTACAGTGATCTAATGAGCAAAAAGAGTGCTAACATTCTGAATTTATGGCAAATGTGTGACACATCTGAATGCCTTTGGAATCAATGTAAAAAACTGAAAGTATTTCCTACTGAGGAGACTGCAGTAAATGAGGAAATTAGGAAACTTCATAACAAATAAGTCTGCCAAGATGGCCACCAGAGACAAAAGAGCCCCAATGTAGCCCAAATATCACCCAGATGTAGCCCAAGTATAGCCCAATGACAGAATGTCCCAGAGTGTTCTTAAAAACAACTAGAGCGCTTACTGTCTTCATTATGACAAAAGTATGGCACACCTGAAGCCATCTTGATTGGAATAAACTGGTAACACTTAAAACATTTAATTTAAAAAGGAACACAATGAGGGGGTTCATTTTGCCATAGAAATTATGATTAATGCTGAAGAAAGAAAATGAGGGCACATTTTGAGTGACTTCTCAAATCCTCTTCTATTTCATTAAAAAATTCTGACATGCAGACTGAAACATGCACTTTTAATACCAGGAGCAGACTTCCATGGTGAACAGTAATTTTACTACAGTGATCTAATGAGCAACTAGAGTGCTAACATTCAGAAATTATGGCAAATGTGTGACATATCTGAATACCTTCATGATGGCATCAAAGTAAAAAACTGAAAGCATTTCCTACTGAGGAGACTGCAGTACATGAGGAAATTAGGACACTTCATAACAAATAAATCTCCCAAGATGGCCACCGGAGACAAAAGAGCCCAAATGTAGCCCAAAATCGCCCAGATGTAGCCCAAATATAGCCCAATGACAGAAGTGTGCAAAACACTTATTATTTTGTGTTTTTGCAGTGTTATATAGTGCAGACTTGTCAGGTATTGGAGTGCTTTACATGAGCATTGGTTACATCACACAAGAACAAATTCATTTTGGTTGTAGACATGGGGAGACTAAGGGCCATATGTAGGTAGCCCAATACCGGTCGGTAACGGCCGATTTTCGGTAAATATACCGTTACCGACAGGTATTTAGGCATTTGAGATGTAGGGGGATCATTTCTGTATTCGGTAATTTACCGAATCGGTAAAATTACCGAATCGGTAATTTTACCGATTCGGTAAATACCGAATACAGAAATGAGATGTAGGGGGAGTGTGTGGTGGGTGTGGGGAGTCGTTATTTACCACCAACTGAAAGTTGGTGGTAAATGACGAATGTCACTGTTAATGCATTATGTGGCCCTTAGATGTGTGCAATGTGGCAGACACACATGCCCTCAGGGCATGTATGTGTGCCACATGTGCACACATGCAGGAATCAGGGGTGCAACAGGGTGTCAATGTGACACCCTGCCACCCTTGATTGAGCTCCCCTCATTACCGATTCGGTATTTACCGATTCGGTAATGGTAACTGGCTTCCCATTGATTCCTATGGGCCTCCTGGCCCATAGGAATCAATGAGATACAGGTTACCATTACCGAATCGGTAAATACCGATTCTAAAATACCGACACTTACCGAATCGGTATTTTTTTACCTACATTACATTTACCGATTCATAAATACTGAATCGGTAAAATTCGGTATTTAAGAATCGGTAAATATAATTTACCTACATAAGGCCCTAAGTGATTTGACCAGAATCACAGAATGTCGAGCTGAAGCAGAAACTCCAACCTGGTTCCCCAGTTGCAAAGTCTGCAGTTCTGGAAGTAACACCACATCCTCTCCCCTAAGTGCAACATTTAATCAAGTGGTCAACTGGATAAAAAAACATAAAGGTAACAAATAATTTAAAAGTGCTTTCTCGCTATTTGAAAACTCAGAAAATATGTCCTTGTTTTAGTCTTTTAGAGCACTAACCATAATTTTGATGCCAATAAGACCCTCTAATATATGTAATTTCTAAAGGAAATGCTCTAGGTATTACAGTTTTGATTACATCAAGATGACGTCAGGCGTTCCACACTTTTGTAATAAATCTAGAATGTTAGCAATCTAGTTGTTCATTAGGATACTGTTGAGAGGCAGAGGCCAGGGGCACGGACTCTAAAAATTGATGGCAGGTAGGAGGGTGCAAAGGCAACAATTTAACCACACTGAGCAGGCAGGAAGGGCCGTGGCAGCACAACAGACTATGGAGGGCAGTGGAAAGGGGGGCTGGGGCAACAAACCAACAATACAGGACTTGCAAGAGAGGCTATGGCAATGTAATAGACCATTGTGGGCAGAAGGAAGAGGCAATGGTAGTACAACCATACATGCCAACAGACCCGATTCAGCCAGGAAACGCCCAATGTTTTTAAGCTCAAATGGGCTTTATTTTATCTGTCTCCTGTCTACAATCTCCTCTTTTTCAATGTAACTCAAAGGGGATAATCAATACCCCAGTTTTTTTTCAAAATCTCCCTCTTACAAAGTTCAAAATGTTCGTAAGTATGGTACATTGGATCATGGAAGGAAATGGGGTAGGGACATGGACTTGGATAACAGAGGACAGGAGGGACATGGAGAGGTGCACCAAACTGACCCTGCAGGGCAGGCATCAGGGTTTGCAGCAGCACAATACACCACACAGGGCATGCGGGATGGGAGTGCAGCACAACAATCCATAGAAAGCAAGAGGGAGGGGACAGGACCATGCACATGGACAACAGAGAACAGAGGGGCAAGAGGCAGGTCCATAATGGATAGACAGGAGAGAAAGCTGCAGCATAACAGACCATAAAGGGCAGGAGGGATGGATCAGGGGCATTACAATGGAACAGACAAGCCAGGAGGGAGGGAGTAGGGGTCTGCACATGTAAACAGAGGGCTGGGGGCAAGGGGGCAGGGCAGGAGCAGCAAGATAGCCATGGAGGTCAGGCAGGATGGGCACTAGAAGCAAGACACACCATGAAGAGCAATTGTGAGACTGTGATGGCATACACACAGACCATGGAGGGAAGGTGGGAGGGGTTCAGGGGCAGCTAACTCACCACACAGGGAAGGTGGGAGGGGCCATGGCAGCACAGAAGACCATGCATGGCAAGTGGGAGGGTTAGTGGTAGCACAATGGCTATGATGGGCAAGAAGGAGGGTGCAGGTGCATGCACAAAGGACGATGGAGGATAGAAGGGAGGGTCAGGACCTGTGCACAGAAAAGAAAGTTCAGGGGAAGGGGCCTCACAACAGACCGCACGGGGCAGGCAGGAGGAGCAGTTGCAGCACAACAGACCAGGGAGGGCAGAAGGGTGTGGCAGTACAATGGACCATGTAGGACAGGAGGAAGAGGATAGGGGCATGGCATGTGGACAGGCAGGGTGGAGGTGGCAGGGACAGGTTTCAGTCATCTGACAATGCTAGGCAGGTGGGAGGAGAGTGGCAGCTCAACAGAACACTCAGAGTAGATAGGAGTGGCAGGTCCATGGAACATGGTGGGCAAAAAGGATGGAGCAGGGGCATACACAAAGACATCGGAGGGCAGGGGGAAGGATAATATGGGCAGCAAGCTAAGCACAGAGTTTAAGCAGGAGGTCAATAATGGGGCATAGAATTGGGCAATGGAGGGCAGGAGGAGTGGACTGGTACATCATACTAAATTGAGGGCATTGGCAGCACATCAGACCATGCATGGCAGGAGGGAGGAGGCTAGTCCATGGATTCACACAACAGAGGATAGGGAGGAGGGGGATGGGGCAGCAAGCTAACTGTTCAGAGAAGGCGGGTATTAGGAACTTTATTGTTTTTAAAACGTGTGTCTGTGCAAACTACTTAAAATATGAACAAGTATGCAGCATAATCTCACTTTTATTCAGGAAGAAGAGGACGTTTGTGACTGTGACTCCGGGCTCACTTGGCAGAAACACCCCCTGACCCTCCACCCCCTATCGCAAAATGTAAGGGTAGGTGAACACAGTGTTATATAGAACATAGTCCTGAGAGTACAATTGAAAATGAAAACTAGATATAGTGTATGGTATAAACTATGCACCAAAAAGTGTGATATAAGATGAACCGGGTGTGAAATATAATATGCAATACATTGTGCGCAATGACAGATTCATTGGAGAGCGCGAGATAGCACAGGCACTAGCGCGTGCTATGCGATATGTGCCTTGGAGTGTAATATGCACAGGGCAGTGTTGTGTAAGTTAACTAGTCTCTAAAGTTGTAATATAAAATATGTGCTGGGGAGTGTAACGTTGCATATGCACTGTGACAAAGATATGGATCCCAGATTGTAATATGTATGGCATAGCACTGTGCGTTATAACATAGGCATCAAGGAGGGCACGTTAGATGGGGCAATATAATCCATGCGAAGACAAGTGTGGCATGACATATTCACGGGGTGGTGTTAAAGTGCACATGGGCTAGAGAGTGTCATAGCATATGTACTAGCTAGTGGAATACAACACAGGTGTGTGGCACTCAGCAGGCAATGGTGGGTGTAACACAGCATTGGGCTCTGCCAGGAGCGCGCTGTGACTCTCAAGTGATGTTCGTCCCCTTTCCAGAGAGTAAAATAAAAGTATTACACATCCGGCAGTGGATGTGTGTTTTATTAACCGTGAGGGGGGTTTCTTGCATAGTTTTGGTCGAATTTTTGTCGAATCCCCTTTGAACGGCTTGGCGTGCATGTGTATTAAATGTGCCCGTCAATAGCTACCCATGTTTGTATAAATAAACAACAAGGGTGTCTAGCGGGATTAGGCACGGTAGGGCATCAGACATGTCAGAGCTTCACTAGTGGTGTAAATACATTCCACGTGGATTCATTGTATGCATAGTCGCCTTTTAATGAATATCACTCAAATCGTCATGGTGATAGGTACCTACGGTTTGTACAGCATGTCCTAGGTGTGTCTATAAATATATATTTTTAAAAAATAATAAAAAACAGTGGCCGGCCCTGGGGATTGGGGTCAAAAAATATAATTAGGAGACAGGCCCTGGGGGATGGGGTCATCAGGGCCAATAAATTAGAATAAGAAGGGGAACCACACAGCCCCCCTTCTTAAAAAATTAAAATAAATACAAGACTGGCATCGTGCCGGAGGCCACGCCCCCTCCTTGCAGCACTCTGCAAATGCGCCCCCTGGCGAGTTGTAAGTTGGGGAATGAATTCCTCTTCAATACTGAGGGTCCCTGAGGGCCAACTAGCCCAACAGGCATCTCCAGTATGCACCAGGGAGCTGCGCTGCAGACAGGTGTTCTGAGGCCAAGCCTCTTTTTACACCTCTCTGCAACGCAGCTCTGTGGCGCTTACTGGAGGTACCCAGTGGTCTAGTTTGACCCTAGGGACCCTTAGGATTCAAGGGGACTTAATCTCTCAACTTAGAACAGCCACAGGGCGCGTGTACACAGTGGTGAAGGGAGGGGACGGGGCCTTAGGTGACGTGTGCAAACATGCACTATGGCACGTTTTAAATTGGGGATATAATTTTCCTTACAACAACCTATTCAGTAATTCTAAGATCCACATACACATCCACTCATTCACCCACAGTCCTATACAGTCACTCATACATGTACTCACTCATCATATGTACTCATACACCTATACATCCTGTTACACAACGCCACTCATCCATAGAGTTACTCACAC
The DNA here is from genome assembly GCF_964204655.1 of Triturus cristatus. Classification (NCBI taxonomy): domain Eukaryota; kingdom Metazoa; phylum Chordata; class Amphibia; order Caudata; family Salamandridae; genus Triturus; species Triturus cristatus. The sequence goes on along the minus strand of NC_140588.1, from coordinate 849,251,782 downwards.
ACATAGTCACTCATGCTAATAAAGAATCAAACATCCATTTACTTGCATATACAGTTATACACACACCACCACACTTCTTTCTACAGAAACTCACACAAACGTAGTCTTTTAAACAATCACTTATAGAAACACATACTTATTCATACAGCATGTGTGCAGGACTGTATGGGTGGATGAGTGTGTGTAACCTTCCTTTGACCTGGGGACAATCTATCATTGTCCCCCTATTCAAGAAGGGGTCCAGGTCTGAGGCACGGAACTATCGCCCTATCTCCCTCCTGGACTCATCAATTCAAATTTTAAGTAGAATACTCCTTAATAGACTGGATATATGGGCAGAAGAAAATACTATTTTATCACCAGTTCAATATGGGTTCAGGAGGGGAATGGGCACGATGGAGCAGTGCCTGAACCTCGACCTCATCATAAATAAATATGTTACGGTCAAAAAAGGGAATCTGTTTTTATGTTTTGCGGACCTCAGCAGTGCCTTCGATCTGGTCGAACATTCTATTTTATGGCCAATACTTTTGGAAATGGGCGCACCAATAGATATTGTACATTTCTTGGCCAGACTATACGAAAGGCTCTCCTGTAAAGTGCGTTTTGGGCCCGATGGGGAATCTACCCCCTTTTTTAGAGTTACCCGAGGCATTAGGCAGGGTTGTGTTTTGGCCCCTTTGCTTTTTTCTCTGTTTGTTAATCAAATTGATTTAATTCTTAGCCAAGTTCCTGCTGACGCTCCCCGAGTAGATGGCGATCCCATTCCAATACTGCTATATGCGGACGACGCCGTCCTCCTGTCACGTACCCAAATTGGCTTACAACGTCTAATTGGCTGTTTCTGTAGGTTTATTGACAATAGGAAACTGCTAATTAACAAAGAAAAAACATATGTAATGACTTGCGGGAACAAGAAAGGGGTTAAAAGGACCTTTTTCCTGGACGAGAATAAAATCCAATCTGTGACTAGCTTTTGTTATCTTGGTGTCACATTCTCTGGTGACGGGAGATGGGACAATGAATGAGAAAATGTGCGCCTTAAAATGGTAAAAAATACTAATGGAGTATTCAGATTTGCTTCCAAGCTTGGGAATAGTAGGATTAAGGATATGATTTCGATTTATAAAGCCAGATGTATATCATCAGCCTTATATTGCGCTGGTCTGTGGGGGCACCACACCCTTTGTGGTAACCGCATCCAACTCGACGAAAACTCATTTTTGAGGTGTCTATTGAGTGCCCCTGCATCAGCTTCCACAGAGCTAATTCATAGAGAGGTGGGTTTAGATAACATCAAAGATCTTGCAGCTCTTCGCCCTCTGGATTTATGACGTTCCATCTGGTCCAAAACCGAAACCATATTTACTCAAAAAGTAATTAGAGACTGTCTAAGGCTGGACCACTGTTTGCATATTCCCTGGCTCAGACATATTTATTACTGGTATAAGCTCCTTTTTAATTTGGATCCTTTTTTAATACCTGAGGAAGCTGCAAGTATATCTAAATTAGATCTCAAGGTGTCTTTCTTACGTCATTCAAGACAATCTAGAGATCTTGTCTGTGTCAAACAAAGCACCTATGTTTTTTACCGTGAAAATAACCTAAGTGAAGGTTTCCAGCCATATTTGACAGAAGTTACAAGAAGATCTCACCGTTTTGTTCTTACTCGCCTAAGGCTTGGTATAGTACACCATCTTGTGTCCTTCCCTATCACTAGGCAGCACAGTAAAACTTTATGCCCCTGTGATGATTTATCCAAACAGAGTTGTTGTCATTTTATGCTGTTTTGTAAATTTTATGTGTTTTTAAGACGACATTTTTTAAAACCTATCTTTTTAAGATATAAAGCACGGTCTACTAGGAGTGCAATGCAGCTAATGTTTAATCTGGAAAGTGCAGATATATGTTTCTATATAGCTACCTATATTTTGAAATGTATGAGTGCCAGGAAATCCATTGTTATGTAAATTATTAGATTTCCAGCAAGTTGCACCGTCACTTTATCAAGTATCGTTAGCTTCTTTTTTTGCACATGTCCAGAATTGCGGATCGCATTTTATTCTGTATTTTTTGCACATTAACCGGCACGTTAGTTTTTAGGATATATAAATTATAAAGCTTATCAGAACTATTTTATCTGTTTTATATTGTTCATCCCATCATGCATTGGCCCTTTTATGGGGATGGTTTCATAATTAGTTTGCGGGGATAGCATTACAATTAATTTGTTTTGTATATACTCATGCAATTGGTCTATATTCTGCCTTTTCATATTTTTACTGTATGACTGTTGTATGTTTTTATTTTATGTGTGCTATGTGGCTGTATATACATGCTGAATAAAGCATTTTGAACTGAACTGAACTGAGTGTGTGTATGGGTGTGTTAGTGAGTGAATGACTGTCTCAATAGTGTCTTTATGAGTAACTACATATATTTTAAACTAGTATATGTGACTATTGGTGTATATAAGTGAGTATATGTGAGAGTGAGAGATTGAAAGAGTTCCTGTATGAATAAGTATGTGTTTCTATAAGTGATTCTTTAAAAGACTAAGTATGTGTAAGTTTCCGTAGAAGTAAGTGTGGTGGTGTGTGTATAACTGTATTTGCAAATAAATGTATGTTTGATTCTTTATTAGCATGAGTGACTATGTGTGTGAGTAACTCTATGGATGAGTGGCATTGTGTAACAGGATGTATAGGTGTATGAGTACATATGATGAGTGAATACATGTATGAGTGACTGTATAGGACTGTTGGTGAATGAGTGGATGTGTATGTGGATTTTAGAATTACTGAAGAGGTTGATGTAACTGGTATTGGTATGTCCATTGTTTTGAAAAGTTTAGTCTCTATTTTTAAATACGTGTATCAAAGGTTATATTAGGGTGAGAGGAGGTCTGCCACTCTATCACAAGGATGATGTCATCAGTGATGTCATCAGTGATGTCATTTGAGATGTCATCAGTGATGTCATGAGTGATGTCACTGACCATGTCATGAGTGATGTAATATGTGACGTCATCAGCAGTGCATTGCGGGCGCGCGAGTTATAGTTAGCTGAACTAACTATAACGGGGGAATTTCAATGGTTTTGTACAAGTGAAAAGTCCAGCTAACTATAACACCCCTGAATCCTATGTTTTTTTCAGTGAATTTCTGAGATTTTTTAAATGCTAATTCCTAACTATAACGTGCCTGAAACCTATGGATTTTTCTGTGAATTTCAAAGGTTTTTTAAATGCTTATTTCTAACTATGCCTACAGAGATAGGACATGTGAAGAAAGAAGAAAAAACCCACAGAAAGAAAAAAAAGAAATGCAGAAGAAGCAACAGAAGTCCTCAAAGACGAAGAAAAGTGCATGAAGAAGGATAACGTGCAGAAAGAACAAACAGAAGAGCAGAAAGAAGCCTTGTTGCAAAATCATCCTGTACCCTCAACTTTTTCAGACGGATACTGGTGGTAACTGAGTCTGACTAACCAGTCCTAGAGCCAGTGCTATGTTAAAAGACACTCAGAATACAGTGAAAACACCTACATACACTAGGGAACATTACGCGTTAGGGTCCCCCTGTAATCAGCATGACCTCCTCTGTAAGCCCCTAGTATATAATAGGGCAGGGGATTAAAACTACCTCTTAAAACGCACCACAGGGTGTGTTTGCACACGTCACCTCAGGCCCCGTCCCCTCACTTCCCCACTGTGTAAACACGCCCTGTGGCCTTTTTAAGTTGGGAGATTAAGTCCCCTTGAATCCTGAGGGTCCCTAGGGTCCAACTAGACCACTAGGTACCTCCAGTAAGCGCCACAGAGCTGCGTTGCAGAGAGATTTAAAAAGGGGCATGGCCTAGACCACCTCACTGCAACGCAGGGCAGTGGCGCTTACCGGAAGCACCTGGTGGGCTAGTTGGCCCTCAGGGTCCCTCAGGATTGAATGGGAATTATTTCCCCAAATTAAAACGCGCCACAGGGCTTGTTTACACACGTTAACTCAGGCCCCGTCCCCTCCCTTCACCACTGTGTAAACACGCCCTGTGGACGTTTTTAGTTGGGAGATTAAGTTCATTTGAATCCTGAGGGTCCCTAGGGTCCAACTAGCCCACTAGGTACCTCCAGTAAGCGCCACAGAGCTGCGTTGCAGAGAGGTGTAAAAACTGGCACGGCCTGGACCGCCTCTCTGTAACGCAGCTCAGTGGCGCTTACTGGAAGCACCTGGTGGGCTAGTTAGCCCCCAGGAGCCCTCAGGATTGAAGGGGAATTATTTCCCCAACTTAAAACGCACCACTGGGCGTGTTTGCACACGTCACCTCAGGCCCCGTCCCCTCCCTTCACCACTGTGTAAGCGCCCCCTGTGGCCGTTCTAAGTTGAGAGATTAAGTCCCCTTGAATCCTAAGGGTCCCCAGGGTCAAACTAGCCCACTAGGTACCTCCAGTAAGCGCCACAGAGCTGCGTTGCATAGAGATGTAAAAAGGTGTGTGGCCTCTGAACCCCTGTCTGCAACGCAGCTCCCTGGCGCATACTGGAGATACCTGTTGGCCAGTTGGTCCTCAGGGACCCTCAGTATTGAAGGGGAATTAATTCCCCAACTTACAACTGGCCAGGGGGCGCATTGGCAGAGTGCTGCAAGGAGGGGGCGTGGCCTCCGGCGCGATGCCGGTCTTTTATTTATTTTATTTTTTTAAGAAGGAGGGCTGTGTGGCCCCCCTTCTTTTTCTAATTTACTGGCCCTGGGGACCCCACCCCCCAGGGCCTGCACCCTAATGTTCTTTGTTGAAAAAAATTAATTTGGCCCTCCCAAGGCCTTAATCGGCCCCGGGGACCCCAACCCCCGGGTCATGGCCTTTTTTTTTATTCTTAAGGAGGGGGCTGCGTTGCCCCCCTCCTCAGGCCACTTATGGTCCTGGGGACCCCATCCACCGGGGACGGCCTTTGTTTTTTATTATTTTAAAAAAATATATATTTATAAAAAAACACCTAGGACATGCTGGACAAACCGTATGTACCTATCACCATGACGATTTGTGTGATATTAATTAAAAGGTGACTATGCATAGAATGAATCCACATGGAATGTATTTACACCGCTAGTGAAGCTCTGACGTGTCTGACGCCCTACCGTGCCTAATCCCGGCACCCCGCCGGTGGGTACTCTCCAAGTAGACACCCTTGTCGTTTATTTATACAAACATGGGTAGCTATTGACGGGCACATTTAATATACACGCACACCAAGCCATTCAAAGGGGAATCAACAAAAATTCGACCAAACTATGCAAGAAACCCCCCTCACGGTTAATAAAACACACATCCACCGCCGGATGTGTAATACCTTTTATTTTACTCTCTGGAAAGGAGAAGAACCTCACTTGAGAGTCACAGGTGCTCCTGGCTGAGCCCAATGCTGTGTTACACCCACCAGTGCCTGCCGAGTGCCTCACACCTCTGTGTTGTATTCCACCAGCTAGTGCGTATGCTATGACACTCTCTAGCCCATGTGCGCTGTAACACCACCCCGTGAATATGTCATGCCACACTTGCCTTAGCACAGGTTATATTGCCCCATCTAACGCGCCTTCCTCGATTCCTATGTTATAACGCACAGCGCTATGCCATACATATTACAATCTGGGATCCATATCTTTGTCACAGTGCATATGCAACGTTACACTCCCCAGCACATATTTTATATTACAACTTTAGAGACTAGTTAGGTTACACAACACTGCCCTGTGCATATTACACTCCAAGGCGCATATCGCATAGCACGCGCTATTGCCTGTGCTATCTCGCGCTCTCCAATGAATCTGTCATTTTGCACAATGTGTTGCATATTATATTTCACGCCCCGGTTCATCTTATATCACACTTTTTGGTGCATAGTTTATACCATATACTATATCTAGTTTACATTTTCAATCGTGCTCTCAGGACTATGTTCTATATAACACTGCGTCCACCTACCCTTTTCACGGGCATTACATTTTGCAATGGGGGTTGGAGGGTCGGGGGTGTTTCTGCCAAGTGAGCCCGGAGTCACAGTCACAAACGTCCTCTTCTTCCTGAATAAAAGTGAGATTATGCTGCATACTTGTTCATATTTTAAGTAGTTCGCACAGACACACATTTTAAAAACAATAAAGTTCCTAATACCCGCCTTCTCTGAACAGTTAGCTTGCTGCCTCATCCACCTCCTCCCTATCCACTGTTGTCTGAATCCATGGACTAGCCTCCTCCCTCCTGTCATGCATGGTCTGATGTGCTGCCACTGCCCTCCATTTAGCATGATGTACCAGTCCACTCCTCCTGCCCTCCAGTGCCCAATTCTATGGCCCATCATTGACCTCCTGCTTAGCCTCTGTGCTTAGCTTGCTGACCCTATTCTCCTTCCCCCTGCCCTCCGATGTCTTTGTGCATGCCCCTGCTCCATCCTTTTTTCCAACCATATTCCATGGCCCTGCCACTCCTCTCTACTCTGAGTGATCTGTTGAGCTGCCACTCCCCTCCCACCTGCCTAGCATTGTCAGATGACTGTAACCTGTCCCTGCCACCTCCGCCCTGCCTGTCCACATGCCATGACCCTATTCCCTGCCTCCTATCCTCCATGGTCCATTTTACTGCCACACCCTTCTGCCCTCCCTGGTCTGTTGTGCTGCAACTACTCCTCCTGCCTGCCCCGCGCAGTCTGTTGTGAGGCCCTTTCCCCTGAACTCTCTTGTCTGTGCCCAGGTCCTGACCCTCCCTTCTATCCTCCATGGTCCTTTGTGCATGCCCCGGCACCCTCCTTCTTGCCCATCATAGCCATTGTGCTGCCAATAATCCTCCCGCTTGCCATGCATGGTCTTCTGTGCTGCCATGGCCCCTCCCACCTTCCCTGTGTGTTCAGGTAGCTGCCCCTGACCCCCTCCCACCTTCCCTCCATGGTCTGTGTGTATGCCATCATAGTCTCATTGTTTCTCTCCATGGTTTGTCTTGTTTCTAGTGCGCATCCTGCCTGACCTCCATGGTCATCTTGCTGCTCCTGCCCTGCCCCCTTGCCCCCAGCCCTCTGTTCGCATGTGCAGACCCCTATTCCCTCCCTCCTGGCTTGTCTGTTCCATTGTAATGCCCCTGATTCGTCTCTCCTGCCCTTTATGGTCTGTTATGCTGCAGCTTTCTCTTCTGCTGTCCATTATGGTCAGCTAGCTACCATTGCCTCTTTCCCCTCTGTTCTCTGTTGTCCATGTGCATGGTCCTGTCCCCTCCCTATTGCTTTCTATGGATTGTTGTGCTGCACTCCCGTCCCACATGCGCTGTTTGGTGTATTGTGCTGCTGCAAACCCTGATGCCTGCCCTGTAGGGTCAGTTTGGTGCACCTCTCCATGTCCCTCCTGTCCTCTGTTATCCGAGTCCATGTCCGTATCCCAATTGCTCCTGCCTACCATGATCCAATGAATCAATACTACTGGGTGTGCAGGGTAAATGGCGCTCATATGGTAATCACCCTGATTTTACTGCAACAAATAATACACATTGGTGCATCCAAAACTGAGGGAAGGGAACACCCTACTTCCCTAAACTCAATCCAAGGATTGAAAAAACGCTTTAACAATTTTGCGTAGCACACAACCTTTAAGATCAAATTAAGCATTAGAATAAAGCAAAATTTAACACAGTTCAATTAGGCTCTTAGTGTTCGTCTTCTTTAATAACGTCAGATTCAACTTCCAATTCCTTACGCCAACGAGTTTTGCCGTGGTCGGGATAACCTACGGCTTCCTCAGGGCTGGAAATAATACAGAATACACACTTATAATCACATTATGTGGCATTTAACAGTAGTGCCATAGAGCCCAACTTTGAACCACCTTGTGCAAAGGACTATTCAAGCCTATGTTTGGTGCGACACAATCTATGCATGAATCCATATTACATCACTACTCAAACACAAATTATTGAGTCACATCAAAATGCATTATTCAATTTCATATCGTTTGAATGATTATTGTGATTTATTGCTTACATTCAGTTGTTGTGATATTGTGATCATGATCTTTAGGTCTTTTGCCTGAACCCAAGTGTTTTTACGTTTATATAACCCATGTGAGAAGGGGAAGAAAAAATGCGTTATATTGACGCCAATACCTTTAATTTTTCAAAGGTGTTTCTGTTAATCCAAAGTAAAAAAGAAGAAATCTCCTGTCATTGTAGAGTACGCGAGGCAAGGGTCTGTCAGCTTAAAAACGCAAGTATTAACCTCTATATTTCTCAAAATGGTTCCTACCGCTAGAAATATACATCCATGTTAGATCCAACCATTTTGTTCTTTTCAGAGTCGAAAGTTTCCAGAAAAAATAAGCTTCAAATCTAAATAAACCAATAATAATCTATTAGTACCCTTAAGCCACTACGCCTTCGAATTTTTGCTCCATATTACTTTCAAATACATCTTCTCTTACCTTCAAATAATACAAATTACGGCTTGTCGATCCCAAATCCACTATATATCTAACTTTCAGATTCCTATTTTCATGCTGCACATCTATGTCGTTCACATTCTGAAAAACAAATAAATATATCCAAAACAACAAAATTATTTGTTGTTCTTCCTATTTGTACCAAATTACACAAAATGTGAAACATAAGCGTCCCTACCGTGACATTTCAAGACTCCCTGTAACCAAATTCAACTTCCAATCCCTTACGCCTCAATATAATGGCAGGAAGGCGCCGTCAACTCCTAATGGAAAAATAGATAAATACCAATACATCCCGTTACTATTTATACTCCAATTTCATATTTAAAGTCAGGCTAGAGTATCTAAATAGGAGGAACCACCCTCCTCTTACCTCATCGTATCTCCGTGTTACCGCACCCGAGTACAGGCGAGGAACACCGTCTGGCTTGTCTGTTCCATTGCAATGCCCCTGATCCGTCTCTCCTGCCCTTTATGGTCTGTCATGCTGCAGCTTTCTCTCCTGTCTGTCCATTATGGTCAGCTAGCTACCATTGCCTCTTTCCCCTCTGTTCTCTGTTGTCAATGTGCATGGTCCTGTCCCTTCCTTATTGCTTTCTATGGATTGTTGTGCTGCACTCCCATCCTGCATGCGCTGTTTGGTGTATTGTGCTGCTGCAAACCCTGATGTCTGCCCTGTAGGGTCAGTTTGGTGCACCTCTCCATGTCCCTCCTGTCCTCTGTTATCCGAGTCCATGTCCGTATCCCAATTCCTCCTGCCTACCATGATCCAATGTACCATATTTGTGAACATTTTGAACTTGGTAAGAGGGAGATTTTGAAAAAAAACTGGGGTATTGATTTTCCCCTTTGAGTTACATTGAAAAAGAGGAGATTGTAGACAGGAGACAGATCAAATAAAGCCCATTTGAGCTTAAAAACATTGGACGTTTCCTGGCTGAAACGGGTCTGTTGGCATGTATGGTTGTACTACTACTGCCTCTTCCATTCTGGCCACAAAGGTCTATTATATTGTCACAGCCTCTCTTGCCAGTCCTGTATTGTTGGTTTGTTGCCCCTGCCCCCCTTTCCACTGCCCTCCATAGTCTGTTGTGCTGCCACTGCCCCTCCTGCCTGCCCAGTGTGTTCAAATTTTTGCATCTGCACTCTCCTACCTGCCTTCAATTTTCAGAGTCCGTGCCCCTGGCCTCTGCCTCTCAACAGTATACCAATGAACAAGTAGATTGCTAACTTTATTACAAAAGTGTGGAACGCCTGACGTCATCTTGATGTAATCAAAACTGTAATACCTAGAGTATTTCCTTTAGAAATTACATATATGAGAGGGTCGTATTTGCATCAAAATTATGGTTAGTGCTCTAAAAAACTAAAATGAGGACATATTTTCTGAGTTTTCAAATAGCGACAAAGAACTTTTAGATTATTTGTAATCTTTATGTTTTTTTATCCAGTTGACCTCTTAATTAAATGTTGCACCTAGGGGAGAGGATGTGGTGTTACTTCCAGAGCTGCAGACTTTGCAACTGGGGAACCAGGTTGGAGTTTCTGCTTCAGCTCAACATTCTGTGATTCTGGTCAAATCACTTAATCTCCTCATGTCTACAACCAAAATTAATTTGATCTTGTGTGATGTAACCAATGCTCATGTAAAGCACTCCAATACCTGACAAGTGTGCACTATATAAAACTGCAAATACACAAAAAATAAGTGTTTTGCACACTTCTGTCATTGCGCTAAATGTGGGCTACATCTGGGTGATATTTGTGCTGCATTTGGGCTCTTTTGTCTCTGGTGGCCATCTTGGGAGATTTATTTGTTATGAAGTTTCCTAATTTCCTCATTTACTGCAGTCTCCTCAGTAGGAAATGCTTTCAGTTTTTTACTTTGATTCCATCAAGAAGGTATTCAGATATGTCACACATTTGCCATAAATTCTGAACGTTAGCACTCTAGTTGCTCATTAGATCACTGTAGTAAAGCTACTGCTCACCACGGAAGTCTGCTGCTGGTGTTAAAAGTGCATGTTTCAGTCTGCATATCAAATTTTTTTAAAGAAATAGAAGAGTATTTAAGAAGTCACTCAAAATGTGGACTAATTTTTCTTTCTTCAGCACTAATCATAATTTCTATGGCAAAATGAACCCCCTCATTGTGCTCCTTTTTAAATTAAATGTTTTAAGTGTTACCAGTTTATTCCAATCAAGATGGCTTCAGGTGTGCCATACTTTTGTCATAAGTAAGACAGTAAGCGCTCTAGTTGTTCTTAAGAACACTCTGGGACATTATGTCATTGGGCTATACTTGGGCTACATTTGGGTGATATTTGGGCTACATTTGGGCTCTTTTGTCTCTGGTGGCCATCTTGGGAGATTTATTTGTTATGAAGTTTCCTAATATCCTACAGTCTCCTCAGTAGGAAATACTTTCAGTTTTTTACTTTGGTTCCATCAAGAAGGCATTCAGATGTGTCACACATTTGCCATAACTGAATGTTAGCACTCTAGTTGCTCATTAGATCACTGTAGTAAAGCTATTGCTCACCACGGAAGTCTGCTGCTGGTATTCAAAGTGCATGTTTCAGTCTGCATGTCAGAATTTGTTTATGAAATAGAAGACTATTTGAGAAGTCAAAATGTGCCCTAATTTTTCTTTCTGCAGCACTAATCATAATTTCTATGGCAAAATGAACCCCCTCATTTTGTTCCTTTTTAAATTAAATGTTTTAAGTGTTACCATTTTATTCCAATCAAGATGACTTCAGGTGTGCCATACCTTTGTCATAAGTAAGACTGTTAGCGCTCTAGTTGTTCGTTAGAACACTCTGGGACATTCTGTCATTGGGCTATACTTGGGCTACATCTGGGTGATATTTGGGCTACATTTGGGCTCTTTTGTCTCTGGTGGCCATTTTGGGAGACTTATTTGTTATGATGTTTCCTAATTTCCTCATTTACTACAGTCTCCTCAGTAGGAAATACTTTCCGCTTTTTACTTTGATTCCATCAAGAAGGCATTCAGATGTGTCACACATTTGCCATAAATTCTGAATGTTAGCACTCTAGTTGCTTATTAGATCACTGTAGTAAAGCTACTGCTCACCAGGGAAGTCTGCTGCTGGTATTGAAAGTGCATGTTTCAGTCTTCATGTCAGAATTTTTTAATGAAATAGAAGAGGATTTGAGAAGTCACTCAACATGTGCCCTAATTTTTCTTTCTGCAGCACTAATCATACTTTCTATGGCAAAATGAACCCCCTAATGTTGTTCCTTTTTAAATTAAATGTTTTAAGAGTTATCACTTTATTCCAACCAAGATGGCTTCAGGTGTGCCATACGTTTGTCATAAGTAGGACTGTTAGCGCTCTAGTTGTTCTTTAGAACACTCTGGGAAGCTGCAGTAGAACACAAAGGAATCAACTGACAGTCTCTGCCCTTGTTGGATGTACATGTTTTACTGAGAATGTCAGACTTCATTCTCACATGACTGAGAAATATAATGTGAATTTACAGAAAATATGCTCTGAGTTTAGCTTATAGATCACCTTCCAAACCTCAGTGGGAAAAGAATGAGAAAATAGTTTTCTCTCAAACATGATTCATGATATCACAGCAGAAGGCTTTTTCACATGGTAAAATCCCCTTAAACACACCACAATTCCTAAAATGAGTATGGTACCACCAACAAATGATTTATAATGTAACTAAAGTCTTAAAACCTTCTATTAACTGCAATGCTTTTTAATGAGGTACTATCATGTATATTGGTCCCAAGATGGCTGCCAACACTTCTTAGATGAAGTGCTGACAGCCAATCAGATCTCCCAATGAGATGTATGGTTAGGCTCCACCCAGATATATATGTGATTTTACTTTTGATTTTCCCAGGAACTACTGAACGGATTTACACCATTTAAGCAAAAGGCACGAGTCTGAACTGAGGACTACCTCTTTGCCAAATTTGGTGTAATTCCGTTCAGCTCGTCGGGCTGTAGCTGCGTCAACAGGTCCTATGGGAAAATGCATGGGGAAAACGCGTTCTGGGACCCCCCTTTTTTCTCGCCTCCCGCTTGATGAATCACCGTGAAATTTTCAGGATAGGAGCGGACCGGAGCTGGCCAAACGTTTGAAAAATTTTGCGATGATTCATCAATCGACGCCAACGTTACTCCAAATAGAATGTTGCGGATTTCCTATGGAAAATAGGTCCTAACTATAACTACCTACTGGCGACTGCCAGTAGGTAATATATATATATATATATATATATATATATATATATATATATCTCACGATTTCCACAGCGTCTCAGCTTTCTTCGCAGCAACACAGGGACACGGACCACAGGATAGTGCCAATAATCGTTTTTATTTAGATGCCACCATAACGCGTTTCAACTCCTGCGAGTCTTGTTCATATATATATATCAACCAGTCCTCTGACTATTATACAGGTCCTATTACAGATCTTCCTCAATATTAAGACCTGTGGGGGTTCGTGTATTGAGTGCAAGAATGTAAGTTGACTCAAGTCTCCTCAATTTCCTTTCTCGATTGCCCCCTAGGGCACTCAATACACGAACCCCCACAGGTCTTAATATTGAGGAAGATCTAATCACACATCTGTAATAGGACCTGTATAATAGTCACATGGAATAGCAGCAGCAATCCCCCTCGACAGTGTTTTAAACTTTTGTGTTGCTTTTTGGTTATGTTTTTTATGTATTGCACACACACAATCTTTTTATGAAAAAATCTTGTTACAGTTTACAGTTTATAGCAAGATATGTCCAACGGGTTATTTTGTTAGAAGTCTAATCAATGATTGCCCACTTGGGCTTAATTGTTAATCTTGTTAATCATGCCAAATGTAAATGTACGAGCCATTGAAGAATGATAGGCTGTTGATGTTAATGACAACCTCAGGGGTATGCGCGGTATACGTGATGTTGACGTTACGATGATTGCTGCCACTACTATTGAAATAATCAGGAACGATCAGGGCACCTGCCCACTCCTATTCCCTTGAGGAGGCACGATATGAAATATGCCATTACATTGCGTTTATTGAATAACATTACGATCTGTATGTTTATCTGGGTACTAGCGAGCCAAGAGTTTTTGTACCGTTGGACTACGAGTCTGTTTTCTAATGCACTGGTGTTGTAGTCATATCATGTGACGTGTCACGAGCACAAGAAATTATGTAAATAAGGAACTTGAGTTTAGTTGAATTGTTGGTGATCAAGCCTGCTGGGCAGGCGAAACGCGTACAAATCGGCTGATTTAATAAAACTTTTTCGAGCCTAGACACGGCGTCGTCATCCTTTGGCTGCTGGCAGAGGACTGGTTGATGTTATGCGGACTTCGCTGGAGTAGTTCGCTAAAGACGACGCACCCGCACCCTCTGTTCTGGCGTGCGGCGGCAGTTACTCGAGTGAGGAGGAGCAAATATATATATATATATATATATATATATATATATATATATATATTACCTACTGGCAGTCGCCAGTAGGTAGTTATAGTTAGGACTGTGTTTCCATAGGAAATCCACAGCATTCTATTTTGAATAACTTTGGCGCCGATTGACGAATCCTGGCGAAATTTTTAAAATAGGTGGGGCTCTCCGCTCTGCTCCTACCCTGAAAGTCTCGGGGGGATTCGTCAAGTGGGGGCTGAGAAAAAGGGGGGGTCCCAAAACATGTTTTCCCCATGCATTTTTCCATAGGACCTTTAGTCCAAGCTACAGCCCGAACGGCTGAACAGAATTACTTGAAATTTGGCAGAGAGGTAGTCCTCAGGTCAGGGATGTGCCTTTTGTAGGTCTGGTGTAAATGTGTTCAGTATTTGCTGAGAAAATAGCATTTAAATCAATATATATATCTATAGGCGCGCTCCGAGCGCGTACAGTAAGCTTACCGTACGCGCACGGTGCCGTGCGCGAGCTTAATTCTGATTGGTGGTTACATGACTGTAAAAATTCGAATCGGTCGAAATCAGGAAGTGTCGGCCTCCATTTTGTGTGTCTCACACTGATAAACAAAGGAGGAGAACGTGGAAAGGGGGCAACGAAGAGAGTTGCAGACCCCCTAGCGTTTGTCAGGGGGTCCAAGAAGGTCATAAAAGTATGAAAAATAAATGTAATTTTTTTTTAAAAAAATCTCGTGGTGCGCGTACGGTAAGCTTACGGTATGCGTACGGTAGAATAAAAACACAATAAAAACAATAGAAGTAAAAAACAAATTTAAGTGTTAAGATATTAGGGGGCTCTAAAAAGAGCCGTTGTGTTTATGAAGTGTTTTTTGATACCTATAAGTAAGTACCGATGCAGAGTCTAAAGTTCAAGAGGAAGACTCTGTTGCCTTCATCAGTGAAATGTACACCGTCTCCTCTATAAATGCCTTGCATGTTGTAACGCAAGTTGCTGTGGTATATAGAACCCATACCATAGTCTCTGAGGAAAGCAGAAATAGATTTGTTGACGTGCTTTCTTGCTTTGTCAATCTGCGGACAAAATTGGTTGGACCAGTTCCACTTTTGCCTTTGGCATATGTTAGAATATACAAAGGCAGATTGAGGAAAAAGCGACATCAATTGTACAAAGGTGTCCTTAATAAGCATTTCCAGACCTACACCAGACCTACACCACAGTGCACAATAATTAGGTTAGGCTGTGGGAGATGTTGAAAGGTTTTCACCAAAGGCAATAATTGGTGACACTTTAACCCTCTCTGACCAATCCATTTAATGTCTACATTTGGCAAAGCAAGGTCTCTCACCATACCTCTGTTTTCTGCATCCTTTTCACTCCAGGAGACATAGCTGTGACCTACAATCCACACTGTGAACATCTTTCAAGGAGATCTGGATGCACTCAGAAGGTTTCTTTCAGTAGACTGGCAATATGAAATGAAAGACAGTTGTAAAATGGAGGCATACCTATTTTTTTTAAATAAAAAGAACTCATTGGCTGATTCAAAACTTTTTACAGTAAAAAGTAGGCTGTATGTGTACATTTTTAGAAGCATGTATTGTATTGGTTCAGAAACTTCTGTTCCCACAGAAGATTAGTTTGGATTTGCTGTTAGGTTGGACAGGTGAAGCACTCTTACTCTTTGGATTTGAAACATTGTGTGCTGAAATTCTGACCTCTCTCCTCACAGCAGTGTTCCATGAGCTGTTGCTATGGTAGCAGGCAGAAGTCAAGTTGGGGGAAGGGTACATTTGGAAAAGGGTTGAAGTTTTCAACCAATAGAAATGTGTGATTTCATTTGAAAAAAAGTGGGAAGCACTGAGATTTGTAATTAACATGTATATGTGTGAAAAAAGAGAGGGAAACATTGCCATTTACTAGTTCTGGAGAGAGGAGAGAGGTGTAGAGCTCTGATATTCTGACTCTGATAGTCTGCTGTTTGAGCACCACATTTCTTTCTCAACTAACTAATTTTAAAGGTGAGTTATGAGTTTGAGAGGGGATGTATGTGGTGATTTTTGATATAAATATTAGAATTGTGATTCTTCTTTAAAAGTTATGTTTTACATTGTGTGGTTTGGGAGATATTTAACTGTCTTTAACTAGTTAAATATTATGGAGTGTGTTTTTACCATAACTTAAGGTGTACTGGTATCACTGAGGAATACTGTTTTGTGCCTAGAATCAACCCATAAATCTGTGTGCACACAGGAATTGTTGTTAGAGATTTTAATAGTGATGGTGCGGTTCTGTAAGAATGGCATTTGTAGGAAAGGGGCAGCTTTCTTTTTGTAAATATGATGGTTTCCATTCAGCATAAATCAGTAAGACACAAATGGGAGGCAAATGCTAACACATTTGAAATTGATATCGCAGATTTTGCTTCTAATCATGCAATTGCTGAGCTTGGTCATACATATACAAAATTGCAATTAAACCTTGCCACACATGTACTTTTACATACATTACTACAATGTTTAAGCTGTTATGGATACATGCATGAATATGTCTCTTGCAACTGAAAATACGCAGTCTGCATAAGCAGACTGTTAGCACACACCCAGCAGTTTATCCTGTAGAATCATGCTGAGTATTCACAAGTGAGTGGTGTTTCAGGTAGCAGTGAGTAACGCTAATACATTCAACATCACTAAGGCCGATTTCTTTTGCTGGAGTGTAGTTAGTCACCAAGGTCACACATGTTCATGGTCTCAAAAAGCTGTTTGCACATGTGCTGTTTTCTGTATCTGAAACTGTAATGAACATGTATGCGACTGTTAGAGTACTTAACACTTGCAGAAAAAAACAGTAGTTAGTGTGCTTTGAAATTGGCAAGCAAATTTCATTTTCTGCCTAAAATCACAGAAAACAGTAGGAAGTGTGCTTTGAAATTGGCAAGCAAATTTCATTTTCTGCCTAGAATCACAGCATGAGTCTGTGAGCACACAGGAATTGTTGTCAGAGATGTATTTCGTGTCACTCTGGCTCTTTTTGGATGTATCCATGCATATGTCTCTTGTAACTGAAAATACACAGTCTGCATAAGCAGACTCTTAGCACACACCCAACAGTTTATCCTGTAGAATCATGCTTAGTATTCACAAGTGAGTGGTGTTTCAGGTAGCAGTGAGTAACGCTAATACATTCAACATCACTAAGGCTGATTACTTTTGCTGGAGTGTAGTCAGTCACCAAGGTCACACATGTTCATGATCTCAAAAAGCTGTTTGCACATGTGCTGTTTTCTGTATCTGAAAACTGTAATGAAAATGTATGAGACTGTTAGAGTACTTAACACTTGCAGAAAAAAACAGTAGTAAGTGTGCTTTGAAATTGGCAAGCAAATTTCATTTTCTGCCTAAAATCACAGCATGAGTCTGTGAGCACAGAGGAATTGTTGTCAGAGATGTATTTCGTGTCACTTTGGTTCTTTTTGGAAGTATCCATGCATATGTCTCTTGTAACTGAAAATACACAGTCTGCATAAGCAGACTCTTAGCACACACCCAGTAGTTTATCCTGTAGAATCATGCTTAGTATTCACAAGTGAGTGGTGTTTCAGGTAGCAGTGAGTAACGCTAATACATTCAACATTACTAAGGCTGATTTCTTTTGCTGGAGTGTAGTCAGTCACCAAGGTCGCACATGTTCATGGTCTCAAAAAGCTGTTTGCACATGTGCTCTTTTCTGTTTCTGAAAACTGTAAGGAAAATGTATCAGACTGTTAGAGTACTTAACACTTGCAGAAAAAGATAGTAGTAAGTGTGCTTTGAAATTGGCAAGCAAATTTAATTTTCTGCGTAGAATCACAGCATGAGTCTGTGAGCACACAGGAATTGTTGTCAGAGATGTATTTCACGTCACTCTGGGTCTTTTTGGATGTATCCATGCATATGTCTCTTGTAACTGAAAATACAGAGTCTGCATACGCAGACTCTTAGCACACACCCAGCAGTTTATCCTGTAGAATCATGGTTAGTATTCACAAGTGAGTTGTGTTTCAGGTAGCAGTGAGTAACGCTAATACATTCAACATCACTAAGGCTGATTTCTTTTGCTGGAGTGTAGTCAGTCACCAAGTTCACACATGCTCATGGTCTCAAAAAGCTGTTTGCACATGTGCTGTTTTCTGTATCTGAAAACTGTAATGAAAATGTATGCGACTGTTAGAGTACTTAAAACTTGCAGAAAAAAACAGTAGTAAGTGTGCTTTGAAATTGGCAAGCAAATTTAATTTTCTGCCTAAAATCACAGAAAACAGTAGTAAGTGTGCTTAGAAATTGGCAAGCAAATTTCATTTTCTGCCTAGAATCACAGCATGAGTCTGTGAGCACACAGGAATTGTTGTCAGAGATGTATTTCGTGTCACTCTGGTTCTTTTTGGATGTATCCATGCATATGTCTCTTGTAACTGAAAATACACAGTCTCCATAAGCAGACTCTTAGCACACACCCAGTAGTTTATCCTGTAGAATCATGCTTAGTATTCACAAGTGAGTGGTGTTTCAGGTAGCAGTGAGTAACGCTAATACATTCAACATCACTAAGGCTGATTTCTTTTGCTGGAGTGTAGTCAGTCACCAAGGTCACACATGTTCATGGTCTCAAAAAGCTGTTTGCACATGTCCTGTTATCTGTATCTGAAAACTGTAATGAAAATGTATCAGACTGTTAGAGTACTTAACACTTGCAGAAAAAAACAGTAGTAAGTGTGCTTTGAAATTGGCAAGCAAATGTCATTTTCTGCCTAAAATCACAGCATGAGTCTGTTAGCACAGAGGAACTGTTCTCAGAGATCTATTTTGTGATACTCTGCTTCATTTAGAATTGCATTCGTATGAAAGGGGAAGCTTGTTTTCTGGAAATGTGATGGTTAGCATTCAGCCCACAACAGTTTCTCAAATAAGAGGCAAATGCTAACATATTTGAAATCAACATGGTAGATTTTTCTTCCACTCTTGCAATGGGTCATGTAGTTGCTACATACAAAAAACTCATATTAACCCTTACCACACATGTAGTCTTACATACATGTTTACAGTGTTTAAGCAGTTGTGTAAGGGTCCATTCAAGTCTCTCTTGCACCTGACAGTAGACAGTCTCCAGAACCACACTCTTAGCAGAGAGCTAGCTGTTTTTCCTGTACACTCATGCTTACTAATCAGCACTGTGTGGTGTTTTAGGTAGGAGTGAGGAACGCTAATGCATTGAACATTACCAAGGCTCATTATCTTTGCTGGAGTGTAGTCAGTCAGCCAGGTTACACATGTACATGCTCTGAAAAAGCTGATTGGACATGTGCTCTTTTCTGCCTCTCTAAACTATAAAGAAAATGTGTCAGACTGTTAGAGTAATTAACAGTTGCAAAAAAAAAAAGTAAGTGTGCTTTTGAATTGCAAATGAAATATCGTGTTCTGCCTAGAATCACACCAAGAGACTGTGTGCACACAGGAATTGTTCTTAGAGATTACATTTGTGTTGGTTTTGTTGTGTTTTTCACTTGTAGGAAAGGGATAGATAGTGTTATAAGATTAGAAAAGATCATAACAAATATAGTAATATATTTAAATTACAAAAAGGTATTTTTTTTTAGTTTCTTTCAGGTATTGCTGCAGAGCAGTGAAGGAAATATAAGATGCCTATAAAATCAAGAAAGTGAAAACAACAGAAAAAACATGTATATTTGAAGACAACTGGAGGACCCAAGTTAGTTGAAGATGCTCATGTTGGGAAAAAGAAAAAAGTCTTCTGGTAAGCAGACAAAGGAATTCTTTAAAAATATATTCAAAAAAAGGAATAATTTAAAAAATGTCCCCATTGGAAAAACTGTTTCAAGTAGAAAACAACAGGACAATAGTGAGAATTTACTGAATGCTAATGTAGAGGCACAAGCAATAAAAATTGACTTGAAAAGAAAATCAGCATTTAAAGAGATCCGTAGGAAAATGTTTCAGAGAAGAGTGATGTCCAATTTGCTAAAGGATGTGAAAAAATATAAATATAAAATATAGAATAAAAGATATTGAAGCCATTGTAGCTAAGGCTTTAGAATTAAAAAGAAAACTATTCATTTTAATTTTGAACAGGATGCGTACATTAGATAAAATGGTCAATGTAATGAAGTCACAAAGCAAAACGAAAAGAGTAGTGAAAAGAAATAACTTTTGTAAAGTGTTTTTAGGAAAATGGATGCATAGTTCAAGTTCTGAACCATTTTTTAATGAAGAGAGTTATTTTCAAAGTAATAGTTTGTTGCATGCAGTTGACACCAGTGGCCGAGCTTATGAAGTGAAAGATGAAAGATGGTTCTATAATGGAAAAGGAGAAAATGGTTCCAAGAAATGAGGAAGAAGTGATGGCGGCTGAGGTTATGGGGAGACGTCCTAAAGCCCTAGTGTACACTTGGAATTGTAGTAGTATTTGTACTGTGCGACAGGAATCTATTGATAAATTACGTGAGTTTCTAAGAGAATATAGTAAAAAAAGTGTTAAACAGAAGATTAAGGTGCTTCAAAGACTAGATCCATGCAGAGTGAGATAGAATTCTGGTTTGCAAGGACATTCTCTGGCTTGTCTTTCTAGGAAAGTTTGTCAAAGTGTTTTTCACCATTTTAGGATGCTGGCAGTACATCATACTGAAATAAGAACATTTGTGAGAAGATTGTATTCTGCTAAAAGTCCAGCACTAAAATTAAATGAGTTGATTAGGGCTCGGTTCCGTGGAACTGTATCAGATGTTCAGAAGGTTACTGATGAAATTCAGTTTAGTTACTTTGGTCCGGAACAAGAAAGTGCAGAAAATGACACAGTTATTGAGGAAAATGTGGAAGAGAATGTAGAACCCTCTGTAAGTAAGAAATTTGAAGATCATATGACAAAATTTGCTATCACCTTTAATGAAAGACCAAATATTACTTGTATATGTTGCCGGAGAAGCCATTACAAAAATTAAACAAGGAATGTTGATCTGTATGAAATAAGTGAAGAAGAAGATAATTATAAGTGGAAGGATTTTGCAACATGTATATTTCTTGATTTTTTTTTTGATTTGGGTGAAGATCAGCGTATTTGCAAATATTGTTATAACAAGTTAGAAGAAAATAAAATGCCTGCTAGAGCTGTACATAATAATTTAGAACTGGTTGATATTCCAGTCGAACTTTCTGATTTAAATACGTATGAGTCTATACTCATTCAATGTGTTCATCCGTTCCAGACCATAGTACGTATGGAGCCAAAAACCGGTAAATTACCTCCTTCAGATTTACAGAGAGGTTTAAAAGGAAGAGTGGTCTATTTGCCGTTGGATTTGAAAACAAATATGGAAACTATTGATGCAGATACTTTGGAAACTGAACCATTAGTTATTCTGGTTAATGGTGTACCTACGAAGAATAAGAACATTTGGCAGGAGCTGGTAGATGTACGGAAAGTACAAAGAGCAAATTTATATTTGAAAAGGAATAATAAATGGTATGAATCAATGTATATAGATGAAGATGAAGAAGATGTACTAGGAGACACAGAAACACCAACTGGGCAAATTGAAAAAGTTGACAAGTCAAAAGAAGAAGAAATTTATGAACATTTCAGCATACATCCTCTTCATTCAAAAGAAGTAATGGCAAACACCATTGATCTGTTTCAAATGAAAAAAGCCAAAGGAACTCCCGTGCGTGTATGGGAGGGGAGTTTGGAAGCTCGTTGTTTTCCCCAGCTGTTTCCTACAGGAGAAGGTGGACGATATGATGAACGCCCAGTACAGATTCCTTCTTCTGAGTATCGGACTACAAGATTATATGCAGAAGATCCCAGATTTCGTCAAAGTATTCCATATTTGTTCCATCTGTTATTTGAAAGTGACTTGTCTGCACTATCTTATGCAGTAAACCACATTTTAAAAAGTGGAACACATCTACATAATGTGTCTGCTAAGGATTTTATGAACAAAGTGCAGCAGCGAGATGATCATTTGGAATCACAATTGATCAATCTGATGGCTTGTCAGCGTGGGACAAATGAATATTGGTACCGACGCCATGGAGAATTGAAATGTATGTTACGGAATTTAGGAACTCCTACATGGTTCCTAACCCTAAGCTGTGCCGAGTACGCTTGGGACGATTTACTGGATTTTCTAGGAGAGGCAAATTCAAACATTAAAAACATCGAATACAAGACAGCAGGAGAACTGTGCTCATTGGATCCGGTTAATGTTTGCAGATATTTCAATCATAGATTTGAGGCTATGATGTCCTTCATCTGCAATAAAAAAAATCCACCTCTTGGAGAAGTTGTGGATTTCTTTTGGAGAAAAGAGTACCAAGCAAGAGGTGCTCCTCATATTCATATGCTGTTGTGGATCAAGGATGCTCCAAAATTTGGAACAGATGCTGATGAAGCAGTGTTATCTTTCATTGAAGAATATGCAACATGTGCTATACCTAAAAGCACAGAAGAGAAAAAGAGCAAGTTTTACGTTTCCAAAGTCATCGGTGTGGAAAATACTGTCGACGGAAGTACAAGACCAAAGATAAATTCTACACAAAATGTCGATTTGGATTTCCTAGACCTGTTCTTTCAAAAGGAAGAGTCAACAGTTTTATGTCAGCTGTGCAACATACTATTACAAGAAAATCTCCCAAAAATACATACAACCTAAGAAGAAAAGAAGAGTCAAAATATAGAAATGACTACAACCCAGTCATTTTATCCATGTGGAATGCTAACATGGATATTCAGTATGTGGCAGACAATTCTATTGCTGTTGCTCGGTATGTCACATCTTACATCACTAAATCTGAGAAAACGGAATTGAAGGAAATGTGGGAAGAGATTTCTCACGAGAAGACTGTCAGTAAGAAGCTGTACAGTTTCAGTTTAAAGATGTTATCACATCGAGAAATTGGATCCTACGAATGTTCAGATAGGTTATCATCTGCAAGTCTGTACTCGAAATCAAGAAGAATAATTTGGGTCAGTTTAGGCCTTGCAGGAATGCGAAATCGGGTACTGAAATCTGTTGGAGAAATTGAATATTTGGCCGAGAACGACCCAGAAAGTACAGATATTTTGAAAACAAACATGTTGGACACATATTACCCAAAAAGAAGTCATCATCTTGAGAACATGTGTCTCTATGAAGTGCTGCAGAACTACATTTTTTCACGGAAAGCCACAGAAGACATCAGCAATGGAAAATATAAAGTCATTGGTGAGGAAGGATGTTTGGTGAAGCAAACAAAAGGAAGTTTGATTAATCACAAGAAGCTGAGTTGTGACACTACTGACAAAAAGGAATTTTACTACTTGGCACTTTTACAGCTGTTTAAACCATGGCGTTCAGAGGACGAACTACTTGGAGAATTTCAAAGCTATGAGGATTCATTTAATGCATGTAAAGATACCATTGAATGCAGTATTTTCAGGAATTATGTCCTAATGTTAAACGAAGAAATTGAACAGGAAGCTACAATTGCAGCTGAAGTAGCTAGAGACAGTTCTCAAGACAGCCAAAGTTCTGGAACGCTCAGTCAAGATCCACTAGGACAGCCAATCTTAGAAAATGAAGCTGCAATAGCCATGACTGAAGTGGAAACGGCTATGAATCAAGCTCAGGAAGATTTAATAGACTTACCAAATTTGGAACAACAACTGAATGAAGAACAACAACAAATTTATGAAGAAGTCAGAAAAAAAATTGATCACAGATTACTACATAAAAATAAAGAGTGCACATGCACATCATTTGAACCAATTAGGTTGTATGTGAGTGGACAAGCTGGAACTGGGAAAAGTTTCTTAATTAAAGTCATCAGAAGTTACCTACAGCAAAAAACTGATTCAACTTTATCTTGTGTTGTTACTGCTCCAACTGGGTTAGCAGCATATAACATTAAAGGAATTACTCTCCATCGCTTGCTAATGTTACCAGTGGAGCATGAGAACAAAATAGAATATCACAAGCTAACTGGCGAAGCATGCTTAGAAGTTTCAAGAGTGTTGAAGAAGATGCAAGTTCTCATTATTGATGAGGTAAGCATGGTATCAAACGTAATGCTTGCCTTTGTGCATTTAAGAATGCAGCAAATTCTAAAGAGAGACTATGACTTGTTATTTGGTGGAAAACATGTTATAGTTTTTGGGGATCTTCTACAGCTTACTCCAGTTAAAGGACAACCAGTGTTTAATACTGTGACACATGAGGACACGAAGAAGTCATTAGGAAGCATTGGTAATGCGAATATTTGGTCATTCTTTGAGTACAAAGAACTCACTACCAATATGAGGCAAGCAAACGATGAAGAATATGGAAGTATTCTGAAAGATATCAGAATTGGACTACTCACAGAAGCTGGCAGAAAAGCATTACAGAGTTGGTTGCTACATAATTTATTTCCAAGTGAAGAAATAGTTGCAGAGAAAATATACAAGAACATTGCAGAAAAAATACTGTAATCTGCTTAATGCCAACACTACGTGAATGCTCAATATTCAATGAGGAACTTTTGAAATTGGAAAAGGAAGAGATTAAGAAAATGGAAGCAGTAGACAAAATCCAACATGAAAGAATTACTATTACATTAACAGGCGAACCGAAAAATAAATTGGATTCTCTAGAGAAGAACATTTCGAAAACAGCTGCATTAGAAAATAATCTATATCTTTGCATGAACTGTCGAGTATTTTTAAGGAGAAATTTGGATGTTGAAAAAGGTTTAGTAAATGGAGCTATGGGTAAAGTTGTGGGTTTTGTTAACTACCAGAAAAAAGAAGGAATTGAGTTTTTAAAAATAAAATTTGATCAGATTGAAGAGGTAAAAGACATTAGTCGTTGTTCAGTTCAATTTTTGCTTGTGAAAGACTTATATGTACATAGGAAGCAGTTTCCATTTTCTCTAGCATATGCTGTAACTATTCACAAGTGTCAAGGATTAACTGTTGATAGTGCATTTGTAAACATTGGATCTACTGTGTTCAAAGAAGGTATGGCATATGTTGCTCTGTCACGAGTAAAAACATTATCTGGTTTATTCATGATAGACTTTGATGAAACAAAAGTTAGTGCAGATGCAAATTGTGTAAAGGAGTACAATAGATTAAGGAGAACCTATGCTCCTCATTTAGGTCAGTATCCTGTGTTGGAAAAACGTGTTGTTTGTCAGAAAAGGAGATTTGAGAATATCTGTAATGAGGATGTAGAGAACAGAAAACAAAAAAAGAGTGATGTGACTGCAAGCAAAAAGAAAAAGAACAGTATTGAAGAGGTTGTTGGTTGTCATTTTGAAAATAGCTCTGGTGTCAACTGCTACGCTAATGTAGTGCTGAATGTTGTATTTTAGCAAGAGCAGATAATAGAAAATCATGAAAAAAGATTCTGTTCTGTGCTAAGTCTTCTTTATGAGAAGCTGAGTGTTGATAAAGCTAAAATAGAAAGTGCGACTGAAATTAGAAATCTATTAGATGTATGTTCAGGACGAACACAGTTTTCTCAAAATGTCCAGCAAGATGCACAGGAATTCTTGATGTACATCCTTTTGGTACTTGAAGATGAAGGGATAGAAATTGAAAATTTGTTTGGTCTCTGTTATAAATGGGAACATAGTTGTGAAAACTGTTTCTACACATGCAGCTCTAATGTTGATTCAGAAAGGTTTATCTATTTAACATTGCCAGAGACTAAATCAGTGACTTTTAGTAAATTAGTTAAAGATGCCAATCATAGCATGGAATGTTGTGAATGTAAATCTGACATGTTTTCAACCTTACTTTTAAAGAAATATGGACAGTATGTAATTTTAATGATGCAACGTTGTAGAGCTGATGGAACAAAATTGGACACTTTAATAAAGAAATTTACAGGACAGCAATTATCAATTTCTGGAAAAACTTTTCTCACAGTTGCAATAATTTTCCATGATGGGCCTATTGTAACTTCTGGTCATTACACAGTTTTTCTTAAATGTGAAAAAGGCTGGACACTGTGTAATGATTCTCAATTGGTTTTCAAGCAAAGTTTGCCTTTTGATTTAGCAAATTCCTATTTAATTTTTCTGAAACCAAAATTTTAGACAGAAATTGCAACATCTGTACAAAACATTATTGCAATTTAATTGGATTACCATTGGAAATGTCATCAAAAAATATTTAAAAAATTACCATTTGGCCTAAAGGAAAGGTAATAATTTGCATTGTGGACTTCTTTGACAGAAATTATTTTGATGATTATGCTTATGCAACAGAATTTTCAGACGATATTTATTGGAATTAGTTATTGTTCTTAGGTGAGATTTTTATTGCAAATGTTACATTTCTATTACGGTATGTTTTAGTGAGAAGAGATTCTGGGCTTTTTTTAAACAATCTTTCAGATTGTTTTTTTTTTTTTGCCCGCTGTTAAGTGATGAATGCAATTGCTTTTACGATTTACAGTGAAATGCAATATATTGTTAAATAATAATACTTTTTTCTTTTTTTACAAATTGAGAAAGGAAAAATATGAAAAATAAACTTCTTTATAGAAAGTTAAATAAATCACTTATTTTAATTAAGTTATTTTGATTGGCAGGTAAGTGTGAAATTTCTGGAATTATCACACATTTACTTTAATGCTCACTTTTTTTCACTACTCTTCTCTATGCTTTTCTCATTTGTGTAGTAGTCCCTCAAGGACCTTGTAGGGTGATTAAAAATTTTTTGTTTTAAAAAAAAAAAAAAAATGTGCATACCGTACGCGTACGGTAAAAAAAAAACAAAAAAAAAACAGTGATTAAATTTTTTTTTAAAAAGTTAAGAGGTAAGGTTGGCTCTTAACCCCTTCGGTGCTCATGACGGAATGGTTCCGTCATGACCCACGGTTGAGCTGTGCTCATGACGGAACCATTCCGTCATGACCACACCCGCGCAAGATTCCGTCAGCACAGCGGCGGAATCTGCGCAGCATCGAAGGGGTTAAAAGAACCGTTGTGTTCATAAAGGGAAAGAGGAAAGAAAGAATGGGAATACTAACAAGAAACACAGATGTGCTGGTCTATCCTATTGTTTATTAGGGAAACACTGGTCTCCGCATAAATAATTAGGCCATGACATCTTGTGCACCTCATTGAAACCCTCCCAAAACGAGGGTTTATATCCAGAGGAGCAGAAGAGGGTGATGCTCCCACCGCAGAGGAAGGGCTCAGCTGAGCTGCCGAAGATGTACTCGGCTGAGCTTCTGTGGGTGTGCTCGGGTGACTTACTGGAGATGTTTCTCCAGTATGTTGAGCATAAGTCCTGGGATGATTATCCTTAATGTGTCTTGCAAATCAACTGAAGATACAAACAGAGATATATGCAGAATCTCATCGCAATTGACTCCCCAAGACATTGGCGACGTTAGCTTGTTTACACGCAGCACCATGCCGTTGTGAAGTACTACATGCCTCCTCGAGGCACTTTAGTGCACGAGTGACTCGCCCCACTTGGCAGCTACATTCGAACAAACCTTTCTCCAGTTAGGAATTAGCATTTAAAAAACCTTGCAAATTCACTGAAAAAACCATAGGTTTAACATACGTTATAGTTAGCTGGACATTTCACTCGTAAAAAACCGATGAAATTCCCCCGTTATAGTTAGTTCAGCTAACTATAACTCGCGCACCCGCAATCCACTGCTGATGACGTCACATATTACATCACTCATGACATAACTGATGACATCTCAAATGACATCACTGAGGACATCACCCTTGTGATAGAGTGGCAGACCTCCTCTCACCCTAATATAACAATTGATACACACATTCAAAATTAGAGACTAAAATTATCAAAACAATGGACATACCAATACCAGTTACAACAATCTCTTCAATAATTCTAAGATCCACATACACATCCACTCATTCAGCAACAGTCCTATACAGTCACTAATACATGTACTCACTCATATGTACTCATACACCTATACATCCTGTTACACAATGCCACTCATCCATAGAGTTACTCACACACATAGTCACTCATGCTAATAAAGAATCAAACATACATTTACTTGCATATACACTTATACACACACCACCACACTTACTTCTACGGAAACTTACACATACTTAGTCTTTTAAACAATCACTTATAGAAACACATACTTATTCATACAGGAACTCTTTCAAACTCTCACTCTCACATATACTCACTTATATACACCAATAGTCACATATACTAGTTTAAAACATATGAAGTTACTCATAAAGACACTATTGAGACAGTCATTCACTCACTAATACACCCTCACGCACACTCATCCACCCATACAGTCCTGCACACATGCTGTCTTCAACACATACAGTGAGTCACTCATTCATGCACCTATGCACTACGTAATACCCCCCACCGAACCATACAGACACTCAGACTGATACTCAAAAAACCAACTAATAACCTATATAGACATCCATGTATCTACTCACCAACCCATGCAGCCACTTATACACAAAGTGAGAGACTGATACAGATATTTACCTATTTAAACATTACTCACTAAGCCATGTATTCACTATGATACACTTAATCAGTCAGTTACACAATACATTTTTTTTAAAAAAATCATCCATTTAGACACTTATATACCCATTTATTCTTCCATCGACCTTGAGATATACATATATAAAACATATTTAATTTTCAGAAAAACACACATTCACTGGATGATGTCATCAGTGATGTCATTTGAGATGTCATCAGTGATGTCATGAGTGATGTCACTGACCATGTCATGAGTGATGTAATATGTGACGTCATCGGCAGTGGATTGCGGGTGCGCGAGTTATAGTTAGCTGAACTAACTATAACGGGGGAATTTCATTGGTTTTTTACGAGTGAAATGTCCAGCTAACTATAACGTATGTTAAACCTATGGTTTTTTCAGTGAATTTGCAAGGTTTTTTAAATGCTAATTCCTAACTATAACGTGTGTGAAACGCATGGTTTTTTCAGTGAATATATATATATATTCACTTGAAAAACCATTGAAATTCCCCCGTTATAGTTAGTGCAGGCAACTATAACTCACGCGACCGCAATCCTCTGCTGATGACCTCAGATATTACATCACTGATGACATATGTGTCTTTCTGAAAAAAAAATATTTGTAATATATGTATAGCTAAAAATTAATGGAAGAAGACATGGGTAAATAAGTGTCTAAATACAGTGATGTAATATCTGACGTCAGTTAGTGCAGGCAACTATAACTCACGCGACCGCAATCCTCTGCTGATGACGTTAGATATTAAGTGAAGACACATATGTCATCAGTGATGTAATATCTGATGTCATCAGCAGAGGATTGCGGTCGCGTGAGTTATAGTTGCCTGCACTAACTATAACGGGGGAATTTCAATGGTTTTTCACGAGTGAAATGTCCAGCTAACTATAACATGTGTGAAACCTATGGTTTTTTAAGTGAATTTGCAAGGTTTTTTAAATGCTAATTCCTAACTATAACGTGTGTGAAACCTATGGTTTTTTCAGTGAATATATATATATATATATATATATATATATATATATATATATATATATATATATATATATATATATACACACTGAAAAAAACATAGGTTTCACACATGTTATAGTTAGCGGAAATTTTACTGATAAAAAACCAATGAAATTCCCCCGTTATAGTTACTGCAGGCAACTATAACTCACGCGACCGCAATCCTCTGCTGATGCCAATACTGTATTTAGACACTTATTTGCCCATGTCTTCTTCCATACATTTTTAGCTATACATATATTACAAATATTTTTTTTTCATAAAGACACATATGTCATCAGCAGAAGATTGCGGTCGCGTGAGTTATAGTTGCCTGCAGTAACTATAACGGGGGAATTTCATTGGTTTTTTATCAGTAAAATTTCCGCTAACTATAACATGTGTGAAACCTATGTTTTTTTCAGTGAATTTGCAAGGTTTTTTAAATGCTAATTCCTAACTATAACGTGTGTGAAACCTATGGTTTTTTCAGTGAATATATATATACATATATATACATTGCACATGCTGCCACTAGTGCCTGTGCTATCTCGCGCTCTCCAATGAATCTGTCATTGCGCACAATATATTGCATATTTTATTTCACGCCCGGTTCATCTTATATCACACTTTTTGGTGCATAGTTTATACCATACACTATATCTAGTTTTCATTTTCAATCGTGCTCTCAGGACTATGTTCTATATAACACTGTGTTCACCTACCCTTTTCACGGGCATTACATTTTGCGATAGGGGGTGGAGGGTCAGGAGGTTCTTCTGCCAAGTGAGCCCGGATTCAGAGTCACAAACGTCTTCTTCTTCCTGAATAAAAGTGAGATTATGCTGCATACTTGTTCATATTTTAAGTAGTTCGCACAGACACACGTTTTAAAAACAATAAAGTTCCTAATACCCGCCTTCTCTGAACAGTTAGCTTGCTGCCCCATCCCCCTCCTCCCTATCCTCTGTTGTGTGAATCCATGGAATAGCCTCCTCCCTCCTGCCATGCATGGTCTGATGTGCTGCCACTGCCCTCAATTTAGTATGATGTACCAGTCCACTCCTCCTGCCCTCCATTGCCCAATTCTATGCCCCATCATTGACCTCCTGCTTAAACTCTGTGCTTAGCTTGCTGCCCCTATTCTCCTTCCCCCTGCCCTCCGATGTCTTTGTGCATGCCCCTGCTCCATCCTTTTTGCCCACCATGTCCCATGGACCTGCCACTCCTATCTACTCTAAGTGTTCTGTTGAGCTGCCACTCCCCTCCCACCTGCCTAGCATTGTCAGATGACTGTAACCTGTCCCTGCCACCTCCACCCTGCCTGTCCACATGCCATGCCCCTATCCTCTTCCTCCTGTCCTACATGGTCCATTGTACTGCAACACCCTTCTGCCCTCCCTGGTCTGTTGTGCTGCAACTGCTCCTCCTGCCTGCCCCGTGTGGTCTGTTGTGAGGTCCCTTCCCCTGAACTTTCTTGTCTGTGCACAGGTCCTGACCCTCCCTTCTATCCTCCATCGTCCTTTGTGCATGCCCCTGCACCCTCCTTCTTGCCCATCATAGCCATTGGTCTTCTGTGCTGCCATGGCCCCTCCCACCTTCCCTGTGTGGTCAGTTAGCTGCCCCTGACCCCCTCCCACCTTCCCTCCATGGTCTGTGTGTATGCCATCACAGTCTCACTGTTGCTCTTCATGGCGTGTCTTGCTTCTAGTGCCCATCCTGCCTGACCTCCATGGCTATCTTGCTGCTCCTGCCCTGCCCCCTTGCCCCCAACCCTCTGTTTACATGTGAAGACCCCTACTCCCTCCCTCCTGGCTTGTCTGTTCCATTGTAATGCCCCTGATCCGTCCCTACTGCCCTTTATGGTCTGTAATGCTGCAGCTTTCTCTCCTGTCTGTCCATTATGGTCAGCTAGCTACCATTACCTCTTGCCCCTCTGTTCTCTGTTGTCCATGTGCATGGTCCTGTCCCCTCCCTCTTGCTTTCTATGGATTGTTGTGCTGCACTCCCGTCCTGCATGCCCTGTGTGGTGTATTGTGCTGCTGCAAACCCTGATGCCTGCCCTGCAGGGTCAGTTTGGTGCACCTCTCCATGTCCCTCTTGTCCTCTGTTATCCAAGTCCATGTCCCTATCCCATTTCCTTCCATGATCCAATGTACCATACTTGCGAACATTTTGAACTTGGTAAGAGGGAGATTTTGAAAAAAAACTGGGGTATTGATTTTCCCCTTTGAGTTACATTGAAAAAGAGGATATTGTAGACAGGAGACAGATCAAATAAAGCCCATTTGAGCTTAAAAACATTGGACGTTTCCTGGCTGAATCGGGTCTGTTGGCATGTATGGTTGTACTACCATTGCCTCTTCCTTCTGCCCACAATGGTCTATTACATTGCCACAGCCTTGAAGGAGGGTAGATTTTGTATCACAGGGGGCCCCTGGCCCGTTCTGTCCACACCTGAAGTATGAGACCCTTGTCCTTGCCCTGCCAGCCGCATTTGTAGGCCGTATTAAATTGACCAGCGGGTCCTGTGTTGCTATATAATTATCCTGAGACATCCTTACCACTCAGCCAGCATAAAACCCCTGTGTAGGCCCTTCTGTTCAATATGTAGGCCTCTTTGTTAAATTGACCATAGCTCTGCAATTTTAGTGTATAGCAGTCTGAAGGCAGGTCTGCGAGGCCTTCTGCTCCAAACTAGTAGCCCCCACCCTACCCGAGTGCTCCGTGCTCGGTATCAAAGTTCAACATCCCACTGAAGCTGTCGACATACAGTAGGCTGCATCCTGGACTGGTACTTGCTTCCTGGGCAGGTTTCCCGCTTTTAAGGAAGTGGCAACCGCAGAGCGTCAAGTTAGGAGAACTGAGGAGATTTTGTACATGAATATATTGAATTCCCGTACAATACCCATTATTTTCTGCTTGCTCTATGGAACTTACGATAAGCGATTGGCCTGAGAGACTGACCTTTTCACCCAGTCCATTGTCAGCATTAAGTGGGTAAATGACGAAATGTCTGGTAAAATCTGCAGACGAAGCTTTTGGGTAGCATACGTAGGTAGATGTAGCGTGCAAAGGAGCCCACAAAATGATATAAAAAGGGAGCACCCACAGATATCGACGGACTACCTCGCCGTCTGTATGTAGGTTAACAGGCTGTGCAGGTTTTCCCCAAGAGCTGGGAGCTCTTGTCTTCCTTTGCTTAAAATGTCTTGCTCTGCTTTGCTTGAAGTATCTTATTCTATTTTACCTATATGAAATGTCATGTTATGTTTAACCATTGTTCTCTTTACTTTTGCATTTAAAAGATTTTGTATTGTAATTGCAGGAATGCTTGCTCTAAGAGTAAACGTGAGTGTTCCTAGGTGACATTTTCCTTGGTGTAACTTGTTTCTCATGATGCATTTATAGATGTGTTTTCTCTCTCTCTCTGTCAGTACATTAATTGAGATACAGAGAATATCATGACAGCTGTATGATTATCTGGATTCTGTATTTTGTACTTTATGTCTCTATTCTGCGGTTTCTTTGAAGTTGTATCTTCTCATTAAACTGCCATTGTATTCTGCCACCAATTCCATGTCTCATATGTCTGTTTTCTTCATTTTTGGAGCAAGCGTTCCTAGGCACCCCGGCTCAAATTAAGGTGCCCCTTTTGTCCCTGACTCACTCTCCTGCTCAGTTCTGTGGTGGCTCCCGGGGCTCTGGGGACCGCCTCTAGCTTCCTTGACCCGTAATAGATCTTCCCTCCAACAGCCTCTCTTGCAAGTCCTGTATTGTTGGTTTGTTGCCCCTGCCCCCCTTTCCACTGCCCTCCATAGTCTGTTGTGCTTCCACGGCCCTTCCTGCCTGCTCAGTGTGGTTAAATTGTTGCCTTTGCACTCTCCTACCTGCCTTCAATTTTCAGAGTCCGTGCCCCTGGCCTTTGCCTCTCAACAGTATCCCAATGAACAACTAGATTGCTAACATTCTATATTTATTACAAAAGTGTGGAACGCCTGACATCATCTTGATGTAATCAAAACTGTAATACCTAGAGCATTTCCTTTAGAAATTACATATATGAGAGGGTCTTATTTGCATCAAAATTATGGTTAGTGCTCTAAAAGACTAAAATAAGGACATTTTGTCTGAGTTTTCAAATAGCGACAAAGCACTTTTAAATTATTTGTTATCTTTATGTTTTTTTATCCAGTTGACCACTTGATTAAATGTTGCACTTAGGGGAGAGGATGTGGTGTTACTTCCAGAACTGCAGACTTTGCAACTGGGGAACCAGGTTGAAGTTTCTGCTTCAGCTCCACATTCTGTGATTCTGGTCAAATCACTTAGTCTC
This sequence comes from Triturus cristatus, assembly GCF_964204655.1. Classification (NCBI taxonomy): domain Eukaryota; kingdom Metazoa; phylum Chordata; class Amphibia; order Caudata; family Salamandridae; genus Triturus; species Triturus cristatus. The sequence continues at coordinate 849,217,999 of NC_140588.1, read as the reverse complement.
CCCATGTCTACAACCAAAATGAATATGTGCTTGTGTGATGTAACCAATGCTCATGTAAAGCACTCCAATACCTGACAAGTCTGCACTATATAACACTGCAAAAACACTAAATAATAAGTGTTTTGCACACTTCTGTGATTGGGCTATATTTGGGCTACATCTGGGTGATTTTGGGCTACATTTGGGCTCTTTTGTCTCCGGTGGCCATCTTGGGAGATTTATTTGTTATGAAGTTTCCTAATTTCCTCATGTACTGCAGTCTCCTCAGTAGGAAATGCTTTCAGTTTTTTACGTTGATTCCATCATGAAGGTATTCAGATATGTCACACATTTGCCATAAATTCTGAATGTTAGCACTCTAGTTGCTCATTAGATCACTGTAGTAAAACTACTGTTCACCATGGAAGTCTGCTCCTGGTATTAAAAGTGCATGTTTCAGTCTGCATGTCAGAATTTTTTAATGAAATAGAAGAGGATTTGAGAAGTCACTCAAAATGTGCCCTCATTTTCTTTCTTCAGCATTAATGATAATTTCTATGGCAAAATGAACCCCCTCATTGTGTTCCTTTTTAAATTAAATGTTTTAAGTGTTACCAGTTTATTCCAATCAAGATGGCTTCAGGTGTGCCATACTTTTGTCATAATGAAGACAGTAAGCGCTCTAGTTGTTTTTAAGAACATTCTGGGACATTCTGTCATTGGGCTATACTTGGGCTACATCTGGGTGATATTTGGGCTACATTTGGGCTCTTTTGTCTCTGGTGGCCATCTTGGGAGACTTATTTGTTATGAAGTTTCCTAATTTCCTCATTTACTGCAGTCTCCTCAGTAGGAAATACTTTCAGTTTTTTACTTTGATTCCATCAAGAAGGCATTCAGATGTGTCCCACATTTGCCATAAATTCAGAATGTTAGCACTCTTTTTGCTCATTAGATCACTGTAGTAAAGCTACTGCTCACCAGGGAAAACTGCTGCTGGTATTGAAAGTTCATGTTTCAGTCTGCATGTCAGAATTTTTTAATGAAATAGAAGAGGATTTGAGAAGTCACTCAAAATGTGCCCTAATTTTTCTTTCTGCAGCACTAATCATACTTTTTATGGAAAAATGAACTCCCTCATTTTGTTCCTTTTGAAATTAAATGTTTTAAGAGTTACCACTTTATTCCAAGCAAGATGGCTTCAGGTGTGCCATACGTTTATCATAGGTAGGACTGTTAGCGCTCTAGTAGTTCTTTGGAACACTCTGGGAAGCTGCAGTAGAACACAAAGGAATCAACTGACAGTCTCTGCCCTTGTTGGATGTACATGTTTTACTGAGAATGTCAGACTTCATTCTCACATGACTGAGAAAGATAATGTGAATTTACAGAAAATAAGCTCTCAGTTTAGCTTATAGATCACCTTCCAAACCTCTGTGGTAAAAGCATGAGAAAATATTTTTCTCTCAATCATGATATCCCAGCAGAAGGCTTTTTCACATGGTGAAATCACCTTAGAACATACCACAATTCCTAAAATGAGTATGGTACCATCAACAAATGATTTATAACGTAACTAAAGTCTTAAAACCTTCTATTAACTGCAATGCTTTTTAATGAGGTGCTATCATGTATATTGGTCCCAAGATGGCTGCCAACACTTCTTGGATGAAGTGCTGACAGCCAATCAGATCTCAGGATGAGATGTGTGGTTAGGCTCCGCCCACATATATATATGCTTTTAAATGCTATTTTCTCAGGAAATACTGAACAGATTTACACCAAACCTACAAAAGGCACTTCCTTGACCTGAGGACTACCTCTCTGCCAAATTTCAAGTAAATCTGTTCAGCCGTTCGGGCTGTAGCCCTGTCTAAAGGTCCTATGGAAAAATGCATGGGAAAAATGCGTTTTGGGACCCCCCTTTTATCTCAGCCCCCGCTTGACGAATCCCCCCGAGACTTTCAGGGTAGGAGCGGAGCGTAGCGCCCCACCTATTTTGAAAAATTCGCGAGGATTCGTCGACCGGCGCCAAAGTTATTCAAAATAGAATGTTGCGGATTTCCTATGGAAAAGGGGTCCTAACTATAACTACCTACTGGCGACCGCCAGTAGGTAATATATATATATATATATATACTCTAAAATATTATAGATATGCTGCCAACTTGCCCTAAAGCTGAGTTGGTTACATCGTGTTTATTCTACACAGTTACCCTGGGAATTGAACTTTTATGAGTGGATTACAAATGCAAAGATTACATATGTCATATGACTTTAAATCAAAGGCCCTTACTACAGTTCAGTCATATGTTTTTGTAGGTGGACATATATTAACAAATATATGAAGTAGACCCAGCAAACATAAGCCAACATAAGCCACCTTCACATTTTTATGAAAGTTTCAAGAACTTTACATCAATTTACTATTCTCTAGCACAACAGCAATGCCCCTCTTTACTCTTGAGAATCATAAAGTATGCCGTGTAATTTTCAGCCTGCCCGCACGCTTCCTATTATCTTCGAGCAATTACTCTGGGCCTGCAGTCATATATTAGTGAATAATCCAAGCATGCAAAATGTGCATGGGCTAGGTTAACACTGTAGAAAATATTTTACATATAGCTAAAAATATTATATTTCTTCTTGAAATGCTAATATGTTTTTTTCTTAATCTCTGGTGATCCTTTATGATGTCATTGCATCAATTGTTTTAGTTAAACGACCACTGTGAGTTTTAATATCTAGGACCAGAAAATATGTATTTATGTATGCATTGCCAGAGCTTGCAAATGTTGGGTTGAGGCGTCTCTGATGCAGTAAAAAAATGATTATATTTTCTCCTGATATCATTAAAATCCATGGGTTTTGGTGCAATTAGGAGCATAACATTTTATATTAGATTTCAAACGTGTTTAAGTATGCAACAAATCTTCAATACGTTCTCTTTGAAAACTGTCCTCTTTTCAATTAATTACCTGTGCAAAGGTCTTCTAACATGTATCTGCTTCATTTCATGCAACGCTGGGGAAATATGTTTTAATAAGAGCGAAACTTCTAAAGAGTTTTTTGCCTTAAAACGTGCAGTTTTTTTAAAATAGCTGCTTGCATTATACTTCAACTAACACAAAGCTGTACTAGCTTAATTAGAATACAAAAAAACAAGCAGCATGATTTATGTTGCTTCTATATGTGTTATTGCAGTAACTTCACTAAGAATTTCTCACAATTCTTTTCTATTTTACCTCATAAGAAAAATGGGATACTCTGACAAGATAAATCATTTTCAAAAATATGTATTTATTTATTTGCATTTTTTTGTTAATAACCTCGTGTTCAACAGTCTAGTCAAAGCCTTACTTGCACATATATTATTTCAATGTAAGGCAGCAGATGGTTTACCAATAAAAATGCTCTGTCTCAGCAGTGGAGAAGCAGTTATGACGGTCTCCACTCTCCAATGAGACCGATATTACCTCTCACGTGAGATCACAGTTTTTCTTTACTCAACCAATATTGAGGCTCTTTCAAAAATGAACTCTGCACTGATTATTAAACAGATGTACATCCAAATTTCAAATAACACGAAGAAATTAAGAAAAATAGCCAAATGTCACAAGAAGCCAAAAACAGCAATGCTTTTGAATGTTTGTCATAGTTCCTTAATGGGAACACTTGGAAGGATCCAACAAAATGTCTATGGATTCATGGAGATTTAAAAAAAAGAAAAATGCTACCAAGAGGTTAGAAAACCCAATCGCTAACCCAATTAAAACCTTAAATGGCCAGACAGATATGAAAGATGCACAAAATGCTAGTTAACTAACTGTTTTTTTTCCTTAACAATTAATGCTTTCGCTTCCTTTAATCAAGTGCACAAACACTACTGTAAAATATGTAATAAACACCACTAATCCCAAAACTAAACACTTAATAATTGTTTTAAGAATTACAAGTTAACCTCCGGGACAGTGTTTTGAGTCACCGGCATTCTTTGGCTCACAGAGGGAGCTTGAAACAATGTCGCCACCCTGCAGCACCTGTACTGTCACGCGCACACTGTTGCCAGGCACCATGTCCTGCAGTGCACACAGTGCATGCATGAAAGTGCAGGCATAGGGAGGGCACAACATGGGCCTCCAGCCTTAATGGCCATTCGGCAAAAGCACCCGGGCCCTGTTTGAGGCCCCTTCCCTGGCTTTCCGTCGACCATTTCCTCCTCTGGTACGGCGTAGCAAAGAAAAATATGTTTATTTCTCCTCGCTTTTTCCTCTATCTATGTATGCTGCTTTCTTCAGCACTTTTGCCTCAGGAGAGGGTTGTTTTTGTGCAGGAAGGGTTACCTTCCTGCACAAAAACAACCCTGCTAACAACACAGGCACTCTTGTACCATGATGAAATGGTGTCTGCATTTGCGCAAGGCAGCACATTGTGCACCAGCGCTGGGAAGAAGAGGAATGCGCTGTATTATTTTAAATATGGTGCATTCCTATCCTTTCCCTGTCATGCAGTGCAACAAGGTGGCTTGCTGCATTCTGCTGTGTGTCTAGGTATGCCCTTAACAGTCTGGCCCTATCGTGGTTGTATTTATTTTATTTCCCCTTCATCATGCCATTTTTTTATGCTACCTCCTACCTCCCCATTTTCCTTCCTGTTTTCACCTGCCTGCTTCTGAATTTCTTATCTTTAAATCATTTTGAAAATGTTTGTTTTTGTAGTTAATTTCATGGTATAATTCACTAAATGTTATTATTGACAAGGATATATCATTCCTGTGTGCAAGAGCATGAGAGAGCATCAAGTCCAGGGACATGATATCCACGATTCTCCTTCAAGTATGTTAGCGGGAGGCACAGGACCTGGCAATCACTATCCCTGTTCCAATGAGGAATGCCTTTGCCTGCATGACTATGGGGCAGATGCAGGACACATTTTTATCGGTTGCAAATGGCCCATCCGGCCATTTGCAACTGATAAAATGCACTTTCCTATGTACCAACCCTATTTTGCAAGTCGGTACCCTATTATCTACTCGCAAAATAGGGTTTGCGATTTGCTATTAAGAAGGACCAAGGGTGTCACTTCCTAATAGCGAGTCGCACTGGTATGCAAGAATGTTTTGCGACTGGGAATGTAGTCACCAAACAATCACAGATCACTACTAATTTCAAATTGGTGGTAAGCCATCTCCAAACTGTAAGGAGTCCCCATGGGATCCCTCCACCTTTGAGAACGGGGGCACCAGTATTATTTCAAAGCAGGCGGTGGTCCCGCAGCCTACTCTAAAAAAAATTGGAAAGAAAACTTGTAAATTTCATATCTGAAATGCAACCCATTTTCCTTTAAGGGAAACAGGCAGCATTTTTTTTAAACTGCTTTATTTAAAAAGCAGTCACGTACATGGTGGTCAGCTGACCCCAGCAGGCCGCCATCCCTGTGAGTGGCGGCTATTCCCAATGGGTCGCAAATTACGAACTGTCTCATAAATATTAATGAGGTAGGTCCCATTTGAGAATCTCAAACAGTGACTGAGGCGCTATTGTATATCAGATTTTGTGATTCGTAAATTGCGTGTTGCTAAAATTCACAATTTGTGAGTTGCAAACCTTGACAGTCGTACATGTGGCCCTTAGTCACTGCTCCTTGCATAGTCATGTATTCACGCAGGCATACATTTTCTGGCAGTGCATGTAGTCATACGGCTGTAGCTCACTACCTTCATTTGTGTGGCCCAGCTGAAATGAAATATACTTTTAATTCCCCGGTTGCGGAGGAAATGCAGCAGGAGGAATGGATTAATGTTACTCTTTGCAAACTTGTGGTGTTGGCAAAATGTAGTTAGATAGTAACTGAAAACCGGATCTTTGGGCCTGTAGAAGTGAAAGAAAAGGTGCATTCAATGCAAATCAAGAAAATCCCAGAACACCCTATCCAAGATCCTTCATTCTATGAACATAATTTGACATATTTGCTATCTGCGTCTTAGAGTAAATAGAAAACGTTTCTGAATTTAGGAGTCAGTAGCTTCACCCATATAGACTGATAAATATATTTGCACACAGAAAGACATCCACACATGAAAGAAACAGCAGCCCTTTGCAAACAAAAAAAAAATAGAAACAAAATTGACATCACAGAAATACAACAGAGTGATGTAACAGCAAAAAATGCAGAAACAACAGACAATAGTTACAGCAGCAACCCGACAGTGCAGCTAAACCAAATAAAACAGTGACAACTCATTAAAAAAAATATAACTAGATACAACTAAAAAAAAACACATCAAGAAACAAACTGATATAAAACAAGTCAGCAACACATGAGCACAGAATAAACGCCACACCAATACAAGTGTAATATAACATAATATAAGCAATGACACAAGCACAAAGTACTATTCCAAAACGGAGGGAATGAGAAGTGATATAGGGTTCACTCGCCTTCTAAGATGTCTTACCATTGGAAAACAACAGGACTGATCCCTATCATGCGTAGACTTTCCCTCTGTAACTACACAAGGATGTCACCATATGCTGTTAAAAGGACTATCACCCACTGGGATTCCCAGTGGCATGCTTCATCATAGAGTCTTCATTCCAAGTGTATTGGGACAGGCTCAACCTTGGTAACCAAGGGAACTAACTAAGTGGGATCCTACGTTTAAAATCACCTAGGGTGTACTGAGTGTTCCTTTTATAGGAGCAAAGAGACAAAGTTAAGATCAGGTAGAGGTACACTGACGAAAATAAGTATCCTCTGTATTCCTGAGTCCATATGATGCAACCATCACACAAATGAGTCACTGGGCTAACTAGAGCCCGCCAGGACCTCACAAGGATCCCGAGGGTAGATTCAATTCTATTTGTGTGTATTTCATTGTGAAATTTGTATTCACCATAATCAAACTGTCAAACATACTGACTGACACGTTTGGTCTCTATGCTTGTATTCCTTTAGTAACATCCTATTTATAGCTCGATGAAGGTAAGGAGGTAGATGGGCCTTGCAGTCAAACTTTCATCAAAGGTCTCATCCAGATGAATGTGAAGGAGGAACTATTTGAGGTCATGGAAGTCCTAGGAGACTTGCAATATCCTTATGGTATGTGGCAGCAGCTGCTTTACCCCATACATTATTTCTTGAAGCCTCTTTGTAACCAAAATAAACGTTATATAACGTGTATAAGTCAATCCAACATAACATGCTCCTGTATACATTTCATATGGATAGCAAATGTAAAGCGCATCAGAAACCTGTATGTAACAGCCCTTCCATACATCAGTAAAACTGCATACATCACCACTCCTTGTAAGGAACCTAAAATCAATTAGGTGCTCGAGAAACTGAGGGGCAGATTTACAAACCCCTTGCTCCACTTTTGCGTCATTTTTCCCATGTTAAAAATGACGCAAAAGTGGCGCAAGGGTCTTGTAAATCTACCCCTGAATGTTGTTCACATCTTGCCACACCAGTTCCCACGCCACAAAAATCCAAATCAACTCGAAATGTTTGGGAACATAATTACGTGCAATAAGTGAGCTACATAGCATGTCGCTAAAAACATCCTGACCAGTCAGTGCTATATCACTTCATTGCCAACCTGCCCTCTCAAGCTCCAGCACTCCTCCAAAATCGTGATAAAATCTAATTTGCAAAAGGTGTTGCCAGTAGTACAGCACATGCTGAATTTGCACATACATTCAGTACCTACTGTAGTCTGTATAAACCGACCCACCTCCAATGCCCAAAAAGAGGTTGAAACATGCATAGTGTGCTTAGGTATTTCTCATAGTGTGACTTTTGCAAAATTCGGACATGTATTTGATAAATAAGACCTTTAAAAAATGTTGATGCTGGAAACTCTCCCGGTGGCGAAACCTGGATCAAAGATTGCACTCAATATTTCCGTCTCCCTTACTGTTGATGAATGAGTAAAAAAACAACTCTCAATTGTAGATCCTGGCTTCATCGGTTTCTATTGAACCAGATACCACCTTTAGCAAGTTCCTGTGAAACTTGCAAAAGGTGTCCTGGTGCAACTTCCCGATACTAAGATACCTTTAGTTGTCTCCTGACTTGTGTGCTTTATGTCTAGACCAACAACCAGCAGGAGGTTTATTTTCAGTTTAGTTAAGTTGCAGAACTTATTTCACTTCCAGCTGGGCCCAACACAAATTCTTCTCTTAAAGGGCAATCAGCAGTGTTTTTGTTATAGCTTCGTCCTGCCTGCGAGATTCCTGGAACATAACATCTTAATGCCAATGCCATTTAGGAAACAAATACACTCGGCTTGTTGTCACTTTACAAGTGCTTAAGAGATTAACTCTGATATAGAATCAGCATTTTTACTTATCCAAGTTTGACTGAAAGTGCTATGCATGCATGAATGTAAACACATCTGCCAATAAAATAAATTGTACTAGTTTCCATTTCCATAGCATTCATAATAAATGTAATTTACTGCCCAAAGGAATCTATTTTAGCAACAAAGATTGAGGGAAAAGAGTAAGGGTATATATTTATCTTGCATTTTACATCCATTTCCTTTTTAGCCAGCTCAAAATGCACTAAGGTATTTTACAAGGAATTGTAACCTGAAGATAACACAAAGAACTCTGTAAAAGAAGCAGTAAGCAATGAGCTGTCTACACGAAATAGGAAATATGATCTGCATGCTGTGTTTTGCTGCAAGCAAGTTAATTCTATGTGGTACTTTAAGAAGAGTCAATCTTGTGAATACACTGCACACAGATATCTCCAACAAGTGTATTAACCACCAACATTATTTTCCTGCTTTAATACAGTTAAGTGCACTGGATGCAAAAAGATCTCTGCTGCAGATGCCTTAACCCAGTAAGATACTTGAAAATTCTGTCTGTTTTAAAAACAAAAAAGTAATTTAGGATAGATTTATGATCAATTTTGTAGTTTGTTAGAAATTGGATTATTGATTGAGGCGGGTGTAAACTTGTTTCAAGCAACAACCATAACCCCCATCAGGGTGAAGCACAAAAGTCACTAAATTGCCCTGTACTTAACCGTCTGGTTGTGTTGCACAAAAGCAGTCAGGCTCAACTTAGAGGCAAAGTGTAAAGTATTTATGCAGCACACAAACATTAATGAAGTGAAAATCCAACACACAAAAAATGCACACCAATCTAGAAAAATAGACTACATTTCTATAAATAAAATGATACCAGAATAACAATAATCCAATCAGTAGAGATGTGCAATTTCAAATTCTTAGATAAAAGTAGCGCCAAAAAGAGCAAAGTGCCAGCTGTGGTTATCTGGTCACACCACACTGGGACAGAGTTACACGTTCAGGGCAACCATGATGGTACAGGATCGAGTTCAGCCTGCTGGACAGTGTACCTGGTTGTACTTGGGCTGAAATTCAAAGTCCTTTGTCTCTCTGCTTCGAATTGGTAGCTGCAAAGTGCTGGCCGAGTGGCGTCATACTGCATCGATTCCAAAAAGGCTGCCAATCAGGCCCTGCGATACCAGGTCCTGCATCGAGTTGCATCGCGCAGTGTCGGATCTGATGAGGCCACCAAACAGGAGTTGTGAGATGTTGCAATATACAAGGTTCTGCATTGAGTTGCATCATGCTGCATTGGTTCTGATTAGGTCACCGATCAGGATCTGCGAGGTGCAGCAATGCAAGGTCCTGCATTGAGTGTTATCGTGCTGTGTCGGTTATGAGAGAACCCTCAGTTGGGAAAAAATGAATACAATCTGATAATAGCCAGGGGTCTAGATCTTGACAGGCACCACTTAGGGGCCGGGAATCACTCCAGCAGAGGCCAGAAGCAGGGCACAGGCAGGTCCAGGTCTTGTCAGCTGGGCAGATGCTGGACAGATCTCTTGAGCTTGTTATGTGCCTGTAGCTCACACAGGAGACTAGCCAGCTAGCCTTGGTCCTTGGCTCAGGGAGCAGGTCCAGGCATCATTCCTTAGCAGCAGGGCAGCAGGGCAGCAGGGCAGCAGGGCAGCAGGGCTGTGTTTCCAGGAAAAGTGCAGCAGAGCAGTCCTTCTGAGTCTTCTACAGGTCCAGAAGTGATCTAATGTGTAGTTCAAGAGGTCCAATATATACACCTGGTGCCAGCCTTTGAAGTGTGGGGACTCTCTTTATTACTCCCAACTCTGGTTCTGGAAAATTCTTCCCCTTCCCCTGTCATGGCTCCAAGTAGTCTATGGTGAGAAAGGAATTGAGTAAAGTGTCTTTGTGAGTGAGCTGGAAGCAGCCCTTTGAAATGTATGTGGGACAGGGAACAGCTCTACCCCAACCATCCTATCAGGATGGCCTATTGTGGTAACACCTATTCCCCTTTGCCTTACTATTTGGGAACAGTACACAAAGGTGACAAATCTCTGACTGGGACTTTGCGGTGATAATTGATTTATCCTATTTGACTCGCAAGTCAAGGGTGTGCCGAGAGGTACACTGGCTATCAATCAGGAGTACGTCCTGAATCCATGACTCACTGCATCATTAAGCCCCCTAGAAGGAAGACCACAATCCTGAATCTTCTGTGATACCAAGAACAATATCAAAGTCTGGTCCTACTGGAAAAAAGAAAGAAACTCGCCATCAGAATACTAATAACAGTACAATCTACCCCTGGTCCCCATGTCATTATAGTCCTGATGAGACCCTCACACTTCAAGCAGTGTTGAAACGTTGTTGACAACACTAAAAGTTAGTCTTTCAGTGAAAGCACCAGAGAATAATCTGGTTGTTCTCTTTCTATTGTTAAATTTGTATTGAGACATCCTTGAATTTACCAGTACATTTTTTTAACTACAAGTCCTGCTATTGTCACTTATTTCTAAACAATAAGGTAGACATGAATATCTTTGGTGATACTCTCATAATATGTTATGCCTCTAGCAGCTTTCGGACCCTATAAGAACAACTCCACCACCTATACTAGAGGCAATATTACAATATATGCAGGTGTCATATTCAGAAAGAATGGCCTACTTGCTTTGTCAGGGTGTCACCACAACAGTAAAGGCAGCCACATTTTGTACTTCACCATTGCAACAGCACTGATATGCAATACATGTTATAATCCACATTTGAAGTCAATAAGGATTTTACAAATGTTCAATAGCATTTAATATATTCTCAAGCATTTCATTGTCAACCATCACCATTATCAATAAATCACTGTGTTGGAAAACATGCATCTCAGAGCCTTTCTTTTAGTTTTACTGAGCTGCTTCTGCAGCTCCAGGATCTACCAAAAAAGATCACTGGATTGCAAAGCCCACGCACATTCACACAGGCTCAGGAAGTGCTCCGAAAGGCAGCAAAGCCTCTCCTGCGAGAGTCCTTATTATTCCCTTGGCGACTTAGGACAATATTTCATGGAATCTTCTGGGGTGCTGATGTGCTCTCAAAGCCCCCCTAATAAATGTTTTTTAAACTTTAGTCATGCCTCTGTTTTGAGAACTAGAAACAACAACCAACATGCCAATACTGATATTTTTTCAGTTATTTTTTGTTTGGGCACATATTAACAACTTTATGCAACACAGAACCATCAGTTTCAAATGTATCTTTTATTTCATTTTTTAGAAGAAATTTTCTTTTAAATCTTTTTTCAAAAATCATTACAATTTTTCAGATAGATTTTTATAAAACACCACAACCACATTTTACAATAAGAACTAATATGTGACAGTATTTTTCTAATGAAGTTTGTTGGAGCCGGCCTCGTGGCGTGGTCCTGTTCCCCCTCGCTAAGCCGCACGAGGTCCCATGCACCTCGGGGCTCCTCCATTTTGGATTGTATGTGACTCTACGTAACCACCTACGTGACCCCGCTTCACCCGGCCTCGGTCCCAGCGAGGCCCGACATCGAGGCGCCAACCCCTGGCCAGGGGGATACCACGTGAACCCTTCCCACTCCCGGCGGAGGGCAGTATCGATGGGACCCCCAACCGTCCTTCCACACCTAGGTGCGATCACCCCACAGCTCTCTGGGGCCTGGCGCCTCTCCTGCTGGGCGTCTGGCCGCTCCCTACCCGGCCTCTCCGCCCCCCCTGGGCGCAAGGGTCCGGACATCAAAGGGCTCCAGTCCTATATCTGGGGCGACCCGACAACAGGACAACAGTTGTATCCTGGAGTCAAGAGCCCTGCTGATCGGATCGAAGCTGACCCTACGGAAGAAGACTCATCCTGAACCCACACTCTGAGCCCTGCTGACGACGTCGCGGCTCCACCGTGCTTAAAGACCTTCACGAACCTTTGGGGCCCGGCTGACGCTGTCGCAGCCCGACCTTGTTGAACCTTACCATCAGAGCCCAGCTGACCTCGTCGCGGCTCGACCGAAGCGGACCTACCACCGGAGCCCTGCTGACTGTGTCGCGGCTCGACCCAAGCGGAACTACCACCCGAGCCCTGCAGACGCCGTCGCGGCTCCCCACGTCCGAGCTGCTCTGAGACCAGCACTCAAGGTCTGGCGCCGAGCCTTCCCGTACCTGGCTGGTACTAAGACTGTCCCGCTACCCTATCCCTCTAAAGACATTGAGACTCTTACTGGATCCCTCGATCCCACTGTAAATATTGAACGTACTACTATTGATAAAGAACCAAGTTAAGCAACTGATACAGAGTCCTGTGTGGTGGTATTACTGGGCCTAGTACGATCATAGGAGAAGGATCTCCCCTAGGGGGCTTCTCAGCGGCGCTTGGCTATAACTTTGCGGTAGGAAGGTGCCCCGGAGTAGTCTCCCCGACTCCCCGGTGGTCCTCCCTCCAACATTTGGTGGCCAGCGACGGGATCCGAGCCAGACGCAATCGTACAGGCAAGTAACGCACCCACTACCTAACCAGACGGAAAAAGAAAAGGGAACCATGGACGGCCAAGAAGCAACCGTGGCCGCAACCTTCCAGCCGGAAAGGTTGGAAGAATACACCCACAAAGAACTGAAACAATTCTGCAAGGACAAAGGGATCCCAACCACAGGATTGGGCACCAAGGAAGAAATGCAGAAAGCCCTGAAAGCCTGGGCAGAACCCGAGACCACTCCACCCCGAGCCGAAGGGACCTCGGCCCGGGACGGAAACCTGCCGACCCCAACGCCGACAGATGGGGGGCGAAACGTCCCAGAAACCAGCCTTTCCCACGAAGAAATGCGAGAACGGGAGAGGGTCCGGACACACGAAATGGACCTCGCCCGACTCCGGCTGGACGGTGAGCTCCTACTGGCGGAGAAGAAAATAGCCTTGGAGCAACTACGGCTGCAAGAGGAAATCGAAGAAAAGAAACGGCATCGGGAACTAGAGGAGAGACGGCTAACCCTCGAGCACGAGAGGAGCCTCAAGGAACTTGAACTAAAATCTAAAACGGGGGAGACCAGCACCCCCGGATCCCGGGACGCTCTGCCACTGACAAAGCCAAAGGTTCATATCCCCAAGGATGTCGTCAAGGAGTACTATAAAAATGACAACATCCAGCAATGGTTCCGAGCATACGAAGTAGCCATGACCTCCCATCGGGTACCCCGGAAGGATTGGGGTGCCGGCCTATGAGGGAGGTTCCTCAGCGAGGGCCGGGATACCCTGCTGCAACTCCCCGACGCGGTGATGACATCATACGACCACATGAAAGAAGTCCTACTCACACGCTACGGACTATCAGCCGAGATGTACCGGCAGTGCTTCCGGGACTGCAAGAAGCTCCCCGGTACCACGTGGGTCAAATACGTGGACTTCTTCAGCCGAGCCTTTGAAGGATGGATAAAAGGGAGCAAGGTCACCTCATACAATGAACTGTTCGACCTCATTGTCTGGGAGCACCTCGCCAACAACTGCTTTGTTGAACTAAGGCAACACCTCCTGGACAGTAAACTGACCGAGCCCCGGAAGCTCGCCGCCGAAGCCGACCGATGGGTCAACACCCGGGTCCCCCGGAACCCCGTGGGGGACTACCAACGGTGTACCATGGGACCTCCCCACCAGCAAGGCGGAGGTGGGGGGTCCCACCGCAGTCGAGAATTCCCGGCCGGGCCGCCCAGAAGCCCACCACGAGGCCAAGCCACCAACCACACGTCCCCGACCCTGGGCCGAAGGGGGACCCCTATCGCATGGCCTGGACCACGACCGACAGTGACCTGCTTCGGCTGCCAGCAGACCGGCCACTATGCGAGCGACCCGGCCTGCCCCGTGAACCGATGGAACGGGACCGCTGGGCCCCCTCCCCGGCAAATGGCCGCCGCAGCCCTGGGGGAAGGAGAAGACGAGGAGGAAAACCACGACGGCGGGTCCCCCGAGTGGGAACCAGCTGCCATGTCGCTCGTATGCCTGGGCTCCCGGGAAATGGTGCCCCGAGCTGCCATCCCAAGCAACACCCAGAAGTACCAGCAGTGGGTCACCATCAATGGACGACAGGCCGAAGCCCTCCGGGACACTGGGGCCAGTGTGACCGCTGTCCGCTGCCACCTGGTGACCCCCAAACAAATCCTGCCACATGTCCTATGCCCTGTCCGGACCGCGGACAACACCGAGAGCATGTGCCAGATGGCCAGGATCCCCTTTGAGTGGGGAGGAGTGTCCGGCACCCTAAAAGTAACTGTCCGCGACGACGCCCCAGTGGACTGCCTCCTGGGGAATGACCTAGAGAGCTCCCCCTGGGCCCAGGTTGAACGCCGAGAGCATCTGGGGATGCTAGGGCTGCCCGAGTGGGCCTGCGCCACCACCCGGTCCATGACCGCCCAACCAGCCGCTGCCGCGGCCCCCGACAAGCCGACGGGCCCCGAACTACCACCCTCCTCCGGCACGGAGGCACCTGACGATGAGGCCGGGCCATCCGAACTTTCTCCCGACGAGGCCGCCTCCCTCAGCGAGATCCCCGAGCTGGCCCAGTGGCGCCACGACGGGGGCCCCACCCGCGAACAATTCCAGCAAGAGCAGAAGGCCTGCCCGTCCCTCAAGGGGGCCCGACAGCAAGCGGCCGCCCAGACCGCGGGGGACCCCACGGGAACCCACTGGGTCTATTGGGACAATGACTTATTGTATAGCGAGCAGAAAGTCGCCGAACTAGGGGCCGGCCGGGTGTTGGTGGTCCCCCTCCGATTTCGAGAGTTCCTCCTGAACCTGGCGCATGACGTGCCCCTCGCCAGACACCTCGGGCGGGACAAAACTTACAGCCGCCTAGTGACCCATTTCTATCGGCCCCGAATGAGAAGAGACGTGGACCATCACTGCCGGTCCTGCCCGACCTGCCAGGCTAGCGGGAAGACTGGGGGTCGAGTTAAAGCCCCCCTCCAACCATTTCCAGCCGTCCACACCCCGTTCGAACGAGTGGGGATCGACATCGTGGGGCCCCTCGACCCCCGAACCGCCCTGGGAAACCGCTTCATCCTGGTACTGGTCGACCACGCCACCCGATACCCCGAGGCCATCCCACTCCGCACCGTGACAGCTCCAGGGGTGGGCCAGGCCCTGATGGGCATCTTCTCCATGGTGGGGTTCCCCCGAGAAGTGGTGAGCGACAGGGGTACGAACTTTATTTCAAAGTACATGAGATCCCTCTGGCAACAATGTGGGGTCACCTACAAATTCACCACCCCTTACCACCCCCAGGGGAACGGACTGGTCGAGCGGTTCAACAGAACCCTGAAGGGGATGATCAAGGGCCTGGAAGAGCCCCTGAGGAGGAGATGGGATGTCCTGCTGCCCTGCCTCCTGTTCACCTATCGGGAGGTACCACAGAAATCCCTGGGCTTCAGCCCCTTCGAACTATTGTATGGGCACCCCGTCCGAGGGCCCCTCAGCCTGGTCAAGGAGGGCTGGGAGGCGCGCGTCCAAGATGCCCCCCCCCGACGTCTACCGGTACCTCCTGACCCTGCGGAACCAGACTCGGAAGTTCCGGGCCCTGGCAGAAGCCAACCTCGAAGCCAGCCAAGAGGACATGAAACGCTGGTATGACGAAAATGCCTCAACCATCGAGTTCGAGCCTGGCCAGCAAGTCTGGGTCATGTCACCCGTGGACCCCTGCGCCCTGCAGGACAAGTGGACCGGGCCCTTCAAGGTAGTTGAGAGGAAGAGCCCCGTCACGTACCTGGTCGACATGGAGTCCCCGAGGAACCCCCTCCGGGTCCTGCACGCCAACCGGCTCAAGCCCCACTTTGCCCGAACTGAAATTAGCCTGCTGCTGGCTACCGACGATGGGGGCGAAAGTGACTCCGAGCCCCTACCAGACCTCCTGGGGTCCTCGGGCCAAGACGGCTCCTTGGAGGGCGTCCGCCTCTCCGCCACCCTGACACCAGAACAGCGCCATGACTGCCAGAAGCTGCTGCAACCCTTCGCTGCCCTCTTCTCTCTCACGCCCGGGGTGACCCCCTGGTGCGTCCACGACGTGGACACTGGGGACAGCCCCCCTGTGCGACACCGCGCTTACAGAGTACCTGACCGAGTCCGAGCCTGCATACAGACCGAGGTCTCCAAGATGCTCGCCCTCGGAGTCATCGAGCCATCAGACAGCCCGTGGGCCAGCCCGGTAGTCTTGGTGCCGAAGGCCGCCGCCCCCGGCACTGCCCCGGAACTCAGATTTTGTGTCGATTACCGGGGCCTGAACGCAGTCACCAAGACCGATGCCCACCCCTTGCCACGAGCAGACGAGCTGATCGATCGCTTAGGGGCCGCCCGCTACCTAAGCACCTTTGATCTCACCGCTGGGTACTGGCAGATCAAGCTCACTCCCGGCGCCCAGGAACGATCCGCCTTTTCCACCCCCGATGGGCACTACCACTTTCGGGTAATGCCCTTCGGTATGAAGAACGCCCCAGCGACCTTTCAGAGGCTGGTGAACAAGGTCCTGGCCGGGCTAGAAGCCTTCAGCGCGGCCTACCTCGACGACATTGCAGTCTTCAGCGACCACTGGGCCGTGCACCTAGGACACCTCGGGGAAGTCCTGGCCGCTCTCCAAAGAGCCGGGCTCACAATTAAGGCCAGTAAATGCCAGATCGGTCAAGGATCTGTGACCTATCTGGGCCACCAGGTGGGGAGTGGCCAGGTGGCGCCCCTCCAGTTAAAGGTCGATGCCATCCAGGCGTGGGAGCCCCCCGCAACCCAAACCGCTGTCCGGGCCTTCTTAGGCCTCACAGGCTACTACCGACGATTCATTAAGGATTATAGCAGCCTTGTGGGCCCCCTTACGGAGCTCACTTCCAAGAAACAGCCCAAGGCGGTGCACTGGATGCCCCGCTGTCAGACCGCTTTTGAGGCCCTCAAAGCGGCCATGTGCGCTGCCCCTGTGCTACAGGCCCCTGACTACAGCAAGGAATTTGTAGTTCAGACCGATGCCTCGGAGTACGGGGTCGTGGCGGTCCTCTCCCAGATGGACGCCGAGGGCCTCGACCGACCTGTGGCCTTTATCAGCCGCCGACTGCTGCCACGAGAACAGAGGTGGAGCACCATCGAGCGGGAGGCCTTCGCCGTGGTATGGGCTCTCAAGAAGCTCCGGCCCTACCTTTTCGGCACCCACTTCAGGGTCCAAACTGACCACCGGCCCTTGCGGTGGCTCATGCAAATGCGGGGCGAGAACCCCAAGTTGTTGCGGCTTGTCCAGATTCTTCCACCTCGGCGAGGAGAACCCCCAAGGAGATGGGTGACTCTCCCTGCCTTCAGCTGGGAGGGACGCGTGTTGGAGCCGGCCTCTTGGCGTGGTCCTGTTCCCCCTCGCTAAGCCGCACGAGGTCCCATGCACCTCGGGGCTCCTCCATTTTGGATTGTACGTGACTCTAGTAACCACCTACGTGACCCCGCTTCACCCGGCCTCAGTCCCAGCGTGGCCCGACATCGAGGCGCCAACCCCTGGCCAGGGGGATACCACGTGAACCCTTCCCACTCCCGGCGGAGGGCAGTATCGATGGGACCCCCAACCGTCCTTCCACACCTAGGTGCGATCGCCCCACAGCTCTCTGGAGCCTGGCGCCTCTCCTGCTGGGTGTCTGGCCACTCCCTACCCAGCCTCTCCGCCCCCCCCGGGCGCAAGGGTCCGGACATCAAAGGGCTCCAGTCCTATATCTGGGGCGACCCGACAACAGGACAACAGTTGTATCCTGGAGTCAAGAGCCCTGCTGATCGGATCACGGCTGACCGTACGGAAGAAGACTCATCCTGAACCCACACTCTGAGCCCTGCTGACGATGTCGCGGCTCCACCGTGCTTAAAGACCTTCACGAACCTTTGGGGCCCTGCTGACGCTGTCGCGGCCCGACCTTGTTGAACCTTACCATCAGAGCCCAGCTGACCTCGTCGCGGCTCGACCGAAGCGGACCTACCACCGGAGCCCTGCTGACTGTGTCGCGGCTCGACCCAAGCGGAACTACCACCCGAGCCCTGCAGACGCCGTCGCGGCTCCCCACGTCCGAGCCGCTCTGAGACCAGCACTCAAGGTCTGGCGCCGAGCCTTCCCGTACCTGGCTGGTACTAAGACTGTCTCGCTACCCTATCCCTCTAAAGACATTGAGACTCTTACTGGATCCCTCGATCCCACTGTAAATATTGAACGTACTACTATTGATAAAGAACCAAGTTAAGCAACTGATACAGAGTCCTGTGTGGTGGTATTACTGGGCCTAGTACGATCATAGGAGAAGGACCTCCCCTAGGGGGCTTCTCAGCGGCGCTCGGCTATAACTTTGCGGTAGGAAGGTGCCCCGGAGTAGTCTCCCCGACTCCCCGGTGGTCCTCCCTCCAACAACGTTTAAACACAGACAGAAATGATCAAAGAAAATCATATAAAACCCTTAAAAAGAAATTGGCACATACGTAAAAACAAAGACAAAAACAGATAAACACAATATGTACAAAACACACTTGCCCAGACAGGTGTTATACCGTTGCTTGCAATTTTACAACCTTATAATTGGGCAAGAACCAAACGGTGCTCTATTTTCACAATCCCTATTATGTTCCAGAAATGAACATATTAAATTCTTATTACTAATGTTTGCAATTGAAAACAACAAGGGATACTCTCATTTTGTTATAATCGCACCTGTTTGGGATAACCACGGTCGACGTGTTTTGAACCCAGTTTCCAATTAGCAGGGTTCTCTTCAGGACCAAACGCTACAAAGATAAAGAGAATTAAACTCCTGTTATCTTCCACGTCATGGAAAATATTAAAACCAAAACAACTTCCCTGTAACCAGCATCAACAAATTAAAATGGTTTACCTAATTTTTTAGATCAGCCAATCTCATCTGTTCAAGCCGAATCAGAACACATCTCCAATGTGCTACTTGACTGGACAACAATATTGAGGGAACAAAAAAAAGGGGGGAAAAGGAGGTGGTAGGAGGTGAGGGAAAAAAGGGGGAAATCAGTCTTATGTGTAATCTTATCAATTGCCTTCTTATTTACTCCAGCTCACCAACACATTGGTATAGCAAACTTATTTCAATCCCATAGCGTACTGTTTCTTCCGGTCATTCCAGATCGCTTTGGAAGTAGAAGTGGTAACTTCAAGGGACAGAAAAAACATTGATTATAAGGAGGCTCCTTATTATTCAGTTCGATATACTTTCTCTGTTGTAAAATTGCATACCTTAACCCCTTCGATGGTCATGATGGAATGGTTTCGTCATGAGCATCAGTGCTCCTGTGCTCATGATGGAACCATTCTGTCATGAGAACAGGGGCACTGAATCCCTCTGCTGCAGACAGCAGAGGGATTCCCCTTTTTTTTATTGGCCTCGGGAGTTTGG
This sequence comes from Triturus cristatus, assembly GCF_964204655.1. NCBI lineage: Eukaryota > Metazoa > Chordata > Amphibia > Caudata > Salamandridae > Triturus > Triturus cristatus. The sequence continues at coordinate 849,198,289 of NC_140588.1, read as the reverse complement.
GGAAGAGCTTCCCCAACCTCCCGAGTCCAATTTACATTTTCATTGCAATGCCGACTGCACGCATGACGTGCTGACGTCATTGCAGTGAAAATTAAACTGAAATGAGCCAAGAGGCTCATTTCAGTTTCACTTTCTACATGCTCAGAGGGCTATCTCAGTGGATCCCTACTTGGGGATCGCCCCAGGAGGGTGATCCCCAAGCAGGGATCCACCACTAGATACAAGGGAGGGGGAAGCAGCCCTCTGGGGGCAGATGGGTTCAGGAGCCCCCAAACTGGCCCCCAGGGGGCAGAAAGTCCACTAGAAACCAGGGATTTATTTTTTATGTAAATTAGGGGTGGGGGCTGCCCATTATGGGCACACCCAAGCCTCCAACCCCCTGCACAATAACAGTCTCTCTGCCCCCACTGGGTAGAGATGGGGGTGGTAGAGCTTCTCTCTGAATTAATTTACGATCAATATCCCCCCTCGGGGATCCTGTTCTATCTTGCATATTACGCTCCAGGATAAATCTTTCTCCAAATGGTTGTTGTTAACCCAGTGGTTCACCAACAGGGCCGTCTGCACTCTTTTCCGACTCCGGGATTTATGTTGACTTATGCGATGACAGACCTTTTGATTTGTTTTACCAATATATAATTTTGGGCAAGGGCACTACGTAAACTACGTGTTTCGTTTTGCAATTCGTGAATGAATCATGTCTCCCATTGATGTTATTATATGAAAAGAGAGAACCTTCAATGTTTGTTCACAACAAACACAGGTACCACATTTGTTGTGTCCTGTAATAGGTGGTAAATTTAATTGATCTTACAGTGTGCTTTTTGATGGCAAATTTGGCAGCCAAGCGCAAACAACCTGATTTCCAATACTGCTCTCCTTTTTTAAGGCAAACAAGGGAGGAGTTGAGCATGTTGGGTGCAAATCTTGAATTAAATGCCAATTTTGACAGATGACTTTTTTAAGAAGATTCGTATTAGGACAAAATGTGGTCACACAGACAATTTACTCTGCAGATGACTTTTCTTTTTTCTGTAAAAGAGTGTCCCAAGGTGTCCACCATGCTCTCTTCATTGCATTTTTTTTTTAATTTCTTTGGGTAGCCACATTCTTTTAATCTGTCAAGTAAATTATTAGCATGAAAGGTGTATTCATCTTTGTAGGTGTAATTGCGTTTGATCCTTAAAAACTGCCCAAAGGGCAAGTTGTCCCGTAAATTTTATGGGTGGTGGCTCGTGTAATGGAGGGCTTTATTACGATCTGTCGTTTTTTTGTGAAGAGTTGTTACCAATCTCCCTTCTGACATATACACTTCAACATCCAAAAATGTCATCCGTTGGGGCGCTTGGTTTAGACTGAATTTGATGTCTGCTGTCCTTGCGTTCAGCCATCCATGAAACTGAAGCACATGGTCTATCCTTCCCGTCCATAGCATAAATATGTCATCTATATATCTGACCCAATTTGAAATGGATTGTCATTGTAAATGTATTTTTTCCTCAGAATTTGCCATATATAGTACTGCCCGCTCCAGCGCAAAGGGACAGTCTGTGTTTTGAGAGGCACCACACAGAAGCACTATATGCAATTTGGCCAAAAGTCAATGCTTACGAGCTGCTCATTTTCCCTGAAGCATGAATATTAGATCAGTGGCTTCCTTGAGGTGTCTTTACTTTCAATACTGCCACCTGTCATGTTTCTTTGTCGATATTCTTTCTTTAAATCCCAGGTGCCCATGCTCACTTGGCACTCGGGTGCTGCAACAGGTGGGGCAGAGTGGAAATCCTGTTCCGGAGTTGCCTGGCAGCTCCCCGCCCAGCTGACAATATCTAAGTCCAGCACATTAACCCGCATTCACATTCTCCATCCTGTGTCCTTGTGAATAGGTGGCTGCTTTGCACCTTCCCTGCTCCAGCAGGTATGAGCATGGGGAGCAGGAGCTTCTGCAGATACCATGTTGAAGTACCATGGAGATCAATTTATCTTCACTCATTTTGGTGGGCTTCAAGAGATGAGGTCCCTGGACCCGCATGAACACCCTTCCCCCAAAGGATAAATATATATTTAAAAAATGATGGTTTTACTGATCCCTGGACCCTGGTACAACATAAGAGTGCTTTTAGGTGCTTTAGAAAAGCTGTGCATGCTCCATTTTAGACTCAGGTCCCCCAGTTCTTTCTGTACCAGACCTGTATTGTGCTCTTGCTCCTACTTAGGGGATTTCTTCCAGAGCTCTTTCACCTCCAGAATAACAACTCTCCATGTCACACTTCCCAGGCCCCATGGCCTCCTACCGTCTTGCATTTTCTCTGTGTGTCAGAAGCTGAGTCAGGGTCCAGGTCGCAGAAGACCCAGTGTGAACATTCAGGGTCTAGCAGCTGGTCCAGTCTTCAAACTGTTCCTTGGGGGGAAAAAGGAGGCCACTAAGCGACCAATCTTAGCAACGGGTTCAGCTGGAAGTAAATACCTTCAGTTCATCCTTGCACTGGCATCAGGTAGCTTCTCCTTCCACTTGGGCATTATTTTGGCCTTGTCAACTCTCAGAGACAATGTCTTCTCATCTGTATCTCCCTTATGCAGGGACTTTAAAGGGGGTGGTATGTTCTATCAATCAATCAATCATTTGTAAAGCGCACTACATACCTGCGAGGGTCTCAAGGCGCTGGTGGGGGGGGAGTGCTACTGATCGATCAGCCTGGTCTTGAGTATCCTCCTGAAGGTCAGCAGGTCTTGGGTCTGTCATAGGCTCAGTGGGAGGGTGTTCCATGTCTTGGTGGCGAGGTAGGAGAAGGATCTCCCACCGGTGGTTGTTCTTCGGATGTGCGGGATGGTGGCGAATGAGAGGTCGGCGGAGCGTAGCTGGCGGTTGGGGAAGTAGAAGGAGAGCCGTCTGTTGAGGTAGGCTGGGCCGGTCTTGTGGAGTGCTTTGTGCGCGTGGATGAGGAGCTTGAAGGATGCTAAATAGCCCTGGTCAACACTAAGGTGGCACATCATCATTCCACCTTTGTCCAACCCCCTGCACAACTACACAACATTCTGGGGCATTTCAATATGATAGATTCAGGTTGTCTGTGGAAAGAACTTCCCTGAGAGCCTTAGCTCCACTCCTACATGATACAGCCACCTGATCCCTTCACACCAAAGCTTTAAAGGTGAAGCCCTCTGTGTTAGGCTCTGGAGGCCTGGCCCTCCTAATTTGTATCTGTGGACATGGACTGTTCCAACCCAGGTGCAATATGACAAGCTAAGTAGCAGATGCAGATTTTCTCCTCATCCCTTCCTATCCCAGGAACTGGTTGAAGCACAGTCAGTAGCTCTATTGAGTAGGAGAACTGCGATCCTCCACCTGGGCAACAGATTACATATTTTAGCCCCGCAATAGGGACAAATGCCTACAATCTGAATGTGAGATAAGTTAGGGAATTATGAGAATTCTTAAGGTGCCATAATAAGTGTAGCTTTAAAGTAAAAAACTGTGAATGCACACTCAAGGTGCATGATTACCTCTAGTTCCTCAATAGAACCTGTAGGCCTAGTTGGGGTGAAACTGTACTTTAGTGCAGAATTACTCTATAATGGGAACTTCAGTTTAAGTACCACAGACTTTCAATATAAAATACAGACCTACTCAATAAATACCCACTCACGTTATAAGCACATCCTCAGGTCAGCACCGATCCTTTAAGGGTCCCTTCTGCAACAGGCTACTTGCAAGCAGAAACAGGGATCTGCAGGACAGCTGTCTCACACACCTGAAACCCATGTGTTCTCTTCTAGCCAGCCTAATGGCTCTTGCCGTGGATGCACAGTTAGCAGTGGTCTTATCTTAAAAGGCAGACATTGGCATTTAGCACTTTCAGTCCATTTGCCATGAATTTACCATGAGTAAAAGTTATAAAACCGGGAAGTCAAAAGTGAAAAATTGAGAGGCATTAAATGGATGGAAACCAATTTCTACCTGACGTTTCTATCCAAGTTTTCAAACGTTGACTATCCTTCCACAAGTACCACAACCCTGCTTTCAGGATTTGTTTTCACACTGGATCTCTTTTGTGAACTTAGGCCCTCATTTACATGTTTTTGATGCAGGCAGCACAGTAAATCACTTTGATGTGGTGCCCTACATCAAAAGGAACGATCAGAAATGCATTTTATTTAAGATATATGGCACTGGCACCTTTTTGGCTGACTTGCGCCAATGCAGGCAATCTTGTACCATTGTGCAAGGGTTTCTGCATTGTAGAAATGATTGTTTTCATGCAGAAAGGGGCACCTTCCTGCACAAAAATAATCAATGGAGGCATTCTCCTTGTTCTATGTGTGCTGCAGAATGCAACACACATCGATAGAGGAACAAATGAGGAGAAATTAAAACATTTCTCCTTGTTATGCCTGCTTTGGGGAGAAGGTTTTGGCACTGCCCCAGGTTTACAAGATTTGTAAATCAGGGGCAGCCTCAAAATCCATGGGTGTTACAAAAGGAACAACCCCCACAACGCCCATGGAATGCCTACTTGATGCAGAGTAAGGCAACACAGCACTTTGCACTGCATTGCCTTACTTCGGGGCATATTATCAAGGACGCCGTTAAAATTATCGCCGCATTAGCGGCAGAAAACTGCCTCTAAAGAGGTGATAATTGGCTTGATAATATGCCACAGAGAATTCCAATAGAAGCCCATGTTCACACCAGAACATGGGCTTCTATTGGAATTCCTATCAATTGTTTTAGTTAAACGACACCAGTGACTTTTAACATCTAAGACCAGAAAATATGTATTTTTATATACATGGCCAGAGTATGCAACGGTGTATGCTCTGACATCTTAATAATGCAGTTAAAAATAATTATATTCTCTTCTGATACCATATAAATCCATGGGTTTTGGTGCAATTAGGAGCATAACATTTTATATTAGATTTCAAACGTGTTTAAGTATGCAACAAATCTTCAATACATTTTCTTTGAAAACTGTCCTCTTTTCAATTAATTACCTGTGCAAAGGTCTTCTAACATGTATCTGCTTAATTTCATGCAACGCTAGGGAAATATGTTCTAATAAGAACGAAAAACTTCAAAAGAGGTTGTTTCCTTAAATCATGCAGTTTTTTAGTACGTGCTTGCATTATACTTCCAACTAACACAAAGCTCCACTAGCTTTAATTAGAATGCAAATAAATAAACAACATGATTTATGTTGCTGCTATGATATGTTTTATTGTATTAACGTCAAAGAGAATTCATCAGAATCAGAATTATTATCTATCTTTGGTTCCCGCGAAAAATGGGATACTCTGTCAAGATAAATCACTTTAAAAAATATGTATTTATTTATTTGCATTTTTGCCATTAACACAGTGTCCATAATTCGTATTAGTGTCTCGTGGCTTACATTAGTCTAGTTCTGGCCCTACTTGAACAGATCTTATTTCAATCGAAGGTAGCAAACGCTTTTCAAATAAAAATGGTCTGTCGCAGCAGCGGAGCAGCAGTTATGGTGCTCTCCACTGTGACTGATATTAACTTTCACTCCAAGTCACAGCAGGGCGCATAAACATGTGCTCACCCGGGAGGAGGCATGTATGTGTAAAAACGCCTCAGACGAAATGAGCACCACAAACCTTAAGTGACAGAGATAGAAACCTAAGTAGCTCTACTGTGGCCCCTACCCCCTGCTCATTGTCATTGCCTGCTGCCCATCTCTCAACCTTTCAAAGCTTTTAAACAAGCATCTTTATGGGTTGTGTAAATGAGCTGGTGCTCTAGGCCCCCATGCATATATATGAACTACACAGACACCAGACTGTGCCAATCCAGGGGCAAAGGCCTCAGGGATTACCAGTGATAGCGGGGTCCCGTCACAAGAGATGAGTATACAGCAGCTCCCCTGCAAGTTCCAGGAAGACTAAGATTATGTGTAGTAAGCTCGTGCTTCTAAAGGCCAACCTATCAATGCTGGTGCACCAGATCCTGGATAGCCGGAATAATCCTATCTGGAAACAACTACCCTCCAGGTGTGCGAGGGACTTGAAGGTGGGACTCTTCAATCGCTGATAAGCGTTAAAGTGGAAAGTGAACAAAGCAGTAAATAAACAGCAATGTTAATGCGAAAAAATAAATCCTCCTCCCACCCCACACCCAGCCTCACTTTGAAAAAAGCGAGGGACAAACCCCAGCAGACAACTAAACTTGGAATACCAAACAACTTTGAATAGAAATGTAAAATCCCTGAAAAGATATACCAGTATTACAAGCAACATTCCAGCAGTGTACACCATGAGGGGTGGCAACGCTACGTCAGTCGGTCAGCTATTCGAACTACTGTGCACTAACATATGATACTATTCCAATTCAGCCATTGTGATATATTGACGAACATAACCAATGGCTCAGCAAGTTCCGTTATTGGAAAAAAGTTCCACACTTGCATTGGAGCTGCTGCAAGGGGGGGAATTCCCAGCACCATCAGCAATTTTCTGGCTCTCTTTGTGTTTGTACGTATGGCAGAACTCCTGCACCTCAGTAGGGGTATTGAAAATACGGGCCCGGTCATTTACATCAACTCGGAACCTGGCAGGGTAAAGCACGCCATATTTCAGACCTAAGTTCCTGAGGGTGTACTTCCGCCGAGCCTCCTGCACCATAAGTGTATAGTCCAGGTATAGCGATAATTTGGAACCTTGCCATATTGTGTCACCCCGCTCCCTGGTGAGTCGAAGAGCTATGTCAACGGTCATGGAAGTTCATGATGCGAGCAATGATGGGCCTAGGAGGAAATCCCGAGTTAGGACGAGGGTCCAGTTTGCAGTGCGCTTGCTCTACTACAAAGCCTGGGGTAAACTGCTCCCTCCCAAACATGTCAGTAAGTAAGGACTCAACAAAGAGATCAAGTCAGCCAGTATTCACAGACTCCGGAACACCTAAGATGTGGATATTGTTACGCCTACTGCACTTCTCAAGGTCCTTATTTTTAATCGCCACGTACTTGAGTATACGTTCAACGCGCTCCAATCTTTTAAGAGATTGCGCCTTGCCATCTTCGATGTCGGAGATCCATGCCTCTGCCACATCTAAGCATAGGGTTAGTGGAACTGGCCCAGGGCACGTGCACCTGGCCCCTTTTATTATCAGGGGCAAATGTCTAGTGATGCCTGGGTTGGGTGGGTGTGGGGTGAAGTGCAAGCCAGCCCTCGGGGAGTGGCTTCCTCAGCAAAGACTAGTACAGTGACCAGCAGGTCACTACAGGTTGTAATAACCCAAACCAAACCCAAAACAGTACAACAATGCTATTTCAATATTAGAATAGTGTAATTCTAAGTATGAAATATTATAGAGGCAAGAAAGCACCATATGAGTGGAAGGATGCCGCCTATAGTTGCATGTCCAGTTAAAAAGACAAACCTAGAACCAATGGGAATAAAATTTTGAGCAAGGAAAAGGCATAAGCCACCTTTTACTTCTGAAACTGTGATGTCTTGTTGGCATTTAAAAATACTTTCAAACAGTGGCATAGCAAGACCAATCAATCTACCAATCAATCAATCAACCGACTTTATTTCACATTGAAACAATGCATAGAAATGTACAATAAATAGAGAAAACATTTCATTGCATTTAAGATAAGATTTAAAATACATTTTAAAAAATCGAGTAAAATGATGAATACAGTACAAGGGCCAATAGGTTTAAAACATCAAATTAAAACAACGGTATAAGAACAATCTAGTAATCGAACAGGTACCTAAAACGGCAGACTTATGAGGTGAAAGATGTTGCGCTATGCACCTTGCAAGTTCTCAGGGCGGCCAGAAAGCGGATGCAAGAACGTAGAAAACTAGTGGTGTTTCTAATTGATAAAATGTGGATAGTGCTAAGCCTGATGTGAGCAGTGAGAATTTCTTTAAAAGTTGAAAAATAAAAATCTTCCTCTCTACTGCCAACAGGGGGCAGAAGAATAAGAAGTGAAAAGTTGATTGGGGCACCATGTTGTTACACAGACAAGGCAGTAAATTGCTTACAGAACAAGTGTTATTAGGGTGACCCAGAATTAAATTCAAACAAAATCTTGACAAACGAAAACGATGCTGGTTGTTCTCGACAAACCCTAGTTCAGAGAGAGACTGATTAAATATCTGTGGTATGTTATCGTAACATTTTATCGAGTGTTTCTCTCTATGACAGTCCTACCTATCCCGAATAGATTTCTTTAGGTAAATGTCCTTTAGTCTAGATTCAGGAAGTGTTACATTTTTCCTGACATATGCCAGCCAAGGGATTTTGTTAACATGGTTCAGGTTCAGGATATCGTTCAGGATTGTCTGATTTAGACCCACTGTGCCTCTCTTCTATACTGAGAGCCAGAGGGAAAGAGGCGCAATTTTGATGACGTCAGTAATGAATGGCATACCAGTTACTTTGTGTGCGACAAAGTTATTAGAAGAATGTGGGACTGACAGCAAACTTTTAATACATTTGTCCTAAATAGCTTGAAGTGAGGTTATTCCCCAAATTGCTGGCCCATATGTAGCAATTAAAGATGTTTTCGCCTGATAGATTTTTTGCTTTTTTACAATTGGCTTGCAACCCAATTTTTTGTAGAAAACCTTAAAGTTGCTGCAATGCTTTGAGCCATTAGATTTGCATGACTGTTCAGCATAGCCTTCCAATTTTGTTTAGCATCAAAACTATCCTCAAATAATTAAAATGTTCAACCTGCTCGATCATTTCACCCTCTGAGTGATGCCTCATTGTCTTCTTTTTGGCCCCACCCATGCATTACGGAGGTTTACAGGTAAGTTAACATATACAGTAATAAAACGAATTTCATTGCGTGCACTGCATCCCCAAATGCGATGCAGTGCACGCAACGAAATTCGTTTTATTGATTTATATGTTAACTTACCTGTAAACCTCCGTAATCCATAGTTTACTACCCCCACCCTGCCCCTCCCCCTCCCCACGTCACCGCCCTGCAGTTACTCCTACTACCGACCGCAGCTGAATACAGGTATGCATTATATGCATGCATATTTCATTATAGTAATGATTTGGCATGGTCCATCCACCGTTTGTTAGAATAAAGAAATAGGCTTTCATAATGTTGTATGCTAGTTAGCATTCGCAGCACCAGTTTGTATATGGCCGCCATTTTGAATCATAATAAAAACTAATCCTTTGCTATTTCCGAGAAAAGGCCTACCCTAGTTTTTGTTTCTCCGAGACTAAGTTTTGCTTTGCTAATGAATACACTTTTTCTTATTAGCGCATACCTTTCTTGTTAGATATAGGCCTTCTCCCACTTGTCTAGTGGTCAACACAGGCAGAATGACCTTGAATAGTGGATAATGTGTGATCGGCCTCAGAGTCAAAACTACTTCTTTGTAATTTACTGTCCAGCTGCATTTGCTTGGAAAATTCCATGGTTGGCGTGATTTTGTTGGTTTCGAAGTGTACATAATGTATCATTATGCTTGCTGATGCCAGTCCAACTGCAGCACTCCTAAGTGACTGGGCAGACTGGGCTCCACTCTGAGTGTATCTGAATAAATGGGTATTGGTTTGTAATCTCTACTGTCTGATTGACTCTTCATTTGGTATGGAAGGCTGAGTGGTGGTCGTGAGTGACCCGAGTGAACCTATTTATGCAATTTCCTTCAGTTGAACATGGACTCCTTCGGGGGAGTGACCCATCCCCTGCTGTGGACGGGTGGAGGTCAAGGCCATCGTCAGGTCAGACGGACGGATCAGGGATCCCTCCACGAAGAGTTCCTGGTACTTGCAGCTGCCCATTTGGTCTGAAGAGTCGGCAGTGGAGAATTAATTTGTTCAACCTGAATATATCAGGTGAGTTTGTTTTGGTTCTTTGTGGATATTGTACCATTTTGGTTTGTATTTGGTACGGTCTAAGGACCGTCTTTTGGATGGAAGCATTTGCACTTGCTTTGTCAGGCATCACATTGTGAATTTATTTTCTTTTGAAAATGCCTGGTGTAAGTAAATTGTTTTCTTTGTGCTGTCGTTATTGTTCTGCTGATGCTCGATTGGAAGAAAGTCAGTGGGCGCTTCCAGAAGGCACTCCGAATTTTGATATGTATGTGAAGCATGGTCTTGGCCCTAATATGTTTAGTACATTATGGCACAAATATACGAGGGACAAGGCTGCGTTGCAGTGGCCATTGACGGGCATGTTCGATGAGCAAAAGATTGAGTATTTAAAAAACAGTTGTTCAAGAGACAAAGTAGGCAGTCTATGTTTGATTCCCTTAGAACATGGCAGAAAGCAGCCAGTAAGAGGTGGTTGAAGGCAGAAAAAGAGACCCGGAAAAAGAAAATGCTGACATTGACTCAGAAAGATGTAGTATATGATGGGAAAAAAGGAAAAGGGTGCTGAATGTGAAGATAGAAGGTTTTGATTACAAATTGATAAGTTGTATGTGGTTCAGGAAGATGACACTTTTGTGGAAGAATTTTTGGATACCCAACCCCGCCTTCATATGCCCCGCAAATATTATATCCCACTGTTCTGGTGCCCTCACAGCCGCCCATTACAGTTGTGTCCACTGTCCCTGTCCCTGTGTCTACCGCTGTTATTTCAATGGCTGTGGCATTGGCTCCTACTCCTCCTCCTCCTCTTTCTTCTGTTTCTTTGCCGTCTGTGGCCACTGTGACTGTTAGTACCCCTGCCACACCGACTGTCTCAGCATCCCTCTCTCCAGCTCTTTCTCCTGTAACACAACTATCAGCAATGATAGTACCTGTTATTTCTGTTGCTTCTCCCACAAAGATTTTTTGTCCTTCGACATTAGTAAGTGGTGGGATGCTGGTACGTGGATTAAATTTAGGGAGTGCATGGGACCGTTCTGATGTGGGAGATGATGAGAAACAGGTAATAGCTAATCAGGCTGCACAGTGGGCTTGTAATCCTATTTATAGTGTAGAGGATGTCTGGGCAACTATGAGAGATTTTGAGCCCTTTATACAGCAGCATGCCCTTAAGCACATGTCCGCTTCTTTAATTGGTCTTTGGCAATAATACTTTGAAGCAGAAGCACCTCAAATTGTATATGATATTAGAGATTGGGTGTATATTAGTGACTTGGGGCCAGAACAAGTTTTTGCTAATGTTACGACAATAATAGCTTATTGGGGAAGACTCCATGAGAAAAGTCCCAGGTCAGTGTCTCAGTTTCTGATGCGGGAGGTTCATCCCATATCTCATCCAGAATTGCCAGAACTAATGGGTGGCCATGGTAATAGTACTAGGCTGAGGGAGGCGGCCAGATTTCAGGAACGATGGGTTTATACTCCGTGGAAAAGAAGTGAAGTTTTATCTCTTAAAGATCATTTGCCTGACCCTAGAAAAAATCCTACTGCATATTATAAAGAATTGACTGAAGCTGCCTCTTCCAGTGTAATGATTCTTGCTGATATTGAAAGTTTTTTTGGTCTGCTGGTTCTGGTTCACATGTGGAGGCAGGTACACACACAAGATCATGTTGCGGAATTGGGAGGTACATGGGATGTGATTAAAGGATGGGATCAGGAAAGAAAGCCAAGTAATAAACCCCGAGCTGAGATACTTGCTTTGCCGGGTCGCATTATTACATATATGCACTCTCTTATTCCACCGAGAAAAGTAGATTTGATTAAATTGTCGGCTTGTTGACAAAAAAAAAGACGAGAGTGTGTTGAATTTTTTCACTCAGTTTGAAGACACGATTTTGGATCACAGTGGGCAGGATTTGGATATTGAGGGAGGTGTTTGGTTGTTTGTTAATAGGTCCGTTTCTAATTTGCTTCCTGAAATTGAACTTGATTGCAGGCTTCTGAAAGTACTTTGTCCACCTCTTCCCCCTCTGTTATTTTGAATATGGCACAGTATTATGAGCACAGGGATACTGAGGAAAAGGAGAGGAAAGAGAAAATGCATAAGGATTTAAAGACAAAGGTGTTATTGCAACAGGCTTTTAGAGGGGATGGCAGAGGACGTGGTGGTCCTGCCCGACAGCTTCCACTCACTAGTAGGCAGCAAAATACTACGCCTTTGTGTCCGAATCAGTGTGCGTACTTTAAGGGGAAGGGACATTGGTGTTGCAAGTGTCCTGTGATTTTGCAGAAGGTAACGGTCCCTAGCGGACATGGTTCTTGTGGACGGGTTCTTGGAGCTAGTTGGGCTGTTAGGGCTCAGAATGCTGCAGCCTTGCAGGGTCATTTTGATAATAATTACTTTGATGACCCTTGTGAAGGAGAGTACTACAATGATGATTATGATATTGAAGAAGCAACAGGGATGTCTTATAGCTAGGACAGCCAGGAACAGAGTGGGGGACCAGTTCTGATACCTGTAGACCAGCATGGTCCTTATTTAACAGCAGAACTGCAAGGTTCGACGAAGGAATTTTTGGTTGACACAGGTGTGACAAAAAGTTCTGTTTCTCAAATCATGGTCACTTGGGGCGGCTCTGTATGGCCATAATAATGTTTTGGTAGGTCTGGTGTACCGGTTGTAAGCCCGATTTCAAGACCCTTTGCGTTGACCATTGGTCCTTTCACTGTGGATTCGCCAATCTTGCTGACATCTAATTGTGAAAATTTGATGGTTTGGATTTGTTGAAGAAATTGCATGCTACTATTTAATGCTCCGCGGCAGGTGTCTATATGACAGTGGGTCCCGATGTAGTATGTGCTAAACAGTGTTTGTCCAAAGATGCGCCTCTTCCTGTTGAATTTGCTGATGTGCCACACACTTTGTGGGCGACGGGTGATACAAATGTGGGACTGCTGCAGATACCACCAGTTTCGATAAAAGTTAAGGATGGTGCTATTTTTCCCCATATCCCTCAGTATAAAATACCACAGGCAGGAGAGCAAGCCTTATTGCAAATTATTCAGGATTTGATCAAGAAGGAAGTGGTTGAGAAGATGACTGCCCACTCCCAAACGGACACCTTCAGGTTCATCTGATGACCATGAAGATGTCTATTGTTTTGTGATTGATTTGCGCAAAAGTTAATAAAATAGTGGTTTCTTCAGTTTCCAGTGGTCCCTGACATTACTACTCTTTTGACAATGATTCCTTCCACTGTTAAATTGTTCTCTGTCATCGATTTAAAAAATGCATTTTTCAGTATTCCTATTCATCCCGATAGCAGGTACGTGTTTGGGTTTACACTAGCTAGCTTTAGGTTCTGTCGAGCTCCTCAGGGCTATACTAAGGGGCATATTATCAAGAACGGTGTTAAAAATAATGGCCGCTTTAGCAGCAGGAAACTGCCCCTAAAGCGGCGAGCATGGGCTTGATAATATGTCCTTGAGAATTCCAATAGAAGCCCAGGTTCACGCCGGAACATGGGCTTCTATTGGAATTCTCAAGGGCATATTATCAAGCCCATTATCGCCGCTTTAGCGGCAGTTTCCTGCCGCTAAAGCAGCGATGATTTTATTGCCATTCTTGATAATATGCCCCTGAGAGTCAAAGTATTTATAGGCAGGCTTTAAAGTCTCAATTGGATTCTCTTCTGCTTCCCACAGGTAATGTATTGGTGCAGAATGTTGACGACCTCCTTATTGCTTCTGATAATGAGCAGGGTTGTACAAATAGCACTGTTAAATTGTTGTTGCATTTGGCTAAACATGGATTTAAGGTTTCTCTTTCTAAATTTCAGTATCGTTGACAGTAGGTCACCTATTTAGGTCACCTACTGTCGAAGGAGGGTAGGATATTGACCCCTGACTGCATCAGTCCCATTGTTAAAATGCCCATCCCACAGACTCAGAAAGATGTGCATCCTTTAATAGGTATCACTGCCTACTGTCGGCAGGGGATACCTAACTACTCCTTACTAATGAAACCCTTGCTTGCATTAACCACTAAAGTCGTGCATGAGCCCCTGCCTTGGACCCCAGAATGTTAGCAGTCTTTTGTGCATTTGAAAACTGCACTTTGTTCTGCTCCAGTACTTGGCACCCCTGACTACAATAAACTGTTTGAGTTGTTTGTCTATGAGATGGCTGGTTGCGCGCTTTCTGTTTTAACAAAAAGATTTGGAGATAAACAACAGCCATGTGCTTATTTGTTTGCTGTTCTCGACCCTGTCGCAAGAGCCCTCCCGAGCTGTCCAAGAGCGGTCGCGGCTGTAGCCACCTCGATAAGACAATCAGCTGGACTCGTCCTTGATACTCATCTCACAGTCATGGTACCCCATGCTGTGGATACACATTTGAATAAGACTAAGACACAGCATTTCACCAGTGCGTGTCTGACTGGTTATGAATTAACACTGTTCGCAAAACATATTACGATCGAAAGGTGTGCCACTCTGAATCTTGCCACGTTAGTGCCCCTCCCTTGGTTTGTATTCTCTATTGTCTGGCCAACTCTTCATTTGGTATGGAAGACTGAGAGGTGGTCGTGAGTGAACCGAGTAACCCTATTTGGGCTAGTTCCTTCACGTTGATCTCATTTTACTTATGTTATATGGGTGACATTTTTATTCCCCCAATATAGCTACCCACTGTTGCCATTTCCTAATGATCCACACTGCACTCGTGCTAAACATCCGCACAGGCGGGTCCTCCATTCGGTTCATTCAAGCCCACAGTAGTGTGTCGGTCTTAGCGAGGCACAAACTTGTCTTTGGCATGGAATCCCGTAAGATTATTTGGTGTCGGGGTCCGTATCCCGTCTGTCCTTCACATTCCCATTGTTTAGCCTAGGGGCTGGGTTTATTTTTTTTCTCTTTCTTCACTGACTCTTGCATGCTTCACTCCGTACATTGTTTTGTGATCATGTTGGATTATGTCTCTGCTTTAGACTTTATATCCATATTTAGTGAATACCCCAAGGGTTGAGGGTTGTCCTTAGTTACAGCTCTCACTATATTTAAATTTGAAGTGGGAGTCCCTTTTTGTGGTACCTATTTCTTACCCCATAGTTGGGATACATTGATTCCCTTCGTCATGTGAGGGATGTGTAGTTGTTTACCAATATATGTTTTAGTCGGGTATATATTCATTATACGATCATTCCCTCAATTTTCTGTTGCGCCACTTATATATATATATCTTTTGAGCCCCTATACTATGGTTACATGTTTTTCTTTGTTCTCCATAGGTACCATTCTTCGGGTTTATACACCCTTGGCCTCCTTAATTGGAAGCTGCAGGAGTGAACGTACCCTGATTGACTATCTATATTACCCCTTACTAAACTGTTCTTCTCACATAGTAGGTATTGATGCACATCACCCCTGAGTCTGCATACACTTTGGTAGACATGCCCTAGTTAACTCTATATCTTTCACTTTTCTAACAATTGGATTGTGGTACTGCAAATACGCTCAGACCATCCTGGGTTAATCTGAAACATCATCATCATCATATACACCTACTTAACCTTTAGTGTGTATCTCATAAACTTAAATTACTGCTTAAGCTTTATAAATGATTTCTTTTTTTCTCCAGGTTATGTTCTCTAGCATAGCTTCCCACTACGATACCTTTGCCTTCCCTAGTTTGTTTAACTTTTCTGATTTTGTGGTTGTGAATTATCTTGTCTTTATGATCATATACCCCTACTGGTGTAATAATGGACATCTCATTTACCAGTGTAATAATATCCACTACCATCTCACTTTCCCCACCCTCTCCAAAGAGGTTCTCTCACTTCCTTCTGCTTACGACTAGGATTATTGCCTTTTGCCATCTTTGGGAATACTTTACGTATGTGTATATATGAGCACAATGTTCTATTTCTTGTTCAGTGGACACTATTAGGTATCCTGTGTCATGTCTCCAGAAACGTCCTCTGGTATAATACAAACCTTATATAGAATATTATAAAATATTTAAAATATTTATGCATATGTGTGAAAGGAAGAAGGACATCTAGAAGAGAGATATGCAAAATGGCTGTTAAAGAGTTTGGGATAACCAAAACGGTTAAATCCCCATGCAAACCCCGCTTTCCACCCGTCATTCACCGGTCTCTCTAACGCCTGCATTCTGGATCGTACGAGGAAGGATATTTGCCCTACCAGAGAAGATCGTCCAGCGCGCCGTCCCTTCGCACGATGGTCGCCTGGTAGCCAGATGATCACCTACATACAGCAAGTTAGAGCGGCGGTCACCCAGGGTCATCCCGTCGGCATCGGACGGTGAGATGAACACATGGTGTGCCTGAGCCATGACCAGCCGCTGACTCCGACGAATACAGGTCAGACGATGCGCACCCATATCTGAGCTCTCTGTAGCGGGGCCGTGCGCTGGTCTGACCGGTAGCCAGCTGATCGCCTGCATGCAAATTGGAGCGTCAATTTTTTTTTTACGCGCTGCATGCCAACCGTCATCTCCTCTGCAGCATCGCCCACAGCACTGGATTCACGCGGTAACGTGCTGGATTCTCCCAGTAAGACGGCAGACTACCACGTTGCTGGCTGCCTGACTTTAAAATGGTGGCCGCCGTGGACATAAATAATTGCATTAGTCAGTATTGAAAACAATTTAAGGCATCCACCCTCATAGAGTAGCTTGCTTTCTTTCTTGCTCTCTCTCTTCACCTAATGCCCAGGCCATCTGGAGAAAAGGGACTGCTCAATATTAACAAATCAACTCAACCCCCCAAAAAATGGCAACAACATTGAAAGGGCAACAGAACAGGACTGGGCAGCGAAATAGAAAAGGACCTTACAGACATAAGATGAGCCTAAACATCTTAGACTAAGACGGAGGCCATCTTGGAAGGGCTCAACATAACTCAACTAAGGTCAATATAAGACCCAGGAGGGCAAAAAGGGCACAGCAACAACAAATTGACCTGCAAGCACCTGAAGACAGATAATGACATACAAGTAAAGTCTCCTCTAGGCGGAAACCAATCTCCTCTCAGTAAATAATGGCGGAATTCAATTTAGAACCAGCAGGCACAAACTCCTTTGTCATAAAACATCCAACTAAGCTATCTAAGAATGCAGTCAAAAAATTCAAACACAACCTAATTAGAAAACACCCAGACATGCTGATCTCTGACCCCTACTTCAACCTAAACAAAGGCATAATTATTAACGACTTGATATTTTTCACCAAAAAAACAACTAAATGGCACACTGCCATTACGAAGATGCTCTACGTAAAGAACATAAACAACATCCCACATGGCACAAAATTTATGGTCGCACCGTCACCGAGACTAAGAGCGGATCTATGCATAACTTTCTACAAGAACGGCATTGTACTTATACAAGCAGCTAACAATGAGCTAGAAAAGTTAGACAACCTATTTCCAACACTAAAACAGTGCGTAGACTAGGCCTGGGCGGTAAATTCCATTCCGCTCGCGAAATTTGCAGAATTTGGGTAATTTCGCGTTCCGCGGAGAACGCGAAATTGGCCAAAATTCTGCGTTCTGCAACTTCGCGAAATTTTTGCTTGTTTGCGTTCTCAAAATGCGTGTTCGTGAGATATTTCTCCCCGAGCACGCAAACAGCAATTGTGAACAGGAAATCCGGATTCAGACCAGGCCACAGTACGGAAACAGCAATCTTACATATAGTGGACGATGTGCTAAAGGCCCTAGATCACAATCAAGCATGCCTACTAGTTCTTCTTGACCTGTTGTCTGCCTTTGACATGGTAGACCATGCAAAACTGCTAACCAGACTTCAAGACAGGATGGGACTATCTGGAATTGTTCTGAAATGGCTTGAATCCTTCCTTCAGAATAGAACTCAAAGATTCCTAGTCAACCAAACGCTCTCCCCATCATGCCCAAAGTCTGGACTACATTACTACAGAGTCCCTCAAGGATCAATACTATCCCCATCATTATTCAACCTTTATGTCGAACCCCTCACAGAAATTCTCTGAGACGCATGCATACCTTATGACATGTACACAGATTACACTCAGATCTACATCAAGATAACATCACTGGAAGACATAAAGAAAATGAATGAGGCCTTAAAAATATAATTCCACTGGTTAACTAGCAATCATTTGAAACTAAACGCACAAAAAACTGAATTCCTATTAATATCTCCACCGAAGAAACCCACAGAAGTGAAGGAATGGACCAAACTGATCACAGCGTTAAACTGCACACCTACACTAGTTGATTCTGCAAAATCACTGGGAATCACGCTTGATAAGAACCTAGACATGAAAGCCCACATCAAATCAATGACAGAAAGTGCCCGGTTTCACCTGAACTATATTAGAAAAATGAAACCTCTCATCTCCACAGCGGACCTCAAACTGGCAGTCCAGTCCTTAGTTATTTCAAGGAATGAATATGGATGTACAACTTTAACAGGTCTTTCAAAAATCTGCACAGCTCCACTAAAAGCATGTCTAAATGCGGCGGCAAGACTCTTTACTGGATCCAGAAAATACGATCATATCTCCCCTCACCTGAAAGCATTAAACTGGTTACCATACGAAGCCAGAATTCAATTCAAGCTGGCATGTACCACACACAAAGCGATCCACTACAAATCTCCGAGGTACTTAACTCAGAAAATAGAGCTTTCGGGTGGAAGCAGACCAGGTAGGAGTGCCAAAGAGCTGCTGCTGAAACAACCCATCTTCCGGAAGAAGAACACGTATGACAGAGCTTTCTCTGTAGCAGCCCCCAGAATCTGGAACTCACTCTCCCTAAACATTAGAAAAATTCCAAACATAGCAACATTCAAGAAGGAAGCGAAGATCTTCCTAATGAGCAAGTTCCTTCTATAGGCTAGACTGTTCACCTTAGCATCGTGACTAACACCCAAACGTCGACCGTGCACGTGTCTGATGGAGAACTCTCGGAAAGCACATCAGAACTATGTGTTTAGAAATACTATTACACTTTGTAGAAGAAATCGATAAAAATCATGTACAGGAATATTATATATATTAATGCTGCTATTCACACTGTATTACAAATGTTCCACATGTAACTGTGAAGCGCTCTGATACCCAAGGGTCAAGTCCGCGCTATATAAAACTCTATAAATAAAAAAAATAAAAATAATAAATAAATCTTCCGTCATTATGCTGTCACCAGTGCCTTTTAGCATTATATAAATCCTTTATAAAACACTTATCTATAGGCGGTTTGATTCATGTTATATCTCATCTCTATTTGTCCCCTTGTCGATATCTATATGTGTAAAAATGCCAAATTATATTTTGGTAATCTTTGTTTATACACACATAATGTTTGATTTGTGTTGTACCTTGTTTCTCTTTTTTGTCTTTTTGATGGTATCTAAATGTGTTAGAATGTATAGTAACATCTCTTCGGTCCTGTACTTTTGGATAATATATGTTTATTATAGTTGTGATAATATATATATATGTATATAACTCGTGCCCCCGCAATGCACTGCTGATAACACATATTACATCATTCATGACATGGTCAGTGACATCACTGATTACATCTCAATTGACATCACTAATGACATCACTGATGGCATCACTGATGACATCATCCAGTGACTGAGTGTTTCTTTAAAGTTTAAATATGCTTTATATACATGCCAAGCTCTATTAAAGAATCAGTGGGTGTATAAGTGTCTGAATGGATGATTTAGTAGGTGCGTGACTGTATAAGTGAGTGATTAAATGTGTCTTACTGAATGCATGGGTTAGTGACTGATACAGACATTCACACAGTTTAGTTTGTCAGTTGGCGTGTAAGCTGTTGTATGGGTTGGTGGGTAGTTAAATGAGGGTCTATATGGGTTATTGATTGGTTGTCTGAGTATCTGTATGGGTGCCTGAATGTCTGTGTGGGTGGGCAGGGGGGTGTGACTCTGTGCATAGATGTGTGAGTGGGTGATTTACTGGGTATATGGGTTCAAGAGTGCATCTGTGAAGGGTTGTATGGGTGGGTGAGTGTTTGTATGGGTGTGTTTGTGAGTGAATGGATGTCTCAGTGGTACATGTGTGAGAAACTGCATATGTGAAAGGCAGTATATTAAGCCTGGGCTTGCTAAGTTTAGGTAACTTCACGATTCGCGTAGAGAACGAAGTTGCAGATTGCTACGCAATCTTCCGCGTAGCGTAGTAGTTTTGCTTCCTGGCGCACTCAATATTCATTCTCGATCGCGCAGTAACGTCTTACCGTGATTCTGCGTTCGCCAACTCGCTTTTCTGTCCGTTCGCGTGCGCCACGAGATTTGTAATATGGCCGTCCGATCCCACGAGAGTGTGCAAACACGTCATTGGGACGTGCGAGCTGACTTACGGCGGCTGTCTTGGTAAGATCACGATCCAGAACATGCAAAAACTACAATCTGGCGAACAATATCTCTCGAGCTTCATAAAGCCTTCTTGAAAATGATCATTTGGCTCAGAAAAACTCCTTGGATTGTGATTTGGCTGAAGTCTTTTGTGCCCCTGAGTCTCCAACTTCCTTTTCCTGTCCAGCAGGCTTCTGCCAGTGCTTTGTCCATGTGCTGTTCACTTTCATTTGGATTTGGAGCTGGAAGGATCACTTTTTGTGTCTGTCTGCTGCATCATACCATTGGAATGGATTTATTTGAGGACTTTTTGATTTGAGATTTAATTTTACAAGTAAGTTGGAGAATTGGTGTACATGTTTGTTTCATTGGGGCTTGTTTGTACCTAAATTTTTCTGGGATTTTCATTGTTTTTATAAATTATTGTTGTGGGTGGCCTGTACTTTCAATAGGGGCCTAGTTGCTTTTCTTTGCAATTTCAGCCAGTAGTGTCTGTTGAATTTAAACATCATGTAGGACATGGATGGCATAGGATTGAACTGCTAAATGTGGCTGTGGTGTATTTCACTGTTTCTGTGTGTGTGTGTTAAATACCTTTGTTGGATGTGTGTGCTTGATGTGTAACTTCTTTCCAATCCTTTCGTAGCCCTGTTGATTTTCATTTTTGTATTAAAGCTGTGTTGTTTAGCAGGCGTCCTTTGTCCGGTCATATATAGGCCTGCTTCAGTTCATTGTTTTCCATGGCCTGTTGTGACTGTGAGTGCCCATGTGGCTTGTGGCAATTTTGTGGTGGTAGTTTAGTAGTGTGTGCTTCTTTTTCCATAAAGGTAGGCATTGTGCTTTTGCCATAGGCTTACATTGTCTGTCTTCCATTTCTTGTTGCTGTGGGTGGGTAGCGGCCATTTTGTGGAGCCATCCAAGCAGTGTGCTTGCTTTGGCCATTCTGTTCCAAGCTTGTGGCCTAGTCTGCCAGTAGGCCCAGAGGTAGTCATCCTCAAATCATGGGTGCATAAAAACAGTTTGTGTTGTCTGTTGAATTTTAACACCATGGATGGCTTTGGATTGAATTGCAAAAGGTGTTTTTTGGGGTGGAATTGCAGTTTTTGGGTGTCTGTTAAATAAATAGGGCTTTTCAAGCCAGTAGGTAACCATAGGAATTCAGCTAGCCTACTCTTGGCAACTCTGCACAGCCCGACAATGCGGACTTACAGTTTTTGTCATTTTCACGCTCTCAATATGCGTGTTTGCGCACGCGATAACAACTTTTTGTACAGTTCGCCATGCCGAACACGCAGAATTTGCAATCTGGCAAACAATATCTCGCGAGCAACATAAAACCTTCTAGAAAACGCTGATTTTGTGCATTTTGCTCACAAAACTCCTCAGGTTGTCGTAGTTTTGGAGCACGGAGTCACTTTTATTTTTTAAAAATATTTTTAGGAGAGGAAGTAAGTTCCACAGAGACTCCACCTTCCTGTTCCTGTCCTTTCTATTCACTTTTTTGTTATTATTGTGGTGGGTGGCCTGAGCATGTGGGTGATGGCCATTTTGTTAAGGCAGGCATTGTGCTTTTGCCATAGGCTTACATTGTCTGTCTTCCATTTCTTGTTGCTGTGTATGGGTAGCTGCCATTTTGTGGATCCATCCAAGCAGTGTGCTTGCTTTTGCCATTCTGTTCCAAGCTTGTGGCCTAGTCTGCCAGTAGGCCCAGAGGTAGTCATCCTCAAATCATGGGTGCATAAAAACAGTTTGTGTTGTCTGTTGAATTTTAACACTGTGGATGGCTTTGGATTGAATTGCAAAAGGTGTTTTTTGGGGTGGAATTGCAGTTTTTGGGTGTGTGTTAAATAAATAGGGTTTTTCAGCCAGTAGGTAACCCTAGGAATTCAGCTTGCGTACTTTTGGCAACTCTGCACAGCGCGACAATGCGGACTTACAGTTTTTTTCATTTTCGTGCTCTCAATATGCGTGTTCGCGAACGCGATAAAGACTTTTTGTACAGTTCGCGATGCTGAACACGCAGAATTTGCAATCTGACAAACAATATCTCGCGAGCAGCATAAAACCTTCTTGAAAACGCTGATTTTGTGTATTTTTCTAAAAAAACACCAAAGGTTGTCATTTTGCTGTAGTTTTAGAGCACGGAGTCACTTTTATTTAAAAAAATATATTTTTAGGAGAGGAAGTACGTTCCACAGAGACTCCAAATTCCTGTTCCTGTCCTTTGTATTCACTTATTTGTTATTATTGTGGTGGGTGGCCTGAGCATGTGGGTGGTGTCCATGTTGTGAAGGCAGGCCTTGTGCTTTTGCAATAGGTCTGCATTGTCTGTCTTGAATTCCTGACCTTTTCTTGTTTTTGTGAGTGGCCTGGCCATGTGGTGGCGGCCATTTTGTGGGACCAGCCACTTTGCTTTTTCCATAGGCCTCCAAGCTTGTGGCGTAGTCTGCCAGTAGGCCGAGGGGTATTACTCATCAATCATCACGGGGGCATGGATATTAAACAACTGTTTTTGTGTAGTGCGTTGAATTTCAACATCATGTATGGCTTTGGATTGAATTGCAAAATGTGGGCTTTATTTTTTTTCGGGGGTATATTTCACTTTTTGGGTGTTGTAAATAAATGCCTTTTTATGTGTATATGTTCGTTGTTGTTGCTCCCTGATGCTGCATCCATCCCATGTGATGCACACATTTTTATTTAGGGCAATCAGGCTACACTACATTTATGTTTTTGTTCTTTGCTATTCTTATTCTTCCTGAGTGTACACAGTACAGTAGTACACCAGGAGCCCTGGCCTTGTCAGTCTCATAAATGGCTATACTGTTGTTGTTCACTGACTTAATAAAATTTAATAATTGTGACCACCCACCACACACTAAGAAGTTATATATTATATTAGTTTGATTGTATTATCTTTTGACTGATGTTCTTCTGGCTTTTTTGCTTTTAGGTGCACAAAAGACGGAGGAGGTGTGGCATCATCGCCCGTTGTGGTGCCAGACGGACGTCCTACTGCTGAACACGACATGACGTGTGAGTGACCTGACCAGCCATCTCTGCAACTTGTGCAACTGAGTGCTGTTTTGACATCTGAAGAAGATGCCCCCAAAGAAAGCAGGTAGCAGGTCCTAGGGTACCAAGAAAGTTGCCATGGAGAAGAAGGAACAGAAGAAGAAGGATGTGTCACTTAAGTCTGGTGTGCCTCCTAAAACCTTTCTTGGGACACCAAAAATGATGTCTGCAGCAGCGGTGTCTGGATGCCCAACCCACCAACCCAGGCCCAAGCAGATGAGTGTGGAAGAGGTTGCCAGCCTAATGGTGGAAATCAGTGATGCTGAGCCTGAACTAAACTTATCGCTATCTCAAAGTAGTACACAATCAACGCAGGAGAGAACACAGCAGATAAGTGGTCAACAACAACGGCCGCAATCACCGCCCGCAATAGTAGCTGTTGTTCCTCCCGAAGTAGGGGCAATTCCGGAAATTGAGCCTCATGCAGAGGAAGGAGAGGAAGCCACTCCTTCAGAAGTTCCATTGTCTTCCAAATCCCCAGCAAGGAAAAGGAGGGTTAGTACATCAAGTTTTTTGCCAAGCCCCCCTTCTGATGATCTCGATGCTACTTGGAAGCCACAAACTGAGTCTGAGAGGGAGACATGTCACAAGAGCAGGCATGGGAAAAGGAAGGTTCCAGAAAACCTTACACTTATGGAGGTTGAGGTAGAAGAGCAGGATGATGATGATGATGATGATGATGAGCCAGTCATCACGAACATCACTCCAGGCCCAGAGGCGATGGAGACCAACTTTTTTACACTATCCAAAATGGCTGCGAGGGATGTAGCATGCACACCTCCAACACAGGTAACACCAACACGAACTCCAGCTTCCATATTTATGTTAGCAAAGGGCCAGCAGCATCCTACATCCAGCACAAGCACCACCTCAGCAGAAGTAGGTCATGGTACTGCACAGAGTCAAATTCAACACACACCCTTCAGGTTATCCGGCATTGGAAGTGGCACCTCCAGCAGGAGACAACAGTTAAGCTCCCCAGTGTGGGACTTCTTTACGGTTAGCGGAAAGGAGGAGAACATTGCTATATGCTCCGTTGGTCATACCTCTGTTAGTCGTGGTAAGCTTGGTACAAACTATGGTACCGGAGGCCAAATGACCCATCTGAAAAAACACCACGCAATCCAGTGGGAGGAGCACCTTCATCGCATAAAAACTGGAACTATTGCTGTTGGTGGAGATAAACGAGTAGAAAGTCCGCTCACGGTAGAACAGGAAGAAGAAGAGGGAGACATTCTCTGTGGTAGTGGTACACAAAGTAACCCTATCCCCAGCACTGCAGTTGTAACGCCCACATCCTCAACAACATCACAGTGGCACAAGAGTCAGCCTGAGACACCATGCTGCAAATGTTTTGGATGAGTTCAACAGCAAGGTGTTTGAGTGGCTGCGACCAAGAGGGCTTAACATTGGTTTTGTTGCCACAGACAATGGCAGTAATGTAGTTAGGACCATGAAAGATGGTGGCTATTTCAGGGTCCCGTGTTTGGCACACTGCATTAACATTGTTGTTCAAGACTTTCTGAAAAATGAAAGCAAAGTCAGCAACTTACTGACCACCTACAGAAGAATATGCACACATTTCAACCATTCTTTTAAAGCCCGGAAGCAACTGAGGGTCATTCAATGTGAGCATAAAATGCCAGTCAAATCACTCATCCAGGAGGTGCCAACATGTTGGAACTCAACTTATTACATGCTTGAGCGTCTGTTTGAGCAGTACATACCACTCAATGCTTATGTCATGAAAAGGTCAGGAGATCCTACTGTGCAAGGCATGACCGTTGAGATGGCCCAATGGGACCTCGTTAAATGCCTGACAGAGATGCTACTTCCTTTTGAGACCTTCACACGTGAAGTCGGCAGGGAGGACTGTACCATGGGCCAAGCTATCGCATTGTTGTACATGCTAGAGCAAGAGCTGAAGGAGGTGTCAGAAATGTACGCAGGTGTGGATGACAAAGTAGACGCATATTATTTGGCGGACACCTTAGCTGTTCGCTTATCTGACAATACAAGGATTCAAAATAACATTGTGTCACATTGACATTACATTACTGCCTCAATTTTGGATCCATGTTACAAATTATTGCTGAGCAGTAATGAAGTAATTCCTTTTTTAGAAGTGGATGTTGCCAAGTACAAAACTTTGATAGCTGAGGAAGCCACTGACTTTGAAAACGAACGTATCTTAATTAGAGGCCCGCCACCCCAGGGCAGAAAAAGTACTACAGGGCACCCAGAGTCAAGTTCTACTTCAAAAGCCCGAGAGCAGTGCGTTTGCCTCCCAGCAGTCAACAACATTGCCAGCAATAACATCAACAACAGCACCAACAGGATCATCAGCCACATTTAAAAAAACGGCAGGTGATTGGTTTCTACAGAAAGGGTTTTGGAGGTCCATTACTGATGCAAGGCAAAAGAGGCCAATCAAATGGGAGCAGAGCACCCCTGAACATTGAGCGGATGGTTCAGGCCTATCTAGATGACACAACAGAGGTCTTCATGCAGCAAAGTCCATTGGTGTATTGGTATGGGAAAAGAAGCCAATGGCCAGTGCTCAGCAGGCTGGCGATAAAGTATGTGGCTTGCCCTGTTGCAAGTGTCTCTTCAGAGCGTGTTTTCAGGGCTGCTGGTGGCATTGTTACTGTGAAAAGGCCCAGTCTCTCGCCCAAAAGCGTGGAGAGGTTAACCATGATCAAAATGAATCAGCACTTTATACCACCGGAGTACAAAATACGTGAATCACAGCAGGAAGAGGAGAGCGACTTCGATGACATAAGTAGTGGGTTATTACATGTCGTACTTCTGTCCGAAACACCAGAGTTTGAGTACGAGCTCCTCTTTCCTGACAACTAGGCTTTCAAATTGTTCTTCCTTCCTTTATTTGTGTGTTTATCTGTTTTTCTGGTTCAAATCTAATCACAACAAATCCATCAACAGTCTCCTCTTTTTATTTCTCTATTGGAGTTACACGTCTGTGCATAACTGTCCACTCCACTCCTCAGAGTCCAGATCCATCTTCCTTACTCCCCCTAAATGCATTTCAAGCAAGCCTGACATTGGATGGAGATGGAGAATAGTACAATACATGTTGCCTCTAACAGTCCCTCCATAAGAAGTGAAACGTGCCAACAGCTATATTCCGTTTTGTTTCCAAGCCGAAAGAAACTCATCACTGACTGTCAGAAGGCTAGGCATCTGATCTGACAGCCAAAGAGAAGAGCAAGACAGAAAATGATTATTTTGAATGATGGCATGCATTGCATTGGAAGCTTGCTGACTACGAGTGAATGTGCATGAAGTTGAACTATACTAGTTTATCTGCAAAGTAAAAGTGACTCAGGTGACAGTCAATGTTTCCTTGTTGTTTAATAACCACATTGTACTCCTACCACTGCAGGTGCCGGCCAATATCCTTTGCAATTTTGTAATATGGAATATATTATAAACGTAATCAGTCACTACGGACTGAGTTGGTGTTGGAGAACACGTACCACACGGTCATGATGCTGACCATACTATCTTTGCACACAGTCAGTCAGTTGGATCGGAGATAATTGATAGAATTACTGCGTTTCATGGACTGCCTTAAAAGGTAAACAGTTTCAACAAGAACCACAGCAGACCTAGGCCACATGTCCGTGTAGTGGTGTGGACTGGAGTAGAGTGTAGTGGTATGAGGCACAGTGGTGCATTGATTTAGTCACTTCATTTGGAAAATGCTAGGTTGCTGCAGTGCATATGCCTTTTGTCTGGCTCTGTCAAAATGTAAGGTAAATGGGGGTAGGGTGCCTGGCCTTAGCCGTGGTTGGCCTGTTCTGTGCTGGCTCCTGTCCCATTGTTGCTGTAGCTTAATGCTGTAGAGTAGACACTATGTATCCAAGCCGCCTCAGTCTGAAAATGTTCTCTCAAGAGTCTTGTATTCTCTTCTTGCACTCCACTGTAATTGAGTTTATTTTTAGTTATTTTTCAATACCCCTTTTGTTTTTCCATCTACACTTACAGGTCGGCCTTTAACCTGTGCTATAGTGTTACACTTTTTGCCATGACTGCAAAATGCTTGCATTATTGCAATATACTATCTAACGCGCAGCATTTGTCTCAAATAATAGGCGGAAGATTCCCTTCTACAAACCAGAGATTTGCAGAGCTTATGATGCATAATGTAACCAGTATTTCTACGTTCAACGGTAAGGGGTCTTCCAGAATTCAACAGATCTTTTGTCTTGTTCTTGTTGTCCTGCACTTGTAAATGTTTACTGTTTTAATCTTATGCTTTTTGCTAGCTTATTGACGATGGCTGTAGTAAAATTTCATATAACGACGTGCAGAGCGTGTTAGTTGTTTCAAATAACCCTTTTGAACATACACATAGACTCTGTGGTATTTGGTGTGGTGGCGTGGACTTACACAAGTGAGTGAGCAAAAGGGTGTTATATTCTCGGTTGTCTGTCTCAGTCATCATCATTGTGTATCTTCTTCGTGGTGGGGTCGGGAGAGGGACCCTAATGTGAGACACTATAGCTAGTCGGTCAGGGGATCGTGGGTTCTTCGGACTGAGGTGCGATGAGTAATGTCCAATCTTCCATCACCAACATCCTATTTTGTTGTGCATAGTTCTGTATTTGGCTCTGCAGAATCACTACAACAGTAGTAGTATGTACTATCCAATCCAAAATACTACTCAAATATCTGGTTGGGCATTTTGTTTGTGGGAATTGTCAAAGCCTCAACATTAAGAAGACTAGAAGAGGACAACCCAAAGGACAGGAGACAGTGGCTAGAGCTATTGGTCAATCTGAGTTTTATTATTCCAAAGAAAACCTTCAATAAAGAGTGGGCAACTGTGTAAGCTTCGCTACAGACAGAATAATAGTAGTAGTAGTAGTACAGAGAGTCATAGCAGAGGCAGTAAGAAGGAACTTAGTTAGAGGCAGGGATAAACAGAATTTGGAAACAGAGAGTCAAGGTCAAAGAAGATTTTGTAAAAAATAGAATTAGAAAGTGGAACCATAATTTATAGTTCGGTAAAAAAAGATGCAGTAAAAGTTAGGGAAATATAATTGTTAATATAACCACTGGAGGACTTACTGGGGCCAGCAGCAGGAGCCTCGGTAGAGCAGCGGTCCTGTGGTTGTCCCGCCAACTCGGACCCCATCTTCTTGCCCCTTGGTGGTGCTGATGATCATGTAAAATATAATAAAGAAAGAGACAAACATTAAGGAGTGCTGTGAAACAAATAAATCATTTGGAAAAATAAGTCAAAAAACATTTTATGAAACAACAATTGCAATAAAATTGACCTATCTAATCAGATGGATCGACTACTGGGCTGCTTGCTGGATTCACGGATCGTCTACTTATTTATGAACACTCCAGTTCTGATTCTGATTCTGATTACAAATACTAACGAAGCCTAGTAAGTACCACCTGACCTACACCATCTATCCCAGACGTGCCAATTGTTCACTAAGTCTGCATTTCCATTTTTTTTAGCCATCAAATGCATAGATGAGATGGAGGACACATGCATACATTTGTGCATACATACAACAAATTATGGGTTGGTTACATGATTCTGATCTAGTTCTGCTACTGACTGACCCTGCTAAGCCTACCACTCACTAAACAAACTACAAAAGGTTCTACGAAGGACTGGAGTAAGCAGCACTCAGTGACAGAGGAGGCGTCGCGCATTAACTAATACTAACTAAACCTATATCCATCCACCACTATTTCACAGGAGGACAGTCTCTCTAGCAATATCATTACCTAACTTCAGTTCTCTAAAATAAACTCTTACATTAAACAGCACAAGCTAGCGCAAAGTTGCAAACAAGTAAGAGTAGCACCGAGCACCTGGGTCCTACAATCACAGAAGATTTTGATTTTTGAAACGTAATTTACCAGCAACGCGTAGCACGCAGCAGTAATCATGTTATTTGTCCAAAAATTAATTTATTCACAATAAGTTACTCACCAAGCCCAATGACCTCGACACCTAGCAGGTCCAACAGGTCCTGCTCCCAGTCCAGGATGTCAGACCACCGGTGGGCCAGCTGATTATGGGTGCGCCGGACCCCTGAGCACCGGAACACTGCCCGGCGCACCTTCGCCCACCCACGGTGACGCTCCTGGGTAGCGTACCCGGAGCCAGGCCTACTGCCAAGGTCAAGGGGAGGTGGCGCTGAATGAAAAAAACAAGGGCGGCCACCTCCGCCTCACCAAAAAGTTGCTGGGCCTGCACCCCTGCAGGACGCATTCTGCCGCAAGGCAGGCGGCTCTTGGCCGCAGGCCCCTTGCCCTTTGCTCTAGAGCTAGATGAAGATGATGTGCCCTTGGCCATGGTTCTGGGGTGGGTGGGAGGCGGAAAAGAAATGTTAGAAGGGGAAAAAAAGTTAGGGGGAAGAAGTAAGAAAGAAGTAATAAAAATAAAAAAAACACAGTAAAAGTAGAAATAAAATGCAAAATATAGACTTAGGGAAAGAGAGAGAGAGATAGATGATAACTAAAAAAAGTCAGAAAAAATGTTTTAAATACTAATGATTACAAAGATTAAGGGAGGATAGAAAAGTAGGCCCAGAACCATAGCATAGAGTGAAAAACAAGATGGCCGCGCCCATTCGCGAATGCGTGGGTAAGTTTGCGTGATATTTCTCACGAACATGCAATAATCGTCGCGAGCAAGTAAAATGTGCTCCTGAGCACAACATGCGCATCGCGAACACCCTATACGCGACCCGGAACAGGAAATAAGGCATCGCGAGCGGGCGGGACAATTGAAAAACAAGATGGCCGTACCCATTGGCGACCGCATGGGTAAGATCGCGAGATATTATCCCCCAAGCATGCAAACAGCTCCCCGAACACGCTCACCGCGCTCCCGAACAAGAAAAAGGCATCGCGAACGGGTGCCCCAAGCAACTACGCATGCTCGCGAAGCTACGTGTAGCTCGTGTAGTGCAAGAACATCTTCATGTAGCTTTGCGAAGCGCGACTACGTGAACTACGCCCAGGCTTACAGTATATGTGAGTGTTGGAGTATATAAATGACTATATCTGAGACTGAATGATTGTGAAAGTGGCTGTATGGATGAGTGTATGCTTGTATTAGTTATTGTATAAGAGTGTAAGTATGTGTTAGTATATGTTTGAATAAGTGAGGTGGTGTGTGTGTATAACAGTATAGGTTAGTAAATGGGAGTGTGATTGATTCTTTGCATGACTGACTGGGTGTGTGAGTAACTCTATGGATGAGTGGCAGTGTGTGAGTGTCTGTATAGAAGTGTGAGTGCATATGATAGTTCCGTATTGATGGTTGACGGCATGTATGAGTGACTGTATGGGTGAATGAGTGCTTTTGTGTATAGACCTAGGAATCAGTGAGTGGGTATGTACTAACTTGTATTGGTGTGTCTGTGGTTTCGAAAATGATAGTCTGTATTTTAGAGTGGGTGTATCAAAGGTTATATTAGGATATGAGGAGGTACATCAGATTATCACGTGGATGATGTCATCAGTGATGTCATGTGAGATTTCATCAGTGATGTCATCAATGATGTCACTGACCATGTCATAAATTATGTAATATGTGACATCATCAGCACTGCATTGCGGGGGCATGAGTTATAGTTAGCTGAACTAACTATAATGGCCGAATTTCTCTGGTTTTGTATGAGTGAAATGTCCAACTAACTATAACGTCCCTGAAACCTGTGGTTTTTTCAGTGAGTTTCCAGGGTTTTTTAAATGCTAATTCCTAACTATAACGTCTCTGAAACCTATGTTTTTTTCAGTGAATATCAAATGTGTTTTAAATGCTAATTTCTAACTATAATGTCCCTGAAACCAGTGGATTTTTTCAGTGAATTTCGAAGGTTTTTTAAATGCTAATTTCTAACTATGCCTACAGAGGTAGGACATGTGCAGAAAGAGAAATAAAGGCGCAGAAAGAAGCAAGAGAAATGCAGGAAGAGGCAATAGAAGTCCAGAAAGACAAAGACAGGTGTAGCATGAAGCAAGAGATGTGCACAAAGATCCAAAAGAGGATCAGAAAGAGGCCTTGTTGCAAAGTCATCCTGTGCCCCCAAATTGTTGCTGGCGGGTACTGGTGGTAACTGACTAACCAGGCCTGGATCCAGTGCTATGCTGAAAGACACTTAGAATATAGTGTAAATACCTACATACACTTGGGTACACTATGGGTTGGGGTGCCCCTGTCATTGGCATGACCTTTACTGTATGGCCCCAGTACATAATAGGGCAGGGGTATTAAAACTACCTCTAATTAAGAGGTGCAGAAGGAGGCAAGAGAAGTGCAGAAAGAAGCAACAGGGGTGCCAAAAGAGGCAAGAGAGTTGCAGAAAAAATCAAGTGAAGTGCAGGAAGAGGCAAGTGAGGTACATAAAGAGACAACATGGGTGCAGAAAGAAGGAAGACAGGTGCAGAAAGAAGCATGGAAAGTGCAGAATGAAGCAACAGGGGTGCAGAAAGAGGCAAGAAAAGTGCAGAAAGAAGCAACAGAGGTGCAGAAAGAAGCAAGAGAACTGCATCAAAAGGCAAGAAAAGTGCTGAAAGAGGCAATCGAGGTACATAAACACATAACAGGGGTGCAGAAAGAAACAAGACAGGTGCGGAACGGAGCAAGTGGGGTACAGAAAGAGCCAGCAGAGGTGCAAAAAGAGGCAAGAGAGGTGCAGAAACAGGCAAGAGAAGTGCACAAAGAGGCAAGAGAATTGCTGAAAGAAGCAACAGAGCCGTAGACAGAAGCAAGGAAAGTGCAGAAATAGGCAAGTGAGATGCAAAAACAGGCAGGAAGGGTACAGAAAGAGGGAAGACGAGTGCAGAAAGAGACAACAGGGATGCAAAACGAAGCAAATAAAGTGCAGAAAGAGGCAACAGACAGGCAGAAAGAGGGAAGAGAGGTGCAGAAAAAGGCAAGAAAAGTGCAGAATGAGGCAAAAGAGGTACAGAAAGAGACAACAGTGCTACAGAAAGAAGCAAGACAGGTGCAGAAAGAAGAATGGAAAGTACAGAATTAAGCAACAGGGGTGCAGAAAGAGACAAGAGAAGTGTAGAAAGTGTGAGAAGTTGGCCTGGTATATGCTGTCCACTAGTTATAGTGGGTACCCTGTACCAGTCCAAACAACCCCTTGTTGGCTATAGCTTAAAGACAACCTTTATCGAAAGCTATCCTAGTGGTAGCTAATGAGAGCAGCCTTCAGGCTAAGTCTTGAAGGTAAAGCAGCTTGTTTTACCAGTCTATAATCTCTTGAGTGGCTAAATGAAAGACAATCACACCAGGTATATATCTAAAAGATATGTATTTATTTCTAAACACACCCTCCTAGACTCTTTATGTGGCGAGAGGTCAAAACACATAAGTTACACTTCAACTATGACAGTAAAATAGCACAAATACACGTCAGGCCCTGGGGCCGAGCCAAACCATATACTAAATATAGTTGTATAAGAACCACGACTTAACTAGACACAAGGCCTAGAGCCTGTAAAATTGCTGGAACCCCAAGGAACCACCCAAGGTAGTGACACAGGGGACACACGGGGGCCATGTGCATTGTGAGAACACAGCAGCGAGCTCCCGTTAGCTTCTATGGGGAAAGTCGCGGTTATATTTTTAAAGATTAGGGACACTTAGAAACGAGTCAGGACCAAACCCTTTGGGACTTAGGAAGTTCTAGGGTCGACACCCACGGGGGCACCAAAGTACTCATGTTACCTCACCCGGGGAAGCCGGGTGCATAGGTGTCAAATGGTGTCAGGTCTCGTCGTCAATTTCAATGGGAGCTGGCAAAGAAGTACTGCTGCCGAGAAGATGCGAAGTGTCCGAAGAGATCCAAGCCTGAATCAAAGTCAATAAGAACCTGAAAGCAGAGGGACAGAGTCTGGGTCACTTGCCAGTGACCAGGAAGCCGATAGGCAGATGCCCACGGATGTCAGGTGATTGCAGCTGAAGGAGGTGAAGCTTGACTCTTCAGCCATGAGGACCAGGAGGCATCTAGGACAACCAGGAGCTGGATTTGAGCTGCCCCACAAAGGATGTCAAGTGCTGCAGTGTCGGTGCCCAGATAGGACACAACAAGCCTTGGCAACAGCAACCAATGCTGAAAGGAGAAAGATGCTTCGGTGCAGACCAGCAAGGTCTGTGGGACTCACCACTTGGTTGGGAGTCAGGGCATGTCTGGAGCAACCAGAGAAGCCCAAGGAAATTCAAATTCAAATAGCTTTATTTCGACAGTTTGTCATAAAAGCACAACCAAACAACACATAACACACATATAAATAACACATAATACATTACAGTTACAGATTAAAAAAGATATTAAATTCCATATACTGTCGGATATCTAAAAACTTTAAGAACAATTAAAACAATTGCAGCAGAATAAACAAGTCCTATTTAAAAGATACATCTTATGATAAGATAGCAGCAACATTTTTGTTTAAAGTGCGAGTGCGAATAATCCAGGTCCAGCCCAGAAATTTGGCCATTGCTATAGCTATACTAGGGCTACAATCAGACCCTACGCAACGCAACGGCACATCTCCGGACACCCAACAGGTTACAGATCGGCCTCAGCCATCTCCTCCGTGGGGCAGCATATAATGGACAAACAAAGAAAATATGGGGAATGGTCTCTGCCATTGTCACACAATAATGGCATTTGTCATCAGTTCTAGAGGCCCATTTACACGTAAAAGTCTTTATAGGCAAACTACCTGCCCTAAACTGAAAATAAAGTTTTCGATCAAAGGGCCTCTTGATCAAATCCCAGTAAGCCTCACATACAGGCAATGATTTAAAATCCAAAAAACGACCTGTTAGGCTAGTTGGAGTACTGGAGTGACCTATAGATGTATAAACCATTTCCCAGTATTTCTGTTTCAATTGTACCTTAGACGGGAAGACTGCCGTCTCTGGATTATTCCAGAGTATCTCTAGATCCAGTTTAATGAGTAGGGACCTAACCTCCTTTAACCAACCTACTCTGTGGAAACAGTCACGCAAGATCACATCCTTGAAACCCATAGCGTATTGCACAAGTTCTGGGGTGACCCAAAGACGCCTCCAATAAAGGAGTGGCCGTAGCTTTGCTGTGTCCACTATGTTTTTCTTCCCTAGATCTAGATGGAGCGGGATCGTGGGAGTGCTTTGCGGGACACTTGCAAGGTTACGTAGAAATTTATTTTCTAATCTTGCTAGGCGTTTTAAGTCGTTAAATCCCCAGAGCTCAGCTCCATAAAGGGCCGAGCTCACTGCTTTGGCGTTATAGATTTCTAGGGCAGGAGTAACTGGTTTGGTGAAGGAGGATTTATATTTCTTGGTCAAACACCCTATGTGTTGATGTAGTTTTAGAGCTGTTATGTCCAAGTGGTGTTTCCAACCCAAATCCTTTTGTAGGGAGATACCAAGGTACGTAAACGCACTCACCTGTTCTAAGGGCTCATTATTTAATAAAATACTGCCTCTAAAAGATTTGTGCTGATTAAAAGCCATAAACTTGGTTTTCGAGATATTTATTTCTAACCCTCTTAAGGAACAAAAATCTACAAATGCATTAATGGCCTTCTGGAGGCCACTCGGAGTCCTGGAGATGAGCAAGGTATCGTCCGCAAACATGAGGACAGGAACATGGTTGCCAGCCAGAAGGGGAGCATCGGTGGGGACCGCTGAAAGATACTCAACTACCCCGTTGATATACAAAGAAAACAGGGTAGGAGCCAACACACACCCCTGTCGGACACCCCGCCCAACAGGGAAAGAGTCGGTAACCTCCCCCTGTGCCCCCCATCTGACTTTTGCAAAGTTGCCCTCATGTAAGCGGACGAGAAGTGTTAATAACTCTGGAGCCATCCCCAGGTCACCGAGTACACCCCATAATTTCCTCCGAGGGACCAAATCCAACGCTGATTTGAGATCTACAAAGACAGCGTATAATGACCCCTCGTTCAGGAGCACGTTCCTCCAGTAGATAGTTATAAACCGAAAAATTTGGTCTATGGTGCTGGTACAGGAACGAAATCCCGCTTGAAATGGGGACAAGATATTAGCATCCTCTACCCAAGTCTGTACTTTTCCTAGCACTAAACGACCCATAACCTTTTGAATTGAATCAATAATACTTATGGGCCTGTAATTACTGGGGAGGGATTTGTCTCCTTTCTTAAAAACAGGGATTATCTCAGCACCTTTCCATGATGGGGGTACTGGAGCTCCATTAGCCACTGCATTAGCAAGAAGGGCTATGTACTGGCACCAAGTTGGCTTGTCACTTAAAAATATATCGGCCGGGATTCCATCCATACCTGGAGCTCTTCCCTTTGCCACACAGTCACGTGCTGCCTCGACATCCTTAATAGAAAACACTGGACCGGAATAAAAATTTTCAGAGAGAGATGGTGAAGTCTGTTCGCTAGTTACGCTACAAGCGTACTGGGGGCCAAAGAATTCAATCCATTTTACCTGGGGAACATTATTCTGTGGGGGCTCTGGACGCCCGCCCCTATCCCAGTTGACAATGCTCCAAAAGGTTCTCGAGTCCTTCGCAGCACAGGCACTTCTTAAATCCTGCCACCATAGTTGATCCCAGTTTTTTTGGGCTTTTTTTTGCACCTCCCTATAATGATCCCTTGCATCCCTAACCCCCCTGTGATCTCTTAACCTTAGGGCTTCACTCAGCCTTTGTCGAGCAGTTCTACATGAAGTATCAAACCAGCTAACACCATTGGTTTTCGAAACCTGTCTCCCTGGCTTCGCATCCCTTAGAAAGTAGGATTTCAGGTTACCAAATAGGCTAGTATGGGCTTCTATTACAATTTGTGGGAAATCTTCCCTCAAGACTCTTGACATAAGGTAGTTGGTACTCTTGGTTACTTCAGCTTTAAGAGCTTCCAACTTCTCAGGATGTTCAGTTAGTTTATTCCATTTTACACGGCGTTTGTCATTTGTGATCACTACATCCGAGGTAACAGTTCCCTCAGCATGGGTCACGTCTCCCTCTCTAGTAATGGCCCAAAAATCCATACATAGAGGGTTGTGGTCGCTTTCGAGCCGCCATGTTACCTTCATGTCGTCAAGTCTATGCCATATCCTAAGATCAATCAGTATATAATCGATACGGCTAGTGGAACGCCCATTATCAAAAGTAATTTCACCTTTCAGATCAGATCTTGTGCGCCCATTTGCAGCCCTAAGGCCTCTTTCCAAACACAACGCCTTAAGCTGATTTGCAGCGTTAGACCATTTTTTAACAGGCGGTAGGTCGAGCCCAGGGATTCCCCATCTAAGATCTTGTTCTATTGATAGCTCTTGTACCTCATTACCCAATGGTTCGAATGTAGTGTTGAAATCCCCTGTTACAATAGGAGTAATGTGAATGGGAAGATTTTCTAACTGTAAGTCCAGAGACGATATGGTCTCTGAGCTAAGACCTCCCCTCTGCCCCCTAGCATACACATTGAAAATGGCAAGGGTACTCTCGTTAACCCTACTAAGTTTGAATGCTAGGATATCTATGTCAGAGGATTTTAACAATACCACATTATAGTCTAGTTTTTGACGAACCCAGGCCACAAGGCCTCCTACAGGGCGCCCTTTAGGATTTTTTTTTGCAGGAGTGTAAAAATTAAGATATCCGGCCCTAAAAACAGGATCAACAGCCCAGGACTCCTGAAAAAGGCAGATATCATGTTTATCAATAAAGTTGCCCCATTCAGGAGACAACAATTTCTGGGCAATACCTGCAATATTCCATGATACCAGAGATATTTTACTACCACCAATAGGGATTTTATGTAGCGAACTACACCTATCGCTTGTCAAAGGATTATTTACAATATAACCGGGCGAAATCATTTGTTCAGGTGGATTATTGCAAGCAGATACCACTGTTTGATAGTTACTCTTAGGGGTGTACGGTGAAATTAGGGTACTAATACAAGGAATTGTTTCAACCTGGGTTTTGTTTCTGATCAACTTATTTTCATGAGGGAACTTATGAACAGGGTAGATATCACTTTCCCTATGTCAATAGCATTCCTCTAAATTGGACAAGGCATTATATCTATTTTCTAGCCTAAGATCAGTAGAGAAACTTAAAAGTGCCCTCCTCCCTGTAACTACATTTGGGCCGTTAGATAGTATTGGCATCATATTCCGTCTCAGGGGCCTGGAATTACCAATAAAAAATTCCAATGTGAGAGGAATTATATCAGAATCCCTTTTCTGAGGTGGTAGTAAGTTAGCAAGAACATTGGGTAGTACATGCGTAGTAGCGAAATTAATAACAACACAATCTCCCCCAAACTTTTTCGTATTGTTTCCAAGCCATGGGACCCGTCTGGCCATTATAATTTCTCTTGCCAGTTGTTGTTGCCCACCCATTCCTCCAAAATACATATTCCTACTAAGCCAGTATAGGGCTTTGTCCATTAATGCAGTTGTAGACTCTACTTGGCCTGGTCTTAAGTGGGGAACATTGGCAAGGACAAGAGCCAAAGGGATAGCCTCTCTAACAAATGGGAGTCCTTTCCCTGGATAAGTTTTATTGACATTCATAGTGTTGGTAGAGTCAGTAGTAGGAGGTGTATTGTGATAAACATTATCAGTCTGAGAGGTTTGGGTAGGCAAAATTGATGTCGGAATCAGGATATGCGAAGAAGAGCCTGCCACCGCTAAAGGAGGCAGAAGATCAACATTCGAGGGGGCTTCCTTCGTTAATACTGGCACCAAACACTGGGTATGATCATGAATACTTGATCCTGGCAACTCCAGAGTAGAAGGTTGCACAGTTGTAGTCATGGCATTGAGCTTAACTTCCAATGACAAAAATCTATCCTCAATAGATGTCAGTCTTTTGTTGATAGGGGCCAGTATAACATCCAGTTTGTTCTTGATTGCTGCCCAAAGTTTATTAGGTAAAACCTCCACCTGGGGCAGATGACCCGAACCCGCTTTGGCAGATCGTCCCACAGGCAGTTTCTTTGGTCGTCCAGCTGGAGCCAAACCCCCTGCTCTTGTACGTCTTGTCTGGATTTGAATCGGGGGGGAGGGGGAGATCTCTACTACCGGGGGCACTTGAGTAGGTGTTGGGGAGATAGACACACAATATTCAGTAATATATGGTGGAGATGGCATATGTTCTAGCTGGTCTACTAGATCCCTAGGAATGCCAGGTGATTGCTGCGATGTGTTTAACACTGAGGTATCAGGATTCTCGTGGATGAGGGCTGATGTCTTATTCCCTATCCCCATTGACAGACGCCTTTCCGTTCTTTCTATTTCCTCCGTTAAAACATTAGCAGCTCTAACCAAATATGAATCCAGGGTTGCTCCTGCCATCCCATTTGGTTTAGTGCCTGAGGGCTTCTTTTTCACCATAATCACGTTTTCCAAGCACCACTACTCACAGTACCTTATCTGTGTGAAGATCGCAGAGGGTATGCCCAGCCCGGCCTCTTCTGGCCCCTGACGGCCACAGACGGCCCGCCCTCTGCCCGGGCTCAGCCCGGCGACGTCCGCGCGCGTCCCGCGACGCGGGGAAAGGGTCTGCTGAAGTAGCCACAAGCATGACTTCAAGAGATGTTGAAAAGTCAATGCACTTGCAAAAGTGCATGTTAAGCAGGAGTTCCGGTTCCACACTACTCACGAGGGCTGCAGGTCTCAGCTTTGCTGGAGACCTGGGTCAGCCTCTGAAATGTCTGGAAATCCACTTTCTGGGCTGCAAATACTTCAGAGTCCAGCGGGAGCTTCAGAGATGCAGACTGGCAAAATGCTTTGTTGGTGCCTGTCAAGCAGGGGAGTCACTCCTTGACCCCAAGGGAGATTTCCATAGTTCTCTAGTCTTTAGTAGAGTGTCACGTATGGGAGGGTGTGGAAAGAAGAGTGGCTACACCCATTTACTTTGTCCAGTTTCATGCCAGAGCAGGGGCTGGAAGCCCCATAACCGGTTTGAGCTGGACTACGCACAGGGGCACCAAATGTGCCCCCTGTGCAGGACTTCAAAGTACTCAGAGAGTGCTCCCATCCAGACCCAATACACATAAGCCTGTTTGGGAGGTGGTTACACCTCCCTGTGACAGGAAACCTATTGTCCAGGCATCCTTTGCCGGAGTTTCAGTCAGCAGCAGGAGGCCAGACCAGTGTCTGTGGCTGCAGCATCCATTTTGTGATGCCAGGGCTCTTTTAAGCTGGTACCGGGTATACCGGTGCTGTCAGGTCTCTCCCTCTAGAAGGGTGGGATCATACTCACACACCAGTTACTGGTATGTGCAGAAGTAGCGAAGAGAGGTTCAGAAAAAAGGCAAGAAAACTGCAGAAAGAGGCAAAAGAGGTACAAAAAGAGACAACAGGGGTGCAGAAAGAAGCAAGACAGGTGCAGAAAGAAGCAGGAAAAGTGCAGAATGAAGCAACAGGGGTTCAGAATGAGGCAAGAAAAGTGTAGAAAGGAGCAGATGAGGTGCCGAAAGAGCCAACAGAGGTCCGAAAAGAGGCAAGAGAGATGCGGATACAGGCAAGAGAAGTGCACAAAGAGGCAAGAGAATTCCTGAAAGAAGCAACAGAGGTGTAGAAAAAGCAAGAAAAGTGCAGAGAGGCAAGTGAGCTGCAAAAACAGGCAGGAAAGGTACAGAAAGAGGGAAGACGGATGCAGAAAAGACAACAGAGGTGCAGAAAGAAGCAAATGAGGTGCAGAAAGAGGCAACAGACGTGCAGAAAGAGCGAAGGGAGGTGCAGAAAAAGGCAAGAAATGAGCAGAAAAGCAAAAGAGGTATTTAAAGAGACAACAGGGGTGCAGAAAGAAGCAATACAGGTGCAGAAAGAAGCATGGGAAGTGTAGAAAGAAGCACAAGGGGTTCAGAAAAAAGCAAGAGAAGTGCAGAAAGAGGCAAGAGAAGTGCACAAAAAGGCAAGAGAATAGGTGAAAAAAGCAACAGAGGTGTAGAAAGAAGCAAGAAAAGTGCAGAAAGAGGCAAGTGAGAGGAAAGGTACAGAAAGAGGGAAGACGAGTGCAGAAAGAGACAACAGGGGTGCAGAAAGAAGCAAATGAGGTACAGAAAGAGTCGAAATATGTGCAAAAAAAGGCAAGAGGTGGGGAAAAAGCAAGAGAAGTGAACAAAGAGGCAAGAGAATTGCTGAAAGAAGCAACAGAGGTGTAGAAAGAAGCAAGAAAAGTGCAGAAGGATTCAAGTGAGATAGACAACAGGAGTGCAGAAAGAGGGAAGAGAAGTGCAGAAAAATGCAAGTAAATTGCAAAAAGAGGAAAAAGAGTGTGAGAAGCTGGCCTGGTATATGCAGTCCACTAATTAAAGTGGGCACCCTGTACCAGTCCAAACAACCCCTTATGGTGAAAGGTTAAAGACAACCTTTATTGAAAGCTATCCTAGTGGTAGCTATGGAGAGCAGCCTTCAGGTTAAGTCTTGAAGGAATGTAAAGCAGCTTGTTTTACCAGTCTATAATCTCTTGACCAAATGAAAGGACAACCACACCAGTATATATTCAAAATATATGTATTTAAGATAAAACACACCCTCCTAGTCTCTTTATGAGGCTGGAGTTCGAAGTACTTAAGTTACAAGTCAGTATTCAACAGTAAAAGCACAAATACACGTTTGGGCCCTAGGGGCGTACCAAACCATATACCAATAAAGTGATGTTAGAACCACGACTGAACTAGACACAAGGCCTAGATCCTTTAGAAGTGCTTGGGCCCCAAGGAACCACCCAAGGTAGTGATGTAGGGGACCCACGGGGGACTCGTGCAGTGTTAGAACACGGGTGCGAATCACCGTTAACTTCTATGGAGAAAGTCGCGGTTGGAAAATTAAGGACCCTTAGAGAACGACCACAAGAAAACCCTTTTGGACTGAGAGGTGTCTAGGGCCAACACCCATGGGAGCACCAGAGTACTCGAGTTACCTCACCCAGGGAAGCCGGGTGCATAGGTGTCTTTTGGTGTCGGGTCGCAGCGCTGTTTTCAATGGAAGCTGGCAAAGAAGTGCTGCTGCCGGGAAGAGGAGAAGTGTCCAAAGAAATTCTAGCCTGTATCGAGGATGGAAGGAACCTGAAAGCAGAGGGGACAGTCTGGGTCATTTACCAGTGACCAGGGGCACGATAGTCCAATGCCCACAGATGTCGGGTGCTTCAGGTGAGTTGACAGGTGTCTTGACTCTTCAGCCATGAGGTCCAGGAGGTGTCGATGACAACCAGGAGCTGGATTTGAGTTGTCCCACTGAGTCTTTCGAGTGCTTCGGTGTCGGCGACCAGAATGGACCCAGCAAGCCTTGGCAACGGCAAGTCAAGTGGAAAAAGAAGAAAGACATCGGTGCTACCAGCATGGTCTGGGGGACTCACCCAGCGAGGGTAAGTGAGGGCACGTCTAGAGCAACCAGGAAAGCCCAATCAGAAAAGGAGTTGCCTTCGTGGGGACCCACTAGCCAACTGGCTAGCGATCGCGAAGGTGCCTCGAGCAATCGCACTGGAAACTGGTCCACTGGTCACTCATGGAGTGAAGGCCAGAGATCTTTGGTGCAGTAGGTGCCCAAGGATAGCGCCACTCGGAGCCCAAACGACAACTTTGACGAAGACCAGGAAGGTGAAGTACTGGCAAAAGTTTACGGTGTCCAGGGGTCACAGTTCCACATCACCCACAATAGCCACAGGCCTCAGCTTTGCCGT
Source organism: Triturus cristatus (assembly GCF_964204655.1). Classification (NCBI taxonomy): domain Eukaryota; kingdom Metazoa; phylum Chordata; class Amphibia; order Caudata; family Salamandridae; genus Triturus; species Triturus cristatus. Next base: position 849,156,290 of record NC_140588.1, on the reverse strand, counting down.
GGACTCAGGGTAGCCCCGGGGAAGTCTGGAAATCTACCTCTGGTGATGCAAAGACTTTGGCGTCTGGTGGGAGCTTCAGAGTTTCAGACCGGACAGTTGCTTCTTTGGTGCCTGCTAAGCCGGGTAGTCACTCCTTGATCCCAGGGGAGATTTATTAAGTTTTCTAGTTGAAATGGAAAGCCGAAGGTCTAGGGTATATGTTGCAGAGTTTTGTCCAGGGTAATCTAAAATCTCAAGGACTGGGTTCCTATACTTATACTAATATAGGGGGTTGGACGTACTCTGGGGACCCACCTATGGGAGGGTTTGGAAAGAGGGGTGGTTACACCCATTTCCTTTGTCCAGTTTCATGCCGGGGCAGGTAGCCCCTGAAACCGGTTTGAACTGGACTATGTACAGGGACACCAAGTGTGCCCCCAGTGCAGGATTTCCAGGCACCAGAGAGTGCTCCCGCCCAGCCCCAATACACATCTGCCTGTCTGGTGAGGTGGTTACACATCCCTGTGACAGGAAACCTATTGTCCAGGCCTCCCCTGACGGAGTTTCGGTCAGCAGCAGGATGCTAGACCTGTGGCAGTGGCATCCTTTTTGTGATGCCAGGGCTCTAGAAAGTCTTTACCGGGCAGACCAGTGTAAACATGTCTCTCCCTCTCGAAGGGTGGAATTCCATCCCCACCGCCAGAACTGGTGGGAGGTAGTATTCCAAAGCGTTTGACACCAAAAACGACATGTTTCCGTGCAGCCAGTCCAAAGTTAGCATTTACCGCGAGGTTATAATGCACTTAAGAGTATATGGTCAGGCTGCACCACAAACAGCATCAGAGGAGGTACTCCGAACGCTGCAGAGGGGCTCTGCTCATGCAGGGGGCACCCTCTCATATAAAAACCAAGCACTCTGCCTTCAGGATGGTTAATGACTGCCATAGAAGTGACTTATAGGTTTTATATGTGTGTGCAATGGTACTGATATAGGTAGCCTATATCACAGTAAGGGGTGCAAGCACCACCTTACCCAGGAAGCAGACCTGTGGTGTCATTTTGGAGTGCTTCCCAGGGGTGGCATAATTTTAGAGAGGAAGCAGCTAGGCTGGGGTCCTGATTAGCAAGGCCACAGCCGGACTAAGGTCGAAAAACAGTGAAACACCAGCAAAAAGTGGGGGTGCCCATGTGAAGCAGATCCTACTCTCCTACAGTAATGATAAATCTTCTTTACAGGTAAAGATGGATTTAATGACACTTTTAGAAAGTAGACATTTCTCTGCTCTTTCTGCGCTGTGTGCCTTGAAGCCTGTCTCTAATACACATCTGAGATGGGTGACAGCTACACTTTGTGCATTCCCTCTAGATAGCCACAAACATAGGAAAGGTGAGTGTAACAGATAACTCATTAGCATTCATCTATATTGTGATAGCACTTCCTGGGCAGGAAGAGAGGGTGAGAGTTGACACTTAAACGTGAATAAAATGATCAGGAACAGCAATTCTCAATGAAATTATACATGTATTCCTTAGTAAATCAAAGGCACAATCTCAAAAATTAGGTAGGATGTAGAGAGAAAGAGACAAACAAAGGAGTCTCACATATCATGTTGTTTTCGTTATTTTCAATATATTTTTGTCAAGCATACATGTAAATAGCACATAGTGTCCCAAGTAAAAAGAAACCAAACTTACACCAAAAAAACAAAAGTACAGAAATCCCAGTCTACTACTAGACAAAAGAAAGATTTCCAAAATTATACAAGAAATGACCAAAACAAGCATACATAAGTATCACTCAACCCTCAAAAAAATCAAGGGGTTGAGTTATGAAGTTTGTTAGACACTGTTGACGACATTTCGACCCGCTATAGGATATGGGGTCTCATCAGGACCATAGAATGAAAGGGATATCTGATGGACTTAATGAAAACACAAAGCAGTGCTACCCAGCAGAAGTGTTTACAAGAATAATAGTACTAACAAGGGGACCCATTAAGAACCCCGTATGGGGACAAGGACCCTTTAGGAACCCCGGATGAATGGACTCCTGTGGTAAATATGACCTGTGCACTCAACTTTATAGCAAATTCCCAGATTTAAAAAAAAGGATGATAAAATGCTCCTCAATGGGAAGAGGCTGTATGATCACCCTTGCTCCTTACCACAGAGGCTTGATCACCTATCCATCCAGGGTTCCTAACGGGTCCCCTGAGTAAGTATTTTTATTCCTGGTCCTAGTTGGAGGCGACCTCAGTGGTGACTTGTACATTGTAGAAGAGCAGTTTATGCCTTCTGCATGAGTTTTACATCTGAAGGTCAGTCTAGCTATGAAACTGCATGCACTGGCTGAAGTTTAACAGGCCAATGCACTGGGTACTTATCTGCATGCTAGACTATAAAGTGTCACTTATTGAAGCCCATATCTGAATCATCCATTTACACACTTGTACACCCACTCATTCTTAAACAGGCCTTTCCCTATATATATTCAACATATTGAAATTTTTCAAAAACACATACTCACTGGATGATGTCATCAGTGATGTCATCAGTGATGTCATCAGTGATGTCACTGACCATGTCATGAGTGATGTAATATGTGACGTCATCAGCAGTGGATTGCGGGCGCGTGAGTTATAGTTAGGTGAACTAACTATAACGGTGGAATTGCATTGGTTTTTTACGAGTAAAATGTCCAGCTAACTATAACGTGTGTGAAACCTCTGTTTTTTTCAGTGAATTTGCAAGGTTTTTTAAATGCTAATTCCTAACTATAACGTGTGTGAAACCTATGGTTGTTTCAGTGAATTTGCAAGGTTTTTTAAATGCTAATTTTTGTATTTTTTAATTATATTTATTAAATATTTCTTTTTCAAAAATTTCCCTACGTATACATTTATATATTATCTGTATCCTTTAATTTGGTGTGGCTCATTTTTTTAAAAGTTTTAATTATGATAAAGTTGAACAGCATAGTTAATATCTTCTATTAAGTTATGTCCACTTTTTTTTTTATATAAATTCTTAGGGTGCGCGCTCAAGGCGCGAACCTAGTATGTTTGCGTACATTTTTTATGAATTCCGGCGTACGTTATTTACGTACGCATACATACGTTTTACTGCGCGCTCGGAGCGCGCACCTAGTACGCATGCGTATGTACGCATGCTTACGTGCATCGTACGTACTCCACGCGGTACACTTCCGCATACGCGTAGAGTACGCGCGCTGACGTTTACGCATACGCGCATAGTACGTAAGTGCATGGGCGCATATGCGTTTGCGCATGCGTAATTGCACCGTGCGCGCTGGGAGCTTGCTCGGTGCGCGCACCTCGGGGTATGTGATGAATAAAACAACACTTTTAATTGGTTTTCATTACTTTCAGTTTCAGATTGTTTCAACACCACACCCAATCCCTTCATGGCAAGTCATGTGATCCAGAAACATCACTTTTCATTGGTTCAAAGTACTTTCAGTTCCAGATTCTTCCAAAACCACACCCACCCCCCTCATTGTTAGTTCTGATTCCCTAGGAGAAGGAGCTAATCTGTGTGTTGAGATACAATGGCAGAGCAGCAGCCATCTTCTGAGAGTGAACAGGACACTCTTGAGAGACAGAGGCAGAGGAAGCAGAAAGACTCCTTCATATGGCAGTTTTTCACTTTTCCAGAGGGACAAAAGAAGGTGAATGCACCAAAGGTCACCTGCAAACTGTGTCAGCGCGTCTTGTCACGTGGGAATCCTAACAAGAAGTATTCTTTTAGTATTCATACTATGACGAGGCACGTTGAGGCAATGCATCCAGTGACTTTTCGTCGAGCTTCTGGAGCAAACCCTCCACCTGCTCAGCCGACGACATCTGCAGCAGCTCAGCCGAGCACATCTTCGGCAGCTCAGGCGGGCACTTCTTCTGCAGTGGTGCCTTCACCTTCTTCCACACCTTTGGATATTCGTCCTTGTTTTGGGAGGATGAGTACACACTGCATGGATTGTGGTTCTCTTATTTCTTTGGGTGAGAGCAGCATTGATCTCATTCAAAGAATATTTGAGGAGCATCTTTGCGAAAGGCCATAATTTTCTTATTTTTTTTTTCTCGTTTTTCTCTTCCTCTGTCCCTACATTAACTCAAGGGCTCTTTTTAGAGCCACCTAAAATCAAAACACAAAAACTTGTTTTTTAGAATCTATTTCTTTTTTTTTTTTTAAAGTGCGCGCACCCAGCGCGCCCCCAATGGTTTTTTTTTTTTAAAAACACATTTTTTTCACCTTTAGTAAACCTTCAGGGACTCCCTGAGAAAGAGAGGGGAATGGCAAAGTAATTAAAAAAGAGATAGTGTACATTTCACAGATGAAGGGAAGAGAGTCTTCCTATTAAACATTAAACTCTGCATCAGTATTTATGTATAGGTACCCAAAAAAGATAATAGCTCATTTTAGTGCTGCATTAGAATTGCCTGTTTTTACAAGGAGAGGAAAAGACACACAAAGAGGCTTATCCTCTCCTTGTAAATATGGAAAAGCACCCTGCGCAACTAGTTCGTCAAGAAAATTGACGTAGTGGTGGCACAGGTGGCTTGTAAATGTGCCCCAGAGATGTTAAGGAAATTAAGGGTAAAACAGACAAACCAAGAGTGACAGATACAGACACAGAGAGCAAACAACTGACAAGGAGTAAGACAGTTAAAAAGACTAAGACATATGGATACAGAAAAAGAAACATGGATGAAAAATTAGTGATGGAGGTAGTAAAGGTAGGGGAGTAGTATAGAAGGAGTGAGGAAGTTACAAAAGAGTAGTAAAGCAGGAAGAGGGAGTGAGAAGAGAAATGAGAAAAGTAGAGTAAGGAGAGGTGAAGAAAAAGAAGCATGAAACGAAACCAGTGACACATACAGATATGTTAAACTTACCTGACCATCAAAATAAATAATTTAGAATTAAATGTTTTTATTTAATTGCAAAGATAACTGAATAACATCTTCTAAATTTTCTTTCTAGTTCTGAAAAAAAGAAAACAAGTATTAATATTCAACAATACACTTTATTAAACAGTACATGTTTTTTCATATTTACCAAAGCAATTTTTTGCCCTTTTTTTGCTGTTTTCAGAATGTTTTGATTTTCACTGAAAATAGTGAAATCAATTGTATTCATCATTTAACAGCGGGCAAAAAAAAAACAATCTGAAAGATTGCTTAAAAAAGCCCCAAATGTATCCTCACTAAAACATACCTTAATAGAAATGTCAATAATACCTTTTAAGAACAATAACAATTTCCAAAAAATAACGTCTGTAAACCTTGTTACAAAAGAACATTTTCCAAAATAATATCTGTCAAAGAAGTCCACAATTGTTTGTTTTACCTTTCCTTACGGCCAAATGGTAAGTTTAAAATCTCTTTTGAGCGAAATATCCAATTTAAATCCTTTTAAATTTTAATAATGCTTTCTTCCAATGATGATGTTAGTATTTAAAATTTTGGTTTCAGAAAAATTAGGTAACAATTGGGTAAATCATAAGGCAAACGTTGCTTGAAAATCAATTGAGAATCATTACACAGTGTCCATCCTTTTTTACATTTAAGATAAACTGTGTAATGACCAGAAGTTATAGAAGGTCCATCATGAAAAATTATTGCAACTGCAACAAAAGTTTTTCCAGATATTGATAATTGTTGTCCTGTAAACTTCTTTATTAAAGTGTCCAATTTTGAACCATCAGCTCTACAACGTTGCATCATTAAAATTACATACTGTCCATATTTCTTTAAAAATAACGTTGACAATATGTCTGATTTACATTGAGAACATTCCATGTTGTGATTAGCATCTTTAACTAATTTACTAAAAGTCACTGTTTTACTCTCTGGTAATGGTAAATATATGAACCTTTCAGAATCAACATTACTACTGCTTGTGTTCATACAGTTATCACAACAATTTTCCCATTTATAAGAGACACCAAATACATTTTCTACTTCTACCCCTTCATCTTCCAGTACCATCAGGATATACATCAAGAATTCCTGTGCATCTTGCTGGACATTTTGTGTAAACTGTGTACGTCCAGAACATACATCTAAAAGATTTCTAACATCAGAAGCACTTTCTATTTTAGTTTTATCATTACTCAGCTTCTCATAGAGGAGACTCAGCAAAGAACAGAATCTTTTTTCGTGATTTAGTGTTATCTGCTCTTGAAAAAAATTAAGATAAAATACAACATTCAGCACTACATTTGCGTAGCAGTTGACACCAGAGCTATTTTCAAAATGACAACCAACTACCTCTTCCACACTGTCCTTTTTCTTTTTGCTTGCAGTCACATCACTATCTTTTTGTTTTCTCTTCTGTATACCCTCATTACAGATATTCTCAAATCTCCTTTTCCGACAAACAACACGTTTTTCAAACACAGGATACTGACCTAAATGAGGAGCATAGCTTCTTCTTAATCTATTATACTCCTTTATACAGTTTGCATCAGCACTTACTTTTGAATCATCAAAGTCTATCATGAATAAACCAGATAATTTTTTCACGCGTGACAAAGCAACATATGCCATACCTTCTTTAAACACAGTAGATCCAATGTTTACAAAAGCACTATCAACAGTTAATCCTTGAGATTTGTGAATAGTTACAGCATATGCTAGAGAAAACGGAAACTGCTTCCTACGCACATATAAGTCTTTCACAAGCAAGAAATGAACTGAACAACGACAAATGTCTTTAACCTCTTGTATCTGATCAAATTTTATTTTTAAACATTCAATTCCAACTTTTTTCTGGTAGTTAATAAAACCCACAACTCTTCCCATAGCTCCAGTGACTAAACCTTTCTCTACATCCAAATTCCGTCTTAAAATTACTCTACAGTTCATACACACATAAAGATTATTTTCCAAACCTGCTGTTTTTGAAATGTTTTTCTCCAGAGAATCCAATTTAGTACCCAATTTGCCTGTCAATATAACAGTTATTCGTTCATGTTCTATTTTATCCACAGCTTCCAGTTTTATGATCTCTTCATTTTCCAATTTCAAAAGTTCTTGATTGAATACAGAGCATTCATGTAGTGTTGGCATTAAGCAGATTACAGTATTTTTTTCTGCAATTTCCTTGTATATTTTCTCTGGAACTATTTCTTCTATTGGAAACAAAATACTCAGCAATCGACTCTGTAATGCTTTTCTGCCATGTTCTGTGAGTAGTCCAATTCTTATATCTTTCAGAATACTTGCATAGTCCTCATCATTGGCTTGTCTCATATTGGTAATGAGTTCCTTATACTCAAAATATGTCCAAATATTTACATTGCCTATACTTCCTAATGACTTTTTTGTGTCTTCATGTGTAAGTGTTTGGAATATCGGTTGTCCTTTAACTGGAGTAAGTTGCAAAAGATCCCCAAAAACTATGACGTTTTTTCCTCCAAATAGGACGTCAAAGTCTGTCTTCAGAATTTGCTGCATTCTTAAATGCACAAAGGCAAGCATTAAGTTTGATACCATGCTAACCTCATCAATAATGAGTACTTTCATTTTCTTCAATACTCTTGAAACTTCCAAGCATGCTTCTCCTGCTAGTTTGTGGTACTGTATTTTGTTCTCATGCTCTACTGGTAACATTAGCAAACGATGTAAGGTAACTCCTTTGATGTTATACGCTGCTAACCCAGTTGGAGCAGTAACAACACAAGACAAAATGGAATCAATTTTCTTCTGTAGGTAGCTTCTAATTACATTAATTAAGAAACTTTTTCTAGTTCCTGCTTGTCCACTTACATACATTCTCATTGGTTCAAAAGATGTGCATGAGCACTCTTTATTTTCATGTAGTAATCCGTGATAAATTTTTTCTCTGACTTCTTCATCAATTTGTTTTTGTTCTTCATTCAGTTTCTCCTCCAAATATGTTAAGTCTACTAAATCTTCCTGAGCTTGATTCATAGCTGTTTCCACTTCGTTCATAGCTATTGCTGCTTCATTTTCGATGATTGGTTGTCCTAGAGGATCTTGACTGAATGTCCCAGAACTTTGACTGTCTTGAGAACTGTCTCTAGCTACTTCAGCTGCAATTGTTGCTTCTTGTTCAATTTCTTCATTTAACATTTGAACATAAGTTGTGAAAGTACTGCATTCTATGCTGTGTTTGCTAGCATTGAAGGAATCTTCATAGCTCTGAAATTCTCCAAGTAGTTCGTCCTCTGAACGCCATGGTTTAAACAGCTGCAAAAGTGCCAAGTAGTAAAATTCCTTTTTATCAGGAGTGTCGTAACTCAGCTTCCGGTGATTTATCAAACTTCCTTTTGTTTGCTTCACCAAACATCCTTCCTCACCAATGACTTTATATTTTCTATTGTTGATATCTTCTGTGACATTCCGTTTAAAAATAAAGTTCTGCAGCACTTCATAGAGACACATGTTCTCAAGGTGATGACTTCTTTGTGGGTAATATGTGTCCAACATGTTTGTTCTTAAAATGTCTGTACTTTCTGGTTCGAACTCTGCTAAATACTTAATTTCTCGAATAGATTTCAGTACCCGATTTCGCATTCCTGCAAGACCTAAACTTGCCCAAATTATTCTTCTGGATTTGGAGTACAGACTTGCAGATGATAACCTATCTGAGCATTCGTAGGATCCAATTTCTCAATGCGATAACATCTTTAAACTGAAACTGTATAGCTTCTTACTGACAGTCTTCTCGTGAGAAATCTCTTCCCACATTTCTTTCAATTCCGTTTTCTCAGATTTAGTGATGTAAGATGTCACATAGCGAGCAACAGCAATAGAATTGTCAGCCACATACTGTATATCCATGTTAGCATTCCACATGGATAAATTGACTGGGTTGTAGTCATTTATATATTTTGACTCTTCTTTTCTTCTTAGATTGTAGGTATTTTTAGGCGATTTTCTTGTAATAGTATGTCGCACAGCTGACATAAAACTGTTTACTTTTCCTTTTGAAAGAACAGGTCGTGGAAATCCAAATCGACATTTTGTGTAGAATTTATCTTTACTCTTGTACTTTTGTCGACAGTATTTTCCACACCGATGACTTTGGAAACGTAAAACTTGCTCTTTTAAATTTTTCTCTTCTGTGCTTTTAGGTATAGCACATGTTGCATATCCTTCGATGAAACTTAAAACTGCATCATCAAAATCTGTTCCAAATTTTGGAGCACCCTTGATCCACAACAGCATATGAATATGAGGAGCACCTCTGGCTTGGTACTCTTTTCTCCAAAAGAAATCCACAACTTCTCCAAGAGGTGGATTTTTTTTATTGCAGATGAAGGACATCATAGCCTCAAATCTATGATTGAAATATCTGCAAACATTAACCGGATCCAATGAGCACAATTCTCCTGCTGTCTTGTATTGGATGTTTTCAATATTTGAATTTGCCTCTCGAAGAAAATCCAGAAGATCATCCCAAGCGTACTCAGCACAGCTTAGGGTAAGGAACCATGTAGGAGTTCCTAAATTCCATAACATACATTTCAATTCTCCATGGCGTCGGTACCAATATTCATTCGTCCCACGCTGACAAGCCATCAAATTGATCAATTGAGATTCCAAATGATCATCTCGCTGTAGCACTTTGTTCATAAAATCCTTTGCAGTCACATTACGTAGATGTACTCCAGTTTTCAAAATGTGATTTACTGCATAAGATAGTGCAGACAAGTCACTTTCAAATAAAAGATGGAACAAATAAGGAATACTTTGACGAAATCTCGGATCTTCTGCATATAGTCTTGTAGTCCGATACTCAGAAGCAGGAATCTGTACTGGACGTTCATCATATCGTCCTCCTTCTCCTGTAGGAAACAGCTGGGGAAAACAATGAGCTTCCAAGCTCTCCTCCCATACACTCATGTGAGTTCCTTGTGCTTTCTTCATCTGAAACAGATCAATAGCGTTTCCCATAACTTCTTTAGAATATAGAGGATGTATGCTGAAATGTTCATAAATTTCTTCTTCTTTTGACTTATCCACTTTTTCAAGTTGCCCAGTTGGTATTCCTGTGTCTTCTAATATTTCTTCTTCATCTTCATCCATATAAATGGCTTCATACCAGTTATTATTTTTTTTCAAATACAAATTTGCTCTTTGTACTTTTCGTACATCCACCAGCTCCTCCCAAATTTTCTTATTCTTTGTAGGTACACCATTAACCAGAATAACTAATGGTTCAGTTTCCAAAGTATCTGCATCAATTGTTTCCATATTTTTTTTCAAATCCAATGGCAAATAGACAACTCTTCCTTTTAAACCTCTTTGTAAATCCGAAGGAGGTAATTTTTCCAGTTTTTGGCTCCATACGCACTATGGTCTGAAACGGATGGACACATTGAATGAGTATAGACTCATACGTATTTAAATCAGAAAGTTCTGGAGAAATATCAATCAATTCTAAATTATTATGTACAGCTCTAGCTGGCATTCTATTTTCTTCTAACTTGTATTAACAGTATTTACAAATACGCTGATCTTCACCCAAATCAAAACAATTTTCCAGAAATATATATGTTGCAAAATCTTTCCACTTATAATTATCTTCATTTTCACTTTTTTTATACAGATCAACATTCCTTGTTTGATTTTTGTAATGGCTTCTCCGGCAACAAATACAAGTAATATTTGGTCTTTCATTAGAGATGATAGTAAATTTTGTCATTTCATCCTCAAAATTTTTACTAACAGTGACTTCTACATTCTCTTCCACATTTTCATCAATCACTGTGTCATTTTCTGCACTTTCTTGTTCTGGACCAAAGTAACAAAACTGAATCTCATCAGTAACCTTCACTACATCTGATACAGATCCACGGAACAGAGCATTATTCAACTCATTTAACTTTAGTGCTGGACTTTTAGCAAAATACAATGTTCTCACAAACTTTCTCATTTCAGTATGATGAACAGCCAGCATCCTAAAATGGTGAAAAACACTTTGACACACTTTCCTAGATAGACAAGCCAGAGAATGTCCTTGCAAACCAGTATTCTCTCTCACTCTGCATGGATCTAGTCTTTGAAGCACCTTAATTTTCTGTTTAACACTCTTTTTACTATATTCTCTTAGAAAGTAACGTAATTTATCAATAGATTCGTGACGCACAGTACAAATACTACTACAATTCCAAGTGTACACTGGGGCTTTAGGACGTCTTCCCATAACCTCATCAGACATCACTTGTTCCTCATTTCTTGGAACCATTTTCTCCTTTTCCATTACACAACCATCCTTAACTTCATAAGCTCTACCATTGATGTCAACTGCATGCAACAAACTATTACTTTGAAGATAATTCTCTTCATTAAAAAATGGTTCAGTACTTGAACTATGCTTCCATTCTCCTAAGAACAGTTTACAAAAGTTTTTTTTTTTTACTTCTCTTTTCCTTTTGCTTTGTGACTTCATTGCATTCAGTAATTTATCTAATCTACGCATCCTGTTCAAAATTAAAATGAATAGTTTTTTTATTTTATTTCTAATGCCTTGATAACAATATTTTCCATTAATTTCTTTTTCTTATAAAATTTGTTTTTTGTCTTATATTTTTTCATATCCTTCAGCAAATTTAACATCACTCTTCTCTGAAACATTTTTCGACGAATGTTTTTAAAATCTATTTTCTGTGTTAAGTCACTCTTCCTAACTTCTGAGTCTATATTAGCATTTTGTTTTTGCTGTCGACTCTGTTGTTGTTTTGTACTTGAAACACTGTTTGAATGTATCTTTCGATCATTTTTATTTTTTTTGGAAGATATTTTTAAAAAATTCTTTAGTTTGCTTACCAGAAGACTTTTTCTGTTTTCCAACACATGCTTCGCCTCCTATTTTTTTTTATCAGTCGTCTTTAAATATAGTTGTTGTTTCTTTTCTTTTCTTTTTCTTGACTTTTTAGGCATCTTTATATTTTTTCACTGTTGCTCAGCAATACCTGCAAAAAACAAAAAAAAAAAACCTTTATGTAATTTAAATTCATTACAATTTTTTTTTTTAAACTTTTCAAATCCTATCACATGAGCTGATCCTTTCCTACGAGTCAAACTCTTGCAAAATAGAAGAAACATGAATTAAATCTCTGACAACAATTCCTGTGTGCACACAGACTCATGGTGTGATTCTGGACAGAAAAAGATATATAGTTGGCAATTTGAATGCACATTTACTTCTGTTGAGGAGCAAGTGATAATTACTGTAACAGCCTGACACATGTTCCTTCTAGTTTAGACAGGCAGAAAGGAGCACATGTCCTAACAGCTCCTTGAGACCATGACCATGTGTAAGAGGGTGAGTAATTAGAGTAGAGCAAAGGAAATGAGCCTTGGTGACGTTGAATCTGTTTGCATAACACACTGCTATCTGAAACACCACACAGAGCTGACTATTACGCATGGGATTGTAGGAGAAGCTGCTGCGTGTGTGCAAAGAATGTTTTTCTGGAGACTGTGTATTGTCAGCTGCAAGAGAGATCTGCATGGAGACTCCCACAACTGCATGAAGAGTACAGACATGTGTGTAAGAGTACATGTGTGGTAAGGGTTAATTGGAGTTTTCAACATGTAGAAACCACCTCAGCCATTGCAAGAATTGATGACAAATCTACCATGCTATTTTCAAATGTGTTTGCATTTGCCTCACATTTTTGTGATACTGATTTCTACTGAGTGCTAACCAACACATTTTTAGAAAATTTGCAGGGCCTTTCCTGAATGTGCAAGTTTTACAGAACAACAGCAACACAAATTAAAACGCTGACAACAATTCCTGTGTGCACACAGACTCATGGTCTGATTCTAGGCAGAAAGCGATATTTCCTTTGGCAATTTGAAAGCACATTTACTACTGGGGTAGAGCAAGTGATAATTACTGTAACAGCCTGACACATGTTCCTTCTAGTTTAGACAGGCAGAAAGGAGCACATGTCCTAACAGCTCCTTGAGACCATGACCATGTGTTAGAGGATGAGTGATTAGACTAGAGCAAAGGAAATCAGCCTTGGTGACGTTGAATCTGTTTGCTTTACACACTGCTATCTGAAACACCACACAGAGCTGACTATTACGCATGGGAGTGTAGCAGAAGCTGCTGCGTGTGTGCAAAGAGTGTGTTTCTGGAGACTGTGTATTGTCAGCTGCAAGAGAGATCTGCATGGAGACTCCCACAACTGCATGAAGAGTACAGACATGTGTGTAAGAGTACATGTGTGGTAAGGGTTAATTGGAGTTTTCAACATGTAGGAACCACCTCAGCCATTGGAAGAATTGATGAAATATCTACCCTGCTATTTTCGAATGTGTTTGCATTTGCCTCACATTTTTGAGATACTGATTTCTGCTGAGTGCTAACCAACACATTGGAAGAAAACAAGATGGGCCTTTCCTAAATGTGCAAGTTTTACAGAACAACAGCAACACAAATTAAAACACTGACAACAATTCCTGTGTGCACACAGACTCATGGTCTGATTCTAGGCAGAAAGCGATATTTCCTTTGGCAATTTGAAAGCACATTCACTATTGGGGTAGAGCAAGTGATCATTACTGTAACAGCCTGACACATGTTCCTTCTAGTTTAGACAGGCAGAAAGGAGCACATGTCCTAACAGCTCCTTGAGACCATGATCATGTGTTAGAGGGTGAGTGATTAGACTAGAGCAAAGGAAATGAGCCTTGGTGACGTTGAATCTGTTTACGTTACACACTGCTTTCTGAAACACCACACAGAGCTGACTATTACGCATGGGAGTGTAGGAGAAGCTGCTGCGTGTGTGCAAAGAGTGTCTTTCTGGAGACTGTGTATTGTCAGCTGCAAGAGAGATCTGCATGGAGACTCCCACAACTGCATGAAGAGTACAGACATGTGTGTAAGAGTACATGTGTGGTAAGGGTTAATTGGAGTTTTCAACATGTAGGAACCACCTCAGCCATTGCAAGAATTGATGAAAAATCTACCATGCTATTTTCAAATGTGTTTGCATTTGCCTCACATTTTTGAGATACTGATTTCTGCTGAGTGCTAACCAACACATTGGAAGAAAACAAGCTGGGCCTTTCCTGAATGTGCAAGTTTTACAGAACAACAGCAATACAAATTAAAACGCTGACAACAATTCCTGTGTGCACACAGACTCATGGTCTGATTCTAGGCAGAAAATGATATTTCCTTTGGCAATTTGAAAGCACATTTACTACTGGGGTAGAGCAAGTAATCATTACTGTAACAGCCTGACACATGTTCCTTCTAGTTTAGACAGGCAGAAAGGAGCACATGTCCTAACAGCTCCTTGAGACCATGATCATGTGTTAGAGGGTGAGTGATTAGACTAGAGCAAAGGAAATGAGCCTTGGTGACGTTGAATCTGTTTGCTTTACACACTGCTATCTAAACCCCACACAGAGCTGACTATTACGCATGGGACTGTAGGAGAAGCTGCTGCGTGTGTGCAAAGAGTGTGTTTCTGGAGACTGTTTAGTGTCAGCTGCAAGAGAGATCTGCATGGAGACTCCCACAACTGCATGAAGAGTACAGACATGTGTGTAAGAGTACATGTGTGGTAAGGGTTAATTGGAATTTTCAACATGTATAAACCACCTCAGCCATGGCAAGAATTGATGAAAAACCTACCATGCTATTTTCAAATGTGTTTGCATTTGCCTCACATTTTTGTGATACTGATTTCTGCTGAGTGCTAACCAACACATTGGAAGAAAACAAACTGGGCCTTTTCTGAATGTGCAAGTTTTACAAAACAACAGCAACACAAATTAAAATGCTGACAACAATTCCTGTGTGCACACAGACTCGTGGTCTGATTCTAGGCAGAAAGCGATATTTCCTTTGGCAATTTGAAAGGAAATTTACTACTGGGGTAGAGCAAGTGATAATTTCTGTAACAGCCTGAAATATGTTCCTTCTAGTTTAGACAGGCAGAAAGGAGCACATGTCCTAACAGCTCCTTAAAACCATGACCATGTGTTAGAGGGTGAGTGATTAGACTAGAGCAAAGGAAATGAGCCTTCGTGACATTGAATCTGTTTGCGTTACACACTGCTTTCTGAAACACCACACAGAGCTGACTATTACGCATGGGAGTGTAGCAGAAGCTGCTGCGTGTGTGCAAAGAGTGTGTTTCTGGAGCCTGTGTATTGTCAGCTGCAAGAGAGATCTGCATGGAGACTCCCACAACTGCATGAAGAGTACAGACATGTGTGTAAGAGTACATGTGTGGTAAGGGTTAATTGGAGTTTTCAACATGTAGGAACCACCTCAGCCATTGCAAGAAGTGATGAAAAATCTACCATGCTATTTTCAAATGTGTTTGCATTTGCCTCACATTTTTTAGATACTGATTTCTGCTGAGTGCTAATCAACACATTGGAAGAAAACAAGCTGGGCCTTTCCTGAATGTGCAAGTTTTACAGAACAACAGCAACACAAATTAAAACGCTGACAACAATTCCTGTGTGCACACAGACTCATGGTCTGATTCTAGGCAGAAAGCGATATTTCCTTTGGCAATTTGAAAGCACATTTACTACTGGGGTAGAGCAAGTGATCATTACTGTAACAGCCTGACACATGTTCCTTCTAGTTTAGACAGGCAGAAAGGAGAACATGTCCTAACAGCTCCTTGAGGCCATCACCATGGGTTACAAAAAACAAGCTGCCCCTTTCCTGCGAGTGCAAGAGTAATAGAGCAAGACCAACCCGAATCAAATCTCTGTTTACATTTCCTGTGTGCTCACTGTCTCATGGTATGATTCTAGGTAGAAAACAGTATTCCTGGGTGATACCAGTACACATTAACTTATAATGAAGACATACTCCATAATATATAACATGTTCAAGCCATTTAAATATCTTCCTTAACATAAAATGTAAAACACAACTTTTAAAGTGGTAGGAAAATGTAACATACTATTTTCAAATGTGTTTGCATTTGCCTCTCATTGGTCAGTAAATGATTTCTGCTGAATGCTAACCATCACTCTTTAAGATAACAAACTACCCCTTTTCTGCGAGTGCAAGGCTAACAGAACAAAAGCAACACGAATTACATCTCTGTCAACAAATCCTGTGTGCAGACAGACTCATGATGTGATTCTAGGCACAAAACAATATTCCTCACTGATACCACTACACCTTAACTTACAGTGAAGACATACTCCATAATATCTTACAAGTTCCAGATAGTTAAATATCTTCTAAACCACAAAATGTAAAACACAACTTTAAAACAAGAATGACAATTCTATTATTTATATCAAAATACACCACATACTTCCCCTCTCAAACTCATAACTCACCTTTTAAATTAATTAGTTGAGAAAGAAATGTGGCACTCAAACAGCAGATTATCAGAGCCAGAATCTCAGAGCTGTACACCTCTCTCCTCTCTCCACAACGAGTAAATGGCAATTTTTCCCTCTCTTTTTTCCCACATATACATGTTAATGTAAAATCACAGTCCTTCCCACATTTTTTTAAATGGAATCACACATTTCTATTGGTTGCAACTTTCAACCCCTTTGCAAATCATCCCTTCCACCAACATGACTTCTGCCTGCTACCATAGCAACAGCTCATGGAACACAGGTGTGAGCAGAGAGGTCAGAAGATCAGCAGACAATGTTTCAAATCCAAAGAGCAAGACTGCTTGACTTTTCAAACCTAACAGCAAATCCAAAGTACTGTTCAGTGGGAACACATTTTTCTGAACCAATCCAAAACATGCTTTTAAAAATGTAAACATACAGCCTAGTTTTTAGTGTAGAATGGTTTGAAACAGCCAATGAGTTCTTTTTATTTAAAAAAATTATGTATGCCTCCATTTTTCAACTGTCTTTCTTTTCATATTGCCATTCTACTGAAAGACACCTCCTGAGTGCATCCTGTTCTCCTTCAAAGATGTTCACAGTGTGGATTGTAGGTCATAGCTATGTCTTCTGGAGTGAAAAATTTGCAGAAAAAAAGAGGTATGGTGAGAGACCTTGCTTTGCCAAATGTAGACATTAAATGGATTGGTCAGAGAGGGTTAAAGTGGCACCAATTAATGCCTTTGGTGAAAACCTTTCTACATCTCCCACAGCCTAACCTTATTATTGTGCACTGTGGTGGAAATGACCTAGGCACTTTAACTGGGGTAGGTCTGGAAATGCTTATTAAGGACACCTTTGTTCAATTGATGTCGCTTTTTCCTCAATCTGCCTTTGTATATTCTAACATATGCCAAAGGCAAAAGTGGAACTGGTCCAACCAATTTTGTCCGCAGATTGACAAAGCAAGAAAGCACGTCAATAAGTCTGTTTCTGCTTTCCTCAGAGACTATGGTATGGGTTCTATATACCACAACAACTTGCGTTACAACATGCAAGACATTTATAGAGGAGGCGGTGTACATTTCAATGATGAAGGGAACAGCGTCTTCCTCTTGAACTTTAGACTCTGCATCGGCACTTACTTGTAGGTACCAAAAAACACTCAATGAACACAAGGGCTCTTTTTAGAGCCACCTAATATCTAAACACTTAAAAGTGATTTTTATTTCTATTTTTTTAAGGCTTTTTGGGTGCGCGCTCAGTGCGCGCACCTCGTGATGTTATAAAGGTTTTTTCGGGTACGCGTAGAGTGCGCGCACTTCGCTATGTTTTTTAAAAAATTTTTTAAAAAATGTTGCCCTTCGTGATCCTACTGTGCCCCCCTGACAATGGCTAGGGGGTCTAGAACTCCCTACCCTGCCCCCTTTTCACGGTCTCCACCTTTCCTTTTTAGTGCGACTGACAAAATGGCGGCCGACACTTCCTGATTTCGACCGATTCGAATGTAACATGTAACAACCAATCACAATTACGCTCGCGCACGGCAGGGTGCGCGCACAGGGCTTGCTCAGTGCGCGCACGCTGCGCGCGTATAGATATTGATATGCTTTCAAATGCTATTTTCTCAGGAAATACTGAACAGATTTACACCAGACCTGCGAAAGGCACTTCCTTGACCTTATGGCTACCTTTCTGCCAAATTTCAAGTAATTCTGTTCAGCCGTTCGGGCTGTAGCTGTGTCTAAAGGTCCTATGGAAAAATGCATGGGGAAAATGAGTTTTGGGACCCCCCTTTTTTCTCAGCCCCTGCTTGACGAATCACCCCGAGACTTTCAGGGTAGGAGCTGAACGGAGCGCCCCATTAGTTTTGAAAATTGCGCGAGGATTCGTCAACCGGCGCCAAACTTATTCAAAATAGAATTTTGAGATTTCCTATGGAAACACGGTCCTAACTATAACTATCTACTGGCGACCGCCAGTAAATAATATATTTATATATATATATATATATATATATATATATATATATATATATATATATATATATATATATATATATATATTACCTACTGGCGGTCGCCAGTAGGTAGTTATAGTTAGGACCCCTTTTCCATAGGAAATCCGCAACATTCTATTTTGAATAACTTTGGCGCCGGTCGATGAATCCTCGCGAATTTCTCAAAATAGGTGGGGCGCTACGCTCCGCTCCTACCCTGAAAGTCTCGGGGGGATACGTCAAGTGGGGGCTGAGATAAAAGGGGGGTCCCAAAACGCGTTTTTCCCATGCATTTTTCCATAGGACCTTTAGAACGAGCTACAGCCCGAACGGCTGAACAGAATTACTAGAAATTTGGCAGAGAGGTAGTCCTCAGGTCAAGGAAGTGCCTTTTGTAGGTTTGGTGTAAATCTGTTCAGTAGATTCTGAGAAAATAGCCTTTAAATCAATATATATATCTTAGCCCGCTTACGGTACGCTTACCGTACGCTTACGGTAAGCTTACGGTACGCGTACGGTGGCGTGCGCGAGCGCGATTCTGATTGGCTGTTAGATCTTAGTAAACATTCGAATCGGCCGAAACCAGGAAGCGGCGGCCGCCATTTTGTGTGTTTCACTCAGAAAAAAAAGAGTGAAAACAAGAAAAGGGGGCAATGAGGAGAGTTACAGACCCCCTTACATTTGTGAGGGGGTCAAAGAAGGACTGTAAAGTACAAAGAAAACATTTATTGATTTTTAAAAAAATCACGGGGTACGCGTACGGTAAGCTTACGGTAAGCGTACGGTAGAAAAAAAATAAAAAAATAAATGAAATTCAGATTTAAGTGTTTAGATATTAGGGGGCTCTAAAAAGAGCCGTTGTGTTTATGAAATGATTTTTTAGTGGTACCTACAAGTAAGTACCGATGCAGAGTCTAAGGTTCAAGAGGAAGACTCTGTTCCCTTTATCATTGAAGTGCACACCGTCTCCTCTATAAATGTCTTGCATGTCAAAACGCAAGTTGTTGTGGTAAATGGCACCCATACCATAGTCACGGAGGAAAGCAGAAACAGATTTGTTGACGTGCTTTCTTGCTTTGTCAATCTGCGGACAGAAATGATTGGACCAGTTCCATTTTTGCCTTTGGCATATGTTGGAAAACACAAAGGCAGTTTTAGGGAAAAGTGAAAACAGTTGTGCAAAGGTGTCCTTCATAAGCATTTCCAGACCTACCCCAGTCAAAGTGCCTAGGTCATTGCCACCACAGTGCACTATTATGAGGTCAGTGTGTTGGATTTGCATGAAGGATTTCACCAATGGCATCAATTGGTGCCACTTTAACCCTCTCTGACCAATCCATTTAATGTCTACATTTGGCAAAGCAAGGTCTCTCACCATATCTGTTTTCTCTGCAAACTCTTCACTCCAGAAGACATAGCTGTGCCCTACAATCCACACTGTGAACATCTTCAAAGGAGAACTGGATGCACTCAGGAGGTGTCTTTCAGTAGAATGGCAATATGAAAAGAAAGACAGTTTGGAAATGGAGGCATACATATTTTTTTCAAAACAAAAAGAACTGATTGGCTGTTTCATACCATTCTAGAATAAAAACTAGGCTGTATGTGTAAACTAATAGAAGCATGTTTTGTGTTGGTACAAAAAAATGTGTTACCAAAGAACAGTACTATGGATTTGCTGTTAGGTTTGAAAAGTCAAGCACTCTTGCTCTGTGGAATTGAAACATTGTGTGGCGAACTTCTGACCTAACTCCACACAGCAGTGTTCCATGAGCTGTTGCTATGGTAGCAGGCAGAAGTCAAGTTGGGGGAAGGGTACTAGGCAGAAGTCAAGTTGGGGGCAGGGTACTTTTGGAAAAGGGTTGGTTTTCAACCAATAGAAATGTGTGATTACATTTGAAAAAAAGGGGGAAGCACTGAGATTTGAAACTTACATGTATATGTGTGGAAAAATAGAGGGAAAGTTTGCCATTATCTGGTTCTGCTGAGAGGAGAGAGGTGAACACAACAGAGATCCTGGCTCTGATAATCTGCTGTTTGAGTGTCACATTTCTTTCACAACTAACTAATTTTAAAGGTGAGTTTAGAGTTTGAGAGGGGATGTATGTGGTAACTTAAGAAATGAATAATAGAAATGGAAATTCTTTTTGTTGTAGTTGCGTTTATCATTTTCTGTTTTGGGAGAAATTTAAATGTGAGGAACATGTAAAATAATATGGAGTATGTTTTCACAATAAATTAAGGTGTACTGGAAAAAAAAAGAATAGTTTAAGGGTTTGAGGTTGGACTCAGTAATGCAAATACATTCAGCATCACTAAGGCTGGTTGCCCTTGCTGGAGTGTAGGCAGCCACCCAGGTTACACATGGAGGTGGTCTGAAAGAGAAGTTTGGACATGTGCATTTAAGAAAATCGAAAAAGGTGGTTTCATAATGTGTCAGTCTGTAAAAGTGATTTTCACTTGGCCAAAAAAAAAAAGAGCAGTAAGTGTGCTTTCAAATTGGCAAAGAAATTTCGTTTTGGGACTAATGTGAAAACATGACTCTGTGTGCAGAGAGGAATTATAGGCAGAGATTTATTGCGTATTGCTCTGGTGATTTCACAGTTGCATTAGATGGAAAGGGGGAGCGATTTTTTGGGGGAAGAAGCAGACTCTTAGCACACACCCATGTGCTTGCCATGTATAATCATGCACAGTATTTACAAGCGAGTGGGGTTTTCAGGTTTCAGTCTGTAATGCAAATACATTCAGCATCACTAAGGCTGGTTGCCCTTGCTGGAGTGTAGGCAGCCACCCAGGTTACACATGGAGGTGGTCTGAAAAAGAAGTTTGGACATGTGCATTTAAGAAAATCGAAAAAAGTGGTTTCATAATGTGTCAGTCTGTAAAAGTGATTTTCACTTGGCCAAAAAAAAAAGAGCAGTAAGTGTGCTTTCAAATTGGCAAAGAAATTTAGTTTTGGGACTAATGTGAAAACATGACTCTGTGTGCAGAGAGGAATTATAGGCAGAGATTTATTGCGTATTGCTCTGGTGATTTCACAGTTGCATTAGATGGAAAGGGGGAGCGATTTTTTGGGGGAAGAAGCAGACTCTTAGCAAACACCCATGTGCTTGCCATGTATAATCATGCACAGTATTTACAAGCGAGTGGGGTTTTCAGGTTTCAGTCTGTAATGCAAATACATTCAGCATCACTAAGGCTGGTTGCCCTTGCTGGAGTGTAGGCAGCCACCCAGGTTACACATGGAGGTGGTCTGAAAAAGAAGTTTGGACATGTGTATTTAAGAAAATCGAAAAAAGTGGTTTCATAATGTGTCAGTCTGTAAAAGTGATTTTCACTTGCCCAAAAAAAAAGAGCAGTAAGTGTGCTTTCACATTGGCAAAGAAATTTCGTTTTGGGACTAATGTGAAAACATGACTCTGTGTGCAAATAGGAATTACAGGCAGAGAACCATTTTTAAAGCAATTTTTTAAAAAAACAAATGAATAAATATTTTTTTGAGTGGGTATGGTAAGTCAATAATAATAATTGTACTCTCAAAGACCTTGTAATGTGATAATTGATTTTTAGTGTTTTTTTTAAAAAAAAAAAAAAAGTATGCGCACCGTACGCGTACGGTAAAAAAAAAAAAAAAGTTTTTAAAAACATATGTAAAAAAAAGATGAAAGATAAGGTTGGCTCTTAAAAGAACCGTTGTGTTCATGCAGGGACAGAGGAAAGAAAGCATGGGAAAATTATTCAAAGCGACAAATGTGCTGATCTATTTTGTTGTTCACTAGGGAAACACTGGTCTCCCTATGGCAAATTAGATCTTGACAAAAGGCGCATCGAATATCAACCCTTTGAAATCGAGGGTTCATTTCCAGAGGGCCAGCAAAAGGTGATTCTCCCCCCACAGATGAAGGGCTCACCTGACCTGCAGAAGAAGGAGTCAGCTCTGCAGATGATGGTCCAGGCTGAGCTGCTGTGGATGTACTTGCTTGTCTTTCTGAAGAGTTACCTCCAAAAAGATGACCATGTGTCCTTTTGTGTACATCCTTGAGGTGTCTCTTCATGGTGTGATTCCCAAAGGAATACTTCCTGTCAGGATTACCTCTAGAAAGTACACGCTGACACAGCCTGCAAGTTACTAAGGGTGCATTCACCTTTTGCTGGCCTTCAGGAAAAGTAAAATAATCCCATACATAAGAGGGCTTTTGTTTCCTCGATCTCTGCCTCAAGACAGTGCTGCTAGTGCTAGCCTCACTCTCAGAAGAGCTCTGCTGTTCTGCCATCGTATCCCAAAGACAAACCAGCTCCTTCTCCCCAGGGATCACAAGCAGAAATGAGGGGAATGGGTGTGGTGTAGGAGAGTTCTAGAACTGAAAGTAGTTTCAACCAATCAAAAGTTGTGTTTCATGATCACATGACCTACCGTACGCTTACGGTACGCTTACGGTACGCTTACGGCAAAAGTGCGCATGCGCGTAAAAAAGACACGCGCTTGCGCGCATGCGCATAACAGTCACTCCCCGGCACTTCCGCGTAACGTGCGCGTGTAGCGCACACGCGTACGCGTCCCACGCGGAGGACACGCGGCTACGCAAATTGCGTAACTCTACGCAAACAGCGTAGATAAATTGCGGACGTTGCGTAAACCGTACGCTTACCGTAAGCTTACGGTACGCGTACTAAAAAAAAAAATTAAAAAAAAGGAAAAAATGTATTGCTAATAAATTTTACATGTTTATTTTATAAAATATATTAAAAAAAACATATTATAGAATTTTAAAAATTTAACCATAGTCTTTAAATAAGGATAGAAAATTAAAATAAAAATATGTTTAAAAAAATAGAAGAAAAAAAACAAAATTAGCATTTAAAAAACCTTGCAAATTCACTGAAAAAACCATGGGTTTCACACACGTTATAGTTAGGACTTAGCATTTAAAAAACCTTAGAAATTCAGTGAAAAAACCATAGGTTTCACACACGTTATAGTTAGGAATTAGCATTTAAAAAACCTTAGAAATTCAGTGAAAAAAACCATAGGTTTCACACATGTTATAGTTAACTGGACATTTTACTTGTAAAAAACCATTGAAATTGCCCCGTTATAGTTAGTTCAGCTAACTATAACTCGCGCGCCCGCAATGCACTGCTGATGACGTCACATATTACATCACTCATGACATGGTCAGTGACATCACTCATGACATCACTGATGACATCTCAAATGACATCACTGATGACATCACTGATGACATCATCCTTGTGATAGAGTGGCAGACCTCCTCTTCCCCTAATATAACCTTTGATACACACAATCAAAAATAGAAATTAAAATTTTAAAAACAATGGACATACCAATACCAGTTACAACAACCTATACAGTAATTCTAAGATCCAAATACACATCCACTCATTCACCAACAGTCCTATACAGTCACTCATACATGTACTCACTCATCATATGTACTCATACACATATACATCCTGTTACACAATGCCACTCATCCATAGAGGTACTCACACACATAGTTAGTCATGCTAATAAAGAATCAAACATACATTTACTTGCATATACAGTTATACACACACCACCACACTTACTTCTACGGAAACTTACACATACTTAGTCTTTTAAACAATCACTTATAGAAACACATACTTATTCATACAGGAACTCTTTCAATCTCTCACTCTCACATATACTCACATATATACACCAATAGTCACATATACTAGTTTAAAACATATGTAGTTACACATAAAGACACTATTGAGACAGTCATTCACTCACTAACACACCCATACATACACTCATCCACCCATACAGTCCTGCACACATGCTGTCTTCAACACATACAAACAATGAGTCACTCATTCATGCACCCATGCACTACGTAATACCCCTCACCGAACCAGACACTCACACTCACACTCATACTGATACTCAAAAAACCAACTAATAACCTATTTAGACACTCATGTAGCTACACACCAACCCATGCAGCCACTTATACACAAAGTGAGAGACTGATACAGATATTTACATATTTAAACATTACTCACTAAGCCATGTATTCACTAAGATACACTTAATCAGTCAGTAATACAATCAATTTTTCAAAAACAATTCATCCATTTATACACTTATATACCCATTTATTCTTCCATCGACCTTGAGATATACATATATAAAACATATTTAATTTTCAGAAAAACACACATTCACTGGATGATGTCATCAGTGATGTCATCAGTGATGTCATTTGAGATGTCATCAGTGATGTCATGAGTGATGTCACTGACCATGTCATGAGTGATGTAATATGTGACATCATCAGCAGTGCATTGCGGGCGCGCGAGTTATAGTTAGCTGAACTAACTATAACGGGGCAATTTCAATGGTTTTTTACGAGTAAAATGTCCAGTTAACTATAACATGTGTGAAACCTATGGTTTTTTTCACTGAATTTCTAAGGTTTTTTAAATGCTAATTCCTAACTATAACGTGTGTGAAACCTATGGTTTTTTCACTGAATATATATATATATATATATATATATATATATATAGGTTTCAGGCACGTTATAGTTAGGAATCAGCATTTAATAAATCCTTAGAAATTCACTGAAAAAACCATGAGTTTCAGGGGCGTTGTAGTTAGCTGAACTTTTCACTCATACAAAACCATTGAAATTCCCCGTTATAGTTATTTCAGCTAACTATAACTCGCGCGCCCG
Organism: Triturus cristatus; assembly: GCF_964204655.1. Taxonomy (NCBI): domain Eukaryota; kingdom Metazoa; phylum Chordata; class Amphibia; order Caudata; family Salamandridae; genus Triturus; species Triturus cristatus. Next base: position 849,131,238 of record NC_140588.1, on the reverse strand, counting down.
CAATGCACTGCTGATGACATCACATATTACATCACTCATGACATGGTCAGTGACATCACTCATGACATCACTGATGACATCTCAAATGACATCACTGATGACATCACTGATGACATCATCCAGTCAATGTGTGTTTTTCTGAAAATTACATATGTTTTATATATGTATAGCTCAAGGTCGATGGAAGAATAAATGGGTATATAAGTGTCTAAATGGATGATTGTTTTTGAAAAATTGATTGTATAACTGACTGATTAAGTGTATCTTAGTGACTACATGGCTTAGTGAGTAATGTTTAAATATGTAAATATCTGTATCAGTCTCTCACTTTGTGTATAAGTGGCTGCATGGGTTGGTGAGTAGATACATGAGTGTCTATATCGGTTATAAGTTGGTTTTTTGAGTATCAGTATGAGTGTCTGAGTGTGTGTATGGTTCGGTGGGGGGTATTACGTAGTGCATAGGTGCATGAATGAGTGACTCACTGTTTGTATGTGTTGAAGACAGCATGTGTGCAAGACTGTATGGGTGGACGAGTGTGTGCATGGGTGTGTTAGTGAGGGAATGACTGTCTCAATAGTGTCTTTACGAGTAACTACATATGTTTTAAACTAGTATATGTGACTATTGGTGTATATAAGTGAGTATATGTGAGAGTGAGAGATTGAAAGAGTTCCTGTATGAATAAGTATGTGTTTCTATAAGTGATTGTTTAAAAGACTCAGGTGCCGATCACGATCTGGTAAAAACCGGGTACGAACCGTCGGACGGAGCATATTCTCCGTCCGACGCGTACCCGGTCGTCAAAATTTACAAACAAGGAATTACGATTTGCACGGGAACACCATTTCCGTATGATTCGTAAAAAAGCCCAACTGAACAAAATAAACCTACAAATGCGATCCGGGAAAGTGCCGACCTGACGTCGGGACGCTCGCGGCCAGCCATTCACGACCCAGGAATTACGATTCGCACCGACGTCATCCCGCACGGTGAATATTTTCCGGCTGCCAAAAACTGCCAGGAAATCAGGACGACGCAAACAAGGACCACCAGTACGCGACGGACAGACAGGACGACGCGAACAAGGAGGACCAGTACGCGACAGGACGACGCGATCAAGGAGTACCAGTACGCGACGGACAGACAGGACGACGCGATCAAGGAGGACCAGTACGCGATGGACACACAGGACGACGCAAACAAGGAGGACCCGTACGCGACGGACATACATGGACCCGAACCTACGTGTCATCCCGGCCCTCATAGCAGTCCACCTCCTCTACAGGTTCCGACGCAGACGCCGCAGAAGGTCAGAATAACTAAGGGAGGGGGGAAAGTGGGGTGGGGTGGGGGTGGCAGGAACAGGGCAGGCCACAAAACCCCCACCAAAGTCACACACCACACATGCCCAGGACATACCTGACACCCATGCCCTGGTCACTACGAGGGGGTGGGGGCATGTCCAGCCAAGCCAGCGACCGCCACAACGGAAGTCCGTCACCATGCAAACCGGCAACACAACCAGACCGGTACGTCCCGTACCCACGCCTGAAGAGCGTGGGTACGAGACGTACCACGCCCACACCCACGTCACCCCAACAATGGCGGGACGGATCGTACCCATGTGCCAAAGGCCTGGGTACGGACCGCACAAGCATCACATAGCGTGGGGACGGATATGTACGGACCCTACCCCCACCCGCGTACGTATGGAGCGTACCCCCACCCCAACAGTGTAAGTACGACTTGTACCCTCACCCGCGGACGTACGGACCGTACCCCCACCCCACCAGTGTAAGTACGACTCGTACCCTCACCCCGTATGCATGGAGCCAACCCCCACCCCACCAGTGTAAGTACGACTCGTACCCTCACCCGCGTATGCATGGAGCCTACCCCTACCCCACCAGTGTAAGTACGACTCGTACCCTCACCCGCGGACGTACGAACCGTACCCCCTCCCCACCAGTGTAAGTACGACTCATACCCTCACCCTGTATGCATGGAGCGTACCCCCACCCCAACAGTGTAAGTACGCCTCGTACCCTCACCCGCGGACGTACGGACCGTACCCCCACCCCACCAGTGTAAGTATGACTTGGACCCCCACCCGCGTATGCATGGAGCGTACCCCCACCCCAACAGTGTAAGTACGCCTCATACCCTCACCCGCGGACGTACGGACCGTACCCCCACCCCACCAGTGTAAGTACGACTCGTACCCTCACCCCGTATGCATGGAGCGTACCCCCACCCCAACAGTGTAAGTACGCCTTGTACCCTCACCCGCGGACGTACGGACCGTACCCCCACCCCACCAGTGTAAGTACGACTCGGACCCTCACCCGCGTATGCATGGAGCGTACCCCCACCCCACCAGTGTAAGTACGACTCGGACCCTCACCCGCATATGCATGGAGCGAACCCCCACCCCAACAGTGTAAGTACGACTCGTACCCACACCCGCGGACGTACGGACCGTACCCCCACCCCCACCAGTGTAAGTACGACTCGTACCCTCACCCGCGTATGCATGGAGCCTACCCCCACCCCACCAGTGTAAGTACGACTCGGACCCTCACCCGCGTATGCATGGAGCGTACCCCCACCCCAACAGTGTAAGTACGACTCGTACCCACACCCGCGGACGTACGGACCGTACCCCCACCCCCACCAGTGTAAGTACGACTCGTACCCTCACCCGCGTATGCATGGAGCCTACCCCCACCCCACCAGTGTAAGTACGACTCGTACCCTCACCCGCGTATGCATGGAGCCTACCCCCACCCCACCAGTGTAAGTACGACTCGTACCCTCACCCGCGTATGCATGGAGCCTACCCCCACCCCACCAGTGTAAGTACGACTCGGACCCTCACCCGCGTATGCATGGAGTGTACCCCCACCCCAACAGTGTAAGTACGACTCGTACCTACACCCGCGGATGTACGGACCATACCCCCACCCCCACCAGTGTAAGTACGACTCGTACCCTCACCCGCGTATGCATGGAGCCTACCCCCACCCCACCAGTGTAAGTACGACTCGTACCCTCACCTCGAATGCATGGAGCGTACCCCCACCGTGTATGTTCCAAGCGTACATATCCAGAAATAGGAGGTGTGTGTGCAGAGTCCTCCCAGCAGTGCCCTGAGACAGGAGGGGTGTGTGCCTATCACTACCAGCAGTGCCCTGAGACAGGAGGGGTGGGAGTGGAGTCCTCACAGCAGTGCCCTGAGACAGGAGGGGTGTGTGCCTATCACTACCAGCAGTGCCCTGAGACAGGAGGGGTGGGTGCAGAGTCCTCCCAGCAGTGCCCTGAGACAGGAGGGGTGGGTGCCTATCACTACCAGCAGTGCCCTGAGACAGGAGGGGTGGGTGCAGAGTCCTCCCAGCAGTGCCCTGAGACAGGAGGGGTGTAACACATGTGTGTGAGGCTGGAAGTATACACATGCATACTGCCTACAAGGGAACATGTCCCCATGAACTCATGTCAACAGACTCCATACACAAGTACAGTGATCACCAAGGATGCCACGAATGTTGCAGGTGGAGACATGGCCCTGCATGCATGGCCAAAGTAGAAGGGCTCCGTCACACACACAGCTCATGTAGACACAGCCCTGCGCTAAATATTGGGAACACCCTGCAGGGAAGATACCAGGGTACACAGAGGAAGGAAAACACCCTGGGACAATTGCACCATGCAGTAACTGCTTACATGAACAAAGAAAGTGAGCTAACACCTTGTGATGGCACACAGATCCCCGGGTCCCCCCAATGAGCAGCACACTACTACATTTCCCACACACCCAACACATAAACACCACCCAAAACCATGTAGCAGCCCCACCAACACCAATACCAGCATAGCAGTAGTGTTATAATGAAAAAAAAATGAAGTTTTATTCAGCATGAGCACAATGTCCGTGGATCGCAGGCAGTTCAATATTCACAAAGCCCATAGGGCAGTCAATGAGTCTCAGCTGGATGGGGGACACAGTGTGATGCGTGTCCCCTACCTTGCCTGCACAGTTACATGCCTTCGTCTTCCACAGGGGTGAGGGCATCATGGGGGGGGAAGCACCAGGCACCGCAGGGACATCAGGGCAAAGGGGAGGCGTTGTGGGTGCAGGGATGGAGGACTCCACCACAGGGGGTTGGGCAGGGCCAAAGGCGGAGGCCAGGATGGCACTACACACCTTTGCAAGGTCCTCCAGGGAGTCCCCTGCACCCGAAGGATCCACAGGCCCCAAGGAGGGGGGGGGGGGTCAGAGGGATGGGTCGCAGCGCCACCGGGGGAGGGTGGAGACAGGGGGGGAGAATCAACCACCCTGACCGAGGACTTCCTTGACCGCTTGCGTGGTGGTGTCACTGTGGGGCTCAGGGACAGAGCGGCCATGAAGGAGTCCTTGGGGGAGATGTGGCCAGGAGAGCTAAGGGAGGGGATTTGGAGGGAGTGGACTGGGTGGAATGCGGACTCCCACTATGGCTGCGTGTCACACGTTTGCCCCCAGACCCAGTGGGTGTGCCTACCTCACCCTGTGTGTGCGTGTCAGGAGGAGTGCGGTGGACCTTCCCTGCTGGTGTGGTGCCTGTGTCTGTTGATGTGGGTGCATGCCGACGTCTGGGTGTACGTGGGACAGGCATGGGAGTGGGAAGTGTGGATGGGGCAGGGGTAGGTGGGGGGAGGTCGCGCTGCAGGAGACCCACTGCTGCAGTCAGTGTCGAGTCTATGGACCTCAGCAAGTTGCGTTGGTCAGCCTGCGATGAATGAATGCCCTCCAAGTATGCCTCGATGTTGGTGAGGGTTTGCCCGTGGGCATGGAGGACATTAAGGATCGCAGCCTGATGAACCTGCAGCTGCCGCTGGATGTCCACAGACTCGGCATTGGCGGCAGCAGTGGAGACAGGGGCAGGGGGTGCGGTGCCTGGCATGAAGGAGACATGCGGTGACCGGGCACGCTGGGAAGGGACACGAGCAAGTGGGAGGCGGCTGATGGGAACTGAGGGGGCGGTGCGAGGTGTTGTTCCGCTGTCAGCTGCTGGTGCAGCCTCCGCCCACTCGGAGACATCCTCCTCGGACCTGTCAGCTTCGTATTCTGACGTGCCAGTCGACAGGTCCTCGCCCGCACTCTCCTCCGCCTCTGTCCCACTCGATGTGCCAGCCCCGATGTCACGGCTGGCACTGGTGCTCGGTCCCTCCGCCTGGTCTGTGGCCATGTCTCCCTCTGTGTCCCCCGACGATGCTGTGGGCAGGGTGGAGAGACAGAAATTAATCAGACACCTGTACACATCTGTCACATGAGTCCAATCTACATAGGTTACATTGCATAGCCTGAAAAGGAAGATCCCTAACATCTACTAAACAAGGTACCGATGTAGGGCATGAAACACACAGTTGGTTGAGCCACCATGCCACTGAAATACCATGGAGAGCATGAGACAATAGCAAAAGACAGGAAACGGAGTCTGACATAGCACCCAGGCCCTGGGGACAATCCAGCACTGCATCTGCACCACACAGCGTTGTCGAAAATAGGGATGACCAGGGACCATATCCCTGAACTTGAGACACATGCTGCATAGGTAATGCTGAAAACATGCCCAACATGACTGGGTCACTGCACCTTGCGTGTGTGTCCAGACAAACATCACACACTGCCCAGACCCAGCAAGTAGAAATCAGGATTTGACATATAGGCTTTGCCCGTCCCAACCACCCCCTACACGAGGCAAATTGTTAAGACACAGGTGGCACCAACATCTCATAGTCTGGATGATAAATACAGGGGCAGCCAAAATGCAAGATTGGACGCCAAACACCCAAGGTGCGCCTGTACAAATAATGAGGTACCAGTGCCCATCCTCAGATGAGTATAACAAGACACACAGGCACTGGCAACTGTGAGTATGAAGAAGGACATTCAGGTCAGGCTGCACAGTGGACACCTGTACAAAATTGCACGTCTATATACATGGTGCCAGGGGACAATGGCACAGAGCACAACCTACGCTGTAGACACTGAGAGTGTCCACGTTTTGTGATGACACATACAACACTGACGAAAAGGTGCCCCAGGGGACAGTAGTGGCCACGCAACTCCATGCTCCTGAATGGTAATGACTGCAACACACGCCACCATCCCTGCACTATGCGTATTGCACACTCATGCACATCATGTCACAGGCCACTACATAGGACATGCGCGCTGTAAGGCATGACACTTGAGAGACTAACTCCCATGTCTGGACTCAGCATCAGTGCCAACTGACATGGAACCCACATGCAGTGAACTGGACAGGGCACAGCCAAGGTCCCAAAACCTGTTACACACCACCCCCACACTTGACGCTACAGGCATAGTTCTCGTGGACAAAGCGCCAGCCTACATTACCTTGTGAAGGAGTGACTACACACAGACCAGGGAACACATTGCAAGGAGGGGAAGGGTGGCAGGAGCGCAGCGCTATACTGGGGCAACCTGGATCTGCACAGCACCTTTAAACCCTGGTAGTGAATTCATGCTACTGTGCCCTTACAAATGCCGGTGACACACAACAAACACACATGTACCTACCCGCTTCCGGCTGCTGCATCTCCTGTAAGCGCCTCTCCAAGTCTGGAAAGACCACCGGCGGCACACGCCTGTGGAGGTGGCTCAGACGGCGGCGCCCGCGGTTCTTGTGGCTCTCAGGTGAGTCCCCCAGCAGGACCCGTGCAATCCTCCGCGTCCAGCACCGGATATCCTGCCAGCGTTTCCTCACCTGGGACAGGCTCCGCCTCCGACCATCCACACCCCTCACGGCACTGACGGCGGTCAGCCAGATCTGCTCCTTGGCAGTGGCGCCTACCTGTGAGGAAGAACAAGTGACACCACATCAATACACCAGCCACATGTCACAGAGAGACATATGAGAACAAATTAGCTGGTTACAACAAGGCATGTCATGCAGCCAACACATTGCACCTTTGTCATAGGGACATGATCCTCTGGTGAGGGAAAAAGCAGTACGTGCCATTGTGGGTACACAGGTGGAATGATGGCAATGTCACAATCAATGATCAAGGCTCACACTGTGCATCGCACCCACCCCTCCTGTCTCAGGGCACTGCTGTAAGGACTCCGCACCCACCCCTCCTGTCTCAGGGCACTGCTGGTAGTGATAGGCACCCACCCCTCCTGTCTCAGGGCACTGCTGGTAGTGATAGGCACACACCCCTCCTGTCTCAGGGCACTGCTGGGAGGACTCTGCACCCACCCCTCCTGTCTCAGGGCACTGCTGGGAGGACTCTGCACCCACCCCTCCTGTCTCAGGGCACTGCTGGTAGTGATAGGCACCCACCCCTCCTGTCTCAGGGCACTGCTGGGAGGACTCTGCACCCACCCCTCCTGTCTCAGGGCACTGCTGTGAGGACTCTGCACCCACCCCTCCTGTCTCAGGGCACTGCTGGTAGTGATAGGCACCCACCCCTCCTGTCTCAGGGCACTGCTGGTAGTGATAGGCACCCACCCCTCCTGTCTCAGGGCACTGCTGGTAGTGATAGGCACCCACCCCTCCTGTCTCAGGGCACTGCTGGGAGGACTCTGCACACACACCTCCTGTGTCTGGCCAGCACCTCAAAGCAGTCACATGCCACAGGCCACTGACGCCACCTCAGCAGAGTACACAGACACACACAGGCACAGGACATTCACCTGCCATTGCCAAATGCAGATACAAACCTCACTGCACATGTGCCACTAGATCGGGGGGGCTCACAGGTGTGGGGCTGTCTCTGCACGTCAGACACACAGCACTGCTCCCTGCTCACATGAGATGTGCAGGGCATATCCAGGCCTCATGCATCTGGGGTGGTCCACTACACATATGCACCCACACAAATGACATTGGACTTACACACACAGATGTCCAGGGGACGAACACATCATGTGGACACTCTCAGCATAGGTACAGTGGACAAACACACATCTGTAGGCACAGTCAACTGTCACACTGGGGTAACCACAGAATCACAGGAGGACTGTAGTAGCCCCATACCCTGGAGGATTAGACAGGCACAATGTGTAATGCCACATGCAGTGAATGTCACAGTAAACACAATGCAAGTGAGGAGAGCAGACATGCACCACAGCATGCTCTGGCTGGGAGACATCAGGCATCCCCCCCTGGGACCCCCCCTACAGTACATGGCATGTGTGTCACACCAGGACACAATGCCAGAAGTCACAGTCACAGCATAGGGACAGTCTGTGCCAGTGGCCTATGCACTCACCTGATACCCTGGTCGCCCATACAGCATGGGGTACTGTGGGAGGATCACATCCAGCAATGCCATGTTCTCCTCCAGGGTGAATGTCTGTGTCCTCTCCACAGCCCTTGACATGGTTCCAGGGAATCAGTAGCAGCAGCTGGGTCGACGAATTCAAAGATGTGCAGGCAAGTACTCCCTCATGGGACCTGGCTGCCTTATATGTGCCTTCCTGCCCTGTCTCATGCACAGGAGTACAGAGTGATTGGTCACTCACATTTGCATCCTATGTTTCCACCAATCCCTTCAAACCTAGCAGTCTGTGTGTACTCTATCGGTTTCATTCTCCTGCATGATGTCAGCTCCACAAACACATTGCAACAAAGTAGATTAATTCCAACTGACTTCTGCTGTGCACCTTCCAGAAGAAATTCGAATTTTGAACTTGGTCTCCATGACAACCAGCATGCATGTAGGCCTTAATACTTGTCCCTCATGTGTCCCCTATGTAATTTGGAGCTTCACACACAGGTACGGTGCGTTCCGGGGCCCTAGGGCACCCCAAATGCATTGCAACGGCCCGTACACGCGTGCCTACGTTCACTATCACTATGGGTGGCCTCGCGTATGCGTACTCGTAGTGATAGGGAGCGTACAGGCATGTGTGCGGCCCGTACCACTACGAGTACGCATACGCGTGGACACCCATAGTGATAGGGAGCGTACAGGCGTGTGTACGGCCCGTACCACTATGGGTGTCCTCGCGTATGCGTACTCGTAGTGATAGGGAGCGTACAGGCGTGTGTACGGCCCGTACCACTACGAGTACGCATACGCGTGGACACCCATAGTGATAGGGAGCGTAGAGGCGTGTGTACGGCCCGTACCACTATGGGTGTCCACGCGTATGCGTACTCGTAGTGGTACGGGCCGTACACACGCCTGTACGCTCCCTATCACTACGAGTACGCATACGCGTGGACACCCATAGTGATAGGGAACGTACAGGCGTGTGTACGGCCCGTACCACTACGAGTACGCATACGCGTGGACACCCATAGTGATAGGGAGCGTACAGGCGTGTGTACGGCCCGTACCACTACGAGTACGCATACGCGTGGACACCCATAGTGATAGGGAGCGTACAGGCTTGTGTACGGCCCGTACCACTATGGGTACGCATACGCGTGGACACCCATAGTGATAGGGAGCGTACAGGCTTGTGTACGGCCCGTACCACTATGGGTGTCCACGCGTATGCGTACTCGTAGTGGTATGGGCCGTACACACGCCTGTACACTCCCTATCACTATGGGTGTCCACGCGTATGCGTACTCATAGTGGTACGGGCCGTACACACGCCTGTACGCTCCCTATCACTACGAGTACGCATACGCGTGGACACCCATAGTGATAGGGAGCGTACAGGCGTGTGTACGGCCCGTACCACTACGAGTACGCATATGCGTGGACACCCATAGTGGTACGGGCCGTACACACGCCTGTACGCTCCCTATCACTATGGGTGTCCACGCGTATGCGTACTCGTAGTGGTACGGGCCGTACACAGGCCTGTACGCTCCCTATCACTATGGGTGTCCACACGTATGCGTACTCGTAGTGGTACGGGCCGTACACACGCCTGTATGCTCCCTATCACTATGGGTGTCCACGCGTATGCGTACTCGTAGTGATAAGGAGCGTACAGGCGTGTGTAGGGCCCGTACCACTACGAGTACGCATACGCGTGGACACCCATAGTGGTACGGGCCGTACACACGCCTGTACGCTCCCTATCACTATGGGTGTCCACGCGTATGCGTACTCGTAGTGGTACGGGCCGTACACACGCCTGTACGCTCCCTATCACTATGGGTGTCCACGCGTATGCGTACTCGTAGTGGTACGGGCCGTACACACGCCTGTACGCTCCCTATCACTATGGGTGTCCACGCGTATGCGTACTCGAAGTGATAGGGAGCGTACAGGCGTGTGTACGGCCTGAACCACTACGAGTACGCATACGCGTGGACACCCATAGTGGTACGGGCCGTACACACGCCTGTACGCTCCCTATCACTATGGGTGTCCACGCGTATGCGTACTCGTAGTGGTACGGGCCGTACACATGCCTGTACGCTCCCTATCACTATGGGTGTCCACGCGTATGCGTACTCGTAGTGATAGGGAGCGTACAGGCGTGTGTACGGCCCGTACCACTATGGGTGTCCACGCGTATGCGTACTCGTAGTGGTACGGGCCGTACACACGCCTGTACGCTCGCCATCACGATGGGTACACATACGGCAGCACTCCCATAGTGATATGGGAACGTACACAGGCCCTCTTCGCAGCAGTACAGCAGTTTTCACACATCACAGTGGTGACAGGCGGCACACAGGTAGGGATAGGGCGGACATACTTGTCCATGGATGGACATACTTGTCCATGAATGGACATACTTGTCCATTAATTGACATCAAGGCATCGTCTGTGCATCACTACATGTGTGGGGCACAGGTGTGATGGCCTGTGATGTGGAACATTACTCCTGAGTCGAGAAGGCACCAGATGTATGATGAGATGTGGACAGATGTACTCTGTGATGGTGCTATGTGTGCCAGGCATGCCCTTGACTCCTTTGACATGTGTGCATGTCGTACTGCACACTTGGGGTGAGCGTCACTGGCATGGCACGGACACCAACACACGGAAGTGTCCCCTGATGCCCGGTACAGGGGTTATGACACCTGACTTGTCACTACCCACGGTGCACAATGTGACTATGTCATGTATGTGTGGGGGCTTCCCATCAGGTTGATGTTGGAGCACCCTCAAAAGCTGCAGCCGTTGCAGCAACCAACATGTGTCTGTGTGTAGATGGTCATTGCACACTGTTCCGCACACCATGCCACAAGTGGTATCGGATGTGAGGTGCACATGTATGCATGGGACACGGTGTAGCGTGACAAGGACATGTCAGCATCCTCACAAGGAATGTGTGGTGAGTCATGACATGTGCACCTTCATGGCAAGGTGTGTGGGCTGTCCTAGTGTAATGTCATGTGACCTGTGGCTCCAGTGTTCCGCTACCAGTCTCTGCAATCGGCATCCTACTGCTGCTGATGTGTGGGCGTATGTCACTCCTGTCTTGCGTCTGGCTGTTCACTTGCACTGGGACACAGCTACTCCCATGGCGTGGCATGGGGAGGTTCTCAATCTCCGTGTGTAGCTGGGTCTTGGTAGGAGTGTCACCTTGCATCCATACGTGTCCTGGCCATGTAGCACATACCTGACTCCCTATGTAGCATGTGTGTATTGACAGATTAACTTGTGCTCAGTACACATGATTTGTTGGCGTACTGCACTCACTCTTCCTTGTCACTTCCAAATTACTGCAGAGCGCCGCCTCTTGCCCGAACAATTCCGGACTTGGCTGCCATGCAGGAGAATGACAGCATCCGGCTCTACTGCTTCACCCAACCGTTGATTCTGGAGTTGACGGCGAGACTGGCACCACACCTGCAACCGCAGCACAGGTATCCTACGGCACTGACACCCCAGCTGAAGGTAATGGCTGCCCTACATTTTCTTGCCACGGGTACCTTTCAATATACCATAGCTAATGTTGGTGGCATGTCCCAGAGCATGTTCTGCCGTGTGCTGCATAATTTCTTAGAGGCCATGTTGATTCACCTGGATGACTTCATCAAGTTCCCAACCCCTGAACAGATGACTGCGGTCAAGCGTGGATTCTATGCCCTGGGAGGGATGCCCCATGTCATTGGGTCCATAGATGGGACACATGTAGCTTTGGTACCACCACACGCACGGGAGGTGGCGTACCGCAATCGAAAGCACTACCACTCCATCAATGCCCTTGTGGTGTGTCAGTCCAACATGGTGATTTCACATGTCTGTGCTCGTTTTCCAGGATCAGCACACGATGCCTACATCATGAGGCATAGCAGGATGCCTGAAATGATGATGCAGCTGCGCAACGAACGGGCATGTGTTGTTGGTGGGTACAGTCTGTCTGTCCTGTATTCTGTATAGCCTACCAGCACGACCGCTTCACCACTACTAACGATGTCCATGTGCTTCCCATGTAGGGGACGCTGGCTATCCCAACATGCCTTGGCTGCTGACACCTCTCTGCAACCTCATCACGCCGGCCCAGCTCCGCTACAACACCGCCCATGGCCGGACAAGGCGAGTGATAGAGAGGACGTTTGGCATGCTGAAGAGCCGATTCAGGTGCCAACACAAGACCGGCGGCGCACTCCCATATGCCCCGGCGAAGGTCTGCAAGATCTTCATGGTCTGCTGCATGCTGCACAACATGGCCGTTGAAAGAGCTGTCCCACTCATCCTGGATCAACATGACGAGGACCATCCACCCGTGGAGGACGAAGGGCTTGGCAATGGGGCTAGTGATGTGGAGGATGTGGAGCCGCAAGAGGACATCCGGACTCGGCTCATACGCGACTTCTTTGCTTAGTGGTGAGTACCAGTGTGTGAGTGTGCACGCATTGGTCCCCGTGTGGCATGTGTTGTGATGTGTGTCTCCACCTGCATGTATGGCACGTGAGTCAGAGGTGTGTGTGGGTGTGTCACTGGAGTGATGGTGGCAGTGATGGTTGTACTTCCCCAGTCATAATTGTGACCTAGCATGTTGTCATCCATACATGTGTCGAGTAAATGCACATGCAAGTGGCTGTGCTTTTTGCGGCTGACTTCTTGTGTGTCTCTCTTCCCCAGGTACTTGCGCATGCCGTCTGCTGCTTGCATTGTTGTGGCACTGCTATTCCTCATGGACATGACATCGTGGGCTGACTCAGCGTTACAGGCACGGACACGTATGGAAGTCTCCATGGGGTAAGGGATGCATCTGGGGTGTATTGGGTGTGGCAGTTGTTCACGATGTATGCACACTGCCCCTGTCGATGTTTGGTTCCTCTGCAGCCATGTCGCATCCCCATGGGACACGACATGCAGCTGTGTACACCTGAAGAGATGGTCTGCCTGGTTGACAGTCATCAGTGATGGGATAGGGGATTGTGATGATGGCATCAATGTGTGTGACACTGCCCTCGGCCACATACGGTTAGCATTGGCTTGACATGGTGTGGGACTTCGACATCAGCGGATCTATGGTGTATGGCAGGCTCTCCGTGTGCAGCTGTGGGTATTTAGCTGTTAGCCGACGCTTGTGTGCCAGTTCCATGGTGAACACGCATTTGTGCTGCAGAAGGGGGGTGCCAGTGTTGGACCCACATGTTACTCCACATGACGTGTTCATGTGGACTTCGAGTTGCCTCTGCAATCCCGAATACATGACTAATAAAGGTGTCCCTATGCCTCCAAGGTGCCTCTTCTCAGTCAATGCTGGTGTGTTGCCACAGTGCATCCAGCATGTCTGGCATGGTATTCCCTGATTGTGGCTATGTGTCAATGTGTCGAGTAGCAAGATGCAAGCTGTGTGTGTGGGCTGAGACTGTGTATTGGGCATGATGTCCATGACTGTGTGGGTATTGTGACATGTGCCATCCCCATGCATCCAACGTTGGCCAGGCCCCCATTCTCTGCATCCACCGGACTCAAGCTTGCAGGACATGGTTCTGCCACCTGTCTACACATACCTGGGTGCCCCCCAGGACACTGGACTGGATCCCTGACCTCTGCGCATGACTGTTGCTGTACTCAATGTGTGTGTCAGCATGGTTGTTCGGCAACCCCCTCAGCTGGTTGGGCCCATCACGGGTGTGTATGGTGCTCCATGTCTGTCTTGCCTAATACACTGTGACCCATGTGTCCTGTGCCAGACTCAGGCCCCAGGGTGTGGATGGTTGAAGACAAAAGATGACTCAGGCATGTTTAGACTTTACAAGACACATGTTAGGTAATAATGCTACCAGCAGGCATCTACTCTTCATAGTGTGATTTATTATTGAGGGGGGGGGGGACAAAGTGAGGGGCTTTCTGGGATTTTGGAATCCAAAGTTCAGTAGGGGAGTTGGTGTCCTTGCCATTGGAAATCCTCGGAGTCCATGCCACAGTCTTTGTCAACATTGGTCAGCCAGTGACCAGCAGGGCCATGTGGCAGAGAATGTCTCTTGATGCTGTGATGCTGTTGCTCCAGTGGGCCAGGTGCCAGGCCAGGTGTCCTGGGAGATGGTGATGTAGCGCCGACCCTCACGGTCCTTTCCGTGGACGACCCGGCCTCCTGCGGGGACCCTCAGCAGCAGGCCGTGACGACGTCTGGGATGCTCCATCGGATGTTTCCTCCTCCTCCTCCTGATCCCTCCCTGTGGGTGGTGATGTTCTCCGCCTTCTGGCACAGGGAGGGTCGGCCATGTTGTCGGCCATCCGACGGAGTGTAGCGTGAATCCCCTGGAATGCCGTCACTTGCTCAGCCTGTCTGTCCTCCATCCTCCGTTGGTGTTGCAGTAGACAGGCATGTAGCTCCGCATGTTGCTGGGCCTGCCGGGCCTTGATCCCCTCGAGGACGGACACAACCTGGGCCATGCCCGTGGTGTCCTGCCGGTATGAGTCCAGGATGTTACGGACATGGGAAAATACCGGATCCCCAGCCAACTGGTCAGGCTCGCGCCTCCGCCGTCCTCCACTCCCACCACCCCTGCCCACTTGCGCCTGGCCTGCCCTTGTGGGCACATCGGGTCTCCGGGACCCCTGAGGGGTGGCATTGGCGTTGTCGCCTGCCTCCTCCTGGGTGCCCGGGACACCGTGTCCCTCCTGGCGAGCCTGGCTGCATTGTGGTGTTGGGGCAGGGATCCTGGGTGTCTCCTGGGATGTGGCAGGAGTGGGAGTGGTGGTTGGCACAGTTGTACCTGACGCAGGTGCTGCAGGTGGTTGGACACCAGAGGGGCCAGGTCGGTCGGGGTCGTCCACAGAGTGGTGAGAGTGGTCGCCGCCGGTGGGATCGGGCTCCTGCAGATCCGGGTCCTGTGAGTCTTCCCCCCCAGTGTTGGGGGGTGCACCACGACGTTGACCTGTGTGTGAGAGAGACAATGTTAATTTTGGTCCATGCAACATCCATGTTTCATCAGTGTCAAAGTTGGCACTTTTCCTCTTGGTATTGGGATCTGTCTTGCATTCCACTCACAGTGCACTTGTGCATGGGTGTGTCCCTTGGGCACCACTTTTGCCCTTTTCACTATGTGTGGCACGGTCTTACTTGCTGCGTCAAGTGTGACTGCAGTGAGCAGTGGAGTGGGCAGGTGTGGCAAGCCATGCATTGGCGCCTTCCGTGTAGCACTGTACATGTGCACATGGAGTGGATCCACACACTTATATGATCCAGGTAGCTGTCGTTGTGCTCGTGAACAGGTTGTGACATGGCCCTGTGTTTTGCCATGGTGAAGAGGGGGGGTTCTGGGACTGGCCACCCTTGTCTACATGCACGCAGTCTACCTGCTGACGAGCAGACATTCGCACACGCCACACGGCTGATTTGCTCTCCCTGTGTCTCGCTCCCTCTGTGTCCCCCTCTCCCTCCCTCCATGTGTCAGCCTCCTCCCTCTGTCCGTCTCCCTCCCTCTCTGTCCCCCTCTCCCTCCCTCTCTGTCCCCCTCTCCCTCCCTCTCTGTCCCCCTCTCCCTCCCTCTCTGTCCCCCTCTCCCTCCCTCCGTGTGTCAGCCTCCTCCCTCTGTCCGTCTCGCTCCCTCTCTGTCCCCCTCTCCCTCCCTCTGTGTGTCAGCCTCCTCCCTCTGTCCGTCTCCCTCCCTCTCTGTCCCCCTCTCCCTCCCTCTCTGTCCCCCTCTCCCTCCCTCTCTGTCCCCCTCTCCCTCCCTCTGTGTCCCCCTCTCCCTCCCTCCGTGTGTCAGCCTCCTCCCTCTGTCCGTCTCCCTCCCTCTCTGTCCCCCTCTCCCTCCCTCTCTGTCCCCCTCTCCCTCCCTCTCTGTCCCCCTCTACCTCCCTCTCTGTCCCCCTCTCCCTCCCTCTGTGTCCCCCTCTCCCTCCCTCCGTGTGTCAGCCTCCTCCCTCTGTCCGTCTCCCTCCCTCTCTGTCCCCCTCTCCCTCCCTCTCTGTCCCCCTCTCCCTCCCTCTCTGTCCCCTCTCCCTCCCTCTCTGTCCCCCTCTCCCTCCCTCTGTGTGTCACCCTCTGTCACCTCAGCCCAGCTTCCTGGGCACACACTGTTAGCAGATCTTTGAGTGGCCCTTGGTTTGTTGATGTGAGTTTGTTTCTGATCTCCAGGCACCCATTGGGTGTGATGTGTGTCTGTGCGCTGCTGCTGTGGTGGTGTGTGCTGCCACTCTTTCACAATGTTGGCTGTTCATTAGCTGCTGTCATGTGCAAAACAGTGCCTTCACCCCCATGTGTTGATGCAAGGCGTCCGCCATTTGCTGGCAAGTCATTCCTGTGTTGGGACACACTGTTTGTCTGGCTGTGACCTAGGCCATATGGGCAGAGGGCATTGTTGTCTGCTTCTGAGTTGCACTTAGTGATTTTTGTGGCCCAGCCTCCCGCCATCCGGGTTACCGTGTCATGTGTTGGTGTCTTCTGTGGCCTGTGACTTGACATTGTCCAGCTGGGTGCATGGGGTATGGTGGCAGCAGTGGCATGTGCGTGCTCATGTAGTGTGGTTGAGTCATGCGATGGCTTGTGGTGGTTGCGTGCCTGTTAGTGATTTTGGTTGTGGATGCCGTTCCCCCCATGTGAGGTGCGTTGTTTGTGTACTCACCCGGGTCTCAGAGTCCCTCTAATCCTTCGACTGCCTCCACCGGCAGTATGGCCATCACCCTCTCCTCCCAGGGCTGGTAGTGTACGGGTCTGCGGGAGGGCCCTCCTCCTGTGGCGTTGGCCTGGTCGTGTTCCTCCTGCCTCTTGGCTCGGACCCTCCTCCGCAGATCGTACCACCTGTTCTGGCATTCCTGCCTGGTCCTTCTGGTGTCCGCAACAGCATTCACGGCATCGACGATGGTCTGCCACATGGCTGTTTTTGCTGCCATGCTGGTGTTTCTGACCAATGTTCCAAAGATCTGTGGCTCGACTCTGAGGATTTCATCAACAAGGACCTCCAACTCTCGGTTACTGAACTTTGGATTCTTGGTAGTGGGCATGGTGAGGGGTGTGGGTGTGGATGGTGGGGGGGGTGTGTGGATGTTGGGGGGGGTGTGGATGGTTGTGGGTGTGTGTGTGTGAATGTGATGAGGGTGTGTTTGTGAAGGTGGTTGTGTGAAGGTGTGCAAGTGTAAGGTGTGGTGAAGCTTGTAGTATGGTTCTGTGGTGTCTGGCAGCAGTGAGTCTGTTGCAAAGGCTCATGGTTTGTGTGTGTGGGCCCTTTTTATTGGTCCATGGGTGGGTGTGGCTGTGTTTGAAGTTTGGGTGGGTGTGTTATAAGTAGTGGTGGTGTTTTGGGCCTCTGTTTGTCTTTGGCAGTTGCAGGTCAGTGAAGGTGTTTTTGTAGTGTTTGTTGGCCATGTTTAGTGGCTTTGTGCCATTCGTATAGTGTATTATTGTGTTGTTTTGTTTTGGCCTGGTTGTGTCCGTGCGTTTTGAGCGTGTGTACGGTGTGTACATGGGCCATTTGGTTGCACGGTGCTGTCCTTGTGTGTGTGTTGGTACGAATCGTACATGCGGTTGTGATGTTGGGGCCTGGGGTGCGCTCCGTACTTAGGAGGTTGTGTTGGGGGTAGGACCGGAACGTACTGGGGTGTACATACATGGGTGGGGGTTCGACACGTACACGGGTGTACATCCAGGGGGGGTGTACATTGAACGGGGGTAGGACTCGGACGTACTGCGGTGTGGGTACACGGTGGTGCGACACGTACAGGGGTGGGGGTACGACTCGAACGTACTGGGGTGTAGGTACACGGTGGTACGACACATACAGGGGTGGGGGTACAACTCGACCGTACTGGGGTGTTGTGGTAAATAATTTAATTACCGGGACTTAATTTGATACAGAAACATAATAAAATAGCTCAGTAAATAAGAGGCAGAATCCGTGGTATTAGAGGTTCGGAATGGGCTTTATTCCAATGGTCGATTATAATCGGTTGCTCCAAGTTCCATCACCACGGAGGTTCAGGAAGTGAAGTACATACATTATTGACAAGAAATGACTTTTATAGAACATACATTACAATGAAGCGAATGCGGTAGGCGTAACAATTGATAAGGAAAATGACGATTCGCATGCATAACCGAAAATGGGCGTAATAAGGAGTAAAAAGGAACATAATTGGTTATGATGTCATATATAGGTGGATCTATAAGATTATACTTGGCATAGATGCGCGCGCAGCAGCATGACGTGTGATTGACGTGCAACTAGGGGGTGAAGGGGACTTGACATTTAGCTCTACATGTGGAGACAAGAAGTCTGGGGGGTCAAGTCAACCTAATCCCAATTCATATCCAACATCCTATGTTTAAAGAACTATGTTATCCACAAAGGGAGGTCTCTTCGAGTAGAATCTTATTCTATACTGACTATACTGACCATTAGTGCGTGTACAAGCGTCTAAGTGTCTACACTAGATGCGAGGGCGGAAATCTTCCATAGCAATAGGGCTATGAATTACTTTCATAAAGACAGAGAAGCCGAGCCTTTGCTCGGTAGCTGGAAGAATGTTTACTTAAACTACTAGACAGGAATGCATCGGGCAGGGAACGGAGCAGATAATTTCGAAGGTGAAATACAGTTTTTTGGCAGACAGGCAAACCGGCCGAGGCAGGCACCGTTAGCCGCACAGGGAGTAGGACAAAGTTCATGGATACAGATGAGAGCTCAAACTGAAGCTGTCAGAGGCAGAGAGCAGAGAAAAGCTTGATGGCAGAATCGGGCCTACTCGCCTGAACTGCAAAATGGAGTAACTGAGCCATATAAAGCCGGTGGCCTTTCATACTTAGGAATGGAATATCCAGCCTATTCATGGCGGATCTGACAGAGGACAGGTTGACGGTGGACGCACATGTATTTGCGTCTTCATAACTGGAACTGGAGGGAACATACATGTACTTGTGATTCATACATGGAACCGTTGGGGTCCAAGTTAGGGGACATAACTGATCAGAAAAATCCATATTTCCACATTCCCTCCTTGTCCCCTACTTGCCCGTTAAGAGATATCAATCTTCATCAATCCATTGATCTGTTCATACAACATCATTTGTTCTTCTTTCTTCTTCCGTGACGAATGAAATCTTGGTGGTGGAATACACGATGTGGCACACAGACCACAGATCGCTGGTCCACATTGTAGACATAGACAGCAACTGAATAGTATGAGAAGGCCAATACCTAGGAAAGATAGGACCTTCTATCCAAAGGTAGATAATACACTCCAAAACCAACCGGACCAAGTCCAAGTGCCTGGGTTCTGGTGTATCTGGCTTACAATCTTATGAAGGCGAGTTATGGCTTTATATACAGATGGCGAATTTTCTGGTATGAAAATGCAACAGCTTGATCCGATGACCCTACAAGCTCCGCCCCTATCAGCCAGGATGACGTCAAGGACAAGACGATTTTGAAGCACAACAATCCGCATAGCAGACTGCTCTTCTGTTAAATTGCCTAAAGCGGAAATAGTTTCATTCACTACTGCTTCAAGGGTTCTAGTTAATCTACGTATCAGCTTACTATTAGTAACAGTACCTATATAGGGAAAGAGACCTTTATTGAAATCTGTGTATTTTTCCCACGCTGTTTCAGTGTAATCAACTATTGGGAGATCTCTCCTTACTCTATTATTTACTAAATGAGTGTTTCTGTGATAATCAGGAGGAGCTAGAAAAACAGGTGGCAAAAGGAATCCAATGTAGCAAGTACCATCCCAATCTAGAGGCAAACGTACATATGCCGTCTGACCACATATGAAATAGGAATGGCGGAAAGCTCTAAATGTGGACTTGCCTTGATCACTGAATTCTACTACAGTCGTGCATTTACTATGGCCCATATGTATGGAACCATTTTTCCTTACACATAGTTCACCCTTTACTGGAAAAATTGACATAGCGGGCAAAATTGGAGTAGCTTCGGATTCGACATTTAGGATCATAAGATTAAGCGTAAAATTACCTAATCCATACACTTCATTTTCTAGATCAGTTCCTGTTCTCTGGGGAAGTCCCTCCTTGTTAGGGTAGCAGACCTTAAGCAAAACTAGGTTCAAATTTCCCCATACCCAGTTATCTTGATAAACTGCAGAATTCGAATCTAGAGAATTAATTAAACTAAACCATGCTCCACAGGAGCCGTTGTGTGTGAACGGGTATGGAAAGAGAGGTAGAATTCCTTTATAATTCTGATAGGGAGGGAGTCGGCCACATATCCAACAATTTGTAGCATTGCTAACCTGATGGGAATGGTGTAACATACTGATAAACGTGTTATTGCGCAGCGCAAATCTATAAGACAACTCAAGCGGAGGTAATTCACTAAAAGAATGTTCAGCAGTAACATTGTAAACATTTCTGGCAATAGGGTAATATATGTGCAACAATATACTTGCAGTAATTATTAAAAGACTTAAGAAAAACAAGATTAATAATGTCACTATGCAATGACTACGCAGTGATTTACAGTACGCCTGTCGTTTCAACATTTTTCGCGATTTTCCATGATTCAGGTCTAAGGGATACATGTCGGAGACAGATTCAACCGCTTCACCTTGGAGAGGACTTAAACAATCAAATCGTCCGACGGTCTAGGCCTGAGTTTTATTTTATAAAGTTCCTGACTGTTGGCCTCAGCCAAAGGTAGTTTTGAGTCAATGGGTGAAGACACACGAGGTGGGCTATTCACATCTGAAGGAAGTCCATGAAATTTCTTGATATGACTTGAATGCACCCATCCTTTTCTGCCTTCAATCTTCACGGCTGTCCTTGTGGTGAGCAGGACCAATTTGGGTGATCTCCACCTGGGCTCCAGCTGAGTCTTTCGGTCAAAATTCCTCACAAGAACGAGGTCTCCCGGAACTACGTCATGGGGTTTCACCTCAGTGTTGTTGGGAAAGGCTGCAGCTACCTGTGAACGACAAGATTGTAGTGCAGACATCAAGGAAGCCAAGTAATCTGTCAGCATATTACAGTCAATATCAGTTATTTTGCGTGGTATAGGCGTCCCCCACATATTTGGTGGTCTGCCGAAGATCACCTCATACGGGGATAGCCCTGTTCGAGAGTGTGCTACCATTCTCATGTAAAAGAGTGCAACTGGTAACGCTACTACCCAGTCGACACCTTTCTGTCTGCATATTTTGGACAATCTGATTTTCAGTATCTGATTATGTCTTTCTACGAGACCTGCTGCCTCGGGGTGTCGGACACAGTGGAATTTCCACTGATATCCTAACAGAAGTGAAACATGTTTCATTAATTCGGATGAGAACGGCTGGCCGTTATCTGAGTGGACAACACGTGGTAAACCGTATCGTGGGAAGAATTCTCGAACCAACTGTTTGGCAGTAGTCGGGGCAGTGTAATCTGAAACCGGGTATGCCTCCGTCCAACGGGAGAGAGCACAGACAACTACGAGAACATATTTGAATCCTCGACATCGTTCCATCTGGATATAATCCATCTGGAGTACTTCAAAAGGGTGATCAGGAGGATGAAATCCACCCTGTTCTACGGGAACGCTTTTTCCTGGGTTGAACTGGCAACAGATCATACAGGTACGAACTTTTTGTTTGGCTGCTGCTCGCAAATGTTTATTGAACCAAATGTGTTGAATGCTGTCTAGCATAGCTTTTTCTCCTAGATGTGCTGGACTATGTATAGTGTTAATTATAACTTGGACCATTGAATCAGGAAGGAACCACACAGACTTTTCCTTCATCATCCATCCTTGGTCCGTTTGGATCCCTCCTAATTCAGTCCATTTCTTTATTTCGTCTGGTGTAGCATGTGTCTGTATGTCAATTACGTCAAGAGTAGGATCTTTAACTGTCATACAATGTGTCGGCATCGGGACTATTGTCTTTGTCATGTCGGAGGTTTGAGTTTGAGCAGTCTGTTTAGCTGTTCTGTCGGCTAGATCATTGCCTTGAGAAATGATATCAGTAACTTTCGTATGAGCCTTACATTTCATAATTGATATTGCAGTGGGTAGATGTATTGCATCTAATAAGGCATGAATGAGGGGTCCGTGCTGAATGTGGGCACCGTGGGAAGTTAAATAACCTCTCTCTCGCCACAGCACGCCGAAGTCATGTACAACTCCGAATGCATAACGTGAATCAGTGTATATGTTGACTTTTTTATTTGTGGCTTGAATACAGGCTTGTGTCAGAGCGATAAGCTCTGCGGCTTGAGCTGACAAGGTATTTATGCGATCAGTTTCAATTATTTCAGTGTCTGTTGTGACTGCGTAAGCAGCCACTAACTCTCCTGTACTTGTTCTCATACATGAACCATCTACATACAATGTCAGGTCTGGGTCTGACAATGGAACATCGGTTAAGTCTTGTCTAGGTTTCGTCGTTATTGTAATAACTTCAATACAGTCATGGGCTAGTGGGTCTGTTCCGATTACAGGTAAAAGTGTGGCAGGATTCAATGTGTTACAACGTCTGATTTCTATAAGTGGCTGAAACAATGTTAGTTCATACCCAGTGAGTCGCGCAATAGTCAAGTGTTGTGTTTGTGTTCTATTTACAAGAACCTTTACTGCATGTGGTACTTGAACTGTCAATGGATGTCAAAAGCTTGTGTATGTTCCTGAGTCCAAGGGAGAACAGTCGATGTGGCTGCCTCCTGTGTTGTCAACTGAATGAGTGGTTTTGCTAGAAATGCATACTGAGGGATCCACTGCCTACAATATGAAGTGAGGCCTATGAAAGCCCGTACCTCCTTTTGTGTCTTGGGTATTGGCATGTTAGCTATTAACTGAATGCGGTCGGGTGTAAGCTGCCTTCCCTCCTTGGACAGCGAGTGTCCAAGATAAACAACTCGCTGGACACAGAATTGCAGCTTAGAAGGGGACACCTTGTGCCCCTTTTCGGCTAGAAATTGTAAAACTGTCAGTGATGCTTTCTCACATTCGGGTTCGCTTCTCGCGGTGATCAGCAGATCATCGACATATTGAAGCAGAGCAGTGTTAACTGGCATGTGGATACTGTCGAGTTCTCGTTTCAGTGCTTGGCTATAGATGCTGGGGCTTTCTGTAAATCCTTGAGGTGCGCGTGAGAATTTAAAACTCCGTCCATTTAAACTAAATCCGAACAAATATTGGCTTTCCGGATCTATTGGGACGCTGAAAAAGGCATTCTTGAGATCAATTACAGTAAAGAATGTTGCTTCGGAATCAATAGCTGTCAGTAATGACGAGATATCTGGGACCACAGGAAATTGTGGCACAATGCATTTGTTTAATTCGCGCAGATCAATAACCAATCGATATACTGGCGGGGCCTTTGGATCTGTTCGTTTAAGAATCGGAATTATCGGTGAATTACATACATTGGAGTCTGTTTCCACAACTACTCCTTGGGCAATGAGCTCGTCAATGATTTGCAGTAAAGCCACTACAGCATCTGGTGGTAACTTGTATTGTCGCAATCGTGGTAGTACCACTCCTGCCTTTAGTGTGACTCGATATGGTGTAATATTCATGCAACCAACATCAGTAGGGCCTTGTGCCCATAGATGTGCAGGTAAAGTCTGCAGTCGGGGATCCATGTCTCTAGACACATAGTGACCTTTAAAATCACGTAAAAACAATCTTACTCCTTCCGGAGAACAACATATTATAGCTCCTAGAGCTTTCAGTGTTTTTATTCCTAACAAGTTTTCTGGACATGATTTAGTAAGCAATAAATCTGTAGTTCGGGTCAAAGGTCCTATCGTAAGTGGAAGAGGCTGTGACACTTCATTAACAATAGGTTTTCCTGAAAAACCAAGGGAAATATTCTGTGAGCCTGAGAGGGGTGCCCCTGGAACTTCACTACGTTTTATGGTTGTTCGACTTGCCCCTGTATCGAGTAAAAATTTTCTGTCTTGGCCTAATAATTCACTATGTACATAAGGTCCTTCTTGATCTACAGGGATCTCGATAAGGGGTAAGTCAACTTCCCTCTCTAGGCTGGTTCATGCGTATCGTTGGTAATCAGGATAGTCGTACTGTGCGGTCTGGTACAGTTGTCGTGTCGTGGTTTGTGTGGCAGCAACGGGCAGCGCTGGTGCAGCTGGCACAAACTGTATAGACTGTGGTGGAGCTGGCATGGACTGTGCATGCTGCGGGGCTCCTTGTTCATTCTGATCCTGTCTAGGTGGCCGTGGTCTTTCTTTTGTATTACCTATGGCGATATTATGTTTCAAAACTGGACAATCGTGTACGTAATGACCTGGCTTTTTACAATAGTTGCATGTCCCCTTTACAGGTCCTGTTGAATCACTGGAATGTGTCGTACCCTTTTTATGTCCTTCAGCTGGAACAGTCTGGGAAACTAGCATTTTCATTTTCGTGTCTTTCATGCGTCTGTGTTCATGTTCTTGTTCCTCTCTAATTCTATTGTGATGGTACTGTAACATTTGTAACATTTGTGATGGAGTGTTACCTTGCCAGGTACTCTCGAATTTTAATACTCTATTCTTTACTTGGGGCAGGGCATTTTCTACTAATTTTGTTACAAACAGATGCGGGTATGATTCGCTATTTGCTTTTATGCCACTATTTATACCAAAACATTTTTCAAATCGGGCATAGTAATCACTAGTGTCTTCATCTTGCTTCTGCTTACAGGCTGAAATTGTACCCCAATCTTCCTTTTTCGTAGTTAATAAACGTGGCAGTACCTGTACTAATAAACCTGGTAGCGCTTTAGTTTTATCCCCAAGTCCTGCTCCTGCAGTTCGGGCCTTTTCTTCCGCTTCTAATACTGACCATTCTATCTTTTGGTCTCCTACCTCCCACTCTTTTTCCCTGAGTTTCTCATAAATGCCAGCAGGCATCAATACCTTTAATATTGTCATAATGTCGGGATAGGTATATTCTCCCATGAGTAACATGTCTTTAATTTCTCGGTGAAAACCCGCTGGATCTTTGTCATGACTGGGTACCACTTTCTTCATTTCTAACAATTCTATTTTCGATATGGGCGTATATACAAATACGCGTTTAAACTCATTGTCCTCGCCTTTTATTGGGTGCACTTCTCGTAAGGGATTCTGTCTATCCATGTAATACGTGGTTCTTTCCTTGATGGGCAATGAGACATGTTCTGAACATACAAAAAGAATATACTGCTTTCTTGATTCTAGAATTTCTTTAATTAATTTAGTACCTGAACCTCTCCATCTATTCATGAGCAATTCAGTCAATATGTCAGGTAAGGGACCAGGGTCCGAATGCTGACTCTGATATAGTATAAGGAGTTGTTGAATCATATAAATCCCAGCTAAACGCTGTTCATCTGGGGTGAGATTCAAAAATTTGCGTGCTACTGTATCATCACTATATTTTCCGGGACTGTCCACCCAATGGACAGCTGACCTAGCTAAATCTTGTTCATCCATAGAATCGAGAAAATGATAACCCCTTCGTTCTCGGAGTAATTTGTCGGCGGCTTGGAACGAATGCTCGTTAGACCTTATATTAATTATAGGTATTTGGAAATTCCTGTTATTATCTGGACATATCGGACGTATCGGGTCAATAAGACATCTATTACTATTACAAGATCTTCCTCTACCTACATAGGCTATGGTGTCTGACTGTCCTGTGGGCAGTCCTGATCCTTCCTCCTCGCTTTGTTCGAACTGGTCTACCGCTAATCTTTCTTCGTGTAGGCGTTCTATTTCTTTACGGATCTTTCGGCACATGGCTATTATACAATTTTGCTTATCATGTCTACCTTCTGATATATTCTGGCTCCATCTGGTAAGAATTTGCATTGCTTCCGGGTCTACCCCCGGTCGGTCTTGATTTCTGATCACACAATTTATGAGGAAACGTAACAGTTCCCCCTGTATCTCCACTTTCTGGTATTCCATAGCTCTGTTAATACTTTCAGAATCTCGCCCTGTTTGAACAAAATGATATATATTATCTAGATGCGCAGTCATTCCTGGTAACTTCCCTAAATACACTGCGGCTCGCCTGATACGCAATGATGCCATGATCATTTCGTCCTCTTTGCCGGGCACAGGGTCATATCTACAATCTACAAGAAGTTCCTTAAGCGTACGGGCATTTATGAGTTTGGGGGTACGTGAATGTGCTGACTCTTGAAAGGTAAGTTTATTTATTCTGGGTGGCGTAGAAAAAATGTTGCTAGTACCTCCCGTAGCCCCATCTGGGGTGTCGGGTGTGAAAGGATTCGTTGAACGCGACACAGCAACTATAGGTGTGGACACAGCTATAGAAGTAGCTGTAGGAACAGATGTGCTTGCCGGAATTTGTTGCTGTAGAGATACCGGTACTGGGTCTTGGCGTTGAACCTCCCTGGCAGGCGGTCTATGTGGGGCGGAATTAGCATACTCGGGAGCTGCGTCATCTAAATATGAGGAAAGAAAAACATCTTCTGCGGTTCTAGGATGCCCCTTAGGATGTACCTTTATTGGGAATAATGGGGGTGGCAAGTCTTTCGGTATCTCTGGAGTAGCCTTAGGTAATCCTTCGGCCAGAAGGGGATACATACCATTCATAAGGGCATTTCTTTGTCTGTCTACTTGTTCTGATTTCACTCGGATACCTTCTTCAATTAATAAATTTTCTCGAACTTTATTTGAACTCTCTTTATTCTTTTCTTCCTGTCGGAGTGCTTTTTCTGTACGTCTATGAGATTCTTTACGCCATAACTCAACGGCGTCTTTCTGTGACTGTCTGACTTTCCTTTTCCATAACTCTTCCTCTACTTTCATGATGCACTCTGCATCCCAGGTTCCCGCTGTGGGCCACCTCTGGCTTTCTGGTAATTCCTTGGTGTAGTCTACCCATAAATCAAGAAATAATATAGCGTCTAAGCCATGTTTATGATACATGAAGTACCCTGGAGTGTCCCTAGGAGGAATAGGAACGGCTTCTTCGAGTACCCCTTTTCTTGTTGTGATCTGTCTTAGTTTCGAAAAGAGCGGCATATTGAGAACTGATCTGATACTTGATTTTGAACAAACTTAATACAGTAAACACGATAATGAACAGTCATTCACACCACAATATGCAGAACGTACTTAAAACATTTAACATTTAACATTTACCTGAACAGTCAATAATGATGACGGTCTAAAGAAAACTTAATCACTAAAACATAATACTCGACTTTAACTGATTTATTCTGAATTTATATACTTGATATACTAGATATACTGCTAAACAGTACAGATACACTGCTGAAACAGTGCAGACCGGATTTGTGTACCCAAACCCGTCTTGACCGGCACAACCTATGTGCACGTCAGAATGCCTCCCCAGTAATGGTACTCACCGGGTAGCTTCGGAAACGGAAGGCCTCGGAAACTGAACTGAACTTGAACCGGACTGGACTCGACTCGACTCGTCGGAAACTGGACTCGACTTCGGACTTCGGGAACTGGTGGGCCTCTGTATACCTCGGATCTTGCTCTCTCAGCTAGGCTCTGGTCGGGATACTTCGCACTTCTCACCGCCTCGTCTGGGTGTTGATCGCAGCCTCAGTCGCCCCCGCTTGACCGGAGGGAGATACAGGAAATCCTGCTGGTACGCGTTATTGTCCGTCCAGCTGTGGCAGGAGACCGGGCCTGCAACTCACCGCCGGCGCGTGAGATGAGAAAGTGTCCCTGTTCGGGCGCCATTCATGTGGTAAATAATTTAATTACCGGGACTTAATTTGATACAGAAACATAATAAAATAGCTCAGTAAATAAGAGGCAGAATCCGTGGTATTAGAGGTTCGGAATGGGCTTTATTCCAATGGTCGATTATAATCGGTTGCTCCAAGTTCCATCACCACGGAGGTTCAGGAAGTGAAGTACATACATTATTGACAAGAAATGACTTTTATAGAACATACATTACAATGAAGCGAATGCGGTAGGCGTAACAATTGATAAGGAAAATGACGATTCGCATGCATAACCGAAAATGGGCGTAATAAGGAGTAAAAAGGAACATAATTGGTTATGATGTCATATATAGGTGGATCTATAAGATTATACTTGGCATAGATGCGCGCGCAGCAGCATGACGTGTGATTGACGTGCAACTAGGGGGTGAAGGGGACTTGACATTTAGCTCTACATGTGGAGACAAGAAGTCTGGGGGGTCAAGTCAACCTAATCCCAAATCATATCTAACATCCTATGTTTAAAGAACTATGTTATCCACAAAGGGAGGTCTCTTCGAGTAGAATCTTATTCTATACTGACTATACTGACCATTAGTGCGTGTACAAGCGTCTAAGTGTCTACACTAGATGCGAGGGCGGAAATCTTCCATAGCAATAGGGCTATGAATTACTTTCATAAAGACAGAGAAGCCGAGCCTTTGCTCGGTAGCTGGAAGAATGTTTACTTAAACTACTAGACAGGAATGCATCGGGCAGGGAACGGAGCAGATAATTTCGAAGGTGAAATACAGTTTTTTGGCAGACAGGCAAACCGGCCGAGGCAGGCACCGTTAGCCGCACAGGGAGTAGGACAAAGTTCATGGATACAGATGCGAGCTCAAACTGAAGCTGTCAGAGGCAGAGAGCAGAGAAAAGCTTGATGGCAGAATCGGGCCTACTCGCCTGAACTGCAAAATGGAGTAACTGAGCCATATAAAGCCGGTGGCCTTTCATACTTAGGAATGGAATATCCAGCCTATTCATGGCGGATCTGACAGAGGACAGGTTGACGGTGGACGCACATGTATTTGCGTCTTCATAACTGGAACTGGAGGGAACATACATGTACTTGTGATTCATACATGGAACCGTTGGGGTCCAAGTTAGGGGACATAACTGATCAGAAAAATCCATATTTCCACAGTGTGGGTACACGGTGGTACGACACGTACAGGGGTGGAGGTAGGACTCGAACGTACTGGGGTGTAGGTACACGGTGGTACGACATGTACAGGGGTGGGGGTACGACTCGAACGTACTGGGGTGTGGGTACACAGTGGTACGACACGTACAGGGGGGGGTTCGACTCGAACGTACTGGGGTGTGGGTACACGGTGGTACGACACGTACAGGGGTGGGGGTACGACTCGAACGTACTGGGGTGTAGGTACACGGTGGTACGACACGTACAGGGGTGGGGGTACGACTCAAACGTACTGGGGTGTGGGTACACGGTGGTACGACACGTACAGGGGTGGGGGTTCGACTCGAACGTACTGGGGTGTAGGTACACGGTGGTACGACACGTACAGGGGTGGGGGTAGGACTCGAACGTACTGGGGTGTGGGTACATGGTGGTACGACACGTACAGGGGTGGGGGTTCGACTCGAACGTACTGGGGTGTGGGTACATGGTGGTACAACACGTACAGGGGTGGGGGTAGGACTCAAACGTACTGGGGTGTGGGTACACGGTGGTACGACACGTACAGGGGTGGGGGTACGACTCGAACGTACTGGGGTGTACATACACGGGTGGGGGTTCGACACATACACGGGTGTACATCCAGGGGGGGTGTACATTGAACGGGGGTAGGACTCGGACGTACTGGGGTGTGGATACACGGTGGTACGACACGTACAGGGGTGGGGGTAGGACTCGAACGTACTGGGGTGTGGGTACACGGTGGTACGACACGTACAGGGGTGGGGGTACGACTCGAACATACTGGGGTGTGGGTACACGGTGGTACGACACGTACAGGGGTGGGGGTAGGACTCGAACGTACTGGGGTGTAGGTACACGGTGGTACGACACGTACAGGGGTGGGGGTACGACTCGAACGTACTGGGGTGTGGGTACACGGTGGTACGACACGACACGTACAGGGGTGGGGGTTCGACTCGAACGTACTGGGGTGTGGGTACACGGTGGTACGACACGTACAGGGGTGGGGGTACGACTCGAACGTACTGGGGTGTACATACACGGGTGGGGGTTCGACAAATACACGGGTGTACATCCAGGGGGGGGTGTACATTGAACGGGGGTAGGACTCGGACGTACTGGGGTGTGGGTACACGGTGGTACGACACGTACAGGGGTGGAGGTAGGACTCGAACGTACTGGGGTGTAGGTACACGGTGGTACGACACGTACAGGGGTGGGGGTACGACTCGAACGTACTGGGGTGTGGGTACACGGTGGTACGACACGTACAGGGGTGGGAGTTCGACTCGAACGTACTGGGGTGTGGGTACACGGTGGTACGACACGTACAGGGGTGGGGGTACGACTCGAACGTACTGGGGTGTAGGTACACGGTGGTACGACACGTACAGGGGTGGGGGTACGACTCGAACGTACTGGGGTGTGGGTACACGGTGGTACGACACGTACAGGGGTGGGGGTTCGACTCGAACGTACTGGGGTGTAGGTACACAGTGGTACGACACGTACAGGGGTGGGGGTAGGACTCGAACGTACTGGGGTGTGGGTACACGGTGGTACGACACGTACAGGGGTGGGGGTTCGACTCGAACTTACTGGGGTGTGGGTACACGGTGGTACGACACGTACAGGGGTGGGGGTAGGACTCGAACGTACTGGGGTGTGGGTACACGGTGGTATGACACGTACAGGGGTGGGGGTACGACTCGAACGTACTGGAGTGTACATACACGGGTGGGGGTTCGACACGTACACGGGTGTACATCCAGGGGGGGTGTACATTGAATGGGGTTAGGACTCGGACGTACTGGGGTGTGTGTACACGGCGGTACGACACGTACAGGGGTGGGGGTACGACTCAAACGTACTGGGGTGTGGGTACACGGTGGTACGACACGTACAGGGGTGGGGGTAGGACTCGAACGTACTGGGGTGTAGGTACACGGTGGTACAACACGTACAGTGGTGGGGGTACGACTCGAACGTACTGGGGTGTGGGTACACGGTGGTACGACACGTACAGGGGTGGGGGTTCGACTCGAACGTACTGGGGTGTGGGTACACGGTGGTACGACACGTACAGGGGTGGGGGTACGACTTGAACGTACTGGGGTGTACATACACAGGTGGGGGTTTGACACATACATGGGTGTACATCCAGGGGGGGGTGTACATTGAACGGGGGTAGGACTCGGACGTACTGGGGTGTGGGTACACGGTGGTGCGACACGTACAGGGGTGGGGGTAGGACTCAAACGTACTGGGGTGTGGGTACACGGTTGTACGACACGTACAGGGGTGGGGGTACGACTCGAACGTACTGGGGTGTGGGTACACGGTGGTACGACACGTACAGGGGTGGGGGTAGGACTCGAACGTACTGGGGTGTAGGTACACGGTGGTACGACACATACAGGGGTGGGGGTTCGACTCGAACGTACTGGGGTGTGGGTACACGGTGGTACGACACGTACAGGGGTGGGGGTACGACTCGAACGTACTGGGGTGTACATACATGGGTGGGGGTTCGACACATACACGGGTGTACATCCAGGGGGGGGTGTACATTGAACGGGGGTAGGACTCAGACGTACTGGGGTGTGGGTACACGGTGGTACGACACGTACAGGGGTGGGGGTAGGACTCGAACGTACTGGGGTGTGGGTACACGGTGGTACGACACGTACAGGGGTGGGGGTACGACTCAAACGTACTGGGGTGTGGGTACACGGTGGTACGACACGTACAGGGGTGGGGGTAGGACTCGAACGTACTGGGGTGTAGGTACACGGTAGTAAGACACGTACAGGGGTGGGGGTACGACTCGAACGTACTGGGGTGTGGGTACACAGTGGTACGACACGTACAGGGGTGGGGGTTCGACTCGAACGTACTGGGGTGTGGGTACACGGTGGTACGACACGTACAGGGGTGGGGGTACGACTCGAACGTACTGGGGTGTACATACATGGGTGGGGGTTCGACACGTACACGGGTGTACATCCAGGGGGGGCTGTACATTGAACAGGGGTACGACTCGAACGTATGGGTGCTGGGGGGAGTGTTTGGCGCGTATGCGGGCACATATCTCCATGGTTGCAATGGGAGTTCGGTTCGGACGGTGTTTTTACCATACGGTTGTGAGTTCGGACGCACGGGTGGGATCGTGATTCCTCGGTCGGACTTCACCTTTCACATTTGTACGGTAAATCGTCCGAGGACGTGTCGGACACATTTTCCGACCCGAGGACGTGTGGGAAATCATTCCCGATGCGGTTCGTATGGACTTTTTACCATGCGAATCGTGATTGCCAGTTCGTACGGCACTTGTACGATTCGTACGGTAAAAAGACCGGATACGAGTCGTACGGGGAAATTTTTTACCGGATCGTGATCGGCACCTAAGTATGTGTAAGTTTCTGTAGAAGTAAGTGTGGTGGTGTGTATAACTGTATGTGCAAGTAAATAGATGTTTGATTCTTTATTAGCATGAGTGACTGTGTGGGTGAGTAACTCTATGGATGAGTGGCGTTGTGTAACAGGATGTGTAGGTGTAGGAGTACATATGATGAGTCAGTACATGTATGAGTGACTGTATAGGACTGTTGGTGAATGAGTGGATGTGTATGTGGATCTTAGAATTACTGAATAGGTTGTTGTAACTGATATTGGTATGTCCATTGTTTTGAAAATTTTAGTTTCTATTTTTGAATGTGTGTATCAAAGGTTATATTAGGGGGAGAGTAGGTCTGCCACTCTATCACAAGGATGATGTCATCAGTGATGTCATTAGAGATGTCATGAGTGATGTCACTGACCATGTCATGAGTGATGTAATATGTGAC
Organism: Triturus cristatus; assembly: GCF_964204655.1. Taxonomy (NCBI): domain Eukaryota; kingdom Metazoa; phylum Chordata; class Amphibia; order Caudata; family Salamandridae; genus Triturus; species Triturus cristatus. The sequence goes on along the minus strand of NC_140588.1, from coordinate 849,098,184 downwards.
GTCATCAGCAGTGCATTGCGGGCGCGCGAGTTATAGTTAGCTGAACTAACTATAACGGGGGAATTTCAATGGTTTTGTACGAGTGAAAAGCTCAGCTAACTATAACGCCCCTGAAACCTATGTTTTTTTCAGTGAATTTCTAAGGTTTTATTAAATGCTAATTCCTAACTATAACGTGCCTGAAACCTATGGTTTTTTCAGTGAATTTCAAAGGTTTTTTAAATGCTAATTTCTAACTATGCCTACAGAGATAGGACATGTGAAGAAAGGAGAAAAAACGCACAGAAAGAAAAAAAAGAAATGCAGAAAGAAGCAACAGAGGTCCTCAAAGACGAAGAAAAGTGCAGGAAGAAGGATAACATGCAGAAAGAACAAACAGAAGAGCAGAGAGAAGCCTTGTTGCAATATCATCCTGTACCCTCAACTTTTTCAGACGGATACTAGTGGTAACTGAGTCTGACTAACCAGTCCTAGAGCCAGTGCTGTGTTAAAAGACACTCAAAATACAATGAAAACACCTACATACACTAGGGAACACTATGCGTTGGGGTCCCCCTGTGATCAGCATGACCTCCTCTGTAAGCCCCTAGTATATAATAGGGCAGGGGATTAAAACTACCTCTTAAAAGCGCCACAGGGTGTATTTGCACACATCACCTCAGGCCCTGTCCCCTCACTTCCCCACTGTGTAAACACGCCCTGTGGCCATTTAAAGTTGGGAGATTAAGTCTTTTAAGTTGGGAGATTAAGTCCCCTTGAATCCTGAGGGTCCCTAGGGTCTAACTAGACCACTAGGTACCTCCAGTAAGCGCCACAGAGCTGCGTTGCAGAGAGATGTAAAAAGGGGCACGGCCTAGACCACCTCTCTGCAACGCAGCGCAGTGGCACTTACTGGAAGCACCTGGTGGGCTAGTTGGGCCCCAGGGTCCCTCAGGATTGAAGGGGAATTATTTACCCAACTTAAAATGCGTCACAGGGCTTGTGTGCACACGTTAACTCAGGCCCCGTCCCCTCCTTTCACCACTGTGTAAACGCGCCCTGTGGCCGTTTTAAGTTGGGAGATTAAGTTCATTTGAATCCTGAGGGTCCCTAGGGTCCAACTAGCGCACTAGGTACCTCCAGTAAGCGCCACAGAGCTGCGCTGCAGAGAGGTGTAAAAAGTGGCACGGCCTGGACCACCTCTTTGCAACGCAGCTCAGTGGCGCTTACTGGAAGCACCTGGTGGGCTAGTTAGCCTCCAGGGGCCCTCAGGATTGAAGGGGAATTATTTCCCCAACTTAAAACGCTCCATAGGGCGTGTTTGCACACGTCACCTCAGGCCCCGTCCCCTCCCTTCCCCACTGTGTAAACACGCCCTGTGGCCATTTTTTAAGTTGGGAGATTAAGTCCCCTTGAATCCTGAGGATCCCTAGGGGCAAAATAGCCCACTAGGTACGTCCAGTAAGCGCCATTGCAGAGAGGTGTAAGAAGGGGCACGGCCTGCACCACCTCTCTGCAACGCAGGGCAGTGGCGCTTACTAGAAGCACCTGGTGGGCTAGTTAGCCCCCAGGATCCCTCAGGATTGAAAGGGAATTATTTCCCCAACTTAAAATGCGCCACAAGGCGTGTTTGCACACGTCACCTCAGGCCCTGTCCCCTCCATTCAAAACTGCGTAAACGCGCCCTGTGGCTGTTCTGAGTTGAGAGATTAAGTCCTCTTGAATCCTAAGGGTCCCTAGGGTCAAACTAGCCCACTAGGTACATCCAGTAAGCGCCACAGAGCTGCGTTGCATAGAGGTGTAAAAAGGGGCGTGGCCACAGAACACCTGTCTGCAACGCAGCTCCCTTGCGCATACTGGAGATACCTGTTGGGCTAGTTGGCCCTCAGGGACCCTCAGTATTGAAGGGGAATTAATTCCCCAACTTACAACTGGCCAGGGGGCACGTTTCCAGAGTGCTGCAAGGAGGGGGCGTAGCCTCAGGCATGATGCCGGTCTTTTATTTATTTTATTTTTTTAAGAAGGAGGGCTGTGTGGCCCTCCTTCTTTTTCTAATTTACTGGCACTGGGGACCCCATCCCCCAGGGCCTGCACCCTAATTTTTTTTGTTGAAAAAACTAAATTTGGCCCTCCCAAGGCCTTAATCGGCCCCAGGGACCCCAATCCCCGGGCCAAGGCCTTTTTTAAAATTTTTATATTCTTTAGGAGTGGGCTGCGTTGCCCCCCTCCTCAGGCCACTTATAGCCCCGGGGACCCCATCCCCCTGGGCCGGCCTTTTTTAAAAAAAATTTAAAATATATTTATAGAAACACCTAGGACATGCTGGACAAACCGTACGTCCCTATCACCATGACGATTTGCGTGATAGTCATTAAAAGGCGACAATGCATAGCATAAATCCACATGGAATGTATTTACACCGCTAGTGAAGCTCTGACGTATCTGACGCCCTACTGTGCCTAATCCCGGCGCCCCCGCCGGTGGGTACACTCCAAGTAGCCACCCTTGTCCTTAATTTATACAAACATGGGTAGCTATTGATGGGCACATTTAATATACACGCACACCAAGCCATTCAAAGGGGATTCGACAAAAATTCGACCAAACTATGCAAGAAACCGCCCTCACGGTTAATAAAATACACATCCACCGCCGGATGTGTAATACTTTTTATTTTACTCTCTGGAAAGGAGACGAACCTCACTTGAGAGTCACAGAAAGCTCCTGACTGAGCCCAATGCTGCGTTACACCCACCAGTGCCCGCCGAGTGCCTCACACCTCTGTGTTGTATTCCACCAGCTAGTGCATATGCTATGTCACTCTCCAGCCCATGTGCACTGTAACACCACCCTGTGACTATGTCATGCCACACTTGCCTTCGCACGGGTTATATTGCCCCATCTAACGTGCCTTCCTCGATGCCTATGTTATAACGCACAGCGCTATGCCATACATATTACAATCTGGGATCCATATCTTTGTCACAGTGCATATGCAACGTTACACTCCCCAGCACATATTTTATATTACAACTTTAGGGACTAGTTAGGTTACACAACACTGCCCTGTGCATATTACACTCCAAGGCGCATATCGCATAGTACGCGCTAGTGCCTGTGCTATCTCGCGCTCTCCAATGAATCTGTCATTGCGCACAATGTATTGCATATTATATTTCACACTTTTTGGTGCATAGTTTATACCATATACTATATCTAGTTTTCAATTTCAATCGTGCTCTCAGGACTATGTTCTATATAACACTGCGTCCACCTACCCTTTTCACGGACATTACATTTTGCGATGGGGGTAGAGGGTCAGCGGGTGTTTCTGCCAAGTGAGCCCAGAGTCACAGTCACAAACATCCTCTTCTTCCTGAATAAAAGTGAGATTATGCTGCATACTTGTTCATATTTTAAGTAGTTCGCACAGACACACATTTAAAAAACAATAAAGTTCCTAATACCCACCTTCTCTGAACAGTTAGATTGCTGCCCCATCCACCTCCTCCCTATCCTCTGTTGTTTGAATCCATGGACTAGCCTCCTCCCTCCTGCCATGCATGGTATGATGTGCTGCCACTGCCCTCCATTTAGCATGATGTACCATCAAGGAGATTTGGCTTGTACAGCACTCCCAATAGTAGTAAACTCAGTTGATTGCACTGTAAATGTAACCCAAATCAGTAACAAGATTAGAATGTCAAACAAATTTCATAATTCAAAAGAATTATTTTGCATGATGTTCACAAAGATACGGCAAGAGTATAATGACGATTCAACCAGGTTCCAATATGTTTGATGAGGTTTATTAATCTTCAATGCATGTGATGTACGAGAAAATGGCCAACACGTGTTTCGTCTGTACACGAATAAGTACAAAGACTTTTTCAAGGCTGTATGATGAAGACATGCAAAAAAAGAGAAAATTTCTATAAGCCAAGTTTAAATTAAATACAAATTCTAAAAAAGAGAGCTATACAGTCCAATTTACACAGTCCTTGTACAAACAATAACAATATTTTAAACATAAACCTAAAGACAAGATATATGATATTGCAAGAGGCAGTAGTATATAGAATATGAAGTGGGAAATACCAAGTGTCGTGAAAAAGTAAGAAATAATAAAGAGAGTAAAAAAGAAAGAGATCACCGAAAATCTGTGAATATACAGAAAGAGTAAATCGAAAAGGCTAAAAAGGTACCAGGACCTGAACCAATATGTGTAATGAAAGAATTAAGGTGAAAACGAATGTAGACGGCACAGAACTGTAGAGAATAGAGTGAAGTAAATCAGGAAAGGGATGGTAAAACCAAGCATTTGAATATCAAAAAATGTATAAAATAGAATAAACTAAAATAGAAGAAGAGGAATATCAAAGACCAATGTATCATGCTTATAGCATATTACTAAGTAGAGTGAGAGTTAAAAAGCAATGAGAGCATTTCTATTGTACATACATGAAATAGGAAATAAGGCATGAGGAAGCTTAATCAGGTGTCCACTCAAAATGAAGATAATCAAAAGTGAAACCCCAATGTAGAAAGGCAGAGACCGATTATATCTCACCGAAAAAATAAAGTAAGTAGAAAAACGCTGTAATGCAGAATGTGAGCGAAGACGCCAAGTGAGTATTTAATCACTTGGCGTCTTCGCGCACATTCTGCATTACAGCGTTAACAGGCGCTGTCATCTGTTCTTTGGGCCACTTTTCAGGAGATTCGGTAAGTCTTTACATTCTTGCTATCCCTCGCTGATTGATCCTTTAATGGGACTTTATTTATTACTGTTTGTTCATTACACTTTATATCTGTACTCTATATTTACTTTAGAATCTGCCACATGCACCGTAACTACCCCATGACTGCAGCACACATTTTGAATCCGTCACCCATTGTGGGGGGTGAGTGGTTTTTCTACTTACTTTATTTTTTGTTACCGTGTACCTGCTCACTCCTCGATCGTTATACACGCGTTCTATTTTGCTCCCCATGTCTTTATCTCATTTAGAATCTCGAAAACTCTTCTAGCTCTACACATGGATATTTTGAGCTATTCTTTATATGACATTGGATTTTACATTTATCCTCTTTTGTACATATCAAGAAGCTGATTCCAAGATTTATTGTGGGTGGTGAGTTGGTACTTTTTCTCTTCTTTTTATGCTAATATTGGTGACTTTATACATGCTCACTCCTTTATCGATATTCATTTGTCTAATTATGCACCTTATGCTTTATTATAAAAAATGTTTAGAATTTCACCTAGTCTTACGTATGGATATACTCAGCTACTCTTTACATGATACCGGATTATATTATTAATCCCCTTGGGAACATACCAAGATTATTGTCCATACTTTATCGTCATTTTGGGGGTAAGTCACTATTTATTCCTATGCTTATTAATCTCCTACACAAGCACTATTTTCTTTATCATTTATATCTACGATTACTTTTGACTCGCTTCAGTATATCCCCTTGTGCCATACCTTAGACGTTTTTTTCCTACTCGGCCCTTGAACATTGGACCACACGTTCAGTGTATGGATTATTAGCTCATGTGGTTAGTGTGATCCCTTTGTATCCACACTTTTCTTTGGGTGAGATATAATCGGTCTCTGCCTTTCTACATTGGGGTTTCACTTTTGATTATCTTCATTTTGAGTGGACACCTGATTAAGCATCCTCATGCCTTATTTCCTATTTCATGTATATACAATAGAAATGCTCTCATTGCTTTTTAACTCTCTCTCTACTTAGTAATATGCTATAAGCATTATACATTGGTCTTTGGGATTCCTCTTCTTCTATTTTAGTTTATTCTATTTTATAAAAAAATTTATATTCGTATGCTTGGTTTTACCATCCCTTTCCTGATTTACTTCACTCTATTCTCTACAGTTCTGTGCCGTCTACATTCGTTTTCACCTTAATTCTTTCATTACACATATTGGTTCAGGTCCTAGTACCTTTTTAGCCTTTTTGATTTACTCTTTCTGTATATTCACAGATTTTCGGTGATCTCTTTCTTTTTTACTCTATTATTTCTTACTTTTTCACGACACTTGGTATTTCCCACTTCATATTCTATATACTACGGCCTCTTGCAATATCATATATCTTGTCTTTAGGTTTATGTTTAAAATATTGTTATTGTTTGTACATGGACTGTGTAAATTGGACTGTATAGCTCTCTTTTTTAGAATTTGTATTTAATTTAAACTTGGCTTATAGAAATTTTCTCTTTTTTTGCATGTCTTCATCATACAGCCTTGAAAAAGTCTTTGTACTTATTCGTGTACAGACGAAACACGTGTTGGCCATTTTCTCGTACATCACATGCATTGAAGATTATTAAACCTCATCAAACATATTGGAACCTGGTTGAATCGTCATTATACTCTCGCCGTATCTTTGTGAACATCATGCAAAATAATTCTTTTGAATTATGAAATTTGTTTGACATTCTAATCTTCTTACTGATTCGGGTTACATTTACAGTACAATCAACCGAGTTTACTACTATTGGGAGTGCTGTACAAGCTAAATCTCCTTGATAATTTTTGGCATCTGTGCTTGCACGCTGCTCATTGTACTTCTTGGTAGTAAGTGCTTATGGCTAACAGCACCCACTGACATTTTGAACTCTTACTCTCGCCTTTATCTTACTGTTTGCATGTTCTATTGATGTGCGGTCCGCTCCCAGTTTTGGGTACACTACTACCTAATTTTTCAGTCTAGCATGATGTCTCAGTCCTCTCCTCCTGCCCAATTCTATGGCCCATCATTGACCTCCTGCTTAGCCTCTGTGCTTAGCTTGCTGCCCCTATTTTCCTTCCCCCTGCCCTCCAATGTCTTTGTGCATGCCCCTGCTCCATCCTTTTTGCCCACCATGTTCCATGGACCTGCCACTCCTATCTACTCTGAGTGTTCTGTTGAGCTGCCACTCCCCTCCCACCTGCCTAGCATTGTCAGATGACTGTAACCTGCCACCTCCACCCTGCCTGTCCACATGCCATGCCCCTATCCCCTTCCTCCTGTCCTCCATGGTCCATTTTACTGCCACACCCTTCTGCCCTCCCTGGTCTGTTGTGCTGCAACTGCTCCTCCTGCCTGCCCCGTGCGGTCTGTTGTGAGTCCCCTTCCCCTGAACTCTCTTGTCTGTGCCCAGGTCCTGACCCTCCCTTCTATCCTCCATGGTCCTTTGTGCATGCCCCTGCACCCTCCTTCTTGCCCATCATAGCCAATGTGCTGCCACTAACCCTCCCGCTTGCCATGCATGGTCTTCTGTGCTGCCATGGCCCCTCCCACCTTCCCTGTGTGGTCAGCTAGCTGCCCCTGACCCCCTCCCACCTTCCCTCCATGGTCTGTGTGTATGCCATCATAGTCTCATTGTTGCTCTCCATGGTGTGTCTTGTTTCTAGTGCCCACCCTGCCTGACCTCCATGGTCATCTTGCTGCTCCTGCCCTGCCCCCTTGGCCCCAGCCCTCTGTTTCCATGTGCAGACCCCTATTCCATCCCTCCTGACTTGTCTGTTCCATTGTAATGCCCCTGATCCGTCCCTCCTGCCCTTTATGCAGCTTTCTCTCTTGTCTGTCCATTATGGTCAGCTAGCTACAATTGCCTCTTTCCCCTCTGTTCTCTGTTGTCCATGTGGATGGTCCTGTCCCCTCCCTATTGCTTTCTATGGATTGTTGTGCTGCACTCCCATCCCGCAAGCACTGTGTGGTGTATTGTGCTGCTGCAAACCCTGATGCCTGCCCTGTAGGGTCAGTTTGGTGCACCTCTCCATGTCCCTCCAAGCCCTCTGTTATCCGAGTTCATGTCCCAAACCCAATTCCTCCTGCCTATCATGATCCAATGTACCATACTTGCTGACATTTTGAACTTGGTAAGAGGGAGATTTAGAAAAAAACTGAGGTAATGATTTTCCCCTTTGAGTTACATTGAAAAAGAGGAGATTGTAGACAGGAGACAGATCAAATAAAGCCCATTTGTTCTTAAAAACATTGGACGTTTCCTTGCTGAATCGGGTCTGTTGCCATGTATGGTTGTACTACCACTGCCTATTCCTTCTGCCCACAATGTTCTATTATATTGCCACGGCCTCTCTTGCTAGTCCTGTGTTGTTGGTTTGTTGCCCCTGCCCCCCTTTCCACTGCCCTCCATAGTCTGTTGTGCTGCCACTGCCCTTCCTGCCTGCCCAGTGTGGTCAAATTGTTTCCTCTGCACTCTCCTACCTGCCTTCAATTTTCAGAGTCCGTGCCCCTGGCCTCTGCCTCTCAACAGTATCCCAATGAACAACTAGATTGCTAACATTCTATATTTATTACAAAAGTGTGGAACGCCTGACGTCATCTTGATGTAACCAAAACTGTAATACCTAGAGTATTTCCTTTAGAAATTACATATATGAGAGGGTCATATTTGCATCAAAATTATGGTTAGTGCTCTAAAAAACTAAAATGAGGACATATTTTCTGAGTTTTCAAATAGCGACAAAGAACTTTTAAATTATTTGTAATCTTTATGTTTTTTTATCCAGTTGACCACTTGATTAAATGTTGCACCTAGGGGAGAGGATGTGGTGTTACTTCCAGAGCTGCAGACTTTGCAACTGGGGAACCAGGTTGGAGTTTCTGCTTCAGCTCAACATTCTGTGATTCTGGTCAAATCACTTATTCTCCCTATGTCTACACCCAAAATGAATTTGATCTTGTGTGATGTAACCAATGCTCATATAAAGCACTCCGATACCTGACAAGTCTGCACTATATAAAACTGCAAATACACAAAAAATACGTGTTTTGCACACTTCTGTCATTGGGCTACATGTGGGCTACATCTGGGTGATATTTGTGCTGCATTTGGGCTCTTTTGTCTCTGGTGGCCATCTTGTGAGATTTATTTGTTATGAAGTTTCTTGATTTCCTCATTTACTGCAGTCTCCTCAGTAGGAAATGCTTTCAGTTTTTTACTTTGATTCCATCAAGAAGGTATTCAGATATGTCACACATTTGCCATAAATTCTGAATGTTAGCACTCTAGTTGCTCATTAGATCACTGTAGTAAAGCTACTGCTCACCACGGAAGTCTGCTGCTGGTATTAAAAGTGCATGTTTCAGTCTGCATATCAGGATTTTTTTATGAAATAGAAGAAGATTTGAGAAGTCACTCAAAATGTGCCCTATTTTCTTTTTCTTCAGGACTAATCATAATTTCTATGGCAAAATGAACCCCCTCAATGTGTTACCACTTTATTCCAATCAAGATGGCTTCAGGTGTGCCATATTTTTGTCATAAGTAAGACAGAAAGCACTCTAGTTGTTCTTAAGAACACTCTGGGACATTCTGTCATTGGAATATACTTGGGCTACATCTGGGTGATATTTGGGCTACATTTGGGCTCTTTTGTCTCTGGTGGCCATCTTGGGAGATTTATTTGTTATGAAGTTTCCTAATTTCCTCATTTACTGCAGTCTCCTCAGTGGGAATACTTTCAGTTTTTTATATTGGTTCCATCAAGAAGGCATTCAGATGTGTCACACATTTGCCATACATTCTGAATGTTAGCACTCTAGTTGCTCATTAGATCACTGTAGTAAAACTGCTGCTCACCAGGGAAGTCTGCTGCTGGTATTCAAAGTGCATGTTTCAGTCTGCATGTCAGAATTTGTTTATGAAATAGAAGAGGATTTGAGAAGTCAAAATGTGCCCTTATTTTTCTTTTGCAGAACTAATCATAATTTCTATGGCAAAATTAACCCCCTCATTTTGTTCCTTTGTAAATTAAATGTTTTAAGTGTTACCACTGTATTCCAATCAAGATGGCTTCAGGTGTGCCATATTTTGTCATAAGTAAGACTGTTAGCGCTCTAGTTGTTCGTTAGAACACTCTGGGACATTCTGTCATTGGGCTATACTTGGGCTACATCTCGCTGATATTTGGGCTACATTTGGGCTCTTTTGGCTCTGGTGGCCATCTTGGGAGATTTATTTGTTATGAAGTTTCCTAATTTCCTCATTTACTGCAGTCTCCTCAGTAGGAAATACTTTCAGTTTTTTACTTTGGTTCCATCAAGAAGGCATTCAGATGTGTCACACATTTGCCATAAATTCTGAATGTTAGCACTCTAGTTGCTCATTAGATCACTCTCTAACAGTTGATCTGTTTTTTGTTATGTACATCCAGAATGAAATGTAAGACTAAACCATATCTTTGTTAATATGGTCCAGTGTTATGCTTGCTGAGGAAGTACTCCTGGATGGTGGGGTGCATGGGATTGTGGGTTCGGGCAGGGTTAGGGGAAAAGTAGGAGGTAGTAGATTTACAGATAAAATGGGAAGGTGAATATAAATAATTAAATAAATGTGTGCTGTATGTCCGGTGACACTCCCTGCCACCCTACTGTTCCGTAATTCGGCTCCACTCCCACACAGCATTCCCTCTGCAAGCCACCAGTGGAACTTATCTAATTGTATGTGATTATTTTAACACATTGAACAGATATAACAAACAATTGAAACTTTCTTTTCTTTCTCAGACAATTATTTTGTTTGGATTAAAAATTGAAAATGCCTAGAAGAACTGAAAAAAAAGGAAAGACAAAAAGGCCATCTACTTAAAGAATAGTCAAAAATGCGGATTACAAGTGAATGAGAGTACTACAAAAAGACTTACTTCTGGTAAAAACGCTAGACAATTTTTTTTTAAGCATTACGAACATTTAATGAAAATAACATCACACAAAGGAAAATGAAGAATTTTCCAAGTAAGGAGAAGCAGAGTTTGACTTCAAAATGCAAGAAAAAAAATCATGATAAGGAAAGAGTATTTGTGACCCGTAGACAAAAATAATTTCAAGAAATTAGTCAAAGAATTTTTCAAAATGGAGAAATTCTGAATTTAATAAAAGGATGCCGGAAATTTTAAAAGAAAGTGCTGCATTTGAAACAGAAACAGCATATTGAAAGCATAGTGGATACTGCTTTTAAATTAAAACAAAAAATATTAATTTTGATTTTAAAGAGGATGAAATTGTTGGACAAAACAATGAAGATTCTGAAAGACAAAAGTAAAAAGAAAAGACTTGTGAACAGAAGCAACTTTTGTAAAGTCTTTAGTGAAGAATGGAAACATGTGTCTAGTAGTGAACCTTTTTTTAATGAAGAGAGTTTCTTCCAAGAAAATAGTTTACCATTTGCAGTTGATACTAGAGGTCATTGCTACAAAGTACAGAAGGGTAGTCCTGTTCCTAAAGAGGATATGGTTGGTATTAGTGCAGAACAGTTAATAGCTGAATAAGCAAGGGAAACACACACATGCTTCTGTGTATAAGTGGGGTTGTAGCATTATTTGTAGTATTTAACAGGAACATATTAATATAATGCTAAATTTGTTACGAGAATATACACTGAAAAGTGTTAAACAGAAGATAAGGTTGTTAGAAGGACTAGATCCATGTAATGTAAGAAAATATACTGAGAAACATGGTCATTCTCTGGCTTGTCTTTCACGAAAAGTGTGTAAAAGTGTTTTTCATCACTTGAGGATGTTAGCAGTACACCACTCAGAAATGCGGAAGTTTTTAAGGAAACTGTACTATGTAAAAAGTCCTGCATTATGTTTCAATGAACTCAATACAGCTCTTTTACACGGTTCTTTATCAGATGTACAAAAAAAGTATGATGACATTGAGTTCCGATATTTTGGTTCAGAAGGGCAGTGCATAGAAAGTGAAAGTTTGACAATTACGGATGTTCAAGATGATGGGAAAGTGATTAGGATTGATCAGTTTGAAGAAGAAATTGGAAAGTTTAACATAGTGTGCTCTGAAATTCCAAACTATGTTTGTGTTTGTTGTCGATTTACTAATTATAAAATTAAAATTAGAAATGTTGATTTGTAGTTGAAATCTGAATTGAAGAATAATGATAAATGGAAGGAATTTGCAACGTACTTGTTAGTGGAAGGTCAATTTGAGTTAGGCAGTGATCAATGTATTAGTAAATATTAGGAGTGGGCGGAATTTGAGTAGTCGCGCTATGCAAAGCTCTGCAAAATGGAAAAAAAATCTCAGCGAAGACACAGAAATTTCGCGAACACGTGGAATTGCTTGTTCGCGATGCTTTTTTACTTTTCGCAATCGCTGTTTGCGTGCTCGGGGGAAAATATCTTGCGAACACGCATTTTCAGAACGCGAACAATCAAACATTTTCGCGAAGATGCGAAACGCAGAATTTTCGGCAATTTCACGTTCTCCACGGAACGCAAAATTACTCAAATTCCGCAAATTCCGAGAGCGGAACAGAATTTACCACCCAGGCCTAATAAATATTGATATAACAAATTAGAAGAGAACAAAAAGCCCTCTAGAGCAGTACAAAATAAGTTAGAATTAGTACCTATTCCAGAGGAACTGGCACATTTGAGTACATATGAATCAGTTCAATTACAATCTGTTCATCCATTTCAAACTATAATTCACATGGAACCTAAAACAGGTAAACTCCCACTAACAGACTTACAAAGAGGGCTGAAAGGAAGAGTGGTGTACTTACCTTTGGATTTTATGAAAAATATTGAAATTGTTGGTGGAGAAAAAGAGGAAAATGAAGCAATAGTCATTCTAGTAAATGGAGTACCAACAAAGAGTCGGACAATATGGCAAGAATTTGGGGATGTTAATAAACTTCAAAAGGCTAAGAACAATATTCATTATAAAAGTGTAAATATGGAAGAACATGTAATAAGTTTGGAAGATGAATCTGAAATTTCAAGTGGTCAAATAGAGAAAGTTGACAAGGCAAAGAGTGAAGAGATTTATGAACATTACACAATATGTCCTATACATTCAAAAGAAGCAATAGGAAACAGCATTGAGTTATTTCAAATGAAAAAAGCAAAGGGAACTCCAATGAGTGTATGGGAGAAAAGCTTGGAAGCTCGTTGCTTTCCACAGCTGTTTCCTACTGGAGAAGGTGGACAATATGATGACCGACCTGTACAGATTCCAGCTTCTTAATATCGCTCAACAAGATTATACTCCGAAGATCCTAGATTTCGACAGTGTATTCTATATATATTTCAACTTTTGTTTGATAGTGATCTGTATTCTCTGTCCTATGCAGTGAACCACATACTTAAAACTGGAGTTTATCAATTACTTCTTTCAGCGAAAGAATTTGTGGAGAAAGTTTAACAAACAGATGAAACTTTAGAAGCACAGTTAATTAATTTGATGGCATGTCAACGAGGAACAAATGAGTATGGGTATCATCGTCATGGAGAACTGAAGTGTATGTTACGGAACTTAGGTACACCAACATGATTTGTGAAACTTAGGTGTGCAGTGTATGCATGGGGAGATTTGCTTGAATTTCTACAAGAAGCAAATTCCAATATGAAGAATGTTGAAATGAAGTCAACTGGAGAACTGTGTTCTTTGGATCCTGTAAATGTGTGCAGATATTTTAATCATAGGTTTCAAGCTATGATGTCTTTCATCTGCAATAAAAAGAATCCACCTCTTGGAGAAGTTACCGATTTCTTTTGGAGAAAGGAGTACCAAGCTCCTCATATACATATGTTATTGTGGATCAAGGATGCACCTAAATTTGAAACTGATTCAGATGAAATCGTATTGTCTTTCATTGAACAGAATGTAACATGTGAGATTCCAAGAGAAGGAGGAGATAGAAGCTTGAGACAGCAAGTTTTACGTTTCCAAAGTCACCGTTGTGGAAAGTACTGCCAACGAAAATACAAGTCTAAAGGAAAATGTTATACCAAGTGTCGGTTTGAATTTCCACATCCAGTAATTTATAAAGGAAGAGTAAATTTTTTTTTTCTTCTGTAAGGCACACAATAACTCGCAAATCTCCAAAGAATACCTACAACTTGAAAAGAACAGAACTGTCAAAGTATATTAATGACTATAATCTGGTTATTTTAAAAATGTGGAAGGCATACATTGACATCCAATATGTTGCAGACAACTCAATTGCTTTTGCATGCTACGTAATATTATATATACCAAAATCAGGAAGAAAACGAGATGAAACAATTGTGGGAAGAAATGGCACAAGAGAAGAACCTTAGCAACATATTGTACAGCTTTACTTAGAAAATGCTTTCCCACAGAGAAATTGGATCCTATGAATGTTCAGACCGCTTGTCCTCTTCAAGTTTATATTCAAGGTCACAAGGAATCATTAGGGTAATTTTAGGTCTTGCCTGCTCATGAAATAGAGTGTTGAAATCATTAGAAGAAATTGAACACTTGGCAGCAAATAAACCAGACAGTACAGAAATTCATAACTACTAATATGTTGGATACATACTATCCAAAAAGGAGTTGACATCTGGAACAGCTATGTCTGTATGAAGTACTTCAACATTACAGCTTCAAAAGAAATGTGAAACAGAATTTAAAAGAAGGAAAATATGCAGTAGTTGGATGTTATGGATGTTTAGTAAAACACACAAAAGGTAACCTTATCAACCCCAAGAAACTCAGTTGTGAATCTCCAGATATGCGAGAATATTACTATTTAGCACTTCTCCAACTATTCAAACCATGGCGTAGCGAAAGTGATTTCAGCTGCTACGAAGATTATTTTAATGCATGTAAATATAGCATTGCATGTTCAATTTTCACTACATATTTAAAAATGTTGAATGATGAAGTTGAACAGGAAAAGACTATTACAGCTGAAGTTGCTAATGAAAGTTCCCAAGATAGTCAAAGTTCTGGTCCATGTAGTCAAGATCCACTTGGATAGTTAGTTGGACATTTCACTCATACAAAACCATAGAAATTCCACCGTTATAGTTAGTTCAGCTAACTATATCTCGTGCCCCCGCAATGCACTGCTGATGACGTCACATATTACATCATTCATGACATGGTCAGTGACATCACTGATGACATCACTGATGACATCTCAAATGACATCACTGATTACATCACTGATTACATCACTGATGACATCATCCACGTGAAACTCTGATGCACCTCCTCACACCTGAATATAACCTTTCATACACCCACTCTAAAATACAGACTTCCATTTTCGAAAAAATAGACACATCAATGCGTACTCAGGCTGCTGCAGTCCATCGACTCCCACTGCTCGGAGGTGTCTGTGTGCTCAGGCTGTTGCACACTATCACCTCCCACCATCCCGAGGTGACTGCCCGCTAGTGCGGAAAGAAGCCTCTCTGCTCACCTTCCGCCACCGGCATGTGTGTATGAGGGTGCACCACGTGTTGAAGCAACTTTCTGAGGCGTTGTCAGAATGGCCACACATCATCACAGGTTCTAGACGCGTTCAGCTGTGGTGGTGTTGTGGGGACATCTATTCGTGAATCACAGCCTGTTACATAAAAAGCAAGATATGATTGTGTGTCATGCATCCATCAAAGGAGAGAGAAAGAGAGAGAGAGAAAGAAATAGTGAGAGGAAGAGAGAGAGAAAAAGAAAGAAAGAGTGAGAGGAAGACAGAGAGAAACAGTGAGAGAGAGGAAGAGAGAGAGGAAGAGTGAGGGAGAGGAAGAGAGAGAGAGAGAGAGAAAGAGTGAAAGAGAGGAAGACAGAGAAAGAGAGAACGAGTGAGATATAAGGAAGAGAGAAAGAGAGAAACCGTGTAATAGAGGAAGAGAGAGAGAAACAGGGTGAGAGAGAGGAAGAGAGAGAGAGAAAGAGTGAGAGAGAGGAAGAGAGAAAAAGAAAGAATGAGAGAGAGAGGAAGGGACAGAGAAAAGGAGAGAGATTGTGAGAGAGAGAAATTAAGAGATGGAGAGGGAGAGTGAGTGTTGACACTGTGGAGAAAATCCTCACAGCTCGCCTTTCTGCCACCAGTGTGTCTCCAACCATGTGCCGGGATATAGGGCAGCCCTCAAGCTTAGTCGTCTGAAACATAGTATGGAATCAGTAATGGATGAGTATATACAACTGCACATGCCTAAATCGCTGTCCCAACTTTGTGTATCCAGGCTAGTGTACCCCATCCACTTCCACTGCCCAGAGGTGTCTACTTGCTGCTGAACACCCAGGCTGCTGCACCCTATCCACTCCCGCTGCCCATAGGTGTATGACAGGCGTTGCACACCCAGGCTGCTGCACCCCATGCACTCCCACTGCCTGGAGGAGATTACGTGCCGCTGCTTACCCAAGCTGCTGCACCCCATCGACTCCCATTGCCAGGAGGTGACTGCCTGCCGTTGCGCAAACAAGCTTCTCTGCTCACCTTACACCAGCAGCATGTGTTAAAGAGGGTCCACCACATGCCAAATAAACCTCCTCACCCATTGTGTACAAGCGGCGAACAAGAGCTCACAATTCAGATTGAGTGTTGATTGCAGGATGGCCACGCATCATCACAGGCCTGCAAGACAAAAAGCAAGATAAGATTGTGCATCATGCGTCCATCAAAGGAGAGAGAAAGAGAGATAGAGAGAGAGAGAAAGAAAGAGTGTGAGGGAGACAGAGAGAAAAAGAAAGAAAGTGTGAGAGGAATACAGAGAGAAAGAGAGAAACAGTGAGAGTGAGAGGAAGAGAGAGAGAGAAAAAGAAAGAAAGAGTGAGAGGAAGACAAAGAGAAAGAGTGAGAGAGACGAAGAGAGAGAGAAACAGTGAGAGATAGGAAGAGAGAGAAAGAGTGAAAGAAACAGTAAGAGAGAGAGAAAGGGAGAAACAGTGTGAGAAGAAGAGAGAGAGGAAGAGTGTGAAGGAGAGAAAGGAAAAGATGAAGAGGGACAGTGAGTGCCCATAATGTTGACAAAACCCTCACAGCTCACCTTTACGTCACCTCTGTGTCTCCCACCACCTGCCGGGACCTAGTGGAGCCCTCAAGCTCATGCCTAAATCGCTGTGCCACCATTGTGTATCCACTCCCACCGCCCAGACGTATTTGCCCACCGCTGCCCAGCCAGGCCTCACTGCTCACCTTTTCGCGGACAGGGCACCCTCCACATCAAGCAGTCCCGCTCTGCAGGCCAGCAGGTCTCACATTTGGGGCTGCGTCTTGATTTTGCCATGGCGGAGGACATACTAGTGCACCTATCATCATTGCAGGTTGCACACTCACTCAGTCCTTGCTGTGCCACTAACTCAGTGACCAGTGATGCCACACACGTGGCAGTAGGCCTTCCTGTTTGGTGGCTCAGGCCTACATGAGGTGTCCGGACCACTGGGACGGGCCATTACAGTGCATGCAGTGGGAGCAACCCTAATATTGCATAGAGCACGTGTCCTGTGACACCTGTGCTGGATGGGTGTGGTGTGGATGTATATCAGCCATGAGGGAGTGGCTGTGGCATAATGACAACTAGACCTGTGACCAGCAGATCACTACAATGAAAATCTGGGCCATGTAGCGTTGTTGTTCTTCCCTGTAAGCATAAGCAGAGTTTGCTGGCCTAGCATATGCCAGACCTGCGTGAGGTTATGAAGAATGACTCCGGAGCTATGGGCGTGGCTCAATCGTGAGCTGTATGAGGAATCAACTGATGCAGCACTGTTGCCAGATTGGGCTAGATCACGCACAATTGGGCTATATTTTTTCCGGTTGTGCGGTAAAATTTTGGTTTGTGCTAGTTGCCAGATTATAAATAGATATACAGCGCTCCAGCAAACTAGTATGTTAAAGCGCTTTATTAGACAAATATTTACTTGGCAGCCTGCTGCAACATCAATTCCAATGCATTCACCTCCTGCTTGACGATGTCCCTGCCCCACCTTCCCTAAAGTAGCAATATAGGGCTACTTTGGGCAACTTTTTGGTTGTCTTTGGGGTAGAGAATGCATACAAAATCTGGCAACACTGGCATGCGGGTGTTCTTGTTGTAGTGCTGTCATCACCCGGGTCACAAGAGTCAATGTGTCACTCTGTGAACCAAGTCCCACAACATGGCCAACATGGAAGGTACGGGGAGTCACTGACTCTACATTCATCCATAGTTCCACGCAAGAAAGGTGGTGGACATGATACATATGTGTGAATGTGAATGTTTATTGCACATTCAGTGGAGTATTGCAGCTATAGCAATGCTGGGTCATGCAAAGTCCAAAATTCAGTTTTTGGGACATGGAGGGCAGCCAATTAGAGACAAGCTCGTTGTCGGAGTTAGGCTGCACCAACATATGTACTTATACAATCACTCCACCAATCCCCACACACTTATAGATTCACTATACACTCTCATTGCAGTACTCTAATCATCCAGTCTCTACGTACGTACTTGTACAATGACCAAGACAAAGTTACATACCCAAAATTTTCTCCCACTGTCAAAGGTAAGATGGTTGCATATGCTGTTCAGAGCACTATGTAATGTGCTAGGGTCTAGGGTCAGCATGTTGCATACATAATGAACACACGGACACAGATAGCTAGTGGAACTGGGTACAGGCATGTGCGCTCGACTCCTTTTTATTACCAGGGTCACATATCCAGTGACGTCTGTGTGGATGCATGTGGTGGGAGTGTAAGTCAGCCCTTCGGGAATGGTTGGTGCTGGCAACAAGTAGAACAGTAATCATTGGATCAGACACAGTGATTCAATAATAAATGGTCAATGATTAGTGCTGCACTAAGGGAGGGGCGCCAGATGTGAAATAATACACAAACAATTCTATTGTAAAGGGTCCATGATTTGTGGTACAACGAGGTAGGGGCACCAGATGTGAAATTGTACACAAAATATTGTATCATAAAGGGTCCATGAGTTGTGCTGCACTGAGATAGGGGCATTAGAAGCATTCAGCATGTGCGCAGCCAGTGATGATGCGTGGTCTGGGCGGGCCGCACTGGGAGCAATGTCTCTTGCCTTCTGGACTGCGTCATCTGCTATTGCGACTCAATGTGAATTGTGAGCCCTGCTATCTGCAATGTAGATGAAAGGCAGTAGTCAGCACAGACATTGAGGAATGCTTTTTGTCACTTCCTCTTGACAAAATCTGAGGACATAGAGTACAATTCTGCCTGCAATTAATAAATCATGTCTCAAGTAAATTGTGAGCTCTGCTGACCGCAGTGTAGGTAACAAAAGATGAAATATGTATGGAATCCATTGTCAAAAAGTGTAGGTTTTGGGGATGTTTTAGTTAGTTGCCTACTGGACTCTGAAATTCATGAATCAAGACTGAATTCGAACTGTGAGCTCTGCTGCCCGCATTGTAGACTGCCATTCAGTGTTCCTTTGGACTTGTAAGATGAATTTCGTGATTGTACTAAAGTTATAATTGATATCAAAACAGTTCTTGAAGCAAGGATACTAAAAGGATATTATTTAGGTTTCATAGACATTGTAGTTAGCTGTCTACAGGACTCTGTAATTAATGAATAAACACTCAATTTTAATTGTGAGCCATGTTGACCGCAGTGTAGGCCAGACGCAGCGGTCAGCAAGGGCCCACAGCCACGTGGCGTTCAGTAGAGCTGCACAGTTATTGGAAATTCAGCGTGTGTGCAGCCAGCGATGATAAGTGGTGCACCTGAAACAACAATCGTGTGCGCATCCTGCGATGATGCGTGGTCCAGACGGGCTGCACTGGTAGCAATGTCTTTTGTCTAATGGATTCTGCCTTAGTAAGGCTAGGCGTGATGACTTGTGGTGCAGTGAGTTAGTGGCACCTGAAGCACTCCGCGTGTGCGCACCCTGCGATGATGCGTGGTCCAGGCGGGCCGCACTGGTAGCAATGTCTTTTGTTTAATGAATTCTGCCTCAGTAAGGCCACGTGGTGGTGACTTGTGGTGCACTGAGTTAGTGGCACCTAAAGCACTCAGCATGTGTGCACCCTGTGATGATGCGTGGTCTGGGTGGGCCGCACTGATAGCAATGTCTTTTTGTCTAATGAATTCTGCCTCAGTAAGGCCACGTGGTTGTGACTTGTGGTGCAGTGAGTTAGTGGCACCTGAAGCACTCAGCGTGTGCGTACCCTGCGATGATGCATGGTCTGGGTGGGCCGCACTGTTAGCAATGTCTTTTGTCTAATGAATTCTGCCTCAGTAAGGCCACATGGCAGTGACTTGTGGTGCAGTGTGTTGGTGGCACCTGAAGCACTCAGCGTGTGCTCAGCCAGTGATAATGCGTGGTGTGGGAGGGCCGTACTGGGTGGAATGTCTTTTGTCTAATGAATTCTGCCTTAATAAGGCCACGTGGCATTGAGTTGTGGTGCACTGAGTTAGTGGTACCTCTGGCACTCAGTGTGTACACAGCCAGCGATGATGCGTGGTGTGGGTGGGCCGCACTGGGAGTAATGTCTCTTGCCTACCGGACTGCATCATCTGCAATCGCCACTCCATCTGAATTGTGAGCTCTGCTGTCCGCAGTGTAGTTCGAAGGCAGTAGTCTGTACAGACATAAGTCTGCAGTGTTGTGCCGCTGTTTTTGCAGGGGGCATGTGTTGAGGAGGCCGGCAGATATGGTGGCAGCTAAGGGGCAGGGTGAGGGCTGTTGCTCTGGCAGATGCGTTGGCTTTCACACAAGTGAACCACACCCAGATTCCTGCCCTATTTTTTCACACTTCTACGCTGGAGTGGTGTATGTTGGACCAGCCCACTACGCTTCCGCTTACAGGGGATGATGATACAGGTACATGACCAAGATCTTCCCCACTGCCTGAGGTAAGATGGTTGCGTCCACTGTCCACAACACTACAAGCACCAGCAGTATATATACACATGGAGAGGTTTGTGCTCTGCACAGTGAGGTCTGTCCAGCACTTCACTGCTTCACTTGGTATTGTGGGCATTATCATTGGTGGGTGACTTGCGTCCTTCACACATGTTTGGTTGCTACATCTCGCAACATTCAGCTATTGTGTGGCTGAGGGGCCATGCCGTTTTTGGAAGGTCCACTGTCCTGTTGTGCGCTGCCTCGGTGGTAGTTGGGGGGGTGATCCGGGGGGGTCCTGAAGGTGGTGGCAGTGGGTTTTGTGGCCTTCTTGGGTGACTGAGGTGCATGATCAGTAGCTCTATGACATGTGTTGGTCATCAGATGTGATTCTGGGCTGGGCTCCCTTTCACACTGTAGGTAGTCGTCCTACTTTACACCAATAAAAGGCAGGTGTTTCTTTCCTACTGCTAACGCAGCTTATTGCTTGTTTTTGGATCGCACCGCAGATTTGGCTGCTCGTTGAAAATATCGGGAAGTGGTGTTTTCGTGTTATTTTTGTACAGCAACGCCTACTCTGCATATTATTTGCGTTAGTTGTTGCTCTCATTTGTGCCAATTTTTTTTTGCAGATGCTATTGCTGGAAAACTGGCGATATCGTTTGTTTTCACGAGGTTGAAAATGGAATGATAATGTAAAATCACGGAAAAATCCATAGGTTTAATGAACATTATAAACAGAAATAAGCATTTAAAAATCCTTTGAAATTCACTAAAAAAACATAGGTTTCAGGGACGTTATAATTAGAAATTAGCATTTAAAAAACCTTTGAAATTCACTGAAAAAAGCATAGGTTTCAGGGATGTTATAGTTACAAATTAGCATATAAAAAACCTTTGAAATTCACTGAATTAAACTTAGGTTTCAGGGACGTTATAGTTACTTGCACATTTCACTCCTACAAAACCATAGAAATTCAGCCATTAACTTGCGCCCCTGCAATGCACTGCTGATGACGTCACATATTACATCACTCATGACATGGTCAGTGACATCACTGATGACATCTCAAATGACATCACTGATGACATCATCCACATGATAATTTGATGCACCTCTTCACACCCTAATATAACCTCTGATACACCCACTCTAAAATACTGACTACCATTTTCTAAACCATAGACAAATCAATAGCAGTTACTATATACCCACTGACTACTTCCTAGTTATACACACACATTCATTCATTCACCCATACAGTAACTCATACATGCAGTCACTCATCAATATAGCACTATTATATGTACTCATACACCTATACAAACACTCATGCACCGTCACTCATCCTTAGACTAGTGATTGACACATGTAGCTAGTCATGTAAAGAATCTATAACACTGCCTATACAGTTATACATTCAGTATCTAACCTATTTATACAAATAGTAACATATAATGACTCTCTTATACAATCACTGACACAAGCACGCACTCATTTATACAGCCACTCTCACTATTACTCATTATCACATAGAGTCATTTATATACTCCAACACTCACATATACTTCCTTTCACATATGTAGTTACTCACACATACCAGTGAGATATACATTCACTCTCCAAAACAGTGATACACACACACACTCACCAAAACAGCTATTTCCACATGCACTATTGAACCCATACACCTAGAAAATTAGCCATTCACACATGTTGGCAGAAAGTTACACACTGCCCACCCACCTACACACACAAACACTGATCCACCCATACTAATACTTATGCTACCAATAAGTAAGCCATATAGACAGGCATGTACCTAATCAACAACCCATGCTGCAGCTTATACAACAACTGAGAGATTGATACAGACATTCACACAGTTTAGTCACCAACCCATGCATTCAGTAAGAGACATTTAATCACTAACTTATACAGTCAGTAGAAAGTACTCCAGTTGAGTAGAGGTATTGCACAAAACGGTGGCATCTCTTCTTGGATAAATATGCAGGGCAGGATTCATTCTGGCACGATGCTCCTGTCACAAAAATTAAACCTCAACAGGAAGCACTTATGCTGAATTCGACCTTCAACTCAGGCACCTGCTTTATTTATATCTGTAAGTCTTACAGATATAAAGCAGGTGCCCGAGTTGAAGGTCAAATTCAGTAACGCATTAATCAGCACAAAAGATTCGTGAGCACGGTGGAGGCTAGGTAGGTGTGCTTTCTCCCCATATCTACTGTCAGCAATTTGCTGTAATCAGCCCCTTGTCCTGCAGGCCACCGTAGAAAAGTCAAAATGCCTGAATGCATTAACCAGCCTGAATCTCCAGTCGGTCCTGTCCAACTCTAGACGGACAAAGCCCTTTGGGCTGACTTGAATCCCTTTTTTCGGGGCAAACAAGGCCACGAATGAGGAATGCCAAATCTGAAAATCCCTACTGTTTTCAAAGCTGACCTGTGCGGATATCTAAATAATTATGGTAGAAATGAAAATAATTCCAATACTGAAATCTCTTTGGTCAGTGACGGCCACGTGGTGGTCTGGGTTCACTGGCAGAGTCCCACAGTCTGATATCCATAGAATGCCATGTCTAATGCAGCATTGTTTACAGAAAAAGATACTTACCGTATACCAGCACTACGAGATGGGTGTTATAATCATTGATGGAGGTCTGTGCATCCATAGGTTTCTCGAGCGCAATTCCCATGTAGTTCCTGACACCAGGTGGTTCTGTCCCATCATCTGCTTCTCTGATCGGTCTCTGACCCTTTATAAACAAGATATATTTTTAAGAACAAGGGAACCCAAAAAGGTAGACGAGGACCTTGGGTAATCGTTCAGTACAAACAACAGCGATCCTCAAACGATTGGCGTAATGCAAAGATAAATATAGTCCAGAATCGATACTATATTCCAGAAGTCCAGCCGGACAACTGATTTAATTATTCATATTAAAGATATTAAAGAATGCATACATATAGGAACAAATACAGTTGGGACACAGTCCTGTGTCCAATTTGAACAAAAACATTAACAAAACAAACAAGGCATTTAAGGCAAGTCAGAAAATGAGCTTATTCAAGTATCCAGTGTTATAAGCTTTTGAAAAAACAGCAATTGCACTTCTTAACACAATGGAGTAACGTGCATGCTATTTAAAAGGGGGTCGACGACGTTTTGATCCTTTAGAGGGGTGCCAGGATCATCATCAGGACTTGGATGCGTACATGCCTGATTGTGAACGAAATTGCCTGTATAAGTGAGAGGACGCGAACCGTACAAGGACGGGGGCAACTACGGTGAGTTCTCACAAGACGGAGAATGAGGGCGAGAGCACAATTGGTTCGCCGGTGACCGGTGGAGGTACCTGCTCATAGAAGGATATCCAATGTAAAGGGGGAAGTCCGAGAAATACTGTAGATAAGGGCGACGTGACAATGCACGGGATCCGGCCAGGTCCTGATGCTTACAGTGAAGCGAGTGACAGGGTACGGAGCGTGCAGTGTCGATAAAACAGACTTGCCTTAAATGCCTTGTTTGTTTTGTTAATGTTTTTGTTCAAATTGGACACAGGACTGTGTCCCACCTGTATTTGTTCCTATATGTATGCATTCTTTAATATCTTTAATATGAATAATTAAATCAGTTGTCCGGCTGGACTTCTGGAATATAGTATCGATTCTGGACTATATTTATCTTTGCATTACTCCAATCGTTTGAGGATCGCTGTTGTTTGTACTGAACCTTTATAAACAAGAGGCATGTGAACTGCATACATAGAAGCCCCGCCCCACACACTGGCAGTGTGCAATGTCTTCCCGCCCTTTCCCCACTATGATGGATAGCTCACTCGAGGGACCCCGGCACCCATCGGTGCGGTGGCAAAGTTACAGACACACATGGTCGCTGGAGACAACTCTTCTGACCCTTTATGAAGCTGTAGTGTAGGAAAAGCACTATACATTTACCCAACGAGGTAGCACTTACTGATTAGCCAGTAGAAAGTACTCCAGTTGAGTAGAGGTATTGCACAAAATGGTGGCATCTTCTTGGATAAATATACAGGGCAGGATTCATTCTGGCACGATGCTCCTGTCACAAAAATTAAACCTCAACAGGAAGCACTTATACTGAATTTGACCTTCAACTCGGGCACCTGCTTTATTTATATCTGTAAGTCTTACAGATATAAATCAGGTGCCCGAGTTGAAGGTCAAATTCAGTAACGCATTAATAAGCACAAAATCTTCGCGATCACGTGAAATTTTGCGTGATCGTGGAGATTTTTTGCCGTTTCGCGATATTTTACGAAATACACTTTCAGAAATTCCGCCCACCCTTACTTTTGACACTGGCTGTATAGGTGAGTGAGTTTGTGTTAGTTTTTGTATAAGTAAGTGCATGGGTGTGTGGGAATCTATATGGGTGAGTATATGACTGTGTGATTGACTTTATGGATGAGTGAGTAGGTGTGTGAGTAGCTCTATGGCGACTGACTTGGTGTATGAGTAGTTGTATGGGTGTATGAATGGATATGTCAGTGGCTGATTAGTGAGTGAGTGAGTGAGTGGGTCTATAAATGGCTATATGGGTGAGTATATTTCTGTATAGATCTATGAAACAGTGAGTGCGTGTGTATGTACTGGTGTGGGTCTGTGAATGGGTTTCTGAATTCACTCAGTGCAATGGGATGGAGTTAGACTATTAATGTTTGTATGCATGTGATATTTATATAGCACAAACCTAACCAAAAGGCAGCAGAACAATGTAAACGGTCATAGGAAAGGGTACAGTTAACAGGTGATAGGAGCGGTAGTTAGAATGGTGTCTGGTAATACATTGTGATGTGGTGTCCTTTAACCCTTTCGCTGCGGCGGGAATTCCGCCGCAGCGCTGGGGGTGCGAGGGGGCAGCGCGGTGGCGCTGTGCTCATGACGGAGCCGCTCCGTCATGAGCCACGGTTGAGCTGTGCTCATGACGGAACGGTTCCGTCATGACTCCGCCCATTTGCGTTGTCCCCCCGCACAGGCGGGGAAACAGCGCCGCGTAGGCGGAGCGGCCGCCAACGGCCGTGACATGACGGAACCGTTCCGTCATGAGCACACGGCAACCGTGGCTCATGACGGAGCGGCTCCGTCATGAGCGGGGAAGGGGTTAATGGGGTGTAGTTTCACTTCTCTTCTTAATTGCTGTAGCTTTGTTAAGCTACTGATGGAGATGGGAAGGTTATTCTAGATCCTGGGTGCATTCATGGAAAAGGCCAGCTGCTTTTTATTTTATTTTTCAAAAACAGATTAGTCTCCAGTCTGATGGCTGCCTGGCTGAAGGTGTAAGGAGAGCTACTAGAGCTAGAGAGGTTTTCTGCAAGATAGGCTGGTGTGCTGGTTGTGATGTGTAGGAAAGTGCCTCTTTTGACATGCCAGATCACTATGATTGTCACAACTTCAGCTTACCCTTTAAGTCCCTAATAAATAGTACCACTGGTGCTTAGGGCCTGGTTACTAAAGACGGCCCTCTGGAACTGCAGCACTAAATGTGTCACCCACCCCAAAGGCCCCTCATCTAGGCTAGGTACTCTAATATTGCAGGCTGCATTTCTTGGTGCAAAGGAATCTGAAGATTCGACATGACATGCAGCCCTGTGTGCCATGCCTCCCATACACTTCATGGGATATAGGTAAGTCACCCCTCTGGAGGCTTTTAGCTCAAAGGCAAGGTATACTATATCCTATGTGTGGGCATATCAACATGAGAAGATATGTCCCTACATTGTCCAGTCCATTCTGAGCTGTTGTAAGTGCACAGGCAAGCCATAAAGAGTACATGGGGTGGATACTTGTCAACTTAGGTTTCTTAGCTGGATGATGGCTTCATTGATTTCTAAGGTGTTTGGTACCAAATATCTCGTCTTAAAAAAGTCCTTGCTGATGCCGGTGGGGATTTTAAAATAAGTTAACACAGGATAACACAGGAGACCCTTTTAGAGGGTCCCCTGAAAACCTACCAAGTACTGGTGTGGTTCCTGTTTTGTTTTAGCCAGCCTCCCACTACCAGGCATGCTTCTGACATCATGGAGTGAGCACCAAGGCTCTCAGAGGACAGAGACAAAGCCTGCTCTGTGTGGAGGTGCTTCATACCTCTTCTAGGACAGGATGGCCCTCCTGAGCGCAAAGCTTTAAAGGCCATGCTGCCTTTGAAATCTAACCCAGGAACCTCCAGATAATGTGGGAGGCCAAGCCCCCTCTCCAGCTCCACTTTTGGCAGGAGGAAAGGTAGGAAATTGTTTGATTAGAAAGCAGGGCCCCCACTTATCCTGCATAAACTTTAGACCGGGGCATGCAATGTGAACACCTCTCCTGAAATTCCATCATCTTGAGATGGTTAGAAAACCTCCTATCAGGACTAGTTCCTCTTCCTACAGGAGGTTAAGTAGCCCATTTGCTACTACCTATCTACTCTTGCAACACCCCTAAATTCAGTATTAGGTTGGGCCCTGAGGCCTGAACATCAGATTCCATGGACAAGAAAAGACCAAGAGAAATAACACCTGCTGCTTGAGAACTGAAACCCTGCTGCAGAAGAAGAAGATGCCAAACCTTGCCTGCTGCTGCCAGGACTTGACAATCACTACTGCTGTGTTGTCCTGAAACCTGTAAAGACTCCTAGAACCCTGCAATATGTCCAGCAATTGAGAAATCACCAGGTAGATCTCTTGTAGTGAAGGTATCACTCCCTAGCACACTGAAGGCACCGATCCCATGAATTCTGGTTTGTCAATGTGCTGCTCTCTGACGACCTCAGCACATCACCAAAGAGAGAACATTTTTAACAGCTCCAGAGGGTTAGATCTGCCTCCACACCAAGTTTGGAGGTACCAGGACCTACTGGAGTTGCAGCGTATCAATACCCAGGATGCTGGACCCCCAACAGCAAATACCAAGAAGAAGAGTCCACTCCGGACTCTCGAAGTACCAGACGTAAGCACTATTGAGGGACATTGAGACACACAAGACCTGCTTCCTGAGTGGCCCAGCTGTCCTGAGACTGCCTCTCCAAGTTGCCTGCTCCTGACCATGGGAACCTCAAGACACATGACACCCGGCTGACCTGTTCACTGTGTACCTAACCCCACCAGCCCCAGCACCAACCAATAAGCCCTTCTCCTGTGGTCCCCAGGCCATTGCATCTTCCTGCTGGAACTTTGGTCCTGGTGCCGACATAGACCTACATTGTGAATGAGAACTTTGTGAAACCACTACCTGAATTTCTATGCAATATTCTGCTTTATCCCTATTGTTTCCTATGGTGCATAATTGGCATAGAAGTGATAGATTTCTGGCCTAAGTACATAAAAATATGGCTGGTGCTGGACGCAGTAGTATCTAAGCGTAACAGAGAAAGGAACTGTGGGGAGGGCAACCCGGTCCTGCCAAAGGTGGTGGGCTAGAAATTGACTTCAACTGGTGCTGACAGGCAGAGCCCACAATATATTTGAGCAGAGGATGTCCAAAGAAATGGGAAAAGATCTGGGGACATTGGCAAGCTGATCGAGGGCTGTAGGGGGGAAGGCCGGGTAAGCAGGGACTGTTGCCACAACATGTTGTAAATCTTTTCCGATTACAGCAATGAAAACTGTAAACTCACTAAATATATTAACATGTGTTACAATTGTATCACTGATGTACTGTTTATTGAGTGGACTGCTATAAAAAGAAGTTTAAAAAAGAAGCAATAGGTTTATCATAACTCTAAAAGTATTTATCTTCGAACTGTGACTATAGTCTTAGAAATTATATAAAAATCAATATTATTTTTACAAATTGGTCTCTTCAATGTGTGTCTCATTTATTGACTCTGTGAGTACAACAAATGCTTAACACTACCCTCTGATAAGCCTAACTGCTCGCCCACACCACCAAAAAAAGAGAGGCGATTTCCACATAATGGCTTTGTAAATAAAACAGCTGGTGTTCAAGATGCTGCTGGTCAGCAAAAGGAGCAACTGAAATTCTATCAGGCTGGGGACAATGTGATAATATGTCTTCAGACCCTGGATGATTACATACCTGGTAGAACTACCAATGGGACAAGTTCACAGTCTAAGTCTCAATATTTATTCTGAAATTCCTTTTTGTATAACATAATATGCCATATGGCCTAGTGATCATGGCCCAGGGTGATGGAGATCAATGTGGGAGAAAGAGTTCTGTCAGGTCACAAAACATGATTAAATAATAGTGACAAAGGCCACAACAGACATGGTAGAGATGGCACACACAATAACAGAAAATACACATTGTGATTTATGAATCTATATCTAAAACACTCAGATGCACATTCCCAGCCACTGGAGGACCATCACATTTAGACACACTTCTTTAGGTCAATAATAGCAGCTGGGCTTTTAGGCTCAGTTATCACTGATCTTACATGTCTGGCAATAGAGGATTGTGTGGCCCTTTGCATTAATGCATACCTGGCTTGAGACGTCTTTTCTCTTTTGTTTTATTCTCAATGGCCACCTTAATTCCTTGCCTAATGCTATTTGTAGCCTGTGTTGTTAACATCATGTTAGTGTGTTTCTCCTGTCTATATTTACTCCTTCCCGGTGCTGCAGTGGTCAATATCTTTGGCTCCTGAGCTGGTTTGACAATATACCAACAACGAGGTACAGCCTGCCATCTGCTTGCAGTAGGTAAGACCCAAATTGTGATTCTTCCATATCATATTTCCCTTATGTTGTTTGACCCCTTAATAATTAATGTTCTCATATGCTTATGTCGAGACCTATTCTTGATAGTTTGGACTTGAGATGGTGTGCCGTATGAATCCCATAAAACTCTTCTACCAAATTCCAAGTGTGTGTGTCTCGCTCAACTGTCCTCATTCACTTTTCCCCTTAGTTTGGGTCTTAATTAGCACCATTTACCTAATACTATGGGGTGAGTTGATCTATAGGGTTAGATGGAGCAATTCCCTTCATCCTCACACTTGCAGTACCGCATTCTACTGGTCTTAGCATAATAGAATCTACAAGGTTTCCTACTAATGTAAACTCCTATAGCTCATACCTGGTATCACATGAGAACCAGGCCCATACTGCATTTTAGTAAGACAGAAAGTGATGCCCTCCCTTCCTCTCCCACAGAAAGCACTTAGTAGAAAAACAGGCCCTAACATGACTTGTTAGGATTCTGAACTTTAAAAATACACTTGAACTGATTGATAATGAGCTACTGACTTACCGCCAA
Source organism: Triturus cristatus (assembly GCF_964204655.1). Taxonomy (NCBI): domain Eukaryota; kingdom Metazoa; phylum Chordata; class Amphibia; order Caudata; family Salamandridae; genus Triturus; species Triturus cristatus. The sequence goes on along the minus strand of NC_140588.1, from coordinate 849,068,320 downwards.
AGACTCAGGCCCACATTTACTAAGCTTTTGTGTCACCACTGCATAGTTTTATATGGAACCCGACCTGAAGGAATCAGAGCTCTTTACATGAGAACCAGTTGTGTTACAGAAAGAACTTTAATTTTGCTAGGCACAGGGTGATTAAGTAATTTACCCAGAATAACAGGATGTTGAGCTTCCCTGCTTTGCTGCAGTTGGGACAAAAACAGTCCTCTGCATGGTACTGGATGTGCATCCCTGCTCTGAGTGCCCTAATGTAGTGATGTATGGATCGTGTTGTCATAGAGGAACATGGATCAAGTGTGTGCATAGGCTTGTCCTGCAAATTGCAGTCTTGTAGGACTCGGAGGGCACCCAAAGCACTACTCTGCTAGTGCCCTCACCAGGAGTTGAGCAGCATGAGCACAGTGGTGGCAACACACAGTGCAGTAATCAGTAGCAGTGGACAGGTCCTATTTAACGTGTGTTACTGGAGTGAGGCCTACAGGCTCACTCATTTTAAAGTTCCAATGCTATGTGCTTTCCTCACCCTTGGCATCCATAGCATTGACGTGTAGTGCTGAGCAGCACATGAGTGGTGTATCCGCACTGCTTGCATTTGTGTCTGGGAACAGTACAATAGAGGTATAATACAGTACTGAGTAGTACATGCATGGAAAATGCATGTACTGGGAGTATGTGTGACTATGAGTCATCCAGTACAGGGAGAATGTCATAATGTGCAGTGCATGTTTGGTAAATGCATGTGCTGAATGTATGTGGGCTTATGAGTAGTACAGTGCATGAAGGACACAGTACTGTGTAGTGTGTGCATATTAAATGTATGCTCTGGATGTATATGTACCTATCAGTGGTACAGTAAAAAAAGGAACGTGTGCCTGCGAATGGCACAATACATGGCAGACTACAGGTTCCATTTTGGGGGACCCAGGAGAGGGCCACCGTGAAGTGCCATGATGTGAACACTGTGCAGTTCGAGCCAGAATCCTGTGCAGCCAAGAATAGGTTTCCGAGTATCCCAGGAGAGCCTCCTGTACGTGAACTTTTGTTGCAGAAACCTGCTGTGCCAAGCGGGTCGGTGCACAGTGGTAATGCAGTAACCATCGAAGCCAAAGGGGGTCACCTAGACTAGCAAAAAAGGTGTACTGTCTCAGAGACATATCAGAGGAGATAAGCGCCATGGGAACCCCACATGCATCTACCCCCAGATGAGAGATTAACACCAGGAACTTCTCTTAATTTTCCCCTAGTCGTGGGAGAGCCCAAAAACCTTACCTGCAACAAGGAGCTGTGAGAAGCCTCCGGGTGCCGCAGGTGCACAAATGCATGTGAAGGAGATCAGGGATCAGCGAGTGCAGCCTGCCAGTGAACTTACCCAAGCCAGACGCTAGTGCTCCGACACCTGCAGAGGGGGGCTGCTCAATAGCTAAGGACCCTTCTAAGCTACATGTGCGGATAAGACTGAATTTGGGCCAGTTAGCCTTCTGGGAACGTACTGATTAGAATAGCTTTTCTGTGTCAGAACACCTTTGACTTTATAACAGTCAGTGTGGACTCTTGAGACGTGGACTACTAGTCGGGCATATCCTGGATGTTGCCAATACTGAATATGGAATAAACACTATCGCTAGAGCACCCAGAAGAAAGAGAGACGGTGAACTGCCAAGGAAACACTATCACACCGACCTCAGGAAATTGTGTAGTTGTTTATGAATGTCATAAATTTCCTTTGTGTGAGTAGTGGTAGAAATAAAATACTTCTGTTTTTTCATAAAAGTGATTATTTGACTGACCAATGCTTTATTGCTGTTGCTGCATTTTGAGGTGTGAGTCTGTGTTCATTCCCTTGTATTCACACTTCCCCCTGAGTTAGCATTGGACTGCTTCAGCACACTATTCTTGAGAGTAAAGTGATGAAGGGGTCATTGGTCTTTTTTTATTCTGAATCCATAGTTGGACAAGTTCTCTGAAAGGGGTTCTGACAGTTGTGTCACAGAGGTTTTCATGGAAGAAGCATGGGCATATTCGTGCATCGACCCATGAATTTCATGCAATTCCATATTTACTAAGGTCTGTGAAGCTTGATTGTGTGAAATCAGTGCGCATACCACAGAGAAGTGTAACCAAATTCGGCATCACACATAGAAAGAGAAATATGCCGATTTGAGTTGCTTGTGTACAGAAAGGTATCACGTCCAGCAAAAAACAATCCTGCCCATAACGCAGGCACCCATGCACCATGGTGCAAGGGTGTCTGAGTTGGTGCTAGGTAGCCTCAAGTATGCCAGTGAAGTTAGCTGAGCACGATATTTAGTAGATATGACCCTTTTCAGCTCCCTCCCATTTATGTAACACAGCAGCTTTGCTTGAATCCTTAACTTTTGATAAATAGGTCCCTCAATGTTTATCATGGATACCTACGTGACTATAGCTATGGTGCTATCAAAAAGAGGAACTAAGGGCAAGATGTATCAAGGGTTTTACTGGTCGCAAACGGGCTGATTAGCAGAATTGGTCCATTTGCAAATGGTAAAAAGCCTTTTGGGATGTATCAACCCAAAAGGCATTCGCAAAATAGGTAATCGCATTTTTGCGATTACCTACTTGGGAATGCAGTTAGGGAATCGCAATTTGTAATTCGATATTAAGGAATATGTGTTTTGAGTAAACTACATGCATTGCATTTTGCGATTCTAAAATAGCAAATTGCTAACATTTGCTATTTTAGAATCGCAAAATACAATGTTGATACATCTTGCCTTAAGTGCTGCCGGTTTCTGTTTAGCTTACAGCAAGCTCCAAGGCCCTGCAAAAACTCAGATGAAATACTCTGGAGTTTTCTGAATGAAAACCCACAGCTTGTCGATGAGTCTACTCATTGATGTTTGAGATGTCTCCTTGAGGCTGAGAAAACAAGACCCATTTGTCCATTAGTGGATATCTTACCTGCACAATTACATAGGGGTTAGTTGAGTACATGAAGTAATACTGCTGAAGTAGTGCTACTTCACGTACTTATAAATGTCTTTGTGAATTGAACCCCCTGTTTAACTTGTGATAATTTCAGTGCAACATGATGTGCATACTGTTTAACATCCTAATTGGAATGAGCACAGTTAAATCTAAGGACATTTTTCTATCATTTCTGAAAGAGTCTTCTTTGGCTGTAAATAATAGTTTCAGGTCATGTCCTAGATTCCCTATTTCATTATGCCATATATTCTGCAAATTAAAACCTTTCCTTAAGGGACTCGCATTTTCATATATCATATTTCAAACAGCCTCAATATGTACGTAGAATAGCTAGTTAAGGGGAAATAATGCTTTGGGTCAGATGTTTCATGCGCAATTGCAATCAGTGGCAGGGAAAATGATAGGGATAGATACATCAACACATCTCATGAAACATCACTCATTTAAAGAAATATAATAACATATCCTCATATTTAATGATTTATAAAAATGTGAAAACTCAATATATCTAAAATATTATAATTAGAAAATCCTTAATTTAAAAATGGAAAGCGTGTCAAATTATAAATTGATGTAGGTTATACTAGCTAATGGTCTTCAGTGCCCATTTAGTAATTCAGTCCATCAAGGGACTCAAATTTAATATGAATGTAAAACTAGTAATTATGTGCTTGAAAGATGTGTGTAAGGATGTCTGATGAGCAGATGATTGAGAAGCAGAAGGAAGCATGCCATCACTCTTCATTTCAAGGTTTAGCAGTCTCCTAAAGGGCCCATGCACAGTAATTCCTCAATGTGCAATCATACATCAGAAACATACATACCGCAAACAGACGACAATTATACACATTGACTGGAAAATGCAAAGTCCCCCCATCACACTGTTGGTCTGGTGCAAAAAAGCATAGTAGAATCGCACACAACGACAGCAGACAACAAAACAACTTGCCACCTCAACAAATCAATTCTGGCAGAAAACGTAATTGCTGTGAAGAATAGTGATGCCAGCCTTAAATGACTGAATGGAAGGAGCTTGACAGTAGAGACAAAGGAAAACAGATACGGTTTTGAATGGAGAAACATTTGGGCAATTGGAAGTGGAGCTGCCTTCCTTTTCTCACTGTCTAACCAGTGCTGATTATCAACAATTCCCCCGAACTAGAACAATACGAATATACGCCACGATTCGTAAAAAAAAAACTTTTGAAAATGCACTAAGGAAGGCTTACACCTCCAAATTAGTACCCGATTCACACGTGTTTTTGTGAGTGAGTGGATCTTTCGTCAGACGTTGGTGTAACTTAGCAGCGAGTCATGTTTACAACTGGAGTCAATCTTTGTGCCGGTATGCACTACTTGTATTTGGAAATTCCTGGATGGAGTACTCATATATTTACATCTGTAAATGTAACTGGAATATATATGTGTATGTGTAGGGTTCACATTTGTAAAGTAGGGCCTTTTGCAGTCAACAATGGTTGTTGTGACAAGTTGGCCTGCAGGTTTAAACGCCGTGGGAGTAAGGCTACCCATGTAGGCTTGAAGTCATGCTTCCTTTTCACTCTAGTGGATGGCACAGTAGGTGCTGCAGTGCTCAGGTGACATTTAACTCTCCAATTTGGCGATTAGGCACCAAACTATAATTTGGGGTTCAGAGCGCATATACCATGGGGGCCACGGGAGTTAAAGAACAGCAGATACGGAAATGTCAGCTTATCTGTGACGATCTGTACATTAGGCTTTATTATGAAGTGTTTTTCTCTTTGTGGGTCACATTATTTGTCTCATATGAGAGACTATAGGCTTTGCTAGCTCGTGGCTCTTTTTTGTAAGCAGGTTTGACTCCAGACGAGACCAGGTGTAGTCTTCTTTGCCTGGTCGGCTCCGCATCTGCTCTTTTAGACCCTCTCCTTTGCACTAGTCAAACACTTAATACCAAATGTATTGGCATGTACTGAACCCGCTAGTCGCTTTCTACATGTGGAACTATCAGGAGACCAGTTTTTGATGCTATAGTTATCATGATTGATATTAGAGCACTTCGATGTTTTATATTGCTCTATTTTCACAAATGCCATTTAACTGTTAGCATGACCACTTGGCGATTCCATAGAGTACTTGGATGCTTGATGCCTCACCCAGGACTGTGTACTTCTCTTCACCTTTGGCTACTCTGTGCAATGCATTTTACCTTGGCTGCCTTTTTAATTTAGATACTCCTGTCGTCTACACACAACAATGTGTCGCTCCTATACGCTCGGATCTGTGCATATCTTAGAGGTACTATTTAGCTTATACGTTTTATGTTGTCACTTCCAATCTTGTCACCATGCCTTTTAGATCTGGTAACAACCTTATCCACGTGAATGCACTACGCATATTAATTGTACAAAACGCTTTAGACACTATTGTCTTGTAAATAATCATGACATGCCTTTCATTGTTTTGTGTCTCTATATGTCTAGATTATACTCCTGACTGCAATGAATACTATATTAATTAATATTTACAATTGCAATGAATACTATATTATCGACCCCTATTCTTGGGAGATTGATTTGTGACAGACACATGAGTATGATCCACTAGATTGTATGCTTAACTACTGATTGTTCATCATAGTTCATATATGTATATATGTCTACAAATATATTACAAAATGGCCACCACCATTACGTCACTTTGGGCACAATTACGAGATGTAGTCCTTTTTTTATGTCAAGTCCAGATATGTCAACCATGCTTGAACTGCTATTCTGTGATTCTGTGGGTGAACAAGACTGTGTAAACAGTTGAAACTCGCGTGACTGAAAAGATTAAACTAGCACTGAATTTGCAATTCTCCTGAGAGTGCGCTTTAATTTAATCTGCTGTTGGATATATTTTACCTACTGGTGGTCGCCAGTAGGTAGTTATAGTTACAACCTAGTTTCCATAGGAAAAGCATTTTTTGATTTGCTAATAACTTTGGCGTCATTTAATGAATCTTTATGAAATTTCCAAAAAGTTGCACTTTTTAGGTTAGCTCCTATCTTGATAGTTTGGGGGAGATTTGTCAAGCGGGGACTGAGAAAAAAGGAGGGTCCCAAAACACATTTTCCCCCATGTTAATTTCAACAGGAAATTTTGCGATGGGCAACAGCCCGAACTGCTGAATGGAATTACCCGAAATTTGGAAGAAAGGTAGAGCTTGGTTCAGAAAGAGACCTTTTCTTTAAATGGTGTAAATCCGTTCAGTAGTTTTTGAGAAAATCAATTTCTCATACGAAAATTTGTGCAATGCTACAGCTGAAACTACTGAAAGGAATTACCCCAAATTTGGCACAAAGGTAGTGTGTGGGTCAGAAAGCGACCTTTTTTTAAATGGTGTAAATCTGTTCAGTAGTTGCTGAGAAAATAGAAAAATAAAATTTTTGATATCTGGGCGGAGCCTAAGTACCGTGCACGAGCTTCACTGTGATTGGCTGCCAACACTCCAAACCAGGAAGTGTTAGCATCCATTTTGTAGCTCGGTAGAAGCGAGTCGGTAGAAAACAGAGAAACAAAGGAAGAAAACAAGAGAAGGGGGCAGAGTAGAAACACCCTGATCCCCTAGGCCTGGTCAGGGGGTCCCAGAAGGACCCCCAGGGCTCCCAATTTTTATTTTTATTTTTTAAGTCGGTGTAATTCGCGCTGGGGTCGCGGGTTCCCATATTTTATTTTAATGAGACCCCGGGGTGGGTAGGTCTGGGGGCATTTCTTAAAAAATGATAGCGGGGCCTCACTGGGGCTGCGGGTGCCCACTGGGGTCCCCATAGTCTCGGGGCTTCACTCATGTTGGGAGGGGGGTTGCGCGGCCCCCCTCCTGGAGCTCTCCATCTGCTTATAACTTTGGCATCGGTTGACAATTCTTTATGAAATTTTACAAAAAGTTTCTCTTTTTTCATCAGCTCCTATCTTGAAATTTTAGGGGTGATTGGTCAAGGGGGGGGCTGAGACAAAAGGGGGGGAGGAAACTTTAGACAAGGCTACAGGTCAAACTGCTGAACGGAATGACGCCAAATTTGGCAGGGAGAATGGTCTTGGTCCAGAAAGCACGGTTTTGTTGAAGTGGTGTAAATCCGTTCAGTAGTTTTTGAGATAATAAAGGGAAAAAATATATATATATCTGGTCGGTGCCTTACTCCCAAGCACGAGCTTGCCTCTGATTGGCTGCTAAGTCTTCAAAGCAGGAAGTGTCCTCTGACTGGCTGCTAACACTTGAAACCAGGAAGTGTTAGCAGCCATCTTGTGCCTCGCATCGAGTGAAAATATAAAAGAAAGATTCCAGGGGCAATTTAATATAGCGGAGCTCTGTGTAATGATGATTTTGATGCTGTGAAAGTTTAAGATTTATTAACAATAAAGAAGAAACAGGTGAACGCCAGGCATCAGGACTTCCACTCCAGGACACTAGTAGGAAGATAACACTTTCACGCTCCCTGTGCCCAACATCACCACTTCAGAGGTATGCCTTTAGAAGCCAGTCCGTCGGCTCACAGCTGTCTACCTTTGCGAGCTAGTACGCTGCTGTGCCTGTACCTCTGCGAGCTACTACGCTGCTGTTCCTTTGGGAGCGGACAGCTCATAGTTCTGCCTCTGTGAGTCGAGCGGATGGGCCGCAGTTGTCCCTCTGAGAACCTGTGTACAAACTGTTCATAAGTCTTACTATATGAGCATTGAAAAGACATTTTGTGATTCAGCCTGTCAGCTGGCATCTGTCCGAGGCATTTTTGAAAACATACCGGAGCTCTGTTTTTGAGCGATACCCCTTTCACGCTGCCTCTCCCCACATCAGCAGGTAATGCACCCTCTTCCCACATCACTAGTATACCGTCAACAACCTTCTTGGGCCCGCAAGTCTCCCTCTGTGAACCACTGGTGGCCTCGCAGCTCTTCTGGTGCAACTTCTCGGGCCCACACTTTTACGAGCATTGCCGCCGGTTTGCAGGTCTCTGAGAAGAGATGCAATGGAGGCAACGATGATGCAGGTCAGACACCCAAAAGTACTCTGACATCCCCCAGCAGCAGCTGCTTGTCCGCCCACCCCGCTCAACCCCCACAAACAAATGTAACAGGAACTTTTTTAAATGTGGAGCCTAACAAATCGGCTGGTGTTGCCGTTTTAATAAAAAAGATGCTTGTGAGATTGGACAAATAAGAATCTTAGTCATGTATGGATTTACATATAAGACATTTTATTAAAACAAAACAACAACAAATAAAACTATGTGCGTAAAATATTTTATTAAAACAAAACAACAAAAAATATAACTATGCACAGCCATGGCGTGTCATCCCTCAACGATTTGTGAATCACAGCCTGCAAGACAAAAAGAAAAATAAGATGGTGCATTTTGCATCCAGCAAAGGAGAGAGAAAGAGAGGAAGAGTGAGATACAATGAAGATAGAAAGAGAGAAACAGTGTGAGAGAGAGGAAGAGAGAGAAAGAGTGAGAGAGGGAGGAAGAGAGAGAGCAAAAGAGAAAGAGAGAGAGGAAGACAGAAAGAAATAGTAAGACCGAGAGGAAGACAGAGAGAGAAAAAGAGGAGAGAGAGAGAAAGAGTGAGAGAGAGGAAGAGGAAGAGAGAATAAGTGAAACAGTGTGAGAGAGAGGAAGAGAGAGAGAGAAATAGAGAGGGAGAAAGAGTGAAGAGAGGAAGAGAGAAATACAAGGAAAAGAGAAAGAGACAGTGTGAGAGAGAGAGGTAAAGAGACAAACAGTGTGAGAGAGAGGAAGAGAGAGAGGTAGTGAAAAAAAGAAAGAATGAGAGAGAGAGGAAGAGACAGAAAAAGAGAGAAAGTGTGAGAGAGAGGGAAAGGAAGAGATGGGGAGGGAGTGTTGACACTGGAGAAAATCTTCGCAGCTCACCTTTGTGTCACCGGTGTGCCTCCAACCATGTGCCCGGACATTTTGCACCCTCAAGTTTAGTTATCTAAAAGATAGTATAGAATTAGTAATTGCAGACTATACACAACTGCACATGCGTAATTCTCTGTTTTAGCTCTGCGCACCCAGGCTGCTGCATCCCATCCACTTCAACTGCCCAGAGGTGTCTAACAGCCACTGTGCACCCAGTCCCATATTATCAAGTACGGCGATAACATTATCGCTGCTTCAGCGGCAGGAAACTGCCGAAAAAGCAGCGATAAGGGGCTTGATAATATGCCCTTGTGAATTCCCATAGAAGCCCAAGTTTGATGTCCTTCACACCAGAACCTGGGCTTCTATGGGAATTCTCAAGGGCATATTATCAAGCCACTTATCGCCGCTTTAGCGGCAGTTTCCTGCCACTAAAGCGGTGATAATGTTATCACCATTCTTGATATTATGGTCCCCAGTCTGCTGTAGCCCATACACTTGCACTGCCCAGAGGTGTATAACAGTCGCTACACACCCAGGCTGCTGCACCCCATGCACTCCCACTATCCGGAGCTGACTGCCTGCCGCTGCGCATCCAGGCTGCTGCACCCCATCCACTTCCACTGGCCAGAGGTGAATACCCTCTACTGTGCAAACAAGCCTCTCTGTTCACCTTCCATCAGCGGCGTGTGTCGAAGAGAGTCGACCACATGCCGATGGAACCTCCTCAGCCTCAGTACAAGCAGTCAACGGAGCTCACAATTCAAAATGGGTGTTGATTGCCAGGATGGCCACGCATCATCGCAGGTTCTACACGTGTTCAGCTCTGGTGGTGTTGGGGGGGCATCAATTTGTGAATCCCAGTCTGTAAGATAAAAAGCAAGATAAGATTGTGTGTCATGCGTCCATCAAAGGAGAGAGGAAGAGAGAGAGAGAGAAAGAGTGACACCGGAGAAAATCCTCACAGCTCACCTTTGTGTCACCAGTCTGTCTCCAACCACGTGCCGGGACCTAGAGCACCCTCAAGCTCCCACATCTGAACGATAGTACAGAATTAGTAATTGTAGGAAAGACCAGTATGCAGGAATGAAAAGACAGACACAGTAATTCTCTTGATGTGGTTTAATCCTCAGAACATGTTTTGTAAGCAGCAAGTATAAAGCAAGAATCACTGAACCCCCGTTAACTTCTACCTCCCTAACTTCTCACATTCAAAACATAACATTCCCAAAGCGATGTGAGGCAGCCACGAGCTGTGAGAGGAATGTCACGCCCGTGTCTGCATGCTTCGATGCTCTCAACACACCTTCCCTCTTTAAAAACAAAAAGAGAAAGGAAAGTTCGTCAAAATTTGATGGTAAATTTAAGGGTACAAAGTATGAAAAAAGAATTACTCAATGACTTTGCTACTGGGAGCGACGGACATTTGGCCGACTGTAAAAACTGTCCTGCTGTTGGAAAACTTGTTCAAAATGCAATAAGAAAGGGTAATGGCCGGGTATATACGACTGCGTATGCTTAAATCGCTGTGGAGCCTTTCTGCATCCAGGCTGCTGCACGCCATCCCAGAGGTATCTGCCCGCCGCTGCACACCCAGGCCTCACTGCTCACCTTTTTGCAGTCACGACACCCTCCACATCATGCAGCTCCGTTCTGGAAGGTAATAGGTCTCATATTGGGTACTGAGTCTTGATATGGCCATGGCAGAGGACATACTAGTGCACCTATCATCATCGCCGGCTGTACACCCGCTCAGTGCTTGCGGTGCTACTAACTCAGTGAGAAGTGAGGGCATGTATCTAAACTCTAAAATGGCATAGTGCACGTGCGCTCGGTCTTTTATATTAGCAGGATCACGTGTCCTGTGACGCCTGTGCTGGATGGGTGTGGTGTGGATGTATACCAGCCATGAGGGAGTGGCTGTGGCATCAGTGTTGCCAGATTGGGCTAGATCACGCAGAATTGGGCTATATTTTTCCAGTTGTGTGGTAAAATTTTGGTTTGTGCTAGTTGCCAGATTATAAATATATATACACCGCTCCAGCAAAGTAGAATGTTAAATCACTTTATTAGACAAATATTTACTTGGCATACTGCTGCAACATCAATTCCAATGCATTCACCACCTGCTGGATGCTGTCCCTGCCCCTCCTTCCCTAAAGTAGCAATATTGGGCTAGTTTGGGCTACTTTGTAGTTGGCTTTGGTCTATAGAAAGCTTAAAAAATCGGACAACACTGGATGCGGGTGTCCGTGTTGGAGTGCTACCGTCAACCGGGTTGCAAAACCAAAGTGTCACTCTGTGAGCCAAGTCCCACAATATGGCCAACATGGAAGGTATGGGGAATTACTGACCCTATATTCATCCATAATTCCACACAAGAAAGATGGTGGACATGGGACATCTGTGTGGATATGAATGTTTATTGCACATTCAGTGGAGTGTTGCAGATGTAGCAATACAGGGTCATGGAAAGTTGAAGTTTCAGTTTTTGGCACATGGAGGGCAGCCAATTAGAGACAAGCTTGTTGTCGGAGTTAGGCTGCGCCAACATATGTACTTATGCAATCACTGCGATGATACTCACGCACTTATAAATCCACTATACATTCTGCTTGTAGTAGTCTAATGATGCAGTCTCTACGTACGTGCTTGTACATTAACCGAGACAAAGTTACATAACTAATGTTTTCCCCTACTGTCAAAGGTAAGATGGTTGCATATGCTGTTCTGAGCACTATGTAATGTGCTAGGGTCTAGGGGGAGCATGTTGCATACATAATGAACACACGGACACAGATAGATAGTGGAACTGGGTACGGGCACATGCGCTCGACTCCTTTTTATTACTAGGGTCACATGTCCAGTGACATCTGTGGTGGATGCGTGTGGGATGATTGTAAGCCAACCCTGCGGGAATGGTTGGTGCTGGCAACAAGTACAACAGTAATCATTGGATCAGACACAGTGATTCAATCATAAAAGGTCAATGATTTGTGCTGCAGTAAGGGACGGGTACTAGATATGAAATCATACAGAAAAGATTCTATTGTAAAGGGTTCATGACATGTGATACACTGAGGTAGGACAGCAGTTGTGAAATTATACACAAAATATTGTATCAGAAAGGGTGCATGAGTTGTGCTGTACTGAGATAGAGACATCCAAAGCATTTAGCATCTGCACAGCCAGCGATGATGCGTGGTCTGGGCGGGCCGCACTGGGAGCCCTGACTCTTGCCTACTGGACTGCGTCATCTGCAATTGCTACTCGATGTGAATTGTGAGCCCAGCTGTGTAGATGGAAGGCAGTAGTCAGCACAGACGTAGAGGAATGCTTTTTGTCCCTTCCTCTTGACAAAATCCAAGGACATAGAGTACAAATATGTCTGCAATTAATAAATCATGTCTCAATGTAAATTGTGAGCTCTGCTGACCGCAGTGTAGGTAACAAAAGATTAAATATGTATGGAATACATTGTCAAAATGTGTAGGTTTCAGGGACGTTATAGTTAGTTGCCTACTGGACTCTGACATTCATGAATCAAGACTGATTTCAAACTGTGAGCTCTGCTGGCCGCTGTGTAGACTGCCATTCAGTGTTCCTTTGGACTTCAAAGATGAATTTCATGATGGTACTGAAGCTATAATTGAGATCAAAAAAGTTATTGAAGTAAGGATACTAAAAGGATAATATTTAGGTTTCGAAGACGTTGTAGTTAGTTGCCTACTGGACTCTGTAATCAATGAATAAACACTCAATTTTAATTGTGAGCCGTGCTGACCGCAGTGTAGGCCAGAGGCAGCTGTCAGCAAGGGCCCACAGACACGTCGTGTTCAGTAGAGCTGCACAGTTATTGGCAATTCAGCATGTGTGCAGCCAACAATGATAAGTGGTGCACTGAGTTAGTGGCACCTGAAGCAACCAGCGTGTGCGCACCCTGCGATGATGCGTCGTCCGAGCGGCCTGCACTGGGAGAAATGTCTTTTGCCTACAGAATTCTGCCTTAATAAGTCCACGTGGCGAAGACTTGTGGTGCAGTGAGTTAGTGGCACCTGAACCACTCAGCGTGTGCGCACCCTGCGATGATGCGTGGTCCGGGCGGGGCGAACTGGTAGCAATGTCTTTACATGCATTGAAAGAATTTTTATAGCAGTCAAAATCTCCAAGTAATTCCATTTCAGTCTGCCGAGGTTTGAAGAGTTGCAGAAGAGCTCAATAGAAAAACTGTTGCTTAACTGGAGTATCACAACTTAATTTCCTGTGATTAATCAACTTTCCTTTGGTATGCTTTACCAAACATACATCAGATCCAATTACAGCATATTTTCCTTCATTTATTTTTTCTGTAACATTTTTTTAAAAACTATAATGTTGCAGTATTTCATATAGACATATGTTTTCCAGGTATGGACTTCCATTTGGATAGTATACGAGGAACAGCAATTGAGTTATCTGCAACATATTGTACCTTCATATTTGCATTCCACATCTTCAAAATCACCGGACGGTAATCATTAATGTACTTCGATTCTTCTGTTCTTTTTATATTATAAGTATTTTTGGGTGATTTTCGAGTGATAGTATGCCTCACTGCTGACATAAAACTGTTCACTCTTCCTTGCAATGAGTTATGGTGCACTGAGTTAGTAGTACCTTTGGCGCTCAGCGTGCACGTACCCTGTGATGATGCGTGGTCCAGGAGGGCCGCACTCGGACCAATGTCTTTTGTCTATTGAATTCTGCCTCAATAATGCCACATGGCGATGACTTATGGTGCACTGAGTTAGTAGAACCTTTGACGCTCAGCGTGTACATCACCCTCTGATGATGCGTGGCCAGTGAAGGTCACACGCGGGCCAATGTCTTTTGTCTATTGAATTATGCCTCAATAAGTCCACGTGGTGATGACTTATGGTGCACTGAGTTAGTAGTACCTTTGGCGCTCAGTGTGTACGTACTCTGTGATGATATGGCAGAATTTCTATGGTTTTGTATGAGTGAAATGCCCAACTTACTACAACGTCCCTGAAACCTATGTTTTTTTCTGTGAATTTCATAGGTTTTTAAAAGCTCATTTGTAACTATAACGTCCCTGAAACCTATGTTTTTTTTCAGTGAATTTCAAAGGTATATATATATATATATATATATATATATATATATATATATATGTATATGTGTGTACGAGAGTCACTGTGAAGAGCCGCTCACCTTGACAAAGGCTTCGCCGAAACGCGTCGTACTGTTTTGTTTTTGAGACAATAAATCTTTATTGAACTCGTCCTTTGGTGTGCCGCTGGGAGTTATTCTGCAATTTTGGATAACGACTTCTTTGGAAAACAATATATATATATATATATATATATATATATATATATATATATATATATATATATATATATATATATATTATCTACTGGCGGTCGCCAGTAGATAGTTATAGTTAGGACCGAGTTCCCATAGGAAATCTGAAAATTCTATTTTGAATAACTTTGGCGCCAGTTGACTTATGTTCGTGAAATTTTCAAAACTAATGGGGCGCTCTGCTCAGCTCCTACCCTGACAGTCTCGGGGTGATTCATCAAGCGGGGGCTGAGAAAAAAGGGGGGTCCCAAAACGTGTTTTCCCCATGCATTTTCCCATAGGACCTTTAGTCGAAGGTACAGCCCGAACGGCTGAACAGAATTACTTGAAATTTGTCAAAGAGGTAGTCCTCAGGTCAGACATGTGCCTTTTGCATATATGGTGTAAATCCGTTCAGTAGTTCCTGAGAAAATCAAAAGTAAAATCATATACATTTCTGGGCGGAGCCTAACCACACATCTCATTGTGAGATCTGATTGGCTGTCAGCACTTCATCCAAGAAGTGTTGGCAGCCATCTTGGGACCAATATACATGATAGCACCTCATTAAAAAGCATTGCAGTTAATAGAAGGATTTAAGAGTTTAGTTACATTATAAATCATTTGTTGATGGTATCATACTCATTTTAGGAATTGTGGTATGTTCTAAGGTGATTTTACCATGTGAAAAAGCCTTCTGCTGGGATATCATGAATCATCTTTGAGAGAAAACTATTTTCACATGCTTTTCGCACAGAGGTTTGGAAGGTGATCTATAAGCTAAACTGAGAGCATATTTTCTGTAAATTCACATTATCTTTCTCAGTCATGTGAGAATGAAGTCTGACATTCTCAGTAAAACATGTACATCCAACAAGGGCAGAGACTGTCAGTTGATTCCTTTGTGTTCTACTGCAGCTTCCCAGAGTGTTTCAAAGAACAGCTAGAGCGCTAACAGTCTTACTTATGACAAAGGTATGGCACACCTGAAGCCATCTTGATTGGAATAAAGTGGTAACATTTAAAACATTTAATTTAAAAAGGAACAAAATGAGAGGGTTCATTTTGCCATAGAATGTATGATTAGTGCTGCAGAAAGAAAACATTAGGGCACATTTTGAGTGACTTCTCAAATCCTCTTCTAATTCATTAAAGAATTCTGACATGCAGACTGAAATATGCACTTTCAATACCAGCAGCAGACTTCCCTGGTGAGCAGTAGCTTTACTACAGTGATCTAATGAGCAACTAGAGTGCTAACATTCTGAATTTATGGCAAATGTGTGGCACATCTGAATGCCTTCTTCATTGAATCAAAGTAAAAAACTGACAGTATGCCTACTGAGGAGACTGCAGTAAATGAGGAAATTAGGAAACTTCATAACAAGTCTCCCAAGATGGCCACCAGAGACAAAAGAGCCCAAATGTAGCACAAATATCACCGAGATGTAGCCCAAGTATAGCCCAATGACAGAAATCCCTGAGTGTTTTAAAGAACAACTAGAGCGCTAACAGTCTTACTTATGACAAAGGTATGGCACACCTGAAGCCATCTTGATTGGAATAAAGTGGTAACATTTAAAACATTTAATTTGCAAAGGAACAAAATGAGGGGGTTCATTTTTCCATAGAAATTATGATTAGTGCTGCAGAAAGAAAACTTAGGGCACATTTTGACTTCTCAAATCCTCTTCTATTTCATTAAAAAGTTCTGACATGCAGACTGAAACATGCACTTTGAATACCAGCAGCAGACTTCTCTGGTGAGCAGTAGCTTTGCTACAGTGATCTAATGAGGAACTAGAGTGCTACCATTCAGAATTTATGGCAAATGTGTCACATCTGAATGCCTTCTTGATGGAACCAAAGTAAACAAGCATTGAAAATGCAATAGGTCTCGCCCTCGTTTAAGTTAAAGCAATTCTGTTTGAAATTAGGTGGCTTTTTAGCTTTGCTTTTTTTAGTTTTTTCAAAATTTCATGTACATAACATGCATATATGTATATGTATGCATGCATTTATATTTGTATTTATATAGATATGCATATTATATATATGTTTATATATGTATGTGTATATATATATATATACACATACATATATATAAATGCATATGCATATATGTGCATATGTGTGCATGTAGAGAGGTGTAGAGGTAGAGGTGTAGAGGTAGAGACATAGAGGTATAGAGGTAGAGGTAGAGAGGTAGAGAGTAGTAGAGAGAGAGGTAGAGAAAGGTAGAGAGTTAGAGAGTAGAGAATGAGTAATAGAGAGTAGAGAGTAGAGAGAGAGTAGTAGAGTGAGTAGGAGAGAGTAGTAGAGTGAGTAGTAGAGAGTGAGTAGTAGAGAGTAGTAGAGAGTGAGAAGTAGAGAGTAGTAGAGAGTAGTAGAGAGTGAGTAGTAGAGGGAGTAGTAGAGAGTAGTAGAGAGTGAGTAGTAGAGAGTAGTAGAGAGTGAGTATTAGAGAGTGAGTAGTAGAGAGTAGTGGAGAGTGAGTTGTGGAGACTGAGTAGCAGAGAGAGAGTAGTAGAGAATGTGTAGTAGAGAATGAGTAGTAGAGTGAGTAGTAGAGAGTAGTAGGGAGAGTAGTAGAGAGTGAGTAATAGCGAGTAGTAGAGAGTGAGTAGTATAGAGTAGTAGAGAGTAGTAGAGAGAGAGTAGTAGAGAGTGAGTAGTAGAAAGTGAGTAGTAGAGAGTAGTGGAGTAGTAGAGAGTGAGTAGTAGAGAGTAGTAGAGAGTGAGTATTAGAGTGAGTAGTAGGGAGTAGTAGGGAGTAGTAGAGAGTGAGTAGTAGAGTGAGTAGTAGAGTGAGTAGTAGAGTGAGTAGTAGAGAGCAAGTAGTAGAGAGCAAGTAGTAGAGAGTGTGTAGTAGAGAGAGAGTAGTAGAGAGTAGTAGAAAGTGAGTAGTAGAGAGTGAGTAGTAGAGAGAGTAGTAGAGAGTAGTAGAGTAGTAGAGAGTGAGTAGTAGAGAGTGAGTAGTAGAGAGTAGTAGAGAGTGAGTAGCAGAGAGAGTAGTAGAGAGTAGTAGAGTGAGTAGTAGAGAGTGAGTAGTAGAGAGAGAGAGTAGTAGATAGTGAGTGGTAGAGAGTAGTAGAGAGTAGTAGAGTAGTAGAGAGTGAGTAGTAGAGAGTGAGTAGTAGAGAGTAGTAGAGTGAGTAGCAGAGAGAGTAGTAGAGAGTAGTAGAGTGAGTAGTAGAGAGTGAGTAGTAGAGAGAGAGAGTAGTAGATAGTGAGTGGTAGAGAGTAGTAGAGTGAGTAGTGGAGAGTAGTAGAGAGTGAGTAGTAGAGAGAGCAGTAGAGTGAGTAGTTGAGAGTGAGTAGTAGAGAGTGAGTAGTAGAGATTAGTAGAGAGTAGTAGAGTAGTAGAGAGTGAGTAGTAGAGAGTGAGTAGTAGAGAGTAGTAGAGTGAGTAGTAGAGAGGGAGTAGTAGAGAGAGAGTAGTAGAGAGTGAGTAGTAGAGTAGTAGAGAGTGAGTGGTAGAAAGTAGTAGAGTACTAGAGAGTAGTAGAAAGTGAGTAGTAGAGAATGAGTAGTAGAAAGTAGTAGTAGAGAGTAGTAGAGTACTAGAGAGTAGTAGAAAGTGAGTAGTAGAGAATGAGTAGTAGAAAGTAGTAGCGAGTGAGTAGTAGAGAGTGAGTAGTTTAATTTAAAAGGAACACAATGAGGAGGTTCATTTTGCCATAGAAATTATGATTAGTGAGGAAAAAAGAAACATTAGGGCACATTTTGAGTGACTTCTCAAATCCTCTTCTATTTCATTAAAAAATTCTGCCATGCAGACTGAAACATGCACTTTCAATACCAGCAGCAGACTTCCCTGGTGAGCAGTAGCTTTACTACAGTGATCTAATGAGCAACTAGAGTGCTACCATTCAGAATTTATGGGAAATGTGTGACACATCTGAATGCCTTCTTGATGGAATCAAAGTAAACAAGCATTGAAAATGCAATAGGTCTCGCCCTCGTTTAAGTTAAAGCAATTCTGTTTGTAATTAGGTGGCTTTTTAGCTTTGCTTGCATTAGAGTTTTTCAAACTTTCATATACATACCATGCATATGTATGCATATATGTATATGTATATGCTTGCATGAATTTATATTTATATAGATATGCAGATTATATTTATATGTTTATATATGTATATATATATATATATATATACACATACATATATATAAATGCATATGCATATATACGCATATATATATGTGCATATGTGTGCATGTACAGAGAGGTAGAGAGGTAGAGGTGTATAGGTAGAGGTGTGTAGGTAGAGGTGTATAGGTAGAGGTGTAGAGGTAGAGAGGTAGAGGTAGAGAGGTAGAGAGTAGTAGAGAGAGAGGTAGAGAGGTAGAGAGCGAGTAATAGAGAGTAGAGAGTGAGTAGTAGAGAGTAGTAGAGAGTAGTAGAGAAAGTATCAGAGAGTGAGTAGTAGAGAGTAGTAGAGTGAGTAGTAGAGAGTGAGTAGTAGAGAGTGAGTATTAGAGAGTGAGTAGTTGAAAGTAGTAGAGAGTGAGTAGTAGAGTGAGTAGTAGAAAGTAGTAGAGAGTAGTAGAGAGTGAGTAGTAGAGAGTAGTAGAGAGTGAGTAGCAGAGTGAGTAGTAGAGAGTAGTAGAGAGTGAGTAGTAGAGAGTAGTAGAGAGAGTAGTAGAGAGTGAGTAGTAGAGAGTGAGTAGTAGAGAGAGAGTAGTAGAGAGTAGTAGAGTAGTAGAGCGTGAGTAGTAGAGAGTGAGTAGTAGAGAGTAGTGGAGTAGTAGAGAGTGAGTAGTAGAGAGTAGTAGAGAGAGAGTATTAGAGTGATTACTAGAGAGTAGCAGAGTGCAAGTAGTAGAGAGCAAGTAATAGAGAGTGTGTAGTAGAGAGTGAGTAGTAGAGAGTGAGAAGCAGAGAGAGTAGTAGAGAGTGAGAAGTAGAATAGTAGAGAGTGAGTAGTAGAGTGAGTAGTAGAGAGTAGTTGAGAGCGAGTAGTAGAGAATCAGTAGTGGAGAGTGAGCAGTAGAGAGTAGTAGAGAGTGAGTAGTAGAGAGTCAGTAGTACAGAGTGAGTAGTAGAGAGTAGTAGAGAGTGAGTAGTATAGAGTAGTAGAGTGAGTAGTAGAGAGTGAGTAGTAAAGAGAGAGTATAGAGAGTGAGTAGTAGAGTAGTAGAGAGTGAGTGGTAGAGAGTAGGAGAGAGTAGTAGAGTGAGTAGTAGAGAATAGTAGAGAGTGAGTAGTAGAGCGAGTAGTAGAGAGTAGTAGAGTAGTAGAGAGTGAGTAGTAGAGAGTGAGTAGCAGAGAGAGAAGTAGAGAGTAGTAGAGAGTGAGTAGTAGAGAGTGAGTAGTAAAGAGTAGTAGAGAGCGAGTAGTAGAGAGTGAATAGTAGAGAGTGAGTAGTAGAGAGAGAGTAGTAGAGAGTGAGTAGTAGAGAGTGAGTAGTAGAGAGTAGTAGAGTGAGTAGTAGAGAGTGAGTAGTAGATAGTAGTAGAGAGAGAGTAGTAGAGAGTGAGTAGTAGAGAGTGAGTAGTAGAGAGAGAGTAGAAGAGTAGTAGAGAGTGAGTGCTCAAGAGCAGCAGAGAGTAGTAGAGTGAGTAGTAGAGAGTAGTAGAGAGTGAGTAGTAGAGAGTGAATAGTAGAGAGTTCGTAGTAGAGAGAGAGTAGTAGAGAGTGTAGTAGAGAGTGAGTAGTAGAGAGTAGTAGCGAGTGAGTAGTAGAGAGTAGTAGAGAGTGAGTAGTAGAGTAATGGAGAGTGAGTGGTAGAGAGTAGTAGAAAGTAGTAGAGTGAGTAGTAGAGAGTGAGTAGTAGAGAGTGAATAGTAGAGAGTAGTAGAGAGTGAGTAGTAGAGAGTGAGTAGTAGAGAGTGAGTAGTAGAGAGTGAGTAGTAGAGAGTAGTAGCGAGTGAGTAGTAGAGAGTGAGTAGTAGAGAGTAGTAGCGAGTGAGTAGTAGAGAGTAGTAGAGAGTGAGTAGTATAGAGTAGTAGAGTGAGTAGTAGAGAGTGAGTAGCAGAGAGAGTAGTAGAGAGTAGTAGAGTGAGTAGTAGAGAGTGAGTAGTAGAGAGAGAGAGTAGTAGATAGTGAGTGGTAGAGAGTAGTAGAGAGTAGTAGAGTAGTAGAGAGTGAGTAGTAGAGAGTGAGTAGTAGAGAGTAGTAGAGTGAGTAGCAGAGAGAGTAGTAGAGAGTAGTAGAGTGAGTAGTAGAGAGTGAGTAGTAGAGAGAGAGAGTAGTAGATAGTGAGTGGTAGAGAGTAGTAGAGTGAGTAGTGGAGAGTAGTAGAGAGTGAGTAGTAGAGAGAGCAGTAGAGTGAGTAGTTGAGAGTGAGTAGTAGAGAGTGAGTAGTAGAGATTAGTAGAGAGTAGTAGAGTAGTAGAGAGTGAGTAGTAGAGAGTGAGTAGTAGAGAGTAGTAGAGTGAGTAGTAGAGAGGGAGTAGTAGAGAGAGAGTAGTAGAGAGTAGTAGAGAGTGAGTAGTAGAGTAGTAGAGAGTGAGTGGTAGAAAGTAGTAGAGTACTAGAGAGTAGTAGAAAGTGAGTAGTAGAGAATGAGTAGTAGAAAGTAGTAGTAGAGAGTAGTAGAGTACTAGAGAGTAGTAGAAAGTGAGTAGTAGAGAATGAGTAGTAGAAAGTAGTAGCGAGTGAGTAGTAGAGAGTGAGTAGTTTAATTTAAAAGGAACACAATGAGGAGGTTCATTTTGCCATAGAAATTATGATTAGTGAGGAAAAAAGAAACATTAGGGCACATTTTGAGTGACTTCTCAAATCCTCTTCTATTTCATTAAAAAATTCTGCCATGCAGACTGAAACATGCACTTTCAATACCAGCAGCAGACTTCCCTGGTGAGCAGTAGCTTTACTACAGTGATCTAATGAGCAACTAGAGTGCTACCATTCAGAATTTATGGGAAATGTGTGACACATCTGAATGCCTTCTTGATGGAATCAAAGTAAACAAGCATTGAAAATGCAATAGGTCTCGCCCTCGTTTAAGTTAAAGCAATTCTGTTTGTAATTAGGTGGCTTTTTAGCTTTGCTTTCATTAGAGTTTTTCAAACTTTCATATACATACCATGCATATGTATGCATATATGTATATGTATATGCTTGCATGAATTTATATTTATATAGATATGCAGATTATATTTATATGTTTATATATGTATATATATATATATACACATACATATATATAAATGCATATGCATATATACGCATATATATATGTGCATATGTGTGCATGTACAGAGAGGTAGAGAGGTAGAGGTGTATAGGTAGAGGTGTGTAGGTAGAGGTGTATAGGTAGAGGTGTAGAGGTAGAGAGGTAGAGGTAGAGAGGTAGAGAGTAGTAGAGAGAGAGGTAGAGAGGTAGAGAGCGAGTAATAGAGAGTAGAGAGTGAGTAGTAGAGAGTAGTAGAGAGTAGTAGAGAAAGTATCAGAGAGTGAGTAGTAGAGAGTAGTAGAGTGAGTAGTAGAGAGTGAGTAGTAGAGAGTGAGTATTAGAGAGTGAGTAGTTGAAAGTAGTAGAGAGTGAGTAGTAGAGTGAGTAGTAGAAAGTAGTAGAGAGTAGTAGAGAGTGAGTAGTAGAGAGTAGTAGAGAGTGAGTAGTAGATAGTGAGTAGTAGAGAGTAGTAGAGAGTGAGTAGCAGAGTGAGTAGTAGAGAGTAGTAGAGAGTGAGTAGTAGAGAGTGGTAGAGAGAGTAGTAGAGAGTGAGTAGTAGAGAGTGAGTAGTAGAGAGAGAGTAGTAGAGAGTAGTAGAGTAGTAGAGCGTGAGTAGTAGAGAGTGAGTAGTAGAGAGTAGTGGAGTAGTAGAGAGTGAGTAGTAGAGAGTAGTAGAGAGAGAGTATTAGAGTGAGTACTAGAGAGTAGCAGAGTGCAAGTAGTAGAGAGCAAGTAATAGAGAGTGTGTAGTAGAGAGTGAGTAGTAGAGAGTGAGAAGCAGAGAGAGTAGTAGAGAGTGAGAAGTAGAATAGTAGAGAGTGAGTAGTAGAGTGAGTAGTAGAGAGTAGTTGAGAGCGAGTAGTAGAGAATCAGTAGTGGAGAGTGAGCAGTAGAGAGTAGTAGAGAGTGAGTAGTAGAGAGTCAGTAGTACAGAGTGAGTAGTAGAGAGTAGTAGAGAGTGAGTAGTATAGAGTAGTAGAGTGAGTAGTAGAGAGTGAGTAGTAAAGAGAGAGTATAGAGAGTGAGTAGTAGAGTAGTAGAGAGTGAGTGGTAGAGAGTAGGAGAGAGTAGTAGAGTGAGTAGTAGAGAATAGTAGAGAGTGAGTAGTAGAGCGAGTAGTAGAGAGTAGTAGAGTAGTAGAGAGTGAGTAGTAGAGAGTGAGTAGTAGAGAGAGAAGTAGAGAGTAGTAGAGAGTGAGTAGTAGAGAGTGAGTAGTAAAGAGTAGTAGAGAGCGAGTAGTAGAGAGTGAATAGTAGAGAGTGAGTAGTAGAGAGAGAGTAGTAGAGAGTGAGTAGTAGAGAGTGAGTAGTAGAGAGTAGTAGAGTGAGTAGTAGAGAGTGAGTAGTAGATAGTAGTAGAGAGAGAGTAGTAGAGAGTGAGTAGTAGAGAGTGAGTAGTAGAGAGAGAGTAGTAGAGTAGTAGAGAGTGAGTGCTCAAGAGCAGCAGAGAGTAGTAGAGTGAGTAGTAGAGAGTAGTAGAGAGTGAGTAGTAGAGAGTGAATAGTAGAGAGTTCGTAGTAGAGAGAGAGTAGTAGAGAGTGTAGTAGAGAGTGAGTAGTAGAGAGTAGTAGCGAGTGAGTAGTAGAGAGTAGTAGAGAGTGAGTAGTAGAGTAATGGAGAGTGAGTGGTAGAGAGTAGTAGAAAGTAGTAGAGTGAGTAGTAGAGAGTGAGTAGTAGAGAGTGAATAGTAGAGAGTAGTAGAGAGTGAGTAGTAGAGAGTGAGTAGTAGAGAGTGAGTAGTAGAGAGTGAGTAGTAGAGAGTAGTAGCGAGTGAGTAGTAGAGAGTGAGTAGTAGAGAGTAGTAGCGAGTGAGTAGTAGAGAGTAGTAGAGAGTGAGTAGTATAGAGTAGTAGAGTGAGTAGTAGAGAGTGAGTAGTAAAGAGAGAGTAGTAGAGAGTGAGTAGTAGAGTAGTAGAGAGTGAGTGGTAGAGAGTAGGAGAGAGTAGTAGAGTGAGTAGTAGAGAATAGTAGAGAGTGAGTAGTAGAGCGAGTAGTAGAGAGTAGTAGAGTAGTAGAGAGTGAGTAGTAGGGAGTGAGTAGCAGAGAGAGAAGTAGAGAGTAGTAGAGAGTGAGTAGTAGAGAGTGAGTAGTAAAGAGTAGTAGAGAGCGAGTAGTAGAGAGAGTAGAGAGTGAATAGTAGAGAGTGAGTAGTGGAGAGAGAGTAGTAGAGAGTGAGTAGTAGAGAGTGAGTAGTAGAGAGTAGTAGAGTGAGTAGTAGAGAGTGAGTAGTAGATAGTAGTAGAGAGAGAGTAGTAGAGAGTGAGTAGTAGAGAGTGAGTAGTAGAGAGAGAGTAGTAGAGTAGTAGAGAGTGAGTGCTCGAGAACAGCAGAGAGTAGTAGAGTGAGTAGTAGAGAGTAGTAGAGAGTGAGTAGTAGAGAGTGAATAGTAGAGAGTTCGTCGTAGAGAGAGAGCAGTAGAGAGTGTAGTAGAGAGTGAGTAGTAGAGAGTAGTAGCGAGTGAGTAGTAGAGAGTAGTAGAGAGTGAGTGGTAGAGTAATGGAGAGTGAGTGGTAGAGAGTAGTAGAAAGTAGTAGAGTGAGTAGTAGAGAGTGAGTAGTAGAGAGTGAATAGTAGAGAGTAGTAGAGAGTGAGTAGTAGAGAGTGAGTAGTAGAGAGTGAGTAGTAGAGAGTAGTAGCGAGTGAGTAGTAGAGAGTGAGTCGTAGAGTAGTAGAGAGTGAGTAGTTGAGAGTGAGTAGTAGAGAGTGAGTAGTAGAGAGTAGTAGAGTAGTAGAGAGTGAGTAGTAGAGCGTAGTAGAGAGTGAGTAGTAGAGAGTGAGTAGTGGAGAGAGAGTAGTAGAGTAGTAGAGAGTCAGTAGTAGAGTAGTAGAGAGTAGTCAGTCAGTGTCAGTCAATGTCAGTCAATGTCAGTCAGTCAGTGTCAGTCAGTCTGTCAGTGTCAGTCAATCAGTGTCAGTCAGTGTCAGTCAATCAGTGTCAGTCAGTCAGTGTCAGTCAATCAGTGTCAGTCAGTTACTGTCAGTCAGTGTCAATCAGTGTAAGTCCGTGTCAATCAGTCAGTGTCAGTCAGTCAGTGTCAGTCAGTCAGTGTCAGCTAGAGCAGCTCTGCTGACCTGGTTCTCTGGCTCTAAAGCAGCTCTGATGACCTGGTTCTCTCTCTCTAAATCAGCTCTGCTGACCTGGTTTCTCTGGCTCTAGAGCAGCTCTGCTGACCTAGTTCTTATGCTACAGAGCAGCTCTGCTGATCTAGTTCTCTGGCTCTACAACAGATCTGCAGACCTGGTTCTCTGGCTCTAAAGCAGATCCGTTGACCCAGTTCTATGGCTCTAAAGCAGATCCGTTGACCCAGTTCTATGGCTCTGAAGCAGTTCTGCTGACATGGTTCACTGGCTCTATAGAAGCTCTGCTGACCTGGTTCTCTCCCTCTAAAGCAGCTCTACTGACCTGGTTTCTCTGGCTCTGCAGCAGCTCTGCTGACCTGGTTCTCTGGCTCTAGAGCAGCTCTGTTGACCTGGTTCTTAGGCTCTAGACCAGCTCTACTGACCTGGTTCTCTGGCTCTAAAGGCGCTCTGCTGACCTGGTTCTATGGCTCTAAAGTAGGCCTGGGCGGCAAATTCCGTTCCATTCGCGGAATTTGCGTAATTTCGCGTTCCGCGGAGAACACGAAATTACCCAAAAATCTGCGTACCGCGACTTCGCGAAATTTTTTGCTTGTTCGCGTTCTCAATATGCGTGTTCGCGAGATATTTCACCCCGAGCACGCAAACAGCGATCGCGAACAGGAAAAAAGTATCGCAAACAAGCAATTCCGCGTGTTCGCGGAATTTCTGCGTGTTCGCGGAGATTTTTTACCGTTTCGCGGAGATTTGCGTAACGCGATTATGCAAATTCCGCCCACCCCTACTCTAAAGCAGCTCTGCTGATTTGGTTCTCTGGCTCTAGAGTAGCTCTGCTGACCTGGTTCTCTGGCTCTAAAGCAGCTCTGCTAACCTGGTTCTCTGGCTCTAAAGCAGCTCTGCTGGCCTGGTTCTCTGGCTCTAAAGCAGCTCTGCTGACCTGGTTCTCTCCCTCTAAAGCAGCTCTGCTGACCTGGTTTCTCTGGCTCTACAGCAGCTCTGCTGACCTGGTTCTCTGACTCTAGAGCAGCTCTGCTGACCTAGTTCTTAGGCTCTAGAGCAGCTCTGCTGACCTGGTTCTCTGGCTCTACAGCAGCTCTGCTGACCTGGTTTTCTGCACTCACGACGCACGCACCCGACTTCGCGAAAATATATTTAAAAATAATATAAGTTTCTTATAAGTACAAATATAATATTTTGATGAATATTTTACATAATCTCTTGCCTTAATATGTATATTAAAGACACATACATATCATTTTGGAACATAAATTTTTTTTCGCGGGAGTTGCGCGCCCAGCGCGCCCCAGCACGTATATGATGTCAGGCGGGACCCCAAGCGTGCAAACATCTCGTACCGTAATGCGCATGTGTCGCGCATGCGCGGGAGCAGGAGTCGAAGACTGGTCGCATACCAATCGCACATATCACGTGATATTATATGTATATGATGTAACTGAAAAACACGCAGCCGTCGCACACCATACACGGATCCTTCATGACTTTTCTAAAATGGCGGCTAGAATGGGCAGCTAACTATAACACCCCTGAAACCTATGTTTTTTTCTGTGAATATATATATATATATATATATATATATATATATATATATATATATATATTATCTACTGGCGGTCGCCAGTAGATAGTTATAGTTAGGACCGTGTTTCCATAGGAAATCTGAAAATTCTATTTTGAATAACTTTGGCGCCGGTTGACGAATCCTCGCGAAATTTTTAAAACTAATGGGGTGCTCTGCTCAGCTCCTACCCTGAAAGTCTCGGGGGAATTCGTCAAGCGGGGGCCGAGAAAAAAAGGGGTCCCAAAACGCGTTTTCCCCCATGCATTTTCCCATAGGACCTTTAGTCGAAGGTACAGCCCGAACGGCTGAACAGAATTACTTGAAATTTGGCAGAGAGGTAGTCCTCAGGTCAGGGATGTGCCTTTTACATATATGGAGTCAATCTGTTCAGTAGTTCCTGAGAAAATTGCAGTTAAACGCACATACATATCTATAGCCGCGCACCGTGCGCGCACTGTGCGCGCCCCGTGCGCGCACTGTGCGAGCACCCTAACGTGCGCCAGCATAATTCTGATTGGTGGTTACATGTTAGTCAAACGTTCGAATCGGTCGAAATCAGGAAGTGTCGCCGCCATTTTGCTTGTTTTCAGTGCGACAGTGATAAAGGAAGGTGGCGAACGTGAAAAGGGTGCAGGGTAGAGAGTTTCTGACCCCCTAGCCTTTGTCAGGGGGTCCCTGAAGGACTCCGAAGGCAGAAAATATTTTTAATGTTTTTTTTTTAAATCGCATGGGGGCGCGCACCGTGTGCGCACGGTGAAACCCCCCCCAAAAAAATATATATTTTTAATACGTAGTTTATTGTAAAATAAATATATAAAAAAAATATTAATACATACATAACTTAGCATTTAAAAAAACGTACAAATTCACTGAAAAAACCATAGGTTTCACACACGTTATAGTTAGGAATTAGCATTTAAAAAACCTTGCAAATTCACTTAAAAAACCATAGGTTTCACACATGTTATAGTTAGGTGGATATTTCACTTGTAAAAAACCAATGCAATTCTCCCATTATAGTTGGTTCAGATTACTATAACTCGCTCGACCACCACTCTATCACAAGGATGATGTCATCAGTGATGTCATGAGTGATGCCACTGACCATGTCATGAGTGAAGTAATATGTGACGTCATGAGCAGGATTGCGGGCGCGCAAGTTATAGTTATCTGAACTAACTATAACGGGGGAAAATATATATTATCTACTGGCGGTCGCCAGTAGATAGTTATAGTTAGGACCGTGTTTCCATAGGAAATCCGCAACATTCTATTTTGAATAACTTTGGCGCCGGTTGATGAATCCTCGCCAAATTTTCAAAATAGGTGGGGCGCTCCGCTCCGCTCCTACCCTGAAAGTCTCGGGGGGATTCGTCAAGCGGGGGCTGAGAAAAAAGGGGGGTCCCAAAAAGCGTTTTTCCCATGCAATTTTCCATAGGGACCTTTAGTCCAAGGTACAGCCCAAACGGCTGAACAGAATTACTTGTCATTTGGCAAAGAGGTAGTCCTCAGGTAAGGGATGTGCCTTTTGCAGGTCTGGTGTCAATCTGTTCAGTAGTTCCTGAGAAAATCAAAAGTAAAATCATATATATATGTGGGCGGAGCCTAACCACACATCTCATCCTGTTATCTGATTGGCTGTCAGCACTTCATCCAAGAAGTGTTGGCAGCCATCTTGGGACCAATATACATGATAGCACCTCATTAAAAAGCATTGCAGTTAATAGAAGGTTTTAAGACTTTAGTTACATTATAAATCATTTGTTGATGGTACCATACTCATTTTAGGAATTGTGGTATGTTCTAAGCTGATTTCACCATGTGAAAAAGCCTTCTGCTGGGATATCATGATTGAGAGAAAAATATTTTCTCATGCTTTTCCCACAGAGGTTTGGAAGGTGATCTATAAGCTAAACTGAGAGCATATTTTCTGTAAATTCACATTATCTTTCTCAGTCATGTGAGAATGAAGTCTGACATTCTCAGTAAAACATGTACATCCAACAAGGGCAGAGACTGTCAGTTGATTCCTTTGTGTTCTACTGCAGCTTCCCAGAGTGTTCCAAAGAACAACTAGAGCGCTAACAGTCCTACTTATGATAAACGTATGGCACACCTGAAGCCATCTTGCTTGGATTAAAGTGGTAACTCTTAAAACATTTAATTTAAAAAGGAACAAAATGAGGGGGTTCATTTTTCCATAAAAAGTATGATTAGTGCTGCAGAAAGAAACATTAGGGCACATTTTGAGTGACTTCTCAAATCCTCTTCTATTTCATTAAAAAATTCTGACATGCAGACTGAAACATGCACTTTCAATACCAGCAGCAGTTTTCCCTGGTGAGCAGTAGCTTTACTACAGTGATCTAATGAGCAAAAAGAGTGCTAACATTCTGAATTTATGGCAAATGTATGACGCATCTGAATGCCTTCTTGATGGAATCAAACTAAAAAACTGAAAGTATTTCCTACTGAGGAGACAGCAGTAAATGAGGAAATTAGGAAACTTCATAACAAATAAGTCTCCCAAGATAGCCACCAGAGACAAAAGAGCCCAAATGTAGCCCAAATATCACCCAGATGTAGCCCAAGTATAGCCCAATGACAGAATGTCCCAGAGTGTTCTTAAAAACAACTAGAGCGCTTACTGTCTTCATTATGAAAAAAGTATGGCACACCTGAAGCCATCTTGATTGGAATAAACTGGTAACACTTAAAACATTTAATTTAAAAAGTAACACAGTGAGGGGGTTAATTTTGCCATAGAAATTATGATTAATGCTGAAGAAAGAAAATGAGGGCACATTTTGAGTGACTTCTCAAATCCTCTTCTATTTAATTAAAAAAATTCTGACATGCAGACTGAAACATGCACTTTTAATACCAGGAGCAGACTTCCATGGTGAACAGTAGTTTTACTACAGTGATCTAATGAGCAACTAGAGTGCTAACATTCAGAATTTATGGCAAATGTGTGACATATCCGAATACCTTCATGATGGAATCAAAGTAAAAAACTGAAAGCATTTCCTACTGAGGAGACTGCAGTACATGAGGAAATTAGGAAAATTCATAACAAATAAATCTCCCAAAATGGCCACCGGAGACAAAAGAGCCCAAATGTAGCCCAAAATCACCCAGATGTAGCCCAAATATAGCCCAATGACAGAATTGCGCAAAAACACCTATTATTTTGTGTTTTTGCAGTGTTATATAGTGTAGACTTGTCAGGTATTGGAGTGCTTTACATGAGCATTGGTTACTTCACACAAGAACAAATTCATTTTGGTTGTAGACATGGGGAGACTAAGTGATTTGACCAGAATCACAGAATGTCGAGCTGAAGCAGAAACTCCAACCTGGTCCCCAGTTGCAAAGTCTGCAGTTCTGGAAGTAACACCACATCCTCTCCCCTAAGTGCAACATTTAATCAAGTGGTCAACTGGATAAAAAAACATAAAGACAACAAATAATTTATAAGTGCTTTGTCGCTATTTGAAAACTCAGAAAATATGTCCTTATTTTAGTCTTTTAGAGCACTAACCATAATTTTGATGCCAATAAGACCCTCTCATATATGTAATTTCTAAAGGAAATGCTCTAGGTATTGCAGTTTTGATTACATTAAGATGACGTCAGGCGTTCCACACTTTTGTAATAAATATAGAATGTTAGCAATCTAGTTGTTCATTAGGATACTGTTGAGAGACAGAGGCCAGGGGCACGGACTCTGAAAATTGAAGGCAGGTAGGAGGGTGCAAAGGCAACAATTTAACCACACTGAGCAGGCAGGAAGGGCCGTGGCAGCACAACCGACTATGGAGGGCAGTGGAAAGGGGGGCAGGGGCAACAAACCAACAATACAGGACTTGCAAGAGAGGCTGTGGCAATGTAATAGACCATTGTGGGCAGAAGGAAGAGGCAATGGTAGTACAACCATACATGCCAACAGACCCGATTCAGCCAGGAAACGTCCAATGTTTTTAAGCTCAAAAGGGCTTAATTTGATCTGTCTCCTGTCTACAATCTCCTCTTTTTCAATGTAACTCAAAGGGGAAAATCAATACCCCAGTTTTTTTTCAAAATCTCCCTCTTACCAAGTTCAAAATGTTCGCAAGTATGGTACATTGGATCATGGAAGGAAATGGGGTAGGGACATGGACTTGGATAACAGAGGACAGGAGGGACATGGGGAGGTGCACCAAACTGACCCTGCAGGGCAGGCATCAGGGTTTGCAGCAACACAATACACCACACAGGGCATGTGGGACGGGAGTGCAGCACAACAATCCATAGAAAGCAAGAGGGAGGGGACAGGACCATGCACATGGACAAGAGAGAACAGAGGGGCAAGAGGCAATGGTAGCTAGCTGACCATAATGGACAGACAGGAGAGAAAGCTGCAGCATAACAGACCATAAAGGGCAGGAGGTACAGATCAGGGGCATTACAATGGAACAGACAAGCCAGGAGGGAGGGAGTAGGGGTCTGCACATGTAAACAGAGGGCTGGGGGCAAGGGGGCAGGGCAGGAGCAGCAAGATAAGCATGGAGGTCAGGCAGGATGGGCACTAGAAGCAAGACACACCATGAAGAGCAACAGTGAGACTGTGATGGCATACACACAGACCATGGAGGGAAGGTGGGAGGGGGTCAGGGGCAGCTAACTGACCACACAGGGAAGGTGGGAGGGGCCATGGCAGCACAGAAGACCATGCATGGCAAGTGGGAGGGTTAGTGGCAGCACAATATCTATGATGGGCAAGAAGGAGGGTGCAGGGGCATGCACAAAGGACGATGGAGGATAGAAAGGAGGGTCAGGACCTGTGCACAGACAAGAAAGTTCAGGGGAAGGAGCCTCACAACAGACCGCACGGGGTAGGCAGGAGGAGCAGTTGCAGCACAACAGACCAGGGAGGGAAGAAAGGTGTGGCAGTACAATGGACCATGTAGGACAGGAGGAAGAGGATAGGGGCATGGCATGTGGACAGGCAGGGTGGAGGTGGCAGGGACAGGTTACAGTCATCTGACAATGCTAGGCAGGTGGGAGGGGAGTGGCATCTCAACAGAACACTCAGAGTAGATAGGAGTGGCAGGTCCATGGAACATGGTGGGCAAAAAGGATGGAGCAGGGGCATGCACAAAGTCATCGGAGGGCAGGGGGAAGGAGAATAGGGGCAGCAAGCTAAGCACAGAGTTTAAGCAGGAGGTCAATGATGGGGCATAGAATTGGGCAATGGAGGGCAGGAGGAGTGGACTGCTACATCATACTAAATTGAGGACAGTGGCAGCACATCAGACCATGCATGGCAGGAGGGAGGAGGCTAGTCCATGGATTCAGACAACAGAGGATAGGGAGGAGGTGGATGGGGCAGCAAGCTAACTGTTCAGAGAAGGCGGGTATTAGGAACTTTATTGTTTTTAAAACGTGTGTCTGTGCGAACTACTTAAAATATGAACAAGTATGCAGCATAATCTCACTTTTATTCAGGAAGAAGAGGACGTTTGTGACTGTGACTCTGGGCTCACTTGGCAGAAACACCCCCTGACCCTCCACCCCCTATCGCAAAATGTAATGCCCGTGAAAAGGGTAGGTGAACACAGTGTTATATAGAACATAGTCCTGAGAGCACGAATGAAAATGAAAACTAGATATAGTGTATGGTATAAACTATGCACCAAAAAGTGTGATATAAGATGCACCAGGCGTGAAATATAATATGCAATACATTGTGCGCAATGACAGATTCATTGGAGAGCACGAGATAGCACAGGCACTAGCGCGTGCTATGTGATATGCGCCTTGGAGTGTAATATGCACAGGGCAGTGTTGTGTAACCTAACTAGTCTCTAAAGTTGTAATATAAAATATGTGCTGGGGAGTGTAACGTTGCATATGCACTGTGACAAAGATATGGATCCCAGATTGTAATATGTATGGCATAGCACTGTGTGTTATAACATAGGCATCGAGGAAGGCACGTTAGATGGGGCAATATAACCCGTGCGAAGACAAGTGTGGCATGACATATTCACGGAGTGGTGTTACAGTGCACATGGGCTAGAGAGTGTCATAGCATATGCACTAGCTGGTGGAATACAACACAGAGGTGTGAGGCAATCGGCGGGCACTGGTGGGTGTAACACAGCATTGGGCTCTGCCAGGAGCACGCTGTGACTCTCAAGTGATGTTCGTCCCCTTTCCAAAGAGTAAAATAAAAAGTTTTACACATCCGGCAGTGGATGTGTGTTTTATTAACCGTGAGGGGGGTTTCTTGCATAGTTTTGGTCGAATTTGTGTCGAATCCCCTTTGAATGGCTTGGTGTGCATGTGTATTAAATGTGCCCGTCAATAGCTACCCATGTTTGTATAAATAAACGACAAGGGCATCTAACGGGATTAGGCACGGTAGGGCATCAGACATGTCAGAGCTTCACCAGTGATTTAAATTGGGGATATAATTTCCCTTCAATACTGAGGGCCCCTGGGGGCTAACTAGCCCACCAGGTGCTTCCAGTAAGCGCCACTGAGCTGCGTTGCAGAGAGCTGGTCCAGGCTGCGCCACTTTTTACACCTCTCTGCAACGCAGTTCTGTGGCGCATACTGGAGGTACCTAGTTGGCTAGTTGGACCCTAAGGATTCAAATTAACTTAATCTCCCAACTAAAAACGGCCACAGGGCGTGTTTACACAATGGTGAAGGGAGGGCTTGGGGCCTCAGTTAACGTGTGCAAACAAGCCCTGTGGTGCATTTTAAGTTGGGGAAATAATTCCCCTTCAATCCTGAGGGCCCCTGGGGGCTAACTAGCCCACCAGGTGCTTCCAGTAAGCGCCACTGAGCTGCGTTGCAGAGAGGTGGTCTAGGCCGTGCCACTTCTTACACCTCTCTGCAACGCAGCTCTGTGGCGCATACTGGAGGTACCTAGTGGGCTAGTTGGACCCTAGGGACCCTCAGGATTCAAATGAACTTAATCTCCCAACTAAAAACGGACACAGGGCGTGTTTACACAGTGGTGAAGGGAGGGGACGGGGCCTGAGTTAACGTGTGCAAAAACGCCCTGTGGCCTGTTTTAAGAGGTAGTTTTAATCCCCCTGCCCTATTATATACTAGGGGCTTACAGAGGAGGTCATGCTAATCACAGGGGGACCCCAACGCATAATGTTCCCTAGTGTATGTATGTGTTTTCACTGTATTCTAAGTGTCTTTTAACATAGCACTGGCTCTAGGTCTGGTTAGTCAGACTCAGTTACCACCAGTATCCGTCTGAAAAAGTTGAGGGTACAAGATGATTTTGCAACAAGGCTTCTTTCTGCTCTTCTTTTTGTTCTTTCTGCACGTTATCCTTCTTCCTGCACTTTTCTTCGTCTTTGAGGACTTCTGTTGCTTCTTTCTGCACTTCTTTTTTTTCTTTCTGTGCATTTAAAAAACCTTTGAAATTCACAGAAAAAAACATAGGTTTCAGGCACGTTATAGTTAGGAATTAGCATTTAAAAAACCTCAGAAATTCACTGAAAAAAACATAGGTTTCAGGGGTGTTATAGTTAGCTGGACTTTTCACTTGTACAAATCCATTGAAATTCCCCCGTTATAGCTAACTATAACTCGCGCGCCCGCAATGCACTGCTGATGACGTCACATATTACATCACTCATGACATGGTCAGTGACATCACTCATGACATCACTGATGACATCTCAAATGACATCACTGATGACATCAGCTGAACTAACTATAACGGGGGAATTTCAATGGATTTGTACAAGTGAAAAGTCCAGCTAACTATAACACCCCTGAAACCTATGGTTTTTTCAGTGAATATATATATATGTATATATATATATATATATATATATATATATATATATATATATATATATATATATCAATCTTCCAAATGGGTCATTCCGGGATTGATCCCGAAGTCAGGTGGTGCGTTTGCCGGTATGCCCTCGCCGGTAAATAATCTTTTATCCTTCTTCAAAGTAACACGCACTCTCGAAGTTTAAATGCTTAGCAGGAAGCCAATTTATTGTTTGCTACGCGTTTCGACAAATGAATGTCTTGTTCACACAAAGTATAAACCAATAAAGATGTGTTTAAATACAAATATAAAACCGATGAAGGACTTCTATACATTCGTGCTATGTCCTATCATTGACAAGTGTCGGCCATCTTGTAATGGTAAACCCAAACTTGTGTAACATTTGTACTTCGATAAATATCCTAATAAATGCAGTATATACAAGGCAGCAACTTTGATTTGTAAATTTATATCTCGCTCTAGTGGCGCTAAACAAAGTGATGCTAAAAAAATATATATGAAAAGGTTTTTCTATATTTACATATCTATAGTATATATCATTTGTAAATTCATTATACATCATAAGAATTATGTCCAATCGCACTAGTGGCTTTTTTGCTTCAGCTAAGTTTTTAAAGTTTTTTAACTGGAATCACTTCACAACATGCTTTTGATAACAACATACTGCCTCGTACTACATTTCTTTAAAGTTACTATATATATGTCCTATCATTGACAAGTATCGGGCAACTTGTAATGGTAATCCCAAACTTATGTAGCATTTGTAATTCGATAAATATCGTAATAAATGCAGTATATACAAGGCAGCTACTTTGATTTGTAAATTTCTATCTCGCTCTAGTGGCGCTAAACAAAGTGATGCTATAAAAGATATGAAAAAGGTTTTCATATATTTACATATCTATAGTATATATCATTTGTAAATTCATTACACATCATAAGAATTACATCCAATCGCACTAGTGGCTTTTTTGCTTCAGCTAAGTTTTTAAACTGAAATCACTTCATAACATGCTTTTGATAACAGTATATTGCCTCGTACAGCATTTCTTTAAATTTACTATATATATAGTTTTTCAAGAGACGGCCTTTTTTGTATCCATTAGACAATTGTCTAATGGATACAAAAAAGGCCGTCTCTTGAATCCATTGACAATTGTCTAATGGATACAAAAAAGGCCGTCTCTTGAAAAACTATATATATAGTAAATTTAAAGAAATGCTGTACGAGGCAATATACTGTTATCAAAAGCATGTTATGAAGTGATTTCAGTTTAAAAACTTAGCTGAAGCAAAAAAGCCACTAGTGCGATTGGATGTAATTCTTATGATGTGTAATGAATTTACAAATGATATATACTATAGACAATTGTCTAATGGATACAAAAAAGGCCGTCTCTTGAAAAACTATATATATAGTAAATTTAAAGAAATGCTGTACGAGGCAATATACTGTTATCAAAAGCATGTTATGAAGTGATTTCAGTTTAAAAACTTAGCTGAAGCAAAAAAGCCACTAGTGCGATTGGATGTAATTCTTATGATGTGTAATGAATTTACAAATGATATATACTATAGATATGTAAATATATGAAAACCTTTTTCATATCTTTTATAGCATCACTTTGTTTAGCGCCACTAGAGCGAGATAGAAATTTACAAATCAAAGTAGCTGCCTTGTATATACTGCATTTATTACGATATTTATCGAATTACAAATGCTACATAAGTTTGGGATTACCATTACAAGTTGCCCGATACTTGTCAATGATAGGACATATATATAGTAACTTTAAAGAAATGTAGTACGAGGCAGTATGTTGTTATCAAAAGCATGTTGTGAAGTGATTCCAGTTAAAAAACTTTAAAAACTTAGCTGAAGCAAAAAAGCCACTAGTGCGATTGGACATAATTCTTATGATGTATAATGAATTTACAAATGATATATACTATAGATATGTAAATATAGAAAAACCTTTTCATATATATTTTTTTAGCATCACTTTGTTTAGCGCCACTAGAGCGAGATA
Source organism: Triturus cristatus (assembly GCF_964204655.1). Taxonomy (NCBI): domain Eukaryota; kingdom Metazoa; phylum Chordata; class Amphibia; order Caudata; family Salamandridae; genus Triturus; species Triturus cristatus. The sequence continues at coordinate 849,032,483 of NC_140588.1, read as the reverse complement.
TAAATTTACAAATCAAAGTTGCTGCCTTGTATATACTGCATTTATTAGGATATTTATCGAAGTACAAATGTTACACAAGTTTGGGTTTACCATTACAAGATGGCCGACACTTGTCAATGATAGGACATAGCACGAATGTATAGAAGTCCTTCATCGGTTTTATATTTGTATTTAAACACGCGTCTTTATTGGTTTATACTTTGTGTGAACAAGACATTCATTTGTCGAAACGCGTAGCAAACAATAAATTGGCTTCCTGCTAAGCATTTAAACTTCGAGAGTGCATGTTACTTTGAAGAAGGATAAAAAAATATATATATATATTCACTGAAAAAAACCATAGGTTTCAGGGGTGTTATAGTTAGCTGGACATTTCCCTCATACAAAACTCTAGAAATTCCCCTTTTATAGTTAGTTCAGCTAACTATAACTCGCTCCCCCGCAATGCACTGCTGATGACGTCACAGATTACATCACTCATGACATGGTCAGTGACATCACTGATGACATCACAGATGATATCTGAAATTACATCACTGATGACATCACTGATGCCGTCATCCAGTGAGTGTGTGTTTCTGTAAATTTTAAATATGTTTAATACATATATAGGGAAAAACCTATGGAAGAATGAGTGGGTGTATAAGTGTGTGAATGGATGATTTAGTAGGTGCGTGACTGACTCTATAAGTGAGTCATTAAACGTATCTTACTCCAGACTAGTGACTAAATGGTGTGAATGTCTATCTGTCTGTCTGTTGGTGTATAAGAGGCTGCATGGTTTTGTGAATAGCTATATGAGAGTTTCTATGGGTTATTGATTGGTTGTCTGAGTATCTGTTTGGGTGCCTGAGTGTTTGTGTGGGTGGGGTGTATGACACTCTGTGCATACATGTGTGAGTGGTTGATTCTATGGGTGCATGGTTTTAAGAGTGCATTGGTGATGGAGTGTATGGTTGGGTGAGTGTATGTATGGGTGTTTTAGTGATTGAATGTATATCTCAGTGGTACATGTGTGAGTAACTACATATGTGAAAGGCGGTATATATGTGTGCAAGAGTATATAAGTGGGTATATGTGAGAGTGTGTGATTGTTAAAGTGGCTGTATGGATGAGTGTGTGCTTGTATCAGTGATTGTATAAGAGCGTAAGAATGTGGTACTATTTTTATGAGTAAGTGAACTTGTGTGTGTATAACTGCATAGGTGAGTAAATGGGAGTGTGATTAATTATTTGCATGACTGACTAGGTGTGAGAGTACCTCTATGGATGATTGGTGGTGTGTGAGTGTCTATGTAGGTGTATAAATGCATATGATAGTCCTGTACTGAGTGACTGTAAGTATGAGTGACTGTACAGGTGAGTGAGTGGATGTGTGTGTAGATCTAAGAGTCAATGAGTGGGTATGTAGTTATTGGTATTGGAGTATCTATGGTTTTGAGAATGGACGTCTGAAATTTTGATTGAGTATATCAAAGGGTGTGAGAAGATGCACTAATGTATCACATGGGTGACATCATAAGTGATGTCATCAGTGATGCCATTTGAGATGTCATCGGTGATGTCACTGACCATGTCATGAGTGATGTCATATGTGACGTCATCAGCAGTGCATTGCGGGGGCGCGAGTTATAGTTAGCTGAACTAACTATAAAAGGGGAATTTCTAGGGATTTGTACGAGGGAAATGTCCAGCTAACTATAACACCCCTGAAACCTATGGTTTTTTCAGTGAATATATATCTATCACCTACTGGTGGTCGCCAGTAGGTAGTTATAGTTAGGACCTATATTCCATAGGAAATCCGCAAAATTCTATTCCCAATAACTTTGGCCCGGTTGACGAAACTTCGCGAAATTTTCAAAACTTTTGGCCAGCTTCGGTCCGCTCCTATCCTGAAAATGTTGAGGTGATTCCTCAAGCGGGGGCCGAGAAAAAAGGGGGTCCCAAAACGTGTTTTCCCCATGCTGTTTTCCATAGGAACCTTTAGTCGCAGCTACAGCCCGAACTGCTCAACGGAATTACACCAAATTTGGCAAAAAGGTATCCCTTGGTTCAGAGTCGTGCCTATTGGTTAAATGGTGTAAATCCGTTCAGTAGTTCCTGAGAAAATCAAAAGTAAAATCACATATATATCTATGGGTGCGGTGGATCTGCGCACCCTGAGCGCACATTGCGCGGCTCCCTCCCGATCACGAGCTGCATGTTAATTGGCTGTCAACTTGCTGTCAACACTCCAAACCAGGAAGTGTTGGCAGCCATTTTGAAAGAAGTGCGCAAAAAGGGGGCAGGGTAGAAACACCCTGACCCCCTAGGCCTGCTTAGGGTGTCCCACAAGGAGCCCCTGGGCCCAACATTTTTTTAATTTTTTTTTTAAATGGGAAGATGTGCGCAGAGTGCGCGGATCCTGCTGATTAAAAAAAAGAAAACGAAGCACGTGTTTTGTTAGTAATTAGCCCCCAGGGGGCCAAGTCCTGGGGGCAAAAATATTATGTGAATGGGGGCCCCCCAGCCCCGGGGACTGCCACCCCCCAGGGCTTTATAAAATTATGTACAGGGTTCTCACAGCTCCCCCAGCCCCGGAGACCGCCACCCCCTGGGGCTTCTTTAGAATATATGCGGGGGGCTCACGGCCCCCCTCAACCCGGGGACCACCATCCCCCAGGGCTTTTCACGCACAAGCGTGCGAGCGGCGAGTAAAGTAATATGTATGCGTCGCGTATGCGCCTGGAGTCGCGTACCGGTCGCATAGCGATCGTGCATGAAAATACGCACCCATCGCACATCCTACGCGGATCCTACACAACAATCCTAAAATGGCGGCTAGGTTCCGTGCAGTGATCGAGAAAGGTAAGCTTTGGGTGCGTGACTCCTAAAAAATTTTTTTAAAAAAAACAATAAAGAAAATGATATAAATATATTCAAAAAACATATAAAACAAAAAAAAAACAGGGTTTCAATATTTTTTTCCCATTTATATTAAAAATATATAATGTAATTTAAAAAATAAAATATGTAAAAATAAATGGTTAAAAAAATGTAGAAAATCAACATAAAAAGAATAAATATAACTATTATTAGATTTAAAAATTGTCATTTAAGAAATCTTTGAAATTCACTGAAAAAACCATAGGTTTCAGACATGTTATAGTTAGCAATTAGCATTTAAAAAAACCTTTGAAATTCACTGAAAAAAACATAGGTTTTAGACATGTTAGAGTTAGGAATTAGCATTTAAAAAAAACCTTTGAAACTCACTGAAAAAACCATTGGTTTCAGACATGTTATAGTTAGCAATTAGCATTTAAAAAAACCTTTGAAATTCACTGAAAAAAACATAGGTTTTAGACATGTTAGAGTTAGGAATTAGCATTTAAAAAAAACCTTTGAAACTCACTGAAAAAACCATTGATTTCAGACATGTTATAGTTAGGAATTAGCATTTAAAAAGCCTTAGAAATTCACTGAAAAAACCATAGGTTTCAGGGGTGTTATAGTTAGCTGGACATTTCACTCGTACAAAACCATTGAAATTCCTCCGTTATAGTTAGTTCTATTAACTATAACTCGCGTGCCCGCAATCCACTGCTGATGACGTCACATATTACATCATTCATGACATGGTCAGTGACATCACTCATGACATCACTGATGACATCTTAAATGACATCACTGATGACATCACTGATGACATCATCCACGTGACAATCTGATACACCTCATCATACACTGGTATAACCTTTCATCAATCATTATAAAATATAGAGTACCATATTTGAAATCAATGACACAACAATATAAGTTTCTAAATACCCACTCAGTGATTCCTAGATCTACACACACATCTAAACACTTACCTATTGATTCACTCATACATGCTGACAAAGATCAATAGAACACTATCAAATATACTTATACACCTACATCAACATTACACACCAGCATACGTCCTATTCACGTATGCAGTCGTCCTACTCAATTATGCAAACAATTGATCATACTTACATTTACTCAGCTACACACTTATACAAACACCACTTCCTTTATTCATATAGATAGTAACTCATACTTAGTGTGTTTTAAAATCACTATTACAAGTATACAGTTATCCATATAGTCACTCATAGAATCACTGAGTCTTAACTATACTTATTTATATACAACAACTGTCACATACACTGCCTTTTATATTTCTACTTTGTTGGACATGTATCATTGAAAAATATATTTACTCATCACTACACCCATAAAAACATTCACTCACCCAAACAGCTGTTTCCACATGCAGTCTTAACCTCATATACCTACTAAACCAACTATTCACACATCTTTGGACAGTCAGACACCTCCCACCCAACCACACACACATTCACTCTCCCATAAAAATACTCACCTAACTAATCAATAACTAATATAGATTTTCACATAGCTAGTAACCAACTTATGCAGTAGTTTACTCAACAAGAGACAGAGTGATACAGATATTCACACAGTTTAATCACTATCCCATATATTTAGTGAGACACTTTAAATTAGTCACTTAAACAGTCAATCACACTGCTACTAAATCCTCCATCCAGACACTTTTAGTTCCACTCATTCTTCAATGCAGATTGCTATATATATAATACATATTTAAATATCGAACCAAAACACATTCACTGGATGATGTCATCAGTGATTTCATTTGAGATGTCATCAGTGATATGTATGTATGTATATATATATATATATATATATTGTTCTAAGTGATAGTTTCATGTGGCAAATTTAGAATTTTTGTATAACGTATGATAAAAATGTAAAGGATTTCAAATATTTGATTATAGATGAAGTATATTGCATCAATCAATCAATCAATCATTCAATCAATCAGGGAATTGTGAAGCACGCTACTCACCTGTAAGGCTCTCAAGGTGCAGGGGGGTGCAGCTCCAGTCAGTCAAAGAGCCAGGTCTTGAGGGTCTTCCTGAAGATGTGCAGAGTGTGTGGGCATCTGATGTTGATTGGGAGCGTGTTGCAGGTCTTTGCTGCAATTTAGGAGAAGGCTCTTCCATCTGTTTTGGCTCTGCAGATGCATGGGGATTGGCGAGGGCGATGTCAGCGGATTTGAGGTTTCTCTTAGGTACGTCGAACGAGATTGTTTTGTCTAGATTTTGGAGTCCGGTGTTGTGGAGGCATTTGTAGGCGTGGGTGAGTATCTTGAAGGATACTCTCTTCTCAATGGGGAGCAGTGGAGGTCTCAGAGTGTTTGGGTGATGCGTTCGTGTTGAGGGATGCCAAGGATAAGTCTGGCTGGGGTGTTCTGTATGGCATTGAGCTTGAGGAGTAGAGATTTGTTGAAACCGGCATAGAGGGCATTTCCGTAGTCCAGTCTGCTGGTTATTAGTGAGCGGGTGACGGTCTTTCTTGATTCAGGGGATCCATTTCAAGGTTTTGTGAAGGATGCTGAGGATGTTGAAGCATGTGGAGGCGACGGCGTTGATCTGTCGGGTCATGATGAGGGAGGAGTCGAATATGATGCCAATGTTCTGGGCATGGTCCGTGGGAGTCGGGGGCTGCCGTGGGCGGTGGGAAACCAGGTATTTTTCCATGCAGAGGGAGAGGGTCTGAGGACTGGGACTTCTGTATTCTCCGAGTTAAGCTTCTGACAGCTGCTGCTCATCCAGGATGTGATGTCCTTCATTCCTTCTTGAAAGCTGAGCCTGATGGTGAGGGGGTCCTTAGTGAGGGAGAGGATGAGTTGGGTGTTGTCGGCGTAGGATGCTCTGCTGTCTGACGATGGATGCAAGGGGGGCGATATAGATGTTGAAGAGCATGGGGCTGAGCGACGATCCTTGGGGTACTCCGCAGTTGATCTCTGTGGGTTCAGAGAGGAAGGGGGGAGTCAGAATTTTTGGGTTCTGCCAGTGAGGAAGAAGCCGAGAGCAGTTCTCTGAATTACGGCGTCTTAGAGTCTGCCAGTAAGAGTGCGGTGGAAGATGGTGTTGAATGTTGCAGAGGGGTCAAGTAGGATCGGGGCCACAGTTTGGCCTTGGTAAAGGAGGGTGTAGATGTTGTCTATAGTGGTGAGTAGTGCGGTCTTGGAGCTGTGGTTGATTCAGAATCCAGATTGGGAGGGGTCAAGGATGGAGTTCTCTTCGATGAATGTCATTAGTTGAACATTGACAACCTTCTCAGTTGCTTTGGCCATGAAAAGGAGGAGAGAGATGGATCAGTAGTTCTTGAGGTCCATCAGATCTGCTGAGGGCTTCTTGAGGAGGGGCTTGACTTCTGCGCACTTCCAGTAGTCAGGGAATGTGCCGGCTTCGAAGGTTCCGTTGATGGTTCGTCGTAGCTCAGGTGAAGTGGTGGCAGAGGCTCTGTAGAAGATGTGCAGAGGGCAGGGTTTGTGGGGGCTACTGCGTGAATGCCTTTCATGGTCAATGTAGTGTCTTCAGTGGCGACTGGGGTCAAGGAGGAGATGGTGGGCTGGTTGTCGTTGCTGGGTGGAGTAGTGGGTTCAGTGTCCTGAGTCTGTTAGTTGAAGTTGTCATAGAGAAATCTTATCTTCAGGTGGAAGTAGGAGCCGAGTTTGTAGCAAAAGTCCTGGGAGGGTGTGACATCCGTGGTTTCACTGGGGGGCTTGGTGAGTTCCTTATTGATGCTGAATAGTTCTTTGAAGTTGCTGACATTGGAGTGGCTTTTGTTTTCGATGAAGGTCTATTTGGTGGATCTGATGAGTTGGTGGTATTCTGTCATGGCATTCTTGTAGGTGGTGCAGTCCTCTGAAGTTTTGCTGTTTCTCCAATTTTTCTCGAGACGTCTGCAGGTGGGTCTGGACTCTTGGAGGTCGGAGGCAAACCAAGTGGCCTTCCTGGGGTGCTGCCTGTTGGAGTTGGATAGGGGGCGAGCTTGTCTATGCAGTTGGTGATCCATTGTGTAGTTCTATGGCTGCAGAGTTGGCGTCGGTTGAGGTGGTGGGTCATTGCTGTAGGTTTGAGGGCAGAGGGTTTGTCGATGTGGAAGTGTATGCAGTGGTGGTCCTTCCAGGGGTGTTGCTTGGTGTGGCTGAAGTGGGTGTTATTATCTCCTGCGTAGATAGGGTTGAGGGTGTGTCCTGCCTTGTGGGTAGGGTTGGTGACGAGTTGTTTCAGACTGAGGTTGGCAAGGTTGTCCAGTGGAGTGGCGGGATTGGGGTCGCTGAGGTTGTTGATGTAGAAGTTGAGGTCTCTGATGAGTATGGCGTCCATGAAGGAGATGGCGTGGGGCACAATGAGGTTGGCGATGGTAGTGGTGAACACAGTTTGAGGTCTGGGGGTCTGTAGGCAAGAGTGCTGCGTAGGGTTGGTCTGGAGCTGGTCTAGATCTGGAAATAGAGGTGTGCGGTGGGTGACGGGGAGTCGCTCATGCTGGAGGAGGTGAGTCAGAGGAAGCTCTTGTGTGTGATGGTGACTTCTCCTCCTGGGCAGTTGGGCAGTCCTTCCTCTGGATCTTGTATCCGTCAAGGATGGAAGTGGCAATGTCAGGGGCGGAGGTGGGGTTTGTCCACGTTTCCGCGAGGAAGGTGACGCCTTGCGACAGGGTGTGGAGGAGGTCCCAGATCTCTACAGCATATTGGTGCAGGGAGCTCACGTTGAGTAGGATTCACTTTAGGGCTTCGAGGGTGCTAGCATCTGGTGAGAGGGCAGTGCCAATGTGGGTGAGGAGGATGGTGAAAGTTTGTCGGCAGTGTCAAAAGGAGAACTGGCCATGGGTGGTAATCGGCATAGACAGATGGCAGTTTTTGTTTCTTTAGGGGTTGACTGTGAGGAGGGCAGCTGAGTCATAGTGGTGGGTGGGCAGAGATTCAGAGTCCCTGGCGCTGTCCACGGTCAGGTTGCAGAGGGGCGCAGACTCAGTTGCCTTTGGCACGCCGATTCGACGTGCCCGCTGTGTGCGGCTGCCATTGATTAGGGGAATGGAAGTACAGCTGGGAGGCGGAAACTGGCAGGGGGGAGGGGATGCAGGAGCAGCAGTGATGGGTAAGGGCGGCAAAAATGGGCACAGAGGACACAGGCAAGGGCACAAAAACATGAAAAATAGAAGAAAAACTGCAGAATAAAATTTAAGGCGGAAAATTAAGGCACAATGTGAAGAAAACAAAAAGAAAGACAAAAACAGAAAAATGAGCACACACACGCTGACAGATAACAGCAGACCAGCAGAAGAGCTAGGCTGGACCATCAGGGATGAGGTGCAGGCAGGAGCCTGCGGGTGGAGGAGGGCCTCAAACACCTACCTTAGAAAGAGGTGTAGGGGGCAGTGGCACAATAGTAGAGCTGCTGGGGCAGAGAGCTAGGTCTTGGACCAGGAGGTCAGTGGTCTTGCTCAGACGTCTAAGAAGCGGCCACCATTACATAGGGAAGGAGGGAGGGAAGAGCAGCTGGGAGGCGGGAGCGTGAACTGACAAGGGGTAGCAGCGGCAGGAAAAGGGTGGCGAAAACAGGCACGGAGGACACAAAGAAGCGCACAAGACCTGAAAAACTAGAGGAAAGCCAGAAGAATAAAATTAAAGGTGGAAAATTAAGGCACAATAAGAAAAATACAAAAAGGCAGACAAATACAGAAAAACAGGCACACACACACACAGACAGACAACATGTGGACCAGCAGAAGAGCTAGGATCTCCCACTGGACCACCAGGGATGAGGTGCAGGCAGTAGCCTGCAGGTGGAGAAGGGCCTCGATCACCTACCTCAGAGAGGTGTATGGGGAAGCGTGCATAGGTAACTAATTATCTATTTGAACAGTAATTGATATGTTCATGTAAAGAGTACCATACATAGGTATTTGCATAATGAAACACTCAGCAGCAATAAAACTTAACTCTTGAACAATGCATTTTGAATTAGATGTTTGAATAGTTTGTGTTTGTTTAGTGAATATGTTTATATGCTATATATAGTTTTTCTACCTAATCATGAATTGGTATATTTTATTTGTTTTAAAGTTGTACTTCAGTGCTCTACTTGTAGTAGGGTTTGGTGCTGTAAAACATGTGGATGATTAAAGTTTTAAAAAACGTTGTAAAATTTTAAATTGGTGTTGTGCTACAAATAAGTAAACTGTTAAGTAGCCGACAGGTAGGCCATAGAATACTCTCCTAAGTGCATGAAAGCTAACATATGAAGTTAAATGTTTCAGTGAACTACATTCACACTTTCAGGTCCATATACATCCAGTCGCACTCTAATTTAAATCTAAGATAAGCAAATAGAAAAGCGATAACCTTCTCATACACCCCCTTGGACAGTGTGACAATCATGTAAACATTCACTCATATGCACAGACAGAACCCTTATGGATCTAGCACTACTGAAGGCAGTGATACACTCAGCTAACTAACACACCCAGTAGGCAATCCAAGCCTCCCGTTAAATATACATTTACAGATCCATACTATCACAAAGAGAGCCAGTGATGTACCAACAATCTTACTTACTTATGGTAACAAAGCCCCACATAGGGACTGAACCACTCATTCAGATGTCTACTAATGAACTGACATTACCAAGTCAACCATCCAGAGAAGTAGCCCTTTAAAAACGTCTCCAGCAGCATACAATTGAGCCTGCGGATACAGTTCTGCTGCTACAAATGTTAACCTGCTCTTCTACCACATATAACTCACCACTTAGGTATCTTCTACCTAGTCTATAGGGTATGCTCCGATGTGCATGGAAGCTAACACACATACTTATAAGTTTCAGTGAGCTACATGCACACTCACATGCCCATATATTAAATCATACATCCAGTTTGGCACTCTGATTTCAATCTCAGATAAGCACACAGAAAATAATCTTCTATTACACCCCCTAAGACAGTGTCACAATCGTCTAAACATTCATTGATATGCACAGCCAGAAATCTTATGGATCTAACACTAATGCAGGCAGTGATACTCTCAGCTAAATATCCCAATAGTAACTAACACACCCAGAGCAATCCATGTCGGCCCTTAAATATACATTTACAGACCCATACAGTCACACAGAGAGTTAGTGATGTACCAACAAACTTACTTACCTATGGAAACACACCCCCACATAACGACTGAAACAGTCATTCAGATATCTATTAAAGAACTGACATTACAAATCCACCCATTCAGACAAGTAACCTTTTAAAGTTGTCTCAGGCCTGATAGACTAGAGCCTGTGCATGCAGTTCTACACTGCCTTTTATATTTCTACTTTGTTGGACATGTATCATTGAAAAATATATTTACTCATCACTACACCCATAAAAACATTCACTCACCCAAACAGCTGTTTCCACATGCAGTCTTAACCTCATATACCTACTAAATCAACTATTCACACATCTTTGGACAGTCAGACACCTCCCACCCAACCACACACACATTCACTCTCCCATAAAAATACTCACTTAACTAATCAATAACTAATATAGATTTTCACATAGCTAGTAACCAACTTATGCAGTAGTTTACTCAACAAGAGACAGAGTGATACAGATATTCACACAGTTTAATCACTATCCCATATATTTAGTGAGACACTTTAAATTAGTCACTTAAACAGTTAATCACACTGCTACTAAATCCTCCATCCAGACACTTTTAGTTCCACTCATTCTTCAATGCAGATTGCTATATATATAATACATATTTAAATATCGAACCAAAACACATTCACTGGATGATGTCATCAGTGATGTCATTTGAGATGTCATCAGTGATATGTATGTATGTATATATATATATATATATATATATTGTTCTAAGTGATAGTTTCATGTGGCAAATTTAGAATTTTTATATAACGTATGATAAAAATGTAAAGGATTCCAAATATTTGATTATAGATGAAGTATATTGCATCAATCAATCAATCAATCAATCAATCAATCAGGGAATTGTGAAGCACGCTACTCACCTGTAAGGCTCTCAAGGTGCAGGGGGGTGCAGCTCCAGTCAGTCAAAGAGCCAGGTCTTGAGGGTCTTCCTGAAGATGTGCAGAGTGTGTGGGCATCTGATGTTGATTGGGAGCGTGTTGTAGGTCTTTGCTGCAATTTAGGAGAAGGCTCTTCCATCTGTTTTGGCTCTGCAGATGCATGGGGATTGGCGAGGGCGATGTCAGCGGATTTGAGGTTTCTCTTAGGTACGTCGAACGAGATTGTTTTGTCTAGATTTTGGAGTCCGGTGTTGTGGAGGCATTTGTAGGCGTGGGTGAGTATCTTGAAGGATACTCTCTTCTCAATGGGGAGCAGTGGAGGTCTCAGAGTGTTTGGGTGATGCGTTCGTGTTGAGGGATGCCAAGGATAAGTCTGGCTGGGGTGTTCTGTATGGCATTGAGCTTGAGGAGTAGAGATTTGTTGAAACCGGCATAGAGGGCATTTCCGTAGTCCAGTCTGCTGGTTATTAGTGAGCGGGTGACGGTCTTTCTTGATTCAGGGGATCCATTTCAAGGTTTTGTGAAGGATGCTGAGGATGTTGAAGCAGGTGGAGGCGACGGCGTTGATCTGTCGGGTCATGATGAGGGAGGAGTCGAATATGATGCCAATGTTCTGGGCATGGTCCGTGGGAGTCGGGGGCTGCCGTGGGCGGTGGGAAACCAGGTATTTTTCCATGCAGAGGGAGAGGGTCTGAGGACTGGGACTTCTGTATTCTCCGAGTTAAGCTTCTGACAGCTGCTGCTCATCCAGGATGTGATGTCCTTCATTCCTTCTTGAAAGCTGAGCCTGATGGTGAGGGGGTCCTTAGTGAGGGAGAGGATGAGTTGGGTGTTGTCGGCGTAGGATGCTCTGCTGTCTGACGATGGATGCAAGGGGGGCGATATAGATGTTGAAGAGCATGGGGCTGAGCGACGATCCTTGGGGTACTCCGCAGTTGATCTCTGTGGGTTCAGAGAGGAAGGGGGGAGTCAGAATTTTTGGGTTCTGCCAGTGAGGAAGAAGCCGAGAGCAGTTCTCTGAATTACGGCGTCTTAGAGTCTGCCAGTAAGAGTGCGGTGCAAGATGGTGTTGAATGTTGCAGAGGGGTCAAGTAGGATCGGGGCCACAGTTTGGCCTTGGTAAAGGAGGGTGTAGATGTTGTCTATAGTGGTGAGTAGTGCGGTCTTGGAGCTGTGGTTGATTCAGAATCCAGATTGGGAGGGGTCAAGGATGGAGTTCTCTTCGATGAATGTCATTAGTTGAACATTGACAACCTTCTCAGTTGCTTTGGCCATGAAAAGGAGGAGAGAGATGGGTCAGTAGTTCTTGAGGTCCATCAGATCTGCTGAGGGCTTCTTGAGGAGGGGCTTGACTTCTGCGCACTTCCAGTAGTCAGGGAATGTGCCGGCTTCGAAGGTTCCGTTGATGGTTCGTCGTAGCTCAGGTGAAGTGGTGGCAGAGGCTCTGTAGAAGATGTGCAGAGGGCAGGGTTTGTGGGGGCTACTGCGTGAATGCCTTTCATGGTCAATGTAGTGTCTTCAGTGGCGACTGGGGTCAAGGAGGAGATGGTGGGCTGGTTGTCGTTGCTGGGTGGAGTAGTGGGTTCAGTGTCCTGAGTCTGTTAGTTGAAGTTGTCATAGAGAAATCTTATCTTCAGGTGGAAGTAGGAGCCGAGTTTGTAGCAAAAGTCCTGGGAGGGTGTGACATCCGTGGTTTCACTGGGGGGCTTGGTGAGTTCCTTATTGATGCTGAATAGTTCTTTGAAGTTGCTGACATTGGAGTGGCTTTTGTTTTGGATGAAGGTCTATTTGGTGGATCTGATGAGTTGGTGGTATTCTGTCATGGCATTCTTGTAGGTGGTGCAGTCCTCTGAAGTTTTGCTGTTTCTCCAATTTTTCTCGAGACGTCTGCAGGTGGGTCTGGACTCTTGGAGGTCGGAGGCAAACCAAGTGGCCTTCCTGGGGTGCTGCCTGTTGGAGTTGGATAGGGGGCGAGCTTGTCTATGCAGTTGGTGATCCATTGTGTAGTTCTATGGCTGCAGAGTTGGCGTCGGTTGAGGTGGTGGGTCATTGCTGTAGGTTTGAGGGCAGAGGGTTTGTCGATGTGGAAGTGTATGCAGTGGTGGTCCTTCCAGGGGTGTTGCTTGGTGTGGCTGAAGTGGGTGTTATTATCTCCTGCGTAGATAGGGTTGAGGGTGTGTCCTGCCTTGTGGGTAGGGTTGGTGACGAGTTGTTTCAGACTGAGGTTGGCAAGGTTGTCCAGTGGAGTGGCGGGATTGGGGTCGCTGAGGTTGTTGATGTAGAAGTTGAGGTCTCTGATGAGTATGGCGTCCATGAAGGAGATGGCGTGGGGCACAATGAGGTTGGCGATGGTAGTGGTGAACACAGTTTGAGGTCTGGGGGTCTGTAGGCAAGAGTGCTGCGTAGGGTTGGTCTGGAGCTGGTCTAGATCTGGAAATAGAGGTGTGCGGTGGGTGACGGGGAGTCGCTCATGCTGGAGGAGGTGAGTCAGAGGAAGCTCTTGTGTGTGATGGTGACTTCTCCTCCTGGGCAGTTGGGCAGTCCTTCCTCTGGATCTTGTATCCGTCAAGGATGGAAGTGGCAATGTCAGGGGCGGAGGTTGGGTTTGTCCACGTTTCCGCGAGGAAGGTGACGTCTTGCGACAGGGTGTGGAGGAGGTCCCAGATCTCTACAGCATATTGGTGCAGGGAGCTCACGTTGAGTAGGATTCACTTTAGGGCTTCGAGGGTGCTAGCATCTGGTGAGAGGGCAGTGCCAATGTGGGTGAGGAGGATGGTGAAAGTTTGTCGGCAGTGTCAAAAGGAGAACTGGCCATGGGTGGTAATCGGCATAGACAGATGGCAGTTTTTGTTTCTTTAGGGGTTGACTGTGAGGAGGGCAGCTGAGTCATAGTGGTGGGTGGGCAGAGATTCAGAGTCCCTGGCGCTGTCCACGGTCAGGTTGCAGAGGGGCGCAGACTCAGTTGCCTTTGGCACGCCGATTCGACGTGCCCGCTGTGTGCGGCTGCCATTGATTAGGGGAAGGGAAGTACAGCTGGGAGGCGGAAACTGGCAGGGGGGAGGGGATGCAGGAGCAGCAGTGATGGGTAAGGGCGGCAAAAATGGGCACAGAGGACACAGGCAAGGGCACAAAAACATGAAAAATAGAAGAAAAACTGCAGAATAAAATTTAAGGCGGAAAATTAAGGCACAATGTGAAGAAAACAAAAAGAAAGACAAAAACAGAAAAATGAGCACACACACGCTGACAGATAACAGCGGACCAGCAGAAGAGCTAGGCTGGACCATCAGGGATGAGGTGCAGGCAGGAGCCTGCGGGTGGAGGAGGGCCTCAAACACCTACCTTAGAAAGAGGTGTAGGGGGCAGTGGCACAATAGTAGAGCTGCTGGGGCAGAGAGCTAGGTCTTGGACCAGGAGGTCAGTGGTCTTGCTCAGACGTCTAAGAAGCGGCCACCATTACATAGGGAAGGAGGGAGGGAAGAGCAGCTGGGAGGCGGGAGCGTGAACTGACAAGGGGTAGCAGCGGCAGGAAAAGGGTGGCGAAAACAGGCACGGAGGACACAAAGAAGCGCACAAGACCTGAAAAACTAGAGGAAAGCCAGAAGAATAAAATTAAAGGTGGAAAATTAAGGCACAATAAGAAAAATACAAAAAGGCAGACAAATACAGAAAAAAAGGCACACACACACACAGACAGACAACATGTGGACCAGCAGAAGAGCTAGGATCTCCCACTGGACCACCAGGGATGAGGTGCAGGCAGTAGCCTGCAGGTGGAGAAGGGCCTCGATCACCTACCTCAGAGAGGTGTATGGGGAAGCGTGCATAGGTAACTAATTATCTATTTGAACAGTAATTGATATGTTCATGTAAAGAGTACCATACATAGGTATTTGCATAATGAAACACTCAGCAGCAATAAAACTTAACTCTTGAACAATGCATTTTGAATTAGATGTTTGAATAGTTTGTGTTTGTTTAGTGAATATGTTTATATGCTATATATAGTTTTTCTACCTAATCATGAATTGGTATATTTTATTTGTTTTAAAGTTGTACTTCAGTGCTCTACTTGTAGTAGGGTTTGGTGCTGTAAAACATGTGGATGATTAAAGTTTTAAAAAACGTTGTAAAATTTTAAATTGGTGTTGTGCTACAAATAAGTAAACTGTTAAGTAGCCGACAGGTAGGCCATAGAATACTCTCCTAAGTGCATGAAAGCTAACATATGAAGTTAAATGTTTCAGTGAACTACATTCACACTTTCAGGTCCATATACATCCAGTCGCACTCTAATTTAAATCTAAGATAAGCAAATAGAAAAGCGATAACCTTCTCATACACCCCCTTGGACAGTGTGACAATCATGTAAACATTCACTCATATGCACAGACAGAACCCTTATGGATCTAGCACTACTGAAGGCAGTGATACACTCAGCTAACTAACACACCCAGTAGGCAATCCAAGCCTCCCGTTAAATATACATTTACAGATCCATACTATCACAAAGAGAGCCAGTGATGTACCAACAATCTTACTTACTTATGGTAACAAAGCCCCACATAGGGACTGAACCACTCATTCAGATGTCTACTAATGAACTGACATTACCAAGTCAACCATCCAGAGAAGTAGCCCTTTAAAAACGTCTCCAGCAGCATACAATTGAGCCTGCGGATACAGTTCTGCTGCTACAAATGTTAACCTGCTCTTCTACCACATATAACTCACCACTTAGGTATCTTCTACCTAGTCTATAGGGTATGCTCCGATGTGCATGGAAGCTAACACACATACTTATAAGTTTCAGTGAGCTACATGCACACTCACATGCCCATATATTAAATCATACATCCAGTTTGGCACTCTGATTTCAATCTCAGATAAGCACACAGAAAATAATCTTCTATTACATCCCCTAAGACAGTGTCACAATCGTCTAAACATTCATTGATATGCACAGCCAGAAATCTTATGGATCTAACACTAATGCAGGCAGTGATACTCTCAGCTAAATATCCCAATAGTAACTAACACACCCAGAGCAATCCATGTCGGCCCTTAAATATACATTTACAGACCCATACAGTCACACAGAGAGTTAGTGATGTACCAACAAACTTACTTACCTATGGAAACACACCCCCACATAACGACTGAAACAGTCATTCAGATATCTATTAAAGAACTGACATTACAAATCCACCCATCCAGAGAAGTAACCTTTTAAAGTTGTCTCAGGCCTGATAGACTAGAGCCTGTGCATGCAGTTCTACTGCTAGGCTGACTTGGCATTTAAAACCCCTTGACGAGCTGTTCTGGCATATATATCCCCAGTCTAAGGTAGCCTGCAGCTTGTCTATGGGCTATGCGCTATGATCCTATGTGTAAGAATGTTTCAGTGAGCTATATGCACAGTTACAGGCCCTTATGCTGACTTATACTTTTAGTGTTGCACATTAAGATGAATCTCATTTAACCACATATGAAAAGGGGGAGCTACTAATACATCCTTTCAGATAGTGTTACAAGCATCTAAGGTTTAACTCATATGCACAGACACAACTCTTATATATTGAGCACTAATGAAGGCACTCAGACACTCACTTAAATAACCCATTATGATTGACACACCCAAGAGACAATCCATGCCAGTCCTTATATACAGATTTGCAGAGCCATACAGTCAAAAATAAGTACTAAGAAACTTCTTACATATAGAAACATATGCACACAGAGGGACTGAGACAATCAATCAGATATTTAGTACAGAACTGACACTGCCAAGTGAACCATCCAGAAAAGTAGCTCTTTAAACATGTCTCTGGCCTGGTACAGTTGAGACTGTTCATCCACTTCTATTGCTAGGCTGACTTGGTATTTAAAACTCCTTCACAAGCTTTAACCTGCTGTTTTATCATTTAGAACTCACCCCAAAGGTAGGCTGTATGTGCATAGAAGCTAACACATGTAGTTAGAACTTTCAGTGAGCTATATGTGCACTTACAGACCCATGTCCTGACTTATACTTTCAGTGTTTCACATTGATTTGAATCTTATATTAGCACAAACGAAAGTGGAGAGCTACTAATACATCCTCTAAGACAGTGTTACAAGCATGTAAACTTTCACTCACATCTAGACACCCAACTCTTATGTATCTAGCACTAATGGAGGCAGTGAGACACTCACTTAAATAACCAATTCGTGATTGACACACCCAAGAGACAATTCATGCCAGGTCTTACATATAGATTTGCAGAGCCATACAGTCACAAACAGAGCTAGCAATGTAGTAAGAAACTGTATTATATATAGAAAGAGAACACAACATAGGCACTGCGACACTAATTCAGATTACTTGTAACTGGTACTACCAAGTGAACCCTCCAGAGAAGTAACCCTTTTAACGTGTGTCAGGCCTGGTACAGTTTTTTTTTTCTCAGACAATTTTTTGGGCATTTGTAAATAAAAACATTATATCTGTATGCATGGGCCTCGCTTACATTTGGAATCCAGATATTGACAGTGTTCTGACCCACACAATCCTTTCTATTATAATACAAAGAAAACGTCTCATTAAGAAGATAATCCCCCATTCTCCCTCCCCGCCCCCCGTCCACATGGTTACATGGAAAATACAATGGCATATCTAGCAGAAGGAATATAAAAAAAGGTCTAGTTCCATCTTGTTCTCTTCTTGAATATGTTATGTTATGTTATGTTATGTTAGTAGGAGCTTATAAAGCGCACGGTCACCAATAGGTTTCATGGCGCTGATTGTTTGATGTGTTGCGGTGGGAACAGGCTAAGCATAGATTTGCGTATACAGCCAGGTCTTGAGAGCCTTTCTGAAACCCATCAAGTTATCCTGCCTCCTGATGTCCAATGGTAAGGAGTTCCAGAGGCTCGGGGCAAGGTAAGAAAACCTGCATCCTCCTTGGCGTTTGAGTTTAAAGACTGGGACAGTAAGAAATCTTAGATGGGCGGATCGAAGGTTACGGCGTGGGACATGTTTAACAATCAGGTGACTGATGAATTTGGGGCTCCTGCAGTGCAAGGCCTTGAATATCAAACATCCGGTCTTGAAGACTGCACATTGGGCGATGGGTAGCCAGTGCATTTTGGCTAACAGGGGGCTGGCTGAGAGCCATTTGGGATATTTGAATATCAGTCTCGCCTCCTGGTTTTGTACTATTAAGGCTACCGGGGTACCCTGGATCCTGGGGGACCGTTCTTCTTTTAGTTCTGCTAACATAGAGGCCCGTGCCAGGAGTTCATCCCAAACCTTATTATCCTTGTGTACAAACTTCATTCGCACCGACTCCACAGTTGCCCATTCGCACAAATCTCGAATCCATTCCTTGGGCTGAGGTCGCCAAGGGCACATCCATGCTATAACAACACGCCTCCTAGCCAGGACAAGACCCAGGAGAACAAACCGCCTACTTTGCTTTTTGTGCTTTGGCATGGTTAATAATTAAGGGTGGGCGACAAATTCCGTTCCGCTCGCAGAACTTGCGAAATTTCGACATTTTTGCCTTCCGCGCGGAACGTGAAATTGTCGAAACTTCTGCGATCCGCGGCGGAACGGAAATATGCAGGACAGGATTCATTCTGGCACGATGCTCCTGTTATTAAACCTCAACAGGAAGCACTTACAGATATAAATAAAGCAGGTGCCCGAGTTGAAGCTCAAATTCAGTAACGCATTAATCAGCACAAAAGATTTGTGAGCACTGTGGAGGCTAGGCAGGTGTGCTTTCTCCCCATATCTACCGTCAACAATTTGCTGTAATCTTTGATGAAGCTCTGTGCACCCATGAGTTTCTCGAGCACAATCCCCGTGTAGTTCCTGACACCAGGAGGTTCTGTCTCCTCATCTGCTGCTCTGATCGGTCTCTGGCCCTTTATGGACAAGAGGCATGTGAACTGCATGGAAGCCCCGCCCGTTTGGCCCCAGCCCACACACTAGCGGTGTGCAACGTCTTCCCGCCCTTTCCCCCACTATGATGGACAGCTCACTCAAGGAACCCCGGTGCCCATCGGCGTGGTGGCAAAGTTACAGACACACATGGTCACGGGAGACAACTCTTCTGGCCCTTTATGCAGCTGTAGTGTAGGAAATGCAAAAACAACAGTTGATGGACAGAATGCAGAACAATGTCATACATTCACCCCAGTACAGAGATCTGTGCCTAAATCCATTGTTTTTTTGCTCACCATGCCACCCCAGTTTAGACCTGGCCATATGCAAATCAGTCTTGACCCTGTGCCTCATGGGAACAGCCCAGCCCGAACTGCCAAGCCAGGTCCTCCCTGGACCGGAAACAAGTATCCCAGGACCGGTTTCGGGGTTTCACCCCTCTTCAGCCAGGATAGCTTGATTCCAGTGGCATGGAGAGCACGGGACTCACATCTGAGCATACCTGTCCCACTCGGGGTGACAAATGCAAAAACAACAGCAGGGTCAAGACTGATTTGCATATGGCTGGGTCCAAACTGGAATGGCATGGTGAGCAAACGATGGATTCAGGCCCAGATCTCTGTACTGAGGTGAATGTATGACATTGTTCTGCATTCTGTCCATCAATAGTTCTTTTAGCATTTTTCACGCCGAGTGGGTCGGGTATGCTCAGACATGAGTAGGCCTGGGCGAAAATTTAGTTCCGTTCGTGGAAATTACGATAATTTGACATTTTCGCGTTCCGCGAAAAGCGCGAAAATGTCAAAATTTCCGCATTCCGCAGCTTGCCGATAATTTGTTTCTTGCTCGCGCTGTAAAATAATACATTCTTGTGCACGCGCGATCGCCTTACCTGAATCCCTGCGTTCGCCGACAAGTTTTCTTGATCCGGTCGCGTTCTCCATGAGATGTTGTATTGTTTTTAGCCATTTGCGCTGTCTCACGACAGTTCGCGCCCACAGTGACGTCATGCGTCGCGCGATCACGTCTTTCTTCTCGCGATCATGCACTGCGAGACAACTGAAAACAAGATGGCCGTGCCCGCGAGCAACCACATGAGTAAGTTGGCGAGCCGCAACCATGCAGAAAATCACGCGAACATGCAGGAAAAAAACTTCCGCATCTTCGCGATATTTCCGCGTGTTTGCGATAATTTTTAAAATTTTCGCGATAATTTGCAAAAGTGGATTTCGCAAATTCCGCCACCCCTAGACATGAGTCCCGTGCTCTCCACGCCACTGGAATCAAGCAATCCTGGCTGAAGAGAGGTGAAACCCCGAAACCGGTCCTAGGATGCTTGTTTCCAGTCCAGGGAGGACCTGGCCTGGCAGTTCGGGCTGGACTGTTCCCATAGGGCACAGGGTCAAGACTGATTTTCATATGGCTGGGTCCAAACTGGAATGGCATGGTGAGCAAACAAAACGATGGATTTAGGCCCAGATCTCTGTACTTGGGTGAATGTATGACATTGTTCTGCATTCTGTCCATCAATAGTTCTTTTTGTAGTGTAGGAAAAGCACTATACATTTACCCAACGAGGTAGCACTTACTGATTAGCCAGTAAAAAGTACTCCAGTTGAGTAGAGGTATTGCACAAAACCGTGGCATCTTCTTGGGTAAATATTCAGGGCAGTATTCAATCTGGCACGATGCTCCTGTCACAAAAATTAGACCTCAACAGGAAGCACTTACAGATATAAATAAAGCAGGTGCCCGAGTTGAAGGTCAAATTCAGTCACGCATTAATCAGCCAAAAATCTGGCGAGTACGTGAAATTTCGCGTGTTCGCAGAGATTTTGCGAAATTTTGCGGAAGGTAATTTTGCAGATTCTGCCCACCCCTATTAATAATCCTAGTAAAACTTGCTCTGGCCCCCTGTAGACATGTGAGTACTTCCTCCCAGTAAGGGAACAGTAATGAACAGGACCAAACCATGTGAAGGAAATCCACCACCCGCCGGTTACATCTGGGGAATTAATCCTTATGGGATGGGTAAATTATGTGTAGCGTGTGTGGGTTGAGGTATACTTGATGCACTAGATTATATTGGAGGAGCTTAAACTGTGTGTTGGCGCTAACGTTCTATACCCCCCATGAGCCTTCCTCGATTTACCCTCTGTTAGGGGTTCAACAACCAGCATATCCCATTTTTGCTGAATTCCGAGGGCGTCTTCTGGCAGGTCACCTAACAGTGCTCTATAAAGATGAGATATCAGTAGCTTACCCTGCGCCATGTACAACATGACCTTTAATATGTTAATGGTGGGAGGTTCCTGCGGGAACCCCAGCCAAATTTCACAGGCAACACTAGATATATTTTCATACTGCTGGAATTGGCCCGGTTCTAGATTAAAGGTGGCCTGTGTTTTCTCTTCAGTCACAAACCTCCTGCCCACATAACGGTCACCCAGTGTCTGGCAAGCCTCCATCTCTCCAACAGCGTACCAACATGGAGTTAGCAATGCTGTCGAAAGGGCGCAGCTCCCACAGGGGCATATCTGGAGCACCCCATTTTCCCATAATGCGGCCATGTGCCGCAAAATATACTGGCTTTCCCAGGAGGCTCCACATCTAAGCATCGATAACTTTGCCAGTGAACGTTCTCCCTACATCCGTACCATTAGACGCTTCTCCTAATTATCCTCGCTGTCCAGGCAGTGGACCGCATGCTGCAAGTGGGAGGCCATGTAGTAAAGTAGTAAAGTTCCAAATGATGCACTTCCAATCCTCCTCTAGCCTACGTTCTTTGAAGCATTGTTAGATGTCCCCTTCTATGTGTCTTCCCCCATAGGAGGTCTACCATTAGACTCTCTAGTGTGTGGAAGTAGTGTCGGGGAATCATATAGAGCGAGTGTTGCATTGCATAGAGACAGCGAGGTACAACATTCATTTTAACAATTGCAATGCGTCCCATGAGCGATAATGGCAGATCCCTTCAGAAACACATAGACCCTCGCAGCCCTTCAATCACCCCTACCGATATTGAGATCAAGGTAGGTAGAGGCTGTATTTGCCCAGCGAATCCCCAGGTATCACGCCCAATTGTCTACCTACGGTAGCCCGGTTTGCGGCAGCCCCGATATTGGAACCATAGCGAGTCTACACATGGAGATCACCCTGGACTTCCCAGGGTTGATGTGAAGTCCTGAGATGTTACCAAAGGTCTGCATCTCCGATAGGAGCAAGATATGTAAGTTTCAGCTGTGCTAAGTAGACCAGTGTATCATCTGCATATTGGGAAACAAAATGGTTGGTCTACCCTAGTAATTTACCCCAGGGACCCGGCACGTCTCGCAGGCACACAGCCAGATATTTTTAGCCACCTCAAATAGTAGGGGGGAGAGCGGGTACCCCTGGTGGGTGCCTCAACAAATAGTGAGCTGTCTGACACCATCCTCCCAACTCTGATTCTGACTATAGGGGCTGAATAAAGCAGCTACACCCATTTTAGAAACCACTCTACCACCCTAAATGGTCTAAAAACCTGCCACATATAAGGTCAATCAACTGAGTCAAATGCTTGTTCGATATCAAGCAGTGCTATGGCACAATCAATATCCAGTAAACTTGGAGTTGGCCGCACTCCTTCGCGGTATGAACCCTGCTTGGTCTGAGTGGATGAACTGGGCCATCCTTGAGTGGAGACGCTCCGCCATAATCCCGCTGAGTATTTTTACATAGATATTCAATAGCAAGGTTGGCGTATAAGAATTGGGTGGGTTCCCTATCATTTTTGAGTACCATGGCCAACAGTGCTCACATGGAGGGCAGTAAATAGCCTTTCCCTAATGCCTCAATATAGACTTCTAAGAGTTCATCTGCCAGCAGTGCGTCAAATTGACAATAAAACTCTGCCAGGAGCCCATCGGAGCACAGTCTATTGTCCAGTTTAAGTCGGTGTATGGCCAGTAATAATTTTCTTTGGTAATCAGGGCACACATAGCCTCAGTCTCCTCAGGCCCCAGCTGGGGAATCTCAACAGTATTCAAAAAGGTGAGAATTGCCTCTTGATTTGAGGAAGGCCGCCCCTGATATACAGCCTGTAAATGGCTCGCCAACACCTCCACTATTGCTCATTGTGTATACACCAATTTCCAGTTGTCAGTACGGATCTGCATTATTGGGGCAATGGGGGTTTCCTGCCTCACCAGTCCTGCCAATAAAGCTCCCATTCTATCCCTCTCCTTGTACAGTATTTGGTGATTGGCAATATGAACATGTTTTTCTGGTCTACGGAGGTCTCTCAACAGGGCCTCCTTGACTACACACCACCCGACCAGCCTCTGGGAAGCCACGGAGATCTTAGCTTCAAGTCTACCCAAAGCTACATCTCTCTCCAGTTGCCGTCGGACCCCATAGGATGTTTTGCTATATATTCCCCTTATAACCACCTTCATGGCCTCCCACTCTGTCGTGTTACTCTAGGTGGACTCACAATTCTCCAGTAAGCAGCGGCTTTGTTCTTCGGAAAGCGTGGCCACAAATGGAGGGTCTGTCATGGCTTCAGTATTTCCCCATATAGTACAGGGGTCTGTCTAGGAACATTAATGTGCATCTACGTGGGATGGCCACCTGAATGCAGGGACTGAGTATCCAGCGCAAGTGAGTGTAACGATGTGTCGCCAGCAGATCCATACTGTGGGTTATTCCGCATCACTGTGATGATTCTGAGGATTTCCTTCACTAGTATACTGCTACTTAATTAGCCAATACGCAGGTATTGGGGAGTAGTTCTCCCTATGAATGCACATGCTCACTGCGCCTCTGCCTTTGCGAACATGCACTATGTTTGAATTCTTCAAGGTATCCCGGAAACAGAAAACGCCCTTCTCCTGACCCGAGTATTAGTATCGCGTTCTGCCACCCGTCGCTCATTACCGGCAGACGCGTGGATGGCGTAGGTTTAGAGGAGGCAACACCCGGGTGATATTGTAAGTAGTTTGTGAAGGGACTTATACATTGCGTGTGGTTGCTCAAACTGTACGCTGTTTCCTTGCCTGCACATTCCTTCTGACTCCCTATTATTTTTACAGCCCTGCAACGTGCAGGCATCCATTGCTCCTGCGAGTGGAGGGATCTCATTAACGGTGCTAGGTAAGCATTCCCTTAAGAACCAATAACCGCATCTATTACACCATTAGCTGCTTGGAGTTTTTAGGCACAGTGCCCACAGTGGAAGTATATAGGGTGTTTGTGACAATCAGCAGATATGGTTTACGCTTGTGCCTGTTTCTTTATTGACACTTTTGGTGACACCTCATTAGGCTAAGGCTCCACGGAGAATTTATGAATTGATTGATCCACATGCCTCGTGTGCCTGTTTTCTTTGTCTTTTTTATGTAATTGACGTGCACACAGCAGTGGCACATGATGAGACATCAAGTTGTTACTGATGCTCACACCTGTGGTTTCTTTTTTTTTTTTGTCCTAAGTATTGATCAGGAGTGGTTTTTATCATGCAGCTGTAGCCACATCTTGGGTATACAGGTTACTGCCCGGCCCCGATTACTTTAGAGGGTATTTTAATCCATTTTGTTTCACGTGCACTTTATATTTTACCACTCTGGTCCTAAAGAAGCGCCAACGACCCCTATGGCAACGCAGGCGCGAAACATGTTGACCGATTACCTCATTGAGATATGGCAACTGGAACAAGTAAAAATGGCAATAAGCAGGATTAGATCATATGTTGCCCGAGGCCCCAAAGGAATCCTGAATTCAATTTTTAAAGCTAAGCTTGATCGTTGGTCAGAGATCCTAACAACTTTGTTTAATATTGTTGTTAAAACCAAAATGGTCCCTGAGTCATGGCAGGGAAGTATAATACAGCCGATTTATAAAAATGGCCCACTGGACAACCCAACATATTAAAGGCTAATCACCCTAACAGATGTGGAGGCAAAAATCTTCTCAAACTGTTTGTTGAATGATCTGGAAGAATGGGCCTCAAAAGAAAATTTAATTCCAACATTCCAAACTTGGTTTCGAAGGGGTGAGTCAACGACCACAAACTTGAAATGACTGACTTTATTGGCTGAAAGAGCAAAGTATAGAAAGCAAAAGCTGTGTATTTGTTTTGTCGACCTTAAGGCTGCTTTTGATTCTGTCCACCGTAATTTACTATGGGCTTAGCAATCTGAATGGGGAATCCTAAATCAATTGCGTGACACAATTAAGTTGCTATATACCAATACATGGGTCCAGGATAAAGTCGGAGGGTATGGGTGATTAATGGCTTACATATTGAAACTGCGAAATGTTATAAATACTCGAGTATTACTTTTGATGATAGATTGCCTTTTATACAGCATTTTATTAACCAAAATGGTACAGCCTTGTCTTTTGCTTTTAGAAAGTTGAGAGACATGTTGGAATGTCCAAATCATCAGCATTTTCTTAGGGTTATGAAATCAAAGCTCATTCCCTCTTTGGGTCATGGTTCAATGATTTTTCGAGGTAAAGATGCAATAATCCTTGATAACCTACAAATGAAAGTTTTTAAATCAGTGTTTAGGGTTCCAATGTATATTGGGCATGCCAATGTAAGATTGAAATGTGGTCTGAAAAGACAAACTCAGATAAGACCATCTGCCTTTTAAAAATTGTTACATTATTTTTTTTTTGTTCAGATCGGGGCACCCTTGTGAACCAATGCTTGCAGGAGATAATGAAGTATGAGCATTGTTAGACCTGGCACCATTGGCGTGAGTCTCCCTTCCATTTTGTTGCTGTGCCTCAAAGGTTTTTATGGTGTAAGATGTGTAAGAAGGTGTAGGGCACTGTGCCACTGCTGTCCAGTGCCACAGTGCGAGTGCTCCCTATGGTAAATTGTTGTATGAATTAGTGATTCCATGATTGGGTATATTTGATTCACTGTCAGACCCTAGTACAGTGCACAAGAGGTGCCTGGGGCTTGTGAGTCAAATGCTGCTGGTGGGCTTGCATCAGTGGTTGTGGCACCAACAGAAGCAGCCTGTAAACGTGTGTCTGAGGTCTGCCATCGCAGAGCCTGCGTGCAGTCTTGCACTGCCATGTCGACTGGGTACGTTCACCAAATTACCAGTCGCTAAACTTTCCCTTTGCTTCCTATCAGTCACCCCTATGGTAGGCCCAAGGGCAGGGTGCATTGTAAGTATAAGGTAGGACAAGCCCTGATGTGTGTGGCATGTCCTAATAGTGAATTACAGCCATTTTCGTTTTTCACTATTGCAAGGCTACCTGATCTCCATAGGCCAGACTGGGCAGTTTGATTATTACATCTTATAATCCTAACTGACTCAGGGAACATGGTAGATATTCGAGTAAAGTATGCCTGAACTCAGAATGATCAAATACATCTTTTAGTGAAGTTAATTTTTACATACTGTGTCTGAAAATACCACTTTTAGAAAGTAGGTATTTTCTTGCTTAACTGTCCAAGCCTGCCTCTGCTAGGTTATGTATTGCTTGTCTGCAGTTTGAGTGACAGGGGCCGGGGAAACTCCAGGAGACAGGGTGAGACAGCCAGGGCTGAGAGATCTCCATGCAGATGGGTGGGAGGAGTTGCACCTGGGACCTGAATAGGGCTGTGCTTGCCTTCCACAATGCCAGCTCCACCCCTGTGTGCGTCTGATGCCTCTGCCCTGCACTGTGAAAGGAGAGAAGGAGTCATGTCAACAGAGAGCTCAAGAACTGGTTTAAACTGGGCAAAGGCCCCTCTGCCCTCAGAGGACAAAGGATTTTGGGGTATAAGTATTGGGTCTCTGATCCCAAGAATTTAGATCACTTTTGGGAAGACAATTAGATACCTCTGCTGAGGAAGGAACCCGCAAAGACTGAAGGAGAGGCTATCCCCACCTGGTTGCTGTTTTGGGGAATTGGCCTACAGGGGTTGCCTTACTGCCTAAGAGAGGGAGGAGAACTGTGTGTGTACCCTCATCTTGTGCAAAGATCTCCAAGTGCTTGGAAGAGAGCTTGCCCCCTGACCAAAGTCTCAGGACCAGTAGACTTCACCAGCCTTTGTGGATTGCTGCTGGAAACGCCGTTTCAGTGGCTACAGAGGCATGGAGCTGTGACCGACTCTCAAGACCGACCCGGTGTCCTGTAGGCACCGCATCGAACAATGCAAGCTCTGTGCTCACCGACTCCATCCTGACGCCGTCACCGAGCCGTTGCCTGCACCGTGACTTGTGGACACCGCGACGTATAACGCCTCGCTACACCAAATCGAACTGGTCTGACCGACACGATCACTGCTGCTGACTTCGAGTTCTGTGAACGCATCGGAGTTGGGCACTGCTCACAGCCTTCGCGATGCACCGCCCGACTCGTACCGCTGTCCGGACTGATCAACGCCAGCTCCCGCAATCCAGCGCTGTCGCCGCACCGCAAGCTGCAAGCACCGCAACTAAGCACCGTCTCGCCCTGCAATGTACGCCTCGGACCCACCGACTCCGTCAACAGGCCGTTGCCTGCACCGCATTGAGGGACAACGTGTTGTGCAACGTTTTCTTTTCTGCACCGCGACGAACACCTCAAGTAAAGGTACTGTGACTGAGTCTGTCGACATTTGAGTGGGCCCGGACTGCTGCTGTCTGCTGGATTTGTTAGACTCTGTGTTATTTCAGCAACGCTGTATCCTGAAAGGGCTACCGACTCGCACAAAACTTTGATTAAAGCCTTTTTACCAAGAAGTCTTGATTTCTAATAGTATTGTGGATTATTTTTGTTGTTTATGGTCTTGTGGTAAATCTATATAAAAGATACTTATTTTCATAAATATGCAACCTGTGTGGTGTCTGTTTGTAGTGTTGTCACTTGATTACTGTATGTGTTCACAAATGCTTTACACACTGCCTCTGAGATAAGCCTGTCTGCTCGTGCCAAGCTACCAAGGGGGTGAGCAGGGGTTATTTTAGGAGTGTACCCACTTACCCTGACTAGAGGAGAGGGCCCCTATTTGTCACAAGTACCTACCTGTGCCAACTAGAGACCCCAATTCTAACAAGCATGCTAAGGGCTGTAGAGTATATCCAATGGAGAGTTTAAATAACTTTAAGTTGCACCCCTTGAAGATGTAACCAGGAGCAAAGTGGCATTTAAAGAGACTCTGAATTGATCAGCTAACTTTCTATTTATTCTCTTAGACAAGGACGAGCTTGCCAAAAAGAGTCAGTTATTAATTAATTCACTACATGAGAACCACAATAGTATCTCACCATTTAAAATCATTTGTTAGGGACAGATTCATGTTGTTACAATTTAGGAGATATCCTACAAAGGATGGAATCCCTTCGTGAGAACAAATTTGGCCCTCAAACAGCTGTAGGTTATATGGTTTTTATAAAGAATTGTTCATGCATATTGTAACCACTTGCCCTCAGCTGTTAGAAGAGAGGAACGCCTTATTAAAATCCATCGTTAACAAATTAGGGGTGAGAACATGTCTACAAGCTGTAATAACTTGTCTCTCTGGGAATACACCTCGCCTGACCTCACAGTTTGTAAAGTTTGTCCTCACAGCAGAACAAAAGCTACTTTCCGATTGTGATTGTGATACCAGACATCAGTTACATGCCTAGAATATTAGTGACTGGTTTTACAGGACATTGTTTTCAATCTTAAAAATGTTAAAGGAAATTTTCTGTCTCATAAAAAGTTTCCTGATGTTATGTGAATTGTCCTCAAACCAAAGTTTTAAAAGATTTTAATTGTTCATTGTAATCGGGTATAATCCCAATGCTAAATCAATTATTTGCTTGTGTAAGCCTGCTCTGAAAAGGAGAAATTATTCATTCTAATTAATTGTTTAGAATTTTGTTAGATATTAGATGCTGCACAATTGCACTTTAAGCATTGCTGCTAATTGTAAGTCTCGCACAAGTGCTCCTGAACTACTGTTGCTCGTTGTAAGATTCTGCACTGGTTCACTTTATCTATTGCACCTTCATTTTTGTACTTTTATGTATGTATTTTAAATTTGGGGGTAGGGTAGGTAGCTCCTTTGAGAACGATTTTACTATCCATTTGAAGTAATGGCTATTATGATTGGTGCGAAATATAAATGCATTTTAAAATATTCCCTGATATTATTCACGACAAAATATATTATATGGATTTTCCTTTTTTTAAAGTTGTGATATTAGCCTGATCGAATGGGTATATTTAAGTGCTCTTTCATTATTGCTGCTAGATGTAGAACATTGCACTAGAGCACTTTACAGTCTATCTTGATATAATTTTAAGACAATGTAGTATTTGTGCTTTTTCGGAAAAAGATGTGATTCCAGTCAGATCAAATTGGTATATTCAAGTTCCTGTCATAACCAAAAGTGTTTAAAATCTTATTTGTAATGATTTGAATTAATCAACAAATAAAGCAT
This sequence comes from Triturus cristatus, assembly GCF_964204655.1. Classification (NCBI taxonomy): domain Eukaryota; kingdom Metazoa; phylum Chordata; class Amphibia; order Caudata; family Salamandridae; genus Triturus; species Triturus cristatus. The sequence goes on along the minus strand of NC_140588.1, from coordinate 849,003,213 downwards.
TTCTCAGTCACCCTCCCAATCTGAGCATAACACGGTGAAGGCATGTGGATGTCGCCCCATAGCCCACAATAGAAATCCCACAACTTAGAATACGAATAGGAAAAGAAAGCCCACCACTACGGGTAGAAACCCCCCATACCAACAGTCGTGGCTGGCCAGCCAGTGAGGTGCGAGGACAAGCCTCCAGCTCCCCAACCAGGTACCCGCCTTTGGGGGCAGATCCTTGTCAGCTGTTCTCAACTTGTGTCATCTATGTATGTTCTCTGGTCCTCGCTGGTTGCCATCTAATGGTTAATTCTTACCGAGTGTCTTGGAATGATGTTACCATTAATTCTGCTTATATGTCTCTCTTATATGTCTCTCGTTCCTTAACCTCATGTCGGTTAGTTATCAGTGTCTTCACTTGGGATGCTGTTCATGAATCGATTAGGTGATGAAGCCCTCGAGTCCAAAACAACATCTGAGGCCTCTAATGTTCCATCCGTACATACCCTGATTCGGCTAGGACGAGGATGTTGCTGACCTGCGAAAAGTTTTGCTTTCATCGGACCTGGTCTGCTTGACCCTGCCACTTGAGGTGTCTCCATTGAAGGCACCAGACAAGCTCCCGGTGATCCTCGTGCATCCAGGAGGTCGCTTGCCTCCGCCGCAGAGAAGAAGAACAGTGCTTTCCCTTTGCTCTCGACTCTCAGCTTTTCCAGGAAGAGGAGACTGTATTTGAGGTTTAAATCTCTTAGGCGCCTTTTCACCGCAAGAAAGTTCATCGTTGATCCTGCACTAACTGCATGTAATCAAATAGATGGATATCTGGTGACCCTCATATAACAGTGGAACCCGGATTTGGGTAAGTTGCAGAATGGCATCCCTACCAAGGAAATTGAGAAGCCGGACAATGAGAGCTCTGGGCGGTGTCCACAGTCTCGGGGAGGGTGGACAAACACTCTGTGTGCCCGCTCCACTGTAAAAAACTTGGAGAGCTTCTTGGGGGTCAATGCAGCAACAAGACAGTCCTCAAGAAACAGCTGAGCGGTCGGTCTTTCTGCTTTTTCTCAAACACCCACGAAGCGGAGTTTGTTCCTCTGTTACCTCCCCTCTGGGTCCTCAGCTCGATCATCTAGGTTCAACACACGCTTTTGAAAGTCTCACTTAGGGCATGTATCTCCGTCTGCAAGGGTATCTACCATTTTTAGTGGTGGTCACCCTGTCTAAAACTTTCCTCAGATTGCACCGGAGCAGATCAAAATCAATTGCAACGGAGTCTATTTTGTGGATCATTCTATCCCTCCTAGAATGGATAGCCGTCAGCACATCAGCCATAGATAAGTTCGCGCTTCGACTCGTGGCATCCTGTTCTAGAGCAAAGCCAAGGCCGCCGTCTGTGCCCCCTGCTACTGGGGGAGAGGGTGCACATAATTTGAGATTTTATTGGTCTGAGCTTCTTTGCCTCTCTTCTACTTCACCATTCTTACTCAGTGGCCCTTGTGCAATCTCCAGGAAGCCCCTTTCATATCACCAGGTTGAGGTTCTTGACCTGACACCCAAATAGAAGTACCACTCATCAGGTTGTAGGCCACCCTGACACACATCAGGCCTGCTTATTTCCCTGGCAAGCCAGGTGTTTTCCGTATATTAGGCAGGTCAGTATACGAGAAGACATCAAACTTTGGCCCCTGCCGTTGTGTTCGGAAGTCTGGTGCTGCCTCATGCTTGCCGGTATTTGTGTAGCTACATGGGCCTTGCTCAGGAGTTTCTGCATCTGCTTGTATTGTTCACCCAAATTTACCAGTCATTCGTACATATGGACCATGACCACCAGCCGACCACTGCCCTTGCTGGTCTCCTTCACACCCGTCTGTAGCCGGTGCCCACATACAATTCAAGGCAGTGTCTCTTACCCCCTCCATTGGCCCCCAATTCCGTCACTCCAGTCCAGGGCTGCTTCAGAGCCAGGCCTTGGCTCCCAGGGGACCTTTAGGCACCTCAGTGGCACTGTGTCATGATTAGGGAGTCTGAATAGCCAGGCTGCAAGGGAAGGAGCCCACCTCGAGTCACCGGCCCTTCCAGCAGAGGATTCAGGTTCCGGGCATGTCTGCACCCATTCAGGTGCTTCTTTCCCTGCGGCCTTGGCTCTCTGTTACAGTCACTATGGCAGCAGGACAGCCTCTCAGTCTGGTGCAGCCAATGTGGAACCGCACCCGGACCCCGTAGCCCATCTTCATCTGCTTTCCGTGTTCAGCTGTATTGCAGAGCTGCCGTCCATGGGCCAGTCGCTTCTGGATCAACGGCCCAGCGATAGCGCTCCCGTGTCTCCTCACCTGCACTCCGGAGGAATCAGGCCTTCCCCGAAGGGCAGCCAGATCCATGGGCAGCCAGGGTCACCTTCCTACCGTGATCGATCGGTGTTCACCTCTGCATGCCTCGGCTTATGCGAACCACAGCGGCCGTCCTCCGGATCTCTCTGCTGCAGCTCTACCACACTGGCCCTCGGGGGCAGGTGCAAGATGACCACCAGTCCGCTCAACCACCACCGGTCCAGCACACAGATATCACCTTACTCCGGCCAAGCAAGAATTGGAGGTGGCATTAAGGGAGGGGAGGCAAACCCTCCACTCTACCTACAAGCATTGTGGTTGTCTTCCACACACAGGATGTTTCCAGGTTACTGGAGTTGACAGGAGCTCCAGGGAATGTGTCCACTCCGCCATCTTGCTAAGCCACGCCGCTCCAGGCCTGGTACAGGTGAGATGGTCCACCCACTTCTATTGCTAGGCTGACTTGGTTTTTAAAGCCCCTTCACAAGCTTTAATCTGCTGTTGTATCACATAAAACGCACCCCTAAGGTAGGCTGTAGCTAGGCCATAGGGTACACTTATCTGTGCTTACAAGCTATCACATGTAGTTAGATGTCTGAGTTTGCTACATGGACACTTACAGGCCCGTATGTTCAATTATACATGCATTGTTTAACCTTGATTTAAATCTTATGTAAGCACATAGAAAAAGGAGAGAACCAGAAATACATCCCTTCACACACTGTCACAGACATCTAAACATTCACTCACATACGCCGACATAACTATTATGTTGTTAGCACTAATGGAGACAGTAAATAAGGGCCAGATGTATGACCTGCCAAATAGAGCCTCGCATTTGCAACTCACAATTAGTGAGCCGCTATTTGGCATGTACAACAGTGTGTTTAACACTGTTTGTGATTCCCAATGGGATTGCAAGTTGTGAGGCTTGTGAATATTAATGAGTATCGCAATTTACGAGCCCATTGGGAATTACAGGCCCTCCAAGGGATGGTAGCCTGCTGGGCTCAGCGAACCACCATGTCTGGGACTGTTTTTAAATAAAGCCATTTTTTTTTTTTTTTAAATAAAACGGTTTCTTTTCAATTTTTAAGGGCAGACAAAACATATTATTGCATGCATTTGCAAAGGTGAAGGGGTCCCCTTGGGATCCCTTCCCATTTGCAAATGCAATACCACCTACTTGAAGTAGGTTGTAATATGCGAGTGTTTTGCGACCACAATTGCGGTCACAAAACATTGGTACACAGCTTTGTGGTCGCTATTAGGAAGGGAACGCCCCTTCCTAATAGCGAGTCGCAAAACAGTATTTTATGAGTCGCAATTTATTTACGAGTCACAAAATACTGTTTGTACAAGGGGCAAAGCTTTTTAGAGTGCGCAAATGGGTCTAAGACCCATTTGCACACGCTTAAAAGCATTTGACATCTGGCCCTACTCTCTCAAAAAACTGAAAAGTAAGTAACACAACAAAGACAGAAACCATGGAGCTCCTTATATATACAATTGCAGAGCTATACAGTCACAAACAAATGTAGCAATATACCATCAAACTTACGTATATATGGAAACACACCCCCGTGTAGGGACTGACACTTATTCAGATATCTAATAAAGAACTGATATTATCAAGTCAATCATGTTTGAGGTCTGGTATACTTGAGAGTGTGCATAAGACACACAATTGATGGACGGAATGCAGAACAAATCAAAACATTCACCCCCAGTCAAGATATCTGGGTTAAATCCATCATTCTTTTGCTCACCATGCCACCCCAGTTTAGACCTGGCCATATGCAAATCAGTCTTGACCCTGTACCTCATGGGAACAGTACAGCCCGAACTGCCAAGCCAGGTCCTCCCTGGACGGGAAACAAGCATCCTAGGACTGGTTTCGGGGTTTCACCCCTCTTCAGCCAGGATAGCTTGATTCCAGTGGCACAGTGAGCCCAGGACTCAAGTCTGAGCATACCTGGCACACTTAGGGCGAGAAAGCAAAACACACACAATTGATGGGCGGAATGCAGAATAAATCAAAACATTCACCCCCAGTCAAGAGATCTGGGTTAAATCCATCATTCTTTTGCTCACCATACCACCCCAGTTTAGACCTGGCCATATGCAAATCAGTCTTGGCCCTGTGCCTCATGGGAACAGTCCAGCCCGAACTGCCAAGCCAGGTCCTCCCTGGACCAGAAACAAGCCTCCTAGGACAGGTTGCGGGGTTTCACCCCTCTTCAGCCAGGATAGCTTGATTCCAGTGGCACAGTGAGCCCAGGACTCACGTCTGAGCATGCCTGGTGCACTTATGGTGAGAAAGCAAAAGACACAGAATTGATGGACGGAATGCAGAACAAATCAAAACATTTACTCCCAGTCAAGAGATCTGGGTTAAATCCATCATTCTTTTTCTCACCATGCCACCCTAGTTTAGACCTGGCCATATGCAAATCGGTCTTGACCCTGTCCCTCATGGGAACAGTCCAGCCCAAACTGCCTAGCCAGGTCCTCCCTGGACTGGAAACTAGCATCCTAGGACTGGTTTCGGGGTTTCACCCCTCTTCAGCCAGGATAGCTTGATTCCAGTGGCACAGTGAGCCCAGGACTCGCGTCTGAGCATACCTGGCGCACTTAGGGCGAGAAAGCAAAAGACACACAATTGATTGGTGGAATGCGGAATAAATCAAAACATTCACCCCCAGTCGAGAGATCTGGGTTAAATCCATCATTCTTTTGCTCACCATGCCACCCCAGTTTAGACCTGGCCATATGCAAATCAGTCTTGGCCCTGTGCCTCATGGGAACAGTCCAGCCTGAACTGCCAAGCCAGGTACTCCCTGGACCAGAAACAAGCATCCTAGGACCGGTTTCGGGGTTTCACCCCTCTTCAGCCAGGATAGCTTGATTCCAGTGGCACAGTGAGCCCAGGACTCACGGCTGAGCATGCCTGGCGCACTTAGGGTGAGAAAGCAATAGACACAGAATTGATGGACGGAATGCAGAACAAATTAAAACATTCACCCTCAGTCAAGAGATCTGGGTTACATCCATCATTCTTTTTCTCACCATGCCACCCTAGTTTAGACCTGGCCATATGCAAATCAGTCTTGACCCTGTGCCTCATGAGAACAGTCCAGCCCGAACTGCCTAGCCAGGTCCTCCCTGGACTGGAAACAAGCATCCTAGGACCGGTTTCGGGGTTTCACCCCTCTTTAGCCAGGATAGCTTGATTCCAATGGCATAGTGAGCCCAGGACTCAAGTCTGAGCATACCTGGCGCACTTAGTGTGAGAAAGCAAAAGACACACAATTGATGGACGGAATGCAGAACAAATCAAAACATTCACCCCCAGTCGAGAGATCTGGGTTAAATACATCATTCTTTTGCTCACCATGCTACCCCAGTTTAGACCTGGCCATATGCAAATCAGTCTTGACCCTGTGCCTCATGGGAACAGTCCAGCCCGAACTGCCAAGCCAGGTCCTCCCTGGACCGGAAACAAGCATCCTAGGACCGGTTTCGGGGTTTCACCCCTCTTCAGCCAGGATAGCTTGATTCCAGTGGCACAGTGAGCCCAGGACTCACGTCTGAGCATACCTGGCGCACTTAGGGCGAGAAAGCAAAAGACACACATTTGTTGGGCGGAATGCAGAATAAATCAAAACATTCACCCCTAGTCGAGAGATCTGGGTTAAATCCATCATTCTTTTGCTCACCATGCCACCACAGTTTAAACCTGGCCATATGCAAATCAGTCTTGGCCCTGTGCCTCATGGGAACAGTCCAGCCCGAACTGCCAAGCCAGGTCCTCACTGGACCAGAAGCAAGCATCCTAGGACCGGTTTCGGGGTTTCACCCCTCTTCAGCCAGGATAGCTTGATTCCAGTGGCACAGTGAGCCCAGGACTCACATCTGAACATGCCTGGCGCACTTAGGGTGAGAAAGCAAAAGACACAGAATTGATGGACGGAATGCAGAACAAATCAAAATATTCACCCCCAGTCAAGAGATCTGGGTTAAATCCATCATTCTTTTTCTCCCCATGCCACCCTGGTTTAGACCTGGCTATATGCAAATCAGTCTTGACCTTGTGCCTCATGGGAACAGTCCAGCCCGAACTGCCTAGCCAGGTCCTCCCTGGACTGGAAACAAGCATCCTAGAACCGGTTTCGGGGTTTCACCCCTCTTCAGCCATGATAGCTTGATTCCAGTGGCACAGTGAGCCCAGGACTCACGTCTGAGCATACCTGGCGCACTTAGGGTGAGAAAGCCAAAGACACAGAATTGATGGACGGAATGCAGAACAAATCAAAACATTCATCCCCAGTCAAGAGATCTGGGTTAAATCCATCATTCTTTTTCTCACCATGCCACCCCAGTTTAGACCTGGCCATATGCAAATCAGTCTTGACCCTGTGCCTCATGGGAACAGTCCAGCCCGAACTGCCAAGCCAGGTCCTCCCTGGACCGAAAACAAGCATCCTAGGACCGGTTTTGGGGTTTCACCCCTCTTCAGCCAGGATAGCTTGATTCCAGTGGCACAGTGAGCCCGAGACTCAAGTCTGAGCATACCTGGCGCACTTAGGGAGAGAAAGCAAAAGACACACAATTTTTGGACGGAATGCAGAATAAATCAAAACATTCACCCCCAGTCGAGAGATCTGGGTTAAATCCATCATTCTTTTGCGCACCATGCCACCCCAGTTTAGACCTGGCCATATGAAAATAAGTCTTGACCGTGTACCTCATGGGAACAGTCCAGCCTGAACTGCCAAGCCAGGTCCTCCCTGGACCAGAAACAAGCATCCTAGGACAGGTTTCGGAGATTCACCCCTCTTCAGCCAGGATAGCTTGATTCCAGTGGCACAGTGAGCCCAGGACTCACGTCTGAGCATACCTGGCGCACTTAGTGTGAGAAAGCAAAAGACACAGAATTGATGGACCGAATGCAAAACCAATCAAAACATTTACCCCCAGTCAAGAGATCTGGGTTAAATCCATCATTCTTTTTCTCACCATGCCTCCCTAGTTTAGACCTGGCCATATGCAATTCAGTCTTGACCCTGTGCCTCATGGGAACAGTCCAGCCCGAACTGCCTAGCCAGGGCCTCCCTGGACTAGAAACAAGCATCCTAGGACCGGTTTCGGGGTTTCACCCCTCTTCAGCCATGATAGCTTAATTCCAGTGGCACAGTGATCCCAGGACTCACGTCTGAGCATACCTGGTGCACTTAGGGTGAGAAAGCAAAAGACACACAATTGATGGACGGAATGCAGAACAAATCATAACATTCACCCCCAGTCAAGACGTCTGGGTTAAATCCATCATTCTTTTGCTCACCATGCCACCCCAGTTTAGACCTGGCCATATGCAAATCAGTCTTGACCCTGTGCCTCATGGGAACAGTCCAGCCCGAACTGCCAAGCCAGGTCCTCCCTGGATCCGAAACAAGCATCCTAGAACCGGTTTCGGGGTTTCACCCCTCTTCAGCCAGGATAGCTTGATTCCAGTGGCACAGTGAGCCCAGGACTCACGTCTGAGCATACCTGGCGCACTTAGGGTGAGAAAGCAAAAGACACAGAATTGATGGACGGAATGCAGAACAAATCAAAACATTCACCCCCAGTCAAGAGATCTGGGTTAAATCCATCATTCTTTTTCTCACCATGCCTCCCTAGTTTAGACCTGGCCATATGCAATTCAGTCTTGACCCTGTGCCTCATGGGAACAGTCCAGCCCGAACTGCCTAGCCTGGTCCTCCCTGGACTGGAAACAAGCATCCTAGGACCAGTTTTGGGGTTTCACCCCTGTTAGAATCCGGGTTCTCTGGTTGACACAGGTAGGTACTTGTGGCAAGCAGGGAACCTTTCCTCTAGTCAGGATGAGGGGTTACACTCCTAAAATAACCCCTGCTCACCCTCTAGGTAGCTTGGCGCGAGCAGACAAGGCTTATCTCAGAGCGTTATAGGTTAAGCATTTGTGAACACATACAGTAACAAAGTGACAACACTACAAATGGACACCACACAGGTATTTATATTAAAAATAAGGTTTCTTTATTTAGGATTATCACAAGACAATTAAACGATTAAAAATATACAATACGGTTGCTTAGTTGGTAGAAGATTGCTTAGTTTCTGTTAAGTTCTTAAATGCAACACTTTAAGTCAATGTACCTTAGAAGCGACACGCAGGCCAACAAAAGTGTTGCAGCGATGCAGATGCGTTGAAGTTCTTGGTGCAAAAGAAATAAAGACGGGATCTTCCAGATGCGTTACGCTTCTCCGATGCGTCAGCTACAGCGGCGTCACCCTTGACGAGATGCGACGACAGCCGCCTTGGCAGCGGCACTCTTCTCCGACTTTGCGAGATGCTTCCTCTCGATGTGATGCTGCAGCGGCGACACCCCTTCTGCGAGATGCGACGACAGCGGCTCCGACGGCGGCACGCGTGGATGCGAGGCGCTTTTCTGGATGCGGTGCAATGCGACAACTACGATGGCTGCGATGGCGACACGCTTCCTCCTCGATGCGAGACTCTCCTCTCGATGCGGTGCAATGTGACAGCTGCGATGGCTGCGATGGCGACACACTTCTTCGGCGTTGGGAGACACTTCCGGAATGATGCGAGATGCTTCCGCTCGATGCGATGCTGCAGCGGCGACACTCTCTGCGAGATGCGACGACAGAGGCTCCGACCGCGTTAGATGTTAGAAAGCCATCTTGCCACTTTTGCTGCTTTTGCACTCGACACTGTAGTTACATGTTATTAATTGAGAAATGCTTGCTGGCCTTTGCTTCACATGAGAACTGTCTGTTGTAATCATCCCTAACAGTGAGCAGCGACCTTGGTCTGAACATTGTGTAAAGAAACAGTCTGGGTGGCTAGACGGTGCATGTTGTTGGGTTCAGTTTGATCGGCCCACTATATAGCCATAACACGCATGCAGCTGCAAATACCTGAACGTCGAGTGCTTTTAATATTGCAGGCTGCATGCTTTAGATACATTCGGAAGAAGAGCTTTCCCAGGAGCAGAGTCTAGCTGATCCTGTGATGTGGTTCCACTAAGCTGATCTTTATGGTATGGGGTTCCCCATTCAAGCCTAGAGACCTTTTATTAGTCTAATAATAATAATATTAGTTTACTAGCGAAAGGAAGGTGGCTGTCATCCACTGTCATTTTATTATGATTACTCCTTTCATTTTCTATGGTATTGTAACTATGTTGATGGTTTTGATCTTAATCATTTGTCTGCTTATGTTAGCCAAAGTACTGCATCTTAGGACACGAGGTTTATAAAATAAACTCTTTAAACTTTACCGTGTCTCTGTTTATTCTGTTGTGGACTGATATGAGAATAATTACGAACAGGTATTTCTGATTCCCACCATTCCTGAGAATACCCTAAGTCGCTTGTTCTGGGTTGTCTATACATTGGGACCGCCGAGATAAAACTTGGATAACGAATGGGACACTGATGCTGGTGGGATAAGGGGTTCTGGGTTCTGAGGTGAGTTTTTGGTACACCACAATTCACAGAGGTCCTGGTTTCCTGTGCATAGTTCTGTGCATAAGCAGAATCCCTGCAACACTCTCTGAATGTGGCTTGTGTGGTGGGAATGTTCTGGTAGCTTGGAAAGCACTTGGTTTTTAAATTATGCAGTCCCGATTTAGACTCAGTCAGTGCTGATCATGCAGACAGTGGCTTGTTGGTGATCAAGAAAGAAGCTACTGGCTCACAAGTGTGCAGAATACTAGCTTAGGCTCTGGTGCTGGAGTTGGACTATTAGTGGCAGAAGCAGAATTGCTCTGAGGTCAGTAGACATACTTTACTGGGCAAGCTGGGCTTGATAGTGAGTCAATATCCTGAGATCTCCGGGAGCAGAGGGAGGAGCTGGGCAGAGCAGCGAAGGCAGCAGGAGGCATTGATGACATCATTTTATGCAGGCTCACAATCCCAAACCGTTTAGTAACAAAAGCATAATAGATTTATTATTTACCTCACTGTCTGGTGAAAACTAGGAAGATGTCCCAAGTGACATGAATAATGTTTTCTCAAAATAACGGTTCTAATGAATCACAGGAGGATGTGACTCACTTGGGTAAACTTAAGAACAATACAAAATACTATTTCAAACGTTTGACAAATGCACGCGTGGAACTGTTCAACACTCATTTCGCAATCCGCATTATCCACTGATCACTTCTAATGTAATTGTCTAAAGTATATACAAGAAGTCGTGAATGCTCGACCTAAAAATCAAGGCCACAGCCAATAGACGAGATTCACAAAAAGGGGACAAATGCTGGAGGCAGAGAGCTGCCGGTCTTGGCAGAACATGGTGAAAGAGGCAGCAGGTTTTGGCATAGTGTGGTTGAATGGGCAGCTGGTGTGGAACGTTGTCAATTAAAAAAAAACAGTGCTGGAATACTGCTGCTTAAATACCTTCCCCTAAAATGAAAGCCCTGGGTGAGAAGCACTACGGCTATCACATGGAGTGCCACAGGTCACAAGGATCTTCCTTCTCCCCTTTGAGTCTGAGATTGCAAACGAGATGCAGGCCTGTCAGGCTTGTGGGAACTATGGACCCCTAATTCAAATATTGTCTGTTTCCAGAACCACTAAGTGCCTTGTGGACCTTTAGTCCTTGTTATCCAGTACATTATTCAGAGACCAATCTGAAGGGTTTGCACAAGCACATAGATACAAGAGAACCCTTTCATGATTGGTTCTGGTGGTGCGTTCCTTGTCCTAGTTAGTCTGCAGAAGACACCTCCTAGAGGTCAAATCACAGGAGAGTGACAGCCGAAGCTTTACATGTAACAAACTGATGCATTCTGGGAGATAGAGACTCTGCAGGCCTAAATGTCAAATTAAGTTTACCCGCCATCAATTCACATTCGGAGATTGCGGGATTCTTGCACTTGCAGAATACCCTGCCCCCTCTTTCAGCTGAATATAGATAATAGGGAATCAGCTTGATAGATTGACACTTTTCATGATTTTATATTTAGCCATTCAATTTCATGATTCTTGTCGGACTTTTAAAGAACTAAAAGCCTTCATGTAAAGACTAAATTAACACAAAGGTGCTTAAAATAGGCATGGCTTAGTAATTTAAGAAATACATTTTGGAATCTGTTTGTTAGGTGGATTATGTAGCAATAATTCACTGGTATGCTGTCACAGAAAATGTTTCGGAATGAAGCACTTTAATCGCTTATTCATTTAACCACGTGCTAGTCATGTTTAGTGTCAGTTGCTGAGCGCCATTCCAACTTACAGTTCCAACATCTGGGTTCAGTTGAAATATACAAAAAGGCGGCTAGCGCCTGCCTTCCTGCGTGTCTTGGTGCCAGCTGAAATTACCAACAAGCCTGATCCCTGCCACCTTCAGACTGGCAGCAGCAGGCTAATGCCCACAGCGCCAGGCAAGTGGGCGTCATTGTGTTTTCACGGGGGGCAAAAGTGAGGTTCTTCATTGCTGTGATTCACATCTGGAACTAATGCATCTATTCCAGGCCTATGCACCAAAGAAAACAAGCCTTAGCTGCCCTAAGCTTAAAAACTGGACGTCTGTCATCCCGTCTCACCAGTGTACCACTGGCCCACTGAAGCGCTGCTAAAAGGTAAGCATAGCGCTCAGTGCAGAGTGAGGTGCCTCCCGGTGCTAATGTGGCAGTATGTGGTCTCATGATGAGACATTGTCTATTCCCAGTAAAGCCTTTGTGGCCAAAACAAATAAATGAACTGAAAAGGCCTTGTTGATACCAGCACTTTTCCAATGTGAATCCATAATTATGGCCGTGGGTTGGCCTCTATTGCACCCTGAGGCACAAGAGCAATGTAATAAAATTAATCTAATATTTTAAACGCCCTAAGGTAACCTCAATAGAAAGGACGGCTTCATTGTTCAAACAATCAGGCAACACACTTTGCTTCTTATAAAAAGAAACACTTCTAGAACGAAATATATATTTTTAATAATTCCACACCGCCCTTAATAGGCAAGCAACGCAAAACCTTCACACCAACATAAAACAAAAGAAGAATAACCCGTCTGTGTTTCCATGCTGGAGAAAGCCGGAAGCAGGTGATGAGCTGTGAAGTGTTCTGGACGCTGCATTCCTCAGTCCGTAAGGTGAGCTCTTGGCCCTTTCGCCTCCTCCTGGGTTTATGGCCAGAGCAGAGCGTGTTTCTTTTGAAAGATTTACGGGTGGTTGGAAAGGACAGCCTGGAAAACACAAGCAGAGGCAGGCAAACTAAAACCAGAGGGGAGGAGGGACCTGTTTGTGCTGTGCGATGGTCATAAAAACACCGAGTCCAGAGCAGTGCCAGTGAAGCTCAACTCTCTCCCGTGAGCAGGAAGATGAGTAACCCCACCATGCAATCTTTAGCAAAGCATGTGGCGTGCTTTTAATACAGGGCTTCAAAGATGTCCATAAAGGGAACATTTTCTACACGATTCTTACTGTAAACCTGCCAGGCTGAGATGGGCTCAGTCCAGCCACTGCCCAGCCCGGAGCCACCTCCCTGATCTGCTGCCTCAATCCGCCTCAGCTCAGCTTCCCTCTTCAGTGACAATTTGCAGTTCATTATATGACAGGCGGGGGTGAGAGTGTCCCTTGAAAGAGAACTACACCCGTCTCCTTGGAGTGTTGCCACAGCTGTTAAGCTCGTGAGCAGTTTTGCCTGCACCCAGTATAACAAAGAGATGAAGCGGCGCATGAAAGAGCAGAGGCAGGCAAACAGAGAAACGGCGCGGAACCATTCAATAAATGTACTTTGTTGTTTGCATTGTGTATTTTTGTGTTCCCTTGAACTCGTGACTCTTGCTTACCTATTAAAGAAGCCAGATCGTGGCTTTTGGATTACGTAGATGCGGTCTCCCCGTGCGTGTACATGGTAGAGTCTGCTGTAGCATGATAACCGGCCATGATAGGTGTGCGCGACAGGCAGCTGTGAAGAAAGGTGAAGCGGCGCTTGAAGGAGCAGAGGCAGGCAAACGGAGAAACGGCGCGGGACCATTCAATCAATGTACTAAATAAATAAATGTACGCTGAAAATCACAGTTACACAAGCAAAGATCAAGGCAGGAAGCATCAATTAACAAGGAGGAGGGGCGGGTAGCGGTGGGCGACACCGAGGGTTTGTGGCAGTAGGGGTGATGACGGTGTGGGGGCACAACAGACGTGCATCCAGCACTGCAATGCAGATTAAGCAAGCAACGAAAAAAAAAAAAAGAGTTCCAAGACAAACACTTCATTCCACTGGCAGCATGTTTACAGTAGTTAGGCTATGCTGCATAGGCGTTCCCAAAGAAATAAAGGAGGAACTAAAAAGCTCATTAGCCTGTGAAAGCGAAGAGATTGAAGCAGACAAGCAAAGAATCCAACGAAAAGCCAATAGGGGGAGTAGGTGGAGTTTCACCACATATTCTAATTACTTGATGTCTCGGAGAGACAGCGCATGCGTGCGCTGCCTAGGCGAGACCTAAAAAGGGAAGAAAGACGGAAGTACCTACAGAAATCTGAAAGGTCTTCCATGAGTAATATTCAGATCTGTATTCAGAAAATATCATCTCTTTGCCAGAATCCCATCACAACTTCCTTAGCACAATTAAGGGGTACTCATTAGATTCAGAAGAAAGGCAACTTTGGGATCTACCCATAGCAGTCCAGGTTCTGCAGTCCAGGTTCTGCAAGCCAGGAGGGGGAGATGGGTTTGTTTGTTAATAACAATTAATGTGATGGTGGTTTTGGGGCTAGCATCGTAGAGGGGCACAGTGGAGTTCTCTGTGGCTGATGTCCCCGCTATCTGGCGATATGTCCATGCAGCTAACAATTCTGGGTCCCCTGGGAGCTCGGCACTTGGGTAAGGGTATCTGTGCCTCCAGGAAGCCCACCCTCCGTGATGTAATAAGTGCGGCGTGGTGCAGCCTATCTTCACCTATGCACTTCAAAGGGGGCCCAGTTATCGATGCAGCGCAGGCCTCAGTTTGCCAAAAGAAGGGGGGCCGGGCCACCAGGAAGAATATAGCTGCACCAGCATCCCTAGCTAGGTCCCCTGCTGCAGCTCAGCACCCATAGCCAGCAGCCAGCTTGCTGCGCCAGGGGCATGCAATTAGCCCACTGTCAGCCGTCACGGGTCACCGGGGGCCAGGAGTCATCTCACCCCACAAGGCCCAGGCTTGAGCGATAGGCTCGTGGAATAGGAGCAGCCACGTACCCTGCTGAATGATAACTATGTGGAGATTATGTTGCTCTTTCATTTCTTCTTAGTTTTACAGCTCTGATACTGACTGATTTCACATGCAATGTTCATAATTCAATGTTTTACAAATGGTTCATTCTTGGAATATGAATCCATCACTGTTTGCTCTTTTAAATATGTATTCTACATTTTCCTAAAAGGTATGTCGGGAGCCATTAATATATGCCATGCATTTTAACCACTGCTATTATCTTGATTTTAATGTGCTTTGTCATTCAATTTCTGCATCAATTAAATATTTCGATTGATTTCGCTTGTCTATCTTGTTAAATGATATCAGTGTGTTTGAATTGGGACTTTTACCTAATAGAGTATAAATGTATAATTTAAAAAAAATACATATAAAGTAGAGGTGAAAATGGAAACAGTGTATGCCGGGAAAAGGAACAAGATAGCAACACATACTGGAGATAAATAAAACAACAATTGACTAAAAGAGGAGTCTGATGGACAGTAGGATAAATGAGAGTAAAACGTCCTGAGGTAGCAATGAAAAGTAAGTAGCCAGAGAGAAGGAAAGCAGATGCATGGATTAGCCCGAGGTAGTGAAGGCACAAGGGATCTTAGCTCTGGAGTTCAAGGGCAGCTTGGCGCTGTACAAGGTAGGAACGAAAACAGAAATATAAGGTACAGGGAGAGAAAATAAAAATATTTAGTACTCCAGGGACAGTGGGAGTATATAAGCAGAAAAGCACCATAACAATGGCAACATAAAAGTGTAAAAAAATAGTCCTATAAATCAGCAGTAAAACAAAGAGCAACATGATCAGTGGGGTACATAAAAGTTAAGGAGGAAGGATGGAGCGTGGGGGGACTAGTGCAGAGTAGGGGACTAATGCACAACCTCTGACACAATAATGCCCGAGGTAGTGATGCGTAGAATATTGATGGGGGTAAAGTGAAGCATAGGTCAAACATTCGGGTAGGTTACGGAGTGTCAGAAGGCACATGGAAAAATATATGGTGGTGTGACCCAGGGAGTGGAGGCAAGGTCAGTCTTCAGTAAGAGAGGAATATTTTGGTTAGGATTTTTTTGCTTCTTTCTTGAAGAGGGATGTGGAGGAGTTACATCTTATCTCTGTGGGGAGAGAACTCCAGATATTAGAGACCACTCTGGAGAAGGAACGGTAGTAGGACTTCTTTTTTCTTGAAATTTTGTGGCTTGAGCAGTAATCAACTTCTGCTTCTGGAAGATCTATTCCCACCCAGAAGGGTCAGTTTTTGGGCCAGGTTGGAAGGGGTGTTGCGGAGCAATGCTTTATGGGTCAATTTTGCGATGCATCCTGGCCTCAAGTGGCAGCCAATGTAGCTCACATAGGTCGGAGGTGATGTGATCTCTTTTTTTAGAGCCCATGATAAGTCGACTGCTGAATTACCAGTGGCCTTAAGAGGCACTACTGAGGTTTTTGGAAGACCCACAAGGGTAGTACTACCAAAGTCCAGTTTCGGTAGCACAAATGCCTGTGTTGCAGTTTTGAGGTCAGCCGCGGATAGGTAAGCTTTTAGTTCCCTAAGGACATGCAACTGATGGTTGGCTCCTCTGGAGATGGTGCTGATATGTTTATGCATGGAGAGGTCTTTGTCTAGGGTGATACCAAGGGATTTGGCAGAGTTGAGGATGTGTGGGGTATAGTTTAAGGCAGAGAAAAGGGCAACCAATCATTGACACTAAGGGTGACAGTGGGTGGTGCGATTAGTAAGAATTCAGTTTTGAGGGAATTGAGTTTGAGATTATTGCGAGTCAACCATTGTTGTGTTAATGTTAGGGTGGTTGAACCTGTTGTGTAGAAAAAAAAAACTAGTTTAGCACAGTGCCGCAGATGGCCATCCTCTGTTCCAGAATGTCGAGCAGGGTAGCATGGTTGATGGTCTCAAAGGCTACTTACAGATCCAATATGATCAAGAGGCAAGATCCATTCCGGTCCAGCGAGCGGAGGGCATTGTCAGCAATATGGACCGTAGCTGTTTCTGTGCTGGGACACGATGTGAAGCCAGATTGGCACTGGTTAAGGAGTTGGAATGCTCAATGTCATTGAGGAACTGTAACTGCATACATTCTTTTAGGAGTTTGGCCAGAGTATGGATGTTGGAGATGGGGTGCTAGTTGTTGGAGTCGGACTGGTTTGAGCTAGGTTTTTTAGAATGGGGTAATGACCAATTTTGAGGCAGTAGGGTAGAAATCCCTGGGAGAGAGAGGCATTGATTCTATTTGTCTAGGGGAGGAGAAGGAGGTAATATGGTCTCACTCAGGAGTTTAGAACGAAGGGGATCACTTAAGTGGTTAGAAAATTTCAAGGAGGTCGGAAGATTCAGAATGCCAAGTTTATCAACTATTGTAAAACTTGGCCAGGAGATTTTAGGCAAAAAGCGGTGGTTAAACAGGCAAGCTTGCAGGTCCATGGTAGGTGATGTCGGAGGGTTGCGGTGGAAGAAGACTGAGATCGGTTTGGATGTCATTAGTGATTAACAACGTTTTCTCAGCAAAAGAGGAGACAAAGGTTTCATACTTAGAGGGAGCTTTGTTGTTTGAGGAAGCAGGATCGCTTTTGCAGTGGATTGATTTCTGATGATTTCAAACAGTTTGTTAGGTCTATTTGTAGCAGTGTCAAGTCGATTTTGTAAGAACGCTGCTTTGGAGTTCCTAATGTGCCTATTGTAGGCTCAACATCTTTGACGCAGGGGTGTGGATTTGTTCAAGGAGGGGGTGTGTCTCTAAGCTCTTTCAGCAACCCTAAGGACACGCCACTCTTCGTTAAGATCACTATTGAACCAGGAGTTGGATCGTTTGGATGAAACTCTTTTTAGTTGCTTGGGGGCTAAGGTATCCATAATGAAAGACACAGAGTTGAAGTAGTGATCAGTGAGATCTTGGATGTCTCTTACACTGGGAAGTGGGAGCAGGGTTTCATAGCTTGCAGTGAATGTAAAGAGAGAGTTAATGTTATGGGTATCACAAGTCCAGTGTATGGCTTTCTTGGGTTGTCCCTTCGAAATGTTTGCTTTAATATTTAGGGAAAAGGTGATGCAGTGGTGGTTGGACCAATCACAAGGGAGAATAGCATCCACATGTAATGTGTTCTATTTAGCTATGATTAGGTCAAGGGTAGCTCATTTCTCATGGGTCGGACAGTTGCAGGATTGGATCAGGTTGAGGACTTAGAAGAAGGAACTGAAACAAGTTATGAGTGGGTCATCTATGTTGTTTCAATTGAAGTTGAAGTCACAAAGGAAGATCTGGTTGGTGTGATCATCTTTGGAGGAAATCACCTCCATGATCTGTTCGATGAAAGAGTGATTACCCCCGGGGATGATAGAACGTGTGGTGGGAGCATTTGAAATTGCAGGTGGTAAGTATTGTCAATCTTAGGGTATACACATGAGGTAAGAGAAGAGGTGGGAGACTGTTTCACAGAGAGGAAAGCTCTGTAAATGCAGGCTAGGCCACCCTCAGTACATCTAGGGCATTCTAACCTGATGGTGCCATACCTCAAAGGGAACAAGATGTCTAGGGAGTGTTTGGAGGACTCATTTACCCAGGATTCTGTGGGCATGATTTTGTCAAGGACCTGGTTGAGGATAAGAGCAGCTATATCAGCCATGTGTTTCACTGCTGAACAACAGTTTAGGACTTCAAATTTCAGGGGTGAGTTAGAGGGAGCCATATTAGCTGGTGTGAGAGACAGGTCAGCTGGGTGAGGTTCAATTCATTTACAGACTTAGTCTTAGGAAGGGATGACCTGGGGGGTGGGAGATGATATTCTCGATTCTGATGGATGAGAGATGGGAGACACCATTGTGGGGGCAGGACGAGAGGTATCAGCATGGTAAGTTAGCCTTGTAAGAGTTTAAGAGGGTGAGGAAATTATCATTTGAAATCTGTCTGACTAGCCTACTGGATCGAGAGGGTTGATTGTGGATGGGAGTGGTCTTATAGGAAGGCTGAAAACTCTCAGTGCAGGCAATGGTATAGTCTGAGTAGTGACTGGGGATAGTGGGGGTATTATTAGGTACGTTGTAGTGGTTTCATTGGAGGGGATATTTGTGTTTGGAGGTGACACAAAAGGTTTGAGAATATCGGGCTAGGGTCAGATGCAGTTCAGAGCTTAAAGTGTCGAGCACAGAGTCATGGGATGTATAACTAAGGGATTTGAGTGTAGCGATGGAGTGTAGAGGAGGCTCTGAGCAAGTAGGAGGGCTGGTGTCCATGAGGTTTACAACTGGAACCTTGGTGGTGAAGGGTGGATGGGCATGTTTCTGCAAGTGTGGATATGCGGGACTGTGAAGAGGTTGGAAGTGATGATGTCAGATGAGAAAGGAGAGGAGGAGTCGGGGCAGTCATGGAAGTGACTTCCTGGAGTTGGTGAGGTGAGAAGTAGGAATCCTTTGCAGTGGGGGTGGTCCGAAGTGCACCAGGGGAAACATATGACTGGTAGGTGGCCATCTAGAGAAAGGGAAGCAGAGAGGGGAATGGTGGGCAGGGGTGGATGAAGGGAAGGTGTTATCTAAAAGAGGTGAATCGGAGGGGGCAGCAGGTGTATAGGAGAGAGAGTGGTCATATTAAGTGTGTGTTTGAGATAGGGGAAAATCCTGCAGAAGAGTTCCAGGTTATAATTTGAGGATCGGACGAGTATGGTGCTGTTGTTTTAGATAGAGATTATGATGTTGACGTGGAACAGTGTGGAGGGTGCGATACTAAGTTTATGGCCATGAGGGAGTTTTTGAGTTATGTTGTTGTGTAGCAAGGAAGAAAGAACATTCCTCCATTTGGCATGCCAGATGGTTGTAAAGATGAGGTCGCTGAGTAGGATGCCGTTGTTGTGGCAAAAGTAGTGGCCAATGAAAAGTGTTATTTTCCTAAGGTGGAGAATTTTATGTTTGAGCTTTTTCCTGGCATTTTTAGTTAGTTTGGGACGGTTGTTAATAGGCAATGAGTCATTTCCTGATGGGGCTAGCACAAAGTTCAGCAAAACAGCATCACTGGGTTCATGATGGGTGTGGGAACAAGGGACGAGTAGGGAGTATGATAGGCCTAACAAGGGGGTGTTGAGAGAGCTGGGGCGCAGGGGTTCAGGAAGCAGCTGTAAATTTAGAGGAGGTAATGCATTGAAGTTGTTACACGATCTAATTAGGAGGGACGGAGGGTCCTATGGCATTGAAACGTGGCGCATATCGGAGACATTGCAAGATGGACACTGGTAAGGAATGTTAACTTATTTAAAAGAACTGGGAGATTGGGAAGAGAGGGCATAGACCAAAAATGAGTTGGGAGAACATGCTATAAATACAATTGATATGAGGGTAGAGGTTATAGGAGTCTGCACATGACAATGAAAAGTGTCTTAGTGTATCATAGTAGTGCAACGAACCAAGGAACACTCACCTCTATGCCCCTTAACTAGGAACGGAATCCTATGACAACATTATACACAAAAGGGATTAGCACTATTCAACAAATTATATCATCAAATATCAGTATTCAGGAGGCAGTGAGCACACAAGATGTCCAGATCCAAGTGTTGATTTCTTAAATCGATTTCTCTTTATTGCGTTATTTTTCTTAAAAACAGAAGACCATAGCCGACGCGTTTCGTCTCACAAAGAGACTTCTTCAGGGCTATCGAGAAAACATACAAGTACAATTTTAAAAAGTATTCTCATACATACACTAAAGCACACTCACTACATTTAAAAGGAAACACACATAAATACATTTGTTGGTGAAATGTATCATCCTTATAGTAATAAAGGATATTGTTTTGATATCGCTTGGAGCTATAAATAGGCCTATTAACAGTCATTATCACAACGGGGACAATTACATTAATGATCGACAGGATTCACTTTACATCACATTATAGAAAGCACACAAATTAGGCTGAAAACAGCTATGTTAGTTGGAGAGTAGTGATTGTTAATGTCATACCTTTGTAGAATGTCAGAAAAGTGTATTCAAAAGGACGGTGTAGATTTCAACCAAATATCAGAGAATCCAAATTTCCAAAGACTTTTATGTAGTAGGCATTATCTAAAAACATAGATATGTATGCTGTAAAACCGTAGCTGTTTCTATCCATTGAATTTGCATACATATATATATATATATATATATAGATAACATTTTCAGTGGCTCACACTTATCAATATGCAGCCTCATAACACATATTTTATGTAGTTTCTAAGGAATGTCACATTGCAGTTAGCAAACAAGGAGGACAATTGCAAATTTCTTTCACATTATATGTCCTACAGTGAGGATGTTAGAGAGTCTAAAGAGAAAGAAACAAGGACTGAAAAAACCTCTATGAGTTAACATGACATATTTTACAGTACACTGGTATTTGTACTTTTGACAGTATAGCCATATTACATGTATAATCACAATTGCTCTCCAAGAGCAATTAGAGCAATGCTAATATTTAAATTTGGTTACAAAGGATGTAAAGTCATTCACAGATGGACGAACGTACCATAAGTCTGCACTTAATGAATAAATGCAAACCATATTAAGCAATTGTATACATTGGTGTGTACGTAGGGCGGTTTATGTATCATTGTGTTTAGGTAATTCATCACAACTTTGCTTGTATTTCAATTGCGGAGTGTTCTTTGTAAGCGGTTGTGAAAGTGGGATCACCCCTTATGTTTCTAATATCACGTGCCACACAGAGTCCCATCCCAAGGTTACTAATGCTCAAAATAGAGCATTTACAATACCAAAGTTAAACGAAAGATAGGTATTGTTAGACTTGGGGGTCTCTAGTTGGCACAGGTATGCACTTGTGACAAATAGGGACCCTGGCCTCTAGAAAGGGGAAAAGGGGTACACTCCTAAAATAACCCCTGCTCACCCCCTTGGTAGCTTGGCACGAGCATACAGGCTTATCTCAAGAGGCAGTGTGTAAAGCATTTGTGAACACATACAGTGATCAAGTGACAACACTACAGATGGACACCATACAAATTGTATATCAAAAATAAGTATTCTTTACATAGATTTACCACAAGACCATAAACGACAAAAATCCACAATACTGTTACTTTAAGATGGTAGTATTAGCTTAGTTCTCTTTAGTTCTTAAATGCGACACTTTAAGTCAATGTACCTTTAGATGCGACACGCAGGACAACGAAAGTGTTGCAACGATGTTGATGCGATGAAAGTTTGGTGCAAAGAAATAAAGACATGAAGATCTTCCTGATGCGACCCGCTTCTCCGATGTTGTGAGAGATCTCGGCTCGATGCGTTAGCTACAGCGGCGACTCCCTTGTCCAGTTATGCGACTACAGCGGCTTTGGCGGTGACACTCTTCTCCAACTCCGACGGCGGCACGCATCTCCGTGGATGCAAGGAGCTTTTCTTGATGCGGTGCAATGCAACAGCTACAGCGGCGTCATCCAAGATGCGATGGCAGCGGCTGTGACAGCAACACGCTTCTTCCTCGATGCGAGACTCTTCTCTTGATGTGGTGCAATGCATCATGCTATGATGGCTGCGACGGCGACACGCTTCTTCGATGTTGCAGGGCGCTTCTCGTGATGCGGTACAACGCGACAGCTACAGCGGCGACACCCTTGTTCAGTGATGCGATGGCAGCGGCTGCGACGGCGACACGCTTTGTCTCCGTGAGTCGCACTTCCAGCTCCTTGCGACACGCAGTCCCTCAGAAGGCCCAAAACAGCAGCAGGCACTTCCAAAGAACTCTGGGGAGCTGGTGGTCTGTTGTCCCTGAGACTTCAGCAGGAAGCAAGCTCTTTCCCAAGCCCTTGGAGATCCTTATAAGTTGAGCAAAAGTACACACAAAGTTCCTTTCTCCTCTCTTTGGCAGTATGCAACCACTGAAGGCCAATCCCCTAGGTTCAGGGATAGTCTCTCCTCAGTTTCATTTTGGTTCCTCTCCTCAGCAGAGGTCTCTTCTTGTTTCCCAAAAGTGATCTAAATTCTTGGGCTCAGGGTCCCAATACTTATACCCCAAAATCCTTTGTCCTCTGAGGGCAGAGGGGCCTTTGCCTTGCTCAAACCAGTTCTGGTCAGTCCTGGAGCACTTTGTTTACATGACTCCTTCCTTCCTTTCAGAGTGCAGGGCAGAGACATCAGACACACCACAGGAGGTGGAGCCAGCATTGTGGAGGGATGGCACAGCCCTATTCAGGTCCCAGGTGCAACTCCTCCCTCCCATCTAGATGCAGATCTCTCTATTCACCACTGGGCTACCTCACCCTGTCTCCTGGAATTCCCCAACTCTGTCACTCAAACTCCAGACAAGGAATACACAGCCTATCAGAGGAAGGGTTTAATGGTTAGACAAGAAAATACCTAAAAGTGGTATTTTCAAACACAGAATGTTAAAACCAACTTCACTAAAATATGTATTGTATCATCCTGAGTTCAGGCATACTAAATTCGAATTTCTACCATGTTCCCTGAGTCAGTTAGGATTCTAAGATGTAATAATCAAACTGCCCATTCTGGCCTCTGGAGAACAGGTAGCATTGCAATAGTGAAAAACGAAAATGGCTTTAATTCACTATTAGAACATGCCACACACACCAGAGCATGTCCTACCTTATCCTTACAATGCACCCTGCCCTTCGGCCTACCATAGGGGTGCCTGATACGAAGAAAAGGGAAGGTTTAGGGACTGGCAAGTGGGTGCACTTGCCCAGTCAGCATGACTGTACCAGACTGCGCGCAGGCTCTGCAATGGCAGACCTTAGACACATTTTTTACAGGCTGCTTCTTTGGGTGGCACAACCAGTGCTGCAAGCCCACCAGCAGCATTTTAATTTACAAGCCCTTGGCACTCCTGGTGCACTGTACTAGGGTCTGACAGGTAAACCAAACCAACTAATCATGGAATCACAAGTCAAACATCAATTTACAATAGGGAGCACTTGCACTGTGGCACTGGACGGCAGTGGCACAGTGCCCTGAGCATCTAACACCAGCAAAAACACATGAGGCAACACCAAAAAATGGAAGGGAGACCCACGCCAAGGGGCCAGGTCTAACAGGTATAATCTAAGTTTTAGATATTTCAAAAAAACTATATTCAATGAGAGTGTGTGTCATCCTAAAAGAATCCCAAATTACAGAACGTGTATTCAAAAGTAACAATAAGAAATGTCAGTAAGCGTCTTATACTGCCATGTCTGCGCAGCAGCCATATTGAAGAGGTAAAAAAGCAGGTACATTCAGTTAAATGGCCTCATCACGCAATATATTATGCGGGATACCAACTTGATTAAAAGGGAAAAGTTGAATAATGCATAACTCTGCTAATGAACTGAAGGATACATCAAAGTCTGGGTAAAATGCGTACATTTGAAAGCGCACATAGTTAAACAGCTAACACATCTGGTATTTTTTAAAACAGAAGACAGTCTCAGTATAACTCACCAGCAATAGCTCGGTGGCCTGCAGCGTGTGTGCTCATCAGTTTCAAGTTTGAAACCGAGCTACTGATGTCGGGCATTTTTAAATCCCCCGCCCGGAAACGTAAAACACGTATTGTTATGGACAACAGAGGACATCAATGGGTGTCACAAATGGATATTTAAAGCGGCTGCCATTTTAAAAGGATAATGCACCGGATGAAAATACTTGCGTATTACCATCTCGCAACTATTATTAATGGTTACCGAGTGTAGTTAGAGGACAAAGATGTCGGCTAAATTGTACCCCTCATATTCTGGTAAAAAGAGAAAAGTTGACTAATACATAACTCCGCTAATGAACTGGTAAATAAAAAAAAACTGTAAGGATGCATCAAAGTCTAAGTAGACTGCGTACATTTGAACGCGCTCATAGTTAAACAGCTAACACATCTAATATTTGTTTTTTAAAAAGGACAGTATTTAGTCCCAGTATAACTCACCAGCAATTGCTCGGTGGCCAGCAGTGTGTGTGCTCATTAGTTTCAAGTTTGAAACCAAGCTTCTGATGTCAGACATTTTTAAATCCCCCGCCCGGAAATGTAAAGCACCTGTTGCTGTCGACAACAGAGGACATCAATAGGCGTCACAAATTGATATGTAAAGCGGCGGCCATCTTAAACCGATAAACCACCGGATAATAATACGTGAGTATTAACATCTTGCCACTGTTAGTACGGTATTACCTAGTGTAATTAGAGGACAAAAATGATGCAAGTATTTAAAAAGCACTAATTTTATAAAGCTCTTAATGTGCAGAAAAGAGGAATAATTAATCATACATTTGCTGCACAGGTAAAGAAAATAAAGACTCATACCAAACAGGGTAAACTTATCCCAAATGCAACGATGACTCATGGTTACTCATTCTACGTGCATGCGTGGGCCATTATGTAGAACTGTCGGCCATTTTTGAATGGTAGACAGTATACGAGGAGTATTGCGCGAAGAGAAGGTCCTGTGCTTTCTTAAAATATGAGTTGGTAATTCTGGACCGAGCGCTTGCAGAAAAATAGCCATTTCTGGTTCAATACATGAAACGAATTGTATGTATAGCTAGCATAGCACAGAAAAGCTATATACGTTGTGTGATCAATTTCAATGGCTGTGTTCACAATAAATTCAGTTACAGAATATGTAAAATCATTCTCAGATGGATGAACGTTCCATAAGACTGCACTTAATGTATATATACAGACCACATTCAGCAAATGTATACATTAGTATGTACACACGTGTCATACATAAAACCAGAGTATTTCTAATATTTATAAATACAATGTGTTAAACCAATTCCTGAATAATAAGTAAACATGCATGTATTGGAAATCGTCATACCTTACAGACTCAATAGAATGGACAGTCATTTCTTAAATTGTCAAATAACATTTAGTTGTCATTGCCCAAAGGGCACCAACGTGATATTCATTAATCAATTAAATGTCATAGAGCAAATATTGTGTACAGCTGTCATCGATAATACCAGAGTATTCCCAGTAATCATAGAGAAATGTATTGAGCTGATACTTAAATGATGGGTGAGCATCCATATATTGTAGATAAACACATGTTATAGAGTCAGGAAAAAGACAAACATTTCTTGGGATGTCAGTCATTATTTAGATGTTATTGCCCAATAGCCACCGATGTTTTAAGCAGCAATTAATGCAGTATTGCAAAACATTTAATGGATTACATTTTCACAACTGTCTGTTTTCATTTCTGATCAGTGAATATTTTCATTGAGCATTCCCCAGATTGTCTCAAAGAAAGTGGTGTAGCTCATTGTTAGTGTTGAGCCCAAATTTGCCTGTCCTAAGACGACATATCCAGGACGCATCTCGCTGTCTCAGGATCAATTCCCTGTTACCACCTCTCTCTGGTGCCATGACACGATCAATACCGCAGAAAGTGATGTTCTTATCATGTGGATGGTCATGGTGTATATGCATGGCAACTGGATATTTAACGTCACAGTTTTTTATGGCTCTCACATGTTCTTGAATTCGTAGTTTAAGACTACGAATGCTGCTGCCAATATACACCTTTTTGCAAGTACATATGATCATGTACACTGTGAATGTTGTGTTGCAGTTGATGAAACAATTTATAGAGAACTCTCTTGATTGACTGCTGCTGAATTTTTTAAGCTTGTTCTGGCCAAATTTACAAATGCAGCAACTGCCACATGTGTAGAAACCTATTGGTTTTTCTGGTAACCAGGTGGAGGTAGGTATTTGACATTTTTGACATAGCTTGGACTTAGCATGTCCTTTAGTGTCCTGCTCTTCCGATAGACTACTCTAGGTTTATTAGATATTATGTTGGCTTGAAAGCTTTCAGACTCTAGCAAACGCCAGTTCTTTCTCAAGATATTATAAATGTAGTTACTGAAGATGTTATGCTCTGTAATAAATAGAACCTCTGAATCATGTTGGTTACTATAATGATTTCTTTTGACATTAGACACTAGTGTTTCCTTTCTATTTAAAGCCAAGGCTCTCTTCTCTGCTGTATCCAAACATGCCTTGTCATATGCCCTTTTAGAGAAGTTTATTTTAATCTGATCGATATTTCTGATGAACTCTTTATACATACTGGAGTTGCGCCTAGCGCCAACCATTTCACCATACGGTATGGCTTTGATGGTAGACTGGGGATGAATACTAGTGGCATGTAAATAGCTGTTACACAACGTCTTTTTTCTATATATGTCACTCTGTATACTAGTCCCATTCACGAATAGTCTTAGATCAAGAAACTCAATGCTGGTTTCAGAGTATTGTATGGTCAATTTAACATTAAAGTTATTCCCCTTTAAGTACTCATATTACATCTTTAGATTTTCAATTGTTCCATGCCAATTCATAATCATCAATATAACGTCCGTAGAAGATTACATTATCACTCCACCTGTGGGCTCCTGGGTCCCAGACATGCTCCAACTCATACAGCCCCATAAAGAGGTTAGCATACGATGGAGCAAATCTGTAGCCCACAGCTGTGCCCTGTTTTTGTAGAAACCATGAGTTGTTGTGCAGAAATGCATTTTGTGTCAAAATCATCTCTGCCATATTTAAAAGCATGTCCGTATGTTCAAAATGTTGTGCCCCCCATTTAAAGAGAAAATGTTTGAGAGCTCTCATTCCTTCTTGGATGTGAATGCAAGTATATAAGCTTTCAACGTCCATGGACACAAAATGTAAATTCACCTGATCCTAGTTAAAATCCTCTAATTTACATAGAAGATCTGAACTATCCCTCAAGTACGAGGGTAAGTTTTTAACAATGGGTTGTAGAAAATAATCTACATATTGGGCAATATGTTCAGTAGGCCCACCTTTACCAGAAATTATGGGCCTCCCAGGTGGAAAGGGGCCCCCTTTATGGATTTTAGGTAAAATATAAATACATGGTGATCTGGAATGGTGGGCCTGTAAATATTTGTATTCATGATCGGACAACAAACAGGATTCATGCCAATCCCATAATTTTGAGTTGATGTTGTTCTCAATGTGAGCAATGGGATTAGAAGTTAGTTTCTCATAGCATTGAACATCGTTTAACTGTCTGTCAATCTCTTTCAAATAGTCATTTAGATTCATAAGGACGATGTTACCCCCTTTATCATCCTCTTTAATGACCAGACTTTCATCATTTTTTAATGTCTGTAGGAGTTTGCATTCTTCATCACTAAGATTGTTATTATGTGTGCAACCCCTCCTTTTAGAATGTAGATCTTCCAATTGTTAGGAGAACATGATATGTTTGGATGAAAACACACCATGTTACAATAGCAGTATAGGCAATAAATAACAGCATCGACATACGGTTACAGTGCATGCATAGTGAAGGTCATATTGTGGATATAGATAACAGTATTGACGGGGATCACTGTGTGTGTACAGGGAAACAGTGTAGAGAAAGGTGGCAGAATCAACAAGAGTGCAGTAGATAACTGCATTGACAAAAGAGCGCATTCTGAGCAACAGGGAGTCTCTTGGGTAGGATGGGCAAAGTGTGCAGAGTGTGCAACATATGCCTGCAAGATCTAGTAAACATGTGTAACAGCAAGTGCAGTTAAACAAGTCAAGATAATGAGTATAGGTATACAATACCAGTTTTTTCGCAGGAGAAAGATCAGGCCATAAACCCTTATTAGCTTAGGGTAAACAGGAACCACAACGTAGGCAACAGATAATAGCATCAACATATTACAAACAGGCATAGGTAGATAAGCTCAACAAAAAGACAGAAGAAGTAGTAATACAGTAGATGCACAGGATGTGCAGACAGCCATAATGCCAGGGGGAACTCGTGAAGGAGCATAGGCTGAGTTTGAGCTGAAAAGGTTATTCCAATGAAATTGCTTCCTACTGAGTGTCAAGTCCAACGTAGAGTTAAGCTGGTGTGGAAGCCCACTGGACCTACTGAGGAGGTAGCCCAAGGTAAAATGGGTGAAAAGCAGTCAAACACCAACCTTGGGCAACCATGACGGGGTAGGAATCGACTTCCCAATAGCGTGCCTTGCGATCAGTATTCTGAAGGAAGACCGCTGTTCTAAAACAGAATGTATTTTAGTTCTGTGACTGTCTGAACGTTGGAGCAAACCATAGAGTGCTTTACAAATTCTCTCATATCTTCTGTACCTGATTTTAGTAACAACATCTGGCAAATGGAATAGAACATTTACAACATTTTCAAAGCAGTTGATCCCTGTACTGTTGTCAAATTGGTAACCTACAATTTCTTCATCACCTACTAGTTTCCTCTTCTTTAATTATTAGGTACTTTCATTCTGTACTTCCTTTGGGCTCATCATCTTTATTCTGTTTTGTAATCTTCCACTTTATCATAAACTGGGTATTGGCCTCAATGAGGAGCAGATACACTCCTTAACCAACTGTACCCCCTCACGCAGCTAGCCTCAGCACTATTTTTTTCCCATCAGTACTGCCAATATCTACAAAAATTACACCGACACTTACTCCTTGGATTGTTACTGCATTTGATATTGTCACCAGAAATTGTTTTTTCTGCACATATAATTATTTTACTAACAAGAAATGTGCAATGCATCCACCAATCTGCTTGACACTGTCAACCTCATCAAATTTTATTACCAAGTATTACACTTCATCTCTGTTTGCATAGTTAACTAACATACAACTTTTCCCATTGCATCATTTCCTAACCCTTCTTCACCACTTAAATTCCAACATAAAATGACATGACATGACAGCTCTTACAGAAATGTAAACGCTTCTCTAATTCAGCTTTTTTTCCAAAGAATCCAATTTTGCTTGAAGGTTATCATTCAGTAGAACTGTTACTTCCAGGTGTTTTATTTTATCTGTAGCTCTAAATTCCACATTATCTTCTTTTTTCAGTTGGGGTAATTTTTCATTGAACTTTGAGCACTCTTGTTGGGTTGGCATTAAGCCTGGGTGGTAAAATCCGCTCGGCCCGCGGAGTTTGCGGATTTTTGTCAACTCCACATTCCACGTAGAATGCAGAGTTACCGAAAACTCCGTGCTCTGCAGCTGAGTGGAGTTTTTTTGTGATCACGATCTCAGAATGTGTTTTTGCGTGCCCAGGAACGACTTACTGGGATTCCTGCGATCGCCAACGAGATTTCCCATCAGTTCACAAGCCCCACGAGAATTGATAGCCGGCCGAACGTTCCCTCAACAGTGTGCAATTGCTAACACGTCATTTGGGCACGCCATCGGACTTCCGGCGGAAGTTTCGAGAAGATCGTGATCCCGAACGTGCAGAATTTGCACTATGGAGAAGAATCTCTCTCAAGCAGCAACAAAACCTTTTCAAAACTGTTTTTTCTGATTAAAAAAAACTCCTTAGATTGACATTTGGCTGTACCTTTTAGTGTTTTCCAGGCCTCCTGATTGTTGTGAGTGACCACGTGGCTGGTGGCCATTTTGTGGTGGTACTTAGTGTGCTGCTTTTGTCATTGGCGTGCATGTCTTTCCTTTGTTTCTCTTGGCTTACTTCTTGTTGTTCTTGTGGCCGGGACATGTGGCTGGTGTCCATTTTGTGCAAGCAGCCAGTGTACTTTTGCCATAGGCCGGCATTGTCTGTCTTCCCTTTCTTGTTGTTGTGGCCTGGCCATGTGGCTGGTGGCCGTTTTGTAAAGGCAGTCAGTGTGCTTTTGCCATAGGCCTGCATTGTCTGTCTTCCCTTTCTTGTTGTTGTGGCCTGGCCATGTGGCTGGTGGCCATTTTGTGAAGGCAGTCAGTGTGATTCTGCATTAGGCCTGCAACCCTTCTTTGTGGTGCCCAGGCCTTGTTGATTTGCATGCAATTTTTTCTTCTTTTACCCAGCAAAAAATGCATTACAGTTCACTACATTTTCTAATAAATTTGCAATATTATTGATTTGAATTGGTTCACTATGTGGCCTAGTCTGCCAATGGGTTTTCCAACCAATCGGCCCGAGGCTACGCATGGGTGCATGAAGCAAACGTTTCTGTGGTGTCTGTTGAATGTAAACATCATTTAGAGCATGGATCACATTGGATTGAATTGCAAAATGTTTTCTCGTATGTGTTAATTAAATGCATTTGCTGGATGTGTGTAGTGTGGCTGTTGTGTAACATGCACACATTTTTAAGCACTGTGGTTTTTTGATTTTTCATTGTTGCATTAAAGCTGTGTTGTTTGGCATGACTTCTTTGTCTGGCCAAATGGGGCCTGCTTGAGTTGATTGTTTTACAGGCCTCCTGCCTGTTGTGATTGTGAGTGGCCATATGGCTGGTGGCCATTTTGTGGTGGTAGTGCTAGTTAGTGTGCTGGTTTTGCCATAGACATGCATGTCTTTCCTGTGTTCCTCTTGGCTTACTGCTTCCATCCCCATTGCTAGCTACACAATGCCAAACAGGTTCCATTACATTTGTATTGTTTTTGTTCTTCTTCTTCCCTATCCTTCCTGACTGTACACAGTACACAATGAAAGCCCTTGTTGTCAAAGTCTCACAAATGACTACACTGTTGTTATGTTTTTTTTTAAATACTAAACTGTGTCAATAAAATGTAATAATATTAAAATTAACACTAACAAGTGTGACCACACACTAAGTTATATATTATTATATCTGTTTGTTTGTACTAGTAGGTATTGAACCACAGCAGCAAATGCAACATTCCACTCATGTTCTATTGGCTTCTTTGCTTTTAGGTGCACAAAAGACTGAGGAGGAGGTGTCATCATCACCGCTGTACCGCCAGACAGAAGTCCTGCTGTGCACGACTTCATGTGACGTGTGACCACAGACAGACATATCTTCAACTTGTGCCACTGCGTGCTGCTGACATCTGAGGAAGATGGCCCCTAAGAAAGGTACCAGGCCCTCCAGTACTAAGAAAATTGCCAGTGAGAAGAAGGCACTGCCACTTACCAAGACTGGTGTGCCGCCCAAGATGTTTTTTGGGAAACAAAAAACTGTGCATGCAGCAGTGGTGTCAGGGGAGTAAGTTGGGAGCAACACCCCCACATTAGTGGACTCATTCCTTAAACCTAGGCCCAAGCCCATGTCACTCGCAGAGGCTGCAAGTCTAATCACGACAACGCCGACGTGCAGTGATGTTGAAATTGACTTATTGTTTTCGCAAAGTAGTACCCAATCAAAACAGGAATGGGACACTCAGATAAGTGGACAACAACAGCCGCAACAACAGCCTCAACATCAACCGCAACAACCGCCCACAATAGTAGTGGTTCCTCTCGAAGTAGGGGCAGTTCAGGAGATAGTACTTCCTGTAGAGGAAGAAAAGCAAGCCACTGTTTCAGAAGATCCATTGTCTTCCTGATCCCCGGCAAGGAAAAGTATGGTTAGTCCATCTAGTTCTTCTGCAAGCCCCCCTTCTGATGATCTAGATGCCAATCGGATGTCACCACCTCAGTCTGAGAGTGAGACACGCCACGAGAGAAGGCTAGGGAAAAGGAAGTTTCCAGAAAGCCTTAGAGTTATGGAGGTAGAAATAGAAGAGAAGGATAATGACGAGCCAGTCATCATGAACATTAGTGCTGCCCCATTGGATATCGACTAGGGGTGGGCGGAATTTGCGTAATCGCGTTACGCAAATCTCCGCAAAATGGTAAAAAATCTCCGCGAACACGCAGAAATTCCGCGAACACGCGGAATTGCCTGTTCGCGATGCTTTTTTCCTGTTCACAATCGCTGTTTGCGTGCTCGGGGAGAAATATCTCGCGAACACGCATTTTGAGAACGCGAACAAGCAAAAATTTCGCGAAGTCGCGGTAAGCGGAATTTTGGGCAATTTCGCGTTCTCCACAGAACACGAAATTACCCAAATTCCGCAAATTCCGCGAACGGAACGGAATTTGCCGCCCAGGCCTAATATCGACATTACCCCATCCCAAATTGCTGTGAGGGATGTGGCACGGATACCGCCAACGCATATAACACTAACACCACCTGCAGCTTCCATATTTGCATTTGAAAAGGCCCTACATCCAGCACAACCACCTTCGTAGAAGTAGGTATTGCATCAGCAGAGAGTCAAAGTCCATCATGCCCACCTTCCAGTTCATCCGCCATTGCAAGTGGCACCTCCAACAGCACCACAACATTCACCTCCCCAATTTGGGACTTCTTTTCGGTTAGCAGTAAGGAGGAGAACGTTGCTATATGCTCCATTAGTGGACAAGGTGGGTACAAACTGTAGTACCGGAGGCCAAACAAACCGTCTGAAAAAACACCACTTGATCCAGTGGGAGGTGCACCTTAAAGGCCAAAAAACTGCACCCATTGCTGTTGAGGGTGATGAAGAAGTAGAATATACAATCGCAGTGGAAGGAGAACAAGAGGGAGACATTTTCTCTGGAACACAAAGTAGCCCTATCCCTATCAGTGCAGTGGTACCACCCACATCCTCATCAGCAACATCTCAGTGGCACAAGAGTAAGAATCAGGCTGAGACACTAAGGCAAGAGAGTACCACAACAAAAAAAGTGCAGCGTTGAGCTTTACAACATCTGGCGCCAAGAAGTCACTGGCATCAGTGGCAACAGAAAAGAAAACAATCCAGCCTACCATTCTCCTCATGTTTAGGTCGGAGGCGCAGTACGAATACAACCACCCAACGGCACATTTGTACAATGCGAAGCTGGCTAAAATGTTAACACTGGACCTCCTCCTTTTCTCTTTTGTGGAAGGTGTGGGTTTTCTTGAATTTGTAACAGCCATCTGCCCAAAATGGAAGGTTCCCAACCAGTCCTATTTTGCCAGAGTTGCTGCCCCAGCACTACATCACAACGTGCTGGAATTGCTTTGACAAGCTTTGCAGCAGAGTGCTGTTCACACTATCCACCTGACAACAGACATGTGGACCAGTTGCCAAGCCACTGATTACATGTGCATCACTGCACACTGGATCTCTTTTGTGGGGGTTAGAGAAAAGATATCTGTAGGTGTTGATACTGCTGAGATTTTTAATGCCATTCGGAAACATGCAACTGTATAATTTCTGAAAAAAGAAAACCGAGTGAGCAAATTACTGAACACCTGCAGTAGAATCTGCTCACATTTCAGCCTTTCTTTTCAAGCCCACAAGCTGCTGAGGATCATTCAACGTGAGCATTGAGAGCCAGTTTTAACACTCATCCAGGAGGTGCCAACACATTGGAACTCAACTTATTACATGCATGAACATCTGTTTGAGCAGTACAGACCAATCAATGAATATGTCATGCAAAGAGGGTATGCTACTGTAAAAGGCATGACCGTTGAGATGGACCAATGGAGCCTAGTTAAATGTGTGACAGAAATGCTACTTCCTTTTGAGCTCTTCACATGTGAAGTCAGCAAGGAGGACTATTCTATGGGCTTGCTAGCCCATTCTTGCACATTCTACAGGAACAGCTGAAAAAGAAGCATATGAGTTGGTGGAGATCTTAACCCTTTGCTTATCTGAAAATACAAGGGTGCAAAGAGAAATTGTGTCATCCAACCATTATATTTCTGGCACAATTATGGATCCATGGTACAAAGCAGTACTGAACACTAACACATTGATTTCTTTTTCAGAGGTGGATATTGCCCAGTACAAAACTTGGATAGCTGCGGAAGCCAGTCAATTAGAAAAATATCGTCCGGTACTAAGAGGCCCACTTCTCTAGGCCACAACAAGAAGTTCAACTTTAGAGCCTGAGGGCAGTGCGGTTGTTTCACAGCAGCCAAAACCAACAACAACACCAAGAACAACATCAACTAAAAAAGAACAGGAGCATCAGCCTCACCAAAATCAGAACAGGAATGGTTTCTACAGCAAGGGTTTGTTAGGTCCAGTGCTGAAGCGAAGGCAAAAGAGGACAAGCAAAGCAGAGTACCCCTGAGCATTGAGCGGATGGTCCAAGCCTATCTGGATGACCCAACAGAGATCTACATTGATCAAAACCCATTGCAGTATTGGTATAGGAAAAGGCGCCAACGGCCAGTGCTCAGCATTGGTGATAAACTATCTGGCTTGCCCTTTCGCAAGTGTCTCTTCTGAGCGTGCTTTCAGTGCTGCCGTTGTAACAGTGAAAAGGACCAGTCTCTTGCCTCTAAAACGTGGAGTGGTTGACCATGATCAAAATGAATCAGCACTTTATACCACCGGATTACACCATACCTGAAGTAGCACAGCAGGAACATGATGACGGCGACTTAGGTCATGGAAGTAGTATGTTGGATGAGCTCTACTTCCCTGACAACCAGGCTTTCCACTTGTTACTTTCTTCCTTATTTACTTTTATTATTTTTGTGTGTCTCTTTCTTTCTGGTTTGAATCACAACAAATCCATCACCACAGTCTTACTCTTTGTATTGCTGTATTGGAAGTGCAACTGTGTGCATTTATTAAAGAAGTAAGTTCACTCCTCCTAGTCCTGCCCCATCCTGACTAGAGCTAAATCCATTTCCCTCAAACCAGATATTGGATGGAGAATAGTACAAGAAATGTGTGCCTGCCTTGTTGAGTCCCTCTAAAGAACATGACTATAGCTATCCTCCTTTCCGAGCCGAGAGGGACTGCCCCTTAAGAACAACAGGTAATGATGGATGGCATGCATTGGATGCTGACTCTGGGTGATTGGTGTTTGTGTTGTTGTTGTTGTACATGAAGTGTAATAGTATTATTTAATCTACACACAAAAAAGTGACTCAATTCAATGTTTCCCTTCTTGTTGTTTAACTTAAGAAGTGCCACGGGCCGATCTAATCGGCCCTGTGTTAAAAGTGAGAGTGCTCAGGCCGATCAGATCGGCCCAGGAGCTAACACTCATTTGTGAGTAGTTTCTTTCCTGCTATACGTCTTGGAAATGAAAACTGGCCTCTAGCGCCAATCTGGAACACCTCTCTGTTTCGTTATATAGCTGTAGTTGGCAGAATTCCGACCCACTCACAGAGATTTCCTCATTTAAAAGTAACGGAGAAATCTTGTTCTCGGGATGTAAATCAGCGTCTGCTGAAAGGTGCACTGGCCCTGGTTTACCAGTAGAGGGCGCAGACAGCTGAAAGACATTGCTGTAATCTGCCGAAAGCCCCAGAGACAGTGCAGCAAGTGTGCGCGCTCGAGGTGTCCACCGCTGCTGGCCTTGATCGGAAAACAAGAAACCAGTGCAGGTATGGCTCACCAAATAGCACCAATTAATTAGGTACTGTGGTGAGTTTATCTCAAATTTATCAATCACTTTAATTGTAAAATGTTGAAGTGCTACGATCTGATCTAGTCAGCCCCAGCCTTCAGTTCACTATTTCCACATTGTAGTATTCCTTGGTACGGTAAACAATTATAGAGCTTTAGAAAAAAACAGTAAAGGAGTTTTGAATCGACATAATCTGTGTTTTGTTCCGGGCAGCTGAGGTACGTAACCAGTGAAAGCCTGGAGAAAGTTAGAGAGACGATACACGGACGGCTGCAAAGGAGGCAAGGTTACACCATATGTAAAAAAAGTTTCCTTATTTTGCAATAGCTGCACGATGTTTTTAGATGCCCAGCGTTATGCTACAATACTTTGCAAAAGTTATGAGGGTTATAACTGGGCCTGTAACAGGCATTCCCACAATCGAGGTACTAATGAAGGAGGCTGGTTGGCTTTTAGCACGTGTTTTACTACAAGACGCCGCTGCTGTGAATGATCCGTGACTAGTTTGAATCTCACATACCCTCAGGATAGAAAATCGCTGTCAACAACCTTTAAAATAATATTCACGGCAGCATGCACTTTGTAAAGGAACTGCAGACAGGGGTGGAGAAGGTGGGCGGGGACAACAGTATTATATGCTTTTTTAAACTTATTTATGGCGCGAACTGTACCCAAATAGATTAGTGAGCTTTACATGAGCACCAGTTACATTACGCTTGCACACATTCATTTTTTGGTAGGCACTGGGAAATTGTGATTAGTCCAGGAGCTGACGCCGAGACTCGAATCCCAGCTCCAAAGACGACAGAGAAGTAAGCAAAATGCAAGAAATGAAATTGCTTGTATGGCAATAAAAACACATTGATATAGATTTAATTTCTTGTACTTTGTCACTGCGCTTACCTCTATGCTGACCTTGGCGCTCTAACCCCAGCATTATTCACGTTATTATGTTGAAAGTTAAGACTTTCTAAATATGTAAAATGGGGCACTTGAAAATATCAGTGAACATATTTTATGTATACTTCAGCTCACCTGGTCGGGTGGAGTGAGTCTTTTCTCTACGTTTTAAGGCATGGGCAACACCCAGCCTTTCAGGCGCCCCGTGATAGAGCCAGCTCTGTTCTGTAGAGTCTTGCCCCAAAGACCTCGAATAGTATTTAAACACATGGTTTTAAATACCGTTCTCTTTACATTTATTTTTAGAGTGTGTAATTTGTGAGAAATATTATAGACATTTTGAAAAAAAATTGTTTATGTTTCAAGCAACATCCATCATAAAGTTTCTTTTACATCAAAGCAGGACCTCATATGAGAAATGCGAGGTTGTCACAGAGATTATTTGCAGTAATATTAGCTAGCTGCTGCTGTGTCACAGTTTTGAAAATGCGTCACTATTCCGTCATGTTAAATTTAAACACATTTAAAATTTGCACCATTGTCCCTGTGCACTGCCAGTGGCCTGGCTAAAGAGGGCATGAAAGGGCTGAAATTAGGTCATAAATTCAAAGCTGTTCTGATCAGCGGCCCCCAAAATATGATTGGCTCAGGGCCCCAAAAATCTTTAAGATGTCCCTGACCTAATTTTCTCAAAGAACAGCTCAACGAAATTTTGTAGCATTTTCCTTCAAAATCATTGCAGGTGTATTTGTAACATGCAGTTTTATCAATATGTGTGTTTGCTGGCCAGGCCAGTTCAGCCCATAATATGAAAATCGACGTCAACCAAAAGCATGTGTCTGAATAAAAAAAAGCTGCTTTCATGAAATGAACAATTATACAAGAAATGTGCAGAGAGAGGCTCGGACTGATGGGCAATAATAAATGGTTGCACGTTTGTACGTGTGACTATGGCTGCAAATGTGATTTTGGAACAAATTGGCAGCTTGCAGTCAGACGACAACTTCGAGCTGGGGACGCATAAACTCTTTAGCTTTATGCAGCTATTGGCTCTGAAGTCTGCCCTGCAAGTGGTGTAAGTCCCAGAGACAGTGCAGCATGTGGTCTCAGCAGATCATGACTTTTTCTCACTTCCCACACACACCCTGCATCTGTACTACTAGGCATTTATTGTGCTGTGGAAAGTTTCTCAGGCCACTGCAGTAGGCATGGGCCAGGTGAGCCGTTACCTTGGGTGCAGTGCCAGGCATCACCAAGGGATGTCACACACCAAAGGTAAGGTAAGCACAACGGCAGAGAGGATGGGTCTGAAGTGGAGCAGCGACATTGCACAAGATGGTGGCTGTAAAGGTAGGCACCCTGTATGCTAAGGTACGCACTTGTATGACTCCCACTGGGAAAGCCCCAGAGGCTGAGAACACACTCGTTTTTATTTTCTAAAAGGTCTTAGTACCAGGCCACGATTTATATGGCTGGGTGTGGAGCATATGTGGCACAAAATGCAGTGGGAAATTGGTCGCCACCCATTTCCCAGCTGGTGCCTGTAGAAATGCCGTTCCCACCAGGTCTGTCCTCTTAGGGGCACCACACTAGGCCACTGCATGTACTATGGACTAGCCAAACCATAAAGGCAGATCAGCAGCAGCGGTTGTCAGGTCTTCTGTACATTTGCACCATTATTCATAAAGAATTAAAGTGCTGCAGCGGGATCCTACTACACCCTCCTCTCTCCGGAGAGTCTGTCACCTGAAACTGACAGTGCTGAAGTAAATCAGGCTTTTTAATCCATTTCCAGTCTGAACAACACACACGCTCCTCCCTCTCCTCTTCTTCATGTACCTACAGTATGACCCCAGGATGTGGTGGTCCCCCCTGTTCTAGAAGAACTACTTTATGGAAGCTGCTTTATTATAAAGAGATGCAACTATCCCTCCTAGCAGAGTTGTTTAACATTATTTCAATACTGTCCAAAGGAGTTGTGAAAAGGTTTAGGTGAATATAAAGACTGGTGGTGGATGTAACATGATATGCAGGTATAACAAAAAAAAGATTCAGCTGTATAACATTTAAATTTTTCTGATCTTTTTGGTATAGACATATTTATACATATCAAGTTAGTGTGGTAGGAGCCCACAGTTTGTTTCCTGGCTATAGTTAGTCTGGGCTCTGTGCTTCAAGAAAGCAAACTGATAGATCATGCCTATGTTCTGAGAGAGTGCCAGTGGCATGAGTGTAAGTATAGAGGCCATCCCAAAGCAGTTGGATTAATGGTCAGGGGGATCGGAACCTTGACGGGACAAATGATGCTTCCTTGGCTGTGATAAAGTAAAGGCTGCCTCGGCATAAGCAGTGGTTGGCAACATGAAATGTAAGGAGCAGTGGCAGATTGGAGAGAGCTTTGCTATCCTGGCCCCAAAAACATGGTTAATACTTTACATTGTGCAATGTTTTCTGGAAAGAACCAACCAGTCGATTGCAGTGGTTAGTGAACGATGAGGTAGGTTATATATAGGGCTCCCGGTTTTCTGTTTTTACGGATTTTTACATATAAATACAGACGGAAATCTATATTTCCTTTGTCTGTATTTATATATAGAAACGGCAAAATACTAGAAAACTTTGCAGCGCTGCCATGCTCAAACCCAGAGTTCTCTCCAGGCCCCCTTTCTGCTGCTGGAAATTCCATCCCGGGCACACACACAGCCGCACCAGAGTACTTCACAGGTCTTTTGAAAGACCATTTACTTGTTAATGAGGCTTTATTGTTCTTTCACCCCATGCCGTAGCCTCCCCCAACGCCCTTGACTCCTCCTGTCCCAGGCCCATACAATGCATGTTTTAATCACTTAAATTCACAGTGCTGCAGCAGCGCATCCTGGCACTCAGCTTTTTTAAACTATAAGAAAATTGTTCTCAAGGGCATACAGAATTAAGGCGAGATGTCAGGGGCTCGGGAGTATTGCTCTCAGTAGAAAATGTCCCGCACAGGTAAACCTCAGGTGTGCAGGTCTTCTATTTTCTTATCGAGCCAGTCTTAAGCCGGTGAGATTTTCATGAAAAATCGTGACAATTAATTTGGTGAAAAAGTATTCAAACTATACTGTATTATATAGGGGGGTTCGCCTACGAGGTTTAATGAAGTCCAGCAGTCGGTGGCTTACGTAATGAGGTTATCCACGCATAAAGGATGGTTGTTTATTTATTTAAAAAAAAAGAAAAAATGACTGCAGAATACATTATTAATGTCCAGGACAAAAGACTAAAAAGAAAACGTCTTTGCTCAGAACGAAAACTAGTGGATTGTCCTTCAAGACAACTCAGGGAAGACTGAGTGGATATCTCTCCTGTCTCTGTTCCTTTTGGCCTTTTCTTGCTCTTCCTCCTCTCTGGTTCTCTTGGAGGTTAGGCTGACTCCGTCGTCTCGTGATGAGGATAAAAAAAGAAAGGAAATTGGAAATGGGATCAGTCTAACAGCTTGTCAGCCAATGTAAGTGCTACCGTCACCAAAACAAATAAAATGGATTAGATATCACCAGGGTGAGGAAAAAGGTGTGAGGAGGCGATTGATAGTCGGTGTCCCCTGACCCCCCCTCCTTTTTTTGCTGCTCGCTATTCGGTCTCCTTCTTCTGACCTCCCCGCCCCGTAAGCCTTTTCAATATCTGTAACCAGTGTACTTGCCTGGAGCTACAGTCCTCCTGGACCGTAGCAGTGGGTATCGGGGCGTCCTCTTCCTCTCTGGGGCGCCCGGATACTACAGCGTCTCTCCGCTCCGACAACGAGCCCCCACTACAGTCTTCTCCCTCTACGCCAGCAGCCTCATTTGTTGTCTTGCGTCCTGTTGGGCTCCTCGTCTTGTCCGTGTCTCCTTCTTCCGTGTCCTCCTCTCCTCCGATGACCACCGAGTCCGTCTTCTCCACTCCTTTTCCACAGGCGTCTGACGTCATCGGGGAGCGCCGGTCGCCAACTAGACCGCTAACTGCCGTGTTGAGGAGGGGAGTGTCACGATCCACTCTGGAGTTCTTGGTCAGCTGGGGTTCCGTATTACATGTACATAACACAAAATAGAATTGCACAAGATTTTGCCCAGCTATTTGTGAAAGTGCACCCATACAGCTGAATACATGGGCATAACTTTTTAGTGTGCTAGAAAGGACGATGGAAAGCTGACACAGTTTTACCACCAGACTGAGCCTTCCTTCTGCTGTTTCACTATATACTGCTAGAAGGGGCTGCAGCTCATGTCAATCCGAGAAAGGACATCAAGGCGCTGGAACATAAAGATGGTGAACCTTCTGTGTCCCAGCAGGATGGGTGACTGAAGAGGAGAGAAACAAAGACCTCCCCGTGACCTTGAAGGTTTCCTTACCCTGGTTGTCTGTTGGCTTGCTTGGGTGTTTGAAAGTTGTTTTTTTGGGTTGAGTAAGGGTTAGACGGTATAAATGGTTGTCTGTGGTGTATGTGATTCGACACATTAATACTGATAGCTGGTGTGCATGGGTCTCAAATCACATTTGATGATGTTTGAACATAGATACAGTACTGATTAATCATGTGTGCGGCTATTTAATGATGTGTGAGAGAGTATGTGTTATATTTCTTTTTCTTATGAATGTAGGGGAGTAATTTATGGGCTATCTCGTATGCATTGATGCCTTATTATTATGAGTGTCGGTGTCTGCTGGTATGCATGTGTGTCTGTGTGTGTCTATGTATGTATACATATATATGTGTATATAGATATATTTGCTAAAACACCAAAGGTTACACAGACTTTATATTTAGGTTCAGATTTTACACGCACAATGCCATAGAAGTGCAGCTGTTCTAGAGAGTTATTTCATGTAACTATAACTTGTGACCTAAGGTAACTATAACTCACACCCTTGCCATGCACAGTTTTCTCATCAATAATGCTATTCAAATGTTACTGTGATATTATCAATGATGTCATAGAAGATGTCATGAGTGATGTAATATCTTATGAGGTCATGGGACTTCGGAATGTATAAGAATAACATGAGCATAGGATTGCATTGGTTGCTTTGTAAAGTGTCTGACTGTATTGTCAGTGTCTGGGAGAGAGGTGAGTGACATCTAAGGCATTCCTGTTTTGAGTGATTTTACTGGAACGACTTCCAAGGATGTAACTTTTGCATTGCTCTGTACTCATGATATGAAAAGCTGCACCCCACAAGACTTAAAAAAGATCTACTCTGCTCCAAAGTAATGCACCAGATATCTTCTTTTATTTCAGTTATTCCTTACATTCGAAGGTGCCTAATAGGAGTACAGCCCCATATACCTCAACAATCACATAAACTCTCACACTTATCAGAACCCTCCAATAAGCCACATTCCTACTTGCACACACTCCTGCATATAGAGAAGCAGATCTGGCAGTCATGACTTCTTTCTCCTTCCTAAAGCCTGGAATGATATGCCCCTGCACATCAGAGCCACCTCCTCAGTTTTTGAATTCCACAAGAAATTGAAGACCTGACTCTTCACATAGCCCCTACTCTGGCCTAAACATTTCATGCTGCAGGACCAGGATACACTTCCGGGATAATATGACAAAACATGGATATCTGATATCCTGCAAAGGTATCTAACTTTGTGCCTCTTGCTACATGGCTTATTTGGTGAACCTGAAGCAAGCATTGGTCTCTTGTTGTAAGGGGGATGGTCAGGTGGGTTGTTAGTCTAGAAGGCAGGGTCCTGTTCTGTGATTATCTTTTGATCTAGGCTTGGATAAACAAAGAGCTTAGC
Organism: Triturus cristatus; assembly: GCF_964204655.1. Lineage (NCBI taxonomy): Eukaryota > Metazoa > Chordata > Amphibia > Caudata > Salamandridae > Triturus > Triturus cristatus. The sequence continues at coordinate 848,960,853 of NC_140588.1, read as the reverse complement.
CTTGCATGACCTTGCGGACAGTGCAGAGTAAATAGAATGGCTCTAAGAAATAGCACTCTAACTTAACAGTAAAGTACACGGAGAAGCATGCTTTGTTGACTGACAAGTGGGTTGATAGAAAGTAGTGGCAAGTCAGTCATGTTTGATGTGGGGGTGAGAGAGGGTGACCTATGACTTTTTGATAGTGATTTGTTTGCCCTTGGCTTAGCACTACATGGTTTCACTAATACCAACCATTTTTGCATGAGAGCTTCTGATAGGATGCTTTGCCACTGAATGTGCTACTTACTATCCAACTGTGCGAGGTAAGAGGGTGAGTGTAATAGAAATGGTTGGGTGCAGTTTGGGGATGTGTGACTAGTAGTGCTTAATCATTGAAATATGTTTTTTCTTATCACTGTGGAAAACGTACTCATGAGAACACTTTGATGATGTCTGTGATGAAGATGAAGAAGATGAACAATCACGTCAGGCTGGCAAGACTGTTGGATGTTGCCAAAGAAACATCATTCAGGTAAGTCGGTGACTAGAAGGTATACCAAATCTGTGGGCGTCCAGTGAAACATCTTGGTATACACTCTAGGAATCCGGATCTAGTTCTTACTCTTTCAACAAGAGGAGCATAGGGTCAGCTTATAGACATTGTCTTTTTTTCCTCCTAGGTGGACCATGAACTTTAACAATCGTCAACTACACATGTTTAGCCTAGGGACAGCTTGCAGGTTTATGGCAGCTTGCCTTGAGCTAATGCCCTCACTGAGGTGTTTTTGCTGCCAGCAGAGCTTCAGCACCACTTTGCACAGTTGGTTCAAGGCAACCTGCCTTTCATTTTGTATCTCCTCGATCTGCCATGAATGTTTAGTACAGGGACAGATTGTAGGCACACACTCTCTCTTTTTTCCCTCTAGGTGGATCGGATCTTCAACAACCGTCAAGAACACATGTTTAGCCTAGGGACAGCTTGCAGGTTTATGGCAGCTTGCCTTGTGCTAATGCCCTCACTGAGGTGCTTTTGGTGGCAGGAGACCCACAGCACCACTTTGTACAGTTGGTTCAAGGCAACCTCCGTCTCCTTTGGTTTCTCCTGGCTGTACCAACAATGTTTAGTAAAGGGTCAGATTATAGGCACACCCTCTCTCTTTTTTCCCTCTAGGTGGATCGGGTCTTCAACAACCGTCAAGAACACATGTTTAGCCTAGGGACAGCTTGCAGGTTTATGGCAGCTTGCCTTGTGCTAATGCCCTCACTGAGGTGCTTTTAGTGGCAGGAGACCCACAGCACCACTTTGTACAGTTGGTTCAAGGCAACCTCCGTCTCCTTTGGTTTCTCCTGGCTGTACCAACAATGTTTAGTAAAGGGTCAGATTATAGGCACACCCTCTCTCTTTTTTCCCTCTAGGTGGATCGGGTCTTCAACAACCGTCAAGAACACATGTTTAGCCTAGGGACAGCTTGCAGGTTTATGGCAGCTTGCCTTGTGCTAATGCCCTCACTGAGGTGCTTTTGGTGGCAGGAGACCCACAGCACCACTTTGTACAGTTGGTTCAAGGCAACCTCCGTCTCCTTTGGTTTCTCCTGGCTGTACCAACAATGTTTAGTAAAGGGTCAGATTATAGGCACACCCTCTCTCTTTTTTCCCTCTAGGTGGATCGGGTCTTCAACAACCGTCAAGAACACATGTTTAGCCTAGGGACAGCTTGCAGGTTTATGGCAGCTTGCCTTGTGCTAATGCCCTCACTGAGGTGCTTTTGGTGGCAGGAGACCCACAGCACCACTTTGTACAGTTGGTTCAAGGCAACCTCCGTCTCCTTTGGTTTCTCCTGGCTGTACCAACAATGTTTAGTAAAGGGTCAGATTATAGGCACACCCTCTCTCTTTTTTCCCTCTAGGTGGATCGGGTCTTCAACAACCGTCAAGAACACATGTTTAGCCTAGGGACAGCTTGCAGGTTTATGGCAGCTTGCCTTGTGCTAATGCCCTCACTGAGGTGCTTTTGGTGACAGGAGACCCACAGCACCACTTTGTACAGTTGGTTCAAGGCAAACTCGCTCCTGTTATGTCACTCCTGGCTTTGCCAAGAATGTTATTTTTTAACATATCTTTATAGAAATGTTACAACATATATTCCAATCATATATTCATAGCACTTCTCAAGGATGTAATCAATATCCTTAACTGTTATCCCCAGTACGAGATATGACCCCACATACATCCCCGGCTGGTGGGCCCACAGGGTTTCAACATGTGTCCATGGGTTACTGATTCTGCCTGCTAGAACTGGGGTCACCAATTCCGACGTGGTAGCTTGGCGCGAGGTAGGAAGGCGAACTTGGGTGACAGAGGGGCCTCCGAGTAGCGGGCGCCGGGCCGTGGCAGTGACTCTCCGGCAGTTACGGCGCTTCCGGGCACAGCGCTAGTTTGTAGGTACCGGGCTGTGGCTATGACTGGCCTGCGGCGCTTGAAGGGCACAGCGCTGGAGAGTCTATACAGGTAGGGGGCATCACAGTAGTTCAGCCACGGCCTGGGCTGCGGCGGTGATGGGCTGACAGTGCTTTGAAGTCGCAGCGCCTAAGAGTCTGAACATGTAGGGGGCACAGCTGTTCCAACCAGATGGTGCTGGGGGGGCACAGTTCTGGCGGATTAGCTCTAGGTGGGCACAGCGCTTATCGGCAGTTCCTGATCAGCAACACCCACAGCAAGCAGTCCCCCTCTTCTTCACAGCGCCTGGGTGGCACAGCGCTTGTCTCAGGGGGGAGGTTCACAGCAGGTCTCAGTGCAGGTTCTTGGGGGGAAGAGTAGGGGTTGAGTTTGCAGGCTTAGGAGGACAGGATGGTTCCCTGCAGCACGCTGGAGTTGGTCCCCTGGGATTCCCCCTCACTGGGCAAGATCAGTAGGCAGGCAGAGCCCCTCATCTAACTTGGGTACAGTAGGGCCTAAACTCAGTCAGTCCCAGTAGTGTAGGTTTCTCCCCTAGGACCAACTGCCTACGCTCATGCAGAGGTTCCCCCAGGTCCAGCGGTGTCCCAACTGACTAGTTCAGTTTCCCTCCTTTCCTCTTATACCCCTAGGTCAGGTGACCCTCCTGTAAAGGCGGTAAAGCATTATCCCTCCCAGGGCTGGAAGGTTCCAGGAGCTTCCACATATCTGTGTATGGGACAAAAAGGCGGGATGGTAAAGATACAGTATCAAGATGTCCCAGCCTGCTCCTAACCACTAGTGCGTGTATGTAATGGCCACTACGCAGTAGCAGGGGCCTGTGGCAGCCATGTTATTAGGAGAGAGCACCTGCACCTCAGCACTGTTTGGCAGTGGTAAGGCGCCCAGAGACCTAGGGCCAACAAAAAGATGGTGGCAAAAATGAGGCGAAAAGGGAAAAAAACAGGGTAAGACCACCCTAGGGCCTGACAGGTCTAACACTGCCTGTCTGACGTATTTATACAGGTACCTTAATGTCAGTCATTTATTAACACTGTGTGTAAAATACCTCTAAGGGAGTTTCCGGGATACCAGGAAACGGTATAAGGTGTTTTGCCATTTTGCAGTGCTCCACATGTGTCTAAGATAGGAACTATTGCTGAGGCCATTCAGCAAAACAAAAAAAGGGTTAACTTATAACAACAAACAATCCTATCAGTGGTAATTCTGGGCCGTATAGTGGGTTCCCAGCTGTTTGTCATATAAATCACTTCCAACTCTCCAGGCCCAAAAACAACGGAATGCCCAGCCATGGGAGGTCAGCCTTTGAAGCCAGAAGTTTATCTAGTAATACTTCTTGAGGAGTAAATCTACCCATCAGACCCGTTTCCTCCCAGCAGGACCAGCCGGCCACTGAGCCACCCTCATTGTTTCGTTCCCTGGCCTCCCTGAGTTGGGTTTGTAAATGTTTATCTGGCCACATAACATTGTCCATTTTACACAAACCGGTGTAAAAGCACAGTAGGTCCACTTGTTAATATTGCGCCGGTTAGGCCACCCCACATCTTCCGCGCGTCATTCCAGGACGCACATTCTCTCTGAGAGGTCCCTACATTAGGGTTCACTGCCTTCTGTTCAAGCTGTAACTCACTCATTGAATTCTCAACGTGTCCGTCTGATCTGCTAGTTTGCTGTGTTTCCCCCAGATCAATCCCAACCCCATCGACACAGCACTGATCTCCTGCTGGTGTGTTAGCTTGGTATCCATGATGGCAGCCTGCACCTTGTCAAAGTGAAGTTGCATAGAAGGCTCTGGTGTATCATGGATGTCTGTAACCAGCACTGCGGGTGGGACTCCTCAGAACTGGGCTGCATTGTTGGCTATTTAGACCTTATCTAACCCATTGTAGCTCTGTCACAAATTTTTGTAGTTATAGAAGTAGGTTCAGGGTCGGCAGTAGTGTTCTCCACTAGGGAAGGAGAGTTTTATTTCCTTCTAGGTAAGGGGCACTGAGTCGGGCCAGCAACGGAGCAGACATCCACCAACTCTGTGGTACAGCTTTGTACAATAATGTGGAGTAAGGGGGAGGGCAGCTTGCCTATGCACCCCAGTATAGTAGAGTGCCTCTCACTCATTTTTGCACCAGAGACCAGTTAAAGCCATTGGTCCATTGTAAGAAATTCCCATCTCTGTGGGCACCCGTGGCTGCAATGCTCTGTTTCTGTGTAGCAGGCAGATCAGGGCATCCCTCTATTGATCTCGGACACCTTCTGTAGTCAAAGTTCCTCACTGCACAGCAGTGGGTAATCTGGTTGAGCACAGCAGTAAGAGAATAGCCACCTCCAGCAGAAGTCCTCATTTACATTCAAATACGCAGGCCCATCCCTGTGTTGTCCTATGGTACCTGGTCTTCACTACCACGAAGGCAGCATCGCCCCGAGGGTCACCTCCCACAAGCAACAGGTCCCTGGTGTGTACCTTCCATCCATCAGTGCTGCCACATGCCCCTCCTTCAGCCTCCCGGTATAGGCCTGCCCCTCTCAGGTACCTCTCCGTATATGATGTAGGGCAGTGGTGCAAATTCTAAGAGATATCTCACCTTGGTGGGCTCCAGTCAGGCCACAGTATCAGATCTAAATACATATTCTGGCATTCCAAGGAGTAGAATGAGCTTTATAAAAGTCACGGACACATCTGTTTTTGAACTCCAAAATCTATTTTAGCAGACACCAATGGCTATAATGATTTAGTAGGAGAACTCACATCCTCAATTTCATCATGCATCACAAAGAGGAGATGGACTCTGCTTTGTTAAGTCTGGAGGCCATATGGTCATAAAGTAGGGTGAGCTAAATCTAGCTCTGTCTGCACCATTTATCTCCAGGACATCCATGCTTCAGCATGGGCTTCCCAGGCTCCTTATGGAGCTACATCCTCCAATTTTTCAAGTTTGCTAGGCAAAGGTACAATTGGTACTGAAGCGGGGTTAAACTTCATTGTCGGCTGCCTATGCACTCAAAGTGGTGGATCCATCTACACATTTCTCCCGTGTGAAACCCTGTTTCTCTGGCCATGCTGTGAAAAAGAGGACTAATTCTGATGCCCTACTTTATGCAGCTGAAAGTGCATTGCTTACTAAGAACCAAGTTCTGACTTCTTTTGTGTTCGCCTTTTCAGTATTGTAAGGGGGTTCAAAGGTGCAGGCCATCTGTGGTTGCGTTCAGGCTATGCCATGAGGCTACAACAAGCTCGATCCAGAGACTCTATGTACACATTTACAACCAAATTAAACTCTTACAGGCCTGCCATTTCACAATTTTACTAGGCAAAAGGGCAGGTGAAATTGGAGCAGGGTTAAGATTCCAGTGTTATACACATGTGCAACCATTTATACATTTATGTTTCCTTTCATTAAATGTGTTTTTTGTAGAAGAGCTGGAATCAGTATCATAATCTTAGATATCATGCCCCAAAACAGATTATTTACCCATGTGCTTTGTTTCTTTCTGCTGAAAATATATCTAATTTGGCCGAGGTTGACTTCATTTGTAACTTGGGACCCATTCAAGTAGAAGGTACTCAAAAACTATTTACACATACTATCCTACAGGTTTGAACTATAAAGAACAAAAAAAAATAAACATTTTTTTTTACTTTTTACATTTTTTATATTTTTTTGATTTTTATTTTTAAAAAAATGTTTTATAACTGTTACTTACTCAACCTACAACTACTTCCAATAAACTACAAACACTGAAATATTTAAATTAGTAATATAGTAATGATAATGTAAAATATTATGATAATTATTAAGAAATATGTAAGGCAATGAAAAGCTAGTTTAGCTCCTCCTGAACAGTAGGAGAGGGATGACAGTGACTTAACTGGGGATAACATTGCTCATGAACACCAAGTTTACAGGCAGGACACCAGTGGCGGGACCTTTTTCTCCCCCCAGGCTGACTCCTGTCAGAGCACACAGCACAGTCTCTCTCTTTTCGCCCAGGCAACAGCGCAAAGCCGTGCTCCTCACTACAAAGAGAAAGTAGTGGTGTTGTAGATATGTGTGCTTGAGAAACACCATCCTGCCGTAGACAAAGTGCCTCTACAAGACTCACTATAAAACTGTGGCAACTCTGAACATTGCATGGATCAGTATTCAATTTATACAATTCGTAAGCATTCATGATCGACACATCAACCAGATTACGCCAAATTTTGGACCAGTATCTGTGTGTTGATCTCTCTGCTGCGAATTTGTATATTTTGCGGTCGCTTACATCAACCCCACCCATTCCTTTATTGTAGTCTAGAATGACCTGAGGTTTGATGATTGACTTCCCAGACCTTGTCTGTACAGTCACATCATCTGCTAGGCTAGAGGTGGACAGCAGTAGAACAGGCTTGCGTTGGCTTTTTTTTTCTCTAAAGGCGCATGCCAATACCCCTTTCTTTCTCATATACTTAGACATTTCTGCCTGTAATTTGGCCCTTGCAATCTCTGGAGGCAGCCCTTTAGAGTTTGCCCGCACTGTGCCTGTTAATAGAGTTTTGTTCTCAAGTAGGTCCTCCGCTAGACTGACACTTGAGTAATAGTTGTCAGTCATTAGATGATACCCTTTACCTAGTAAATCACATGAGCGGAGAAGACTCATCACCTTGTTGAACACAAACCCCTTTTCTGTTCCTATTGTTTTATCCTTCCCAGAATATAAATCAACATGAAGGACATAACTGTTACTGCTGTCACATACCTCAAATTTCTTAATGCCAAACCTAGCATGCCTTTTATTAGGCATGTATTGAATGTAAGCCACCCTATTTTTCATGCCAATCATTGATTCGTCAATACAAATCACCTGATGTGGCACATGGTACCGCTTGAAAGCATGGTTTAGTGAATCAAGTACTGGCCTAATCTTATGCCACGGGTCATAACTTTCAACTCCCCTCACCTTTGCAGTGGCATTGTCATTTATGTGAAGCATTCTTGTGACAATAAGGTATTGCCACAATGGCATGACTTGTCCAAAGAAAGGTGTGGCCTAAGAAGGGTGTGACAAATCCCAGTAATGTTTCACATTACGTTTCTTTATGAGGCCCATGTTAATAGATAAACCAATCCATTTTTTTAAGAGGCCTACAGTCAAGCCCCCATTCATCCATCGGCGTAGCCGTGAATGGGGATGCTCACTGATCCAGTTTGCCATTTTGTCCAGCAAATCTCTTGCATACTTGTTTGTTTCACGTACTATGTGTACAAGCAGTTCCATAGTTAAAAACAATTGCAAATATGCAACTGGGAGAGAATTTCGTGGTGGAACTTTCCGAGCTCCTGGATTCCTCACAGTAAACTCAATACCATAACTGTTGTTATCATTGCCTGGTGCAATTTCATCCCAGACAGTCTCATACACATCTTCTTGAGATAATTCCTCTTCTTCTCCACTCTCACCAAAGTCCTCATCACCTACACTCTCTTCCCCACTGCTGGACTCCTGCCCCTCCCCAGAATCCACCTCAATGTCACTGTCACCCTCTGAATAAATATCTGGAGCTTCATCCAAAAATTTGAACAAAGATTCCTCTGTGTCAATCTTAAATCGTTTGGTGTTCATGTTGTTAGTTTGAAAAAAAGCACAGGTGAAAAAATTAGCACCCTCCCTCACAAGCCTTAGTTGTGTAACTTCTGTGAGGTAAAAATCATTAACCAACACTTCCTACACCCAAAAAATTGGTGAGGTCTATGGTTAATTTAAAAAACAAACCCTCCTTCACACTGCCCAATTTTTACTAATAATAATTAAAAAATTAAACCTAACACACCCTATATATTCACACAAAAAAGAATCTGTAGCATTGAAAAAACAAAACAATTGAAGATCAGTAATTCTCTCACAAGCTCCTAAAAACCCAACCACTCTCCAGCACACCCAAATCCCTGTCAGAGAAATTTCTGTCAGCGAGGGGGCTAATGTATCTTTTTGGCTGCTCATGGCAGAGTATGCTGACAGAGAAGAAGGACAAGCAGACACAGTGCACCTTTCAGTGGAAAGAGTCGGCCATTTTGTAATAACTGTTTGAGGTAATTTAGAAAAGCATTGCAGCAATATATGTTTTTCACAAACTGAAAAAGATAGCCTAAAACAAATTTGATATTACCGACATGACTTATTTTTCTTCGGCTAATTTTTCTTATAGCGAAATAGGTATTTACATATATTTTCACTGTTAGTTTTGAATAGCTGATACTACTTTTAATTCTGGTGACTGAATTAGATTGTAATGTTAACCTTTACTGTAATGATGGCCTTATTTACATTTCCTGGTAGTTAACCGCTTCAAATCTCTCCATTGTATCCACCTTTGCCCTTGCTGACAAGCACTTGAACATGATTAAAAAGGGCTATAACTACATGTGACACTGCCATTCTCCCATGGCATTCCTTATTTCATGCTGTCTTGTTACTTTCTTGTTTTTAATTGGCCGTAGACTAACAATGGTCCGCAGCATTACACTTGCATTCAAGCAGCAGAGCATGATTGAACAAGACTCTGGGCACATTGGTGTTTTTAGGCATAGGTGAATGGCGCATTGAAAAGGTGTCATTCTCAATCACACATTGTGTCCTTTTGTGGGTTTTGAAAGTCCTAGAAAAAAATAAAGATGGCTTTAAGTTCTGTGTTTAACTTTTCACATTTGAAGGTGCTTCACAGACAGAGGTCAAATATTTGGCTATGTCTTCTGACAAATTGCTGCAGCATTGATGTTTACTTTTCTTTTTCTGACTGCAAAGTGAGAAGAGTTTTTATAGTGAATTATGTGAAAGAGTGTAGGAAGTTGGCTCTGTATATGATATTGCCACTAGGTGGTAATACCGTGCACAGCGTCCAGGGGTTCCCCAAAAGTGTACATGGTTCAATGTAAAACCCAAAACGCTCTATTAGTGGTACTGTGGGAAAGGAGCCTTAGGTCTGTTGGACATTTATTGCTCGAAAATGATCAATAATAGACACCTGACTCAAAAAGGAGATCCACAACAATTTAGAAACATATACTTTGTATTTTATTTTAAGACTTAGATCTTCACAATCAGATTTGTTAAATAAAAATACTTTTCACTTTCAAAAGTCGACAATTATAATATTTTCACAACAGTTCAGTGTTATCCTATGGGGAAAACAATATTGTGGTTAAACAGGTAAGTACCACACTTACAGTTAAAGTCTTTGAGGCCAAAGGTCAGCATGGACAAAGGGTCAGGTGAGTACCAAACCTGCACCTCCAGTACACAGGGGCAGCTGGGTACAGAGGTCAAAGTTGGAGTTCGGCCCAGTGTGTTTCAATGGAAACTGGGGTGCCTGGAGCCACACTACTTACAGGTAAGTATATTGGTTTCAGGAGGCTAACGTTAGGGGGTGGCATGGGGAAGGGGACAAAGCAGCACCAAACATACACCCCCGGCAGCACAGGGGGGCAGAGTGCAGGGTACCACTTCAGCGTTAGGCGCCTACTGCTTCTCAGTGGAGTTTCTTCTTTTGACAAACCAGCTGCAGGCATCGTTACGGAGATTGCAGGAGGGAGACCAATGACAGTAGAGGTAAGTAGAGGTGTAGGGGGCGTAGGGACAGGAAAGATCCATCCATAATGGATTAATGACCTTGAAAGACTTAGAATAGTGGAATTAGAGGTCAATGGTCTACAGACATGAGCCCCCAACACCAATTAAACCAATGAAAATGGAAGCATTTTTCAAAACAATTGCAATGCAACACTAGTAACTAATGATCCAAGGGTAGTGCAATAACGACCTTGAAACACCTAAACAAGTATAATTAGAGGTCAAAGGTCAAAAAGCATAACCTCCTCCAACACAGTAACTAAATAGGAATTAAGTACTTGTCATGATAATTCCAATAATGACTCACTTGAAACAATGATCTAACTGTATTGGATTAATGACCATGAAACACTTAGAACAGTGAAAATAGAGGTCAAAGGTCAAACCACATGACCCCCATACCAATTTCATCAAAATGTATGTCCTTATCATGACAATTCAAACACTGCAATACTTGCACAAAATGATCTAGCAGTAATGGAATAAACAACTTGAAACACTTACAATAAGTGAAAATAGAGGTCAAAGGTCAAATATTATGACCTCGCCAACAATTTGAACAAATATTTTTTTGTTGCTTTTCTTGACAAGTCCGATAATACCACACTTGTTGAAATTGATCCAAGGGTAACAGAATAAAAAATAAAAAAAGTTACAAGAAAATGTGTATTTAGGGGTCAAAGGTCACGTTTTTTTAACCTCTTAAAAAAATTGACTAGTTGACCCTTGAGATCAGACAATGACTTTTCAAATGATACCTCACTTTGCATAAACAATATCAGTGTTACAAAGATTCATCCTTTGCACACTTCCAGGAGCTACCATTTGGGGTCAAAGGTCAAGGACTGTGACCTACAAGAGACTAAGCATGAAATCATCTGCCACCTATTCACAAAATAGGCATCACTGCTTTGCATAAAGGTCAGAAAATGAATTTTGAGATGTTAAACACATGTCCAATAACAAAATTGAGACCATTATATGAAAAACAACAACAGAAGAAACAGCATGTCGGCCATTTTGTAGTACGTAAAGTGCTGTCCAAAGCAGGAAAAATATGAATTTTCATGTCTTTACTAACCACCATCTCTGAAACATCAATTTTACTACTGTGCACCAATTTGACTAGGCTTATAACTTTAGATTCTGCACAATAATAGAAACACGTGAAAAATGTATGTGCCTTATATGTATGTCATAGTTAGATAGATAGCCCTAAAAAACACAAAAACATAAAATAAATTCAAAACCTGCCTTTTTACCTGGTAAGCTAACAGAATAATAAATATTTCTGTGTATCTGCATTTGGAAAACACCATTTTTTTTATTACCCTACCAACGCGGTCATTTACACTTATCATTTTCACTGTCACCTGTCGGCCATCTTGAATTGTGTCATGTGACTTCAGGCTGTTTTATAAATGTATGTTTTAGATATAAATTTATAGTACAAGAAGTACTGAAACCAAAAATATATAGTTTATCAACATTATAATCGTAATTACAGAAACTACAGCATGTTAGAGCAAAGCATTACAAAAAGTCATAAAATGGCTTGGCACTGAAGGATTTTCAATGGGCACTAATAGGGTTAATAACAGAATTGTACTTCTACTGCAGGCCGATCCATTGCATTTTTGAATATGGAATTGATTTTGGACTCACTCGGTGCACTATAGAGTTGGACACCATGATGATAATAACAATACTATACTCTTAGCAGTCAGTCAGTAGGATTGGAGATGATTGAGGGGATAACTGGGGCATTCATAAAGTGGCCGAAAAGGTAAACAAGTCAACAACAACCACAGCAGAACTGCATGTCTGTGTAGTGGTGGAGGCGAGTGTAGTGGTATGACTGACAGCGGTGTATTGATTTAGTTACTTAATTTGGAAAATGCTCTGTTGCTGTATCTGTGTGCTCTGTCTTGCTCAAAATCTACGCTAAGTGGAGGTTGGGTGGGTGCTGTGGGCCTACTCTGTCCTGTTGTTGGTTAATACTGGAAACAGACATGATTTAGCTATGCCGCCTCTGAAAGTGATCTTGTTGCACTCCTCTGCAATTTATGCATTTTTTTTCTCCTTGATTTTTTAAATATCCCTTTTGTTTTCCCTTCTACACTTACAGGCCGGCCTTTACCCTGTGCTATACTGGGAAAAACAATACACTTACCTTACCAATACGCATCCGCCAGGCAGGCAGTGGCACTTAAGATTGATGGGAGGGCCAACAGGAATGCCCAATCCCCAATTTCAATTTGACCAGGATAACATACAGTAACTTAGTATCATTCAACACCTTTTAATTAATATGATTGATTTTTTCTCTTCAATCATTACGACTGTGTGTTGTTGTTTATTATGTTTGCTCTTTGCTTATAATTGATCCCTACTGCTATTTTTTTTTTTTTGCTAGCTTTAAATGGAAGTCCGGTACAACAGAACATAAAGTGTATGTAATTTGGGTCCCAGTCTTAGTCTCCCTGAGGGCAGACAGGCAAGGCAATTGAATAATATTAATAATTAATAATCAGCTGCTGCCCTGTACTGTCTACTAGTCTAGTTAGTGCTACTTATCATTAACCATCGAGTCATCATCATGCATGCATTTCCTTTTTTTCCCTTAACAGATATATGAATATGATGGTCGTCTGCCAAAATTGTGTTATCCATGTGTAGTGTTTGTCTTTGTCAAATCTTTCCCTCAAATATCCCTCAAATATCCCTTCCCAGCGATTCATCAAACCCTAACCCTCTTCTCCCGGGCTGTGTGATTTATATTGAGGTGTAACTAAATTATTTTACACCAATAATTGATCACACACATGATGGGGTGGATGTGGTGAAAGCAACACTAACTCAATGCAAGGTGAGGATCTTCTTCTGCTTGCCCATCCATGCACAGTATTTGCAAGTCATTTCTTTTCCCCAGAGGAGCATAATCCATCATAATTTATTGCCGGCATGGATTCATAATCCTTACAGCACTAAAGGTTACGCATTGTCCACTTCATATCATATGTCGAATCAACTAAAGTTTGTAACTTGTACTAGGCTATCCACGCCACCATTATGTTTTATTTTACTTTACCATTGCTAATCATTATTATGGTTTCTTGTTTGGCAGTCTTCTTGTGTACTGTACTGTATTTCATTCTACTACTCCTTCCAGAGTCTCCCCCAGGAGACTGACTGTCTCATTTTCTTTTTTTGCAAATGCTACTGCCAGTGTCTACTCCTACTACTACCACTACCACCATGGCATCTTGGGAAACCAAGCCATCATCACCATGCAGCCATCGCTTTACCTACGTTTAAATAAACATCAATCACAGGTAAGAGAAGAAGTTTGGGGGAAGCATCATTAATAATGGGAATTAATATATTAATTCACACACCCACACCCTTCTGAGTCCAGTTGCAGACTGCATAGACTAGGAGGAGGGACTGACAGTATTAGTAGGACAAGTCACTCACAAGTGAGGGTACCGACGTATCGCATCTATCTGTTCGTGTGTTAGACTATCGGCAGATTATTTAAATCAAAAACTGGCTGCGGCCCTGCAGCAGCAAAGGAAACCATGTGAAGTTAATGAGTAACCCTCCAACAAAACATTTACCTCATATATAAAGTTTAAGTCTAAATATAATGTAATCCCCTAACAAAATAAACTAATGTAAAAATCCCACAACACCTGACTCACCTCTCTTCCTAACCCCAACCAATGTCCAAAAAGATAAAGAAAGAGTCTAACCAACGTCTGGTGAATTCAATTGTCCATAATAAATAATATATATAAACCACAACTTTTTCCCAACACCAATGCCCAATCCCCACCCACCAAAAAAAGATTAAAAAGGGGCAATCCGACAGAATCTTTATCGGGGTGCTCGCTTGTTACCCTCCAGGACCTTTATCCCCTCCTCTAAGTGCCAAATCTGGGACAGCTTTGCAATTGTATCCAGGGAGGGCAGCAGTGTTGAATGATGAAGTGCGTCGAGTGGCTGCCAGACCTCAGCGCCATACCACTGGAGGGGCCTGGCTGGGTCTCAGGGCATTGCAGGAGGATGCAGCTGCTGCCGTCTCCTCCTCCTCCTCTGCCAGAACCACCAGCCGCCGATATTCCTTGCAGATGGCCTCCAGCTTTCTGTGCCGGGCCATGGCTGCCAACTCCTTCATGTCCGGTTTTGATTTTATTGATTGTGAAGGAGTAGCTATATCAAGAAAGAAAAATGACGATTGTAACTAATACTCTTAGCAAAGCAGTAATACAAAATTAATTCTACACATAGTGGCACAGTAGCACTCGCAAGCACAGTACATATCATTTTTGGTACCCTCCCACTTCCTCGGCCTCTAAAATTTGGGGGAGTTTCAGGCATTACTGATATTAGACACTATGGAGTAGAACTGTCTTCTTCCTCTCTGTCTTGTTGAGCTAAATTAACCTTGCTGTAGCCGGCATGCCAGCTCAGTCAGCTTACGCCCTAGACAAACATACTTGTGTCGCAGACTCAAATTATTTTTATTTACTACTGTCTGCAGGTGGGGAAGCTGACTACATACTCATCTTATTTTTCTATTATAGGTGGCCATACTCTGTTACATGAGAGCAGCTGCTCAATTTCACCATCACCCTGACTACTACAACAAGGCAGATGATATGATCCAAATGATCATTGATTATATATGGGATGACATGAGGTACTTTTGATTGATTGTGTAACCATGCAGCCGATAGGCCACCTATAGCAGGCTGGCTGACACAGTCGAAAATAAATGACATGGGTAGGGAGTGGGCCTCAGAGTAGGAGGGAGGCGTTTGATAACATAAATACACAATATATATGCTGTGCTTGCAAACTACTGTGAGTCAAGGGAGTATTCTGAAAATACAATCTCAAATCAAAAACCTTGCATAAAAACAGTCCTGTTGTTTCTCTTCCCGGCAATTTTTCCATTTATCAATCATTGCATTGCTCATCTAGCCTCATATTTTTTTCAATTCCAATCTTCTATTCTCCTTGGCTTTGCTACTCTGGTGCAGTTAATTTTTCTTTTACATTCTCTCCAAAGACTCTTCATCCATTGACAGTCTCCACCTATGCTATGATGATTGAATACCATCCAGGAATCCATCCATTCAAAGTAAACATGTCTATCATTCTTCCTAATCTCTCAAGAATCCTTAGTTTTACCAACAACATACATTTGTTATTTTTTTCTGAACCACCATCCATGCGTCCTTCCTTCCTTGCTTGCCTTTGAGTTTAACCAATGGAACACCCAGGACAATTCTTTCTATCACCCATACAGTTTCACCCACCCAGGCAGGCATCTTTTCTTACATCTTTCACCCATCTTTCAACCACCCATGCATCTGATTCCTATCAGCCACCTATGCATCCCGCGCATCCTTCTCTGCCGGTTAATATATTACATCTTGCCCATACTTCCTCCTTCCATCCTTCTTTCCCTTTTCGTTCAACCCATCCATCAAGGTTGTCTGACTCTTAGTCTTCTCCATAAAACCTTCCCAGTAGAGTTGAAGTGAGATAGAAGAGGCCATTAGTTACTTAACTCCTGCCGCTAATGCTATTGCTCTAATGCTAAGTAAAGGTTGTCTTCTTCTTCAAACGTTGTTCACAACAACTTAGTCTCTCTCAACATACAGTGTACATCCTTGCAGCGAGTGTGTATCTATTGTCAATAAGTAAGGAATATAAGTATAACTTACCACCGCCCGTAACTGCTGCTGGCTCAACCACACCTGTGGCAGCTGCCGCATCTGCTGTTCCCTCCTGGCTGGCTTCGCCTGCCCCGCCGCTGGCCCCAACACTGGTGGTCGGTTCGCCTAGAAAAAACATTACACATTTTTTAGATGCCATATAAGCCTCCCCCTATTTATTCTTTTTCACTAGCAACATTGAAAAAATAGTTAAAATACATACACACATCACATACATCATTAGTACAAATCGGGTACTAGAGTAGAGTAGTCAGTAGTAGTATGTCCTATCCTATCAAAACTAGTAAAATATCTGGTTGGGCATTTTGTTGCTGGCAATTGTGGAAATGCCTGTTAAGAAGACTAAAAGAGGACAACCCAAAGGACTTGACTCAGTGGCTAGAGCTATTGGTGAATCTGAGTTTTAAAACTTTAAAAAAATAAGGAGTGGCAAACTGGGCAAGCTTAGCTACAGACAGACTAATAGTAGTAGCACAGAGAGTCAGAGCAGAGGCAGTTAAAGGCAGGGATAACAACACTTTAGAAACAGATAGATTAAAGAAGATTTGGTAAAAAAAAGAATTAGGAAACGGAAATAATAGTTTGGAAAAAATAAGGTGCAGTAAAAGTTAGGGAAATATAGTTATTAATATTAACAGCAGGATGACTTACTGGACCAGCAACAGAGCCCTCGGCAGAGGAGCAGTCCTGGCCCTGGGAGGCATCTTATCTAGCTCCCGCCGACTGCAACCCCATCTTCTTGCCCCTGGGTGCTGATCATGTAAGATATAATAGAGAAAGAGACAAACATTGATGATTCGTGTGAAACAAATAAAATATTTTTCTTAAAGCTCAAAAAACATTTTGGGAAACAACAATTGCAATAAAATTGACCTATCTAATCTGATCGACTACTAGTATTGTGGGATTCAAGGACCATCTAGTTATTCTTTATGAACTAATCCAGTGTTCCATTCTGATTCCAGAATCCTAAACCTAAGTACCACCTGACCTAGCCCACCTATTACAGATGGGCCAATCATTCACTAAGTCTGCATTTCCATTTATTTTAATCCTCAAAAATGCATAGATGGAGGACGCATGCATAAATCTGCATACACCAAATTGTTTGTTGGTTGCTGCTGATGTTCTGTTGATGATGAAGTCTTAGTTGCTATATTACTCACTCACTAACAAACTACAAAAGGTTCTACTAAGGACTGGGATCAGCACTCAGCAGCACGTGATGTGACAGAGGATGCGTCTTGCAGAATGCTAAAAAATTACCAACTAATACTAAGTAACTAAACTACCTATCAATCCACAAATATCTTAGTGACAGGAGGACAAAGGAATGGACTAGAGTCTCTATAGCATTACCTAACTTAAGTTCTCTAAACTCTCTTACATAATCAGCCCAAGCAAGCACAAAGTTGCAAACAAGTAAGAGTAGTAGCTCCAAGCACCTGTCTAGTGTCTAGAAAAATAACAATCCATGAGAAATGTTAAACGTAACTTACCTGCAATGTAAACAGCAGCATTCTTGCTATTTGGGAAAAAAATAATATTCGCAATAGCAGCAACACAAAACAGAACACACAATACTACCATAACTAGCTACTCACCAAGCCCCACAAACTCAACACCTAGCAGGTCCAGCAGGACCTGCTCACGGTCCAAGATGTCTGACCACCGGTGGGTCAGCTGGTTATGGGTGTGCCTGACCCCAGAGCAGCGAAACACTGCCCGGTGCCCCCTAGCCTATTGGCGGTGATGCTCCTGGGTAGCCTAATCAGCTTAGCCTGCTGCCTGCTGCCAAGGTCAAGGGGAGGTTGAGCTGAACAAAAAAAACAAGGGTGGCCACCTCTGCCTCGGTAAAAAGGGCCTGGGGCTGCACCCCTTCCAGGTGCCGTCTGCGCACCTGAAAGGCGGCTCTTCTTAGTGGCAGGTGCCTTCCCCTTGCTAGTGCAGGAGGTAGCGATACCCTTAGCCATGGTTTTGGGTGGGCGGGGTGGCAGAAAAGAAAATGTAGGAGTAAAAAATAAAGTCAGGAGAAGTAGGAAAGTAAAACATCAAGTAATATAAAAAAGTAGAAAAAGTCAAAAATAAAATATCCACTTAGGGAGAGAAAGGGATAGCTAATAAATATAAAAACTCAGAAATCCAGTATAAAAACAAAAGATTGAAAAGATTAGAGCAGGATGAGAAACAGGCCCCAGAACCATGCAAAGAGTAGGAAACCAAGATGGCCACGCCCATTGGCGACTGCGTGGTGAAGTTCAAGAGATATTTCCCCCGGAACACGTAATCAGTGTTGCCGAACGTAAAAAACATCTCACGAGCATGCACAAGCATACGGGAGCATGCGGAACAAGCAACTCTGCATGCTCACGTAACTCCGCGTTGCGGAGTGTTTTTGCAGCTTCGCGTAGCGCGGCTACGTAAACTCCGCCTGCGGTTAGTTGGCATTAAACGAACTATAGACTTGTTTTCTTTAATGAAATTCTGCAATAGTTGCAGTGGTGTAATGTTCGATGGAAATAATTTGCTGATAAGATCCTTCTCTTATATCCTTTAGTATATCTCCATACACTGCATCTGTGGCTTGGTGCATATGTTTCACTAATTCTTGGCATTCAAAGTATTGCTAATATATTTACATTGGCAATATTTTAAAAAGAAAATTTCTTGTTTCATCATATGGAAGTGTCTTGGAAACAGGTTATCCTTTTACTTGTGTTAGTTGTAGTAGGACAACAAAAACAATTACTTGTTTTCCACCAAATAATACATCATAGTTCCTTCTCAATACCTTTTGCATTCTTAAATGTATAAAGGTAAGCACTACATTCAACACCATGCTCACTTCATTGATAATAAGAAGCTTCAGTTTTTTTAATACTCTTGCTACTTCATGACAAGCATCACCTGATAATTTGTGATAGTCCAGTTTGTAGTCATGTGCCACAGGTAGTAATAGTAGTCGATGAAGAGTAATTTGTTATGAGTGGCTAATCCTGTTGGTGCAGTTACTACAAATCACAAATTTGAATCTGTAGTCATCGATAAATAACTGGTGAGTAGTTTAATTAAGAAACTTTTTTCAGTACCAGCTTGACCACTTATATATGGTAGAACTGGTTTAAATGAAGAACACTGAAATTCTTTCTTCTCATGCAGATATTGATGCTCTATTTTATCTTTCATTTGTTAAAAATATCTTTCTGTTCTTTTTACAGTTGCAGCAGTAATTGCTATAAGTCCTCAGTTTCAGCTCTTACATGCTGCATTGCATTTTCCACTTCTTTTTTATCTATAGCTGCTTCATTTTGAATAATTGCTTCTCCAAGAGGATCTTGACTTCCTGGTGCTGAACTTTGGCTACTCCGAGAACTGCCCTTCGCTGTCTCAACAGCAATTGTTTCCTCTTCAAACTCATCTCTCAACATTTTAATGTAATTTAGAAATACTGAGCACTGTATGGTATCTTTGACAGCTTTGAAAGAATCTTCATAGCAGTCATTCTGTCCAGGTAAATCTGATTCTGCATGCCATGGCGTGAACAACTGCAAAAGTGCCAAGTGGAAAAACGATTTCTTGTCTAATGTTTGGAAAGTCAGTTTTCTATGATTGATCAAATATCCTTTTTCTGTCTTACCAAACAACCCCCACATCCAATTAGGGCATATCTTTATTTTTCTATGTTTTCTGTAGTGTTACTTCTATACGTATTGTGCTGAATTATTTCATATAGATCCTTATTTTCAAGATGTCTACTTCTTCTTGGGTAGTATTTATCTAGCATATTAGTTTTTAGAATGTCTCTACTCTCAGGTTGAAATTCAGCAAGATATTGGATTTTTGGGAAAGACTTTAATACTTTGTTGCGAATGTTTGCAAGACCTAGGCTCAGCCATACAATTCCTGGCTGAGCTTAACCTGTCCAAGCATTCATATTAACCTATTTCTCTTTGAAACAGCATTTTCAAACTAAAACTGTACAATTTCTTTGTAAGACTTTTTCGGCTGAAATCTCTTCCCACATCTCTTTCATCCCTGTCCTCTCTGACTTTGTTATATATGAAGAGACACAGCAAGCAACAACAATAGAGTTGTCTGCAACATACTGTAGGTCCATATTTGCATTCCACATCTTCAGAGTGACAGGGTTGTAGTCGAGATATTGCAATACTCTAGTCACATCCCTGTCCTACTGGCTTTAACAATGTTGTTGTTCGAGAAGAACATGGCGGCCGGCGCGTAGCGGGTCGCGGGAGGCTCCGATAAGTCGGGAGCAAAAATCCATTTGGAGCATATGCCTACCCCGGGAAAGACTCGCATTTGAGTATTATGTCTCAGGGGGGTTGATGGACTGATTTTGAGCCGTACCTTTGCCGTGCCTTTGCGGGTGTGTCCGCCGGATCGATTGTTTGAGCCTCGGGGCGGTGCGGCTTTGGTTTCTGGCTTTGGTTTCCGGCTCTCGGCATTCTCCGGGCTGGCCTTGCGCTCGGAGTGGCTTTGCGGGCTGGAGGCGGGGGTGGCGGCGGGGAGCGTCCCGGTTGCTCCGGGAGGTTGGGGGCCGGTGTGGACTTATGCTGCCCGGGAGCTGGAGAGGGGAAGGAGAGCAGTTGCGGTGTTCCCCTTTCGGAGCGGAGGAGGCGGGGCAGCACAGGCATGGTAGAACCAAGGCTGCCTCGGTTCCCAAGTAAGGATTTGAACTGGGTGTCAAGAACGAAGGAGGAGGAGGAGGGGGAGCACAAAGCAGAGAGTCTGCACAAAGTCCTCAAAGTGCACCGGTCAACTCAAGAAGGTAGGACAGAGTGCCAAAGGGGGGTTGAAAGAACTTGCATGACATCCAGTTTGGGCTGTGGACGAATTAGGTACTCCTTAAGGAGCTCTAAAACCAATGTATCCATGGTAGACACTCAAGGGGATGTCGATATAGAAAAAGCTGGTAGTCAGCAGCCTAAAATCAATAAAACCAACAAAAAAGTGCCATTACACGGTAAATTGGTAAAAGATCTGAATTTAGTTAAAGTCAGAGATACAAATAGAAAAAGCATTTCCCGGCTTAAAGATCATTCAAAGTTAACTCCCTCCTTGAGAAGCTACTTCAAAGCAACTCCCAGTATGTTGGTATTCCAACCTACACAACAGACCCCTATACCGGACCAACATGAGCTGATCTCTAGCCTCCCTACCTCCAATAGATTTCTCCCTCTAATGGGCGAGGCTGAACGAACAGTCCTAGAAAAGGCTAATGATTCCGAAAGTACTTTGGAGGCAATGGAAGGGGCATTAGAGGATTTAAATGGAAGAGGCCCCTCACAGATATCCGGTTCATTATTTAATGACAATACCAGGGGTGAAGCCCCGACAGCTTCAATGTGTGATATGCTACAGGCGCTGGTTAAAGAAATTAAAGAGAGATTTTCAATTTCAGAGAAGAACCAAGCAGACATCAAATCCTCCTGCGAAAAGTTAGAAACTAAAATTGACTCCCTTTTTACCAGAACAATGGTGCTAGAACTCACTGTAACTGAGCTAACGAATCAGATAGAAGAGAATAAAAGTGCTATTACTGCACTAAAAAGAAAAAATTTGGAAACACAAGATTATCTAGAATTGTTAGAAAATTCTCAAAGGAGAAACAACATACGTTTTCTCAAAAGTTCCAGAAGGGTTAGAAGGGTTAGAAGGCAGTCAAATAAAGGAGTGTGTAGCAAAATTAATAAAACAAGCTACACATATTGAATGCTCGGTGGAGGCTCTAATGGCGGATATCCAGAGAGTCCACGGAGATCCTTTTAGGCTCAATCCGAATAAAACAAGACAAAGGAAGATTTTAGTTCATTTCCTCACATATAACTTAAAAGAAGAAATACTTAAGAAGGCATTAAAACTAAACTCTCTGATCGCAGATGACATAACCTTCCAGATAAGATCAGATGTCTCAGCTATCACAGCTCTAAGGCAATGGGAACTGGGAAAATTGCTGGAACCGTTTATGAAATTGGGTGCTACAGCACAATTAAAATTCCCAGCCTCATTAAAAGTAATGCATAACAACAGCATGAAGATATTCAGAAGGGTGGAAGAGGCGGAATCCTTCCTATTATCTATTTCAGTGGGGGGGGCGTGAGCCAGAAAAATAATTTATCCGGGGTATGGATGGCTGCAAAAATTCAATACAAAAGCTCCCGACTTAAGTAGAGTTGTTCCATAGGCCTAGGTAAACGGCCATGGTGGAGGTTAAGGGTAAATTATACAGATCCGCTATTATTAGCGGGAGATTTTAATGTGGTCCTGGATCCGACTCTTGATAAATCACAGAGAAGCAGGGCCATAATAAATCACAAGATGGCGACAATGATTAAACTACAACAAAACAACTTGCATGGTATGACGTTTGGAGAAATAAGATGGGCAATAAAAGAGGATTTACATTCCATAACAAGAAATATAATCATAAATCTAGAATAGATTATTTTCTTCTAAGTACAGTGTTAAAGAAATGGGTACAAGATGTTAATCATGTAGGGGAACATCTCTCTGATCATTCAGCTGTTTCCTTAACACTTAAGATACCAATGAGACCAATGGCCAGAAGATGGATGGTAGAGCGTGTCATCTTTCTGGAAGAAGAAATAATCGACAGGGTTATAGTCATGAATGTACTTAGAGGCCTATGTTCTTCTTAGGTTGCATGTATTCTTCAGTGATTTCTGTGAAGGTGTGGCTCACTTCAGACAAAAAGCTGTTCACTCTTCCTAGTAAGATAACAGGTCTTAGAAATCTGAAATGACATCTTGTGTAAAATGTTCCAATGGATCTGTATTTTTGACAACAATATTTTCCACACTATGATTTTGGCATCATAGCACTTGTTGTCTTAAGGTCTTGCAAACCAGTGTACTTGGGGATTGCACAAGTTACATGTGCACAAGTTACATACTGCTCTATGAAAGACAACACAGACTGATCCAAACTTTGGGGCATCCTTTATTCATAGCAGCATGTGAATATGAGCACCTCTAGCTTGGCACTCTTCACACCAATAGAAATCAGTCAATTTACTGAGAGGAGGATGAAACTTGAAATTGGTGGTTAAAATATCTACAAACATTTGCAGAGTTCCCCTGGCATCTTCAAATTGCTGTGTTTTATATTTGAATTTGCCTCTCAGAAGAATTGAAGCAGATCAACCCACCCATACTCAGCACAACTGAGTGTTAGAAACCAGGTGGGTGCGCCTACAATGATTAACATTTCAGCTCACTGTGATGAAGATACCAGGCACGGTCTATGCAGGTAACAATGGTGGGGCAGTGGGGCTGGGTAAGGGGCGATTTTGAGGGTTGATGCTGAGGGAAAATTTGTTATTTATCAAATTTTCTCTGGGCATCGTCACTCGAAATCCCACCCTACCTGGCCCCACCGCCCCATTGCTGTTACCTGCATGGACCGCGGCTGGAATACACTAATATTCGTTGGTCCCACATTAACATGATATGAGATTAATCAATTTGTATTCCAGCTGTTCATCTTTTCCGTGCAATTTCTCAACAAATTCTCTTGCAGATGCTTTTTGCAGATTTAAACCTGTTTTCAAAATATGATTTACGACATAAGACAATGTAGACAAAACACTTTCAAATTGTAGATTTAACATATAGGGGTTAAATTGATGACATTTAGGTTCCTCTAAATTATGTCTAGTAGATCTGTACTTCACCACTGGTATTTGTACAGAGCGATTATCATACCTACCTCCTCCTCCAGTAATAAAGAGATGATGGAAACAGCAAGCTTCCATACCTTTTTTCCCCAAACACTTAACAGAGCGATATAGATCAATAGCATCATTAACAATTTCTTTAGAATGTAGGATGCTATAATGTTCATAAATTTCTTTTACTTTGAATTGATCCAATTTTTCTGACCCGTCAATGGTGATGTTTTGTCCTCCAGATGTATGATACCTTGAACAATATGTATATTTTTAAAATATATATATATGTTATTTTTTATCAGATTTGAACTTGACTTTTTAACTTTACTAACATCTACTAATTGTTGTCATATTTTTTACTCTTGATAGGAACACCATTTGTTACTTCTACAAGTCCCTCTTTCAAATTTGTCTGTACCCCTATAGTTTCAATATTTTGCTTAAGATCTAATGCTAAGTATACAATTCAACCTTTTCTTACATTTCTGGAGCTCAGTTGGAGGTAATTTCCCTCTTTGGCTCCATACAAACTATAGCCTGAAATAGATGTATAGATTGTATTAGTATAGATTAAAAAACATTCAAATCTTCAAGTACTTCTGAAATAGATACTATTTCTAAGTTGTGTCCTGCTCTAGGAGGCATTTTATTTTCCTCTAACTTATCATAACAGTACTTACATACACGTTGTTGGGTGGACAAGTCAAACCGTTCCTCTGCAAATAAGTAAATAGCAAATGCACACTACTTATTGTTAATCTCTATTTCACTTTTAATATACAAATCAACATTATGAATGTGACTTTTGTAGTGAAAGCATTGCCATCATATACAAACACAGTTTGGTTGCCCAGAACAAACTGTGTTAAAGTTTGTAATCTCCTTTTCAAAACTACCAACAGTAATACCTATGTCATGTTCCGCAACTCCTGTTGTTATCAACTCATTTTCCCTACACTCTTGTCCAGGGCTAAAAAAACTAAACTGTTCATCATCACAAAGCTTTTATACCCCTACTACAGTGACATGCAAAAGAGCTCTATTCCTTTCTCCTAAACACAGAGCAGAGTTTTTACATATTAAACCTTACTAACTAAAGTTCTAATTTCTGAGTGTTGTACACCTTACACTCTGAAATGGTGGAAGCTGCGTTTTTTGATAGACAAGCAAGGGATTATGGTATACTGTATTCTCATTATTTTACTGTTCCTTTAAACTATTAGAATCTCCATTTAGAATGGTGGGATGTCATTTAAGATTCTACCCTCTTGGTCAGTTGCCTTTCTTTTCCTGCTCTCATTACTACTGTTACTGTGGGCTCCTTCTTTCTTCAACCTTACTCATCTGCAATATACAAATAAAGGACTAAATCGTCTACGGAGAGTTTCCTGAATTTTTCGGCGTTCCCCTCTACTACAAATTGGTACCAGGATTGGGGTAATTCGCCGTTATCAGGATTTGATTATCATTTCTACGTAGGAGCCCACCGGAGTGATACAATTACGATCACTGGACTTTCAAGGGACTTATCCACCCCTTCGCTACTTCGCTTCAGGTTGGTCGGATCAATTTCCTCAAGTTTTGTTCTCATCGAGTATGTTGAAACGCGAGGTGCGAGACGACTAATTTTAAAAAGTCGCTTACCTCATCGTTGTGGCCTCATCTTGCTCTGCTCGCCGAATTCACTGGCGTTCCATTCCAATGCTCTCATCGCCGCTGCCATCGCAGTCTGACCGCCACTTTGCATCCTGGGAGAGCGCGCTTATGTCACGCGCTCACTGACGGCCATCTTAGATTGGTCTGAAAAGGTTCAGCAATTCTTCTACACACATCGTGAATTACCTCAGATCGGCAATTTCTTCAGTGTTTAAAGTTTCCTGCTTCTAATTTATGCGACACCTACATCGGTGATTCGCACACCATCCTCACATCGGCTGGATTATTTCTTTTGGTTGGCATTATAGTGAGTTTTATGTTTCTTAGCCACTGACATCCATAAGTAATATTGCATTCCTAATACTATTGATATTAAGTACTGAGTAATTTCTCAACAGTTATTTTTTATTGTCAAACTTGATTACCAGAGTATCCTAGCAATAAATATATTTATATTATAATATAAATATATTTATATTCAACTTTTCCAATGGCATCCAGCCAGGGTGTCATCCAGCTAGCACCTTTCCTTGTAAAACCTGGCAAACCAGACTTGAAATGGTCAGAATGGCTGAGAGACTTCGAAAATTACCTCACTGCCGCCGATGCTGACAAATATTCCCCTACAAGGAAATTAGTGCTCTTAGTAAATCATCTTGGCACAGCTGGTCGTAGAGTTTTTGACAACCTCCCACATTACCCTCCTCCTACATCAGAAGACACCGTATGGAATGTCTTTATTGAGGATAAGTTGCGCATGGGCAAACAATATTCTGATGCTACAAGTGTACTTTTGGAGAGGTTTAATTTTGCTATGTGTAAACAGTCTGCCGAAGATTCGGTTGAAGATTATATTGCAACTTTGAGAGTTTTAGCAGAAAAGTTTGACTTTGGACCCAATGTAGATGTATATATAAGAGATCAGTTTGTTTTTTGGTGCCATTCCAAGAAAGTTCAAAAACGCCTCCTCACGTTTCCGAATCCTACCTTAGCTGAAACCATTGACGTTGCTAAAAGTATTGAGAGATCAATTGTTATCTAGAGTATTATCCACCTATACTAACCAAAGTGTTTTTTCTCCTACTCAGCCTACAGATCCTTCAAATGTAAACCTCATCTCTAATGATAATATTGTCTGTGCCATAAATTCCAAACAGGTATATCACAAGAAACAATTTGTGAATCAACCGTCTAGAGCTCAATTAATTTGCTTCCGTTGTGGTTCCAGGAATCACATTGGAAACAATCCCAGCTGTCCTGCTTTAGGGAAGAAATGTACTAAATGTCAAAACATTGGGCATTTCCAAAGTGCTTGGAGGAGCAATGTGTATAATACACCGTCTAACAGGATGAAAATTTTGAGTGTTTCATTAGACACACCAGATACACAAGAATGTAATCCTCAGTTTACAAATGTTGTTGTTACTATTAAAGTCCCTGAATCTTTTGATAAGCCTATAAAAGGTCCCCTAATCGATATTTGCATTGATGGTAAAACTATTTTAGCAATGGCTGATTCAGGAGCACCTGTTACTATTTTAGCTGACACTACATTCTACAAATGTTGGCCTAATAACACAACACTAATCAATCCAGATATAAACCCTAAGGCCTTTGGTGAGCAAGACATTGATCTCATTGGTTTCTTCTGGGACAACGTAGAATGTCTTGGCAGATCTGTCAGGACTAAGATTTACGTTGCCATAAAAGGTAGAGACATCATTGGCTGGAATGATCTTGCATTATTAGGCATTATTTTACATCCTGGTCAAGATCCTCCAATCGTTTTAGGTGATCTAACATCAAATATTTCCCTAATTATTAATCCAAACTCAATAGTTGAAGACCTGCAGGGAAAATTTCCAGACGTATTCAAAAACTCTGTGGGCACAGTCAAGGGCTACGAACACACTATCGCATTACAAAAAAATGCTATCCCCTTTACACATAAAGTTAGACCTGTACCTCTAAGCATCAGAGATGATCTCAAATTACTACTTAATAATTTACAATCTGAAGGTATCATCTCTCCTATAGATTCATCGGAATGGATTTCTCCGGTCGTCCTACGGAAAAAAAGGACCGGCGATTTGAGGCTATGTGTGGACTTAAGGTCCCTAAACCAAAATATATTGGTTGACTGCCACCCTCTACCTCTCATACATGAGATGTTGGCTAATATTGGAAAGTCCAAATTTTTTTCAACAATTGATTTACACTCGGCTTACCACCAAATTGACCTCACTGCTTTTGTAACACCTTTTGGGGTCTTCAAATACTTGAGACTGCCTTTTGGACTTGCCTCAGCCGCAAGTGTTTTCCAAAAACTAATGGATAATTTATTTGGTAATATTCCCCAAGTACAAGCATTCCAAGATGATATCTTAATTCACACCGAAACAAAGGAAGAACATTTAAAAATACTTAATGAAGTGTTTAGCATTCTACGCAACAGAGGCATGACTATAAAAGCCAGTAAATGTAAACTTCTTGTTAATGAAGTTGAGTACTTAGGTCATACTATTTCATGTAATGGCATCAAACCCAAATTTTGCAACATAGAAGCTATACATAATGCACCTTCTCCATATGATAAAGATTCATTACGTTCATTTTTGGGCTTATGTGAATATTATGCAAGATTTGCACCTGGCTATGCACAATTAGTCCAACCACTAAGAAGCCTACTTAAGAAGGGCACAAAATTTGAATGGTCTGACATCCTAAGTGACACATTTGAGAAGATCAAATTGTTAGTCATCAATGCTCCTGTGTTACAACCTTTTGTTTTTAATTATAGATCGTTCATTTCTGTAGATGCCAGTCAAAGAGGCCTTGGGGCAGTGTTTGGACAATGGGTTGATGGCAAAGAAAATACTATTGCTTTCGCCTCATGTGCACGATTGTCCTTCTAAATGAGTATGCTTTCTTAATTTGCATGGATCTAATCCTTGAAAAGTTGCTATTTTTTACTTTAAACCTCTGCAAGGAAATATACAGACACATTTTTTCAATATGACATTTGGTTGTTTGTTAATACAACAAACACTACTACAGTTCCATGTGTACACGGGGGCCAGTCTACATCCCCCTTGCACCTCTTCAGCAATCAATTCCTCTACATTTCCGGGTACCATTACTTCTTTCTTAATAGGAGTACCATTCTTCATCTCATAACAACGTCCAGATTCGTCAACTGAATGCACTACTGTGTTGTCTTATAAGGAGCCCTCTTCATTAAAGAAAGGCTCAGTACTCAAAGTATGTGTCCATTCACCACTGAGAACTTTGCAAAAGTTTCTTCTATTAATAGGTATCTTTTTTTGGCTCTGTCTCTTCATAGACAGTCTTATTATGTCCAGCGTATTCATTCTGTTTGAAATCAAGATAAATGGATTCCTCTTCAGAGCAAATGCCTTATCAACTACACTTTCAACATATTTGTTTTGTATGATTGTGTTGTAATCTCTCTCCTTTTCCCTTGTTACCTTCCCTGACGTATTTTCCAGTTTCTTTTCCTAGTGGTAGCTTCCTTTCCTCCCCCGCCTTTCCTCCCTCTTGGGAGGGTCCTTGAGAGTTCACCTTGGAATGTTCAACAGGCTGTCAGTAGCGGAGAGTGGATAACAGAATAAAGACGCTTGAACTTCACCTGCTTCAGAGAGTCTTCTTTACAACAGATTGCTTGTGTTTTTTTTTATGCTTCTTCATAGGAGTTTAAAAAAAAAGTCATCTAGGATGTAACTTTCGAACTCTGATTTCGTTGAAGAGCCTCTGCCTTCTGGTTAAAGTCTTTCCTTTTTTCGATAACATCTTATTTTTTTTATGAAAGGCTTTTTTTCCCTTTGGTAGTTGGTGTGATACTTTCTTTTTTGTTTACTTGTTTTTGCACTGTTACAGAGACTGTAATGGAATGTATGGTTTGCGTACTGGGTGTGTTAGTAAGTAGTGGGTTTTTAAAGTGTGTGTGAAACAACCTTCCTTAGTGCCAGATATATCTTAGTTGTATGTGTTTCTCTGAGTGAATCTTTAGGTGCCTCTATGACTATTTGATTGAGTTTTTTGTGTCTTCTTGCTTTGTAATTACGTATGAAAAATGAAGGGGTGACTTATATCTAGTAGAGGATGAGTTTATGTATTGTGTAAGAGTATAACATATGAAGCTTGGCCTAGGGCTAAAACTATATGCAATGCCTAAACCGTACAAGGCCTAAAACAAAATACAAGAGTACTAGTTTAGATGTTAGATTGAAAAGTATCAGTTCTTTAGCAGATATGTAAATTGGTGACTCAGTCCCTTATTATGTTTTTATAACCTGTATGATTCTGAAAATATGTCTGCAAGGGATGAATGGTCAGCCGCCTGGATAGACTACTATTAGGTTTTTGAGGTTTGTGTGCAACTACCTTCATTAGCGCTATATAGATGTCACATGTGTCTCTCTATATCAACTAATGTTTGGGTGCTTCTATCACCATGTCAATGGGTGTTTTATGACCAGTCTGCTGCCCTAATGTCTGGTTGGCAGTGTGGATGCTTAATAGTGCACATGAGTTTGTATGAAAGCATATAGCTTGGTGAATCGTCAAATTACATGTGTCACCTTTTAAGCACATATCAGATAGATGCAATACTCTAAGATTTTGTAAAATCTTAGCAGAAGAATGGCACACCACTCTCTAAAGCAACTATAAATGGCAACCTTCTGACCTTTGCATTGCCTGATACTGCAAAAGTCACACACAAAAAACAAGAGTTGGAAAACCTACTTTACGTTAGAATTTTATTTTTTGATAGTGTACTCCAGTTTATTGCAAGATTCTCACTAGTCAATCCTGCCTGCCTTATAAAACAACAAACCTAAACCTCTCCAATCTGAACAAAAAGAATACTTGTCTCTTTAACACCCTTCCCCAATACATACTCAGCACATTCTTCATTGAACCCCACTCAAACCAGTAGGTCAGAAGATCACTGCACATTCCAGAAGAGCTATACTTGTTGCAAAATGAACTACAGCATGTGTGGTTTACTATACATACTGTAAAGCACATACAACTCTCTATTGCATTTTGTTCTATTTACCAGAGCCAATCAAACATCTATTTACCAATCATTTCCAAATGCTACCTACTTTTATTCACCTGCTGTTAGAAATGGAGGTCGCTAGTTTGCAGGTTGTTTACCTGTCCAAGTAGGAACCCTCTGCCCTAGTCAGGATAAGGAGGATACACTTCTAAAATCACCCCGGCTCACCCTCTTGGTAGCTTGGAAAGAGTAGTCAGGCTTATCTCAAAGGCAGTGTGTAAAGGATTTGCACATAACCAGCAGTAATACAGTGAAATAACTATAAAAGAACATAACACCAGTTTTAGTACATAAAATACCCAATATTTATCTGTGTAACAAGACCAAAATGATAAAAATCCAACATACAGCAATCCACAATACAAATAAAGCAAAAATAGACTTTATAAACAGTTCCTTGAGGACTATATCTCCGTCCGGATCTATCTCAGCATTGTGAGCAAACAAATCCAACAGTTGTTGCAGACTGAGGTGTCGTGGGCCAGCTACTGTGTTGGGGAGACCTATAAAACAGTACCTTTGGAGATGCAGGGCATCGGACCTTGCCGTGTGCTCCGGAGGAGCAGCATGAGCTGCCATCTGTTCTGGGAGTTGGTGCAGGAGTCAACGGGCCCTTGAAGTTACACGTGTTACAGGTTGAACTCAGTGAGTAAGAAGACAGGAGTACCAGAATTGGGGCTGTGGTGTGAAATGCAGTAGTGCGAAATGCAGTGCCCTCAGGTCACTGTGAAGGCAGAGGCTCCAGTGGCATCGGTGAGACCAGGGATGCGGTGCAAAGTGGGTGGTGCTCGTTGCGGTGATGACTGGTCACAATGCAAGCAGCGGCATCAGCTTTACTGAAGTACTGTCACTGGTAGACTCAAGGCAGTGGTACAAGCTCAGACAATGCATGTGCAGGGCCCCCAGGTCATGGTGTACAGTGGCATCGGTTAATGATCGGGAGTCAAAAGCGCTGGCATCAGTGGGTCAAGGCTAAGGTGTGGGATGGGGCAGTACGTTGAGTAACCTATGAGCGGTGCCCCTAAACCACGGTGCAGGCAGCGGCATGGATGTCAGCTTGCAGCAGCAGCATTGGTGAGACCAGGGCTGCAGTGCAAACCGGAATGGTTCTCCATGTTCTCCACGAGCAGTGTAGCAGTTCACGGTGCAGGCAGCGGCATCAGTGATGGCATTGAGGCATCCTCAGGGATACCAAGGTGGATGTGTGAAGCAAGGTGATAAAGAGTGGGGTGTCCACAGTTCAAGGTGCAAGCAGCGGCTCGGTGGTGGTTTTGGATGGCGTTGTTGGTGAGGCCAGGTTTGCGTTGAGAAGAGCGGCAGTGCCCTCTGCGGTGCCTTTAGATCAAGGATCCAGCAGCAGAGTCATTGATGACGTCGGGTTACCTTTTTACTCTGTGGCAGCTGAAACATCCAGTTCCAGAAGCCAGTACCCAGAAGTTGAAATCTGTGATTTACTGAGACTTCCAACAGGGGGCAAGCTCTACATCAAGCACTTGGAGATACTGAAAATGCAGAATGAACAGTCTAGTCCTTTCCCTGCCCAAGGCAGAAGCAGCCATTACGGGCCAACCCAGGAAAACACACAGCACAGTGGTAGTCTCTCCTCGCAGCTCTTCCAGCTCTTCTTCCTGGCAGGTTCCTTAGCCCATCAGTAATCTAAAGTTCTCGGGTCAGGGCCCCAATATTTATACCACATTTTCCTTTGGAGTTGGTTCAACCAAAGTTCCTCTGGCACTCATAAACCAGTTCAGCCTGGCTCAGGCCAGGTTCACCACAGGAGGTGGAGACAGCTGTGTGAGAGGCAGCCACAGTCCATTCAGGTGTAAGCAACAACTCCTCCCACTACTCTAAATGCAGACAGGTCTTTTCAGCCTGGCTATGAGTCACCCAGGAAAAGAAGAACACATCTCAAACCCCTTCTTGTGTCTGTCTAGTGTGAATGCTCATCTCCTGCTCCTATAACTTTAAACCCAGCTAGGAAATACACAACAAGAAGAGGCTCATAGGATAGTTAAGCAAGTAAATGTCAAATTTCTAAAAGGAGTATTTTCAAACACATAATAGTAAAATCATCTTTACTAAAATGTGTATTTTTAAATCCTGAATTCAGCAAGCATAAACTGCATGTCTCCATCTTGTCCCCATGTAAAGTTAAGCTTGTACGATGTTACGAAGACACTCCCATGTTAATCTATAAAACAGATAGCCTTGCAATAGTGAAAAACAAATTGCCCAGTATTTCACAATCAGGATATTTCACTATCACGATTTCACTATCAGGTCATGTAAGACACACCAGTACATTTAACATACACTGCACCCTGCCCATGGGGGTATCTTGAGCCTACCTCAGGGGGGTCTCACATGTAAGAAAAGAGAAGGTTATGGCCTGGCAAGTAGATTGCCATGGCAGTTAAAAACTGTGTGCAGACACTGCAGTGGCAGGTCTGAGAACCTCTTTGAAAGGCTATCAGTGTGGGTGGCAAAATCAGTGCTACTGGCCCACTAGTAGCATTTAATATACAGGCCTTTGGCATACATGTGCACATTACTAGGGATTTAGTATTAAATCATAAAAAAGGCAATCATGGAAACACCAATACCTGCACAATTTACATGGCGACCAAATGCACTTTAGCACTAATTAGCAGTGATAAAGTGTCCAGAGAACTAAGAACAACAAAAACAAGGTCACAAACAGGAGGCTAAAAAACAAAAAGTCTGGGGGTAAACCCACTGAAAAAGACATGTCTAGCAACTGCAAATTCCCTCTATCGAATCAAATGTTCACTGTATTTTATTGTACCATCTGTGAGATTCAGACACAGACCTGTCCTATGTGCTGCTTCTCCTTCCTTCAAAATGCTGTGTTTGGATTGTAGATCACAGCTATGTCTAATAGGCCGGTGAGGCTACAAGAAAGAGAAGTATTGACAGGGACTTGGATTTGGCTAATGTGGACTTCACTTGGATTGTGCAGAGAGGATTAAAGATTCATCAATTGCTGCCCTTTGGTTGAAATCACCAGCACCTGACCTCATAATTGAGCACTGTGGCAAAAATGACTGAGGCACACTGGTTGCAGTAGGACTGGAAGTCCTAATGGAAAAATACCTTTGTAGGGGTTCCCAATAAATTTCACTCCAATCTGCTGGCTCGCTCCAAGCTCAGCAAAAAAAGTCTCACCTCTTGCTTGTGTAGCAGAGATTTCTGTAGCCGGGCCCCAGCCCACCCCTACTTACAAGGCATGTCCGTGAACTGCAGCCTAACATGCATGGCTCGTTGTTGCTTTTCTAATGGATGTCATCTGTTCAACACTTCTGGGTCAATCAATCATTCAATCATTTGCATTTATAAAGTGCGCTACTCACCCGTAGGGGTCTCAAGGCGCTGGGGGGGGGTCAGTGCTCAAAGAGCCAGGTCTTGAGCTGCCTTCTGAAGGAGAGGTGGTCCTGTGTGGCGCGCAGGTGGCTGGGAAGAGAGTTCCAGGTCTTTGCTGCCAGGTAGGAGAAGGACCTGCCTCCGGCGGTGGCTTTGTGGATGCGAGGCACGGCTGCCAGGGCTTGTCCGGTCGAGCATAGGGTGCGAGGAGCGGTGTAGAAGGAGACGCGGTGGTTGATGAGTTTTGGTCCGATATTGTGCAGGGCTTTGTGTGCGTGGGTGAGGAGTCTGAAGGTGATCCTCTTGCTGACTGGAAGCCAGTGAAGTTTCTTCAGGTGTCCGGAGATGTGGTGGTGGCGAGGTATGTTCAGGATGAGTTGTGCGGCCGCGTTCTGGATTCGTTGTAGTTTCTTCTGTAGCTTGGTAGTGATGCCGGCGTACAGAGCGTTTCAATAGTCCAAGCGACTGGTGACGAGGGCGTGGGTGATGGTCTTCCTGGTGTCGGTGGGGATCCAGCGGAAGATCTTGCAGAGCATGCGGAGGGTGTTGAAGCATGCCGAGGTTACCGAGTTGACCTGTCTGGTCATGCAGAGGGATGAGTCCAGGATGAAGCCGAGGTTGCGTGCGTGGTCGGTGGGTTGGGGAGTGCTGCCTAGGGCGGGGGCCACCAGGAGTCGTCCCAGGCGGTGGGAGGAGGGCCGAGGATGAGGACCTTCATATTCTCTGTGTTAAGTTTGAGCCGGCTGTCTGTCATCCAGTGCGCTACTTCCTTCATGCCTTCATGCCTTCGTGTAGTCTGGTTCTTGCTGAGGAGGGGTTGTTGGTGAGGGAGAGGATGAGCTGGGTGTCGTCGGCGTAGGATATGAGGTTGAGTCCGTGTTTTCGTGCGATGTTCGCCAGGGGGGTCATGTAGATGTTGAAGAGGGTTGGGCTAAGGGAGGATCCTTGGGGGACGCCGCAGATGATCTCCGTAGTAGTGGATCTGAAGGGGGGAAGGCGGACTCTCTGGGTTTTTCCAGAGAGGAAGGAGATGATCCATTCCAGGGCCTTGCCTCTGATGCCGGCGTTGCTGAGGTGACGTATTAAGGTACGGTGGCAAACCGTGTCGAAGGCTGCAGAGAGGTCCAGGAGTATGAGGGCCACAGTCTCTCCTTTGTCAGTCAGAGATCTGATGTCGTCCATGGGTGCGATGAGGGCGGTCTCGATGCTGTGGTTAGCTCTGAAGCCGAATTGTGAGGGGTCGAGTGAGTCGTTGGTTTCCAGGGTGGTGGTGAGTTGAGTGTTGACGATTTTCTCAATCACTTTGGCGGGGAACGGGAGGAGCGAGATGGGCCGGAAGTTTTTGAGTATGGTGGGGTCTGCTGTTGGTTTCTTTAGGAGGGCGTTGAGTTCGGCGTGTTTCCAGTTCTCCGGGAAGGTGGCGGTGGTGAAAGATGCGTTGATGACGTCTCGGAGGTGGGGTGCAATGATGTTGTCGGCTTTGTTGAAGATGTGGTGCGGGCAGGGGTCGGATGGTGATTCTGAGTGGATGGAGTTCATGATGTGGGTGGTTTCCTCGGTGGTGCTTGGGTTCCAGGTGTGGATGGCGGTGTTGTTGGTGGCGAGTTCCAGTGGTGGGTTCTTGTTGGTTGTGGCGAAGCTGTTGTAGATGTCGGTGATCTTGTGCTGGAAAAAAGCTGCGAGGGAGTCGCAGAGATCCTGTGAGGGGGGATGGCGTTGTTTTCGGCGTCGGGGTTGGAAAGTTCTTTGACGATGCCGAATAGTTCCTTGCTGTTGTGGGCGTTGTCGTTGAGTCTGTTCTGGAAGGCTGATTTTCGTGCGGCGCGGAGGAGTTGGTGGTGTTTGCGGGTGGCGTTCTTGAGAGCAGACATGTTCTCGTCGGCCTGCTGGAGGCACCAAGACTTCTCGAGGGTGCGGCATTCTTTTTTGGAGTCCTTGAGGGTGGGGGTGAACCAGGAGTTTTTCTTGTGGTTGTTTTTGTTTGCTTGGGTCTTCAGGGGGGCCAGGGTGTTGGCGCATTCATAGATCCAGTTTGTGAGGTTGTTGGCGGCTTCGTCGGGGTCTGTAGTGCTGGCGGGGGGGTTCTGGGAGAGGGCTGCTGTGAGTTGTTCGGTGGTGATACGGTTCCACTGCCTTCTCGGTGGTTGCTGGACGTGGTGGTGTACGGTGGTCTTCTTGAAGCTGAAGTAGACACAGCTGTGGTCCGTCCAGGAGAGTTCGGAGGTGTGGCTGAAAGAGATGTATTTGCTGGAGGAGAAGATGGGGTCGAGAGTGTGTCCGGCGTAGTGGGTGGGGGTGTTGACCAGTTGTTTCAGTCCGAGGTTGGCGAGGTTGTCCAGTAGGGTGGTGGTGTTGTTGTCGGCGCCGTTCTCCAGGTGGAAGTTGAGGTCCCCTAGGAGGATGTAGTCGGTGGACGGGAGTGCGTGTGGGCTGATGAAGTCTGCGACGTCTTCGCTGAACTTTGTGCGTGGTCCTGGTGGTCTGTACATGAGGGTGCCTCTGAGGGTGGTATTGGGGTCGCTGTGGATAGAGAAGTGGAGGTGTTCTGCGTCTGGGAGTGAGTCGTCGGTGTAGGTCGAGACGCGGATGGAGCTCTTGTGGACGATGGCGATGCCTCCTCCGGTGCGGTTGGTGCGGTCTTTCCTGATGATTTTGTAGCCGTCGGGATGGCTATGGTGATGTCGGGTGCCGAGGAGGGGTTCATCCAGGTCTCGGTGAGGAAGGCGATGTCCGGGTTTGTTGAGTCGATGAGGTTCCATAGTTCGATGGCGTACCTGTGGACGGATCGGGAGTTGATCAGGATGCATTCGAGGTTATTTCCGGAGGAGTTTTTCTTCTTGGGTGTGTTGTGTGTTCGTAGGCAGGTGAAGCGGCAGTTGCGGCAGGTGAAGGCTCCGTGGGTTCGCTTCGGGGCGGCGCGGCAGCAGCCCGGCGTGCGGCCGGGATTGAGAGCGGTGAGGGAGGTGGTGTCGTAGGTCAGGCGGAGGCGGCGGGGGGGGTGGGGGTCGCGGGGACCAGGGGTCGTGGCGCTAGGCGCGGTCCAGGCTCGGACGGGCGCAGACGGGCTTGCCTTAGGCGTGCCTTTGGCGCACCAGCGGCACGCCCGCTGTGCGCGTCCGCTGCGCGGTCGTGCAGCGGCCGCCATATATGGTGTAGCCGGGGAGGAGGGGTCAGCTGGGAGGAGGGCGGCAGGAGGGTAGGCGGGGTGGAGAAAAAAGGCGGGAAAGCGGTGAAGTCCGCAAAAACGACGAGGGGCCAGAAAAGGTGCCTAAAAAGGCGAGAAAACGGCGAGGGGACGGGGAAACGGCCAAAAAAAGGCAGAAAAAACAGGAAACGAGCACTAAAGGGACCGGGCACTCGGGGGGGGGGGCACGCACTCAGGGTAAAAGGAGAGAGAAGGGGTCAGCACACACTCTGGGACACTCGTTCAGGGAGACAAGAAAAAAGAGGGAAATTAATCACTCAGACCATCAACTTTGGGGCACTCATACGAGGATACACGGAGAGAAGGGGAAATACTCAGATACACACAAGGGGCACAACTGGGCACACAAGGCAGCAGGCAGGAGGCAGGAGAGCACTGGTGGCGCTGCGTGGGCAGGGGAGCGACCTACCCAAAGGTCAAGGGTCGCTACCTCTGCCGCGCAGCGGCCGCCATATATGGGGTAGCCGGGGAGGAGGGGTCAGCTGGGAGGAGGGCAGCGGGAGGGTAGGCAGGGTGGAGAAAAAAGGCGGGAAAACGGCGAAGTCCGCGAAAATGGCGAGGGGCCAGAAAAGGCGCCTAAAAAGGCGAGAAAACGGCGAGGGGCAGGGGAAACGGCCAAAAAAAGGCGGAAAAAACAGGAAACGAGCACTAAAGGGACCAGGCACTCGGGGGGGCACGCACTCGGGGTACAAGGAGAGAGAAGGGGTCAGCACGCACTCTGGGACACTCGTTCAGGGAGACAAGAAAAAAGAGGGAAATTAATCACTCAGACCATCAACTGTGGGGCACTCATACGAGGATACACGGAGAGAAGGGGAAATACTCAGATACACACAAGGGGCACAACCGGGCACACAAGGCAGCAGGCAGGAGGCAGGAGAGCACTGGTGGCGCTGCGTGGGCAGGGGAGCGACCTACCCAAAGGTCAAGGGTCGCTGCCTCTGCCGCGCAGCGGCCGCCATATATGGGGTAGCCGGGGAGGAGGGGTCAGCTGGGAGGAGGGCGGCGGGAGGGTAGGCGGGGTGGAGAAAAAAGGCGGGAAAACGGCGAAGTCTGCGAAAACGGCGAGGGGCCAGAAAAGGCGCCTAAAAAGGGGAGAAAACGGCGAGGGGCCGGGGAAACGGCCTAAAAAAGGCGGAAAAAACAGGAAACGAGCACTAAAGGGACCGGGCACTCGGGGGGGGGGGCGTATAACACCTGGTCTTACAAACACTTCTAGGTTGTATAACACCCGGTCTTTCAAAGCAGAACATATACGAGTAGTTTCTCAGCAGTATTTTGTAGTGCACCTGGGATTGGTTCATCTGAGCCAATCCTAATGCACCACCCCATTCCAATTTAATGAATGGCTGTAGAGTATAGAAGCGTCTCTGTCTGAGCAACCTTCTAACAGTGCATTGGTGAACACACCCATCCCTATGTACGGAACATTTTTATTAATCCTGATCTTCAAGTCCCTGCTGCACAGAAGGGAGGGAGGGTCCAGCTCGTGTGTGGCGAAAGCCTGGCACACTGATGGTACCCTGATGGTGACAGGTAGATCCTGAATAGTGTGCTCAGAGGAGAAAGCCAAAATTCACTGAGTGAAGTTCGAGAACAGGCCAAGGAGAGTGCAGGTAGTGTATTTGTACAGTCTGTGCAAAACAGGTAGTCTGGAACAGGAACTATCCAATTCCCAGGGCTCTGGGGAATTTTGGGGCCACAGAGGAAGAGGAAGCTGCACCCGACAGTAGTTGTGGTGAAAGAGTAGAGCCTGGGCCACACAGACAATGGGGCACTTTGGAACATGTGAAAATGGCTAAGAGGTAAGCGCACGTCTTCCTGGGGACAAATGTCCCATGGCAGAACCCGAGTAAGGGGTGAGATATCAGATTAATGTCTAGGCAGCATCGTACTCTCCAGGTACACCCTGGGGGGTAATCATAGGGTGAAAATGTCGTCATCTGCTGCTTAGATAAGTGATCGTGTTCTGCCCTTTTTGTGAAAAGCTGGCCTTGTAGTTGATGTCCACTAATGAAAGTGGGCCCCTTGCACCAGTCTAGGCAACCCTTATAGTGATTTGAGAGGTCTCAGACAACTTTAGAAAGCTATCCAAGTGTTAGCTGTGGAGAGCAACCAACAGGCTTAGTCTTGAAGGACTGTAAAGCAGCTTGTTTTTACCAGAATGCAATCTTATAGTATAGATTAAATGAAAATAGAACCACACAGTAGTTATATAAATATGTATTTATTATATAACACTGCCTAATACGTTACAGTATCTCCCACATGGAGATAGACACAGAGCACACAATACTTTAGCAAAGAAATCACTGTAAATAGCACTAATACACATCGGGCCCCGGTGGAACCAAACCATATACTTAGAAAGTGGTATAAGAACCACAACTCAAGTCAGGACAATGTCGAGAGGACGTAGAATTGCTGGGACCTCAAGGCAGGTGAGTACATAGGAACCCCATGGAGAGCGTGTGCAGTGTGAGTACTCGACCACATGCTCCATACAAGTCTATGATGGATTTTTAAAGATTAAGGACCCTTCCTAGGGGACCCTGATGAAACCCCGTGGAAGACAGAAGGTTGGTAGACAGAAGGTTGGAGAGCCACCCCACCTGTAGATACCATGGTAACCAAGTTACCTATCCCAGGAAGACGGGTGCATAGGTGTGAAGTGGTGTCAGAAACAGCAGACAAACTCAATTAAGGACTTCAGGAAAGTGCCGCTGCTGGAAGAGGATAAAGTCTCCGTGAAAATCCAAACATGGATTCTTGGTGAACAGTACCTGAAAGAAGAGGGGACAGAGTCTGGGTCACTGGAGAGTGACCAGGGGCTCGGTAGCTGAATGCCCATCCATGTCCAGTACTTCAGGATAGATGTCAATTACCTTGAATCTGCAGCTGTGGGTACCAGGCGATGCTGAGGCTGACCAGGAGCCAGATACAAGCTGTCCCGCGAAGGATGTCGAGTGCTTAGGAATCGGTGCCTGGTGGGATCACCAGCAAGCCTTGGGAAAATCAACTCATGCAGGAGGTCAAGAAGTTACAGGAAGAGGACCAACAAGGTCCAGGGGACTCACCACAAGCAGGGGAGTCAGGACAGGCCCAGAGCAATTGGGTAGCCCAAAGAAGATGTAGTTGACCCTCCACAGGACCCACAGGTCAAAGACACTGGAGTCACAGTAGGACCCTGGGCAGTTTTACTAAACAACAGGCCACGGAGCACACAGTACGATGTGGTTGAAGATCTTTGCAGGAGAAGTTGACAGAGGTTGGAGCCCAATGCACTTGCTGCAGAACAGCCATCAAGCATTTTGTACTCCTTCACGCCAAGGGAGATTATCTTCAGGTGTCTTGGATGCACTACAGGCCCTACACGGATTCTGTATGGTGTATGGCCACAGACCAGGCAGCAGACTGAGATGGAGACGTAGTCAAGCCCAAACGAAGTCCAGCAAAGTCCAGAGTGCCCAGAAAATCGAAGTGCAGTGGTTTCAGTTCTGAATCTTGTCCACAATGTATCTAAGGTCCTACAACCAGGTAAGCCCCTACGTACCCACAGGTGAGGATTGGAAAGATTCAGGGGACGCTCTCAGGGGAGGATCTAGACAGGGGGGGAGGTTACTCCCATGTCCTTGTCCAGTTTTGTGCCAGAACGAGAGCCAACGGTTCACAGGACTGGTTTGAACTCGACTATGCACAGGTACACCAAATGTGCCCCTCCTGCAGGTTTTCAGATGCTGGCAAGCACACCCACCCAGCCCTAATACACTAAAGCCTGTCTGGGAGATGGTCACACCTCCCTGTGACAGGATGCCTATTGTTCTGCCTACATCTGCTTGAGCTTGGCTCAGCAGCAGGAGGGCAAAAATGTGTATCTGGTCGGCAGCAACCATTTTGTGCTGTCCAGACTAGAAGGCTGGTACCGGGAACACCGAGAAACCCACGGATGATGCTCCTGGTGGGTGCGATCATACCTCCCACACTGGTTATCAGTGTGGAGGTATGATTCCAACATGTTTGACACCAAGTATGATAGGGTTTGTTGCAGTCGTTTTCGAGATGGTCATCACGCGGTCACGTAATTCCCCTCTATATTCGTATATGGCTGCTTCACTGACAATCCGGGAGATTGGACTCCGTAGGCTGTAGATGTGTCCTGCTCATGCAGGGGCATCCTCTCACTTAGAAACAAACTCCCTGGCCTCAGGATTATAAAGACCTGCCATAGGGGTGACTTATAGGTCTCAAGTGCAGTGATCCTTAGATATAGTAAAACTATATCTTAAGTAAGTGGTGCAAGCACCGACTTACACAAGCTGCAATGGCAGGCCTGTAGGTCCATTTTGAATGGTCACTCATGGGTAACATAACACATGCTGCAGCCCATGGGAGACCTCTGGGGTACCTATGCCCTCGGTACATGGGTACCATATACTAGGGACTGATAAGTGTACCCCAGTATCCAATCTGGGATGTACCTAAGAAGATAGCATAACAGTTTAGGGAGAAAGCAGATAGAGAGGGGTCCTGATTAGCAAGATCCCAGTCAGACTAGTCAAAAACAGCATTACATCCATCAAAAAGTGGGGGTAACCATAAGAGGCAGATCCTACTTTCCTACACTTTTATAAACAAGAAGTATGTAAACTTGCCTAAAAGTCTCGCACAATATATATTAGCTAGGGTGGAGTGGAGCTCTGCAGAATTCCACAGAGTTTTATGCAACTCCATGGAATTCTGCGTAGTGGAACTCCACAACCTTTCCCCACCCCTATACCTTTGCTGAATTGATTATGATTTTCTCTCACACTGTCTTGGTGTACTCTAACATATGCCAAAGGCAGAAATGGAAATAGTCTAATCAATTCTGTCTGCGGATTGACAAAGCCAGAACACTTGTTAATAAAACCATGTCTACATTATTCAGAGATCAAAACAACCTGCTCAATATGCATGGAATCAGTAGAAATGATGGCGGGCACTTTACAGACAAAGGCAACAGGGTGTTACAAAGCAACCTGAAACTCTGCATCATCTCTTATGTGTAGCTCTCAAATACGCACAATCAAGACAAAGGTTCTTGTTAGAGCCACCCTAGTGCACAAAATATTGTTAATTTTCTTTATAAAGATCTTTTTTTAACTTTTGGGAATCTTCTCGATGACGTCACAATGGTCGAGAATATGTAATGAAATCGGAAAACAAAATCAGATATTTAATGTCCACCAGCACATTAAAAAATTATAACTTAAAAAAATAATTCTAAACATTACAATACACACAATATTATCTACATGACTATATAAACAACATGTTTAAACTTATGTATTTCTAGTAAGTTTCTTTAAAAAAACACCTTTAAAACCTATTTTCTGTTTTCACAGTGACTCTGTACGTCACGAAGACGTTGGTTACTGCAACAATCGCGTAGTGTAAAATACATATTTGTACCCATTTTACAGTATTTTAGACACTAGGGATTTATGCCTGTACTGTTTAAGCTCATATTTTTCTAGTAAGTTTGTATGAAAACAATCTCTCATAGCTATATTCCATTTTTGCTGTGACACCAGGAGTCATGATGATGTCAGTAACTGTGACCATCATGAACATGTCGTGAAAACACAGAGCAAAAGTAGGAAATCAACAGCCAGCATCACTTTCAAAATGTACAACTATATTATTAATTCTAACCAGCACACTAGATACATCACTATCAAATAGACTCTGAATATCTCTGAAACAGTGTGTATGAATGATTGACTGGGTTATTTGACTGGCTGTTTGAACGTGTCACTGAGTTTTTCAGTGGGTGTATAAGTGTCTACAAGGGTCTGTGACTGGATGCATGAGTGTCTGAGTGGATCTGTCAGTGGATGCAAAACTATCTGAGTGGGTCTGAGTGTGAACTGTGAATGGATGTACGAGTGTCTGACGAGGTCCATCAGTGGGTATATGAGTCTCTGAGTGGGTCTCTGAGGGGCACTATAAGGACCAGATGTACGACCCGTTTTTGCATGCACAAACAGGTTTGCAAACACTTTTGCGCATGCAAAAACATATTGGGCCATGTACATAGTCTATTAAGCGAGTGGCTATTTGGAAGGGGCGTTGCCTTCCCAATAGTGAGTCTCAAAACAATGTACTAATATTTTTCAACTGCAACTGCAGTTGCAAAACACTCGCAATTACCACCTACTTCAAGTAGGTAGTAATACATTTTTAAATGGGAAGGGGTCCCCAGGGGACCCCTTCCCCTTTGCAAATGCATGCAAAATTATTTTTTAATGGCAGGCAGTGGCCACAGGGATCACTGCCTGCTCTTAAAAAATGAAACGAAAAAGTTTTGCTTTAATTTTTCTAAATTCATCCCGTTTTCCTTTAAGAAAACAGGCTGTATTTTAAAAAAAAGCCTGCTTTATTAAAAAGCAGTCCCAGACATGCTGGTCTGCTGAGCCCAGCAGGCCACCATCCCTGGGAGGGCTGGCATTCACAATGGGCTCGCAAATTGCGAGGGGCTCATTAATACTAATGAGCCTCGCGATTTGCGACCCCATTGGGAATCGCAAAACAGTGTAAACACACTATTGTACATTTCATTTAGTGCCTCGCAATTTGCGACTCAAAATGTGTCACAAATAGCAAGGCGCTAAATGAAAGGGTTGTACATCTGGCCCTTAGTCTCTTATTGTCTCTGCCAGTAGGTGTATCTGTCCTTCAGTGGGTGTGTGACTGAGTGCATCAGTTTCTTAGTGGACCCACCACTGGGTGCATCAGTGTCTCAGTGGGTCTGTAAGTAAGTGTCCTAGTCTATGAGATTTACAATGGGTCTGTGTAAGTGGGTTTGTGAGTGGGTGCATATGTCTCTGAGTGGGTCTGCAAGTATCTGAGTGGATCTGTGAGTGGATCTATGAGTCTGAGTGGGTCTGTGACTGAGTGCATAAGTCTCTGATTGGGTATATGAGTGGGCTCATGAGTGTCAGTGGGTGAATAACTGTTTGAATGGGTATGTGACTGTGTGCATGAGTCTTTTAATTGATGAGATGACCTATTTTTATTCTATGTATTTTAATCTTTAAGTAGATTTATGTATATGTTGTACTGAATGTTGGTAGATTTGGGATACCAATTTTTTATATTGCATGATATTTTTTCCTATGTACTTTTATGATTTGAAAGAAAATTGAATAAAGTTGAAAACTAACTAATTAACTAACAGTCCCAGGATGCTTGTTTCCGGTCCAGGGAGAATCTTATGTGGCAGTTTGGGCTGGACTGTTCCCATGGGGAGAAGGGTGGAAGGAAATATTGTAGAGCAAACTTGCCACCTGGGAGCTTTCTTCAGACCTTCTTAGTGTTTTGCAAATATTACATACTAACACTTTCCTCCAGCTCGATTTAGATAAATCAGACAGGCTATCTCAAAATGTTTTAATCAAGAATGGTCTTCGACAGGGGTGTGTTCTAGACCCACTGATTTTAGCTTATTTCTAGCCGATCTCACAACATTCTTAAACCAATTAAAATCTTTCTTTCCTAAATCTGGAAATCAGCACATTTCGTGTCTGCTTTATGCTTGGTACTACTGGATTATACTCCAGTTGGCCTGCACAGGAAATAACAGTTAGGAAACCACCT
Organism: Triturus cristatus; assembly: GCF_964204655.1. Taxonomy (NCBI): domain Eukaryota; kingdom Metazoa; phylum Chordata; class Amphibia; order Caudata; family Salamandridae; genus Triturus; species Triturus cristatus. Next base: position 848,916,389 of record NC_140588.1, on the reverse strand, counting down.
TTACAACGACTCATTCACAACAAAGGGCCTGAACCACGACTCCTTAACAACGACCTAAACCTGAATCCCGAGTCTTTTAACCACTAATGCACTTACAGCTACCTCTGGCCAGTAGATAGCACTCTTGGATTGTATATGACAGATGTATTACTATTGATAAAATGATGGATGGCCGTATTATATAAGGTTCTGTATAGTGGATGTTATTTTTATTAAAATAAGTTTAGGAAACTGTTTTCTAAAATAGTGTTTATTATGTGAAAACGTGTTTGAGTTTCGTTGTAAATGCATTATAGGTAAAGGCAAACTCGCAGTAAAAATTAAAATGACCTTAAAATGTAAGTATTTTGGTAAATTATTAAAGGTTAGTATTACGTGTAACATATATATATATATATATTCACTGAAATAACCAAAGGTTTCGGGGGCGTTATAGTTAGGAATTGGCATTTAAAAAACCTTAGAAATTCTCTAAAAAAACATAGGTTTCAGGGGCTTTATAGTTAGCTGGACATTTCCCTCATACAAAACCCTAGAAACTCCCCTGTTGTAGTTAGTTCAGCTAACTATAACTCGCGCCCCCGCAATGCACTGCTGATGACGTCACATATTACATCACTCATGACATGGTCAGTGACATCACTGATGACATCACTGATGACATCTCAAATGACATCACTGATGACATCACTGATGACATCATCCAGTGAATGTGTCTTTTTCTGAAAAGTTTAAATATGTTTTATATATTTATAGTGAAAGGCCTATGGAAGAATGAGTGGGTGTATAAGTGTGTGAATGGGTCATTTTCTAGGTGCGTTACTGACTCTATAAGTGAGTCATTAAATGTATCTTACTGCAGACTAGTGACTAAACTGTGTGAATGTCTGTATGTGTCTGTGTGTTGGTGTATAAGTGGCTGCATGGTTTTATGAATAGCTATATGAGTGTCTATATGGGTTATTGATTGGTTGTCTGAGTATCTGTATGGGTGCCTGAGTGTTTGTGTGGGTAGGGTGTGTGTGACTGTGTGCATAGATGTGTGAGAGGGTGATTCAGTGGGTGCATGGTTTTAAGAGTGCAATTGTGATGGACTGTATGGTTGGGTGAGTGTATGTATGGGTGTGTTAGTGATTGAATGTATATCTCAGTTGTACATGTGTCAGTAACTACATATGTGAAACGCAGTGTATATGTGTGTAAGAGTATATAACTATCTATATGTGAGAGTGTGTGATTGCGGGAGTGGCTGTATGGATGAGTGTGTGCTTGTATTAGTAATTGTATAAGAGCGTTAGAATTTGTTAGTATTTTTATGAGTAAGTGAACTTGAGTGTGTTTAACTGTATAGGTGAGTAAATTGGACTGTGTTTAATTATTTGCATGACTGACTAGGTGTGTCAGTACCTCAATGGATTATTGGCGGTGTGTGAGTGGCTATATAGGTGTATAAATGCATATGATAGTCTTGTTCGGAGTGACTGTAAGTATGAGTGACTGTACAGGTGAGTGAGTGGAGATGTATGTAGACCTAAGAGTCAATGAGTGGGTATGCAGTTATTGGCATTGGAGTATCAATGGTTTTGAGAATGGCCGTCTGAAATTTTGAGTCGGTGTATCAAAGGTTATATTAGGGTGTGAGAAGATGCACTAATTTATCACGTGGATGATGTCATCAGTGATGTCATCAGTGATGTCATTTGAGATGTCATCAGTGATGTCATCAGTGATCTCACTGACCATATCATGAGTGATGTAATATGTGACGTCATCAGCAGTGCATTGCGGGAGCGCAAGTTATAGTTAGCTGAACTAACTATAACAGGGGAATTTCTAGGGTTTTGTACGAGGGAAATGTCCAGCTAACTATAACGCCCCTGAAACCTATGGTTTTTTGTGTGAATTTCTAAGGTTTTTTAAATGCCAATTCCTAACTATAACGCCCCTGAAACCTTTGGTTTTTTCAGTGAATTTCAAAGGTTTTTTAAATGCCAATTCCTTACTATAACGTGCATGAAACCTATGTTTTTTTCAGTGAATTTCAAAGGTTTTTTAAATGCTAATTCCTATCTATAACTTATCTCTAAAGATATCATGTTTAATGATTTTCATTGGATTTCTATTTTTTCAAATTCAGTGAGTCAATTTCATTAATTATGTTTTTTTGAAATTCTTTTTTATCACCATTTTTTAAATTTATTTTTTTAATTAATTTTTCTAAAAATAAAAAAATATTTGTTTTTATTGGGTTTTTCAAACATATTTTTTTATATTTTTAAAAATATTTCTTTAACTATATGTGTAAAACATTATTTTAATATATTTTTTTCAATGTTTTTGGATCCCTACGCGATAGCATCCGCGCATGGTATGCGTTCGGTCCATGTCTAGTGTGCGATCGCAATGCGACAGGTACGTGACTCCCAGCCTATACGCGACACGTTCGATGTACGTAGCGCGACGTTTACGCGCTTCCGCGATGCGTCATCTGCGTCTATGACGCGGTAGGTGCGCGGATCCCGCGAAATATTTAACATTTAAAAAAACATACATATATGTATTTCATGTGAATATTAATTGAAGACAAACACTATACTAGTCTTAAAACTAATATATTTTTACATCTAATCCTATAATTTTTTTTAATTCAATTTCGCGGATGCGCGCTTGAGTGCGTGCTGCGTATGCGCAGGGTGCGCGGATCCCATGTGACCTGCATAAAAAGAGATTTGATTGGTTCATTACACTTCCTCTTCTAACTATTGAAAGACCCCACCCAATTCAATCATTCTTCTTTGACCTTCTTTGGAGGAGCATCTCTTTGCAGAGAAGAAGATTTTTTTAGACTAAGTTTACACTTAGCTCTAACTTTTTTCAACTAAAAATGGCTTCAGGGCAGCAGGCATCACCTGCATCTCCTCATACATCTGAGGATGAATTTTTGGAGGAGGCACCACGCAAAGAACGTTTTTCTTCAGTGGTGTGGAAATTTTGTACTTTTCCCGAGGGGCAGAATGAGACCAATGCCACCTTGGTCACATGCAAGATTTGTAAAAGAGTGCTGTTGCGAGGGGATCCTAACAAGAAATACTTGTGCGGCACGGCTAGTATGATGAAGCACCTAAGGACCCTTCATCCAAACAATCTTGCACGAGAAGAATGCAAAAGGATGAGAAACACTCCTGCTCCTGCGCCTTCCACCTCATCGCAGCCGAGTACTTCAAGAGTGCATCCATCAGCACAAAATTTGGACATCCGTCCTCAATTTCAATTTTTAAAAGTGCTCTGCACTAAGTGCAATGCGACTTTGTGCTACGGTGAGCAGTCGATCGATCTGATCTGCCGCCGGCAAGAAAGTCACATTTGCTAGTTTTTTTTTATTGTTCCCTGAAGTTCATTGCTTGGTTCCTCCTGGTTTTTTTTTTTTTTGCAGAAAAAACCCCCAAAATTAAAAATTGTTCAGAAAACCCCCCAAAAAATAAAAAACAAAAAAGAAGAAAAAAAAAGTTCTTGTAAGAACTAACTTTCCTGGTTTAAAAAAAGAGCTACATTTCTTTGTTAGTGTGTGAAAGTTTAGATGAATGTATGTGTAGTATGTAATTGACTGAATGAATGCATTAGTAGCGTATGGTGAATGTAGAAGTGCAGAACTATGAGGAAGTGCTGCAGCACCACACAGTAACCTCTTTAACTGCAGTGTGCTGTAGTACTTCCGAAGCACAGGGATGCAACATATGTACATAAATATGTTGCAAATCTATGCTTCTCTCTGCACGGCTGCTTAAACTGCAGCCATGTGGTGACACAGGCACGCTTGCAACATAGTGCAAGGATATCTGTGTCATGTGCTGTTTGTTTTTATGCAGGAAGACACACCCTCCTGCACAAAAACAATCAGTAAAGGCATTTTTCTCCTTCAATGTATGCTGAGCATTGTAGCATGCAGTGAAGATATAAAAATGTGGAGAAATGAAAACAATTCTCCTTGTTGTGCTTTCCTACACCAATTTTAGAATGGTGCAGCATTCACCCGCATATCGAGATTTATAATTTCTGATAAATCTAGACATGTGTCTTGTTCTATGAGTATTCAGTGCAATCATGCACAACAACACTTATAGAACACCCTTTCAACGCAAACTGGTGTGCATAATGAGGTTGTATTTACATGGAGCATAAAAAGTGCACAGAGTGCCTTTTCCTCTCTTTGTAAATATGAAAGAGTGTCTTGCGCAATAACTATGTTACAAAAGGTGACATATTTCCGGTTTTAAAATTCCTTGCGAATGATAGAAGGTAAGCACAGAGTTTTGTCTGCAAAGATGTTCAAAGAAGAATGATTGAAATGATTGTGGTCCTTCAATAGGTACAATGGGAAATATTATGAACCCCTCAAATCTCTTTTTTTGCAGGTCACATGATATCTGATTATGGTCAGATTTCAAAACTACATAGGTATAAACAGAGTGTTTTTAGAAAGGTGTTTCAACTTTGTAGCTTCTTGCAGACCTCATCATTCTGCATATTGAGACTTAGTTAAACTTACCTTCACAGTAATAGGAATAAAAAATAGTACACATTTTTTCAGATTTTCATTGCAATCTAAATTCATATAAATTGCTTATTCTAAAATTTGGATCTGTGAAAGAAAAGGAAAAAAAAATTATAACATGTAATAATACATTTTTTACAACACAGCATAATTTCCACAAAGTAATGTGTTTGCCTTTTTTGCTGTTCTCAGAATATATTGAATTTCACAAAAAATAGTGATTTCAATCATACTCATCACTTAACAACGGGCAAAAAAAAAACAATCAGAAAGATTGTTTAAAAAAAAACCATGCCATTCTCAGCAAAATACCACAAGATACAAATCACAGATATATAAAATGCTTCCGGCGAACAAAATTTTATAAGTTTAACTTACAAAAACTGTAAATGTTGGCGCTTTAAAATATTCACTGAATCTGAGGATACATTTTTGGAGAAGGCACCACGCCGACAACGTTTTTCTTCAGTGGTGTGGAAATTTTTTAGTTTTCCCGAGGGGCAAACAAAGACCAATGCCACCTTGGTCACGTGCAAGATTTGCAAAAGAGTTCTGTCGCGAGGGGATCCTAACAAGAAATACTCGTACGGAGCGGCAAGTATGATGAAACACCTAAGGACCCTTCATCCAAACAATCTTGCACAAGAAGAGTGCAAACGGATGAGAAACACTCCTGCTCCTGCTCCTTTCAGAGTTTCTTTTCTTTTTCTTTTTTTTATGGCATGATTTCTCTATTTCTACGTTGAAAAACAGTATCTGTAAAAAAGAATCACAAATAAATGTATATTAATAACTTTCAAATTTATACTATTCCATTACTGTACAAACACATTTTATATAACAACTGACTAAGAAACTATAGCCCTGAACCACAAGTGTGACGATGGTTAAAACACTACATGCATAGTGCATACTACCTGCCCTAAAGCCTTCCTCACTAAAAGACTACATGCTAACTGACTGAATGATTACAATACTATAAGAAGACACACTGGGTGAGTAACAGGGGGCCCGATTCACAGAACTAACTTAAGACAAAATCCTAAACTTACTACCATTTTGGTATTCACAGAAGGCTCTTACTCATTTTGGTATTCACAGAAGGCACTTACTCATTTCGGTATTCACAGAAGTTAGGAGTCCTAACTTTAGGACTCCTAAATGCCTTCTGTGAATACCGAAAGTCTTAAAATTAGGATTTTTCTCAGTTTAGTAGTAGTACAGTTAGGACTCCTAACTTTATGACTCCTAAATGCCTTCTGTGAATACCGAAAGCCTTGAAATTAGGATTTTTCTCAATTTAGTAGTCCTAAGTTTAGGACTCCTAAGTTTAGGACTCCTAAATGCCTTCTGTGAATACCGAAAGCCTTAAAATTAGGATTTTTCTCAGTTTAGTAGTAGTATAGTTAGGACTCCTAACTTTAGGACTCCTAAATGCCTTCTGTGAATACCGAAAGTCTTAAAATTAGGATTTTTCTCAATTTAGTAGTCCTAAGTTTAGACTTAGGACTACTAAATTGAGAAAAATCCTAATTTTAAGACTTTCGGTATTCACAGAAGGCATTTAGGAGTCCTAAAGTTAGGAGTCCTAACTATACTACTACTAAACTGAGAAAAATCCTAATTAAGACTTTCGGTATTCACAGAAGGCATTTAGGAGTCCTAAAGTTAGGACTCCTAACTTCTGTGAATACCGAAATGAGTAAGTGTCTTCTGTGAATACCAAAATGAATAAGTGCCTTCTGTGAATACCAAAATGGTAGTAAGTTTAGGATTTTGTCTTAAGTTAGTTCTGTGAATCGGGCCCAGGGTGTTTGCTAGAAGTGTATGAATACTGACTGGGGAATTGAAGGTGTGAAAGACAACTGTGTTGGTGGTTAGAGGCGTGCATGCATAGTAGGGGTGGGCGGAATTTGCGGAATTAACCTTCGCAAATTATCGCGAGAATGTTTAAAATTATCGCAAACAAGCAGAAATATCGCGAAGATGCGGAAGTTTTTTTCCGGCATGTTCGCGAGATTTTCTGCATGGTTGCGGGTCGCCAACTTACCCATGTGGTTGCTTGCGGGCGCGGCCATCTTGTTTTGAGTTATTCTCGCGGTGCATGATCGCGAGAAGAAAGACGTGATCGCGCGACGCATGACGTCACTGCGGGCGCGAACTGTCGCGAGACAGCGCAAATGGCTAAAAACAATACAACATCTCAAGGAGAACGCGACCGGATCAAGAAAACTTGTCGGCGAACGCAGGGATTCAGGTAAGGCGATCGCGCGCGCGCGAGAATGTATCATTTTACAGCATGAGCAAGAAACAAATTATCGCCAAGCTGCGGAAACCGGAATTTTTGACATTTTCGCGCTCTCCGCGGAACGCAAAAATGTCAAATTATCGCAATTTCCGCGAACGGAACGAAATTTTTGCCCAGGCCTAATGCATAGTGAATAGGCATTTGAAGCAGACTATGTGCTAAGGCCTGGCTCACTGCATGAGTACTTGGGAACTGACGGAATGATTAGAGTACAGCAAGGAGAGTGCCTGGGTGAATTTATAAGTGGTTGGCTTTTGACACAGTGAATGGATTAGTACTTGTTACTGAATGGGTCACTAGAGGAATGCAAAGGGAGTGACAGGATGTTTGCTGGACTGTATGGATACTGACTAGGGAATTGAAGGTGTGAAAGACAAGTGTATAGTATGTTAGAAGACTGCATGCATACTGCATAGACATTTGAAGCAGTCTATGTTGTAATGTATGGTTCACAACATGAGTACTTGGAAACTGACTAAATCATCAGACTACTGCTAGGACAGTGCCTGGGTAAAACTTTTACATTTTCAGTTCTGGCACAGTGAAGAGAATAGTACATGGTACTGCACTTTAGTGTCAAACCCTGACTCATTTTATCAATGCATAAGCAAAGAATAGCTTCTGAAGCTACTAAAACTTGACAACATGACCAGTTTTAAAACAATTATCTGTCAGCAAATACACAATGTTACTAAATGCTTCTATCACAATCCTTACCCAAATGCACACAGACTCACAGTGTGATTTTAGACAAGCAACACTATCCTAGGAGTTTACCAAAACTCATTCACTAGTCTAGAAGGGGTAAGGGTACTGCACACAATCTACATATTTAAGTACAGCACATTAGTGTCAAAGCATGACTCATTTAATCAACGCATAAGCAAAGACTGGCTTCTAATGCTACTAAAACTTGACAACATGACAGGTTTTAATAGAGTTATCTGCCAGAAAATACACAATGTTACCAAATGCTTCTCTCACAGTGGTTCCCAAATGCACACAGACTAACAGTGTGATTCTAGACAAGCACCACTATCCCTAGGAGTTTGCCAAAACTCATTCACTACAGTGGAAGTGATAAGGGAACTGGACACAATCTACATATTTCAGGACTGCACTTTTGTGTCAAAGCCTGACTCATTTAATCAAAGCATAAGCAAAAACTGCCTTCCAATGCTACTAAAACTTTACAACAAGACAGGTTTTAAAACAGTTATCTGTCAGCAAATACACAATGTTATCAAATACTTCTCTCACAGTGGTTCCCAAATGCACACAGACTCACAGTTTGATTCCAGACAAGCAATACTATCCCTAGCAACTTACAAAAACTCATTCACTACTGTGCAAGGGGTAAGGAGACTACACACAATCTACATATTAAAGTACAGCACATTAGTGTCAAATCATGACTTATTTTATCAATGCATAAGCAAAGACTGGCTTCTAAAGCTACTAAAACTTGACAACATGACAGGTTTTAAAACAGTTATCTGTCAGCAAATACACGATGTTACCAAATGCTTCTCTCACAGTGGTTCCCAAATGCACACATACTCACTGTGTGATTCTAGACAAACAACACGATCCCTTGCACTATACCAAAACACATTTCTTCATCTAGAAGGAGTACTACATTTTAGTATAGAAACATAACTCATTTCACAAATTCATAAACAATGACTGTTTTCTAATTCTACCAAAATATAAAAACAGCACAGTTATCTGTCTGCAAACAGATGAAAAACACAAATGCTTATCACAGAATGGTTTCTACATGCACACACATTGTCAAAAAGATTGTACAGAAAAAAAGTACTCCCTACACTTTAGCAGGAGAAATACATTAGTCTGATTAAAATCAAAATAGTCTAAATACATCCCCTCGCAATTAAATAACTCACCTTTCAAGTTGTTTTGTAGATTGAGAAGTATATCAGTCACACGCCAGATATCAGTCACACACCAGATTTTCTTATACAGAATCTCTGCACTGTGCACCTCTCAGCAAAAACAAAGAATGGCAAAGTTTCCCATTCATTTTCCACACAGAAGAAGACGGGCTAGCTCTGGTAGTACATGTTGAACGCTGTAAGCTCTGCTCCTGACATTTTAATCGTTTTTACAGCTTTTAATCCATTTTAAAACATTTGAGTGTGATTTACTGTGCATACTTGAAACTCACTCGCCTCACCTGGCCGGTCCTGATCTCCTCCCACGCACGCGCTCACGTGGTCTAGCGACCGTGAGGGTGTCAGCTGCTGCACAGCAGGGCTGATTGGCGGGGAGGAGCCAGGGGTCACGGGGGCATATATTCAGCACACCGGAGCGGAGGCGCTGTCAGAAGAAGACGCGTTAGCTCTGGTAGTACATGTTGAACGCTGTAAGCTCTGCTCCTGACATTTTAATCGTTTTTACAGCTTTTAATCCATTTTAAAACATTTGAGTGTGATTTACTGTGCATACTTGAAACTCCATCGCCTCACCTGGCCGGTCCTGAGCTCCTCCCATGCACGCGCTCACGTGGTCTAGCGACCGTGAGGGTGTCAGCTGCTGCACAGCAGGGCTGATTGGCGGGGAGGAGCCAAGGGTCACGGGGGCATATATTCAGCACACCGGAGCGGACGCGCTGTCAGAAGAAGACGCGCTAGCTCTGGTAGTACATGTTGAACGCTGTAAGCTCTGCTCCTGACATTTTAATCGTTTTTACAGCTTTTAATCCATTTTAAAACATTTGAGTGTGATTTACTGTGCATACTTGAAACTCCCTCGCCTCACCTGGCCGGTCCTGATCTCCTCCCACGCACGCGCTCATGTGGTCTAGCGACCATGAGGGTGTCAGCTGCTGCACAGCAGGGCTGATTGGCGGGGAGGAGTCAGGGGTCACGGGGGCATATATTCAGCACACTGGAGCGGACGCGCAGCGGACGCGCGCAGCGGACGCGCCGCTGGCGCGCTGATGGCACGCCTAAGGCAAGCCTGTCTGCGCCCGTCCACGCCCTCACGGGCCCAGGGGCCAAATTCCCTGTCCAACCACTATCTTACACCAGTTCAGAATTAAGATCCCTTAATCTGGACCACTGCCCCTTGAATAGGGAGATTATTGGTGCTCTCATGAGAGAAGGTCTTCTTATGCCTATGAAGGATAGGACTGCTCGCCCCAACCCCACTCTGGGCTGTACTCCCCCTCTTATGTCTGATTCATTGAAATTAATGGTCCTAAATACGCGCTGTCTTCAAAAGGACGCCATTGAAATCTTCACGTTTCTACAAAATGAGGCCCCAGATATCCTTGCCTTGTCTGAAACTTGGTTAGACGAAGAATCTGGACCCACTATACTGGCTGCGCTTCCAGACGGCTATGACCCCATCTGGCACAACCGTCCGGCGGGCAAAAGAGGAGGAGGGGTAGCGTTCCTTTTCAAAAAGTATCTAAGGATAGAGAAAGTATCGAGTGAATCCCTGGTTAGGGCTGATATGCTAACCATTAAGGTCTGCCATCACTCCTCAAGTATCACGATCTCCATGCTCTATCGCCCCCCCAAATGCCCCCCCAATTTTACCAACCTCCTAATTGAATGTATCTCCAATCTCCGTTCACGTTTTCAACATCTCCTAGTAATGGGAGATTTTAACCTTCACTGGGATCAACAACCCAGGGAGGCTCAGGCTCGCCAGACTCTCACCAATCTTGGTTTCTCCCAATTAATTACAACTCCCACCCATGTGCAGGGGCACATTTTAGACCTGGTTTGGTCCACCACCCCCTCTTTAACACTTAAAGAGGTCACCCCCTGTCCTTGGTCGGACCACTCCTGTATCCATCTGACACTTCCTCTTACTAAACACATCATGCCACCCCCTGCGGACTGGAAACGCGTGCGCATCTGGTCAAAAATAGATGGCCCGACACTGCTAAGTGCCCACCGCGATCGCCCTCCCAAGAAGCTGGTGTCAGCTGACATTGAAAGAGGGGCCATTGCCTTTTCCGACCGACTTTGTGCGGCCATTAATACAGTGACCCCGCAAAAGAAAAATCTGCAATAAAGGTAAAGGTGCCACGTGGTTTACGGAAGAACTCAGGACTTCCAAACGCATTTTACGCCATTACGAACGACTATGGCGAAAAACTATAATCCTCAGGCCCTGGCAGATTATAAAGGAAAACTAGCCTCATATAAAAAAGCGCTGCTGTGTAGAAAGGCAGACTTCTATGAAAATAGGATATTGTCTGCACCCAATAAACAAAAAGAAACGTTTAAAATCCTGAAGGAACTTAGTCAAAAACAATCACAGTCGACCCCACTCAGCCAGGAACAATGCAATAATTTCCTCACATATTTCTCAAATAAAATTCAGGATATTCAGGATAACGCAGAGGATGCCTCGCAGGGCACCACTGCGGACACCCTTTCCTCTTTCCTACCCCTCGACATGGAAACACTCCGAGGCCTGGCCAAAAAGATAAAATCAGGCTCCCCAGCCGACCCCTGCCACCAAGAATCTTTAATCTATCATTTCCAGAAATTGAGCAGGACATCTTGGCACTCCTTAATTCCCCCCTACGGATGAGGAAGGTTCCATGCTGCTTCAAGGAAGCCAGAATCATTCCCCTTCTTAAAAAACCCGGCGCGGATATTTCTAATATGAAGAATTACCCCCCTATCTCCCAACTCCCCTTCCTTGCTAAAATACTAGAACAGCATGTACTGCAAAATCTCTCCAGGTTCCTAGAAGATCATCACCTCTTGGGGGACAGGCAAGCCGGCGTTCGTGCTCATCATAGCACTGAATTGGTGATGCTATCTGTACTTGACGATATCAGACTGACTGCCGACAATAAGAAGCCCTGTGTGCTGGTCCTCCTCGACCTGTCGGCAGCATTCGACACGGTCAACCACGCCACTCTCCTGGAAAGACTACGTTCTATAGGAATTGAGGGATCTGTCTTACAATGGGTCACCTCTTTCCTGACAGATCGCGCCCAAAGAATTCAGATGGGTGACTGGGTCTCGGAGAAAGGCTCTATTTCCTGTGGAGTCCCGCAAGGATCCGCACTCTCACCCCTTCTCTTCAATATTTACCTCAGTCCTCTAATCAAGGCCCTGTCGGCTATGGAGTGCCAGATCTTCAATTATGCAGATGACACTCAGATCATTCTCCATGTTGAGAACTCCCCTCAAGCACAATCCCGGGCAAAAGAGATTCTACGCTTTACGGTCAACTGGATGACGGCCAACTCACTTAAAATCAACCCTGACAAAACCGAAGTCTTGGCCATATCGGATGACCACAACCCGTGGAACTCCCTGTACTGGCCCCAGGAGCTGGGCGATGCCCCAGTCCCGATCCCGGTGGGTAAAAGCCTGGGAATCAAAGTGGATGACAAACTTACCCTGGCCAACCAAGTCTCCATGGTTTTTGGCACCTGTGTGGGCCTTATTTGACTACTCAGGAGGCTCTCCCCCATTCTCTCATTCTCCACCATGAGAACTATTGCATCTGCCATCATCTTGGCTCGTCTTGACTATGCCAACTCCCTGTACATTGGACTTCCTGACTCCTTAGTTAGAAGACTCCAGATAGCTATGAATGACGCTGCCAGGCTCATTTTTAAATTACCAAGACATACGCGAGCTCTTCTTCAACGCCTTCATTGGCTTCCTGTAAAACAAAGGGCTAAATTTAAGGGCCTGTGTATCGCCCATAAAGCCATTTATGGCCAAGCCCCTACATACATCAAACAAAGACTCACAAAATACGTGCCAAGGCGCTTACTCAGGTCCTCCACTGGGAGTCTGCTATACTGCCCAAGCTTCAACTACGTCTCCAAAGGAGGGAGGGCCTTCTCCTCCCTCATCCCCACTCTTTGGCACAAGCTACCTAGCCAAACCCGTGTGGAAAACCGCCTTCTCCCTTTCAGCAAAAAAATTAAAAACCATCTTGTTCACAGAAGCCTGGGCCTAATCGTCAGTGCACTGCTGAGACTCAACGCTACTCTTCTTACAGCGCTTAGAGACCTTTTTGGTATTAAGCGCTTAACAAATCCAAACTAACATAACATAACATAACATAACATATACATGTAAACATCAAATCACAATCCTTCACACATAAATTCAAAAGCAAACACACATTTCTATTGGTTAAACATTTCCACCCTTTCCAAATGAAATACATTTCAACCCTTCCCCCAATCTGCCTTCTGCCTGTTACCATAGAAACAGGTCATGGAACACTGCACTGAGCACACAGGTCACAAGTGTGCTTGACTTTTCAACACATCAGCTTATCATATATAATGTTCCTTACAATCAGTTTGTGTTAACCAATAGGAATCATCTGTTTAAAAAACAGAAATATACACCCTACCTTTCAGTGTAGAAAGTTGTCATACAACCAATGATTTCTTTACATTTTTCAATTTTTTTTCCTTGGATCCTCGCACCCAACGCAAGAGGATCCGTGCACCAAACGCGATAGGATGCGCGCACCCTGAGCACATTTTGCCATTTTTTTGTTTAAGAAAAGGGGGCCCCAGGGGGTTCTTCTGGGACCCCCTAAGCACCTCTAGAGGGTCAGAGTATTTTCACTCTGCCCCCTTTATATGTTTTATTCACTTATTCCCCTTGCTTCTTCAGCCTCGCTTCTACCAAGGCAGATAATGGCCACCAACAGTTCCTGGTTTCGAATGTAGACAGACACTCGACAGCCAATTAGCATTCAGTGCGCGATCGGGAGGGTGCGAGCTCGATTCGGGGAGGGTGCGCTTATGGTGCGGGTAGGGTCCGCGGATCCTCCCCGGCCATAGATATCACTAACTTTTTTACACTAATTTTCTTAGGAACTAATGAACAGATTCACACCATTTATGCAAAAGGCACGAGTCTGAACTGAGGACTACCTATTTGCCAAATTTCGTGTCATTCCGTTTCGGGCTGTAGCTGTGACAACAGATCCAATGGGAAATTGCATGGGAAAAACGCATTTTGGGACCCCCCTTTTTTCTTGGCCCCCGCTTTACGAATCACCACAAAACTTTCAGGGTAGGAGCGTAGCGGAGCTGGCCAAAAGTTTGGACAATTTTGCGAGGATTCATCAACCGGCGCCAGACTTATTGGGAATAGAATGTTGCTGATTTCCTATGGAAAATAGGTCCTAACTATAACCATCTGCTGGTGACCGCCAGTAGATAATATATATATGTATTTGTAAATGTATATATATATATATTTGAGTACCTGCCAAAAGCAACAAAGACAGCGGCGCTACCAAGGACTGGACCTTGGTTCTGGGCCCCAGCAAACTCTAAAGTTAGTATGTATGGGGATCACAAGGAACTTTTTTCAAAATAAGTGGAATGAATTTCAAGCATCACCCACTGTAGGACAATGATTGTTGGGACTGTGATTGAACTATAGGAACCATAGTGCTAGGAGGGAAGTCTACCATGACGCCCACCAGGGGGCAAACACTTTAAATGCAGCAATTTGGTTTTGTTCGATTTCAGCCTCTTGGATGCTCCTGGCTTCCCCTTGGAAAAAGGTCTGTGTAGACTGAAACGCATCAGGGACTAAGACATGGCAGTGCTTTTGAATATGCAATAAAACCTGCCAGTTTCATCGCGATGTGTGCGGCTCATTCCTTCTTGTTGAGAGGGGTTTTGTTTCATATATATATATATATATATATATATATATATATATATATATTCACTTAAAAAACCATAGGTTTCACACATGTTATAGTTAGCTGGACATTTCACTCGTAAAAAACCTTTGAAATTCCCCTGTTATTGTTAGTTCAGATAACTATAACTCGCACGACCGCCATCCACTGCTAATGACGTCACATATTACTCATGACATGGTCAGTGGCATCACTCATGACTTCACTGATGACATCATCATTGTGATAGAGTGGCGGTCGCGTGAGTTATAGTTATCTGAACTAACTATAACGGGGGAATTTCAAAGGTTTTTTTACGAGTGAAATGTCCAGCTAACTATAACATGTGTGAAACCTATGGTTTTTTCAATGAATTTTCAAGGTTTTTTAAATGCTAATTCCTAACTATAAAGTGTGGGAAACCAATGGTTTTCTCAGTGAATTTCAAAGGTTTTTTAAATGCTAATTCCTAACTTTAACGCGTGTGAAACCTATGTTTTTTTACAGAATTTGCAAAATGTTTTATATGCTAATTTATGTATGTATTATTATATATTTTATATATATTTTTTTTCAATAAACTCCCTATATATATAGTTATAGATTGACTGTATCCTGTAATATGGAATGGCTCAGCTCTTTTTTTTTTTAATTTTGATAAAGTTGAACAGCATAGTTAATATCTTCCATAAACATATAAACAGGTTTTTTTCTTAGGGTTTTTTACGGTCCGCGTACGGTGCGCGCACTGTCTCCGTGTGCGCATGCGTGCATGCTCCGTGCGTGTTCCGTGTGCCCATGTGTGCTCCGGGTGCGCACACGTGCGTTCTCCGTGCGCGCATGGTGCGTGCACGGCAAGTCACGTGATTACGAAACAACACTTTTCATTGGTTCATAGAAGTTTCAGTTCCAGAATCTTCAAATACCACACCCACTCCCCTCATTATTTCTTCCTATTTCCTGGGAGAAGGAGCTGGAGAGCTTTTCTTCTACGTGAGAATGGCAGAACAGCAATCTTCTACAGAGAGTGAAGAGGAGACCTTTGTGACACCAAGCCAGAGGAAACAAAAGGACTCCTTCATATGGAAATTCTTTACTTTTCCAGAGGCGCAGAAGAAGGTGAATGCTCCAAAAGTCACCTGCACTGTTTGTGGAGTTGTCCTTTCTAGAGGAGATCCCCCCAAAAATACTCCTTTAGCATTTATACTATGCTGAGGCACTTTCAAAAAGTGCATCCTGTGGCTCATGCCCGTGAATCCACAAGAGCCACAAGAGACAACCCTCCAGGAGCTCAGCCGAACACATCATCTGTGGCCGCAGAATCATAAGCATCAAGACCTCTGGATATCCACCCTCTGTTGCAGAAGGTCCATATACGGTGCAATGTGTGCAATGTTGTTCTCTGTTATGGTGAGAGCAGCATCAACTTAATAGAGAACAAAATCCAGCAGCACACATGCTCCACCGTATAATTTTTTCCATTTTTTTTTGTTCCCGTTGAACACTTTTTCATTCCCTGTTTTTTCTCTGCTGCTCTAAAAAAAACAAAAAAAATCCAAAATTGTTAAAAAACAAAAAAAAAATACAAAACAAAAAAGACAAAAAAACCTGTTCTTTTCAGAACTGACTTCACTTCTCCAAGAAGAGCTATATTCCTAATATACTGTGTTGTAATTTTATTGAATGAATGTGTAGTGTATACATGAATGAGTGAAGAGGAGGAAAGGACTGACAGAATGAGTGAGAAAAGGAAAGTATAATCAGTCATGAAAGGGAAGTGAAAGACTGACTGCAACAAAAGGACTAAGGGTAGAGGATACGGGTAAGAAGAGTAAATGAGTAAGGGAATGGCAGTGAGTAATGGAGAGCGAGTGAGGGAGGAGTGAGAAAAGGAGAGTAAGGAACGGAGATAGGAAAAGGGAGTAACAGACTAAGCGGATGAACTACAGCAGGGTAAAGGGATTGAAAGTAAGAGAAGTGGAGCGATGGTGAGATAACAGGTATGAGGATTAAAAAAGGGGGTAAGAGAAAGTGAGAGATGGGGAGTGAGGGGATGGAGGGATTTAGGAAACTGGAGTGAGAGAAAGGGAGTCAGGATTTCAATGAGCAAAGCAGAGTGAGGGAGAGTGAAGGAAAGAATGCGAAAAGGTGAAGGGGTGTGAGATACAGACAGGAGGAAGTGATGTAGGAGAATAGGAGTGACTATGAGTAAAGGATAGTGACAGTTAGGGAAGGTGAGGGAAGGAGAATGACGGAGAAGGTTAAAAAACTAACATAGATGGAAAATGAGAGATGGAGAGAGGAGGAGTGGTAGAAACAGAGGGGCAGATTTATAACAAACTAACGCAGCACGGTGCAGCAAGTAATTTTGCTGCACCGTGCTACGTTAGTTTCGAAGCACAGAGATCCGACATATTTACAAGAATATATCGCATCTCTATACTTCCCCTGTGCTGGCGCACAAACTGCAGCCATGCGCCGGAGAAGGCTCCCTTCCCTTGCACCATGCTGCAAGGATGCCTGCGTGGTGGGGAGATTGTTCTTCTGCAGAAAGGGACACCTTCCTGCACAAAAACAATCACAAGAGGCTTTTTCCTCTTTCAATGCGTGCTGTGGCATGCAGCACGTACTGAAAGAGGAAAAAACGAGGAGAAATAAAAACATTTCTCCTCATTGTGCCTCGCTACGCCACCTCTAGGGTGGCGTAGCATTCACATGCATCTCCAGAGTTACGATTTCTCGTAAATCTGGAGATGTGTCTAGTTCTATGGGTGTTGCGTGGGAACACCCACAACAACACCCATTGAACGCCCCTTCAACGCACAGTGCTGCGTGTGAAGTGGCTGTATTTACAAGGAGAGGAAAAGTCACGTAGGGTGGCTTTTCCTCTCCTTGTAAATATGGAGGAACCCCCTGTGCCACCAGTACGTCATGAAGAGTGACGTAGTGGTGGTGCAGGGGGCTTGTAAATCTGCCCCAGAGATTTTAAGGAAATTAAGGGTAAGACAGACAAAGGGAGAGAAACAGAAACAGAGACAGAGAGCAAGGAAATGAGAAGGACTAAGGCAGTTAGAATGACTGAGACATATGGAGACAGGGAGAGAAACATGGTTGAAAAAATAGTCATGGAGGCAGTAAACCAAGGGGAGTAGTAGAGAAGGAGTGAGGGAGTTACGAAAGAGCAGTAAAGGAAGAAGAGAGAGAGAAGGGGAATGAGAAAAGCAGAGTGAGGAGAAGTGAACAAAAGGCAGCATGAAAGTGAAGGAGTGAGAAATACAGTTATTTTAAACTTACCTGACCAACAAAATAACTTAATTAGAAATAAATGGGTTTTTTTAATTGCAAGAAAAAAGGATTCAATTTCCTAAATTTTCTTTCTCGATCTGAAAAAAAAGAAAAAAGTAGTAATATTTAACAATAAATTTTAGAATACAGTCCACATATTTTCATATTTAACAAAGTAATTTTTTGCCCATTTTTTGCTGTTTTCAGAATATATTGAATTTCACTGAAAATAGTGTTATCAATTGCATTCCTCACTTAACAGCGGGCAAAAAAATAAACAATCTGAAAGATTGTTTAAAAAAGCCCTGAATCTATCCTCAGTAAAACATACCTTGATAGAAATGTAACATATATATTAAAAATATCTTCTAAGAACAATAACTATTTTCAATAAATAACGTCTGTAAATCTTGTTGCTTAAGCACATACACCAAAATAATATATTTTTAAACACTTTTTAGGTGAAATATCCAATGGTAATCTTATAAAATCGAAATAATGGTTTATTCAGATGCTGCAATTTGTATCTAAAATTTTGGTTTTAGAAAAATTAAGTAGGAATTTGGTAATTCTGCAGGCAAACGGTGCTTGAAAATCAATTGAGAATCATTACACAGTGTCCAGCCTTTTTCACATTTTAGATAAACTGTGTAATGACCAGAAGTTATAGAAGGTCCATCATGGAAAATTATTGCAACAAAAGTCTTTCCTGATATTGATAATTGATTTCCTGTAAACTTCTTTATTAAAGTGTCCAATTTTGTTCCATCAGCTCTACAACGTTGCATCATTAAAATTATATACTGTCCATATTTCTTTAAAAATAACGTTGATAACATTTCTGATTTACATTGAGAACATTCCATGTTGTGATTTGCATCTTTAATTTACTAAAAGTCACTGCTTTATTCTCCGGTAATGTTAAAAGTATGAACCTTTCAGAATCAACATTAGTACTGCATGTGTTCATACAGTTTTCACAACAATGTTCCCATTTATAAGAGAGACCAAACATATTTTCTATTTCTACCCCTTCATCTTCCAGTACCATAAGCATATACATTAAGAATTCCTGTGCATCTTGCTGGACATTTTCAGTAAACTGTGTACATCCAGAGCATACATCTAAAAGATTTCTAACATCAGAAGCACTTTCTATTTTAGTTTTATCATTACTCAGCTTCTCATAAAGGAAACTCAGCAGAGAACAAAATCTTTTTTCATGATTTAGTATTATCTGATCTTGCAAACTTTCAAGATAAAATACAACATTCAGCACTACATTAGCGTAGCAGTTGACACCAGAGCTATTTTCAAAATGACAACCAACAACCTCTTCAAAATTGTCCTTTTTCTTTTTGCTTGCAATCACATCACTCTCCTTTTGTTTTCTCTTCTGTACATCCTCATTACAGATATTCTCAATTCTGCTTTTCCGACAAACAACACGTTTTTCAAACACAGGATACTGACCTAAATGAGGAGCACAGCTTCTTCTTAATCTATTATACTCCTTTACACAATTTGCATCAGCACTAACTTTTGAGTCATCAAAGTCTATCATGAATAAACCAGATAATTTTTTCACTCGTGACAAAGCAACATATGCCATACCTTCTTTAAACACACTAGATCCAATGTTTACAAAAGCACTATCTACAGTTAATCCCTGAGATTTGTGAATAGTTACAGCATATGCTAGAGAAAATGGAAACTGCTTCCTACGTACATATAAGTCTTTCACAAGCAAAAAACGAACTGAACAACGACTAATGTCTTTAACCTCTTCAATCTGATCAAATTTTATTTTTAAAAATTCAATTCCATCTTTTTTCTGGTAGTTAACAAAACCCACAACTTTACCCATAGCTCCATTCACTAAAACTTTTTCTACATTCAAATTACTCGACAGTTCATACATACATAAAGATTCTTTTCTAAACCAGCTGTTTTCGATATGTTTTTCTCTAGAGAATCCAATTTAGTTTTCACTTTGCCTGTCAATGTAATACTTATTCCTTCATGCTGTATTTTATCCACGGCTTCCATTTTCATAATCTCTTCATTTTCCAATGTCAAAAGTTCTTCTTTGAATATAGAGCATTCATGTAGTGTTGGCATTAAGCAGATTACAGTATTTTTTTCTGCAATTTTCTTGTATATTTTCTCTGGAACTATTTGTTCTGTTGGAAACAAATTACATAGCAATCGACTCTGTAAAGCTTTTCTGCCATTTTCTGTGAGTAGTCCAATTCTGATATCTTTGAGAATACTTGCATAATCATCATCATTTGCTTGCCGCATATTGGTAATGAGTTCTTTGTACTTAAAGTATGACCAAATATTCACATTACCTATACTTCCTAACGACTTTTTCGTGTCTTCATGTGTAAGAGTATTAAATACTGGTTGTCCTTTAACTGGAGTGAGCTGCAGTAGATCCCCAAAAACTATAACATGTTTTCCTCCAAATAACACGTCATAGTCTGTCTTTAGAATTTGCTGCATTCTTAAATGCACAAAGGCAAGCATTAAGTTTGATACCATGCTTACCTCATCAATTATGAGAACTTTCATTTTCTTCAACACTCTTGAAACTTCAAAACATGCTTCTCCTGTTAGCTTGTGGTATTCTATTTTGTTCTCATGCTCTACTGGTAACATTAGCAAACAATGTAAGGTCATTCCTTTTATGTTATATGTTGCGAACCAAGTTGGAGCAGTAACAACACAAGACAAAGTTGAATCACTTTTTTTTTGTAGATAGCTTCTAATTACTTTAATTAAGAAACTTTTTCCAGTTCCAGCTTGTCCACTCACATACATTCTGATTGGTTCAAATGATGTGCATGAGCACTCTTTATTTTCATGTAGTAATCCATGATCAATTTGTTTTGTGACTTCTTCATAAATTTGTTGTTGTTCATCATTCAGTTGTTGTTCCAAACTTGGTAAGTCTATTAAATCTTCCTGAGCTTGATTCATAGCTGTTTCCACGTCAGTCATGGCTATTGCAGCTTCATTTTCTACGATTGGTTGTCCTAGGGGATCTTGACTGAGCGTACCAGAACTTTGACTGTCTTGAGAACTGTCTCTAGCTACTTCAGCTGCAATTGTAGCTTCTTGTTCAATTTTTTCATTTAACATGTGTACATAATTTGAGAAAGTACTCCATTCTATGTTATCTTTGCATGCATTAAAGGAATCTTCATAGCTCTGAAAATCTCCAAGTAATTCATCCTCTGAACGCCATGGTTTAAACAGCTGTAAAAGTGCTAAGTAGTAAAATTCCTTTTTGTCAGTAGTGTCGCAACTCAGCTTCCTGTGATTAATCAAACTTCCTTTTGTTTGTTTCACCAAACATCCTTCCTCACCAATGACTTTACATTTTCCATTGTTGATGTCTTCTGTGGCATTCCGTTTATAAATGTAGTTCTGCAGCACTTCATAGAGACACATGTTCACAAGATGATGACTTCTGTTTGGGTAATATGTGTCCAACATATTTGTTTTCAAAATGTCTGTACTTTCTGGTTCGTTCTCTGCTAAACATTCAATTTCTTGAATAGATTTCAGTACCCGATTTCGCATTCCTGCAAGGCCTAAACTTACCCAAATTATTCTTCTGGATTTGGAGTACAGACTTGCAGATGATAACCTATCTGAGCATTCGTATGACCCAATTTCTCGATGCGATAAAATCTTTAAACTGAAACTGTATAGCTTTTTACTGACAGTCTTCCCATGAGAAATCTCTTCCCACATTTCTTTCAATTCCGTTTTCTCAGATTTAGTGATGTAAGATGTGACAACCGAGCACCAGCAATAGAATTGTCAGCTACATACTTAATATCCATGTTAGCATTCCACATGGATAAAATGACTGGGTTGTAGTCATTTATATATTTTGACTCTTCTTTTCTTCTTAGGTTGTAGGTATTTTTTTGGAGATTTTCTTGTAATGGTATGTCGCACAGCTTTCATAAAAATGTTTACTCTTCCTTTTGAAAGAACAGGTCGTGGAAATCCAAATCGACATTTTGTGTAGAATTTATCTTTACTCTTGTACTTTCGTCGACAGTATTTTCCACACCGATGACTTTGGAAATGTAAAACTTGCTCTTTTAAGTTTTTTTCTTCTGTGCTTTTAGGTATAGCACATGTTGCATATTCTTCAATGAAAACTAAAACTGCATCATCAGAATCTGTTCCAAATTTTGGGGCATCCTTGATCCACAACAGCATATGAATATGAGGAGCACCTCTTGCTTGGTACTCTTTTCTCCAAAAAGAGGTGGATTTTTTTATTGCAGATGAAGGACATTATAGCCTCAAATCTATGATTGAAATATCTGCAAACATTAACCGGATCCAATGAGCACAATTCTCATGCTGTCTTGTATTGGATGTTTTCAATATTTTAATTTGCCTCTCGAAGAAAATCCAGTAAATCATCCCAAGCATACTCAGCACAGCTTAGGGTAAGGAACCATGTAGGAGTTCCTAAATTCCGTAACATACATTTCAATTCTCCATGGCGTCGGTACCAATATTCATTAGTTCCACGCTGACAGGCCATCAGATTAATCACTTTGTTCATAAAATCCTTTGCAGACACATTATGTAGATGTACTCCAGTTTTTAAAATGTGATTTACTGCATAAGATAGTGCAGACAAGTCACTTTCAAATAAAAGATGGAACAAATAAGGAATACTTTGACGAAATCTTGGATCTTCTGCATATAATCTTGTACTCCGATACTCAGAAGCAGGAATCTGTACTGGACATTCATCATATTGTCCACCTTTTCCTGTAAGAAACACCTGGGGAAAACAACGAGCTTCCAAGCTCTCCTCCGATACACTCACGGGAGTTCCTTTTGCTTTTTTCATCTGAAACAGATCAATAGTGTTTCCCATAACTTCTTTAGAATGAAGAAGATGTATGCTGAAATTTTCATACATTTCTTCTTCCTTTGACTTATCCACTTTTTCAATTTGCCCAGTTGGTATTCCTGTGTCTGCTAGTAAAACTTCTTCATCTTCATCCATATAAATTGATTCATAGTACTTATTATTTCTTTTCAAATATAAATTTGCTCTTTGTACTTTTCGTACATCTACTAGCTCCTGCCAAATTTTCTTATTCTTTGTAGGTACACCATTAACCAGAATAACTAATGGTTCAGTTTCCAAACTATCTGCATCAATTGTTTCAATATTTTTTTTCAAATCTAATGGCAAATAGACAACTCTTCCTTTTAAACCTCTTTGTAAATCTGAAGGAGGTAATTTACCTGTTTTGGGCTCCATACGAACTATAGTCTGAAACGGATGGACACATTGACTCATACGTATTTAAATCACTAAGTTCTGCAGGAATATCAACCAATTCTAAATTATTATGTACAGCTCTAGCTGGCATTTTATTTTCTTCTAACTTGTTATAACAGTATTTACAAATACGCTGATCTTCACCCAAATCAAAACAATTTTCCAGAAACAAATATGTAGCAAAATCCTTCCACTCATAATTATTTTCTTTTTCACATTTTTATAGAGATCGACATTCCTTGTTTGAGTTTTATAATGGCTTCTCCGGCAACAAATACACGTAATATTAGGTCTTTCATTAGAGATGATAGTAAATTTTGTCATTTGATCTTCAAAATTTTTACTAACAGTGGGTTCTAAATTCTCTTCCACATTTTCTTCAATAACTGTGTCATTTCCTGCACTTTCTTGTTCTGGACCAAAGTAACACAACTGAATATCATCAGTAACCTTCTCTACATCTGATACAGATCCACGCAACAGAGCACTGTTCAACTCATTTAACTTTAGTGCTGGACTTATAGCAAAATACAATCTTCTCACAAACTTTCTCATTTCAGTATGATGTACTGCCAGCATCCTAAAATGGTGAAAAACACTTTGACAAACTTTCCTAGAAAGACAAGCCAGAGAATGTCCTTGCAAACTAGTATTCTTTCTCACTCTGCATGGATCTAGTCGTTGAAGCACCTTAATCTTCTGTTTAACACTTTTTTTACGATATTCTCTTAGAAAGTCACGTAATTTATCATTAGATTCTTGTCGTACAGTACAAATACTACTACAATTCCAAGTGTACACTGGGGCTTTAGGACGTTTCCCCATAACCTCATCAGCTAACACTTCTTCCTCATTTCTTGGAACCATTTTCTCCTTTTCCATTACTCAACCATCTTTAACTTCATAAGTTCGACAACTGGTGTCAACTGCATACAGCAAACTATTACTTTGAAGATTACTCTCTTCATTAAAAAATGGTTCAATACTTGAACTATGCTTCCATTCTCCTAAGAACACATTACAAAAGTAATTTTTTTTCACTACTCTTTTCCTTTTGCTTTTTGACTTCATTACATTGACTATTTTATCTAATGTACGGATCCTGTTCAAAATTAAAATAAAAAGTTTTCTTATTAATTCCAAAGCCTTTGCAACAATCGATTCAATATGTTTCTTTTTCTTTTAAACTATTGCTTTCTTCCTATTTTTTTTCACATCCTTTAGCAAATTGAACACCACTCTTCTCTGAAACATTTTTTTACGAATGTTTTGAAATTCTGTTTTTCTTTTTAAGTCATTCTTTCTTGCTTCTGATTTTCCATTAGCATTTAGTATTTCCTTTCTATTGTCTTGTTGTTTTCTTCTTGAAACACTATTTGCAGAGGATATACGTCTGCATTTTTCTATGTTTGAGGATATTTTAAAAAAAATCCTTAGTCTGCTTACCAGAAGACTTTTTCTTTTTTCCAACATGAGGATCTTCAACTAATTTTTGTGGTCCAGTTGTCTTCAAATATAGATGATTTTGCTGTTCTTTTCTCTTTCTTGATTTTATAGGCATGTTTAATTTATTTCAGTGTTGTTCAGCAATACCTAAAGGAAAGTAAAAAAAAATACCTTAATGTAATTTAAATATATTACTATATTTTTTTTTAGCTTTTCAAATCCTATCATATGAGCTGCCGCTTTCCTACGACTGCAAGTCTTACAGAACCAGAGCAACACAAATTAAATCTCTGACAACAATTCCTGTGTGCACACAGACTCATGGTGTGATTCTAGGCAGAAAACGATATTTGATTGGCAATTTCAAAGCACATTTACTACTGTGGTAGAGCAAGTGATAATTACTGTAACAGCCTGACACATTTTCCTTATAGTTTAGAGAGGCAGAAAAGAGTACATGTCCTAACAGCTACTTCAGTGTCACGGTTACACAGAAGCTCAATCAAGCCAAATGATCTTAACTTGTTCCACGTTAAATGTTCTTAACCTGTGCCATGTATAATCATGTCTAATTGTATTCTTAATTGCAAAGAATAATCATGCCTATTTGTATTCTTTAATTTATTTATCAGAAAAGCCAATCGTAAAGTTAATCATTGCACGTTGAATGTATGTATCATAACTTTGGCATAAACACGAGTTCCTTGTCACATGTACCGCTCAAAAAAAAACATAGGCATAAACACGAGTTCCTTGTCACGTGCATAGGAAGACAGATGTCATCATAAAACTGTACACAAGACAAGCTGGAAACAGGCTCACGTGGCTCACGCGAACTATCAGGTCTGCTTTCTGCATTTACACGTGCCTGAACTGGAATCTTCCTCACACGGATCTCAAAGGTATTTAAATTGCTCTCGCAAGCACCCTAATGCTTAGTCTCATCGTTAGACTTCCTACCTGCACTTCTGCTGATCGCGTCTTCCCCCCGGACAACTTCTTGAATATTTTCGAAGCGAGACTTGGCTTCTGTTTTTCTTCTACGTTCCAGTCCATGAGGTTGCGCTCTCGTTCTATGGAAGAACACGCTTCACATCTTGATCTCTGCAAGAACAGAAGAGTTTCAGATAAGTGAAAATAAATACAACAGTCAAAGCAACGACGCACTGGTGAGTCATATTTTTAAAGAAACATTCATGTTTGTTCAATGCAAAGGACTTTGAAAACAGTAAAAGACTTGATAATTTAGTTGGAACTTTAAAGACTTAGCAATAAAAGGATTACAGAATTACTTTGGTAAACAAGTCAAGTGGTAAGAAGCAATTACCACAAAACAAAGGTAATCATGGGAACATTTGGACTTCAAACTACCAACCTATTTCCAAGGACATTGTGTTCAAGAGTTAATGTATTATATTTCTTTACAGAGCAAGAAGAACTTGTACAGAAAAGAGAGTATTACTATAGCTGCTGTTTTAATAATGCACTAGGTAAACCTGCTGTTAGAAGAGTTGTGATTAGGTTTGCATGTTGGCACATAATAATTGTCTAACTATTACCATTTGTTATATTGTAGATTTGCATGACTATATGTTGCCAGACTGAAGAAAGTCATAAGAAGTTAGGCCAGTCAGAAAAGGCGCCATAAGAAGTGCAAGGCAGCGACGTGCACTCAAGTTTTCTCTTGTCTCTTTGTCATTCCACTTCCCCTTTCCCTTTGGGAACCTTTTCACACAGCTGAATTAATTGAGTTCGGTTGTTGGACCGGTTCTTGAGGGGAATAGGGCTCGTTCATCTCTCAAGAGAAGGTTCAGGAGTTCAGGTGAGTGATAGTCGTGACATTGAGACCATGAGCATGTGGAACCTGGGTGAGTGATTAGACTAGAGCAAAGGAAATAAGCCTTGGTGATGTTGAATGTGTTAGTCGTTACACACTGCTATCTGAACTACCACACAGTGCTGAATAGTAAGCATGGGAGTGCAGGAGAAGCAGCTGGCTGTGTGCTAAGAGTGTGTTTCTGGAGACTGTGTATTGTCAGGTGCAAGAGAGATCTGCATGGACGCTTGCACAACTGCATGAAGACTGCATAGATGTATGTAAGATCACCTGTGCTAAGGGTTAATTTGAGTTTTGAACATGTAGGAACTACCTCACCCATTGCAGGAGTGGAAGGAAAATCTACCCTGTTGTTTTCAAATGTGTTAGCATTTGCCTCGCATCTGTGAGATAGTGATTTCTGCTGAATGCTAACCATCACAGTTCAAGAAAACAAGCTGCCCCTTTCCTACGACTGCAAGTCTTATAGAACCAGAGCAACACAAATTAAATCTCTGACAACAATTCCTGCGTGCACACAGACTCATAGTGTGATTCTAGGCAGAAAACGATATTTTATTGGCAATTTCAAAGCACATTTACTACTGTGGTGGAGCAAGTGATAATTACTGTAACAGCCTGACACATTTTCCTTATAGTTTAGAGAGGCAGAAAAGAGCACATGTCCTAACAGCTACTTGAGACCATGAGCATGTGGAACCTGGGTGAGTGATTAGACTAGAGCAAAGGAAATGAGCCTTGGTGATGTTGAATGTGTTAGCGTTACACACTGCTATCTGAAATACCACACAGTGCTGAATAGTTAGCATGGGAGTGCAGGAGAAGCAGCTGGCTGTGTGCTAAGAGTGTATTTCTGGAGACTGTGTATTGTCAGGTGCAAGACATATCTGCATGGACGCT
Source organism: Triturus cristatus (assembly GCF_964204655.1). Lineage (NCBI taxonomy): Eukaryota > Metazoa > Chordata > Amphibia > Caudata > Salamandridae > Triturus > Triturus cristatus. The sequence goes on along the minus strand of NC_140588.1, from coordinate 848,889,055 downwards.
TGCACAACTGCATGAAGACTGCATAGATGTATGTAAGATCACCTATGCTAAGGGTTAATTGGAGTTTTGATCATGTAGGAACTACCTCACCCATTGCAGAAGTGGAAGGAAAATCTACCCTGTTGTTTTCAAATGTGTTAGCATTTGCTTCGCATCTGTGAGATAGTAATTTCTGCTGAATGCTAACCATCACAGTTCAAGAAAACAAGCTCCCCTTTCCTACGAGTGCAAATCATACAGAACAAGAGCAACACAAATTAAATCTCTGACAACAATTCCTGTGTGCACACAGACTCATGGTGTGATTCTAGGCACAAAACAGTATTCCTGGGTGATACCAGTACACCTTAACTTATGGTGAAGACATACTCCATAATATCTTACAAGTTCAAGGCAGTTAAATATCTTCCAAAACATAAAATATAAAACACAACTTTAAAAGAAGAAACACATTTCTATTATTTATATCAAAATACACCACATACATCCCCTCTCAAATTCATAACTCACCTTTAAAAGTAGTTAGTTGAGAAAGAAATGTGCCACTCACACAGCAGATTATCAGAGCCAGAATCTCTGACCTGTACTCCTCTCACCAAAACCATTAAATGGCAACAATTCCCTCTCTTTTTTCACACATATACATGTTAACTTTAAATCACATTGCTTCCCACATTTTTTTAAATGGAAACACACATTTCTATTGGTTGCAAATTTCAACCCTTTTCAAATGATTCCTACTCCCAACATGACTTCTGCCTGCTACCATAGCAACAGATCATGGAACACTGGTGTGAGCAGAGAGGTCAGAAGTTCAGCACACAATGTTTCTAATCCAAAGAGCAAGAGTGATTGACTTTTCAAACCTAACAGCATATCCAAAGTAATCTTCTGTGGGAAAACATTTTTCTGAACCAATAAAAAACATGCTTTTAAAAATTTATACATACAGCCTAGTTTTTAGTGTTGAATGGTCTGAAACAGCCAATGAGCTCTTTTTATTAAAAAAAAAGTATGTAAGCCTCCATTTTACAACTATCTTTATTTTCATATTGCCATTCTACTGAAAGACACCTTCTGAGTGCATCCAGATCTCCTTGAAAGATGTTCACAATGTGGATTGTAGGTCATAGCCATGTCTACTGGAGTGAAAAGTATGCAGAAAAAAGAGGTATTGTGAAAGACCTTGCTTTGCAAAATGTAGACATTAAATGGATTGATCAAAGAGGGTTAAAGTGGCACCAATTAATGCCTTTGGTGAAATCCTTTCTACATCTCCCACAGCCTGACCTTATAATTGTGCACTGTGGTGGAAATGACCTAGGCACTTTTACTGGGGTAGGTCTGGAAATGCTTGTTAAGGACACCTGTGTGCAATTGATGTCACTTTTTCCACAAACTACCTTTGTATATTCTAATATATGCCAAAGGCAAAAGTGGAACTGGTCCAACCAATATTGTCCGCAGTTTGAGAAAGCAAAAAAGCACGTCAGTAAGTCTGTTTCTGCTTTCCTCAGAGACTATGGTATGGGTTCTATATACCACAACAACTTGCGTTACAACATGCAAGGCATTTATAGAGGAGACGGTGTTCATTTCACAGATGAAGGGAACAGAGTCTTCCTCTTGAACTTTAGACTCTGCATCGTTACTTACATGTAGGTACAAAAAAACACTCAATGAACACAACGGCTCTTTTTAGAGCCAACCAACATCTAAACACTTAAACTTGATTTTTGATTCTATGTTTTCTATGAATTTTTTGCTGCCGTGCGCGCACCGTGCGCGCACGTTGCAATATTTATAATTTTTTTTTTTTTTTTGGGGACCTTAGGAGTCTTTCATGGTCCCCCTGAGAAGACCTAGTGGGTCAGAGACTCTCTACCCTGCCTCCGTTTCACGTTCTCCACTTGTGTTTTTAGCTCTCTTCTGCCTCTAAAACTCAAAATGGCAGCTGGGGGGTGCGCGCACCCCGCAATTTTTTGAAAAAAAAATGGTTTTTTCACCCTTCGGGGTCCTTCAGGGACCCCCTGACAAAGGCTAGGGGGTCAGGAACTCTCTACCCTGCCCCCTTTTCACGTTCTCCATCTTTGTTTTTCACTGCCACACAAAATGGCGTCCGACACTTCCTGATTTCGACCGATTCGAATGTTGACTGACATCTAACCACCAATCAGAATTACGCGGTGCGCATATAGATATTTATGTACTTTTAACTACAATTTTCTCAGAAACTACTGAACAGATTGACACCATATATGCAAAAGGCGCATCCCTGACCTGAGGACTACCTCTTTGCCAAATTTCAAGTAATTCTGTTCAGCCGGTCGAGCTGTACCTTCGACTAAAGGTCCTATGGGAAAATGCATGGGGAAAAAGCGTTTTGGGACCCCCCTTTTTTCTTAGCCCCCGCTTGACAAATCACCCCGAGACTTTCAGGGTAGGAGCTGAGCGGAGCACCCCAGTAGATAGTTATAGTTAGGACCGAGTTCCATAGGAAATCTGAAAATTCTATTTTGAATAACTTTGGCGCCGGTTGACGAATCCTCGCAAAATTTTCAAAACTAATGGGGCGCTCCGCTCAGCTCCTACCCTGAGAGTCTCGGGGATATTCGTCAAGCGGGGGCGGAGAAAAAAGGGGGGTCCCAATATGCGTTTTCCCTATGCATTTTCCCAGAGGACCTTTAGTCGAAGGTACAGCCCGAACAGCTGAACAGAATTACTTGAAATTTGGCAAAGAGGTAGTCCTCAGGTCAGGCATGTGCCTTTTGCTTAAATGGTGTCAATCATTCAGTAGTTCCTGAGAAAATCAAAAGTAAAATCACATATATATCTGGGTGGAGCCTAACCACACATCTCATCGTGAGCTGTCAGCACTTCATCCAAGAAGTGTTGGCAGCCATCTTGGGACCAATATACATGAGAGCACCTCATTAAAAAGCATTGCAGTTAATAGAAGGTGTTAAGACTTTAGTTACATTACAAATCATTTGTTGATGGTACCATACTCATTTTAGGAATTGTGGTGTGTTCTAAGGTGATTTTACCATGTGAAAAAGCCTTCTGCTCTGATATCATGAATCATGTTTGAGAGAAAACTATTTTCTCATGCTTTTCCCACAGAGGTTTGGAAGGTGATCTATAAGCTAACTGAGAGAATATCTTATGACAAACGTATGGTACACCTGAAGCCATCTTGGTTGGAATAAAGTGGTAATTCTTAAAACATTTAATTTAAAAAGGAACAAAATGAGGGGGTTCATTTTGCCATAGAAAGTATGATTAGTGCTGCAGAAAGAAAAATTAGGGCACATTTTGACTTCTCAAATCCTCTTCTATGTCATAAAAAAATTCTGACATGCAGACTGAAACATGCACTTTGAATACCAGCAGCAGACTTCCCTGGTGAGCAGTAGCTTTACTACAGTGATCTAATGAGCAACTACAGTGCTAACATTCAGAATTTATGGCAAATGTGTGACACATCTGAATGCCTTCTTGATGGAACCAAGTGAAAAACTGAAAGTATTTCCTACTGAGGAGACTGCAGTACATGAGGAAATTTGGAAACTTCATAACAAATAAATCTCCCAAGATGGCCACCAGACACAAACGAGCCTAAATGCAGCACAAATATCACCCAGATGTAGCCCACATGTAGCCCAATGACAGAAGTGTGCAAAACACTTATTTTTTGTGTATTTGCAGTTTTATATTGTGCAGACTTGTCAGGTATTGGAATGCTTTACATGAGCATCGGTTACATCACACAAGATCAAATTCATTTTGGTTGTAGACATGGGGAGATTAAGTGATTAGACCACAATCACAGAATGTTGAGCTGAAGCAGAAACTCCAACCTGGTTCCCCAGTTGCAAAGTCTGCAGCTCTGGAAGTAACACCACATCCTCTCGCCAAGGTGCAACATTTAATCAAGTGGTCAACTGGATAAAAAAACATAAAGATTACAAATAATTTAAAAGTTCTTTGTCGCTATTTGAAAACACAGAAAATATGTCCTCATTTTAGTTTTTTAGAGCACTAACCATAATTTTGATGCAAATAAGACCCTCTCATATATGTAATTTCTAAAGGAAATACTCTAGGTATTACAGTTTTGATTACATCAAGATGACGTCAGGCGTTCCACACTTTTGTAATAAATATAGAATGTTAGCAATCTAGTTGTTCATTGGGATACTGTTGAGAGGCAGAGGCCAGGGGCACGGACTCTGAAAATTGAAGGCAGGTAGGAGAGTGCAGAGGCAACAATTTGACCACACTGGGCAGGCAGGAAGGGCAGTGAGAGCACAACAGACTATGGAGGGCAGTGGAAAGGGGGGGCAGGGGCAACAAACCAACAATACAGGACTGGCAAGAGAGGCTGTGGCAATATAATAGACCATTGTGGGCAGAAGGAAGAGGCAGTGGTAGTACAACCATACATGCCAACAGACCCGTTTCAGCCAGGAAACGTCCAATGTTTTTAAGCTCAAATGGGCTTTATTTGATCTGTCTCCTGTCTACAATCTCCTCTTTTTCAATGTAACTCAAAGGGGAAAGTCAATACCCCATTTGTTTTTCAAAATCTCCCTCTTACCAAGTTCAAAATGTTCGCAAGTATGGTACATTGAATCATGGTAGGCAGTAGGAATTGGGATAGGGACATGGACTCGGATAACAGAGGACAGGAGGGACATGGAGAGGTGCACCAAACTGACCCTACAGGGCAGGCATCAGGGTTTACAGCAGCACAATACACCACACAGCGTGTGCGGGACGGGAGTGCAGCACAACAATCCATAGAAAGCAATAGGGAGGGGACAGGACCATGCACATGGACAACAGAGAACAGATGGGAAAGAGGCAATGGTAGCTAGCTGACCATAATGGACAGACAGGAGAGAAAGCTGCAGCATAACAGACCATAAAGGGCAGGAGGGACGGATCAGGGGCATTACAATGGAACAGACAAGCCAGGAGGGAGGGAATAGGGGGTCTGCACATGAAACAGAGGGCTGGGGGCAAGGTGGCAGTGCAGGAGCAGCAAGATGACCATGGAGGTCAGGCAGGATGGGCACTAGAAATAAGACACTCCATGGAGAGCAACAATGAGACTATGGTGGCATACACACAGACCATGGAGGGAAGGTGGGAGGGGGTCAGGGGCAGCTAGCTGACCACACAGGGAAGGTGGGAGGGGCCATGGCAGCACAGAAGACCATGCATGGCAAGCAGGAGGTTTAGTGGCAGCACAATGGCTATGATGGGCAGGAAGGAGGGTGCAGGGGCATGCACAAAGGACCATGCAGGATAGAAGAGAGGGTCAGGGCTTGGGCACAGACAAGAGAGTTCAGGGGAAGGGGCCTCACAACAGACCGTGCGGGGCAGGCAGGAGGAGCAGTTGCAGCACAACAGATCAGGGAGGGCAGAAGGGTGTGGCAGTAAAATGGACCATGGAGGACAGGAGGAAGGGGATAGGGGCATGGCATGTGGACAGGCAGGGTGGAGGTGGCATGGACAGGTTACAGTCATCTGACAATGCTAAGCAGGTGGGAGTGGAGTGGCAGCTCAACAGAACACTCAGAGTAGATAGGAGTGGCAGGTCCATGGAACATAGTGGGAAAAAAGGATGGAGCAGGGGCATGCACAAAGACATCGGAGGGCAGGGGGAAGGAGAATAGGGACAGCAAGCTAAGCACAGAGGCTAAGCAGGAGGTCGATGATGGGCCATAGAATTGGGCAATGGAGGGCAAGAGGAGTGGACTGGTACATCATGCTAAATGGAGGGCAGTGGCAGCACATCAGACCATGCATGGCGGGAGGGAGGAGGCTAGTCCATGGATTCAGACAATGGAGGATAGGGAGGAGGTTGATGGGGCAGCAAGCTAACTGTTCAGAGAAGGTGGGTATTAGGAACTTTATTGTTTTTAAATGTGTGTATGTGCGAACTACTTAAAATATGAACAAGTATGCAGCATAATCTCACTTTTATTCAGGAAGAAGAGGACGTTTGTGACTGTGACTCCGGGCTCACTTGGCAGAAACACCCCCTGAACCTACACCCCATCGCAAAATGTAACCCCCGTGAAAAGGGTAGGTGGACGCAGTGTTATATAGAACAGAGGTCTGAGAGCATGATTGAAAATGAAAACTAGATGTAGCATATGGTATAAACTATGCACCAAAAAGTGTGATATAAGATGAACCGGGGCGTGAAATATAATATGCAATACATTGTGCGCAATGACAAATTCATTGGAGAGCGCGACATAGCACAGGCACTAGCGCATGCTATTCGATATGCACCTTGGAGTGTAATATGCACAGGGCAGTGTTGTGTAACATAACTAGTCTCTAAAGTTGTAATATAAAATATGTGCTGGGGAGTGTAACGATGCATATGCACTCTGACAAAGATATGGATCCCAGATTGCAATATGTATGGCATAGCGCTGTGCGTTATAACATACACATCGAGGAAGGCACGTTAGATGGGGCAATATAACCCGTGCGAAGGCAAGTGTGGCATGACATATTCACTGGGTGGTGTTACAGTGCACATGGGCTAGAGAGTGTCATAGCATACGCACTAGCTGGTGGAATACAACACAGAGGTGTGAGGCAATCAGCGGGCACTGGTGGGTGTAACACAGCATTGGGCTCAGCCAGGAGCACGCTGTGACTCTCAAGTGAGATTCGTCTCCTTTCCAGAGAGTAAAATAAAAAGTATTACACAACCGGTGGTGGATGTGTTTTTTATTAACCGTGAGGGGGGTTTCTTGCATAGTTTGGTTGAATTTTTGTTGAATCCCCTTTGAATGGTTTGGTGTGCGTGTATATTAAATGTGCCCATCAATAGCTACCCATGTTTGTATAAATAAGCGTCAAGGGTGTCTACTTGGAGAGTACCCACCGGCAGGGGCGCCGGGATTAGGCACGGTTGGGCGTCAGACACGTCAGAGCTTCACTAGCGGTGTAAATACATTCCATGTGGATTCATTCTATGCATAGTCGCCTTTTAATGAATATCACGCAAATCGTCATGGTGATAGGTACATACGGTTTGTCCAGCATGTCCTAGGTGTTTCTATAAATATATATATTTTAAAATAATAAAAAACAAAGTCCGGCCCCGGGGGATGGGGTCCCCGGAGCCATAAGTGGCCTGAGGAGGGGGCAACGCAGCCCCCTCCTAAAGAATTTAAATTAAAAAAAGGCCATGACCCGGGGGTTGGGGTCCCCGGGGCCGATTAAGGCCTTGGGAGGGCCACATTTATTTTTTTCAACAAAAACATTTAGGGTGCAGGCCCTGGGGGATGGGGTCCCCAGGGCCAGTAAATTAGAAAAAGAAGGGGGGCCACACAGCCCTGCTTCTTAAAAAAAAAAAAAGACTGGAATCGCGCTGGAGGCAACGCCCCCTCCTTGCAGCACTCTGCAAACGTGCCCCCTGGACAGTTGTAAGTTGGGGAAATAATTCCCCTTCAATCCTGAGGGCCCCTGGGGGCTAACTAGCCCACCAGGTGCTTCCAGTAAGCGTCACTGAGCTGCGTTGCAGAGAGGTGGTCCAGGCCGTGCCACTTTTTACACCTCTCTGCAATGCAGCTCTGTGGCGCATACTGGAGGTACCTAGTGGGCTAGTTGGACCCTAGGGACCCACAGGATTCAAATGAACTTAATCTCCCAACTAAAAACGGCCACAGGGCATGTTTACACAGTGGTGAAGGGAGGGGACGGGGCCTGAGTTAACGTGTGCAAACAAGCCCTGTGGCGCGTTTTAAGTTGGGGAAATAATTCCCCTTCAATCCTGAGCGACCCTGGGGGCCAACTAGCCCACCAGGTGCTTCCAGTAAGCACCACTCCACTGCGTTGCAGAGAGGTGGTCTAGGCCGTGCCCCTTTTTACATCTCTCTGCAACGCAGCTCTGTGGCACCTACTGGAGGTACCTAGTGGTCTAGTTGGACCCTAGGGACCCTCAGGATTCAAGGGGACTTAATCTCCCAACTTAAAACGGCCACAGGGCATGTTTACACAGTGGGGAAGTGAGGGGACAGGGCCTGAGGTGACGTGTGCAAACACGCCCTGTGGCGTGTTTTAAGAGGTAGTTTTAATGCCCTGCCCTATTATATACTAGGGGCTTACAGAGGAGGTCATGCTGATCACAGGGGGACCCCAACGCATAGTGTTCCCTAGTGTATGTAGGTGTTTTCACTGTATTCGGAGTGTCTTTTAACATAGCACTGGCTCCAGGACTGGTTAGTCAGACTCAGTTACCACTAGTATCCATCTGAAATAGTTGAGGGTACAGGATGATTTTGCAACAAGGCTTTTTTCTGCTCTTCTGTTTGTTCTTTCTGCACGTTATCCTTCTTCCTGCACTTTTCTTCGTCTTTGAGGACTTCTGTTGCTTCTTTCTGCATTTCTTTTTTTTCTTTCTGTGCGTTTTTTCTTCTTTCTTCACATGTCCTATATCTGTAGGCATAGTTATAAATTAGCATTTAAAAAACCTTTGAAATTCACTGAAAAACCCATAGGTTTCAGGCATGTTATAGTTAGAAATTAGCATTTAAAAAACCTTAGGGGGGCGTGGCCAAGATGGCGAGGTGAACGGACGTCTTCCCCGCGAGCTCCTGGGGCATACACACAGACCATGGAGGGAAGGTGGGAGGGGGTCAGGGGCAGCTAGCTGACCACACAGGGAAGGTGGGAGGGGCCATGGCAGCACAGAAGACCATGCATGGCAAGCAGGAGGTTTAGTGGCAGCACAATGGCTATGATGGGCAGGAAGGAGGCTGCAGGGGCATGCACAAAGGACCATGCAGGATAGAAGGGAGGGTCAGGACTTGGGCACAGACAAGAGAGTTCAGGGGAAGGGGCCTCACAACAGACCGTGCGGGGCAGGCAGGAGGAGCAGTTGCAGCACAACAGATCAGGGAGGGCAGAAGGGTGTGGCAGTAAAATGGACCATGGAGGACAGGAGGAAGGGGATAGGGGCATGGCATGTGGACAGGCAGGGTGGAGGTGGCATGGACAGGTTACAGTCATCTGACAATGCTAAGCAGGTGGGAGTGGAGTGGCGGCTCAACAGAACACTCAGAGTAGATAGGAGTGGCAGGTCCATGGAACATAGTGGGAAAAAAGGATGGAGCAGGGGCATGCACAAAGACATCGGAGGGCAGGGGGAAGGAGAATAGGGACAGCAAGCTAAGCACAGAGGCTAAGCAGGAGGTCGATGATGGGCCATAGAATTGGGCAATGGAGGGCAGGAGGAGTGGACTGGTACATCATGCTAAATGGAGGGCAGTGGCAGCACATCAGACCATGCATGGCGGGAGGGAGGAGGCTAGTCCATGGATTCAGACAATGGAGGATAGGGAGGAGGTTGATGGGGCAGCAAGCTAACTGTTCAGAGAAGGTGGGTATTAGGAACTTTATTGTTTTTAAATGTGTGTATGTGCGAACTACTTAAAATATGAACAAGTATGCAGCATAATCTCACTTTTATTCAGGAAGAAGAGGACGTTTGTGACTGTGACTCCGGGCTCACTTGGCAGAAACACCCCCTGAACCTACACCCCATCGCAAAATGTAACGCCCGTGAAAAGGGTAGGTGGACGCAGTGTTATATAGAACAGAGGTCTGAGAGCATGATTGAAAATGAAAACTAGATGTAGTATATGGTATAAACTATGCACCAAAAAGTGTGATATAAGATGAACCGGGGCGTGAAATATAATATGCAATACATTGTGCGCAATGACAAATTCATTGGAGAGCGCGACATAGCACAGGCACTAGCGCATGCTATTCGATATGCACCTTGGAGTGTAATATGCACAGGGCAGTGTTGTGTAACATAACTAGTCTCTAAAGTTGTAATATAAAATATGTGCTGGGGAGTGTAACGTTGCATATGCACTCTGACAAAGATATGGATCCCAGATTGCAATATGTATGGCATAGCGCTGTGCGTTATAACATACACATCGAGGAAGGCACGTTAGATGGGGCAATATAACCCGTGCGAAGGCAAGTGTGGCATGACATATTCACTGGGTGGTGTTACAGTGCACATGGGCTAGAGAGTGTCATAGCATACGCACTAGCTGGTGGAATACAACACAGAGGTGTGAGGCAATCAGCGGGCACTGGTGGGTGTAACACAGCATTGGGCTCAGCCAGGAGCACGCTGTGACTCTCAAGTGAGATTCGTCTCCTTTCCAGAGAGTAAAATAAAAAGTATTACACAACCGGTGGTGGATGTGTTTTTTATTAACCGTGAGGGGGGTTTCTTGCATAGTTTGGTTGAATTTTTGTTGAATCCCCTTTGAATGGTTTGGTGTGCGTGTGTGCCCATCAATAGCTACCCATGTTTGTATAAATAAGCGTCAAGGGTGTCTACTTGGAGAGTACCCACCGGCAGGGGCGCCGGGATTAGGCACGGTTGGGCGTTAGACACGTCAGAGCTTCACTAGCGGTGTAAATACATTCCATGTGGATTCATTCTATGCATAGTCGCCTTTTAATGAATATCACGCAAATCGTCATGGTGATAGGTACATACGGTTTGTCCAGCATGTCCTAGGTGTTTCTATAAATATATATATTTTAAAATAATAAAAAACAAAGTCCGGCCCCGGGGGATGGGGTCCCCGGAGCCATAAGTGGCCTGAGGAGGGGGCAACGCAGCCCCCTCCTAAAGAATTTAAATTAAAAAAAGGCCATGACCCGGGGGTTGGGGTCCCCGGGGCCGATTAAGGCCTTGGGAGGGCCACATTTATTTTTTTCAACAAAAACATTTAGGGTGCAGGCCCTGGGGGATGGGGTCCCCAGGGCCAGTAAATTAGAAAAAGAAGGGGGGCCACACAGCCCTGCTTCTTAAAAAAAAAAAAAGACTGGAATCGCGCTGGAGGCAACGCCCCCTCCTTGCAGCACTCTGCAAACGTGCCCCCTGCCCAGTTGTAAGTTGGGGAAATAATTCCCCTTCAATCCTGAGGGCCCCTGGGGGCTAACTAGCCCACCAGGTGCTTCCAGTAAGCGTCACTGAGCTGCGTTGCAGAGAGGTGGTCCAGGCCGTGCCACTTTTTACACCTCTCTGCAATGCAGCTCTGTGGCGCATACTGGAGGTACCTAGTGGGCTAGTTGGACCCTAGGGACCCACAGGATTCAAATGAACTTAATCTCCCAACTAAAAACGGCCACAGGGCATGTTTACACAGTGGTGAAGGGAGGGGACGGGGCCTGAGTTAACGTGTGCAAACAAGCCCTGTGGCGCGTTTTAAGTTGGGGAAATAATTCCCCTTCAATCCTGAGCGACCCTGGGGGCCAACTAGCCCACCAGGTGCTTCCAGTAAGCACCACTCCACTGCGTTGCAGAGAGGTGGTCTAGGCCGTGCCCCTTTTTACATCTCTCTGCAACGCAGCTCTGTGGCACCTACTGGAGGTACCTAGTGGTCTAGTTGGACCCTAGGGACCCTCAGGATTCAAGGGGACTTAATCTCCCAACTTAAAACGGCCACAGGGCATGTTTACACAGTGGGGAAGTGAGGGGACAGGGCCTGAGGTGACGTGTGCAAACACGCCCTGTGGCGTGTTTTAAGAGGTAGTTTTAATGCCCTGCCCTATTATATACTAGGGGCTTACAGAGGAGGTCATGCTGATCACAGGGGGACCCCAACGCATAGTGTTCCCTAGTGTATGTAGGTGTTTTCACTGTATTCGGAGTGTCTTTTAACATAGCACTGGCTCCAGGACTGGTTAGTCAGACTCAGTTACCACTAGTATCCATCTGAAATAGTTGAGGGTACAGGATGATTTTGCAACAAGGCTTTTTTCTGCTCTTCTGTTTGTTCTTTCTGCACGTTATCCTTCTTCCTGCACTTTTCTTCGTCTTTGAGGACTTCTGTTGCTTCTTTCTGCATTTCTTTTTTTTCTTTCTGTGCGTTTTTTCTTCTTTCTTCACATGTCCTATATCTGTAGGCATAGTTAGAAATTAGCATTTAAAAAACCTTTGAAATTCACTGAAAAAACCATAGGTTTCAGGCATGTTATAGTTAGAAATTAGCATTTAAAAAACCTTAGGGGGGCGTGGCCAAGATGGCGAGGTGAACAGACGTCTTCCCCGCGAGCTCCTGGGCCTCCCAGCCCCTAAACCCAGATCAGTAGCAGAATCTCCCCCTGATCTGCGGGGGTACAGGCGACAGTGCACGGAGAGAAGCTGGCCGGGGTTGTGAGGCACCCCGGAGACCCGAGGAGGTGCTGGTGAAGCACAACGGCCGATGAACGCGGCCCCGAGGCTGAGAGGAGGAGCGGGGGCCGAGCTTGGCGTCAGCGCACTGGGGCGGATCTTCACGCAAGTGCCCGGAGAAGCCGGAGAGGCCTACCGTGGCGCAGCTGCGTGCCCGGAGGTGACCGAGCGCACCAGGGACGTCCTGGAGGGGTGAGCGGACAACGGAGCGCAGCCGGGAGGGTTGCCGAGCCCCGCGGCGCAGGTGACCCGCCGCGCACAGGCGAGCTTGGCGTCAGCACACTGGGGCGGATCTTCACGCAAGTGCCCGGAGAAGCCAGAGAGGCCTACCGTGGCGCAGCTGAGTGCCTAGAGGTGACCGAGCGCACCAGGGACGTCCTGGAGGGGTGAGCGGACAACAGAGGGCAGCCGGGAGGGTTGCCGAGACCCGCGGCGTAGGTGTCCTGCCACGCACAGACGAGACTGCCCTGGACACACGTGGCGCACGACCAGCGCATGGCGCCCTACGGGCAACGGTGAGGAGGGAGCAGCCGAAGGGGGTCACGAACGGAGCGGTCGCGGCGGAGAGCGGCTGGAGGCGGAGTGCCGCCGACCGGCATTGCAGCCGGAGGAGAAGGTTTATACCAGGATCGGAAGGGGCGACCGGCGGGCGAGTCGGCCGCCCGGGCCCGGCCTAGGTTCTCTCGCCACGGGGTTGTGGACCCCGGGAGACGGCGAGAGCTGCGACTGTGGATCCGGCCATATCAGGAGACGGCGAGATAGCTCTGGAGAACCGGAGGAGGTGAGGAGAGGTTACCTGAGGGGGGGGCCAGGCAGTAACTCATGGCCTGCACAGACGTGGCGGAGCTGCGGGGGGCTACCCCTCAGGGGCTACCGGGAGCGGAACAGGGGAAGGAGGCCTCCCTCCCCCCCAGCTGCCTATCCACGGGATCTGGCTGTGGCACGACGCAGGGAAAGGGGCACGGACACGCAGCCCAGTGCACTGGGGAGAGACGGGGTCGGAGCCCTGCACCTGCTGAGAGGCCTGAGCCGGTAGCCGCTGGGACATAGGAAATGGGGAGGACCCCCGTGGGGGGCACCACGCTCCCACCAGCAAGACAAAGGCAGAGCACAGAGCCCTAGGCGGCGGAGAGGACGGAGGCCTAGTTCGCCGTTACCCGGAGGAGTTGGGGTGCCCGGCACTCCCGGTCACTGGAGCCAGACGCAGTAGCCGCAGAGGGGACTGGTGTGGATTGGACCGGGGGTGCCTCACAGTGACGCCGAGGACCTGGGGCTACCGCAGGTGGCGAGTGGGGTAGTCCGGACACGGGGCCTTACCTCCTCATCGGCATGGCGGGCAGCAGAGGTGGAAGGAAGGGGGAGCGCACACTCCCCGAACTCCTCGGCAGAACGCAACAGAGAGCCGAAAGAGGGATGCCGTCGCCTGGTTCCTCCGGGGGCCCGGGGGGGGCTGCTGATGGAGAGCCACCGGTCACTAGGTCCTTTATGGAGTCCCTTTTTAGCTCCCTCAGGGAGGACTTCCAAACCCTGAAAACCGAAGTGGCCGGGGAGGTGTGAGAGATACGCCGGGAGATGGATGGTCTGGGAGAACGAGTGGCCACGGTGGAAGAAGCTGGCCAGAGGCGAGACGAAGAGTTCGAATCACTGCAGCAAGTGGTGTTGCACCTCCGGGACCAGCAGATTGACCTCCAGGCACACGCCGAGGATCTCGAAAACAGATCTCGGAGGAACAACGTCCGGGTTCGAGGAGTGCCGTCCAAAGAAGAAGGGGCAGACGCAGCGGGATATTTATGGGACCTGTTTCGGGAGGTTCTGGGCGAGGAGGAGGACTTCCCCATCCGCATCGACAGGGCGCATAGGGTGGGCCCCCCACGGAGAGCATCGGACCGCCCCCGGACATTCTAGCCTTTCTGCCGGACTTCCCACTCAAGGAACGCATTCTGGCGGAGGCTCGGAAGCGGCAGTCCCTGACCTTTAGGGGACACCCGGTGGCCCTCTACCAAGACTTATCGGCCATCACACTTCAAAAGCGGAAATCTTTTAAAATTGCTACGGACTTTCTCAGAGAACACGGAACGCCGTACGCTTGGGGACACCCTTTTCGACTAATCTTCAGGTGGAATGGTACTATGCACCAGCTTCGCTCCTTGCAGGAGACGTGTGGAGTCCTGGGCATCACCGCAGCGGAGAACGACACGACAGTACAGCGACGGGGGCGCTCCGGGGGGGGACGGTTGGCAGCGGGTGTCCAGGAGGCGGACCCGTGAGCGCTCCGGGAGACCAGACTCGTCCACCATCAGAGCTAGCATGGAAAGCGCGGTGATGGAAGTGGCGGAGAACACCGGCGCCAACGATGTGGCACTAACTGCATGAATCACTCCGAGGGGAGAACGCTTTCGCCAACTTCAACTTGCAGGTTTGGGGGCTGGAGGGGGGGTGAGCGGGGAGGGACAGGTGGCTGGACGTCCACTTGAGTATACTGCCAAAGTCTGGTTTCCAGGGGGACTGGACTTGGACTATGAGGACCTGGGGCTGGGGACGGGGAGGGGGAGATTGGGGAGGGAAGGCCCAAAGTTGATGGCACGTTGCCAGGGGAAGGGGCTGGAGGGTGGGTTTGGGGGGGTAGTTGGGGGGAAGAAGCGGGGTGGGGGAGGGGGGGAAAGGGGGTTCATGGGGCAAGAGGGAGGGGGATCACGGCATGAAGGGGGGTCGTCCAGTGCGTGCACACAGTCCTGATTATAGCGGCGACGCTCAGGGCCCAAGTCGGGGGTCTGTAGAGGGGATGCATGGCTACGTGGCGGCTGCTGTCTCATCCAAAGATAGCCAAGACTCTTAACATTGTGAAGCTTAACGTCAGGGGCCTCAATAATCCAGTCAAACGACGGGCGGTCCTGTCCCTCTTAGAGAACACCCAGGCTGATATCTGTCTGCTTCAGGAGATGCACCTCTTACCCCGAGACTGCCTCAGACTCCGATCCTGCACGTTTCCATCACAGTTCTTCTCGTCTAGCGGCACGAAAACGGCGGGGGTGGCGATCCTGGTGGCCCGACACTTTAGAGGAGAAGTTCTCAACAAACAGGCGGAACAAAAGGACAGGCTCTTGGCCTACAGGTTCAGAATAGCAGGCTTCTCTGTTACAATAGGGTCTCTCTACAGCCCGAACGATCGGCAGGAACCCTTCCTTAGATCAGCCATGGGGGAGGTCATGGCTACGCCTGACAGGCATATTATTGTCGGAGGCGATTATAACATGGTCTTTGACACAGCCCTTGACAGGTCGGCGCACTGCTCCCCGCAGGTGGGGGAGTTCTCGGCCGGATGCAAGGCCCAGTTGGCGGAGATGGATCTACATGACCTATGGCGCCGCTTGCACCCAACAGCTAGGGACTACTCTTACTACTCACACGCACACAAAACGTACGCGCGGCTGGACCACTTTCTGGTCACGGGACCAGTGTACTCCTTGGCCACATCGGCGGAGATGGGGGTGATCTCCATGTCGGATCATGCCCCAGTTATTATGGCGACGTTTACCTTGCCGCCGGTGTTTAGCACCCCACGGATCTGGCGGCTCCGAGACTCCTTACTCTATAGAAGGGAGGTGGTTGCGCAGGTCACGGCAGTGATCCGGGACTACCTCTCACAAAATGGGGGTTCCGACACCTCTAGCGCGACCCAATGGGCTGCTTTGAAAGCAGTCCTGCGAGGGGAATTTATCGCGATCTCCTCGGCGGATAATAAGGCCAGGCGGCAGAAGCGGGAGGAACTCACCCAGAGGGTCCGTGAGCTGGAGCAAATGCACTGCAGGACGGGGGCCCCCCGAGTTTGGCGGCAGCTCAAGGAGGCGAGAAAGACGCTGACGGTGCTAGACATGGATCGAGCAGAGTATGCGGCGCTGTGCTTAAAGCACGCCTACTACACGGGGGAGACAAGTGCGGTAGGCTACTGGCGAGTAAACTCCGGGTGGTACGACAGAGGCAGATGGTCAAAGAGAGCACCAGCCCGGTGGGTTCGACTGTCACGGAGGAGGCAGATATAGCGGAACTCTTTCGGCGGTACTACGCCGACCTCTACACTGGGGAGCCCCCAAACGCTCACGCGACAAACGAATATCTGGACTCGGTCTCCTTGACGTCCCTGACATCCTCTCAAGCAGAGACCCTAGATAAGGAAATACGGGTAGAGGAAGTGGTATCGGCCATCGCTCGGCTCAAGCATGGTAAATCCCCGGGACCAGATGGCTACACGTCCCTTTTCTACAAAACGTTTTGTACGACACTGGCGCTGGTCCTCACGCACCTTTTTAACACTTTCGCTGAACCAGGGGCCATTCCGGCGGACTTGCTACAGGCGTCCTTAGTGGTCCTCCCCAAACCGGGGAAAGACAGAACACAGTGCGGATCATATAGGCCGATATCTCTTTTAAACATTGATCTCAAGTTGTACACCGGGATCTTGGCGGCACGCTTGGCTCCACATCTGCCGGGCCTTCTAGATCCGGATCAGGCGGGTTCCGTTCCCGGAAGGCAGACTGTGTACAACACCAAGAGGATTACCCACCTCATTGAAAAGGCGTCACGGATCCCAGGGGAGAGAATGTTGCTAGCGGTAGACGCTGAAAAAGCGTTTGACCGCGTCCACTGGCCTTATCTAGAACAGGTCCTGGTGAAAATAGGGATGGGGACAAGTTTCGACGCATGATATTCAATTGCTACCGGTCCCCGACAGCTGTGGTGAGAGTGAACGGGCATAGCTCCAAGAGTTTTGCCATCGAGAGAGGCACAAGGCAGGGATGCCCGCTGTCGCCTCTACTCTTTGCTCTCTACATGGAGCCCTTTGCGCAGCGGATCCGGAATAATGTGGCGGTAAGAGGGGTGAAATTTGGCGGTTTTTACCACACAGTCAGCCTATACGCTGATGACGTCATACTGTCACTTGAAGACCCGCTGCGGGCCTTGCCGGCGTGCATTGTGGAGCTAACTGCTTTTGCGAAGGTCGCGGGATTCAAAATGAATATGGGGAAATCAGTTGCTCTGGACCTTTCTCTCTCACCGACGACTAGAACCCTTTTACAACATCGGGTGCCGATAGTCTGGTCGTCAGATACTGTACCCTATCTGGGAATTATGTTGGCCCCCACTTTACCCGCTATGGTCGCGGCGAACTACACGGCCCTGGGCAAGAAAATAAAGGAGGAACTGATCCGATGGGATCGCGACACCCTCTCGCTGCTGGGCAGGGTGGCAGTGGTCAAGATGATGATTCTATCCCAGATTTTGTATCTGTTCTGAGCGCTGCCGCTCCAGCCTCCGGCCGGGTGGATACAGAAAATGCAGGCTAACCTAGCACGCTTTGTATGGCAGGGCAAGAAACCTCGGATGAGGAGAGCGCTCTCGATGCTGGCACCGGAGGCGGGTGGACTGGGTATACCGGACCTCCGCAAATATTTTCAAGCGACGCAGTTGCGCTATTTAGTGGAATGGAGCATGTGGGAGTCCGACAAACACTGGCTCTTCCAGGATCAGGCGGTTGCGGGCAGGCCTCTACAGGAGGTGCCGTTCCTGCGTAGGGCGCACCGCCCCGCTAACCTATACGCCTCCTTTATCACCCGAGTTCCGCTACGGGTATGGGACGCCACCAATGTCACGCACGGCCTCACGACCTTTCCTTCGCCGCTGACACCCCTGGTGGATAAACCTAATTTTACCCCGGGGATGGAACGGGGCGCGTTCACTCACTGGCGTGCGGCGGGCTGCAGGGCTTTGTGTCATCTGTACGATCCGGAAGGGGTCATTCCCTTTCGGAGCTTCCGACAGGTATACACATTCCAAGAAACTGAGAGGATGCGCTACACGCAGGCGCGCCACTGGCCGCTACACCCTCAGGTGCGAGAGTCGGCGGACAGACGACTCCTCCCTTATGAGTGCTGGCTCCTGTCGCGGACCTCAGATACTAACCGACCTCTACCAGTTTCTCCAAACGCCCCCGTCACATCTTTATAACCCAGGGAGGGAGCGATGGGAGCAGGAACTAGTCAGAGCCCTGAGTCACGAGGAATGGGAACAGATAGCCTACAGGGCTAGGCACTCGGCGTCCCACGCTGGCCTCATGGAGACCTTCACTAAAGTCTCGATTTATTGGTATTACACCCCAGAACGCATACACGCTATGGACCATAGTAAAGAGGATACTTGCTGGCGGGGATGTGGGCAGGTGGGTACGCTTTCGCATATCCTGTGGGACTGCCCTCTCCTGGCCAACTATTGGCAGGAGGTGCTAGACGACGTAGATTCCCATTTTGAAGTTGAGTTGCCGCGCCTGCCGGTCTATATTTTGCTAGGCCTCCCGAATCAACTGATGCACCCCTTAAAATCCCGCAGAGGGAGGCAGATAGCCATCGCATTGGGGTCGGCGGTCCAGAATATCCTGATACACTGGCGCACGGCCACACCTCCCTCGGTCACCGGCTGGCTCCATAGATTGTGGCACGTATTGGGTATGGAGAAGATGTCGCTGGTAGCAGCGGGTGAGGCGGAACGGTTCGCGGACATATGGCAGCCGTTCCAGTCGTTACTGGTCACGGAATTTAGAGAACTGACCTGCCCACGCTATCTTCGGCTTCTGCGGCTCGCCGCGCAGGGTGAGAACACCTCTTGACGGCAACTGACACGGGCCAATGGAGTGGGACGGTGGGAAATTTCCAGGTATGCCCGACGACACGCACTGGACGACGAGGGAGGAGGGGGGCAGGGGAGGGGGTAGTTAGGGGCGGGGTTACTGGACGGGTGGGGGGGAGTTTAGGGGGAATGTTTTAGTTCTCCCTTTTTGTTTTGGTTCATGAAGTATCGAAGCGGATGATGCCCTCTGGGGCAGACCATGGTCACGAAGCCTTACGCCCAGAACGGACTCTTAGCCTTCCTAGGGGAGTATCCCTCCCGGGTAGGCACATGGCGGGGAGGCTCACCATGGGCGGGCTCCACTGGATGGCACGGGGGGGAGAATGGTCAGAGTCGCCCTGCGGAGAACCCGGTGATCCGCTTGAACCTTGCAGTTAAGACGCGGCCGGCCCACGGGGTTGTAGGCGACATGCTGTGTTTAAGGGGGGTCCGCCTACGGGGTGCGAGTTGGGATCCTGGGGGGCTGACTTACAGGAGCAGTGATCCGCCGGCCCGTAGGGTTGTAGACGCTAGCTGCTGCTGCCGTTACTTTGTTTTCTTTAATAAAAATAGATTTAATCCTAAAAAACCTTAGAAATTCACTGAAAAAACCATAGGTTTCAGGGGCGTTATAGTTAGCTGGACTTTTCACTCGTACAAAACCATTGAAATTCCCTGTTATAATTAGTTCAGCTAACTATAACTCGTGCGCCCGCAATACACTGCTGATGACGTCACATATTACATCACTCATGACATCACTGATGACATCTCAAATGTCATCACTAATGACATCACTGATGACATCATCCTTGTGATAGAGTGGCAGACCTTGTCTTCCCCTAATATAACCTTTGATACACACATTCAAAAATAGAAACTACAATGTTCAAAACAATGGACATACCAATACCAGTTACAACAACCTATTCAGTAATTCTAAGATCCACATACACATCCACTCATTCACCAACAGTCCTATACAGTCACTCATACAAGTACTCACCCATCATATGTACTCACACACCTATACATCCTGTTACACAACGCCACTCATCCATAGAGTTACTCACACACATAGTCACTCATGCTAATAAAGAATCAAACATCCATTTACTTGCATATACAGTTATACACACACCACCACACTTACTTCTACAGAAACTTACACATACTTAGTCTTTTAAACAATCACTTATAGAAACACATACTTATTCATACAGGAACTCTTTCAATGTCTCACTCTCACATATATTCACTTATATACACCAATAGTCACATATATTAGTTTAAAACATATGTAGTTACTCATAAAGACACTATTGAGACAGTCTATCACTCACTAACACACCCATGCACACACTCACCCACCCATAGAGTCCTGCACACATGCTGTCTTCAACACATACAAACAGTGAGTCACTCATTCATGCACCTATGCACTATGTAATACCCCCCACCGAACCATACAGACACTCAGACACTCATACCGATACTCAAAAAAACCAACTAATAACCTATATAGACACTCATGTAGCTACTCACCAACCCATGCAGCCACTTATACACAAAGTGAGAGACAGATACAGATATTTACACATTTAAACATTACTCACTAAGCCATGTATTCACTAAGATACACTTAATCAGTCAGTTATACAATCAATTTTTGAAAAACAAATCATCCATTTAGACACTTATATACCCATTTACTCTTCCATCGACCTTGAGATATACATATATAAAACATATGTAATTTTCAGAAAAACACACATTCACTGGATGATGTCATCAGTGATGTCATTTGAGATGTCATCAGTGATGTCATGAGTGATGTCACTGACCATGTCATGAGTGATGTAATATGCGACGTCATCAGCAGTGCATTGCAGGCGCGCGAGTTATAGTTAGCTGAACTAACTATAACAGGGAATTTCAATGGTTTTGTACGAGTGAAAAGTCCAGCTAACTATAATGCCCCTGAAACCTATGGTTTTTTCAGTGAATATATATATATATATATATATATATATATATCCACAAAGGAAAGGCTTGTTCTTTCGGCATTTACGGCACTCTATGACTGTGCAGTCTGTGGAAACGGTGGAGCCCAGCCATAATAAATCAGCACAATTTCCTTTTTTGGAGATAGGATCCACACGCACTCACGGGCAATTTTGTGGCACGATCTCCGATTTTATTTGAGCGGCAACATTCTCCAACCACCTACAATAACCCAACACGTTTCAGTCTGCCCTCAGACCTTGCTCACGGGATATGTATATATACACACACACATAATATCTACTGGTGGCCGCCAGTAGATAGTTATAGTTAGGACCACATTTCCATAGGAAAAGTGTTTTTTGATTTGCTTATAACTTTGGCGTCGTTTGATGAATGTTTATGAAATTTTCCCCCAAACTTCTCTTTTCAGATCAATTCCTATGTTGAAAGATAGGGGGGCTGAGAAAAAAGGGAGGTCCCAAAACGTGATGTCTCCATGCAATTTCCATAGGAAACTTTGGACAAGGCTACAGGTGAAACTGCTGAATGGAATTATGCCAAATTTGGCAGGGAGAAAGGTCTTCGTCCAAAAAGCACGCTTTTGTTTAAATGGAGTAAGTCCATTCAGTAGTTTTAGAGAAATATCAAATTTACAGATATTGATATTGGAGAATTCTGACATCTGATTGGCTGAGGGCGTGGCGAACTGTTCAACCTAGGAAGTGTTAGCAGCCATTTTGTGAATGAATTGAAAGGCGTAGGCATAAAAAAAGAGAATAATTGTATAAGAAGGTATAGTAGGAACTTTGTGGTCTTAGTTTAAGCAGTCTGTACGGTGCAGGGAGTTTGAATGTTGCGTAGGCTGTGGAAATCACGTCTGCAGAACAATGGGGTGCGGTATTATGGCAAGGTTGCGTGGGCTCTGGAAATCCCATCGGGAAAACAATGTGCTGTATTGCAAGCAGTGTGTAGGGTGCACACAGGTAGTGTGAATGTTGCTTAGGCTTAGGAATGTTGCTTAGGCTGTGTAAACCACGTCCGCAAAACAACGATGCGCGGAATTGCAGCAATGTTCAGTAGGCTGTGGAAATCATATCGGGAAAATAAAAATGTGCCATATTGCAGCCTTCCTTTAAAATAATTACTTATAATGCAGTGTTCCCTTTTATCACGGATAGTGTCTCTTTGTTAGACAAAATGTAATATTATGTGGGAGGGCCTGTTCTGTTCCTGTGTGCGGAACAAAATAAACATTTAATTGGCCCAGGTGTTCCAAAAACGAGCTCAATGTTCATTGGCTGTGAACAATTAAAAGTAGAAGTGTTGTCAGCCATGCCCTCTCCCTGCGCAGAGTAGCAAGGACATCTGATTGGCTCACATGTTCCAAGCAGGACCTTCCAGAGGTTAATGTTCATTGGCTGCGAACCATTTAAAGTGGAAGTGTTGCCAGCTATTTCCTCCCCGTCTGCGGAGTAGCAGGGACATCTGATTGACTGATGTGTTCCAAGCAAGACCTTCCCAAGCTTAATGTTCAATGGATGTAAACCATTGAAAGTACAGGTGTTGCCAACCATTCCCTCCCCCTCTGCGGAGCATCAGAGACATCTGATTGTGTAACGTGTTCCAAGCCGGACCTTCCCAAGCTTAATGTTAATTGGCTGTGAAGCATTAAAAGTAGAAGTGTTGGCAGTGATTCCCTCCCCCTCTGCGGAACACCATGGACATGTTATTGGCTAAAGTGTTCCGAGTACAAGTTTGCTCATTATTGGCTGGGAACGATTCACTGTTGTGAACCATTTTGTGACGCACTTCAATGGAGTACGGGAAAACAAAGTAGTAGCGGGGAGGGTAGGAACACTATTATTTTTTTTATATTTTTAAGTGCCATTTATATAATTGGCGTGGGGTGTACAAATCACGGCTGGAAAATAACAGAGTGTGTTGCGGTCTTCTTTTTATTAAGTTTGCGGGTGGGATACTTCCCAGGAGCACTATTTACTTATAATGTGGTGACGGGGAGGTGTGGTTGCACAGCAAAAATGTCACTCTAGGTTTGAAACAGTTTTCATTAAGCAATTACAAATAAACTTTGTTCGGAAACTGATGCTGTAAATATCAAAGGGGTGAAAAATAAAAACGCAATTCATCAAATATCCCTTAAGCGTGGCCACACCCTCCCTTTTTTTCTGCTATAGTTTGTAAAAGTGTTGCCCCATATTCTTGATAATATAAGAGGGCATGAGTTACTTTTAGATAAAGTAGAAAATAAGTACTATAAGAAACACTCCCGCACTACATCATCTCAGATCACAAGAACAATAACAAGTAAAACACAGTTAAACACAAATGAATTTACATAGATATGTACGCTTTATAATTTTTTACAATTTCTATTCTGTAGAATTCGGGAAAGATCTGTCATAGTGATTAGAGGTTGCTCACTTCTCTGCTAACAAATCACGTACTCTTTTCAGAATATATAGGATAGTAGTATAATAATATACACTACTGGTCCTATATATTCTATAGGCAGAAGGTGAATAGGAACTGCAACAGAGAAAAATAGAAATACTAAAATATCATTCAGAAATGTAGGGTTTATCAAAGGTATTCACTAAGAAAGTATCTATGCAAACTATCTTTTTTTAAACTGCAATTTCGAAAAATATTCTCACAGTAAAAATATCGGGTCAAGTAAGTTATGAAGGTAAGTAAGCTGTATTTCAGATGGTTTACTCCTGGTGCCGACAAATCTCAAATTCCTGTTGTGCAAAAGTATAACCCTCTATTACAATATAGAGAATGTCACTGATGACACACAAAAATGAAAAGGAAAATAAAGTTATGAACACAAACAAGATCAATAACGAAATACTTTCCAGCGGTGAATATGTTCAGAGCTTCTTTTCTCCGGGACTATGAAATCTTTTATCTTCGCGCCAACGGGTCATAAACTCCTCTGAGATCATAATGGGTGGTTATTATAATATACATGATCACACTATATGATCCCAAGGGGGAAACAGAGTAAGAACCAGAAGCTCCTGACGTTACATCTAAATCTTTAGTCTTCGCGTCGACGGGTCACCAACATCTCTGAGGTCAAGTACAGTGTCAATATTATAATATACAAAGTCACACTATATGAGCTCAAAGGAGCCAGAAAAGGAACTATGTTTGCTGTATTCTGTCTGTTTCTGAAAACAACCTGCTGACGTTACAAATAAATGGCAAAAACAACCAATAACACTTTTTAAAATACAAATGTTTAATTATTGACAAATAGCTACGTATTATAAATATCTACTATGCCATAATCAAACAATTTACAACTCTGGAATATGTTTTGTTGCCGCAAAACAAGAATTCAATGCTAGAAAAGGGAACCTGCATCACAGGATGGACACGCGCAAATAACTCGCAAGAATGAAACTATTCGAACAACGGGTGTGGTTTATATACTTTTTGGTTATTGAGTAGTCTATGGAAGGAAGATGTGGCTCCGCCCATTTAGACGTCACGTTTTACAGTTCACAGGTGCTCACGTTTTAACTGTTTAACTTGTGCACGTGTTGGGAAAGTTTACAAAATGTGAAGCGGTAAAGGTTTTGATTTCGATCCTAACACGTATAAGGTACTTAATATGAACATACTTTGGAGATCTTAAAAACTGTTACCCGGCAAACTGTGTCATTTCCGTTCTCATAACATAAAAAAAAATATCGTTCAGATCATCACTATGGTTTTAAATAAAAAAAATGCCAGGATTTGTAAAGTGTACAGCTACCCCCAGAAAGGTGTGACGGCGCTCGGGGGCGTTGGGAAGATTAAGAAAGGTGTTGCCCACAGTGACATAGTGGTGGGCTAACGTGCCGCTGGAGCTGTGAATCGATCTGTGAATGCTGTTGTTCAAAGTCAGGTATCATAGCTGCTACTTCACACTTTTTCCACACTTATATGGTAATTAGTGCTAATAAAGTTTTCAACATTGTTAAATAATAACTTATAACAGACTACAGTTATAGTTAGTTTTTCACTACAAAAAGTATGCACGTCTTTTTAAAATTTACTTAAAAACAATATAGGATTCAGGGACATTGTAGTTAGAAATTAGCATTTGTTTAACCTTTGAACTTCACTGAAAAAACCATAGGTTTTACAGACTTTATAGCAAATTAGCATTTAAAAATCCTTTGAAATTATGTAATATGTGAGGTCACTCTCTACTACTCATTCTGTACTACTCTCTCTCTATTACTCTCTACTACTACTCTCTACTACTCACTCTCTACTACTCTCTAATACCCACTCTACTACTCTCTACCACTCACTCTCTACTACTCTGCTACTCACTCTCTACTCCTCTCTACTACTGTCTCTCTACTACTCACTCTCTACTACTCTACCCACTCTCTCCTACTCACTCTCTGCTACTTTCTACTACTCTCTCTCTCTACTACTCTCTACTACTACTCTCTACTATTCACTCTCTATTACTCACTCTCTACTACTCTCTTCTATGCTCTCTCTACTACTCACTCTCTACTACTCTCTCCCTACTACTCACTCTCTACTATTTACTCTCTACTACTCACTCTCTACTACTCACTCTCTACTACTCTACTACTCTCTACTACTCTCTACTACTCTCTCTACTATACACTCTCTACTACTCTCTACTACTCACTATCCACTACTCACTCTCAACTACTCTCTGCTACTCTCTCTACTACTCACTCTCTACTAATCTCTACTACTCACTCTCTACAACACACTCTCTGCTACTTGCTCTCTACTGCTCACTCTCTGCTACTCTCTAGTACTCACTCTACTACTCACTCTCTACTACTCTCTACTACTCACTCTACTACTCTCTACTACTCACTCTCTACAACTCCACTACTCACTACTACTCACTCTCTACTACTCACTCTCTACTACTCTCTCTCTACTACTCACTTTTTACTATTACCACTCTCTACTACTACTCTCTCTCTCTACTACTCACTCTACTACTCACTCTCTACTACTCTCTACTACTCACTCTACTACTCTCTACTACTCACTCTCTACAACTCCACTACTCTCTACTACTCACTCTCTACTACTCACTCTCTACTACTCTCTCTCTACTACTCACTTTCTACTACTCACTCTCTACTACTACTCTCTCTCTACTACTCACTCTCTACTACTCTCTACTACTCACTCTACAACTCACTCTCTACTACTCTCTACTACTCTCTGCTGCTCACTCTCTACTACTCACTCTCTACAAGTCACTCTACTACTCCGTACTACTCACTCTCTGCTACTCTCTCTACTTCTCTCTACTACTCTCTACTACTTACTCTCTACTCTCTATTACTCACTCTCTACTCTCTACCTCTCCACCTCTCTCTCTACTACTCTCTACCTCTCTACCTCTACACCTCTACCTCTACACCTCTACCTCTCTACCTCTCTCTACACGCACACATATGCACATATATATAGATGCATATATATGCAAATGCATTTATATATATGTATGTGTATATATATATTCATACATATATAAACATATATATAATCTGCATATCTATATAAATACAAGTATAAATGCATGCATACATATACATATCAACTCCAACTTCCGTAGTGCCAGCCGGCACTACCAAAGACACGGACACATATATGCTGGTGCAGAAAATAGTGCTCAGTTTATTTCTCCACAAACATGATTCGGTTCAGACGCGTTTCGACCGACACAGCGGTCTTGATCACATGACTAGTTTGAACTGAAAGTGATTATTTAAAGGTGCCGTGCACCCAATTACGTGCTTTCCTATAGACATAAACAAAATACTAAAGCCCAGCTGTTTTTACAAATCTTATCGAGATATACACGGACCAATCACATCAACATGTATACCAAATATGTCCAGAATTAAAGTATATATACATTAAAAAGCATTGTCTTGTAAACTCATTCTAGTCCAGATTTAAACTACGATTAAAAAAAAATTATAAATGCCTAATGCTGTTCGCATCTTGCTATATATATCATATAGCTAAGATACAAACAAAGTGCCTGCACTGCGTTAAAGTGCAAATTGCAATGGATAGAAATTACTCCCATACATGGGAAAACAATCCTCACTAACAATGTGCAAAAAACGCAAATCATGTGCAAATCTAGCAAGTTTTCAATGTCCGTGCAAATACAGCAAAATCTGCAAATCTGCAATATAATGTGCAAAAATTGCAAAACATCAAATTGAAATTTATAAACATCGTAGAAAAAGGGACTGGAATTGCATATAAAAATGTCTGGATAGATGTAAAAAATACTGAGCCACGTTATGTCATGCTAAGGAAAACGTACTGGGTATCACATGTAAGCAGCATAAAAATACAAGGTCATACTCCAAAAATCAAATTTACATAAATGTTAGCCTAGAGGCAGCTGTGTTACTTAATCACCCATATCCTTATTAAAAAATACATACTGTAATAGAAAAGAGTTTTTCAATGTATAAAGGTCACACATTCATAAAATCCATGTAAAAGAGGACATCAAAAATATACATGCAAATCTGAGCTTATATACGACGGACATAAAGACTACCTAGAATGTTTGGCTATATCTCGTACTATCTTTTCTTTGTATTCAGAATAACATATCTGTTCATAAAAAATGGTGTAGATCTTCCCCATTGTTCAAACCACCTGGTATACGTGTATCCAACTCTAGTATGTACTTGCATTCCAGTTGCCTCAGAGCTTTTTCCCGGTTACCTCCTCTCTTTAGTTTAGGTACAGAATCTATGATGTAATAGCGCAAGCAGCTCAGATTGTTATTATGGCAAGCTTTAAAATGCCTCGCTACCGGGTAAGTTGGATCCGAATTAACTATAGCTCTTATGTGCTGTAAAATTCTGTTGTATGCTTGCAGTTTTGTACTCCCAACATACTTAAGTTGGCATGTGCATTGCAATACATATACCACATAGTCAGTACGACATGTATAGTGTCCTTTCAAGCTTCTAGGACTGTCGCTGAAAGGTGTGGTATATTGGCTAGTATTTATTCCAAATTTGCATGCTCTAAAGGAGGAGCATTTAAAAAATCCTTTCAAGGGGGTTAACCAGGTACCACTGACAGATATTTCCGGACTGCTGGATACTAGTTCGTCCCTCATTGAAAATGCTCACCTGTATGTGATAGTAGGATTGTTGGGAGGCACTGCTTTAAGAGTAGGATCTGTTAACACAATGGGCCACTCATTGCAGATAATACTCTTAATCTTTTTAGCCTGTCTACTGTAGGTAGTAATAAGTCTCATTTCGTTTTCCATGGTGTCTTTGTCAGGGATATTATCAGTGGACGCTAAAGTTTCCTGATTTGTTATATTTTTAGATACCAATAGTTCATCTCTATTCCTCAGGTTCGCTTTTATCATTGCGCTAATCAGTCTTTTTTCCTCATAGCCTCGCGCCAGTAGCCTATTTTTGGCATCCAGCTGATGTTTATAGCGCGCTGCTGTTGTGCTACATGCTCTATGGATGCGCAGAAATTCCCCATATGGTATACTACTTATTGTGTGTTGCGGGTGGAAACTCTCTGCATGCAACACTGTATTCCCTGATGTGCTCTTACGAAATAGACTAGTCTCCAAATTCAAATTCCCGTCTTTCAAATTCACTGCTACATCTAGGAAGTTAACACTACAAGTGCTCACCTCAGCTGAAAACTCCAGATTCAAATCATTGTCATTAATATCATTGACAAAACCAAATGCCTCTTGTTTAGTTCCTTTCCAAATGACGAAAATGTCGTCTATATATCGCCACCATACTATAATATTGGTGGACCACTGTTCCGCATGACGGGTCATGAGGACATGCTTCTCCCACCAGCCAACATGCAAACATGCATAACTGGGAGAGAAGCATGCCCCCATAGCCACGCCTCTCAGCTGTTGGAATGTCTCATTATTGAATTGGAACCTGTTGTTACTTAAACAGATATGGATCATATTCAACAGCATGACATTGTGGTTGTAAAATTCGATATTTCTTTCTCCCAAAAAATGCTCTACAGCCCTCAAACCATCATTAAGGGCTATACTAGTATACAACGCTGTGATGTCCATAGTCATTAAAATAACATCAGGAGGTAGGGTGGTGTTGTTGAGTTTATGTAGGAAGTCCATGGTATCTCTTATGTAACTTGGCAACTCCACTACCAAACATTGAAGGAAAAAGTCAATATATTTGGAGGTATTTTCAAACATGCCATTGATTGCTGACACTATGGGCCGTCCTGGAATAGGCAAACTCCCTTGTGCACTTTAGGAATAAAATAGATGCTTGGTAGCACAGGATATTCTTTATACAGAAATTTAAATTCCTCTTTCGTTACAGACCCTCTTTGTGCCAACCATGTAGCTCATCTTTATATTGCTTGTGTGTGTTGGCAATCAACATTCTAGGAATCCTACGATAACACTCAGTATTCTCTAAGTGGCGATAGGCTTCCTCTTTATATTCCTTTTAGCCCCACAGAACCACATTGCCACCCTTGTCCGATTTGTTAATAATGACATTGTTGTTCTCCCTTAATTTGGACATCAACTTGAAATATTCTTTACATTTCTGCGCAGGTTTTCTCTTGTTGACTTGGGTCTGATGCTGTAGCTTTTTTAATTCATCCGGATGCGTTCATGATATACATCTATCGCATCACGTGGCATGGTTGGCATAAAGGTAGATATTGGTTTGAAGGGACTTTTGCAAGCTTTAGAAATATTGATCCCTTCAATGTCGGCCACCTCTTGCGTAGCAACTTCAGTTTCCTGACTTCTACCAAGTGCATTTAAGATGTTGATCGCTTGCATATCAGATACCACCAGTCCCTTGGTATTCCTGCCGGCCATTGGTATGCTCCTTGTACTCATATCTAAATCATCCTCCTTGTTGGCCTCATCACTAAGTTTGTTTTTAATAGTGAAGTACTTTTTCATTTTAATCTTCCTGATGAATTTAAAAACGTCAACTCTTGTATGCACATAATTAAAGTTACTCTCTGGGCAGAAAGAAAGGCCCAATGATAGCAATTGTTTTTCAGCCGCATTCAATTCAACATCCGTAAGGTTAACAATGGTATTGTCACTTACTTTCTGTGTTGCCTCCATTGTTGTCGCTGTTGATTTCGACCTCTTGCACTTCCTTCTTTGCCGCCTTCTGGCATTCCGCTTTTGGCGGGTTGTGATTGTTTCTGTCATGGGTGTAGCGTTTGTTTGCGTTGCATGCGAACATAATCCAATTCTTCTGCCAAAGTTAAAAGCCCTAAATCCCCCGCTTGGTTGCCTGAGCTTGGGTTATCAGAATCCACCTCACTGGTGGTTGCGCTAGTCATAGCGCTCGTACCTGTAGACATATTGGAGATTCTATCTTCATCGATCTCAGGTTCGTTACTCCGAGGAGGCATAGTTGCTGACATAGTTTTTTGCTGTTCATTTTGATTTTTACGTAACTTCAAATTTGCGGACAAAAGTAAACACCTGCCCTTGTTCATAATCGCCTTTGTCACGGGCAAACTTGTATGCCTTCCTCGTTTTAATGACCAGTTCCTGTTTCTTAATGCGCTCCTTCATTTCATTAATGTTCTTGTCAATGAAATCTTTGCTCGCAAGGTACTCTGGTTTACTGAGTTCTGTTTGAATTTGGTCTATTTCCTCCATGTTTGCTGCTCTATCAACTTTAGCGTATTTAATTAAGAGGCATACCAGTCGCATAGATGCTTCTAAGTTGCTCTCCGCCCACTCTTTAAGAAGCATGGGGTTTGGGCTATCAAAACTTGGCGCCAACATTATTCTTAGCCCCCTTGGTATTCGACCCACTTTGTGATATTTTTCTAATGAAGTGAGCTCCCACCATTTTGCCATCTCACTGCGGCTGTGCTTCTCCAAAGATTTCAACAAACGTTTGACATCCACGTTTTCCGAATTTTCCTTAGTGTTCATTTTACCACCCTGTTTCATTACGGGTAAATTTAAGAACAGCTCCTCTGCTGCCATCTCACGTTCTCTAATAGTATCACTCGACATATTTCACCGATGTTTGTGTCCTTTGAAGTCTATTAAGAGCACTGCCTGTTATTGTATATAGACAGTCAACCAGCTCCTCACACCTGCTGTATGACACGAAACTGAACTTACTCCGTGCATGTCGGAGAAGAACCAGGTCCTCCGACTTGTATTTCTTCACCGTCTTGCCTCGCTGTCAGTATCTCAATGCCGGATGCAGGGGGCCAACTTGTAAATTGCTCATAGGTGAGCACAACTCCAACTCGACTCCGATTCCGTCGGCCTGCTTAAAGTGAAGGGTCCGTGTTGCCGAGAAGACATCGATTCCTCGTACACATCAACTCCAACTTCCGTAGTGCCAGCCGGCACTACCAAAGACACGGACACATATATGCTGGTGCAGAAAATAGTGCTCAGTTTATTTCTCCACAAACATGATTTGGTTCAGACTCGTTTCGACCGACACAGCGGTCTTGATCACATGACTAGTTTGAACTGAACGTGATTATTTAAAGGTGCCGTGCACCCAATTACGTGCTTTCCTATAGACATAAACAAAATACTAAAGCCCAGCTGTTGTTACAAATCTTATCGAGATATACACGGACCAATCACATCAACATGTATACAAAATATGTCCAGAATTAAAGTATACATAAAAAAGCATTGTCTTGTAAACTCATTCTAGTCCAGATTTAAACTACGATTAAAAAAAAATTATAAATGCCTAATGCTGTTCGCATCTTGCTATATATATATCATATAGCTAAGATACAAATAAAGTGCCTGCACTGCGTTAAAGTGAAAATTGCAATGGATAGAAATTACTCCCATACATGGGAAAACAATCCTCACAAACAATGTGCAAAAAACGCAAATCATGTGCAAATCTAGCAAGTTTTCAATGTCTATATATATATGCATTTATATATATGTATGTGTATATATATATTCATACATATATAAACATATATATAATGTGCATATCTATATAAATACAAATATAAATGCATGCATACATATACATATATGCATACATATGAATGTTATGTACATGAAAGTTTGAAAAACACTAATGCAAGCTAAGCTAAAAAGCCACCTAATTACTAACAGAATTGCTTAAACTTAAACGAGGGCTAGACCTATTGCTTTTTCAATGCTTCTTTACTTTGGTTCCATCAAGAAGGCATTCAGATGTGTCACACATTTGCCATAAATTCTGAATGGTAGCACTCTAGTTGCTTATTAGATCACTGTAGTAAAGCTACTGCTCACCAGGGAAGTCTGCTGCTGGTATTCAAAGTGCATGTTTCAGTCTGCATGTCAGAATTTTTTTATGAAATAGAAGAGGATTTGAGAAGTCTAAATGTGCCCCAATTTTTCTTTCTGCGGCACTAATAATAATTTCTATGGCAAAATGAACCCCCTCATTTTGTTCCTTTGCAAATTAAATGTTTTAAGTGTTACACTTTATTCCAACCAAGATGGCTTCAGGTGTGCCATACTTTTGTCATAAGTAAGACTGTTAGCTCTCTAGTTGTTCTTTAGAACACTCTGAGACATTCTGTCATTGGGCTATACTTGGGCTACATCTGGGTGATATTTGTGCTAGATTTGGGCTCTTTTGTCTCTGGTGGCCATCTTGAGAGACTTATTTGTTATGAAGTTTCCTAATTTCCTCATTTACTACAATCTTCTCAGTAGGAATACTTTCAGCTTTTTACTTTTATTCCATCAAGAAGGCATTCAGACGTGTCACACATTTGCCATAAATTCAGAATGTTAGCACTCTAGTTGCTCATTAGATCACTATAGAAAAGCTACTGCTCACAAGGGAAGTCTGCTGCTGGTCTGAATTTGTTAATGAAATAGAAGAGGATTTGAGAAGTCACTCAAAATGTGCCCTAATTTTTCTTTCTGCAGTACTAATCATACTTTCTATGGCAAAATGAACCCCTTCATTTTGTTCCTTTTTAAATTAAATGTTTTAAGAGTTTCCACTTTATTCCAATCAAGATGGCTTCAGGTGTGCCCTACGTTTGTCATAAGTAGGACTGTTAGCGCTCTAGTTGTTCTTTGGAACACTCTTGGAAGCTGCAGTAGAATACAAAGGAATCAACTGACAGTCTCTGCCCTTGTTGGATATACATGTTTTACTGAGAATGTCAGACTTCATTCTCACATGACTGAGAAATATAATGTGAATTTACAGAAAATATGCTCTTAGTTTAGCTTATAGATCACCTTCCAAACCTCTGTGGGAAAAGCATAAGAAAATAGTTTTCTCTCAAACATGATTCGTGATATCCCAGCAGAAGGCTTTTTCACATGGTAAAATCACTTTAGAACATACCACAATACCAAAAATGAGTATGGTACCATCGACAAATGATTCATAATGTAACTAAAGTCTTAAAACCTTCTATTAACTGCAATGCTTTTTAATGAGGTGCTATCATGTATATTGGTCCCAAGATGGCTGCCAACACTTCTTGGATGAAGTATTGACAGCCAATCAGATCTCACGATGAGATGTGTGGTTAGGCTCCGCCCACATATATATGTGATTTTGATTTTGATTTTCTCAGGAACTACTGAATGGATTTACACCATTTAAGCAAAAGGCGCGACTCTGAACAAAGATCTACCTTTCTGCCAAATTTGGTGTAATTCCATTCAGCAGTTTGGGCTGTAGCTGCGGCTAAAGGTCCTATGGGAAATTGCATGGGGAAAACATGTTTTGGGACCCCCTTTTTTTCTCAGCCCCCGCTTGATGAATCACCCCGAGACTTTCAGGATAGGAGCGGACCAGAGCGGGCCACAAGTTTTGAAAATTTTGCGAAGATTTGTCAACCGGCGCCAAAGTTATTCTAAATAGAATGTTGCAGATTTCCTATGGATAATAGGTCCTAACTGTAACTACCTACTGGCGACTGCCAGTAGGTAATATATCTATATATATATATATATTCACTGAAAAACCATAGGTTTCAGGCCTGATATAGTTAGGAATTAGCATTTAAAAAACCTTAGAAATTCACTGAAAAAACAATAGGTTTTAGGGGTGTTACAGCTAGCTGGACATTTCACTCGAACAAAACCATTGAAATTCCTCCGATATAGTTAGTTGTACTAACTACATCTAGCGCGCCCGCAATCCACTGCTGATGATGTCACATATTACATCATTCATGACATGGTCAGTGACATCACTGATGACATCTCAAATGACATCACTGATGACATCACTGATGACATCATCAACGTAATAATTAGATACACCTCATCATACACTAGCATAAACTTTCATCACTCACTGTAAAATACAGAGTGTCAGATTTAAAACCATTGACACACCAATACAAGTTTCTAGACAACTCATACTAACCTTTGGTCGCAAATATGACTCAGCAAGAAGGGATTTTGAGCAATCGGAGATGGCACGTACTATGGAACCAGGAACCCTTGAATCCAGTTTGGATGTTCCATCGGATCTGGAAGAAACAACTGGCGCATCGGCACCAGTGAGAGGTCCCTTTCCTTCACTTACTGAATACCGTTTTTTACGGGAAAGCCTGGGTGGAAGAAAGAAACCAACCAGGGGAAGAGGAAAAGGTGGAAACAACGGTCAAGAAAAAGACAAACCAGGAGAGGAGGCAAAGGCCAAAGACAGCAAGACGCCCTATGGGAAAGGACAACGGCGTTCCAAGCGCAACAAATGATGGGTGAGCAAGCTAACACTAATATTCTTTCCATTATTAATATCTCCTCCAACAACCTTAAAGATGGGGAACGTGCAGTGTTAGAACTTGGTTTATCCTTTTGCCCCACAGCAAACTTTAATTTCCCAAGGGCACGCATTGCCATTTTTCTGTTTATTAGAAAATTAAAACTGCTCAAAATCCATACTCTGAAACAAAGTGGGGCTGCCTCTGCACTGACTCTACCACCTAGCACTCAGAGCCCTGCCCTTGACCCTTTGACTATACATGACATTGGTCTTCTGGCTTCGGTGAGAGAAATTGAGCTAGGTAGCAAAGACTGGGATTCAGATAGGGATCTCTTGATTAGTATGGGTATCTCTATTGACCATAAATCAAGGAATGATTTTAAGCCCAAATCAAGATTCAACCCAGTGACCCTACATGATGGAATCGATACATATCACAAGAAGATTCTATCGGAGCTAATGCAGTTATGGGAGAAACAGAATCATTAGTTTGAAAGCAATCTTACACCTGAACAGAAGGTGGACCTTGAATCCCTGCAGAATGACAAATCGTTTATCATCAAGCCCTCGGACAAGAGGGGCAACGTTGTGTTGCGGGACATTAATAAGTATAAAACTGAAGCAATATGGCAGCTGGAATTCTCAGGTAGCTATCTAAGATCTAGCCAAGCTGCATATAAGAATACTATTGTCCAATATCACCAACTATTAGAGACTTGGCTTGGGCAAGAGGCCCTGAGACGTAATTAATTTCTTTTTCCGATGACCAAGAAACCAGCTGTCCCAGTGTTTTATATGCTCCCTAAAGTGCATAAAAATCTTGTTAATCCACCTGGGAGACCCATCATAGCGGCCAACCAAAGCCTACTGGAAAACTCTTCCATATATCTTGACTTTTTTCTCTGTGACTATGTTTTTAATCTACCATCTTATTGCAGGGACACTATGGACTTCCTTTCCAAAATACAAGGCATCCCATGGAAATCCTCGTATGTACTTGCCACCATTGGTGTGGTGTCATTGTACACCTGCATCGAACATGATCTAGGCCTTGAAGCTTGTAAATATTTTATGCGTGATAGACCCATCTCTAGTTTTGATCACACTGTGTTACTGTTGGACATTTTACACTTTTGTCTGCAGAACAACTGTTTTTTATTTGGGGACACATGGTACAAACAGTACACAGGTACTGTGATGGAAAGTTGCTTTGCACCTAGTTATGCCTGTATTTTTACGGGATGGTGGGAGGCGGAACATCTCTGGCATCAGGACAATGTGTGCTACTCTGACAATGTAATCCTTTGGACCCGCTACATTGACAATATTTTTCTGATTTGGGATGGTCCACAGGATTTACTACAGGGTTTTATTGCTGAGCTTTCCACTAATAGCCTTAGTCTTAGGTTCACCAGCAAGATTGACACCACCGCTATTGAATTTCTGGATGTCCTAGTGGAAGTTCTTGATGACACTGTACACACATAGCTGTTCAGAAAGGATACTGCGGGAACAGCATTCTTCACGCACGGAGTCACCACCCAGAAGGCCTGAAAAGGAGCATCCCTTATGGGTAGCTCCTTAGAGCAAAGCATAATTGCAGTACCCCGCAGGCTTTGTCTAAGGAACAAATCAATATGGTCGGCCGCTTCAAGACACGGGTCTACTCACGTAAAACTGTTAGAGCTGCCATTGAAACATCTTCCTTCAAGGACAGGGACAGTCTCCTTATCCCTAAAACACAAAGTAAGGGCAAACAGGAAGTTGGACTTATCACCACCTTCTCCAAAGCATCCCAGGCACTACACAAGATTGTAAGTAAATACTGGTACCTGGTCAGGCAGGATTTAGTCATAGGCAAGGTGGTCAGCCCCATCCACACATTACACACCATAGATGTAAATCCCTA
Source organism: Triturus cristatus (assembly GCF_964204655.1). Taxonomy (NCBI): domain Eukaryota; kingdom Metazoa; phylum Chordata; class Amphibia; order Caudata; family Salamandridae; genus Triturus; species Triturus cristatus. The sequence goes on along the minus strand of NC_140588.1, from coordinate 848,852,433 downwards.
CAAGACACACTGGTTCATAGTCACCTCACGCCACAAGCCAAAGCGAAAGGCACGTGGCTGAAGGAACTCCACAGTTTTCATAATTGTGGCCAGTGCAAGGCTTGCTCCAGCAGCCATAATGTGAAAAGCTATCGGTTACCAATTGGAAGGGATGAAAAAATACTTTCTTTTATCAATTGTAACACTGAATATCTTGTTTATGTTGTGACATACATTTGTGGTTTACGCTATGTTGGTAGCACTGTGTTTCCTGTTAAGAAGCGTATACTTGAGCATCTCCGCGCCATCAGAAATAGGGAGCTTACCTATACTATTACCAAGCATTGCATGCTAGAACATGGAGAGATAACTGATGTCAGCTCTAAGATCTCATTTTTTGGAATTGACAGGGTGGCAGTGTATCCACGTGGGGGTGATCGAGAACGCTGCCTTCGATGTTTTGAATCTGAATACATCATTCGCCTATAGAGTAAGGCTCCTGGAGGCCTCAATCGAGAGGAAGACCTTCATGTTCATCTAGGATGAAGAGTTATCATATACCTGTGGTGCACCAATATCTTGGACACTGTATATATATACTCTGGTCCCCCTTTTGGCCCGCCTGTAATTCTTCCCTCTTCCCTTCCTCCTTCTCTTGGCACTCCATTGCAATATAGTTTCAGCGCAGAAGAGTTTAAGTTTATTTTTCTCTTCCTTATATTCCTTTGCCGCAACTTCTTCCAAGCGGCTGCTTGGTCGTTTAGTTTGCATTGCCACCACGTACTGATTTTATAATACACAGGGGTGGGTTTTCCCAGTAGGATCCAAGCTTTTTCTCAGGCACAGAGTGACGCATAAATTATGCAAAAAAGAAGGAGAGGACTCTATAATACTGTACCTGGAGTGATAAATGGCTTTTCTCATTTTAAAGCTCGGCGTGGATAGCACTGTGCTAATCCTATGCTTAAAGACTTCTCTCCTTCTTGTTTGCATAATTTATGTGTCACTCTATGCCTGCAAGGGCATTGTTTTGACTTATACTGGGTGCTCCCTTGTGTCTAGACAAAGCTAAACCTCTCTGAAGAGCTGTAATGACAGCGAAACACGTGTCAGGGGTTGCTTTTATTCATTTCAGGTTGGCTTGGATGGTATTTCACCAATCCAAAGCTATAATTATGTGCCTGGAGTGATAAATGGCTTTTGTCATTTTACAGCTCGGCGTGGATAGCACTGTGCTAATCCTATGCTTAAAGACTTTGCTATACAAATGGCAAAAGGCTGTCCATTTCTATCTCGGCGTGGATAGCATTGTGCTAATCCTATGCTTAAAAACTTTGATAGAAAAGCAGACATTTGAGGTGAGCAAATTTAGAGTGTCACTGGTGTTGAGGTTGCTCTGTACACGAGCTTCCATCCACCTAAACTTGAGAACTACCCAGAGTTCTCTCCTTCTTTTTTGCATAATTTATGCGTCACTCTATGCCTGCAAGGGTATTGTTTTGACTTATACTGGGTGCTCCCTTGTGTCTGGACAAAGTTAAACCTCTCTGAAGAGCTGTAATGACAGCGAAACACGTGTCAGGGGTTGCTTTTATTCATTTCAGGTTGGCTTGGATGGTATTTCACCAATCCAAAGCTATAATACTGTGCCTGGAGTGATGAATGGCTTTTGTCATTTTACAGCTCGGCGTGGATAGCACTGTGCTAATCCTGTGCTTAAAGACCTTGCTGTACAAATGGCAAAAAAGTTTGTCCATTCCTATCTCGCGTGAATAGCATTGTGCTAATCCTATGCTTAAAAACTTTGATAGAAAAGCAGACATTTGAGGTGAGCACATTTAGAGTGTCGCTGGTGTTGAGTGTGCTCTGTACACGAGCTGCCATCCACCTAAACTTGGGAACTACCCAGAGTTCTCTCCTTCTCTTTTGCATAATTTATGCGTCACTCTGTGCCTGCAAGGGTATTGTTTTGACTTACACTGGGTGCTCCCACGTGTCTGGACAAAGCTAAACCTCTCTGAAGAGCTGTAATGACAGCAAAACACGTGTCAGGGGTTGCTTTAAATCATTTCAGGTTGGCTTGGATGGTATTTCACCAATTCAAAGCTATACTACTGTGCCTGGAGTGATAAATGGCTTTTGTCATTTTACAGCTCGGCGTGGATAGCACTGTGCTAATCCTATGCTTAAAGACTTTGCTGTACAAATGGCAAAAGACTTTGTCCATTCCTATCTCGGCGTGGATAGCATTGTGCTAATCCTATGCTTAAAAACTTTGATAGAAAAGCAGACATTTGAGGTGAGCAAATTTAGAGTGTCGCTGGTTTTGAGGGTGCTCTGTACACGATCTGCCATCCACCTAAACATGGGAACTACCCAGAGTTCTCTCCTTCTTTTTTGCATAATTTATGCGTCACTCTATGCCTGCAAGGGTATTGTTTTGACTTATACTGGGTGCTCCCTTGTGTCTGGACAAAGCTAAACCTCTCTGAAGAGCTGTAATGACGGCGAAACACGTGTCAGGGGTTGCTTTTATTCATTTCAGGATGGCTTGGATGGTATTTCACCAATCCAAAGCTATAATACTGTGCCTGGAGTGATAAATGGCTTTTGTCATTTTACAGCGCAGCGTGGATAGCACAGTGCTAATCCTATGCTTAAAGACTTTGCTGTACAAATGGCAAAAGACTTTGTCCATTCCTATCTCGGCGTGGATAGCATTGTGCTAATCCTATGCTTAAAAACTTTGAAAGAAAAGCAGACATTTGAGGTGAGCAAATTTAGAGTGTCGCTGGTGTTGAGGGTGCTCTGTACACGAGCTGCCATCCACCTAAACTTGGGAACTACCCAGAGTTCTCTCCTTCTTTTTTGCATAATTTATGTGTCACTGTATGCCTGCAAGGGTATTGTTTTGACTTATACTGGGTGCTCCCTTGTGTCTGGACAAAGCTAAACCTCTCTGAAGAGCTGTAATGACAGCGAAACACATTTCAGGGGTTGCTTTTATTCGTTTCAGGTTGGCTTGGATGGTATTTCACCAATCCAAAGCTATAATACTGCGCCTGGAGTGATAAATGGCTTTTGTAATTTTACAGCTCGGCGTGGATAGCACTGTGCTAATCCTATGCTTAAAGACTTCTCTCCTTCTTTTTTGCATAATTTATGCGTCACTCTATGCCTGCAAGGGTATTGTTTTGACTTATACTGGGTGCTCCCTTGTGTCTAGACAAAGCTAAACCTCTCTGAAGAGCTGTAATGACAGCGAAACACGTGTCAGGGGTTGCTTTTATTCATTTCAGGTTGGCTTGGATGGTATTTCACCAATCCAAAGCTATAATACTGTGCCTGGAGTGATAAATGGCTTTTGTCATTTTACAGCTCGCCGTGGATAGCACTGTGCTTTTCCTATGCTTAAAGACTTTGCTGTACAAATGGCAAAAGACTTTGTCCATTTCTATCTCGGCGTGGATAGCATTGTGCTAATCCTATGCTTAAAAACTTTGATAGAAAAGCAGACATTTGAGGTGAGCAAATTTAGAGTGTCGCTGGTGTTGAGGGTGCTCTGTACACGAGCTGCCATCCACCTAAACTCGGGAACTTCCCAGAGTTCTCTCCTTCTTTTTCGCATAATTTATGCGTCACTCTATGCCTGCAAGGGTATTGTTTTGATATATATATAGTTATGTATATAGTTACGCGACCCCCAGCAATCCTAGATCTAGCCGTCGCCAAAACGATGAAACTGGAAAGAGAGCCACTTCTAGTTACTAAACCCAAAATCGATTCAACATATTAATTGCGACTTATCACTACCTATAACCTGCAGCACAAAACTATCAGAAATATAATGCAGCGCAACTGGCCAATAGTGTTAGACGATCCAATAATAGGATCACTACTGCCCAAAAGATTGGGTCTAACTTTTAGAAGGGCTCCATCAGTAAGCAACCGTTTAGTGACAAGCAGCCCTGAGGTATTAGAACCTTTGAATTGGCTTTCTCAAAGAAAAGGATTTGTGGCCTGTAAAAGTTGCAAAGCATGCATTCATAGTATAAGCAGGAAAGCATACAAAACTCTATTCAGTGATAAAGAGGTGGAAATAAAGCTAGCCCTACACTGTAAATCTGACCATGTAGTGTATGTTTTAGAGTGCACCTATAATCTCAAATACGTAGGTAGCACAAAACTCCCGGCCAAAAAAACAATCTTACAGCACCTTAGAGCCATCATTAATAGGGACCCCTCTTACCCAGTCGCTAGACATTTTCAAGAAACCCACAACAGTGACCCTAAGTACCTGTCATATTATCTTATCGATGCGGTACCAAAAAACAGAAGAGGAGGTGACAGAGAAGGTGCATTATGCAAACTTGAGACCCGATACATTTTAAATCTAGACAGTAAGATACCGGGAGGTCTGAATGCCACCGAGGACCTTTATACCTGTATTTAATGGGTCGATACATCTTCAAATATTAGACAAAGCCAATAAGCTATAAGATTCAGCCAAATTTAAGTTCCCCTTGTACTTTTCAGCAAGATTGAGTCAGCAATTCATATGGCAATTTGATGGGATTAGCCACTGTTGCTTGATGCCCGATTTCACAAACTCCGAGTCTTAGCCTATGCCCCACCAATAAGAGAAAATCTTGCTAAATAGGCTACACCCACTATTTCAATATCTTCAAATAGGTCCATGTATTTTCATTTTTATGTCATTTATCCAGCACGTGTGTTACATTGCACTTTATGTATCAGCATCAATGGAAAGTTAAGCAACATCTTTCGGTTAACGTTTCTTGCAATCTACAAGTTATTCAACTTATAACAATGTCAATATGCATTGATGCAATCATGGTTTAAGTTTGACAGCATTAGTCTTGAAACGTAAACATCAGATTTGTATTATAGAACTTTGTTTAATTATAAAATTTTAGAGCAAATCGAGCACATCTGAATTTTATGCAATTTTGTGCAATTATTTATTAATGTGTTTTTAATGCTTTTAAACTGAATGATATTAGGCATTTATGTTTTTAGAATATCCAAAACTGGAACTAGATCAATATGCACTATGTCCAGCGAAAAACAAAGTATATATACAAATTTACATTTTAAGTATTTTTTCACTTTTCATGATAATGTGGATTTTGTTGCTCTTTATTTCGTTTTTGCACTAAGCACTTGCACTTTCAATACTATAAAATGGCGGCTGAAGCCAAGAAGCGTTGTCATGTGATCAAGGTCCAGGAGGGACCAAAACGCGTCATGGCCGACTAGCGAAAATAAATTAATGTGCACAAAATCGTGGTCCGTGCCTGCTTTGTATCTCGGAGATTGGCGAGCGAAGTAAGCTGCAAAACTGGATATATATATATATATATATATATATATATATATATATATATATATATATATTTATATATATATTCACTTAAAAAACCATAGGTTTCACACATGTTATAGTTAGCTGGACATTTCACTTGTGAAAAACCATTGAAATTTCCCCGTTATAGTTAGTGCAGGCAACTATAACTCACGCAACCGCAATCCTCTGATGACGTCAGATATTACATCACTGTATTTAGACACTTATTTACCCATGTCTTCTTCCATTAATTTTTAGCTATACATATATTACAAATATTTTTTTTCAGAAAGACACATATGTCATCAGTGATGTAATATCTGACGTCATCAGCAGAGGATTGCGGTCGCGTGAGTTATAGTTGCCTGCACTAACTATAACGGGGGAATTTCAATGGTTTTTCACGAGTGAAATGCCCAGCTAACTATAACATGTCTGAAACCTATGGTTTTTTAAGTGAATTTGCAAGGTTTTTTAAATGCTAATTCCTAACTATAACGTGTGTGAAACCTATGGTTTTGTCAGTGAATTTGTACGGTTTTTTAAATGCTAAGTTATGTATTTTTTATTTATTTATTTAAAGTTTTTTCACCGTGCGCGTACCGTACGATGCGTTGTTCGTGCCGTGCGCGTACGGTGCCCGAACCCCGCGATTTTTCGCAAAAAAAAATATTTTTTTTTTTACCCTTGGGGGTCCTTCAGTGACCCCCTGACAAAGGCTAGGGGGTCAGGACCTGTCCATCCTGCCCCCTTCTCACGTTTTCCCCCTTTGTTTTTCATTGCCTAAGACTGCGAGAGACAAAATGGCGGCCGACACTTCCTGATTTCGACCGATTCGAATGTTTACTGACATCTAACAACCAATAAGAATTGCACTCGCGCACGTCACCGTGCGCGTACAGTATGCTTGCCGTACGCGCACGGTGCATGCTTATAGATAAATATATGCTTTTAACTGCAATTTTCTCAGGAACTAATGAACAGATTTACACCAGACCTGCAAAAGGCACATCCCTGAACTGAGGACTACCTCACTGCCAAATTTCAAGTAATTCTGTTCAGCCGTTCGGGCTGTAGCTTGGACTAAAGGTCCTATGGAAAAATGCATAGGGAAAACGCGTTTTGGGACCCCACTTTTTCTCAGCCCCCGCTTGACGAATCCCCCCGAGACTTTCAGGGAAGGAGCGGAGCGGAGCGCCCCACCTATTTTGAAAATTTTGCGAGGATTCGTCAATCGGCGCCTAAGTTATTCCAAATAGAATGTTGCGGATTTCCTATGGAAACACGGTCCTAACTATAACTATCTACTGGCGACCGCCAGTAGATAATATATATATATGTATATATTTTTTTTCCTGACAATCATAGGTTTCAGAGACGTTATAGTTAGTTGGACATTTGACTTGTATAAAACCAGAGAAATTTGCCCTTTATAGTTAGTTGAGCTAACTATAACTCATGTGCCCGCAATGCACTGGTGATGACGTCCCATATTACATCACTCATGACATGGTAAGTGACATCACTCATGACATCTCTGATGACATCTCAAATGACATCACTGATTTTACAGAGAATCCAATTTAGTCTGTAGTTTTTCTGAAAGAAGAATTGTTGTTCCTTGATGCTCGATTTTATCAAAAACTTCAATGTGAACTGTTTCTTGATTTTCTAATTTCATAAGCTCTCTATTAAATGTATAACACTCTTCCACTGTAGGCATTAAGCAAACTATAGACTTTTTTTCTTTCATTTTCTTGTACATTACTTCTGCTGGTGTGTTTTCATTTGTAAACAAGTTCTTTAGTAGACAACTTTGAAAAGCTTGTTTACCATGTTTGCTTAGAACACCAATTCTTACATATTTTAGAATATTTGCATAATCTTCATCTCTTGCTTGTCACATATTCTGAGTGAGTTCTTTATATTCAAAATTTAACCACAGATTCACATTTCCAATACTTCCCAAAGATTTATTTTCAACCATAGAGAACGTCGTAATCTGTTTTTAATACCTGTTGCAAAGTGTACAAAAGCAAGCATTAAGTTTGAGATCATGCTCACCTCATCAATAATTAATAGTTTCTTTTTCTTCAGCACTCTTGACACTTCAGGAGAAGCTTCTCCAGACAACATCTGATATTGTAATTTATTATCATGCTCAACTGGTAACATCAGTAATCTATGCAAAGTAACTCCTTTAACATTGTGTGCAGCTAATCCAGTTGGAGCTGTTACCACAGAACATAAATGTGAACCAATAGTTTTTTGCAGATAACTGGTCAAAACTTTAATTCAAAAACTTTTACCTGTCCCAGCTTGACCACTGATGTACATCAGAAGAGGTTTAAAAGATGAACACACACATTTTTTTTTCATGCAACAAACCATGTTCTATCTGTTCTCTCACTTGTGCATATATTTATTTCTGTTCAACATTTAGTTGTTCTTTTAACTTTTCCAATGTAATATTCTCCTTTTATGCTTGTTGCATTGCAATTTCGACTTCATGCATAGCAATCGCTGCTTCATTTTCCAGTATTGGTTGTCCAAGAGGATCTTGACTACATTGACCACTACTTTGGCTATCTTGAGAACTTTCATTAGCTATTTCACCTGTAATAGTCTTTTCCTGTTCAACTTCATCATTCAACATTTTGAAATATGTAGGGAAAATTGTACATGCAATGCTATCTTTACATGCATTAAAAGAATCTTCATAGCAGTCAAAGTCTCCAAGTATTTCACTTTCGTTACGCCATGGTTTAAAGAGTTGGAGAAGTGCTAGATAGTAAAATTCTCACTTATCTGGAGTTTCACAACTGAGTTTCTTGTGGTTTATAAGATTACCCTTTGCATGTTTTACTAAACAACCATGACATCCAACTACTGCATAGTTTCCTTCTTTTAAGTTGTGTTTAACATTTCTTTTGTAGCTGTAATGTTGAAGTACTTCATACAGACATAGCTGTTCCAGATGTCGACTCCTTATGTGTCCAACAGATTAGTTTTAAGAATCTCTGTACTGTCTGGTTCATTTGCTGCTAAGTATTCAATTTCTTCTAATGCATTCAACACTATTCCATGAGCAGGCAAGACCTAAACTTACCCAAATGATTCCTCGTGACTTTGAATATAAACTTGAAGAGCACAAGCGGTCTGAACATTCATAGGATTCAATTTCTCGGTGGGAAAGCATTTTCAAAGTAAAGCTGAACAAAGCTTTTCTCTTGTGCAATTTCTTCCCACATTTGTTTCATCCCTGTGTTTTCTGATTTTGTTATGTACAATGTAACATAACGTGCAACAGCAATTGAGTTGTCTGCAACATACTGGATGTCCATGTTCGCATTCCACATTTTTCAAATGACTGGATTGTAGTCATTGATGTACTGTGACACTTCTGTTCTTTTGAAGTTGTAGGTATTCTTTGGAGATTTCCGAGTTATTGTGTGCCTTACAGAAGAAAAAAAAGAATTTACTCTTCTTTTAAAAATGACTGGACGTGGAAAACCAAACCGACATTTGGTGTAAAATTTTCCTTTAGACTTGTATTTTCTTTACTTTCCACAACGGTGACTTTGGAAACGAAAATCTTGCTGTCTCAACCTTCTATCTCCTTCTTCTCTTGGAATCTCACATGTCACATACTGTTCGATGAAAGACAATACTGTTTCATCAGAATCAGTTCCAAATTTAGGTGCATCCTTGATCCATAGTAGCATATGTATGTGAGGTGCACCTCTTGCTTGGTACTCCTTTCTCCAAAAGAAATAGGTAACTTCTCCAAGAGGTGGATTCTTTTTATTGCAGATAAAAGACATCATAGCTTGAAACTTATGATTAAAATATCTACACACATTAACAGGATCCAATGAACACAGTTCACCAGGAGTATTTATTTCAAATTTTTTTATATTAGAATTCACTTCTCCTAGAAACTCAAGCAAATCTTTCCATGCATACTCTGCACAGCTAAGTGTGACAAACCATTTTGGTGTACCTAAGTACCCCGACATACACATGAGTTCTCCATGACGACGATACCAATACTCATTTGTTCCACATTGACATGCCATCAAATTGATTAACTGTGCTTATAAATTATCATCTGTTTCTTGAACGGTCTCCACAAATTCTTTCATAGAAAGAAGTGATTGATGAACTCCAGTTTTAAGTATGTGGTTCACTGCATACAACAGAAAAATAGATCACTTTCAAACAAAAGGTGAGCTATGTATGGAATGCACTGTCGAAATCTAGGATCTTCAGAATATAATCTTGTTGACCGATATTCTAAAGCTGGAATCCATACAGGTCGGTCATCATATCGGCCACCTTCCCCCGTAGGAAACAGCTGTGGAAAACAACGAGCATCCAAACTTTTCTCCCATACACTCATTGGAGTTCCCTATGCTTTTTTCATTTGAAATAACTCAATGCTGCTGCCTATTACTTCTTTTGAATGCAAAGGACATATTTTATAATGTTCATAAATCTCTTCAGTCCTTGACTTTTCCACTTTCTCTATTTGACCACTTGAAATTTCACATTCATCTTCTAAACGTGTCACCTGTTCATCCACATTTACAGTTTTGTAATAAATATTGTTCTCTATAAGATATAAGGTAGCCTTTTCAACTTTAACATCCACAAATTCTTGCCATATTTTCCGACTCTTTGTTGGTACACCATTTACTAGATTGACTACTGCCTCATTTTCCTCTTTCTCTCCAGCAATAATTTCAATATTTTTCTTAAAATCCAAAGGTAAGTACACCACTCTTCCTTTAAGCCCTCTTTGCAAGTCTGTTGGTGGCAGTTTACCTGTTTTAGGCTCCATCCGAATTATAGTTTGAAAAGGATGAGCAGATTGAATGAGAACCGACTCATATGTATTCAATTCTGACAGTTCCTCCGGAATAGCTACTAATTCTAAGTTATTATGCACTGCTCTAGCAGGCATTTTGTTCTCTTCTAATTTGTTGTAACAATATTTACATATACGTTGATCACTAACTGACTCAAATCGACCTTCCACCAACAAGTAAGATGAAAATTCTTCCCACTTACTAATGTTCTCCTTTTCACTTTTCAAATAGAAATCAACATTCCTAGTTTGACTTTTATAATGAGTACGTCAACTTTTATAATGAGTACGTCGACAACAAACACAAACATAGTTTGGTATTTCAGAGCACACTACATTAAACTTTCCAATTTCTTCTTCAAACCGAACAGTGCTAATCACTTTCCCATCTCCTTCAACATCTGTGATTGTCAAACTTTCACTTTCTATGGACTGCTCTTCTGAACCAAAATATTGTATTTCAATATCATCACACTTTTTTTGAACATCTGATAAAGAACCATGTAAAAGACCTGTATTCAGTTCACTTAAACATAATGGAGGACTATTTGCATAGTACAGTTTCCTTACAAGCGTCTGTATTTCTGAATGGTGTACTGCTAGCATCCTCAAGTGATGAAAAACACTTTTACACACTTTTTTTGAAAGACAAGCCAGAGAATGCCCATGCTTCTCAGTATATTTTCTTACATTACATGGATTTAGTCCTTGTAACAACTTCATCTTCTGTTTAATACTTTTCTGTATATATTTTCGTAGCAAATTTTGCATTATATCAATAGATTCCTGTTGAATACTACAAATACTGCTACAACCCCACTTATACACAGGAGCTTGTGTACGTTTCCCTAGCACTTCTTCAGCTATTAACTCTTCTGCACTTTTACCAAGCAATTCCTCTTTTGGAAGGGGGCAACCATACTGAACTTCGTAGCAAAGACCTCCAGTATCAACTGCAAATGGCAAACTATTTTCTTGGAAGTAACCTTCCTCATTTAAAAAAGGCTCACCAATAGGGGTGGGTGGAATTTGCGAAATTCACTTTCGCAAACTATCGCGAAAATGTTAAAAATCTCTGCAAACAAGAGGAAATATCACGAACACGCGGATGTTTTTTTCCCGTCCGTTCGCGGTATTTTCTGCGTGATTGCGGCTCACCAACTTACCCATGCGGTTTCTCACGGGCGTGGCCATCTTGTTTTCACTTGTCCCGCCCACCCGCGATGCTTATTTCCTGTTCCGGGTCGCGCAATGCATGCTCGCGCCCGTTCATGGTACGTATTTCCTGTTCGGGAACACTTTTACTTGTTTGCGTGCTCGAGGAGAAAATATCGCGCAAATTTGCGCACGTGGTCGCAATGGGCATGGCCATCTTGTTTTTCACCCTATTACATGGTTCTGGGGCCTGATTTTCAATCCTCCCTGTATCTTTCCAATCCTTTGTTTCAAGCCACTTTTTAAAAAACTTTTTTATGTATTATCTCTCTAACTATTTTCCTGCTTCTATATTTTTGGTTTTTGTCTACTTTTTTGTGTATTTTAGCTACTTTTTCACTCTTTTTCTATTGCCTGCTATTTATTTCCTTTTACTTACTTTTTAAGTAAGGGTAGGGCTCACCACAGCCAGATCCGCATCTGCCTTCCTTGTGGAAGGCGGTGCCCACAAGGGGTGCAGGCACGGGCCTTATTTGGGGAGGTGGCGTTAGCTACACTCATCTTCTTTGTGCAGCGCTACCTCCCCTCAACCCTGGCAGCAGGTGGCAGGCCTGGGTCCAGGTACGGGCTCCGGGAGCGTCGACAGCAGTGGGGGAAGGTGCGCCAGGCAGTGCTGCACTGCTCTGGAGTCCGGCGCACCCAGGCGCAGTTGACGCACCGGTGGTCCGACATTCTGGACCGTGAGCAGGACCTGCTGGACCTGCTAGGAGTGGAGGTCCGGGGGTCTTGGTGAGTAACTATTTAATTATTACTTCTTTGTGTCTGTTCTTCTGCTCAGTGTTATATATTGCAAATATCTTTTTTTCTTCCAACCAGCTGGAATGTTGCTGCTTACATTCCAGGTTAATTACGTTTAAAAGTCTTTGATTGTTATGACACAGGTGCTCCTCTTCGCTACTACTAATCTTACTTGTTTGCAACTTTGCGTTTGCGCTCGCTTAGCATGATTATGTAAGAGTTTGTTTTAGAGAAATTAGGTTACGTAATGCTATAGTGACTCTAATCCTTACTTTGTCCTGTCACTAAGAGATAGGGGCGGATTGATACTTAGGTTTAGTTACTTTGTATCAGTTTGTAATTTTTTAGTGGTATGCGTGATACCCCCTCAGTTACGTCACATGCTGCTAGTACGCCAGTCTTTATTAGAACCTTTTCTAGTTTGTTCAATGAGTGGTGGTAATAGGCTTAGCACTAGCAGAACATCAGCATCAATCAATCAACCCCAAAATTTGGTGTATACAAAAAATGTAGTCATTTGTCCTCCATTTGACCATATGCATTGTTGAGGACTAAAAGAAGTGGAAATGCATGCTTAATGTACAATTGGCACGCCTGGAATAGGTGGGCTTGGTCGGGTGGTATGTCGTACTTAGGCTTAGTTAGTATTCTGGAATCAGAAGGAAGACTGGATTACTGTTGATAAATAGTAAGTAGTCGATCCGTGAATCCCCCGATACTACTTGTTGACCAGATGAGATCGGTCAATTTAGTTATTGCAATTGTTGTTTACATAATTGTTTTTTGACCGTTCTTTAAAAATATTTTATTTGTTTGACACCATCCATCAATGTTTGTCTCTTTCCTATATCTTTCCTGTTCAGCACCCAGGGGCAGGCAGACAGGGAGTGGGACACATTCAGCGGGAGAACACCACCAGGAGGACACCAACGAGGGCTCCTCTGCTGGCCCTTGTAAGTCTTCTTGTTTTTAATAATAATTCTTATTCTATAACTTTTACTGCACCATATTTTTCCCGAACTATTGTTTCAGTTTCCCAATGCTATTTTTTACCAACAATTATCCTTCGATCTGTACTGTTTCAAAAATCTTTTTATCCCTGCCTCTGCTATGATGACTCTCTGTACTACTACTACTATCAGTCTGTCTGTACTGTAGTAGCTAAGCTTCCCCAGCTGGCCACTCTTTATTTGAAAGGTTGTAAATAAAACTCAGATTCACCAGTAGATCTAGCCATTGAGTCCAGTCCTTTGGGTCGTCCAAATGCCCAACCAGATTTATTACTATTTTGATATGATAGGACATACTAATACTGTTGCAGGGATTTTGCACATACAGACCTTTGCACAAGAAAATAGGATGTTGGTGATGGTAGGTTGGACCTTCTTCACACACCTCAAAGAGAAATTCAGAACCCACCACAATCCCCTCCCCGACTAGTTATAGTAGTGTCTTGTCATAACTATTAGCTCTCCGAACCCTCCCCCCCAAGATACCCAACAAGTAGACAACGCAGAACATAACACACCCAACCCCTCAGTCGTGGAAGCAATGCACATTCACACCCTTCCTTTAATTTGCTCACTCGTGGAAGTCCACACCAAATACCACCAAGTCTATGTAAGTTCAACATGTTTATTTTGAATTGACAAGCTCTGTACGTTGTTCTATTATAATGCACCACCAACAGGAAAATCAATAACATTAAAACAATAAACATTTTTACCCTTACTTAGAGTTGGGAATTAAATCATGATAACTGAACAGTGGTGGAAGCACCACCATCCCCTAGGAATTTAGTTTATATAAATTTATAAATGAAGATCTCTGAGTGAAGGGACCCCTCACCTTAGAAGAACCTAGTGCTGGTAGTTGTTGCATCATAAGCTCTGCAAAGCTCTGGTTCGTAGAAGGGAATCTTCCATCTGTACTGCGAAAAATGAAATGGTGCGCGTTAGTATATTGGAAGCATTTCTCAGCCGTGCCAAAAAGTGTAGCATTTATGGATAAGCAATATGGACTAACAGTACACCAGTACTTCATAAAAAAGTGGCTTGTTAATGTTTTGGTTGACCGCTTGTACGCAGCGCGTAGACAGTAGCAGTGTGAGGTCATGTGGGCTCAAAGGTGTCTTATACAACAAGCTGCAAGGTAACGTCACATGTGCAAAAATAAAAGACACAAAGGTAAAATGGTTGTAAGGCTCGGGCTAACTAAGCAAAGGCTAGAATGACCCTAGGGGGGACCATATATAACTACTAGTGTCTATTCTACTACTACCTGATTTGTACTAGTGATGTATGTTATATACTATTAACTCATTTTTCAATCTTGCTACTGACCAATAGGGGGAGGTGTATATGACGCCTAAAAAATGTGTAATGTTTTCTAGGCGCACTACCGACCACGACCACCATTGCCGGGGCCAGCGAAGGCGACGCGGAGTGAGAGGATGCGGCAGTTGCCGATACCGATGGAGCAGTAGGGGGAGTGTCAGCACCAGTGGTGGGCGGTGGTAAGTTAGATTCATAATCCTTAACTATTGTTGATATTACACTCACTGCAAGGGTGTACTGTATGTATACTGTACTGTTGAGACTTATAGCCCCATTAGGATGGCGGGCGGATTGCCCCCGCCGATCCGGCGGTAGTCACAGCTGACCCCGCAGGGGCAAACCTCCCGCCATCCCTGTAGAAAAGACCCCCCGCCTTATTACAATGGCTGGGGGGTCCGCGGCGGATAGAAACTGTCCGCCGATTTTCCACACAGTCGACATGTTGACCGAGCAGAAAAGGGTTCAATATGGTGGCGGTGTTTGAACACCCCGCCAGCCATATAATCTGCATTTTGGAATGCCTTTCCATGGCGTCATTGCCACCACAGAAAGGCATGCGGAGTATGCTTGGGGTGCCCGTTGCGGGCCCCCATGTAGGGTAACTATGCTATGGTACCCCCTGCCTTTCAAAGCACAACGTGGCAGGCTCCGCGCGGGCCTGTCACGTTGTGCTTGGAAAAGCACAACATGTATTTTTAGCATTGCGGCGGGCGGTGGTTTCGACACCGCCCACCACAATGTTAAAATTGTGGGGACAATTAGGATGCACCCGCCACAGTGGCGGGCGCATCCTAATTATCCCCACGGGACCCCCGTCCTTATGGCAGGCGGTCCCTTTTTAGTGTAAGGATGGCGGACGGACAAAATCCACCCGCCATTCGATGTCCTAAGTAAATAAGAGTTGTTGTGAACATTTGAAGAGTGAAGACACCCTTTAATTGGCATAGGTGCGGGAGTATTGAGTAACCAATGGCCTCATCTATCTGATTTCAACTCCGCTTTGAAAGTTTTATGGAGAAGACTAAAAGTCAGATCAGATCACCTTGTGTTCAACTAAAAAGTGAAAGACGGGTGGAAGGAAGAAGGACGGGCGAGATTTAATAAATGTTATGTACTGTGCTTTATATCCATATCAATATGTTAAGGGAGAAAAAGGAAATGCATGATGATGATTGATAAGGAGACCCGGATTACATACACTTCTATTTCTGTTGTTCCGGGCTTAATATTTTTACAGATAGCAAATAGAATTTTTAAATATTGGTAGGGATGAATCATAAACAAATAATCAAAAGGGGGGACTGAAGAGCTCATGTTTATAGAGGTCCTGTACCCGTGCTCCTCAATTAACATGTGAAAAACATTAAGGGTTATCAGTTCTTCTCTTGTAGTAACAACGGCATATATGTGAAAGATGTCACTGCATGCCTAGAAATCTCTATCGCTAGAGGAACTTGTTTTCAGATCTTTAATGCCCTCACACACCTTTTTAGGGGTGTCATGCTTCATCATAGGGTGCTCCTCGTCGGACCGGCGCTGCAATGTCCAACGGGCCTGGTGGCTACTTTGGCAGAGTTCTTTTGATCTGTAAAATGCCGTATGTGAAGTGTGTTTTGCGGGCAATCAGTGCTATGTGTGTATTAACGTGAGTGAGTGAGTGAGTGATATTAAAAAAGATTCCAGGTCTGTAGGGATTCTTTATTCGTTTCCTAGAACTGGGTCTCAGTAAAAACAGTGGTGCCAAGAACAGGACTTAAGGTACCTAGGTGGCAGGTGGAGTGTATTAGGTCGACATGTTTCGTGTCATAGAGGCTCCAAACTCGAGCGACACTTCTTCAGGACCTTTGGTAGGTGGTGATCCTAGTGGAATACGTCAAAAAGATATATGCCTCCTCAATCGGAGGACGTTATAGGTTCACAGGGGAATCTCCATAGAGGGCATCACCCATCCTTTCCACCTAAGTCAATTGGGAGACACAAGGGGAATGGGAGGGACACAGGAAAGCGACATGAGATGATATACTTCAAAACAGGACACGAGTTTCAAAGAAGTATACTGTCAGCATTAAGTATCTGGAATCAAATCTTAATGGTTTAGTGAAGGAGAATTAGATCTACGATTGAAGCCACCCTCATAGACAGAAAATTTCTGAACAGGGAGTAGCTATAGGATTCAAAGATTAAAATGCAATAGTTTCGAAAAACCAATTGTAGGTAAGAACATACGCAGAGACTAGCAAACTATCAAAAACCCATCAAATCATAAAAGTAAAGCCTATCCGGGATATGCAGCAACACACCGGGTGGACTGATGGTAATGTGCTAGTCTTACCTTAATGAGGCAGAAGGTTATACATCATGGAGGAGGGGGAGTCGGCCCAATATATTAACAGGGTTACCAACTACAATAAGGAAAAATAAAAAAGAATTAAAGGGAACACGTAAATGACGAGTAGTAGTGTGCCACATGTGAAAAACAAAGTATTTCCCACCTGCCACCTAGGTACCTTAAGTCCTGTTGTTGGCACCACTGTTTTTACTGAGACCCAGTTCTAGGAAAAGAATGCCTACAGACCTGGAATCTTTTTTAATATCACTCACTCACGTTAATACACACATAGCACTGATGCCCGCAAAACACACTTCACATACGGCATTTTACAGATCAAAAGAACTCCGCCAAAGTAGCCACCAGGCCCGTTGGACATTGCAGAGCCGGTCCAACGAGGAGCGCCCTATGATGAAGCATGACACCCCTAAAAAGGTGTGTGAGGGCAATAAAGATCTGAAAACAAGATCCTCTAGTGATAGAGATTTCTAGGCATGCAGTGACATCTTTCACATATATGCCGTTGTTACTACAAAAGAGGAACTGATAACCCTTAATGTTTTTTACAGGGATGAATCATAAACAGAGAGCAAACCTAATGATAATAACAACAACAAGAACACACTGTTGTAAAGAGTGTAGACAAAAAAATGAATCAAATTATTTAAAAGAAGATGAAAGTTGATACTGTTACTGTGTTATCCTGGTCAAAAATGTGGACTGGATTTGCATCTCGGCATTCCTCTTGGTCCTCTCGTCCATCAATCTTGGGTGTCGCCACTCGCCACTGCCCTGCTGAATTTTTTTTTACATTTATTGGTAAGGTAAGTGTGCATTGTAATGTTTTCCTAAGTATAGGGCAAGGCCCGGCCTGTAATTGTAGATGGAAAAACAAAAGGGATATTGAGAAACAAAGTTGAAACAAATGCACAAGTTATGGTGTAGTGCAACAAGAACACTTTCCGAGGCGGCTTGTATGCATCATTTCTACTCTAGTCTATTTCCAGCATTGACCTTCAACAACAACAGGACAGAGCAGGCCCACAGTGACAGGCCTGACGACACGTTGCTTAGCACATCCTCCGTTTAGAGTACTTTTTTTTTAAAGAGTTGGACAAAGGCAAAGCACATATCCATTCCAAACATAGCATTTTACAATTTAAGTTAGTAAATCAATGTACCGCAGTCATCCCACCGCTACACTCGACTCCACTTCTACACAGACATTTGGGTCTGCTGTGGTTGTTGTTGATGTTTATTACCTTTAGGCTTTTATGCCACTCATGAAACGTCCTCCTGACTTGTTATTATTCCATTAATCATCTCCGATACTTGTACTGACTGACTGTGAAGATCGGCCTGCAGTAGAAGTAAAATGTTGTTATTACACAACAAGAGTAGAAATATTATTGACTTGAGTCACTCTTTAGTGTGTACAGTAAGACTACTAGTACAATTTGACTTCACTTCGTGCACAACAAACAAACAACAAAAACACAAACACCAATCGCTCAGAGTCAGGTGCCCAATGCATGCTATTCATTTTCATTACCTTCTCATCTTAAGTTAACGGGACGTCTTTTTCGCCGTCATCATCATGGACGGTGCTGTTGTCAATCATACTCAGTGCGCAGATTGAGTCCCCTTCCTGTATTCAATCAAAAGCAATGTATCAAGCTGCAGGAGAAGTACAAATTTCTTATTTGCAAGAAGGGGAAAATTCACCTTGAGTTACGTTTAGTGTGTACTGTAGAAAGATGATGAGTGCACAATGACATAACTTCATGCACAACAAACCACAACAAAATCACTCAGTCTGCGACTCTGCGTCCAATGCATGGCATCAATCATTACCTGTTCCATCTCATTTTCAGTTAATGGGCAGTCTCTCTCGGCTCTGAAAGGAAGATAGCTATAGTAGTCATCTGATTCATGCTCCACTTCTTTTGGCGGGACTAGGAACGCTTTTATTTTTTCTTCCATTTTCCATCATCCAATCATCATTCATGAGGGCAATGGATTTAGGCGGGAGATTCAGTATGATCGAGCGAAGGAGCTGAATTCGGAGGACTGTACTGTCAAATTGCAGACACCTGAAACTTGTATATTGAAATAAGAAGCGTAGAAAACAGTGGTAATGGATTTGTTGTGATTCAAAAGTTTGTAACCGGAACAACAGACACACAAATAAAGGGAAAAAAAAGTGAGGAAGACAGTAAGTGCAAGCCTAATTGTCAGGGAAGTATAGCTCGTCCTCAAACTCTGGGGGTTCAGCCAGTAGTATGTAATCATGTGACACACTACTTCCGTCACCTGAGCAGCTGTCCTCATCTTCCTCCCTTGCTTCATGTATTGTGTAATTCGGTGGTATGAAGTGCTGATTCATTTTGATCATTGTTAACCTCTCCACGTTTTTGGGCGAGAAACTGGTCCTTCTCACTGTTACAATGGAACCAGCAGCACTGAAAACACGTTCAGAAGAGACACTTGCGACAGGGCAAGCCAGATAGCTTATCGCCAGCCTGCTGAGCAGTGGCCATTCAGACCTTTTCCTATACCAATACTGCAATGGGTTTTGATCAATGTACACCTCTGTTGGGTCATCCAGATAGGCCTGGACCATCCGCTCAATGTTCAGGGGTGCTGCTGCTAAGCTTTCGGGCTCTTTTCTCTGTGCATCAGCACTGTGCTTATTAATGCCTAACTGTACATACCAATCGTCTAACGATTCTACTGGGCCTAATGATCCAGTTATTGTTGCTGTTGTCGATAGTGATGGAGAGTGTTGTGATCCAAACGCACTGCCCTCAGCCTCCGAAGTTGCACTTGATGCTGCATGCCCTGCTGCAGTACTTCTTGTGGGTTGATCTTGCGGGCTTTTAATTAGCAGCCGTTCATTTTCCAACTTACTCGCTGCCTCAGCTATCCAAGTTTTGTAGCGGGCAACATCAATCTCTGAAAAAGGAAAGAATGTCTTCAGTCCAAATTTTGCCCGTGGATCCAGAATTGTAGCAGAAATGTAATGTTCTTGTGACAAAATTATATTTTCTATCCTTGTATTTTCAGCTAAGCGACGGGCTAAGCTCTCCACCAAGTCATAGGCTCCCTTTTTGTCCTCTACACCTTTGTATGATTCACACACCTTCTTCAGCTGATGCTCTAGCATTTGCAATAATGGGATAGCTTGGCCCATTGTACAGTCCTCCTTGCTGACATCCTATATTCACGTTGAATGATCCTCAGCTGCTTCCGAGCTTGAAAAGAATTGCTGAAATGAGTGCATATTCTTCAGCAGATGGCCAGTAAGTTGCTGACTATGGGTTCTTTTTTCAGAAAGTCTTGAACTATAAAGTTTATGCAGTGTGCCAAACACGGAGCCCTGAAATAGGACCCAAGATCCATGGCCTTAAGTACATTACTGCCATTGTCTGTGGCAACAAAACCAATACTAAGCCCTCTTGGGGGCAGTCATTCAAAAACCTTGCTGCGAAACTCTTGCAAAATGTTTACAGCAGTATGGAGTTGCATGTTTCCGAGTACCTTTAAAAATCGCAGCTGTGTCAACTGCACCTCGTTCAGATAGCTTATCTCTAACCCCCACAAAAGAGACCCAGTGTGCAGTGATGCACATGTAATCTGTGGCTTGGCAACTGGTCCACATGTCCGTTGTCAGGTGGATAATGTGAACAGCACTCTGCTGCAAAGCTTGTCCAACCAATTCCAGCACATCATGATGTAGTGCTGGAACAGCAATTCTTGCGAAATAGGATCAGCTGGGAACCTTCCAGGGCAGATGGCTGACACAAATTCAAGGAAACCCTCCCCTTCCACAAATGAAAAAGGGAGAAGGTCCAGCGCTAACATTTTAGCCAGCTTTGCATTGTACAACCGTGCCGTTGGGTGGTTGCGTTGGAACTGCCCCTCCAACCTAAGCATGCTATCAATGGTAGGTTGGATTACTTTCCTTTGTGGTGCTGTTGTTTTCATTAACCCACTTAGGCTCAACGACGCAGTTTGTCTCATTGCGGAACTCGGCCGCCTTGGTGTCTCAGCCTGACTCTGAGTATGGCTCTTACTGCGTGCCACTCAGATGTTACTGAGGAGGATGTGGGCGGTACCACTACACTACTGGGACAGGGCTAGAAATACCTCCCTCTTCTTCACCTTCCACCGCAATATTATCGTCCCCTGATTCTTCCTGACCAATTTCAATGGGTTGAGTTTTTCTACTTTCTTTTAACTGAAGTAGGTGATTCTCCCACACGATAGTGTGGTGTATTCTGAGATGACTTGCTTGGCCTCCGGTACCATAGTTTGTACCAAGCTTACCCCACCGAACAGCAACGTTCTCCTCCTTGGTGCTAACAGAAAAGAAGTCCCAAACTGGGGAGGATAACTTTCTGGTACTGCTGGATGTGCCACTTTCAATACCAGATGAACTGGATGGTGCGCTTGGAATGTGACTCTGTGCAGCTACACTGTGATGTGACTTTTACTGCCACTACATACTGATATAGTTGAGCTGGATGTTGGTCCCTGCTGGGCCTTGGAAAATATGGCAGCTGGAGGTAGTGGTGGTGTAACCTGTGTTGGTGATATCCGTGCTACATCCCGCTCAGTAGCAGCCTTTCTGGATAGGGTGAGAATGTTGGTCTCCAATACCTTTGGGGCGGGAGTGATGTGCGTGATGACTGGCTCGTCTTCATCAACATCACCCCCCCTTCTACATCTACCTCCATAACGCTAAGTTTTTTTGGGACCTTCCTTTTCAGAAGCATTGTCTTGTGGCGTGCATCACTCTCAGACTGAGCTGGTGGCTGCCAAGTGGCATCACAATCATCAGAAGAGGGGCTTGAAGATGAAGATGATGGACTAAGCCTCCTTTTCCTTGCTGGTGGTCTGGAAGACAATAGATCTTCCAAAACAGTGGTTTGCTGCACTTTGTCTGCAGGAAGCTCGATTTCCTGAAATGCCCCTACGTCAGGAGCAACAACTACTATGGTGGGCTGTTCTTGCGGCTGCTGCTGTTCTTGTTGCGGCTTCTGCTGTTCTTGTTGTGGCTGCTGCTGTTCTTGTTGCGGCTGCTGCTGTTCTTGTTGCGGCTGCACACTTATCTGCTGAGTTTCCGCCTGCGTTGATTGTGTGCTACTTTGCGATAATGACATTTCATCATCGCTGCTCGTTAGTAGACTGGCTACCTCTGTGAAACTCAAGGGCTTGGGACTAGGTTGGTGGGGTTGGACCGCTGGTGCTGAGGTGCTGCTCCCAGCTTGGTTCCCGGACAATGCTGCTGCAGGCGTAACTTTTTTGGTGCCAAAAAAACATTGGCCGGCACACCAGTCGTAGTTAATGGCACTTCCTTTTTCTGTTCCTTCTTCTCACCAGCAACTTTCTTGGTACTGGACCTGGTACCTTTCTTTGGGGCCATCTTCTTCAGATGTCAGGCAGGATGCAGATGCACAACAAGTTCTGGTCACACGTGGACGTGATGTGCAGCAGGACTTCTGTCTGGCGGGCAGTACAACGGGTAGCCGGGTGATGATGATAACACCTCCTCCTCTGGCTTTTTGTGCACCTAAAAGCAAATAAGCCAGGAGAAGAACATCAGTAAAATGTTGCATTTGTTGTTGTGGTTCAGTTACTTACTACTGTACTAGTGCAAACAAAATATATAGTCTAGCCATTTTGAGATTTTGTCAACAAGGGCTATGTTATACTACTGTGCACACACTACACTCCTAGGAAGGATAGGAAAGATAATAAGAACCACCAAAATAACAATTTAATGGAAGTGGGGTGGACCCTATTTGCCATTAAATTATTTGAGCATTTCATCATTCATGAAGCTGCTGCTGGCAAAGGGGGTGGATGGATGGAAGCAGTAAGCCAATAGGAAAACCATGCAGGCCTATATGGCAAAAGCAGGACACTGATAACTCCCAACACAAAAAAAGGCCACCAGCCACATGGACACTCCCAAATCACAAACAAGCAGGGGGCCTGGGAAACACCAGGAGCTGACAAAAGGCCTATAAAAGCCAGGCAAAGGATGCATGCTAAAGCACACTGCTCTGCCTTTTTAATGCAACAAAATGCAAATAAAAAAATCCACAGGCCCAAAAAAGGTCTGCAGGGTGCACACCAACACACACCATACACACACAACAAAGGCATGTCTTTAAGACAACCAACATCAGAAAGCCCACCCCAAAAAAACACACTTCCCAACTCAATCCAATGCCATCCATGTCCTAAATGATGTCTAAATTCAGCAGACCACACAGAAACACTTGATTAATAAAGCTGTGGCTACCTGCTCTGATCCTACTGGATCAAAGCAGACCTGTTGGCAGACAAGGCCAGACCAGCTTGCAGGCCTAGGCTTCTATTGTATTTTTTTAAAGCGCGAGTGGACATTTTGACATTTTGGCGCTCTCCGCGGAATGCGAAAATGTCAAATTATCGCAATTTCCGCGAGCGGAACGGAATTTTCGCCCAGGCCTAGTTTCCAATGTCCACTAAAGATTTTGCAAAAGTTGGTTCTATTCACAAGTCTTTTTCTTCTACTTTTCTCTTTCAACACTTTAATTATTTTATCCAACACTTTGCTGCTCTTCAAAATCACAATGAATAACTTCGGTTTTAAAGTGAAAGCAGTATCCACTCTATTTTCAATACGCTGCTTATATTTGAATTGCAGCACTTTCTTTTTATATTTGCAGCATATTTTCATTCAATTCTGAATCACTCTAGTTCGAAAAAGTCTCTGACGAATTTCTTGAAATTGTTTTTGTCTCTGAGTAACAGATACTGTTTCCTTATCATGTTTTCTTCTCCTGGTATTTGAAATTGAAGTCTGCATCTCTTTACTTGAAAAATTCTTCTTTTTCCTTTGTGTGATGTTCTTTTCATTAAATGTTCTTAATATTTTTTGCAGAAATTGTCTAGTGTTTTTACCAGAAGAAACTGTTTGTGAAGTACGCTCATTTTTTTTCTAATTGAAAATCTTTCCATTTCTTCAAATATATATATTTTTTCAATTTCCTTTTCTTTTCAGTTCTTCTAGGCATTTTCAAATTTTAATCCAAACGAAATAATTTTCAGAAAAAAAAAATAGATTAAATTATTTTTTACATCTGTTCAATATATTAAAATAATAACATACAATTACATTAGTTCTACTGACGGCTTCCAGAGGCAGTGCTGCAATATGATGGAGCACTAGGATGACGACTACTGCCATAGAACATACAGCAAGTATTTATTTAATTATTTACATACACCTTTACAGTTTATATGTAACTGCACTACCTCCTACTTTTCACCTCTCTGCCGCACCCCACCACCCCACAGCACTCCCTATGCAACCCACCGCAGACAACTTAATAGATAGTATTTTTAAAAATTGTAATCTATGTACTTAGGATGATATTATCTACCAAATGGCACACAGAAAAACTACCATTATTAGCCTAACAATTTTATCAACAACTTCGCAAACATAACACTGCGCTCAAAGCTTTAAGTGGGGGGCGGTCTGTGGGGTTCTGAGCACCGGCAGTTTATTTTTGGGGGCCTGGAAACGGATCTCTATGGGGCTCTCTTTTCGCTCCTCGCAAAGGTAGTCCGTTTTTTTTTTTTATTGGACTGGAGTGAGAGAGTGAGAGCATGCGCATTGCTCACTGCTGAGGAGTGGAGACATCATGCCAGGTGATTCGCATTGTTGGAGAAAAGAAATCCTTTAAGGAGAGCCATTTTCCTTCTCTTTTTGCAGCACAGGAGCAACATCACAGTGGCGTGAAAAGCAGAGAGACCACCAAGCGCAACGCCCATTGCCCCGGACTCCCTGAGACAGCTTCCCAGGCGCAAACACAGAGCCGCATCCAAGTACTTCACAGGTCTTCAAAAGACCATTTGCTTGTAATTGAGGCTCTGTTTTTTTTCACCCCCTTTTAGAGCCCCTACATCCCCACTCTGCCTATGGCTGAAACAATTAGCCTCCCCCAAAATTTCGCTCTGGTTGTGCCTTTGGAGACGACCACACGCAGCCAACTCCAGCATGACCCTGCTCTCACCTTTCACAGTGTCTTGTTTTAGGCCTACGAAAACACACGCTTTGCCTGGATCACTTAGGGTCATTTTATCAAGAACGGCATTACAATTATCGCCGCTTTAGCGGCAGGAAACTGCCGCTACAGCGGCGATAATGAGCTTGATAATATGCCCTTGTGAATTCCTATTGAAGCCCAGGTTCACACCAGAACATGGGCTGCTATGGGAATTCACAAGGGCATATTATCAAGACCATTATCGCCGCTTTAGCGGCAGTTTCCTGCCGCTAAAGCGGCGATAATTTTAACACCGTTCTTGATAATATGCCCCTTTGTTCTCACACCCCCTCTTAAATACGAAGATAGTAGTTTTAGAATTACCTTTATATTCCTATACTGTGCATCACATTGAAATATAGAAGTGCAGGTCCTCACCATCCCAAATTAGCTGTCTGGTATACTCTCAAATGTAACAACTACATCTGTCAGTCACGGATAGTTTAAAGCAGTGTTCCTATATAGAAATGGTCAAAACGTTATGTTTCTAAATCAACGTCTTACAATAAAAAGCTGCTTTACATTTCTTTTGCTGGATCAACCTTTGTTGAAAACACCAACTGAGAAGGGTGGTGAACTATGGTCCACAAACAGCAGCTCAAAGCTTTCTTGTTCTTTATCAGAAACATCTGCCTGTCAATGCTTATCGCCAGCCTTTCTGGCCCCTTAAGAGGATGGGTGGATGAGTATACTACGCGGTATTTAGGATCGGGCGGAGGGTGCCTGGAAATAAGGATGGATAGATGAATAAAGTGCGAGTGGATGGATGGCAGATGGATAGCTAGATGGATGGATGTATGGATGTATGACTGGATGGAAGTATGAATGGATGCATGGACCAGTACTTAGGATGGACGGGTGGGCTGATAGATGCCTAGGATTGGTTCTGGGACAGATGTATATATGAATATATGGGCGTATGACTGGATGGATGGCACAGTGCTTACCATGGGCGAGTGGGCTGATAGATGCTTAGGATAAGTGTAGGAACAGATGTATGTATGTATGTAGGTAGGAATGTATGGAATGAATGGATGAATTGAAAGATGGTTGGATGGCGCAGTGCTTAGGATGGATGGTTGCAGGGTTTTAAGTGGGCCGAATCTGAGCACCAGCAGTTATTTCCAGGAGGCCTCGAAACGAGTCTCTATCGGGCTCTATTATCGGCCCTCGCAAAGGTAGTCAGTTTTCTTTTTTTTATTGGACTACAGTGACAGCATGCACATCGATGTGCGCGTGTTAATTTTGCTCACTATTGAGAACTGGAGACATCATGCTAGGTGAGCCACGATGTGGGAGGAAGGGAAATCCTTTAAAGAGTGTGTTTTCTGAACGCTATAATTGGAGGGGATTTTCTTAAGCACACAATGCTAGTTATCTTGATTTTGACCAAGGCCCTACTTGCATAGCCCGCACCCCTTTAAGAGGTTTGCCCCGCCCCTTTTAGAGCACCCCCAATTTTTTTGCCCACTTAAAGCCCTGACTGCACCATAGTAACACAGAAATGGTCCAAGCTTCCTTTTAAATTTACAATGCAACCAAGTTTCATAATTTGCCATCAACGCTAGCAGCCTTCTACCACAGTGCAAGAGTGTCTATCAGCACGAAGATTTGTTATCCACCGAAATGTTGTGTGATTTGCGTAGCTTTCTGCTGGAACACTCATAACCAAAAGGTATTAAAACATGCAAATTTGTGAGTAAAACATATACCATACCATAAAGCGGTTCATAAATGATCCCAGTGCCACTACACCACCCTCATCCCCATCCTTGCTTAACCTTACGAAATCAAAGAAAGAGCCCCAGCAAACCTGGTAGAGCCACGATAGCAATACAGGGACTTAATTTCAACAATTGTCTGCCGGAATGCTCAGCAACAAAAGGTATTAAAACATGCAAATTTCCGGATAAAACATATACCATGTCATTGAGCGCTTTATAAATGGACCCAGTGGCACTACATCACCTTTACTAGCTACACATGTGCGCGTTACAAATGTCCGTGTTATAATCAGCAATATACCCACCTCTCCCATCCCCACCCCTGCCCTTGCTTAACCTTACGAAATCAATCAAAGAGCCCCAGCACTCCCGTTAGCGCCACTATAGCCATACATAGTGTTCATTTCAACAGATGTCTGACGGAACGCTCATCAGCAAAAGGTATTGAAACCTGCAATTTTGCAAGTAAAACATACACCATACCATAAGGCAATTTATAAATAGCCCCAGTACCACTATACCACCTCCACACACACCCTTGCTTAACTTTAGGCAATAAAACAAAGAGCCCCAGCAAACCTGGATGCACCCCTATAGCCATACAGAGGCTTCATTTCAACAGATGTCTCCCGAAACGCTCATCAGCAAAACATATTAAAACATGCAAATCTGCGGGTAAAACATATACCATCCCATACGGCGCTTTATAAATGGTCCCAGTGGTGCTACATCACCTTTAGTAGCTAGGCATCTGCATGTTACTAAAGTCTGTGTTTTAATCACCAACATACCCACCTCCCCCACCCCTGCCATTGCTTAATCGTACGAAATCAAACAAAAACCCACACCATTCCTAGTAGCGCCACTATACCCATACACAGGGTTAATTTTAACAGGTGTCTGCCGGAACGCTTATCACCAAAAGTATTCAAACATGCAAATTGGTGGGTAAAACATAAACCATCCCATAGTACGTTTTATAAATGGGCCCAGTGGCACTACACCACCTTTACTAGCTAGACATCTGTAAGTTAATAAAGTAATTTAAACACTCTGTAGAGTGTATAGCAGAGGATGGGGAGAGTAAACAAAGTTCTAATTCCCAAACTTTTGATATACCGTCTCTTTACTGTATATATATTAAGGACATTAAAGGGAATGAAAACATTGACGAGTGGCTCGAAAGGGATAGTGAAGCTGAGCACCGGTAAAATCTGGACCACTTAAACACCTACGCATATTCAGCACAGGGACACAGCCTGACAATTAGTATCACTTATAATCACATTTAGTTTACTCATGTCAAGAAAGTTCACCATTCTTTTAAGTCATACAGAAAATATACCGAACATTTTAATTTCTTTTTTATCTCTCACACATTTATAAAACATCTCTTATAAAGAAACACTCTCCAACCACTTCTATTTCCTAAGAACAGACAATCATTTATACGTTTACTACCATATATTTTAGTATATCTACCTTTTTATTATTCACTAGTCAGAAACTACTACAACTATTAACTATACCCAAATGCAAACCAAAAACCATGTTCATATTATATCTCAACCTATGATCAAATGATTCAGACTATGCGTACATATACAAGGAACGTATCACTTTTACTATCACCATCTCTCCTCCATGTAATCTCCAAACACTGTAGACGGCCTCACAGTACAACAACCTAACTAGACTTATATTCAAATCTACCTCTCAGTGTCAAAAATGAGACTACAACCTGTCCACATAACATTTCTGGGTTTGGTTTTATCGCTTTTAACTTAATAACACATACATCTCCTACCCACCCTTCCAGAGAGGTGTGAATTTTGTCATTGACAACTTCAGCTCCCGGGTCTTTTTGTTGCATGCTCCAGATTGTTCTTCTGTTAGCCACTGATTCGGATCTTGTCTTCTGGCGTCTCCCAATTGGTTATTAAAGTGATTGGCGATGAATTCCACCCAGCTTTCTTCTGAAATATGTGACGATATGCCTTCATGGTGGGGGTGATTATCCCATTCATGGTTTTCCAAAAGCGGGCGCTATCATTACGGTTTAGATCGTGAAACAATTTTGCCCAGGTTGAATTTTCTTTGACTTTGTTGATGTTCCATTTCAGTTTTTTGAGTGATATCCTTTGATCTTCCAGGAGTGAACATGTGCTAGTGTCTCCCAGAAATCTTCACAGTCTGTGCAGTGTGCTGTTTATTGCTTTTTTGAGGGACTTAAGGCGATCTTTTTGCCCTTTCGGTATTCTATATTTCTGACTCATGATCTGAGAGTGGATTTTTTTTGTTATAGTGGCGGCATAGCGTTCTAAGAGTGTGGTTGTAAATTGACTCCATTGGGCCGTTTGATCCATTGAGTCTGATGCATGAGATTTAAAAAGTTAAATTGCAGCTTCTGCCTGCGGATCAGTATTAGTTGTTGTGCATTTGATCCTTTTTAAGTTGGAGGTGTATGTGGACCCCAGGGTTAGGTCTTGCTTGATGGAGCTGCATGCTGAGGTTATTAACTGCAGTTCTTATGGGTGGTGGTCACTCTCCCCCTTGTCCCCCATTCTAAACCCCTCGATGTATTTGAAACAGTGCAAGGCTTGCAAATGTGTAATCCAGTACAGAACTCATTGTTGCAAAGTAATATGAATCAACAGGAGGTGAGTCGTCAATGAATCTGCCACAAAGGTGTAGGTGTTCTTAGTTGGCTAGGAGGCAGCTTTTCTTGCAGTTCTGTCTGTGAGTTGGTGCACATTGCGTGGGGATGTTATGGATTTATGTTTGTATGCAAACCTCCTCTCCCTCTGAAGTGCCTAAAAGATATTGGTTTAAGTCTCCTGACAAGACCATTGTTGCAGTTTTCATCTCTGTTGCGTACGATGAGCCTAGGTCCGTAAGTTTTTTTTAATCTTTCGCTTTTCGTTTGGGGTGGATATACGTATTGATTAAAACCACCTCTGTTACTTTGCCCTGGAGGGAGATGGTGATTCTAACTGCCCTACCGGCAGACAACAGGCCCTACCGGCCCACAACCAGGATTTATTTTTCTTCACATTCTATTATGCTGTGAAAACACTGGGGATAGGTCTTGCCCTCTTTAAAAAACACTACTGGCTGTCTGTCATTGCAGTCTGGGAGAGAGTAAGAAAGAAAGAGAGAAAGAGAGAGAGAGCATTAGCGAGCCAGAGTGACTGAGATTCTGAGCTTTATCTGCGCTTGCTGCTTAGAAATTACAATATTTAAAAGCCTACTTTGAAACGGGAGGCTACATGGCCCTGCCTTTCAAATCCTTAACTTTATAAGCAAGCATAATTATTTATTTCTCGCCGAGTAAGAACCGTTGAGGTGATCTAAGGCAGTAATGCATTCACTGTTACAATTCTCAAGTTTTACTTCATGTTACATGAGTTTTTTCTTTTGTCTGATGTGGCGTTTCTGTTAATTTTTGTGTGTGTAGCATGAGCCTTGTATAGCGCATACTGCCAACTGAGCTGCCTCTAGGCATCAGTGTGAGTTTGCAAAGTGGATGGGTACTCACAACAACTTAGCTGTATCATTAAGTTCTACTAGATATGTGCTCATACGCTTTTTGGCCTCTCTAGTACATTTAGTGATATGCCTATTGTAATTACAATTATATTGAAAGTGTAAGAAGGAGTTACTCAGCTTTGAAATATGGCTCTCACCAAGGCAAATATTTTCTAGGGAGTAGAACCCCACGCTGCAGTCTCTCTACAACATTTTCTTTGCAGTCATTGGGCAGTTTCAGTGATGGAAGATGGTAGCGCCTGTGCTTGGAAAAAGGTGTTGACCTCTGCCACGAATTTCTTAACAAATTAAGCACTTTGGGCCAGATGTACGACCAGTGTAAATTGCAAACCCGCAACTTGCGCTTGATTGAGAGTCGCAAATTGAGAGTTGCTATTTACAATTTACAACAGTGTCAGAGGCACTGATTGCGATTCCCAATGGGAGTCGCAAAAGGCGAGCCTCATGTATATTGATGAGGCAATCGCAATTTGCAACCCCCATCGGGAATGGCTTGCCCTCTCAGGGATGGTGGCCTGCTGGGCTCAGCAGACCTCCATGCCTGGGAATGATTTCCAATAAAGCAGCATTTTTTTTTTATGCAGTCCGTTTTCCTTAAAGGAAAATGGCATCCATTTAAAAAAAAAATTCAACGTTTTTGTTTAATTTTTTAGGGGCAGGTAGTGGTGCCTGGGACCACTGCCTGACCCTAAAAATATTTTCTGCTGCATTTGCAAATTATTTGCGACTCGCAAGATAGTGTTAGTGCATGGCCCTGAGGAAAATTGCATGTTGAAAGGGGTCACACACCTGTTTCCATATGTAATTTTCCATCGTACATCTGGCCCAAAATTTACTAGTAACAGGTCCAGCGACTCACTTGGTTATTCTTTTTCAATCCCAGTTTTTTTAACTTTGCCTTTATTTACAGTACATTACTGGTTGCCAGAACCAAAGGCGTAAATATGCACAATCGATCATAACTATAATGTTACATAATAGAAGACAATTATTTTTCCTGTTCTAGTCCTTCAGAATTAAGAGTTTTGTGTACATTTGGCTTTATTGACTCTTGGTTACGTACCTTATTGCCAATGGTCCTATTTAGCTTTAAAAACTTTCCTGATTTGCTTTCATGTCTTTGTCCACTCTGGAAAGCTACTCATGATCAGCAGAAGTCGGAGCTGTTATTGTTTTCTGTAAACAGCATTTTTTTTTAAGTTTGCTTTTAATGACTTTGGGTGGAATTTTTAAACACTCACTTTCAGTCAGCCCTTTGTTTGACAAATACCAGTCACATTGGGCAACAATGGTAAGTTGAAACAGCATTGACAAATAATGGAAGGATTTTTTGTGTCTGAATCCAACAGTACATATATACTCTAACCCAACCTCTCCTTTCAGAAATAAATCAACGCTTCGAATTTCAGTTTCAGCTTTCAGGTTGGATTTATACCAAACCAAGCAAAGACACTTCCTTGAGTGTAACTCTTTAGCGTACTTCCATTCAGTTCTTATACTGCACTGTGGAGCAAAGACTCGATTGGGAGTTGAAATGTGAAGTGTTGGTTTATTGAGCCCCAATTTACTTCAGCTCCCCTTTGAAAGACAGATCTGCATGAAACTTACCATGTTGAACCCAAATTGGATAAACTTGTCTTTTTTGGGAAAGATATACAGTTTTTCAATGGACATTAACCATAATTATACATTAGTAGTTATTGCCAATGTGTTTTGGTGCCGTCTGACTAATCCACAAGAAACTCTCCTGAAAAAAATGTTACTCCCTTTTTCGCCTTCTTGTAAAGTTTTGCGCTAATCTTTCAAGTGGAGGCCAAGAAAACAAGGGGTCTTGAAAGTGTGCTTTCCCATGTGAAAGGTGATCAAGTGGGCATGAGGGTTTAATTCTAGTTAAAAGGTAGTGATATCTGGACCGTCGATATCTTCATATGCTCTGATTAACCTGTTCGAAGTGTATGGGCGATCCTGATTGGTTGTCCAAAACAAGGATAATATGTTGTGGCAGTCATTACAGGATGCTGAGACTTGGTATCCGAGTTCTGAAAAAAAAATATCAATGGCACAGGTTATGGTAGTATGGCACCCAGCAAGGTGACCTGTGGTATTGCATTACTAGGAGAGGTGCCATGGATCAGGTTCTGCAGCACAGTAGAAATATATATAAAAAGAAAAGGATCTTGCCAGAGACCACACTCTGACAAACAATATTGTGCTTCCAGCAGGCAAAGTGCAGTAGGGGTTGACCACCTGTAGTGCACTAGATGCATGGTCAGGCCCCTACCCAGGGGTGCAGGATGCAGGGCCTGCCCAGAGGCAGCGAACCAGTAACTATGCTTGGCCAAAGGCAGAATGCAGCAGGGTCTGCAAATGGAACATACATTGTGGAGAACTAGGAACAGGTTGAGAGTGGTGCAAATGAAGGATAACAATGGGAATCCTCCAAACACACTAGAGAAAATGCAGTGAATAAAAGCCGGGATTACTCCAAAAATGGTCTGAAAAGAACTAATGATGTCTGGTTTAAAACCTTAAAGAAGTAGACTAGGCCAGTCGTACTAGAGTTCTTAAAGATTTGATGTACTAATTTGCCAAAATGCAGGTGAAGGTTAGTAATTAACAATGAATGTATTTCACTAGAAGTTCCAGCCACCTGCAATTCGAAGGTCTTGCAGGCAGATGTAAGAGCTACTGCTTGTTGAAACATTAACTCTTTGAGTCTGCTCAGCTTGTTAAGTCTGCATTCAAAGTTGGAATAGAAGACCACAGCGAGCTCTCTACTATCTCATGTGGAGGGAGAACCAGGACGTTGTTGCAACAAGTAACTAACGGGGAAACAGACACATTATATGAGACTCCAGCCCCCACATTCCACAACAAGCTTGATCACTAAGCAGTAGATAACTCCCATAAAAGAGTATCGTACTGCGGGGGAGAATTGTGGGAACTGAAATTCCTTTTAGGAAACAAGCCAAATTAGGTGCTGTAGTGTTACTGGCATGTGAATTTTTGTATATTTACAAAGGAGTGAATATACGGCATCAGAATCGCATTTTTCACCAGTAATGAAGACTTCCTTATCGCTACGTTTCATAGGCAAAGGGAAGTGTCCGTACTTTATGTATGTAACTCCTACTCCATGGCTTGTCTCTTCCTACAGAGAATGTTGCACGCAAGCTTTGAACTGAAATGTCGAGTTAGGCAGTGAAATAACCCTGTGTATTAACCAAACCGCTGAAGGTGTCTCAGCTATAGCGGATGGGAGTTGTTATAGCTTTTCTAAACGTAGCATTTTGTATGTTGCGTCTTTCATGGCTATTAATTGTTGTTTGCGTATTACATTAAATAGTAAAAGCAAATCAGTGCTGTTCTGGTAATGCCATGTAACGTGTCAATTTTTAAGCTTTTTGAAGTGTCTAGCTAAACTGCATAGTTGACCTAAGCTGACTTTGCCCAAGATATAATGTTGACATATCACTTTACATAATATCAATAACAGACAACATAATATTGTTCAAGTTATAAATATTAGATGCCAAGGTATTAATACTCTTATCAACAACAGCTAGCACTTTTTCCAAAGTATCGAGCTTAGCTTGTCTCGAACCAACAGCAGTTTCTATTTGGGACAATTTCCAAATTCCATTATAGCAGCATATAAAAATATTTTTGAACAAGAGAATTTCTGAGTTTAAAGAAAAAAATGCTAAATGAATGTCTTCAGACAAGAGAGAAAGATGTTGCTTTACTGCAGAGAATGTGGAATGTTCCAACCATTGTTGACACAACTTTCCTACCGAATAAGTGGTAATAGTACCAGAATATGTTGACCGTAAATAACATGGCTTGATTTAAACCCAGGTGTGAAATTGAAAAAGCAAGAATGACAACCATTGATGTCTATTGGCAATAATACCCACCCACCAGGACTCGAAAACAAAGAATTAAATGTACTATTCTGCACCCTGTGATTTAATTGCTCTTATGTGTAATTTGTAAAATTCTGCTAATCATCAACACAGGCCACAGAAGGAATGGTAGGGGAATTAATTTCTTTAATTTGAACCAATCCCAAACAGTAGTCTGCTGTTTTTTTTCATTTAAAAAATAATCATTTGTGTGGGAATTAAACTGGATTGAAATAAGGTTTCTGTGCCTTGAACCTGCCAGGACTTCATACCCCAAATTGATTTCAAATCAACAGTGTTTTTACAGCAATCATAACCTTTTAGGGCCAAGAGATTGACAAATGTTGTGGTATATATTAGCTTAGTTTGAGGAAGCATATATTTCTTTGGAGATGTCGTAGTTAATTTAAAAAAATGTGACATAGTGTCTGAAGCAACATACCCCATGGAATAGGTATAATTATGTTTGAGCTTTTTGGAACTTTCTGTAGGTGGGATTGGGCAATGCTCCCATTGTGTATAATTAAGATTGGGATGCTGTCTACCTATTCTATGTAGGTAATGGTGTCCATAATATTTGTATATTAGAATAATTTAGGTATAGATCTTTTGAAAAAAAACTGTGTAATATTCTGAAACAGAAAGCATAGAATTCAGTGTCAACATCCTATTCATCCGAATGTAACCCAAGTACTCTTATATCTTTCATAGAAACCTTGAACAAATATGGTATCATCAGGGCCAATGTCATACTGAATATGTCGAAAGGAACTTTATCTCAAACAATTCCAGTCACCGGAATTGATAAAATGTTACAAGAGACAAGTCTCTAAATTTTATGTGATGAAGAATGGGGGGCCATCACCCTCTCAACCAGTTCTGCAGTAGAGAGTTCTAGGAGTTTATGGCCATTAATCAGTAAGAAAAAAAAAGTAATGACTCCAATCCACAAGATCAAGAAAACCAAGGAAAGGATGATCCAGACATATATCCAAGGAGGGATTATATACATGAATTTTAACCATGAAATAAAACACAGATCCATGTGGAGGCTTGTACATAACAGAAGAGCTGTCAACAGAAAAGTTATCTTGATCCATATAGTACCTGGAGGTACTCAGCTGAAATACAGATGGACTGGACTCAGCAGGAGGGCTTGAAAAGGCCAACTTGTTTAGAGTCACCAATGGTGGTTCATTGTAAATGACATCTGTTGCAGAAGAGGTTCTATTAGAAGCAAGTAGGAGGTCTGGTAAAATGTCATCTCTCGACTCAACCTCCCCCTCACCCAGTCGTGGATTATCAGCATCAAAGGTGCAAACAGGCTGTAAAGAAAAATCATGCAGTAAGAAATGGCTCTCTGGTGCCATACTATTGCGTTTCAGCGATAAGGTGTAGTTTGACATGTTCAATGGAGACAAAACGTTTGTCCTTATATCCAGGGAGAGGTGGCAAATTCACAGTTTGTGTACCATGAAGGCAAAGGATTGGAACAGGAGCATGGAACACTGGGCCAAATTCCTTTTTGATGTCCACCTTTTCTCAAACCTTATCACCAATTTTTGGAAGCCTGCTGG
Source organism: Triturus cristatus (assembly GCF_964204655.1). Lineage (NCBI taxonomy): Eukaryota > Metazoa > Chordata > Amphibia > Caudata > Salamandridae > Triturus > Triturus cristatus. The sequence continues at coordinate 848,816,735 of NC_140588.1, read as the reverse complement.
ACAAATTTGTGTAGTTTAAGCTTGAGATGCAGGCAAATACTTGTGTGAGTTAGTGTCATAGAACTGTTGAAGACCCTGTAAGACAGCAAAAGACTACGTCAAAGGTTGTGGCAGCCGCCACAATGCATGGACCATCAAGTGCAGGGTCTGCTCACCAAGAGATCTTTTGGGAGGTAATTTAATACTCTTTGAACCCCTTATAGGTGGTGTAGCCAACCACACCCATCCCAGATATCCAAGCCGTTACAGACTGCTTTAAGTTACAGTTCATTCTTTTCACAACAGAATTACCCTTGGGTCTATACGGAGAAGAAAAATGCACTTGCACACCCATGGATTTCATCGATTCACGGTGCACCGTAGAGGTAAAAGCCATACCTTGGTCCGAGTGGACTGCACAATAGGCATATGTTCTGATAAAGGCTTGCAAGTCTTTATTAACTGTTTGAGTGTCAGCCAAGCACTGTGGCTAAACCCAGAGGAATCTAGAGCATGAATCAAAAGCAAACATAATATACTTGAATGCAGTATTGGAAGTCAGAGGACAGCAGTGGTCTAAATATATACTGCCAAAAGTCTGATTGGAAATACAAATTTGTGCCTGTGGTGGATGAGACACATACAACATAAAACATATTTTTTGGTCTGTTTGTACAAGCTATGCCACCAATATCGTTGCTGTAAAAGTGAAATGGTGGCAGTCACACCAGTATGCGCAAAAGCTATACCTTTGTGTGCAGCTGCAATCAAACCATGTCTGTGGTCTGCATTGGGAAAAGCAATCACCAATGCCAGGGATAGTCACAAAAGAAAGATTCTGGTCATTTAATTGATTGGAAAATATAGCAGTAAAGCCTTTCAGTATGAAGATGCTGTTTTTAAAAGTATTGATGGCAGCCAAAATATAATTGTTGCTAGAGTCTTAGAGTGAGTTATCCCTGCTATTTTAGATGTGCCAATTGCAGATTTAGCGGCTTCATTAGCTAAAGAATTCCCTACTATGTGTTCACCCACACAGTGATGACTCAAAGTATCTATAACATGAGTGTGTGGTAACCTGTCCTTTAGATCTGCCACCCGGACCCAAAGTAACTTGAGCTTGATTGTGCTACCCTTGGAATCTCTGTAGTAATTTTGTTTTCAAAAATGTAAATTATTGTTATAAGATTGCATGCAGTAATACAAATCACACACTATAAGGTTGGGGAGTCATAGCACCAAAATGAATAATGAGCCAAATATAGTAATGGTTGAAGTTATCTGAAACCTGGGCATATTTTGACAGGTACCATGATTGAGCCACGGTACGATACACCAACTAGGTGCATACTGGAGATTCACATGGTATCAGGTAGAGGTTAAACAGCAGAGTCCAGTCTAGGTCAGGTTGTCACTGGTCAGCTAGTTGGTTGCAGGAAAATGCCTCATGTAGAGTGTTGTATCCATGTACCTTTAACAGGAGGTCGGCCTTATGGCCCTTCTAGTCCACTTCTTTGTCCCAGGTACAAGAGGGAGAGCAGATCCAGTCCTGTAAGGCTCTTTTGAGATCTTAGACAGAATATTTAGTCTTCTTGCACACGCCCAGCAGTGTTCGGAGCTGGCTGGCTGGAGATGTCACATTTATGCCTGGCACAAGTTAGTGAGTGGGAATGTCTCTTGGGCATGCTTCAACCAACTGGGTAAAAGTTCAAACCTGCCCACTTAGGAGATTGGTGAGATTGTGGTGTTTTCTTTCAAGCTAAACCTATGCTCTGATGGATGGGGGCATGTGGGGAGTGTATTACGGGGATCCTTGAGCCCTCACAAATCTAAAACTGGATAACAGTGGATGTATAAGAATTGGTTAGTAATTTAATTTGCCTTCCTTACAAGTGCATCCCAACTGGCATATGAAAGCCCTGCAGGCCTGCCAAGCAGGATTTGACATCCAAGCATGATTTGGCTATGTACTTTTTCAATGAAGAAGAGATTGATAGCACTACACGTTTCTATGGAACGAGCACTAGGGGGTCCTCTGCAAGGGTTGATTTAGTGCTTGATTGTCATGAACAGCATTCTGCTTCTGTTGGTGGCTTCACTAATGGCAATAGGACAGAACCAGTTTCCCAGTTCGAAGCCTTCCCCTAGATACTTTCCTACTGCAGACGTCACAGTCCTAGTGTCTAGAATAGTAATATACTCCCATACCAAATTTTGCAGTGGGAGGTAAACCAGTGCACGAGTAGAGATTTTCCCTAATCTATTATCTGACATAGTATGGGCGCCTCAGCTCTTTTATCTGCTTTCCTCTTCACCACCATGCCCACTACTGGCGACCTCAACTTGCTTCACCTTTTTATCTCTCACAGAAAAAGGTCTTTCATAATAAATTACAAAGCACGTGTCACTGTCCTTGTTTGTCCTTCAGGAAATTGATGAACAATTTGAAGGTGTCATGTACCCCATTAAATAGCGGCTTGTTATATTCCAGATTGCTGTATCAAATGTAAATGGGCAAAATCTTATATCCCATAAATGAATTTAACATGACCCAAATTGGAATTAGAAAATATTACAATCAGGTGAAAGAAGTGAACTCATTTTTAAATATTCCAAATCTAACCATTAGAATTACATACAATTGATTACATGGCCCCTTATTAAAGACAGGTCCCAAACGCACTCATGTCCCTGCTGTTCTGCATTTAGCAAAGGAGTTTTTAATTTGCCCATTATACATTTACCTGATTTAAGCAGGAGGGTTTGAGGCCTTTACAGACAAGCAAAATATGCCTTGCTGGTCTTTAATAAGTAAACACTGTTGCTAATCATTTTATTTTATTGAAATTGTTATTAGGTTGTTATTCACAAATATCTTTGGTAAATATGTCTGATTTCCTCCGGACATAAACCTATATGTCATATATGAGTAGCCAGGAACTGCTAACCAAATGAATGGCCTCAAAGCATATCTGAAAGTATAGATTTAATTGTTCACATCCACAACGAACATTACATTTCAGCCGAGAAATCCTCCATGCTGCTTCTCAAATTGTTGACATCTCAGTACTCAGCACATAATTCTGCTGCAGCAGGGGTCAGCTATGACAGCTGCTCAGAAGAACGTGTCAAAGTGTCAACGAATAATGAAGACTAATGGTGCAGGGGACTAGATTAAACTCATTAGACCCATTTTAGGTTGAAAGCTCAACTGGAAACAAACATCGAAGTGTGGTAACCAATCTATTAGCCGCGCGAAACTGGTAAATCGAAAGCTTCTGGTGTATAGCAATGCTTCCATAAAGTGTGTGCTCTACTTCAACACGAGTGGAGATGACTTTAGAAAAAGACAGGGGGATGTTTTCACACATTCTAATTGGAATTCGCACGGAAATCGACGCCTGGTGAAGGTTTCATTGTGGATTCTATGAAAAAAAGTGATTTCCATTATGGATACATTCTATCCTATACCTTTCTCTAGTGTTCTCTGGGGTGGGAAACTCCACAAAGGGTAAAAGAATGCACAAATGCAATTATTATTATATATATGTATATATTATAATATTTTCACCATGGAGGCACACCTTGCCCTCCACTCTGATTAGGGCCCTCATTTATGAAAAGTGACGCATCGTTGCGAGAAAACAATGATCCGTCACTTTTCATTGCGCCCTCCTTGCGATACCAATGATACGTCATATTTACAGTGTGATGCATCATGTAGCAAGGAGTTACAGATACGTCAGTAGGTGCAAAAATGACGCATTGCTGGAGTGTGCCACAAAAGTGACGCAACTCCAGCAATGGGTCATTTACACATGGGCAAGTCCCCTGTTAAATGTGCCTGCATCAGTTTGAAGCCTGCCATGAGGCTGGCGTAATATATTGCCGCATTTGCATCCTAGAAGTGGCACAGTGAAATCTCATGGATTTCACTGCGTCACTTCTATGACCCTTTCTTGCGTCGGAATGCCCCCTGCATACATTATACCTGGCGCAGGTATAATGTTGTGATGGGGTTTACAAAGTGACGCATCTACCTAGATTGTAAATATGATGCAGCATGGCGCATTTTTTAAGCTACTGGTGCGTCACAAAAAGTGACTCACCAGCGGTGCAAAAGTGATGCAAGGGCTTATAAATAAGCCCCTAGATGTGAAGTTTTCCATTTCCCTTTCCGTCCTCTTCACCACTGTGTAAACACGCCCTGTGGCCGTTCTAAGTTGAGAGATTAAGTCCCCTTGAATCCTAAGGGTCCCTAGGGTCAAACTAGACCACTAGGTACCTCCAGTAAGCGCCACAGACCTGCGTTGCATAGAGGTGTAAAAAGGGGCATGGCCTCAGAACACCTGTCTGCAACGCAGCTCCCTGGCGCATACTGGAGATACCTGTTGGGCTAGTTGGCCCTCAGGGACCCTCAGTATTGAAGGGAAATTAATTCCCCAACTTACAACTGGCCAGGGGGCGCATTTGCAGAGTGCTGCAAGGAGGGGGCGTGGCCTCAGGCGCGATGCCGGTCTTTTATTTATTTTATTTTTTTAAGAAGGAGGGATGTGTGGCCCCCCCTTCTTTTTCTAATTTATTGGCCCTGGGGACCCCATCCCCCAGGGACTGCACCCTAATTTTTTTTGTTGAAAAAAATAAATGTGGCCCTCCCAAGGCCTTAATCGGCACCGGGGACCCCAACCCCCGGGTCATGGCCTTTTTAAAAAACAAAAATCTTTAGGAGGGGGGGGGGTGCGTTGCCCCCCTCCTCAGGCCACTTATGGCCCCGGGGACCCGATCCCCCGGTGACGACCTTTGTTTTTTATTATTTAAAAAAAATATATATTTATAGAAACACCTAGGACATGCTGGACAAACCGTATGTACCTATCACCATGACGATTTGAGTGATATTCATTAAAAGGCGACTATGCATACAATGAATCCACGTGGAATGTAATTACACCGCTAGTGAAGCTCTGACGAGTCTGAGGCCCTACCGTGCCTAATCCCGGCGCCCCCGCCGGTGGGTACTTTCCAAGTAGGCACCCTTGTAGTTTATTTATACAAACATGGGTAGCTATTGACGGGCACATTTAATACACAAGCACACCAAGCCATTCAAAGGGGAGTCGACAAAAATTCGACCAAACTATGCAAGAAACCCCCGTCACGGTTAATAAAACACACATCCACTGCCGAATGTGTAATACTTTTTATTTTACTCTCTGGAAAGGAGACAAACCTCACTTGAGAGTCACAGCGTGCTCCTGGCTGAGCCCAATGCTGTGTTACACCCACCAGTGCCCGCCGAGTGCCACACACTTCTGTGTTGTATTCCACCAGCTAGTGCGTATGCTATTACACTCTCTAGCCCATGTGCACTGTAACACCACCCCGTGAATATGTCATGCCACACTTGCCTTCGCACGGGTTATATTGCCCCATCTAACGTGCCTTCCTCGATGCCTATGTTATAACGCACAGCGCTATGCCATACATATTACAATCTGGGATCCATATCTTTGTCACAGTGCATATGTAATGTTACACTCCCCAGCACATATTTTATATTACAACTTTAGAGACCAGTTAGGTTATACAACACTGCCCTGTGCATATTACACTCCAAGGCGCATAACGCATAGCACGCGCTAGTCCCTGTGCTATCTCGCGCTCTCCAATTAATCTGTCATTGTGCACAATGTATTGCATATTATATTTCACGCCCCGGTTCATCTTATATCACACTTTTTGGTGCATAGTTTATACCATATACTATATCTAGTTTTCATTTTCAATCATGCTCTCAGGACTATGTTCTATATAACACTGCGTCCACCTACTCTTTTCACGGGCATTACATTTTGCGATGGGGGGTGGAGGGTCAGGGGGTGTTTCTGCCAAGTGAGCCCAGAGTCCCAGTCACAAACGTCCTCTTCTTCCTGAAACAAAGTGAGATTATGCAGCATACTTTATCATATTTTAAGTAGTTCGCACAGACACACATTTTAAAAACAATAAAGTTCCTAATACCCACCTTCTCTGAACAGTTAGCTTGCTGCCCCACCCACCTCCTCCCTATCCTCTGTTGTCAGAATTCATGGACTAGCCTCCTCCCTCCTGCCATGCATGGTCTGATGTGCTGCCACTGCCCTCCATTTAGCATGATGTACCAGTCCACTCCTGCCCTCTATTGCCCAATTCTATGGCCCATCATTGACCTCCTGCTTAGCCTCTGTGCTTAGCTTGCTGCCCCTATTCTCCTTCCCCCTGCCCTCCGATGTCTTTGTGCATGCCCCTGCTCCATCCTTTTTGCCCACTATGTTCCATGGACCTGCCACTCCTATCTACTCTGAGTGTTCTGTTGAGCTGCAACTCCCCTCCCACCTGCCTAGCATTGTCAGATGACTGCAACCTGTCCCTGCCACCTCCACCCTGCCTGTCCACATGCCATGCCCCTATCCCCTTCCTCCTGTCCTCCATGGTCCATTTTACTGCCACACCCTTCTGCCCTCCCTGGTCTGTTGTGCTGCAACTGCTCCTCCTGCCTTCTCCGCGCGGTCTGTTGTGAGGCCCCTTCCCCTGATCTTTCTTGTCTGTGTCCAGGTCCTGACCCTCCCTTCTGTCCTCCATGGTCGTTTGTGTATGCCCCTGCACCCTCCTTCTTGCCCATGAAAGCCATTGTGCTGCCACTAACCCTCCCGCTTGCCATGCATGGCCTTCTGTGCTGCCTTGGCCCCTTCCACCTTCCCTGTGTGGTCAGCTAGCTGCCCCTGACCCCCTCCCACCTTCCCTCCATGGTCTGTGTGTATGCCATCATAGTCTCATTGTTGCTCTCCATGGTGTGTCTTGTTTCTAGTGTCCATCCTGCCTGACCTCCATGGTCATCTTGCTGCTCCTGCCCTGCCCCCTTGCCCCCAGCCCTCTATTTCCATGTGCAGACCCCTATTCCCTCCCTCCTGGCTTGTCTGTTCCATTGTAATGCCCCTGATCTGACCCTCCTGCCCTTTATGGACTGTTATGCTGCAGCTTTCTCTCCTGTCTGTCCATTATGGTCAGCTAGCTACCATTGCCTCTTTCCCCTCTGTTCTATATTGTCCATGTGCATGGTCCTGTCCCCTCCCTATTGCTTTCTATGGATTGTTGTGCTGCACTCCCGTCCCGCATGCCCTGTGTGGTGTATTGTGCTGCTGCAAACCCTGATGCCTGCCCTGTAGGGTCAGTTTGGTGCACCTCTCCATGTCCCTCCTGTCCTCTGTTATCCGAGTCTATGTCCCTACCCCAATTCCTCCTGCCTACCATGATAAAATGTACCATACATGCGAACATTTTGAACTTGGTAAGAGGGAGATTTTGAAAAAAAAACTGGGGTATTGATTTTCCCCTTTGAGTTACATTGAAAGAGAGGAGATTGTAGACAGGAGACAGATCAAACAAAGCCCATTTGAGCTTAAAAACATTGGACGTTTCCTGGCTGAAACGGGTCCGTTGGCATGTATGGTTGTACTACCACTGCCTCTTCCTTCTGCCCACAATGGTCTATTATATTGCCACAGCATCTCTTGCCAGTCCTGTATTGTAGGTTTGTTGCCCCTGCCCCCCTTTCCACTGCCCTCCATAGTCTGTTGTGCTGACACTGCCCTTCCTGGCTGCCCAGTGTGGTCAAATTGTTGCATCTGCACTCTCCTACCTGCCTTCAATTTTCAGAGTCCGTGCCCCTCGAGTCTGCATCTCAACAGTATCCCAATGAACAACTAGATTGCTAACATTCTATATTTATTACAAAAGTGTGGAACGCCTGACATCATCTTGATGTAATCAAAACTGTAATACCTAGAGCATTTCCTTTAGAAATTACATATATGAGAGGGTCTTATTTGCATCAAAATTATGGTTAGTGCTCTAAAAAACAAAAAAGAGGACATATTTTCTGAGTTTTCAAATAGCGACAAAGAACTTTTAAATTATTTGTAATCTTTATTTTTTTTATCCAGTTGTCCACTTGATTAAATGTTGCACCTAGGGGAGAGGATGTGGTGTTACTTCCAGAGCTGCAGATATTGCAACTGGGGAACCAGGTTGAAGTTTCTGCTTCAGCTCAACAGTCTGTGATTCTGGTCAAATCACTTAATCTCCCCATGTGTACAACCAAAATGAATTTGATCTTGTGTGATGTAACCAATGCTCATGTAAAGCACTCCAATACTAGGGGTGGGTGGAATTTGCGAAATTCACTTTCGCCAATTAATCCGAAAATGTAAAAAATCTCCGCAAACACGTGGAAATATTGCGAAGATGCAGAAGTTTTTTTCCCGCCAGTTCGTGGTATGTTCTGCGTGGTCGCGGCTCGCCAACTTACCCATGCGGTTGCTCGCGGGCGCGGCCATCTTGTTTTCACTTGTCTCGCGGTGCATGATCGCGAAAAGAAAGACGTGATCGCGCGACAAATGATGTTACTGCGGGCGCGAACTGTCACGAGACAGCGCAAATGGCTACCAACAATCCAAAATCTCGTGGAGAACGCGACCGGATCGGGAAAACTTGTCGGCGAACGCGGGGATTCAGGTAAGGCGATCGCGCGCACGCAAGAATGTATTATTTTACAGCGCGAGCAAGCCAAAAATTCCTGGTAAAATGCGGATTGCGGAATTTTTGACATTTTCGCGTTCTCCGCAGAACGCGAAAATGTCAAATTATCGCAATTTATTTGTTATGAAGTTTCCTAATTTCCTCATTTACTGCAGTCTGCTCAGTAGGAAATACTTTCAGTTTTTTATTTTGGTTCTATCAAGAAGGCATTCAGATGTGTCACATTTGCCATAAATTCAGAATGTTAGCACTCTAGTTGCTCATTAGATCACTGTAGTAAAGCTACTGCTGACCAGGGAAGTCTGCTGCTGGTATTCAAAGTGCATGTTTCAGTCTGCATGTCAGAATTTTTTTATGAAATGGAAGAGGATTTGAGAAGTCAAAATGTGCCCTAATGTTTTTTTTCTGCAGCACTAATCATAATTTCTATGGCCAAATGCACCCCCTCATTTTGTTCCTTTGTAAATTAAATGTTTTAAGTGCTACCACTTTATTCCAATCAAGATGGCTTCAGATGTGCCATACTTTTGTCATAAGTAAGACTGTTAGCGCTCTAGTTGTTCGTTAGAACACTCTGGGACATTCTGTCATTGGGCTATACTTGGGCTACATCTGGGTGATATTTGGGCTACATTTGGGCTCTTTTGTCTCTGGTGGCAATTTTGGGAGACTTATTTGTTATGAAGTTTCCTAATTTCCTCGTTCACTACATTCTCCTCAGTAGGAAATACTTTCAGTTTTTTACTTTGATTCCCTCAAGAAGGCATTCAGATGTGTCACACATTTGCCATAAATTCAGAATGTTAGCACTCCAGTTGCTTATTAGATCACTGTAGTAAAGCTACTGCTCACCAGGGAAGTCTGCTGCTGGTATTGAAAGTGCATGTGTCAGTCTGCATGTCAGAATTCTTTAATGAAATAGAAGAGAATTTGGGAAGTCAAAATGTGCCCTAATGTTTTTTTTTCTGCAGCACTAATCATAATTTCTATGGCCAAATGCACCCCCTCATTTTGTTCCTTTGTAAGTTAAATGTTTTAAGTGCTACCACTTTGTTCCAATCAAGATGGCTTCAGATATGCCATACTTTTGTCATAATTAAGACTGTTAGCGATCAAGTTGTTCGTTAGAACACTCTGGGACATTCTGTCATTGGGCTATACTTGGGCTACATCTGGGTGATATTTGGGCTACATTTGGGCTCTTTTGTCTCTGGTGGCAATTTTGGGAGACTTATTTGTTATGAAGTTTCCTAATTTCCTCGTTCACTACAGTCTCCTCAGTAGGAAATACTTTCAGTTTTTTACTTTGATTCCCTCAAGAAGGCATTCAGATGTGTCACACATTTGCCATAAATTCAGAATGTTAGCACTCTAGTTGCTTATTAGATCACTGTAGTAAAGCTACTGCTCACCAGGGAAGTCTGCTGCTGGTATTGAAAGTGCATGTTTCAGTCTGCATGTCAGAATTCTTTAATGAAATAGAAGAGGATTTGAGAAGTCACTCAAAATGTACCCTAATTTTTATTTTTGCAGCACTAATCATACTTTCTATGGCAAAATGAACCCCCTCATTGTGTTCCTTTCTAATTAAATATTTTTAGAGTTTCCACTTTATTCCATTCAAGATGGCTTCAGGTGTGCAATACGTTTGTCATAAGTAGGACTGTTAGCGCTCTAGTTGTTCTTTAGAACACTCTGGGAAGCTGCAGTAGAACACAAAGGAATCAACTGACAGTCTCTGCCCTTGTTGGATGTACATGTTTTACTGAGAATGTCAGACATCATTCTCACATGACTGAGAAAGATAATGTGAATTTACAGAAAATATGCTCTCAGTTTAGCTTATAGATCACTTTCCAAACCTCTGTGGCAAAAGCATGAGAAAATGGTTTTCTCTCAAACATGATTCATGATATCACAGAAAAAGGCTTTTTCACATGGTAAAATCACCTTAGAACATACCACAATTCCTAAAATGAGTATGGTACCATCAACAAATGATTTATAATGTAACTAAAGTCTTAAAACCTTCTATTAACTGCACTGCTTTTTAATGAGGTGCTATTACCTGAACATGGCCGTTTAACAGTTTTGTTAAGATTTTTCAGGCTTGATGTATTAGCCTCATTTGTTCAAATTGACGTATGGTTTTTTGACTAACACTGTTTTCTCAATCACTTCCCTATCCTCACGGAACACCTACACCAACCCTCCCCTCCCTCACTCTTCCCCACCATGTTCCTTCCTAGGGACATTATTATTTGCAATATTATGAATATATACATTAAGAGAGTGATGCCCAGTGTGAATTAAAACACTGAGCACTTATCCTAGGGGTAACACAAAAGATGGATTATGCTAATAATGAATCACAAAATGCCATATACCATGTTTATAGAAAGGAACTTAAAAACGGTATTTAATCCATTGTTTAGTGCTCAAAATCTTAGGAGATAAGGGCATCAACGCTTAAAGTAAATGACAGATGCAAACAAGTAATATGGTCAAGTGGAACACAGAGTTTGATTAGATGATTATATTTTTTGTCAAAGTAGCTATTACACAGCTCCCTAGTAAAACATGTAATGATACTGTCTTTATAGATATGGTGTGTGATGAAGCCCACAGAAGAAGAATGTGATCACTCAATTGGGACGGTATGTGATGATGCCCATAGAGGTGGTATGTGATCACAGTAGGACAGTGGTCATTGCTATAATAACATACTGACGCTCTATAGGGACTTGAACATGTGAACCTTCCTACACTGTTTATGTGGGGACGAATATATGATGTTACTTAGCATGCCATTACTCCTCAGGTATTTACTTCAACGTTTTTACTTCGCAAATACCTTTACTACGCATGATTTTAGTCCGCATGCTTTAACTTCACAAATATATACAAATACATTAAAAATGCTTTCACTTCGCAGCTAATTATTACACATACCGTTACAACGCGTTATTGATACTCTAAAACAAAAAATTAATCATAATAGTAACCTATCCCCTGGCACGCACCCTGATCCCTAAAAATACCCCCTACACCCCAAACCCCTATCTCACCCTAGCCCCTAAAAATATCATTGTATCCCAAAACCTAAATCCCCACAAGGATAGTGTACTTTTATTGGGTTGTTCCAGTCCCCAGAGAGATGATGTGCATAGGTAATCTTGATCAGGTTCCCACTGAAAAAAAGACAATATAGTGTGGAGATAGGGATGTTCATGTTCAAACAGAGACAGAGTCTGAGTATAAAAATGTGCAAGTCCCCAGAGAGATGATGTGAAACCATACCAATGTAATGTTAGTGTCATCATGGTTATAGTATGTGGTTATAGGGATGTTCAAGTTACCATAGAGATAGTGTGTGAAGAATATTGTCTTTAAGCCCCTCCTGAGATCGTGTGTAAAGATACATTGATGAAGTGCTCACTGAAAATGTGTCTAAACTTTATGTTCATGTCCCTGTACACATACAGTGTAAAGATTATGATATTTAAATCCCCACAGAGATAGTTTGTGATTATATGGATGTTTAAATCTAGTTTGTGATAATATGGGGGCATGTTCAAAGAAGATGGGGGCAAGGAACCTGGTAGCAGGAAGCAGAAGGTAAAGTTCTCTGAAAAGGAGCTGGAGCTCCTAATAGAGGAATGTGTTTTCCATATGGACTGGCTATTCCCAGGAAGGCCTCTTTCACTGTTCCTAAGATCCAGAAGACCAATATATGGTACATCATCTTGGAGAATCTAAATTCTCTTGGCATAACACAGAGGAGCATCCCAGAGATACACACATGGTGGTATGAACTGAGATATGACCTGAGATCAAGCACAAAGGAGAAGGTGACCAGCAGGATGGCTGAGGGTCGTGGCACAGGTGATAGACCCTCAAAACACCCTCCTCTCACTCCCATGGAGCTACTCATCAAGACTACAGTACAACCAGAAACTGTGGTGGGAGTGTCTCACATTGACAACTCTAATGCTGTAACCACAGGCCAGGGTAAGTCAACTCCCCATTGCTTATTTAACATAATGTAATGTTTGTAATTACTCAAATAAAACATCACAGCAAATCTGACTCAGTTAAAATGCTTGGACTACCTTGTATCATGTAATGATACTGTCTTTATAGATATGGTGTGTGATGAAGCCCACAGAAGAAGAATGTGATCACTCAATTGGGACGGTATGTGATGATGCCCATAGAGGTGGTATGTGATCACAGTAGGACAGTGGTCATTGCTATAATAACATACTGACGCTATATAGGGACTTGAACATGTGAATCTTCCTACACTGTTTATGTGGGGACGAATATATGATGTTACTTAGCATGCCATTACTCCTCAGGTATTTACTTCAAAGTTTTTACTTCGCAAATACCTTTACTACGCATGATTTTAGTCCGCATGCTTTAACTTCACAAATATATACAAATACATTAAAAATGCTTTCACTTCGCAGCTAATTATTACACATACCGTTACAACGCGTTATTGATACTCTAAAACAAAAAATTAATCATAATAGTAACCTATCCCCTGGCACGCACCCTGATCCCTAAAAATACCCCCTACACCCCAAACCGCTATCTCACCCTAGCCCCTAAAAATATCCTTGTATCCCAAAACCTAAATCCCCACAAGGATAGTGTACTTTTATTGGGTTGTTCCAGTCCCCAGAGAGATGATGTGCATAGGTAATCTTGATCAGGTTCCCACTGAAAAAAAGACAATATAGTGTGGAGATAGGGATGTTCATGTTCAAACAGAGACAGAGTCTGAGTATAAAAATGTGCAAGTCCCCAGAGAGATGATGTGAAACCATACCAATGTAATGTTAGTGTCATCATGGTTATAGTATGTGGTTATAGGGATGTTCAAGTTACCATAGAGATAGTGTGTGAAGAATATTGTCTTTAAGCCCCTCCTGAGATCGTGTGTAAAGATACATTGATGAAGTGCTCACTGAAAATGTGTCTAAACTTTATGTTCATGTCCCTGTACACATACAGTGTAAAGATTATGATATTTAAATCCCCACAGAGATAGTTTGTGATTATATGGATGTTTAAATCTAGTTTGTGATAATATGGGGGCATGTTCAAAGAAGATGGGGGCAAGGAACCTGGTAGCAGGAAGAAGAAGGTAAAGTTCTCTGAAAAGGAGCTGGAGCTCCTAATAGAGGAATGTGTTTTCCATATGGACTGGCTATTCAGGAAGGCCTCTTTCACTGTTCCTAAGATCCAGAAGACCAATATATGGTACATCATCTTGGAGAATCTAAATTCTCTTGGCATAACACAGAGGAGCATCCCAGAGATACACACATGGTGGTATGAACTGAGATATGACCTGAGATCAAGCACAAAGGAGAAGGTGACCAGCAGGATGGCTGAGGGTCGTGGCACAGGTGATAGACCCTCAAAACACCCTCCTCTCACTCCCATGGAGCTACTCATCAAGACTACAGTACAACCAGAAACTGTGGTGGGAGTGTCTCACATTGACAACTCTAATGCTGTAACCACAGGCCAGGGTAAGTCAACTCCCCATTGCTTATTTAACATAATGTAATGTTTGTAATTACTCAAATAAAACATCACAGCAAATCTGACTCAGTTAAAATGCTTGGACTACCTTGGCTATGCATTATGGGAGTTGTAGTACACCAAAGTTACATGCTATACTGTGGACTGAAGACTACACTACACCGATCTGTGTATCACAATATAACACACTGTCACAACAATATTGTGAACAGACTTTACCCATTTATTTGCACTAACTTTATTCATGCTTTTCCACAAATCACACCTAGGATGTGTCCGAAGCAATTGAGGCTCAAAAAGCTACTGACACACGTCCAAATGGAGACCAGTACTTTAGCAACCCATATGCCCATCAGTCCAACTCCAACTGCTCAACGAACAACTTTTGCATCACTACCAGTCTTTGTGGACGGTGATGAGGGATAATACCAAAGCAGGAACCTGTGTGGAGGACACACAAACAGCTTGGTCAGCAACCAGCAACAGTCCACAATGAGAATGTGTCAGATGACATGACATAGATTATCTTCTGTTTTGGTAGTCTGGAGAAGTCCTTCATCTCTGTACAATGCCTGCAAACCAAACAATTCAAGACTGTAAATAGGCATCTGCTAAGCATGTCAAGCTCCATACAGTTACTGCAGTAAGGGCTAGGCAGGTGGATTGCTGCAATCAAAGAAGAACACTGTGTGTAAAGACAGAGTCACAGGCAGTACCTGGCACACTTCGATGCCTTCACGCGTTCCTTTAACAGATTGGCAATGGCTGCAACAACCCTGTTAAGGAGAACTATAATCATACAGAGTGACATGGAGCACTGCTGTCAGAATGTTGCATGTGAGCTGATTCAAGTGACCAAAGCCCTGGAAAATATACAGACTCACAACTTATGTTTCCCCAACATTCTGACCCCACCTGATAGTTAAGAGGGCTCTAGCCTCAGTGGCAGATCTATACAGGAGGCATGCAGTACCTGGCATACATACCAACATAATTATGGGTCTGATATGTCCACATTTACACAGTCCACTGTTAATGACAAAGCACCCAACCCCAGATGACGGAAGAATTGAATCCACTGAACACTCAGAGTCACAAGTCTTCAGATTGTTTGTTAGTTATTTACGTACTTTGCTGCAGAGTCAACACAATGTAACATCCACAATGAATACTGTTGTTTTTGGAGAGATACATTTTTGTCACAACCTGAATAAAAGGTAATCGTACAGTTATGCACCATGCATTAACATAATGTGTGATGTCCATTTTGTACATGTTATATTCACTCTTACCTCAAAAATAGTTGTTGGTGATCTCTGTCCAACATGCATTATGTTCAACTGCACGTGTCCATACTGGTGCACCTGCAGGCATGGTAATTCATCATCTGAGTCAGATTTTCCTCAATGGTAATGTTGTGCAGACCCTTCCTCATTGCAATGATCCTACAGCACTTCTCAGATCTAATCAGTAGCGCCCATTGCTCTCTTGTTGGCAGCTGAACCTGGACTTCAGTATCCCAAATGTCTTCTTAATGAGGGGGAGAGTTGTCCTGTGCTCCCTGTTGTACTGCCTTTCATTTCTTGTCCTTGGAGCAAGGTATGGCGGAGTATTCAGGGCTGCAAGGCATATGTACTGACTCCTTCAGAGCATGAGAAAGAAAACCATTAGGTCACATTACACAAACAGTTTTAGGCACTGTGTTTATTGAGTTTTAATTCTCTTATCTAAAACCATCCTCAAATTCACCCTGTGACAGTCAGTTTGTATTCCTCTGTGGTGGGACATGAAGGAGTTATGGTTGCTGCCTGGGAATCTGTTATGACGCAGGAAGCATCACACACTAACCATGCTAACCATGATGTACAAGAACTTATCAAAGAACCTGGAAAAGGCATTCTGTGACCCCCATCACTAATATGACCCCTGGTAACTGCCAGAAGCTAAGAGGTGCACGCAACAGAATACCTGTACATGTGCTGGAATTGCATCCTGAGTATTGGGGTATGAAACTGGGGTTGTAGTTCAGCTATTAAGTCCAGGGATACCTCACTACTGAGACTGTACTCCTCAAAAATCTGTTCAGACAGGGTGACCCTCACCCTAATTATACTCTTGTGTCTCCTCCTCCATCTCTGCCTAACAGCCAAAATCCGTACCCTCCTTGCCAAAACATGCAGGGACACCATTGTGACAGAGCCGGATGTATTTTGGGTGTCTGTTAGAAATGGGGGTCTCTAGTTCTCAAAGGTATGCACCTTGTCCAAGCAGAGACCCTTACTTCTAGTCAGGATAAGGGGATTACACTTCTAAAATAACACCTGCTCATTGGTAAGAAGAGGCAGATTTCAAAATTCCTGTGAACGCCAACATGGAGGAGTCACCGCTGGAGTCTGAGGATGTGGAGGTTGGTATTTTCAGGCAGTAATCATCCAGGGCACTCCGAGGCGCAGGTCACATCAGTGTCAGTGAGCTCATGTGTAGCAGTCATGCCAGAAGCTTCTCCACTGGTGTCTATCCCCCGTCCTTCCCTGACCTCGGTAGATGCTGCAAGAGACAGAGACATAGGTTCAGTAAAGTACTATACTCCCAAACATCATATGCAAGCAAAGCACAGAACTTGAAAATGATACTCCCATGCTGACCTCCTCTATGTAATGGAAACATGCATAGTTGATTATAATGCCCCATGTGGTGTTGACACAGCCAAATAGCTGTCCCTGTGCCTCCTTGTAACCTAACATACTATTCTCTGTAAGCATACCTATGTGCATGTAGATGAGACAGATATACAACTAAACATGTTGTCTCTGTCACATATGGAGTCACTTTAAGGGAACACCACAGATACAAACTTCCAAATGTCTTTTTGCAATGGCTACAAGCTTCTGATATCCACCATTTTTTGTTGTTGTTTTTTACAGAGTTTTTCATAGCGCATACTTGACCCGAATCAGGTAGCAGAGCACTTTACATAGCACCAGTTGCATTACAGGAGGACACATTCATTCTTGTTAGGCACAGGGAGATTAAGTGAGTTACCCAGAATCACAGGATGTTCAGCGTTATTGCCGAATCTCGAACCCAGTTCCCCTGATTCGAGGTCAAGCACCCTAGCCGTTAGGCCAACTCCTCTCCTCTCCGCTTTGAATCACAACTACAGTTGAACATTAGTGTCATCTGTGTATTTGTCTCACATTTTATGTTGTGAACAGCACACCTCTATAAATGCACACAGACATGATGCTCACTGCTATTCACTGCCAGGTGATGTCTATGACACTCATGCTGCAGCATATGCCACAAGGACACATCTCATCTGTCAATAACAATGGTCATGAGAAACAACATTTCGTACAAATGCAGAACAGCTGCACTCAACACTGAGGCAACTTAGAATCAATTGCATCACAGTAGAGACATCACAGAGCTTTCCACTGGCTCATGGTTGGGATTCATACAGTAACTCACACCCAAAGTCGCACTTAGCTGAAAACTAACGCCCAACCTACTGCTGATGGGCCCTCAAGCGTCCATCCAGCTCAGGCTGTGTCACTGCCAAGATGAGAGCCATTAGTGGTGTAATGCTCCTCAGTGCCAACCTGCCACTCTGAGGGAGCACCCCCAGTGTCATCTCTGCCACGTTTTTGCTCAGCCGGCAGATGTCATCCCACCTCTTCTGACAGTGTGTGTGCCATTGGTTGGAGACACCCAGAGCCCACACCTTGCGTGCTTTGGCCCTCCATATTGCCTTCACTGGTGGACCTTAAGCTGCAGGCATGGGAGACAAGAAGAGGACATTTCAGTGACACTGTGTTATGTGCCACTGTGTGTCAGTACAGGAGCATGAAAAAACATAGCACACTAGTACATACATGTTGAGCAGAGGCCATACATCATGGCACCTTGTACACTTGCATCAAATAATCTCATAGAAATGTATACATGTATGATGATGGACACAGTACATGGCCATCTCATACAAATGCAGAGTGCCAGCACAGAAACCAATGTGAAAAAGACCCTCCTCAGTGATGCAGTATGTGAGTGAGCAATACATACAAATCATTTGAAATGATGTGTCGGCGCAGACTAACTGTGTCCAACACTACACGCCCCTCAATGTCCTTGGCCAATGAATGGCTACATGTGCCATGGTGGTCACATTTAGGGCCATTATCTTACATTCACACACTCTTCTCACAAGGTAAAGTCCTGTCTCGTGCAATGCTCAGGCCTAAGATAGCTCATTGAGAAATAGGGTGGTGGACAACACATGTGTTTCACTCAGTCCATGTAGTGATGGGTCCTTGTCAAATTGGACAGTTTCTGTGCAGACCAGTGGGACTCACACTGAGGTTAAACGTGGGCCATCAAAGAAATCACACGCATGTACAATATGAGAGGGCAAACAATGCCTACACATGCAAGACTGAACACATAATGAAATCAATAGGAGGATGACATCTCAAAATTACATTTATCTGATGTGTAATAGGTGATTACTACCAAGAGTGTTACACTAAGGTATTTTACTCTTGTTCATAATGCACAAATCACCATAGGGGCAATTTGAAAACTGTACACACATTCTTCAGTACCCTCTGGACAAAATACATTTGTAATGTTACAAATGAGCATGTGAAGACTTAGTGGACTATGACATCACATAGCACAGGCAATGTTTGTTTAGACTTTGAGTGTCTCAAACCAGCAGTGTAACTGTATGGCTGCAGAAACACTGCATGTCCCTCCCATCCTTCAATGCAGCCATGTATCTGTGCAAATAAGGCTACACACCCCATTGACACTAAGTCAGCATGCTAGGCAGTGTATCACACCTTTACATTACCTAGTCTCAGACCAACATTTGTTTCTTTTTGCTGTGGAAGAGCTGTAGAATAGTCCATGTTGCCATCCTCCCCAATTACACAAGTGCAATTCTTACTAGGCCATGTATGGTATATGAAAAATAAGGATTCATGCACATTGACTTGCACTCTCAGGCACATACTACTGCAGAGCAACATCATGTGAGCATTCTGAGCACTCTCAAATGCTAACTCTGTAATACTTACCAGTACATCTGGTGAACCATACAGCCTCCCATACTGTGCAAGGACCTCATCCACCAGGACCTCCAGCTCCTCTGTGGTAGAGGGACGGGCCCTGATGTTCTCAATTCTCGCCATCACTGGGTCCAGAATACAGGAATAGCAGCAGTTGGTGGTGAAGAATGGCAGGCAGCAGTGTCTAAATGTAAGTGAAATGTGTGGCTCTCTCACAGACATACATAGGCCCCCGGGGTTGTTTCAGTGGTACTCAGCTGCTGCAATTGGTCTTCCTGGCTAGCATTTTTCAATTGTAACCAATAACCGGGACAGCGGTGGCAGTGCACACCTACCGTGGGTTTCAAAATTGTAATTCACTACAGCGATCGCAGTTCGCATTGTCTGTAATGGCATGGGCATTAGCGGTGTCACACCGCGGAGTCCAGGGGGTCGCTACCGCGATTTGGCAACTTTCAATTGTAACCAATAACTGGGTCTGCGGTAGCGGAGCACATCTACCGCGGGTTTCAAAATTGTAATTCACTACTGCGATCGCAGTTCCCATTGGCTGCAATGGCATGGGCATTGGCGGTGGCACACTGCGGGGTACAGGTGCTCACTACAGTGATTTAGCATCTTTCAATTGTAACCACTATCTGGGCCTGCTGTAGTGGAGCACGCCTACCCGGGGTTTCAAAATTGTAATTCACTAACGTGATCGCAGTTCCTATTGGCTGCAATTGCATGGGCATTGACGGTGGTACACCGCGGGGTCCAGGCGCTCGCTACCGCAATTTGGCATCTTTCAATTGTAACCAATGACCAGGCCCGCGGTGGCAGAGCACGCATTCCACAACTATGGACACATTATGCTCTAGCAATGGCAATAGCCCAGTTTCTTCATTGAACACAAGACCTTCACAATGTATCACAGCACCTGTTTGCAAAATTGAATGCTAGTGTGACATTCAACTCACTGTTGCCTACACATACCATGTCAGTGCACATGATTACATGCTTTGGCATGTACTTACTCACATTTCACCTATGATATTTGTGTGCATGTATACAGATTTGGTGTGTAATGGAGTCTCATATTTGAGCACATGTCAATGTGTGAGATGGCTAATCAACACACTTTAATGATGGCCTGACCTCATAATGTGCCTATTTCACTGTGTACATTGCTGTGTTTATTTTGATAGTTGATCAGCTTACACACACTGTGCTCATTGTGTGGAAAAGTTGGGCTCTCTGCGACTTACGCAAGAAGTTGTGGCAGGTACAGCAGCTACATAGCAGTCAGCATTGTTGCTGTTTCCAACATGTGCTGTGTTACCTACACCCAGGGCTGGTGACATAAGATGTATGAGTGTACCAGTTAACATTCACATAGTCAGAATCTGTTTTGGAGGTAGTTAGTATGTACATACTGACCACATGTACAACTACATGGGATCAGGGTGTCTCTGCATGTGACTTGTGCATTAAGCTGTTGTTACAGTCCAGTCAATGTTGGCGCTGCATCAGTCAAGATGTAAGATGTTTGACACATCTCATAGGGTAATTAAATTGACATATGTCCCCTTTCATATTATGTAGGAGACAACCAAAATATGCATCATCCATTCCCAGTGCTGGCGAACAAGGAGGATGAGGACATCATAAGGAAATTCCGTCTCAAACGCCTTACCCTTCAAGACCTATGTGGTCAGTTGGAGCCCCATCTGAGGCCTCACAGAACCTATCCGACTGCTCTGACGCCAAAAATTGAGATGATGCCGGCCCTGCATTTCTTTGCAACTAGTTCGTTTCAGTACCAGGTGGCCATTGACAGTGGGATGTCTCAAGCAATGTTCAGCATGGTGCTACGTGATGTCCTGTCCACAATGATAACATACAAGGACCGCTACATCCACTTCCCAAGGAGACATGAATTGGCAGGTGTGAAGGGTGATTTCTATGATCTTGGACATATACATAATCTTGTTGGTGCAATTGACTGCACACATGTTGGCCTAGTTCCACCACAGGCATGTGAGCACATCTACCGGAACAGGAAACTTTTCCATTCCATTAATGTGCAAGTGGTATACCAAGCTGATATGATTATCTCCCATGGCTGTGCCAAATTCTCCGGTTCTGCACATGACTCCTACATACTGCGTAACAGCATCATCCCACAATTGATGGCAAATCTGCATCCAGAGCGTGTGTGGCTTGTTGGTGAGTATGCAGAGTCAAGTAGTGTGCTGTATATGTGACATGCTGTTCTCAGCTACTCTTTATATTAGTAAATTGCTCTCTGTATCTCACACTAGGTGACTCTGCGTATCCCAACAGGCCTTGGTTGCTGAGCCCACTGAGGAATCAAAGGACCCCGGGTAAAGTCCGCTACAATGATGCACATGGGAGGACATGTCGGGTGGTGGAGCGTGCTTTTGGGCTTCTAAAGTCTAGATTCCGGTGACAGGACAACAGCGGAGGTGCTCTACTCTACTCTCCCCAAAAGGTGTGTCAGATCATAGTTGCATGCTGCATGCTCTACAACCTGGCCTTATGCAAAGGGATCCCCCTGCTCCTGGACGATGATGAGCAGCCGATGCCCCCACCTTGCAAACCCACACATGTCCAGTGACAACAATAGCGGAGAAGAGGAAGGTGTTGACCTGTGGCAACTGCTCATCAACAACTACTTACCTTGAGTATAAATGACATTGTACAACAGTGACATTGTTGTCCTTAATGGTAGCGGGAAGGCATAGATGATCTTTTTGACTGCTGCCTGTTGTTGGTTCTGTGCTAATGGTTGATGTGTGTGGCACAGAGTATATTTATCCAGGTAGCTCATGTCTATGTTGATGTTGTTGCTCATTGTTATGTGTGCTGGTTTCTGTACATTGATGACTAGTGGTGTGTTCTAGCTGTAATGGCATCACCTAACAAGTAAATCACACTCTCTTGTGTCTTTCTAAGTCCCATCACTCTCTCAATGCCTCGTAAAAATCAGATCTTGTGGTACATTGGAATCTGAGTTGACATTGTACATACTGTGATAAACATTGAGCTGACACAAAGACATAGGTGTGTAAAGAGTGTTTATTTATAATAAGTATTTGAAAATATGAGTTGTCAGTGATGGCAAATGAGAAAAATAGAGTAGTCACCACATTGATGTAGTCACACAGTCCAACAGACTCCTGCCATCACCATGACAATGTGGGTAAGGATAGTGATGGAGCGGGTAGTTCAAAACCTTTGTATACCCCCGATTTCTGCATGAATATACTAATTAAATAATCTATTAATTGTAATATTATTAAAGGAGTTTTGCATGTTTCTAATCAACATTATTAATATATGAATTATACGTGGGATTTGCACTTCGCATGGCCAATTAACTTCTATGACTAAAATACGTACGCATACTAACAGTAGTATATGTAGTAAATAGAATACTGCATGATATATGTGGCTTTGTGATGTTTTCGTTATGTTGCCCAAGATGACATCAAATGGGTGAATATGAATGCTTTAAATGTTG
This sequence comes from Triturus cristatus, assembly GCF_964204655.1. Taxonomy (NCBI): domain Eukaryota; kingdom Metazoa; phylum Chordata; class Amphibia; order Caudata; family Salamandridae; genus Triturus; species Triturus cristatus. Next base: position 848,794,022 of record NC_140588.1, on the reverse strand, counting down.
CTATACGCTAGATAATTACAAGCACATAGAGGGATTAGTAAGGGATTAACATTTTATTCATTATTTCTATGTATTAATTACTTCTTTGTGTTTGTTTCGCTTAAGTTGTCCTTTGGGCCTACAATCAAAATGGCCGTTGACGTGACACGATGTGATGGCCACCATTCCACGAGGTTTCAGGTGAAGTGCACCCGCGCAACAGTTTGTTCCTGTGGCCTCATCCTGACCCTTGTCTTACTGTACCCGTACAAGGCCACGGTGGAAAATCAGCCAAGTAACAGCACAATGAACATTTACAAGAAACCGGAATAAACCAAACTATGACATAACCCCTCAAACTGTGCTGAACCTCACTGGACGATCTCCACCGACCAATCAGAAATGTTCAAATTTTGTAAATTGTTTAATCTTGACCTAACTTTTATTATAAAAATGGTGGTAAAATAGAGAAAGGGAGATATACTTTCCCTTTTCCTTTTGCTGACGAAGACGACGGTGACGCTGTGCGACGCTACTATCTAGGGTGACTGCTGCGTTCCTGAATCTTTGACAGTCCGAATGCTGCCCATTTTCCTGATGAACTACGGACTTTATAAAATTTATGGGCACTGATAGATACTTGCACGTCTATGGTCCTTGCCTTTCTTTGTAACTGTAGCGTGCTGCATGAAGATCTTCTAAATTCTGACTGATTGATGACTGATTTGATGACTTAGAGGATGCCCGATAGCCAGATTTGGTAAATATGGTGTTTTGTGATTTACTTAAAATTGATAAAACTTTCTAGATGAAGATTTAACCTTTTGTGATAAAATAGATAAACAAAAATTGATTAACAAGCAAATGCGCTTGTGATTTATTGAGGGAGGGAAGATAAAAATCTAAAATGTGTTTTAGCTGGTTCTACATCACCATCAACTAATCCAACTAAATGATCCATTGATCATGTGGGAGGAGTGCCTTGATGTTTTGGATTGAGATCTGTATGTGTTGGGATATTAATGTATAGATATGTAATGTAACTGTTTCCTCCTATAGGTTAATAGGTATTCCTTTCATGTCAGCGCTAGGACCAATAATCTCTCCCGTATGTGCAGACCAGTGTGAAGTGATTTGTGAATATTGGTGTTATGTGCCCCACCAATGACTGCATGTGTGAAAGCGTAAATGTGATATCTGGTCTGTGACAGAAGGAAGATATTGGTACAGGTCTTGTCCTTTCCCCGTTACCCAGGTTTCTGCACTGCAGCAATAGTTAACAAAGCCATTGTCAAGGGGAACACAGGTGCTATCATGGCTGGCTCAGTGACTAGCATTTGGATGGTGCTTTGCCACGTGATCCTCCCCTGTTGTTTCTCGGACGGCCCTTTGTGCGTTTGGCGGGGGGCCTCTGCTGCGGGCTCAGCAGTGTCTGAGTAGTCATTTTGTTGCTGCTCACCCCTCTCTGTGTTGGCAGCTGAGGTTGTGGGAGTATCAGCATCCGGGCCACTGGAAGGGGGTTGAGCTGTCATTTGGGATGCATGTCTGTCCCTCAGAAGACCCAAAAACTGGTCCATCAGGTCCACAAGCTGGCCCATAAGCGTGTCCATGGACCTTCTTCCACAACCTGGCCCATCTGTCCCTGGGTCTGCTCATATGCCCCTAGGACTCTGGTGATGGTGGCCAGGGCTACAGTCCAGTGTCCTCCTGTATTTGCCCCCAGTTGCCCTCCCACCAGCCCTGCTGACCAATACCTGTGACTTTGGCACTCGATGTACCCGTAAACTCTCCCTGGCCTCCTCTGATTGTGTTGTGGTGTTGGTAACCACTGAGGCAGGGAGATTGTTGCAAGCAGCAGTGGTGATGGTGGTGGTTGAGGCCAAACAGGTAATTGTAACAGGGGTCAGCGCTTTTGTTGTTGCTGTGGTGGTGTTGGTCGTGGGGACAATGAGGGCCTGAGACGTGGTGTGCCCTAGCAGTCCGCATGGGCCAGGTTGTTGCTGCTCATCCGAGAAACGTAGAGAGTCTGCATCCAAGAGTTCATGTCCCGAGGGAGTCTAGCTCTCCAGTTTGAAGTGCTCTCCACAAGCTTGGTGTTAGACATTTGGATGTTAAATGTGATACACCACACACTGAGCATCATGACATGATGTTGAGGTACATGCATTACTGGTGTGACATGTAAAAAGAAACCATGTGCCACGTACAGATTGTGTTATTACAAGGACGTCATCAGCTTGCGGCATATCAACTTTATGTGATGCATCTTTTTAGTTTGATCTGCATGGAATTACTTTCAGCTAAGCAAGAACTAGCCATTGTTATGTTATGCATAACTTTTTCATATTGTGTACAAAACTTTGTTTGTCCGATTGACCATGCATGTTTTGTGTTCATATGATCCTTCATGCTCTGACACCATGGCACTTAGACATTGCATTCTGTGCTGTGCATGATTGGGCCTTAAATTTCTTCTACATATGACTTGGTGAGTCAAAGTTTAATTTATGTGACAGTTACATACGCTTAGCTGTCTTCACAATGGATGTGGCTTTTGGATCAATGCCAAGTTTGATGACATTTGAGGGCTGGTGTGGTCATATGGCTGCATGCATTTTGAGAAGGATGACAGGGTGCATGCACTGTCTACCTACCTGTTCGGTGACACAGTCGAGGGAAATAGCTGCCACATGGTTATGAGTGGGTGGAGCTTTGGGACAAGGGGGCCTGGTGGGAGTTGGAGTGCTGGCTTCCCATCCACAAACACCCCTCCCTGTTGAGATGGCTACCTACCTGTAAGTTTGAGGAGAGCAATGCAATGGCCACCACATGGTTCTGGCTGTGGGGAGTGCTCTGTTTTGCTCAGCTGTGGGACAAAGGTGCCTGGTGGGAGTTGTAGTGCTGGCTACTCACCCACAAACACCCCTCCCTGTTCAGATGGCTACCTCCCTGTGAAGTGGAGCAGAGTAAGGGAATAGGTTACACATGGCTCTTGGATGAGGGGAGTGTTCCATCCTGCTCAGGGGTGAGACAGAAGAGCAGGAGAAGGCTACCTACCTGTTAGTTTGAGGAGTGCAATGCAATGGCTGCCACATGGTTGTGGGTGGGGGAATGCTCCATCCTGATCAGCTGTGGGACAAGGGGGCCTGGTGGGAGTTGGAGTTCTGGCTTCCCACCCACAAACACCCCTCCCTGTTGAGATGGCTACCTACCTGTAAGTTTGAGGAGAGCAATGCAATGGCCACCACATGGTTCTGGCTGTGGGGAGTGCTCTGTTTTGCTCAGCTGTGGGACAAAGGTGCCTGGTGGGAGTTGTAGTGCTGGCTACTCACCCACAAACACCCCTCCCTGTTCAGATGGCTACCTCCCTGTGAAGTGGAGCAGAGTAAGGGAATAGGTTACACATGGCTCTTGGATGAGGGGAGTGTTCCATCCTGCTCAGGGGTGAGACAGAAGAGCAGGAGAAGGCTACCTACCTGTTAGTTTGAGGAGTGCAATGCAATGGCTGCCATATGGTTGTGGGTGGGGGAATGCTCCATCCTGATCAGCTGTGGGACAAGGGGGCCTGGTGGGAGTTGGAGTTCTGGCTTCCCACCCACAAACACCCCTCCCTGTTAAGATGGCTACCTACCGGTGATGTGGAGCAAAGGAAGGGAATAGGTTACACATGGCTCTTGGATGGGGTAGTGCTCCATCCTGCTTGGCTGTGGGACAAATGGGCCTGGTGGGAGTTGTAGTGCTGGCTTCCCACCTACAAACACCCCTTCTGTTAAGATGACTACTTACCTGTGCGTTTGAGGAGACCAATGCAATGGTTGCCACATATTTGTGGGTGGGGAAGTGAACCATCCTGCTGCGCTGTGAGACAAGGGGGCCTTATGGGAGTTGTAGTGATGGCTTCCCACTTACAAACAGCCCTCCTGTTAAGATGGATACCTACCTGTATGTTTTAGGAGAGCCTTGCAATGGCTGCACATGGTTGCAAGTGGGAGGGAGTGCTCCATCCTGCTGACCTGTGGGACAAGGGGGCCTGGTAGGAGTTGTAGTAATGGCTTCCTACCCACAAACCCCCCCCGTTAAGATGGCTACCTACCAGTGAGTTTGAGGTGAGCAATGAAATGGCTGCCACATGGTTGTGGGTGGAGGGAGTGCTCCATCTTGCTGAGCTGTGCCACAAGGGGGCCTAGTGGGAGTTGGAGTGCTGGCTTTCCAACCACAAACACCCCTCCCTGTTCAGATGGCTACCTCCCTGTGAAGTGGAGCAGAGTAAGGGAATAGGTTACATATGGCTCTTGGATGAGGGGAGTGTTCCATCCTGCTCAGGGGGAGAGAGGAGAGCATGAGAAGGCTACCTACCTGTTAGTTTGAGGAGTGCAATGCAATGGCTGCCACATGGTTGTGGGTGGGGGACCATCCTGCTCAGCTGTGGGACAAGGAGGCCTGGTGGGAGTTAGAGTTTTGGCTTCCCACTCAAAGACACCCCTCCCTGTTCAGATCGATACCTCCCTGTGAAGTGGAGCAGAGGAAGGGAATAGGTTACATATGGCTCTTGGATGGGGGAGTGCTCCATCCTCCTCAGCTGTGGGAGAAGGGGGCCTGGTGGGAGCTGTAGTGCTGGCTTCCCACCCACAAACACCCCTGCCTGTTAAGATGGCTACCTAACTGTATGTTTGAGGAGACCAATACAATGGCTGCCACATATTTGTGGGTGGGGGAGTGAACCATCCTGCTGAGCTGTGGGACAAGGGGGCCTGGCGGGAGTTGTAGTGATGGCTTCCCACTTACAAACAACCCTCCTGTTAAGATGGCTACCTACCTGTACGTTTGAGGAGAGCAATGCAATGGCTGCCACATGGTTGTGGGTGGGAGTGCTCCATCCTGATGACCTGTGGGAGAAGGGGGCCTGGTGGGAGTTGTAGTGATGGCTTTCCACCCACAAACACCCCCTGTTAAGATGGCTACCTACCAGTGAGTTTGAGGTGAGCAATGCAATGGCTGCCACATGGTTTTGGGTGGGGGGAGTGCTCCATCTTGCTGAGCTGTGGGACAAGGGGGCCTGGTGGGAGTTAGAGTGCTGGCTTTCCACCCACAAACACCCCTCCCTGTTTAGATGGCTACCTACCTGTAAGTTTGAGGAAAGCAATGCAATGTCTGCCACATGGTTGTGGGCGGGGGAGTGCTCTTCCTGCTGAGCTGTGGGACAAGGGTGCCTGGTGGGAGTTGTAGTGCTGGTTACCTGCCCACATGCCCCCATGGAAATATTGCTAGCTACCTTTGAGGTGATTCAGAGGAAGGAAATGTTAGATATGGGAGACATGTGTTGGAAAGAGTGTGTTGTACATAAGTGCATTTGGGTCTAGGATGTGTGGCTTTCTAGTTATGCAAGACAGTACATAGCAGTGTAATATGAGACATTTGTTGGTATTCCTATGAGACTCTCTGGATGCAGCGTGGCAAGCACCTTCTCCTCCCATTCGGTGAATGCTAATGGTGAAATGGGGGGCCACCGCCAGTCCTCTGAGCCAGCTCATGGTTCTTGGTGGCATGCTCTTTCACCCTGCTCTTGCGGTCATGCCACCTCCTCTTGATGTCACGCAGGGTGCGCATGTTGGTCCATACTGCATTGACTTTGTTGACTATCCTTGCCCACATTTGGTTTTTTGTGGCTACTGGTGTCTGTTGGACCATGCTTCCAACCAAATGTGGTTCTACTCTGATTACCTCATCTACCATCACTGACAACTCATTGTCAGTGAATTCTGTGACATGGTGTGTGATGTGCAAATGGGTGAAAAGTGCAGGTGTGAAGGTGGTGGTGGTGATGTGTGTGGTGTGTGTGTGGCTCTGATGGTGTGATTTGTGCTGATTTGCCTCTCCTTTGCACTTTGGGGTTTGGCCCTTCAGTTGTGCAAAGGATTCTGGGTAGGGAAGGAGCTGGGATTATACTCAGCGATGTGCGTGGGTCAAAAGGGGGTATTCATGTCAGGTGTGTTGTGTGGGTTGACCTGGGATTTATATTTTTTACTTGCCATGGGGATGTGTCGTTGGTGTGTGATAGGTGTTTTTTTAGGCTGAGCCATGTGTACAGCCACACTTGGTAGCCTTATTGTGTGGTTGCTTTCGACTGCCATTACTCTTCTAGCGTGACCATGGCAGTCAGAATGCAACAGCTCTTCCGCCAGCTCTCTCAATCATCATTTGTTGCGATTGCGGCAGATGGAAACAACTGTTCGTTCTGCTGGCACCACCATCGTATCGTTATTTCACTTGCGGTCATTCTGCTGGTTGAATGGCAGTTTTTGGTCTTTCCGCAGCAAATCCGACCGCCGCAGATGGATTTTCAGCTGTTCTGGACGTTCTCGGTGGAGTTGCGTGGAATCCGTCCACGGTGGTCACATTTTTCTGGCAGTGCATCCTAATCTGACCGCCGGTTTTGCCGCTGTACATGCGGACAGTTAATTTCCACTACCACAGCGGTCGGAATGCTTTTCCGACCGCCATCGTAATCGACCCCTTAGTTGGGTATAGGACACAGTATAGATTTGAGTGATTTTGTATGTAACAACAGAAATACATAGCATAGCATGGTACAAAAGCACTTCTTTGCTTTGAAATATGATCAATAAATAACCAGACTGATTTCAAATGTAGTGTCCATGAAAGATAAACACCACATATATGTGTATGCCAACAAAGACAGTGATAATAAATTGCCCTCAGGTACACAGCTTGTTGAACAAATACTCTCCTCTTCTCCCATTCCCTCCATCCCCCTGAAAGCCACCTACTATGTCATGCAATCTCCTGGGTTTTCCAGTATTTGTTTATCTACCTTAGCTCATGCTGACTTCCGTAAGCTAATTGAAATATATGAACATTTTCTGTAACACCGATGCTGTGGAAGGTATCATTTTTATATGTAAATAACTCTAATATCTGCACAATATCAGTCCCCTATATGAAACAAATATATAAAAATTGTGATATTTACACTGTGGTAAACATGAAAATACATTCAGAATTAATAATTAGTGGTGGATATCTAAGCATGCACTTAGACATGGATCTGTGGATAATTCAAGCTTGGGCATGCAGTGAAGATATCTAGGTAGTGGTGCAAATTTGACCATATTCTAAGGATTAATAATTATGCAGGCAAACCCAAACAGGCACTGTGGATTACAGAGCCACGGTGGACATCTCAGCATGAGCTGATGATTATAGCAAGATGATCCAAATCTGAACATTCACTAAGGATTACTAATGGATGGTGTAAATATAAAGAAGCAAATCTGTATACACAAATTAAAAGCCAAACCTATTGGCTTGTCAGCAAATGTTATTTATTGCACTGCATAATTTCTAATTAAATTAAACTATTTAAATCTTGATAGCCTTACCTTGCCAGGCATGAGACAAGTGGCTGTTACACATTTGGAGTTGGTTGTATCAATGTTCAATATTATGATTTTACATAGAACAGCTTGGCACCCTACTACTTCTGCAAAGTCATATGTGGGGTGCCTCAAGGTCAATCCCTCAGCCTGGTCCTTTTCAACACATACTTCTGGCCAATGTCATGCATGCATATTACATCAACATCTTGTTCTACGACAACAATACACAATTCATACTCTTCCTCCCAGACATGACCCTCAACACAAGAATCAAGTTTACCACTTGCATGACCAAATTTGCTAGGTGAATGGAATCTGGCTTTTGCTAACCCCAACAAGATGGAAGCAGTGATCCTCTGCACTAACACTTCACCAAGAAATTCCACCTGGTGACCTGTGACTGGCCAAACTCTGGTTCACAACCACACCTAGCATCCATCCTCGGAATCATCATTGCCTCCAAACTGGACATGACCGAACAAGTCAACACTGTCATCACGTTTTCATGCTGAGGAAGATTCAAAAAGCTCACAAGGGGAGAGGAGTTGGCCTAACTGTTAGGGCGGTCGACCTCCAACCAAGGGAACTGGGTTTGAGTCTCGGCAACGACGCTGAACATCCTGTGATTCTGGGCAAATCACTTAATCTCCCCGTGCCTAACAAAAAAAAAACATGAATGTGTCCTCATGTAACGCAACTGGTGCTATGTAAAGCACTCTAATACCTGATTTGGGTCAAGTTTGCGCTATATAAATCTCTGTAAAATAAAATAAATAAAAATAAAATAACTTTAGAAAAAGATGTCACCCACACCCTCGTCACCAGAAAACTCAACTACGGAAATGATCCTGCCAACAACAGAGGCAGCCATTCACCATAGTGACTGTGTTGGTTCTAAGCAACCACAATGACGCCAGCGCAAGCAGAAAGCACAGGAATGTACTGTATTGCCTAAATATGGTGCATTCCCAGCCTTTTACTTTGGTGTAGGGCAGAGCAGCAAAATGAGAATTTGTTGCACTGCTCTATGCCAAATTCCAGGAAATAAGGGTCTTAGTTTGTTGTTTATATGGTCCTGTGGTAGTATTTTTTCCACAAATGTCTCTTAAATACTCAAGATGGCATAGGGTCCCCCTGCCTGCATATAAACAATCTGTAAAAAAAAAAAATTGTGACTTCGATGTGTGCTGCATTAAGCAGCACACTTAGAAGTGACAACATGGCATTTCAAGATTGTTTATGTACAGGAAGTGGGACCTTCCTGTACATAAACAATTTTTCCCCTGAATGCAAACACCCTTGCACTATGGTTAGTGCAAGGGTGCCTGCATTGGCTCTGCACTGCTAAGTGTAGCGCCAGCGCAGGGGGACATGCAAGGCTGCACACTATTGTTGTAAATATGGTGCATTCTTGCATTTCTGAAGTGGCAGAGTGAGGGGTTAAGCCATGACAGCTAATGCCTCACTCCGCCACTTCTATTGGTACATATCCCCCTAAATCTATCCAGTCTAAATCAGTCAAATGCATCATATGTCATAGGTGAAAAAATCCCCAAAGCTTTTATGACATTTTTAACTAATGTTTACATTGAGTGTGTCAACTTCTAACATCTTGATATGTAGCTATCAAAAGTATTTACTAGTCTTGTGGTGCCTGTTTGTATAACAATTCAGGCTAAAAGGGTGATCAGATATAAATACCAATTTTAAACATACTGTAAAAGATAACAAAAATGCTGATTGTGAACTAAAGTGCAGACAGGCTAACTAATAAGGAAATTATAGTGAAACTGGAATCTGTCTTGCATGTGTTTAAGAATCTCATACTTTGTATTAAAACTAAAATGAAGAATCCTAAAAGCAAGTGATTAAAATAAATAAAATATTAGAATTATGAAGAGGAATAGTCATAGCGTTTATGACATCCCTGGAGTAACTTCTAAACTAATGACTGAATGTGATTATGCAGGAATTGATCATCATAACTTAATGACACATATACAAGACAGAATTAGCGCTAAACACGGAATCACAGTTCATCATTTGTTGCATGTTCAATGACAGGTTTCAATTCTGAATTAAAGGAGTCTCTGCTTGGGAAGGCGTGTGTTTATGACATGTTCACCTTTAAGGGAATCCATTTATGGGACTTCCTTTATGCCCATACGATTCTCTGGGGTCTTAAGTAGGATGAAGTGGTTGATGGTGTCAACGGTAGTCACGTGCCAGGAAGGTCTTAGCTTTTCTTTTGTTTGCCTGGCTGATTTTGCTCCACATACTCAATCAGTTCTCTTGTGACTTAACTGTGTAAGATGATTTACGATATGTTTCTTAAGGAGGGAGGTTACAGGTGCATGTTTCCAGAATTGCAAAACTACAAATATTAATTATTCTTGTGATATCAGCTGGAAATTGGGGAACATTATGTAAATACATCTTGCACGAATTAACTATATTGCAAAGGCACTAGGAAGAGTTTGAACTATTTGCTATATATGTTTTTCTGTAAAATGGAAAAAAATGTAAACGTTCATTTGAAGCCCCTCGGCAGACTACTGCATCCTATCTTGCTGTTTCAATATGTTTAAGGCAGTGTGGCTAAGGAATGAAAATTAGAACACGTACAAACTAAGATGTTTTTGATTCAAATATTAATGTGTATGTTAATTAAATTGGACATCTGACCTACATAAATGAAGAGTAAACCAAAAAAAAAAATCATCCCGACTTACTTCAGTGTTAGAAGGCACTTCAAAAGAGGAAAATGTAAAAAAAAAAACACCTTAGGAATTCATCACTCAAATTTCAGATCAGTGCTCTTAAAAGAGAGTGTACTGCCACTTGGGAACTCAGCCACGTACTGTTTATTAAAATGTAAATCTAAAATTAACTGCAGTATTCCTACAACAATAGAGCAAATCAAAGGAAATGGACTGTTCCCTGGGAGCTTTTGCATCAATTATGCGATCTGTGAAGGTCAAGTAGTTGGAAACCACATGATTACTACTCCTACCTATAGTGACTCATTGTACTTAAACAATAATCGCCCTTAATGTAAAATGCAATACAATGAGCAGGAACCTGGTGGAGTGTTAATAAATCAAATGTTATGGCGAGGCCCTAGATTCCATATAGTCCAATGTGCAGAAGATTAGCTTCTACGACTAATCTTTATTGTATATTATGCGCACTGCGACACGTTAACATGCACATTAATAGGTTATCTAGCAAATGTATTCATGCAGAAGATTGCTTTAAAAACAAATATATGAGGTGGTGTATTTGTGTTTTCCACGTTCACTGAAGTTTCTTGATGCTTGCCTAATCCTGCATGGGACATCAATTCAATTCAATTCAGTGTGACATCACTTTACTAGGTGAGCCCGCTTGCACATGGATAATGTGTTGTTACTAATCAGTATTCTTCATTACCCCGATTAAGGTTCTCCTCGTCCCTGTCCTTACACAAGTGAGGCAATCCTGCCTCCTACCAGGCTATCTCAAATGCTAATATTTATTTTATATTTATTACATAAACCCCTCCCACCCACTGTCATACCTGTTATCAATAAGACCAGACACAACCACAGCAGGAGGGAGGGAGGGGATAGGACTGGGATGAGGAGGACCTTAATTGGGGTAATGAAGATTACCGGCAAATAACAACACATTACCTTGTCATATGTCCTCCTTGTCCCAGTCCGTACACAAGTGAGGACATCGCAAGCAAAACAAAACAAGAAAATGCATGACACTGAGGATCCACGCAGTATATAAAATGTAATCAAAAACAAGATTAAGACACAGCAGCTTTCATAACTCCAACTGCAAAATTGTCCCAGAGACATGTAAGACATCAAGGTGATAATGCCTGACAAATGTATGATGGAACTGCTAGGTAGCCGCTCTACAAATCTCTGGGATAGAAACACCAGCTGCCTCAGCCCTGGACGCGGACACATACCGCTTTAAACGCCCCTGTAACTGAGCCGGAGGAGCCAGGCCCAAGGACCTATAGAACTGGCATACCGCCAAATGCACCCACCGACTGATGATGGATGTATACACCTTCATACCCTTAGCCACATCACCACAGGAAACAAACAGGGCAGGCGAAAGATGAAAACCCTGTACGTTGGAGTTCAATCTGAAGGGCCGGGTGAACATCCAAGGTAGAAGGAACAAGAGCAAACTCATCCCCTAGAAAATCAGGAAGAACCGCCTTCTGCTGCAAATGGAATTTGGAGGAGATCTTAGGGAGAAAGGCCGGGTCAAGCCATGACACCACCTTGTCAGGCAAGAACTGCAAATTAGAAAAAGAAATAAGCAAGGCCCCAACTCACCCAATCTCCAAGCAAAGGTAATGGACAACAGAAAGGCCAGCGTAGCAGATTACCATAACAAATCTGCCTCCAACAAAGGCTCAAAAGGGGACAATTGAAGACCCCGTAGAACAGTCGACAAATCCCAAGAGGACACAATCACAGGATCGACTGAATGATGAAGCCAAAAAATCTGCAGTAGACAACCCTCCGAAAGAGCAATACCTGCCAAGGACACCCCCGAACTACTACACGCGCGGACAGCAGCCCACTGAGCAGAAAAAGTAGAAGTGGAAAGATCAATAAAAAAAAAATCCCAGAGAAACTTACGCATAGAGGACGGATCACCAACCAAAGTATCCCAGCATGAGAGGCATACCAAGTGACAAAAGAACACCAATACTTACTGTAACACTTAAGGGTACAAGGCCTTCCTGATTAATAAATATCCCCGGCCACCAAGGAAGAACAACCCAAAGACTCTAACGTCAAACATTCAAAGGTTAGACCCTCAGCTTTAATTGATAGAGACAAGACAAAGACAGAAGGGAAAATTGAAGGGGTGTCAGGATCATGGTAAGACAAATCTGCCCCCGGACAGCAGCATCGACAGTGAGAACCAAAGGCAATGAGGCTAGAGAGGAGCAATCAGGAGAACAGAAACCTTCACCACCCAAATCTTCTGCTGCACCCTTGAGAGGAGGCAAATCAGGGGGAAGGCATACAGAAGGCCCATACAGAAGGCCCATGCCTGAGAACTAACCACCTCTAAACAGAGCAGAAGGAGGAGTGTGTTGTGCGGAGAAGCAAAAAGGTTGATCAAAGATGTCCCGAACAGAAGACAAAGGTCCCGGAACAGGGGCACAGACAGATGGTACAGAACCAAGGAAAGAAGGTTGCGTCTTAAGGCCAATAGGTGAGACTCTGCCCAGGCACAAATTTTGAAAGCCAGCAGATTTAGAGACTCGCACTGTGAGCCTATTGGAAGTTCAAGTAAAAGCAAACTACCTGATTAATGGTACAAATCAACAAATTCACCTCTGGGAGGAGAACCTGAAAGAATAGTATCCCCAGCCAAATAGCCATCAACTCCCACCAAATTGAGGAACGGGCTCTGTACACCCAAGACCACTAACCCTTTGCCTCCAAAGACCTCAATGTGGTGCCCCAAACACAAAGGCTTTTCATTTGGCCCATAGGGACATTGTCGTCTTCACTAAGGGGCTCATTAGGATGGCGGTCGTAGGCACAACTCGCAGTGCTGGCGGTGGCGGAAAATGTCCTTTTCCGCACTCCATCGGCAGTCCTCACCTCCGCCATATTACAATGACCAAACTAGGGGTGGGCGGAATTTGCGAAATTCACTTTTGCAAATTATCGCGAAAATGTTAAAAATCTCCGCAAACACCCGGAAATATTGGGAAGATGCAGAAGTGTTTTTTCCCACCCGTTCGCGGTATTTTCTGCATGGTCGCGGCTCGCCAACTTACCCATGCAGTTGCTTGCGGGCGCGGCCATTTTGTTTTCACTTGACTCGCGGTGCATGATCGCAAGAAGAAAGACGTGATCGCGCGACGAATGACGTTACTGCAGGCGCGAACTGTCGCGAGACAGCACAAATGGCTACCAACAATCCAGCATCTCGTGGAGAACGCGACCGGATCGGCAAAACTTGTCGCCGAAGGCGGGGATTTAGGTAAGGCGAGCGCGCGCACATGAGAATGTATTATTTTACAGCGCAAGCAAGCAAAAAATTTCCGGTAAAACGCGGATTGCGGAAATTTTGACATTTTCGCGCTCTCCGCAGAACGCAAAAATGTCAAATTATCGCAATTTCCACAAGCGGAATGGATTTTTAGCCCAGGCCTAGACCAAATATCGTCCATTTTCCATCCACTGAGGAGTTACGTGAACTGCCAGAAATTTCCCTCCGCAAGGGTGGCAGAGGGAGCCAATAGAGAAACACCGCCCTGCGGAATGAAGTCCCGACCGTCAGACAAATCACGATGTCTCAAATAGCCCATCACACCGCAGCGGAGAATCCAGCCACCCGGAGATGGCAGGAGTACTACTGTGGAGAGCGAAACTCAAATCCTGGTCACGTCCACGCGGTCCTAACCGCTATGGATCCAGCTCTTCACGCCTTTCCGCTGCTGTACCTCATCCCCTACCAGCAAATAAGATGTCCCCGCGGACAACACCGCAGGTACGCAAAAATACAACTCCGCATACAACAACAACACGCAACTCCTGTGCTGCGATACAATTCCTGTCCACATCAGACACACTGGTGTGGACAGGAACATATCCCCCAGTGTGCTCACACATGTGCTGCCTGATAGAAACCCACACATCTGTATCCGGGCCACCCACCAACCACGGAATAGCTGCAATGTCCCGGGCAAGTCACCTCAGCAGTGAAGACGTAGGAAAACCTACGCACAATGTAGTAGGCAGGGCCAGCGGCAGGCAAAGGCAGTCTGGCCGGATTCGCAGGGCTCCACCTTCACCCTACCCACAGTATGCTTCCCACACCTATTTGGGCACATGCCATGTGCCCCTCCTGTGCCCCTCCTACACAATTAATCAGCCAGGTGTAGTCAGACCTCGCACCTCACACATCAAAGGACAAGGTAGATTGACTGGGAAGGGGATAAAGATGAACAACCTGCACAGAAGGTCAGAGTCTGGACAACCCTCCTGCTCACACCTACCTTTCACTCATGTGACTCAAACTGAGTATAATTAAGAAATGAATACTCACACTGCATATGAACATCCACTGAACTGTTCAAACTGCTTGTCAAGTCCCTCAGAAAGATCCCATACTGACACTCCATAGGTCAGCAGCAATGGAGGACAATAAATGTGCTAGCCCAAAGTGAAGTGGACAGTGCTGGAAAGCCATGGAGCAAGCCACATATTATGTGTACATCACATGCAAGAGGAGGAACATATCACACCACCCTTAGGCCCCCAAATCAGACATGGGTGGTACAGTGAGTGAAATTAAACCACAGTGACCTCTGTGCAACAACTCTTGAATACATCAATTCAAGACATGCATAGGCACATGAATGATAGGAAGTATGTGTATGCCATCAGCTCAACACACATGGCTCATTGTCACACTCCCTCACTGTCAACCACAAGTAGGACATTCACACATGCCCCTCATCCACCCACCTCACACCTGCAACACCAGTGAGAAACACACATAATGGTGCAAATGATTTCCTGTGAGTCCACTGACAACCAATCACACACCCTGTGGTGCATCTACAAATGTCAGTCTCACACTCAGGGGTGCCTGAACCAATTCTGACACAAAACCAATAGCCAAACACAAATCTCACAAACAACATCCACAGAAGTCCAACTAGCCCAGCTATGTGCAGCCAAACAGTGGAAAGGCAATGTGACCCTAGACAGAACAGGAATACACAACATTGTCAATCTGGACAAATGCACAGACGCCATACCCCAACACAAACAAGAATTGCATCAGCAAAAAACAATCATGAACAATAACTGGGATCAAGGGGACAAATCAGCTATCACACACATACACACCACACCAGCCATCAAGTGAACATGGTGTTATAATGCACCACAAGCATACACATACACAAACCTGACAAGTGCCAGGCCAACAATAGGAGGACAAACCACTATTGTGCACTCAAAACAAGTTCATGAACATGAATCCACATTGCTGCATGTGACGTACGCACAAGAAATGCACACTATACATGCAACACACATCTGAATATATCACAATGCAGAAACTACTCACACACAATGTCATGCAAGTAGAACATCACACACACATTGCACCTGTCAGCAGAAAGAGCCAACTCAGGCCAAACACTGCATACATCCACAAGAAAGGCACAAACCAATCCATCACATCAAACACTCAGCTGGACATCAAGGGGATGCACACCTAGCAAGTACAAGGCAACATACACTGACAGCACTGCGTGCACACCAAGCAGTGGGTGCACAACTACAAAAGCTGTAGCACACATATCCGAGTGCCCCACCATGAAATCCCACAACACAAATCATCATGGCACACAGATAACATCACACTCAGGAAGGGTAGCAGTACCTCAGCAAACACACATACAGATTAGCCTTCACCTGCAGATGCACAACTCAGGGAAACCCAGATACAAACAACATGACTAGAGGACTGTGCTGCTCAAACATATGCACTGTACATGAGCAACCTCGACTGCAAACTAGTAGAAGAAAATAACATGAAACTAATTGTGAAACTGTCCTGAGTGGCACATTGGTCATGTACACAGGTCATCCTCACACAGTATAGTGTCACACTATGAAGTGGCAGGGAGGCTCACACACCGGCAAGGGGTGGAAGACATGAGTCTGAAGTGGTGTGTACATCAGTATTGGACAGGTGAGGAGTGTACAGAACACAAACACATAGAGGAGTAACTCACAATGTGTAGGCATCAGAAGCACCTATAGTGTATGGTATGACTCCTCATACCACATACCATACTGGAGCCAAAAATGGGTCAAGTAACAGCAATGCATGAGAAAACTCACAAATAATGTCAGTGTGGCTGAGCAGGTCAGTACAGTGAGCACAAACAGAAACAAGACACATGGCCGATCAACAAAACACAACACAGACTTTGCAGTCACATACTCTAGATATTCACAACTGGCAGCAACAACAAGTAGGTGTCCCCAGGACTGCAAGGACACACCGACACACTACACAGTGCTCAACCTACAGCTCCTACATGTGCCCACAACCCGAAGCACATGGCTGACAATTTAAACAAACAGGCACTCATTACCTGGGTCATACATGTGTGTAGTTGGCATTGCAGGGGCGCACACACATCAACACTACTGACCATTCAACTGCTTGACTACTCAAGTGCACCCATTCAAATGTACCCATGTGACTATGAACACAGGCACACATAAGATGACTACACACCAACTTTGCTGTGCACACATCAAGAAAGAGCCCAAAAAAATGCCAGACCCTGGCCACCCCGCAAATAATCCTGTGGATAGCATTCACCTCTGTACTGCTATTGCATCCTGACATGACATGCATACAATTTAGCAAACCTGGGCACAGAATGATTAGGAGAAGAGTAGACCATCACAAACAACTATCATTGCACCCTCAAGCCTCAGACTGAAGAAGAACAAAAGTGCCTGTTACCTCTGGAAACCTCTGAAAAAGTAAAACAAGCAATTGGCAATGTTAAAGTGCCATACAGAGCATGTGTCACACGAACCACTACCCATACATAAAACCTTTTATTTAGCAAGGACATTGACAAAGCAGACAACAGGAGTAACTATCTTTATTACATAATAGCCAGATAGGCATAAAAAGTACAAAAACTATAAGGCCATTGGTCAGCACAAATTGAAAGTATGTACATGTGTGCATGAGAAACTGCACAGGGAATGGGCATCCAAAGTGACAAACAGCAAGGCCATTGACCAGTACAAATTCAGAATATGTACATGTGTGCATGAGACACTGCACAGGGAATGGGCATCCAAAGTGACAAACAGCAAAGCCATTGGCGAGTACGGATTCAAAATATGTACATGTGTGCATGAGAAACTGCACAGGGAATGGGCATCAAAAGTAACAAACTGCAAGGCCATTGGCCACTCCATAGTTCCGTTGTGCACATGTGTGTATGAGAAACTGCACAGGGAATGTGCATCAAAAGTAACAAACTGCAATGCCATTGGCCAGTCCATAGTTCTGATGTGCACATGCATGAGAAACTGCACATGGAATGGGCATCCAAACTGACAAACAGCAAGGCCATTGGCCAGTCCATAGTTCCGGTGTGCACATGTGTGCATGAGAACCTGCACAGGCAATGGGTAACACCGTCCACTGCCATGGGAATCACCACAGCTCCGGAGATACAAATGGGCAGTCTAGGCACTGCTGTGGGAGGGATGGTGTTGGGAGGGGGACTTTGCCTCAAATTTGGCTGTCAGTTGAAATGGTAGATTGCTGATTGTCAGGGCCAGTTGGAGGACTGGACCCGGGAGAGAGAAAACCAGCTGAGGTAGATGCATCAGTGGCTGTGGGAGCCTGAGGGCTGCTTGGACCGGGTGGTGTGGTGGCATGGGGGCGCAGAGACATGCTGCTGTAAGGCACAGTGTGTGAGGGTGAATGTTGAGGGCTGGGTCTCAACTTCTTGGGGATTCGATATCCCTCAATTGTCTTGACCAGAGTGGGAAGTGAGGTGGGCACAACAGCCTAACTCTCCACCAAAGGTGTATCAGGTGCAGGTGGCTCTTCCCATTGGGATTTGCTGGATCTGATGGTACGCTTGGGGTAGCCTTGCCTTTTCCCCTCCATCCCCTGTTGTCCAGGTGAACCCCCCACTTTGATCTCCTGTCCCAGCTACACAAGGGTGTGGGTGGGAAGAGGTTGTGGGTGAATGTGCCTTAGAGAAGTGTTTTGCTGTGTCATTGTAGGCACCAGGTTCACAGCAGACATGACAACTTGTTTGTCTGTGGGAGCAGGTGTGGGGATGGGAGTGCCCTTGGATGGGGGTGATTTGGATGAATGTGAGGTTGAGGCCTGCTTCTTGGCCTGATGCCCTTGAGTGTCACGTTATGGTCTTTTGCACTCCTGTGTGCCTGTTTTGTGTTTTGGGAATGGTGTCCATGGTCTGGGCTGCTTGGAGTGTTGCTGTTGTGTGCTGCATGTGGAGGACTTGGTGCCTGAGGGCTGTGACATGTGGGCACTCTCGTCAGGTGGTGCCAATGGCAGGGTGGTTGCTGAAGGGACTGGAGCTGGACTGGGAGCCTCTGACAGCTGAAAGGCTGCTGTCACTATGGAAGAAAAAGACTGGACAATTTGGTGTAGCCCACCCATGTCAGAATGAATGGTCCACTGCCTCCACACTGAGGGCAGCATGGGGGATAGGGGCAGGGGCAGTGGTGCATGGGGAAAAGGAGACTCTACCCTTCCTAGGGCTGCGGGCACGGACAGCACTTGTGGGAGCATCCGGGAGGGTGGGCACTGGACGATGTGTGGTGGAAAAAGAGGCAGATTTTGAACTCCCTGTGCCGTCCCACATTGAGGAGTCACCGCTGGAGTCTTTTGATGTTGAGTTTGTTGTTTCCGTGCGTGATTCATCTAGGACACTCTTGTCCCCCTCCAAGGCGCTGGTCACATTAGTGTCAATGAGCTCATGTGTAGCAGTCGTACCAGAAGCTTCACCACTGGTGTCCATCCCCTGTCCTTCCGTGCCCTCGGTAGATGCTGCAATAGACTGAGACGTAGGTTCAGCATAGTGCTATACACACAAACATCATATGCAAGCAAAGCACAAAACTAGAAAATGATTCCCCCATGTTGCCCACCACCATGTCCAGTCTGCATGTGCAACCTTTATGCAATCATCAGAAGATGCATGGAAACATGCATAATTGACATTAGTGACCCATGTAACGTTGACACAGCCAAATAGCTGTCCCGTGCCTCCTTGTAACCTAACATACTAATCTCTGTAAGCATATCTATGTGCCTGTAGGTGAGATAGATATACATCTCAACATGTTACCTCTGTCACATATGGAGTCACTTTAAGGGAACACCACAGCTACAGACTCCCAAATGTCCTTTTGCAATGGCCATAATCTCCTGATATCCTCGATGCTGTGCTTTGAAGCACAACTACAGTTGCACATTGGTGTCAGATGTGTAGTTCTCACAAATTCTAAGTTGTGCACAGCACACATCTACAAAAGTACACTAAGATGATTCTCACTGCTGTGCACTGCCTGGTGATGTCTGTGACACCCATAATGCAGCATATGTCTCAAGGCCACATTTCATCTTGCAATGTCAAGGATTATTGTATTAAACACATAAGAAACTACATGTTGTAAAAATGCATGACAACAGCACTCAACACAGAGGCCACTTAGAAGCCATTGCATCACACTGGAGGCACATCACAGAGCCGGAGCTCACTGGCTCAGGATTGGGATTCATGCAGTCACTCACTCCCAAAGTCACACTTCACAGAATACTCACCCCCAACTTGCTGCTGATGGGCCCTCAAACGTCCATCCAGCTCTAGCTGTATCACTGCCACGACGCGGGCCATTAGTGGTGTCATGCTCCTGCGCGCCAACCTGCCATTCCAAGGGAGCACCCCCAGCGCCATCTCTGCCACGTTTTTGCTCAGCCGACAGATGTCATCCCACCTCTTGTGACAGTGTGTGTGCCATTGCTTGGAGACACAGAGCCTGCAGCTTGCGTGCAATGGCCCTCCATATAGCCTTACGCTGTTGAACCTTAAGCTGCAGGCATGGGAGACAAGAAGAGGAAGTTTCAGTGACACTGTTTTATGTACCACTGTGTGTCAGTACAGGAGAATGAAAAAACATAGCACACCAAGACATACATGGTGAGCAGAGGCCATACAACATGACACATAGTATACTTGCATCAAATACTTTCATATAAATGTATATATGTATGAGGATGGACACAGTACATGGCCATCTCATACACATGCAGAGTGCCAGCACAGAAACCAATGTGAAGAAGACCTTCATCTTTGATGCAGTATATGAGTGAGCAAGACATACAATATATTTGAAATGATGTGTTGGGGCAGACTCACTGTGTCCAACACTACACACCCCTCAATATCCTTGGCCAGTGAATAACTACCTGTGTCATGGAGGTCACATTTAGGGCCATGATCTTATATTCTCACACTCTTTTCACAAGGTGTAGGCCAGTTTTGTGCAGAACTCAGGTCTAAGATAGCTCATTGAGAAATAGGGTGGCAGACAACACATATTTCCAATTACTGATGGTTCCTTGTCAAATTGCGCATTTTCAGTGCAGTCCAAGGGGACTCACACTGAGCTAAAACGTGGGCCATCAGAACATTCACATGCATGTACAATATGAGATGGCAAACAGTGCCTACACATGCGAGTCAGTCCACATAATGAAAACAATGTAAGGATGATATCTGCAAATTACATTTTTCTGATGTGTCATAGGTGAATTACCACCAAAAGTGTTACACTCAGGCATTTTACTCTTGTGCATAATGCACACATATCCATGGGGGCAATATGACAACTGTACACCCATTCTTCACTACCCTCTGGAAGACATACCTTTGCAATATCACAAACGAGCATGTGAAAACCTCGTGGACTATGTCATCACATAGCCCATTGAATGTTTTTTCAGACTTTGACTGTGCAAACAAGCAGTGTGACAGTATGGCTGCAAAAACACTGCATGTATCTCCCATCCTTAAATGCAGCCATGGATCTATGGAAATAAGGCTACACACCCCATCAACATGAAGTCGGCATTGCAGGCAGTGTATCACTCATTTACATTACCCAGTCTCAGACCTATGTTTGTATTTTATTTGCTGGAGAAGGGCTGTAGAAATGTCCATGTTGCCATCCTCTACAAATAGCTAAGTGCAATATTTACTAGACCAGGTATGGAGCATGGTACATCAACAATGAGGATGCATGCACATTAACGTGCACACACAGGCACATACTTCTGCAGAGCAATATCATGTGAGCACTGGGAGCACTCTCAAACTGTCACTCTGAAACACTTACCAGTACATCTGGAGCACCATATATCCTCCCATACTGTGAAAGCACCTCGTCCATCAGGACATCCAGCTCCTCCATGGTGAAGGGACGGGCCATGATGTTCTCAGTTCTTGACATCACTGGGTCAAGGGGACAGGAGCAGCAGCAGTTGTTGGGGAAGAGTGACAGGCAGCAGTGTCTGTATGCAATGGAAATGTGTGGCTCTCTCACAGACATATATAGCCCACTGGGGTTGTTTCAGTGGTACTCAGCTGCTGCAATTAGTGTTCCTGGTCAGCTTTTTTCAAATGTAACCAATGACAGGGACCGCAGTGGCGGTGCAAGCCTGCCGTGATTTTCAAATGTGTAATTCACTACCATGATCGTGGTTCTCATTTGCTGGTAGGGCATGGGCATTGGCGGTGTCACACCGCAGGGGCCAGGTGGTTGCTACCGCAATCGTGAAACTTTTGATATTACCCAATGACCGGGCCGGCGGTAGCGGAACATGCCTACCGTGGGTTTAAAATGTGTAATTCACTACCGCAATCGCGTATCCCATTGGCTGAAAGGGCTTGGGCATTGGCGGTGTCACACCGCGGGGCCCAGGCGGTCGCTACCACAAATTTGCATTTTTCAATTGTGGCCAATGACCGTGATTGCTGTGGCGGAGCACGCATATAGCACCTATATACACATCATGTTGTAGCAATGGCAATGTCCACTTCTCATCATTGAACACTAGACACTTACAATGAATCATGCCACCTCATTGGTAAATTCAATGCTAGTGTGACATTGAACTCACTGATGACTACACATGCCATGTCAGTGCACAGTATTTCATGCATTGGCATGTACTTACTCACATGTCACCTATGATTTTGTGTGCATGTACACAGATCTGTTGTGTAATGTACTCTCATATTTGTGAACATGTCAATGTGTGAGATGGCTAATATACGCACAGTAATAATGGACTGACTACATAATGTGCTTATTTCACTGTGCAGATTGCTGAAATCATTTTGATAGATGATCTGCTTACACACACAGTGCTCATTGTGTTAAAAATGTGTGCTCTGTCCGATTTATGCAAGAAGGTGTGGCAGGTACAGCAGCTACGTAGAAGGCAGCAGTGTTGCTTTTTCATATAAGTGCTGTGTCAACAACTCTCAGGGCTGGTGACACAAGATGTCGGAATGTACCATTTTCCATTCACATAGTCAGAATCTGTTTTGGAGGTACTCATTATGTACAACAGAACACATGTACAACTACTTGAGATAAAGGTGTCTCTGCATATGACTTGTGCTTGAAGCTGTTGTTTCAGTCCAGTCATTGTTGGCGCTGTGTCAGTCAAGACGTAAGATGTGGGACACATCTCGTAGGGGAATTGAATTAACATGTGTCCACTTTCATTTTATGTAGGAGACGACCAAATGTGCATTGCCCGTTCACATTTCTGGAGGACATGGAGGCTGAGGACATCATAAGGACAATCCGTTTGGATTGACTTACCCTTCAAGACCTATGTGGCCAGTTGGAGCGCCATCTGAGGCCTCACAGAACCTATCCGACTGCTTTGGCACCAACAGTTAAGGTGATGGCGGCACTGCATTTCTTTGCAACTGGTTTGTTCCAGTACACGGTGGCCAGCGCACGTGGGATGTCTCAACCGATGTTCAGCTTAGTGCTATGTGATGTCCTATCAACAAAGATGACATAAAAGGACCGCTACATCCATTTACCCAGGAAACATGAATTGGCAGCTGTGAATGGTGATTTTTATGTCTTTGGCAACATACTGAATGTATGTTGGCCTGGTTCCACCACAGGCACGTTAGCTCATATACAGGAACGGGAAGCATTTCCATTCCATTAATGTGCAAGTGGTATGCCAAGTGGATATGATTATCTCCCATGTCTGTGCCAGATTTGCAGGATCAGCACATGACTCCTACGTACTGCGTAACAGCATCATACCACAGCTGATGGCAAATCTGCATCCAGGGCGTGCGTGGCTTGTTGGTGAGTATACAGAGTCAAGTAGTGTGCTGTCTGTGTGACATGCTGTACTCAGATACTGTTTATATTACAACATTGGTCTGTGTATCTCACACCTAGGTGACTCTGCGTATCCCAACTGGCCTTGGTTTCTGAGCCCACTGAGGAATCCCAGGTCCCCGGGTGAAGTATGCTATAATGATGCACATGCGAGGACACGTCTTGTGGTGGAGTGTACTTTTGGGCTTCTAAAGTCTAGATTCTGGTGTCTGGACAAGAGTGGAGGTGCACTACTCTACTCTCCCCAGAAGGTGGGTCAGATCGTAGTTGCATGCTGCATACTCCACAACTGGCCTTGCGCAAAGAGATCCCCCTGCTCCTAGACGATGATGAGCCACAGATGCTCCCCCTGCAAACCCAAACATGTCCAGTGCCGATGATAGTGGAGAGGCGGAAGGTGTTGATCTGCATCAATAGCTCATCAACAATTACTTCCCTTGAGTGTGAGTGACATTGTACAACAGTGACATTGTCTGTTGTCTTTGATGGTAGAGAAAAAGGCCTATTTGAGCTATTTAACTGCTGGCTGTTGTTGACTCTTTGCTAATGGCTGATGTGTGTGGCACAGGGTATGACCAGCTACATAATGTCTATGTTGATGTTGTTGCTCATTGTTATGTGTGCTGGTTTGTGTACCTTGATGACTAGTGGTGTGTTCCAGCTGTGATGCCATCACCTGACAAGTAAATGTCATTCTCTTGTGTCTTTCTAGGTCCCTTCTCCCTCTCAATTTCTCGTCACAATCAGAGTTTGTGGTAAATTGGAATCTGAGTAGAGATTGTACATACTGTGATTAACATGGAGCTGACACAAAGACATAGGTGTGTAAAGAGTGTTTTTTAACAATTAGTATTTGTAACAGAAAAGTGATAATTTACAAAATGGTGCTAAGTGAATTTCTGAGTTGTAAGTGATGGTAAATGAGACAATAGAGTAGTCTCCACTTTGATGTAGTCACACAGTCCAACAGACACCTGCCATCAACATGGCAGTGTGGGTAAGGATAGTCAACAAAGTCAATGTCAAGGGGAACAGAGGTGCCATCATGCCTGGCTCGACGACTAGTGTTTGGATGGTATATTGCCATGTGATCCTCAACTGATGTTTCTCGTACGGCCCCTTGTGAATTTAGCAGGGGGGCCACTGCTGCAGGCTTGGCGGTGTCTGAGGAGTCATTTTGTTGCAGCTCACCCCTCTCTGTGGCCACAGCTGAGGTGGTGGGAGTATCATCCTGTGGGTCACTGGAGGGGGGTTGAGCTGTCGTTTGGGCTGCATGTCTGTCCCTCAGAACACCCACTAGCTGGCCCATGAGGTCCACAATTTGGCCCATACGCATGTCTATGGACCTCAGCAGCAGGCGGAGCTCACACACTTCTTCCACTGTGTCCCTGGGTCTGCTCATATGCACCAAGGACTTTGGCGATGTTGGCCAGGACTGTGGTCTCAATGTCCTCTGGAATTTGTTCCTCCCATCTGCCCTACTGACCCGGACCTGTGGCGTTGGCACTCGACACACCCGCAAAGTCTCCCTGCCCTCCTATGATTGTGTGGTGGTGTTGGTAACCAATGAGGCAAGGAGAGTGTTGTAGGCAGCAGTGGTGGTGGTGGTGGTGATAGTGGTTGAGGCCGCACAGGTCGTTGCAGCAGGGGTCAGCGCTGTTGTTGTTGCTGTGGTGGTGGTGCTGGTAGGGACAATGGGGGCCTGGGATGTGGTGCGCCCTGACAGTCCGGATGGGCCAGGTTATTGCTCCCCATCAGAGAAACGTAGGGAGACTGCATCCGAGAGTTCATGTTCTGGGGGTTGAGACTGGCTCTTCAGGTTGGTGTTGTCTTCTGCAGCAGTTGCTTGTGGATCTCCTGTTGAACAGAGGTGAAATGGTCATTGAAGGGCACTCCACAAGCTTGGTGTTAGAAGTTTCGATGTTATATGTGATACACCACATTGAAATCACTCTATATGGCTGCAAGGTATTGAGCATCATGACATGATGTGGAGGTACATACATTACTTGCCCATGGTTTGACGTGTAAATAGAAACCATGTGCCACATACAGATTGTGTGATTACAAGGATATGCTGTCATCTAACGACTTGCGGCACATCAACTTTAAGTGATGCGTCTTTTTGGTTTGCTCTGCATGGAATCAGTGTCAGCTAAGCAAGAACAAGCCACTGTAATGTTATACATACCTTTTTCATATCATGTACTTTACTTTGATTTTCCAATTGACCATATATGTTTTTGTGTTCATAAGGGCCTTCATGCTCTGACACCAAGGCACTTACACATTGCATTCTGTGCTGTGCATGATTGGTCCCTGAATTTCTTCAACATGTGACTTGGTGAGTCAAAGTTTAATTTCAGTGACAGTTTTGTACGCTTAGCTGTCTGCACACTGGATGTGGCTTTTGGATCTATGCCAAGTTGGCTGACATGTCACTGCTGGTGTGGTCATATGGCTCCATGCATTTTGAGAAGGATGGCAGGGTGCATGTACTGTTTACCTACCTGTTCAGTGACACAGTGGAGGGACATTGCTGCCACATGGTTCTGGGTGTGGGGAGTGCTCCATCCTGCTGTGTTGTGGGGCACGGGGGCCTGGTGGGAATTGTTGAGCAGGCTCCCTACCCACAAACACCCCTCCATGTTCAGATGGCTACCTACCTGTGAGTTTGAAGATAGCTATGCAATGGCTGCCACATGGTTGTGGGCGGGGTAGTGTTCCATACTGCTCGGATGTGGGACAAGAGGGCCTGGTGGGAGTTGTAGTGCTGGCTTCCCACCCACAAACCCCCTCCCTGTTAAGATGGCTACCTACCTGCTATGTGAAGGTGAGCAATGCAGTGGCTGCCACATGGTTGTGGGTGTGGGGAGTTCTCCATCCTGCTGAGCTGTGGGACAAGGGGTCCAGGTGGAAGTTATAGTGCAGGCTTCCCACTCACAAACAATCTCTCTGTTAAGATGGCTACCTACCTGTGAGTTTGAAGAGAGCAATGCAATGGCTGCCACATGGTTGTGGGTGGGGGAGTGTTCCATACTGCTCGGATGTGGGGCAAGAGGGCCTGGTAGGAGTTGTACTGCTGGCTTCCCACCCACAAACACCCTTCCCTGTTAACATGGCTACCTACCTTTTAGGTGAAGGTGAGCAATGCAATGGCTGCGACATGGTTGTGGGTGGGGGGAGTGTTCCACACTGCTCTGTTGTGGGACAAGAGGGCCAGGTGGGAGTTGTACCTGGGGGCCTGTACACATGCCCCCTGGGAATGTTGCTATTTATATTTGGGGTGATTTAGAGGGATGAAAATGTTAGAGCTGTGAGACATGTGTTGGGAAGAGTGTGTTGCACATAAGTGCATTTGGGCCTAGAAAGTGTAGCTTTGTAGTTGTGCAAGACAGTACATGGCAGTGTAATGGGAAATATTTTTTGTAACTTGCCAGCCTCCACTCCTCCAGCTATTCCTGTGAGACTCTGTGAATGCAGTATGGCAAGCAACTTCTCCTCCCATTCGGTGAATGTTCGTGGTGGAATGGGAGGGCCACCGCCAGTCCTCTGAGCCAGCTCATGGTTCTTGTTGGCACGATCTTTCACCCTGATCTTGAAGTCATGCCATCTCTTTCTGATGTCACGCACGGTGCGCGGGGTGGTCCCTACTGCACTGAATGTGTTGACTATCCTTGCCCACATTCGATTTTTTGTGGCTACTGTTGTCTGTTGGACCACGCTTTCAAACAAATGTGGTTCTACTCTGATTTCCTAATCTACCATCACTGATAACTCATTGTCAGTGAATTTGAGCATCTTCTTCTGGTTTTATTAAAATACATGAATAGGTAGCACACACTTGGAGAGGGACCTTTTCTGGGGAGAAGAGCGAGACAACCGCTATGATGTAGATATATCATCTATCGGCTAAGGTATGGGGTCTGCTGACAAAGCCCAGAGATCTTCTCATATATAATAATACTGCTTCTTAGCAAGGGGAGGGAGGTTAGGCTCTATTGCCTTTCCATGATGACATCACCCTTCATGATATATGGACTAGTTGCAATGCTGACTGTATTTGTACTATGAATTTTCCTGCTTGTTGTGGAACGTATACTGCATGTTAGAGCAATTTAGTTAAAAAAAATAGTTTACAAGGTTTTGTGTTTCTGTCAGGTCTTATTGTGGACAAGTACAGGAGTGAGAGTGAAAGGGTGTGTCTTATTGTAGCAATTTCTGAGAGATGTGGGAGGGTTGTGTTCTGGGGTGTCTAATCATTTGTTTCTCTGTGAGTGGATAGGAATGCAAGTGAGACACTATAGCTAGTCTGTCTTGGGCTTATGGTGGTAGGATGACTTAGTCCCTATATACCAAGGTCGTATAATCCTGCGCATAGTTCTTTGTTTGTGCAGAATCCCTGCAACATGGCACCCGATGTTTGGTCTGGTACTTATTCACAAGACCCCTGAGTAGCTCTTGCCCAAAACTTCCCTCTTACCTGTTTCCGGGAACATCCATGGTGGGGGGGCTTAGCCTCCTATATTTGTATATTTATAGATTTTTCAAACTTGAAATTTAAAAGGTTGTTCTTTACCCTGTTTTTTGCTTCCATTTTCCCAGTTTCTTTCTTCCATTTATTAACATGGCTGTTACAGCACACTTGACTCAACAAAGAGTCCCCAATGCAGCGGGTAATATTATTTTTGTTGTTGAGGCGGACCCTGCTTTTCACCTCGAAGTCATTTATTCTTGGGTATTGTTTCCCGCTGTGGATGGGAATGATAATTTTTTTCATGAATATACGAAGGCTGCTGCTCTGGGCAGCTTATCGTCCTTATGCATTACTTGAAGTTCTGTTGACAGCCTGGTAGCATACTGTTTGGTTTAATGGCACCCTCCCTCACCCTCCTACTATTGTTTGTATTGGCCCCTTTTCTATTGATGGGGCCACTTGGCTGGTTTTGGCTGGTTTAAAACTGCATCCAACTTATATGAATGTTACTGTCTAAGAGCTATGGCTGTTACGTGCACTTCAGGCAGCTCTGTCACCAGCACATAGCGTTGGTCTGAACATTAGTCCTATCATGATTAATTCAGTGATGGGTAAATATCCTAAAAATCATGAAGACTTGCCATTTTGGCTTGAACAAGAATTTGAGCACCTTGAAGCTGTTTCGCCCCACACTACACCTGTTGCAAAACACAGGATCCTAGCTTTATCTGACTGCACCACCTGGGGGACGGTGTTTGCTTCGATGTATACAGTGTCCTTTGGCACCCCCTCCATGAGTGTTCTGCCAAGCACTCTAAAGAAGGTGCAGGATGAGCACATGGCTCGTCCGTCCCTGGATATGTGGATGAAGTTAGTGGGGATGTTCCCTATTGTCTTCGATATGATGCTGACCAATATTAAAGGTGAAGCAGTATGCTTACAATTACGTCAAAGCCTAGCAGCGGTGCCGGACATGGATTGGCAGCGGCAGTGGCCAATTATCATTGCGGATGCATATACATCTTTAGGTCACAATAGCTTGGGGATTCAACCATTTGCTCTGCCACATTCTAAACCCCTCCTGAAAAGGAGGGTTGCCCAGTCTTTCCTAAGAAGGCTTGGAATAAGAATCAGCAGCAGCAACAACAGAAGCCTGGTTCACGTGCAGGTTCACCTCCACCTGACACTTCTGAGCGTAGATATGATTTGCGTGAGAGGTTCTAGGTTCCTCATCTCCATTCTACTCGTTCCTTTCAGGAATTGTCAGATCAACAGTTCTGTGGGGGAGGAAGTCAAAATTGCAGACAAGGCGAGTCTGCACAAGCAAGACATGACCTGCAGCACCAGTTTGATCTAAAAGTCAAGCAGGAAGAACCACCTCAATATCGACCCCAATTTCAGAAGAAAAAAGTTGCCGCTTTGACTGCAAATTATGCCTCACATGGTGAGATCCCTGCTCCTCGACAGGAGTTGGATGGTAACCCTCCTTGAGAGCGCGGCAGGGGTTACCATACTGCAGCAGATACTCCACCAGCATCTGGAGTCAAAAGCAACTGATACTTTCATTACAGCTAACACTTAAGTAGCCCCTCCTAATAGGCTATAAGAAGTAAGCCTCCAGATTGAGTGTGGTACCCGATTAGAGACGTTTTTTGGGAAAATCTCAAGTCTTCCTATGATATTTTGTTGGCGAAGTTTGGTTGGCCTCCCCTTTTTGCACTATCTTCCTCTAGAGAGGATGATGTTATTCTACCCAGTTTTTCACAATATGTTTCTGATGAGGATAAATTGGCTTAAGCCTTAAAGTGGGTGTTATACTTATCCCTGGCATTAAATCGCAAACAGGCAGGTTGGGATGAGGGTTCCCCGGTTCATGTAATTCCTTTGCGTTCTACACCTCAGCCCCAACCACAGTATCCAATCAAGCAAGATGCTAAAGCATCCATAAGTGAAATCTTGACCCAATTGGAATACCAGGGTGTGATTGAACCCTGTGTTGAATCCAAGAATAATCCTCTTTTTCCGATATGAAATCCAGATGGTTCATATCATATAGTTTTAGATTACAGACATTCATATTCGTACCTTTGCGGTACAGAACACACACAGTTCTGCGTTAGTGAACAACATTGCGCGCAAAAAGTACAAAAACACTTTGGATAAGTCAAATGGATTTTTCAGTCATTCTTTGGCTCCTGATAACTGTGATTTGACTGCATTAATTGTGTTGGGCAATCAGCGCTGATATGGGAGATTGCCTATGGGATATAAGAGTAGCTCTGGTGTGTTTGCGGCAAACACAGTGTCCCTTTTGCATGAGATCGACCCCAATGCCTTCTCGTACGTTGATGACATTTACTTGACGGGTGATGAAATACAGCCGCATCTCTTGCATGTGAACTGCATTATCACAAATTTTGCAAACTTTGGTTACAAATTCAACTTTGCTAAGTCTCATATAGCCTTCTTGGTGGTTCTTTTTCTTGGTTACAAACTCAATATTAAAGGTAGGGGGTTGGTCCCCCACATTCTGTAGAAATTTACTCAATTGCAACCTGCATCTACACTTAAAAAATTGCAATCTTTGCGGGGTTTCTTGGATTTCAGGAGTACATACATTCTTGATTATGCTCACCACATTAAACCCCTTTACTCTTTGATGCAACTTTCTTTTCCGTCTTTCTGTTGGCATCCGAAACCTACCACAATTATTCAATCTCTGGAGTCTGATCTGCTTGTGACCAATTTCTTGTTAACATGAGACAATTCTACGAATTTGGTCATTAGGATTGTACCAGGGCGTTTAGGCTTTAATTACTTGACATTCAATGAGGGGGAAACTGTCCCCAATGCATATAAATTGCATTTATATATTCCGACTGAGATGCGTTTCTCTTCTACAGAAAATATTTTGATTGCTGTGGTGATAGCTAGTCTTAAGGAACACTCTCTGGCACAGGGAAAACACATTTTCATGGTTTTGCCGGTACCTGCTTTAGAAGTAGTCATAAAGGCTAGTGTCCCAAATTCCAAAGCCTTGCATCCACGTTGGATACAATGGATTCGTTCTTTGATGTCAGCTGATTTTAACTTTGTCTTTGACCCTTCTATGCAAACACAGGACTTTTTACAGCATGAATATGTTCATCCTCCGCCTTTATCATTACCCCCGCTTGATCAGTACTAGTGCATTATTTACACTGCTGGATCTGCTCAGCTCACCATTAGGTCAAAACATGCTTATTCTGCAGCCTGCACAATAGTGGCAGGAAATATTGTTGATGGGGATTTTAAATCCTCCTTAGTGCACACACAGTCTCTTTGAGATTGCACAGCTCAATTGGTGGAGCTACATGCATTGGTTTTGGCTCTGTAATTCGCTGATCCTGAAGTTCCCACCCTTATAGTGTGTGATTCCTTTTACTGTGAGCAATCCTTTAATGTCAATTTGTTTTTCTTGACACAAAATGATTTCTGTGATTCTAAAGGTAGCGCAATCAAGTATAAAACGCTTTGGGTCCATGTGGCTGCACTTAAGGGACTTTTTCCACTCACACATGTTATCCATGGCTATCAACGCATGGGAGCACATGCTGTTAGTAAATCAATGGCTGATAAGGCAGCCAAAACTAAAGTAGCCACATGTTCAGTAGGCCTGGGCAGTAAATTCCGTTCCGCTCGCGGAATTTGCGGAATTTGGTTAATTTCGCGTTACGCGGAGAACGCAAAATTGCCCAAAATTCTGCGTTCTGCGGCTTCGAGGAATTTTTGGCTTGTTTGTGTTCTCAAAATGCGTGTTCGCGAGACATTTCCCCCCGAGCATGCAAACAGCGATCGCGAACAGGAAAAAAGCATCGCGAACAAGCAATTCAGCGTGTTTGCGGAACTTCTGCGTGTTCGTGGAGATTTTTTACCGTTTCACAGAGCTTTGCGTAGCGCAACTACGCAAATTCCGCCCACCCCTAATGTTCAGTAGCAGCAGTCACTCGGTCTATGTCTAAAATTGATGATGATATTTTGGAGACTATAGCTGCGACGAAGGAAGGAACAGAGTTTCCCCAAGGTTTCCCTTCACGTTACACACACTACTTGTCGTCTCATCAAATTCTATTTCCAACTATTCCATCCATTGGGGATCGGCTGATTCCCAACGAGGACCGCAGACTTTCTTTGATTATTAATGAACATGAAGGCGTGGCTTCTGCCTATCCAGAGTAACTGCAACAATTTCACTTTTACAGTAACGTTTTTGGTGGCATTGTTTATACCAACAGGCACGTAAATATGTTCTTTCTTGTGACATTTGTCAACAAATTAAGCCTTCTACCGTTGGACGTCCCCCACATACTCAACTTTACATCTCAAATCAGCCATTGTACCGTATTTATCTTGATCACTGCAGTCCTTTAAAATCTAACACTGCTTTTAAATAATGCAACAATGGATTTCTGGATGTGGATTTTTTTTGGATTGGATTTCAATTGAGATTGGATTGCTTCGCTGGATTTTTTATCGTATTGTTTGGAAAGCTATTTTTCATTTTGGGGATTTTTGTTTGCTGCAAGTTTTGTAGTTATGCACAGGGAATTTTACAATTAATGTAATAACCGTAAAATTATGTTTTTGAAAAACTGGGCTCTTTTTAACAATTGTATTCAGGTCATGGACTTTTAAAAGGATTATTGATTAAATGACTACTAAGGACTCTTGGTGAAAAAATAGATCATACGTAAGTCCATGAGTTAGAAAAAGAAGACAGCAGTAGGTAAGAAAACCCAACTTTTAAATATAATGTATGCTTTTTTTGAAAAATGCCTATTGAATTAGATGGTTTATTTGGTCAAAACAGGCAAGTAAGGAGATAGTGTAGGTTAGAAATGGAGGATGTATGCAATATTATCTAGGTAGTCTCAAGCCACAATCAACATAAATTGTGGAATTACACCCAATAGTCGCTCAGGTATTTCTTTTGTTCTTTTAGAAATTCATGGGTTCAGACTACCAGTCAAAGATTGCGACATTCTCTTTTCTTGGAAACTTTGCCCCTTCTTCAAAATTTCAAAGAAATGATAGAATTTAGGATGAGGTTTCCCAATTGATTTATTGGAGGAGTTGTGCCATCCCTCTATGGCATTGTTTTTGCTCCTCCCTCTAAGCAGGTCGAGTAGAAGTTCCACCACTGCACATGGAAACGTGGCTTCCTCCTGTGACCTGACCTGCTTAGATGGGCAATCCATGTATCTTCAAAGTAATTTAAAAGGGGTGCCAATTTGTCTTTGTTTGCTGTAAAGTATTCAGATTCTATAATAGAAGTGGAGTATTCGTCTAAACTGTCAGGAGGAACAAAAAAAAGTGATGTTAGTGTTTTTTTAATTCAAATTGTAGTTTGCTGTCTGAAATATAATCCTCAACCAAGAATGTTTTTAAAATTTTTCACCAATATGCCTGTGAGAAGTAAAAAAAAAATCCTTGAATTTGGGTATCCGTGTACATTTGGGTAATTGTGCTAATCATTGGCAATTCAAAGTCAAATTCTGGGATTTTTCTTTGCTGTTTTTGCTTTATCACTGACAAAAATTCAGTGTTTGTTGAGGATTGTGTATCAGGGAGTAAATTGTACACGAAAGCTATACCTGTAATAATGATATAGGCATAATAGTGTATGTTTGGGTGAATGGATGGGGTGTGGATTTAAACGTCCCATCCATCATCCAAATATCACTACTCTCCAACTTAACAAAGATATGGGGTGTGCTAAAGATTAGTATTCTTTTATGAGGGTTTTGGTTGTCATGTAAAAGAAATGCTTCATTAGTAACTTTTTTAGAAAGCTCAGCAGGAATGTTAATGTCAGAAAAGGTTTGGGGTGTTACTCTTTGTGGGTTACTTGCCTGTTTTTTATGCTTAATAATTCTGTGTAGGTTGGGTATTGTGGGCATACTACTTGCAACATGAGATGGAATGTGTTGGGATACCTCAAAACTGCGCCACAGGGTTCATTGGAGGTGGATGCACTTGATTTGATTTCATTTATGTATTTACGTACTTCAATCTCCATTGCAGAGGAAGAGTGGTTATGCCCTGTGATTCTTAAAACAGAGTCACCAAGAGTAACCGCTCTGCCTGTGCAATGGGATGAGCAATATTGCACACACCTCCAACGACACCTGGGATTAGTTAGTCTCTCCTTAATAACATACCCACTATGGTTTAGCAGACGGTTTACTTGGCTGGAGGTAATGTATTTTGCTTCTTTATTGGCAGACATTATCTGTGAAGATTATAAATTGTTAGTGATTTTCTGTTTTAATTTAATGCTCATTTTTTACTGGTTACATTTTATGCCCTATGAAGTTTAAATTCATTGTCAATCTTTTTGGTTTGAATTCTGAAGTTTTTAAATCACAATTATTTGCCTAAAAGAGACAAATGGTTAGATTGTTATACAGATTAGTTATTGTTATACCTTAACTTATTTATGTTGTTTTGTTTTTGGTATATTCCATGTTCTATGGCTGTTTTTCTTTGTTCTGCTGGTGTTTTTTGCAGTTGTTCATTTTGTTTCTTTGTTGGGTCTGGAAAAGAAAACAGAATGGAGCCTTTGTTTGTGTTTTTGATATTTACAATTATACTACAATGGAATAGATTAGTTTTTTGAAATGGTAGTACAGTTGAAAATTTGGTTTGCTTTTCTTTTTATAGTTTGCATCGGTTTTACTTTTTTGGGGGGGCTTTTTTAAACTTTATTTATTGCAACCTATTGTTAACTATTTATTTTGCTTATTTGGTTTTCTTTTGCTTAAATGTCTGTTTTTGGAAAAGGTCTGTCACAAATCCTATGGTTACATATTTACTTTTTGTAAGGGGCCAATTATGATGGTGGACAGAGTGGGGTTGTGGTGGTGACCGGGACCGTCCAAAATACATGTGGCGGTACCGCACACCCAATTAGGATGCGACCGCCACCATGGCGGTCACATTTTTCATTTTAACATTGCCACGGGTGCTGCTGACTGCAGTACCCACTGTGATGTTCAAAATGCATGTTGAGTATTTCATTGCACTACGTGACAAGCACCGCATGGTGCCTGCCACTTGGTGCAGTGAAATGTAGGGGGGTACCATGGGTACCCCCCAGTGCAACCACACCTCTTTCCTACACAAGGGAGGCCCGCAACAGGCCCCCAAAACCAATTCCCACCAGCCTTTCCATGGCGGTTTCCCCGCATCCAGCATCCTGATTTGGCGGACTGTGCCTGCTAGGCACAGCCACCATTTTAGCCTATCTGGGCTGTCCAACAGGCAATCGTAACGGTTGCCTGTGGCGGTTCCGTGCTGGACGATCTTTACGTCTGCCACGAATTCCCCCACCATCGTAATGTGGTGAAGGAAAATCGCGGCCCAATGGTGAAAGGCCTGCCACCGCACATCTGACAGTGGCGGTCCTTCCGCCATTGTAATTACCCCCTACGTTGGGTTTCTTCTGCTTAGATTTCTGGATTGCAAAATTATCTGTTTGATGAAAAATCTGTAAAGAAAAATTGTTGATCTTTAAAACATAAAATTGCTTGTGTTTTAGTATATTAAGAAAGTTGTGTTTTATTACCTTCATTTCTATCTTTTTTTTCTTTATATTACTGTCTTTTTTCTGAATGTGGTCTGTGTCCTCTTAAACTGCTGTTCGTTGATGTTTTTTTCTGTTGAGAAAATTATATTCTTTGTTCATTGTGTTCTACCCAAAACACTATCCAGCACTTTTCCCCAGAGGCAAGCACAGGTCAGAGTAGGAATAATAATTTTGCCCCAACCACCATCCAGCTTCTTCCCTGAGGCATGCCCTTTTTGGAGTAGGAATACTAAATTTGCCCCATCCACCATCCAGCTCTTTCCCTGAGGTATGCACCTGTCGGAGTAGGAATATTAAATTTACCCCAACACCATCCATCTCTTTCCCTGAGGCATGCACCTGTCGGAGTAGGAATAGTAAGTTTGCCCCCACCACCATCAAGCAGTTTCCTAGTGATAAGTACCTGTTGGAGTAGGAGTAGTAAATGTGTCCCCACCTGCCGGAGTAAAAATAGTAAATTTGCCCCAGCACTCTCACTGCGGCATGCAACTGTAGGAGTTTGAATAGTAATTTTTCCACCACCACTACCCAGGTCTTTCCCTGTGGTTATCACCTGTCGGAGCAGGAATAGTAAATTTGCTACCGCTACCATCAAGCACTTCCCTAGAGGCATGCTTCGGTTGGAGAAGGAATAGTAGAATTGCACCCAGCAGCATCCAGCACTTTCTCTGAGGCAAACACTGGTTGAAGATGGAATAGTAAATTTGCCCCACCACTATAATGCACTTCCCATGAGGCATGCACCGGTTGGAGTAGGAAAATGAAATTTGCACACACCTGCATCAAGCACTTTTCCTGTATTAAACATTGGTTGAAGATGGAATAGTAAATGTGCCCTCACCTCCATTCATTACTTTTTTTGAGGTAAACTCTGTTTGTAGTTGAAATATCAATTTTTGAAACATAATTCAGTTTCCTTGAGGTTAATACATTTTGGAGTAGGAATTGTACATTTGCACACTCTCTGAAAATATCCTACATTTTTACTGTGGACACTGATTCGGAGTACGAATAGTAAATTTGTTTCACACTCCATTTTATACTTTAGGTGAGTGAAATACTGGTTCGTTTTAAAAATATTTTTTTGTACCATCCCATATTTCGTATGAGTCAAACAGACCTCTATCTATTTTTATTAATTTTTACTGCACTATATATTTCACTCTTTACATTTTTTACTGTTCATGTTTCAGTATTGTACCTAAAACATATTCACTTTGTACACTTACTTTAAATTGTGGATGGCACTGTTTGAGTTCGACAAAAGTTCAACTGTTGCTTGGTTTGAAAAACGTGTAGGGTCTCTGTGGAAGTCAGTTTAGCACTGTTTTTAAAATTGCGGTAAGCTGCTTTTATACATTTTTGGAAGGTAAAAAATAATTCATTTGAAAATATGTTTTGTGCTTTTTTGGGCGTGTTTTAGTTGCTGACAAAAAGTATAATTATTTTGATTGTTTTGAAAATGTTCGTTATATTTTATTGGGTGTATTGTCCACCATTTAGGCGAGTTGCGGGTTAAGGTGCATTCATGGAAATAGTTGTAGAACTTTTGTTTTTGTGTTGTGGGAAATGGTAGCTTAATAATTGAGCTATTGAATTAACAAAAGAAAGAAGCGAAAGGCTCTCCCATGAGTGCATGGAAAAAAAGGTTAGAAGTTTACTGTTTTCCACAGCTATTCCGAATCCCCATTGGAGAAGCTGGGCAATTTGATGACTGACCTCTACATATTCTAGCATCAGAATACCGATCAAAAAGATTGTACTCTGAAGATCCAAGATTTCGACAGTGCATTCCATATATATTTCATCTTGTGTTTGAGAGTGGTTTGTCTGGACTTTCATTTGCAGTGAACCATATATAAAAAACAGGAGTATATGAAGAAAGTTAAACAAAGAGATAAACATTTGGAATCTCACTTAATCAATTTGATGGTGTGCCAACGTGACACCAATAAATATTGGTATCGCTGTCATGGTGAACTTAAATGCATGTGTAGAAACCAAGGTACACCTACTTGGTTTCTAACACTAAGGGCCCTATTACAATGTAAGGCAGAGTTTCCCCCACCCGACATCATTTGGTTATGGGACTGACCGACACCCGGTCCGTGGTCCCGACCAACTAAATTGGATGCGACCAAACACTGTTCGGTCACATTCCTATACTTCACAATAATAGCATTTACTCCAGCCAGAATGCATGCTCTCATTGTAAAAGAGGAGGTGCAGTTCATCCCTGAACCTTAAGGTGCCTGCCACATGGTGCAGGGAACAACATGGGGGCACTATAGAAGAGGCCAAGAACCCATTGGGGCCCTGCTAGGGCCACCAAAGTTATGTTCTGACAGCCTTTCTGTGTCAAAAAGGCCGACACAGAAATGCTGCCACAATCAGGCATCATAATCCCTTGGGCTGAAAGAGCCGCTCTTGGGATTACTGGAAGCAATCCAACTGGCAGACGGGCTCCCCGAGCCTGTTGGAACCCAGTCGGATTCCTTTCTGACCGCCAACTAATGTAATGAAGCGGGCCAAAAAAGAAATGCGATCGGCAAATTACGATGCTGTCAGAGCCTTTCCCCACAGCATTGTAATCGCCCCTTAGTTGTGCTGAATATGTGTGGCATGATTTACATGAATTCCTACGAGAAGCAAATTCAAATTTACAAAAATTGAACAAAAGACAGCTGGAGAACTCTGTTCCTTGGATCCTGAAAATGTATGCAGGTATTTTAACAATAGGTTTCAAGCTATGCTGTTATGTATCTGCAATAGGAGCATTCCACCACTTGGAGAGGTAACTTAATTGTTTTTAAGCCAACAACAATAAACAAACAAATACATAAGGAGAAACACAAGAGAATAAGACATAAGACATATTGAGCAGTCCATACATAAATAACTTC
Source organism: Triturus cristatus (assembly GCF_964204655.1). Taxonomy (NCBI): domain Eukaryota; kingdom Metazoa; phylum Chordata; class Amphibia; order Caudata; family Salamandridae; genus Triturus; species Triturus cristatus. The sequence goes on along the minus strand of NC_140588.1, from coordinate 848,755,623 downwards.
TATATTATTGCTAGACCTGGCACCTTGGCGTGAGTCTCCCTTCCACTTTTTGTCGCTGTGCCTCATTTGTTTTGCTGGTGTTAGCTGCTCAGAGCACTGTGCCACTGCCAACCAGTGCCACAGTGCAAGTGCTCCCTATTTAAAATGTATATGTTGGTTGGATTCCATGATTGGCTTATTTGGTTTACTGTCAGACCCCAGTAAAGTGCACCAGGAGTGCCAGGGCTTGTAAATACAAATGCTGCTGGTGGGCTTGCAGCACTGGTTGTGCCACCCACAGAAGCAGCCTGGTAAAATGTGTCTAAGGTCTGCCATTGCAGAACCTGCGTGCAGTCTGGTACTGTCATGCTGACTGGGCAAGTGCACCCACTTCCCAGTCCCTAAACCTTCCCTTAAATTCATATTAGTCACCCCTATGGTAGGCCCAAGGGCAGGGTGCATTGTAAGCATAAGGTAGGACAAGCCCTGATGTGTGTGGCATGTCCTAATAGTGAATTACAGCCATTTTCGTTTTTCACTATTGTGAGGATACCTGTTCTCCATAGGCCAGAATGGGCTGTTAGAATTGTTACATCCTATGATCCTAACAGACCCAGGGAACATGGTAGAAATTCGAGTTTAGTATGCCTGAACTCAGAATAATAAAATACATCTTTTAGTAAAGTTTATTTTAATATTCTGTGTTTGCAAATACCACTTTTAGAAAATTGGTATTTGCTTGCCTGACCATTTCAGCCCGCCTCTGCTATGATGTGTATCTGCCTGTCTGGTTGTGTGAGTGACAGGGCTGGGGAAACCCAGAGGGGCAGGGCTAGGTAGCCTGGTGGTGAATAGGAAGATTGGCAGCCAGATGGGTGGGAGGAGTGCACCTGGGCTCTGAATAGGGTTGTGCTCTGCTACCACAATGCTGGCTCCACCCCTGTGGAGCGGCTGATGTCTCTGCCCTGCACCCTGAATAGAAAGGCAGAGTCATGTCAGCAGAGTGCTCAAGAACTGGTTTGGACTGGGCAAAGGCCCCTCTACCCCAGAGGAGCAAAGGAATTAGGGGTATAAGTATTGGGACCCTGCTCCCAAGAAATTAGATGCTGCTGAAACAAGAAGAACCTCTGCCTGAGGAGAATGAACTGGGAAATCTGTAGGAGGATTACTCTCTCTGACCTGGGGGATTGGCCTGCAGTGGTTGCCTTGCTGCTGAAGGAGAGGAGAAAGACTACTAAAGACTTTGTTTCAACTTGTGCTTTGAAAAAGATCTCAAAGGGCTTGAACTGAGCTTGCCCCCTGAACGAAGTCCCAGGACCAGTGGACTTCACCCCCAGCTCCCCAGAGTCTTTAGGAAGTGCCTGCTGCTGTTGTTGGGCCTTCTGAGGGACTGCGTGTCGCAAGGAGCTGGGAGCGCGACGCAAGGAAGAGAAGCGTGCTGCCGTCGGAGCTGTTGCCGTCGCATCTTGCAGAGAGTGTCGCCGCTGCAGCATCGCATCGAGCGGAAGTGTCTCGCTTCATTCCGGAAGTGTCTCGCAACGCCGAAGAAGCGTGTCGCCATCGCAGCCATCGTAGCTGTCGCATTGCACCGCATCGAGAGGAGAGTCTCGCATCCACGGAGAAGCGTGCCGCCGTCGGAGCCGCTGTTGCCGCACCTCGCAGAAGGGGTGTCGCCGCTGCAGCATCGCATCGAGCGGAAGCGTCTCGCAACGTCGGAGAAGAGTGGCGCTGCCAAGGCCACTGTCGTCGCATCTCGCCAAAGGTGATGCCGCTGTAGCTGACGCATCGAGTCGAGCTTTCTCGCAACATCGGAGAAGCCTAATGCATCTGGAAGATCCCGTCTTTATTTCTTTTGCACCAAGAACTTCAACGCATCTGCATCGCTGCAACACTTCCGTTGCCCTGCATGTCGCATCTAAGGTACATTGACTTAAAGTGTCGCATTTAAGAACGTAAGAGAAACTAAGCAATCTTCTACCAACTAAGCAACCATATTGTCTATTTTTAATCGTTTAATGGTCTTGTGATAATCCTATATAAAGAATCCTTATTTTTAATATAAATACCTGTGTGGTGTCCATTTGTAGTGTTGTCACTTGGTTACTGTATGTGTTCACAAATGCTTAACCTATAAAGATAAGCCTTGTCTGCTCGCGCCAAGCTACCAAGAGGGTGAGCAGGGGTTATTTTAGGAGTGTAACCCCTTAACCTGACTAGAGGAAAGGTTCCCTGCTTGTCACAAGTACCTACCTGTGCCAACCAGAGAACCCGGATTCTAACATTGGTGGTCAGCGGTGAGGATTCTGTATTTGCAATTGTGACTCATCAACAGTGATTGGTGAACACTACTTATTGAGTGCAGAACTTAAACTTGTTGGTAGATTTCTTTTTGGGACTGTCTATTTTTGAGCACTGCCAAGCTTTACTATGGTGGAGAAAGCAGCATCCATAGTCTCTGTTGGTACCGAGTTCGAATGGGAAGAAGAGGAAATAGATAATTACACTGCCAAGCAGCTAAAGTTCTTTTGCAAGAAGTTTAATGTTTCTACAACTGGATATAAAAACTAGACACAACTCTACAAGGCGCTGAGAGCCTGGGTAGAAGCAAGGAAGGCCACTGATGATGATAATGCAGATGAACAACTGGTTGGGCCAGTGGGCTCAGGAGGAAGGAGAAGCCCTTCCCCTGCTGGTAGCAGTGTTTCTAGGAAAAGTATATCTCCAGAGGAGCTGGCAGATAGAAGAGAGGGTAGGATGCACAAAATGGAAATGGCAAAGCTCAAATTGAATGGGCAGCTGGAGCTAGAGAGCAAAAAGCTGGCTCTGGAAGAGAGAAGAATACAAATGGAGCATGAAACAAAGTTGAGGGAATTAGATCTGAAAGCTAAGAGTTTAGAGTCTACTCCCTCTGGTGGCAGCACACCGTCAGTGCAGACAGAATCAAGGGTGTACATACCCAAGGATGTGGTTAAGGAATTCTTCAAGAATGATGACATAGGGCAGTGGTTTAAGGCCTATGAGGTAGCCATGTCTTCCCACCGGGTCCCTGAGAAAGATTGGGGAGCGGGGTTGTGGGGACGGTTCCTTAGTGAGGGGTGGGATACACTGCTGGATTTGCCTTCAGATGATTATAATTCCTATCCCTATATGAAGTCTGCTTTGATGTCTAGGTATGGGTTGACCCCTGAGTTGTATAGGCAAAGGTTCAGGGGTTGCACCAAGATTCCAAACAGTACGTATGTTGAGTATGTGACTTTTTTTTGCAGAGCACTGGATGGTTGGGTGAAAGGTAGCAACGTTAATGATTCTCAAGGGCTTCTTGATTTAATGGCATGGGAGCACTTGTCTAGTAATTGTTTTCCTGAGCTACACCAACACCTGATTGATAGTAGGCTGAATAACCCTAGGAAGCTTGCTGAGGAGGCGGACCGCTGGGTCAGTAACAGGGTCCACAAGGGTCAAGTGGGAGATTCCGCCAAAGGTGGGCAGGGTCCCCAGCAGAAGAGTGGGGGGGAAAGGGGTAACCAGAGGGAGTTCCCAAGAAGGCCCCAAAGTAATCCCCAAGGGAACCAAGGGAAAGGTTCTCAGCCTCCCCCACCACAGAAGCCGACCGGGGCCCCGACAGGTACACCTGTTCAGAAGGGGCCCATCAGATGTTACAAGTGTGGTAACATGGGGCATTTTGCCTCTGATGTGAAGTGTCCATTGTTTGGTAAACCAGCACCCACTGGTGCTCCCTCCCGGCAGGTGACTAGTGTATCCCTGGGGGAGGAGATGGGTGTCCAAGGTGGGTGGGGTCCCTCAGAGATATCCCTTGTCTCATTAGGAGACTGTGAAGTGGTCCCCCAAACCCAGCTGCCTGAGAACACTAAATAATACAGGCAGTGGGTGACCATAAATGGCCATTGGGTTGAAGCTCTCAGAGACACAGGAGCCAGTGTGACGGCTGTCGAGCGCCACCTGGTGACTCAGGAGCAGGTTGTCCCAGGAGCATTCTATCTGGTTGCTGCCGCCGACAACACCGAGAGTCACTGCCCAGTGGCTCAGGTTCCCTTTCAGTGGTGGGGGGGTCTCTGGTACTCTTCAGGTAGCTGTGAGGCCCGCCATGCCTGTAGACTGTCTGTTAGGGAATGACTTGGAGAGCTCACCTTGGGCTAAGGAGGAGCGGAGTGCTCACATGGAGATGTTGGGTATGCCAGATTGGGCGTGTGTCACCACACGGTCCATGGCAGCCAGTAGAGGTACTCAAGAGGTCCTGGAGCCTGAGAGGGAGGCCCAGGGACCGGCCTTAAAGAGAAGGAGCAGGGGGCACGGGAAACCAGCCCCTGAAGTTCCCACGGTCCAGGAGGGAGCAGACCTTGAGGGGGATGCCCTGGAACCTACAGGGAAACAGGGAGAACGACCTCCTGTATTCTGAGCCTAAGGTTGCTGAGCCTGGGTCAGCCCATGTGCTGGTGGTACCCCAGCGCTTCAGAGCCTTCCTACTGGGGCTGGCTCACGATGTGCCATTAGCAGGACATTTGGGGCAGGACAAGACCTTTGAAAGGCTTGTCACCCACTTCTTTTGGCCCCAAATGCGCAGGAGTTCAGATACTCACTGCAGAACATGCCAAACTTGCCAGGCAAGTGGGAAGAGTGGAAGGAAGCAGAAGGCTCCACTCCAACCATTCCCTGTGGTCGGTACCCTATTCCAGCGAGTGGGGATTGACATTGTAGGGCCACTGGACCCCAGGACAGCGATGGGCAATAGGTTCATCCTGGTCCTGGTGGACCATGCCACCCGGTACCCGGAAGCCATCCCTCTGAGGACAGTGACGGCCCCCGTGGTGGGACATGCGCTGATGGGAATTTTCTCCCGAGTGGGATTCCCTCTAGAGGTGGTGTCAGACCGAGGTACCAATTTCATATCTAAATATATGAAATCCCTTTGGCAAGAGTGTGGTGTAACCTACAATTTCACCACACCTTACCAACCCCAAGGAAACAGGTTGCTTGGGAGATTCAACCGAACCCTAAAAGGCATGATAATGGGTCTTGAGGAACCCATGAGGCGTAAGTGGGACGTCCTCTTACCATGCCTTCTCTTTGCTTACCGAGAGGTGCCACAGAAGTCTCTAGGGTTCAGTCCCTTTGAGCTTCTGTACTGACACCCAGTGAAAGGACCTCTAATTCTGGTCAAGGAAGGCTGGGAGCAATCTCCCAGGAAACCTCCCCAGAATGTATATAGCTACATGCTGGCCTTCAGAAACCAGACTAGGCGTTTCAGGGAACTTGCTGAGGCAAACCTGGAAGACAGCCAGGAGGAGATGAAGCGGTGGTACAACCAGAATGCCACTCTGGTAGAGCTTCAGCCTGGACAGAAGGTGTGGGTCTTGGCCCCCTTGGAGCCGTGTGCGCTCCAGGATAAGTGGACTGGTCCCTTTGAGGTTGTGGAGCGCAAGAGCCCTGTCACCTATTTGGTGAACTTGCGGACTCCAAGGAACCCCTTGAGGGTCCTTCATGTCAACCGCCTCAAGCCCCACTTGGAGAGGTCCCAAATGGGCATGCTCTTAGCGACAGATGCTGGGATGGAGGAGGAGACCGAGCGTCTTCCTGACCTCCTGTCTGTCAAGGAGCAAGATGGGTCAGTGGATGGTGTCATCCTCTCTTCCGCCCTGACCCCTGAGCAACAGAATGATTGTCGCCAGCTGCTGGGACAATTTTCTGACCTGTTTTCCCTGGTTTCCGGTGTCACTGAGTGGTGCGTCCATGATGTGGACACTGGGGATAGTACACCTGTGAGGCACATGGCCTACAGGGTAACTGACAGGGTAAGGGCCTGCATCAAGGAGGAGGTCTCCAAGATGTTTGCCCTTGAGGTAATTGAGTCCTCCAGCAGTCCTTGGGCCAGCCCAGTGGTCTTGGTCCCAAAGGCTGCAGCGCCGGGAGCCACACCCGAACTCAGGTTCTGTGTGGACTACAGAGGACTCAATTCGGTCACTAGGACTGACGCACACCCCATCCCCAGAGCTGATGAGCTCATAGATCGGCTAGGGGCTGTCAACTACCTCAGCACATTTGATTTAACATCTGGGTATTGGCAGATCGCCTTGACCAAGGGGGCCAAAGAGAGGTCAGCATTTTCCACCCCTGATGGTCATTACCATTTCCGGGTTATGCCCTTTGGGATGAAAAATGCCCCTGCCACCTTCCAGAGGTTGGTCAACCAGGTGTTGGTTGGGCTGGATTCGTTCAGTGCCGCCTACCTGGATGACATCGCAGTGTTCAGCTCCACGTGGAAGGAACACCTACGCCACCTCTGGGAAGTGTTGATGGCGCTGCAGAGGGCAGGCCTCACGATCAAGGCGAGTAAGTGTCAGATCGGGCAGGGTTCAGTGGTGTACTTGGGGCACCACGTTGGGAGTGGCCAGGTGGCACCCCTTCAACCCAAGATAGAAACCATCCTGATTTGGGAGTCGCCCAAAACCCAGACAGAGGTGAGAGCTTTCCTAGGTCTCACCGGGTACTACAGGAGGTTTGTCAAGGAGTATGGCAACATTGTTGCCCCCTTAACAGCGCTGACTTCCAGGAAGCAGCCCAGGAAGGTGATCTGGACTGACACCTGTCAGAAATCTTTTGAGGCCCTGAAAGCTGCTATGTGCACGGCGCCCGTGCTTTCAGCTCCCAACTTCTCCAAAGAGTTTATCGTTCAGACAGACGCTTCAGAGCATGGTGCGGGGGCTGTACTTTCACAGATTAATGAAGAGGGCCTAGATCAACCTGTAGCCTTTATTAGCAGGAGGTTACTACCACGGGAACAGAGATGGAGTGCTATTGAGCGTGAGGCATTTTCTGTTGTCTGGGCGCTACAGAAGCTAAGACTATACCTGTTTGGGTCTCACTTCCAGGTTCAGACAGACCACAGGCCCCTCAGATGGTTGATGCATATGAGGGGTAAGAATCCAAAGCTGTTGAGGTGGTCCATTTCCCTACAGAGTATGGATTTCACGGTGGAACTTCGCCCTGGTACAGATCACGCCAATGCTGACGGTCTGTCCAGATTTTTCCGCCTTAGTGATGAGGAACTCCCTGGGGTAGGGTAGGTCCCCCCACTTTTCAGCTGGAGGGGACACGTGTTAGACCTGTCACCTTGGCATGAGTCTCCCTTTCACTTTTTGTCGCTGTGCCTCATGTGTTTTGCTGGTGTTAGCTGCTCAGAGCACTGTGCCACTGCCAACCAGTGCCACAGTGCAAGTGCTCCCTATTTAAAATGTATATGTTGGTTGGATTCCATGATTGGCTTATTTGGTTTACTGTCAGACCCCAGTAAAGTGCACCATGAGTGCCAGGGCTTGTAAATACAAATGCTGCTGGTGGGCTTGCAGCACTGGTTGTGCCACCCACAGAAGCGGCCTGGTAAAATGTGTCTAAGGTCTGCCATTGCAGAACCTGAGTGCAGTCTGGTACTGTCATGCTGACTGGGCAAGTGCACCCACTTCCCAGTCCCTAAACCTTCCCTTAACTTCATATTAGTCACCCCTAAGGTAGGCCCAAGGGCAGGGTGCATTGTAAGCATAAGGTAGGACAAGCCCTGATGTGTGTGGCATGTCCTAATAGTGAATTACAGCCATTTTCGTTTTTCACTAATGTAAGGCTACCAGTTCTCCATAGGCCAGAATGGGCTGTTAGAATTGTTACATCCTATGATCCTAACAGACCCAGGGAACATGGTAGAAATTCGAGTTTAGTATGCCTGAACTCAGAATAATAAAATACATATTTTAGTAAAGTTTATTTTAATATTCTGTGTTTGCAAATGCCACTTTTAGAAAGTTGGTATTTGCTTGCCTGACCATTTCAGCCCGCCTCTGCTATGATGTGTATCTGCCTGTCTGGTTGTGTGAGTGACAGGGCTTGGGAAACCCAGAGGGGCAGGGCTAGGTAGCCTGGTGGTGAATAGGAAGATTGGCAGCCAGATGGGTGGGAGGAGTGCACCTGGGCTCTGAATAGGGTTGTGCTCTGCTACCACAATGCTGGCTCCACCCCCTGTGTAGCGGCTGATGTCTCTGCCCTGCACCCTGAATAGAAAGGCAGAGTCATGTCAGCAGAGTGCTCAAGAACTGGTTTGGACTGGGCAAAGGCCCCTCTAACCCAGAGGAACAAAGGAATTAGGGTTATAAGTATTGGGACCCTGCTCCCAAGAAATTAGATCCTGCTGAAACAAGAAGAACCTCTGCCTGAGGAGAAGGAACTGGGAAAGCTGTATGAGGATTACTGTCCCTGACCTGGGGAATTGACCTGCAGTGGTTGCCTTGCTGCTGAAGGAGAGGAGAAAGACTACTAAAGACTTTGCTTCAACTTGTGCTTTGAAAAAGATCTCCAAGGGCTTTAACTGAGCTTGCCCCCTGAATGAAGTCCCAGGACCAGTGGACTTCACCCCCAGCTCCCCAGAGTCTTTTGGAAGTGCCTGCTGCTGTTGTTGGGCCTTCTGAGGGACTGCGTGTTGCAAGGAGCTGGGAGCGTGACGCAAGGAAGAGAAGCGTGCCGCCGTCGGAGCTGTTGCCGTCGCATCTCGCAGAGAGTGTCGCCGCTGCAGCATCACATCGAGCGGAAGCGTCTCGCATCATTCCGGAAGTGTCTCGCAACGCCGAAGAAGCGTGTCACCATCGCAGCCATCGTAGCTGTCGCATTGCACCGCATCCAGAGGAGAGTCTCGCATCTAGGAGGAAGCGTGTCGCATTTGCAGCCATAGTATTTGTCGCATTGCACCGCATCCAGAAAAGCGCCTCGCATCCACGGAGAAGCGTGCCGCCGTCGGAGCCGCTGTTGCTGCACCTCGCAGAAGGGGTGTCACCGCTGCAGCATCGCATCGAGCGGAAGCGTCTCGCAACGTCGGAGAAGTGTGCCGCTGCCAAGGCCGCTGTCGTCGCATCTCGCCAAAGGTGACGCTGCTGTAGCTGACGCATCGAGTCAAGCTTTCTCGCAACATCGGAGAAGCATAACGCATCTGGAAGATCCCGTCTTTATTTCTTTTGCACCAAGAACTTCAACGCATCTACATCGCTTCAACACTTCTGTTGCCCTGCGTGTCGCATCTAAGGTACATTGACTTAAAGTGTCGCATTTAAGAACTTAAGAGAAACTAAGCAATCTTCTACCAATTAAGCATCCGTATTGTGTATTTTTAATCGTTTAATGGTCTTGTAATAATCCTATATAAAGAATCCTTATTTTTAATATTAATACCTGTGTGGTGTCCATTTGTAGTGTTGTCACTTGGTTACTGTATGTGTTCACAAATGCTTAACCTACAACGCTCTGAGATAAGCCTTGTCTGCTCGCGCCAAGCTACCTAGAGGGTGAGCAGGGTTATTTTAGGAGTGTAACCCCTTACCCTGACTAGAGGAAAGGTTCCCTGCTTGTCACAAGTACCTACCTGTGCCAACCAGAGAACCCGGATTCTAACAATTATCATATTGACATAAAGGTCAGATGCTTCCTCCTATCTATAATGAACATAAATACATATATCTTGCTTCATGGATACCTGAGATATAATGGAATAGGTACGTAGATGGTGCAACATAACCGAGATCCCAGAGATCATTTTTAAGCCGTTATAGGTGCTAAGTGGTCAACAAGGGCCCCCCAGATCTCAATGCCCAATCCCCGTTTCTGTAGCCCTTTAATAGCATATAAGTTAGTTTCCAGCTTACATATAGCATATAGTCTTCCTCTCCACATATCGAAAGTAGGGGGTTCTTTCTGCAGCCAAAATGATTTATGCACAATCCAGCCATGACAATAAATACTAGATACCTAAATGCATACATTTCTTGGGTGGATATACCAACTTCTAGGACTCCCAGGAGCATAACTGTAGGTGTAATCACAACAATATGTCCCCCTGTAACCTCCGTCAAAAAGACCTGCATCCTATTTATCGGCTATCTCAGCTCTGGACATGTGAAAAATATATGAACACTATTAGCCTGATCCATCCCACATCAAATATGTGTAAAGGTCATCTTCCATATTTAACCCCATAGGGGATTTAGTATTGAGTCTAATAATGTAGCTCGATTCCAGCCTACGTAGGGTTCCGATCACCCCCTCTAATACTAACTGGTACAGCATCTATAATAAAGTATGTTAAACCACTCACATCCCCGTTATTGAATTGATTAAAATGGCGGTCAACCGAATACGATTGATCTGCATTCTTTACGGCTCGCAAATGTTGTAGCACCCGCTTATGTACTTGAAGAATTGTGCTGCCTAAGTACCTCAGGCCACAAGGGCACTGGAGCACGTAGACAGCAAACTCTGTTTTGCATGAAAACTGTCATTTGATTTTCTATTCCTTCTTTGTAAAGCCAGGTAGATAACTACTGGTATTTTTACCAAAAGTACAGGCCTTACATTTCGTGCATTTGATGAACCCATCCTTCCTAGTTAACCATGTTTTATTAACCTTAGATATTCTGTCAGTTGGTAACATGTTGCTTACCAATGCTTGTTTCAACGAACGTGCCCTTCTAAAGGTAATAGAAGGTTTCCTTTGAACACATTGTTTTAAGATTGGATCATTCCGAATGATGTGGCAATGTTTCTGTAGAATGAAACGTAAATCATTATGTTGGTTATTAAACGAAGTAATCATTCTACACTGGGAATTCCCTCCTTTACTGCTGCCCTGCTTCTTGCTGGGATTAAAGAGTATTTCCTCTCTTGACTGTTTTGTTGCTCTATGCACAGATGCTGCAATACATTCCTCTGAATATCCTCTTGCAGTAAATCTACTCCTGAGGCACTTCATTTCTACCTCTAGATCTTCCTTGATGCTGCAATTTCTCATCGCTCGAAGACACTCTCCATAGGGAATGCTTCTCACCAGATTTGCCGGGTGGAAACTCGTTGCATGTAGCAACGTGTTTCCATCAGTGGGTTTACGAAATAGTTTAGTATGTAGTCTCTCTTGATGGATGTCAACTGTCAGATCTAAAAAGTTTACTTCTACACTACTATAACTCTAGTAAATTTCAAATTTAATTGATTGATTTGTATTTTCCTTATGAACTCTTGGGCACTGGTAATATCTCCCTTCCATATAACAAACAAATCATCAATATAGCGACTCCACTGAATCACATTGTCTTGCCACTCTTGTTGGAACTGCGACTGGACCACCTGCTCCTCCCACCATCCCATATGCAAATTAGCATAACTGGGGCGAAGCAGGTGCCCATCACTATGCCACACTTTTGATGATAAAGATCTTCACCAAAAAGAAAAAAGTAGTTTTCTAGGCATGTAGTAATCATGGATAGCAACATCTGTGTGTGATGCCAAAGTTTGGCAGGTCTCTCTCCTAGGAAATGTCTAACTGCATTTAACCCATCTTTGTGACGTATGCTGGTATATAAAGTCGTCACATCTATCGTCATTAGAAGAAAGTCAGGTTCCCATAGTACATCATATATCCTTCGTAAAAAATCTCCCGTGTCTTGGATAAAAAAAGGGAACTTAGTAACTAATGGATTTAGAAAAGAATCAACAAATGTGGATGTATGTTCAAAAGCACTATTGATAGCCGAAATGATAGGTCGGCCTGGAGCATTCATTATGTCTTTATGCACTTTAGGGATTAGATAAAACACCGGTGTAGTAGGATTAGTCAAATACGCCCACTCATCCTTACTGATCAGACCCTGTCCTTGCCACTCATGTAACTGGGTATTATATGTATCAAAACTGTCATGCATGAAAGCATTCTGGGTTTTAGCATAATTCCCTCTATTGCCCAATTGCTTATTGGCCTCAATCAGATATTTATCTTTTCCCCATAGCACCACATTCCCACCTTTGTCCGCATTGCGGACAGTGCACTCCCTGTCATTGGCGAGTTTCTCAACTAGTGCATAATACTCTTTTGTTTGCTGGGTAGAGGGTTTTTCCTTGGAATTTATCTGGGTGTACAATTCTTTCACCTCATTCACAACTAAGTCACTAAACACATCCACAGAGTCCCTTGATGTTATTGGCATACATTTCGAAGGCAATTTGAAATTTGTTATCTCACTTCCCCCAATTTCAAGTTGCTCTTCCTGGGTCAACTGCATTGCCTTGCTTGATGTACTGGGCAGATCTTGCACGGCCAACTCATTACTGAGTGCAATTTCTTCAGTTTGCAGTTCTCGCATCTGCATCCTGCATTTTTTAACTATTTTTGTTTGTGTGTTTTTTTCACTTGCACATAAGATTGTAAAATGGAGAAGACAACTCAGTGTGTTATAATATTCTATATAATATTGCATATCTGAGTAAACAAGCATATCAGAGAGGTTTGCGCACAGGCGCTGTATTATACAGTTTGTAATGAAATTGACAAAAAAAGTGACGAAATTGGACAAACAATAAGGAGGCCCACTGGGGCGGTGTACGTTGGAAATGCTGACATAATTTGAAAGAGGTCGATGGCCAGCTTGTTTGTGATATAAGCACAGTGATTAATCTCACTAGAGATACTGATGATGTTAACAAAGAGATATAAATCATGTGTATGTCAAGCAAACCAGGCAATTTTAAATCTAATTAAATGGGTTACAATGTCACCGTTGGCTAATTATAATATATGTTCAATTGTCCAATAATGGTTTCACAATTTAAACCTCATATGAAATAGTGAAATGAGATCAGTGCATGTAATGATCAAAGACATACGAGTATGTCTTCACTCTTTATGGTTGTAGTTTATCACGTGACACGGAACATATGCACAGGTTAAAATGGTGGCAAAACTTTATAGGAGTTGTTAGTGAGCAAGCCTGCTGGGCAGGCGAAACGCGTCTGACTCTTTTCAGCTGACATTAAAGTAATTCTACAAACGACACGGCGTTGGCATTCCGTTTTTGGAAATTGAGTCATATATATATATATGTATGTATATATGTATATATATATATATATAATATCAGTGGCATTTGCTTTCAAAATACAGCAAGATGCACAATGATTTATAATGCTCATGCTTGGAGAGTTACACGATGAAGGAATAAACATTGATAACTTATTTGGACTAAGATAGAAATGGGACCATAAGTGTGACAATTGTTTATTTATTACTAGCACTGAACAATACATGGGGAACAGTTACTATACTTAACAATACCAGACTGCAAATTAGTATCTTTTAGCAAATTGATTAAAACCTAAAATCAAGATATGACATGTTCACCTTGTAGATCAGACATGTTGTCTACATTGCAAATACAAAGATTTGGAAAATATCTAATTTTAATGCTACAATGTTGTAGAGCAAATGGAACAACATTGGAAACAAACAATACCAATTTTAAAGAAAGTCAAACATCTATTTCAGGAGAACTTATACAACAGTGGCAATTATTTTTCATGGAGGACCTACTGTAACATCTTGACACTATACTATTTATTGATGTTCTAAAAACATAACTTGGCCTATTGGGGGTGATGTCAATAAAAAAACAGGAAGCATTGGTTTCTATAAGTATTCATAATTAGTGTTTTGATTATTATTTTTCCTAATAGACATAACATTTTGGAAAACAACTTTAAAAATCAAGTTGTATATAAATGTGTTCTCAATACTCTCCCTGGTGTTAAAGTAATATTACATTTTTTAAATCTGTTTATGTTAAATTGGAGATTTAATGTAGATGAAAGAAGTGATTAAGAAAATGTGGTTAGTATAAACCATAGTTAGACATTGACAATTATGTACCATGCTGTTTTTCTTATTCAATCCATCCAGATTCTTCCCCACTGTTCAATGATGATGCTACATTCAAATCACTGTATACGGGGATGTTTTATGCAATCTGAGAACAGTATAAAAGGGAAACAAATGTCATTATTTGAATGTTATTTTTGGAAACATGTAATATTGTTTTTTTTTAACATAATATGCTTACATATTACTTTTTCTTTTTCCTTTTAATATCAGCTACTCTTCAACATTCAAAAAACACTTTTAGTACTGTTTAAGACAATACTACTCCAAAAATTAATTTACTAGATGTGCTATCTAAATAACTTCAAAGGTAAGAATATAAAATGTAATACTGATGATAAACTTAATATTTATTTCAAATATGTTCCTGATCTACTGGCAACCCTTTCACATGTACAAATGTCTCATTGGTGTGAAACAGAGATAATCTAATACTTATAGGCTATTTTACATGTGTCATCCCACCCCTAAAAAGCACTAACACACTTATTGAGATTTCTAGAAAGATGCTGACATAAATAAAAGTGGCATGGCAGTAGATGGCCTTTTATTTTGTGTTAGACCTCCTACTGCAAAGTGTGTCTGTTTAATGAAACTATTATAGAAATGTGAATTTTAAAACATGTTGCCAAGTTTATTTACCTCTATCCTAGCTCATTAAACTCTCTGCAAAGCTCATATAACTCTCCGTAGATAGCGAAACCTTCTTCACCTTTCTTCCCCTTTCAGTCTCAGAAGCACATATCTCTTCGGGAGGTAGGCCTCATGGAACCACTTAAACACACAGCTACTGACCTGACTTCCCTGTATAATAAACAGAACATGACCAATGGAGCTTCTTCTACACACATTTACAGAGTATGTGGTGTGAAACAAAGGTAGTGTACTATCTTTAGATTACTTGACATATGTTATTTTATCCCTAAAACCCACTGACACACTCAATGACATTTGCAGAAAAAGGAAGACACTAATAAAAGTGGCATGAGGACAGATGGCCTTTAATTTTGGCTTAAGCCTAGCATTCCGATTTCTAATGAAACTGGCAGAGAAATATATTGCTAAATAAATTAACCTATAGCCTACTACATATAACTCTCTGCAACTGTATACTGCAAAACCAATGGACATAGTAATGTATGACGTTGAAAATGAAAGCACCTTCTGTGAAGCTTCTGTGTCTGACTGCTGCCATGTCTGCAGTAAGTTTACACATTTACGTGTTGTTTACACATGTGGTCCAGCTGATAACCCTAACTTAAAAATGATATGGTCTATCATAACCCTAGAGAAATATTGACAGAGGTAGTCCACCTTTCAGTGTCAGTACCACACATGTCTTTTATAAGAGGGTGTCATAGAAGCACTTGAACAAATAGCTTCATATCCTACTGCCATGTATAATAACCAGAAAAGGATCATCCCTTTAGCTTCTTCTACATATGGTCTCAAACAAAGTTATTTTAGTGACACAGGATACTTTACATGTGTTATGTTACCTCTAAAAGGCACTGACATAGTCATTGACGTATCTAGAAAGATTCTGATATGGATAAGAGTGGCATACCAGGAGTCTGCTTTTCATGTTGGGTTAGGACTGACACTGAGAGCTCTGTCTCTCTGTTCAAAGTGCTCGAAACATGTCAGGTTTAAAATATGTTCAGATGTCTACTAAAGAGTATCCTAGTACAGATATCTCTCTGCAAAGGTATACTAGAAGTAGGCTGTAAACAGTGATGTGTTTGTTTAAAATTGAAAACGTATTCTATCAAGTTTAAATGTCTGACCTGTTCCATGTCTTAACCATGCCTGTTCTTGAATATGCAGTCTGACACATGTGGTGAATGTGAAGATACTTATATGAAATCTATATAATTTGTCATACCCCAGGGCAAATATTGACAATCTACTTCACCTTTTAGTCCCAGAACCACTCTGAACCACTCATCTCTTTTGTAAGCAGGTCTTGGGAATGCACTTGAACACATAGCTTCATACCCCACTGTCTTGTATATTAAGTAGAAAGGGATCCATGCAGCTTCTTGTATACATATTTACAGAGCATAGGGTCTGAAACAGAGGTAGTCTAGTGCTATACGCTACTTTACATATGTTGTCATATTTCTGAAATGCACGACACACTGAAATGAGGTCTCTGTAAGGATGCTTACATTAATAACAGTTACATGATAGGAGTCAGCTTTACAATTCGGGTTAGTCATAGTACTGTGAGCTCTGTGTCTCTAATCAAACTGGTAGAGAAATATGAAGTTGAAAACATGTTCCAAGTGTATTTACCACTATCCTAGCACATATAACTCTCTGCAAAGATACACTGCAAGTAGACTGTAGATAGTGATGTGTGTGCTTCAAACTGAAAACATACTCTGGCAAGTTTCAATGTATGACCTTTTCAATGTTTAGCTATATGTATACTTGTGCGTATAGTTTATATGTTTGGTGAAACTGATAATCCTAATTTGAAAAATATACAGTCTATCTTAACTCTTGGCAAATATTGACAGAGCTACTTCATTATTCAAGCGCAGAACCACAAATCTCTTTTCCTAGCAGCTATATGGAAGTAATTGAATATACTTCTTCAAAGCCCACTGCACTGCCTGATAACCAGAAAGTGATCCCTCCAGTTTCTGGTATAAACATTTACTGAGCATACAGTCTCAAACAAAGGTAGTCTACTACCTACATGTTTGTTTAAATGTGTCCTGCCACTTCTAAAAGGAACTGACACAGTCATTGATGTCTCTAGAAAGACCCTGACACTAATAAGAGTGGCATGATACCAATTGGTCTTTAATTTTTGGTTAGGACTGGCACCAATGTCTCCCTAATGAAATTGGTAGAGATATGTCAGGTTGAAAAAATATCCCAAGTGTAATAATCAGTATCCTAGTATATATATGCCTCTGTAAAGCTGCAATGTAAGTAGGCTATTGATAGCGATGTCTGTGCTCAAAATTGAAGAAGTATTCTGCAAAATGTTATGTCTGATCTTTTCCATGTTTTGCCCTGATTGTACTTGTACGTGTAGTCTAAGGCATGTGGTGTAGCTGATGATCCTACTTCAAATCTATACAGTCTATCATAACCTTTTGCATTTATTGACAGAGCTAGTTCACGTTTCAGTCTCAGTACCACACATCTCTTTTCTAAGCAGGCCTTGTGGAAGCCTACTCTGCTGTCTTCTATGTTAAACAGAAAGTGATTCATGCTGCTTATTCTACACACTCTTATAGAGTATACAGTCTGAAACAACAATAGTCTACTTTACATGTGTTATCTCACCTCTAAAAAGCAATGACACACTCACTGAGATTTCTGGAAGGACACTGACACTAATAGTAAACGCATGAGACGACTCAGCCTTTTATTTTTAGTTAGGGCTGGCACTGTGATGTATGTGTCTGTAATCAAATTGGTAGAGAAATGTGAAGTTCAAATGATATTCCCAAGTGTATTAACCACAATCCTAGTTTATATAAGTGTCTGCAAAGGGGCACTGAAAGTACATTGTAGAGAGCATTGTTTCTCTTTAAAACTGAACCGTATTCTGTCCACTCTCAATATCTAAGCTCTTCCATATTTCAGCCATGTCTGTACTTGTACATGCATTCTAAGATGTGATGTGAAGCTTCTGATCCCAATTTCAAAACTAATTGGTCTGGCATACCCCTGGGAAAATATTGACAAGTCCACTTCTTCTTTCAGTCTCAGTACCATACATCTCTCATCTAAGGGGGAATCATGAAAGCACTTAAACACAGCTTAATACTCTGCTACCCTGTATGATAACCAAAAAAGAATCCCTGCAATTTCTTCTACATACATTTACAATGCATACGGTCTGAAACAGAGATAGTCTAGAGCCTACAGGCTACTTTACACAAGCCATCTCACCTCTAAAAGCACTTGCACACTAATTAAGGTCTCTATAAAGACACTCACACAAATAGGTGTGGCATAACAGCTGTCAGCCTTGCATTCTTGGTTAGGCCTGGCACTGTCACCTCTGGCTCTCTAATCAAACTGGTAGAAAAATGTGAGGTTTAAAGTATCTTCCATAGGTTATTAACCACTATCTTAGTACATATAACTCTCTTCAAACGTACACTGCAAGTAGGCCGAAGATAGTGATGTCTGTGCTTGAAACTGAAAATGTACTCTGACAACTTTTAAAGGATGACTCTCCTAATTTCAGCTATGTCTGTACTTGTACGTGTAGTCTAAGATACCACTGAAGATCCTAACTTAATAACTATACACTGATACTCATACAATCATCTAGGCACTACCCAAACAATCATGCAATCATTTATGCACTTCCACTCATTTATTTATTCAGGCAATGCACTTTTATTCATCCATTCATCCAGGCACTACATTTGTAGTTTTCCATTCACCAAGGTACTATACTTGCACTCAGCCATTCCTCCAGACACTGCACTTGCATTTATACTAACACACAGGTACTACCCAGACTCTCATCCAAACAAGCAGGCACTACCCATGGAGTCATAGAATTCTACGCATCCACTCATGTGGTGACAGGCTCTCAGTACTACTTATACGCTCATTCAGTCATCTTGGCACCACTCATCCACTTATGCACTCATTCAGGTACTGCTCTTGCACATATTGCATCACTCATATACAACTCATGCACTCATTGAATCACCCAGGCACTATACATGTACTCATTCAATCACCCAAACATTACTTGCCACTTGCACTATCACTCAGGCAATACCCATGCAATCATACAATCTCCTAAGCACTACCCCTAAGCTCATATAATCAACCAGGCAGTACCCAGGCACTCATCCATCTGCAGAGGCACTACTCATCCACTCATCCAATAACCCACGCAGCAACTATACTCTCATCAACCCACTCATATATAACTCATACAGTTATTCAATCAGCCAGGCTCTAGCTAAACACTCTTACAATCACTCAAAAACTACTGAATCATTCATTACTAACGTAATCATACAACACATATACTTTGTCTATCTTTAACCGAAGAGGTGGTTCTAAAAATAAGCTTTTTATGTTTTGAAGATGTTGTTGTGTTTTTTTAACTGTTTTGAAGATTGGGCGTTTTTTACAAAGTTATTTTCAGAAACAACTCAACATGCTCCATTCATGCAGTGAAAACATTATGCAATGCCAACGTTGGTGCAAAAAAACCCTAACATTTATGATTTTCTCACTGATTGCTGTGATCGATTGTGTCCCAACACATATAACAGTACTGCATTTCAGACAGTGTGGACCCAATGCAGCAAACTCAGGGACTATTGAAGGAGTCTGTGATGTCAGAACAGAACCCAAATATGTGCTGGGTCCAGCATGTTCTTTGTCCACAACTTGCTCTCTTCTTTCTTGTTCTTGCTGTTCTCTTGCCAGACAATTGGGATGGATTGTTTGTAAATGCTTTAGCATTGATTACGTCCCACAAGAGTACTTTTTTGCAGAGCCACAAGAAAGCACCTTTTCACAAACAGGTTACTTTACGTGCATTATCTTTCTTCTCTCCCTCAGGAATGAGAAAAAAGGTCCACACAATGCTTTCTTTTCTCTTCTTTGCTGGTTGCTCCTCTTCGTGCACATCTTCAATCTCTTCTTTAGGTGATATTGCAGATGTCATTTTTGTAGTGAAGAAAAAAACCCACAAAATTTACATTTCAGCCAGAGAAAACACAAGAGGTCTTTATCCAACAGAGGCTAGAAAAAGAAGGAAGAAATTGGGTGGGGCCTTGCAAGTAGTAAAACAAAAAACTATTTAATCAATAGAATACTTTCTTTTGAAGTCACATGGAGTAAGTGTACCGGGCGCTTTTTCAGCATGCACCCGTCGTGACTCCATAAAATATTTTTAAACATTATTATTTAGGCATTTCAATTACAAATATAGTCGTTTTACAAAATTAAACAAAATCTCTTGGTACAATCTATAGTATAAAATTATATCTATATGTTTTTTAGAACTACATCAGTTATGCTAAAGTGGTGCAAAAATGGCGCAAAAATACGTGAGCGATGTTATGCAGAACCGTCAAGGGTCAAATATTCAAAATATTTATATAAATGTATGTTTTATAACTCTATTATACACATATGTGTATTTTAAAATGTATAAACTATATATCATGTAATTAAATTGTAAAAAAAAACATCAGTAAGTCACGCATCCATCGAGCACCCTACTTGTACATCAAAATCTTTGGGATATGCTGCACGGATTGACTAACCCACAATGATAGGAACGTGACTGGTACATGACCCTACATTATTTTCTTAAAAAAGAAATAACTGTGTATGTATTTAATAGAAAGGTTGAATCAACTGGCCTACCTTTAAAAATGCAAGAAAAATTCAAGAAAGCCATATTAATGCCTCCTGTAACTTCAACACAGCATGATTTTTGAGGAGTGGTTGAAGGGGAAGTGCAGCTACTCTACCGCTCTGCAAATGCGAGTACTAGTTAAAAAATTTTAGAAATTCACAAAAAAACAAAGGTTACAGAGACGTTATAGTTAGCAAATAGAATTAGAGAAACCTTAGAAATTCACCAAAAAAGGTTGTTAGAGTTAGGTTCAGATTTTACAAACCAAAATAATTCATCAATTATAGTTACCTGAGTTAACAATAGCTTGTGCCCCCACAATGCATTGCTTATGACCTCATATAGTAGATCGCTCATGGTCAGTGACATCTCAAATGTCATCATTAACCGCATCTCTGGTGCACCCTTATAGTATCTTTTATACACCCACTGCCACTCCCACAAAACCATTCACAAACCCAATTTACACACTAATCCACAGTCACACCTCCTCACCCACACATACAGACACCCAGACAACCATAGAGATAGTCAGATAAGCAATCAATCACCCATTTAGCCATTCATGTACCCACTAACACACTCATACACCCATTAAGACATCAACTGACTGACAGATACACTCATTTACACAACCAGTCACTCACCTATACATTCTTTGAGACACCGGATCACTCACTTATACGGTCAGTCAGACACCCACTGAAAACAGTCACTGGATGATGTTATCACTGATGTCATCAGTAACGTCATTTGAGATGTCATCAGTATAGTAAAAAATGATGTCACTGGCCATGTCATGAGTGATGTAAATGTGAGGTCATAGGCAGTAAATGCGGGGGCATGAGATTTAGTTAACTCTGATAACTGTAACAGCTGAATTTCTCTGGTTTGTAAATTCTGACCCCAACTATAATGACCCTGCAAACGTTGTTTTTTTAGTAAATATATATATATATATATGTATATATATATACATATATATATATATATATATGAATATTTATTTATTTATGTATTTATGAGTATAAATGGGAATCAGCTGCTAACACAATATTGACGATATGTCTATGGATAGATCCTCTAAACCCCATCCACACCTTTATTGCACTTTTTCCATATGCACAGGACGACTCCAGTATTTCTACAATACATGGTTGTCGCCCATTATTATGCTAGGAGAAGACATATTTCAGCATTTTTGCACAATATAGTATGTATATTTAATCCTGACTTTTGGCCATACATTTTAAAAAACAATTATGTTTAAGATACAGGTGGCCAATAAGAGGGATAATTTAGTACCAGCACTTTTTGCACATTTATTCATTGTCTTTTGTACTTTAGGGACATACAATTTAGCACTAAGTCACTTTATCAAGCACATAGCAGTATTTGCACATTGCAAGATTTTGACGCTGCTATTTAGCACAATGTTCAAACCGGACATAAGTTAGGGATACAGTATTCAGACTAAATACCCATTGCTCAATTTGCACATGATAGGCTCAGAAACCTTAGTCAATGTTTTTATAAGGCTAATCGTGTTATCACACTTTTTATAATATGGGGAATTATTAGGGAGAATTAACTCAAGTCATATAAGACAATAGACAACCATATGTCAAGACACATTTGACATTTTAGCAATATAAGTTGGGCCTGGAGGAATTTATGCTATAACAAGTATGAGTATTATACCCAGGACAAAAATGTGATAATATACCATCCATAGGAGGATATTATTTCCTTGTAATATCTAGAGTATTTTACTACAATTGTAATTGCATGTAAGCAGAAATATGAACCTATGGAGTAGTGTGTTGTTTATGTTTATAACTTGAATTGTTAGCACTGCCACTTTAAATTCTGGTAACAATGTCTTGGCGATGTCATGTGATCAAGGCCGAGTGACATCCGAAACACGTCAGGGTGGATGAAATGGGTGAAATTCAATAAAAAAACATATCTGCACAAAAGCTGGGTCCACACTTGCTCTTTGTGGAGAAGATCACTAACCAACGACGGTTTGGATATATACTATTGGGGGACACCTCTACCCTAGGCGTGGGTATGTGTGACATTACATATCTCTTGTAATAATGACTAATTGCACAATGTGCCATAAACTTTCCATTTAACCTTAGCATACTTCACCTGATAGTTCACACTATAGAATAGCCTCTACCTCTAACACCCTGACTGTATGTACTTTACAAAGATAAAATGTGTATTATTCAATGTTCAAAATGCTGTTGACACATACCCTATGAAGCGAACTTGTTTTAGGAATATGATGAACTTAAAAACAAAATTAGTGGTTGTGTCCCCTTTAAAACTGATATCTGTTTTTAATTGGTGGTGGTGAAAAGGAGTGTTTTCCCTTTAAATTGACACTCTGCACTTTACTCAATGACCCAGTAGAAGGCGCAAGCTGAAACGCATAGGTCATTTTTCTGTCTGTATGCACCCCTGCACTTTGCTGGTTATGGCCTCTTGATGAATGGAGGCTGACTTAACTCTGAAAAAATAAAGGAAATATATACAACCCTGTTTAGAAAGCCCATAGCAGGAAACACAGTATTACATGCTTCTAGTGTGCATCCAACTCACCTTATCAACAGTATCACCTATGGGGAAATGTTGTGCATAAGGCGCATTTGCAGCAATAAGGAAGATGCCAATGTTAAGATAGCAGAATGTCATACTCACGTTTTGGCTAGAGGATACAAGTCCACAACAGTGGATGCAACCATTATGAAATCTAAAGAAAGAGCAAGATTAGATCTGCTACAATATAGCACTAAGCATAATGCCAAAAGTGGTGACAAACAAGAAACCACTGAACCTACAAGATTAATATTGGGGTTTTCTAAACAGGAAAAACAACTTAGAGTGATTATGCGACGGAACTCACCTATAGTAGATGACGACCACATAATAGGCAAATATTTACCCACCAACCCTTCCATAGCGTTCAGAAAAACATTGAGCATGGGTAATGCACTAGTAAAAAGTAGTCCGGAAGTACAGGTGAAAGAAACATGGCTGACAGCAAGGAAGGGAATCTATAGATGCACTATATGTAAAGCCTGTCTATATGGCATCAATACTACTACTTACCAAACCGCATTCAATTTCAAAATAAAAACTATCACACAGCATCTCACATGCAAATCAGAATTTGCTGTATATGTCTTGGAATGTAGTTGCAAACTAAAATATGTAGGTAGTACAAAGCAGGCAATTCATAAGAGAATACTGCAACATATGAGGGCCATAACTAATAATGATGCCAGATACCCTGTGGCCAGGCATTTCAAGGAGCATCATGAGAGTGAGATCAAACATCTTACATATTTTGCCATAGAATCAGTACCGATCCAAAATAGAGGTGGGGACAGGGAAAGAAAATTAAGACGCCTAGAAACCAGATATATTCTGGAATTTGATTCCAAGCAGCCAGGACTTAATAACACAGAAGATATGCACACTTATCTATAACTGAACTACCTATCACAAATCGATCGTCAAGCATGTTTACTGTATACATGAGGAGGCTTATCAAGATGAGACTATAGCACTATTTATCAATTTCTCAACAGGAGATAATGCCCCAATAAGTTTTTGTTTGTATATTTTCTACCTGTGTTAAATATCCTATATCGTTTTATTGTAATGGTTAAATATATTTATCTATATAGTATATTCACTGAAAAAACCATAGGTTTCACACATGTTATAGTTAGCGGAAATTTTACTGATAAAAAACCAATGAAATTCCCCCGTTATAGTTAGTGCAGGCAACTATAACTCACGCGACCGCAATCCTCTGCTGATGCTAATACTGTATTTAGACACTTATTTGCCCATGTCTTCTTCCATACATTTTTAGCTATACATATATTACAAATATTTTTTTTTCATAAAGACACATATGTCATCAGCAGAAGATTGCGGTCGCGTGAGTTATAGTTGCCTGCACTAACTATAACGGGGGAATTTCATTGGTTTTTTATCAGTAAAATTTCCGCTAACTATAACATGTGTGAAACCTATGGTTTTTTCAGTGAATTTGCAAGGTTTTTTAAATGCTAATTCCTAACTATAACGTGTGTGAAACCTATGGTTTTTTCAGTGAATTTATACGGTTTTTTAAATGCTAAGTTACTTTACGCCATTCGTGGCGTGCGCGCCCACTTAACGCAGTTCGTAACGTGCGCGCACGGTGCGCTTCGCGCACCGTGCGCGCACAGTGAGCACGCGGTGCGCTTCGCGCACCGCGCACCCACTTTACGCAGTTAGTGCCGTGCACGCACGGTGGGCACGCGGTGCGATGACAAAGCAAGAAAGCACGTCAACAAATCTGTTTCTGCTTTCCTCCGTGACTATGGTATGGGTGCAATTTACCACAACAACTTGCGTTATGACATGCAAGACATTTATAGAGGAGATGGTGTGCACTTCAATGATGAAGGGAACAGAGTCCTTAGACTCTGCATCGGTACTTACTTGTAGGTACCACTAAAAAATCATTTCATAAACACAACGGCTCTTTTTAGAGCCCCCTAATATCTAAACACTTAAATCTGAATTTCATTTTTTTTTTTTTTCTACCGTACGCTTACCGTAAGCTTACCGTACGCGTACCCCGTGATTTTTTTTAAAATCAATAAATGTTTTCTTTGTACTTTACAGTCCTTCTTTGACCCCCTCACAAATGTAAGGGGGTCTGTAACTCTCCTCATTGCCCCCTTTTCTTGTTTTCACTCTTTTTTTTCTGAGTGAAACACACAAAATGGCGGCCGCCGCTTCCTGGTTTCGGCCGATTCGAATGTTTACTAAGATCTAACAGCCAATCAGAATCGCGCTCGCGCACGCCACCGTACGCGTACCGTAAGCTTACCGTAAGCGTACGGTAAGCGTACCGTAAGCGGGCTCAGATATATATATTGATTTAAAGGCTATTTTCTCAGAATCTACTGAACAGATTTACACCAAACCTACAAAAGGCACTTCCTTGACCTAGGGACTACCTCTCTGCCAAATTTCTAGTAATTCTGTTCAGCCGTTCGGGCTGTAGCTCGTTCTAAAGGTCCTCTGGAAAAATGCATGGGAAAAATGCGTTTTGGGACCCCCCTTTTATCTCAGCCCCCGCTTGACGTATCCCCCCGAGACTTTCAGGGTAGGAGCGGAGCGTAGCGCCCCACCTATTTTGAGAAATTCGCGAGGATTCATCGACCGGCGCCAAAGTTATTCAAAATAGAATGTTGCGGATTTCCTATGGAAAAGGGGTCCTAACTATAACTACCTACTGGCGACCGCCAGTAGGTAATATATATATATTTATATGATTATTTATTGAAGTATTTATGAAATCATCTTTTAGAACAATGGTTTTATTGTATATGGTTTTATCTATTTTAGGAGTTTTTATTTCAATATTACATCATGTATGCATATTGATATGCGATATAACACATGATAGTGGAATGAACCCAATAGCTGATTAGACAAATGATAAATACACAACATATACAATCCATTGACCTTATTCTCCCATCAAACTGGTCTACATCTACAACCATATTCTATAGTCATACAAAAGTAGTCCAAATTGACTAGATGTTTACGAATATGATGGAGACCAATGCTATGCAAAAATATATTTTTTGAGTATTTGTACATCACAATTTTAACTTATTTTATAAATATATATATATGTAATATATACATATATATATATTTATATTACCTACTGGCGTTCGCCAGTAGGTAGTTATAGTTATGACCAAGTTTTCATAGGAATAACATTTTTTGTTTTGCTTATAACTTTGGCGTCGTTTGATGATTCTTCATGACATTTTCCAAACTAATTCTTTGTTCATATCAGCTCCTATGTTGAAAGTTTGGGGGTGATTTGTCAAGGGGGGGACAAGAAAAAAGGGGGTCAGAAAACATGTTTTCTCCATGCAATTTCCATAGGAAACTTTAGACAAGGCTACAGGTCGAACGGGTGAACGGAATTACCTCAAATTTGATAGGGAGAAGGGTCTTGGTCTAGAAAGCACGCTTTTGTTTATTTGGTGTAAATCTGTTCAGTAGTTTTGGAGAAATATCGAAATTTACAGATATCGATATTTGGGAATTCTGTCATCTGATTGGCTGAGGTGTTACGAGTATGAGCTTGCTGGTTATTGGCTGTGAACGGTAGCAACTAGGAAGTTTTGCAGCCATTTTGTGATTCTGTTGAAGCAAGTAAGGGGAAAAAAGGGTGAAAAAAGTAGGAAAGAGGAGGGTAGGAGTGCTGTGAGCTCTGTGGAGTGGTTTGGGTGTGCTATACAGGAAGTGTGAAGCGAAGTATTCACCCCTACCGGTGTGAAATTGCTGTTTTGCCCAGGGTGAGATGGTGCTGAGGTGTGGTGCCGGTACACTCGGGGATGAAACCGTGCACCTAAACCGTGAGCTGATTGCTGTAAACTGATGTGCTCTGGGTGCTGTAGCATATCTGTGCAAGTGGTGTTGATATGCGTTTAGACTATAGCGGTGGTTGGAAGCAAACTACTCACTCCTACCGGTCTGAAGACTCTGGGATCAAACCGTGAGCCTAAGCCATGAGCTGATTGCTGTAAAGTGATGTGCTGTGGGTGCTGTAGGATACTGGCCACTGTAGCATACCTGTGTAAGTAGTGTTAGTATGCGTTTATACTATACAGGGAGTGGGAAGCGAACTACTCACCCCTACCGGTGTGAAGACTTGAATGCAGTGTTTTAGCAAGCAGGAATAAAGAAATAATCATGAACAACATAATGCAGAATGTTGCAATGCCACAGAAGACAAATGGTGAGATCAGGTGTGTCTTAGAAAGTGGCTATCTGTAATAAAGCGATGGAGTCTGCAAGTTATCTAAAAAGTGTCCTTATTTAAGTGCAATAAATGGACCCACTGGTGCAAGAGCTAAGGCATCCAGCTAAGGCAAACTCCAACCGCTTCTGCTGTATTCAAACCTAAGCTGCTGCATCAGTGAATTGCACTTTACATGTTACAGTTCCATGTAACATAAACAATAGCTATTAGACATGAATGAGTAAATTCTATAATGAAAATAAAGGTAGGATACGATTACCAGACTGTGCCAACTAGTTCCTAAACAAAGTTGTGTTTTTTGATCTTGATCGCCAGCTTGTGAGCAGAGGCTGAGGATGAGCTAATTTGTGTGAAAGGGCTTTGTGGATAACAGGCAGGGAGAGAGACGTGTGCACAAAGAATAGACATGGTTTCAAAATTGATGTCGGGTTTAGGCTAATTTAGCAAGTAAATAGAGTATTTGCCTAGGCCATACATCACCCATCCCTGGTTAGGCTGGAGACGTAAGGGGCAATAATGAAAACAGAGTTCACTGTGGGGCATATGTTTGTTGCAGTGGCCATGACGGTTTCTGGGTACCAGCAGGCTGAGAGCATCATTCACGCACCCACCTTTGTTCACAGCGTCAGCCTTGTGGCGGTGTAAGCAGTGCAGACCTGGCAGACACGTTCGCCATTCCAGAGGAGAACCACACCCAGAGAAATGTGCCTTTTATTCATACCCCTACACTAGCCTTGCATACACCGAGCCAGCCCACTGTGCTAAAGATTGACTGTACTATCATGGTTGCGTCCACTTCACTCAATAGACCATCAGTGTATGTTGACATGTACATGTCTGTGCTCTGCATACTCAAGTCTCTCCGGCACATCCCCTCAACACTTTGCATTGTATACTTTTATAATCGAGAATCACTTGCCACCTTCACACATAATTTGCTCCCATCTCTCTCCGCATTCTGCATTGTGTGGCAGAGGTGCCATGCCATGTTTGGTTTGTGTACATGGCTAGCCACGGTTCCATTTATTAGCATTTATTTACGAGCAGTGGTTTCTCCCATTTACATATTGCTTAAAGAGGATACAGAAGAGGATACAGAAGTTTTTCTCACAGGGGAAAAGTGCGACCACAATAGCAGTCATTCATTACTATGCTACTATGCAAGAATGCCCAACTGCACGATGCTTCTAAGCTTACAGCCCCCAATCTTGCGTGCTTTCGTAAAAGCACGCCAACTCCCACAATCAGACCAACATTCACACAGCTTTCTAACAGCAGTTATCTGATTCTTAATAACATGGACTGCTACGGAATGTGAGCTGGCATAACGTATGTCCTTACTGTTTCAAACCGAGTAAATTCCTGTGGCAATGTCTATTCCCACCCAAACAAAGTAACTCACACAGTTCAACTTGGCCTTCAATACCTACTTTACCAAGTAAAATACAGTTCCTTTTAAATACGAACCTCCCATTACACTTTGTGAATTGTTACACAATTTTCAGCACATCTGACACTCAAGGTCTGGCACTTTTTTTAACACTGTCTCCTCCAACCTTGTCACAGGCTTTCAAACTGTTTTGGGTAAAATACCAGACTTCATTTATTCGATCATCTCTGGAATAACAGGAACAGTGCCCATAATTCTCGCTCTGTTTGCGGCCATCCTAGTACTATTTTTGCTTGTAAAAAATTGCTGCGTTCCCTGTGGTAAGAATCATGTCAGATAGAATATGCCTCTACGCGAAGCTACATCAATACCGTGAAAAAATGGAACAACTTTTCGGCTGCCTGCCTCCATCTATTATCGGAGCCAGCTACAACATGACATTTATTTACACATATGCAATCTGCGTGCAACCATCTTATTATTGCAAAACTTGCCCATTCGACTGGCGATTGGATCTATGCCTTGCCAACATCCCAACAATCGCTCCCAATATCCAGCAGGTAATGGAGTAGCTTGAAAACCATGAACTTGATTGTTCGGGCAGTGGAGCGGATGAAATGCAAAAAGGTATCCTGGTGGTATGGGATATCTGCGCAGCTGTAAAATATCTCCTGCAACGTGCGACCTTTGACAACATTGCAGATTGGCTGCCAATTCAAATTGCCGCTCCAACATTCGAGGAACATTACTGTCCCTTCGAGGATATGAATTGGATCGCTTCGCTTTTCTCACACAGTGGCAACAATCGCCTCTTTGAACATTACGCATCTGAAGCCACTGAAGAACTGCCGGACTGCAATCTCCAAGACTTGTAAGTCCGGAGTTGGTTGCACCTGATCGGACGGGGTACACAGAAATCATCACAGACTTTAACTTCTGACTTCCTCAATCATAGAATCAAGACCCTGTTTCACTGTTCGGACCTGCTGTACCGCGGTGTAGTCTATCGACTACAGTCAACCGAGCCCAATAATCATGTGCAGCAGTTAGCAACTGAAGCACAGAGTGTGATGCACCTCAACGGAGGGAGTTCTGTAAAAACCAAGCATCAGGTAATATCGGACATTGTCCATTGTGGGATCAAGACACCGTTCCGCTGCTGGGACCTAGAGTTGGTTGTACCTGGTCAAAGGGAGAACCTTCATCTCCACTCTCAGATGCAGTTCTAACATTGTCCATTGTGGGATCAAGACACCGTTCCACTGTTGGAACCTAGAGTTGGTTGCACCTGGGCGAAGGGAGTACCTTCATCTCAACTCTCAGATGCAGTTTAACATCATCCATTGTGGGATCAAGACACCGTTCCACTGTTGGTACCTGTTGGACTATTGTGTTAGTAGTATACAGAGCACTCCACGGTGCTAGGCATCAGGCTGGGCACTGTGTGCCTGTGTCGCGGTAGCCAGCGTTTATCTCAGAAGCCTTCCCAGCTCACAGACCTCGGCCGAGGAGCTTCCGCCGGCACGTGGTGGGCTCTCTTTCACATACGATACTGTTTGAAGAGGCGAACCCTTTCACTGGACCTATTTACCTCTATTATCACAAGACCTGGGCCCCCCTGTCCCCACCTTTTCAGATCTCTTATCCGTCACCAGGGGCCTCCGCCCATGGAAAAGACATTACATCTCTATTTGCACAGTCGGGCCGAGTGTCTGGTGTCAAAGGACGGCTGGTTATACAGGGGCTCGTTGACAGGGCCTTGGTACCCGCTTTGAAGAGAAGTGAGGCAAACACGCCTGCATACTGCAGCCAGCCAGCCGAGCGTGGTTTGACTCACTGCGTGCTGAGCCGGAGGCAGCCGCTGCACTACAGAGTAACACTTTTGGCGCACATGCACACAATGTAAAGCATTGCACGCATGTGAGAGGCTGGACAGGGCAGGCAAAAGAAAGTGGGAATGCAGTCAGCCAATCATGAAAAAAAGCATTTACAAATACAATAGGACTCGTATTTACACAAGTCCTATTGCATTGTAAACATAAATGCGGGCACCGAAGAAGGCAGGAACGGGAGTGGGTCGGGGGTGGTGGTGGTCAGAGAGGTCACGGACTTTGGGAGGGAACAGGGGGAGGCAGGGAAACAAAAGAGTTGCTGAAGTAAAGTGGCTGATAGCCATGGAAGGATGAAAATAATGTCATGGCAGTAAGGAGGTGGGACTAATACGCCAGCAACCAATGAGAATGCAGCATTTCAGATTTGAGGCAATCAAAAGCATGGGCAGAAAGTGGGCGAAGCTTTCCTCACAATACTGTATACAGCATCTCTCGCCGAGACAGCGCATGTGCTGCCTAGGCGAAACCTAAAAATGAGGGAATGGCGTACCCGGCTCGACACCACACGTCTATGAAGTAACACAGGGCCTGGCAGCGTGCACTCGTTGCATACGGAATGCGCAGCCGGCGCGACCCAGTACGTATATAACGTAACGCGCGGCTTGGTACCGCGCACCCGTCGCATACCAAACTAGCAGCTGGTGCGACCTCATACATATAGGATGTTAGGCGGGACGCAGTGCTACGAACCCGTCGGATATGAAATGCGCATCCTTTGTGAGCAATATGGCAGATAGGATTTGCGTGCTGATGGAGCTTGGTACACTACCGGTACAGGACTCCAATTTTCTCAACACAAAAAAAAAGATATACATACTTTTTTTTTTTTGAAGATATAAAACATTACATAATTTTTTTCATTAAAAAAAAGGATAATAGAGTTCCAAAATATTACCAAAAAAAATTGAAAATATAGGTTTTATAAATATTAAAATATGAAATTAACATTTAGAAAACCTTCGAAATTCACTGAAAAAACCATAGGTTTTGCAGACGTTATAGTTCGGAATTAGCATTTAAAAAACCTTTGAAATTCACTAAAAAACCATAGGTTTCAGGGACGTTATAGTTAGTTGGACATTTGACTCATATAAAACAAGAGAAATTTGCACGTTATAGTTAGTTCAGCTAACTAGAACTCGCACGCCAGCAATGCACTGGTGATGACGTCACATATTATATCACTCATGACATTGTGAGTGACATCACTGATGACATCACTGATGACATCTCAAATGACATCACTGATGACATCACTGATGATATCATCCAGTGAATGTGTGTTTCAGTAAAGTTTAAATATTTTTCATATATATCTATGCCAAGGTGTATTGAAGAATGAGTGGAGCCTCAGGATGTCCCCCCGGACCACCCACCCTCCCTACCACCCCAGAGGCAGCGCAGAATAGGACAACGGACCTTCCAAAAACGGCATGGTCCCTCAGCCACACAATACTTGAATGTTGGCAGATATGGCAAGCAAATATGTGTGAAGGACACAACTCATCCATCAATAATAATAATGCACACAATACCAAGTGTAGCGGTGATGTGCTGGACAGACCTCACTATACAGATCATAAACCTCTCCATCTGTATGTATACTGCTGGTGCTTGTAGTGTTGTGCACAATAGACGCAACCATGTTACCTCAGGCAGTGGGGAAGATCTCGGACATGTAGCTGTGTTGTCCTCCCCTGGAAGTGGAAGCACAGTGGGCTGGTCCAACCTACGCCACTACAGTGTAGGAGTATGAATAAATAAGCCGGGGCTCTGGGCGTGGTTCACATGTGAACTGTGAAGACCAACGAGTCTGCCAGAGCAGCGGGCCTCACCCTGCCACTTGGCTGCCGCCATGACTGTGGGTCTCCTCAAACAGGCCCCCTGCGAGCCCAGCGGCACAGCACCGCAGACTTATGTCTGTACAGACTACTGCCTTCAATCTACACTGCGGACAGCAGATATCACAATTCAGATTAGTGATTGCAGATGACGCAGTCCAGTACGCAAGATACATTGCTCCCAGTGCGGCCCTCTCGGACCACACATCATCGCAGGGTGCGCACACGCTGAGTGCTTCAGGTGCCACTAACTCAGTGCACCACAAGTCATCGCCACGTGGCCTCATTGAGGCAGAATTCAATAGACAAAAGACATTGCTCCGAGCGCGGCCCCCCCGGACCACGCATCATCACAGGGTACGTACACGCTCAGTGCCAAAGTTACTACTAACTCAGTGCACCATAAGTCATCGCCACGTGGCCTTATTGAGGCCGAATTCAATAGACAAAAGACATTGCTCTGAGTGTGGCCCCCCCAGACCACGCATCATCGCAGGGTATGTACACATTGAGCGCCAAAAAGTACTACTAACTCAGTGAACCGTAAGTCATCGCCGGGTGGCCTTATTGAGGCAGAATTCATGAGACAAAAGACATTGGTCCGAGTGTGGCCCTCCCGGACCACGCATCATTGCAGGGTACGTACAGGCTGAGCGCCAAAGGTACTATTAACTCAGTGCACCATAAGTCAATGCCATGTGGCCTTATTGAGCCACAATTTTATAGGTCATTGCAAGGAAGAATGAACAGTTTTATCTCAGCAGTGAGGCATACTATCACTCAAAAATTACCCAAAAATATAAAAAGAACAGAAGAATCGAAGTACATTAATGATTACAATCCGGTAATTTTGAAGATGTGGAATGCAAATATACATACAATATGTTGCAGATAACTCAATTGCTGTTTCTCGCTAAGGCACCTCATATATTACTAAGTCTGAGAAGACAGAATTGAAAGAAATGTGGGAAGACAATTGCCCAAAAATTGTACAGCTTCAGCTTGAGGATGCTTTCATATCGAGAAATTGGATCCTACGAATGTTCGGATAGATAGACATCTGCAAGTTTATATTCAAAGTCAAGAGGAATCATCTGGATAAGTCTAGGTCTTGCTGTGGCACGAAATCGAGTTTTAATATAAATGATATAAAACAAGTTTGTGATGATATAGAGTCACGTTTCTTTGCTAGTCAAGAGAAGTGTACAGAAAATAACAGTTTGATAAGTGTATGTGTTGAAGAAGAGATGGAAAATAATACTGATGTGAAGTTTGAAAAAGAAATTACAAAGTTTAAAGTAGTTTCAGTGGAAAATCCCAATTATGTTTGGATTTGTTCTCGACGTACTCATTATAAAATTCAAACTAGGAATGTAGATGTGTTTTTAAAAAGTGAAAAGGATAGCAATGATAAATAGAATTTCCTGCTTATCTGTTTGTGGAAGCTCATTTTTAGTTACGTACTGTACAATGTATTTCTAAATATTGTTACAATAAATTAGAACAAATCAAAATTCTATATAGAACTGTCCATAATGACTTAGAATGAGTTGCTATACCTCCTAACCTTACAGATTTAAATACATATAAGGCCATCCTTATTCAATCTGTGCACCCTTTTCAGGCTATAATTCATATGCAGCCTAAAACAGGTAAGCTGCCTTCATCAGATCTAGGAAGAGATTTAAAAGGAAGAGATGTGTATTTACCTTTAGATTTTAAGAACATTTTTGAAACTGTTAGTGTATAAAGAGACGATACTGAACCTGTTGTCATTCTTGTTAATGGTGTACCCACAAAGAGTCGGGAAATATGACAAGAGTTAGTACATGTCACGAAAGTCCAAAAGGCTACATTATATCTGGTGCAAAACAGTGTTTACTATAAAATTGTAAATGTAGAAGGAGAAGAAATTACTTTAGAAGATGAAACACATATTTCAAGTGGACAATTCAAGAAAAGAAGAAATTTATGAACATTATACTATACATCCTCTACATTCAAAAGAATTGATAGGACATACTATTGAATTGTTCCAGATGACAAAAGCAAAACGAACTCCCATGAGTGTGTGGGAAACAAGTTTGGAAGCTCGTTGTTTTCCACAGCTCTTCCCTACTGAAAAGGTCGACGATATGATGAACGACCAGTTCAGATTCTAGCTTCAGAATACCGTACTTTACAACTGTACTCAGAACAACCAAGATTTCCTCAGTGTATTCCATAAATGTTCATCTTTTGTTCCATACACCTACACTGCGGTCAGCAGAGCTCACAATTTAAATTGAAACATGATTTATTTATTAGAGAGAATTGTACGCACTGTCCTCAAACTTTGACAAGATAAAGTGACTAAAAGCATTCCTTGATATCTGTGCTGACTACTGGCTTCGATGTACACTAGCGATAGCAGGGCTCACAAATCACATTGAGTTGCGATTCTGTGGCTCGCCCGCACCATGCATCATCGCTAGCTACGCAGACGCTAAATGCTTCTGATGCCCCTATCTCAGTGCAGCACAACTCATGCACCCTTTCTGATACAATATTTTGTGTATAATTTCACATCTGCTGTCCTACCTCAGTGTATCACAAGTCATGAACCCTGTACGATAGAATCTTTTCTGTATTATTTAATATCTGGGACCAGTACCTTAGTGCAGCACAAATCATTGACCCTTTATGATTGAATCTCTGTGTCTGATCTAATGATTACAGTGGTACTTGTTTCCAGCACCAACCATTCCCGGAGGGTTGGCTTACAATCACCCCACACGCATCCACCACAGACGTTACTGGACATGTGACCCTGGTAATAAAAAGGAGTCAAGTGCACGTGCCCGTACCCAGTTCCAATATCTATCTACCGGTCCTAGGAAGCTTGTTTCCGGTCCAGGGAAGACATGGCTTGGCAGTTCGGGCTGGACTGTTCCCATGAGGCACAGGGTCAGACTGATTTGCATATGGCCATGTCTGAACTGGGGTGGCAGAGTGGGCTAAAGAACGGTGATGGATTAAACCCAGATCAGTTGACTGGGGGTGAGTGCTTGCAATGTTCAACACTCCGTCCATCATTTCCTTTGGTTTTTGCATTGTTCGCCATAAGTTGGCAGGGTATGCTCAGACGTGAGTCCCTTGCTCACTTTGCCACTGGATTCAAGCAAGCCTGGCTGAAGACGGCTGAAATGCCAGAAACCGGTCCTAGGAAGCTTGTTTCCGGTCCAGGGAAGACATGGCTTGGCAGTTCGGGCTGGACTGTTCCCATGAGGCACAGGGTCAGACTGATTTGCATATGGCCATGTCTGAACTGGGGTGGCAGAGTGGGCTAAAGAACGGTGATGGATTAAACCCAGATCAGTTGACTGGGGGTGAGTGCTTGCAATGTTCAACACTCCGTCCATCATTTCCTTTGGTTTTTGCATTGTTCGCCATAAGTTGGCAGGGTATGCTCAGACGTGAGTCCCTTGCTCACTTTGCCACTGGATTCAAGCAAGCCTGGCTGAAGACGGCTGAAATGCCAGAAACCGGTCCTAGGAAGCTTGTTTCCGGTCCAGGGAAGACATGGCTTGGCAGTTCGGGCTGGACTGTTCCCATGAGGCACAGGGTCAGACTGATTTGCATATGGCCATGTCTGAACTGGGGTGGCAGAGTGGGCTAAAGAACGGTGATGGATTAAACCCAGATCAGTTGACTGGGGGTGAGTGCTTGCAATGTTCAACACTCCGTCCATCATTTCCTTTGGTTTTTGCATTGTTCGCCATAAGTTGGCAGGGTATGCTCAGACGTGAGTCCCTTGCTCACTTTGCCACTGGATTCAAGCAAGCCTGGCTGAAGACGGCTGAAAACGGCTGAAATGCCAGAAACCGGTCCTAGGAAGCTTGTTTCCGGTCCAGGGAAGACATGGCTTGGCAGTTCGGGCTGGACTGTTCCCATGAGGCACAGGGTCAGACTGATTTGCATATGGCCATGTCTGAACTGGGGTGGCAGAGTGGGCTAAAGAACGGTGATGGATTAAACCCAGATCAGTTGACTGGGGGTGAGTGCTTGCAATGTTCAACACTCCGTCCATCATTTCCTTTGGTTTTTCCAATATCTATCTGTGTCGGTGTGCTTATTATGTATGCAACATGCTGCCTCTTGGCCCTACCACATTACATAGTGCTCTGGACAGCGTATGCAACCATCTTACCTTTGACAGTGGGAGAAAACTTTAGTTATGTAATCTTGTCTCGGCCATTGTACAAGTACGTACGTAGAGACTGCATCATTAGAGTACTGCAAGCAGAGTGTATAGTGAATTTATAAGTGTGTGAGGATCGTCGCAGTGATTGTATAAGTACATATGTTGGCGCAGCCTAACTCCGACAATAAGCTTGTCTCTAATTGGCTACCCTCCATGTGCCCAAAACTGAAACTTCAACTCTCCATGGCCCTGTATTGCTACAGCTGCAATACTCCACTGAATGTGCAATAAACATTCATATCCACACAGATGTCACATGTCCACCATCTTTCTTGTGTGGAACTGTTATGTTATGTTGTCTAATATTTATAAAGCACATGGCTACTCCCAGGAGAGTCCCGGGGCTAAGTATCAGGACTCCAAAGGGTTGCTTAACAGTAGCGGGCACAGTGTTGGGCGGAGGTCATGGACCAGGAGAAAGAGTACGGGTCAGAGGCAATGGCTGGACCAGGTTGAATCGGAAAAGGAGTCTAAAGATGGCCGCCGCCTTCTAATCATCGTGGCGGTCTAGTTTATTTCTTCCCCACAGGTGCTCAGAGGCAGTTTGAGGCGCGCGCGCTGGAACAAACGCGCACTTCACCAGAGAATTCACGAAGTACACAGGGTTAATCTATCTCTCCACGGAATTAGTGTAGAGAATATCTCGTCGGGCTTTCGTCCGGTTTTCGTTCTCTACCTCCGTCGGAAGTAGTTAGGAAAGAAAACAATTAGAGTTCATACCGAGTATATTGCCAACAAGGAGAAGTTTGCTGAAGCGACAGTTGGTGGCGCCTCTTCCCAAGTGATAAACCAAGGCTGGTGTAAGAAACTCGTCGAAGAATATCCTGGGCAGAAAAGAAGTTATAAGCTAAGTGATCTATAGAATTGATAGAAGATGTCAAGACATATGTGAATATTGTAAATAATATAAACGTACAGAAAGATAAGAAATACGTCAAAATTCCTGCAAGAAAAGGGAAGAACGTTAAAACATTTCTGAGAGGGAAATACGGTGCAGCTAGAAAGGTCTTAAACTCCAACTAGCAAGGAATTCAGTAACAATTTATGAAGAGTATCTACAGAAAATAAGTACACACACTCAAGTAAGTAGATATGCTAATTAAGAGAATAGGAGAGCGTAAGGGTAAATAAGGAAATACTTACATTCCGTGATATCTTGTTGACAGGTGAATTCCAGAGTGTTACTTTCAAAGAGAAAGAAAAGAAATATAGAGGAGAGGCACAGTGCCAGAAACGAAGGGTAGGTTAAGATCATAGGAGCAGAATAAAAATTGGGACACAGTACATGTAGGATAAATGTATAACTTGATGCTTGATTTTTAGATTCTCTCAGTTGACACACAGTCTGCGGATAGAACCAAGAAGCAGACGTAAGAGAGAAGACCGTTTCAGGACCAGTTTCTTCTTGTTTATTATTTTATCCACTCCCCTTTCCCCCCGGGGGTAGATTTGAGGGTCTAGATATTTAACTGGCCCCCAGAAATATCCTTGAAGGGGAGTTGGGAATCAGCATCTCTGTTCCTGTGCAAGACATCAGAAAGAAGAATCTCGTGGCCTTGACACTAAGAAACAGAGACCACACAACATCAAACACAGCTTTCCACTACAGCGAAGCTCACAGCTGAAAGAGCCATGTTTTTAGACTCCTCCTAAAAGTAATTATGTCCGGGATCTGTCTAAGAGAGAAGGGTAGGCTATTCCACAGCCGAGAAGCCACTGCTTGAAAAGATCTACCCCCTACCCTGGAGAGCAGGGACTTCTGAGCTGAGATCAAAAGCTGAGAAGAAGATCTCAGTGTACGTTGTGGAATATAGGGTTGAATATGTACCTTTATACTTGTGTGTTTCTTTTCAGAAGGAGATAGAGATGTTCACTTTGTCGCCAACCATTTGAGCCTACTAGACACACTATACTTATAATTTACACATAGA
Organism: Triturus cristatus; assembly: GCF_964204655.1. Taxonomy (NCBI): domain Eukaryota; kingdom Metazoa; phylum Chordata; class Amphibia; order Caudata; family Salamandridae; genus Triturus; species Triturus cristatus. Next base: position 848,717,359 of record NC_140588.1, on the reverse strand, counting down.
ATTCCCTATGTTTTTCTACTGTATTTACTGTCTTCTGTGAGTAGGGTAGGGATCTGTGTATCTGTCCTGAAGAAGAAGCTTTTGGCTTCGAAACATGTTGACACAGACATGCAGGAGGTGTTGTACATTAATACGTTAAACCTCCGTTTCGCTGCTTTTAACAATACCAAAAGGGGTTTATTAAAATGTTTCTAGTCCTCATTTGCCAGGTATTTTTTAATATTCACACACCAATCACTGTAGACCCTACCACTCACACCCTCACACACTACACATAGTGGTTACATCAAGTGCTCCCGCGTATCCGTTGGTTAGTGGCACGCCGCACTCCGTAGAGGAGTGCGAAGACCCCTATGATGAAGCGTGACACCAAGGGCCCTTTTGGTGTGTGAGGGGTATTTTAAGAAACACTGTGTGCCTCCTACCATTGTAGGATACACATCACCCGCAAGACCATATGTCTTTTCACACCTTTTAATTCTTGTGGGTGGATTCCATTTGTTTAGTAACCATAGCCAGGGGAGATTGAATTCACTCCCTGTGTCCTTCTGGACACTTCCTCTCTCCACTCCCTCCTTTGATATTTACGGTGTAGTGAAGATATACACTACTGCCTTCACCTGGATTAAGACAGCCCTAAGGTGGAGATGGCTGCATGTTGTGTAGTGAAGAGTAGTAGTGTAATTTACCATTCAACAATAGTTCACTGCAGTGAGGCCAACTGGCTCAGCTCACAAATGTCTTCAAATGTTCTGTTGCTTATGCTACACTCACCCCTACACAACATCAGGAAAATCAGGAAGTGTGACAAAACCATGTGCAGAATGCATGTACCTGTGGAAGACATACACAACACATAGGTTAAAATGTTAAACAGTGTGGACATGGGTAATGTGTGTGTGCTGGTAATTTGTGTTCTACGTGGCACGCTCTAGTATATTTCAAAGATAGTGTAAACCTAAGCAGTGGTGTAGATTAACACGTAGTCTCACACAGTGCAGCACATCAGCTTGCTGTGAAGAACTGTGTGACAGGGAAAGGGCGGAAAGTGCTGTACATTACATTTTATGGCACATCCCTGCTTTTTCCACTGCACTTGTGCCGTTTTGACTGCTTAGCATCAATGCAGACACCATTGCACCATGCTGGATTGCTTTTTGTGCATTCAGTGGCACCTCCCAGCAAAGAGCAAATCCTGAGATGCATATTACTTGAGCTAAGTGATCGGCAGAGTGCAACACACATTAAAAGAGGCAGCACAGGGATAAATACCGTTTAGCACTCCTTGTTATGCCTCTCCTGGGAAGGTGTATCTTTCTTGGTCAATGCCAGGTTTTCCAGGTCTGGTAAGTCTGGAAATACATCCAAAAGCACAGGAGTTGCATGGGAACATACAAATGATGGGAATGGGATGCTTCCCTAGAACACAGTAAGGCAATGCAGCACTTTGTGATGCCATGCTTCAATTGAGATGTAAGAAGCCACTCAGAGCTATGCAAAGTGGGCTGGTGTGGCTTTACAAATATATTTGATTTGTGTACCACATATACCATCTTGTGTTGTGCAAGTAACAATGCAGAAGTGGCTGCATTGTTACATTACACTGAGGACACAGCCGACCTTTGTGCAAAAAACATTGCTGACTAGAAAAAACATCAAACCATATGGTGTTTGACAGTTCAGAAAGACTGCTAGCTAGGTGGAACATACACTGGAGTGTGGTGGAGCCTGCTTGTCCCTGTGCTTCCCTAAGTGTGTGTTGCATCTGTGATGTTTAAAAAAAAACATGGCTTTGCACATCACAATTAGAGAGAGTTTGGACTGTTTATGGAATCAAAATTAAGGATGCAGAGACACCGGGATCAATGTTTATGTGTACATATGGCTGTGGGAGACATCCAGGTGTGTACCCTGGTAATGTATGTGAAAAATAATGTGTGAGCTTTTTGCTCTGGACTCCTCCATTGCTGTTCCACCATGCTGCCTGCTGATCCCTTGCTGGGTGATACGGACTGAACATGCATCCCTTGGACCCAGACTGACTCCAAAGGTAATCTGGCTGGCCGCCTATCATTAAGTCTCAGGAACATGAAAGACTTCCTTCTACTCTTCTTCAGCACCTGGACAATGCCATCTATTACTCTGAGCTGCCAAGTGGTGCCACCCCAGACGTGGACCAATTGAATTGGGCGTAATGTGTTTGGGCCAGCAGAAGCCACACTTATACTGCAGATTCCGCACATCGCCCCTGTTGTGCTGGTCAGAAAATCTGCGCATCGCCCCTGTTGTGCGATTCTGAACCCACACATCTCACCAGTTGCACAGGTTGGAAACTGCACATCCCTGTTGTTGCGTGAACTGACTCACCACAGGAGTGTTACTGCACAGTGCATCCATCATATAATGTCTATTTTCATAGCTATGATTCAGAGAAATGGATGAAATTTCAGAAAGTGCTAGACAAATCCGGAAACAATGCATTAGGTGAGGCAGGCTGAATTCAAGTAAGTGTGAAAGTATCTTTCACTTACAGTCTGTTAGTTTGTGCTGGATGTTACAGGGGGTTTTGAGAATGTCTGGTGTTTTGGAGCGATAGTGGGTCTTGTTGGTATCCGTTATTTTCCTGTCTTGTGTCAATTGTGTACCTTTTGTGTCTTTTTGAAGGACATTGTAAAGTAATTGTTATTGTATTGTGGGGTGTTTTGCTATTTAGGGGTTTGATATATTAGAGGTAGGCATTAGATTAAGGGGTATTTGTTTGGGGTGTAGTGGGTTTAATAAGGGATTGGGTCATGTCGGAAAAGGGTAGGGCAAAATATTATAGTGAGAGAGAGGTTGGGGGCCTCCAAGGGCTCCTGAGACATTACCTGCCCAACTAGCTGGCCTCCGGGGGTAGGATTAGACCAGGCTTCCCCCCAAGGACAGGAAGGAGTGCTGGGAGATAGTGCTTTGGTAATTGGGTTCAGTACACCATCTCGAAACTTAAACATTGCTGGGCTGATGTCGTTGTCAGATCTGGTAGAAATCCCTGTATTGGAGTTTGGAGGCCCCATAGTATGTATGTATGGACCATCTGCATGTATTATTGCTACTATCTTGTTTATGCAGGAGTTGGAACAGGAAAGGGGCAGATTATTCAATGTGGTCGTTTGATTTTGCACCACGAAAATTGCTTCAAGTGCAATGCAAACGTAAAAGTTCTATTATGTAAGCAACACAAGGCCATTTTGTGTCAATCGGAGTGGGTGTATAAATCCAGTGTGAAGCAATGCAGGGGCAAAGTAAAATTGCTGGGGCAATTGCTGTGTTGATATACCATGACCAAGGGGGATTTTAAATGGGTTGTGAGTGTTTTCCTGTTCCTGTTTTCACATACGGGAAAAAGCAGGGAATGATGAAAAAATGTATGAAACCTGCACAGATGATAGGTAAGCAGTAAATATATGTTCAATCTCCTATCATGTTAAACGTGTTATATGTGCTGCAGTTAGCAGCACACATAGACAGATGAAAATGGTTCTGGCAATGGTTTTTGTGCAGAAAAATGGCCCTTTCTGGACAAAACAATACAAACCTTCTTACAGGGCAAGTAGCCTTTCACCATATTGCAAGGTAGCATGCACTGACAATAGCCAGCACTTTATGCACTAGCATCATAAAAAGTCTGATGTGGCCCTTAGAATGTTACATACTTGTCCAACATAGCACTACTTTCATCTGCTTACAGCCAATAGTTCCCCCTTGTGCCATGGTGCAATGGGGCCTGAGATGATGCTGCCTGGCAGTACAGAAAACATCACATGCTGGAGGCATGCTTTAGGCATGTGATCTTAGTTTTCCCTGAGCTTCAACACCCAGCCAGCTCGCATACAAGGTGACTAGCTGCATCATAAAAATCAAACATTGTATACATATGTGTGTGAAGCGTGTTGAATATTTAAAATCACTGGGATGTTATTGTCCTTATAATGGAATTTAGAACGTGTGTAGCTGCGCTATTTACAATTCGATGTTCAAATCTTTGTCTTGAGGTGGACATGTACCATACATCCAAGGAGAAGTTGACACCTTCTGGGGTCCCAATGCAATCAGCAAGGGTGATGAATACATATTTGTAACTCCATAAGGTCTGTGTGTGATGTATGGTAGTTGTAACATTGTGATGTGTATAAAAATGTATCAATCACCTGCAACTAAATTACAATCAGTGTACCAACACAACTGAACTTGTCCACAGAATAATTTTGAATTGACAAGGGTGCATGTTGATGTTAATGTAGGGGCAATGTATGCAGCCCCACAAGATTCATGTATCACTTGCAGCTGTGATGATATTTTTATGCATTTAGAACATAAACCATCACATGGAGTAAAATATGAAGATGTTTAACACTATAAAAATTTGTGGTACAACACATGGCACAAATATTACAAACACATTTTTAACAGCTGTAGCAGCAAAGTGGAATGAGCTAGGCTAAGCTTGTCTAGACACGTTTTGTATTGCCTATGCCCAATTTTTTGTATGAAACTGGTGCTGATGAGGTGGAAAATATATTATAGTGAAGTTGGTTTTAACATTCTGTGTTTAAAAATACCACTTTTAGAAAGTAGGTATTTTCTTGTCTAACTATCCACACCTGCCTCTGCTAGGTTGTGTACTCCTTGTCTGGAGTTTTAGTGACAGGGGCTGGGGATTCCAGGAGACAGGGTGAGTCAGCACAGGGCTGAATAGAGAAATCTGCATGTGGATGGGTGGGAGGAGATGCACCCGGGACCTGAATAAGGCTGTGCCTTTCCTCCACAATGCTGGCTCCACCTCCTGTGGTGCGTCTGATGTCCCTGGCCTGCACTGTGAAAGGAAAGAAGGTGTCTTGTCAACAAAGTGCTCCAGGACTGACCAGAACTGGTTTGGACTAGGCAAAGGCCTCTATGCCTTCAGAGAACAAAGATAAACTTTGTATAAAAAGGGGGACCCAGACCCCAGAACTTTAGATCACTTTTGGGAAACAAGAAGAAACCTTTGCTGAGGAGAGGAACCAGAGAGACTGAGGAGAGACTATCCCTAAGCTTGAGAGATTGGCCTGCAGTGGTTGCCTGACTGCCAAAGAGAGGTGAAAGGAATTTGGTGTATACTATATTCAACTTGTGAACGATCTCCAAGGGCTTGAGAAAGAGCTTGCCTCCTGCTGAAGTCTCAGGGACAACAGACTTCAACCACCAGCTCCCCAAGAGTTGTTTAGAAGTACCTGCAGTTGTGTTAGGCTTTCTGAGGGACTGCGTGTTACAAGGAGCTGGAAGTGCGACTCTCGAAGAAGAAGCGTGTCGCCGCCGCAGCCGCTGTCGTTGCATCACTGAAGAAGGGTGTCGCCGCTGCAGCTGTCGCATCGCATCGCCGAACCGTCTCGCATCACCTGAGAAGCGAGCCGCCGCCGCTGTCATTTCATCACTGAAGAAGGGTGTCACTGCTGCAGCTGTCGCAATGCAGCGCAGAAGCGTCTTGCATCACCGGAGAAGAGTGTCTCAGCCCCTGTCATCGCATCACTGAAGAAGGGTGTCGCCGCTGCAGCTGTCGCATCGCATCACCGAAGCATCTTGCATCACCGGAGAAGCTTGACGAAGGGCCTGTCGCGGCTCAGAAAAATTGTTGAGTTGCCGCGCGGCCATCGGGCTTGCACACATCGTGCTCCATCAAGAAAAAGATGCCATCTTTGTTTCATCCCACTGGATCTTCATCGCATCACGGCGTTGCGGGTGGCACCGCCGCGGAAAGGCAGTAAGAAACCGACGCATCACCGTTCCTGCGTGTCAGGCACTGACGCATTACCTTCCCTGCAACTCTTTCGTTGTACAGCGTTACGCATCCAAAGGTATATTGAACTCTAAGTGTCGCATTTACCATCTAAAGTGAAGTAAGCTAATTCTATCATTTTTAAAGTACAGTACTGTGGATTTTTGTTATTTGTGGTCTTGTGTTACGTCTATATAAAAGATACTTATTTTTAATATACAACTTGTGTGGTGTCCATCTGTAGTGCTGTCACTGGGTTACTTATGTGTTCACAAATGCTTTACACACTGCCTCTGCGATAAGCCTGTCTGCTCGTGCCAAGCTACCAAGGGGGTGAGCAGGGGTTGTTTTAGGAGTGTACCCCCTTACCCTGACTAGACGCAAAGGTCCCTATTTGGTCAAAGGTACCTACCTCTGCCAACTAGAGACCCCCAAATCTAACAATGTCACAACACATGCACCTTAGACCAATGGAATGGTGCTGCAACAATTTAAAGTGTTTAAGCCAGCATGTGTCTACAGACATGGGACTGAGCCACAGTAAAGATGTGTCTGCCCTCCCCTTTTGTTTCCCACAACAGTGACAATTATGATTGATGCAAGCAGAAGGACATGTGAATTTGAAGCATGCTTCAGGGATTGGTGCATTGTTGCACTGCAGACCTTTGTTGATCAGCACAGGGGAGAGCACATAGAGGGTACGTACTGTAGTGTACATAGTTCTTCAATGCATTTGTTACTCGAGGAATGATTACAGACAACAGTAGCTCTGAGTTTTCGCCCAGTCACATTCGACTTTACTTAGGACCCATGTTGCACACATGTCTATATGTGTCATTGACCACCAAACCAAGGACCATGGATACAATGACAAACTGACAATTGAATATCACATTAAGCAACTTGTCTGTGGATAAATGCATTTTGGGGAATAATAGTAGGGCAGTGTGTTGCCAAATAATGCGCATTATTGCAACATTGGGAATGAGGCCCCTTCTGACCCTTCACTTACCATGATAGGAATGGAGAATGTGTGGCTGAATGAACATTTCATACACAACAGGCATGTAGATATTTAATGAACCCATTCAATATGGCTTCCGCCCAGGCCGTTCCACGGTGGAACAATGTTTAAATCTGTACATGGTTCTGACTAAGTATACTGTGGCGCGTTCCAGCATCATATTCGTAGACTTTATGGACCTATCCCAAGCGCTCGATTGTGTCAATAGATCTAAGCTAGAGCAGTTGATGTATACCATTGGCATTGCTAGTAACAATATCTTATTTATCAAGGACCTTCATCGAGAATCAAGGGCGGCTGTTCGCTATGCAAAAGACATGAAAGTGACCCGGCAAATAAACATTAAGAGAGGAGTGCATCAGGGGTGTATACTAGAACCCTTCCTTTTTAACTTATATATTAACTCTCTAGAGAAGGCCTTTTTGGCCACAAAAGCCGATTGTCCCCAGGTAGACAAGCGCAGTCTGGCAGTGCTACTATATGCGACGCAGTCCTCATGGCGAGGACAGCGAGGGGCCTACAACTTTTATTGAGTTCTTTTAATCACTTTATGAAGGACCTGGACCTGCTTTTAATCACTCAAAATCGTTTATTATGCAGGTGGGACCTCATAAGGCAAAGCAGTTTAACTTTAAGCTAGGATCATCACCAATACCCAAGACTAAGGTCTTTTCCTATTTGGGGGTTTTGTTCGATGACTCCTTGAGCTGGTCCCCCTTGCTTACTCGGAAAAAAGGGGAACTAGTGAAATCTTCTGGAGCTGTTCTTAACTTTGCCATCAGAGTGGGAGGGAAATCAATAGGGGCGCTCTTAAAGATTTACCAAGCAAAATGTATTTTAAACGCCAGTTAGGGGAGCGAGATCTAGGGCCATATTGGGGTCGGGCCCTGCAAATTGCCAAAAACTCTTTCCTGCAACAGGCCCTTTCTGTGCCGCAAAGTATTTCTTTGTACGTTGTGCATGAAAAACTTCGAATGCCATTCCTTTCAGATGAATTGGCTCTTCGTCCCCTAGCATTATGGCTCAGGATTTGGGCCAAGCAGGAAAATACACTTAGCAAACACATTTTAAAGGACTGTCTTTTGCTTGACCATCTTTCGCGTATTCAATGGCTTCAGTACATAAGAGTAGGCCGTTTGAGGCTAGGCAGAGCAGAACTATTCACTAATCCGGAGAGTATATGTAAGAGCGACTATGCATGGGCCAAAGAGTGTTTTTCAAGAAGGAGCCATTGCGAAAGAGAGGAAGTAGAGCTGTGCAAGTCCAGTGTGCATAGGCACATTATGTTAAAAACTGTGCCAACCACAGAACCATATCTTTTAGGGCCCAAAAGCATTTATGATCACTTTTTTATTGACGAGGTTTAAGCTCGATCTTTTCGAACATGATGCACTTTTTAATGTTCTGCAGTTTTTATGATCTTCCCAGAAAATTATTTATTATCCCTATCATTAAAAAGGATGATTTCAGGAGGGTTAAACCAGCTTTTATCTTTTTACAACTTCTTTCTCCAGATACTGTTTTGTACACTCTTAACTGTTTAAGGGCAGCCCTAAGACTCAGGTCAAGTTGTGATTAATTTGTGCACTGTAATCTATGTATTTTGTTATAAACCAGTGTAATTTGATGTATTAGCAGTTGTTAACCTGTATTGTGGGACACGTTTTTTATTCATGTTTGTTTGACTTTTATGGTTTTACTCATGAAACCGAATAAAGTTTTTTGATGATGATGATGAACCCAGTCCTACAATGCTGGGGCAGTAAACAATACTTAAAATTGCAGTACATATATGGAAATATTGAAAGCACCTTGAACTTCCAGGATGTAATTTCTAATCATTATGGAATGTGCCCATCAGCAACACAAGAGATATGTGGCTTTTTGTGTGAACAACAAGGGTGAGTCACCTTCAAATAGTTCTATCCAACATTTTGAAATGTGGTTATGTGTGCTGCATTCATCTGCACACATCATACCAGCAGGTAAGCAATTAATATTGACTGTGGCATATTTCAAAGCAGATATCACAACAGGACCATTACTCTTTTGGACTTTACTGGGTGAAACAGTGCCTCACAATATTTACTAGGCAGCGTTCACCCACCATGGCAACACCTTGTAAATGTGGCACACTTTGACACTGTACTTGGGGGCATATGTATAATGCTGTGACAGACCACAGTGTTAGCCTTCTTGGCTTGACACTATGCTTGACAACTTCTGACATGCAGGTCTGAACCATATTTACAACAATACGGTACAGCATGGTATTTTGCCCTGCACTCCAACAAAATGTAGCTGCCTAGGGCAAATGGAGACACTCTTACACCATTGTGCAAGAGTACCTGCGTTGGCACTGAAACACAGGACTGGTCCGTGTATGGCACAGCCCTGCCTTTCTGAAGTGGCAGAGAACTACATTATGCCAATGAAACTGACGTCGCACTCCGTCTCTTTTATTGTAAATATGACCCAGAGTTATAAGACACATGACTGGTCAGTTGACATTGTATGTATGCATGTGTGCTTGATTACAAGTCCCTTACACCACCATTATATGACTTGCAATGTATTTTGTTTATGATACCAGCAGCCCAAGAGACATGTGAATGTACCCCCATGTACATATGTAGCTAACATTTGATCAGCACACAGTGTGGGTGGACACTGAGACATAGGTAGATGGTCGGAAAAATACATTACTTCCCCCACGTGTCCCTGGTTGTTACGTACATTGTTGCTGATGTAACTGGTCACAGTCAGCACTATCCTATCCCTCTATGCCAACCATCGACTCCTCACAGATAACTGCGGCTACCTGTCCCTTCAAGGCATCAAGCTCCTCCTGTGGTGCTGGACTCCCACCTCCGGTCTGCAGTGCTGCCTGTCGATTGCTAGCCAGTTTCTGTTTAGCCTTGCGCTTGCCTTCATGCCAGTTTTTTACCATCAGTCACTGTCCTTTTGACTTCTGCTACAGCATTCACCTTGCTGACAATGGACTGCTAAATGGCATTTTTGTTCCCCAATGACACCTTGGAGCTGACAAAGAGCTGGTGTTGATTCTCCTTCACCTCCACAATCAGAATCTCATTTCCCCCCTGTCTGAGACTAGTTTTCCCTATCCTCTTCCTATGGGACTCTGGCTGATCATCTTGGCTGTTAGGGGAGCTAAGGGGGTTGTTGTCTGCTGCGCTACTGGTTTCAGACCTTCAGACTGCTCCTTTTTGCATTGAGGTTTTTTGGAGGGGGTGTTTGAGGCGTTTTTATGCACTTTTTCCCAGCTAGACGAGAAAAAGTGACGTCCGACTGCCTATCGTGAGTTTTCTTGCTGCTAATTGGCTGGCTGTCACTTTTTTCAAAGTAGCGTCAAGATTTTTATCGCTGTGACGCTCTGCTTAGCGGCAACTTTTTTCTGCTGCCTACTGATCCTATAGCCATGCAGCGACGTATTGTAAATACGTTGCAAACAAGGGGATGGATTTCGGCGATAGACAGCAGTAAAAAAAATTGCCTCTAAGCAACATCAAAACTGCTTAGCGGCAATTCTTATCAATAAATTGCCACATTGAGCAGCCTTTGGCGGTACTCATCAAACTCATATCCATAATGCGGTCGAATTTTCAATGCTCTAAGGAAACAAGATATTTCACCTGTGAAAGTGGTTCTTGACAATGCTTTTAAAATGACGGTCAGCCTAGCTGTCATTTCGAATTTTGGTGGTTGCACTGGTCTCGGCCTGACGGACGGTAAATCCTCCACCAGACAGATATAGAATACTCCGTCCGCCAAAATGTAAATCTGGCCCTCAGTCTTTTAACTCCAATGGGCACACATTTATCTCCTAGCGAACATTTCCATCACCAAAATAACATTTACCGGGGTATAGCTCTGGGCAAGGTGCTCCAAAGGAGATATTCTCTGACAAATGACACATATCTTGCTTGGAATTTAACATATTACTTTTTGACTTCGGATTCTGTCAAATTATCTAAAATTATTTATTGACTCCCGAGTCATGGAACATATACATGCACCATTTCTATAGATATTTTGGGTACTGATATGCTAAGAGTTTTCGCCGCACTGTGATTTGAAACATAATACCTGCATAATTGGAAAGTAACTTGCACATGTCATTTAAAGTAAGGAAAAAAATCAGTTAAGTTGCTCCCTGGAAACTTGAACAAAGAGCGGCGTTCCTATGACAACTCTCCAGCTGCCACGGCTGACTATTAAGTAACAGCGTCTTTGTTTTTATGTGGAATATAATGATGGTTATTCTCTTGAGCTGTTTTGAATGGTTCATTTGAATGGTATATTCTCTCCGTCTAAATAAAGACATGTGATTACCAGCATAGAATGCGCACCATTCCATGTTTTTAGTCTACTGGCAGAGTATGCAAAAGGCATGGAAGCTAACATCACAGATACAATATTTATAAGCATTTATGTGTGCAATGTTTAGACGAGAGGAATGCATAAGGTATGGGCTTTTGACCTTGCAGAAGCAATTGTCAACAGAGCGTTGAATTATGTTCAGCTTCAATTCGTGTCTGTTCACACTGAGCTTTCATTTATATTCAGGAGATTATGTTGAAAAATGCGATTATAAAATATGTGGTTGTATGACATATCTCAGGGTAAAATTAGGCAATGCATTTACATGTGAATGCTCAATGGCATTGCAATGTGTTAGTGACGCACTCACCTGTAGTTCAATTCCATAGACATCCGCAGCCAAAATAGACATTCATAAAATGCAGCCTCTATCCTCAAGCGTTCCACATTACCAGGGGCTCATATGATGCCACAATAGTCTCCCATAGAAAGAAGAGGTAAGCTATTACCGTACCTAACTATACTCTCTGTTTAAATCGGAAAACTTTGCAATGTGACAATGTGATTGCTAATATTATTACAGAAAATGCATTTGTCGTGTTTCGCAGGAGTAAGCCCATCTGAGATACACTAATACACAGTGATATCACGATAAGAGACCAGAAATTGACCTACCCACATATCACAGGTTTCTATGTGTGTGATAAATGCAATGGGGCAGATTTACAAGTCCCTTGCGACACTTTTACGCCACCGTTGCGTCACTTTTGTGACGCAGCGGCGGCATAAACCATGCGCCATGTTTCAACTTATTCACAACGTGACACATCTAGGCAGATGCGTCACGTTGTAAAGCCCTGCGCCACATGAAACCTGCATAAGCTTTCATGTAGGCGTTCTGTCGCAGGGTGGGCGTTCCCTCGCAGGAAAGCCCTGTAAAACTGACGCAGTGAAATCTACAAGATTTCACTGAGTTAGTTTTACTACGCTGCTACGTCAAATCCTTACGCCTGCTTGAAGCAGATCTAAGGAGTGACGCACCACGTAAAGTATGGGCGGCCCCTGTGCTTTGCAGGAGTTGCATCGCGCTTGCGACGCAACTCCAGCAATGCGCCGCCCGTAGGCAACAAACTGCGTCACACATCTGCTCCTCCTTGGACCATGGTGCGCCGCATTGTAAATGGGGGGGATGTGTGACGCATCTGTTCTGGCGCATCCCTGCTGATTTGCAGAGATGCGCCAGAAGTTGTAAATCTGCCCCAAAGTTTGTAGGTGCAACGCAAATACTAAAACATACCCAATACCATATGGGCAAGAACAGAAGAGCATTGAGCAATTCATCATGTTCAGTACCAGCTATGTGATATACATAGCCCTGCAACAAACTGTATGTGGGTAGTACCACTTGCTCAGTTAAGTAAAGAATAGCCAAACACATGTGGATCATAAAAAACATTACCCGTTTCCTGGCACTTTTCCGAGTTTGACGTCTCTGAAAGAAACCTACCTGGGATCTATAGGATTGAAAGAACTGATACTGATGAGAGGGAAGGGAACAGGACTTTCCAGCTGAGATGTAAAGAATCCAAATAATGTATTGATCTCAAGACCAATATCCCTAGGCTTTTCAATACAGAGGAAGAACTGTTGGCCATATGGGGTAATAGAACAGCTGGCAGCTCTCTTGTTTTACATGTAGATAACGTTCTGCTCCAGTAGGTTTCCAACTTGTTTTTAATTGATTTTGTTGTTCGGGAAGATGAGGAAGGGACTCTCTTACTGATCAGTGGTCTTATCAATTCTTGATTCATCCCACTACCGTTGTCTTAAGGAGCCATGAACTTTTGGGTGATGATTTTCTAATTTTCTTTGCGTTTACAACCATGTCTGATATTGTTTTGAGTTATGATTGATCCCCTGGGCCAACATTTATAAATAAGGAAGGGGCACAATTATGAGTTTCGTACAGTTTGAAAGGGGAGGGGGTGGGTGGCTTTCCTCGCCCAGCCTGTATAGGCATTGTGAAGGAAGTGGCCCGATTAGGGTCACCTGGGTCACTAATGACCACCTCACAGCCTTCCATACTAAATGAAGAGTCGGTCAGATAGTAGAGAATACAAACCAATAACTGTTTATTCAATTACACAATCTGCCCAGTCGCTAGGAGTGCTGCAGAGGGACTGAAATCAACAAGCAAAAGATGCATTATGTACATCTCGCAACTGGGCTAAAACATGCCCACAGTAGAATTTTCAAAGCAAATGCAGCTGGACAGTGAAATAAAAAAAATACTAAGTTTTGATTCTCAAATCTTACACTGCCTCTGACAACCCAAGGTCGGTTCACCCTGCACCCCCCACCAGACGATTGGGAGAGGACCTCTATCTAGTGAGAAAGGTATGCACTAATATGACCAGTCTATTCATTAGTGAAGCAAAACTCAACATTGAAGAAACAAAACCTAACAGAGGCCTTTTCTCCGAAATTGCAAAGGATTACATAGGGCAATGCACATATGTGAACATTTCTATTCTAACAGGCCCTCCTTTTAGCATGAGCTAAAAAAAATTCTAACGGGTATAGGGAACTAAGAAAACAAGGAATCATATACAATAATAGCAATAAACCTTATGAACATTCCATATGTTCAGTATCGGGAAAAGAGACTGCAAGGAGGGAAGAAGACTCAAAAACGCCCTCATCTATTTGCATGGGATCGTCTATCTCTTTCTGCACCATAATTGCAGCATTGGTATCATGAATTGATATTTTGCTTTTACGGGTGAGAATGGTGGTGCAATAAGAGCAACAAAAGTGGAAGTACTGTTCAGTTCAGTTAATCTTTATTTTGATGGTTAAAAATCATCATAAAAATCCATATTATATAAAAAACAAAACACTATGGGCCCGATTCACAGAACTAACTTAAGACAAAATCCTAAACTTACTACCATTTTCGTATTCACAGAATGCACTTACTCATTTTGGTATTCACAGAAGACACTTACTCACTTCGGTATTCACAGAAGTTAGGAGTCCTAACTTTAGGACTCCTAAATGCCTTCTGTGAATACCGAAAGTCTTAAAATTAGGATGTTTCTCAGTTTAGGAGTCCTAAAGTTAGGAGTCCTAACTTTACTACTACTAAATTGAGAAAAATCCTAATTTTAAGATTTTCGTTATTCACAGAAGGCATTTAGGAGTCCTAAAGTTAGGAGTCCTAACTATACTACTGCTAAACTGAGAAAAATCCTAATTTTAAGGCTTTCGGTATTCACAGAAGGCATTTAGGAGTCCTAAAGTTAGGACTCCTAACTTTTGTGAATACCGAAATGAGTAAGTGCCTTCTGTGAATACCAAAATGAGTAAGTGCCTTCTGTGAATACCAAAATGGTAGTAAGTTTAGGATTTTGTCTTAAGTTAGTTCTGTGAATCGGGCCCATAATTTTTACATTTCTGATATAGATTAAGATAAAAGCAACCACCAAACAAGCTGGTACAATTCATATAATAAAGCTGTAGTATTACATACATAATTGCTTAGTCTCTTGTGTTCCTTAATCTTACTACTACTTTTAAAAAGCTTATTGCTGAACATAAAGTGCGCATATCATTTGCTCTTTGAAGGAACAATAATGCGGATTTAGCATGACGAAATTTTCCATTTCTTAAAATGTCAACCAAGAACCTGCGCCGAGGGGTACGATAAAATGGACACAATAATACAAAATGAAGGGTGTCCTGCGGAGACTTATTGTCGCAGCCACAGGCACCCTTCTGCTCAATAGTTACGGTAAAACCAGATGGATAAGATAAAATATTAGGTAACAAATTGAGCCTAAAACGACATATTAAAAACCTGTCCTGCTGATTATACATCAGAAATAAGTAGGGTTCCATGCCCTCCCCATTTTTAACCAGACAATGAGCTGCTACTGAACGTTTTAATGTTAATGCTTTGGTTGCTCTAACCATTTCCAATTTTTCCAGCAGCAGTTTTTTAATTTGTGGTTTGCTGGTCCTGGAGATTGTACATGGCTTACTAAAGAGGGTATGCTGGTCTATAGCCTCTAATGTTGTTTTAACATATTTCAGCCATGGGATTTGCATCCCCTTATCCCTTTGCAAACAGTCTGTAACAATTTCTCTGCTTAGTTCCGCCTCAGGATTGGTCCAAATGCTTAGCCAAGCCATGACCGGCCTAATCTTCACCTGGTCTGTGATATATGGGATCCCAAGTTCTGAGTGTGCAATATCCGCTGGAATAGACTGTGGGATCTTTAGGATTCTGCAGAGAAATTTATCTTCCTCTTGCTGTAAATGTTTAGCATCCCTAAAGCCCCACACCTCAGCTCCATACAATGCCTTAGCGGTACTTATTGAGCTATATAGGCTCATTATTTGTTCTGGGGACCAGCGTCCCAACCTATGAGCAAAATTTAATATTGCACCATTTGAGGAGACCAATTTAGTGCAATGTTCCTCAATCAGTGAATCAAACTGGATCTTGCCGTCAAATAAAAGGCCTAAATAGGGAAAGGTACTTACCGTGCCCATTATGTGGGTCCCTATTTTAAACACAGATTTCTTAGTGAGCTTTTTGCCTGCAACCATCGCAAATGATTTGCTCAAATTCACTGACAGGTCTAAATTGTCCATACTTTGAGGCTTGATTTTAGATTTCTTAATGCTCGGGAACAGTTAGTATCAAACCATCTTGGCTGTGTGCCTAACTTTCTAGGACCTTTTGCTTCTAATAGTTTTTCGGCCAATTTTGTCAATTCCCCAAAGGCCACAACTAAGTCAACTCCCCCTATCTTAAGTTCTAAACAGTCTTCAACACACTTTTTACCCTTTACAAGCAGTGTGGTATAAAATTCCTGGGCATTGATTTTCGCCCACCTTAAACGCCTCCCCTGGTCTGTTGGCCATAGAGTAATATCCACTTGTTTGTTTATTTCTAGGTGGCCCTTATAGAATAATTTTATAACCAAGGGATTGTGATCACTAAAGGTACTCCATTTGGTACTAACCCCTGTGATCCAATGTTTTGCAAAGGGAGATATCAGTATATAGGGCCCGATTCACAGAACTAACTTAAGACAAAATCCTAAACTTACTACCATTTTGGTATTCACAGAAGGCACTTACTCATTTTGGTATTCACAGAAGGCACTTACTCATTTCGGTATTCACAGAAGTTAGGAGTCCTAACTTTAGGACTCCTAAATGCCTTCTGTGAATACCGAAAGTCTTAAAATTAGGATTTTTCTCAGTTTAGTAGTAGTATGGTTAGGACTCCTAACTTTAGGACTCCTAAATGCCTTCTGTGAATACCGAAAGTCTTAAAATTAGGATTTTTCTCAATTTAGTAGTCCTAAGTTTAGGACTCTTAACTTTAGGACTCCTAAATGCCTTCTGTGAATACCGAAAGCCTTAAAATTAGGATTTTTTTCAGTTTAGTAGTTGTAAAGTTAGGAGTCCTAACCTTAGGACTCCTAAACTGAGAAAAATCCTAATTTTAAGGCTTTCGGTATTCACAGAAGGCATTTAGGAGTCCTAAAGTTAGGAGTCCTAAACTTAGGACTAATAAATTGAGAAAAATCCTAATTTTAAGACTTTCGGTATTCACAGAAGGCATTTAGGAGCCCTAAAGTTAGGAGTCCTAACTATACTACCACTAAACTGAGAAAAATCCTAATTTTAAGACTTTCGGTATTCACAGAAGGCATTTAGGAGTCCTAAAGTTAGGACTCCTAACTTCTGTGAATACCGAAATGAGTAAGTGCCTTCTGTGAATACCAAAATGAGTAAGTGCCTTCTGTGAATACCAAAATGGTAGTAAGTTTAGGATTTTGTCTTAAGTTAGTTCTGTGAATCGGGCCCCTTATCTATAATAGAGGAGTATCCTCTTCCTTTAAAAGTTGGCACAAGGGTGCCCTCTGCGCCTGGGACTACCAAATCAATAGTGTGTACTAATGTATGGGTACCAATTAATTTAGTTAATGTTGTACCCTCAGTGCTGTGCTCAAAGTGTGGCCCCTTCGTGACCGGGCAGAGATCCCAGTCTGCAGTTACCGGTAACAAATTTGGGCAGAGATGACAATTTAAATCTCCCATTAGTAACACAAATGGTTCTCCCCCCCTTTCCTTAGATCGGCTTCTTGGTTCAGTCTGGCATCTAATTCCTGCAGAGCAGCATTCCTACCATTTGAAGAGCCTGAGTTATAAATATTAAATAACTGTACTGTCAGCCCTTGTCCATGGAATGTTACTGCTTGAAGGGTGTGTAATGTCCAAGATGGCAAAATCTATTTTCCCTTAAGGTTAATATCCACATACAGTATTAACCCTCCCCTTGCCCTTCCTGCCCTGCTCTCCTGGGCTGGGACAAAAAAACACTTATAGCCCTCCAAATGATAAAGATCGGACTTAACCGCCCAGGTCTCCTGTAGAGCTAATATATGAAAGCCACATCATTGATTCCGCCAATCTACATTTTCAAATTTTCCAGCTAGGCGTGCTATGTTCCAGGAGGCTATATTCACCCTTCCCCCCGACGCCCTCACCACATTTAGACCCTGGGCATTTGGCCTAACAATATCCCTCCTTATTGTCGTGTGCTCCTGTTTCTCCCCGTCCTGCCTTAACGGAGTAACTTCCAGCCCATTCAGCTTATGACTTCCCTGAGATGGTAATTCGCTAATATCTGTGGACATCCTTCTTTCCATCCCCTCCTGGTGTACCTCTAATTTGGGTAGTCAATCATTTTCATCCAAAGACTGAAGGGGACTGAATCTATTCGTCCACTGTAGGCCACCCTGATTTACTAATGGCAGGCCACTGTATTCAGATATCCTTGCCCTATATCCATCTACTCCTCAATCCTTTCTTCCCTGAATGTAAGTTGAGGGGTAGGCGACACAATTTCTAGGATAGAAATACCCTAGTGACATAGATCGTATAGTACTGGTTGCATTCCTATTATGGTTACCCAGTATATACTCCACTAGGTTCGGATTCCTAAAGTTTGCAATAATGCAATCCCCTTGAATGTCTTTCCTTCTGCTTCCCAACCAGGCTACTCTCCTAACATGTATAATTTCTCCAGTTTCCTGCCCTTGTAATGGTCTATGTATGTTCAACCAGTTGATAATCTTGTTTTTGAGTTCCGTGTATGACTCTTTCTGACCCATCCTAAGTTCAGGTACCCAAGAAAATACCACAACATAGGGACTTGCTTGAGGAGGTAAATTTACCCATGGGAGGGGGGAGTGGGTTCTGTCCATATGCTCCTGTCCTGCCTGGTGTTTATCATTCTGACTGTGAATGGGCAAATTCCCTGTCTGAGTAGTATTGGGCTGCACATGGCTTTTATGGCTATCATAATTCCCACCTTTTTGGATACTTCTATCCTCCGAATTAGCTGAAACTTTAGGTAATGCATGGACTTGTACAATAGTACATGGTTCATTACTTGCACAATTGTTGTTAGCAGGAATTGGCCGTGATAAGGTAGTCACTAATGGTGTAGGATTTCCAGTGAGGTTGGAATTTGTAGACTCCTTCATCTTAGCCTGTTTTTGTAATTCATTAGCAATTTTATCTAATTTACTAACTAATGATTTTATTTGGGTAGTAATGAAAGTCTCAAGATGTTTTTGGAGGTCAGCAATTATAGGATGCAGCCACCCTGGCGGAATTAAGGGACCTGGAGCTTCTACTTCCACAACCTCATCGTCTATTGTGTGTGTCTTGCCACCTCCACTAGTTGGTTTCTGTTTTCTGGTATGTATATTCTTTGCACCCCGTCTATTAGTTCTGTTTTGGATTCTGGCTGTTCATTTTTCAGCCCTATTGGGGGTAGCCCAATGTATGTTACCCGTTGGCCACAGGGGACAGCTTCAAGTGAGGCATCAAGACTGTCATTTTGTAAGCTTTCACAGAGGTTTATATCTGCAATGTGTGAGTGTATAGTTTGTATAGGTGTGTGGGAAGTATGTATGGGTGTCATTGATAAGCGTCTCTGTGTGCGCTCAATCTCTCCATTGACAGCCCCAATAACCTTCCTTAACATTAAATCTATTGCAGTTGGTGGTGCTGTGTATCCTACTGGGGTATTAGTGTCAGATCCTATTTGTGTGGAAATAAGTGGAGTACATGGTTTCCTCTTGGTAGAGAGCGTTTTTGGTTTAGTAGCCATAGTGCAATTTTTAGCAATATTCTCTACCTTCTAGTTCGCTCACAACGGGATGGCTAGGTAATATCAGACAACGTAACTTTGTCGAGCACAGTTTAGATCAATTACAATCCCTTATGTGAGAAGTCTATTGTCCACTGTATACGAGTATTGTACATTGTCCACCAATCGCAATTAAGAAGTTGTGACTTGATAGATCGAACACGGTTGTTCTACAGTACCTGGATCGACATTCAATGGGGGTGGCCCAGCCCACCCTACTCCGGCCACCGAGGGCCACAGAGGGCCCGCCCTTTGCCCGAGTTTAGCCCGGCGCGTCCCACGATGCAGAGGAAGCCTCTCCCTTTTAAGCGCCTCCGGGCGCAAACCCAACGAGAATTAGCCGCTAAGCAGCCTGGAAGCTGTAGTCTCCCCCTGCCGTGGCCGCGCGATGGAGTAGAGCGGCGTCAGGGGAGACACACTGCGTCGGTGCCCCAGGTGCAGCAGAATGTCAAGGAAAGTTTGGCAGCAGGTCCGCAGGTCCAGGTAAGAAACGCCAACACCAGCACCCGCTCCACTGAGGGAGCCTCTCCCTTTTAAGCGCCTCCGGGCGCAAACCCAACGAGAATTAGCTGCTAAGCAGCCTGGGAGCTGTAGTCTCCCCTGCCGTGGCCGTGCGATGGAGTAGAGTGGCATCAGGGGAGACACACAGCGTCGGTGCCCCAGGTGCGGCAGAATGTCAAGGAAAGTTTGGCAGCAGGTCCGCAGGTCCAGGTAAGAAACGCCAACACCAGAAGTACTGAATAAGGGCACAGCAAAGCATCAATATCACAATCAGGTAAATCACCATTTCAAGAATCCAGCCCCAACTACCGAAAAGAGACCAACTCCAATTTCCACTTTCCATTTTCTCTAGTTCTCGAGGATATCGAGAATGTGCTTGGTCGTGTTCTTTTCCATATTTTTGATCCACACCACACACAGGTCTCCCACTACCGCTCAAACTCCACCACTCTTGGCCATGATGAAATCCTCTGCGTATCTAGTCTGTTCAGAATATATTTGCATGCTTTATTACTGAGTAGTGATGTCGCGTAAAGCTGCCACGGTAGTATTAGATCAAATTTGTAACTCGCACCCAAAATATTCTCTAGCTTTCTCAACCTGGGCCTTGGAGGTACCACCCAAAGTGAAAATGGAAGAAAGGATGTATCCAAAAGTAATCCGATTACTATAATTATTAACCTCAATATCGGTCACTCCCTCACAGAATTCTTTGGTCAAAGTCTTTTTAACCCAACGGACATTAGGCTTAGCGTAAGTACAGGGTACACCTAAGGGCAACACCGTCCCAAGAGCTACATCATCAGTACTACTATGAACATTAGAATAAGTACCATTAGACAAGAAGCAAAATCCAGCTGTGCATAAATCGGCCCTTCATAATCAACTGCAGCATATCTGGTATTCATTCCAAAGGTACTCAAGATTTTTGTCGTTCACCAAGGGCATTGTATTTTTGTACAGCACTATTCCAGAACAATTAGTATATAAAGAAGTGTCTGTGCTACTCACAATGGGGCAAGAAGCAGGATAATAACCAGCCTCCTGGGTGACTATCAATTATTTGTAATGCCAACCCACCTGTGTAACATTCTGTTCTTCCATATAACAATTTTCACAGTATGTGCTAATATCACAACCTGGTTGACCCATTCCCAGGGGTTCCCTGTAATATAGACAAGGTCCTGGATAGCCAAAACCAAAACCAGCCTTCACTTCTGTAAATAGCCGTGGACAAGTATAAGTATAATTTACAAGTAAAAATGGATATGTAGTCTTATAAACTGGTAACAGATTCAGTGGGGTAACAAGCTGGCCCTTCTCCAAATAATCTCTAGTGTGTGTCTAGAAATGTATTACTCTGGGCTGTCCTTTTCTTTCTTGTTGGGGATATAACCTACCCCCTTGGTACATGAAAACACATCCTAATCCTTTTCCAAACCCCATGACACCCCACACAATAATATTAAAAACAAACCCACAAGAATAACACATGTAATTTTCCATTTGCGGGTCCACACCGTATTACTTTGAGTAACAAAAAGCACTGGCTGCTCTTCCTCAGCAACCAATCTGCCAAAGGGATGCATAACGAATGATGAAAAAGGGTCTAAGTGCAAAGGAAATATACAAGTTTCCAGTGTCTATCAGAGCCTCACTGGTACACGCTCCTATCGTCCATCATACGTTGGCGCTCTTGATCACCTGCAGTGGAGCTTGCTCTGTCCTAAGCTCGTTTGGCGTATCCCACGTTGATTAAGGTGGTATACCTCCATGGTATACTTCAATCTATCCTATCTAATGTTCAAACAACTAAACTAAGGTAAGCAGAAATCCTTCACCAGGCTCAACTAATCTCCGTTGGTACTACAACCCAGTACAGCCTATCTTACGCAGTCCATCCTTAATCTTTTTTCTCCTTAGATGCAATTTCCATCAGCCGAAGGCGCAAATTATACCTGGTAGCCCCCGGCACCATAGGATCAGGGCACAGAGGCTCCTGCATAGCTCGTATTTCTGGAGGAACAGCCTCGTTCGTTGCACTATCATTTTCTTTTTCCGTGTTAGCTAGGCATCACTGAATAGGATGAGCCAGGGCACCTGTTCGCACTTAGAGTCCTCATTGCTGTATGTATTGAGTTCTTATTAAGCGCAACTGCCACCCCAAGGGTAAGCTGTCCTTGACCCACTGATTGTAAGGTGGAAGCAGAGGAACCCTCCGACAGTGGGTTGCATTTACCCAGTACTTACGGCCAGTAACCTTCACAGCAGTACATGTCACCAACAGGACCTGTCCATGCCCCTGCCAGCGCAGCTCCAAACTTTGGTTCCTCTGAAACTTCCTCAATAATACGTAATTGCCGGGCTGGATATCGTGGCTAGATCCCTCTGGTGTGGAAGCCAGGGACTCACGCACCTGTTGGTTAATAGAACATAAACGTTCGGTTAACCGGCCAAAATAATCAAGCAACACAGGGTACTCAATGTCTGAGAACCTACGAGGATGCGGGACTCCCCATATATTTGCCAGGTGCCCAAACATGACATCATAAGGAGATAATCCTGTCCTAAAATGTGCTGTCATTCTTTTTTACAAAAGAGCCAATGGTAAAGCATCTGGAAACTTTAACCCTGTTTTCTCCTGTATTTTTCAATCAATCAGAGTACTTGTAAAGAGCGCTACTTAACCGTGAGGGTCTCAAGGCGCTGGGGGGGGTGCCGCTACTGCTCGAAGAGCTAGGTCTTGAGGAATGTTCTGAAGGCGAGTAGGTCTTGGGTTTGCCAATTTCAGTTTGAGAGTACCATTGTACTTCTGAACCAAAGCCTCTGACTGTGGATGATTAGCAGCATGGAATTTCTGCTTCACATGAAGACCCTCACAAATCAATTGAATTACTTTTGCATTGAAATGACTTCCGTTGTCACTCCAGATAACTCGGGGCAAGCCGAAACGAGGAAAGTACTCCTTCAGGAATACCTTTGCAGTTCTAATGGCTGTATTATCCTTAGTGGGGTAGCCTCATCCCATTTACTGAATGCACATACATTCACCAGAACATACTTAAGATTGTTACATCTCTCTGTTTCAATATAGTCCATTTGAAGGACCTTAAAAGGAAAAGTGGGTGGTGAGAAATTACCAGGTGGTGTCGGGGTACCCTTCCCTGGATTATACATCATACAGATCATGCAATATTTTACCAAATGCGCAATTGTCTTCGAAATATTGTCATTCTGCCATACAGGGTATAACAGTTTACAAATGCCTTTAGCGCTAATATGAGCTGGACCATGTACCATTGTTACCACAGAAAGAACATATGCATCTGGTAACATCCATATCTGCTCCCCTAATTTATCAATCCAACACCTGTCTTCATCCAACTGTGCTGTACTCTTTTGCCATACCGCTAATTCCACCATAATGGCTTTACTTTGTATATCTTTTACACTTTCAAGGGTATTTTCAAACATGACAACTTCAGCAACCCACCTAGCTGGACCTTCTACAAACATACGTTTTATCTTTTTTCGGGCCGTTTCCTTAGCGGTCTGATCTGCAAAGGCATTTCCTCTATCCATGTCATTGGTAAGCTTCCTATGGGCACTACACTTAATTATAGCTAATTTCTTGGGGAGCGTTAAAGCAGACAAAAGTCTCAATATGAGGTGCCCATGCTGAATCCAGGTGCCATGAGATGTAAGGAAACCCGTCTCTGCCCCGAGCCACCCAAAATTATGCACAACTCCAAAGGCATACTGGTTATTGGTATAAATGTTGACATCCAGTCCCTCTCTCAATTCACAAGCTTGAGTAGGATCAACAAGCTCAGCAGCTTGGCCAACTGATAGGGACCCATGATGTCTCTTACACTATGCGTAGCATAGTGTCAGCATAGGCTGCCGTTGTGGTGCCATCTGGTAACTTAAACAAGAGCCATCGACATATAATTCTCCTTGGGGGTCAGAGAAGGGAACATAAGTCTAGTCTACCAGCCCCTTCGTTTCTTCTTACATCTGGAAAATACAATCATGTGTATCGGCTGCGTCGCTCTCAGAAGGGAGGGGTAGTAACGTGGCTGGATTTAGAGTAGCACATCTTTTAATTGTAATGTGTTTAGCAAAGTATTTCAATTCATAGCCGGTGAGACGAGCACTGATTAGGTGCTGAGTCCTTGTCTTATTCAAAAGTGTATCCACAGCATGGGTAACCATAACTGTGAGGTCAGTATTAAACACAAGTCCAGCTGATTGTCTGAATGAAGTGTCCACAGCCGCGACTGTTCTTAGACAACTCGGGAGAGCCCTCATGACAGGATCAAGCACAGCATAGAAATAAGCGCACAGATGTTGCTTATTCCCAAATTTTTGTGTTAGGGTAGAAAGTGCGCAACCAGCCAGCTTGTGGACATAGAGCACAAACGGCTAATTGTAATTAGGGGTACCAAGCACTGGAGCCGAACAAAGCACAGTTGTCAATTGCTCAAAAGACTGCTGGCATTCAGGCATCCAAGAGGCTCATGCACTTCTTTCATTGTTGATGCAAGCAAAGGTTTAATTAGTAGGGAATAGTTAGGTATCCCCTGCCGATAATAGGAAGTGATACCTATAAAAGAGCTCACATATTTCTGAGTTTGTGGAAGGGGTATCTTAACCCCTTCACTGCCAGGCCTTTTCCCCCTCCTGTGCCACGCCCTTTTTTGGCTATTTGGGGTAGTGCGTGCTGAGGCCCCTGTAACTTTTTGACCACATAAGGTATCCACGCCAAATTTGTGTCCTTTTCTTCCAACATCATGGGGATTCTGAAGGTACTCAGGGTTTGTAGATTCCCCTGGAGGGGTCACAGAAATTAGCCAAAATACAGCAAAATTTAGGTTTTTTGGGGGAAAATGAGAAAAACGGGCTGCAAATGAAAGCATCTGAGTTTTTCCCTGCAAGTGTTATCAAAAAAGGGTTTGTGGGGCTGGAATCACCATTTTCCCAGCTTTTAGGGGATACTAGACTTTTTTCAGAAACCCAACATTTTTTCCACAGTTTTGGCATTTTTCTGGGACATAGCCTATTTTTGCTATTTGTTGTGCTTTCGACCTCCTTCCAGTTAATGGTAGAAATGGGTACAAAAGCAATAATGGATCCTGGAAAGCTATACATTTTAGAGAAGGAGACAAAATTCTGAATTCAGCAAGGGGTCATTTGTGTAGATCCATCAAGGTTTCTTTATGGAAATTAACAGTTAAATATAGGATAAATTGAAAATTTGTTGAAAAAAAGCGCCTTTTGTGTCAACATTTTCACCTGTAACTTCTTCTAATTATGACAGCTCTTTGAAAGCAATATACCATTACATCCGCTGGACATTACTGGTTGTGGGGATGTATAGGACTTGTAGGTTCACCAAGAACCCGATGAACCCAGAGCCAAAAAATGAGCAGCAACTTGCAATGGTTTTTTAATATGTACCGGGTATATAGTAATTATTCTGTAAAAATGTGTACATGGAAAAATCGGTATGAAAGACACCTATGTATTTCTGAAATGGGAACAAAACATAGAGTTTAGAAACAGTAGATATTTGCACATTTCTGAATTTGGGAATACTCATACTGATGAATACAGGCCCCAGCTAGGCCCGCAAGACACAAGGGTTCGCTCTCCTGTAACGGAATCTATAAGGAAGTTGGCACGGAAACTGCAAAGTACAAAAACAGCATTTATTAACCCTTAAGGGTGGTCCTACAATCCACACAACACTCTTCAGTATTGCATGGAGTAGCACAAAGAACTTGCGTACACAGTCCCCTTTTATACACACCAGAGGGGCTCATAAGTGGGTGGATACAACATGAGGCAAGGAATGTTACCTTTTATGGACATTTTCGATACAAGATCAATATGTGGGCGGAGCTGACACACTCCTTGAGCCCGCGAACACATGGTCAAGCAAGGCTAATTATAACAGATGTGGTCAAGTCTGGGCATGCGCCAGATGGACAAGAGAGCTATTTATAACCTGTTACTAGGCAAACTACAAGGGTAACTAACACAGAGGTTGGACTCTCCTCATGGCGAACACGTGGCAGCATGACAATACAAAATGGAGTCCAAACTTCGGTCAACATAACGGAGAAAACATGATCTAAAGGGAAAGGATTAATGTCTTTAGTAAATGCTTAATCACATTGCTGTTTCAATTTACAACAGACGACCCTTTCAGCATTTACTGAAGACATCCGGTTTACAAGAATAATCGTCATATATGTCAATTGTCATCATTCCTTCAACCTCTTTAGCTAGACGCTTCTGATGAGCAACATCGGCAATAGCTTTCTTATCTGGGATACAGAATGAAATGCATACGGAACAGAACAATGGTCCACATTGAACATACATACAGAAAAAGAACAAAATTGCTATAATAATACAGAGACCAGTTAAGACCCTCCATCCCCAGGCAGTAACCAATGCCCAAAACCATCCAGAAAAGGACCAAGTGCCGTTTTCTGTGTGGATTTCAGCTGCTATTTTATGCAGCTTATTAATGGCGTTATAAACGGATGGCGTATGATCAGGGATGAACACACAGCAGCTACTTCCAATAATTTTACAAGCTCCACCTCGATCAGCTAACATTACATCTAATACCATACGGTTCTGCAATGCAACAATCCTAGTTATTTGCAACTCTTCCGTAAGATTCCCAAGAGCAGCAGCAGTCTGATTTGTCACAGCTTCTACCACTCTTGTTAATCTTCGGATCTTCCTACTATTCAAAGCGGCTCCAACAAAGAAAAACAGTCCTAAGTTAAAATCAATATACTGCTGCAAGCTGGTATCAGTTTGATCCACATCATCAATCGATAGAGTACGTTTATACCTATTTACAGTCACATTATTCAACAATTTCAAGTCTTTATGATACGATGCAGGTGCTAGGAATACAAGAGGTAATAGGAATGATACATAGCATACCCCAGACCACCCAGCCGGCAGACGGTAATAACCTTTATTTCCACACACAAAGTACGTATTATGGGAGGCTAAAAAAGTACTGTTGTTCAACCCATCAATGTTTAGAACAGTAATGCAATCACTGACACCAACAGGGATGAAACCCACACTCTGGACACACAAGTCCGCTTGAGCTTGTGCTACTTGAATTACAAATTTATCTCTTCCCACAGTGTCTCTTGTGTTCGTAAAGATGTAGGGGATGGATTCATTGTCTGGTCGGTACTCTTCCCACTCCCAAATTGTCCCATTCGCTTGTGGATACCCATTCTTGTCTTGATGGCATTCTCTATTAAGTCTGAAAAGCAATCGTCCCACTGTCGGTTTCCGAGTGGCAAAAAGCAAAGTATACCATGCTCTACAAGAGCCATTATGAGAGAAAGGAAGTGGTATAAATGGCGTTCCTCCTTTCTTCTGATGAGCTGGCATCATCCCACATATCCAACAGTTCGTAGCATTCGTAGCAACGTGGGTATGATGCAGCATCTGGATGAAAGTGTTATTCAAGTAAGATTGTCGATGCTTCAACTCTTGATACGGTAATGTATAAAAGTAGTGCTCCTCAGGCACCGGAGTTGTCAACACAAGAATCTTCCGAGCGGGAGTTACATCCTCCACGAACCATGTGGTTATCCCGACAATGGCTACTGTCAGCATGAACCCTAATGCACAAAGGATTTTCTTTTTCTCCATGTCGAAGTAAAAATGAAACCTAATATCTTCCTGAAACTAAGAGTCTGTCAGAACTCTTCCCCTTGGGCAGCGGTTGATTTCTTCACCAGCGGGCCAAGACGGGTGTCGCTACACTAATGCAGGGCTGATCCCCCCCCTTGCCTCATCGGCTCTCCGTTTCACTAACCCAAGGGCCGTTCTGACAGTGTGTCCCGGTACTGGAAAACCTCACTTCCTCGGTCGAAGATGATATCGCCTTCCTCCAGAAGTCGCGTGGTCCGGAAAGAGCTCCTCAGTGTCACTTGGCTCTGCAGCACGGCCTGTCTCTGCTGCCAGGATTTCTCGTTGATCGGTCAGCACGGCAGACTCCACCAATCCGGCCGGTACCTTTCGACAGTGCAGGGAATGGATCCAATTCTTCCTGTTCGAAACTCGCACAGCCGTCCTCGTTGCAAGGAGGACCTGCTCAGGGCCCACCCATCGCGGCTCCAAACTGTTCGTTCTGTCGAAGACTTTCACCATCACATGGTCACCAGGCCGGAGACCATGTCCTTCACCGGTAGACCGATCAGGGAGCACCTCTCGGACCTGTTGATGAATAGAAACCAAGTTATCCGTTAACTGTGCCAGATAATCGCTCATCATTACACAAGGTACATCATACACAGCCTTAGGTCTTGGTGGACCCCAAATATTCATTGGGCGTCCAAAAACAATCTCATACGGCGTAAGGCCAGTTCGAGAGTGCGGTACTGATCTAATTGACAATAACGCCAGTGGCAGGGCGTCTGGCCAAGTCAAAGATGTTGAGGCTTGAATTTTTGCGATCTTGAGCTTCAGTGTACCGTTATACTTCTCAACTAGGCCTGCAGACTGGGGGTGAAACACGGCGTGGAACTTCTGGGTGATGCCTAGACCCTTCAAGACATACTTTATAACATCCGCTACAAAGTGAGGGCCATTATCACTCCACAGAAGTCTACAGACGCCATATCGAGGGAAGAACTCTTTCAGCAGCAGCTTCGCAGTAGTCATCGCAGTATTGTCTTTCGTAGGGTACGCTTCAACCCATTTGCTGAAAGCGCAGACCACTACTAGAACATACTTCAGATTGTTACAGCGCTCAAGCTGGATGTAATCCATCTGCAGAACCTCAAAGGGTGCAGTGGGCGTCGCAAATCCTCCTGCTGGGGTTCGAGTACTCTTTCCTGGGTTATACTTCAGACAAATCATACAGGTCTGCACCACCCTCTTTGCCGTGCTAGCAATCTCTGGATGCTCCCAGACTTGGGTAAGCAATTTCACAATTGCGGAAGCTCCAACATGTGCTAGCCCATGTGCCATCTGAACCATAGGTTGTACAAAGGCCGTGGGTAATTTCCATCTATCCATCTGCTTATTTCTCCAGCAACCCTCATCATCCAATTCTCCCTCACTAGCCCATTGTTCCCGCTCCTTGTCAGAAGCGGTCCTTTGCATTTCTCGCACTTCCTCCTTCGCATCACGCCATCTCTCCACCTGTGACTTTACTACATACATGACAGTAGTACCGGGCTGCATCGCAGTCTCCCGTGCTACTCGATCCGCTAACGCATTCCCTTCTCCAACTTTATCAACCACTTTCCTATGGGCGCTACACTTAACAATGGCAATTTTCTTTGGGTACGTCAATGCAGTTAAAAGATTATGAACTAACTCTCCATGCATTATCTGTACTCCATGTGACGTTAAAAACCCTCTTTCCTTCCAGAGTAGGCCGAAGTCATGCGCTACTCCGAAGGCATAGCGGCTATCTGTATAAACATTCACACATAGTCCTGTACTGAGCTCACATGCTCGTGTTAATGCTATCAGTTCCGCTGCTTGAGCTGATTTCTGTGGAATGCGTGCTGTCTCCACTATCGTGTGTAATGTGGTAATTGCATACGCTGCTGAAGTCGTACCATCTGGTAGCTTCAGGCATGATCCGTCCACCCACAGTTCTCCATCTACATCTGGAAAGGGCGTATCCTGGAGATCAATACGACCCTTTGTTTGTTCCTCAGTCACAAGAATACAATCATGCGCTTTCTGCGCCTCAGGCTGGGTCTCGGGGTATGGCAACAATGTGGCCGGGTTTAACGTTACGCACCTTTTCAACGTAATATGAGGAGCCAAAAGCGTCAACTCATATCCCGTTAAGCGGGCACTGGTCAAATGCTGCGTCTTTGTTTGATTAAGCAGGGCATCAACAGCATGGGGGACTAACACCAACAACTTATGGGACAACACAATTCCTTCACTTTGGCGTATTGACACAGCTGTCGCCGCAACCGAGCGAAAACACCCTGGTAATGCTCGGGCGACAGGATCAAGCACAGCCGAAAAGTATGCACAAGGGCGTTGCTTATCGCCATGCATCTGCACTAAAACTGATAATGCACATCCGTCTTTCTCATGCACATACAGCGAAAAGGGTTTTGCATAATCAGGGGTCCCTAACACTGGTGCTGAACAAAGGGCCTGTCGTAATTGCTGAAACGCAGCATCACACTCATCTGACCAAGGGATTGGGATAGGCGTGTCTTTTGTCAAGAGAGCTAGTAATGGCTTAGCTATGTGTGAAAACCCCAATATCCACTGTCTACAAAAAGAAACAAGGCCCAAAAATGCACGCACATCCTTCTGCGTGGATGGTCTCGGTGTGTCCAAAATTACTTGGATACGATCTGGTGTGAGTGCACGTCCCTCCTTAGACAAAAGGTGATCCAAATAAGTCACCTTTGGTCTACAGAATTGCAATTTCTTCCTAGATACCTTATGAGTGTGGGATGCTAGAAAGGAAAGTAAGGATAACGTGCTTTTCTCACACAACTCCAGGGTGTCAGCCGCCAACAAGATGTCATCGACATATTGAATGAGGGCGACCCCCTCGAGTAAAACAAAGGAATCCAACTGTCGCTTCAAAGCCTGACTGTAAATACTAGGGCTTTCTGTATAGCCTTGGGGAATTCTACAAAAACGATAAGATCTATTGTTTAATGTGAACCCAAAAAGAAATCGGCTATCGGGGTGAATGGGAATAGAGAAGAAGGCATTTTTCAAATCAATCACGGAGAACATGGTCGCCGTAGGCGGGACCAAGGTAAGCAACGTCGTGATATCGGAAACCACCGGGTACTGAGGTATCACGATCTTGTTCACCTCTCTCAAATCAATTATGAACCGATAGACCTTTGTATCCGTGTCCTTTTTCAGAATAAGGAGAATCGGACTGTTACAGATATTATAGGGAACTTCTTCCACTACCCCTACTGCGATCAAGTCTTGCACAATCTGTATGAGAGCCTCCTCGCCCTCCTGGGAAATACGATACTGCGGGAGGCGTGGTAACACCGCCCCCTCCTGAACACTAATGTGGACCGGAGGAATCACCATGTGTCCCACATCTGTGTCCGAAGTCGCCCATAAAGCACGAGGGAGGGTAGCCAACAACGCATCCTCTGAGATCGTACACATCCGCCCAGACCGGGGGTAGTTGTCATTTAAGATCACCCTCACACCCTCAGGGGAGCAGCGGATCGTAGCCCTAAAGTGCTTTAACATATCAAGACCCATAATGTTATCCGGTGTATACGGAGCAAGCAGAAACGGACAGGGCGCAGAAAAAGAATCAACCTTAAATGTAAGGGGCTGTGAAAGAGGGCTTCGGGAGAGTGTACCGTCAAACCCTACCGATGTAACCATTGAGCCGGATGGGGGAGCCCCCGGAACCAAGTACCTAGACAAGGCACTACGTGTCGCTCCTGTATCCACTAGGAACTGATCAGTAGAACCTAAAACCTCAGCCGATACATAAGGACCCGTCTGATCGACCGGCACCTCAACTGATTCGGACCCCCATCCAACGCATTCCTATGCATGCTGAGAATCATGATATCCCGACCGATCAATCTCCGATACGTGATACTGATGCTGGCGATCGAAAACATTTGAGCTGTCTCGGTGCTGCCCAGCAGTATCGAGACGGATATTATCGTTAGAATTCCCTCTAGAACTCAAGAAACCCCCTCTACCTCTCGGGCCACCCGGAGTATGCCCTTGGCGCGGAGCACGCAACACTGGGCAATCCCTGGCCCAATGGCCCAATTGCTTACAATACGCACACTGGTTCCTATTTAAATCAGATCGGCCCGAAGGGGGACCATAAGATCCTCCCCTTCCTCTATTATTACCCCGTCGGGGCGGGCCATATACTTGTGCCAACATTACCTTAGTCTTGAGATCTTTCGATTTCTTCTCCTCCTGGCCCTTCGCCTCATGCTCCTGACGCTCATAATACTGAGCGATAGTCAGAAGGGCCGTCGGGGTCGCGGAGGACCAAGAACTCTCGCTCGCTTTTAAACGGGCCGCAACTGCCGGTAGCAGATTAGCTACATATTTGTCCGCGAAAAGGTGGCGTCCCGTATCGTCGGTAAGCGACTGCCCGCTAAAATCATGAAACGTCTCCTCAAAGCGCGTAAAGAAGTCCGCAACTGACTCGTCAACTTTCTGTTTACATGCAGCTAACATATTCCAGTCAATCTTTTTAGGGGGGATAATCGTCTTCAGCTTAGTCACAATAGCAGCAGGGAGATCTAAAATACTCTGCGGCGGTTTCTGCGCGGGCTTCCTCTCCCTGTCTTCATCCTCAAGCTCAGACCACCGGGCCTTAAAGGCAACTATATCATCTACCTTTCGTACAGATCGCCACATATCCGGTGGTAGAATAAGGCCAAAGAACAGGTCTATATCTGCTAAAGTCATAACGCAAGAATTCAAGGCCCCCTCGACTTCTTCATAGAAGGCCGCTGGATTCTTGCGGGGGTCAGGCAATGCATTCTTTAATGCCATAACATCGGCCCTATGCCACGGAGTATAAACCCAATTATACACAAAATATCCCTTAGCATCGGCGGAGGTAATGTCCGAGCTAGTCCCCGCTCCTTTAGGAGGAACAGACAAAGGCGCCGCCTCTCGCATTGGTTTAGCATGCACTACGTCATCCTTATCTGACTGGGAGGTGAATGGGTGGCCCCCTGCTGCAAGTGAATCCGACTGCTTCTCCTCCGTTTGTTGGCGTGCTTTTTCTCTAAGGGCCAGCACCTCGTCCCGCAAGGCGAACAGCCGCCGAGCCGCCTCAGGAGCCTTAGGGGGAGAAAAAACACCGTTACGTAATGCTTTGGCATCCGAAGACACTTCGTCAGGCTCAAAGACACTAGAATATTTTCGGAAAGCAGTGATCACTTTATCCGCGAAATGACCCAGAAAATACACTTTCTCTCTCTCCTGCCATGACCCCCAAGTTCGGAATAATTCCTCCATGGATACCTTGCCCTTAAGTGCACGGAAGGAAATTTGCCGAAGCTCAGCCATCTGCTCGGCCGCCAGCATGGACCGTGTGTCTACCTTACCCGAAGCCGGGTCAGAATCTTGCGGCCGCGGAGCGGATGCGCCGACATAAGGGGGCGGAGAGCGATCTAGCAGATAAAAATCATCATCAGTATTATTAAGGACAGGATAAAGTGGCTGCCGAACAACATATTGACCTGAAACTTGTAGCCTACGCTCTTTCTCTTGTCTGTCCGTCTGTTCTCTGTCCTCCCGACGCTTCGCTTCCTGCGCTCGCACATGATCATTCTTCCGTTGTTCTTTATCAAACAGCGCTTTCTCACGTTTCTCTCGCACACGCACCTCCTTCACCCACAACCGCACACACTCAAACATATCCTGACGAGCACGTCGCTTACACATACACTGTTCCACATACTCAATCTTACGTATATCAAACGATCCATACAAAGGCCATCGCAACTCAGGATCCTTCTTTGTGTATTTCCTCCATACTGTGCTGTACATTATGGAAGAAAGACCATGCTTCACATACATATCCCTATTAGGAGTCCCCTCTGGGGGAGCTGGAGCAGATTCCTCGAGGTTCAACCGGTTTCCAAAACAGCAGCACCACTTACGGAGTGCGCTGAAAGCAGGCATGCTCAGAAATAATGCAAAATATGCAATATTATAAAAAAATGGCACTTAATCGTTGCGCCGTTCAAAGTTTACACAGCTCCGGAGAAATCTCTCCACATTACCTGCCTATATGTGTTGCAATGCATATATTTTCACAAAGACAAATCCAAAATATGACTAGTCATTTATCAATCAAACTCAAATAGCCAAACCAGGCTTCAAAAACTCGGAGCAAGTACCGTACAACGGTTCTTACCAATCAAGAGTCCAGATTCCAACTGCCAAGCTCCACAATCGCCCAAACGGCTCTCACGGCAGGACCGACAGAAGAGGTCTCAGTCGATGACCGGCGCCACCCAGAGGGTCAGCTCGGAAGGGAAGGAAGAAAAACCTCGGGATGCCAGGGCTAAGACGCCGCTGGCAGTGATCACGTCCCCGGCCAAACTCCTCACCTTCGTCGCCGATGAGCCCCACGTGACGGGCGCCAATTGATGAATACAGGCCCCAGCTAGGCCCGCAAGACACAAGGGTTCGCTCTCCTGTAACGGAATCTATAAGGAAGTTGGCACGGAAACTGCAAAGTACAAAAACAGCATTTATTAACCCTTAAGGGTGGTCCTACAATCCACACAACACTCTTCAGTATTGCATGGAGTAGCACAAAGAACTTGCGTACACAGTCCCCTTTTATACACACCAGAGGGGCTCATAAGTGGGTGGATACAACATGAGGCAAGGAATGTTACCTTTTATGGACATTTTCGATACAAGATCAATATGTGGGCGGAGCTGACACACTCCTTGAGCCCGCGAACACATGGTCAAGCAAGGCTAATTATAACAGATGTGGTCAAGTCTGGGCATGCGCCAGATGGACAAGAGAGCTATTTATAACCTGTTACTAGGCAGACTACAAGGGTAACTAACACAGAGGTTGGACTCTCCTCGTGGCGAACACGTGGCAGCATGACAATACAAAATGGAGTCCAAACTTCGGTCAACATAACGGAGAAAACATGATCTAAAGGGAAAGGATTAATGTCTTTAGTAAATGCTTAATCACATTGCTGTTTCAATTTACAACAATACTAGCATGAGAATTATCAGTCATTTTTTAGAATGACTTCTTTTTTACACAATGTCTTTCATTTGGAAGGCAGAAATGCATCGAAAGTCAATAGGTAATAACAGTTCCTTTACAACTATGAATTACCCTAAGTCTCCCGATAAAAATGGTACCTCACTTGTAGGGGTAGGCATAGTGCCCACGACAGGAAATGGCTCAAAACCCAACGTGAACACACCACATTTTCACAATGCAAAATTATCCTTTTTTAGCAAAGTGCCTAGCTGTAGTTTTTTAACCCTAGCTCTGCCGGCACCTAGGGAAACCTAGCAAACCTATACATTTTTGAAAACTAGACACCCAGGGAAATCCAGGATGGGGTGACTTGACTGCCTCCCACCAGGTTCTGTTACCCAGAATCCCTTGCAAACCTAAAAAATTGCCAAAAAAACACTTTTTCCCCACATTTATCTGGTGGAAAGTACTGGAATCTGCGTGGATCCACAAATTTCCACCCACCCTGCGTTCCCCAAAGTCTTCCGAGAAAAATGGTACCTCACTTGTGTGGGTCAGCCTGGTGCCCGCGACAGGAAACGGCGCAAAACGTAACATGGACACACCACAATTTTGTAGCGAAAAATGACCCTTTTTTGGCAAAGTGCCTAGCTGTAGTTTTTGAACCATAGCTCTGCCGGCACCTAGGGAAACCTAGCAAACCTATACATTTTTGAAAACTATACACACAGGGGAATCCAGGATGGGGTGACTTAACTGCGTCCCACCAGGTTCTGTTACCAAGAATCCCTTGCAAACCTCAGAAATTGCCCAAAAAAAACAAATTTTCCCCATATTTCTGTGGTGGAAAGTTCTGAAATCTACTTGGATCCCCAAATTTCCACCCACCCAGTCTTCCCCAAAGTCTTCTGAGAAAAATGGTACCTCACTTGTGTGGGTCGGCCTAGTGCCCGCGACAGGAAATGGCGCAAAACGCAACGTGGACACACCTCAATTTCGCTGTGACAAATGACCCTTTTTTGGCAAAGTGCCTAGCTGTAGTTTTTGAACCATAGCTCTGCCGGCACCTAGGGAAACCTAGCAAACCTATACATTTTTTAAAACTAGACACCCAGGGGAATCCAGCATGGGGTGACTTGACTGCCTCCCATCAGGTTCTGGTACCCAGAATCCCTTGCAAACCTAAAAAATTGCCAAACAAAACGCATTTTCCCTTCATTTCTCTGGTGGAAAGTTCTGGAATCTGCGTGGATCCACAAATTTCCACCCACCCCGCATTCCCCAAAGTCTTCCGAGAAAAATGATACCTCACTTGTGTGGGTCAGCCTAGTGCCCGCGACAGGAAACGGCACAAAACGGAACGTGGACACACCTCAATTTTGTAGCGAAAAATGACCCTTTTTTTGGCAAAGTGCCTAGCTGTAGGTTTTTAACCATAGCTCTGCGGGCACCTAGGGAAACCTAGCAAACCTATACATTTTTGAAAACTATACACCCAGGGGAATCCAGGATGGGGTGACTTGACTGCCTCCAACCAGGTTCTGTTACCCAGAATCCCTTGCAAACCTAAAAAATGGCCAAAAAAACCACATTTTCCCCATATTTCTGTGGTGGAAAGGTCTGGAATCTACTTGGATCCACAAATTTCTACCCACCCAGTGTTCCCCAAAGTCTTCCGAGAAAAATTGTACCTCACTTGTGTGGGTCGGCCTAGTGCCCGCGACAGGAAACGGCGCAAAACGCAAGGTGGACACACCTCAATTTCACAGCGAAAAATGACCCTTTTTTGGCAAAGTGCATAGCTGTAGTTTTTTAACCATAGCTCTGCCGGCACCTAGGGAAACCTAGCAAACCTATACATTTTTGAAAACTAGACACCCAGGGGAATCCAGGATGGGGTGACTTGACTGCCTCCTACCAGGTTCTGTTACCCAGAATCCCTTGCAAACCTAAAAAATTGCCAAAAAAAACACATTTTCCCCACATTTCTCTGGTGGTAAGTTCTGGAATCTGCGTGGATCCACAAATTTCCACCCACCCCGCGTTCCCCAAAGTCTTATGAGAAAAATGGTACCTCACTTGTGTGGGTCAGCTTAGTACCAGTGACAGGAAACGGCGCAAAACGTAACGTGGACACACCTCAATTTTGTAGCGAAAAATGACCCTTTTTTGGCAAAGTGCCTAGCTGTAGTTTTTTAACCATAGCTCTGCCAGCACCTAGGGAAACCTAGCAAACCTATACATTTTTGAAAACTAGACACCCAGGGGAATCCAGGATGGGGTGACTTGACTGCCTCCTACCAGGTTCTGTTACCCAAAATCCCTTGCAAACCTAAAAAATTGCCAAAAAAAACACATTTTCCCCACATTTCTCTGGTGGTAAGTTCTGGAATCTGCGTGGATCCACAAATTTCCACCCACCCCCGCGTTCCCCAAAGTCTTCTGAGAAAAATGGTACCTCACTTGTGTGGGTCAGCTTAGTTCCCGCGACAGGAAACGGCGCAAAACGCAACGTGGACTCACCGCAATTTCACAGCGAAAAATGACCCTTTTTTGGCAAAGTGCCTAGCTGTAGTTTTTTAACCATAGCTCTGCCAACACCTAGGGAAACCTAGCAAACCTATAAATTTTTGAAAACTAGACACCCAGGGGAATCCAGGATGGGGTGACTTGACTGCCTCCTACCAGGTTCTGTTACCCAGAATCCCTTGCAAACCTAAAAAATTGCCAAAAAAAACACATTTTCCCCACATTTCTCTGGTGGTAAGTTCTGGAATCTGCGTGGATCCACAAATTTCCACCCACCCCCGCGTTCCCCAAAGTCTTCTGAGAAAAATGGTACCTCACTTGTGTGGGTCAGGTTAGTTCCCGCGACAGGAAACGGCGCAAAACGCAACGTGGACACACCTCAATTTCACAGCGAAAAATGACCCTTTTTTGGCAAATTCCCTGGTGTCTAGTGGGCTTTTTGCTCCCCCGGGCCGATGCCCCATCTGCCCCCCCAGGGGGGACAGAAAGGCTGTAATGGTGGCGGGTGGGTGGGGGCATTGGCATGCCCATTTCGGGCAGCCCCCACCCTAAAAAAAATGAAAAGAAATCCCTGGTGTATAGTGGGCTTTCTGACCCCCCCGAAGGGGCAGATTAGGGGCCACTGCCCCATCTGCCCCCCGGGGGGCAGAAAGACTGTGATAATTGGGGGGTGTGGTAGGGGCATGGGCCTGCCCTTTTTGGGCAGCCCACTCCCCTATTTTTTATTTATTTTTTATTCCCTGGTGTCCAGTGGGCTTTTTGCCCCCCCCCACGGGGGGGCAGATTGGGGGCTACTGCCCCCATCTGCCCCCCAGGATGGGCAAAAAGTCTAAATTTGCCCAAAATTATTTGGGGGAAGCAAAGGCCCTTGCCCAAGGGGCCACTCCCCCCTCCCTGGTGTCTAGTGGGTGAATCCCTGCTTGGGAGATTCTCCCCTTTCCAACGATACCTCTCCCGTCTTTCTACGTGCTCAGGGGGCTGAGATAGCCCCCTGAGCACGTAGAAAGTGAAACTGAAATGAGCCTCTTGGCTCATTTCAGTTTCACTTTCAGTGTAATGACGTCGGCGCGACGTGCGCGCCGATCGTCATTACACTGA
The DNA here is from genome assembly GCF_964204655.1 of Triturus cristatus. Taxonomy (NCBI): domain Eukaryota; kingdom Metazoa; phylum Chordata; class Amphibia; order Caudata; family Salamandridae; genus Triturus; species Triturus cristatus. The sequence goes on along the minus strand of NC_140588.1, from coordinate 848,679,081 downwards.
AAGGAGGGGGGGGCTCGGGAGCTGGGGAAGCTCTTCCCCAGCTCCCGAGGCTATTGTTAATTAAAGGGAATCCCTCTGGTGCCCGCACCAGAGGGATTCCCCAGGGAATGCCTCATGACGTGCTGGACTCGTCATGGGCACAGCGCGACTGTGCTCCATGACGAGTCTAGCACGTCATGGGCACAGAAAGGGGTTAATGATGGTGCTTATTTGTTCAGGGGTCAACCTCCTACCCCCCTTCGACAGTAGGTGACCCAAATAGGTGACCTCTTGTCAACAATATTGACATTTTTAGAAAGAGATACCTTGTGTTCATGATGGGCCAGATGCAACAACAATTTAACAGTACTATCTCTACAACCCTGTTCCGTATCAGAAGCCATAAAAAGATCATCAACATACTGTACTAATACATTACCTGAGGGACGCGACAAGGAAACCAACTGAGCTTTCAATGCCTGACTGTAGATAATAGGACTCTCCGTAAAGCCCTGAGGAGCATGACTTGATATAAAGCTCTTACCAAGTAGGGTAAACCCAAACAAATATCTACTGTCTCGATGGATAGCAATACTAAAGAAAGCATTTTTCAAATCAATAACAGAGAAAATTTAGCAGTAGAAGGAATCATTGTCAAGAGCGCAGTAATATCAAGAACCACAGAAAACTGTGGAACTGCTTTTTTATTAACTTTGCAAAGATCAATCACAAAATGATTAACATCATCAATGTCCTGAGAGAAGCCTGAGGGTGCCCTTTTAAGAATCAAAAGAATAGGACTATTGCAAATATTGCCAGATGTTTCCTCAACTAGTCCCTTTTGTATCAAATCCTGAATAATCTGAAGAAGAGCCCATTCACCTGCCTGCAGTATCTTGTATTGAGGAATACGAGGCAAAACAAAATTCTTTTTAACTTATATAGAAACTAGTGAAATCTGCAACAGTCCTACATCTGTGTCACCTGTAGCCCATAGAATGGGCTGGACATCAGCAAATTTTGCTGGAAGGGGTGCATCCTGAGATGAACACTGTTTAGTACTCACATCCGGCCCCATAGTGATATAGACACATGCAGGAGAGCAATACATTGTAGCATACAACTTCTTCAGTAAATCCAAACCCATCAATTTCTCACAACAATTAGATGTCAACAAAAATGGAGATTCCACAGTAAAAGGACCAACAGTTAATGCAAGGGGGTGTAAAATGGGGCTTACAACCAGTACACCTGAAAAACCTACTGAAACATTATTGTGGCCAGACAAGGCTGTCCCAGGGACCATATGCTGAGAAACAGAACTTTTAGTTGCACCTGTATCCACCAAAAAAGCCTTAGACGAACCTTGCAACTCCACTGTGACATAAGGACAGCGCTGATCTACAGGAATCTGAACTGGTCCCTCTCCCTGGCTGTCCTAGCTATAGGACATGCCTGTTGCCTCATCCATATCGTAATCATTATGGTAATACTGGCCTTAATGAGGATAATCGAAATAATTATTATCAAAAGTACCCTGTGAGACTATAACATTTTGAGCTCTCTCTATCCCAAGACCTCTCCCACCGGAACCGCGTCCTCTAGGAGCTGCTACTTTCTGTAAAAGTACAGGGCACTGGCTATGTCAATGACCCTCCTCATTACAATACGCAAACTGATTCAGCCCCAGAGGTGTTGTTGAAGGCTGTTTACAATTTTTGGAAGCTGTCTAGAAGGACCACCCCATCCTCTATTATTCCCTCTAAACGCTTGCTGCAATAACACTTTTGTCTTTACATCTTTGTGCTTCTTATCAGTTTTATCCCTTTCCTCCTGATCTCGATGTTAATAGTACTGAGCCATATTTAAAATAACAAAGGGGGAAGAGGTGGACCAAGTTCTTTCTGATGCCTGTAAATGAGTCGCAATTACAGGGAGAAGGTGAGAAACAAATCTGTCAACAAAAAATCGAACTCCTCCTTCAACAGACATATTCTGTCACTATTGTCAAAAACGTATCTTCAAACCAAGTTAAGAAATCAGGCACACTTTCATCATTCTTCCGTCAACAAGCCAACAATTTGTCCCAACTTACCTTCTTGGGTGGAATAGGGAAATGCATATATGTGATAAAAAGGCCTGGCAAAGCAAGTATCTCAGCTCAAAGTTTATCACAAAGCCTCCTTTCCCGATCCCATCCCTTAATCATATCCCACGTACCACCCAACTCTGCAATATGATCTTGAGTGTGAACCTTCCTCAAAAAATCAACCGGAATGAGGAGACCAAAGAATATTTCAATATCAGCAAGACTCATTACAGTAGAAGAGGCAGCCTCCGTTAATTCTTTGTAATAAGCTGTAGGATTATTCCTAGGATCAGGTAAATGAGCCTTAAGGGGAAGAACCTCACTCCTTTTCCAGTATAAATCCATTGCTCCTGAAAACGGAGAGCATGGCACGTCTAGTGACGGTACCGCGCTGGTCTGTCAACTCCTGCATCGGAAACTGAGATACCTGAGTAGGGCCTCTCTCATGCAGTCTACCCCTATAGGCAACTAAAGTTGTAACATTCCCAAATACCTGACCTGGCTCCAAATCAGTCGCATATACAAGATCTCTAATATCAAATACAATATGAGATGCTTCCATTCCAATTTGCTGTTGCCAAAGACTAATCAACGTGGCAGACATATGATTAAGGGCATGTTGCTGTATAGGGTTTAAAATCTCGCATGACTTACCAAACATCCTCCACACTATAGATCGCATTATGAACCCACCACGTGGCCTGATCAGCTATTCATGTTTCCCTTCGTCCCCCACCACAGATCGCACTAGCGGTCCTATTGGCTTCTTAAATTATGTCCAGTCACCTTCCTCAAACCCTCGTACTGGCATCTCAACATGCAAAGGTATCGGAGGATGAAAAACCATAGAAGGAGAAACAGCAGAAGTGTCAGGTACAATCACGGCTGGTGCCTGCACCAGAGGAGAAGAAACAGAAGATACAGAAGTCGAAATAACAGATGTGCTGGGGGTCAAAGTTGCCAAGGATGGCGGAGACAAAGAAGGGGCAGGAGGTGCGGCAGCCAAAGCCATCAAAACAACAGCAGTAGATACAGGTACAGCCAAAACAGATGCAGCAGGCTGCTGTAACTGGAAGGAAACGGCGGGGTATATCCTCTGTGGGGCATAAGGAGGCGGGGGTCGAGTATCTAACAAATCTTCTACAAAGGTATCATCCTCCTCCTTGGTCAAATAAGACTTATCAATATGCAACCGAAATCTCCTATCTTCATATTCAATTCCAGACTCTTGTTACTCTCTGTCATATGCCACAGCTTTCAGTGTCAATGTTTGCATTTTCCCTTTTCGTGCATCTCTTTCCATTTTTAACCATCTCTGTCTAACCTCGTTCTCCCCAGTTCTGAGGGAATACAACATAGACTGTCTACTGCGTTTTTAAAATAATTACTCCTGTTAAAACCCAATTTTTTGTTCATTAAAAGTGCCCATCAACAGCCGCTGCAACTCAGTATTGTCACTCATATATTTGTGTCACAATGTACTAAACATAATAAGGCATAGACCATGTTTCAAATACATATCAAAATTAGGGCTGCCTTCAGGAGGCGCCGGCTGAGCCGCTTCCAATCAAGCATCTGCAAAACAACAATGACAACATGAATACAAAATCTTACTAAAACTCAGCATTTAAAAAAAAAAACAAAGTTTGGTACTTTTACCCAGCAAAATAGTTACAAATATGTTTATCAAAAACGGTCCTCAGATAGTACCAAACTCAAACCACAATGGTACCATATCCACAAAGAATCAAAACAAACTCACCTGATATCAGTAGCACAAACAGACCAATTCTCCAAGGGTTTTGCTGTGCAGGACTCCAGTCGGGATGACCACTGGGAGAGGCACCGTCCGGCAGGACAGAAGGATCAGCTGCAAGAAACAAAGACTCTTCGTGCAGGGATCCCTAAGCCGTCAGTCCAACCCGACGATGTCCTCGGCCTCCCCCCTCTGTGAAAAGGGGATGGATCAATCACCCGAAGGAGTCCCTGTTCGAGCGCCAACTGAAGGAAGTGGTTCGATTAGAGTCACCTGGGTCACTAATGACCACCTCTTAGCCTTCCATACCAAATGAAGTGTCGGTCAGACAGTAGAGAATACAAACCAATAACTGTTTATTCAATTACACTCAGAGTGGAGCCCAATCTGCCCAGTCATTAGGAGTGCTGCAGAGGGACTGAAATCAACAAGCAAATGATACATTATGTACATCTTGCAACTGGGCTAAAACATGCCCGCAGTAGAATTTTCCAAGCAAATGCAGCTGGACAGTGAAATACAAAAAAAATAAGTTTCGATTCCTATATCTTACATCGCCTCACACAACCCAAGGTCCGTTCACCCTGCACCCGCCACCAGACGAGTGGGAGAGGGCCTCTATCTAGTGAGAAAAGTATGCACTAATTTGAACAGTCTATTAATTAGTGAAACAAAACCCAACATTGAAGAAACAAAACCTAACAGAGGCCTTTTCTCAGAAATAGCAAAGCATTAGCTTCGATCATAATACAAAATGGCGTCCAAATAGAAAATAGTGCCCCGAATGCTAACTTACTTAGGGCAATGAGCACACTTGAGCATTTCTATTCTAACAATTGGGGGTCCCATCTCTGGGGCCAAAATACATATTTATAGGGGAGTGGGCATGCGGTCCCCCTCCCGAGCCACTAATGGGCCACAGAGACCACAATCCTAGGGGCCAACATCTAATATTAGGGTATGGGAGGTGTGTAGCCCTCTTCCCTAACCCATGAAAGGTCCCAGGAATCCTATCCAGGAGCCAGCTCACATACTGCAGGAGCACTGGCAGGGATGGCAAAACTACTCCCACCCAGCATGATCTTTGTAAATGCTTTCACTGGGTAGAAACACACTTTTGTTTCCCTGCCCATGCTCTTATGGTCAGGGAAACGAAGATTGCTTCAGCCCTGTAGAAGCAAGCACAAACTTGTTCTTGCTAAGTGGGAGCAATGCGGGCTCCCAGAGCACAGAGAATGTGTACATGGAGGGAGCCAAAGGGGCTGCCAGGGATCTTGGGCTCCACCCATGGCCACCAATGTACAGTTTGATGGGTGCCCCGAGTGTTTATTGTCCAACACCTTCATCAAAATGTTGAACATTGGAGTGGGAATAGTGTAGGTCACCTCTTTAGTGCTAAATACACTATCCATTTTTTTACATTGGTGTTAGAATTTTATTTTGATACACATGGTTATAGTTTATGTTTTTTTATAATAATAAAGGTGGATAACAAACGTTGGTGCCATCGCATTGGGCAGAAGACCATCAGACAATGAGGCAATGGTCCCACCCGCCCCATTACAATAAGACCACCAGAACAGCAGTCAGAAAGTGCTTTTTTCTACTGTGGCTTGTGTTGTGGTCCAGGAAAAGTACCACAGCACAAGCATAGTAGAAAAAAGCACTTTGTGCACATCATGCACTGTGTTCCAGGCACCATGTTGCACCAGTTCATGGGTGTGTGCGGGGGACTACATGTGCCCACCTTGCCACTTAGCAGTGGACCATGGGGTGCATGGGCCCTGCTTAGGACCCAAAAGTCTGTTTCCATCTGCCTTTTTATGGCAGTAGAACATTAATGAAAAGACTGCCATAAAAAGGTAGTCGGAAAGGGACATCATAATCCCTACGATGGTGCCTCTGAAGGCATTGCCTTTATTGATGGGATAGGATTCTGACCGCTGCCCAATGGATCTTTGATCCTGTCAGAGTTGGTGGTGTTTTCCCCTGACCTCTGCAGTCCGACTGTCTGCATTGTAAGGCAGCGCTCAGACCAAAGGCCTGGATGTCTTTGGGACTGTTACCGACGGCCTGTCGATGGTGGTCCCACCGACATTGTATTGAGGCCCTTTGTTTTTTAATCTTTTTTTATTTTTGGTGTATATTTTTATTAAAAACATATTTTTACATATAGTAAACAAATTTACATTGTTTTTGAACAATACATTAGCACGTTTCCAATATATAGACAGTGTTGAACAATTGTAAATGCTTTTAAGTTTAATAGTTTCATATGCCATCAATAAATCACAAGAATTCATATTCCAAACAATACATCAATGCAAATAAGACTCAAAAGATCCACTAATGTATTAAATAATTATTCAACCATGTATCCCATGTACCAGTGATAGCAAAATAAAGTGAAAAAGAGCAAATAAAACACAGCTTCATGAACTCCTTGATAGCATTCTTTGTGATTCAGTCTTTTCTTTTTAGTTAAACATTTGTATTGAAAATTCAAGTTGAAACAACGTACAATATATATGTAGAACTTACAGTATAATAGAAAATAAAATCATATGAGCAGCCTAATACTGAAAATGCTAGAAACAAAGATATTTTTTATAAAAGGGGATAAGAGAAATAAAGGAAAATAATAGAGAAGATGACAAGAAAGATAGGAAATGATAATACATGCCAGGAAAAATATCTAAATCAATTAACACTTTAACAATAATCAAATAACCACAATAGTAACAATATCCTAACATATTAATGTGTCATATGACTTACATAATATACAAACATTAATCATATCAATCGAGATAAATATAAGCAGAGTTAAAAGTCAGGAGATAATAAGCAACCTTAGGAAGTCTGTGTGCTAATGGGAGACCATAACCTGTCACGCTTAATAGCATAAGAAGTATTTATTTAATATTTACTGTTCTCAAATATGAATACATTTCACAGTATTGGTCTTGCGCCTCTTAACCGGGTCTGACCATTTCAGCATTAATTTTTCAATTTTATTCCAGATTATGCAAAAACAGACCCCCAATCCTTCATATGTACCTAAAAGGCCCTGTCGCAAAAATAATGTTGAATCTTTCATTGAATATTTCTCCCACCGGCTCTTGACTCAGACACTTCTCTTGAAGCTTATTTAGTGGACTTTAATCTAGCTGTTTCTGAATCTCTAGATAGATGCTCCCCTTGTAATATCTAACATTCCCGTAGACACACCCCTTCTCAGGCATAGTATTCCACTGAGGTAATACTTGAGAAGAGGAAATGTAAACTAGCAGAGAAAATATGGCTCCTCTTGAGAAATGTTGCTGATTGTCAAACTTACAGGTAGAAAAGACAATGTTAGAAGTCATATCAGGTTCCTCCTTTGACTCTTGCTCTAATTTTATTTTTTCCAGACTATCTTCTATCCTTGGAAGCAAGCATTCATTCTTCCCCTAGCTAATAAAGCAGGACTAAAAATGTCCATCCTGTCTCTCTACTTGCATACATGTCTAAGGTTTTAGGAAGACTGGTTAACAGTCAGTTAACAACATTTTTTGAAAATAATCACTTACTTGATCCTTCCTATTCGTCATAATCTAATACCAAAACTTATCAACTAGTATTTCATTTAATTTGAAGCAGTGTTCTGTCTACTTTTTGCTAAACATAAAAAAACATGCTTAACACAAATAGTTTGTGATATTTTTACATTTCCAGTTCCATACCATGTCACCATGAAAGAAGGGAATATAATAGGAAAATAATCAGATTCAATTGGCAAAATATTATTGGATTATGTCATTAGCTGCAGCCAGATCTTCTCTCTCACAAAAAGGAATTGCACACCAGTAACACCAATAGTCCTAAATCCTTGCATTGCTCAATTCCGTAACTACAGTATCAGTCAAATACACTGTTGCTGTTTCTGGGGGAATGTCACAAGCGACTTCAAATGATGTGCTACAAGAAGTTCTTTCTCCAATGATGAGACACATCAACATATGAATACAAAGAGGGCATTTGGGCACTGAGAAGGGAGATTACTATGTTTTTGGTGGACTACACATTTGCTTAGAGTAAAACAAACAGCACATGTTGGCTTTGTTCCACCAGTCAACAGAAAACAAATCAAATTCAATCTTAAACACTTCAATTCAATCACTGTGCAAGTTGGCTCAGTACAAGATATGTACACAAAGTCTATGTGTGTCTTTCACATTAACAACTGGTGGTCCCTTTGAACTTTGAAACAGCACCATTTAACTGCAAATGTCACAAATTAAAAATGTCCAAATGAAGATGACATGTTGAAGACACCTAAGACAGATTAAAACAAAAGATGAGCAATGAAACATAATAAAATATACACATTTCAAAGTCATCAGTTTGATGATAGACGTTCAAAAACACTATCAGAGATAAACAATGAATATGAACATAAAAGTCAATGTGTCAAAACTTTGATCAACAAAAACCTGTGGCCTGGATTTTCCTGAAACTGCCCTTCCTAAAAATGTCAAGCACATACTATTTTCCTCATTACATCAATATTTGGTTTAACAGTTAATTTGATAATATGTAAGGAGATATTTACACTCATGTGAATAAGTTGTCAATGACATCCTGACATAAGTCAACTCTTTTCTCTTAAACACTATAATTTTAGTTTACCATTTCAGGATCTTTACCCAGTGGCTCTTCATGGTCTCCATCCTCTGCGATGTAAGAGGTGTTCCATCCCAGGGCCATGTTGTGCAGCATGCAGCATGCCATAGTGATTTGGCACACCTTATCGGATGAGTAGAGAAGGGTTCCACCAGTCTTATACAGACAGCAAAATCTGGCCTTTAAGAGCCTGAAAGCCCACTCATCTGGCCTCCATGTACTTCCAAGGGCCTCACTGAAGCAGACTTCCCCTGGTGCTGTTGCATTCTTAAGCCGTGCCAACAACCATGATCATTCAGAATAAGTTGAGTCTCCTTGATGGAAAAAAAGGGAAGGTCTACGATATATAACACCATTTCAAATGATTCAACTTCAAATTACCAAAACCTTATTATGTCAGATGGTACTTACCAACAAACCAGGCCCTCTCACTCTGATATCCTAGTTGTGACATTTGCAGGGATATGCTGCTGATCCAAATCAGCTAAGCAGACAACTTTCACATTGATTGAATGGAGTGCTTCAGATTCCGGTCAACGTGTTCCCTGAATTGTGGTGGCACTAAGGCAATAAGTGTGCCATCAATTGCTCCAACAACATGTGGTAGGTGACCCAAACCATAGAATTTGCCCTTAACACTCGCAAAATCATCATGTTGTGGAGAGTGGAAGAAGCTATTTGATGTGTCTCCTCATTGATGAAAGAACTTCTTGTAGCACACCACGGAAATTTGGTTGTGACATTCTACCAGATACTGCCACAGTGTATTCGAATGATCATATGGACATAAAATGAAATACTGCCACAAGTTTGACAAATGGTGCCAGCAGGATATCTTAAAGGCCATCCCCAGGAAAGTGTGGCCTTTGTGGGGGTCTACAAGCAGTGCACCCTGCATTGCAGGAAGAGGTGGGAGGACCTACGACCCTGGACCAGAAAGTCAGCCGCAGTTCAGCTCAGGCAGTCTTCCCAATGTGGGAAGCACCACACCTGACCCCCTAATGCCCTGCATCCTTGTGGTGACCGATCCCCATCTAGATGGGCATTCGAGAGCCCAACAGCAGCATGAAGGGGTTCATTCTTATTTGAGTTTAACATGTCACATGAATTATGTTTTGTTTGGCAGTTCAAGCTGGACTATTGCCATGGGTAGCAGGGTCAAGGCTGATTTGCCTATGGCTGGGTCTAAACTGGAATGGTGTGGCATGAAAGAAACCTATGGATTTAACCAGATCTGTGACGGGGAGTAAATGATTAATTGGTTCAGCATTCCATCCATCATCTGTTCTTTTTGCATTTGTCGCTGTAATTGGGAAGGGTAATCCCAGACGTGAGTTCTGTGCATGCTATACCACCAGATTCAAGCTAGCCTGCCTAAACTCCAAAACCAGTCCAAGGATGCTTGTTTCTGGTCAAGGGAGGATCTGTCCTGTCAGCCTGTTCCCATGGGCAGCAGGGTCAAGACTGATTTGCATATGTCTGGGTCTAAACTGGAATGGCGTGCATTGCATACAGAACTATGGATTTAAGCCAGATCTGTGACTGGGGGTGAATGTTTGATCTGGTCAGCATTATCTCCATCATCTGTTCTTTTTGAATTTGTTGGACTAAGTGGGGAGGGTATGCCCAGACGTGGGTCCCGTGCTTGCTTCGCCATCAGAATCAGACTAGGCTGGCTGATGGCAGGTGATACCCTGAAAATGGTCACAAGATACTTGTTTCTGGTCTAGGAAGGACCTGGCCTGGCAGCAGTTTGGGCTGGACTGTTCCCATGGGTAGCAGGGTCTAGACTGATTTGTGTATGGCTGGGTCTAAACTGGAATTGCATGGTGTGCAAAAAAAATTGATTTAACCCAGATCTGTGACTGAGGTGAATGTTTGATTGATTCAGCATTCCATCCATCATCTGTTATTTCCCATCAAAATTAAAGGAGACCCATGTCCAATGCACAGGAAGCATTCCTGAAGGTGTAACTTATGCACAATTTGTATGATGATGTGCTTTTTCTATTAATTTGTTGGAAAGGATCCCACCTGAGTCCTGTTCACTAGCAGAGGACTGTTCTGAGCAGGCACATGGATGCCTAAACTACACATGTACATTAGGTTGTTTCATGTCATGAGGGACAGTTGTACAAGTCAGCCACTAGTCTTTCTTGTTTCAGGTGTGTTGCTCCTTCACTATTGTGAATGATATCATTGTAGATCAATTACATGACATAGCATACTATGCATGTATGATACAGCGGATGTTGCAAAAGTCACATTGGTAAGTTGGGATTTTACACAAACAAGAGTGAGCATGTGAGCCAAAATCACTAGTCACATCAGACTTTATGGCTGCATTTTGGAGTCTACACATATCTTGAATGTGTTTAGCATCAGATATACTGTTTCATACATGTTAAAAGCGACAGAATTGCATGAGGTCTTACTTATTCACAAATTTGTATGTCAGCTGATGTTTTTTTGTACAAATACTTGGGATAGGGATCGACGGTTTGTAGAAACAGAGACAGGAATGTGTACACAATGGTGACAGAGTAACACATACCCCTAACCATTTTTCAATGTCCTTTGATATGAGACCACAATGATAGTGAAAAATGGGTGACAAAAAATCAAGGGGTGAGAATGGACCACTTGCACCTGTGTTACCAGGGTCAATTGGTTTGCGGATGTTCCTAAAAAAACCCTCATTCACTTACCCAAGTTGTAGGTGGTATATCTTGATTCTCCACCTTGCAGTAACCTGACAGCATTATCATTGGGTTTTTATCATGGGCATGTTGAACTCCACCTGGAGGATGACCAACTGATATTACAGTAGTGTCCAGGGATAAAAATAGTGGGTGCAGTGCTCGTGTGAAGTGAATTAAAATTCCCTACACTGACATTTAGGGGAATTCTTTAATGGTATGGTGGTGTGGAAAAGTAAAAACAGTGTAGGTGGGTGTGTAGACTACGGTAATTGGGTCAATGACTTACCACTCTTGCTGTCTTGAGTCAGGTGATTAGTACCTGTAGCTCATTACTCCCTAATGTGGGTTCCTCGGGTGCTGGCAGGCTCTCCAGACCTACTCCGTAAGAGCTTGGTCAGCAACTTGTGCTAGCTCTGTGCACGGTGCCCGGGGTCATGGGTGACTTCAAAGGATTTTGGCAGATTGCATGTTCCTTTGCATATATGTTGGAGTATCTTGAAGACTCAAAATGAGGTCCAACTCATGACTCTTTTGGAAAATAGTGAAATGCATCAAGGTGTGATCTGTTTCATCTTGTGAATTCCATTTGATTCTTTGATGTGAGCATCATATGTGAATCAGTGTATGTTATATTTAATGTGATGTGGTACCATTTGTTGCCTAAGGGGAAGCCACCATATTGTGTTCAACAATTTCACAATGGGGGAAAAACCTTGAAATCATTGTAGTCAAATGTGAATAGGTAGTTGCTCTGTGCTAAAGTGGATTAGAAATGTATCAAACTCTACGTAATAATAGTATGTCTACATTTCTTCAGCAGCATAGGTAAATGCATAGGGCCTCATTTACAAAGAATTGGCATAGGCCAGCACCACAAGTCATTTGGCTACGCTGCTCTACGCCAATTTTAAAGTGCAGGAGTGAGGAGTGCACCATATTTACAACATACAGTTTATTCCTGTCCTTTCAGACGGCACATAATTTGCAGCCGAGCACCAATGCAGGACTGCTGGGTTTTTGGCATAATTGTATTTGTGCAGGAAGGGTCACCGTCCTGCACAAAAATAATCACAAGAGGCGTTTTCCTCATTCTACATGTGCTGGAGAAGGCAGCACATGTGGAAATAGGAACAAATAAGGAGAAATATAAACATTTCTTTTTGTTACATCTGCTCTAGGGAGGCATACATTTTTGGTGCTTTCCCAGGTTTGCATGATGTTATAAATCTGGGGCAGTGTCAAATCCCTTGGGTGTTGAGTGGGAACGCTGACATCAACACCCATGGAACGCCTCCTTGATGGAGAGAAAAGCAAGGCAGCGCCTTGCTTTACTACATATCTACAAGATGTTTTAAAGATACACAGCGTGGCTTTGCATCACCTCAAAGATATGATAAAGAGGCCTGTGCCAACAGTGCATCATACAAAATGGCCTCTTATAAAAGAATGTCATAGTCCATGATACATTGATAAGCTACTTCAGTACTGAAACCATATAATATGTTGTACATTTGTTCTATACTTGAATTAATTGAGGTAAGTTTTACCATTGTGAAATGGCCAAACAAAGGAGACAGGTTTTCAGTCTCTAAAAATATTGGTACACATTACAGTATTTGTTGACACACTTTTATTCACAGCTTACTTTACTGTATATCATTAATGGAGCTTTCTTGACCTTGTACACACAGTGTTCAAAGGTATTTGTGGTATATCTCCTTCTTGGTTCACTATCCTGGAGAACAAAGGTCACCCATTCAGGGGGGTCAACGGTTCCTTTGGCAAAATGAACATGGTTATGAGACAAGATCCTATATGATGTAGGAGCTATCATGGGGAGTTACAAAACTGTAACCAAAGGGGTTTAGAAGATGTTCCCTACATGCATGGGATGATGATGTAAAGACCCAATGTTTGTGAGGATTGTAGGAGGTGCAATATGAAATTTAGTAAAATGTATTGCGCTCAGAGTTATTGATCAGTTCTATTTAGACAGCTACAATAAAACTATTTTATGTGTCTTTTCAGCATCATCCGGAGCAGGTGAAGGAGACATAGGCTGCGTAGGCGGTGGAGTATCTAGCACTGTGTCTCACCTGATGAGACCACTGACATCGAGGGATACAGTGTCACAGAGGGTGAGGGAACTGGCATGGAGAGGCCACCAGTACGACATCTTCTTTGTAGGCCTCCCCAAGTAACCAGTCCCTAGTGGGGGTGGACACTACTGCAACAAATGCTAGCTTACGTGGCAGGCACACATGTAATACTCCCACCAACAGCACAACCACAGACACTGCACACATATACCACGAGATCCACATGTGCCACAGGCACTCCCAATACTTCCATAGCACACCCATCCACACACACATACATTAGAAAGCACAGTCACAAGACACAAATGCCCAAACTCACCTAAACAAGATACCTAGGAAGCAACACACCTCCAAACATAAACAACATAAACCAGACCAATAGGCACCTGCACCCTCAACCTACACATGCACATCAGCTACTTCCACTCCCTTTAACTCCCAAACCAAACACCCTGACAAACATCCTACTCATTTTCCCTGTGAGATTTGTTGATTGAAAGTGGAACACAACAGTAGAATCCAACTAGGTTCTTAATAAAGCCCTCACTCACCAACCTAGTTGTTGACATGCTTCATCATAGGGTCCCAGCAGGAGAGGCTGAATGTCGGCCTGGTGTGCTTCAACTCCAGAATTACTGACCGACTGCAAAAGATTTTGTTTCCTTTGTTCAAACTTTACCTAACTCAGCAAGAACATCCTTATGGGTGTAAACATGGCCTGGATAAGGTTGGTTAAAAATAAAAACGTAAAAGTTGTTGCGTGCTGATTATTCGAAGACAATAAATATATTAGATACATCCTTGAAAGTCAATGATGCAAGTCTCACAATCGGTCAGTGCTCCAAAAGGTTGTGTATAAATTAATTTGTACTTTGATGGAGAGAGAGGAATCACATGTGCCATCTGAATTTGGTCACGTGCTGGGCATGGAAAAATTGTTTGTGCCTGGATACAATAGCATAACTCGCCTGTTTGGAATATTGAATTACAGCTTTTTTTCAAATCATAATTTAGATGCTTCCATTATTATATACACATACTAATGGAAACAATAAAGAATTGTATTAAAACATAAATTGGGAGAGAAGCCAAAATCTCAGACAGATTTTCAATCTGTATCATAATCAGGGGCATATTCTCAAGGATCTATCGCCGAGTCAACGGCACTTTATCGCAGCCAAAGTAGCGATAAACTGATCGCCCCAATCACAAGCTGGTGTTAACATCCCACAGCACCAGTTTACCCACAATAGCAGCCGCAAAAAACATCGCCACATATGACCCCCGCAACTATCACTAATGAGATGCAGAGTAGGCGTTCCCGTGCCAAAAGCCACAACAACACCGCTCCACAACATTCAATTTCTCAACAACCAGCCAGATCTGCGATAAGAACACAAAACAGGCGTAAAGGCTCGTTAGCAGCAGGAAAATAACACCTGCTCTGACCTGGTGCAAAGTCAGATGACAGCCTGCACCACAAAAAGGAGCCGAGCCCGGAGCCATACCTGAAGAACAACAGATGCACCCGGGCGAATGAACATGCAGCACGGAGGGCCGAAAGGGCAACAACACCTGCCGCCACCACCCCAAGGACCCCCTCACCAGCACCCCCCGACCAAAGACATGCCACATCAGCTACACCTAAACATGTACAAAATATTCCGCATGATGTCGCTCAATCACAACTGGTGACATGAATGTGTCGTCACAAAAATGAGCATCACACATTCACTTTCGAAGCAACAATTGAAACTTTATTAAAATGAACACTGAACTGAAATGAAAACACATGGCGGCTCCCCTCGGGACAATCCGTAGGTCACAGCCCGCAAGACAAAAATCAAGATGAGAAGGTGTGTCCTGCGCACATCAAAGGAAAGAGAGAGAGCAAAGGAGAGAGAGAGGAAGAGAAGGAGAGAGAGATAAGAAGAGAGGGAGAGAGAGAGAAGAAGAGAGGGGGAAACCTCCTTCTGATCACAAACCCATCCATGTCCTCGTCCCCGGATGTGTGCTCTGCCCACCTGTGGGTGTTGCAGTACTGGCTGAGGCACTGTCTGCCACTGACACATCAGGTGCAGGAGTGGATACGTCTGCCGCACTGTGAGGCAATGGCACACCAGGGGGCGGAGATGTGGATGGTGTGGGGGCAGTCACATTCATCATCACCACGCTGCATTTCGCTGGTGTGCAGCGGTGGCTGCCATCCTTTCCGCCGCCATCCGCACCATGTCCACCATGAGCCTCCGCATGTGTGCCAGCTCACGGCTGGTATCGCTGGAGCCGCTCTGAGCGGACAGGTGTTCTTCTCTCTGAGTCATGACTCCAGCAATGTCAGTCAGGGCTCATTGGAGACCATAGAGCGGGCCTAGACACCCATGGATGGCGTACATTTTGGGAGCCATGAGGTCGAACCCCACCCGCACCTGCTCAGCTGTCTCCTCTCTGATCCTCCAGCACACGGCGTTGGAAGGCCGTGTGTTGTTCCTGGGGGTCTTGGGAGAGTGCCGGGTCCGTGGGTGCCTCCTGCTGGGTGATTTGGGTGGTGGGTGGGGTCTCCTTGATGCAGCTGGGCAACCCTGATCCTGGAGGTGAGTCGTGGATGATGTCAATGATATCTAGGAGGGCTTGTGTGTCGATGCTGGGGTTGTCCTCCTCATCATCAGTGAAGAGTGGCTCGGACTGCTTTGCAAGGGGTGTTGACGATGGCCCTGCAATGTGATGGGGAGATGGTGTATTACAATGTGTCCACATGGTACACGTTGACATTCAGACAGCATGGCATTGTACATTGTGACAGTCTATTGAACTGGGCGATGACCCAGAGTCTTTGAGGGTGTGCACTGTGCTCTGCTTGATTGTGTATGTGTGCCATCGTGGCCATCTCCACCCGTCCCCCCAGTACCTGGTGGTCACTCACCCTGTTGCGGTTTTGTTGTGTCCTGTCGAGCAGTGTTTGGTCCCCCAGCTCCAGCCACAGTCTCCACACTGATGACTGTCGACACCAGCTACTCCATGTCATCCAGCACAAGCTGTGACACTGGACCCCCACCTCCAGTCTACATTGCTGCCTTCCGGTTGGCTGCGAGTTTCTCCTTGGTCTTTTGCTTGATGTCATTCCATCGCCTCTTGACCTCATCCATTGTCCTTTTGTGCTCTCTGACGGCATTCACCTTGTCCACGATGTCCAGTCATATTCCTTTTTTGGTGCCCAATGACACGTTGGAGGTGACAAACAGTTGTTGATGGTGTTCCATCACCTCTGTGACTATGATCCTGTTCGCCTGCGGTCGGAACTTCGTCTTCCTCTTCTTCTTGTTCTTGCCCTTCCCTGTCCCCGAGGTACCAGGCTGGTCGTCCTGGGCGCTTGTGGGGTTCCACTCTTCCTCTGCGCCTGCTCCAGATGCCTCCATGGTGCTTGGGTGTTGGACCGTTTGCGTTTGGGTGTTTTTTCTACTTTTATGGTGATTTTCCTGCCTGCCAGGTGTGTGTTACAGGCTTGGCGCTGCTTGGCGCTGATTTCCTCATCGCTCTTTGGCCCATCGCAGGTTTTTTCTAGTTGGGGTTTGTGTTTTTATCTCCGTCGAGGTGGTTGTATCGTGGACATTGGCGGTGGTTTTGGCAAACTATCGCATGGGGCCCCCTTTTTGTGAATTCCACGTTGACACAGGGCTATTTTCCTGCAATAGGCTGCGATGTGAAAAGGTCTGTTAACATTTTTGGTTGATGTTTAGCACACGTTCTTGTGAATATACCCCTCAGTGTGTGAGAAATGCTTTTGAGCTAGTGGGCTGGTGTGAATTACAGGGTGTATTCAAGATAACAACTGGCTGTATTGCAGTTGAGCACAGGCAGGTCTTAAGACACGGAGGTTGAAGCAATGAAAAAACATTTTACCATTTGCAGTAGTCTGTGAGCTGAATCTTGGTGTGATGTGGTTGGTTAATGCAATGGGGAGCATATGACCTACAGATGCACTTGAATGGACTGCTCAATAACAAATGAAGTCAAAGAGTACATTTGGAGGGAGTGGCCTGTTGAAGGACACTGGCCAGTAACCTGTGGCCAGTGACCAAAATCTGTACTTGTTCCAGAGACTCCACATGATGGCATGAACAGTTAAGCAGAGCAGGAAGTGAAAGCTGACAACCTGCTGGCCAATCTGAATCACGTAATTTAGAGTGATGTCGGAATAAACAAATCTTAAATTCAGGTTATAAGCCTCTTTAAGATCCTTTTTCTGAATACAAAAGACTTTGCAAGCACTGTGCAGGTGAAACCTAAGACAGTATTCTACTTAAAAGGCCTCCTTATCTTACCTCACAGTAAATCAAAGGTTCTCTAAGGAACACACATATTACTTTTTAGCCAGGTGTCATATCCATCTGATTCTAAGTATAGAATAAAACATACCCACCACCAAAAAAGAAAACAATGTATAAATAATGGCAAGTATGGGGCCTTGTTCAATAGGTCATCTAGGAATGCCAAGTTGAAGAGAATTACCATAATCATAATGGGAAGAGACTAAAGCTTGAACCACAGCCTTGCATACTCATTCTGGTAAGTGAGGGATAATTTATTTGGCCATGTTTAACAATAGCAGACAAGGGAAAAATAATTAATTTGCTTTAATGGGAAAGGCCACATTACATCAAGTCTAAAGTCAAGTTATTTGACAGTAGTAGAAGGAACCAGTACCGGCCCTCGATCTGAAGTCCACCAGGCGGCAATCCACTAGATGACTGCTTACTGCAATAGCAAGACAGTTTTACTAAATCTTTAAGGGGGTTGGATTTCAGCCACAATGCCACTGATGACAAGCAGGTACATAATTATTCATATGTGAGCAAGGTTTTCAGATAGATTTGATGATCTGCTTATCATCTGCATGTGAAATTATATGAAAACCAAAAGACGAGTATAAAGAAGTAATTGTAGTGACAAGGGAAGAGCCTTTTGGGACCCCAAAATGGATAGGACGAAGAGAAACAGTAAAAGATTGTGACTGATTGAGCTTGATTAGCAAGAAATAAAGTTAACCAACTAAGAGCTGTCTTACAAATTACAGTGGTTCAGGATTTAGGATGTTGGGTACAGCCATTGGTTTCCTTCTAGTGATGCTTCCAAGAATCATGGACCGTGACAGATCCAGTGAAAGATCACAGATATCCGTCAGGACCGGACAGATAGGTTCAATGCCAAGTGTGCAACACTGGGTTACAGGTGAGGTGGCTTAATAATACTGAGTGGTAATCTAATTTCTTCATGAGAAAGAGAATTGAATTTGGCCAAGGAAGAATTAGAAGCAGAAACCAAGGGCAGGATGATGAATCTGGCTGTCCACGGGGGCGAAGTGGAAAAATCAGCATTCATTTTCTACATTTTATCATGAAATTATCTGGAAAGATTGAACATTATTCATGAGAGAGAGTGATGACATTCCTATCAGTAGAGGAGAGAGAGGAGTAGAAACTTAACAATGCAGAAGATTTTGAGTGTGTAGTTTCTGGTAAGATGCAAACACATTGTTGTAAGCAGTGCTCCGGGCCACTCTGGTGGTGGTTTTTGATATCTGTTCAGTAAGAGGCTTTAGATTGGCTGTCATAGGTTTTCCTTCAAATCCTCTCTAGAGATTTACAGTAGCATTTGGCTGCGCGGAGGTCATTAGTGCACCATGGCAAGGATGGAGACTCGCAGTAGGACTTCCAAAGGAGCAAGGGAGTCAAGGACAATGGAGACCCAGGAGGTTGCATTTCCACCAGCCATAGAAGCATCAGTGAAGCGGAACGGGGGTGGGAGGGGGGAAGAGAGAATAGGGAGAGGGGGTGATTTCGTTCTCCATCATACAACCCGGACAACTGTATTTGGATTGCAAGGACTTATTGTCGTCTTTAGAAGATATTGGAAGAGAATGATTTTAACAAAACAGGCACATGTTTGAACTTACACAGCTGGTCAGCATTCTTAAATATTCACCCAATTAACTCGTCACGTTCGGAGAGTGATCGGTGTTCATGTCTGGATGCCTAAAACTCATCAGAAGATTATTCTCTTTGTTGCGAGAAAAGGCTACTTTCGTGCTCCCAAACTCTGCTAATTCGTGTGTCTAGTTTGTTTAACAAGTGCTTGAAATTCCACGTGAAACCGCCTCTTCTCCAGAACAGTGATTCCAAAATACACCGCAGGGCGGAAGGTGCTGTACTGTTTCACACTCGTGCACTTGAGTAGACCATCATCTCTGTATGCAGTTCAAAAAGTGCTTTCAATTTATATCTAGTTACAAATTGCTTTTTGCGCGAGGTTCTTTGAGTTATTTAATGGTAATAAGTGGTTTTCATAAGGAAATGGGAAAACTATTGGAGCATTAAATGTTTTTCAAGTTTCGAAGTTTTATTTCCATTTTCAAACTTTATTTTTTAAAGAAATGTAACAGAAAATTGGAATGCATTTTAAATGTGTGTAGACGTATGTACACAAGGTATACCAGGGTCAGTGCAAGCCTCGCTCAGGGAGAAGACAGAACTGGAAAACAGCCGAACCTCCATATAGAATGTTTGGACTAAGGAAGGGGAATCGAACACTTCTGAAAATGGATGTAAGATTGGGATCAAATGTCCAAAGGAAGTGCAGCAATAGTCATTTTGTGAGACCCATATGTGTTTTATTCTTCTCCTCCTTTTCTCTTAGTCAGGAGGCGTATATCAAACGTGCTATTTGTTTATACTTGTTTGTTCTTGTGCCATTGCAGCCGTCGATGTTGAGAGTGCAACGCAGTCAGATCAGTACAGGAAAAAACAAGTTTGCGAATTCAGGTACATGACTAATGTGGATACGTATTGGGTTAGACGGGTACAAGAGGCATAGAGTCAGACATTTTCCAGAAAACAGGGCATCCTCGAAACGAAGATGGAAAGAGCGATTTAAGTGTTAAGGATGTGAATAAACAGTTTCTAGCTTCACGGCCTCCTAATGCTTTTTACCGTATTAACGCTAACCCCTTAAGAGTAAGATTGCTGGCGACGCTTAAAGCAACGTTGTTATATATCATATTGTGTAACTCCTCAATGTGTAAGTGTTGGTAATTTTGTTTTCTTTTCTTTATGTAATTATTTCTCCTAAATCCTAATAGAAAAGAAACAAGTATTTACAATTCAATAGGTCTCACATTTGCGACATTTTGAGCTATTGCCGTTGTAAATAACAATGTCTTTTACCCATATTTTGTTGGGGGAGTTGTATGGAAAAATAGGCAATATTCTCTTGTGCAGTGTACTTGTGCTCACCACTAGTTTGCGCTATGTAAATTATGATTGTAAATGCATCTATGCAAACATATACTTGTACATAGGCACAGATGTAGATATAGATGCATACATAAGTACATACAAGTCTATTTACATATATCCAGATATGCTTACATATATAGGCATATACTAATATTCATATATACATACACGTTACTGTTACTCAAATAAATGGTACTTACCAATCTTAGAATGGTGAAAGGCTAAGTGGAAATTCCATAACAGTGGTAACAATAGCTCCTTACATTTTAGAAAATGCGCAGTCTGCCGCTCTTGTTGAAACAAAATGTCACTTAACCCCTAAAAGCAATATCCTTAGACAAGCACTGTACTCTCCAACACATTGGTCCTGTGATCAATGCACAAAAGCAGTTTTATACTAGCAGTCGGGTCTACAATTCATGCCTCTGTGTTTCAAATAATAAAGTCAGAAATCCCAAGAGGAGACAAACAGGGCGGAACGTGCCTTTCCGCTCACAGGGGTTTAAAAAGTCTTCTTCTTTCTTCTGCTAATACAGCTTTAAGCCCACGCTTCCTGACCCAAACCCAACATGAGTTGTGATATGCTCCCACCAACAAACAGAAATGAACACGTATGAACGTGGCTCTGTCCATCATGCCATGTGCTGTTTTAACATTAGGGTTGTGTGTGCCCCCAGCTGATAAAGCCTCCTTGTTCCTCCCTTCATCCAAGTCCTGTTGTAAACCAAAAGGTGTTAAACGAAGACTTATGCTGATTAGACCGTCCTCTTGGACAGTGGAAGAAGGCATACATTGACACATTAGCGGGAAGCAGTCAAGCTGTTTGAATGATGCTCACATGCTGAAAATGGATCTCATTTTCCATACGGAAAGAGTGGAGAATTGGAGCCCCATTCTAAGATCTCATTTCCTCATAACCAAAACAACTAACAGCCCCTACAGCTGTAAACTGACAGCAGCAATCCCCAACCGCCTCAGGCGCTGTGGCAACACCTCTGTGACCATATACTCTAACGGCACAGTCTTGGTCCAAGCCACCAACGACAACCTAGATGCATTTGATGCACTCTTCTCCTCGCTACGCAACGCCCCTTCCCACACACGTTTCCCCAGCATGACCAAGTCCCCACCCCACGACACACAGACCCACTGGATGCTACCACAAACCAACCTCACACCCAATGTCCACAACGCCATCCTTACCCCTTAGAACACATCTTCCCCCGCCCTCCCCACACAGATCACATGCTCTACACATCCCTTTTCCAGCACAAACAGGAGGCACATCACAAGTGAGGCTCTCAAACCTATGGACGACTAACACCTAACCCATCCCGCCCTGCACTGCCTCCCTCAACAAACAACTAGCGCCTCTAACCTGCAATCAACGACTCCTAGCTCCCTCCTGTGACCCACATGCAAGAGGAGGTCGTTTGAAGCAAGGCGTGATTCCTCGCACCCCCTACCAATGGCTACCTATAAGGACAACACGGGTATCACGTCCACCAAAACCCACTATATCAAGGAAAAGCTCTCGCCTTCCCGAGAAGTCTCCTCTCAGAACACCCCCACCGCCCCCACTAGGGAGACAATGCTGTGTCTCGCTCGGCTTGAAAGCCAGCTAAAAATGGAAATACTAGGATTCAAAGAAATCCTAATGAACCTCGCCCCACTACAAGGACCTAACCAACGCCCTCACCCGTCTCCCACTATTTCCAGCACTAATCGTCAAAGGCCCTCCAAGGCCCTATGGCCCTGTTGGAACATAATCCCACTCCGGAACACGTCACAAAGACCCAAAAGAACAAGAGCAGCAATGACCACAAGCGAAGCATGGGATCTCGCCTCCTCGTATGGCACTGCCCAGACTGGCACCTCAAAGTCTCAGATCCAAGTCATCACTGGATTTAGAGGAGATCGATCCCCACCTAGATCTTCGAGACCCCCAGCCTGCCCCGTGAAGATTCCCAGAGACCCCCAAACAAAGAAACCCAAAAAAGGAAAGGCCACCACCTAATGCATGCTCATCAACTGCAGATCGGCCATCAAACGTGCCATAGAGCTGGCAGAAACCATCCTTACACACGACATAGACATCACGTTTGTCACTGAAACATGGCTAAATGAGTTCTCCTCCCGAATCATGGACATGATTGTGCCCCCAGGCTTTGTAATCATCAACAAAGACAGAAAAAGCCAACGTGGAGGAGGCATAGCAATCATACACAAGAACACCATCTCCATGTCGGAAACCAAAGCCCTCAAGTACGACACTTTTGAATGTCTAACCGCCAACTTCAAGCCCAACGACAAAAGCACAATATTCTGCCATGTCCTCTACCACCCACCAGGCAACACCAATGCATTCAGAGAACACCTGATAACTTGCTGCGCACTCCGGGACTCCAGCAATCTAATTCTAAGTGGCCTAAACTGGAATGAGGAAAACAACCTGCTGATGCAAACCCTGAACGAACACCTACACAACAACAACCTTACCCAGCACTGCTCAGAGGAAACTCACAACAAAGTATCAATCCTGGATGCCATTATTGCCCAACCTGACACAGTCACGACAGATGGCACCCTACCCGTCGACTGGTCTGACCACCACAGAGTCCTATTCTACATCAACCAAACAATCACAAGCCAGCCCCCGAAGCAGGACCCCCCTCACTGGGTGAGAAATATAACTCAGATTCCCCTGGGGGAGCTGGAGGAAAGAATACGCTCTCTCCCCCCTATCTCCTCGGATGATCTCTCCACAACAAAACTCACCTCTCACTGCAACAGCACTTTGACCACCATTCTGAGCCAAACAGCCCCCTTAAAACTTAAAAGAGTCAGAAACATCCCCTCCAGGTCCTGGTTTAACACAGACATAAATACCGAAAGAAGACAACTCAGAGCCGTGGAAAGACTCTGGCGTAACAATCCATCCACAATCCTCCTTGACCAACTCAAATCGTTTGCAGGAAGTACAAAAACCACATCAAGTGTGAAAACACGTCCTTCTTTTGCAATGCGCTCAAAACACAGAAAACAGGTCCAAAGAACTCTTCCCCTCATCAGGCAACAAACCTCCAAGCCCCCTGCTTCCTCCATGCAGGCGTATAAAGCCCTATGTGAGAACTTCGCCAATTTCTTCTACAAAAAAATCACCAAGATTGAGATCTCCCTGAACATCAACCACAATCCCCCCGCTCAGGAACTCAGCCCTAGGCTCAGAGGATTCCACACCTAACCACTCATCTAACCATTGGAAATCCTTCAACCACATCTCCGAAGCAGAGACAGTCAAACTGATCTCCACCTCTAAACCCTCATCACACACTTTGCATCCTATTCCTCCCCAACTGGCCAAAAAGCTAAAACTCTCCCTAGCACCACTCTGGACCAAGATCATAAACAGCTCCCTGAAAACCGGAGTCATACCTGATTGCCTCAAAGTCGGCCAAGTCACGCCATTGCTGAAAAAAACGGCATAGATACCAATGATTTGAACAACTACAGACTCCAATCCCCCACTCCTTGTAAAAACCCTGGAAATATATATTCTCCTTCAACTGACCCAACACATGGACAGCATCAACCTTCTGGACCCACACCAATCAGGTTTCAGAAAAGGCTGTAGCACAGAGTCAGCGATCTTGTATGTCATAGATGATATGCACAAGTCTCTTGAGGCAGACCAATGCTGCCTACTCATACTCCTGGACCTATCAGCAGCCTTCGACACGGTGGACCATAAACTGCTTATTAAGGTACTCCAAGAAAGGTTAGGTACAGAAGGGGTGGTCCTACACTGGTTCGCCTCCTTTCTCCAGAACCGCACCCAAAGAATCAAAATCAAAAACTTCTCTTTGGACCTACATCCAGTCAGCAGAGGTGTCCCCCAAGGATCAGATCTCTCCCCACAACTCTTCAACATCTACATGGAACCCCTCACCACCATACTCAAAAAATCCAGCATCCCCTTCCACCTTTATGCAGATGACACCCAGATTAATCTCAAATCCTCCTCCATTGATGACATTCAGGGACTCAATAACACTTTAAGAGAAGTCCAACACTAGCTGTCACTAAACCACCTAAAACTCAATGAAGTCAAAACGGAAATCCTCCTCATTTCCAACAAAAAGGAGAATCCCCAAGTAGCAGAATGGCTAAAAGCAATAGATGCTCTCAAAGGCAACCTCGCCTTGGCAGACTCGGTAAAATCGCTGGGAATCACCCTGGATCCAAAACTAGACATGGACAAACACATCAAGCACACCATAAAGAGCGCCTTCCTTAACCTGAAACTACTCAACAAAATAAAACCCTTCATCCCACCCAAAGAACATTTGCAATGTGCCGGAGCTGGCGACTTCCCGTTCGCAATGGGAAGTCGCCAGCTCAGGCACACCCTCATGTTCGGATTCACTCGTGAACTACAACTCTTCCCCCACCGAGACCGATTCGCGGTCCCCCCTGGATGGACCCATTCATTGCCCGCCCCCGTGACTTGCTGAAATTCCGGCTCTCACTCGGCTTTCCCACACACATCCTTGGCGTGCTCCCACATGTAATCACGGAACCTTCATCCTTCCTTTGTCAGCCTCTCTCAGCTCCCCCTTGACGACCGTGGCCCCACCGCCTTTCAGATTGCTGACTGGCTTTTCTCCCATTGTCTCCAGCCCCCCCGCTCGACACCAACACGCGGTGCCTCAACTACGGATTGATTTCTCGCCCTTCAGATTGCTTAACGCTCCATTTCCAATTGGCACCCACCGCAACACGCGCCCCTGCGCGGTTCTTCAGGACATCACATCTGGAGTCCTTACCTTGCTGAAAAACCTCCCAGCTGATTGCGACACAGGACCGTTTCCAGCACGCTTAAAACCAACGACCCGGTCCTGAAGATGATCCTGAGTTATAGGATCGAAACGTCGTTGACTGCTCAGCGCAAATAATATCATATTATATGCTGTGGTTCCCTCAAACGCTTGCCTTAAATTTCAAATGTATCTAAATACTACCGGAAGCACCACTAGTCACTCTATATATTAAGTCACCAATCTCACTCTGCGCCGTTTTCCGCTGAATACACATTGTCACTTGCGTCGCCACTTGTTGTGTCACCTACACAATTAGCACCAAGTTCAATTTCGGGTTGTTTTTATGCAATTTCTTGCTTAGAGTGCTGCTACAACTGTACTCAATTATACTTTAAATATACGAAGCCAAGTGCACCTTCCAATCAAAAAATGTTTTTCCCAAGAGTCTCTCTTCTTCCTTGCTGCAATGTATTTGACATGCTTGTCTAACTGTCTTACTTGAATTACACCAGTTGAGATATTGTTGTTATTTCCTATTGCATATTCAAGACTCAGTTCCACAAGTGTGACCTACTATACCACTGTGTAGGCCGGAGGCAGCAATCAGCGCGGGCCAACCGCTGTTCAGCAAGCTCCTCCTGGAATTCTGACACACAACGTTGAAATGGCATGTGGGGATGACTTTTGGTTGACGGGGTAGAGGCACCATTGCTGAGCGTGTGTTTAGCCTGTGACAATGCCGTGTCCTGCCTGGTATGGACTGGATTGGATTGGTGTAAGGCCTGCTGGACCGCAGTGTAGGTCAAAGGCGTAGTCATCAAGGGCCCACAAACACGTGTGGTTGGGATGATATGCACAGTCTTGGTGTCACCACATTGAAGGGAGTATAGTGATTTGAACTCTGCATTGATATGTGTACTCGGACATTGTATAATCGAGACTAAATTCTAAATGTGTGACCTACTTGACCGTAGTGTAGGCCAGAGGCAGTGGTAAAGTACGTCAATGAGAAAGAAGTACAGCGGGCCTGTGTCGCAGAGGCCGTGATGGTCTAAGGAGCCTGCCAAGGTCACGGGCCTCAGGAATGGAGCTTGCGTAGGCACGTGGTTGGCCCTCTTTGAAACACACTGGTGTCAGCAGGTGAGCAGTGAGGCCTGGGTGGGCAGGGGCGGGTAAGACGGGCTCGGGGACCAGCAGCCCGGGGTGCAGCATGTGCAGAGGATTGCAGGCAACACTGCTCACGGCGTTGGCCTCGTGGCGGGGTGGGAGGCGCCGCCCTGGCAGACATGTTGGGCATTCCGGAAGAGAACCATGCCCAGAGCTACGTGCTTTTTATTCACACCCCTACGCTGGCCTGGAATATGCCGGGACAGCCCAATCCACACATGCTTATGGGGGGACATCACAATCTACATTTTCGTGATCTTCCCCACTGGTTGGGGTGACATGGTTGCGCCCACTGTCCACTACACTCCAAACACCAACAGTGCATGTAGCCATGGATATGTCTGGGGTCTGCATACTGCAGTCTGTCTAGCACATCCAGGCCACACTTGGCATTGTGTAAATTCTCATTCATGGGTTACTTGCCGCCTTCGCACATGCCTGGTTCCCAACTCTCCACACATTCTGCTATTGTGTGGCTGAGGTGCCATGCCGATGATGGCTCATCTACATGGCTAGCCCAGGTTGCCACATTAAGTTGTGCTGTCGTGTCTGGTGGGTGGGCAAGTTGTTTGGCATGTTGTATTTGAGTTTGTGAGGTGTGCATTGCCAGAGTTGTGAGTTGCATGATTGTGGTGTTGGGGGCTGTGGTGTGTTCAGTTGGTACTCACCAACAAGCAGAGCTTTTCCGTAGGTGCCATCCTGGAAGCGCAGGTTGATGATGGACTGTCGGAAGATGAAGGAATCAGGCGCACTGACTGGGTTGTTGGCGACGACATTGGTGAAGAGTCCCTAGCGGCCCACTATTTCCTGCACATTGATGGAATGTATGTGCTTTCTGTTGCGGTAATTGTGTGCAGTGTCGGCAGGGGGCACAAGTAGGACATGTGTGCAGTCGATTGCCCCCTACACGTGCATGAATCCAGCTATGGTGTGTAGGCCTTGCTTTGTCTCCAACTGTTCCTGAACATTGTGTGGGGCGTCTAGGTACTGGGGAACCACACTGTTGAAGGCATCCAGGACAGGTGTGAGGAACTTGGATAGGGCTGGCTGTGGGACTCCTCCGACTCTGGCTGTTGTTGGTTGGGACGTACCAGAGGCCAAGAGGTGCAGCACAGCCAGCAGCTTTGTCTGAGGTGAGCTGTTGGTTGTCCACTTTGTTGATACCCTCAGCCTGTGGGAAATGATGGTCAGGTTGCATAGGATGGTTGTCCTTTTGAGCATGTAGTGGGCAATGACATTTACTGGTGTTGGGTCTGTGAGACTGGTGCGTTTCCTGAAGGTCCGCTATCTTGTTCTGCGCTGCCTCTGTGGTGGTCCGGGGGGGATGTGGGGAGGTTTTTCAAAATCTCCCTCTTACCAAGTTCAAAATGTTCGCAAGTATGGTACATTAGTGATGTCATCAGTGATGTCACTGACCATGTTATGAGTGATGGAATATGTGACGCCATCAGCAGTGCATTGCGGGGGCGCGAGTTATAGTAAGCTGAACTAACTATAACGCGGACTATCTAGGGTTTTGTATGAGGGAAATGTCCAGCTAACTATAACGCCCCTGAAACCTATGGTTTTTTCAGTGACTTTCTAAGGTTTTTTAAATGCCAATTCCTAACTATAATGCCCCTGAAACCTATGGTTTTTTCAGTGAATTTCAAAGGTTTTTTAAATGCAAATTCCTAACTATATCAGGCCTGAAACCTATGGTTTTTTCAGTGAATTTCAAAGGTTTTGTAAATGACAATTTTTAATGTATTAATTGTTATACTGATTTTTTGATACTGATTTACTACATTTTTAAAACTATTTAATTTTAGATATATTTTTTTTAATTACATTATAATTACATTATACATTACAATACAAAATATACTTTCTCAGAATGAATTACTTTAGTTTACATACTTGGCAAATAGGCAACAGACTTTTAAGTACAGTAGTTACAGTTGTTGCAATGGGCAACACAATTTCAAACCCAAAGCAACATTGAGCTCAATGTGAATTTCTAATTAAATGCAATTAGTTCAGGGTTACTCATAGTATGGCCCATGGGCCGCTGGCGGCCCGCCCGGCCTTCATTGGCGGCCCGCGGACCTTGGTCGATTACAATACACTTCCTTGGAGTAAGCAGGGAAGATCGCCGCAGGAGCAAACATTGTGAATACGCTTTAATACGTATTCACACCGTTTCCTCCTGCGGCCATCGTCTCTGCTTACTGCTTGCCTCCGATTGGTCTGCCTGCCTCTGATGTCACACGAAGCTCTCGCCCTTTAAAAGTCAGCTGTAACTAGCGCTAGTTACAGCTGACTTTTAAAGGACCTTTTGGTGAGCTTCCTGTGTTGACAATGTCCTTCCAGCCCGCAGCCCCAGAGAACCTTCACAGCAGCGCCTGCACAGGTATGTTTTCTTTATTCTTTTGTGAAACGTTCACACTAAGTTTAGTTTCCCATCGCGCGAGACCTGGGATACGAACTTTAAATGAACTTGCTTTTTAATATAGCAAAGCATGGCTCGTAAGCACAGCTATGTACATTTAGTCCATATGGCTCCTGCGCGCAGCCTCCCCAAGTCCCTATAAATTAAACTGTAAGCGCATGCCCCGGTGACGGTCTCTAAGCCTCCGATTCTTCCCTCTCTCCTCAGTTAGTGAAAACCGAGACTTCAAGAAACGGGTATTACCCACTCTTTCCTCCTTTCCTTTATTTGCTCCCCTGTGAAATGGATCCAAAAAGATTTTAGCTGGAAACGTCTTTTTCTGACACCAGTGCAGCCTCGGGGTGGAGAGGAATAAAACATTCCAAATGTAAAAAATAAATAATCTTAAAGCAAGACAGAGTGGTTGCAAGGTGCCCAGATTGATTTATTTACACCTAAACACATTAGCGCCACTTTACAGTGTTTGCCAGTGAAGCGCTACTTTTGTTTTCTTGTCTCTCTTTCAACAACATTGTTTTCCCTTTGTGGGAAAGTGCACCCTGCCTGGAGGTACTGAAATAACTGCTTGATGGGTGAATTGGAAAACAAGATGTGAACAGCGGCTGTGTGTACACGAATATGGTCTTTTAAAACCAGACTGCCTGTATTTTGAAAGAATATAAGCAATGGGCACCGAAACGGGTCCCTTCCGGGCCCTGTAGTCATGGCCTTACCTTTTCATGCGAAAGCACTCACTGCTTACATTTCACATGCTTTACTTAATCTTGCATTCCCTATGAGTGTTTGCTTTTTCTAGGATGTTAATTTTTTTTACGCAGCATATTGCTCTTGTCTAGGGCGTAATTAGAATTGAGTCACATCCAGGTGTTTATAGCGGGTCAGTCCAGTGCAAGTTTCTCTCAATGGGGCAGTATGGTGTTCAGTGAGGGAGAGGATGTGGCGCTATGGTCAGAGCTGCTGAAGTGGAACTGGTGAACCAGGTTCAGCCTTCCTGACCAGGTTTCCAGACCACTCTCCTGAGGGAGCACATTGCCGTGCTAGACCTAAGAAGGCGCCGCAAAATCTTAAAAGCCCTGGTGTCTTAGCACCAGCAGGTGGACCCTAGCGGTGGCAAGTGTGGATTAACCTTGAAGGCCTGGCCACCACTATCCATGAAGTTCACCTCCAGTCTTGGGGACAGACCTATGAAGCAGCACGCCATAGAGTGGCAGTGACTCTGTCACTGAGGTCACAGGACCCTTGAGCAGGGTGGCTCCAGGGCAGTGCGACCGCACCAGGCGCTAACTTCAGGTGGGGGTGTCATGTTTGTAAGTATAATATGGTTTTAAAAGCACTTGCTGCCTCCTTCCTGGCCTCCAAAATTTTTGGGCAACAATAAAAATGTCTTGCTTATTCCAGTGATTAATGTTCTTAGTAGAGAGAGATGGTGTTTTGTCTAGTGCAGGGTTACTCATAGTACTTGCAAACTAGGATATTATCAAAATGTGCTCTTTGTAGTTGCATCTGATTGTGAAATACAGCATTGTCTAATGTTTTGAAAGTTTTTTTTTTTTACTCTAGCTCAGCCCCCCACTGATTCCGCCCCCACTGACTCCACCACTACCAGTGCGGCCCTCGGCCCCTAACCACACTGTAATTTTGGCCCCTGACAGAAAGTTTGTGAGTACCCCTGAATTAGTTACTTTATGGATTACTTTTCTAACCACAGGACTGGATCCTAGATTCAGTCATTGGACATCTCCTGTAAACAGTTGAGGAAAAGCGCTTTGGTTACAGTAGTAATTTTTAAGGAATATTATTGTATTTTAAAAGTTGACAGATACTTTTTCCCATAGAATCACCAATGTTATCCTATGGCAGAAAATTCACTTCACAGGTAAGTAGTGTTATCGTTACTTTTTCTTCCTCAGTGGTGGATCCTGGATCCAGCACTGGCCAACCTCCTGTAAACAGTTGAAAGAATGTCTTTAAGTCATACAGACGATTTTTTAGGAATATTTTTAGTTTGTGAAAATAGACAGAAACTTTTCTGGTGAAAACCACACAATGGATTCCTAAGGAAGGAAATACAAGTTAATGGTAAGTACACTTAGAATTACTTTTCAGGGTCAGTGCTGAGCTAAAAGATGCAGCCCTGGGTTCTCTCCTGATAACAGGTGAGTAAATCGGAATTCGTAGTTCAGCTGATTTTAGAGGAATATTTGTACGTTTCAAAAATGGACACAGAAAATTTTCTGGTGAAAACCACACAATGGATTCCCATGGAAGGAAATACAAGTTACTGGTAAGTACGCTTAGAATTACTTTTCAGAGTCAGTGCTGAGCTAAAAGATGCAGCCCAGGGTTGTCTCCTGATTACAGGTGAGTAAATCGGAATTCGTAGTTCGGCTGATTTTAGAGGAATATTTGTACGTTTCAAAAATGGACACTTTGAACATTTTCTTGTGAAAGCCACACAATTGATTCCTATGGAAGGAAATACAAGTTACTGGTAAGTACGCTTAGAATTACTTTTCAGGGTCAGTGCTGGGCTAAAAGATGCAGGCCAGGGTTCTCTCCTGATTACAGGTGAGTAAATCGGAATTCGTAGTTCGGCTGATTTTAGAGGAATATTTGTACAATGGTGAAGTAAGGGGGTGGGGCCTGAGGTGACGTGTGCAAACATGCCCTGTGGAGCGTTTTAAGTTGGGGAATTAATTCCTCTTCAATCCTGAGGTCCCCTGGGGGCCAACTAGCCCACCAGGTACCTCCAGTATGCAGGAGGGGGGCCGCAGCATTGCAGAGAGGTGTTCAGAGGCCTCGCCCCTTTTTACAACACTGCAACGCAGCTCCGTGGCGCTTACTGAAAGTATCTGGTGGGTTAGTTGGTCCCTAGGGACCCTCAGGATTGAAGAGAAATTAATTTGCCACAGGGCGTGTTTGAACAGTATCATCTCAGGCCCCGCCCCCCTACCTTCACCACTGTGCAAACGCACCCGTGGCGTGTTTTAGGTTGGGAGATTAAGTCCCCTTGAATCCTGAGGTCCCCTGGCAGCCAACTAGCCCACCAGGTACCTCCAGTAAGTGCCACGGAGCTGCGTAGCAGAGAGGTGTAAAAAGGGGCGTGGCCTCATTACACCTCTCTGCAACGCAGCCCCCTGGCGCATACTGGAGATTCCTGGTGGGCTAGTTGGCCCCCAGGGACCCCAGTATTGAAGGGGAATTTGTTCCCCCTCTGCAAACATGCCAGGGGGCACGTTTGCAGAGTGATGAAAGGAGGGGGCGTGGCATCCTCCCGATCCAATTTTTTCTTTTTTTTTTCTTTTTAAGCAGGGGGGCTGTGTAGCTCCCCTTCTTTTTCTTATTTTTTGGCCCTTGGGACCCCATCCCCCAGGGCCTGCACCCTATTGTCTTTTTGTTTTTTTAAACTGTGGAGGGGGGCCGCGTGGCCCCCCTCCGGTGGCATTAATTTGCCCCGGGGACGCCATCCCCCGGGGCATGGCCCTTTTTTGTTTTCTTTTGATTTTTTTGGAGGGGGGCTGCCCTGCCCCCCTCCTGTGGCCTCTTTTGGCCCCGGGGACCCCATCCCTCAGGCCGTTTTTTTAGTTTTATTTTTTTATTTTGGGGAGGGGGGCTGCGTGGCCCCCCTCCCTGGCCACTACTGGCCCCGGGGACACCATCCCCCGGGACCTGGCCTCTGTTGGGGACCGTGGGGTGGGTCCCCAACCCCCACGGCCCTGCTGGCTCACCGCCTCCTGTTGGAGCCGGCATTGCGTTTCCACATGGGGAGCAGCTAACATGCTGCTCCCCATGTGGAAAAGCAATCTGCTTTGCTATTTGGAAGAGAGAGCAGGTTTCCCTGCTCTCTCTTCCAAATAGCAAAGCAGTTTGCAATGGCAGGGTGGGAGCCGCAAGACTCCCGCCCTGACATTGCAAACAGCAGTGTCCCGGGGGTGGGCACCCCGGGACACTGCAGGAGCCAGCCCTGGGGGGTGGCGGTCCCCAGGGCCACAACAAGGCTCCAGGAGGGGGGCCGTGTGGCCCCCCTCCCACTTAAGTTAAAGCCCGAAGGTCCCCTGGGCTTGGGGGTCCATAACGGACCTCCTACTTTAAATATGTAGTGCCTCGGGGGGTGGCGGTCCCCGGGACTGCAGGGGGGCCATGAGCCCCCCCGCATACATTAACTTTAAGCCCCGGGTGTGGCGGGCCCCGGGGCTGGGGGGCGACTATGAAAAATTGCCCCTGGGACTTGGCCCCCCGGGGGTTTATTGTAAACGAAGCGCGGGAGCCCGCGCTTCATTTTTTTTTTGTCAGCGGGATGCGCGGACCCTACGCGCATCCTGCGATTTTAAAAAAACCAAACATTCTTTTTTTGGTCTTGGGAGTCCTTGTGGGACCCCCTGAGCAGGCCTAGGGGGTCAGGGTGTTTCTACCCTGCCCCCTTTTTGCGTTTTGCGATGTTTTTTTTGGGGCTTCTTGTGCCTCGGTTCTACCGAGGCACAAGATGGCTGCCAACACTTCCTGATCTGGAGTGTTGACAGCCAATTAGCATTCAGCTTGTGCACGGCAGGGTGCGCGCTGGGTGCGGGGAGGGTGCGCAGATCCTCCTCGGCCATAGATATCACTAACTTTTTTACCCTAATTTTCTCAGGAACTACTGAATGGATTTACACCATTTAAGCAAAAGGAATGAGTCTGAACTGAGGACTACCTCTTTGCCAAATATGGTGTAATTCCGTTTAGCAGTTCGGGCTGTAGCTGCGACAACAGGTCCTATGGGAAATTGCAAGGGGAAAACGCGTTTTGGGACCCCCTTTTTTTCTCGGCCCCCGCTTGACGAATCACCGTGAAACTTTCAGGGTAGGAGCGGAGCGGAGCTGGCCAAAGGTTTCGAAAATTACGCTAAGATTTGTCAATTGGCGCCAGACTTACTGGGAATAGAATGTTGCGGATTTCCTATGGAAAATAGGTCCTAACTATAACTATCTACTGGCGACTGCCAGTAGATTATATATATATATATAATATATATATGTATTAATTCAAAAACCACCTTGTTTGTCTCCTTCTTGCTTATTCATTTGTATTTATTTATATATTTATATATTTATATACTCTTGTAAATATCTGTCTGATTTTACTATTTAGGTGAGCCCTGCTGCTATTATTTGCGTATTTTGCACATGATATTTATATCATTTATTATTACCATTTGGACTTAAATGCATTGAATGATTTCAATTAGGCAGTCTGTCTTCCATTTCTTTTACTCAGTTGGTGCCCAGTGTCTCCCTATATATTACATCATCACACGGAGACGCATCATGTGATCAAGCTCCCTGCGTGGAGCAAAACGCGTCATGGAGGACACTGGTCCTGTTATTTTCCTGTTTTTACTTGGGTAATAAATCTTTTGCTTCACCCACTTTTGCGTTGTGGGATTGTTGACTTTGAGTTTGGAGGCGAGAGGTCCGTGCCTGCACTCCGCTGAGAAGAGAGCGGAAAGGACTGTTTCTATTTCTACACTTTACCGGAGCAGGTTGTTTCCGGCTTCTCGGACCCTTCTGTTGTTTGAGGCACAGCGTCTATACAGCCATCTGCGTTTCGGCACACTCCTATTTCCTGCTCGGAAGAGACTTGCTTTTTGCTGTGCCCCCCGGATTAACCCATACAGTTATTGCCACGGAACACGGTGTTTCTCCTGACGGCTTGAGTCTGCAGAGTCTGTTCGGTCAGAGGACCGGTAGAGCTGCATTTTTCATTTCCGGTAAGGAGTTCCTCGGTTCTGGTGTGGTTTTCTCAGTTGGGATCCAACGGGTTACAGAATTACCACCAGTAATCCTTTTGTGATACATTTGAAGCAGTACCCACGAAGTTTAACATAAATATGTTTTCCAGTGATGCCATCCGTGATAGGGAATCAGCGGCGGATGCCCTATTCCAGAATGTACCTACAGCAATAGAGGAACATAGAAGTTCCAAGACACTACTAAAGACTTTAGAAAAATTATTGAAAAACTAACTATCTAAATGGTGGGAGAAAAAGTCACTGGAGAAATACAGAGATGCAAATTGTGTACCCAGGGGGCTTCGTGTTCTCATTGCCCCTACCTTTGAAAATCCAAACCCACACATGTTACAAGAATGGGCAGAAAATAACCTACAGTCATCGATGAATATGATCAATATTCTAATTAAATATACAGAAATCGACCGTAATGCTCTCCTGGTTGAAATTGAGCGCATCAATGGGCTACTCGATGCTGCCGGGCAAAGTGATGTGATCAGCAAGGGGAAACATGACATCGATGTAGGTATGAAAAAACATGAGGATGTCATCAAAGAAAGAAAGATTTTCAAATTTGCATGTGACCAGAACGATTATGCCACTGGTAGAATCTTCACGTTTGCTCGCAAATACGACAACTATAAAAGACAAGCACTATCTGGTGGCGCTACACGAGGCAAACAAGTCATTGTGAATAATCAGGCACAGGTCAGCGAAGGTGACTCGGATATAGTATTTCTCAGCTCCGACAGTGGTTCTGAGGATGGTCAACTGGGCACATCTTTACCTTCATCATCTGCTGCTCTGAGTTTTTCTCTAGTGGAGGAACTAAATTTTGTGAGCTAGGACCCGAGGTTTGCCTTGCGCTCCCGCAAACCTCAATATGTGCAAGGAGACCAGCAAATAAACGCAGGAGGGAGAGGAGGCTCAGGCACCGCCAAAACTACATCAAGAGGGAATGTGAGAAGGGCTTGGAAAAAGCAATAAGTGGGACACAAAATTCGGTCATTAATTTAACTGATACTATATTATCATTGCTGTGACTCTAAAAGGTGCATCACGTGTGAATATCTTTTACAAACATCATCTGTAACTAGTTC
This sequence comes from Triturus cristatus, assembly GCF_964204655.1. Classification (NCBI taxonomy): domain Eukaryota; kingdom Metazoa; phylum Chordata; class Amphibia; order Caudata; family Salamandridae; genus Triturus; species Triturus cristatus. The sequence goes on along the minus strand of NC_140588.1, from coordinate 848,643,217 downwards.
TGTTACGAGAAGGACCTATGCAATAAGGCAGCATCTTACATGTCGCTCAACATGCATTATTTATGTGATTCAGTGCCAACGGCAAAGCTGTAAAAAGCAATATGTAGGCCAAACAGTGAATGACCTCCGTACACGATTCAGGAACCACAAATCTGCAATAATTAATAAGAAAATTGACCAGCCTGTAACCAATCATTTTAACCTTGTGGATCATTCACTATCAGATGTGAAGATTTTCCCTGTGGAACATGTTTCAAAGGAAGAACTACTGGACTCCAGGGAAAACTTCTGGATGTACCGTTTAAAATCACTGCATCCAGATGGACTGAACATTATTGACAACACAACCTGATTACTGCATATCTCAAGAGCTCTCTGGACTGCATTGAGTCCACATTCCAAATGGAATCTTCACTCATGATGCTTTTTGAAAATTCAGCTGTCATCTGTGCAGCCACAGAGCAAACCATCTTGTACTACCTGAGGAAGGCGGAAGCTGAAACGTTGTAGTGGAAATATATTTTTGTTCTTTGGTGAATCTATCTGTTTGAGTCACTTCTTTCTTGGAGATATATGTATATATATCTATATATATACATATATATATATATATATATATATATATATAAATATATATATATATATATAAATATATATATATATAAATTCAATGAAAAAACCAAAGGTTTCACACATGTTGTAGTTAGCTGGACATTTCACTCGTAAAAAACCAATGAAATTCCCCCGTTATAGTTAGTTCAGCTAACTATAACTCGCGCGCCCGCAATGCACTGCTGATGACGTCACATATTACATCACTCATGACATGGTCAGTGACATCACTCATGACATCACTGATGACATCTCAAATGACATCACTGATGACATCACTGATGACATCATCCAGTGAATGTGTGTTTTTCTGAAATTACATATGTTTTATATATGTATATCTCAAGGTCGATGGAAGAATAAATGGGTATATAAGTGTCTAAATGGATGATTTGTTTTTGAAAAATTGATTGTATAACTGACTGATTAAGTGTATCTTAGTGAATACATGGCTTAGTGAGTAATGTTTAAATATGTAAATATCTGTATCAGTCTCTCACTTTGTGTATAAGTGGCTGCATGGGTTGGTGAGTAGCTACATGAATGTCTATATAGGTTATTAGTTGGTTTTTTGAGTATCAGTGTCTGATGTCTGTATGGTTCGGTGGGGGGTATTACGTAGTGCATAGGTGCATGAATGAATGACTCACTCTTTGTATGTGTTGAAGACAGCATGTGTGCAGGTCTCTATGGGTGGATGAGTGTGTGCATGGGTGTGTTAGTGAGTGAATGACTGTCTCAATAGCGTCTCTATGAGTAACTACATATGTTTTAAACTAGTATATGTCACTATTGGTGTATATAAGCGAGTATATGTGAGAGTGAGAGATTGGAAGAGTTCCTGTATGAATAAGTATGTGTTTCTATAAGTGATTGTTTAAAAGACTAAGTATGTGTAAGTTTCTGTAGAAGTAAGTGTGGCGGTGTGTGTATAACTGTATATGCAAGTAAATGTATGTTTGATTCTTTATTAGCATGAGTGACTATGTGTGTGAGTACCTCTATGGATGAGTGGCATTGTGTAACAGGGTGTATACGTGTATGAGTACATATGATGAGTGAGTACATGTATGAGTGACTGTATAGGACTGTTGGTGAATGAGTGGATGTGTATTTGGATCTTAGAATTACTGTATAGGTTGTTGTAACTGGTATTGGTATGTCCATTGTTTTTAAAATTTTAATTTCTATTTTTGAATGTGTGTATCAAATGTTATATTAGGGGAAGAGGAGGTCTGCCACTCTATTACAAGGATGATGTCATAAGTGATGTCATCAGTGATGTCATTTGAGATGTCATCAGTGATGTCATGAGTGATGTCACTGACCATGTCATGAGTGATGTAATATGTGACGTCATCAGCAGTGCATTGCGGGCGCGCGAGTTATAGTTGGCTGAACTAACTATAACGGGGGAATTTCATTGGTTTTTTACGAGTGAAATGTCCAGCTAACTATAACATGTGTGAAACCTTTGGTTTTTTCATTGAATTTCTAAGGTTTTTTAAATGCTAATTCCTAACTATAACGTGTGTGAAACCCATGGTTTTTTCAGTGAATTTGCAAGGTTTTTTAAATGCTAATTCCTAACTATAACGTGTGTGAAACCCATGGTTTTTTCAGTGAATTTGCAAGGTTTTTTAAATGCTAATTTTTTTTTTTTCTTCTATTTTTTTAAACATATTTTTATTTTAATTTTCTATCCTTTTATAAAGACTATGGTTACATTTTTAAAATTCTTTAATATGTTTTTTTTAATATATTTTATAAAATAAACATGTACAATTTATTTGCAGTACATTTTTTCCTTTTTTTTATTTTTTTTTTTAGTACGCGTACCGTAAGCTTACGGTAAGCGTACGGTTTACGCAATGTCCGTAATTTATCTACGCTGTTTGCGTATATTTACGCAATTTGCGTAGCCGCGCGTACTCTGCGTGGGACGTGTACGCGTGTACGCTACACGCGCACGTTACGCGGAAGTGTCGGGGAGTGACTGTTAAGCGCATGCGCGCAAGCGCGTGTCTTTTTTACGCGCATGCGTACTTTTGCCGTAAGCGCACCGTAAGCGTACCGTAAGCGTACGGCAGGTCATGTGATCATGAAACACAACTTTTGATTGGTTGAAACTACTTTCAGTTCTAGAACTCTCCTACACCACACCCATTCCCCTCATTTCTGCTTGTGATCCCTTAGGAGAAGGAGCTGGGTTGTCTTTGTGATATGATGGCAGAACAGCAGAGCTCTTCTGAGAGTGAGGCTAGCACTAGTAGCACTACCTTGAGGCAGAGAGCGAGGAAACAAAAGACCTCTTATGTATGGGATTATTTTACTTTTCCTGAAGGCCAGCAAAAGGTAAATGCACCCTTAGTAACTTGTAAGCTGTGTAAGCGTGTACTTTCAAGAGGTAATCCTGACAGGAAGTATTCCTTTGGGAATCATACCATGATGAGACACCTCAAGGATGTACACAGAAGGACACATGCTCGACTTACTGGAGGTAACCCTTCAGTAAGTCAACCAAGCACATCCACAGCAGCTCAGCCTGGACCATCATCTGCAGAGCCGAGTCCTTCTTCTGCAGGTCAGGTGAGCCCTTCATCTGTGGGGGGAGCATCTCCTTTTTCTGGCCCTCTGGAAATTAACCCTCGGTTTGCGAGGGTTGAAGTACGGTGCGCCCATTGTCACGATCTAATTACTTATAGGGAGACCAGTGTTTCCCTGGTGAACAGTAAAATAGATCAGCACACTTGTCGTACCGTCTAATATTCCCAATCTTTCTTTCCTCTGTCCCTGCATGAACACAACGGCTCTTTTAAGAGCCAACCTTATCTTTCATCTTTTTTTTATATATGTTTTTAAAAACTTTTTTTTTTTTTTTTTACCGTACGCGTACGGTGCGCGTAATTTTTTTTTTTTTTTTAAAAAACACTAAAAATCAATTATCACATTACAAGGTCCTTGAGAGACTACAATTATTATTATTGACTTACCATACCCACTCAAAAAAATATTTATTCATTTGTTTTTAAAAAAAATTGCTTTAAAAATGGTTCTAGTTTTCGAAAATTTTCTATATCAATCTGAAAAAAAAGAAAAAAGTATTAATATTTTTGAAACATTTTATAATACAGTACACATATTTACATATTTATCAAAAAATATTTTTGCCTTATTTTTGCTGTTTTCAGAATATATTGCATTTCACTATAAATTGTGAAAGCAATTGCATTCATCATTTAACAGCGGGCAAAAAAAAATAACAATCTCAAAGATTGTATTAAAAAAGCCCAGAATCTCTTTTTACTTAAACTTAACATTATAGAAATGCATAATATTCTAAAAAAATATCATCTAATATCAATACTTATTTCTTTAAAATACCGTCTGATATTTTTGTTTCAGAAGTATAATCACAATATTATATCTCAAATAACTCCACAATACATCTGGTTCCATTTTCTTTAGGCCAAATAGTAATTTTCAAATTATTTTTTGATTACATTTCCAATGGTAATCCAATAAAATTTTAAAGTTTTATTTGTACAGATCTCACCGATTCTCTGTAACATATTGGTTCCCGAAAGATTTATTAATAATTTATTAAGTCCACAATAGAATTGGTTACCTTTCCACATGGCCAAATAGTAATTTAAAAAATCTTTTTTGAAAAAATTTCCAATGGCACTCCAATAACATTCCAAAATTTAAATTGTGCAGATGTTACCGATTTTCTCTAAATTTTTGGTTTTCAAAAGTTTCATTAAAAATTAAAAAAGTCCACATTACAATTGGTTATCTTTCCATTAGGCCAAATGATAATTTAAAAAATCTTTATTTTTGAAAATTCCAATGGTAATCCAATAAAATGGTAAAATTGTTTTGTCCAGATCTTGCCAAGTCTCTCTAAAATTTAGGTTTCAGGAAGATTAGATAGGAATTTGCTAAATCAAAAGGCAAACGTTGCTTAAAAACCAATTGGGAATCATTACACAGTGTCCAGCCTTTTTCACATTTAAGATAAACTGTGTAATGTCCAGAAGTAACAGTAGGTCCTTCATGGAAAATTATTACAGTTACAAAAGTTTTTCCTGAAATTGATAATTGCTGTCCTGTAAACTTCTTTATTAAAGTATCCAATTTTGAACATCAGCTCTACATCGTTGCATCATTAAAATTACATACTGTCCGTATTCCTTTAAAATTAATGTTGAAAACATGTCAGATTGACACTCACCGCATTGCATACTATGATTAGCATCTTTAACTAATTTAGCAAAAGTGACTGTTTTACTCTCTGGCAATGTCAAAAAAATAAACCTTTCATTATCAACATTAGAGCCACATACATTATAACAGTTTTCACAACTATGTTCCCATTTATAAGAGAGACCGAATAAATTATTAATTGCAACTTCTTCTTCTTCCAGTACCTGAAGAAAAAACATCAAAAATTCGTGTGCATCTTGCTGTTCATTTTGAGAAAACTGTGTTCGTCCTGAACATACATCTAAAAGTTTTCTAATTTCAGTAGCACTTTCTATTTGAGTTTTATCATTACTCAGCTTTTGAAAAAGGAGACTCAGCTCAGAACAGAATATTTTTCCCTGATTTACTATTATCTGCTCTTGCAAACTTTCCAGATAAAATGCAACATTCAGCACTACATTAGCGTAGCAGTTGACACCAGAGCTATTTTCAAAATGACATCCTACAACCTGTTCTTCTTTTTCCTTACTCTTTTTGCTTGCAATTACATCACTCCTCTTTTTTTTCCTCCTCTCTACATCTTCATTACAGATATTCTCATTTCTCCTTTTACTAGAAACTACACGTTTCTCCAACACAGGATACTGACCTAAATGAGGAGCATAGCTTCTTCTTAATCTATTATACTCCTTTACACAATTTGTATCAGCACTAACTTTTTAGTCATCAAAGTCTATCATGAATAAACCTGATAATGTTTTCACTCGTGACAAAGCAACATATGCCATACCTTCTTTGAACACAGTTGAACCAATGTTCACAAATGCACAATCTACAGTCAATCCTTGAGACTTGTGAATAGTTACAGCATATGCTAGCGAAAACGGAAACTGCTTCCTACGTACATATAAGTCTTTCACAAGCATGAAACGAACTGTACAACGACAAATGTCTTTAACTTCTTCTATCTGATCAAATTTTATTTTTAAACATTCAATTCCATCTTTTTTCTGATAATTAATAAAACCCACAACTCTTCCCATAGCTCCATTAACTAAACCTTTTTCAACATCCAAATTTCTCCTTAAAAATACTCTACAGTTCATGCAAACATATAGATTTTTTTCTAATCCAGCTGTTTTGGAAATGTTCTTCTCTAGTGAATCCAATTTATTTTTTAGTGTGCCTGTTACTGTGACAGTAATTCTTCCATCCTCAATTTTGTCCACTGCTTCCAATTTCCTGATCTCTTCCTTTTCCAATTTCAAAAGCTCCTCATTGAATATTGAGCATTCACGTAGAGTTGGCATTAAGCAGATGACACTTTTGTTTTCTGCAATGTTCTTGTATATCTTCTCTGCAACTATTTCTTCCTTTGGAAATAAATTATGTAGCAGCCGACTCTGTAATGCTTTTTTGCCAACTTCTGTGAGTAGTCCAATTCTGATATCTTTCAGAATACTTCCATATTCTTCATCGCTTGCTTGCCTCATATTAGTAGTAAGTTCCTTGTACTCAAAGAAGGACCAAATATTTGTTTTTCCGATGCTTCCCAATGACTTCTTCGTGTCTTCATGTGTGACAGTATTAAACACTGGTTGTCCTTTAACTGGAGTAAGTTGCAAAAGATCTCCAAAAACTATGACGTGTTTTCCACCAAATAACATGTCATAGTCTGTCTTCAAAATTTGCTGCATTCTTAAATGCACAAAGGCAAGCATTAAGTTTGAAACCATGCTCACCTCATCAATAATGAGAACTTGCATCTTCTTCAATACTCTTGAAACTTCCAAGGATGCTTCTCCAGTTAACTTGTTGTATTGTATTTTGTTCTCATGCTCCACTGGTAACATTAGCAAACGATGTAAAGTGATTCCTTTTATGTTATATGCTGCTAACCCAGTTGGAGCAGTAACCACACAAGACAAAGTAGAATCCGTTTTTTGCTGTAGGTAGCTTCTGATGACTTTAATTAGGAAACTTTTTCCAGTTCCAGCTTGTCCGCTTACATACATCCTGATTGGATAAAATGATGTGCATGAGCACTCTTTTTTTTCATGTAGAAATCCGTGATCAATTTTTTTTCTGATCTCTTCATAAATTTGTTGCTGCTCTTCATTCAGTTGTCTTTCCAAATTTTGTAAGTCTATAAATTCTTCTTGAGCTTGATTCATAGCCGTTTCCACTTCATTCATGGCTATTGATGCTTCATTTTCAACGATTGGTTGTCCTAGGGGATCTTGACTGAGTGTTTCTGAACTGTGGCTGTCCTGAGAACTGTCTCTAGCTATTTCTGCTGCAATTGTAGTTTCCTGTTCAATTTCTTCATTTAACATTTGCAGATAACTTGACAATGTACTGCATTGTATGCTGTCTTTGCAAGCATTAAAAGAATCTTCATAGCTTTGAAATTCTCCCAGTAGTTCATCCTCTGTACGCCATGGTTTAAACAACTGTAAAAGAGCCAAGTAGTAAAATTCCTTCTTGTCAGTAGTGTCGCAACTCAGCTTCCTGTGATTTATCAAACTTCCTTTTGTTTGCTTTACCAAACATCCTTCCTCACCAATGACTTTATATTTTCCATTGTTGATGTCTTCTGCGGCTTTCCGTGAATAAATGTAGTTCTGCAGCACTTCATAGAGACACATGTTCTCCAGATGTTGACTTCTCTTGGGATAATATGTGTCCAACATGTTTGATTTCAAAATATCTGTACTTTCTGGGTCATTCTCGGCCAAATATTCAATTTCTCCAACAGATTTTAGTACCCGATTTCTCATTGCTGCATGGCCTAAACTTGCCCAAATTATTCTTCTTGATTTCGAGTAGAGACTTGCAGAAGATAACCTATCTGAACATTCGTAGGATCCAATTTCTCGATGCGATAACATCTTCAAACTGAAACTGTACAGCTTCTTACTGACAGTCTTCTCGTGAGAAATCTCTTCCCACATTTCCTTCAATTCTGTTTTTTCTGATTTCGTAATGTAAGACGTTACATATCGAGCAACAGCAATGGAATTGTCAGCTACATACTGTATATCCATGTTAGCGTTCCACATGGATAAAATGACTGGGTTGTAGTCATTTATATTTTTTGATTCTTCTTTTCTTTTTAGGTTGTAGGTATTCTTAGGTGATTTTCTTGTGATAGTATGTCTCACAGCTGACATAAAACTGTTTACTCTTCCACTTGAAAGAACAGGTCTAGGAAATCCAAATCGACATTTAGTGTAGTATTTATCTTTGCTCTTGTATTTCCGTCGACAGTATTTTCCACACCGATGACTTTGGAAACGTAAAACTTGCTCCTTTAACTTTTTCTCTTCTGTGCTTTTTGGTATAGCACATGTTGCATATTCTTCAATGTAAGATAACACTGCTTCATCAGTATCTGTTCCAAACTTTGGGGCATCCTTGATCCACAACAGCATATGAATATGAGGAGCACCTCTTGCCTGGTACTCTTTTCTCCAAAAGAAATCTACTACTTCTCCAAGAGGTGGATTTTTTTTATTGCAGATGAAGGACATCATAGCCTCAAATCTATGATTGAAATATCTGCAAACATTAACCGGATCCAATGAGCACAGTTCTCCTGCTGTCTTGTATTCGATGTTTTTAATGTTTGAATTTGCCTCTCGTAGAAAATCCAGTAAATCATCCCAAGCGTACTCAGCACAGCTTAGGGTAACGAACCATGTTGGTGTTCCTAAATTCCGTAACATGCATTTTAATTCACCATGGCGTCAGTACCAATATTCATTTGTCCCACGCTGACAAGCCATCAGATTGATCAGTTGTGTTTCCAAATGATCATCTCGGTGCTGCACTTTCTCCATAAAATCCTTAGCAGACACATTTTGTAAATGTACTCCACTTTTTAAAATGTGATTTACTGCATAAGACAGTGCAGACAAGTCGCTTTCAAATAAAAGATGGAACAAATAAGGAATACTTTGTCGAAATCTGGGATCTTCAGCATATAGTCTTGTAGTCCGATACTCAGAAGCTGGAATCTGTTCCGGACGTTCATCGTATCGTCCTCATTTTCCTTTAGGAAACAGCTGGGGAAAACATCGAGCTTCCAAGCTCTCCTCCCATACACTCACGGGAGTTCCTTTTGCTTTCTTCATCTGAAACAGATCAATATTGTCTCCCATAGCTTCTTATGAATGAAGAGGATGTATACTAAAATGTTCATAAATTTCTTCTTCCTTTGACTTGTCCACTTTTTCAATTTGTCCAGTTGGTGTTTCTGTGTCTTCTTGTAAATCTTCTTCTTCTTCTTCTTCTTCTTCTATATAAATTGATTCATACCATTTGTTATTCCTTTTCAAATACACATTTGCTCTTTGTACTTTCCGTACATCTACCAGCTCCTGCCAAATCTTCTTATTCTTTGTAGGTACACCATTAACCAGAATAATTAATGGTTCAGTTTCCAAAGTATCCGCATCAATAGTTTCCATATTTTTTTTCAAATCCAAGGGCAAATACACCACTCTACCTTTTAAACCTCTCAGTAAATCTGAAGGAGGTAATTTACCAGTTTTGGGCTCCATACGTACTATGGTCTGGAACGGATGAACACATTGAATGAGTATAGACTCATATGTATTTAATTCTGAAAGTTCAGCAGGAATAGCATCCAATTCTAAATTATTATGTACAGCTCTGGTCGGCATTCTATTTTCCTCTAACTTGTTGTAACAGTATTTACAAATACGCTGAACTTCACCCAATTCAAAACAATTTTCAAGAAATATATATGTGGCAAAATCCTTCCACTTATAATTATCTTCATTTTCACTCTTTCTGTAGAGATCAACATACCTGGTTTGTTTTCTATAATGAGTTCTGCGGCAACAAATACAAGTAACATTTGGTCTTTCATTAGAGATTATTGCAAATTTTGTTATGTGATCATTAAATGTCTTACTTACAGAGGGTTCTACATTCTCTTCCACTTCTTCCTCATTTACTGTGTCCTTCTCTGCACTGTTTTGTTCAGGACCAAAGTAACAAAACTGAATTTCTTCAACAACCTTCTCTACATCTGATACCGTTCCTCGGAACAGAGCCCTATTCAATTCATTTAACTTTATTGCTGGACTTTTGGCAAAATACAACCGTCTCACAAACTTTCTCATTTCAGTATGATGAACAGCCAGCATCCTAAAATGATGGAAAACACTATTACACACTTTTCTAGATAGACAAGCCAGAGAATGACCCTGCAAACCAGTATTCTCTCTCACTCTGCATGGATCCAGACTTTGAAGCACCTTAATCTTCTGTTTTATACTTTTTTTACTATATTCTCTTAGAAACTCACGAAATTTGTCAATAGATTCCTGACGCACAGTGCAAATACTACTACAATTCCAAGTGTACACTGGGGCTTTAGGACGTCTCCCCATAGCCTCATCCGCCATCACTTGTACCTCATCTCTTGGAACCATTATCTCCTTCTCCATTATGCAACCATTTTTCACTTCGTAAGCACGACCTCTGGTGTCAACTGCATGCAGCAAACTATTACTTTGAAAATAGCTCTCTTCATTAAAAAAAGGTTCACTACTTGAACTATGCATCCACTTTCCTAAAAACACTTTACAAAAGTTTGTTCTGTTCACTACTCTTTTCCTTTTGCTATGTGATTTCAGTACATTAACCATTTTGTCTAATGTACGCATCCTATTCAAAATTAAAATGAATAGTTTCCTTTTTAATTCTAATGCCTTTGCTGCAATGGCTTCAATTTCTTTTTTTCTTTTATAAAACTTAGTCTTTTGCTTATATTTCTTCACATCCTTTATCAAATTGGACATAACTCTTCTCTGAAACATTTTTCTACGTATCTCTTTAAACGCTGTTTTTCTATTTATGTAAATCTTTTCAGTTGCAGAAGGTATATTTGCATTAACTAAATTCTCAATTTTTTCCTGTCCTTTTCTTTTCAAAACATTCTTTCCAGTACAGACATTTTGTACATTTTTCCTTCTTTTGAATATATTTTTTAGAAATTGTTTTGTCTGCTTACCAGAAGATTTTTTCTTTTTCCCAACATGAGCATCTTCTACTAACTTTGGTCCTCCAGTTGTCTTCAAATATAGGTTTTTTTTGTGGGTTTTTTTAACTCTGGATTTTGTAGGCATCTTAAATTTTGTTCACTGCTCTTCAGCAATACCTGAAAAAAACTAAAAAAAAATTCCTTTATTGTATTTAAATATATTACTACATTTCTTTTCACAATAGTCACAAAACGTAATTTCTTTGCCAATTTGAAAACACTTATTACTCTTTTTTTTGGCAAGTGATAATCACTTTTACAGACTGACACATTATAAATCCACTTTTCAGATTTTTTTAAAAGCACATGTCCAAACTGCTTTTTCAGACCACCACCATGTGTATCCTGGGTGACTGCCTACACTCCAGCAAGGGCAACCAGCCTTAGTGATGCTGAATGTATTTGCATTACAGACTGAAACCTCAAACCCCACTCGCTTGTAAATACTGTGAATGATTATACATGGAAAGGAGCTGGGTGTGTGCTAAGAGTCTGCTTCTGCACCAAAAAATCGCTCCCCCTTTTTCCTACTAATGCAACTGTGAAATCACCAGAGCAAAACGCAATAAATCTCTGCCTGTAATTCCTATTTGCACACAGAGTCATGTTTTCACATTAGTCACAAAACGAAATTTATTTGCCAATTTGAAAGCACACTTACTGCTCTTTTTTTTGGCAAGTGATAATCACTTTTACAGACTGACACATTATGAATCCACTTTTCAGATTTTTTAAAAAGCCCATGTCCAGACTGCTTTTTCAGACCACCACCATGTGTATCCTGGGTGACTGCCTACACTCCAGCAAGGGCAACCAGCCTTAGTGATGCTGAATGTATTTGCATTACAGACTGAAACCTCACACCCCACTCGCTTGTAAATACTGTGCATGATTATACATGGAAAGGAGCTGGGTGTGTGCTAAGAGTATGCTTCTGCACCAAAAAATCGCTCCCCCTTTTTCCTACTAATGCAACTGTGAAATCACCAGATCAAAACGCAATAAATCTCTGCCATTAATTCCTATTGGCACACAGAGTCATGTTTTCACATTAGTCACAAAACGAAATTTCTTTGCCAATTTGAAAGCACACTTACTGCTCTTTTTTTTTGGCAAGTGATAATCACTTTTACAGACTGACACATTATGAATCCACTTTTCAGATTTTTTAAAAAGCCCATGTCCAGACTGCTTTTTCAGACCACCACCATGTGTATCCTGGGTGACTGCCTACACTCCAGCAAGGGCAACCAGCCTTAGTGATGCTGAATGTATTTGCATTACAGACTGAAACCTCACACCCCACTCGCTTGTAAATACTGTGCATGATTATACATGGAAAGGAGCTGGGTGTGTGCTAAGAGTATGCTTCTGCACCAAAAAATCGCTCCCCCTTTTTCCTACTAATGCAACTGTGAAATCACCAGATCAAAACGCAATAAATCTCTGCCTGTAATTCCTATTTGCACACAGAGTCATGTTTTCACATTAGTCACAAAACGAAATTTCTTTGCCAATTTAAAAGCACACTTACTGCTCTTTTTTTTTGGCAAGTGATAATCACTTTTACAGACTGACACATTATGAATCCACTTTTCAGATTTTTTAAAAAGCCCATGTCCAGACTGCTTTTTCAGACCACCACCATGTGTATCCTGGGTGACTGCCTACACTCCAGACAAGGGCAACCAGCCTTAGTGATGCTGAATGTATTTGCATTACAGACTGAAACCTCTAACCCCACTCGCTTGTAAATACTGTGCATGATTATACATGGAAAGGAGCTGGGTGTGTGCTAAGTCTGCTTCTGCACCAAAAAATCGCTCCCCCTTTTTCCTACTAATGCAACTGTGAAATCACCAGAGCAAAACACAATAAATCTCTGCCATTAATTCCTATTTGCACACAGAGTCATGTTTTCACATTAGTCACAAAACGAAATTTCTTTGCCAATTTGAAAGCACACTTACTGCTCTTTTTTTTTGGCAAGTGATAATCACTTTTACAGACTGACACATTATGAATCCACTTTTCAGATTTTTTAAAAAGCCCATGTCCAGACTGCTTTTTCAGACCACCACCATGTGTATCCTGGGTGACTGCCTACACTCCAGCAAGGGCAACCAGCCTTAGTGATGCTGAATGTATTTGCATTACAGACTGAAACCTCAAACCCCACTCGCTTGTAAATACTGTGCATGATTTTACATGGAAAGGAGCTGGGTGTGTGCTAAGAGTCTGCTTCTGCACCAAAAAATCGCTCCCCCTTTTTCCTACTAATGCAACTGTGAAATCACCAGAGCAAAACGCAATAAATCTCTGCCTGTAATTCCTATTTGCACACAGAGTCATGTTTTCACATTAGTCACAAAACGAAATTTCTTTGCCAATTCGAAAGCACACTTACTGCTCTTTTTTTTGGCAAGTGATAATCACTTTTACAGACTGACACATTATGAATCCACTTTTCAGATTTTTTAAAAAGCCCATGTCCAGACTGCTTTTTCAGACCACCACCATGTGTATCCTGGGTGTCTGCCTACACTCCAGCAAGGGCAACCAGCCTTAGTGATGCTGAATGTATTTGCATCACAGACTGAAACCTCAAACCCCACTCGCTTGTAAGTACTGTGCATGATTATACATGGAAAGGAGCTGGGTGTGTGCTAAGAGTCTGCTTCTGCACCAAAAAATCGCTCCCCCTTTTTCCTACTAATGCAACTGTGAAATCACCAGAGCAAAACGCAATAAATCTCTGCCTGTAATTCCTATTTGCACACAGAGTCATGTTTTCACATTAGTCACAAAACGAAATTTCTTTGCCAATTTAAAAGCACACTTACTGCTCTTTTTTTTTGGCAAGTGATAATCACTTTTACAGACTGACACATTATGAATCCACTTTTCAGATTTTTTAAAAAGCCCATGTCCAGACTGCTTTTTCAGACCACCACCATGTGTATCCTGGGTGACTGCCTACACTCCAGACAAGGGCAACCAGCCTTAGTGATGCTGAATGTATTTGCATTACAGACTGAAACCTCAAACCCCACTCGCTTGTAAATACTGTGCATGATTATACATGGAAAGGAGCTGGGTGTGTGCTAAGAGTCTGCTTCTGCACCAAAAAATCGCTCCCCCTTTTTCCTACTAATGCAACTGTGAAATCACCAGAGCAAAACGCAATAAATCTCTGCCATTAATTCCTATTTGCACACAGAGTCATGTTTTCACATTAGTCACAAAACGAAATTTCTTTGCCAATTTGAAAGCACACTTACTGCTCTTTTTTTTTGGCAAGTGATAATCACTTTTACAGACTGACACATTATGAATCCACTTTTCAGATTTTTTAAAAAGCCCATGTCCAGACTGCTTTTTCAGACCACCACCATGTGTATCCTGGGTGACTGCCTACACTCCAGCAAGGGCAACCAGCCTTAGTGATGCTGAATGTATTTGCATTACAGACTGAAACCTCACACCCCACTCGCTTGTAAATACTGTGCATGATTATACATGGAAAGGAGCTGGGTGTGTGCTAAGAGTATGCTTCTGCACCAAAAAATCGCTCCCCCTTTTTCCTACTAATGCAACTGTGAAATCACCAGATCAAAACGCAATAAATCTCTGCCATTAATTCCTATTGGCACACAGAGTCATGTTTTCACATTAGTCACAAAACGAAATTTCTTTGCCAATTTGAAAGCACACTTACTGCTCTTTTTTTTTGGCAAGTGATAATCACTTTTACAGACTGACACATTATGAATCCACTTTTCAGATTTTTTAAAAAGCCCATGTCCAGACTGCTTTTTCAGACCACCACCATGTGTATCCTGGGTGACTGCCTACACTCCAGCAAGGGCAACCAGCCTTAGTGATGCTGAATGTATTTGCATTACAGACTGAAACCTCACACCCCACTCGCTTGTAAATACTGTGCATGATTATACATGGAAAGGAGCTGGGTGTGTGCTAAGAGTATGCTTCTGCACCAAAAAATCGCTCCCCCTTTTTCCTACTAATGCAACTGTGAAATCACCAGATCAAAACGCAATAAATCTCTGCCTGTAATTCCTATTTGCACACAGAGTCATGTTTTCACATTAGTCACAAAACGAAATTTCTTTGCCAATTTAAAAGCACACTTACTGCTCTTTTTTTTTGGCAAGTGATAATCACTTTTACAGACTGACACATTATGAATCCACTTTTCAGATTTTTTAAAAAGCCCATGTCCAGACTGCTTTTTCAGACCACCACCATGTGTATCCTGGGTGACTGCCTACACTCCAGACAAGGGCAACCAGCCTTAGTGATGCTGAATGTATTTGCATTACAGACTGAAACCTCAAACCCCACTCGCTTGTAAATACTGTGCATGATTATACATGGAAAGGAGCTGGGTGTGTGCTAAGTCTGCTTCTGCACCAAAAAATCGCTCCCCCTTTTTCCTACTAATGCAACTGTGAAATCACCAGAGCAAAACGCAATAAATCTCTGCCATTAATTCCTATTTGCACACAGAGTCATGTTTTCACATTATTCACAAAACGAAATTTCTTTGCCAATTTGAAAGCACACTTACTGCTCTTTTTTTTTGGCAAGTGATAATCACTTTTACAGACTGACACATTATGAATCCACTTTTCAGATTTTTTAAAAAGCCCATGTCCAGACTGCTTTTTCAGACCACCACCATGTGTATCCTGGGTGACTGCCTACACTCCAGCAAGGGCAACCAGCCTTAGTGATGCTGAATGTATTTGCATTACAGACTGAAACCTCAAACCCCACTCGCTTGTAAATACTGTGCATGATTTTACATGGAAAGGAGCTGGGTGTGTGCTAAGAGTCTGCTTCTGCACCAAAAAATCGCTCCCCCTTTTTCCTACTAATGCAACTGTGAAATCACCAGAGCAAAACGCAATAAATCTCTGCCTGTAATTCCTATTTGCACACAGAGTCATGTTTTCACATTAGTCACAAAACGAAATTTCTTTGCCAATTCGAAAGCACACTTACTGCTCTTTTTTTTGGCAAGTGATAATCACTTTTACAGACTGACACATTATGAATCCACTTTTCAGATTTTTTAAAAAGCCCATGTCCAGACTGCTTTTTCAGACCACCACCATGTGTATCCTGGGTGTCTGCCTACACTCCAGCAAGGGCAACCAGCCTTAGTGATGCTGAATGTATTTGCATTACAGACTGAAACCTCAAACCCCACTCGCTTGTAAATACTGTGCATGATTATACATGGAAAGGAGCTGGGTGTGTGCTAAGAGTCTGCTTCTGCACCAAAAAATCGCTCCCCCTTTTTCCTACTAATGCAACTGTGAAATCACCAGAGCAAAACGCAATAAATCTCTGCCTGTAATTCCTATTTGCACACAGAGTCATGTTTTCACATTAGTCACAAAACAAAATTTCTTTGCCAATTCGAAAGCACACTTACTGCTCTTTTTTTTTGGCAAGTGATAATCACTTTTACAGACTGACACATTATGAATCCACTTTTCAGATTTTTTAAAAAGCCCATGTCCAGACTGCTTTTTCAGACCACCACCATGTGTATCCTGGGTGTCTGCCTACACTCCAGCAAGGGCAACCAGCCTTAGTGATGCTGAATGTATTTGCATCACAGACTGAAACCTCAAACCCCACTCGCTTGTAAGTACTGTGCATGATTATACATGGAAAGGAGCTGGGTGTGTGCTAAGAGTCTGCTTCTGCACCAAAAAATCGCTCCCCCTTTTTCCTACTAATGCAACTGTGAAATCACCAGAGCAAAACGCAATAAATCTCTGCCTGTAATTCCTATTTGCACACAGAGTCATGTTTTCACATTAGTCACAAAACGAAATTTCTTTGCCAATTTAAAAGCACACTTACTGCTCTTTTTTTTTGGCAAGTGATAATCACTTTTACAGACTGACACATTATGAATCCACTTTTCAGATTTTTTAAAAAGCCCATGTCCAGACTGCTTTTTCAGACCACCACCATGTGTATCCTGGGTGACTGCCTACACTCCAGACAAGGGCAACCAGCCTTAGTGATGCTGAATGTATTTGCATTACAGACTGAAACCTCAAACCCCACTCGCTTGTAAATACTGTGCATGATTATACATGGAAAGGAGCTGGGTGTGTGCTAAGAGTCTGCTTCTGCACCAAAAAATCGCTCCCCCTTTTTCCTACTAATGCAACTGTGAAATCACCAGAGCAAAACGCAATAAATCTCTGCCATTAATTCCTATTTGCACACAGAGTCATGTTTTCACATTAGTCACAAAACGAAATTTCTTTGCCAATTTGAAAGCACACTTACTGCTCTTTTTTTTTGGCAAGTGATAATCACTTTTACAGACTGACACATTATGAATCCACTTTTCAGATTTTTTAAAAAGCCCATGTCCAGACTGCTTTTTCAGACCACCACCATGTGTATCCTGGGTGACTGCCTACACTCCAGCAAGGGCAACCAGCCTTAGTGATGCTGAATGTATTTGCATTACAGACTGAAACCTCAAACCCCACTCGCTTGTAAATACTGTGCATGATTATACATGGAAAGGAGCTGGGTGTGTGCTAAGAGTCTGCTTCTGCACCAAAAAATCGCTCCCCCTTTTTCCTACTAATGCAACTGTGAAATCACCAGAGCAAAACGCAATAAATCTCTGCCTGTAATTCCTATTTGCACACAGAGTCATGTTTTCACATTAGTCACAAAACGAAATTTCTTTGCCAATTTGAAAGCACACTTACTGCTCTTTTTTTTGGCAAGTGATAATCACTTTTACAGACTGACACATTATGAATCCACTTTTCAGATTTTTTAAAAAGCCCATGTCCAAACTGCTTTTTCAGACCACCACCATGTGTATCCTGGGTGACTGCCTACACTCCAGCAAGGGCAACCAGCCTTAGTGATGCTGAATGTATTTGCATTACAGACTGAAACCTCAAACCCCACTCGCTTGTAAATACTGTGCATGATTATACATGGAAAGGAGCTGGGTGTGTGCTAAGAGTCTGCTTCTGCACCAAAAAATCGCTCCCCCTTTTTCCTACTAATGCAACTGTTAAATCACCAGAGCAAAACGCAATAAATCTCTGCCATTAATTCCTATTGGCACACAGAGTCATGTTTTCACATTAGTCACAAAACGAAATTTATTTGCCAATTTGAAAGCACACTTACTGCTCTTTTTTTTTGGCAAGTGATAATCACTTTTACAGACTGACACATTATGAATCCACTTTTCAGATTTTTTAAAAAGCCCATGTCCAGACTGCTTTTTCAGACTACCACCATGTGTATCCTGGGTGACTGCCTACACTCCAGCAAGGGCAACCAGCCTTAGTGATGCTGAATGTATTTGCATTACAGACTGAAACCTCAAACCCCACTCGCTTGTAAATACTGTGCATGATTCTACATGGAAAGCGGCTGGGTGTGTGCTAAGAGTCTGCTTCTGCACCAAAAAATCGCTCCCCCTTTTTCCTACTAATGCAACTGTGAAATCACCAGAGCAAAACGCAATAAATCTCTGCCTGTAATTCCTATTTGCACACAGTCATGTTTTCACATTAGTCACAAAACGAAATTTATTTGCCAATTTGAAAGCACACTTACTGCTCTTTTTTTTGGCAAGTGATAATCACTTTTACAGACTGACACATTATGAATCCACTTTTCAGATTTTTTAAAAAGCCCATGTCCAGACTGCTTTTTCAGACCACCACCATGTGTATCCTGGGTGACTGCCTACACTCCAGCAAGGGCAACCAGCCTTAGTGATGCTGAATGTATTTGCATTACAGACTGAAACCTCAAACCCCACTCGCTTGTAAATACTGTGCATGATTATACATGGAAAGGAGCTGGGTGTGTGCTAAGAGTCTGCTTCTGCACCAAAAAATCGCTCCCCCATTTTCCTACTAATGCAACTGTTAAATCACCAGAGCAAAACGCAATAAATCTCTGCCATTAATTCCTATTGGCACACAGAGTCATGTTTTCACATTAGTCACAAAACGAAATTTATTTGCCAATTTGAAAGCACACTTACTGCTCTTTTTTTTGGCAAGTGATAATCACTTTTACAGACTGACACATTATGAATCCACTTTTCAGATTTTTTAAAAAGCCCATGTCCAGACTGCTTTTTCAGACCACCACCATGTGTATCCTGGGTGACTGCCTACACTCCAGCAAGGGCAACCAGCCTTAGTGATGCTGAATGTATTTGCATTACAGACTGAAACCTCAAACCCCACTCGCTTGTAAATACTGTGCATGATTATACATGGAAAGGAGCTGGGTGTGTGCTAAGAGTCTGCTTCTGCACCAAAAAATCGCTCCCCCTTTTTCCTACTAATGCAACTGTTAAATCACCAGAGCAAAACACAATAAATCTCTGCCATTAATTCCTATTGGCACACAGAGTCATGTTTTCACATTAGTCACAAAACGAAATTTCTTTGCCAATTTGAAAGCACACTTACTGCTCTTTTTTTTTGGCAAGTGATAATCACTTTTACAGACTGACACATTATGAATCCACTTTTCAGATTTTTTAAAAAGCCCATGTCCAGACTGCTTTTTCAGACCACCACCATGTGTATCCTGGGTGACTGCCTACACTCCAGCAAGGGCAACCAGCCTTAGTGATGCTGAATGTATTTGCATTACAGACTGAAACCTCAAACCCCACTCGCTTGTAAATACTGTGCATGATTATACATGGAAAGGAGCTGGGTGTGTGCTAAGAGTATGCTTCTGCACCAAAAAATCGCTCCCCCTTTTTCCTACTAATGCAACTGTGAAATCACCAGATCAAAACGCAATAAATCTCTGCCTGTAATTCCTATTTGCACACAGAGTCATGTTTTCACATTAGTCACAAAACGAAATTTCTTTGCCAATTTGAAAGCACACTTACTGCTCTTTTTTTTTGGCAAGTGATAATCACTTTTACAGACTGACACATTATGAATCCACTTTTCAGATTTTTTAAAAAGCCCATGTCCAGACTGCTTTTTCAGACCACCACCATGTGTATCCTGGGTGACTGCCTACACTCCAGCAAGGGCAACCAGCCTTAGTGATGCTGAATGTATTTGCATTACAGACTGAAACCTCAAACCCCACTCGCTTGTAAATACTGTGCATAGTTATACATGGAAAGGAGCTGGGTGTGTGCTAAGAGTCTGCTTCTGCACCAAAAAATCGCTCCCCCTTTTTCCTACTAATGCAACTGTGAAATCACCAGAGCAAAACGCAATAAATCTCTGCCTGTAATTCCTATTTGCACACAGAGTCATGTTTTCACATTAGTCACAAAACTAAATTTCTTTGCCAATTTGAAAGCACACTTACTGCTCTTTTTTTTGGCAAGTGATAATCACTTTTACAGACTGACACATTATGAATCCACTTTTCAGATTTTTTAAAAAGCCCATGTCCAGACTGCTTTTTCAGACCACCACCATGTGTATCCTGGGTGACTGCCTACACTCCAGCAAGGGCAACCAGCCTTAGTGATGCTGAATGTATTTGCATTACAGACTGAAACCTCAAACCCCACTCGCTTGTAAATACTGTGCATGATTCTACATGGAAAGCAGCTGGGTGTGTGCTAAGAGTCTGCTTCTGCACCAAAAAATCGCTCCCCCTTTTTCCTACTAATGCAACTGTGAAATCACCAGAGCAAAACGCAATAAATCTCTGCCTGTAATTCCTATTTGCACACAGAGTCATGTTTTCACATTAGTCACAAAACGAAATTTCTTTGCCAATTTGAAAGCACACTTACTGCTCTTTTTTTTGGCAAGTGATAATCACTTTTACAGACTGACACATTATGAATCCACTTTTCAGACTTTTTAAAAAGCCCATGTCCAGACTGCTTTTTCAGACCACCACCATGTGTATCCTGGGTGACTGCCTACACTCCAGCAAGGGCAACCAGCCTTAGTCATGCTGAATGTATTTGCATTACAGACTGAAACCTCAAACCCCACTCGCTTGTAAATACTGTGCATGATTATACATGGAAAGGAGCTGGGTGTGTGCTAAGAGTCTGCTTCTGCACCAAAAAATCGCTCCCCCTTTTTCCTACTAATGCAACTGTGAAATCACCAGAGCAAAACGCAATAAATCTCTGCCTGTAATTCCTATTTGCACACAGAGTCATGTTTTCACATTAGTCACAAAACGAAATTTCTTTGCCAATTCGAAAGCACACTTACTGCTCTTTTTTTTTTGGCAAGTGATAATCACTTTTACAGACTGACACATTATGAATCCTCTTTTCAGATTTTTTAAAAAGCCCATGTCCAGACTGCTTTTTCAGACCACCACCATGTGTATCCTGGGTGACTGCCTACACTCCAGCAAGGGCAACCAGCCTTAGTGATGCTGAATGTATTTGCATTACAGACTGAAACCTCAAACCCCACTCGCTTGTAAATACTGTGCATAGTTATACATGGAAAGGAGCTGGGTGTGTGCTAAGAGTCTGCTTCTGCACCAAAAAATCGCTCCCCCTTTTTCCTACTAATGCAACTGTGAAATCACCAGAGCAAAACGCAATAAATCTCTGCCTGTAATTCCTATTTGCACACAGAGTCATGTTTTCACATTAGTCACAAAACTAAATTTCTTTGCCAATTTGAAAGCACACTTACTGCTCTTTTTTTTGGCAAGTGATAATCACTTTTACAGACTGACACATTATGAATCCACTTTTCAGATTTTTTAAAAAGCCCATGTCCAGACTGCTTTTTCAGACCACCACCATGTGTATCCTGGGTGACTGCCTACACTCCAGCAAGGGCAACCAGCCTTAGTGATGCTGAATGTATTTGCATTACAGACTGAAACCTCAAACCCCACTCGCTTGTAAATACTGTGCATGATTCTACATGGAAAGCAGCTGGGTGTGTGCTAAGAGTCTGCTTCTGCACCAAAAAATCGCTCCCCCTTTTTCCTACTAATGCAACTGTGAAATCACCAGAGCAAAACGCAATAAATCTCTGCCTGTAATTCCTATTTGCACACAGAGTCATGTTTTCACATTAGTCACAAAACGAAATTTCTTTGCCAATTTGAAAGCACACTTACTGCTCTTTTTTTTGGCAAGTGATAATCACTTTTACAGACTGACACATTATGAATCCACTTTTCAGACTTTTTAAAAAGCCCATGTCCAGACTGCTTTTTCAGACCACCACCATGTGTATCCTGGGTGACTGCCTACACTCCAGCAAGGGCAACCAGCCTTAGTCATGCTGAATGTATTTGCATTACAGACTGAAACCTCAAACCCCACTCGCTTGTAAATACTGTGCATGATTATACATGGAAAGGAGCTGGGTGTGTGCTAAGAGTCTGCTTCTGCACCAAAAAATCGCTCCCCCTTTTTCCTACTAATGCAACTGTGAAATCACCAGAGCAAAACGCAATAAATCTCTGCCTGTAATTCCTATTTGCACACAGAGTCATGTTTTCACATTAGTCACAAAACGAAATTTCTTTGCCAATTCGAAAGCACACTTACTGCTCTTTTTTTTTTGGCAAGTGATAATCACTTTTACAGACTGACACATTATGAATCCTCTTTTCAGATTTTTTAAAAAGCCCATGTCCAGACTGCTTTTTCAGACCACCACCATGTGTATCCTGGGTGACTGCCTACACTCCAGCAAGGGCAACCAGCCTTAGTGATGCTGAATGTATTTGCATTACAGACTGAAACCTCAAACCCCACTCGCTTGTAAATACTGTGCATGATTCTACATGGAAAGCGGCTGGGTGTGTGCTAAGAGTCTGCTTCTGCACCAAAAAATCGCTCCCCCTTTTTCCTACTAATGCAACTGTGAAATCACCAGAGCAAAACGCAATAAATCTCTGCCTGTAATTCCTATTTGCACACAGAGTCATGTTTTCACATTAGTCACAAAACGAAATTTCTTCGCCAATTTGAAAGCACACTTACTGCTCTTTTTTTTTGGCAAGTGATAATCACTTTTACAGACTGACACATTATGAATCCACTTTTCAGATTTTTTAAAAAGCCCATGTCCAGACTGCTTTTTCAGGCCACCACCATGTGTATCCTGGGTGACTGCCTACACTCCAGCAAGGGCAACCAGCCTTAGTCATGCTGAATGTATTTGCATTACAGACTGAAACCTCAAACCCCACTCGCTTGTAAATACTGTGCATGATTCTACATGGAAAGCAGCTGGGTGTGTGCTAAGAGTCTGCTTCTGCACCAAAAAATTGCTCCCCCTTTTTCCTACTAATGCAACTGTGAAATCACCAGAGCAAAACGCAATAAATCTCTGCCTGTAATTCCTATTTGCACACAGAGTCATGTTTTCACATTAGTCACAAAACGAAATTTCTTTGCCAATTTGAAAGCACACTTACTGCTCTTTTTTTTTGGCAAGTGATAATCACTTTTACAGACTGACACATTATGAATCCACTTTTCAGATTTTTTAAAAAGCCCATGTCCAGACTGCTTTTTCAGACCACCACCATGTGTATCCTGGGTGACTGCCTACACTCCAGCAAGGGCAACCAGCCTTAGTGATGCTGAATGTATTTGCATTACAGACTGAAACCTCAAACCCCACTCGCTTGTAAATACTGTGCATGATTCTATATGGAAAGCAGCTGGGTGTGTGCTAAGAGTCTGCTTCTGCACCAAAAAATCGCTCCCCCTTTTTCCTACTAATGCAACTGTGAAATCACCAGAGCAAAACACAATAAATCTCTGCCTGTAATTCCTATTTGCACACAGAGTCATGTTTTCACATTAGTCACAAAACGACATTTCTTTGCCAATTTGAAAGCACACTTACTGCTCTTTTTTTTTGGCAAGTGATAATCACTTTTACAGACTGACACATTATGAATCCACTTTTCAGATTTTTTAAAAAGCCCATGTCCAGACTGCTTTTTCAGACCACCACCATGTGTATCCTGGGTGACTGCCTACACTCCAGCAAGGGCAACCAGCCTTAGTGATGCTGAATGTATTTGCATTACAGACTGAAACCTCAAACCCCACTCGCTTGTAAATACTGTGAATGATTATACATGGAAAGGAGCTGGGTGTGTGCTAAGAGTCTGCTTCTGCACCAACAAATCGCTCCCCCTTTTTCCTACTAATGCAACTGTGAAATCACCAGAGCAAAACGCAATAAATCTCTGCCTGTAATTCCTATTTGCACACAGAGTCATGTTTTCACATTAGTCACAAAACGAAATTTATTTGCCAATTTGAAAGCACACTTACTGCTCTTTTTTTTGGCAAGTGATAATCACTTTTACAGACTGACACATTATGAATCCACTTTTCAGATTTTTTAAAAAGCCCATGTCCAGACTGCTTTTTCAGACCACCACCATGTGTATCCTGGGTGACTGCCTACACTCCAGCAAGGGCAACCAGCCTTAGTGACGCTGAATGTATTTGTATTACAGACTGAAACCTCAAACCCCACTCGCTTGTAAATACTGTGCATGATTATACATGGAAAGGAGCTGGGTGTGTGCTAAGAGTATGCTTCTGCACCAAAAAATCGCTCCCCCTTTTTCCTACTAATGCAACTGTGAAATCACCAGATCAAAACGCAATAAATCTCTGCCTGTAATTCCTATTTGCACACAGAGTCATGTTTTCACATTAGTCACAAAACGAAATTTCTTTGCCAATTTGAAAGCACACTTACTGCTCTTTTTTTTGGCAAGTGATAATCACTTTTACAGACTGACACATTATGAATCCACTTTTCAGATTTTTTAAAAAGCCCATGTCCAGACTGCTTTTTCAGACCACCACCATGTGTATCCTGGGTGACTGCCTACACTCCAGCAAGGGCAACCAGCCTTAGTGATGCTGAATGTATTTGCATTACAGACTGAAACCTCAAACCCCACTCGCTTGTAAATACTGTGCATAATTATACATGGAAAGGAGCTGGGTGTGTGCTAAGAGTCTGCTTCTGCACCAAAAAATCGCTCCCCCTTTTTCCTACTAATGCAACTGTGAAATCACCAGAGCAAAACGCAATAAATCTCTGCCATTAATTCCTATTTGCACACAGAGTCATGTTTTCACATTAGTCACAAAACGAAATTTCTTTGCCTTTTTGAAAGCACACTTACTGCTCTTTTTTTTTGGCAAGTGATAATCACTTTTACAGACTGACACATTATGAATCCACTTTTCAGATTTTTTAAAAAGCCCATGTCCAGACTGCTTTTTCAGACCACCACCATGTGTATCCTGGGTGACTGCCTACACTCCAGCAAGGGCAACCAGCCTTAGTGATGCTGAATGTATTTGCATTACAGACTGAAACCTCAAACCCCACTCGCTTGTAAATACTGTGCATGATTATACATGGAAAGGAGCTGGGTGTGTGCTAAGAGTCTGCTTCTGCACCAAAAAATCGCTCCCCCTTTTTCCTACTAATGCAACTGTGAAATCACCAGAGCAAAACGCAATAAATCTCTGCCTGTAATTCCTATTTGCACACAGAGTCATGTTTTCACATTAGTCACAAAACGAAATTTCTTTGCCAATTTGAAAGCACACTTACTGCTCTTTTTTTTGGCAAGTGATAATCACTTTTACAGACTGACACTTTATGAATCCACTTTTCAGATTTTTTAAAAAGCCCATGTCCAGACTGCTTTTTCAGACCACCACCATGTGTATCCTGGGTGACTGCCTACACTCCAGCAAGGGCAACCAGCCTTAGTGATGCTGAATGTATTTGCATTACAGACTGAAACCTCAAACCCCACTCGCTTGTAAATACTGTGCATGATTATACATGGAAAGGAGCTGGGTGTGTGCTAAGAGTCTGCTTCTGCACCAAAAAATCGCTCCCCCTTTTTCCTACTAATGCAACTGTGAAATCACCAGAGCAAAACGCAATAAATCTCTGCCATTAATTCCTATTTGCACACAGAGTCATGTTTTCACATTAGTCACAAAACGAAATTTCTTTGCCAATTTGAAAGCACACTTACTGCTCTTTTTTTTGGCAAGTGATAATCACTTTTACAGACTGACACATTATGAATCCACTTTTCAGATTTTTTAAAAAGCCCATGTCCAGACTGCTTTTTCAGACCACCACCATGTGTATCCTGGGTGACTGCCTACACTCCAGCAAGGGCAACCAGCCTTAGTGATGCTGAATGTATTTGCATTACAGACTGAAACCTCAAACCCCACTCGCTTGTAAATACTGTGCAAGATTATACATGGAAAGGAGCTGGGTGTGTGCTAAGAGTCTGCTTCTGCACCAAAAAATCGCTCCCCCTTTTTCCTACTAATGCAACTGTGAAATCACCAGAGCAAAACGCAATAAATCTCTGCCTGTAATTCCTATTTGCACACAGAGTCATGTTTTCACATTAGTCACAAAACGAAATTTCTTTGCCAATTCGAAAGCACACTTACTGCTCTTTTTTTTTGGCAAGTGATAATCACTTTTACAGACTGACACATTATGAATCCACTTTTCAGATTTTTTAAAAAGCCCATGTCCAGACTGCTTTTTCAGACCACCACCATGTGTATCCTGGGTGTCTGCCTACACTCCAGCAAGGGCAACCAGCCTTAGTGATGCTGAATGTATTTGCATTACAGACTGAAACCTCAAACCCCACTCGCTTGTAAATACTGTGCATGATTATACATGGAAAGGAGCTGGGTGTGTGCTAAGAGTCTGCTTCTGCACCAAAAAATCGCTCCCCCTTTTTCCTACTAATGCAACTGTGAAATCACCAGAGCAAAACGCAATAAATCTCTGCCTGTAATTCCTATTTGCACACAGAGTCATGTTTTCACATTAGTCACAAAACGAAATTTCTTTGCCAATTCGAAAGCACACTTACTGCTCTTTTTTTTTGGCAAGTGATAATCACTTTTACAGACTGACACATTATGAATCCACTTTTCAGATTTTTTAAAAAGCCCATGTCCAGACTGCTTTTTCAGACCACCACCATGTGTATCCTGGGTGTCTGCCTACACTCCAGCAAGGGCAACCAGCCTTAGTGATGCTGAATGTATTTGCATTACAGACTGAAACCTCAAACCCCACTCGCTTGTAAATACTGTGCATGATTATACATGGAAAGGAGCTGGGTGTGTGCTAAGAGTCTGCTTCTGCACCAAAAAATCGCTCCCCCTTTTTCCTACTAATGCAACTGTGAAATCACCAGAGCAAAACGCAATAAATCTCTGCCTGTAATTCCTATTTGCACACAGAGTCATGTTTTCACATTAGTCACAAAACGAAATTTCTTTGCCAATTTAAAAGCACACTTACTGCTCTTTTTTTTTGGCAAGTGATAATCACTTTTACAGACTGACACATTATGAATCCACTTTTCAGATTTTTTAAAAAGCCCATGTCCAGACTGCTTTTTCAGACCACCACCATGTGTATCCTGGGTGACTGCCTACACTCCAGACAAGGGCAACCAGCCTTAGTGATGCTGAATGTATTTGCATTACAGACTGAAACCTCAAACCCCACTCGCTTGTAAATACTGTGCATGATTATACATGGAAAGGAGCTGGGTGTGTGCTAAGTCTGCTTCTGCACCAAAAAATCGCTCCCCCTTTTTCCTACTAATGCAACTGTGAAATCACCAGAGCAAAACGCAATAAATCTCTGCCATTAATTCCTATTTGCACACAGAGTCATGTTTTCACATTAGTCACAAAACGAAATTTCTTTGCCAATTTGAAAGCACACTTACTGCTCTTTTTTTTTGGCAAGTGATAATCACTTTTACAGACTGACACATTATGAATCCACTTTTCAGATTTTTTAAAAAGCCCATGTCCAGACTGCTTTTTCAGACCACCACCATGTGTATCCTGGGTGACTGCCTACACTCCAGCAAGGGCAACCAGCCTTAGTGATGCTGAATGTATTTGCATTACAGACTGAAACCTCAAACCCCACTCGCTTGTAAATACTGTGCATGATTCTACATGGAAAGCAGCTGGGTGTGTGCTAAGAGTCTGCTTCTGCACCAAAAAATCGCTCCCCCTTTTTCCTACTAATGCAACTGTGAAATCACCAGAGCAAAACGCAATAAATCTCTGCCTGTAATTCCTATTTGCACACAGAGTCATGTTTTCACATTAGTCACAAAACGAAATTTCTTTGCCAATTTGAAAGCACACTTACTGCTCTTTTTTTTGGCAAGTGATAATCACTTTTACAGACTGACACATTATGAATCCACTTTTCAGACTTTTTAAAAAGCCCATGTCCAGACTGCTTTTTCAGACCACCACCATGTGTATCCTGGGTGACTGCCTACACTCCAGCAAGGGCAACCAGCCTTAGTCATGCTGAATGTATTTGCATTACAGACTGAAACCTCAAACCCCACTCGCTTGTAAATACTGTGCATGATTATACATGGAAAGGAGCTGGGTGTGTGCTAAGAGTCTGCTTCTGCACCAAAAAATCGCTCCCCCTTTTTCCTACTAATGCAACTGTGAAATCACCAGAGCAAAACGCAATAAATCTCTGCCTGTAATTCCTATTTGCACACAGAGTCATGTTTTCACATTAGTCACAAAACGAAATTTCTTTGCCAATTCGAAAGCACACTTACTGCTCTTTTTTTTTTGGCAAGTGATAATCACTTTTACAGACTGACACATTATGAATCCTCTTTTCAGATTTTTTAAAAAGCCCATGTCCAGACTGCTTTTTCAGACCACCACCATGTGTATCCTGGGTGACTGCCTACACTCCAGCAAGGGCAACCAGCCTTAGTGATGCTGAATGTATTTGCATTACAGACTGAAACCTCAAACCCCACTCGCTTGTAAATACTGTGCATGATTATACATGGAAAGGAGCTGGGTGTGTGCTAAGAGTCTGCTTCTGCACCAAAAAATCGCTCCCCCTTTTTCCTACTAATGCAACTGTGAAATCACCAGAGCAAAACGCAATAAATCTCTGCCATTAATTCCTATTTGCACACAGAGTCATGTTTTCACATTAGTCACAAAACGAAATTTCTTTGCCAATTTGAAAGCACACTTACTGCTCTTTTTTTTGGCAAGTGATAATCACTTTTACAGACTGACACATTATGAATCCACTTTTCAGATTTTTTAAAAAGCCCATGTCCAGACTGCTTTTTCAGACCACCACCATGTGTATCCTGGGTGACTGCCTACACTCCAGCAAGGGCAACCAGCCTTAGTGATGCTGAATGTATTTGCATTACAGACTGAAACCTCAAACCCCACTCGCTTGTAAATACTGTGCAAGATTATACATGGAAAGGAGCTGGGTGTGTGCTAAGAGTCTGCTTCTGCACCAAAAAATCGCTCCCCCTTTTTCCTACTAATGCAACTGTGAAATCACCAGAGCAAAACGCAATAAATCTCTGCCTGTAATTCCTATTTGCACACAGAGTCATGTTTTCACATTAGTCACAAAACGAAATTTCTTTGCCAATTCGAAAGCACACTTACTGCTCTTTTTTTTTGGCAAGTGATAATCACTTTTACAGACTGACACATTATGAATCCACTTTTCAGATTTTTTAAAAAGCCCATGTCCAGACTGCTTTTTCAGACCACCACCATGTGTATCCTGGGTGTCTGCCTACACTCCAGCAAGGGCAACCAGCCTTAGTGATGCTGAATGTATTTGCATTACAGACTGAAACCTCAAACCCCACTCGCTTGTAAATACTGTGCATGATTATACATGGAAAGGAGCTGGGTGTGTGCTAAGAGTCTGCTTCTGCACCAAAAAATCGCTCCCCCTTTTTCCTACTAATGCAACTGTGAAATCACCAGAGCAAAACGCAATAAATCTCTGCCTGTAATTCCTATTTGCACACAGAGTCATGTTTTCACATTAGTCACAAAACGAAATTTCTTTGCCAATTCGAAAGCACACTTACTGCTCTTTTTTTTTGGCAAGTGATAATCACTTTTACAGACTGACACATTATGAATCCACTTTTCAGATTTTTTAAAAAGCCCATGTCCAGACTGCTTTTTCAGACCACCACCATGTGTATCCTGGGTGTCTGCCTACACTCCAGCAAGGGCAACCAGCCTTAGTGATGCTGAATGTATTTGCATTACAGACTGAAACCTCAAACCCCACTCGCTTGTAAATACTGTGCATGATTATACATGGAAAGGAGCTGGGTGTGTGCTAAGAGTCTGCTTCTGCACCAAAAAATCGCTCCCCCTTTTTCCTACTAATGCAACTGTGAAATCACCAGAGCAAAACGCAATAAATCTCTGCCTGTAATTCCTATTTGCACACAGAGTCATGTTTTCACATTAGTCACAAAACGAAATTTCTTTGCCAATTTAAAAGCACACTTACTGCTCTTTTTTTTTGGCAAGTGATAATCACTTTTACAGACTGACACATTATGAATCCACTTTTCAGATTTTTTAAAAAGCCCATGTCCAGACTGCTTTTTCAGACCACCACCATGTGTATCCTGGGTGACTGCCTACACTCCAGACAAGGGCAACCAGCCTTAGTGATGCTGAATGTATTTGCATTACAGACTGAAACCTCAAACCCCACTCGCTTGTAAATACTGTGCATGATTATACATGGAAAGGAGCTGGGTGTGTGCTAAGTCTGCTTCTGCACCAAAAAATCGCTCCCCCTTTTTCCTACTAATGCAACTGTGAAATCACCAGAGCAAAACGCAATAAATCTCTGCCATTAATTCCTATTTGCACACAGAGTCATGTTTTCACATTAGTCACAAAACGAAATTTCTTTGCCAATTTGAAAGCACACTTACTGCTCTTTTTTTTTGGCAAGTGATAATCACTTTTACAGACTGACACATTATGAATCCACTTTTCAGATTTTTTAAAAAGCCCATGTCCAGACTGCTTTTTCAGACCACCACCATGTGTATCCTGGGTGACTGCCTACACTCCAGCAAGGGCAACCAGCCTTAGTGATGCTGAATGTATTTGCATTACAGACTGAAACCTCAAACCCCACTCGCTTGTAAATACTGTGCATGATTTTACATGGAAAGGAGCTGGGTGTGTGCTAAGAGTCTGCTTCTGCACCAAAAAATCGCTCCCCCTTTTTCCTACTAATGCAACTGTGAAATCACCAGAGCAAAACGCAATAAATCTCTGCCTGTAATTCCTATTTGCACACAGAGTCATGTTTTCACATTAGTCACAAAACGAAATTTCTTTGCCAATTCGAAAGCACACTTACTGCTCTTTTTTTTGGCAAGTGATAATCACTTTTACAGACTGACACATTATGAATCCACTTTTCAGATTTTTTAAAAAGCCCATGTCCAGACTGCTTTTTCAGACCACCACCATGTGTATCCTGGGTGTCTGCCTACACTCCAGCAAGGGCAACCAGCCTTAGTGATGCTGAATGTATTTGCATTACAGACTGAAACCTCAAACCCCACTCGCTTGTAAATACTGTGCATGATTATACATGGAAAGGAGCTGGGTGTGTGCTAAGAGTCTGCTTCTGCACCAAAAAATCGCTCCCCCTTTTTCCTACTAATGCAACTGTGAAATCACCAGAGCAAAACGCAATAAATCTCTGCCTGTAATTCCTATTTGCACACAGAGTCATGTTTTCACATTAGTCACAAAACAAAATTTCTTTGCCAATTCGAAAGCACACTTACTGCTCTTTTTTTTTGGCAAGTGATAATCACTTTTACAGACTGACACATTATGAATCCACTTTTCAGATTTTTTTAAAAAGCCCATGTCCAGACTGCTTTTTCAGACCACCACCATGTGTATCCTGGGTGTCTGCCTACACTCCAGCAAGGGCAACCAGCCTTAGTGATGCTGAATGTATTTGCATCACAGACTGAAACCTCAAACCCCACTCGCTTGTAAGTACTGTGCATGATTATACATGGAAAGGAGCTGGGTGTGTGCTAAGAGTCTGCTTCTGCACCAAAATTTCGCTCCCCCTTTTTCCTACTAATGCAACTGTGAAATCACCAGAGCAAAACGCAATAAATCTCTGCCTGTAATTCCTATTTGCACACAGAGTCATGTTTTCACATTAGTCACAAAACGAAATTTCTTTGCCAATTTAAAAGCACACTTACTGCTCTTTTTTTTTGGCAAGTGATAATCACTTTTACAGACTGACACATTATGAATCCACTTTTCAGATTTTTTAAAAAGCCCATGTCCAGACTGCTTTTTCAGACCACCACCATGTGTATCCTGGGTGACTGCCTACACTCCAGACAAGGGCAACCAGCCTTAGTGATGCTGAATGTATTTGCATTACAGACTGAAACCTCAAACCCCACTCGCTTGTAAATACTGTGCATGATTATACATGGAAAGGAGCTGGGTGTGTGCTAAGAGTCTGCTTCTGCACCAAAAAATCGCTCCCCCTTTTTCCTACTAATGCAACTGTGAAATCACCAGAGCAAAACGCAATAAATCTCTGCCATTAATTCCTATTTGCACACAGAGTCATATTTTCACATTAGTCACAAAACGAAATTTCTTTGCCAATTTGAAAGCACACTTACTGCTCTTTTTTTTTGGCAAGTGATAATCACTTTTACAGACTGACACATTATGAATCCACTTTTCAGATTTTTTAAAAAGCCCATGTCCAGACTGCTTTTTCAGACCACCACCATGTGTATCCTGGGTGACTGCCTACACTCCAGCAAGGGCAACCAGCCTTAGTGATGCTGAATGTATTTGCATTACAGACTGAAACCTCAAACCCCACTCGCTTGTAAATACTGTGCATGATTATACATGGAAAGGAGCTGGGTGTGTGCTAAGAGTCTGCTTCTGCACCAAAAAATCGCTCCCCCTTTTTCCTACTAATGCAACTGTGAAATCACCAGAGCAAAACGCAATAAATCTCTGCCTGTAATTCCTATTTGCACACAGAGTCATGTTTTCACATTAGTCACAAAACGAAATTTCTTTGCCAATTTGAAAGCACACTTACTGCTCTTTTTTTTGGCAAGTGATAATCACTTTTACAGACTGACACATTATGAATCCACTTTTCAGATTTTTTAAAAAGCCCATGTCCAAACTGCTTTTTCAGACCACCACCATGTGTATCCTGGGTGACTGCCTACACTCCAGCAAGGGCAACCAGTCTTAGTTATGCTGAATGTATTTGCATTACAGACTGAAACCTCAAACCCCACTCGCTTGTAAATACTGTGCATGATTATACATGGAAAGGAGCTGGGTGTGTGCTAAGAGTCTGCTTCTGCACCAAAAAATCACTCCCCCTTTTTCCTACTAATGCAACTGTGAAATCACCAGAGCAAAACGCAATAAATCTCTGCCTGTAATTCCTATTTGCACACAGAGTCATGTTTTCACATTAGTCACAAAACGAAATTTCTTTGCCAATTTGAAAGCACACTTACTGCTCTTTTTTTTTGGCAAGTGATAATCACTTTTACAGACTGACACATTATGAATCCACTTTTCAGATTTTTTAAAAAGCCCATGTCCAGACTGCTTTTTCAGACCACCACCATGTGTATCCTGGGTGACTGCCTACACTCCAGCAAGGGCAACCAGCCTTAGTGATGCTGAATGTATTTGCATTACTGAGTCCAACCGCAAACCCTTAAACTATTCTTTTTTTATACCAATACACCTTAATTTATCGTGAAAACATAGTCCATATTATTTTACATGTTCCTCACATTTAAATTTCTCCCAAAACATAAAATAATAAACACAACTTCAACAAAAAGAATTACATTTCTATTATTCATTTCTTAATTTACCATATACATCTCCTCTCAAACTCTAAACTTACCTTTAAAATTAGTTAGTTGTGAAAGAAATGTGGCACTCAAACAGCAGATTATCAGAGCCAGGATCTCTGTTCTCTACACCTCTCTCCTCTCAGCAGAACCAGATAATGGCAAAGTTTCCCTCTATTTTTCCACACATATACATGTAAGTTTCAAATCTCAGTGCTTCCCCCTTTTTTCAAATGTAATCACACATTTCTATTGGTTGAAAACCAACCCTTTTCCAAAAGTACCCTTCCCCCAACTTGACTTCTGCCTAGTACCCTTCCCCCAACTTGACTTCTGCTTGCTACTATAGCAACAGCTCATGGAACACTGCTGTGTGGAGTCAGGTCAGAAGTTCGCCAAACAATGTTTCAATTCCACAGAGCAAGAGTGCTTGACTTTCCAACCTAACAGCAAATCCATAGTACTGTTATTTGGTAACACATTTTTCTGTACCAATACAAAACATGCTTCTATTAATTTACACATACAGCCTAGTTTTTATTCTAGAATGGTATGAAACAGCCAATCAGTTCTTTTTTTTTTAAAAAAAATATGTATGCCTCCATTTCCAAACTGTCTTTCTTTTCATATTGCCATTCTATTGAAAGACACCTCCTGAGTGCATCCAGTTCTCCTTTGAAGATGTTCACAGTGTGGATTGTAGGGCACAGCTATGTCTTCTGGAGTGAAAAGTTTGCAGAGAAAACAGGTATGGTGAGAGACCTTGCTTTGCCAAATGTAGACATTAAATGGATTGGTCAGAGAGGGTTAAAGTGGCACCAATTGATGCCATTGGTGAAATCCTTCATGCAAATCCAACACCCTGACCTCATAATAGTGCACTGTGGTGGCAATGACCTAGGCACTTTGACTGGGGTAGGTCTGGAAATGCTTATGAAGGACACCTTTCCACAACTGTTTACACTTACAGATATTTAAATATTTAAAGATTACTCAGTAAGCCATGTATTCACTATGATACACTTAAACAGTCAGTTACACAAAAAAAATTCCAAAAAAAAGTATCCATTTAGACACTTATATACCCATTTATTCTTCCTTTGACCTTGAGATATACATAAATATAAAAAATATATAATTTTCATAAAAACACACAATCACTGGATGATGTCATCAGTGATGTCATCAGTGATGTCATTTGAGATGTCATCAGTGATGTCATGAGTGATGTCAGTGACCATGTCATGAGTGATGTAATATGTGACGTCATCAGTAGTGCATTGCGGGCGCGCGAGTTATAGTTAGCTGAACTAACTATAACGGGGGAAATTCATTTTTACGAGTGAAATGTCCAGCTAACTATAACATGTGTGAAACCTTTGGTTTTTTCATTGAATTTCTAAGGTTTTTTAAATGCTAATTCCTAACTATAACGTGTGTGAAACCCATGGTTTTTTCAGTGAATTTCAAAGGTTTTTTAAATGCTAATTTCTAACTATGCCTACAGAGATAGGACATGTGAAGAAAGAAGAAAAAATGCACAGAAAGAAACAAAAGAAGTGCAGAAAGAAGCAACAGAAGTCCTCAAATACGAAGATAAGTGCAGGAAGAAGGATAACGTGCAGAAAGAACAAAAAGAAGAGCAGAAAGAAGCCTTGTTGCAAAATCATCCTGTACCCTCAACTTTTTCAGACGGATACTGGTGGTAACTGAGTCTGACTAACCAGTCCTAGAGCCAGTGCTATGTTAAAAGACACTTAGAATACAGTGAAAACACCTACATACACTAGGGAACATTATGCGTTGGGGTCCCCCTGTGATTAGCATGACCTCCTCTGTAAGCCCCTAGTGTATAATAGGGCATGGGGATTAAAACTACCTCTTAAAACAGGCCACAGGGCGTTTTTGCACACATTAACTCAGGCCCCGTCCCCTCCCTTCACCACTGTGTAAACACGCCCTGTGTCCATTTTTAGTTGGGAGATTAAGTTCATTTGAATCCTGAGGGTCCCTAGGGTCCAACTAGCCCACTAGGTACCTCCAGTAAGTGCCACAGAGCTGCGTTGCAGAGAGGTGTAAAAAGTGGCACGGCCTGGACCACCTCTCTGCAATGCAGCTCAGTGGCGCTTACTGGAAGCACTTGGTGGGCTAGTTAGCCCCCAGGGGCCCTCAGTATTGAAGGGAAATTATATCCCCAATTTAAAACATGCCATAGTGCGTGTTTGCACACGTCACCTCAGGCCCCGTCCCCTCCCTTCACCACTGTGTAAACGCGCCCTGTGGCTGTTCTAAGTTGAGAGTCCCCCTGAATCCTAAGGGTCCCTAGGGTCAAACTAGACCACTAGGTACCTCCAGTAAGCGCCACAGAGTTGCGTTGCAGAGAGGTGTAAAA
This sequence comes from Triturus cristatus, assembly GCF_964204655.1. NCBI lineage: Eukaryota > Metazoa > Chordata > Amphibia > Caudata > Salamandridae > Triturus > Triturus cristatus. Next base: position 848,607,086 of record NC_140588.1, on the reverse strand, counting down.
AGGGGCTTGGCCTCAGAACACCTGGCTGCAGCGCAGCTCCCTGGCGCATACTGGAGATGCCTGTTGGGGGCGCGTTTGCAGAGTGCTGCACGGAGGGGGCATGGCCTCCGGCATGATGCCAGTCTTTTATTTATTTTAGTTTTTTAAGAAGGGGGGCTGTTTGGTTCCCCTTCTTATTCTAATTTATTGGCCCTGATGACCCCATCCCCCAGGGCCAGTCTCCTAATTATATTTTTTTGACCCCAATCCCCAGGGCCGGCCACTGTTTTTTATTATTTTTAAAAAATATATATTTATAGACACACCTAGGACATGCTGGACAAACCGTACGTACCTATCACCATGGCGATTTGCGTGATATTCATTAAAAGGCGACTATGCATGCAATGAATCCACGTGGAATGTATTTACACCACTAGTGAAGCTCTGACATGTCTGATGCCCTACCGTGCCTAATCCTGGTAGACACCCTTGTCGTTTATTTATACAAACATGGGTAGCTATTGACGGGCACATTTAATACACATGCACACCAAGCCATTCAAAGGGGATTCGACAAAAATTCGACCAAAACTATGCAAGAAACCCCCTCACGGTTAATAAAACACACATCCACTGCCGGATGTGTAATACTTTTTATTTTACTCTCTGGAAAGGGGACGAACATCACTTGAGAGTCACAGCGTGCTCCTGACAGAGCCCAATGCTGTGTTACACCCACCATTGCCTGCCGAGTGCCACACACCTCTGTGTTGTATTCCACTAGCTAGCGCATATGCTATGACACTCTCTAGCCCATGTGCACTGTAACACCACCCCGTGAATATGTCATGCCACACTTGTCTTCGCACGGGTTATATTGCCCCATCTAACGTGCCTTTCTCGATGCCTATGTTATAACGCACAGTGCTATGCCATACATATTACAATCTGGGATCCATATATTAGTCACAGTGCATATGCAACGTTACACTCCCCAGCACATATTTTATATTACAACTTTAGAGACTAATTAGGTTACACAACACTGCCCTGTGCATATTACACTCCAAGGCGCATATCGCATAGCACGCGCTAGTGCCTGTGCTATCTCGCGCTCTCCAATGAATCTGTCATTGCGCACAATGTATTGCAAATTATATTTCACGCCCGGTTCATCTTATATCACACTTTTTGGTGCATAGTTTATACCATACACTATATCTAGTTTTCATTTTCAATCGTGCTCTCAGGACTATGTTCTATATAACACTGTGTTCACCTACCCTTTTCACGGGCATTACATTTTGCGATAGGGGGTGGAGGGTCAGGGGGTGTTTCTGCCAAGTGAGCCCGGAGTCACAGTCACAAACGTCCTCTTCTTCCTGAATAAAAGTGAGATTATGCTGCATACTTGTTCATATTTTAAGTAGTTCGCACAGACACAATGTTTTAAAAACAATAAAGTTCCTAATACCCGCCTTCTCTGAACAGTTAGCTTGCTGCCCCATCCCCTTCCTCCCTATCCTCTGTTGTGTGAATCCATGGACTAGCCTCCTCCCTCCTGCCATGCATGGTCTGATGTGCTGCCACTGCCCTCAATTTAGTATGATGTACCAGTCCAGTCCTCCTGCCCTCCATTGCCCAATTCTATGCCCCATCATTGACCTCCTGCTTAAACTCTGTGCTTAGCTTGCTGCCCCTATTCTCCTTCCCCCTGCCCTCCGATGTCTTTGTGCATGCCCCTGCTCCATCCTTTTTGCCCACCATGTCCCATGGACCTGCCACTCCTATCTACTCTGAGTGTTCTGTTGAGCTTCCACTCCCCTCCCACCTGCCTAGCATTGTCAGATGACTGTAACCTGTCCCTGCCACCTCCACCCTGCCTGTCCACATGCCATGCCCCTATCCTCTTCCTCCTGTCCTACATGGTCCATTGTACTGCCACACCCTTCTGCCCTCCCTGGTCTGTTGTGCTGCAACTGCTCCTCCTGCCTGCCCCGTGTGGTCTGTTGTGAGGTCCCTTCCCCTGAACTTTCTTGTCTGTGCACAGGTCCTGACCCTCCCTTCTATCCTCCATTGTCCTTTGTGCATGCCCCTCCACCCTCCTTCTTGCCCATCATAGCCATTGTGCTGCCACTAACCCTCCCACTTGCCATGCATGGTCTTCTGTGCTGCCATGGCCCCTCCCACCTTCCCTGTGTGGTCAGTTAGCTGCCCCTGACCCCCTCCCACCTTCCCTCCATGGTCTGTGTGTATGCCATCACAGTCTCACTGTTGCTCTTCATGGTGTGTCTTGCTTCTAGTGCCCATCCTGCCTGACCTCCATGGCTATCTTGCTGCTCCTGCCCTGCCCCCTTGCCCCCAGCCCTACTCCCTCCCTCCTGGCTTGTCTGTTCCATTGTAATGCCCCTGATCCGTCCCTCCTGCCCTTTATGGTCTGTTATGCTGCAGCTTTCTCTCCTGTCTGTCCATTATGGTCAGCTAGCTACCATTGCCTCTTGCCCCTCTGTTCTCTGTTGTCCATGTGCATGGTCCTGTCCCCTCCCTCTTGCTTTCTATGGATTGTTGTGCTGCACTCCCGTCCTGCATGCCCTGTGTGGTGTATTGTGCTGCTGCAAACCCTGATGCCTGCCCTGCAGGGTCAGTTTGGTGCACCTCTCCATGTCCCTCCTGTCCTCTGTTATCCAAGTCCATGTCCCTATCCCATTTCCTTCCATGATCCAATGTACCATACTTGCGAACATTTTGAACTTGGTAAGAGGGAGATTTTGAAAAAAAACTGGGGTATTGATTTTCCCCTTTGAGTTACATTGAAAAAGAGGATATTGTAGACAGGAGACAGATCAAATAAAGCCCATTTGAGCTTAAAAACATTGGACGTTTCCTGGCTGAATCGGGTCTGTTGGCATGTATGGTTGTACTACCATTGCCTCTTCCTTCTGCCCACAATGGTCTATTACATTGCCACAGCCTTGAAGGAGGGTAGATTTTGTATCACAGGGGGCCCCTGGCCCGTTCTGTCCACACCTGAAGTATGAGACCCTTGTCCTTGCCCTGCCAGCTGCATTTGTAGGCCGTATTAAATTGACCAGCGGGTCCTGTATTGCTATATAATTATCCTGAGACATCCTTACCACTCAGCCAGCATAAAACCCCTGTGTAGGCCCTTCTGTTCAATATGTAGGCCTCTTTGTTAAATTGACCATAGCTCTGCAATTTTAGTGTATAGCAGTCTGAAGGCAGGTCTGCGAGGCCTTCTGATCCAAACTAGTAGCCCCCACCCTACCCGAGTGCTCCGTGCTCGGTATCAAAGTTCAACATCCCCCTGAAGCTGTCGACATACAGTAGGCTGCATCCTGGACTGGTACTTGCTTCCTGGGCAGGTTTCCCGCTTTTAAGGAAGTGGCAACCGCAGAGCGTCAAGTTAGGAGAACTGAGGAGATTTTATACATGAATATATTGAATTCCCGTACAATACCCATTATTTTCTGCTTGCTCTATGGAACTTACGATAAGCGATTGGCCTGAGAGACTGACCTTTTCACCCAGTCCATTGTCAGCATTAAGTGGGTAAATGCCGAAATGTCTGGTAAAATCTGCAGTCGAAGCTTTTGGGTAGCATACGTAGGTAGATGTAGCGTGCAAAGGAGCCCACAAAATGATATAAAAAGGGAGCACCCACAGATATCGACGGACTACCTCGCCGTCTGTATGTAGGTTAACAGGCAGTGCAGGTTTTCCCCAAGAGCTGGGAGCTCTTGTCTTCCTTTGCTTAAAATGTCTTGCTCTGCTTTGCTTGAAGTATCTTATTCTATTTTACCTATATGAAATGTCATGTTATGTTTAACCATTGTTCTCTTTACTTTTGCATTTAAAAGATTTTGTATTGTAATTGCAGGAATGCTTGCTCTAAGAGTAAACGTGAGTGTTCCTAGGTAACATTTTCCTTGGTGTAACTTGTTTCTCATGATGCATTTATAGATGTGTTTTCTCTCTCTCTCTGTCAGTACATTAATTGAGATACAGAGAATATTATGACAGCTGTATGATTATCTGGATTCTGTTTTTTGTACTTTATGTCTCTATTCTGCGGTTTCTTTGAAGTTGCATCTTCTCATTAAACTGCCATTGTATTCTGCCTCCAATTCCATGTCTCATATGTCTGTTTTCTTCATTTTTGGAGCAAGCGTTCCTAGGCACCCCGGCTCAAATTAAGGTGCCCCTTTTGTCCCTGACTCACTCTCCTGCTCAGTTCTGTGGTGGCTCCCGGGGATCTGGGGACCGCCCCTAGCTTCCTTGACCCGTAATAGATCTTCCCTCCAACAGCCTCTCTTGCAAGTCCTGTATTGTTGGTTTGTTGCCCCTGCCCCCCTTTCCACTGCCCTCCATAGTCTGTTGTGCTTCCACGGCCCTTCCTGCCTGCTCAGTGTGGTTAAATTGTTGCCTTTGCACCCTCCTACCTGCCTTCAATTTTCAGAGTCCATGCCCCTGGCCTCTGCCTCTCAACAGTATCCTAATGAACAACTAGATTGCTAACATTCTATATTTATTAAAAAAGTGTGGAACGCCTGACATCATCTTGATGTAATCAAAACTGTAATACCTAGAGCATTTCCTTTAGAAATTACATATATGAGAGGGTCTTATTGGCATCAAAATTATGGTTAGTGCTCTAAAAGACTAAAATAAGGACATATTTTCTGAGTTTTCAAATAGCGACAAAGCACTTTTAAATTATTTGTTATCTTTATGTTTTTTTATCCAGTTGACCACTTGATTAAATGTTGCACTTAGGGGAGAGGATGTGGTGTTACTTCCAGAACTGCAGACTTTGCAACTGGGGAACCAGGTTGAAGTTTCTGCTTCAGCTCGACATTCTGTGATTCTGGTCAAATCACTTAGTCTCCCCATGTCTACAACCAAAATGAATTTGTTCTTGTGTGATGTAACCAATGCTCATGTAAAGCACTCCAATACCTGACAAGTCTGCACTATATAACACTGCAAAAACACAAAATAATAAGTGTTTTGCACACTTCTGTCATTGGGCTATATTTGGGCTACATCTGGTTGATTTTGGGCTACATTTGGGCTCTTTTGTCTCCGGTGGCCATCTTGGGAGATTTATTTGTTATGAAGTTTCCTAAGTTCCTCATGTACTGCAGTCTCCTCAGTAGGAAATGCTTTCAGTGTTTTACTTTGATTCCATCATGAAGGTATTCAGATATGTCACACATTTGCCATAAATTCTGAATGTTAGCACTCTAGTTGCTCATTAGATCACTGTAGTAAAACTACTCCACCATGGAAGTCTGCTCCTGGTATTAAAAGTGCATGTTTCAGTCTGCATGTCAGAATTTTTTAATGAAATAGAAGAGGATTTGAGAAGTCACTCAAAATGTGCCCTCATTTTCTTTCTTCAGTATTAATCAGAATTTCTATGGCAAAATGAACCTCCTCATTGTGTTCCTTTTTAAATTAAATGTTTTAAGTGTTACCAGTTTATTCCAATCAAGATGGCTTCAGGTGTGCCATACTTTTGTCATAATGAAGACAGTAAGCGCTCTAGTTGTTTTTAAGAACATTCTGGGACATTCTGTCATTGGGCTATACTTGGGCTACATCTGGGTGATATTTGGGCTACATTTGGGCTCTTTTGTCTCTGGTGGCCATCTTGGGAGACTTATTTGTTATGAAGTTTCCTAATTTCCTCATTTACTGCAGTCTCCTCAGTAGGAAATACTTTCAGTTTTTTACTTTGATTCCATCAAGAAGGCATTCAGATGTGTCACACATTTGCCATAAATTCAGAATGTTAGCACTCTTTTTGCTCATTAGATCACTGTAGTAAAGCTACTGCTCACCAGGGAAAACTGCTGCTGGTATTGAAAGTGCATGTTTCAGTCTGCATGTCAGAATTTTTTAATGAAATAGAAGAGGATTTGAGAAGTCACTCAAAATGTGCCCTAATTTTTCTTTCTGCAGCACTAATCATACTTTTTATGGAAAAATGAACCCCCTCATTTTGTTCCTTTTTAAATTAAATGTTTTAAGAGTTACCACTTTAATCCAAGCAAGATGGCTTCAGGTGTGCCATACGTTTATCATAAGTAGGACTGTTAGCGCTCTAGTAGTTCTTTGGAACACTCTGGGAAGCTGCAGTAGAACACAAAGGAATCAACTGACAGTCTCTGCCCTTGTTGGATGTACATGTTTTACTGAGAATATCAGACTTCATTCTCACATGACTGAGAAAGATAATGTGAATTTACAGAAAATAAGCTCTCAGTTTAGCCTATAGATCACCTTCCAAACCTCTGTGGTAAAAGCATGAGAAAATATTTTTCTCTCAATCATGATATCCCAGCAGAAGGCTTTTTCACATGGTGAAATCACCTTAGAACATACCACAATTCCTAAAATGAGTATGGTACCATCAACAAATGATTTATAATGTAACTAAAGTCTTAAAACCTTCTATTAACTGCAATGCTTTTTAATGAGGTGCTATCATGTATATTTGTCCCAAGATGGCTGCCAACACTTCTTGGATGAAGTGCTGACAGCCAATCAGATCTCAGGATGAGATGTGTGGTTAGGCTCCGCCCACATATATATATGCTTTTAAATGCTATTTACTCAGGAAATACTGAACAGATTTACACCAGACCTGCAAAAGGCACTTCCTTGACCTTATGGCTACCTCTCTGCCAAATTTCTAGTAATTCTGTTCAGCCGTTCGGGCTGTAGCTCGTTCTAAAGGTCCTATGGAAAAATGCATGGGAAAAACGCGTTTTGGGACCCCCCTTTTATCTCAGCCCCCGCTTGACGAATCCCCCCGAGACTTTCAGGGTAGGAGCGGAGCGTAGCGCCCCACCTATTTTGAGAAATTCGCGAGGATTCATCGACCGGCGCCAAAGTTATTCAAAATAGAATGTTGCGGATTTCCTATGGAAAAGGGGTCCTAACTATAACTACCTACTGGCGACCGCCAGTAGGTAATATATATAAAAAATTAATCCATGATAGTATTCATTGTGCACAGTGGTCATTTATCAATGGAAGTCATTTTCCAAATAGTCACAGTGTAGACTGTCATAAAAGTATTTTCCTGGAGAATTCTGTAAGAGTAGTATGATGAATGTACTGGAAAACGTGCCTTTTATGATACTTCCAACACTGTGCCATAGAACAAAGGCTGCCCTTGAAAGAAGCAGCATGAGAGGGGGAAAAAAGCCTGATAGGCTTACAGTGGAATGCCTAAAAAAGACCACATCCCACAATGCACTGCAGTGGCAGTTTACCAGTGAGTGTCAGTTCTTTTTTACAGCTATTTCAGGCAGGATCATGAGAACATCTCACGTGATTTTTCTCACCCACACACCTTTGAGAAAATCTTCTCAGCGCTTAAAAAACTCTTTTACTCGCCCTTTTTATAACCCTTTTTGTTGAATGATGCCTTTTTCTCTAAAAGTTTGAAGTGAATTATTTTTAAAATGCCTGTTTTCTACAGAAAGTATCCTTCTGACCCCCACAAGGCCTGTCTGGTGTGTTTATCCCCTCAACACCCCACGAAGAGCTGTGACATTTACATTAAATGTCAAAAAGAACCTTTAAAGATAGAGAAGGTATCAGGCGTCATGGCTGGATAGAAGAAATGAACACAGACCAGGACAGGAAGAAAAGAAAGAGAATGGAGAATTCATCCTCACATAAGTCTCCAGAAAAATGGCAGAAAACAGCAACGGATTCCCACAAAATGAGATATGAATCCAAAACATCTCCCTCTTGACACCAGCACTGTAATCACTCTCATTGACGACATGCACAGACATCAAAGACATCGACATCAACATCGAGAGGTTTCGCTCCATCATGATCAACGTCCAAATCTCTGCACTCAGTGTCGAGATCATATCATTCAGTGTTGAAATCTCAGCAGTCAACATCAACACCAGAGCAGCAGTCTCACTAGGCATCAAAGAGGCATATCTCTCTGCCGAAGACTCCTGCTATGCCTAAAAAGTGATGTGGGGCGTTGATAACTCCGCTCTGGATGTTGAGAGTCATCCAGATGGAAATTTCTTCTTCTTCCTCCCCACATTGGTCAGGATCATCACAAACACAAACATCCATCACTTAAACAGGTCATCTGTCCGATTATTCCATCTAATGATCCTATGCAGGGTAATTTACAACTATTAAATATAACTCCTGTGCAGCAGCAATCTAAATCAATCTCTTTGTCACAAATTTGCAAGTGGAAGGCTCCATCACCAGTCAGATTACCACCCCCAAAGCCTTAGGGGGCTATTATGATGGCAGGCAGATTGCCACCACCCGGCTGGCGTGCCGATCCGCCTTCCATCTCAACTACATTAACCCCCCACCATATTATCATGGCGGGGGGACCGAGATGGACGGAAATTCCGTCTGCTGCTTTTCTGCCGGTCAGCAATCCGCACGATTGCCGGCTGGGCAGAAAAGGCCCACAATATGGTGGCGGTGCCTTGCAGGCACCTCCATCCATATTATGATGCTGACGTTGGGTATGCCTTTCCATGGCGGAGACTCTGCCATGGAAAGACATGCGGTAAATCACTTTAGGGGCCTGTTGCGGACCCCCAGGGGGGTGGGGGGCTGCACTTGGGGGGTACCTATGATACCCCCCTTCATTGCCACGCACAAGGTGGCAGTCACCGCGGGGTGCCTGTCACGTTGTGCATGGCAATGCAAAACATGCCACTTTATCATTGCGGCGGGTGCTGCTCACAGAACCGCCTATCGCAATGATATAGATGCTGGATGCGAACACCAGGGTGGCGGTCTCATACTAATTGGCCTCGTGGGTCCGCCACACCTCTAGCGGTCGGTCCCGTTTTCCAATACGGTGTCGGGCTGACAAAGTCCGCCCGCCATCATAATGGGGACCTTAGTCTTCCATACAGTCAGTGACCCCATCGACGATGTCAAGGACAAGATCACCGGATACGACCTCTACATCATGTACACCAACTTCTCCAGCCCAATCTCCATCTAGGGTTTCATTGGTAGATGATATTATCACATTCCAAGGTGCACTAGTCAGAGGAACATCTAAACTTAACATCTCAGTTGACACTCCTCAGCCATCAGAATATGTGATATTAGGGACTCTACAATCAAGAGTTACTTTGAGGCCTCTCCTACCCCTGCTTCCTGGCCTCATATATATTGTGCAAGAAAAATTCCTCAATCCAGTCTCAGTAAAATACTAACCTCCTGAACAGAATCCATAATTTCTCTCATCCAACCCTAAACCGGATTTTATAATTGTCACTGTGTGCGAAAAAGACACGGCTCAGCTCCATAAATCACAGTGCTATTGAACCGAGAAAGGAAAGGTATGGATGCCATTGAAAAGAAAACATGAGGCAGAGCATCTACACATTTGCACAATGCCAATTCAGTGGCATTGTTCAGCAGATAGAATCAGGAGATTTGGGTGGACATGAAATCATTCATGGCTGATCAGCCTGATCATAGGCAGCAAGATTATCTTGAGATGGTTAAAGAGGGCTACCTAATCTCTAATCAGATTTTGGCCACTGCCTTTTCACATGGCATTTCATTACATCATATGCTTTGGCTAAGACTGTCATCTTTAAAACCATATGTGGAATTAAAGATAGCAAAATTGCCTTTTTCTGGATCCTCCATCATTAGACAACACACAAAGGAAGCAATGCTTTGGCTGAAGAACAAAGCTGAAATGCTCAAGGTAGTGAGCTTAGACGAACACAATAATGTTTTCAATCAGTTCAAGCTCAGGTACAAATGAAGCTTCTACCATAGGGTTCAAACCCCTAGGTGGCCTTATCACTACCAACAGCAACAAAGGCAAGGTCAAAGACCATTTCAGAGCTGGTGCCAAAAAAGTTCCTCTCCACATAAACCCTCACAGAACAAGGGCAAGAATTTGCAGATGGAACAATGAGAAGTACACACCCCTCCATGGTTCCCCACTCCTACAGGGGGAGCGGTTAAGTTTTTCACAGAAGGTTGGAAAAACATAATGCAGACAAATGGTTCTTAAAATACATTCAAAGTGGCTATGCACTCTGTTTTACCAGCACTCCACCACCAGTCCCCCCACAGCAAGTCACGGTGGCTCATTTAGGCAACCTCAAACAAGAAAGGTCTGTTCTACTGCAGAAAATACAATGGAAAAAGTTCCACATTATCAAAAGCACCAAACAGGCTACCAAAGAAATGTTCTTGTCCAAAAGAAAAATCAATCTAATCAATTCCAGCTAATTTTGGATCTCAGGTTTCTTAACAAATTTATGAAAAAAGAAAAATTCAGAATGCTATCGTGGGAGCACGTCTGCAGGAACCAGGGAAGTCCAAAGAAAGTCAGAGTTACCTTCACAGGGTCCCACCAGTTGACTGACCAGGGATCGCGAAGGGACCTCAAGAGGAATCACAACATGGCAGCCGATGGGTCACTCGGGGTGACTAGGCCGACAATCTTCGGTGGAATCTCTGCTCAGGGTGTGGGCTACAAGTAACCCAATGCACAGCCTCAGGGGACGTCGAGAAGCTGATGCACTTGCAAATGTGCATGGGGTCCAGGGGTTCCGGTTCCACGTCACTCATGAGGGCTGCGGGTCTCAGCTTTGCTGGGGAACTGGTTCAGCTTCGGCAAAGTCTGGAAATCTATCTCTGGTGTTGCAAAGTCTTTGGCATCCTGCGGGAGCTTCAGAGATGCAGACTGGACAGATGCGTCTTTGGTGCCTGCCAAGCAGGGGAGCCACTCCTTGACCCCAAGGGAGATTTCTTCAGTCCTCTAGTCTTGAGTAGAGCGTCGAAGTTCCAGGATTCAGTTGCAGAGTTTCGTCCAGGGATATCTAAAGCCCTGTTGCCAGGGGTTCCTTACTTATACCTAAGAAAGTGGTTGGACTAACTCAGCGGACCCACCTATGGGAGGGTTTGGAAAGTGGTCTGGCTACACCCATTTCCTTTGTCCAGTTTTGTGGCAGAGCAGGGGCTGGTAGCCCCTGCAACCGGTTTGAGCTTGACTATGCACAGGGACACCAAATGTGCCCCCAGTGCAGACTTTAAAGCACTCTTGGAGTGCTCCCACCCAGCCCCAATACAATAAAGCCTGTCTGGGAGGTGGTTACACCTCCCTGTGACAGGAAACCTATTGTCCAGGCCTCTCCTGCTGGAGTTTTGATCAGCAGCAGGAGGCCAGACTTGTGTCTGTGGCTGCAGCATATATTTTGTGATGCCAGGGCTCTTTTAAACTGGTACTGGGTATACCGGTGCTGTCATTTCTATTCCTCTAGAAGGGTGGGATCATGCTCCCACACCAGTTAGTGGTGTGGGGGTATGATTCCAAGGTGTTTGACACCAAAAAGAACATGTTTCCGTGCAGCCAGTCCAAAGTTAGCATGTACCGTTTAGTTATAATGCACTTAAAAGTATATGGTCAGGCTGCACTACTGACAACCCTGGTGGATAGATTCTAAAGGCTGCAGAGGGGCTCAGCTCATGCCTGGGCACCCTCTCACATATAACCAAGCACCCTGCTTTCAGGATTGATCAGGCCTGCCATAGGGGTGACTGATTGGTTTCTATGTGCAGTGATAGGTGAGATATAGTGAACCTATATCTCTGTAAGGGTGCATGCACCAACTTTCCCAGGCTGCAGTAGCAGACCTGTGGTGTCATTTTGGAGGGCTTCCCAGGGGTGGCATAATACATGCTTCAGCCCCTGGTAGGCCTCTGGCGTACCTATGCCCTGGGTATATTGTACACCATATACTAGGGACTTATAAGGGCACCTCACACTCCAATCTGTTATGTACCTAAGGTACATGGAATCAATTTAGAGAGGAAGCAGCTAGGCTGGGGTCCTGAATAGCAGGGCCCCAGCCAGACTAAGGTCGAAAAACAGTGAACCATCAGCAAAAAGCGGGTGTAACCATAGGAGGTAGATCCTACTCTCCTACATGGGACACTCCAACATTAGAGTTATTTGCCACGCTCTAACCAGAAAATACAGAGATTATACGTCCTAGGCTCTAGACCAGCAATCTCTGGGCAATGCCCTTGATATAGACAGGTCAACTCCGTTTGTGTATGCCTTTCCACCAATTCGGCTAATTCCAAGAGTGAGTCAGAAACTAATAAGGTCACGTGTCACAATGAAACACTTCGCTCTGAATTGGCTGAGGCAGTGGTGGTACACATATCTCCTCCAGTTTTCCATAGCCCATTGCAAGCGTATGCCACTCAGACAAGGTCTTCTCTCCAAAATTCAAGGGTAAAATTCTTCATCCTGCAATCCAAACGTTGAATTTAACAGCATGGCTATTGAGGTCACCCACATTTAAATCTCCGGGAAGATTACGTGATTGTTTTAAAATAAGCTAAGTGTCCTTCCACAAGAGCCTGCTATGCTTTAGTATATGATGCAATGCAAAGAAATATGATCCTATTACAGTACAGGAGAAAACTGTGAAGGGTTTTACAGGGGATACCGCCTGCAATTGATTAACTCTACAAGCTGAGGTGATTCCAACTAGAATCCGCCATTTTCCATGACAAGTGTTGCATCATTGCTTTATGGATTGCTTTGAAAGGAGGACCCATCAATTTTGACAACAACTGGTTTAATTCCCAAGGAGGAGAAGGTCTTCTGACTCGAGATATGTCTTCAGGCCTTCTAGAAAATCTTTAACCACTCGAATCTTGAAAAAAGACTGCTGCATTGTTGATTTTTAGTAACCAGTGATAGCTGCTAAATGAACTCTGAAAGATGACATTTCAAAAGCAGTGATATGGAGGTCACTTCATACATTCATGAAACACTACTGTTTAAACACTAAAATTCAAGTCAAGTTGAGGTTTGGACGAGAAACATTAAGAAATCTATTCAAATAGTTAATCTTATCCTCATGGCCCTGACTCTTTGTTTTTTAGTTACCATGTTTTAATAGAAAACCATACGGTTTCCCAGGGTATGGATACCTGACAGCCACTTTAGGCATTTTTCTTCTAGCTTGCTATTATATTCAAGGTTTGTGACTGTCAATGAAGATCCTATGATGCTGAAGGAAAAGTTACATACCTGTAGAAATAGTTCTGCATTGTAGGTAGCTTTAAAGTCATAAACACCCTCCATCCTCCCCAGCTGTCAGGCAGTATTAATATCCTGGCTTCATGAAAAAAAGAACTGACACTCACAAGCAAACTGCAACTGCAGTGCATTGTGGGATGGGGTCTCTTTAGTGTCCTTAGAGGTACAGTTCATGTTTGTAAACTTTCCAGTGTAAGCCTATTAGGCTGCTTTTTCCTCTCATGCTATCTCTGTCAAGGGCAGCCTTATTTCTATGAGAAAGTTTTGCAAGCATCAAAAAAGGCACTTTCCAGTATATTCATCATACTTCTCTTTCCAGCGTTCACCAGGACAATATATCTCTGACAGTCTACACTGTGACTATCAATCAATCAATCAGGGGTTTATAAGTGTGCTACGCACCCCGGGTGAGGGTCTCAAGGCGCTGGGGGGGGGGGGGTACAGCTCCAGGTCAGCCGACAAGCCAGGTCTTGAGGCTCTTACTGAAGTTGTGAAAAGTATGGGAGTGTCTGATGGTAACTGGGAGCTCATTCCAGGCTTTGGCTGCGACGTAGGAGAAGGCTCTTCCTCCAGCTCTGGTTCTGCAGATGCGTGGGTTCGCTGCCAGGGTGAGGTTGGCGGAGCGGAGGTTTCTTTTGGGTGCCTGGAAAGAGATTCTTTCGTTGAGGTATTTGGGTACGATGTTGTGGAGGGATTTGTAGGTGTGGGTGAGTAGTTTGAAAGTTACTCTCTTCTCGACCGGGCACCAGTGGAGGTATAGCAGGTGTTGGGTCATGTGATCATGTTGTGGGGTGCTGAGAACTAGTCTGGCTGCGGTGTTCTGGGTGGTCTGGAGTTTGTGTAGCAGGGATTTGTTGATTCCCGCATAAAGGGCGTTTCCAAAGTCCAGTCTGCTAGTAATGAGTCCGTAGGTGACTGTTTTTCTGTCTTCGGAGGGGATCCACTTGAAGGTCTTGAGGAGGACAAGGAGGGTGTGAAACAGGTGGAGGCAACAGCGTTGATCTGATTGAGTCATGGTGAGAGAGGAATCTAGAATGATGCAGAGGTTCTGGCCGTGGTCCATCAGGGTGTGTGGGTTTCTGAGGGCAGAGGGCCAACTGGAATTATCCCAAGGGGTGGGGGGAGTCCAAGAATGAGGACCTCTGTCTTCTCTGAGTTCAGTTGAGGAAGCTGTTGCTTATCCAAGCAGCGACGTCTTTCATTCCTTCCGGGAAGCTGAGTCTGGTGTCTGCAGGGTTCTTCATGAGGGAGAGGATGAGCTGGGTGTTGTCGGCGTAGGAAATATGGTGAGCCCATGCTGTCTGATGATGGCAGCGAGGGGGGCTATGTAGATGTTGAAGAGCCTGGGGCTAAGCGGTGATCCTTAGGGTACTCTGCAGTTGATCTCTGTGGGTTCGGTGAAGAAGGATGGGAGTCTGATCCTTTGGGTTCTGCTGGTGAGAAAGGTGCATATCCAGTCAAGGGAGTCTGGCTGCAAGAAGGTGGCGGGAGACGGTGTCAAAGGCTGCGGAGAGGTCTAGTAGGATGAGGGCTGCGGTGTGTGCCATGTCGAGTAGCACACAGATGTTGTCTGTGGTGGCGAGGAGGGCAGTCTCTATGCTGTGGTTGCTGCAGAATCCGGACTGGAAGGAGTCGAGGATGGCCTTCTCTTCGATGAAGGTGGTCAGTTGTGTGTTGGCAAATTTCTCATTGACTTTGACTGTGAAGGGAAGAAGAGAGATGGACCCATAGTTTTCAGGTCCGTTGGGTCAGCCAAGGGTTTCTTGAGGAGGGTCTTCACCTCAGCCCGCTTCCAGTCATCAGGGGAAGATGCTGGACTCAAAGGCAGCGTTGATGGTGTGGCATAGTTCAGGCGCAATGGCAGTGTTAAAGATGTGAGGTGAGCAGGGGTCCGTGGGGCTTCTGAGTGGGTGCTCTTTATGGTTGTGGTGGTGTCATTGGTGGTGACTGGTGTTCAGCTGCTGATGGTGGGCTGGCTGTCATTGCTGGAGAGGAGGATCATTTCAGGGGTCTGTTCGTTGAAGTTGTCATAGAGGGCCTTGATTTTCAGGTGGAAGAAGGAGCAAAGCTTGTTGCAGAGGTCCTGGGATGGTGTGATGTCTATGGCTATGCGGTGGGGTTTGATGAACTGCTGGATGGTGTTGAAGAGTTCCTTTGAGTTGCTGGCATTGGTGAGGATTTTGCTCTTGATTAATTTTGGTGGATCTTACGAGTTGGTGGTATTCTGTAGTGTCGTGCTTGTAGTTAGACTGGTCTTTGGTGGTTCTGCTGTTTCTCCATCATTTCTTGAGTTTTGTGCAGGAACGTCTTGCTTCTTGGAGGTCGGCGGAAAACCAGGCGGGCTTCAGCTAGCGTTGTATGTCAGGGCGGCAAAGGGGAGCGAGCTTGTACATGCAGTTGGTGATCCAGCAGTGTAGTTCCATGGCTGCAGAGTTGGCGTTGGTTGTGGTGGAGGGAGGTTCGTGGAGAAGGGTTGAGTTGAGGTGCTCTTCTGTGACCTTGCTCCAGTTCCTTTGTGGAGGGCATGGGGTGGGCTTGTGTGCAGTAGTGGTGTTGAAAGAGAAGTGTACGCAGTGGTGATTTGTCCAGAGGGGCGGAGAGGTGTGGCTAAAGTAGATGTTTCCCCCTCCTGTGAAGATGAGGTCGAGGGTGTGTCTGGCCTTATGGGTAGGGGTGATGATGAGCTGCTTCAGTCTGAGGTTCGCAAGGTTTTCCAGGAGGGTGGTGGAGTCGGAGTCACTGCGGTTGTTGAGTCCAGGTATCCAATGAGTAGGTAGTCGTGGAGGCGATGGCATGGGGTGGGATGAGGTCGGCAACGGTGGTAGTGAAAGGGGCGTGGGCCCAGGGGGTCTGTAGGCGAGGGAGTTCAGTTGAGGAAGCTGTTGCTTATCCAGGCTGTGACGTCTTTCATTCCTTCCGGGAAGCTGAGTCTGGTGTCTTCAGGCTTCTTCCTGAGGGAGAGGATGAGCTGGGTGTTGTCGGCGTAGGAAATATGGTGAGCCCATGCTGTCTGATGATGGCAGCGAGGGGGGCTATGTAGATGTTGAAGAGCCTGGGGCTAAGCGGTGATCCTTAGGGTACTCTGCAGTTGATCTCTGTGGGTTCGGTGAAGAAGGATGGGAGTCTGATCCTTTGGGTTCTGCTGGTGAGAAAGGTGCATATCCAGTCAAGGGAGTCTGGCTGCAAGAAGGTGGCGGGAGACGGTGTCAAAGGCTGCGGAGAGGTCTAGTAGGATGAGGGCTGCGGTGTGTGCCATGTCGAGTAGCACACAGATGTTGTCTGTGGTGGCGAGGAGGGCAGTCTCTATGCTGTGGTTGCTGCACAATCCAGACTGGAAGGAGTCGAGGATGGCCTTCTCTTCGATGAAGGTGGTCAGTTGTGTGTTGGCAAATTTCTCATTGACTTTGACTGTGAAGGGAAGAAGAGAGATGGACCGATAGTTTTTCAGGTCCGTTGGGTCAGCCGAGGGTTTCTTGAGGAGGGTCTTCACCTCAGCCCGCTTCCAGTCATCAGGGGAAGATGCTGGACTCAAAGGCAGCGTTGATGGTGTGGCGTAGTTCAGGCGCAATGGCAGTGTTAAAGATGTGAGGTGAGCAGGGGTCCGTGGGGCTTCTGAGTGGGTGCTCTTTATGGTTGTGGTGGTGTCATCGGTGGTGACTGGTGTTCAGCTGCTGATGGTGGGCTGGCTGTCATTGCTGGAGAGGAGGATCATTTCAGGGGTCTGTTCGTTGAAGTTGTCATAGAGGGCCTTGATTTTCAGGTGGAAGAAGGAGCAAAGCTTGTTGCAGAGGTCCTGGGATGATGTGATGTCTATGGCTATGCGGTGGGGTTTGATGAACTGCTGGATGGTGTTGAAGAGTTCCTTTGAGTTGCTGGCATTGGTGAGGATTTTGCTCTTGATTAATTTTGGTGGATCTTACGAGTTGGTGGTATTCTGTAGTGTCGTGCTTGTAGTCAGACTGGTCTTCGGTGGTTCTGCTGTTTCTCCATAATTTCTTGAGTTTTGTGCAGGAACGTCTTGCTTCTTGGAGGTCGGCGGAAAACCAGGTCGGACTTCAGCTAGCGTTGTATGTCAGGGTGGCAAAGGGGAGCGAGCTTGTACATGCAGTTGGTGATCCAGCTGTGTAGTTCCATGGCTGCAGAGTTGGCGTTGGTTGTGGTGAAGGGAGGTTCGTGGATGAGGGTAGAGTTGAGGTGCTCTTCTGTGACCTTGCTCCAGTTCCTTTGTGGAGGGCATGGGGTGGGCTTGTGTGCAGTATTGGTGTTGAAAGAGAAGTGTACGCAGTGGTGATCTGTCCAGAGGGGCGGAGAGGTGTGGCTGAAGTAGATGTTTCCCCCTCCTGTGAAGATGAGGTCGAGGGTGTGTCTGGCCTTATGGGTAGGGGTGATGATGAGCTGCTTCAGTCTGAGGTTCGCAAGGTTTTCCAGGAGGGTGGTGGAATCGGAGTCACTGCGGTTGTTGAGGTGGAAGTCCAGGTATCCAATGAGTAGGTAGTCATGGAGGCGATGGCATGGGGTGGGATGAGGTCGGCAACGGTGGTAGTGAAAGGGGCGTGGGCCCAGGGGGTCTGTAGGCGAGGGTGACGGGTATCGTGGTTCTGGGGCTGGTCTGGACTTGGAAGTGGAGGTTTTTGGTGTTGGAGAGGGAGTGGCTCATGCTGGAGGTGTGGAGTAGGAGGAAGCTCTTGTGTGCAATGGCAAGTCCTCCTCCTGGGTGTTGGGGGCGGTCCTTCCTCTGGATCATTTAGCCGTCGGCAATGGCTGTGGCTATGTCGCCAGCAGATGCAGTGTTTGTCCAGGTTTTAGTGAAAAAGGCCATGTCTGGTGGGAGGGTGTTGAGGAGGTCCCAGATCTCTACGGCGTGTCTGTGCAGGGAGATCACATTAAAATGACTTCCAGTGACAAACACTATGCAAAAATGTTCCTAGATTCTTAATATATGTATTGAAGAATTTTCTCTGAGGTCCACGCATGCTACCTGGAACTATTCAAGAATAAATGGCATTTCCTACAATGCAGAACTATGTCTAGAGGAATGGAACATTTCCATTTGGGTCTGCCTTCAGCAATACCTTTCCTGGCATTATGTGGTGGACCTGGATAAGAGAGATTCCATTGAATTGAAGAAAACCCTTCACCTGCAACTTGCTTATTTTGTATTGACTGCCCCCACCCCAATTCATCCACTCAGTAAAACACTGTAATGCAATTGTATCTACTAGTGGACAAACTCATGGGGGAAGTATAGGTGCTCAAGGCTCTCTCAATGTCAAGGACTATGGGTCGTAAATCAACTTTAAGTTTGGCTATTCCCCTGGCACATAAAGCATATGCTGTATGTGGTACACCTAGACTGGCACGCAGTTTACCTACAGCTGCTTGAACATTTCTGAAGGATTTGGGCGAGCAGGTCATCAACTTACATTACCACTGCATCTCTTTCATGGAACCTCTGGCTCTGTCCTTTAGGATCCAACTCCAACCCCCCCATGCATGGCGCTTTTGAATCTTTCTTCCCTAGCTCAAGAGCCAACCAGAGACCATGATCAAAACTGCTGTTCAGGCTTCATTCATTTTGATAATGCTTGAGCTGTGCTACTTGGACCAGTCAAAATGATTAGGCATGTTATCAGTCACTTAAAGCCTTTGAGAGGTACTGAGTCATAGTGTACATTATTTCACATATAATTCTTGGTAAGAGGGCAAAAGCAAATGGCTATTAGGGTCTCAGTCCGCAGGGAAGCTTATATCTTGTTTCAGTATTTTAGCTGTGATAAAGGGGTTCTTTTCCCCTGCATAAATTCACCTGGGAGGCTACTTTTTGCTGGATCGAATAAAATAGTAAAAAATTAAAAGCATTCACCTAAATCAACCAATAAAACAACATTTTGAGCAATGGTCTTGCTACGTACAAATGGTCCCATAGCGTCTGTATGTGTTATTGTAAAAGACAGTTTTTTCTAATCTTGTAGACACATTTTCATATAATATGTTTGCTTTAGTTTCTGAATGTTAAGAATAGACCAGACCTTGTAAATATGTACCTGCCACATCATGAGATATGCAGTGTTGCCTTAATGTATGCAAACATATTCTTACAGTGCATCCATAATGAGACAAACCATTTTCCAAACATCCCCATCATTTTTTATCCTTACTCAGAGTTGATCTTTGTTATTGTTGTATTTCTCTGCTGCTTTTCATTTAGTTTCTCTACTGATCTCATGATGTAAGATTGCCCAAATTATGATACTGCTTATATATGTGAGTGCAATGACAAGCAATGCCACAGACACTTTCTCTACCAGTATAAGGAACATTATGTTCAGTAAACATGTATTGGCTAGCAATGGAGTTTGTTCTTTGCACATCACGTTGATCATTATTTTACTCTCATTCTATGATGTGTGAGTGTCAAAGGTCAAAGTTCCATTACATTTTGACTCAGTTTTTGGAAAAACAAAGCATATGAAAGCCACATGCATGTGTTCAATAAATGGTTATGGGGAACAAATATCTGTGTGTGTGTGTGTGTGTGTATATATATATATATGCACAGAAACCCTACAGCAAGCAGAAAGGAAGAACCCACATGAGGAATCCGGTTTGGAGGCTTTAACATAGACAGCATGTAGGCATAATGCATTTCGGCCGATGGCCTTCCTCAGACGCCACTGCTAATCAGGAACACAACCAACTCGGCGCCTTAAAGTGCTCCTGCTGTCCTCTCTTTTGTGAGAACTGGCACCCTCTCCAACCACGTGATCGCCCACCAGGTGAAGTACTGTAGGCACTACATCTCTCAGGTTGCATCATATATATATGTTTATCTCAAAACAGCTATGAAGATCAACATGGAGCACTCACATGGTGAAGAGATTCCATTTTATTCACAGCAAACGCATTTCGGCAACTGCCTTTTTCAATGCCGGTACACAAATCATTTCATCCGTGCTGAATGTTTCAAAAAATGTACCCCTCATCCTGCTGCATCAATATATATCATATGCCGATTTGCACCAAATAAAGAAAAACAAACACTTACTTTGTGGTCCGATCCCGTTTTTGGAGTATCAAGTGAAAGGACGGATATAAATGTATATATATATATTATCTACTGGCGGTCGCCAGTAGATATTTATAGTTAGGACCGTGTTTCCATAGGAAATCTGAAAATTCTATTTTGAATAACTTTGGCGCCAGTTGACGAATCCTCGCGAAATTTTCAAAACTAATGGGGCGCTCTGCTCAGCTCCTACCCTGGAAGTCTCGGGGTGATTCGTCAAGCAGGGGCTGAGAAAAAAGGGGGGTCCCAAAACGCGTTTTCCCCATGCATTTTCCCATAGGACCTTTAGTCTAAGGTACAGCCCGAACGGCTGAACAGAATTTCTTGAAATTTGGCAAAGAGGTAGTCCTCAGGTCAGGGATGTGCCTTTTGCATATATGGTGTCAATCTGTTCAGTAGTTCCTGAGAAAATTGCAGTTAAAAGTACATAAATATCTATATGCGCGCACCGTGCGCGCACGGTGCGCGCACCTTAACGTGCGCGAGCGTAATTGTGATTGGTGGTTACATGTCAGTCAACATTCGAATCGGTTGAAATCAGGAAGTGTTGTCTGCCATTTTGTGTGTGACAGTGAAAAAGAAAGGTGGAGAATGTGAAAAGGGGCAGGGTACAGAGTTCCTGACCCCCTAGCTTTTGTCAGGGGGTCCCTGAAGGACCCTGAAGGGTGAATTTTTTTTTTATTTTTTGTTAAAAAACGCGGGGTGAGCGCACCGTGCGCGCACCGTCGCGAGGTGCGTGCACGGTGCGCGAACGGTGGAAAAAAAATCATAAAAAAAATAGAATTGAAAATCAAATTTAAGTGTTTAGATGTTAGGTGGCTCTAAAAAGAGCCGTTGTGTTAATTGAGGAACAGAGGAACAAAAAAATGAAAAAAATTATAGGGTGCCGCATGTGTGCTGCTGTATCTTGCTCTCTATTAGGGGAATACTGGTGTCCCCATAAGAGAGAAGAGCATGGCACGCATTGCACCGTAAATGCACGCTCTTGAACAGAGGGTGTATATCCAGAGGAACACAAGCAGGTGAAGCTGCCGCCGCAGATGAAGTGCTCGGCTGAGCTGCCGGTGATGTGCTCGGCTGAGCTGCTGCGGATGTGCTCGGCTGAGCTGCTGGAGGGTTGTCTCTAGCAGCTCGAGCGAAAGCCACAGGATGTACTCCTTTAACGTGCCTGATCATAGTGAAAATACTAAAAGAGTATTTCTTTTTAGGATCTCCTCTTGATAAGACAACACCACAAATAGTGCAGGTGACTTTTGGAGCATTCACCTTCTTCTGCCCCTCTGGAAATCTAAAAAATTGCCAGATAAAAGAGTCTTTCTGTTTCCTCTGTCTCACAAGGGTCTCCTGCTCACTCCCAGAAGATGACTGCTGCTCTGCCATTCTCAAGTACTGGAGTACTGGAAAAGCTGCTCAGCTCCTTCTCCCAGGGAATCAAAAGAAATAATGAGGGGAGTGGGTGTGGTGTTGGAAGTTTCTGGAACTGAAACTACTATAAACCAATGAAAAGTGTTGTTTCTTAATCACATGACCTGAAACTACTATAAACCAATGAAAAGTGTTATTTCTAAATCACATGATTTGCCGTGAGCGCACCGTGCACGCACGGAGCACTCACGCATGTGCGTACGGAGCACGTGCGTACGGAGCGCATACGGAGCACGCACGCATGTGCGTACGGAGCACGCACGACGTACGCATGCGCACGTGGAGCACGTACGTATGCGCACACGGAGTACATACGCATGCATGCAACGTGCACGCACCGTGCGCGCACCTTAACGTGCGCGAGCGTAATTGTGATTGGTGGTTACATGTCAGTCAACATTCGAATCGGTCGAAATCAGGAAGTGTTGTCCACCATTTTGTGTGTGACAGTGAAAAAGAAAGGTGGAGAACGTGAAAAGGGGGCAGGTTACAGAGTTCCTGACCCCCTAGCTTTTGTCAGGGGGTCCCTGAAGGACCCTGAAGGGTGAAAAAAACATTTATTTTTTTTTGTTAAAAAATCGCGGGGTGAGCGCACAGTGCGCGCACCGTGCGCGCACCGTCGCGAGGTCACGCACGGTGCGCGCACTGCGGACAAAAAATCATTAAAAAAATAGAATTAAAAATTAAATTTAAGTGTTTAGATGTTAGGTGGCTCTAAAAAGAGCAGTTGTGTTAATTGAGGAACAGTGGAACAAAAAAAATTTAAAAAATTATAGGGTGCCGCATGTGTGCTGCTGTATCTTGCTCTCTATTAGGGGAATGCTGGTGTCCCCATAAGAGAGAAGAGCATTGCACGCATTGCACCGTAAATGCACCCTCTTGAACAGAGTGTGTATATCCAGAGGAACAGAAGCAGGTGAAGCTGCCGCCGCAGATGAATTGCTCGGCTGAGCTGCCGATGATGTGCTCGGCTGAGCTGCTGCGGATGTGCTCGGCTGAGCTGCTGGAGGGTTGTCTCTAGCAGCTCGAGCAAAACCCACAGGATGTACTCCTTTAACGTGCCTGATCATAGTGAAAATACTAAAAGAGTATTTCTTTTTAGGATCTCCTCTAGATAAGACAACACCACAAATAGTGCAGGTGACTTTTGGAGTATTCACCTTCTTCTGCCTCTCTAGAAATCTAAATAATTGCCAGATAAAAGAGTCTTTCTGTTTCCTCTGTCTCACAAGGGTCTCCTGCTCACTCCCTGGAGATGACTGCTGCTCTGCCATTCTCAAGTACTGGAGTACTGGAAAAGCTGCTCAGCTCCTTCTCCCAGGGAGACATCATCAGCAGTGGATTGCGGGCGCGCGAGTTATAGTTAGCTCAACTAACTATAACAGGTTAATTTCAATGGTTTTGTACGAGTGAAATGTGCAGCTAACTATAACATGTGTGAAACCTCTGTTTTTTTCAGTGAATTTGCAAGGTTTTTTAAATGCTAATTCCTAACTATAACGTGTGTGAAACCTACGTTTTTTTCAGTGAATATATATATGTGTGTGTGTGTGTGTGTGTGTGTATACATATACATATATATATAATGTACTGGCGGTCACCAGTAGGTAGTTATAGTTAGGACTAAGTTTCCATAGGAAGAGCATTTTTTGTTTTGCTTATAACTTTGGCGTCGTTTGATGAATCTTCATGCCATTTTCCAAACCAATTCTTTGTTCATATCAGCTCCTATGTTGAACGTTTGGGGGTGATTCATCAAGGAGAGGCCAAGAAAAAAGGGGGGTCCCAAAACGTGTTTTCTCCATGTTAATTTCCGTAGGAAACTTTAGAAATGGCTACAGGTCGAACGGGTGAACGGAATTGCCCCAAATTTGGCAGGGAGAAGGGTCTTGGTCTAGAAAGCACACTTTTGTTTATTTGGTGTAAATCCCTTCAGTCGTTTTTGAGAAATATCGAAATTTACAGATATCGATATTTGGGAATTCTGTCATCTGATTGGCTGAGGCGTTACAAGCACGAGCTTGCTGCTTATTGGTTGGGAGCGCTGCGAGTGGTTGCAACTAGGAAGTGTTGGCCACCATTTTGTGATTCTGTCGAAGCGAGTAAGCGGAAAAAGAACTAAAAAAGTAGGAAAGAGGAGGGTAGGAGCACTGTAACCTCTGTGGGGTGTTTAGGGTGTGGTATAGAGGGGGTGCAAAGCAAACTACTCATACCTACCGGTCTGAAAGTGCTGGGTCTGTAAATTAAGTGAGGTATTGCGTAGAGTCTGATGCTGCTCAGGTGAGCTGCTGCGGGAGTCGGGGATGAGAGCGTGAGCCTAAACTGTGTGTCTTATGGTGTGAAGTCATGTGTCCTGGCCGCTGCAGGACACCTGTGGAAGTAGTGTCAGCATGTGTTTATACCTACTAGGATGAACTACTGACTGCTACTGGTTTGAAAGTCCTGGGGTAAGGAAAATATGTGAGGTATTGTCTAGAGTCTCATGGTGCTAAGCTGAGGTGCTGCCGGAGTTGGGGATGAAAGCGTCAGTCCAAACTGTGTGTCATATGCTGTGAAGTCATGTGCTCTGGCCGCTGTGCCACATCTGTCCAGTATTGTCTGCATGTAGTTATACCTACTCGGAGGAACTTTTGTTTCGAACATTGTAACTTGTGTATGGTGCTTAGGAGGTGTTATACAGGGAGTGAGAAGGTAAATGTGTGCGTATCAAATCAATCCAGTATTTGTAAAGCGCAAACTACTCACCTCTTTAGGTCTGAAGGCCCTCGAGGCCGGCATGGAAATTATGTGAGCTATTAAGTGAGCTATTGCCCAGAGTCACATGGTGCTGAGCTGAGGTGTCCTAAGGTGTCCTTCATAATCATTTCCACACCTACCCCAGTCAATGTGCCTAGGTCATTTCCACCACAATGCACAATAATGAGGTCAGGGTGTGGAAGATGCAAAGAGGTTTTAACCAAAGGTACCAATTGGTACCACTTCAATCTACTCTGTGCAAACCATTTAATGTCCACATTTTGTAAACCTAGGTCTAAGTCAATACGTCTGGGTTCTGCATACCTCTTGCACCAGAAAATATAGCTATGTCCTACGATCCATACTAGTATTTTGAAGGTATGGCTGGAAGGTATGGAAAGATGTCTGTAGCTCATGCAGTTCCTTTGTAGAATAAGAGATATGTTTAAAGATGGAGAACTACTTTTTTTTGCCATACAAAACGATACGTGATTGGGAGATGAAAAGCATTCTTTTATAAAAGTAGGGTGCACATTAGTTTTGTGGAAAAGCATCTTTGTGATTGGTTAAGAAAAAGCAGTTTTAGCGAGGAGTACGTATCACAGGATAAAATGTGCTCAACTCAACAACACCTGCTACTTGCATTTGGAAGGCACTGTTCGAATTTAAAACAAACGTGAACTTTTAACCTGCACGTGCCGTTAAATTTTCGTGAAAATGTTCCCAAAAAATATTGTTCCGTTTAAAAAAATTGATGAACTTTTAACCTACACATGCTGTACAATGTTCTAGAAAGTGTGTTGATAGACTACGTTGCACTTCTGACTTATGTGTGTTGTTGAATATTTAAAAAACGGTTTATATGGAAAATTAAAAAGAAACCAATAGAGAGAAGTTTTGAAATCTAAAAGAATCAAGGAACTGTTTTAATTTGTTCTTTACATGTATTTATGTGTGGAGCAACAACATTATAGACACAACAGCACCAGGAAGAGGAAGAAGCAGGGAGTGGGGGGACGGGGGGAGATGAGCAGAATGGCACTTATGCACAATTAAGTACAGCACAAGTATAGACAAACAATGGCCAAAATGAAACACACCAGCAAGAAGCACAAGTCACACAACCTGCCAACATCACACCACTGAACGAGCATAGAAGTGAAAACCACGCTGCATTCTTACAGGATGTGTAGAAAGGCCGGTCGTTGGTGTTGTGGGATGTCTGCGACCGTGGTCATCATGGATGAGATGCCCAGCCCACTTTTGTACGGTGCACTGTTGTATCTCGTGCACTCGTACGGCACACCATTTTATTACCTATTCGTGCATGTCTTGCTACATTCCAACTACACCATCGCAGTGCAGTTTGGAGGTGATGCATGCCACTTTACAACATCGACTGCTGCGGCCCTTGTGGCAGGCCACACCAGAACACAGAGACACACTTACCACACTTCCTGTACATGGACATGTCCGAGACACTCCGTTCCCCATGCCAGATAGGCACACCCCTGCGCTGACCTGTGTACCCCGGACCAGCACATGCCGGTTGTGCATGCAGGAGCAGCTACATATGCAGGCTCACTGACAACGCTGAGGTGACAGCACACTGTGATGTTGCAGGGCTCGTGCCTATCATGCTAAGACAATGACCAAAGAGACACACTTGCTCAGATGTGGGTGTGGGGGGCGTTGGTAGTCCTGGATTTGTTGCGATGAGTCTTGTGGCCCTCATGGGAATCCCTGTATCATGCTCATTGACTCTATGGCATCGGTCGGTGTTCTGGTGTGGCTCTTGACTGTGTTCCCTTTCATGGTGTAGGTAGTCGTCCTGTTTAACACCAGCAGAAAGCAGGTGTAAAATCCCTGGTGCTAACGGGGCTTATCGCTGGGATTTGTTTCGCATTGCAGTTGATGTGAAAGTTGTGATGTGATTTTTTTCGTGTGCAGAACAATATACAAACTGAGCAGTGTATCTCGTCAAGATGCAGGGCCTGACACACTATTCAACCAATATAAATACAATGATTTTGTGTGTACAATGTAAGTGCAGCCACTACCTCAGTGCAATTCGATACAGGATTTAAGTGTTTAGAATAAAGAGGAAAGGAGCACATCATGTATTTTTGCACGGAAATGGCTAGTCTGCATTTCATTATCAGCACTTTAATGGAAGTAAAGTTGAGATAAATCTAACACACTATTCAGAAGTTGGTGCAAACTGCAGACATCACCAGTATTCCCACGATAAGTGCCCCTAAATTTAACACCATGGTGGACTCCATCAAATAACAGTAATAAGAACAGGAAAGAGTCACACAGCAGTTAAGAGAACAACCAAAAATGTTATTAATTTTTATTTTTTTTACTTTATTTTTTATAAACATAAATATGTAAACGATAAACTATTTTCAAACTTTATTTTTTTATTAACATATATATGAACGATAAACTAAAAAAACAACATTTAAAACAAATAATACAAAACAACAAGGCGGAGCACTCCTGTGGGGACCATGGATGTCGACGACAGAGCCTGGAAAATAAAGCACAAAATAAGGATGTGTGTAATGGGCATATCAAAGGAGAGAGACACAGAGAAGGAAAAAAAGCCAGAGAGAAAAGGAGAGGGAAGGAAAGAAAGGGAGTGAGAAAGAGAGAAGGAAGAGAGTGAGTTAGAGAGATAGAAGGAGAATAAGATAGAGAGAGAGAGAGAGAGAGAAAGAGAGAGAGAGAGAGAGAGAGAGAGAGAGAGAGGGGGACAGACAGACACTGCCACCCCTGCTCATCCATGAGCAAATAATTACCTGGTGCTACCGGAGTGTGCAGTAGTGGGCACTCCACATGCCCATCAAAACTCCGCACATCCCAGATATGCCACTGAGTCCTGAGTCATGAATGGCAGAGACCACATCATCTTCTCCTCGGCCCGGCAGATCTCACACATGTCGCTGAGTCCTGAGTCTTCATTGGAGGAAACCACATCAGATTTTGGGGCCGCTAAGCTTGTGGTGCTCAAGTCCGTGCCACGTGGTGGTAGGCCCCTGATGGCCATATGAGCTTTGGGTGGCACTAACCCTGTGCATCTGAAGTCCACGCAATGGGGTGGCAGGCCCCTGACGGCTATACAGATCAGGGTGCGACTAACCTTCTGCACAACTTTTCAAAGACTCTTTATGGCTGAGACACGTGGAACGTCCGCCATCTCGTCAGCACCGGCAATAAAGGATGTGATGTTGTCGATCTATTATATTTGCGTGGTCACATGGCCTGTGACAAATGTGCCAGATGGGTGTAATGTGTGTGCAAACTGCCCTCAGGGAGTGGCAGTGAGATGTTGAGAACTAAACCACTGACCTGCACACCAACAGCGAGTACGCCTGCGTCAGGTAGCTATGTGGGACCAAAGTCGGAACGTAATCGTAGTGGCGTGGTGTGGCGTGGCATACAACAGAACAGGGCAGGGATAGCTACAATGACGCGGACGGCTCGTATTACTGCGTTTGTGAGTCGAGCGGATGGGCTGCAGCTGTCCCTCTGTGAGCCTGGGTGCGAACTGTTCATAACTCACACTACATAAGGATTGAAAAACCATTTTGTGATTCAGTCCGTCAGCTGGCATTTGTCCGAGGCATTAGTGAAAACATATCGGAGTTCTTTCTGTGATAGATACCCCTTTGACGCTGGCTCTCCCCACATCAGCAGGTAACGCACCCTCTTCCCACATTACCATCATACCCCCAACAACCTTCTTGGGCCTGGAAGTGTCCCTGTGCGGTTGGACAACGAATAATCTTAGTCATGTATAGATTTACATATAAAAAATGTATTTAAAGAAAAAAACAATAAATAAGACTGAAGGGAGTCTGGTTTTGTGGTTGCTGCCATGAAGTTGGGGGTCACTGCTATTCAGGACTCAGGATACAGTTACACATGTGGGATCGGCTTGTGTTAAAGAGGGTTAGTGGCACCAGAAGTATTGAGACTGCATGAGCCTGTGATGATGCTTGGAGTGGACGGGCCGTACTGGGAGCAATGTGTCTTGGCTATTGGACTGCTCCATGTGGAATCAGGACTCTATCTGAATTTTGAGGTCTGCTGACCATAGTGTAGGCCAGAGGTAGTGGTGAGCAAGGGCCCACAGCCATGTGCATAAATTGGTGGCCTCACCAGCCTGCGTAGTGCAGGTTCAGTGGCACCACGTGTCGCCGGCCTTCCATATGTAAATACCCCTCACTAATCAAAGGGTGTATGGTGCTGTGGTCGGTGTCACGAAGTCAGGTCACTGATGTTGAGGACTATCAGACAGAGTTACACATGTGGGATCGGCTTGTGTTGAAGAGGGCCAGTGGCATTGCGTGCTGTTGGCCTTGCATATGGAGATATGCCTCATTGATCAGAGGGAGTCTGGTGCTGTGGTCGCTGCCATGGACTTGAGGTCACTGACATTCAGGACTCAGGATACAGTTACACATGTGGGATCGGCTTGTGTTGGACAGTGTTAGTTGGCACCACATGTCCAAAATTCAAATTGCGAGGTCTGCTGCCCGCAGTGTTGACTGCTGAGTGTTCGTTTGTACTTGAAAATGAATTTGGTGATTGTACTAAAGCTATAACTGGTATAAAAAATGTTCAAGAAAAAAGTATACTAAAAGGATATTATGTAGTTTTGAGGCCTGTAACAGTTACTTGCTGAATGGACTCTGTATTTAATGAATGAAGAAATAATTTTCATTGTGAGCCCTACTGAGTGCAGTGTAGGCGTATGATGAAAAGATGAAATAAGTATAGAATACACTGACGAAGAGTTGGATTTTCTGAGTGCAATCTAGTTGTTAGAAATTAGTATTTAAATTGGAATTGCGAGCTGTACTGTCTGCAGTGTAGACTGCTATTCCATGTTAGTTTGCATTTGAAGATTAATTTGGTCATTGTAGTAATGCTATAACTGATATAAAAAAAAGTTCTTGAAGAGAGGATACTAATAGTATAATATGTAGGGTGTAGGACTGTGATAGTTACTTGCCTACTGGAGTCTGTAGTTGCATATGAAAATACCCCTCACTGATCAAAGGGAGTGCGGTGCTGTGGTCGCTGCCAAGGCCTTGGGGTGACTGCTAATCAGGACTCAGGACACAGTTAAACATGTGGGATCGGCTTATGTTAAAGAGGGTTAGTGGGATTACGTGTCGCCGGCCTTGCATATCGAAATATGCCTTACTGATCGAAGGGAGTGTGGTGCTGTGGTCGGTGCCACGGACTTGGGGTCTCTGCCATTCAGGACTCAGGACACAGTTACACATGTGGGATCTACTTGTGTTGAACAGGGTTAGTGGCACCACGTGTCGCCGGCCTTGCATACGGAAATATGCCTAACTAATCAGAGGGAGTATGCTGATGTGCCTACTGCCATTGATTTGGGGTCACTGCCATTCAGGACTCAGGACACAGTTCCCCATGTGGGATTGTTCGGCTTGTATTGTACAGAGTTATTGGCACCACGTGTCACCGCCGTTGCATATGGAAATATGCCTCACTGATCGAAGGGAGTCTGGTGCTGTGGTTGTCTCACAGAGTTGGGCTGACTGCCATTCAGGACTCAGGACATAGTTCCACATGTGGGATCGGCTTGTGTTGAAGACGGTTAGTGGCACCATTTGTCGCCGGTCTTCCACAGTGTAGGCCAGAGGTAGTGGTGAGCAAGGGCCCACACCCATGTGCATACGTTGGTGGCCCCACCGGCCTGCGTAGTGCAGTTTCAGTGACACCACGTGTCGCCAGCTTTCCAAATGCAAATACCCCTCACTGATCAAAGGGAGTCTGGTGCTGTGGTCGCTGCCATTCAGTACTCAGGACACAGTTACACATGTGGGATTGGCTTGTGTTGAACAGGGTTAGTTGGCACCACATGTCACCGTTCTTTCACAGTGAAGGCCGGAGGCAGCGGTCAGCAAAGGCCCACAGGCAGGTGATGTTGACTTGAGCTGCACAGATTGGGAGCATTTGGTCTTCTTAACTCATTATAGTCTCTTACACAATTTGCGTCTCTACTAATCTTGAATTGCGAAGCATGTAACCCCAGTGCAGGGCGGAGGCAGCAGTCAGGATGGGTGCACAGCCACATGGCGTTGAGTTGAGCTGCAGAGTTAGTGGCACCTGGAGTACTCAGCGTGTGCACACCCTGCAATGATACTTGGTTCCGGTGGGCCGCACTGGGAGCAATGTGTTTTGTCTAATGAATTCTGGCTTGATGAGGCCATGTGGTGATGGCTTATGGTGCAGTGAGTTGGTAGCACCTGAAGCATACAGCGTGTGGGCACCCTGCGATGATGCGTGGTCTGGGCGGGCCGCACTGGGAGCAACATGTCTTGCGAACTGGACTGCGACATCTGCAATCGCCACTGCATCTGAATTGTGAGCGCTGCTATCCGCAGTGTAGATCGAAGGTAGTAGTCGGTGCTGTGCCACTGGGTTCGCAGGGGACCTGTGTCGAGGAGGCCCGTGGTTATGGCAGCAGTCAGGTGCCAGGCTGAGGGCTGCCACTGTGACAGACTAGTTGGTCTTCCCACAAGTGAACCATGCCTAGGGCCTGGCCTATTTATTCATACTCCTACACTGGAGTGGCGTACGTTGGAGAAGCCCACTCCGCTTCCAGTGGGGGCCACAAAGCTACATGACCGAGATCTTCCCCACTGCCTGAGGTAACATGGTTGCGTTCACTGTGCACTACTCTACAAGTATCAATAGTATATCTCTACAGGGAGAGTTTTGTGCTTTGCATAGTGAGGTCTGTGCAGCACATCAGCGTTACACTTGGCATTGTGTGCTTTATTGTTGATGGGTGACTTGCCTCCTTCATATATAGTTGGGTGCCCCATCTCCCAACATTCAGCTATTGTGTGGCTGAGGGGCATGGCATTTTGGGAAGGTCCGTTGTCCTGTTTTGCGCTGCCTCGGTGGTAGTAGGAGGGGTGGTGTGGGGGGAAGGTTCTGGTGGTGGTGGCGTTGGGTGTTGTGACCTTGTTGGGTGTCGGAGCTGCATGATCAGTAGGGCTATCACGTGTTTGTCTTTAGATGTGGCTGTGAGTTGGGTCCAATTCACGGAGTAGATAGTCGACCTCCTTATACCAGTTAAAGGTTGATGTTAATTTGTTACTGTTAACTCGGCTTATCGCCTGCTTTTTGGATCGCATTGCAGATTTGGCTGGTCATTGAAAATATGGGGAAGTGGTGTTTTCGTGTTTTCGTGTTTTTTTTTGCACGGGAACACCCACTTTGCATTTCATTAGTGTTAGATGTGGCTCTCATTTGTCGCAATTTTGTTGGCGGAAGGTATCGATGGAAGAGTGGTGAGATTTGCAGTTTTCACCAAGTTGAGAATGGGATGGTAATTAAAAAACACAGGAAAAAAGATAGGTTTAATGAACATTATAATTAGAAATTAGTATTTAAAAAACCTTTGAAATTCACTGAAAAAAACATAGGTTTCAGGCACGTTATAGTTAGAATTTAGCATTTAAAAAACCTTTGAAATTCACTGAAAAAACCATAGGTTTCAGGGACGTTATAGTTAGTTGGACATTTCACTCAAAGAAAACCATAGAAATTCCCCTGTTATAGTTAGTTGAGCTAACTATAACGCGCACCCCTGCAATGCACTGCTGATGACGTCACATATTACATCATTCATGACATGGTCACTGACATCACTGATGACATCTCAAATGACATCACTGATGACATCACTGATGACTTCATCCACGTCAAAATTTGATGCTCCTCATCAAACCCTAATATAACACTTGATACACCCACTCTAAAATACAGACTATAATTTTCGAAACCATGAACACACCAATACCAGTTAGTACATATCCACTCACTAATTTGTAGGTCTACACACACATCCATTCATTCACCCATACAGTCACTTATACATACAGTCACACACCGCCTCTCATTCATAGAGTTATTCACACACCTGGTTAGTAATGGAAATAATCAATCACACTTTCATTTACTCACCTGTACAGTTATACACATAGCACATCACTTATTTAAACATATACTGACACATACCTACACTCTAATACAATAACTAATACAAGCACACACTGATCCATACAGGCACTCTCACAATCACTCACTCTCACAAATACTCATTTATACAGTCCAACACTCATATATACTGCCTTTCACATATGGAGTTACTCACACATGTACCACTGAGGCATCCATTCACTCACCAAGACACTTATACACACACTCACCCAGGCATACAGACCTTCACAGATACAGACTTGAACACATATACCCAGTGAATTATACACTCACATATCTATGCACAGAGTCATACCCCCCACCCACACAAACACTCAGGTACTCATGCAGGTACTCAGACAAGCAATCAATAGCTCATATAGATCCTCATTTAGTTGCTAACTAAACCATAGAACTGCTTACACACCAACTGATAACCTAAACTGTGTGAATGTCTTTATCAGTCGCTAACAGATGCATTAAGCAAGACACAATTAATCACTCACTTATACAGTCAGTCACACACCTACTTAATCCTCCATCCTGACTCTTATACACCCATTCATTCTTCAATACACCTTGGCATATATATATAAAACATATTTACATGTTATAGAAACACACATCCACTGGATGATGTAATCAGTGATTTCATCAGTGATGTCATTTGAGATGTCATCAGTGATATCATCAGTGATGTGACTGACCATGTCATGAATGATGTAATATGTGAAGTCATCAGCAGTGCATTGCGGGGGCGCGAGTTTTAGTTAGCTCAACTAACTATAAGAGGGGAATTTCACTGGATTTGTATGAGTGAAATGTCCTGCTAATGCTGTCCATTTTCTGCCTCGGTAGAAGCGAGGCTGAAGATGCAAGGGGAATAAGTGTACAAAACATATAAAGGGGGAAGAGTGGAAATACTCCAACCCTCTAGAGGGAAATGAGCGCACGATGCGCGTATCCTATTGCGTTGGATGCACGGATTCTCTCGCGGTGGGTGCGCGGATCCACGGCAACGTTTTTTGAAAAGCGAAAAGAAATCATTGGTTATATGACATATTTCTACACTGAAAGGTAGGGTGTATATTTCTGTTTTTTAAAGGTATGATTGTTATTGGTTAACAAAAACAGATTGTAAGGAATATTATATATGATAATCTGATATGTTGAAAAGTCAAGCACACTTCCTGTCTTGTGTAGGACCATTGTGTGCTGAACTTGTGACCTGTGAGCTCAGTGCAGTGTTCCATGACCTGTTTCTATGGTAACAGGCAGAAGGCAGATTGGGGGAAGGGTTGAAATGTATTTCAGTTGGAAAGGGTTGAAATGGTTAACCAATAGAAATGTGTGTTTGTTTATGTGCGAAGGATTGTGATTTGATGTTTACATGTATATGTGTGGAAAATGAAAGGTAAACCTTTCCATTCTTTGCTTTTG
The DNA here is from genome assembly GCF_964204655.1 of Triturus cristatus. Lineage (NCBI taxonomy): Eukaryota > Metazoa > Chordata > Amphibia > Caudata > Salamandridae > Triturus > Triturus cristatus. The sequence continues at coordinate 848,573,271 of NC_140588.1, read as the reverse complement.
CTGAGATGTGCACAGTGCAGAGATTCTGTAAAAGAAAATATGGTGAGTGATTGATATACTTCTTAATCTACAAAAGAACTTGAAAGATGAGTTATTTAATTGTGAGGGGATGTATGTAGACTATTTTGATTTTAATCAGACTAATGTATTTCTCCTGCTAATGTGTAGGGAGTACTTTTTTTCTCTACAATGTGTGTGCATGTAGAAACCATTCTGTGATAAGTATTTGTGTTTTTCATGTGTTTGTAGACAGATAACTGTGCTGTTTTTATATTTTGGTAGAATTAGAAACCAGTCATTGTTTATGAATTTCTGAAATGAGTTATGTTATGTTTCTATACTAAAATGTAGTACTACTTCTAGATGAAGAAATGTGTTTTGGTATAGTGCAAGGGATAGTGTTGTTTGTCTAGAATCACACAGTGAGTCTGTGTGCACTTGGGAACCACTGTGAGAGAAGCATTTGGTAACATTGTGTATTTGCTGACAGATAACTGTTTTAACTTATCATGTTGTGAAGTTTTAGTAGCATTAGAAGACAGTTATGGCTTATGATTTGATTTAATGAGTCAGGCTTTGACAGAAAAGTGCAGTCCTGAAAGATGAAGACTGTGTGCAGTTCCCTTACCAGTTGCACTGTAGTGAATGAGTTTTGGTAAACTCCTAGGGATAGTGGTGCATGTCTAGAATCACAGTGTGAGTTAGTGTGTATTTGGGATCAGTGTGAGAGAAGCATTTGGTGATATCATGTATTTGCTTACAGATAACTTTTTTAAAACCTGTCATGTTGTGAAGTTTTAGTAGCATTAGAATCGAGTCTTTGCTTATGCGTTGATTAAATGAGTCATGCTTTGACACTGATGTGCTGTACTTAAATATGTAGATTGTGTTCAGTACCATTAACTCTTCCAGACTAGTGAATGAGTTTTGGTAAACTCCTAGGATAGTGTTGATTGTCTAAAATCACAATGTGAGTCTGTGTGCATTTGGGTAAGGATTGTGAGAGAAGCATTTGGTAACATTGTGTATTTGCTGACAGATAACTGTTTTAAAACCAGTCATGTTGTCAAGTTTTAGTAGCATTAGAAGACAGTTATGGCTTATGCTTTCATTAAATGAGTCAGGCATTGACAGTAAATTGCAGTTGTGAAATATGTAGATTGTGTGCGGTTCCCTTACCACTTGCACTGTAGTGAATGAGTTTTGGTAAACTCATAGGGATAGTGGTGGTTGTCTACAATCACACTGTGAGTTAGTGTGTATTTGGGATCAGTGTGAGAGAATCATTTGGTAACATCGTGTATTTGCTGATAGATAACTGTTTTAAAACCTGTCATGTTGTGAAGTTTTAGTAGCATTAGAATCCAGTCTTTGCTTATATGTTGATTAAATGAGTCATGTTTTGACGCTGATGTGCGGTACTTAAATATGTAGATTGTGTGCAGTCCCCTTACCCCTTCCACAGTAGTGAATGAGTTTTGGTAAAGTCCTAGGATAGTGTTGATTGTCTAAAATCACACTGTGAGTCTGTGTGCATTTGGGTAAGGATTGTGAGAGAAGCATTTGGTAACCTCGTGTATTTGCTGACAGATACCTGTTCTAAAACCGGTCATGTTGTGAAGTTTTAGTAGCATTAGAAGCCAGTCTTTGCTTATGCTTTGATTATATGAGTCAGGCTTTGACATAAAAGTGCAGTCCTGAAATATGAAGATCGTGTGCAGTTTCCTTACCAGTTCCACAGTAGTGAATGATTTTTGGTAAACTCCTAGGTATAGTGGTTGTTGTCTAGAATCACACTGTGAGTCTGTGTGCATTTGAGAACCACTGTGAGAGAAGCATTTTAGTAGCATTAGAAGCTAGTCTTTGCTTATGCATTGATAACATGAGTCAGGGTTTGACACCAAGGTGCTGTACCATGTACTATTCTGTTCACTGTGGCAGAACTGACAATTTAAAAGTTTTACCTAAGCACTGTCCTAGAAGTAGTCTGATTATTTAGTCAGTTTCTAAGTACCAAATAGATTGCTTTAAATGTCTATGCAGTATGCATGTAGTGTTCTAACATACTATACACTTGTCTTTTACACCTTCAATTCCCTAGTCAGTATCCATACACTTCAAGGAAATATCCTGTCAATTCCTTTGCAGCTCTCTAGAGACCCATTCAACAGCATGTACTAATTCATTCACTGTACTAAAAGCCAAACACTTATAAATTCACCAAGACACTCTCTTTCCAGTACTCTAATGATTCAGTCACTGCCTAAGTATTCATGCACTGAGCCAGGTCTTAGCACATGGACTTCTTCAAACCCCTATCCACTATGCATGCAGTCCTCTAACCATCTACACACTTGTCTTTCACACCTTCAATTAACCAGTCAGTATCCGTTCACTTCCAGCAAACACCCTGTCACTCCCCTTGCACTCCTCTAGTGACCCATTCAGCATCATGTACTAATCCATTCACTGCGCCAAACCCTAATAAATTCACCCAGGCACTCTTCTTGCAGTACTCTAATCATTCAGTCAGTACCCAAGTACTCATCCAGTGACCCAGGCGTTAGTATATGGACTGCTTCAAACCCTTATCCACTATGCATGCCGTCCTCTGACCACCTACACAATTGTCTTTCTCACCTTCAATTCCCTAGTCAGTATCCATACACTTCCACGAAATACCCTGTCACTCCGTTTGCAGTCCTCTAGTGACCCATTCAGCACCATGTACTAATCCATTCACTGTGCTAAAACCCAAACACTTATAAATTCCCCAAGATACTATCTTTGAAGTACTCTAATCATTCAGTCAGTGTCTAAGTATTCATACACTGAGCCAGGCCTTAGCACATGGACTGCTTCAAACCCCTATGCACTATGCATGCAGTCTTCTAACCACCTAGACACTTGTCTTTCACACTTTCAATTTCCTAGTCAGTATCCATATAGTCCAGCACTTGTCACTGCCTTTGCACTCCTCTAGTGACCCATTCAGTACCAAGTACTAATCCATTCCCTGTGTGAAAAGCCTAGCACTTATAAATTCACCTAGGCACTCTCCTTGCTGTACTCTAATCATTCAGTCAGTACTCAAGTAGTCATCCAGTGAGCCAGGCCTTAGCACATGGACTGCTTTAAATGCCTATGCAGTATGGATGCAGTCCTCTAATCACCTACACAGTTGTGTTTCACACCTTCAATTCCCTAGTTAGTATTCATAATCTTCTAGCAAACACCCTGTCACTCACCCAGTGTGTCTCCTTATAGTACTGTAATCATTTAGTCAGTTAGCATGTAGAGTTTTAGTGAGGTAGGCTTTAGGGCATGAACTGCTTCAAAATAGTATGCACTATGTATGTAGTGTTTTAATGATTGTCACACTTGTGGTTCAGGGCTTTTCTTAGTCAGTTTTTATACAAAATGTGTTTGTACAGTAATGGAATAGTGTAAATTTGAAAGTTATTAATATACATTTATTTGTGATTCTTTTTTACAGATACAGAACAGGAGTGTTTCTCATCTGTTTGCACTCTTCTCGTGCAAGATTGTTTGGATGAAGGGTCCTTAGGTGTTTCATCATACTTGCTGTGTCGCACGAGTATTTTTTGTTAGGATCCCCTCGTAACAGAACTCTTTGGCAAATCTTGTGAATGAAGAAGGTGGCATTGGTCTTTGTTTGCCCCTTGGAAAAAGTTAAAAATGTCTTCACCACTGAAGAAAAATGTTGTGTGCGTGGTGCCTTCTGCAAAAAAATTTCCTCAGATTCGGTAAATATTTTAAAGCGGCAACATCTACAGTTTTTGTAAGTTAAACTTATAAAACGTGTTAGCTGTATACATTTTATATATCTGTGATTTGTTTCTTGTGGTATTTTGTTGAGAATACCATGTTGTTTTTTTTTTAACAATCTTTCTGATTTTCCAGGTCTGTCGTCGACATCCGTGGTTCCCACAGGAGTGTTCCGCCTTGTTGTTTTGTATTATTGTTGTTACATTTTGTTTATTAGTTTATTGTTTATATTTATGTTAATAAAAAAATAAAGTTGGACAATAGTTTATCGTTTATATATTTATTATTATAAAAAATAAAGTTTGAAAAAAAAAAAAAAATGTTTGGGTTGTTCTCTTAACTGCTGTGTGACTCTTTTGTGTTCTTATTACTGTTATTTGATGGAGTCCACCATGGTGTTAAATTTTGGGGCACTTATCGCTGGAATACTGGTGATATCTTCAGTTTGCACCAACTTCTGAATAGTGTGTTAAATTTATCTCAACTGTACTTCCGTTAAAGTGCTGATAATGAAATGGAGACTAGCCGATCCGTGCAAAAAGACACGAGGTGCACCTTTCCGATTTATTCTAAATACTAAAATCCTGTATTGAATTGCACTGAGGTATTGGCTGCACTTACAGTGTACACACAAAATCTATTAAGAAATCTCATTGTATTTATATTGATTGGGAATAGTGTGTCAGGTGCTGGATCTTGACGAGATACACTGCTCAGTTCGTATATTGTTCTGCACACGAAAAAAATCACATCACAACTTTCACACCAATTGCAATGCCAAACAAATTCCGGCGATAAGACACTTTAGCACCAGGGATTTTACACCTGCTTTCTGCTGGTGTTAAACAGGACAACTACCTGCACCATGAAAGGGAACACAGCCAAGAGCCACACCAGAACACCCACAGGTGCCATAGAGTCAATGAGCATGATACAGGGATACCCATGAGGGCCAGAAGACTTATCTCAACAACTTCAGGACCGCCAATGCCCCCCAAACCCACATCTTAGTAAGTGTGTCCCTGTGGTCATTGTCTTAGCATGATAGGCACGAGCCCTGCAACATCACAGTGTGCTGTCACCTCAGCGTTGGCAGTGAGCCTGGATGTGTAGCTACGCACGCATCCTCCTGCATGCACAACTGGCGTGTGCTGGTCTGGGGTTCACAGGTCAGTGGAGGGGTGTGTCTATCCGGCAAGGGGAACGGGTTGTCTCGGACATGTCCATGTACAGGAAGTGCGGTAAGTGTGTCTCTGTGTTCTGGTGTGGCCTGTTTCAAGAGCCGCAGCAGTCGATGTTGTAAAGTGGCATGCACCACCTCCAAACGGCACTGTGATGTTGTAGTTGGAATGTAGCAGGACATGCGCAAATAGGCATTACAATGGTGTGCCGTACGAGTGCACGAGATACAACAGCGTACTGTACAAAAGTGTGGGGGCTCGTGGGAGTCAGAAGCAGCCGTTTGGCAGCATAACACACAGTAAACTCGACCATGTGCCACATGCTGGGCATCTCATCCATGATGACCACGGTCGCAGACATCCCACAACACCAACGACTGGCCTTTGTACACATCCTGTATGAATACAGCGTGGTTTTCACTTCTATGCTCGTTCAGTGGTGTGATGTTGGCGGGTTGTGTGACTTGTGCTCCTTGTTAGTGTGTTTTATTTTGGCCATTGTTTGTTTATACTTGTGCTGTACTTAATTTTGCATGTGTGCCATTCTGCCCATCTCTCCCCGTCCCCCCACTCCCTGCTTCTTCCTGTTCCTAGTGCTGTTGTGTCTATAATTTTGTTGCTGCACACATATATACATGTAAAGAATGAATTAGATTAGTTCCTTGATTCTTTTAGGTTTCAAAACTTCTCTATTGGTTTCTTTTTAATTTTCTATATGAACCGTTTTTTTTAATATTCAACAACACACAGAAGTCAGAAGTGCAACCTATTCTATCAACACACTTTCTAGAACATTCTACAATACGTACAGGTTAAAAGTTCATCAATTTTTTATAACTTTACGATATTTTTTTGTAACATTTTCTTGAACATTGAACGACACGTGCAGGTTAAAAGTTGACGATTGTTTTAAGTTCGAACAGTGCCTTCCAAATGCAAGAAGCAGGTGTGGTTGAGCTGAGCAAATTTTATACTATGATATGTACTCCACGTTGAAACTGCTTTTTCTTAACCAATCACAACGATGCTTTTACACAAAACTAATGTGCACCCTACTTTTAAAAAAGAATGCTTTTCATGATATCTTTAGAGATAAGTTATAGATAGGAATTAGCATTTAAAAAACCTTTGAAATTCACTGAAAAAACCATAGGTTTCATGCACGTTATAGTTAGGAATTGGCATTCAAAAAACTTTTGAAATTCACTGAAAAAACAAAAGGTTTCAGGGGCGTTATAGTTAGGAATTGGCATTTAAAAAACCTTAGAAATTCACTGAAAAAACCATAGGTTTCAGGGGTGTTATAGTTAGCTGGACATTTCCCTCGTACAAAACCCTAGAAATTCCACTGTTATAGTTAGTTCAGCTAACTATAACTCGCGCCCCCGCAATGCACTGCTGATGACGTCACATATTACATCACTCATGACATGGTCAGTGACATCACTGATGACATCACTGATGACATCTCAAATGACATCAGTGATGATATTACTGATGACATCATCCATTGAGTATGTGTTTCTGAACAGTTTTAATATGTTATATATAGGGAAAGGCCTGTTGAAAAATAAGTGGGTGTACAAGTGTGTGAATGGATGATTTTCTAGGTGCGTAACTGAGTCTATAAGTGAGTCATTAAATGTATCTTACTACAGACTAGTGACTAAACTGTGTGAATGTCTGTATGTGTCTGTGTGTTGGTGTATAAGTGGCTGCATGGCTTTGTGAATAGCTTTATGAGTGTCTATATGGGTTATTGATTGGTTGTCTGAGTATCTGTATGGGTGCCTGAGTGTTTGTGTGGGTAGGGTGTGTGTGACTCTGTGACTAGATGTGTGAGTGGGTGATTCAGTGGGTGCATGTTTTTAAGAGTGCATCTGTGATGGACTGTATGGTTGGGTGAGTATATGTATGGGTGTGTTAGTGATTGAATGTATATCTCAGTTGTACATGTGTCAGTAACTACGTATGTGAAACGCAGTGTATACGTCTGTAAGAGTATATAACTATCTATATGTGAGAGTGTGTGATTTTGGGAGTGGCTGTATGTGCCATAGTGCAAGGATATCTGTGTCATGTGCTGTTTGTTTTTCTGCAGGAAGACACAGACTTTTTGTTAGTATTTTTATGAGTAAGTGAACTTGAGTGTTTTTAGTGACTGTAAGTATAAGTGACTGTACAAGTGAGCGAGTGGACATGTATGTAGACCTAAAAGTCAATGAGTGGGTGAGTAGTTATTGGTATTGGAGTATCTATGGTTGTCAAAATGGCCGTCTGATGGTGTATCAAAGGTTATATTAGGGTGTGAGAAGATGCACTAATTTATCACATGGATGACGTCATCAGTGATGTCATATATATATATATATAATATTATATATATGTATATATATATATATATATATATATATATATATATATATATATATATTTGCTCCTTTTATTTATATTGAAAGAAAATCAGCACTCTCGGGGCCGTTTGAAGATATTTATTTCATTTAGCAACCAACGCGTTTCGGCGGTCTGCCTTCCTCGGTGTTACTGACATACCGGAAGTGACCATATTTAAAACCATATCACATGTGCATAAACATTGAAAAGGGACAAACGCAATGCGCAAAAATAGGCGCCATTTTGTAATGTCTAATATACATACAATTTTCATATTGCGTCCTGATTAATCATATATAACAGGAAAACCAACAAACGGCAATAGAAACTACAAACCTGACTGTTGTCAATCTCACACCAAAACTTCTAACGGAGACAGAGATTAAAGTATTAACTTTGGGACTGGCATTCTGCCCTAGTAGCCGCTTGGAATATACACAAACAAGAATCAATCTTTCCAGCTTTGTATGCAAACTAAAGCTACATAAATACTTCAAACTAAGACCTATAATGAAGGAAACAAAGTGCTGCTAAGAATAACAGCAACGGATATGTTAATTGGACATGATCTACCAGCCATAGAACTTTTGGAAAGTCTTCAAAATGAACAAGAAGATAATTTCAATAGCAGTGAGAATATGGCATATAGAGCAAAGCAGGTTGGAATAGACCAAGAAATTATCCATGTGATAAATTGATGCATCTTCTCACACCCTAATATAACGTTTGATACACCCACTCTAAATTAAAGACTTCCAATCTCAAAACCATAGAAACTCCAACACCAACAACTACATACCCACTCACTGATTCTGAGGTTTACACACACATCCACTCACTCACCCATACAGTCACTCACATTATAACGTGCCTGAAATCTTTGTTTTTTTCAGTGAATTTCAAAGGTTTTTTAACTTCTAATTTCTAACTATAAAGTGCCTGCAACCTATGACTTTTTAAGTGAATTTCTAAGGTTTTTTAAATGCTAGTTTCGAACTATGCCTACAGAGGTTGGACATCTGAAGAAAGAAGAAAAAATGCACAAAAAGATGCAAAGAGGCAACAGAAGTCCACAAGGATGAAGAAAAGTGCAGGAAGAAGCAAAACATGTGCAGAAATAACCAACAGAGGAGCAGAAAGAGGCCTTGTTGAAAAATCATCCTGTGCCCACAACTTTTTCAGACAGGTACTGGTGGTAACTGACTCTGACTAACCAAGCCTAGAGCCAGTGCTATGCTAAAAGACACTTAGAATACAGTGAAAACACCTACATACTCTAGGGAACACTATGTGTTGGGGTACCCCTCTGATTAGCATGACCTCCTCTGTAAGTCCCTAGTACATAATAGGGCAGGGGATTAAAACTACCTCTTAAAACGCGCTACAGGGCGCATTTGCACAGTGGTGAAGGGAGTGGGTGCCTGAGGTGACGTGTGCAAACATGCCACGTGGCAGTTTTAAGTTGGGTGATAAAGTCCCCTTCAATCCTGAGGGTCCCTGGGATCCAACTAGCCTACCAGGTACCTTCAGTAAGCGCCACAGAGCTGCGTTGCAGAGAGGTGTAAAAAAGGGCATGACCTGGACCACCACAGTGGCACTTACTGGATGCATCTGGTGGGCTAGTTGGCCCCCAGGGGCCCTCACGATTAAAAGGGAATTAATTCCCCAACTTTAAACGCGCCACAAGGCGTATTTACACACATGTCACCTCAGGCCCCACCCCCTCACTTCACCAGTGTAAACTCGCCTGTGGTGAGTTTTAAGTTATGAGATTAAGTCCCCTTGAATCCTGAGGGTCCCTGGGCTCTAACTATCCCACAAGGTACCTCCAGTAAGCGCCACAGAGCTGCGTTGCAGAGAGGTGTAAAAAGGGGTATGCCCTCTGAACACCTCTCTGCAACGCAGCTCCCGGGTGCATACTGTAGGTGCCTGGTGGGCTAGTTGGCCCCCAGGGACCCTCAGAATTCAAGGGGAATTAATTCCTCAACTTACAATGCGGCAGGAGGCGCGTTTGTACAGTGGTGAAGGGAGGGGGCGGGCCTGAGGTGACATGTGCAAACACGCCCCGTGGTGCGTTTTAAGTAGGGGGATAAAGTCCCCTTCAATCCTGAGGGTCCCTGGTATCCAACTAGCCCACCAGGTACCTCCAGTAATCGCCACAGAGCTGAGTTGCAGAGAGGTGTAAAAAAGGACATGACCTGGACCACCTCTCTGCAACGCAGCACAGTGGCGCTTACTGGAAACACCTGGTGGGCTAGTTGGCCCCCAGGGTCCCTCAGGATTGAAATGGAATGAATTCCCCAACTTTAAACGCGCCACAGGGCGTGTTTGCACACATGGCACCTCAGTCCCCGCCACCTCCCTTCACCACTGTGCAAACATGCCCCGTGGCACGTTTTAAGTTGAGGGGTAAAGTCCCCTTCAATCCTCAGGGTGCCTGGGGGCCAACTAGCCTACCAGGTACCTCCAGTAAGCACCACAGAGCTGCGTTGCAGAGAGGTGTAAAAAGGGGCGTGGCCTCTGAACACCTCTCTGCAACACAGCTCCCTGGCATATACTGAAGGTACTTGGTGGACTAGTTGGCCCCCAGGGACCCTCAGTATTCAAGGGGAATTAATTTTCCAACGCACAACGCGCCAGGAGGTGCATTTACACAGTGGTGAAGGGAGGGGGCGGGCCTGAGGTGACGTGTGCAAACACGCCCTGTGGCGTGTTTTAAGTTAGGGAATTAATCCCTCTTCAAGCAAAAGAGTTTGCTATGACAGGACTGCAGTGTCCTGGGGTGGGCACCCTGGGACACTACAGGAGGCGGCCCTGGAGGGTGGTGGTCCACAGGGCCATCACTGGCTCCTGGATGGGGGCTGTGCGGCCCCCCTCCCAACATTGTCAAAGCCCCGGGGAGGTGGTGGTCCCCTGGGCATGTGGGGGAGCTAGAGTCCTCCATAGAGGTATTTTTGATTTTTTAAAACAAGGCACCGCGGGGGCGGTCCCCGGGGCTGCCATGTGCCCCTCCAAATATTTTAGAAAAGCCCCGGGGGGTGGTGGTCCCAGGGGTTGGGGGCCTTGTAGGACCCCACCCATTTAAGAGACAAGCAGCGGGGTGGCGGTCCCCGGGGCTGCGGGGAGGCCATGAGCCCCTGCAAATATTTTGGAAAAGCCTCAGAGGGTAGAGGTCCCCGAGGCTGGGGGGCCTCTTTGGGCCCCCCATTACAATATAAGCATTACCCCCAGGACTTGGCCCACCCGGGGACTTCAATTAAACAAAGCGCAGAAGCCAGCGCTTTGTGTTTTTTTAATTTTCTGCCAAAATTCGCTCTGGGTTCGCGAATTTCACTGATTTTCTTTTTTTTAAATGCTTCATTTTGGCCCTGGGGGTCCTTGTGGGACCCCCTGAGCAGGCCTAGGGGGTCAGGGGTTTTTTACCTTGCCCCTTTTTCCTGTTTTGCGCATTTCTTTTTCTGTTTTCTTGAGCCTCGGTTCTACCGAGGCACAAGATGGCTGCCAACACTTCCTGGTTTGGAGTGTTGACAGCCAATTAGCATGAAGCTCGTGATCGGGAGGGTGTGCGGATCCTCCTTGCCATAGATATCACTATCTTTATTTCGTAATTTCTCAAAAACTACTCAACGGATTTACACCATTTATTAAAAGGTCGCTTTCTGAGCCAAGCAGTACCTTTTTGCCAAATTTGGTCTAATTCCTTTTGGCAGTTTTTGCTATAACCATGTCTAAAGTTTCCTATGGGAAATACATTTTGTGACCTCTATTTTTTTAATCTCTCAGGAACTACTGAACGGCTTTACACCAATTAAAAAAAGGGCGCTTTCTGAACCAAGGGCTACCTTTTTGCCAAATTTCGTGTAATTCCATTCTGCAGTTCGGGCTGGAGCCTTGTCTAAGATTTCCTATGGGAAAAACCATGGGGAAAACGTGTTTTGAGACACCCCTTTTTTCTTGGCCCCCGCTTGATGAATCACCCCCAAACATTTAGGATAGGAGATCGGAGCGCCCCACCAGTTTAGAAAATGTAGTGAAGATTCGTCAACCGGTGCCAAAGTTATTGGGAAAATAATGTTACGATTTTCCTATGGCAACTAAGTCCTAACTATAACTACCTACAATAAATATATATATGTGATCAAGACAGTGCTTCACTGTCGAAACGCGTAATGCTGAAATAATTAAATGCTGAATATGCTGCTAATTTGACTGCAATAAACTGCACCTTAGAAACTGCGATGAACATGCTGTGGTCCATACCTGTTTCTTGGGGGATCCCAGGCACGACAGGATTTTGATACTTTATATACCTGGGGAGGAGGTACTCACCTGAGGTGCCCAAAATTCTGCCACGCCCACTGTGTAAACCTCGCCTATCGTAGCGAAGCAGGCGTCATTTAATCTTGGACCCCGTAAGCACTGGCTTGTTGGAGGGAGGCATCTGAGGAAGGATTTACTCCGAAATGCATAATGCCATGCCAATAAAGCTGTCGGTCCCACCGAATCCTCTGTGTGTGCCTGGTCTTTCCGTTGTGAGGGGCCGTTGTTGTGACATTTTGGTGCGAGGCCACTGAGCACCCTGGGCACCCCATCCAAAGTAGTACGGCAGGAGAAGTGGCAAACTTGGTTGCTTTCACAGAACGTGGAATACTGCCGTGCCGCCGCTGTAGAAACATCGAAGCAACTTTGCTTATGACTGACTCCAGTCCAGAAAACCCACGCCAGGACTTCCTGAAAGGCTCAACAGCGGTGGATGTTGGATTCTGGGACCGTAACTGTGATGCCTGATTCACAGTTGACACCGGCAGAAACGAGAGCGCCACCCACCTGGGGAGGAGGTACTCACCTGAGGCGCCCAAAATTCTGCCACGCCCACTGTGTAAACCTCGCCTATCGTAGCGAAGCAGGCGTCATTTAATCTTGGACCCCGTAAGCACTGGCTTGTTGGAGGGAGGCATCTGAGGAAGGATTTACTCCGAAATGCATAATGCCATGCCAATAAAGCTGTCGGTCCCACCGAATCCTCTGTGTGTGCCTGGTCTTTCCGTTGTGAGGGGCCGTTATTGTGACATTTTGGTGCGAGGCCACTGAGCACCCTGGGCACCCCATCCAAAGTAGTACGGCAGGAGAAGTGGCAAACTTGGTTGCTTTCACAGAACGTGGAATACTGCCGTGCCGCCGCTGTAGAAACATCGAAGCAACTTTGCTTATGACTGACTCCAGTCCAGAAAAGCCACGCCAGGACTTCCTGAAAGGCTCAACAGCGGTGGATGTTGGATTCTGGGACCGTAACTGTGATGCCTGATTCACAGTTGACACCGGCAGAAACGAGAGCGCCACCCACCTGGGGAGGAGGTACTCACCTGAGGCGCCCAAAATTCTGCCACGCCCACTGTGTAAACCTCGCCTATCGTAGCGAAGCAGGCGTCATTTAATCTTGGACCCCGTAAGCACTGGCTTGTTGGAGGGAGGCATCTGAGGAAGGATTTACTCCGAAATGCATAATGCCATGCCAATAAAGCTGTCGGTCCCACCGAATCCTCTGTGTGTGCCTGGTCTTTCCGTTGTGAGGGGCCGTTGTTGTGACATTTTGGTGCGAGGCCACTGAGCACCCTGGGCACCCCATCCAAAGTAGTACGGCAGGAGAAGTGGCAAACTTGGTTGCTTTCACAGAACGTGGAATACTGCCGTGCCGCCGCTGTAGAAACATCGAAGCAACTTTGCTTATGACTGACTCCAGTCCAGAAAAGCCACGCCAGGACTTCCTGAAAGGCTCAACAGCGGTGGATGTTGGATTCTGGGACCGTAACTGTGATGCCTGATTCACAGTTGACACCGGCAGAAACGAGAGCGCCACCCACCTGGGGAGGAGGAACTCACCTGAGGCGCCCAAAATTCTGCCACGCCCACTGTGTAAACCTCGCCTATCGTAGCGAAGCAGGCATCATTTAATCTTGGACCCCGTAAGCACTGGCTTGTTGGAGGGAGGCATCTGAGGAAGGATTTACTCCGAAATGCATAATGCCATGCCAATAAAGCTGTCGGTCCCACCGAATCCTCTGTGTGTGCCTGGTCTTTCCGTTGTGAGGGGCCGTTGTTGTGATATATATATATATATATATATATATATATATATATATAACAATCCACAATGCATCAAGGCATTAGATGCACTCCATCCCAAAGAGAGTCCAAACACAGTCACGGGCTTGAAAATGATTTATTCGGCAAAAACGAGCCACATACCCAACGCGTTTCGGCGTGACCGCCTTGATCACGGCGATCACGCTGAAACGCGTTGGGTATGTGGCTCATTTTGGGATGGAGTGCATCTAATGCCTTGATGCATTGTGGATTGTTATTCAATACAGGGAGCCTTGGACCCTGTGATGGCACCGCGGTGTAAGTGTCCCGGGATTTTCTGAGGATGTGGTTCAAAAAAAATATATATATATATCTATATATTCACTGAAAAAACCATGGGTTTCACACACGTTATAGCTAGGAATTAGCATTTAAAAAACCTTAGAAATTCAATGAAAAAACCAAAGGTTTCACACATGTTATAGTTAGCTGGACATTTCACTCGTAAAAAACCAATGAAATTCCCCCGTTATAGTTAGTTCAGCTAACTATAACTCGCGCGCCCGCAATGCACTACTGATGATGTCACATATTACATCACTCATGACATGGTCACTGACATCACTCATGACATCACTGATGACATCTCAAATGACATCACTGATGGCATCACTGATGACATCCTCCTTGTGACAGAGTGGCAGACCTCCTCTTCCCCTAATATAACCTTTGATACACACATTCAAAAATAGAGACTAAAAATTTCAAAACAATGGACATACCAATACCAGTTACAACAACCTCTTCAGTAATTCTAAGATCCACATACACATCCACTCATTCACCAACAGTCCTATACAGTCACTCATACATGTACTCACTCATCATATGTACTCATACACCTATACATCCTGTTACACAATGCCACTCATCCATAGAGTTACTCACACACATTGTCACTGATGCTAATAATGAATCAAACATACATTTACTTGCATATACAGTTATACACACACCACCACACTTACTTCTACAGAAACTTACACATACTTAGTCTTTAAAACAATCACTTATAGAAACACATACTTATTCATACAGGAACTCTTTCAATCTCTCACTCTCACATATACTCACTTATATACACCAATAGTCACATATACTAGTTTAATAGATATGTAGTTACTCATAAAGACACTATTGAGACAGTCATTCACTCACTAACACACCCATACACACACTCATCCACCCATACAGTCCTGCACACATGCTGTCTTCAACACATACAAAGAGTGAATCACTCATTCATGCACCTATGCACTACGTAATACCCCCCGAACCATACAGACACTCAGACTGATACTCACAAAAACAACTAATAACCTATATAGACACCCATGAAGCTAATCACCAACCCATGCAGCCACTTATACACAAAGTCAGAGACTGATACAGATATTTTCATGTTTAAACATTACTCAGTAAGCCATGTATTCACTATGATACACTTAATCAGTCAGTTACACAATACATTTTTCAAAAACAAAGCATCCATTTAGACACTTATATACCCATTTATTCTTCCATTGACCTTGAGATATATATATATTAAACTTTTTTAATTTTCAGAAAAACACACATTCACTGGATGATGTCATCAGTGATGTCATCAGTGATGTCATTTGAGATGTCATCAGTGATGTCATGAGTGATGTCAGTGACCATGTCATGAGTGATGTAATATGTGACGTCATCAGTAGTGCATTGCGGGCGCGCGAGTTATAGTTAGCTGAACTAACTATAACGGGGGAATTTCATTGGTTTTTTACGAGTGAAATGTCCAGCTAACTATAACATGTGTGAAACCTTTGGTTTTTTCATTGAATTTCTAAGGTTTTTTAAATGCTAATTCCTAACTATAACGTGTGTGAAACCCATGGTTTTTTCAGTGAATTTGCAACGTTTTTTAAATGCTAATTCTTTTTTTTTTTTTTTTTTTTTCAATTTTTTTAACATATTTTTATTTTAATTTTCTATCCTTTTTTAAAGACTATGGTTAAATTTTAAAAATTCTACAATATATTTTTTTTTTTCTATTTTTTTAAACTAAACAGGTAAGATTTATTAGTATAACATAGTGTTTTTTTTTCCCCTTTTTTTTTTTTATTATTTTTTTAACGTGCGCGTACGGTAAGCGCACGTCTTGCTTTTATAACGTTAGATTTCTACGCTGTTTGCGTTCATTTACGCAATTTGCGTAGACGTACGACACGCGCGTGCAGCGCGTAACGCGTATGCTGCACGCGCATGTTACGCGGAAGTGAAGGGGCGTGCCTGTTTTGCGCATGCGTGCGTGTGCGTGTCTTTTTTACGCGCATGCGTACTTTTGCCGTAAGCACTCCGTAAGCGTAACGTACGCGCACGGTGGGTCATGTGATCAAGAAACACAACTTTTGATTGGTTGAAACTACTTTCAGTTCTAGAACTCTCCTACACCACACCCATTCCCCTCATTTCTGCTTGTGATCCCTTAGGAGAAGGAGCTGAGTTGTCTTTGTGATACGATGGCAGAACAGCAGAACTCTTCTGAGAGTGAGGCTAGCAGCACTACCTTGAGGCAGAGAAGGAGGAAACAAAAGAGCTCTTTCATATGGGAGTATTTTTCTTTTCCAGAGGACAAGAAAAAGGTAAATGCACCCTTAGTGACTTGTAAGCTTTGTGGCCGTGTACTTTCAAGAGGGAATCCCAACAAGAAGTATTCCTTCGGGAATCACACCATGTTGAGACACCTTCAAGATGTACACGGTAGGACACATGCTCGACATACTGAAGGTAACCCTTCAGTAAGTCAACCAAGCACATCCACAGCAGCTCAGCCTGGTCCATCATCTGCAGGGCCGAGTCCATCTTCGGTAGGTCAGCTGAGCCCTTCATCTGTGGGGGCAGCATCTCCTTTTTCTCGTCCTCTGGAAACCAACCATCGGTTTGCGAGGGTTTTAATTCGGTGCGCCACTTGTCATGATCTAATTTGTCATAGGGAAACCAGTGTTGCCCTAGTGAACAATTTAATAGATCAGCACATTTGTCGTACCGACTAATATTCCCATTCTTTCTTTCCTCTGTCCCTGCATGAACACAACGGCTCTTTTAAGAGCCAACCTTACCTTTTAACTTTTTTTTATATATTTTTTAAAACTTTTTTTTATTTTTTTTTTACCGTACGCGTACGGTACGCGTAATTATTATTATTTTTTTTTAAAACACTAAAAATCAATTATCACATTACAAGGTCCTTGAGAGACTACAATGATAAACTGAAAATGTGATTGTGGAGAAGTGGAAAAAAGGGACCATGACATTTTTGACTTACCATACCAATTCAAAAAATTATTTATTAATTAAAATTTAATTTTTATTGTTTTAAAAATGGTTCAAGTTTTCGAAAATTTTCTATCTCTATCTGAAAAAAAAGAAAAAAGTATTAATATTTAATAAAACATTTTATAATACAGTACACATATTTACATATTTTCCATAAAAAATGTTTTGCCTTTTTTTTGCTGTTTTCAGAATATATTGCATTTCACTATAAATTGTGAAAGCAATTGCATTCATCATTTAACAGCGGGCAAAAAAAAAATAACAATCTCAAAGATTGTTTTAAAAAAGCCCATAATCTCTTCTCACTTAAACATAACATTATAGAAATCCATAATATTCTAAAAAAATATCATCTAATATCAATACTTATTTCTTTAAAATACCGTCTGACATTTTTGTTTCAGAAGTATAATCACAAAAATATATCTCAAATAACTCCACAATACATCTGGTTCCATTTCCTTTAGGCCAAATAGTAATGTTAAAATTCTTTTTTGATTAAATTTCCAATGTTATTCCAATAAAATTCCAAAATTTAAATTGTACAGATCTCACCGATTCTCTGTAACATTTTGGTTTCCTAAAGATTAATTAATAATTAAATAAGTCCACAATACAATTGTTTACCTTTCCTCATGGCCAAATAGTAATTTTAAAAATCTTTTTTGAATAAATTTCCAATGGTAATCCAATAACATTCCAAAATTTAAATTGTGCAGATGTTACCGATTTTCTCTAAATTTTTGGTTTTCGAAAGTATCATTAAAAATTAAAAAAGTCCACATTACAATTGGTTACCTTTCCCTTAGGCCAAATGTTAATTTGAAAAATCTTTTTTTTTGAAAATTCCAATGCTAATCCAAAAAAATGGTAAAATTGTTTTGTACAGATCTTGCCAAGTCTCTCTAAAATTTTGGTTTCAGGAAGATTAGATAGGAATTTGCTAAATCAAAAGGCAAACGTTGCTTGAAAATCAATTTTGAATCATTACACAGTGTCCAGCCTTTTTCACATTTAAGATAAACTGTGTAATGTCCAGAAGTAACAGTAGGTCCTTCATGGAAAATTATTGCAACTGTTACAAAAGTTTTTCCTGAAATTGATAATTGCTGTCCTGTAAACTTCTTTATTAAAGTATCCAATTTTGAACCATCAGCTTTACATCGTTGCATCATTAAAATTACATACTGTCCGTATTCCTTTAAAATTAACGTTGAAAACATTTCAGATTGACACTCACCGCATTCCATGCTATGATTAGCATCTTTAACTAATTTAGCAAAAGTGACTGTTTTACTTTCTGGCAATGTTAAATAAATAAACCTTTCAGAATCAACATTAGAGCCACATATATTGTAACAGTTTTCACAACTATGTTCCCATTTATAAGAGACACCAAACATATTTTCAATGGGAACCCCTTCTTCTTCCAGTACCTGAAGAAAAAACATCAAGAATTCCTGTGCGTCTTGCTGTACATTTTGAGAAAACTGTGTTCGTCCTGAACATACATCTAAAAGTTTTCTAATTTCAGTAGCACTTTCTATTTGAGTTTTATCATTTCTCAGCTTTTGAAAAAGGAGACTCAACTCAGAACAGAATCTTTTTCTCTGATTTACTATTATCTGCTCTTGCACACTTTCCAGATAAAATGCAACATTCAGCACTACATTAGCGTAGCAGTTGACACCAGAGCTATTTTCAAAATGACAACCTACAACCTCTTGAACATTTTCCTTTTTCTTTTTGCTTGCAATTACATCACTCCTCTTTTTTTTCCTCCTCTCTACATCTTCATTACAGATATTCTCATTTCTCCTTTTACGAGAAACTACACGTTTCTCCAACACAGGATACTGACCTAAATGAGGAGCATAGGTTCTTCTTAATCTATTATACTCCTTTACACAATTTGTATCAGCACTAACTTTTGAGTCATCAAAGTCTATCATGAATAAACCAGATAATGTTTTCACTCATGACAAAGCTACATAAGCCATACCTTCTTTGAACACAGTTGAACCAATGTTCACAAAAGCACAATCTACAGTCAATCCTTGAGACTTGTGAATAGTTACAGCATATGCTAGAGAAAACGGAAACTGCTTCCTACGTACATATAAGTCTTTCACAAGCATGAAATGAACTGAACAACGACAAATGTCTTTAACTTCTTCTATCTGATCAAATTTTATTTTTAAACATTCAATTCCATCTTTTTTCTGATAATTAATAAAACCCACAACTCTTCCCATAGCTCCATTAACTAAACCTTTTTCAACATCCAAATTTCTCCTTAAAAATACACAGTTCATGCAAACATATAGATTTTTTTCTAATCCAGCTGTTTTGGAAATGTTCTTCTCTAGTGAATCCAATTTATTTTTCAGTGTGCCTGTTAATGTGATAGTAATTCTTCCATCCTCAATTTTGTCCACTGCTTCCAATTTCCTAATATCTTCCTTTTCCAATTTTAAAAGCTCCTCATTGAATATTGACCATTCACGTAGAGTTGGCATTAAGCAGATGACACTTTTCTTTTCTGCAATGATCTTGTATATCTTCTCTGCAACTATTTCTGTCTTTGGAAATAAATTATGTAGCAGCCGACTCTGTAATGCTTTTTTGCCAACTTCTGTGAGTAGTCCAATTCTGATATCTTTCAGAATACTTCCATATTCTTCATCGTTTGCTTGCCTCATATTAGTAGTAAGTTCCTTGTACTCAAAGAAGGACCAAATATTTGCAATACCGATGCTTCCCAATGACTTCTTTGTGTCTTCATGTGTCACAGTATTAAACACTGGTTGTCCTTTAACTGGAGTAAGTTGTAGAAGATCCCCAAAAACTATGACATGTTTTCCACCAAATAACACGTCATAGTCTGTCCTTAGAATTTGCTGCATTCTTAAATGCACAAAGGCAAGCATTAAGTTTGATACCATGCTCACCTCATCAATAATGAGAACTTGCATCTTCTTCAATACTCTTGAAACTTCCAAGCATGCTTCTCCAGTTAGCTTGTTGTATTGTATTTTGTTCTCATGCTCCACTGGTAACATTAGCAAACGATGTAAGGTGATTCCTTTTATGTTATATGCTGCTAACCCAGTTGGAGCAGTAACCACACAAGACAAAGTAGAATCCGTTTTTTGCTGTAGGTAGCTTCTGATGACTTTTATTAAGAAACTTTTTCCAGTTCCAGCTTGTCCGCTTACATACATCCTGATTGGATGAAATGATGTGCATGAGCACTCTTTTTTTTCATGTAGAAATCCGTGATCAATTTTGCTTCTGATCTCTTCATAAATTTGTTGCTGCTCTTCATTCAGTTGTCTTTCCAAATTTTGTAAGTCTATAAATTCTTCTTGAGCTTGATTCATAGCCGTTTCCACTTCATTCATGGCTATTGATGCTTCATTTTCAACGATTGGTTGTCCTAGGGGATCTTGACTGAGTGTTCCTGAACTTTGGCTGTCTTGAGAACTGTCTCTAGCTACTTCAGCTGCAATTGTAGTTTCCTGTTCAATTTCTTCATTTAACATTTGCAGATAAGTTGAGAATGTACTGCATTGTATGCTGTCTTTGCAAGCATTCAAAGATTCTTCATAGCTTTGAAATTCTCCCAGTAGTTCATCCTCTGTACGCCATGGTTTAAACAGCTGTAAAAGAGCCAAGTAGTAAAATTCCTTTTTGTCAGTAGTGTCGCAACTCAGCTTCCTGTGATTTATCAAACTTCCTTTTGTTTGCTTCACCAAACATCCTTCCTCACCAATGACTTTATATTTTCCATTGTTGATGTCTTCTGCGGCTTTCCGTGAATAAATGTATTTCTGCAGCACTTCATAGAGACACATGTTCTCCAGATGATGACTTCTTTTTGGATAATATGTGTCCAACATGTTTGATTTCAAAATATCTGTACTTTCTGGGTCATTCTCGGCCAAATATTCAATTTCTCCAACAGATTTCAGTACTCGATTTCTCATTGCTGCAAGGCCTAAACTTGCCCAAATTATTCTTCTTGATTTCGAGTAGAGACTTGCAGAAGATAACCTATCTGAACATTCGTAGGATCCAATTTCTCGATGCGATAACATCTTTAAACTGAAACTGTACAGCTTCTTACTGACAGTCTTCTCGTGAGAAATCTCTTCCCACATTTCTTTCAATTCAGTTTTTTCAGATTTAGTAATGTAAGACGTTACATATCGAGCAACAGCAATGGAATTGTCAGCTACATACTGTATATCCATGTTAGCATTCCACATGGATAAAATGACTGGGTTGTAGTCATTTATATTTTTTGATTCTTCTTTTCTTTTAAGGTTGTAGGTATTCTTAGGTGATTTTCTTGTGATAGTATGTCTCACAGATGACATAAAACTGTTTACTCTTCCATTTGAAAGAACAGGTCTACGAAATCCAAATCGACATTTAGTGTAGTATTTATCTTTGCTCTTGTATTTCCGTCGACAGTATTTTCCACACCGATGACTTTGGAAACGTAAAACTTGCTCCTTTAACTTTTTCTCTTCTGTGCTTTTTGGTATAGCACATGTTGCATATTCTTCAATGTAAGATACCACTGCTTCATCAGTATCTGTTCCAAACTTTGGGGCATCCTTGATCCACAACAGCATATGAATATGAGGAGCACCTCTTGCCTGGTACTCTTTTCTCCAAAAGAAATCCACTACTTCTCCAAGGGGTGGATTTTTTTTATTGCAGATGAAGGACATCATAGCCTCAAATCTATGATTGAAATATCTGCAAACATTAACCGGATCCAATGAGCACAGTTTTCCTGCTGTCTTGTATTCAATGTTTTTTTTTTTGATAAACAAGTTTTATTGTTTTAAACAGCACAATAACAAAAACAGTCTGGTATTCCGAATCGGTATCACACAGCAAAGCATTAGGAAGCACCCCCCGCCCCCCCCCGCCCCCAGAATCCTCCCCCCAGCCCCCACACCGCCCCATTAAGGTATGTTGCCTAGCCATTTCCCCCAAACCTTTCGGTATTTCTTGGGGCATCCTCGTGCCTGATAGAGAGTACGTTCCTGCGCCGCGCACCAGTCCACCCCAGCGCCCCATTTGGCCACACTTGGCGGCAGCGGCTGCTTCCATGCCGCAGCAATGTCGCGCTTGGCCACCATCAAGGCCGTCATGAGAAACAGTTGCTCTGAGCGCGAGCCATCTAAGCCATCCGTGATGCCCAGCAGCGAGTGTCTTGGATCATGGGGCACCTCCCACCCCAGGACCTCCGTAAGTTCGGTCTCAATGCCCCTCCAGAACCCCTCCAGGGCCGGGCAGGACCACACCATATGCAGGAAGTCTGCCGGGTCGGAACCACATCGGGGGCAGGCCGCATCCCCGGAGAGGCCCGCACGGTGAAGGCGAGCTGGTGTGAGGTACGCCGCGTGGAGATAATAGATTTGGATGAGTCGCAGCTTAGTGGAAGCCGTCACCAACCGGGGGGCCATAAGGGCGTCCCGCCAGTCGGCCTCGTCCAGGGGACCCACCCATCCCTCCCAGCGCTCCTTAAGACCCGCAAGGGATGTAGGGGTGCAGTTAATGAGGGAGCGGTAGATCCTGGAGATGCCCCCCCTCCCCAGGTTGCCCAGCAGAACCTGAGCCTCCGGAGGGCTGTGATCCGGCAGCCGGACGTCCAGTGGCGTGTAGGTGCGTATGGCGTGGCGCAGCTGGAGGTAACGGTAAAATTGGGAGGAGTGAAGGGAAAAACGCGCTTGCAGCTCCGAAAAGGAACACATCCGCCCTCCCCGCCAGACGTCCCCCAGCTGGGATATGCCGATAAGATCCCATGATTTGAAGCCTTCCAGCGTTGTGACCTCCCGCAACCACGTCCCGTGCCACAGGGGAGTGACCCGGGTCAACCGTCCCGTCCATCGGGTGAGGCGGAGCGCCGCTCTCCAGGACAGGAACACAGCCCTGGTGATGTCCGGGCAAGAAGCAGGGATGGGGGCGCCGTACAGGCGGTCTTGGATGTCGGAGAAGCCCAAGCCGTGAAGTTCCACCCTGTAGGCCGGGTCGGACCAACCCCCTCCATACCAGTCGTGAATGACCAGTAGGCGGGTGGCCATGTAGTAGAGGTAAAGATCAGACATGCCCAGGCCCCCGTCAAAGGTGGGAATACGGCACGTCGACAGAGCCAGCCGCCGCCTCCCATCGCCCCAGAGAAATCTCGTCGCCATCCCGTCGAGCTCGCGGAACCACGGGCGCGGAAAGGAGAGGGGAGTGTTTTGCAAGACATACAGAAACCGGGGAAGGATCATCATTTTGTAGAGGGCGACCCTTCCCAGCGGGTTGAGGGGCAGCTGCTGCCACCGCGCCAGATCGACCTTGGCTCTCTTGACCAGGGGGGAGACGTTGAGCGCCCAGCTTAGCTCCGGGAGGAGGGAGACCCAAATGCCCAGGTACTGAAATGTTAAGCGACGCAGAGGGATGGTCTCCTGCCAGTCAAAGCATTCCCTGGAGGGGTGCAACGGTACCAGGACCGACTTCCGTGGGTTGAGGGAGAGACCCGACGCCCGGCCGAAGCGGCTCAGGATGGATAGTGCGCGCGGTCCGGAGCTCGCTGGGTCCCCCAGGTAGAGGAGGACATCATCCGCATAGAGGGCGATTTTGTCGGCTTCCAAGCCGGGCCACTCCCACCCCCGAAGGAGGGGATCGGATCTAATCAAGGCGGCCAGAGGCTCCATCGCCAGGGCGAAGAGAAGGGGCGACAATGGGCAACCCTGCCTCGTCCCCCGGCCAATCCGGAAGGGCCTTGACAACGCACCATTGACCAGCACTCTGGCACGGGGCCGGGCATAGAGGACTCGCACCATCCCCAGGAACCGGGGGCCAAAGCCCATACGGGACAGGACATCGAAGAGGTAGGCCCACCCCACCGAATCGAAAGCCTTCTCGAAGTCAACGAGGAGGAGGGCGAGGTACGGGGTCAGTCGATGGCGATGGGCCAAGGCCACATGGAGACGGCGCAGACAGTGGCGCGTGCCCCGAGCGGGCATGAAGCCACATTGATCCGGGTGGACCAAGGTCGACAACATGGGCTTAAGTCGTTGGGCCAGAACCGCCGCATAGAGTTTCACATCAGTATTGATGAGCGAAATTGGGCGATAGGCCGCTCTATCAGCGGGCGGCGGCGTGGATTTGGGCAAAACCACAATCGTGGCCAGGTCGGATTCCAGGGGGAAGAAACCCCTCTCAAGCGCCTCCGCATAGTGGGCTCTCAGCCGCGGGACCAGGGTGTCCTTATAGGCCGCAAAGAATTCCTGGGGAAAACCGTCCGGTCCCGGTGTCTTCCCCGTTGACGTACGCCCGATTGCCTCCCCGATCTCCTCGGCGGAGATGGGCGCCTCCAGGCTCTCCATTTCGTCCGGCCGAAGCCGGGCCAGGCAGGCGCTCCCGGACGCGAGCAGGGCGTCCAGAGAAAGGTCCGGCGCACGCGCTCGGTAGAGCTGGGAGTAGAACTGGGCAAATGCCTCCGCCATAGCCACGGAGGAGGACTGGAGCACCCCCGAAGAGTCGGCAATCGCCGGAATGATGCGCGACGCCCTGGGGTAAGTGGCCAGGCGGTGCAATAGTGCGCCGTTCTTGTCACCCCAGCCGTAGACCCTCGCTACCGAGGACTGCCAAAGAAGCTTGGCCGCCTCTAGGGACCGCTGACAAATCTCCTGACGAAGGAGCCGCAACTGTCGGTCCACCGCCGGGTCGTCATGCTCGGAGAGCGACTGCTCCAGCCGCAACGCCCGGGCCTCGCAGGCAGTGAGCTGCTGCAGCTGTGTCTGGCGGTGCCGCACCACCTGTGCCTTGGCCGCCCCCCTGATGGTTGCCTTGCAAGCCTCCCAGAGGGTGCCTGCAGACGAGACAGAGCCCTCATTGGCACCATAGTAATGAGCGAGCTCAGTGCCGACCGTCTCGCGCACTGTCTTGTCCTGGAGGAACCAGGCGTTGAACCTCCACACCGGCCTGGCCGCGTGAGGCGGGGGGCCCAGACCCAGGAGGACTGGCGAGTGGTCCGAGATGCCCCTGGGAAGGATGCGGACATCCTGGACACTTCCGCACTCGGTGGGGGGGACAAAAACCATATCAATACGAGCGTGAGAGTGGTGAGCGGCTGAAGTGTGGGTGTATTGACGGTCGTGAGGATGCCAAAGCCTCCAGGCGTCGCAGAGGCCCTGGGCCTCCGCCCAGCCCGCCAGCTGTCTCGCTCGCGCGGCACGGGAGTCCGAAATCGGTCCCGACGAATCCAGCTGTGGGGCCAAGACCGCATTAAAATCGCCCCCAAGCACGACAGTGCCCACGGGGAGAACTTCTAACAACGAGGCGACGTGGGATAAAGCCTGCGACAGTCCCGAGGGGGGCACATAGAGTGAAAGGAAGCTGACCGGGCGACCCTCCAGCGTACCACAAATGGCAATCCCGATTCCCAGGGGCGCACGGGCCACCCTCTGAAGGACGAAGGGGAAGGAACGACGCAGCAGGACCGCCACCCCGCGGGAACCACGGGAGAACCCCGAGTGCCACACCCGGTCGTAGCCATAGCGCGCCAAGAAAGGACATTTGTCCCCAAGGAGATGGGTCTCCTGAAGGAGGAGGACGTCGGCCCCAACGCGCTGAGCATATTTAAGGACCGCCGTGCGCTTATGCCTATCCAGCAGGCCGTTCACATTCCAGGACAGGACGTGCAGCTGTGCCCTGGGGGTCACGTCAGCCATGGATGCAACGGGTACATCGGGACATAGCAGGGTCGGAGCCACCCCAGGGGTGTCGGGAGGACATCATGTCGTACTGATGCGCCGGGAGGAGAGGAGGATCGCCCAGGACCCGCGGGGAAAGCAGGGGGCAGGCAACAGGGGACCAGGAGCGCCCGGCCAGGAGCGGGCGGCAGCAGACTGTGGGCAGGAGCCAGCGCGGAGCGCAGCAATGACGCCCGCGGGAGGAAGCCAAGGGGCGCCAGGACGGGAGCGAGCAGCAACAGGCCGCGTGCGTGGGCAAGCGCTGGGCTTTGCAGTAACGCTTGCAGGAAGCTGCGATGCGGCGCGCCCATGGAAGACCAGACATGAACGAAAAGGACCACCCCCCCGAGGAGGAGTATCCAACAAAACATCCAACAAAACCCACCCCTTAACCCCCAACCCCCCACCCTACACTTCGGGAACTGAAGCATCTGTCGCCCTAACATCAACAACTATTACAGAAGCCCCAAGCGAGCGCTCGGGTGTCAAGAGCGTGGTGGACCCCTCCAGAAGTACGGATGCAAGTGTTCCGGCCTAGACTACTACTCATGGGCGGAGATCCGCTGAGTCCAGGACCGTGGCGGCGGCCCCAGCCGCGGGACCGGGCCACCAGAGCTGCTACCAAGATGGAAGACCACCCCAAGTCAAATGACCGGGCTGCGGGAGAGATCAGAAAGGTCCACAGGCGCGATGAGGGGGGTCAGGGACGGGTCTGGCGGTCGCGGCGACCGGCTCCGGAGGCCCCCAGCCGCCTGAGTAGATGTCCCGGATGAGGCAGACGATTCCCTCGGCATCCTGCCCGACCTGCTCGTGGACCGAGGCCCAGCCGTCAACCCCCCCCGGGGCCGCCGGGACTGTGTGCGTCTTCTACGGCGTGGGCGAGGAGGCCTGGTTGTGTCCAGATCCGTAGGCCTCCGGGCCGGGGACGCTCGCCCAGATTGTTGCAAGGGGCGCTCCTCAGTGAGCCAAGTCCATGCCGCCCGAGGAGTGTCGAAAAACAAGGTCTTAGCCTGGAAGACCACACGGAGGCGGGCCGGGAACTGAAGTTGGTATCTAAGACCCAAGGAGCGCATCTTATGCTTCACCTCCAGGTATGATCGGCGTTGCTCTTGAACCTCCCGGGTGTAGTCGGGGAAAACCATGATGGTATGGTTATTGAAGGACAAAGGAGACTGCGCCCGCGCCTCCTTCAGAATGGCATCCCTGTCCCTGAAGTTGAGGATCCGCAGGATGAAGGGGCGCGGTGGGGCCCCCACCGGAGGTTTGGCGGCCAACGACCGGTGCGCTCTTTCCACCACGAACCAGGTGGACAGGCTGGCCGCGGGCATCCAGGACTTAAACCATTTCTCAAGAAAGTCATCGGTGCGGCCAGATTCCACCCCCTCCGGAAAGCCCACCAAGCGGAGGTTGTTGCGGCGGGCCCGGTTTTCGGCATCTTCTGCCCGCCGATGCAGTTCCTTGGAGTGGGTCGTGAGCTCCCGGACCTGATCTTGGAGCTGCCGGATGTCATCCTCCGCGGTCGAAATGCGGGATTCCGTCTCGGTGATGCGGGCCGTGGCATTGCGAAGATCCTGTCGGAGGAGCGCCACGTCCACCTTCACCTCCCCGACCATCCCCTCCAAGGACGTGCGGGAGGCGGTGATGGCCTGCAGAATGGCGGCAAGGTCCGTGCCAGGAGTCGGCGCCGCCTCCCCCCCAGCTCCGGGGGGCTCAGAGGTCGTGAAGCGGTCAATCTTGGTCTGGTGGGGTGCAGCCGCCGACTTGGCACCCCGTTCCTTGCCCATGACTGCCTTCAGGGCGCGTGCGCCGGTGCTCAGGCGCCGCGTGGCTCGCCGTCCCAGTGTCCCCACTGCCAGCCGGTGCGGATTCGGGGGATAGGGGTGGTGCCCTCACCCCGGTATGACGGGCCGCCGGGGGTGCCGCCGCCCCGCGAGAGGCGGTCCAGTGTGGTAGAGTCTCTCCGCTGCTCCAGGTACAGGGCCCGCGACCAATCAGGCCCCCGCAGCGGCCTCTCGGGCGTATTCCGGCGGCGCTCCCCGCCGCGATCGGCAAAGGAACCTCTCCCCGAGGAGGGGGGGGGAAACAGGGGGCCCTCTCCGTCCAGCGGGCGACGAGGGAGGGGAGCGCGCGGATCCCAGTGTGGCGATGGGCCCCCGCCGCCAACCGCCGACGCCGGCACCTGTCGTGGGCACCGTCGCGTTGTTCGCACCAGTTCTCGGCCACCACCAGGAAGGAGTCCAAGCCCTCGCGCAGGTGCGCGTCTCTCACCTCTGATCGGCGTTGTCTCGGGGTCCTTGCAGGTCCCAGGCGTCCCGCGGGCACAGCGTACACCTCTCCACACCGGGAGCGGGTAGTGGGTGGGAGGGGGCCCGGCAGCACCAATCCAGCATAACCTCCCCGTCAAATCGCCGCCTCAGGCACCAGAGCGCGACACCACTCCTGTGTGGGGCCCACCACAGGCCCCGAGGGGGGGGCCCAGCCTCCACGAGGGCGCCCTGCCAGCAGCCAATCCACCAAACGTGTAGGGCAGTGGGGCAAGGGGGGGGAAGAAGGAAGCAGTCCCCCGCGGCACGCCCCGGACCATAGGCCAGAGCAGATCAGTGCGGCGGATGGTGGCAATCCGGTAGATGGGCCCCGTCTCACGAGCTCCTAGCATCCGGGCCGGTCCGCCCGGCGATCAGGGCCCTGCGGCCGGGGGGGTCCGGGGAGGCGTCCGGGACCCGTCGCCCCTCCCGCAGCGCTCCGCAGGCCAAGGTGTTCCCCCGCGGGTCTCCCCCGCCGCCACACAACTGACACCAGATTGCGGCCTGCGCCCCTCGTGTGGCGCCGCGGGCGCTCGTAGCGGGCGCCGCCGGTCGAAGAACTGGCCGAGTGTACGTCCCTGCAGCGGTGCCGCATCCAGCTAGCAGAACTCAGTCCCCGCGGCACCAAAGCGTCCCAAAATTGCAGCGGGGGTGGGGCAGCAGCTCCTCCGCAAGCGTCAGGAAGCGGAGCGCGCCCAGGCCATCAGCAACGGAGGATGAGCGGATGCGAGGGGTCAGGCATCGCGGAGCTCTACCTCGGCGCGGCCATCTTGGCTAGCGCCACCTAGCGCTCGTATTCAATGTTTTTTAATGTTTGAATTTGCCTCTCGTAGAAAATCCAGTAAATCATCCCAAGCGTACTCAGCACAGCTTAGGGTAAGGAACCATGTTGGTGTTCCTAAATTCCGTAACATGCATTTTAATTCACCATGGCGTCGGTACCAATATTCATTTGTCCCACGCTGACAAGCCATCAGATTGATCAGTTGTGTTTCCAAATGATCATCTCGGTGCTGCACTTTCTCCATAAAATCCTTAGCAGACACATTTTGTAAATGTACTCCACTTTTTAAAATGTGATTTACTGCATAAGATAATGCAGACAAGTCACTTTCAAATAAAAGATGGAACAAATAAGGAATACTTTGTCGAAATCTGGGATCTTCTGCATATAGTCTTGTAGTCCGATACTCAGAAGCTGGAATCTGTTCTGGACGTTCATCGTATCGTCCTCCTTTTCCTTTAGGAAACAGCTGGGGAAAACATCGAGCTTCCAAGCTCTCCTCCCATACACTCACGGGAGTTCCTTTTGCTTTCTTCATCTGAAACAGATCAATATTGTCTCCCAAAACTTCTTTTGAATGTAGAGGATGTATGCTAAAATGTTCATAAATTTCTTCTTCCTTTGACTTGTCCACTTTTTCAATTTGTCCAGTTGGTGTTTCTGTGTCTGCTTGTAAATCTTCTTCTTCTTCTTCTTCTATATAAATTGATTCATACCATTTGTTATTCCTTTTCAAATACAAATTTGCTCTTTGTACTTTCCGTACATCTACCAGCTCCTGCCAAATCTTCTTATTCTTTGTAGGTACACCATTAACCAGAATAACTAATGGTTCAGTTTCCAAAGTATCTGCATCAATAGTTTCCATATGTTTTTTCAAATCCAAGGGCAAATACACCACTCTACCTTTTAAACCTCTCAGTAAATCTGAAGGAGGTAATTTACCAGTTTTGGGCTCCATACGTACTATGGTCTGGAACGGATGAACACATTGAATAAGTATAGACTCATATGTATTTAACCCCTTCAGTGCCCATGACGAGCTGGACTCGTCATGGGCTGCGGTGGCGCTGTGCCCATGACGAGTCCAGCTCGTCATGAACTCCGCCCGCTAATACAAAGCGCGGCACTGGGCGGGGAAAGGGGCGGGCATGCAAGGGGTTAATTCAGAAAGTTCGGCAGGAATAGCATCCAATTCTAAATTATTATGTACAGCTCTGGTTGGCATTCTATTTTCCTCTAACTTGTTGTAACAGTATTTACAAATACGCTGATCTTCACCCAATTCAAAACAATTTATAAGAAATATATATGTGGCAAAATCCTTCCACTTATAATTATCTTCATTTTCACTCTTTCTGTAGAGATCAACATTCCTGGTTTGTTTTCTATAATGAGTTCTGCGGCAACAAATACAAGTTATATTTGGTCTTTCATTAGAGATTATTGCAAATTTTGTTATGTGATCATTAAATGTTTTACTTACAGAGGGTTCTACATTCTCTTCCACTTCTTCCTCATTTACTGTGTCCTTTTCTGCACTGTCTTGTTCAGGACCAAAGTAACAAAACTGAATTTCATCAACAACCTTCTCTACATCTGACACCGATCCACGGAACAGAGCCCTATTCAATTCATCTAACTTTATTGCTGGACTTTTAGCAAAATACAACCGTCTCACAAACTTTCTCATTTCAGTATGATGAACAGCCAGCATCCTAAAATGATGGAAAACACTATTACACACTTTTCTAGATAGACAAGCCAGAGAATGACCCTGCAAACCAGTATTCTCTCTCACTCTGCATGGATCTAGACTTTGAAGCACCTTAATCTTCTGTTTTACACTTTTTTTTACTATATTCTCTTAGAAACTCACGAAATTTATCAATAGATTCCTGACGCACAGTGCAAATACTACTACAATTCCAAGTGTACACTGGGGCTTTAGGACGTCTCCCCATAGCCTCATCCGCCATCACTTGTACCTCATCTCTTGGAACCATTATCTCCTTCTCCATTATGCAACCATTTTTCACTTCATAAGCACGACCTCTGGTGTCAACTGCATGCAGCAAACTATTACTTTGAAAATAACTCTCTTCATTAAAAAAAGGTTCACTACTTGAACTATGCATCCATTTTCCTAAAAACACTTTACAAAAGTTTGTTCTTTTCACTACTCTTTTTCTCTTGCTTTGTGATTTCAGTACATTAACCATTTTATCTAATGTACGCATCCTATTCAAAATTAAAATGAATAGTTTCCTTTTTAATTCTAATGCCTTTGCTGCAATGGCTTCAATTTCTTTTTTTCTCTTGTAATATTTTGCCTTTTTCTTATATTTCTTCACATCCTTTATCAAATTGGACATAACTCTTCTCTGAAACATTTTTCTACGTATCTCTTTTAAACGCTGTTTTTCTGTTTAAGTTAATCTTTGTTATTGAAGAAGGTATATTTGCATTAACTAAATTCTCAATTTTTTCCTGTTCTTTTCTATTGAAAACATTCTTTCCAGTACAGACATTTTGTACATTTTTCCTTTTTTTGAAGATGTTCTTTAAAAAAACTTTTGTCTGCTTACCAGAAGACTTTCTCTTTTTCCCAACATGAGCATCTCCAACTAACTTAGGTCCTCCAGTTGTCTTCAAATATAGTTTTTTTTGTGGTTTTTCGTTACTCTGGATTTTGTAGGCATCTTAAATTTTGTTCACTGCTCTTCAGCAATACCTGATAAAAACTAAAAAAAAATTCCTTTTTTATATTTAAATATATTACTACATTTTTTATGATCTTTTCAAATCTTAAAATACTAAGTACCCCTTTCCTAGAAGTGAAAATCACAATAACACATTCACAAATTAAATATCTAAAAACAATTCCTGTGTGCACACAGAGTCATGCTTTGAAATTAGGCAAAAAACAAAATTTCTTTGCCAATTGGAAAGCACACATTCTACTACTTTTTTGGCAAGTAATAAGTACTTTTACAGTCTGACACATTTTGAATCCACTTTTCAGATTCTGATAAAAGCACATGTCCAAACTGCTTTTTGAGACCAGCACCATGTGTAACCTGGGTGACTGACTACACTCCAGCAAGGGCAACCAGCCTTAGTGATGCTAAATGTATTTGCATTACTAAGTGCAACCTCAAACCCCACTCGGTTGTGAATACTGTGCATGATTCCACAGGATAAGCAGCTGGGTGTATGCTAAGAGTCTGCTTCTGCATAAAAAAATAGCTCCCCCTTTCCATCTAATGCAAATGTAAAATCACCAGAGCAATACCAAACAGATTTCTGAGACCAGCAACATGTGTAACCTGGGTGACTGACTACACTCCAGCAAGGGCAACCAGCCTTACTGATGCTCAATGTATTTGCATTACTGACTGCAACCTCAAACCCTAAAAGTATTCCTCATTTATACCACTACACCTTAATTTATGGTGAAAACATAGTCCATATTATTTTACATGTTTTTATTTGCATTATTAAGTGCAACCTCAAACCCCACTCAGTTATGAATACTGTGCATAATTCCACAGGATAAGCAGCTGGGTGTGTGATAAAAGTCTGCTTCTGCATAAAAAATAGCTCCCCCTTTCCTACTAATGCAACTGTAAAATTACCAGACCATAACGCAATAAATCTCTGCCTGTAATTCCTCTTTGCACACAGAGTCATGTTTTCATATTAGTCTGAAAACGTAATTTCTTTGCCAATTTGAAACCACACTTACTACTCTTTTTTTTGGCAAGTGATAAGTACTTTTACAGTCTGACACATTTTAAATCCACTTTTCAGATTCTTAAAAAAGCACATGTCCAAACTGCTTTTTCAGACCAGCAACATGTGTAACCTGGGTAACTGACTACACTCCAGCAAGGGCAACCAGCCTTAGTGATGCTGAATGTATTTGCATTACTGACTGCAATCTCAAACCCCACTCGGTTGTGAATACTGTGCATGATTCCACAGGATAAGCAGCTGGCTGTGTGCTAAGAGTCTGCTTCTGCACAAAAAAATAGCTCCCCCTCTACATCTAATGCAAATGTAAAATCACCAGAGCAATACGCAATAAATCTCTGCCTGTAATTCCTCTTTGCACACAGAGTCATGTTTTCATATTAGTCAAAAAACAAAATGTCTTTACCAATTTGAAACCACACTTACTACTCTTTTTTTTGGCAAATGATAAGTACTTTTACAGTCTGACACATTATGAATCCACTTTTTAGATTCTTAAAAAAGCACATGTCCAAACTGCTTTTTCAGACCAGCAACATGTGTAACCTGGGTGACTGACTACACTCCAGCAAGGGCAACCAGCCTTAGTGATGCTCAATGTATTTGCATTACTGACTGCAACCTCAAACCCTAAAAGTATTCCTCATTTATACCACTACACCTTAATTTATGGTGAAAACATAGTCCATATTATTTTACATGTTTTTATTTGCATTATTAAGTGCAACCTCAAACCCCACTCAGTTATGAATACTGTGCATAATTCCACAGGATAAGCAGCTGGGTGTGTGCTAAAAGTCTGCTTCTGCATAAAAAAATAGCTCCCTCTTTCCTACTAATGCAACTGTAAAATTACCAGACCATAACGCAATAAATCTCTGCCTGTAATTCCTCTTTGCACACAGAGTCATGTTTTCATATTAGTCTGAAAACGTAATTTCTTTGCCAATTTGAAACCACACTTACTACTCTTTTTTTTGGAAAGTGATAAGTACTTTTACAGTCTGACACATTTTAAATCCACTTTTCAGATTCTTAAAAAAGCACATGTCCAAACTGCTTTTTCAGACCAGCAACATGGGTGACTGAGTACACTCCAGCAAGAGCAACCAGCCTTAGTGATGCTGAATGTATTTGCATTACTGACTGCAACCTCAAACCCCACTCGGTTGTGAATACTGTGCATGATTCCACAGCATAAGCAGCTGGCTGTGTGCTAAGAGTCTGCTTCTGCATAAAAAAATAGCTCCCCCTTTCCTACTAATGCAAATGTAAAATCACCAGAGCAATACGCAATAAATCTCTGCCTGTAATTCCTATTTGCACACAGAGTCATGTTTTCATATTAGTCAAAAAACGAAATTTCTTTGCCAATTTCAAAGCACACTTACTACTCGTTTTTTTGGCAAGTGATAAGTACTTTTACAGTCTGACACATTATGAATCCACTTTTCAGATTCTTAAAAAACAACATGTCCAAACAACATTTTCAGACCAGCAACATGTGTAACCTGGGTGACTGAGTACACTCCAGCAAGGGCAACCAGCCTTAGTGATGCTGAATGTATTTGCATTACTGACTGAAACCTCAAACCCCACTCGGTTGTGAATACTATGCATGATTCCACAGGATATGCAGCTGGCTGTGTGCTAAGAGTCTGCTTCTGCAGAAATAAATACCTCCCCCTTTCCATCTAATGCAAATGTAAAATCACCAGAGCAATACACAATAAATCTCTGACTGTAATTCCTATTTGCACACAGAGTCATGTTCTCATATTAGTCAAAAAACGAAATTTCTTTGCCAATTTCAAAGCACACTTACTACTCTTTTTTTTGGCAAGTGATAAGTACTTTTACAGTCTGACACATTATGAATCCACTTTTCAGATTCTTAAAAAACAACATGTCCAAACAACATTTTCAGACCAGCAACATGTGTAACCTGGGTGACTGACTACACTCCAGCAAGGGCAACCAGCCTTAGTGATGCTGAATGTATTTGCATTACTGACTGAAACCTCAAACCCCACTCGGTTGTGAATACTATGCATGATTCCACAGGATATGCAGCTGGCTGTGTGCTAAGAGTCTGCTTCTGCAGAAAAAAATACCTCCCCCTTTCCATCTAATGCAAATGTAAAATCACCAGAGCAATACCAAACAGCTTTCTGAGACCAACAACATGTGTAGCCTGGGTGACTGACTACACTCCAGCAAGGGCAACCAGCCTTACTGATGCTGAATGTATTTGCATTACTGAGTGCAACCTCAAACCCTTAAAGTATTCCTTATTCATACCAGTACACCTTAATTTATCGTGAAAACATAGTCCATATTATTTTACATGTTCCTCACATTTAAATTTCTCCCAAAACAGAAAATGATAAACACAACTTCAACAAAACGAATTCCATTTCTATTATTAATTTCTTAATTTACCATATACATCCCCTCTCAAACTCTAAACTCACCTTTAAAATTAGTTAGTTGTGAAAGAAATGTGGCACTCAAACAGCAGATTATCAGAGCCAGGATCTCTGTTCTGTACACCTCTCTCCTCTCAGCAGAACCAGATAATGGCAAACTTTCCCTCTCTTTTTCCACACATATACATGATATACATGTAAGTTTCAAATCTCAGTGCTTCCCCCTTTTTTTCAAATGTAATCACACATTTCTATTGGTTGAACACCAACCCTTTTCCAAAAGTACCCTTCCCCCAACTTGACTTCTGCCTAGTACCGTTCCCCCAACTTGACTTCTGCCTGCTACCATAGCAACAGCTCTTGAAACACTGCTGTGCAGAGTTAGGTCAGAAGTTCACCAAACAATGTTTCATTTCCAAAGAGCAGGAGTGCTTGACTTTTCAAACCTAACAGCAAATCCATAGTACTGTTCTTTGGTAACACATTTTTCTGTACCTATACAAAACATGCTTCTATAAATTTACACATACAGCCTAGTTTTTATTCTAGAATGGTATGAAACAGCCAATCAGTTTTTTTTTTTTTTTTTAAATATGTATGCCTCCATTTCCAAACTGTCTTTCATTTCTTTTTACCATTCTACTGAATTACACCTCCTGAGTGCATCCAGTTCTCCTTTGAAGATGTTCACAGTGTGGATTGTAGGGCACAGCTATGTCTTCTGGAGTGAAAAGTATGCAGAGAAAACAGGTATGGTGAGAGACCTTGCTTTGCCAAATGTAGACATTAAATGGATTGGTCAGAGAGGGTTAAAGTGGCACCAATTGATGCCATTGGTGAAATCCTTCATGCAAATCCAACACCCTGACCTCATAATAGTGCACTGTGGTGGCAATGACCTAGGCACTTTGACTGGGGTAGCTCTGGAAATGCTTATGAAGGAGACCTTTGCACAACTGTTTTCACTTTTCCCTAAAACTGCCTTTGTGTTTTCTAACATATGCCAAAGGCAAAAATGGAACTGGTCCAATCATTTCTGTCCACAGATTGACAAAGCAACAAAGCACGTCAACAAATCTGTTTCTGCTTTCCTCCAAGACTATGGTATGGGTTCCATTTACCACAACAACTTGCGTTACGACATGCAAGACATTTATAGAGGAGATGGTGTGCACTTCAATGATGAAGGGAACAGAGTCTTCCTCTTGAACCTTAGACTCTGCATCGGTACTTACTTGTAGGTACCAATAAAAAATCACTTCATAAACACCACGGCTCTTTTTAGAGCCCCCTAATATCTAAACACTTAAATCTGCATTTCATTTCTTTTTTTTTTTTTTTTACCGTACGCGTACGTTGAGCTTACCGTACGCGTACCCCGCGATTTTTTTTTAAATTAATAAATGTTTTTTTTGTACTTTTCTGTCCTTCTTTGACCCCCTTTTAAATGTTATGGGGTCTGTAACTCTAGTCCTTGCCCCCTTTTCAAGTTATCACCCTTTTTTTCCTGAGTGAAACACACAAAATGGCGGCCGCCGCTTCCTGGTTTCGACCGATTCGAATGTTTACTAAGATCTAAGAGCCAATCAGAATCGCGCTCGCGCACGTCACCGTACGCGTACGGTAAGCGCACCGTAAGCGCACCGTAAGCTGGCTCAGATATATATATATTGATTTAAAGGCTATTTTCTCAGAATCTACTGAACAGATTTACACCAAACCTACAAAAGGCACTTCCTTGACCTGAGGACTACCTCTCTGCCAAATTTCTTTAAATTCTGTTCAGCCGTTCGGGCTGTAGCTCTGTCTAAAAGTCCTATGGAAAAATGCATGGGAAAAACGCGTTTTGGGACCCCCCTTTTATCTCAGCCCCCGCTTGACGAATCCCCCCGAGACTTTCAGGGTAGGAGCGGAGCTCAACGCCCCACCTATTTTGAAAATTTCGCGAGGATTCGTCGACCGGCGCCAAAGTTATTCAAAATAGAATGTTGCGGATTTCCTATGGTAAGAGGGTCCTAACTATAACTATCTACTGGCGACCGCCAGTAGATAATATATATATATATATATATTCACTGAAAAAACCATAGGTTTCACACATGTTATAGTTAGCGGAAATTTTACTGATAAAAAACCAATGAAATTCCCCCGTTATAGTTAGTGCAGGCAACTATAACTCACGCGACCGCAATCCTCTGCTGATGCTAATACTGTATTTAGACACTTATTTGCCCATGTCTTCTTCCATACATTTTTAGCTATACATATATTACAAATATTTTTTTTTCATAAAGACACATATGTCATCAGCAGAAGATTGCGGTCGCGTGAGTTATAGTTGCCTGCACTAACTATAACGGGGGAATTTCATTGGTTTTTTATCAGTAAAATTTCCGCTAACTATAACATGTGTGAAACCTATGGTTTTTTCAGTGAATTTGCAAGGTTTTTTAAATGCTAATTCCTAACTATAACGTGTGTGAAACCTATGGTTTTTTCAGTGAATTTGTACGGTTTTTTAAATGCTAAGTTACTTTACGCCATTCGTGGCGTGCGCGCCCACTTAACGCAGTTCGTTCCGTGCGCGCACGGTGCGCTTCGCGCACCGTGCGCGCACAGTGAGCACGCGGTGCGCTTCGCGCACCGCGCGCCCACTTTACGCAGTTAGTGCCGTGCACGCACGGTGGGCACGCGGTGCGATGACAAAGCAAGAAAGCACGTCAACAAATCTGTTTCTGCTTTCCTCCGTGACTATGGTATGGGTGCCATTTACCACAACAACTTGCGTTATGACATGCAAGACATTTATAGAGGAGATGGTGTGCACTTCAATGATGAAGGGAACAGAGTCTTCCTCTTGAACCTTAGACTCTGCATCGGTACTTACTTGTAGGTACCACTAAAAAATCATTTCATAAACACAACGGCTCTTTTTAGAGCCCCCTAATATCTAAACACTTAAATCTGATTTTCATTTATTTATTTTTTTTTCCTACCGTACGCTTACCGTAAGCTTACCGTACGCGTACCCCGTGATTTTTTTCAAAATCAATAAATGTTTTCTTTGTACTTTTCTGTCCTTCTTTGACCCCCTTACAAATGTTAGGGGGTCTGTAACTCTCCTCATTGCCCCCTTTCCTTGTTTTCACTCTTTTTTTTCAGAGTGAAATACACAAAATGGCGGCCACCGCTTCCTGGTTTCGGCCAATTCGAATGTTTACTAAGATCTAAGAGCCAATCAGAATCGCGCTCGCGCACGCCACCGTACACTTACCGTAAGCGTACGGTAAGCGTACCGTAAGCGGGCTCAGATATATATATTGATTTAAAGGCTATTTTCTCAGAATCTACTGAACAGATTTACACCAAACCTACAAAAGGCACTTCCTTGACCTAGGGACTACCTCTCTGCCAAATTTTGAGTAATTCTGTTCAGCCGTTCGGGCTGTAGCTCGTTCTAAAGGTCCTATGGAAAAATGCATGGGAAAAACGCGTTTTGGGACCCCCCTTTTATCTCAGCCCCCGCTTGACGGATCCCCCCGAGACTTTCAGGGTAGGAGCGGAGCGTAGCGCCCCACCTATTTTGAGAAATTCGCGAGGATTCGTCGACCGGCGCCAAAGTTATTCAAAATAGAATGTTGAGGTTTTCCTATGGAAACGTGGTCCTAACTATAACTACCTACTGGCGACCGCCAGTAGGTAATATATATATATATATATATATATATATAACCTACTGGCAGTCGCCAATAG
The DNA here is from genome assembly GCF_964204655.1 of Triturus cristatus. Classification (NCBI taxonomy): domain Eukaryota; kingdom Metazoa; phylum Chordata; class Amphibia; order Caudata; family Salamandridae; genus Triturus; species Triturus cristatus. The sequence continues at coordinate 848,534,655 of NC_140588.1, read as the reverse complement.
GTAGTTATAGTTAGGACCTATTTTCCATAGGAAATCCGCAACAATCTATTTGGAATAACGTTGGTTCTGATTGACGAATCTTCGTGAAATTTTCCAAACTTTTGGCCAGCTCCGGTCCGCTCCTATCCTTTCATGGTGATTCATCAAGCTGGGGCCGAGAAAATAGGGGGGTCCGTAAACACGTTTTCCCCATGCATTTTCCCATAGGACCTGTTGACGCAGCTACAGCCCGAACTGCTGAACGGAATTACACCAAATTTGGCAAAGAGGTATTCCTCAGTTCAGACTCGTGCCTTTTACTTTAATGGTGTAAATCCGTTCAGTAGTTCCTGAGAAAATTAGAGTTAAAAACCACCGATCTCATCGTGAGATCTGATTGGCTGTCAGTACTTCATCCAAGAAGTGTTGGCAGCTATCTTGGGACGAATAAACATGATAGCACCTCATTAAAAAGCATTGCAGTTAATAGAAGGTTTTAAGACTTTAGTTACATTATAAATCATTTGTTGATGGTACCATACTCATTTTAGGAATTTTGGTGTGTTCTAAGGTGATTTTACCATGTGAAAAAGCCTTCTGCTGTGATATCATGAATCATGTTTGAGAGAAAACTATTTTCTCATGCTTTTCCCACAGAGGTTTGGAAGGTGATCTATAAGCTAAACTGAGAGCATATTTTCTGTAAATTCACATTATCTTTCTCAGTCATGTGAGAATGAAGTCTGACATTCTCAGTAAAACATGTACATCCAACAAGGGCAGAGACTGTCAGTTGATTCCTTTGTGTTCTACTGCAGCTTCCCAGAGTTTTCTAAAGAACAACTAGAGTGCTAACAGTCCTACTTATGACAAACCTATGGCACACCTGAAGCCATCTTGATTGGAATAAAGTGGTAACTCTTAAAACATTTAATTTAAAAAGGAACAAAATGAGGGGGTTCATTTTGCCATAGAAAGTATGATTAGTGCTGCAGAAAGAAAAATTAGGGCACATTTTGAGTGACTTCTCAAATCCTCTTCTATTTCATAAAAAAATTCTGATATGCAGACTGAAACATGCACTTTCAATACCAGCAGCAGACTTCCCTGGTGAGCTGTAGCTTTACTACAGTGATCTAATAAGCAACTAGAGTGCTAACATTCTGAATTTATGGCAAATGTGTGGCACATCTGAATGCCTTCTTGATGGAATCAAAGTAAAAAACTGAAAGTATTTCCTACTGAGGAGACTGTAGTAAATGAGGAAATTAGGAAACTTCATAACAAATAAGTCTCCCAAAATGGCCACCAGAGACAAAAGAGCCCAAATGTAGCCCAAATATCACCCAGATGTAGCCCAAGTATAGCCCAATGACAGAATGTCCCAGAGTGTTCTAACGAATAACTAGATCGCTAACAGTCTTACTTATGCCAAAAGTATGGCAAACCTGAAGCCATCTTGATTGGAATAAAGTGGTAACACTTAAAACATTTAATTTACAAAGGAACAAAATGAGGGGGTACATTTTGCCATAGAAATTATGATTAGTACTGCAGAAAGAAAAATTAGGGCACATTTTGACTTCTTAAATCCTCTTCTATTTCATAAAAAAATTCTGACATGCAGACTGAAACATGCACTTTGAATACCAGCAGCAGACTTCCCTGGTGAGCAGTAGCTTTACTACAGTGATCTAGTGAGCAACTAGAGTGCTAACATTCAGAATGTATGGCAAATGTGTGACACATCTGAATGCCTTCTTGATGGAACCAAAGTAAAAAACTGAAAGTATTTCCTACTGAGGAGACTGCAGTAAATGAGGAAATTAGGAAACTTCATAAAAAATAAATCTCCCAAGATGGTCACCAGAGACAAAAGAGCCCAAATGTAGCCACAATATCACCCAGATGTAGCCCAAGTATAGCCCAATGACAGAATGTCCCAGAGTGTTCTAACGAACGACTAGAGCGCTAACAGTCTTACTTATGACAAAAGTATGGCACACCTAAAGCCATCTTGATTGGAATAAAGTGGTAACACTTAAAACATTTAATTTACAAAGGAACAAAATGAGGGGGCTCATTTTGCCTTAGAAATTGTGAATAGTGCTGCAGAAAGAAAAATTAGGGCACATTTTGACTTCTCAAATCCTCTTCTATTTTATAAAAAAATTCTGACATGCAGACTGAAACATGCACTTTGAATACCAGCAGCAGACTTACCTGGTGAGCAGTAGCTTTACTACAGTGATCTAGTGAGCAACTAGAGTGCTAACATTCAGAATGTATGGCAAATGTGTGACACATCTGAATGCCTTCTTGATGGAACCAAAGTAAAAAACTGAAAGTATTTCCTACTGAGGAGACTGCAGTAAATGAGGAAATTAGGAAACTTCATAAAAAATAAATCTCCCAAGATGGTCACCAGAGACAAAAGAGCCCAAATGTAGCCCAAATATCACCCAGATGTAGCCCACATGTAGCCCAATGACAGAAGTGTGCAAAACACGTATTTTTTGTGTATTTGCAGTTTTATATAGTGCAGACTTGTCAGGTATTGGAGTGCTTTACATGAGCATTGGTTACATCACACAAGATCAAATTCATTTTGGTTGTAGACATGGGGAGATTAAGGGATTTGACCAGAATCACAGAATGTTGAGCTGAAGCAGAAACTCCAAACTGGTTCCCAAATTGTAAAGTCTGCAGCTTTGGAAGTAACACTACATCCTCTCCCCTAAGTGCAACATTTATTCAAGTGGTCAACTGGATAAAAAAAACATAAAGATTACAAATAATTTAAAAGTTCTTTGTCGCTATTTGAAAACTCAGAAAATATGTCCTCATTTAATTTTTTGGAGCACTAACCATAATTATGATGCAAATAAGACCCTCTCATATATGTAATTTCTAAAGGAAATGCTCTAGGTACTACAGTTTTGATTACATCAAGATGACGTCAGGCGTTCCACACTTTTGTAATAAATATAGAATGTTAGCAATCTAGTTGTTCATTGGGATACTGTTGAGAGGCCATGGCCAGGGGCACGGACTCTGAAAATTGAAGGCAGGTAGGAGAGTGCAGAGGCAACAATTTGACCACACTGGGCAGGCAGGAAGGGCAGTGGCAGCACAACAGACTATGGAGGGCAGTGGAAAGGGGGGCAGGGGTAACAAACCAACAATACAGGACTGGCAAGAGAGGTTGTGGCAATATAATAGACCATTGTGGGCAGAAGGAAGAGGCAATGGTAGTACAACCATACATGCTAGCAGATCCGTTTCATGCAAAAACAATTGATGGAAAGAATGCAGAACAATGTCATACATTCACCCCAGTACAGAGATCTGGGCCTAAATCCATCGGTTTTTTGCTCACCATGCCGTTCCAGTTTGAACCCAGCCATATGCAAATCAGTCTTGACCCTGTGCCTCATGGGAACAGTCCAGCCCGAACTGCCAAGCCAGGTCCTCCCTGGACTGGAAACAAGCATCCTAGGACCGGTTTCGGGGTTTCACCCCTCTTCAGCCAGGATAGCTTGATTCCAGTGGCATGGAGAGCAAGGGACCCACGTCTGGCCATACCCTTCCCACTCGGGGTGACAAATGCAAAAACAACAATTGATGGACAGAATGCAGAACAATGTCATACATTCACCCCAGTACAGAGATCTGGTCCTAAATCCATCGTTTTTTTGCTCACCATGCCTTTCCAGTTTGAACCCAGCCATATGCAAATCAGTCTTGACCCTGTGCCTCATGGGAACAGTCCAGCCCGAACTGCCAAGCCAGGTCCTCCCTGGACTGGAAACAAGCATCCTAGGACCGGTTTCGGGGTTTCACCCCTCTTCAGCCAGGATAGCTTGATTCCAGTGGCATGGAGAGCAAGGGACCCACGTCTTGGCATACCCTTCCCACTCGGGGTGACAAATGCAAAAACAACAATTGATGGACAGAATGCAGAACAATGTCATACATTCACCCCAGTACAGAGATCTGGGCTTAAATCTGTCATTTTTTTGCTCACCATGCCGTTCCAGTTTGAACCCAACCATATGCAAATCAGTCTTGACCCTGTGCCTCATGGGAGCAGTCCAGCCCGAACTGCCAAGCCAGGTCCTCCCTGGACTGGAAACAAGCATCCTAGGACCGGTTTCGGGGTTTCACCCCTCTTCAGCCAGGATAGCTTGATTCCAGTGGCATGGAGAGCAAGGGACCCACGTCTGGGCATACCCTTCCCACTCGGTGTGACAAATGCAAAAACAACAATTGATGGACAGAATGCAGAACAATGTCATACATTCACCCCAGCACAGAGAATCGGGCTTAAATCCGTCGTTTTTTTGCTCACCATGCCGTTCCAGTTTGAACCCAACCATATGCAAATCAGTCTTGACCCTGTGCCTCCTGGGTACAGTCCAGCCCAAACTGCCAAGCCAGGTCCTCCCTGGACTGGAACCAAGCATCCTAGGACCGGTTTCGGGGTTTCACCCCTCTTCAGCCAGCATAGCTTGATTCCAGTGGCATGGAGAGCAAGGGACCCACGTCTGGGCATACTCTTCCCACTCGGGGTGACAAATGCAAAAACAACAATTGATGGACAGAATGCAGAACAATGTCATACATTCACCCCAGTACAGAGATCTGGGCCTAAATCCATCGTTTTTTTGCTCACCATGCCTTTCCAGTTTGAACCCAGCCATATGCAAATCAGTCTTGACCCTGTGCCTCATGGGAACAGTCCAGCCCGAACTGCCAAGCCAGGTCCTCCCTGGACTGGAAACAAGCATCCTAGGACCGGTTTCGGGGTTTCACCCCTCTTCAGCCAGGATAGCTTGATTCCAGTGGCATGGAGAGCAAGGGCCCCACGTCTGGGCATACCCTTCCCACTCGGGGTGACAAATGCAAAAACAATAATTGATGGACAGAATGCAGAACAATGTCATACATTCACCCCAGTACAGAGATCTGGTCCTAAATCCATCGTTTTTTTGCTCACCATGCCGTTCCAGTTTGAACCCAGCAATATGCAAATCAGTCTTGACCCTGTGCCTCATGGGAACAGTCCAGCCCGAACTGCCAAGCCAGGTCCTCCCTGGACTGGAAATATGCATCCTAGGACCGGTTTCGGGGTTTCACCCCTCTTCAGCCAGGATAGCTTGATTCCAGTGGCATGGAGGGCAACGGACCCACGTCTGGGCATACCCTTCCCACTCGGGGTGAGAAATGCAAAAACAACAATTGATGGACAGAATGCAGAACAATGTCATACATTCACCCCAGTACAGAGACCCGGGCGTAAATCCATCGTTGTTTTGCTCACCATGCCGTTCCAGTTTGAACCCAGCCATATGCAAATCAGTCTTGACCCTGTGCCTCATGGGAACAGTCCAGCCCGAACTGCCAAGCCAGGTCCTCCCTGGACTGGAAACAAGCATCCTAGGACCGGTTTCGGGGTTTCACCCCTCTTCAGCCAGGATAGCTTGATTCCAGTGGCATGGAGAGCAAGGGACCCACGTCTGGGCATTCCCTTCCCACTCTGGGTGACAAATGCAAAAACAACAATTGATGGACACAATGCAGAACAATGTCATACATTCACCCCAGTACAGAGATCTGGGCCTAAATCCATCGTTTTTTTGCTCACCATGCCGTTCCAGTTTGAACCCATCCATATGCAAATCAGTCTTGACTCTGTGCCTCATGGGAACAGTCCAGCCCGAACTGCCAAGCAAGGTCCTCCCTGGACTGGAAACAAGCATCCTAGGACAGGTTTCAGGGTTTCACCCCTCTTCAGCCAGGATAGCTTGATTCCAGTGGCATGGAGAGCAAGGGACCCACGTATTCAGCCAGATAACGTCCAATGTTTTTAAGCTCAAATGGGCTTTATTTGATCTGTCTCCTGTATACAATCTCCTCTTTTTCAATGTAACTCAAAGGGGCAAATCAATACCCCAGTTTTTTTTCAAAATCTCCCTCTTACCAAGTTCAAAATGTTCGCAAGTATGGTAGGCAGGAGGAATTGGGGTAGTGACATGGACTCGGATAACAGAGGACACGAGGGACATGGAGAGGTGCACCAAACTGACCCTACAGGGCAGGCATCAGGGTTTGCAGCAGCACAATACACCACACAGGGCATGTGGGACGGGAGTGCAGCACAACAATCCATAGAAAGCAATAGGGAGGGGACAGGACCATGCCTATGGAAAACAGAGAACAGAGGGGAAAGAGGCAGTGGTAGCTAGCTGACCATAATGGACAGAAAGGAGAGAAAGCTGCAGCATAACAGACCATAAAGGGCAGGAGGGATGGATCAGGGGCATTACAATGGAACAGACAAGCCAGGAGGGAGGGAATAGGGTCTGCACATGGAAACAGAGGGCTGGGGGCAAGGGGGCAGAGCAGGGCAGGAGCAGCAAGATGACCATGGAGGTCAGGCAGGGTGGGCACTAGAAACAAGACACACCATGGAGAGCAACAGTGAGACTATGATGGCATACACACAGACCATGGAGGGAAGGTGGGAGGGGTCAGGGGCAGCTAGCTAACCACACAGGGAAGGTGGTAGGGGCCATGGCAGCACAGAAGACCATGCAGGGCAAGCAGGAGGGTTAGTGGCAGCACAATGGGTATGATGGGCACGAAGGAGGGTGCAGGGGCATGCACAAAGTACCATGGAGGATAGAAGGGAGGGTCAGGAATTGGGCACAGACAAGAGAGTTCAGGGGAAGGGGCCTCCCAATAGACCGCGTGGGGCAGGCAGGAGGAGCAGTTGCAGCACAACAGACCAGGGAGGGCAGAAGGGTGTGGCAGTAAAATAGACCATGGGGCACAGGAGGAAGGGGATAGGGGCATGGCATGTGGACAGGCAGGGTGGATATGGCAGGGACAGGTTACAGTAATCTGACAATGCAAGGCAGGTGGGAGGGGAGTGGCAGCTCAACAGAATGCTCAGAATAGATAGGAGTGGCAGGTCCATGGAACATGGTGGGCAAAAAGGATGGAGCAGGGGCATGCACAAAGACATCAGAGGGCAGGGGGAAGGAGAATAGGAGCAGCAAGCTAAGCACAGAGGCTGCAGGAGGTCAATGATGGGCCATAGAATTGGGCAATGGAGGGCAGGAGGAGTGGACTGGTACATCATGCTAAATGGAGGGCAGTGGCAGCACAACAGACCATGCATGGCAGGAGGGAGGAGGCTAGTCCATGGATTCAGACAACAGAGTATAGGGAGGAGGTGGATGGCGCAACAAGCTAACTGTTCAGAGGAGGTGGGTATTGGAACTTTATTGTTTTTAAAATGTGTGTCTGTGCGAACTATTTAAAATATGAACAAGTATGCAGCATAATCTCACTTTTATTCAGGAAGAAGGGGATGTTTGTGACTGTGACTCCGGGCTCACTTGGCAGAAACACCCCCTGACCCTCAACCCCCATCGCAAAATGTAATGCCCGTGAAAAGGGTAGGTGGACGCAGTGTTATATAGAACATAGTCCTGAGAGCACGATTGAAAATGAAAACTAGATATAGTATATGGTATAAACTATGCAGTGTGATATAAGATGAACCGGGGCGTGACATATAATATGAAATACATTGTGCGCAATGACAGATTCATTGGAGAGCGCGAGATAGAACAGGCACTAGCGCGTGCTATGCGACATGCGCCTTGGAGTGTAATATGCACAGGACAGTGTTATGTAACCTAACTAGTCTCTAAAGTTGTAATATAAAATATGTGCTGGGGAGTGTAACGTTGCATATGCACTGTGACAAAAATATGGATCCCAGATTGTAATATGTATGGCATAGCTCTGTGCGTTATAACATAGGCATCGAGGAAGGCACACTAGATGGGGCAATATAACCCGTGCGAAGGCAAGTGTGGCATGACATATTCACGGGGTGGTGTTACAGTGCACATGGGCTAGAGAGTGTCATAGCATACGCACTAGCTGGTGGAATACAACACAGAGATGTGTGGCACTCGCCGGGAACTGGTGGGTGTAACACAGCATTGGGCTCAGCCAGGAGCACGATGTGACTCTCAAGTGAGGTTCGTCTCCTTTCCAGAGAGTAAAATAAAATGTATTACACATCCGGCGGCGGATGTGTGTTTTATTAACCGTAAGGGGGGTTTCTTGCATAGTTTGGTCGAATTTTTGTCGAATCCCCTTTGAATGGCTTAGTGTGCGTGTGTAATAAATGTGCCCATCAATAGCTATCCATGTTTGTATAAATAAACGACAAGGGTGTCTACTTGGAGAGTACCCACCGGCGGGGGCGCCATGATTAGGCACGGTAGGGCGTCAGACACGTCAGAGCTTCACTAGCAGTATAAATACACTCCACGTAGATTCATTATAGTCGCCTTTTAGTGAATATCACGCAAATCGTCATGGTGATAGGTACATACGGTTTGTCCAGCATGTCCTAGGTGTTTCTATAAATATATATTTTTTAAAATAATAAAAAACAAAGGCCGGCCCCGGGGGATGGGGTCCCCGGGGCCATAAGTGGCCTGAGGAGGGGAGCAACGCAGGCCCCCTCCTAAAGAATAAAAAAAAAAGGCCATGACCTGGGGGTTGGGGTTCCCGGGGCCGATTAAGGCCTTGGGAGGGGGGCCATGCAATCCCCCCTTCTAAATTAATTTTTTTCAACAAAAAAAATTAGGGTGCAGGCCCTGGGGTATGGGGTCCCCAGGGCCAATAAATTAGAAAAAGAAGGGGGGCCATACAGCCCTCCTTCTTAAAAAAATAAAATAAATAAAAGACAGGCAATGCGCCGGAGGCCTAACCCCCTCCTTGCAGCACTCTGCAAACGCGCCCCCTGGCCAGTTGTAAGTTGGGGCATTAATTCCCCTTCAATACTGAGGGTCCCTGAGGGCCAACTAGCCCAATAGGTTTCTCCAGTATGCGCCAGGGAGCTGCGTTGCAGACAGATGTTCTGAGGCCACGCCCTTTTTTACACCTCTATTCAACGCAGCTCTGTGTTGCTTACTGGAGGTACCTAGTGGGCTAGTTTGACCCTAGGGACCCTTAGGATTCAATGGGACTTAATCTTTCAATTTAGAACGGCCACAGGGTGCGTTTACACAGTGGTGAAGGGAGGGGACGGGGCCTGAGGTGACGTGTGCAAACACGCCCTGTGGCGCATTTTAAGTTGGGGAAATAATTCCCTTTCAATCCTGAGGGTCTCTGGGGGCCAACTAGCCCACCAGGTGCTTCCAGTAAGCGGCACTGCTCTGCGTTGCAGAGAGGTTGTGCAGGCCGTGCCCCTTTTTACACCTCTCTGCAATGGCGCTTACTGGACGTACCTAGTGGGCTATTTTGCCCCTAGGGACCCTAGGGACCTTGATGGACAGAATGCAGAACAATGTCATACATTCACCCCAGTACAGAGATCTGGGCTTAAATCCGTCATTTTTTTGCTCACCATGCCGTTCCAGTTTGAACCCAACCATATGCAAATCAGTCTTGACCCTGTGCCTCATGGGAACAGTCCAGCCCGCACTGCCAAGCCAGGTCCTCCCTGGACTGGAAACAAGCATCCTAGGACCGGTTTCGGGGTTTCACCCCTCTTCAGCCAGGATAGCTTGATTCCAGTGGCATGGAGAGCAAGGGACCCACGTCTGGGCATACCCTTCCCACTCGGTGTGACAAATGCAAAAACAACAATTGATGGACAGAATGCAGAACAATGTCATACATTCACCCCAGCACAGAGAATCGGGCTTAAATCCGTCGTTTTTTTGCTCACCATGCCGTTCCAGTTTGAACCCAACCATATGCAAATCAGTCTTGACCCTGTGCCTCCTGGGTACAGTCCAGCCCAAACTGCCAAGCCAGGTCCTCCCTGGACTGGAACCAAGCATCCTAGGACCGGTTTCGGGGTTTCACCCCTCTTCAGCCAGCATAGCTTGATTCCAGTGGCATGGAGAGCAAGGGACCCACGTCTGGGCATACTCTTCCCACTCGGGGTGACAAATGCAAAAACAACAATTGATGGACAGAATGCAGAACAATGTCATACATTCACCCCAGTACAGAGATCTGGGCCTAAATCCATCGTTTTTTTGCTCACCATGCCTTTCCAGTTTGAACCCAGCCATATGCAAATCAGTCTTGACCCTGTGCCTCATGGGAATAGTCCAGCCCGAACTGCCAAGCCAGGTCCTCCCTGGACTGGAAACAAGCATCCTAGGACCGGTTTCGGGGTTTCACCCCTCTTCAGCCAGGATAGCTTGATTCCAGTGGCATGGAGAGCAAGGGCCCCACGTCTGGGCATACCCTTCCCACTCGGGGTGACAAATGCAAAAACAATAATTGATGGACAGAATGCAGAACAATGTCATACATTCACCCCAGTACAGAGATCTGGTCCTAAATCCATCGTTTTTTTGCTCACCATGCCGTTCCAGTTTGAACCCAGCAATATGCAAATCAGTCTTGACCCTGTGCCTCATGGGAACAGTCCAGCCCGAACTGCCAAGCCAGGTCCTCCCTGGACTGGAAATATGCATCCTAGGACCGGTTTCGGGGTTTCACCCCTCTTCAGCCAGGATAGCTTGATTCCAGTGGCATGGAGGGCAACGGACCCACGTCTGGGCATACCCTTCCCACTCGGGGTGAGAAATGCAAAAACAACAATTGATGGACAGAATGCAGAACAATGTCATACATTCACCCCAGTACAGAGACCCGGGCGTAAATCCATCGTTGTTTTGCTCACCATGCCGTTCCAGTTTGAACCCAGCCATATGCAAATCAGTCTTGACCCTGTGCCTCATGGGAACAGTCCAGCCCGAACTGCCAAGCCAGGTCCTCCCTGGACTGGAAACAAGCATTCTAGGACCGGTTTCGGGGTTTCACCCCTCTTCAGCCAGGATAGCTTGATTCCAGTGGCATGGAGAGCAAGGGACCCACGTCTGGGCATTCCCTTCCCACTCTGGGTGACAAATGCAAAAACAACAATTGATGGACACAATGCAGAACAATGTCATACATTCACCCCAGTACAGAGATCTGGGCCTAAATCCATCGTTTTTTTGCTCACCATGCCGTTCCAGTTTGAACCCATCCATATGCAAATCAGTCTTGACTCTGTGCCTCATGGGAACAGTCCAGCCCGAACTGCCAAGCAAGGTCCTCCCTGGACTGGAAACAAGCATCCTAGGACAGGTTTCAGGGTTTCACCCCTCTTCAGCCAGGATAGCTTGATTCCAGTGGCATGGAGAGCAAGGGACCCACGTATTCAGCCAGATAACGTCCAATGTTTTTAAGCTCAAATGGGCTTTATTTGATCTGTCTCCTGTATACAATCTCCTCTTTTTCAATGTAACTCAAAGGGGCAAATCAATACCCCAGTTTTTTTTCAAAATCTCCCTCTTACCAAGTTCAAAATGTTCGCAAGTATGGTAGGCAGGAGGAATTGGGGTAGTGACATGGACTCGGATAACAGAGGACACGAGGGACATGGAGAGGTGCACCAAACTGACCCTACAGGGCAGGCATCAGGGTTTGCAGCAGCACAATACACCACACAGGGCATGTGGGACGGGAGTGCAGCACAACAATCCATAGAAAGCAATAGGGAGGGGACAGGACCATGCCTATGGAAAACAGAGAACAGAGGGGAAAGAGGCAGTGGTAGCTAGCTGACCATAATGGACAGAAAGGAGAGAAAGCTGCAGCATAACAGACCATAAAGGGCAGGAGGGATGGATCAGGGGCATTACAATGGAACAGACAAGCCAGGAGGGAGGGAATAGGGTCTGCACATGGAAACAGAGGGCTGGGGGCAAGGGGGCAGAGCAGGGCAGGAGCAGCAAGATGACCATGGAGGTCAGGCAGGGTGGGCACTAGAAACAAGACACACCATGGAGAGCAACAGTGAGACTATGATGGCATACACACAGACCATGGAGGGAAGGTGGGAGGGGTCAGGGGCAGCTAGCTAACCACACAGGGAAGGTGGTAGGGGCCATGGCAGCACAGAAGACCATGCAGGGCAAGCAGGAGGGTTAGTGGCAGCACAATGGGTATGATGGGCACGAAGGAGGGTGCAGGGGCATGCACAAAGTACCATGGAGGATAGAAGGGAGGGTCAGGAATTGGGCACAGACAAGAGAGTTCAGGGGAAGGGGCCTCCCAATAGACCGCGTGGGGCAGGCAGGAGGAGCAGTTGCAGCACAACAGACCAGGGAGGGCAGAAGGGTGTGGCAGTAAAATAGACCATGGGGCACAGGAGGAAGGGGATAGGGGCATGGCATGTGGACAGGCAGGGTGGATATGGCAGGGACAGGTTACAGTAATCTGACAATGCAAGGCAGGTGGGAGGGGAGTGACAGCTCAACAGAACGCTCAGAATAGATAGGCGTGGCAGGTCCATGGAACATGGTGGGCAAAAAGGATGGAGCAGGGGCATGCACAAAGACATCAGAGGGCAGGGGGAAGGAGAATAGGAGCAGCAAGCTAAGCACAGAGGCTGCAGGAGGTCAATGATGGGCCATAGAATTGGGCAATGGAGGGCAGGAGGAGTGGACTGGTACATCATGCTAAATGGAGGGCAGTGGCAGCACAACAGACCATGCATGGCAGGAGGGAGGAGGCTAGTCCATGGATTCAGACAACAGAGTATAGGGAGGAGGTGGATGGCGCAACAAGCTAACTGTTCAGAGGAGGTGGGTATTGGAACTTTATTGTTTTTAAAATGTGTGTCTGTGCGAACTATTTAAAATATGAACAAGTATGCAGCATAATCTCACTTTTATTCAGGAAGAAGGGGATGTTTGTGACTGTGACTCCGGGCTCACTTGGCAGAAACACCCCCTGACCCTCAACCCCCATCGCAAAATGTAATGCCCGTGAAAAGGGTAGGTGGACGCAGTGTTATATAGAACATAGTCCTGAGAGCACGATTGAAAATGAAAACTAGATATAGTATATGGTATAAACTATGCAGTGTGATATAAGATGAACCGGGGCGTGACATATAATATGAAATACATTGTGCGCAATGACAGATTCATTGGAGAGCGCGAGATAGAACAGGCACTAGCGCGTGCTATGCGACATGCGCCTTGGAGTGTAATATGCACAGGACAGTGTTATGTAACCTAACTAGTCTCTAAAGTTGTAATATAAAATATGTGCTGGGGAGTGTAACGTTGCATATGCACTGTGACAAAAATATGGATCCCAGATTGTAATATGTATGGCATAGCTCTGTGCGTTATAACATAGGCATCGAGGAAGGCACACTAGATGGGGCAATATAACCCGTGCGAAGGCAAGTGTGGCATGACATATTCACGGGGTGGTGTTACAGTGCACATGGGCTAGAGAGTGTCATAGCATACGCACTAGCTGGTGGAATACAACACAGAGATGTGTGGCACTCGCCGGGAACTGGTGGGTGTAACACAGCATTGGGCTCAGCCAGGAGCACGATGTGACTCTCAAGTGAGGTTCGTCTCCTTTCCAGAGAGTAAAATAAAATGTATTACACATCCGGCGGCGGATGTGTGTTTTATTAACCGTAAGGGGGGTTTCTTGCATAGTTTGGTCGAATTTTTGTCGAATCCCCTTTGAATGGCTTAGTGTGCGTGTGTAATAAATGTGCCCATCAATAGCTATCCATGTTTGTATAAATAAACGACAAGGGTGTCTACTTGGAGAGTACCCACCGGCGGGGGCGCCATGATTAGGCACGGTAGGGCGTCAGACACGTCAGAGCTTCACTAGCAGTATAAATACACTCCACGTAGATTCATTATAGTCGCCTTTTAGTGAATATCACGCAAATCGTCATGGTGATAGGTACATACGGTTTGTCCAGCATGTCCTAGGTGTTTCTATAAATATATATTTTTTAAAATAATAAAAAACAAAGGCCGGCCCCGGGGGATGGGGTCCCCGGGGCCATAAGTGGCCTGAGGAGGGGAGCAACGCAGGCCCCCTCCTAAAGAATAAAAAAAAAAGGCCATGACCTGGGGGTTGGGGTTCCCGGGGCCGATTAAGGCCTTGGGAGGGGGGCCATGCAATCCCCCCTTCTAAATTAATTTTTTTCAACAAAAAAAATTAGGGTGCAGGCCCTGGGGTATGGGGTCCCCAGGGCCAATAAATTAGAAAAAGAAGGGGGGCCATACAGCCCTCCTTCTTAAAAAAATAAAATAAATAAAAGACAGGCAATGCGCCGGAGGCCTAACCCCCTCCTTGCAGCACTCTGCAAACGCGCCCCCTGGCCAGTTGTAAGTTGGGGCATTAATTCCCCTTCAATACTGAGGGTCCCTGAGGGCCAACTAGCCCAATAGGTTTCTCCAGTATGCGCCAGGGAGCTGCGTTGCAGACAGATGTTCTGAGGCCACGCCCTTTTTTACACCTCTATTCAACGCAGCTCTGTGTTGCTTACTGGAGGTACCTAGTGGGCTAGTTTGACCCTAGGGACCCTTAGGATTCAATGGGACTTAATCTTTCAATTTAGAACGGCCACAGGGTGCGTTTACACAGTGGTGAAGGGAGGGGACGGGGCCTGAGGTGACGTGTGCAAACACGCCCTGTGGCGCATTTTAAGTTGGGGAAATAATTCCCTTTCAATCCTGAGGGTCTCTGGGGGCCAACTAGCCCACCAGGTGCTTCCAGTAAGCGGCACTGCTCTGCGTTGCAGAGAGGTTGTGCAGGCCGTGCCCCTTTTTACACCTCTCTGCAATGGCGCTTACTGGACGTACCTAGTGGGCTATTTTGCCCCTAGGGACCCTCAGGATTCAAGGGGACTTAATCTCCCAACTTACAACGGCCACAGGGCGTGTTTACACAGTGGGGAAGGGAGGGGACGGGGCCTGAGGTGACATGTGCAAACACGCCCTATGGTGCGTTTTAAGTTGGGGAATAATTCCCCTTCAATCCTGAGGACCCCTGGGGGCTAACTAGCCCACCAGGCGCTTCCAGTAAGCGCCACTGAGCTGCGTTGCAGAGAGGTGGTCCAGGCCGTGCCACTTTTTACACCTCTCTGCAACGCAGCTCTGTGTCGCTTACTGGAGGTACCTAGTCGGCTAGTTGGACCCTAGGGACCCTCAGGATTCAACTGAACTTAATCTCCCAACTAAAAACGGCCACAGGGCATGTATACACAGTGGTGAAGGGAGGGGATGGGGCCTGAGTTAACGTGTGCAAACACGCCCTGTGGCGCGTTTTAAGTTGTGGAAATAATTCCCCTTCAATCCTGAGGGACCCTGGGGGCCAAGTAGCCCACCAGATGCTTCCAGTAAGCGCCACTGCGCTGCGTTGCAGAGAGGTGGTCTAGGCCGTGCCCCTTTTTACTTCTCTCTGCAACGCAGCTCTGTGACCCTCAGGATTCAAGGGGACTTAATCTCCCAAATTAAAGCGGCCAAAGGGCGTGTTTATACAGTTCGGAAGGGAGGGGACGAGGCCTGAGGTGACGTGTGCAAACACGCCTTGTGGCGCGTTTTAAGAGGTAGTTTTAATCCCCTGCCCTATTATATACTAGGGACTTACAGAGGAGGTCATGCTAATCACAGGGGGACCACAACGCATAGTGTTCCCTAGTGTATGTAGGTGTTTTCACTGTATTCTGGGTGTCTTTTAACATAGCACTGGCTCTAGTACTGGTTAGTCAGACTCAGTTACCACCAGTATCCGTCTGAAAAAGTTGAGGGTACAGGATGATTTTGCAACAAGGCTTCTTTCTGCTCTTCTGTTTGTTCTTTCTGCACGTTATCCTTCTTCCTACACTTTTCTTCGTCTTTGAGGACTTTTGTTGCTTCTTTCTGCATTTCTTTTTTTTCTTTCTGTGCATTTTTTCTTCTTTCTTCACATGTTCTATCTCTGTAGGCATAGTTAGAAATTAGCATTTAAAAAACCTTTGAAATTCACTGAAAAACCATAGGTTTCAGGCACGTTATAGTTAGGAATTAGCATTTAAAAAACCTTAGAAATTCATTGAAAATACCATAGGTTTCAGGGGCGTTATAGTTAGCTGGACTTTTCACTCGTACAAAACTATTGATTGATGTCACTGACCATGTCATGAGTGATGTCATATGTGACGTAATCAGCAGTGCATTGCGGGCGCGCGAGTTATAGTTAGCTGAACTAACTATAATGGGGGAATTTCAATGGTTTTGTACGATTGAAAAGTCCAGCCAGCTATAACGCTCTTGAAACCTATGGTTTTTTCAGTGAAGATATATATATATATGTGTCTTTGTTCTGACGGAGAAGAATCATAGAGACATTTCATCGATCTATATATATATATATATATAGATATTGTAATCAGCGATGTCAATGACCATGTAATGAGTATGAGTGACGTAATATGTGAGGTCATAAGCAGTGCATTGCGGGACCATAAGTTGTAGTTAGTACAGGTTACCATAACTGCTGAATTATCTATCGAGCAATTAACATTTGTAGATCTGTCACTGTCATCCCTAGGGGGTATCTGGGCGCTGCGGTGTGAGGCTTCTGTTGAAATGTTAGGTTTCGAGGATGGCACAACAGAGGACAGAAAAACAAGTGAGCAGAAAAGGCAAAACAGAAGGCAGAAAACTAGCAGAAAATGTAACATGGAGGGAAGAAAAAGGAGCAGTGAAGGCAAAACAGAGGGCAGAAAAATGAGTAGAAAAGGCAAAACAGAGGCTAGAAAAACAAGAATACAAATGAGCAGATAAGTCTAAACAGGTGGCGAGAAAACAAGCAGAAAAGGCATAACACAGGGCAGAAAAATAAGCAGAAAAAGGCAAAACAGGGGGCAGAAAAATAAGCAGAAAAGGCATAACAGAGGGCAGCAGAATGAGCAGATGAGGCACACAAAGAAGGCAGCAGGTAGACAGGCAGCAGGGGGTTGTGGGCAAGCTGGACAGGAAAACTGTTGCAGGAGGAGCTAGCACGGGTCATGAGATATCTGAACCTAAGTATAACATACCTGACATCTTTTTTTTCTGGGAATTTCCAAGTTTTTCAAAATGCTATTATCTACCTATAATGGCCCTGTAAGCTATGTTTTTTTCAGGGAATTTCTATTTTATTTTAATGTTATTTCCTAACTATAACATCCCTGTACCCTTTGCTTTTTTAGTGAAATTCAAAGGTTTTTAATTTTATTTCCTAAAATAATGTAGCTGTATAGGTCGGTGAGTCGGTGTATGAGTGGCTGTATAGGTCTCTAAGAGGATATATGAGTGTTTGTATGGGTCTGTGAGTCGGTGTGTGAGTATATGAATGGGTAAGTGAGTGGCTATATGTTTGAGGCAGTGGGTGGGTGGGTCTGTAAGTGGGTGTGTGACTGTGTGGGTCTGTGAGTAGGTATATCATTGTCTGAGTAGGACTATGAGTGAGTAAGTGGGAGAGTGTTTGAGTGGGTATAAGAGTGTCTGACTGGGGCTGTGAGTGGTTGTGTGAGTGTCTCTGTGGGTCTGTGAGTATGCATATGAGTGTCTTTGTGGGTGTGTGACTTGGTGAGTGAGTGTCTCTGTGAGTCTGTGAGTGGGTGTATACGTTTTTCTCTGGATCTGTGAGTAGGTGTGCAAGTTTCTGTTTGGGTCTGTGAGTTTGTGTGTGAGGGTCTCTGTGGATCAGTGAGCAGGTGTGTGAGTGGTTGTATGGATGTGTGATTTGATGTGTGAGTATCTGTAAGTAGGTGAGTGAGTTTCTCTCTGGACCTGTGAGTGGGTGTTAGACTATCTCTGTGGGTCTGTTAGTGGCTATGTGGGTGTGTGATGTGGTGAGTGAGTGTCTGTGAGTCTGTGAGTTGGTTTGTAAGTTTTTCTCCGGGCCTGTGAACAGGTGTGAGAGTGTATGTGTGGGTCTGTGAGTAGGTGTGCACATGTCTGTGTGGGTCTGTGAGTGGGTGCGTGAGTGTCTCTCTGTGTCGGTGAGGGGGTGTGTGAATGGTCATATGGATGTGTGATTTGATGTCTGAGTGTCTGTGAGTGGGTGAGTGAGTTTCTCACTGGGCCTGTGAGTGGGTGTTAGATTATCTCTGTGGGTCTGTGAGTGGCTGTGTGGGTGGCTCTGTGGGGGTATGACTGGGTGTGTGAGTGTCTTTGTTGGTCTGTGAGTAGATCATTTATTGTTTCTCTCCGAGCCTTTGAGTGGGTATAAGAGTGTCTGAGTGAGTCTGGGAGTAGGTGTATAAGTATGTATGTGAGACCTGGCATCATTGGCATGGTGTTCTCTGTCTTTTTGTATCTACCTCCTGAATTGGTAATATTATTCTGGACTTCATTTCTGCTGTTAAATGTATTCTGGGCACTCTGCCACTGCTGATCAGTGCTAAAATGTAAGTGTTCCTTATGTAAATGGTGATTCTGATTGGTTCTCCATGATTGCAATATTTGATTTACTAGTAAGTCCCTAGTATAGTGTCCCGTGTGTTCCTAGGGCCTGTAAATCAAGTGCTACCAGTGGGCATGCACCATTGGTTTTGCCACCCACATGAGCAGCCCTGCAAACTTGTCTCAGGCCTGCCATTGCAGTGTCTGTAAGTACAGTTTTAAATTGCCATGTTGACCTGTCAAGTCCACTCACTTGCTAGGCCATATACGTCCTTTCTTCTACATGCAAGGCACTCCTAAGGTAGGCCAAAGGTACCCCCATGGGAATGGTGAAGTGTATGTGTGAGGTAGGAAATGTACTGCTGTGTTTTACATGTTGTGATAGTAAAAAACTGCCAATTTCATGTTTTGCTATTGCAAGACTAGCTCTCCTATAGTTTATCATTGGAGCTCAAAATGTAAAAACACATATTTTAGTGCAAGTGGGTGTGTTTTTGAAAATGCCACTTTTCGAAAGCAGGCATTTTCTTGTTTAACCATCCTCTGCCTCTGCCTACCTGTAAAATTAATGTCTGGTTTAGACTGACAGGGGCCTGTTAGTGTATTTGCTCTAGAAAGTCACGCAAAGTGAGTGGAGGTGTTCCCTGCATATCTGGATGGTGCATCATCAGGCTGATGGGCCTTCTTGAGATAGAATGGTTGGTGGAGTTGTCAGTGACATCTCAATAGTGCTGTGCCTGGCTTCTCACAATGCTGTCTCCACCCCTGGAGTATGTGTGGAGCCAAGACAGGGCAAGGCAAGAACTTGTGCACTAAAAAGACTATGCTTTGAAGTATGCCTACTTCAAAGGCCAAAAGAGGTATACGTATAGGACCTAAAACCCCAAACTGGATTAAGAGGTTGCATTTGCTTTTGTTGCTTTGTTGGGTTGGCCTGCAGTTGCTGCTTCTGCCTTGGAGATCAAATGTGGTGGTGGCCATTGAATTCTTGCTTTTGCTTTCTGCTTCAGCAACGTAACCATGGGGATCACGATTACAGATGTCATTGCGATCGCCGGCCTCACTGCGAAAACTTAAATTAGGGTTTAGAGATGGTTGTTCTAGAAATACAATAGAAAAACATGAGTTTGAAGTGTAAAGTAATACACCCTTATTGTGTAAAATACTGTAATATGTGTGCATATATATGTGTTTTCACTTTATGGAAAAGGCGTCATCTTCATGGTTAACATCGTCATCGCGAATCGACCAAATAATCGCAAAAACTAAAAGTAGGTCTGAAAGATGGTTTATAAAGAAACTTAGTACAAAAATATGAGTTGAAACATTCTTTGAAAGAGGTATGGATGTAGTAATATGTAAAGGGCAATGTTCAGAATGGATTTTTGTACATATTATTTTTGGATGTGTTGGTGGCCATTGAATTTCTGCCTTTGTTTTCCATTTTCACAGCGTGTCTGTGGGGGTCGCGATTACCGACGACTTCTACGGTCTTCACGGAAATGGAAAATAGTGTTTGAAGGCGATTATTCTGGAAATTCACTACAAAAATATGAATTTGACAAGTACCTTAACAAAGCTCTACTGTTAAATATTCAGTAGAATATGTCTATATATATGTTTTACACTTTGTATAATCCGCGTGCTCTTCGCAAATACAATTGTTTTATTTAAAGCTGACTTTCTTCCAAATTGATCACAGAAAGATAAGTTAAAACAATATTTTACTAAATATTTAGAGCTAAAATGTATTTAAAAAATGTCTTTAAGTGTAAATTTCAGTGTACGAAAGTGTATGAAAATCTCCACAGTAAATGCAACAATGTTGTACCGATGTACACAATTGTTACAAATATAAACAGTTATTAATGTGTTTTCTGATAAGCTTATATGACATCAAAAAATTAGTGGTGTATTACATAAATATAATGTACAATATCTACTTATCTACTTATAGAAAGAAAGTATGAAAATCTTAGTACAATGGACATAACAATTACGAAAAAGAATTTTAAAAATCCTGAAAAAACTAAATGTTAAATGGACGTGATAGTTAACAATTAGCATTTATAAAACCTTAGAAATTCACTGAAAAAACTAAAGGTTACAGGGACATTATAGTTAGGCTGATATTTCACTTGTACAAAACCAATTAGCGTCTTTTCATTTGGCAATAACTTTGGCAACATTTGAAAAATCTTCATGAAAGTTTCAAAAGTGATATGATGCTCATTTCAGCTGCCGTCTTAAAAGTTTCGGTATGATCCATCAAGCAGGGGCCAAGAATCAGGGGGTGCTTAAAAACACAGATTTCCAATGTTAATATCTATACGAATTTTGGACACGGCTACAGCTCGAATTGCTCAAAGGGTTTACACCTATTTTGGCAGGAAGGTAGGTGTTGGTTCTGGGATGTGCCTTTTGTTATTTGCTGTAAATCTGTTCAGTAGTTTTGGAGTTATTTAAAGAAAAATCCATTTCTACTTTTAGGGACATGGCTGATCCGTGACCCCTCACAATCTTGTGCTGAGATCCAAATGGCTGCCAATACTTCAAGCAAGGAAGTGTTGGCAGCCATCTTAAGATTTCAAAAAAGAAAAGAGGGAAGGGTAAACGCATCCTGATGACCCCATAGGCCTCTTAGGGTGTCCCAAAAGAATACCACAGGGCCAAAAAAGTATTTTGTTTTTTAAATTTTCAGTGGGAGTCACGCTGGATCCATACCTCCTGCTGAAATATTTCTAAAAAACAAAGTGAGGGTCAAATCCTGGGGGGCATGTTCTAATGATTAATTAGAGGAGGTCTCCTGGGTCACCCTCCCATGGTATTAATATAACCCGGGTACCACAGCCTCTCTAGGGGTCAATTTTAGCATGGGGGCTGACTCCTTGAGGACATTGTGTAAGAAATAAGGGGGCCTTTACAGACCCCTCATGAGCCCCGGTGGCCACCATCTGCCTGGGGCCATTCTAAATCAATTTGGTGTGACCTGACAGACCTGCCTGTCCCTGAGGACCATCACCTCCCCAGGGCCAAAATACCAGAATTGTAGGGGGCCTTCACAGCCCTGAGGACCACCACCTCCCTGGGGTGGCCCTTCTAGGTAAAAGGAGGGGCATGCTGCTCCCCTACTGGAGCCATAGATGCCCCAAGAGACTGCCACCCAACAGGGTCAGCTCCAGCAATGTCCTGAGGGGGCCCACCCCAGGACATTGCATATTGGCTTAGCAGTTGCACCGCTCCTGCTAAGCCATAGCAAACTCTTCTCTGCTTCGAGTAAGCAAGAGCATGTAAAAACCAAAGTTTACAGGGACGTTATAGTTAGGAATTAGCATTTT
Organism: Triturus cristatus; assembly: GCF_964204655.1. Taxonomy (NCBI): domain Eukaryota; kingdom Metazoa; phylum Chordata; class Amphibia; order Caudata; family Salamandridae; genus Triturus; species Triturus cristatus. The sequence goes on along the minus strand of NC_140588.1, from coordinate 848,513,036 downwards.
AAAAGCCTTAGAAATTCAAAAAAACAGAGGATAGTGGGACATTATAGTTAGGCTCAGATTTCACTTGTATAAAACCAGTAGAATTCAGAAGTTATAGTTAGTGATCTAACTATTACTCATGCACCCGTAATCCACTGGTATGACCTCACATATACATCACTTATGGCATGGTCAGTGACATCACTGATGATATCCCTGATGGCATCCCAAACTACATCACTGATCACATCATCCAGTGAGTGTGCATGTTTTCTAAAATGTATGAGTGTTAAGCATAAATTCCACGGTACTACATAAGTTAAAATAGTATTCTTTCTATGCTACTAATGAGTGATACTATTTGTAAAATATATTATGTGAGTGGCTGTGTGACTTTGCATATCCATGTGTGAGTGGGTGTCTGAGTGTTGTTCAGGGTGTGTAAGTGGCTGTGTGAGTACCTGTATGGGTGAGTTAGTGGGATTCTGACTAGATCTATGGGTGTGTGAGTGGTTGTGTCAGTGGTTGTTTGGTTGTGTGAGTAGGTATCTGAGTGGTTGTATGGGTGTGTGAGTGGGTATATGAGTGGCTTTGTGGGTATGTGACTGGCTGGATGGGTATGTGAGTGGATGTGTGATTGGCTGTATAGGTGTATACGCATGTATGTGAGTAGCTGTGTGGATGAGTGAGTGGCTGTGTGAGTGACTATGTTGGTAAGTAAGTGGGTGTGTCAGTTGCTCTATGGGTGAGTGAGGGGCTGCATAAGTGACTATATGGATGAGTTATTGGGTTTCTGAATGGCTGTATGTGCGGAGAGGCTTGGTGAGTGAGTGGCTGTTTGGATGAGTATTTGGTTAAGTGAGTTGGTGTGTGAGTGATTATACTGTCTGTGTGAAAGACTGTGTGGGTGAGTGAGTGGATATGGGAGTGTATATATGGAGATGTGAAAGGGTATGTAAGTTGTTATGTGGTGTGTGAGTGAGTGTGTGAATGCTTGTATGATTGAGTGATTAACGGTGTTGAGAGGATATATGAGTGAGTGAGTGGATATGTGAGTGGCTGCATAGCTGAATAGTCTGTGAGTAGTTGTATGGGTAAGGGGCTGGTTGTAGAAGTGGCTGTATGGGTGAGTGAATGGTTGTGTGAGTGGTTATATGAGTTAGTGTGTTAGTATATCTATGGAGAAGTGAGTTTTGTTCGAGGGAATGATTGGGTGAGTGACTATATGAGTGAGTGAGTGAGTGAGTGAGTGAGTGAGTGAGTGAGTATGTGAGGGGTTCTATGGAGGATAGAGTGATTTGTGTAAGTACTTGTATGGGCCTGTGAATGAGTATGTGAGTGGATTCATGGGTGTGTCAATGGGTATATGATAGTTTGTAATGGGATGTGAGTGGATGTGTGATTGGTTCTGTGGATGATGCCTTCAGTGATATCATTTGAGATATCATTAGTGATTGCACTGACCATGTCATGTGTGTTGTCATATGTGCGGTCATAAGCAGTATATTGCAGGGGAATAAGTTTAGTCAGTTCAGGTAATGATAACTACTGAATTTCAATGATTTTGTACAAGTGAAATCTGAGCCTAACTATAATGTTCCTGTGACCTTTGGTTTTTTAGTGAATTTGTTGCTCAGATATGAGTTTACCTTAACCCCTTCGACGCTTATGACGGAACGGTTCCGTCATGCACGTCGGTTGGGCTGTGCTTATGACGGAACCGTTCCGTCATGGCCCCGCCCGCGCTCAGAACCTTCAGCACTGCGCGGAAATCCGCGCAGCGCTGAAGGGGTTAAATAAATGAAAAGACAAGAGGCATTTGTCAAAACAGGAACAAGTTGGTTTAATGAAACGTTGCACCCGGAAGAGTCTCAACAGAATATTTCTGCTCAAAGTCTCGAAGAACAACATTTTGGCTGCTGTTATATGCAGTACATGAGGAACAATAAAACAATTTTCTACAATCCAAAAAAGCATCTCAGTTGTAAATCAACACATGTGTGCATCTGATAAAGACACAGGTGGCTCTAGACCTCAGAGAGATCTAGTGTGGGCCAGTGAATGTGTGTCCAGATGTTTGGCATGAGGACCATGTGATCACTATGTGTGGTGTGCATGTCGTGTTCTGATTGGTTGAGTGTGTCTCTCTACATGTGTAATCTAGCTTTGTGTTATTTTGCGGAGTGCGTTCCCTTGGCCATGCTTGTTTTATTGGGGTGAAGTTCCTTGGACTTGTTTTTGGTGCAACTATCTATCAGTGGGATTGATCAGGGTTTCCCTGGGTACGCATTTGTCTTTAGAGAGACCCCACCTGTGACCTGGTATTCAATAGGTATGGATATGCTCGTAGGGCTTGTCTAACCATGTATCTCTGACTTGGGGATGATGAAGAGGTCACCTTGTGTGAATCAGACAGCAATGAAATGAGTTCATTGGAACTCCAAAAACAAATATGGCAGCCTCTGGTATAATTTCTGTTGACATGCTTAACATTGTGCAAACAGTTGCCGTTGCATAAATTGATATTGTTCTTACTGATATTGACATAGTTAAGTTTGCTTAAATTATAAGGTACATTTACATTGGTTTTACTAGCAAGAGTATTATCATTTGTGCATGGAGTATGACATACATTTCCTCTTTATTGTCAGTGTTGGCACCATTGTGAAGGTACAGATCATGACATACATTGATTTTAAATTGATGTTATTGACATGGTCCTGCAGGTACAGTTTATGGTATATATTGATATTAACTTTATTAGAATTGCTGGTGTGGGGCCTACACATATCATGGCATTCACTGACATTGTATTCACCCACTCCAACACACTGCCTTCTACCTGATTCTTTGGCTACTCTATGCTCCTCATATGTCATGACAGTCATGTCATTAGTAAGTGTGTGTGTGTGTGTGTGTGTGTGTGTGGAGTATATGTTGCATTTTCCCTAGCTATGTGCATACTACCTAATATGAGACCCTTTTTTTTTTACAGTAGGAAACCCCCACTTGTAGGAAACCACATAACAGAAGCACAACCATGAGAATATGCGTAAATTATGTGAATAGTTTGGATACTCATAAGGGCATCCATGAAAAGATACTATGCAACCAGACCTGCTCTGGGAAACCTCCCTCCTTCTTCATGTTGGTTTTCAGATGATGCACTTGTTAGAGCATGGACTGATGTGCTGTTATCCAGGTCATTTCTAGGAATAAAAGTACAATACAAAACACCAATCTTAGCTCATACCCCACCCTTCATAGCTGTCATCAAGTCCATCACCTACTGATGTTACATCACCACAAGGTGGATGGCTCTCAATTACTCCTTGATAGCGTTTATGCTGAGCTCAGTACTGTTTATAACTTTCATCATCTCACACCCGATTATTTGTAACCAGCAGACGTTCACTTTCACTTGCATGATGATAAAGGGTATTGACCCTATGGTACTTACTTGAGCTTCTGTGAACAGTTTGAATTCTTCTGGAATGTCTTTGTACTGAGCCAGTCAAAATACTGAGCTGTTCTTCTCTTTCGAGCCTGATGCAACAGAATTGTTTTCTCCTGTAACTTTGAGACGACTCAGACAGATCTTCTTCAGGGATAACCAGAGTTGGGGTGTGTTTTTTCACAAGAGTGCAGAGGCCATGCCATCTGGGGATGAACTGGGTGTAGACAAGTTCCTCACATTGCCATTAAAGATCCATCAATGTTAAGGTGGCCCATTGCAGGTTATACATTGATATTGCCTTTATTGTTATTGCTGTTGTCGGGCCTGCACATGATATTCATTGACATCGTATTCAGCTATTCCAACAAATTTCTGGGGTTTTTCATTCTATTTTCTAACTACAATGTCCCCGCAAACCATATTTTTTTAGAAAATGTATATATTTTTAAGCTATTTCCTATCTATACCATCCCTGTAACCTTTTTTTTTCAGTAAATGTATGTTTTTTTAATCTTATTGCCTAACTATAACTTACAACCTTTGACAGTGGGTGTGTGAGTGGCTGTATATGTAAATGAGTGGTTTTGTAAGTGGTGTATGGCTCTGTGACAACATGTGTGAGTATTTGAGTTGCTGTATCGTTCTGTGAATGGGTGTGTGAGTAACTGTATGGGTGTCTAAATAACTGTGTAATTTGGTGTGAGAGTGGCTATGTAGATCTGTAAGTCAGTAAGTAATTGTCTCAGTGGGTCTGTGACTGGATGTGTGAGTCTCTTGCTGAGTGTGTGAGTGAGTGGGTGAGTCTTGTGTGCTACTCTATGTCAATTTAGAAAATCTACACATGTACAGCTCATACCCCCTCCAGGCCACGGGATTGACATATACGAAGAGCAGTGCATGCAGTGTATATATGTGCAGTCTATATTCAGGTATCAAGATTTGCGTATAGTAAATCAACACATTCTCTCTTTCCCTGCATGAGTCAGTGATATGCAGAGTGACCAGGAGAGCATTGAAAATAACTGGCATGCAGAGAGGCGAGGGGGAATGAAAACCAATGACACACAGAAAGTCGAGGGATACAGGTAAAATCAGTGACATAGAGAGGGCTGAGCGGGAAAAGAAAACCAGTGATATGGAGAGGGTTGAGAGAACATACAAAATGATATTTAATTGAATGCAATTGCTGCATTTGTGAGGAAAAACACCAACTTTTGGGAAAGTAGCGCGTGTCTGATTTTACCATATAGCGTAGGCACCGTTATTGAGAAGAATAACAACTGGAATAGAGTACACTTTAGTTCAGACCTTAAGTTTTGAACAAAGTATATGACTTATGATGCTTTATTCATTTTTATTGGTTTTAAAAAAATGAGAGTGTCTTGTACCTGTCGTGCACCCGTCATGGTGGCTTCATGCCTCCAGTGTGTGTTTTGCAGAATGTAATCAAGAATTATATATTATAGTTCTTGTTCAAGATATTCAAGTTTGATATTTTACAAATGAAACTAACATGATTTTAATGGGAAAACTATTGTAAACATAATTGTAATATGTTTTTATACACCACAATGCCTCTGCACACCATCACAGCACAAATTTATGGATGCATGGTTAGTGCATGGCTCCAGTGTAATTTTTATAGTAGTAAAAGGCATATATATAGACTTTTAAACTTTTCATTATACTAAGAGGTGTACTATTTCATTTTCAAAACTGATATCATTCTCATTTAAATATAGTTTAGGCATTGCTAGAATTTATTTTGTGGCAAACGCAAGGTGACCAAAAATAACAGGATCTCATTGATTGAACACTTTGCCATCTTTTTTAATAAGAATATCCCACCCCTTCCCTTCCTTCTTTTTCTTGGGTGTGGTAGGATAACACCTACTTGTATTTTCTTCAACTGCTTTATTTCCTTTTTTTGGTGTTTCTCCATCATATTTGTAAAGCCTTTTGTGGCATCTGGTACACTTACTCCTGAAGATGTGAAAGACATTGAGGAGAAAGATCAGCCACCAAAAAAGAAAAAAAGAAAGCATAGTGTGGACCTTTTTCTCAATTCGAGAGGGAGAAAAGCAAGTAAACATAAGGACAGTTACATTCACAGTGTGCTAGAGGGTTTTATCCTGTGGGTCAGAGAAGAAGTATTTGTGTGGGACCTCTTAGATGCTAAAACTCCTTCAGACATTGCACTCTAACTGACTCATGCAAGAACAAAAAGAGCAGGCAGAAACGTAGACTCTGCTCAGGCAAGGACATCATCAGCATAGGTCATAACATCAGAACCTCCTTTAACCATTCCTGAATTTTCTGCACTCGATCAGCATTGTTTGAGGTGTTAAACCCTTAAATATGTAGGGAAGCAGTCAGTTCATGTGATCCTTGAGTATTTAAACAATCATAATGCAAATTTGTTTCTACTCAGTGCTGGTGCAAGTTATTTTTTATGAGACTGCACCGTGTTGCAACGATTTTGCAAAGAACCTTTTTAAAGAAACAAAAAGTAATAAAAGTGTTAAAAAATACAAAAAAATGTAAAATATTTTTTAAAACATTCTTCTCAGAACCACCTTTTCTGGTTAAAGAAAGATTCATTATATGTGTAAGTTGGTATATCGGTGAGTGAAACAGTATAAGTGCTAGAATAAATGAGTGAGAGGGTAGATGTGTGGCTTTATGTATAAATCAGTGGGGTTATTAGTTTGGGTATGGGTGTGAGAAAGGAGATATGGCTGCTTGCACAGGTGATTCAGTGACTGTATAATTAGCTATAGATGTGACTGAGAGTGTGGATGAGTGACTGTATAGGTGAGTTTATGGCTGTTTAGCGGCTTTGTAGGTGAGTGGTTGGCTCTCTGATTGGGTGTTTGGGTGAATATGTGGTTGTGTGAGTATGTGCATGGGTGTATGAAGGAGTATAGGGCAGGTTGTTTGGATGAGATGTTCTTAGTGTAACTAGGTATATGTCTAAGTGAGAGACTGATGAGTGGCTGTATGGGTGACTGTAAATGTTAAGTGCTTGTATATGTTATTTAGTTGATGTGTGAGTAACTCAACCAGTGAGTTAGTGAATGTGTCAGTGGTTGCATCAGTAAGTGAGTTGGTGCATAGCTGACTCAGTGAGTTAGTAAGTGGCTTTGTACATTGTTACATAGGTAAGTAACATGTTGTATTAGTAGCTGTATATGTGATTGAGTGGGTATGTGAGTAGTGGGGTGGGTAAGAAAATGACTGTTTAAGTGGCTGTGTGGGTGAGTGTTTGGGTGACTTAGTGTGTTTATGTATAAGTGAGTATGTATGTGTGTGTGTGAGTGCATGGCTATATAAATGAGGATGTTCTTTGTTGTGTAAGTGAATGAAAAGATGTGTAAGTCACTGTATGAATTAGTGCATGGATATATAAGTGTTTATATAGCTCACTGACTGAGTCTATGAGTGCTTGTACATCTGAATCAGTGGGTATTGAGTAGCTGTATGGTTGAGTAAGAGGTAATGAGAGTAGCAATATGTAATAGAGAGAGTGTGGATACATGTTCCCATTAGTGCTTTGTCAGTATTGCAGTACGCGTGTGTCTCCAGAAATGCCCCCAGTAGGCCTCGATACATATGATGTATCTTTACATCTGAATGAATGCTTATGAGCTATTGTAAATAAATAGCTGGGTATATTAGTGGTTCTTACCTTTGAGAGAGAGGTATGTGAGTAGCAATCTTATTGTCAGACTGGAAGTATAACTCGGCATAGGAGTCTTAGTGCAATTTTCAGTGAGTGAAATTTGAAACCATATGTGTAAGGTTTTAAGCAGATAGATCACTGACTATACCCATTTGATAACTTTATTTCGGTCAAAGACCATAAAAGTGCAAATAAGATACATACATACATAGCACATCCAATAAAATAATAAATATAGGTATATATTTTTTTTTTTTTCTTTAAAAAAAAGATTAAACAGAAAGGGCCCGATTCACAGAACAAACTTAAGACTAAATCCTAAACTTAGAACCATTCTGGTATTCACAGAATGCACCTAGTACTTCTAGTATTCACAGAATGAACTTACTACTTTTGCTATTCACAGAATGAATTTAGTACTTTTGCTATTCACAGAATGGATTTACGACTCCTAAACTTACGTCCGCACTCGGGCCGGAAATTCCGGCCCGGAGGCGGAGCTTCCGGCCCGGAGGCGGGGCTTCCGGCCCGAAGGCGGAGCTTCCGGCCCGGAGGTGGAGATTTCGGCCATAGCTAAATCGGCCGGAATCCCCACCTCCGGCCCGGAAGCTCCGCCTCCGGGCCGGAAGCTCCGCCTCCGGGCCAGAAGCCCCGCCTCCGGGCCGGAAGCTCCGCCTCCGGGCCGGAATTTCCGGCCCGAGTGCGGACGTAAGTTTAGGAGTCGTAAATCCATTCTGTGAATAGCAAAAGTACTAAGTTCATTCTGTGAATAGCAAAAGTAGTAAGTTTATTCTGTGAATACCAGAAGTACTAGGTGCATTCTGTGAATACCAGAATGGTACTAAGTTTAGGATTTAGTCTTAAGTTTGTTCTGTGAATCGCGCCCTAGGTTATCAGAGCTATTTCGATGGTATAAAATGGTTTAAAACTTGTCCTACGACGCCACATACCATAAAGGAGACAGCAAATACAATGGGCGGGGAAGTGTCATATTTAATAACTCTACACGCCTGCACACAATGTCTAAAACCTAAATTTCTACATATTGGAATAAGCCAGGTTTTGCGTAAGTTGCTGTATGCTGGGCAAAAAAATAAGACATGGATAACATCTTCTCTAATGTAGTTACATGCTGGGCAATTTTCATTTTCAGTTTTTGCCCATTTCGAGGTAAATGACCTAATGGGTAAAGAGCCATGCCTTAATTGGACATATAATTTCCTCGCAAGAGGGGGTTGGACTACATCCAAGAATTTCTCCCACCCCATTTCAAATTTGAATGTGAGGAACTCAGTAGAAAGCCTACCATAGGATGTTGAGCTTTGTAGTGCTCGTAGATTTTGCTGTCTCACCAGATTTAACAACTGGGCCCTTGATATCCTCGGGCAGCTCAGCTCAGGGGTCCCCCATAACTGGGGCAAACCTATTTTTAAAGAAAGGGCCTTAATATGGGAAAGCCAGGGAATATTTTTGTTTTTAACTGTTCCCAGGCCTCCCGAAATTCGACTCTGAACGATACCAGCTCAGGTACTGACCAGAGCCTCCTCCAGTAAAGCAAGGGTCGCACATCTGCCAAATTCTCAATAGACTCCAAACCCAAGTCCATTCGCAAGGGGATAAGGGGTGTACTTGTCGGTAGGCCCACCAAATTTCTCAAAAACGCCTGTTCCTCCCTCAGGAGGCTTAATACGTTCTTGTGGCCCCAAAGTTCAGCACCATAAAGAGATGCAGTCCAAGCCTGGAGGCCATAGATCTCAAGGGCGGGCGCAACCAGTTTATTTATTTATTTCTAACATTTATTGAGCGCGAGCGAATACCCGTAGGCGTCTCGGCGCTAGACTATACAGCTATCTTTCCCCAAGATATTGATAACTTCGGAAGATCATGGGCAGTGTCACTGGTTAAACAGCCAGGTTTTTAGTTTCTTCCGAAACTGCAAAAGTGAGGGGCTGGTTCTGATATGTTGTGGCAAAGTATTCCATATCTTAGGAGCCGCAGCTGAAAATCAGCGGTCACCCCAGGAGACTGTTTTGGAACGTGGAACCACTAATTGGTTGAGAGTTATGGATCGAAGCTGTCTGACCGGTTTATAGGGTATAAGCTGGTCCTTGAGGGGGCGTGGTCCTTGATCGTGAAGTGCCTTGTAGACTATGCAGAGTGATTTAAACTTGATCCTGTTTTGGATTGTCAACCAGTGGTATGTCCTTATAGTATCAGAAATGGGTGCAAACTTGGGTGTTCTAGACAGCAGACGTGCTGCTGCATTCTGTATTGTCTGCAGTTTTTTTGTTACCCTGGCTTGGGCATTTAAAAAAAGTGCATTGCAGTAGTCTAAGGATGAAAGTACTAAGGAACTGACCAGTGTTTTGGCAGCAGCATCCGGTAGAAAAGGGATGATTTTCCTTATCATTCTAAGTTTATGTTGGGCTGTGGCTGCTACTTTGTTCGCGTGTGCCATGAAGTTGAGATGATCACCAAAAGTTACTCCCAAATTCCTGACCTTAGGGGTCGGGCTAGGAGGGGTACCGAAGGCTGGTGGCCACCAGGATACAGACCAAATCGGGGAGAGGGGTCCAAAGATGACCACCTCCGTTTTATCGTAGTTGAGCTTCAGGCTGTTACCTGCCATCCACTCTCCAATCGCCATCATTCCATTTTGGAAGCGCTCTGCCACCTCCAGCCTGTCACCTTTAATGGCCAACACCAGTTGCGTGTCATCAGCATATGAGGTTAGGCTCATCCCGTATGCTTTGATTACACAAGCAAGGTCCGACACATAGATGTTAAATAGTGTCGGACTAAGGGATGAGCCTTGAGGAACCCCACACGGAAGTGACAGCTTGGCCGATTGGTATGGCCCCAGTGTGACCACCTGCGTTCTATCGGCCAGGAAGGAGGAGAGCAAGTCTCTCACAGTGTGGTGAATGCCCATCCTTCCGACACGGTCCACCAAGATCTTGTGGTCGACCGTGTCGAAAGCTGCCGAGAGATCTAACAATACAAGTAATGCTGCCCCTCCCTGGTCACGGATAATTCTGATGTCGTCTGCTGCTTTGATAAGGGCGGTTTCCGTACCGTGATACTTACGGAAGCCAAACTGTGTGTCGTCCAATAGATGATGTTTCTCTATGTACTCTGATAGCTGCTGGTTCATGGCTTTTTCCACCACTTTAGCTAGGAAAGGGAGGCTTGCTATGGGCCTATAATTCTTTAGTTCCTCCTTATCTAAACTGGGTTTCTTCAGCAGGGGTTTAACCAGTGTGTTTTTTAAGGAATCTGGACATGTCCCTGAACTCAGTATTGTGTTGCAAACATGAGTGATGACCGGAACAGTAGTGTCCATCACCATAGAAAGAACTGAGGAAGGGCAAGGGTCCAGAGCCGATCCCCTTTTAATAGACGTGATAATGATTTTTGTTTGATCAGTAGTAAGAGCCTTAAAACTGGACAAGGTGTTTCCTGAGGAAATGTGAGAGGGAGGGGCTCTGGTGATGTTAATTTTTGAAGTAAAAGCTTGGTATATGTCATTGACATTTTAGATATCGATGCTCTCTGGAGCTTGCCAATGCCCCCTGCTATTTGTGAAAGTCTAAGAGCAGATTTGGCAATCTGATGGCCCCAGCCAAAATCCTCCGTCAAAGTAATCCCAATGTAGACAAAGGTTTTAACTCGTTCCAACGGAACACCATTCAAAAGAGGGTTCGGGCGCGTGCGCCTCGGGGGATTAAAGATCATAAACTTGGTTTTGTCCAAATTGATCTCCAAACCCCTCGAGGCGCAAGAGCTCACAAAACCATCCAGGACACGCTGGATGCCCGAAGATGTTCGGGATAGCAACAGGGTGTCATCCGCGAACATTAATGCGGGCACCCGGCCAGTCGTCAACCAGGGGGCATCATTGTCCTTTACTTCATTTAGGGTGTCGACAAGACCATTAATGAATAGGCTAAAAAGGGTAGGGGCCAAAACACACCCCTGCCGAATGCCCCTAGAGACAGGGAAACGATCCAAGAGGACCCCATGTCTCCCACACCTGACCTGTGCATAATTTCCAACGTGCAAACGGGTCAGGATATTGAGCAGGTAGGGTGGAAGGCCCGGGTCAGCCAATACCTCCCACAATTGTTCCCTAGTCGAAAGCAGCCCGCAGGTCCACAAAGACAAGGTAGAGGCTGCCACCCTCGACCCTTGTGGTTTTCCAAAAAAAGGACCTGGAGCCGGAAAATTTGGTCCAAGGTTGATATGCCGGATCTGAATCCAGCCTGGAGGGTGGACAATATTTCCCGTTCCTCCATCCAGGCTTGTATCCTGTCCAGTATAATTCTGCCCATTAGTTTTTGTGTTGTATCTAACAGACTAATGGGCCTGTAATTTGAAGGGGTAAGTGGGCAGCCCTTTTTGTAAATAGGGACGATCTCAGCCCCTAGCCAAGTGTCTGGTGGATCAGACCCCGTAAGGATCGCGTTAAATAAAATAACAAGGTAAGGAGACCATATTTTAGGCTGGGATCGAAACAGGTCCCCCGGCAATTTGTCGAGGCCGGGAGCTTTGTTTGGGAGCAATCTAACTAGGGCGGTTTCTACCTCCTTCAAGGTGATGCTCTCTGGGAGGTCAAAGGGATGCACGCTGTTGAACTGACTATACCCTATCTACTGCCTACCTTGGGGGTGAGTTATAAGTAATAGAAGAGAAGCTCAAGGCTTGGTAACTAGTTTCTAAAGTAAATTTTAGTCTACTTTTAAACTACACACACAGATTCTGCAGAAGACGGCTTCAGACATGCTTAAAGGGGCAATTCTCTATGTGGATGACTTGCTCATGCCTCAGTAGATATCTAAATGAGTGTCTCAGTTCCTTTTTCGGTGTTTATTTCTATATTTACGGAGGTATGTTGCAATACGACTATCACTCTTAGTGACTTTATGGCAGTCTAAATCTGCATCTAAGGGGTTGCATACACTGCTTTCGGGCTGCGCTAGTGAATATACAGGTATGCAACTGTGGGGCATATTTTCAAGGAGCTATCGCCGAGTTAACAGCACTTTACTTAGCCAAAGTTGCGATAAATTTAACACCCCATTCACAAGCTAGTGCTAATAGCCCAAAGAACCAGTTCACCTGCGATAGCAGCTGCTAAAAACATCGCCACAGATGATTCTGGCAACTATCGCTAATGAGATGCAGAGTAGGTGTTCCCAAGGAAAAAACAGCGACAACACCACACCTCAACATTCTCAACGACTAGCCAGATCGGAGATAAAAACACAAAACATGCGATAAGGCGCGTTAGCAGCAGGAAACTAACTACTGCTCTGACCTGGTGTAAAGTCGGACGGCAGCCTGCACCACAAAAGGGAGCCCAGCCCAGAGCCACACATGAAGAACAACAGATGCCATGGAGTCACTGAACATGCGGGCCGCCAAGAGGGCCCCAACACCCACCGCCACTACCCCCATGACCACCCCCATGCCCCTGGACGCCCACCTCCCCCGGACCAACACTGATGTAGCGCAGACAAACACAGCGACCCTCAGAGAATGCCAGAGAATGTCATTGCTCACTACATGCTCAAAGTGACAACCCTCCTCCGCATCCTTACCACCATTGCCCACAGATTAATGGTACCAACACAGCGGACAACTAACATCCCACCTCAGACAAAGCTGCTGGCCGTGCTGCACCTGTAGGAGAGTAGGATCTGCTTCACATGTTTACCCCCACTTTTTGCTGGTGTTTCATTGTTCTTCAACTTTAGTCTAGCTGGGACCCTGCTATTCAGGGCCCCAGCCTAGCTGCTTCCTCTCTAAAATGATTCCAAGTACTTTAGGTACATTACAGATTGGATCTGAGGTGCCCTTATAAGTTCCTAGTATATGGTATACTATGTACCAAGGGCATAGGTACCCCAGAGGCCAATCAGGGGCTAAAGCATGTATTATGCCACCCCTGGAAAGCCACCCAAAATGACACCACATGTCTGCTACTAGAGCCTGGGTAAGGTGGTGCATGCACCCCTTACTGTCATATAGGTTACCGATATCACTATATATATACACACATTTAAACCTATAAGTCACTTCTATGGCAGGCCTTATCAATCCTGAAGGTAGAGTGCTTGGTTCTTATGTGAGAGGGTGCCCCTGCATGAGCAGAGCCTCTCTGCAGCATTCGGAGACCCTTCTCTGATGCTGTTTGTAGTGAAGCCTGACCATATACACTTAAGTGCACTATAACCAAACGGTAAATGCTAACTTTGGACTGGCTGCACGGAAACATGTTGTGTTTGGTGTCAAACTCCTTGGAATCATAACCCCACACCAGTAACTGGTGTGGGAGTATGATCCCACCCTTCTAGAGGGAGAGACATGACAGCACTGGTATAACCAGTAGAAACTTAATAGAGCCCTGGCATCACAAAATGGACACTGCAGCCACAGACACGGGCCTGGCCTCCTGCTGCTGACCGAAACTCCGGCAGGGGAGGCCTGGACAATAGGTTTCCTGTCACAGGAAGGTGTAAACAACTCCCAGACAGGCTTATGTGTATTGGGGCTAGGTGGGAGCACTCCCTGAGGGCTTTGAAGTCCTGCACTGGGGGCCCATTTGGTGTCCCTGTGCATAGTCCAGCTCAAACCAGTTCAGGGGCTTACAGCCTCTGCTCTGGCGCAAAACTGAACAAAGGAAATGGGTGTAACCGCCCCTCTTTCAAACCCTCCCGTAGGTGGGTCCCAGAGTATGTCCACCCCCTACCTTAGTATAAGTATGGGACCCCAGTCCTTATGACTTTAGATTACCCTGGACAAAACTCTGAAGCCAAATCCTGGACCTTTGACGCTCTGCTCAAGACCAGAGGACTGAAGAAATCTCCCTTGGGGCCAAGGAGTGACTCCCCTGCTTAGCAGGCACCAACAAAGCAATTTGCTGGTCAACATTTCCAAAGCTCCTGCCAGAGTCCGAAGTATTTGCAGCCCAGGAAGAGGATTTCCAGACATCTCAGAGGCCGACCCTAGTCCCCAGCAAAGCTGAGGCCCGCAGCCCTCGTGAGTAGCGTGGAACCAGAATTTCTGGTCACCGTGCATTTCTGCATGTGCATTGACTTCTCAACGTCTCTTGAAGTCGTGCTTGTGCTGACTTGTAGACTCCATCTCGAGCACTAAATCCACTGAAGATTGTCAGCCTGGTCATTCTGAGTGACTTGTGGGCCGCCATTTTGTGTTTCGTCTTGAGGTCCCTTCGCAATCCCTGCTCTGTTGACTGGTGGGTCTCTGAGGGGGTAACTTTGTATTTCCTTGGGCTTCCCTGGTTGCACAAGGTGTGCTCTAACTCCCAACCAAGTGGTGAATCCCACAGACCTTGCTGGTCTGTACCGAAGCATCTTTCTTGTTTCTGCATGGGTTGCTGTTGCCAAGGCTTGTTGTGTCCAATCCGCGCACCGATGCTGCAGCACTCGACATCCTTTGTGGGACAGCTCGAATCCAGCTCCTAGTTGTCCTCAACGCCTCCTGGTCCTCGTGGCTGAATAGTCAAGCTTTACCTCTTTCACCTGAAATTACCTGACATTGGTGGGCATCTGCTCATTGCCTTCCTGGTCATGGGCTAGTGACCCAGACTCTGTCCCCTCTGCTTTCAGGTTCTTCTCATCCTTGATCCAGGCTTGGATCTCTTCGGACACTTCCCATCTTCATGGCAGCAGCACTTCTTCGCCAGCTCCCATTAAAATCGAAGACGCGACCCGACACCAAAAGACACCTGTGTACCCGGCTTCCCTGGGTGAGGTAACATGAGTACTCCGGTGCTCCTGCGGGTGCTAGCCCTAGAACTTCCTAAGTCCAAAAGGGTTTGGTCCTGACTCATTTCTAAGTGTCCCTAATCTTTAAAAATTTAACCACGACTTTCCCCAAAGAAGCTAACGGGAGCTCGTGGCTGTGTTCACACACTGCACACGGCCCCTGTGGGTCCCCTGTGTCACTCCCTTGGGTTCTACAGGCTCTAGGCCTTGTGTCTAGTGAAGTTGTGGTTCTTATACCACTATTTTAATATATGCTTTGGCTACACCCTAGGGCCTGACGTGTATTTGTACTATTTTACTGTGATTATTTTTAGTGTAACTTATGTGTTTTGACCTCTAGTCTCATAAAGAGACTAGGATGGTGTGTTTAGTAATAAATACATATATTTTATATATATACCTGGTGTGGATATCTTTCATTTAGTGACTCAAGAGATTATAGACTGGTAAAACAAGCTGCTTTACATTTCTTCAGACTTAACCTGAATGCTGCTCTCCATAGCTACCACTAGGATAGCTTTCAATAAAGGTTGTCTTTAACTTATAACCAATAAGGGGTTGTTTGGACTGATACAGGGTGCCCACTATAACTAGTCGACAGCATATATCAGGGCAACTTCTCACACCAACATCCACCTGAGACTGAGTAGTCACACAGCCAGGCCAATCCAAGTCCCTCACAACGGTCATGGATGACACCATCAGTTTGGTATCCCACTATCTATACTTCCCACACACTGCGCAGGAACAGTCGGAGACCAAGCAAGGTGTGTACACCACAGCTGGCTTCCTGCACGTGTCGGGGGGCAATTGACTGCACACATGTCCTAATAGTGAGCCCTGGCAACACTGCACACAATAAGCGCAACGGAAAGCACACGTATGCCACCAATGTGCAGGCAATAGTGGACCACCGGGGAATCTCCTCCAACACCGCAGACAACCTCCTAGGCAGTGTGCTTTATTCCTACACTTTCCGACAGTCCATAATCAACCTGCGCCACCAGGGTGGCACCTAAGGAAATGCACTGCTCGTTGGCCAATCCCAAATGCACACACCACACACCTCAACTCCACAATCATACAACACAGGAAATGCACTTCACAAGGTCACATACAACATGCACACCCACCAGACTCAACAGCACAACTCACTGTGGGAACCTGGGCCAGACATGTACATTAGCCATCAATGGCATGGCACCTTGTCCACACAATAGCAGAATGTCGGAAGAGGGGGTGACCAGGCATGTGCGAAGGAGGCAAGTGAACAATGAATGAGACTGTACACAATGCCAAGTGTGGTGCAGATGTGCTGGGCAGACTGCAGTATTCAGACCACACACATTTCCATGCCGACACACACCGCTGGTGTTTGGAGTGTAATGGACAGTGGACGCAACCACGGTACCCCAGCCTGTGGGGAAGACCGCTGAAATGTAGCTTGTGATGTCCCCCCGTAAGCATGAGCGGAGTGGGCTGTCTCGGTATATGCCAGGCAGTGTAGGGGTGTGAATAAAAGGCACGTAACTCTGGGCGTAGCCCTCTTCCAGGATGCCTAACGTCTCTGCCAGGGCAGCACCACTCAACCCGCCATGAGGCTGACACCGTGAACGGTGTTGCCAGCGATCCTGTGTGCCTGCTGCACCCCGGGTTGCTTGTCCCCGAACCAGTCCTGCCTGCCCCTGCACACACAGGCCTCAATGACCACTTGCCGACACCGGTGTGTGTCGAAGATGGCCCACCATGTGCCAGTGTAATCTCCAAGCCCAAGGCCTGCAACCTTGGCAGCCACCTCAGACCATTATGGCCTCCGCAGCACAGGCCCGCAATACTCCTTTCTTGTTGACGAACTCCACCGGCATGTACAGCGGACAAGTAGGTCACACATTTGGAACTGAGTCTTGATTACACCATTGCAGAGCACATTAATTATGGCTGAGTGTATGTCACTATACACCCTTTGATGTGGTGCCACCAGGTCTTAGTCGTACATCACAACTGCAAGATTCTGTGGGCCCATTCGGATTACTGCTCTCGGCCTATGCTGCACTCGAGTAGGTCACAGATTTGGATCTGGACATCGATTATTCAAAGGCAGAGTACATATCATTGCATGCAAGGAGAGGCGTAAGAGGATGACGCGTTATATTTTGGAGGAAAATAGGATCATCTATACCTAGGTGATCGAACACAACCGACAACTGCCCTGGTGTCACTAACTCTGTGCATCGTGAACCTACGACACGTGGCTGTGGCCCACTGCTGACCACTGCCTCCGGCCTACACTGCGGTCCAGTTGGTCACAGAGCCTTGATTTGGAAATGCCAGAGTTCATATCAGTGTACCAGCATCATCGCAGGCAGCATCCCCTCTCAGCCCCGGAGTCACTAAGTCTGTTCCCAGACATTCACTGACACTCTCTGGTCGTACATTGGTGGCGTCTGAGTCTATGGACTAGGGGATAGTTTTCATCCTCATGCAGCTGATACCGAATTGGAGGTGGCAACAAGTCTCTTGCTTTCCACTCCTCCAGTGCTGCTGCCCTCTGCATCATGCCCTGAGGACACCTTCCACTGTACCTCGCAACCATCTGCCACATTCGCCTTCGACATCGACGAGGACCCGCTCAGTCTGCTTGGCCCTACCTCAGTGGACTGCAAGTCACCCTCCCACGGCGGTGTGCCTGTGCTGGCCACTGTGCCAGCCACTAACTCTGTGCAGCTCAAGTCAGGGACCCTTTCTGAATGAATATTGGATGACCTCTGTGACGGTGGTCTTGGGTTCATTGATGCCATGTGCATGTGGCTCTGCGCTGTCCACTGCCTCCGGCCTCAATTGTGGACTACCAGGGCTCACACATCACGGCAGGAGGCACACGCCACCATCGCCAGGGCCAACTCCAACCACCATCTGCCAGAGTCGAAACAGTGGTACTAGCAGACTAACGGATTTGCTCAGAACGGTTGTGGATGCCAACATATGCCTGATCCCCTGCTCAGCACTCCAGGTGCTACTGACTCAGTGCATCGCAACCCATGGACTGTTACTGATTGAATTTTGTGCAGTGGAGAGGTTGCGCAGCAATGTCACCTCAGGCAGTGTGGGAGACCTGGGACGTTGATGAGGAAGTTGATGCAGGTCTAACACACCCCAGTGCATCTGCATCAGGAATAACCCGAAAGGACACAATCCTAGACATTTTCTTCACATGAGCACGCTCATCTCTAGTGCCCCTACCTCAGTGCACTGCAAATCATGGACACTTCTGTTTGTATGTTGGGTGACCTCTGTACTTGCTCAGGCTCCCTCCATGTTTCTCAGCAGTTGACTCTGTTATGCAGGTGTTTTCTATTTTCATTGCACTGGTGTCCACTGTTCAAGTTGTTGCCAGCACCAAGCACTGCGTGTGGGCTGGCTTATACTCACCCCACACATATCCAGCACAGGCATCACTGTACATGTGGCCCTGCCAATAAAGGGGCCGGGAGCATGTGCCCGTAGCCTGTTCAACATGAAATATGCGTGTGTCACTGTGGTCTTGTTGTATGCACGGGGGCCCTGGGCCCCACGACATTACATTCTGCTACTCTTTGTGTACAGCGGGCGCAGACATGTCATCACAGGCAGCGGATCAGAGCTTGGGCATGTAGCTTTGTCGTCACCCACTCAATTCATAAGGGGAGTGGACTGGGCCGTTGTAAGTAGAGCCAATGTGGGTGTCTGACTGATATGTGCGTGCCCTTGGGCGTGGTTCAATACTGGGAATGTACATCTGCATGTGTCTCTATCGCAGTGTGGGTCTTCTTTGTGGGGTATAGGTGGTCCATGATGGGACTTCGACACCCCATATGAGATGCAGTTCGGCTTCCATGAGATTTGATTTTGGCATTCTGACACCTGGCATTGGATTGCGATGTGTGCCTCAGTGAAGTTTTGGGAGCCAGCCATGGGGGCGGGTGCTTTCTACTGTGTGGTCTGTGGAGGGGCTGGGGTCTCCTCTATGTAGCTTGGCTGCCCTGCTCCTGGGGGTGGGTTGCCTGAGATGTCCATGAGCTGTTGTAGGGCATCGGTGTCGAAGGTGTGGTGGTCGTCTTTGGCATCACTAATGGGTTGTCTGTTCTGACCTGCTGGAGGTGTTTTGTGTCCCTCTGTAATGTGAAGGGGACATGCATGTTGACATTGTGTTGATATGTATGTTGGTGCATTGTTCTTGTTGACATGCAGACTGTGTGACATTGTACATTGTGACTGTTTGGGCGGTGCTGGCAATTTGAGGGGGGAGAGTGAACATTTGGACTACATGATGGATGTGAGGTTGTATCCGTACATATGTATCTCACAGTTCCCTGCTCTGTCAAATGTGATTGGCCTGTTTCTGCGCATGAGCGGACCCAGTTGTGTCCCCTGTTCTGCAGTGTCAGTGTTGCACTTGGTGCCACATTGTCATGGGATGTGCTGTGATTGCTATGTGTGTGTGCTGCAGTGTGCCATGGGGATGAGGGACATGATCCTGGGTCATTGTGGATGTGCAGTGTGTGCATGTGTGCCATTGTGCCCATCTCCCCCCGTCCCCAAGTCCTGGGTCTTTACTCACCCTGTTATTGTTGTGTCAGGTCCTATCGAGCTGTGTCCGTACTCCCACCGCCTTGCACCGTCTCCACACTGATGACTGGCCTCCATTTCCTCCAGCTCCTCCTGTGGCGCAGGACTCCCACCTCCTGTCACTGTTGCTGCCTTCCTTTTGGCGGCGTTTTTGTGCCTGGTTTAGGTTTTGACGTCATGCCAGCGCATCTTGGCCTCATCCATTGGCCTCCTCAACACTCCGGCTACATTCAAGGTAGTCTGGTTGTGGGTCAGTTGATGGTAGTGTTCTGTCATCTCCGTGACGCTGCTCTTGTTATCCTGCGGACAGCACCCCGTCTTCCTCTCCCTCTTCTCCCTGGCCTTCCCTGACCCCATTGTACCTTGCTGGTGGTCTATGGGGCTTGTGGTGTTTGTGTTGTCCTCTGCGCTTGGTTAGGGTGTATCCATGTGGCTGCGCACTTTGGATTGTTTCTGGTGTGTTTTTCTTGTTCTGCTTTTATCGTGCTTTTTCCTGCCAGATGTGTAGGATTTGCAGGCTTGCCCCTGGTTTTCGCAGCTTTTTGTATTGCGCTTGGCATCATCGCAGCTTTTTTTACATTTGTGTTTCACATTTTTGATTCGTGGCGTTGATTTTAACGTGGCCATTTTACACGTTATCGGGTGACTATCGCATGGTACCGCCGTGTTGTGAATTCTTGGTTAACACGGCGTAAGTTTCCCTCGATAGACTGCGATGTTGAAGGTTGCGTTAAGTAACTTTTGCGATGGTTATCACTGATTCTTGAGAAAATGCCCCTGTGTGTTCAAAACTGCCCCAGTAGGCCTTGATACATATGATGTATGTGTATATCTGAATATATGCGTAGGAGCTGTTATATGTGAGTGGCTGGATGTGTTAGTAGTTCTATCCTTTCGCAAATAGGTATTTGACTTGCAATCTGAGTGTCAGACTGGATATATAACTAGGCATAGGGGTCTGTAGTTGCAGTTGTCAGTGACTGAAATTTGAAACCATATGTATACGACTTTTAAGCAAATAGGTCACTACCTATGCCCTAGCTACTGCCTACCTGGGGTGAGTTATATGTAATAGAAAAGGAGTTTAAAGCTTGGCAGTAAGTTTCTAAAGTCAATTTGGCCTACTATTAAATTAAATGCACTAGTTCTGCATGATGCATATTTGAAGCAGCAGTTCTCTCTATATATCTACCCAGGCACCCTTGGAATTGCATTCGCAATTTGTGATTAACCAATTTGGCATTCACAATTTACGAACGCATTGCCATTCATTCCTACGGGCCTATAGGCCCATAGGATTGAATGCAGTATCATTACCTAATAGCGATTCATATGTGCGAATCGCTAATGGGTAATGTTAAGGAATTGCAATTTATTTTGTGATTCCTACATGCATAAGGATTTGCGATTCCCAAATAACGATTCCTTAAAAATCGCTATTTAGGAATCGCAAATCCAAGTGTTGATGCATGTGGCCCTATGTTGTTATATGTCTACCTCTTCTAGGGGCATATGTATCAAACTCCCCTCTAGCGAATCCTAATTTGCGATATTTTGCGATTCGCAAATTCAGATTCGCTAAACGGGATGTAAAAAATAAATCGCTAATCCTTTGCGATTACTTAAAAGTCGCAAATAAATTGCAGAATCCCGTATTGCGATTTCTTAATAGCGAAAATAGCTAATTAAGAAATCGCAAAAACGGGAATCTGCAAGCCTGGTGCAGGCTGATGACATCACAGACAGGAAACTGGAGTGATTGCCTGCACCTGCTCACCTGAGCCACACCCAGAGGCTGCTTGTGGAGTGTGAGGAGGCTTTCCTGGAGACAGCAACCAGCAATGGATCCCAAACAACAACAGCAGGGCAAGGATGCTGAGAAAAGAAAGCGAAAACACAAGTTTTCTGAAAAGGAGCAGGAGGTCCTCATTGAGGAGATGGTCTGCAGCCATGAACTCCTCTTTGGGAAGAAGGCACTCAAAGTCCCAGAGGCCAGGAAGAGGAAAATCTGGCTCGAAATACAGAGCAAGGTGAATGCTGTTGGAGTCACCACACGTACCATCGAGGAGCTGCGCAAGCGGTGGTACGATATGCGTCAGAGGTCCAAGGAGAGGGTGGCAGCCAGACTCAAGGATGCCAATCAGACTGGAGGAGGACCATCCACTGCAGAGCAGCCAACCCCCCATGAGGAGCTCGTGGAGTCTACCCTCCTGCCTGAGAGCGTTGGTGGTGTGGCTGCAATAGACAGCTCTGACCCTCATCCAGCAGACAAGGTAAGATGCATGCAAAATCAACCTGCAGTCCTCCCCATCCCTTGCACACTCCCCCAAATGCGCATAGTAAACTCCCAAAATGCCAATCCAGGCCAGGTCTTACAGCACACACAGCAATGCATCATGGGACTCGTAGTACTGTGTCTGACTGTGTGTCCATGACACCATCACAATTAAATGCAACATATGTGTTATGGGGATCATTGAATGAAAATGTGTCAGAGGTTAGCCGTCAAAGAATTGTAACTTTATTGAGTGACACATGCAGACAGTAACACAAACTCATGTAGTCCCCTTTACATCCACAGCACACGGCATGCCACAAGAAGACAGCGCAGAGGGAGAGGAGCCTGCAGACCCTGCGGACTCCAGCGATGACACAGACCAGCAGCCAATTCAGCGCAGGAAGCGCGCACATGTGCCCCCACTGCCTCCATTTGACGAGGAATTCCCAGCAACAGGCGATGACACCGCCAGGAGAGAGGGGAGTCAGGGTGTGACAGAAATGCCCTGTCATGACGCACAAACATCAAGGCAAAGGGCACAGGCCACATCCAGATCAAGGCCCAGGAGCAGCACTGCAACAGAAGGAGAAGGGTCCGTGTTCTCCGGCTTGGAACAGTGCATGCTGTAGGAACAGCGCCTGCAAAGCAAGGCAATGCGGTCAATAAATCGCCAGCTATGCCGCATACATCAGGACAATAGGAAAATGGTAGCGGCAATACATGAGCTCTGTGCCACTTTGAGGGACACCCAAGCTGCCAATGACAGGGCTGGACAACGTGCCAATGCACGCCTACACAATTATACAAAGGCAGTCAACCGCCTCTGCACCACCACCAGCGCACTCACACGCAGAAGCGTAACAATGCAGGTGGACATGGCACATTGCTGCCAGGACATTGCACGAGGGCTTGCGCAGGTAACCACTGCTGTGGAACAGCTGCAGACAGCCAATGCTGGTGGCAGCGCACTAATGGCCTCTGCTGAGAGTGAGGACACATCAAGTCGCAGCAGCATCGCTCCAACCTTGCCAGGTGAAAGATGCCTCAGTGGCAGACAGGTAGCAGGCCAAGGGAGCACCATGGGGGGCACTCACCCTGGACGGCAGCGACGGAGGTGATCATCTGCGGGGACACTGCCTGCAACATGGGTGCATTAACCCGAAAAGGCTGTTTGGCCTATTACTTGTGCCTTCTCTGCACTGTGTGTACAACATGTGCTGGGGACAATTACTATTTCTTGCATGTGAAGTGTGATTAAACACTTGACACATCATCAGGCTTTGTTGTCTCATTTCATCCATACTCACCTAAAAGTAGTTTTGTGTGATCTCAGTCCATCTCCGGCGTCCAGCAGCTGCCCCAACTCCTGGTGCTGGTCTAGCAGGGGGAGCAGGGCGCTCGTCATCCGATGTGTCTGTATCAGTCACATCAATTGTGGTGCCTTTCCTCATTGCCATGTTATGTAGCATTGCACAGCTTGCCACCATTTTACAGCAGGTCTCAGGGCTGTATTGCAGTGCAGGCACCGGAAGCGGCTCTTCAGGATTCCAAAGGTTCGCTCAATGACGCAGCGTGTAGATCTGTGTGCCCTGTTGTAGCTCCTCTCACTAGCATTTGCGGGATCCAGGTATGGGGTCAGGATGAAGTCGCGCACTGCATAGGCACTGTCACCTGCATGGAAAAAAACACAATAGGTAAGTCAATGTCCCCCCCTCAAGTGATGTAGTGGATGTATTGATGTGTGCAATGTATTTACCAAGCAGGTATCCCTCCCCAAAGTCTCCAGCACTCAGACGTCTGTGTATTCCACTGTGTCTGAAGATGAAGGAGTCATGTGTACTGCCGGGGTATTTGGCTACGATGTCTGTGATGTGATACTTAGCGTTGCACACAATCTGTATGTTGAGGGAATGGTAGCATTTCCGATTCCAGTAGACATATTCAGTTTCTGCTGGGGGTGTGATGGCCACATGGGTCCCGTCAATGCAGCCAATGACGTGGGGGAAACGTGCAATCTGGTAGAAGTCCAGTATCGTTTGCTGTAATGCCTGTTGGGTGGTGGGGAAGTAAATGTGAGGTGAGAGCCTCAGTAACATTGCATCTAGGAAGGCATGGAAGAAGCACGAAAGTGCACTCTGTGACACCCTACCAACCTCCGCTATGACCCGTTGAAAACTCCCTGACGCCAGGAGGTGCAGGGAGCACAGGACCTTCACATGTGTGGGAATTGTTTGTGTCCTGCATGTAGGGTGCTCCAAGTGGAGTTTCAGCTCCTCAATCAGGTCCATTATGGTCTGTGGGTGCAGTCTGTACTTGTCATAGATGTCCTCTTCAGTGTTCTGGAACAGGGTGATGCGCAGCCTGAATATACGCTCCTGTCTCATTCTCCTGTGAGCAAGGGCCCGAATACGCAGCCTCCTGGCTATCACGTACATTGCAGCCATTGTGGGTGTGTTTGTTGCATTGTGGGCTGGTTTATGTACCTTGCACCAGTTTACCACCTGCAAGCAATTGGTGTTAATAGCGATTTCTTAAATTGCAAATTTAGTAAAATCGCAATTTGCGAAATTTTCATACATGTGTTTGCGATTTCTTAGCTTGCGATTTCTTGTCAGCGATTTTCGCTAAGCTAAGAAATCGCAAATTAAGTATTCGCAAGGTAATTTGCTGTTTTCATGTTTCGCAGCCTAAGAAATCGCTAATTTAGCGATTTCTTATTTTTCTGTGTGGAAGTGTGTCATACATATGAAATAGCGAAAAATCAGTCGCAAACGCTGTTTTTTGGGATTCGCAGTGTTTGCGACTAATTTTTCCTTTCATACATATGCCCCCTAGTGTCTGTATGGCTGTGTTAATGTGTGTCTAAGAGGATGCATGGATTGCTTAGAGATTGTATTAGTGAGTATTGGGGTATGCAACTGTGTGTGCAGATCTGCCTGCATGAGGGATAGCTACATATGATATATCTCTATATGTGAGTGAATGATTAGGGGCTATTTTGAGTATGTGACTGGATGTATTAGTGGCTGTATCATTTTGCAAATAAATATGTGGGTTGCAATGTGACTGTCAGACTGGAAGTATAACTGGGCATAGGGGTGTCTAAGTGCAGTTTCCAGTGACTCAAATTTGAAAGTATATGTATTAGTTGTTCAACAGATAGGTCACTGCCTATCGCCAACCTACTGGCTGCCTTGGAGGCATGTTATATGTAATAGAAGTGGCGTTTAAGGCTTGGAAACCTCTTTTTAAAGTCATTTAGGCCTATTATTGAAACTGCATACCCAAATTCTGCAGAAGAAAACCTATAAAGCTGCAGAGGGCCTTTAATGGCCGGTATAGCCCACCATGGCAGCTATAGTAGATGTCTAGATAAGTGTCTCAGTCCATATTTGAGTGGGTGTTTGTATATTTAAGAAAGTAAGTTCCTATATGAGTATCTCTCTTAGGGGCATATCAGCAACAACCGGCGATAATTATCGCTAAGTGCACTTAGCGCTAGGATAATTATCGCCGGCTAGCGTGGATTTTTATCGCTGAGATAGCGTGCTATTAGCAACGCTTATCTCAAAAGTGATAAAAATCCTAGCGCTAACTGCCTAACGTGAGAGTATCGCTGGAAACCCAGCAATAATCTCACGTAATGTGGCATTAGCTTGATGATAGGAACTCACAAACTTAGCCATGACATCCATCTTCCATAGGAAATCATGGCTAAGTCCGTCCTGAAGTAGGCGTAAGGAACGCAGCAATAACAGGGGTTATTGCTACTTTTCCTGCCGTTATGCTTCATAGCGTGGGGCTCGATGATAGGAGAAATGTCGCTTAGCGACATTTCTCCTGTCATGTTAGGTCAGGAACGCCCACTTTGCATCTCATTAGAGATGCAATGCTGGGCGTTAAGATTTTGAGCGCTAATGCAAGTTTTCACGTGTTAGCGTGAGCTTGCTAATTAGGCGATAAAATTATCGCCGCTTTCCGGCCGAAAACGGCCGCAATAGCGGTGATAATTCTATCGCCTCGCCCTTAATGTGTCTAATGCTATTCAAATATATCTTAGGGCAGCATAGAGTGATCACTGGCTGTCTTAGGGGCATATCAGCAACAACCGGCGATAATTATCGCTAAGTGCACTTAGCGCTAGGATAATTATCGCCAGCTAGCGTGGATTTTTATCGCTGAGATAGCGTGCTATTAGCAATGCTTATCTCAAAAGCGATAAAAATCCTAGCGCTAACTGCCTAACGTGAGATTATCGCTGGAAACCCAGCGATAATCTCACATAATGTGGTGTTAGCTTGATGAGAGGGACTCACAAATTTAGCCATGATATCCACCTTCCATAGGATATCATGGCTAAGTCAGTCCTGAAGTAGGCGTAAGGAAAGTAGCGATAACAGGGGTGATCCCTACTTTTCCTGCCGCTATGCTTCATAGCGTGGGGCTTGATGATAGGAGAAATGTCGCTTAGCGACATTTCTCCTGTCATCTTAGGTCAGGAACGCCCACTTTGCATCTCATTAGAGATGCAAAGCTGGGCATTAAGATTTTGAGCGCTAATGCAAGTTTTCACGCGTTAGCGTGAGCTTGCTAATTAGGCGAAAAAATAATTAGCCGCTTTCCGGCATTATCTTCGAACAGTGGGTAACAAATCATATGGAGTGTACAAAAAATCAGAACTGCACAGTACATCATTGTAACTTTGTGTAACTATGCTTTGCACACACTACAATTTGATACTCACTTACTAATTAAAACAAATGAATCTGGAAAAAATTCTATTATTATAATACTTGGTGCAGTACTACAAATAAATGTATACCACAGTCACATTTTTAAAATGCTTTTGAAAATATCACCCCTAGTAGGCTGAATGATGTCCAAAATACTGATGATCCATGCTGATAAAATCTGATACATTTATTTTTTGGTGGAAATAGTACAAAGAACTTTGGTTGAAGGAAGAAAACATAACAATATTTATAGTTCCAAAGACATTTTTTAGTTTCAATGGAAGGTTGCTATAATTCCATTCTGTTCATCCAGTTTAAAGTTTATTAGGACAGTGGGCCCGATTCACAGAAGTGATCTGAGTCAAAATCCTAAACTTACTACTTTTGGTATTCAGAGAAGGCATTTAGTAGTATTAAAGTTAGGATTTTGTCTTAAGTCTGTCTTAAGTCTGTCTTAAGTCTGTCCTAAGTCTGTCTTAAGTCTGTCTTAAGTATGTCTTTAGTCAAACTTAAGACAAAATCCTAACTTTACTACTACTAAATGCCTTCTGTGAATACCAAAAATAGTAAGTTTAGGATTTTGTCTCAGATTAGTTCTGTGAATCGGCCCCAGTGTTATTTATGCATGTTAGATGAATCCTTTGTAGAAAATAGAATTACTGTTTTATTGTTGACTACTTTTTAAGGATTTCACCCTCAATTGCCCGAATGAAGTCCTTAGATCTTTGGTTGCAGAAACAAGAGGTAAGAATTTTGTAATTTGAACGGTAGTTTTGGCTTTTTGAATTTCAGTTTCCTATCATTGCAACCCGTCCATCCGCTGTCACTCTTTAAATAGAAAGGGCCCGATTCACAGAACAAACTTAAGACTAAATCCTAAACTTAGTACCATTCTGGTATTCACAGAATGCACCTAGTACTTCTGGTATTCACAGAATGAACTTACTACTTTTGCTATTCACAGAATGAACTTAGTACTTTTGCTATTCACAGAATGGATTTACGACTCCTAAACTTACGTCCGCACTCGGGCCGGAAATTCCGGCCCGGAGGCGGAGCTTCCGGCCCGGAGGCGGAGCTTCCGGCCCGGAGGCGGAGCTTCCGGCCCGGAGGCGGGGCTTCCGGGCCGGAGGCAGAGCTTCTGGCCCGGAGGTGGAGATTTCGGCCATAGCTAAATCGGCCGGAATCCCCACCTCCGGGCCGGAAGCTCCGCCTCCGGCCCGGAAGCTCCGCCTCCGGGCCGGAAGCCCCGCCTCCGGGCCGGAAGCTCCGCCTCCGGGCCGGAATTTCCGGCCCGAGTGCGGACGTAAGTTTAGGAGTCGTAAATCCATTCTGTGAATAGCAAAAGTACTAAGTTCATTCTGTGAATAGCAAAAGTAGTAAGTTCATTCTGTGAATACCAGAAGTACTAGGTGCATTCTGTGAATACCAGAATGGTACTAAGTTTAGGATTTAGTCTTAAGTTTGTTCTGTGAATCGGGCCCAAAGTGTTGTGTTCTAGATGTTATATTAAGTCCATCATGAAAAACATTAGCCACTGGTATCTAAGTTCTTCCAGAAATGGATATTTACTCTGCTTTAAAATTCATAATTTCAGTTTCCAATATAACATCTATCTGCTCTATATCGTTGCAGAATTACTTTGAGGTATTTTCAACTTCTTTGCATTTGCAAAATGTATATATTGTCTGATCTACAATTTGAAAAGGTCATATTTTGGTTTTCCGTTTTAATCAATCTTTCAAAAGGCACTGTTTTGCAATTTGGTAGTGATGAGTATAGGACTCACTCACTATTTATTTCAGTAGGAGATGAACATTTGCAATTTTTGCAATCATTGTTCCGATTGTAACTTAATCCAAATAAGTCATAAATATGTACTTCTTCTTCTTCTAAAACTGTAAGAATGACCATTCTAAATTCTTGTGCATCTTTTTGAATGTTGAGACTAAATGTTACTGATCTGATACATGTATCCATAAGGCTGCAAATGCCTGAAGCAGAACGTATTACACTTTTGTCACAGACTAAACGTTCCAGTAAATTAAACTTTGCACAACAGACCTTTTTATCACATATTTATTCAATTTGACTTAGAAGATGTGGCAAATGAAAAACGACATTGAAAATCAGATTTGCATAGCAGTTGATACCTGAACTGTTGTACAGCTGGTGTCCGACAATATCTACCTCAGTTGCCACACTTTGCTTCTTAGCACTTTCTACCTTGCCCTGGTTCCCTTTCTTTTCTTGGATTTTAGTTAAGTCTTTTATATGCTTCAGTTTTGAACACATTATTCGTCTCTCATAAATAGAGTATTGGCCTAATTGAGGAGCGTATATACTTCTTAACCGATTGTACTGTCTTGCACATCTTCTATCAACACTTCATCAAATTCCATCTAATGCAAACCAAACAATGTTCTTACTCGAGACAATGTAACATATGCCATTCCTTCTTTAAACAAACTACTAACGATGTTCACAAAAGCTCTGTCAACACTTGAACCTAGAGATTTGTGTGTTTTTATAGCGTATGCTAGGGACACAGGGAACTAAGTAAAAAACATACAACACATCACCCAATCTGCTTTATGACATCCATCCGATCCAATTGTATAGCCAAGAATTCTACCTGACCACTGTTTAAAAAACTTATTGAAATCAATACCTTTAACCATAGCACCATATACTAACACTTCCTCTATGAATAAAATACGCCGCAAAATAACTCAACAGTTTTTATACAGACATAAACACTTTTCTAAACCTGTGGTCTGCGATACAGACTTCTCCAAAGAATCCAATTTTGCATGTAGTTTTCAAGTTAGTTGTATTGTTACTCCTTGGTGTTCCATTTTATTGCTAGCTGTAATTTCCAAAATATGTTGTTTGTCCAATTTCTGCAGTTCTTCATTAATGTTGGAGCAATCTTGTAGTATAGGCATTAAATAAACTATGGATTTGTCTTCTGCAATGAAATTATACATTAGTTGTGCTGGTGTGTTTTGAGATGAAACCAGTTTTCTGATTAGTCAACTTTACAAAGCTCGTTTACGGTCTTTTGTCAAAACTCCTATTTTAATGTCTTTTAGAATATCTTCATATTCTGCATCAGATGCTTGACGCATATTCTTGACTAGTTCCTTGTATTCAAGGTTTAACCAAATATTTATATTGCCAATCTTCCCAAAGAATTCCTTGCGTCATTATAGACTAGTGTCTTGAAAAAAGGTTGTCCTTTCACAGGCGTAAGGTGCAGTAGGTCACCAAAGAAAATTAAATGCTTTCCTTCAAATAGCACTTTGTACTCTATTTTTAAAATCTGTTGCATTCTCTAGTCTACAAAGGCAAGCTTTAAGTTTGAGACCATGCTTACCTCATTGATGATCAAAAGCTTCAGTTTTTTTACTACTCTTGGAACTTCACTACAAGCTTCACCAGATAACTTCTGGTATTACAGTTTTTTATCATTTTCAACTGGTAGCATTAGTAGTCAATGTAAAGTAATTCCTTTAATGTTGTGTGCTGCTAGTCCAATTGGTGATGTTACTACACAGGATACATTTGGTTCCCCAGTCCTGTGTAGATAATCATTGAGAACTTTAATTAAGAAACATTTTCCTGTAACAGCTTGACCACTGATGTATAATAGGATAAGGATAAAAGATTAGCATTGACATTCTTTCTTCTCAGGTAGATATACATGTTGGACCATATTGTCAAGAATGGGAGATAACATTATCCCCGCATTAACAGCAGGAAACTGCAGCTAAAGCGGCGATAAGGGGCTTGATAATATGCCCTATAAAATTCCAATAGAAGCCCAGGTTTGATGTCCTTCACACCAGAACCTGGGCTTCTATTGGAATTGTGTAGGGCATATTATCAAGCCCCTCATTGCCGCTTTAACAGCAGTTTCCTGCCGCTAAAGCGGTGATAATGTTATTGCCCGTTCTTGATAATATGGCCTTTGTATTTTCTTTTACTTCTATATAGATTTCTTTCTGTTCGGTGTTTAGTTGTCCTTTTAACTGTTCAACATCAATATTGTCCAGTCTTGCTTGTTCCATTGCAGCTTCCACCTCATTCATAGATATTCATGCGTCAATTTGAATAATTGACTGTGCGAGAGAAAAGTGCATTAATGGTGCTGAACTTTGGCTGCATTGCAATCTTTCCCTAGGTATTTCAGCTGCAATTGTTTCTTCTTGTTCAATATCATCATTTATAATTTTTAACTAGATAGGAAAGACTGAACACTAAATACTGTCTTTTGTAATTCTGTTTCAGCTCACCGAGACTTGAAGAGTTGCAGAAGTACTAAATAGAAAAACTCTCTCTTGTCCGGAGTTTGACACCTGAGGGGGATATTCTCAAGAACGTGTGATAACTACCGCAAAAGTAGCGTAATGCAACTCTTCAAATTGCAGTCTATCACGGGAAAATAACGCAGTGTTAACGTGGTATTCTCAACACAATGGCACCATGCCATAGACCCACCACAACGCGTCAAATGAACGCGTTAGAACCAATGTGACGCTGTAAAAATGCGAAACACCAACTCGAAAAAATCGGCAATAACGCAAATCATGATACAAAAATCAGAGAAAACCAGCCACATGCCTGCAATCCCCACGCGACATGCGGGAAAATGCACAACAAAAGTTGGAGAAAAAAACACATACAAAAGCCAAACAACAGCGAAGCACAAGGAAGTCAGCCGGAGCAAGTGCAAAGGACAACCAGAACCCCACAAGCCCCCGGCAGACCAGCCTGGGGCCTCGGGGTCAGGGAAGGGCAAGGAGAAGAAGAGTAGGAAGAAAAGGTTCAGTCCGCAGGAAAATTGGATGCTGATAGATCACCATCAACTACTGTTCGTCACCTCCACTGTGTCACTGGCAACTAATAATGGAATATGGCAGACCATCGTGGACAAGGTGAATGCAGTCGTAGTGAAGAGGACAATAAAAGAGTTCAAGAGGCGCTGGAATGATGTCAAGCGCAAGACCAAGCAGAAACTCGCTAACAACCAGAAGGTAACAATGCAGACTGGAGGTGGGAGCCCAGCGCCACAGGAGGAGCTGGACAAGATGGAGGAAATGGTGTTCACAGTCATCAGTGGGGAGACGGTGGCAGGAGTTATGGGACCGGACACTGCTCAACTTGACCGTACACGACAGCAACAGGGCAAGTACCGAACTAAGGGGCAGCCAAATCACAGCTGCAGGGGCGACTCCCCCAAAATGCAGCACACACACATCACATGCAGAGCACATCAACACTGACAACGATGTGGCACAATCTGCAACACGTCCACAACAGAACAGAGGACACAACTGGTGCTGCTTGTGTTCGGAAACTGTTCAATCACATATGGCATCGCGGGGAAATGTGAGTTGACAATATACAAGTGAAAACACACATCCGTGATGTTGTCGAAATGTCCACTGTCCCGCATCATAAAGGCAGCTCCCACACAGACAGTCACAATGTACACTGTCATTCAGTCTGAATGTAAACATGTACAATGCATCGACAGACATGTGAACACAATGTTAAACTGCATATCCCCTTCACATTGCAGAGGGCAATTCAACACCTCCTGCAGAGCAGTCCCAACCTCTCTTCTCTGATGATGAAGAGGACCACCACACCTTTGACTCCGACGCCCTCAAACAGCTTGTAAACAGCTTCCGCAGCCCACTTCCAGGAGCAGGGCAGCACAGCTGGTACAAGGAGAACCCACCCCCTGCACAGGACACACAGCAGGCAGCACCCACCACCACGGCTGCCTCCAAGGACCCCCACAACAAACACATGGCCTTCCAACGCCCTGTGTTGGGGTGCCAGGAGAAGCTGGCAGACAGTTGTAGGTGGGGTTCGACCGCATGGCAGCCAAACTAGATGCCATACATGGGTGTCTAAGTCCCATCAGGGACCACTCACAGTCCTTAATGGACAGTGAAAGTCTGTTCCATGCTCTCCAACGAACCATGTCCGACATCGCCAGGGTACTGACTCAGAGGCAAGAACGACTGTCCAGTCATAGTGGCTCCAAAGAGCTCGCCCGGGAGTTGTGGAGGCTCATGGAGGACAGGGAGTGTAAGTGTGCGGAAACAGCGGCTGACACGGCTGCACACCAGAGAGAGTTGGATGGGTCCCTCAATGCCATAAAGACCATCCTCATGGAATTGCTGCCACAAGGCCTGCTGCCGATGCATGCTACTGCTACCACTCCATCCACATCTCCAGCCACTGATGTGTCAGTGTCACACAGTGCAGCAGACATTCCACCTCCGGCCCCTGCGGTGTCACTGCCACACAGTGCTGGAGACAGAACACCACCACCCACATGTGAGGCACCGGAAACAGCAGAGGACAAAGATGCGGATGAATCTGGCCTCGTGGACATAAGGAAGCGGTAGCATCCATGTCCACCATATGGCCTGTTAATGCTTGGTTCTGCCCTCTGCATCATCACCTTCCACTGCCCCCCTATGTACTCTACGACACTCACCTTGGACCTCGACATGGACTGCCATATTCTATTTGATCACCAATGAAACAGCTATCAGACTGCGGACTGAACTCCTCCTCTTCTGATGTATTTGTCGATCCCTGAAGGACTCTGGCTGGCCCTCCACGGTCTATCTTTGTAAAGTGGGCTTTGCATGGCCCTGTACTGCACCAGCTACGACACTCCATTGAATGTGCATTAAACATTAATTGTCACAATGATGTGTCATGTCTATGCTATAGCAAGTGTGGAGGTATGGATGAATGTAGGGTCAGTGATTCCCCCTTACGTCTATGTTGGCCATGTTTTGGGACATGCGTCACAGGGTGATACATTGCCGATGGCGTTACGGGTGGTGCCGACACTAGAACAGAGGCACTCGCATTAGTCTCTTCCTTGTCCAGCCCAGAATGGAAGCACACCCAGAGCCCCGGGTCATTGTTCACACCCTCATGCTGGACTGGCATACGCCAGGCCAGCCCACTCGGCTTACGCTCACGGGGGGACGACAACGCTACATGTCCCAGGTCTTCCCTGTAGGGATCTGCTGCTCACAGGTCTAGTTGTCAGCATGCCACAGCCAATCCCTCACGGCTGGTTCACAACCACACCACAACCATTCAGCACCAGCATCACAGGACAT
Source organism: Triturus cristatus (assembly GCF_964204655.1). Classification (NCBI taxonomy): domain Eukaryota; kingdom Metazoa; phylum Chordata; class Amphibia; order Caudata; family Salamandridae; genus Triturus; species Triturus cristatus. The sequence goes on along the minus strand of NC_140588.1, from coordinate 848,479,349 downwards.
GTGACCCTGCCAATAAAAAGGGCCTGGCGCATGTGCTGGATGCCCTTTCCACTCTGTAACTGGGTTTCTCCGTGTGGGTACCATTTCTGCCTGAGGGCCTAGGCCCGGGCACAGAACATTGCCCGGTGCCGGGGTGACATGATGGCGTCCACACCACAAGACTCAATCATAAAGGGTCCATGGCTAGCGGTGCACAGAATTGGTGGCACCGGATACCCTGCGGCAGGTGCAGGCACACCGCCACGGGACGGTGTCTTTGTGTGCAGTGAGGTAGGGGCACCTAAAGTGCTGAGCAGGTATGCAGCCTGCGATGATGCACTTTCCAAGCGGTACGGAATGGTAGCATTATTGTGAGTCCTGCTGGACCACAGTGTAGGCCTGAGCCAGCGGGCAGTGCGGGCCTACCAACACATGGCATCGCCTTGCAGTTTACAGAGTTAGTGGCACCTTTATTGCTAAGCGGGTGTGCAGCCTGCGGTGATCCTGGGTGCACTGAAATGTGCTCTGCCACGCGAAATCAAGACCCAGAATCAAGTGTGTGACCTGGTGGCCTGCGGTGCGGGGCTGCATGATGTGGAGGGTGCCATGGTCGCGGGCCCCGGGATTGGAGCTCCCAGCGGCACGTGGTGGACCCTCTTAGAGACACGCAGGTGGCAGAAGGTGAGCAGGGAGGCCGGTTGTGCAGGGGTAATCTCGGCTGGGTAGCGGCAGGGGCTGGGGTGCAGCAGCCTGTGTGCGCAGGGGCGGGCAAGCACGGATGGCGTGTGCTACTGTATGGACTCTGCTATTCATGTCTCTGGCAACTGTTTCAGATGAGGGGCCTGGGGGACTGCAGTGTAAACTGGCACGTGGTTGGAGACACACCGGTGGCTGCAGGTGAGCAGTGAGGCATGGGTCTGCAGTGTCGACACTCTCTCTCCCACTCTTTCTCTCTCCCTCTCTCCCTCTCTTTCTCACTCTCTCTCTCTCTCCCCCTCCGTCTCCTTCTCTCTCTCTTTCTCTCTCCCTTTCTTTCTCTCTCCCTCTCTCTCCCTCTTTTTCTCTCTCTCCCTCTCTCTCCCTCTCTTTTTCTCTCCCTCTATTTTTCTCTCCCTCTTTCTCTCTCCCTCCCTTTCTCTCTCCCTCTCTCTCTTTCTCGCTCCCTCTCTTTCTCTCTCCCTCTCTTTCTTTCTCTCTCTTACTCCCTCCCTTTTTCTCTCCCCCTTTCTCTCTCTCTCTCTCTCTCTCTCTCTCTCTTTCGCGCTCTCTCCGTATTTTGATGGGCGCATGGCACACCTTCTTATCTGTATTTCTGTCCTGCAGGCTGTGACTTACAGAATGCCCAGAGAAGATTGTTTGTTGTTTTAATCTGTAATAAAGTTTTTATTTGGATTATATGATTTGAATGTATGATTTCCATTTTCCTGGCTGTACCTGTATGTTAGGTGTTGTGATTGTGCGACTTCAGGCAATTTGTTTGGTTCATGGTTTTATGGTGTTGATGTGCATTCTCTTTGTCCAAAGGGAGGGGGGGCAGGTGGTGGGGTCCTGGGGGTGGTGGCGGTGGGTGTTGTTGCCCTATTGGGGCTCTGGGCTGCATGTTCAGTTGCTAGGGGTCATCTGTTGTTCTTCATGTTTGGCTATGGGCTGTGGTCCCTTGGCCTCTGCCGGTTGTTGTCCGACTTTACACCAGGTCAGAACAGGTGTTAGTTTCCTGCTGCTAATGTGCCTTTTGGGATCTTATCACCGATCTGGCTGGTCGTTGAGACTGTTGCGGAGTGGTGTTGTCACGGCTTTTTGCTTGGGAACACCTATTCTCCATCTCATTAGCGACAGTTGCTGGGGTTATCCGTGGTGATGTTTTTTGAGGTTGCTATCTCTGGAAAACTGGTGATATCGGCTGTTAGCACCAGCTTGTGAATGGGACGATAAATTTATCGCTACTTTGACTGCGCTAAAAGTGCCGATAACGCGGCAATAGTTCCTTGAGAATATGCCCCTGAGTTTCCAATGGTTAATTAGATTTCCTTTTGCATGTCTGACCAAAAATTCCTCACATCCAACTACTCTGTACATTTCTTCTTCTATGTTTTCTGTTGCATTTCTTTTATAACTGTAGTGTGAAAATACTTCATAAAGGTATATGTTTTCCAGATGTGGACTCCTTCCTGCATAGTATGTAATTAACATGTTTGTTTTGACAATATAGGTACTTTCAGGCTCAAACTCTTCTAAGTATTGGATTTCCAGGAAAGACTTCAACACTCTGTTCCACGACTTAGCTAGGCCTACACTTTGAGATCAAACTGGCCGAGCTCAAACCGATCCAAGCACTCATAGGATCCAATCTCTATAGGTAAGCATCTTCAAGCTGAAACTGTACAGTTTCTTGCTGAGAATCTTTTCCACAGAAATCTCCTCACACATATCCTTCATCTCTTACGTCTCTGATTTTGTAATATATGATGTGACATAATGAGCAACAGCAATCAAGTTGTCTGCAATGAACTATATAGCTATGTTTTCATTCCACTTTTTCAGAATGAATGGATTATTGTCATTAAAATACTTTGACGCTACTGTTCTTAGGTTTATTTGTTTTTTGATGATTTCTGAGTTAGTGTATGTCTCACTCCTGACAAAAAGCTGTATACTCTTCCTTGTGGAAAGACAGGTCATGGGAATCCAAAATGACTTCTTGTATCAAATTTAAATTTGGATCAGTATTTTCGACAACAGTACTTTCTATATTTATGCCTTTGAAAATGCAAAACTTGCTTGTCAAAAGCTGTTTTCACCACTATCTTTTGGGATGGCACATGTGATATACTGTTCAGTGAAAGACAGGAAAGACTCATTGCTATCTGATATTGGTGCATCATTTATGCATAATAGTATGTGTATATGAGGAGCACCTCTTGCTTGTTACTCTTTTTGGCAAAATAAATCTGTTACTTCGCCAAGAGGAGGATTTTTTCTGTTGCAGATGAAAGTCATCATAGCAGGAAATCTGTGATTAAAATATCTGCAGACATCAGCGGGATCCAAGGAGCAAAGATCTCCAGCTGTCTTCACTTTCATGTACTTTATGTTTGAGTTTCCTTCTCACAAGAATTCAAACAGATCATCCCATGCATACTCAGCACAAGTGAGTGTTAGAAACCAAGTAGGTGCTCCTAGGTTTCTCAACATGCATTTGAATTCACCAGGATGATGATAGCAATACTCGTTGGTGCTACGTTGGCATGTAATCAAATTGATTAAGCAGCATTCCAATTTTTTTTGTTTTCCATCAACGTTGTCAATGAATTCCCTTGCTGAGAGATTTTATGGATAAAGTCTTGTCTTTAGTATGTGGTTGACAACATATGAAATTCCAGACAAGTCACTTGTAAACAGAAGATGGAATACCTAGGAAATGCACTGGTGAACTCTTATGTATTCTGAGAATAATCTTGTTGAATGGTATTCAGATGCTTGTATCTGTCCAGGTCGTTCATCAAAGCATCCACCTTCTCTAGTGGGAAAGAGATGTGGAAAAGTACTATCTTTTCTCCCACACACTCATGGGAGCTCCTTTCACTTTCTTCATTTGGTAGAGTTCAATAGCATCACTGATCACTTCTTTGGAATGCAGAGGATGGATGATGTAGTGTTCATAAATCTCTGCTGAACTGCATCAATCCACTTTTTAATCTGTACACTTGACAGTAATCTTTCATCATCTACATAGATCGCATCATGAACAACATCAATATTTTTTGTACCAAACATTATTTTGTACCAGGTATAATGTTTCATTTTAAACTTTCTGTGTACACCAACAGTTTCAATCTTCTGTTTGAAGTCTAAAGGTAAGCACATAACTCTTCCTTTAAGGCCTTTTTGTAGGTCAGTTAGTGAAAGCTTCCCTGTTGTAGGCTTCATACGAACTATGGCCTCAAATGGATATGCACATTGTATTAGAATAGACTCATAAAGATTTGCACTTCTTAGTTCTTGTGGAATATATACTAATTCTAACTTGTTATGTACTGATCTAGCTGCCATTTTGTTTTCTTCTAACTTATTGTAGCAGTACTTGCATATAACAAGTCAAACCGCTCCTTCGCAAATAAATAAATAGCAAACTGTTTCCACTTCCCATTGTTCCTTTTTTACTTGTTAAATAAAAATCAACATTTCTAGTTTGACTTTTGAAGTGAGTACATCGACAACAAATACAATCAAAGTTTGGTTTTTCAGGCAAAACTGTCTTAAACTTTGTGATCTCTTGTACCAAGTCATCAATAGTAATATCTGTCTCATATACTAGTACATCTGCAGATAATACATTTTCCCTAGAGTCCTGTTCTGGACCAAAGAAACAAAACTAAACATCATCACAAACTTTTTCTTTGAAAGAGCTCTATTAATTTCTCCTTAACAAAGTACAGGAGTTTGAACATAGTAAAGCCTCCTAACTAACTTATCATTACATAGTGATGAACACAGCTCACATTCTGAAATCATGAAAGTTGCATTGGCACACTTTCTTTGATAGACACGCTAGTGAAAGTCCCTGTAAATTACAAAATGTTCTCGCTTTGCATGGAAAACTGCAATTTTCCATTTCAAATTCTGCTTGGAAACTTGCGTAAGAAACCTTTCAATATATGAATAGATTCCCACCAAACATTACAAACATTTTTACAATTTCCCTTGCATACAGTTGTCTGTCAATGCCTTTCCTGTACCTTTTTAGCTATTACTTACTCAACATTGCTTGGAATCATCTCTTCTTTTGGAATGGGAATACTACTCTTCACCTAATAACATCGACCAATTGTTTCAACTGGATGCACTAATGTGTTCCCTTGGAAGTAGCTTTCTTCATTAAAGTAAGACTCAGTTCTAGATGAATGCTTCTATTGACCTCTAAAGATCTCACAAAAGTTAGTTTTATTCACAATTCTTTTTTATTCTGGATAATTCTCTTCATACTCAACACTGTTTTATCCAGTGGTTTTTTTCTGTTTAATACTAATATGAACAGTTTTGCTTTAAGGCAAATGTTTTTATCTATTACACTTGCTATGTGTTGTTTTTGATTAGAAGTTGCAGATCTTCTCTTATACTGCTTTATTTTTTTATTAAATTTTCTATTACCCTACTTCTAAACATTCTTCTTCTTACCTCTTTGTACTGTTTATGCCTTGATGGTAAATTACTTGTTTTTAGAACGGTTTCCAGTTTGAACATGAGTTGCTCTTTTTAGTTTTTTGTATTGGTAACTACTGTTGTAAGAAACTACTTATTTCTCTTAAAAGCAGATTTTTGTCCTGGAGTACATTATTATGTCCACTATATCCTTTCTTGTTCTAACTCTTTTCCAAGAAGTACTGTTTATTTTGTGCGTTTTCCCTCTGTTCCTTTTTTGTCATCTTAAATCTTCTCTTTGAACCCAAGTAGATATCTGATAACAAAATAGAATATACATTTTAGATTCTATAATTTACAAATCTAAAATCATACATATATGATTATGTTAGTATTTCATAACATTCTGGAGGTAATAAACTTACAGCTATTGTCAGATCGAAACTATTTGTATTACTTCTAAGTATACATTTCATTCTTCTATAGCCTAGTTACTGCCTACAAAGGTAGTCAGGTGTATATATACTTGCTAGAAAATCTATAATTTACAACGAGTTTTAAATGTTAAGTGACCCTACTGCTAAACCTAGACATAAACATTGTACGGTAGCATTCCCAAGATATGCTGAAATGGCAGGTGGTCAGTCACTATTTGATTGGCTCCCTTACTGACTCTATGCATCTCTCAATATGTTTGGAAGAAGCTCCAAGGATACGTTAGTGGGTGTGTTACAGAGCATTGGGGCACGTAACTCTGTGTACAACTGCCTACATTAGGCCTATTCACATAAGATTTGTGTGTGTGTGTGTGTGTGTGTGTGTCCGCAAGTGAATATGGAATTGCTTATGAGCATGTCTCATTGAATGTGTAAGAGGCTATATCCTTTTGGAGATAGCTATGAGAGTTGCAGTGCAGGTATGAGACTGGATACATAACTAGACATATTGGTCTGCAAGTGCAGATTTGAGTCACTGAAACTAGAAAGTACATGTCTTATGTTTTAAACACATACTTCACTGCCTATGGCCTACACACAGCCTATAAATCGGGTGACTTATATGTAGTAGGAGAGATCTTTTTAGACCTGGGAAAAAGTTCAAAATTCAAATCTGCTTACTCCTAGACCTGGACACAGAGGCTGTGCAGTAGTAGACCAGAGATATGTTGAAACTGCAAGGCGAGGTATTACAGTCCCTTTTTTACTACATATCTGAATGAGTGTGTCAGTCTCTATTTAACTGTATCTTTTCATATTTAAGGGAGTATGTTGATATATGAGTGGCTGTCTTCCTGACTCTATGCATCAATAAACGTGTATGGAAGGAGCTGCATGGATTGGTTATTGGATGTTTACAGTATATTGGGGTATCTAACTCTATGAGCAACTATATCCTTGAAGTCTAGTTACATAAGTGATGTGTGCTTGTCTCATAGGAGATGTGGAAGTGCCTCTGTACATGTCTAATTAGATGTGTGAGCAGATGTATCATTTTTAGTTAGCTATGTGAGTTGCAGTACAGGTGTGATACTGGATGGATATCTAGGCTTATGAGTCTATACGTGCAGATGTGAGTCACTGAAATGAGAAAGTATATGTCTTATACTTTAAATACATAGCTCACTCCCTATGGCCAATAAACAGCCTACCAAAGGGTTGACATATATAGTAGGAGCTTTTCAACAGAAGATGCCTCGAAGACCATCAATGTATTCATTTTTAGTAGAAGAAACCTGAGTATTGTTTCTTTCAATGTCTATGACTTGACCTGTAATTATATAATATTGTCAGCAGGTGTGTACAGTTAAATATATCACGCCAGAATGAAATGTCCCTGTTATTCTGGATGAAATGAAGCAGCAGTCCTCTTTCTTAAATTGCAGCTTTTTTCATTGCTTTTTTTAAACAAGTTGTTTCGCAAAAACAGCTACAATTTAGAAAGAGGACTGCTGACTAATTTCATCCAGAATTACAGGAACATTTTATTCTGGTTTGATATATTTAACAATATTAATTGTGTTTCTTCTACTAAAGAATAATTAGATTGATGGTCTTGGAGGCATCTTCTGTTAAAAAACTCCTACAATATATGTCAAACCTTTGGTAAGCTGTATACATGCTGAAAATATTAAATAATTGCAGGTCAAGTCGTAGGCATTGTTAGAAACAATGCTTGGGTTTCTTCTACTAAAGAATGATTACATGATGGTCTTGGAGGCATCTTCTGTTGAAAAAATAAGTACTGATTCCAGCCTTCAGAGTCCATAACTGAATTACTCCTCTGTACGATATATAGTAGGAGACTTGGAACATATTTAAAATGTAAACTTTGCATTCTACTAAACCTGGACGCAGAGGCTGTGCAGTAGCAGACTGATATATGTGGAAAGCAAAGTGATGTGCGTGGGTGACTTCTTAGTGTCAGTTGCTCAGTACATATCTGAATGAATGTGTCAGTCCCTTTTTGAATGTGTCTTTCTATATAATAAAGGGAGTGTGTTAGAATATGAGTAGATCTCTTACTGACTTTATACATCTCTTAATGTGTATGGAAGGAGCTGCATGAATTAGGTATCGGGTGTGTTATAGAGCAGTGGGGTCTGTAACTCTGTGTGCATGAGGAAAAATGTACAACTGTGTGCATTAGGCCGACTTGCATAAGTACTGTATGTATGTCTGCAAGTGAATGGGGAAGTGCATCTTTGCATGTCTGAGTAGGTGGTAAGAGGCGTGTATCCTTTTGGAGGTAGCTATGGAGTTGCAGCACAGGTATGAGACTGGATGGATAATGAGACATATGGGTCTGTAATTGCAGATGTGAGCCACTGAAAGTAGAAAATATGGGGCATATTTACAATGAAAGTGGTGAAGCATGTCGTTAAACCAAGTGCTAAATTTAGCTGCTTAGCACCAACGCAAGCACCCTTGCACCATAATGTTAGAGTGCCTGCGTTGACGGGCGTGATTGTTTATGTGCAAGAAAGTGTTCCTTCCTGCACATAAACAATCTGAAATGGCGATTTGAAACTTATATGTGTGCTGCTTAATGCTTAATGCACCACACAAAGAAGTTGCAAAACATTTTTTTTATTTTTGTAAATATGTTTATGAAGTGACACCTTCCTGCACATACACAATCAAATGTGTTTTGCTATTTCCATGTGAACTTCATTGTGCAGCACACATGGAAACAGTAAAATTGAGGAGAAATTAAACATTTTGCCTCGTTTTGCCAAGGGTAAGATCAGGTTTTCCCTGGTCTTAATTTTGGCACTGCCCTATATTTACGTGCTGAAAGGGTAGGTAGTCTACATGGCTGACTTCCTACTGTCAGTTCCTCAGCACACATCCGTATGAGTGTGTTTGTCCCCATTTAACTCTGTCTTTGCAGATTTAAGTTAGTATGTTGGTATATGAGTGGCTCTCTTACTGACTCTATAGCTCTCTAAACGTATATGGAAGAAGCTGCATGGTTTGGTTATTAGGTGTGTTACAGAGAAATGGAGTATAGGTCTGTAAGTGACATTTCAAAGTATATGATTTACATTCTAACTACACAGCTCATTCAATATCCCTTACCTATAGTGTAGATTTCAGATTACTTATATGTAGTAGAATAATAATTTTAGACTACAAAATCTATTTTAAATTTCAATATGATGTAGTTGTAAAACTTCACACACAGACTCTACAGTGGCAGATCCTACCACAGGTACAGCACTAAAGTACAGCCTCATAAATAAATTAAACATACCAATTCAAGATAATGTAACAAGGCGACATCTAAAGCATACAAATATTGACTTATCCAATGACAAAGTTCTCATTCACCTAAATACATATGTATATTTTTTCATCATGCCTTCATTATCCGAACAACTATATGAAACACTCTCTCTCTCTCTATATATATATATATAAATATATATATATATATACACACACATATATATGTATATATATATATCTTTTTTTTTTCCAGAAGTAAGGCCAGCACTCCGACCAGCGAGTCTCGCCTGACGCGTTTCGGATAGGTTTCCTTAATCATAGGCAACTCGGTATATTTATGTAAGTGTTGAAACTTTATTTAAAATCTTGGCCCACCAATCGGCTCCTTAATAGGAATTCCCAGAACCTTTTAGGATTTGTAGCGTCAATCAGTCTATCTCTCACCCCACTGGGATTGGTTTAACCGAGTTGCCTATGATTAAAGAAACCTATCCGAAACGTGTTAGGCAAGACTCGCTGGTCGGAGTGCTGGCCTTGCTTCTGGGAAAAGTACTGGTGGTCGCCAGTAGGTAGTTATAGTTAGGACCTATTATCCATAGGAAAATCGTAACGTTCTATTCCCAATAACTTTAGCGCCGGTTGACGAATCTTCGCAAAAATGTCATAACCCATGGCCCGGTCAGCTCCTATCCTGAAAGTTTGGAGGTGATTCATCAAGCGGGGGATGAGAATAAATGGGGGACCCAAAACGTGTTTTCCCCATGTTATTTCCCATAGGAAATTTTAGACACGGCTACAGCCCGAACTGCTGAATGGAAGTACACCAAATTTGCAAAAAGGAAGCCCTTGGTTCAGAAAGTGCCTTTTTTTTAAATGGTAAATCCGTTAAGTAGTTCCTGAGAAATTAAAAAAATAGTGGTGAAAAAATTATTTTCCCATAGGAAACTTTAGACACTGTTATAGCTAAAACTGATGAATGGATTTACACCGAATTTGGCAAAACGGTACTGCTTGGCTCAGAAAGCGACCTTTTAAAAAATGGGGTAAATCCGTTCAGTAGTTTTTGAGAAATTAAGAAATAAATATAGTGATATCTAGAGGCACCCTGCATGCACCCTCCCGATCACGAGCTTCATGTTAATTGGCTGTCAACACTCCAAACCAGGAAGTGTTGGCAGCCATTTTGTGCCTCAGTAGAACAGAGGCCGAAAAAAAGCAAAAAACAAATGTGGAAATCAGGAAAAGGGGGCAGGGTAGAATCATCTTGACCCCCTAGGTGTGCGTAGGAGGTCCCACAATGACCCCCTGGGCAAAAAAAAGCATTTTTATTTTTTGAAAAATCGGCTGAATACGTGCCGCGAAAATGAAAAAACGAAGCACGGACTCCCGCGCTTTGTTATTAATTAGCCCCTGGGTGGGCAAGTCCCAGGGGCATGTGTAAATAGTATTTGCGGGGGCCCAGGGGGACCCCCGCAGCCCCTTGGACCGCCACCCCCTGGGGCTTCTTTTTTGTTAAAAAAAAATAAAAATGTGTGGGGGGCTCGAGCCCCCCCACATGCCCCGGGGCCCACCACCTCCCCCGGGCTTGGTACAGATTTGGAGGGGGGCTGCGTGCCCCCCTCATGCAGCCTTTGGTGGCCCTGGGGACCACCAGCCCAAAGGGCCGGCTCCTGCAGTGTCCCGGGGTGCCCACTCCCGGGACACTGTTTGCAATGACAGGTCGGGAGCCTTGCGGCTCCCGACCTGTCATTGCAAACTGCTTTGCTTCATTGAAGCGAGAGCAGGGAAACCTGCTCTCGCTTCAATGAATCAAAGCAGATTGCTTTTCGTCATGTGGAGCTGCATGTTAGCAGCTCCCCATGTGGAAAAGCAATGCTGGCTCCTGTAGGACGCGGGGAGCCGGTGGGACCGTGGGGGCATTTCGGCTCTCCCTACGGACCTCAACGTGTCATATGGGCCCCAGGAGATGGGGTCCGCGGGGCGAATAGAAATTAATGGTAAATGCCGTTATATTTTAACGGGAAAATATGGAGTCGCGTACCTAGCGCGGCACTCAGCGTGGCCCCTCGTGTGCACACGAGGGGTACGCGACTCCTAGCGCGAAAAGCTATGCCGGCTCCTGAAGGTCGTGGGGAGAAGGTGGGACCATGGGGGCATTGCGGCTACCCCCACGGTCCCCAATGTGTTATATGGGCAAATTAATGGTAAGAGCCATGTTTTTTTTTACAGGAAAATACGGAGTCGCGTACCTAGTACGGTGCTCAGCATGGTCCCTGGTGTGCACGCGAGGGGTACTCGACTCCTAGCGCGAAAAGCTATGCTGGCTCCCGAAGGTTGCGGGGAGCCGGCGGGACCGTGGGGGCATTGGGGCTTCCCCCACAGTCCCCACCGTGTTATATGGGCAAATTAATGGTAAGAGCCTTGTTTTTATTTACAGGAAAATACGGAGTCGCGTACCTAGTGCGGCACTCAGCACGGCCCCTAGTGTGCACGCGAGGGGTAGTTGACTCCTAGCGTGAAAAGTTATGCCATTTCCCGGAGGTCGCGGGGAGCTGGGGGGACTGTGGGGGCATTGGGGCTCCCCCCACGGTCCCCAACATGTTATATGGGCCCGGGGGATGGGGTCCCCAGGGCGAATAGAAATTAATGGTAAGAGCCATGTTTTTTTTATGGGAAAATATGGAGTCGCGTACCTAGTGAGGCACTCAGCGCGGCCCCTAGTGTGCACGTGAGGGGTACACGACCCCTAGCGCGAAAAGCTATGCCGGCTCCCAAAGGTTGCCAGGAGCCGGCGGGACCGTGGGGGCATTGGGGCTCCCCCCACGGTCCCCAACGTGTTATATGGGCCCCGGGGGATGGGTCCCCGGGGCGAATAGAAATTAATGGTAAGAGCCATATTTTTTATAGGAAAATACAGAGTCGCGTACCTAGCGCACTGCTCAGCGCGGACCCTACTGTGCACGCGAGGGGTACGCGACTCCTAGAGTGAAAAGCTATGCTTGCTCCCGAAGGTCACGGGGAGCCGGCGGGACTGTGGGGGCATTAGGGCTACCCCCACGGTCCCCAACATGTTATATGGCCCCGGGGGATGGGGTCCCCGGGGCGAATAGAAATTAATGGTAAGAGCCATGTTTTTTTTATGGGAAAATACAGAGTTGCGTACGTAGCGCGGCGCTCAGCGCTGCCCCTAGTGTGCACACGAGGGGTACGCGACTCCAATTCGCGCTGGGTGCGTGACTCCAAGCAAAAATATTAACAGACATTTTAATAAAAACCAAGGTTATATGTTAGGATATTGGGTGGCTCTAAAAAGAGCCCTTGTGTTTATTGGGAGATTTTTGTAGCTACATGTAAGTGCCAATGCAGAGTCTTATGTTGTTGACAAAGACTCTGTTTCCCTCATCTGTGAAATGTACACCATCTCTTCTGTATATGCCATCCATGTTAAAACGCAGATTGTTGTTGTATATGGACCCCATACTATGCTCTCTGAGATAAGCAGAAACAGCTTTATTGCCATTTTTTCTAACTTTCTCAATCTGTGGACAAAATCGATTGGACCTGTTCCATTTCTGTCTTTGGCATATGTTAGACTACACAAAGGCAGTTTGGGGGAAAAGCAACATCAATTCTGCAAAGGTGTTCTTCATTAGCATTTCCAGAGCTAACCCAGTCAATGTGCCTAGGTCATTGCCACCACAGTGCACAATCATGAGGTCAGGTGGTTGGAGATGCAAAAAGGATTTAACCAATGGCATCAATTGGTGCCACTTTAATCCTCTCTGTCCAATCCATTTAATGTCTACATTTTGCAAAGCTAGGTCTTTGTCAATACCTCTGCTTTCAGCATACCTTTTGCACTAGAAAATATAGCTGTGTCCAATAATCCACACAGAAAGCATCTTAAAGGGATTTCTGTAGGTAATCAGAAGATGTCTGCAGCTGAGGTAGGCAGGTGGAAGAATAAAATCTATCTAAAATGGTGGACAAGATGCTCTTTTTAAGAAAGTAGAGATTTGATTGGCTGTTTAACAACACTCTACATTCAAATATAGGGTGCATTTTACTTTGTTTAGAAAGCATGTTTCTTATTGGTTATTAACAAATGTCAGAAAGGATACGGCCAAGCATTGTAAAGCCAACCACACCTGCTATTATCATTTGCTACATTGTGTGGTGAACTTGTGACCTGGCTGCTAATTTGAATGTTGCATGACATGTTGCTTTGGAAACTGACATTAAGGACAAGGGGTGAAGATGTCAGTTGAAAAGCTTTATTCTCTATGACCAATGGAAATTTGTTTTTCAATTTGAAAAACACTGGGAAGCAATGCCATTTGTTGTCTATGTCTATAGGTATGGAAAAATAGAGGGAAAGTTTGCCAATACTGGTTCACCCTTGGAGAGTGTGTTTGTCTACATTCTCTGTGTAAAAAAGAAATTCCTAAGTGAGTGTGTGAGATTTTTCATTCAACAGATTTATTTTAAGGTGATTTAGATATTTTTGAGGTTAATTTAAAAAAGATTTGACATGTTTATGAAACTGTGTTGTTTGAAATATATTATAAAATGCAGAGATGTATATTGGGATTATTTTTATTGTACTTGAAGTTTGCTTAAAAAACAATATGTACAGTAAAATATATATTTAGGTGTGTTGGGAGATATAGTTAAATGAAAACTCTTATGGTTAAATATGTAGTAAGAAGGTGTAATTTCTAAAATATTCATATAAGGTGTAGTTTATTAGGCATGATTATTTCTTCTGTGTAAAAAGGTATAGTTTAAAAATAGTGAATTATTATAGATAGTGTGGTAAAATGAAGTACAATTGTGCTGTTTGTAAAATGATCATATAAGCTGTTAATAATTATGAATCTGTTATTAGTTGGTACAGTTTGTGCAGTTTAAAAAATCCTTATAAAAAAGTGTTCTTTATTACTCTTCTTCATTAAGTCTGTTGAGAGGTATAGTTTGATGAAGTTGCATATTTGTAGATTTAAAGGACAATATGTAGCTGCAAAGAAAGTCAGTACATTTTATTCTTTCTGGTATGTAGTAGTTGGTATGTCATTAGTCATGTATTTGTTTACATTATATTTATATTTGTATGAATTAATGAGAGGTATCTGATACATTAGAGGATTGCACACATGGTGAAAATTTGTGGTTCTATAATGTCTAATTTCGTAGTTAGTACATAAGTACATGTGCACAATCTATGCGGTATGTTTACCTCCAACACACTAGTGATTCACTCCTGTAAAAATCCATACAGTAGCCATGTAGATAAGCAATCACACTGTCAGTCCACTGCTCCTATCATCCTGACAGCACTATGTCTGTATCTACTCTCTGTGCTGAAACACAAGCACTTGAAAACTCACTTTCCTGTCAACTACCAGCACTGTCACTGTCTAGTCACTGTCCATACACCTGTAGAATGCCTCAGGCATTAAGACACATAGTGCTACAGTGAAATGTGTGCAATGTATGCAGGCCTGTAACCTGCAGCAGAATTCTGATTCACCCTTTCAATAACCAGATAGTATTTATGCTGTGCCCCAATCAGCCTATCAGTCTCTGTCCACTCCTGCAATTATCCTGACTGAAGCATGTCCTTATCTAATTGCTGTGCCAACACAGAGCACTTAAAAACTCACTCTCCTGTCCACTACCAGCACTCTCAGTATCTAGTCAGTCTCCATACACCTGTAGAATGCGTCAGGCATTAAGACACATAGTGCTACAGTGAAATATGCGCAATGTATGCAGGCCCCTAACCCCCAGCAGAGTATTGATTCACCCTTGCTATAAGCCAGGTAGTATTCAAGTAGTGCCCCAATTAGACTGTCACTCTAATTCCAGTCCTGCAATCATCCTGACAGAACCATGTCCTTATTTACTGTCTGTGCCAACACACAAGCACTTAAAAACTCAATCTTCTGTCAACTCATAGCACTCTCAACATCTAGTCAGTGTCCATACACCTTTTTGAATGTCTCGGGCTTTAAGACACATGGTGCTACAGTGAAATGTGTGCAATGTTTGCAGGCCTGTAATCTATTGTAAACTATTGATTCACCCTTGTAATAAGCCATGTAGTATTCATGCAGTCTCCAATCAGAGTATCAGTCTCTGTCCACTCCTAACAGAAGCATGTCCTTATCTAATTTCAGAAGCAGTTAAAAACTCACCCTCCTGTCAACTACCAGCACTCTCAGTATCTAGTCACTGTGCATACACCGGTAGAATGTCACAGGCACTAAGACACATAGTGGTACGGTAAAATGTGCACAATGTATGAAGGCCTGTAACCCCCAACATACTACTGATTCACCCTTGAAATAAGCTCAGTAGTATTTATGGAGTGCCCCAATCAGCCTATCAGTCTCTGTCCACTCCTGCAATTATCCTGATAGAAGCATGTCCTTATGTAATCGCTGTGATAGCACAGAAGCACTTATAAACTCTCCCTGCTGTCAACTACTACCATTTAAACTTCCACTCAGTATCCATGCACTTATAGAATGTCACAGGAATTAAGACACATAGTGGTACAGTGAAATGTGCCTAATGTATGCAGGCCTGTAATCCCCAGTAGACTTCTGACTCACCCTCGCAGTTACTAGGTAGTATTCATGCAGTGCCCAAATCAGCCTATCAGTCTCTGTCCAGTCGGGCAATTATCCTGACAGAAGCATGTCCTTATCTTATCGCTGTGCCAACACAGAAGCACTTAAAAACTCACTCTTCTATCAACTACCAGCACTCTCACTATCTAGTCACTGTCCATACACCTGTAGAATGCCTCCGTCCATTAAGACACATAGTGCTACAGTTAAATGTGCGCAATGTATGCAGGCCCCTAACCTCCAGCAGAGTACTGATTCATCCTTGCCATAAGCCAGGTAGTATTCATGCAGTGCCCCAATTAGATTGTCAGTCTCTGTCCACTCCTGCAATCATACTGTCAGAAGGATATCCTTATCTAATCTCTGTGCGAACAGAGAAGCACTTATAAAGTCTCTGCGCAGTCAACTACCAACAGTGTAAGTATCCAGCCACTATGCATGCATTTGTAGAATGACTCAGGTATTAAGACACGCAGTGCTACAATCAAATGTGCACAATCTATGCAGGCCTCTAAACCCCAGCGGAGTACTGATTCACCCTTGTTACAAGCCAGGTAGTATTCATGCAGTGCCCCAATTAGATTGTCAGTCTCTGTCCACTCCTGCAATCATACTGTCAGAAGGATGTCCTTATCTAATCTCTGTGCCAACACAGAAGCACTTATAAAGTTTCTGTGCAGTCAACTACCAGCAGTGTAAGTATCCAGCCACTATGCATGCATTTGTAGAATGACTTAGGTATGAAGACACGCAGTGGTACAATCAAATGTGCACAATCTATGCTGGCCTCTAACCCCCAGCAGAGTACTGATTCACCCTTGCTATAAGCCAGGTAGTATTCAAGTACTGCCCCAATCATCAGCCTATCAGTCTCTGTCCATCCTGCAATTATCCTGACAGAGCCATGTCTTTATTTAATCTCTGTGCCAACATACAACAACTTATAAACTTACCCTACTGTTAATTACCAGCAAACTAACTATACAGTCTAGTTATCCTAATGTCTATTCCATATACTCCTCCATCACTTATCCACCACTATACATATCCTTTTACTCTGTCAATACCCAAATGCCTTTAGTAATTATTTTTGTTCAGGAAGGTGTCCCTTCCGACACAAAAACAATCTCTCCACGACACAAACATCCTTGCACCATGATACAAGGGTGCCTGCAGTAGCAAATGGCAGCTGTTTGTTCACCAGTGCTGGAAGAAGCACAGAGTAGGGACATATTTATGTGAACATGTCACATCCCTGTGCTTCGGAAGTGCAGCAGCGCGGTGCAGCTAAAGAGCTTGCAATGTCATGCTGCAGTACTTCCTTATAGATCTGCACTTATACATTCACCATACACTACTAATGCATTCTTTCACTCAATCATGCTCTACACATATATTCAATCAAACTTTGACACATTACTATGCAATTATAGTTCGTTCTTTAACCAGATTAGGTAGTTCTGATATGAACTTTGTTTTACTTCTTTTTTCATATATATATATATATATATATATATATATATATATATATATATATATATATATATATATATATATTACCTACTGGCGGTCGCCAGTAGGTAGTTATAGTTAGGACCACGTTTCCATAGGAAATCCGCAACATTCTATTTTGAATAACTTTGGCGCCGGTCGACGAATCCTCGCGAATTTTTCAAAATAGGTGGGGCGCTACGCTCCGCTCCTACCCTGAAAGTCTCGGGGGGATTCGTCAAGCGGGGGCTGAGATAAAAGGGGGGTCCCAAAACGCGTTTTTCCCATGCATTTTTCCATAGGACCTTTAGACAGGGCTACAGCCCGAACGGCTGAACAGAATTACTTGAAATTTGGCAGAGAGGTAGTCCTCAGGTCAAGGAAGTGCCTTTTGTAGGTTTGGTGTAAATCTGTTCAGTAGATTCTGAGAAAATAGCCTTTAAATCAATATATATATCTGAGCCAGCTTACGGTGCGCTTACGGTACGCTTACCGTACGCATACGGTGGCGTGCGCGAGCGCGATTCTGATTGGCTCTTAGATCTTAGTAAACATTCGAATCGGCCGAAACCAGGAAGCGGCGGCCGCCATTTTCTCTCTCGCACTGAGAGTGATGATGAAAATACAAAGCACAAAAACATGTAAAGGGGCTGTTTAGACAGCTCCCACACACATAGCCATGTTGAGGGAGTCCCCAAAGATCCCCCAAGGCCAAAAACGATTTTATTTTTTTTTCGCTAATTTCGCCGATTACGCTTACCGTACGCGTACGCTAAAAAATTATATTAAAAAAAAAATTAGCCACACTCTCCCCACCCCGTGTGCAATTGGTGTCCGAAGGCCACCAATTGTGCATGGCTTTTCACGTATGAGATAAACTATAATATTTAAAAAAATACGAAAAATTACGAGGATTGCGGTCGCGTGAGTTATAGTTGCCTGCACTAACTATAACGGGGGAATTTCATTGGTTTTTTTATCAGTAAAATTTCCGCTAACTATAACATGTGTGAAACCTATGGTTTTTTCAGTGAATTTGCAAGGTTTTTTAAATGCTAATTCCTAACTATAACGTGTGTGAAACCTATGGTTTTTTCAGTGAATATATATATATATATATATATATATATATGTATATATATATATATATATATATATATATATATATATATATATATATATATATATATATATATATATTATTTTCTTTTTCTTTATCAGTATTTATTTTTGGGGGTGTTTTTTTAAAAACTGAACAACAAAAAAAGAACGAATAAAACAGGAAACTTTTGGAATTATGTATCATTCCAAAAAAAACAAAAAACAAAAAAATTAACAATGATGATTCCATTGCGCAGCACAAACTGCATTTACTGACTGCTCACCGAAGCATATTAGTTTCTTGCACTTCACACAATGTTGTTCAAGAAACGCAAATTCTGACCTAATGTCCGGTGCAGATGTTGCTGAGGAAGCTCTAGCTGTAGTTGCTGCAGCAGGTGAGGGGTTCATAGCTGCTCGCCTCGTTTCCTCCCTAGCCAGGTTCAGAGGATGTATGGTTCTTAGATATTTATACATTGAGGCAGTGCCGCAAGAATTCTTCTTTTCACTACCTCTAGACAGGACTCGGTCACAAATTTTGCATGTGACCTTTGTTGCGTTCACTTTCTTCTGTCCTGGTGGATAAGTGAAGAATTTCCATACAATAGACACCGGCCTCTGTGGACGTGGTGCCTCTTCCAAAAATTCTTCTTCAGAAGAAACTTCCTCCTCCTGCTGCTGCTGTCCAGAAGCCATTTTTTTTTAAAACACCAAAAAAAACAAGCAAAAAAGGGTTCTTGAAGGAAAAGAGATGTCTCTCTAAACAGGCTCCAACAAGAATGATTGAAATGGGTGGGGTCCTTCAACAGTTACAGTGGGCAAAGGTTATGAACCAATCAAATCTTTTTTTTAGGTCACATGGGATCCGCGCACCGTGCGCTTACAAAGCACGCACCCTACAAGTAATATAACTTTATTACAAATAGAAATATGTTATTTTTATGAATACCTTAGATAATCTCTAGCCCTAATATGTATATTAAAGACACATACATATCATTTTAGAACATAAAAGATTTCTCGGGAGTCACGCACCCAGCGCGCCCCACATATGATGTCACGTGGGGCCGGCCACCGCGCAAGCACCGCGTACAATAATGCGCATGTGTCGTGAATTAGTGGGAGCAGGAGTCGTGCATCAGTCAAATACCTATTGCGCACAACACGTAATATTATACGTATATCACATAACTGGAAAACAAGCACCCGTCGCACACCATAAGCGGATCCTTCACAGCTTTTCCAATATGGCGGCTGTAATACGCACACCCGTCGCGTTAGGTACGCTTAGGACACCAAAATGTATTTAAAAATAAATAAATATATAAATATATTAAAATAAAAAATAAAATTACACTATATTTCATCAGTGATGTAATTTGAGATATCATCAGTGATGTCATCAGTAATGTCACTGACCATGTCATGAGTGATGTAATATGTGACGTCATCAGTAGTGCATTGCAGGGGCGCGAGTTAAAGTTAGCTGAACTAACTATAACGGGGGAATTTCTATGGTTTTATACGAGTGAAATGTACAACTAACTATAACTTTCCCTAAAACCTATGTTTTTTTCAGTGAATATATATAAATATATATATTGGATATTGTTATATGGTTGTCTACTGTATATGCACATCACTTCACATATTTAATAAATAAATTAAGGCCCTTCGCATGTATGTTACAGCTTATATAATTAATGTTCTATACAAAGAAACACTAATGACTGACTAAATGTATATACATGTGTATATTCACTGAAAAAACCATAGGTTTCAGGGGTGTTACAGTTAGCTGGACTTTTCACTTGTACAAAACCATTGAAATTCCCCCGTTATAGTTAGTTCAGCTAACTATAACTCGCGCGCCCGCAATGCACTGCTGATGACGTCACATATTACATCACTCATGACATGGTCAGTGACATCACTCATGACATCACTGATGACATCTCAAATGACATCACTGATGACATCACTGATGACATCATCCAGTGAATGTGTGTTTTTCTGAAAATTAAATATGTTTTATATATGTATATCTCAAGGTCGATGGAAGAATAAATGGGTATATAAGTGTCAAAATGGATGATTTGTTTTTGAAAAATTGATTGTGTAACTGACTGATTAAGTGTATCATAGTGAATACATGGCTTAGTGAGTAATGTTTAAATATGTAAATATCTGTATCAGTCTCTCACTTTGTGTATAAGTGGCTGCATGGGTTGGTGAGTAGCTACATGGGTGTCTATATAGGTTATTAGTTGTTTTTTGAGTATCAGTCTGAGTGTCTGCATGGTTCGGTGGGGGGTATTACGTAATGCATAGGTGCATGAATGAGTGACTCACTGTTTGTATGGGTTGAACACAGCATGTGTGCAGGACTGTATGGGTGGATGAGTGTGTGTATGGGTGTGTTAGTGAGTGAATGACTGTCTCAATAGTGTCTTTATGAGTAACTACATATGTTTTAAACTAGTATATGTGACTATTGGTGTATATATGTGAGTATATGTGAGAGTGAGAGATTGAAAGAGTTCCTGTATGAATAAGTATGTGTTTCTATAAGTGATTGTTTAAAAGACTAAGTATGTGTAAGTTTCCGTAGAAGTAAGTATGGTGGTGTGTGTATAACTGTATATGCAAGTAAATGTATGTTTGATTCTTTATTAGCATGAGTGACTATGTGTGTGAGTAACTCTATGGATGAGTGGCATTGTGTAACAGGATGTATAGGTGTATGAGTACATATGATGAGTGAGTACATGTATGAGTGACTGTATAGGACTGTTGGTGAATGAGTGGATGTGTATGTGGATCTTAGAATTACTGAAGAGGTTGTTGTAACTAGTATTGGTATGTCCATTGTTTTGAAAATTTTAGTCTCTATTTTTGAATGTGTGTATCAAAGGTTATATTAGGGTGAGAGGAGGTCTGCCACTCTATCACAAGGATGATGTCATCAGTGATGTCATCAGTGATGTCATTTGAGATGTCATCAGTGATGTCATGAGTGATGTCACTGACCATGTCATGAGTGATGTAATATGTGACGTCATCAGCAGTGCATTGCGGGCGCGCGAGTTATAGTTAGCTGAACTAACTATAACGGGGGAATTTCAATGGTTTTGTACAAGTGAAAAGTCCAGCTAACTATAACACCCCTGAAACCTATGTTTTTTTCAGTGAATTTCTGAGGTTTTTTAAATGCTAATTCCTAACTATAACGTGCCTGAAACCTATGTTTTTTTCTGTGAATTTCAAAGGTTTTTTAAATGCTAATTTCTAACTATGCCTACAGAGATAGGACATGTGAAGAAAGAAGAAAAAATGCACAGAAAGAAACAAAAGAAGTGCAGAAAGAAGCAACAGAAGTCCTCAAATACGAAGATAAGTGCAGGAAGAAGGATAACGTGCAGAAAGAACAAAAAGAAGAGCAGAAAGAAGCCTTGTTGCAAAATCATCCTGTACCCTCAACTTTTTCAGACGGATACTGGTGGTAACTGAGTCTGACTAACCAGTCCTAGAGCCAGTGCTATGTTAAAAGACACTTAGAATACAGTGAAAACACCTACATACACTAGGGAACATTATGCGTTGGGGTCCCCCTGTGATTAGCATGACCTCCTCTGTAAGCCCCTAGTATATAATAGGGCATGGGGATTAAAACTACCTCTTAAAACAGGCCACAGGTCGTTTTTGCACACGTTAACTCAGGCCCCGTCCCCTCCATTCACCACTGTGTAAACACGCCCTGTGTCCATTTTTAGTTGGGAGATTAAGTTCATTTGAATCCTGAGGGTCCCTAGGGTCCAACTAGCCCACTAGGTACCTCCAGTAAGTGCCACAGAGCTGCGTTGCAGAGAGGTGTAAAAAGTGGCACGGCCTGGACCACCTCTCTGCAATGCAGCTCAGTGGCGCTTACTGGAAGCACTTGGTGGGCTAGTTAGCCCCCAGGGGCCCTCAGTATTGAAGGGAAATTATATCCCCAATTTAAAACGTGCCATAGTGCGTGTTTGCACACGTCACCTCAGGCCCCGTCCCCTCCCTTCACCACTGTGTAAACGCGCCCTGTGGCTGTTCTAAGTTGAGAGATTAAGTCCCCTTGAATCCTAAGGGTCCCAAGGGTCAAACTAGACCACTAGGTACCTCCAGTAAGCGCCACAGAGCTGCGTTGCAGAGAGGTGTAAAAAGGGGCTTGGCCTCAGAACACCTGGCTGCAGCGCAGCTCCCTGGCGCATACTGGAGATGCCTGTTGGGGGCGCGTTTGCAGAGTGCTGCACGGAGGGGGCATGGCCTCCGGCACGATGCCAGTCTTTTATTTATTTTAGTTTTTTAAGAAGGGGGGCTGTTTGTTTCCCCTTCTTATTCTAATTTATTGGCCCTGATGACCCCATCCCCCAGGGCCAGTCTCCTAATTATATTTTTTTGACCCCAATCCCCAGGGCCGGCCACTGTTTTTTATTATTTGTAAAAAATATATATTCATAGACACACCTAGGACATGCTGGACAAACCGTACGTACCTATCACCATGACGATTTGCGTGATATTCATTAAAAGGCGACTATGCATGCAATGAATCCACGTGGAATGTATTTACACCACTAGTGAAGCTCTGACATGTCTGATGCCCTACCGTGCCTAATCCTGGTAGACACCCTTGTCGTTTATTTATACAAACATGGGTAGCTATTGACGGGCACATTTAATACACATGCACACCAAGCCATTCTAAGGGGATTCGACAAAAATTCGACCAAAACTATGCAAGAAACCCCCCTCACGGTTAATAAAACACACATCCACTGCCGGATGTGTAATACTTTTTATTTTACTCTCTGGAAAGGGGACGAACATCACTTGAGAGTCACAGCGTGCTCCTGACAGAGCCCAATGCTGTGTTACACCCACCATTGCCTGCCGAGTGCCACACACCTCTGTGTTGTATTCCACTAGCTAGTGCATATGCTATGACACTCTCTAGCCCATGTGCACTGTAACACCACCCCGTGAATATGTCATGCCACACTTGTCTTCGCACGGGTTATATTGCCCCATCTAACGTGCCTTTCTCGATGCATATGTTATAACGCACAGTGCTATGCCATACATATTACAATCTGGGATCCATATCTTTGTCACAGTGCATATGCAACGTTACACTCCCCAGCACATATTTTATATTACAACTTTAGAGACTAGTTAGGTTACACAACACTGCCCTGTGCATATTACACTCCAAGGCGCATATCGCATAGCACGCGCTAGTGCCTGTGCTAGCTCGCGCTCTCCAATGAATCTGTCATTGCGCACAATGTATTGCATATTATATTTCACGCCCGGTTCATCTTATATCACACTTTTTGGTGCATAGTTTATACCATACACTATATCTAGTTTTCATTTTCAATCGTGCTCTCAGGACTATGTTCTATATAACACTGTGTTCACCTACCCTTTTCACGGACATTACATTTTGCAATAGGGGGTGGAGGGTCAGGGGGTGTTTCTGCCAAGTGAGCCCGGAGTCACAGTCACAAACGTCCTCTTCTTCCTGAATAAAAGTGAGATTATGCTGCATACTTGTTCATATTTTAAGTAGTTCGCACAGACACAATGTTTTAAAAACAATAAAGTTCCTAATACCCGCCTTCTCTGAACAGTTAGCTTGCTGCCCCATCCCCTTCCTCCCTATCCTCTGTTGTGTGAATCCATGGACTAGCCTCCTCCCTCCTGCCATACATGGTCTGATGTGCTGCCACTGCCCTCAATTTAGTATGATGTACAAGTCCACTCCTCCTGCCCTCCATTGCCCAATTCTATGCCCCATCATTGACCTCCTGCTTAAACTCTGTGCTTAGCTTGCTGCCCCTATTCTCCTTCCCCCTGCCCTCCGATGTCTTTGTGCATGCCCCTGCTCCATCCTTTTTGCCCACCTTGTCCCATGGACCTGCCACTCCTATCTACTCTGAGTGTTCTGTTGAGCTGCCACTCCCCTCCCACCTGCCTAGCATTGTCAGATGACTGTAACCTGTCCCTGCCACCTCCACCCTGCCTGTCCACATGCCATGCCCCTATCCTCTTCCTCCTGTCCTACATGGTCCATTGTACTGCCACACCCTTCTGCCCTCCCTGGTCTGTTGTGCTGCAACTGCTCCTCCTGCCTGCCCCGTGTGGTCTGTTGTGTGGTCCCTTCCCCTGAACTTTCTTGTCTGTGCACAGGTCCTGACCCTCCCTTCTATCCTCCATCGTCCTTTGTGCATGCCCCTCCACCCTCCTTCTTGCCCATCATAGCCATTGTGCTGCCACTAACCCTCCCACTTGCCATGCATGGTCTTCTGTGCTGCCATGGCCCCTCCCACCTTCCCTGTGTGGTCAGTTAGCTGCCCCTGACCCCCTCCCACCTTCCCTCCATGGTCTGTGTGTATGCCATCACAGTCTCACTGTTGCTCTTTATGGTGTGTCTTGCTTCTAGTGCCCATCCTGCCTGACCTCCATGGCTATCTTGCTGCTCCTGCCTTGCCCCCTTGCCCCCAGCCCTACTCCCTCCCTCCTGGCTTGTCTGTTCCATTGTAATGCCCCTGATCCGTCCCTCCTGCCCTTTATGGTCTGTTATGCTGCAGCTTTCTCTCCTGTCTGTCCATTATGGTCAGCTAGCTACCATTGCCTCTTGCCCCTCTGTTCTCTGTTCTCCATGTGCATGGTCCTGTCCCCTCCCTCTTGCTTTCTATGGATTGTTGTGCTGCACTCCCATCCTGCATGCCGTGTGTGGTGTATTGTGCTGCTGCAAACCCTGATGCCTGCCCTGCAGGGTCAGTTTGGTGCACCTCTCCATGTCCCTCCTGTCCTCTGTTATCCAAGTCCATGTCCCTATCCCATTTCCTCCCATGATCCAATGTACCATACTTGCGAACATTTTGAACTTGGTAAGAGGGAGATTTTGAAAAAAAACTGGGGTATTGATTTTCCCCTTTGAGTTACATTGAAAAAGAGGATATTGTAGACAGGAGACAGATCAAATAAAGCCCATTTGAGCTTAAAAACATTGGACATTTCCTGGCTGAATCGGGTCTGTTGGCATGTATGGTTGTACTACCATTGCCTCTTCCTTCTGCCCACAATGGTCTATTACATTGCCACAGCCTTGAAGGAGGGTAGATTTTGTATCACAGGGGGCCCCTGGCCCGTTCTGTCCACACCTGAAGTATGAGACCCTTGTCCTTGCCCTGCCAGCTGCATTTGTAGGCCGTATTAAATTGACCAGCGGTCCTGTGTTGCTATATAATTATCCTGAGACATCCTTACCACTCAGCCAGCATAAAACCCCTGTGTAGGCCCTTCTGTTCAATATGTAGGCCTCTTTGTTAAATTGACCATAGCTCTGCAATTTTAGTGTATAGCAGTCTGAAGGCAGGTCTGCGAGGCCTTCTGATCCAAACTAGTAGCCCCCACCCTACCCGAGTGCTCCGTGCTCGGTATCAAAGTTCAACATCCCCCTGAAGCTGTCGACATACAGTAGGCTGCATCCTGGACTGGTACTTGCTTCCTGGGCAGGTTTCCCGCTTTTAAGGAAGTGGCAACCGCAGAGCGTCAAGTTAGGAGAACTGAGGAGATTTTATACATGAATATATTGAATTCCCGTACAATACCCATTATTTTCTGCTTGCTCTATGGAACTTACGATAAGCGATTGGCCTGAGAGACTGACCTTTTCACCCAGTCCATTGTCAGCATTAAGTGGGTAAATGACGAAATGTCTGGTAAAATCTGCAGACGAAGCTTTTGGGTAGCATACGTAGGTAGATGTAGCGTGCAAAGGAGCCCACAAAATGATATAAAAAGGGAGCACCCACAGATATCGACGGACTACCTCGCCGTCTGTATGTAGGTTAACAGGCAGTGCAGGTTTTCCCCAAGAGCTGGGAGCTCTTGTCTTCCTTTGCTTAAAATGTCTTGCTCTGCTTTGCTTGAAGTATCTTATTCTATTTTACCTATATGAAATGTCATGTTATGTTTAACCATTGTTCTCTTTACTTTTGCATTTAAAAGATTTTGTATTGTAATTGCAGGAATGCTTGCTCTAAGAGTAAACGTGAGTGTTCCTAGGTAACATTTTCCTTGGTGTAACTTGTTTCTCATGATGCATTTATAGATGTGTTTTCTCTCTCTCTCTGTCAGTACATTAATTGAGATACAGAGAATATTATGACAGCTGTATGATTATCTGGATTCTGTATTTTGTACTTTATGTCTCTATTCTGCGGTTTCTTTGAAGTTGCATCTTCTCATTAAACTGCCATTG
Source organism: Triturus cristatus (assembly GCF_964204655.1). Classification (NCBI taxonomy): domain Eukaryota; kingdom Metazoa; phylum Chordata; class Amphibia; order Caudata; family Salamandridae; genus Triturus; species Triturus cristatus. Next base: position 848,452,968 of record NC_140588.1, on the reverse strand, counting down.
TATTCTGCCTCCAATTCCATGTCTCATATGTCTGTTTTCTTCATTTTTGGAGCAAGCGTTCCTAGGCACCCCGGCTCAAATTAAGGTGCCCCTTTTGTCCCTGACTCACTCTCCTGCTCAGTTCTGTGGTGGCTCCCGGGGATCTGGGGACCGCCCCTAGCTTCCTTGACCCGTAATAGATCTTCCCTCCAACAGCCTCTCTTGCAAGTCCTGTATTGTTGGTTTGTTGCCCCTGCCCCCCTTTCCATTGCCCTCCATAGTCTGTTGTGCTTCCACGGCCCTTCCTGCCTGCTCAGTGTGGTTAAATTGTTGCCTTTGCACCCTCCTACCTGCCTTCAATTTTCAGAGTCCGTGCCCCTGGCCTCTGCCTCTCAACGGTATCCTAATGAACAACTAGATTGCTAACATTCTATATTTATTACAAAAGTGTGGAACGCCTGACATCATCTTGATGTAATCAAAACTGTAATACCTAGAGCATTTCCTTTAGAAATTACGTATATGAGAGGGTCTTATTGGCATCAAAATTATGGTTAGTGCTCCAAAAGACTAAAATAAGGACATATTTTCTGAGTTTTCAAATAGCGACAAAGCACTTTTAAATTATTTGTTATCTTTATGTTTTTTTATCCAGTTGACCACTTGATTAAATGTTGCACTTAGGGGAGAGGATGTGGTGTTACTTCCAGAACTGCAGACTTTGCAACTGGGGAACCAGGTTGCAGTTTCTGCTTCAGCTCGACATTCTGTGATTCTGGTCAAATCACTTAGTCTCCCCATGTCTACAACCAAAATGAATTTGTTCTTGTGTGATGTAACCAATGCTCATGTAAAGCACTCCAATACCTGACAAGTCTGCACTATATAACACTGCAAAAACACAAAATAATAAGTGTTTTGCACACTTCTGTCATTGGGCTATATTTGGGCTACACCTGGGTGATTTTGGGCTACATTTGGGCTCTTTTGTCTCCGGTGGCCATCTTGGGAGATTTATTTGTTATGAAGTTTCCTAATTTCCTCATGTACTGCAGTCTCTTCAGTAGGAAATGCTTTCAGTTTTTTACTTTGATTCCATCATGAAGGTATTCAGATATGTCACACATTTGCCATAAATTCTGAATGTTAGCACTCTAGTTGCTCATTAGATCACTGTAGTAAAACTACTGCACCATGGAAGTCTGCTCCTGGTATTTAAAGTGCATGTTTCAGTCTGCATGTCAGAATTTTTTAATGAAATAGAAGAGGATTTGAGAAGTCACTTAAAATGTGCCCTCATTTTCTTTCTTCAGCATTAATCATAATTTCTATGGCAAAATGAACCTCCTCATTGTGTTCCTTTTTAAATTAAATGTTTTAAGTGTTACCAGTTTATTCCAATCAAGATGGCTTCAGGTGTGCCATACTTTTGTCATAATGAAGACAGTAAGCGCTCTAGTTGTTTTTAAGAACATTCTGGGACATTCTGTCATTGGGCTATACTTGGGCTACATCTGGGTGATATTTGGGCTACATTTGGGCTGTTTTGTCTCTGGTGGCCATCTTGGGAGACTTATTTGTTATGAAGTTTCCTAATTTCCTCATTTACTGCAGTCTCCTCAGTAGGAAATACTTTCAGTTTTTTACTTTGATTCCATCAAGAAGGCATTCACATGTGTCACACATTTGCCATAAATTCAGAATGTTAGCACTCTTTTTGCTCATTAGATCACTGTAGTAAAGCTACTGCTCACCAGGGAAAACTGCTGCTGGTATTGAAAGTGCATGTTTCAGTCTGCATGTCAGAATTTTTTAATGAAATAGAAGAGGATTTGAGAAGTCACTCAAAATGTGCCCTAATTTTTCTTTCTGCAGCACTAATCATACTTTTTATGGAAAAATGAACCCCATCATGTTGTTCCTTTTTAAATTAAATGTTTTAAGAGTTACCACTTTAATCCAAGCAAGATGGCTTCAGGTGTGCCATACGTTTATCATAAGTAGGACTGTTAGCGCTCTAGTAGTTCTTCGGAACACTCTGGGAAGCTGCAGTAGAACACAAAGGAATCAACTGACAGTCTCTGCCCTTGTTGGATGTACATGTTTTACTGAGAATGTCAGACTTCATTCTCACATGACTCAGAAAGATAATGTGAATTTACAGAAAATAAGCTCTCAGTTTAGCCTATAGATCACCTTCCAAACCTCTGTGGTAAAAGCATGAGAAAATATTTTTCTCTCAATCATGATATCCCAGCAGAAGTCTTTTTCACATGGTGAAATCACCTTAGAACATACCACAATTCCTAAAATGAGTATGGTACCATCAACAAATGATTTATAATGTAACTAAAGTCTTAAAACCTTCTATTAACTGCACTGCTTTTTAATGAGGTGCTATCATGTATATTGGTCCCAAGATGGCTGCCAGCACTTCTTGGATGAAGTGCTGACAGCCAATCAGATCTCAGGATGAGATGTGTGGTTAGGCTCCGCCCACATATATATATGCTTTTAATTGCAATTTTCTCAGGAAATACTGAACAGATTTACACCAGACCTGCAAAAGGCACTTCCTTGACCTTATGGCTACCTCTCTGCCAAATGTCAAGTAATTCTGTTCAGCCGTTCGGGCTGTAGCTGTGTCTAAAGGTCCTATGGAAAAATGCATGGGGAAAACGCGTTTTGGGACCCCCCTTTTTTCTTGGCCCCTGCTTGACGAATCCCCCCGAGACTTTCAGGGTAGGAGCGGAGCGTAGCGCCCCACCTATTTTGAAAATTTCGCGAGGATTCGTCGACCGGCGCCAAAGTTATTCCAAATAGAATGTTGCGGATTTCCTATGGAAACAGGGTCCTAACTATAACTACCTACTGGCGACCGCCAGTAGGTAATATATTATACATATGTATATTTATATATATATATACTGTTTGTGTATATATATATATATATATATATATTTATTACGTACTGGTGGTCGCCAGTAGGTAGTTATAGTTAGAACCTAGTTTCCATAGGAAAAGTATTTTTTGATTTGCTAATAACTTTGGCGTCGTTTGACGAATCTGTGCAAAATTCTCTCAAAAAAGGTCTATCCAGGTCAGCTGAGAAAAAAGGGGGGTCCCAAAAAGTGTTTTCTCCATGTTAATTTCCATAGGAAACTTTAGCCAAGGCTACAGCCCAAACTGCTTAACGGAATTACACCAAATTTGGCAAAAATGTAGCGCTTGGTTCAGAAAGCGACCTTTTATTTAAATGGTGTAAATTCGTTCAGTAGTTGTTGAGAGAGTCAAAAAATAAAAGTCTGAAAATCAATTTCCCATAGGAAACTTTGGTCAAGGCTACAGCCCAAACTGCTGAACAGAATTACACCAGAATCACAAGAAAACAGTAAAACAAAGTTAAAAGTGAAGAAAAGGGGGCAGGGTAGAAACACTCTGACCCCCTAGGCCTGCTCAGGAGGTCCCACAAGGACCCTGCAATTAATATTATTTTTTTAAACCTCTGAATGCGATCTCTTAGGTGCGGGAGGGCACACAGCCCTCCCGCAGCCCTGGGGACCACCACCTCCCCTATAGAGGGAAGGGGGCATCGTGGCCCCCCTCCTGGAGCACTTGATGGCCCTGGGGACTGCCACACCACCAGGGCCGGCTCCTGCAATGTCCCGGGGTGTGCAGCCCTGGGACATTGCTGTTTGCTATGACAGGGCGGGAGCATGGTATCCACCCTGTGATAGCAAACCCTGGTTTGCTTCGTTGAATAGAGCGGAGGAAAACCTCCTCTTGCTTCAATAAAGGAAAGGAGAATTGCTGTTGGGCAAGGGAAGCTGCATGTTAGTAGCTCCCATTGCCCAAAAGCAATTCCGGCTCCCGCAGGAGTTTGGGAGCCAGCGGGACCGTGGGGTCATTGGGGCTACCCCCACAGTCCCCAACAGAGAGGCCAGGTCCCGGGGATGGGGCCCCCAGGGGAATGTAAATTAATGAAAGTTAACTTTTTTTTCCCAAAAAGTTTGGAGTCGCGATCGTAGCACGGCTTTCAGCGTGACCCCCTAATGTGAACACGAAGGGTGCAAGGCTCGTAGCGCAGCATCCTAGTGTGAACGCGCTGGGTGCGCGGTTCTCAGCGCAGCACTTGAGTACTTCTCAGTTCTCTTAAACACCTCAAGGCATATTCTCAAGGACACATTGTGGCTCTTTATTGCAGCCAAAATGGTGATACATTTAACGCACCATTCACAAGCTGGTGCAAACAGCCCATATCACCAGTTTACCAGCGGTAGCAGCCTCAAAAAACATTGTCAAGGATGACCCCGGCAAATATCGCTAATGAGATACAGAGTAGGCGTTCCCGTGCAAAAAGCAGTAAACACACCACTTCACAACATTCTCAACGACCAGCAAGATCGGCGAAGAGAACACAAAACAGGCGTTAGCACCAGGACGTTTACACCTGCTCTGACCTGGTGTACAGTCGGACTACAACCTGCAACATGAAAGGAAGTCCAGCCCACAGCCACACCTGAACGACAACAGATGCCACGGAGCCAACGATCATTCAGCTTGGACACCCAAGAGTGCCCCGACACCCCCTCCACTACCCCATGTCCACCATCCCCCCGTGACCACCCCAACAAACAAATGTGACGGCAACCTTTCGAAATCTGGAACATAACAAATCGTCTGATGTCGCTCAATTATAACAATCAAGATGCATGTGGGATTGGACAAATGAGAGTCACAGTCATCTATGGATTTACATATGAAACATTTTATTTACAGAAAACAACAAAATAAACGTAGGTACAGCCAAGGCGTGTCATCCCTCGACAATCTGTGAATCACAGCCTGCAAGACAAAAGCAAGATAAGATTGTGCGTCATGCGCCTATCAAAGGAGAGAGAGAGAGAAAGAGAGAAAGAATGGAAAAGAGAGGAAGAGAGAGAGAAAGAGTGAGAGAGAGAGGAAGAGAGAGAGAAAGAGTATGAGAGAGAGAAAGGAAGAGATGGAGAGGGAGTGCCAACACTGCAGACAAAACTCTCACAGCTCACCTTTCCACCACCGGTGTGTCTCCAAACATGTGCCAGCACATACTGCAGCCCTCAAGCTCACTCATCTGAAACATAGCATAGAATCAGTAATGGCAGAGTACATACAACTGCACACGCCTTTATCGCTGTCCTGCCCCTGCGCACCCAGGCTGTTGCACCCCATCCAGTCCTGCTGCCCAGAGGTGTCTTCCCACCCCTGTGCACCCAGGCTGCTGTACCCCATCCACTCCCGCCACCCAGAGGTGTCTGCCTGGCCCTGCGTACCCAGGCTGCTGCACACCATCCACTCCCACCGCCTGAGGTACCTGCCTGTCCTTGCGCACCCAGGCTGCTGCACACCATCAACTCCCACCGCTCAGAGGTGACTGCCCATCCCTGTGCACCCAGGCCTTACTGCTCACCTTTCCACCACCGATGTGTCTCCAACCGCGTGCCGGAAAATACTGCAGCCCTCAAGCTCACTCATCTGAAACATAGCATAGAATCAGTAATGGCAGAGTACATGCGACTGCACATGCCTTCATTGCTTCCCACCCCTGTGCACCCAGGCTGCTGCACACCATCCATTCCTACCGCCCAGAGGTGTCTGCCTGCCCCTGCGCACCCAGGCTGCTGCACCCCATTCACTCCCGCCGCCCAGGTGTCTACCCACCCCTGCGCACCCAGTCTGCTGTACCCCATCCACTCCCGCTGCCCAAAGGTGTCTGCCCACATCTGCGCACCCAGGCTGCTGCACACCATCCACTCCCACCAACCCAGAGGTGTCTACCCGCCCCTGCGCACCCAGGCTGCTGCACACCATCCACTCCCACCACCCAGAGGTGACTGCCCACCCCTGCGCACCCAGGATGCTGCACACCATCCACTCCCGCCGCCCAGGTGTCTACCCGCCCCCGCGCACCCAGGCTGCTGCACCCCATCCACTCCCGCTGCCCAAAGGTGTCTGCCCGCATCTGCGCACCCAGGCTGCTGCACACCATCCACTCCCACTACCCAGAGGTGTCTACCCACCCCTGCGCACCCAGGCTGCTGCACATCATTCACTCCCGCCGCCCAGGTGTCTACCCACCCCTGCGCACCCAGTCTGCTGTACCCCATCCACTCCTGCTGCCCAAAGGTGTCTGCCCACATCTGCGCACCCAGGCTGCTGCACACCATCCACTCCCACCAACCCAGAGGTGTCTACCCGCCCCTGCGCACCCAGGCTGCTGCACACCATCCACTCCCACCACCCAGAGGTGACTGCCCACCCCTGCGCACCCAGGATGCTTCACACCATCCACTCCCGCCGCCCAGGTGTCTACAGGCCCCCGCGCACCCAGGCTGCTGCACCCCATCCACTCCCGCTGCCCAAAGGTGTCTGCCCGCATCTGCGCACCCAGGCTGCTGCACACCATCCACTCCCACTACCCAGAGGTGTCTACCCACCCCTGCGCACCCGTGCTGCTGCACACCATCCACTCCCACCACCCAGAGGTGTCTGCCCGCCCCTGCGCACCCAGGCCTCACTGCTCACCTTCCGCAACCTGCATGTAGAAAAGAGGGCCCACCACGTGCCGCTACAAGCCCCAAGCCTGGGGCCCGCAGACAAGACATCGTCCAAATGGGAGACCTGGGGCTCCGCAGGCCACCAGGTCTCACATTTGGCGCTGGGTCTTGATTTCGGCATGGTAGAGGACATGCCAGTGCACCCAGCTTCATCGCAGGCTGCACACCCGCTCAGCCCTTGCGGTGCCATTAACTCTGTGACAAGCGAGGCCACGCCCCATGGCAGTAGGCCCCTGCTGTCCGATGGCTCAGGCCTACACTGCAGTCCAGCAGGGCACACAAAACCTGAGCTATCTGGACCGCCGGGATGGGGCATCATCACAGGTTGCACACCCGCTCAACAGTTATGTTGCCCCTACCCCAGTGCACCGAAAGTTACCGTCCTGTGGCGGTGTGCCTGTGCCGGCCGCAGTGCATCCGGTGCCACCAAGTCTGTGTCCCAAAAGTCATGGACCCTCTATGATTAGGTAACGTGGTGCGGATGCCATCATGTCACCTCCGGGTCAGCAGAATGTGATGTCACAGGCCCCTGTGCCCACATGCACACCACATGGATATACCCCGAGAGAGGTCGGAAATGGCGTTGAGCACGTGCGCCCGGCCCTGTTTATTGGCAGGGTCACGTGTCCTGTGATGCATGTGCTTGATGGGTGTGGTGTGGGTGTAAACAAGCTGTCAGGGAGTGGTGGTGGCGTACTGACAACTAGACCTGTGACCAGCAGATCACTACAATGAAAACAAGGCCATGTAGTGCTGTTGTCCCTCCCTGTAAGCGTAAGTGGAGTGGGCTGGCCTGGCGTATGCCAGTCCTGTGTGAGGCTATGAACAATGACTCTGGAGCTCTGGCCGTGGTTCCGTCATGGACTGTATGAGGAATCAACTGATGCAGGTGCCCCTGTTGTAGTCCTGCCGCCACCCGGGCTGCAAGTGCCAATGTGTCACCCTGTGACCCAAGTCCCACAACATGGCCAACATGGAAGGTAGGGGGAATCACTGAGCCTACATTCATCCATACTTCCACACATAAAAGATCGTGGACATGACACATCTGTGTGGATATGAATGTTTATTGCACATTCAGTGGAGTGTGTGGCTGTAGCAATACAGGGCCATGCAAAGCCCAAATTTCAGTTTTTGGCACATGGAGGGCAGCCAATTAGAGCCAAGCTCTTGCTCGGGGGTTAGGCTCCGCCAACATATGTACTTATCCAATCACTCCACCAATCCCCAACCACTTATAAATTCACTATACCCTCTCCTTGAAGTACTCTAATGATCCAGTCTCTACCCATGTAGTTACACAATGATCCAAAAAGTTTGGAGTTGCAAAGTTACATAACCGTAGCCTTCCCCACTGCCAGAGGTAACATGGTTGCGTGCGTGGTCCACAGCACAATGTAATGTGGTAGGGCCCAGAGGCATCATGCATACATAATGAACACACGGACACAGTTAGATAGATAGTGGAACTGGGTACGGGCATGCTCGTGCCCTTTTTATTACCAGGGTCACATGTCCAGTGACGTCTGTGCTGGATGCTTGTGGGGTGAGCCTACGCCAGCCCTCAGGGAATGGTTGGTGCTGGCAACAAGTACAACAGTAATCATCGGATCAAACACAGAGATTCAATCTTAAAGGGTCCATGACTTGTGCTGCACTAAGGTAGGGGCACCAGATGTGAAATAACACACAAAAGATTATATTGTAAAGGGTCCATGACTTGTGGTGCACTAAGGTTGGAGCAGCAGAACTAAAATCATACACAAAAGATTCTATCATAAAGGGTCCATGAGTTGTGGTGCACTGAGGTAGGGGCATCAGATGCATTCAGCGTGTGCGCAGCCAATGATGATGCTTGGTGCGGGTGGGCCACACTGGGTACAATGTCTGTTACCTACTGGACTGCGTCATCTGAAATCGCGACTCGATCTGAATTGTGAGCCCTGATGTCTGCAGTGTAGATCGAAAACAGTAGTCACCACAGACATCAAGGAATGCTTTTTGTCACTTCCTCTTGACAACATCTGAGGACATAGAGTACAGTTCACTGCAAATAATAAATCAAAACTGAATTTGAATTGTTAGCTCTGCTGTCTGTAGTGTAGTCTGCCATTCAGTATTCCTTTGGACTTGCAAGATGAATTTGGTCATGTACTAAAGCTATAACTGATATAAAACGAGTTCTTGAAGCAAGGATACTTAAAGGATACTGTTTGGATACACTTGGAGGACATTGATTTTGATTTTGGTGCACCTTCCCTTTGTACATGGATTACGTTATATTTTAATTGTGATCCCTGATGACCACAGTGTAGACCGGAGGCAGCGGTCTGCAAGGGCCCACAGCCACGTGGCGTTGACATGAGCTGCATAGAGTTAGTGGTACCTGAAGCACCCAGCGTGTGAGCAGCCAGCGATGATGTGTCATGCGGGCCGGCTGCAGTGGATGCAATGTCTTTTGCCTAATTAATTCTGTGTCAATAAGGCCACATGGCGGTGACTTGTGGTGCACTGAGTTAGTGGCATCAGAAGCTTTCAGCATGTGCGCAGCCAGTGATGATGCGTGGTGAAGGTGGGCTGCACTGGGAGCAATGTCTGTTGCCTACTGGACTGGGTCAATCTGAATTGTGAACCCTGCTAACCGCAGCGTAGATGGAACGCAGTAGTCAGCGCAGAAAACGAGGAATGCTTTTTGTCACTTTCTCTAGACAGAATCCGAGGACATAGAGTACAATTCTCTCTGCAATTAATAAATCAAGACTCAATTCAAATTGTGAGCTCTGCTGACTGCAGTGTAGGCGTATGGAAAAAAAGATGAAATATGTATGGAATACATTGTCGAAATATGTAGGTTTCAGGGACGTTATAGTTAGTTGCCTACTAGACTCTGAAATTAATGAATCAAGATAGAATTTGAATTGTGAGCCCTGCTGACCGCAGAGTGGGCCAGAGGCAGCGGCCAGCAAGGGCCCACAGCAATGTGGCGTTGACTTGAGCTACACAGAGTTAGTGGTACCTGAAGTACTCAGCCTGTGCGCAGCCAGCGATGATACGTGGTTCGGTCAGGTCACAAAGGGAGCAATGTCTTTTGCCTAATGAATTCTGCGTCAATAAGGCCACGTGGCGGTGACTTGCAGTGCACTGAGTTAGTGTCAGTGGCACCTGAAGCACTCAGCATGTGCGCAGGCAGCGATGATGTGTGGTCCGGGCAGGCCGCACTGGTAGCAATGTCTTTTGCCTAATGAATTCTGCCTTAATAAGGCTACGTGGTGATGACTTGTGGTGCACTGAGATAGTGGTACCTGAGGCACTCAGCATGTGCGCAGCCAGCGATGATGCGTGGTCCGGGCGGGACGCACTGGTAGCAATGTCTTTTGTCTAATGAATTCTGCCTTAATAAGGCTACGTGGCGATGACATGTGGTGCACTGAGATAGTGGCACCTGAAGCACTCAGCATGTGCACAACCTGCAATGATGCGTGGTCTGGGCGGGCCGCACTGGGAGCAATGTCTCTTGCCTACTGGACTGCGTCATCTGCAATCGCGACTCTATCTGAATTGGCAGCCCTGCTAACTGCAGTGCAGGCAGCAGTCAGCAAGGGCCAACAGCCACGTGACATTCACTTGAGCTGCACAATGTTAGTGGCACTGAAGCACTCAGCGTGTGCGCAGCCAGCGATGATTTGTGGTCCAGCCGGGCCGCATTGGGAGCAATGTCTTTTGCCTAATGAATTCTGCGTCAATAAGGCCACGTGGCGGTGACTTGCAGTGCACTGAGTTAGTGTCTGTGGCACCTGAAGCACTCAGCGTGTGCGCAGGCAGCGATGATGTGTGGTCCGGCAGGCCGCACTGGTAGGAATGTCTTTTGCCTAATGAATTCTGCCTTAACAAGGCTACGTGGAGATGACTTGTGGTGCACTGAGATAGTGGTACCTGAGGAACTCAGCATGTGCGCAGCCAGCGATGATGCGTGGTCCGGGCGGGCCGCACTGGTAGCAATGTCTTTTGTCTAATGAATTCTGCCTTAATAAGGCTACGTGGGGATAACATGTGGTGCACTGAGATAGTGGCACCTGAAGCACTCAGCATGTGCGCAACCTGCGATGATGCGTGGTCTAGGCAGGCCGCACTGGGAGCAATGTGTCTTGCCTACTGGACTACGTCATCTGCAATCGCGACTCTATCTGAATTGGCAGCCCTGCTAACTGCAGTGCAGGCAGCAGTCAGCAAGAGTCAACAGCCATGTGACGTTCACTTGAGCTGCACGAAGTTAGTGACACTGAAGCACTCAGCGTGTGCGCAGCCAGCGATGATGTATGGTCCAGGCGGGCCGCACTGATGAGCAATGTCTTTTGCCTAATGAATTATGCCTAAATAAAGCTATGTGGCTATGACTTGTGGTGCAGTGAGATAGTGGCACCTGAAGCACTCAGCATGTGTGCAGCCTGTGATGATGCGTGGTATGGGTGGGCCGCACTGGCAGTAATGTCTCTTGCCTACTGGACTGTGTCATCTACAATCGCGACATCGAAGGCAGTGGTCTGTACAGACATAACTCTGTGGTGCTGTGCTGCTTGTTTTGCAGGGGGCCTGTGTCGAGGAGGCCGGCGGTCATGGCGGCGGCCTCATGTCAGTGTGAGGGCCGCCGCTCTGGCAGACATGTTCGCCTTCCAGAAGTGAACCACGCCCAGAGCCCGACCTATTTATTCACACTTCTACACTAGAGTCACATACGTTGGACCAGCCCACTCCACTTCCGGTTCCGCTTACACTGCCTGAGGTAACATGGTTGCGTCCACTGTCTACAACAGTACAGGCACCAGCAGTATATGTACACATGGAGAGGTCTGTGCTCTGCATAGTGAGGTCTGTCTAGCACATTACCGCTACACTTGGCATTGTGTGCATTGTTATTGATGGCTGACTTGCCTCCTTCACACATACTTGGTTCCCACGACTACCAACATTCACCTATTGTCTGGCTGAGGGGCCATGCCGTTTTGGGAAGGTCCTCTGTTCTTTTGTGCGCTGCCTCAGTGGTAGTAGGGAGGGTGGTCTGAGGGGGAGGTCCTGGGGGTGGTGGCAGTGGGTGTTGTGCAAAACAAACAAGTCTAAAGGTCTCAAGAGGGCACCTAAACCTACGGTGGCCTAAGTGTCAGTACGTACACTGTGAAACTAAAACTACACAGGAAGTCCTACCTAAAAGGACGGAATCCCATCACTCACCGAGGTGACATGCTTCATCATCTGGGTCCTCCTCCCAGCTGTAAAACCTAGTACAGCTGAGGGCTACAACCCCCTCACTAAGAGGGAGGAGCACAGGGATGTTTTAAGGGATATGTCACTATCTTATAGGTTCCTAAAACCCAGAAGTGAGAAGCTGTTGTGATGAAATGTGAGTGATGCGCGCAGTGCAAACTCAAGCAATAAATGTGCTAATGTGAACTAAAACTGACTATCAAGAGACACAAGACTATTTATTAATTGTCTCGTGATGACAGGATTAAAAACAGTTCAAAACAGCAGTTTTAACAATATAACTGCAAGCATGGTCTACATGTTTAAGCTTTCATGACCCTACTGCTGTCTAGCTTTCTTCAGGACCTAGATGTAAATTGCTACTGCGTGTGCTCAAAAAGGAAAAGTGTAACCAAATTAAACAAAACGATACAACCTATACCACACTAGATCTCGAAAAGATGGTCCATGTGTATAAGTCAACCTGTGTAGAAAAAGTAACATGACATCAGTGATTCGGATATACATGAGATACATACATGAAGCATTGTATCAGACCAACTCCACTGATGTAAAAGCATAACTTACCCATCACTTGTGAGTAAGGGACAACACCTCACCTGGCAACAGCTCAGGACATGAGGCACCGCTCTGAAACAGAAGTGGGAAAACTTCATAAATGAATTCTCACTGAGTGCACACTGAGAGTGACTTGTAATCTCATTATGTGCTCCAGTAAAATCAACAACCCTAAACTAATTTAAAAAGTCTGTGTACACCTGACAGTGCGTATAGCAGCATGGCCAACTACTGCTTTTAAAAATGAAGCAATCTTGCTTCTGAAAAACACCACAATCGAACGATCTTTGATGCGGCCTAGCAATTTACACAAATAGACGAAAAGATGATTATATAAAGCTTTATCTGATCGCACCTGCCATCGATGCCAAAAGCGCCACATTTGTCTTACAAAAGGTAAGCAATGACGGGGCCTCTGAAGGACCACAAATTGTATTAATCGATTAACCAACCTCGTGTATAAAAGAGTCTAAATCACGAGATATTTACGTTGCCGTGAATTACCTTCAATATTAAGGCCAGAGAGTGCAATAAGCAGCACCGTCATGCTGCGTAGATTCATAAGTGAATAGCTAGTTCGAACTATATCTGGGTGGGCCTCCGCACACTCATCAAGATATTATTACATTTGTAAGACCAACTAGCTGCATTAATCGCAACTGCGCACTTAAAAAACTCAACAAACACTACCCAATGCAAAGCCTACCTCTCCGTCGGTACCCCGGGCTGTTCAAGGCTGCAACCGGAGCAACGCGGGCGGCTCACAATTTGCAATAAATACCATCCAGTGAGTTACCGGACTATCGCGCACCGGGCATGACGTTGTTGTGCGCTAAGAGTGATGGGAAATGTAGTCCGTTGTGCTCGCAATAGGTCTTAAGCTCGTAACTAGGCCGTATCTAAGCAGCATAGTGAGCACCAGATCAAAAAGCCATTTTCATTTGTATTAAAGGGAGTAGACTTATACAAAACATACTGCGTGGTGAAACTGTAAATGGCCCTATTGATAACAGCAAGTCATCGCACACACTATCAAGCCATTCACCAAATATGTTAAAAAGGCGTTAAAGAGTATGCTATGTACATCGCCTTCCAATCGCAGTATGTAATACAAGGGTCATCACAACATAAATCAGACTAAATAATCGCTATCTTAAGCCCTTGTGCAGAGCAGCCTCCATGGTAATGCTATCGAAGGCTGTATTACTTAAATTGTAAAACAGTAAATCTCACAATAGTGTCAATCAAAAGTGTAAATCGGGCGACAATGACCATAGCCTGTGCGGCGTCTAGCATCCACAGTATGCCATACATAGATAGTCATTACTTGATCTTTATCGCTTAGCACTCGTATCACTGCTAGATGGTCTGGAGTGGTATAGTGCGTATGAACAGCGAAATCTCGCAATGGAACCGGATTTAAGAATGATACACCATTAAATACAATGTCTTATTGTAATCAAAGGGTTCATGAAAGAATACAACATCAGTGATACCCAGGTTCCCAAAAGAAAAACAGGGCGTGTCCACTAAGCTAATAAGGTCACGAATGTAAGCAAAATGCCAAATGTAAGATATATACATTAATATCACTACTCATGCGTGCGCTGAAAGAGGCGGTAGTATGGCTTGGTGCTACAATAGCCATGTCCAAACAAACAAGAGGCTGACCTAGCTAGATTTTTACAGCAAGGTTCAGGGAATGTCATCATTAAGACCTATACGATCACTCTTAAGCTTGAAAACCCAGCGTTGTTCTTTTTGGAAAAGAAATCGTGAAATATCTGTAACGTGAGAGGGAATTACTGGTTGTTCTAAAACTGTCCAGCGTAAGTCATCCGCTCTGTGTTTCAGAGTTAAAAAGTAATTGGTCATTTTTGTAGATTGTATATTGCACCTAATGGTGCTCTTATGTTCAGAAATACGGAATTTGATTTTACGTGTGGTCATTCCTACATATTGCAATAGACAGGGACATGTTATCAAATAGATGAATCTATCGCTGTTGCAATAAGTGTGTTTCACTTGAGACCAAGGTCTTTCGGTTCCAATGTCAATCGTGGTGGAGTGACTTGTTTGCAGGAAAGCCGCACAGGACCCACAAGGGTAGTGTCCCCTAACAGGTGGCAAATTCCACAATGTATTCTGAGTGGACGATATGGGGGTCCATTCACGTGGACGTGTGTGTACCAAACTATCTCTGATATTGGAACTTCTTTTAAATGCAAAGAGTGGTGGTGGTAAGGTCTCATTGTCAATGTTAAAAAAAAGCCAGTGTCTTCTAACGGCCTTTTGAATTCTATTAGATGCAGCACTAAATGTATTCACACACGTCAGTCTTGAGGTGGTGGGTCTGGTCGCATTAGTTTCCAAAAGCGCATCTCTGTTATTGTTAGATGCTCGTTTCATTGATTGACGGATCAACGTCTTAGGGTATTGTCTTGCCTTCAGCTGCAAAGAGAGAGAGGCAGCATGTTCTTTGTATTTGTCTTTGGTAGAAAAATTACGTCTAATACACAAAAACTGATCATATGGCAGATTATTGCAAAGTGACCTGGGATGGTGGCTGCTACATAGTAATAGTGAATTGCACGCCATTGGTTTTCTATACAGTTCACTCTGCAAACCATCAGACGTAGGAAAAATTCTCAAGTCTAGGAAAGGCAAACTGTCCTTACTGATTTCTACAGTGAACTTAAGGAAAGTGTTCCTAGAATTAAGCCAAGTAAGAAATTCAAGAATAGTTGTCTTTCACCTCGCCAGACCACAAAGACATCGTCAATATATCGTCTCCATGTCAGAATATGACCATAGAAAGGATTGGTAAGATTAAGCACGTGTTGTTGTTCGAACTGATGGACATAAAGATTTGCCAAGCTTGGCACAAAAACACTGCCCATTGAAGCTCCTGATGTTTGTAAATGCAGGGTGCCCTCGAATTTGAAAAAGTTTTTATGCATAGCCAAACTGGCGAATTCCATGATAAAATTCACAGGTGTGATGGAGTCCAATTCATGATTCCCCAGTAGAGTTCTGATGACACCCAGAGTCTCTTGCTGGGGAATACAAGTATATAACGACTCTACATCAAACCTGAACAAATAGTCAGTTTCCATATTAAACTCAGTGTCTAGTAAAATCCTTAGCACATCAGCAGTGTCTTTCAGATAAGTGGGCATCTCACAAACCATAGGGCGTAAAAAATGGTCCACATAAGTAGAAAGGGTTCTAATAAGGTCCCAATGCACAAGATTATGGGGCGCCCCGGTGGTGGTCTTTGGGGCTTATGAATCTTCGGCAATACGTAAAAATACGGTATTACCGGATACCTTGTTATGAGAAAATTAGCTTCATTGTCGGTAATCCAACCTGCTCTCTTGGCTTCTTCTACAAGATCACTAATTTGCCGTGAAAGTCTCTCAGTGGGATCAGTTCTCAAAGGTAGATAAAATCAAGCGTCACCCAACTGACAGAGACATTCAGCACGATATGACGATGTATTCATGACAACTATAGCACCGCCTTTGTCAGCAGGCATAATAGTAATCAGCATATCACTCGCCAAAGTTTTTAATGCACTTCTCTCATTGTTGGGTAAATTGTGAAACTGATGGTTTTGACATGGCATTAACGCACTAACCTCATTAAGTACCTGTTATAATAAATCCATTGTGCTTTGCACGCGTGGGTTCCAATCCCATCCTCGTCGCCAGTGTTATAATAAAGATGAACTCTGAGGCAAGGTAAGTTCAAGAGTCTTCATTCTATCATCCACTCTCCGTAACTCACAGCTTGTCCAACATTCCATGGTGAACTCTGGAGAAATGGTCCAAGAGGGTGGTGGGGGCGGGGGGAAGAGAGGGAGGTACCAACAGGGAAAGTGAAGAGGAAAACAACAAAGAGGAAAATACCAGGGGGGAAAAGAGGGAGATTACAACAATACCGCTTTCTCAAATTCGAGAACTTGAGGTGGAACAGTGTGCGCAGAAGGATGAAAAAGAGAACGAACCTTGAGGCCAGTGTTGACAAGTTCAGTACCAAGGGTAGTTGAGTCCTTGTCTTTGAAAAAGAAATGGAGGCGTATTTTCCTAAAAAACTGTGCTAATTCACGCTGTGTTTGAAAGGAATCTCCTTTAAAACTAGGAACAAATCCAAGACCCCTATTCAGTACCGCATGTTCATCGGATGTTAGAGCACGATCGCTGAGATTGACCACTAAGCTCACTCTGAGCTTGTTCCTGGTCGTGATGTCATCTTTTTGTTGCTCCGTGTGTTGATTGTTGATATTGGAGGATTCCAGTGCACCTGAGCTTGAGGATTTCTTCGCCTACCTTGTGCGCGGCCTCGGTCAAACCCTAAAAAAGGCTGATTAGGGTAGGTAAGAGGGTGTGGTTGAAATGGCATGCCTTGTGGAGGAAAGGCGGAGTTAGGATAACCCCAAGGTCCTGGTGACCACCATTGAAGTTGATGTGTGGGTGGAGAACCAAAGGCCCCACCCCTTTGATAAAATCTACGTCCTCTTCCTTGATTACGGTTGTCCTGCCCTGTTGGATTAGACAAGTCAGAGTCGCTAGACCACGCATCCGTACCTGATGAAGAATAATTAGAGCCATAGCGCCAACCTTTTTTATTGAATTCTGGTGGCACATAGCTCTCACTGGTATAGGGATAAATATTTTCCAGATCTTTCTTGAATTTCTCTATTTTCATAGTCAGAATGGAGTCTTTAAATTCTTTAGTGGTTTTATTCGATTCTTCATTACTTTTCTTAAACAAGGTCACTGAAATAACAGATTTAATCTGCGCTTCTAGTTCTTGTATTTCGATAAGTATAGTGTCTGCTATGCATTTGGCTATGCTAATAATTAGTACCAGCCAATCACGCGTATATCGCCAAGCTGTTAATGACCAATCCTTGACAAATTTCTTATCCTTTAGAAAGAGCCTAGGAATATTTGTTTCAATTAGCCCTGTGGGGGCACAATTGGCTCTCAAGTATTCAGTCATCCCCGCCCCATGTATCTGGGTGTGGGCATGTGATTTCCTAAGTATTAAGAGTGAAGCCCAGTCATCTAGCTGAGTGTTACTGCTACTGCCTTGAATGGTATCAACAATACTTGGGGTAGTGAGAATAGACTGGACAAATTCATCATCAAACGCTAGACCCATAAAATCAGCTATACTGTAGTGCACTAATTGGTGACACACAAACATTTAAACACCAATTTAGACTAAATCCCCAATCAATTTATGTAAAACAAACAAGTCTACAGGTCTCCAGAGGGCACCTAACCTACAGTGGCCTAAGTGTCAGTACGTACACTGTGAAACTAAAACTACACAGGAAGTCCTACCTAAAAGAACGGAATCCCATTACTCACCGAGGTGACATGCTTCATCATCTGGGTCCTCCTCCCAGCTGTAAAACCTAGTACAGCTGAGGGCTACAACCCCCTCACTAAGAGGGAGGAGCACAGGGATGTTTTAAGGTATATGTCACTATCCTATAGGTTCCTAAAACCCAGAAGTGAGAAGCTGTTGTGATGAAATGTGAGTGATGCGCGCAGTGCAAACTCAAGCAATAAATGTGCTAATGTGAACTAAAACTGACTATCAAGAGACACAAGACTATTTATTAATTGTCTCGTGATGACAGGATTAAAAACAGTGCAAAACAGCAGTTTTAACAATATAACTGCAAGCATGGTCTACATGTTTCAGCTATCATGACCCTACTGCTGTCTAGCTTTCTTCAGGACCTAGATGTAAATTGTTACTGCGTGTGCTCAAAAATGAAAAGTGTAACCAAATTAAACAAAACAATACAACCTATACCACACTAGATCTCGAAAAGATGGTCCATGTGTATAAGTCAACCTGTGTAGAAAAAGTAACATGACATCAGTGATTTGGATATACATGAGATACATACATGAAGCATTGTATCAGACCAACTCCACTGATGTAAAAGCATAACTTACCCATCACTTGTGAGTAAGGGACAACACCTCACCTGGCAATAGCTCAGGATGTGAGGCACCGCTCTGAAACAGAAGTGGGAAAACTTCATGAATGAATTCTCACTGAGTGCACACTGAGAGTGACTTTTAATCTCATTATGTGCTCCGGTAAAATCAACAACCCTATACTAATGAAAAAAGTCTGTGTACACCTGACAGTGCTATAGCAGCACGGCCAACTACTGCTTTTAAAAATGAAGCAATCTTGCATCTGAAAAACGCCACAATCGAACGATCTTTGATGCGGCCTAGCAATTTACACAAATAGATGAAAAGATGATTATATAAAGCTTTATCTGATCGCACCTGCCATCGATGCCAAAAGCGCCGCATTTGTCTTACAAAAGGTAAGCAATGACGGGGCCTCTGAAGGACCACAAATCCTGGGTGTTGTGGCCTTCTTGGGTGTCGGAGCTGCATGATCAGTACCTCTATGAAATGTGTTGGTCTTCAGATGTGGTTCTGGGCAAGACTCCCTTTCATACTGTAGATAGTCATCCTGCTTTAAACCAGTAGAAGGCAGATGTTGAATTCCTACTGCTAACGCGGCTTATCCCATGTTTTTGGATTGCATCGCAGATTTCGCTGGTTTTTGAAAATATCATAAAGTGGTGTTTTCATGGGGTTTTTTTGCACTGGAACTCCTATTCTGCATATCATTAGCGTTAGTTGTCGCTCTCATTGGTAGCTATGTTTTATTGAGGAAGCTATCGCTGGAAAACTGGCGATATCGGCAGTTTTCACCAGGTTGTGAATGGGATGATAATTCTTTTGCGGTGGTAAAGTGCCGAAAACTCAGCGATACGGTTTTTGAGAATACACCCCATTGTTTTTTTTTATTTTTTCGTCCGGATTCGTGCACCCAGCCGCTTTAAAAAAATATATATATTAGTAATTTTTTAGGCCCTGGGGCTTTTGTGGGATCCCCTGAGCAGGCCTGCCCACTTTTCTTGATTTTTCATCTTTTTTATTGTGATTCGCATGTAGCTACAACAAACTCCTAGTAAACACAAGGGCTCATTTTAGAGTCATCCTATAACCCAACAGTTGGGACTTATCGCTGAGTTATCTGCAGTTTAGCATAGCAAAAGTGGCGAAAGAATTATCGCCCAATTCTCAAGTTGGTGCACTCTGTCACATTGCCCGCAGGCTGACGGTACCTACACAGTGGGCAATCAACATCATTACACAGACGCAGACAAAGCTGCTGGCTGTGCTGCACCTGTTAGCCTCTGGTATCTTCCAACTAACAACTGCGAGAGTCGGTAGAGTCTTCCAGCCAGTCCTATTAAACTTCCTCACACGTCTTGGATGCATGTCCACAAAAGCAAGTTAGGGCCCCTGCATCCACACCACCTGCAGCACAGGCCCCCAGTCCATCCAGCTGCACCGCGCCGAAGAGTCATGTCTGTACAGCCAGCTGCCTTTGGCGTACAAGCGGTCCAGCCGAGCTCACAATTCAAATCGGGTCTTGATTACCAGAATAGCATGCAGCTCAAGTCATCGCCATGTGGCGGGAGGCCTGTGGAGGCAAAAATGCCTCGACTGCCACCAACTCTGTGCACCTCAAGTGATCGTCATGTGGCAGGAGGCCAGTGTCCGGCAATGTGCTTCGGCTGCCACCATCTCTATGCACCTCAAATCAATGCAACATTGTGGGAGGCCCGTGTCGGTCAAAGTGCCTCGGATGCCACCAACATAATAAGCACATGGATACACCCAGATAGAGAGTGGAAATGCCATTGGAGCATGTGCGCCCAGCCCTTTTTATTGGCAGGATCACATATCCTGTGATGCCTGTGCTGCATGGTTTTGGTATAGGTGTAAAGCAGCCGTGAGGGAGTGGCTGTGGTAAGCTGAGAGCTAGACCTGGGACATGTTGCATTGTAGTTCCCTTCCTGTAAGCGTAAGCGGAGTGGGCTGGCTGATTTTGCGCATCCTTCATAACTTTACCAATATGGCGGTTTGAATCTGCACACCCACCACGATAGGTACATGATGGGTGCGCCACTCCACTTTTTTCTCCCAAAAAAATATATATATTAATATTTAAGAAAACAGAAGACATTATATCATTTTATTAAAAAACAGAAAAAGTACAAAAACTATTTTGGGGATATTAAAGTTACAAAATATCACTACTTTGTTTTTGTTTTTTTAATTACTGAAAAAACATAGCTTTAATGAACATTATAATTCAAAATTAGCATTTAAAAAACCTTAGAAATTCACTGGAAAAACCATAGGTTTCAGGGACGTTATAGTTAGTTGGACATTTCACTCATACAAAACCAGAGAAATTCCGCCGTTATAGTTAGTTCAGCTAACTATAACTCGCGCCCCCGCAATGCACTGCTGATGACGTCACATATTACATCATTCATGACATGCTCAGTGACATCACTGATGACATCACTGATGACATCTTAAATGACATCACTGATGACATCATCCAGTTACTGGGTGTTTGAGTTGGCAATATGAGTCTTAGAGTGGATGTTGGAAAGGCGGAAAAGTGTCTGGATGGCTTATGTGAGTGGGTGAACAAGTATCTGAGTGCATCTCTACTGGATGCATGAGTCTTTGAGTACAGGTCAGTGGGTGTATCATTGTTTGGGTGGATCTGTCAGTGAGTCTGTGAGTCTCTGAGTGGGTCTGTGGCTGGGCGCATCAGTGTCTCAGTGTGTCCCTCAGCATTTGCATGAGTCTGTGAATGTATCTGTGACTAGGTGTTTTAGTTGCTGAGTGGGTGAGACAGTGAATGCATCAGTGTCTGTGCTGGTTTTTGAGTGGATGCATATATCTCTGAATGGCTCCGTGATTGGGTGTGTCAGTGTCTGAGTTAGTGGGTACATCAGTGTCTGAGTGAGCTTGTGAGTGGGTGCACAAGTCTCTGACTGTACTCATGAGTGGGTGCATGAGTCTCTGAGTGGTTCTGTCAGTAAAAATATTAGTAGATGAATGTTTATTTTGCAAGATTTGTGATTCCATTGTGACATTGCACAGGGACTGAGCAGAGCATTGCGACTCCCTGCACATGGGAAAAACTCATAAGGGTCCCTTACATATGCCTGCAATACCCTATTGGGACGGAGTGGGATGCCATGTTGGAAATTGGTCGAGCCATGGATGTAGACTTTCCGATCACTAATAACAATGCGCAGGGTAGTGGATGAGACCGGGACACGGGCAGACACGCACAAAGCGGTAAGAAATTTGCAAAGTGCATGATGTGTGAAGCAATCAGATACACGCCGAGCATGACGGTGGGAGATGTGTGTGGACCCAGGAAGAAGTGGAGGGGGGAGGGAATGCTATTGTTGTGGGTTATATATTATTTGCTGAGTTGAGCACTATGGTAAGCATTTGCAGGAGTCGGGACCAGCTGCAGAAAGCGGACAAGGTACTATCGCATATTATAATTTATATGCTAGAGTTATTATGCAATGTCACGCCACTGTATGAAACGTGCAACTTTTGAAAATCAATAAAATTATGTTAAAAAAAAACGTATGCCTGCAATACACCCATGAGGTTAGGGTAACCCTACCCTGACCCATTCTATTGTTTCACATCTTTATTTTTGTCCCACAGGACATGGTCCTGCTTTAGAAAATGGTGGGCACAAATCTTTAAACAGGTTGTGGCTAGCCAATCATAGCATATTGTGTGCCACGGCATGTGCAAACCCCGCGTGGGGATTGTGGGGGATCTGTGTCCCTATATATATCATTTTGAATTTCCTTTAATGTCTCCAAAACTATTGAACAGATTTACACCAATTCATATAAAGGTTCCTTTCTCGACCATCAACCACCTTTCTCCCAAATTTGGTGCAATTCCGTTCAGCAGTTTGGGCTGTAGTCGAATCTAAAATTCCTATGGGAATTAACATGAGAAACACACATTTTTTGCCCACCCCCCTGTTTCTCAGCCCTTGCTTGACAGATCACCCCGAAACTTTCCATGCACAAAAAGAATAAAGTAACATTATAGTTAGGTGAATATGTCAGTAACAACATTAACATTTTGAACTATAAACACCACAGTAAATCGTTAGCAGAGCTAATTATAACTTGCGTCCCCACCATGCACTACTAATGACCTCACAATATCACTCATGAAATGGTGTATGACATATTGATGACATCACTGATGAAATTTCAAATGGCACCACTGATGTTGTGATGGCTAGATGCTTTATTTAAGCGATAGCATGTCCTGAGTAATTCTCCTTTAGAGTTGGACCAGCATCTGGTGGATACAAATCTAAGAGATATCAGATGGCCTGGTGAGGAAATTGATGAGTAGATAAGCATCAAGAAGTAGGAGTCCAAACCTTCCCAGAAAAAGTAGGGGAGCAATAACAATAAAAAGAAGGAGTTCTCTAAAGGACCCTAAAAGTCTAAGAAGGGAGGGGAGTCCCTAACACCTTTTATTAGGAAGATGTTGGGTGTGTACAGCGGCAACAAGCTGCACTACCCCACAAAGGCTACGGTGTGCCTAGACTTTCAGAATCCTGGGCACAAAAAGGAAGACTCTGTCTGGTTCAAGAAGCCCACCAATGGTTTACAGTCCCGGTGAATTGCTGTTGTGTGGAATTGGGGTGGAAGAAGGCCCGAGAAACCAGATGTTACAATGACAACACGTTAGTTTACAGGGGTGGGACAGAAGTTGAAGCCATGGCTAACTTACATCCTGGCATCAAGAGGTATAGACAATAGCTTGTCATCAACTTGACCTCTGTTGAGGCTTTACAGGACACTGGAGCCACTACCACCATAGTAGCTGCTATGTTGCTACCCCAAGAGTAAATCATCTAAGATACTTTCCATGAGATCAGATAACGAATGTTAATAATGAGGTGAGAAACGATCTCTTGTCAATTGTCATCTTGTGGTGAAGAGAAGTTGCTTTGCCCTTTAAAGGTAGCTGTCATGCTATGCCACTGGACTGTCTGTTAGGTAATGACACAGAAATCTGTGTCTGGTCAGAGGTGAAAATGAGGAGCCATGCTGAAATGTTGGCCCTGTCTGACCAGGAGCTGTGGCTGTAAAGGCAAAAACAGCCTGTCAGGGAAATCAAGGAGTCTAGAACAACTTTCCAAGTCCTTGCTCTGAAGGAGAAGAGATCCTCCTTGCACACGTACATGACGTTTCAGAGTTTCAATGGGAAGTAACACTGTTGGAAGTGTCCCTTTTTGCAAGGACACCCACAAACATGTTTCCTTTCTCCTTCCCTTTTTGCTGAATTCATCTTTAGGTCTCGCCTAGCGAACGCAGCGCATGCGCTGCTTCGCCTTGGCAAGACTATTGTTGTCAGTTTGGTGCGCCAAGGGAGCCAAAACATGTGCGCGCCTGGACAGCCGATTTGCACGTTCAAGGCATCTGCATCAGCTTGGGCCTGGACAGCACATGGGCACACGCACGGCGTGTCTTTGAGCTTGTTTGAACTGCTGACGCCGAGACCCCAAAACGTGTTCCCCAGGCCCAAAGTCGGAAGCTCTGTTTGGTCCACCACATCACAAACCTGTTTTATTCTTTTGTTTGTACGTGCTTTATTTGTTCGCAGCTCCTCCTTGTCTTGCTTATAAAGTAAAGAGATGTTTGTTTGTGTGGAGCCGTGTGTCTTTTTGCTTGTTTTAATTGAGTTGGAAGGGAGTTTCATTGTGCAAGGGCTGTATGCGAGTGTCCGTGTGGACCTTTTCTCTTTCTCTGGTTCTCGCGGTGTGTTCGCTTCCCCAACTACCGTCGTTGGCTCTAGTCGTGCCCGGCCCCTCCTGAATGCTGGGTGTGCTCGCCTAGCAGATTTATAGAGCCAGCTTCGGTTTCCAGGCTATCGGCTGAAGAGGCAAAGCAGTGAGCTTACCAATTAGTGTGAAGGCAGTCGCTGGTGTCCACGGTGAGACGGTGCATGGTGTGCATAAGCCGGTAACCCTGCCCTACACACCATCCCATCCCTGTCTATGCCTATGTGGACTTATAGTGCCCGAGTCACCCACAGCCCTCTTAATATATATAGAGATCATTTTTGTTGTGGGGACGGAAGGCAATTATATGTTTACAAGGCCGGTTCTATGCATACTTTTTCTATTAACAACAATGTGATGCTTATTGTCACACACAACCCCACCCCCTTTATACCACACTACAGAGTTGGCATCCGAAGTGTACATACAGCGAGCTGCAAGGTGAGTTACTCGCCTGTTGCTTTGTTGTTGGCGCCGCTGTGGAACAGGGAGAATGAGCCTCTGTCATGTTATTTCTTTGTAAGCGCATTCTAGAAATTGGAATAAATCACCTTCAATTTTGTGGTGATGAAATGATGGGATTTCTGTTCCAGACAGGTAACATTTGTGGAGAATTGCATTGTGTGTGAGCGAGTGTTGATATATAACGCTGATTACCCGTATACATGTATTGCGTATATATGTGTGCACATATTATATTTTACTCTGTTATCCTGCCTTTAAACTTGTTCTATTAATA
Organism: Triturus cristatus; assembly: GCF_964204655.1. NCBI lineage: Eukaryota > Metazoa > Chordata > Amphibia > Caudata > Salamandridae > Triturus > Triturus cristatus. Next base: position 848,428,068 of record NC_140588.1, on the reverse strand, counting down.
CATATAATATTTTAAACTCTGCCAGCGTATGTCCCCCGATGAACCTGCGTGAGTTTACAAACTAAATATTCTGTTTTAATAACAACAGAAGTTGTACAGAGCTGAGTGAATCTCAGATAATATTAACACACTGAATCCTAGGAAAGTCCGATATTTTGCAGGCAACAAACTTCAACTGATTCACCCCCAAGCGGGGGGCCACATATTGTAATCACCCTCACCCTCCCCTCTTTTTAGGACAGCTGTCTCTCGCACTCTCACCCTTCACATATGACATGCTAAGGTTATAAAAACTTTGCATTACTGAGAAGTGTTGGGGTACATTCCTTTCTTCTAGTTTTATGCTTCTGTTCATAGGTTTCAGCAAACACGTAATTTCAGCCTTTATGACACAATGTGTGTCCTTGAACAAAACGTCATGTCAGACCCATTTTCACCATTTACCTGCTTCTTACTGGTTGGGTCTTCAGAGCGGTAAACAAATATTTTCAACGCAGCTCTCCGGCACAGGCTTCCCTTGACCGCACTTTGCCATGAAGAGCTTGTCATTTTCTGCACAGTCTATTGAGAGCCATAAAAACAAGGGAGACCCTTTGTCTTGAGCATGTATCAGCATTCCATATTACAAGCACTGCTCCCACTAACCTGCGCGCGCGGGCGCGCGTGCACGACGGTCACCCGCAGCGCGCAGTGTCCTGCATTTGGCGCGCACACTGCGAGACATCCCTACAAGACCCTTCGCGCCGCCGTATTTTTAAACGCGAGCGGCGCGAAATCCCGGCGTGAGGCAGGGGGAGAGACATGGTGCTTGCAGGCGTGCAAAGCCCATTGTGCTTAAAGGGCTTCTGCTTCAGCCCCCCACACCCCCGTCGTGTGTCAGCCCGGCTGAGCCAGCTTCCCGCACCGAGTACTTCACGGGTCTTTAAAAGACCATTTGCATGTCAATGAGCTTTGTCGTATTGGACTCCTCTTCCCAATGGTTCCCGGACTACCAAAAGCACTCCGGCCCTCATTTGCACTCTGAGAAAAGTCACTTCTACTTCCTTTTCAAAAGCCCACAGTCTTCCCCGCACCGCGCTTTTCTAACGAAAGAGTAGAGCAAGTTTAAAAACACGCTGTGTTTTTAAACTTGCTCTACTCTTTTGTTGATGTACCGGAAGTAATTTAACCAAACCCCGCTTGCTGTGTATAAGAGGCCAATCACTTGCCGAACGACTTAAGAGTGCAGTCATGCCGTCGCCTGTATCACTGTATATTCAGCAATTTTATTAGTGTATGCTGTTTGTTCCATGACACAAACATCACACATTCTGCATAGAACTGACGAGTAAGTGCCTCCTGTTTTTATTTTTTTAACGCTCTTGGCTGTATTGTTTCTGTTGTGCCGAAGTTCCAAAGAGCAGGCTTCCAACAATATGGTTTCAAGCACCTTTTCATATTTTAATATCCGAAAGTGATCAATATTGTGCTCCCAAAAAATGTTATGTCAGGGTTTTTCTGGAAGCCATAAAAGCAATGTTCTTTATTTACTAGATATTTAACTTACTGCAAATACGTTATTGACAGTACATTTCTTCAGTTACTCCTATAAAGTGATTGAAAAATTAGGAATACGGGCACCTGAATGCTGCACAGGATGTGCCATCAGCACCAGGACTGCAGAATTCTCTTATCTAGCGCTTAGGGTATGTCCGTATGGAATTCTTTTCTGCTAGAACACTGCTCCTCTGCCATGCCACATGGAAGCGTTTCTCATAATTTAGCCATCGCCGTATTAAACACATATTTCCACATTAGCAGCCTCTGTTTGTGTATGGGTGAGGGAGAGAGGCAGCTGTGTATGCCTGAGGTAGTGTGTGTGTTTGAGGGAAAGAGAGAAAGACATCAGTGTATGTGAGAGAGACATCAGTGTATGTGAGAGACAGCAGTGTAAGAGAGACAGCAGTGTGTGTGTGTGTCCTAGAGAGAGACAGCAGTGTGAGAGAGACAGCAGTGTGAGAGACAGCAGTGTGTGTGTGTCCTAGGGAGAGCATGGTGTGTGAGAGAGACAGCAGTGTGAGAGAGGCAGCAGTGTGAGAGACAGCAGTGTGTGGGTGTGTCCTAGGGAGAGCATGGTGTGTGAGAGAGACAGCAGTGTGAGAGAGGCAGCAGTGTGTGTGTGTCCTAGGGAGAGCATGGTGTGTGAGAGAGACAGCAGTGTGAGAGACAGCAGTGTGTGTGTGTGTCCTAGGGAGATCATGGTGTGTGAGAGAGACAGCAGTGCCAATAGCTTAAACTCTCGCTAATGCTATTGGCATTTTAAATGACAATGCGTTTTATTTATGTTTTTAAAAACAAAAGCAAAAAGAAAAGGCATTGTCATTTACGATGCCAATAGCTCAAAATTTCGCAATTGCGCGAATGATTGCATTGCAAATGCTGGTGTTTTTACTGTTACTTATTAGCTGAAACAGCGTCCCTCGCTTTACCTTCCAGTGGCTCCCCTTACCCCCCCACAACACTGCTCGCAGGCCCCTTGCTTTCCTTGAATCTCCCTGTGCATCCCCTCCCACCTCACCACCCCTCCGAGGCCAAGTGTCCACTGTTCATATGGCGTTTATGTTGTGAAGGGCCGGGACCTCTGCTCTGACCTTAAATATCTTTTTATGCTGTCCGTGACTTACTTTGAGCTCCCCTTCACCTCCATCTGGGAGACGCAATTACTGCTTTTGCAATAACTTAATGGAAGGTACTTTCTAATTATAATAGGCAACATCTGTTTGATTTTAAAGAAAAATAATTACAAATCGTATCATTTACTGTGCTCACACCGGATCAGCTGTTTAAAAGGATGGCTAAATTGGGTTTTGTGACAATAGTGGGGTGTTTTATATAAAAATCTAGGCTTGTCAGTTTTTTGGGCACAAGTTTGAAATATCCGCAATATCACATGCAAATGGTAGAATCTTTTCACAAGTGTACGTTGTTTTTTGCGTAACATCTCTGACTGAATTCATTTACATTTAACTTGCATTTGCAGACAGTTGTCCTCATATATGCCAACAACAGTAATTTTGATAATTTTCGACAAAGTGTGGATTTTGTATAATTTGGATGTTTCAGGATATGAATCTGGTGTGTTCGTATTAGCATGTGCATTCGATGGGTCCCGGTTTCCATCCTGTGTGTGCAACCAGCATGTCTTTGTATTGGACTCCTATATGTTTTTTTTTATGACGATTATAGCAGACGAGTCCAGTGAGCACGTCTGGAAATTTCAAATGAGACCACGTCCACTTGCAAAGCGAACAAGCATTTGCAATGCAATAGGTCTCGCAGTTGTGAGAGTTTGAGCTATTGACATTGAAAAAGTCAATGGCTTTTATTTACCTGTTGGTTTTTAAAACATAAATGAAAGGCATTGTCATTTACAATGCCAATAGCTTAAACTCTCGTTCTAATGTGCGCCCGAGGGTTTCTTGGCACAGTATGACAGATGTTTATTACACCACGATCACTAATTGCTAGTGTGTGCCTACATTGGCTAAATAATACAATCATGCCATGATCCATCTCCCAAACCACCATTAGAGTGCCTGAAAGAGTCCAGTTTGAAAACAAACTTGGTGTTGTTTTAGCACTTCCAAATCCCCTGTGCAGCTGCAGGAATTTACCGAAGTCTTGATTTTGCCTCATGGTTCTTCCATCCACCATCCGAAACTCCCTGTCCCTTTATTTCGCTCTTATACGGTCTTTTTCCTCCCTGTTTTCTGACTTAGTCATTGATTTTCCAAATTTCTCTTCCTCCTTCTTTATCCCTTTTGTGTTTTCTTTGCTCTTGCTCAAGGTCGAAGTTGGATGAGCAAAAACAAGTGCCGGTCCAGAAACAACAAGCATTGAAAATGCAATAGGTCTCGGTTTTGATTAAGTTAAAGCCATTTGCTTTGCTAATGGTACTGTATAGCAAAGCAAATGGCTTTAACTTAAAAAAAGGCGAGACCTATTGCATTTTTAATGCTTGTTAGAGGAATGGGACACAAATTTCATTTTTCAGACGGAGTACGAGATAAAGACGGAAAAATAAGAAGGGATAGGAAAACTGTAAAAAAAGGAGAAAGCATAAACGAAAATGCACCTTTGAGAGGGAGATAATGAGACAAGCAGTGTTGGGGGGGTGGGGTGAAAAAACAGACATTAGTTATCCACAAGTCTAGCCACTCCAGCATTCGGCTGCTCCTGCAGCGGGCCCCTGAGAAAATCTTTGGGCCCCTGTGCTTGTTATTTTTTTAATTGGGCACAGTCTCTCTCACTAACTCTCATTTCCACGAGTTGACAGTCTATGCTTCCCAGGAGCGAGAAGGGAAACAGTGAGGAAAGAGAGAGGGGTAGGGAAATAAAAGGAAAGGAGTGATAGGGATGTACAGGACCTCTAGGAGAGGTGAAAGGGAGGTAAAGGCTAATGGACAGGAGAGTTAGAAGGGCAAAATGAGGGAGAGATAAATTGAATAAGGGGAAAGGGATGAGACAAGGCGATGATTGAAACAAAGATCACCTGTGTGATTGAAGGATCAGGGAAAACTAGAGAAAAGGAAGGAAAAGTAGGAAAAGAGAAAAATCAAGTAAGGCGACGAGAGGTGAGGACAGAAGAAGAGAAAAGCAAAAAGAAGAGGACGAGGGGAGCAATGGGAGGAGACAGAGACAAAAGGAGAAGCAAGACACATGAAAGAGAAAAGGAGAGAAAAAAAGGTTGGGTTAGAAGGAGGCATAGAGTCTTTTGGGGGTCCACTGCCATTGATGTAGTATCTTAAAATAACTATCTTTCAGACGGGCCTCCCTTAACCATCAATCATGTTTTTCTAATGGCTCCTCCGAATCCCCCTCAAAGAATTGTGTCTGTAATTGCACTTCTCTCCAATTATGAAGTGCATTTGAGGTGGCTTGCAAGAAGAGCTTAGCAATTAGAGTTGCATATAAGCCAGAATCTGTCCCACCATATTCCTTCCAGGTGAGTAGATATTGAAGAATTTGGGACTGTGGTATGTAGATAGGTCATGGGCCCAGTTTTCCACGTATTGGGTGCACCAGTAGAGCATATCTCCACTGTAGGGTATGTGGGATATTATGAGATTGCACTAAGTCCTGGAAGGTTCTAACTAAAGTATGTCAGTTATCCCTGTCAGCTTGCAGGCTCTCTCCATCGCCCATCTAATTTCTTCTCCCCTAATTTCATTCTGACCATTCCGTTATAATGGCATTTTCAGCTGGAGAACTGCATGTACTTCAGGCAGTCTATGGACCCTCAGCCGTTGGAGTCTTGTGCTTTTCTAAACCTAAAGTGTACTTGCCTGTGTAACCAATTCATGTCATGTCGTTGCAAATCTGCCTTAAGCCCCTTAACGTGGGTTGTATGTGTGGAAATGCACCGTCTTTTCAGTTTTTTAAAGCAAACGTGTGGAGTGATATTTGGCTCTGCGCACAAGCGCGGTCTGGTTCCTGGTGCACACAGCCATGGCTGCAGCGCACAGAGACACATCACTGCCGCACACAGAGGAAAAAAATTAGAGGGAACATTGATTACAAGACAACATTACAGCTATACATTCTGTTTTGAATTAATAAGACTGCTTTTGAGCAGGAACCGCTATTGTTCACAGCATCGGAGAGCGCAGGAACCGTGCAGTCCACTTACAAAACCAATATCAAGACAAAAAAGTCGGTATTGCTGTTCCTGCAGCCATGTCACTGAAATCATGTCACTTCATGAAACATCATGTAACTGGATCCAGGGGCTATATGTGTAAGACAGAGATCAATAGTTCTAAGCCATTATCCTCAGGACGGTTCAGCCAGCTGGGGTTGCGCAATATTACATTTGAATGAATGAATAAATGAGATTGCTTTTATTACCCATGCTAACAGCCATAGCTATCCTGGCATAGTCAAGTATTGACACCTATCATAAAACAAATCAAACAGTTAGGAAGCACAAAATCACCACGCCAAGCCATGTAATATGAGCAAAGATTATCAACTTAGCCAGACACAAAACAATTTTAAAGCACAATATCTAAGGCTACTTCTATAGTTATTGTTTATAATATAGCCTACTAAATAATCCAAAGCATCAAACTATCAATAAAAGAACATCCTATCTTGTGGTGTGACACCCAGCAATAGGAGTGTGTAAATATCATGTGTAACAAATCCTACATCTCACTCTGCATCAGCACAATATAGCATATTCCAGCTGGCTGACTCAAATGACTGAATTCAAATATCTGAAAATGTAAGCAGATGATGAGGAATATACACAGGTAATCTGGAAAAGACAGCACAAGTAAGTAGTGCATTTACATAAACTGAGTATGGCACATCTTGCAAGGACTTCTGACGACGTGTACTCAGCGCTAAGTAGAAGAGGCTTTCCTATGTAATGTTACCTTTTTAGGGTTTGCAGATTCCGTATCACCTGTAAAGGTCTTCAAAGCCTGAGATCTCAGAAGCAGAAGTTTTCTTGAGTGAGATAGTCGTTCTCCTTTTACGCTATAAATTACTGCACCACTGCACTCTGGGCCACTGTACCACTGTACTCTGCACCACTGCACTCTGAGCCACTGCACCACTGTACTCTGTGCCACTGCACTCTGAGCGACTGCACTTAACTCTTCGGCCTTTTGCCACTCTGACTCTACTGCACTCCACATCACTCTACTCTGCATCACTGCACTCTACACCACTCTAATCTATTTTGCATCACTGCACACCACCCCAATGCCCTCTTCACCTCTGAACTCTACCCTGCACCTCTCCTATCTATCCTGCACTTCTCCTCTCTATCCTACAGCACTCCACAACGCACATTACTGTTCCACATCATTAAGTCCATCACATACAATCACACTCTACATATTTTAATTGCAGGTACTACCATTGCATTACTATCAACATATTTCCTTTGGCACACCATGCCACATATTTCCATTACACAACTCCACACCACACAATTCCACAAAACAATATTCCAGAACAAACAATTAAAAAACAACCCATCTATACCTCGCACTTCCACCAACCCTGTCATCTCTTCCCCATGCAACCACTGCCCCTCTCATCCCTCCCTCACACTCCATGTCTCCTCTTTATGCTGCCTGCCTTGTGTTTGCTTTGTTCGCCCTAAGTTGGTAGGGTATGCCTAGACGTGAGTCATGTGCTCACTTTGCCTCTGGATTCAAGCTAGCCTGGCTGATGAGGATTGTTACCCGAAACGGGTCCCAGGATGGGTGTTTCTGGTTAAGGGAAGACCTGGTTTGGCAGTTCGGACTGGACTGTTCCCATGAGGCACAGGGTCTAGACTGATTTGCTTATTTGCTGGGTCTGAACTGAGGTGACAGACTGAGTTAAAGAAAGATGATGGATTCAACCCAGATCTGTGACTTGGGATGAGTGTCTGAAAGGTTTCAGCGCTCCATCCATTGTCTCCTTGTGTTTGATTTGCTCACACATACTACCTTCCTCTACCTTCTAGCGCTCTGCACTAGTCCACCTCTTGCTTCCACCCCCTCAAGTGTCTCTCCAATTCATCTCTCTCTCTCACTCTCTCACACACTCTTCCCACCTCTCTTATGTGGTCTACTTTAGGGCTTCAAGCACAGTTTATTTCCTGTGCATTTTCAAAATTTCCATCCCTCAAACCCATGTTCTCCTCCTCTTCTTAGGGTGTCTTCAGCGTATACAGAAGGTCCATCTTTATGAGTCTGTGGCCTGCTCTACCCCTCTTTCTCACATACTCTTACTGCTCCTCTGTCTGGAGTTCATTCACCACTTTGTGCACAAACTACCTATCCCTCTCTTTCTTCCTCTATCTATTCTGTACAGCTCTCACCCCTATCTATTCACCATGCCACATAATTCCACTACACAAATACACTACACACCACACAATCCCACCCACACTATTCCCTAACTAACAATTCCAAAGCAATCCACATAATTCCACTCCACATCACAAACATCCACTCCACTACAAACAAAAATACACGGGTAAAAGATATTATCATTTACAACACCAATAGCTCAAACTCGTGAAGGCGAGACCTATAGTATTGTACATGCTTGTTGTTTACTTTAGGATTCTGGGAACCTTTACCACTGCTAACCAGTGCTAAAGTGCATTTGATCTGTACTTAAAACATGGCAACATTGTCTTATCCATACTTGGCTTATTTCATTTACTTCAAAGTCCATAGCAAAGTGCACTTCATGTGCCCAGGGCCTGTATCTTAAATGCTAATAGTGGGTTTCCAGCATTGATTTTGCCACTCACATCACTAGCCCTTTAAACCTGTCTCAGACTTGCCGATGCAGAGCATGAGTGTGCAGTTTTAAACTACAATTTCGATCTGGCAAGTTAACCTACTTTTAATCTACCTACCTGTAAAATTGCAGCACCCGTTTCTGAAAAAATGTAATTTGAAACCATTTCAAATATTACTGATAACAGAGCAGACATACCGGGATATACAAGCTCTAGAAATGTATTCATTGTTTCAAGAAACCCAGGGCCCGATTCACAGAACTAACTTAAGACAACATCCTAAACTTACTACTTTTGGTATTCACAGAAGGCATTTAGTAGTAATAAAGTTAGGATTTTGTCTTAGGTCTGTCTTAAGTCTGTCCTAAGTTTGTCTTAAGTTTGTCTTAAGACTGTCTTAAGTCTGTCTTAAGTCTGTCTTAAGTCTGTCCTAAGTTTGTCTTAAGTTTGTCTTAAGTCAAACTTAAGACAAAATCCTAACTTTACTACTACTAAATGCCTTCTGTGAATACCAAAAGGAGTACGTTTAGGATTTTGTCTTAAGTTAGTTCTGTGAATCGGGCCCCAAAACATTTAACGGTCAAGAGGGATCAATAACACAGCAACTAAAACAACTTGAATTCAACACAAGAAGGGAACTGAATTAGCGGTTGCATGCTTCAACATTAATTCAATATCATAAAACAAAATGGAGTCCTCGAGGCTCGAAACTTGCTATTAAGCCCATGCTATTTATTTCAATACAATAAGTTCATTATGGACAAATGGTACGTGATTCTCAATAAATGTTCTTTGGATTTGATACTGGCATTAATAGAGGAGTTGTAGCAAACCATCAAGGAACTGGAAGAAGAAATATATAATCTAAAGAATGATCTATCAATTATAATGGAACCTCACACCTGGTAAACAGCAAGAAGAAATCAACAACCACATGGACAAGGATGGGAAAGAATTACAAGAACAAAAATTAAGGAAATTTAAACGTGACACTATTGATTACAAACTCTATGAAGTATACACATGGGCAGAGATGTATGCCCAAAAGAGACCTTCCTGTAAACCAAACACATCATCGGACAGAGAAATGGAAATACCTAGAGGCTTTTGCAAGACATGGTAATACGGAAACAGGAACATCTTCTTTTGGGTCTTTTTGATTGAGAAGTCAAGAGCTTGGGAAAACCCCAGACATGGGCACATCCAAAGTAAAATTAATTTGGCAAAAACAAACAGAGGAAAAAGAAAAAGATCAGGAGAATCTGAGAAGTCGGAACAAAGTCTAGTAATTAATATTTCTTCTCAGACTTTATCACCCAGTCAATTGAAGATTTGGAACAAAGGAACTTCCTTTGTGCCCACTTACAATACTAATCTGTTTGAGACCAAGATTGCATTTTTTAAATTCACGAGAAATTTAAGAACACGGTTCCTACCAAAAAAGAAGTTGAAGAATCAGAATTTGAAGAATTCGCTGTGCCCTGAGGCTGTCTGCTGCTCCCCGGGCCTTAATACACCTCGCCTCATCAAGCACGCCTGGAGGGCTCTGAACTAGGCCCTGCTCCCCACCTAAACAACAAAACGGATGCAGGGTGGAACACAGCACCTCAACTCTGAGAATCTGCCGACTCCCCACTGGCATCCACACACCTGCTGATAGACGCTGAACAAGGTGCACTACGCCTGTCATACAGAAGGCCCTAGTGTTCTGGGACTCGGGCAAGTGGGGGACGGTGGCATCCATTCCTGGGGCCCATGCACGTAAGAAAGCGGACCACTTGAGGCGCTTGTTACCTTTTTATCAGCGGACCATTTGAGGCGCTCTGGGGGTCTGACGGGGCGAGGACGCGCAACGTTGTACAGTTGGTCTCCCCCGCCACCGCTGCCCGATCTAATCTTGTGCGCGGCCGCTGAGCGGAGAGACTACATCTCCCAGGGCCCCTTGCGGCAGGACTGGTGGCGCACTAAAGGACATTGGAATTCCCGCATCGCGGGACTTGCCCGGACACTTTCCTTTTCATCTAAGGACAGTAAGCGTTAAATTAATATCGGACTGCAGCGCTGGCTGTTGGGGACTAATACATTAATTATTTGCAATGAGTAAAAGGAATGTGGGGGACAGGGTGGCGGGGACCCTTGATGCTTTTTTAATAAGAGCCAAATCGGTTTTAATTCACGAAATTGAGGCAACCGAGCGTAGACTCTCACTTGAACCGATTTTTCTAAGGGGGGGTCCTTACCTAATGTCCAGTTGCCAAATATTCAGTCCAACTCTGACACTGCTCCTACAAATGAGCGGTCCCCCTTGAGGCCACTAAGTTTGTCGCCCAATAGCCCTAGCCTGGTCTCTCCACAGCCCCAGACTAGTGTTGGGAGCCCAGCTATGGTAACTACCAGAGGGAAGAAGGCCCTTGCTCGGACTGGCATGGAACCTCCAAATTAAAAAAGGAAGGGGCGTGGTTTAAACAAGCAAAAGGTTTTGCCAGGTACTAGCAAATCAAGCGGGGGTTTTGTATCCGGTAATCCAAGTAGTAACATTGTAGATACCACCACCTCTGCTAACAGTACCCCGTTGTTGAACCAATCCAATTTTAGCTCCCTATTAAGGGAACAATTAGTAGCCTTCATCGACCCTTTAATGGAAAGACTAGACTCCATCGATATTAGGCTTAAAAAGATTGAAGAAGCTTTTTCATGTTCCCCCCAAGAGATTCCTGTACAGCTAAACCCCCGGGTAACAGGAGGGGTTGTTCCAATCAGAGTGGGAGAAATTCACAAGGAACAAGAGGGTACAATGGTGAATGCACAGATAATAGTGGACAAGGTGCAACCAGTAGGGAGGGCTACAGGCACAAACCTCAATGATGTCAGTAACGCTAAGCCTATGCCCCAGCAGCAGTCTGCTGGGGCTGAGGGAAATTGGAGGCAGTTGGAACTTAGCAATGATGGCAGGTCAGACAAGATCAGCTTCCTCCACCTCCCACCAGAAGCAACCCCATATTCGGTCATTTTAGCGAATGTCCCCCCTCTCACCCCGGGGTCACGCGAGCATTGGTCCACCCTTAGAAATAAGGCACTACACTATTTGAGTAAGAAAACTGGTATTGGGGAAGACTTATTTTATGCGTTTAAAATGGCCATAAAGTGGGTCGGACATTCAACTAAATCCATGTCAGGAGATTGTGTTGTTCTAAGCTTCAGGTCACCTCCTTTGGTTCGTCACATTTTCGAGTTAGCTGGGCACTCACCTTTTACTACAGATGCGATTAGACTGCTCCCCCTTGGCTTCTTCTATAAACAGCACACAAGACATAGAAAAAGGGATTTTTGGGCACCACAGGATTCTGACATCTGGAATGACCATCCCATACAGATCAATAATCGTTATGAGGTTTTATCCTCACTCGAAGATATTGACTGACTGGGAATGGATGAACGGCCGGGATTAGCTAGAGGGGTTGAGACGAGAAGTGACAAAGATCCTCTGACAGTAGGGTGTCCTATGGGAACTAAGATGGAGAAGTATTCACCTACTGGACCCGCTATGTCACCAGACCCCCCCAGTCCTGAATCCCTGTATAAACGCTGTTGAGGCAACTTCTAGGTGTGGTGGCCCGGTAACGTTGAGAACTTCAATGACTATTTCCTCTTGGAATATAGCAGGGCTGGAATCAAAAGTCTTGTCTGCTGATTGGATAACTTATATAGAAGACTCAGATATTTGGGCATTCCAGGAAACATGGTCTATTGATGGGGTCTTTCACGTCGGCTATTTGAATTTCTTCAAACCAGCAATAAGGGGTCATAGGGGTAGAGCAGTTGGTGGACTGACCTGTTGGGTGAGACAATCTGAGGGGATAAGGGTGGAGGAGGTCAGCATTGATAGCCCAGATATTCTGGCCATAAGGGTCAGATCAGTGAGTGGCCTTGATTTAACTTTGTAAAATGTTTACGTTAGGGGTCAACCTGGTGGGAGGTGCTCTCAGGTCATAATGGCTTTAGAGAATCATTTGTCCCAAGTGGCCCCTAATGAAGATTTAATTATTGCAGGGGACTTCAATACCAGCTTTGAACCACTAGATTCAGATGACGGCAGGCTTAGCGAAGAGATTGATGCACTCTGGGGGATCCCGCAACTGGACCTCGAGCCTATTAGAAAATGGACTGAGGCCTCACTTCAAATGAAAGGGTTATGCCTGGGACGAGGCCTAAGGGCGGTTAACGGTAGGACTAAGTTCGATGCCAAGGGTGCGGTGACATTTGATAATGGTAGATCCGAAAGTCGCATCGACTATATCCTTGTGAATGTGGAGAAATGGATACTAGTTCTAGACATGGAAGTGCAATGTCGCCGTGAAAGCGACCACAACCCCTTGGTTCTTAAACTTGATGATAGGAGCTTTTGTGGTCCAGTATTGATGGAAGGCGACACTTGCCCCAATATAGTAACTATTGCGAATGATCTAAGAAGGGTACGGTGGGCCAAGGTAGCAATGAATGGAAAGAACATGGCAGAAATTAGGGCTCTAGTGTCAGGTTCTTTAAGGGAACTTTCTGATTGCGGCTCCCAGGAGGTCCTAAATGCCAAGTTGGGGGGAATCCATAGTGACCTCATTAGCGGCCTAAAAAGGTTTTTCATAAAAGCTGGACCTGCTAAAATGATTAGTATGAATAAACCTGACTCGTGGTATAACAAGATGTGTAGGCTAGCTCACAAAGCTCTAGTGGTAGCCATTAAATCTAGGATCAATGGTACTATCAAGCAGTGTAAAGTAACTTATAAAACGGCTATCAGACACGCCAAGAAAGAATGGGATGAGAACCGCAGGATGGGTTGTCTTCTTCGAAACACAATTCCAACTGGTTTCAGAGAGGTCAGGGGTTGTCCCACAAATCCAAATTGATGTCCCCCTGCTGTTTAACACAAAAGAGGTAGAGACAGTTCTTAAGTCCATCCCAAGTGGTAAGGCACCAGGGCCTGACTGCATTCCAGCCGATTTATTCAAACAGGATTTTGATTTATGGATACCCTACATTACAAATTTAATTAATTCGATAGCTGGTGGAGCCCCAATTCCTGCATCATGGTCTGGAGCGGAAATCATCCCTATCTATAAGAAGGGTGATTGTTCCGCTCCAGCCAAATATAGGCCCATCAGCTTAGTTGGCGCTATTCAAAAGATAACAGCACGTGTAATATTGGGTAGGATCCAGGGCTGGATGTCTGAAAATGATTTTTTATCTCCTTTACACGCGGGGTTCCGGTGTCATATGGGGACTTTGGATCAGGCTTTTAGATTTGTCCTTATATATTGAAAGAAGGTCTTTTTGGGTAGGGGAATGATCTTTGCTGCCTTTGTGGATTTAAAATCCGCCTTTGACCTTGTGCCAAGAGCAAAATTATGGGAGGTCTTATTGAGACTGGGGATGCCTAAAGAGTTAGTCTCCCTCGTGGGTAGACTCCACGAATCAATGTACGCTCAGGTTCGTTGGGGGAAACCGGGCGAGGTTAGAAAGAAATTTGAGGTAGGAAAGGGCGTCCGGCAAGGGTGTGTGCTGGCACCAACCCTGTTTTCCCTATTTATCAACGGGGTGGTGCAGTATTTTGTTGACCAACCAACGGACGCGCCGATGCTCGCCGGCCTAAAGGTGTCCCTGCTCATGTTCGCGGATGACACGCTGATATTATCCAAGACGAGACAGGGGTTGCAGTTAGCTCTGTCTCGTTTTGAGGAATTTTGTTGTGAACATGAGCTTGTGGTTGATGTAGAGAAGACTAAGTTTATGGTGCTCCATGGGTCCAAGCCCGTCAAAGCACGAGTCTTTATGGGTGGGAAACCTCTGGAGCAGACAAAAGTCTTCACCTATTTGGGTGTCACTTTTGGCGATAAGTTGAGCTGGGATCCACAAGTTAATATCCTCGCACTGAAACACACTCAATTAGCGGGAGCTTTGACCAAGGAACACAGGCCATCATTAACTAAGCCAATAGCTCCAGTGGTCAAAATTTACACGACTAAAATCATTCCCGCTATTTTATATGGTGCTGAAATCTGTTTTTTTTTTAACCTGACCCAATTGTCCACTGCCCAGAATAAATTTATGAGATCGGTTGTGGGCTTGCCCCAATCGTCCCCCCGTACTCCACTGAAGTTTGACTTAGGCTGTCATAGTATTGGGGATACTGCCCGCTATCGGCCGTTGGCCTTCTGGAGGCGTCTCTGGATTACTCCAGAGCTCCATCTCTTTGCTAGGGCTTTGTCCGAAGTAAGGAGATTGGATCGCCTGCATAGGATCCCATGGCTGATTGGCATAAAATCTCTCCTCATTGACATGGGAATGAGGGAGCTTTGGGAGAGCCCTGAATCGGTGGAATTTCCTTCAAAAGAATCGTATCGAGCAGCATATTGGGAGCTAATTAAAATAAGGAAGTTCTCCTGTGTCACTAGCCCTACTCTGTCTAGAGATTTTTTAGATCTTAAAGATGAACCCTGCCTGGAAAGCTATTGGGACCTTATATCAAAGTCATCAGACCGCAAGCTTTATCACCAATTCAGAGTTGGGTCATTGCCACTTCGGAAGTTTACATGTAAGTGGCAACCTGGAATTGGTGATAAGTGTTGATTTTGCCCGGATCATACTGAAGATATTAACCATCTCTTATTCATATGTCCGGTCTATCACAAACCTCGTAGCTTGTGGCTAAAACAAGCATGTCGGTCCTTAGGAACTAGCTCTGCGATGGCCGCTAAGAGGCTGCTGAAATCTGGTCACAACGAGATCGCAGTAATATGAGTAGCTAAGTTCCTGAGTTGGGCATGGGTGTTGCGTATGAAAAATGGGGGGCCCTAATAGCTAAGATATTTTCCCTTGAGGTATCGAATGAACCACATGGAATTATGTATTTTTATGGTTTTATTATTATGTGTTCAAAGTCTTGTGCGTGGGATATATTTAATCTTGTATTAGGAACTGTTTTAATATGTAAATATAGGTATTTTTTTTTTAAACCTTACTGAGAAACTTGTTAACCAGTTTTAGGTCTTGGTATGGTATATATGTGGTTGTATCTAATTTTAATATACTGACTGTTTTGTCTTTTAAGATGAATAATCGCAATAAAGACTTTTTTTGAATTTGAATTTGAAGAATTCAAAACCATAAGCCCATTTATGCCTCCAGTGGCTCATAAAATGTTAGATACTTTTGAAATATTGACTAAAAAGGATTTGAACAATCTTAATTTCAAACCTAACGTTAAAATCTAAATTGGAAAGGTGTATTTTGAAGGATTTATCTAACAACTCACACATCACATTTCAAAAAGCAGACAAAGGTGGTATTTTAGTGGTCATGGACAGCACAGCAGTTACTATCCAAAAAAGTCAACAAGCATGTTATGGATGAGTCCACATATTTGAAATTAAACAAAGATCCCACACAAGAGATAGCTGACCTTTTACTAAAGATATTGGATAATACATTGGACATTATCTAGTACACCACATCCCAGACCACAACTGTACATGCTTCCCAAAAACCATAAAAATAATCTGGCCCCCACCATTCAGACTGATTATTTTTAGCTGTGGATCATTGTTTGAACCATTAGGAAAGTATTTTGATCACCATCTACAACCAATAGTACAAGCAAGGAAGTCTTGTGTCCAAGATACAATGGATTTCTAACTACAACTGGAGAAGTTACCCATAGTAAACATTGATGAATGGTGGCTGTGTACCATCAATGTGACCTCACTGTACACGTCCATTCCGCTTCAAGATGGATTAGAAGCTATAGAGTGGGCATTACTTAACCAACCCAACGTGAGAGCAAACAAAATATTCATGAATGAATTTCAACAATTCTGCATACAACAAAGCTATTTTCTCACATATCAGTGGTAAATCTATGGGCTTTGGGGGGGCACAACATATGCCAATACTTGCATGTCCAAGTTCAAACAGGACTACCTCTTTAAAAAAGCAAAGTGAAGGGATGGTTTTGTGTTCTATTGTAGATTTATCAATGAAATTTTTTTGATTTGGCAGAACACCGAAGAGAACCTTGTTTAAAACAGCAGAGTTCTTAACACCAGAAACAATAGAATTCAATTCACACACACACCATCAGTTTAGCTTTTCTGGATGTATGGATGGAAAAAACTAACATGGGCATAAAAACCAGCATATACAAAAAACCTACAGATCAAAACAACTCGCTGCATTTTTGGAGTTTCTATCCCCCAAAATTAATTGAAAATCTTCCTCATTATCAAGTGATGGGAGTCAAAAGGATCTCCTTAAAACCAGAAACCTGCAAAGCTGCCATATCTGACATACGACAAAGATATCTGAACCGTGGTTATCCTATCACCACAGGGGCACAAGATGAAGAACGGATTAAGGGTTGCAAACAAATACATGTATTATGCAAAAAGATGCAGCCAAATATGGATCGATTGGTGTGTGTGCCCACATTTTTGAGTAAATCTGGAATGCTTAAAAAAAATTATTCACAAGCAGTGGTAGTTATTACAAAACGAGACAAATTTCAAAGATTTATACAAACAAAGACCTTTGTTTGCCTACACCAGGGCCAAAACTATTAAAGAATTGTTATCTTCAAAAAACAAGCCACAGGAACCAAAAAACGTCAGAATTGCATTTATTGCAACAACTTAATCATGGGTAAAAATATCACTCATCCTCTGACAGGAGAAATTGTGATGTGAAACTTACAGGAAATTGCAATACAGCAACCATAATATATTGCATAATATGCCCCTGTGGCATGCTGTACATGGGCAAGGCAGAAATGAAAATAAAAATAAGGAATACGGAACACAAGAGCATGACTCGAAATCAAAACATTAACATAAATCTTGTAGTTCATTGGTTGGAGATGATACATAATTTTGCCCAATTGAGATTCTTAAATTTAAAGACAATAACAACAGAACCAGGTGTTGATCACTCAACAAAATTATTGCAAAGCGAAATCTATTGGATGAAAAAACTCAACACAATACCTCTGTTAGGTTTAAATGACATGATGGACGTGAGTTATTTCTTGTAAAGTGCATAAGAAAAAGGGTAGAGAACACCACAGACACATTCATTATAGCATAGCATGTAGATTTAACATATACAAGCGATTGGGTAGTAACAA
Source organism: Triturus cristatus (assembly GCF_964204655.1). NCBI lineage: Eukaryota > Metazoa > Chordata > Amphibia > Caudata > Salamandridae > Triturus > Triturus cristatus. The sequence continues at coordinate 848,410,603 of NC_140588.1, read as the reverse complement.
CAATTTTTTTCATTTTTTAGGTATGAGTTAGACTTAGGAAACTAGACTCCATTTTGTCATAATGTTGAAGGGTGGTTAAAGGCCAAGTGATGGATTGACGATTTTACAATGTGAATTCCATGACCACAAACATCAATCAAAAAATGAAAGAGATTTGTGAATGTAATTCCTACAATTTTGTTGTGTTCAATAACAAACAGAAAAGAAAGACATTGAAAGGCAGTTTAACACTTTTGCACTTGGGAACCTCACTGAGTTAACACCACCTTCACTACAATTGCGTTCTTTTAGAAATTTCTGTGAGTATACTGTGATTTTGAGAAATTGAAAGGATCAGACTTGAGTTGCGAGTGAGTACATAGACGATACATGAATACGGTAAGCAGTCATAAGTATCAATATCGGGATACAGGGTTACGTTCCAAAGTGGCTAACACAAGAAAAACCAATCCTCACTTCATAGTTTAGACCGTCATCAATGTCTAATGTGAAAAACTCCAGGTTTACGCACCATTTATGGTATCAGATTGTGGAAGTGCACAGCCATCTACAGGAGATGAGACATTGGTCATAGAGAAGGAGTGGAATTGTTTGGCGTTGTAAGCCAATGGATGAAGGTGTGGAGTGATAGTAGCAGTGACACCAGGAGATTTGCAGGTAGACACGTCATGTAATAGAGTTATATTCGTTGCAGATTATATCTAAAATCAGGATGGCCAAGGTGCATATATTTTGGTGTTGCTAGTATGAAGGTACGGTTACTATGTGTTTTACAACATGTGTGGTGGTTTCACAGTGAAGCGTACCATTCACAAGGCTGCTTATAACGTGCAGGATCATGAAACATCTTCTGCACAAAAAGAAGCAAAATCAGAGTATTTTTAAACCTGTAAGTATCATAGTGTCAGTGTTTAACTCGGGCTGTATTGACTGAGCTGTAAATTGCACGCAGCAGACATTAGAAGATAAATTTGGTTGAACACAAGTCACATTGTCACAAATTTTGGATGCACATAGAAAAGAGCGCGTGACGATGTTGCGATATTGAATACTTGACTGGAGATGTACACGTGGCATTTGTTGATGGAGTCAATAGCAACGGCTGTTGGTGAATCATTCCACACTATTGATTAATTGTCTGACATGCATGATATGAAATGGTTGGAGATTGGCACTTAGTGTTACTAAAAAATCAATGCTGTCTATTGACACTTTTGAAGTTAGGTTTTGGTTGCATTGATATTTGTCATATATTTATATATTTCATGTTTTCCAATAGAGATCCACTGAAGAAGGAACAATAACCTGAAATGCATTGGGCATCAAGAAGTGGAACATGTACAACAAAAAAAGCTGGATTTTGATATTATGTTTTATGTAATGATGTGACACAATGTAGATAACAAGGACGCCCACAGAATTAATAACTAAATTCCTAGGGCAGGGCAAATATGCAAAAGAAGAAACAAATCCCTAGGCAATCAACAGTGTCTGGCAATTAACAGACCATCATTTCAAATAACTTGATACTATGAACTCAGTGTGACCACACAATTAGGTATTTTATTAAAAAGTTGTCATTTCTTTAATTCAAATTATTAAAATGTAATGTAATGGATGAGAACAATACATAGAAAACACATATTCAGATACAAAGTAAACATCAATATATTACAAACTGTGAACACACATATATAAACACCAACAACAATTATTCATAATATATTGACAATAACATACAATACTGAAAGACATAAAAACACATTAATAGACATGTGGCATGAACAAGATCTTCTTTCCTACGAGCGTTTTGGCGTGCTCTGCACCTTCATCAGGAGAGCCACACAATTATCTAGAAAATGATTTAAAAAACAGAATAAAACACACTGAGATTCATTACAAATACAAATTTTGATCAAAAAACCACCTTCACCATATAGTACATATCTTGATTTATCAAAACACTAGAGAGGGGAATAATATATTTATTACTTATTTCGTACATCCCATATCTCTAGATCTTCTGATATGATAATGATGTGTCCAACCAAGTATTAAAGATATACCTCAGTGAAGAAAAGAGGAGATATAGTACCCCTCAAAGAAGAAAATCCCACATCTCCTAAATACTCAATATAGTGGAGATGCAAAGGTCAAGCATAAGAGGTTTTACAGTAGTGAAAGATTACCATGGTGCAGAAAAAAGGGAAAAGAGGAGAAGGAATAGTGCCCATCGAAAGATATTATGAGTGATAGTCTAACCATGCAATAGAAAATGTTCAGCTTGAAGTAATTACTGCTTACTTGGACAATAAGAACAAAATCGGAACGTCCAACACAGATTCGATAATGACAATACTCAGGGTCCAAAAATTCGATACCCTAAGTATAGGGGAATGGAGATCATAAGAATCTACTCTATTACAGGCTATTTGTGTACTCTATGTTTAATGATGCCAGATATATTTACCCTCTGGAGTGAAATGTGGATGTATACGCCTAACAAGGAGTCCGGGATCCGAGGCAGATACTAGGAATCCCTAATATAGTCTGAAAGATTAATCATATATATTAAGGGTCTAAATCTCCTATATTGATAATTTCCAAAACTTTAACTGATATAATATCTGGAGAAATACATTATCACAAAGAGAAACGAATGAACGGTGTGAAAAGACTAAATCCGATATGATTATTTGTAGATTCTTCCGACAGATATTATAGAACCCTTGTTACTTCCAGTAAGGGCAAAGTTGATATCCTAAAGTTTTCAATATGACAGAAGAAAAAAAGATTATAAGATATTAGCTAGAAGGTATAATTAGCAGTCATATATCTCTTTCTACTCATGGTGAGATATACAAATGGTATATTCTATAAACTATATAAAACAAAAACTAATATTGTACTATAGTTTAATCTAAAAGACTGCATATAGAATAATTAATGTTCCGTGAACTTACATTATTATGTTACGTTTTCACAAACAAATGGACCGCACTCGTGTTCCAACACACCGATATAGCAAAGGATCAAGTTTCCTATGGTACTGGATATAAAAGAGGTACGGCGTGACCTACGTGGGTCACTTGATGACGTGAGTAAGGAGTGTTTCAGAGAACGCTTTTCTAAAAGCTAGAAAGTGAATGACCTTCATAAGATGTTATCAACCTCTCTAAAAAACGCATATCGAATAACACGACCGATGAATAAATGGGAGCGGTAGCCAAAATACATGACCCAGATTTCTGAACAGGTCATTCTGTATATCAAAACAAAGGAGTGCAAGTTAGTCCGAATGGAAACTCAATATTGATGGCAAACCAAATAGTGACAGCCTAATGATGTGTAAATGATTATGAAAATTAAGACATATATAATATGTTTGGCAAATATTTATCAAATTAAAATTTTTAATGAAATAAGTCTATGGAAGGCCTAGAGACTGTAGAAGTGCTTGGACCACAAGGAACCATCCAAGGTAGTGACACAGGGGACCCACGGGGACGCGTGGAGTGTGAGAACACAGCAGCGAATCGCCGTTAACTTCTATGGGGAAAGTCGCGGTTGGAAATTAAGAATTTAAGGACACTTAGAGGATAACTACAAGCAAACCCTTTTGAACTTAGAGGTGTCTAGGGCCAACACCCACGGGAGCACCAGATTACTCAACTTACCTCACCCAGGGAAGCCGGGTGCAAAGGTGTCGGGTTGCGGCGTCGTTTTCAATGGAAGCTGGCAAAGAAGTGTTGCTGCCGGGAAGAGGAGAAGTGTCCGGAGAGATCCAAGCCTGGATCGAGGATGGAAGGAACCTGAAAGCAGAGGGGAGAGAGTCTGGGTCACTTACCAGTGACCAAGGGCACGGTAGTCCGATTCCCACAGATGTTGAGTGCTTCAGGTGAGTTGACGGGTGTCTTGACTCTTCAGCCACGAGGTCCAGGAGGTGTTGACGACAACCAGGAGCTGGATTCGAGCTGTACCATAAAGTCTGTCGAGAGATGCAGTGTCGGCAACCAGGATGAACGCAACAAGCCTTGGCAATGGCAAGTTAAGGAGAAATAGAAGAAAGACGTCGGTGAAGACCAGCAAGGTCTGGGAGACTCACTCAGTGAGGGTAAGTCGGGGCACATCTGGAGCAACCAGGAAAGCCCAATCAGAAGAGGAGTTGCCTTCGTGGGGACCCACTATCCAACGGGCTAGTGATTGCGAAGGAGCCTCGAGCAGTCACACCGGAAACTGTCCCACGGGTCACTTGTGGAGTGGAGGCCAGAGATCTTCAGTACTGTAGATGCCCAAGGCTGGGGCTACTTGGAGACCAAAGCACAACTTCGAGGAAGACCAGGAAGATGATGGACCAGAAAAAGTTCATGGTGTCCAGGGGTCACAGTTCCCCATCACCCGCAATAGCCACAGGCCTCAGCTTTGCTGTGGACACAGGGTACCCTCGGAGAAGTCTGAAAATCTATGTCTGGTGATGTAAAGACTTCAGAGTCTGGCAGGAGCTTCAGAGTTGCAGACCGGACAGTTGCTTCTTTGATGCCTGCCAAGCAGGGGAGTCACACCTTGACCCCAAGGGAGATTTCTTCAGTCTTGTAGCGAAAATAGAAAGTCGAAGGTCCAGGATATATGTTGCAGAGTTTCGTCCAGGGTAATCCAAAGTCTCAAGGACTGGGTTCCCATAGCTATACTAAGTTTAGGGGTTGGACATACTCTAGGGACCCAACTATGGGAGGGTTTGGAAAGAAGGGTGGTTACACCCATTTCCATTGTCCAGTTTTGTGCCAGAGCAGGGGCAGGTAGCCCCTGCAACCGGTTTGAAGTGGACTATGCACAGGGACACCAAGTGTGCCCCCAGTGCAGGACTTCAAAGCACCAGAAAGTGCTCCCGCCTAGCCCCAATACACATCTGCCTGTCTGTTGAGGTGGTTACACATCCCTGGGACAAGAAACCTATTGTCCAGGCCTCCCCTGCCGGAGTTTCGGTCAGCAGCATGAGGCCAGACCTGTGTCTGTGGCAGTGGCATCCATTTTGTGATGCCAGGGCTTTAGAAAATCTTTACTGGGCAGACCAGTGTGAACATGTCTCTCCCTCTAGAAGGATGGAATGCTACCCTCGCTGCCAGAACTGGTGGGGGGGTAGTATTCCAAAGTGTTTGACACCAAACACAACATTTTTCCGTGCAGCCAGTCCAAAGTTAGCATTTACCGCGAGGTTATTATGCGCTTAAGAGTATATGGTCAGGCTGCACCACAAACAGCATCAGAGGAGGTACTCCAAACGCTGCAGAGGGGCTCTGCTCATGCAGGGGCACCTTCTCACATAAAAACCAAGCACTCTGCCTTCAGGATTGGTAAGGTCTGCCATAGGAGTGACTTATAGGTTTTATATGTGTGTGCAATGGTAGTGATATAGATAGCCTATACCACAATACGGGGTGCATGCACCACCTTACCCAGGCTGCAGTAGAAGAACTGTGGTGTCATTTTGGAGTGCTTCCCAGGGGTGGCATAATACATGCTTCAGCCCCTGGTAGGCCTCTGAGGTACCTATGCCCTGAGTACATAGTGTACCGTATACTTGTGACTCATAAGGCACTCCAGAATCCAATTAGAGATGTACGTAATGTACATGGAAACCATTTTACAGAGAAAGCAGATAGACTGGGGCCCTGAATAGCAGGATCCAAGTCCAACTAAGTCATAAACCAGCAAACACCAGGCAAAAAGTGGGGGCAACCATATAGTCAGATTCCACCTTCCTACACAAGCCTAAACCTTCACTTTTATTACATACAAGTCTCCCCCAGGGTAGGCCCTAGGCAGTCCTATGGTTAGGGTGCAGTGTATATAAAAGGTAGAACATATACCTTTGAGTTTTATATGTCCTGGTAGGGAAATCAAATTCATGTTTCATTATTGGAAGGCCTATCCCTCCCATCTCATTAGTGTAATTTCCCATTTGGAAAAGATGGAGATTTAGAGTTTGTTGTCTCTAGACTCAAAATTTTAAATCACAAATTATGGTGAAGTCAGACTTTAAATCTATGCCTCTGCCTCTCTTTGAATACATGTCTGGGTTGTGTGACAGCTGCCCTTTGTGCACACTGTCTAGATAGTCAAACAGAAAGGGAACTGGGGTGTAACATTTGCATTCTGATGGCCCATCACGAGGCTGAAGGGACTTGCTGTGGTATATTGGGAGGAAGGAGCTAGTACCTGCACCTGAATGGGACTCTGCCTGTCCCCACACCAAGCAGGAAAAGCAGGGACCTTTTGATCTTTAAAGGCCTCTTTGAAGTCTCACTCCACTTCAAAGGCATAACTGGTATAAGTACTGGACCCCTGACACCACCAAATCAGGACCTTGCTGTAACCAAGGACATTCTGTAAGGAAGAACAGCTGCTGTGCTGTAGGTAGGACTGCTACTCTGCTAACTGCTTGGCTGTGTTGGCCTGCTGCCTCTTACCTGGGAGTAAGAAGGAGTTGGAACTGCTCTCTACATCCTTGAACTCAAGTTTCTCAAAAGGCTTGCTGGCTTGCCCCCTGTTCTGAAGTCTCAGGGCCATCTAAGACTTTCCCAAACCCTGCAACAGCACCTGAACTCTGTCATCTGTGAGTCCTGCCCTGTAAAGTGTTACCAAATCCAGGCTTCGGCTCTTGAAATGTGGTTTCTGCTGTTCAAAAACTTTGATGTTGATGAATCAGTGACCATGCGCAGATCGGAGCAGATGCAGCGCCGTTCAACGCCGATGCAGTGGCTATCTGCTTGATGACATTGGTTCTACAGCTGGTGCAGCTCGACAATGGCAGTCAGAACGGCTTGACGGCGATGGTAAGTGCAGCTCAATGACAATGCTGCGGCTGCTCAATGACAGCGGTTCTACAGCTGGCATGGATCAGCAACGCAACAACTGCAACAGGGCTTGACGATGACGCAAGTACCATCTGCGGGACTTGCCGACAAAGCATCAGGCTTTTGACATCAAAACATGCTCCATACAATATGCTTTTTCCACGGGACCTGCTTGAGTCCTGTAGCCGGCCTGCCCTTCATCGTGGTCGACCTGAACGTTGGCCTTGTCCCAGTCTAGCACGACCTCAAGTAACCTTTTAGTGCTATTGATTTAAAGTACTGTTTTTGGATTTCATATTCCAAAACTCATATCTCGACTTTTCCTTCCTGTTTGTTTGTCATTTTGGTCTTGTTTTACGCAGATAAATATACTCCGTTGTTTTCCTTTTAGTGTTTAAAAAGCTTTATTAAATAACAAGAAAAAGGTACAAGGGGCCAGCAAATACAAATTGAGACTGATAAGCAATAAAAGCAGAGAAGAAAGCTATTTTTGTTTTAAAACAGCAATAATGGCAAGGGAATTAGGGGAGGGAAGGGAGTAGGTAGGGAATACTCTTTTAACTGAAGAACGGGTTATATTGCATGACCTTAAAAGACTATAAAAACAATCTTAATAAAAATTGAAGTAATTAGGTTGCCAACCAGAAACTAGAGAAAAAAGAACAGAGAAGTGTAAACATTTACGGAGAATCGACATTTTCAGACCATATATGGGAGCTTTTTGTTTTTGCAATCTTATCTAGTTATAATGTTAGTGGCAACCAGAAGATATCTCTATTAACAATTTGCTTGCAGGAGGAGGCAAAAGCAATGTCTAGTCGATGATAATGACACAGATTATTCCACCAGTGCTTGACGGAAAGTTTTGTTTAGTTTTTCTAATTAAGTGCAATTTGTTGGAAGGCTAAAGTCAGCATAAGATCAAATAAACCATGTGTATGAGTAGGGAGATCCAGAGATTCTATAAAACTCCCTGTGAAAAGAGTGACATTAAAAAGGGGAAAGTGTACATTAAATATAAGAGAAATATAGGACCAAATTTCCCCCCAAAAAGAGATAACATTATGACAGAGAAGAGGCATTAGGTCAGCAGCAGGGGATCCATAGGTCTAACAGTTCATATTAGTTGTGTGAGAAAAGGTAGCTATAGACAAAGGAGTGAAATATAATCTATGATGTAGAAAAAATATTGATTGAGTAACAGAGGCAGATCTGGAGATTTTGAGTGATCGTTTCCAATACTTGTCCCAGAAGGTGATGCTCCATTCACAGCCCAAATCCACCTCCCAGGCAAGTTCCACATTACCCTTAAAACTAGCAGGGTCAGGATATAAGGTGTGTTTATAAATTAAAGAGGCTTTAAGAAGGGTGGTATGATATTTTAAGAAGAGAATTATCTTCAGAAGAGAAAGGAATTGAAGGAAGAGAGTAAAATATGTCAAGAATGATTGCCATTAAAATGGAAAATGGCAAACTGAACGGGGACACTTAAAAGTGGGTTGAAACTGAAGAGAAGAGTAGTTTGGACAGTTATGGCTGAAAAGGCCAGTACCTCCTTTGTAGAAAAGGGTGCAAACAAAGAGTATTTAATAGTAAGCTATAAAGGCATAGGATTCTGAAAGGAGACATTTAGAAGCTTGACAGAGGCAACAGAATTTATGTTAAATTTAAAAATCAGGAAAATTAACACCCCCATTGGCTTTTGGCTTCCAAAGATGTGATAAGGATGTTCTAAAAGGTTGTATTTCTCCAAAGGAATTTGGAGAGTCTATCTTCTTAAAATAACCAGACAGAATAAAAATAGGGCGATACCAAAGGGGATGATGGACGAAGCGTTAGAGCAAATCAAACACTCACCCCCAGTCAACTGATCTGGACCGGAAACAAGCATCCTGAGACCGGTTTCAGGTTCATAACCCTCGTCAGCCAGGCTATCTTGAATCCAGTGGCAAAGTGAGCAAGGAACCCATGTCTGGGCATACCCTGCCAACTTAGGGCGAACAAAGCGATACCAAAGGGGATGATGGACGGAGCGTTAGAGCAAATCAAACACTCACCCCCAGTCAACTGATCTGGGTTTAATCCATCATCATTCTTTAGCTCACTCCACCACCCCAGTTCAGACATGGCCATATGCAAATCAGTCTGACCCTGTGCCTCATGGGAACAGTCCAGCCCGAACTGCCAAACCATGTCTTCCCTGGACTGGAAACAAGCATCCTGGGACCGGTTTCGGGTTCATAACCCTCGTCAGCCAGGCTATCTTGAATCCAGTGGCAAAGTGAGCAAGAGACCCACGTCAGGGCATACCCTGCCAAATTAGGGCGAACAAAGTGATACCAAAGGGGATGATGGACGGAGCGTTAGAGCAAATCAAAAACTCACTCCCAGTCAACTGATCTGGGTTTAATCCATCATCATTCTACGATGGATTTAGGCCCAGATCTCTGTACTGGGGTGAATGTATGACATTGTTCTGCATTCTGTCCATCATCTGTTGTTTTTGCATTTGTCACCCCGAGTGGGACGGGTATGCTCAGACGTGAGTTCCGTGCTCTCCATGCCACTGGAATCAAACTATCCTGACTGAAGAGGGGTGAAACCCCGAAACCGGTCCTAGGATGCTTGTTTTCGGTCCAGGGAGGACATGGCTTGGCAATTCGGGCTGGACAGTTCCCATGAGGCACAGGGTCAAGACTGATTTGCATATGACCAGGTCTAAACTGGGGTGGCATGGTGAGCAAAAAAAAGATGGGTTTAGGCCCAGATCTCTGTACTGGGGTGAATGTATGACATTGTTCTGCATTCTGTCCATCAAATGTTGTTTTCGCATTTGTCACCCCGAGTGGAACGGGTATGCTCAGACGTGAGTCCCGTGCTCTCCTTGCCACTGGAATCAAGCTATCCTTGCTGAAGAGGCCCAGATCTCTGTACTGGGGTTAATGTATTACATTGTTCTGCATTCTGTCCATCAACTGTTGTTTTTGCAGAATAAAAATAGGGAGCATAGAAAAAATATAAAGTAAAAAATGAGTAATCATCATTTTAATAGAGTCAAGTCGTCCCCACCACGAGAGAAATAGGGGATTCCAAGCGGAAAGGAGTTTGTCAATACGAGAAAGAGTCTCTACCATATTTAGTTTGACAGAGGCAATTATGGAGTTACAGAACCATATTCCTAAATACCTATTTTTTTATCTATTCCACAAAAATCCAGTTGAAGAGAAGGAATACTGAGTGCAAAAATTGGTGAGAAGAAGAATTTCTGTTTTATCCATGTTAATCTTATAGCCATAAACTAGAGGTAATGAAGACATTTCTTGCAATACGGGAGGAATAGATACTTCAGGGTTGGAAATAAAAAGTAATATGTCATCTGCATATTCAGAGAGTTTCAAATGGTGATCATCATAGGGAAATCCGGATATGGCGTCATTATTACGGATAGAAGATAAAAAGGGTTCAAGAGCTAGGATGAAGAGCAGTGGGAAAAGAGAAACCTCCTTGACGAACTCTGCGCTGTAATGGAGAGTAGGAGGATGTACAACCATTAACTAACACCTATGCTCTAGGGGCAGTATACAAGAGAAATCATTTTAGGGCCAAAGCAATGTCAATTAGGGGTTTTGAATAAAAAGGACCAATCAACCCTATTAAATGCTTTTTTAGTATCAATAGAGATTGCAGCTAGGGAGTTGGAAAGAGAGGGGATTCTGTTTAAGACATTAAGGAATAGCTGAGAGTTATCCAAGGTTAGTCTACCCTTGACAAATCCACATTGCTCTTTACCAATCAAGTAGGCATAAGAAATTTTTAGCCTTAGGGCAAGCAATTTAGCGAATAATTTATAGTCTATATTAACCAGGGATATAGGGGGATAGTTTTTACAAAGCATACCGTTGCAGCCTTCTTTATGAATCAAACAGATTGTGGCTTATTGAAATGTACAGTTTGTTTTGTTAGAAAGAAAAAAAGAAGGGAAGAGATGTAGAAATTTCAGAAGTAGAATAGCTGAAAAATGTAAATAGGATTTGACCGTAAAACCATCTTGGCCAGGAGTTTTACCTTTTTTTAGAACTTTTAAGGCACTGATTCCTTCAAGAGATAGATCAGATTCAAGAGAAGAGAAGTTGAGCTGACCATTAGAAGGGGTAGGAATGTTATTGAGATGAGCTTGTATATGGGAGTATATAAATCTTGATAGAATATCATAAATTCATCTAGGATATCCTGATCCTTATGGATAAGCTTCCCATCCAAAGAGTATATGGAGTCATTTAAGGTTTGATCTTTCAAAATTTGAGGTAATTAGCCAGAAGTTTACCTATATTATTACGTCCACTATAGTAGCTGCTACGGAGTAGTATAGATGATGCATTATCAGTAGTGACTTTATTAAAACTTAGTTTAGCACGAATGAGATCTTGGATGATAGAATCCAACGGTGAGGTGTAAAATTTGTGTTCCAAGGCTTTAATTCTCTGTTTTTTTCAAACTAGTGTGAAGTCTTTTGTAGTATTTTCACTGTTACTATAATTTAAGTGTTGCACAAATACTTTACTCATTGCCTCTTAAATTAAGCCTGACTGCTTTGTGCCAGGCTACCTACGGGTGAGTACAGGTAAATTTAGTTTGTGTATCTGACTTACCCTGAGTAGGATTGTGTTCCCTACTTGGACAGAGTGCAAATCTCTGCTAACTAGAGACCCAATTTCTAACATGCATCCTCTCAGGAGGAATTCTGCAAAACACAGGGAGGATGACCAAGACTTGAAGCACTTAAGCAATAAGATGAAGCAAAAGAACAAGAGGATTCCAGTGAGTCCTGGAAGATCTACTGGGAGGATGTCTTTATCATAAGTACATTCGGAATATGTGAAATAATTAAGGCTAAGTTCTGTTAGGTGTAGGGATTTTTCGAAAGATATAATGCATTTTACATTTACACAATTGGCAAGCTTAATTTACTTAGGGGCTAAGTAACATTACTAATATTAGATGGTCATGATATATTTAAGATTCAGCTATGTCAGACCTTGAAATCTGTTTCTAACAGAGACATGGCACCTCAAAACTTATAGTGGGAAGCTTGAAGTATTTCAAAACAGTGGCTAATAACACCAGTAATAGCATGAAACAATTAAGGCACTTGACACAAGGTCAGGCCCAGCAATTTGTTCCTAACAGAAATATGCCATTTTAAAACTTAAGCGGAAGCTAGGGGCTAATATCACCAGGAATATTGTGAAATAATTAAGGCACTTGAGGCAAAGCGGAAATAGGAGGTGGACATTTCTTAACTGGGAATGCACTTCTATAGGATGACTCCTAGTGGGCTTCTTCTTTTCTAACTTGACAAATTAGTGGTTTTATTATGTAAAGTTTTTGCATTCTATTTGTGTTTTAAAATGTCATTTAATAGATATGTTATGTATAAGAATATTTCAAATGTGACATATTGTAAGTTTTTTTAATTAACTGAACAATAAAAATATTAATATTACTGGGAGGGTGATGTCCTATATAGTAAGGCTAGGGGCCTTAAGGAGGGAGTAGCCAGATGGTTGGTAGTTCCACAATGCTGTTGGGATTCCTTGATAAATTTAGGCAACAACATAACCTTGGCAAGGTATCTGGGGCAGAACAAGATGTGAGAAGTTTGTCAACCATTTGTACTGGCCCTCTATGCACAAAAAAGTTAATGAGTTCTGTCGCTCCTGTGTAACTTATCAAGATAGCGACAAGAAGACAGGGATGCATCCCAAAGCTCCCTTAATACCACTTTCAGTGGTGGGACATTTTTATTTTTGAGAGTGTGGGAATTGACATTGTCAGTCGCCTGGAGCCAAAGTCTGCTTCAGGGAACAGTCTCATCATGGTTGTCGTAGACAATACCACAAGGTGCCATGAAGTTATATCTCTGAGGACGGCAACTGCACCTGTGGTGGCCACGGCCCTGCTTGATATTTTTTCAACGTCACTTAATGCGTGATTTGAGAGCAGGGTACAAATTCCATGACCCCATTTTTTAAGACTATGTGGGATGAGTGTGTAACCTACAACTTTACTGCCAAGTAATACCCACAAACCATAGGTCTAGATGAGAGATTGTAATGACCTTAAATGTACAATTAGGAGAATATTGGATTTGTCTTATATTGAACTTGCTTTACCTATAAATTTCTATATTTATTTTAAATTTGGCTGTGTGGTTTTATTGAATTTTGTGTGGCTTTTTCTACTGTTTCTGCACTGTTTAAATATAGTGCACATCACCATTGATTGTTTAAGCCCGCTTTGTGTCATGTTGACAGGGAATGAGCGCAGGTTTATTTGATTGAATTTGTGCAACATCTAGCAGTTGTTGGCCTTATGCGTTCAGGTGATCACTTACCCATTTAAAATAATAATCTATCTTCATAGGGATGCCCTGCAAGCAGGATCTTTTCTGCTGATACTCAGGTATTCAACCTCATACAGAAAACAACTGCATTTTAGGGCAGGAGGTACCTGCGATGCATTCTGGCACCCTGTTGACTATAAGACCTCGGTATGCAGTCTCTAACCAACAAAATAATACTGGGAAATATTTCCATGACCGCATGCTTGCTGTTAGTTTTTGGATGAGTAGTAATTGCCTAAAACTTAACTCCAGTAAAACAAAGGTTGTACTTTTAAGCAATAATCCATTTTCTTGGTCTCTGGGGTGGTGGCCAGATGAATTAGGATCACTACCCACTCCAGTCATGAAAGCCAAAAATCTGGAAGTGATCATAGATAATAAACTTTTCCTTCGGCAATTAAGTAAATTCCCTGACAACATCGACATTTTACATTCTAAGAATGATCAAAAAGATCTTACCTTTTATTCCTCCGATTCTCAAAAAACAGTAATGTCTGCCTTGATTTTGTCACGGTTGGATTATTGTAACAGTCAGTATATGAACATGCAGCAACAACATTTGAAGAAGTTCCAGGTTTTGCAAAATGCGGCTGCAAGATTTCTGTCTCGCGTTCCTAAATTTTGATCAGTTAAATCTGTAATTCAGAAACTGCATTTGCTACCAGTGAGAAATAGGATTAAGTTTAAATCCCTGTGCATTGCTCATAAGGCACTTCACAATATAGGCCTGTAGTATCTCACACAGACGTTTGACTGGTATGTACCTAACAGGGCCCTTCGGTCGACAAGTGACAGAATCATGGTGGTCTCCAGATTTATAAAAGGCAATTGGGGAGGAAGAAATGTCTTCATGGGTACAGTCAGGGCCTGGAATGAGTTACCCATTACCAATCTGGCTGCCCCGAGATTGCTGTTCTTCAGAAAGGCTTTAAAAACATGGCTTTTTTGCAACTAGGCAATGAAGTAAATCATGAACAGGGAGCTAGCGTCAGGACACCCTAGGGTAACAGTGCGCTCTACAAGTTTCAATAGCATTGACATTTTGCAACAGAGAACAATACGTTCCATTCATGCTATGCAACCAGTTTAGGCACTCTGCATCTCCTCCTCTTCTGTACCTAGATTTGAGCAAGGATCGAAGATGTTCAGATTTGGAAGAAGGAGTTTTGGGTTGACTACAGGCCCACAAATGAATTGGAAAATATTTTCGGGAGTGCCGAAATTTAGGAAGTCGTGGCCCACTCACTATTTTGACGCCTCAGATCCGCCTGCATGTGCATGGTAATTAATGTAAGACACACTCCAGATGTTTAAATTGGAGGTATGGTTATTTGCTTTTCATGTATTACAGTCTTCTACTTGAGTGCTCTCATTTTTAAAGGATAACAAGTGGGAAATGAGCTAAAGTAGAATCAACTACTAACCCTAACGTCCAGTGCACAGAAAGAGACTTTAAAGCGTTTTTCTCTCGTTACAGTGTGAGCCGGTCCTTGCAGGTTTTAAAAGAAGAATGAGATAAGAAAAACATGCTCAAACTTACAGCTCCTTAAGGAGCGTCTGCTGCTCCTTGCTATATTGCTCATGGGGCCTGCTCCACTTGCTCCTGCTGCTGCACTTGCCGCCACTCTGCCCACTGCCAGTTTGCGTAGCATGAAGCCTCTTTTGTCCTGTGGGGTTTGCTCCTGTGACATTCGCCTTTACACCAGCTGGCCCCCGTGTGCTTCCTGCTTCTGTGCAGAGCATCCGTTCTCAAGCTGATGATTGAACAGCTGCTGTTTCGTCACCGTCCTGCCTGTTTCTTCGACACCCGAAGGAACTTTCGGGAGATGGGGCGCGTTATTACATCGCTTTATGAAACTCAGGAGACGTCTGTTGACTGTGCCCCTCCTATACTTGTCTCCCACCGGAGATCTTATGTTCATTTATATTGTTTGGTTTGGCCACAAGTTGTCTGTCTTTGGGACACGAGTCCCTAAAGTATAAGGACTTTGACAATAAAATGCAGGCCTCGTTGTGCTGTAGAGTACTAGTTACAATAGGACTAGCGACAGGGGTGTCTTATGGATGTAAAGTCAGGTAAGGCCTGACTCGTGGCACTTGAGTGTTTTAGTAATTGAAACTAAAATGCATTTCTGCCCATACGTGTATTCTCGGCTTCTGAGTGCCATGTTATAACGTTTGAAAGTGATGTTTTCGTCAATAAACAAATATTGTTCCTGTATTTGAAATTATTTTAGATGCATAAAGAAAACCATAACTTTTATAAATGTGCTTGACTTTATTTTTCCACTGCAATAAATGTAAACAAAAGGACGATCTAACATATTTAAATTACTAATTGTATGTCTTGAGTGTTAACTCGTCTAATTAAAGATGACTCCGTTTTACCTGCCATATTTCTATTCATCTCTCATTCTCTTAGTATCCCTGCGTTCCTGATATAACATCAAACAGGGGTCCCTCGCCCCTTCTTTCCTGCTAAGGTATTCTCTCACTGTTGGCAGCAAGCTGTAACAGCAGAGGTCCTGGTTTGTGAAATGGTTGCTCCGGGCTATCTTTCAGGCTTCGTACTGCTGAGGCAAGGGCTGGGAGAGTCGAGGGCTGCGTGCGCTCCCCGGGAGCTCTTCACTTCCCCCGGTGCCCCTCTGTTTGATGACTAATAAAGATGCATCGCGGAGGCACTCAGCCCGAGGGGCTGGCTCTTTCGAGCTGAGAACAGACATGCTTAACGCCACCGGAGAGGGATAGCAGTCCGCCAAACACGCGCTGGCCGCGTTTGTAGCTCCGTAGTATCGTTGTGAGCAGCATGCAACGGCCGAAGGGGCCCCTGCGAAGAGCTCCGCAGAGTCTGAGAGGTGGCACGGCTCTCAGCGTCCCAGGGGCGTAAATGAGGATGATTGGCGTAAAAAAAGATACTGCAAACGTGCAATTCTTAGCACAAATTAGCGTAACCGTCACACAATTTGTAAGGAAACAGCTGTTCAATCCAAAAATACATTATTGCGTTCAGTTGGCAAATTGGCTGGTCAATGGGGGCAAGACATTAGGAAAAGTTAAACTTATACTCATACATCATTCTACTCGTACACAATATTGCTTCGCGATGATGTTATGTTGTGGATGAGTAACACCTGCAGATATCCTTCATGAGGATGTTCCAGGACAAGGTTTCCGTGGACGTTTGGTACCATCTGCATTCCTAAACTACTTTTCTGATGGTTTGTTTAGGAAATGACCATCTTTTGCATGGTGTATTACTAGATTTTTACTCTATCTGTCTTTTGCTGGCTTTATAACTATGTGTACTTCACCATGGATAACCAGTATTAGAATGTGTGTTCTCCTTCTTTCAAAATGATGAAATTGGCATACCTATCATTAGTATATTTAATTTACACATAAGAAGTTAGTATAGAGTACAAAATTCACAATTTAACTCAGTTGTCACCAGTAGACTGCAGCACCCATCGTGCCACCCACTACTGTCACGATCTAAAACATGGCTTCAAGCCTACCATTGTAGCCTGACGTAAGCATCTACTAATATTCAACCTGTCAAAATAAACAATGTTAACAGCTCTAAACCTTCCTTTTAAATATCAGTAACTCACTCTTGAGTATGCCTTACTGCCTGTAAAGCAGTGTGCATGGTATTTAAAATTAGGACATGTAGAATTTTAATGTTACGCGTATTCTTACAGTAACAAAGTCCCAAAGCTATTGTTTCTGTATCAAGGATAACTGTTTCATAAGTGAACACTAGGGATGCAATAGTAAATTTAATAATGCTATCTCCGGCTAGGCCTTATGTAGAACTGTCATGTTTGTAATAATTGTAGCATTTAATAAACATCCATATCTCTGCTGAAGTCAGATGGTTAATAAATATTCCATAAAATGTATTTTTAGAAACCTACATTTTCCCTGCTTGGAGCCTCTGAAGGCTAAATTCAGCTGAAGCCCTCCAAATGCTTAACCCTGAATCAAGTGTTAGAAAACTGATCCCGAAGCAGGAGACTAACTAAGCCTTGGCTGTGGGGAGGTGAGGTTCCGTGTGAGACGGGACGGCACTTTTTGAGTGGTGACGAATATGGACGAGTGTGGTATCTATGAACCGCAAATGACGAGTACAGTGGGTGTGCGAAGTTTCGCTATGCAGCCTTGTACGGTTCGTCTCATTTTTGTGTTTGTTCATTCGAACCCTCGGGTTCCATTTTAGATACAGCGTCCATTTTGTTTCTTGCCCTCAAGTAGCCAGCGAACGGGCTTTTGTCCGTTTCGTGACCCTGGGACTTTCAAGATAGAGGAAGGACACGTGTTTCTTCGAGGTGACTTTTATGACGAGGGGAATGACACGAGTAAGGCAGATGGCCCCGCTCGAGGCTCGTCTTGCCGCTCCGGTCTATTGTTTCAGTCACGCATACATTAGACACGAGGTCTTTGATCCCTCTCTCGAGTTTCCTTTATTGCCTCTAACACTCTTTTCTAACCTGTTGTGCATCCTCATCCTTTCCTCGCATCCTGTTTTCCGTCCTTCCTCTTAATGTGTTTATTGCGGAGGGGATATGTTTTTACAGTTGGGAACCGGCAAGACTGTTGTAATTATGTTCCGGCCTCTTGAAACATGAACGCGACCCTCCTTGAAGTTTATTGTGGGAACTGAGTTGTAACCTTTGTTCGCCATACTGCGCTATGGCAAAAACGTGTATAAAAGGAGCGACCCACTTCTACGAATTTGAAGCAGTCTCCGAGAACCTACACGCTGTGTACTTCTTGTGACTTCTGTATCCCTGCAGTAAATAAACGCTGATCTCTGACGTCGCTGGAAGTGTCCCGTGTCTCTGTGTCTTGTACACCAGAACAGGTAACCCACGAAGTTTTCAGGTGTTGTCCCCTGGCACCGCTGGGTCTAAAGAAAACCCAGTCCTTCAGTTGGCGCCCAACGTGGGGCGACATCAACGGTACCGGTCCAAAGCCCGACGATCGTGAGGAACTTCGTGTGAAATCTCCGAGGGAAGGTGCACCCCGCTTCATCGATCCAGTTGTCGAAATAAGTGGCCCGACGTCCTTTCCGCGAAGATCCCCGCCTCCTGACGGCTGCGACGGACCGATGCCCTGACTGTCGACCTGTTTGGCGCCTGGCGTAGTCCTTTGTACGGCGAGACGATAGACGGGCCTTCCTGGTGACGCCACTGCTCCCTCTCAGTTAAGTATTTGTGGGTCGCTCCCCGTGTTGCTTTGTTGGTTGCATGGTTCCATTGCATTTGTGGTTCTTAGTTGTTGGTTCTTAGTTGTTGGGTTTTATTTGACGATTGCAATTGCCAAAAACCGAGGGTCTTGCATTTTTGCGAGGACATCGTAATTCGATAGCCCTTGAAGTTTGTATACTCGGTTAGTGTGCACGATGCCTGGCCGTAGTACTTTGTTTGGGTTTCTCAAATGTTGCAGCATGGATTCCCGGCTGGAGGATTCCTGCCCGATACCTCCGGTTGGAACTCCGCTTTATGAGCTCTATAGTCGCCATGGCGTGGGTCCTATCGTATATAATGAATATTGGGTTCGCTATACTAAAAAGGATGGTGTCCTTAGTTGGCCACCTCATGGTAGTTTTGAGACTGCCATTTTAGATAACTTGGAAGCGAAATTGTTTAAAAAGAAAGCTAGGCCGGCCATGTTTGATTCCTTCCGGTTATGGCGGAAAGAGGCCAAGCAGAAAGAAATCAAACAGAACAAGAAAAATAAACGAGAAGGTGTCATTACGGTGATGCGCAATTCAGAACAGTATCAGTTAGACAGAAACGAGAAGGAGCAAGAAGTTAGTGCTCGGCTTCACCATATGTCGGTGGACAAATGTTACCCGACGCTACCTTCTACAATCGATAAGACAGGAGAAGAATCGGTGGAAGATTCGCTTTTGTCTTATCTGATGAAATCGCCACCTCCTTATGCTCCTGATGTTATGGGTCTTGTTAATCCCCCTCTTCCTCAACCTGCTGTTTTGGCGGCTGCTGGTCAGCCCGCCGTTCCTCCTGTACTCCCGAATCCCCTTGGGCCACAGATCGTACACCCCCTTGGTCCGGTTTCTCTCCCTATTGCGCCTTTCCCAGTCCCTCCTCAGTCTGTTGTTCCCGCTACTCCTGCTGCTGCATCTACCTCTACTGTTTCTGCCCCTATGGCTGCTACACCTTCGTCTTCTTCCTCCTCCCCTTCTGTTCGTAGCCGTCTCTTGACTGCTGTTGCTTCTCTTTATTCTCCGTTCTTTAGGCCGATACTTGGCTCGACTCTTTCGGATGTTGCTCAAAGACGTAGTCAGCTTCCTGATGATGGGAACGTGAATCATTGGTAAAAACGGCGCGCAGATGGATTCGCAACCCTGTTAGATACACCCCACGTGTAGTGTTCGAAACATTTTCTCAGTTCAATGCGCCCACGCAACGATTTGTGTTCGAAGAATTGTGTAAGTCATTAAAAGAGGAGTGGGATGATGATATGGCTGATGATATGCCACCTGAGGTTTCCGAGCTACAGCTCCGGTTTGCCACGGGTGTCATCGTAGGCGATAAAGTCCGAGAGGCTTTAGAACGTTTGTTGTCCTTTCGATGTACAGTGCAACCACGCGCACTGTTTAAGGACGCGACCACGGAATGGATGGCACAACCTGGTCAGTATCCAATGCGAGAAGTTCCCCCAGTATGGATGCCAGGTGATGCTGCTGCTATCCCTCCTGTCCAACCGCATTTCCAGAGAGTGTGGATACACCTCCCTTGGAAGCGGTCGGAAGTTTTGCAAGTGAAGCAATCCCTACCCGATCCTCGTAAGAACCCTGCGGGTTATTATAAGGAGCTGTCCCAATTGGTGGATGCTACAGTTATGAACCTAGCCGATATTGATATGTTGTTCGGTAACGTGGTGCCTCAGCCGGTTTGGGCGAAAATCCGTCATGAGAATCATGTAGCCGAGTTAGGCGGTGACTGGGCTGCCCTTACAGCGGCAGATGCTCGGCAGGTCGGTGGGGCTAAACCTGAACAGGTTATTGCGGCTTTGCCCCAGAGGATTATTACCCTCATGAAGACGCTTATGCCAGCGATGCGCGTCAATTGGGACAAACTATCAGCATGCAGGCAAAAGAAGGATGAAAGTGTGTCCGACTTCTTTACTAGGTTCGAAGAGGCGTTCCTTGATCATAGTGGTCAGGATATGGGTTCTGAGGGTGGTCAACGGTTGTTCGTTGACAAATTTGTATCGAATTTGTTGCCCGACTTGAGCAACAAGTTGAAGAATTCTGAGAGTGCGTGGGCTGTTTCTACCACTGCCCAAATATTGGCTACGGCCCAATATTATGAGAATAGAGAAAAAGAGGAAAGTGAGCGTGCAGAAAAGAAAACTAAGGATCTCAAAACTAAGGTCTTGTTGCAGCAAGCTTATCCTCCGCGTTCGAATTTTAGTGATGCGCAGCAGCCAATTAGATCGCAACCACAGTTTTCTAAACCACAGCAGCGCAATGCTTCGCCTGCGCCCCGCACTGTGCTGAGATATAATCAGTGCGCATATTGTCGTGGGGAAGGTCATTTTAAGTTCGATTGTCCGGTTTTACGTGATAGGGCTAATGGTGTGTAGGCTCGGGGAGGACGTGGTGGTCCTCAACAGACTTCTCGTGGTAGAGGTCGCGGAGTTACCCAGAACCAGACCGAACGCTTTGCGACGTTTTCGGATTCGCAGAATTGTTTCGATCGACGCGAATCATCGTCTGATCGGTCTGCACAGTATCATGTGGACGATCATTATGTTGAGTGTGATGTTGATGCGGATGGTATCTACTAGGACAGCCGTAGACAAAGGAAGGGAGAAGTATCAGTTCCGGTTGATCAGAGAGGGCCCTATGTTGCAGTAGCCACTTTGGGCGTTGTTGAGCCTTTTCTGTTGGACACTGGTGCAGCGAAAAGTTCCATCATGCATTCTAAACTCCCTGGCGCGCCTTTGTCTGGCTTAACGAATGTTTCCGTTGGATTTTCTGGCGCCCCTGTTAGCAATCCGGTCTCCAGCCCTTTGCCCCTTACAATTGGGTCTCATGAGCTGGAAGCTCCTTTGATTTTGACTACTGGTTGTGGTGAGAATCTTTTGGGCTTAGATCTGTTGAAGAGGCTACATGCGACTCTGTACTGTTCTCCTACGGGTGTGGAGCTTACGTTGGGTAAGAGCGTGATTTCCCCTAAGTATTTGTCGATCGACAAACTCCCCCCGGAATTGAGGTCTCTTCCAGATTCCTTGTGGGCAACAGGTCCCAATGATGTGGGCCTGTTGGATATACCACCTTATGTTGTCCAACTAAAAGTGGGTGCGCGTTTGCCACGTATACCTCAGTATCGTATCTCCCTTGATGGCGAACGGGCACTGTTAGCGATCATTTACGATCTGATCGGCAAAGATGTTACTGAGGAGACACGAGGTAATGTGTGCAATAGTCCCGTGTTGCCTATTCTGAAACGAACGGATCCCTCCAAGCCTCCCGTGTATCGTTTAGTTATCGATTTGCGAGAGGTAAACAAAGTTGTTGTTCCACAGTTTCCTGTGGTACCAGACATTACAGCTTTACTGACTCTGATTCCAGCCACTGCATCATGGTTCTCGGTCATCGATCTGAAAAATGCGTTCTTCAGTATTCCGATTGCTGTAGAAAGCAGAGATTTGTTTGGTTTCTCATTAGGTGGGCGTAGCTTCAGATTCAAACGCGCTCCACAGGGCTACTGTGAGAGTCCATCAATCTACAGCCAAGCTCTTAAAAGTCAACTTGATGCGTTTGTGTTACCGGCTGGTGCAGCCTTGATTCAGTACGTTGATGATCTGTTAATTGCTGCTGACACTGAACAGCTCTGTAAAGTCGCTACAGTGTCTTTGTTACAGCACCTTTGCGACTTGCATCATAAAGTGTCACCTTCTAAACTACAATATTGTTGTCAAGAAGTAACCTACCTCGGTCACTTATTGTCAAAGGCGGGAAGAAGGTTGACCCCTGAAAGAATTGCAGCAATTGCTCGAATGACTGTGCCGACAACTCAGAGAGATGTGCGTGCCTTTTTAGGGATCCCGAATTTTTCACTGTTAGCGAAACCATTGGTAGCTCTCACGTGCAAGGACGTTTCGACTCCTTTGCCTTGGACGGAGGAATGTCAGAAAAATTTTTCTGAACTACGTGATGCACTGTGTTCGGCTCCTGTGTTAGGTACTCCTGATTACAGTAAGCCTTTCACATTATACGTCCATGAGAGGGACGGTTGTGCGTTGAGTGTCCTAACGCAACAATTTGGTGATAAGCAGCGTCCGTGTGCATATTTTTCCTCGACCTTAGACCCGGTAGCTAGAGCGTTGCCAAGTTGCTTGAGGGCGACGGCGGCAGCTGCGGCGTCTATTCGGCAATCCGCAGGTTTGGTCATGGACAATATGCTCATAGTAATGGTTCCGCATGCAGTCGATACGCTCTTGAATCGGACAAAGACTCAACATCTAACGAGTGCACGGTTGTCTGGGTATGAGCTTACCCTTTTGGCAAGTCATATTCAGATTAAGCGCTGTAACGTACTGAATCCGGCGACATTGTTGCCGATTAATATAGAATCAGATAATGTGCTGCCCCATGATTGTTATTTACGAACTGAGGAAGAAACAAAAGGTCGTGTGGACCTGAAAAACACTCCCTTGTCGGATCCCGATGGTACTTTGTATGTGGATGGCTCTTGTTTCAAGTTGCCGAATGGCGATGTGACGACTGCGTATGCTGTGGTGACATTGAGTACGGTTGTGGAAACTGCGAGATTGAACCAGAATTCAGCACAAGCGGCAGAATTAATTGCATTAACGAGAGCGTGTGTTCTGTCGAAAGGAAAGCATGTGAATGTGTTTACCGATAGTCAGTACGCATTTGGTGTTGCGCACAACTTTGGAAGATTGTGGAGAGAGAGAGGATTTATGACATCGCATGGTACGAAGATTCAACACGGGCAACTAGTGAATGATCTTTTGGATGCACTTACATTGCCTAAACAAGTGGCGATCGTCAAATGTAGTGCGCACCGGAAAGTGACGGATGATGTTGGTCGTGGTAATGCATTTGCGGATGAGATTGCTAAAGAAACGGCTAAGAATCTTGCGACTCGAATGTATGTTACGAGTTCAGTGAGATGGCCGGAAGAGACTGGTATGTGTGAAAATACTGTCGAGAGTGTGAAAGAAATTCAGAATGGAGCTACTGAAGCTGAAAAGACCAAGTGGAAAGAAAGTACAGGGAAATTGGATATGCATGGATGTTGGGTTGATCTGACGGAATGTCAGAGATGGATGCTTCCAGATGCATACGTGTTAGCTGTTGTGACGATGGCTCATGGGTTGTCACATATCAGTGCGAAAGGAATATGCAAGTTCTTGTCCCCTGTGTGGAGGAATGATGGTATTGCTAAGTGTGCCGAACGAGTGGTTAAGAATTGTATGGTGTGTTTGATGCACAATCCTGGAAAAGGCACCCCCACTCCACCTGGTCATTTCGCTCCTCCTACCTGTCCCTTTGAGGTTATCCAGTTAGACTTCATCCATATGGAGAGATGCAATAACCTGAAGTATGTTTTGGTTGTGGTTTGCGCGTTCTCCAGATGGATTGAGGCTTATCCTCTTAAGGATAATACTGCCCTGTCCACAGCGAAAATCTTGTTGAAGGAATACTTCCCTAGGTATGGAATGCCGCGGATTGTGTGGTCGGATAATGGAAGTGAGTTTGTGGGTAGTGTGATGCAGAGTGTGTGTAAGGGCCTTGGAATAAAACAGAAATTCCACAGTGCCAACCATCTTCAGGCAGCGGGTTTGGTTGAAGGGTACAATGGTACCCTGAAGCTGAAACTCGCTAAGATCCAGGCTTCGACTGGTCTGTCATGGCCTGATGCCTTGCCTCTGGCTCTCCTATCGACCAGAGCGACGGTACACTCTCGAGTAGGGCTCAGCCCATATGAGATTGTGTTCGGTCGCCCTGCAAATATTTGGGGAGTCCCGAGACCTAGGGCTTTTGATAGTCTTGAATATCCAATGTTGATCGATTATTTGTATGATTTGACCACTAAACTACGATTAATTCATCAACAGGTCTTTGAAGCTCTACCGGCGCAGACAGAGGGTCCTGGACATCAGCTCCGGCCAGGTGACTGGGTAGTCACCCGAAATTTCGGTCGGAAGCGTAATTTGGAGCCAAGATTTGTTGGACCCCACTTAGTCTTGTTGACGACGAGGACAGCAGTTCGACTGGAGGGCCGGAAGAATTGGGTCCACGCCAGTCATACAAAGAAGGTACCGATCCCCTTACCAACTGACGGTTGGGTGAGAACTGGGATCTCGGCCGAAGAGACTGAGACTCCCTCGCGTTTCGTGCCATTCAGCGACGCTCAACTTGTGGAGGATTCGTCATTGCCCTATCCACAAGTGGAGTCATCAGTAGCAGAAAACCCAAGGTCCGACTCGTCATCTGCTTCATTGAACACTGCTGCGCCATCTGAACAATTGTTCGTAGAACAAACTCAACCTGGAAGAAGTCGATACTTTCTTCGTTCAAGGACTTCAAGGACTAATAAAAATTGATAGTATAGTGGTTTTGACGTTACGAATGTTATGAACAATTACATCCTTTCTTTTTAAGTTTTTCGTGCTTTCCACTGCTAAGAGACTTGTAATAAATTTGAACCTCTCCATCCGGGTTACCGTAGGGCCGTGCGGGTACTTCTTTCTGTTTAGCAGGTTTCTGAAGCTAGGTTGGTTACTTTTGTCGATTCCTGGGAACTCCTGGGGATTGATAATCGCTGCTCAGAACAAAGTGCGTCAAGAACGTCACGGACGGTTTGTAGAGGATGGCATTCTTTAAGCTGGTGGAAGAAGAAATGGTGTTGGCACAGAGATCAGAGTTATGGAGGGTCGTGCGAACAAAATGTTTTCTGTTTCAGGTGTTTTTGTTATTCCTAACTGTATCTATGTTATTGGTGGGCGGAGTGTATTTTGGGGTATCGAAATTCTTGCCTTCTGTTTCGCCTACCTTTTCTCCTAACCTAAGTTCCCGCACTACTGTTTCCCCACATTCTTTTCATCCTTTGCCTCAACACGAACAGGTTAGACGTGCGGAATTCAGGAATAATTCTTTTGTCCAACTCCTACATCAGCATCAGTTAGTGGTGAATACTACAAATTGTTGGGTATGTGGGTTAATGCCACACAGCATGGATAGGGGTATTCCGTACTTGGTCCTTCCATACAGTTCCCAGGGTTCAGCTCGAGCATTCCAAACCATGTTTCGCAGTGCACTAGACTCTTACCCTAGTCGAGAGCCACGATCTGTCAAGTCTGGTCCTGGTCCGTACCACAAGCCTCTGGCGATAGCCATAGCAGATCTGGACAGAGATGTTTTCGATGCATCACTCATTCCAGACGAAGAAGTACAGGCCTATAAGGATCTGAGTGAGGCTGAGTATGGTACGTCAGTGGGGGATAGACAGTTGAAGAGCTCGTCCCCTATATGGATTGTACCGCACCTTGGTAATTTCTGTTTGCAAGGTTTGGGTCGAAATCCGAGAGCACAACTTGGGAACAGTGCTTGCACTGAAACGTATGTTCTACCGATGCTCTCTTCCCCTGTTTTTCTGACCGCCAAGGGCACCTATTTTGTGTGTTATGAGCGCGCATATACATGGTTACCCCGCGACTTCTCGGGTACCTGTTATATTGCGAATCTCTTACCTCCGACCTTCACAGTTGCTTCTGACTATCACAAAACCAGAGTCGTGAGAGGCGTAATTAGCAAAGAGGATACTGCTGGTCAAGAAGCAGGAGACTTCTTTAAGGGTTTCCTGCCGTTTTGGGGACCTATGGTTAATAGTAGGAACCTAAGACAGTTGACCCGTGTGGTGGAATCGACCGCTAATATTACTGCAAACGCCCTTGGTAATCTAACAGCGGAACTACAGGCGGATAGACTCATGACGTTGCAGAACCGTATGGTTCTAGACGTTGTTCTTGCAGATCGAGGGGGTGTGTGTAAAATTATCCATTCGAGTTGTTGCATTTTCATCCCTGACAATGCTCCGACTGTATATCAAGCCATCTCGCAGTTGCATAAGATTTCCGAGTCCATACACGTGGACGAAGGTAATTGGACGCTTCTAGGATGGTTTTGGGGCCTGATGTCAACTTGGGGTTGGAGTATTCTGATGATTGTAGGGGCTGTTGTAGCGTTTCTGTTCACGTGTTGTCTTTGTGTTCAGTGTGGTCCTGCCTTATGTGGCCAATGTGCTGCGACGTGTATAAGGCGGCCATCTGTTACCAAGGAGACATTGATGGATAGAATGATGTTTCAGCAGCATCTGAACGATCTGATGAATATCGATATAGATTCTGATCTAGACTAGTGCTTGCCTACATGAGGGCAAAAGGAGCGTCTGAGGTTCCGTGTGAGACGGGACGGCACTTTTTGAGTGGTGACGAATATGGACGAGTGTGGTATCTATGAACCGCAAATGACGAGTACAGTGGGTGTGCGAAGTTTCGCTATGCAGCCTTGTACGGTTCGTCTCATTTTTGTGTTCGTTCATTCGAACCCTCGGGTTCCATTTTAGATACAGCGTCCATTTTGTTTCTTGCCCTCAAGTAGCCAGCGAACGGGCTTTTGTCCGTTTCGTGACCCTGGGACTTTCAAGATAGAGGAAGGACACGTGTTTCTTCGAGGTGACTTTTATGACGAGGGGAATGACACGAGTAAGGCAGATGGCCCCGCTCGAGGCTCGTCTTGCCGCTCCGGTCTATTGTTTCAGTCACGCATACATTAGACACGAGGTCTTTGATCCCTCTCTCGAGTTTCCTTTATTGCCTCTAACACTCTTTTCTAACCTGTTGTGCATCCTCATCCTTTCCTCGCATCCTGTTTTCCGTCCTTCCTCTTAATGTGTTTATTGCGGAGGGGATATGTTTTTACAGTTGGGAACCGGCAAGACTGTTGTAATTATGTTCCGGCCTCTTGAAACATGAACGCGACCCTCCTTGAAGTTTATTGTGGGAACTGAGTTGTAACCTTTGTTCGCCATACTGCGCTATGGCAAAAACGTGTATAAAAGGAGCGACCCACTTCTACGAATTTGAAGCAGTCTCCGAGAACCTACACGCTGTGTACTTCTTGTGACTTCTGTATCCCTGCAGTAAATAAACGCTGATCTCTGACGTCGCTGGAAGTGTCCCGTGTCTCTGTGTCTTGTACGCCAGAACAGGTAACCCACGAAGGTTTCAGGTGTTGTCCCCTGGCACCGCTGGGTCTAAAGAAAACCCAGTCCTTCAGAGGTGTTTCTGTTTGTCTGCCCGGATGGCAATTTGGGCAGCGCTGAGGATCTTAATCGTCTTCAAAGGGCCCTCCCCTGTCATTGGCAGACGTTAGATGACACTTGGAGAGGCCCATTCTTCATTTCTCTAGTCAGCCAGGCTCCAATCACAGTAGAGAGTGAGATGACCCAGAACTGGTTGAAAGAGACTACAGAAGAGCCATTGCTAGTTTCCCTGGACATATGTCTAGGGTGGACACAGAAGCTCTGCACAAGACGAGAAGGGTTTTTGCCACCTTTGATTTAGACGATGGGCCCTGTGGGACCGTTGCCAGTAAAGGCACACGACACGTGCTGCAAATGTAGGTAGAGCAACCCTTGAAAACCTTTACCTCATGGGTTAGGGAGGAGCCAGGAGTCACTCCTACCCACAGGCTGGTGTCAGACCTAAATGTGGCATCCCCAGTACACTTCTCAAAACACTGCTGGACCTTTGAAAGATCAGAAGAGGTCTAAACCTGCTGTGTGTGGGCTGAGAAGAGACGTGAAGGACTAAATCTGCTATTCCTCTTGAACCCGGGAAAAAGAAGTGGAATCCAGGGATCAAAAGGGTGACTTCCTGTTCAAGCCACAGAGACACAACAAGCTAGACGAGGTCTTTCCTGAAACTGCTCAGCTGACCTGTTCTAACTGGACCTTCCCTAGACCCTGTTGGTGGCTTTTTCTGCAGTAAATCTGAAGTCCCAAGTGCTGTTCCTGAGGGCTTGAAACCCTTTTTCAAGTCAACGTCTACTCTCCTACCATCCTGAGAAACCTGGGACGCTTATGGTCCACAGATCTCTCTGGAAGACTGGGAAAAACTTGCTAAGCTGATTAGACCAAGGTGTTTTGCCAATTTACTGAAGATTCAGCAGCAGCAAATGTGATTCAGATGGACACACAGAGAAGGTATCTGCCATCGTGGAGCCCTCATTGGCTACAGCCTGCAGCCTTGTCCTGCTGGAGGAAACCAAGCTAAAAAAAATAGACTAAGTCCCCATGTTGAAATCATGACTGGATGAAGGCATCAAAAGCATCTGAGACATTCCCTAGGTGTGAAATTAGAATTTCTCCCATTCTGAGCTTTCCCAACAAAAGCCATCACCTTAACTGGGTGTAGGAAAATGGGGCTCTGCTGCAGTACCCCTTATTTTTTGCTTGATATCTGATGCAACTTTGACTGAGTATGTACTGGGTCACTGCTAACCAGGCCCCAATACCTGTGCTCATTTCCCTAAATGGTACCGTTGTTTCCACAATTGGCACACCTCTGACTCACATATAACTCCCTTGTAAAAGGTGCTAGTGGTACCAAGGGCATTGTGTCCAGAGAGGGTCTCGTAGGGCTGCAGAAGGTATTATGCCACACTAAGGAACCCCTCACCTAGCAAATACACACTACCATTCCAGACTGTATATTTAGGTGCAGCTATAACTGAAGAGTTGACATGACACTCATCCCTTTGTACCATGCCCGTGAACCACTGCCTGTGGCATAGGTAATTCATCCATCTAGCAGACCTCACAGTCCTAAGGCTGGGTGCACTATACCACAGGTGAGGATATGGCTGTATGAGCAATATGCCCCTACAGTGTCTACGTTCGTTCTAAGACATTGTAAGTGCAATGAAGTCATATTGAGTACATGGACTGGGAGTTTGTCATTGAGAACTCCACAGATCCATGATGGCTTTATAGAATGCTAAGAAGGTTGATATCAAACCTCTCGGCATAATACACCCACCCTGATGCCAGTGTTGGCATTATTGTGAAATGCACTCAGAGGAAATCTTAGAGATTCTCCCTGAAAATGACCAACTCTCTGATATGCAGCTGTCTGGTATGCACCAGCCTGCAACTTCCAGACATGTTTCTGACCGCTTGAGGTGGGAGCTGTATGCTCTCATGGGTCAGACACAACGCCTGCTCTGGGTGGAAGTGCTTCACATCTACCCCAAAGCAGGAACAGCATTCAAGGTGGTGAGCCTCAACGGCTTCCTTCTCTTTGTTATGCTGCCAGGGCCTCTCCAGCTGGAGGAGATGCCCGCCTCCCTGAACAAGCCCCACGTTTGGAAGCAAGGTTGGTGGGAAAATTAGTAAAAGGGAGAGCTGTGTCCCCTCCCAGCCAGGACCACCCCTAAGGTGTCCTGTGCTGAAGTGACCCCTTCCTTTGAAAATCCTCCATAATGGATGGAAAGATTTGAGCAAATAGGGAATAAAGATGTGTTCACCCCACAAAGAGAGTAAACACATAGAGGGTGTAGTCACCATAAAGATAAGTAAGCAGTCCTTTGGCTACTACCTATAACTTACAGTAACACCCGTAATGTTTACTACTTCAGGGACATCCCTAAACCAAGGAATTCAGATCTGCGATGACCTAAGCAGAAAGAAGACAACAGTGAAGTTGAAAATGCAGAGAAGACTGAAGATGGCGACTGCCTTGGTCCCAGCCCTACCGGCCTGCCTCCATCTTTGAAGAACCTGCAATAAATAGGTGACCTGTCTTGCAGCCAGTGACCTCTGAAAACCCTGGGAGTACTGCTGCCTTCGAAAAAGACTTCAATCTCCCATGGACAGAGGACCTGTCCAAAAGAAGTCAACTCCGAGGACTCCAGTGCCATCTGGAACCACACCTCCTGCCCACTCTGCACCCGAAGCCCATGGCCTCAGTCTGAGTGACTCACGTGTCCAGTGAGGTCTCCCCAGCAATCATGACCTCAAATCCAGCATTAGCAGACCTCTTATGACCGCCATGACGGCACCTGCAGTGTGAATCTGAAGGGTCCCCGAAACACGACTGGCCCAGTAAGAAAAAGTCTGCTATTTAAAGGAACCCCTGCACCCACATCCCCTGGGCTTTGGGGGACTTGACTAGTGGTGCCCCTGTGATCTCTAACATACCAACTTACCTGTGCTGTTGCTGGTTTTCTGATTGCACCCTCCAGTTCGATGTCTGCAGCCTGATTACAAAAAGAAGAATCTCCATAGGATTGCATTGAATGCCCAACATTGTGTTTTCACCCTGCACCCGGCAACCTCTGTGCTGCTGGTGGTCTCACTTTGGTGCTTGCTGCCTTGTGTACCTCCATTATTGCCTAAACCCCCAGAGCCGGTGCCCTGAAACCGCAGGTCCTTACCTGCAACCAGCACCTCTTTAGAGTGCCCCCAGTCTCCATTAGCTAACATTGGGCTCAATGACTTCTGCACCCGGCCGACCCAGTGCCGCTGGTGGTGTAGTACCTACTTTGATCTGATCCTTGCCCAGTGTTGTTCTAAGCTACTGAAGACTGGGGGGCATATGTACAAGCCTCCTGCACAGTCAGTAGGTCACTTTTTCCCATTTTAAAAGTGATGCACGGTGGCGCAAGGGGTTGTATACAAGCCCCTGGATGTGTAAGTCGAGTATGCATCTGCTTAACTGTTTTCCTACCATAGGATTGCATTGCATTTCTGCCTATTGCACTAAATATCTATCTCTTACATTTGCTCAGTTTGCTACGGTTTGATCAACATCACCAAAGTATTTTTGATACTCCTGTAAAGTACATCTATGCTTTTACAACACAAGACCTACTTTTTTTGATACTCCTATAAAGTACATCTATGCTTTTACAACACAAGACCTACTGTATTCTATTCTTAAAACTGTTACTTACCTGCAACTGGGTCCTCTTAATTCTAAAATAAACTAACAAAGTACTAACTTTTTATACAAAACAATTGATCTTGGATTCTGTCTTTGGGTGTGGGTAATCATTCATTGCCTGAGTATGTACAACAAATGCTTAACACTGCCCACTGATAGGCCTAACTGCTTAACCACACTACCACAAATAGAGCGTTTAGTATTATCTACTTAGGACTCTGTAAGATTCTGGGAATCCACTGGACTCTGTGCACACTATCCCTTACTTTGGTATAGTATATACAGAGCCACCTTCCTACACTGGGCTCTCATCCAACAGCTAGTCTTGCCATGCTAAAGATTTTGGACTTCTATTTCAGTGACTAAGTCTTAAAGGTAAAGCTGTCAACTGGGTTAGACCTGGTTTCTGTAACCAACCCATGCTTCATTGCAGTAGGTCTCAAATGTCACCTAGGTACCAGGTACCAGTCTACCATGACCAGTTGATTGCAGTTGTCATTTCACACTTTTTGGTGGTACTTTTTAGCTTTAGAAATTCATTTCTTTGGTACACCAGGATTTTTGTTGTTTTGGTGTCATTTAATTATTTAGAATGTATTCAAGTTTTCTATATTGTTTGGGTTTTCTCTTGTGTTGGTTTTGGATGTAACTGCTAGTTTGGTACTACATAAACACTTTACACATTGACTCTGAGTTAAGCCTGTCAGCTCCATGTCAAAGCTACCAGGGAGTTGGACCCAGGTTAACTTAGTGACTTTAGTGATTCATCCGAAAAAGATTTATGGTTATTGTTTCAGGTATGCAATTCCAGTGTATCTTTGAAGCCTGATTCAGGCCCTCATTTGCTTATGTAGAATGAATAGGCTTGCCATGGGACTCTGAAAGAGGGCCTAAATGTGTTGGATTCTCATTAACATGTGCAGATTTTGGTGGTTTTCATCAATAAAACAGTTTAAAAAATGTGTAGGTATGGGCTGAGTGTGTGGGGATGCTGAAGAGAGACACAGTGAGACAGACAGGGAGGTTAAGCAAGACAGAGGAATCTAGAAGGGGCATGGCCAACACAACAGAGAAATTGAGATAGGGTGGGGAATAGAAAAATACATTTATGGAGATACTGCAGGCATGCAGGACCTAGTTTTACCTGTCCAGCTAAAAAACACAGTAGAGACATAGGGATCTGATTATGTGAAAGTCACACAGTGCAGCAAGTCAAAGAGCAGAATTGAGCCAAATCTAAAACAATACGGTGCATTCCTGCCTTATGTAAGAAATAAAAAGGTACAAAAATAGATTAGTGGTACAGTTAATCTCCCCCCAAAAAAATTCGCTAGGCAAACCCACGAGCATTGTACTTTTCTAAATCAGTAGTATTGAGTTGATCTATTCCTAAATTCCTAAAACTAAGCCATATTCCTACATCTCTAAACTTAATCTACATTTGAAAATACTAATGCATTGCAACAATTGATATGTGCCTCTCAACCCCATTTGATGACCCAACTCAGTCTCCCTTTTCAATGCATAGATGCATACTACACACTGCTGAGAGAATGGGACTGCATGAGCTACATAAATAAAGGTACAAAGAGTGCTAACTCACTGATAGTACTACCACTGTCTTAGTGACATGACAGAGGAGTCTGCACAACTACTTAAATAATCAGTGCAAGTGAGCGCCGATGAGTACAATAAGTAAGGGTGGGCGGAGCAGGCGTAGTGCCCCTACTCAAAGTTCCACGGAGTTGGAAAACAACTCTGTGGAACTTCGCTCCGCTATGCGCCCTCTCGAAGTACTTAAAAAGTAATACAAAAGGCACTTACCTGCTGTGGCTGCCTCCTCGTCACCAAGGCCGCTCTCCTTCCTCGTCCTCGACGTCCTTCTTCTTAGATAAATCCCTATGTTGTACGTCTTGTGGTTGTGCATATGCACTTCCAAGACATATAATGTAGTGGTTATCAGAGAAGAAGGATGGTGAGGAGGAGGAAGGAGAACGGCCATGGCAAGGAGGAGGCAGCCACAGCAGGTAAGTGCCTTTTTTATTACTTTACATTTACTTTGGGAGGGTGGAGGGGCCGGCTAACTAAGCTCTGCCACGGAGTCGTTGTTTTGCCTAAGCTCCCCGTTCGCAACGGAGTGTGAAGTGGGTAAAATTACGTAAATTATGTTGGTGGGGCATAGTTACCTGCCCAGGCTGAACAATAAGGTAGTGCCGAGCACCTGGCTAGCTCAAACTGAAACACATAATATGCATAACGTAAACTTAACTAACCTCTGAGTGTGAACTGCATGCTATCTGGAAAAAATAGAACTTTAGAAAACAAAAATAAAATAATTACTTACCGAGCCCTGCAACTTCGACATCCAGCAGGTCGAACAACTCCTGTTCCCTGTTCAGCAGGTCGGCCCAGTGGTGTATCAGCTGTTGCATAGACACACTCTCCCCCAGAGCAGCCAATGCTCCAGCGGACCGTGGTAGTCCATTTGTGCTCATTTTTCACTGGTGAAAGCGCTACCACCCTGAAAAAGTAGGACAAACGGGACTCCACAAGTTCCACCCCGGACTAATTTTTACAATATTAATTAAACTTCATAAAATTTTAGATCTTAAATAAAACAAAAACAATAAAAATAAAGGAGAGAACACTTGAAGACAGGAACCAATTACTGCCTCAGACTAAACATATTGCACACAACATTGCAATTCCAGTAAAAGATTTGGAAGTTGGTGGGAGACTGAGATTGAAGCATCTACAATTGACTGTTAATGTTCAGCATAAAATGTGTGCAGAAATGTTGAGAAGCTGATATGCAACATCATCCATTCAAAATCACCTTGTTATATTGTGTAGTTTGCAAAAGGTAGCATCTAGAATTTTGCGCTCTCCCCCACTTTTTTTGCCCCATTTTGACTACCAAATGCTGGTTTTATTATTCTGATTGTGCCCTGGGCTTTGCTAACCAGACCCAGGGCATATGCTCTGATTAGGCAAAAATTACAATTGGTACTGGCAATCTGCATGCAAGACCCTAGTATATATTGCATCATGTAGATTTAGAGGCCCAGCAGATTTAATGCACTTAAGTGTGCACTGCTATGTTGCCTGCTGCCATTTTAAAGGCATCTTTTAAAATTTTAAAATTAAAGTACATGCAAATTTGATGAGGTAAATAAAGGTAATTCCAAAGTCTTTAACTACCTTATTTTTACATATCAGTCACCCGTAATGTCTACCCTAAGCACTCCAAGGGTAGGCTGCCTTGTAACTATAAGCAGGGACATTTTAAAATATATTTTACATGCCCTGGTGAGGGAAAAACTGCCAATTTTGTTTACCCCATTGTAGCACAATGGCTCTATAGGCTAACACAGTAATAAAGTATCATTATTGATAGGAGTAAGCTACAAATATAATGCAAAGACTTAAACTGATACTTAGAATACATCCAGCAGCATGCCAATGTTAGATTTATTATAACTATCAAAGAAAAGAATAGAACTTGCTTTTGCTATGAACCACAATATGGCCTTCCAGCAGCATCTCCTGATTGGCCAACCTTTGACAGACTGAGACAAACTGCTCTGATGAGGTGTGAAGTGGCATGCATAGAGACAAAGAACAGCTGGTGGGAGGGGATCTGCAGCGCAAAATATAGGATTGGGGTGAAGTAGCCAAACAGGTCTTCAGAGAGGTAATGACTGTTAGGACAGGACACAGGATCACCCACGCCAGTTGGATGGATTAGCAAGATCTTTATCTCCAGGAGATAGATTCTCCATTTTAGATTTTGAAAGAACAGTCATTTCTGGGAGAAGAATAAGCCACACTTTGGAGGGAGTTGTCTTACCTGAGGGTGGCAATCTGCACCACATCGGTAAGGGATGCCCCCTGCTTGTCACCCAAGAAACTGGATTAATATGGGAGAGCTGCCCAGCAACCAAGATCCCTGCCTGAAACTCCAAGAAGGACTGCCCTGCTGGAACCCAGTCCTGCAATGATGATTGCACTCTGAATGACTGCACTTGCTGCACATGTTGTAACTACTGCCCTAATGATTTTGCCTTGCTTTGAAAAGTGAAGAAGTGGACTCCCTGAAAGCAACAGGTTAAAAGAGCTCTACCTGCATTATCTCCAGCAAAAAGAAACAGCTGACCACCTACAGCTGACTTTACAGGATTTGGCCCGGTGCATTCTTGGGAGATGTAGTCCCAACATCCGAAAGAACAACTCAGAGCTTCTGGAATTGGTGACATGGACACTTTGGAACCCAAAAAGGACCTTCTGGAAGTAGGTCCAGAAGTGTGAGAGGATATGGAGAATTTTTACCAAAAAGCTACAGAAGGTGACTGACCTGTCGAAGAGAGTCAAGCCTGTGACTTTTAACCACGCTGTGGCCTAAGATTCTAGTTTGTGCCACTGAACCTCTGGAGCTTTTCATTGTTGACGAGACTTCCAGAAGTTGATTGAGGCATCGCACTGAGCCCAACCCAAAGCTGGTCTGATGAGGAACCTTGCTCCATATCGAGAGAAAAAACTTCAAACAAAAGACTAAGTCAGAAGGGAAAAACTTGACCGGGCCCTACCGCTAAGTTTTCCCGACCACTCTCCATTGGGCTCAGTCTGAAGCTTTGACTTCTTCCCAGTCAAGCCCCACCAGAGGTCCCAAATTGACACTGTTGGCTTTTGGGCACAAGAGAGTATTTATTCTTTAAAAAATAATATTTCTCATTCCCTAAATTGGATTTTTGCCATTCTGCTGTCATTTTGATCATAACAATATTATCTATTTCTATAAATTGGTGTGGAGTATTATTGTGTGTTGTGTCTTACTTATTCAATGTATTGGTGTTTTTCATTGCTTTACACGCCAGTCTCCTAAGTTTAGCCTGCCTGCTCACAGCCAGCTACCAGGATTGAGAAAGGGAATTATTTATTGAGACATTGATTGGGCCTTTTATTGTGGCCATATTACTAGTGGTAGGTACCTACTGACACCTACTTATAAACCGCCTTCCTATAATCAATAGCCAGGCTGGGACAAAGCTTATTCCAAAAAAAAGGTAAGAGAGTGCAATTGACTTCTCTTCTTTTGCTATCCTTTCTTGTGATTGAGAAAAATGGAGTTGATAATGATCCTAAAAAACACTATTTGCTGTTAGGGACATTTACATTTCTCAAAGCGAAAAGTTGTGAGATTTCGAGTTTTTAATTTTCTCCCCTGCTATAAAAAATAAAAAATCCATGCTGCCTTTCCGTAAGGTGTCTGTAATTCGAATTTCGATGGAAGTTTAAGGAGGGTGCGGGTGCAGTTACCTATCTCAAGGTAGAGACGTCAAAATATGAAATAAAACTTTGCTGACATTTTTTTTTTAAACTTAAAATACATTATTCTCCTGGAGATATTAATAGAATTCCAGAAAATAAAGTTTGGGCCGATGTTTTGATTTGGTCTCCCAATAGACTACATTGTTTTAAATATGGTTTGACATCTCTGCTGAAATACTAATTCTGACACAACCCAGAAGGAATGCAGCGTTCAAGTGCAACAGATGGAGGATTGAAGCCGAGGCTTACTAATGAACCCAGGCAGCAAGGGATCCACGGGGGAAGGGGCACCGGAGGACTAGCACCCAGAGAAGCTTGTCATGCGAAACGGAATTAAAACCTAAAACAGACGAGCCGGTTGAAGGCTCACTCAAAGGTATAAAAGACGAGACACAAAAAGTTTGGGCATTTGTTTCCCTGAAACTTTTTTTAAAGTGAGATGCAGCAAAATGAATAAGTGAAATAAATCAATAGACTGCAGTGTGGAGTGTCACTACTTAACTTCTCTCGATGATTATCCATTTGATGTGGTCTTCTGAGTTCCCGGCAGCACAAAAACATCTAGAACAGGATTGCAGTGAGGGCTGTTAGAAGATCCCCCCCTCCGCTTGGACTCTGTGAATGTCCCATGCAGTGCACGGACTACTCAATAGAAAAAGATTCTGCAAATATTTTGACTACAGAAAAATACAAGATGGGAGCTACAGACTCATCAGCAAACGAGTGAAGCCTTTGCTATTTGGAGGCAGACATTTGTTGTATGTGTGTTTGTTTCTTATATTCAGAGTGGGCCCTAAACACCATTTGAGATTTTTAACAGTACTGTCTTTTAGTTTTGAATAGCTTGGCAGTGAGTACCATGGGTCCCGCCTTTTGAATGAAAGTTTTAGGAAAGCTAAGTGTTATTATTGTAAGACATATTTTAATGTAGACTAGCATCTCATGTTCTAATGGCATAGCTGGATGTTTTCAGAAAAATGAGTATGCAATATTATTTTTTAATTCCAGCTTTTAACTATTTCAAGACGGGAAGAACAGTTGAAGGTGATCTTAAAGGTAAAATTCTTGAGGAATGCCCGGACTTTCCCTCATAAGTTTTCTTTAGAGAAGGACCTGCATTTGATTTGGTATTATCCAGCCCCATGAGCTTGACTGTTGGGGATTATTACATCAGAATCCAAGGTGGAAAGTTTGTCTGCTGGGGAACATTTACTCCTAGATGTATGCCTTGAGAGAGTAATGTGACTCCTGAGAATATTGCATACATTTCTCAGACTCTTGTTCAATTGGAGTTCTAGAATATTGCAGAAATTGGAAAAAGCTCTAGACCTAATCTGGTCCTATGTCAACTGGATTTCTCAGATTGGACATACTAGTGACATTGTCCAAAGTGGCCCGGATATCAGTCAACTGCTCAAAGATATTTAGTTTAAAATAAAGAGAAAACACCTCTATTCCTCTACTGAAATTTAAAAAGTGAAGGCATCAAGGTGGTATGTGCTTCTGCTCGGGAAGGGCGGGACATTTTGAGTTACCAAGGAGGCTTGCTATAATTAACATTCACACAAGAACTGCTAGAGTTCTATAGACAAAATTGGAGGGTTATGGGAGTTGAAGTTTTTGCAGGTTTGCTCAAGCAATTGAGCCATAATGTGGGAGTGGTCACGTCGTTAATAGGTTCCTTTCGACACGCGGGCGAAAGTGTTATCATTAGAAGAGTAAAGCGGGAAGTGCCGTGTTTACATTTGAATATGAAGGTATGAAACATTAGTTTGTTTGATCCTTGAGGAACAGTAGAGCTTATCTTTGTAATTTTGATTGGGCAGTGATTCTTTCCATGAACTTCCCATAATGATGGTGTAGAACAGGTTACTTGGTAACACATGTTAAAAGTGTTAGTCTACGTTTTAGAGGGAAAATGATATTGCACAAATTATTCAACAATCACAAATGGTGTATTATGTCGATCGTTGTAATTAGTTTACAAAATACTGATGTCAATTCATTTGATTAATATTTTTTCAGAATAGAATCCCTGACGAAGGGCCGTCATGGCCCGAAATGCATTGGATGATACTTTTTCACAATCGCTATTTGAACTGGGTATTTCGACAAGCTGTATTAAAGGCGATTGGGCATTATGCAGGCTTTTGAATATCGAAATCACCTCATTCTGTAACCTCAGTTTTACAAATAATAAAACTATGGATTATCGATTAAACATTGGATACGATGATTTTTCATCTCACATGGCGTGATGCATCCTGGGACTGATATCGTTCATATCAGCGACTGTTTAATTGTTTTCTGCTGGGAAAGGAACATGCCCTTCTGGGTGTACAGTCATGTTCCCCTGCCTTGAGTGCCCAACTGCAAGAATTGGTATCCTGGTTTTTGATTTTCGCTCAAACCTCATGCTATTCCAGTGTGGGTGCATAGGTCTTGGCCTGTCCTTTGACATGAACTGTCACCTAAAGGGGTACAAAGCATGCACTGGGGGGCGTGGTCTTGCCGAGCAGAAAGATGGTTGCTGGATAAGAGGGCTCTGGCGGCTGAGGCAAAATCCAACATTTATCCTGGTACAAACGTGACGAGAGGAGCAAAAAAATGGCATCACATGACGTGGGAAGCATGTAAGCATCTGTTGGGCCTGAGATCAATGTCTCTGGTGGCCTCTACCCGGCTGTGGAGGGTGTGACGGAGTGGGCCCAGATGAGACTAGTGTGCAAGCTGGTGTCCCACCCCAGGAGATGAGGATCACACTGATGGGAGGTGCGGGGGAGCAGATCCTAACACCGAAGCGATACCTGGTGACTGAATACAAGTAAGGAGCAAGGTGAAGGAAGCCCTCTGCCATGTACTCCCAACCCCGCCACATTGCTGGCCTACGTGCTGCCAGTGTGGGGTGCCCAGAGACATTGAGAGCAAATGGGCATGCTTGGCCTGTGCCGGACCAATGTGAGGTGCACCAGGGGCTGAGGGGCCGCACCTCCTGTGTGACTGCAGACCGAAGCGCCGGACTCCTACCGGACTGTGTCGGGCGAGCCTGGGTCGCAAACGAATTGGATATCGGGCCTGATGCAAGCAGAGATTTGACCGGCTCTACAGGAACAGATAGTTGTGGATATCGGAGCCGCTGATGACCACATGGGAAGACTGAGGCCCACCTGAGGCCCATGAATCGGAGGTGCGGCTGCCTTGCAAAATACGCTGAAGTCACGCATAGGCGCAGGTCTGATGGTGATGCCCCCCCATCATCCACACCTAGAAATACCCCAAAGTGGAAAGTGGCAGCACAGGGGGAGCTGCGGGTGGCCTAGGCTGAAGGCAGCAGCTGCAGACACACTCCCCGGGCACCAACTTGGAAAAGCAAAGTGACTGCAGGTAGCGGGCAGCGGGCTGGCCACTTGCGCATCGGGTGGTGGGGCAGTGGGTGAGGCCCGGTCGGTCTGCTTCGGTGGATTAGAGTGCCCTCGATGCTTCGAAGATTCAGGGAGTTGACGCGAAAGGCGCTCTGAAGTCCCATCGCAGAGGAGGTGTAGATAGCACCCATCCTGACGTAAAGCAACAAACAGGCAATCAAGGAGTCAACTGGAGGCACATACTGCCCCAGCAGGGCCACGGCTAAAAGGCCCCCTGTATCAAGACTACCGGGCCCTCCACGATAATTTGCCTCATGGAAAGAGACAGGGCACGCCCGCACTTACAAAATTGGGCCGCAGCGGTCTTTCATACGAAGCCTAGGGGAAGGAAAAAACAGAAACACCACTACAAACAAAAGCGGGGAACAACTCTAGCCTGTGAGCAGCGCTTAGGCGGAAAACTTGGGTTAAATGATTGCTCAGGTCAACCAAAGCCTGCCTCTAGCAGCACGATCCTATGTGGTAAACAACATGGGCAAGAATGACTCAAAACAGACCAAATTAACGTTTGAAAATAAAAGGCACACTCGAGAAGCTAACACAGATGCGGAAATGGAAAGCGGGCATGGGGCTGCAGAAGGAGAGGGAGTCAATGACGACCTGCGTAGCCTTTTGATATAAATTAAATCCAGCCTCAAGAATATTGACTCAAAGCTAGATATTCTCACAGCTCAATTGGATCAGGACAAAAAGCAGGTTGACACACGTGAACTGCGCATAGATCAGCTTGAAAACCAGCACACAGAGGTACACAAATTTCAAGTAGATACCAAGGAACAAATGCTGAACATGGAGAAAGTCTTAACTGTTATTAGAACAATGAATGACGATTTGGAAGCACGTTCCCGTAGGAACAACCTGCGTTTAATAGGTATTCCAGAGACTACACCTAACGGCAAGATGGAACTATTCATGGAAGTGCTGATAAAGGATATATTTGGTGCAGAACTGTCCACTATGTTCATAGTTGAGCGTGCTCACCGCTCCCTGGGCCCCAGACCTACAGTAGGAGCCACCCCGAGACCGATCCTGGCTAAAATCCTGAACTATCGAGACAGAGACACTATACTCAGAGGAGCGCGAGAATGAGGCCAAATCTCTTACAAGGGTAACAATGTTTCTTTCTACCCAGACTACAGGTGGCGCGCCGCGAGTTTACTCAAACCAAACGGATACTGCAACAGGTTGGTGTACCCAATGCCTTACTATACCCGCCAAGCTGAAGGTCACACATGATGATTTATTTTATTTTTTTATTTTAGGAGTTTTATATAGCGCTGACCTGACCCAAAGGTATCGGAGCACTTTATAACAGTGAGACTTAAGAATTACATAGTAGAGGAGTCTTAAACATAGAGTTCCAAAGTCAACAAGTGCTGTGGATTCATGAGGTAGTAGATGGGTCCTAAGGTAGCTTCATTTAATGCATTCTTGAGGTAGTGCAAGAGTTTTGCAGCAGCTTTGCCTTCTGGACCTACTTGTCAGGTGGCGGACTTTAGTGGATCAGTGCGATGCAGAGTCAGTGAGCAACTGGATCAGGGTTGGCGTGGAGGTGGCAGCAATCCATTTGGCAGGGAGCGGTTAAGGAGGAGGGCTTTTAGGATTTTTTTTTATTTTGTGAAGGACGGTGTGGTCCTGATATCTGCTGGGATGGAGTTCCAGATTTTGGACGCATTTCCGGCGAATGATCTGGCCGTGGTTTTTTGTTTGCGTGCTTTCATGGGGATTAGAAGGAGGGAGTTGGAGCTCCTGAGGTTCCTTGTTTGGCCAGCCCTCTTTAGTTTGGCAGCCAGATAGTCCGATTTTCCTGTGTGTAGGGCTTTGTGCATGAGGCAGGCAGTTTTGAGGTTGGCCCACTGTTCCACAGGGGGCCATCATAGTTCTATTAGG
Source organism: Triturus cristatus (assembly GCF_964204655.1). NCBI lineage: Eukaryota > Metazoa > Chordata > Amphibia > Caudata > Salamandridae > Triturus > Triturus cristatus. The sequence continues at coordinate 848,368,691 of NC_140588.1, read as the reverse complement.
GCTGGTGAGATGTGATCATATTTCCTGATTCCGGTGAACATTCTGGCTGCCAAGTTGAGGGTTGTTTTGAGGGGAGCTAGGTGGAATTTAGCGGTACCGGTTAGGGTTGCGTTACCATAGTCGAGTCTGGATAGTACCTGTGCTTGTGTGGCTTGTTTGAGGTCTCTGGTAGGGATGAATGGTTTAATTTTGTGGAGAAGTTTCAGTTTAAGGGAGGCAGTCTTTGCGGAGTTTTCGATGTATTGGGTCATTTCCAGTTTTGGGTAAAGGGTGATTCCCAGAGATTTTACTGAGTTAGCCATGGTGGGAGTGCTGCTTAGAGCATCCATATCCTTGACCCATTGTGCAATTTGTTGGTTCTCTTCCTTTTTGGAGATTAGGAGAATCTTTGTTTTTTCTTGATTGAGTTTGAGGTGGTTTTGGGACATCCATTGTTGAATTTCTTTTAGAGTGGTATTTAGTCTGGAAATGTCGTCTGGGGAGGAGGTTTCTAGATAGATCTGGGTGTCATCAGCGTATAGGTAGAAGGGGATCTTCGTGTTTTGGGTATAGTGGTGATGGGTTGTATGTATATGTTGAACAGTGTTGGAGAGAGCACTGAACCTTGGGGTACACCCCTGCTGACTGGGCGAAGGTCGGATGTAAAGTCTTTGATTTTTATCCTTTGCGATCGGTTTTGTAGGAAGGCTGTGAACCAACGGAGGATCATCTCATCTGTATCAACCCTTTCCTGTAGGGCCTTGATGAGGAGATGGTGTTTTACCGTGTCGAAGGCAGCCGACAGGTCTAGGAGAATGAGTAGGCAGCTGTGATCGGTATCAAGTGACTTATGGATGTCATCTGTGATGTTGAGGATCACCGTTTCAGTGCTGTAACCTTTTCTGAAACCTGATTAGTGAGGATCAAGAAGGCTGATATTGTCCATGTGCTGAGTCAGTTGAGAGAGTACGCATTTTTCGAGGATTTTAGATAGGAGGGGGAGATTGGAGACGGGTCTGAAGTTGTTTAGGTCTGTGCAGTCAAGGCCTGGTTTCTTAATTAATGGCGTTACTTGGCCAACTTTAAGTTAGTTTGGTATGCTTCTGGTTCTCAAGGAGCTGTTGATGATTCTGCACCAGAACGGGGATATGGAGAGTTTGAGTTCTTTGGTCAGTTGGGAGGGTATAGGGTCGAGGGCGTGAGAAGCGTGTTTGGTGGTGGAGATTAGCTTGATAATCTCGGCTTCTGAGATGGGATTGAAGGATTTCCACGCATTAGTGTGTAGCCGGCCACTGTTTTCCAGTGCGACTGGGGGCAGGCCTACGCATGCGGAGTTGGCGTTGGTGTCGTGTCTAGTGAGAGCTCAAGCTTGGAGATTTTTTCTTCAAAGAAGGTGGCAAAGTCTTTGCACAGTTCCTTGGAGGCCTGGGTAGAGGATACGGCGGGCTTGGAGGTTGTTTGCTTGATGATTTTGAACAGTTCATTGGACCTGTTTTTAGCATTGTCCAGAGCAGAGCAGAAGAAGTTGGATTTTACGCTATGGATGTGTTTTTTGTATTTTCTTCTAGCTGTTTTGAGTTGTTCAAGTAGGCTTGTGGCGGGGTTCTTTCTCCAGAGTCTTTCTGTGGCTCTGAGTTGTCTCCTTTCATTGTTGATGTCCGTATTGAACCAGGATCTGGATGGGATGTTTCTGGGTTTTTTTAGTTTCAGGGGGGCTATCTGATCTAGAATGGATGACAGGGATATGTTTTACTGGTCCGTCAGTTCTGTCGTGGTTAGACCATCCATGGGGGTAATGAGTTGTGCATTGACTTTTTCCTTCAGGTCAGTCATGTTGACCTGGGTGAGGTTTCTGGTCCATTTGGGCTGTTTGCAGATGGGTGGTTGTAGGATAACTGGCTGGGTGAGGTGGAAGAGGATTAAGTGGTGGTCAGACCAGTCCACAGGCAGGGTGTGACTTATTGACACTCAGTCTAATTTGGCGATAACGGCATCAAGGATTGATCCTTTGTTGAGGGTTTCTTCTGTGCAGTGTTGCGAGAGGTTGTTGTTAAGAAGTAGCTCACTCATGTTTTGTACTAGTGGATTGTTAACGTCATTCCAGTGAAGGTTGAGGTCGCCTAGAATTAGGTTGTTCGTATCTTGAGGTGAGCAGTGGACAATCAGGTCGGACAGGTGTTCAGTGAAAGCAGCTGAGTTGCTTGTACCCATGGTGACAGTTAGGCATTCTAAGGTGTTGTAGTTGAAGGAGTCTGCTTACGACACAGAGATATTGACTCTGTGGAAGATTGCTATGCCTCCTCCTCTTTGGTCTTTTCTGTCTTTGCGAGTGATTAAGAAGCCTGGGGGGACAAGAGTGTCCAGGAGATGTAGGGAGGAGTCCTTGTGTCAGGTTTCAGTGATAAATGCTATGTCTACTCTCATCACAGAGCCAGAACCCGCCAGACGACACCTCTGACCCCAACGACACAGCCAACAACCTTGCTTAATGGATCACTAACTGCGCCGACGACCTCGCTCCACTGAAGAACCGCTCAGGCAAGACCGACAACAGAAAAACCTCATGGTTCACAGACGCCCTCAAAGAATCAAAGAAATCCTGCCGGACCCTCGAAAAAACCTGGCGCCACGATCGGACCACAGGAAACATGACAGCCCTCAAAAACGCCACCCGCACACACCACCAGCTGATCCGCACCACCAAAAGGACATCATTCAAAGAGCGACTAGACAACAACACCCACAACAGCAAGGAACTCTTCAGCATCGTCAAAGAGCTCTCCCACCCCAGCGCCAGCAACAGCGACATCACACCATCACAAGACCTCTGCAACTCCCTCACCACATTCTTCCACCGTAAGATCGCAGATATACACAACAGCTTCGGACCCCATTCTCTGCCTCCAGCCACCGAACCAAAGACCCCCACCACCACCATCAGCGCTTGGACCCCCATCAGTACTGAATACACCACGCACGTCATGAACACCATCCACTCCGGATCCCCCTCGGACCCATGTCCCCATCACATCTTCAACAAAGCCAACAACAGCATCGCACCCCACCTCCGGAACGTCATAAACAACTCCTTCACATCAGCCACCTTCCCTGAAAGCTGGAAGCACGCCGAAATCAACGCCCTTCTGAAAAAACCCACAGCGGACCCCAAAGACCTCAAGAACTTCCGACCCATCTCTCTTCTTCCCTTCCCGGCTAAAGTCATCGAGAAAACCGTCAATAAACAGCTGACTGCTTTCCTCAAGACAAACAACTCACTTGACCCATCACAGTCCGGATTTCGAGCCAACCACAGCACCGAGACCGCCCTCATCGCAGCCACCGACGACATCAGGACTCTGATGGACAACGGAGAAACAACCGCCCTCATTCTCCTAGACCTCTCGGCAGCTTTTGACACCGTCTGCCACCGCACCCTGATAACCCGCCTCTTCCACACCGGGATCCAAGGAAAGCCCCTGGAATGGATCACCTCATTCCTCTCCGACAGAACCCAGAGAGTCCGCTCAACGGCCACCAAGATCATCTGCGGCGTACCCCAAGGCTCCTCGCTCAGCCCAACACTCTTCAATATCTACATGAGCCCCCTCGCCGCCATCGCACGTAAACACAACATCAACATCATCTCCTACACCGACGACACCCAACTGATACTCTCCCTCAAAAAGGACCCAGCCACCGCCAAAACCAACCTCCAGGAAGGAATGAAAGACATCGCAGAATGGATGAAGCTCAGTCACCTGAAGCTGAACTCAGACAAGACGGAGATCCTCATCCTCAGAAATTCCCCCTCCGCCTGGGACGACTCCTGGTGGCTCACAGCACTGGGCTCCGTACCTACTCCCACTGACCACGCACGTAACCTGGGATTTATCCTGGACTCCTCCCTCTCGATGACCAAGCAAGTCAACGCTGTCTCATCATCCTGCTTCAACACCCTACGCATGCTCCGAAAAATCTTCCGATGGATCCCCACCGAAACCAGAAAAACCGTCACCCAGGCCCTCGTCACCAGCCGACTGGACTACGGAAACACCCTCTATGCAGGAACCACAGCCAAACTTCAGAAACGACTCCAGCGCATACAGAACGCTTCCGCCCGACTCATCCTTGACATCCCCCGCCACAGCCACATATCCGCCCACCTGAGAAACCTGCACTGGCTCCCCGTCAGCAAGAGGATCACATTCAGGCTCCTCACCCACGCACACAAAGCGCTCCACGACAAAGGACCCGAATACCTCAACAACCGCCTCTCGTTCTACACTCTCACCCGCCAGCTCCGATCAGCCGGCCTCGCCCTCGCCACCGTCCCACGGATCCACATAACCACCACCGGAGGAAGATCGTTCTCCTACCTGGCCACCAAGACATGGAACTCACTCCCCACACACCTGCGAATGACCCAGGACCACCTCACCTTCAGGAAACACCTCAAGACCTGGCTATTCGAGCAGTGACAGCACCCCTCCCCTTAGCGCCTTGAGACCCTCACGGGTGAGTAGCGCGCTCTATAAATGTTTTGATTGATTGATTGATTGATGTCAATGTCATGGGTGAGGATGGATTCTGCTAGTTTGGTGGCATGTTTGATAACTGATCTGCAGTTAATGAGCAAGCAGTTTGTGAGAGTCGCCTCTAATATGGGAGTCTTTTTAAGGGGGGCCCTAGTGATGGTCGTGCGGATAATGCGTTGTTCTACATCTGGGAATAATTGCTTGGTTGTGAGGCATAATATCATCTTATAAATCATCTTCGTTTGAGTCATCCATACTCAAGATTCCTTTTTTCTGACACTGTATATGCAATTCCACCTGAAACAAGCATTTGCGTAGCCAATAGGTCTCGCTTTTGGGACCTTATAAGTATTTAGTTATGCAGCACAATTTCCTTGGTGCAACAACATCAACTGTTGCATGGCTAAACACTTATAAGGTCCCAAAGGCGAGACCTATTGCCTATGCCAATGCTTGTTCTTATAGGGCCCCAGTTTAACAATCTACTTCTGAACCACTCTCAATTCGATTTTTTGTTCGATTTCGCTGAGTGCCCCACTTCAAAGTGCGCTCTCTTTTTCAATAGGTCCTGTCAATGTAGGTCAGAGCTGCGAATGTGAAAAGTAACTGCATGCCATGGCACAAACAGGCTGGGTGGCAAGAATCAAACAGCAGCCAATTAAACTAATCATAACGTCCCAGTGAATGGAAGGAAGCTCACCTGATACTTCGTAATGGAGTATATGATTCCCAGTCCCGCGCAGGCCTTGATTCTTTGGCCGCCATGGTAGATGATAAATTTCTTGATGATAGTATTGTGCGTATGTGACGCAAGGCAAGGTGAAGAAACAGCTTAAACTGCGCAAAAATACAATTGAGTTGGGGGTTATGAAAACAGTTAGCAGTTAATTTTACAGAAAGGGATTCAACTGTTTAAGGAGACCACAGTAACGCCCACAATTGCCTTGAAGGGTTGACGGCGTTTCGACCTGTACAATTTCAGGTTATCATCAGGACCGAGTTACGTGAATAAGGTAAATGCTGTACAGGGGGAAAAAGGGGAGGTAAGAGGCAAGAAATACCAGTAAGGTAAACGTTGAAGGACAGTGAAGAAAAGAGAAGGGACTGTAGAGCCCTTCAGTAAAGAGCAAATCAAGTCAGGAGAGTCCAGGCTGGGTCTATGGGGGAGGAGTAAGAGCAATGAGGGTGCATGAAGAAGGTCACGGGACCAGTTGAAAAGATGTAAATTATAAGGGGCAAAGTAAGTACCTGGGAAGGCTGCGAAGAGCCAGGGGGTAGGAATGAATCAAGTCGAGGCATACAGCAAAAATCTTCAGGGAGAGGGAAATGGTGAATGAAGCAACTCCAGCAAGGTAGGTAGAAGTAGTGCCTGAGGGAGGTTGCGAAAGGCAAGGATGCTTACCAGCTAGGACACGTGTAGTTCAAGGTGTATGCAGTGAATGCGTGAAGAGGACAAGTCTCCCGGTGTAGTAGGGCAGAACCAAATTGAAGAGGTCCGCAACGTGTGTGGAGGGACATCAGATGGGAAGGGGAGGGGAGGCATGGGGATAAGCTGAAGGAATCAATATAATTAAGTGCCAGATAATCCTGAATGGTGTGCAGACAGTTACCTGTAATGGAACGATTCCGTGGGGTTAGCGGAGACAGCTTGATGGGAAAGGTCTCCGGCATTCAGTAAGGCAGAACCCAGCAAGCGTCTGGGTCCCGAGGGCGAGTGAAGCGCGCCTGGATCCGTGAAGATGTTTGCGGTATGTCTGGGTAAACTAGCGTCTTATTGTGGATTGGGGGTGGGGGTCACGTGCTATGTGAGAGGGATAGGCCGGTGAGAAACAGAACAATCCAGTGCCCCCGGGGTTCGAGAGGACAAAGTGGAATAGATTGAGACTCAAACAAGATGAGAGATCGGAAAGCGCCCATAAACAAGAGTGAGGATAGCTAAAAAGCTCCAAAGGCATTTGTGTAAGCAAATAGGTCGTAGCGAAAAGTTTGCAAACACAGGTCTACAAATGGACATAATGGCAATACATATTGAAATAAGCATTTGCTGCGCGGTGTTCTGCTTAATGAGGAAGTGAGTTGTGTGTGCCAGCTAAACCAAAATTATAAAAAAAACACGCGAGTGGTGGCGCGGCGAGCAATGCACTTAATTAGCATAAGGAAAGCCATATGGCGCCTCTGCTCATAAGCGCGTGCCCGCGCACATGCACGCAAGCTGCAGGCCGGCCACGGTAGCCTTTTTTAAAGCCCTTACTAAAAGTCTTGCCAGACCAGCGTATGCGCTGGGTCAGGCAAGACCTAAAAAACTATTGGATGTTGTCGTTAGTCACTGGATCTAGCCTGACTGAATGTAAGCTACCGTTTGAAAAAAGTGTCAGCCCTTTCTTTTCCCGCGATAAAAACTCTCAGAATTCTATGGAAATCTATATAAATCCCACAAACTAAAAAGGTAATTGATTTACCTGAGGTCCAGATATTCTCAAATTGGGCCTGGTTCCCTTTTCATTATCCATATGCTGATGTATTAACTTAGGGTTATGTTGTGGCAGTCCTGAAGAAGGCATTTCAAAGTCGAAACGCGCGTAGACAATTTGAGAACTTGTCCGACAATTAGCCACTGTATTTTTACCTGTTATATGATGAATTTGTGTGTCATGTTTATTGTCCTAATTGTAACATATTCAATTTAGATACATGTGTTTGTATTTAGATTGTATTGACAGTATGTATGATCAACTATTTCTTGATTTTTTAACATGAATTTTTATCAATAAAGAAGAAAAAAATCTGTTAATTATGTGTCTAGTGCACTGTAGTCTATGAATATATCAATGAGCTGTTTGTAGGTCGCTCCACGACTAATTGAATGCCTAGGTTTTGTTTCAAACTTGTATTTTCCCTGTCCTATGATTTATAGTATCTTGCAGGGGGTCCCTTTTTCTGTCTCAACACATATAATTGTCTTACATGGAACATACATGGGCTCAAAGACAATCAAGACTTATACAGTCATAACTAATGAGGCCCAAAATAGATATTTGCATTCTCTAAGAAACGCACCTGCAAAGCACAGCGGGTGCCAAACTTCAACATAGATACTGGGGAAATATCTACTTGGTGACCTATTCAAATTATGCTAGAGGGACCGCGATCCTCATACAAAAGAGATTGGCCTGGAACCTGATTGAAACTCAGTCTGACCCGGAAGGCAGATTCACCTTATCAGAGAGTGCACTTGGCACAATAGGGGGAGTACTGGTGGCGGTGTGCGGTCCCAATACGGATGCACCTGAATTCTTCAATGAGCTCTGGGGTGAAATGGCACAAACTGAATGCAATACTGTAATTTGGGGGGGAGACTTCAATGCCATCCTTGACAATTCCCTGGACTGCAAGGGTGCAACCCGTAAGCTGCACCCAATGACAGCACTGCATTAAACACACTGATAAGGGACAACAGGCTAATAGATATTTGGAGGTAATGGCACTCAGACACAGCAAAGGGCACATGTATTATAATACAGCACTCAGCCTGGTGCCGTATTGACTTCTGGCTGCTTTCCAAGGACATGGCCATGTGGACCACAGACATTGAACACCTCCCTACAGCCCTCTCTGATCATGCACCCTGCTTGCTCCACCTACTAATGCCATCTGTGCCCAGCTGGGCATTCCAGTGTAGACTCCCACCCAGTGCCCTCCTGGATGCTGCCTTTCGTGAGGAAATAAGAGGAGACATCCTTGAATATTTCTCACTCAATGAGGGATTGGTGTTCTCTCCAGCCTCTCTCTGGGAGGCATTTTAAAATGGTCATCCGTGGCTGGTGCATAGCCAGGCAGGCTGGAGTACTTAAGGCCATTACGCAAACACTTAAAAGACTCAAAGCATAGATCCGGAAATTCGAGCTCGATTATCATCAATCCAATGACCGTGAGCTCCTCCCCTTCATCAGAAGCAAACTAAATGAGTTTGAGGAGGAGGCAAAGAGAGAAGGCAACTATCTGGGCAAACATACACAGGCTAGAAGATAAGGTGAGGGGGATATTCCAGGCAAAATACTAGCCTCTTTGCTAAAACCCTCGTGCACTATAGATTATATCACATAATTGAGGGATGACACCCAACAGCCTATAAGAGGACCCCAGGAAATAGTGAACCACCTCACACACTTTTACTTGGAGCTGTATTCCTTACGACACACAGGCCTGCCAGAGCATACCCAATCCTACTTTGACTCGATCGAACTGCTGTGGCTGGGCAGAGCACACAGAGCATATCTGGATGAGCCATTCACTAAGGATGACGTAATACAGGTCATCAATAGCTTACCAAACGACAAGGCCCCCGGGCTGGATGGCCTCCCAGCCTCATTCTATAAATGTTATTCACCGATCCCAGCCCCACACCTGATAGCGGTATATCAGGACTCCCTTGAAATGAGACAAACTACTCCAACGCTCGAAGAGGTGAGCTTACTGCTGCTTCTTACTCCAGATCTCTGTGACTCATACTGCCCACTCTCCCTCATAAACACAGACAATAAAATATATGCCAAGTTAACGGCCAACAGAATCCAGCTGCTTTTGCCGCTCATTGCCAGCCCTGATCAATCAGAATTTATTCTCAAGAGATCGACTTCCTGACCTACGTACGTTTTTTCAGATCCTTCATTATCTTGACCCCCAATTCCCCATGGTGGCTGCACTCCTTGACGCCACTAAGGCATTCAATTCTTTGGAATGGCCATTTTTATCCGCAGTTTTAACCAGATTAGGCTTCAGCCTGGTTTTTATACCACAAATGCAATTTTTTTTCATGCTGCCCCAGATTTACAAGCCTGGGGCAGTGACAACAACTGTTGAAAACTAAAACAGCGATATGATTAAGCATTCACTAAAGACATGAATTCTCTCCAGTTAAAGCATGTTCCTTGTCTTAGGCTGACTAATGTCTGGACTCCATTTTGTATTGTCATGTCTCCACGTGCTTTGCACGAGAAGAGTCCTACCTTTTCGCTAGTTGCTCTTGTAATCTGCCTAGTAACAGTCTATAAATAGCTCCTTTGTCCGTCTGACGCATGTCCAGACTTGACCACATCTGTTATCAGTTAGTCCTTGTTTGACCATGTTTTCGCAGGCTCAGGAAATTGTTAACTCCGCCCATATATTGATCCCGTATCGAAAATGTCCATAAATGGTAATGAATTTTGCTCTATGTTGTATCCACCCACGTATGAGCCCCTCTGTAGTGTATAAAAGGGGACCGCATACGCAAGTTCTTTGTGCTACTCTATGCAATACTGAAGAGTGTTGTGTAGGTTGTAGGACCACCCTTAAGGGTTAATAAACTCTGTCTTTGTATTTGCAGTTTCCGTGCCAACTTCCTTCTAGCTTTTGTTACAGGAGAGCGAACCCTTGTATTCTGCGGGCCTAGCTGGGGCCTGTACTCATCAATTGGCGCCCGTCACGTGGGGCTCATCGGCGACTCGGATGCTCGAAGGACTGGTCGTGACGAAGGTGAGGAATTTGGCCGGGGATGTGATCACTGCCAGCGGCGTCTTTTAGTCCTGGCATCCCGAGGTTTTCTTCCTTCCCTTCCGAGCTGACCATCTGGGTGGCGCCGGTCCTCAACTGAGACCTCTTCTGTCGGTTTGCCGTGTGACAGCCGTTTGGGCGAATTTTGGAACTTGGCAGTTGGAATCTGGACACTCTTGATTGGTAAGAACCGTTGTACGGTACTTGCTCCGAGTTTTGAAGCCTGGGTTGGCTATTTGAGTTTGATTTGTGATGACCGGTCATATTTTGTATTGATTACTGTGAGAATATATGCGTTGCAACACATATAGGCAGGTAATGTGGAGATATTTCTCCGGAGTTGTTTAAATTTGAACGGCGCAAAGTTTAAGTGCCATTTTTTGATAATACTGCATATTTTGCATTATTTTTGAGCATGCCTGCTTTTAGCGCACTCCATAAGTGGTGCTGCTGCTTTGGAAACCGGTTAAATCTTGAGGAATCCGCTCCAGCCCCCCCAGAGGGGACTCCTAATAGGGATATGTATGTGAAACATGGTCTTTCCTCTATAATGTACAGCACAGTGTGGAGGAAATACACCAAAAAGGATCCTGAGTTACGATGGCCTTTGTATGGATCGTTTGATATGCGTAAGATTGAGTATGTGGAACAGTGCATGTATAAACGGCGTGCTCGGCAAGACATGTTTGAATGTGTACGGTTATGGGTGAAGGAAGTGCGTGAGCGAGAGAAGCGGGAGAAAGCGTTGATTGATAAAGAGCAACGGAAAAATGATCATGTGAGAGCACAGGAAGCGAAGCGTCGGGAGGAAAGGGAACTGGCGGAGAGACAAGAGAAAGAGCGTAGGTTGCAAGTCTCGGGTCAATATGCTGTCCGCCAGCCACTTTATCCTGTCCTTACTAATCTCGAAGATGATTTTCATTTATTAGATCGCTCTCCGCCCCCTTATGTTGGCGCGTCTGCCCCGAGGTCACAGGACTCTGGATCGGTTTCGGATAAGGTAGACATGCGGTCCATGTTATCAACTGATCGTATTGGTGAGCTTCGGAAAATTTCTTTTCGTGCGCTTAAAGGCAAGCTATCTCTTACTGAATTATTGGAATTTTTGGAAAGTTGGCAGGATAGAGAGAAGTTGTATTTTGCTGAAACTTTTTCTGAGGAAGTGATTACTGCCTTTCGGAAATATTCTGATGTTTTTGAGCCTGATGAGGTTGTATCAGATTCTAAAGCATTACATAACGGTGTCTTTTCTCCCTCCAAGGTACCCGATGCGGTTCGACGGCTGTTTACATTGCGGGACGCGATGCTTGAACTTAAAGAGAGAGCGCGCCAAAAGGAAGGGGAGAAGGAGAAATCGGATTCACACGTCGGCGGAAAACAATCATCTACCTCCTATTCAGATAAGAGCGAACTAGTGCATGCTAAACCAATGCGAGAGGCGGCACCTTTGTATGTTCCTCCTAAAGGAGCGGGAACTAGTCTAGACATGTCTTCCCCCGATGCTAGGGGATATTTTGTGTATAATTGGGTTTATACTCCCTGGCAAAGGACTGATGTTATGGCATTAAAGAATGCATTGCCTGACCCCCGCAAGAATCCAGCGGCCTTTTACGAAGAGGTCGAAGGGGCCTTGAATTCTTGTACCATGACCTTAGCGGATATAGATTTGTTCTTTGGGCTTATTTTACCACCGGATATGTGGCGATCTGTGCGGAGGGTGGATGATCAAGCCGCTTTTAAGGCTAAGTGGTCTGAGATTGAGGATGAGGATAGGGAGAGAAAACCCGCGCAAAAACCGCCCCAGTTTATTTTAGATCTTCCTGCTGCTATCTTGACCAAGTTAAAAACGATTATCCCCCCTAAAAAGATTGACTGGAATATGTTAGCCTCATGTAAACAGAAGGTTGATGAATCAGTTTCAGACTTCTTTATGCGCTTTGAGGAAACATTTCATGATTTCAGTGGTCAGTCGCTTACGGATGATACGGGTCGACACCTTTTTGTTGATAAATATGTGGCGAATTTATTACCGGGAATAGCAGCTCGATTGAAGGCGAGTGAAAGTTCTTGGTCCACCTCGTCTCCGGCATCCCTCCTGACTATGGCTCAGTATTATGAGCGTCAGGAACAAGAAGCGAAGGGGAATGAGGAGAAGAAATCGAAAGATTTGAAAACTAAGGTGATGCTAGCACAAGTGTATGGTCCGCCTCGTCGGGGTGTCGAAAGAGGTAGAGGAGGATTCTATGGTCCCCCTTCGGGTCGGTCAGATGTTAATAGAAATCAATGTGCGTATTGTAAACAGCTGGGTCATTGGGCCAGGGATTGTCCGGTACTATATGCACCCCGTCAGGGACGTGGTCAGGGACCGTCAAGAGGTAGAGGGGGCTTTTCGAATTTCAGAGGGAATTCCAATGATCGTGCTCGCTTTGAGCCTAACGTGCAGCAACGAGATAGACCTAATGTGTTTGATCGGCAAAATCAGTATCAAATGTCTGGGAATGACCGTTCTGGGTACCATGATTCGCAGCATGCGTAGGATTGCGTTGGATGGGGGTTGGAATCAGTTGAAGTGCCGGTTGATCAGAGGGGTCCTTATGTTTCAGCAAATGTTCTGGGTTCTACTGATCAGTTCCTAGTTGATACAGGAGCTACTCGCAGTGCGCTGTCCAAACAATTGGTTCCGAGGGCTCCCCCATCTGGCTTAATGGTTACATCGGTAGGGTTTGATGGTACACTCTCTCGAAGCCCTCTATCCCGACCCCTTGCATTTCGTGTTGAACACCTTTCTGCGCCTTGCCCGTTTTTGCTTGCCCCGAACACGCCTGACAACATTATGGGTCTTGATATGCTCAAGCACTTCAGAGCTACGATCCGCTGCTCCCCTACTGGAGTACGGGTGATATTAAACGATAATCACCCTATGGCAGAACGGATGTGTGTGGTTGCAGAGGATACTGTATTAGCTTCTTTCCCTCGTACTTTGTGGGCCACCTCGGATACTGATGTGGGACAGATGGTGATTCCGCCTGTCCACATTAGTGTCCAGGAGGGTGCGGTGTTACCACGCCTCCCTCAGTATCGTATTTCCCAGGAGGGGGAGGAGGCACTCATACAGATTGTGCAGGATTTGATTAAGTTGGGAGTAGTGGAGGAAGTTCCCTACAACATCTGCAACAGTCCTATTTTACCCATTTTGAAAAAAGACACTGATACTAGGGTTTATCGTGTTATTATTGACTTAAGGGAGGTGAATAAGATAGTGATACCTCAGTATCCAGTGGTTTCTGATATCACGACGTTACTTACTCTGGTCCCGCCAACGGCGACCACATTTTCAGTTATCGATTTGAAAAATGCTTTCTTTTCGATTCCTATTCATCCCGATAGCAGATACCTCTTCGGCTTTACTTTGAATAATAGGTCTTATAGATTTTGTAGAGTCCCTCAGGGTTATACAGAGAGTCCTAGTATTTACAGTCAAGCATTGAAAAGACAATTGGATTCCTTTGTTCTGCCTGATGGTGTCGCCCTTATACAATATGTCGACGACATCTTGTTGGCGGCCGACACTCCTGAGCTGTGTGAGAAGTGTACGTTATCCTTGCTTTCCTTTTTGGCATCCCACAATCACAAAGTGTCAAGGAAGAAATTGCAATTCTGTAGACCACCTTTGTCTAAGTAGGGGCGTGCACTCACACCAGATCGTATTCAAGCAATTTTGGACACGCCAGTACCTTCCACACAGAAGGATGTGCGTGCATTTTTGGGTCTTGCCTCTTTTTGTAGGCAATGGATATTGGGGTTCTCACACATAGTTAAGCCATTGTTAGCACTTTTGACAAAAGATACCCCAATTCCTCTTCCCTGGTCGAATGAGTGTGAACTTGCCCTTCAGCAATTCCGACAAGCCCTTTGCTCAGCACCAGTGTTGGGGACCCCTGATTATACGAAGCCTTTTACACTGTACGTGCATGAGAAAGATGGATGTGCATTATCAGTTTTAGTGCAGATGCACGGCGACAAGCAGCGCCCTTGTGCATATTTTTCGGCTGTACTTGATCCTGTTGCCCGAGCATTGCCTGGTTGTTTTCGCTCGGTTACGGCGACAGCTGTGTCAATACGCCAAAGCGACGGAATTGTGTTATCTCATAAGCTGTTGGTATTAGTTCCCCATGCCGTTGATGCCCTGCTTAACCAGACAAAGACGCAGCATTTGACCAGTGCTCATTTAACGGGATATGAGTTGACGCTTTTGGCTCCTCATATTACGTTAAAGAGGTGTGCAACGTTAAATCCAGCCACATTGTTGCCGTTTCCGGAAACTCAGTCTGAAGCACGAAAAGCACATGACTGTATTCTTGTGACTGAGGAACAGACAAAGGGTCGTATTGATCTCCAGGACACGCCCTTTACAGATGTAGATGGAGAACTGTGGGTGGACGGATCATGCCTGAAGCTACCAGATGGCACGACTTCAGCAGCGTATGCAATTACCACATTACAAACAATAGTGGAGGCAGCACGCACACCGCATAAATCAGCTCAAGCAGCGGAACTGATAGCATTAACACGAGCATGTGAGCTCAGTGCAGGATTGTGTGTGAATGTTTATACAGATAGCCGCTATGCCTTCGGAGTAGCGCACGATTTTGGCCTACTCTGGAAGGAGAGAGGGTTTCTAACGTCACATGGAGCACAGATAATGTATGGGGAGTTAGTTCATAACCTTTTGACTGCATTAACATATCCAAAGAAGATTGCTATAGTTAAATGTAGTGCCCATAAAAAGGTGGTTGATAAAGTTAGAGAAGGGAATGCTTTTGTAGACCGGGTGGCACGAGAGACGGCGATGCAGCCTGGCTCTACTGCATTGTATGTTGTAAAGTTACAGGCAGAAAGATGGCACGATGCTAGGAGAGAAGTGCTGGAGATACAGAGGACCGCTTCCGATAAGGAACGGGAGCAGTGGTCTAATGATGGAGAATTAGATGACGAAGGGTGTTGGAGAAGTAAGCAGATGGATAAATGGAAGTTACCCACAGCTTTTGTACAACCTATGGTTCAGATGGCACATGGACTAGCGCATGTCGGAGCTTCCGCAATTGTAAAATTACTCACACGAGTTTGGGAGCATCCGGAGATCGCTAGTACGGCAAAGAGGGTAGTGCAGACCTGCATGATTTGCCTGAGGTACAACCCAGGAAAGGGTACACGAACTCCAGCAGGAGGATTTGCAACACCTACTGCACCCTTTGAGGTTTTGCAGATGGATTACATTCAGCTTGAGCGCTGTAACAATTTGAAGTATGTTCTAGTAGTGGTTTGTGCCTTCAGTAAATGGTTTGAGGCATACCCTACGAAAGACAATACTGCAATGACTACAGCTAAGATGCTATTGAAGGAGTTCTTCCCTCGATATGGTGTTTGTAGATTGTTGTGGAGTGATAACGGACCTCATTTTATAGCAGACGTTATCAAGTATGTCCTGAAAGGACTGGGAATTACCCAGAAATTTCATGCAGTGTTTCACCCTCAGTCTGCGGGATTGGTTGAGAAATATAACGGTACTTTGAAGCTTAAGATCGCTAAGATCCAAGCTTCGACTTCTTTGACTTGGCCAGATGCTTTACCGCTGGCATTATTGTCAATTAGATCGATACCGCATTCTCGGACCGGTCTCACACCCTATGAGATCGTGTTTGGACGCCCAATGAATATTTGGGGTCCACCGAAACCGAAGTCAGTGTATGATGTACCTTGTGTAATGATGAATGATTATCTGGCACAGTTAACGGATAATATGGTTTCTATTCATCAACAGGTTCGAGAAGCGCTCCCTGATCGGTCCACAGGTGAAGGACATAACCTCCGGCCTGGAGACCATGTTATGATCAAGGTGTTTGAAAGGACGAACAGTCTGGAGCCGAGATGGGTTGGTCCTGAGCAAGTCTTGCTCGCAACGAGGACAGCTGTGCGAGTCTCCAATCGGAAGAACTGGATCCACTCCTTGCACTGTCGTAAAGTGCCGCCTGGATTAGTGGAGCCTGCTGTATTGACCGACCATTGAGAAATCCTGACGGCAGAGACAAGCCGTGCTGTGGAACCGAACGACACTGAGGAGCTCTTCCCGGACCAAGCGATTCCTGGAGGCAGAAGATATCATCTCAGACCGAGGAAGTGATTTCTTTCTGTATCAGGACACGTTGTCAGAACGGCCCTTAGGTTAGTGAAACGGAGAGCCAATGAGGCAAGGGGGGGGGATCAGCCCTGCATTAGTCTAGTGACACCCGTCTTGGCCCGCTGGTGAAGAAATCAACGGCTGCCTAAGGGGAAGAGTTCTGACAACCTTTTAGTTTCAGGAAGATATTGACTTTTACTACAAAATGGAGAAGAAGAAGATTTTTTGTGCAACAAGTTTTATTATCATTGTAGCTATTGTTGGTATAGCCACGTGGTTTGTGGAGGATGTGGCTCCTGCCCGTGAGTTGCTTGTTTTGACTACTCCAGTGCCTGAGGAGCACTACTTTTACACCCTTCCGTATCAAGAATTGAAGCATCGTCAGTCTTATTTGAATAATACTTTCATCCAGAGGTTGCATCATACCCATGTTGCTACAAATGCTACAAACTGTTGGATATGTGGTATGATGCCAGCTCATCAGAAGAAAGGAGGAACGCCGTTTATACCTCTTCCTTTCTCTCATAATGGCTCTTGTAGAGCATGGTACACTTTGCTTTTTGCCACACGGAAACCTACAGTGGGACGACTACTTTTTAGACTTAACAGGGAATGTCATCAAGATAAAGAAAGCTATCCACAAGCGAATGGGACAATATGGGAGTGGGAAGAATATCAACCAGACAATGAATCAATCCCCTATATCTTCATGAACACCAGAGACACTGCTGGGAATGAACAATTTGTGATTCAAGTGGCACAAGCTCAAGCGGACCTGTGTGTTCAGAGTGTGGGTCATATTCCTGTTGGTGTTAGTGACTGTATTATTGTTTTGAATATAGATGGATTACATAATAGTACTTTCTTAGCTTCCCATAATACATACTTCGTATGTGGGAATAAGTGTTATTATCGCTTACCAGCCGGCTGGTCCGGAGTATGTTATGTAGCGTTTTTATTGCCCCCTGTATTCTTAGCGCCTGCATCCTATCATAAAGATTTGAAGTTATTGAACAATGTAACTGTAAATAGGTATAAACGTACTTTATCTATTGATGATGTTGACCAAAACGACACTAGCTTACAGCAGTATGTTGATTTTAACTTAGGATTGTTTTTCTTTGTTGGAGCTGCCCTAAATCGTAGGAAGGTTCGAAGATTAACAAGAGTTGTAGAGGCTGTAACGAATCAAGCTGCTATTGCTCTTGGGAATCTTACGGAAGAATTGCAAATCACTAGAATTGTTGCGTTACAGAATCGTATGGTATTAGATGTTATGTTAGCAGACAGAGGTGGAGCATGTAGAATTATCGGAAGTAGTTGTTGTGTATTTATTCCTGACCACACGCCATCAGTCTATAACGCTATCAATAAATTGCATAAAATCGCAGCTGAGATTCATACAGAAAATGGCACTTGGACCTTTTCTGGATGGTTTTGGGCATTGATCACTACATGGGGATGGAAAGTCTTAACTGGTCTCTGTATTATTGTAGCAGTTCTGTTTTCCTGCTGCATCTGTGTTCAGTGTGGTCCCTTAGTCTGCTCTTTATGTGTGTCATTTTGTATTCCTGATAAGAAAGCTATTGCCAATGTCACCTATCAGAAAAACTTAAACAAGGAGGTGGAAGAGATGATGAAAATTGACATATATGATGATTATCCTAATAAGCCGAATGTCTTCAGTAAATGCTGAAAGGGTCGTCTGTTGAAAACTAAAACAGCGATATGATTAAGCATTCACTAAAGACATGAATTCTCTCCAGTTAAAGCATGTTCCTTGTCTTATGCTGACTAATGTCCGGTCTCCATTTTGTATTGTCATGTCTCCACGTGCTTTGCACGAGAAGAGTCCTACCTTTTCGCTAGTTGCTCTTGTAATGTGCCTAGTAACAGTCTATAAATAGCTCCTTTGTACGTCTGACGCATGTCCAGACTTGACCACATCTGTTATCAGTTAGTCCTTGTTTGACCATGTTTTCGCGGGCTCAGGAAATTGTTAACTCCGCCCATATATTGATCCCGTATCGAAAATGTCCATAAATGGTAATGAATTTTGCTCTATGTTGTATCCACCCACTTATGAGCCCCTCTGTTGTGTATAAAAGGGGACCGCGTACGCAAGTTCTTTGTGCTACTCTATGCAATACTGAAGAGTGTTGTGAAGGTTGTAGGACCACCCTTAAGGGTTAATAAACTCTGTCTTTGTATTTGCAGTTTCCGTGCCAACTTCCTTCTAGCTTTTGTTACAGGAGAGCGAACCCTTGTATTCTGCGGGCCTAGCTGGGGCCTGTACTCATCAACAACTAAGGCCATGGAACACCTGGTCTTAGAATGGCAATACATGGAAAATTATTATTCTTCCTCATTCTGTGCTCCATTATTGGTTGTTTATGTGCTGAAAGTTGTCCCTTTGGGCACATAAACAATCGCCCCTGCAGTACAGGCACCCTTGCAATGTAGCAGTAGGGTGCTTGTGCTGGAGCTAGGCAGCTTTTTATGTGCCAGCACTATGGGAAACACAGGGGTGTGGCATATTCTTTTGAATACAGCACATACCTGTGTTTTAAAAATTTCAGAGCATGGTGTTGCCAAATTTAGCTTAACACTACACTCCAACATGTTTTTGTAAACATACCCCCTTGTCTCTGGGGAAAAACTGCTAACGGGTTAGGAGAGTCTAACACTGCAACATTTCCTGCATGAGTTCCTTTCACCCCCCCACAGATTCCATAAAAGTGTTCTCCCCTTTCTCTAACTGGTATTTAATGCAACTCACAAGGACTTCCATATCTTTGTATCTGAGAGCCCTCAACCCTTTGTTTAAACATAGAGCCATTAATTGATCTAGAGGCGGCACAAAGATACATTTAAGTGAGTACATATTCTCATGTGTAAATCTATTTCTGCTTAGAGTGGAGTGTTGTACATTGGAGTGGTATAGAGAGAAGTTGTGTAGAGTGGAGTGGCGTAGAGTGGAATGGAGTTGAGTGGTGTAGAGTGGAATAACATAGTGTGGAGTGGCTTACAATGGAGTGGCATAGAGTCAAATGGCATAGAGTCAAGTGATGCAAAGCCAAGTGGCATAGAGTGCATTAACTTACAGTGGAAGGGGATTTAGTGAAGAGGCATAGCCTGGAGCGGCATACAGCATCATGGTATAGAGTGTCTTGGCATAGAGTGGAGTGGACAGCAGTAAAGTGGTATAGAGCAGTGTGATCTAGATTAGAATGCAGTAGTGTAGCATGGAGTGGTATAGAGTGAAGTGGTGTGATCTACATCAGAGTAGAATAGCGTAAAATGGAGTGGGATAGAGTGAAGTGGTGTCGAGTGGAGTGGTGTAAAGTCTAAAGTTGTAGAAAGTAGTATTTTACATTGAAATGGCATACAGTGGAGTGGGGTAGAAGGAGTAAAGAGGAGTACAATGGAATGGCATAGAGAGAAGTGGTGCAGAGCGGAGTGGTGCAGAGTGGTGCAGAGTGGAATAGAGTTGAGTTGAATGGTGTAGAGTGAAATAGCATGAAGTGAAATGACATATAGTGCAGTGGCATGGAGTGCAATGGCATAGAGATGAGTGGCATAGAGTGGAGTGGCATAGAGTGGAGTGGCGTAGAGTGGAGTGGTGTAGAGTGGAGTAGTCTACAGTAGAATAGCTTAGAGTGGAGTGGAATAGAATGGAGTGGCATCCAGTAGAATGATGAAGAGTGGAGTGGTGTAAAGTAGAGTGGGCAGAATAGAAGAGAGCTTCAACAAAAAACATTCAATTAAATGAAAAAACCTATGGTTAAAGCTTAGTTATAGTTAGAAAAACAGTATTTATTCTTTCTATAGAAACACAACTTAAACTAAGCAAGGTATCTTGCTGCCTGTTGCTGTGTGAAACCTTTATAAATCTGTCCCAACATTTTTACTTCCAACTCACAATGCAGACCTCGGACCAGATTTTTCATACGTTCATGCAATACAATGTAGGAAGATACCTTGTGAAAGAGAGAGGGTAGGATTGCACCATAGTTAACATTGTATGGTGCATTGCTGTCCCGTCCTTGTCCTGGTGCACAATCTTCTGCCTTGTGCCATTGCAAAAACCCTTGTACCATGAAGCAAGGGTGCCTGCATTGCATGTTGGATTGTTTTTGGGCAGGAAGGAACCTCAGCACACTTAAAAAAAGAAATCAAGGTGGGGGAATAAAGATATTTGTCCTTGATATGCATCTCTTGGAAAGGCATAGCTTTTGACACATTCCCAGGTTTGCCTGGCTTGGTAAATCTTTAATTGCACCCAAAGTAATAGTTGGATATGTGGGCACACCCACTCTTCACAAATGGAATGCATTCCCAGAGCAGAGTGATGCCAGACAGCAACTTGTGCTGCCTTTCGTTATTCCAGATTACCAAGCCACGCAGGGTCATGCAAGATGGCCTTGCTGCTTTGGCAAATCACATTCTAGGTTTTGTGTCGTCCTTCTTCACCTCACATGGTGCAAGGATGACGCAAAACCTTAATAAATGTGGCCCTAAGTTGTGTGCTACATATAATTGGCTTATTTTAACTGTCATTAGCCAATCATACACAGACTTGTAATTTGCATGTACTGGTATATACAGCAATAGATAATTAACAGAATAAATGGATAAACGGATTTCATCATATTGCAAAAATGATCCTTTCCAGACCATTTTCTATATTCCTGGCAAATTTCAAGAAATACATTTAGCCATGTGCTGTCTAAAAAGTCTCTGAAAAATGCATAGGCTCAAATATGGGAACTCATTACCTAGTCAGCACAACTTAGCAGTATATGCCAATGTAGAAAAGGAATCTGCAATATATCCAGGAATCATAACTATAACTACAGATTGGCTACCACCACTCTGTTTTATATTTATCTAACCATTATAAAATATATGACACTACTATACTCCTTGCTCCTGAACTACCAGCACTGCAAGGGTGAAGCATCAATTGGGATGGCTGCCAATAATCTATTGAGAAAAACTGTGCACTATGTGTTTCAAATGGGAAATGGTCTTGTGGATGTGAAGAACACCATTTTTAAGTTAGAACATGGCACAGTAAATCTCACCAGCAAGAGCAACCTGAGTGTACTTCCTTCCTTTGAGAGTTTTTTGTGGGTGTGTATATATATATATATTCACTGAAAAAACATAGGTTTCACACATGTTATAGTTAGCTGCACATTTCACTCGTACAAAACCATTAAAATTCCCTCGTTATAGTTAGTTCAGCTAACTATAACTCGCGCGACCGCAATCCACTGCTGATGACGTCACATATTACATCACTTATGACATGGTCAGTGACATCACTCATGACATCACTGATGACATCTCAAATGACATCACTGATGACATCACTGATGACGTCATCCAGTGAATATGTGTCTTTCTGAAAAATAAATATTTTTTATATATGTATATCTAAAGGTTAATGGAAGAATAAATGGGTAAATAAGTGTCTAAATGGATGTTTTTTTTGTGAAAAATTAATTGTATAAATGACTTATTAACTGTATCTTAGTGAATACAAGTATTAGTAGGTAATGTTTAAATATTTAAATATCTGTATCAGTGTCTCACTTTGTGTATACGTGGTTGCATGGGTTGGTGAGTAGCTACATGAGTGTGTATATGGGTTATTAGTTCGTTTTTAGAGTATCACTATGAGTGTCTGTCTGTTTCAGTGGGGGATGTCACTTAGCGTATAGATGCATGAATGAATGACTCACTGTTTGTATGTGTTTTGAAGACAGTATGTGAGCAGGACAGTATGGGTGGATGAGTGTGTGTATGGGTGAGTAAGAGCATGAATGACTGTCTCAATTGTGTCTTTATGAGTAAGTCCATATGTTTTAAATTAGTATATGTGAGTATTGATGTATATAAGTGAGGATATATGAGAGTGATAGATTGGAAGACTTCCTGTATAAATAAGTATGTGTTTCTATAAGTGATTTTTTAAGAGAGTAAGTATGTGTACGTTTCTGTAGAAGTATGTGTAGTAGTATGTGTATAGCTGTATATGCAAGTAAATGGATGTTTATTTGCATGTGTGAGTATGTGTGTGAGCAACTCTGTGTATGAGTGTAGGTGTGTAACAGGTTGTATAGGTGTATGAGTACATATGATGACTGAGTACATGTATGAGTGACTATATAGAAGTGTTGATGAATAAATGGATGCGTATGTAGATTTTGGAATTACTGAATAGGTTGTTCTAACTGGTATTGGTTTCTCTATAGTTTTCAAAACTTTAGTTTGTATTTTTCAATGTGTGTATCAAAGTTTATATTCGGATAAGAGAAGGTCTGCTACTCTTACACAAGGATGATGTCATCAGTGATGTCATCAGTGATGTCATTTGAGATGTCATCAGTGATGTCATGAGTGATGTCACTGACCATGTCATGAGTGATGTAATATGTGACGTCATCAGCAGTGGATTGCTGACGCGCGAGTTATAGTTAGCTGAACTAACTATAACGGGTGAATTTCAATGGTTTTGTACGAGTGAAATGTGCAGCTAACTATAACATGTGTGAAACCTATGTTTTTTTCAGTGAACTTGCAAGGTTTTTTAAATGCTAATTCCTAACTATAACGTGTGTGAAACCTATGGTTTTTTCAGTGAACTTGCAAGGTTTTTTAAATGCTAATTCCTAACTATAACGTGTGTAAAACCTATGTTTTTTTAGTGAATTTGTAAGCTTTTTTAAATGCTAATTCATCTACGTATTATTATATTTTTTATATATTTATTTTACAATAAACTACCTATGTATATAGTTATAGATTGACTGTATCCTGTAATATGGAATGGCTCAGCTCTTTTTTTTTTTTGAATTTGGATAAAGTTGAACAGCATAGTTAATATCTTCTATAAGCTTATAAACAGTTTAAAATGTTTTTTTTTTTTTTTTTAAGGGTTTCTTACCGTGCGCGCACCATGCGCGCACGTCTGATTTTTTTTTATCAAACAAAATGTTTTTTTTTTATTTACGAGGTCCTTTAGTGACCCCCTGAGAAGGTCTAGGGGGTCAGGGAGTCTCTTCCCTGCCTCCTTTTTATGTTTTAGAAATCGGGTTCAAAGTTATTCATTTCCGATCCGTGCGAGCACCGTGCGCGCCCGGCCGATTTTTTTTTATCAAACAAAATGTTTTTTTTAAATTTACGAGGTCCTTTAGGGACCCCCTGAGAAAGTCTAGGGGGTCAGGGAGTGTCTTCCCAGCCTCCTTTTTTTGTTTTGGAAATCGGGTTCAAAGTAATTATTTTCTGATCCGTGCGTGCACCGTGCGCGCATGCGTGCGTGCACCGTGCGCGTATGCATGTGTGCGTGCACCGTGCGCGTATGCGTGCGTGCATGCACCGTGCGTGTGTGCACCATGCACGTATGTGTGCATGCTCCGTGCATGCTCCGTGTGCGCATGTGTGCGTTCTCCGTGCACGCATACGTGCGAGCACCGAGTGCGCACGGCAAGTCATGTGATTACGAAACAACACTTTTCATTGGTTCATAGTAGTTTCTGTTCCAGAATCTTCAAAAACCACACCCACTCCCACTCCCCTCACTATTTCTACTTATTTCCTGAGAGAAGGTTGCTGAAGAGCTACTCCAGTTAAATGGCAGAACACCAGTCATCTTCAGACAGTGAGGAGACCTTTCAAGAACCACCAAGAAAGAGCAAACAGAAGCACTCTTTTATTTGGAATTATTTTACTTTTCCAGAGGGTCAAAAAAAAGTGAATGCGCCAAAGGTCACTTGTACAATTTGCGGAAGTGTCCTGTCTAGAGGGGATCCGGCCAAAAAATACCTCTTCATTATTTATTGCATGCTCAGGCATTTTAAATCAATGCATCCAATTCGGTATGCTCGTGAAACCACAAGAGCCCGAAGGGAGAACCCTCCACCTGGACCTTCTCAGCCGAGCACATCATCTGCGGCCGCAGATTCACCATGCACCAGGCCTCTTGACATCCGGCCCCTGTTCCAAAAAGTGCACATTCATTGCAATGTGTGCAATGAGCTAATTTGCTACGGAGAGAGTAGCATACATTTAATTGAAAACTGTATACAGCAGCACACATGCTCCAGGTCATAATTTTTTTTGTTTGTTTTTCTTGTTCCTGTTGAGCAGTTTTTGATTCCCAGTTTTGTTTTGTTGCTGTAAAAAAATCCCCCCCAAAAAAATTGTTAAAAAACTAAAAACAAAATATAAGACAAAAAAAACTGTTCTTTTAAGACCTCACTTCACTTCTCCAAAAAGAGCTATATTCCTAATATACTGTTTTTTATTTTGATTGAATGAATGTGTACTGTATACATGAATGATTGAAATGACTGAATGAAGAGGAGGAAAGGACAGACAGAATGAGTGAGAAAAGGAAATTATGATCAGTCATGAAAGGGAAGTGAAAGACTGACTGCAACAAAAGGACTAAGGGTAGAGGACACAGGTAAGAAGAGTAAGTGAGTAAGGGAATGGCAGTGAGTAATGGAGAGAGAGAGAGGGGGAGTGGGAAAAGGAGAGTAAGGGACGGAGATAAGAAAAGGGAGTAACAGACGAAGCGGATGAAGTACAGCAGGGTAAAGGGATTGAAAGTAAGAGAAGTGGAGTGATGGTGAAATAACAGGTATGAGGATTAAAAAAGGGGGTAAGAGAAAGTGAGAGATGGTGAGTGAGGGGATGGAGGGATTTAGGAAACTGGAGTGAGAGAAAGGGAGTCAGGATTTCAACGAGCAAAGTAAAGTGAGGGAGAGTGAAGAAAAGAATGCGAAAAGGTGAAGGGGTGTGAGATACAGACAGGAGGAAGTGAAGTAGAATAGGAGTGACTATGAGCAAAGGATAGTGACAGTTAGGGAAGGAGAGGGAAGGAGAATGACGGAGAAGGTTAAAAAATTAACTTAGATGGAAAATGAGTGATGGAGAGAGGAGGAGTGGTAGAAACAGAGGGGCAGGTTCATAACAAACTAACGCAGCACGGTGCAGCAAGTAATTTTGCTGCGCCGTGCTGCGTTAGTTTTGAAGCACAGAGATGCAACATATTTACTAGAATATATCGCATCTCTATGCTTCCCCTGCGCTGGCGCAGAAACTGCAGCCATACGCCGGCGCAGACTCCCTTCCACCATGCTGCAAGCATGCCTGCTTGGTGGGGAGATTGTTCTTCTGCAGGAATGGACACCTTCCTGCACAAAAACAATCACAAGAGGCTTTTTCCTCTTTCAATGCGTTCTGTAGCATGCAGCACGCACTGAAAGAGGAAAAAACAAGGAGAAATGAAAACATTTCTCCTCGTTGTGCCTCGCTACACCACCTCTAGGGTGGCGTAGCATTCACATGCATCTCCAGAGTTACAATTTCTCGTAAATCTGGAGATATGTCTAGTTCTATGGGTGTTGCGTGGGAACACCCACAACAGCACCCATTGAACGCCCCTTCAACGCACAGTGCTGCATGTGAAGTGGCTGTATTTACGAGGAGAGGAAAAGTCACGCAGGGTGGCTTTTCCTCTCCTTGTAAATATGGAGGAGGCCCCTGCGCCACCAGTACATCATGAAAAGTGACGTAGTGGTGGCGCAAGGGGCTTGTAAATCTGCCCCAGAGATGTTAGGGAAATTAAGGGTAAGACAGACAAAGGGAGAGAGACAGAAACAGAGACAGAGAGCAAGGAGAAGGAGTAAGGCAGTTAGAATAACTGAGACATATGGAGACAGGGAGAGAAACATGGTTGAAAAAATAGTGATGGAGGCAGTAAACCTAGGGGAGTAGTAGAGAAGGAGTGAGGGAGTTACGAAAGAGCAGTAAAGTAAGAAGAGAGAGGGAAGGGGAATGAGAAAAGCAGAGTGAGGAGAAGTGAAGAAAAGGGAGCATGAAAGTGAAGGGGTGACAAATACAGATATTTTAAACTTACCTGACCAACAAAATAACTTAATTAGAAATAAATGGGTTTCTTTAATTACAAGAAAAATGGATTCATTTTCCTAAATTTTCTTTCTCGATCTGAAAAAAAAGAAAAAAGTAGTAATATTTCTCAATACATTTTAGAATACAGTACACATATTTTCATATTGAACAAAGTCATTTTTTGCCCTTTTTATGCTGTTTTCAGAATATATTGAATTTCACTGAAAATAGTGATATCAATTGCATTCATCACTTAACAGCGGGCAAAAAAATAAACAATCAGAAAGATTGTTTAAAAAAGCCCTGAATCTATCCTCAGTAAAAAATACCTTGATAGAAATGTAATATATATATTAAAAATATCTTCTAAGAACAATAACTATTTACAATAAATAACGTCTGTAAATCTTGTTGCTTAAGCACATACACCAAAATAATATCTGTCAAAGAAGTCCACAATAGAAACAGTTACCTTTCCATGAGGCCAAATGGTAATTTTTAAATTATTTTTTGGTGAAATATCCAATGGTAATCCAATAAAATCGAAATAATGGTTTCTTCAGATGCTGCAATTTGTATCTAAAATTTTGGTTTTAGAAAAATTAAGTAGGAATTTGGTAATTCTGCAGGCAAATGTTGCTTGAAAATCAATTGGGAATCACTACACAGTGTCCAGCCTTTTTCACATTTTAGATAAACTGTGTAATGACCAGAAGTTATAGAAGGTCCATCATGGAAAATTATTGCAACTGCAACAAAAGTCTTTCCTGATATTGATAATTGATTTACTGCAAACTTCTTTATTAATGTGTCCAATGTTGTTCCATCAGCTCTACAACGTTGCATCATTAAAATTATATACTGTCCATATTTCTTTAAAAATAACGTTGATAACATTTCTGATTGACATTGAGAACATTCCATGTTGTGATTTGCATCTTTAACTAATTTACTAAAAGTCACTCTGTTAATGTTAAATATATGAACGTTTCAGAATCAACATTAGAGCTGCATGTGTTCAAACAGTTTTCACAACAATGTTCCCATTTATAAGAGAGACCAAACATATTTTCTATTTCTACCCCTTCATCTTACAGTACCATAAGCATATACATTAAGAATTCCTGTGCATCTTGCTGGACATTTTGTGTAAACTGTGTACATCCAGAACATACATCTAAAAGATTTCTAACATCAGAAGCACTTTCTATTTTAGTTTTATCATTACTCAAATTCTCATGAAGGAAACTCAGCAGAGAACAAAATCTTTTTTCATGATTTAGTATTATCTGCTCTTGCAAACTTTCAAGATAAAATACAACATTCAGCACTACATTAGCGTAGCAGTTGACACCAGAGCTATTTTCAAAATGACAACCAACAACCTCTTCAACATTGTCCTTTTTTTTTGCTTGCAATCACATCACTCTCCTTTTGATTTCTCTTCTGTACATCCTCATTACAGATATTCTCAATTCTCCTTTTCAATAACACGTTTTTCAAACACAGGATACTGACCTAAATGAGGAGCATAGCTTCTTCTTAATCTATTATACTCCTTTACACAATTTGCATCAGCACTCACTTTTGAGTCATCAAAGTCTATCATGAATAAACCAGATAATGTTTTCACTCGTGACAAAGCAACATATGCCATACCTTATTTAAACACACTAGATCCAATGTTTACAAAAGCACTATCTACAGTTAATCCTTGAGATTTGTGAATAGTTACAGCATATGCTAGAGGAAATGGAAACTGCTTCCTACGTACATATAAGTCTTTCACAAGCAAAAAACTAACTGAACAACGACTAATGTCTTTAACCTCTTCAATCTGATCAAATTTTATTTTTAAAAATTCAATTACATCTTTTTTCTGGTAATTAACAAAACCCACAACTTTACCCATAGCTCCATTCACTAAACCATTTTCTACATTCAAATTACGTCTTAAAATTACTCGACAGTTCATACATACATAAAGATTCTTTTCTAAACCAGCTGTTTTCGTTATGTTTTTCTCTAGAGAATCCAATTTAGTTTTCAATTTGCCTGTCAATGTAATAGTTATTTCTTCATGCTGTATTTTGTCCACTGCATCCATTTTCATAATCTCTTCATTTTCCAATTTCAAAAGTTCTTCATTGAATATAGAACATTCATGTAGTGTTGGCATTAAGCAGATTAGAGTATTTCCTTCTGCAATTTTCTTGTATATTTTCTCTGGAACTATTTGTTCTGTTGGAAACAAATTACATAGCAATCTACTCTGTAAAGCTTTTCTGCCATGTTCTGTGAGTAGTCCAATTCTGATATCTTTGAGAATACTTGCATAATCATCATCATTTGCTTGCCGCATATTGGTAATGAGTTCTTTGTACTCAAAGTATGACCAAATATTCACATTACCTATACTTCCTAATGACTTTTTCGTGTCTTCATGTGTACCAGTATTAAATACTGGTTGTCCTTTAACTGGAGTGAGCTGCAGTAGATCCCCAAAAACTATAACATGTTTTCCTCCAAATAACATGTCATAGTCTGTCTTTAGAATGTGCTGCATTCTTAAATGCACAAAGGCAAGCATTAAGTTTGATACCATGCTTACCTCATCAATAATGAGAACTTTCATTTTCTTCAACAGTCTTGAAACTTCAAAACATGCTTCTCCTGTTAGCTTGTGGTATTCTATTTTGTTCTCATGCTCTACTGGTAACATTAGCAAACGATGTAAGGTAATTCCTTTTATGTTATATGCTGCTAACCCAGTTGGAGCAGTAACAACACAAGACAAAGGTTAATCAGTTTTTTTCTGTAGGTAGCTTCGAATTACTTTAATCAAGAAACTTTTTCCAGTTCCAGCTTGTCCACTCACATACATTCTGATTGGTTCAAATGCTGTGCATGAGCACTCTTTATTTTCATGTAGTAATCCATGATAAATTTGTTTTGTGAATTCTTCATAAATTTGTTGTTGTTCATCATTCATTTGTTGTTCCAAATTTGGTAAGTCTATTAAATCTTCCTGAGCTTGACTCATAGCTGTTTCC
Source organism: Triturus cristatus (assembly GCF_964204655.1). Lineage (NCBI taxonomy): Eukaryota > Metazoa > Chordata > Amphibia > Caudata > Salamandridae > Triturus > Triturus cristatus. The sequence goes on along the minus strand of NC_140588.1, from coordinate 848,339,487 downwards.
ACTTCAGTCATGGCTATTGCAGCTTCATTTTCTACGATTGGTTGTCCTAGGGGATCTTGACTGAGCATACCAGAACTTTGACTGTCTTGAGAACTGTCTCTAGCTACTTCAGCTGCAATTGTAGCTTCTTGTTCAATTTCTTCATTTAACATTTGTACATAATTTGAGAAAGTACTGCATTCTATGTTATCTTTGCATGCATTAAAGGAATCTTCATAGCTCTGAAAATCTCCAAGTAGTTCATCCTCTGAACGCCATGGTTTAAACAGCTGTAAAAGAGCTAAGTAGTAAAATTCCTTTTTGTCAGTAGTGTCGCAACTCAGCTTCCTGTGATTAATCAAACTTCCTTTTGTTTGTTTCCCCAAACATCCTTCCTCACCAATGACTTTATATTTTCCATTGTTGATGTCTTCTGTGGCATTCCGTTTATAAATGTAGTTCTGCAGCACTTCATAGAGACACATGTTCTCAAGATGATGACTTCTGGTTGGGTAATATGTGTCCAACATATTTGTTTTCAAAATGTCTGTACTTTCTGGTTCTTTCTCTGCTAAATATTCAATTTCTCGAATAGATTTCAGTACCCGATTTCGCATTCCTGCACGGCCTAAACTTACCCAAATTATTCTTCTGGATTTGGAGTACAGACTTGCAGATGATAACCTATCTGAGCATTCGTATGAGCCAATTTCTCGATGTGATAACATCTTTAAACTGAAACTGTATAGCTTTTTACTGACAGTCTTCTCTTGAGAAATCTCTTCCCACATTTCTTTCAATTCCGTTTTCTCAGATTTAGTGATGTAAGATGTGACATACCGAGCAACAGCAATAGAATTGTCAGCTACATACTGAATATCCATGTTAGCATTCCACATGGATAAAATGACTGGGTTGTAGTCATTTATATATTTTGACTCTTATTTTCTTCTTAGGTTGTAGGTATTTTTCGGAGATTTTCTTGTAATAGTGTGTCGCACAGCTGACATAAAACTGTTTACACTCTTCCTTTTGAAAGAACAGGTCGTGGAAATCCAAATCGACATTTTGTGTAGAATTTATCTTTACTCTTGTATTTTCGTCTACAGTATTTTCCACACCGATGACTTTGGAAACGTAAAACTTGCTCTTTTAAGTTTTTTTCTTCTGTGCTTTTAGCTATAGCACATGTTGCAAATTCTTCAATGAAAGATAAAACTGCATCATCAGAATCTGTTCCAAATGTTGGGGCATCCTTGATCCACAACAGCATATGAATATGTGGAGCACCTCTTGCTTGCTACTCTTTTCTCCTAAAGAAATCCACAACTTCTCCAAGAGGTGGATTTTTTTTGTTGCAGATGAAGGACATCATAGCCTCAAATCTATGATTGAAATATCTGCAAACATTAACCGGATCCAATGAGCACAATTCTCCTGCTGTCTTGTATTGGATGTTTTCAATATTTGAATTTGCCTCTCGAAGATAATCCAGTAAATCTTCCCAAGCGTACTCAGCACAGCTTAGGGTAAGGAACCATGTAGGAGTTCCTAAATTCCGTAACATACATTTCAATTCTCCATGGCGTCGGTACCAATATTCATTAGTTCCACGCTGACAAGCCATCAGATTAATCAATTGAGATTCCAAATGATCATCTCGCTGTTGCACTTTGTTCATAAAATCCTTTGCAGACACATTATGTAGATGTACTCCAGTTTTTAAAATGTGATTTACTGCATAAGATAGTGCAGACAAGTCACTTTCAAATAAAAGATGGAACAAATAAGGAATACTTTGACGAAATCTTGGATCTTCTGCATATAATCTTGTAGTCCAATACTCAGAAGCAGGAATCTGTACTGGACGTTCATCATATCGTCCACCTTTTCCTGTAGGAAACAGCTGGGGAAAACAATGAGCTTCCAAGCTCTCCTCCCATACACTCACGGGAGTTCCTTTTGCTTTTTTCATCTGAAACAGATCAATAGTGTTTCCCATAACTTCTTTAGAATGAAGAGGATGTATGCTGAAATGTTCATACATTTCATCTTCTTTTGACTTATCCACATTTTAAATTTGCCCAGTTGGTATTCCTGTGTCTGCTAGTAAAACTTCTCCATCTTCATCCATATAAATTGATTCATAGTACTTATTATTTCTTTTCAAATATAAATTTGCTCTTTGTACTTGTCGTACATCTACTAGCTCCTGCCAAATTTTCTTATTCTTTGTAGGTACACCATTAACCAGAATAACTAATGGTTCAATTTCCAAACTATCTGCATCAATTGTTTCAATATTTTTTATCAAATCTAACGGCAAATAGACAACTCTTCCTTTTAAACCTCTTTGTAAATCTGAAGGAGGTAATTTACCTGTTTTGGGCTCCATACGAACTATAGTCTGAAACGAATGGACACATTGAATGAGTATAGACTCATACGTATTTAAATCACTAAGTTCTGCAGGAATATCAACCAATTCTAAATTATTATGTACAGCTCTATATGGCATTTTATTTTCTTCTAACTTGTTATAACAGTATTTAAAAATACGCTGATCTTCACCCAAATCAAAACAATTTTCCAGAAAAAAATATGTAGCAAAATCCTTCCACTTATAATTATTTTCTTTTTCACGTTTTTTTATAGAGATCAACATTCCTTGTTTGAGTTTTATAATGGGTTCTCCGGCAACAAATACAAGTAATATTTGGTCTTTCATTAGAGATGATAGTAAATTTTGTCATTTGATCTTCAAAAATTTTACTAACAGTGAGTTCTACATTCTCTTCCACATTTTCTTTAATAACTGTGTCAATTCCTGCACTTTCTTGCTCTGGACCAAAGTAACAAAACTGAATATCATCAATAACCTTCTCTACATCTGATACAGATCCACAGAACAGAGCACTATTCAACTCATTTAACATTAGTGCTGGATTTTTAGCAAAATACAATCTTCTCACAAACTTTCTCATTTCAGTATGATGTACTGCCAGCATCCTAAAATGGTGAAAAACACTTTGACAAACTTTCCTAGAAAAACAAGCCAGAGAATGTCCTTGCAAACCAGTATTCTTTCTCACTCTGCATGGATCTAGTCTTTGAAGCACCTTAATCTTCTGTTTAACACTTTTTTTCACTATATTCTCTTAGAAAGTCACGTAATTTATCAATAGATTCTTGTCGTACAGTACAAATACTACTATAATTCCAAGTGTACACTGGGGCTTTAGTTTCCCTATAACCTCATCAGCTAACACTTCTTCCTCATTTCTTGGAACCATTTTCTCCTTTTCCATTACACAACCATCTTTAACTTCATAAGCACGACCTCTGGTGTCAACTGCATGCAGTAAACTATTACTGTGAAGATAACTCTCTTCATTAAAAAATGGTTCAGTACTTGAACTATTCTTCCATTCTCCTAAGAACACTTTACAAAAGTTATTTTTTTTCACTACTCTTTTCCTTTTGCTTTTTGACTTCATTACATTGACTATTTTATCTAATGTACGGATCCTGTTCAAAATTAAAATGAATAGTTTTCTTTTTAATTCCAAAGCCTTTGCAACAATTGATTCAATATGTTTCATTTTCTTATACAAGTTTGCTTTCTTCCTATATTTTTTCACATCCTTTAGCAAATTGAACATCACTCTTCTCTGAAACATTTTTCTACAAATGTTTTGAAATTCTGTTTTTCTTTTTAAGTCATTCTTTATTGCTTCTGATTGTACATTAGCATTTACTATTTTCTTTCTATTGTCTTGTTGTTTTGTACTTGAAACACTATTTGCAGTGGATATATTTTTTACTTTTTTCTTTGTGGATATTTTTAAAAAAAATACTTAGTCTGCTTACCAGAAGACTTTTTCTTTTTTCCAACATGAGGTTCTTCAACTAATTTGTGTTGTCCAGTTGTCTTCAAATATAGATGTTTTTGCTGTTCTTTTCTCTTTCTTGATTTTATAGGCATGTTCAATTTATTTCAGCGTTGTTCAGCAATACCTAAAAGAAACTAAAAAAAAAATACCTTTATGTAATTTAAATATATTACTATATTTTTTTTTGAGATTTTCAAATCCTATCATATTATCTGCCCATTTCCTACGAGTGAAAGTCTTACACAATAATAGCAACACAAATTAAATCTCTGACAACAATTCCTGTGTGCACACAGACTCATGGTGTGATACTTGGCAGAAAACGATATTTGATTGGCAATTTGAAAGCACATTTACTACTGTGGTTTTGCAGGTGATAATTACTGTAACAGCCTGACACATTTTCCTTATAGTTTACAGAAGCAGAAAAGAGCACATGTCCTAACAGCTACTTGAGACCATGAGCATGTGTAACCTGGGTGAGTGATTAGACTACAGCAAAGGAAATGAGCCTTGGTGATCTTGAATGTGTTAACATTACCCACTGCTATCTGAAATACCACACAGTGCTGGATAGTAAGCATGAGCGTGCAGGAGAAGCAGCTGGCTGTGTGCTAGGAGTGTGCTTCTGGAGACTGTGTATTGTCAGATGCAAGAGAGATCTGCATAGACGCTTGCACAACTGCATGAAGACTGCAGAGATGTATGTAAGAGTACATGTTTGGTAAGGGTTAATTGGAGTTTTGAACATGTAGGAACTACCTCACCCATTGCAGGAGTGGAAGGCAAATCTACCATGTTGATTTCAAATGTGATAGCATTTGCCTCTCATTTGTGAGCTATATATTTGTGCTGAATGCTAACCATCACAGTTCAAGAAAACAAGCTATCCCTTTCCTACCAATGCAAGTATTACAGAACCAGACCAACACAAATTAAATCTCTGACAACAATTCCTGTGTGCACACAGACTCATGGTGTGATTCTAGGCAGAAAACGATATTTGATTGGCAATTTGAAAGCACATTTACTACTGTGGTTTTGCAAGTGATAATTACTGTAACAGCCTGACACATTTTCCTTATAGTTTAGAGAAGCAGAAAAGAGCACATGTCCTAACAGCTACTCGAGACCATGAGCATGTGTTAGCCTGGGTGAGTGATAAGACTACAGCCAATGAAATGAGCCTTGGTGATGTTGAATGTGTTAACGTTACCCACTGCTATCTGAAATACCACAGAGTGCTGAATAGTAAGCATGAGAGTGCAGGAGAAGCAGCTGGCTGTGTGCTAAGAGTGTGCTTCTGGAGACTGTGTATTGTCAGGTGCAAGAGAGATCTGCATGGACGCTTGCACAACTGCATGAAGACTGCAGAGATGTATGTGAGAATACATGAGTGGTAAGTTTTAATTGGATTTTTGAACATGTAGGAACTACCTCACCCATTGCAGGAGTGGAAGGAAAATCTACCATGTTGATTTCAAATGTGTTAGCATTTGCCTCTCATTTGTGAGATATTGATTTGTGCTGAATGCTAGCCATCACAGTTCAAGAAAACAAGCTGCCCCTTTCCTACAAATGCAAGTCTTACAGAACCAGACCAACACGAATTAAATCTCTGTCAACAATTCCTTTGTGCACACAGACTCATGATGTGATTCTAGGCACAAAACAGTATTCCTGAGTGATACCAGTACACCTTAACTTATGGTGAAGACATACTCCATATTATCTTACAAGTTCAAGGCAGTTAAATATCTTCCAAAACATAAAATGTAAAACACAACTTTAAAAGAAGAATCACATTTCTATTATTTATATCAAAATGCACCACATACATCCCCTCTCAAATTCATAACTCACCTTTAAAAGTAGTTAGTTGAGCAAGAAATGTGGCACTCACACAGCAGATTATCAGAGCCAGAATCTCTGAGCTGTACACCTCTCACCAGAACCAGTAAATGGCAAACTTTCCCTCTCTTTTTTCACACATATACATGTTAACTTCAAATCACAGTGCTTCCCACATTTTTACAAATGGAAACACACATTTCTATTGGTTGCAAATTTCAACCCTTTCCAAATGATCCCTACCCTCAACAAGACTTCTGCCTGCTAGCATAGCAACAGGTCATGGAACACTGGTGTGAGCAGAGAGGTCAGAAGTTCAGCACACAATGTTTCTAATCCAAAGAGCAAGAGTGCTTGACTTTTCAAACCTAACAGCAAATCCAAAGTAATATTCTGTGGGAACACATTTTTCTGAACCAAAACAAAACATGCTAGTAAAAATGTAAACATAAAGCCTAGTTGTTAGTGTAGAATGGTGTGAAACAGCCAATAAGTTCATTTTATAAAAAAAAAAGTATGTAAGCCTCCATTTTACAACTATCTTTCTTTTCATATTGCCATTCTACTGAAAGACACCTTCTGAGTGCATCCAGATCTCCTTGAAAGATGTTCACAGTGTGGATTGTAGGTCATAGCTATGTCTTCTGGAGTGAAAAGTATGCAGAAAAAAGAGGTATTGTGACAGACCTTGCTTTGCCAAATGTAGACATTAAATGGATTGGTCAGAGAGGGTTAAAGTGGCACCACTTAATGCCTTTGGTGAAATCCTTTCTACATCTCCCACAGCCTGACCTTATAATTGTGCACTGTGGTGGAAATGACCTAGGCACTTTAACTGGGGTAGGTCTGGAAATGCTTGTTAAGGACACCTTTGTGCAATTGATGTCACTTTTTTCACAAACTACCTTTGTATATTCTAATATATGCCAAAGGCAAAAGTGGAACTGGTCCAACCAATATTGTCCACAGATTGAGAAAGCAAGAAAGCACGTCAATAAGTCTTTTTCTGCTTTCCTCAGAGACTATGGTATGGGTTCTATATACCACAACAACTTGCGTTACATGCAAGGCATTTATAGAGGAGACGGTGTACATTTCACAGATGAAGGCAACAGAGTCTTCCTCTTGAACTTTAGACTCTGCATCGGTACTTACTTGTAGGTACAAAAAAACATTCAATGAACACATCGGCTCTTTTTAGAGCCAACCAACATCTAAACACTTAAATTTGATTTTTAATTCTATTTTTTTTATGAATTTATTGCCGCCGTGCACGCACCGTGCGCGCACTCCGCGATATTTATTTAAAATAATATTATTTTTTTGGGGCCTAAGGGGTCTTTCATGGTCCCCCTGAGAAGGCCTTGGGGATCAGGAACTCTCTACCCTGCCCCCTTTTCACATTCTCCACTTGTGTTTTTAACTCTCTTCTGCCTCTAAAACTCAAAATGGAGGCTAGGGGTGCGCGCACCGTGTGCGCACGCCGCATTTTTTTGAAAAAAATAAAATGTATTTTTCACCCTTCGGGGTTCTTCAGGGACCCCCTGACAAAGGCTAGGGGGTCAGGAACTCTCTACCCTGCCCCCTTTTCACGTTCTCCACCTTTCTTTTTCACTGCCACACACAAAATGGCATCCGACACTTCCAGATTTCGACCGATTCGAATGTTGACTGACATCTAACCACCAATCAGACTTATAATCGCGCACGGCACCGTGCGCGCACGGTGCATGCCTATAGATATTTATGTACTTTTAACTGCAATTTTCTCAGGAACTACTGAACAGGTTGACTCCATATATGCAAAAGGCACATCCCTGACCTGAGGACTACCTCTTTGCCAAATTTCATGTAATTCTGTTCAGCCGTTCGGGCTGTACCTTCGACTAAAGGTCCTATGGGAAATTGCATGGGGAAAACGCGTTTTGGGACCCCTCTTTTTTCTCAGCCCCCGCTTGACGAATCACCCCGAGACTTTCAGGGTAGGAGCTGAGCGGAGCGCCCCATTAGTTTTGAAAATTTCGCGAGGATGTGCCTTTTGCGTATATGGTGTCAATCTGTTCAGTAGTTCCTGAGAAAATCAAAAGTAAAATCACATACATATCTGGGCGGAGCCTAACGACACATCTCATCGCGAGATCTGATTGGCTGTCAGTACTTCATCCAAGAAGTGTTGGCAGCCATCTTGGGACCAATATACATGATAACACCTCATTAAAAAGCATTGCAGTTAATAGAAGGTTTTAAGACTTTAGTTACATTATAAATCATTTGTTGATGGTACCATACTCATTTTAGGAATTGTGGTGTGTTCTAAGGTGATTTTACCATGTGAAAAAACCTTCTGCTGTGATATCATGAACCATGTTTGAGAGAAAACTATTTTCTCATGCTTTTCCCACAGAGGTTTGGAAGGTGATCTATAAGCTAAACTGAGAGCATATTTTCTGTAAATTCACATTATCTCTCTCAGTCATGTAAGAATGAAGTCTGACATTCTCAGTAAAACATGTACATCCAACAAGGGCAGAGACTGTCAGTTGATTCCTTTGTGTTCTACTGTAGCTTCCCAGAGTGCTCTAAAGAACAACTAGAGCGCTAACAGTCTTACTTATGACAAAAGTATGGCACACCTGAAGCCATCTTGATTGGAATAAAGTGGTAACACTTAAAACATTTAATTTACAAAGGAACAAAATGAGGGGGTTCATTTTGCAATATAAATTATGATTAGTGCTGCAGAAAGAAAAACTAGGGCACATTTTGACTTCTGAAATCCTCTTTTATTTCATAAAAAAATTATGACATGCAGACTGAAACATGCACTTTGAATACCAGCAGCAGACTTGCCTGGTGAGCAGTAGCTTTACTACAGTGATCTAATGAGCACCTAGAGTGCTAACATTCAGAATTTATGGAAAATGTGTGACACATCTGAATGTCTTCTTGATGGAATCCAAGTAAAAAACTGAAAGTATTTCCTACTGAGGAGACTGTAGTAAATGAGGAAATTCGGAAACTTCATAACAAATAAATTTCCCAAGATGGCCACCAAAGACAAAAGAGCCCAAATGTAGCCCAAATATCACCCAGATGTAGCCCAAGTATAGCCCAATGACAGAATGTCCCAGAGTGTTCTTAAGAACAACTAGAGCGCTTACTGTCTTACTTATGACAAAAGTATGGCACACCTGAAGCCATCTTGATTGGAATAAACTGGTAACACTTAAAACATTTAATTTAAAAAGGAACACAATGAGGGGGTTCATTTTGCCATAGAAATTATGATTAGTGCTGAAGAAAGAAAAATTAGGGCACATTTTGAGTGACTTCTCAAATCCTCTTCTATTTCATTAAAAAATTCTGATATGCAGACTGAAACATGCACTTCTAATACTAGCAGCAGACTTCCGTGGTGAGCAGTAGCTTTACTATAGGGGTGGGCGGAATTTACGCAATTGCGTTACGCAAATCTCCGCGAAACGGTAAAAAATCTCCGCGAACACGCAGAAATTTCGCGAACACGCGGAATTGCTTGTTCGCGATGATTTTTTCCTGTTCACAATTGCTGTTTGCGTGCTCGGGGAGATATATCTCGCGAACACGCATTTTGAGAACGCAAACAAGCAAAAATTTCGCAAAATCGCGGAAAGCAGACTTTTGAGCAATTTTGCGTTCTCCGCGGAACGCGAAATTACGCAAATTCCGCGAGCGGAACGGAATTTACCGCCCAGGCCTACTTTACTACAGTGATCTAATGAGCAACTAGAGTGCTAACATTCAGAATTTATGGCAAATGTGTGACATATCTGAATGCCTTCTTGATGGAATCAAAGTAAAAAACTGAAAGCATTTCCTACTGAGGAGACTGCAGTAAATGAGGAAATTAGGAAACTTCATAACAAATAAATCTCCTAAAATGGCCACCAGAGACAAAAGAGCCCAAATGTAGCCCAAATTTAGCCCAAATATCACCCAGATCTAGCCCAAATGTAGCCCAATGACAGAAGTGTGCAAAACACTTATTTTTTGTTTATTTGCAGTTTTATATAGTGCAGACTTGTCAGGTATTGGAGTGCTTTACATGAGCATCGGTTATATCACACAAGATCAAATTCATTTTGGTTGTAGACATGGGGAGATTAAGTGATTTGACCAGAATCACAGAATGTTGAGCTGAAGCAGAAACTCCAACCTGGTTCCCCAGTTGCAAAGTCTGCAGCTCTGGAAGTAACACCACACCCTCTCCCCTTGGATGCAACATTTAATCAAGTGGTCAACTGGATAAAAAAACTAAGATTACAAATAATTTCAAAGTTTTTTGTCGCTATTTGAAAACTCAGAAAATATGTCCTCATTTTAGTTTTTTAGAGCACTAACCATAATTTTGATGCAAATAAGACCCTCTCATATATTTAATTTCTAAAGGAAATGCTCCAGGCATTACAGTTTTGATTACATCAAGATGACGTCAGGCGTTCCATAGTTTTGTAATAAATATAGAATGTTAGCAATCTAGTTGTTCATTGGGATACTGTTGAGAGGCAGAGGTCAGGGGCACGGACTTTGAAAATTGAAGGCAGGTAGGAGAGTGCAGAGGCAACAATTTGACCACACTAGGCAGGCAGAAAGGGCAGTGGCAGCACAACAGACTATGGAGGGCAGTGGAAAGGGGGGCAGGGGAAACAAACCAACAATACAGGACTGGCAAGAGAGGCTGTGGCAATATAATAGACCATTGTGGGCAGAAGGAAGAGGCAGCGGTCATACAACCATACATGCCAACAGACCCGTTTCAGCCAGGAAACGTCCAATGTTTTTAAGCTCAAATGGACTTTACTTGATCTGTTTCCTGTCTACAATCTTCTCTTTTTCAATGTAACTCAAAGGGGAAAATCAATACCCCAGTTTTATTTCAAAATCTCCCTCTTACCAAGTTCAAAATGTTCGCAAGTATGGTACATTGGATCATGGTAGGCAGGAGGAATTGGGGTAGGGACATGGACTCGGATAACAGAGGACGGGAGGGACATTGAGAGGTGCACCAAACTGACCCTACAGGGCAGACATCAGGGTTTGCAGCAGCACAATACACCAGACAGGGCATGCGGGACGGGAGTGCAGTACAACAATCCATAGAAAGCAATAAGGAGGGGACAGGACCATGCACATGGACAAAAGACAACAGAGGGGAAAGAGGCAAACGGTAGCTAGCTGACCATAATGGACAGACAGGAGAGAAAGCTGCAGCATACCAGACCATAAAGGGCAGGAGGGACGGATCAGGGGCATTACAATGGAACCGACAAGCCAGGAGGGAGGGAATAGGGGTCTGCACATGGAAACAGAGGGCTGGGGGCAAGTGGGCAGGGCAGGGGCAGCAAGATGACCATGGAGGTCAGGCAGGATGGGCACTAGAAACAAGACACACCATGGAGAGCAACAGTGAGACTATGATGGCATACACACAGACCATGGAGGGAAGGTGGGAGGGGGTCAGGAGCAGCTAACTGACCACGCAGGGAAGGTGGGAGGGGCCATGGCAGCACAGAAGACCATGCATGGCAAGCGGGAGGGTAAGTGGCAGCACAATGGCTATGATGGGCAAGGAGGAGGGTGCAGGGGCATGCACAAAGGACCATGGAGGATAGAAAGGAGGGTCAGGACCTGGGCACAGACAAGAGAGTTCAGGGGAAGGGGTCTCACAACAGACCGCGCGGGGCAGGCAGGAGGAGCAGTTGCAGCACAACAGACCAGGGAGGGCAGAAGGGCGTGGCAGTAAAATTGACAATGGAGGACAGGAGGAAGGGGATAGGGGCATGGCATGTGGACATGCAGGGTGGAGGTGGCAGGGACAAGTTACAGTCATCTGACAATGCTAGGCAGGTGGGAGGGGAGCTCAACAGAACACTCAGAGTAGATAGGAGGGGCAGGTCCATGGAACATGGTGGTCAAAAAGGATGGAGCAGGGGCATGCACAAAGACATCGGAGGGTAAGGGGAAGGAGAATAGGGGCAGCAAGCTAAGCACAGAGGCTAAGCAGGAGGTCAATGATGGGCCATAGAATTGGGCAATGGAGGGCAGAAGGAGTGGACTTGTACATCATGCTAAATGGAGGGTAGTGGCAGCACATCAGACCATGCATGGCAGGAGCGAGGAGGCTAGTCCATGGATTCAGACAACAGAGGATAGGGAGGAGGTGGAGGGGGCAGCAAGCTAACTGTTCATAGAAGGTGGCTATTAGGAACTTTATTGTTTTTAAAATGTGTGTCTGTGCGAACTAATTAAAATATTAACAAGTATGCAGCATAATCTCACTTTTATTCAGGAAGAAGAGGACGTTTGGGACTGTGACTCCTGGCTCACTTGGCAGAAACATCCCCTGACCCTCCACCCCCCATCGCAAAATGTAATGCCCGTGAAAACGGTAGGTGGATGCAGTGTTATATAGAACATAGTCCTGAGAGCACAATTGAAAATGAAAACTAGTTATAGTATATGGTATAAACTATGCACCAAAAAGTGTGATATAAGATGAACCGGGATTTGAAATATAATATGTAATATATTGTGCGCAATGACAGATTCATTGGAGAGCGCGAGATAGCACAGGCACTAGCGCTTGCTATGTGATATGCGCCTTGGAGTGTAATATGCACAGGGCAGTGTTGTATAACCTAAGTAGTCTCTAAAGTTGTAATATAAAATATGTGCTGGGTAGTGTAACATTGCACATGCACTGTGACAAAGATATGGATCCCAGATTATAATATGTATGGCATAGCGCTGTGCTTTTAACATAGGCATCGAGGAAGGCACGTTAGATGGGGCAATATAACCCGTGCGAAGGCAAGTGTGGCATGACATATTCACGGGGTGGTGTTACAGTGCACATGGGCTAGAGAGTGTCATAGCATACGCACTAGCTGGTGGAATACAACACAGAGGTGTGTGGCACTCGGCGGGCACTGGTGGGTGTAACACAGCATTGGGCTCAGCCAGGAGCACGCGGTGACTCTCAAGTGAGATTTGTCTCCTTTCCAGAGAGTAAAATAAAAAGTATTACACATCCGGCGGTGGATGTGTGTTTTATAAACCGTGAGGGGGTTTCTTGCATAGTTTGGTCGTATTTTTGTTGAATCCCCTTTGAATGGCTTGGTGTGCATGTGTATTAAATGTGGCCGTCAATAGCTTCCCATGTTTATATAAATAAACGACAAGGGTGTCTACTTGGAGACTACCCACCAGCGGGGGCGCCGGGATTAGGCACGGTAGGGTGTCAGACATGTCAGAGCTTCACTAGCGGTGTAAATACATTCTATGTGGATTCATTGTATGCATAGTCGCCTTTTAATGAAAATCACGCAAATCGTCATGGTGATAGGTACATACGGTTTGTCCAGCATGTCCTAGGTGTTTCTATAAATATATATTTTTTTAAAATAATAAAAATCAAAGGCCGGCCCCGGGGGATGTGGTCCCCGGGGCCATAAGTGGCCTAAGGAGGGGGGCTACACAGCCCCCCTCCTAAAGAACAAAAAAAAAAATAGGCCATGACCCGGGGGTTGGGGTCCCTGGGGCCGATTAAGGCCTTGGGAGGGCCAAATTCATTTTTTTCAACAAAAAAAAATAGGGTGCAGGCCCTGGGGGATGGGGTCCCCAGGGCTAATAAATTAGAAAAAGAAAGGGGGCCACACATCCCTCCTTCTAAAAAAAAAATAAATAAAAGACCGGCATCGTGCCGGATGCCACGCCCCCTCCTTGCAGCACTCTGCAAACGCGCCCCCTGGCCAGTTGGAAGTTGAGGAATTAATTCCCCTTCAATACTGAGGGTCCCTTAGGGCCAACTAGCCCAAAGGTATCTCCAGTATGCGCCAGGGAGCTGCGTTGCAGACAGGTGTTCTGAGGCCACGCCCCTTTTTACACCTCCATGTAACGCAGCTCTGTGGGGCTTACTGGAGGTACCTAGTGGGCTAGTTTGACCGTAGGGACCCTTAGGATTCAAGGGGACTTAATCTCTCAACTCAGAACGGCCACAGGGAGCGTTTACACAGTGGTGAAGGGAGGGGACGGGGCCTGAGGTGACGTGTGCAAACACGCCCTGTGGCGCGTTTTTAATAATAATAATAATAATAATACAGCATTTTCTAGAGCGCGAACAGCTACCTCACAAGGAGGTGTCCCGGCGCTTTTAAGTTGGGGAAATAATTCCCTTTCAATCCTGAGGGACCCTGGGGTCCAACTAGCCCACCAGGTGCTTCCAGTAAGCACCACTGCTCTGTGTTGCAGAGAGGTGGTGCAGGCCGTGCCACTTTTTACACCTCTCTGCAACGCAGCTCTGTGGCGCTTACTGGAGGTACCTAGTGGTCTAGTTGGACCCTAGGGACCCTCAGGATTCAAGGGGACTTAATCTCCCAACTTAAAACGGCTACAGGGCATGTTTACACAGTGGGGAAGGGAGGGGACGGGGCATGAGGTGACGTGTTCAAACACGCCCTGTGGTGCGTTTTAAGAGGTAGTTTTAATCCCCTGCCCTATTATATACTAGGGGCTTACAGAGGAGGTCATGTTAATCACAGGGGGACCCCAACGCATAGTGTGCCCTAGTGTATGTAGGTGTTTTCACTGTATTCTGAGTGTCTTTTAACATAGCACTGGCTCTAGGACTGGTTAGTCAGACTCAGTTACCACCAGTATCCGTCTGAAAAAGTTGAGGGTATAGGATGATTTTGCAACAAGGCTTCTGTTTGTTCTTTCTGCACGTTATACTTCTTCCTGCACTTTTCTTCGTCTTTGAGGACTTCTGCATTTCTTTTTTTTCTTTCTGTGCGTTTTTCCTTCTTTCTTCACATGTCCTATCTCTGTAGGCATAGCTAGAAATTAGCATTTAAAAAACCTTTGAAATTCACTGAAAGCCATAGGTTTCAGGCACGTTATAGCTAGGAATTAGCATTTAAAAAGCCTTAGAAATTCACTGAAAAAACCATAGGTTTCAGGGGCGTTATAGTTAGCTGGACTTTTCACTCGTACAAAACCATAGAAATTCCCCTGTTATAGTTAGTTCAGCTAACTATAACTCGCGCGCCCGCAATGCACTGCTGATGACGTCACATATTACATCACTCATGACATGGTCAGTGACATTACTCATGACATCACTGATGACATCTCAAATGACATCACTGATGACATCACTGATGTCATCATCCAGCGAATGTGTGTTTTTCTGAAAATTATGGTTTTGTACGAGTGAAAAGTCCAGCTAACTATGACGCCCCTGAAACCTATGGTTTTTTCAGTGAATTTCTAAGGTTTTTTAAATGCTAATTCCTAGCTATAACTTGCCTGAAACCTATGGTTTTTTCAGTGAATATATATATATATATATATATATATAAAATATATCTATGTATGTATCTGATTCTCAGATATACAACTGTGGCCAAAGTGGGTGCGCAAACCCTCCCGATCTCAAGTTTGATCTGTTTGGCAGCCAACACTTCAAACCAGGAAGTGTTGGCAGCCATCTTGCGACCCGGTTGAAACACCCTGACCCCCTAGGCCTGTTCGGGGTTAAATTAAAGCATTTTTTTTTATTATCAGCAGGATTCGCGATGGATGTGTGAATCTGTCCTAAACTGTTTTTTTAAAACAAAGCGCGGCCACCTGCTCTTGGTTTACTTCAGGCCTCCATGTGTGCCAGGTCCAGGACGGAATTGAAAATATATTTGCAGGGGCCCATGTGGGCCCCCATAGCCCCAGGGACCACCACTTTCCTGGAGCTAATAGTTTGAAGTGTTGGGGGCCACGCAGTGCCCTGGCAGCCCTGGGGACCAGCACCTCTCTGGGGCTATATTTTATTATAATGCATGGGGGGCTCAAGCTCGCATGCAGCCCCGGGGACCCCCAACTCCCTGGGATAATTGTTTTTTAAATGCTGGGGACCACATGGCCCCCCGCATCCCAGGGAACACCACCTTCCTGGGGCTATAATGAAATAAGATGCTTTGGGGTGCTCTGGCCCCCTCATACAGCCCTGGGGACCTCCTCCTCACTGGTGCTATTTTAAAAATGGGAGGGGGCAGCACGGCGTCCCTTTTGGAGTCGTAAAAGGGACTTGGGACAGCCACCCCCCAGGGCCAGCTCCAGCAATGTCCCATGATGTCCATACCCGGGAGATTGTAGTTTACTTTAGGATGGAAGGAGCATTGCTCCCACCATCCCATAGCAAACAAGTGCTCCGGTTTGAACAAGAGAGAACCTTTTACTCTCCCTTGTTCAAAGTGGAGCACTTTGCTTTTTACACCAAGGGAGCTGCATGTTAGCATAGCCCTGGATTCAAAAAGCAATGCTGGCTCCCTAAGGAGGCAGGAGCCAGCCAGGACCACGAGGGCTTCAGGAAGCCCCCTGTGGTCCCCAAAGAGATGGTCATGCCCCAGGGGATGGGGTCCCTGGGGTATAAAATGGCCTGGGAAGGAGGGCAGCAGGGCACTCTTCCTTAAAATATATATTTTTTTTAAAAATGGCCTGGCCACGGGAGATGGCCTGGGGGGGTTGCTCGGCCCCCCTCCCCTGGATTGGGGCCGAGCAACCCCTGGATGGGGTTCCTGGGGCTCAAAAGGATCAAGGAAAGGGGGGTCCCACAGCCCCCTTCTTCAAATAAAAGAAATCGTAAGCTGGCAACTCGACAGAGGTCCCACCTCCTTTCTCCACTACTCTGCAAACATGCATCCTGATGCACTCTTGGTTATGGGGGTGAAGTTCCCTTTGCTGCCGAGGGTCCTTAGGAGCCAACTAGCCCACCTGTTGCCTTCAGTAAGCCCCACACAGTGGTATTGCTGAGAGGAGGTCACAGGCCACGCCCCTTTCTCTTCCACTGTACAGACGTCCACTAGTCCCTAGTCCTGGAGGAGATGCATTAGCTTTGAGTGCTCTAGCAGTCAGGTCATGGGGAACAGCAGTGGATACCACAGCCCAGAGTCGGTGCAGAAATGTAAGCGCAGGTCTTGTAACAGCTGCTCGCAAGCCCACTTTTGAAATTAGGATGAGTTGATTGGTAAAGTGCAGGCTAGAAGCCACAAACCTCCCCAATAGTAGTGTACAAAATTAATGTAATTTGCTTTTGCTTCATTATGAAAAATTATGTGTAATTACACAAAATAAAAATTCTTCATTTTGTGCTACATTTTACAGTGAAATGCATCCTTGCATCAATTTTAATTTCTGGCATGAGAATACATTTAAACAAGATCACAGCTATACAACAGGCTCTTGCAATCTGTTGTCCATGGTAATTTACTACAAACTGCACCATTTGCATTAAATGTATTCTGTGAACAGCACATAATTAAACAAAGTGACATAACGGTGGAATTTTAGGCATAGCAAGTGTAAAACGAAATTCCTGAAATTATACATTATGCCAGTGTAATTTCCATTTCACGCTAAACTTTCTCTTCTGCAGGTGTCATGACCACCACTGAGGTCACTCTACTAGGTTAACAGCACAACCTACACAGGATTAGTCTGTCATCAAAGCAATGCAGTCCACTTCAGAACAATGCTGTAGTGCAGAACTCTCAGCAAGAGAAACTGTACACCGTTCCTGGGGCATGCAGATGACCTTCCTGAGGATTTCTGGGTCGCTCAGCTCTGGGGTCAGCCGCTTCTGGCTCATCTTAGACAATCACTCCTCCTGCAAGGTTGATGGACTCTTTCTTTCTCACATCACATAGTTTAGCTTCCATGAACATCAGGCCAGGGAGGCAGCTGTTCCAGGTACGAATCCAGGTGGCATTCCCTCACCTCCAAAAAGTTGAATGTCAGGCAGACTCCAGCTCTGGTTGCACAGAAGTCCTTAGAAAAATATGCTGAGTACTCTCTTCCTTGGTCATAAAATTGCAACTGAAAAAATAAGGCAATCAGTTTACATGGACATTGCGTGATATGTCAAATGGGGGCAAGAAAAATGGAGTCTCAATAGTGTGATTTGCCATGCTAATTCTCATAGGCAACTTTGTTCTTTGATACAGAAAGAAGTTGGTGAATGGAATTATATACCGTTTGGAAAAGGTTAGACTTTCATTCAGAAAGTGTGATTTTTGTTAGAGATTCTCAGACTGGCCCAAATAAAATGGATGGGCGGATCCTGACTGGCCAGAAACAACATGACAAATATGTTGTAGCAGCCATAAAGTACTCAGAATGAGTCTCCAAGTCCTGAAAAAAATTTAGGCCACGTAAAGTGGCATGGTGTGCATATCCTGAACCACAAATTGAGGTGCAGGGGGATGTGTACAGGGCTTCGCCAGAGACTAGGCTCTGCATCACTTCAGTCACATCCCCGCTGTGTACAACCAGAGTCATTGTTCAGTCTAGGGTTGGCCTCAGGTTGCATAACGGTTTTAAATGTTTGCACAACTTAGAATATGAAAAAAAACCACCGAATTTCACAGAAAAGTAGACAGGTTAAAGTGGTGGTTTAGTTTGGCGTATTAATAAGATTTTAATTTATGTTAGGGAATATAACTGAAATGTATTAAAACAACCAAGAGTTAAAATGATGTTATTTTTTGGTGTTGAAATGAGATAAGAAATCATGTTTAAAAAAAAACACAAAATTGGGCATTTACAGCACAGAAAACAAATTATAACTTGTGCCTCCATCATGCACTGTTAATGACCTCACAGATTACTTCACTCAGTATGTGTTAAGTAACATGACTGATGACATCTATGAGGGAGAAGTCCAACAGCATTTAATTTATTTAGGCTAGTTTGCAATATCTTAGATTTATATCAAAGTTATTGCAAGAGAAAGGGAGCTATTGAATACACTCCAACTGAATGTTGTGTTGCTAGCTACATTTTGTAAAATATTCTATAAGCAAGACATTCAGCACAGCAGTCTTACCAACCAGAACATTCTCAATTACCTTAAGTAAATTATCTCAGGTAACTCTGTCAAAACAATGAATAGTGTGTGGAATACATCCTGGACATCAAACTGATGCAAACACCAGAATTACTCCCATTTTGTGATTTCTATATTTGAAATCATTCTACTACACCCCATAATAATGTCTGCTTTGATGATCGCTTCTCAATCCCTATTACTATTAAGAATATACTCAACACTCCTGGTGAAGGCTTGAAGAATCTCCTCTAGAGGGATTCTAAGAATGACAATCATGGAAACTTATATTGTAGATATAAGAGAGATTTTGTAAATCATTGTAGATTCACAAAAGTAGCAACATTAGTAGTACATCTAGCATTCGGCATTGAGGAAGCGGTTATCGCTGATTTATTACTCTGTGACTTCACTACAACTGCTTTATTGTCGCTAGTATTATCTTCTTTTTCTCCAAATCCATTATCTGTGATTATTTTTTAGTTGATTTACAGAGTGATGTGAACATTGAAAACTTTGCATCAATTACCTTAACTCACAATGCCATAAGGCAATCTCCAAAATTAAACATAATTTCAGAGTTCACATTGAAATGATCACATGATGGGAAATGATTAAAGGTACAGTGAATTAGGTTGTAACAACAGTATATTTTACGTCTTGTTCATGTTATAAGACTATTCCCTTATCTGCTTTCAACAAAAGCTTCTAGTAGTTTATACATCAATGAAAAATTGTCGGATGCCATGGTACATCTTTTAAGAATTTGAGTTATGTTAAATCTCATGAAAGAAATGGAAACTTTACCCAAGTAATAAAACAGCTGCATTAGTTAAGATAATATAGAACACAATGGAAGAATTGTCTTGGCTGTGTCATAACATACACCATGCAAAGAGGTTATCACCTAAATGTCCAATATTTAACCAGATGTTATGTTCCTTATCAATGATAATCCCAACTACTCTTGAATGAAAGCCAAAGAGTGAAATGTTATGTTCACCAAAACTAGGTATCATAGCACTTCCCTGGATTCAAAGGACACCAGGTGAAAAAAGGTACATCTGTAAAAAGAATTGCCTGAAATGTATGGAAATCAGCACTCTGTAATGTGAGAAGCTTAGCGAAAAACCCCCTCTTAAGGCTTGATTTTCATAGGAATGTGAGTGCAAACCACCCAGGCATGTTCTTGAGGAATGTAGCAGTTTTTGAGAACTAGATATAAAAAGAGGAAGAATGACACACCATAACTTGAATGCCTAGGTAGTGTTATAACGTAACAAAAGGATAATAATATATTCAGTTTAATGTTTATTAGCACAGCAAAAGTGTATTTAATGGGGCGGGAAATCACTTTTCTATGAAATGTCCACACTGTAGCTGCTGTGCTTTGCAACTATTTAGTTGGTTATTGCAGGGTTATGGCACTAAAAATATCACCTGCTCCATCAGATCACAAAAAGACGGTGCCCGATTTACAAAGGTAAACTGAGATGAAAGTCTAACTTTACAACTTTCGGTATTCACAAAGGGAATTTAGGAATAGTAAAGTTAGAATTTGGTCTCAGTTGAACTTACGATTTTGTCTTAAGTTTAACTGAGATGAAAAGTCCTTAGATTTTTGGTCTCAGTTAAACTTACCTCTAACGTTGCTCCTAGAAAATGCTGAACACCGAAAGTCGTAAAGTTACTCTTTCATCTCAGATGACCTTTATGAATTGGGCCAAAGATCTTTAATCTTACTCCCAGAGTCTGGTAAAAACTATATTAAGGTGCTTCTATGATCAATGCCTCGGTCAAAGTCATACCCTGGACCAGTTTTCTTCAAGAAAGGGTGAATTCCAATACCTATCTTGCATGAGTAGTGAATAGACTTAAACAGTGGCAGTTTGAAGTAACCACTCAGAACTGATTCAGATCTCCCCAATTTTGAAAGGGAACATTTAAGTTCAATTGGATATGTCTTCAGGTGCAGTTCAGGATCATGGCACTAAATCCCATAATATGCATGGTGTTACAGATTCCATGGAGATTCCAGGTGCCCCATACTATTACTTCAGAATGTGTACTACTGGTAAATAATCAGCCATCTGGTCAGGGTAGTTAGCTTCATCAGAGATCACGGTCTGACAGAGGTGAAACATCACAGTCATAATGTACGGCACAGATTTATCAGGAATGATGCTCTCCATTCTGTGGGAATGAAGAGCAGAGCCCATTCGCCAACAATATGATAACCTACAATGGACAATAAGTGTCTTGTTAAATGTCATGTATGTATGAATTGACAAATATTGTGAAATCGATTGCATTTCTCACTTGTGTTTTTTATTTTGGGGGATTTTTGTTTGTGGTCTTTGCAGTCTTTTCTTATAAAGACTTTTTATTATTATATATTTTTCATTTCATTTTTCTTTTATTAGCAAAAACAGTAGTGGGCTGTGGCTCATGGTCTATCCTGTGGGTCCCTGTTAGGAAGGTGATTTATATGGAATAAGGCCTTGCTGTTTCCAGAGCAGAACATTGTATAGGAAAAGTGTATTAGGCTAGCAATGAAAGGAAATCAGGACATTGTGTGGGAGAGAACAGAACTGACTAGACCAATGACATTGACTGCAGAACTCTAAACTGGTAAACCTAAAGAATCTCTGCCAATCCGGATCTCTACATACAGACAAGAAGGGATGAGATTAACTCAATGTAACTGTGATTCCTGTAAAAGTTCTGGAAAATGAGTTAATGGGCCATGATACTAAAATATGTTTGAAAGTTGTTTAAAACTGTGTTTAACCCCTTCGGTGCTCATGACGGAATGGTTCCATCATGACCCACGGTTGAGCTGTGCTCATGACGGAACCATTCCGTCATGACCACGCCCGCGCAAGATTCCGTCAGCACAGCGGCGGAATCTGCGCAGCATCGAAGGGGTTAAACTTGTTTGCTCAAATATCACGTAGAAAAAGGATATTGGGTGTTGGTGTTCTAGGAGACATATTAAAGTTTGAAAGATTATTTTTTTTTGTTGATCCAATGTAATGTGCAAACCACACCTACAAGAAAAATAGTCTTACCTTGAAGCTGTAGTTGTCGAAAGTGCAGTAAACATGTATCTAAGTAGACCAAACATGGCAATTAGATGGAGAAAGAGGAATCATTTGGCACACTTGGCTCTTCCTTTACAGCCACCAGTGCAATATTTGTAGTCTTTATCAGGATTCATAGGAGAAGTGCTAGAGAAAAACAGACTGCAGAGGGGTTAGTGTTGAGAAACTGGTTAGTATGGCCTGAAAGCTGCTTCATTAGCCTCTGCCTAGCCTCAAAACACAGCAATTACTCTGAAACTCATTTTTTAAGAGATGCAGAGAATGAAACTAACTTAAAGATAAAGAAGAGATGTCTAAAAATTGACAACAATTTGTGGCAAGGAGAAAGACGTGCCAAATACTACAGTGAGCCAGTCACTAAACATTCAAGTAGTAAAACAAAGCAACTGAACAAGAGGAACTTATTATAGTAGTTTACAACTATAAGGAGAGGAAGACAAGCAAAGTAGAATATGTTGTTTGAGGCAGGTGATGTTTGACTTGCACAATAAAACGATTGACATTCCAGAGAGTTTAAGTTTTAAAAAGAGAAGACACCTGCCAAATTACTAAGGGTCAAGCCCCTTGACTCATATTTATCCTAAGATGTAGTAACTACATTGCAACTGCCCTCAGATAAATCCATTGGATTTTAGTTGCAGAGGTAACTGAATGCAAGATATGCCCCAAGCGGCCTAAAAACATGTTTAGTCTTCCCAATGCAAGCTCTGTCTCCTTGAACATTCTGACCACCTACTTACATAGGCTCAATGATTGGCAGATCATTCCATTTCCATTGATGTACTCAATGGAATGCTCCTCTAATCCTCAGCCAGTCCAGCTCCACAGCACCTTCTCCTGTACGCTCCCCTTTCTTATTTTCACCCCCTATGGGAGGCCTTTTATAACTGTTAAAACTAGCTGCTGAAAAGCAACAGTTCTTTCAAACCTCGCTGTCACTGCCTGAGTTTTGAGATAATTTATTGTGCAGGGGGGGCACATCATATTGATCCTGTCTAGGTCGGCCCATTGTCATTCTGCATATGAAAATGAACGGGCTGACTATGTGAGCATGGTCAGACTGACTCCTGTGTGCTAAGTCAGCAGCAGCCTTCTGGGCTATGCATCAACAACCATGTCAGTCCAAGCAAGGGGCCCTGTTTATCATTAAAAATAAAAGAACAAGTCCCACCAACTGGCCTCAGCCATAGCTTTTTTATTCTCTGCTGGTTCTGCTCTCCTAACTCTACCAATCTATTTTCCTTTTCCCATTTACTAGTTGGTTCTTCCCCTTTTGCATACACCTCTCTCCTTCCCACTCATCAATTACCTTGAGTTGCTTTTTCGGCCCCTTTTCCATCAACGTCTAATTCTCTGACCTACTGTTCATATCTCACCAAGCCTTTAGATTTTTCTTGCAGGATCTGTGCATCTAACATCCACCTCTCTTCTCCTGACTCCCTCTCCCAAACCTCTTATCATCTTTTAGTGGTTCTGCTCTCTCACATCCACCACTTGGCATTGCATTTAACTCCACACTGTGTATGCGATAATGCTGGTCCTGCCTCTCTAAACTACTCTTCTTTACCTCTCATCTCACCTCAAGCCTCATAACTTCCTTCAATGGCTCTACCACATTCATATCCACCTCTGCCCTCCTATCCTCCTAAAGCATCTCTCCCTCCAGCCTTTGAACGTCGATGCTGATTTCTCCCCTTTATATTCACATATTCCTTCCATGTTCTGCTCTTCATGTTTTATCTCTCCTATGTCCCTGCCACCTCTCACTAGTTCAGCCATGTACTTAATTTGTGAAAGATAGAGTGCCATCACCCAAAGCTCTGCTTGGAATCTGGCAGTACAATTAAAGATCAGCATGCCAAATTCCAAGGCGGGTGGTCTTTCAGTCGTTACCAAACTCTCCCTCTACCATTTCCTCTAGCTTGCAGGTTCCTCTGTTCTATTTGTGTCAGTTTGGCAGTCTTTTTCTTTCTCTGTCTTTACAATCTGTGTATTTTTCCCTCTCTTGCACTCAGTAAATATCTGATATGGGAACAATCTGCACCCTCCCATCTGAACCCTATGTCTCAACTAAGCATGGGGTTTGCCCCTCTAACATACACCTCTCCCCTTCATGCTCTACTCTTCATGTTTTGTCTCTGCCTCGCCTTAACCCTCTTGCTGGTTCTGATCCTATATGTGCTGATATTTGCCACGTTTCTCCCCATCGCTTTCCTTGTTTTATTAGTTCTCCTTCTTTACATTCACCTCCCCATTTTACCTGCTCACTCTCCCCGATCGCAATACCTTCTTGTGTGAATTGTGCCCTTCTCACATCCCTCCTTTGCATACTATGTCCTTCATTAACTCTTCCTCCATTCACTTGCTCTTTCTTGCTGATACTGTCCCTCCCTTCACCCTGCTGTACTCCTACCTATCAGCTTTCCCCAACTCTCAAATTCTACCATTTGTCTTACCCCTGTATTCACCTCTTCCCATATTCCTCTTCTTTTCTCCCCTTCCCTTCATCTTTGGTGAGCAGTCAGTCAATACATGAAACAGAACTTGTAAAGCGTGGCTAGTCACCCATTAGGGTATCCAGGTGTTGCAAATCTTGCGACAGAAGACTGAATTCTGGATGAAAGGATGAGGTTTGGAGTTGAATGGGGTAGAAGTTCCAGGGCTCAGGTGCGAGGTAGGAGAAACATTTTCCTCCACTGTCGCTTTGGGGTTGTGAATGAGGAGAGGGAGGTGGAACACAGGTCTCTGAAGGGCTGGTGGAAGCTCAGGTGGTTGATTATGTAGGCTGGTCCTTAGTTGGGTGGGGCTTTGTAGTTCTGAAGCGGTATCTTGAATTGATATCTTTTCTAAATGGGGAGCCAATTTAGCTTCCTGAGATGAGGAATGATGTGGGTTCTTCCAGGGAGGTCGGGATGAGCCTGGCACCTGAATTCTGTATGGCCTATAGGCTTTTCAGGAGGTGTGAGGTGATTCCTACAGAGAGTGCATTGCCACAGTCCAGGCGGCTGGTGACTAGGGCTTAAGTGGCGGTTTATTTGGTTTTGATGGGGAGCTATTTAAAGATTTTGTGGAGCATGCAAACAGTAAGGAAGCAGGTGGAGGAGACTGCATTGATCTGCTTTTTTATGGTGAGCATGTTTTATAGAATAATGCCACGGTTGCAGGCATGGTCTGTAGGTGTTGGTGGTGGTCCAAGTTTGGAAGACAACCAGGAGTCATTCCATGGTGAGGAGTTGTTCCCACAGCTCAGCACTTCTGATTTGTCTTTGTTGAATTTTAGGAAGTTGTCTTTCAACCAGTCAGTGCTGCTTGTCATGCATCTGTGGAAGTTGGCCATAGTGGTGGAGGGGCTTTCCGATAGCGAGAACATGAGCTAGGTGTTATTGGCGTAGGATATGATGCTTAGTCCATTGGTTCTGACGATGTTGGCCAAGGGGGTCATGTAGGTGTTGAACAGTGTAGGGCTGAGGGACGAGCCTTAAGGTTTTGGTGTTGTGGTTAGTGCGGAATTCAGATTTGGAGGTGTCCAGAAGATTGTTACTCTCCAGGTGTTCCATGATTTTGTGGTTGATGGCCTTTTTGAGAACTTTGGCAGAACAGGGAAGCAGAGAGATGGAACGGTAATCTTCGAGTTTGCTGGGGTCAGAGGATGGTTTCTGTTCTTCGGGGAAGGCGATCATAGTGATGGTTGCATTGAAGATGGTAGTGAGTTTGATGCTGATTATCTTGCATCCGAGGTTGAAGATGTGGTGGGGACAGGGATCTGTGGGTGCTCCAGTGTGGACGGAGTACATAATGGCGGTGGTGTTTTGTGTGGTCAGATTATCCAAGGTGGTGAGCAAGTGGTTGAGGTTTGCATTTGTGAGGGGGCTGAGGGTGTCTGCGGCGGCAGTGGGATGGGGTTTAAAGGTTTTGTTGATGATCCAGATCTAGTTATGGAAAAAGTCAGTCAGGGTGTCGTAGAGTTCCTGGAAATGGGTGATGGATTTTTTGGTGGCTAAGTGGTTAGAGAACTCTCTGATGATGTTGAAGAGTTCTTTTTCATGATTGGAGCTCGCTTTGATGCAGTCAGCGAAGGTGATCATTTTCATCTTTTTCAAGAGTTGGTAGTAATAGTTGAGGGATGTCTTGAAAGTAGCTTGACAATTCAAACTTTCATGTTCCCTCGGGAAATCAGAACTTTGGATAGTAGGCCCCTACCTCTGCTGACCACCACTCTTAGGGGCATATCATCAAGGCCAGGCGATAAAATGATTGCCGCTTTAGCGTCCGTTTTCAGACGGAAAGCGGCGATAATTTTATCACCTTGTCAGCAAGGTGACGCTATCGCGTGAGTCCTTGCCTTATCGCCCTTTCCCCCAATGCCCATCTTTGCATCTCTAATGAGATGCAAAGTGGGCGTCCCACCCCAAGATAACGGGAGAAATGTCGCTAAGCGACATTTCTCCTATTATCTAGCCACACGCTAACCTGCAGAGTGACAAAAAAAGTAGCGATAACCTCGGTTATCGCTACTTTCCTTACGCCTGCTTTTCAACTGACTTAGCCATGATATCCTATGGAAGGTGGATATAATGGCTAAGTCTTCCTTGCCCTATCAGCAAGCTTTCGCCAAACGTTGTGCGATTATCGCACACTTGGCAGCTTGCGCATTGAATTTTATCGCTTTGGAGGTAAGCGTTGTTGATAGCACGCTATCACCGTGATAAAATTCAGCGTTGGCCGGCGATAATTATCCTCGCGCTAAGAGTGCTGAGCGATAATTATCGCCTGGCCTTGATGATATGCCCCATAGTGTCTTCATTGTCTATTGGGGAGTATGTCATTATATATAGTTTAGTATGTGGTGTTTTGGTCTTTACGCTTATTCATGGCAGAAACATTTTGTGTCCCTCTCCTTTTAGATACACATATTTTAAAATACTTGTTATCCCAAATACTAGTGGATACACGTACAGTTTACCATTTTGAATTTTTAATAATTTAAGAATATTGAATGACGCTGAAATAATTTTAAGACCGCCGTCTCTGTTTTTTAGGTTACCTTTAGATACTATTACAATACAACCCAATGTTTAAGGATATTTTATTGACTATATGGTGAGCCATATTTCTGTATTTTGAACATGATTACGCTTACTCTGTAATCTGTTCTGAACGACCATGTTGTTGCACCCTATGGATCTTCTGGATGTTTTGTTTGATTTGCACACCTGATTTTTTGAGTAACACTGATTATGACTATCTTGGGACACGATTTACACTTTGTTTTGGTGTGTTCTTGTTTGTCGTTACTTTGGCTAGGATCTAGGATCTTCCTCTCCCATGCCCTCTTACACGTTCTCTCATATTTATCCCTTTGGGTACCTCCGAATCGATGTGGTGGTTAATTACTTTTTCTTCTTTGATTTTCCTCTATTAATAAAACTTCTAGCAATCCTGTGAGGAATCATCTTCTGAGTGGGCTCAGTCAATGTGATGTCATTAACCATCTGTGAATCACTTGTATCAATTGGAAGTAATGACTTTTTGGAAATAAAGACGAAGACTTGGATTTGGACAAATATGGCCTTATGAACTTTTTTGGACTACTAATGACATATGTTTGCTCAGAATTAAGATTTATCTTTGTATTGAAAGTGGCTTGGTCTGTGGGCTCCTTGCTGGTGCACCATCTCCTTTCAAGATGCTTGCAGTATGTTTTGTGGTTCTCAATTTTACAGAGTACCAGCTGGCTTCGTTGGAGGGTTTCTTGAGTTTGGTGGACTTGACGGAGCAATTCTATCAGCATTGTCAATTATCCAGGTCGGTTAAGGTGTCAGGGTGGGAGGTGTTGAAGGCGTTGGTTTACTAGGGGGCTTATTATTAAGACAGGCGATAAAATTATCGCCGCTTTAGCGGCAGTTTTCTGCGGCTAAAGCGGCGATAATTTTATCGCCTGTCTTGATAATATGCCCCTTTGTTTCTAAACCTTTGTTCCACCTGTGGTTTGGGGTACTAGGTAGCTTAGCGGTGGAGACGGGGGATCTGGCAATTGTGAAGTGGACGATGGCATGGCCTGTCCAGGTGAGCTTGGTGATATTGCTGTACTTGACTCTGTCGTTGGCAGTGAAGATGGGGTCGAGTGTTTGGGTTGTGATGTTTTTGGGGTTGGTGACTAGCTAAGTGATGCTAATGTTGTACATGCTTTCAAGGAGGTTTGCGGCATTAGTGTTTTCAAGGTGAAAGTTGAGTTCTCTGAGGAAGATGTGTTTGAAGTCAATGGTGTGTGTTGGGTAATGAATTTGTGGATGGCATGGCAGAAGCTGGTGTAAGCTCCTGGCAGTCTATAGGTGAGGTTGCCTTTGATGGTCGTTCTTATGTCAATTTGGAGTTGAAAGTTAAGGTGATAGGGGTATCGTATTCCACGGTGGTGGTGCAGAGGATGTTTCCTTTGTGGTTGATGTCAATTCCACCTCTGTGTGTGTTCATAATGTCCGAGTGTGCAATCTTACAGCCATCAGGCATTGCTGAGGCTATGTTGGCAGGGATGTGGGGTTGAGCCAGGTCTCGGTGAGGATGATGATGTATGGGGTGAGGGAGGTAATGGTTTCACAGATCTCTGTGGCATGCTTGCAGAGGGATCATGCGTTGAGCAGGAGACACTGGAGTAGATTTGGTGTAGGCTCATTGGTGGTCACTGTGCATGCGGTCCTACCATAGTTCAAGGTTAGGTGTGGCAGCAGTTCTTTTGGGAGAGTTAAGGTGCCTGGGCTTGGAGCTCGCTTTAGCTGCAGTTTTCTGCGGCTAAAGCGGCGATAATTTTATCGCCTGTCTTGATAATATGCCCCTTTGTTTCTAAACCTTTGTTCCACCTGTGGTTTGGGGTACTAGGTAGCTTAGTGGTGGAGACAGGGGATCTGGCAATTGTGAAGTGGACGATGGCATGGCCTGTCCAGGTGAGCTTGGTGATATTGCTGTACTTGACTCTGTCGTTGGCAGTGAAGATGGGGTCGAGTGTTTGGGTTGTGATGTTTTTGGGGTTGGTGACTAGCTAAGTGATGCTAATGTTGTACATGCTTTCAAGGAGGTTTGCGGCATTAGTGTTTTCAAGGTGAAAGTTGAGTTCTCTGAGGAAGATGTGTTTTATAGTCAATGGTGTGTGTTGGGTAATGAATTCGTGGATGGCATGGCAGAAGCTGGTGTAAGCTCCTGGCAGTCTATAGGTGAGGTTGCCTTTGATGGTCGTTCTTATGTCAATTTGGAGTTGAAAGTTAAGGTGATAGGGGTATCGTATTCCACGGTGGTGGTGCAGAGGATGTTTCCTTTGTGGTTGATGTCAATTCCACCTCTGTGTGTGTTCATAATGTCCGAGTGTGCAATCTTACAGCCATCAGGCATTACTGAGGCGATGTTGGCAGGGATGTGGGGTTGAGCCAGGTCTCGGTGAGGATGATGATGTATGGGGTGAGGGAGGTAAAGGTTTCACAGATCTCTGTGGCATGCTTGCAGAGGGATCATGCGTTTAGCAGGAGACACTGGAGTAGATTTGGTGTAGGCTCATTGGTGGTCACTGTGCATGCGGTCCTACCATAGTTCAAGGTTAGGTGTGGCAGCAGTTCTTTTGGGAGAGTTAAGGTGCCTGGGCTTGGAGCTCGATGGTGGTGTATCTTTGGGTGGCATGAAAACCAGGGTTCCTGGCACTGGGTGCAGTCCTGACCAAAGCAGACAGGCTTGCCTTTTGTGCACCAGTGACTCGCCCGCTGCACATGTCCATTACATGGCCACACTGCATCCTCCATTCAGTAGGTTGGAAGGTGTTGGAAGGTGGGTTATACCTAGTGGTAAGTAGACACCTACCACTGGCAATAAGGCCACCAACCCAGCTCAGAGTCCAGTACAGGTCTCAATAAATTTTTTCCATGCTCAACCATTGGTAGCTTGTCTGCAAGCATGCAGGCTAAACGTAGCAGGCAGATAAGTAAAGTATTTTAAAAAAAACAATTCAGTAAATAAGCATGACAAAACACACAATTAAAATCACACCCCAATTTATAAAGATAGGGTGTATTTTTAACTTTAACTTTAAAATGTCACCAAACTGACAAACATCCACTGTAGGGAACCTGAGATACGAAGTTTTTAACAATAAACACTTTCTAGTACTTAAAAACCTATAGCGCTACTCTGGGACATCTGGTCTCGCTTGATTTAGACAAATTCAAAGTTTCAGGCCAACTGCAATGGAGCCCTGCAGACATAGAAACTTTTCTTGAGTGTTTCTGCCAGGGTCCCTCGATGCTCTTCACCGTTCTGGATTCAGTGAGAGTTTGCCAGCTTGACTTTCAGGGAGCTCCCAGTCAAACTCTGGAAACTGGAACTCTGGAGCTCTTCAGCAGGACGAACCTGGAACCCGGGCTGGGCCGGGGTTGAAGGTGGCTGGCTTGGTCCTCTTGTTTTAGTCTGTCAGCTTATGGAGCTTTTTTCCCAAATTACTCCAAATATCGAGAACTTCTCCCTGAAGCTCCTCTTGGTGGTTCAAAATATAATCCAAGGGTCTGGACACTCCAAGATGGTCGTTGATAGTTTGAGACAACACAATGCACTTGGCCAAAACCCTTAAAGGTCCAATGAACACACTTCAGGCAATGGACTCTTGGTGGCGATGATACAGGTAAGCTTTGTTAACCTGAAATTTACAGGGAGTCCACCCTTTAATCCTTTACAAGCAAGGTACCTCCACCGGGCTGTAGTTCCAGATAGTGCAGCAGGCACAGTCAGTCAGTATACAGGGCCTAGTTGTGCAAATCAATTTTTTAGCATGGCAATCCTCCTTCTTATCTTAGTTTCAAGCAGCAGACTTGAGAGGCTCTGCACCTCTCAAATATTTATTCAGTGTTCTCCGGGGTCAAGCAGGAGAGCACTCCTGTCTAATGAGGTGCAAGTCAACAGCCCAGAGCATGACCATTTTCTTAAAAGTGTGGCATAATCTTCTCCCAGAAAGCACTATTCCTAAAGAATTCATCAAGACTGAAATCTCATCAGAGCATATGGAGCTAATAAACCAACTCTCAGTATGACTCATTTCTATAGCTCTCCACCCCCTAACATCTCTAGAATTCTTCCTTAAGCTGGCTGAATCAGAGGGAATGGGGTAGGCAGACCTGCCATGCCCTTCCTGCCATGTTACTCCTATGAAGCCTCATGCTTTATGTCTCCTTTCCCCTGCTATGGCATTCCTATTTAGCAGAGCCCTTTCCAGCACAAAGCCTCTCCCCTGGTTAGACACTTATAGCTTCTTCATAGCAGCTTGGCTAATCCTGTTCACTCTGATCAATCAGGATGACTGCAGGAAGGCAGAATTTTGGTTTCAGAGAAGAAAGTTTTATAACTGATTTTTGTGAAATGTAGGATAAATTTAACAATTGCAAATTATTGGATTTATCAACAGCATTCAACTAAGTTTTTGAATGATATTCATTTTATTTCTAGCAATATTTATGTGTTTATAAACCATTGAAATGGGGCTAGGCATCTACGATGGGGAAAATGAAATGTGACATTTTTCCATTACTAGGGTATATAACAAATCTTTCATAAGGGCCCTGCCTATAGTTATATGACACCCCACCCCTGGGGAACCCAGGGGAGACCTTGGGAGTCCTGAATACACAAAGATAGTGTAGATCCTCAATCAACAGAACTAATAGCACCAAAGTCGATTTTTGGAGGAACTTTTCTACAATGGCGTAACTGAAAGGTGCAATTTCTCTATCCCCCAGAGCATATAAAAGATATTTTATAAGGTCTCTGTTTATAATCCCATGTCCGCCCACCCCTGGGCTGGGACACTTATCAATTTTTAAGTGCTTCTACCACCAAAGTTGAGTTTGCCATTCATTTACTTTTAAAGACAGTGCTGCAATGCAGGGCTCCTTTTAAAATGGCCTTGGGTGCTCAGCAGTGGACACATGCAAGTGCATAAAGGGCTGTTGGGCTCTAAACTGCTATACCCTATTATAAACTAGGGACTTATAGATGTGTGTGTTTTCACTGTGTTTTCAACATAGCACTGGCCCTGGGCCTGGTTAGACAGAGCCCAGGGACAGTCAGAGTCAGTTTTCACCAGTACCAGTCAGCAAACAATGGGGGCGCACAGGACACATAGGATGACTTTGCAACAGGAGGGAGGGACGCTGAGGAAGTGGATGGGCGGCAGGATGAAGAGGGAAAAGGTAGGAAGAAAAACACTGGGATAGTGATGAACTGCACAAAAACAGACAAACAAGTACAGAAGAAAAAGTACAATGATGCTAATTGTGGATCAAAGATGAAACAAATAAAAATTACAGGTTCCAGAAAACGTTGCTAACAGTGGAGTACAATATAACTAAATAGCAAATAACAGGTTAAAACAAGTCGATAACAGGTGAGTAAGTTTGACAAATTACAGGTTAGAAATGAGCTAAACAGTGAACCAATGATATAGCAAACAAAATAATTGGCAGGCAGGGCAGGGTGCGAACGGCTGTTCATGCAGCAGTGGTGGAGCATTGTGGTGCGACATCATTCATTCCTTTGTTGTGAGCCCTTCAGGATACCCAACTTTTTATTCATGCATGGGCAGGGAACACTTTATACTTAAGGGCACTTTAATACCTATCGAATTAGTCTTATCATGCAGTGATTAGACCCACAGAGAAGGACCTTGCAGGGATACTAAAAAACAATAAACTTGTACATCTGAAAATGCTTTCAGGGGGTGATTGAAATGCATTCAACTGAACTGTACCCCTAGCCAGCAGCTCATCCCAGCCCAGTCCATGACACCTGGTGATTGGCTAATGCCCGTTCTGTCCATGTCTTCAGAGAACAGGAGAGGAGAACCCTTTCTTGGGCCTTGCAGCGGTGGTGGCTCCACCTGCCTTCTTGGCTTCATAAAAGTACAGTCTTTAAAAAACGGCCACAGTGGTGCAAGGCCCAATAGTTGTTAGGAGGCTCTGAGCCCATGGCAGCTGCCCACACTACACATGCATAGCACCAGTCTTGGGTTTGGCATCAGGAGAAAGAGATGACAGAGAAATGTTCATCCCACTGCCCTGCCTTAAGTTTGAGGCTTCTGCCAACTGCAATCACTTCATGAAGATACAGAGTGGCCTCAAGACAGGAACATCCAGCTTAACCTTTGTTGGTAACACAAGTTTACCAATATAAGTGGAATCCTTTTATTGAAGGATTCAATCGCTATTGAATGCCAATTCCCTTTCACCCTTCCACGCTTCCCCGTTTAGAACATATATGCAGCAAAAGCATGGCAAGAATAATGTAGCCTCATGTGAACAACTATGCCATATTGTCCTGGAGAGTGGGGGCAGAAGAGGCTAAAACCAGTAAGTGACATCAACCACGGCATGGCAACAGTGGTGCACATCAATAGAATAAACAGCGCTGCTCACTTCCGCATCAGCCAAATATTTCCCATTTTTCTCCTGTTATGCCACTGCCTGTGATCTCATTGGGATAAACTGTGATGTGAGTTCAGTCCTGTGATGTGATGAGGAACCAAAAGGCAGTGTTTCTTAATCTACTCATGATGTTGTTTTGTTGAAATAAATCTGTGTTATAGAATGTCTACACATTAACACCTTTGGTGTGGGTGCTGGCCGCTGACCGATATCAGCTCTCCTTCCCCACTTCAT
The DNA here is from genome assembly GCF_964204655.1 of Triturus cristatus. NCBI lineage: Eukaryota > Metazoa > Chordata > Amphibia > Caudata > Salamandridae > Triturus > Triturus cristatus. The sequence goes on along the minus strand of NC_140588.1, from coordinate 848,306,069 downwards.
CTGTCGCCCAATGGCCAACATTGAGGAGGGATTAAATGAAACCTCTCGTGCTCACACTGGAGGTTTCCTTTTTATAATCCCCAGGATGCAGTGAAAGAGGAATTGCTTCTGCTTCAGCCCCCACCGCTTCTCAGCCCATAAGTGAAGTCAAAGCTCTGCGAGGTGCACTGATGTCACAATCCCTACCAGCCATGGGGCAAGAGCAGGTGAGTTCTCTCCTCTGTTCCTGGTGCAAACGTTTTGCAGAAAATGACCTCCACATTATTTAGGGAGGCATCATTGGAAATGGGAGATTCCCCTTTCCAGCCATGACTCCCCCAAATAGTTTCCTGCTTGTGGGCCACGGTTTTGCTACAGTCCACAAGTAGGAAACCTACCAGTGCACCAGGGATTTCTATGTGTTTGGGGGTCAGTCATTCTGTAATAAAGGGCCGACCACACTGGGGGCCATATTTATTTTTTATTGGACTGTTTTGTCCCCAGGGGGCAGCAGGTGGGCCTCCAGGAAAATTGACAATAAAAATGCAAACTGTTAGAGGCATAGCACTCCTGACATATGGGTCAACCCCTTTGGGCCTATATTTTTTTTATGTGTTTTCAGATGGGTGGTACAATCATAATACCTGACCACAAACACAACGGTAAAAGACAGTTATGGTCACATATTTGCTGTGGATTTCCCTCAAACAATGCCTGCAGCAAGCACAAATGCATGCAGTTTTCTGTACCCTGCCAAACACCTGTTCAGAGTGCCTTTCCATCTATGCAACGTGTCTTTTAAAGTGTGTTTTACCAAATGAAAAACAGCCCCAGTGTAGAAATGTGGGCTACCTTTTAGGTTTTGCATTAAACACAACCTTTTAAGGGAATATATGTAGCTATTTTACTGATAGGTGTTTGTAGGCAGCACTCCTGGGTTTATTGGTCTCTTGTGTCATTCACATTATTATTCCACCCACAGCAGTATGGGGCAGTGGGTCAGGCCACTTCAGTCATTGGCTAACTTCACTGTGAGTGATGGCATTCTGAATTTTCACAAGAAGCACATCTGCATACAAAGAAGGACTCTAGTTCCAGGGCCACCTATGTGTGATCCTTAGATTTTTGCTTGCATGCAATTGTTTTAATACTGGCAATGACCCAGCAATTCACCCAACACTAATGTTTTCCAAAAGCCATGCCAAAAAAGCACTGAAAAAACAAAGCTGCAGGCAGCGAATGGAAGACCAATTTCTAGCAAATGGCTGTTTAGCTATCTGAGTTGCTAGTATGGGACAGATTTATTCCCATGCCCGTGCGTAGTCTTTGGCCCTGTCTGACTCTGATATGACTTCGTTAGCTGCCTCCCTCCTAAAATTGTTTTTGCTGCATTTGAGTGCTATAAGAACTTAACAGTGGCTGTAGTGTGCTATGGTGTGGGTAAGTGGCAAGTTGAAGCATTACTTTGTTTTTCTTTGTCTCTTTTGGTGTCTTTGAAGAAAATCTTGGAAGAGTTTTTGGAATTGAAAAATAGGGAAAATACGTATTTCTTTTTTGCTTTCTTATTTTGCCAAATCACACGCACACTCCCACCCACTGCATTCTTTCGCTTTCTACATAGGACATTGTTTTACAAAGAAGATTTTAGACAGGTTTTAGCCAGTCAGAGATGGCGCCACAATGCTGCTGATCAGGTCCTAGTTCAACTATTTGTGGACAGTTCTGAGACAGGATCAGATATTGACACAGCACCATCAGGAATATGGAACAGATTCTGGAAGTGATTTTTCAGCTTTGTTCCTCCCAATGAATCACATTCCGGTGATTCTTTGAAACATGGTCACAGTAATCATGATTGTTATTGTTATTGGTAATTGGCATTTGTATAGCGCATAACCACCAACTGTCTCTTAGCGCTTATGAGAGAATAGCCAAACCCCACCAGCAGAGCACATCTTGTCCCCAAACCTGTGTTAACAACAGGGTATTAAGCTTTTTCCTAAATGGAAGGAGAGAGGTTTCCCTACGCAGACTTTCCGGTAGCTTGTTCCACAGTTGGGGAATCAGGACTGAAAAACACATCTGCCCATGGTTGCTTAATCAAATAGTGGGCAGGCCACAAGGCCTGCCTCAGATTAGTGGAGGTTGAAGGAAGGCACCCTCTAGGGCCACTCGGGTTTTCTTACAACCACCTGCTATGCCTTATCGAGAATGAAGAGTCGGTCAGACAGTAGAGAATATAAATTTACATGTTTATTCAAAATACTCTGCATCATGACCTGCACCCTAAGATGTCTGCAGAGGGACTGACCACCCAACTGTCTACAGTGGATAATAAAATGTAAATTGATACTTGTATAGCGCACTACTCACCCGCAAGGGTCTCAAGGCGCTTGTACGAATACCGCTGTGGAAACCATCGTTGCTTTCCCTGTGATGCATCCACTCCTGGGCACCCCCAAGGTGGAGGCCAGGCATCCTTAGCGTTGTGGGGGCCGTTGTGGAGATTAAGCAAGCTATTGCCCAGAGTTGCACTCCATGATTGGAATAGGCACCGAGGCGAGAATTATCATGTCCGTGGAATTTTTGAGCCCAAGACTCACAAGGTGGGGAATTGAACCCTAGTCCCGGGCTAGACCTCTGTATCAGGGTCTGCCGCTCTAATCATTGAGCCACACTTCTCCCGATATCATTCCTCCCGAGAAGCCTCCAAACAAGCCCATGATGGAAAACTACCAGCCTGGGCCGAACATGAACAAAGAGGCACAATAGGAAGAGCTAACACCAGCCAGATGGGTGCATTTTATCAGGAGTCCAAGGCCACGGTGCTGGGTCTCAGCTTCTCCTAACGTAGGAGCAGAAACTACACATTCAGATAAGCATGCAAGGGCAAAATGACCCATTCATTAGTAAGTCGAGAAACAGCTCTGAACAGAAGGAAAAATAATAATTAAATACAGTGTTCTGCTGAGGCAAGCAATACGAGTAATGAGGCCTAACTCGAGCACAGTCTAAGCAGCCTTATAGGGATTACGAAATGCAAAATGGAGTCACACTCGCTAACTGAGGCCTGCACATTACGGGGATAACTCAGCAGGTTGCATAACGTGAATGCAAATGGCATCTATTGAGCCACGCATTGCTAGCCTAATATAGCATAAAACGAGTGCATTGTAGGGATGGGAATTTGAAACCTAACAGACCCTCCTTTTAGCATGGGTGGCTAAATGCTTTATTCGCTATCTGGTAGGGTCTTTACAATTCTAAGGGGAGGGAAAATGCATAAATACTCATGTGGCAATCATGTAACAATGGTGAAGAAAACAACGCACTTAATATCGAAATTCAACTAATATTCAAAGATACCCTCATCGATCAACATGATATCCTGAATATCCTGCATCATCATAGTAGAGACTTTGTTATCACGTCCTGAGAACTTAGAAAAAGGGGTGATCTTGCTCACACAATAGGTGCAACATGCCGGAAGGCAATTAATACATAAACAACAGGTAAAGATGACACATGCAATAGCTATTAGGATGAATAGTATCTTCCAACCCCATGATGTCAATAGACCACAGAGTCACCCTGTGAGGGACCATGAACCATTATCCTGGTGGATGTCTGAAGCAAGTCTGTGTAATTTCTGTATTGCAAAATATATAGTAGGGGCGCTATCTGGGATGTACACACAGCAGCTGCTGCTGATGATGCAACAGGCTCCACCCCCTATCAGCCAAAATGACGTCTAAAATCATTCGATTTTGAAGAGCAATGAGAAACTCAACTGTGATATTGGTCAGCATACCCGCAGTAGTATTAATGACTCCCCCAACTACTCTGGCAAGGCAACGGATATTACGGCTATTGAACATGGGACCCCAGAACGGCAGAATGCCCTTCATTATGTCAGTAAACTGTTGATCAATATCGTCTGAATTGACAATTCTCTTAACCCGGGGGGCTGGGACACCCTACGCTGCAAGCAATGAGTTTTGTGGTAGTTGGGAGGGGCTATAAAGACTGGGGGAAGGAAGTAAGAAAGGTAGCACAGCCCGGATCATCCTTCAGGGAGCCATACAAAGCCGTGAGCACCACAGACAATATAAACATTGGGTGGTGGGATCAAGAGCGGACTTTTTGGCATTCATTCGGATTCGAGCAGGACTGACATAAGCGTTCTGCACCTCAGAACCACTATTTGCTGACCCTTATCAGGGAGGCCTTCGCTATCGCATCAATTTGCGTGTCCCCAACAAACATTGTTTGGCAACTAACATCACGAGCACACCGAACAAGCTCGTTTTTCGCTCTTGAGATAACATATGGGGATCTAAGGACCATCTCTCCCCACCGATCACACACCATCCATTGCCCTGAAGAAGTTCATTTTCAAATGAACGAAACGCGTTGGCTGGACCTTTTTACTGTCGGATGACATTGAGAATAATGGATTTATTGAGAAATTTCACCTGAGTAGTGCACCACTCCAACTTTGTTTCAGTTATTCCTCTGCCTGGCAGCTGGCACCCAACGATGGCAGGTGCAGGAGTTGCATGTGCACACTGATTTGGACTACCGGTGGATATAATTACAAAGGGAACATAGTAGGGATGTGCGGTTAACTGGTCCACCGTTGCGCGCCTTTGTTTTCATTTTGGACTTTTTGGCATTCTCAATATCAAAGTGGTGTTGTATCTATTGTCCCCCACCTCTATGTCTCCCGCCCCTTGAACACAAAAAGGGGCCAATACGTCTATCACTGCCAGGGGAATGGGCATATCTTCAGTGACATTGCGGGCTTTGAAGGATTGGTAATATTCAGATACATTGAACTGCGAAAACCGATCTCTATCCATCCCTGTTCTGTTTGCCTTTCTACCTCGATCTGCTGCTCTGAGGCAAGAACTCAAGAACACTCGGTCGAACCACCCATCCCCAGGGGAAACACCAGGTGGGGACCTATGTTAAGGATATACATTCATTGTCAGAGAACGGGAATGGTGCCTCTGCATTTCAAGGCCCCAGGTTGAGAGAATGAGCGGATCAAACTAAGTAAGGTAAACCATCCCTCACAGCTATTAACATAGGATGAAGGCAAAGGCAACAAGTTCTCACTTCGATGCGTGACATAAGGTAACACACCACACACCCAACATTTCGTTGTGTTATAAACAGCATGTGTTTGATGGAGCGTCTGAATAAAAACATTTTCCTTATAGGACTTCCAGAGTTCTTCTTTGTGGGGCGCTAAAGTACCAAAAATATGCTCAGGAGGGGTTTGTGTGGTACTTATCCAAGCATGCACAGGATTCTTTTCTTCCAGGAATAACAGCACAACAAATACAAATATCAAAGAAAGCAAAATTAATACCACCAACACTATTTTAGTCTTGGGGGGATCAAGAGGACCAAACAGGACCATCTGAGGTGAGACACGGAGCCGCAAAGGGCTCATCAGGGGTAGGATGACCGAAGGGATACATTTATAAAAATTCAAGGGCAACTTATATGTGTCACAAAAAAAGAAATCACAAACTAGAGCCACTGTTGAAACAACAGTACCAGGGGGCACAATTCACCCAGCATCCGTCTAGAGCCTAGCTGGCAGGCTCCTATTGTTCAACGACAGTGCTATGAAGCACTCCCACGGAGGAGCTGCGCAATCACGACCCTTGCAGAAAAAACAAATCCTTCTTCTTTCGGGAAAGGGCAAACTCCCTCCTGGGCAAATACCCTCAACTATCAAACCTATTTATTATCAAAACTTTAGCAACTTTTTTGCTAATGGTAAGGTGAGTGGTACCTTTTTAGAAGCCACTATAGGCCAAATCCAGAAAGAAAGTAGTGATCCAAAACATTGCAAGAACTATTGCCCTATATCACTTGTAAATGTTGACTATAACATTTTGCCAAATTACTTGCATTGCATATTGAAACTCTTTTGCCAAATTGAATTGGTCCAGAGCAGTGTGCTTTTGTTAAAGGCAGATTAATTTCTGATAATACTTGGTTACAATGTAATGTTTTAAACAAGGGTTCTACTTTTTCTTATTCTCTAGCTGCAGTTTCTATTTCTCCTCTGCCATAGAGATGCGCTCTGCTGTACTTGGCTTCTGACAGCCTGTGGTCTACTGCTTACGCTTATTTCCTTGTAGCGCTCTAGGCACTGGGAGGTGCCTGGCTGCCGAGTTTACTCATCACTGTTTCCAGTTCTGTGACAAACCCGTCTGCACCCGTCCATGCCTTGCCAGAGCCAGGGACCAGGACCCCTGCCCGTCCCCCGAAAGACTCAATATGCTACTTACCTGAGGAATTACTGGCTCTTCGATCATCTTTAGCGGAATACTGCCTTTATCGGATTGAGCTAGCTTCTGATGCAAAGGGCTGTGGTAAGTGTGATTTCTCATTTATATATCCAGGGAGGGAGAGTGGTAAGGGACGTGCATGAGGGAGAGAGACGAAATGTCTACTTTTGAACTGCAGGTCCCTGTGTAAACAAAAATTTGAGATCACTGACATGCTAAGTTCCCAACAACCAGCCGCCTTGTTCCTGGTAGAAACGTGGCTGTACGATCAATCTGTTCCAGACATTCTGGATGCGATTCCTGAGGGATATGCTATTCTGAGACTAGACAGACCAATTAAGAGAGGAGGGGGCTGGCAATTATTTTTAAAAAAGAGCTCCAAGTTAAATTAACTCAGAGGACCATTTTGGGCTATCAAGCAGCCCTGTTCTCTCTCCCGTTTACCTAGTCATATTGTGTAACAGGGCTCCTGATATATCTACCACAAGGGCCAGCCAAGGCTTTTTAAAATACTTTTGTAGATTTTATCCCACTTTATTTCCTGCACTACTCTAAGTTTGTAGTTTTAGGGGACCTTAATTTACATTTAGATGATAGTCACTGTCCGTCAGCATCATCGCTTTTGAAAGATCTTGAGGCATTGGAGCTGCTTCAGCTTGTCACTGGTCCGACGCACTCTGGAGGACATACTCTCTATACTATTTTTGCGAATGGCAATTTTGTAGAAACCTCTTCCATAACACAGGTGACCTGGTCAGATCATTCTATTATTTCTTTCTGAATAAAAAAACATTTAACACACCCAGGCCAGTGTGGGTAAAAGAATCGGCAACTGGTTGGTAATCACCCCAGAGGCTAAACTAGCTGAAAGTCCCCCTGTTTTAGATACCTGCTCACATAAAGCCGACGGACAAACAACCTCCTGGATAATTGAGGCGCTGAACTCATTGGTGCCTCTGAAGACAAGTAATAGCTTATGACATACTCCCATGGCCAAATGGTTTAACAAAGAAGTTCTAGATCTAAAAAAAGAGTACAAAAGATTGGAACATCCTTGGAGGAAAGGATACAAGAAGGAGGACAAAGCTCTATATTCAAGGTTATTAAATAAAATATAATAAATGTATTAAAAAAATGCACACTGAGTTTTATACCCACAACATTGGGACCTTCAAAGGGCCTGCCAAAGAGATCTTTCAGATTGTTAAAAATCTGTCCTCGCTGGAACGTTTTACAACTTCTATACTTTCTTCTATAGATCAATGCAATGCTGTGGCCCAATATTTTTCTAGAAAGATTGAGAGGATCTATGCCTCCTTTCCTGAACAGAGCAGACTCTTCACATTTAAACCCCCAGAAACTACACTCTCGTTGGTAAATCTGTTTAACTTCAGAATGCCAACTCTAGGGGAAACATTTGACCTTCTTTCCAGAGTTAATCTGGCTCACCTAATGATCTTATGCCCCCTAGTATGATGCTACGGGATGGCAATGCTATAGATCAGATTGTTTGTGGCCTGCTCAACTGCTTATTCAGCACTAGTACACTACCACAAGAGTGGAAACAATCAATGATAGTCCTGTTACTAAAAAATAAATTCTCTGGACCCCTACCTTACAGAAAACTTGAGACCTGTCTCCTTACTCCCTCCTGTTGCAAAAATGGCGGAGTGCTTTCTCAATCTCCAACTAAATAAATAACTGGAAGGTAGTCATTTTTTACATGACACACAATAAGGTTTTAGACCTCAGCATAGTACTGAACTGGCTTTGCTGATAGCCTCAGAATCCTTGAGAAGGCCCGCAGATGAGGGAAAGACAGCAGCCTTGATCCTGCTGGATTTAAGTGCTGCATTTGACATTGTATCATACGGCCTCCTCTTGAAACACCTATGAGAACTTGGAGTGAGGGTAATGGCACTTGACTGGCTGACCAATTTTCGATTATTTCAGGTCTCCCAGCAATGCCATAAATCTGCGGTATGCCGCTTGCAACAGGCCATCCCCCAAGGGTCTTCTTTGAGTCCCACTCTGTTCAATGGGTATATGCGTCCATTGGCAGAGGTTGTGGGGAGCCATAGGGTACAGATGGTACATTATGCGGATGACACGCAGCTAATCGTGAAGCTGACACAGGATGCAGTAGAGTCAGTTCCTAAATTTAGGGATTGCTTGGCAGACCTTGCAAACTGGATGATGTTGAATTGTCCGCAACTGAATGCCGTAAAAATAGATATCTTAGTGGTAGGGAAGCAACCGTCTAGTGGTCCTTGGTATGGTGTTCCCCAGAACTGGGCCAGCCTCCTATCCCCAATCTAAAGTGAAGATTCTGGTTCAACAACGCCCTTAGGTTCGATCATCAAATCTTCACACTGGCTGGCACATACTTTGGTATCCTAAGGATGCTGCAATCTATTTTAGACTTTTTGCCAGAAGCAGCTAAAAGAAATAGCTATCCAGGTGTTGGTAGTATCGCGCATGGATTACTGTAATCTTCTGTATCTTAAAGTCTCCTAAGGTAGACAAAAAATGCTGCAGAGGGTACAGAATTCTGCTGCCCCAATATTGCTGAAAATGTTGAGGGGATCGTCTGCTTAAATTACACTGGCTCCCAGTACAGGACAGAGATGCTTTAAAGCACTCTGTTTCTGTCATAGAATTCTAAATGGTAAAGGCCCACACTTTCCATTCCCGCTGATCAAAACCTATCTGCTGACATGGTATCTTAGATTGGCAGGCACCGCCAAGGTAGTGGTGCCGAATCTCCATGAGCCTTGCTTAGTTGGCAAGTCCTTCTGTTGATTGGCAGTGAAAAAATTGAATCTTCTTCCTTTAGATATAAGGATGCAGCCTTCTGAAAAGTGATTTCAGAAAGAGCTAAAGACATGGTTTTCTAGGCAATCTACTAGCAGAGAAGGCTAAGGGTCTGCAAGGCAATCACGCTAAGTTGAAGGCAAGGATTGTCCTTAGCACAGGGACAGGTGCTTTATAAAAAATTAACATAACATAACTTATTGATACAGGGTCAGCTTTTGATAGGGTAGATTGGTGTTTATTTTTAAAACTCTTCATTAGCATGGGTTTGGTCCTAAATGTATTTCCCTGATCTCTTCGCTCTATACGGCCCCTAGAGCTTCTGTCACAGTTAATGGACTTATTTCCCTATTCTTTCCAGTGCAATGTGGTGACTGTCAAGGTTGCCCCATCTCCTCTTTTATTTATTTTATCTCTTAAACCCTTTCTATCTCATTTCTGGTATAACACCTCTATCTATGGGTTTCTTTATGGTGATCACCATATGAAGTTACCCAACTATGTGGATGCTATTTTATTTTTGATATCAAACCCTGAGACTTCTGTTCCCCCTTGATTGCAAGGAATTTCAGATTTTTCCTTAGTTTCAGGTTATAAAGTCAACTCTGACAAGACAGAAATCCTTCCTGTCACCAAATTTATTCTCAAGCAATATTTTGATTTGACTGGATTCTGATAGAATAGTTCTAGAATCAAATACTTAGGCATATGGTTTACAAATTTAATATTGGATTAGGTTACATTTAATATGAAGGAAGGTCTTGATCATATTAATTTCTTTCCTTCTGGAACCCTCTTTTTTGTTCATGGTGGGGACATTTTGATTTGACTGGATTCTGATGGAATAGTTCTAGAATCAAATACTTAGGAATATGGTTTGCTAATTCCATATTGGGTTAGGTTAAAATTGATATGACGGAAGGTCTTGATCAGATTTCCAAACTTCTTTCCTCCTGGAACCCTCTTTTTTGTTCATGGTGGGGATGTTTTGATTCTATCAAGATGATGATCACTCCCATTATGTTGTATATTTTTTCTAATTATTCCAATTCATATTCTGTCCTTTTACTTTAAAAAAAATGAATTCCCTTCTTTCCAATTTTTTGTGGAATAACAAGAAATCTAGAACTTCCTTGTCACATCTTAGAAGGCCAAAATCTAATGGAGGAGTGAATTTTCCTTACTTTCGCATTTATCACAAGGCCTTTTGTCTTAAACAAGCTTCTAAATGGCTTTTTATGGACCTCTCCCCTTTCACTCCTTTATGAGTTACCATTGAACGTTACTTACCTACACCTTTTTTCATAAAAAGAAGTTCTTGCCTTTACTGCAAAGGTTAATCTCACTTCTCTTCCACTGTTTAATTATACATGCCCATTGTTTTGGCCTTGTGGTCAGTCAAAGATCATTTCTAGGAATTCCATCCTACATTCTCCTCTGTGGTATAATTGTCTCATTACTATTAACGCTAGACCTCTTTTTTGGAAATCTTGGAGACTTAGAGGAGTTGTTTGGGTCCAGGATTTGTTTGATGGCATTACTCCTTGTTCTTTTCCTCAATTGCAGTCTACCTTTAAATGGCACAAATTGCCAGCCCTTATGGAAATAATTCTAGATGTTTTTTATACCTTTCCTCCAGACAAATCCTTGTCTACACAGGTTCCACTTCTCAGAATATTGACGGTACATCCAAAGGCTTGCCTGATCTTTAAATAACTTCTCACCACAGGTTCTGATCGCTCTATATATAAATTAGAACTTACATGGGTAGTGGATTTGGGTTGTGTTTTGAATATTGATTTCTTGAACAAGATTTGGGCTAGATCGTTAAAATCTTCTAGATCTGCATCCACCACTCAATCTATGTTTTTCCTAAATCATAGATTGTATTCTACTCCTATATCCATCGCTAACTTTACACACACTAATAATAAGACTTGGTCTTTTGACTGTCCCTTGGCTGATTTGATGCCTCTCTTATTTTCCTGCCCTCTTGTAGCCTCCTTTTGGGTACATATCTGGTCTTGTATCTCAATTATTTTTAATTTACATATTCCTTTATCAATGTTGTTCTTTTTACAGGAAGTTTATCAGAGTCATTGAGGTTATTGCTTCATGACAATGGGTTTTTGGACCTGATGCGGGCTTTAGCTTTTCCACAAATCACACAAAATTGGAAATTTTAAACTAAACTTTCACTTAAGTCCTGGTGGAATAATGTCTGTCTCTTCACAGATTGGATATTGCTTTTGCCTCCTCTAAGTCTTGGTGGAATAATGTCTGTCATTATCACAGATTGGATATTGCTTTTGCCTCCTCTTTCAAACCGTTTGTAAATTGAGAGCTATTTTGGTCACAACTAACTACTTATTTAAGTAAGGTTTCAATAATTCATATTTCTTGCAATAGTTCTGAAAATGTCCAACCTCAATGAATTGTTACTTCTTTGCATTTTTCTCTTCATTACTATTCATCATTGAAATGTTTTCTTTGTAGGTATTTTATTTGCTTCTTTATTCTCCAGTAGTTTGTGTTGATATTCGATCTTCTGTTGTAGATTTATATTGTCTTTCCTTTTTTCCACTCCCCTTTCCCTATGACATTTTTAAAATGTGAATAGCTTTCTGCTCTGTTTTATTGCCAATCTTTTCCTCTTTGTTAATTTATATTTAATATGTTAAACTCATAGCTTATGTTTTATAAATGTCATTAATTTAATAAAGCTTATTAATCTGAAAAAAACTCAGAAAATTGAGCTACCTCTTAGGAAAATGACAAAATTCCAGTAAAAAAATAGCTTTTTCATACAGTTTTGTATGTTCTTGATAACTCAAAAGATGGTGCTTATAGCCCAGAAAACTTTCTTTTGATGATATTTTCTGAAAAAAAACAGACACTTTTACCTATTTTCCTCTCCAAAAACACAAAATGTAGCTATATTTTGTCTATTTTCGCGGTCCCCTCCAGGGGAATACGCAAACCCTGTGTACCTGTACAACCCTGATGATATTGTTAACAAGGACACCAATTTGGCATGGATACCTTATGTGAAAAAAGGTTTTGTAGGCTTGCTTTTAAACTACCCTAAATAGCTAAATAAAAAGGGGCTCACCATTGGGTGGAAAAGCATCAGCAGGAAAGGGTTTAATACTATCTTATACAGCACTCTTCTCAGAGGCCGGGTTCCTTTCTAAACGTTATGATTTTTTTGTAAACCATTTAAAAAGCTAACAAGTGTGGGCCAAGGATAATGTTTTGACACCAGTATAGGGAATGCATTTAGCGTTGTATGGCTTGACAAAGGTATTTTCCTCACCATTCAGTAACTTCTTGCAAACTGCAGAAGCCGATCAGTTAATACCAAATGTCCAATGACAACAGTTAAGCCTTTCTATACATCTTATCAGTCTAGCTGTCTGTATATTATCGCATGTTTTGTGAAGGTAATCTACTTGATGCTTTAGTTGTGATGTCCCTGTCGCCACTTGTTGATGTCCTAAAAGGAGCGTGCAGTCTATCGCTCTTTTGAGCAAGGCTTGCTAAACAGCAGCTAAGCATCATTAGAGCAGTTAGCCACACGAAGTTAAACAAACAGCACGCGATTGCAATATGCGGTTCTGCCATCTAATTGACTTCCTTAAGTGAACATGCTAAATGCAATGACATTCTTATTTAGAACTTAATGCAGCAATTAAGAGCACCGATTGGTCTTTTTCGGAGTATTTCCCATGGATGAATGATGCTCAATCACAATGCTGCCCTGCAGGGAAGGCAATAGCTTTGCTAATTTGACCCAGTTGTAGGAGAATTGTGTGTCCCTTTCGGTTGCAGTTTTATAATTCTCTTCTAAAAACAAATGCTATTTTGAAAAATAAAGCGAAATGACCATCAGTTTAAGTATTACTTTATACCAAATGAAAAAACAAAACAATATAGAAAAGATTAAGTTATGATTGTTGTGTTCTTCCTTGGGTCTTCAGAAAGGGTTCCCAATCACACGCTCAAAAATGACCGTCTATTATTTTTGAAAATCAAGCCTGTAAGAAGACATGAGGCCCAAGTTAGAAAGGTTTTGCACAACTATGTGTTGTGAGTAATGCACAGAATTAAGAGTAGTGGCAATATGAAGCACACATTTAATTTACAATGTGGAAAATACACCAGTAAGGTGGATTTAGGGTTATTGATCAACAACGAAGAGGGGACCAAAAATACACACATTTATCACCACCAAAATTGGATGTCTGTAGTTATTCATACACATTTTGCTTGCAGTTTCCTACCCTGAACACATGCATAAACATACATGCATAAACACACACCTTTCCAAAAAAGAGTAAGAGTTGCAGTTTTGTGAATGCAAACTAACGCCTTCCTATAACATGAGAGGGACAATATATTATCATTTCATTTTTTATCATTATAATGGCTTACACTGTTACAATCAATATGCTGATGGATTTTTTGACATCTCCTATCAGTGAAAATACTGCACTATACAGATGGTGGAGTGTAAGACTGAATTGGTTGTACAATTCCCTTACTTCAAAAATACATCAAAATACTGATTTGATTTTGTCACTTAGTTCTACACCCAGAAATACGCAAACATGAATAGTGCATTTTTTTATAGGCACAAAATAATTTCTAAATTAATAGATTAAACAGGGGTTTATAGATTGGAAATATTCAATTTTGTTAGAGGAAGTAGGGGGAACTGAGGGATGGCAGATTCAGAGAACAGACACCCGTTATTCCTAGAAATTAGTATTCAACAAATAACATTCCGTTTTTTTACGGATATTGGGGAAGTATTGATTCATATTGTTCCAAGAAAAAGTTATTTGCCTTTTCCAAATGAGAATCGGAATAGTGTTAAGTTGATGTGAAGTAAATGCTTTGATTACTACTAGTACAAAGTGACACATGAGTTTAGTCATGGATGAATTTGGAATCTTCACAGCACTCAATATTCACGGAGATTTGCTAAAGGAGTGGTAAGACGAAATAGAGTGGACCAAAGGTATATTAAGGTTCATATCAGCTCCTATGGCATTAGAAGGTTATAGGAATTGTGGTGTAAAATATATCCCATTTGTAATATTGGAACTTTCAGTCATTGAAAGAGATATTTAGTATGAGTAATTTTATTAAGGAGGCTCAATAAAAGAACAGGTCAATAAAAGATGTGAGAACATCAAGATTACTGACAGTAATGCAAAACCCAACCAATGCCGCAATGGAAACAGCCAGGAAGATTAGGGAAAGAAATGCTGAAAATCTTAAAGGCACACTCAGAATAATAGATGGAGGCCTCCAAATCCTAAAAGATTAACATGAGATTAAAAGTGTGTCCTGGCATTAAATAAGCCTTAAAGTATAATGCAGTCTCTAGTGATGATTTGCACTGCTGAAGACTTTTTTCAGATTGATATTTCAGAGGGACAGCACTCTAGGCCTTGGCCATAACCACTGCAAAGGACCAACCACCCAGTCTGACTGCTTTTTCTCAAGTGGAAGGCAGAATTAGAGGAGGCCTGTAAAGTGAGAATAAAGATGACATATTTTTTTGTTGACAGATCACGCAGGCCTCTGTGACAGAGACAAACAGCATGGAAGGTTCTCTGTTTGAAAAGTGGCATTTAGTGGAACTGGTTCAAATGTGCAGATATGTGGGAATGTATGGTGACCTTTAGTATCAGGCAGGCTGAGACGATCTGCATTCACTGTATTCTATGTGTTAGGTGAGATTGAAAATACACTAATAAAACATTACAGTTGTCAACTGTAGATGTTACTAAGCCTGCACCAACATTTTCTTAGAGGAATTGTACAGTGCAGGTAGGAGTTTTCATATGGTGCTCAGCAGACAAAGAGGGGATGAATTCATTTAGCTAAATGTGAGCATCAAACTTTAACTGGTAATTAATGATAATTCCTAGACCGTGAGTCTCGTTAGCCGGTGTGAGAAGAACACCAAAAGAATACATCCAGTCGTCCCAGGTCCACAAAGATGGATTGCCAAAAATAAAGAACTCCTTCCTGTGCCCATTCAGGATAAATGAATTGGCTTTCATCCAGCTGGACAATTCCACAGTACAGGGTTTTAGTTATTTTTAAGGTGACACCATATATACACCAAGATTGAGAATTATTTTTTGTCTTAGGCACAAGCAATAAACTTTCATCAAAACGAATCAATAATATTCAACAGATAACTAGTGATTAAATAAGGTTTAAATAAAGCAGAACATTGTGGAACTCCCACAGTAAAGGGTTTAAAAAGGAAATTGGCCAGATATACTGTCTTTGTGTGACTGGATGTAAAAAAAAAAAACAGTTATAGATTGTGCCTCAGACACTGATGTCTTTTAGCCACTTTAGCAGTATTTTATGAGACACAGTGTCAATGGTTGCAGACAAAGCAAGCAAAATCAAAGCAGCAGCACCACCAGCATCTAAAATAATCTGGGGTATATTCACAAGAACGTGTGATAACTACCGCAAGAGTAGCTTAACACAACTCTCAACATCACAGCTTATCGCAGGAAAATTACGCCGTGCCAGCCAAGTATTCACATCGCGGCGGTAGCATGCGATAGTCACCAGATAACGTGTCAAATGTCAGCATTAAAATCAATGCCACGCCGCAAAAATGCGAAACGCGAATGCAAAAAATTATGCGATGAGGCCAATCGCGGTGCAAAAAGTTGCAAAAAACAGCCACAGGCCTGCAAATCCCACACGTTTGACGGAAAAATGCACCATAAAAACCAGAGAAACAACACACCAGAAACAAGCCAAAGCATGTAGCAACATGGATGCACCCTAACCGAGCACAGAGGCCAACGCAAACCCCACAACCCCCACAGACCATCAGCAAGGAACACCGGGGACGGCCGAGGAGAAGAGGGAGAGATAGACTGGGTGCAGTCCGCAGCAAAACCTGATCAGCGTCACGGAGGTGACAGAACACTACCATCAACTGACCCACAAGTAGACCACCTGGAATGTAGTCGGAGTGCTGAGGAGGCCAAGTGGCGCTGGCATGATGTGACAACCTAAACCAGGCACAAACCCGCTGCCAACAGGAAGTCTGCAACAGCGATAGGAGGTGGCAGTCCTGTGCCACAGAAGGAGCTGGAGGAAACGGAGGCCACAGTCATCAGTGTGGAGACGGTGCAAGGAGTAGGGAGTACGAACACAGCTCGAGAGGACCTGACACAACAACAACAGGGTGAGTAACGACCATGGACTGGGGGTACGGGGAGATGGGCACAATGAGGTGTAGCACAATGCACACCGACAATTACCCAGGATTATGTCCCTGATCCCCTTGGCACACTGCAGCACACCCATATAGCAAGAACAGCACACCCACATTGGTACAATGCGCAAAGCCGACACTGCAGAACAGAGGACACAACTGGCTCCACACATGCACAGAAACATGCCTACTTCATCTGACAGAGCAGGAAACTGTGAAATGGAAATGCACGCATACGACCTCACATCAGTCATGTAGTCCAAATGTACACAGTCCCGCAGCAGTATTCAGCACCTCCCAAACTGTCACAATGTACATTGTCATACAGTCTGCATGTAAACCAGAACAATGCACCAACATACATGTCAACACAATGTCAAGATGCATCTCCCCTTCACATTGCAGAGGGGCACACAACACCTCCAGCAGAGCACAGAAGACAACACATCTGTGATGCCGGAGAGTACCACCACATCTTCGATACTGATGCCCTACAACTGCCCATGGACATCCCACACAACAAACCTCCAGGACCCAGGCAGCCAAGCTACTTAGAGCAGAACACAGAGCCTGCAACAGACCACACAGCAGGAAGCAACCGCAAGCTACATGTCCAAGCCCTAACCCGCTGCCTGCGGTGACATGTCTGCATCTGAGGTACACAGCACAATGTAATGTTGTAGGGCCCAGGGCCCTCATGCATACAACAAAATCATAGGGACACACGCAGAAATCATGTTGAACTGGCTACGGGCACGGGCGCCCGGCCCCTTTATTGGCAGGGCCACATGTACAGTGACGCCTGGGCTTGGTGTGTGTGGGGTGAGTGTAAGCCAGCCCGCATGGAGTGCTTGGTGCTGGCAACCACTTGAACAGTGGACACCAGTGCAACGGAATCTGAAAACACCTGCATAACAGAGTCAACTGCTGAGCAACATGGTGGGAGCCAGAGAAAGTCCAGTGGACACCCAACATGCAAACAGAAGGGTCCGTGAGTTGCAGTGCACTGAGGTTGGGGCACTACAGCTGAGCGCGGCCATGTGAAGAAAATGTCTCGGATTGTGTCCCTTCGAGATATTCCTGATGTAGATGCAGTAGGGTGTGTTAGACCTGCATCATCTTCCTCAACAATGTCCCAAATCTCCCACACTGCTTGAGGTGACATTGCAGCGCAACCTCGCCACAGCACAAGACTCAATCAGTAACGGACGATGGCTTGCGGTGCACTGAGTCAGTGGCACCTGGAGTGCCGAGCAGGGTATCAGTCTGATGATGGCATCCATGTCAGGTGTGAGGAACTCCATAAGTCTGTCAGGACCACCGTTTTGACTCTGGCAGATGGCTGTTAGAGGTGGTACTGGTGGTGGTGGCATATGCCTCCTGCGGTAATGCGTCATCCGGGACGGTCAGGACTCGATTTGATGTCTGAGCCCTGGTGAACCGCAGTTGAGGCCGGAGGCAGCGGACAGCTCAGGGCCACAGATACATGACGTTGATGACCCTAAGGCCATCGCCTCAGAGGCCATCCAATATCTCAGAAGAAGGGGACCCGGTCCTGACCAGCACAGAGTTAGGGGCCCTGGATGCACAGCGGCCAGCACAGGCACCCTGCCACAGAACTGTGACTTGCAGTGCACTGAGGTAGGTCCACGTGCAGTGAGCGGATCCTCATGGATGCCGACGGTGAATGTGGCGGAGGCTGGCGAGGGACAGAGGAAGGTGTCCTCCAGGGCATTATGCAGAAGGTCTGATGTTATCCGGAAACAGCAAATGGTGGAGTGGAAAGCGACATGAGGATGAAAACTAGCCTCTAGTCCATAGACTCAGATGCCACCAATGTACGACCAGAGAGTGTCCATGAATATCAGGGAACAGACTTAGTGGCACCGGTGCTGAGAGGGGATGCAGTCTGGGATGATGCCGGTATACTGATATGAACTCCGCCATCGCTAAATCAAGACTTAGTGACCTACTGGCCCGCAGTGTAGGCTGGAGGCAGTGGGCAGCAGTGGCCCACACCCACCTGTTATTGGCTTGCGATGCACAAAGTTAGTGACAGCAGGGCAGTTGTTGGTATTGTTTGATCACGTCCATAACGATGATCCTATTCCCTCCAGACTGCAACGCGTCATTCTCTTACGCCTCTCCTTGCGTCCGATGATATGTATTCTGCCTTTGAATAATCCATGTTCAGTTCCAATTCTGTGAGCTACTCATGCGCAGTATAGGCCGAGGGCAGTAGTCTATGTAGGCCCACAGACACGTGTGGTTGTAATGCTATGCACAGACTTGGTGGCACCACATCAAAGGGAGTATAGTGACATAAACTCTGCCTTAAATAATGTTCACTGCCATGGTGTAATCAAGGCTCAGATCCAAATGTGTGACCTACTTGACCGTGGTGTAGGCCGGAGGTGGCAGTAGAGCACGTCAACGAGAAAGGACTAAAGCGGGCCTGTGTCGTGGAGGCTGTGATGGTCTAAGGAGGCTGCCAAGGTCATGGGCCTCGGGCTTGGAGCTTGCGCAGGCTCGTGGTGGGCCCTCCTTGACACACGCCGGTGTTGGAAGGTGATCAGTGTGGCCTGGCTGCGTAGGGGCGGGCCTGACAGGTTTGGGGTCCAGTGGGCCGGGATACGGCAGGCGCACAGGATCACAGGCAACTCCGCTCATGAGGACGGCGTCGGCCTCATGGCATGGTGAGAGGCGCCACGCTGGCAGAGACGTTGGGCTTTCCGGAAGGGGACCGCACCCTGGGCTACGTGCTTTTTATTCATACCCCTACGCTGGACTGGTGTACGCCGGGCCAGCCCACTCTGCTCACGCGGGGACGTAACAGGCAACATTTCCACGAACTCCCCCACTGGCTGGGGTGACATTGTTGCATCCACTGTCCACTACACTCCATTCACCAGAGGTGTATGTTGCAATGGATATGGGTGTGTTCTGCATACAGCAGTCTGTCCAGCACATCTCCGCCACTCTTGGCATTGTGTAGTTTCCCAATCATGGTTCTCCTGCATCCTTCACACATGCCTGGTTGCCACCTCTCCCCACATTCAGCGAGTGTGTGGCTGAGGTGCCATGCCGTTGATGGTTTGCCCAGGTTATCATTGTGAGTTGTTCTGTCATGTCTGGTTGGTGGGCATGTTGTTTTGCATGTTGGTTTTGATTTTGTGACGTGTGCATTGCCAGAGTTGTGAGTTGCATGGTTGTGGAGTTGAGGTGAGTGGGGTGTTCATTTGGAACTTGCCAAGGAGCTGTGCATTTCCCTTGGATGCCATCCTGGGAACGCTGGTTGCTGATGGACTGTCGGAGGAAGAAGGAATCATGCACACTGGCTGGGTATTTGGAGGCGACATTGGTGGAGGTTCAATGGTGTTCGGATGTTGCCTGCACATTGATGTGAGTTGTGTGTTTTCTGTTGAGGTGATTGTGTGCTGTGTCACTAGGGGGCACAGGTAGGACATGTGTGCTGTGGATTGCCCCTCACACGTGCGTGCATCCAGCTATGGCATATGGTCCTTGCTTGGTCTCCAGCGTATCCTGCGCATTGTGTTCGACGTATAGGGACTGGGGTACCAGGCTGATGGTGATGTCCAGGACAGGAGTGAGGGACTTGCATGTAGCTAGCTGTGAGACTCCTCTGACTCTGGTGGGTGATGGTTGGGGGTACCAGGGGCCAACAGGTGCAGCACTGCCAGCAGCTTTGTGTGGGGTGGGATGTTGGTTGTCTGCTGTGTTGGTGCCGTTGGCCTGTTGGGCAATGTTGGTCAGGATGCGTACGATGGTTGTCCTTTTGAGCCTGTAGTGGGCAATGACATTGTCAGGTGTTGGGTCTGTGAGGCTGGTGCATTTTCTGGGGGTCCGTTGTCTTTGTCTGCGCTGCCTCTGTGGTGGTCGGGGGTTCCGGTGGGTGTTGGGGTCCTGGGATGGTGGCAGTGGGTGTTGTGGCCCTCTTGGGTGTCCGGGCCGCATGACCAGTGGCTCCATGGCATCTGTTGCTCTTCCGATGTGGCTGTGGGCTGGGCTCCCTTTTGTGGTGCACACTGTCGTCCGACTTTGCACCAGGTCTGAGCAGGTGTTAGTTTCCGGGTGCTAACGCACCTTATCGCCTGTTTTGTGTTCTTATTGCCAATCTGGCTGGTCATTGAGAATGTTGAGGTGTGGTGTTGTCGCGGCTTTTCGCACCGGAACGCCTACTCTGCTTCTCATTAGCGATAGTTGCGGTGGTCATCTGTGGCTATGTTTTTTGCTGCTGCTATCGTGGGTATACTGGTGCTGTGGGCTGTTTACACCAGCTTGTGATTGGGGCGATAAGTTTATCGCAACTTTGGCTGCAATAAAGTGCCGTTAACTCGGCGATAGATCCTTGTGAATATGCACCTCTGTGTATCACTCAAGGCTTTCAAAATGACCACTTGAGTACTGGCGGTTTTCCAGAAGTTAGATTGCAGTGGATGTAAGAAACAGTGTGTTTTTTAAGTATGAAGACAATTATATAGATTGTTGGACTTGGCCTTCTCTGCAAGGTCACCCAAAACCATTTGCTTTCACCCCTCTTGTTTTGCTGCATTGTTTTTTGTTGGATTTAGCACTCTGCGCTCTTTACCACTGCTAACCAGTGGTACACACATTGTAAAATTGGCCTACTCCTGATGGGCACATTTAATTTACACGCAAGTTTGTAGCATATGGTACTACATGTACCTAGTCTTGAAAGGGGCCTGCAGCACTCATTGTGCCACCCTCTAAAGGGACACTTTCCAACGTGTCTCAGGCCTGCCATTGCAGCCTACAGTGCAGTTTAAAACTGCCATTTTGACCTAGTAAAATAGACCTTTTGCCAGGGCTAATCTATGTTTTTAATCATATAAGTCACCCATAATGTAGGCCCTAATGACTCACAGGGCAGGGTGCATAGTAAATAAAAAGAAGTGCTTGTGGGTTTAGGTTTTACATGTCACGGTAGTGAAAAACTGTAAGATTCATCTCTCTCATAGGTTAACACTAAGTAAACGTATTTCAATTAATAAGTGCTAACTTTAGATTGGGAGCAGGCTGAACTATATACTGTTTAAACTAAAATTTATCGTAATTTAAAATCCTTTTTAATGGTTAAGTTGGATTTTAGATTACAATTTTGAAAAATTTACATTTTGAAAGCTGGTTTTCTCCTGCCCAAAAGCTTCAAAGGAATTCCTGCAACTGCCCAGCTAACCTGCTGCAACTGGACCTGAGACTTGCAGGTGAATCCCTGATCCCAAAGAGGTGTGTTCCAGGTTCTGGAACCTTGGCTGGCATCAGAGTGTACTCCTCCTCAAGAAATTGTGGCAATTCAGAAGTTAGGGCTCCTTGCAACTGCAAATAGGCCTGCTTGCAACATGACCACAATCTGCCTGGACCACCAGTGTGATGTTTCAGTGAGACCTGCCTGATCTTCACAATGATACTGACCACCAGCAATGACCACCAATGGGAGACCTGCACCTCACACTACAGCAATGGCAGCCTATGTTGATCGCTAACATCAAGCTACTGCAATGACTATCTATGACACAGACCCCTCTTCGCGCTGCAGTGAGAAACATCTATGACACTCAGTCCACTCCTCGTGACCTCCTCCACCATGAACGGAACGCTTTGTGCCAAACTTTGAAAGGAACTTTTTTGCATGACTAACCTGGTCCCTGGCTCCATCGCAGATTACCTTGTTTTTTCTTAATCTTTTTTTATTTATTGTCCTTGATTGTATTCATTGGACTTTTGTTCTAGTTTTTGAAATTGGTTTGCATGAGAAATTGGGGTGTTGGTTGACTGGTTTATGAGTCCTCGTCAATCAGAAGCCTCAATCTATTGCATGTTGAACAACCCTGGTTAGCTTGGCACAAAAGGTAGTCAGGCTTAACTTGTATTAATATATAAAAATGACTGAAGTATTTCTGCAGCACCCAAACAGTAACAACATGAGAACACAACACAAGAAAACCCCCACACTAACTTAGAATAATTAAGTATAGTGTGATAAATCATTTGACAAACAAATGACAAAAGTATAAACAGTAGAAGTTTTTCAAAATGTTTAGTAGAAACTAGCTCCTAAAAGACCAAAGTGCCATCCGCCGGTATCTAGTCATGTAGGACCTGGTCAATGTTGAAAATATGTCCGACCATGATAGAGCACAGTTCTGATACAGGATGTGGATTGGACCTTGTTAGTGCTTGCCTTTGGATTGAAAATTTTTCTGAGAAGGCAAAGTTTAGCAGGACAAGGCTGCAAGAGGTGTCAGAAGAGGGAGTGTCATAGTAGCATGGCCTTGAGTTGAAGCCACATTGAAGATTTCTATGTTCAGACGTAGACTCAGAAATGGAAGTCAAAAATCTCCAGTGGGAAGAGGCAGAAGGCTGTAGCTGAAGATAGTTCCACAAGGCTGGATACCCCTTTGGCAGAGGACTCTGAGCAGAATTTGATGCTGCAGAGAAGAATTTAGTGGGAGAAGATGCAAAGTCAATCTGAGTGGCGATGCACCTTGAGGGTATAGGCAAGCAGGTTAATCCAGATCCACTCCTGGTTCTCAGAGCAGTTTTTAGTAAAAAAAAAGATGTATTTGTTCCTATGTATGGATTTTGGATATTTCGTCACCTTCAGCACCACTTCCAATGGTCCGGTACTAGTGGGGCATCACTTGAAGGTTTAAGTCTCACTCAGGTTGGATTTAGGTGTCGGTCCAAGGTGAAAGGAGACTTCTGTGCTTCTGATGCTCAGAGAAGAAGTCCAGCAAACTAGCCCTTTGGAGTCACTCTAGAGGTGCTGGGTTCAAGTTGCAAGTCTAGTACTTTTTGCTCAGGCAAGAGGGCAGCAGGGCAAAAAGGCAGCAAATCAGCCGGCATCAGCAGGTCAGCGTTCCAGAAGAGTGGTATTCCTTTCAGTAGCACAGAAGTTGTTCTTCCAGGCAGAGTATCCGCAGGTCAAAAACTGTACTGACAAGGTGGTGTCTGAGGTCCTATTTTATACCCTTCTTCTGGAAGGTGGGAACATCTTCTATACTGTAGCTGTGAAGTGCATGGAACTTTCTGACTCCCTACCCATTCTCCAATCTGGCTGCAATGACAATGTGGAGATGTGAAGGTGATAGGTCCTATGTGTGAAGGCAGAGCACTACCTTTTAAGTTGCATGCTGGCTGTGCTCCTCTCCACACCCATCCTGTCAGCAGATTGCCCATACAGCCACACCTAATCCCTCTGTTTTGTGATTGTGAGAAAGTTACAACGTCTGTCAGTTACATCCAGTCATATGACCTAAGCCAGGCTACCGGCACAAAACGGTTGAGGGTAAATTGAAATAAAAAACAGATTTATCATTAAAATGGTTTTTTTAACTACAATTTCAAAATCACCAAACAAGACACAGCTACCTGCTCTCAGTTGGAAATTTAGGCATATTAAATCTCTTAAGGAATCCAAATGGTATCATATGGGCATGGAAGGCCTTACAGTGGTGAAAAAGTAATTTAGGAGCTTTTCACTACCAGGACATGTAAAACTTAAAAGTAAATGTCCAACCATTTAATTATACAGCACCCTGCCTTATGTGCTCCCTGGGGTCTAATCTAGGGGTGACATATGTAATAAAAGTTCAAGGTGTGGCATTGGAATTTTAATGGCAAGTCAACCTGGCAATTTAAAACTGCATCCAGGCTACAATGGCAATCCTTGGAAGTGTTTTAAGGGGCTAATTAAGTGGGTTCCACAATAAGGTCTGCCATCCCACTGCTAGCATTTAATTTACAAGTGATGGGTATAAGTTATACCCCTCTACAGGGACTTACAGGTAAATTAAATATGCCAATTGAGTACATGTCAATTTCACCATATTTTAGGAGAATGAGCACAAGCACTTTAGTACTGGTTAGCAGTAGTAAAGTGCACAGCGTCCTAAGGCCAACAAAAACAAATTCAGCAACATGGAGGAAGAAAGGTAACATGTTTAAGGGAAGGCCACCCTAAGGCTGGCAGGTCTAACACAGTCTTCCCTAAGATGAAAGTGGAGAGAACTACCAACCCCTTAGTAGTTCTCTTTATTAAGGTGGAAAACCCTGGAGAGATCATTAGAATTGGAGTGGTCTGACCCAGGACAATGTTCCAATTTACAGTTCATTCCCTGTGGGAAGATGGACCACCTCAACAATTTTATTTTTTCACTCCTAATTTGCATGAGCACCTTATGAGCCTGTGGTCTATATGAAACCCGAGATGAGTCCCAAACAAGTATGGTCTCAGCTTCTTCAGAGCCCAAACCACAGAAAATGATTATCTCTCAATAGCACTCCATCTCTGTTCCCTGAAAAGTAGCCTTCTAGAGATGAATGCTACAGGTTTCCTCATTTAGCTATGATAGAACTGCCCCTGTACCATGCTCCAATGCATCTGCTTGTACAATAAACATCTGGAAAGAGTCAGGGCCTTGAACTCAGGGAATGTGCACATGGTCTGTTTAAGGGAGTCAAAGACTTTCTGACATGCCTATGTCCAGATCAATTTCTTGGGCTGCCTCATGGAAGTCAGCTCAGTCAAGGTGGCAGCAATGGTACCATATCCCTTAACAAATGTCCTGTAATATCCAGTGAGGTCCAGGAAGGCCCTCACTTCTGAGTTTTTGGTGGCACCCAGGCCGGAATAGTCTCTATTTTGGCCTGGAGGGGCTGCACCTTTATCCTGCCCAGAAAATGTTCCAAGTACTCCCCATAAACCTGCTCTATCTGGCCTTCATAGTAAGGCCTGCCTGATGCAGGGCCCGAAAGATTTCCTGCACATGAAAAAGGTGGCACTGCCAGGCACTGCTGTATACAGCCATGTCATCTAAAAAGACAGCACCGAAGGCCTCGATCCCAGCTAAGACCTGGTTCACTAGCCTCTGGAAGGTGTCAGTGGTACTCTGTAGTCTAAAGGGCATCACTTCAAATTGAAAGTGACCCTCCATGGTAGAGAAGGCTTACCTCTCTAGCCCCTTCAGTCAGGGCATTCTGACAGTACCTTGAAGTCAAGTCAAAAATGATCAGGAAATTCGCAGCCCCTAATCTATCAATGAGCTCATCAGCTCGGGGGATGGGGTATGCATCAGACTTGGTGAGTGAGTTAAGTCCCATTTAGTCAACACAGAAACTTAGTTACGGGGTGGTGCCTGGTGAGGCAGCCTTTGGCACCAGCAACACTGGGCTGGATCATGGACTAATGGGGGATGTATTGACTTCCAATTAAGGCATCTTAGAGACTTCTGCTTTGAAGCTGGCCCTCACCATGTCAGGCAGCCTGTACATTCATTTTGATAGTAAGGCTGTCTGCGGTGTCAAATTCATGGGTACATAGGTGTGCAATGCCAGAAATGAGGGAAAATAGGGAGACAAACTGTTCCAGTAACTGGCAACAGTCTCTCTGCTGCTCTGGGGTAAGGGTATGGGAAATGTTGACACCCTCCACCGACACATACACTTTAGATAACAGGAGATCAGGGAGAGATTTACTCACTTTCTCCTTCCCATCATCTGTCACCACCAACATGGTGACCTAGGACCTCTGGTAGAGGGGTTCAAGGCAGTTGTGATGGAGCAACCTTAAATGGTTTCCGGGGGTTTTGAGTCCAGGTAGTTGAACTCCCCTTTCTCTCCACAACATCTTAGGGTCCAGTCCAGCAGTCCTGGTGAGCCTTGGGTTCCACTGTCTCCATCACCCACACTTTATGTCCAGTACGGATTTCCACCATGGTAGCCACTTGGTAATACCATTGCTTTATTACCTTCTGGCTAGCCTCTTAGTTCTCAGAAGCCTTTTTCCAGATCGTGGCCATCTGGTTCCTGGGACAAGTTGCTAACCAAATCCTGGAGGGGAGAGTTCTTGAGAACTTGCTCCCACCCTTCATTGACTGGACAGAGAGGTCCCCTCACAGGATGACAATCAAATTTTCTAAACCCCACTCTCTCCTGTGGCTTCTCTCTGTAAGCAAAAAGCAGGAGGAGAAGAGGACATCCCACTTCTGTCTCATGGGCTCAGACAGTCTCATGCCTTTAAGGGTCTTGTTGATTCTTACAATAAGCCCATTGGTTTGTGGCTGGTAGGGTTTGGAGAACTTATAGGTACCCCACACTCGTTTCACATAGATTTCATGTATGCAGGCACTTCCTTGGGGAAGCCCAGTCTGGTGAAAATCCCCATCAGGACTCTGGCCACCACAGGTGCAGCGATGGTCCTCAAAGGGATGGTTTCTGGGTACCTAATAGCATGGTCCACCAAGACCAGGATGAACCTGTTGCCTAAGGCTGTCTTGGGGGCCAAAGCTGTACAATATCTATTCCCCCACTCTCAAAGAGTGTGCCAACACCAATAGGGAAGCCTTTAGTTTTTTTTCTCAGGCTTCCCACAAGGCCGGCAGGTGACACAATTCCTAGAGAATGCATCAGAGGCTGTCCTCATCTAGGGCCAATAAAAGTGGGTGACAAGCCTGGCAAATGGCTTGTTCCGCCCCAAATATGGATACAAGAAGTGGGTTAGGCTCAGTCAGCAAATACATTTAGACTTTAAAGAAATTTTGAAAAACAAATTCTGAGAAGGTAAAGTTCAGTAGTGCAAGGATGCAGGAGGTGTCTGAGGAGGGAGCACCAGTGTTGGGAGAAAGGATAGGAATGCATGGTATTAGATAAAAAAGGTGCATTCATGCCCTTTCATTTTGTCGTACGGCAGTGCAGAAAGGTGTCTTGCTGTGTTTCCCTACGGCAACACCCCATAAACGAGACCCCAAGAAAATATAATGCACTGAAGCACTGAGTATTATAATTGCACAGGAAGAATGGCCTCTTGAAACATAGATAAACTACAATAATCAACACAGATATAATAAAGACTGTGTTATAGAATTACCAAAAGGAGAATAGATACTTTTATTTACATCATGAGAAAACAAGAAATAAAGTGGGAAATTAAGAGTTGCACAAAACTGAAAGCATATTTGGGCAATGTCTTCATAGTCAGACGATCACAATTGTACACTAAACAAATACGCATTTAGCACTTCAAGACATGTATACTGTTAGGAAGACAATACAATTAATTTTTAAAGTATGAGAATGCATACAAGATCGGGGCAAATGATTGTCAATCATGATGATCCACGTAGAGGACAGGGGTGATGTATGTGCAAAACTTGAATATACACTTTTTCAGGTGTTGCATGCAACTCAGCCTGGTTGCAAGCAATATGGATTTAAATACAGTGGGAGAGATTTAGCAAATGGTGTGAAATGCCGCAAAACAACCAAAGATGCTGCACTGCATTGTGAAAGGGGGAAAGCACAATGTAGAATCATGTTTACAAAATATAGTGCTGCTGCTGTCATTCCCTGCGCTGGCACAAATAGACAACCTATCACCACAGCCACACCTTTGCCCCAAACCACAAAGTAGTGTATTTGATGTTTAGCATAGGTTTTCTAATGGAAGGATATCCTTCCAGTACCAAATAGTCTACCTTTACTAACTTTAAAACTTTTCTCACAGCCTGTGTGCTGGGCCATGCTGCACACATGTATTGTGAGAAAATGTGAAGAAAGGAAAAGATTTTTCCTACTTAAATCCTGCCTCCAATAGGTGTTATTTCATGATGCAAATCCCTGTCTACCATTTCCAACAGGTGTTTTGTGGGAGTGCCTTACTGTCATCAATGGAATGCACCCTCAATGCAAAATAGCCCAAAGTAGCAGTAAGTGCCCCTTCCATTACTTGAAAGCGACTTTGCAATGCAAAAACTGTTTTGAGATGGAAACTAAGGGGCATATTATCAAGGAGGGCGTTAAAATTATCGCCGGTTTAGCGGCAGAAAACTGCCGCTATAGCGGCGATAATGGGCTTGATAATATGCAGCAGAGAATTCCCATAAAAGCCCATGTTCTGGTGTGAACATGGGCTTCTATTGGAATTCTCCAGGGCATATTATCAAGCCCATTATCGTCGCTTAAGCGGCAGTTTTCTGCCGCTAAACCGGCGATAATTTTAACGCTGTCCTTGATAATATGCCCCCAAGTTCTATATCAGCCCGTTATGCCACATTGAATCCCTTTTTGTGAGCATAATCGAATCGGAAACATTAGAAGGCAGACTAATGCATCCTAACAGATCCAAGGGGGAACATTCCCATTCCCTAGTGCACATTTTGAGGCATATTATCAAGGACGGCGTTAAAGTTATCGCCGGTTTAGCGGCAGAAAACTGCCGCTAAAGCGGCGATAATGGGCTTGATAATATGCCGCAGAGAATTCCAATAGAAGCCCATGTTGACACCAGAATATGGGCTTCTATGGGAATTCTCTACGGCATATTATCAAGCCCATTTTCGCCGCTTTAGCGGCAGTTTCCTGCCGCTAAACCAGCGATAATTTGTAACGCCGTCCTTGATAATATGCCCCCCAGTTTGGAAACATGGTAGTAGAAAGTTAGCTATGAGGGAAATTACATATTATGCTGCATCCTGTAGGAAGAATTGCAGTACGTTTCCAATTGTACTTCCCTGAACAAGAAGAACTTTGGAAATATTCTGTACAATAATACAAGAGACGAGGATGAGACAACCCTTTCTGGCTCCGCTGAAAATACTTAGATAAGTATTGGTAATGAGGTGGGATTACACATGCAGCCCACTTAGTGGAGGGTCTGTTCAAACTTGGAGTCTGACCTCAAGCCTGAAATCGCGTTAAGGTACACAGAGCAGCAGTGCATGCCTTGGTATATTGTTTGGGATTTATCCAACTATTCTGTCAACTTAGAGCTCACCGGTAGGAAAGGGATGCTGATGAAATATGATTGTGGCACATTCAACCTTTGCCCGAATTTTCAGAATTCTTGTTCGGGGTTTTATAAGATTAATAGCCATTCAGATGTACATGATTTGGAAACAGTGTGTCATACATAATCATCTAGTAGACTAACAACCACTGTGTGTGTGTACTTATTTGATTGGTACAGCGCTGGTCCTATGTGTGCTCCCTGTGGGTGAGAAGTTCTATGACAGGTTTGTCTAACTCATAACTCATAACTCCCTTTTCTTCAAGCCTAATTCAGTGGGTTTGAGTGAGAGTCTCCTATGAAAAGGTTTTCGTTTCCTTTTTGCGATATAGAGGAATCTACCGACTGTGACCCCAACAAAGCACAACACTCTAAAGAAGTCTTTTAATCCTCCAAAGTCTCTGGTTCTCATGTAGACCTGGGTAAAAAATCCTGAAGTAATAGCGCGATCTTGTAATTACACTACCACACGTCGAATATCGAATATCAACTAAGGACATATGAAAACACATTTTGGATCAACTGTGTGACTTTCATGGAATTGATGTAGAATCTCAGGAGTACTCAGAGAAATCTAAAGGAATTGTGGATGTGCAAGAGCACTACAATGCATAGAATGCAATGATGCAGAATTTTCACTAGATAGCAGGTGTAAATTTGACACTGCAACTTGTTTACACCATAATTCCTTTATCAATACCTTTCACATTTTAGTGGTGTTCCTGCCGAATTCTACAGGAGCAAATTTGCATTGCTATTTTTGAGATGGAAATTACCTTCAAGAGTTATTTGAAGCATATAAGTTTGTAGGTTTTCAGTAAAACATACAAATTGCAGTCCAGTGTTTTGTCTCTTCTTTTGAATGTAAGTAAAAATGTACCATATTTCCAGACTTTGCAAAAGCAAAATCACAACCATCTTCCTTCTGTGATTCAATATTAGCATTTTTTTTTCAATGCCATGTTTTTGCACACCTAAGTTGAATGTGGTTGTGCAAAACCTTTGAGAATGAGGGCATCAAAATCGAAGTGGAAATTGTTGATATGCCAATATGTACCACCCAGGCAAACATCTTACGAGTTGAAGAACACTTTATCACTGTTATGCACTAGGTTACCTCTAACTGCTAACCTATACAGTGGTATATTATCAAGGACGGCGTTAAAATTATCATCGGTTTAGTGGCAGAAAACTGCCGCTATAGCGGCGATAATGGGCTCAATAATATGCCGTGGACACTTCCCATAGAAGCCCATGTTCACACCAGAACATGGGCTTATAAGGTAATTCTCAAGGGCATATTATCAAGCCCATTATTGCCGCTTTAGCGACAGTTTTCTGCCGCTAAACCAACGAAAAGTTTTAACGCTGTCCTTGATAATATGCCCCATAGTAACTTCAACATGTATTAAAGTTCAACTACCTTTTTTAAAATAAGCAAGCAAAATAGAAATATCGGTCCATCAGATTAATAAAAATGTTACCATTTTTGCATAATTTTGAATGATCTTCTCTGTGTGTGCTACGGAGACTGTGAGTATCTCCAACAGAGGGGTGACCCCTATAGATGTGTATACCTTAGGTAAACTATAGTATACTGGATAGTCTTCATGAACATGTGGTGGTGTTCGACAGGGTCGCTGAGAGTATGACCAAGTGTTGCATACCCAATTGTATTGATGGATAATATGTGTGACTCCATGGGGTTCTTGGTGTTCCCAAAAGGCTATTTAGATTTTGTTTAGTACGGTGTATGTCAAATGACCATGTGGATCGCCTCTGAATTTCACAAAAAAACGAAGAGATTGTATGGGTCGTTAAAAGGGTCTGTCTGTTCACAGATTTGAGTTCCTATCAGAGTTGGATGCCAAAGGATGTGTGAGTCACCCCAGGTAAGCTTTGGTGCTTCACAAACTTGTGTTTCCTCACCCAGTATCCAAGAAATAGACATCCTCTTTCTGAAGGTTAAATATCACTAGATTCATTAGATAATTAAAGTATGTTCACTACAAAATGCTTCATATGAACTTATTCATGTATTTATTGATTGATTTCCTATTCAATTATTGAATTGAAGTCTTGTTAAATGTGCATTTATTAGTTCATGCATTTATGTGTTCGCTCAAAATACCCAGAGGTTATAAGGTAACCAATTCAACCAATACTGTAGTGCTTTGATGTAGGTTTGGGGTGGTAAAGATGTAGCAATATATCATAATATTGGGTCACTGACAGTAAGGTACTGAAGTTGGGTACAAGAGCATTATCATTGACAGAGAGAAGCGGTACAGTAATAATGAATGAATATTGAATAAGTATTTACTGTGCTGAATATTTAAAATTAATACAAGTACATAAAAGAATAGGGCCGTGTCCAAGATGGCAGCAGGAGCAGTTGCATAATTGCAAGCTCCGTCCTGCTTTTACTGCACCTGACTGAGCTGCCGACTCACCTGGGGCCACCAGTGAGAGTGGGGACGGCAAAAAAGCCGCCTGGGCAAAGCTGGGGCCTGCGTGCTGGGGGATTGGTGGCCTAACGGAGGCTCCGAGCCCAGCTGTGACTTGAGCTGGAGAGAGGCTCTCCAGGTGTGCCGTATTGTTACTTGAAGTGGTGATGCATCCATGGGGCAAGGTTGACCCCCTCGCCTGGGGCATGGCCGAAGTGGAGACACTGCCTGCAGGGGTACTTGGGAGTTGAAGGATGACCTGCAACTCCCTTCCTGGATTGACTGCCCCTTCTGCTGCACAACGCGCTGTGGTGATGTGTAATAGGAGCACTCAGGATAAGGGAGATGTGGCCCAACTTCTTCCTTCTGCCTAGGCCCAATACATAAGGCTGCTGAACTACATGGCTGCTGGATCACAGGTCCCGTCCCTATGGTAGGCGAGACCAGGGCTACAGCGAGCATTCAGCTGACAAATCAAAAACAAGGGAACAAAAAGGGAAAATACAGCAATGAAGAAAAAGGGGGCGCACAAACAGCAGCAACACAATTGCACTCCACAATATGTGCTCAACTCCCTGGGACCCACATACGCTCCTGAAATCCTCTGTGGGACATACCTTGTGACTGTGAGTCTGTTGGGCAAATCCTCATTTGAGCAAGGTGAGTGATCCCCCTTACAATTTTTTCATTCTCCACATGGTAGCTGTATGTGCATTGCCACAAAGGATCTACTCCACGAAGGCACATATTAGCAGCTGATCTAGGACCTGTGATAAAGTACACCAGGAGCAGGATGCCCCTAAGACACTTTCCTGCTGCGGCTGCATAAACAGACGTATTCACAATACCCACCTATGCACTCCCGGTCATGATGGTGTGACCTAAAGGTTCCAAGCCCGGGAATACCCTTGCAGACTCCTGCTCCACCTGCACAGGGGGATCCCCCAGTAGGGTTGCCCATGCTTAATTTGCAGAACTTTCGACAGCCATGCAAAACCTGCAGGCATCGCAGGAACCAAAACTGGACACCCAGATCATAGGCATGGGCAACATGTGTGAGGAACACTACAAGCTTAAGAATATGGTGTCTGCACAGGATGTTGTTATAAAGGAAATGCAACCACTTGTATCCGAAACACAGGCTACTATGACTGCTCTAAAATGAGAAGTGGAACTCTTAAAACAAAGGGCTGAAGACTCGAAAGGAAGGACAAGACGGAACAACATACAAGTGGTGGGCCTTCCCAAGTTGATTGAGGGTTCAAGCATGGCCCTGTATCTAGATCAGTGGCTGACACAAAAGGTCCTTGTAGGTACATCTACTTTCTTCTCCATTGAAAGAGCTCACCGGGTCTCGGCCCACCTGCCACTAACTAGGAGGCATCTGTGACGGATGGTGGCATGACTCTTCAATTATTAGGACAGAGACAACATCCTTCAAATTGCACACACTATAGGCCCATGGTAAATAGAGAACCAATCCATATATATATATTCCTGGATTATACATCTGAAGTCCAAAAACTTAGGTCCTTTTACCATGCAGTGAAACTAAAGCTACAACAACTGTGACTGAAATATTCATTGATTTTCCAGCTAAACTCAGCGTTGTGGAGGAGGGTAAAATGTTCCTCTTCCAGATTGCCCAAGAGACCTTGGAAGTGGTTGAAATCCAGTGGGGAATACCCCCAACCAAACACTGAGATGCTGTGAAAG
Organism: Triturus cristatus; assembly: GCF_964204655.1. Classification (NCBI taxonomy): domain Eukaryota; kingdom Metazoa; phylum Chordata; class Amphibia; order Caudata; family Salamandridae; genus Triturus; species Triturus cristatus. The sequence goes on along the minus strand of NC_140588.1, from coordinate 848,272,709 downwards.
ATTGGTGCCCTGTACGGAATCACCACCACTCCAATTGTAAATACCAATCACGCCCTTCCCGGGATCAGACTGCATGGGAGAGGGCACAGATTATGGCCATGCTACATCAGATGGGTTCCCCCGGCTCGGAGATCAGTGCCAGAACTTTGGATGCTACAGATTCATTGTCGGGGTGTCTCTTTGCCAGATGATCTACTGGATGCCCTACAATAGTGCCCTGTCATCACACCGATGACTGAAGACCAAATTGGTTGATCCTTCTGCACTCATATCCTTTTCCTGAATGAGTATGACACTGTTACTTTGCTTTCAGATGGGATATTTATTCTGGGGCATCAGGTTGGAGGGCAACAACTTAATGGGGGTAGGTGCTAATGGAATAGCTGCATGACTCCTTAGAAACAACACTCCATGGTACCCACGTATTACCCCCTATGATCCGCAGGACTCTTTCAACTTTTAGTTTGCATACATTGTGGAATTCCTGGCCTGTTGATGCACTGTTGCACAATGGCATAGGAAGGGGCGTTTATAATTATTTTGGGGACAAGACGTGTGTGTGTGGTACTGGGCACTAAATGATTCCAGTGGACTCCTTTTTTGGGAGCGACTACAGATTCCCGCTTAAGCTTTACTATGGCAACTAAAATATAAGTTCCTCACATGGAATGTGAGAGGGATGGGATACTACACAAAACACCGCTAGATCTATGCTTACTTAAAGAGGCACAGGGATCACTTTGCTTGTCTCCAGGAGACACATCTTATATCTCCAGAGCTCACTAGACTGCGTAGACAATGGCATAGAGGGATCTACTGTACTAACTCTTCCAGTTATGTGATGGGAGTAATTATTTGGGTGGCCCCGGTAGTACCCTTCACAAAATCTCATACTCAGGTCGACCCTGAGTGCCACTATGTTGTGGTGGGAGGGCTATTGGATGTCATACCTTTAACAATTATAGCAACTTATTCCCCTACTGCAGGACAACCAACATTCTACACAACTCTAACACCTGTTTTACTACCTCACCCAGCAACACATGCACTGTGGTGTGGGGACTTTAATGGGGTACTTGATCTAATGGTTGACAGGTCATCTCCCCCTCTACCCGTGGCACATCCTTGTTCCGTTTCCCAACACCTGAACACATGGGTTACTGACATGCAAGTAAGGTAACTCCAGTGTACTACACCCTACAGACAGGGAATATGTCAATTATTCAATGATACACAAGCTTCATTCTAGACTGGATATGGTCTTTGTCCCCTAGACGATGATAACACAGTGCACAAGGGTGGAACAACTGGGTTAGTGCCTGTCCGATCACAATCCCTTATTAGCTTCCTTGTGGTGGGGAAAGCTAGATGTAGGATTCCTACTTGCCGCTTGCACTCTGAAGCCCTGGCTGATGCAGGATTCAGTTCTCTGATTGGTGAGGCCATTGACACCAATTTTGGACAGCTTCAAATGCATTCTTTGAATGGGATGCTTTCAAGGTCCTGCTACGTGGCCTGTGCATGAAAACGGCATATGGGATAGGTAAGGGGCTTAATGATGATGCATTGGCTATGAAGAGTCATTTGCAAGAACAGGAACAAGCCTGTCTGGTGGATACTGATCAATTTCCGGCCTAGCAGAATAAAGCAAAGACTACAGACAGGTACTCCACAGTGGGACTGTTTGCTGGCATGGTTACTACGCTCTGAATCACCTAGACACACAGCGATCCTGCAGTGATCAGGATGGATAATGACCACGAAGGGGGATATCAAAGAGAAATTTGCAACTTATTGCCCTGCCTATATGGTGAGCCTTTGGTGGAAACGTAGAGTCTATCATAACAGGACCAATTGTAAAAGGAATAGGTTTGGAGATGGGGCTCACCACCGGAATTCCCGAGAATCCTACCGAAACATTATTGTGCCCGGACAGAGCAGCCCCTGGGACCAGGGAACGAGAAGTAGAATTATTCATGGAGCCCGTATCAACTAAAAACTTTTCAGATGTCCCCATCAAATGCACCTCTACATACGGTCCTTGCTGAGCAGCGGGTACTGACACCTGGCCCTCACTCTGTCCATGGCTATCCTATGTGTAAGCATACCCTTCAGTCGCGTCCATTTCACACTCCTCATTATAATACTGCCTACCTTTTGGATTATCAAAATAATTATTTTCTTGTCCAACTTGCGTCGCCTCTTCTTGTCGCATATTACTGCGATCCACACTCCCCCGACCTCTTCTTCTACTTCTCATAGCCCTGTTCTGGGCCAGCAACAACGGGCACTGAAATCGCCAATGCCCTTCCTCCTTACAATAAGCACACTGGTTTATTCCCAAAACGAAAACAAAAAGTTCCTGCCCCCCTCGGAACAAAAGCTCTACCGCCTCTCTCTCTGCCTCATCCTTGAGCAACTTGTTGCAACAACACCCGTGTTTTAAGATCCTTTGCGTTCTTTTCCGTCTTATCCTTACTCTCATTTTCTCTATGTCCGTAATATTGGGCCATACTCAATATTACCGAGGGCGTGGAAGTGGTCCAGGTACTTTCAGTGGCTTGTAGCCGTGTAGAGACTTCTAGTAACAAATTGGTCACAAACGATTAAAAAATAATCCTGTCCACTAAAATCAATAAATACGCCCTCAAATCTCGTTAAAAAATCAGAAACACTTTCATCTTTCTTCTGTTTACATGCAGTCAATTTGTCCCAATCCACATTACGAGGCGGAATTAAGGAATGCATGTAAGTGATGATACGGCCAGGTAATGCCAATAATTCAGGTCTCGGCTTATCCCCAGGCTTACGATACTCATCCCAATCTTTTATCTGATCCAATGTTCCGCAGAATTCTTGAGCATGGTCCTGATCATGCACCTTACACCATACGTCCAAGGGAACTAACAAGGCAAAAAGTAACTCTATATCAGCTAAGGTCATGACGGCCGAAGAGGCCACCTCTGTGAGTTCCTTATAATAAGCTGTGGGATTCTTACGAGGGTCAGGTAATTGTGATTTTAGCGAGAGGACTTCACTCCTCTTCCAGGGGGTATAAACCCATTGCTCCTGCACTCGGGCCTCTACATGAGGTCTAGTCACCACGCCATGGTCATCCTTTAGTTCTGGTATTTCAGGGTGAAAGATAGGGTGAACTTCTCGCATAGGATGCTGAGAGTCCCACGAGGGACACTTTTGATGCATCCGTTCGCGATAGTTTAATAAAACCTCCACATTTCTATACACTTCCTCCGGGCTAAGCTCAGACTTATGAGCCCTGTCCCGGATGTCATACATCACTTGGGGGGCCATCCCTCCTGGAAAACACTGTTCCCAGAGAGTAATGATACGTGCAGCCATGTGTTTCAAGGCATGTTGGTGCATAACAGGCACATAGTCTCGAAGCGTGTTCCATATGTCAGTTATAGTGTAAATAGGCTGTCACATCCACTGGGATGACTGATCCGCAATCATCTGTTTCTCAGTCGGTCCTACAGCCGAACGGGTAAACAACTTCCGTGCGTCGAGATCCCCCGGAGCACGAAATGGAGTCGAAACAGCTGAGATGGGGTCGTGCTTGCAGAAAGGGAGGTCCACATGGGGGTGGGGGGAGACAAAACAGCTGTGCCCATAACGGAAGACAGCAGCGTGACAATGAAGGAGACAAAACAAAACAGAGGACGTTCCCGGAGAGGCAAGGGGAAAGGAATCAACAGGGGCAGAAGCTGAAGGGGGTTGTACTAGAGTCGGGGGAACAACAAGATATACACGCTGCGGAGCATCCGGCGGGGGTGGACGAGTATCTAATAAATCCTCTATCTCATCTTCCGCTTCAGTCTTAGCCACATAGGTCTTATCCACTTGCAATCTAAATTGTCTGTCTGCACAATCAATCCCTTGTTCTGTTCGTGCTTTATCATAATCTATAGCTTTCTGCGTAATCGTCTGATTTCCTTTCATCCTATATACTTTCTCCTCCCTTATGCGTCTACGCTTTGCTTCCTTCTGCCACAGGTTTAGGGAGTCAAACATTGACTGTCGACTGCGTTTAGAAAACAATCGATCTTGCAGAAAATGTTCTTTTTTCTCATCAAAAGACCCGGTTAAGGGTCATTGTAATTCCACATTATCTTTAGTATATTTATGCCATAGTGTATTGAACAAGAGCGGTGTAATACCATGCTTTACATACATATCATAACTTGGGCTGCCCTCAGGCGGGGCAGGTTGACTTTCAGCCAAACGCGTATCATTAGGGCGACAACAACATCCAAAACAACTCAATTTGCTTAAACACGGCATGGTTATTGTCGTCACGCGTTCCTCATCCAATCATAAAAATAAACTTCCAAACATGGCCATGTTCAAACATTCACGAACCATACAACCTTACGCTCATTCAAACATACACAAAATGATAATATACGTACACATAAAAAAATATTCATTCATGGTGACTCCTGTTCGAGGAGAATCAATCAAATTCAGTTTCCAAGACCGACAGATACCAAAATCAAGCAGTCCAATGACTACCAAGAGACCGTCAGACAGGTATAGCCACAGACCGACCTACAGACCATCCTGCAGCCTTCCTGGTTCACTCTTGGGACTATTCTGACTAAGCCCGCTTCATTAGCACCACTTCAGATGTTTTCCCAAGGCTACCCAGGTACAGCCACAGGCTTCTCTGAGAGCAGTCCGGCCGGGCACGCACCACACGTGCCACACCTGGCGTCTGATCGGCGTCTCGATTATTCACAAAAGGTCCGTAAAGCATCTGTACGTGCAGCCACCACAATGCTGCCCTGTCAGACCCCCAAGATTCTCCGTGGTACACTGACCACCAAATACTTATACAGTTAACTGCTTCAAAAGCACTGCTCAACAGTGCATGCCAAGAACATCAAAACAATACCACTCACCTGGTGCACACAGGTACAATCGCGTGTTCTCCACTGCCAACTCCTGAAGACCAACACGGTCAGCTCCTGGGTTACGCCCGTAGGACTCCGGTGAAGGGTCACTAGCAACAGGGGATACTCTGATCGTGAGAGCAGAGTAAGTTCATACCAAAGATGGCCACATTTCAAAGGATCCTTTTTCCATCCACCCGCTCCACCAGAATTACCCCTTGTCCTTTCTACCCGTTTACGGGGAGGAAGATCCTTTCACGGAGTGCCGGCGGAGTCGCCAACTGATGTACCATAAAAATAAACTAACGGACTATATCAACCAATAGTCCCAATACCATTACCAAATAATCAGTCAATTGGCAGTGAAGAATGTTCAATCGTTTATTAAACAGAAAACTCTATAGAGGAGCCTCTCCGAACCTCACCCATCAGGTGCGCCGAGAAGACTGTTGGCTCGTATTCAAACATGAGGTTATATACTTTTCGGTTCAACACATGCAATCACTTCAAAAGGAAAAATACCAGTTGGCCCTCGAGCTCAGGGGAAGGACCATATATGGCACACATCAGATCAGTACAAATGCTTGACTATCTATTACTGAGGGGGTCAGGAGGGGTGACTCCCTTTCGTCTTGGTGCCTGGGAGTGTAGACACGGCGCCTCCAGGAATGCGCTTATCGACCCCAAAGCCAGATGCGACCTTGAGTCTTAGAACAGTCGAGTAAAACAGCCTACCTTCAGCTGCTACCAGTAATTCAGATTGAACTGGGGCCGGACAACAGCATGTGATCAACACGTGATCACAGCCCGTGCTCATACATAGGATCGGAAGATGGCGTCTGTATAGTTCTCGGCCTACTCTTTTAGTGAAATATATAGAGGGAGGAAATAAATGAATTTCCTCCGAGCAAAACCATATATATCAAACAGGGAGTATATGTATAGATGCATCATGCTAACATAATATAGGTCCGAACCCCTTATATACGGAGAATCTACTTTTTCATCCCTCAGCTCAGTACAAGAACATTCCAGAAGACTTCAGACTGTTCTCGGACACAAAAGTAGCAGCAGGAGGGTCCATACCCTTCTTCACCTTGCAGATAAAAGCTAATGTCTGCTGGCTACAAATCACCAGGTGAGAATTTGCCTAAAATGATGAACAGCACAGAGCTTAGCCTTAATTCAATCAAGGAAGAACTGAGAGCACTCCGCCTCATGGTGATGCAGCATTGGTATGTGTTAGACTTATTGACCATGATGTAGGGAGGGGTGTGTGCTAAGATTGGTGCGTCCTTCTGCACATTTATCCCAAGGTTTGACCTGGATAACAGGATTTTGACTCTTGCCATACAAACACTTCCCCCTTTGCAGAGAGACATCCGTAAGTAGGATGGTTCCCTGAGCAGGAGTGGTTTCAAATTGGTTCTCCTGGCTCAACAGGAGGCTTTCTGGACTGTGCATGTTATTGCTATCTGTTTTCATAGTGTTTGTTTGTGTGTGGTTCACTTCAATTGCCGATTACCTGCTGTAAAACTGCTGTTTTCAAATTTGGTAGAATACAAGTAGCTAGGAAATTAGTAATGATCAAAACTGAAAAACAACAGTCCCTCACTAATGTAACTGTCATGAAGTATGGAATTGAAAATTCAACTAGAGGGGGAATATTAATATTGAAAACGTTGATGTCAATGACAATGTGAATAATGATGCATTTCCATACAGAAATGAAATTGAAAATTTATTTATTGACTAATTCACGCATTGTGAACTCTGTGTCAGCCCCTACTTATAAATATATAGTTAGGCAGGCTCTGAGACCCAGGCCGGAGGTCACTGATTGACAGATCACAGGTGGGCTAGCACATAGCCAGCAGACAAACACATGACAAGGAAATCCCGAATGAAACCCACAGATAGGCCCAGTGACACCACGATTAACCTTGGGCAAAGCACTACGCTACGCTCGCGTAGTTTGTGAAGTTTGCGCTACTTCGCACTACGCGAATTGCACGTAGCACAGTGTAAACACGCATAGCGTAGCGTAGTGCAGCGATCATTTTTTGCTTGCTCGCGGTCCTCACCGTCAAGTTGACGACCGCGAGCAAGCAAAATGACAGCCCGGCGAGACTTTTTCCTCGTTCGCGATCAGCAACATCAAGTTGTTGATCGCAAGCGTGGAAAATAAACCTCCCGGCGAGATTCTCAACGCGGGGAGGTCAGGTTTCTCATTGCGAGTGGTCACATATGCTAGCAACCGCTCGCGATGTGAAACTACCAGTCTGTGTTGAGAAAGCTGCAGCTCGAGTAAAAATCTACTCGAGCAGCAGAAAACTACAGCTCGCACTGTGCAAGATGCCGTTTTCAATGATTGCACAGTGCCGGATGCTTGTCCGCACTGTGCAATCATTGAAAATGGCATCTTGCTCAGTGCGAACAGGGTACTACGCAGTTCGCAAAGTGCTACGCGTAGCTCGCGTAGTGCGAAGTGCACTTTGCATAGCTACGTGTAGCGCTACTTCGCGAACTACGCCCAGGGTTAACCACGATGGTCCAGGGAGATTGGCTTCAATAAAGCAGTCATTGGCCGGGGTGAGCGTGTTTCCAAGATACAATAAATTCAAATGCCACATAAAGTTAGGAATACTCAGCCAATCAGGACACACAGTACATGTAGTGATCACATGCACCCTATGCCGACATCTGGACATGTTATCTACTGGCCGATTTGTGCCCATGCAAGGTCGAGGCCCAGCTGGATTCTTCATCCAAGCATAAACTTATGACTCCAAAGACAGGGGTCAGCTTTCGTTTCCAAAAAAGAACTGGCATAAGCATTTTATTACACCCTATGCCTGTAACTGTTCTGCTTCAACATCAACAAAAGGTGTTTGACTGTCATTTTAAGCCTGGAGGAATCAGTCCCTGTGTTGTAGCATGAAAAACAAATATAGGGTGTAGGGTAGGAAAGTCAACATAAAAATATTTTTTTTAGCTGCACCATAGTACAAATTAAACAAAAACTGTAGTCCGGACCTTTTTCAATAATATCCCTGGGGTGAGGCCAGGGCCTGGGGTTTTGCACATTGACCTTTTTATTTGGGGAGGAGGGCATGTGTTGGTCCCCCTGCTTTCACTGCAGAGGCTCCCAGGGGCCCCATCTCACTGGGGACTGGGGAATTGTATAGGCTCCTGGGACCCCAACCATGGAACAGCAAAGACTAGGGGGTGTTTCACTCGTGCTGCCCATGACAGGAGAGCAGGGTGCACACAGCATGTGCATTCCCTGCCCACAGTGAGCAGAAAGTGGCCAGCTTCCACCACCAACAAGGAGTTTGCTGGCAGAAGGAGAGCTGGATTGGCAGTGTGGGGATCCCACTTCCCTCGAGTTGCCCCAGGTGGGACAGCCCTAAACAAATTTGTATAAAGTAACGGTAATTGGTTGTCCATGATTGATATGTTTACCTTACTAGTAAAGTGCACTATGTGTGCCAGGGCTGGTAATGCAAATGCTATTAGTGGGCCTGCAGTGCTATTTGTGCCACCCACACAGGTAGCCTTAAAAAGGGAACTCAGGCCTGCCATTGCAGGGCCTGCGTGCAGTTTGTTAAACTGCCATGTTGTTCTGTCAAGTGCACTTACTTGCCAGACCTTACCCTTCCCTTTCTATGCACAGCAGACACCCCTATGGTAGGTCTGGGGTACCCCCTGGACAGGGTGTAGTGCATGTGAAAGGTAGGACATGTACTAAGGTGTGTGTCATGTCCTGACAGTGAAATAATCTCCATTTAATTTTTCACTGTGGAAAGGCCATCTTGGCCATAGGACCGAATGGGAAGGCTGGGTGATATGTTTTCCAGCCTATCTTCCCAACGGCTTAAGATGGAAAGGTGAAGTTTAGTATGCCTGAACTCACATTGTAATAACACATCTTTTTATGTAGTTGGTTTTTGCATAGTGTGTTCAGAAGCCACTCTTTTAGAAGTGGCTGCGTTTTTGTGCTCTGACATTTCTGTGTCTCTCTGCCTGGCTGTGGATTGACTGTCTTGAATTGAAAACGATAAGATCTGCAGAATGTCTTGACCCAGGGGAAGAGGTGAGACAGCAACAGGCTGACCTGCTTCTGGAGTGTAGGAGGAGGAGAAGCCCCTAGAGGTGAAGAGGCCTGGGTTGCTGCCATAAAACAATTGGGCCATCTCCTGCTGAGTGATTAAGAATCCAGACCCCCACTAATCAAAGGAAGAACGGTGTCACTGGTCGGGAGGCACGCAGAACTAGTTGGAAAAGGGGTCAGTGCCCAATAAAAGCACAAAGACTTCAAAGCCATTGAGGGGTATAACTATGAGAGCTGAAGCCCCTGAACTTTGGAGAATGGCTTTATCAAGTGTGAACAAGACTGGAGCTACTTCGTGGTCAAGAGGACCTTTGCCAAGGAAGAAACAACTGAAGAGACTGAAGGATAGGTCTGACCCTTGCTCTGTGATATGGGGCTGGCCTGCAGTTTGCTGTTTCAACCAAGGAAAGGCTAAAGGGACTTTTCTGTGTGATGTGTCCCCCTGCTTGAAGGACTTTGCGGTGGGCTGTGTCCTGAAGTAACTATCCCCAAGGGCCTGAGGTGAGCTGGCTCCCTGTTCGGAAAAACAGGAACACAAAGGTTTCTAGGAGAGTCTCAGTGCTGCTGTGTGAGCATGCCTGTTGCAGTCTGAGAGCCTCGTAAGAACTGTCTGTGATCGTAGGTGGCTGGCGTCCAAATGAGTCTCAGTGGCACTGTGTGTGCGTGCTTTGTGCAGCCTGAGACCTTCAGGAGGATCGGCCTGTGATCGGGGGCACCTGGAGTCCAAGCAAGCATCAGCGATGCTGTGTTCGTGTGCTTTGTGCAGCCTGAACCCCTTTGTGGGGATTGTCCAGTGATCAAGTGCACCGGAATCCAAGTGAGTCTCATCGCCAGACCTTCGTGAGGATTTGCCTTGTTATTTTGTGCACCGGAATCCAAGTGAGTCTCATCGATGCTGTGTGCTTGTGCGTTGTACACCATGAGACTTTTGTGAGGATTTGCCTTGTTATCGTGTGCACCGGAATCCAAGTGAGTCTCATCGCCACTGTGTGTGGGTGCGTTGTGCACCGGGAGACCTTCGTGAGGATTTGCCTTGTTATCGTGTGCACCGCTGTAAAGTGAGTCTCAGTGACGCTGTGCATGTGCTCTTCCTGCAGCCTGAGACTTGTGTGTGGAGTGTCCAGGTGTGGTTCAGTCCAACAGTCCCAGAGGAGCTGAGTTGCTGGCTCGAGTCGCCGTTGCCATTTCACCAAGCTGCATTGGAGGCCCAGCCACTGGACGAGGAGAGGAGAGTGAGTTTGCGCCCTCCAGGAAACGTGTGTCAACTCCTCGGGGGGGCACGGGCTCGGAGGGAGACGCTCTTGGTCTCTCTCTTGTGTCGGAACCACGAGCCTCTGGTTCGGCTCGTGTTGTGGCCCGTATTGCCAAAGGAGTGGCGGTACAGGGGCCGGAGTGCGAAGCTGCACTTTGGGAATACATCATACTGTGTTGGGGGCAACTATGAGAGGCTGACTGAAAGTCAGAAGGAGAGGTGGAGAGACTGCCTAAGGCCCGGTGATCGGGCCTGAGTGTATTATGCATTATTCCATTGCTGCAGAACAGAGTACCTGACTGTCGCATTACACATTGCATCATTTCTGGATAACGGAGTACCTGATTAGAGTATTACGCATTGCATTATTCCTGCATACCGAACTACCTGATTAGTGTATGACGCATGGCATTTTTATCTGCATAAAGAACTACCCGGTTGTCGTATGACGCATTTCATTGTTTCTGAATAACGAACTACCAGAATAGCGTATTGCGCATTACATTATTCCTGCATAACGAATTACCTGATTAGTGTATACAAATTGCCTTAATTTTGCAGAATGACATATCTGGTCGTTGTATTATGCATTCCATTATTTGATCTTGCAAAGTGCCTGATTGTTGCGTTACGCATTGCATTCTTTTGATTGCAGAGTGTCTGATTTCTACATTACGCATTACCATATTTTTACATTGCAAAAGTGCCTTATTCTACTATTACAAACTGTATGACATGATATTAGGAGTACAGGAGAATCTTTAGAAGTGCTCATTGACATCGCCAGAATTTACAAGGCCTGGCTGGCCTAACAACCGGCCAGGAGAAATATTACACAACCTCCTATGTTGGTTTTATATTGTGTGGTCTTATCGTATATCTTTGTACATAAAGTTTATACTCGTTTGTATAAAACCTATGTGGAGTCTATTTGTGGTGTCATCATTGGATTATTGTGAGCATGGTTGCGAATACTCTACACATTTGCCTTGAAAATAAGCCTGGCTGCTCGTACCAAGCTACCGAGGGGGTGAACGGGGCTATCTAAAAAGGGACCTTCCTTTCCCTGACGTTGGAACGCAGTTCCCTGCTTGGCCAAAGGTACCTACCTCAGCCAACCAGTGATCCCAGGTCTAACACTTGTATTCAACTTTTGTTTTTTAAAAGGCATTGTCATTTATAATGCTAATAGCTTAAACTCTTGCAAATGCGTGACCTATGGCATTACAAATGCTTGTTTGTTAAAGCACCCCATGCCACGCCTTGACTTTAATGGTGGCCACGTCCCTTTCTTTATATGACGCACGTCAAAAGAAAGATGCACAGCTGCCATTTAAGTGAAAGCGCGGTATGGGGTGCTTTTACAAAACAAAAGCATTTGTTTTAGTTGACAAACAAATGCTTTTTTTTTGTAAAAATGGACCATGCCGCACCTTTTTTTAGATGAGCCACATCCTAAAGAAAGGGGCGTGACTGACATTAAAGTGAAAGCGAGGTATGGGGTGATTTTATGAAAAAAAGCATTTGTTAAGCAGCATAGTGCATGCAGAAGTGCTGCGCTACGTAGGGCAGCAAACCACAGATGGTTCTCATGGATAAAGCAATTTCTTAGCATGCCATAATTGATATGTAACAAGAAACACACTGAGAGAGTTATTGCGTAGTTTAAACAGTTAATATATTATTCTTTTTGTATATATGGCGGTCACATAAGAATCTCAACAAATGACAATAACAAGTGGGTGACTTTTAGTGAGTAAATGTAAAAAGTGACAAGGTGATATTGTGAGTGAAATATATATACAGCTAGGGAAGATTATGACAAAATAAAATGCGAGAATCTATAAGCATCCATCGTTATACAATTTCTAGTTCATGTATTCACAAGACCTCTGGTACAAATCTTATTCCAACTTTGGGGTGAGGAAACTGTAGGACATAGAATGGTGTAGAGTGTTGATGTTTCGACCCAGGAATGTGCATTATTGAACCAATGTCACAGTGGATCTTCTTCAGACAGTGCGGTGGAGGAGGTCAGTCAAGTGTTGTGGTATTGGTTTCCACGTGATAAGCCTTTTGAGCAGCAATAATTAGACTCTTCGCTGAGAGGGTATTTGTTTTGTTGGAAATTCTCTTCAAGAAAAAGGAGTCAGCATGTCAGTATTTAGGGACTGGAAGATTCCATTATCCAAATTGGAATCTACGCTACGTAGAGAGCATTTTTCGAGGATAAAGCGCAGTACCCATGTTCAGGCGCCAGGCTGTCATGAAAACACGGTAATTTAGGAAGACCCTGTCATGCCTGCAACAGCAGATAGATTAAAGGCATTAAAGAAAATAGTGCTCACAGACTGTAGATAAAACAGATTATGTAACAACACAAGTAAAAAGTCCAGTCCTCATGGGAGGTTACAAATGCAGACAAGGAGGTACCAAGGAGGGACTACTAAGCCTATTCATTATCCAATTGCAATGATTTAGAGAAGACAGTAACAGGAGACAATTGAAAAGATGGGCAGAAAATGGACAGAGCTTCAAGGACATACCTGAATACAGCATGATTCGCAGAGCATTGCATGCGCTGCCCAGGCTCGACCTAAAAATAAAGCCTGGATGGACTGGGGTATTGAAGTATTGAAGCGGCGAGCCATTTATTTAATATTCATTGCTCCTTCCTGGGAGCACCCAATAATTCCCAGCAAGCGCTTGTTTTTAGAGATTAATAGGCACATGCATCAATGTAAAAACCGGTCGCAAACGGGCAGATTCGCAGAATCTGCCCCTTTGCGACCAGTATTTTTGCATTTGGGATGCATCATCCCAAATGCAAAAATCGCAATTTAAGGAATCTCTAAATTGCGATTCCTTAAATTGCGATTGCATTTAAGGAATCCCAAATTGAGATTCCTTAAATGCAATGCATTAAAGTAAAATAATTAGCTATTTCGCTAATAAGGGGAGCAAATTACCATGAAGTTGAACTTCATGGTAATTTGCAAAACTTTGAAAAATGCACTTTTGTTCATTTTTCAAAGATTCATGTTGTGCACACACATGCCCTTAGAGCATGTCTGTGTGCAACATATGTGCACAGATCAATTTCAGGGGTGCAATAGGGTGTCATTTTGACACCCTTGCACCCTTGAAATTGCATGAGCAATTTGCGAGTACCTACTAGTACTCGCAAATTGCTCATGCAATCTCCAATTCATTCCTATAGCCCTGGAGGCCCATAGGAATGAATGGGACAGCATTCCTTAATTGCGAGTCGCAATTTGCGAGTCGCAATTAAGGAATTTGTAGGAATCGTTATTTTTATAGCGATTCCTACATGCATAGGCTTTTGCAATTCCTTAATTGCGATTCCTTAAAAATCGCAATTAAGGAATCGCAAAAGTCTTTGTTGATGCATGTGCCAGCATATTTCTTGTGGTGCCTCAAGGAGGATCTGGGGCACCACCATCAATTAAAATAACTGTTGTGAGGGGTGGCAGGAAACTCATCTGCCCCACATAAATGCTTAAAAATAACAGTGATTGAAAGCATGACACCAGGAGAGCTTCCCATCCGTTTCCAACCAATTTCAGCTAGGCTGTTTGCTCTTCAGCTGAATTGTGGGCATCCCTAGTGGAAAGCCCTATTGATGCATTATGTGATCTAAAGAGTGCTAAATAAATATAAAACACATTTTAATGTTGCCTTCATTGAAAGTTCTTTATTTAAAATAGTTTAGTGGCCATTACTATTAATAAACAATAAACATTGTTATATGTATTTTCATAATACATGCATTCCATTGTGATATATATATATATATATATATATTACCTACTGGCGGTCGCCAGTAGGTAGTTATAGTTAGGACCCTGTTTCCATAGGAAATCCGCAACATTCTATTTGGAATAACTTTGGCGCCGGTCGACGAATCCTCGCGAAATTTTCAAAATAGGTGGGGCGCTACGCTCCGCTCCTACCCTGAAAGTCTCAGGGGGATTCGTCAAGCAGGGGCCGAGAAAAAAGGGGGGTCCCAAAACGCATTTTCCCCATGCATTTTTCCATAGGACCTTTAGACACAGCTACAGCCCGAACGGCTGAACAGAATTACTTGAAATTTGGCAGAGAGGTAGCCATAAGGTCAAGGAAGTGCCTTTTGCAGGTCTGGTGTAAATCTGTTCAGTATTTCCTGAGAAAATAGCATTTAAAAGCATATATATATGTGGGCGGAGCCTAACCACACATCTCATCCTGAGATCTGATTGGCTGTCAGCACTTCATCCAAGAAGTGTTGGCAGCCATCTTGGGACCAATATACATGATAGCACCTCATTAAAAAGCATTGCAGTTAATAGAAGGTTTTAAGACTTTAGTTACATTATAAATCATTTGTTGATGGTACCATACTCATTTTAGGAATTGTGGTATGTTCTAAGGTGATTTCACCATGTGAAAAAGCCTTCTGCTGGGATATCATGATTGAGAGAAAAATATTTTCTCATGCTTTTACCACAGAGGTTTGGAAGGTGATCTATAGGCTAAACTGAGAGCTTATTTTCTGTAAATTCATATTATCTTTCTCAGTCATGTGAGAATGAAGTCTGACATTCTCAGTAAAACATGTACATCCAACAAGGGCAGAGACTGTCAGTTGATTCCTTTGTGTTCTACTGCAGCTTCCCAGAGTGTTCCAAAGAACTACTAGAGCGCTAACAGTCCTACTTATGATAAACGTATGGCACACCTGAAGCCATCTTGCTTGGATTAAAGTGGTAACTCTTAAAACATTTAATTTAAAAAGGAACAAAATGAGGGGGTTCATTTTTCCAAAAAAAGTATGATTAGTGCTGCAGAAAGAAAAATTAGGGCACATTTTGAGTGACTTCTCAAATCCTCTTCTAGTTCATTAAAAAATTCTGACATGCAGACTGAAACATGCACTTTCAATACCAGCAGCAGTTTTCCCTGGTGAGCAGTAGCTTTACTACAGTGATCTAATGAGCAAAAAGAGTGCTAACATTCTGAATTTATGGCAAATGTGTGACACATCTGAATGCCTTCTTGATGGAATCAAAGTAAAAAACTGAAAGTATTTCCTACTGAGGAGACTGCAGTAAATGAGGAAATTAGGAAACTTCATAACAAATAAGTCTCCCAAGATGGCCACCAGAGACAAAAGAGCCCAAATGTAGCCCAAATATCACCCAGATGTAGCCCAAGTATAGCCCAATGACAGAATGTCCCAGAATGTTCTTAAAAACAACTAGAGCGCTTACTGTCTTCATTATGACAAAAGTATGGCACACCTGAAGCCATCTTGATTGGAATAAACTGGTAACACTTAAAACATTTAATTTAAAAAGGAACACAATGAGGAGGTTCATTTTGCCATAGAAATTATGATTAATGCTGAAGAAAGAAAATGAGGGCACATTTTGAGTGACTTCTCAAATCCTCTTCTATTTCATTAAAAAATTCTGACATGCAGACTGAAACATGCACTTTTAATACCAGGAGCAGACTTCCATGGTGCAGTAGTTTTACTACAGTGATCTAATGAGCAACTAGAGTGCTAACATTCAGAATTTATGGCAAATGTGTGACATATCTGAATACCTTCATGATGGAATCAAAGTAAAAAACTGAAAGCATTTCCTACTGAGGAGACTGCAGTACATGAGGAAATTAGGAAACTTCATAACAAATAAATCTCCCAAGATGGCCACCGGAGACAAAAGAGCCCAAATGTAGCCCAAAATCACCCAGATGTAGCCCAAATATAGCCCAATGACAGAAGTGTGCAAAACACTTATTATTTTGTGTTTTTGCAGTGTTATATAGTGCAGACTTGTCAGGTATTGGAGTGCTTTACATGAGCATTGGTTACATCACACAAGAACAAATTCATTTTGGTTGTAGACATGGGGAGACTAAGTGATTTGACCAGAATCACAGAATGTCGAGCTGAAGCAGAAACTTCAACCTGGTTCCCCAGTTGCAAAGTCTGCAGTTCTGGAAGTAACACCACATCCTCTCCCCTAAGTGCAACATTTAATCAAGTGGTCAACTGGATAAAAAAACATAAAGATAACAAATAATTTAAAAGTGCTTTGTCGCTATTTGAAAACTCAGAAAATATGTCCTTATTTTAGTCTTTTAGAGCACTAACCATAATTTTGATGCCAATAAGACCCTCTCATATATGTAATTTCTAAAGGAAATGCTCTAGGTATTACAGTTTTGATTACATCAAGATGATGTCAGGCGTTCCACACTTTTGTAATAAATATAGAATGTTAGCAATCTAGTTGTTCATTAGGATACTGTTGAGAGGCAGAGGCCAGGGGCACGGACTCTGAAAATTGAAGGCAGGTAGGAGGGTGCAAAGGCAACAATTTAACCACACTGAGCAGGCAGGAAGGGCCGTGGAAGCACAACAGACTATGGAGGGCAGTGGAAAGGGGGGCAGGGGCAACAAACCAACAATACAGGACTTGCAAGAGAGGCTGTTGGAGGGAAGATCTATTACGGGTCAAGGAAGCTAGGGGCGGTCCCCAGATCCCCGGGAGCCACCACAGAACTGAGCAGGAGAGTGAGTCAGGGACAAAAGGGGCAACTTAATTTGAGCCGGGGTGCCTAGGAACGCTTACTCCAAAAATGAAGAAAGCAGACATATGAGACATGGAATTGGAGGCAGAATACAATGGCAGTTTAATGAGAAGATGCAACTTCAAAGAAACCGCAGAATAGAGACATAAAGTACAAAATACAGAATCCAGATAATCATACAGCTGTCATAATATTCTCTGTATCTCAATTAATGTACTGACAGAGAGAGAGAGAAAACACATCTATAAATGCATCATGGGAAACAAGTTACACCAAGGAAAATGTTACCTAGGAACACTCACGTTTACTCTTAGAGCAAGCATTCCTGCAATTACAATACAAAATCTTTTAAATGCAAAAGTAAAGAGAACAATGGTTAAACATAACATGACATTTCATATAGGTAAAATAGAATAAGATACTTCAAGCAAAGCAGAGCAAGACATTTTAAGCAAAGGAAGACAAGAGCTCCCAGCTCTTGGGGAAAACCTGCACTGCCTGTTAACCTACATACAGACGGCGAGGTAGTCCGTCGATATCTGTGGGTGCTCCCTTTTTATATCATTTTGTGGGCTCCTTTGCACGCTACATCTACCTACGTATGCTACCCAAAAGCTTCGTCTGCAGATTTTACCAGACATTTTGTCATTTACCCACTTAATGCTGACAATGGACTGGGTGAAAAGGTCAGTCTCTCAGGCCAATCGCTTATCGTAAGTTCCATAGAGCAAGCAGAAAATAATGGGTATTGTACGGGAATTCAATATATTCATGTATAAAATCTCCTCAGTTCTCCTAACTTGACGCTCTGCGGTTGCCACTTCCTTAAAAGCGGGAAACCTGCCCAGGAAGCAAGTACCAGTCCAGGATGCAGCCTACTGTATGTCGACAGCTTCGGGGGATGTTGAACTTTGATACCGAGCACGGAGCACTCGGGTAGGGTGGGGGCTACAAGTTTGGATCAGAAGGCCTCGCAGACCTGCCTTCAGACTGCTATACACTAAAATTGCAGAGCTATGGTCAATTTAACAAAGAGGCCTACATATTGAACAGAAGGGCCTACACAGGGGTTTTATGCTGGCTGAGTGGTAAGGATGTCTCAGGATAATTATATAGCAACACAGGACCCGCTGGTCAATTTAATACGGCCTACAAATGCAGCTGGCAGGGCAAGGACAAGGGTCTCATACTTCAGGTGTGGACAGAACGGGCCAGGGGCCCCCTGTGATACAAAATATACCCTCCTTCAAGGCTGTGGCAATGTAATAGACCATTGTGGGCAGAAGGAAGAGGCAATCGTAGTACAACCATACATGCCAACAGACCCGATTCAGCCAGGAAACGTCCAATGTTTTTAAGCTCAAATGGGCTTTATTTGATCTGTCTCCTGTCTACAATATCCTCTTTTTCAATGTAACTCAAAGGGGAAAATCAATACCCCAGTTTTTTTTCAAAATCTCCCTCTTACCAAGTTCAAAATGTTCGCAAGTATGGTACATTGGATCATGGAAGGAAATGGGATAGGGACATGGACTTGGATAACAGAGGACAGGAGGGACATGGAGAGGTGCACCAAACTGACCCTGCAGGGCAGGCATCAGGGTTTGCAGCAGCACAATACACCACACAGGGCATGCAGGACGGGAGTGCAGCACAACAATCCATAGAAAGCAAGAGGGAGGGGACAGGACCATGCACATGGACAACAGAGAACAGAGGGGCAAGAGGCAATGGTAGCTAGCTGACCATAATGGACAGACAGGAGAGAAAGCTGCAGCATAACAGACCATAAAGGGCAGGAGGGACGGATCAGGGGCATTACAATGGAACAGACAAGCCAGGAGGGAGGGAGTAGGGCTGGGGGCAAGGGGGCAGGGCAGGAGCAGCAAGATAGCCATGGAGGTCAGGCAGGACGGGCACTAGAAGCAAGACACACTATGAAGAGCAACAGTGAGACTGAGATGGCATACACACAGACCATGGAGGGAAGGTGGGAGGGGGTCAGGGGCAGCTAACTGACCACACAGGGAAGGTGGGAGGGGCCATGGCAGCACAGAAGACCATGCATGGCAAGTGGGAGGGTTAGTGGCAGCACAATGGCTATGATGGGCAAGAAGGAGGGTGGAGGGGCATGCACAAAGGACGATGGAGGATAGAAGGGAGGGTCAGGACCTGTGCACAGACAAGAAAGTTGAGGGGAAGGGACCTCACAACAGACCACACGGGGCAGGCAGGAGGAGCAGTTGCAGCACAACAGACCAGGGAGGGCAGAAGGGTGTGGCAGTACAATGGACCATGTAGGACAGGAGGAAGAGGATAGGGGCATGGCATGTGGACAGGCAGGGTGGAGGTGGCAGGGACAGGTTACAGTCATCTGACAATGCTAGGCAGGTGGGAGGGGAGTGGCAGCTCAACAGAACACTCAGAGTAGATAGGAGTGGCAGGTCCATGGGACATGGTGGGCAAAAAGGATAGAGCAGGGGCATGCACAAAGACATCGGAGGGCAGGGGGAAGGAGAATAGGGGCAGCAAGCTAAGCACAGAGTTTAAGCAGGAGGTCAATGAAGGGGCATAGAATTGGGCAATGGAGGGCAGGAGGAGTGGACTGGTACATCATACTAAATTGAGGGCAGTGGCAGCACATCAGACCATGCATGGCAGGAGGGAGGAGGCTAGTCCATGGATTCACACAACAGAGGATAGGGAGGAAGGGGATGGGGCAGCAAGCTAACTGTTCAGAGAAGGCGGGTATTAGGAACTTTATTGTTTTTAAAACATTGTGTCTGTGCGAACTACTTAAAATATGAACAAGTATGCAGCATAATCTCACTTTTATTCAGGAAGAAGAGGACGTTTGTGACTGTGACTCCGGGCTCACTTGGCAGAAACACCCCCTGACCCTAGACCCCCTATCGCAAAATGTAATGCCCATGAAAAGGGTAGGTGAACACAGTGTTATATAGAACATAGTCCTGAGAGCACGATTGAAAATGAAAACTAGATATAGTGTATGGTATAAACTATGCACCAAAAAGTGTGATATAAGATGAACCGGGCGTGAAATATAATATGCAATACATTGTGCGCAATGACAGATTCCTTGGAGAGCGCGAGATAGCACAGGCACTAGCGCGTGCTATGCGATATGCGCCTTGGAGTGTAATATGCACAGGGCAGTGTTGTGTAACCTAACTAGTTTCTAAAGTTGTAATATAAAATATGTGCTGGGGAGTGTAACGTTGCATATGCACTGTGACAAAGATATGGATCCCAGATTGTAATATGTATGGCATAGCACTGTGCGTTATAACATAGGCATCGAGAAAGGCACGTTAGATGGGGCAATATAACCCGAGCGAAGACAAGTGTGGCATGACATATTCACGGGGTGGTGTTACAGTGCACATGGGCTAGAGAGTGTCATAGCATATGCACTAGCTAGTGGAATACAACACAGAGGTGTGTGGCACTTGGCAGGCAATGGTGGGTGTAACACAGCATTGGGCTCTGTCAGGAGCATGCTGTGACTCTCAAGTGATGTTCGTCCCCTTTCCAGAGAGTAAAAAAAAAAGTATTACACATCCGGCAGTGGATGTGTGTTTTAATAACCGTGAGGGGGGTTTCTTGCATAGTTTTGGTCGAATTTTTGTCGAATCCCCTTTGAATGGCTTGGTGTGCATGTGTATTAAATGTGCCCGTCAATAGCTACCCATGTTTGTATAAATAAAAGACAAGGGTGTCTACCAGGATTAGGCATGGTAGGGCATCAGACATGTCAGAGCTTCACTAGTGGTGTAAATACATTCCACGTGGATTCATTGCATGCATAGTCGCCTTTTAATGAATATCACGCAAATCGTCATGGTGATAGGTACGTACGGTTTGTCCAGCATGTCCTAGGTGTGTCTATAAATATATATTTTTTAAAAATAATAAAAAACAGTGGCCGGCCCTGGGGATTGGGGTCAAAAAAATATAATTAGGAGACTGGCCCTGGGGGATGGGGCATCAGGGCCAATAAATTAGAATAAGAAGGGGAACCAAACAGCCCCCCTTCTTAAAAAACTAAAATAAATAAAAGACTGGCATCGTGCCGGAGGCCATGCCCCCTCCGTGCAGCACTCTGCAAACGCGCCCCCAACAGGCATCTCCAGTATGCGCCAGGGAGCTGCGCTGCAGCCAGGTGTTCTGAGGCCAAGCCCCTTTTTACACCTCTCTGCAACGCAGCTCTGTGGCGCTTACTGGAGGTACCTAGTGGTCTAGTTTGACCCTAGGGACCCTTAGGATTCAAGGGGACTTAATCTCTCAACTTAGAACAGCCACAGGGCGCGTTTACACAGTGGTGAAGGGAGGGGACGGGGCCTGAGGTGACGTGTGCAAACACGCACTATGGCACGTTTTAAATTGGGGATATAATTTCCCTTCAATACTGAGGGCCCCTGGGGGCTAACTAGCCCACCAAGTGATTCCAGTAAGCGCCACTGAGCTGCATTGCAGAGAGGTGGTCCAGGCCGTGCCACTTTTTACACCTCTCTGCAACGCAGCTCTGTGGCACTTACTGGAGGTACCTAGTGGGCTAGTTGGACCCTAGGGACCCTCAGGATTCAAATGAACTTAATCTCCCAACTAAAAATGGACACAGGGCGTGTTTACACAGTGGTGAATGGAGGGGACGGGGCCTGAGTTAACGTGTGCAAAAACGCCCTGTGGCCTGTTTTAAGAGGTAGTTTTAATCTCCATGCTCTATTATATACTAGGGGCTTACAGAGGAGGTCATGCTAATCACAGGGGGACCCCAACGCATAATGTTCCCTAGTGTATGTAGGTGTTTTCACTGTATTCTAAGTGTCTTTTAACATAGCACTGGCTCTAGGACTGGTTAGTCAGACTCAGTTACCACCAGTATCCGTCTGAAAAAGTTGAGGGTACAGGATGATTTTGCAACAAGGCTTCTTTCTGCTCTTCTTTTTGTTCTTTCTGCACGTTATCCTTCTTCCTGCACTTATCTTCGTATTTGAGGACTTCTGTTGCTTCTTTCTGCACTTCTTTTGTTTCTTTCTGTGCATTTTTTCTTCTTTCTTCACATGTCCTATCTCTGTAGGCATAGTTAGAAATTAGCATTTAAAAAACCTTTGAAATTCACAGAAAAAACCATAGGTTTCAGGCACGTTATAGTTAGGAATTAGCATTTAAAAAACCTCAGAAATTCACTGAAAAAACCATAGGTTTCAGGGGTGTTATAGTTAGCTGGACTTTTCACTTGTACAAAACCATTGAAATTCCCCCGTTATAGTTAGTTCAGCTAACTATAACTCGCGCGCCCGCAATGCACTGCTGATGACGTCACATATTACATCACTCATGACATGGTCAGTGACATCACTCATGACATCACTCATGACATCTCAAATGACATCACTGATGACATCACTGATGACATCATCCTTGTGATAGAGTGACAGACCTCCTCTCACCCTAATATAACCTTTGATACACACATTCAAAAATAGAGACTAAAATGTTCAAAACAATGGACATACCAATACCAGTTACAACAACCTCTTCAGTAATTCTAAGATCCACATACACATCCACTCATTCACCAACAGTCCTATACAGTCACTCATACATGTACTCACTCATCATATGTACTCATACACCTATACATCCTGTTACACAATGCCACTCATCCATAGAGTTACTCACACACATAGTCACTCATGCTAATAAAGAATCAAACATACATTTACTTGCATATACAGTTATACACACACCACCATACTTACTTCTACGGAAACTTACACATACTTAGTCTTTTAAACAATCACTTATAGAAACACATACTTATTCATACAGGAACTCTTTCAATCTCTCACTCTCACATATACTCACATATATACACCAATAGTCACATATACTAGTTTAAAACATATGTAGTTACTCATAAAGACACTATTGAGACAGTCATTCACTCACTAACACACCCATACACACACTCATCCACCCATACAGTCCTGCACACATGATGTGTTCAACACATACAAACAGTGAGTCACTCATTCATGCACCTATGCACTACGTAATACCCCCCACCGAACCATGCAGACACTCAGACTGATACTCAAAAAACCAACTAATAACATATATAGACACCCATGTAGCTACTCACCAACCCATGCAGCCACTTATACACAAAGTGAGAGACTGATACAGATATTTACATATTTAAACATTACTCACTAAGCCATGTATTCACTATGATACACTTAATCAGTCAGTTACACAATCAATTTTTCAAAAACAAATCATCCATTTAGACACTTATATACCCATTTATTCTTCCATCGACCTTGAGATATACATATATAAAACATATTTAATTTTCAGAAAAACACACATTCACTGGATGATGTCATCAGTGATGTCATTTGAGATGTCATCAGTGATGTCATGAGTGATGTCACTGACCATGTCATGAGTGATGTAATATGTGACGTCATCAGCAGTGCATTGCGGGCGCGCGAGTTATAGTTAGCTGAACTAACTATAACGGGGGAATTTCAATGGTTTTGTACAAGTGAAAAGTCCAGCTAACTATAACACCCCTGAAACCTATGGTTTTTTCAGTGAATATATATATATATATATATATATATATATATATATATATATATATATATATATATATATATATATATATATATATCATTATATCATATACACTCTAATTACGAACTATATATGACATTCTAATACAGAATATTAGGGCTGAGAGTGGAACTGAAAAAGGTCCTATAAGCTTACAATATCTCATAATTAGATTCAATATGATATAATGATCCATTAACAACAGACAACCTATTAACATGGCAGTCCTCTAAGGCACTCTTAAAATTAAAACGTATGAAATAAAGTATATGAGTCAAAAAGGTTAAAATAACACAGTATATTACTAATGGTTTTTAAAAAAGCAATGGCTACCAAAAATATAACAATTAAGAACAGAGAAAGAAAGAGAGAAAGAAAGAAAGAAAGAAAGAAAGAAAGAAAGAAAGAAAGAAAGAAAGAAAGAAAGAAAGAAAGAAACAAACAAACAAACAAACAAAGAAAGAGAAAGAAAAAGAAAGAAAATAAAGAAAGAAAGAAAATAAAGAAAGAAAGAAAAAAAGAAAGAAAGCAAACATGGGTGTATTTACTCATATACAAATGTTTGTTTATAGGAGACAATGCTTATGCATTACACCCATATATTTTGACACCATATCTGAAGCTAGCCATCGGAAATGAGTGAGGGTACAACAGTGCTCACAAGTGCACATACTTTGTTATAGGAAGTGTAAAGGGATGGTTTTGCTGTCTCTACAAGAGTGGTTGTGTGCTGCAATATAGCCCTGACACATGCTGAAAGATCATAGCAACCTGTGCTATGCTGCATAATATAGTAATACAAAAGAGACTCCTCACTGTAGAACCAGATTTGGCTCCAGATAATGAGGAGTGAAGGAGACAAATCGACTACCCCATCTGTTCCAAGATGCATGTCGAGCTGTGGAAGGCAGCGCATGTTGTGCAGACATAACTACCCATTATTTTAAGTTGTAACAATTCAGTGAGAACAAAATGTAAGGCAAACCTTTTGCTAATACATGAAACAAAATGTACTTTTTGTACAGGCTTCTTAGTAATGAAATGGTGTATATATTCTTTACTTAAAGGTACCAATGTTTTTACAAAACTTTACATTGTTCTGAATTACTGTTTCTAACACCGGACACACAAAATCAAGGGACCTTGAGACAAAACACAAAATGGCGGCCTACGGGTCACTCGGAATGACCAGGTCAATAATCTTCAGTGGGTTCAGTGCTCGAGATAGGGGCTACAAGTCAGCCCAAGCACAACTTCAAGAGACTTCGAGAAGTCAATGCACTTGCAGAAATGCACGGTGACCAGGAGTTCCGGTTCCACGCTACTCACGAGGGCTGCGGGTCTCAGCTTTGCTGGGAACTCGGGTCGGCCTCTGAGATGTCTGGGAAACCTCTTCCTGGGCTGCAAATACTTCAGAGTCTGGCGGAGGCTTCGGAAATGCAGACCAGCAAATTGCTTCGTTGGTGTCTGCCAAGCAGGGGAGTCACTCCTTGCCCCCAAGGAAGATATCTTCAGTCCTCTGGTCTTGAGCAGAGCATCGAAGGTCCAGGATTTGGCTTCAGAGTTTCGTCCAGGGTAATCTAAAGTTCTGGTTACAGAGGATCCTTAGTTATACCTAAGGAAGGGGTTGGACTAGCTCTAGGGACCCATCTATGGGAGGGTTTGGAAAAGGGGGTGGCTACACCCATTTCCTGTTTCGCACCAGAGCAGGGGCTGGAAGCCCCTGAACCAGTCTGAGCTGGACTATGCACAGGGACACCAAATGTGCCCCCAGTGCAGAAATTCAAAGCACTCAGAGAGTGCTCCCACCCAGCCCCAATACACATAATCCTGCCTGGGAGGTGGTTACACCTCCCTGTGACAGGAAACCTATTGTCCATGCCTCCCCTGACAGAGTTTCAGTCAGCAGTAGGAGGCCAGAGTTGTGTCTGTGGCTGCAGCATCCATTTTGTGGTGCCAGGGTTCTATTAAGTTTCTAGCCGGTATACCAGTGCTGCCATGTCTCTCCCTCTAGAAGGGTGGGATCATAATCCCACACCAGTTACTGGTGTGGGGTATGATTCCAAGGTGTTTGACACCAAACACAACATGTTTCTGTGCAGCCAGTCCAAAGTTAGCTGTTTGGTTATAATGCACTCAAGAGTATAGGGTCAGGCTGCACTACTGACAACCCCGGTGAAGAGATTCTGAAGGCTGCAGAGGGGCTCAGCTCATGCCTGGGCACCCCCTCACATATAACCAAGCACCCTGACTTCAGGATTGATAAGGCCTGCCAGGGTGACTGATAGGTTTGTATGTGCAGTATATGGTGAGCTATAGTGAACATCTATCTCAGTAAGGGGTGAAGGCACCACCTTACTCAGGCTGCAGTAGCAGACCTGTGGTGTCATTTTGGGTGGCTTTCCATGGGTGGCATAATACATGCTTCAGCCCCTGGTAGGCCTCTGGGGTACCTATGCACTGGGTGCATAGTATACCATATACTAGGGACTTGTAAGGGCACTCCAGATCCAATCTGAACTGTACCTAAAGTACATGCAATCAATTTAGAGAGGAAGAAGCTAGGCTGGGGCCCTGAATAGCAGGGTCCCAGACAGACTAAAGTCGAAAAACAGTGAAACACCAGCAAAAAGTTGGGGTAAGCATGTGAAGCAGATCCTACTCTCCTACAGGGTGGATCAACTCTTTGCCCCTCTCACCTCTCCTTAAAGCTCTTCAGTGCTCTGTAAGGGGGGCCAGTGCATCTCTGAGATCTGATCTCCTTGGGTGACAGAAGTCTCAATGACCAGTCCATGCCTCAGCTCGTGTCAGGCAGCATTGCTACGCATTGGTGTCACTCTGGTAGCTCCTGAATTAAGGAACCTGAACCAAGCTCTTTATATTTCAAGTTCCATCTGACAACAGTTTTAGGCAGTAGTGTTTCTTGGCGCTGCTCCCGCTGGCAAATCCTGAATACAGGACAGTGAGTGTTGACGCTTCACATTTTAAGTCCCGGCTGGTATCAGGCCGCATTGCTACTTGCAGCTACTCACTCTGGCAGTGCCTAAATTAGAAGCGCTGCAAGCCTTTCATATCTCACAGCCAGGCTGAAGTCAGGCAGCTTAGCTCTCAGCTTTATCTCATTCTGATAGCTCCTGCACTGAACATGTTTTATATTTCAAGTCCCATCTGGCAGCGGGCTGCGGTGCTACTCAGTGTCCCTCCCTCTGATAGTTCCTGAAGGCGGGACGGTGCATCAAACACTTTGGGGAAGATTTACAAGCCCCTGGCGCCACTTTTGCGGCACTTTTAACATAGGAAAAGTGACGCAAAAGTGTTGCAAGGGTCTTGTAAATCTGCCCCTTTGTTTTTCTTGTGGTTAGCGAAGTGCTGCTCCAGTGAATGGCCGCTCAAGAGTAATCAAGCGAACCCTCCAAGACTGTACAGGAAGCAGACAGTGAGCACGCAGTCAATCACTCAGTGCCCAGGGGGAGCCAGTGACTTCCTGAGTGACAGATTGCTAACATTTCTAAAGCACGCTGTATGGTGCAGCAGATGTGAGTGTGATTACATGGTTTGCAGTGGTGCAATTCCACACTGACATTTTTATGTCCCATTCATTCCATATTGCACTGCATTCTTGCCCAGGCATTGTGGACTGAAAGACTGATGCAAAAAAGGGAATTTGCACAAGCCACTCAGTTTTTACCATGTCCTGTGGTGCAAGTGTCAGTGCAAATTTCTATCTGTGCAATCTGGAGCAGCCACTCTAACATTGCTGGACTGAAACCAGAGCAATCCCTCCACAGATGCAAATATTATCACTCAGTCAGTCCCTAAATGTTTGTAATCCAGCCCTTGCTTCTGTTCAGCTGTCAGGTCAGGCACAGACATGAACAAAAGCAAGCTCGCCAAAGGACTTTTCTGAATGTTAGAAGAGTTATTTATTTCAGGTTTAGCCACTGGAAGATGTACGCAGAGCATCACCAGTGTTGTGATCAAAACAAAAGTCTTCCCTTTTGTGCATTAATGTGGGTGATGTGTGAGCATCTATTACAGATATTTTGCAGAAAAAGTGCTTCTGTTTCATGCAACATACATACAAAGTTTTTTAGATCAAAGTAGGACCTCACATATGAGAAATGGGAGGATGTCACTGAGATTATTTGCAGTAATATTAGTGAGCTGCGGCTGTCTTACAATATTGAAAACACACATCACTATCACTGTTCCCAATAACGTGCGCACGAGCGCGCGCGTGCACCATGCTCACCCGGAGCGCGCAGTGTCCTGGATTTAGCGCGCACACTGCCCCTGAGAGACCGTTCACGCTGCCGGTTTTAAAACGCGAGTGGTGCGAAATATGGTCATTTCCTGGTTGCGGGTGGCAGGAAGAGACAATGGTGACCCGGCGGAGCGGCAGGTAAATGTCTCCCTTACCACCTGTGGGGTTAGGGAGGGCTGGCATTCACATGCTGCATTAATTGTTCTAATGGTGCGCGGCTGTGGGGCTGATGTGGGCCTTTGAGATAGTATTCGTGTTAATTGCAGTGCCATTGTGCTCTGCAATTAACATGAATACTATCTCAAAGGCCCACATCAGCCCCACAGCCGCGCACCATTAGGAAAATTAATGCAGTAAAATCTAAAGCACGACGTGTGCTTTCAGGATTCTGAAAACACACGTCGTGTTGATTAACTTTCAGCATTTCTTTTCTTAAGAGTGCGCTGTGGCGGGGCTGATGTGGACCTTTGAAATAGTATTCATGTTAATTGCAGAGCACAATGGTGGTACAATTAACGTGAATACTATCTCAAAAGCCCACATCAGCCCCACAGCCGAGCACCATTAGGAACATTAATGCAGAAAGTTAACCAACGCGACGTGTGTTTTCAGAATCATGAAAGCACACGTTTTGCTTGTTGACTTTCTGCATTTCTTTTCTTAAGAGTGTGCTGTTGCGGGTCTGATGTGGGCCTCTGAGATAGTATTCATGGTAATTGCAGAGAACACGGGCGCTGCAATTAACATGAATACTATTTCAAAGGCCCACATCATTCTCGCAGCCCTGCACTATTAGGAAAAGCAATGCAGAAAGTCAACAAGCACGACTGTCCAACAACTGAGAAGGAGTCTACGAATTTAGTCCTAAACTTATGGGACTGCTCATAATTTAGGCCCTTAAAATCGAAAAATATATTACGAATAAAACACTCTGGGCCTCATTTATGAAAAATGACGCATCACTGCGTGAAAACAGTGATGCGTCACTTTTCACTGCGCCCTCCCTGCGACTCCAATGATGCGTCATATTTACAGTATGACGCATCATGTCGCAAGGAGTCACAGATACGTCAGTATTTCTGACGTATCTGTAGGCGCAAAAGTGACGCATCGCTGGAGTGTGTCACAAAAGTGACGCAACTCCAGCAATGTGTCCTTTCACATGGGGCAAGCCCCATGTGAAAGGGCCTGCGTCAGTCTTACGCCTGCTGTGAGGCAGGCGCAAGAAATTGACGCATTTGCACACTAAAAGTGGCGCAGTGAAATCTCGTAGATTTCACTGCGTCACTTCTACGACCCTTTCTTGCGTCAAAACGCCCCCCTTGCATACATTATACCTGGCGCAGGTATAATGTGGCGCAGGGGTTTACAAAGTGACGCATCTACCTAGATGCGTCACTTTGTAAATATGGCGCAACATGGCGCATGTTTTATGCCACTGGTGCGTCATAAAAAGTGACGCACCGGCGGCGCAAAAGTGACGCAGGGGCTCATAAATGAGCCCCTCTGTCCGCTGCTCTTAAGTATTGGTAATGCCTAAATCCTTTACTTGCGCGTTGCAACCGGAAATATGCCCAAAGGATAACACAATGACCAATGAAGACAATGATGTGCTCGCATAAGATGGGTCCCTCCCTCCCATTCATGTGTCCATTGTATAATACATGCTCTGATCTTTCTATTCAGTGGGAAAGCAGAATGCTACTGGTAGACCGGCACACATACCCAGTTTGTATCATTACAGCGCCAATATGCAAAACTTTAAAAAACAATCATCGCTTAAATGTGCACAGGTTTGTTCCAAGTCCTTGGTTTTAAGCTTTTACTTTCAGTGCAATGAGTATTTGCAAGGGAGGAATCCTTTGTATGTTTGCGAAATTCCCCTGGAAAAATATGTGCAAAAAAGAAAAAAAATACCACGCCACCCTCTGCGAAGTTTTAAATATGTATTCTTTTTTCTCTGCAGTGAAGCCTAATAAGAAAAACTAAGGCCATAGACTCGAAATTTGACTTCCATTACGCATGGTTAGATTCTTTTTTTAGGAGTTTTATACAGAGCAATTTCGACCCGTAGCTATTGGAGCGCTTTACACGAGCACCGGTTTCATTACACATTAATTTGTGGTAGTATGGTACATCTTGGTGTATTTGGTGAGGATATTAGCTCTCTTTCGTAACGTCATTGCTTGTTTACAATAAAATACATCTCTCCCTCGCACCTTCACCAACCCAATCATCTCTCCCTCACACTCCCAATACCCCTCTCATCTCTCGCTCCAATCTCCCATCTCTCCCTCACAATCCCCCATATCTCCCTCCCACTACCTCTCTTATCTCTGCCTCACACTCACACTACCCCTCTCCCTCCCACTTCCCCATCTATCCCTGCCACTCCCCCCTCATCTCTCGCTCTCGCACTCTCACTCACCCCTCTCTCTCACTCTCTAATGCACTGTTCCCACCTCTCTCATATCATTAACTTCAGGTTTTCGAACAAAGTTTCTTTCCCGTACCTTTTCAACATTTCCATTTCTCAAACCCATGCTCTCCTCCTCTTTTTGAGGTGTCTCTTGCGTACTCAAGCGCATCCTCTTTATACGTCTGTCACCTGCTCTCCCCTTCTTTCTGTCTTTCTCACTCACTCCTTCTGCTCCTCTGTCCAGGGTTCATTCACCACTTCCTGCACAAACTACTTATCCCTCTCTATCTTCCTTTCTATCTAGTCTGTAAAGCTCTGACCCCTATCTATTCACCATGCCACATAATTCCACTACACAAATACACTGTCCAACACACAATTCAACATCACTCAATTCCACAACGAACAATTCCACAACTAACAATTCCAATACTACCCACATAATTCCCCTCCACACCACATGCATCCACTCCACTCTAAACCAAAAAACATGGGTAAAGGCATTGTCATTTACAATGCCAATAGCTCTAACTCTCGCAAAAGGTCAGAAGAATCATAACAAGCATTGGCATAGCCAATAGGTCTCGCCTTTGGGACCTTATAAGTGTTTAGCCATGCAACAGTTGTTGTTGCACCAAGGATATTGTACTGCATAACTAAATACTTATAAGGTCCCAAAGGTGAGACCCATTGGCTATGCCAATGCTTGTCTGTTTTGCCCTAAATCCTGTGCAGCTGGTGGTTTGGATCATGGCTTGTGCCAACCGCTATACTTTCATAAAGGGGTTGAATGCTGAGGCGAGAACTCATACCTCAAAGTTCTAACCTAAAACTCAATTAGAGCCCTAACAGAAGGCAATATACTGTGTTGCTTGTGCTTAATTTGAGCCAGTGGTTGCAGGAGAAGTCTAGGGGTTTAAACGTACTGGAGTGGTTAGGGTTGCCTTTACTAATAAGAATGTATTTCCACCCAAACAAACCCTTTTTACCAGCATTAGTATAGTGAAAGATAAGGGAAAAAACATAACTTTAACCTATACCATGCAGATTGCAAGCAGCTCTTTGACACGTCATACACATTTTTGAAACAGCCATAATAACCCTCTGTACTACTTTATGATGAATCAAATCTGCAACTAGGCAAACAACTATCTCCCGCAGAAATATTAATCACGGGAAACCTCCTTTACCTCGCAGTGTCAACAATGACTAGCCTTTGCAAAGCATTCACTACCCGACTGCGACTTTACCACAAGTTACTTTAACTCAGAAGTTATTACGACGACTTGCTGTAGGGGGCTCGTTTTAGGACTGGTGACAAACTATCTCTGATGGGAAAGCCAGACATTACTCCGTAGCTTGCACATCAAATTGTAAATATGTTATGTAAGTGTGTATATATGTGATCTTGTATACGCTCCCAACATTACCCACCCTATGAAAAGTGCTCGAGTTTAGGATCTTTAGTAAAATCGTATTACGGTACCACGATTGGAGTCCTGTGCTTTTCTAAACCCAAAGTGTACTTGCCTGTGTAACCAATTCATGTCATTGCGTGTATTTCTAAATTAAATTGAAAACCTGCTTTAAGACACTTCATATGGCGCTACATGTGTGGAAATGCACTCTCTTTTCACTTTTTAAAGTGAAAGTTTGGAGTGATATTTGGCGCTTCACCCACACGCACGGTCTGGTTCCCTGTGCACATAGCCTTAGTTGCAGTGCACAGAGACCTTATACTGCCGCTCACAGAGGAAAAAAAATAGAGGGAACATTGATCACTATCCCTAAATATTAGATGTAAACACATTTAGAATTTGTGACAGTGGGCGCATGCACTGTCAGTGACATTGCCAAAGAGGACATAATGAACTGAAACTGGATCATAAATTCAAAGCTGTTCCGAACAAGGGCCCCACAAATACGCTTGGCCCAGGGCTTCCCCAAATCCTTAGAATGTCTTTGAGGAGGCTTGAATGTTCTTGTGAGGTTATAGAGAACCAGTGGGGAGCTGGACTGTCATTAAAGGTGTCAATAGATGTGTTGCACACTTAATATCAGCTCTGCAGGAGAGTTCTCTCCAGATGCATCATGGTAGATGTAGTGCAGAACTGTCTGTTTTCTCACTTTCTTTCATTGTATTTGCTGAGTGGTTCAAGGCCTGCCAGTTCCTTGACATGAGTGTGTATCACACTTTTGGTACTCGCCGGAAGTGAGTAGCCTCTGTGGAGGTAATGCCTCGAGCTTTCATTTCCATAATACCTAAAGCATAGCTGCCAATTTTCCCACATCCTTGCGTGGTGAATTGCTGCAGGCCAGGTTTTCTTTTTTGAATTCTGGGACTTGTAGTCTTGTCTTATAGAAGAATAAACAAGACTACAAGTCTCAGAACTCATAGAAAAAAACCTGAACTTGAGCAGCACATCAGACATTGACCCGAGAAATTTGGCAGTGCTGCGAAAGTTGCTCAGGTGCAGACCTTCGGCTCATCCAAACTATTCAGGCTCCCCCATTGGGGAAGAGAACACATCACAATTCTGCAGTTGGGACACACGTCTATTGGCAGGCCCACTCCAAAAGTTCACTCAGGTGCATCTTGGTAGTTGTAAAGTATAGAAGTCTTTTTACAAATATTCCCCTAATTTTCGCTGATAAGTACAGCCGCTGTGGGACATCCCGTTACACAGTTTCATGTTCTTTGTTACTTGTCAGAAATGCCCATTTTCTGTTGAGGTGCATGACTTTCTGCTGTTGTTTTTGTGGTCAAATTCCAAACAGCACCTGGGACCAGTCCACTGGCTGTGACAAATGTATGTGCATACCGTGTCTCAATGGATGGGTTGCACACTATTTGACAAGCCTGCAACACTCTTTCCCAAGTGCATCATGGATGACCTGCAGAGCAGGTTCACAGAGCTATTCTGTTATTTAGTGTGCCAGAGTATTCTAGTATCAGGTGATATTAGCTCCCCTAAAAATATCACCTCCTATGCCCCAAAAAGCTGTCAGAACACTTAAACACAGACATCCTGTAGCAGCTATTAAAAGCAAGATAGATACTGTTTCTTCTTCTCATGCAGAGAGTCCAATAATTCAAGGAGAACT
Source organism: Triturus cristatus (assembly GCF_964204655.1). NCBI lineage: Eukaryota > Metazoa > Chordata > Amphibia > Caudata > Salamandridae > Triturus > Triturus cristatus. Next base: position 848,239,391 of record NC_140588.1, on the reverse strand, counting down.
CCAGAAGATTGAGTCCTGGTAGAGATAGTATTTATTTCAATTTACATTCTTAGTCATTAAAACAAGATGGCAGCCAATGTGTTTTGTTCCCATACCAAGGAGCTACTTCAGGGCTATAAACCAAAATACATAATTGAATCACAAAGTAAAAAAATATCTGTTTACACAAATACAATCTCAAGGTTAACATGCTTTAAAGTAGTGTGGCTGCTCTGTATCATGGCTAAAAATAGTAAGAAAAAGGTCTATGATTCCTCGAGCGTTACTATACCTTAAAAAAATTAAGTTCTTTAGCCCTGACTGTGTCATAGTGCTTTTTCAAATTAGTTTTGGCCACACTGCAAAGCATCTGCGCAGCAGTCCAGCGTGGATACAAAACATTCCCAAAACCTGTAGCTGTATTTGGCGAGACCTATTGGCTTTGCAAATGCTTGTTATTTTAGGTAGCTAGGTAAGTAGATTACTGGTTTGAACACAGAGATCCTTTTGGTACTTGCAGTTAATATATTTTAATCCTTCTAGTACACCATAGTGATCTATGAAGGGTATTTGACTCCTACACCTTGTTACTTGTTACCCTGACTGTCTCATGTAACACATCTTGTACACTGATTTACACATTTACATGATTTATTTGGAATGGATAATGTGTATGTTATGTAAAGCGCTCTTACACGCTACATTGGGAAGAGTAGCACTATAAACAAATAAAATAGTGCTATTTAAATTGTTATTTGTGTAAATATTGGGACAGACCAAACCATCTGACATTCTGACAGTGCATGCTATTATATTCAACAAAGTAAAAAAGGAACTATACACCATCAAAACAATGTGTTTGCCTGCGGATATCACAGCATACCTGGAGGGACTCGCCATGACATGGCTGGAAGATGACTATAGAGAATAGTGTAAATATCATTATCTCCTGAGATGAAGCAGGTATTGAAGTATGCCAAAAGGTTGTGGCCATAGTGCTGATGGGCGCACCGCAGTGTGGAAAATTAGTTCGTATCTGAACATTATCTGCGCCAACTTGTCTCTCCCCAAGCGCCACACGCAGAAAACGCGCGACGGCCATTTTAGGCACCATGGTCTCATTGCCGAGCGCCAGCGTGCCCCTCAGGCGCGGCAAACGTCCCCCGCGCGCCGGCCACCCCCGGTCTCTCATACATGGGCCATAAACCCTCTCCTTCTGCGCGACCCTGCCATGGAACCACATCCTGCGCCTGACCAACACCTCCTTTCATCCCATACATGGTCAGACATCCCTTTGATAACCCCCTTCCTCTGCGCCAGATTGTCCGAACCGATCCCAGGCCATCACCTAGCCCTGCGGATGCAGTTTGTTGCCCCTACTGTAAGGGAAACACCTCACATCAAAGGGATTACAGTAGATCAAGGCCCGCACCCCCTGAGACACGACCAGTCGCACACACCCCCGGGAATTGGTGGAATGTCCAGCTGTGTGATAGCCATCTCCTACTGTAGGTGGGGTGGGGACTTCTACTGTAGATATGTGTGGGAACAAGCTTTAAGTGGGGATTCCAAGGATGTCTTTCCGTACATCAAAGTCTCAACAAGAATGTATCACGTGTAATAAAGCAATAAACCTGTGTATAAGAGGCCAGGCCTCAGAGATGTGGGTAGAGCACCTCGAAACGATACTTTGCTGTCCGATCTGACGTGTTCTGCTCCGACGGAATAAAACTTTGTTTCCTGCCTTCCAGTCTCCGGCGCCTGCCTCTTTTGTTGGTTAATCATCGAATGGTATAAGAGGCGATTACCGCCGGGCAATACTTGAAGGTTATCGACTGAAGGTGCCGCTACCATTTTACAATTGGCGCCCAACGTTTGGCCCATCAGCGACACGTGGATCCAGTGGAAGAGGTCCTGACGACAAAGTGAACAACTGCAACGATCGGGAAGAGCTCCTGCCTGATAGACCCTCGTCTGGCAGCCGATCATCCGAACTTCACTGGTTCCAAACAGACCTCTCTCGAGTGATCTACGGTCCTGACTGGGAACCGTCAGGAGTGCCGCGGCAAATACGGAGAGTAGAGGACGATCGGGCGCTGGAGGCGGAAGACGAGAAACTGTCCATGCGGTCCGGGTAAGGTCGTGTAACACTACGAATTGCGAAACGATTGATTGATTGATTGAAAATACTAGTATTGCTTACTTGATTGTTCCTTTTGAGATATTCGCTGTCTACAAACGGGGAAGAGTAGAAATACTCTCTCTTCCTTTGCAGATAGTGAAGGGTAGGTAACGCAGACTTTTGTCCCCGTTGTAACCCGTCGTGCCTATTTTTTTCTCCCCACTGATTGATTGTCCGAACATTGATTGTTTTGAAGAATATTGGTTCTTTGAGATATTCTCTGTTTGCAAATAACGAAGAATAGAAATATTCTGTCTAGTCTTTGCAAATAGTGAAGGGTAGGTAACGCAGACTTTTGTCCCCGTTGTAACCCGTCGTGCCTATCTCTTTCTCACCATTTGATTGATTGATTGTCCGAACATTGGTTGTTCGATATTGGTTCTTTTGAGGTATTCTCTACTTGCAAATAACGTAGAATAGAGATATTCTATCTAGTCTTTGCAAGCAGTGAAAAGATAGGTAGTGCAGACTTTTGTCCCCGTTGTAACCCGTCATGCCTATCTTCTCCCCACTGATTGGTAGTTGGTTATGCCCGGACCGCTTATTAGAGATGAACCATCCGGCTCCACTGGAAGGCACCCCTAATAAGGACATGTTTACTAAATATGGACTAGTCGCCGTAGCTTATAGCAAACTATGGCATAAATATACAAAGAAGGACCCCGAGAGTCAGTGGCCACTGATGGGATCCTTTGATGACCATAAAATAGAAACGCTAGAAATAGCTCTACGTAGCAATAAAACGACGCCCACTATGCTCGACAGTATCGGCATGTGGCGCAAAGAAGCAACACAACGGAAAAAGAGGGAAGAAGTAAAAGCAGAAAAGGAATTGCGTAAGGCAGCTCACCTTGCCACTAGAAAGTTAGAGGAAGAGATAAAGGAGAGAAAGGAAGCTAAACAAAAACAAGAGTTTGAAACATCAGGCCAGTGCCCTGTTAGGACCTCCTCTACGCTCTACCCTGAGTTGCCTTCCAAGCAGCGGTCGAACGATGAATTGCTATTAGGTCCTCCGATCACCTATATGCCCCTTCCATATGCTCCCTCCCAACCCATAGTGCAGCACCCGCAACCCCCGAACGCAAGCGAAAGCAGTACCGAGGCCTCGGTCCTCACGGCCTCCGCGCCGGCCGAGCCACTTATACTGAACACAACGTTAGCAATAATGTTAGATGACCCTGAGATGAGAAAGAAGGATTCCGCCAGAGTGAATCGACTAACAAAGGATGAACGAGCCAAAATCGATAAGGTAGTAAGAACACTAGTAGAACGGAAGGAAAGTGAGGAGTATGTAACAGACCTGTATAACTCGCATGCCGACAACCACAGACGACACTTTGTCGTACGACTTTGTTATCACACCCTGAATGCCTATGAGGATAGGTACCAAGATCGAGGTCCCGAAGGCTTAGCGACCTTGTATAGGAAGGTAGATATTGGGGAGGGGGGAGAGAGCGATGTAACGGACCTCTTCACTCGTACACTCGAAGTCTTCCGGCATCTTAAAGAACACAGTCAGACAACCAAGGCAGAGACCCCCATAGCGACTGAACCCCAGGCAGGAAAAGCTGATACCATGATGCCCATCAAGGAATCTGCTCCTTACTGGGTCCCCCCACGAGGTCAGGGAACACACGACGACATCAACCACCAAGATGCGAAGGGAAGGGTTGTATATAACTGGGTCTATCAGCCATGGGACCGACAAGACATCTTGACCTTTAGAAAAACCCTACCCGACTTAAGAAAGAACCCGACTGCCTTTTACACAGAACTAGGTACGGCCTTAGGTTCAACTATAATGACCTTGGCGGATATCGATTTGTTCTTCGGGTTGTGTCTGCCGGCGGATGTGTGGAAGCAAATCCGGAAAGTCGACCACGCTGAGCCGTTCGGATATACCTGGGCACAACTCGATACCATAGACAAAAAGTGAGGACCTGGACAGAAACCTCTAAAAGCCATATTGGAACTCCCAGACAAGATTGTACAGAAATTGAAGACCCTAATCCCAGAAAGGAAGGTAGACTGGTCGATAGTGACGGCTTGCCGCCAGAAACCCCAGGAGGATGTGTCCGAATACTTCTCTCGATTCGAAACAGTGTTTTCCGATTATAGTGGCCAGGACATGGCCACTGCAACCGGACATTACCTCTTTGTCCAGAATTATGTGAAGGGTCTGTTACAGGACGTCTCCCAGAAGTTACAGACCAGCGAGAGTAGATGGGCAGCCACTTCCCAAGAGAAATTACCAACCGACTGCTCCTAGAAAACTACCCCCTAGAGACCAAGCACCCACACCCTACGGTGGACGCAGGGACTTAGACGAGAATCAGTGCGCGTTCTGCAAAGGGTTTGGACACTGGAAATCCCAGTGCCCGGTCCTTCTGGATATGAACAAGAATAGGGACACAAGAGACATAGCAAATAGCCCCAGAAATAGAGGGCAGGGACGAGGGTACATGAACGACACCACCAACGACAGGCCAGGCAGACCAAACACCTTTGACCGCCCCTGACAGAACCAGTGTCAACAGTCCGACTATGAAAACGCCCATGACTTCGCATAGGACCGCCAGGGGCAAGGGAGGGATCCAGTCGAACTCCGTTTTGACCAGCAAGGTCCTTACGTCACTGCTAAGGTCCTGGGCACAAAGTCTCCATTTTTGGTAGATACCGGGGCGACACGTAGTGCATTATCTAAACGACTGATTCCGAGGGCACCCTTGTCTGGCTCACACGTAACCTCGATAGGCTTCGATGGAACGCCCTCCACTAATCCCTTGTCCGCACCAATCTCCTTTGACTTGGAAAATAACACCACTGACACGACGTTTCTGCTCTCCTCCAACACCCCCGACGCTATTATGGGTCTTGATTTACTAAAACATTTCCGAGCTACCATCAGATGTTCCCCAGACGGAGTCCGAGTTATATTGCACGATAACCCAGATCTGTTCAGGCCTTGCCTCACGCGACGTATGTTCTCTATAACCGATGCTGACTTGTCTCTACTCGACACGTTACCCTCACTCCTGTGGGCTAAAACCGACTCAGACGTACGACGCATGGTGATCGACCCTGTACACATAACTGTCCGACCGGACGCGGTGCTCCCAAAGCTTCCACAGTATCGGATATCGCCCGAAGGCGAGAAGGCATTGGTGGAAATCATCCAGTCCCTAGTCGACGCAGGAGTAGTAGAAGAAGTAGTCAGTAATGTTTGCAACAGCCCTATCCTACCCATTGTAAAGAAACAAGGCGAAGGAGATGGGAAAGCATACCGCTTCATTGTTGACTTACGAGAAGTTAACAAAGTAGTCATACCTCAGTACCCCGTAGTCTCAGACATCACCACCATCCTCACCCTGATTCCATCCACTGCCACTACCTTCACTGTTATTGATCTCAAGAACGCATTCTTTTCCATCCCCATCCACCCAGACAGCCGCTACCTTTTTGGCTTCACCTTAAAAGCCCGTTCGTACAGATTCTGTAGGGCACCCCAAGGCTACACTGAAAGTCCCAGCATTTATAGCCAAGCCCTCAAAAGACAACTAGATGCAGTCCAACTACCAGATGGAGTGGTGTTAATACAATACGTCGATGATATTCTTCTGGCGGCCGACACCACTCCACTCGCAGTCACAGCCACCATCCACCTCCTCCACTTCCTCGCGGAGAACGGTCACAAGGTCTCCAGGAAGAAGTTGCAATTCTGCCAACCCCAAGTGACATACCTAGGCCACCTCCTATCCAAAGATGGGAGGAAGCTTACCCCTGATCGAATTCAGACCATCCTAGAAACCCCCGTTCCCAAAACTCAGAAGCAAGTGCGGTCCCTGGTAGGCCTCACCTCCTTCTGCCGACAGTGGTTGCCAAACTTCAGTCTTATCGTAAAACCTCTGCTTTCCCTGCTGGCCAAAGACGTCCCCTTCCCCCTCCCCTGGACGCCCGAATGCCAATCCTCCTTAAAGGAATTACGAGATGCCCTTTGTTCAGCACCAGTCCTAGGGACCCCAGACCACACTAAACCTTTCTCCCTCTTCACCCACGAAAGGGAGGGGTGCGCATTGTGCATTGTCTGTCCTAACACAGTCCATAGGTCCCAAGCAACGCCCTTGCGCCTACTTCTCTGCCACTCTCGACCCTGTAGCCAGAGCCTTGCCCGCCTGCCTTCGAGCAGTAACCGCCACTGCTGTCTCTATCCGACAAAGTGAGGGGATCGTGCTTTCAAACCCCCTCACCGTGCTAGTACCCCATGCAGTTGACACCCTCCTGAACCAGACCAAGACTCAACACCTGACTAGCGCACGACTGACTGGTTACGAGCTGACTCTGCTTGCACCCCATATCACGTTGAAGCGATGCACCACCCTGAATCCTGCCACTTTGCTGCCTCTCCCTGACACTGACCCCAATGCGTCCCCTATACATGACTGCGTGACCCTCACCGATGAACAGACCAAGAGTAGGGTTGACCTCCGAGACACTGCCTTCCCGGACCCTGACGGAGAACTGTGGGTGGATGGCTCATGCATCAAGCTCCCCGACGGCACCACCTCAGCTGCCTATGCAGTCACCACGGCCCGAACAGTTGTTGAAACAGCCCGCGTCACACAGCGATCCGCACAGGCGGCTGAGCTGATTGCTCTCACACGAGCGTGCATTCTAGCAGCAGGGATAACCGCAAACATTTACACCGACAGTCAGTACGCCTTCGGGGTGGTTCACCACTTTGGACTCCTATGGAAGGAAAGGGGATTCCTGACTTCCCATGGCACACCCATCCTACATGGAGATCTAGTCTCTGCCCTGACCGAAGCAGTCCTCCTCCCCGCACGGCTGGCTGTGATCAAATGCCAGGCACACAAGAAGGTGACAGACATTATAGGACAGGGAAATGCTCTGGCGGACATTACTGCCCGAACCACAGCCGAGAATAGGTCCACGACACGTATGTACGTGACCAGGACACAAACTGAGAGATGGAAGGATGCCAGGGAAACGATTAGGGACATCCAATTAGCCAGCACACCACACGAATTGACTGAATGGGCACGGGTAGGATTGAAAGACGATGAAGGCTGCTGGCAGACTAAAGACACGAACAAATGGTTGCTACCTGACTCATTCCTGATTCCCATGCTGATCATGACACACTCCCCCGCACACATAGGGTCTGCCCCCATGATCGAACTCATCTCCAAAGTTTGGCACAACGATAAGATCCCAGACTCAGCCAAACGTCTGGTCCAACAAAGCCTGGTATGCCTCCAACACAACCCTGGTAAAGGAACTGCTGTACCCCGGGGAGGGTTTGGGGTTCCTAACCATCCCTTTGAGGTCCTACAGATGGACTACATCCAGTTAGAAAGGTGCGAGAGCCTGAAGTACGTACTTGTCGTTGTGTGCGCCTTCAGCAAATGGGTGGAAGCCTACCCAACCCGCGACAACACTGCTATGACTACCGCAAAAGTACTACTGAAGGAATTCTTCCCCCGTTACGGTCTTTGGCGAATTTTATGGAGCGACAACGGCCCCCACTTCGTAGCCGAAGTTATCCAACTCATCTTAAAAGGGTTGGGTGTAAAACAAAAGTTCCATGCGGTTTTCCACCCCCCAATCTGCAGGCTTGGTTGAGCCACATTGAAGCTCAAAATAGCCAAAATAGTTGCCACCACAGGATTGAAGTGGTCAGACGCCCTCCCGCTAGCATTGCTATCAATGCGTTCCACTCCCACCAAACACCACTTAACCCCCTACGAGGTCGTCTTCGGGCGGCCCATGAACCTTTGGACTGCACCGAAACCGACATCCATTCGCGACGTCCCGGACGTCCTCATGTCTGACTATTTGTACAACCTAACTAAAACATTGTCTGTTATCCATCAGCAGGTGCTGCAAGCCATTCCCGACGCTTCCAGGGGTCCCGGACACGATATACGACCCGGAGATTACGTCCTAGTGTGTAATTTCCAGCGTGCAAGGAGTCTGGATCCCCGGTGGACGGGCCCCCTGCAAGTCTTGATCACCACCCGAACAGTTCTTCGAGTGGAGGGGAAGCGCAACTGGCTGCATGCACATCACTGTAAGAAGGTATCACCGACCCTGACGACAACCGACAACATCACCGGCCAAGGAGGACCCCCGGACAAAGACCGACCATCCCTGAGCTGCTACCAGAATACAGAGACACTTGAGTTAACGAAATATCCCGACCCCACTGTGCCATCCAAAGAAGGGTACAACCTGCGACGAAAGGAGGGAACTTCGGCTAAGCAGACCACGAACTAAGTTGAGATCCCAGATCGGTAGCCTAATCACCTCAAAAGGCTTCCAGGAGAGAAACTAAACAAAGCCAGTGGTTCTGCCCGCTACCGAGTCCCTTGAAGATGATGGAAGTGCCCGACATGAAGGTGATGGAAGCAACCGGATGTCCGAAGATCCACTATCTAAACCCAAAGACTGACAAGATGCACAGCTCAAAGACTATCGCGCTTTTTATTACCCTTTTCTTTTGCCTTCTCCTCATGGCCACCTTCTGGATCATGGAAGAGAGCTTACCCGCTCATAAGACATTGCTGACCACTGTTCAACCTACCACCATGAAAGAACACCATTTGATCTCGCTTTCTCCCCAACTGCGAGAAAGTCGTAAGGAGTTCTGGAATAACTCTTTCGTGCAGTTGCTCCACCAACACAATCTTGCCGCCAATGCCACTAATTGCTGGATCTGTGGATAGCTACCGCATGCCACTGGACACTCTATCCCTTTCATCCCCTCACCTTTCTCTGTCCATGGCTCCTGCCTCGCTTGGCTAATCCTCCTGCAAGAAAGCTACAAGGACAATGCCACTTCCAGCAAAACTGTGTCACACTTCTACCATGGGTTCTGGCTGAACAAAACTGGAAAAACTTCTTCTCCCTTCTGTCCTCTAAGATCAAACACTTCCTTTCATATGGACATCCCTGCCAAAGAACGAGTTGAAATGCAGGTGTTCAACAACCCAACCAGACCCACCTTCTCTTACCTCTGGAAACGAACGGCCGCCACCCTAACAGTGGCTCTGTCCGTCATCAACATCACAGGTCTTGTGTGCCTCGAAGCTCTGGGAACACAGCCGGTGGGCCGCAGTTCCTGTCTCATCACCCGAACATTGGGCTTAGTCGACCCACCCTCCTTTGTTACCTCCCCAAATATGTACTTCGTCTGTGGTACTAAGGCCTACATCTGGCTTCCGAAAGGCTGGGGAGGCACCTGTTACATCGCTTTTATCCTTCCTCCAACATATGTGGCTCCAGCAAACCCCCACCGGCAGAAACGTGCCAAGGACATTGTGCAAGCCGACTCCACCGGAGCACAGTTCATGGATGCAGTAAAAGGACTTGTCCCACTTTGGGGTCCAATGGCGAACAGCCGTGCCATCCGGCACTTAACCCAGGCAGTCGAAACAACAATGAACATTACGGCTGGCATCCTCACCAACAACACCGCCGAGCTTCAGGCCGTCCGCCTGGTGGCTCTCCAGAACCGCCTCATTCTAGATGTGGTTCTGGCTGATCGTGGAGGAGCATGCCGCATCATTGGGTCCAGCTGTTGTACCTACGTACCGGACAACTCACCCTCCGTCTACAAGGCGATCGAACACCTCCACAGACTTTCCTCAGAGGTGCATCAGGAACAAGAAGGATGGTCGCTTGGGAATTGGTTTTGGGACTCAATAAAGAACTGGGGGTGGAGGTTGTTTACGTTTATCCTAATGCCGATTGTGATTCTATGTGGATGTTGCCTGGGGATTCAGTGCTTGCCACCTTTATGTTCACTTTTCACGAACTACATCTGCCCTAAGACTCTGAACTTTGAAGCGGAACGAATGAAAGCCCTGTACGAAATAGAAGTACGTGATATTATGGGGATAGATCCGAACTAAACAAGCTAGCGAGATATGTTAAAAGGGAGGACTGTGGAAATTTAGTTCGTATCTGAACATTATCTGCGCCATCTTGTCTCTCCCCAAGCGCCACACGCAGAAAACGCGCGACGGCCATTTTAGGCACCATGGTCTCATTGCCGAGCGCCAGCGTGCCCCTCAGGTGCGGCAAACGTCCCCCGCGCGCCGGCCACCCCCGCTCTCACATACATGGGCCATAAACCCTCTCCTTCTGCGCGACCCTGCCATGGAACCACATCCCGCGCCTGACCAACACCTCCTTTCATCCCATACATGGTCATACATCCCTTTGATAACCCCCTTCCTCTGCGCCCGATTGTCCGAACCGATCCCAGGTCATCACCTAGCCCTGCGGATGCAGTTTATTGCCCCTACTATAAGGGAAACACCTCACATCAAAGGGATTACAGTAGATCAAGGCCCCCACCCCCTGAGACCCGACCAGTCACACACACCCCTGGGAATTGGTGGAATGTCCAGCTGTGTGATAGCCATCTCCTACTGTGGGTGGGGTGGGGACTTCTACTGTAGATATGTGTGGGAACAAGCTTGAAGTGGGGATTCCAAGGATGTCTTTCCGTACATCAAAGTCTCAACAAGAATGTATCACGTGTAATAAAGCAATAAACCTGTGTATAAGAGGCCAGGCCTCAGAGATGTGGGTAGAGCACCTCGAAACGATACCTTGCTGTCCGATCTGACGTGTTCTGCTCCGACGGCATAAAACTTTGTTTCCTGCCTTCCAGTCTCCGGCGCCTGCCTCTTTTGTTGGTTATTCATCGAATGGTATAAGAGGCGATTACCGCCGGGCAATACTTGAAGGTTATCGACTGAAGGTGCCGCTACCATTTTACAGCAGATTTCTATGAAGAATACGTGGAGGAGCTGAGCCGCCTACATTGTAGCATTATATATGGCCATGGTGGAGAATGGATGCCTCTCTCACGCCATGGCAAGGCTTTCATCATAAGGATTATGAAGTTGGATGTGCGGTAAATCTGTGCTCAGCATACTAGACAGCTCCCACTCCTCAATATGTATAAAAAGATTGTTTCAAATCTCCCAGCCAACAATCTCCATCTATTATTGTCAATTCTGATTCTACTGGTATTATCTCAGAACCTTCTTCAGGACAGTTGGTTCAATAGATCCTGATGATGGCTGTTTTTTTAGATTCTAAAATAGCTTTTTATTTCATTATTTGATGTGACTTTATGCTTGCAGCTTTGAAGTGTCTGGGGGTGGGAAATGTGCAAGGCCTGTATCCATATTAATAATAAAACAACTAGGGACATCCAGATCAGGAAGAATCCCTGACAGGGATGCTTGCTCTCCCCTCTGATATACCATTTGATCGCTGAACCTTTGGCATGCAGTATTCGAGAGAGACATGCGCACAGAGTATTAAGATTTTGGTGGAACCTGCTTATGGTGTCGGCCTATGCAGAGGACCACCTAATAGATGTCAGAGAGCCCTCCAAAGCTTCCTCCAGCTATACACAACTACGTTTTGGTTGCCTATCTGGATTACAGGCAAACTGACATGAATCTCTTTTTTTCCATTGCTGGCTGCCACTAACGAATGCAAAGTAGTCTGAAATCTGGGTATAAAGGATCATTGAGTCCAAGCAACAGGTATTAGTAGTAACTAAGGAATGCAGTAAACAAATTCTTAGGGCCTCATCTACAACAATTTAAAACCAAATGATGTAGCACTGCAAGGCTGTTAGACCTGGCACCTTGGCGTGAGTCTCCCTGCCACTTTTTGTCGCTGTGCCTCATGTGTTTTGCTGGTGTTAGCTGCTCAGAGCACTGTGCCACTGCCAACCCGTGCCACAGTGCAAGTGCTCCCTATTTAAAATGTATATGTTGGTTGGATTCAATGATTGGCTTATTTGGTTTACTGTCAGACCCCAGTAAAGTGCACCAGGAGTGCCCACGGCTTGCAAATACAAACGCTGCTGGTGGGCTTGCAGCCCTGGTTGTGCCACCTACAGAAGCGGCCTAGTAAAATGTGTCTAAGGTCTGCCATTGCATAACCTGCATGCAGTCTGGTACTGTCATGCTGACTGGGCAAGTGCACCCACTTCCCAGTCCCTAAACCTTCCCTTAACTTCATATTAGTCACCCCTATGGTAGGCCCAAGGGCAGGGTGCATTGTAAGCATAAGGTAGGACAAGCCCTGATGTGTGTGGCATGTCCTAATAGTGAAGTACAGCCATTTTCGTTTTTCACTATTGCAATGCTACCTGTTCCCATAGGCTAGAATGGGCTGTCAGAATTGTTACATCCTATGATCCTAACAGACCCAGGGAACATGGTAGAACATCGAGTTTAGTATGCCTGAACTCAGAATAATAAAATACATCTATTAGTACAGTTTATTTTAATATTCTGTGTTTGCAAATACCACTTTTAGAAAGTTGGTATTTGCTTGCCTAACAATTTCAGCCCGCCTCTGCTATGATGTGTATCTGCCTGTCTGGTTTGTGTGAGTGACAGGGCTGGGGAAACCCAGAGGGGCAGGGCTAGGTAGCCTGGTGGTGAATAGAGAGATTGACATCCGGATGGATGGGAGGAGTGCACCTGGACTCTGAATAGGGCTGTGCTCAGCCACTACAATGCTGGCTCCACCTCCCGTGGAGCGGCTGATGTCTCTGCCCTGCACCCTGAATAGAAAGTCAGAGTCATGTCAACAAAGTGCTCAGGAACTGGTTTGGACTTGGCAAAGGCCCTCTACCCAAGAGGAACAAAGGAATTAGGGGTATAAGTATTGGGACCCTGCTCCCAAGAAATAAGATCTGCTTGACAAGAAGAACCTCTGCCTGAGGAGAAGGAACTGGGAAAGCTGTAAGGAGGAGTACTGTCCCTGACCTGGGGGATTGGCCTGCAGTGGTTGCCTTGCTGCTGAAGAAAAGGAGAAAGACTACAAAGACTTTATTTCAACTTGTGCTTAAAAAGATCTTCAAGGGATTGGAATAGAGCTTGCCTCCTGCTGATGTCTCAGGAACAACAGACTTCACCCACCAGCTCCCCAAAAGTTATTTGTAAGTGCCTGCTGCTGTTGTTGGGCCTTATGAGGGACTGCGCATCGCAAGGAGCTGGAAGCGCGACTCAAGAAGAAGCGTGCTGCCGTCGGACCTGTTGTCGTCGCATCTCGTTAAGGGTGTCGCCGCTGCAGCATCGCATCGAGCGGAAGCGTCTCGCATCATCCAAGAAGAGTCTCGCATCGAGGAAGGAGCGTGTCGCCATCGCAGCCATCGTACCTGTAGCATTGCACCGCATCAAGAAAAGCGCCTCGCATCCACGGAGAAGCGTGCCGACGTCGGAGCTGCCGTCGTCGCATCGCGTAAAGGGGTGTCGCCGCTGCAACATCGCATCGAGCGGAAGCGTCTCGCAAATGTCGGAGAAGAGTGCCGCGGCCAAGGCCGATGTCATCACATCACGTAAAGGGTGACGCCGCTGTAGCTGACGCATCGAGTCGAGCCTTCTCGCAATATCGGAGTAGCATAACGCATCTGGAAGATCTTCACGTCTTTATTTCTTTGCACCAAAAACTTAATCGCATCAACATTGTTGCAACACTTTCGTTGCCCTTCGTGTCGCATCTAAAAGGTACATTGACTTAAAGTGTCACATTTAAGAACTTAAGAGAACTAAGCAAAATTCTACCATCTAAAGTAACAGTAGTGTGTATTTTTGTCGTTTAATGGTCTTGTGGTAACTCTATATAAAGAATCCTTATTTTTTAATATAAAACCTGTGTGGTGTCCATTTGTAGTGTTGTCACTTGGTTACTGTATGTGTTCACAAATGCTTAACCTATATCGCTCTGAGATAAGCCTTGTCTGCTCACGCCAAGCTACCTAGAGGGTGAGCAGGGGTTATTTTAGGAGTGTAACCCCTTACCCTGACTAGAGGAAAGGTTCCCTGCTTGTCACAAGTACCTACCTGTGCCAACCAGAGAACCCGGATTCTAACAAAGGCATTTTGCTGCACCGAGCTGCATCCTTTTAAAAGCAAGGGTTGCATCATATTTACAACAATATGATGCATCCCTGTGCTTTACCCTACACTGGCCCACAACTAACTGCCATGCACCATTGCATGCACCCTTGCACATTGGGGAAGGGTGCCTATGTTGGAGGCAGGAAGGGGCACCTTCCTGCAGAAAAACAATCACTGATGGCATTTTCATCTTTCTATGTGTGCTGCAGAATGCAGCATGCATAGAAAGAGTAACAAATTAAGAGATATAAAAGTATTTCTCCTTGTTGTGCCTCCTTATGCCTCCCCTGGCGAGGCATAGGATTCTGACACATTCCCAGGTTTACGAAATGTAAATCTGGGAATGCAGCAGAATCCATGGGTGTCGCGTGGAAACACCCACAGCAACACCAATTGTGCACCCATTTCACACAAAGTGATGCATGAAAAGGGCTCGTACTTACAAGGCTATGAAAAGCCACGCAGGCTGGCTTTGCGTGGCCTAGAAAATATGCGCCAGCACACTGAACCACTGGTGCATCAAAAAAGTGAAGCACCAGCGGCGCAAGGGGCTTGAAAATAACCCCCGCAGTATATATAAATAGGTGGATTTGGCTCTCGCTATCATTAACAGTCAGAATTCCCATAATACAAATTCTGATTTTACTGTAGTTACTATCCTACATTTTAACAATCCCCATTGCCTTAACCTGTGACTTTTTCAATAAACTGTGTCAACAGATAACAAGACTAGCCTGGCCAGATAAAAACCAACGGCCTCATTTACAACATTTTGACACATGGCAGTGCAGCAAGCCTTCCTGCTGCACTTCTGTGCACCAAGATAAAAGGTTAGAAACGCACTGTATCGACAAGATACAGCACAATCCTGTCCTCCCAGGCAGGCAAACAGCCGTGCACCAGTGTAGACACCTTTGTGTCAGAATGCAGCATACATAGAGTTAAAAACGAGGAGAGATAAAAACATTTCTCTATGCATTCCCAGGTTTACAAAAAATGTACAACTTTAGTAAATCTGGGAATGCGTCAGTTCCATGGAAACACCCATGCTACACCCCTTTCATGCAGAGTTATGAGTGAAAGGGAAACATATTTCCCAAGCCATGAAAAACCACATGACATTGTAAATATGGGGAAGCCCATTGCGTTGCCAGTGCGTCAATAAAAGTGATGCACAGGTGGTGCAATGGGCTTGTAAATAACCCCCAGAAACTCATAGACATAAGAGCGGGTGTTGGTGACCCTATGACTTTTAGAGATGTTTTCCCATTGCCCAGGCCCAATATCGACATAATGGACTAATACTCCATGGAGGATATTTTGAAGAACGTGTGATAACCATCACAAAAGTTACTTAAGGCAACCTCCAACATCGCAGTCTGTCGCAGGAAATTTACGCCGTGATCACCACGTATTCACAACACGGCTGCACCATGCGATAGTCCCCAGATAAAATCAACGCCACGCCACCAAAATGCAAAACATGAACGAAACAAAAGTTGCGATGCGTCTTTAGGTAAAATGCACCATTGACAATGACATGCATTCAGTATGTAACCTGTGCCAATGCAGAAACAAACATGGAACACATTGTGAAACCGCATCTCCTCTTCACATTGTAGAGGGACAAACAACACCCCCTGCACACCGACGTGCCATGTCCATGAGCAAAAAATAATGAAAGCATGGACCAATGTAGGGGCAGTGACTCCCCCCACATACATGTCACCCATGTCACGGGACTTGAGTCACAGGGTGCATCCCTACATCATGGCGGCACATATTTGAGCCCAAAAGAAGCCCTCTTGTCACTTGTAGGCCACATTTGACAGCCAAAATGGAATGAATTGGGACACATGTGAAACTCCGAAGAGTGGGATACCGTAACAACGTGACACCCTAAACAGCCTCACTGCACAGAGGTGACATACCCACCATCCATTAACAAATTCCTAAATTGTCAGCACAACGTGTCACACCCACACTTGTCTGAGTGAAGTGCCTGTACAGATGAGTGACATGCACACAGGAAATGTGTTTCGGAATGCATTTTTTAGCACATGCTGTGCCTGTGGTCAGTCAACATACTGTCCCATTTCTGCTAAGGACACTCACAATGTGACATCAACCAGAGAAGAAATTGTCAATGATGTAGTCCCTACGGGCAATTCCTGCTGCGGCTGCAGTGGGGTGTGGTCCACCTGCCTCATCTCCATCATCATTGTCCGGTGCATCTGGCATCCATTGGGCTATACTGCGTACACATATGTGTGCAACACACAACATGCAACGATCATCTTGCACACGAGGCCTGGGCTGTACAGGAGCTTTCCACCTGTGACATCCAGGCACCTGAAATGTGACTTCAACACACCAAATGTGTGCTCCACGATGTCCCCGGTGCATTTGTTGGCCAAATTGTACTGCCTCTGGGGCTGTGTGTTCGGGGCTGTGAGGGGTGTCATCATCCGAGCGCAGAGTGCATATCCTTGGTCACCTGTGACAGTGCAGAGAGACATGAGTCAAGACTACATACTGCATGATGTGTTGGCAGGCTCACTGGTTCACTGGTGTGTGATATGTGTGACTTGGTGATTCCGGTATGACATGTACTGCGTGTTGCTAATGATCGTCATCACTGTGTACCACATAGCGTCACTGCTACACCTCACAACCCAGAGCACTTTCACTATTGTGCACAGCGCGAATGTATCACATGCACCCCTACAGCACACCATTATCATGCCTGTCTGCACATGTCCACAAGCCTGACTACGACACAGTGATGATAGATGATCGTGCTAGATGACCCCTCAGGGTGGTTGAGCGCAACCACGAGCTGCGTGTCGTCTGCAAAGGTGATGATTTGTATGCCAAATGGATGGAAAATCTCTGTCAAGGGTCTTATATAAACATTAAACAGCGTGGGGCTCAGGGCGGAGCCCTGGGGAACCCCACAGCTAAGAGGCAGCTTGTTGGAGACAACATCTCCTTCAAAGACCTTAAAGGGACGCTCACTAAGAAAAGACTGCAGCCATACTACTTGCGATCCGGATACTCCCAAATTCTTGAGTCTGAGGATTGGAATATTATGTTTAACAGTGTCGATTGCGGCACTGAGATCAAGAAGGATAATTGCTGCAGTGCCCCCTTGATCTAGGATCCTTCTTGCTTCCTCTGTCACTGAAAGGAGGGCTGTCTCAGTGCCAAGCTGGGGACGAAACCCAGTCTGGGAGGGGTGAAGTAGATTATTAGATTCCAGAAAGGCTGCAAGTGGAGAGTTTATGTTTCTTTCTACAATCTTACTCACCCAGGGCAGGAGGGAGATGGTACGGTAGTTAGCCAGATTGGCATGATCAAGATTAGGTTTTTAAAAAGGGCTTTAACCATCGCGCATTTCCAGGCCAATGGAACTACACCTGTAGAGATAGAGGAGTTCACCAGGTCAAGAATCGCATGGCGGATAGTATCTGCGACCAGGGTAAGGGCATGGGGGGAGCAGAGTCTTTGGGGGAGCCTGATTTTATGTTTGCCATGATTAATTCCAACGAGGCAGGATCCAGGAGGGGAAATTGTGCTAGTAGGATTTGGGTTCCAACGATTGTCTCAGAAGGGGGAATCGTAGAGTTGATGGTCTGAGAGGACGGAAAAGACAGGTAAATATTTAGAATTTTCTGTTGAAAAAACTCTGCCAGATTATTACAGTGTGTAAATTCATCCTCCAGCGTAGGAGATTTCTGAGGCAATTTGATAAGGGTATTAGCAATTTTAAAAACGCCTTTAGGTGAGTCCGCAGTTGACTTAATTTTCTGTTCGTAAAAGGCAGCTTGAGTAACTTGAATTTCTATTTGTAGGATCTAATAGATTCCCTATATTCTATTTTACTGGGATCTGAGTAATTCAATCTCCATCTCCTTTCAAGCCTTCTGCAGCGTTGTTTGAGTTCCCTCAATTTAGAGTGAAACACGGCGCATTTTTCAGCCTGTTAGTTATATGGGAGGGTTTCTTAGGGAGTACTATATCCAATGAACCTTGGATCCAAGAATTACATTTCTCATTAGCATCGGCCAGATTAAGGTTTAGGTCACAAGTAGGTATAGTAGTTTCCAGAGCCGAGTTCCACTGATCGACAGGAAGCCTTGACCAATTCCGATCTCGGATTGAAATTATATTGGGGGGGCAAACGGGTATTTCCCAGGTTAAAGGGATCAAGGAGTGATCAGTCCAGGGAAGAGGGACGGGGAGTCCTACAGTAAGTTCTCTACAATTGCTAAAGACTGGATCCAATAGGTGACCTTTATTGTGAGTGGGTTTCAACACTTTCTCCGTGAGCTGGAGTGCTGAAAAATTTTCAATCATTTCTTTAGCCAGATTATCAGAGGAATCGTTTAAGTGTACATTAAGGTCTCCAAGCACAGTGAAGTTGGCTGGTCCTAGGGCTAAATCGTGAACAGCAGTGGGGAGTGCCTCAAGGAATTGTCTAGGGCTGCCTGGGGGGCGGTAAATTAGGAGGCCGGAGAAGGTGCTGGTCGAAGAGACCTCTAAAGAGAAAGCCAAGCTTTCACTGTCTAGTAAGGGGTCTGCAGTGATACAACAGTTAAAATTATTTTTTTAAATAATGACTGTACCCCGCCTCTACCGGTCTTACAGTCAAACCGACTTATAGAGCAGTCAGGAGGAAGAGTTTTTGCAAGAATGGGGTCAGACTCATTGTGGAGCCATGTCTCTGTCAAAAAGAGGGCGTCGGGTATTAAATCTTCAACAACATCAGAAACACATGCATCAGCCACATCCTTGCCAAGGCCTAGACTGCACCACACACACCACACCCAGATCCATGTATGGAGTAGCCACACCCCTATGCAGTACTGTCTGACACCTGTCCACCGCTCACAGGGAGGTATGACACGGTTTCCTGTCCCAGGTCTACATCACTGCCTGCAGTGACATGGATGTGCACACTGTACACAGCACAATGTAATGAAAATTGACCCCGGTCACTCATGCATACATAATAACCACACGGACACATTGAGTGAGTTTGTGGAAGTGGCGAGGGGCACGTGCGCCCGGCCCCTTTTATTGCCAGGCTCCCATCTCCAGTGACGCCTGTGCTGGATGGGTGTTGGGTAGTGTAAGCCACCACTCAGGGGTTAGTTGGTGCTGGCAAAGACCACAACAGTGAGCAGACAATCAGCAGTACAAGGTACGTACATCATGGGTCCCTGACGTGAGCAGCACAGCGTTTGTGGCCCCTGATGCACAGCGGCCGGCATAGGCACACCGCCATGGGACGGTGACTTGCGGTGCACTGAGGTAGGGCCATGCGAGCTGAGCATGTACTCATCGATGTCCAAGGGGAATTCCGCAGATGGTTGTGGCGAACAGTGGAAGGTGTCCTTCCAGGGCATGATGCAGAGGGCAGAAGCAAGCAGGAACAGGCAGATGGCAGAGTTTAATGCTAGAGACCCCACTTTTCCACCTTGTCAGTATCAGCTACATGTAGATGAAGACAGCCTCGAGCCCATGGGCTCAGACGCCACCGAGGTCCAAACAGAGGTTGTCCATGGATTTCAGGGCACACATTCAGTGGCACCAGAGCTGGAAGGGGGTAAAGTCTGCGATAAGGCCTGTACAATGACATTAACTCTGCTATGTAGAGAGCAAGACTCAGTTTGAATTGTGTGACCTACTCCACCGCAGTGTGTGCCGGAGGCTGCGGTCAGCAGGGACCCACAGCCACGTGTGGTAGGCATGCGCTGCACAGAGTCAGTGGCACCATCACCTCCGTAAAGGTGAGCCTTTTCTCCTCCGGACTGAAGCGCGTCTTCCTCTTACTCCTCTCCTTGCGTACTGTGACATGAGTCATGAACACTGCCATGAGGAAATCAAGACTCAGTTCCAAAAGTGCGACCTAGTTGGGCGCATTGTCGGCCGGAGGCAGCGGTCAGCGTGGGCCAACCGCTGTCCACCCATCTCCTCCTGGATCTCTCACACATGACGCTGGAATGGCATTTGTATTAGATTTGTGGCTTACAGGTAGTGGCACCAGAGCTGAGCGGGTGTGCAGCCGGCGAGGAGGCTGTGTCCTGCCTGTGACGGACTGCATTGGATTGGTGTGAGGCCTGCAGGACCGCACTGCAGGCTGAAGGCCGGAGTCAGCAAGGGCTCACAGACACGTTTGGTGGGAGTCCTATGCACAGACTTGGTGGCACCACATCGGAGGGAGTATAGTGACATGAACTCAGCCTTAAATCATGTACTCTGCCGTGGTGTAATCAAGACTCAGTTCCAAATGTGTGTCCTACTTGTCCACTGTGTATGCAGGTGGAGTACGTCAACGAGTAAGGACCTGTGTTGCAAAGGCGGTGATTGTCCGAGGAGTCTGCCAAGGTCGAGGGCCTCGGGCTTGGAGTTTGCACCGCCACATGGTGGGCCTTTTTGACACACACCAGTTTTGGCAGGTGAGCAGTGATGCCTGGATGCGCAGGGGCAGCCATGATGGCTTCGGGACCAGCGGCCCGGGGTGCAGCAGGCACACAGGATCCCAGGCAACACCGCTCACGACATAGGCCTTGTGGCGGAGTGAGAGGCACCGCCCTGGCAGGGACGCTTGGCATTCTGGAAGATGACCACGCCCAGGGCTACGTGCTTTTTATCCACAATCATTCGCTTATCTGGCGTACGCCGGGCCAGCCCACTCCTCTCACACTTACAGGGGGGACATAACAAGCTACATTTCCTTGATCTCCCCCACTGGCTGGGGTGACATGGTTGCGTCCACTGTCCACTACACCAAACACCAGCAGTGTATGTCAATATGTATATGTGTGTGGTCTGCATACTGCAGTCTGTCCAACATAACCACGCCACACTTGGCATTGTGTGGAGTCCCATTAATCGGTCACATCGCCTCCTTCGCACATGCCTGGTTTCCTCCTCTTCCTACATTCTGCTCATGTGTGGCTGAGGTGCCATGCCATTGATGGCTCACGTAGATGGCTAGGCCAGGTTCCCATGATGAGTTGTGCTGTTATATCTGGTGGGTGGGCATGTTGTTTGGCATGTTGTATGTGGGTTGTGACGTGTGCATTCCCAGAGTTGTGAGTTGTATGATTGTGGAGTTGAGGTGTGTGGTGTGCTCATTCTTGCAGTAATTTTGTGCAGTTTTGGCAGGGGGCACATGTAGGACATGTGTGCAGTCTATTGCCCCCAACACGTGCGGGAATGCAGCTACGGCATAGAATCCTTGCTTGGTCTCCAGCTGTTCCTGCACAGTGTGGGGGAAGTATAGGTACTGGGGTACCAAGCTGATGATGACATCCAAGACAGGTGTGAGGAACTTTGATAGGGTTGGCTGTGAGACTCCTCCGACTCTGGCAGTTGTTGGTTGGAAGGTATCAGAGGCCAACAGATGCAGCACAGCCAGCAGCTTTCTGTGCGGAGGGATGTTGGCTGTCCGCTGTGTTGGTACAGTCAGCCTGTGGGCAATGATGTTAAGGATGCAGAGGATGGTTCTCCTCATGTCTGTGAGGCTGGTGTAAATGTAAATGTAAATGTTGTATACTTGTAAAGCGCACAGCTGCCCCAGCAACGGGACGTCCCGGCGCTGTATACCGCTGGGGAACCCATCCTGGCTTTCCCTGTGAGATGGTCCCTACTGGGCATCTCCAAGGTGAAGACAAGCATCCCCAGCGCTGATGGGGCCGTAAGTGGAGATTAAGCAAGCTATTGCCCAGAGTTGCTGAGTGGGATCCATGATTAGAGAAGGCACCGAGAGAATTATCGAGTCCGCTGACCTTGGCCCAACACCCTGCCGCGTCGGGAATCAAACCCTGGTCTCGGGCCGACCTCTGCTTCCGGGTCTGCCACCTCTAACCAGTGAGCCACACCACTCCACTATGTGTGTGTTTTCTGAAGGTCCGCGGTCTGTGTCTGCGCTGCCTCTGTGGTGGTCCGGGGGGTGGTGCGGGAAGGTCCGGGGGTGGTGGTGGGCCTGGGGGTGATGGGTGTTGTGGCCCTGTTAGGGCTCCGAGCTGCATGATGAGTAGCTCCATGGCATCTGTTGTCCTTCAGGTATGGCTGTGGGCTGGGCTCCCTTTTCTGGTGAAGGCTGCCGTCCGACTTTACACCAGGTCAGAGCAGGTGTTAATTTCCTGCTGCTAACGCGCATTAGCATATGTTTCGTAGTCTTTTCACCGATGAGGCTGGTCGTTGAGAATGTTGCGGAGTAGTGTTGACGCGGCATTTTGCACAGGAACGCCTACTCTGAATCTCATTAGCGATAGTTGCCGGGGTCATCTGTGGCGATGTTTTTTGCGGCTGCTATCTCGGGTAAACTGGTGCTATGGGCTGTTAGCACTGGCTTGTGAATGGGGTGATAAATTTATCGTGACTTTGGGTGCGATGTAGTGCCGATAATTCAGCGATAACTAAGCAATAACTCCGTGAGAATATGCCCCCACCTTGCCTACTGCACCTATGGATGGAGAAAGTTGCTTGAGATCTCTCACATCGAGTGGTTACATTTCTGGAATTCCCTTTAAGGAAGATCCACAACTGGCTAGTTTGGACACGCTTGAAAAGCTTGAAAAAAAGATTGGAGAATTGTTCCTCGAGACCAATGTCATGGCAATTAACAGCTTTGAATCCTAGGTCCAACTATTACAGCACTGGACGTATTTCTCTGCTACAGGAAGGGGGCTGCATTCCGCTCACTTTTGACTGACTATCCTACTAGCCTGTGTCAATCCAATTATTAACTCATCTAATATGTAGCACTACTGCGCTACACATAATCTCTCACTTATACATTTCATCCTTGAGTATCACTCCCCAGACATCACTGAAATCCTGCCAAAAGAGGCAGGCAGATATAACTAGCAAAAGATGACAAATGGCGGTACTGCTGCTTACTAACTGAAAATATCTCCCTCTATTCAAGGCACAGAGTAATTCAATTTAAGTATGTTGAGCGATTTTATTTCACCCCTGTCAGACTGCATAGCTAGGACCTAAGAAAGTATGCCAGATGGCGTAGTAATTAGGAAGTAACAGATTTCATACATTAATCATGTAAGGGCCCAGTTCTACACAGTTACTGGACTCTGTGTTCACAGAGTTAAGTAAGATGATAGGTTCAAACAAAGCACCAGACACTAATTTTATACTTTAGACTATCTTTACACTTGTATTTTATGAATATGACAATTAGTAAAGTTATTTGAAAGTATAAGAGTAAATTTACTAACAATAAATATACACGTGTAGATTTACCTTTGTGAATAGGCCCCTTACTACTTAAGTTGAGCAGATGGGTGCTTGTGGAGTCTACTGGCACTCAGTTTTGTGAACCAGCAAATATTTTTCTTCATAAGACATAACATTTGATGCCTTTATAGCACAAAACAACATTGACCTTACTACTAGCTAAATGACGAGTTGCAATGTAATGGGTTAGGACCGCACCAACAAACCAGGGGGAGGCATCGCCATCGTACACAAAATCACCCTCCACCTCATCACCCATGCAGACAACCACAAACCAACATAGAGAATTGCCACTTCCAGGTCCAGACCAACCCAAACACCACCCTCCACAGCACCCTCATCTACCGACCCCCAGACTCTGCCCACCCTTCAGCGATTCCATCATCGACTCGCACCACATGCTCTCAGCTCTACTGACTACATCCTCCTCTGTGACTTCAAATTTCACATGGAAAACACGTGCATCATCTTCTTTGCCAATGACACCCAGCTGATTCTCTCCCTCACAATCGAACCCACATTCGCCGAGAACAGCTTCCACAATGAGTTGAAGGCAGTCACCACCTGGATGAAGAACAGCTGCCTCAAGCTCAACTCAGAGAAGACCGAAGTCATCATCATGGGCTCCATCCCCTCTGCTTGGGACAACTCCTGGTGGCACAAAAGACTTGGAACCCCCCTCACCCACTGACCATGCACAAAACCTCTGCATTATACTGGAATCCTCACTCACCATGAATGGCCAGACCAACACGTCTCATCATCCTGCTTCCATATGTTATGCCTGCCTTGAAAGATCTTCAAGTGGAGCACCACCGAGTCCAGAAAGTCAGTTACCCACGCACTCATCAGTAGCAGAATTGACTACTGCAATGCACCCTACACCAGCATTACCCCAAAAATCCTCAAGAAACTGTAGAACATTCAGAATACCGCCGCTAGACTCATCCTCAGCATAGCCTGCCACAGCCACATTATCAGCTATCTGAGAGACCTCCACTGGCTCCCAGTCAAGAAAATAATCCCTTCCAAGATCATCACTCATGCCTACAAAACCCTGTATGACACAGGACCTGTGTACCTCAACCACCGCCTTTTATTCCCTCCATCCACCAGAGATCTGCAACACCACACCCGGAGGAAGATCCTTCTCGTACCAGAAAAGAGCTGGAACACCCTGCCTCTCTACCTCAGGCAATGACTGTCACTGCCTGAATTCAGAAAGAACCTCTAGACCTGGCTCTTCGACTGAACCACAGCACCTTTTATGTACTAGCATCTCCTCCCCAGTGCTTTGGGACACTTACTGGTGAGAAGTTGTACTTTACAAGACACCTGGTAAATTGACATATTGCATTATGATGCCTCTTTCTGTTCATATCTCACTTTAATTTTGCATCTTTCTGCTCATTTCTGACCTTTATTCTGCCTCTTTCTGCTCCATTCTGACTTTAATTCGGCCTCTTTCTGCTCATTTCTCACCTTTTATTTTACCTCTTTCTGCTTGTTGCCGACCTTTATTCTACCTCTTTCAGCTTGTTTCTCATCTTTATTTTAACTCTTCCTGCTCGTCGCTGACCTTTTAGTTCTTCTTGCTGCTCATTACCGGCCTGTATTCTGTGTCTTTATATTAGTTTCTCACTGTTATTCTTCCTTTTTCTGCTTGGTTCTCATGTTTTATTGTGCCTCTTTCTGCTCATTTCTCACCTTTATTTTGCCTCTTTCTGCTCATTTCTGACCTTTCTTCTGCCCCCTTCTAACCTTTATTTTATTCTACTTCTTTCTGCTCCCTTCTGACTTTATTTTGCCTCTTTCTCCCTAGGACAGAGCAAGAGCTGGGCCAAGGGGGTGGAAGGTCTCCAGGTCCATGTATGGCTCGAGGAAGTGGGCCACGCAGCCGGCCTCCTTTATTTTTTAAGGCCCAGCACCATGGAGGTAATGGTCCCCTTAGTGTGGGAGGGTCCAAGAGTCCCCCACTCCATATTTAACCTATCCCCGTGGCACCCCATTTCTTTGTGTTTAGCCCTGGGGAGGTGGTGGTCACAGGGGTTCAAGCAGGATCGAGCAGGCCCACTGCATTATTAAAACTAAGCCCCAGTGAGGTGGTGATCCTGGGGGCATAATTAAGCCCAAGAAGTGGGCCCCTGGGTGCCCCCTCATTTAAAAAAAAAAGCCCGTATGGCCCCGGGACCTGGCCTACCCAGGGGCTAAGCACTAACTAAGCACGGGAGACCGTGGGTTTTTTTTGTGCCACAGATTAGCAGCTCTGTTGCCTTACCTCTGTAATGTTTTTTTTTAAGTGCTTTTCGGCCCTGTCAGGGTGACAGTGGGACCCCAGGACCAGAGACAAGGGGTCAGGGTATGTCTGCCCTGCTCCCTGTTCTTTTTTTTAACTTTTTTGGGTGGAACTCAGCTGAAGGTAAGTCCCAAATTGGGTGCCAACACTTCCTGGTTGAAGAGTTGGCAGCCAATCTGATGTGAGCATAGGGACTGTCGGATCATTGGAGGATCCACATCCCTATATATACAAATTTGTTTTTCTTTTAATGACTCAAAAAAAACTGAATGGTTTTACACCAAATAACAAAAAACACTCTTTCTGGACCAAGAGCTATCTTTCTGCTAAATTTAGTGTGATTCCGTACAGTGGTTCAGGCTGTAGTCATGTTCAAAATCTTTATTGGAATTAACATGGGAAAAACACATTTTTTGACTCCCCCTTTTTTTCAGCCCCTACATAACAGATCACCCTGAAACTTTCCATACACAACTTAAATCACTGGGGCACTTTATTTGGAAGATTATGTTAAGATTACTGAAACAGCACAAAAGATATAGGCAAGTCAACAAAAAATCCTATGGAAACATTGTCCTAACTATAACAGCCTACTGTCTACCACCAGTAGGTAAAATATATATATATATATATTTACTGAGAGCTAACTATAACTTGTGCACCTGCCGTGCACAGCTTATGACCTATTATATTACATCACTCTTTCATGTTCTATGACATCCCTGATGACATCTCAAATTACAGGACTGATGACATCAATGATAACATCATCCAATGAGTGCGTTAGTTTGAGTTATAGTTACCTTAGGGCATAAGTCATAGTTACTTGGGGTAACTATAACTATAGCTGGTGATTATCAGTGGTTTTAAGAGTTTTAAACATGATGTTACTGAATTGTTCACCTACATATAAGATTACTTTAACCTTAGTTTAGCGGTCGCCAGTAGATAGTTATAGTTAGGACCTATTTTCCATAGGAAATTTGCAACATTCTATTCCCAAAAACTTTGGGGCCGATTGATAAATCTTCGTGACATTTTCAAAACTCGTGGGGTGCTGCGGTCCGCTCCTATCTTGAAAGTTTCAGGGTGATTCCTCAAGCGGGGGCCGAGAAAAAAGGGGGGGTCCAAAACGTGTTTTCCCCATGGAATGTTCAATAGGAAACTTTAGACATGGCTACAGCCCGAACTGCTGAACGGAATTACACCACATTTGGCAAAGAGGTAGTTATTGGTTCAGAAAAAACCCTTTTTGTTAAATGGTGTAAATTCGTTCAGTAGTTGCTGAGAAAATTAAAAGTAAAAGCACATATATATCTAGCGCTGCGGATCCTCCCGAGCACAAGTTTTATGCTAATTGGCTGTCAACACTCCAAACAAGGAAGTGTTGGCAGCCATCTTGTGACACAAGAAAACAGAAAAAGTAATGCGCAATATGCAAAAAGAGGGCAGGGTAGAAACACCCTGACCCCCTTAGACCCCGAGGGCCCCCAAAACATTTTTTTTAAAAAACAAAATCCTCGAGATTCGCGCAACCAGCGCAAATTTCGTCCGAAATAAAAAAAACGAAGCGCTGACTACCGCGCTTCGGTAATATTTAGCCACCGGGTGGGCCAAATCCCGGGGGCAATATTTGTATTGGGATGGGGGGCTCAAAGGGGCCCCCCAGCCCTGGTGACTGCCACCCCCGGGGCTGTTCAAGCATAATTACGAGGGCCTCACTGCCCCCCAAGCCCCGGAGACTGCCACCCCCGTGGCTTCTTAGTTTAATGTTGGGGGGCCTCTAAGGCCCCCAAGCCCCGGGGGCCGCCACCCTCCGGGGCTCTACTTAATTTTTATTGTGGGGGGCACACTGTACCCCCGCAGCCCCGGGGTCCACCACCTCCGTGGCTTATTAAAAACAAATATTAACCTGTGTGGGTGGCTCAAGCCCCCCACACACCCTGGGGACAGCCACCTCCCAGGGGCTCTAAATAATAAAATTGGGGGGTCTGTGATGGACCCTCCAGCCCAGGGACCACCACCCCCGGGGCTTTGTAAATTGTACAAGGGGGGCCGCATAGCCCCCCTCCTGGAGCCTTGTCATGTCCCTGGGGACTGCCACCCCCCAGGGCCAGCTGCTGCAGTGTCTCGGGGTACCCACCCCCGGGACACTGTAGTTTGCTATGGCACGGCCTGCCATAGCAAACTTGGTCTGGATTTTGAAAGAGAGAGCAGGAAACCTGATCTCTCTTTAAAAATGCAAACCAAATTGCTTTTCCACACGGGGAGTTGCATCTTAGCAGCTCCCCATGTGGAAAAGCAATGCCGGTTCCCGAGGGACATGGGGAGCCGGTAGGACCATGGGGGGATTGGGGACCCCTACGGTCCCCAATGGAGAGGGCCAGCCCCGGGGGATGGTGTCCCAGGGGCTACAAGTGGCCCGGGAGGGGGGCAACGTAGCCCCCCTCCTAAAAATTTTTTTTTTTTAAATCCATGCCCCGCGGGTTGGGGTCCCCGGGCCTGATTAAGGCCTCGGGAGGGGGGCAATGCAGCCCCCTTCCAAATGTATTTCTTTTTTTTAAATTAGGGGGCAGGCCCTGGGGGATGGGGTCCCCAGGGCCAATAAATAAAAAAAAAAACAAAGGTCGGCCCCAGGGGCTGGGGTCCCCAGGGCCATAAGTGGCCTGAGGAGGGGGCAACACAGCCCCCCTCCTAAAGATTTTTTTTTTTTTTTAAAAGGCCATGCCCCGGGGGTTGGGGTCTCCGGGGCCCCCTTCCAAATGTTTTTTTTTTTAAATTAGGGGGCAGCCCCCCTTCTTAAAAAAATAAATAAATAAAAGACCGGCATCGCGCCGGAGGCCATGTCCCCTCCTTGCAGCACTCTGCAAACGTGTCCCCTGGCACGTTTGCAGATGGGGAACGAATTCCCCTTGAATACTGGGGGTCCCTGTGGGCCAACTAGCCCACCAGGAACCTCCAGTATGCACCAGGGGGTTATGTTGCAGAGAGGTGTTCTGAGGCCACGCCCCATTTTACACCTCTCTGCAACGCAGCTCTGTGGCGCTTAATGGAGGTAGCTGGTGGACTAGTTGCACCCCAGGGACCCTCAGGATTCAAGGGTACTTAATCCCCTAACTTAAAACGCGTCCACCAGGTACCTCCCGTAAGCACCACAGAGCTGCGTTGCAGAGTATTGTAAAAAGGGGCATGGCCTCTGAACACCTGGTGCATACTGGAGGTACCTCGTGGGCTAGTTGGTCCCCAGGGACCCTCAGGATTGAGGAGGAATGAATTCTCCAACTTAAAACGCGCCACAGGGCGTGTTTGCAGACATGTGACCTCAGGCCACCTCCCCTTCCATCACCATTGTGCAAACGTGCCCCCTGGCGAGTTGTAAGTTGGGGAATTAATTCCCCTTCAATACTGAGAGTCCCTGAGGGCCAACTAGCCCAACAGGTATCTCCAATATGCGCCAGGGAGCTGCGCTGCAGACAGGTGTTCTGAGGCCAAGCCCCTTTTTACACCTCTCTGCAACGCAGCTCTGTGGCGCTTACTGGAGGTACCTAGTGGTCTAGTTTGACCCTAGGGACCCTTAGGATTCAAGGGGACTTAATCTCTCAACTCAGAACAGCCACAGGGCGCGTTTACACAGTGGTGAAGGGAGGGGACGGGGCCTGAGGTGACGTGTGCAAACACGCACTATGGCACGTTTTAAATTGGGGATATAATTTCCCTTCAATACTGAGGGCCCCTGGGGGCCAACTAGCCCACCAGGCACTTCCAGTAAGCACCACTGCGCTGCGTTGCAGAGAGGTGGTGCAGGCCTCTGTCTGGGGGTGAATGTTTTGCCAATGTGCAACATTCCATCCATCATCTTGTGTGTTTTGCTGTTCGCCCTATGTGGGAAGGGTATGCCCAGATGTGGGTCCTGTGCTCACTACACCACTGGAGTCAAGCTATCCTGGCTGAAGAGGGGTGAAACCCCGAAACCGGTCCTAGGATGCTTGATTCCGGTCCAGGGAAGACATGGCTTGGCAGTTCGGGCTGGACTGTTCCCATGAAGCACAGGGTCAAGACTGATTTGCATATGGCCATGTCTGAACTGGGGTGGCGTGGTGAGCAAAATAACAATGGATTAAGCCCAGATCTGTGACTGGGGGTGAATGTTTTGCCAATGTGCAACATTCCGTCCATCATCTTGTGTGTTTTGCCATGTATACACACACACATACATTCATAGCCACTAAAAAAACAAAGGTTAAAGTAATGTTATAGTCATGTGAAATGTTTAGTAATAGCGTCACACACACACACATATATATATATATAGATAGAGATATAGATGTATATTTATATGTATGTATGTATAGATAGGCAAAAACATGTTTAGTTACTTAGAAGATGTTTTCAATGTCATAATGCCATTTTCAAAAATGAATGCACTGTGACAGTAAATATAGTACAGACTAGCAATAAAACCTTTCTGGGTAGTGAATGTATTACATTATCAAACAGAGATGAAAGATAGGGAAAGGTTTATGTATTAAAATGGTATACAATAGGTTTTTTAAAAGGGTTTTCAGTGAGTGCATGAGAGACTGAACAGAGAAATGTAACAAACAAAAAGTTATTTTGCGGGTATATGCTATCACTCCTCCTACATGTTACTATTGGTGATATTGTTTGAAAGTGTGCTTATCTAGTGTGTAGCTGAGATGTTAATGGAAGAGTTAGTGGTGAAGAAAGTGTCTGGTAGGCGGATGTTGTATCCCTCCATCGGTTGAGGTACTTCTCTAGAATCTTGACCATGTGTTGAAGACTGTAATTGGTATTGCATCTATCATCACCATGTCCATGGAGTATTGCATTGCATTCTCTTCCCTCAAACTTTGATTATGGTCTCAGTATATCTTTGCTTTGTGTTAGTAATATTTTGCAATATTATCCACGTCATAATTAAGGGTGGGCGTAGTTCGCGAAGTAGCACTTCGCGAAGCTACGCAAAGTGAAGTTCGCACTACGCGAGCTACGCGTAGCACTTCGCGAACTGCGTGGTAACATGTTCGCACTGTGCAAGATGTTGTTTTCAATGATTGCACAGTGCAGACAAGCAACCGGCACTGTGCAATCATTGAAAATGGCATCTTGCACAGTGCGAGCTGTAGTTTTCTGCTGCTCGAGTAGATTTTTACTCGAGCGGCAGCTTTCTCAACGCGAACTGGTAGTTTCTCATTGCGAGCAGTCGCGAGCATACGCGACCCCTCGCAATGAGAAACCTGACCTCCTCGCGTTGGGAATCTCGCCGGGAGGTTTATTTTCCATGCTCGCGATCGCGAACAAGGAAAAAGTCTCGCCGGGATGTCATTTTGCTTGCTCGCGGTCGCCAACTTGACGTTGAGGACCGCGAGCAAGCAAAAAATGACCGCAGCACTACGAAACACTACGCTATGCGTGTTCGCACTGTGCTACGTGAAGTAGCGCGAACTTCGCAAACTACGCGAGCGTAGCGTAGTGCTTCACCCAGGCCTAGTCATAATCTGTCTGCCATTCCTCCGAGGGGGTTCTTTTAGTGAGAAAATGTAAAATTCCTGTTACATGTGTCCTTGGTGTTGTCTTCCCGCATCATTATTTGCTGCATCTTTTTGTTGGCCTAGGACTCAGTTGTTTATAAAGAAACAAGGGAACCCTGTAAGTCAAAGAGACCTAGGGTATGCATAACATTTCAAAGGAAATTGGTCTCTTCATGAAGGTAATAAACAGTGAGACATGGAATTACAATGAGATCTATGTTAATTTTCTCCAAGTGCAGAATCAATTTGTTAATTTCAGAAATAATTCAAAATCATAAGAAAAACAAAAATGTTGGAAAAGAGATTGGAAATCAACAGATTTCCAGACCTCGGGCATTTGGTGAGCTTAACGCCCGGACCTTGGAACTCTCCTTTTCTTACCTGGTACCCTAACCACGGGATACTTTGATCTAGGTGCACTGACATCAGATCACGCCATAACGTCTTGTTCGATCAGAGGAAAGCATTTTATTAAACCATCAGAGACCCAGAGTGAAGGGATCAATTATGGAATTAGACGGATTCACCACTGTCCCACCGACACGCACTTGTCCCGAGTATCTCTTGCCCCTTCACACATTTTTCAGAATTAGGCTACGATTGTTTGGCTATATTTTCTTCCATTCACCCAGGCCACCTCTGCCCTATTTGGTACTACTCTGAGCTTGTGAACAGGCTACTACTAAGGCATACATTCTTGTGTCCTGTTGATGATCCCCAACCATAGTGTGGATCAAAACATCGTTGACTTCTCTGACTTGACTTTAATATGTTTCACTTGAATTTCATAGAAACATAAGATGCTATCTCTATTGTGACTCACTAGAAGTGCATGTGCTTCCCCCTAAACATGGTGACATTGGTTTCTACCTGGTTGGTATATTTAGTTTACTTGTAAGTCCCTTGTACAGTGGTATACCATATACCTAGGGCCTCTAATTTAAATGCTACTAGTAGGCCTGGAACACTATTTGTTCCGCCCGCACAAGCATCCTTTCAAACCTGTTTCAGGCCTGTCATTGCAAGTCCTATGCGTGCAGGTTTACTGCTACTTCGACTTGACATTTAATACTGCTTGTCAAGTCTTAAACTCCCCTTTTATTACACATAGGGCACTGTTAAGGTAGGGTCTAGGTAGCACTAAGGGCTGGGTGTTGTGTAAGTAAAAGGAGGACATGTACTTTGATTATTTTTATGTCCTTGTAGGGAAAAACTGCTACATTTGTTTTTCACTACTGAGAGACTTACTCCTCACACAGGCTAGCATTGAGAATTCCTTACAGCACTTTTAAGCTGTAATTCCTGATTAGAAAGGAGTAGCCAAATCATGTTATCATATTTTTGGAATGGTAATGATAAATCTTCTTCAGTGGTAAAGTTTAATTTGACATTACTATTTTAGAAATGCCCCTTTTGGAAAGTGGACATTTATCTGCTCTCAACTTATCTCTGTGCGCCTTGCAGCTTTTCTCCAAACACATCTGAGATGGGTGACAGCTACACTGTGCATTCCCTCTAGACAGCTACAAACACAGGAAGGGTGGGTGTGATAGAGACCTCATCTACATTCAACTCCATTCTGATAGCTCTACCTGGGCAAGAAGAACAATGGGGTAGCTGACACTTACACCTGAATTGGTAGTGTCCTGTGTCCCACACAAATGCCTGATTACCCGTCTACTAATATCCTGCCAGACAATGCAGGGATGAAAGGGGACCTGTGAACTTCAACGGCTTGCTTTGAATTCACCCCCACATCACAGGGACATTTGGTTATAAGCACTGAGACTCTGACCCTTACAGGACAGTACACCACTGAACCTGGGAAGAGCTCTGCTGAAGTAAAGCATGTGTGTTGGAAGGATTGCCACTTTGTCCTGACTCACTGCTCTGAGGAACTGCTTCTCTGTTTTACCGAGCTGCCCTGATGCATCCTGATTCTACCCTGCTGAGGACAAGAACAGGACCCATCTCATTTAAACCCAGAGTGACTCCAACTCTTGCCTTTTGTTTTCTGAAGTCTGCGGACATAAAAGGCGCCCTGCAATCCTATTGATGTGTCTGGACTACATCTGCAAGGCCAACCCCCTCTTGAGGTGCCCTCTCCAGTCCTGTGCCTCAGAAGTGAGTATTGCAGCTGATTCTCTACAACACCAACACATCAGACAGACTCTCAATGATGACTCTTTGCTTCATCCAAGGTACTTTTTCAGCAGACCTTGCATGGGTCCTGTAGCCGGCCTGCCCTCCATCGTGGTCAGCTTGAAATTTCGATTTACCCTGGTCCCTTGCGACCTCAAATAATATTTTAGTGCTATTGACTTCAAAGCATTGTTCTTGCATTTATTCTTCAAAAAAGTTCATATCTCGACTTTTACTGATTGGTTGTCTGTCATTTTTGTCTTGTTTTACCAAGATACATATTCTCGTTTTTCCTAAACCTGTGTGGAGTCTTTTTCTGGTGTTTTATGTGTTACTGTGTGTGTGTTTTGCACAAATACTTTACACATTGCCTTTTAAGTTAAGTTTGCCTGTTCTGTGCCAAGTTACTAGATGGTGAGCACAGGTTAATTTAAAGAGTGTATCCTAGCTTACCCTGACTAGGATTGTGGTCCCTACTTAGAAAGGGTGCAAGCCTCTGCCAACTGGACCCCCAATTTCTGACCATCTCTCATTGCACAAACAACAGATTAGACTAGTGTGAAAAAAATATCTTCACAGGGAACAGCATTAAACCATACCAACCCTTTCCAGAAATGCTTGGCTGCCTTACAAGGAAATCAGGTTGTTCAGTAGAGAGGGGTACCATCTGGGTTATATAGTTGGAGAATAATAAATAGATGATAACTATTCCACACCAGGGGTGTTTTCACATGAAATGAATGAGAGAAGACAGGAGAGGCACCATCCTGGATGGGATGTTTACAGTGTCTAATTTGTAAAGAATAAGGACCTGATTACAAGTTTGGCACTCTTGGAGTGGGCTGCCATGCCAGTGCTCCACTCCAAGACCACCAAACCCATAGTAAGCCCACAGTATTCTGATTGGTCATACACGGCGGTGCCTTTCAAAGGCTCATGGAAGAGATTTAAAAAGTTACCGAATGTTGTGCATTTCGTTCCGCGCAGGATCAGGGGTGCACACAGACAGGGGGGCACACCATGTGCCCCCTGTATGCACCCACAGGCCTTGAGGTGAAACAGCCTTTTCAACGTGGTTTTTACCGCAAATCCCAATTGTAAAGTTATTCAAAATTGTAAACTTAAATGTCTCTTCTCCCATAAAATGGGAGTGTAGCCAAATTTGTGAGTTTAACGTTACTACTGCCATAAAGTAGCGATATTATGCCAAAATTCACATGGTCAACCACTGGTACTGCATTACACTCCATTGGAGGTAGGGACTTTAAATAAAACCACCAAAGAAATAATATTAACCTAAATTCAAATATTTAAACTAATTAAAAATATAAATACCTTTCAGGTCAATTATTATTAAGAATATCTAAAACATATTTATTCCTTCATTTTAACATATGTAATAACATCTTAGCAAAAGAAAAAATGGTTAAAATATTTTAATGTATACTATAGATTACTTTAAGAATACATAATAAATATATGTTTTACTACTTTATTTGTGATTTTCTTTGCTTAAACTTCACAAAAATAATGTTCATGTAATGTAATATATTTAAAGTAAATATTTAATTCAAAATTAAATGAATTGCCATGTAGCTTTTTTAATTTTATTCTGCATTTACAATATTCAGGAGATACATTTGCATTATTATTAATGAAAACAATATTTCTAATAATATTTTCAAGCTCAGTAAACATTTTAACTTTTTCCTCTACTTTACCATAGGTTGATCTGACCTGAATAGCCAAAAGCAGTAAAGTTATTCAAAGTACAACAGTAAATTTGCACATGTACATCTACCTTTTTTTATTCGGAATCTAAGACTGAGACCTCAGTGTTCATGGGGTCATCAGTCTAGGGGTACCACCAGTGGAGCCAGCAGGGACTTCTCCCGTTAAAACATGATGAATAACTTAACTCCAAAGAGAGTATGAGAACAGTGAGTCCAATTCACAAAAGTAATCTGAGACAAAATCCTAAATTTACGACTTTCGATATTCACAAAAAGCATTTTGGAGTAGTAAAGTTAGGAGTTTGTCTCAGTTAAACTTAAGTTTTGGTTTTAAGATTAACTTAAGTAAAACTTAAGTTTAACTGAGACAAAATCCAACTTTACTACTCTTAAATGCCCTTTGTGAATACAGAAAGTCGTAAAATTAGGATTTTTTCTCTGATTACTCTAGTGAATTGGACCTAAAGAGTTTAGCGGACCGGGGGCCTGATTTGCAAACTTAAACTTAGACATTTGATCTAAACGTGGGCCAAATGTCTAAGTTTATGACTTTGGAAATTCATAAAGGGCAATTACGAGTACTATCTTTATGTATCCGGTGCAGAGATCCAGCCTGAGTGCAGACATAAAGTTAGAACTCCTAAATGCCCTTTGTCAATTCAAAAAGTCGTAAACTTAGAAGTTTGGTCAAAGTTTAGACCAAGCGAAGTTTCAAACTCAATTAAATCCCTGAAAGATAATAAAGATCCGGGTCCTGGCGGCTTTACTTGTGTTATAATGGGTCTCTTAAGGAAGATGTTTGACTTTAACAAATCCGCAGGTACTCCATCGGGGCCAGGCGCCTTACCACTCTGGCTTGCTGATAGGGCTCTTTCTACTTCCCCCAAGGTGAACTGTAGATTTGCGTAGTCAGTGGACTTCACTGACCTATCACTAACTGGGAGGTATGGATTCACCTGACCATTATACACCTTTGAGAAGTGTGTAATCCATATCTCCTTGGATATAGCAATTTCAATAGTGGGGCCACCCATGGATTGTAAAAACTAAGTTTCCACCGCTCTCCAAAAGGCTGCACTATCTTTCAATTGTGCCGCACTATGAAGTGATTCCCATGCTTCCCTTTTCGGGGCACATCTTCTTTCCTTAAGGGCCAATCTATAGTCTAGTCTTGACTGTCTGATCTTGATAAGATTTCTAGGTTGCATACGCAGCTCCTGTTTTAGGTTGTACATATTAATTTTAATACATGTTGTTGATGTAGAACTCTTTTTCACATTTATGTATTTAGACACAATATTCAGTTTAAGCAGTAGGCCTCTCAATCGCTTTATGCAGACCCTAGTGCCTATTTATTGCTATTAGTTTTTTCTCTTTATTGTTTAGTAAGGTATCTTATGTTTTCTTTCTCTCTTTCCTTTTTTCTTTCTTTTAATATTGTTCATGGTTTTCGGAAGTTCATCTATTAGTGTACAATATTAGTTTTTTATTGGTGACTTGTATCCACATTTCTTGTTTACATATTGTTTGTAATAATATCTCTTGTGTTTATATTGCTAAGTTTTATGCTTTGTCCAGATGTTCCATGGTGCATTTTTGTATACTTTACGAAATATGCTTTATTGTGTTTTATTATGGAAACCTAATAAATTATTGAAATAAAAAAAAAAAGTTTAGACGAAGCGACTAAGATTACCATTGTGAATCGGGCACAAAGTCTGTGGGTTCTGATGTCAGTGAACTCATATCAAAGCATTTGACACGCTGAACATGTGTGTATTATCTATGGCTGGTCCCCCTCATCCTCTTTACCTCTACTCGCTCTCCCGTGCTCCTGTCTCTTTTGGCCAGCAGTGCACCTGCAACCTTCATGTCTTCCTCTATTTATTTGATTGGTGTTTATTTCTAGTTTTCATAATGAAAGTGCATGCTTGCTACCAGGTGGGTTTCATTCCATTCTCATTTTGGAGATCGGCAAGGGTGCAGTGTGGACTTTTTTTAACACTCATTATCTATTTCACTCCACTACTTTTCTCATAGCACACGTTTTTTAATGACTGTATTTTAGCACTAAATTTCAAAGCACATTTTCAATGTTATGCTAACAAAACTTCATTTGCACTCGTGTTGTGCTATTCAATGATGATTTCCAGAGTGGTGACATGTTTGTGACCACCAGATGTACACGGAAAACAGCAAGATAATTTATGGACAAACCGAGAGCTGCAGAGAATATTCCTAAGCTATCTCCCGCATTTTCGTTTAACAAGGCTGTACAAAAAGGAGAAAGTACATTAGTATAAACTCATGAATTGTGTGATAGAGGACATTGCATTTAGTATTGAAATGCGAAAGTGACTTCGTCAACCCTCCAAATGTTGAAGACAATACCAATGTACTAACAAAGATGCTGCAAACTGCTAAAGATCTGTTTATGCAATGAAAAATAAATGCAAACAATATGTCTGAATCGTAATGTGTTGCTTGAGGCTAAACAGAATGCGTCACTCTTTGCCTCATTACATTTACAATATCTGGAAAATTCGATTCACGGAGAAAGCGCGGTATGCAGATGAAAACATATGAAACTTCAAATGATCTAATTAGCTCTACAGAATCACAAAGTAGGTTCTGAACAGCCTTTCTTCATAGGAGGATTGTTGTATCTAGGGCAATAAATCAACATATGTCCCTGACTTAATAAATTAATAAATGACATTTTCAACTTATAAATTGACACCACTGACACATTAGTCCCACGTTTTCTATTTTTAAAAGTACTCATTGTAACTTTCATGAACTTATTAGTATAATACAGGAAGATAATGTCAGTGATATGGACCAAGGTGAAAAAGCATTGGCAAACCCTGTTTGTCTGTCGACATTCTGACTTTAAATAATAAAAAAAAATCTTTACAACATGAAACATTAAAAAACTGAAAAATAAAAAGGAAATAGACACATTTTTTTATTTTCTGATTATTGAAGCAGAGTGAAAAAGACAAAGAAAAATATAAAGAAGGCAAAACAT
Source organism: Triturus cristatus (assembly GCF_964204655.1). Classification (NCBI taxonomy): domain Eukaryota; kingdom Metazoa; phylum Chordata; class Amphibia; order Caudata; family Salamandridae; genus Triturus; species Triturus cristatus. The sequence continues at coordinate 848,201,243 of NC_140588.1, read as the reverse complement.
TGTAAACCAGTCTTATTTAATATGCTTTGTTTAAAACAAAAACAAAAACAGGTATAGTAACTTTCATGCATTGTGATGCAATGTGGTCACCTTTATCCATCTAAATTGATGATGTGGATATGACATCTCCGCTGATTTCGAAGGTTGAACATTATTTAGTCTTTGGTGATGGTTTGTGAAACACACCAGAGCAAATAAAACAACACCTGAAGTATTAGATACAACAGGTCTTGATTTGAACGAAGTAGAAAAAGCACATTATTTTCCAATGTGTCGGAGCAGACGAAGCATCTCTTTACTGTTGATGGAAACCAATGAAGAAGAGATGTCTTGTGGCCTTACTCTGGTCAAAGCAGGGTTTGGCACTACTGGTGGATTAGTATTTGGTGATTTTATTGATCTATCAACTTTGGCTTGATTCAGGATAAGCAACAGCAGTGAAGCAGAACAGGTTGGTGCAACCTATTTGTTTGAAACAGTTCATTTGCTTGTAGATTAGCAAAAAGCAAATGCTCACTGATAGCTGTTCTGAAACTAGAATGTCACGTTTAAGGCACTGCTCTCTGTAGATAACTGTATTCCATGTTGCCATCTTGTCATGCTGCTAAATCAGTGGAGAATCCAGTCTTTGAAAGTCCTTTACTCTCGGATGGAAAAAAGCTCTTTGCAGGAAATAATGATTTTCTTGCCTCTCGAGGTTACAATATCTCTTTTGGAATATCGGTTGTATAAAGCTCTTTGTAATTTGTCAATAAGCATAATCTAGCATATATATTCTTTCAAAGCAATCGTTTTCATTAGGAAAAAAAAATCACAACGGTTTCTTTTGTTTTTGCACAGTGAACATGTAAGCATTATAAGACTTTAATAATTTCCTGGAAACATAAGTGTGCACCTTGAAGCCAAGAGGGTTAACATTAAAATAACATACACTCAAATGTAAAACACCATTCGGAATTGAAAACACCATGCTGAAACATTCCAGTTAATTTACTATCAATAATGTTTTCTTTCCTTTTTTTTTTTTTTTTTTAATTTTTTATTATTCATGCTCGTCAATACATACAGACAGACTGGAGACAGGCATCATTTAGACAAAGCAAAAATACAAACGAAGAGAGTGTAGCTTTTGTTAATCAAATTCGCTGATCCAATCATTAAGTGGTCTCCAGATCTTGAGTCCCTTGATTCTTCCTTTTTTCCCTTTTCGCATATAAAGGACCTTCTCCAAATTAAAAATATGAAGCAAACGCATTTTCCATTGTCCGAAAATGGGTGGTAACGGATCTAGCCACGAGGAGGCAATACATCATCTAAGTACTGACATAGCGATAAATATAAACTCCATGTTATTATCCACTGGTGTAGATACACCCAAAAGCATGAGTTGGGGGGTTAACAAAAAATTTCCATTCAAAACATATTGTAAAAATGTTGTAACCTCCTGCCTTAGATTATCCAAAACCGGACACGTAGAAAAAATATGGACTAAATCCGCCCCCAGAATATTACATCTAAAACAATGGATACCCTCCGTGCCACCCCATTTAACAATTTTCGAAGGGGTAATATAAAGATCAAAAAAAGTCTTATAGCATTGAGCCCTAAGATTTGCTGTGGTTAATACGGTGTTAGCCAAACCAACAGCTCTTTCCAGCCCTGAGTCTGTAATCTCGAGCCTTTCCTGCCATTTTAGAGAATGTTTCTCGATATCATCAGAAACCCCATCAAGAAAGATTTTATAAAGTGCAGAAATTGAAGGAGGAAAATCACGGGTGATAACCTCCAGCAGGGGTATCACAGAGTAAGCTATTGCACCCCCTCTTTTTTTAGTTATAAAATCCCTCAGTTGTAGAAATTTAAAGAAGTCTCTATTACTTAAATTAAATCTATTTTTAATTATTTCAAATGTGGCTGGTTGATCACCGACCAGCAAGTCAGAAATTCTACAAACCCCCACCTTAATCCATCTAGCTAAGCATGCATCGGAAAGTGTTGCAGAGATCTGAGCATTATCCAAGAATGGGGTATATCTACTAAACCTACCCAAACCAAGTTTATTTCTAACATGGGTCCAGTTTTTATATGCTGTTATCAAGATCTTAAATCGTGTCTTTTTGAAATAACTAGGCTCATATATTTTTAATAAGCATCCTCTGGAATCCTGACCCATTAGAATCTCAAATATAGAAGGGACATCTTTCAAGATCGGAGAAGCATTTTTATCTGCTTGAAATAAAGGCCAATAATATTTAAATGATGCTGCTAAATAATACATTCTAATATCAGGTAATCCAAGTCCTCCTCTTTCCACTGGGAGAGATAAAAAAACAATTTGCGCAACAAATTTTTTTAAAAGACTAAATGAACCTAGCAATCTCACGATTGATCTGGCAAAACCAAATATTGTGAATTTCTAGAGGTATTGTGCGAAAAATATATAGAAGTTTTGGAAGGACAATCATTTTGATTAAATTGCATCGCCCTATTATGGATAATCTCTGATTATCCCAACGACCCGTATCCTTCTTAATTTTAGAAATATTAGGGGTGAGATTAGCTTCAACTATATCCTTCGTTTGATCTTTTACTCTAATCCCAAGATATATTGCCTCCTCTACAATTCTTTCATCCATATAGGCCAAATGATTGTTTAGTAGAATCTGGGTTTTACCCCTATTAAGCTTATAGCCAGAAATTCTACCAAATAGTTTTGCCAAGGTTTCAACTTCAACGAGCGTGTTAGATAGTTCCGAAGTCACAATTGCGACATCATCAGCGTATGACAAGATTTTCGTTGGATAATCATTAAAAATAAAAGGGGATATGTTCTCCGAGGCTTCTAAGGCCCTAATAAAGGGATCCATATATAACGCATATAGCAGAGGGGAAGATGGGCAGCCTTGCCTTGTCCCTCTTTCTATAGAAAAAGGTTCGGAGAGACAACCCATAATCTGAACCTGTGCTACTGGTTTACAGTAGAGAGCCTGGATTGCCCTAATAAAGCCTTCTCCTAGATTATTCGCTTCTAAACATTTCCAGAGATAGCTCCAGGAGACGCGATCAAACGCCTTTTCAGCGTCTAGAAAAGCGACCGCTAAAGGAAGCTTTGTAACATCTGAGGCGTCCAATAATGTAATGAGTCTTCTAATGTGATCCTCTGTCCCCCTTCCTTGGATAAATCCGTGTTGCCATCGAGAAACAAGATGTACCATAACTCTATTAAGACGCGAGGCAAAAATCTTGGAGTATAATTTTGTGTCACTGTTTAAAAGAGTAATGGGTCTATAAGAGCCCATGTTTAGCGGGTCCTTCCCCTTCTTTAAAAATACAACAATATTTGCAAGCCCCCAAGACAGCGGTGGAACTGCTCCGGCTTTAACAGAATTGAGGAGAGCTAAAAGTTCCCTTCATATCTCCTTAAAGAAAGTCTTATAAAACTCTAATGGTATACCATCTATACCCATAGATTTACCGGATGGTAAATCGAATAAAGCTTTCTTTAATTCCTGACACAAAATTTCTAAATCAAGATGAGATGCCTCCTCTTCTGTTAGTTTTAGTTTGGGAAGAAAGAGAGGATCACAGATTATGTCCAGAGAGGTATCTGCTGTGTATAAGGCTCTATAGTAGTCTTTAAATGAATCTCTAATTGCTTTCTCATCTGAGATTATATCACCATTGAGATTTCTAACTTGATGTATATGTCGAGCGGATATCTGTTGCCTGGTTTTAACTGCCAATAAACGCCCGACCGTCTCACTATATTCATAGCACTCCTGCTTTCTAGCTAAATAAATACCAGCTTGCTTATTTAGATACAGATCACTTAGGGCCAATTTAATTACAGAAATTAAATCCAAAGTTCCTGTTAATTCAGACTTATTTCCCACTTTAGTTATTAGTTCTGTTTCCAGAAGAGAAAGCTTCTGATAGTAATTCTTGACCTGCAGAATATGTTTCTTCTTTTTAAGTGCACCAAAACTGATAGTTTCGCCTCGTATCCAGGCCTTGAATGTGTCCCAGACAATCCCTGTAGATGCAGTACCGTTATTAATCCTGAAAAATTCCCCAATTCTATTTTTCATATAGTCTCTGTAATCTTTATCTAGAAGGATGGTCCTTTCAAATGTCCATTTTTTCACTATATTAGCCATGCCATCCAGGGGAATTTGAAGAACCAAGGGATTGTGATCTGATAGTAACCTTGGATATAATTACATTTTTGCTTCCTTTAATAAAAGGGGGAAAACTAAGAAATAATTGAGCCTAGCAAATTTCTGATGGGGAGCTGAATAATAGGTAAATCCCGGATCTGAACCTCTTAATTTAGGCCAGACATCGATAAGCCCCAGATTGGTTATCAGGTCATTAAATGCCTTGCGTATTTGTGGTTTACGTTCTACAGTCGCTGTGCTATCTGTCCTTATGGTGCCATTGATATTTAAATCCCCACATAAAACATAAGGTGCTGGCCATGATGGGAGCTCCATTGCAATATATCTCAAAACTGAAGGATCGTCTAATACAGGAGAATATATTGAGGCTAGAGTAAACACGCCTGATCCACATTTAATGGTCATTAAAGTCCATCTACCCAATCTATCCGCAGCCTTACGATCACATCTAAGACTACTATTTCTAGATAGTACAGCGACACCCTTTGTCCTGCAGTCCTGTGTAATGTGAAAAAGCCTTTTAAACCCCAAGCTATCTAATAAATTGCTATATCTACTAGCTATATGCGTCTCTTGCAGACATAGCAAATCTATATTAAAGAATTTAAGATCTTCTTGGAGCTTTCTTCTTTTGTTTTTATCGTTTAGTCCGCAAATGTTAATAGAGGCTACACAAATGGCCCAGCTAGCCATCAATTGATGTCAGTGTTTCTCAAGCAGCTACTGTCTGTCGCAGGCTGTCCAAAGCTGAAAATACTTATAACAATTATGTCAAAAACAAGCATTTTTTATTTTTTATTTTATTCCCGACCCCCTCAAACCCCCCCCCCGATCCCCCCTCCCCCCACTCCCCGGCAGAACCACCCAACCCACCCAGCAATGTGGTCCCGAACGGGACCTCATTCCCCCGCTGACCCCCCCCCTCCCTTCAACGAGGCATTAGGACAGATAGTCCCAAGGATGTGGAGAGCCGGGCTGCCCCGGGCCGAGCCACAGTGATAGAGTGACAGAGTGATAGAATGAATATTTAAATTTAGAAATAACATTTAGCAGATTTCAGAGAGATAATTTTATAAAGCACAAAAAACAAGAAAAATTTTTTTTTTAATCAAAATAAACTAAAGAAAAAAGGGGCCACACTTTTGATGATACTATAAAGAGAGTAGAAATAGCTTAGCCGCAGCTTCAGAAGTGAAAAACTTTGTTTGTTCCTTACTCACTATCTTGAGTCTAGCAGGATTTAGAAGAAACGCTTGAGCACCTTTATTATTAAAAGGTGTAATTAGCTGACGCAGCTTCCATCTAGTTTCAACAGTAGCTGGGCAATAATCTGGGCGCACAAAGAACTCAACCCCTTTACCCAACTTTTTTCGATCAGAACGGGCTAGATCATATAGGGCATCTCTTGCAAGGAAATTACTAACAGAAATTAAAATAGCTCTAGGGCGGGGAGAGCCCTGTGCTTGATTTGATCTAGCTCGTTGAATAAAGGGAGATCTATGGGCACGTAATATCTCTGAATTCCAGTCCCATTGGGTTAGGGTGGGGAAGGCTTCAATAAATAGATCAATAATAAATCGTCGAGCGTCAGATCCTTCCAATCCCTCCGGAATGTCAATAACACGTAGGTTATTCCTGCGCAGACGGTTTTCTAAGTCTGTTAATTTCCAAGCAATGTCATTTTTTGCTGCGCTTAAAGTCTCTGTAGTAGATTTCTGAACTGCTAGCTCATCTTCTAAGCAGGAGATTCTAGCTTCGGCCTCCGTGAGGCGCGAGGTAAACTCAGCACAGGATTTCTCTATGCGCCTCACAGTATTCTGCAGTTTGCGACAGGCCCCCTGGACCCTTTGGCTTTCAGCTCTAGTTTCTTCCCTATGTGCTTTAATGCTCTGAAATATATCTGCCAAAGAGACATTTTCAGGGTCCTCCGGCGGATTAATAACATTACCGCTTACTTCTTCAAATTGTGGAGTAAATGAGTAATCCCACTGTGATTTCTCTGATCCTTCTTCAGGAGTTGGACCCCTATGGATATTTTTTTTTTTTTCGTACAGTTTGAGAGTTTTCGGCAGCCAAATTTTCAATTTCAACCTCTTGGTACTCGCTTGCCTGGCATTCACTAGATTTAGGCATTGGACTCTCGCTTTCTGATACATCAGATTCATCGCCAGATCAACCAGAAAGAGAAAAAAAATCGCCAGAATCCAGATCCTTAGCACCCTCCTGCTGTGGAGCCTTAGCTGGATGCTTTAAAATTGTATTACCAATATTAGCCGCAGGTGCCTGGATGTTGGTAGAGTTATTTATATCACCAAGTAATCCGTCTTTTGTAGCTTTTTTACCATCCAGTATATCAGTAATTACATCCAGTAGACAATGCTGCTGCTGAAGCTGACTTTTCAGTTATGACTGTGCTTATTGGCTCAGACAGTGGGACATCTACAGCGTGATGCTCTGACATTTCCTCACCACTACAGACAGTGCTCTGCGAAGGAATACTGAACCCTGCTAAGTTTTCAATATTAACAATTGAAGAGGTAGCGTTTTTCTTGCCCTTTTTAGTAAAAATCATAGGGACTACACGCTTACCCCCTTCAGATTTCCTCTCCGCCGGGGTCGCACCCCTTCCCTTGATTCTTCCACCGAGGAACGAACCGCCAGCAGCTGCATCGCAAGCGGACCCGCTCTCTGCTGCTCCTCGAGCTCTGCCCCGCCAAGCCTTCTGCGGCATCCTGGGAAGTGTTGCCGATTCACCGCTACAACACCACTGCCACGAATGTCCGGAGAACCAAGCCTGCCTCCAGAATCTTCTTACCGCAAACAATGTTAAGGAGTGTAGAGAAAGCCAGAGCATATCGAAGCGCTAAGCGGTAGGTAATATCCAGCGTAACGTATTGAATCAGGTCGAACCGCCGTCGTCAATCCACCATCATCCCATCACTGGGTAGCCCGGAGCAGAGAGCGCAGCTCACACAGCCGTATCAACGGCCGCCATCTTGCCTCCTTCAATAATGTTTTCTTTCCACTGCTCATTGTCTTGGTCAGTAAGAGTGGAAACAAAAAGTGCAGTTAAACTGAGACTGTGAGTGTTATTCGTGTTTGATCAGATTTCTCCGATGTTTTTCTGTTTTCTGATTGTAGCAAAAAACAGATGTGATTGATGCAGCAGCAACAAGACTTTCTCTGAAAGCTTTATGTTTATGGGTGTGTATAGTATGTATACTTGTACAATCCTCAGCATGTAATTTTATTTGCATATTTCATAAACAGGTGTTATCAAATAATCCATTAAATATTTCCACACATCTGCCAATTGCAACGTTTCATTGGGTTCCATAAAATAATAAGGGAACCGTTTCCCAGACTATGCTCTTGGGCACATGATAAGCTGTAAATGTGGCAGTGTAGAGATCTTGTTGAACTCTGAGGGATGAGAGATGCAGTTAAAGTTCTTGAACAATGGTTTGTGGAACAGTTCTTTCAGAGACGCAATGTCCATTCAGTAGTAGTACTAACAACAGTCAGTATTGTTAGCCACATGCTGTTCAAAAAGGCATAATCAATGTCAAAGTGGACTCATGGTAAACTAGAGTAGTAGCTGAGAGTGCACATTTTCTGAAATTGCAGCAGCAGGTTCCTCTGTGGTATCTGGAAGTAGATATGCAGCTGGAGGCAGAGTAGGCTCCACAGTCCCTGAATTGGGGCTCAGGATAGCAGCTTCACTGTACTCTTCCTGAGGTAGTTCCTCCAGAGTAGGCAAAGGCTGAGAGGTTATACTCAGAGGGCAGTATGGTGCCAAAAGAGCGTCTGTTGAACAGAATTGGACATGTGATGCTTTTAATGTGAACAATGGACACCTTCTTGTTTTGCTTTGAATCAGGTAGTGGAAGCAGGATTACAGTGTACGTGTCATCTACTCCAAGAACTGGAATGTGTGGTCTGTAAGATAACTCAAATATCTGTTTACCAAGAATCTTTTCTCAAAATTGATGAGACATTCATCAGCACTTCGGAAACCTTAACATCACATGTGGCAGACTTGAAATGCGACACATTGGCTAGTTTAGTTTTGACTGATTGAATCCCCAAGCTGCGGGCCAGACCATATCGGTTCTGCTTTATGCAGACAATGCTGTGTTGTTATCTAGAACTCTGGTCAGCCTACAGCGATTAATAGATAGGCTCGCAATTGAAAACTTTTTTTTATAGATAGTGCAAGAGTGGAAACTTTTGACAATTTCTGTTATCTGGGGTTAACTTTTTCTGGTAACGGTAATTGGTAATCTGAATTGTCTAATGTCTGTGCAAAGATGTCAAAAAGCGTGCATGGGGTTTTCCGGTTTGCTTCCAAACTGGGGGAACGACGTAGCAAGGACATGACAGACATCTATAAAGCTAGATGTGCCTCTATTGCATTATATGGTGCAGGGGTGTGGGGCCACAATACCAGCCATGAACTGTAATTAGAGGAAAATTCTTTTTAAAAAAAAAGCTTTTTTGCCAGCTTGCATCCGCATCCTCTGAGTTAATACATTGTGAAGTGGGGCTAAGATACCTGGCAGATTTGATCGCTCTTAGACCCCTAATGCTTCGAGGTCAATTTGGTCTAAAGAAGAGACAAAATTCACTCAATCTATTGTCAAGGACTGATTGCAATTGGACAATTGTCTTATGATCCCTTGGCTAAAATATATAGCAGATGTTGACAGAGATTTATTTATGTTCATGATCCTGGAAAGTCTAACTGATGTGATAGGCCTGTCCAAACAGGAGATAAAGAATACATTTGTGGCCCATAAAAAAGAGTGTAGGATGAGAATTGTGGGGAAACAAACCACATACCTGCTTATCAATCGATTATAGATACTGACCTGCCGGCGGCGATGCAGCGGGGAACCACGCCTCTACGCTGCTAGGCGTGTCCATGCCCCTCCTCCTCCTTACCTCGCTGAAACGCCGCACGCGGACGCCGCACTGATGGCAGATTGAAGCCGTTAGAACGAACGAGCAAAGGGAGATAACGAGGTTAATGCTTTGTTAACGCAAACTTGCTCAAGATGATATGAGCAGGAGTTCCGTGCCTTCAGCTGCCGTTTTATGGGGATTAGAGTGAAACGGAGGAAAACGGAGGAGAATCGTCTGATTATGCCATCTGGCAGGAACACAAAACCTGCAGTTCCACGGTCCCGCTTCGACTACGTTGAAGGCAGCTCTGCACACCTTGAGATTGCACCAAACGTAAGGGGGATTAAAAGGGGGTTGCTGGTTAGTGGCATGGACTGGGTTGTTTAAACCGTTAAATAGATAAACAATCATACTGGGGTATTACTTCCAGTTCCCTCGAGTTGGTGAGTTCGTCGGGGGGGAACTCTACCTCCCTAATTGTTGAAAATGGTGAGACCTCAGAGGGAGGGTGTCGCTAACCTTAAAACGGCTAGAATTGAGGCGCAGAAAGTGAAGAAAAACCGTCGCGCTCTCGCCAAGTCAGCACGCCTAGCAGGTCAAAAAAGCGACATAGGGGCTGTCCCTTCCTCACCAGATAGTCGCAGCTCACCTATTACCTCAGATGAGGATACGTCCTTCACCATGGTGGCCGTTAATCAGACCTTGCAACAGGAGACGTTGGTGGTTCAATTAAATGCTAGCCTGGAAGGGGAGAACCAAGATGTCTGCACTGGTGGTAATGTGCAAAAGGAGGTGCAAAAGGAGGTGAAAAAATTCCCTTTATTCACTAAAAAACAAAGTTTACCACCCCCCCACTCCCCTGTATCTCTACAGTCTATTGATTTCGGCATGTCCTCTCCAGCAACTGGATCAGCGCCTACAGTCGGGGGACGAGACACCGACCACCCTAACTTGGTGCCATCAACACTAGGTGTGCAGGTAGATACTCCTGTTTTGATCCAGGATTTGCCAGTTTCGTCAGATCAACCTGAGTTAAGTCAAACTCCAGGAGGTCCACAAGCTCCTCGGCCGCAATTATTGGATCTCTGTCCGAAATCTAATGAATTACTTTTAACTTTACCATCATCCAACACTGGAATCTTACCGAAACTTGGTTCGGAGAAGTCTGAAAATTTTCAAATTGACATCCGTGATATGCTGAATTTAATTTTAGGAGAGATAAGGGAAATGAAAAAGCTTCAGCAAATTGAGATCAATACCCTCAACCAGCGCCTAGATAAAATCGAAGAGGCTATTATGGGTCTCCCCACTAGATTCTCCGAGGTAGAGGCCAGAATTTCCACCATCGAAGATCAATTGGTGACGGTGATGACCGAGACAAAAGAAGCGGACAAGAAGAAAAGATATCTTGAGAAAAAAGTAGAGGAGCTAGAAAGTCACTCCAGGAGGTCTAATCTGCGCCTTGTGGGGGTGCCTGAAGGGATTGAAGGTGCTCAGACTCTCCTTTGGGTTAATACGTTCATAAAGCAGCAAGTACTGCCTGACTATGAAGGAGATCTGTCAAACACTAGGGCACATCGAATCCCAGCCCAACCCTTTCCAAATTCTCCTTATCCAAGAACAATTCTTCTAAACTTTGCTGATTATAGAGTTAAAGAAAAAGTATTGGCAAAGGCTATCCAACAACGTCAATTCCCCCTCAACGAGACACAGAAATGTAGAATCTTCTCCGATATGACAGCTGTTGCAACTCGAAGAAGAAAAGAGTTTGTTAAGATGCTACATCTCTTCAAGGCACATGGGGCTCAGGCCTCTATCGTTCAGCAATCAAAACTAAAAGTACTGGTGAAGGAGAGGTTTTTTATGTTTTCAGATATTGAGGAGGCCCAGGCTTGCTTGAAGGGGATATCAGGCTCCCCAGGTCATGCGTGATTTTCTGGTTGTATTTAAGCTGATGCGGGATATCCGTGACAAAAAATGTTCTAAAAAAAAAAAAAGTTTTTCCTTGGTTTGTTCTAATTTGGTGTGGGAGGAGGGGCGTGACCATGATCGCCCTATGGGGTGCAACAACATGACACCCAGGTACAAGTATGGGAGGTGGGAGATGTGGCCTGCGTGGTGTAGGGGGGTGAGTTCCACATCTCCAGGGGAGGGGTTACTTCTAGGGTGGCGGGGGGTTGGGTGTTAGCAGGAAAAAGAGCAGTAGCAAGAAGGCTTGGAATGATTTACTGAGTAAAGAAGCATGGCAACTGGTAGCTGTAAGATTTTGTCATTGAATACCAATGGGATATTAAATAAGAAGAAATATGGTGCACTTATAAGATGGGCCGCTTTTTTGGACCCCCATGTTCTCTTTCTTCAGGAAACTCATCTTAAGTCCAATTCCCCCAACTTGTTTATCCCTAAAAAATTCTCCAAGGCCTTTTTTGCTTCTTCAGGGGCAGCAATGAGGGGGGTAGCAATTTATTTCTCAAACAAAATGAATTGGGAGTTTCTTCAAGTACATCGAGACATTTTAGGGAGATGGATCTGGGTAACAACTAAAATTAGGGGTCGGATAATAAACTTTATTAACTTCTATGGCCCATTATCCGATAATGTATTACCCCTGACCCAGATCCACGAAAAGCTGATTAGTTCTCCTGGACAGATTGTCCTAGGGGAGGATTTTAATAATATTATGGATATTAGGAAGGATACCACTAATAAAAATGAAAGACAGTCTAAACCCAATACCAAAAAAATGATGGTGACAATTATGGAAGAGTTTGGGCTAGTGGATTCTTGGCGGGATCTCCATCAAGAAACGGAATCCTTTACCTTTTACTCCAATCGTTTCTCTTCGGCCTCCCGACTAGACTATCTATTAACATCTAGATCTATACAGGTGACAAAGGCGTTGATCAGTAGTAATTCTTTTTCCGATCACGCACTGGTTGGGGTCTCTTTGCTTTTGGGGGGGAGAGACAAGGAACGATCTAGGTGGCAGATGGATCGTCTCCTTCTGCAAAATGAAGATTGGATTTTGGGATTTAGGGAGTGGATTGTTCATTATTTTGAGATCAATGATAACACCGCCACCCCCTTTGCTATCTGGGGAGGTTTCAAGGCTGCGGATCGGGCCCAAGTAATAGCTGTTATGGCCGGTCAATCCAAAACTCGGAAGTCTCAAATTGAGAAGCTTCAAAACAAGGCGGATCAAGAATATGCCTTAATGTTACATCATTCCCCCAATTCCTTCAACAAAGCTAGTAGGGAATTAAGAGATTTTTTTATCTTGGAGGAAATATGCAACTCCAAAATATATCAGCAAAAAATATATGAAGAGAGTCAGTTAATGGGGAAGCTGTTAGCTAATTCCACCAGAAAAAAAATGGAATCCTCTCTAATCACTTCCATCAGGGACCCTGTCACGGAATTAGTGGTATCAGATAGGGAGAGTGTTTCACAGGTCTTCCTCCACCATTACGGACAGCTCTATTCAACTGAGTACCCGGTTAATAATGAACAAATTTCAAAGTATTTGATGGACATTGATCTTCCTAGACTCTCAGAGGACAGAATTAAAAAACTAGATAATTAAATAATGGAAGAAGAAATCATAAATGCAATCAAATCTATTGCAGGGGGAAAGGCATGTGGTCAGGATGGATTCCCGATCGAATTTTATAAGGTCTTTATTAAAGAATTGGCATCTCCTTTAAAGAGACTTTTTAACGACATTAGAAAGTGTGCAACTATATCTACTGAATTCAAGGAATCTATAATAATATCTTTTGTGAAAAAAGATAAGAACCCTTTAGATGTGAACTCCTTCAGGCCAATCAGTTTACTTAATTCTGATTACAAGATTTAAATGAAAGTATGGGCTCAGCGCTTCCTCCCTGCTGCTCAAGAAATAATACATAAGGTCAGACAGGTTTTATAGCAGGTCGATCTATGGCTACTAATACTCAATTTTTAATTCATGCCTTAGATTTTTTTAACATAAACGAAATCCCTGCTGCAATAATCATGGTTGACGCTGAAAAAGCCTTTGATCTTGTGAATTGGCAAACATTGTTCTTAACGTTAAGGAGTATTGGTTTTTCATAACAGGTTATTAGTATGTTAAAGAATATTTATTATGGTGCAAGTGCTAAGGTGGTTATTAATCAGGAACAATTAGGGGAAATTATAATAAAACGGGGAACTAGGCAGGGTTGCCCGCTCTCCCCGCTACTTTTTACCTTTTTTATTGAACCCTTGGTTTTAAAAATGCGCAATAATGCTGCTATTTCTTCTCCTATACCAGGGATGTCAAAAGTTAAGTTGTTCGCCGACGACATCATTTTGTATTTAACCCCCACTAAAGAAAATCTAAAGCTTGCCTTTAAAGAATTTTCTTTGTTTCAACAAATCGGTGGATATAAAATAAATGAAAAAAAGACCGAGATATTGGCTCTTAATATTGATCCTAATGTTCTACCTGATAATTTGAGAATCCAAGCCATGAAAACTGACCCAATTAGATATCTGGGTATCTATGTCACTAATCAGTATCAGAAATTATTTGAACTAAACTATCTTAGAACTAAACAGAAGATTAAGAGCCTTTTCGAACAATGGTCAATACTCCCCCTTACAATTATAGGGAGAGTCTCTTTGATTAAAATGTCCATTCTTCCTCTATTAATGTTTTTGTTCTTAAACGTCCCTATTCGCCTTAATCAAACTTATTTCAATGAATTAGATACTTTGTTTAGGGAATTTATTTGGGCAAAAAAGGTTCCCAGAGTAAAATTAACTACAGTACAGCTGCCCATAAATCTAGGAGGTCTAGCACTTCCGCAGATACGAACATGTTATCAGGCTGCACTATTGAACTTAGTGGTTGACTTAACTTTTTATAAGTGCATCTATGATAGCTTTTTTATTGATAAAATGATAGTAGAAGGGGGTACGCAAATGCCCGCCTTTTTTAAAACTGCTAAATTACCCAAGAGGACTCGCTACAAGTCTCTACGAGAAGTGCAGTTTAGGCTTCAAGCAGTCTTTAAAAAAAATAGCTCCTCTGGCTTTCAATTCTTGGGTCTGGGAGAATGCAACAGTCTGGGCCTACATTTGCAACTAAGATATATTGAGATTTGGAGCGATTGTGGGTTTTCACAACTTGAACACTTCATCGCCCATAACAAAATAATATCCTGGCAAGAAATAATGGATAGGGCAGAAGGTAGTAGAAAGCCCACATTTCTTGAATATATGCGGATAGTTCATTTTATTTCCAATATTGAGGGTATTTTGAATACTCCACACTATACCATGGTAGAACTCTATGACTTCAAGCTTTCGGGACTGGGGAAATGGTATTCTGTATTGCGGAAGGATGAACATGCAGAGGGGATAGTCACCCATATCGAAAAAATAGTAAGGGATACTGGTTGCAGATTTAGCCCTAGGGAATGGGAAAAAATATGCCTTCTAGGGCATAGGTCTCTACGAGCCGCTAATTTTAAAAGAATGTCCTTTCTATCAAGATGGCTCGCTTATTGGACCCCATCTATGATTCAGAAATGATATCCCGACCATCCCAATAGGTGTTTCCGCTGTCATCAGGAGGAGGAAGGAGGATGGCTACACATTTTTTTTCTTGCCCGCAACTGGTACAGTTCTGGGGGGAGATTTTCAACGATTTGGGAGCAGTTATGGGCATGAGTGTTTTTCCCCAGGTCGAAACTGCATTATTCGGGTATTCAAGGGACGAGGCCAATTTATCTAGCCCAGACAGGGTTTTTGTACCCATATCTTGTATGGTGGCGCGTTCCTTGATACTCCAAAATTGGAAATCTAAGGAGATTCCGAATCATTTAAATTGGTTTAATAAAATGAAAAGGATTTGGAAATTCGAAGAGGCATATGCCAAAAGAGTAGGGGGCATAAGGAAATATAAGAAAAACTGGAAAGAATTTGAAGAATTACTCCTACTCAAGGATAGGTCTTAGAGATGGCGCGGATTCTCTAATTGTTAAAGAGTAATGCAGTTTTAATTATTAAATTATCATTGATCCCCAAATGGATTGGGGCAATGATTTTCTACTTGTATAAGTTTTACACTACTCTAAGCGTACAATTTTTTGTGGTCAATGATGTTAATGTTGCTCTCCTTTTTATGTGATTTTAGCAGCTTTTAAATGGTTGTCATCTGTATTTGCACTTTACCCCGTTGCCTGATATTTTGTATTTTACGACTAAGCTTTGCTGCTAGTACAACTGCACTTTAAACAGTAATAATGTTAATAATACTGTATTCTAACAAGGCAGATTTTGGTTGCTTATGCATTGACACTTTAATTTAGAACCTAATTAGGTCCTTAGAGCTTTAAGATGAGTTGAGTTATATGCAACTCTGTAGTTTTATCGTGCATTTGCACTTTATTTGTCTATATTTTTATTCGATACTAAGAGTACTCTATTTGTCTAGGTTAACTCTGACTGCTATTGCACTGGGCACTTTAATCTATTTCAATTTTTGTCTTGAGTGATTTAAGATGAATCTTATGTCTCAGCTGAGTCATAAGTTAACTTGTAGTTATATTTTGCATTTGCACTTTATTTGCCAACTTGTCAATAGACAATGGAATGATATGTGACTGCCTACAAAATATGAAAATGCATAGCATTCTGTACTTTGCTTAGTAAGTAGTCTATCAACAACCAACATCAATGGTGGGTCTAAATCTGGCGTTTTAAATGTTGCATTTGCACTTTATTTGTGATGCTAAGAGTACTGTATTTGCCAAGGTTAACTTCGGCTTCTATCGCACTGGGCACTTTAATCGGGATTTTAATTTTTGTCCTGAGTGAATCTTGTGTCTGTCTTGTGTCTTAGCTGAGTTATAAGTTTACCTGTGGCTATATTTTGTATTTGCACTTTATTTTCAACTTGTCAACAGACAATGAAATTAATTGTGACTGCCTATAAACCATGAAATTGCATTTCATTCCGCACTTTGCTTAGTAAGTAGCCTATCAACAAATCTACATCAATGGTTGGTCTAATTGTGGTGTTTCAAATATTGCTCTCGAATAATATGTATGTACCTTTTTGCTCTGCTCAATAAAAAAAAAAAAAAAAAATTATAGATACTGATGGCTTTCAAAGCTATCTGTCACTAGTTACAAGACCCTCACATCACTTTGCACTAACAAGGATGAGATTGGGTATTGTTCACCATCTAGTTGCATTCCCCGAAATGAAAATACGGCCTGTCACTTTATGCCCATTTGATGAGCATTCTAAACAGAGCACTATGCACTTTCTACCTTTGTGTGATCTACATCTGAATTATTGACTTGTCTATCTAAAACCCTTGTTCAAGAAATATAATGTAAAAACTACTAATGCAGCTATGAGCCTATTGTTTGCACTAAGAGACCCAGCGATCTGTTTTTTGTTGCAACATTTATTTTAAAATCAATTCATGGGAGAAAAATTATTGTTTTTATTTACCTGTTTTTAATTGATTTAAATGTAGTAATTAATTACGCTTATATATGTGTAATTGGATTTAATTGTTTGTATATGTATATTTGTTGCTTTTCTGGTTGCTACACAAACCAAATAAAGCTTGCTGAATCGAATCGACTTCTTGAATGTTTTGCAACACCTTTTGTTCAGTCTCTGGGTCAGACAATTTTGTTTCTGCCACCTTCCCAGGGTGATTCAGAATAGGTATATACTCTGAAGAGCAAGTGCTATGAAGTGCAAACACCTAATAATCCTCTAGGCAAATTACTAAATACTCTCTAGACTTCCTACAGACTATGCAACCTACTCAGTCGTGTATTCTATATCCCAGTGTCTGGACTTGTTGAACATATCAAAGCTTGCTCACCTAACCAATTGCTTACTACTCAAAATAGATTGGTGACTTGCCGATGAACACCAAGAGCAGATGCAACATCCATGTAAGCCTTTGAGGAAAAACGCAGGATCACTGTAGGAATTAACAAAATAAAAAACACTGCTCCAGATGCTTTGTTGCTCCAACTCTTTTGGACCGCCTACGCATATCTGCATTTATTTGTTGCCCACACCTGTAAGATTCTGGAGCCAACACAAACCAACATAAAATAATATTAGTTACATCTGAAATGAACTTTTTTGTCAAGGGAAAGATCATTGCAAAAGGGCAATCGAAATAGTGTAGGGAGTCTTCAAAATCTTACAAAAATAAAATGTGACTTTTAGTGACAAAAATACAGCATTACTGGTCATGTTTATTTTTCCTCTAGTTTGTTTCATTGACAATGGCTAGCTTAGACAACAGATTCAGTGCTGTAGCTTTAACACTGCAGTATTTATGCCAGCATGTGCAGACACATTAACCCCCTGAGCTGCAGAGATTAAATATAACAGCTCTTGCTCATCAAAGAGTATGTTTATCTTTCACACCTGGTTTGAAAACCATTAGCGTGTTATTTAAATTGAGGGTGTAGAAGTGATCTGACGCCTTAACTCCTTTTGAAGTTGCTTAAATCACTGTCAAAATATCTGGTTACATAGATATTCTTTAGAAAGGTATGATCTGCATCCATGGCAAAACAAGTTTGAAGCACAGTTCCCTTAAAGGTAAATGGTGCGCGACATAGACCAACGGAAGCTTGTCTCCAAAAGACACCACCTCCCCTAGAATTTCTATTCCTTTATTGACTTCTCCTCTGAATCAGTTTAGGCACTAATGCATGCAATGTACCTTGTAAGCTGTAAAATACATTACAGCTGAATCCTACACTGCTATAGTGTGGGAACTAAAGCTTTGCATAATGAAAGTAACTTGGATTAGGTATTGCTGTGTAGGTGAGACACTTAAAACACTTTAGTGTGATTGTAGCTTTGAAGTTGCTTGCACCAAGCGTTTCCTGCACTGCCAGACTAGCCAGCCACCAGCTGTGGAGCCTTAATCAGAGAACAGCTCTGTTGTACTTGTTTGAGTAAACATTTAGGAGTTGCTTATTATATGTCATGATTTATTATTATTAGCACTGTAAAGGTAGTGCAAAAAAAACTTGCTGCTTGCACTACATGAGATGAGATACAAATGTGGAAATCAATCTTTTTTTCTCCACTTCCAAATAAAGAAGCCAGTAGTTGGAGGTCTTTCTAAGCACTCATATTTATTAGTAACCCGTGCGTGCACATAAATCACAGTGCTCAGGTGACTATGACCAGAGTGGAGAAATTACCTAGTTCTGAGAGGGTACTTATACAGATGACACGCGCTAGGGCTGTGCAAAATATTAACAGGAAGAAAAAATCCTTAACTAGATAATGAAGTTAACATTTGTTTCAGATTCTCAAATACTAACATATAATCGAACAAAAAAGCACAAACATCAGTGGACTTTACTTGTTCCTTAAGACATGGGCGAACAAATGAGCATAAATGTTTACAAGTAGACATTGCTTGTTTTTTCTACAACTGCAGGCATTTGGACAATCAATTATAAACATTGCTAAATTAGCTTTAGATTGACAAAGGGCAGGTATGTCAACACTAGGGGGTCGATTCCAATCCTGGAAAAAGGCTGTACGAATCGTTGTATGGAGCGTTTTTCCTGTACAACTCATACCCGGTAAACTTTTCTTACAACCTAGGAAGTACGATTCGTACAGAAAGCCTCTTTCCATACAAATCGTACAAAAGACTATACAGCTAAAATAAACCAACGATTCTGATCTGGAACAGCTTGCATGTGACGTCTGTATGTATTTAAGCAGCGGTTTCCAGCCCAGCAAGTATGATTCGTCCCTACGGCACTCCGTACGGCTCTTTTCTTACGGGAGCCAAAAACAGCTGTAAAAGCAGAGTCCCCAGGGGTACGAGTCGTACAAGCATACACCCCCATGCATTGTGTATGTACGGTGCGTACCCCGACATCGCATATGTACTGTGCGTACCCCCAACATCACGTACCCCAACATCGGGTACCCCAACATCGCATACCCCAACATCGCGTATGTACGCACCGTACATATGCGATGTTGGGGTACGCGATGTTGGGGTATGCGATGTTGGGGTAAGCGATGTTGGGGTATGCGATGTTGGGGTATGCGATGTTGGTGTACGCGATGTTGGGGTATGCAATGTTGGGGTATGCGATGTTGGGGTACGCGATGTTGGGGTATGCGATCTTGGGGTATGCGATGTTGGGGTACACGATGTTGGGGTACGCACCGTATATACACAACACACGGGGGTGTATGCCTGTACGACTTGCACCCCTGTACGACTCACACCCCAGGAACAACTTTTCCCGGGATAAGAGTCGTACAAAGTTCGCTTCATAGCGGGTAATGGCATTCCCCGTGTACAGGACGTTTTCAGTACAAATCGTAAATCGGAAAGCCGGTCCGGATCGTACTAGTACGGTTGGACTGCATTTTTACAATTTGTATGGAAAAGTGTCCGTGTCCGTCTGGTACAACTTTTCCCGATCCTATTTGTAAGGATCGGGCCGATCCGTACAAATCGGATCGGGAAAAGTTGTATTTTTCCCGTACAAATCGTACTTCACGGGTCGGACGGGACTTGTACGTAAAAATTTACCGATACGATTCGGGCGGGAAAAATAAATACAGGATCGGAATTGGCCCCATAGTGTGTAAAGACATAAGCAAAACAAGCCTGTTTGTGCTGACTTGAAAACACGTCAGCAAGGAACCAGAGTTCGTGATCAGAAACATTCAGGGGATTACAAATGGAAGAACTCATGTTCATAATGAACAAAATTATATTTTTCACACAAACTTTGCATCGAACAGCATTTAGAAGAAGAAACTTGCTGCACCACAGAATTCTCGGTGGGGGAGTGAAGCTTGCTTTCCGCTGTGGAAATTTGATTAGTACAGGAATGGACTTTCTGTACATCCTTTGCCTGAATTATGTGCATGTAGACTAAAAGTGCTGAGAAAAAACATCTCTCTTTTGTCTCAAACCTGTTGGCTTCCAGTCTATTTGAGATAACTGTGTGCATTTTTGTCCAATGTATTTAGAAAACATCAGAAAAACAAATCATTACAAAAAAGTATGAAATCCTCAGCAGGGCTTACTTTTTATTTAGCATAGACTATACATTAATTGCACAGTCTGCTGCTGGAAAAGTCTCAGCTAAGTGAATTCCATTAAAATGCAACTTGGGTCTGTGTGCGGTTAGCAATAATCTACCCTAGTCAGGCGTTTATTAAAAGCCAATTATAATTTGTAAATGTTTTAAGATTCCTATGAGATATCCATTTTTTTATTACAAACAAATCAGGAATATTTCTAGCCTAAAAATTATGTTATATAGAAATCTAAACATATTGAAACCAATTTGAAAAAGAAAAGTGGTTAGATACTGTTTTTTGGGGTGTTATATTTTGCCATTACTGGGGCGAGTGTCTGAAAAGTTTTAGCGCTCTGTTCATCATCTCCTTGTGTTTACTTTGTTTGCCTTAAGTCAGGGGTGTAACACAGGCCCCTGCAGCCCCTGTGGTGCAGGGGGACCCCGAGCTGTAGTGGGCCCCTCAGCACTTTACTCAGGCCTGACAGCTCTGGATAAAATCCGGAGTGCGGGCCCCTCTGTGCACTTTGCAGGGGGGCCCCTTTAATTGTCATTACGCCACTGCCTTAAGTTGGCAGGGTATGCCCAGATGTGGGACCCTTGCTCAATTTGCACTTTATTCAAGCTAGCCTGGATGATGAGGGGAGTTGTATCTCTTTATAAAGACTATAGGCCAGTCAACGTCTGCAAAACATTATGTCACAAACATCAGATGTATGCAGCCAGAATATTGAATTCATTTTGTGTGGTATGCCCAAATCACTCTGTATATGGTTTAGATAAATTCATCATCAGATGTTCTTTCAAGAAACTAGTTGACTGTCATCACGTTTGCTGTAAAACGGGGAATCACCTTTCATCAGTCAAGCGCTTAACAAACTTGTGTAAAAATGGTGCTCCCTATTTAACAGCTGGAGGTAACACAAATATTTCACAGGATGGTCCAGACATCCTCTTTTAAGTGTAAAATTGGTCTTTTGAGTGTGTAATCGGAAGCTACTAAAAAGTCCAGATAATCTGAATACCGAAATTTGAAGCACCAAATGTTACATAAACTGAGTCTCAGGCTCAGCTCACAAGGTTTGTTTCCACACCAACGGGTGCCTCGAATGAACTTAGTCCAATGTACCAGCTCTGAATGTGAAAGACAGGTTACTGTAGCCCTGCAAAAACCCCCACAATATGTAAATGAGGTGGTGTCAAAGCTTTTGGGTTATTAACATAGAGCAATGGTAATTAAACAAAAATCGTTCATTAATAATTTACACAGTCAAGATCACTACAATTTTAAAATGCTGGGATCTACTGCACATAATATTGGTAACATCACAGAAGATAAAAAAAGCAGGCAAGCCTTTCAATAACAGTGAAAAGAGGGAAAAAGGGTAACATCACAAGTTAAAGTCTTACACAGTCACTGTGCTATCTGTAAGTGCTATGCTAGTTCAAGCAAATGAATAAAAATTGAGTCTGAGTTTCGGCAGTGGTGCACCTACCTGGACAGGGTTTGTGTCTGTTTGGAATGGAAAACATACATCACCACACAGCCTTTACCACACAGAACACTAACATCACAGTCAATACAATGCGTATGCCATTACAAAGCATGTAATTCCCACGCATATACCTTTACTACAAATGCCTCTGCTATGCATGCATTCACCATGCATTATTGGTGTATGTATTTTTAACAAATGCTTTTACCTAGCATTTTTGCTATATGCAGTATTGGGTAAGTATATGTTAAGTTTATATATAAGTATATATGTTATATTTATTCTTAGAATATTAATTTAGTAAAATATTTTATAATATAACAATAATAAATGTAATGATGGAATGTAAGGGATATAGGGATTATGGGTGGGGAAGTGTATTAATGTTTGAACATCAAAATAAAGGATATTTAATATTTTTATTAATTAAAAAATCAATTCATGAGGCCTGCAACACAAACATTCAGGGTCGAGATGCCAGGTATATTTTATGCTTTCGGTGAGTAGCACACTACTCCAGAACCCAAAAAGGATTAGTGGTGGATTAGTATTGGTAAATATGTGTTAATTTGAGAGGTGGACATGTGTGTATGTTAGTTGGATTGAATAGATTAATGGATGAATAGAAGAGGCCAGAGTCGAGAAAGTGTTATTTGGGAGATCATAGTAGTAAAATAAGGCTTAGGATGAGTAAAAAGAGAGATGGAGGAGGGAAGAGTATCTAGATAGGGATGAGTAAAATCATAGTAGTAAAAATGAGGTTTGGGATGAGTTAAAGAAGAGATACATGAGGGAAGAATTTAGAAAGGGTTGCTTAGGGGACCGTAGGGATAGAGGGAGGAAGAGTCCAGAAAGGTTTATTTGGAAGATCATAGTAGTAGAATGAGGTTTGGGATGAGTCAGAGGGTGGAGGTAAAGAATATATTTTTAGAGGTATAGGTTGAGACAGAGTAGTGCATTTGAGAGTCTTCTTCTTCTACAGTACAAGTAAAGTCAGACAAATATATAGATACATAACTCCATAGAAAGGGTATACATGTATAAGGAAGTCAATATATCGACAACTGTAACGCTCTGCTTTTTTCGACTCATGAAGCCTCCTTAAATAAACTGCTGGTTGTGCAGAACACGGCGGCCCGCCTAGTTACGGGAGTTCCGACCAGGACTCCCTCCATGCCCCTGTTAACTAAGCTCCACTGGCTTCCAGTAAGGAAAAGAGTGAAATTTAAGATAGGATGTATGGTTTTTAAGGTCTTAAACAGTCTCAGTCCGTCCTATCTCTCTAGCAAAATAACTACTTACACCCCTCTACGCTCTCTTAGATCAGGATCTAAATATCTACTCTCTATTCCTAGAATTTAAAAGTCGCGTACTGGCGGTAAAGCTTTTTCTTACCTGGCCCAGATTTCTGGAATGAACTACCACAATATCTCCGTGCCGATATGACCATCTTTCAGTTCAGAAACCTCCTTAAAACCTATCTCTTTTAATTAGCTCGCCGAGGCAGTAGGATTGTTACAAGCGCAGAGATACCCCTCTGGGTGATTCAGCGCTATATATAATCATAAAAATAAATATATTGATATTTAAAATTGTATTGTACAAACTTTCAAGTGTTGCTGTACTTGATGCATAACATGTTTAATAACTATTTTTTTTTAAATGTGATCTTTTCCTCAATATTCCAATAGCAAAGAACTTGTGGATAAAATAGTTATGATAAATATTACATATGTTGATAGATCACTAAAAAAGGGAACCAATAGCATCTAATCAAATTAATTATATGAAAAAAGGGGTATAGAGAGGCATTGGGCAGGAAAGTGAATTAAAGCTAAAGTATTAATTTTAGTATCTGAATATTAATGCATACATATCAAAATGTATGGTATTCAATATATTAGAATAGCACAAATATTTATAAAATCTGTAGCCGAAATATTTAGGGACTGGATGCAAGGGAAATAGGGGTATTGATTGGATAAGTGTATGAATACTCAAGTATTAATTTTAATAGTTTTCATGATTAAACACTAAATGTTTGATATTTAATGATATTATTGAAAAATAAATAATTATGATGCATGTAGCAGAAACCTTTAGCGATGGATGCAAGGGATATAGGGGTATTGGGTGGGGGAGTGTATTCAAATTCATGTATTAATTGTAATACCTGAATCTAAATGTTCAAACATTAACATTTATAATATTCAATTATAATATTATTATTATTATTTAAAAATATATTTATGAGGCCTATAATGGATACTTTTATTGACAGAATGCTACATTTTATTTAGCTGTGTTCTGTTTTTCTACCATTTAGTGACTTTAAAGACAAAGAGCATTTAGTTGATGGAGAAAGTCAGGATTCGTAAAAGGATTACTGCAGGACATTTTTGAGGAATTTCATTTTGAACATTGGATGTTTTTTTAATAAATGGCTGTTTTTAGGATTGTCTTGTAGTTCCTAGGACCCTCCAGGACCTGCATGTTTTGGATGACCTAAACTGAGGGCTTGGTGTGCAGACCGACTCTGGACACCCCCACAGGATGAGTCAGCTGTTAGACCAGCTAGCTCTTCACTGCCACTACTACTGTGGTGCATGTAGTTTCTGGCAACCACTGAACATGACAACACTGATTCCTCAGGTATCGTGGAAACAATATGGTATCTTTCGCTCAGTCACTCGTTCTTGCTTTTTCTACTCGTTCTTGCTTTTTCTCAAAGTACACATAGAATGACAATTAGAATGGTTTCAATAAGTATTTATTTGTTAAGCATCAATCTAGTGCACAAGGGATAACAGG
Organism: Triturus cristatus; assembly: GCF_964204655.1. Taxonomy (NCBI): domain Eukaryota; kingdom Metazoa; phylum Chordata; class Amphibia; order Caudata; family Salamandridae; genus Triturus; species Triturus cristatus. The sequence goes on along the minus strand of NC_140588.1, from coordinate 848,176,765 downwards.
GCTCTGCTTATCAGAGGATCAGCCTGCAGAGTCTTGGTCCAGCCTGGAAGGAATTCTCCTCTGTCTGTGTAAGGGGGAGTGAGGGTCTTTTATACTAAAGGGGTCACTCCAGGGTTTTTCCAGAATCAATATGTTTTTAAAACATTCACTAATATTTTGCTAATCCTTTACTAAACAGAAATACTCATGCACAGCTGGATGTTGGCTATGGATGAAAAAAGTGGTGACCCTTATGCAGAATAAATCTACCGTGCCTTGGGACATGTTTTTGTACGTCAGGTACAGGGATTAAGATAGGGTGCTGAGAGCCCATTGTCCAAAAGACAGAAGGAAGCTAATAGGTAAAAGGTCACATGTGTAGAACCGCTATGTCGTGTGGATGGAACAAAGTATATGTAATTTGTATGTATATGATGGGACTGTCTCCTCATCAAAAGGTCTACAAGGTCAGCTAGGTAAATGCTAAAATAAATGCTATAAAAAGGCATAGAGAGCATGTATATTAAAACATACTAAAAGCACATCAAAAGGCTCTTAAAATATTGTTCATAAAAGCAGAAAACATCTTTCCCTTAAAGTGTTCTAAAAAAAGTCCTTTATATGTCATACATATATATATATTTACACAGCAATTTTGGCGTTTCAATATGCTAAAGGTTAATAGTTGGTCTATTGTTTTAATTTTGAATTTACCACAGCACATTTTGCACATTTTTGCACTATTCAACACTTTGCACATTTAAAAGAATTTGTTTAGCGTAATTGCATTTATTTTATCATGGGTTTGTCCTTTTACCTGATTTAATTGTAGGATACCATTGTCTGTTTAAAACCAGTTTTTTGTGTCTCATGATTTTATGATCTATTTATCATTGTTTATTAAGAAAGACTCGTAATGCTCTATTGGAGAGTCTTTTTTCAATGTCGATCATGTTTGCACTCATTTGAACCTATCATTAGACTTGCACTGTTCGCTTTAAAAGCCAATGGTAAATGCCTGACTGTGTCATGTGATCAAGACACCGTGGGAAGGGATGAAAAGGACAGAGAAGGTTGCTGCAGTGGATGTCAGAGTGCGTCTCCACAGGTGGGAACCTTGGAGCTTTGATTTATACGCGGCCTCCCAGCCGCGGGAGATGCACCACCCTAGAATTTGGGGCCACGGAGCTCAGTATCACTGAGTTTCAATGTGGAGGCATCCATGGAGGATTGACAAGCACAAATCAACACAGACTCATTTGAGTCGCCCATTGGAGAGCACATATTTCAAAGTGGGAGGTGTGGCCTCTATGCCAAAATGACTGTCGCGCCTCTGAAGAGTGCAATGAGCACGAAACGCGTCAGGCGTGAATCGATAGACATGCTGTAAACTGGATCCGCCTGCCGATCCGGCTTTTACCTCATGAAGGTTGCTGCAGTGGATGTCAGAGTGCGTCTCCACAGGTGGGAACCTTGGAGCTTTGTTTTATACGCAGCCTCCCAGCCGCGGGAGATGCACCACCCGAGAATTTGGGGCCACGGAGCTCAGTATCACTGAGTTTCAATGTGGAGGCATCCATGGAGGATTGACAAGCCGGATGTGCGAGTGGAGGCCCATTGGTGGGCTTGAAATGTTTCAGACAGCGGCACATAACTGTGGCACGCACCACAAGACCCACAAACCATTGTGGACACATTTGAGTCGCCCATTGGCGGGCACATATTTCAAAGTGGAAGGTGTGTCCACTATGCCAAAATGACTGTCACGTCTCTGAAGACTGCAATAAGCACGAAACGCATCAGGCGTGAATCGACAGACATGCTGTAAACTGGATTCGCCCGCTGATCCGGCTTTTACCTCCTGAAGGTTGCTGCAGTGGATGTCAGAGTGCGTCTTCACAGGTGGGAACCTTGGAGCTTTGATTTATACGCAGCCTCCCAGCCGCGGGAGATGCACCACCTGAGAATTTGGGGCCACGGAGCTCAGTATCACTGAGTTTCAATGTGGAGGCATCCATGGAGTATTGACAAGCCGGATGTGCGAGTGGAGGCCCATTGGTGGGCTTGAAATGTTTCAGACAGCGGCACATAACTGAGGCACGCACCACAAGACCCACAAAACAACGCAGACTCATTTGAGTCGCCCATTGGAGGGCACATATTTCAAAGTGGGAGGTGTGGCCTCTATGCCAAAATGACTGTCGCACCACTGAAGAGTGCAATGAGCACGAAACGCGCCAGACGTGAATCGACAGACATGCTGTAAACTGGATCCGCCCGCCGATCCGGCTTTTACCTCATGAAGGTTGCTGCAGTGGATGTCAGAGTACGTCTCCACAGGTGGGAACCTTGGAGCTTTGATTTATACATGGCCTCCCAGCCGCGGGAGATGCACCACCCGAGAATTTGGGGTCACGACTGAGTTTCAATGTGGAGGCATCCATGGAGGATGACAAGCCGGATGTGCGAGTGGAGGCCCATTGTTGGGCTTGAAATGTTTCAGACAGCCGCACATAACTGAGGCACGCACCACAAGGCCCACAAACCAATGTGGACTCATTTGAGTCGCACATTGGAGGGCACATATTTCAAAGTGGGAGGTGTGGCCACTATGCCAAAATGACTGTTGCGCCTCTGAAGAGTGCAATGAGCATGAAACGCGTCAGACGTGAATCGACAGACATGCTGTAAACTGGATCCGCCCGCCAATCCGGCTTTTACCTCATGAAGGTTGCTGCAGTGGATGTCAGAGTGCGTCTCCACAGGTTGGAACCTTGGAGCTTTGATTTATAAGCGGCCTCCCAGCCGCGGCAGATGCACCACCCGTGAATTTGGGGCCACGGAGCTCAGTATCTCTGAGTTTCAATGTGAAGGCATCCATGGAGGATTGACAAGCCGGATGTGCGAGTGGAGGCCCATTGGTGAGCTTGAAATGTTTCAGACAGCGGCACATAACTGAGGCATGCATCACAAGACCCACAAACCAACGCGGACTCATTTGAGTCGCCCATTGGAGGGCACATATTTCAAAGTGGGAGGTGTGGCCTCTATGCCAAAATAACTGCCACGCCTCTGAAGAGTGCAATGAGCACAAAACGCATCAGGCGTGAATCGACAGACATGCTGTAAATTGGATCCGCCCGCCGATCCGGCTTTTACCTCATGAAGGTTGCTGCAGTGGATGTCAGAGTGCCTCTCCACAGGTGGGAACCTTGGAGCTTTGATATATCTATATATATTACCTACTGGCGGTCGCCAGTAGGTAGATATAGTTAGGACCTATTTTCCATAGGAAATCCGCACCATTCTATTTGGAATAACGTTGGCGCCGATTGACGAATCTTCGCGAAATTTTCCAAACTTTTGGCCAGCTCCGGTCTGCTCCTATCCTGAAAATTTCACGGTGATTCGTCAAGCGGGGGCCGAGAAAAAGGGGGGTCCCAAAACGCGTTTTCCCCATGTATTTTCCCATAGGACCTGTTGACGCAGCTACACCCCGAACTGCTGAACGGAATTACACCAAATTAGGCAAAGAGGTAGTCCTCAGTTCAGAATCGTGCCTTTTGCCTAAATGGTGTAAATCCATTCAGCAGTTCCTGAGAAAATTAGAGTTAAAAAGATAGATATATCTATGGCCTCGAAGGACCCTCCCCGCACCCACCCGCACCCTCCCGAGCACGAGCTGAATGCTAATTGGCTGCCAATACTCTGAATCAGGAAGTGTTGGCAGCCATCTTGTGCCTCGGTAGAACCGAGGCACAAGAAAACCCCCAAAAAAGGCACAAAACGCGACAAGTGGGCAGGGTAGAAACACCCTGACCCCCTAGGCCTGCTCAGGGGTTCCCACAAAGACCCCCAAGGCCAAAAAAATATATATATTTTTTTTAAATCGCGGGATGCACTTAGGATCTGCGCATCCCGCTTCCGAAAAAAAAAGGAAGCACGGGCTTCCGAGCTTCATTTTTATTTAGCCACCGGGGGGGCCAAGTCCCGGAGGCAATATGTATATTATAATGGGGGGCCCAGAGGGGCCCCCCAGCCCCGGGGACCGCCACCCCCGGGACTTTATTATACATGGGTGGGGGGCTTAAAGGCCCCCCATGCCCCGGGGACTGCCACCCCCCGGGGCTTTATGTCAATGTATGCAGGGGGCTCATGGCCCCCCTGCAGCCCCGGGGACCGCCACCCCCGGGGCTTGTTTTAATAAAATTAAAAAAAATACCTTGGTGGGGGAGCTCGAACACCCCACACGCCCCGGGACCGCCACCTCCCTGGGGCACTAATTATTTAACATAGAAGGTCCGGGGCTTTAAATTAAGTGGGAGGGGGGCCGCGCAGCCCCCCTCTGGAGCCAATGATGGCCCTGGGGACCGCCACCCCCCAGGGCCAGCTCCTGCAGTGTCCCGGGGTGCCCACCCCGGGACACTGCTGTTTGCCTCACGGCTGCCACCCTGCGGTTGCAAACTGCTTTGCTTCATTGAAGCGAGAGCAGGGAAACCTGCTCTTGCTTCAATGAAGCAAAGCAGATTGCTTTTCCACATGGGGAGCAGCATGTTAGCTGCTCCCCATGTGGAAAAGCAATGCCGGCTCCCGCAGGAGGCGGGGAGCTGGCTGGGACCGTGGGGTGATTGGGGAAACCCCCATGGTCCCCAATGAGGTGGCCAGGCCAGGCAAGGCACGCGGACCCCCTCCTAAAAAATGTTTTTTTTAAACAGCCCGGGGATGGGTCCCTGGGGCCAAAAGGGGTCAAAAGGGGCCACAGGAGGGGGGCAAGGCAGCCCCTCTCCAAAAAACAATTTTTTTTTAAAAAGGGCCATGCCCCAGGGGATGGGTTACCCGGGGCAAATTATGGCCTCGAGAGGGGGGCCAGGCCCTGGGGGATGTTGTCCCCAGTGCCAATAAATTAGAAAAAGAAGGGAGGCTACACAGCCCCCTTCTAAAAAAAGAAGAAAAAAAAAAAAAGGGATCGGGCCAGAGGCCACGCCCCCTCCTTGCACCTCTCTGCAAACTTGCCCCTTGGCGCGTTTGCAGAGGGGGATCTAATTCCCCTTGAATACTGGGGGTCCCTGGGGGCCAACTAGCCCACCAGGAACCTCCAGTATGCACCAGGGGGCTGCGTTGCAGAGAGGTGTAATGAGGCCACGCCCCTTTTTACACCTCTCTGCAACGCAGCTCCGTAGCGCGTACTGGAGGTACCTGGTGGGCTAGTTGGCTGCCAGGGGACCTCAGGATTCAAGGGGACTTAATCTCCCAACTTAAAACACGCCACAGGCGCGTTTGTACAGTGGTGAAGGTAGGGGGCGGGGCCTGAGGTGATACTGTGCAAACACGCCCTGTGGCGCGTTTTAAGTTCGGGAGTTCATTCCTCTTCAATCCAGAGGTCCCCTAGGGGCAAACTAGCTCACCAGGTAACTCCACTAAGCGCCACGGAGCTGCGTTGCAGAGTGTTGTAAAAGGGGCGTGGCCTCTGAACACCTCTCTGCAACGCAGCTCCCTGGTGCATACTGGAGGTACCTGGTGGGCTAGTTGGCCACCAGGGGACCTCAGGATTCAAGGGGACTTAATCCCCCAACTTAAAAAACCCCATGCGGCGCGTTTGCACAGTGGTGAAGGTAGGGGGCGGGGCCTGAGGTGATATGTGTGCAAACACGCCCTGTGGCGCGTTTTCATTTGGGGAATTAATTCCTCTTCAATCCAGAGGTCCCCTTGGGGCCAACTAGCCCACCAGGTACCTCCAGTAAGCGCCACGGAGCTGCGTTGCAGAGTGTTGTAAAAAGTGGCGTGGCCTCTGAACACCTCTCTGCAATGCAGCTCCCTGGCGCATACTGGAGGTACCTTGTGGGCTAGTTGGCCCCCAGGGGACCTCAGGATTGAAGAGGAATTAATTCCCCAACTTAAAACGCGCCACAGGGCGTGTTTGCACACGTCACCTCAGGCCCCGCCCCCTTCCTTCACCATTGTGCAAATATTCCTCTAAAATCAGCCGAACAACAAATTCCGATTTACTCACCTGTTATCAGGAGAGAACCCAGGGCTGCATCTTTTAGACCAGCACTGACCCTGAAAAGTAATTTTAAGCATACTTACCAGTAACTTGTATTTCCTTCCATAGGAATCCATTGTGTGGTTTTCAGCAGAAAAGTTTCTAAGTGTCTATTTTTGAAACGTACAAATATTCTTCTAAAATCAGCCGAGCTACGAATTTCGATTTACTCACCTGTTATCAGGAGAGAACCCAGGGCTGCATCTTTTAGACCAGCACTGACTCTGAAAAGTAATTCTAAGCGTACTTACCAGTAACTTGTATTTCCCTCCATAGGAATCCATTGTGTCTATTTTCACAAACTAAAAATATTCCTAAAAAATCGTCTGTATGACTTAAACACATTCTTTCAATGGTTTACAGGAGATTGGCCAGTGATGGATCCAGGATCCACCACTGAGTAAGAAAAATTAATGATAGCACTACTTACCTGCTAAGTGAATTGTCTGCCATAGGATAACATTGGTGATTCTATGTGAAAAATGTTCTAAGTGTCAGCTTTTAAAATACAATAATATTCCTTAAAAATAACTACTGTAACCAAAACGCTTTTACTCAACTGTTTACAGGAGATGTCCAAGGACTGAATAGACAGTCCTGTGGATTGAAAAGTAATCCATAAAGTAACTAATTGCATTTGACTAGAAATTCACATTGAGCTCAATGTTGCATTGTGTTTGAAATTGTGTTGCCCATTGCAACAACTGTAACTACTGTACTTAAAAGTCTATTGCCTATTTGCAAAGTATTTAAACTAAAGTAATTCATTCTGAGAAAGTATATTTTGTATTGTAATGTATAATGTAATTATAATGTAATTAAAAAAAAGTATCTAAACATAAATAGTTTAAAAAATGTAGTAAATCAGTATAAAAAAAATCAGTATAACAATTAATACATTAACAATTGTCATTTGCAAAACCTTTGAAATTCACTGAAAAAACCATAGGTTTCAGGCCTGATATAGTTAGGAATTAGCATTTAAAAAACCTTTGAAATTCACTGAAAAAACCATAGGTTTCAGGCCTGATATAGTTAGGAATTAGCATTTAAAAAACCTTTGAAATTCATTGAAAAAACCATAGGTTTCAGGCCTGATATAGTTAGGAATTAGCATTTAAAAAACTTTTTGAATTCACTGAAAAAACCATAGGTTTCAGGCCTGATATAGTTAGGAATTAGCATTTAAAAAAGCTTAGAAATTCACTGAAAAAACAATAGGTTTTAGGGGTGTTATAGTTAGCTGGACATTTCACTCGAACAAAACCATTGAAATTCCTCCGATATAGTTAGTTATACTAACTTCATCAAGCGCGTCCGCAATCCACTGCTGATTATGTCACATAATACATCATTCATGACATGGTCAGTGACATCACTGATGACATCTCAAATGACATCACTGATGACATCACTGATGGCATCATCCACGTGACAATCAGATACAACTCATCATACACTAGTATAACCTTTCATCACTCACTGTAAAATACAGAGTGCCAGATTTAAAACCATTGACACACCAATACAAGTTTCTAAACACCCACTCAGTGATTCCTAGATTTATACACACATCTAATCACTTACCTATAGATTCACTCATACATGCTGTCAATGATCAATAGAACACTATCAAATATACTTATACACCTAAATCAACATTACACACCAGCACACATCCTAATCACTTATGAAGTCATCCTACTCACTTATGCAAACAATGGATCATACTTACTTTTACTTAGCTATACACTTATAAAAACACCACTTCATCTATTCATATAGATAATAACTCATACTTAGTGTGTTATAAAAACTCTATTACAAGTATACAGTTATCCATACAGTCACTCATACAATCACTGAGTCTTATGTATACTTATTTATATACAACAACTGACACATACACTGGCTTTTATTTTCCTAGTTTGTTGGACATGTACCATTGAGACATTTATTGGCTCATCGCCACACCCATAAAGATATTCACTCACCCAAACAACTGTTATAACATGTAGTTTTAACTTCATGTACCTACTGAATCAACTATTCACACATCTTTGGGCAGTCACACACCCCCCACCGAACCACACACACATTCACTCTCCCATACAAATACTCAGTTAAGTAATCACAAAATAATATAGAATTTTATGTAGCTAGTAACCAACTGGTGCAGCAGTTTACACAACAACTGACAAAGTGATAATGATATTCACACAGTTTAGTCACTATCCAATACATTTATTGAGACACTATAAATTAGTCAAGTAAACAGTCAATCACACTGCTACTAAATCCTCCATCCAGATATTTATATTTATATATCCATTCCTTCTTTAATGCAAATAGATATATATATAATACATATTTAAATAACGAACCAAACCACATTCACTGGATGATGTCATCAGTGATGTCATCAGTGATGTCATTTGAGATGTCATCAGTGATGTCACTGACCATGTCATGAATGATGTAATATGTGACATCATCAGCAGTGGATTGCGGGCGCGCGAGATGTAGTTAGTACAGGAATTTCAATGCTTTTGTTCGAGTGAAATGCCCAGCTAACTATAACACCCCTAAAACCTGTTTTAAATGCTAATTTCTAACTATATCAGGCCTGAAACCAATGGTTTTTTCAGTGAATATATATATATTTTTTTTTTTAAAGGGATGAACAGGACTACCGGACCAGAAGAATTTTAACCTTTGCTCGTTAGTTTGATGTAACTATAAAAAGACTGGTTCAAGGAACCTCTAACACCAACAACAGAGATACATCTGAGTCAGAGGCGGAAATCTCAGAAGGAGAACAATCCACGAGCACAGAACAAGGAGGCAGAGGCAATATACCTCCTCCTTTTTTCGATGAGTACCAGATCCTGAAGGAGACACGCCAACGACCACCCCAACAAACGCATCCCCCGAAATCGTATCAAGCCCAAAAAAGAAACGTAAAACGAGGAGGGGCAGGAGGGGGAGTTGCAACAGTACCTATACCCATGGTAACACACAGCAAAGGCAGGAGGAATCGATGGTAAAAGAAGACAACACAGTCATAAATCTTTCAGACAGAACTTTGACACAGGATGAATTGAAGGTACTACAGAAAGGTTTGACATTCTGTCCAACAGCGAAATTTGATTTGGTCCAAACGAGAATTGACCTGTTCAAATATGTAAGGAAATTGAAATTCCAAAAATTCTTTTCATTACATCCAAAGAATGAGAACAGCATGGGGCAAAAGACTAATGTGAAAAATGAGGCACTTTTGGACAATGACTTTGAAACTCTGATGACTGTACAATCTTTAGTGCAGTTAGACGATATTCCAAATTCCATCGAAGGTTTAGAAATGGCAGGGGTGCCGCAACAGAGAGATCCGAGTAACCACAAGCGGAAATCAAAAATACTTCCTCAAACGCCCTATGATGCGATAGATGTCTTCAATGAAGCTGTCCTTTTGGATATACAGAAACTGGCAGAAACATCAAGAGAACAAGAAATAACAAAAAACTCTAACATCACGAGAAAAAAGAGTGGGAAGCTATTAAATTGTGATTATAAAATCGAAATCAAATCCTCAGACAAAGGAGGAAATGTGGTGGTGTTTAATAAGGAACAATATGAACAAGAAGTGTTGAGACAATTAAAAGATGGGGACTGCTATGAGACTATATAAAAAATGGAATATGAAAAATGCACCTTGGAGTACCAAAAACATTTGGAAGGGTGGAGGGATGAAGGGATGCTAAATAAAGATGAATTTGAATTCCTGCAATGTGAGGCACCCGTCATCCCTACTTTTTACCATCTCCCTAAAATACATAAAGATCTAAAAAATCCCCCTGGGAGACCTATAGTCTCATCAACAGGCAGTCTCTTGGAGAATACCTCTAGATTTATTGATACCTACTTGGCACCACTGGTTAAAGATACTCAGGATTTTCTAAGATTGATTGATAACATAACATGGGAACCAGACATGCTTCTAATAACATTAGATGTTATGAATTATACACGTGCATAGGCCATAGAGACGGCATATCAGCCGTCAACTGGTTCCTGAATAGAAAACCACTGAAGTTCCATCAACACAATCGAATGCTCATGAAAATGATTGAATTCTGCCTTGAAAATAATATCTTTCTATTTGCAGGCAAACTCTACAGACAAATACGCGGTACGGCTATGGGCACGTGCTTCGCCCCCAGCTACGCAAATCTTTTCATGGGCTGGTGGGAGAAGCACATGGCCTGGAGCGAGGCCAATGAATGTTGGATGGACAATATCATGATATGGGCAAGATATATTGATGATCTCTTTGTTGTTTGGCGTGGCGACTGGGCCTCTGCTGAGGAGTACGTCGCCACGCTAAACGACAATGGGTTCAATTTAAGATTCACCAGCATTATAAGTGAGACCTCGGTGGATTACTTGGATTTGGAGGTCTATGTAGTAGACAATGTCTTACAAACACGGCTCTATAGGAAGCCGACAGCAAGAAATGCTGTTTTGCATGCAGCCAGTCATCATCCTAGAAGTCTTACACGGAATATACCTTTTGGAGAACTCCTCCGCCTAAAACATAATTGCTCTGATGGGGGAGACTTTGAAAGGGTGCAAAATTAAACCATAATAAGATTCCAGGCGAGAGGATATCCGAATAGGACCCTAAATGAGGTTGCGGACAGGGTGCGAGGAATAGATAGGAAAGATCTACAGGTGCCAATAAATTAGAAAAAGAAGGGAGGCTACACAGCCCCCTTCTAAAAAAAGAAGAAAAAAAAAAAAGGGATCGGGCCAGAGGCCACGCCCCCTCCTTGCACCTCTCTGCAAACTTGCCCCTTGGCGCGTTTGCAGAGGGGGATCTAATTCCCCTTGAATACTGGGGGTCCCTGGGGGCCAACTAGCCCACCAGGAACCTCCAGTATGCACCAGGGGGCTGCGTTGCAGAGAGGTGTAATGAGGCCACGCCCCTTTTTACACCTCTCTGCAACGCAGCTCCGTAGCGCGTACTGGAGGTACCTGGTGGGCTAGTTGGCTGCCAGGGGACCTCAGGATTCAAGGGGACTTAATCTCCCAACTTAAAACACGCCACAGGCGCGTTTGTACAGTGGTGAAGGTAGGGGGCGGGGCCTGAGGTGATACTGTGCAAACACGCCCTGTGGCGCGTTTTAAGTTCGGGAGTTCATTCCTCTTCAATCCAGAGGTCCCCTAGGGGCAAACTAGCTCACCAGGTAACTCCACTAAGCGCCACGGAGCTGCGTTGCAGAGTGTTGTAAAAGGGGCGTGGCCTCTGAACACCTCTCTGCAACGCAGCTCCCTGGTGCATACTGGAGGTACCTGGTGGGCTAGTTGGCCACCAGGGGACCTCAGGATTCAAGGGGACTTAATCCCCCAACTTAAAAAACCCCATGCGGCGCGTTTGCACAGTGGTGAAGGTAGGGGGCGGGGCCTGAGGTGATATGTGTGCAAACACGCCCTGTGGCGCGTTTTCATTTGGGGAATTAATTCCTCTTCAATCCAGAGGTCCCCTAGGGGCCAACTAGCCCACCAGGTACCTCCAGTAAGCGCCACGGAGCTGCGTTGCAGAGTGTTGTAAAAAGTGGCGTGGCCTCTGAACACCTCTCTGCAATGCAGCTCCCTGGCGCATACTGGAGGTACCTTGTGGGCTAGTTGGCCCCCAGGGGACCTCAGGATTGAAGAGGAATTAATTCCCCAACTTAAAACGCGCCACAGGGCGTGTTTGCACACGTCACCTCAGGCCCCGCCCCCTTCCTTCACCATTGTGCAAATATTCCTCTAAAATCAGCCGAACAACAAATTCCGATTTACTCACCTGTTATCAGGAGAGAACCCAGGGCTGCATCTTTTAGACCAGCACTGACCCTGAAAAGTAATTTTAAGCATACTTACCAGTAACTTGTATTTCCTTCCATAGGAATCCATTGTGTGGTTTTCAGCAGAAAAGTTTCTAAGTGTCTATTTTTGAAACGTACAAATATTCTTCTAAAATCAGCCGAGCTACGAATTTCGATTTACTCACCTGTTATCAGGAGAGAACCCAGGGCTGCATCTTTTAGACCAGCACTGACTCTGAAAAGTAATTCTAAGCGTACTTACCAGTAACTTGTATTTCCCTCCATAGGAATCCATTGTGTCTATTTTCACAAACTAAAAATATTCCTAAAAAATCGTCTGTATGACTTAAACACATTCTTTCAATGGTTTACAGGAGATTGGCCAGTGATGGATCCAGGATCCACCACTGAGTAAGAAAAATTAATGATAGCACTACTTACCTGCTAAGTGAATTGTCTGCCATAGGATAACATTGGTGATTCTATGTGAAAAATGTTCTGTCAGCTTTTAAAATACAATAATATTCCTTAAAAATAACTACTGTAACCAAAACGCTTTTACTCAACTGTTTACAGGAGATGTCCAAGGACTGAATAGACAGTCCTGTGGATAGAAAAGTAATCCATAAAGTAACTAATTGCATTTGACTAGAAATTCACATTGAGCTCAATGTTGCATTGTGTTTGAAATTGTGTTGCCCATTGCAACAACTGTAACTACTGTACTTAAAAGTCTATTGCCTATTTGCAAAGTATTTAAACTAAAGTAATTCATTCTGAGAAAGTATATTTTGTATTGTAATGTATAATGTAATTATAATGTAATTAAAAAAAAGTATCTAAACATAAATAGTTTAAAAAATGTAGTAAATCAGTATAAAAAAAATCAGTATAACAATTAATACATTAACAATTGTCATTTGCAAAACCTTTGAAATTCACTGAAAAAACCATAGGTTTCAGGCCTGATATAGTTAGGAATTAGCATTTAAAAAACCTTTGAAATTCACTGAAAAAACCATAGGTTTCAGGCCTGATATAGTTAGGAATTAGCATTTAAAAAACCTTTGAAATTCATTGAAAAAACCATAGGTTTCAGGCCTGATATAGTTAGGAATTAGCATTTAAAAAACTTTTTGAATTCACTGAAAAAACCATAGGTTTCAGGCCTGATATAGTTAGGAATTAGCATTTAAAAAAGCTTAGAAATTCACTGAAAAAACAATAGGTTTTAGGGGTGTTATAGTTAGCTGGACATTTCACTCGAACAAAACCATTGAAATTCCTCCGATATAGTTAGTTATACTAACTTCATCAAGCGCGTCCGCAATCCACTGCTGATTATGTCACATAATACATCATTCATGACATGGTCAGTGACATCACTGATGACATCTCAAATGACATCACTGATGACATCACTGATGGCATCATCCACGTGACAATCAGATACAACTCATCATACACTAGTATAACCTTTCATCACTCACTGTAAAATACAGAGTGCCAGATTTAAAACCATTGACACACCAATACAAGTTTCTAAACACCCACTCAGTGATTCCTAGATTTATACACACATCTAATCACTTACCTATAGATTCACTCATACATGCTGTCAATGATCAATAGAACACTATCAAATATACTTATACACCTAAATCAACATTACACACCAGCACACATCCTAATCACTTATGAAGTCATCCTACTCACTTATGCAAACAATGGATCATACTTACTTTTACTTAGCTATACACTTATAAAAACACCACTTCATCTATTCATATAGATAATAACTCATACTTAGTGTGTTATAAAAACTCTATTACAAGTATACAGTTATCCATACAGTCACTCATACAATCACTGAGTCTTATGTATACTTATTTATATACAACAACTGACACATACACTGGCTTTTATTTTCCTAGTTTGTTGGACATGTACCATTGAGACATTTATTGGCTCATCGCCACACCCATAAAGATATTCACTCACCCAAACAACTGTTATAACATGTAGTTTTAACTTCATGTACCTACTGAATCAACTATTCACACATCTTTGGGCAGTCACACACCCCCCACCGAACCACACACACATTCACTCTCCCATACAAATACTCAGTTAAGTAATCACAAAATAATATAGAATTTTATGTAGCTAGTAACCAACTGGTGCAGCAGTTTACACAACAACTGACAAAGTGATAATGATATTCACACAGTTTAGTCACTATCCAATACATTTATTGAGACACTATAAATTAGTCAAGTAAACAGTCAATCACACTGCTACTAAATCCTCCATCCAGATATTTATATTTATATATCCATTCCTTCTTTAATGCAAATAGATATATATATAATACATATTTAAATAACGAACCAAACCACATTCACTGGATGATGTCATCAGTGATGTCATCAGTGATGTCATTTGAGATGTCATCAGTGATGTCACTGACCATGTCATGAATGATGTAATATGTGACATCATCAGCAGTGGATTGCGGGCGCGCGAGATGTAGTTAGTACAGGAATTTCAATGCTTTTGTTCGAGTGAAATGCCCAGCTAACTATAACACCCCTAAAACCTGTTTTAAATGCTAATTTCTAACTATATCAGGCCTGAAACCAATGGTTTTTTCAGTGAATATATATATATTTTTTTTTTTAAAGGGATGAACAGGACTACCGGACCAGAAGAATTTTAACCTTTGCTCGTTAGTTTGATGTAACTATAAAAAGACTGGTTCAAGGAACCTCTAACACCAACAACAGAGATACATCTGAGTCAGAGGCGGAAATCTCAGAAGGAGAACAATCCACGAGCACAGAACAAGGAGGCAGAGGCAATATACCTCCTCCTTTTTTCGATGAGTACCAGATCCTGAAGGAGACACGCCAACGACCACCCCAACAAACGCATCCCCCGAAATCGTATCAAGCCCAAAAAAGAAACGTAAAACGAGGAGGGGCAGGAGGGGGAGTTGCAACAGTACCTATACCCATGGTAACACACAGCAAAGGCAGGAGGAATCGATGGTAAAAGAAGACAACACAGTCATAAATCTTTCAGACAGAACTTTGACACAGGATGAATTGAAGGTACTACAGAAAGGTTTGACATTCTGTCCAACAGCGAAATTTGATTTGGTCCAAACGAGAATTGACCTGTTCAAATATGTAAGGAAATTGAAATTCCAAAAATTCTTTTCATTACATCCAAAGAATGAGAACAGCATGGGGCAAAAGACTAATGTGAAAAATGAGGCACTTTTGGACAATGACTTTGAAACTCTGATGACTGTACAATCTTTAGTGCAGTTAGACGATATTCCAAATTCCATCGAAGGTTTAGAAATGGCAGGGGTGCCGCAACAGAGAGATCCGAGTAACCACAAGCGGAAATCAAAAATACTTCCTCAAACGCCCTATGATGCGATAGATGTCTTCAATGAAGCTGTCCTTTTGGATATACAGAAACTGGCAGAAACATCAAGAGAACAAGAAATAACAAAAAACTCTAACATCACGAGAAAAAAGAGTGGGAAGCTATTAAATTGTGATTATAAAATCGAAATCAAATCCTCAGACAAAGGAGGAAATGTGGTGGTGTTTAATAAGGAACAATATGAACAAGAAGTGTTGAGACAATTAAAAGATGGGGACTGCTATGAGACTATATAAAAAATGGAATATGAAAAATGCACCTTGGAGTACCAAAAACATTTGGAAGGGTGGAGGGATGAAGGGATGCTAAATAAAGATGAATTTGAATTCCTGCAATGTGAGGCACCCGTCATCCCTACTTTTTACCATCTCCCTAAAATACATAAAGATCTAAAAAATCCCCCTGGGAGACCTATAGTCTCATCAACAGGCAGTCTCTTGGAGAATACCTCTAGATTTATTGATACCTACTTGGCACCACTGGTTAAAGATACTCAGGATTTTCTAAGATTGATTGATAACATAACATGGGAACCAGACATGCTTCTAATAACATTAGATGTTATGAATTATACACGTGCATAGGCCATAGAGACGGCATATCAGCCGTCAACTGGTTCCTGAATAGAAAACCACTGAAGTTCCATCAACACAATCGAATGCTCATGAAAATGATTGAATTCTGCCTTGAAAATAATATCTTTCTATTTGCAGGCAAACTCTACAGACAAATACGCGGTACGGCTATGGGCACGTGCTTCGCCCCCAGCTACGCAAATCTTTTCATGGGCTGGTGGGAGAAGCACATGGCCTGGAGCGAGGCCAATGAATGTTGGATGGACAATATCATGATATGGGCAAGATATATTGATGATCTCTTTGTTGTTTGGCGTGGCGACTGGGCCTCTGCTGAGGAGTACGTCGCCACGCTAAACGACAATGGGTTCAATTTAAGATTCACCAGCATTATAAGTGAGACCTCGGTGGATTACTTGGATTTGGAGGTCTATGTAGTAGACAATGTCTTACAAACACGGCTCTATAGGAAGCCGACAGCAAGAAATGCTGTTTTGCATGCAGCCAGTCATCATCCTAGAAGTCTTATACGGAATATACCTTTTGGAGAACTCCTCCGCCTAAAACATAATTGCTCTGATGGGGGAGACTTTGAAAGGGTGCAAAATTAAACCATAATAAGATTCCAGGCGAGAGGATATCCGAATAGGACCCTAAATGAGGTTGCGGACAGGGTGCGAGGAATAGATAGGAAAGATCTACAGGTGGATAATGCGAAACGAAAAACAGAAGATCCCATACGTATGATCACAAAGTTTAATGTAAGATCAGGGGAGCTGGTGCATGTGTTTAATAAAAACTGGCACATTCTAAAAACAGACATGATTTTAAGAAAACACCTTCCTGAACACCCTTCAATAACCTATAGATGCTGTCAGTCACTGGGTGATCATCTTGTTCATAGCCATTTGGAAAAACCGTCTAAAGTTCCAGCCATGAAAAATGTAAAGGGTTTTTATCCATGTCTCCGTTGCAAGGCCTGCAAATATAGTAAAAAGAAATTGAACTATAGAGGATGACCAGATGACCTACGCCCCACAAGAGAAATAACTAAATTCCTCAACTGTAATTCAGACTTCACGGTATATTGTTTGGAGTGTCCGTGCTCCGAGCGATACATCGGATGTACAATTCATCCAACAAAGAAATGGGTCCTAGAACACATGCGCGCAATAACAAATCGAGATAAAACATATCCCATGGCGCGCTACTTTAAAACACACCATAATAGTGACAGGGACCTTTTGACATTCTTTTGTTTGGATAGAGTGGAGAGGAAAGAAAGGGGAGGAGACCGAGTAAAAACTCTGAGAGTGTTGGAATCAAAATACATCAAAGACCTGCAGACAAAGGCCCCCATGGGACTGAACAACGATGAAGAACTTTGGGTTCACTTATACTGAAGTTTCTTTAAGGGAATGATTAGTGAACATATGAAATGAATAGATGAGAGAATCGACAGTGTTGGTCCACTTCGTTCCATTTATGAACTTTCATTTGATTTGATTTGAAATTTCATTTGATTTGGTCAACACATGACTAAGCTCATAGAGGGCAGGATATATAATAAGGGTATAGATAACAATATATATAACATATATATGTTTAAGAATTTATAGTTGAATGTTGGAAACAACGATGAAATTAGCTATGTTTGCGGTATTGAATGTAATTAGAACTAATATAGGATAAGGTTACTGCAAAAATTAGCCGAAAAAAGATGTCATATTATATTTATACATTATGTGCAATTTCTTTACCCTTTGAAATTGGTTTTCACACAATAATTAAGCCTGGGCGAAGCACTACGCTACGTTCGCGTAGTTTGCGAAGTTCGCGCTACATCGCACTACGCGAACTGCACGTAGCACAGTGCGAACACGCGTAGCGTAGTGTTACGTAGTGCTGCGGTCATTTTTTGTTTGCTCGCGGTCCTCAACGTCAAGTTGGCGACCGCGAGCAAGCAAAATGACATCCCGGCGAGACTTTTTCCTTGTTCGCGATCAGCAACATCAAGTTGGCGATCGCGAGCATGGAAAATAAACCTCCCGGCGAGATTCCCAACGCGAGGAGGTCAGGTTTCTCACTGCGAGGGGTCGCGCATGCTCGCGACCGCTCGCGATGAGAAACTACCAGTTCGCGTTGAGAAAGCTGCCGCTCGAGTAAAAATCTACTCGAGCAGCAGAAAACTACAGCTCGCACTGTGCAAGATGCCATTTTCAATGATTGCACAGTGCCGGTTGCTTGTCCGCACTGTGCAATCATTGAAAACAACATCTTGCACAGTGCGAACATGTTACTACGCAGTTCGCGAAGTGCTACGCGTAGCTCGCGTAGTGCGAACTTCACTTTGTGTAGCTTCGCGAAGTGCTACGC
The DNA here is from genome assembly GCF_964204655.1 of Triturus cristatus. Taxonomy (NCBI): domain Eukaryota; kingdom Metazoa; phylum Chordata; class Amphibia; order Caudata; family Salamandridae; genus Triturus; species Triturus cristatus. The sequence goes on along the minus strand of NC_140588.1, from coordinate 848,158,463 downwards.
CCACCCTTAACAATATTGGCACTTGCACTTTATTTGTACTCGACTGTTATTCATGAGGTATGTCCTAAAGGAAACATGTTATAAGATGGTGCCATTGAGGCGAACGAAAAAAGCGAAGTCCATTTTTCATGTCTACTAAGACTCCGTGAGGCTTCACGGTTTAAAATGGTCGATTTGTACACACATATATAACACCGACGAAGCCAGGGGCAAAACACATTTGTTAGAGGGGTAGGGGGTCTGTAATAAACCACTGTGGAATCGGAGACTTTGTGTGCTTTCCTTATCCAATACCAAGAATGATGTTGGAGTTTCTGGCATATATATATACATACAACAAGAGAGGTTGGAATAAAGATCAAATTTCTAACCAGCAGTCGATGGGTCCATTTCCTCATTTCGCTGTGTGGAGGTTTTGAGGAGTGTTTCGTTGATATATATATATATATATATTCACTGAAAAAAACATGGGTTTCAGGGGCGTTATAGTTAGCTGGACTTTTCACTCGTACAAAACCATTGAAATGCCCCCGTTATAGTTAGTTCAGCTAACTATAACTCACGCGCTCGCAATGCACTGCTGATGACGTCACATATTACATCACTCATGACATGGTCAGTGACATCACTCATGACATCACTGATGACATCTCAAATGACATCACTGATGACATCACTGATGACATCATCCAGTGAATGTGTGTTTTTCTGAAAATTACATATGTTTTATATATGTATATCTCAAGGTCGATGGAAGAATAAATGAGTATATAAGTGTCTAAATGGATGATTTGTTTTTGAAAAATTGATTGCATAACTGACTGATTAAGTGTATCTTAGTGAATACATGGCTTAGTAAGTAATGTTTAAATATGTAAATATCTGTATCAGTCTCTCACTTTGTGTATAAGTGGCTGCATGGGTTGGTGAGTAGCTACATGAGTGTCTATATAGGTTATTAGTTGGTTTTTGAGTATCAGTATGAGTGTCTGAGTGTCTGTAGGGTTCGGTGGGGGGTATTATGTAGTGCATAGGTGGATGAATGAGTGACTCACTGTTTGTATGTGTTGAAGACAGCATGTGTGCAGGACTGTATGGGTGGATGAGTGTGTGCATGGGTGTGTTAGTGAGTGAATGCCTGTCTCAATAGTGTCTTTATGAGTAACTACATATGTTTTAAACTAGTATATGTGACTATTGGTTTATATAAGTGAGTATATGTGAGAGTGAGAGATTCAAAGAGTTCCTGTATGAATAAGTATGTGTTTCTATAAGTGATTGTTTAAAAGACTAAGTATGTGTAAGTTTCTGTAGAAGTAAGTGTGGTGGTGTGTGTATAACTGTATATGCAAGTAAATGGATGTTTGATTCTTTATTAGCATGAGTGACTATGTGTGTGAGTAACTCTATGGATGAGTGGCGTTGTGTAACAGGATGTATAGGTGTATGAGTACATATGATGAGTGAGTACATGTATGAGTGACTGTATAGGACTGTTGGTGAATGAGTGGATGTGTATGTGGATCTTAGAATTACTGAATAGGTTGTTGTAACTGGTATTGGTATGTCCATTGTTTTGAAAATTTTAGTTTCTATTTTTGAATGTGTGTATCAAAGGTTATATTAGGGGGAGAGGAGGTATGCCACTCTTTCACAAGGATGATGTCATCAGTGATGTCATTTGAGATGTCATTAGTGATGTCATGAGTGATGTCACTGACCATGTCATGAGTGATGTAATATGTGACGTCATCAGCAGTGCATTGTGGGCGCGCGAGTTATAGTTAGCTGAACTAACTATAACGGGGGAATTTCAATGGTTTTGTATGAGTGAAAAGTCCAGCTAACTATAACGCCCCTGAAACCTATGGTTTTTTCAGTGAGTTTCTAAGGTTTTTTAAATGCTAATTCCTAACTATAACGTGCCTGAAACCTATGGTTTTTTCAGTGAATTTCAAAGGTTTTTTAAATGCTAATTTCTAACTATGCCTACAGAGATAGGACATGTGAAGAAAGAAGAAAAAACGCACAGAAAGAAAAAAAAGAAATGCAGAAAGAAGCAACAGAAGTCCTCAAAGACGAAGAAAAGTGCAGGAAGAAGGATAACTTGCAGAAAGAACAAACAGAAGAGCAGAAAGAAGCCATGTTGCAAAATCATCCTGTACCCTCAACTTTTTCAGGCGGATACTGGTGGTAACTGAGTCTGACTAACCAGTCCTAGAGCCAGTGCTATGTTGAAAGACACTCAGAATACAGTGAAAACACCTACATTCACTAGGGAACACTATGCGTTGGGGTCCCCCTATGATTGGCATGACCTCCTCTGTAAGCCCCTAGTATATAATAGGTCAGGGGATTAAAACTACCTCTTAAAACGCGCCACAGGGTGTGTTTGCACCCGTAACCTCAGGCCCCGTCCCCTCCCTTCCCCACTGTGTAAACACGCCCTGTGGCCGTTTTAAGTTGGGAGATTAAGTCCCCTTAAATCCTGAGGGTCCCTAGGGTCCAACTAGACCACTAGTTACCTCCAGGAAGCGCCACAGAGCTGCATTGCAGAGAGATGTAAAAAGGGGCATGGACTCTACCACCTCTCTGCAAAGCAGCGCAGTGGCGCTTACTGGAAGCACCTGGTGGGCTAGTTGGCCCCCAGGGTCCCTCAGGATTGAAGGGGAATTATTTCCACAACTTAAAACGCGCCACAGGGCATGTTTGCACACGTTAAATCAGGCACCGTCCCTTCCATCCACTGCTGTGTAAATACGCTCTGTGGCCATTTTTAGTTGGGAGATTAAGTTCATTTGAATCCTGAGGGTCCCTAGGGTCCAACTAGCCCACTAGGTACCTCCAGTAAGGGCCACAGAGCTGCGTTGCAGAGAGGTGTAAAAGTGGCACGGCCTGGACCACCTCTCTGCAACGCAGCTCAGTGGCACTTACTGGAAGCACCTGGTGGGCTAGTTGGCCCTCAGGGGCCCTCAGGATTGAAGGGGAATTATAACCCCAACATAAAACGCGCCATAGGGCGTGTTTGTACACGTCACCTCAGGCCCCGTCCCCTCCCTTCCCCACTGTGTAAGCATGCCCTGTGGCCGTTTTAAGTTAGGAGATTAAGTCCCCTTGAAGCCTGAGGGTCCCTAGGGGCAAAATAGCCCACTAGGTACCTCCAGTAAGCGCCATTGCAGAGAGGTGTAAAAAGGGGCACGGCCTGCACCACCTCTCTGCAACGCAGAGCAGTGGCGCTTACTGGAAGCACCTGGTGGGTTAGTTGGCCCCAGGGTCCCTCAGGATTGAAGGGAATTATTTCCCCAACTTAAATCACACCACAGGGCGTGTTTGCACACGTCACCTCAGGCCCCGTCCCCTCCCTTCACCACTGTGTAAACGTGCCCTGTGGCCGTTCTAAGTTGAGAGATTAAGTCCCCTTGAATCCTAAGGGTCCCTAGGGTCAAACTAGCCCACTAGGTACCTCCAGTAAGCGCCACAGAGCTGCATTGCATAGAGGTGTAAAAAGGGGCGTGGCCTCAGAACACCTGTCTGCAACGCAGCTCACTGGCGCATACTGGAGATACCTGTTGGGCTAGTTGGTCCTCAGGGACCCTTAGAATTGAAGGGGAATTTATTCCCCAACTTACAACTGGCCAGGGGGCGCGTTTGCAGAGTGCTGCAAGGAGGGGGCATGGCCTCCAGCGTGATGCCGGTCTTTTATTTATTTTATTTTTTTAAGAAGGAGGGCTGTGTGCCCCCCCTTCTTTTTCGAATTTATTGGCCCTGGGGACCCTATCCCCCAGGGCCTGCACCCTAATTTTTTTGTTGAAAAAAATTAATTTGGAAGGGGGCCGCGTGATCCACCTCCCAAGGCCTTAATCGGCCCCGGGGACCCCAACCCCTGGGTCATGGCCTTTTTTTTTATTCTTTAGGAGGGGGTCTGCGTTGCCCCCCTTCTCAGGCCACTTATGGCCCCAGGGACCCCTTCCCCCGGGGTCGGCCTTGTTTTTTATTATTTTTAAAAAATATATATTTATAGAAACACCTAGGACATGCTGGACAAACCGTATGTACCTATCACCATGACGATTTGCGTGATATTCATGAAAAGGCGACTATGCAGCCAATGAATCCACGTGGAATGTATTTACACCGCTAGTGAAGCTCTGACGTGTCTGACGCCCTACCGTGCCTAATCACGGCGCCCCCGCCGGTGGGTACTCTCCAAGTAGACACCCTTATCGGTTATTAATACAAACATGGGTAGCTATTGACGGGTACATTTATTACACACGCACACCAAGCCATTTCAAGGATAATTTGACAAAAATTTGAACAAACTATGCAAGAAACCCACCTCACGGTTAATAAAACACACATCCACCGCCGGATGTGTAATACTTTTTATTTTACTCTCTGGAAAGGAGACAACCCTCACTTGAGAGTCACAGCGTGCTCCTGGCTGAGCCGAATGCTGTGTTATACCCACCAGTGCCCGCCGAGTGCCACACACCTCTGTGTTGTATTCCACCAGCTAGTGCGTATGCTATGACACTTTCTAGCCCATGTGCACTGTAACACCACCCCGTGAATATGTCATGCCACACTTGCCTTCGCACGGGTTATATTGCTCCATCTAACGTGCCTTCCTCGATGCCTATGTTATAACGCACAGCGCTATGCCATACATATTACAATCTGGGATCCATATCTTTGTCACAGTGCATATGCAACGTTACACTCCCCAGGACATATTTTATATTACAACTTTAGAGACTAGTTAGGTTACACAACACTGCCCTGTACATATTACACTCCAAGGCGCATATCGCATAGCACGTGCTAGTGCCTGTGCTATCTTGCGCTCTCCAATAAATCTGTTATTGCGCACAATGTATTGCATATTATATTTCATGCCTCGGTTCATCTTCTATCACATTTTTTGGTGCATAGTTTATATCATATACTATACCTAGTTTTCATTTTCAATCGTGCTCTCAGGACTATGTTCTATATAACACTGCGTCCACCTACCCTTTTCACGGGCATTACATTTTGAGATGGGGGTGGAGGGTCAGGGGGTCCTCTTCTTCCTGAATAAAAGTGAGATTATGCTGCATACTTGTTCATATTTTAAGTAGTTTGCACAGACACACATTTTAAAAACAATAAAGTTCCTAATACCCACCTTCTCTGAACAGTTAGCTTTCTGCCCCATCCACCTCCTCCCTATCCTCTGTTGTCTGAATCCATGGACTAGCCTCCTCCCTCCTGCCATGCATGGTCTGATGTGCTTTCACTGCCCTCCATTTAACATGATGTACCAGTCCACTCCTCCTGCCATCCATTGCCCAATTCTATGGCCCATCATTGACCTCCTTCTTGGCCTCTGTGCTTAGCTTGCTGCCCCTATTCTCCTTCCCCCTGCCCTCCGATGTCTTTGTGCTTGCCCATGCTCCATCCTTTTTGCCCACCATGTTCAATGGACCTGCCACTCCTATCTACTCTGAGTGTTCTGTTGAGCTGCCACTCCCCCCCACCTGCCTAGCATTGTCAGATGACTGTAACCTGTCCCTGCCACCTCCACCCTGCCTGTCCACATGCCATGCCCCTATCCCCTTCCTCCTATCCTCCATGGTCCATTTTACTGCCACACCCTTCTGCCCTCCCTGGTCTGTTATGCTGCAACTGCTCCTCCTGCCTGCCCCGCGCGGTCTGTTGTGAGGGCCCCTTCCTCTCAACTCTCTTGTCTGTGCCCAGGTCCTGACCCTCCCTTCTATCCTCCATGGTCCTTTGTGCAAGCCACTGCACCCTCCTTCTTGCCCATCAAAGCCATTGTGCTGCCACTAACCCTCCCACTTGCCATGCATGGTCTTCTGTGCTGCCATGGCCCCTCCCACCTTCCTTGTGTGGTCAGCTAGCTGCCCCTGACCCCCTCCCAACTTCACTCCATGGTCTGTATGTATGCCATCATAGTCTCACTGTTGCTCTCCATGGTGTGTCTTGTTTCTAGTGCCCATCCTGCCTGACCTCCATGATCATCTTGCTGCTCCTGCCCTGCCCCCTTGCCCCCAGCCCTCTGTTTCCTATTCCCTCCCTCATGGCTTGTCTGTTCCATTGTAATGCCCCTGATCCGTCCCTCCTGCCCTTTATGGTCTGTTATGCTGCAGCTTTCTCTCCTGTCTATCCATTATGGTCAGCTAGCTACCATTGCCTCTTTCCCCTCTGTTCTCTGTTGTCCATGTGCATGGTCCTGTCCCCTCCCTATTGCTTTCTATGGATTGTTGTGCCGCACTTCCATCCCGCATGCCCTGTGTGGTGTATTGTGCTGCTGCAAACCCTGATGCCTGCCCTGTAGGGTCAGTTTGGTGCACCTCTCCATGTCCCTCCTGTCCTCTGTTATCCGAGTCCATGTCCCTACCCCAATTCCTCCTGCCTACCATGATCCAATGTACCATACTTGCGAACAATTTGAACTTGGTAAGAGGGAGATTTTGAAAACAAACTGGGGTATTGATTTTCCCCTTTAAGTTACATTGAAAAAGAGGAGATTGTAGACAGGAGACAGATCAAATAAAGCCCATTTTAGCTTAAAAACATTGGACGTTTCCTGGCTGAAGCGGGTCTGTTGGCATGTATGGTTGTACTACCACTGCCTCTTCCTTCTGCCCACAATGGTCTATTATATTGCCACAGCCTCTCTTGCCAGTCCTGTATTGTTGGTTTGTTGCCCCTGTCCCCCTTTCCACTGCCATCCATAGTCTGTTGTGCTGCCACTACCCTTCAAATTGTTGTCTCTGCACTCTCCTACCTGCCTTCAATTTTCAGAGTCCGTGCCCCTGGCCTCTGCCTCTGTATCCCAATGAACAACTAGATTGCTAACATTCTACATTTATTACAAAAGTGTGGAATGCCTGACGTCATCTTGATGTAATCAAAACTGTAATACCTAGAGCATTTCCTTTAGAAATTACATATATGAGAGGGTCTTATTTGCATCAAAATTATGGTTAGTGCTCTAAAAAACTAAAATGAGGACATATTTTCTGAGTTTTCAAATAGCGACAAAGAACTTTTAAATTATTTGTAATCTTTATGTTTTATTATCCAGTTGACCACTTGATTAAATGTTCCACCTAGGGGAGAGGATGTGGTGTTACTTCCAGAGCTGCAGACTTTGCAACTGGGGAACCAGGTTGGAGTTTCTGCTTCAGCTCAACATTCTGTGATTCTGGTCAATTCACTTAATCTCCCCATGTCTACAACCAAAATGAATTTGATCTCGTGTGATGTAACCAATGCTCATGTAAAGCACTCCAATACCTGACAAGTCTGCACTATATAAAACTGCAAATACACAAAAAAATAAGTGTTTTGCACACTTCTGCCATTTCCTCATTTACTACAGTCTCCTCAGTAGGAAATACTTTCAATTTTTTACTTTGATTCCATCAAGAAGGCATTCAGATGTGTTACACATTTGCCATAAATTCAGAATGTTAGCACTCTAGTTGCTCATTTGATCACTGTAGTAAAGCTACTGCTCACCAGGGAAGTCTGCTGCTGGTATTGAAAGTGAAAGTTTCAGTCTGCATGTCAGAATTTTTTAATGAAATAGAAGAGGATTTGAGAAGTCACTCAAAATGTGCCCTAATTTTTCTTTCTGCAGCACTAATCATACTTTCTATGGCAAAATGAACCCCCTCATTGTGTTCCTTTTTAAATTAAATGTTTTAAGAGTTACCACTTTATTCCAATCAAGATGGCTTCAGGTGTGCATTATGTTTGTCATAAGTAGGACTGTTAGTGCTCTAGTTGTTCTTTAGAACACTCTGGGAAGCTGCAGTAGAACACAAAGGAATCAACTGGAAGTCTCTGGCCTTGTTGGATGTACATGTTTTACTGAGAATGTCAGACTTCATTCTCACATGACTGAGAAAGATAATGTAAATTTACAGAAAATATGCTCTCAGTTTAGCCTATAGATCATCTTCCAAACCTCTGTGTGAAAAGCATGAGAAAATAGTTTTCTCTCAAACATGATTCATGATATCCCAGCAGAAGGCTTTTTCACATGGTAAAATCACCTTAGAACACACCACAATTCCTAAAATGAGTATGGTACCATCAACAAATGATTTATAATGTAACTAAAGTCTTAAAACCTTCTATTAACTGCAATGCTTTTTAATGAGGCGATATCATGTATATTGGTGCCAAGATGGCTGCCAACACTTCTTGGATGAAGTACTGACAGTCAATCAGATCTCACGATGAGATGTGTGGTTAGGCTCCGCCCAGATATATCTATCTTTTTAACTCTAATTTTCTCAGGAACTACTGAACGGATTTACACCATTTAAGCAAAAGGCATGAGTCTGAACTGAGGACTACCTCTTTGCCAAATTTGGTGTAATTCCGTTCAGCAGTTGGGGCTGTAGCTGCATCAACAGGTCCTATGGGAAAATGCATGGGGAAAACGTGTTTTGGGACCCCCCTATTTTCTCGGCCCCTGCTAGACGAATCACCGTGAAATTTTCAGGATAGGAGCGGACCAGAGCTGGCCAAAAGTTTGGAAAATTTCGCGAAGATTTGTCAATCGGCGCCAACGTTATTCCAAATAGAATGTTGCGGATTTCCTATAGAAAATAGGTCCTAAATATAACTACCTACTGCGACTGCCAGTAGGTAATATATATATATATATATATATATACATATATATATATATATATATATATACATATATATATATATATTATCTACTGGCGGTTGCCAGTAGATAGTTATAGTTAGGACCGTGTTTCCATAGGAAATCTGAAAATTCTATTTTGAATAACTTTGGCACCGGTTGACGGATCCTCGCGAAATTTTCAAAACTAATGGGGCCCCGCTCAGCTCCTATCCTGAAAGTCTCGGGGTGATTCATCATTTTCCCATAGGACCTTTAGTCGAAGGTACAGCCCGAACGGCTGAGCAGAATTACTTGAAATTTGTCAAAGAGGTAGTCCTCAGGTCAGGGATGTGCCTTTTGCATATATGGTGTCAATCTGTTCAGTAGTTCCTGAGAAAATTTAAAAGTTAAAAGTACATAAATATCTACAGGCGCGCACCGTGCGCGCATCGTACGCGCACGGTGCGCGTACCATAACGTGCGCGAGCGTAATTCTGATTGGTGGTTACATGTCAGTCAACATTCGAATCGGTCGAAATCAGGAAGTGTTGTCCGCCATTTTGTGTGTGACAGTGAAAAGGAAAGGTGGAGAACGTGAAAAGGGGGCAGGGTACAGAGTTCCTGACCCCCTAGCTTTTGTCAGCTTAAGGACCCCGAAGAGTGAAGAAAATTATTATTATTTTTTTTTAAATCACGAGGTGTGCGCACGGTGCGCGCACGGTGCGCGGCGGAAAAAAATCATTAAAAAAATAGAATTAAAAATCAAATTTAAGTGTTTAGATATTAGGTGGCTCTAAAAAGAGCTGTTGTGTTAATTGAGGAACAGAGGAACAAAAAAATGAAAAAAATTATGGGGTGCCGCATGTGTGCTGCTGTATCTTGCTCTCTATTAGGGGAATGCTGGTGTCACCATAAGAGAGAAGAGCATTGCACGCATTGCACCATATATGCACCCTCTTGAACAGAGGGTGTATATCCAGAGGAACAGAAGCAGGTGAAGCTGCCGCCGCAGATGAAGTGCTCGGCTGAGCTGCTGATGATGTGCTCGGCTGAGCTGCTGCGGATGTGCTCGGTTGAGCTGCTGGAGGGTTGTCTCTAGCAGCTCGAGCAAAAGCCACAGGATGTACTCCTTTAACGTGCCTGATCATAGTGATAATACTAAAAGAGTATTTCTTTTTAGGATCTCGTCTTGATAAGACAACACCACAAATAGTGCAGGTGACTTTTGGAGCATTCACCTTCTTCTGCCCCTCTGGAAATGTAAAAAATTTCCATATAAAAGAGTCTTTCTGTTTCCTCTGTCTCTGTAGCACAAGGGTCTCCTGCTCACTCCCAGAAGAAGACTGCTGCTCTGCCATTCTCAAGTACTGGAGTACTTGAAAAGCTGCTCAGCTCCTTCTCCAAGGGAATGAGAAGAAATAATGAGGGGAGTGGGTGTGGTGTTGGAAGTTTCTGGAACTGAAACTACTATAAACCAATGAAAAGTGTTGTTTCTTAATCACATGAACTGAAACTACTATAAACCAATGAAAAGTGTTGTTTCTTAATCACATGACTTGCCATGCGCGCACGGTGCGCGCACAGAGCACGCGCGCATGCGCGTACAGAGCACGCGCGTACGGAGCTCGTGCGCATGCGCGTACGGTGCATGCGCGCATGCGTGTACGGAGCACGCGCTTATGGAGCACGCACGACGTACGCATGCACACGTGGAGCACGTACGCGTGCACACACGGAGCACATACGCATGCACGCACGGTGCGCGCACGGTGCACGCACGGTCAAAAACCCTTACAAATTTTTTTTTTTTTTAAAGTGTTTAGAAGTTTATAGAAGATATTTACTATGCTGTTCAACTTTATCCAAATTAAAAAAAAAAGAGCTGAGCCATTCCATATTACAGGATACAGTCAATCTATAACTATATACATAGGTAGCTTATTGTAAAGTAAATATTGAAAAAATATAATAATACATTCATAAATTAACATTTAAAAAACCTTGCAAATTCACTTAAAAAACCATAGGTTTCACAAACGTTATAGTTAGGAATTATCATTTAAAAAACCTTGCAAATTCACTGAAAAAAATCTAGGTTTCACACACATTATAGTTAGGAATTAGCATTTAAAAAACCTTGCAAATTCACTGAAAAAACCATAGGTTTCACACATGTTATAGTTAGCTGGACATTTCACTCGTACAAAACCTTTAAAATTCCCCTGTTATGGTTAGTTCAGCTAACTATAACTTGCGCGCCTGCAATCCACTGCTGATGACGTCACATATTACATCACTCATGACATGGTCAGTGACATCACTCATGACATCACTGATGACATCTCAAATGACATCACTGATGGCATCACTGATGACATCATCCTTGTGTAAGAGTGGCAGACCTGCTCTTATCCGAATATAAACTTTGATACACACATTGAAAAATACAAACTAAGGTTTTGAATACTATAGAGATACCAATACTAGTTAGAACAACCTATTCAGTAATTCCAAAATCTTCATGTGCATCCACTCATTCATCAACACTTCAATATAGTCACTCATACATGTACTCAGTCATCATATGTACTCATACACCTACACATCCTGTTACACACCTACACTCATACATAGAGTTACTCACACACATACTCACACATGCAAATAAACATCCATTTACTTGCATGTACAGCTATACACACACCAGTACACTTACTTCTACAGAAACGTACACATACTTACTCTCTAAAACAATCACTTATAGAAACACATACTTATTTATACAGGAACTCTTCCAATCTCTCACTCTCATATATCCTCACTTATATACATCAATACTCACACATACTAGTTCAAAACATATGGACTTACTCATAAAGACACTATTGAGACAGTCATTCACTCTCTTACTCACCCATACACACACTCATCCACCCATACTGTCCTGCTCACATACTGTCTTCAAAATACATACAAACAGTGAGTCACTCATTCATGCATCCATACGCTAAGTAACATCCCTCACTGAACCATACAGACACTCATACTGATACTCTAAAAACGAACTAATAACCCATATACACACTCATGTAGTTACTCACCAACCCATGCAGCCACTTATACACAAAGCGAGACGCTGATACAGATATTTAAATATTTAAACATTACTCACTAATACTTGTATTCACTAAGATACTGTTAATAAGTCAGTTATACAATTAATTTTACAAAAAAAAACATCCATTTAGACACTTATTTACCCATTTTTTCTTTCATTAACCTTTAGATATACATATATAAAAAAATATATTTTTCAGAAAGACACACATTCACTTGATGATGTCATCAGTGATGTCATTTGAAATGTCATCAGTGATGTCATGAGTGATATCACTGACCATGTCATGAGTGATGTAATATGTGACGTCATCAGCAGTGGATTGCGGGCACGCGAGTTATAGTTAGCTGATCTAACTATAATGGGGGGATTTCAATGGTTTTGTACGAGTGAAATGTCCAGCTAACTATAACATGTGTGAAACCTATGGTTTTTTCAGTGAATTTGCAAGGTTTTTTAAATGCTAATTCCTAACTATAACGTGTGTGAAACCTATATTTTTTTCAGTGAATATATATATATATATATATATATATATATATATATAAAGAAAGGAAAGAGCCCACAGCTTCGTCCTTGTTTCAAGCTGGCTTCTTTATTATGCCAAGCGTACGTGGCAGCGCACAACTCTTAAATACCTAATACGCATTTCGGCGCCCAGCGCCTTGTTCACAGGTGAGTTGAGTTATTGAATTTACATCCCAGTGGTCACGTGGCCTGTCTTTCCGACCACAATTCCCAGAATGCAACATAATGCAAATCTTACAGCCTGGCTCGACCTCGTTTCACTATTAGCATAAATGGCTTGTAAATAATGTCAAAGTCCAGTATTTAGCTTATTTTCTGCATTGCATTCCCGGAAAGTCCTTTATGAAGCACAGTGCACTTTGCTGCCACGTCGTGGATTTTTGCCTGACAACGAAGCACGGAGACTGCTTGAAAGAGGTGACAGACCTCCTTCATTCCCTTTCTCTCCCAAACACCCAAATAGTCCTGGCAATCCAAGTTTGACTGTGGTGGTTGGGGAGCGAGTCATGCCCCCTCCGTTAATTGCACAAAAGATTCTCCACTTTACCGGGGGCCACAGACTCTGCAGGGCGGGCTCTCGTATTACCAGGAATGGAGGATCCTGATTGCAAACAACAAAGAAAGGAAAGAGCCCACAGCTTCGTCCTTGTTTCAAGCTGGCTTCTTTATTATGCCAAGCGTACGTGGCAGCGCACAACTCTTAAATACCTAATACGCATTTCGGCGCCCAGCGCCTTGTTCACAGGTGAGTTGAGTTATTGAATTTACATCCCAGTGGTCACGTGGCCTGTCTTTCCGACCACAATTCCCAGAATGCAACATAATGCAAATCTTACAGCCTGGCTCGACCTCGTTTCACTATTAGCATAAATGGCTTGTAAATAATGTCAAAGTCCAGTATTTAGCTTATTTTCTGCATTGCATTCCCGGAAAGTCCTTTATGAAGCACAGTGCACTTTGCTGCCACGTCGTGGATTTTTGCCTGACAACGAAGCACGGAGACTGCTTGAAAGAGGTGACAGACCTCCTTCATTCCCTTTCTCTCCCAAACACCCAAATAGTCCTGGCAATCCAAGTTTGACTGTGGTGGTTGGGGAGCGAGTCATGCCCCCTCCGTTAATTGCACAAAAGATTCTCCACTTTACCGGGGGCCACAGACTCTGCAGGGCGGGCTCTCGTATTACCAGGAATGGAGGATCCTGATTGCAAACAACAAAGAAAGGAAAGAGCCCACAGCTTCGTCCTTGTTTCAAGCTGGCTTCTTTATTATGCCAAGCGTACGTGGCAGCGCACAACTCTTAAATACCTAATACGCATTTCGGCGCCCAGCGCCTTGTTCACAGGTGAGTTGAGTTATTGAATTTACATCCCAGTGGTCACGTGGCCTGTCTTTCCGACCACAATTCCCAGAATGCAACATAATGCAAATCTTACAGCCTGGCTCGACCTCGTTTCACTATTAGCATAAATGGCTTGTAAATAATGTCAAAGTCCAGTATTTAGCTTATTTTCTGCATTGCATTCCCGGAAAGTCCTTTATGAAGCACAGTGCACTTTGCTGCCACGTCGTGGATTTTTGCCTGACAACGAAGCACGGAGACTGCTTGAAAGAGGTGACAGACCTCCTTCATTCCCTTTCTCTCCCAAACACCCAAATAGTCCTGGCAATCCAAGTTTGACTGTGGTGGTTGGGGAGCGAGTCATGCCCCCTCCGTTAATTGCACAAAAGATTCTCCACTTTACCGGGGGCCACAGACTCTGCAGGGCGGGCTCTCGTATTACCAGGAATGGAGGATCCTGATTGCAAACAACAAAGAAAGGAAAGAGCCCACAGCTTCGTCCTTGTTTCAAGCTGGCTTCTTTATTATGCCAAGCGTACGTGGCAGCGCACAACTCTTAAATACCTAATACGCATTTCGGCGCCCAGCGCCTTGTTCACAGGTGAGTTGAGTTATTGAATTTACATCCCAGTGGTCACGTGGCCTGTCTTTCCGACCACAATTCCCAGAATGCAACATAATGCAAATCTTACAGCCTGGCTCGACCTCGTTTCACTATTAGCATAAATGGCTTGTAAATAATGTCAAAGTCCAGTATTTAGCTTATTTTCTGCATTGCATTCCCGGAAAGTCCTTTATGAAGCACAGTGCACTTTGCTGCCACGTCGTGGATTTTTGCCTGACAACGAAGCACGGAGACTGCTTGAAAGAGGTGACAGACCTCCTTCATTCCCTTTCTCTCCCAAACACCCAAATAGTCCTGGCAATCCAAGTTTGACTGTGGTGGTTGGGGAGCGAGTCATGCCCCCTCCGTTAATTGCACAAAAGATTCTCCACTTTACCGGGGGCCACAGACTCTGCAGGGCGGGCTCTCGTATTACCAGGAATGGAGGATCCTGATTGCAAACAACAAAGAAAGGAAAGAGCCCACAGCTTCGTCCTTGTTTCAAGCTGGCTTCTTTATTATGCCAAGCGTACGTGGCAGCGCACAACTCTTAAATACCTAATACGCATTTCGGCGCCCAGCGCCTTGTTCACAGGTGAGTTGAGTTATTGAATTTACATCCCAGTGGTCACGTGGCCTGTCTTTCCGACCACAATTCCCAGAATGCAACATAATGCAAATCTTACAGCCTGGCTCGACCTCGTTTCACTATTAGCATAAATGGCTTGTAAATAATGTCAAAGTCCAGTATTTAGCTTATTTTCTGCATTGCATTCCCGGAAAGTCCTTTATGAAGCACAGTGCACTTTGCTGCCACGTCGTGGATTTTTGCCTGACAACGAAGCACGGAGACTGCTTGAAAGAGGTGACAGACCTCCTTCATTCCCTTTCTCTCCCAAACACCCAAATAGTCCTGGCAATCCAAGTTTGACTGTGGTGGTTGGGGAGCGAGTCATGCCCCCTCCGTTAATTGCACAAAAGATTCTCCACTTTACCGGGGGCCACAGACTCTGCAGGGCGGGCTCTCGTATTACCAGGAATGGAGGATCCTGATTGCAAACAACAAAGAAAGGAAAGAGCCCACAGCTTCGTCCTTGTTTCAAGCTGGCTTCTTTATTATGCCAAGCGTACGTGGCAGCGCACAACTCTTAAATACCTAATACGCATTTCGGCGCCCAGCGCCTTGTTCACAGGTGAGTTGAGTTATTGAATTTACATCCCAGTGGTCACGTGGCCTGTCTTTCCGACCACAATTCCCAGAATGCAACATAATGCAAATCTTACAGCCTGGCTCGACCTCGTTTCACTATTAGCATAAATGGCTTGTAAATAATGTCAAAGTCCAGTATTTAGCTTATTTTCTGCATTGCATTCCCGGAAAGTCCTTTATGAAGCACAGTGCACTTTGCTGCCACGTCGTGGATTTTTGCCTGACAACGAAGCACGGAGACTGCTTGAAAGAGGTGACAGACCTCCTTCATTCCCTTTCTCTCCCAAACACCCAAATAGTCCTGGCAATCCAAGTTTGACTGTGGTGGTTGGGGAGCGAGTCATGCCCCCTCCGTTAATTGCACAAAAGATTCTCCACTTTACCGGGGGCCACAGACTCTGCAGGGCGGGCTCTCGTATTACCAGGAATGGAGGATCCTGATTGCAAACAACAAAGAAAGGAAAGAGCCCACAGCTTCGTCCTTGTTTCAAGCTGGCTTCTTTATTATGCCAAGCGTACGTGGCAGCGCACAACTCTTAAATACCTAATACGCATTTCGGCGCCCAGCGCCTTGTTCACAGGTGAGTTGAGTTATTGAATTTACATCCCAGTGGTCACGTGGCCTGTCTTTCCGACCACAATTCCCAGAATGCAACATAATGCAAATCTTACAGCCTGGCTCGACCTCGTTTCACTATTAGCATAAATGGCTTGTAAATAATGTCAAAGTCCAGTATTTAGCTTATTTTCTGCATTGCATTCCCGGAAAGTCCTTTATGAAGCACAGTGCACTTTGCTGCCACGTCGTGGATTTTTGCCTGACAACGAAGCACGGAGACTGCTTGAAAGAGGTGACAGACCTCCTTCATTCCCTTTCTCTCCCAAACACCCAAATAGTCCTGGCAATCCAAGTTTGACTGTGGTGGTTGGGGAGCGAGTCATGCCCCCTCCGTTAATTGCACAAAAGATTCTCCACTTTACCGGGGGCCACAGACTCTGCAGGGCGGGCTCTCGTATTACCAGGAATGGAGGATCCTGATTGCAAACAACAAAGAAAGGAAAGAGCCCACAGCTTCGTCCTTGTTTCAAGCTGGCTTCTTTATTATGCCAAGCGTACGTGGCAGCGCACAACTCTTAAATACCTAATACGCATTTCGGCGCCCAGCGCCTTGTTCACAGGTGAGTTGAGTTATTGAATTTACATCCCAGTGGTCACGTGGCCTGTCTTTCCGACCACAATTCCCAGAATGCAACATAATGCAAATCTTACAGCCTGGCTCGACCTCGTTTCACTATTAGCATAAATGGCTTGTAAATAATGTCAAAGTCCAGTATTTAGCTTATTTTCTGCATTGCATTCCCGGAAAGTCCTTTATGAAGCACAGTGCACTTTGCTGCCACGTCGTGGATTTTTGCCTGACAACGAAGCACGGAGACTGCTTGAAAGAGGTGACAGACCTCCTTCATTCCCTTTCTCTCCCAAACACCCAAATAGTCCTGGCAATCCAAGTTTGACTGTGGTGGTTGGGGAGCGAGTCATGCCCCCTCCGTTAATTGCACAAAAGATTCTCCACTTTACCGGGGGCCACAGACTCTGCAGGGCGGGCTCTCGTATTACCAGGAATGGAGGATCCTGATTGCAAACAACAAAGAAAGGAAAGAGCCCACAGCTTCGTCCTTGTTTCAAGCTGGCTTCTTTATTATGCCAAGCGTACGTGGCAGCGCACAACTCTTAAATACCTAATACGCATTTCGGCGCCCAGCGCCTTGTTCACAGGTGAGTTGAGTTATTGAATTTACATCCCAGTGGTCACGTGGCCTGTCTTTCCGACCACAATTCCCAGAATGCAACATAATGCAAATCTTACAGCCTGGCTCGACCTCGTTTCACTATTAGCATAAATGGCTTGTAAATAATGTCAAAGTCCAGTATTTAGCTTATTTTCTGCATTGCATTCCCGGAAAGTCCTTTATGAAGCACAGTGCACTTTGCTGCCACGTCGTGGATTTTTGCCTGACAACGAAGCACGGAGACTGCTTGAAAGAGGTGACAGACCTCCTTCATTCCCTTTCTCTCCCAAACACCCAAATAGTCCTGGCAATCCAAGTTTGACTGTGGTGGTTGGGGAGCGAGTCATGCCCCCTCCGTTAATTGCACAAAAGATTCTCCACTTTACCGGGGGCCACAGACTCTGCAGGGCGGGCTCTCGTATTACCAGGAATGGAGGATCCTGATTGCAAACAACAAAGAAAGGAAAGAGCCCACAGCTTCGTCCTTGTTTCAAGCTGGCTTCTTTATTATGCCAAGCGTACGTGGCAGCGCACAACTCTTAAATACCTAATACGCATTTCGGCGCCCAGCGCCTTGTTCACAGGTGAGTTGAGTTATTGAATTTACATCCCAGTGGTCACGTGGCCTGTCTTTCCGACCACAATTCCCAGAATGCAACATAATGCAAATCTTACAGCCTGGCTCGACCTCGTTTCACTATTAGCATAAATGGCTTGTAAATAATGTCAAAGTCCAGTATTTAGCTTATTTTCTGCATTGCATTCCCGGAAAGTCCTTTATGAAGCACAGTGCACTTTGCTGCCACGTCGTGGATTTTTGCCTGACAACGAAGCACGGAGACTGCTTGAAAGAGGTGACAGACCTCCTTCATTCCCTTTCTCTCCCAAACACCCAAATAGTCCTGGCAATCCAAGTTTGACTGTGGTGGTTGGGGAGCGAGTCATGCCCCCTCCGTTAATTGCACAAAAGATTCTCCACTTTACCGGGGGCCACAGACTCTGCAGGGCGGGCTCTCGTATTACCAGGAATGGAGGATCCTGATTGCAAACAACAAAGAAAGGAAAGAGCCCACAGCTTCGTCCTTGTTTCAAGCTGGCTTCTTTATTATGCCAAGCGTACGTGGCAGCGCACAACTCTTAAATACCTAATACGCATTTCGGCGCCCAGCGCCTTGTTCACAGGTGAGTTGAGTTATTGAATTTACATCCCAGTGGTCACGTGGCCTGTCTTTCCGACCACAATTCCCAGAATGCAACATAATGCAAATCTTACAGCCTGGCTCGACCTCGTTTCACTATTAGCATAAATGGCTTGTAAATAATGTCAAAGTCCAGTATTTAGCTTATTTTCTGCATTGCATTCCCGGAAAGTCCTTTATGAAGCACAGTGCACTTTGCTGCCACGTCGTGGATTTTTGCCTGACAACGAAGCACGGAGACTGCTTGAAAGAGGTGACAGACCTCCTTCATTCCCTTTCTCTCCCAAACACCCAAATAGTCCTGGCAATCCAAGTTTGACTGTGGTGGTTGGGGAGCGACGTGGCAGCAAAGTGCACTGTGCTTCATAAAGGACTTTCCGGGAATGCAATGCAGAAAATAAGCTAAATACTGGACTTTGACATTATTTACAAGCCATTTATGCTAATAGTGAAACGAGGTCGAGCCAGGCTGTAAGATTTGCATTATGTTGCATTCTGGGAATTGTGGTCGGAAAGACAGGCCACGTGACCACTGGGATGTAAATTCAATAACTCAACTCACCTGTGAACAAGGCGCTGGGCGCCGAAATGCGTATTAGGTATTTAAGAGTTGTGCGCTGCCACGTACGCTTGGCATAATAAAGAAGCCAGCTTGAAACAAGGACGAAGCTGTGGGCTCTTTCCTTTCTTTGTTGTTTGCAATCAGGATCCTCCATTCCTGGTAATACGAGAGCCCGCCCTGCAGAGTCTGTGGCCCCCGGTAAAGTGGAGAATCTTTTGTGCAATTAACGGAGGGGGCATGACTCGCTCCCCAACCACCACAGTCAAACTTGGATTGCCAGGACTATTTGGGTGTTTGGGAGAGAAAGGGAATGAAGGAGGTCTGTCACCTCTTTCAAGCAGTCTCCGTGCTTCGTTGTCAGGCAAAAATCCACGACGTGGCAGCAAAGTGCACTGTGCTTCATAAAGGACTTTCCGGGAATGCAATGCAGAAAATAAGCTAAATACTGGACTTTGACATTATTTACAAGCCATTTATGCTAATAGTGAAACGAGGTCGAGCCAGGCTGTAAGATTTGCATTATGTTGCATTCTGGGAATTGTGGTCGGAAAGACAGGCCACGTGACCACTGGGATGTAAATTCAATAACTCAACTCACCTGTGAACAAGGCGCTGGGCGCCGAAATGCGTATTAGGTATTTAAGAGTTGTGCGCTGCCACGTACGCTTGGCATAATAAAGAAGCCAGCTTGAAACAAGGACGAAGCTGTGGGCTCTTTCCTTTCTTTGTTGTTTGCAATCAGGATCCTCCATTCCTGGTAATACGAGAGCCCGCCCTGCAGAGTCTGTGGCCCCCGGTAAAGTGGAGAATCTTTTGTGCAATTAACGGAGGGGGCATGACTCGCTCCCCAACCACCACAGTCAAACTTGGATTGCCAGGACTATTTGGGTGTTTGGGAGAGAAAGGGAATGAAGGAGGTCTGTCACCTCTTTCAAGCAGTCTCCGTGCTTCGTTGTCAGGCAAAAATCCACGACGTGGCAGCAAAGTGCACTGTGCTTCATAAAGGACTTTCCGGGAATGCAATGCAGAAAATAAGCTAAATACTGGACTTTGACATTATTTACAAGCCATTTATGCTAATAGTGAAACGAGGTCGAGCCAGGCTGTAAGATTTGCATTATGTTGCATTCTGGGAATTGTGGTCGGAAAGACAGGCCACGTGACCACTGGGATGTAAATTCAATAACTCAACTCACCTGTGAACAAGGCGCTGGGCGCCGAAATGCGTATTAGGTATTTAAGAGTTGTGCGCTGCCACGTACGCTTGGCATAATAAAGAAGCCAGCTTGAAACAAGGACGAAGCTGTGGGCTCTTTCCTTTCTTTGTTGTTTGCAATCAGGATCCTCCATTCCTGGTAATACGAGAGCCCGCCCTGCAGAGTCTGTGGCCCCCGGTAAAGTGGAGAATCTTTTGTGCAATTAACGGAGGGGGCATGACTCGCTCCCCAACCACCACAGTCAAACTTGGATTGCCAGGACTATTTGGGTGTTTGGGAGAGAAAGGGAATGAAGGAGGTCTGTCACCTCTTTCAAGCAGTCTCCGTGCTTCGTTGTCAGGCAAAAATCCACGACGTGGCAGCAAAGTGCACTGTGCTTCATAAAGGACTTTCCGGGAATGCAATGCAGAAAATAAGCTAAATACTGGACTTTGACATTATTTACAAGCCATTTATGCTAATAGTGAAACGAGGTCGAGCCAGGCTGTAAGATTTGCATTATGTTGCATTCTGGGAATTGTGGTCGGAAAGACAGGCCACGTGACCACTGGGATGTAAATTCAATAACTCAACTCACCTGTGAACAAGGCGCTGGGCGCCGAAATGCGTATTAGGTATTTAAGAGTTGTGCGCTGCCACGTACGCTTGGCATAATAAAGAAGCCAGCTTGAAACAAGGACGAAGCTGTGGGCTCTTTCCTTTCTTTGTTGTTTGCAATCAGGATCCTCCATTCCTGGTAATACGAGAGCCCGCCCTGCAGAGTCTGTGGCCCCCGGTAAAGTGGAGAATCTTTTGTGCAATTAACGGAGGGGGCATGACTCGCTCCCCAACCACCACAGTCAAACTTGGATTGCCAGGACTATTTGGGTGTTTGGGAGAGAAAGGGAATGAAGGAGGTCTGTCACCTCTTTCAAGCAGTCTCCGTGCTTCGTTGTCAGGCAAAAATCCACGACGTGGCAGCAAAGTGCACTGTGCTTCATAAAGGACTTTCCGGGAATGCAATGCAGAAAATAAGCTAAATACTGGACTTTGACATTATTTACAAGCCATTTATGCTAATAGTGAAACGAGGTCGAGCCAGGCTGTAAGATTTGCATTATGTTGCATTCTGGGAATTGTGGTCGGAAAGACAGGCCACGTGACCACTGGGATGTAAATTCAATAACTCAACTCACCTGTGAACAAGGCGCTGGGCGCCGAAATGCGTATTAGGTATTTAAGAGTTGTGCGCTGCCACGTACGCTTGGCATAATAAAGAAGCCAGCTTGAAACAAGGACGAAGCTGTGGGCTCTTTCCTTTCTTTGTTGTTTGCAATCAGGATCCTCCATTCCTGGTAATACGAGAGCCCGCCCTGCAGAGTCTGTGGCCCCCGGTAAAGTGGAGAATCTTTTGTGCAATTAACGGAGGGGGCATGACTCGCTCCCCAACCACCACAGTCAAACTTGGATTGCCAGGACTATTTGGGTGTTTGGGAGAGAAAGGGAATGAAGGAGGTCTGTCACCTCTTTCAAGCAGTCTCCGTGCTTCGTTGTCAGGCAAAAATCCACGACGTGGCAGCAAAGTGCACTGTGCTTCATAAAGGACTTTCCGGGAATGCAATGCAGAAAATAAGCTAAATACTGGACTTTGACATTATTTACAAGCCATTTATGCTAATAGTGAAACGAGGTCGAGCCAGGCTGTAAGATTTGCATTATGTTGCATTCTGGGAATTGTGGTCGGAAAGACAGGCCACGTGACCACTGGGATGTAAATTCAATAACTCAACTCACCTGTGAACAAGGCGCTGGGCGCCGAAATGCGTATTAGGTATTTAAGAGTTGTGCGCTGCCACGTACGCTTGGCATAATAAAGAAGCCAGCTTGAAACAAGGACGAAGCTGTGGGCTCTTTCCTTTCTTTGTTGTTTGCAATCAGGATCCTCCATTCCTGGTAATACGAGAGCCCGCCCTGCAGAGTCTGTGGCCCCCGGTAAAGTGGAGAATCTTTTGTGCAATTAACGGAGGGGGCATGACTCGCTCCCCAACCACCACAGTCAAACTTGGATTGCCAGGACTATTTGGGTGTTTGGGAGAGAAAGGGAATGAAGGAGGTCTGTCACCTCTTTCAAGCAGTCTCCGTGCTTCGTTGTCAGGCAAAAATCCACGACGTGGCAGCAAAGTGCACTGTGCTTCATAAAGGACTTTCCGGGAATGCAATGCAGAAAATAAGCTAAATACTGGACTTTGACATTATTTACAAGCCATTTATGCTAATAGTGAAACGAGGTCGAGCCAGGCTGTAAGATTTGCATTATGTTGCATTCTGGGAATTGTGGTCGGAAAGACAGGCCACGTGACCACTGGGATGTAAATTCAATAACTCAACTCACCTGTGAACAAGGCGCTGGGCGCCGAAATGCGTATTAGGTATTTAAGAGTTGTGCGCTGCCACGTACGCTTGGCATAATAAAGAAGCCAGCTTGAAACAAGGACGAAGCTGTGGGCTCTTTCCTTTCTTTGTTGTTTGCAATCAGGATCCTCCATTCCTGGTAATACGAGAGCCCGCCCTGCAGAGTCTGTGGCCCCCGGTAAAGTGGAGAATCTTTTGTGCAATTAACGGAGGGGGCATGACTCGCTCCCCAACCACCACAGTCAAACTTGGATTGCCAGGACTATTTGGGTGTTTGGGAGAGAAAGGGAATGAAGGAGGTCTGTCACCTCTTTCAAGCAGTCTCCGTGCTTCGTTGTCAGGCAAAAATCCACGACGTGGCAGCAAAGTGCACTGTGCTTCATAAAGGACTTTCCGGGAATGCAATGCAGAAAATAAGCTAAATACTGGACTTTGACATTATTTACAAGCCATTTATGCTAATAGTGAAACGAGGTCGAGCCAGGCTGTAAGATTTGCATTATGTTGCATTCTGGGAATTGTGGTCGGAAAGACAGGCCACGTGACCACTGGGATGTAAATTCAATAACTCAACTCACCTGTGAACAAGGCGCTGGGCGCCGAAATGCGTATTAGGTATTTAAGAGTTGTGCGCTGCCACGTACGCTTGGCATAATAAAGAAGCCAGCTTGAAACAAGGACGAAGCTGTGGGCTCTTTCCTTTCTTTGTTGTTTGCAATCAGGATCCTCCATTCCTGGTAATACGAGAGCCCGCCCTGCAGAGTCTGTGGCCCCCGGTAAAGTGGAGAATCTTTTGTGCAATTAACGGAGGGGGCATGACTCGCTCCCCAACCACCACAGTCAAACTTGGATTGCCAGGACTATTTGGGTGTTTGGGAGAGAAAGGGAATGAAGGAGGTCTGTCACCTCTTTCAAGCAGTCTCCGTGCTTCGTTGTCAGGCAAAAATCCACGACGTGGCAGCAAAGTGCACTGTGCTTCATAAAGGACTTTCCGGGAATGCAATGCAGAAAATAAGCTAAATACTGGACTTTGACATTATTTACAAGCCATTTATGCTAATAGTGAAACGAGGTCGAGCCAGGCTGTAAGATTTGCATTATGTTGCATTCTGGGAATTGTGGTCGGAAAGACAGGCCACGTGACCACTGGGATGTAAATTCAATAACTCAACTCACCTGTGAACAAGGCGCTGGGCGCCGAAATGCGTATTAGGTATTTAAGAGTTGTGCGCTGCCACGTACGCTTGGCATAATAAAGAAGCCAGCTTGAAACAAGGACGAAGCTGTGGGCTCTTTCCTTTCTTTGTTGTTTGCAATCAGGATCCTCCATTCCTGGTAATACGAGAGCCCGCCCTGCAGAGTCTGTGGCCCCCGGTAAAGTGGAGAATCTTTTGTGCAATTAACGGAGGGGGCATGACTCGCTCCCCAACCACCACAGTCAAACTTGGATTGCCAGGACTATTTGGGTGTTTGGGAGAGAAAGGGAATGAAGGAGGTCTGTCACCTCTTTCAAGCAGTCTCCGTGCTTCGTTGTCAGGCAAAAATCCACGACGTGGCAGCAAAGTGCACTGTGCTTCATAAAGGACTTTCCGGGAATGCAATGCAGAAAATAAGCTAAATACTGGACTTTGACATTATTTACAAGCCATTTATGCTAATAGTGAAACGAGGTCGAGCCAGGCTGTAAGATTTGCATTATGTTGCATTCTGGGAATTGTGGTCGGAAAGACAGGCCACGTGACCACTGGGATGTAAATTCAATAACTCAACTCACCTGTGAACAAGGCGCTGGGCGCCGAAATGCGTATTAGGTATTTAAGAGTTGTGCGCTGCCACGTACGCTTGGCATAATAAAGAAGCCAGCTTGAAACAAGGACGAAGCTGTGGGCTCTTTCCTTTCTTTGTTGTTTGCAATCAGGATCCTCCATTCCTGGTAATACGAGAGCCCGCCCTGCAGAGTCTGTGGCCCCCGGTAAAGTGGAGAATCTTTTGTGCAATTAACGGAGGGGGCATGACTCGCTCCCCAACCACCACAGTCAAACTTGGATTGCCAGGACTATTTGGGTGTTTGGGAGAGAAAGGGAATGAAGGAGGTCTGTCACCTCTTTCAAGCAGTCTCCGTGCTTCGTTGTCAGGCAAAAATCCACGACGTGGCAGCAAAGTGCACTGTGCTTCATAAAGGACTTTCCGGGAATGCAATGCAGAAAATAAGCTAAATACTGGACTTTGACATTATTTACAAGCCATTTATGCTAATAGTGAAACGAGGTCGAGCCAGGCTGTAAGATTTGCATTATGTTGCATTCTGGGAATTGTGGTCGGAAAGACAGGCCACGTGACCACTGGGATGTAAATTCAATAACTCAACTCACCTGTGAACAAGGCGCTGGGCGCCGAAATGCGTATTAGGTATTTAAGAGTTGTGCGCTGCCACGTACGCTTGGCATAATAAAGAAGCCAGCTTGAAACAAGGACGAAGCTGTGGGCTCTTTCCTTTCTTTGTTGTTTGCAATCAGGATCCTCCATTCCTGGTAATACGAGAGCCCGCCCTGCAGAGTCTGTGGCCCCCGGTAAAGTGGAGAATCTTTTGTGCAATTAACGGAGGGGGCATGACTCGCTCCCCAACCACCACAGTCAAACTTGGATTGCCAGGACTATTTGGGTGTTTGGGAGAGAAAGGGAATGAAGGAGGTCTGTCACCTCTTTCAAGCAGTCTCCGTGCTTCGTTGTCAGGCAAAAATCCACGACGTGGCAGCAAAGTGCACTGTGCTTCATAAAGGACTTTCCGGGAATGCAATGCAGAAAATAAGCTAAATACTGGACTTTGACATTATTTACAAGCCATTTATGCTAATAGTGAAACGAGGTCGAGCCAGGCTGTAAGATTTGCATTATGTTGCATTCTGGGAATTGTGGTCGGAAAGACAGGCCACGTGACCACTGGGATGTAAATTCAATAACTCAACTCACCTGTGAACAAGGCGCTGGGCGCCGAAATGCGTATTAGGTATTTAAGAGTTGTGCGCTGCCACGTACGCTTGGCATAATAAAGAAGCCAGCTTGAAACAAGGACGAAGCTGTGGGCTCTTTCCTTTCTTTGTTGTTTGCAATCAGGATCCTCCATTCCTGGTAATACGAGAGCCCGCCCTGCAGAGTCTGTGGCCCCCGGTAAAGTGGAGAATCTTTTGTGCAATTAACGGAGGGGGCATGACTCGCTCCCCAACCACCACAGTCAAACTTGGATTGCCAGGACTATTTGGGTGTTTGGGAGAGAAAGGGAATGAAGGAGGTCTGTCACCTCTTTCAAGCAGTCTCCGTGCTTCGTTGTCAGGCAAAAATCCACGACGTGGCAGCAAAGTGCACTGTGCTTCATAAAGGACTTTCCGGGAATGCAATGCAGAAAATAAGCTAAATACTGGACTTTGACATTATTTACAAGCCATTTATGCTAATAGTGAAACGAGGTCGAGCCAGGCTGTAAGATTTGCATTATGTTGCATTCTGGGAATTGTGGTCGGAAAGACAGGCCACGTGACCACTGGGATGTAAATTCAATAACTCAACTCACCTGTGAACAAGGCGCTGGGCGCCGAAATGCGTATTAGGTATTTAAGAGTTGTGCGCTGCCACGTACGCTTGGCATAATAAAGAAGCCAGCTTGAAACAAGGACGAAGCTGTGGGCTCTTTCCTTTCTTTGTTGTTTGCAATCAGGATCCTCCATTCCTGGTAATACGAGAGCCCGCCCTGCAGAGTCTGTGGCCCCCGGTAAAGTGGAGAATCTTTTGTGCATATATATATATATATATATATATATATTCACTGAAAAAACCATAGGTTTCAGGGGTGTTATAGTTAGCTGGACTTTTCACTTGTACAAAACCATTGAAATTCCCCCGTTATAGTTAGTTCAGCTAACTATAACTCGCGCGCCCGCAATGCACTGCTGATGACGTCACATATTACATCACTCATGACATGGTCAGTGACATCACTCATGACATCACTGATGACATCTCAAATGACATCACTGATGACATCACTGATGACATCATCCTTGTGATAGAGTGGCAGACCTCCTCTCACCCTAATATAACCTTTGATACACACATTCAAAAATAGAGACTACCATTTTCAAAACAATGGACATACCAATACCAGTTACAACAACCTCTTCAGTAATTCTAAGATCCACATACACATCCACTCATTCACCAACAGTCCTATACAGTCACTCATACATGTACTCACTCATCATATGTGCTCATACACCTATACATCCTGTCACACAATGCCACTCATCCATAGAGTTACTCACACACATAGTCACTCATGCTAATAAAGAATCAAACATACATTTACTTGCATATACAGTTATACACACACCACCACACTTACTTCTACGGAAACTTACACATACTTAGGGCCTCATGTAGGAAGCCAAATACCGGTCGGTAATGGCCGAAATTCGGTAAATATCCCGTTACCGACCGGTATTTAGGCATTTGCGATGTAGGGGGCTGATTTCTGGATTCGGTATTTACCGAATCGGAAATTAAGAAATCGGTAAAATACCGATTCGGTAAATACCGAATCCTGAAATCAGATGTAGGGAGCACTCTTAAGAGTGAAAATTAGTATTAGAAATTCGTTATTTACCACCAAATACAGGTTGGTGATAAATAACGAATACCTTGCAAAAAGCAATATTTTGCTGATTTAAGAGTGCCGTGTGGCAGACATACATGCCCTTAGGGCATGTATGTGTGCCACATGTGCACACATGCAAGATTCAGGGGTGCAACAGGGTGTCAATGTGACACCCTGCCAGCCTTGTATATGCTCCCCCCATTACCGAATCGGTATTTACCGATTCGGTAATGAGGCATACCTTCCCATTGATTCCTATGGGCCTCCAGGCCCATAGGAATCAATGGGAAGGTATGCCTCATTACCGAATCGGTAAATACCGATTTAAAATTACCAAATTTTTCCGATTCGGTAAACTTTACCGAATCATTACCTACATCACATTTACCGATTCATAAATACCGAATCGGTAAAATTCAGTATTTATGAATCGGTAAATGTGAGGCTACCTACATATGGCCCCCAGTCTTTTAAACAATCACTTATAGAAACACATACTTATTCATACAGGAACTCTTTCAATCTCTCACTCTCACATATACTCACTTATATACACCAATAGTCACATATACTAGTTTAAAACATATGTAGTTACTCATAAAGACACTATTGAGACAGTCATTCACTCACTAACACACCCATACACACACTCATCCACCCATACAGTCCTGCACACATGCTGTCTTCAACACATACAAACAGTGAGTCACTCATTCATGCAACTATGCACTACTTAATACCCCCCACCGAACCATGCAGACACTCAGACTGATACTCAAAAAACCAACTAATAACCTATATAGACACCCATGTAGCTACTCACCAACCCATGCAGCCACTTATACACAAAGTGAGAGACTGATACAGATATTTACATATTTGAACATTACTCACTAAGCCATGTATTCACTATGATACACTTAATCAGTCAGTTACACAATCAATTTTTCAAAAACAAATCATCCATTTAGACACTTATATACCCATTTATTCTTCCATCGACCTTGAGATATACATATATAAAACATATTTATTTGTCAGAAAAACACACATTCACTGGATGATGTCATCAGTGATGTCATCAGTGATGCCATTTGAGATGTCATCAGTGATGTCATGAGTGATGTCACTGACCATGTCATTGGTGATGTAATATGTGACGTCATCAGCAGTGCATTGCGGGCGCGCGAGTTATAGTTAGCTGAACTAACTATAACGGGGGAATTTCAATGGTTTTGTACAAGTGAAAAGTCCAGCTAACTATAACACCCCTGAAACCTATGGTTTTTTCAGTGAATATATATATATATATATGTCATGCTCAAGGTTACCCGTTCGGTGAAGAGCACTCTAACCGCAGTTTCAGGTCACAGCCCTTTATTAGGTTTGAACGACATCCGACCTGCAGAATCCATTCACAGCTGATCCCTCATTGATACGCCTGATGCGTTTCGAAGTACATAACTTCTTTCTCAAAGGCGATGACGGTCAGAAAAGTACGTGATTCGACACTGCCCAGGCTCTTTAAATGTTCTCTTCTAGTCACGCCTCCCGATGGTCTGCTCCATTAAAGAACAATCGTGATGCATCCTGGGCCTTGTAGTGGCAAAAGTTAATGTCCCTGGATGGGTGCACAAAAATAATTATCCGTGTTAGAAATATTAAAGCCCTTGTATGAGCCTCCACAGACGAGTTTGTTCACATCCTGCTGCTGCTTCCACATATGGACTTTAGTCAATACTCAGCTCCGTTGCCCCCAGTTCTATCGGGGTGGTGCTCTTCGGCAGCAGGGTTGCTGCCAAATATGTCATATGTCATATGTCATGAGTATTGACTAAACTCCATACGTGGAAGCAGCAGCAGGATGTGAACAAACCCGTCTGCGGAGGCTCATCAGGGACATTAACTTTTGCCACTACAAGGCCCAGGATGCATCACGCTTTTTCTTTAATGGAGCAGACCATCGGGAGGTGTGACTAGAAGAGAACATTTAAAGAGCCTGGGCAGTGTCGAATCACGCACTTTTCTGACCGGCATCGCCTTTGAGAAAGAAGTTATGTACTTCGAAACGCATCAGGCGTATCAATGAGGGATCAGCTGTGAATGGATTCTGCAGGTCGGATGTCGTTCAAACCTAATAAAGGGCTGTGACCTGAAACTGCTGTTAGAGTGATCTTTACCGAACGGGTAACCTTGAGCATGACACATATATATATATATATATATATATATATATATATATATATATATATATATATATATATATATATATATATATATATATATATATTCACTGAAAAAACCATGGGTTTCACACACGTTATAGTTAGGAATTAGCATTTAAAAAACCTTAGAAATTCAATGAAAAAACCAAAGGTTTCACACATGTTATAGTTAGCTGGACATTTCACTCGTAAAAAACCAATGAAATTCCCCCGTTATAGTTAGTTCAGCTAACTATAACTCGCGCGCCCGCAATGCACTGCTGATGACGTCACATATTACATCACTCATGACATGGTCAGTGACATCACTCATGAAATCACTGATGACATCTGGAAATTAACCCTCGATTTCTGAGGGTTGATATTCGATGCGCCTCTTGTCATGATCTAATTTGTCATAGGGAGACCAGTGTTTCCCTAGTGAACCTCAAAATAGATCAGCACACTTGTCGCAGAGACTAATTTTCCCAATCTTTCTTTCCTCTGTCCCTGCATGAACACAACGGCTCTTTTAAGAGCCAACCTTATCTTTCATCTTTTTTTTATATATGTTTTTAAAAACTTTTTTTTTTTTTTTTTTTACCGTACGCGTTAAAAAAACACTAAAAATCAATTATCACATTACAAGGTCTTTGAGAGACTACAATTATTATTATTGACTTACCATACCCACTCAAAAAAATATTTATTCATTTGTTTTTTAAAAAAATTGCTTTAAAAATGGTTCTAGTTTTCGAAAATTTTCTATATCAATCTGAAAAAAAAGAAAAAAGTATTAATATTTTTAAAACATTTTATAATACAGTACACATATTTACATATTTATCAAAAAATATTTTTGCCTTATTTTTGCTGTTTTCAGAATATATTGCATTTCACTATAAATTGTGAAAGCAATTGCATTCATCATTTTACAGCGGGCAAAAAAAAATAACAATCTCAAAGATTGTATTAAAAAAGCCCAGAATCTCTTTTTACTTAAACTTAACATTATAGAAATGCATAATATTCTAAAAAAATATCATCTAATATCAATACTTATTTCTTTAAAATACCGTCTGATATGTTTGTTTCAGAAGAATAATCACAATATTATATCTCAAATAACTCCACATTACATCTGGTTCCATTTCCTTTAGGCCAAATAGTAATTTTAAAATTCTTTTTTGATTAAATTTCCAATGGTAATCCAATAAAATTCTAAAGTTTTATTTGTACAGATCTCACCGATTCTCTGTAACATATTGGTTCCCTAAATATTTATTAATAATTTATTAAGTCCACAATAGAATTGTTTACCTTTCCACATGGCCAAATAGTAATTTAAAAAATCTTTTTTGAAAAAATTTCCAATGGCACTCCAATAACATTCCAAAATTTAAATTGTGCCGATGTTACCGATTTTCTCTAAATTTTTGGTTTTCGAAAGTTTCATTAAAAATTAAAAAAGTCCACATTACAATTGGTTATCTTTCCATTAGGCCAAATGATAATTTAAAAAATCTTTATTTTTGAAAATTCCAATGGTAATCCAATAAAATGGTAAAATTGTTTTGTCCAGATCTTGCCAAGTCTCTCTAAAATTTAGGTTTCAGGAAGATTAGATAGGAATTTGCTAAATCAAAAGGCAAACGTTGCTTAAAAACCAATTGGGAATCATTACACAGTGTCCAGCCTTTTTCACATTTAAGATAAACTGTGTAATGTCCAGAAGTAACAGTAGGTCCTTCATGGAAAATTATTGCAACAGTTACAAAAGTTTTTCCTGAAATTGATAATTGCTGTCCTGTAAACTTCTTTATTAAAGTATCCAATTTTGAACCATCAGCTCTACATCGTTGCATCATTAAAATTACATACTGTCCGTATTCCTTTAAAATTAATGTTGAAAACATGTCAGATTGACACTCACCGCATTGCATGCTATGATTAGCATCTTTAACTAATTTAGCAAAAGTGACTGTTTTAGTCTCTGGCAATGTCAAAAAAATAAACCTTTCATTATCAACATTAGAGCCACATATATTATAACAGTTTTCACAACTATGTTCCCATTTATAAGAGAGACCAAATAAATTATCAATTGCAACTTCTTCTTCTTCCAGTACCTGAAGAAAAAACATCAAAAATTCATGTGCATCTTGCTGTTCATTTTGAGAAAACTGTGTTCGTCCTGAACATACATCTAAAAGTTTTCTAATTTCAGTAGCACTTTTTATTTGAGTTTTATCATTACTCAGCTTTTGAAAAAGGAGACTCAGCTCTGAACAGAATCTTTTTCCCTGATTTACTATTATCTGCTCTTGCAAACTTTCCAGATAAAATGCAACATTCAGCACTACATTTGCGTAGCAGTTGACACCAGAGCTATTTTCAAAATGACATCCGACAACCTGTTCTTCTTTTTCCTTACTCTTTTTGCTTGCAATTACATCACTCCTCTTTTTTTTCCTCCTCTGTACATCTTCATCACAGATATTCTCATTTCTCCTTTTACGAGAAACTACACGTTTCTCCAACACAGGATACTGACCTAAATGAGGAGCATAGCTTCTTCTTAATCTATTATACTCCTTTACACAATTTGTATCAGCACTAACTTTTGAGTCATCAAAGTCTATCATGAATAAACCTGATAATGTTTTCACTCGTGACAAAGCAACATATGCCATACCTTCTTTGAACACAGTTGAACCAATGTTCACAAATGCACAATCTACAGTCAATCCTTGAGACTTGTGAATAGTTACAGCATATGCTAGCGAAAACGGAAACTGCTTCCTACGTACATATAAGTCTTTCACAAGCATGAAACGAACTGAACAACGACAAATGTCTTTAACTTCTTCTATCTGATCAAATTGTATTTTTAAACATTCAATTCCATCTTTTTTCTGATAATTAATAAAACCCACAACTCTTCCCATAGCTCCATTAACTAAACCTTTTTCAACATCCAAATTTCTCCTTAAAAATACTCTACAGTTCATGCAAACATATAGATTTTTTTCTAATCCAGCTGTTTTAGAAATGTTCTTCTCTAGTGAATCCAATTTATTTTTCAGTGTGCCTGTTAATGTGACAGTAATTCTTCCATCCTCAATTTTGTCCACTGCTTCTAATTTCCTGATCTCTTCCTTTTCCAATTTCAAAAGCTCCTCATTGAATATTGAGCATTCACGTAGAGTTGGCATTAAGCAGATGATACTTTTGTTTTCTGCAATGTTCTTGTATATCTTCTCTGCAACTATTTCTTCCTTTGGAAATAAATTATGTAGCAGCCGACTCTGTAATGCTTTTTTGCCAACTTCTGTGAGTAGTCCAATTCTGATATCTTTCAGAATACTTCCATATTCTTCATCGCTTGCTTGCCTCATATTAGTAGTAAGTTCCTTGTACTCAAAGAAGGACCAAATATTTGTATTTCCGATGCTTCCCAATGACTTCTTCGTGTCTTCATGTGTGACAGTATTAAACACTGGTTGTCCTTTAACTGGAGTAAGTTGCAAAAGATCTCCAAAAACTATGACGTGTTTTCCACCAAATAACATGTCATAGTCTGTCTTCAGAATTTGCTGCATTCTTAAATGCACAAAGGCAAGCATTAAGTTTGAAACCATGCTCACCTCATCAATAATGAGAACTTGCATCTTCTTCAAGACTCTTGAAACTTCCAAGGATGCTTCTCCAGTTAGCTTGTTGTATTGTATTTTGTTCTCATGCTCCACTGGTAACATTAGCAAACGATGTAAAGTGATTCCTTTTATGTTATATGCTGCTAACCCAGTTGGAGCAGTAACCACACAAGACAAAGTAGAATCCGTTTTTTGCTGTAGGTAGCTTCTGATGACTTTAATTAGGAAACTTTTTCCAGTTCCAGCTTGTCCGCCTACATACATCCTGATTGGATGAAATGATGTGCATGAGCACTCTTTTTTTTCATGTAGAAATCCGTGATCAATTTTGTTTCTGATCTCTTCATAAATTTGTTGCTGCTCTTCGTTCAGTTGTCTTTCCAAATTTTGTAAGTCTATAAATTCTTCTTGAGCTTGATTCATAGCCGTTTCCACTTCATTCATGGCTATTGATGCTTCATTTTCAACGATTGGTTGTCCTAGGGGATCTTGACTGAGTGTTTCTGAACTTTGGCTGTCCTGAGAACTGTCTCTAGCTATTTCTGCTGCAATTGTAGTTTCCTGTTCAATTTCTTCATTTAACATTTGCAGATAACTTGAGAATGTACTGCATTGTATGCTGTCTTTGCAAGCATTAAAAGAATCTTCATAGCTTTGAAATTATCCCAGTAGTTCATCCTCTGTACGCCATGGTTTAAACAACTGTAAAAGAGCCAAGTAGTAAAATTCCTTCTTGTCAGTAGTGTCGCAACTCAGCTTCCTGTGATTTATCAAACTTCCTTTTGTTTGCTTCACCAAACATCCTTCCTCACCAATGACTTTATATTTTCCATTGTTGATGTCTTCTGCGGCTTTCCGTGAATAAATGTAGTTCTGCAGCACTTCATAGAGACACATGTTCTCCAGATGTTGACTTCTCTTGGGATAATATGCGTCCAACATGTTTGATTTCAAAATATCTGTACTTTCTGGGTTATTCTCGGCCAAATATTCAATTTCTCCAACAGATTTTAGTACCCGATTTCTCATTGCTGCAAGGCCTAAACTTGCCCAAATTATTCTTCTTGACTTCGAGTAGAGACTTGCAGAAGATAACCTATCTGAACATTCGTAGGATCCAATTTCTCGATGCGATAACATCTTCAAACTGAAACTGTACAGCTTCTTACTGACAGTCTTCTCGTGAGAAATCTCTTCCCACATTTCCTTCAATTCTGTTTTTTCTGATTTCGTAATGTAAGACGTTACATATCGAGCAACAGCAATGGAATTGTCAGCTACATACTGTATATCCATGTTAGCGTTCCACATGGATAAAATGACCGGGTTGTAGTCATTTATATTTTTTGATTCTTCTTTTCTTTTAAGGTTGTAGGTATTCTTAGGTGATTTTCTTGTGATAGTATGTCTCACAGCTGACATAAAACTGTTTACTCTTCCATTTGAAAGAACAGGTCTAGGAAATCCAAATCGACATTTAGTGTAGTATTTATCTTTGCTCTTGTATTTCCGTCGACAGTATTTTCCACACCGATGACTTTGGAAACGTAAAACTTGCTCC
Source organism: Triturus cristatus (assembly GCF_964204655.1). Classification (NCBI taxonomy): domain Eukaryota; kingdom Metazoa; phylum Chordata; class Amphibia; order Caudata; family Salamandridae; genus Triturus; species Triturus cristatus. The sequence continues at coordinate 848,123,778 of NC_140588.1, read as the reverse complement.
TTTAACTTTTTCTCTTCTGTGCTTTTTGGTATAGCACATGTTGCATATTCTTCAATGTAAGATAACACTGCTTCATCAGTATCTGTTCCAAACTTTGGGGCATCCTTGATCCACAACAGCATATGAATATGAGGAGCACCTCTTGCCTGGTACTCTTTTCTCCAAAAGAAATCTACTACTTCTCCAAGAGGAGGATTTTTTTTATTGCAGATGAAGGACATCATAGCCTCAAATCTATGATTGAAATATCTGCAAACATTAACCAGATCCAATGAGCACAGTTCTCCTGCTGTCTTGTATTCGATGTTTTTAATGTTTGAATTTGCCTCTCGTAGAAAATCCAGTAAATCATCCCAAGCGTACTCGGCACAGCTTAGTGTAACGAACCATGTTGGTGTTCCTAAATTCCGTAACATGCATTTTAATTCACCATGGCGTCGGTACCAATATTCATTTGTCCCACGCTGACAAGCCATCAGATTGATCAGTTGTGTTTCCAAATGATCATCTCGGTGCTGCACTTTCTCCATAAAATCCTTAGCAGACACATTTTGTAAATGTACTCCACTTTTTAAAATGTGATTTACTGCATAAGACAGTGCAGACAAGTCGCTTTCAAATAAAAGATGGAACAAATAAGGAATACTTTGTCGAAATCTGGGATCTTCAGCATATAGTCTTGTAGTCCGATACTCAGAAGCTGGAATCTGTTCCGGACGTTCATCATATCGTCCTCCTTTTCCTTTAGGAAACAGCTGGGGAAAACATCGAGCTTCCAAGCTCTCCTCCCATACACTCACGGGAGTTCCTTTTGCTTTCTTCATCTGAAAGAGATCAATATTGTCTCCCATAACTTCTTTTGAATGAAGAGGATGTATGCTAAAATGTTCATAAATTTCTTCTTCCTTTGACTTGTCCACTTTTTCAATTTGTCCAGTTGGTGTTTCTGTGTCTTCTTGTAAATCTTCTTCTTCTTCTTCTTCTTCTATATAAATTGATTCATACCATTTGTTATTCCTTTTCAAATACAAATTTGCTCTTTGTACTTTCCGCACATCTACCAGCTCCTGCCAAATCTTCTTATTCTTTGTAGGTACACCATTAACCAGAATAATTAATGGTTCAGTTTCCAAAGTATCCGCATCAATAGTTTCCATATTTTTTTTCAAATCCAAGGGCAAATACACCACTCTACCTTTTAAACCTCTCAGTAAATCTGAAGGAGGTAATTTACCAGTTTTGGGCTCCATACGTACTATGGTCTGGAACGGATGAACACATTGAATGAGTATAGACTCATATGTATTTAATTCAGAAAGTTCAGCAGGAATAGCATCCAATTCTAAATTATTATGTACAGCTCTGGTCGGCATTCTATTTTCCTCTAACGTGTTGTAACAGTATTTACAAATACGCTGATCTTCACCCACATCAAAACAACTTTCAAGAAATATATATGTGGCAAAATCCTTCCACTTATAATTATCTTCATTTTCACTCTTTCTGTAGAGATCAACATTCCTAGTTTGTTTTCTATAATGAGTTCTGCGGCAACAAATACAAGTAAAATTTGGTCTTTCATTAGAGATTATTGCAAATTTTGTTATGTGATCATTAAATGTGTTACTTACAGAGGGTTCTACATTCTCTTCCACTTCTTCCTCATTTACTGTGTCCTTCTCTGCACTGTTTTGTTCAGGACCAAAGTAACAAAACTGAATTTCATCAACAACCTTCTCTACATCTGATACCGTTCCTCGGAACAGAGCCCTAGTCAATTCATTTAACTTTATTGCTGGACTTTTGGCAAAATACAACCGTCTCACAAACTTTCTCATTTCAGTATGATGAACAGCCAGCATCCTAAAATGATGGAAAACACTATTACACACTTTTCTAGATAGACAAGCCAGAGAATGACCCTGCAAACCAGTATTCTCTCTCACTCTGCATGGATCCAGACTTTGAAGCACCTTAATCTTCTGTTTTATACTTTTTTTACTATATTCTCTTAGAAACTCACGAAATTTGTCAATAGATTCCTGACGCACAGTGCAAATACTACTACAATTCCAAGTGTACACTGGGGCTTTAGGACGTCTCCCCATAGCCTCATCTGCCATCACTTGTACCTCATCTCTTGGAACCATTATCTCCTTCTCCATTATGCAACCATTTTTTACTTCGTAAGCACGACCTCTGGTGTCAACTGCATGCAGCAAACTATTACTTTGAAAATAGCTCTCTTCATTAAAAAAAGGTTCACTACTTGAACTATGCATCCACTTTCCTAAAAACACTTTACAAAAGTTTGTTCTGTTCACTACTCTTTTCCTTTTGCTATGTGATTTCAGTACATTAACCATTTTGTCTAATGTACGCATCCTATTCAAAATTAAAATGATTAGTTTCCTTTTTAATTCTAATGCCTTTGCTGCAATGGCTTCAATTTCTTTTTTTCTTTTATAAAACTTAGTCTTTTGCTTATATTTCTTCACATCCTTTATCAAATTGGACATAACTCTTCTCTGAAACATTTTTCTTCGTATCTCTTTAAACGCTGTTTTTCTATTTATGTAAATCTTTTCAGTTGCAGAAGGTATATTTGCATTAACTAAATTCTCAATTTTTTCCTGTCCTTTTCTTTTCAAAACATTCTTTCCAGTACAGACATTTTGTACATTTTTCATTCTTTTGAATATATTTTTTAGAAATTGTTTTTTCTGCTTACCAGAAGATTTTTTCTTTTTCCCAACATGAGCATCTTCTACTAACTTTGGTCCTCCAGTTGTCTTCAAATATAGGTTTTTTTTGTGAGTTTTTTGAACTCTGGATTTTGTAGGCATCTTAAATTTTGTTCACTGCTCTTCAGCAATACCTGAAAAAAACTAAAAACAAATTCCTTTATTTTATTTAAATATATTACTACATTTCTTTTCACAATAGTCACAAAACGTAATTTCTTTGCCAATTTGAAAACACACTTATTACTCTTTTTTTTGGCAAGTGATAATCACTTTTACAGACTGACACATTATAAATCCAGTTTTCAGATTTTTTTAAAAGCACATGTCCAGACTGCTTTTTCAGACCACCACCATGTGTATCCTGGGTGACTGCCTACACTCCAGCAAGGGCAACCAGCCTTAGTGATGCTGAATGTATTTGCATTACAGACTGAAACCTCAAACCCCACTCGCTTGTAAATACTGTGCATGATTATACATGGAAAGGAGCTGGGTGTGTGCTAAGAGTCTGCTTCTGCACCAAAAAATCGCTCCCCCTTTTTCCTACTAATGCAACTGTGAAATCACCAGAGCAAAACGCAATAAATCTCTGCCTGTAATTCCTATTTGCACACAGAGTCATGTTTTCACATTAGTCACAAAACGAAATTTCTTTGCCAATTTGAAAACACACTTATTACTCTTTTTTTTGGCAAGTGATAATCACTTTTACAGACTGACACATTATAAATCCAGTTTTCAGATTTTTTTAAAAGCACATGTCCAGACTGCTTTTTCAGACCACCACCATGTGTATCCTGGGTGACTGCCTACACTCCAGCAAGGGCAACCAGCCTTAGTGATGCTGAATGTATTTGCATTACAGACTGAAACCTCAAACCCCACTCGCTTGTAAATACTGTGCATGATTACACATGGAAAGGAGCTGGGTGTGTGCTAAGAGTCTGCTTCTGCACCAAAAAATCGCTCCCCCTTTTTCCTACTAATGCAACTGTGAAATCACCAGAGCAAAACGCAATAAATCTCTGCCTGTAATTCCTATTTGCACACAGAGTCATGTTTTCACATTAGTCACAAAACGAAATTTCTTTGCCAATTTGAAAGCACACTTACTGCTCTTTTTTTTTGGCAAGTGATAATCACTTTTACAGACTGACACATTATGAATCCACTTTTTAGATTTTTTAAAAAGCCCATGTCCAGACTGCTTTTTCAGACCACCACCATGCGTATCCTGGGTGACTGCCTACACTCCAGCAAGGGCAACCAGCCTTAGTGATGCTGAATGTATTTGCATTACAGACTGAAACCTCAAACCCCACTCGCTTGTAAATACTGTGCATGATTATACATGGAAAGGAGCTGGGTGTGTGCTAAGAGTCTGCTTCTGCACCAAAAAATCGCTCCCCCTTTTTCCTACTAATGCAACTGTGAAATCACCAGAGCAAAACGCAATAAATCTCTGCCTGTAATTCCTATTTGCACACAGAGTCATGTTTTCACATTAGTCACAAAACGAAATTTCTTTGCCAATTTGAAAGCACACTTACTGCTCTTTTTTTTTGGCAAGTGATAATCACTTTTACAGACTGACACATTACGAATCCACTTTTCAGATTTTTTTAAATGCACATGTCCAAACTGCTTTTTCAGACCACCACCATGTGTATCCTGGGTGACTGCCTACACTCCAGCAAGGGCAACCAGCCTTAGTGATGCTGAATGTATTTGCATTACAGACTGAAACCTCAAACCCCACTCGCTTGAAAATACTGTGCATGATTATACATGGAAAGGAGCTGGGTGTGTGCTAAGAGTCTGCTTCTGCACCAAAAAATCGCTCCCCCTTTTTCCTACTAATGCAACTGTGAAATCACCAGAGCAAAACGCAATAAATCTCTGCCTGTAATTCCTATTTGCACACAGAGTCATGTTTTCACATTAGTCACAAAACGAAATTTCTTTGCCAATTTGAATGCACACTTACTGCTCTTTTTTTTTGGCAAGTGATAATCACTTTTACAGACTGACACATTATGAATCCACTTTTCAGATTTTTTAAAAAGCCCATGTCCAGACTGCTTTTTCAGACCACCACCATGTGTATCCTGGGTGACTGCCTACACTCCAGCAACGGCAACCAGCCTTAGTGATGCTGAATGTATTTGCATTACAGACTGAAACCTCAAACCCCACTCGCTTGTAAATACTGTGCATGATTATACATGGAAAGGAGCTGGGTGTGTGCTAAGAGTCTGCTTCTGCACCAAAAAATCGCTCCCCCTTTTTCCTACTAATGCAACTGTGAAATCACCAGAGCAAAACGCAATAAATCTCTGCCTGTAATTCCTATTTGCACACAGAGTCATGTTTTCACATTAGTCACAAAACGAAATTTCTTTGCCAATTTGAATGCACACTTACTGTTCTTTTTTTTTGGCAAGTGATAATCACTTTTACAGACTGACACATTATGAATCCACTTTTCAGATTTTTTTAAAAGCCCATGTCCAGACTGCTTTTTCAGACCACCACCATGTGCATCCTGGGTGACTGCCTACACTCCAGCAAGGGCAAACAGCCTTAGTGATGCTGAATGTATTTGCATTACAGACTGAAACCTCAAACCCCACTCGCTTGTAAATACTGTGCATGATTATACATGGAAAGGAGCTGGGTGTGTGCTAAGAGTCTGCTTCTGCACCAAAAAATCGCTCCCCCTTTTTCCTACTAATGCAACTGTGAAATCACCAGAGCAAAACGCAATAAATCTCTGCCTGTAATTCCTATTTGCACACAGAGTCATGTTTTCACATTAGTCACAAAACGAAATTTCTTTGCCAATTTGAATGCACACTTACTGCTCTTTTTCTTTGGCAAGTGATAATCACTTTTACAGACTGACACATTATGAATCCACTATTCAGATTTTTAAAAAAGCCCATGTCCAAACTGCTTTTTCAGACCACCACCATGTGTATCCTGGGTGACTGCCTACACTCCAGCAAGGGCAACCAGCCTTAGTGATGCTGAATGTATTTGCATTACAGACTGAAACCTCAAACCCCACTCGCTTGTAAATACTGTGCATGATTATACATGGAAAGGAGCTGGGTGTGTGCTAAGAGTCTGCTTCTGCACCAAAAAATCACTCCCCCTTTTTCCTACTAATGCAAATATAAAATTACCAGAGTTGTACACAATAAATCTCTGCCTATATTTCCCAACATGTGTAACCTGGGTGACTGCCTACATTCCACCAAGGGCAACCAGCCTTAGTGATACTGAATGTATTTGCATTACTGAGTCCAACCTCAAACCCTTAAACTATTCTTTTTTTATACCAATACACCTTAATTTATCGTGAAAACATAGTCCATATTATTTTACATGTTCCTCGCATTTAAATTTCTCCCAAAACAGAAAATAATAAACGCAACTTCAACAAAAAGAATTACATTTCTATTATTCATTTCTTAATTTACCATATACATCTCCTCTCAAACTCTAACCTCACCTTTAAAATTAGTTAGTTGTGAAAGAAATGTGGCACTCAAACAGCAGATTATCAGAGCCAGGATCTCTGTTCTCTACACCTCTCTCCTCTCAGCAGAACCAGATAATGGCAAAGTTTCCCTCTATTTTTCCACACATATACATGTAAGTTTCAAATCTCAGTGCTTCCCCCTTTTTTTCAAATGTAATCACACATTTCTATTGGTTGAAAACCAACCCTTTTCCAAAAGTACCCTTCCCCCAACTTGACTTCTGCCTAGTACCCTTCCCCCAACTTGACTTCTGCCTGCTACCATAGCAACAGCTCATGGAACACTGCTGTGTGGAGTTAGGTCAGAAGTTCGCCAAACAATGTTTCAATTCCACAGAGCAAGAGTGCTTGACTTTTCAAACCTTACAGCAAATCCATAGTACTGTTCTTTGGTAATACATTTTTCTGTACCAATACAAAACATGCTTCTATAAATTTACACATACAGCCTAGTTTTTAGTGTAGAATGGTATGAAACAGCCAATCAGTTCTTTTTTTTTATAAAAAAATATGTATGCCTCCATTTCCAAACTGTCTTTCATTTCTTTTTACCATTCTACTGAATTACACCTCCTGAGTGCATCCAGATCTCCTTTGAAGATGTTCACAGTGTGGATTGTAGGGCACAGCTATGTCTTCTGGAGTGAAAAGTTTGCAGAGAAAACAGGTATGGTGAGAGACCTTGCTTTGCCAAATGTAGACATTAAATGGATTGGTCAGAGAGGGTTAAAGTGGCACCAATTGATGCCATTGGTGAAATCCTTCATGCAAAACCAACACCCTGACCTCATAATAGTGCACTGTGGTGGCAATGACCTAGGCATTTTGACTGGGGTAGGTCTGGAAATGCTTATGAAGGACACCTTTGCACAACTGTTTTCACTTTTCCCTAAAACTGCCTTTGTGTTTTCCAACATATGCCAAAGGCAAAAATGGAACTGGTCCAATCATTTCTGTCCGCAGATTGACAAAGCAAGAAAGCACGTCAACAAATCTGTTTCTGCTTTCCTCCATGACTATGGTATGGGTTCCATTTACCACAACAACTTGCGTTACGACATGCAAGACATTTATAGAGGAGATGGTGTGCACTTCAATGATGAAGGGAACAGAGTCTTCCTCTTGAACCTTAGACTCTGCATCGGTACTTACTTGTAGGTACCACTAAAAAATAACTTTATAAACACAACGGCTCTTTTTAGAGCCCCCTAATAACTAAACACTTAAATCTGAATTTCATTTCTTTTATTTTTTTTTTTGTTACCGTACGCTTACCGTACGCGTACCCCGTGATTTTTTTTAAAATCAATAAATGTTTTCTTTGTACTTTTCTGTCCTTCTTTGACCCCCTTACAAATGTTAGGGGGTCTGTAACTCTCCTCCTTGCCCCCTTTTCAAGATATCACTCTTTTTTTTCTGAGTGAAACACACGAAATGGCGGCCGCCGCTTCCTGGTTTCGACCGATTCGAATGTTTACTAAGATCTAAGAGCCAATCAGAATCGCGCTCGCGCACGCCACCGTACGCGTACGGTAAGCGTACCGTAAGCGCACCGTAAGCTGGCTCAGATATATGTATTGATTTAAAGGCTATTTTCTCAGAATCTACTGAACAGATTTACACCAAACCTACAAAAGGCACTTCCTTGACCTGAGGACTACCTCTCTGCCAAATTTCTAGTAATTCTGTTCAGCCGTTCGGGCTGTAGCCCTGTCTAAAGGTCCTATGGAAAAATGCATGGGAAAAACGCGTTTTGGGACCCCCCTTTTATCTCAGCCCCCGCTTGACGAATCCCCCCGAGACTTTCAGGGTAGGAGCGGAGCATAGCGCTCCACCTATTTTGAGAAATTTGCGAGGATTCGTCGACCGGCGCCAAAGTTATTCAAAATAGAATGTTGCGGATTTCCTATGGAAACAGGGTCCTAACTATAACTACCTACTGGCGACCGCCAGTAGGTAATATATATATATATATGGTTTCAGGGGTGTTATAGTTAGCTGGACTTTTCACTTGTACAAAACCATTGAAATTCCCCCGTTATAGTTAGTTCAGCTAACTATAACTCGCGCGCCCGCAATGCACTGCTGATGACGTCACATATTACATCACTCATGACATGGTCAGTGATATCAATCATGACATCACTGATGACATCTCAAATGACATCACTGATGACATCATCCAGTGAATGTGAGTTTTTCTGAAAATTAAATATATTTTATATATGTATATCTCAAGGTCGATGGAAGAATAAATGGGTATATACGTGTCTAAATGGATGATTTGTTTTTGAAAAATTGATTGTGTAACTGACTGATTAGGTGTATCATAGTGAATACATGGCTTAGTGAGTAATGTTTAAATATGTAAATATCTGTATCAGTCTCTCACTTTGTGTATAAGTGGCTGCATGGGTTGGTGAGTAGCTACATGGGTGTCTATAAAGGTTATTAGTTGTTTTTTTGAGTATCAGTCTGACTGTCTGCATGGTTCGGTGGGGGGTATTACGTAGTGCATAGGTGCATGAATGAGTGACTCACTCTTTGTATGTGTTGAAGACAGCATGTGTGCAGGACTGTATGGGTGGATGAGTGTGTGAATGGGTGTGTTAGTGAGTGAATGACTGTCTCAATAGTGTCTTTATGAGTAACTACATATGTTTTAAACTAGTATATGTGACTATTGGTGTATATAAGTGAGTATATGTGAGAGTGAGAGATTGAAAGAGTTCCTGTATGAATAAGTATGTGTTTCTATAAGTGATTGTTTAAAAGACTAAGTATGTGTAAGTTTCCGTAGAAGTAAGTGTGGTGGTGTATGTATAACTGTATATGCAAATAAATGTATGTTTGATTCCTTTTTAGCATGAGTGACTATGTGTGTGAGTAACTCTATGGATGAGTGGCATTGTGTAACAGGATGTATAGGTGTATGAGTACATATGATGAGTGAATACATGTATGAGTGACTGTATAGGACTGTTGGTGAATGAGTGGATGTGTATGTGGATCTTAGAATTACTGAAGAGGTTGTTGTAACTGGTATTGGTATGTCCATTGTTTTGAAAAGTTTAGTCTCTATTTTTGAATGTGTGTATCAAAGTTTTTATTAGGGTGAGGGGAGGTCTGCCACTCTATCACAAGGATGATGTCATCAGTGATGTCATCAGTGATGTCATTTGAGATGTCATCAGTGATGTCATGAGTGATGTCACTGACCATGTCATGAGTGATGTAATATGTGACGTCATCAGCAGTGCATTGCGGGCGGGCGCGCGAGTTATAGTTAGCTGAACTAACTATAACGGGGGAATTTCAATGGTTTTGTACAAGTGAAAATTCCAGCTAACTATAAAACCCCTGAAACCTATGGTTTTTTCAGTAAATTTCTGAGGTTTTTTAAATGCTAATTCCTAACTATAACGTGCCTGAAACCTATGGTTTTTTCTGTGAATTTCAAAGGTTTTTTAAATGCTAATTTCTAACTCTGCCTACAGAGATAGGACATGTGAAGAAAGAAGAAAAAATGCACAGAAAGAAAAAAAAGAAGTGCAGAAAGAAGCAACAGAAGTCCTCAAAGACGAAGAAAAGTGCAGGAAGAAGGATAACGTGCAGAAAGAACAAAAAGAAGAGCAGAAAGAAGCCTTGTTGCAAAATCATCTTGTACCCTCAACTTTTTCAGACGGATACTGGTGGTAACTGAGTCTGACTAACCAGTCCTAGAGCCAGTGCTATGTTAAAAGACACTTAGAATACAGTGAAAACACCTACATACACTAGGGAACATTATGCGTTGGGGTCCCCCTGTGATTAGCATGACCTCCTCTGTAAGCCCCTAGTATATAATAGGGCAGGGGGATTAAAACTACCTCTTAAAACAGGCCACAGGGCGTTTTTGCACACTTTAACTCAGGCCCCGTCCCCTCCCTTCACCACTGTGTAAACACGCCCTGTGTCCGTTTTTAGTTGGGAGATTAAGTTCATTTGAATCCTGAGGGTCCCTAGGGTCCAACTAGCCCACTAGGTACCTCCAGTAAGTGCCACAGAGCTGCGTTGCAGAGAGGTGTAAAAAGTGGCACGGCCTGGACCACCTCTCTGCAATGCAGCTCAGTGGCGCTTACTGGAAGCACTTGGTGGGCTAGTTAGCCCCCAGGGGCCCTTAGTATTGAAGGAAAATTATATCCCCAATTTAAAATGTGCCATAGTGCGTGTTTGCACACGTCACCTCAGGCCCCGTCCCCTCCCTTCACCACTGTGTAAACGCGCCCTGTGGCTGTTCTAAGTTGAGAGATAAAGTCCCCTTGAATCCTAAGGGTCCCTAGGGTCAAACTAGACCACTAGGTACCTCCAGTAAGCGCCACAGAGCTGCTTTGCAGAGAGGTGTAAAAAGGGGCTTGGCCTCAGAACACCTGTCTGCAGCGCAGCTCCCTGGTGCATACTGGAGATGCCTGTTGGGCTAGTTGGCCCTCAGGGACACTCAGTATTGAAGAGGAATTAATTCCCTACAACTCACCAGGGGGCACGTTTGCAGAGTGCTGCAAGGAGGGGGCGTGGCCTCCGGCACGATGCCAGTCTTTTATTTATTTTAATTTTTTAGGAATGGGGGCTGTGTGGTTCCCCTTCTTATTCTAATTTATTGGCCCTGATGACCCCATCCCCCAGGGCCTGTCTCCTAATTATATTTTTTTGACCCCAATCCCCAGGGCCGGCCACTGTTTTTTATTATTTTTAAAAAATATATATTTATAGACACACCTAGGACATGCTGGACAAACCGTACGTACCTATCACCATGACGATTTGCGTGATATTCATTAAAAGGCGACTATGCATACAATGAATCCACGTGGAATGTATTTACACCACTAGTGAAGCTCTGACATGTCTGATGCCCTACCGTGCCTAATCCCAGTAGACACCCTTGTCGTTTATTTATACAAACATGGGTAGCTATTGACGGGCACATTTAATAGACATGCACACCAAGCCATTCAAAGGGGATTCGACAAAAATTCGACCAAAACTATGCAAGAAACCCCCCTCACGGTTAATAAAACACACATCCACTGCCGGATGTGTAATACTTTTTATTTTACTCTCTGGAAAGGGGACGAACATCACTTGAGAGTCACAGCGCGCTCCGTGCAGAGCCCAATGCTGTGTTACACCCACCATTGCCTGCTGAGTGCCACACACATCTGTGTTGTATTCCACTAGCTAGTGCATATTCTATGACACTCTCTAGCCCATGTGCACTGTAACACCACCCTGTGAATATGTCATGCCACACTTGTCTTCGCACGGGTTATATTGCCCCATCTAACGTGCCCTCCTCGATGCCTATGTTATAACGCACAGTGCTATGCCTTACATATTACAATCTGGGGTCCATATCTTTGTCACAGTGCATATGCAACGTTACACTCCCCAGCACATATTTTATATTACAACTTTAGAGACTAGTTAGGTTACACAACACTGCCCTGTGCATATTACACTCCAAGGCGCATATCGCATAGCACGTGCTAGTGCCTGTGCTATCTCGCGCTCTCCAATGAATCTGTTATTGCGCACAATGTATTGCATATTATATTTCACGCCCGGTTCATCTTATATCACACTTTTTGGTGCATAGTTTATACCATACACTATATCTAGTTTTCATTTTCAATCGTGCTCTCAGGACTATGTTCTATATAACACTGTGTTCACCTACCCTTTTCACGGGCTTTACATTTTGCGATAGGGGGTGGAGGGTCAGGGGGTGTTTCTGCCAAGTGAGCCCGGAGTCACAGTCACAAACGTCCTCTTCTTCCTGAATAAAAGTGAGTCTATGCTGCATACTTGTTCATATTTTAAGTAGTTCGCACAGACACACGTTTTAAAAACAATAAAGTTCCTAATACCCGCCTTCTCTGAACAGTTAGCTTGCTGCCCCATCCCCCTCCTCCCTATCCTCTGTTGTGTGAATCCATGGACTAGCCTCCTCCCTCCTGCCATGCATGGTCTGATGTGCTGCCACTGCCCTCAATTTAGTATGATGTACCAGTCCACTCCTCCTGCCCTCCATTGCCCAATTCTATGCCCCATCATTGACCTCCTGCTTAAACTCTGTGCGTAGCTTGCTGCCCCTATTCTCCTTCCCCCTGCCCTCCGATGTCTTTGTGTGTGCCCCTGCTCCAACCTTTTTGCCCACCATGTTAAATGGACCTGCCACTCCTATCTACTCTGAGTGTTCTGTTGAGCTGCCACTCCCCTCCCACCTGCTAGCATTGTCAGATGACTGTAACCTGTCCCTGCCACCTCCACCCTGCCTGTCCACATGCCATGGCCCTATCCTCTTCCTCCTGTCCTACATGGTCTATTGTACTGCCACACCCTTCTGCCCTCCCTGGTCTGTTGTGCTGCAACTGCTCCTCCTGCCTGCCCCGTGCGGTCTGTTGTGAGGCCCCTTCCCCTGAACTTTCTTGTCTGTGCACAGGTCCTGACCCTCCCTTCTATCCTCCATCATCCTTTGTGCATGCCCCTGCACCCTCCTTCTTGCCCATCATAGCCATTGTGCTACCACTATCCCTCCCACTTGCCATGCATGGTCTTCTGTGCTGCCATGGCCCCTCCCACCTTCCCTGTGTGGTCAGTTAGCTGCCCCTGAACCCCTCCCACCTTCCCTCCATGGTCTGTGTGTATGCCATCACAGTCTCACTGTTGCTCTTCATGGTGTGTCTTGCTTCTAGTGCCCATCCTGCCTGACCTCCATGGCTATCTTGCTGCTCCTGCCCTGCCCCCTTACCCCCCGCCCTCTGTTTACATGTGCAGACCCCTACTCCCTCCCTCCTGGCTTGTCTGTTCCATTGTAATGCCCCTGATCTATCCCTCCTGCCCTTTATGGTCTGTTATGCTGCAACTTTCTCTCCTGTCTGTCCATTATGGTCCTGCCTCTTGCCCCTCTGTTCTCTGTTGTCAATGTGCATGGTCCTGTCCCCTCCCTCTTGCTTTCTATGGATTGTTGTGCTGCACTCCTGTCACGCATGCCCTGTGTGGTGTATTGTGCTGCTGCAAACCCTGATGCCTGCCCTGCAGGGTCAGTTTGGTGCACCTCTCCATGTCCCTCCTGTCCTCTGTTATCCAAGTCCATGTCCCTACCCCATTTCCTTCCATGATCCAATGTACCATACTTGCGAACATTTTGAACTTGGTAAGAGGGAGATTTGAAAAAAAACTGGGGTATTGATTTTCCCCTTTGAGTTACATTGAAAAAGAGGAGATTGTAGACAGGAGACAGATAAAATAAAGCCCATTTGAGCTTAAAAACATTGGACGTTTCCTGGCTGAATCGGGTCTGTTGGCATGTATGGTTGTACTACCATTGCCTCTTCCTGCTGCCCACAAGGGTCTATTACATTGCCACAGCCTCTCTTGCAAGTCCTGTATTGTTGGTTTGTTGCCCCTGCCCCCCTTTCCACTGCCCTCCATAGTCTGTTGTGCTGCCACGGCCCTTCCTGCCTGCTCAGTGTGGTTAAATTGTTGCCTTTGCACCCTCCTACCTGCCTTCAATTTTCAGAGTCCGTGCCCCTGGCCTCTGCCTCTCAACAGTATCCTAATGAACAACTAGATTGCTAACATTCTATATTTATTACAAAAGTGTGGAACGCCTGACGTCATCTTGATGTAATCAAAACTGTAATACCTAGAGTATTTCCTTTAGAAATTACATATATGAGAGGGTCTTATTGGCATCAAAATTATGGTTAGTGCTTTAAAAGACTAAAATAAGGACATATTTTCTGAGTTTTCAAATAGCGAGAAAGCACTTTTAAATTATTTGTTACCTTTATGTTTTTTTTATCCAGTTGACCACTTGATTAAATGTTGCACTTAGGGGAGAGGATGTGGTGTTACTTCCAGAACTGCAGACTTTGCAACTGGGGAACCAGGTTGGAGTTTCTGCTTCAGCTCGACATTCTGTGATTCTGGTCAAATCACTTAGTCTACCCATGTCTATAACCAAAATGAATTTGTTCTTGTGTGATGTAACCAATGCTCATGTAAAGCACTCCAATACCTGACAAGTCTGCACTATATAACACTGCAAAAACACAAAATAATAAGTGTTTTGCACACTTCTGTCATTGGGCTATATTTGAGCTACATCTGGGTTATTTTGGGCTACATTTGGGCTCTTTTGTACCTCCAGTAAGTGCCACAGAGCTGCGTTGCAGAGAGGTGTAAAAAGTGGCACGGCCCGGACCACCTCTCTGCAATGCAGCTCAGTGGCGCTTACTGGAAGCACTTGGTGGGCTAGTTAGCCCCCAGGGGCCCTCAGTATTGAAGGAAAATTATATCCCCAATTTAAAACGTGCCATAGTGCGTGTGTGCACACGTCACCTCAGGCCCCGTTCCCTCCCTTCACCACTGTGTAAACACGCCCTGTGGCTGTTCTAAGTTGAGAGATTAAGTCCCCTTGAATCCTAAGGGTCCCTAGGGTCAAACTAGACCACTAGGTACCTCCAGTAAGCGCCACAGAGCTGCTTTGCAGAGAGGTGTAAAAAGGGGCTTGGCCTCAGAACACCTGTCTGCAGCGCAGCTCCCTGTTGCATACTGGAGATGCCTGTTGGGCTAGTTGGCCCTCAGGGACCCTCAGTATTGAAGAGGAATTAATTCCCCAACTTACAACTCGCCAGGGGGCGCGTTTGCAGAGTGCTGCAAGGAGGGGGCGTGGCCTCCGGCACGATGCCAGTCTTTTATTTATTTTATTTTTTAAGAAGGGGGGCTGTGTGGTTCCCCTTCTTATTCTAATTTATTGGCCCTGATGACCCCATCCCCCAGGGCCTGTCTCCTAATTATATTTTTTTGACCCCAATCCCCAGGGCCGGCCACTGTTTTTTATTATTTTTAAAAAATATATATTTATAGACACACCTAGGACATGCTGGACAAACCGTACGTACCTATCACCATGACGATTTGCGTGATATTCATTAAAAGGCGACTATGCATACAATGAATCCACGCGGAATGTATTTACACCACTAGTGAAGCTCTGACATGTCTGATGCCCTACCGTGCCTAATCCCAGTAGACACCCTTGTCGTTTATTTATACAAACATGGGTAGCTATTGACGGGCACATTTACTACACATGCACACCAAGCCACCAAGAGAGTGTCATAGCATAGCTAGTGCATATGCTATGACACTCTCTAGCCCATGTGCACTGTAACACCACCGCGTGAATATGTCATGCCACACTTGTCTTCGCACGGGTTATATTGCCCCATCTAATGTGCCCTCCTCAATGCCTATGTTATAACGCACAGTGCTAGGCCATACATATTACAATCTGGGATCCATATCTTTGTCACAGTGCATATGCAACATTACACTCCCCAGCACATATTTTATATTACAACTTTAGAGACTAGTTAGGTTACACAACACTGCCCTGTGCATATTTCACTCCAAGGCGCATATAGCATAGCACGCGCTAGTGCCTGTGCTATCTCGCGCTCTCCAATGAATCTGTTATTGCGCACAATGTATTGCATATCATATTTCACGCCCGGTTCATCTTATATCACACTTTTTGGTGCATAGTTTATACCATACACTATATCTAGTTTTCATTTTCAATCGTGCTCTCTGGACTATGTTCTATATAACACTGTGTTCACCTACCCTTTTCACGGGCATTACATTTTGCGATGGGGGTGGAGGGTCAGGGGGTGTTTCTGCCAAGTGAGCCCGGAGTCACAGTCACAAACGTCCTCTTCTTCCTGAATAAAAGTGAGATTATGCTGCATACTTGTTCATATTTTAAGTAGTTCGCACAGACACACGTTTTAAAAACAATAAAGTTCCTAATACCCGCCTTCTCTGAACAGTTAGCTTGCTGCCTCATCCCCCTCCTCCCTATCCTCTGTTGTGTGAATCCATGGACTAGCCTCCTCCCTCCTGCCATGCATGGTCTGATGTGCTGCCACTGCCCTCAATTTAGTATGATGTACCAGTCCACTCCTCCTGCCCTCCATTGCCCAATTCTATGCCCCATCATTGACCTCCTGCTTAAACTCTGTGCTTAGCTTGCTGCCCCTATTCTCCTTCCCCCTGCCCTCCGATGTCTTTGTGTATGCCCCTGCTCCATCCTTTTTGCCCACCATGTTCCATGGACCTGCCACTCCTATCTACTCTGAGTGTTCTGTTGAGCTGCCACTCCCCTCCCACCTGCCTAGCATTGTCAGATGACTGTAACCTGTCCCTGCCACCTCCACCCTGCCTGTCCACATGCCATGCCCCTATCCTCTTCCTACTGTCCTACATGGTCTATTGTACTGCCACACCCTTCTGCCCTCTCTGGTCTGTTGTGCTGCAACTGCTCCTCCTGCCTGCCCCGTGCGGTCTGTTGTGAGGCTCCTTCCCCTGAACTTTCTTGTCTGTGCACAGGTCCTGACCCTCCCTTCTATCCTCCATCGTCCTTTGTGCATGCCCCTGCACCCTCCTTCTTGCCCATCATAGCCATTGTGCTACCACTAACCCTCCCACTTGCCAAGCATGGTCTTCTGTGCTTCCATGGCCCCTCCCACCTTCCCTGTGTGGTCAGTTAGCTGCCCCTGAACCCCTCCCACCTTCCCTCCATGGTCTGTGTGTATGCCATCACAGTCTCACTGTTGCTCTTCATGGTGTGTCTTGCTTCTAGTGCCCATCCTGCCCGACCTCCATGGCTATCTTGCTGCTCCTGCCCTGCCCCCTTGCCCCCGCCCTCTGTTTACATGTGCAGACCCCTACTCCCTCCCTCCTGGCTGGTCTGTTCCATTGCAATGCCCCTGATCCATCCCTCCTGCACTTTATGGTCTGTTATGCTGCAGCTTTCTCTCCTGTCTGTCCATTATGGTCCTGCCTCTTGCCCCTCTGTTCTCTGTTGTCCATGTGCATGGTCCTGTAACCTCCCTCTTGCTTTCTATGGATTGTTGTGCTGCACTCCCGTCCCGCATGCCCTGTGTGGTGTATTGTGCTGCTGCAAACCCTGATGCCTGCCCTGCAGGGTCAGTTTCGTGCACCTCTCCATGTCCCTCCTGTCCTCTGTTATCCAAGTCCATGTCCCTACCCCATTTCCTTCCATGATCCAATGTACCATACTTGCGAACATTTTGAACTTGGTAAGAGGGAGATTTTGAAAAAAAACTGGGGTATTGATTTTCCCCTTTGAGTTACATTGAAAAAGAGGAGATTGTAGACAGGAGGCAGATAAAATAAAGCCCATATGAGCTTAAAAACATTGGACGTTTCTTGGCTGAATCGGGTCTGTTGGCATGTATGGTTGTACTACCATTGCCTCTTCCTTCTGCCCACAATGGTCTATTACATTGCCACAGCCTCTCTTGCAAGTCCTGTATTGTTGGTTTGTTGCCCCTGCCCCCCTTTCCACTGCCCTCCATAGTCTGTTGTGCTGCCACGGCCCTTCCTGCCTGCTCAGTGTGGTTAAATTGTTGCCTTTGCACCCTCCTACCTGCCTTCAATTTTCAGAGTCCGTGCCCCTGGCCTCTGCCTCTCTACAGTATCCTAATGAACAACTAGATTGCTAACATTCTATATTTATTACAAAAGTGTGGAACGCCTGACGTCATCTTGATGTAATCAAAACTGTAATACCTGGAGCATTTCCTTTAGAAATTACATATATGAGAGGGTCTTATTGGCATCAAAATTATGGTTAGTGCTCCAAAAGACTAAAATAAGGACATATTTTCTGAGTTTTCAAATAGCGAGAAAGCACTTTTAAATTATTTGTTACCTTTATGTTTTTTTATCCAGTTGACCACTTGATTAAATGTTGCACTTAGGGGAGAGGATGTGTTGTTACTTCCAGAACTGCAGACTTTGCAACTGGGGAACCAGGTTGGAGTTTCTGCTTCAGCTCGACATTCTGTGATTCTGGTCAAATCACTTAGTCTCCCCATGTCTACAACCAAAATGAATTTGTTCTTGTGTGATGTAACCAATGCTCATGTAAAGCACTCCAATACCTGAGAAGTCTGCACTATATAGCACTGCAAAAACACAAAATAATAAGTGTTTTGCACACTTCTGTCATTGGGCTATATTTGGGCTACATCTGGGTGATTTTGGGCTGCATTTGGGCTCTTTTGTCTCCGGTGGCCATCTTGGGAGATTTATTTGTTATGAAGTTTCCTAATTTCCTCATGTACTGCAGTCTCCTCAGTAGGAAATGCTTTCAGTTTTTTACTTTGATTCCATCATGAATGTATTCAGATATGTCACACATTTGCCATAAATTCTGAATGTTAGCACTCTAGTTGCTCATCAGATCACTGTAGTAAAACTACTGTTCACCATGGAAGTCTGCTCCTGGTATTAAAAGTGCATGTTTCAGTCTGCATGTCAGAATTTTTTAATGAAATAGAAGAGGATTTGAGAAGTCACTCAAAATGTGCCCTCATTTTCTTTCTTCAGTATTAATCATAATTTCTATGGCAAAATGAACCCCCTCATTGTGTTCCTTTTTAAATTAAATGTTTTAAGTGTTACCAGTTTATTCCAATCAAGATGGCTTCAGGTGTGCCATACTTTTGTCATAATGAAGACAGTAAGCGCTCTAGTTGTTTTTAAGAACACTCTGGGACATTCTGTCATTGGGCTATACTTGGGCTACATCTGGGTGATATTTGGGCTACATTTGGGCTCTTTTGTCTCTGGTGGCCATCTTGGCAGACTTATTTGTTATGAAGTTTCCTAATTTCCTCATTTACTGCAGTCTCCTCAGTAGGAAATACTTTCAGTTTTTTACTTTGATTCCAAAGGCATTCAGATGTGTCA
Organism: Triturus cristatus; assembly: GCF_964204655.1. Taxonomy (NCBI): domain Eukaryota; kingdom Metazoa; phylum Chordata; class Amphibia; order Caudata; family Salamandridae; genus Triturus; species Triturus cristatus. The sequence goes on along the minus strand of NC_140588.1, from coordinate 848,104,653 downwards.
CACATTTGCCATAAATTCAGAATGTTAGCACTCTTTTTGCTCATTAGATCACTGTAGTAAAGCTACTGCTCACCAGGTAAAACTGCTGCTGGTATTGAAAGTGCATGTTTCAGTCTGCATGTCAGAATTTTTTAATGAAATAGAAGAGGATTTGAGAAGTCACTCAAAATGTGCCCTAATTTTTCTTTCTGCAGCACTAATCAAACTTTTTATGGAAAAATGAACCCCCTCATTTTGTTCCTTTTTAAATTAAATGTTTTAAGAGTTACCACTTTAATCCAAGCAAGATGGCTTCAGGTGTGCCATACGTGTATCATAAGTAGGACTGTTAGCACTCTAGTTGTTCTTTGGAACACTCTGGGAAGCTGCAGTAGAACACAAAGGAATCAACTGACAGTCTCTGCCCTTGTTGGATGTCCATGTTTTACTGAGAATGTCAGACTTCATTCTCACATGACTGAGAAAGATAATGTGAATTTACAGAAAATAAGCTCTCAGTTTAGCTTATAGATCACCTTCCAAACCTCTGTGGGAAAAGCATGAGAAAATATTTTTCTCTCAATCATGATATCCCAGCAGAAGGCTTTTTCACATGGTGAAATCACCTTAGAACATACCACAATTCCTAAAATGAGTATGGTACCATCAACAAATGATTTATAATGTAACTAAAGTCTTAAAACCTTCTATTAACTGCAATGCTTTTTAATGAGGTGCTATCATGTATATTGGTCCCAAGATGGCTGCTAACACTTCTTGGATGAAGTGCTGACAGCCAATCAGATCTCAGGATGAGATGTGTGGTTAGGCTCCGCCCACATATATATATGATATTACTTTTGATTTTCTCAGGAACGACTGAACAGATTGACACCAGACCTGCAAAAGGCACATCCCTGACCTGAGGACTACCTCTCTGCCAAATTTCAAGTAATTCTGTTCAGCCGTTCGGGCTGTATCTTGGACTAAAGGTCCCTATGGAAAATTGCATGGGGAAAACGCGTTTTGGGACCTTCCTTTTTCTCAGCCCCCGCTTGACGAATCCCCCCGAGACTTTCAGGGTAGGAGCGGAGCGGAACGCCCCACCTATTTTGAAAATTTCGCGAGGATTTGTCAACCGGCGCCAAAGTTATTCCAATAGAATGTATGGAAACATGGACCTAACTATAACTATCTACTGGCGACCGCCAGTAGATAATATATATATATATATATATATTTGTCAAAGCGAACACGGCTCCTCCTGGAAATTTTGCCCATGGTATGGTGGCACGGTAGGCTGGTAGAGCCACCGCCGGCGAATAGGTTTTGCAAAAGTTCAAAGTCAAAACGTGCTCTCAGGTGCAGTGAAGAAAAGCAAAATGTATTTGTCAATATAACGCATTTCGAGAGCAAACACTCTCTTGTTCACATATTGAGCAGAAAGTGACACATCGTTTTACGTGTTCCAACACGCACTGAACATAAACAACGGACTTTGGTTACTTGATCGTTCCTAGGCAGCCTCTCTGCAGCGGCCATAAAGGAATAGGTTAGTATGTCTCTACACTGTGTTTCACTCACATATAGATAGCAAAAATACTGCAAAATGACGTTTATACGAGAAATACAAGTGTTTTTTTTTTTAACCATGAGTAATCTCATATTCCAAATACTACGCATGTGCATTCTATTTTATAAACGTCATACTTAATCACTATGTATTAACAATACCAGTGCCACAGTGGCTAGTGTCACAGATCGGCCAAAGTGCTTATAGGCAAATCTTAGTTGTATATGGACAGTCTAAGTGTGCAGGAGACATCAAAATTAAAATAACGGTATTTGATAATATACCGATATAAGCACCATAGTGGTAAAAGATCTACATGCTGGTATGTTAAAACAAAACCTATCCCAATATCTATTCAATCATAAAGTCTCTCTGTATCTACATATTATTTTGCAGAATAATTCCTGCCACTTCTTAGGCTTAAACAATTCAAAGCATTTTACAATTGAATTCTATTTGTGTTTGGCTATTCTAAACATACGTAAACCATATAGGTTACAGTTGATGAATCTCCATAAATGGTGTACTGCATACCAAGACTTATCTAAAAACAATTTAACACACAATATCTGTGTATCTACATAGAAGATTGCTGTAGTATTTTAGACATTCTGTTTTCCATTCTTCACATCTTATCCTAATGTCATGTGCCAGTATCACATATAAATAAATACATGAAAAACACAAAAATATGCAATTGAATAAATAAGTCCTTACCTATTCTTCCCCAGGTGCATTCTCTTCTAGAGACGAAGAAAAGGGTAGGTGGCCCGTGACTTATCCATAAAATACCTCAGGCCCCTTCCTTTCCTCCTGTGAAGGAAAAAGAACAGAAAACATAGGGATTAAAAGAGTACATATTTGCTACAGTGTAATATCAAAACACAGACTATTTTCTTAAAATCATACTCTATGGATATGTGTGTGATAAAGCGATGGAGTCTGCAAGTTATATAAAAAGTGTCTTATGTAAGTTCCATAAATGGAACCACTGGTGCAAGAGCTAAGGCATCCAGCTGAGGCAAACTCCAACCGCTTCTGCTGTATTCAAACCTAAGCTCCTGCATCAGTTTATTCCACATTACATGTTACAGTTCCATGTGACATAAACAATACCTATCAGACATGAATTGTAGAATGAAAATAAAGGTAGGATTCGATTACTACACTGTGCCAACCAGTTCCTAAACAATGCTGTGTTTTTTTATCTTGATCGCCAGTTCGTGAGCAGAAGCTGAGGATGAGCTAATTTGTGTGAAAGGGCTTCGTGGATAAGAGGCAGGCAGAGAGAGGTGTGTACAAAGAATAGAGATGGTTTCAAAATTGATGTCGGGATTAGGCTAATTTAGCAAGTAAATAGCGTATTTGCATAGGCCATACATCATCCATCCCTGGTTAGTGTGGAGAGGTAAGAGCCAATAATGAAAACAGAGTTTAAATGCCTAAGCATACTTAGAAAGTTATTATATGAAAATAGTTCAATTGAAGTGTATTAAACAATTTAATAGGAAAAAGTCAAAAAAGTTGGAAAAAATCAATCCAAGAATACAAGTCTTGGAGATTGCAGTCTGGAGGTTTTTCAGCGGCTTGAGATGCGTAATGTTCCTAGAGGCGATTGTTGCCATCGTGTGAGAAAAGCAAAGCGATCCAATTCATATCCTCGAAGGGACAGTAATGTTCCTCGAATGTTGGAGTGGCAATTTGAATTGGCAGGCAATCTGCGATGTTGTCAAAGGTCGCACATTGCAGGAGATCTTTCGCGGCTGTGCAGGAATCCCATTCCACCAGGATACCTTTTTGCATTGCATCTACCATTGCTCCACTGCCCAAACAATCAAGTTCATGGGTTTCAAGATACTCCATACCTGCTGGATATCTGGAGCGTTTGCTGGGATGTTGGCAAGGCATAGATCCATTCGTCAGTCGATTGGGCAAGTTTTGCAATAAAAAGATGGTTGCATGTAGATTGAATATGTGTACATAAATGTCATGTTGTAGCTGGTTCCGATAATAGATAGAGGCAGGCAGCCGAAAAGTTGTTCCATTTTTTCACGGCATTGATGTAGCTTCGCGTAGAGGCGTATTCTGTCGGACATGCTTGGTACCACAGGGAGTGCAGTCATTTTTTACAAGCAAAAATAGTAGTAGGATGGCCGCAAAGAGAGCGAGAATTATGGGCACTGTTGCTGTTATTCCAGAGATGATCGAATGAATGAAGTCTGGTATTAGACTAAAAACAGTTTGAAAGCCTGTGAGAAGGCCGGAGGAGACAATGTTAAAAAAGTGTGCCAGACCTTAAATGTCAGATGTGTTGAAAATTGTGTAACAATTCACAAAGTGTAATGCGAGGTTTGTATTTAAAAGGGAGTGTATTTTACTTGAATTTCGTGCTATCTGCAGACCATAAATTACATTTGGAGAAGTGAGGGACACTTCTGTTTGAAACAAAAGTGCTTTCAGTTTGCTCCATTTAATAAAATCTGCTTTCAAAGTAGGTATTGAAGGCCAAGTTGAATTTTGGAAGTTACTTTGTGTGGGTGGGAATAGAGATTTAATGTAATCTTCACTAGGGGGTATAGGCAAAAAAGGGAGTAGATATAAGCATCCACATCACCATTCCAGAATAAATATTTCACAAAAATGATAGAATGTTAGTTTGATAGAAACCAAACTGTGTTTCTAAAGATGGGCTGGGGGGCAGGTACAAGAGGGACGAGGGAGGGCAGTAGAAAAAGGAGGGGGATCTTTTTTTTAAAGACGAGAACCCTCACTCACCCAAGGGTGACATGCTTCATCATTGGGTCCCCTCTTACACACAGTTACCGCAAGGTATCCAATGTGGGCTACAACTCTCACCAATGGAGAGGAGCGTGAGGTGTTTTCATATACCCAAATTCGACAATTGGGGTGAGGGGCAGAGTGCATAAAGGAATAAAGTGTGTGTATTAAAACTAGCTCATGGGTGACTAAACTTAATTTAATATGCGTCCCCATAGACCAGTATTAAAAAAGCTAGTGATATTAAGGACTGAAAGGATGTCCTATTCGTAGTCGGTCAACATGTTTCTGCCAGATGACTAGGAGTTCGCGGCATTCATCAGGACCTCAAACGATGTCACTCTGCTTACAAAATAATAAAATGAAGACCATACTTAATTGTTATGGTAACATAGACAGTGGAACCAGCTGCAGTCCGTTCCAGTGTCTAGGCGGTAATATTAATTTACCTCCACCTTATGGGAGTTTACCTCAGATCACAGGTTTTCTCTCAATACTCTGTGTCTGTGCCATCTCGCGGTAAAAATCCAAGGAATAGAGATTGCCAGAAGAAGTTATCCAGTTTGAAACAGTAAGGACATATGGTATGCCAGCTCACATTGCGTAGCAGTCCATGTTATTAAAAAGTAGATAACTGCAGTTAGAAAGCTGTGTAAATGTTGGTGTGGTCTTTTAAGAAAGCACACAAGATTGAGGGCTGTAAGCTTAGAAGCGTCGTGCAGTTGGACATTCTTGCATAGTTATGAATGACTGCCATTGTGGTCGCACTTTTCACCTGTGAGAAAAACTTCTGTATCCTCTTTAAGACAGCGATATGTAAATGGGAGAAACCACTGATTGTAAATAAATGCGCTACCTTATATAATCACATACAACATGACAAACAACATGTACACCAAGCAGACACAACAACACTACGTACTGTGGGAACCGTGGCTAGCCATCTACACAAACCAAACATGGCATGGCACCTCTGCTACATAAGGCAGATTGCGGGGAGAGATGGGAGCAAAGTATGTGCGAAGGTGGCAAGTGATTTTCAATTATAAAAGTATACAATGCAAAGTGTTGAGGGGATGTGCCGGAGAGACTTGAGTATACAGAGCACATATATTTACATGTCAACAAACACTGATTGTATATTGAGTGAAGTCGACAGTGGACACAACCATGATAGTGCAGTCAGTAGGGAAGATTACGAAAACATAGCGCGTACGTGTCCCCTACCCTCAAATCTTTAGCATAGTGGGCTGGCTCGGCGTACGCAAGGCTAGCATAGGGGTATGAATAAAAGGCACGTTTCTCTGGGTGTGGTTCTCTTCCGGAATGGCGAACATGTCTGCCAGGTCTGCGCAGCTTACACCGCCATGAGGCTGACGCCATGAGCGAGGGTGGCTGTGGTAACAATTCTCTCAGCCTGCTGCTACCCAGAAACTGTCATGCCACTGCGATGCACATATGCCCCACAGTTCACCTTTCAACACCGTCGTATGTGAAAGAGGGCCCACCACGTGTCAGCTGAAGCTTTTGGGCCGAGGTCTACGAGCTGGGAAGGCTCCTGATATCAACGCTGGCTACCACGACACAGGCAGACAATGCCCAGCCTGAGGCCCAGCACCGTGAAGTGCTCTGTATACTACTAACACAATAGTCAAAGAGGTACCAACAGTGGAACGGTGTCTTGATCCCACAATGGACAATGTTAGAACTGCATCTGAGAGTGCAGATGAAGGTACTCGTTTTGACCAGCTGTGACCAACTCTAGGTCCCAACAGTGGAACGGTGTCTTGATCCCACAATGGATTATGTCCGATATTAGCTGCTGCTTGTAAATTTTCACAGAAGTCCCTGCGTTGACGTGCATCAGACTCTGTGCTTCCGTAGCTAAATGCTGCACATGATTATTGTGTGTGGTTGACACCAGTCGGTGGAGTATGCCGCGGTACAGCAGGTCCAAACAGTGGAACAGTGTCTTTATCCCAGAATGGACGATGTCCGATACTACGTGCTGCTTGGTTTTCACAGAACTCCCTCCGGTGAGGTGCATCGGACTCTGTGCTTCCGTAGCGAAGTGCTGCACCTGAATATTGTGCTTGGTTGACACCAGTCGGTGGAGTACACCGCGGTACAGCAGGTCCGAACAGTGGAACGGGGTCTTGATCTGAAAATGGACGATGTTAGAACTGCATCTGAGAGTGCAGATGAAGGTACTCCCTTCGACCAGGTGTAACCAACTCTAGGTCCCAACAGTGGAACGGTGTCTTGATCCCAGAATGGACGATGTCCGATATTACTTGCTGCTTGGTTTTGAAAGAACTCTCTCCGTTGAGGTGCATCAGACTCTGTGCTTCTGTAGCTAACTGCTGCACATGATTATTGGGCTTGGTTGACTGTAGTCGGTGGAGTACACCGTGGTACAGCAGGTGGGAACAGTGAAACGGGGTCTTGATTCTGTGATTGAGGATGTCATAAGTTAAAGATTGTGATGATTTCTGTGTACCCACTCCGATCAGGTGCAATCAACTGCGTGCTTCCGATTCGAACGGCACGTGGCTGTGAGGCATTAATGACAACTGCCTCTGGCCTACAGTGTGGTTAGCAGGGCTCACAATTCAGATGGAGTGGTGATTGTTTAATTATAGAATCCAGTAGGCAACTAACTACAATGTCTATTTAAATATACACAATAGCTTTTTAGTATACTTGCTTGAAGAAGTTTTTTAAGATGACTTATATGTCTAGTACAATGACCAAGTTCTTCTTGGTAGTGGTAAAGAACACTGAATAACAGTGTACACAGTGGACAGCAGAGATCGCAATTCAAATTGTTTTGATTTATTTATTGCAGAGTTTTGTGTAATTTATGTTGTTGTATTTTGTGAAGAGGATGTTAGAAAAAGTATTCATGGAAAACTGTGCTCACAACTGTCTTTAATTTACACCGCAGACACCATTGTTCACAATTCAGATCATCGCTATTGTAGATGACGCAGTCCTGTAGGCAAAAGACATTGCTCCAATGCGCTCTGTCCGCACCACGCATATGCATCATCACAGTGTCCACACACGTTTTTTGTTGCTTTGCGTACTGCAAACAGGACAGCTCAAGTCAATGCCACATGGCTGTGGGCCCTTGCTGACTGCTCTATGGCCTACACTGCAGACAGCAGTGTTTACAATTCAGATTGAGTCGCTATTGCAGATGATGTAGTGTTGTAGGAAACAGACATTGCTCCTAGTACGACCCGCCCGCAGCACGCATCATCGCTGGCTGTGCACATGCTGAATGCTTTTGATGTGGCTATCTAAGTGCAATAGACCTGATGGACCCTTAATGATAGAATCTTTTTGTGTATTATTTCAGATCTACTGCCTGTATCTTAGTACATCACAAGTTATGGTTCTTTTATGATAGAATCTTTTCTGTATTATTTCACATCTAGTGTCCCTACCTTACTACAGCACAAACTATTGACCCTTTTATTATTGAATCTCTGTGTGTGATCCAATGATTACTGTTGTATTTGATGCTAGCAGGAACCATTCCCTGAGGGCTGGTTTACACTCACCCCACACGCATCCAGCACAGACGTCACTGGATATGTGACCCTCGTAAAAAAAAGGAGTCGAGTGCACGTGCCCGTACCCACTTCCACTATCTATCTGTGTCCATGTGTTCATTATCTATGCATGATACTGCCCCTGGGTCGCACCACATTACATTGTGCTGTGGACAGCGTATGCAACCATGTTACCTCTGGCAGTGGGGAAAACTTCGGGTATGTAACTTTTAGGTGCATGACTATCACAGGTGGAAGGCTAATTTACAGAGCATGAATATTGATGAAGATGATGGTTGCATGTTGTGTGTAGTGTCAGATATGTGTACATAGCAAAATGTTTTCAAAAAAGCTCCGTAAGCAGAAGAGGAGTCTCTCATCAAACACTGTAGAGAGAATGGCGAAAATGGGTGGGGTTCTCCAACTGTTACAATGGGAAATTTTATGAACCAATGAAATGCTTTTCTTTACGGTCACATTGAAATCGAGCAGCGAGCGCGCAAGTATGCCACACCTGACGCGATTATGAGAAAAAATTACCATAATAAAAGTTTATTACAGTTAAAATTTATAAATGTTTAACATATTTCAGATTATCGTTTGTTCTAATATACACTTTAAACTCATTTAGATATAGTTTTGAGCCCCCAAAAAATGAGGGAATTGAGTTCCCAGCACGACACCATACGTCTATGACATAACACAGGGCCTGGCAGCGTGCACTCGTCGCATACGCAACGTGATGCCATATGTACATAAGTTAAGGTGTGGCTTGGTACTGCGTACCCGTCGCAAACCAAAGTAGCAGCTGGCGTGACCACATATGTATATGATGTTACGCGGGACGCGGTGCCACAAACCCCTCGGATACGAAATGCGCATCCTTTACGAGTTTAGCAATTTGGCAGATAGGATGCGCGTGGTGATGGAGCTTGGTACAATAGCAGTACGGGACTTCAGTTTTCTCCAAAGAGAAAAACATACTTTTTGGGGAAGATATAAAACATTTTAAAAAAATCAAATTAAAAACAAAAAAGGATAATAGAGTTCCAAAATATTACAAAAAAAAAAAAAAAACAAATATAGGTTTTATAAATATTAATATATGAAATTTAAAAACCTTCGAAATTCACTAAAAAAGCCATAGGTTTTACAGACGTTCTAGTTAGGAATTATCATTAAAAAACCTTTGAAATTCCCTGAAAAAACCATAGGTTTCAAGGACTCATATAAAACCAGAGAAATTCGCCCTTTATAGTTAGTTGAGCTAACTATAACTCGCGCGCCCGCAATGCACTAGTGATGCGTCACATATTACATCACTCATGACATGGTCATTGACATCACTGATGACATCACTGATGACATCTCCAATGACATCACTGATGACATCACTGATGACATCATCCTTGTGATAGAGTGGCAGACCTCCTCTCACCCTAATATAACCTTTGATACACACATTCAAAAATAGACCACCTGATAATCTGATGCACATACTGATGGCCTAATATAAACTTTGATAAACACGCTCTAAAATACTAACTACTATTTTTGAAACCATACACACAACAATGCCAGATACTACATACCACCCACTATTTCCTAGGTCTACACTCACATCCACTCACTTATACATGCAGTTACTCATCAATACAGAACTATAATATGCACTCATACACCTATACATACAGTCACAGACCAACACTTATCCATAGAGTTACTCACACACCTAGTCAGTCATGCAAAGAATAAATCACATACCCATTTACTCATGTATACAGTTATACACACCAACTGCGTTATTTATAAACACACCACATCACTTATTTATGCAGATACTAACACATACTTACTGTCTCAGACAATCAGTGATAAAAGCAGACACTTTTATACACCCACTCCTTCAAATAACTTACTCTCACGTATAGTCATTTATATACTCCAACACTCACATATACTGCCTTAAAACATATGTAGTTACTCACACATATACCAGTGAGACATTCATTCACTCACCAACACTCCCATACACACACTAACTCACCCATAGAGCCCTTCCCAGATGTACTTTTGAATCCATACAACTAGTGAATCACCCACTCAGACATGTATGCACAGAGTCGCATACCCCCCACCCACCTACACAGACACTCAGGCACTCATACAGATACTCAGACAACAAATCAATAACCCATATAGACACTCATGTAGCTACTCACCAACCCATGCAGCTGCTTATACACCAACTGTGACACTATTACAGACTTTCACACAGTTTAGTCACTAACCCATACATTCAGTAACACATGTTCAATCACTCAGTTATACAGTCAGTCACGCACCTACTAAATAATCCATTCAGGGACTTGTAAATTCACTCTTTCTTCAATACACCTTGGCATTGATATATATGAAAAATATTTAAACTTTACAGAAACACACATTCACTCTCATCAGTGATGTCATCATTGATGTCATTTGAGATGTTATCAGTGATGTCATCAGTGATGTTACTGACCATGTCATGAGTGATGTAATATGTGATGTCATCACCAGTCCATTGCGGGCGCTCAAGTTATAGTTAGCTCAACTAACTATAAAGGGCGAATTTCTCTGGTTTTATATGAGTCAAATGTCCAACTAACTATAACGTCCCTGAAACCTATGTTTTTTTCAGTGAATATATATATTTATATATATATATCTTTATATATAAAATGCATAGTATCTCTCAGCTCCTTGAAAGTCATTAGGCTCAGACAAAGCAGAGAAAAAAAAGGGAATGATGGATGACAAAGTCAGTTTCGTTTTTCAGTTTGGTACATGTTTAAAATGCAAAATGGTTCCCACCACAGGAAAGGCCAGATTGTTTAAGAATCCTGCACTGAAGACTCAACATCACTAAACATTTAATCTACAGGAGGCAGTCCTTCTAGTACCTCCACTTTGATATCAAGTGAGCAGAGGTGGTCATAACTAGTTCCCACGGCAGCTGTCGGGAAAGAGTTAGATGCCTGCACATCCGTGGTGGAGCCGATTTCTGTTACAACAGGAGCTGAAGCATCCCAAGAAGGCTCTAGGAACGCCATCATTAACATGAGAATAAACTGTGGACTACTGTGCGCATGGGCCCGCAAAGGTGCCAGTAGCATGTCTGTGTCCGACAGTGCAACTGATGGAAGTGTCAGACAGAGTTCCAACAAATGTCCAAATCCGCAAAAGAGGCAGCGGAATACTGGCAAGATGCTGTCAAGCTAGGCTGGTCTGAAAGACAGGAACCGATGCTCGCTCAGCTCTCAAAGCCGAGGTATACCCACGAAGAACACCAATCGCTCACGACAATGTCACTCCAGCAGTGTTCTCTCAATTTATCGAGTGATGGTGACATGGATTGCAGAGCAATAGAATTAAAGGAGGATGCCCCCTATTGAAAGCAGGACCAAAGGAGGCCCGCCAAAAAACGCTTCCAAGTACAGAGTGTATAAATGATGGAATCACTCCAAAAATGGTTCGAAAGCTGGTTAACAGACCTGGTCCAATACTCTTAAATAAGTGTACTATCCCCCGCGTATCAGACATGTTAAAGATACGATGGACCATGTTTCCAAAATGTAGCAAGAAGTTTTACGACCTTGCCACTTGGAGATCAAAAGCCTCTCGGGCTGATGGTAAGGCCACATTATGCTGAAACATCCAGGCTTTCAGTATGTTCAGAGAATAAAACCCTATGTTGGATACATTCAATGAAGGCCACAGAGGTGCCTCCCTAACAGTGCGAGTACTTGCTTACAACAAACAACCCTGGAGTTGACGGTCACCAGATAAGCAATGCCAGGCGTCATACCACATTAGTCTTGGTCATTCAGCATCAAGTAACTCCCATTTGAAAGTAACTCGAAAACCGGATGAATTGCGGCAGCTAGAGATCCCTTTAGGCAGCAGGACAAGTTTGCTACTGATGCATTACAGGAGCCGTGCAGCGATATTTCTTTACACACTAAAGGCCAACTTGGGGCCTTATCACTGTTTGAACCACTCAAGAATACTTCCTTCTCCTTGTTCCTGCACCTATATGTGTATGGTAACTCCCAGGATTCTCGTACATACTGTTGGACTTGGCCCTTTTTGCAGGGTCATCCCTGAACTTTTTGCCTTCCTCCTGTATTTTCTCTGACCTGTTTTTGTTGGTTTTATGACTCTGGTTACTTTACCACTGCTGATCAGTGCTAAAGTGCATATGCTCTCCCTATGGTAAATTGATGTATGGACTAGTGACTCCATGATTGGCTGGTTTGGTTTACCTGTCAGACCCTAGTACAGTGCACTGAGTGTGCCCAGGGCTGGTAAACCAAATGCTGCTGGTGGGCTTGCAGCACTGGTTGTGTCACACACAGAAGCAGCCTGTAAATATGTTTCTCAGGTCTGCCATTGCAGAGCCTATGTGCAGTCTGGTACTGCCATGTTGACTGGCCAAATGCACCCACTTGCCAGTCCCTAAACCTTCCCTTTTCTGAATATTAGACACCCTTAAGGTAGGCCCAAGGGCAGGGTGCATTGTAAGTATAAGGTAGGACATGCCCTGATGTGCGTGGCATTTCCTAGTAGTGAATTACAGCCATTTTTGGTTTTCACTATTGCAAGGCTACCTGTTCCCCATAGGCCAGAATGGGTAGTTTGATTATAACATCTTATAATCCTAACTGACTCAGGGAAATTGGTTGAAATTGGAGTCTAGTATGCCTGAACTCAGAATGACAAAATACATCTTTTAGTGAAGTTGGTTTTAATATTCTGTGTTCGAAAATACCACTTTTAGAAAGTAGGTATTTTCTTGCCTAACTATCCAAGCCTGCCTCTGCTAGGTTGTGTATCCTTGTCTGGAGTTTGAGTGACAGGGGCTGGTGGATTCCAGGAGAAAGGGTGAGTCAGCACAGGGCTGAATAGAGAGACCTGCATGTAGATGGGTGGGAGGAGTTGCACCTGGGACCTGCATAGGGCTGTGCCTTCCCTCTACAATGCTGGCTCAACCTCCTGCAGTACATCTGATGTCCCTGGCCTGCACTGTGAAAGGAAAGAAGGAGTCTAGTCAACAAAGTGCTCCAGGGCAGACGAGAACTGGTTTGGACTAGGCACAGGCCTCTCTGCCTTCAGAGAACAAAGAGAAAATGAGTATAAAAGGGAGGACCCAGACCCCAGAACTTTAGATCACTTTTGGGAAACAAGGAGCACCTTTGCTGAGGAGAGGAACCAAGGAAACTGAGGAAGAGACTATTCCTAGCATTTGGGGGATTGGTCTGCAGTGGTTGCCAGACTGCCAACGAAAGGAGAAAGGACTTTGTGCTTCTTTCAAATCAACTTGTGAAGGATCTGCAAGGGCTTGAGATAGAGCTTGCCTCCTGCCGAAGTCTCAAGGACCACTGTTGTGCTAGGCCTTCTGAGGGACTGCATGTCGCAAGGAGGTGGAAGTGTGACTCACGAAGAAGATGAATATCGCCGCCGCAGCCATCGCATCACTGGAGAAGGGTGTCACCGCTGCAGCGGTCGCTTTGCATTTGCAGAAGCACCTCGCATCGCCGGAGAAGCGTGTCGCCGTCGCAGCCTCTGTTACTGCATGACCGAAGAAGGGTGTCGCCGCTGCAGCTGTCGCATCACATCGCCGAAGCACAACTCATCACCGGAGAAGAGTGTCGCCGTAGCATCAGCTGCCGTCGCATCACCGGAGAAGCGTGCCGCAGGGCCTGTCGCAGCTCAGAAGAATCATTGCATGGCCATCGGGCGTGCATGCATCGTGTTGCATCAAGAAGAAGACGCCATTGGGTTTTATCGCACCGGATCTTCATCGCATCACGGCGTTGCAGGTCGCACCGCCACGGAAGTGCAGTAAGAAACCGACGCATCACCTCCCCACGCTGAGAAGAACCGACGCATCCCCTACTCATCAGTAGGGACCCGACGCATCACTGTTCTTGCGTGTAAGGAACCAACGCATCACCTTCTCTGCAACACTTTCGTTGTATAGCGTTACGCATCCAAAGGTACATTGAACTCAAAGTGTTGCATTTACCATTTTAAGAGAACTAAGCTATTTCTACCATTTTAAGTACAGTATTGTGGATTTTTCCAGTATGTGGTCTTGTGATAAGTCTATATAAAGAATACTTATTTTTTATACAAAACCTGTGTGGTGTCCATCTGTAGTGCTGTCACTGGATTACTGTATCTGTTCACAATTTTTTTACACACTGCCTCTGAGATCAGCCTGTCTGCTCGTGCCAAGATACCAAGGGGGTGAGCAGGGGTTATTTTTAGGAGTGTACCCCCTTATCCTGACTAAACGCAGGGGCCCCTATTTGGTCAAACGTACCTACCTCTGCCAACTAGAGACACCCAAATCTAACATTGGTGGTCAGAAGTGAGGATTCTGAACTTGCATTTGTGTTTCATATACAGGGATTGGTGAACACTACTAGTGAGTGCAGACCAAAAGCAACCACATACTTTTGGTAGATTGTTTTCTATTTTTGCCAAGAACTGCGATTTTTAACCACCATGATTAAAGCAGCATCCAGAGCATCTGTTGATTTTGATTGGAAAAAGGAGAAACTGGAATGCTGCAATGTGAGACAGCTAAAGCACCTCTGCAAGAAATATAAAGTTGCTGTGACCGGTCTCACCAAGAAGGATGAGTTCTAAAAGGCGGTGAGGGCCTGGATCGAAGCAAGGAATACCCCTGAGAATGAAGGTGGGGATGAGAATGTGGATGAGCAGCTGGATGGGCCATTGGGTCTAGGGGGGAGGAAAGCAACCTTCCCAGTGGGTAGCAGTGTTTCTGCCAAAGGCCTGTCCCCAGAGGAGTTGGAGGACATGAAGGAGTGTAGGATGCATGAGATGGAGTTGAGCAAGCTCAAGTTAAGTGGACAGTTAGAATTTGAATTACAAACTAGGAAATTGGCCCTAGAGGAAAAGAGGATGCAGTTTGAGCATGAGTTGAGAATGAGGAAGCTTGATTTGGAGCTCGAGAGGCTTGAGGCCATGAGTGTCTCAGCCCAAAAACAAGTAATGTGTGTAGCTCAGGAAGTGAGCTTTGCTGAGTTGGAGGTGGAATCCAGCTCTGATGGTGGCAGCAAAATTGGGTGATCTAGTGCTGAGGATGCAGTACATACACCCAGAGATGTGGTGCCTGACTTGAAGGAGGGGGTTAACATACACCAGGATGTTCAAGGACGTGAGGTAGCTTCAGTGTTGTGCAGTGTCCCTGAGGAGAATGGGCAAACTGGCGCAGGGGTTCATGGTCCTAGAGGTGGGAGGGACACTCTACTGACTCTAGACGAGAGGTGCAGGGAGAGGGGTTCCCCCAAAGTTGACGTCCTGGTATGTGAGTGTGAAGACCACCCAGAAGAGTGTGGGTTGAGTGACAGGGGCAGTCAGATGCTGTCTTGCCAATCTCAGGAGCGTGGTGTGGAGTACGTGTGCGAGGCACTGGATGGTGAGGTGAAGGATAGTTTGGTTAACCCTTGTAGAGGGCGGTGTGATCCAATTGTGGGAGAGCATATTGTAAGTCCCTGTTTTCCAGAGCTGTGCCAACACCTGCTGGAGAGTGAGTCCTCTGACCCTAGGGAGCTCACATTAGAGGCAAACATTTTGGTGGATTCCAGAGGGTCTGGAGAGGCATTGGGGAGTGACCCTCAGAGGAGTGGCTCAGGTATCTTCCAGCCCAGAGTGGGGAAGAGGTTCAGTGTAGCCCAGCTAGTCCCATTGTAGTGGGAGGGGTGAAGGGACTCACGTCCTGTCTCAGCGGAGAAGGAGTGAGTGTGGGTCCAAAGACCTGAAACACCCTCCCCATCTGCCTATGACAGACCCAGGACCTCCTGGCCTTCATCAGACTCCTCAAGACCTGGCTGTTCGAGTAGTAGCAGCACCCCCCCAGCGCCTTGAGACCCTCACGGGTGAGTTGTGCACTCTACAAATGTACTGATTGATTGATTGATTGTCCCAAGGTGCCCGAAATCCAGTCTCAGGGCCCGGATGGTTCTTTAAGGGAACATCAGGTAGGGAGCCTAGGCTGTCCTGATAGGCCGCCCATTGAGGGGGATCCCCTAGTGTCTGGTGAACTGGGAGTGTCTGTAAGCAGGTCTCCATCAGTTCTGGTGTCTGGCAGTACCACTCCTAAGTGGAGGGTGCAGAAGTCCAGACTGAGGGGTGAGAGGGGGAAAGAGTCCCCAGTGGAAGAACCAGTGGGTCAGGGGCCAGCAAGAAGGCGTGCGTCACCAGTGAATGACCATGGTGGCACCACTTATGTCCTGGGGGATCTTCGCGCACTGTCAGATGGACAGGGGTCGGGAGGTCTGCACAAGGCAGACTATTACACAACACATAAGTTATGTGTTGCCCTCAGGGGGGCATGCATGCTCCCAAGGAAGTCCTGGTGCACCGGGCAAGTGTTCAACCACCAGGTACAGACCCTGGGTTGGAGAGCCAGGTTGAGGTGTTGTCTGACCTGGAGGGAGGGACAACTGTAAACAGTGTCCTGACCGGTTGGTCTTATAGGTGTACCACTCCAGGTGGGAGGGTACAGCACTCTGGAAAGGGGTGCAGAGGGAGAGAGTCCTCGCCTCTGACCCCAGTTTAACAACCTAGGTTGGAGGGCCAGGTTCAGGGTGTCCCCCCTGACCTGGAAGCCCAGTTGCAGGATGGAACCCCTGAACTGGTGGGCGAATTGTGCAGGATACCTGCTAAAAAGGTACCCTAACAGTTCTGGAAGGGGGTACTGCTCCAGGTGGGAGGGTACAGAGACCCAAGGAGGAGGACCAGGTGTGGGAGAGCCAACCCCAGTCTCTTGTCCAGCCGTTGAGTACAGGCCCAGGGCTGGTGGGTCAGTGCCAGGATGTCACACCTGACCTGACAAGAGGGAGAGTGGACAAAGGATGCCAAGTACCTGGGGTTACTGCCCACGCTCTCTGATGCCACAGAGGTTTGAGAGGCTCAAGAGGCATAAGGCCTGGGTCTCATCACTTACTACGGTCAGTGGCCACTGTGGCTTGCTGTCTGTCTGTTGGGACACACCTGTAAGCAAGATAAGGTTAGGTGCTGCACAGCTAGTGTGCACAGTTGAGGAGAAGGGTTCCCCATGGATTAGCTTGATGGGCCCTGAGAGTATGGACAAAGGGATCCAAAAGGGCTCAGATTGGCGTAGAACTGGAACATGCCCTTGCAGTTGCTGCCAGGTCCAGGTTCTATCGCCCAAAGCAGGGAAGCCCATCAAGGCAGTGATTGGTCTACCCTGCGTTTTGGCTGGAAGAGGGTTGTTTTGGACTTGGCCCTTTTTGCAGGGGCATCCCTGAACTTTTTGCCTTCCTCCTGTATTTTCTCTGACCTGTTTTTGTTGGTTTTATGACTCTGGGCACTTTACCACTGCTGATCAATGCTAAAGTGCGTATGCTCTCCCTATGGTAAATTGATGTATGGATTAGTGACTCCATGATTAGCTGGTTTGGTTTACCTGTCAGACCATAGTACAGTGCACTGAGTGGGGACGCGCTTTGCAGCACTGTGGGGCCAGAGAGAGTGCCACAACTGAGGGCTACTTGCCCCAGGAGCCCGAGCGGCACAGCAAGTATTGGAGCCCCCCGCCCGAGACCGGGGACTGTTTATCAGCGCCTCGCGCCTCCCGCTTCACGGGACGCGCTTCGCAGCACTGTGGGGCCAGAGAGAGTGCCACAACTGAGGACTACTTGCCCCAGGAGCCCGAGGGGCACAGCGAGTATTGGAGGCCCCGCCCCCTGACACCGGGGACTGTTTATCAGTGCCTCACGCCTCCTACAACGCGGGACGTGCGCGGGCGTGAGCCAGGCTAAGCCCGGGCAAAGGGCGGGCCGTCTGTGGCCGTCAGGGACCGAAGGAGGCCAAGCTGGGCCCCCCCTCGTGGCTGTATCATCAAGTAGGGGACACGAAATTACCACTAACTGTGGGAAAGGAGGAGGACATTTGACCTTGCGTATTGGAACTTGGGACCTACAAAAAACGCAAGTGATTTATTGACTTGGGGATAGATTGCTTTTATGTTTTTTTTAAATTTTTTTTCTCTTTTTTGTTTCTTTTGCGGTTGTTTTACAGTATGGTACGCAAGGTTAAAACTCGCTCGGTTAGAGCAAAGCCTAATTCACCCTCTTCGCGACAGGTACAATCACTAGATAACAGCATAGACCCGCATCTAGTCTCAAAGCCAACGGCAATCGATCGCATGTTACAGAAAGCAATTGGGGCGGTATCATGTGAGATTGAGCTCACCGAGAGACGCCTGTCTCTAATACCACCATTGGAGTCACCTGTCTCAACGTTAGGACCAGCAAGTGAAGTTACGATTAACTCACCTTTCTGCTCGCCAGAAAATTGGGATCAAGATCTTCCTTGTGCATAGCCGGATATTTGGCTAAACATGGGGGTATCAGTCCTTAGTAATCCACCTCTAAGGAATAGGAAACGGAATGTCTGTTTAAAAAAGCCGAATGAGAGGAAAAGTAGACCCAGTAACCCTCAAAGTAAAATAAGAAGCAGATCAAGGGAGGGGTGGTCAGATAAGGTGCCCCAGGTATCAGTCGCGCCCACATGGGTGACTCAAATAGTGCTAGATTTACAAATCCATCTTGAATCATTTATAGTAAGTCAAATAAAACCATTGACTAGCAGGCTAGATAAAATCCTGAACGAGGTAAAAAATAGAGGCAGGACCCTGGGAACAACAGTGGAGTCGCATAACACTATAGTTACCCCTGATATTAATATAGGCCCTCAGACGGCTACTCAACCGAGGGGGCAGAATGATGGGCAATCCTCAGGGAGACAGATCCCCGAAGCACTAGGTTACCCTGTGCACCAGGACAGAGGCACGACCTCAAGTGTAAGGGTACCACAGATCGGTCAGGGCTCATCTGAGCAATTTTTACCTGTATCACAACTAACAAAACAGCCCCTAATCCCAAAGGAGAAATCAACAAATCAGTCTGACACTGATGTCCCCAGGACATTGTCTAATGTTTTGCACACAATTAATTTACCACCGGAAGCGTGCTCCTACGTAGTAGTCCTTGCAGGAGCACCTGAATTAAAAGGAGATCAGAATGAGACACATCTGGAACTACACAACAAGGTCACACATTGGCTTAATAATAACAAACCCTTGACTGGCAATGAAAACGGAAATGGGGAAATATTACATGTCAGAAGGGTAAATTGGGTAGGCACTAGACGTAAAGATATTGTGGGCAATTGTATCATAGTCAATTTTAGGGACAAGAGAGTAGTGGAACATATAACGGCATGTGGGTCTGTTAATCATATCAGCCGCATAAAATCACTGCCATTGGGATATTTTTACCCCAGACACCCAGTACCCTATGATGCTCCATCCCAATCTGGGAGATTCATGGAGAGACTTAACTCACATAGGGTCCAAGGGCATGCTTGTGATGGTCCCATATCGAGGAACCTCGGACTACCAAGTTGGAGAAATAAGTTCAGTCCCCATGGCATCGCTAGAGGAGAATGATTGACTTATTAGCTCCTCACCCCCAGCAGATTCTTGCCAAAGAAGAGAAGGGAGGAATATGATCTCTCAGGAATTGCAAGAGGTAGGGATAGATATACCACAAAACAACGCCCCCCAAGTTCCTTGGCCTATGGAGGAGGTTGACACATCACGAAAATGTAGGGGGGAGAGCACAGTTAAAATTCCAGTACATATAACTATACCAGAGGGGGGAGATATCCTAGATCTGAGTGAGATAAGGGATAGGGGAAATGACCAAATATCATTGAGCAGTAGCTTAGTATCAGGGCATATAGGAATCATGGAAGGACTGTCTAACACAATATCTATCCCTGCTGGCATAGTTGGTACACATAACTCTGAGGAAGGCTTACAACTCATCTCCTGGAATATATGTTATGTTATGTTATACATACATGTTTATACATTCTTCACATGGACAAGCATGACCTGGTCCTCCCAGAATTTTCAGGCCAAGAGGTATAGGGGCAAAGGGCTAAGGCTGACTGTGTTTAATATTTATAACACGGGGATATCAGGAGAATATAACCCATTCCTCCAGGAAATAGATTACAGATTAAACCAAGAGATGGAAGCTAGCAAGGGGGTACCAGCTCCTACTATTATAGTCGTGGGCGATTTCAATTGCCATCTTTGCCCGGCCTTACTTCGTACTGATGCTGAATGGTCACATTGCCCAGTTAAGAATGGACCCCACTTTGACCACACACAAGAAGGCATGGCCTTCACCAAATTTTTAGACACTCAAGATTTGGTGCACACGATGAACATGATGGACCTGGAGAAGGACGGGATGCTCCCCCCCCCCACTTTTAAGGGGCGAGGGTGCTCATCATTTATTGATTATATTGGAATATCCAGTTCCCTAAAAAAGAGGATCATATCTGTAGGGATTGAGTGGAGCCCATTCAGTGACCACAACCCCGTGGTAATGGAGCTTTTTCACATGACCCAGTGCAGGAGGGAACAGCCGGGTGGCACCTCTCAGACTGTAACATAACAAGGGAAAGCGGCTCAGGTGGTCAAAAATAGATGGGGACATTTTTTATAAATCTCTCATGGACATAGGGAAAACTGCCTTTGATGAGTGCCTTGATACTACAGTAGAGGGGCTACTGTTACTTCATTCATTCGGGCAAATAACTAGCCTGGTAGACGGGCTTCTAAAATCAAGTGCTCCAATAAGGAAAAATAATTGCCCGAGATCGTTTGACAGGGACTGTTCACGTGCTCTAAGGGAACTTAAATGTAGTCTTAAAAAAAGGCCAAGGGACAAACAAAAAGTAGCCCAGTGTAGACTCACATATAAGAAGGAGATTAAGAGAAGGAAAGCAATCCTACAGGGAGAACCATGGTCCGATTTCAGGAAGGCTGCAGAAAGGAGAGACATTACGGAGTTCTGGAGAATAATTAATAAACCTTGCTTCCAGGACAGTAATGTCCCTGAAATTGGGACAAATATTCTCCCGGAACAGTGGCTCACACATTTTAAGGGTCTGTATAATCACAGAATAGTTTCCGCACCAGAGGAGGGGGAGACAGCAAAGCAGGGGCAGGCAGTAGATTTTACCCTAAACAAAATCATTGTGGGAATTGAGGGTTTGACAAATAACAAGGCCCCTGGCCCCGATGGGACACCACCGGATCTGTTCTTGAGTAATGTTGAGCTATGGGCCCCAATACTCACTAGAGTGATAAATGCCACCATTAGGTGTGGCTTACCTCGAACTTGGTCCACGGCCATAATTGTCCCAATTTTTAAAAAGGGGAACAGGGACAATCCACAATGCTATCGACCAAGCTCACTGATTGATGTGTCAGCTAAGATACTGGGCCGGGTAATTCTAAATCGCCTTACTGAGTGGACTGAGGAGAACAATATTATCTCAGTCACCCAGTACGGCTTTAGAACAGGGAGATCCACAAGTGACCAATGCTTGAACTTGTATATGCTGGTAGCGAAATACACTAAAGCCAGTAATGAAGCTGTTTATTTGGGGTTTATGGACCTGGCAGCTGCCTTTGACCACGTGAACAGGGATAAACTTTGGACTATGATGACTCATTTGGGGATAGATCTGGGATTGATTAATATCTTGAGGGAGTTACACAGGGACACCACTGCAATGGTACGCTACAACATGGACGGGGGGCTGACTGAATCTTTCCCATGCACTAGCGGGGTGAGGCAAGGTTGTATTCTGGCCCCCTTCTTATTCTCACTCTACATTAATAACTTGGAGAAGTCCCTGATTAATTTAAAAACTGATTGCCTAAGTGTAGGATCGCGTCCTATCCCGGTACTTGTATGCGCGGATGACGCGGTCCTACTTGCACGTACCCCTAAGAGTCTACAGATTTTAATAGACGGATTTGTAAAGTTTATGGAAATTTTAGACCTGTCGGTTAATTCGGGTAAATCATATGTGATGTTGACAGGCAATAAACCTTGCACCAGCTTCTCTTACAAGATAGGAAGCCACACACTAGAAAAGGCACAGTCCTTCTCGTATCTGGCCTTACTATTTGATGGCTCTTTACAATTTAAGCCCCTGGTGGAGGAACGCTGCTGTAAATTGATATCCTCTAATGGTGCTATTGCAGGCTATGGGCGGAGAGTGGGCCGATGGTCCCCTGAACAAACAATGAATCTTTATGGCTCTATCTGTTGTTCCAAGGCCATCTATGGTGCAGAAGTATGGGGCTTTGTAAACATCCAGCAATTACAGCGGGAGGAAAACAAATGTTTACGCTCAATCCTGAAAATACCGCAGAGCACCCCAGCTGTAATAGCCCATAGAGAATTAGGGAGGCCATACTTAGAAGACTTGGTTCAATTTAGACCTATTCTGGCATGGCTAAAAATCTGGTCAAATCCTGAGGCTACTTTAAGCAGACAAATTTTAAGCGTCTGCATGGGAAGGGACAAAAGTATGAGCATACCATGGCTGAAATATGTGTTGACCAGTTTGGAAAGCCTTAGCCGCAAGGATCTTTTTTCAAATCCTATAACGATTGTATCTCAAGATAAGTTGTCTATCAAGAGATCCTTTTTGGCCCAGAGAACCACAAACAGAGCAGAGGTTGAAGGGATCAAATGTACTGTTAGTGCCTATAGCTTTGTAAAAAATACCGAGGGAATGGAGCCGTATCTTTATCTCATGTATAATGCCCAGGATAGATTTTTAATGTCTCGTTTTAGGCTCAATCTTTTACCCTATTTACTGGCTGATCCCCCAGGTTTTACACTCCCAATTGAGCAGAAGGGTGCCTGCGGCTGCAACAAAAGGTCTCCGCAGGACACCCTTCATTTTGTACTCCTATGTTCCTTTTACTCAATGCCTAGGTGCAGATTTTTGGTAGGAATTTTAAAGCAAGCTAAATTTAAACATGCCAAAGAGGCTCTAATTTTTTTGCAAAAAGCGGTTGACCCCTTGAGATTATGCTGTATTATGAATTTTATTAAAGTTGCGGTGCGATTGAGGGTAACATGAGAGTAAGCGAGATTGTCATCATCATAATGAATTATTTTTTCTAGTTACTCTTTTAACTTTGTATGTAATAGCAGTCAGGGTCTTGACAAAGATTTAATTGTATTTTATCTGTTTGTATATACGTGATTTTATGGTGTTTTTTAATCATCGAATAAAGAATGACTGACTGACTGAGTGTGCCCAGGGCTGGTAAACCAAATGCTGCTGGTGGGCTTGCAGCACTGGTTGTGCCACCCATAGAAGCAGCCTGTAAAAGTGTGTCTCAGGTCTGCCATTGCACAGCTTATGTGCAGTCTGGTACAGCCATGTTGACTGGCCAAGTGCACCCACTTGCCAGTCCCTAAACCTTCCCTTTTCTGTATATAAGACAGCCCTAAGGTAGGCCCAGGGGCAGGGTGTATTGTAAGTAACCCTGGGCAAAGCACTACACTACGCTCGTGTAGTTTGCGAAGTTTGCACTACTTCGCACAACGCGAATTGCACGTAGCACTGTGCAAACATGCGTAGCGTAGTGCAGCGGTCATTTTTTGCTTGCTCGCGGCCCTCAACATCAAGTTGGCGACCGTGAGCAAGCAAAATGACATCCCGGCGAGACTTTTTCCTCGTTCGCGATCAGCAACATAAACTTGCCGATCGCGAGCGTGGAAAATAAACCTCCCGGCGAGATTCTCAACGCGGGGAGGTCAGGTTTCTCATTGTGAGTGGTCGCGTATGCTTGCGACCTCTTGCAATGAGAAACTACCAGTCAGCGTTGAGAAAGCTGCCGCTCGAGTAAAAATCTACTCGAGCAGCATGAAACTACAGCTCGCACTGTGCAAGATGCCGTTTTCAATGATTGCACAGTGCCGGATGCTTGTCCGCACTGTGCAATCATTGGAAACGGCATCTTGCACAGTGAGAACAGTAGTGCAAAGTGCACTTTGCGTGTCTACGCGTAGCGCTACTTCGCAACCTACGCCCAGGGTTAATTGTAAGTATAAGGTAGGACATGCCCTGATGTGTGTGGCATGTCCTAGTAGTGAATTACAGCCATTTTCGGTTTTCACTATTGCAAGGCTACCTGTTCCCCATAGGCCAGAATGGGCAGTTTGATTATGACATCTTATAATCCTAACTGACTCAGGGAACTTGGTAGAAATTTGAGTCTAGTATGCTTGAACTCAGAGTGATAAAATACATCTCTAAGTGAAGTTGGTTTTAACATTCTGTGTTCGAAAATACCACTTTTAGAAAGTAGGTATTTTCTTGCCTAACTATCCAAGCCTCCCTCTGCTAGGTTGTGTATTCCATGTCTGGAGTTTGAGTGACAGGGGCTGGGGGATTCCAGGAGACAGGGTGAGTCAGCACAGGGCTGAATAGAGAGATCTGCATGTAGATGGGTGGGAGGAGTTGCACCTGGGACCTGAATAGGGCTGTGCCTTCCCTCCACAATGCTGGCTCCACCTCCTGTGGTGCATCTGATGTCCCTGGTCTGCCCTTTGAAAGGAAAGAAGGAGTCTTGTCAACAAAGTGCTCCAGGACTGACCAAAACTGGTTTGGACTAGGCAAAGGCCTCTCTGCCTTCAGAGAACAAAGAGAAAATGAGTATAAAAGGGGGGACCCAGACCCCAGAACTTTAGATCACTTTTGGGAAACAAGAAGAACGTTTACTGAGGAGAGGAACTAAAGAAACTGAGGAGGAGACTATCCCTAGCTGAGTGCTGTTTGGAGGATTAGCCTGCAGTGGTTGCCTGGCTGCCAAATAAAGGAGAATGGACTTTGTGCTACTTTCAAATCAAATCAACTTGTGAAGGATATCCAAGGGCTTGAGATAGAGCTTGCCTCCTGCTGAAGTCTCAGGGACAACAAACTTCACCAACCAGCTCCCCAAGAGTTCTTATGAAGTGCCTACTCTTGTGCTGGGCCTTCTGAGGGACTGCGTGTGTTTAATACATAACAAATTATATCTCTGTTTTACTTTTTCTGTCTTACTTTGTGGGGGATTTTATTGTTTTGCCTTTACTTGGGGGTCATTAGAGGGTCTCTCGCTCCTTCCCCGGTCCACCACAGCTTGCCGATTGTTGTGGAGGGAAGTGCGTAGTCTTTTTGGCTCCTCCTTTGCATTTCCGGCCTAGTGACACGGGCAGCGCTCTAGTTTTTTTCCCGGTCCCAGCTATTTAACCTCCCTGCTGGGCCGGAAGCGCTGCAGATAGTGGATCACCCTAGTTCGAGGTGCCACGCTGCTGCGCTGCTTATGTACCTTTTTTAATTTGACTGCACATTAATTGGCATTTTAAATAGAATTTTTGCTGCCTCCGGCGATTTGAATCTTTTTAATACATAACAAATTATATTTCTGTTTTACTTTTTCTGTCTTACTTTGTGGGGGGTTTATTTCTTTGACATTACTTGGTGGTCATTAGAGGGTCTCTCGCTCCTTCCCCGGTCCAACACGGCTTGCCGATTGTTGTGGAGGGAAGTTAGTAGTCTTTTTGGCTCCTCCTTTGCATTTCCGGTCTAGTGACAAGGGCAGCGCTCTAGTTTTTTTTCCCGGTCCCAGCTATTTAACCTCCCTGCTGGGCCGGATGCACTGCGGACGCGCGCAGCGGGCGTGCCGTTGGCACGCCAAAGGCAAGCCCGTCTGCGCCCGTCTGAGCCAAGTTTGTGCCTTGCACTAGAAACCCTGGCCAATTTTCTTCCAACTTTGGCAAACCCCGGGTCTATACCAGGAATCAGCTCTTGGAGCTTTAATCTCAAGAGGGGGGGCATTGTAGTTCTATGAACCCAGAGGCCTTGGGGAGTGGTCTGAAGTTCAAATGTGCCGACTGTGAGGCGTCTTTTTTATTGGGTACTGCTCTCTATCCCGTTGAGGATAGCTGCTAGCCTAATCCCCTGCCTCTGACACATTATTTTATAGGATACCTTCTCAATGCCAGATCCCTTATCAAACATGCTACTGAATTTAATGACTTTGCGTCCCTTCGAAAACCCGATTGGGTCTTCATTACTGAAACCTGGGCCAGAGATTGCTCTGGTCCTGATTTAGTGGAGGCTATTCCTTGCGGGTATTTGTTTGATAGATTTGATAGAGAAGGGAAGTTGGGCGGGGTTTAGGGTTAATGTATAAAGACATTTACTCCTGTTTTACCGAGTTCCTCACCTTTACCTCAGATTCTTATCAGGCCCTTTATTTCTCTCTGAAGGTTCTTCCAACTGAAAGTTTTATTGGCGTGGTTGCCTATTGGCCTCCTGGACCTTGAGCTCCGTTTACCCAGAGTTTCAGTAGCCGAATAGAGCCCTATTTAGCAAGCTCAAAGGTTACATTCCTTGGCGATTTTAACTTTCACTTGGAGAAAAACATTTGTCCTGAAACGCAGGCCTTTCTGGATGTCATGGATTCCTGTGGTTTCCCTCAGTTGGTGAAGAGTCCTACACATACAGGAGGACATACCCTTGATGGGAGTTTTTTTTAATGATCCTAGGATAAAGGTAATGGACCCTATTCCTCTCTCTTGGTCTGACCATTTTGCTATCCCCTTCATCATTGAAATGTTAGTATCCCACCATGACTCTAATTTTAAGAATAGGGTGGAGTAGAAAAGAAACCTTAGAATGATTAGTAAGGAGGATCTGCTTGTTAACCTCCGCAACTACTGCTGCCCCCCCATTCTGATGTCAATTCTGTTTATGACTACTTCACCAACTGGTTAACGACAGCCTTGGACTCCCTTGCCCCTCTTAAGAAGCACTATGTGGCAAGAAAGCATCCTTCAGCCCCATGGTTTTCTGAGAGGTTGAGAAAGCTTAGACAGGTCTGTCGACAGCAGGAATGTGGCACTTGGACCCTACTATAGCTGAAAGGGATCTGCATAAACTTAGGTTGAGGGAATATAAGGAATCCATTAATAAGGAAAAGGTCTCCTACTATATTAAAATGACGCAATCTTTTAGATCCCCAAGGGATCTTTTCACTATGATTAATTCCCTTTTAGCCCCCTCAACTACTGTTAAAACCGAGGTCTCCTAGGACCTCTGTGATAAAATGGCAGATTTCTTCCATGCCAAAATTAAGGACATTTACTCCTCTTTGGAGAAGTTAAACTCTGTGGGAGCTAAAACCAATCCCCTATCTGATTCTCTGATAGTACCCCTGAAGGATTGCCGTTTGCACTCCTTCCCCCTATTTCTCAAGAGGATACTGAGTGGTTGTTAAGTAGGATTAGATCTGGCTCTCCCCTTGAACCCTGTCCTCTTAAGATTCTGAAATTAGGAAGCGAGGCCTTAGCACCTCCTTTGACCACTATTCTTAATACCGTTATCTCTTCTGGCCAATTTCCCACTATATGGAAAACGGCATTGTTAAAACCTCTGCTAAAGAAGGCCTCTCTTGATCTGACAGAATTAAAAAAAATTCATCCTATTTCCCTACTGCCCGTTCCAGCTAAGATCCTGGAAAAACATCTAAATTTCCATCTCAGTTCTTACTTGTAGGAACATCAACTGCTCGATGGCTCGCAGCATGGTTTCAGGAGTGAACACAGTACGGAGACGGCATTAACCATTGTCCTTAACAACATCAGACAACAGGTTGACGCTGGTCCTACCACCCTACTGATCCTCCTGGACCTGACGACAGCCTTCAATACATTTTCTCCTTGTAGACTGGTGGGCAGGCTTCAGGAAATTGGGATAGAGGACTCTGCACTCTTGAATCGCACACAAAGAGTGAAGATGGGCCAATTTCTTTCTGCCTCTAAACATTTGTTTTGTGGAGTCCCCCAGGGATCCTCATTGAGTCCCACTCTTTTTAATATCTATGTAGCCCCGCTCGCTACCGTGGTAAGGTGTTTTGGCCTAGAAGTGCTTTCCTATGCTGATGACATTCATATTTTGATTTTCATCACTGAGAGTGTCTCCGCTTCAGCAGTTAATTTTAAAAGCTGCATGCGGGCGGTGGCTGCATGGATGGTCAAGAACTATTTGAGACTCAATGGGGATAAAACGCAGGTCCTAATTTTCGGAGACAAGATGGATATCTGGTCAGAGGCCTGTTGGCCTGACTCTCTTGGATCTTGCCCCAGCCCCTGTCTTATTGCCAAGAATGTAGGCATTTTTGTGGATTCCTCATTCTCCCTGGGCTCTCAAATAAACAGAACTGTCTCTACCTGCTTTGGGATGATACGGACTCTCAGGAAAATCTTCCGTTTTCTGTCCCTTTCTTCACGCAAACAGGCAGTGGTGGCCTTTGTGGTGTCTAGGTTAGACTACTGCAATGCTCTTTACCTAGGGATTAACAAAGGACTTCTTCATCGACTCCAATTGGTGCAGAACGCCGCCACTAAGCTGGTGATGGGTCTCCCTAAATTCCACTCAGTTTCAGCTACCATCAGAAGCTTGCATTGGCTCCCGTTGGGGAGGAGAATTCTCTTTAAAGCCTTATGTCTGGTTCACAAGGCCGTCCATAATAAGGGGTGAGATGGCATCAATAAAATGTTTCAAAGATATCTTCCTGGCAAGGACTTGAGATCTGCAAATAAGAACCAGGTTATAGTTCCCAGGGTCAGGAAAGCCAGGTGGAGGGGCAGGGCTTTCTCTTTGATAGGAGCTAATCTTTGGAATTCCCTTCCTTCCCCTATCTCAACTCTGGAAACCCATTCAGTTTTTCGAAAGTCCTTGAAGACCTGGCTTATTACCTGTCCTAATTCTTTTTCCAACCTTAACCTTAAGCTTTGAATTTGTTAGACATCTCCCACTATGATCCCGTTCCGCAGCCCCTTGACACCCCTGGGCTAAGTTTGCGCTCTACAAAATTTATGTTCATTCATTCATTCATTCATTCAAGGAGCTGGAAGCACGACTCACGGAGAAGCGTTTCGCCGCCGCAGCCATCGCATCACTGGAGAAGGGTGTCACCGCTGCAGCTGTCGCTTTGCATCGCCGGAGAAGAGTGTCGCAGCTGTCGCATCACATCGCCGAAGTGCCTCGCATCACCAGAGAAGAGTGTCGCCGTCGCATCAGACACCGTCGCATCACTGCAGAAGCGTGTCGCAGGGCCTGTTGCGCCTCAGAAGAATCGCTGTGTCGCCGCACGGCCGTCGTGCGTGCATGCATCGTGTCGCAGCGAGAAGAAGATGCCAATTTGTTTCATCGCACCGGATCTTCATTGCATCACGGCGTTGCGGGTCGCACCGCCACAAAAGCACAGTAAGAAACCGATGCATCACCTCCCTACGCCGAGAAGAACCAACGCATCCCCTACGCATCACTATTCTTGCTTGTAAGCAACCGACGCATCACCTTCCCCTGCAACACTTTTGTTGTATAGCGTTACGCATCCAGAGGTACATTGAACTCAAAGTGTCGCAGCTACCATCTTAAGAGAACTAAGCTGTTTATACCATTTTTAGTACAGTATTGTGGATTTTTGCAGTATGTGGTATTGTGATAAGTCTATATAAAGAAACTTATTTTTTATACAAAACCTGTGTGGTGTCCATCTGTAGTGTTGTCACTGGATTACTGTATGTGTTCACAAATGCTTTACACACTGCCTCTGAGATAAACCTGTCTGCTCGTGCCAAGCTACCAAGGGGGTGAGCAGGGGTAATTTTTGGGAGTGTACCCCTTTACCCTGACTAGATGCAAGGGCCCCTGTTTGGTCAAACGTGCCTACCTCTGCCAACTAGAGACCCCCAAATCTACCACATACCCTTCGCTCAACGCTTCATACCTGCCTACTGGGTAATTTTTCAGGCCGTATTAGACTTGTAATGTGGTGATTGGCAGTGTGATATAGTCATGGATTAACCATTCCTTAGATGGTGACTCTGCTACAGTAGAAGGTAAATTCTCTAGTTTTTCAATTAGCAGCATGGCGTAATT
Source organism: Triturus cristatus (assembly GCF_964204655.1). Classification (NCBI taxonomy): domain Eukaryota; kingdom Metazoa; phylum Chordata; class Amphibia; order Caudata; family Salamandridae; genus Triturus; species Triturus cristatus. Next base: position 848,074,839 of record NC_140588.1, on the reverse strand, counting down.
CGCATCTCTGTAAGCCATGGTCAATTGTCCTTCGGTCAGGTTGTAGGCCGAAAATAGATTTGTATCTTTAATGTATTGCCTTGGAACGTGGCCAGAGCGCAATCATTGTAGCATCCAGCTTAGAAGCATAATAGTGCGTAGCTGTGATTGCCTATTTTGTAAAATAGACAAATATTGTTCCATTATGTCGATAGCTGCGGACACAATGTTGCCCAGTGAATAAATTCAAGAAAAAATTGTGGTCATGCAGTTGTCTACAACAGCTAAGGCCTTTTCTAGGTTAATTCTATCTATCTCACAAAGTCTCTCCGCTGATTCCTGTTGGGAGACTTTCCAAACCTCAATATAGATTGCATACAAGAAGCATTTCAAATGTGGTTTCTTGAAACCTAACAAGAAATCCCTAAGATCCATGTTGTCTAACAGAAGGGACAAGTGTTGTTTCACATGTGATATTGTTGAGGTCTTTAGCCATTCTAGGCACAACTGTAGGACACTATTAGAAGTCACTACCCCTGGGTCGTCTAAGTGTACACAGCGTGCGTTGGGCCTATGGATACTAAACCCTTCAGAGTACCCTTGAATCTTGATTTACACATAGTCGTGTCTGTAAGCCAAACCAACCGACCCTTCCAACTGGGAGATGATGAATTGTATCTACCATGTGTCACTTCACGTGATAGTGTGTTATTTGCAATATCCTTAATAAGTGTAGGTGAAGGGATGCTCAGTGGTTTTGGGTATTTGATTTTTTCAAACCCATAATAGGTAGTCAGTTGCACTGTTCTGTTCATGGAAAATCATCTTTAATTTTTTGAAGCAAGCTCTAGATAAAGCCTCCATTCCCTGAAACTGCCACTCTCTAGTCCCCCAGATGGATTTTGTGTCTATGGTGTCTCTCCAATAGTCGAAACCCTGAATAGACAGTTGGGAGATAAAAGGTGCTGAATATATCAGCTCAGTATTAGTCTGCATAATCTTTGTCACTGTTGCATTAGTATCTGCAAGTTTGTAATAAAACAATTTAGGGTCTGATGTATTGAACCCGGAAAAATGGACAAATTTCTGTCTGAATGTGGCAGAACTACCTATTGGTTGTGTTGGGCAATGTTCCAATTAATGGTAAATGTTGTGTGGTACAATTGCTCTATGCAAAAAATGTTGACCATAATTCTGGTAAAAAACATGGTATTGTAATCAGTTGTATCTACATACAATTCCATGTAAGAAAATGCAGCAGATTGAGCATAGTCACAGTATCAATGCTCCAATCATCAGATAGTGTACTGGGGGTAATTAAATTATTTAAATAAATTTTTAAACAAATGTGGAATTTTCAAATGTTCAGCGGGGCCATATACATCGTTATAAACTTTATCCCAAATTATACCATCCGGTATTAGAATTCCTGTAATGTTCACCAGGGACAAGTCTCTTTCTTCACGATGTAAAGTTATATGTGGTTTCAGGACCAAGTTCACGGATTGTACTGCACAGCGCTCTGGAAGGTAATGTCTGTTCAGAAGCAGAAAAAAGAGTCTTTGTGCCCGTCCAAATTAACAGATATACTACCACTATTGAGAACCAAATGTTCAACCAAGGTGGCACTAAATAAGTCTTTTTTGAACAAAAGATAAAATTGGTGTTTTTTTTTCTTTGAAGTGGGTGGCTTTGATCAGGTTCACTTGGATCTGAGGAGAAATCATCGAAGTTGATGAAGTAGCCAGACGCAGTTCGATCTATCTTTGGTAGCTCCGGATAGTTTTGTAGAACTGGCAGATGTGTCGTTTGAAGGCACATTAATATAGATATCACTGTTGGGCCGAATGGCAACTTGAATTGTTGTTTCTTTCTTGATGTTTTTCAATTTCATCTGGTGTGATTTTAACTCCATTATTCAATACTCCTACACATTGTGTAGTGGAGTCTTAAAAGGTTATTAGTCTTTTCATCTGAACTTCCTGTATAATAGCAAGAGGAAGTCTGTGGCTACTCAGGACCCCATGCGGCCTACTGTTGAGGATGGGCCACATGATGTGGTTTGAACAGATCAATGGAGACAAATCTATTTTCTTTTTTGCCGCCAAGAGGCGGAAGAAGTACTGTTCTTGTTCCCACTACAGCAAGGACAGGTAGAGTTGTTCTGTATGGTGGCCCACACTCTCTTCTGTCCAAAATCTTTTGCCTGAGCAGGTCCCCAATCTTCAGGACCCAGGCTGGTCTTGCCGTAACTGTTGTCACTTCCCCAGTGGCGGTGCGTTTGACTTGCACGTTGCTTTGTAATGCTCGGAATTCATTGAGGTACTGTAAAACAGCCAAACGGTCATTCAGTTCAAATGGTTTGCATCCACCACTGTGCTGGCACAATCAAGATCAGGTACTAACATTCTTGTCCCTGACAGGATTTCATATGGGTACAACCTCCCAAGGATTTTCTTGGCATATTGTTGAGTGCCCTCTGGACCCCATATAGGTGATTGACCCAACAACAACCCGTGCCTAATACTCTAGCTTTTAAGGATTGCTTTGGGTCCGGGTTTCTCCTCTCCACTACCGCATTTCCCTCTGGTTGGTAGGGTGAGAGGTACCTTACAGCCACACCCATACTTTTCATGGCTTCCTTGTAAGCCCTAGAGCTAAACGCAGGACCACAGTTGGAATGTTTACATGCCAATTGCGTATGTCCTGATGAAGACTCACAAATCCTTTATAACAGTTCGAGCACCAGCCAAGTGCTCGGGCTGAACCCCTAGGAATCCAGAGCAGGAATCAACTGCCACCAAGATATACTTGTAAGCCCCGTCTGAATTTAAGGGGCCACATTGGTCCAAATAGACACATGCTAGGGGTCTGTCTTAAATCAGTAATGGTGTTTGTGGTGGCTTCAGAAGAGTGGAACCCTTCATCTGATGGTAAATATTGCACATCAGGACATAGTCTTTCCTTTGTTTTGTCAATTCCAACCACCAGTAACGCTGCTTCAATAATGAAATTGTTGCAGTGACTCCTGCGTGTGCTGATCGCAGACCCTTGTGTGCAACTATTATTAAACCTAATCTGTGATCTTTATTTGGTATTACTCTATCCCTCACTCCTAGAATTCGAGCATACAGTGTGTTGTGCACATCTAAATTGTAGGAGTACTTGAGTGGAAAGCCTTTTGGCAGGACAGCAGAGCTGTTATTTGTGGCGTTGATAGCTATTAGTATATCTCTGTCTATTCTCATGTGTGAATGAGTGATTGCGGCCATAGAAGCAGATCACACTGTCACCTTGGCTGCTTCATCATCCAGTGAATTCCCTTCAATGTTTATGCCAACATGCTGATGACGATAGGTGTACATAACATGAGTCCGTGGCAGGCATTCTTTCAGCTTTGCCTCTTGTTCCCATAACACTTTGCATTTTATTGTACAACCCTTGGAGTCTCTGAATCCATTCTGGCCTCAGTAGTGAAGATATTCATTGTAGGATTGCACACAGTAAAACCAATCGTACAAAATCAGTGTGGGGAATTCCCGATCCATATACTGTAGTGCTAGTATAAGGGCTTTCACTTCTGCCAACTGCTCTGTTCAATCTCCCAGAGATTGCGTAGTTGTATTGCTGGGATGGAACTTGCCGTCCCTCATTCGGCCTTTCACTATAGCACATGCGGCGCCTGAATGTACGACGTTACCCCGCAGCCAAACACTCCGCATACCATTACAACGAAATTAACACAATGCAAAGGCCATGACCTGAATCCTTTTATTACGAGTCAAACACCAAGAAAATTGAATGCAATCAATTTAAAGTACGTTTAGCATGCTGTATTTCACTAAAACTAAAAATCAATGCCAAAATCTTTTATTTTTATTTTGTCACTTACCTACTAGCACGGGATGCCAGGGAAAATGGGGGATTTGGTCGGGTAAGTAATTTAATAAATACTCGAGTACTTTTTTTTAATTTAGCTTATGTATATATTTTCTTTTAATATGAATACACTTTTTTTGCCTTCTTTTTTTTTTTACTCTACCTCTCTTTCTATGCTAATAAATAAAATGTTATAAAATCTATCTTACCTTTAAGCAGATCTCTCCTGCATCCATTCCCCTTAAAGTCGCTCTGTAAAGTAAAATAATTTATGTTTTAGTTTTAGTCATATTCTTTCCTAAACATAAAAAATGGGCTAAGTGACGCTGACCTCTTCCTCCGCATACCTTTAAACGTGCATCTTGATTGGTTGAAATCTTCTGCAACTTCATTTCTGTATTTCCAAACTCGATGCCCTGCAAAGCTACTCGCCCTCCTTCGTGTGAGATGGTACCTTCTTAGAAACTCGTCCTCCTTCATGCTAAAATCATTATTGCTACAAATCTTTAGTATCCTCATATCTTTTTTCATTACTGGATGCCCTGCCAAGCAAGTCGTCCTCTATCGCTCAAACTGGTTCCTGCCAAGCAAGTTGTCCTCCTTCGTGCGACCTGGTTCCAGTAAGGTGAGTCACACATTTTGTCCGCTACAGTGTGGGTCTTAGCCACAATTTATATCTATTTTTGCCAAACCATTACAACAAATATTCGTTGTAATAAGTATATTCATTGTAATGGTTTGCGGGGTGAAAGTCTATGCGTGGTAAAACAATTTGTAATAATTAATACTGCGTTATAATGGGATGCGGGGTGAAAGGATTTGTAGCAAAGGATTAGTTGTAAAGGATATTTACCGTGGCGCCTATATTGCAGTTTACTTCCAACAGCGTGTTGAGCAGAACCATCTGTGTAGATGATGTATTCATACTGATCAAGAGGCAAGATTTCATTCAGGAGAGTGTATTCTTGTTCGTACTGGAGGAATGTCTGTATTCTAAGTCTTGGATCGTATCTGTATTCTACATCTGTTACAGTCAGAGAATTAGCCCATTGTATCCAACGTGGATGCAATGCCTTTGCACTTGGAATGCTGGCTTTTGTTACCGCTTCTAAAGACGGTATCAAGGTCACAACGATAATATTTTTCCCCTGTGCTAGTCCTCCTTCTCCCACTACAGCAGTCTGTACTGCTGTCAGAATGTTTTCTGTTGCTGAAATCAATTTTCAGTATTATTGTACAGATGAGATTGTTATGTGATTGGGACTGTCTCACCTTCATTGAATGTTATATAAGTATACCCTTCTAACCCAGGAATGACCCGTATTACCAGGCTGCAGATGTTTACTTGTGTCTTCAAGTGTTTTGAAGCTATCATGTCAGCTTGAACTCAAAGTAGAGTGTCAGTATGTTGTTAAGTTCACTTGTTTACTGTGAAATCTGGTCTTATTAGATTGTAGATCTAATAAGCCTCCTGAGGCTTGAGCCGGGAGAGTTGCTGCCGTAATTTCGTGTATCTAATTTGTTATTTTGCACAGTGAGTCTGTTTGATATTTTAAAGTGAGTCTGTCTGATATTTTAACACATAGTCTGATCTTTTAAACTACTCGCATTTTGGGGGAAGTACGGTCAGCGGGCTAGTGGTTGCGCACCTGACTGTATAATTACAAATGCTGGCGCGACCGCGCCGCCGGCACGCCAGATGCGTGCCAAAGGCAAGCCCATCTGCGCCCGTCCGCGCCAGTCCAGCGCTCAGCGCCAGCACTCCTGCCTGTTTCAGAGGCGGTAAGCCAATTATATTACAATTCACAAGTGATTATTTAAAAAGTTTAAATAGGACGGGCAGATTGGCCGGGTGTTCAAACTTTATTCTGGCTAAGGGATCTCCCACCTGCTTCACAATGTGTCCTAGGTGTAAAGTTGTGCTTCCAGATTTTTTGTACCAACCAATTAAGCCTCGGGAACAATCTAGTCAGAAGTGTGTAGACACGCTACAATTAAAGGGACTGAAGTGCATTTTGCTGAACGCCAGATCCCTTGTAAAGCACAGTGTAGAATGTTCCAGATTAATTGAGGAAAAATATATAATGGTCACCTTTATTACAGAATCTTGGACAGATGAGACATCTGGTCCAGATTTAGTTAAGGCCATGCCACCAGGTTATGTCTGTCACACCTTAAACAGGTCTTTCAGGAGAGGTGGGGGGCATGCGGTTATTTACCATTCTACCATTAATGTGACCTTTGAGAAAGTATCTATCTCAGATTGTGAGGCACTGGAATTCTGTGTATATTATTCCCACCAGGCTACTTTGAAAGGGATTCTCCTTTATAGGCCACCTGGCCTTAGGACGCCTTTTTAAATTTAAGTGGGAAATTTGTTGGAAACGGGTCTCTGTGCCAGTTCTTATACCCTGTTGGGAGATTTTAATTTTTATTTAGAGGCTCAGGCTGACCCTGATACAGTGACTCTTTTGGAATTCATGAAAAGTGTTGATCTTGAACAACAGGTTGTTGGTCCCACTCATATAGCAGGGCATATCCTAGACGGGATTTTTTCTAATAACCCGCAACTCTCTTTTACTGGTTTGCTTCCCTTGGTCTGGTCTGACCATGTGGCAGTATGCTTTGAGCTAGCATTTTCTAACCATCATGGGATGGGTAAATTAGCCAAGAAACAAGTGACATATAGAGCATGGAATAAAATTGAGGCTAGAGAGCTAGAAGATTTATTGAATTCTACCTCTCTTTGTTTACCGATAGACATAGAAGAGGCGACCACCCAATACTCTAACTGGTTTGAGGCGGCCAGCAATTCCGTAGCGCCTAAAAAGGTTCTATACTCTAATAGAGTACAGCCCTCTGCCTCTTGGCATGGCCAGGAACTAAAAGATCATACATTGAAGTGTAAGTTGTTAGAGAGGAAGTGGAGAAAGGGATATAAAGCCGCAGAGAAAGAAGCATACAAACTAAGCCTGGTGGCTTATAAACACCTCCTCCGGGCATCCAAGATTTTTTTTTTTGCCAATCCAATCAACTCGGCTATAAATTCAGCTAAAGAACTCTTCAAAATAGTCACCAACCTGGCGTCCCCTCGAATCAGGAGCTTTGCGACTAAATAGCCAGATTCTTCTGCAGTAAGGTGGAGGCTATTTTCGCCACATTTAATGGCCCTACAACAGATGGAAAATTAGGTGTCGGAGAGAGATATTAATCCCGGTCAGGTTTTCATTTCAGTTTTGATGAGACTCATAAGCTACTGATGTCTACTAAATCAGGCTCTCCTCATGAACCCTGTCCGGTGGCGGTTTTAAAGCTAGCCCCAGAACGGATTGCTATAACGCTGAGCGCTATGATAAATGCCATGTTCAAGGAAGGACATTTTCCTATAGCATCAAGAAACCCAATCTGGACCCGAAGGATCACAATAACTTTCGACCTATCTCGCGTATTCCTCTGCCAGCTAAATTGGTTGAGAAAGTATGAACGCACAACTAACTACATACTTACGAGAAGCACAAGTTTTGGATCCAACTCAATATGGGTTCAAAGCAGGGCATAGTACGGAGTCCGCTCTTCTAAAATCTACAGAGGAAATTAGGGCCGTACTAGATCAGGGAGGCAAAGCTGCAATGATCATGCTGGACTTGTCCGCGGCCTTCGACGCGGTCCATCATGATTTGTTGATGGACCGGTTGTGGGGATGTGGAGTCCAAGGCAAAGCGTGGGAACTTTTGAACTCCTTCCTTTCGGACAGAAAGCAAACAGTGTCACTTGGCACATTCTGTTCTAAACCGTTTTCATTGCCATGCGGGGTTCCGCAGGGCTCTTCTCTTAGCCCGACGCTTTTTAATGTTTATGTTTCCTCTCTTGCACCCCTGATCAGGTCATTTGGATTTGCTCTGACATCATATACAGATGACACTCATATTGTGGTGTCTCTGCTACCAGGGCAAGAGAGGGGGACAGAACTATGATTTCATGACTGCATGGAAGCAGTGGGTAAATGGATGTCCCAAAACTGCTTAAAACTTAACTCGGTTAATTCTGAGGTTATTCTGTTTGGCAATGCTCCAAGATTTGGACCCCAAGTTGGTGGCCAGCTTTGCTGGGTGTACTTCCAATTCCCACCAGGAAAGTAAAAAACTTGGGAGTCCTGATCGACGATATGCTTCAGCTCGAAGACAAAGTTAATTCAGTTGTTTCGGCTACCACATTTGCCCTGAGAACATGTAAGAAAATTTTACAGAATCTACCAATGGAAAATCAATGTACAGTAGTGACCGCATTAACTATGACGAGGCTGGATTATTGTAACAGCCTCTACCTTAACATTCAGGAACGGCTGTTGCATAGACTCCAACTACTACAGAATTTGTCCGCTAGACTGCTTACAGGGACAGCTAAATTTGCCTCTGTCTCTGGTGATTTACCCATTAAGAAACGGGTGCAGTTTAAATAACTCTGTACTGTTTTCAAAGCTCTTCACGAGACCGGTCCAGAGCATCTGAAGCAGCAGTTTCAGTGGTATGTTCCCAATAGACCACTCCGCTCTTTAGGAGCTAAATTGGTAGCAGTTCCTATCTTTAGAAAAGCCGGCTGGGGAGGTAGGAGTTTTCAGGTGGGGGCAGCCAAAGCTTGGAACGCCCTCCCATTTCAGCTTCGAAATAGTATGGATCTTTTGGCTTTCAGGAAAATCTTAAAAACCTGGCTGTTTAGTGTTTAATCTGTGGCCTCTTTTTGGTGAGTTCTTTGGGAGGTTCTTTGTAGATAGCGCCAGGACACCTTCGGGTAACAGTTTGCGCTTTAGAAATACTATAACATAACATGAATGAATTGTTCTGCCAAAATTTAGAAATCCTAAAATGGATTGTAAACCCTTCAGAGTTTTAGGAGGCTGGATTAGCACACAATTTTCTAAAAAGTCTGCTGCCAGGCTTTTGCCTTCACTTGACAGCTCATATCCCAAAAATAGGACGCTGAGATGGGCAATTTTTGATTTTTTTTAAGTTAAATTTGTAGCCCAAATTGGCAAAGCCAACAATTCTGTTGTTCACCCTGCACAAGTGTTCAAGTAATTCATCGTCCGTCAGATATATATCATCTACATAGGACACTGCCTCTTCATCGCAAGTTTGTAATAGCTCTGACACTCTTGCCAAGAATAACCCAGGGCTGTTCCTATAGCCTTGGGGCAGGCGGCAAAATTGACGCTGAATGCCAAGGGCGGAAAATCCAGTCAAATATCTGCTTTCAGGAGCTATATTTTGGCAGAAGAATCCATTTGAGCAATCTAATTTTGTTTTGTATTTCTTCAGCGCAATGTTATTAATGTGGCAGTATGTGCGTTCTGAACTGCAAATGTTTATGTGCATGTGTTTATGTGTCTGTAATCTAAAACCAAACGATATGTGTTGTCGGGTTTCATTACTGGTAACAAAGGGTTGTTCATTGGTGAGGTGGAAGTTTCAATCACACCTTGGTATTCTAGCTGGTCAAAGATTTCTTTGACCCTTTTCTTCGCTTCATTTTTAATCGGGTACTGTCTCTGTGGAGTTAGAGTAGCTTTTAATGGAATTTTGTGTTGTTTGGACTTCACGTACCACCCTACATAGTTGCGGTATAATGCCGGAGCTAGTGCTTGCACCTACTCCTGCACGTATGAATGTTTTAAGGGAACAGGAACGGAGTTGGTAAAAGCAGGCAAAATGATGCTTTCCTCTTTTGGGCAATCCGTTATAAAATCGGGCGGCCAATCTTTTTCTGCTAACAGGGTGTCGCATCCATGTGTCAAACTTTCCCAAAAGAGACCTTTAATTTTTCTTGCGATGTCCCCCTCAATTTGGATATTAATTTCGTGTAGACGATGTAGGGCACTTACTCTTGTATCAGGTGTTTCCACCGTGATGTATTCATTCAATACTGCTGTCACCAGAAATACCTTCATGTTCTGGCCAGCTATTGTTACTTCTTCCGCACTGTCTAGCATCATCAGATATCATAGCCCATTCCCCGTTCAGAATCTTAGTCCTCAGTAACCTGGGCATTTCTAATTTTTAGTCCTGTTACTTTCTTCTTTTTGAATTAAGCCTTTACCTTAGGTTGCTCTTTCGGTTTGATCATGAAATCTAAAGTGCGATGTGTTTGCCTTTGCGCCTTTAGTCGTTCTTCTGTGTTTTATTCTGAACGCCCTTGCCTCTCCGAGCTTTTTGATGAACCCTTAAAGGAACAAAAGGAACTTGTATCAATATCCTGATACCTGTCAGGTTTCCTATTGTCATGATTCCTCAGTTTGTACCTCTTTTCAGAAGACTCCCGTAGGGAAGACCCACCCCTTGATCGTGAAGTGTTTCCGGTATTATTATTTTTAGCTGTATTATTATCTCATTTCTTTTTAGAAGAAATGGGTGCTTGCTTCGAGTTTTTCTTGTCAGAATTATCCATCATTTGTGTTTTTTCTGGTTTGGTTCCCAAACTATCTCTACCTAATGAAGCATAGGTGTCTTCTTGATAATGCATGCTCCTGCTTTGCAGGAGTTGTGTCCCTTAAGTGTTGGCGTATAGTCGGTAAATAGACATAATATCGGAAAAAAAATATGGAATGGACAGAATTTCGAATTAAAAATATAGAATGGACATAATATCGAATGGACATAATATAGTGGTTAATAATATCGACATGCAGGTAAGGAATATCGATTGTCAAAATATCGAAGTACATAGTATAGGCATTAAAAAATATCGAATTTTTAATAATATCGGATTTTTTAAAAGTGTTTTGTATGTTAGTATAGGAGTTAAAAATATATATTATTTTTGTAATGCATGTTTCATTTTTTTTAAAGTTACAAAATGTATGTAAAATAATTTGTGCATATTTTACTTCCGTAGCGGATGGGGGTTTATAGGGGAATAGGGTGGGAAGTAATTTAATTATAATATATATTTATCTAAATTAATTTTAAAATTAATTAATTATATGTTAATTAGTTTTTGTGTAATTTCAATCTGTGGGTTTATAGGGGAATAGGGTGGGAAGTAATTTAATTGCAATTAATGAATTAAATATTGTATTAATTAATAATTCAATATTTAATAATGTATATTGTTAATTAGGTTAATTAATTCATTATTAATTATGTATCATTTGACTAATAACACAAAATAGTTAATTGGTAATTATGTTAAACAAATTAGTAATTACAAAGATATTAACTATTAAAATAAAATTAGTAAATATGGTAATTGTGTACGTTTTTTAGGAGCGGGTTGAGGGTTGGGAAGTAATTTAATTTTAATTAAATGTTATAATAATTTTAAAATAATATTTATTAAAAGGTATTTTATAACGTTAATTGTGTTAATTAATGTAGATTTGATAATTATTAATTTGATTGTTAATTGGTATTAGTTAATTAATTAATTGTTAATTAATTATTTTAAATAATTAATAATTTAGTAAAGTGGAGGTGATGTTTATAGAACAAAATGGTGGGAGGTAAATTAATTTACAAAAATTAATTAATTGTTAATTAATGTTGATAAAATTGCTGGAGTGGGAATAATAAATTATTCCTATCCGCTATCCAACATTTTCCCTACTGTTGATCTCACTGGAGTGGGAATAGTAATTTTTACCCTCCCGCTATCCAACAATTTCCCTATTGTTCCACTTGCTGGAGTGGGAATAGTCAATCTTACCCTCCCGCTATCCAACGCTTTCCCTACTGTTCCTCTCGCTGGAGTGGGAATAGTAAATTTTATCCTCTCGCTATCCAACGCTTTCCCTACTGTTCCACTCGCTGGAGTGGGAATAGTACATTTTACCCTCCCGCTATTCAACGCTTTCCCTACTGTTCCACTTGCTGGAGTGGGAATAGTAAATTCTACCCTCCCGCTATCCAACGCTTTCCCTACTGTTCCACTCGCTGGAGTGGGAATAGTACATTTTACCCTCCCGCTATCCAACGCTTTCCCTACTGTTCCACTCGCTGGAGTAGGAATAGTAAATGTTACCGTCCCGCTATCCAACGCTTTCCCTACTGTTCCACTCGCTGGAGTGGGAATAATAAATTTTACCCTCACGCTATCCAACGCTTTCCCTACTGTTCCACTCGCTGGAGTGGGAATAGTACATTTTACCCTCCCACTATCCAACGCTTTCCCTAATGTTCCACTCGCTGGAGTGGGAATAGTAAATTTTACCCTCCCGCTATTCAACGCTTTCCCTAATGTTCCACTCGCTGGAGTAAGAATAGTAAATTTTACCCTCCTGCTATCCAATGCTGATGTAAAAAAAATTGAGAGATTATTTATATTTTGTATACATTTTAACATCTTTTAATTAATTTTAAGTATGTTTCACTTAATTATATTGATTATTTAATTGAGTTAATATTACTTTTAACATCTTTAAAAAATTCAATATTTTTACATACTATATTTAGAACAACGATATTTTGTCTTCGATATTTTTGTACTTACCTGTTTGTATATAGGGAGACGATATTTTGCACATGGATATTTTGGTGACGATATTCTGTCCAGACTATATTTTGGTCGTCGATATTATGTCAGTGATCCGTATAGGCACCTTTGCTGCTTCCCTCTTGATGCTGCTCATAATTATTGCCAAGACTTGGTCAAAACTACCCATCAGTTTCATTCCTGCCCCATATTAATTTTGTCTCTGTTTCAATACTTCAGGAATAACTGATATGTTTGGGGTACTGTGTATTCTAATATATACTGCAGCAAAGATTGTTTCCCATGTGGTAAAATGCTCCAGCAAGGAAACCATTCTGATTGGCAATCAAATTGTTAACATTCTGGGGCCGATTCCGATTCCGGCAGCAAAACAAACCGACAGCCACGGATCCAGACCGAACAACGACCGACACGGACCAGTGCCGTACGACCTGTGCAGTACGATGCAACGCATGTGAATTACAACCGACACGTACGGAATACAAGCCGTACGACCGAGCCGTAGGAAAAATAGTGATCCGGCCGGAAAACCGACGTGAATGTCACCGACCGACACGAACCCGGAATGAAGCCGACCGACCCATACCCGCGACGTATGATTTGCGCAGTATGATGCAATGCGTTCAAAACCAGACCGACTCGCACGGACAACCCGGAACACAAGCAATAGAGACAGCCGTGAACGACGCATACCAAACACAGAAGACAGGCAGCGTGAACGAGGCGGAGAAGCCCGCACAAGACAACAGCAGCATCCATTTCCGTCACATGAATGTCTCCTTCATGCCTACAAAACACAAAGGAAAAAAGACAAAAAAAGGACCAAACGAGCAATGACAAAGCCAATAAATACAAACTAAAAAACATGTGAGAAAGACACACCCACCACTCCAACTATATAAAGGACTGCAATCACTACCATCAACCCTTGCAAACAGGAGACACAGCCAGCAGCAAACACCAGTACACAGCAATCACAGATACACTCACAACTCACCCATCACACAACTCACACACCATCAGCACCTCATACTAAAGCACACACACATACACCCAGCAAAACCAACACCAACCCACCATCACTTGCACCCTCACACACACATCCCTCACCACCACCACCCATCACCATGCCTCCAAAGAAGAATCCAAAGCCTACAGATAGTGAGTTAGAAGTGCTGGTAGACGCGATCATCAGAGTAGAGCCACATTTGTTTGGTACATTGGTCCAAAGGACCCCCATCTCACAGAAAACCAAGATGTGGGAGAGGATTGTGGACAAGGTGAACGCCCAAGCACCAGCAAGGCGCACAAAGGACAACATCCAGAACAGGTGGTATGACGTGAGCAGGAGGGTCAAGAAACTCATCAAAAAAGATCACGCCCTGAGTCAGTGCACCGGAGGTGGCCCTCCTACCAAACCAGTCTACTTCAGGACCTGGGATAGAAGGTGCGGGAGATCCTACCACCAGAGAGCGTCCATGGCCTAACAGACATCCCAGAGCCTGGTGAGTACATAAACAACATACCCAAGATTGTGTGGCAAGGGGCAGTGAAACCATGCACCGCAAGCAAAGCTACACTAACCAATAGATAATCAGCCCAAGATGTGTATGCCAGTCACACAAACACAATACCTGCCATCTCATAGTGACTGGGAACTGTGTCATGACTTGCATCAACCTACAAACAAATAGAGCAAGCCAGTGGCACTAAGCCAAATACACCCTGCCAGACAGTTTGACACCACAAGCACACCACCTCACAGTGCAACTGACTGTCAGGAAGGAATAGTGGAGATGCAGGTGAAGTGAGTGTAGCCAAAAGCATGATGGGGCCTGTAGTCACAGATAATACTCTCCCTCCTCATTGGCCCATCAAGATCTCTCAGAAAAATGCCCACATCACAGGGAGTGGAAAATTACTGACAAGATGGCTGACACTGGGTCCTGCTGTGGAGAGCACAAGGCCCTGCTCCGGGTTGTGTGCAAATCAGAAGCAGGACACCACTGGCTGACATCCTGAAAGACAACTTGCACGCTCTACAATGGAAGCATGTTTCATGATGGGAAGGAGGACTGACAGCCCTGACCATACTTATCAGCATGGGGAGACACCTCCCTCAACACAAACTCCACACAACTCACCGGGTACAATGCATTGACACACACCTCATTGAAATATCATCAAAAGATACTGGGCACAGCTGTGTGAAGACCAGGGGCTCACTTGGGACTTGTAGCCAAACAAACACCAGGATTTTACAGTCAGCCATCTTGCCATTGCTATCACACCCCCTCACAGGGTAGCAGAGTCAAGAGGGAGGAAGTATGGGCATGCTGGGAAGGGGGGTGTAGCCAAAAGTACGATGGGAGTCGCAGTCACAGACAACCTACACCCACCCACATGGCCCAGAATGACCAAACTGAACCATACTCGCCTCACTGGGAGTGGGAAGGGACTGACAAGATGTCTGACACTTGGCTCTGTTGTGGGGAGCACAAGGCCATGCTGGGAAATGGCCAACAACAAACATCAGGACTTGACAGTCAGCCTTCTTGCCATTGCTGTCACACCACCTCACAGGGAAGCAGAGTCAAGAGGGAGGAAGTATGGGCATGCTGGGAAGGGGGGTGTAGCCAAGAGAATGATGGGAGTCACAGACAACCTACACCCACCCACATGGCCCAGAAAGATCAAACTGAACCATACTCGCCTCACAGGGAGTGGGAAGGGACTGACAAGATGTCTGACACTGGGCTCTGTTGTGTGGAGCAGAAGGCCATGCTGGGAAATGGCCCACATGACATGGAGGGTTCATGTTGGGCCAATGTATCAGATGACTGTGGACTTTACTCTGGACATTTCATCTACCAGCACTTCCAACTCCAATGTGAACTTTGGATTCCCAAACCACTGTACAGCACCCACCATCCTGTGCACTTCCCTCACACATGTTTGTAAATAAACTCACAAGTACACCGTACTTGCCTCTGTTGTGATTCCACCTTGTCATGTTCAGGGAGATGTCGATCTGCTACACAACACAGTGCATGCCAAATACTGCAACAATGTGACCAACGTAAGGTGAGTCATGGGGATGTGACACATGTGAGGGAGACACACCACTATGGCAACACAAAACATACTCACCATGGCCATGTTACTCATCCCACACAATGAAGTTGACCAGAAACACATTGTCATTGACACAACACCAAGCCCAGTCAGTGGTAACAAGTCCACAGGTGAGGTAAGCAGATGTCATTCAGATGTGGGAAGACAGACAACGCACATAACAAAGCGTAGCACAGGTTCATTACACATCAGCAACACGTTTATTCCACACTAGTTGCACGGTAATTCTACGTAACAGTGGACACACGCTCCCAATGTGTTGGAGAATGGAAGTCCAGGGATGTGTGGTACATCAGTTGATGGGAATTGTCAACTTCCACACTGGTGTTGGCTTCTGTGTGTTGGGGTCAGTGTTGACCACACAACAGGCAAGGTACCCTGGGAAGGACAGACAAGATACAGTCAAAAGCACAGAAGAACAGGAGAGAAATGCAATACACATGCACAAAACATGTTGCAAGACACCTACACAAACACTAGTTAGCAGTACTATCCTATTGTGGAGTACACACCACCTGAATGGACACATCACAGCACGCATCCAGTCAAGTGGCACACAGACACACTCAGACAGCAACAGAGCTGGCACAACACAATCCAGGCTACCTCCATACATTCACATAACAACCCTGGAAACTCACATTCAGGTGAAGAAGTTGTTGATGAGCTGGGAGCGGACGTCACCATCATCTTCATCATCAATGGCATCTTGGCCCAGGCCGGGATCCTCCACAGGTGCCGGACGTTGGTCGTCGTCATCGTCATCCTGGATGAGAGGCACCTCCTTCCACACCGCCATGTTGGGTAGCATGCAGCAGACAAGGATTATTTTGCACACCTTTGCAGGCTCATATGGGAGGGCCCCTCCGGTCTTGTCCAGGCAGCGAAAACGGCTTTTCAGGAGGCCGAATGTCGGCTCAATCACCCTACTGCTCCGACCGTGTGCCTCATTGTAGCGCAGCTTGGCAGGTGTCAGAGGCTTCCTGAGGGGTGTCAACAACCACGGCATGTTGGGGTATCTGGAGTCACCTACACACACAAAAATGAACAAGTAGCTGAGTTTTGTAGGAGTGCGGAATACAACATTGACAAACACACACAATGAGTAACAGTCAGTGCACACCGACCAGCCAGGCATGCTGAGCTGGCATCTGTGACATCAGCATTGCAATGCGACTGCTCCTCATAATGTAGGCATCGTGCGAAGAACCAGAGAACCGTGCAAACACATGTGTGATTGACATGTCAGCAAGACAGACCACCAGAGCATTGATCGAATGGTAGTGCTTCCTGTGCCAGTATGCCTGCTCATTTGCCTTTGGTGGTAACATGGCAACATGTGTCCCATTAATAGATCCGATGACGTTCAGCATCCTCCCCAGTGTATAAAAGGCATCCTTTATTTCAGGGAGTTCAGCTGGGCTCGGGAACTTGATATACAGGTCGAGGAAATGCAACATCCCCTCCAAGACCTCGTGTAGCACCCGACTAAACATCGTTTAGGACATCCCACCAGCAGTAGCCACAGTGTACTGGAAGGTACCAGTAGCAAAGAAGTGCAGGGCTGCCATCACCTTCACCTCTGGGGTCAGTGCTGTAGGGTATGTCCGGCCAGGTAGCAGATGTGGCACCAACTGCTCCGCCAACTCCGCAATCAGTGGCCTGGTGAAGCGGTACTGTCTGATGCAGTCACGTTCCTGCATGTTTGCAAGGTCTGGGAACGGACGATGGACAGCTGGTGCCCTGCAATACAGAGATGCACAAAGGAAGATTGTCAGTTCATCCACCCATGTGGCCATGACCACAATCACTATCACATGCTAGTTCATGACATTACACAATGTACTGAGGTGTGTGCTGTTGGTCATGGACACATATGTCACCTACAAGACCACCACTTCACATCTCAATTCCACATGTCCACATGAGTCCCATGTAGTGCAATGGTCAATCATCTGGCTGTGTCACCCAACCTATGTGCTGCTGCAACGTTCCAAGAACACACCACAGTAACAATTGAGGCATCATGTCTCCCAGGCATCACAGATCTTTGCCATGCAGAAACCCAGGTTCCCTGTATTGCCACATCAATACAGCAATGGACATGGCATAGCACGTACACACCACATGACAAGTGTAAGTCCCACAAGTGATGGCCACTGTTGTTCCTGCCGGCCCTACATGTACGTCTCTTAGACACACACCTCATCAAGGTTGATGCATATACCACATTGATGTGGAGACTGTCACCCATTGGGAACATTTGATCAGACACATCTGAGACACAACATGCACACAGACTGTGGGTGCACATCAGTATTGTGGCTACAGGTCTCACTGTGATGTACATGCCATCACCCCCAGGACTCAGGGTGTATGTGACCTGTCCTAAACATATCCAACCTGACACTGTGGCCGTGACTCATGCCCATTACTGTCCAATTGCACATCACAGTGGTAATGTGCACAGCACACAAAGGATTCTGCCCCCATATACATGTGCACAGCTTGGGAGTGGCTGCACAAAGTGCCAGCCAAAAAAACAGATGTGGTCCCCCAAACACCCAGGGAATGCAGCCTTACGTGCCATGGGACACTGTGTGGCCAATGCTGTAGTGTGGCAGGTGTGCACAGGTGGCCCTGGCCAGTATATGTGTGTTGCATCCGTATAATAGTCACACTAATGAGGTCAGACGTGGGTGACAATGCGTACGCATTGCACGGGTCATGTCCGAGCCATGCATACACTTTGTCATTGAATGCAATGAGGACCGACACGAGTGACAATGCGTACGCATTGCACAGGTCATGTCCGAGCCGTGCGTACGCTTTGTCATTGAATGCAATGAGGTCCGACACGGGTGACAATGAGTGCGCATTGCACGGGTCATGTCCGAGCCGTGCGTACGCTTTGTCATTAAATGCAAGGAGGTCCGACGCGGGTGACAATGTGTACGCATTGCACGGGTCATGTCCGAGCTGTGCATACGCTTTGTCATTGAATGCAATGATGACCGACGCGGGTGACAATGCATACGCATTGCACGGGTCATGTCCGAGCCGTGCGTACGCTTTGTCATTGAATGCAATGAGGACAGACGCGTGTGACAATGCGTACGCATTGCACGGGTCAAGTCCGAGCCGTGCGTATGCTTTGTCATTGAATGAAATGAGGTCCGACGGGAGTGACAATGCATACACATTGCACGGGTCATGTCTGAGCCGTGCGTACGCTTTGTCATTGAATGCAATGAGTTCCGACGCGGGTGACTATCATGCATACGCGTCGGACAGGCATGGTCCGAGACAGGCGTACGCCTTGGCCAGTGAATCGTATGGAGACGAGTGCATGTATATATTCAAAATACGCGTTGTACAGTCAGTTGAACGAGCCGGCCATACCCATTGTCTCCGGACTGTCATGGAGACGGATGCGGATTCAAAACTTGTACGAGTTGTGCACTGGAAATTCAGTTGGATGCCTACAACAATGTTGCAATTTCAAGTATTTAATGAAGGTGAAGATTTGAACGATGCAGAAGGCGTGTACGAGTCGTACTTTTAAATGGATTGGCCAGATTCATAGAATGCAACCGTGTTGGACCTATCACTTGGGACACATGGCACAGAGTCTGCCTCTGCAGCACAGATATAAGGCTGGCTGGCCCCCAGGGAGCTCACTTGCCTGCACTACATGCTACTGGACCACATCCCTGCTACCACTGCTGCTGTCTATGCTGTGGCACATACTCTGGAGAGGGCCCCAGCCTTCACTGAGGAGGAGAACCAGGCCCTGCAGGATGGGCTCCTTTCAGAGTACAGAAAGCTCTATGGGAAACCAGGGGAGCAGGTGAGTGTGCAGTCCACTGACTTCATAATTATGCATGTTGTCTGACTAGCAGTACTAGCAGTGTGTACACCAGTGGCAAGCATTCTCACTGACTACTTTCATCCCCCAAAGTGTGTAGGTACATGTAATAAATAGTTTTCCTGCTGCTATGGTGCATTATTGCAAGCTTAAACTATCCAGGCATTGTTAACATGTCAAACATGCAGGTGATTTTTCCTTCCCCATGGTTGCACTACCTGTGTAATATTTTTCCCTTTGTGATGATGACATGTATATCCAAAATGTGTGCTGCACAAATCTGGGGCATGTGTGTTCATGTACTTTTCACTTTGTCCTCCTCACATGTTGATGCCCACCAGAAGCAGGAGATCTGGCTGACCATCGCCCGGGCATGTTCGTTCTGTGGGGGTCTACAAGCGGCGGATCCGCAACTGCCAGGAGAGGTGGCAGGACCTTCGGGGCTGGACCCGGAGACACCAGACCCTGACTCCCCACATGCTCCGTATCCTGGCGGTGGTCTTTCCGGACCTGGATAGGCAGCTGAAGGCCAGACAGCAGTAGGAAGGGGGTGAGTCCATGTATGATCTGTGTACTATGTCTGACATGCAAATAGCAGTCTTTTGTCCTGGTCACACTTCCACATTACGTAGGTCTTGTAGTCCAAAGCTCATGTCCCTCAATTGTGTGATGATTGATTGATTGATTGATAGGGAATTTATAATGCGCTACTTTGCCCGAAGGTCTCAAGGCGCAACTGATGGAAAGCAATCAGCCAGATCCAAGATAAGGAGAGGAAGAAGCATTAAGGGTAAGCTTCAGAGAAAAGCAAAGTTTTAAGGCCTCTGCGAAACAGAGTAAGAGATTCCTGATTCCTGAGATCAAGGGGAAGCTCGTTCCAAAGTCTGGGGGCAAGAGCGAAGAAGGCCCTGCCTCCCCACCTTGCTTTCGCAACGCGTGGGACGGTTAGCAACTTCTGACTGGGGGATCGCAGGGCCCTACCTGGGGTGTAGTACGACAGCAGAGACCTAATGCCTTCGGCCCCAGCGTCATGAAGAGCCCGGTGGATGATAATCAGGGTTTTAAATTTTATTCTGGCATGCACCGGGAGCCAATGAAGATATTTCCTGATCGCAGTTCCTGAGGAGCGTCTAGGGGCATTAACGACAAACCTTGCTGCCGCGTTCTGGACCACTTGCAGCCGATGAACCAGTTTATTGCTCATCCTAAGATAAAGGGCGTTGCAGTAGTACAAGCGCGAAGATAGGAGGGCAACCGAGACTTGTTTCTGGGCGTCAGGGGTGAGGTAATGGGTGAGCTTTCTCAGCACCCTTAGGACCCCACAGCAGGTGGAAACGGTCCTATTCACTTGCTTATCATAGGCAAGTGAAGTGTCAAATAGGACTCCCAGATTTCGGGCAACGGGGGATGGCTGGGGGCATACTCCCAGAGTCGATGGTCACCAATCGGCTGACCAAACCTCCTTGTTTCCCCAGAACACAAGGATCTCAGTCTTCTCCCCATTCAACTATAGGAAGTTTGACGTCATCCAACCTGCCACGGCCCCCATACAGTTCCTAAAGTTTAGGGCCGTGGACCCAACAGATTATGACAGGGAGACCATGATTTGGGTGTCATCGGCGTACGAGAGTACTTCCAGTCCAAATGACCTGACAAGCCTAGCGAGTGGGGCCACATAAACGTTGAAAAGTGTAGGGCTCAAAGAAGAGCCCCGAGGGACCCCGCACTGCAAAGGCTTGGCGGTGGAGAGGAAGTCACCCAATTTAACCCTTTGCTCCCTGTTGTGAAGAAAGGAGGTAAGGAGACTAAGAGCCAGACCCTCCACCCCCATCTCACTGAGACGGGAGTCCAAGATAGTGGGGGACAGGGTGTCAAACGCGGCTGTAAGGTTGAGCAGGATCAGAAGGGTGGTCTGACCCCTGTCGACCTTAGCGCGGATATTATTGACCACCACTGTAAGAGCTGACTCAGTACTATGCGCCTTTCTGAAACCGTGCTGAGATGGATCAAGCAGGCAGGTTTTATCAAGAAAGGCGCTGAGATGGAAATTCAGATGAGCCTCCAACATCTTGACCGGGGCAGGGAGAAGGGAGATGGGACGGAAGTTCTTTAAAGTCCCAGGGTCCAAAGTGGCCTTTTTTCAGAGGGGCTTTACAATAGCTGTTTTCCAGGAGGCTGGAAAAGCACCACTGGATATAGCCCTGTTCATAACTGCCAACAGGGGGGGGATTAGAGTTGCCATACAGTTTGAGCGGACAGGGGTCAAGAGGAGAGCCTGACCTAAGAGAATCCAAGAGTTTATCGAGGTCCTTGGCCGTGAGAAGGGGGAAACTGGGGTAGGTTTCGATAGGCAGAGTATTATTCCCCGAATCAGGAGAGAAGGCCCGAGTCAAATTGTCCGTCTGGAGGGCTGTGTAAATGTCCAAAAGTTTGGTGTGGAAAAAGGAAGAAATCTGATCACAGAGTTCTTGTGAAGGGACTATGGGGTCTGGGTGATGGACAAGGGATAAGGTGTCTACAATTTTAAACAGGTCTCCAGGGGAAGTAAGAGAGGAAGTGAGGTTAGAGAAATAAGATTGCTTTTCAACCAGCACCACCGCTTTACAGCTCTTAAGGAGATTTCTATGCTTAGTCCTACCTTCCGCATCGGGCTGTGCTCTCCAGGGCCTTTCTTGCCTCCTACATGCCTGCCTCTGAACTCTGAGAGAGTCGGAGTACCAGGGCGCTCATCTCATCTGTTCCACAGGTGCGGCCCCTCCAGTCTGTTGCTTGTGTCACTAGGGCACTGTGTCCCTGCAGTCAGCTATGCTTCAGGTACCGGTCAGCATCAGTTCCCATGAATCTGTTGTGTGTTTCATGGGTGGGTCAATTGTTTACACAATGCCTGAGGTCTGACATGTGATCTGTGTGTGCCCTTGAGATGTGTACCAATTGCTGGTCTGACTCGCAACATGTGGCTGGGGTATTCCAAACAAACCCATGCAGCAGAGGACTCCAATTTTCGGGCCTCAGGAGTATGTATATCAAGTATGTCACACTTGCTTAGCCACCTGACTACTGTCCATGGCCAAACATTGTTTCACGTAGTCCTGGCCAGTCATGCCCCCTCAAGGGCATTTAGAAACACTCTGTAATCCCACTCCTGTGTAAGAAATTGCAGGTTGTGCTTAGTGACATGTGCCCTCAGGTGTCTGCCTCTGTGTCATTAGGGTGTGGCTTGTTGTTACGTACAACTGGGGTGTCCATGATTCAGAGGGTCAGTATGACATCTGCGATGTGACTGTGAGAGACAAGACCTGTGTGACATATAGGTGTGTGATCATCTGACAGCACACAATGGTGTATGCAACTGTGTCCTTCATGCAGCTGGGTTACATGCATGGCAGACTGTGATGCGTTAATGTACAGGGATTTGTGTTTGCAGAGACTCATATGTATGATTTGCATGATGTGGGGTCTTCTGGGTCCTGGATATGTTGTTTGCATGGGATGGGCAAGTGCGCCGGTCATCTGCAGAGTTCGCTTTACCCCTGAGCTAGGATAGTGAGTCAGTGCATATTGTTATTGCCTGGATGCCCTGCCCCTGTGACAGGAGACAGTGTTGACTGATTTTCCGGGCATCCCAGTGCCATGGCATTTAGCTTGCTATGAGTGAGCCTGCAATGTGTTCAAGTGTGCACCAAGCACCCCATTGTGGCATTGCCCATCAGGACATGAGTACATCATAGTGTGTGTTGCAGGCATGCATCCCAAGCATGAGAAATGAGTCTCTACCCATCCCTTCATTCGGAAACCTGTACTGAGTCAGTAGCAAGACATGTGCTGTGTGTATAGTGACATACTCCTACATGTTCACTTACATGTACAACTAATGTGTGGGTGGTGCATGTTGGCACATTGGGGTGTTGGCATCCAACATGCAAAGGACATATGTGTGAAAGTCAAGGAGGGATATGTGTGCCATGGTTGATGTTGAAAATGACAATTGTCTTATCCTAAACAGTGTTGGCACTTTGAGCTTTGTTCAGCTGATGATGCCAGGGCTTGCCCTGTGATGCGATGTACTAACTGGGGTGTGTGCAGTCGGTGCAGGTGACTGATGTTGTTCTCTTACTTCCTATTCCTATCCAGATACATCCACAACCACAGGAGGGGACAGCTCCACGGACCAGGAGAAGCCACAGAGCCTTACAGGGACAGGAAAGGAGTCGGGTGGACCCAGTGGCACGGAGGGCAAGTGGAGCCACACAGAGGAGTCGTCAGCACCATCACCCCCAACACTGTCTCCTGTCACAGGGGCAGGGCATCCAGACAACAACAATATGCACTGACTCACAATCCTCGCTCAGGGGTAAAGCTAACTCTGCAGATGACCGGCACACTTGCCCATCCCATGCAAACAACATATCCAGGACCCAGAAGACCCCACATCATGAACATCATGCATATGAGTCTCTGCTAACACAAATCCCTGTACATTAACACATCACATCTGCCATGCATGTAACCCAGCTGCATGAAGGACACCGTTGCATACACCATTGTGCGCTGTCAGATGATCACACACCTATATGTCACACAGGTCTTGTCTGTCACAGTCACATCGCAGATGTCATACTGACCCTCTGAATCATGGACACCCCAGTTGTACGTAACAACAAGCCACACCCTAATGACACAGAGGCAGACACCTGAGGGCACACATCACTAAGCACAACCTGCAATTTCATACACTTGAGTGGGATTACAGAGTGTTTCTAAATGCCCTTGAGGAGGCATGACTGCTCAGGTCTACGTGAAACAGTGTTTGGCCCTGGACAGTAGTCAGGTGGCTAAGCAAGTGTGACATACTTGATATACATGCTCCTGAGACCCAAAAATTGGAGTCCCCTGCTGCATGGGTTTGTTTGGAATACCCCAGCCACATGTTGCGAGTCAGATCAGCTATTGGTACACATCTCAAGGGCACACACAGATCACATGTCAGATCTCAGGCATTGTGTAAACAATTGACCCACCCATGAAACACACAACAGAGTCACAGGAACAGATGCTGACCGGCAGCTGAAGCATAGCTGACTGCAGGGACACAGTGCCCTAGTGACACAAGCAACAGACTGGAGGGGCCACACCTGTGGAACAGATGAGGAGGGTACATCACACAATTGAGGGACCCGAGTATTGGACTACAAGACCTATGTAATGTGGAAGTGTGACCAGGACAAAAGACTGCTATTAGCATGTCAGACATAGTACACAGAACAGGCATGGACTTACCCCCTTCCTGCTGCTGTCTGGCCTTCAGCTGCTTATCCAGGTCCGGGAAGACCACTACCAGAATACAGAGAGTCAGGGTCTGATGTCTCCCCTCCTGCGTGGAGGTGACAGCTTCAGCTGAGCTCTAGCTATCCTCCGGGTCCAGCCCCGAAGGTCCTGCCACCTCTCCTGGCAGTTGCGGATCCGGCGCTTGTAGACCCCCACAGAACGAACAGCCCAGACGAGGGTCAGCCAGATCTCCTGCTCCTGGTGGGCACCAACCTGTGAGGATGACAAAGTGAAAAGTACATTAACACACATGCCCCAGATTTGTGCAGCACACATTTGCATATACATGTCATCATCACAAAGGGGAAATTAATTACACAGGTAGTGCAACCATGGGGAATTATAAATCACCTGCGTGTCTGACATGTTAACAATGCCTGGATAGTTTAAGCTTGCAATAATGCACTATAGCAGCAGGAAAACTATTCATTACATGTACCTACACACTTTGGGGGATGAAAGTAGTCAGTGAGAATGCTTGCCACTGGTGTACACACTGCTAGTACTGCTAGTCAGACATCATGCATAATTAGGAAGGCAGTATACTGCACACTCACCTGCTCCCCTGGTTTCCCATAGAGCTTGCTGTACTCTGGAAGGAGCCCATCCAGCAGAGCCTGGTTCTTCTCCTCAGTGAAGGCTGGGGCCCTCTCCAGAGTACGAGCCATAGCAGGAGCCAGAGGATGCAGAGACAGCAGCAGTGGTAGCAGGGATGTGGTCCAGTAGCATGTAGTGCAGGCAAGTGAGCTTCCTGGGGGCCAGCCAGCATTATATCTATGCTGCAGAGGCAGAATCTGTGCCATGTGTCCCAAGTGATAGGTCCAACACGGTTGCATTCTATGAATCTGGCCAATCCATTTAAAAGTACGACTCGTACAAGCCTTCCGAATCGTTCAAATCTTAACCTTCATGGAACACTTGAAATTGCAACATTGTTGTAGGCATCCAACTGAATTTCCAGCGCACAACTCGTACACGTTTTGAATCCGCATCCGTCTCCATGACAGTCCGGAGACAATCGGTGCGCCCGGCTTGTTCAACTGACTGTAAAACGCGTATTTTGAATATACACATTCACCCGTCTCCATATGATTCAATGGCGAAGGCGTACACCTGTCTCGGATCATGCCTGTCCGACGCGTATGAATGATAGTCACCCACGTCGGACCTCATTTCATTCAATGACATAGCGTACGCACGGCTCGGACATGACCCATGCAATGCCTACACATTGTCACCCGCATCGGACCTCATTGCATTCAATGACAAAGCGTACGCACGGCTCGGACATGACCCGTGCAACGCGTACGCATTGTCACCTGCGTCGGACCTCATTAGTGTTACTATTATGCTGATGCAACACACATATACTGGCCAGGGATACCTGTGCACACCAACCACACTACAGCATTGGCCACAAAGTGTCCCATGGCATGTAATGCTGCATTCCCTCGGTGTTGGGGGGGCCACATCTGTTTTTTTGGCTGGGATTTTGTGCAGCCACTCCCAAGCTGTGCACATGTACATGGGGGCAGAATCCTCTGTGTGTTGTGCACATTACCACTGTGATGTGCAATTGGACAGTAATGGGCATGAGTCACGGACACAGTGTCAGGTTGGATATGTTTAGGACAGGTACACCCTGAGTCCTGGGGGTCATGGCATGTACGTCACAGTGATACCTGTAGCCACAATACTGATGTGCACCCACAGTCTGTGTGCATGTTGTGTCTCAGATGTGTATGATCAAATGTTCCAGATGGGTGACAGTCTCCACATCCATATGGTATATGCATCAACCTTGATGGGTTGTGTGTCTAAGAGACATACATGTAGGGCCGGCAGGAACAACAGTGGCCACTACCTGTGCTTGCCTTGTGGTGTGTACGTGCTACGCCATGTCCATTGCTGTGTTGATGTGGCAATACAGGGAGACTGGGTTTCTGCATGGCAAAGATCTCTGATGCCAGGGAGACATGAGGCCTCAATTGTCACTGTGGTGTGTGTCTGGAAGGTTGCAGCAGCACATAGGTTGGGTGACACAGCCAGATGATTGGCCATTGCACTACATAGGACTCATGTGGACATGTGGAATTGAGATGTGAGGTGGTTGTCTTGTGGGTGACATACGTGTCCATGACCGACAGCACACACCTCAGTACATTGTGTAATGTCATGAACTAGCATGTGATATTGATCTTGGTCATGGCCACATGGGTGGATGAACTGACAATCTTCCTTTGTGAATCTCTGTAGTGCAGGGCACCAGCTGTCCAGACCTTGCAACCATGCAGGAACGCGAATGCATCAGACAGTACCGCTTCACCAGGCCACTGATTGCGGAGTTGGCGGAGCAGTTGGCGCCACATCTGCTACCTGGCCGGACCTACCCTACAGCACTGACTCCAGAGGTGAAGGTGATGGCAGCCCTGCACTTCTTTGCTACTGGTACCTTCCAGTACACTGTGGCTACTGCTGGTGCTATGTCGCAAACGATGTTTAGTCGGGTGCTACGCAATGTCTTGGAGGGGATGCTGCAATTCCTCGACCTATATATCAATTTCCCGAGCCCAGCTGAACTTCCTGAAATACAGGATGCTTTTATACAATGGGGAGGATGCCGAACGTCATCGGATCTATTGATGGGACACATGTTGCCCTGATACCACCACAGGCACATGAGCAGGCATACCGTAACAGGAAGCACTACCATTCGATCAATGCTCTGGTGGTCTGTCTTGCTGACATGTCAATCACACATGTGTGTGCACGGTTCCCTGGTTCTTCGCATGATGCCTACATTATGAGGAGTAGTCGCATTGCAACGCTGATGTCACAGATGCCAGCTCAGAAAAATTGGAATGGACGGTTGCACTCACAGGTAGATAAAGTTTAATTAGGTCGTATCAATTTGAGAATGTTTAGGTGCTGGTGAGACCACCTCCTAATCGAAGAGGTGTGGATCAAACTAGAAGAATAAGCGTCTTAGGGAAAGACGACCTCACAATAGCACTCTGTGGCGGAGGAGCCGCTTTAATAAAGTGATGCAAACGATTTTTCGTGAATTTGTACTTTTTAATTCATATTGAGTTCATATGATTATTCACATGGTCTTTATCAATTCATGCTGACGTGATGGTGGTTTGAGACCACGAAATTATATTATATCCATCAGAGAACGTTAAGCCAATTATTTACAGATATCCCCGATGCATTTCGGGACATGCCCTTCGTCAGGGGGAATTCTACAAAAAAAATAGATAGAAGAGGAAGTAAGCCAGAGATCCAGGACGTATACTGAATACAAGGAATCAACGGAACTAAATTAACGATTTTATAAACAGGGTAAGAACGGTGAATTAGTAAAGGCACAGAAATCGATGATTAGTGCAGAAAAGCGGGAATGGGGTGGGAGGGTGTGGTAATACGTAAAGCAAGGTAAAGACAACACCGAAAAAAGGCAAATGTCGGTTTTCACGACGTGGGTGAAAATTTAACGGAAAATGATACATGCGAACATAATTCGAGTGGCGTGAAAGTCGGTCGTAGAAACCACAAATGTATTTGACAAGTGCGACAGAAGATAACCCCCAGATTATTAGCGAACAAATAAATACCTGATTGGCCACGAACGTGTAAGCGGTAAAGAAATCCAGCATGCCTGGCTTGTCGGTGTGCACTGACTGTTACTCATTGTGTGTGTTTGTCAATGTTGTATTCCACACTCCTACAAAACTCAGCTACTTGTTCATTTTTGTGTGTGTAGGGGACTCCGGATACCCCAACATGCCGTGGTTGCTGACACCCCTCAGGAACCCTGTGACACCAGCCGAGCTGTGCTACAATAAGGCACATGGTCGGAGTAGGAGGGTTATTGAGCAGACATTTTGCCTCCTGAAAAGCCGCTTTCGCTGCCTGGACAACACCGGAGTGGCCTTCCCATATGAGCCTGCAAAGGTGTGCAAAATAATTCTTGTCTGCTGCATGCTACACAACATGGCAGTGCGGAAGGAGGTGCCTCTCATCCAGGATGACGATGACGATGACCAACGTCCGGCACCTGTGGAAGATCCCGGCCTGGGCCAAGATGCCAGTGATGATGAAGATGATGGTGACGTCCGCTCACAGCTTATCAACAACTGCTTCACCTGAATGTGAGTTTCCATGGTTGTTATGTGAATGTATGGAGGTAGCCTGGAATGTGCTGTGCAATCTCTGTTGCTGTCTGAGTGTGTCTGTGTGCCACTTGACTGGATGCGTGCTGTGATGTGTCCATTCAGGTGGTGTGTACTCCATTATAGGGTAGTACTGCTGACTAGTGTTTTTATAGGTGTCTTGCAACATGTTTTGTGCATGTGTATTGCATTTCTCTCCTGTTCTTCTGTGCTTTTGACTGTATTTTGTCTGTCCTTCCCAGGGTACTTTGCCTGTTGTGTGGTCAACACTGACCCCCAACACCCAGAAGCCAACACCAGTGTGGAAGTTGCCAATTCCCATAAACTGATGTACCACACATCCCTAAACTTCCATTCTCCAACACTTTGAGAGCATGTGTCCACTGTTACGTAGTATTACCATGCAACTGGTGTGGAATAAACATGTTGCTGATGTGTAATGAACCTGTGATACGCTCTGTTTTGTGCATTGTCTGTCTTCCCACATCTGAGTGACATCTGATTACCTCACCTGTGGACTTTTTTTTTTTTACCACTGACTGGGGTTGGTGTTGTGTCTGTGCATGCCAATGCATTTCAGGTCAACATCATTGTGTGTGATGAGTAACATGGCCATGGTGAGTATGTTTTGTGTTGCCATAATGGTAATCTCCCTCACATGTGTCACAACCCCATGACTCACCTTACGTTGGTCACAATGTTGCAGTATTTGGCATGCACTGTGTTGTGTAGCAGATCGACATCTCCCTGAACATGACAAGTTGGAATCACAACAGAGGCAAGTATGGTGTAATGATGAGTTTATTTAAAAACATGTGTGAGGGAAGTGCACAGGATGGTGGGTGCTGTACAGTGGTTTGGGAATCCAAAGTTCTCATTGGAGTTGGAAGTGCTGGTAGATTTAATGTCCAGACTCCAGAGTAAAGTCCAAAGTCATCTGATACATTGGCCCAACATGAACCCTCCATGTCATGTGGGCGACTTGTGTGCGATTGGACAAGGTGAACGTCTTGCGCACAAAGAACATTGTCCAGAACAGGTTTAGAGGCCCTGGGGGATGTGCTGGGACATCAGCCTCCCACATGTCCTTCTTCGACGACCCCTCTTCCTCCGGGGGGGGGGGATCCTCATGTGCAGGCCTCTGCGGTGCAAGGGACTCTCCGCCATAGTCCTCCTCCTTCCCTGTGGCCCTGGCAGATGGTGTTGTGACAGATGTTGTGGGCACACAGGGGGGTGTGGACAGGTTGGTGTTGATCTGGTGGAGGCATTGTAGTATGTCACGATGCACCGCAGTAATGTCATCCCACTTGGCCTCCAAGTGGGCATGGTCGGCGACCTGCTCATGTTGCATGTCCTAGAGGATCCCCACTACCTCGTCAAATCCTCCGGTGCTATCCTGGTACGCATCTAAGATGCGTGCCAGGTGGGGGTCATCATGCAGTCCAGACGCCTCTGCAAGGCGCGCCCTGTGCCTCCCACCCCTCCCAGCACCCCTCTCCACACAGGCAGGACCAGCGGTGGGACGCATAGGTGACACTGGGACCCCTTGGGTGGTGTTGCTGGTGGTGTTTGCTGTAGCTTCCGGGGGGTCCTGTGTCCCTGTGCTGTGGGTGTTGATTGGCCTTGGTCTGTCCGTGTTGGCGGGGGTGCCCTGTCGGTGTCCAGATGCTGGAGGCGTGGGTACAGGAGGGCAGATGTTGATGCTGCTGGGGCTGTATGATGGCTCACACCGGAGGGGCCTGCTTGGTCGTCATCATCCGAAGAGGACTGTGAGAGAGTCAGACCAGAGAGCTTAGTGTCCACCAGAGTCTGGGACTGGGTATCCTCATCATTTGCTGCAGGGTGCCCAGCACACACAATGTGATTTATGTTTCTACATGCATCGTTGGTTTACAAACATGACATTTTCCACTTTTCGAACAGATGCCTGCCTGTACACTGCTTTTTCCAGCTTGTCACGGACAGAGTTTGATATTGTTGTTGGCCATTTCCCAGCATGGCCTTGTGCTCCCCACAACAGAGCACAGTGTCAGGCATCTTGTCAGTCCCTACCCACTCCCTGTGAGGCAAGTATGGTTCAGTTTGATCTTGCTGGGCCATGTGGGTGGGTGTAGGTTGTCTGTGACTGTGAGTCCCATCATACTCTTGGATATACCCCCCTTCCCAGCATGCCCATACTTCCTCCCTCTTGACTCTGCTTCCCTGTTAGGGGGTGTGACAGCAATGGCAAGATGGCTGACTGTGAAGTCCTGATGTTTGTTGTTCGTCATTTCCCAGCATGGCCTTGTGCTCCCCACACCAGAGCCCAGTGTCAGACATCTTGTCAGTCCCTATCCACTCCCTGTGAGGCAAGTATGGTTCAGTTTGATCTTGCTGGGCCATGTGGGTGGGTGTAGGTTGTCTGTGACTGTGAGTCCCATCATACTCTTGGCTACACCCCCCTTCCCAGCATGCCCATACTTCCTCCCTCTTGACTCTGCTTCCCTGTGAGGGGGTGTGACAGCAATGGCAATATGGCTGCCTGTGAAGTCCTGATGTTTGTTGTTGGCCATTTCTCAGCATGGCCTTGTGCTCCCCACAACAGAGGCCAGTGTCAGACATCTTGTCAGTCCCTACCCACTCCCTGTGAGGCAAGTATGGTTCAGTTTGATCTTGCTGGGCCATGTGGGTGGGTGTAGGTTGTCTGTGACTGCCAGTCCCATCATACTCTTGGCTACACCCCCCTTCCCAGCAAGCCCATTCTTCCTCCCTCTTGACTCTGCTTCCCTGTAAGGGGGTGTGACAGCAATGGCAAGATGGCTGACTGTGACATCCTGGTGTTTGTTCAGCTACAAGTCCAAAGTGAGCCCCTGTGCTTCACACAGCAGCACCCAGTACGGGGTATCTTTTGCTGATATTTCAATGAGCTGTGTGTCAATGCATTGTACCCGATGAGTTTTGCTATTGCTTTACATATTATGTAAAGCAATAGCATTTGCGTACTCCTACGATGAGTAGCCTCCCTAAAATGTACCTAGGCTAGGTATGTGGATGAATCATGTGTGTGTAAATGTCAGGATAGATCCTAATGGAGCCTAATGGAGCCAAGAAACCCCCAGGGAAATACTAACCCCTCACATGATGGTTCTGAATAAAGAACCCCATCTCTGCGTCGAGGATATCACCTCGCAAGGAATGTCAGGTCTCTGCTTATCGAAGAATCAGCCTGCCGAGTCTTGTCCAGCCTGAAAGGAATTCTCCACTGTCTGATGGATTAAACCCAGATCAGTTGACTGGGGGTGAGTGCTTGCATTGTTCAACACTCCGTCCATCATTTCCTTTGGTTTTTGCTTTGTTCGCCATAAGTTGGCATGGTATGCTCAGACGTGAGTCCCTTGCTCACTTTGCCACTGGATTCAAGCAAGCCTGGCTGAAGACAGCTGAAATGCCAGAAACCGGTCCTAGGAAGCTTGTTTCCGGTCCAGGGAAGACATGGCTTGGCAGTTCGGGCTGGACTGTTCCCTTGAGGCACAGAGTCAGACTGATTTGCATATGGCCATGTCAGAACTGGGGTGGCAGAGTGGGCTAAAGAACGGTGATGGATTAAACCCAGATCAGTTGACTGGGGGTGAGTTCTTGCATTGTTCAACACTCCGTCCATCATTTCCTTTGGATTTTGCTTTGTTCGCCATAAGTTGGCAGGGTATGCTCAGACATGAGTCCCTTGCTCACTTTGCCACTGGATTCAAGCAAGCCTGGCTGAAGACGGCTGAAATGCCAGAAACCGGTCCTAGGAAGCTTAATTCCGGTCCAGGGAAGACATGGCTTGGCAGTTCGGGCTGGACTGTTCGCATGAGGCACAGGGTCAGACTGATTTGCATATGGCCATGTCTGAACTGGGGTGGCAGAGTGGGCTAAAGAACGGTGATGGATTAAACCCAGATCAGTTGACTGGGGGTGAGTGCTTGCATTGTTCAACACTCCGTCCCTCATTTCCTTTGGTTTTTGCTTTGTTTGCCATAAGTTGGCAGGGTATGCTCAGACGTGAGTCCCTTGCTCACTTTGCCACTGGATTCAAGTAAGCCTGGCTGAAGACGGCTGAAATGCCAGAAACCGGTCCTAGGAAGCTTGTTTCCGGTCCAGGGAAGACATGGCTTGGCAGTTCGGGCTGGACTGTTCCCTTGAGGCACAGGGTCAGACTGATTTGCATATGGCCATGTCAGAACTGGGATGGCAGAGTGGGCTAAAGAACGGTGATGGATTAAACCCAGATCAGTTGACTGGGGG
This sequence comes from Triturus cristatus, assembly GCF_964204655.1. Taxonomy (NCBI): domain Eukaryota; kingdom Metazoa; phylum Chordata; class Amphibia; order Caudata; family Salamandridae; genus Triturus; species Triturus cristatus. The sequence continues at coordinate 848,041,728 of NC_140588.1, read as the reverse complement.
TGAGTGCTTGCATTGTTCAACACTCCGTCCATCATTTCCTTTGGCTTTTGCTTTGTTCGCCATAAGTTGGCAGGGTATACTCAGACGTGAGTCCCTTGCTCACTTTGCCACTGGATTCAAGCAAGCCTGGCTGAAGACGGCTGAAATGCCAGAAACCGGTCCTAGGGAGCTTGTTTCCGGTCCAGGGCAGACATGGCTTGGCAGTTCGGGCTGGACTGTTCCCATGACGCACAGGGTCAGACTGATTTGCATATGGCCATGTCTGAACTGGGGTGGCAGAGTGGGCTAAAGAACGGTGATGGATTAAACCCAGATCAGTTAACTGGGGGTGAGTGCTTGCATTGTTCAACACTCCGTCCATCATTTCCTTTGGCTTTTGCTTTGTTCGCCATAAGTTGGCAGGGTATGCTCAGACGTGAGTCCCTTGCTCACTTTGCCACTGGATTCAAGCAAGCCTGGCTGAAGACGGCTGAAATGCCAGAAACCGGTCCTAGGAAGCTTGTTTCCGGTCCAGGGATGACATGGCTTGGCAGTTCGGGCTGGACTGTTCCCTTGAGGCACAGGGTCAGACTGATTTGCACATGGCCATGTCAGAACTGGGATGGCAGAGTGGGCTAAAGAACGGTGATGGATTAAACCCAGATCAGTTGACTGGGGGTGAGTGCTTGCATTGTTCAACACTCCGTCCATCATTTCCTTTGGCTTTTGCTTTGTTCGCCATAAGTTGGCAGGGTATGCTCAGACGTGAGTCCCTTGCTCACTTTGCCACTGGATTCAAGCAAGCCTGGCTGAAGACGGCTGAAATGCCAGAAACCGGTCCTAGGGAGCTTGTTTCCGGTCCAGGGAAGACATGGCTTGGCAGTTTGGGCTGGACTGTTCCCATGACGCACAGGGTCAGACTGATATGCATATGGCCATATCTGAACTGGGGTGCCAGAGTGGGCTAAAGAACGGTGATGGATTAAACCCAGATCAGTTGACTGGGGGTGAGTGCTTGCATTGTTCAACACTCCGTCCATCATTTCCTTTGGCTTTTGCTTTGTTCGCCATAAGTTGGCAGGGTATGCTCAGACGTGAGTCCCTTGCTCACTTTGCCACTGGATTCAAGCAAGCCTGGCTGAAGACGGCTGAAATGCCAGAAACCGGTCCTAGGAAGATTGTTTCCGGTCCAGGGAAGACATGCTGGCAGTTCGGGCTGGACTGTTCCCATGAGGCACAGGGTCAGACTGATTTGCATATGGCCATGTCAGAACTGGGGTGGCAGAGTGGGCTAAAGAACGGTGATGGATTAAACCCAGATCAGTTGACTGGGGGTGAGTGCTTGATTGTTCAACACTCCGTCCATCATTTCCTTTGGCTTTTGCTTTGTTCGCCATAAGTTGGCAGGGTATGCTCAGACATGAGTCCCTTGCTCACTTTGCCACTGGATTCAAGCAAGCCTGGCTGAAGACGGCTGAAATGCCAGAAACCGGTCCTAGGAAGCTTAATTCCGGTCCAGGGAAGACATGGCTTGGCAGTTCGGGCTGGACTGTTCGCATGAGGCACAGGGTCAGACTGATTTGCATATGACCATGTCTGAACTGGGGTGGCAGAGTGGGCTAAAGAACGGTGATGGATTAAACCCAGATCAGTTGACTGGGGGTGAGTGCTTGCATTGTTCAACACTCCGTCCCTCATTTCCTTTGGTTTTTGCTTTGTTTGCCATAAGTTGGCAGGGTATGCTCAGACGTGAGTCCCTTGCTCACTTTGCCACTGGATTCAAGTAAGCCTGGCTGAAGACGGCTGAAATGCCAGAAACCGGTCCTAGGAAGCTTGTTTCCGGTCCAGGGAAGACATGGCTTGGCAGTTCGGGCTGGACTGTTCCCTTGAGGCACAGGGTCAGACTGATTTGCATATGGCCATGTCAGAACTGGGATGGCAGAGTGGGCTAAAGAACGGTGATGGATTAAACCCAGATCAGTTGACTGGGGGTGAGTGCTTGCATTGTTCAACACTCCGTCCATCATTTCCTTTGGCTTTTGCTTTGTTCGCCATAAGTTGGCAGGGTATACTCAGACGTGAGTCCCTTGCTCACTTTGCCACTGGATTCAAGCAAGCCTGGCTGAAGACGGCTGAAATGCCAGAAACCGGTCCTAGGGAGCTTGTTTCCGGTCCAGGGCAGACATGGCTTGGCAGTTCGGGCTGGACTGTTCCCATGACGCACAGGGTCAGACTGATTTGCATATGGCCATGTCTGAACTGGGGTGGCAGAGTGGGCTAAAGAACGGTGATGGATTAAACCCAGATCAGTTGACTGGGGGTGAGTGCTTGCATTGTTCAACACTCCGTCCATCATTTCCTTTGGCTTTTGCTTTGTTCGCCATAAGTTGGCAGGGTATGCTCAGACGTGAGTCCCTTGCTCACTTTGCCACTGGATTCAAGCAAGCCTGGCTGAAGACGGCTGAAATGCCAGAAACCGGTCCTAGGAAGCTTGTTTCCGGTCCAGGGATGACATGGCTTGGCAGTTCGGGCTGGACTGTTCCCTTGAGGCACAGGGTCAGACTGATTTGCACATGGCCATGTCAGAACTGGGATGGCAGAGTGGGCTAAAGAACGGTGATGGATTAAACCCAGATCAGTTGACTGGGGGTGAGTGCTTGCATTGTTCAACACTCCGTCCATCATTTCCTTTGGCTTTTGCTTTGTTCGCCATAAGTTGGCAGGGTATGCTCAGACGTGAGTCCCTTGCTCACTTTGCCACTGGATTCAAGCAAGCCTGGCTGAAGACGGCTGAAATGCCAGAAACCGGTCCTAGGGAGCTTGTTTCCGGTCCAGGGAAGACATGGCTTGGCAGTTTGGGCTGGACTGTTCCCATGACGCACAGGGTCAGACTGATATGCATATGGCCATATCTGAACTGGGGTGCCAGAGTGGGCTAAAGAACGGTGATGGATTAAACCCAGATCAGTTGACTGGGGGTGAGTGCTTGCATTGTTCAACACTCCGTCCATCATTTCCTTTGGCTTTTGCTTTGTTCGCCATAAGTTGGCAGGGTATGCTCAGACGTGAGTCCCTTGCTCACTTTGCCACTGGATTCAAGCAAGCCTGGCTGAAGACGGCTGAAATGCCAGAAACCGGTCCTAGGAAGATTGTTTCCGGTCCAGGGAAGACATGCTGGCAGTTCGGGCTGGACTGTTCCCATGAGGCACAGGGTCAGACTGATTTGCATATGGCCATGTCAGAACTGGGGTGGCAGAGTGGGCTAAAGAACGGTGATGGATTAAACCCAGATCAGTTGACTGGGGGTGAGTGCTTGATTGTTCAACACTCCGTCCATCATTTCCTTTGGCTTTTGCTTTGTTCGCCATAAGTTGGCAGGGTATGCTCAGACGTGAGTCCCTTGCTCACTTTGCCACTGGATTCAAGCAAGCCTGGCTGAAGACGGCTGAAATGCCAGAAACCTGTCCTAGGAAACTTGTTTCCGGTCCAGGGAAGACATGGCTTGGTAGTTCGGGCTGGACTGTTCCCATGAGGCACAGGGTCAGACTGATTTGCATATGGCCATGTCAGAACTGGGGTGGCAGAGTGGGCTAAAGAACAGTGATGGATTAAACCCAGATCAGTTGACTGGGGGTGAGTGCTTGCATTGTTCAACACTCCGTCCATCATTTCCTTTGGCTTTTGCTTTGTTCGCCATAAGTTGGCAGGGTATGCTCAGACGTGAGTCCCTTGCTCACTTTGCCACTGGATTCAAGCAAGCCTGGCTGAAGACGGCTGAAATGCCAGAAACCGGTCCTAGGAAGCTTGTTTCCGGTCCAGGGAAGACATGGCTTGGCAGTTCGGGCTGGAGTGTTCCCATGAGGCACAGGGTCAGACTGATTTGCATATGGCCATGTCAGAACTGGGGTGGCAGAGTGGGCTAAAGAACGGTGATGGATTAAACCCAGATCAGTTGACTGAGGGTGAGTGCTTGCATTGTTCAACACTCCGTCCATCATTTCCTTTGGCTTTTGCTTTGTTCGCCATAAGTTGGCAGGGTATGCTCAGACGTGAGTCCCTTGCTCACTTTGCCACTGGATTCAAGCAAGCCTGGCTGAAGACGGCTGAAATGCCAGAAACCGGTCCTAGGAAGCTTGTTTCCGGTCCAGGGAAGACATGGCTTGGCAGTTCGGGCTGGACTGTTCCCATGAGGCACAGGGTCAGACTGATTTGCATATGGCCATGTCAGAACTGGGGTGGCAGAGTGGGCTAAAGAACGGTGATGGATTAAACCCAGATCAGTTGACTAGGGTGAGTGCTTGCATTGTTCAACAATCCCTCCATCATTTCCTTTGGCTTTTGCTTTGTTCGTCATAAGTTGGCAGGGTATGCTCAGACGTGAGTCCCTTGCTCACTTTGCCACTGGATTCAAGCAAGCCTGGCTGAAGACGGCTGAAATGCCAGAAACCGGTCCTAGGAAGCTTGTTTCCGGTCCAGGGAAGACATGGCTTGGCAGTTCGGGCTGGACTGTTCCCATGAGGCACAGGGTCAGACTGATTTCCATATGGCCATGTCAGAACTGGGGTGGCAGAGTGGGCTAAAGAACGGTGATGGATTAAACCCAGATCAGTTGACTGGGGGTGAGTGCTTGCATTGTTCAACACTCCGTCCATCATTTCCTTTGGCTTTTGCTTTGTTCGCCATAAGTTGGCAGGGTATGCTCAGTCGTGAGTCCCTTGCTCACTTTGCCACTGGATTCAAGCAAGCCTGGCTGAAGACGGCTGAAATGCCAGAAACCGGTCCTAGGAAGCTTGTTTCAGGTCCAGGGAAGACATGGCTTGGAAGTTCGGGCTGGACTGTTCCCATGAGGCACAGGGTCAGACTGATTTGCATATGGCCATGTCAGAACTGGGGTGGCAGAGTGGGCTAAAGAACGGTGATGGATTAAACCCAGATCAGTTGACTGGGGTGAGTGCTTGCATTGTTCAACACTCCGTCCATCATTTCCTTTGGCTTTTGCTTTGTTCGTCATAAGTTGGCAGGGTATGCTCAGACGTGAGTCCCTTGCTCACTTTGCCACTGGATTCAAGCAAGCCTGGCTGAAGACGGCTGAAATGCCAGAAACCGGTCCTAGGAAGCTTGTTTCCGTTCCAGGGAAGACATGGCTTGGCAGTTCGGGCTGGACTGTTCCCATGAGGCACAGGGTCAGACTGATTTGCATATGGCCATGTCAGAACTGGGGTGGCAGAGTGGGCTAAAGAACGGTGATGGATTAAACCCAGATCAGTTGACTGGGGGTGAGTGCTTGCATTGTTCAACACTCCGTCCATCATTTCCTTTGGCTTTTGCGTCATTTTAAAGGCAGCAATGCTTTTCAGGCTGCCTTTACATTAGATGTATATGCAAATTTTACTTTGAATTTAAAGGCATTTTCAAAGTTTGGACTAGTATATTTTTACACATAAGTCACCCTTAAGGTCTCTCCTAGGTGCCCCAGGAGTTAGGGTGACTTGTAACTATAAGCAGGGACATTATAAAATATGTTTTATAAGCCCAGTGAGGGGAGAACTGCCAATGTAATCTTTCCCATTGTAGAAAACTAGCTCCATAGACTAACATGGAAACATTTAATTTAAGTATACATATTGACAGGAGCGAGCTAGAAATGTCATCCAAATACTCAACATGATAGTTATGATAAATCCAACAACTTGCCGCTGTTACATTTATCATAACTATTACAGAATAGAAGTTATAGAACTTTCTTTTATGTAAGCCAAATTCCAGCCTTCCAGTTGCCTTCCCCTGATTGACCAGCCTTTGCCAGGATGAGCAACGCTGTCTTAACAAGTTATGAAATGGTCTGCAAGAGAGACAAAGGATCTTCTGTGGGTGGAGAACAGATGCTGCAGAATTAACAGGCAGGATGGGAGTGGAGTAGCCAAACTTGTCTTCAATGGGAGAATGGCACTTTAGGACAATATAGGCTCAACACCGCATGCTACACCCCCATTCACACAGGAGCCCTTGGAATTAGTTTGGTTAAATGGCTGGAAGGGGAGTGTTAGAGAATCTTAGACACAACAGTGGGTTGGCTTAGCCAGATCTAACTCTTAAGGAAAGAGTTTCTCCATTTTGGATCTTGGAAGCATATTGCTTTCTGGGACAAAGATATGTCACACTTAGGAGGAAGTGATCTTACATGAGGGTGGCACCCTGCATCCCATTGATCAGGGGTGCCCCCCTGCTTGACACCCAGGAACAGTGAATAAATATGGGAGAGTTGCCAGACAACTCAGATCTACTGCTTGAAACAACAAGGAAAAGAAAGACTGTCCTGCTGGAAGGCTGATCTGCACCCAAGATTGCACTCTGTAGGACTATACTTGCTACATCATGTGGTCATACAGCCCTAAGGATTTTGCTTGGCTTCACAAGGATTAATGAGTGGACTCCCTGAAAGCTACAGACTAAGCAAGCCTACCTGCATCCTCTCCACCAAGAAGACCCCAACCTGGGGTGCGTTGAGTGGACCTTTAAGGATTTAGCCACATGCATTTAGTGAATTGCATGTTAAAAAATCCCTAGGATCATTTCAGAGATTCTAGACCCCTGAATTAGTGCTATAGACACTTTTAACCCTCAAGAGGGACTTCAGGAAGACATTCCAAATGGTTTGACACATTTTGAGCAACTTTTGTAAACAGGTGCATTATGGTATTGTAGTCCCAGACCCAAAGAAGCAACCCAGAGAATCTGAACTCTTGGCTGCTGCTGTGGGCTAATTTCCAGTATCAAGAAACACTTCTTGAAGTGCTATGTAATGGGTGGCCTGAATTCTGACTGTGTTCTAGTCCAGCATGACCCTTTTAACACTTTGAGCACTATTTGCTTCTAAGCACTAGTTTTACTTTTAATCTTTAAAAATTCATAACTCTGGTTCCCTACATTGGATTTGTGTTGGTTTGGTATCATTTTAATCTTAAAAAATATTTTTTATTATTATACATTGGTGTATTGTATTATAATTACATTTATATAGTGCTTACTACACCTGAGGAGGCGTCAAAGCGCTTTTTTGGCGAGTAGCACGCTACTCTGGGACCCATTGAGGATTAGTGTTGAACTAGTATAGTGAAACATAAAAGTAAGTGGTGGATAAGTTGGTCAGTTATTTGGATTCGGAAGGATAGCAGAAGGATAGAAGAGGAAAAAAGGTTTGTATTTATATAGCGCTTCTTACCCCTGATGGGGTGTTGAAGTGCTTTTTCTTTTTCTTTTTTGCCGACTAGCACGCTACTCTGTAAACCCATAAATGATTAGTGGTGAATTAGTATGGTGAAATATGAAAGTGATTTGAGTGGTGGATATTAGTCAGTTATTTGGATTCGTAAGGATAGCGGAGGGATAGAACGGGATGAAAGGTTTGCATTCATATAGCACCTGTTAGCCCTGAGGGGATATTGAAATGCTTTATTGGCGAGTAGCACTCTACAACGGAACCCATAAAGGATTAGTGGTGAATTAGTGTAGTGGAATATGGAATTTGAGAAAGGAACATGTTAGTCTTTTATTTTGATTGAAAAGGATAGTGGAGGTATAGAAGAGTGAAGGATTTGAATTTTTTTTTTTTGAGGTCATCGCAGAAGGAGGAGGCTTTTGGGTCAGTAAAAAGGAGTTTTGGAGGGGAAGAGTTAGAGGGAAGAGTGTAGAAAGGTTTATTTTGAGGCATCGGTATAGTAAAAAGAGGTGTCAGATGATGCAATGAGGGGTAGAGTAGGGGAGAGTCTAGAACGGGTTATTTTGGGGATCATAGTATTGGTATGGGCTTTGGGATGATTGAGAGAGTGGAGGTAGAGGATATATTGATAGATGTATAGGGTGAGAGATAGGGTACTGTCTTGGAAAGAGTAGTAGAAAGAAGTTTGAGATGAGTGAGAAAGTTGGGCTAGAAGATATATTGAGAGAAGTATAGGCTGAGAAATAGGGTAGTGCATTGGAAATGCTAAATTAGAAGAAAGTGATAAATATATAGATCCATAAGTACATTGAAAGTATATAGATGCACAAAGGAAGTAAGTATATGTAGATTAAAGATATTGCTAGAGGTACAGTTTGAGAAAAAGGGTAGTGCTTTGGATATTCTTTTGTAGCAGAAAAGTAACAAGCACACAGATCCAAGTACATGCAAGATACATATATGCACAATGGAAGCAAGTACATGTAGACCAAAGAGTTTTTTTTTTACAACATAATTATTTTACATGTTTATACAAAGCAATACACAAAGATAGGTACATATCTATAGTGAAAATATATGCTTATATACAGAGGGATTTCTTGAGTAGTTTTCTAAAGATAAGGTGGTTGTCAGTGGATCATATGTTGGGGGTAAAGAGTTCCATAGTTTGGCTGGTTAAACAGAGAAGGATGTGCCACCCATGTTTTTTTTCTTGTTTCTTGGGATTTTGAGGCAAGATGCCGATCTAGAGTGGAGTTTCCTTTGTTGAATGTGTTTTGTGATTTTATTCCTGATGAAGAGCGGTCCCATTCCATGTATTGCTTTGTGGGTAATACAAAGCCGCTTGAACATAGATCTTCTGGCAACTGGTAACCAATGCAGGGCTGTTAAGGCAGGTGAGATGTGGTCTTGTGGTTTGATATGCAAGAGTAGTCTGGCAGCTGAGTTCTGAATCCGTTGTAGTCTTTTCATAGTTGTTAAAGGTGATCCGTGGTAGAGGCTATTGGTGTAATCGAGTTTTGACAGGACAAGGGAGATGGTAGCTTGGACCATGTGTGGAAATCACAAATGAGGGAAAATTAGCCGCAGCGTTTTTATAGTGACAAAGCTTGATCTTGCTAGTTTGTTCACTTGGGCATTCATCGATAGCTTGGAGTCCATGGTTATTCCCAGGTTTCTTACTTCCTTCGATACTTTAGGCTGTGATTCCAGTTCATCCGGCCAGGCGGCAAGGGGGTCATAATGTTTCCAATCGCCACACATGAGTATTTCTGTTTTGGAAGCATTCAATTTGAGATGGCTCCAAGTCATCCACTAATCCCCGGCTCTGAGACAACTGAAAAGTGGGGATTCTCCAATGTCTTTGGGGCATTCCAGTTGAAGGAGTATTTGTGTGTCATCTGCATAGTTATAGCACGGGAGGTGAAATTGATTGATCAGTACCGGTAATGACTTCATGTAGATGTTGAAAAGAATGGGCGAGATGATAGAGCCTTGAGGGACCCCTGCTTTTGTAGAGAATGGTTTGGACGAGAAAGGTGCGGTATGGATGACATTAGTTCTGTTTTGAAGGTAGGACGCGATCCAGTCTAGAGCAGTTCCCTCTATGCTGGCTTCATAGAGTCTTTGTTACAGAGTGTCACTGAGAAGTCCAAGAGAAGTAGCTCAGCAACCCTGTTGCGGTCTACTGTATTTTTCAGGTCATCCCAGATGGCAAGGAGGGCAGATTCAGTGCCTCTTCCTGGACGGAATCCTGTTTAGAAGTCTGAAAGTATGTTATTCTCTTCAATGAATTGTGACATCTGGGCGAATGCAGCTCTTTCTATCAGTTTGTTCAGGAAAGGTCCATTTGTAATGGGTCTGTAGTTGTCAGGGTTCAGCGGGTTCAAGTTTGTTTTCTTCAGTAAAAGGGGTATGATGTACTGTATGATTTGTCCTACTTTTACAATGTTCTGGCATTTTTAAATGGTTACACCTGTCTCCTGAGTGAAGCTTGCCTGCTCATTGCCAGCTACCAAGGATTGAGCAAGGGAATAATTAATTGCAACCTCAACTGGAACATTTATTGTGTTTGTGGCCTTATTACTAGTAATATGTACCTATTTACCCCTAATAATAAACCACTTTCCAACACATACATAGATAACCATAGCTACAAGGGTATATAATATGCAGGAAGGTGCCACCTCCTGCACAAAGACAATCCTGCATGCAATGAAGGCACCCCGAGTACAATGGTGCTAGTGTTTGTGCTAAGCTGCACATTGTGTGCCATTGTAGGGGGACAGGTCAGGAATGTGCTGTATGGCCTAAATACTGTGCACTACTGCCCTCTCTCAGAGACACAGTGTAGTGCAGTGCAGACAGGTGACTTGTCAACAACAACCACAGCAGATCTACATGTCTGTGTAGTGGTGGAGGCGATTGTGGTGGTATGACTGACAGCAGTGCATTGATTTAGTTACTTAATTTGGAAAATGCTATGTTGCTGTATATGTGTGCTCTCTCAGGCTCCAAATCTAAGCTAAGTGCAGGTTGGGTGGGCGCTGCAGGCCTGCTCAGTCCTGTTGTTGTTGTATGTTAATGCTGGAAACAGAGTAGACATGATTTAGCCATGCCACCTCTGAGAGTGTTCTTGTTGAACTCCTCCATAATTTATGCATTTTAACTTTATGTTCTCCTTGATTTTTCAATATCCCTTTTATTTTTCCATCTACACTAACAGGCCGGCCTTTACCCTGTGCTATATTGGGAAAAACAACTCCCACTTACTTTGCCAATCTGCATCCGCCCGGCAGGCAGTGGCACCCAAGATTGAAGGACGGAGCGTCCATGGAAGGAAGGACCAAGAGGAATGCCGAGATGCAACTCCCCAGTTTGACTACAACATAGTAACGTAGTGTCATTCATCATCTTTTAATTAATATGATTCATTTTTTCTCTTCAATCATTACGACTGTGTGTGTATGTTTGCTCTTTGCTTATATATTTGACCCCTAAAGCTATTTTTAGTTTTCTTTGCCAATCTTTAGAGGAAGCCAGGTACAAGCCGTGTACAACAGAACATAAAATGTATTTCATTTGGGTCTCTCTGAGGCCAGACAGGCAAGGCAATTGCATAATAATAATAATTAATAATATACTGCTGCCCTATACTACTAGTCTAGTACTACTTATCATTCACCATCAAGTCATCATCATGCATGCATTTCCCTTTTCAACGAAGTTGAAGAAAAACAAGTAAACCCCAAGTTTCCCCAACTCCCAACATCCCCACTGACCAAAAAAAGATTCAAAAAGGGGCAAGGGTCAAAGATTTAGGTGATGTGTAGCAGCGGGGTTGCCAGCTAGTTTGCTCCAGGACCTCCTCCAGCTTGGCCTCCCAGTGAGCCATCCTGAGGAACATGCAGCGCCAAAAGTTCTTGCAGGAACAACAGGGGTGGGCAGCAGTAGATGACGATGAAGTTGATGGGCGGCCGATGGCTGCCAGGACACGGTGCCGTACAACCAGAGGCAAGGGGGGCTGGCTGGGCCCCGGGGCATTGGAGGAAGAAGCTGCAGCTGCCGCCTCCTACTCCTCCTCCGCCAGGGCAAGCAGCTGGTGATATTCAGCCCGGATGACCTCCAGCTTTCTTTGCCGGGCCCTGGGACAGTAGCACTAGCAGTTGTGGTATACTCCTCACTTCCTCCGGCTCTAAGATTTGGTTGTGATGAGTAGACTTTCAGGTACAATGGAGTAGAGTAGAATTCTTCTTCTTCTCTCTCTTGTTCAGCTCAATTAATCTTGCAGGCATGCCAGCTCACATAAGCGTGTCGCAGACTTATGTTACTTTACTGCTGTCTGCATGTTGGGCAGCTGTATTACACAATCATATATTTTCCATTACGGCCATACTCTGTTAAATCAATGGCAAATGCTCAGACAATTTCACTTTCACCCTGACTACTGCAATAAGGCACATGATGATGGTTAATTATGACATACTTATGAATGATGAAATACAGCGTCACAACATCATGTCACTCACCTAATGATGATGACATACCGAGTGATTTGTAAGTATTAGTTACCATGCAGCCAATAGGCCACCCATGGCTGACACAGTCAACCCCTGTTGGGGTTTAATTTTTGTGACAGGAGCATCGTGCCAGAATGAATCCTGCCCTGCATATTTATTCAAGAAGATGCCACCGTTTTGTGCAACTGTAAGGGTGGGCGACAATTTCCGTTCCCTCGCGGATCGCGGAAGTTTCGACATTTTCGCGTTGCACGCGGAACGCGAACATGTAAAATTTTTGCAATTTCCGCGCGCGGAACGGAATTTGTCGTCCACCCTTAATAGTGCCATCCTCCTACTCCTCATACTTCCTTCCAGCCATGGTGCACGGTAATCAGTTGTTCAGTGTTCACCATCAACTGCTGCTAATAAAATAAAGTAGTAGGCCTGGATTAGAAAAAGTAAAATACACCACTTTGGGGTGTCCAAACATGAGTGACCACCATTACTGACTGAGCTTGATTAGACAGTAAAAGAAAGAATACCTTACTTGGGCATGCACAGCAGATTACTGCTACTAGTACTAGTAGTAGTAAGGAGTTCTTAGTAGTACTAGTACTAGTAGTAACCTAGGACCAATGGGTTCTCTGAGTCTTACAGTACAACTACTAGGCAATCCACATATAAGGGGAGAGGGAAAGCTGAGTGAAACCCAGAAGAAAGCATGACTAATACAGAGTCAGAGCAGAGGTTAGTCAGATGCAGTTTGATTTGATGTAAAAAAGCAGACACTAGAAACAATGTTAGTACTAATACTTAGTCATAGGTAATGGAGCAAAAACAAGAATTAAGAAACAGATAGATTAAATAGGATTTTGGAGAAATTAAAATTAGGAAATGGACATAATAGAGCAGGTAAAGTTAGGGAAATATAATATATAACAACACCAGGAGGACTTACTGGGCCAGCAGCAGAGCCATCTGTGCCTGAGGCCGCTTCCTGCTGCTCCTGGAAGGCCCCTCCAGCTCCTGCACCTGCCGCACTGCTAGGTGACCCAGTCTTCTTCTTGCCACTGGATGCTGATCATGTAAGACATAATTAAAGAGAAAAAAAAAATATTTGTGTTAAATAAATAAATATAATTGCTCCAAAAATATTTTTAGAGAGGAAACAGCAATTGCAATAACATAGACCTATCCTAAAGATCGACTTGTTCGACTAGTAGTAGTCGACTAGTATGTATCACAGTTGAGTGTCACGATTCACTCCCTGTGCTCTTGTTCCCACCACAAGGGAGTCTAATTGTGGGTCTTTCCAGTATTCTAATATGCTTCCAGACACTCCCGGTATGCATATCCTGACTTCCAGGCATTTGGACATCATTTAGGAATTGACATCCATACCCAATCCATGCCGGGTTTTGTGGAAGCCAGTCTGATCATGCTGGAAACTCCATTACCTATAATCCCCTGCTCACTGCTATGTTTCCGCCCCTGCAGGCCAAAGATGGGTGGAGGAATTCAGCTCACCTGTGGCTGGCTGCAGCTAGCCTTCTCATACCTGATGCACATGAGTACTGTGAGCTCTTTTAAGCCCCAGCTCCCTCCAGCTCAGTGTTGTTCATTGTAGCTGTATTCCTGTGAGACCGATCCTTGTTTCCTGAGCAGTTTGATGTTCCTTAATTCTAGGCCTGAGTGTAGTTCATGGAGATTTGCTAGGCAAAACTTTGCGAAGTTACAAAAAAACTCAGTGAGAGGCAGAGTGCAGTTTGAACTGCTTTTTGTGCCGGTATTCCTGCAGCTCGAGTCGAAATTCTACCCAAGTGGTAGCTAGCCCTCGCAAACTTCCCGTTCACGTTCCCAAGCGGGGAAAAAACTCTGCTGCACATCGTGAAGCGGCGTTTTCTACACTCAGCGAGCTCCGTGGAGTGCGGAGTGCAGAAAACTCTGCAAACTCCGCGAATGGAGCAAAGTTCACCGCCCAGGCCTACTTAATACCTGAGCTATAGCTATTCCTTTTGCTTGAAATAGCACTGCCTGGATTGCTACCTTGTTTCCTGAGCTATAGTTGTTCCTTGTTCCTGAACTGCAGCAGTTTCCCTTCTCCTCAACTAGCACTGCCTGCAATGCTACCTTGTTTCCTGAGTTCCTGAGCTTTAGCTATTCCTTGGACCTGAATTAGCACTGCCTGCATTGCTACCTTGTTTCCTGAGTTCCTGAGCTATAGTTATTCTTTGTTCCATTTCCTGGTGTTCAGCTATTTCTTGTTCCTGATTTGCACTGCTTGCAGTGCTCTCTTAACTCCTTGTTTCCCGAGTTGTAGCTATTTCCTGTTTCCTTGAACTAGCACTGCCTACCATGCTACCTTGACTCCTTAAGCTTTAGTAATTCCCTGTTCCTGAACTAGCACTGTCTGCAGTGCTACCTTGACTCCTGAAGCTTTAGTAATTCCCTGTTCCTGAACTGGCACTGCCTGCAGTGCTACCTTGACTGCTGAAACTTTAGTAATTCACTGTTCCTGAACAAGCACTGTCTGCAGTGCTACCTTGACTCCTGAAGCTTTAGTAATTCACTGTTCCTGAACAAGCACTGTCTGCAGTGCTACCTTGACTCATGAACCTTAGCTCAATTCTTGTTCCTACCCCAGCACTGCCTTCTATGCTACTTTGTTTTCTTGATTCCTTAACCTGCACTATTCTAGTATACCCTTGTAGCCTCCCCTTCTGTGTATCCTTTTCCAGTCCCTGCCTTTATTCCCATTTCCTTGGTTCCAGTTCCTAGTTTGCTGTCGTTCTATTCTGCTTTCTTGCTTCCGTTGCCTTGTATGTTTGTTACCTGCTTTCTGCCAAGTGTGCCCTGTAATTTCCTTCCTTTCCTGTTAAGCACTCCTCCTTGCTAGCTCCTTGTCTATTGTGCTTGTGTTTAGTTCTACCCCCTTGCTGTTACTGCCTTGCTTGTTCCTGTTTGATCGCCAGGATCCATGGGCACAGCTGACTACCTAGGTGGTGTTTCTTGTTCACTGTGAGTATTGTATTTGAGTTACATTTATAACATCATCTTAGGTATAAGCTCCACAGACCCTTCCTTTGCAAGCATATCCCATATGTGGGCATTTGCAGTCAGTATCTGTAACAGCAATTGTGGCTGAGAAACTTACTGAGCTTCAGTCTTACCATGTGTAGCTCCTGAGTGCTTTACGCCGCACTCCCCTTTATTGTTAATGTTGTTTCATATATATGTCTTGCACATTCATGCTGGGTATTTTTCTGAATGCTAAATCCCTTCATGAGTGCCTGTCTTTTCTGAGTCTTAGCCATCTTGTTCCTTTGTACAGGCTTCCCCTTTGGATCCCTTTTCCTCCTCTGACTTCCTTTGTGATCCTGGGCACCGATGTACTACTCTTTCTGTGTACATTTTCTACCTAGTCCCCAGTCCAAGTCCCTGACTGTGTTCCCGACACAGTCCCGGACAGTCACCTGACATTGAGTACCATCTGATCATTATTATTCAACAGTTCAATTCCGATTCCTGAATCCTAAACATACCTACCCTGCCTATTCCAGACTTTGGAATGAATTGTAAAAAATTACATTTGCTTCTACTAAGTTCGAATCTCATTCCCAATCATCTCTCAGTCTCCAACTCAAACCCCTTTTGACGGGCCAATTATTAAGTCTGCATTTTTATTCTTCTTAATGCATAGATGGACGCATGCATATTGCATACACCACTGGTGTGTTGCTATTCCATTTGCTCACTATACGAGCGAACTACAAAAGGTTCAACTAGGACTGAAGTCATGTGAGAGGACGTGTCATGCAGGCTGCTAAATTACCAAATAATACTAACTACTACGACTAACTTAGTGACAGGAGACGGGCCAGCCTGATAGGATAAAGGAAAGGACTGGAGTCTTTCTGATATGCATAAACTATCTTAAATTATCTAACCTCTCTTGCAAAGTTGCAAACAAGTACAATTAGTTATTAGCGCTGAGCATGAGCACTTGTCTGGAAGTAACAATCACATAATAATAAGATTTTTAAACATACATAACCTGCATGTAAACAGCAGCAGCATGTTAGCTAGTTGTGAAAAAAGTAATATTCGCAATAACACAGAACAGAAGAACACAATAGTAATATAATTAGCTACTCACCAAGCCCAGGACCTCAACACCTAGCAGGTCCAGCAGGTCCTGCTCCCAGTCCAGGATGTCGGACCACCAGTGCGTCAACTAGTTACGGGTGTGCCGTACCCCAGAGCAGCGAAACACTACCTGGCACACCCTCTCCCACTGCCGGTGACACTACCAGAGCCTGTACCTGGACCCAGGCCTGCCGGGTGCTGCCAGGGTTATGGGGAGGTGGCAATGGACAAAAAAATCTGGTGCGCCCACCTCCGCCTCACTGAATAAGGCTCATGGCTGCACCCCTAGTCACTCCTCTTCCCCTGGTTCTGGGTAGGCAAGGGGCGGAAAAGAAAAGGTAGGAAGTAAGAAAGTAAGTAAAAGAAATGTGAAAAGCAAGTCATAGAAAAAGAGTGAAAAACGCACTACAAACACACACAAAAGGAAGGAAAAAAATGCAAAATATACAATCAGGAACAGAGAGGGATAGATAATAAATAAAAAAAGATCCCCAAAAAGTTTCTTGCACACAAAAATCATCCCCGAACATGCAATACGCATTCCTGAACAGGAAAAACGCATCACGAATGGGTAGAACAAGCAACTCCATGTGATTGCAGAACTCAGCGTAGCTCACAGAGTTTTTTCCAACTTTGCAGAATTCTGCGTAGCCCGACTACAAGAACTCCGCCCAGGGTTAGTCATCAGACGTGTTGACCAACATTGTGCCATGTGACTGCTATGTGAATCTGTGTACTGCATTAAAGGGACAGGTCAGCCATATCAGGTTTCAAGAGCTGCACTGCTAGCAGTCTTGCTGTGTTATGCAACATCGAATTGTATGCCAGATGAAACTTGGTGAAGTTTGGAATAGAAACATAACCTACTATACCTGAGAAGAACCTCCAATTGCAGTTTGTCACACCAATTTGTTCCCATGCAGAATTATGGTGTTTTGCTGGAACTCATGTTGTTGCAGATAGCATCAGAGATCATGAGTGACTGTTGTCATGGACAAAGGCCTACTGTCATGCAAACCTGTAAAAGCAGTCCCTTGGAAATAACGCACATATGCATGTGTGGATTACAACAAAGCAAATAACATGTGAACTCTTTCCTGGCTACAATGTCACACATACCTCATCATGGTACAGTAGAAAAAAGACACATTTGGCATGCTTTGCTCAGCAATGCAATGAGGACCAAAGGCATGTAAAAATACAACATCATCTGATGATATTGTACAGTGCGTAAATGGCCAGAGCATTATGACATTGGGTTGGTTATATGCAAACATCTGAACACCTGAAAGATACTGAGATGTCAGGAGTATGGTGTCACTTGCATCAAAAGTCAGACATTACATGTGTATACACACAACCCATTGCACATGGTCAGATGGAGTGATTTGGATATGAACTTATCTTTGCATGGCAAGAGTTGTATACCTCTGATATGAGTGTACAAGTGCATAGTTGAGCTGATCACACATATACTACCCATAGGTGAAATATAAGTTGAATGTGTGCCATTACATATGTATGTGTCAGTGAATGCAGTATCCTTGGACCAGGAGGCACACACAATGGCCTTCACTCAGAGTCTATGTAGTGCTGCTACCATTGACAGGAATAAGACATAGATCACTTGTGATTGGCAGAAACTTGTTAATTGAACATCCAAAGTACAATGGACTATTTAACCATGTTTCACTTCAGAGGTGACTGAATGACACACTCATCCCAGATCTCATCACGTTTTCTGATATATGAGTGCATGATAACACCATAAGCGGAACATGTGTGTCTGTGCAAGGCATACACAACGGAAAGTCTGCAATGTGTAACAGTCTGCACATGCAGAGATTGTGTGTGCTGCTACAGTGTTTTACTACAGACCCTCTGCCACAGTCAAAAGTGAGTGTGGTACCAAATAGTGGGCAATAACTGAGTGTGTCATGCATTTCATGATGTTTGTTGCTGTCTTACACATGTTGATTGCAGTATTGTTTACATGATGTCCTGTGAGTGTAAACAGAGGGGCATATAATGGGTATGGCCACACAGTGCAGCACAGATAGTCTGCCTATGTCACAGAAATGTTTGCAAGCACACCGCAAGATTAGTATGGTATCTAAAGTACACTTGCAAATTTTGACTGCTGACATCTGCCAGTCCTGGATTGGCTACCTAGGCCCAAGCAGGCCCACTTGCCCATAAGGCAAGGAAGCAACTGTTAAATGCAGGAATTAATGTGACCATAATGGTGTGTCTTACGGTTAGCCAAAAAATGCTGTGAGACCTTATGCCCCATCTATATGTGTTGCTGTGCACAGGACACAAAGACAATTGAAATTAAGATACGATGTCAAGGTCTAATTACTTGTAATATCACTCCCGTGAAAATAGTTCTCACTGACACATGTAAGGTTTGTGTGGTGTCATCTGTCAGTAAATGCACATATTACCATCTTGTGTGAATGGCTGCCCACATAAAAAGCATAGTGAACCCCTCTCTGGTGTAGAGAAATAAGGCGAGAGGATGTGGCCTAACAGCTAGGATGGTCGACCTTGAAGCTGAGGAACCATGTTTGAGGCTCAGCAGTGACGCTAAGCATTCTATGATTTTGGGCAATTCACGTAATCTTCCGGTCCCAAACAAAAATGAATGTGTTCGTCTGTAACACAACTGGTGCTCATGTAAAGTGCTCTTATATCTTTGGGTCTGGTTCACACTATATAAAACAAAAAAACTAAAAATGTTTTGCAATGAATACAGGCACTTGGGGTTCATCACACTTGTCTGGCCTACTCAAGCTGGTGTCGTAATGTGCAAACTATAGGCAAACAGATTTTGTTAACACATTTACCAAGGTGCATTGTGCTTGTGCCACACATATTGTTCTAGACACCAGATGTGTCTGTCCGACAACATTCCATGGTGTGCTAAATGATGTCTGCACAAAAAAACACATGTGTCATATTAGCCTAATACCATTCAAATCTAATCTGTGAGCTGGATGCAGCATATACTGTAAAGTGGGTGAAGCAGCCAGACTCTGTGCTTCCCTGAGTGTGTATTGCATCCGTAACACATCCTATGGCAGGAATGGAGACAGATAGTATTAATTTAGAATGTGAATATTAGCGAATACAATGGTTTATTTTATTGGCATAGCAATGCAATATCAATCAATCAATCAATAATAACTTTATTCGGAGGCAATCAGCCATCCATGAAAGCAATATATAAAACAATATAAATATAAAAACATTAAAGAGATACAATTCATACAATCAGCTCAGATTATATGCATAATAATACCTTGAAACACATTAATAAAAGGAGGTTTTCAGTTTAGTATCAGTGCCACAATATATTAGTACAAAGAATAGATGTGCAGCACTTATTAGTTAAAAAGTAACTGGGTGGATTGTTTACCTGCTTTAGCACAAAGTTTGTATGATGATATTATCCATGATTCAGAGAAACAAGATTAGAGAGGGAGGACAAAGCCGTCATATTGGGTCTGCAATGTGCTCCCCTGCTGCGCTGGCAGGCATACTCAAATCTAAACAGTGATAGGGACTATAGGAGTACAGGAAGTAATGTGTACATTAAGCACATATTGCCACCCAGCGAGACACCATATAGATTACACTCTAAAAACTTTACTGTGGAGGTGTTAAAATGATCTTCTCTCTAACATAGAAAAGCACCCACATAAAATATGCCCTTCTATAACAGATCAGCAGAGAAGGCAAGGATTGTAAATATAAAAGCGCAGGTCGACATTGCGTAAACTGTGCACCTCTTAAAATCGGTAAAATGTAGCGCTTCCTCTGATGATTATAAAACTTGTGGAAAAACACCACATGAATGGTGTTCTGAGCCATGCCATCACTACAAGGGCAACTAGTTAAAATTGTGGACCAGTCATTCATGTGTGGAAAACTGACCAGCCTGTGAAAAGTGCCTAGTCTTAAACGAGTCAAGGAAAACCCATGTCTTGAGTTTAAAACTGCTATAAGGTAGGGTTGCATCTCAGGAGTTGTTAAAATCATTTGATTCCTCAGTATGCTGTGTTTGCAAATTTTGGATGTAAGTCTGATATTCTCCAAATGTGTCACAAATTTGTTTTTTAGATAGACTCTGCTGATAGGGTCTAGTGTTTCTGGCTTCTCAAAATACTCCGGAGGGCCCAGATCATTACAAAAGAGTTGAATGCAAACTAGCCACAAGATACGCTGGTATGAGCTAGATTTAAGACAATCCTTAATGATGGCACGATTTAAATCATAATTGTCCAAATGAGACAACGGCGCACCTTCAATGCAGCACCTCACACCAGTTCCAACGAGTAAGTTTGCCGTGCAACCAACCCCAACGCCAGCCGTTGATTGGCATCACTGTGTTCCAGATCAAAGAATATTTTATTGAATGGGGTGCGCAGCTCAGAGTCCAATAGGCAGATATTAGTAGAAATTAGACAAATTTTAATATGATCATCTGTTATAAAACAGTCCAGCCAACGCGTTTCCTTCCCATATCGGGAACTTCATCAGGGCAAGAAACATGAAAGAAGTGGCAGTGTCCAAAGTGCCACCCAATTTCTGTACTAAACGCTAATAAGTTGGCGGAACTTCTCCAAAAAGACAAAGTATTTCTGCTGTTAATAGATCCAGATTATGAAGATACCGTCTATTAAAATCAAACCCTGTTACGAGAACCAAAGGAGCAAGTGTAATCTTTATGTCCTCTTTGTGTCTCTTTCGGATTTCCAATCATTCAAAGAGTTCAGTGTATTGCACTTGAACCCCTGTATCCTAGATAATGCATCAAAGAATTCCTTTATTTTCCATCAGTCGATTCAAATCAGTGTATGCAGAAATCCATACTTTATACCAAAGTAACATAGTCTTTAGCATAATCAGCTCTGTGATATACAGGGCTCCGAGTTCAGCATGACATACATGTACTGGGGCACTTTTAGGGGTGGTAAGAAGATACCTGAAGAACTCATTCTCAAACAGTTGTATATCGCCACATTTGTTGCGTCCCCGCACACCCACCCCATAAAGTGCAACACTAAGACATTTAGCTTTGTAAACTGACATCATCAGCTCTGGTTGCTTAGAGCCCAGTCGTCTGGCAAAACCCTCTAAGTGCCATACAGGCTTTACTGAACTGTAGTTTCCTAATGGAGATTGCCTTTTTCCATAGACACTCTTTGTCAAATAAGATTCCCAAATAGGAGAAAGTATCAGTAAAGCCTATAGTTTTACCATGAATTTTTAGATCTCAACATTTAGCGTTTTTCTTCCTGCATTACATAACAAAGGTTTTTGTTTGATGTACTAAAATCCCAAGGTCCTCCAAATAAACAACAAAGTTTGTCAGTAGCTGCTGAAGAGCAAGTGGAGTGCGTGCCATGAGGACGGTGTCTTCAACGTAAAGAGGGGCTGTTACAGGGTGTGTCCCTACTTGTGGTAGATCTTTAGACGATGCAGCAAGCACCGCGCCCACACTATTTATATACAGAGAGAACAGAAAGGGGGCTAGGACGCAGCCCTGTCTTACCCCCCTCTCTACCCTGAATCCTTCTGTACATTCCACTATAGTACGGTATCTGACCCTAGCGTTACATCCCAAGTATATGCTCCTCAGAAAGCTGATGACTAATGTATCTACCCCCAGCTCTTTCATAATTAACCACAGTTTGGCATGTATGACACAATCAAAAGCAGAGAAGAGATCAACAAAAGCTAAATACATTTTCCCCTCTTTGATTTTAACACACTTCCCAGGTAGCATGCTTAAGTTGAGGCTCTGCTCTATTGTTCTGACCCCGGGATGGAATCCATATTGTAAATCTGGTAGGATGCTATGTGTATTTGTCCAGTCTTGTAATCTATTCAGGATGATACATCCTGCGACCTTCAGTGGGAAATCAAGTAGAGAGATTGGCCTATAGCAGACCGGATTTGATCGATCTTCCTTTGTATAAATGTGGACAATAATTGATTCAGCCTATGTTGGCAAAAATCCGACCGTACAGCATGCCCTGAGGACTAAGGTGAATTAAGGTCCACATAGAGAAATATTTCCTTTAAACAAATCAGCTGGGATTGCATCTGGACATGGGGCTTTACCACCTTTACTAGCTAATATTGCCTCATTAACTTCTTTTATGCTTGATGGGATCATGGAGGTAGTCTGTGGGTAATCTATTGTTGGCATGTGATTATATCCTTACTCTAATACCGGTACCACGTTGGATATAGAATAAATGGTGGTAAAGTGATCTATCCAATCTTCTTCCATAATAGCCAGCTTCATCCTGGGTGCCTCCTCTGCTATCAATAGTGCAGAGTTATTTATTCTCCAGAAAGCTTTATTATCCTTCTTGGCTGACGCCTCACATAACGGTTCCCAGACCGTCTCCCTTATCTGTAATTTTCTCAACTTCAATGCTTTCTTATAATCCATTCTGCAAGTCCGGGCCTCACAATTACATCTGGGAGATGTATGAAGTGCCTCTTTTAACCGTTTGTGGGCCCTAGTACATATAGTATCAAACCAGTCCTTTTTCTCCTGTCTGACTTTTTTACCCTCACTCCCTGTCCAATTGATAAAAAGGCTTTGATGGTATTACCGGGTGCTGCTCAATCATCTAAACAGATCTTAAAGGCCTCACTTTTACTAGCAACCAGTAGCTTGAGGAACCCCTCCTGGACAATATGCATCCATTGCAGTGTGTACCCATTAAGGCTTGCTAATTTTATTTCCTCTACTTTTGGATGATCGCTTAGTGCAATCGAATGAGTAAAAAAGTTAAATGCCTGGTTAGCTCATCTGTTAGATAGCAGTATGTGGTCAATAATGCTATGTGCATTTCCCCCGTTATAAGTGCATTTGCGCAGGGCATAGGGGAAGAAGATCTGATTCGCGAAGTTCAAATAAAATTTAAATAACAATTCCTGGATCTTTTCCCCAGGTGCAGTTTGATTGAAATCGGTTTGCTCAGCATCTTCTCTATTTATCATTCTGAATACCTTACTTGTCTGTACACTACACAGACGTAAATTAAAATCGCCACCCCATAGAGTAACACGATACTTGCTGTTGTTTGTATAGATATGCTTCAAGTCATCGCCCAGTTTCTGTAGAATGTCTATGATGGCGGTAGGGACGACGGTGGCAGCATCTCCCGACCCCGCTTGGCGCCATTACTGATCAAAGTTGCATCGCTGTGCTTATTTTAAATTTAGAAGTCTCTTGAGCTGAAACTCTTTTAAAAAATTTCGTCACCTTTTTTTTGTATCTTACTTTAATGGTAGTGACCACATGATGTTATAATTTTACTGGCACGCTGTAATATTACCGCATTCTCGCACTCACTGAGGGGCTAGGTGCTTTAGTATTGTTCCAGAGCTTGAACTGTGCCTGCACGCCCGTTCCGACCCAGCAGCCAATCCTGGGTGCGGAGGGCGGGGCAGAGCCAGGCCCACACAGGAAGGCGAGCGGTTAGCGCTCTAGCTCTTCTACATTCGAGGGCTATTTAGCCACTCGTCGCCTCGAGCGTGCAGCGTTTGCGCGCAGTGTGGCGCCTACTCCTGCGCCTAAGACAAGCCGAAGACCAGCCCGTCTGCACCCGTCCGCGACAGGTCGGGGCTAGGGGCAGGGGACTATGGAGGATTTTACATCCAGCTCAGAGATACCTCCTAGCAGCAGGATAACATACACCTCTCAGGTATTAATAGAGATTGGCACACATGTTCCTAGGGTATGCACACATGAGGTGGGAACCAACCTAGAGGGCCTGTTTGCCTGCCGGGGATGTCATGTGCAGTTTAATATTTCCACTGAAGTTAGGCAACACTTGGAGCGCCCCCCGGATTTGGCGCTACAAGTACAACATATTACATCGACAAACAATCCTATGTGCAATTTACCATTGGGGAGTAAGAACTTGCTGTGCAACATTCGTTCATTAGCCAAACATGCCACTGAGGTATGGGACCTTATATCATCTGAGGAACCAGATTTATGTTTCCTAACAGAAACATGGCTCAAGCCTCACTCAATCCCGGCCATTACCTTGGGTATACCGAAAGCTACAAAATAACCAGGCTGGATCGCCCAAATAAAACAGGGGGGGGGGGTAGCTATCGTATCACTGCTGTGAGTGTTAGGCACCCACCCCTCCTGTGTCTGGGCACTGCTGGGAGGACTCTGCACACACCCCTCCTGTGTCTGGGCACTGCTGGGAGGACTCTGCACACACACCTCTTATGACTGGGCACTGCTGGGAGGACTCTGCACACAACCCTCCTGTGTCTGGGCACTGCTGGGAGGACTCTGCACACACCCCTCCTGTGTCTGGGCACTGCTGGGAGGACTCTGCACACACCCCTCCTGTGTCTGGGCACTGCTGGGAGTGTTAGGCACCCACCCCTCCTGTGTCTGGGCACTGCTGGGAGTGTTAGGCACCCACCCCTCCTGTGTCTGGGCACTGCTGGGAGGACTCTGCACACACCCCTCCTATTTCAGGATATGTACGCTTAGAACATACACAGGTGTGGGTTCGCTCCATGCATACGCGGGTGGGGGTACGGTCCGTACATACACGGTTGGGGTGGGGGTACGCTCCATACATACGCGGGTGAGGGTACGGGTCGTACATACACAGTTGGGGTGGGGGTACGCTCCTTGCATACGGGGTGAGGGTACGGTCCGTACATACACTGTTGGCATGGGGGGTACGCTCCATACGTATGCAGGTGAGGGTACGGGTCGTACATACACTGTTGGGGTGGGGGTATGCTCCATGCATACGCGGGTGAGGGTACGGGTCGTACATACACTGTTGGGGTGGGGGTACGCTACATGCATACGCGGGTGAGGGTACGGGTCGTACATACACTGTTGGGGTGGGGGTATGCTCCATGCATACGCGGGTGGGGGTACGGGTCGTACATACACTGTTGGGGTGGGGGTACGCTCCATGCATACGCGGGTGAGGGTACGGGTCGTACATACACTGTTGGGGTGGGGGTACGCTCCATGCATACGCGGGTGAGGGTACGGGTCGTACATACACTGTTGGGGTGGGGGTACGCTCCATGCATACGCGGGTGAGGGTACGGGTCATACATACACTGTTGGGGTGGGGGTACGCTCCATGCATACGCGGGTGAGGATACGGGTCGTACATACACTGTTGGGGTGGGGGTACGCTCCATGCATACGGGGTGGGGGTACGGTCCGTACATACACTGTTGGCACGAGGGGTACGCTCCATGCATACGCGGGTGAGGGTACGGGTCGTACATACACTGTTGGGGTGGGGGTACGCTCCATGCCTACGCGGGTGAGGGTACGGGTCGTACATACACTGTTGGGGTGGGGGTACGCTCCATGCATATGCGGGTGAGGGTACGGGTCGTACATACACTGTTGGCATGGGGGTACGCTCCATACGTACGCGGGTGAGGGTACAGGTCGTACATACACTGTTGGGGTGGGGGTACGCTCCATGCATACGGGGTGGGGGTATGGTCCGTACGTACACTGTTGGCATGGGGGGTACGCCCCATGCATACGGGGGTGGGGGTACGGTCCGTACATATCCGTACCCACGCTGTGGAATGCTTGTGCGGGCCGTACCCAG
This sequence comes from Triturus cristatus, assembly GCF_964204655.1. Lineage (NCBI taxonomy): Eukaryota > Metazoa > Chordata > Amphibia > Caudata > Salamandridae > Triturus > Triturus cristatus. Next base: position 848,016,229 of record NC_140588.1, on the reverse strand, counting down.
GCCTTTGCCACGTGGGTACAGCCGTCCAGCCATTGTTGGGGTGACGTAGGTGTGGGCGTGGTACGACTCATACCCACGCTCTTAAGGCGTGGGTATGGGACGTACCTGTGTTGTTGTGTTACCGGTTCGCGTCGTCAACCACTTCCGTTGTGGCGGACGCTGGCTTTGCTGGACACGCCCCCACCCCCTCGTAGTGACCAGGGCCTGGGGGTCAGGTATGTCCAGGGCATGTGTGCTGTGTGACTTTGGTGGGGGTTTTGTGGCCTGCCCCTGCCCCCCCCCCCCTTTCCCCCTCCCTTTGTTGTTCTGACCTTCTGCGGCGTCTGCGTCGTAACCTGTAGAGGAGGTCGACTGCTATGAGGGCCGGGATGACACGTAGGTTCGGGTCCATGTCTGTCCGTATCGTGCAGGTACTCCTTGTTCGCGTCGTCCTGATTTCCTGGCAGTTTTTGGCTGCCGGAAAATTTTCTCCCTGTGGGATGACGTCGGTGTGAATCGTACTTCCTGGTTCGTGAATGGCAGGCTGCGTGCGTCCCGACGTCACGTCGGCGCTTTCCCGGATCACATTTGTACGTATATTTTCGTCGGTCAGTGTTTTGTACGATTCGTACGGAAATAGTATTTCCGTGCGAATCGTACTTCCATGTTTGTATCTTGTTACGACCGGGTACGCGTCGGACGGGGAATATGCTCCGTCCGACGGTTCGTACCCGGTTTTTACATGAACGTCATTATTATCGAGGAACTTGCACACCTCAGATAGAATTATTGATTTTTAAAATCAATTCAGCATCTAAGGAACACAGGAAGGGAGCTTTGGTGTCCCGCCCCCCTGGTCCATGCGAGAACTTTTCTGTTCTTCTCATTGAGGCTTTAGCTCTTCATGTGCAAGAGAAACCTGATTTTCTTCTTGTAGGGGACTTTAATGTCCACAGTGAGTTGGGAAACTGTACGGAGGCAAAAACCTTACTTACGGACTTAGACGTACTGGGACTAAAAAAGATCAATCATGGGCCCACTCATCAAGCAGGCCATACTTTGGACTTAGTCATGTCCAATTCGCCCTTGATCAAATGTATGCCACCTACTCAAGTGGACTGGACGGACCACTTCATCCTTAAATTTTACACCTTTGCTAACTACAAGCACCGGGCTGGACAGATTGCGCTAGCCAGCACAAGGAGACCCTGGCACAAACTCACTTCGGAGGGTTTTAGGGAAAAATATAAGGAACCCATGGCTAATAACCCTGCAGATGATATCACAATTGAATTAAATATGTTTGAGGAAGCGGTTGCCGAGGCTATAAATGCTACCATTCCTCTGAGAGTGTTTAAACCTCGTGTAGCACATAAGCAAGAGGTCTGGTTTTCCGATGAATTAAGATCCCTTAAACTAAATACAAGAAAACTAGAAAAGATATGGAGATCATCGCGGAGGACTGAAGACAAGGAACACCATAGGATCTCACTTAAGACATATCACAAGGCCATTCGTGCTGCACGGAAAAACTATATTGCAGCACAATTATCAGCAGCTGGTAAAAACTCGAAATTGCTATATCAAATCGTACAAACTTTCATCAAGCCAGCAGCCTGTGAAATGGCAGAAATAGCATCCCAAGAACTCTGCGACGAGATCTCACTATTCTTTACAAGGAAGATAGATGGGATCTATGACAAAATAATGTATTCCAACAGAACTGCCATAGCAGATAACATCCCTCCACTGACTACAGGAGTCCATTCTCACTCCGCCTTGTGCCTCACTGATTTCCCTCCCATATCTATAGAGGAGGTAATTTCATTAATCATGCAAATAAAGAGTGGTTGTCCTTTGGATACCATCCCTGCACGTATCATGCCTATGTTGGCTAACGATCTAGGTCCGGGAATTCAGCGCTTAGTCAATCTGTCCCTCAGTACAGGGGAGGTTCCCCTAGACTGGAAACGGGCGCTGGTAAGACCTTTGAGGAAAAACAATGCCATTTCCTGGACAGAACTGTCTAATTTGAGACCTATCTCTCTTCTTCCCTTTTTGGGTAAACTAATTGATAAGTTTGTAAACCGCCACCTGTCTACTTACATCGAAAAAGCAGGGGGGCTGGATTCTTCCCAGTCAGGGTTTAGGCCTAGACACAGCACCGAGACCACCTTGCTGTCTGTCGCAGACGATCTACATATGCTCCAGGTTAGGGGTTATTCCGTTATCCTGGTGCTGTTGGATCTGTCTGCGGCGTTTGACACTGTGTCGCACAACATCCTGACCTCCAGGCTAGCTGACATTGGCCTGGAAGATAAGGCGCTGGCTTGGCTGAGGAGTTTCCTAACAGATCGTACCCAAAGTGTCACCTTGGGTACATATCGGTCAGAGGAGCGGGGGATCTCTAAAGGGGTGCCACAGGGCTCTTGTTTGAGCCCCACGCTTTTTAACATCTATGTGGCCCCCTTGACCAACATCATGAGATCCCATGGGTTCATCCCAGTGTCATACGCGGATGATACCCAACTCCTCTTTCCATTTAAAACCCTCACTACAGAGATCAGGAACTTTTTTGCCCAGGGAATGAAAGCAGTGGCACACTGGATGGCGTCCAACTATTTGCAATGTAATGTTGCTAAAACAGAGGTGATGTTATTCGGTGAGGCCAAACTCCTGTGGACTCCGGACTGGTGGCCTCAAGATCTTGGGCCAGTCCTTGAGCCTAAACTGGTAGTGAAGGACTTGGGTGTCAGGCTGGACCAGGAGCTTTCCTTAAAACAACATGGTAATCAAGTGGTGGGCTCATGCTTTCATATCATTGGGCTGCTTCGGAAAGTGTTTCCTTTAATTCCAGATGCCACAAGAAAGACCTTGGTACAAGCGCTAGTTTTGAGCAGACTAGACTATTGTAACGGTCTGTTACTATCAGCAAACGAAGGAGTCATCTCAAGATTGAAGGTGGTTCAGAACACTGCTGCTCGCCTTGTACTAAACGCACCCCCTCGAACACCTTCCAAACCCTTGTTGGTTAAACTTCATTGGTTACCAGTGAAACAGAGGGTGAAGTTTAAAATATGATGTATCATACAGAAATGCCTGACTGGGAGAGGCCCGGCCTACCTGGTCAACAAATTTACTTCCCATAGCTATCAGACTGTACAGAGAACATTTTCCGTTCAGGAAACAATTAAAAACCTTCCTTTTTCAGAATTAGGATACCACTTCAATGTTATATTGGTACACGGCTAGTGTCTGTTCTTTTGTTTATTGATGGTGCTAAAGGGCGCGGAGATACTCCTCAGGGAGTCGATTCCAGCGCGGTACAAACATGCAAATAAATAAATAAATAAATAAAATGGCTTGCGCAGTCGCATTGTTGTAAAAATTAATGATGGCTAATCTAGTAGGACCGGAAGAACCACATAATGTTAACTCATAATAAGGGTTGTGTTGTACCATAGAACTATTGGTGAATTTTAGACTGTTGGATGTACATGCACAGCTCACCTTTTGGTTTACCATGTGCAGATGAAATAGCAGGGGTAAAGTATGTTCTATACCCGTTTATATGAATGGGCTCCATAAGCCTATTCTCATGTAAGCATATAAAATGAAAGCCAGTTACAAAATCTAACCATTCTGAATTTTGCCCCGTAGTCCTTCCGCATTCCAAAATACTGAATCTAGGAGTTCGGAGGGTACTGATTCAGAGCTATAATTGTTGCAATTATCTGAAGCCCCTAACGTAGCACTACTAGAGGTTTGTCTGAATTATCCAGCTCTGCAAAAAATCCCTTTCTATCTTAATTAGGAGTGATCATCAGATCTTCCTCTCTGGCTGTATGGGTCTCACCATTCATTCACTCTTGCCCATCCAGGTTTGACAGCTTTGGAAACGGTTATAAGTAGTTACCATAAAGTTAAAATCCGGTCTGTGTCTTGGAGTGGGAATAGACCTCAAACTGCCCCTATCAAGCTGTTTTTCTGGCTAGTAAAAAAAATCCCAGTGGAAGAGATGAAATGGAAGTTGGGTAAATATTAGAGGGCCTGGTCCTGGTCAGGATGGTATCCACCAGCCCTGGGGTTTTAAAGACAGGATATACAGTCCCCGTGCAGAGTTATTTTACATTTACCCACCCATTTGACCCTCCTTGTCATTTTGATATCTTTAAATAGCTGGTTGGTTAAACCTGTTTGTACACCCAACCAGATTGGAGACTTATTCCTTAGTGCAGAACAGGTTTCAGTCCTATTTATAGGTAGATGAGGCACATTAGCCAGGACCATCACATATAGGGTGGCCGCAGGAGGAAGGTCGAGACGGTCATCTATCTGTTCTAAAGTTTCACAACAATTATGATCTGGTGTTATTATGCTACAGGAGGGCCCTGACATTTATCTCCTGCCACCCTAATGTCTGGTGCCTCCCGAACTGAAATCAGATTGTCACATAATGTACCTATTTACTGTTTAGACAAATGTTTGTACGCCTTAATGGGTCAGAGTTGGAATCACTTGGAATGATTTTATTAGTTATGGGCCTGTTCAATACCTCTTTGCAGGGTTGACCATTTGTAATGTGTTTAACTTTTAACGTTTCTCCATTTGCTACCAAATTCAGCAGGTCCATACACGAGTTAGCTATGGTTTCCACTTTCACCAACCGGGTATGTATTGCCCACACTGATTAAAACTTTGCTCAAAAAGCTTAAGAGCTTCCCATAAGGCCTCCAGCTTACCTTAATTGATTTATTAGTGGTCATATCATTGGTCTCAACCAGAGCATCATCAGTTTGCCTGGGGCCCTTTGTTTGAATAGTGGGTTGTTTTTTCCGCCAGCACCAGTACCTGAGGGGTGATGTAGAGGTTTTCTCACTCTTCTGGGAGGTGGTGGTCAGTTGGATTCAGATAATGAAATTGATTATGAGATGAATTGGATACACCCATTTTCTCCTACACCCCCCTTACTTCCACAATTCGTTTATCATTATTAGCTGTAGGCCTCTTAGGGTCTTGGGAGATGGCATGATTCGAAATTGCCTAGGTTGTTGTGGATTCCCCACTAGTCAGCAGTGGTTCTTCGACTGATGTAATTTGACGATCTATTGCCCCCATGGCTCCTGTAATGTAATATATTTCAGAAACGACAGCTGTGATTTGCCGGGGGACTGATACTTGCTCACAATATCCGGGAGCTTACTCTTTCCCATATTCAATAAGAGTTTAGATTGAGTCTGAAAAGAAAAATAATGAGCAAGACAATTAAATGCCCCACTCAGTCCAGAACACAATACTCCTTCTCACTAGCTGTGATCCGTTAATGTTAATGAACAAATAATGATTAGTCTTTGCAATTGCCTTAGTTATTTGGCTGAACAGCCTATTGGTTACCTTTTGCCTTCCAGTTCCGTAATGGTAATGGTAGAGTCAAAAATAAATCACTATTCAGACACGCTGAATAAGAATGTTACAGAATGTTACAGTACCTTATGATTTCGTCTACATCATTCAAATGGACTCAGAGAGCAAAATCCAAAGGGGGTGGCCCTGCTCTGCCTCTTGCTGACAATGATGGGCAAGGACGGGCCCACCCTTGGCCCAGACTTCGCCTGGATGCCGCCAGCATGCATACGGCACTGTGGCACCCGCGACTTGATTTTAAGCACCTGAGTAGCAGTGAATCAGGCAGAGAGGCAGGGAGTCTAGGAGCTGAAGTCCTCCCCAGCACAGACTCGGACTCCTGCTGGCGATGCGGGCTTCCCGTGCCATGGGACCCGCGACATAATTTTAAGTGCTTCTGGGTGCAGCATTGATTCAGGCAAAGAGACGGGGAGTCTGGGAGCTGAAGTCCTCCCTAGCACAGACTCAGACTCCTGTTGGTAAAGCAGGCTTCCTGCGCACTGGGACCCACAAAATGATTTTAAGCACCTCCAGGTGCAGTGGTGAATCAGACAGACAGGCAGGGTGTTTGGGAGCTGAAGTCCTCTCCGGCACCGACTCGGACTCCTGTTGGTGATGCTGGCTTGCCCGATGCAATATATTTGACCAAAAAGATGCCTACTCCATAGCTACCTACTTTTAACCAAGCATACTACAAACCGTAAGACCAAGAAAAGGTTTGGAATGTCTCTCACATCACAATATATATGTGTAGTTCACATAAATATATTTTCCCTCAATATGTTAGCACGTTGAATCAATAACTCACACATAGGTGTGCTTTTACTAATGGCATTCAACACATTGTAAGATATCAGGGGCTCCACCCTGCACAGTGCAGGGAGTGTGAGCCCCTGGCCTGAGAGTTCATGACTGGGTCCAGAGCATTGCGCCCACCCTCCATATACGTTTCAGGGGGCCCGCACATTTTGTCATGCCACTAACTGGCCACGGTTTTGGGGTCATGTCAAATCATTTCATATGCATGTAGTTGTGTACGTGACCTCAAATCACATACTGACCAGAGCCTGATTGTCTTCTTTTTATTTTTTTTATTTTTATTGATATCCATATAACAAAAAGTTTGTATCCATAAATACATCCATAAGATTCATCAAATATATCAACAAAAAGTACAGAATTCTTAAATAGCACCAATTGACCGGAAAACAGTACATCCTAAAATTTGGCGATAAGACCCACATGTTATATCCTGGAACAGGATCCACTGTTAATAATTACTACACACTAAACAATTGATTAAACCTTGGACATATACATACAGATCCATAAATATGTTCAAAATACTGATTAATCCTGTATTCATTAACATGGTTAAAATACATGGAGAATATTGAATGTTATAAAATGGATTAAGGTACAGCTATTACTTAGCATAAAAGTCAAACATATTAAGAATACCTCTGCTGAGATGTGCTAAATTCTAAAATCTTAATCAAAATAGACTGCCCAAACCCTCTCAAACTTCTTAAGTCTGCCTATTCACATTGCATAGCTTGTTCGCTTTTTTTTACTTGCTTCATTTTCCAAATCCATTTGTATTTAGATGGTATAGCGTCTGATCGCCTTCTCTGAAGCAAAAGGGATCTTGCGACAGCCATTGCGATATATAATAATTTAATCAGCCTATCTGAAAGGAGAAGGTCTGGGTCATAGCCAAGTACTATTAACAGAGTATTTAACCCTGTAGAAATTCCATATTTGTGTTCCAGATAGTAAAAAATGTCCTTCCAGAACCTCTGAATCAAGGGGCATCGTAATATAATATGTGCCCAATTGGCGGAAGGATGGTTAAGGCAACGCAAACACTGTGTAGATTGCTTGGAATAAATCTTAGATAGAAAAAGTGGAGTTCTATAAAGTAGCCATTTACTAAAAAACAACATCCTACGCCAATTAGCTCCCCTTAATGTTAAAAAATTCAGATTATTAAATAGTGACCACATATTCGTTGTAATTTCCATCTTCTCATGTTTTGCCCATTTCACTATGGCCTTCGTGTCCAAATCAATAACCTTGATAGATATATATAATGAATTGGAGGAGAAGCTGCTTTCGACTCATGCTTTTAATAAGGAAATAGCCCTGTGGTACTGGTTGCTGTTTGAAATGGAGGATGGCCAGTTTACGCTTCCAGAGACCTTGTGGGGAGACTGCTTGCCGGAGTTTGCTACGGAAGATCAAAGGCAAGTAACAAGGTCTATGCTTTATACAATTGTAAAACCTGCATTTTTAAGGAGGAATACTTTTTTCACAGTGCACAGAACGTACTGGACCTCTCTAAGACTCTCCAAGTTCAGCTCAGGAGGTGTGGTTGTGTGTCCCAAATGCAAAAGCCCGAGCGAAGATGACTGACATATGTTTCTGCGGTGTCCGAAGATCCAGGCTTTCTGGGAGGCTGTGAGCTCTTTTTTGTCAACTTATTTGGGGGCCCAGATTCAGGTAAGCCCAGAGTTGGTCATATCAGGAAGAGCTGATCTGAAAGATAAGGGTATAGACAATAATGCTAAGCGTATTTTTTATGCCGTGCTTTTGGCTCGTAGAGAGATATGCAAACAATGGGTTTCTCCGGTACCTCCAACACAGCATGACTGGTTGTGTTCTATGAGATATATTGCAAAAATGGACATTTCGGATGAGACAAAGAAAAGATATAAATTTTGGATTCCTTTTTTAGCTCGGTTGGGGGAAGTGTAGGGTGTTTTGTTTTGTAAGCTGTAATAGTCCAGTGATTAAGCCTGAGCCCTCCTCGGGTGGTGAAGGTTTTTCTTCTGGGTGACTAGGAGGGTTTGGGGAAAGGGGACCATGTGGTCTTAGACTTCGGCTTGGCCCTCCTCCTCTCCATCTACTCCCTTAACTCTTTTTGTCTCCCTCTCAAATTATCTCCAGGGAATGAGGTTGAAAAGCCCAGGGTGGTTTCGTTAGAGTTTTGGGCAGCAAACAGGCAAATGAGGACAACAAAAATAAAAAATACCCTTGATAGAGGCTAAGCGCTTTTTCCATTCCCCAGTCTTCTTCAATAAAATGCCTTTGAATAGATCATAACATACGGATACCCATTCAATGATCTGAACCAGACCTAGTTTACTTAAAATCTTACTAAAGAAATTATATGAAACAAACTATTGATGCACACGCAATATTTTAAATGTATGTATACAAAATCAATAGACAAATGGCATTAATTAGAACTCTTGTTCTTCTTTATTCTTGAAAGAAATCTTCCACTCCCAATGCGTTTCGTCGCAATAGGGATTAACCCAAGCGACTTCCTCAGGGCTGGAAGTAATAAAATTACAATAAATCAAAAATCCCTCTAATGTTCATGATTTGTCATTTAGATACATTTGCATAAATTGTTGTAGATGACAGCAAAATGAAATACATTACACGAGAAACATAATACCATTTAAATAACGTACAGAATGATTATTATAATTTGATGTCGCATAGAGTTTCACATTAATATAGTGAAAATGTGTGTCAACCAATACTCGTATGAACCCAGTGCCCTACTTGACCATATATTCAAACGAGCTCTGGCTAAATATCATTCAATAAACGCACCCAGAACAGAAGTGCAGTTCACCCCCAAAAATAGTGAAATAACATGCTGTATCCAAAACAGTATTTGCTCGTACCTTGAGTATTCTTATTTCTTTGTATTCCTATTAAATTATATTGAATAATGTTTACAGTTAGTAACTGCGAGACACAGGAGGCAAAGAAAAATCACTCGCAAGGCGGTTCTTCCGCCAAAACGTATGTTTTCTAAAGATGTTGCTCACCTCGTTAATCCTTATACAATCTGTTTCCTTATAATCCAGAAATTCATTTTGAGTCCGTTTTCAAATGCTGCACGATAATCCCTAAAGGGGATAACCAAAACTGCTATAGGAAAAAATCTCACCAAATACAATATCGCCCTATCATAGCTAAATATAAAGATTACTAGTGCTTATTGTGAAGGCTCACCTCTAACACGAAGCCGTCGTATCTCATGCCACTGAATATCAAAAACGCTGAACTATAGCAATATATGAATTCGAAGGTACCTCAGATTCCAGGACCTAAGGGTTAAAGATAGACCCAGCTCGTCATGTAATTTAGAATGAACTTACTAATATAACAACCGTAATGTGATATGTATAAGACGCCACAATTAGAAATTCGCTCACCTTACAAAACTTGTCTTTCAAAAAAGCTTATTATCCAAAAATGTCCTCCATAATATCAGTAGGTACCCTAGAGTACTGGGACCTATAATGAATTGAAAAAATTTGTCACAAACGTTATGTGCTCCTAGTAATATCCCAAAACGGGTCAAGAATTCAAACGCGACCGCTTACCTTCAGCGCAACACTACTTCCCGAATACAGGTTTCATCGGCTATCGCGAGACAACAGCGTCATGCTTTACAGGCCCAACAACAACATAAAAGAGGTGACTAGCCTCCAAAACGTGATATCGGGCGCCATTACTAAAAGGTATTATTATTGAAGTTTACGAAATGAAGAGGATAATTCTCCCTTCAAATTGCACGTACCATTGGTTTTCATTTGACGGTAAACAAAACAAGGCGTAATCTCCATTGTCCAAATTTGAATTTAGGTATTCAAACCTGATACATACATAAAAAAGCAAATATATATAGAGAATATATCTAAGATATCTGCCATAAACCCAAAAATTGTTTCATACATTTCTCAATAATTTAGTGCTATACAGTGTATAAACATCTCATGATTAGTACACATACTGCATAATCGCTACATAAATATCCCTAAGCCTACGCTGCATGACAAGTCATATTAGAGCCTCCAGCGTCTAAGAGTTACCAACTACTACCTTTCAGAGTATTCATATATTTATAGCCACAAGTGGAGGATAAATTCACATCCCCGATGATGCCTAGTCACCCAAGAAGTATTGTAGCTCATGGTCATAATTAAGGCCCGATTCAACCGCCCTTAAGCGCATGATCCATCTTGCCTCCCGTCTCCGCAATTGAAGCTCCCTATCCCCACCTCGTGGGTCTAATTTAACATGCTCAATTCCAATATATTGAAAGGACTTGGATGGACCCTGTGCTGAGCAATTATAGATATGTTCGGCAATTGGATATCTACAATCATTACATTTAACAGCCCTAAAATGCTCGCTGACACGTTCCTTTAATGCTCTGATTGTACTGCCTACATAGATTTTTTGACATTTGCATACAATAAAATATACCACATATTTTGTAGTACAATTTATGTTGGATAAGATGTCATATGTACGACCCTTATCACCTGTGAACTGTGTTGTTCTATCCTTAGCAAATTTGCACATGTTGCAATGTCCACATTTATAAAATCCCTTACTCAATTGTGAAAGCCATCCCTCCTGTCTTTTATCAATGGGATAGCTAGGACTTAGTATTAGGCCCAATGTTTTGCCTCTCCGAAATGTGATTTGTGGTTTGTCTCCCAGACATTCCTTCAATGTTCTATCAGCTTTCAATATATGCCAGTGTTTTCTCAGACTTTTGTATAGTGTCGTACTCATAGAATTATAATCTGCAATCATCCTAACCTTAGGTAATTCTTGTGTTGTTAGGCGAACTGGCTTCAGTGTGGATGCTCTCTTAATTTTGAAAGCTCTATTTTTCGCTTTCAATACGTCCAATCTAGAGTAGCCCCTTTGGAAAAAACGTCTTTCCATGTCTGTGATACAAGATTTGAATTCTTTGTCTTCACTACAATTTCTTCGTGCTCTTAACATTTCTCCATATGGCATTGCTGTTATTCGATGCCTAGGATGCGCACTATCCGCATGTAATATAGCGTTACATGATGTAGGTTTTCGGTACATATTGCTATGGATTTTATTTTCTTTCACATACAGTTCTACATCCAGAAACATTATATTAGTAGAGCTAGCATGTGATGTAAACCTGATATTTAGATCATTGTCGTTGAGATAATTCGTGAATTCCTGCAATGACTCCACTGTACCTGTCCAAATCATCAGGCAATCATCTATATAACGTCCCCAGTAAAGGATCTGATCATTCCAACGACTGCCCGATGAACCCCATACCAGCATTTCCTCTAGCCAACCCATGAACAGATTCGCATAGGCCGGCGAAAATCTCGAGCCCATAGCCACTCCTTGCTTTTTAGAAATGTGCTGAAAGGCTACAACAATGATCAATGGCCCCATCTGAAATCTAAACAAATGTGAGTCTATTAATGAATGAATGAGAGTGAATGTATATGCATTTAAAATATGGATTTTGTTTTGTCCCCATGCTCCCTTTTCCCCCGTGACCCCACCCAACTCCCGACACCACCATGAGCAGATCGCCGTCCCTGCTCACATCTGGCACGCTTCCCCCCACCCCTTGACCGGCACTATGACTTGGTGCCTAGTGCTACCGGTCTCCCTTTCCCCCTTCCTTCCAAAAAAACAAATTTTTTATGAATGAGAAATGAGTAGCTGAAACAAGAACAAAGAGCAAAAAAGAAAAAAACTAAACAAAAAAAAAAGCAGTGGAGGTACAGGACAGATCTAGGAAAACGATCGATAGCTATATGCAAATATCTACAGCTATGCACTAGTAATTGGAATTGGAAAAAGCAACAAGAAAAGAGAACAATAATAAATGGTCACTCATAACATCAACATTTTAACATTATATTAACATGTTATAGTCTGTAGACCATTAGGATTTATCCAACGAGATTTGTTGCAGTAATACCTGTGCTTCTGGGACATTGCAAAAGACATGGAATCTATCTTTAACTAACACTTTTAACTTGCTCTGTTGAGCAATCATTGCCTGCGCTCCCTGTTCTTTAAACAAATGTAGCATTTTTACAAATTCTTTCCGCCTTTTGGCTGAGGGAAGATGACATATCTGGGAAGATACGACAGAAGTGAACTGTTGCTGTTTTATGGCCTTACTTAATATTTGTTCCCTAACCCTGAAAATCACCAAAATTAACCAGAATAGTCCATTGGAATTTGGCATTGGGAGGGAGATGTGCTGGCACCCGATGGGCTCGCATAATAGTAAGGTCCCCATTAAACTCCTGAAGAACATTCTTTTTAATAAATGAATCCACCCATTATATGGTCTGCTGCCCCTCGAGGCTCTCCGGAATTCCAAGAATGTGGAGATTGGAGCGTCTAGAGTGATTCTCTAACTCTTCCAGTTTATATTCCAAAGCTGTCTTCTGGCTCTGAAAGGTGTCAACTTTGTTGTTCATAGTCAAAACCTGGTCTTCCAACTGCGAAATCCTGGTCTCAGCCTAAAGAAGACACGCCGGGACCTGGGCCATATTTTCTTCTATTTTGGTTAAACGTGCGTGGATTACAGCAATTTGCGCAGATTGGGAGGCTTTCAGATCTTGAATTTCCTCCAGAATCAAGTTAAGGAGGCTCTTAGCATCACATTGCATGGAGAATGATCTGTTATCTTGAGAGGGATTGTCTTGAATTAGTTCTGGCCTGGCTTCAGACTGCGACACCTGTGGATCCAAAAATACAGTCTCTACTGGGGGTGTTGGGACATCCTCCATAGGGGTAGAACGTTCAGAACGTTCAGGCGAGCTACCCCCAGAGGAAGGAAAAAGCAAGGAGGCAGAAGGAGGGGGAGAGTGACTGCCCTCCGTGAGGTCCCTGAGACTCTGATCTTTACTTAAAACCAAAGGATTATCCACTGATGAGGGTCCGTTCCATGCCCCCTCCTGCACTTCTGTTGGCAAGCCTATCTTGGCTTTGAAAAATAAAGGATACTTTTTGAGATCCCTAGTATCCCCAGGTGGATCAGCCAGCATCACTGTCTTTGGTTTTGCCAAGTCTCAAGTACCTGTCCTGGGAGAGGCAATAGGGAAAGGGCTGGTACTGGTACTTGAATCAAGGTCCACCGAGACACTCCCAAGACGATCTTGTTTGGCGGCCTCAGAGCTTGCCATCTCAGTAGTTTCCAGATTCAGATTCGGATCCCTGTCCCTCCTAAGAGTCGCTGTGCAGTTTGCTCGAGCAGCAGCCTGGCCTACTCATTTCTTAACCCGTTGGCCCAGACTTGGAGAGTCAGCTTGAGCGTGAGCTGTTACAGTGCCTTTAGCGCGTTTAGTTAGATTTCGCATACTGCAGTTATCAAGTCGCTCCAACCAAAAAAAAAACAGTCAGACTTAATGCCTGGGACCCCCCAAGCAACCCTCAACCAAGTGGCGCAGGGAGCCCCCATACACCAATAAGGGAAACATGCATGCACTTGCTCTCTCTTCGAGAGAAACCTGGTGGTCTCAATGACATAAGAAAGAAAAACAAACACTTTTTAAAAGGGAAAAACTGTTCCTCCACGGAGCATGGGCGTCTGCAGCAGACCGCGCCTAGAAATTGACCAGGCTTGTAGAGTGTAAAGATTAGCTGATAAGCCACTCCAAGTGAATATGGATCCCAACTGATAGTAATATGTTAATAGCAATGCAGGCAAAAATGAGTACATCAGCATCTGTGAAGCAGTGTTGCAGAAACCAACAGAAAGGCACTCCGGTACTCGCCTTGCCCCACTCAGCTCCTGGATTGCTCCAGCTCCCCATCCCTCATTTTTCCGAGTTCACGCTGTTGTGTTTTCTTGTTTCACTCGGTTCCTGTATTGCATCAGCTCCAGCTACCTGTCTCCCGTTTCTCCCGGGCTCACGCTGGCATATTTCTGCGTATTTCCGTGTTTTGCTCGGATCCCGTATTGCTCCTAGATAGCTCCAACTCAAGCTCCCTGTCTCCTGTTACACGGGGTCACTCTGGCAAGTTTTTGTCGCATTTTCCCCCGGAGCACAGCGTTGCAAAGCATTTTTAGCGGCTTAGCGATTCTCCTCCTATTTTCCCACGTCTGGCATCGAAAGAAGAAAGGGGGGTGTGGTTACGGCATTCTCAGCCGATAGCCTGCATCCCAAGCTACCCAGCATGATTGTTTTCTGTTGAAATATCCTGCACATTTAACTTATTAGGAGCAAAGTTAGAATGGTCATCTATCATGTTGACCTACTAATGTGTGCTGCACTGTTTAGCACACATATAGAGTTGATCACAACTCTGCCAATGTAATTACTTCTAGATGATGGCCCTTCCAAGGATGGGTTTTGATTCAGCCACAAAAAGGCATGCACCTTGCACCATGTAGCAAGGCAGAATGTGTTCTCGGCATCAGTGACAGGATTAGCCGGAGATTGCCCTTACACTCTTCCATATGCTGTATATCTGTCCTTTATTAGTCCCTATCAATGTTTCCACATGCTACCTGTCAAATATGCTGAATATAGCAGATATTTGGTCACCATGGTATTGTTTGAACCATATACCATAAGCTAGGTGTCAGGGTAACTGTTTTTTTCTGAGTCAATATTAGTTAAGTGTTCAATAAATCTCGTTTACAGGTGGTAGCTACCCACCCTCCTTCTATATTTTGACTACCTGGCACAGAGTCAGTTAATGCACCACTGTGTGTGGCCTAGTGTATTTGCCAGATGAGTTAAACAATGCTGAGGCACACTACATGTACATGCTTGACATAAATCATTTCACATAGGATTCTGACACACAAATACCAGTTGCATGCTGCCTAACCAACACCAGGGAGTCCATATGTGGATCATGTGTCCGAATCCATGTGCAAACCCCATCATCCTCCCAACTCAATTTCACAATTGATATGTTTATAATTGATATGTTTATAATTGATATGTTTATAAATGTATTTGGGTTGACACTGCCATTTCAGATACCTACACTGCCAGCGTTAGCCTTATTACAATTTAAGACGTATATGTTCATTTCTTTTTCCCAAAATGTGGTTTTGGGTGGACATGCCACATGTGTTGTTAAGAAAATGTGAGCTTATTATTGCTGACATCATGTACAAATTCCACTATTGCAGATGCATTTTTCCTTTACATCCCTCAGACAGCATGACAGAAGATGAAACAAAGAATCACCACATCAGGCTGGAGCGCTACCACCACTTCAGCCATGAGGCTAAGGCATACAAGAGGATGGGGAAAATGTATGAGGAAGGAAAGGTGGCCAGTTCCTGGAAGTCAGACAGGCTTAAACAACCAGGAACTTCCAAGGCAATGACCCATTAAGATGATGTCTCTGAGGGGATAGGCCCAGTAGGCCTGGGCTAAATTTCCGTTCCGCTCGCGGAAATTGCGATAATTTGACATTTTCGCGTTCCGCGGAGAGCGTGAAAATGTCAAAATTTCTGCATTCCGCAGCTTAGCGATAATTTGATTCTTGCTCGCGCTGTAAAATAATACATTCTCGAGCGCGCGCGATCGCCTTACCTGAATCCCCATGTTCGCCGACAAGTTTTCCCGATCCGGTCGCGTTCTCCACGAGATGTTGGATTGTTGGTAGCCATTTGCGCTGTCTCGTGACAGTTCGCGCCCGCATTAACGTCATGCGTCGCGCGATCACGTCTTTCTTCTCGCGATCATGCACCGCGAGAAGAGTGAAAACAAGATGGCCGTGCCCGCGAGCAAACGCATGGGTACGTTGGTGAGCCGCGACCACGCAGAAAATACCGCGAATGGGTGGGAAAAAAACTTCCGCATCTTCGCGATATTTGCAGAGATTTTTAACACTTTCGCAATAATTTGCGAAAGTCGCTTTCGCAAATTCCGCCCACCCCTAAGGCCCAGTCAAACTACCACTGACACTCACCCCTTTATGTAATTGCTGGATTCGTTTATCTGGAAAGTGTTCCATATTGCTCAACTCAGCCCCCTTCATTTGTACCTGTACATGACTTCTCTGCCACTCCTCTAGTGGATCCAGGGACTCAACTTTCTATTACACACTGATAGCATACAGATGGTCAATTATGTGACACCAACACCCCCAATGTGAATTTCCATTTGCAACTGAGCAACATGACTGCCTACATCTGAGGGCCATGGCTGAAGCTGTGGCTTACATGTGAGGAGTTATGCTATTCTGTGACATGCACCTACCCAAGTTGGCATCCCAACTAGGTCCATAGTCATACACCTCACCCGCCAAACATCACTGAGACATTCCCATCATTGTGAACACAGATTTTATCTAGTCACTTCACTAATCACTGTTCGGCATCTTCCTGCTTTGACATATGTGGCACTGTCAGACATATCCTTTTCCAATTCCCTCCAGACAGGTGCTAAATCTTCACAAAGGTTATCATCACATGTAGGATGTAGTACACCAATGTGCTCTTCTATTGCATCTTTTACCAACTGCATCAGAATTGTGACACCCCAGACGGAGTTCTCAGAGCCGCGCTATGTGGAACTACGTGAAGTAGGTAAAAACAAAACCTGTAAGGCTACGCGGAGTTCTGCAAGAATGCGGAGCTGCTTGTTCCACATGCTCGCGCATGCTCCTGATACGTTTCTGATGTTCGGCAGCGCGGATTGCATGTTTTGGGGGAAATATTGTGCAAACTTCACCACAAGGTTGCCAATGGGCGTGGCATCTTGTTTTTCTACTCGTTGTTATGGGCTGAGGCCTGTTTTTGAATCTTCTAAAATCTATTCAAACCTTTGCTTCTAAAACTTTTTCAGATTTTTCCTATTTATTACCCATCCATTTCTCGTCCTAAGTGTATATTTTGCATTTTATTTCTATTGTTGCTGCATTTTTGCACTGTTTTTCTATTACCTGCTCTTTATTTTTACTTTCCCACTTCTTCTCCTGACTTTATTTTATTTTCCGTCCCCCCAGAACCACGGCTAAGGGTAAGAGTGCGACGGGAAGCCGCCTTCCTTGTGGAAGGTGGCGCCTGGATGGGGTGCAGGCCCGGGCCTTATTCTCAGAGGTGGAGATGGCCGCCTGAGATTTTTAATGCAGCGCCACCTCCTCCTAACCTTGGCAGCAGACCGAAGGCCTGATTGCAGCTATGGGATCAAGGAGCGTCACTACCGGTGGGCGAGGATGTGCCATGCAGTGTTTGCTGCTCTGAGGTTTGGCGCACCCTCAACCAGCTAACTCACCGGTGGTCCAACATCCTGGACCGGGAGAAGGACCTGCTGGACCTGCTAGGTGTTGAGGTCATGGGGCTTGGTGAGTAGCTAATTTATTACTAATGTGTGTTCTGTTCTGTATTATTGCAAATTTAATTTTTCCCCCGAAATAGCAAGAATGCTGCTGCTGTTTACATGCTGGTAAATTATGTTTCCCCCCTTTCTTGCTGCTGCATTCACCCGTGACCCCTCCCCTGACCGTCCCGCTCCCGCCTCCCAGCTACTCATCCCTCCCCCCTCCCCTACATAATGGCGGCCGCTGCACGGTAACGCCGAAGGCACGCCTAAGGCCAGCCCGTCTGTGCCCATCTGTGACCCCTGGCTCTCCGAGGCCTCACCTCTATGACTCAACCACCCTCACGCAATCAACCCAGGAAGACACGCCAACTGCACAAGATCCTCGCCGAACACCACCCATGGGCAGTTCTCGTGCAGATCCTGCCACAAATCCTTCACCATCGACAGAGCCCCCATGATCACCGAAGGAATGCCCGATGCACACACCACCGAAACCCTGACTTGCTTTCTTCACAACATGCGCTCCCTGCACGACACTCCGTAGAGATCTGGGACCTGCTTGACACCCTTTCGCCCGACGTCGCCTTCTTCATGGAAACCTGGACAAAAGCCACCTCCGGTCCTGACATCGCCACTGCCATCCCTGACGGCTACAAGATCCAGAGAAAGGACCGTCCACACTTCTCAGGAGGAGGACTCACCATCGCATACAAGACCCCCCCTCCAACTCTCCACATCCAGCTCAAGTGACCCCCACTCCAAAACAGAAACACCTCCACTTCCGGATCCAGACAAGACCCAGAACCACACTACGCGGCACCCTCATCAACAGACCACCAGGACCTCGCACTCACCACACACCTACCATCGCCGAGCTCGCCACACCCATTGCCATCACCTCCATGGACTACATTCTACTCGGGGACCTGAACTTCCACCGCGACAACCGCAACTAGCCCAACTCCACTACTCTCCTCGACTACCTCACCAAACTAGGGTTAAAGCAGCTAGTCAACACTCCCACCCACAGAGCGGGTCGCACCCTTGACCCCATCTTCGCGGGAGGAACAAACATCCACTTCTGCCACACCACCCAGCCCATCTGGACTGACCACCACTGCGTTCACCTTCAACACCACCACGGCACCCAAACCCACCCTACGTCTGCCACGACATAACTGGAGCAAGGTCAAAGAGAAGCACCTCAACTCCACCCTCCGTCAATAACCCCCCATCCTCGCGACCGACACCAACTCTGCAGCCAGGGAATTTCACCACTAGGTCTGCTGCTGCGCCGACAAGCTCGCATCCCTCCGCCCCCCCACCAAACAATACCCTCTGAAAGCCACCTGGTTCACCACAGAACTGCAAGAAGCCAGACGCTCCTGCAGACGCCTAGAGAAAACCTGGCGAAACCTGAAAACCACGGAAGCACGGAACGACCACAATGGTGCCCTGAAGGAAAACCACTAGCGCATAAGAGACACCAAACGGACCTGCATAAGAGACAATGTCCAGACCAATGTTACCAACACCAAGGAACTGTTCAACGTCATACAGCAGTTTGCATAACCCACCTGCAAAGCCATGGACATCACACCTTCCCCGGAACTCTGCGACCAGCTCAGCTCCTACTTCCATTTGAAGATCAAGGCCCTGTATGACAATTTCAGTGAACCAACGAAGAGCACCACCCTCTACCCACCACCGCCGATAAGCCGACCATCACGTCCTGGGATCCCGCTACCGTAGAACTCATCACCGTGACCATGAAGAAAACCTACTCAGGAGCCCCAACAGACCCCTGCTCGCTGCACATCTTCCACAGGGCCGCCACCATCATCGCACCTGAACTAGGATGCACCATCTATGCCTCCCTCAGATCAGGCATCTGCCCAGACAACTGGAAATGGCCGGAGGTGAAACCCCTCCTCAAGAAACCATCGTCCGACCCAACAGACCTGAAAAACTACTGGCCCATCTCTCTCCTCCCCTTGCCGGCCAAAGTCACAAGAGACTTGTAAATGCCCCGCTGACCACGCCTTCATAGAAGAGAACTCCATTTTGGATGCCTCCCAGTCTGGATTCCACAGCATTCACAGCACCAAGACCGTCCTCCTCGCTGCCACTGACGACATCCACATTCTACTCGACCAGGGACACACCGTGGCCCTCATCCTTCTAGACCTCTCCGCAGCCTTCGACACTGTTTCACATCGCACTCTTGCAGCCAGATTGCACAACTTGGGAATACAAGGAGCTGCCCTTGACTGGATCCAATCCTTGCTATCCGGCAGAACCCAGAGGATCCGACTCCCTCCCTTCCTCTCCAAACCCACAGAAATCAACTGCGGAGTACCCCAGGGATCATCACTCAGCCCCAAGCTACATGGCCCCCCTCGCCGCCATCGCCGCCCTCGCCGCCGCCATCATCAGACAGCATGGGCTCAGACTCTGTTTCCAGGAAGGTATGAAGAATGTGGCAGCCTGGATGAAGGACAGCTGCCTGAAGCTAAACTCAGAGAAGACCGAGGTCCTCATCTTTTGTCCCTGAACCTCCGCCTGGGACAATACCTGGTGGCCCTCCACCCTAGGGCGCCCACCTACCCCTACAGACCACGCTCGGAACCTCAGCATCATTCTTGACTCCTCCCTCTCCATGAACCGCCAGATCAACTCCTCTACTAGTTTCAGCTGCCTTATCATCCTCTGTAAGACCTTCAAATTGATCCCCCCGACTGCAGAAGGACCATCACCCATGCACTCATTACCAGCATACTGGACTACGGCAACGCCCTCTACACCGGAATCAACAAAACTCTTCTACTCAAACTCCAAACCATCCAGAACACCACAGCCAGACTCGTCCTCGGGACACCGCGCCATGAGCACATGACCCAACACCTACGAGGCCTCCACTGGCTCACCGACGAGAAGAGGCTCCCCTTCAAACTCCTCACCCATGCCTACAAATCCCTCCATAACATTGGTCCCAAATACCTCAACGAGAGAGTATCCTTCCACGTACCCAAGAGAAACCTCTGCTCCGCTGACCTCGCCCTGGCAGAGGTCCCCCACATCCACAAAAACAGAACCGGCGGGAGAGCTTTCTCCTACAATGCAGCCAAAACCTTGAACGAGCTCCCTGTGAACATCAGACGCGCCCCGACCCTGCACACGTTCAGGAAGGACCTCAAGATCTGGCTCTTCGACTGATCCGGAGCTTCCCCCTCCAGCGCCTTGAGACCCTCACGGGTGAGTAGCACGCTATATAAACCCCTGATTGATTGATTGAAAATGGCTGCCAGCCACATGGCCAGGCCACAACAACAAGAAACGGAAAAAAGACAATGCAGCCCTATGTCAAAAACACACTGGCTGTCTTCAGAAAATGGCCACCAGCCACATGGCCAGGTTACCACAACAAGAAGCAATAAGCCAAGAGGAACAAAAGAAAGAAGACATGCAGACCTATGGCAAAAGCACACCAACTACCACCACAAAATGGCCACCAACCAATGCCACATGGTCACTCACAACAACAATAAGCAGGAGGCCTGGAAAACAATGAATTGAAGCTGGCCTATATGGACACAGACTTTACAAAATGGCCCATGGCCACATGGGGAGGCTCAGCCAAGGGAAATGATGGCTCACTGTTTCAAACACACTTACACACTGGCCAGACAAAGGTGGCATGGTAAACAACACAGCTTTAATCCAACAATGCACAAAAACAGGGCTAAAAAAGGTTTAAACAACAATCACACACATCCAACAAATGCATTTATTTAACACACACAAAAAAGTGAAATACCAAAAAAATACATTTTGCATTTCAATCCAATGCTATCCATGGCCTAAATGATGTTTAAATCCAAAACACACCACAGAAACAGTTGTTTCATGCTCCGATGATTAGCTCTGGGCCTACTGGCTGAAAAGCGTATTGGCAGACTACAGGGCTAGAACATTTAATAAACATTGCAAACTGATTTCAAAAGTTGGAGAAAATGTAGTGAACTGTGCAACATGTTTCAGTTATAACAGAAGACAAATTGATTACAAAGACACAACTAGGCCCCTATTGAAACAACAGGCCACCCACCACAATGAATACAACAATTATGAAAAGTACAAAAAGATGTAGGTGCAATGCCTCGATCAAACAAACACCAATTTTCCAACTTACTTGGAAAAAGCACTGGGAGGAGCCTGCTAGACAGGAAGAGGAAACGACCCTAGGGCACTTCTTTCCTCTTCAAAGATGTACAGCCAAATGTCAATCTGAGGAGTTTTTTTGATCCAAATTGTCATTTTGAGAAGGTTTTGATACTGCTCGGGAGAGAACCTTGTCCAAGCAGATTCTGCATGTTCGGGATCACGTTCCTTACAAAACTTCCACCAGAAGTCCTATAGCACACCTGAATGGTGTGATCAAAATCGCAATCTCTCGATGGACCGTGCGGCCAGATAGCAAATCTCACTGCACTCGCAGACAGATGGGAAATCTCATCGGCGATCTCAGGCACCTGGTAAGTTGATCCCAAATGCGCGAAAATGCATTTTGGGTGCAGAAACACAAAGAAAAACTCTGTTCCGTTGTGGAGTGCAGAGTTTTCTGGCAACTCCGCGTTCTACGCGGAGCGGAGTCTTACGCCCTGGGTTAACACTATCAGAAACAGCAGCACATGAGTATGGCTCAGACTACCTTTCAGTACACATGTAGGCCTGGGCAAAAATTTCGTTCCGTTCGCGGAAATTGCGATAATTTGACATTTTTGCGTTCCGCGGAGAGCGCGAAAATGTCAAAAATTCCGGTTTCCGCAGCTTGGCGATAATTTGTTTCTTGCTCGCGCTGTAAAATGATACATTCTCGCGCGCGCGCGATCGCCTTACCTGAATCCCTGCGTTCGCCGACAAGTTTTCTTGATCCGGTCGCGTTCTCCATGAGATGTTGTATTGTTTTTAGCCATTTGCGCTGTCTCGCGACAGTTCGCGCCCGCAGTGACGTCATGCGTCGCGCGATCACGTCTTTCTTCTCGCGATCATGCACCGCGAGAACAACTCAAAACAAGATGGCCGCGCCCGCAAGCAGCCACATGGGTAAGTTGGCGACCCGCAACCATGCAGAAAATCGCGCGAACATGCCGGAAAAAAACTTCCGCATCTTTGCGATATTTCTGCTTGTTTGCGATAATTTTAAACATTCTCGCGATAATTTGCGAAGGTTAATTCCGCAAATTCCGCCCACCCCTATACACATGTCACTTCTCACCTTTTTGCAAAGCACCATCTATACTTCCAACAAACACTCATGGTTCTCTGGTGTGCATCACTTGCAGTCACCCCTACTCCCAATGTTGATTTGTGCATGATAGGAGGTAGGGTGTTCTGTAATATAGCAGCCACATCCTGTGTGCTCTCACCCTGCACATCAGTACAGCTGTGTGCAATATAGTTTAATGCTAGTTATTGTACATGTGGCTCTTTGCTTTTCCTTTGTGTTGATACTTCACATACACCACACCTAGAACCCCTCTCAGATGCATAATGAATCCTCTGGCAACCCCATTCCTTCCCATTGCTTTGCAGTCCAGATTTGCCTGCATGACCCCAAGAAACACATTTTTGCCTCATGGTGTAAGGGGGCATGCATTGTCAAAGTAAGGGTGGGCAGGGTTACATTGTCCAGGCATGATGTATTGTTCCAGTCCAGGTTTGTTGCTTTGTACTGTGGGACTAGTCACTAATGTAATATGTTACACTAGAAGTCCCAGGATAAAAAGGTGAGCCTGGACTGGGGCTGCACATCACACATGGACTTGACAAACTTGATGGAGCTGGACTGGGCTGTGCAACATGTGACTGCACAGTTTGACTTAACTTTCTATGATGTATGACTGGACATGTGAGCAGTTTCAATCGTTGCAATTACACTCAGTGCAGTGCAGCACAGGAATGTAGCTTGCTGTTCTGCAGGGCATGATATTTTTTATCATATTGTCCCTTCTTGATACTTAACCTATAGGACTTGTTGGTCCTCATAGCAAGCATTGTTCTGCCCGGGAACTTCCTCCACCAACTCTGCTTGGATGAATGGTGCCACCTGCTGCTCCAAGGGCATCTGCAACTCCTGGTTGGTAGGTCCTCCTCCTCTGTTTAACATTGCTGCCTTCAGGTTCTTGGACAGTTTCTCCTTGGTCCTACGCTTATAATTGTGCTAGCGCTTCTTGCACTCTGGCGTTGTCCTTTCAGCTTGCCTGACACTATTAATCTTGACCACTATGGACTGCCATTGTTCCCCAATGGCAATTTGTAGAAGACAATGTGATAATGCTCACACGTTGTCACCTCTGTTCTAAGAATTAGATTTTTCTCCTCACAAAATCTACTATTCCTCCTTCCCTGGGCGTCTGTCTGGACATCCTGGCTGGTGCTGGTGTTGTTGCCCTGGCTGCTGCTGCTGCTGCCTGCTACATCTCGGTATCTCGAGGTATGGGGAAATAGTTTTTCTCCAAATGCATCACTTTTTAAGTGATTTTTGATGCATGACTCTCCAATGTGATGCTAGGCTGATTTGCGTTGCTACATGAGCTGCAAAGCAGCCTAGCATCACTTTCACTGCACATGCGTCAGTTTTCTCTGGGGCAGTCATCCCATGAAAGTGTCAATTTTTTTGACGCACCTTGGAACCTTAAGCCATGGTGCACCAAACCGTAAACATGATGTGTCCAAAGTTTTTGAAAATGACGTACTGCACTGCAACTTTTTCTGATGCATCACTGTCTTAACGCAGCGATGCATCAGTTATCATAAATGAGGGCCTTTGTTTTTTCAGCTCATACTGTAGTTAACTGCGTGTTGTGTAATCAATCAGCGAAGGATGTTTTAAAAAATTCTCACCAATGTGCTTGGGAAAGGTGAAAAAAACATCCTTTAATTTGTTGTTTGTCAGGGTACATTTTTGCAATAGCCTTAAGTATTTGTAATCCAAAATCAATTTGAATTTTCCTAACATTTTTCTCATAGAATTTCAGTGTATGTCGAGGATTGCTTGTCAGTGAGTAAGCTGTACACTAATGGGTCAGTTGTATTGTTTATACTAGCAGGAATAGCATAAATATGGGTGAATGGATTGGGTGATGACTTAAAAGTTCAATATATTATCCAAATTTCAGGATTCTCTAGGGTCACTAAGTTATGGGTTGTGCTAAAATGAATCAGTCTCCTCAAATTGGGTGTTTTAGGCATACTACTAGAAATGTGAATGGGGATGGTTTGGGATACCTCCCTCAAAACTGAACCACTGGGTTCATTGTATGTTGATGCTAGCATTTTTTAATTGCTGGATATTCTCCCTCACTTCAATCTCACTTCAATCTCCATTACAGAGGCAGAGTGGTTATGTTCTCGGATCCTTTCAACAGTGTTGCCCAGAGAAACTGATCTGCCTTTTCAATGGTAGTAAAAGTATTGCACACACCTACAATGACTCCTGGGCTCAGGTAATCTCTCCATACAATATATAAAGATACCATATTTCAACAGTCAGTTTCCACACTGTGATTTAACATAGTTAGCCTGCATTGGGTTTTCCCTGTTTCAGTGATCTGTAGGAAAAAAGAAAAAAATATATGAATGTGATTGTCTAAAACTGTGATTTATTTTCATTGTGGAATAAATATTTAATTTTGATTTTCCTGTAGAAAAAGTGATACAGTTAAGTGATATTGGTTGTATTTTGTGAGGAGAAAGTTGTTAGCAATGGGGTTTTGCAAACTTTGTGGTAAATAGTTTTCTTGAGATTTGTATTTCTTCTTGCTTGTATTTTCTATTTTAAATTAGAAGAAAAAAGTATGTGAAATAATTGCTGTCTTGTTACTTCTTTCTTTGCATTTTGTGTTTTTAGATAATAACTAACCAGTATTCTGTTGAATTTTTTTCAAAGATGCCCTTTCATTTTTCACTGTTTCTGCTTTCTTTTTTTCTCTAATATATTTCTTTGCTATCAAGGTGTGTTGGAAAGAAAAAAGAGATAAGTACTCCACGGGAATTGCATTGTATTTTTGTCCCCCAATCACTGTCCAGCACCTTCCCTGCGGTAAGTACTCAGAGGAGTTAGAATAGTCATTTTGCACTCCAGTCCGAGTCCGGCACCCTACCTGACATAAGTACTTGGAAGAGTTAGAATAATAATTTTGCCCCCCGTCAGTGTCTATCACCTTTCACTGAGGTAGGGTCCTGGCGGAATTCGAATAGTTATTTTGCTCCCAGTCATTGTCCAACACCTTTGCTAAGGTAAGTACATTGTACAGTTAGAATAGTAATTTTGCCCCCCAGTCACAGTCCAGCACCTTCCCTGAGGTAAATACTTGGCAGAGTTAGAATAGTAACTTTGCTTCCAGTCACTATCCAGCACCTTTCCTGAGGTAAGTACTTAGCGGAGTTAGAAAAATTGTTTTGACCCCTGATATATGTCCTACACTTTCCCTCAGGTAAGTACTTTGCAGAGTTAGAATAGTAATCTTTCCTCCAGTCACTGCCCAGCACATTCACTGAGATAAGTACCCGATGAAGTTAGAATAGTAACTTTGTCTCAGTCACCTTCCGGCATCTTCCCTGTGGTAAGTTCCCTGCCGAGTTATAATAGTAATTTTGTCCCACACACATGGTCTAGCACTTTTCCTGAGGTAAATACCCAGCATAGTTAGAATAGTATTTTTTTCTTCCAGTCACTGTCCAGCATCTTCCCTCAAGTAAGTATCCAGTGGAGTTAGAATAGTAATTTTGCCCCTTAGTAACAGTCCAGCAACTTCCCTGAGGTAAGTCCTTAGTGGTGTTAGAATAGTTATGTTGCACTCCCTAATCATTGTTCAGCAGCTTCACTGAGGTAACTACTTGGCGGAGTTAGAATAGTAATGTTGCTCTCCAGTCACTCTCCACCACCCAATCTGAAATGATATTTTCATAATTTTCTTACAAATAGGGATATTTTTGTTAATTTCTAGTCATGTAAAACTAGAAATTAAACCAAATATGAGGGCTGTAGAAAACCTTCACAATGTCTGTAAATATTAAAGATTTTGTGAATATGTGAATTTGTCTCTGCGATATTGTTAGTATTGTTAGAGAGTGTTCATGGGTAAAGTTATACTTACTTTAGCTAGCTAGATGGCAGTGTTTGCAATTGACTGTGGACCTCTGTATCCTGGTCTTAGTGATGTAGGTGGTCACATCAGAAGGCAGTGTACCACTGGTGCCAAATAGGAAACATCTGCTCCTATATGTTTTTAGAGGGTGAACAATAATTTACAATATAATCGGTCTTGAAAAGTGCTTTTTACCATGAATTAAACTGTGACTAAATGTGTGATTGTTTTGTTTGTTGAAAAAAAACAGTTTTTGGATCTTTTTCACACTATGCTACAGCCACCTTGGTTGGAGAAAAGGGAGATTGCAATCATTGAAATGAAAAAAAGACAAAAGTATATATGTTGATGTGTTCTTCTGTTACATACACCATTTGTATTATTTGTTTTCAATGGTTTTTTTTTTAATGTACAAATTGTGGAGATTAATTTTATAGTGGTGTCTTGGTTTGCATTGTGTTGCGTCACAATGTAACTATGTCTTTGTCAATTGCTCAGTGTTGCTTTGGGATTAGTTGCGTGGCACAAAAATGTAGAAAATATTTTTGCGTGGTGCTGTGATGTATTGTGTGGTTTTTCAGCATATTGAATGGTAATATGTTATGGTTAATACATTTGTGCCACACATTTTACTATTTACATTCATTTTCATTCATTACTATTTATTTTCACTGCATTTAACAACATTTATCCGCAGAGAATGTGTGTTAAATGTTACCGTGGTAGTGGAATGCATGGTAAGTGTATGTGTGATAGTTGTACTTATAAGGAACCTCTATGTATGTTTGTGGTAAAGATATGCGTGGTAGTGGTTGATGCATGGTAAAGACCACACTGTAATGGCATGCATGGTAAAGGCATGCATTGTTCCGTCATGCATCCATTTGAAATAGCTTGTCAGCTTTTTGAGCACAAGGCCAAGAGTTAGGAGATTCTGTCGATGAGACAACAAAATCCTGCTAGCACCATTTCATGAAGACAGAATGAAATGCTTCGTAGAACCTTAGGATGTGCTCATCAGGATGTGCTCATCTGGATATGTGTCTGAGGCCTGGGTGAAGTGTCTCTCCTAACAAAATGGTCAAGTAACAGTCCTTATATACTAAACAGTATCAGATATTGGAATTTCTGACAAAACGTAAAGAATGTCTGGCATAGATTATGTGTGCACAGATGTTTCCTTATTGACATATAGGGTGAGAGGACTTCAATTCAGATAACACACTTTTGGCTATGGATGTTATATGACATTCAAACAGGTACCTGACCCAGATTGATGTTACACTGAGGGTTTTGTTGCTGTCTATACCTGCATGACTTGAAACAGATGACATCTGATTGGAAGGTAGACATGTTGATAATTCTGCATAATTTGAGGAAAAATGGCAGCTTTTATTGTCAAAGGTGTCAGGCTCTGTTACTTAGGATGGATTTGGGTCAAAGGTAAGCAAGCAAGGAAGGCTAGCTAAAAGGTAAACTATAGCTAAAATGGAAACTGTTCTCTTTGTATTTCAGAGCCTAAAACTAAAATAAAGAAGCCTAAAGGCAAGTAATTAAAATAATAGAATTATGGAGGGAAAGAGTCATAAGATTTATGACATTGCTAGAATTATTTCTAAGCTAAATAGTTACTAAATTATCTTGCTTAGAGATATTGATTAATATATTTACAGACTAAAAAGCACATGCCACAAATGTGCTTTTGATGAGATAGCAATTCATCACTTGTTACACGATTAATAACATGTCTTCAGATTAAAATAGGGGGTCTCTTCGCTGGAAGACATGAACCTCACAACAGAGAAAGTAGAGTCATAATGTAATAATTTTAGTGGAAAGGTGCATAGTTGCCTCCTGTAGCAGGCATACGGCAGTAACAGTGGTACTTCATAAGGAGCAGCAGTGATGATTGGCAACTGCATTTTCTCAGTGTTGCTTCAGTGGAGGACAAGTAGCTGGACAAGCTCAGAACAATCCACAGCGATTAATAGTCAATGTGTCAGTGGGACACCAGTCAAAAAGAATCACATTCAAGTGATAGCAGGAAGATCCTTGGAGAATTAGAGCATGGGCCTTGCTGAGGGTGCAAATTTTAAAATCTCACATTCATGGAACCTTAAAACCAAATAAACCCCAGTTAGAAGCCCAGAGGGCAGCTGCAGTGATGATATGGTGAAGGCATATTCAAAGAAGAACAAATGGATGACACCTGATACAATGAAAATAGGAATTATGGAGAGATGTTAGAAAGTCCAAAAAAGCATCAAAACCATCTTAAATACTGAAAATAGCCAAGAGCCTATATTAAGCCTGGGCAAAGCACTACGCTACGCTCGCATAGTTTGCGAAGTTTGTGCTACTTCGCACTACGCGAATTGCACGTAGCACAGTGCAAACATGCGTAGCGTAGCATTGCGTAGTGCAGCGGTCATTTTTTGCTTGCTCGTGGTCCTCAACATCAAGTTGGCGAAAGCAAGCAAGCAAAATGACATCCCGGCGAGACATTTTCCTTGTTCGCGGTCAGCAACATAAAGTTGCCAATCGCGAGCGTGGAAAATGAACATCCCGGCGAGATTCTCAACGCGAGGAGGTCAGGTTTCTCATTGCGAGTGGTCGCGTATGCTCGCGACCGCTCGCGATGAGAAACTACCAGTCCGCGTTGAGAAATCTGCTGCTCGAGTAAAAATCTACTCGAGCAGCAGAAAACTACAGCTCGCACTGTGCAAAATGCCGTTTTAAATGATTGCACAGTGCCGGAAGCTTGTCCGCACTGTGCAATCATTGAAAACGGCATCTTGCACAGTGCAAACAGGGTACTACACAGTTCGCGAAGTGCTACGCATAGCTCACGTAGTGCGAAGTGCACTTTGTGTAGCTTTGCGTAGTGCAACTTCGCAAACTACGCCCAGGGTTACTCAAAATGACCTGGTTTTGCAAGGGGGGTCACTTGGGTTTTTGGCCCGGTGCTCGGCGGCCACCTAGGGAAACCTACCAAACCCACACATTTCTGAAAACTAGACACCCAGGGGATTCCAGGGAGGTATGGCTTGCATGGATCCCCCAACGTTTCCTTACCCAGAATGCCGTGAAAACCTCAAGTTTAGCTGAGAAAAATCCCCTTTTTCACACATTTTTGTGGGGGAAAGTTGTGGCATCACCGGACTGACACAAATTTCCTACCACCCAGCATTCCCCCGGGTCTCCCGATAAAACAGTGCCTCACTTGTGTGGGAGGCCTAAGGGCCCACCATCGTAACCTGGTTTACCCACTGCCAGATTACAATGGCGGGGGGTAACTTGGTGGACGGAAAGTCCGTATGCCGCTTTTCCACGGGTCGGCAACCATTACGATTGCTGGCCTGACGGAACTGGGGCACATACATGGTTTTATCTCACAACACGGTCTATACTCGTATCCTACAGGAGCCTACATAGAGACTAAAAATACAAATAAAGTCTCTAGTGGACACAGGGAGAGAGTGTTATTGGATCACTAAAAGTGAAGCAGAATTCTTGATACAGAGACACCCCAGAGTGCCGGCATTTTATACTCTTCCGAAAATACATAAAGAGCAGAGACCACCACCTGGGAGGCCAGTAGTGTCGGGTTTTGGTTCTATTTTAGAACCATTATCCAAGTTTGTGGACCATTTCCTCCAACCTATAGTAGCGGAAATTCCATCATACCTGCGGGACACTAAACATGTTCTTTCTCTTTTAGAAACAGTGCCTTTTGATCCTACTGTAAATGTGATGGTGACATATGACGTTGAGTCTTTATATGCGAACATTCCGCAGGATGACACTCTTGGAATTATAGAACAGCTACTTGAGAGTCATCCTCGTGAGGACTAGACACCTAACTCTTTTGTCATGCAGTGTGCCAGGCTAGCACTAAAAGAGAATTATTTTTGTTATGAAGGAGATCTGTTCTGGCAAACGACTGGCACTTCAATGGGCAGTGATTGTGCCCCTAGAATGGCTAATTTTTTATATGTAAGGCTTTGAAACGAGGGTCATATTTGCGTCTGACAATCTCTTTGTACAACGCCTTAATTATGGAGACGATACATAGATGATATCCTGGTCCTCTGGAAAGGTGATCAGGATTCTCTAAACATTTTTTCTCAATGGCTAAATTGCCAAGATTCCAATCTAAGATTTACTGGAGAATCTAGTAATAGGATGGTGTCATATCTAGATTTACGCCTATACCCCAAGAATGGGAAGATTCAGACTGAACTATATCAGAAACCTATGATTAGGAATTCTTTACTTAGTTATCATAGTTATCCACGAGCCTTATTTAATTATCTTCTGATAGGACAGTTTCTAAGGTTACGTAGAAATTGTAGTGATATAGAGTTCATGCAAATAACTTAAGTGAAGAATTGCTGGCTAGGAACTATCCCACCAAACTGGTGCATGGAGCCGAAAAGAGAGCCCGTAACAAACATAGAGATGCACTCCTCCAGTCATATGAGAAACCTGTGAATAAAAGGATGGTATGAGTGACTACCTTTAGTAACTTGACCGATAAGGTTTAAAGGGCAGTTAATAGATCATGGCACATTTTGAATACAGGGACAATGTCCCTAGAAAGACCATTGTTTGCACTGAAACGGAGGAGTAATCTTCGCGATCTATTGGTACATATCAGACCAAGGTTTAAACAACAGGAGACTAGACAGACCACACTATGGGGAGCCTCATCTGTGACAGGTCATTTTCCATGTGGGTCATGTTCTGTATGCCCATCTACTAAACATTTAACACAATTGGATCTGGGCCTAAGAACTCCTTGGGTATAAAATTCACATACAAACTGTACTATGAGTGGGGTCATTTACATGATCACGTGTCCTTGCTCATTAGTGTATATTGGAATGACCACCAGGTAGGTTAAACACAGGATGGTGGCGCACCAAAGTACTTTTCGATGCAAAAAAACAAATACTCGCATGACAAGACATTTTGTTGAAATGACACACACAGAGGATGACTTCATGTGGTATGTTGTAGATAAACCAAAGTACGACGTCAACATGGGGCCCTTAGATAAGGTACTCCTACGTAGGGAACAGAGATGGGTGTTCCACATGAAGAGTCCTATTGAAGGATTGAATGAAGATATACCATGGAATGTCCTATAGACACATACTCCCATTAACAATATCTTCTATCATCTGCTCATGTCTCGAGTTTTTTCATTGGGTCGAGTACCTGTAGTTCTGACTATAACACATTAGTTCTGACTGTAGCACATTGCTTGTAGTCCTGACTATGACAATTTGTAATGAAAGATGTGTTTTTATTTACCTTTTTCCATCCACCAGATGCATATGGAAAATAGATAAACTGCATATCCCATAATGCATTAATGTGGTTTGGATGTTTACCCTTGAACATAAGACGCATCTTTTCTGCCATCTAGAGCTGTTAATTTACACTTGTAAATATGGGGCACTTATTCAAGCTTGGCGCCACGACATATTAATTGCTTGGTTTAATTTACCATAGCACATTATGTGGCTGAACTAACACTGACGCACTCCGTGAACCGGAAGTGGTGTGTTCTACTTCCGGGACAGGAGATGCGGTAGTATTGTAAGCGGAGACCGGAGATAAAGGTTCTCCCTTTGGCCTCTATTCACGGACGACATATGCTGGGACATTAGGTGAGTCAGACAATTAAATAGCTAGACTCTTGCTGAATATTAACTATGATATACGAGAGAGTTCTCTGTCGTTTTTTGGGGACATAGTGTAGATTAAATTTACGACACATGTTTTGGAATTATCTGATATATGGACACTCGATGAGAGACTCATAGACGAACACTAGGCTATCCGTTTTTATTTGTTAATAGCAATGGGTTTAGCATGAATAAGAGGTGACTTCTTTCCCCCTATTCTGATACAATTTTGCCACAGTTTATCACATTCTTTGTTATGTCAATAGAATAGTTTGGTGCATGTGAGATACTGAAGATCCAACACAAGGAGATGTACATTAGACCAGGATTGTGTTTTCTGTCACAGTCAATTTTAAAAATATTTTTGTTTTGTTTTTGATCGACCTGAGATGTGTTAATGTAAACAAGGACTTATGTCACGACCTTGTTTTTTGCCTTTAGGTTCCCACATATAGATAGAGGACCTGGAAAGGTAGAGGCAGACAGCTAGTCTGCTATTGGTGAGAGCATTGATTCACCATGTGTGTCACTTCACGTGTGTGGTGGCCTGGCACAGTTACACCTACACCTGGGTATTAGCCTTTGGGTATGATTGTGAATATGTGTATAACACAAGAATGTTTTTGTTTGTTACAGTAAACCGACCAGACTGAAGTTGGTCCTGAGAACATACATATATATCAATAGGTATGGTTTTTTGTTTATCACTATGTTTAGCAGAGTGACAAGCCATTGGTCCTGAAGAATGCCACAAACTTTTTGTCACCTGGCAGAAACATGTTGACCTAATAGGATAGGGAACATCCTTACACCTATCGTTACACTGTTTTCAACTCCATCCATAGGGAATACTAAATAAAATATTTTTTCCCATATGAGATGGTTTAATACACTTTTGATATCATTTTTGCACTCTGCCCCTCACTCACACATAACATTGGAGTGAAAACACCTCACGCTCCTCTCCTGAGGGAGAGTCGTAGCCCACACAGTGCACCTTGCAGGCACCGTGTGCAAGAGGGAGCCCAATGATGAAGCATGTCACCCATAGGGTAAGTGAGGTTTCTCGTCTTTAAAAAGCAAATGCCCCATTCTCTCTAGTTCTTTTGAGTTTATTTAGTGCACACTCATATTCACATTTTAGTTGTAAATCCATCAGGTTACCTTTTGTGTGTATTAGCACATATATGCTTGCCATCCATATTATGATGCGTGGCATTTGCGGCCTTCCCATGGCAGCGATGCTGCCTTGGAAAGGCTGGTGGGGATTTGCTTTGGGGGCCCATTGCTGGGCCCCGGGAGGTGGGGGGCTGCACTTGGGGGTACCTTTGGTGCCCCCCTACATTGCCATGGACAAGGTGGCAGGCACCGCACAGTGCCTGCTACGTTGTGCTTAGCAATGCACAACATGGCATTTTATAATTGCGGCGGGTGCTGCAATGTTAAAATGCCTGAAGCGACACCGCGTTGGCGGTCGCATCATAATTGGGGTGGTGGGACATCCGCATGGCAGGCAGGCGGTCCCGTTACCGCTATGGTGGCGGGTGGACTTACGTCCGCCTGCCATCCTAATCACGCCCTAACTCTCCAGTATATTCCATGCATGTTGATAGTTCAGGGTATTATTGTAGATACAACCCATGTTATGGTCTCTGAGGAATTCTGAAACAGTTTTATTAACATGTGTCCTGATTTTCTCTATCTGTACACAAAATTCAGAAGATCACTTTCATTTCTGCCTCTGGCATATGTTAGAAAGCACCAAGGCAGTATGAGAGAAAATTTGTATTAATTGTTCAAAGATACTCCTCATTCGGATTGACAGTCCTGCTCCAGTGAGTGTACCCAGATCATTGCTACCACAGTGCACAATTATGAGGTCTGGATGTTTAGAAACTATAATGCTTTCAATCCTCTCTGGCAAAACCAACTAATATCCACATTGGGCAAACCCAGGTTCCTGTCGATCCTACTCTTTTGGCAGCAAACTCTATGAATGAATGAATAAATGAATGAGGGATGAATGAATGTAATTTATAAAGCATCTGGCTACTCCAAGGGAGTGTACCAGTGCTAAGCAGAATCAGGGCCTGGCGCGCACACAGGACAAGACGGGTGAATGCTGCAGCTGACTGAGGCAGATTTGAAGGTAAAGGCAGTTTTAAATGGAGGGTAGTAGGAATAATTCGAAAGAATACATGTTATTGTATGGCTGTTCTAAATATGTGGATGTATGAAGATAGATAGTGATTTTGTGAAAGAAGTAAATAGATTTTGGATTGGCTTCTGAAAAAGTAGAAAATGTATTGCTGTTTGGGATATGTGTAGAAACTGAAAAATCAAAACTTTAAAGCAGGACCAATTTCAATTTCTGGAAGAACGTACACAGCACGGGCTATCATCTTTCAAGAAGGACTTTGTAAAACTTCGGAACACTAAACTGTGTACTGCAAAACTATAAATGAATAGATGGAATGCAAGATAGTAAGCTCACATTTTTTTAAAAACTGCCTTTCAAATTTCCAAACTCGTACCTCTTCTTTCTTTAACTAAAGTTCTAAGAAGGAATACGGTTGAAAATATGTTATGTAGTATTTGTTCTCCATGGATTCCTTCGGTTTAAGGCAACAATTGTCCTGTAAACATTTTCTAATATTATTTATATGTATTTTGTGTGATGGATTACTTACAATGTGATAAAAAAAATATTATAGATTTCTGTAGATATGTTCAATAATGTAATAATACAAGGGATGTGTTAGCTGTTGGGAGTGCAATGCATTGTGTGACATAGTTATAGAGCCATGCTGTTGAACTCTGTTTTTTTACAAACAAAATGAATGTTTTTCCCCGCTGTTCACAGAAAAAGCTTTATGCAGTAAATTGTTAACAGTGCACAAGTATTAAAGTTAAGAACGGTAAAAAAGAAAAAATTAGATCTGTAAGTTAACCCCTTGCGTGCGCACGACGTCTCCCGGCCGTCGTGCATTACGGTGGGCGTGTGCGCACGACGGCCGGGAGACGTCGTGTTCCCGAATGCCGTTTATTTCTCCTGCACAGTGGGAGAAATAAACCCGCACGCAAGGGGTTAAATGAATATTCACTTTACTATATTTTTGATGTATGATTCTTTATTACTAACATGTAGAATCATATTATAGAACTATAATCTTTGGTACCTGTATTTAACACAAGAAGAAATAACGTATATTATTTATATTAAACATGTTTTTCTCTTTTCCTAAGAATACTAAATATCTAATATGCCTCCACGTGGCATACTAAAACATTCAGTAATACACTAATGCAAACAGTCAATTTAAAATGTTCAGTTAACACATTCAATCAGACATCCCAATGCTCTATGAAACTTTCACTGACACATGCACAGACACTGTAGTACCCAAAATATTTGGTAAAGAAATAAAAATAGAAATACAGCTTGTTTGAGATGGTTTGATAAGGTTACATTTTTTTATGGTTAAAATTTTAAACAATTATTGTACCCCAAAAAACATGTTACCAAACTGTTTTTGAACAACTTGCATGAAAAAAAAAAACAATTTGCTTGTCACACTCCAAATGGAAAAGTTAACAAGTTGACTCCCAAGTACACCACAACAGATGTTGTGTTGATTTCAACTGTCATATGACAGCATAAGCAATGAGTTACCATATGCCCCAAATTTGAACAGGTGCCACTGTTATTGTTGCTGACGTTAAAGGTAATGCCACACTTGCAAAAGTATATATATATTTATATATATCTATATATATATACTTCCACACACTCTCCTGTGCGTATACTGCTGCCTTCAACTCAAGAGTCGCGTCGCCTCTTTGGACCTCACAGGAGTAGGTCCCGTAACTTTCCTCCAATACTCCTTTACCCATAGAGAATGACGACGCCTTGTGTAGCTGGCTCAAAATTACTTAATTTCGGCCTTCTCAAGCGCGTTTCAGCTGACTAGCAGCCTCGCCCACCGATAGTTTGAAGTAATGGGAGCCGCCATTTTAAAGCATATTGCATTGCGTGACACGTGAAAACTGCAACACAATAGACAGTGTAGACAGACTTGTAGTTCATTAAGGTATTTTCCTTATTTGCCTATGCTCGTATGCGCATTCCTCTTTTATCTGATTCATTCAAACAATTGGCTTTACAATTGATGACTAGCCAAGCGAAATTCACATTGAGCACAATATAATGGTCTTGTTAAAAACATCAGGAAAAAGCTGTACTTAGTATCATTACGGTCCCTTCCAATGGCAAAATCTACCTGCTTAGCTGTGCTATTATATGCAATGCTAATACACGGTTTGCCCTTGTCGGCATAATACGCCATTATACAACCAACCATTCACCATTATATAGGGATTGTAATTGTATTACTCATTATAGCCCAAGAGGGCAGATTCTCCAGATTTTCAATTAAGCCCTAATTTGCATCATGCCAATGCCTACTATTTTTCTTTGATGGAACCACATCTTTAATCTACAATCATGGAATACCTTCCCAACTATTCCATCTATAAAGTGCATTAAAAACATTTTCAATGAAAACATCATCCTTGTTCTACAGTCAATATTAGGCAGGTTTCTATAAATTCTTCAATTCGTTACATTTTATATACAAATGCGTATACATGTCTTCTTCTACAATGAGGCCTTCCGGTTGCTTAGAATTTAATTCAGTAATATACCGGGATTCTAATGTCTGGAGCTTTTTTTTTGATTCCCACTTCGGATCCCTTTTTCCACTGAATCTACCACGTAATAGGTAAAACCTGTTGCATCCTTGTTGTGAAATTTCTCAAAATGACTGGCTCCCGGATAAGTCCGGTCCCCATTCTTGATTGCCCTCAGATGCTGCAGTACTCGTTTGTGTACCTCCAAGATTGTGCTGCCCACGTACCGCATGCCACAAGGGCACTGCAGGACGTAGACAGCAAAACCTGTCTTACAGGTAAATTTTCCTCTAATCTTCAGCATCTCATTGGACAGTCCTACTTTATATTGGTTAGTATTGGTGCCATACCTACATGCCTGGCATTTGTTACATTTCAGGAACCCCTGTTTCTTACTTAACAAAGTTCCCTTCATTATTTTTTTCTTTAAAGTGTTTTTACAAGGGATTGTTTGAAAGATTTCACACGCCTAAAGGTCACCTCTGGTCTACGTGGCACTACCTTGCCCAGGATTGGGTAATTTTTTATTAAATGCCAATGGAGATTTAGAATACTCCTCAATTTGTCTTGTTGCTTACTGTACTTCATTATCAATCGACACTGGTTGCCTGTGTCCTTACTCTTTTTCTCTTTCTTGAACAAAATGTCCTCTCTTTTCTTTTTGGATGCTCTCACAACTGCTGAATCTATCCATTCATCAGGATAACCCCTACTGTGAAACCTATTCACGAGGTTATCGAGTTCTGCTTTAGTTTCCACCTCTTCACTACAGTTACGTTTTGTTCTTAAACATTCACTAAATGGAATACTTCTCTTTAAATTAGTTGGGTGGAAACTTGTTGCATGAAGCAGCGTGTTTGCTGCAGTAGGTTTCCTGTAGAGTTTAGTTGCAATTTTCCCATCTTTGATGTAAACTGTTAGATCTAAGAAATTAACACTGGTCTTGCTTATTTCACTTGAAAAGGCCTGGTTCAATGAATTGTTCTGGATCTTACTGATAAATAATTTAGCCTGTTCTTCCGACCCCTTCCTTACTAAGAACAGGTCGTCTATGAAACGACTCCAGTGTCCAGACCACCTGCTCCTCCCACCAGCCCATATGCAAATTCGCATAGCTGGGGGCGAAGCAGGTGCTCATGGCAGTACCGCATAGCTGATGGTATGATCTTCTCCAAACAAAAAATAGTTGTTTGTTAGACATAATTCAACCATTTTTACAATCATTTCAGTATGTGCCCAGAGTCTTATTGGTCTACTTTCCAGGAAATGTTTGATGGCCCTCAGCCCATCTTTGTGCCTTATGCTGGTATATAAAGTGGTCACATTAATAGTGACCAACAAGTAATCCTTTTCCCAGGAGAGATCATAAATTTGTTTTAAGAAATCTCCCATGTCTCCCAGGTAAGAGGGCAATGCCAGTACTTCTTTGATTGAAAAGGAATTCACAAATTTATATGTATTTTTAAATGCAATTCCTATCGCGGACCTGATTGGACGCCCCACGGGTTTTCTAAGTTCTTATGGACCTTTGGGATCAAATAAAAGACTGGTGTAACTGGATTGTCGATTTTTAGAAACATAAATTCATCATGATTTATGACCAATGTCTTTTAAATCATGATGAATTTATGTTTCTAAAAATCGACAACCCAGCTCAGAAACAAGGATCGGTCTCCCCGGAAAACAGCTATAATGACCAACACTGGACTGAAGGGAGCTGGGGCTTAAAAGAGCATGTGAGCAGGCTAGCAGCAGCCATCCCCAGGTGAGCTGAATTCCTCTACCCATCCTTGGCCTGCAGGGGTGGAGACGAAGCAATGAGCAGGGGATTATAGGTACTGGAGTTTTCAGCATGAGCAGACTGGCTTCCACAAGACCCGGCATGGATTGAGAATGGATATCAATTCCTAAATAGTGTAAAAAATGCCTGAAAGTCAGTATATGCATGCAGGGGAGTGTCTGGAAGCATATTAGAACACTGGAAAACCCCACAATTTGGCCCCCTGGTTGTGGGCATGAGAGCACAGGGAGTGAATTGTGACATCAAGATAGCCAGCTCCATTACATAGTGACTAAATTGAGTTGTGTTTGGTATCCAACACCATGCCTTTTCAGTCCAACATGCTTCTTGTGCCAAAGGTGAGCTGGCATGCACAGGTGTGCCACCCTGGGTGGGTAACCCCCAGGATACAAATCTCCAGTGTCTTGGCAGGCTTCCCCAAGCCATTTGCTACCAAGACAAGATTCTGCCCTCCTTGAAGGATGTGCTAGCACTTCCCCAGGACAGAGACAAAGTCATACCTCCTCCCTCCCAGGATGGCTAATGTTGACAGTAATCAAGGAGGTGAGCCTAAAAGGCTTTCAGCACCCTTGATATGTAACTCAAGGAGGACAAAGCCCTTCCCACCCTGTCAAGCTGACAGACAGGAAAATGAGTGATTCAGGAGGAGTACACCTCCTTCCTCCCAGGATAGCTAGTGTTGACAGTAGTGATGGCAGTAAGCCTCAAAGGTTTTCACCGCCCTTGATATGTAACTCAAGGAGGACAAAGCTCTTCCTGCTCTGTCCAGCTGATAGGTGGGAAAATTAGGAATTCAGGAGGTGTACAAACTCAAAAGGCTAGCCACTCTGTCAGAGAAGGCTAGGAGTTCTGTACAGCCGAAGGAGGGTTCTGCCACATTGGAAGAGCTTAAAATAGAGTATTCTGGGCAGCACAGTGATATACACTCATAGAATGTTGTCATTACAGGGGCGGGTTAGCCGCAGGGACCAGTAGCTCATTAGCCACTATCCCTCAATCCCTTAGCACCCCCTAAACTAGTATTTTCCCCTGGCACCAAAACTTCAGTTATAACTTGTGATCCAAAAAGAGGCACTAGGAAGACGCCGTCACCGACAACAGGACTTTGGACAATCCGCCGGCGCACATAGACAACACTTAAGTGCCCTTAAGAGACCA
The DNA here is from genome assembly GCF_964204655.1 of Triturus cristatus. Lineage (NCBI taxonomy): Eukaryota > Metazoa > Chordata > Amphibia > Caudata > Salamandridae > Triturus > Triturus cristatus. Next base: position 847,976,220 of record NC_140588.1, on the reverse strand, counting down.
TATAGTGGAATTGTGTTTCAACGAGTGTCCGTTGCAAAAGGTCATTGCTCCCAGCAAGAGAGACTTCAGTAGATGCCATAAGTCAAAGCAGACTCCTCTGACTAGTGGGATTAGTCAACTGAATCATGCAGAAGAATTTACATGATGCGTCACAAGAATTGCAACCTCCTGGGACTGTTGAGAGTGAGCCCAAAAGAGAAGTAGTGTTCTGCAAGCGAGGAGTGGTAGCTAAGGTAGCGCCACGTCTTGAGCCACTAGTCGACTCCGTTCTACCTCCAGTCACCAACGTGCCAGAGGACTATATTTTCCATAGTCAAGGCTTGGTCATCACCAGTCAGATGATCGACCCCTTGAGTGACATCTCCAACTCGAGATCAGCTCAGAGCGACTAAAGTCATCAACAACTCCCACCCCACTGCTGTGTCCCTGCATCCTAAATTTGGAGTTGTTGAGTGTGTGGTGAAGCAATTTTGGCATGACCTTGCCCCAGTGATTTACAGCTGCCAGTTACCTCTGCACCTGGCAACACTGAGCAAGGTAGAAGAAATCCAGCTTTTGCACCTGGGTCCTGGGACCACAAAGGCCTCTAATCTTTAAGGGTAGATTGTACATCTAACTCCAAGTGAGGTTTTGCCAAGTGTTGCACTTTGACTGCTCCCATTGATCCTGTCAGCACCAAGGACAACCAAGGAACGTCTGCACCCAGACTCCCTGGGCAAGGTAACAAAGTTGTGACTGTCAAGTCTTGGTCTAGGGCCCGCAGAGCCTTAACCATGAGAGTGTTCATTTGAATTCTCCCTGCAGCTATTGTTTTGCTAAGTGTGTTTTCTCCCATTGATTTTATTGGTGTACATTTGACAGCATTCATTGTATTTATTGTTAATACTTAAAAAATCAAGTTATACCGATTATCTGCAACGTATAAAGTTAGTTTTGGTTCTTACATTTATATAAAAATACAGTATATTTTATAAATTAGTTTCAAGGTTTCTTTTCAAGGTATGTCACTTATGTATTGTCAATGCGAGTACTGTGAAAAGCTTAAGGCGTGCTCCTATGAGTATGTCTCATTGCTCTGTGCCTCTTTATCAGGACCGTGCTAAGGCTTCTAAGGGAGAACCCAAGGTCCATGACTGTGTATTGTGTTAGTATTACACTATAAGACCCCCCAGCCATATCATAAACTACTCTATCTTGCAACAACCCCCTAAGCCCAGCAAGAAAAGTAAGCGAAGCTGCAATACATCCAATTCTCATAAGGGATCTCCTTTGTTCTTGTTCTAGTCATTAAATGAAACAAAAACTTGAGGAGCTAGGAGTGCCAGATCCCTTTAAGGCACCCAGGATGAGTGAGGAAGGATCCTTCTGCTTTGTTCCTGTCATGAGGTGACAACAACTCATTTTGTAATGAGTGGGACAAGGAACAAACAGGCAGTGCCAAATTCTGATACTGGCAATACTGAGTTTCCATATATGATCATGGTGGAGAAATGTTAGTTTTGAATCGGTTAAGCATGCCCCTCAGATAAATCTTGAAGAAGGTCTACGAAGGTGATTCAAAGTGAAATAGCCATAAACACTGATGATATTATGGGGAATGTAATTGCAATGAACCCCAAAGGAAATGCACCTTTACATAATGTTCACATAATTACAATATCCCTATCTAGATCAAATGATATTGTCAGTTTTTATATTGTAGGGGGACAGATGCCTCCCACACATGTCCGCATTAGTGCACTCACCCTGGTCATGTCCCAGTAGTGAAGGCTCGAGGCTACTCGAGGACTCAGAGCTCTGAAAAGCATCCTCACTAAAAGCAAAGTAACTGACAGAGTCTTTTAATTTGTGCGACAGCAGGTTTAGTCGTGGAGCCGCAGTATCTTAAAGCAATCGAGAGAAACGGAAAGCCCTGGAACGAGTATTGATACGAATCCAGGCGGCAAGACGGGGCTTCAGGAGGAGCAGGTGAGAATGCTCGTACACGGGGAGCTGTGTTGGGTGGGTCTCACCGTTTCCATTGGTCTGTTCTCACCTTTTGCTCCATTTACAGTTCTTCGGTGCTCTTGCTAATTTATCATATGTCAAGCCCGCTGTTAGAAAGAGCACTCAATCGCTTGCTGGGCTGCTTCTAGAATTAAAAGAACTTCTCCTGAGCTTGTCAGACTTTTCCACAGAATGAAAACCTGCAAAAAAATCTAATCGGTCCACACCCGTCCAGAGGCTGCTACAGAAGGGTACCCTAGATAGACTGCTCACTAACATACGAACACTGCGGCATGACAGAAAAGGATGGATTTATAAGTGAAACAGCTGTTAGAGGCTGGAAGCTTAGAGGTCTCTTTTGCCCAGATAGAAAGTGAATCAAGGGGTGGAGACGGATAGCAGCGTATATGCTCTGGAAATCCATAAACCTAACTTCACTCTGGAAAGGACTGATAATACAGAAAGTAATAGCATATTAAAGGACCATCAAAAGTTGTTTGCTGAGGTGCCTTTTGCAACCCCTACTTGCTACAAATAATATCCTCTTTTTTCAAAATCTCATTTAGCTCCAGCAGCAACGAAGGCAAGTAACCAGTTACAAATCTCAACGCTTTTTTAGCCAAAGGTATCCTCTGCTCAGCAACATGTTCAGCATGCAGCGTCTAAACTCGCAATAGATAAACCTTCAACGCGAGCTCCAATAATGGATGAGGCATCTCTTCAGGATGTACAACAGGATCTGGAAGTGGGACAGACGGTCGAACGTATTTTTGAGCTAATTCTCTCCCAGATAGAAGAGCTACGCATGACACAAACTCAGAAAATTGCATCTCTTCATGCAAGAGTGTCAAAAATTGAGGAAACAATGGGCAAACTTCCGGAGCGGATTTCAGTGGCCGAGGCGTGAGTTTCCAGCTTAGAGGACAAAGTAGGGTCCTTTGAACAGGAATTCACACAGATTAGGCAAAGTAAAGATGCTCTGGAGCCAGAACTAAAAGATATGGAGAATTATAATGGGCGCTTGAATGAACGCTTAGTGGGGGTTCCAGAATCAATTGAAGGACCTTAAGTAAGAGACTGGGTAGAAATCCTTAATCAAAAAAGCCATCCCAGAGTTAACAGGAGATCTAATGATTACAAGAGCTCACAGTTTACCTTCTCAATGCTCCATCAATGCAAAATATCCTCTTACAATTAGAGTGCAAGAGAACATATTGACTAGAGCCATTCAAAAAAAGACCTTTAGGACACAAGAAGTTCTGCAATTTAAGATTTTCTCCGATATGACGGCACTAGCCGCTAGGAGGCGAAGGTATTTGGTACATATGATTGTTTCTTTCAAAGAAAAGGGGACACAAGCAACCATTGTTCATCAATCCAAACTTTAAGTTTGCAAATGGCAAATTCTACTTCTTGGGTGAAGTAGGGAAAGTACAGGGGGTTGTTACAGCAGCTGTCCAGTTCATTGTCGGATTGGCATATGGCGTATGTAAAGTGTTAATCATGAACCTAGGTATCAAATGGCAATTTACTTAAAGCGCATTCTGCTAGGTCATCCAGAGACTGGTGACAGGGGTCGGAGGACTCAGTGTCTCTTCAGTAAATATGAGTGCACAAAATGGGTGCGAGGTCGTGGCACCTAGGGTAATGTGTGGTGCTAGGGAGGAGGTGTGGGCCATCCTTCCTCCGAGTGCACAGGGGTGACTGAGGGGTGAGGGTGGGGTGGGAAGTGTTGAGACGCAGGTTGATCATTGGGGACAAAAACGGGAGAGTTCATATGTTAGTTCTGATAAGCAGATTATGCTCATGAAACGCTTGTAAAATACGTAAGGCAGTTCAATGATAGGAAATGCCAATTCGTCGAATTTCATACTTACTATGCACTTTATTTCGCACTGGCACTTCAAGCAACTTGCACGTTTTGTAACCAATACTTTTCATATCCGAAGGAATGGTGCCGGAGAATGTGGAAGGAGACGATATCTGATGGGATCTGTGATAGTTCAAATCTGACTTCGGCCACTTTATTAATATGCTTTTAGTTTGTCTGCCCTTCCTTCAAAAATCCAACGATACACTTTATATTTTGTGCAATAATGCTTATCATTGTTCATGCACCTTGCACTTTACTCTGCATATACACTTTAGGAATTCAATGTGTGTCGCATCTAAAGGAACAGCCCTAGAAAAAGAGAAATGTTCATATTTTGTAGGCATGGGCAATAGGTTTTAAATCGACTTTTGCCACTTTCTAGTATGGTTTTAGTTTGTTGTTTCTCTATCTAAAAAAAATTGCACACATGCATTTTATGTTAAGAGGAATTGCCACTGTATTATGTACACATGCTGCACTTTATTTGTGGAATCCGATAATTGGCCTTGTGAAAAGCAGAATGGGATTTGGAGACAATGTATAAAAATGTATGATATTAGTGATAAAAATGTATAGGAAGGGTGCGCACTTTCTTTTATATTTGCACTTGAAGAAATTAGCATATGCTAAGAAGTTTATCTCAGGGTTGTGTTTGAAGAAATGGCTCAGGGCAATGAGGCAATTGGGACTACATTGTAAGTTTCAGCTGTTTGTCTTTGCATTTAGGATGCAACAGTGCACTTTATGCTAATCAGAAGTGGACACTTTAGTATGTATGCACAATACGCTTTAGACCCTTCGTTCCCTAGTAGTATCTCCTGTCATACAGATGTATAAAGATTCCATAAGTATTGTTTCCTTAAATGCTAATGACCTCAATAATAAAATCAAAGCCTGAGCTATTGATGAATTGGTGAGAGGCCATGCTCCCGATATTGTGTTGATTCAGGAGATGCACTACATGGATACAAAGAAATCCACATACACTATGTTTAGTCAGTGAGCAGGCGGTTGATATTTTGCATCAGTGAATACCACCCATAAGGGGATAACAATTTTCGTTCACAATTCATTTCCTTGTCAAGTCACCTCATCTCAGACAGATACCGAAGGCAGATGGGGTCTGATTAGTGGACTGATTAACAATAAAAGATTATCGATAGCCACAATTGAAGATAATCCTTCACCAATATTACAACTTTATCAAATACTACTACACATCCCTGGTGCAGTGCTAATGGGTGGTAATTTTAACTTTTTGCAAAATACAGAATTGGATTCATCCTCTGAGAAACTTAGACAGAATAAACCTCGAATGGCAAAGGCTTTGGTGGAGGCATCCAAAGGTTAGATCTTATAGACATATGGCGGGTACATTTTCCAAATAAGAGAGAATACTCATGCTTTTCAGCTGAATAAAGGACCGCAGGTCCATTGGATTATAAATTGGAAATATCAGGGTTTGGAAAATGTAAATTACCTTTGAGATGGTTGATCAATAAGGTTCATCTGACAGATGAGGATTGGTGTTCGAAGATCCACAATGAAATAGGATGTTTTTTTGAATTAAACAGAAATACACCCAAGGTAGAAAGTGTCTGGGAGGCTTTTAAACAACCATTCGTGGCTAGATAACTTCCAAAGATATTGCAATAAAACTGTCCGAAAAAATAGGAAGGACACAATTAGAATGAGAGGTACATAGGGCAAACAAACAATATATAAGAAATACAAATATTAAGAATAAATCAACACATATGAAAGCACAAAAAACTATGCAAGATTATTACTATGCTAGAGGGTACTTAGCAAACTCTGCATACCTCAAAAAAGTATACAAAGGGAGTGATTTTGCTGGGAAGTTTTCAGCTTGGGTAATAAGAGAGCGACAAGTGCATGATAGAATCACATCTCTGGTAGAAAAATATACTAAAATTCATATAACAGACGAAATACAAATAGAAGAGAGCTGTTATAATCAATGTGAAGCTATTTATTCTGTCAGACAGGAGGTCAATATTTTAAAACACAAGGATTTTCTTAGCAATCTTTCTCTCCCCCAAATTGCAGGCAAGTCATGTAGAGAGTTTGCTGGTAGATACTCTTTAGCTAATGGAAAAGCATGTGGAGAAGACGAACTGCCACGTGAATTATATAAAATAATCCTCAGTACTAAAGCCTGAATTGATGATGTTAGCCAACTATATTTTGAAAGGGGTGGGATAGCACCCTTGTTCCTAATAGCAGTTGTGGTCGGCTTTCTGAAAAAAACTAAGATAAGGAGGATGTTAACTCAGACAGACAAATAAGCCTTTTGAACACTGATTATAAAATTATAGCGTAATTATTAGCTAACAGATTAAGTAAATATATACCGTCAATTAAACACTCAGATCAGTGTGGATTTGTGCCAGAGAGGCAGCTATATTTTAACACCACTTTTTTAGTCAAGTCCTTAGATTATTTTAGCAAAATAATAAAACTAGTCTCAGGTCATTTTTGTATTCTGGTCGAATGTGGATTCCCCGCCAACTAATCGGAGGATATGAGATAAATAATTTGAATCAGAGATTCTGTTGTGTAATACTAAACTCAATACTTAAGTAATAGAACTTCGTTCTGCAGTTAATGCAAGACTCAAGAGGTAACTTGGAATATACATCTCAGAAAATTTTAATGAACTATACACTTTAAATGGCATCCCTCTACTTAACAAGATAAAAGGGCTGTTCATAAAATGGAATAACTTACCCTTGTTAATAATGGGATGGGTTGCTTTGATTATTATGTCAATTCCACACCTGTGTCATTTGTTTTCCCGCTATCCCAAATGCAATGCAGATGACATTTTCTAAAGAAGTGCAAGGTATGTTTTCAACTTTTTTATAGGCAAGTAAAACATCTAGATTAGATTTAGATATATTGTATAGACCAGTAAACGAAGGAGGCTTGGCCCTCCCCCATTTGAAAGAATACTATTTTGTAAACTTTGCACATACCACATATAGACTAAATAAAGCCTTAAAAATTAATAGGTATGAAAAAAATGTCTTAGATCACTTTTTTCAAGAATATGATATCATTGATTTTATGCTTCTAACAAAAAAAAGTCAGATAAAAGATCTTACAGTGGAATATTAAATAAGCAGCAATTCTTTCGTCATAATGACATTCTCATAATTAACGGTGCAACCTCTCTATCAGATGTGTATATCAGGGAGGACCCTCTGGGAGATAAGATTGTTGCATTTAGGTAGCGGAGCAATGGTTATGAATAGACCTTGTTTAGAATTATGATGTAATAGACCTTTATTAGAATTAGGCACTTTCTACAGGACTTAAATCCTGCACACATAATTGCAACTGTAGAACTCTTGAAGGATTTGATAGAATCTAACACCTGTAGGACAATCAGTACCTGGGATTCTCTCTTGCGCAATTACGGGGTGGTTGAGCTCAATGGAAAAGTGTAAGCAAAATGGCAGTTCAAAGAAAATCTCCAGATATGTTTTTCCAGCATGGGATAAGATGAATGAGTTTATCTTATCTTTGTTAAAGGCTGCCAATTTGCGATGCATGCAATTTTATACCACGTGGCTTTTATATAGAATCCCCGCTCCATAAGAACAACCCTCAGATTTCAGCAAATTATTTAAGATATGATGCAGACGGAGGGGGATTTGGACACATATTATACGGGGCTGGCCAAGGTTGTGCATGTTTTGGGATGAGATCAATCAGTTTTGTATTCATACATTGATATTGCAACAACCATTAGATATTCAGACAGCAGTTTAAGGATATTCACCTGACCTAAAAGCCGACCTACTTCAAATAAAATATTGTATATTGTGGTTTTATTAGCTAGATCCTTAATCCTTCACAAATGGCTTGGAATTTATATTTGAACATCAGTCATTGTCTGATTATGCAAACAATATCTTGGGATCTTTTAAAAATTGTGTGATTAATGTACATGTCTCAACAGTATGGATGATACTCATGTTAATGGGAGATGTAATACCTGATGTCATTTTTATTTTTGTTGTCTATTGTTTTGAAAAATTCCTAATATAAATATTTGAAATGAAAAATGGCGAACTGAGGACATTCCAACATTTCAACATCTAAGGTTTAAGCTGAGTAGGATAAGGAGTCAGAAAAGAGATGTGCATTAAGATATGGGTCATAGAGGAACAGTCTTAAATTATGGGAATATTTGGTGAGAGGGATTTTTATGCAAGAGTGCATATATAATTTTAAAGTTTTAAAGGTATTTGTTTGTTTAAAATGATCATATTCTGAAGGCATTTTTTTCAATCTTAGAGTGGATTATGATTTTGTCTGATTTTCCTTTGTTATGTATTTAAGGATGCTGTAATAGATGAACTCTCCCAATAAAAATAAAATATATATATATTTTTTTTTAAATGAATAAGTGTTGGGGCTGAAACATTTGCTCAGAAGCCCACGGCCAGCAAGTTAAAATGTCGAGGGTGTCAAATGCCAAGCCTGCATAGTCTTGATTCCATTTCATGCTCCTTTCATTCACCACCAGACATTCCACTTCCCTTTATGTTACACTTTCAGGTTCTTTTTCACCCCTGATTCCCTTCTTTCTCACTGTTGCACCTATCTCTTTCTCTCTGTCTGATGGGGAAAAACAAGTGTGTTCTGAAAAATGCCCCACCTGCAACCAACGTCTCAAATCGAAATCTGGATACCGCAATACTAGATTGCTTGCATTCAACAACACATGATGACTCAAGAGAGCCCGTTATTACATCTTTTTCTTCTATGACAAGCTCTTTGACACCGATAATTACTAAACTGGTCTGTCTGGCAACCAAATCATGCAGTTGTCCAAATGCCGCTACTTGAAGGGATTTCTGGTTCAGCATCGGTATTGAGTGAGGTACTGATAACTTCAGTCGTGGCTCACAATACTTGCGGGTGGGGGATTGGGGTGACGCGTGGGGGATATCACACAGAAGTTACCGAGGGAGGGGAATACAATTTAAAATAAACCTTACCTGACCTGGTCCCGCACACGCCGCCTCTGTTACAGCTGCTCCGTAAGTCCGAGCTCCATATATTTCAGTGAGTCCCAAAACAAGGCAACCAGGCAGTAGTGTCTCCAAGGCACTGGAACGCCACTCACCGATGCCGCAACCCATCCAGCTCGCACTCAGTGATTGGGCAGAATGAAAGCACCTATGCATCATCCATAAGATAAATAAACAGTCACGCAATGCTGGCGCTACCAGGCCATGATGCTCGTGGGTAATGTGCCTCCGGGGAGGGCTCCCTTCCCAACTCTGCAAATACAGACAGCAGGAAACAAAACACATCCAGGAGATAGGGCTGGGGACCTGGGCCAGCTTCCTGCTCCTGAACAGGAACGGGCATGCTCCCTTGCCTAAGTCAATTACAATGCTGCAATGGCAGTGTTGTGATTGGTGCAGAGTCCCGGACAGGGCCCAGCCGGGCACCTGTTGGGAGGCCATTTTGTCTATGTAGGCTGCATGCAGCCTACATAGGGAAAATGTAGAGTGCGCATGACTGCGTAGGTCGGCCTCAGCAAACAGTCACGGTACTCAGAGTGGGGCAAGCCACTCCTCCCCAATTCGCCCACCTGCCCGCCACCAACCAGGCACACCTGCCTCCCACCCGCCCCCAACCAGGCATACCCCTGCCTTCTCACAGCGCGAGAAGCAGAAAATAAAATGGTATTTAAAATACAATTTTATTTTCTGCTTCTCGCACTGTGAGAAAGCAGTGGGGCGGCGCGCCGCCACCCTAATGGAGGAGCCACTACTGTAACTGGAACTTCAATTGCTTCTCACAGTTATTAGAAAAGAGGTGAGTATGGTAGAGGTTAACCACTTCTATCCCTATAATAAGGAAATTGGGTACTTTAATAAATAATAATGTCCTGTAGATGCCTATAACCATTGGCACCTACTAAATGTAGTAAAAATAATAAAACTCATAGCACTGATATAAGCTGATGAATCAAATGCCTTCTGGAATTGAGGGCTAAAATAAGGGCTGCAAATGTGAATAGTTAGATCTGCAAACAGATGAGATTCCATAACATACAGTCAGCTAATAGGGTGACCGTCACAATATAAAATAAAATAAAAAAAAAGGTGCAGAGGACTAAAGTAGGATAAAATGATCCAAAAGCCACCTAGAAAATCAAGACTTGGAAGTGGTCGCCGATAGTCAAACAATGAAAGCAGATACAATAGATCTTATGTCATCATCTTCTCAAACTACCAATAGCTCCCAAAAAGAACAAAGGGCTGATGGGGTAATTTTGTGACACGGAGTTAGTTCTACTGGTTGACATGCAGGCACAGTTAAAAACCCCGTAAATAGGGGTGCAAACATATGCATCTAAAATGTATTTGCCTAAAGATCAGTCTCTTGTTGCCTTAGAAGACAGTGCTATTGGAATTTGCACAACAAGGTTGCAGAAGGAAGTTGCCATATCTTTACTGCAGCTGCTTTCGTCAAGAGAGCGAACACCACCTACTAAGTTAAAGTAAACCCACATGCAGTGTCAAATACCCTAAATCACACTCACGCAGGGCGCACAATCCGAGTGATGGATGATGCTGGCTCTCGAAATGTGCCAGCTTCTTCAGTATGTCATAATACTGTTTGCACGGGGCAATTCGGGCTGTGTCCTGAATTCTATCATGGGTTCGACAGCAGACAGCAGATACACTTGCTGAAAGCTTCATGCCCCCCTTAAAAGGATGATGGAGGGAGCAGCTAAACGAAGCTGTATTTGGCCAATAGAATGTTGATGTTCAGGGGTAATTGCTTCAGCTGAGCATTCATATAAATCTGATTTCTCTCACAGCCTCGCATGAACTCCTGAGAGGTATGAGTAACCGTAAACCACCTCGAATTAGATATATAAACACGCAGTAATCACTCTGCAAGAAATTTGCAAGACCAGCAGCTCAGAATGGGAAATAAATATATTCGCGATAAGAACGAGCATAAATGATGCTTGTTGAATTCATCCAGCGCAGAGGAAGATTGGAAGCACTCAAGATCATAGGGACATTTCATGAAGATTTAGTGCCCTATTTATCAAGGGGTTGCATGGCTTTTGCATCACACAACATGGTGAATGCGCGCTGCAATTCCAAAATGTAATGTATCAAGCCAACTAAGGCCACTTTGTGTGACCATGAGTGGCTTGATAAATCAGGAGTAGTGCAACACAGCGCACACCACTACTTTGCGTTACTCTGCCCCAGGGAGGAGTTCCATGGGCGTTCCATGTATGTTTCCACACAACTCCCATAGATTTTGATGTATTTCCAGATTTACCACGCCTGGTAGACCTGGGAATGTGCCAAAATGCTAAGCCTTCCCACGTTAGGCGTAACAAGGAGAAATCTTTTTATTTCTCCTTGTTACTTTTACTTTCTATGTGTACTACATTCTTCAGAACACATATATAGAGGAAACTGCATCAGGGGAATGTTTTTGTTGAGGAAGGAGCCATTTCCTGCAACAACAACCCTGCATGCAACGCAGACACACTTGCATGTGCAAGGGTGCCTGCTTTGGCGCTAGGCAGCATATTGAGCATCGTGACAGAGAAATGGCAGGAATGCACAGTATAGTGATAAATACGGTACATTCCTGCCCTCTCCCTGTAATGCAACATAGCAAAATGACTTGCTGTAGTGCGTTACATCTAGATAAATATGGCCCTAAATGTGAAGACTGGAGTTGAGTAAAATTAGCATTAAACAGTGACAAGAATAATGAAATCTCCTATTTTGGTGATCTTACTGATATACATTGTCACTTAGCAGCATTAAAGTGAAATATCAAAAACTGCAATGTAATGATGAAAGAATCTTTAGTGGCCTTTGTAATGTGTTCTTGAAAGAGAATACATTTTGAATTTTATTGACATAAGAAACGTGTCAGCTTTGATAGTTTTTCGTCTGAATAATTTGAGCACTGAAAGGCTGGTGCATCAGTGCTGAGCGTATAGTCAGAATTACCCACACTCATACTTGTTAACATTGATTTCTTGTTGATTGTAACAGGAGGTTGTGAAGTACCTAAGCCAGACCGTGACAGGTGAATCCAGGAAAGAAAAAGGGAGCGAGTCATTTGCAGATCCTATATCCTGTTAGTTTCTGTGCATCTCTACCACTGTGCACCTGGTAAAATTAATGCTTCAGTACTTTTCTACTTAGACGTGTCAGATTTATATTTTGAGAAACACTGATTATAAAAATCTGCACATTAATCTATATCACAGCATATAGCTCCCTTATTCGTGTGAGTACATGCAAACAGTGTGTGACAGGTTACATATATAATTCACCAGATGGTTCTAAAAGAGTACATATTCCTCACTAAAACTTGTAAAAGCATGTGTTTGTGGTTTAGTACAATAATACTCCCAGGATTATTGGATGAGTGCATAGCTAGTGCGTACGTAATTTAGTAAGTATAGGTAGTGCCTGCATGATTCCCAGAGTATGTTCGAACTACATAGATGGTCCCTTATCTGCATAGTTAGTGCCTGTGCATTCACAAAACTATATTGCTACAATCTGGGTGCTTGTATGAACACAGGGGTGTTGCCTGTATAGTTCAATGAGTATATAACTAATGCCTGCGTGATTGGAAGAGTGCATGTGTAGTGCCTGGGTGATTGAATACGTCTAGATATCATACTTGATATATAATTACATACATGGTTCTCCGATAGTATACATTGCTCGGTTACTCAGCGTCCAGATGTATCAAAGCCCAAAACCTATTCCTTATGGCATATCTACATTATTTAGAAATATTTCATATGTCTTTAAACCATATATTCATAATTTCTCAAGAAAAGGTACATTCCAAGTGAAGCTAGGACAAAATCTCTCAAAAGACATTCTTCATTATTACCCCTCACCAATTTTAAACAGTGGATGTTGAAAGGAAATGCACCACCCTCACTATATACATTAACTTTTCTACAGCCTTGAAGAACATAGATCAACATGTAAACTTAAAAGATATCCACCTTCAGGCCATCATTCCAAAAATATATAGTTAGTAAACTCAACAGTCTCATCATACATATAACTATTTTCAACCAGAAAACCATATCGCACCATCTAAACATATGCAAATGATCATGTAAGTAAAAAACCACATTGACAATCCCTCCCAATACATACCTAACAAGAATTAATACTTTATAATGTATATACAGGCACAGCACATTTGTTCATGTTTTTTTCATGATTACATTATTCCCGTTTAATAATGTGACTAAAACTACCACAATTCCCAAAATGCAAATAATATAGATATATATATTCGGCACATAATGTTTAGACATTTAAAACACTGTCGTTGTTAAAGGCATTGCTCATGGTAATTTTCAACAGTACTACCATCTGAAACACATATCCTCTGCCAGATACAGTTCATCTGATAGATATTTCTTTTCATCACTGTGATACTCTTTTTAATCAAACTCCCACATACATTCAAAAGCATACCCATTTCTGTATTACATTTCTTTTTTTAAACCCCAGCCAATAACAAGAATTCTTGCTAAGGCGACCAATACACAACCTACTTTTATTCACTTTCATGCTGACATCATTCAATGAAATATACCTTTAAGACAAAATAAATACCTCCATTCTAACTGCTTTTCCTTTGGAAAACTACCTCATTGATCTCCAATCTTCTCCTGACTACTATTGCTCCTTCACTTCAAAATGCTTAGAGTATAGATTGTGGGACACAGATATATCTATTGGGCTAAAGAGCTGCAAAAAAGAGAGGTATTGACAAGGACTTGGGTTTGCCAAATGGGCAGATTACTTGGTTTGTCCAGAGAGGGTTAAAATGCCATCATTTGCTGGCTTTGGTTAAATCCATTGTGGATTCTCAAGCTCCTCACCTGATGATTGTGAACTGTGGTAGCAATGATGTAGGCACATTGACTGGCTGGAGTAGGGCAGGAAATTGTAATGAAATATACCTTTGCAGAACGGATGTCTCCTTCCCCTCACACTGTGTTGGTGTACCCTAATATATGCCGAAGACAAAATGGTCAAATCAATTCTGTCCACAGACTGACAAAGCCAAGAAACGTGTTAATAAAACAGTTTCTGCATTCCACAGAGACCATTGCATGGGCTGTATCTATAAAAACAACCTGCATTTTGATTTGAATGGAATTTATAGAAATGATGGAGTGCACTTTACAGACAGAGGCAACAGTGTGTTTCTAAGTAACCTGAAACTCTGCATCCTGTTGTATGTGTAGCAGCCCTATACATACAACCAACACAGCAGATCTTGTCAGAGCCACCCTAGTACCCAAAAGGTTTTTTCCATCTTTAGTTTTTGGAGACCATCTCGTCGATGTTGAGATCCCCGCTGACACATCGCAAAAATGGAAAACAAAAGCAGGCATTCAATGGCCACCAACACATCCAAAAATGATATGTAAAAGAAACCATATTGAACATTGCCCTACACACATTACTTTATACATACTTATTTCAAAGCATGTTTAAACTCATATTTTTGTATTACGTTTCTTTAAAAACCATCTTTCAGACCTATTTTTCATTTTTGCGGTTATTCGTGACATCACGATGATGTCATTAGCAGAGACAATTGCGGCTTTCCCATAAAGTGAAAACACTATATGCACAGACACAACAGTATTCTACACGGTAAATGTTTATTACTGTACACTTCAAAATCATGTTTTTCATGTGTATTTCTCGAACTACAATCTCTAAAACCTATTTTCCTTTTTCGCGGTGACTCTGGAGATCACAATGACGTCTCTCAACGCAATCCCCACCAGTAACTCGCGAAGGCAGAAAGCAAAAGCAGGACTTCAGTAGCCACCACCACTTTCAAAAGTTATAATATATAATTAATTCTAACCTGTAGAGGTGGGTAAAGGTTCCTATGAGAATTAAGATTCAAACACAACTTTATTTTGTGCCTCTGATACTCAGCCCCCACTGCATGTATCACCCCAGCCTGGGTGATTGGGTGAATGCATGAAAAATGTCTGTGTGAGTGAATGAGTGCATTGGCAGTGCCTCAGTGAATGGATGAGTGCATACCATGGGGCCTATTACGATGGCGGGCGGAAAAAGTCCACCCGCCACCGTAACGGTGAACGGGACAGTCCGCCAGAGGTGCGGCGGTCCCACTGTGGCCATTCCGATGTCACCGTGATGGTGGCATCCCCCGTCCACAACATTGAGGCAGGTGGCGCTCACAGCACCGCCCGCCACAAAGCTGTGGATGCATGTTGTGCATTGGCATGCACAAGGTGACAGGCACCACATGGTGCCTGCCACCTTGTCCACGCCAATGTAGGGGTGGTACCCCCCCATGTGCACCCCCCTTAAACTCTGGGGTCATGCAACGGGCCCCCAAAAGCAGAGACTGCATGCCTTTCCATGGCAGTTGCCACCATGGAAAGGCTCATCTCCACCAACATCATGATATGGATGGCGGTGTCTGCACCATATCATACCTTTTTTCACCCGGTCGAAGAGTCTGTGGTAAACAAAAATTCCTTTACCGGGACTGAATTTGATACAGAAACATTATAAAATAGCTCAGTAAAATGAGAGGCAGAATCCGTGATATTAGAGTTTCGGAATGGGCTTTATTCCAATAATCGATTATAATCGGATGCTTCAAGTTCCATCACCACGGGGGTTCAGGAAGTGAAGTACATATTTTATTGACAAGAAGTAACTTTTATAGTACATACATTATAATGAAGTGAATACAGTAGGCGTAACAATTGATAAGGACATTGACGTTTGGTCTGCGTAACCGAAAATGGGTGTAATAATGAGTAAAAAGGAACATGATTGGTTATGATGTAATACATAGGTGGATCTATAAGATAATACTTGGCATTGATGCGCGCGCAGCAGTATGACGTGTAATTGACGTGTAACTAGGGGGTGACGGAGACTTGACATTTAGCTCTATATGTGGAGACGAGAAGTCTGGGGGGTCAAGTCAACCTAATCCCAAATCATATCTAACATCCTATGTTTAAAGAACTATGTTATCCATAAAAGAGGGACTCTCGGACAGAATCTATTCTATACTGACTGTGCGTGCGTGTACAAGCGTCTAAGTGTCTACACTGAATGCGAGGGGGTAGGAATATTCCATGGTAACAGGGCTATGAATTACTTGCATGAGGACAGAGAAGATGGGCCTTTTTGCTTGGTAACTGGAAGAATGTTTACTTAAACTACTAGGCAGGAATGCATCGGCTGAGGGGGAGGCAGATAATTCGAAGGTGAAATACAGTTCTTGGCAGAGAGTAAGCTGATGTCAGGCTTCGTGAGCCGCGCAGAGAATGAGACAAAGTTCATGGTCACAGATGCAGGCTCGGGCTGGAGCTTTCAGAGGCAGAAGGCAAGAGGAGTTTTGATGACAGAATCAGGGCCTACTTGCCTGGACTGAAAAGTGGCATAAGTGAACCATATAAAGCCGATGGCCTTTCATATTTAGGAATGGGATATCCGGCCTATACATGGCGGATCTGTCAAAGGACATGTTGACGGTGGATGCACATGTATTTGCGTCTTCATAACTGGAACTGGAGGGAACATACATGTACTTGTGACATGCACATGGAACCGTTGGGGTCCAAGATAGGGGACATAACTGACCAGAAAAATCCATATTTCCACATTCCCTCCTTGTCCCCTACTTGCCCTTCAAGAGATATCAATCTTCATCAATCCATTGATCTGTTCATATAGCATCATTTGTTCTTCTTTCTTCTTCCGGGATCTTGAATGAAAATCTTGATGTGGAATGCACGATGTGGCACACAGACCACAAATTGCTGGTCCACATTGTAGACATAGACAGCAACTGAATAGTATGAGAAGGCCAATACCTAGGAAGGATAAAACTCTCCATCCCCAGGCTGATACCGCATTCCAAAACCAACTGGACCAAGTCCAAGTGCCTGGGTTCTGGTGTATCTGGCTTACAATCTTATGAAGGCGAGTGATGGCTTTATATACAGATGGCGAATTTTCTGGTATGAATACGCAGCAGCTTGATCCGATGACCCTACAAGCTCCGCCCCTATCAGCCAGGATGACGTCAAGGACAAGACGATTTTGAAGCACAACAATCCGCATAGCAGACTGCTCTTCCGTTAAATTGCCTAAGGCGGAAATAGTCTCATTCACTACTGCTTCAAGGGTTCTAGTTAATCTACGTATCAGCTTACTATTAGTAACAGTACCTATATAGGGAAAGATGCCTTTATTAAAATCTACATACTTGTCCCATGCCGTCTCAGTGTAATCGACAATGGGGAGATCTCTCCGTTCTCTGTTGTGTACTAAATGAATATTTCTGTAATAATCAGGAGGAGCTAGGAAAACAGGTGGCAAAAGGAATGCAATGTAGCAGGTACCATCCCAATCTAGAGGTAGACGCATATATGCAGTCTGACCACATATAAAGTAGGAGTGGCGAGAAGCTCTAAATGAAGATTTTCCTTGATCACTGAATTCTACCATAGTAGTGCATTTACTATGGCCCATATGTATGGAACCAACCTTTCTTACACATAATTCACCCCTCGCTGGGAATACTGACATGGTGGGTAAGACTAGTTCAATTTCAGATACGACATTTAGAATCATGAGATTAGGTGTAAAATTACCTAATCCATATACTTCATTTTCTAGATCAGTTCCTGTTCTTTTGGGGCGACCCTCCTTGTCAGGGTAACAGACCTTGAGTAAAGCTAGGTTCAGATTTCCCCATACCCAATGATCTTGGTAAACTGCTGTGTCTGAGTCTATGGAATTAATTAAGCTAAACCATGCTCCACAGGAGCCATTATGTGTAAATGGATGTGGAAAGAAAGGCAGGACTCCTTCATAATTCTGATAGGGAGGGAGTCGGCCACACACCCAACAATTGGTGGCATTACTAGTCTGATGGGAATGATGTAACATACTAATGAAAGTGTTATTGCGCAGCGCAAGTCTATAAGACAATTCATGCGGAGGTAAGTCACTAAAAGAATGTTCAGCAGCAACATTATAAACATGTCTAGAAATAGGGTAATATATGTGCAACAACATACTTGTAATAATTATTAAAAGACTCAATAAAAACAAAATTAATAATGTCACTATGCAGTGGCTACGCAGTGATTTACAATACGCCTGTCGTTTCAACATTTTTCGGGTATTTTCTCTACTCAGGTCCAAGGGATACATGTCAGAGACAATTCAACCGCTTCACCTTGGAGAGGACTTAAACAATCAAATTGCTCGACTGGTTGGGCCTAAGCTTTAGTTTGTAATTTTCAGATTTGTTAGGTTCAACAAAAGGGAGTTTTGTATCAGTCTGTGAGGGAGTGCAGGGCACAATGTCTATATCCGAAGATAGTCCATGAAATTTCTTGATGTGGCTTGAATGAATCCAGCCCTTGCGGCCCTCGATCTTCACGGCTGTTCTTGTGGTCAACAGGACCAACTTGGGTGCTTTCCACCTGGGCTCCAGCTGAGTCTTTCGGTCGAAATTCCTCACAAAGACAAGATTACCCGGAACAACGTCATGGGGTTTCACCTCAGTGTTGTCGGGAAAGGCTGCAGCTACCTGTGAACGAGAAGATTGTAGTGCAGACATCAAGGAAGCCAAGTAATCTGTCAGCATATTACAGTCAATATCAGTTATTTTGCGTGGTATAGGCGTCCCCCACATATTCGGTGGTCTACCGAAGATCACCTCATACGGGGATAGCCCTGTTCGAGAGTGTGCTACCATTCTCATGTAAAAGAGTGCAACTGGTAACGCTACTACCCAGTCGACACCTTTCTCTCTGCATATTTTGGACATTCTAATTTTCAGTGTCTGGTTATGTCTTTCTACGAGACCTGCTGCCTCGGGATGTCGGACACAGTGGAATTTCCACTGATATCCTAACAGAAGTGAAACGTGTTTCATTAATTCGGATGAGAACGGCTGGCCGTTATCTGAGTAGACAGCACGTGGTAAACCGTATCGTGGGAAGAATTCTCGAACCAACTGTTTGGCAGTAGTCGGGGCAGTGTAATCTGAAACCGGGTATGCCTCCGTCCAACGGGACAGAGCGCAGACAACTACAAGAACATATTTGAATCCTCGACATCGTTCCATCTGGATATAATCCATCTGGAGTACTTCAAAAGGATGATTAGGGGTATGAAATCCACCCTGTTCTACGGGAACGCTTTTTCCTGGGTTGAACTGACAACAGATCATACAGGTACGGACCTTTTGTTTTGCTGCTGCTCGTAAATGTTTATTGAACCAAATGTGTTGAATGCTGTCTAGCATAGCTTTTTCTCCTAAATGTGCTGGACTATGTATAGTGTTAATTATGACTTGGACCATTGAATCAGGAAGGAACCATACAGACCTTTCCTTCATCATCCATCCTTGGTCCGTTTGGATCCCTCCTAATTCAGTCCATTTCTTTATTTCGTCTGGTGTAGCATGTGTCTGTATGTCAATTACGTCAAGAGTAGGATCTTTAACTGTCATACAATGTGTCGGTGTCGGGACTATTGTCTTTGTCATATCGGGGGTTTGAGTTTGAGCAATCAGTTTAGCTGTTCTGTCGGCTAGATCATTGCCTTGGGAAATGATATCAGTAACCTTCGTATGAGCCTTACATTTCATAATTGATATTTCAGTGGGTAGATGTATTGCATCTAATAATGCATGAATGAGGGGTCCGTGCTGAATGTGGGCACCGTGGGAAGTTAAATAACCTCTCTCTCGCCACAGCACGCCGAAGTCATGTACAACTCCGAATGCATAACGTGAGTCAGTGTATATGTTGACTTTTTTATTCATGGCTTGAATACAGGCTTGTGTCAGAGCGATAAGTTCTGCGGCTTGAGCTGACAAAGTAGTTATACGATTAGTTTCAATGACCTCAGTATCTGTTGTGACTGCGTAGGCGGCTACTAACTCTCCTGTACTTGTTCTCATGCATGAACCATCTACATACAAGGTCAGGTCTGGATCTGACAATGGGACATCGGTTAAGTCTTGTCTGGGTTTTGTTGTTATTGTAATAACTTCAATACAGTCATGGGCTAGTGGGTCTGTTCCGACTACTGGTAAAAGTGTGGCAGGATTCAATGTGTTACAGCGTCTGATTTCTATATGTGGCTGAAACAATGTAAGCTCGTATCCTGTAAGTCGCGCTACAGTCAAGTGTTGTGTTTGCGTTCTATTTACAAGAACCTCTACTGCATGTGGTACTTGAACTGTCAATGGATGTCCTAACACTATGGCATCGCTTTGTCTGATTGCTAAAGCTGTTGCTGCTACTGATTTTAGGCATGCAGGCAAAGCCTGAGCTACGGGATCTAATGTACTAGAAAAATAAGCACATGGTTTGTGTGCTCCTGCTTGTTCCTGTGTGAGTACTGACAAGGCCGTACCTTCGCGTTCTGTAACAAAGAGTGTAAACTGTTTTCTGTAACATGGCGTTGCTAAAACGGGTGCTTGACATAAAGCTTTCTTTAAGCTTTCAAAAGCTTGTGTGTGTTCCTGAGTCCAAGGGAGAACAGTCGGTGTGGCTGCCTCCTGTGTTGTCAATTGAATGAGTGGTTTTGCTAGAAATGCATACTGAGGGATCCATTGTCTACAATATGAAGTGAGGCCTATGAAAGCCCGCACCTCCTTCTGTGTCTTGGGTATTGACATGTTAGCAATTAACTGAATGCGGTCGGGTGTAAGCTGCCTTCCCTCCTTGGACAGCGAGTGACCAAGATAAATAACTCGCTGGACACAGAATTGCAGCTTAGAAGGGGACACCTTGTGCCCCTTTTCGGCTAGAAATTGTAAAACTGTCAGTGATGCTTTCTCACATTCGGGTTCGCTTCTAGCGGTGATCAACAGATCATCGACATATTGAAGCAGGGCAGTGTTAACCGGCATGTGGATACTGTCAAGTTCTCGTTTCAGGGCTTGGCTATAGATGCTGGGGCTTTCTGTAAATCCTTGAGGTGCGCGGGTGAATTTAAAGCTACGCCCGTTTAAACTAAATCCGAACAAATATTGGCTTTCCGGATCTATTGGGACGCTGAAAAAGGCATTTTTGAGATCAATTACAGTAAACAATGTTGCTTCGGAATCAATAGCTGTCAATAATGACGAGATATCTGGGACCACAGGAAATTGTGGCACAATACATTTGTTTAACTCGCGCAGATCAATAACCAATCGATATACTGGCGGAGCTGTAGGATCTGTTCGTTTAAGAATCGGAATTATCGGTGAATTACATACATTGGAGTCTGTTTCTACAACTACTCCTTGGGCAATAAGCTCGTCAATGATTTGTAGTAAAGCCGTTACAGCATCTGGTGGTAACTTGTATTGTCGCATTCGTGGTAGCACCACTCCTGCCTTTAGTGTGACTCGATATGGTGTAATATTCATGCAACCAACATCAGTAGGGCCTTGTGCCCATAGATGTGTAGGTAAAGTCTGCAGTCGGGGATCCATGTCTCTAGATACATAGTGACCTTTAAAATCACGTAAAAACAACCTTACTCCTTCCGGAGAACAACATATTATGGCTCCTAGGGCTTTCAACGTTTTTATTCCTAACAAGTTTTCTGGACATGTTTTAGTAAGCAATAAATCTGTAGTTCGGGTCAGAGGTCCTATCGTAAGTGGAAGAGGCTGTGACACTTCATTAACAATAGGTTTTCCTGAAAAACCAAGGGAAATATTCTGTGAGCCTGAGAGGGGTGCCCCTGGGACTTCACTTCGTTTTATAGTTGTTCGACTTGCCCCTGTATCGAGTAAAAATTTTCTATCTTGACCTAATAATTCACTATGTACATAAGGTCCTTCTTGATCTACAGGAATCTCGATAAGGGGTAAGTCAACTTCCCTCTCTAGGCTAGTTCATGCGTAACGTTGATACTCCGGATATTCATACTGTGCAGTCTGATACATTTGTCGTGTTGTTGTCTGTGTGGCAGCAACAGGCAACGGTGGTGCAGCTGGCACAAACTGTATTGGCTGTTGTGCGGCTGGCATGGCCTGGGCATGCTGCGTAGCTCCTTGTTCATTCTGATCTTGTCTTAGTGGCCGTGATCTTTCTTGTGTTTTACCTATGGCGATATTATGTTTTAGCACTGGACAATCGTGTACGTAATGACCTGGCTTTTTACAATAATTGCATGTCCCTTTTACAGGTCCTGCTGAATCGGAATGTGTCATACCCTTTTTATGTCCTTCAGCTGGAACTGTCTGGGAAACTAGCATTTTCATTTTCGTGTCTTTCATGCGTCTGTGTTCATGTTCTTGTTCCTCTTTAATTCTATTGTGGTGGTACTGTAACATTTGTAACATTTGTGTTGGAGTGTTACCTTGCCAGGTACTCTCGAATTTTAATACTCTATTCTTTACTGGGGGCAGGGCATTTTCCACTAATTTTGTTACAAACAGATGCGGGTATGATTCGCTACTTGCTTTTATGCCACTATTTATACCAAAACATTTCTCGAATCGGGCATAGTAATCGCTAGTGTCTTCATCTTGCTTCTGTTTACAGGCTGAAATTGTACCCCAATCTTCCTTTTTCGTAGTTAATAAACGTGGCAGTACCTGTACTAGTAGACCTGGTAGTGCTTTAGTTTTGTCCCCAAGCCCCGAACCTGGACCTCGGGCCCTTTCTTCTGCTTCTAATGCTGACCATTCTATCTTTTGATCACCTACCTCCCACTCTTTTTCCTTGAGTTTCTCATAAATGCCAGCAGGCATCAACACCTTTAATATTGTCATAATGTCGGGGTAGGTATACTCTCCCATGAGTAACATGTCTTTAATTTCTCGGTGAAAACCCGCTGGGTCCTTGTCATGACTGGGTACTACTTTCTTCATTTCTAACAATTCTATTTTCGATATAGGCGTATATACAAATACACGTTTAAACTCATTGTCCTCGCCTTTTATTGGGTGTACTTCTCGTAAGGGATTCTGTCTATCCAGGTGATACGTCGTTCTTTCCTTGACAGGCAATGAGACATGCTCTGAGCATACAAAAAGAATATACTGCTTTCTAGATACTAGAATTTCTTTAATTAATTTGGTACCTGGACCTCTCCATTTATTCATAAGCAATTCAGTCAATATGTCAGGTAAGGGACCAGGGTCCGAATGCTGACTCTGATATAGTATAATGAGTTGTTGAATCATATAAATCCCAGCTAACCTCTGCTCATCTGGGGTGAGATTCAAAAATGTGCGTACTACTGTCTCATCACTATATTTTCCGGGACTGTCCACCCAATGAACAGCTGCCCTCGCTAAGTCTTGTTCATCCATAGAATCGAGAAAATGATAACCCCTTCGTTCTCGGAGTAGTTTGTCGGCGGTTTGGAACGAATGCTCGTTAGGCCTTATGTTAATTATAGGTATTTGGAAATTCCTGTCATTATCTGGACATATTGGACGTATTGGGTCAGTATGACATCTAGTCTGATTCCTATTACAAGATCTTCCTCTACCTACATAGGCTATGGTGTCTGACTGTCCGGCGGGCAGTCCTGACCCTTCTTCCTCGCTTTGCTCGAACTCGTCTGTCTCTAATCTCTCTTCGTGTAGGCGTTCTATTTCTTTACGGATCTTTCGGCACATGGCTATTATACAATTTTGCTTATCGTGTCTCCCTTCTGATATATTCTGGCTCCATTTTGTAAGAATTTTCATTGCTTCCGGATCTACCCCCGGTCGGTCTTGATTTCTGATCACACAGTTTATGAGGAAACGCAACAGTTCCCCCTGTATCTCTACTTTCTGGTATTCCATAGCTCTGTTAATACATTCTGGATCTCGCCCTGTTTGAACAAAATGATATATTTTATCTAGATGCGCAGTCATTCCTGGTAGCTTCGCTAAATACCCTGCGGCTCGTCTGATACGTAATGATGCCAGGATCATTTCGTCCTCTTTACCGAGCACCGGGTCATATCTACAATCTATAAGAAGTTCCTTAAGCGTACGATCACTTACGAATTTGGGTGTACGTGAATGCGCTGACTCTTGGAAAATAAGTTTATTTATTCTAGGTGGCGTAGAAAAAATATTGGTAGCACCTCCCGTGGCCCCGTCTGGGGCGTCGGGTGTGAAAGGATTCGTCGAACGTGACACAGCAACTATAGGTGTGGACTCAGCCATAGAAGTACTTGTAGGAACAGATGCAGAAACAGATGTGCTTGCCGGAACTTGTGACTCGATTTGTTGCTGCAGGGATCCGGGTGCTGGATCTTGGCGTTGGACCTCCCTGGTATGCGGTCTACGTGGGGCGGAATTAGCATACTCGGGAGCTGCGTCATCTAAATATGAGGAAAGAAAAACATCTTCTGCGGTTCTAGGATGCCCCTTAGGATGTACCTTGATTGGGAATAATGGGGGTGGCAAGTCTTTCGGTATCTCTGGAGTAGCCTTAGGTAATCCTTCGGCCAGAAGGGGATACATACCATTCATAAGGGCATTTCTTTGTCTGTCTACTTGTTCTGATTTCACTCGGATACCTTCCTCAATTAATAGATTCTCTCGAACTTTATTGGAATTCTCTTTACTCTTCTCTTCCTGTCTACGTGCTTTTTCTGTTTGTCTATGTGATTCTTTACGCCATAATTCAACGGCGTCTTTCTGTGACTGTCTGACTTTTCTTTTCCATAACTCTTCCTCGACTTTCATGATGCACTCTGCATCCCAGGTCCCCGCTGTGGGCCACCTCTGACTTTCTGGTAATCCCTTGGTATAGTCTACCCATAAATCAAGAAATAATATAGCGTCTAAGCCATGTTTGTGATACATAAAGTGCCCTGGAGTGTCCCTAGGAGGAATAGGGACGGCTTCTTCGAGAACCCCTTTTCTGGTGGTGATCTGTCTTAATTTCGAAAAGAGCGGCATATTGAGAACTGACCTTATACTTGATTTTGACCTGATACTTGAATTTGAACCGACTTAATACAATAAACACGATAATGAACAGTCATTCATACCACGATATACAGAACATACTTAAACACTTTAAACATTTAACATTAAACCTTTAACTGAAACAACAATGATGATCGTCTGCATAACTAATCACCAAGCTTAATTCTCGACAATAACTAGACAATAACTAGATACTTCGGAATACTTCGGAATACTTGATATACTGCTAAACAGTACAGATACACTGCTAAAACAGTGCAGACCGGATTTGTGTACCCAAACCCGTCTTGACCGGCACAACCTATGTGCACGTCAGAAATGCCTCCCCAGCAATGGTACTCACCGGGTAGCTTCGGAAACGGAAGGCCTCAGTAACTTGAACTTGAACCGGACTGGACTCGACTCGACTCGACTCGTCGGACACTGGGCTTGACTTCGGACTGGTGGGTCTCTGTATACCTCGGATCTTGCTCTCTCAGCTAGGCTCTGGTCGGGATACTTCGCACTTCTCACCGCCTCGTCTGGGTGTTGATCGCAGTCTCAGTCGCCCCCGCTTGACCGGAGGGAGATACAGGAAATCCTGCTGGTACGCGTTATTGTCCGTCCAGCTGTGGCAGGAGACCGGGCCTGCAACGCACCGCCGGCGCGTGAGATGAGAAAGTGTCCCTGTTCGGGCGCCATCATGTGGTAAACAAAAATTCCTTTACCGGGACTGAATTTGATACAGAAACATTATAAAATAGCTCAGTAAAATGAGAGGCAGAATCCGTGATATTAGAGTTTCGGAATGGGCTTTATTCCAATAATCGATTATAATCGGATGCTTCAAGTTCCATCACCACGGGGGTTCAGGAAGTGAAGTACATATTTTATTGACAAGAAGTAACTTTTATAGTACATACATTATAATGAAGTGAATACAGTAGGCGTAACAATTGATAAGGACATTGACGTTTGGTCTGCGTAACCGAAAATGGGTGTAATAATGAGTAAAAAGGAACATGATTGGTTATGATGTAATACATAGGTGGATCTATAAGATAATACTTGGCATTGATGCGCGCGCAGCAGTATGACGTGTAATTGACGTGTAACTAGGGGGTGACGGAGACTTGACATTTAGCTCTATATGTGGAGACGAGAAGTCTGGGGGGTCAAGTCAACCTAATCCCAAATCATATCTAACATCCTATGTTTAAAGAACTATGTTATCCATAAAAGAGGGACTCTCGGACAGAATCTATTCTATACTGACTGTGCGTGCGTGTACAAGCGTCTAAGTGTCTACACTGAATGCGAGGGGGTAGGAATATTCCATGGTAACAGGGCTATGAATTACTTGCATGAGGACAGAGAAGATGGGCCTTTTTGCTTGGTAACTGGAAGAATGTTTACTTAAACTACTAGGCAGGAATGCATCGGCTGAGGGGGAGGCAGATAATTCGAAGGTGAAATACAGTTCTTGGCAGAGAGTAAGCTGATGTCAGGCTTCGTGAGCCGCGCAGAGAATGAGACAAAGTTCATGGTCACAGATGCAGGCTCGGGCTGGAGCTTTCAGAGGCAGAAGGCAAGAGGAGTTTTGATGACAGAATCAGGGCCTACTTGCCTGGACTGAAAAGTGGCATAAGTGAACCATATAAAGCCGATGGCCTTTCATATTTAGGAATGGGATATCCGGCCTATACATGGCGGATCTGTCAAAGGACATGTTGACGGTGGATGCACATGTATTTGCGTCTTCATAACTGGAACTGGAGGGAACATACATGTACTTGTGACATGCACATGGAACCGTTGGGGTCCAAGATAGGGGACATAACTGACCAGAAAAATCCATATTTCCACAAGTCGACCGACGAAAAAGTGGCGGAGGGTCTTTCCGTCTGCCGCAGACCCTCCCAGCCACACCAAAAGGGGGTTCAATCAAGCAAGGATGGTGGGCGGATCACCTCTGCCGGGCCAGCAGTAGCTACCGCCGGTCCGGCGGGGGTGATCCGCCCGCCATCCTAATGGGCCCCCTAGTGTCTGGGTGTTCGCATACTACATGGGTAGAACAAAGGGTGAATGAATGAGTGCCTGAGTAGTGGCTGGGAGTTTAAATGGTTTCAAGTGCAGTACCTGGATGACTGCTTAGATAGTGGCTGGATGATTGGACAAGTGCAACTATGTGCATGGGAGATGGGATGAGTGCATGAGTAGTAACTCAATATGATTCTATGACTAACTGCCCATGTGATTTTTAAGGCGCTCGGATTGTCCGAGATAATATTTTAAAACTCCGTGTTTACTATTTTATTTGCTTTTTCTTTTTATATTTCCCCTGGTTTTAGGGCTGCTCGCACACCCGCACTCATCCCAGCTTACCTGCACCATAATCTGTTCGACCACCGCGTTTTGCGGGTCCTCTGCCCCGACTCGTGTTTGGCGGCCATTTTGGAACGGGGAACTACGCTTAGTGCTCGTTGTGGGGTAGGTGTGGCTCAGGGTCACAAGGGCCTAGACCACTATAAAAAAGCAGGCAAATTGTGTATTCTCCCTTGCTCTAAGAGAACGCTTCTATGACTAACTGCCCATGTGATTTTTAAGGCGCTCGGATTGTCCGAGATAATATTTTAAAACTCCGTGTTTACTATTTTATTTGTTTTTTCTTTTTATATTTCCCCTGGTTTTAGGGCTGCTCGCACACCCGCACTCATCCCAGCTTACCTGCACCATAATCTGTTCGACCACCGCGTTTTGCGGGTCCTCTGCCCCGACTCGTGTTTGGCGGCCATTTTGGAACGGGGAACTACGCTTAGTGCTCGTTGTGGGGTAGGTGTGGCTCAGGGTCACAAGGGCCTAGACCACTATAAAATAACAGCCACGCTGCGCGCAGCGGGTACGCGCTGCGGGGCGCCGGATTTCCGCCGG
Organism: Triturus cristatus; assembly: GCF_964204655.1. Lineage (NCBI taxonomy): Eukaryota > Metazoa > Chordata > Amphibia > Caudata > Salamandridae > Triturus > Triturus cristatus. The sequence continues at coordinate 847,948,394 of NC_140588.1, read as the reverse complement.
AGTTTACGCCAGAGTTAGCCCGTCTGCGCCCGTCCGCGTCCCGGAGGCGCCTGAGGCGACGGACGAGTCGCGGCTTTCCGGCTCGAGTTAGCTGGCCCATGCAACACCATGCTACACTACTCGGGGTCGGAACTTTGGTCCTGGCGGTACACAAATGGTTTCTGCCGGTCGGTGTTCCCTGCTCGCCACAAGGGTAAGCATTGCTGCCCTGAGTGTGGCTGGCGCCCGCAGAAATTTTTGGGCGATGCGCCACTGAAGGCGGCGTTTTGTACTAAACATCTGGGCCTACTGCTCAACACTCGATCGTTGGGCCGGCACGCTTTGGATGTTTTTGATCTGCTAGAGTCAGAAAAACCCCTGTTTCTAATGCTCACCGAGACGTGGCTCGGCGCGGCGTCTAACCCTGATATTGCCACTGCTATCCCGCCCGAGTATAACATCTTCAGGCAGGATAGGCCGAAGGGGCGGGGAGGTGGCGTGGCTTTAATAGTCAACAAAATGGTCACTTGCACCATTATTCCATCGGAGGTGATCAAGGATTGCGAATCCCTTGCCTTTGCCCTTGTCCTTTCACCTCACCAATCGATTAAGGGTCTCCTAGTCTATCGGCCGCCGGGGCCCTTGGGCTCTTTTTTTGAAGAGTTCCAGTCGGTGACCTCTTCTTTGCTCTTTACATCAGAACATTGCATCGTCGCCGGGGACTTCAACGTCCATATGGACGTGGAAACGGATCCCGATGCTATGAAAATGTTGGAGGTCACAGCCCCTATGGGCCTTGTTCCTTATTATGTTGGGCCGACCCATGAGAAGGGACATACCCTGGATTTGACATTCTCTACGATACCTATAGAGATGTTGGCTCCCACCCAGGTGCTTTGGTCTGACCACAGGCTGGTGAGATTTTATCTCTCAGAGGCTGGGAAGCCTGCCGGTGTCCCCCGGCAGTCTTTAGTGGGATTCAGGCCACTCCACCGGATTACTCCTGAACTGTTGGCACAGTCTTGTGCCGATCACCCCTGTGCCTTAACTGGGAACTTAGAGGAGGATGTGGAGCGTTTGCAGGTCTGGCTCTCAGAGAGGCTCAATGAGCTTGCTCCTCTGAGACCCCCCCGCAAACCCGGAAAAGGTGCTTCTGCCCCTTGGTTCACGGAAGCATTGGCAACCTCGCGTCGACAATGCAAGGTAGCGGAAAGAGCCTGGCGCGTGAAATACGACGCGACGGCGAAACTCACCTACAGGTCTCTGGCGAAAGCGTACCATCGGAACATCCTCGCGGAGAAGAAGGCTTATTTTGCTAGAAGAATTGAAGCCGCTTCTAACTCCTGTAAGGAGCTTTTCGCCATTGTGCGGGAGTTTACAGCCTCTCGCACAGCGCCTGCCCAGACCCCCCCTCCTGCGCCTTGGGTCAGGGCGATTGCGGACTTTTTCACCTCTAAGATCCAGCGGATTCAGGATTCCTTCCGTGTGTTGGATCCTGAGGTACCAGGTCGGGTGGAGAATGCCGCTGCTACCCGACTGAGTGCCGGTGTGGCTTTGGCAGCTTTTCCGCCTCTTTCGCTGTCAGCTTCTCTTGACCTGATGGGAGGACTAAAGTCAGGTTCCCCTCGGGATGCCTGCCCCGCAAAATTCCTGGCTAAAATGGCAGCTGTCATTAATCCACTTGTGAACCCCCTGTTGAACTGTTCTCTTGCACAGGGTGTGGTTCCCCAGTCCTGGAAGCAGGCTATGATTATCCCCCTGCTTAAAAAGCCTGGTCTGGATGTAGAGGTGTTAGCGAATTATAGACCTATTTCGCTCCTGCCGGCTCTGGCGAAGGTCATTGAAAAGCACGTGCATAGGGTGCTTGCCGATTACTTGGAGGCCCACGATCTACTGCACCCTACCCAGTCGGGTTTTCGCGCCAATCTTAGCACCGAAACAGCCCTCTTGGAAGTCTCGGAGGCGGTAAAGGAGGTGTTGGATTCGGGTGGGAGAGCGATGCTGGTGTTGTTAGACTTGTCGGCGGCCTTTGACACCGTCCCCCATGAGGGTCTGCTTGCTAGACTCTCAGAGATTGGTCTTTGTGGGACGGTGCTCCGGTGGTTTCAATCTTTTCTGGCAGGTCGTCGACAATCGGTCTGGGCTTCTGCTTGCTCCGCCGATATGTCGCCATTGGGTGTCGGAGTTCCTCAGGGCTCTGTCCTGAGCCCGACTCTTTTTAATATCTTTATGACCCCTCTGGCGGCCCTGGCGGAGTCCTTCGGGGCCCAGATCGTCTCTTACGCTGATGACACCCAGCTCCTCTTCACCTGTGAGAGGGGTGCGGACTTCGATGGAGGTAGGATCCAGGGTTGCCTTGAGGCTGTGTTTCAGTGGTTCCATCATAACAGCCTCAAGTGCAACTCGGATAAATCTGAGGTCCTCTTCTTTGGGTGCAGCTCGGACCCGGACTGGAAAGTGTGGTGGCCTGAGAACATGTTTCCACCAGCTAGTTCCTCCCAGGTAGCAAAAAACCTTGGGATTAAGATCGACAATGGCCTCACACTACGTTCGCAGGTAATCGGTCTCACAGGGACCTGCTTCGGCGTACTCCGGATGCTTCGCAAGTTCCTTCCTTTGCTATCGGAGGAACATAGGAAGATCACGGTGCAGGCGATGATAGGCTCGAGAATAGATTATTCCAACGTTCTCTATCTCGGCCTGCCTGAATACCTGCTTCAACGACTACAGGTCGTTCAGAATTCGGCAGCACGTGCTATTTTTGGACTACCTCGTTGCGCCAGAGCTTCGGGCCTCTTGGAATCTCTCCATTGGCTTCCTGTCCGGAAGCGGATAGTCTTTAAATCTCTCACCCTGGCACACAAAGCCTTGTACAGATCGGGAGCAAAATATCTCCAGGATAGGTTGTCTTTTTACCGTCCGGCCAGATCGCTCAGGTCGGAAGCCTTGTTTTTTGCTGTAGTGCCCCGGGCGAAGAGAGCTCGCATCGGCGGCCGCTCCTTCAAATGTTTAGCGCCTCAGCTGTGGAATAAATTGCCTGTGGCCCTGCGTAGCACTCCAAACTTGTTGGCTTTTAGGAAGGGGCTTAAAACCTGGCTTTTCACTTCTTAGTTTCAGGTTCTATTAGGTTTCCTCTTCTGTATCTTTCTGTTTATTTTCGTTGTTGTGTTCTATGATTAGTGTGCATTCTAAAGCGTCGGGACACTCTTTGGAGTAGCTGTACGCTATACAAAAACCTGCATAACATAACATAACATAACATAACATAACATAAATCCATCACTAGATTAGTGATTTGACAAATGCAATACATCTTGACCTCCAAATACTGTGAACAAAACCAAAACTTTAATTCAACATAGACAAATGTTTTTCAGTGTTTTCCTGTTTTCAGCTTTCATACTTGTACGCTTTCATACTTGTTCACTTTCAACAGTGCTTTCAACATATCAAGACTCATTGTAAAACAGTGGGAAAAAAAACAATCAATGGATTATAAAATCAAATATGCACAGTAGATTATTATAACTATGTCATACTGTTCACTGCACTCACTACAAGCTTTTTAAAAATGGCTTTCTTTCCATATGGCAACATTGTTTCTGATATTATTATATCTAGTACAAAATGTCCAACAATTATGAAGCAGTCATCCCCATTAGGCCAAATTATTTCTAAACTGTTCTTAGTCCATGTCTGAAAAACACTACAATGTAGAAGTTGCTGTAGCAGAAACAGAAGGGGATGTTTTTTTATTTGTGAAGGGACTTTTCACATGCAACTTAAGGCTACTGGTATTATAATATATCCATGTACATATTATCTGTAGTAACACAATGTAGTACTCAAATATTTATAAATGCTCTTCCCGCAGTTACAAAGAGTCCTTAATTTCTAACAGCTTGCTGTAGACAATACCCCCAATCGGCCAAATATGGTCTCATACATTTAATGGCCACCAACGAACCCAAAATAATATAATTAAAAATGTCCATTCTGAACATTGCACTGCTCATATTACTATATACATACTTCTCTCAAAGCATATTTTTGTTCTAAGTTTCTTTAAAAATCATCTTTCAGACATATTTTGCAGATTTGCCGGTATTTGGGATGTCGCAATGATGTCATTAACAGCAACGTGCATTTTCCATAAACTAAAACTCACATTACAGTATTTTACACACTAGAGGTTTATTTCTGCACATTTCAAACTCATGTTTTTCTAGTGTATTTCTAGAACATCCATCTCTAAAACCTATTACCCATTTTTGCTGTGAGGCCGGAGATTGCGATGAAGTATGTCATTGTGATTCCTGCGGGTATGTCACAAAAGCAGAAAGCAAAAGTAGGATTTCAATAGCCACCATCACATTAAAAAATTATAACTATATAATTACTTCTAAACATCACAGTAGATTACTCACTATATAAATAACTCTATACAAATATTAATAAATATCTCTATAACAATGCATACTAATGATTCATTGATGCATATTTTTAATATTTTCACCAATATTTGCGATGAGGTTGATAGTCGCAACATCCCCACAATGGTACACGGTAGCGGCCAAGCTGGTGTTCGCAGCAAAGTCACGAATATCGCCCGCGATTAAAAAAATACATTTTAACACATAACTTGTGGCTTTATTTTTAAAAAAATGTGGATGGGGCTCCTGCCCCCATGCAGCCATGGGGACGGCCACCTCCCTGGGGCTAATTTTGTTAAATACAGTGGGGCCACACGGCCCCCCATAGCTCCAGGGACCACCACCTCCCCGGGGCTATATTACAAAATAAAATGTGGGGGTGCTTGAGCCCCTCACACAGCCCGGGTGACCACCACCTCCCTGGGGCTTGAATACTGTTGGAGAGGAGCCATGAAGCCCCTCTTTTGGAGCCATAAATGTCCATGAGAACTGCCACCCCTCAGAGCCGGCTCCAGCAATGTCCCAGGGTTCCCACCCCTGGGCATTGCAGTTTGCTATGGGATGGCGGGAGCACTACTCCCACCATCCCATAGTAAACAAGTGCTTCACTTTGAACAACTTGTTCAAAATGGAACACTTTGCTTTTTATCCCCAGGGAGCTGATGGTCAGCAGCTCCTTGGGGGTAAAATGCAATGCTGACTCTTGCAGGATGCGTGATTCAGCCGGGACCGCCGGGGCTAAAAATGGCCCAGGAGTGGGGCCGCTCAGCCATACTTCCTTTTTCTTTTAAAAGGAAAGGCTGAGCCCCGGGGCATGGGGTTCCCAGGCTGAAAATGGCCTGAGAAGGGGGTAGCTCGGCTCCCCTCTCTTCAAAATAAAAAAAATGACCCGGGAGAGGGGTTCCTCAGGGCCGAGATTGGCCTGGGGAGGGGAACTGCACAGCCCCACTCCCCTTTTGTGATCACAAAAAGTAAGGGATGGGGTCCTAAGTGCCGGAATCAGCATAAGGAGGGAGGGGCACGTCACCCCATCCTTTTTTGGTAATTTTTTATTTTAAAATGGTTCAGGTCCCTTAGGACTAATTGTGTAAATGTGTGTATCCATCTGTCCGTTGATGTCTAAGTGGGTATAAGAGTGTGTTAGTGGGTACATGAATGACTATATGGGTGATGGATTGATTGTCTGACTATGTCTATGGTTGTCTGGGTGTCTTTGTTTGTGGGTGAGGAGGTGTGTAATTGCCTGTATGGATCAGTGAGTAGGTGAGTCAGTAGCTGTATGGGGTACTGTTGCATGGGTGAGAAGTTGTATGGGTGAATGAGCGTCTGTATGGCTGTGTCGGTGATTGAGTGCATGTGTCATTATGGGTGAGTAACTGAGTATGTGAAAGGCAGGATACATGAGTGATGGGGTATATGAGTGACTGTATGCATGAGTGAGTGAATATGAGAGTGGCTATATAGATGAATGCATGCTTCTGTCAGTGACTGTATAGCTGAATGAGTATGTATTTTTATGAGTAAGTAAGTGGGTGGTTGTGCAACTGTTTGGGTGAGTAAGTGGATATATCATTGACTGTATAGGTGAGTGCCTAGGTGTGTGAGTAGTTCTAGGGGTGACTAGCTCACTGTGTGAGTGCCTGTATGGCTGCATGAGTGGATATGTCTTTGACTGTATTAGTGAGTGAGTGGGTCTACGAGTGGTAGCATGGGTGAGCAAGAAGATGTGTATATAGACCAATGAATCAGTGAGTGAGTGTGCAAGTACTGGTATGGTTGTGTGGGTATAGCATTGGGTGTATAAAAGATTCTATAAGGGTGTGTGTGGGTGCGTCTGAGATGCTGTGGCTGATGTCATCAGTGATGTCTTCAGTGATGTCATTTGTGATGTAATCAGTGATGGCATCAGTGATGTCACTGACCATGTCATGAGTTATGTAATATGTGAGGTCATACAGAGTGCATTGTGGGGGCACGAGTAATAGTTAGCTCAGCTAACTATAACATCTGAATATCTATGGTTTTGTAGGAGTGAAATATCTGACTAACTATAACGTACCTCTAACTTTATTTTCCCTTGAATTTCTAAGGTTTTTTAAATGCTAATTTCTAACTATAATGTCCCTGATACCTGTGGTTTTTTCAGTAAATATATACATAGTTAGGACCAAAGTTTCCATTGGAAATTCATTTTTTGGTTCGCCAATAACTTTGTCACCGCTTGTCGAAGGTCCATAAAATGTTCCCAAAACGCCCCCTTTTTGGCTGAGCTTTGTGTTGAAAGTTTCCGTCAAGAACGGGCTGAGAAAAAAGGGGGTCCCAAAACATGTTTTATCCATATTATGTCGATAGGCATTTCTCATTATTTGAACATGAGTAGAGTCCAAATTGCTGAACAAAATAACACCAAATTTAGCAGGAAGCTTGATGTTAGTCCAGAATGTGTGCTTTTTGTGATTTGGTGTAAATCCATTCTGAAATTTCAGAGAAATTAAAGTTTAAATTACATTTATATATTTGGGGACATGCATTATTGCAGTAGACCCGTAGATCCTACTAAAATGTGATTGGCTGCCAACATTTCATCCAGAAAGTGTTGACAGCCATCTTGAGACTCAGCTTTAATCCAAGTCCCAGAAAAAAAATAAAAAATGAAGAAAAGGGGGCAGGGTAAGAATACCCTAAACCCCCAGCATGGTAAAAATAAGGGAGAGGGTGCATGGTGCATCTTCAGGGGTAAATAAAACACCAGGCACTGCCCCCTCTGCACCCTGTGGACCACGACCTCCCCCTCCCCTTGTTTCTTTAATTAAGGGAGGGAACCTCTTTGAACCCTTCTCAGCCCCAGTGACTTCCACCGCCCCAGAGCTTTGCACATAACAATCCAGGGGAGCCTCGCAAGCCACCACTACAGCCCCCAGAGGCTTTACTTTTTATCAGTTTGGAGGTGCGTGGACCCGCCCTAGCTCAGGGACCACCATTCCCCTTGGGCTTTTTTTAAAGAGTGCGGGAGCAGTGCCGTCCACACCACAGCCCTGAGGACCACCACCTCCCGGGAGCAAATTAAATATGTGAGGGGAGCCACAAGGCCTCCCTCCAGGAGCCCTAGATGTCCCTGGGGACAGCCTCCCCCCAGGGGCGACTCCTACAACATCCTTGGGGGCCCAGCCTCTGGTCATTGCTGTTTTCTATGGCTTTGCAGGAGTACTCCCGCCAAGTCTTAGCAAACACTCTACTTTCAGCAAGTGAGATAAAAAATGCACTTGCTTGTCGAAAACAGAACATGTCCTTTTCTCTACCCACTGTCAGGCAAGCTGGGAAACAGACATTGCTTTGGGATTGAGGGAGCTCCATGTAAGCACCTCCCTGGGTCTCAAAGCAATGCTGGCTCCTGCTGGAGGTGGGCAGGTGGCAAAGACCACAGGGACCTGGAGGCTCCCCCATTGTCACCAAAGTTCCAAATGTGAGTGCCGTGGGTGGGACCAGGGCACCCAAACTGCAGGCTGGGCCCCAGTGGATGGGGTCTACAGAGCAGAAATCAGCCCAGGATCGGGGCTGCGTGGCCCATCTCCCTTTTTAACCTCTTGAGTGCCCATGACGAGATGGTCTCGTCATGGGCCGCGGTTGCGCTGTGCCCATGACGAGACTATCTCGTCATGAGCCCCGCCCGCTAATGAAACGCCCGGCACAGGGCGTGGAAAGGGCGGGGCACTCAAGGGGTTAAAAAAAAGAAATGTAAAAAAAGAAATGCCAGGACCTGTGGAATGGGGTCCCGGGGCTGACAATTGGCTCGAGGACGAGGGCCAAGCAGTCCCCCCCCATTCTTAACATGCCTGGCCCTGGGGATGGGCTCCTCGGGCCAAAATAGCCCCAGGGAAGGGGGGCTACATAGCGAACAACAGTTACTTGCATTCTAAATATTTGCTTTTTTCTTGTTCTCCTGAGCTCGAATTTGCTGCGAACAGAGGCATAACTACACAATTGGTGTAATGACATCATTTTGGGTATTTCACCTCAAAAGGGCAAATAGAAAGTGTCAAAATACATGAATTCCTGTATCTGCTTCTTCTTTTCTTGAATTAAGGCTGAAGATAACTGATCAGAAAATGCAATCAGGGCGTGTACTATCTGAATTATTTTTATTTTTTTTATTTTAATTTATATATTTGTAAAGCAAAAGCAAATACCCGGAGGTGTCCTGGCACTATGTGGCACGGTTATTGAGCAGATTGCAGATGATGTTGGCTGACAAGCCAGGAAGTTACGTTTTATGAGCAAATGAAAATTTATTAGTTAAAGAGCCATGTTTTTAAAGCTTTTCAGAACAAAAGCAAGGATGAGCTGATTTAAATCCTAAAGAGAGGCAGTTCTACTTACTTGCAGTGCATATAACAAAACTCTTGTCCCCCAAAGAGGAAAGTTTGTAGGAGGGTACGGCCACATAAATGGCTGAGATTGAATGAAGAGTCATGTTTGGCACATACCAATTGAGGTTTTCCCTCACCACAGCTATGAAGAGCTATGTGATGAACATGGCCTTACAATGCTGTGAGGCAGAGGGAACTCTAGGAACCTTCAACAACATTCAAGCAGCTGAATTTGAAGAATCTGTAAGTTATGCAATGAGCTTTCCGGAAGGTTTTTGTCAAATTCATTATAGTAATCAATTCTAGCTAGTACACGGGCTGTCAGGACTTCTTCTCACAGGTCAAAAGGTATGAGCTGCTTGATTTTCCCAATAACACGAAAGGTCTAAAAGGAGGTAGAGATCACTTCGCTGACTTTCTCCCTATGTGTGAGTTTGTCATCCAGTAAAACTCCAAAATGTATCACTTTTTTTACCATGGTCGGAAGAGGACCAAAACAAATCCTGCCTGCAATGCTGGCACCCTTGCAACATGACCCAATGCCACAAAATTCGGTAACACTTGCAATGCAAGAATGAGCTGCTTTATATTAACTACAGCCTATTAATGCCCTTTCCCTTACACACAGCGCAGACAGATGGTTTTCTGCATTATACTTATGGCCCCCATTGTTTACTGATTGGATTTGACCTCTTCTGCTGTCCAACACTATAAAGCATGACAATTTCAGTTTACTGAATGAAATGCTAATATGTCACTCTCATTTTCTCTGTGGCTATTTTTGAAAACTAGAGGAATTCAGTTTGAAAAGAAATATAAGACTGAATTTTGAATACAGAATGTTCTTAAACTCAGTATTTACTATGCGGAACTCAAATTATTCAAATGTGAGAGATGTTGCAGCACCTGTCTTTGCCACGTCAGTAGGTACATGCTGTGCTAGTCCCACATACAATCTTCCACCCATCCACAAATACTTATTATCAAAGCCAATTTTAGTAGTTCCCTCTGCGAGGCAAGCATCAGCACTTATCGCTTTTTGGGTAAGAAATATGCATATATGATGTCTATAGCAGTAGGGACTGTCAAACTGATTTGTTGTTATGTATGGTTCATCTTGACAAACACGAGAAAATAAAAAAAACAAAAAACAAATGGATGTTTCGACTCTCGCAAATGTAGGAAACGTAGGGCTTGATAGTTCTGTTTCCATCGCAACTATTCACTTTTTTCCCTACTTACAAGAAATTATTTAAACCGCTCAACCTAATGCATTTAAAAAAACACTGATTATTTTTTGCTTTTTCTAGTACATTTGAATACATCTGTACAATACTTGTTTTAACTTGTATAATGCAAACGGCTACTGGTATCTCAGGGAGCTTCAGACATAATGCTTACTATGACTATCCCAACTTCCATGTATTGTTTCTTTTCTCTAGGTTTTTTTCTCTTCTTTTGTACTAATTTACATTATTGAACCGGACCATGAATATAGGATAGTTTGTAGGAATCATCAAATTTTTCTTTTCTCAGCAAATATTATTCATGTTTAAAGGTACGAGATGGGCGGTGGTTGACACATACATTATAGATAAAAACAATATATAGAGTACCATGTTTTTGAATTCCATAACAATTTAGTCTGCAAAACATCAGGCCTGTCAAATAATTAATCGCATAAACCCTACTGATTGCCCGCAACTGCATGTGTCCTTCAACATTCAAGGTTACCTGTCTATGGCGTACTGATGTGTCATACATGTTTTTAGGGGGTTATAGAGGGTCGGGGTGTGGCGGGTGGGTAGGTCAATACCTTGATACTTCGCCCAGCCAGACCAAATTTTTCTGTGCTTCTGTGGGCAGCCCGTGCTTGCTAGACTACAATCTTGACGCCCATGCATCTATCCATTGCTTTTTTCTATTCCCCCAAATTCAGCGGAGAAACCACCTTCCATCTCTGGGCTATGTCCTTTTAGGCCAGTATTAGGCCCAGGAACAGAAGATGTTGTTTATATCGGTTTCCACCAATCTCCTCTGTACTGTGCAGCAACAGCAGTCTGGGATCCTGTGGAATGGTCCAGGCCAGGACACAACCTAGGCAGGACGTAATTTTCCACCAAAATGGTTGTATCGCCTCACAGCTCCACACTTTGTGTAGAAATGTGCCCTCTGCCAGAGGCGTAGCTAGAGCTTGTGGCGCCTGGGGCTATCTTTCAGATTGCCGCCCCTGGGGAGGGGGGGTTGCTGGGGAAAAAGGACGGCGAGCACTTGAAAGAGGTCCGAGAGACACGTAGTATCTCCGCTAATAGTTACCTCGATCATGCAAGTTACATGCACATACATGACACGGTCCAAGGCTACACAGTTGAATACACCGGTGACTGGCAGTGACTGGCAGTACAAAAGAGAACACACAGACTGCATGATCTATCTGGGAACTCAGAAAAACCGCATGTGACATCCATCAGAGAGCTGCGTGAATAATTACCTGGTGATCCCCTCAGCACAATGCAAACATGCACATACATGACACTGTTCAGGGATCCATCATCTACAGCTGACATTAAATTACCATTCATCATGGTCTCCCCATTAAAGCAGTGCATTTTGTGATCTGCATGGTACATGTTCTTGGCAGCAGGCACATTAACCCTCTGTGCTACCTTTCCAGGAGTCAACCCTTCCACTAGACAAAACTCCGATCTCTCTCTAGGAAGAACATTAATCACCAAAGTTATCATGCCATTTTTATTGTTTCTGAAAATTGCTGGAGGCCAGGAAGGAGGCAGCAAGTTTTTTTTAAAACCATAATATACTTGCAAACACTACGCACCCACCCGATATAGGTACCCAGTGCGGTCACACCGTTCGAATCGCCCTAACCTGCTCAAGGTTCATGTGACCTCAGTGACAGAGTCACAGCGACTGGATCACTGTTGCTCTAGGGTGTGGTGGTTTGTAGGCCTGCCCACAAGACTGGAGATGAACTTCAGTATGGATTGTGGTGGACAGCCCTTCAAGGTTAACCCACAATTGACACAACTAGAGTACACCTGCTTGTGCTAAGACATCAAGCCTTCTAAGGTCTAGTGGGGCCTTCTAAGGTCTAGCATGGGAATATGCTCCCTCAGTAGAGTGGTCTGGTGGACTGGTCATGAAGGCTGAACCCGGTTCCCCAGTTCCAAATTCGACAGCTCTGGCCATAGTGCCATATCCTCTCCCCCACTGAACACCATACTTCCCCACTGAGATTAACTTGCACTGCCTTCAGCTATAACATAATTATGCCCGCTATAAACACGTGGATGTGGCTCAATTCAAATTATGCACTTGATAAGAGTAATATGCAGCCTAAAAAAAAGTAAAAGCAACCACTCATAGGGAATGCAAGATTAAGTAAAGCATGTGAAATGTAAGCAGAAACAACATGGTTACCTTAACGATCTATCACTCACTATTCAGAAATCAGCGAGTGGTTTTACCGGAAAAGTTAAGGACATGACTAGAGGGCCCTGAAGGGAACCGTTTCAATGTCCATTGCTTATATCCTCACAAAATAAGCAGTATGGTTTAAAAAGACCACATCCATAAACACAGAGCCATGGTACACATTTTGTTTTCCAATCCACCCATCAACCAGGTATTGCAGGACCTCCAGGAATGGTACACTTTCCCACCTGGGAACAACAATGCTGTTCAAAGAAAGACAAGTAGTACTTCACTGGCAAACTCTGTAAAGTGATGCTGATGTATTTGGATGTAAATAAAACAAATCTGGCCACTTTGCAACCACCCTGTCTTGCTTTATTTAGTTATGTATTTATTTTTCATATTTAAAACCTTCTATTGATCTCCGTCCCGCTGCACTTTGGAATAGAAAAATGTAAGAAAAAGAGCATTTCTTTCCAAGAGTGTTTTTCTTTTTTTGATCCATTTCACAGGGAAGCAACTAAATGAAAGAAAGAAAGAGAGGTTGTGAACCGTTTCTTCAAGTCACGGTTTTCAGTAAGTGAGGAGCAAGACAGAAAGAGAGGGAATAATAGGAAGAGAGGGGGGGACAGCTGCCAGCACAAAAAAGAAGAGGACATTGCCCGAGTCCTATTCCTTCTCTGCCCGTCCCCGAACGTCCACGAAAGCAAGCCGAGCCTTATCTGAATGCCTTTGTCCTCCCCCAAAATAGTGCCGCCTGGGGCGGACCACCCCCGCCGCCCCTCCCTAGCTACACCACTGCCCTCTGCGCCCATGCAGCGGAGGCATTCGGGGGACTGGATGACTCCCATTTTCCATAGATGGTATCGGGTATAATATGCATAATGAAAATATGAATTTTAGAAGGTGGATTCGTAAGGAAATCACTGCGTTCCAGGAACTAGCTAGGGCCTTGGTCCAATCGTTATCAGTCATGGTTGACATACCGGCCTTTCAGGCAGCTCTGGTCTTATGTAAGGTGTTACGTGTGGGGGTGGTCAGAGTCTGATAAATTTGTCTGATCTTGTGCGCCCCTAGGTCCCCTATTAATAAGCGGCCCTCAAAGGGGTGGAACTCAGGTAATTCCTCTAGTTGATTTATTGGGGATTTAGAGCATGTCACAATTGTAAATATCTATAAAACTGTGATTCATGTAACTGAAACTTCGTTTGTAGTTGCTGAAAGGATTTAACGGTACAGCCTAGCATAATGTCGCCTAATGTGGAAATTCCAATAAGGTCCCATTTGCAAAAGACCACCAGAACAGAGACAGAGCACAGATAAATTCTCTGCCAAAGTAGGGTTGTTTGTGTCAAACGACCCATCCAGCCCATGGTTTTCACAGTGTGTCGCCATAGTTGTATAACAGTTTTGCTGGCCCGAGGGAGGGTATTGAGATTTATCTGACTATAAAGGAACTTCTGCAAGGGAGCAACCTCCATTGCCAGCCATTGTACAGCATAGGCTGGGTCCGATTGAGACCCATACCACCAGTCATTAATGACTAAGAGATGAGATGTGGTGTAATATGCATACATATCAGCTGCTGCGATCCCCGCAGTAAGTCGACTGTGTACAAGTAATTAGTGCCACCCAAATCGCCCCAACCTGCCATAGAAACCTATTCAGAATTGCATTCAATTAAGTAAACCATGAGTGGGGAATGCTTTATGGAAAGTTCTGCAGCTGATATAATAGGCGGGGCAGGGAAACCATTTTAAAGATGGCTGATCGACCATACAGTGATGGAGAGAATTGTGACCATATTGTGGTTTCTTCACAGACTGCAGGGAGCAGTGGGTGATGTTATGTGTCCACAAAGTCGTGGGGCATGATGAGATAAATACCCACAAGTATTTAAATCCCTCTGTGGCATGGGATAAATGCACTGCCCAGGTTTGGCATCTCTGGTCACTGCACACAGGGTAGTGCACAGATTTGGAGGGGTTGGCACCTAAACCAGAAGTTTCCCCACATACTCGGAGGATGTGGGGCCCGGAGGACCAAGGGTCTGTCATGAAGAAGAGCATGTCATCAGCATAGACTGCAATTCTGTTAGAGCATTCACGCAACCATTCGAACCCGCAAATCAGCGGGTCCTATCGGTCCCAGGTGGCCAGAGGCTCTATAGCCAAAGCAAAAAGCAATGGGGATAGGGGACAGCCCTGCCGTGTGCCCCTGTGAATGAAAAAGGGGGTCGACTGATGTCCCACCACCCGCACCAAGACAGATACGTCTGTATATAACAATTGGATGTATGCTAAAACATGAGGTCCGAAATTATTTGCGCGCAGAAGTTTGAAAAGGCAGGTCCAACTTAAGGAGTCAAACGCATTATCAATGTCGGCCAACAGAACGGCCAGTGGCCGGCCCAGCTCTTGGGCCTTAGCGAGGGCATTATGGACCCATCTGATGTTATGTCTTGTGGATAGCTGTGGCATAAAGACAGATGATCTGGATGAATGAGATCTTGAATACACGAGCAAAGACGATCGGCGAGAACTTTGCCAAGGAGCTTAGGCTCAAAATTGAGCAAAGAAATAGGGTGATATGAAGCAGGATGCTCAGAGGGATGCATCACGATTTTGGCATGGGGCCAGCCTACGGGTCGAATGTGTTGCTCGAGTGCCTCATGGAGTGCCGCTAGTAGGTGTGGGCCTAGTGTTGTGATATGTGGCCATACAAAGTCGCTAGGCAATCCATTGTGGCTGGGTGTTTTACGAGGGTGGGTATTAGTCAATGCCCCTCTGACCTTGTCTAGGGTTATGGGGGCATCTAATAGATCCCCTACCTGGTCAGAAATTTGGGGGGGTATATCTGATAGGAATTCGTCAATGAGGGATTCTGATTTGTGTTCTCTCTGTTGATCTAGAGAAGCATAGAATGCAGCAAAGACTTGGACTACAGTTTCCGGCGAAGTACATAGTACTCCCTCTGCATTTCGTAGTGCCGGCACGGGCATGGGGGCCGTCTTGGCCTGGCATAGCCAATGTAGCATTTTGCTGGACTTGTCACGCCACTGATAAATCCTGTGTTGTGTTCCCAACCAGGTCTCGTGTGCCTCGTTGGTAAGGAGATGATGCATTTTTGCTGGTTTTGGAGTAGGTTACACCACAATTCCGGGGCTGTCCCAGTTACCGCTTGCATCTCGAGTGTTCGCTGGCAGTCTTCTAGGTCCAGTATTTGGACTACGTGTTACATTTTTTTGGCCTGTCCGTAAGCTTATATCAGCTCCTTGGATCATAGGTTTAAGAGCCTCCCATTAGATAACTTTAGACAGGGCTGTGTTGGTGTTAGCCGAAACATAGTCAGTGATGGCCTGCTGGAGGACTTCTTGATAATTGGGATCTTTAAGATGTCAAGGAGACATATGCCATTGATAGAGGGGACATTGAGATTTCAGGCGTTTCTTAAGAAGAACCGGCAAATGATCAGACAATCCCCTGGGTAGGATGGAAATGTGGGATACCCCATGCATATTGCTATGGGGAAAAAAATATATTCAAGTTGTGATATTGTGTCATGTACTGCCGCATTATATGTATATTCTATTTCAGAGGGATGGAGAGTGCGCCACACATCCGTTCACCCCAGTGTAGTAGCCAGGAGATTGAGTTTGGACGTACTGGTGTGGGATTCCTGCCTCAAAGCACACCAGCGATCTTGAGGTGTCATAACGTAAGTCCAATCCCCACCCAATATCACTAGGCCCTCAGGGAGCTCCACTCATATCTGTGAAACTTTGTCCGTGAATGTTTGTCCCAGGAGGATGGAGCATAGACATTTCCTATGGTTAATTGTTCACCAGACAATGTACCTGTGATGATAGTGTACTGACACCCGGGGTCCAGTCAGTGTTTGAAAATTGTATATGGGACACAGCGGTGTATCAGGACCACTGTACCTTGGGAGCCCCAGGTAAACCCACAATGATATAATGTGGCATAGCCAAATCTGTTGAGGCATGGTGTTTTATTCCCCAGGAGATGTTTCTCTTGCATTAGGAGGACATCAGCTCTGCAGCGTTTAGCTAGCAAAAGTACCACACCCCTCTTGATTTTATTTAGTAGCCCCCTGACATTTCAGGATACAATGTTTAGCTCCCCTAGGTGAGAGTTAAAAGTGTGTCACGTCATCTGTCGTACGTACAGTCCATTTCCAGGGTTGCAAATAAGGTGGAGTGTGATCTCAGTGTGTGTTCAGTGTCTACAACCTTATTAACTAAATATAATCAACCTTTCCCACCCCCAAAGTCCAGCCCTATATTTTCATTAATAGGGAATACCTGTCGCAGTGGAGACATCACTGGGGTCCCAACAGGGGAAGCCTGGGTAACTCCACCAATCATTCCCTAACATCCCAACATTGTGAAACATAACAATAACAATCCAGGGGCATAGCAGTTCCGTAGGTGGCCCTGAGACAGTTAAGTTGACCCAGCAATTATGCATCTAAAAGCAAAGGTAATGTAAGTAATCCAGACCACTGGCCCATATGTTCATATCTGTTATGAATCATCATGCCACATCATCTTGGGCCTTGGACCGCCAATTGGATAGGGATCTCTGCCAGCTCCTAGAGTTGCCTCTGTTCTGTCTACTTCTATGCGATCCTTGCAAGGATTCTGATTCCACCTGTGGTAGAGTATGCGACCTGAGATGCATTGTTTTGTCTACCCAGGAGAAAACAGCCTCCGAGGAATCAAAGAAATATGATTTTGAATTAAATATCACTCTCATCCGAGCAGGATAAAGCAGCTTATAGGAAACATTGAGTTCCCCGAGCCTGCGTTTAGCAGCTATGAAAAACAGTTGCTGTTGCTGCACAAGTCTGGTGTAGTCCGGGAATATCATTATTGGAAGTGAGTTGAAGAGGAGTCAGTCTTGTGAGTTCTTCCAAACTGGAGTATTACGTCCCGATCAGCATATTTTAGTAGCTTAGCAATCACTAGCCGTGGGAGTTCACCGGGTAGGGGCTTCTTCATCAATGCCCGATGAGCTCTTTCTACCACAAAGCAGGAAGACATTAATTCTCCTGGCAGCAGAGGCTTAAGCAATTTTGTAAAAAAGTCATTCATAGAGGAGCCCTCACAGCCCTCAGGAAGCAAACACGGAGGACGTTTCGTCATGAACAGCCCTCCGCAGCTTCAACTTGAGACACCAATTCTTGTGCCAAAACTTCGAGCTTCTTTACGTTCTTTTGGAGAGAGGCCACTGTATCTTCTATGGTGGAAACATAGGTTTCGGCTTCTGTGATTTGGTCTACTGCCATGCGGAGGTCCTGGCATAAGAATGATACTTCGGATTCTAGAGCGCCAATCTTTGCCTCCAAGGCATTGTGCGACTGGGTAATATCTGCTAGTGGTGTCCCATTATCAGGAGTTGGACCACCAACCTCTTCTCTTCCTGAGCCGCCTGGGGCAGTAGGAAAGTGATCCAAGGTGCTCTGTTTGGTGCTGTTGCCCATCTGCTTTTCTTTGTCCATGCTGGGTATAAGGACGCAAGGGGAAGAAGACCACATAGATGTGATATGGCAAATATCTTTCCTTCTAGCAGCATTGCATTGCACCTTCGCGGGCCCGTACTGCAGAGTAACAGTTCCTGTAGTAGCCAGAGGCTGCAACCCCAGAGCACCAGGTGGAATCCCCTCAGAGATGAATCTCAGGTTGGGCCTCACGAAATCCAGCCACCTGGACTGCAAGCTGCACTAAGCCTAGCTTGGTTGCTTACGGAGCCCTAGGAAACCGCCCCAGTGGGTCCACCACCACTGAATCCATAACTGGGACTTTTACAAGATATTGCTCGATGGTTGGGGGTGGTCTACCTGAATGGAGCCAAGCCACCATCTTGGGTGTCCGTCCAGTTTTGTTTGTTGGTTTCCCGCCTACACAATTACCCATTGGCCCGCAGCCACAGTTTTTCCCCACCATAATCTATTCCGGAACTGCAAGGAGCCTGCCTGGCGCCCAAGGCTAGTGTCTTATGCAGCGTCCGTCGCAACCAGTCACACCCCCATATGCTCACAGGGCCTTAGAAGTCTTTCTCTTGCCTGGTCTGCAGGTATGGCCTGTGTAGCGCTAGAGGGCCCCACCTACCAGCATGCCCCCAGATTCCACGTGTCCCAGGTCTCTAATTATCCGATATATGGGGATTCTAGGCACAGGACTGACCAGGCCTCAGGGGGAAAGCTCTTCACTTAACTGGCATCACCACAGATCTCAGGCGACACTCACGGGCCCCAGGTCACGAAGATGTCGGGTCTTCAGGCATCAGTCTCTTTTTATTACAGTTGCATGGTGATCACCTCTTCCATGCGTCTCACTGTAATGAAGTCTCCGGGTGTGGCTCAACTAAGCTCTCCTCCGGTGCTCCGGTTGGCCCCAGCCAACCCTCCGCACCATGATCTACCAATGCAGCCACCCGTGGCTGCTCATTTATGTCAGCTCACGGGGCTCCCAGGAGGGTCCAGTCTAGATCTGAGGCCCAGGCGGCACCATGGCGTACCCCTGGGTCCACAGACACCACAGGCCTCTACGCCTAGGACTACAGGCAGTAATTGCTTAATGGGGCTTTGTCTGCCCCCGCTAAGGCTATCGCAGGGCCCCTCACCTCAAACTGCGCCCTCTGTTGGCCGTCTTCCAGGTCAATGCTTTTTGTGGTCTGGCACACCAACAGGCTGAGCACACCAGCCAGAGGCTGCGTGGACCGAGCCAAGCTCTTGCCACTGTGTGTCTCTCTATGTGGTTGTTGGATGCTGTTTCCCGGCTTCTGTGCAGAGCGGTCTGATCGGTGGTGCAGGATTATGTGCTGGGGTCCAGATTTATTGCAGATGACAGCAAATAATAGCTTGGGAGGTCAGAACTTCCCTAGGACGTGTCCGCCATGTTAGCCTACCAAGCCACACCCCGGAATCCTCAAATTTATGTAAAGGATCTACATGTGGTTAAAAGCTGCTACCTGAGTTATGAAAGGAGGAATATGTAACTTTAGTCTGAAATACTTTCTTGAAAGTCTGCCATGCTCATTCTCTTCTCCCCAGACCACGTTACAAGAACTTTGAAGGTTGTTCTCTGCATGCCCTAGGGAGAACACTGTGGAACTCAATGCCAGAACACCTCAAACTAAAGGAAGGTATAAGAATCCACATGGATTTATAATTACACCTCCTCCTTGCTGCTTGTCGGCCAACCAAACCAATGCTCCCATCCAACATGGATTTCTTTGCTGTTTTCTTCAATCAGAACTAACTATGCCTTTTTAAAAACCTAGTCAAAGTGCTTGCATTGTGTCATGAGCAGGTCGGTGAGGAGCAGCAAGACCTAGAGCCCAGCTGCTAGCTGCTTCTAAAGCAGAAGTTTCTAAAATGTTTTAATTACTTGTGGCAGCAAGTACTGTGGGTGTAGAAGTGGGAAAAAGGGGAAACAGCAGAGGGAGCTGAATCACCAGCAGTGCATGAACTGATGTTCTCTACCTACTTCATGCATGCCCGCGGTCACCATGCCCAGAAAGATCAGAGAAGCTGCATGTCAATACCCTGCAGTAGTTAGTGAAGTGCAAAGAGGAAGCTCAACCAGGCCCAACAAGATGAATTTCATGGGTATCCATGAGCCTCAGACACCCGTAGATGCTGTAGGATGGTCTGCAGGAAGTAAAGGATCAGAGCAGAATGTGCTGCTCAGTACTTGGGATCATCTTTGGGAGGAGGAGAGAGACTTCCGGGAGTGGCTGTGAACTGAGAAGGCTGACATACACTAGGACCAGTTGGTGGATGCCAAGTGTCTGGTTGGGGACCTTAGGCACAGGAAACATTGAAATGTGTGCAGGTAGGAGAACATATGAGCAAAGATGTCTAGAAGGTTTGTGAAAGCAGATGCGATTGTTGAGGTATGTTGGGACAGAATTATGTAGTGTATTGAAAGTGTGGATGAGGAGATTGAATTGTGCATGTTTGTGTACGGGGAGACATTGGAGCCCCTTCAGGTATGGTGTGATGTGAGTGCAGGCTGGGAGGTTGGGAGTTTTTAATGCTCTGCAGCCTTCTGTTGAGTTTTTTCATTGATCTTGGCATAGAGGGTGTTCACAAAGTCCGGTTTGCCTATGACAAAGGCAGGTGTGGCAGTTTTCCTGGTGCTGATTGGAAGCCATTTGAAAATCTTCCTCAGCTTCTTTAGGGTATGGAAGCATGAGGCATTGATGGCATTGACTTGAATGGTCATACCAAGTTTGCTGTTGATGACAATCCCGAGGCTCTTGATGTGGGTGCATAGGGTGGGTGCCGTACCTAGCTCAGCGGTTATGTCCTCTTCCTGAAGACCACAATTTCAGTCTTGTTTATGTTCAGCTTCAGACAGTTAGGGGCAGATATATCATAGTGTTGCATTGCCCTTGCATTACACAAAGTAATACAAGGGTGATGCAATACTAAAGTCAGATTTACAGAGCAACACAAGACCACCATGCATGGCCTTGCGGTGCTTGTAAATCTGGGGTATTTCAAGACAGGTCAAGTCAATTTCTATTTCAATTTCAATTCAGCTTTATTCAGTTAAAAAAAATACAACCATAAAAGCATTCTAAAAGGAAAATATTCTCCACATAATTCATCAAATTGTCAGTACATTAAAAAACGCAAAACATAACAGAAGCTTTAAAAGTATTCTGAAGGTGGATCAACATAATGCATCAATTAATCAGTGCCATGGATAAATAATAAATGGAATGATTTACACTTAAGACTCTAGGTAAAAGTTACTATTTAGGTATGCAAATATTAATGAAAGAAAAAGATTGTATCCCAAAAGTAAAAAAAAGGGTGTAATGTTCCTAAGAGACACCAATCAATATATATCCTGTGTTCCTTCATAAACTAGAGCCTCAATGTGTGAATTAATCTTTATTCTTTTGATCACCAATTGAGTATAGGCAATCAGTGCATTACATACTTTCTCATTTTGTAGGCTACAGATAAAATCAAAAAAAGATTTATAAAAATACAATTTCTGTTGAGAAATAAGGGTCGTTAAATACTATTCCTTATATCTCTATAAAAGAAAAAATGTAGTCGACTGATGCAATTTTCCGTCATAAGGGCAACTTGGGAGATTTCGATTCCATTTGCCCGTAGTTGGGAAAGCTATTACAAAATGAAGAGTACCCATTCTCTACCTTGTATGGTAGAATCTATGTTTTAAATTTGTTACCCGAAGTGTTGCTGTACGCCTAACGCAATTGGCCCTTCACAATAAGCCTTGATCATTTGCTTTGAGTTTGCATCAATTTCTCTTAGCAATTCTTTTGCTTCTATATGACCAGTTTTCAAATCTGTTATACTGTAACCAAGGATCAACATTCTCAATGCACTCATTTAAAAGATTATCTATATAAATCCACCATGGGATTTTTTTGCTATGCTCAAGGGCAAGGCAGTCCTTTATAATATCCTGAGTAAACTTAGTTCCATCTTTACTCTGGATCCTCTACCTAGCAGTGAGAGGTACTACACTAATTTAGTCGTCAATATAGGGAGCTACTAATTCTGTATATACAAAGTTAAGTTAGGGGCTGCTAGTAATCTTCTGAAGAAAATATTTACTGGATCAAGTCACTGCTTTTCATTAATTCAGAAAGGCATTACATGGGTGGAGCATGGCATGTTCCCACGCATCCACCTATGATTTTGGTGTATTCCCACATTTACCATTAGTGGTATACCTGGTAATGCGTCAAAATGCTGGGCCTTCCCAGGGGAGATGTAAGAAGAAGAAATATGTTTATTTCTCCTTGTTTTTTCATCTCTCTATGTGTGCTGCATTCTGCACCACACATAGACAGAGGAAAACAACTCAAAGCATTGTTTTGTGCAGGAAGATGACCTTTCATGTACAAAACAATCCTGCCTACAAGGTAGGCACCCTTACACCACGGCACAAGGGTACGTGCATTGGCAAAAGACAGCACATTGTGAAGTAGCACAAGGAGAGGACAGGAATAGAGAATATACAGAGAAAGAGAGCATTGGTGAGCACACCCTTACAAAGTCAAAATCTCTTCAGGTATTAGGAAAAATACAATTTGTTCTGAAACAAACAGAAATTCCTTAAATGATGCTTAGTTTGTAACTATATTCTATTTCAAGATCCCGGTCATGCAAAAATATACAAAGTCCAAGCAATTGAGATTCTTCAATAAGATGTTTCTTTAATCTTATTGGTGTTACATCCAGCATATAATATTGTGACTATGCCAACACGTGTATCGTCTTCCCTTAGACTTTATCAAGGCAATTGCAAACGTAATACAGGTCCATCCAGCGTAAAACCCTGGACCCCAGTAGTCTCATCCTTTCTTTCGAAAAAGTATCAAAGGCTTTTAAAGACGTAGCTGATGAATCAAACAACAGTCCAAAATATTTCCCAATGCTTCAGAGTGTACCCATTGGTCGTTACACTCCTTAAAAGATATCCTTAAACACAAATGTATTAATTAAAAACGTGACTAGTTCTTTTCCAACCGTCCACGAAATTTTCTCAGACTTGCAAGTACATTCGTAAGTGGTAATACTCGTTTCTTGACACACTCAGTTTGTAGGAATCTTTAATCCAACTCTTGTGTGAAGTTAACCATACAAAAACTGATGCTGGGGAACCATGATAAATTCCTTTCCGTAATCTCCACGTTCCGTCTTTTGCCCGCAGTACTCTCACTATTCAAACAGGCATGTAACATTTAAGGAATCTCTGTTTGTTTCAGAACAAATTGTGTTTTTCCTAATACCTGAAGAGATTTTGACTTTGTAAGGGTGTGCTCACCAATGCTTTCTTTCTCTGTATAATTTATACACACAAGAGGTTCCTTTTGTGTTAATCACATCTTTTGGTAGTAGATGTGGTAGAGTAGTAACCCTGAATCCTAAATTGACAGATATTGCTACGTATTCACACTGAATTACTTTGTATGTTGATACTGAACGAATTATTAAGGAGCGGTTCCGTTTCCTGTAGAGGAAAGCACTACGACCAATGTGTTTATAGTTTAGGAATAGGGAATATAATGTTAAAAATTGCACATTCCTGCCTTGTAGCAAGGAGTATTGCTGTGTTGCATTCTGTGAAAGTTTGATAAATCTGGTCCCTGGTCTTGATCCAGTAGGCAGTTACAGTCATAAAGGTATCGAACTTGATCTGGGTATTGTGTCATTGGCGTAAGAGTAAATATTGATGTTGTGAGAGCAGATGATGCTGGCTAAAGGAATTGTGTGTGTCGAGGAGGGCTAGACTCCAGGAGATCCTTGCAGAAGTGCAAATGAGGTCTCAGGCATCTGATGTGTATGATGCCAAGCTGACGGAGTGGGTCTTTCAAGTAAATGTGGGAGGGACAAGGTGAAGGGCAATAATTACTACTACATATTAGAGGATTAGTGACATTTAAGAAGGGGTTTTTGGAGACCATTTTAACCAAAACCAAACACTCACATATAAGTATTATAATTGGAATTCACAAAATACACATTTAAATATACAAGAGGCCAAATAATGACAAAACATTTTTAAATGTACTCCAGCTCTGTAACTCAAGCATCACACATGGGTTTGTAACCACTTCTACTTCAATACACTCCCATGGACTTGAGGCAGGCTGTAACACACACCCCAAGGGATATAATGTACCATTCATTACATATAATATATATATATATATATATATATTTTTACATTTATTTTTAAAAGTCTAATAATGCCTAAAATATTAATTCCTTAATAAATAGAAGTTAGAAATATAGCAAGTTAGTTACAAATTTAAAAACAGAGAAAGAAAAGTGAGAATGAGTGATTTTATTAAATATATCTTAAAAATAAAATGTAAGAATTCAATGATATACTTTAATTTTATATAATTAATATATGTGTATTAATTTACAAATTAATACAAATTGATACCAAATTATTTTAGGAATTTTCGGAGTTAGTGTGTCCAATCATTTGTTTTTAATTGATCCTGGGGTCATTATTAGTTTTTTTTACCTATTTAAAATGTACATTTCACATCAAATTAAGTTTTTAAATTAATCTTAATTCTATTACAGTTGTGTATATTTTCTTATAGGGCATTTATTTCCCTGCTGGTGGAGATCTTAGTAACAGGTGAAAAGTTATTAATAGTAGAGTTACACTCATAAATTCAATATTTGCAGTCTATATCTAGGAGTAGGTCTCCAGTCACAAACGGTGATCAGCAAAAAAGTGGAAACTAACACCGAGGTGTAGAAGTAGATTTACATGTGCCCTAATCTACATATGTGATTTGCTGTCTTATACTGTAGAACAGTAAAAAAAATAACTTTAAGCAAAAGACATCCTGTGTTAAAGATCTAAAGAGATGATGCAGCCAGGGCATGGTGTCAGCTCACAGTTGAGGAGCAGAAATATGGTGATTTAGTTTGTAATAAATGGTTTTGCACCATTTTTACACCATTCAAAAGGTGTAACATGTTCAAACATAAAATGTGTATAATGAATAAATTAAGTAGCTTATTCTAACAGTGCATTAATTAATCTGTGCATTTGTATATCATGCACAGACTGGGTATTTACGCCAGTCACAAACTACAAATTGGAGATACATTTTAGGTGGGGTTTTGTCAGTGAAGTGTTTATCGTGTCAATAAAGTGTTTATAGTGTGTTATTGTGTACACGGCTCATTATAAGCTGGAATCTACAGCAGCACCTGGATACTCATGAGTAGTTTAAATTATCAGTTCATAAAGATGCATAGGGAGGCAACAGCTTCTAAGAAAATTACTTCAGAATGGAATACAAACAAATCATTTATTTCACACTAAATTGAATATTGCATTGGATCTGACGCATACTAGCTAGCTCCCAATTGTTTGTGAAAAGGAAATACAAAAAACCTTTAAAAGGAAAGAAATACATGTACAGTTAAAAATCCGTGTGTTCTTCCGACAACAACTTATCGAAATGCGCACACTGGCTCTCAGTTTACAGAAACTAAAAGTTGATTATCAGGTGATTCTCCCTAAACACAACAATCTTGAAGTTACTGAAATCTTCTCTTTTACACACCAGATGGTAAGAATCGTACAAAGTACCAATCATCAATTTATGATGCTACAAAAACTGCACTCTCCTCGAAAGGACAAATGAATGTTGTGATTAAACTCTATGGCGCTGCTCCTATCTCACCTCAATTTTTAAAATAGTTTACATGGCAGTGAAATGTATATTCTTAAACTTTATAGAATAGAAAACCTCGACCTGAAGAGATGTGAAAATATCAGCCCTAACCCTAACAGAATTTCATTGGTTTTCATTAGTTCACGTTTTTTCAAAGTCATCGTTCACAATCTTCCAAACTTGGAGCAAGTGGATCTAATCTACTTAAAATAACTAGCTCCACAATATATACCCATTTGTGAAAGCATATCAAGCAAAGTAAACCAGATTGCCAAACCAGATTCAACGGAAAATCTCAAGGATAAACAGTCAAAAAGCAAGCTTACCACCTTTTGAAAGACATCTAAAATCTTTTTTTAATAATAATTTCTAGTGTTATTAGATCCCACCCCTCTTCTTGGTGGTCAGTGCTTTACATCCAAATTCCTTTTTGTCTCTAAAGCAGACCTCTAGTCCAGGCCATATTTACTCTCTACAACTGTTTATAAAATCATCTACTCTTGACTATGCAAGAAGTGACTCTCTGCCATAAGTCAGCACTATAGAAACAATGTAATGAAAAGAAAATACATTAAATGAATTGACTATTCAGCAACAGGAACATCACAAATTGCTGCAGTGGCTTTAAACAGATGCTCAGGGGTACCCACGACTCAGCAAATGGCTCCTTGAAGAACAGAGAGTCTCCAGGTGTGGAATAACATGAGGTTTTCACCCAGGTGATTGCTGGACTAAACAGTACACGCTGGGTATCAAATCCCTGACTCCATGTGGCCAGACGTAGTGAGTGACTGCACAGGCCGTGCTTTCAAGTACCCTAAGACACAGTGACACAGACCTATAGCATTCACCCTTAATGAAAAACAAGCTGAACCAATGAGGATTACTAATTCCCGCTTGAGGTAAGTCAGGAAATGGGAACTAACAGGGCACTGCAATCATCATCATCATAGTAAGAGGACTGGTTCACATTGTAGATGGTAGCCACATTTATATGGGATCCACATTTAATGCGTATGGAGAGTTCTGACCTCGAGAATTAAGTTCAAGATCTACATTTGGTTCTTAGGGCTGTCATTAAGACATAGATTGCTTGTAACTATTTTTCCTTGGAAATACATATGCTGAAGGGGTGCCTAGGGCTACTGATAACAGCCTTAAATGCCTAAAATGACCCTTATACATCGACCCTTCACCCCAATACCATGATGAAGGTTCTGAGCCCCAGCCATAATACGAAGAGACTGCACAGTTTAGAGAAATACCCACAGTCTTGGATTACTTCCTCTGCCTGCTTCAACTGTTCCAGGGGGACCAAGGGTTGATAAGTTTTGATTTGCTCCCTGATGCCTGGCATCTTGCATAGAGATAATAACTAGAAAGCAGGATTTTTTTAGGTACTAGAGAATTTTTTAAGCGATTCACACCCAAGTTTGTTGGTTACCATTGGGTTACTCTGAAACTAATGCACAGAGTATGTGTCAATAAATTCCCTTCCTGTTAGACATTTCAGCCTTAGTATGGTCTTCCGCCAAACATTTTGCTTTCACTCCTCCAATTTTTCTGAATTTGTTCTTCTTGGCCTTAGTTCTTTGTGTGCTTTACTACTGATAACCAGTGCTAAAGTGCTTGTTCTTACTCCCTAAACCATGGTAAAATTGGCCAATACATGATTGGTATATTTTGTTCACTTAGTCCCTATTAAAATGGTATACCCTATACCGAGGGCCTGTAAATTAAATGTTACTAGTCAGCCTAGTTACTAGTTCTGCCAAAAAGTACCTTGAGAAGCAAGAAGAGGCCTGGACCTACCTGCATGTCAATCCACTGTCCATCGGTTGGCTTGACTTTGGGGCAACTCCTGGTATGTTCTTCCCTGCAGCAGCGAATACCGTTTAACGGCTCCTCGCAGAAGGGGTATTAAGCCTTGTGGAGTCTTCGTCGTTTACAGTCTGCAACTTTGTCCCACTGGAGAGGTTTGACTTCCACAAAGGAGACTATGTTGAAATGTAGATATCTTCACTGCAACTTCGTCTAACGGCTCACCAACAATGACAACTCCTCCTGAGACACCACTGGCTGCATTGCCTCACTGAAATTTGCATTCTAAACCATTTTCCTTGAAATGTCTTCCAAGTGCAAAGGTAAGCAGAGACATAATTGACTTTCGATTTTGCCTCGGTCTCGCACAACTAGATGTCCGTGGTTGGTGCTTTGATCTTTTAGGTGCTACTTTTGACGTTAAACGTTAAAAATTATTAACTCTGCATATGTTAATTGGATTTTTGTTGGTTTGGTGTCAATATATTACAAGTTACTCTATTTGTCTAAATCAGTGTGGTATTTTTCTTGAGTTGTATTTTCACTTTATTGCTGCTTGAGTGCTATATAAATACTTTACACTTTCTAAGTTAAGCCTGACTGCATGTGTGCCAAGCTACCAGCACAGGTTAATTTAGTGACTTTTGTGGTTTACCCTTACCAAGCCAACAACCTAATTTATCATGCTTCTCAATACTGTAAACAAGTTGTGACTAGTAGCAGGAGTCCCAGCCCCAAGGCAGCTCAGCTTCTGACACTTCCATGTTGAAATCAGCTTACCAGTTCTTATTTTCTATAGAAGTGACAGGAAGAACAGTACAATATGATGCTGCACATAGTACTGGACACTATACTTTCAGACCTGCCATGTGGACGGGGGCCATTTTTTTTAATAGTCAGTTTCCACAGGCCTGTATGTGTTCATTGTTTTCCATACCTCCGGCTTGTTGTTTGACCATGTGGCTGGTGGCTATGTTTCCCGGTTGCAGTACACTTTAGACGAGACATATTAGCATCATTCATTTGTGTAATGAGATAATTATTCCATTTCCCCCTGGACCACATTGCCTGCCATAGGCACACACTAACCTTCATTTTTTAAAAGATTACTATTCCATTTACCCATTCAGTTCTATGAGTGCTCAGGTGTCCCCTTTAGAATATATGGACATAAACAAAAGATCTATTTTTTCTGTATATTGTGTGTTATTCTGATGGGTAAGTACGGTAAGGTGGCGTGGTTTGACTTTAAAGTGGTTACCTAAGTAAACAAAACAAGCACACTCATTTTACCTTTGTATGTACTAATTCAAATTGCAAGAAATGCCATATTTCACACTCAGGGGCTGATTACAATGTCAATGGGATCTCCACCAACAGGCCATCGGTGGCAGTCCCACCGAGAGACAGTCCTTGGGTCTGATTGCTGCATTACGATGCAGGCAGTTGGACCATTGTCAGACGGGGACAGACCACCACCTCCGACAGGAGGATCTACTGATCCTGATGGGTCAAATGTCAGAATCATGATCCTGAATGAGGGCTGCTCCAATGCAGGCACCACCATTGGGATTATGATGTCCCTTTCCAACAGCATTTTCATGCTGTCTGACTGCCATGGAAATGCAGTCAGAAAGAGACTTTGGGGGTCTCAAACAGGGCCCCTGTCCTCTGTGGGGCACTGCAAAGGAGCCCTGAGGGCACATGTAGTGCCCTCACACACATACATGCACCGTGTGTCAGGAATAGTGCATGGATGTGCAGAAAGTGTACTTTAACACTGTAGAGTACAGGAGACAACAGTAGAGGTAAGGGAAAATAAAAGTTCCTGAAAGACTTAGAATTATGAAAAGAGATGATGAAGAGGATGACAATGATGAGGCAGTCATTGTGGAGGGTGACACAGAGTTGAGTGACATTGCTCTTTACTTGCTCTGAGGGATGAGGCACAGGTAGCATCGCCAGCTCCAATATTTGCAAAGCCCCAGCTGAGACCTGCACCAACCCCCACCTCAGAAGAAGCAGAGAGGCAATCGACAACACTCCCACCTACCTCCAGTTCTTCTTCAGGCATTGGCAGTGGCACAGTAAAAAAGTACTTCTCTCGAGTTTGGGCCTTTTTTACAGTTAGCAAAGAGGGGGAGCAATTTGAAATATGCAGTATTTGCTACACAAATGTTCATTTAGGTAAGCCTAGTGCAAATGATGGTACAGGATGCCAAACCAGCCATATGAAAAAACACCACAAAATCAAGTGGGAGAAGAACGTTAAAAAAAATTGCTAAACGTGGTTGTGGTGGTTAGGAGAGCCAGGGAACATCAGCTACAAGTCCAATCATGGTGGGAAGTGATGACGAGGAAGAAGAGGGTAACATCTTCACGCAAAGCAGTATTGTACCCAGCAGTGCACCAGCAGAATCACCCACCTCGGTGACTTCACAATGGCACAAGACTCAGAGTGAGATGAAGCCACCACGGTATACAGTGATGGCCCTACCATGATGCACATTGAGTCTACTACCACCTACTTCTCAAAAGTTGCCTAAGTCAATGGCCCCAGAAAAGAAGAAAATCCAGACTGGTATGTTTAGGCAGGAGGGGCCCTATAGGTGCAACCACCGACCCATGACATTTTGTACAATGGTAAGCAAGCAAAAATGTTAGTCCTCCTCTTCTTTTGTGGAAGGAGTGGGATTCTTAGAAAGTGTGGCTTCCTTCTGCCTGCAATGGAAGTTTCCAATTCGGACCTATTTTGCCAGAGTTGCTGTTCCAATGCTGCATCACGATGTGCTGTAGTTGTGTCATGTAGTTCCTATAAATTTGTATAGGATCTGCATGTTTGGACAACATAAACTAAGGGATTGGTGTCCAGACTGACTTTGTTAGCCTGTAGACCAGCTAACTCACAGTGTCACTATAAGTCCCCCGACCTTAACAAAGAGCGAATAGTTTCTGGCCACTATCGAACATGACAACCCTGACCCCTCAGGGATCGTAGAAACTGTACGGTACTTTTTGCTCAGTCACTCGTGCTCAGTTTTTCAGAGATATACAGAATAAACAAAGTGGACATGTTCAATATGCATTAATGAACCTGCGTCATTGTACTATAAAATATGTGTGCTGCGACAACCATTGGACAGAAGCAGATATACACGATTGCAAGCACCAACAGCATAAATAAAAGGTAAGATTCAACCATGGTGCTAAAACAGTGAAGATATGCAAGCAATTAGACACATGGCACTAATCATGCCTGCCCGGAAAAAGCTAACCCTAGCTAAGCGTACATAAGTGTACCTAGCATGTATGTAGGTGAAAAGCCAAAAATACTCTAGGAAAGAGCCAACCCCATTACCTGATGGGAGAAAACGTTGGACACGGTCTTGGTCTTGGTCTTGAGTTGGACACCCTGCAAGGTATGTCAGACCACTACGTGCTGGAGTTTCTGCGTGCAGGAATCTCACTGTCTTTTGTCAGCATGGTAGTTTCTCCTCTGATTTGCCAAGTGAAGACGTGGTGCTTATATACCTGAAAGGTAACCTCAGGGGTTCTACCTATATGTGTCATGGTACTGTGGACCTGTCGTCTAAGGACGACGAGAATGTTGACTTTTGTACAGAGTTATTATACAGAAAATGGCAATTCTACTGTGTGATGCTATTAATTCTCATGCATGGGGGGCATGGCCAACCGCCGGAGGAAATTGGCGCTTCTCGATGCGGCTCAGTCTGAGCGCGCCCGTTGCCATAAATATCTGCTACATATTGATCCGTAGGCTGGTGCAGTGAGCCACCGGAGTGCAGTGGAAGACGCCGGGGACCCGAGGAGACCGTTCTCATGAACCTACGTCCAGTGATTGTGGAGATCGGGCTGGCGGCAAGACCGACCTCTGGCAGACCTGCCTCTTTGATTACATGGCCTGCTTGACGCCGCGGCCTGTGGCCTCGATTTTGACTGCCTGCTGAAGCTCTGACGCTGCACGCCGCTGCCGGTGCATAGATCTTGCTGGGATGTGCACATTCGGCGCATGCTGCGGGGGCGACATTCCCTGGCCTTACTGACAGCGGAATTCGACCATATGTTCAATGGACTGCTCATTGCTGCCTGTTGTGATGCCCTGCCTGCCCCCGTCAGTGATGCCGGTAAGTGAGGATCCCGGTGTCCCTCGCCTGGGCTGTGCCTGGGTGCTATCCATTCTGTGGTGTGGCCTCAGCCTTTGCCTGTCGCGGCCTGACCCCCACGGAGCGACTCTGTCTTCGCATTTGGACCCCCAGTCCCCTCCTCCCGCATGGCATTGTTGGTCTCACCGCCTGGCTTAATTTCAAGGATGCAGTGGGGGCTGGTTGTGACCCTCTGCTGCCTGTGGAGTCACAGTGGCGATTTCACTTTGGTTGTTGGAGCGCAAGTGGCGGATACACCATGGGGCAGCCACCTCTTGTAGCCAGATACTGTTGAGGGTGCTGGACCCACTCATTGACGAGGGCCACTTGGAACTGTCGCCCCTGTTTGGTTGTGGGCCCCGATTGAGGTGGGTCATGCCGTCACTGACACACTAGAGCTCCGGCTGGACATTGTCCAGTGCCTGTGCACCAATACTCCCTGACCTCCGTTTCTTTATCGGGACTGGCTTGCTGTGGTTCGGGGGACAAGCCGGGCTCCGCACCGCCTGCACAGGCCAGTCCACTGTCCTTTAAATGTTGTACTCCACGTTTCTGGAGCGATGGCGGGGGGCCGCAGTTCCAAGGCAGCGGTGCAGGCCAAGTTGTCCAAGTACGGGTGGGTTAGTGGCCCCGGCGTGAGCGCGAAAGAGAGTCCCGCTACTCCCGAGAAGCAGAAATCAGGCAGGAAGCAGAAGAACCTACGCTGCAGGACAAAATTGAGGCCATAACGATGGTGCGTGCATTTCTGGAATCACTCATCAATGCGGTTTCCTCGGAGGTGTCCTTTATCCGGGCTGACATACGCTCGATGAACTCACGGTTGAAAGACGTTGAGGTAAAGACGAGCTCCCTGATTGAAGACTCCTCTGACCTGCAGGGCAAGATGGAGGCCATGCAGGCTCACGCCGTGAAACTGGAGGCACAGCTGGATGACTATTAGGGGCACTCCCGGCGCAATAATGTTTGCATACTTGGGGTGCCGGAGCGGGCAGAGGGGCCATTAGTGGACCTATTTGTGGAGGAACAGATCATGATCTACCTGAAGCCAAAGGGCTTTTCTAATTTCTCCTCTGTTGAAAGGGCTCACCACGTGCCGAGCGGCTGGCCATAGCCCGGGGCTCCCCACGGCCCTTGCTGGCTCGGATCTTCAACTTTCGGGACCGTGATGTCATCCTGCAAAGTGCCCGGTCATCGGCACCTGTGGCATTCCAGAACAGCCGCATCACCTTCTTCCTGGACTTCACCCTCAAGGTATAGCATCAGCGGTGCAGTTTTATGGATGTAAAGCAGGCACTCCATGAACAGGGATTGAAGTATGCCATGCTCTTCCCCGCCAATTTGAGGTGGGAATCAGAGGGGAAGGCTTGGTTTTTCACCACTCCTGTAGCGGCCTGGGATTGGCTCGATGGCTGGCGGACGGATGGCCCAAGGAGCAATCATGTTCAGAGAGCAAGACTGGAGGAGGGCACAAACACATCCGGCAGACGTACCCCACCTGGAGAGCAAGAGGCAGCGACTGGTGGGCCGGAGTGACCGGTCTGTATGTGGGTTTCCCTTGGGATGGATGGGTTGCTCCTGTTTCTGAGGACTGACTGTAAATTTGCCCTCTCTTCCTGTGATGTTGTCCAGGCCTTCGGTCTGAAGCTGGGCCCGGTGGGGGAATCTTCCGTCATGGACTTTTTGTGACTTTTCTTTATTGATTCTTGGTCCATGGTTGTGTCCGCATCCTGTTTCTGGGAGGTTCACTTGCTGCTTTCAAACGCCCTTATTCTTCATCAGATATATGCACCAGCTGTTAGTTGTTTAAGACGGGTGCTCAGTTAGCGTGCGCTCCCACAAGTTTGGCAGGGGTGGGCGATAGTTTGGATGGGTGCGAGGTTCTTACACCATCAAGCAGGGAGGCAGGGTGGGGGGTTTTGGGGCTGGCATTTTGGGTTGGGGGATTGTTTTGTTGTATGTTGTATGTTTTTGTTCTATAGGCATGGCACGATCTATAGGTTCATTAATGTGGGCGGGTGCGTGCTTCTCATCTTGGGGATGCAACTCTGTTCATGGCTTGTGGCACCTGGGACGGCCCTCCTTCCAGAGTCGCTACCTGGTGGGTCCCTACGCATCTCTGTCTTATTTCAGAGTTAGTTTATGGGTACGACAACCAGACAGAAGCTTAATCTGATGTCATGGAACGTTAATGAGCTGGGCGTCAAAATCAAGAGGGGGTGGTCCTCCAGTTTGTAAAGCGACATGCTCCGGACGTGGTGCTCCTGCAGGAGATGCATTTTTTGGGCAATGCCTGCAAGGTCCTTTCTCGCTTGGGTTTCCGACTGGTGGCTCATTCGGCTTTTGGTTCTGGCTCCCGGGGGGTGGGCATTTAGCCGGAAGACGTTCCCCCTGACTATAGCCTCGGTCCACAATGATGCCCTGGGTAGGTGTGTGGCCATATCCGGGACTTGGGAGGGATGCACACTTAACTTAGTTTCGGTTTATGTACCACCGGGTCTGCATACCCAGGCCTTTATTGACCTCGGTGATCTCCTCCTCGGTTTGACAGATGGCAGACTGCTAAATGGGGGTGACTTTAACTCCATTGTCTCTGACTCGCTTGACTGTTGGCCCCAGAGGTTCTGCCTCCCTCTCGCAAGCAGATCCATAGCTTTCTTGGCGCAATGGGTCTTGTCGACGTATGGAGGGGCTTGCATCCGACTGATCTCCACTTGGTTAAAGACTGTTGGACTTGGCCCTTTTTGCAGGGTCATCACTGAACTTTTTGCCTTCCTCATATATTTTTTCTGACCTGGTGTTGGCTGTTTTATGAATCTCGGCACTTTACCACTGCTGACCAGTGCTATAGTGCATATGCTCTCCATTGTAAATTGATAGTAGTTATTTCAGGGTCTTGTGTTTAGCCCATTTCATCAAACTGGTGGTGCAAGACTTTCTAAAAAAAGAAGACATAGTCTGCACCTGCATAAGAATCTGCACTCATTTCAGCCGATCTTTTAAAGCTCGGAAACAGTTTTGGATTATTCAGTGTCTTAATAGAGCACCAGTTAAAGGCCTGAAACAGGAGATGTCAACACATTGGAACTAGACCTAGTACATTTGGCAACACCTGTTTGAGTAGTACAAACAGATCAATGACTATGTCATTCTAAGATGAGGGGAAAAGTTATGACCATGGATGAGCAAAAATGCCTAACACAGATGTTGCTGCCTTCTGAGTTTTTCACTCAGGAGGTTAGCAAGGAGATCAGTACAATAGGCCAAGCTATCCTGTTGTTGCATCTGCTACCTTAAACTTAAAACTACCTCCAAGATACTAAATCAGATTGCAAGAGAATATTTTATTAGAGTATTTCTGGGAAGGGTTCAAATCAGTGGTGGACGTGAAAGAATAGAAATGATCTCACACATCACAAGAAAGTAAATTGGTCTACATGTTTCAGCCAAATCATCCAATGTCTATTGGATTTCTTCAGGACCAGTGCTGCTCGGGCCTGAATGTACGCTGAACAGGTATTGTGTATGCATACACCCTGTGGTGTGCATAAGTGTAAAGTAGTATCATAACTTACGATTTCCACCAACAACAAAATATTTTTTTTTGTTATGGTAATTTAGATCAATATGGATCCCAGCAGTAGGCGGTGCCTGTAGTCACACTTTCTTCAAGGCCTACCGCTTACCTGTATTTGGTGCAGAGCGAGTTCCCCGAGTATGCAAGTGCCCCATATAACATTTTAATTATTTCTCGTTGAACTACTATCTTTATAAAAAAAAATGAACTAGAGAAACATTATAATTTTTGCATTAGTCACATATATTGCTGAATTGCAGTTGGTCAGACCAGTGTGCACTGAAGAAGCCTCCACAATTTCATCATGGCATTGGCGACAATGCCTGCCCCCTCACATGCATCACTTAGCACTTGCAGGACTGTCCCAGATTTGTTGATTTACAACAGTGCCAATAACAAATTTCAATGTGTAATATGCGTCAAAGATGAATACCTACTACCTAACTTGCTCATTCTTGGATTGGAAGACGTCACCACAACTATTGCCATGGTGATTGAAAAATTCTGTGAGTAAAAATGATTGATCATTCATGTGGCGGCAGACAGTGAGGGAGAGTTTTGTTGAACTGTTAATTGGGAACTTGCTTGAAATGATTTGCAATGGTAGGGGCCTGAGTGATGAGCGATAATTTTTTTCAGTGGAGGTGATTTTCCTTTACAAACTTATTTAGCAAAAGCAAATTAACCTGTATGGTCCACTCCTACCTTCCGTCTGTATTTTCATCACCTAGGAGGGCATCCCCAGATGACCATTTGATTTACAGGACCGCCAAATTCCAATCTGTTGCTTGCAACAAATGGGAGGCAGTGTACCTACCACCATGCTTGGATTGGATTAGATAACAATTACAATGAGTGATCTGATTATGGATAGGGGTGGGTGTAGAATTTTGCTCTGCCATTGGAGTACGCAGAGTTTTGCCGTTCGGCAAATCTCTGCAAATTGATACGGAGCAGAGATTTTGAAAATCTCACACAGCTTGGGGAGTGCTAGTGAGAAAAAAATGCACAGGAGACCTGCTCCCAGTGAGATTTCTCAACACAGGAATTCACAGCAGGTCGCACCCACTCACATTGAGAAATCTTCCACTCATGTTGAGGAAGCTGCCACTCTAGTAGAATGTCTACTTGAGTGGCTGAGAACAGCAGCGCCCTCCGGTGCAAATTGGAATGCATTTGTGCTGATTTTACAGCAAAGGAAAAACTCAGTGCGAGCAGCATGACATAACAGAGTCTGCCACTGGGGGAGCTCCATGGAACGTTGCAGAGTTTTTGTGGTACTTCGTGGAGTTCTGTGGAGTAGAACTCTGAGAACTCTGCCCAGGCCAAATTATCGAGTGATTGGGAGTGATAATTGATGAGTGATGTTGTGGCAGGCAGTGAAGGAGGGTGTTAAGCTGTAATTTGGGAACTTGCTTGAGATGATTTGCAATTTGGGGTCTGAGTGATAGGTGATAATTTTTTCCCTGGAGGGGATTGGCCCTTTCACACTAAGTCAGATTTGCTTCAATCAATCAACCAATGATGGTTCGTGAAGGGCAGCTACTCAACTGAAAGGGTCTTAAGACACTGGGGGGTGAGGGTGCGCACTTTCTAGATGTTCATGGTGATTCTTCGAAGAGCCAGGTCTTGAGGTCCTTCAAGAACTTGGAAAGTGTTGGTGTCTGTCGGAGGTGGAGAGGGAGGGCGTTCCATACCTTGGCCATGAGGGAGAAGGAGTGACCTCCTGTTCTGGTCTTCTTTGATGCATTGTACCATCGCAATAGAGAGTTGTGCCGAGCCGTGGGATCTGTGGGGTGCGAGGAACGAGAGGCTGTGGTTGATGTTGGGTAGTCCGGTGTTGTGGAGGGCCTTGTGTACGTGGGTGAGAAGCTTGAAATTAATTTTTTTATCGATGGGGAGCCATTGCAGTGTCTGTAGGTGATGGCTGATGTGGCAGTGGTTGCGGTAGGTTGAGGAAATGTCTGGCGGTGGCATTCTGGACGTTCTGGAGTTTGCAAGTGAGGTTCTTGTTGATCCCGGCATAGAGTGTGTTGCCGTAGTCTAGTTTGCTGCTGATGAGGGTGTGGCTGATGGTTTTCTTGTGTTGGAGGGAAATCCAGTTGAAGGTCTTTCGGAGTAGTTGGGGTGTGGTAGCAGGAAGAGGTGACAGTGTTGATTTGGCAGTCCATTTTGCGTTCAGAGTCCAGGATGATTCCGTGGTTGTGTGCGTGGTCCATGGTAGAGGGGAGGTTCCAGAGGGCAGGGAAAAGAGAGAGGATGAGTTGGGTGTTGTCAGCGTAGGATACAATGTTGAGTCCATGGGATCTGATGATGGGGGCGAGTGGGGCCATGTAGACGTTGAGCAGGGAGGGGCTGATGGAGGATCCTTGGGGAACTCTGCAGGTGGTCGGTATGGGATCCGAGAGGAAGGGTGGGAGTGAGACCCATGGCATTCTGCCAGAGAGGTATGAGCGTATCTAGTCGAGGGCCTTGTTCTGGATCGCTGCATCATGGAGTCTGTGGGCTAGGGTGCTGTGTGAGACTGTGTTGAAGGGAGCAGAGAGGTCCAGGACGATGAGGGCCACAGTCTCTCCTCTGCCAAGGGTCGGATGTTGTCTGTCACATTGAGAAGGGTGGGTTTGGTGTTGTGATTCTTCCTGAAGCCTGATTAGGAAGGGTCGAGGATCTTGTTTTCTTCTATGAAGGAGGAGAGTTGACTGTTGACTGTTGACTGCTTTTTCCATGACTTTCGCCGGATATAAGGAGATCAGTCTGAAGTTCATGAGGTCTGCTGATGGCTTTTTCAGGAGAGGGTTGATCTCGGCGTGTTTCCAGTCATCGGGGAAGCAGGCGGTCTCGAAGGAGCGGTTGATGATTCATTGAAGCTTGGGGCGATGATGTTCACTGCTCTGTGGTAAATGTGGTGGAGGCAGGGGTCAGAGGGGGCCCCAGAGTGAGTTGTCATCATAGGCTTTAGGGTGTCTTC
This sequence comes from Triturus cristatus, assembly GCF_964204655.1. Classification (NCBI taxonomy): domain Eukaryota; kingdom Metazoa; phylum Chordata; class Amphibia; order Caudata; family Salamandridae; genus Triturus; species Triturus cristatus. The sequence goes on along the minus strand of NC_140588.1, from coordinate 847,910,425 downwards.
AATGCTGAGGGTGGTCCACCTGTCCAGTGCCAGCTGTGTGGTGTGGGGAACAGTGGCTGGGGGTTCCTTGTGGAGGTTGTTGTCATCAAAGTTGTCATAAATGGTTTTGATTTTGTGATAGAAGAAGGCGCTGAGTCTGTCGCAGAGTTCCTGGGATGGAGGGATATCGGTAGTTTTACTGTAGGGTTGGGCGAACTCTTTGATGATGCTGAAGAGTTCTTTGCTGTTGTGTGCGTGGGTAGAGATTCTGTCCTGGAGATCTTTCTTCCTTGAGTATCTGATGAGTTTGTGGTGGGCGGTGATCGCTGCTCTGAAGTTGTTGAGGTCTGCTTGGGTTTTTGAGTTCCTCCAAAGCTTTTTGAGGTATCTGCATGTTCGTCTGGATTCTCTGAGTTCGTTGGAGAACCAGCTGACTTTCTTGTCGTGTGGGTTGGACGTTTTCCTGAGGGGGGCGATTGTGTTGGCACAGTCAGTGATTCAGTTGTATAGGGTGCGGGTAGCAATGGTAGGGTCGTCGTCTGTGGTGGTGGGAGCCAAGTTGCTGAGGGAGGTGGTGAGCTGGTTGCTAGAGACCTTGTACCAATTCCTGCGCTAGAGCTGGTGTGGGAGTATGCAGGGGATGTTTGTTTTGTAGGTGAAGTGGACGTAGTGGTGGTACATCCACAGGAGTTCAGAGGTGTGGCTGGTGGATGAGTTTCCTGTTGTGAAGATGGGATCAAGGGTGTGTCCTGCTGAGTGCATTGGTTCTGGTAGGATCTGTTTCAGTCAGATGTTTTGGAGGTTATCAAGGAGGGAGGTGGGAGTTGAGGTTTCCCAGCAAGGTATAGTTGGTGGAGGTAATGGCTTGCAGGGTGATGATGTTGGTGATTGAGTCAGAGAAGGGTGCGTGGGGTCCAGGGTGTCTGTAGAGGAGGGTCTGTATCTTGAAGTGGAGGTGTTCCATCAGTTCTGTGGGTTTGTCAGTGTAGGTGCTCAGATGATGGTTGGCCTTGTGAGCGATGGGGATGCCTCGCCCGGGGTAGTTGTGGCGGTCCTTCCAGGTGATCTTGTATCCTTCGGGATGGCGATCGTCATTTCGGATACCGAGGTGGCATTCGTCCAGGTTTCAGTAAGGAAGGTGACATCAGGGGTGGTGCTGCAGAGAAGGTCCCAGATTTTTGCAGCTTGTCTGTGGAGGGAAGCGGATGTTGAGGAGGATGCATCGCATGGTTTGGGGAGTGGTGGAGTTGTTTCTGAAGAGTGGGGGTGGATCCTGGGTCTCCACGTAGTTGAAGGAGAGGCAGCAGCTAAGGCGGGTAAAAGGTCAGTGAGTGTCAGGAGGTGATGATAGCTTGCAGTTGTTGTTCTTGCCGACATTGAGTGCCTAGAGTGCTGAGGAGCTGTAGTGTCGGCAGGTAGGGGGACCAGGGTTCCTGGCACTGGTTGCAGGCGGGTCACAGACGGGCTTGCCTGTGGTGCACCTTCGCTGCGCCAGTGTCGCAGCCGCACAGCGGCTGCCATTAAGTAGGGGTCAGGGAGGGTGGGACAGCCGGGAGGCAGGAGGGGATGCCGTGGTAGCAGCGACAGGAAAATGGCAGAAGGGCCTGGGAGTGGGGAGGGAAAGGAAAGCAAAAAAGGAGGGAGAAATAGGGCAATAAGTAGGAAATAGAAAAAGAATGAGAGGCAAGAGTGCCCATCAGGAACAGGAGCAGTCTGAGGGCGAGAAAGAGGGCCTCAAACCACAGTCTGCGGCGATGAAGGGCAGACGTGCTGCTGGGAGCACTGTGGTGGAGTTGCGCGCTGGGAGAGCAGAACTCAATGGGTCTTGCTCATCTCAGTGAATAGCGGACACCATTAAGTTGGGGTCGGGATAGGGTGGGACAGCTTAGAGGCGGGTGGGGGCATGTGGGCAGCAGGGGTGGGATAGTGCCAGAAGGGACTGTGACTGCAGAGGGAAAGGAAAGCAAAAATGAGTGGGAGAAAAAAGAATAAAAAGAAATAAAATAAGTGAGAGATAAAGAAATTAAGGCAGAATTAAAGAAATCAATATGGCAATAAGCAGGAAATAAGAAACAAATTACAGACAGACAAGAATAACTGGCAGGAACAGGAGCAGTCCAAGAGCGAGGCACAGGGCCTCAAACCGCAGTCTGGGGCAGTGAAAGGCAGATGCACTGCCTGGGAGCGCTGTGGTGGACTGTGTGCTGGGAAAGCAGAACCCAAGGGGTCTTGCTCGTCTCATCGTGCAGCGGCTGCCATTAAGAAGGGATCGGAGAGGGTGGGACAGCTGGGAGGTGGGAGCAGGAGGGGCAACAGGGGCAGCAGCGGCAGGAAAATAGCAGAACAGGCTGGGAGTGACGGGGGGAAGGAATGCGAAAAAGGGAGGGAGAAAAGAAAAAATAAATAAAATAAGTAAGACATGAAGAAATTAACGCAGAATTAAAGAAACAAATATGGCAAGAAGTCGGAATTAGGAAAAGAAGGGCAGACAAGGGGCAGTCCGAGGATGAGGCACCGGGCCTCGAACTGTGGTCTGCAGCAGTAAAAGTCAGAGGCACTGCCTGGGAGCACTGTGGTTGAGCTGTGCACAGGGAGAGCAGAACCCTTGCTTGCAGGGCCCTCTCCTTTTTTCTGGCTCTTCAAAGACCACACCAGTCACTTTAGTTAACAAACAAAAACCTATGCAGAATACTGCAATTCTATTTCTCTACTTGCTCAGGTCGTAGGAAGGACTTACTCAGAATGAGAAAGAACTCAGGGCGGGCGCCGCAGAACTACCTCATCAACAGGTAGAGGCAAGAATTTATTGACTTCAAAGGTAAACTATGAGTCTGAGGCCTAGTACTCAGTTATGTGAAATGTAGAGAGGTATGTTGATTTGTGAAATGCAGTGACTGTGTGTGAGTGTGTATGTGTTGCTTTGGTGGCAAAGGTAAAACTCTGAGTCCCTCTCTTGTGTTTTTAGTTCTGACTCCGAGTCTTCTTGATACACTCCTCATGAAACGTACCTTCCCACTATACTTATAATTGACTCAGTTCAGTTCAAATAACTTTATTCGATTCTTTAGAATCATAAAAAGTTCACATATATACATAATAAAAAGTAATTAAAAAGCATTTTAAAGGTTTGCACATGTTCCCTTCCATAAATCTTGGTTTGCCAGCAAAAATTAATCAGCTTTAAAATCATCACACCCTCCCCCAACACAATTTATACAATTGACTAGTTCTTGGTGGTGCCTACAATAAGTATAAAGTGTAGGTTCCTTTCACAGTTCATTGTGTTTTCTAATTGAAAATGCAATTTTAATAAAATAAGCACTGCACTTGAAATTGCAGCCATAGATAATGACCTCAAATAGTTAAAACCCTCCTGATAGGAACAGGGCCGAATAGCTTTTAGTATAAGCTTAATAAAGCATGCTCTAGGATCTGTATAAAGTGAGCAAAACAACATCAAATTCATTGTAGTCTGTTTGGCAAGATTATTACAGGGACAAGGGGCTAGTCTCTCACATCAGCCAGCCTGGTTAGGATAAGCCACTAAAAAGTGCGGTGTGCCCAACCGTAATGCGGTCAACAAAAAACGTGATTGTACATGCAAAGTAAAAGAGAGGTAAAATTGCTGATGTCTTAATGCCCCACCATCTGACATTATCCCCGGTCCTGGTTAGACATGCTTAATTCAATACGGTACACATTTTTAATAATCATTTTCATGTTAGTTTGTATGGTTTCTGGATTATTATAAGATTCATCTAGTCCAATTTTATAAAAAGTATCCTTAACATAACAGCCAAGGAAGTGACATTGCGTTATCCAAAATCATACAGTCTTTTAGGATACTTCTAGAGAAAGTCACATCTTCTGAGGACCATATTTTCCCCCATAAAATAAGTGGTGCAATATTTATCTTGTCTTTCACATATTCCAGGCCCACCTCGGAATTACAAAATGATATTAAAGAGCTACTAGGGATCATTAGTACTCTTTTTAAAAATGTGTTCTCTAAAACCTGAATCTGGTTACTCTTATGGTAACCCCATACTCTGGCCCTATAGGTAGCCACCGATAAACATTTTTAGTTGTATAGAGTTATCATTTCTGCTACTTGCTTGTGTCCTAATTTACAAGCAAAACGAAACAGCCCCTCTGTTATTGTACAGGTCTGTTGTGCCCTTGTCAAGACAAGGCCATCCCACTTCAATTTATTATTAATGACATTGCCTAAATAAGTTAAATTGGGCACCTTCTCAATAATTTTTCCTTTCACAGTAAATTTCCTAGTTTGGGTTTTTTTGGACCGCAGACCATGATAAAAGATTTCCTGAAGTTTCCTTTAAGATCTAATGCTAGCATAAAATCAGTGAGGGCGGTCAGGGCTTTTTGTAGACTATTAGCCGTAAGAGTCGTTAAGACTGTATCATCGGCATATGATAACAGGGGGACCAATTTACCATCTATTCTTGGAAAATCCAGTGTCTGTTTAATCAAGAATGCTTCTGGGCCGTTAGTATAGATAAGAAAGAAAAAGGGGGCCAGGATGCAACCCTGATGAACCCGTGGAGGCAATGGACCCAGTCTTCTCCCCTCCTTGGCCATAGCGAACAGCAACAGTGGTACATTTGTGCAACCTACGTAGCAGGGTGATGAGGGATTCTTCAAACCCCATTTCCCTCATCATCGTCCATAGCTTTCCCCTACTCACAGTGTCAAAAGCACTAGACCAACGCGGCTTCTTGCCCAGACTGGAACATCGCTTTACCATTCGGTTACGCACTTCTTTGTCTTGATAGAAAGGCGGGCAGAGGGGGGGGCTTAGCGATCATTTATAAGGACCAATTAAATGTTCAGGTCAGGGCTATTGAAAATATGCATGCAGAAGCGCTACAATTTAGCATATTCCTAAAAAACTCTAACATTGCCCATGGTTTACTGGTGTATAGACTAAGGGTGGGCGTAGTGGGCGTAGTGGGGCCACGTGAAGCAGCACGTAGTGTGCCCAAATCTACGCACACTACGCGCTTCGCGTAGCCCCACTACGTGCCACCCACCTCCCGCCCGCCCTCCTTTTAAATAATATCAGCAATGTAAAATAAATTAAAGTAAAGCGACTTACCGTAAGCGCGGCATCTCCGGGGCTCCCTCTTCTTCGTTTCTAATTTCTTCTGACAAATGCGCATGCGCGGACGCCCGCGCATGCGCATTTCTCGCAAGAAATGCACATGCGCGGGTGTCCGCGCATGCGCATTTGCCAGAAGAAATTAGAAACGAGAAAGAGGGAGCCCCGGAGACGCCGCGCTTTTGGTAAGTCGCTTTACTTTAATTTATTTTTCATTGCTGATATTATTAAAAGGAGGGCAGGCGGGAGGTGGGTGGCGGGTGGCAAGCAGCTACGCTTCGCCCTCGGCGTGTGCGTAGCGCTGCCCTGCTTCGCCTACTTCGGAAAGTGCGAAGCAGGCAGCGCTACGTACACTACGTGGGCGAAGCGTAGTGCTACGCCCGGGGTTAGTATAGACCCCCTGGCCCTAGGGCCACGTTTCTTGAGGCCCTCCAGGTGCATCTAGAGTCTTGTACAGAGTTCGCGGCCTATACGATCCTTGGGGATTTTAATCTCCATTTGGAGGATGATAGTAACTCGGACTCTGCGAGACTACTGGACAGTATGGAGGCATATGGACTATCTCAACTGGTGACAGCCCCAACTCATGATGGGGGGCTCACCCTGGATGGTCTCTTTTCTAGCCACCCAGACCTGGTATTTTATGGGGTTGAATCTCTCCCATGGACCGATCACAGGGCAGTGTTCTTCAAGATTGGCCTAAATTTAAGGGTAAGAAGTGATCCCCAAAAACCCACCAAGATCTTTTTCAGGAGATGGGGTAAGGTCACTAAAGTGTCTCTGATGGAGGCACTGGGACACCCCCCTCCTATCCTGGAGGAAAATAATGATACTGCTGTCGCCCAATTTACCAACTGGTTTGGGGACGCTATTAATCAGGTCGCCCCTCTTCAGTCAGCTACCCAGAACAGGCGCCCTCCGGGCGCCCCTTGGTATGGCCCGGAGCTGAAAGCACTGAAGGTAGAGTGTAGACGGCGGGAACGGCTATGGAGAATTGATTACAACAGGAGCCATAAGTCAGCTTACAACTTGGCCCTGCACAATTACAAGCTGGCCATTAGGAAATCTAAGCAAGATTATTTCTCCCGCAAAATTTCCGAGGCTGGGAATTCCTCTAAAGAACTCTTTAAAACGGTGGCCTTCTTGTCTAGTACGCAGCAGACCAACCAGTTCAGCCCGGATCAGCTCTTTTGTGACCAGCTTGCCTCCTTCTTTCACACTAAGGTTACTACTATCTATGAGGATTTATTAAACACTTTGGGACCCCCCACTTTGGATCTTCAGCAGGAGCCGCCTATCTGTAGGCTGACCACTTTTGATCCTTTAACCAACAGGGAGGCTCTGACACTATTAGGCTCCATAAAGTCAGGTGCCGCCTCTGACCCATGTCCCCCGCACATTTTCCACCTGGCGGCGGACAGGATAGTGCCATGTCTCACGACCCTAATTAATCAGGTGCTAGCAGCAGGTACCTATCCAGTCACCTGGAAAGCAGCCTGTGTTAAACCCCTCCTCAAAACGGCCTCCCTGGACCCCTCTGAACTTAAGAATTATCGCCCCATCTCGGGCCTTCCTCTGATGGCTAAAGTCGCTGAGAAGGCTATTAATCAAAAGCTGATGGGGTATTTGGACAAAAACACCCTGCTGGACAGGTCCCAGCACGGTTTCCGGCCTAGGCATTCCACAGAGTCTGCCCTTATAACAGCAGCTGAGGGGATTCGGGCGACAGTAGACAAAGGGGGGCGAGCCATTCTCGTCCTTCTGGATTTTTCTGCTGCGTTCGATACTGTGAACCATGGGGTGCTGATTCAGCACCTCCAGGAGGTTGGGATTGCAGGCCGAGCCCTGACTCTGCTCTCTTCTTTCCTGGACGATAGAACACAATGTCTAAACTGGGCTGGTCTACATTCGGACAGTTTTGCTCTGCCTTGTGGTGTTCCCCAGGGCTCAGCTCTTTCCCCCACCCTATTTAACATTTATGTTAAACCCTTGGAGAGCTTGGTTAGGAAGCATGGATTCACGTTGGTGTACTATGCCGATGACTCACAGCTAGTGATATCAGCTGCTGAGCATCCTGATCAAATAGCTGCCAAATTCCATGCCTGTCTCTCCGATGTGATGACATGGATGCATCGGAGTTTTTTGAAAATCAATACCGAAAAGACAGAAGTGATGGAATATGGGAAGGGGCCATCAGTCTGGAACTCTTTTTGGTGGCCTTTGGCAGCCGGGCAATGTCCCCTCCCAGTCACCAAGGTGAGGAATCTGGGGGTGGTTTTTGATCAAAAGCTAAACATGTCAGCTCAGGTCAACAGCCTTACGTCCTCCTGCTTTTTTCTGCTCAAAACCTTGCGGAAGGTTCTTCCATATATACCTCTGGCATTACAAAAGACTGTCATGGCTGCTCTTTTCATGTCCAGACTGGACTACTGCCACGCCCTGTTTTTGGGCACCGACAAATTTCAGGTCAGAAAGCTCCAATCCTTGCAGAAGGCCGCAGTTCGGGTTATCCTTAACTTACCCAGGGGCTGCTCCACCTCTGCGGGAAGGAACTCCCTCCACTGGCTCCCGGTTCAACAAAGAATCGAGTTCAAGGCACTTTGTTTGGTGCATCGGGCTCGTTTTGGCGGGGGCGCGAACGATGGGACTGACAGGTTTATACCCTACACTCCGCTCCGTGCTCTGCGATCGGCCAATCTTGGCCTTATGTGTATCTCCAGATTCAATCCTGCCAGATGGGGTGGGCGTTCCTTCGCCATCTGTGCAGCGAGATTATGGAACCAACTGCCTGTTGAGTTGCGACTCCAACCTAGCTATATCCTCTTCAGAAAATTGCTCAAGCATCACCTATTCCAGGTCCAGCTGTGATTTATTCTCCTGCAAGTCACATACACCACAGCACCAAGACACCATATGGTATTCGAGCGCTTTATAAGCCTTTTTTATACTTATACTTATACAAGTCCATGAAGGCCAGGTGGATCGAGACCCCCCTGGACTTCATGTACTTGCCCATAATCAGGGACAAGTTGAGACACTGCTCGTTTGTTCCCATCCCCTTTCTAAAACCTTATTGGATATCAGCCATTAAACCTGATGCATTTGCCCATGATTCCAACCTGGCTAAAATCACCCTCCCCATGACCTTACACATAGCATCTATCAGAGACATTGGCCTGAATCAGGTAGGGTCGTTCCTGTTACCTTTTTTAAAAATTGGTACCACCACTGCTTCCTTCCAAGAAGATGGGGTGTGACCAACTATTACCGCCTTAAAAACATGAAGCAGCAGAGGTGCCCATAGTTGAAGATTGCTTTTAAGCAAATCTAAGGGAATTCTGTCTGGGCCAGGCGCTTTTAGAGATGTGCCCTTAACCCCTTCGCCGCGGCGTGAATTCCGCCGCTGCGCTGGGGGGGGGGGTTTCGGTGAGCGCGGCCCCGCTGTGCTCATGACGGAACCACGCCGTCATGAGTCACGGGCGAGCTGTGCTCATGACGGAGTGGTTCCGTCACGGCGCCGCCCACTTACGTTACACGCCCGCACAGGCGGGGAAAAGGCGCCGCGTGGGCGGAGCGGCCGCCAACGGCCGCAGCATGACGGAACCACTCCGTCATGAGCACAGCGCGACCATGGCTCATGACAGAGTGGTTCCGTCATGAGCAGGGAAGGGGTTAACTATTGCATCTTTGACCTCACTTAAAGAAATTGTTAAACTTAGTTCATGTGCGGTTTGTAAATTGATAACTGTCTCATCCCTTTGCTCTTGTATTTATATGCCCCGTGGATTAAATATTTTTAAAAAGTGAGCTTCCCAAGCTTCACCTGTCATGGTCGAGTCCATGCTCCTGGCATCATTGGAGAAGAGCGGGTGATTTATAATCTACAAAAAACTCTTAAAGTCCTTGAGAGAGCTAGCTTTCTCTAGATCCTCCCAGGGTGTTCTTCTCAGTTCATTTTTCCTACAGTCAATAGCTTTTTTATTTGTCTGTCTTGCTATCTTTATCAAGGCCATATTCCGAGGAACCGTTTGCAGAGTTTTCTTAAGTTCACTTTGCGCCCTAGAACACTCAGCATTAAACCACCTAGTTTCAGGTAAGTTCCGTTTCCTAACTGCACAAATTAATTTGAAAGACTGTATGTTTCTGGGGGGGAACCAAAAGTTAGGCAACTCATAAATTTACTTTGGTTTTCTTCAAGAATGGCCTCCTCAAATTGCTTGCAGTCTATTAAATTCCATTTGAGTCTTACCCCTTGGTTGCGGTTCTACTTTAATGGGCACTCATCCCCCCTAACTTTCTGTGCTGTGACATACATGGAAAGAAAGAATAAGGGGATTATGGTCACTGACGGGATGTGGTTCAACTGCGAAACTATCTACAAACCAGGTGTAGTTGCTATTAATTAGCATAAAGTCAATTGTACTCCCACTACCTCCCCCCTGGTAGGTTGGAAACTGCACAGAGGGATTACTATCCAGAGAGTTCAACATACAAAGATCGTTTATCAAAATAATAGTATTCAATACATCGCCCTGAGATGTATGCTTAAAACGCGGCACAGGTTGGTTTTCTATTTTAACTACACCACATACTTTGTTTGAGCTATATTGGCAAACGGTGCAGTTGAAATCCACCACTCAGATTATACACAGGGGTTGGAATTTTGCAGCAACATTATCAATCTCCTCTTTAAGTGTATCAATAACCTCGGTATTATTTGTATTGAAAATATTGTAATACCAATTAATTGATAAAATTGTAGTATCAGTTAAATTAAAAATGTGAATAAACTGGTACCAATGTGAATTTATTATATTCTCTTCCTTTATCGAGTCGAACGTAAGCAAAATAAGAGTCACTAAACCTCCCTTTGGTCTTCCTCAAGCTGATGGGGTGCATGAGTATTTAATGCGCAATACCAATCAAAAGTGACATCAACCCAACTCAACGTTTCCTGAAGACAAATAGTGTCAAATGTTTTCACATATTGCAACCAAGTCTCGTCTGTTAGTTTTGAAGAAATACCCACGATATTCCATGATGTAAGCCTAAAAGGCTGTCTATTAGAATTCTGACCCCTGGGTACTTTTAAACGCTATGAGTGTCATTAACATTCAGGGTCCTAAGTGCCTCTTCAACATTATCATTGACAATTGGATCATCCATATCAATTTTTGGATCCATCTCCATAGTTCCTACATACTCAGGGGCTCATTTATGAGCCCCTGCGTCACTTTTGCGCCACCGGTGCGTCACTTTTTGTGACGCACCAGTGGCGTAAAACATGCGCCATGATACGCCATATTTACAAAGTGACGCATCTACCTAGATGCGTCACTTTGTAAACCCCTGCGCTACATTATACCTGCGTCAGGTATAATGTATGCAGGGTGGGCGTTCCCACGTAAGTAAGCATCGTAGAAGTGACGCAGTGACATCTACGAGATTTCACTGCGCCACTTCTAGGGTGCAAATGCGTCAATATCTTGCCCCTGCCTCACAGCAGGCGTAAGACTGACGCAGGCCCTTTCACATGGGGCTTGCCCCATGTGAAAGGACACATTGCTGGAGTTGCGTCACTTTTGTGACACACTCCAGCAATGCGTCCCTTTTGCGCCTACAGATACGTCAGAAATACTGACGTATATGTGACTCCTTGCGACATGATGCGTCATACTGTAAATATGACGCATCATTGTAGTCGCAGGGAGGGCGCAGTGAAAAGTGACACATCACTGTTTTCACGCAGTGATGCGTCACTTTTCATAAATGAGGCCCTCAATGTTCAAATATTGAGGGCACTGTTAGCTGTTATCATGGCAGTTTATAGGTGGTATAACCAATGTACAGCCTGATTCCCTAGTAGCAATCTCTGAGGTATAGCGATTTCCACCTGTATTGTTCCGGGCTGAAGTTAGTCAGTCTATTTCTGCAAGATCACTCAATACCTCATAACGGTTGGGATGGAGCCAGGAAGGAGGAGGAAGATGATGTGATGCCCCTACAGATCTACCCTCTTCTACAGTATTCCATCTAGCTCCTGGTGGCTGGTAAAAGAACCCCAAGGGCAGGACAGACATCCCTCTCACACCCTCGAAACAGTTCTCCATCCTATTTAGTATGGTCCTAACTAATCCTGGAGATCCAAAAGTCAAAACGATACAATCTCCTCGAAATGATTTGTTAGATTTCCCCAGCCATCCTATGCGGCGGGCCATTTTAAATTCAGAAAATAGATGCCTATTATTAATACCCGTCCTAGTACTCAAAAAGTGAAGCGATTTATTCCTTAGTGTTGACCAATGCTCAATGTCTCCAGTCGAGAGTATTGGAACATTGACCAGCACCACAGTATATGGTGTTGCTTCTGGAGGTAAATGTAAGTTGGCGAGTGAGGGCTAGAAGATCTTTGACCAAAAAACTGCCCCTCTATAGCGCCTACATTTCGGGGTCCGTCGGCTAGGTTAATGCCAGACTTATCTTTTGAGATATTTCTTGGTATATTTGCAGTCTGGTATATCAGTGCCATTTATAGGGTGATGTATGACCCTTGAGTGAGAGGGGTCCGCCTGGCTCGCTGATCTAGGGGCCGATTCAGGGTGCTGTATATCACCTTTCTTAACAATACCCCCGGCCACATTTTGCCCACCGGCTACAGAAGATACAGAGTTACTAAACACAGGTTTTACCAAACTGTTTATCCTACCCTCGATCTCAATGAACCTTTTTAATATAGGATCTAAATGGGCTAAAATTACAAGTTCCAATTTTTTCATAAAAGAGTCTTCCATCTCTTGAATAGGTGGAGCTTCCAACGATGCTACGTTATCCAGTGCTTGAAAAGCCACTTGGTTGCAGTCTGACTCAAGAGGTTTACTCCTGGGACCTGGAGGCTTAGAGAAGGAAAAACTCTGTTTACTTTGTTTTTTTGGTTTGTACGGAGCATGCCCCTCTTTTTTTTATTTAGGGGAGGTGCATTACTGGACCCATGGTTAATTTTTGCTTTTTGACCTCGTGTAACAACGCCCGGTCTCAATGGAGTGTCAATTTTTTCAATGTCAACCGAATCGTCGTTATTTTCAGAGCCCGGTGACTGTATGGTAACGATTTGTGAAGGACCCAATTCCAAGTTAGAATGTTTTGCAGAGGTGACAAGGGCACCAGGAGTAACATGGGCAATTCGTTGTTGAAAATGCTGTCGGTCCATGGACAGTCTGCATTCTGCCAGCTCAATTTCGTGGATGAGAGCCCACTCGGCCTTCAACAGAAAGGTGTCCAGTGTCCCAACTACCCCTTGCCCATTTCCAGATTTGATTCTATTCATCATATGTGGCCTTAACCCTTCTATATCAATATGGCAATATGAGCAATGTGAACAGAGTCAATGTCAATACCACAGTACCACAATAAGATGTCACAGTACCTTCTGGAAGGATGTTAAAACCAGATGTTAATGATGTGGCCCAGCCCAGCTTCTGTCGGGCTATGACAGGCTAAGACAGGCCCATCTTGGCCCGGTCTTCGCCCGGGCCAAGCCCGGGCACGCACCACGCGCCTCCCGCGCTGCAGGACTGCATTGTGCCTCTTATGTCATCACCGCCACTAAAGGGGCCGGGAGGAAAGTGCAGGCGTGCTTATGGGTCCAGGGACAGCAGCAAAGTCAAGGTACCGGTGCTCGCATTCTCCCGCGCTGTGGGACCGCGTTGTGCTTCTTATGGCATCACCGCCCCTCCAGGGGCCTGGAAGAAGGTGCGGGCGTGCTTAGGGGTCCAGGGACAGCAGCAAAGTCAAGGTACGGGTGCGTATGGTCTCCCGCGCTGCGGGACCGCGTTGTGCCTCTTATAGCATCACTGCCCCTCCAGGGGCAGGGAAGAAAGTGCAGGCATGCTTAGGGGTCCAGGGACAGCAGCAAAGTCAAGGTACCGGTGCTAGCGGTCTCCCGCGCTGCGGACTATGTTGTGCCTCTTATGGCATCACCGCCCCTCCAGGGGCCGGGAAAAAAGTGCAGGCATGCTTAGGGGTCCAGGGACAGCAGCAAAGTCAAGGTACCGATGCTCGCAGTCTCCCATGCTGCGGGACCGCGTTGTGCCTCTTATGGCATCACCGCCCCTCCAGAGGCTGGGAGGAAAGTACAGGCATGCTTAGGGGTCCAGAGACAGCAGCATAGTCAAGGTACCGGTGCTCACAGTCTCCCACGCTGCGGGACCATGTTGTTCCTCTAAAGTCAAGGTACCGGTGCTTGCGGTCTAATTGACTCTAAAATACAGTTTATGTTCAGCAATCTGCAGGCCTTCTAGTCTCCTGCATGAATAAAAGGCAAAAGCTCAGATCAACACTCCTGCTTACATACCTGGCCAGTCCAGACAGGCACCGAAGAGTGAGGAGAATACAGATGCCCCAACTAATTTTTCAATACGGAATAAGTTTTCTTTTAACAATCATATTTGGACAACTGGTTTGGTGGGTTCACTCTCATCCTAGAAAACAGAACCTATAGATATCCCAGGGGCATAAGGGCCATTTGCATAGCATTTAATTGTACTCTGTCATACTTATTCCTTCCTTTCCTTCCGCAACAGATTGATGATAAATGATGTGCTTCTCAGTGCCTAGATGAATTTTGTCCTTGTGTAGTGTTTGTCTTTTTCCAACCTTACCCCATATCCCCTTTCCCATTTTTTCACCAACACCCATTAGATCACACACTTGGTGGGATGGATGTGGTGAAAGTAAATCCAAATACCCGTAGGATCTTCTAAGCAATAGACCACACTGGCCCCATTTACCACCCATGCATAAAAGTGATCCATATTTCAGATATAGAACAAAGAACATCAGTCATCAGCATCATCACTCATTCCTGGTTTTGCGGAACCATAAATGCCTAACCTAAGCTTGTCCACCATTCTATATGACTTGAGTATCTTGTAACTACTAGCAGCTCCCCATTGCTAAAGTTACTACTATTTCTATCTTTTGTTGTTTTATCACTATCAGGAACTCTTGATGTGTCATCATGTAGTAGTGTTTTCTCAATTCTTTGTAAAGCTTTGATATATCCTACTAACTCTGTGCTTTTATTTCCATTTATTTGACTACAATGGTTAATCCTTCCAATTAATCCTACAGTTGGAGCTCATCTGGGTAGAAGTGGTACCTTGCTTATGAATTTGTGATGGCTTCTCTGTTATTTTCCCATATAGATTCAGGTAATACAACTATGGAGTGACGTGAATTACCTAAGGTAGGAAGTAAGTAACTAACTGCTACAGCAATTAGTCATTTATCTAGGTTGTTATAGACAATATAGGTCATGGCAGCATCCCACCTAATGGCCAAGATAGTTAGAGAGGTATAACTTTAAAACTACGTGGTACACTCTATGCTCTTGCAAGCACATACACAGGCATAAAAACTAAAAACAGCAGTGCAAAGTAAAAGTAAAACAAACTCTTTCAGGCATCAATTTCCCAAAAATATAAGTTTACCCTTTATTTTTTACAAAAAAACTCACCATCTCCACCCACAATACGTTCGCTCCTCTCCCCAAACCAACTGACCCAACCACTAATGTCTAAAAATCTGAAATGTCCAAAGAATAAAAAAAACTCAATACCAACTCCCTTCCCACCCTCTCCACCCACAACAAGTCTCTCCCACCAAAACAAAAAAATAAAAAAGGAATAGGAAAGGGCATTCTGTATTTGGGCCCTCTTCTTCAAGGACCACAAGCTGTCGGTATTCCTGCAGGATATGGTCCAGTCTCTGCTGTCACAGAAAGGTCACTATCTCCTGATTGCTGGGTGCTATGGGTAGAAATGCAGGAGAAAAGCAAAAATAAAAAGGACAAATTGTACATAATGATCTGCTCAAAAAATTGTTTGAAATTAGTGGGTGGGACAGTAGTAGTTCATTGGTGGCCCTCGAGAGCAATTTGAATTTGATCTGATTATGATTTAGAGAGTTACAAGGACAATTTTGCATTTTACTCACACATGCCTTGCATGAAATCTTAAAAAGCACTGACTGTGTGGCAGAAAGGTATTAGGCAGAATAAGAATAGCACCAAATTAACAAATACAGTGATTGATTTATTCTAAAGGCTTTTCAAGTAACTAACACTTTCAGCTGAAGAATGAATTACCTCTCATTCATTTAATGAGTAAGCCATTATGCACTATGGAGTATATGCTGTGTGTTGTGCTAAATTAATCGAGCCATGCTCCTTGCTAGTCAGTATGTGGGGTATTTTCCTACTGTTTGTAGCTTGGGCAGCTGTAGTTGACTATGATCTTTTTTTTTTTATTCCAACGGCCCTGCTCTTCTCCAAATCCTTTATTTTTCTACCCTGACTCAAAAGAGGCAGATTAATAATAAATAAGATACTAAGCCACACACATTACATATGAAATGAAGATATTATCCTGTCTGCCATAAGTAGATGTATAGGAAAATGATGCACTGCACTAAATTAGTTCTCTTCGTTCCTTCAGTGCAGATCCTAAAGCTTCAAGGTGAACCAATCCTTGTCCCTTCCTGCACCGGTCACCCTGAGGGTTCCTCAATGTTCAGCACAGTCTCCCACGCTCTTTAACCTGTTCATGGAGCCTCTAACAGAAATTCTGAAATCATCCAGCATTCACTATCACATGTATGCGGACGACACCCAACTATAGTTATAGCTGAAGATCTCCTCCCCCGAGGACATTCAGTCCCTCAAATCAGTGCTGCTGGAAACACAAAGCTGGCTGACACGTAACCACCGGAAGGTAAATGCACTAAAAACAGAATTCCTCCTAATCTCACCCCACAAACAATCTCCAGTCATGGAACAATGGTTGAATCAGCTTACTGCTCTCAACTGTAGACCTCACCTCGGAGATTCGGCTTTCTCTCTGGGTATTATGTTAGATAAAAGTTTGAACATGCAGAAGCACATCAGTTCCCTCACCAAAGGAGCGAACTGCCAACTCAGCATCCTAAGGAAATTCAAACCCTTTCTCCATGATCATGACCTAAATGTTGCAGTACAAGCATTAGTGATCACAAAGCTGGACTATGGTATTGCAACGCTTTGTGGCTTGCCCAGGGTGAAGACAACTCCTCTTAGGGTTGCCCTCAATTCTGCTGCTAGGCTCATTACTGGCACAAAAAAATACAAACATATTTCTCCGGACTTGTGGACCCAGAATTGGATTCCATATGAAGCTTGGAAACAGTTAAAAATTGCATGCATGGCACACAAAGCCATCCACTTCAAGACCCCGCTGTACCTCGCTCAGAAACTGGAGCTCTCATGTGATTCAAGAGCCTCCAGAAGCGCCAGCAACCTACTGCTCAAACCACAAAAATTCAAGAAAAAAAAGACTTACAATCAAGCCTTCTCAGGTATGGCTCCGAGGATCTGGAAATCCCTTCCCCCCGAAGTCAGGGTGAACTCTTCCACTGTCCTCTTCAAAAAAAGAAGTCAAAGAGCTCCTGATGAAGAAATTTCTGCTTCAGTCTGGCTTCTCCATTTGATTATGGGAACAATGTCGTTGATTTGTGGCCCAGCTGCCTGGCTTACGAGAACGTCGGACTTTTTTAGACTGTGAATTTTTTGCTTTGTTGGTTTTGTTTTGTTTGCTTTTACCCTTCTTGCTGCATAATCTGTAAAGTGCTCAGATACCCTCATTGGTCATGTTCGCACTATAAAAACTTTCTCAATAAATAAATAAAATAAGGGAAAGGAACAGTCGATATAGATTGTATTTGGCAAATTAATTTCAGTGTATCCCATCCCCCAAACTTGACATAAAATCATGCACTTACTCCTGCTTTACTCACTGACCTTGCCCACCACCCATATAGGCAGGGTAGAGAGATTAGGTGGGTAGGGTAGAGCTTTTGATATAGTATAAAGAGGTAACTACACTGATCATCAATTTGTCATCTTTGGCTTTTTCGGTCAGTGCACTAGCCGATGGAAATCTAAAGGGAAAAATCTGAACAGGCATAAAATAAATCTGTTCTGGAAAATAATGAAATATATTTCAGAATCACTTCATATATCTATAAAATCAAATGTGGCACATGTTAAGAATGGAGTTTTCAATTATTTGGTTGGCTAGGGTGGAAGAAATTAGGAAATATAAAAGAGTAAAGCACTAAGAGGTGACTGAGTGGGCTAAGGGAAACACCTCTTGTGTTTAGTTTGCAATGCATTGAAAACTTTGTTAATGCTGAATTAACTGAAGCGGATGCACAATGCACAGACAACACTGCAGTCCTGAATTGAACCATATTGCCCTTCAGTTATACATGGCAAAATGCCACGGGTAGGGAGTGTTTTTGATAAATGATAGGTGGAATACATCTGCCTCATTTAACAAATACAGTGAGTCAAGGGAGTAAACAAAAATTGTGAAAATACCTGTCACTTTGAAACATAGATTTGAAAACCTTACATAAACAAAGTAAGTGAAGTAGGTGTGCAGCATGCTTCTCTCCCTGAGAGGAGCTTCCTTGCCTATTCATCCAATCAATCTAAATATTAATTCATCATTCCATTCTAATTCACCCATAGCCACCATTATTAGGCTTTACTTTCTCTCATCCAGTCTTTCACCAAAATCTCCAATCCATGATCCATCCATTGAATATCTACCCATTCTTCCAACCGACCTTTCACCCATCCATCCCTTTATAGGGGGACAATATATCAGTAGTCCTTTAAATGTATAATTGTTTTGTAAGTTCTAATTGAAACAAAAGTGCTTTGCACTCAGGGTTGGTAGATACAGATGAAAAAGATCCATAAAGTTGATTGATTGGGAAGGAGGTAGCAGGAAGGTTCCAGGAAGGTATGCTCGCAATCAGAGACTGGATGGCAGGAAATTGCCTCAAATTAAACTCGGAGAAAACTGAGGTGATCATTTTTGGAAAACTAGTGCCTGATTGGTCCTCCGTCTGGTGGCCTCCTTCTATGGGCACCCTACCGACTCCGGTATCTAAAGTTAGGAACTTGGGCATCATCTTTGATGATAAACTCAATTTTGCCTTACATGCAAATCAGACTGCTTCATCTGCTTTTCAGAAATTGAGGACCATTAAGAAGGTCATCCCGTTCCTACCTGACAATGTGGCAAAAATAGTTGTGAGCACTTTAGTACTATCTTCCTTGGATTATTGCAATGGTCTTTTTGCTAACGCTCAATTCCGGGTGATAGCAAAATTACAATCAATTCAGAATGCAGCGGCAAGACTGCTTTCCAAAACATCTAAATTTGATCCCATTAGTCAAACTATTAGGGACTTTCACTGGCTTACTGTCAGGAATAGGATTAGATTTAAGACCTTATGTCTCACGTTTAAAGCTTTAAATAAGCAAGGTCCACAAGTCTTTCAAGACCAATTGATTCTATATCAACCCCCAAGATCCTTGAGATCAACAACAAGTTTCCAAATTTCGGTCCCGCGCACAAAAACCGTGTCTTGGGGAGATAGACGCTTTGTGGTAGCGGCCGCAAAAATGTGGAATGTGTTACCGTTACATATTAAATTAAGCCACACTCTGCTGGAGTTCAGGAAATTATTGAAAACATGGCTTTTTAATCAATAATCATTGCTAACCCCCTGCTTTCCTTTCCATTAATGATAATTCCTTTTTCTGGATTCTGTTAAAGTCTCAGCGCCAAGACGCCCAAGGGCATACGTACGCGCTTAATAAATTGCAAAAATAAATAAATAAATAAATAAATATTTGCCAGGCTGTCTCCCTGCTTGCCAACTCTATCTGCTCTAAGGATGGAAAATTCTGCTGAAATAGCCAGAGCCATGTCAGGCCAGAAGTAGAATCAGCCCAGGTTTCAGTCACAAACAATATGTCAGGCTTATGGGTATTTATAAATTTGGCCAATTCGATTTTGTATGTTAATAGTGATCTGGCGTTCAGCAGAGTGGAAACAAATGCATCAGAAGAAGACCAAATTGCTTGGAATTGGCCTAATTGGACAATTTAAGGGAATGGAATGATTCATAAGTGTGAGGTGTCAGGTAACATACCCTGCATTTTAAAGTGTCACTGATAATGTGTGGCTCATAAGTGTCACATGAAGGATTCCTACCTGACAAATGAATGTGTACAAACACTAAGCCCGGGCGTAGTGCTCTGCTTCACCCACGGAGTGTACGTAGCGCTGCCTGCTTCGCGGTTTACGAAGTAGGCATAGCAGGCAGCGCTACGCACACACCACGGCGAAGCAGAGCTGCCCACCACCCGCCGCCCGCCCGCCCTCATTGTAAAATAATTTAAAGAATTTAAAAGTAAGAGAAAATGCCTTACCTGCGGTGCGGTGTCCCGGGGCTCCCTCTTCCTGGTTGACGGCAACTTCTTCTTACAAATGCGCATGCGCGGACGCCCGCGCATGCGCATTTATCACGAGCAATGCGCATGCGCGGGCGTCCGTGCATGCGCATTTGTAAGAAGAAGTTGCCATCAACCAGGAAGAGGGAGCCCCGTGACGCCCCACCGCAGGTAAGGCATTTTCTCTTACTTTCAAATTCTTTAAATTATTTTAAAATGAAGGCGGGCGGGAGGCGGGCGGTGCATAGTGGGGCTATGCGGAGCGCGCAAGTGTGCGTAGATTTGGCCACACTACGCGATGCTCCACGTAGCCCCACTATGCCCACTACGCCCAGGGTTCACAAACGCTCCATGATTGGCCAAATGCACAGTCGCTGGTACCCAACCTCTCCTTTCTAGCCCCCAGCTAATCTTTGTAGGAAACAGTAATGTATTTCTGAGTTCTGCATATGGCCTCTAATGTACAAACTTTGAATGACGAAAGTAGTGAATCAAAAATATCATATAACACGGATATCATGGAAAAAATATTGTCTCTTCAAAAATATTTAGTGACAAAATAAAGTGAACATAATTACACCCCCACCATGCATGGTTTTGTGATGAATGATGTTATTTCAGATGCTGCTGTTCTTTTATCCATGATGTCATACAACAGGTAATGAATGGATTAACACGATGGGTACTTAGCAGTGTATAGTGAGCAAGTTATACTTATGTTATGGCATGAGTTATAGTTAAGTGAAATCACTGGTGAATTTTAAATGGTTTACTTGTTCAAAAAAGTATGATCTAACTGGCATATTCACCTAAGTTTAACATCCCTCTAAGCTTTGGTTTTCTCAGTGAATTTGAAGTTACTATCACAATGCTTATCTATAACGTCACTTTACATTTCGATTTTGTCAGAAAATAGCTATGGTATTTAATACAAAGTAAGATGTTTATTGCCTGCAGCCAGGACCTACATCCAACCCCGCCACAGATGCCTAATCCCCAGCTATTCACAGTCTCTAACCAAGTCATTTAACTGTGTCATTTTAAGTAAAGCAGACCTACTGGCTTTATCAAAGGGCCACTTTCCAAAATATAAAAAGTATGGGCTCTATTGGCTCTATCAAGAGGTCAGCACAACAACATCTACAAAGCAAACCTTTTGGCTTTGTCAATTCTATCTATTAACAGATGATTGTTTTACAAATTCACACATTACAAAGTTTTATAATAGTGATTGTCACAACTTGTTTTTAACCCCTTCGATGCGCATGACGGAGCGGTTCCGTCATGCACGTCGGTTGCGCTGTGCGCATGACGGAACCGCTCCGTCATGGCCCCGCCCGCGCACAGAACCTTCAGCGCCGCGCGGAAATCCGCACCGCGCTGAAGGGGTTAATAAAGCATTATTTAAAAACATATACATTTGAGTATTTTTTTAAACATTTTTCAAGTCATCTAATGCAGCCATAGAAACAACCACAAGGGGTTCCTGCACTAAAGCTGAGGAGCATATAGCTCCAGCTGGAGTGCTTTAAACAAATTATTTAGGTTCTGCTTGAAAAATGGATTTAATGGCCGAGTAGACTTACTGTTTTTTATGTTATTGGGGGGCAGCAGCACTCCTAGTAGCTCTCCACAAAATAAAAATATGATTGGTGATACCCCTGCCACTTTTAGGGGCACAATCAGTATCCAATAAAATATGACGAAAAATCCCTTGTAGGGCATTATGGAGCACTTCTTGCTAGAGCTGGAAATAAGATATGAGCAGCTCAGTTATTAATTTTGTTCCAGTTTTTTTGTGTTTAAGTATCCACCGGAGTACCCAGATTTTTCACACTTGGGGGCCTGCAGCACTCTGTGTGACACCTACTGAAGTAGCACTGCAAAATAAATCTTGGGCCTGCCATTGCAGCCCTTAGTGCAGTTTTAAATTGCCATTGACACCAGGCAAAATAAACCTTTTTCCATGCCTAACTTTCCATTTTAAAACATATATCTCACCCCTGATGAAGGTCCTAGAGGTTGAGGGAACAGGCTGCACTTTAAAAGGTAGGACGTGTGGGCCTACATTTTTCATTACTATAAGGACCATCTCTAACACTGGGTCACCTTATTACAATAAATAAGTGCTAATGTTCAATTGGGAGCAGGTAGAGATGGCATGTTTAGACAGAAATGGAATGTAATTTAAAATCTTGTTTGATGCTAAAGTTGGATTTTAAGTCACAGCTCTTGAAATGTTAATTAGAGAAAGTTGGCATTATCTTTTCATGTTTTAACCATTTGTGCCTTCTGTCAATGTGCTGGGGCACATGACTGTGAATGGCTCTCCTTTTGTAGTTTGTATATTCCTCCCATACATTGACAAGGGGACAAGTTATGGGCAGGATTGGCCACCCTGCCAAGATGGGTGGGGTTGGAGCTGTTTAATGCCTCACTTTCACATCAAAGGGCATGCCTTTAGTATACAAAACGGGCCAAGTGAACTACTGTACATTTTAAAGTGGTAATGCAAAGTAAGTCTTCAGACTGACCTTGCAGGCTTAGTGTGCAGTTTTAAAATTGCCAATTTTGGCTGGGCATATTAAATCTTTTGCCAGGCCTAAACCGTTGTTTTTAATACTTTTAAAACACTGCTAAATGCCCAGAGGGCAGAGTGAATGATATTCAAAAGTAGGACATGTGTTCATTCGAAACCCGTGTCACTGAAAAAGGTTATCACTGACTGGCATTTCACGTTAAGTGGTGAGTTTCTTTCTCTTTTCCTTCTCTTTTCTCGATACATTTAACCTCTTCACCGCAGCATGTGATTATAGCGTTTCTCATTACTTTTTGTCAATTTCACTCGTAGGCGTTTATACCTTATATTCATTTGAAGAAGACCACAGTGATACATTTTGTTATAGGTAAGCAGGTCATGCTTTGGTTTGGTGACTTTTTGCATTTTTATCGTTTGGCGACCTTATAATCATGTTGCCTTGTGGGTACTTTGGCAGAATTGGTGTGGAGTCCGCTGGTTGCAGTTTTCAGGCATTATGTTTTCACATTCTAGCCTACAGGTACGGTTGTTCACACAGTATCACCAGCTTTTAACCTCACTGGGCACTTTTTTAGTATTTTGATTTAGGCTGAGTTGACCTCATGGGTGGATTTAAGTTTATTTTCATCATGGACACCATTGAGCATGGTTATGTAAAGGCAGTGTTTACAGTAATTTCATTCAGTTTCACTTTTCTGAACATTTGAGCCTATGTGTCCGTCCTTACATGTAATTGTGACAGCCATTGTACATATCGAATTTGTAATTCATATATTTACATGTTACAGATTCCCCTGATGAAGGGCTCGTTTTAAAGCCCGAAATGCATTGGGATTTATGAAGTTTGTTACTGCATGCTGAATACAAGCTACTCCTTTTGTTTATACTTGGATTTCATTCACGAGGATTCTGAATTAAAGCAGATCCCAACGTATTGCTGTTTCTGGAGAATTCATTTGGAACTTTTGGATTCAATGGAATATTGTTTTGGTTACTGTTGTGATATTGTATCATATTGAGTATTTTCTTAACAATTTTGTGATTACGTTTGGTACACTATAATGTGACGCAACTGTAGTGCACTGGGTTAACCTGGATACATTTCCAGGTATTTTGTTCTCATTACTTTTATAAAGTTGTCATTTCCTGCCTAAAGCCTCTGGTAGCCTTTTCAGAGTTAATCTCTAAATATCACCAGGTGTGAATTCCTCCCAGGAAAGGAAAGAAAAAGGCCTTTGCTGGAAGGACCTCCTCTGACAGGAATGCCTGGAGGATGAGCACACCATCTGGACAAGCTTCAAAGGGTGATCTACTATCAGAGGGAGATGTCACACCTATCCGAACGTCTTACACAATCCTCATTTTCTAACTCAAAAAATCTCTTCCTAGGAGATTTCAACCTCCACTGGAATGAAACTAAGGATCCCACAGTCAACCTCCTCACTAATCTTCTAGAGATCATTGACCTTAAACAAGTTTGCCATTCTCCAACCCACACCAAAGGGGCCACTCTTGACGCCATCATTGCCAACAATGACTTGGCTTCCCTTTCCAACATCATCCCCATCGACTGGTCTGACCATCACCTCATTCTTTTCTCTATCGCCACCACAGCTCCACCCCCCCCCCAAAAAAACATCAAATCCATTAAATGGACCAGAAACCTTAATCGTATCCCCCAGGTGAACTAAAGTCTAAATTCCAAGCACAACTTCTTCTCACCCCTCTTTCCCAAAATGCTAATGAACTCACCGAGCATTTTAACAAAACTATCATCTTAGACTAACTGAAAGAACATGGAGACAACACCCATCTCCCGCCCATCTTTCCCTCCTCAGATTCGCTAGATCTACTTACAAGAAACACCTTTTCACTGAAAAGGCTTCCTTCTTCCACACACAACTCGATCGTGCAAAAAATAGACACAGAAAGCTGTTCAACATAGTTCGAAACCAAACATCCTCTACCCCACCAAAGCTGTCGGCCACAACTGATAGATGTGAAGAAATTGCAAACTTCTTCTCTGAAAAAATAGCCAAAATAGACCAATCCTTCCATGTATCTCAGATCCCTCCCAACCCCCTATTTACCGCGGACTCAACTTCTAAACCACCCTCCTTACTACCTTCCCCACCTACTTGCCACTACCCCTCCGGATAACAGTCTTTCAAACTCACAGCTTAAAAACAAAGTGTCCTGGCATAATTTCCACCCCGTAACTGAGCTTGAAGTCTCTAGCATCATTTCTAAACTCAAATCATCCTCACACACTAAAGACCCTCTCCCTTCTAACCTTGTCCAGGAGCTAAAGCACAGCATTGGCCCTTATTGGACTACTATTATTAACTCCTCCCTTACCACAAGATGTGTCCCTGCCTCCCTCCAACTCAGACAAATCACTCCCATTCTTAAAAATCCCAATGCTGACCCTAACAATCCTGACAATCCCTACCTGATCTCTAACCTCCCCTGCTTTCCAAAGCCCTTGAAAAATGTGCCCTGTTTCAACTGGACAAACATATTGACACTTTTAATCTACTGGACTCTTTACAGTCCGGCTTCCGAAAAGAAACTGCAATGCTAAATATTGTTAACGACATCCACCACTCCCTAGATAATGGCAAGACTTGCCTACTTATTCACCTCTGGCCTCAATGGTCCTGTCCTTAAATGGTTCTCCTCCTACCTCCAACACAGAACACAACAAATCAAAATCTACACCTGCCTCTCAAACCCTACACCCATCTCCCTTGGTGTCCCCCAGGGATCTATTCTCCACTCCTCTCTCTTTAACCTCTTTATGGAACCGTTTACCGTCATTCTAAAACAATCTGGAATCAACTACCACTTCTATGCTGCTGACTCTCAACTTTACTATAAGAGTAAAGCCTACTCTGATGTTCTGCACCTTAACAACACCCTGACAAAAATACAATCCTGGTCCTGGTTCCACTCCAATTATCTCAAACTCAACCCTAAAAAAACTGAAATAATTCTCTTCTCCCCAAAAAACAACCCTCTTCCTATCCAAACATGGATCTCTGACCTTAATGCCCTTAACTGTCCGCTCTCCTTATCCAACTCAGTAAAATCTCTTGGTATCACCATTGACAATAGCCTAACCCTTCAGGTCCACATAAAAAACTCATCTAAAGGAGAAAATTAAACCCTTCATTCCAACGGACCACTTTAAATCAGTTGTCCAATCTCTAGTCCTCTCGAGAATTGGCTATGGTAATGCTATCCTCTCCGGAACCCCTAAAGCTCACCCAGCCCCACTCAAATATGTGCTCAACCTAGCGGCCAGGCTACTCACTGACTGCAACCATTTTGACCACATCTCCCCAGCCCTTAAAGCCCTCAAATGGCTGCCCATCGAAGGCAGATCCTCCTGCAAGAAAGCAGGCATTACACATAAAGCCCTTCATCAAAAGACCCCACTGTATCTCACTAATAAACTCAACAAAGCGGGCTGCTCCCGACCGTTGAGAAGCAACAATGCCCTCCTCCTTGTCCCACCTCTGTTAAAAAAGAAAACTACACAATCTTGCTCGTTCTCTGGAAATGCCCCTCACATCTGGAATGTCTTCCCTAAAGACCTGCGTTGTAACCCCTCCTATATAAGCTTTAAAAAAGACCTCAAACTGCACCTGCTCAACAAATTTTGGGGTCCATGATCCTTTTCATTTCTCACCTTTTCTACTCTCTCCCTTCCCCCTGATTTCCCCTCCCCGCCTTCACCTTTTTCTTACTCACTCCTTCCATACTCCCTCCCCTTACTTACTACCTCTCCTTCCTTTGTCTATTTTTCTCTCCCCTATTCATGCCTTACCACCCTCTACCCCCCTACCATCAAGCCTACCTCCATCCCATGTTACTCTATAAAATTGGATTACCTGTATCTATTTTATTTATGTAGATAGTTATTTCTTGCCCCTCTGACATATGTAAATTCTATTATGCTATTTGATCTTTTTAATCTATCCTGCTTGAATTCTATGTTATGAACAATTGTGGTATTCCTGTACTATACCCATACTCTTGTAAAGCGCTCTGATACACCCTGGTTGAGCCAGCGCTATATAAAACCTTTTAAATAAATAAATAAATTGGTCTTTCCCTGCTACTGTTCAAGTAGCCAATATGGCATCAGTTCCAGTGGAGGAAAACCTGTTGCAGAACTGGTTTACTGGGGGAGTTCCTCATTTCCTCAGTCAAATCTCATGGTTAACCCGGAGTTCTAACAAGGGGAAGAAAGATTATGCCATGTCAGGTTTTGGCAGAGTAGGGCATTGTAGGATTGTTTATGGTTAAACCCCCATGAAATGATGTCCAAGTTGGTAGGTTTGCCCCTGGGAACTTTTTTCCGTATTGGTAATGGAGTTTCCCTCACCCACAACCTAGCAGCAGGCAAAGAGGTGGCACCCTGGATACCTTCTTCAGAACACCGCTTGATCTGGGGAACACAGATGAGGGACGTCACCTGCTGAAAACATTTTGGACTTACTTCATATAGAGGTGTTCAACCCAAGACAAATGAGAAAACTCCAAGAACTAGTTGGCCATACTCACAACAACTGCAAAAACTCCCACCTTCCCTAATAGACCAGGGGTAAGTTCCAGCTGGACTGGCTATGTACTCTGCTTGTGGCTTCCCTTGGAGTGAGTCCTACCCCCACATGGTGTCCCTAAGGAGCTAGGGCCCTTGGATAATTTTAGAATCTACTCCTCCTGCCTAACCCTACAAGATGGCACTTTTTCACAAATTCTAGCCAAAAGAACAAGAAGTTACCACCTGACAGATACCGAGCAGCAGGCACCAGCTCTCAAATCCTCACCAGGCAAAGGCGTCAAAGTATCCAGATGGTGAAGGACCTTCCTTGAGTATGACTTTGGATTTCTTCTGCGCTGAACTTTCCTGCCAAAGGTCGATGGTTTCCCTGTGAGTATATCCAAAGGCTATCTGGACTCATGGAAATGATCTCGGCCACAACCTGCTGTATTGTCTGCTGGGAATTTTCAACTTCTAGTCCATAAACTGAGTCAGAAGGTAAAGTTTTCCACTGCAATGAACCTGGTCCTTGTATCCCTGATGTGTTCCATCATGGTCAGCTTTTTATTTTTGACTTTGATCCACTCTAAAGTGACCAGTGGTTGGCGATTTGCACTTTTTTGGCACTAGAAACACCTACACTTTTGAAATGTCATATCTCTATGTTCCTATACATGATTTTTGTTTTATTGGTGTTTATTTACTCAATCAAGCATTCTCTATTTTTATAAACTTGAGTGGGATTTTTATATTGTTGTGCTTTTTACTTTTTAACTGAGTTGGTACTGATATATTCTTTACACATTTCTCCTAAGTTAAGCCTGCCTGCTCTGTGCCACACCAATCAAAGGTTGGGCGGAGGTTTATATTATTGAGACCTATTAAGGAATAGTTCCATTATTACTTGAGAGGACTACTATCTACTTTAACCTCTGTGCCTGCATGCAGCGGCCACTGCCAATTCATGAAGTTGAAGCAACTGAAAACAATGTGTTAGGATCACCTCTCAATATTGATCTACCTCATACTGTTACTGTATTGTGATTGACAATTAACACTTAGCACATTTCTAAGTCTAAGTTGCCATGATACAAAATACTTTTTTTATCTGCTTCTCATATAACATTGGTATCATGTCCTGTTTTGACACTGCTTCCCTTTTTCCCATTGATGGGGTCACTTGATTATAGCCTTACTGCTGACCATGTGGCCAAATCTGGCTTTACTTTCACTGATGCATATTTCGATATTTTATATTATATTGAGGGTTCATATCTCAGAAATGATAAAGGAACATAGTTGATGGAGAGCTGCACATTCTGCTATTTCATAATGAGCAGCCCAGTCCAGGACTTGCAAATTATCCCATGAGGTATGCCTGTAACAAGGCAAAGAGTACTAGGAACCCTCATTCAATTGGCACATCATGGAGTCTGGAGTAGACGCATTTTAGATGTGTGGACGATATTGAGCCAGAGATTAACAGGACTGGAAAACTTTGGCTAGCTTGTATGGCAGTAGATATCAAGTCACTAGTTAAGCCCAGGAGTGCATGTAACCGCAGGAGGGAATGAATCAAGGAGAAAGAGGAAACACAACAAAGGAGCACCAAAGTGAAAACATGGTGGTTGAACTATGCTTGAGACATAATGCAACAAAGCAGTTGTGAGGAATTGGGCACTATCACTGCCTCTTCTTACCTACCCCTGAAAGTGCCCATCTTTCCTCAGGCTTTGCTCTGATTGGTTCTTGTGTTAGTCTGACATGGAAGGCTCACACAATCCCTCTGTGCCCAAGCCACCATTTTCCAGCACTTTAAATTCTCCATTCCTGTTTTGTCCTGCATTTTCTCTACCTCATCTTTTGTAAATGCTTGTGGATTGTAGCGTGAACTGGTTTCCTGTCAGCCCTGTTAATCACACATGGTTTGAAATCCTTCTTTGGATCACAAGTGACGAAAGAATGCATGTTGTGTCTATCTTCTTCTGTTATTTAGGACTGTGCAAATCTTTAGGGATTAGCTTAGGGAAATGTCTAGGGTTAAAATGGGACCTTAAAAGAAAAAAACGAATGATTTATGCCAAAATTGAGCTTTAGTGTCCAGGCGTTTTACCTGTGGCACTCTTGTTAACTTGAATCTTCCCTAGGACAAAGACCAAGTTGAGTGGTTTTCAGATTGTTTTAGATTTTCTTTTGTAATTTCATGCCACTCCTCCTGTGTTTCCAACTTTTCTTCATTTACATTTAATTGATCATGTGACTCTAGAATTCTAAAAACAATTGATTTGATGTCTAAAGTACTTCCATTCTCAGATCAAATCTGCCTTGCCCACCAGTGTGATTAACTCCCACCACAATCTACACCACAGAGATTGGATCCATGTAAAGAGCCACCAATGAAAAGCTGTACTTTGGCCATGGTGGTGAGGCTCCTAAGAGCCTACTATCTAAGAACTTTGCCATGAAGTTCCACGGTTGGATTCATGCAGCACAGAGCAAGTGGACCAGCAAAGCAATAGACACCAAACCCGTAATTTGAATCTCACAAAAACATCCTACCCAAAGTGGTCCTGAACCTGTATCCCTAGCACGTCTGCATCTGTAACCCAAAGTAAGCTAGTCACATCTCAACCATTATCAAGCGAGTAGGGTTTTACTCTCTGTTACATTTGTCCCCTCCACTGTGTACCCCATCTGGATCTTTTGAAGATCTTTGCGATACATCCTTTTGTTAAATAACCTGAGTCTAACAAGAATATCCAGAACATTCTTTGAATACTTCTACCACATTAACTAGCCTCAAAAATTCCCTTTGACCCGTTAATGCATGCTCCATCTATTCATCATGGAAACCTAGCTGTAAGAATACTCTGTGTCAGAAATATTGATGGCTGTCTGTCAAGGATATCATATAATGAATATTGAGATGAAAGTAAAACAGGAGTGTTAGACATGTCATCCTTGGTGTGGCACCCTCCCAGACTTTTTGCCTTCACTCCCCTATTGTTTTTCTTGACTTTAGGACTCTGGAAACTTTAGCTCTGCTAATCAGGGGTAATGTGCTTGTACACTCTCCCTTAAACATGGTAAAATTGGCTTACACCTATTTGGTACATTTATTAACTTATACATCGCTAGTATACTGTATTAACTGTACCCAGAGCCTGCAAATTAACTGTTGCAAATGAGCTGTAGCACTCATTCAGCCACCTGATAAAGTAGCATTGTCAGACATGTCTCAGGCCTGCAACTGCAGTGTCTTTTGAAACTGCTGTCTTGATCTTGCAAAATAAACTTTTTGTCATGCCAAAACCCTTCCTTTTTGAAACTTAAAAGTCAATCCTGAGCTAGACTCCAAAGGCTCATAGGACAGGATGCATGATATTTAAAATATATAACATGCTTTTGAAAAGTTGCCGTTTTCATGCTCAACCCAAACGTGCCTTTCTGGCACTTTCCAGGGTAAAATGACTGTAAATGGCTCTCCTATGATGTGGTGTGTATTATTTCCAGGCATGGTTACAAAAGAGGGCTAGGTGTAGAGAGAGTTGGTCTTCTAGACAGAATGGCTAGGGGAAGAAGTTGTGCCCTACCCTGATTACTCTTTAAAGTACACAAAAAGGAACCTGACACTTGGCCTGCTGTTGTCACCGCAGACAGTTTGTAGACAACCCTGGGGAAAGGGATAAGAACTGAGCAAAACCAGATTGGCAGTAGGCAATGGATTGCCACTCACACAAAGACTGGCACTAGTTATAAATATGGCAATTTCAGAACCTCTCATCAGAACACTCCTGCATCTGTGGTAGACTCGGAAGAAGGACTGCGTTGCTGTCTAAAGAAGGAGGTCTAAACATGCTTACCTTGCATACAGGATCACCAGAGGTGATTCCAATGGTCAATTGGCTGATGTTGTATTTGAGGGATACACAGGCTGAACCTTGAGACTTGCCTCTTCTGGATTGAGTCCTGATCCCAAAGATGTGCCTTCCAGATACTGGCCCTTAGCTGGCATCAGAGCACATTTCTCCTACCTCAGAACTCCTGTTGAAAATACAAAAGTTTGGGTCCCTTCCCGTCTATTAGCAGACTCCTCACATCATCAATAGTAGCCATGTCTGACATCAAAGAAAAGTTCTGCTCTTCCCACCAAACAGTGACCACCGCATCTTCCACCAATCCTAAGCTCTAACGAGGACTGCTCCTTGCTCTAACAAAATAGCCTCTGCTGCCCCCACCAATGCAAACCTTCAGCAAAGGCTCCTTGCATGGATTTGGACTTTAAGAAGATAAACTCTCCACTGGGACAAAACTGGACTTTTGCTCAATCGTGGTCAACCTGAACTTGTGAATCTGAGGAAGTCCAGCATGGTCTGATAACCACAAGTGGAGCTTTGTGATTTTGGTGCTATTTTCACATGAAGCTTTAAAAACTCTGAACTCTGGTTCCACTGAATGTGTTTTTATCATGTTGGTGTAATTTTATATCACACCAATTGCTCTATTCTTCCAAATTGTTTTGGAATTTTACCTGTGTTGTGTTTTTGCTTCATAGCTGTTTGAATTTTGCATAAATACTTTATTCATTGTCTCTAAGTTAAGCCTGGCTGCTTCTGTGCCAAGCTACAAGAGGGTTAAGTACAGGTTTATTTATTTATTTGGTAACTCTCGTGGTCCATCCTAACAAGGATTGTGTTTATTATTTGAGTGGAGTTTCCACCCCTCTCAAATAATAACCCACTTTCTTACAGGGTGTGAGGGACATTGCTTGCATATATAAAGATAACTTTGTGGTCACCATGTTTCATATTTTAACTATTAGGTGAGCAGAAAATGTAGCCGTTAGTTTATCTATTTCCTTTCAGTGATCAGTTAAATGCCTAATTGTATACTGCTCACCTGGACCTGCCACTGAGTTTGTTACATCCTATTTTGAAGCAGTTACTGCTTGCTTACTAAATACCAACAAATAAATCTTATTAAGTGACTTCAATATTCATGTGGATGACAGGCTAAACAAAGAAGGTGACATTATCAACTACTGGGTGAAGTAATTATTCTAGAAACGCTTTAAATAGGACCCACTCACCAGGCAAGGCATTCTTTGGACTTAATCAGGCAACATTTTAAGTTCCTGTCCTTGTTTGTCATTTAGGAAGTTCATCCTTTTGACATGTGATGGAGCAGGTAGTGGAAAAGTTTGTATACCTCCTCTATTTTTGCATGAAAATACTAATTATATAATCTATTAATTATAATATTATTAAACGTGTTTTGCATGTATACTAATCAACATTATTAAAACTTAAGCTACACGTGGGATTTGCAATTTGCATGGCTAAATAACATTTATAACTAAAATCTGTACGCATATTAACAATAGTATATGTGGTAATAGAATACTGCATGATATATGTTGCTTTTGTGATGTTTGCGTTCATGATTGGATCGCAAAGGTGAATATAATTGCTTTAAATGTTGCTATATGCTAGATAAATACAAGCACATAGAGGGATTAGTAAGGGGTTAACATTAGATTCATTATTTCTATGTAATTATTACTTTTTTGCGTTTGTTTTGCTTAAGTTGGCATTTGGGCCTAAATGGAAAATGGCCGCAGTCATCACACGCCGAAGTGGCCACTGTCTCATGAGGCGCGGAGTGAGCTGCGCATGTGCAAGAAATCTCCTAAACCTCGTGACAACCTCTGTACCACATGTCACCGGTCAAGGATGTAGAACGGGACATCTGCCAAGACAGGATAACAATCAACCTTACAGTAAACCGGAACAAGCTGACTTCTCACTGACCAATGACCCTCGAACTGTACTGAAAATCTGGAAAAATGAGTCGGATGATCTTGACCAGCCAATCACAACTGTTCTAAAATTTAAAAATGTATCTTCTTTACTTCATATTATTATAAAAGGGGTAGTAGAATAGGGAGAAGGCGTTGCGTGGCTGCTCTTCCCTATCTTCCTTTCATGACTTTGTTCGTGACGCCTTTCCTGATGATCCAGATGCTGCCCGACTGCTTGATGACTGCAAACCTTTTCTAAAATCCATGGGCTATGATAGATGCTTGCACGATTTTTGGTCCTTTGAGAAATTGGGGCTGTAATGTGCTGAGCAAAGAACTTTGAGCTTTGGCCTGCTTTAAGGACAATTTAACGAAAAAATTTAGTTATGCAGAGCCAATGAATTAGAGGACTTCAAATAACCAGATTAGGTAAATATGATGTTCCGCGTTTTACTTGAATTAATCTAGAAATTCTAAACTTTGACGAGATAAATGCAAATAATAAGTCATTATGATATTTTAGATAAACAAATATTGATTAACAAGAAATATGAGTTT
This sequence comes from Triturus cristatus, assembly GCF_964204655.1. NCBI lineage: Eukaryota > Metazoa > Chordata > Amphibia > Caudata > Salamandridae > Triturus > Triturus cristatus. Next base: position 847,877,531 of record NC_140588.1, on the reverse strand, counting down.
GTGGTTTATTAAGAACAATAAGGATTCTGAGTCTTAAAAATGTGTTTTAGCTGGTTCTAAATCACCATCAACCAATCCAACTAAATTGGTCCATTAACCAGGTGGGTGGAGTGCCTTGATGTTTAGGATTAAGGATCTATAGGTGAAGAATGTTAATGTATATTTTGTAAAATAACTTTTCTCTCCCTATAGGCTATAAGGTTTCCCCCAAATGTCCAGTGCTTGAATTACTCATCCCTCCTGTGTGTGCAGACTCATGAAAGAGATGTGTGAGTGTTGGTGTTATGGGCCCCACCAATGACTGCTTGTGTGAATGAGCTGGTGTGATGTCGGGTCTGCGACGCAGGGAGGGTATCGGTAAATGTTATTCCCCATTTCCCAGATTTGCGCTGGAACAGTTTTTCTGGTAGCAGTATGATGGTTTTTATTGTTTTGGTTTGGTGATTATTGCTTGCAAATTGCTTATTGATCATTGATTGTGGGAAAGTATTGGTTTATGTATTAACACTATGTGTTGAGTCGCGTCAAGCTCTATGTTGTTTGACAGCTTCTGGGATGTAGGAAGTCGGAAGTTTGTAACGGTTCCGTAGTAGAGCAGAGGAAAGCGCTACTCTCGGGAGAGACGGAATTGTTGTTACCCTGTAGGTACACGGGGAAAACGTGTGACATTGGAGTTGCACAACGCATTGTCTGTGTTTGATTTGGTAACATTGTCGTGTGTTGCCATTAGGGACATTTTCTGTATGAGAGAAATGCATCGTAGCGAAGGTCACCTGTGAAATTTTGGTCTTAGGTACCAGGAGTCCAAAAGGCACTCTGATTACGCTTATCACTGGAAAGGTGTTCCCTAAGCTTGCTAGAAGGATAAAGTAGAGGGAAGTGCTACTTTATTAACGAAGTGTCATAATTCTGTAGTAGGGCAGACTGTTCGCTGCTCTCGGGAAAGAAAGAATTCTGTGTGAATGAACTACATTTTCCGTATGAAAGTGCGTGAATGAAATAGCATTCAGGTTAATTGTGAAACTCTGGTTTTATTTCTCAGGATCAGAGAGTCTCCAACTAGGTGCCCTAATTCTGGAGAAACGGTTAGCTGATGCTTGCTAGAAGGGTAAAGTAGAGGGATGTGCTACTTTATCAATGGAAGTAACGATTCCGTAGTAGGGCAGAGGTATGCGCTGCTCTTGGGAAAGACGGAATTCTTGTAAGAAAGGTCATTAACTATTCTTTTGTTAGTGAAACAGATAATGGTGGCGTTTTTGTGTCGTTACTAACAGATTTGTAAGTCAGAAAGAACGAAAGAAAGTTTGCCGATAAATTTTGTAAAGGAGGGGTTAGCAGAAGCAGGAGTAGCGAGAAAAGCTGATGTCAGAAAGACTGCGCTGGGATTGGCCAGTCAGTGAGAAACATAGACGCTCCTGATTGGTGCGTTAGTGTATGCCGCGCTGAGAGTGGAGGATTACAGGGTGACGTAGACGGATTGGTGCGTTAGTGTGAGTAGCGCTACGATTGGTTAAAACAACAGAATAGTCGTAGGAAAATCTAGCGATACACGCAAGACAAAATGATGTATTACGATCCACCAAAAAAAGAGAAAAAGTCCTGGTTTGGAAAGATCAAGAGTTTATTTAAAAAGGACAAACCGATTTTGACTAGAGAGGGACTGTTGCTTCCTCCACCAAAATCGCCCGCATCCTTTATGGTTGCGAAATACGGATATCATATATGTATTTGGTTGGACAATTGGGCAAAGTATTCAAAAGATGATGGAGGTTTAGCTTTTACAGAACATGGTTCGTTCAATTTAGCAGTATTGAGGAATTTGAGAGAAAGAATGATCAATCTAGAACCAAGACCTAGACCAACACAGTTTGAAGCATTGACTGAATGGGAAGATGAGATGCATGACAGGGAACGGCAGAGGAGTGGCGGAAGGTACAAGTATATGTTTGGTAGGTCATATGGACAGGAGAATCATGATGATAGAATGAGGAGATGGCAAAGCGCAAATATGACTGATGGTTTGTTTCCCATGAGAAATGCTGAAGAAATTTGCAATAGAAAAAGTATGGAAAAAAGAAATAATATTGAGTCGAAAGGGTATGGTGTGCATGAATCGGAGGATGATGTTCTTGACGACATGTTTTATAAAATCCACCCCCTTAGTAGTCAGATTACACATTATTGACATCAAGTGCCCCAATGAGGGAGACTCCACGGAATGTAAAATTTGAATCAGTATCACAAGAGACAGGAAGAAACAATCCTTTTAAAGAAATAGAGCAAACACAACATGGTAAAGCGGGTAATGAAGATTCAGCTGAACTAGCAAAAACCACTTTAGAATTAACTGAGAATTAACTGAGAAAATTAGGGAATGAACTAAAAATTTGGAATCCGTAGCTGTTCCTGTAACCATAGGACCTGTAATGCCTATTTTTGATCAACAGAAGGATAGTGAGCATTGTCTGACGATTCCTTATAACAGCAATAAACAAACAGAGAGGTCAGAAAAGAATATAGACAAGAACCCAAGGAGACAACAAGTATTTCAGAACAGAGTACGCCTAAAAATTTAATAGTAAATCAAACTTTAGTGGATAGGATAATAATGACGACAGAATCAGTCCCAGGAACACCATAGAGATTAGCACAGCAAAATACTGAGAAAGATAGTGTAGGGCCTACTTCAGAAGAATTAAGTGAATGGCTAAGGAGTTTACAGCAGAAAGATAAAGAATCCCAATCTATAGATGTGGCCAAGTTAAAGATTGTTTTGGAAGAATTAATAGTAGGAACTATCCCCACGGAGAAGTTAAAAGCCTATCAGGACAAATAATTACTATTTTTACGTAAAAGTATAACCTGGAGAGCAAGAAACCTACATGAAACACTAGAAGAAGTAGCAAATGAAATCGGCATAGACTTTGAGAAAGCAAAAGCTTTACAAAAACCCTACAGAGTAGATTTTTCTGAAAAGGACATTGAAAATTTAAACACCACAGGAAGAACAACTCAGATTAACCCCTTCCCCGCTCATGACGGAACCGTTCCGTCATGAGCCACGGTTGCCGTGTGCTCATGACGGAACGGTTCCGTCATGCCACGACCGTTGGCGGCCGCTCCGCCCACGCGGCGCTGTTTCCCCGCCTGTGCGGGGGGACAACGCAACTGGGCGGAGTCATGACGGAACCGTTCCGTCATGAGCACAGCTCAACCGTGGCTCATGACGGAGCGGCTCCGTCATGAGCACAACGCCACCGCGCTGCCCCCCCGCACCCCCCCGCACCGCAGCGGAATTCCCGCCGCGGCGAAGGGGTTAAAGACATAATCATTTTGTTAAGGAAGTGGGGAGATGTAGATAAATGAAAAAGTAGGTGGTTCCAAAAACGAGAAGATGTTTCAGACAAAACTTTTGCAGCTTTCCCTGTAAGAGGAAAAGAAAAAGTAGTAACAGAATGTCCCATGAGAGAAATTCCAGGAGGGGGATATGTACATGTCCCTTGGACTAGACAAGATATTTTGTCATTTACCAATGATTTCCGTCGACTACGTGAAAAGCCAGTCGGGTGGCATAGGCAAGTGGATAGGTTCGTAAAATTATCAAAAGTTTTATGGATTGATTTAAATAGTCTTTTTGACATAATAGTACCAGCAGATTTATGGACAGAGTGTAAAATTATGATTAGCTGGCCTACACAAGAATACCCTAGAGACCCAAAAACGGGAGCCCCTGATCCCGAAGTCATGAAAAAATATGAACAGGTAATTGCCTTTCTGAAAAACAAAGTACCTCCCAAAGAGACTGATTGGGTAAAAATTGACAGGACTCATCAGGAAGCTAAAGAGTCGGTACATTCTTATTATGAGGGGTTGATTCTCGCCTTTAAGCAGTTTAGTGCTGATGAAAATTTGAGTGAAAAAGATTTAAGTCATTTTGTATACCAATTTGTATATGGGCTGCGTCCAGAAATAAGTGAAATGATTAAACAGCATGCAGTGGACTGGCAAAATAAGAAAATAGATGAAGTACTGAGACATGCAAAATATTTCAGTGATGAAATTGAAGCTAAACAGCGTAAATTAAAAGAAAAAGCTATGTGGGCACAGGTCAAGGTGGCAGAAAGACAGGAAGCTCAATTGATTGAACAGCCAAATAGTACAGGTATGAAACCAAAATTTAGTAATGGAAAAGGAAAGGGACAATTTAATATAGAAGAAGCCAAAAAGAAGTGGCCATGTCATAATTGCGGAAGAATAGGGCACTGGAAATCTGAGTTTAAATTTCCCCGAGTACTAATGATGATAATGCATCATTGGATTCGCAGGTGCAGAAAGAGGTGAGTTGTTCACCACAGCGACAGCAGCAGGTTGTTGCCCAACAGAATCAGGCGCCCAAACCGCCTTTTCCACAGAGCGTAAATCCTCAGAAATACAGTAATGAGACAGGATTCTGCAACGAAGAACAGGTAACTAAACTGCCACGCGCTAGTGCTGTTTCGCAGTATTGGCTACAACGCGATGAGAGTGAGTCAGAAGAAAGTTATTGACGGTGCCGAGGAGAGGAAGAAGAGTGCGTACTTGGCGCAACTCTAGAAGTAGACCAGACAGGTCCTTATGTGGATGGAAAGGTAAATGATGAAAATATTACTTTCCTAGTAGATACTGGTGCTACTCGATCCACAGTCAGGTCAGCTGATGTTAAAAACCTTCCTCTCTCGGACGAAACAATCCAAGTAGTTGGAGTATCCAACAGACAGATTAAAACATATCTTACTGATCTAGTAAAAGTTAATATAGGGAAATTTCCTGAAATGCACCACTTTGTTGTGTGTGATTCAAGCCCGGTAAATTTGTTAGGAAGAGATTTATTGTGCAAAATGAATTTCACCATATTTTGCACTCCCGATGGTATAGCCTTTGAGACCCCTGATGAAGATGTACTGTATAAAATGACTATGGCTAATATGGAAACTGAAATTACTGAAGCATTTGCTGTATTTAACCCTGAAGAACTACCAAAGGAACTACAAAAGGCAGTAAAAGCAGAAGTCTGGGATTTCACGGGAGGGGATGTGGGATTAAAGAAAAATGTAGATCCTGTAAAAGTGACAGTAAAAGAAGGAATAAGTTACCCAAATATTCCTCAGTACAAATTGACACCCGAAATAATTGAAGGAGTTACTCCTATATTAGAGAAAATTATCAAACAAGCTATTTTGAGAGAAATAATGAGTAGTCCATGTAATTTACCAATTATGGGACTGAAAAAGCCTAATGGAACATTTAGAATAGTGCAAGATTTGAGAAAAATAAACAAGATTGTTGTGTCATGTTGTCCTATTGTACCAAATCCATCTGTGATTTTATATCAGATTCCACATGATGCAGAATGGTACACAGTGATTGGTCTGTGTCATTCTTTCTTTTCCATCCTATTGCATCATGATAGTCAGCAGATTTTTGCGTTCCGTTTTGGCAAACGTATTTTGGCATGGTGCCGAATCCCACAGGGGTATACAGAGAGCCCCTCAATATTTAACCAGATATTGAAAAAGTCCTTAGAAGATCTAGAAATGTCCGAGAGCTCAGTACTAGTCCAATACATTGACGACCTGCTTGTGGCGTCAAAAACACGAGAAGCTTGTTTAGTCGATACCATAGCATTGCTAAATCATTTAGCAGATGGAGGACTTAAAGTATCCCCGTCGAAATTGCAAATTTGTGAAAAAGAAGTACAATATTTAGGCCACAGAATTGAAAAAGGACTGAGGAAAATAACAGCAGAAAGAATCAAAATAATAAAATGAATGAGAGCCCCAATGAGACAAAGAGAAGTAAGAATGTTTCTTGGAATGGTTGGATATTGTCGTCAGTGGATAAGTAACTTTTCACTGATTGCAAAACCTTTGGTACGCTTGACAAGAAGTGATGTAAAGGGCCCTATTGAATTAAATAGGGAAGAATTAGCAGCTTTTAAACAATTGAGAGACAGTTTGTGCGAGATTTGGTCACAGAGAGGATTTTTGACTTCAAGTGGAACCCCTATAAAGAATGCTGAAGTGGTTGGTAAATTGCTTGAGGCGATACAGCTGCCTAAGCAATTGGCCGTTGTGAAGTGTGCTGCACACTCCAAGACCGGAGATTATGTAGCAGTAGGGAACAGGTATGCAAACGATATGGCTCAATATTGTGCGAGACCCCAGAATTCGGTCAACATGGCAAAAGAGAAGGAGATGAATTCATATCCCTTGCTGTTTACTAACATTGCGAATACATGGGAAGAAGTGAGGCAGTTACAGGAAGAAGCAGGAGATGAGGAAATGAGACAATGGGTAAAAGCAGGATGTGCACCAAGAGAAACAGATCATGTGTGGGTTTATCGGGATGGAAGACCAGTCATGCCTGATAGCATGGTGTCAGCCATGGCACGGATGTATCATGGACAAGCACATGTAGAAAGAGACGCCATGATTAGGTTATTTAAACAGACATGGTATAATGCAAAATTCAGACTTGTAGCTGAGAGCCTTTGTCAAAGATGCCTTATTTGTCAACAGTTCAATCCTGGACAGAAAACAGTCGTAAGTTTAGGAACGATAGGTTGAGAAGGAGGGCCTTTCACCAGAATGCAAATTGACTTCATTGAGATTCCTCCCTGTAACAGGTTGAGGTACGTTTTAGTGATGGTCTGCCTGTTTTCTAGATGGGGAGAAGCATATCCCACAAGAAGAAGTGATGTAATTACAGTAGCAAAACTGCTTTTGAGGAGGGAATTCATCCCTAGATTTGGGTTTCCAGTTACAATTGAATCAGATAGAGGAAGACATTTCCATAATGAAATCATGAAGCTAATTTGTGAGGCAATGAATGTACAACAAAAACTGCATTGTGCCTATCGCCCAGAGGCTTCAGGTGTGATGGAACAGGTAAATGGCACTATTAAAAACAGATTAGAAAAAATGTGTTTAGCCACAGGACTGAAATGGCCTGATGTCTTGCCTCTGGTATTCATGACTATTAGATCAATTCCAGATAGAAACACAGGTTTGAGTCCACACAAAATTGTAATGGGGAGAGCAATGAGACATGTATTCATACCAGTCAACAAGTTATTGGCTATCTCTGATGACTTGGTGTTGGATTACTGTAAGGGTCTGGCTGACTCCGTACATTCTGTGTTTCATCAGGTTGGATCGGATGCCACCACCCTTGAAAAGAAGCCAGCTCATGATCTAAGCCCAGGTGACTGGGTAAGAATTAAAGTGCACAGACGAAGGAACTGTTTGGTCCCATGTTGGGGAAAACCATGACAAGTGATCCTAACTACGACCACAGCTGTGAAGTATGCAGGAGTAAAGAACTAGATCAATGCCAGTCATACCTTGCGAATTCCAAACCCAGTGAATAACAAGGAAGGAGAATATTTTGAAGTGTCAGAAACTAGTTCCGAATCTGATACTGAAGACGCCAGAACAAGACAAAATCCTGAAAGGGGGGAGTCAGCACCAAATTTGACCATTGCCTCAGAGAACATTCCCTTGAGAAGAAAGTTGCAGATCTCAGACACCAGCTTAGACTCAGAAACTGAAAAAGCACTAGTACATACTGGTCAAGAGAAAAGCAGTGAAGAAACAATTAAAGACATTTTCGATAAGGAAGTCCCTGATGAAAAGTTGAGAGAAATTCCACCTGAAGTAACAGAAGTAGATGGTTAGGTGCCAGATACAGAGAGTGAGGGAAAGATTTTTGCGAAGACCCCCGAGGAGTTGTAGGGAATCAAAGCATCCAGTTTGAGGAAGGGACAGTTAGTCAGCAGGAAGATTGTGTGCAAGAAACACGTGGAGGGACAGAAGTAGGGAAAATTGAAAAAGTGGTGGAAAGAAAAACATTTGAAGGTAAAATTCAAGTTGAAACAGAATCAGAAGACAGTGATGAAGAGGTACCTGAAGGTCGAGTTCTGAGGAAAAGAGCGTGGAGAGCTGAGAAGAATGATAAAGGAAATAAATTGAAAATATCAGCAAAAGATGAAATTTGGCCAAACAAAATAAAGAGATTAAGATACCGATTGACACAAGTGAATTCACTGAGAACTGAACAAGTGAATGAAGTATCTAGCCAAGAAAAGTTGAAAAACGAAGGTAAAACGACAACTGAGGAAAAGAAGAGAACAAGAAAATCTAACCAGAAGTATAAGTCGCCAGAATGGTCATATGTGGCGCTGCCTGAAATCAAAGAAGAGGCGGATAGCCAAGAAAATCCAGAGGTGACTGTGCCAGAAGTGGTTGAGGAAGATGAAGAATCAGAAATCCTGAGAGTTATCTTGTCCGACATTGGAGAAGAAACGGATGTTCAGGAAGTTCCGTATCAAGATTGTGAGAAAAAAGTGAAAGACGATTGAATGCCAAACTGAAAAGACAAAAGTGATACTAATGGAAAGACAATAAATAGCTGGAAAGGACATAAATTACTGTATGAATATGTAAAGACAATGGACTTGAGAGACTGCTACGTCTGCATGCAGTTACCTGCATCTGTGTCTGAGGGAGTGACCTATCATCACCTCCCAGGAACGTATGGAATAACATGTAGTGTAATAGCAAGTTTGTTTTACAAAATAGGGAAATTAGAATATTATTTTTCAGATGTAGATAACATATTTTCACAAGTACCTGTAATTAACAAATTAAATAAAGTAAAAGCAGCAAAGGTATTAGGTGAATTTTTCTTAGAAACTAAAGAACTAACATTAGAGTCCATATTTAGAAATAATCTAACTTGTAGTTTAAAGAAGGAGGAGAAAGTGTTTTTGAATATGGTTGAAGAAAGGAGATTGAAAATGCAAAAGAAAGCATCTGAGGGAAGAGAGGAAAAGACAGTCTGGGATGTTGAAAAGGAAAAACATTTGAAAGGAGAAGCTAGTCCAACAATGGCTTTAGATTGGCCTCAGAAAGGAAAGTTGTGTATTAGAAGGAATCAAACTGCATATGACCATTATTTTGTAGGTAACAGTGAACACTGGTTTGGCACATGTTCCGTGGGCCTGGTTTTCCCAAAGATATTCCATGTGGGAAGAGGAAGAGATGGTGTACATGAGATAGGTAGACAAATAACACATAGAAAGAGAGAGTCTTGGTCAGCAATTATGGGAAACATTTTTGGAGCATTGATACCAGCAGTGGGAATATCTCTGAATGCACACAAAATTAGAAAATTATCAACAGTAGTGGATCGCTTATCAACAAGCACCGCTGGTGGATTTTTATTAGTAAATACAGAAATGGTTGCCATGCATGCCATGGTAATGCAAAATCGACTTGCCCTTGATATAATTTTGGCAAAAGAGGGTGGAGTCTGTGGAATGCTGAAAGTTCAACATTGTTGTACTTACATTCCTGACGAAAGTCAAGATCTAAAGTCATACATTAAAAATATAACTGATTTGCATGAGGAAATTGCATCACTGGAGGTTGAAGGTGTTTGGGAAAAGATTGGAAAGAAATTATCTTCTATTAAAGATTTCCTATTAAAATTAAGTAGTACATTTATAGGTAAAATCTTATTTCCATTAACCTGTGTAATTTTTCTAGTATTAGTTTTAAGATTAGGATGCTTAAGTTGAAAAAGAAAGAAAATACAGAAACATTTAAAAAGGTAAACTTTGAAAAAGAGAATTTGAAGAAGTAGAAGAAATGAAAGATAGTATGTATAGAAAAGCGAGAGAAGAAGAAATTGGGAAAACAGAGATGTGAACTAAAAATAAAATGAATTCATCTTCATTTTATAAAATGTACACATTTTTAGATTTTGTGGTGATAAAATCACCAAAGGGGGGATTGATGAAGCAGGTAGTGCAACATTTTGTATACCTCCTCTATTTTTGCATGAAAATACTAATTATATAATCTATTATTTATAATATTATTAAACGTGTTTTGCATGTATACTAATCAACATTATTAAAACTTAAACTACACGTGGGATTTGCAATTTGCATGGCTAAATAACATTTATAACTAAAATCTGTACGCATATTAACAATAGTATATGTGGTAATAGAATACTGCATGATATATGTTGCTTTTGTGATGTTTGCGATTGGATCGAAAAGGTGAAAATAATTGCTTTAAATGTTGCTATATGCTAGATAAATACAAGCACATAGTGGGATTAGTAAGGGGTTAACATTAGATTCAATATTTCTATGTATTAATAACTTTTTTGTGTTTGTTTTGCTTAAGTGGGCATTTGGGCCTAAGTCGAAAATGGTCGCTGTCATCACACGCCGAAGTGGCCACTGTCCCATGAGGCGCGGAGTGAGCTGCGCATGTGCAAGAAATTTCTCCTAAACCTCGTAGCGACCTCTGTACCGCATGTCCCCAGTCAAGGATGTGGAACGGGACATCTGCCAAGACAGGAGAACAATCAACCTTACAGTAAACCGGAACAAGCTGACTTTTCACTGACCAATGACCTCACCCCTCGAACTGTACTGAAAATCTGGAAAAATTAGTCGGACGATCTTGTCCAGCCAATCACAACTGTTCTAAAATTAAAAAATGCATCTTCTTTACTTCATATTATTATAAAAGGGGTAGTAGAATAGGGAGAAGGCGTTGCGTGGCTGCTCTTCCCTATCTTCCTTTCATGACTTTGTTTGTGATGCCTTTCCTGATGATCCAGATGCTGCCCGACCGCTTGATGACTGTAAACCTTTTCTAAAATCCACGGGCTATGATAAATGCTTGCACAATTTTGGTCCTTTGAGAAATTGGAACTGTAACGTGATGAGCAAAGAACTTTGAGCTTTGGCCTGCTTTTCGGACAATTTTACGACAAAATTTGGTTATGCAGAGCCAATGAATTAGAGGACTTCAAATAGCCAGATTAGGTAAATATGCTGTTCCACGTTTTACTTGAATTAATCTAGAAATTCTAAACTTTGATGAGATAAATGCAAATAATAGGCCATTATGAAATTTTAGATAAACAAATATTGATTAACAAGAAATACGAGTTTGTGGTTTATTACAAAAAATAAGGATTCTGAGTCTTAAAAATGTGTTTTAGTTGGTTCTAATCACCATCAACCAATCCAACTAAATTGGTCCATTGACCAGGTGGGTGGAGTGCCTTGATGTTTAGGATTAAGGATCTATAGGTGAAGAATGTTAATGTGCATTTTGTAAAATAACTTTTCTCTCCCTATAGGTTATAAGGTTTCCCTCACATGTCCAGTGCTTGAATTACTCATCCCTCCTGTGTGTGCAGACTCATGAAAGAGATGTGTGAGTGTTGGTGTTATGGGCCCCACCAATGACTGCGTGTGTGAATGAGCTGGTGCGACGTCGGGTCTGCGACGCAGGGAGGGTATAATTAAATGTTATTCCCTATTTCCCAGATTTGCGCTGGAACACATGGACGAATCATAGATGGTAGTCTTTGGACATCAAAGTAGGAACAATTTGAAGCCCATAGCTTGGGCCTCCTTTTTGGAAGGCTTCCGCCATGACTTAAGTATTAGTCAACCCATCACTCTCTGTTAAGAAATGGATTCATGAATCCTAAACCTACTAGATACCCTGGTGCCATTGAGAACACAGTACCCTAAGTGAGCACATCCCTCATGCAAAGTTTCTGAAAGAAAATAGAGGAAGAACTATCAAACATTATACAAATCTCTCTACAAGAGCAAACTACAAGTGCATTACTGAGCAGTCAATATTTCTAAAGGTGAATTTCCCCAAGAAAGAATCCTGAGCTTTAATAGTCTATTACAGAAACTTTTGAACTGTAGGCAAGTATGGCATGTCTAACATCAGAAGGCACTGGGCCCAATTCACAAAGGTAAACTTAGACCTTAAGCTTAAGTTCAGGCCTGAAGTCTAAATTTAGACCTTAAGTTTAATTTTAGACCTGGATTTTAACTTTAGACCAGAAGTCTAAGTTTAGACCTGAAGTCTACGTTTGGACTTCAGGTCTGAAGTTAGACTTTAGGTCTAAACTTAGACTTCAGGTCTAAGTTTACAGTTGTGCATCGGGTCCACAATGAACAGCCCATCACAGGAGCTGTGTGATAGAATTTTGGACTTCTTTCACAATATGGGTGTTTATTGTAGGAAAATACCCCTTTCACCCTCAATATTTTGGTACTGATTCTGCTAGTTTTCTTTTACTTTGTGTCTTGGGGCACCAGTGCATGTGCTCTGATCCCTAAAACATGTTGAAATTGGCTACACTCTATAAACAGTTCTTGTGCTGTTTCACCAATATATCACAAATGGCAAATTAACTTGTGAATCCAATGTTATTCATTAATGAAGGGCAGTTCTTAGTCAAGAATGCAATAGCCCTCATCCACCTAGATGGCATGGTTCATCCTCGGGCAAGCTCCTCGTTGGGTGGACACTGCAATACATGGCAGGCTCCCAGGAAATGGGGCTGTTTCACAGAGGTCTTTTCTCCTCCTGGCCTGTATTTGCCAGAGCTGAGGTAACTGCTCTATTTTAGTGGGCTAGAGAGGGGGAGGTAGACCGGGTGAAGGTATAGTTGAAATTGGCTATAGACCCTCCCTTGACAGTATCTGCTGGATAGTGCCATGCCAAAATGTAAAACATGGATGAGCCAATTAGGCATAGTGATCAACCCTCGGTGTTACAGTGTGGTCAACAAGGTGTGTGCCTTTTTCACCCAGAAGAGTCATAGGCATTTCTTCAGGACCAACACAAATCCTAATCTACTGAGTTAGGTTTTATATGAAACAGAAAATACCTCTTACCACAAAGAGTGTGTTCACATTTTCTTAGACTAAGTGAAAAGAAATTAACGTTAGAAAAAATAATTAATGCCCAATGACCTGTAAAAAGAGAAGAATGGAGACACAGAATATTATGTATCAATAAAGATGTATTTCCTTATTTCAGGAAAACTGTGTGATACTATTGTGATTTTCCCAAACATGATTAGGGCACACAGTGAAGTGTTCAAAGAAAACACAACGTTTTTCAAACAAACATGCTTCAGTACTGCATATATATCAAAATAAATCTACCTGTACCCACTTAGTGTATTTTAGGGGACCTTTAGTGGAAACTCAGAGCTGAGGCCCCTCAACTAACTGCATGAAAGATCTTACTTGGGTGCACAAGGGGTGCAGTGGATGCCCTACCCTGCTTCCAAGGTCCCTGAATGGTAACTTCACAATGTTCGGAGAACATTTTTAAACCCGGCTACAAAGTTGGGGCTGGAGCTAAACCTTCGTAGCCTGTCTCCAAACTCAGTGGGAGGGAGAGCTACTGCAAAACTGAATTGAAGTGGTTTCAAAGGAGAGTTTACCCGTTATCATGGCCACACCTCTGGGTGCTGTGCTAATTTGATGTTGAGAGGGACATTGTGAGATAATTACAGTAAAACACACAGGATGTTTGGCAAACGTTGGTAGGTCCACCCATGGGATCTTACATCCCATTAGTAATGGATTGGCCAGGCTTTTCTCCCACCCACAGGTCAGCACTGGGCATATATGTTGCACCCCCAGTACCCTCTTCAGATGATCTGTGGATGACAGAAGAAGGACTACACATGCTGTTGTGACCTATGAGAGACCCCCCAAAACTGGTCGTGCTCCCACCTGCACCCAGTACGGAGAAGTATACTTTGAGGGTCAGTTGACTAACCTCCTGTTAAGCTCTAGGTACAAAAAGCTGGATGAGGCTCACTTCCCTGATGAGCCCAGCTAAACAGTACCAACTGGTCTTTCCCTGGAACCTTCTATTGGTTTCTACTGGACTGAGTTCTGACACATAAGTGGTGTCCTTAATTTCAGGGGGCCTTTTTATAAAAATCGGAAGTTCATCCTCTTTCCCTTAAAAGCTTTGACTTACAGCATTTTCAAGAATTTGTGGTTAGAGAATCAACAGAAGACCCAGTCCTACCTGCCAAGTCAATCTGATGATGGTGAATTGCCACTGGAACAACGATTGGGTTTGCTTTGAGCTTTTCAACAGCATCTGTTGCAGGGATTCTGCTCATGCACAGAACTATGTACAGGAAACCAAGACCTCGGTGTTTTGTTGTATACCAAAAAAGCCACCTCAGTGCCCAGAACTCCAATCCGACTAGCAATAGTGTCTCATTTGTTCTCCTCACTACAGAAAAGCTACCAATGATTAGACAACCTAGAACATGCGACTTGATAAACTCGCATGAATACTGGGAAACAAGAACACTCTTTCGTTCACACTCATACTTGTCCACAACATGAGTAATCAGAGACACTGTATAGTTTAAAATGTTTATTTTTAACTAACGTGCTCTAAGGTACAGTACTCTAGCCAATACGAGCAGCATAATGCATAAGGACAATATAATCAGCATTGTTACAATTCCATAAAGCACAAAAGGGGAAATCGTATTATAATGACAGTGGAAACAGGACTATAGTGCCTTCTACCACCCTCCCCGTGCTCATGAGCTAGTTTAGAATAATTATAGAAGACCTCTGGGCTTTGTCAGCAAAACCCCATACCTACGAGATCAGATGCAATGAATCACATCTCAGGATCAGCACAGCTGTTCTATGTTGGAAAGGTTTTCTCCAAGTGCCTTCTCATGCATGTAATGCCATATTAAAAGCACCCGAGTTTCAGTTGGGCTGCTGTGCTTCATGTTATGTTTATGTGCGTGGGACTGACCAAAGTGAATCAACAGCATACATTGTTATTCGACCTTGAAGACGCTGTGCAGACAGAAAGCGCAGTGCCCAGCTGGTTATGTGAAAGGTAGACAGTTCTCATGTAAAGTAGCACCAGCAAAGTATTTCACGAGAACAGAGCCATGTAGTGTTGTGTGTAAAAGCGGCAGGATGGCAGCCAAGCATATACTACTCATGCTAACTTAGCAATGTCTGCAGTTAACCCTATTTCCTTGTTCAGCTACAAGTTTTAGCCTTGCCGTGATGAAGGAATTCTACCTTGTTTGATACCTTAGTGAATAAACAATTAACCAGTTTTGTGGAATTCAATCAATTCTTACACAAGGTACAATCAGGCTTTTGGAAACGCCTGTGTACAGAAACTGTATAGAAACTGTTATGACAAACGTAACAGATGACATTAGGAAGACTATGAATCAAAGCGGAGTGGATCTATTAGGCTCATCAGCAGTCTTTGATAAGATCTCACACACCATCTTGCTTAGGCAGATGTCAGAAGCTGACTTTGCAGGGAATGTTTTGGAACAACATTTTCCATAAACAGGGAGGCTGGCAAAGTACTGCTTTTTCCTGAAGCTATTGAATTTGAGAGCACCACAATGCCCTATTTCTAATCTCAGTCTCTTTAACCTGAATATAGCACTCCTTAACTCATTGATCAAGTTATTCAGCATCTATTTTTTCTCTTATCCCAATAACACCCAGCTAATAGTCAGATTTAAGAAGATGCAACCAAGGCAGGTCGCACCCTTTGAAATTGTCTTTAACCTCTTCAGTGCCCATGACGAGATGGTCTCGTCATGGAGCACAGTTGCGCTGTGCCCATGACGAGACTATCTCGTCATGAACCCCACCCACTAGTGCAACGCCCGGCACAGGAGGGGGAAAGGGCGTGGCACTGAAGGGGTTAAGAAGTGGTCAGCTGGATGGACATAAACTCACTATCTCTAAATAGTGGAAATAATAGGGAAAAAACTAACATCATTGTTTTTGAACCAGCCACAGCATGGGCCACTGATTGGTGGCTGGAACATCTATACTTGCCGCTGTGCTACTCACCTCATGCAAGGAATAAAGGGGTAATCATTAATAAAGTGCTACGTTTTCAAAACATCTGAAGACCATCTGTATGAAGAGCTTCATTTTCTTACATATAATCAGGAAAATCCTACATTTCATTCCCCCTTCTACCACAAAAGGTCCTTGCTCAAGGAATGAATTATAGCAACTCTTTATTGGTCTTTATATATCTTATCTAAAGTCTTCAGCTTTTGCAGAATGCTATGCTGGTAGGCTGATTTCGGGTCGTAGGAGAGATGCATCTATTTCTCCAAATGTGTCTCTCAATAAACATGAGATACTTGTTCATAGCCTTATGTATGTGCCACCAAATTGTTTACAATACAAGCTAGGTCACCTATATGATGTCACTTTTTCCCTATTATCTAGAGCTGGATTTTGCTCATCCTTATTGAGGGTCTGTGAGGATGCAAGGAAATGTCTCTTCTTGCATGATCTCACCCAGGTATCGGACTGCAGCTGCTGTTTCTTTTACTCTAAAGATGTACTAAGTCCTGCTAAACAGATCTCAGTGTCAGTGCTCTAACACTTTAAAGGTATATGTCTGATTGGGTCACCCACAATTGGTGTAAGATGACTTTTTATATGTCCTAGTATATCTTACCAGGGGTACCCAAGGCCTGTGATTTAAAGCTTCTCTTGTGGACTTATTGTGTCACCAGAAGTGTCACAAAGCAAAGCATGTCTCACAGCCTGCCACTGCAGATTGGAAGGGAGATTGTAAAGTGCTAAATTGACTTTGCGTTTAAAAGTAATGTCAAAGATTAAACCTTTCTTTTTATTATATATAAGTCACCTCTGAGGCAGGCCTAATTAACACTAAGGCCGGGTGTTGTGAATCAAAAAGTAGGACGTGTCTTTGCATAGCCTGCCAGTAAAAAATCCTGCTTTGTCCTTTTTACTGCAGAAAGGCTAGTATCCCCATTGGGGAGTACAGGGTTACATGCTGATAAGTCAGCAGAGCTAACTACTTAAAGGGACTTCTATATATGATACTTCAGTGTATCAAAAGTATTGTTGCATAAAACCTGCCTTGATGCTCAAATCAAATTATATCTAACTTTAGTAAGCAGCCACTTTGTTGCCCAGATATTTCCAGTGACCATTTATGGTTGATGGTCATGAGATAGCCTTCTGCTTTTCTGGGTGGAGTTGTGAACAACTCTCAAGAAGGAACACAAAGAGCCTGCCATTGGAAGAGGTGTGACCTCTTCCTGGCAGAAAGTTCAAATGGTGTGAGCCCAATAGGCAAGCTTTAAAAGGAAAGTCGCCTTGAAGGCAAAATGATGGACACACACAAAAGGGGCTGGTCTTTTGTTCTGGCAGACAAATTGGCATCAGGGACAGAGAAGGGCAAGCAGTTGTCAAGCAGGTTTTTGCTGTGGGCATGTAGACCCAATGTATCCACACCTCAAGGGTTGGCTAGGAAGTCCCACATACCAAGAGGAGGGTTCTGTCATCTTGGGAGTGAGCTGAATGATGGATTATGTGCTTCCTATGTGCCACACTTTCTAGGAAATTGTCACTAGGGAGAAGGGACCTGGTAGCCATTCAGCTAGCAGTCACCTCGTCCCCAAGGGCAGACACTGGGCATAAAAGTAGCATCACTGTCACCCAAACCTCAGTTCACTTCTGTACTGAAGAGGAAACTGAATTAGGACTTGCCTGCTGTTCAATGGACCCAGCAAAGAAAGACTGCACCAATAATAGAGTATACATGTTGCTCCTTGTGCTAGCATAGAAGAGAGGGTTAAACCTGCGGAACCAGCTCAGGAAAAAGTCCTGCCAGAACTTTAGTCAAAAGAAATGACAGCTGAAGTTTGTTGTATGACTTCATGTTAGTGCTACCGGGCCACAAACGCTAAAGTGAAGCAGTCTGCCTAGGCAAGTAGGTAGTCATGAAGGCCTGATTGCCGCTGATCGCCTATGTGCTGTCCAGAAGACCACAACCGGAACGTCAGTCTGCTGGACTTAGGAGAGTCAGTGGAGTGCAGTTTGTTTGGGCAAGAGAAAGCTTTCACCAGTTAAAGCAAACTGCTGGTTTTGCTGTAAGAGTTCAGTACACCAGTGGCAACAGTTTTTGGCTGTCATTCACCCAAACTTTGAAAGGACATGAACTATTGTTGCAAAAGTCACCACACTGTGTCCTTGGACTGATAGTCCCCTACCATCTGATTAGCATCCTCAGCATCCTTCAGTATCTTCAGCATCCTGTATCCCTTGCATCAGGACCACTGTGTTGAGGTCCATGGGGTTTTACACATAGAGCCTGGAACAGAGATTTCTCAAACTGTGGGGTAACCGTTCAACCAAGATGCGTTGACCTCA
The DNA here is from genome assembly GCF_964204655.1 of Triturus cristatus. Taxonomy (NCBI): domain Eukaryota; kingdom Metazoa; phylum Chordata; class Amphibia; order Caudata; family Salamandridae; genus Triturus; species Triturus cristatus. The sequence goes on along the minus strand of NC_140588.1, from coordinate 847,859,413 downwards.
GTGACTCGCTCTCTTGCAGAGGTGGTCACCCAAAGTGAACCAGAGTAGTAGTTTTCAACTTTTTAACTTTATAAACGTTTTTCAAAGTTTGAAAAAATTGACTGCAAGAAAGGTCCAGTAGAATGATTTTTGCACTGAAAGGAAAAACAGTAATTTATTGGTCCTTTAAACATTCATATCTCCAGAACTCTTTGGTTGATGTTTGTATATTTGAACATGAAAATGCAACTTATTTTTATAAGTAGGTGTTGGATTTTTATTGAGTCTTGTTTATTTCTTATTCAACTGTTTCAGTACTTCTTAGTGCTTTACAATTGTTACTGTGATAAAGCTAGACTGCTCAGAGCCACAGCCGCCCAGGGATAAGCTAAGGTTTTTTAAACTAATTTGACTGGATCCAGTAGAGGCAGTCAGTTCATAACACAGTGAGGTCTAACAACCATGCCATACATTAAATTACTTTCCTCGCAGAGGGTGATGACAGGTTTACTTAGGTTCCTCTTTCAGAATCAACACTCTTCCATGGAAATAGCTGTATGTGCTTAATAAGTGGCATCATTCAATCAATCAATCAAGCATGAGGAAACGATTCTTCATCTGTTCTTGCAAACCACAGCTCTTTTCATCCTGCAACCCACACTGCCCATATTGGTGGTGGCCACCTTCCCCTAGGTCATTACGGACATTGTTTCCAGACCAGGATTTTCGTGCCATAGCCTACTCATTTTGTAGTCTTATGTTGCTTCTATTGAACTAGTTAGCCCACCTAAATGAAGGATCTGTAGGTGAAAGGTTCGGGATGTGAGTCCCAATCCACAATGAACTGGAGTGAGGTGAGCACAGCAGACCTACTCCTGCAGTGCACTGAAGTGCTTTCATTGAGATGTAGTTCCTTTTGCTGCCCATGGCTACATTCTGTAGCCCCAGAAGTAGGAAACCGCCCATCATTCTTTAATGGGTCTGCCCTGTTCCCTGCAAACCTGTTTGGTTGGCTGCCTCACATCATGATGTAGAAGAATCTCATATTGCACTGCTGCTCTCTTAAATTCACAGCAATCAAGTGCAGACAAATGCAAAAACCCCTTCTATTTGAGTACAGGGCTTTCCTTTTAATTTTACCTGTCACAAGTAGAGGAAACACAAACAATGACAACATTCAAATGTGACAACACTCCTCAATCCGATAATTCTCACAATTAGATAATTACTTACTTTGGTCTTAGTCCTTGATTGTTTCTGTCCTATGTCATCCCCAAATTAGACATTAGTACAGAACAAGTTTGATTTCCGCTTTGTGAGAAACCAGGGCTTTTTGCATTTTCCCTTCACGTTTTGTAGAGTTAATGGACTCAAGTGTGCACTGCACTGATGCCTGCTGTCATTTTAACCCCTTGAGTGCCCATGACGAGATGGTCTCGTCATGGGCCGCGGTTGCGCTGTGCCCATGACGAGACTATCTCGTCATGAGCCCCGCACGCTAATGAAACGCCCGGCACAGGGCGTGGAAAGGGCGGGGCACTCAAGGGGTTAAAGGCAACCCTGTTTTGCAGGTTGCATTTAAAAATAATAGTATATGTAAATTAGACTCTGGAATAAAGGTACTTCCAAAGTCTTAAACTGCCTCATGTTTACATATAAGTCACCCCTGAGGCCCTAAATGTACCCATCTAATAATTTGTGTAAGTATCTGACATCCTAGATACGCAGGGGCATTAGAAAAGATGCTTTAAATGTGCTGGTAAGCGACAAACTGCCAATTTCATTTCCCCCACTGTAGCCCAATGGCTCAATAGGGTAACATGGAACTATATTAATTAATTATAACTATTTACAGGAGTGAAAAAAAGATATACCTCAAAGTATTAAAGTCATAGAAGAAAGACAACAAGATGCCAAGGTTGGATTTACTATAACTATTACAGAAAAAAGTTATAGAACTTGCTTTTCTGATGTACCAAAATGCACCTTCCAGCAGCCTCTTCTGATTGTCCACCCTTTGATAGGCTGAGCCAAACTGCTCTGATGAAGTGTGAAGTAGCCTCCAGAGAAACAAAGGAAATCTGGTCGGAGGAGATCTGCAGCGGATGCAGACCAGAGGCAAGATGAGGGTGGAGTAGCCAAACTAGTATTTAGAGAGGGAATGACAGTTACGACAGGACACAGGCTCACCCCCACTTTCTTCACCTCCAGCCAGAGAGGAGCTCCAGTAATTGAATGAAAAGAAGGTCTGGAAGTAAAGTGTTATGGAGAGATATTCACACCGGTGGGTTGGCTTGGCTAGATCCTAACCCCCAGGAGAGATGTTATCAATTTTGGATTTTGAATTGCATTGCCTTCTGGGACATAAAATATGTTACACTGTGGAGAAAGCTGCCATACGTCTGGATAGGAAACAGTACCCCATTGAATAGTTGTGTCCCCCTGCTTGACACACATGAACACTGGATAAATATGGTAGAGCTGCCCAGCAAATCAGATCCCTGCCTTGAAATTACAAGAAAAAGAAAGACTGCCCTGCTGGACTCTTGGACTGCACAAGAGAGGTCTGAACTCATTAGGACTGCGCATGCTGCACACTTTGGTCTTCAGCCCAAAAAGGTCTTTGCCTTGCTCTGAAAGTTAAAGGAGTGGATTCCCTAAAACCAACAGGTCGAACGAGTTCTACCTTAATCATCTCCAACAAAAAGAACCCAATATATATAAATTCATATCTTTGTTTCCCAACATTGGATTTTTGTAGTTATAGTGGCATTTTTATCATAAAAATATTTCCTATGTTTCAAAAATTGCTGGAGGATTTTTATTGTGGTCTGTGTCTTACTTATTAATAGTATTGCTTTTTTTAAATGCTTTACACACCTGTCTCTTAAGTTAAGACAATCTGCTAGGAGCCAAGCTGCCAAGGGTTGAGCAAGGATACATATATTGAGAATTTTACTGGACATTATTTGTGAATGTGGTGCTATTACTAATTTTAGGAACCACCCTGCACCTTCTAATAAACCACCTTCCAGCACCCATGTATCAGTGTAATGAATATTCACGATCGTAGATTTCACGAGTCTTGTATGTACAGCAGGATTTGCAGAAAATCATTGTTTTCTTTTAAGTGATGTTTGCAGTAGGTCATTTTTCATATCTCTGTGTAAATCCATTTGGGCTACCAAATGGCTCCCAGAACAACACTCCACGCCTTGCTAGTAAATTAAGTGTCAACATTTTTGATCATTACCTAGGGGCAGTTAAGTTGTGCGCTGATGTTGTGTTAGCTTAGCACCTTTCATTTTTAACGGCAGCACTGGCTTCACATCTTTCAAAATGCACTTTCAATACAAAACGACTGCCGCATTTCCACATCAATCTCGGAGCCTTTCCAATTATAGTAAAAGCATGTCATCTGTGAAGAGGCATACTTCATTTCCCAACGTGTGAGTGTAAATCAGCTGAGTTGTTTCGAATTCCAAATGTGATTGGCGCCTAAGGAAAACCACAGGGAAGAACAGTATGCTTATCTGAGACTCTAATTGTGAAGTAAAGGGTATGGCAATTTTCTGTATGCTGCAATACACTGAGAGGGGGTTTCAATCATCTATTTAAATGGTTGTATTTCTGTTTCCATTACCATTTTTGTCATGCAGTTGTTGTTCTTTTACGTTCTATAAAAAGCGAGATGTGCAATAAAATGTGTGTCAACCATGTGGCATTAGTGAACGAATGAAGCAAATATGCATGCAATTTTCTACGGGATTGTGATATTTTAATGTGGTTAGGCGCTCACACAAAAGCTTTAGAGAAAATTAGAGGTTTTAGGAAAATTATACATATTCAGCAGATAGCTATCCATGTATTCTGGACCTGCAAGCCGTGTATTAAATCTTCTGTCATAGAGGTCAGTGGGTTTTTATCATTTTTGTTCACACGGTATGGCTCTGGCTGGAAGCAATGGCAGAAGAGGATGTTAGTGCAGGAGTATCTGTCAGTGGCATTTACAAATGTAGATATTAGACCCCGCCCACAAATGTAAAATGGCTCGGATACTGCTAAATTCTGACTTGTAAAAATTGCTGGTTTAGGACAATTCAGATGTTAACTTAAAAGTGAAACGCCATTTTAATACTTAACTAATAGCACATTTAAAGAATAGATAAATGCGACATCTCATAAATATTGTCACAATGTACCCATCCAATAATTTGTTTAAGAATCTCAAATTCTTTATATTATAGTTATTTGTTTCTTGATAGTATGGAACCCTGATAAAGTGTTGTGTGAACGCCCTTTATAAAAATTAGAGCAATTACTGCTTTAACCTTATTTTAATATATTGAACTTTTAGTTAGTTTCGTTCTTTGCTGCTAACAAATAAAATATGAACTAAAGCAATCAAGCAGGTATAACATTAGGTAGATCAATCTGAAGACGGATTTTCATCACGTAAATACCCAACATATCAGCAGTGATGGTCGTTTTCATTTTTTTTATTTTGTGCTGGGCGATGCCTTGAGGCTCAGTCCGACAGCCTCACAGCAGGTGGTTGAAATTACTGTGATCTTCTTCGGAGATACTGCCAGTTCTAAGGGTGTAGTCAGTTAATTTTATGGGTTTAAATATGAGATGAACGAGAATTTAAAATATATTTCTGTAACAGGAAAGAGGTCAATGTTTTGTCACATATGATGCTACTAGCAAGTAAAATGTTTAGCGCTCTGAGTCTTTATAGGTTGTTTCTTACCACCGAGATTTGCACTGAATGGACATGGCTACTTGAAAAGTCAGCACATAGAAGCGCACACGCAGATTGGAAAAAGTTAAGTTGCTTATTCAGACACATCCAGTCTGGGCGGGGGAGTGGGGGGGGGGTATCCTTCCTGCAACTGCCCCTCCATACGTTCCAGACAGTAACTTTCAACCTACACCTTCCAATCAAATCTGAATGCAACACACCCCCTGCCCCCCAAACACAAAGAACAATCTAAATAACCAATTGATTAAAAATACCTGCGAACGCACAATATTGTAAAAAGGAAATACATATGCACAGTTAAACCTGATAGCCTTAGGGTGATCTTCCACCAACTTTTTGCCTATCACTCTCCATCTTCCTTACCTCGTCTTTGCAGGCTTTAGGGCTCAGTGCACTTTAACACTGCTAACCAGTGCTAAAGTGGTTGAGCTCTCTCCCCAAAACATGGTAACATTGGCTTATGCCCAATTGGCATATTCAATTTACATATAGGTCCCTAGTAAAGTGCACTAAATGTGCCCATGGCCTCTAAATTAATGCTAATAGTGGGCCTGTAGCATTTTTTTAGCCACCCGCTTTAGTATCCCTCTAACCATGGCTCAGGCCTGCCACTGCAGAGTCTGTATGTGCAGTTTTCTCTGCCACTTCGACCTGGCAAGATAAATCTCTTATTAGGCTTAAACCTTAACTTATTATAGATATAAACTACACATAAGCCACACCTAAGGTAAGTTATGCGTGACCCACAGGGTAGGGTGCAATGAATTTAAAAGGCAGGACATATACTTAACATGTCTTGAAAGTAAAAAACTCCCATAAGTTAACATTTGTATTACCTTATTACATCTTTTAAGTGTAATTCCCAATTGTAAAGAGATAGACTTTTTGAGTTTGGTGTCACTGGACTCACAATTTAAAATCACAATTCATGGTGGAATTGGATTTTAAATGACAGTTTGCCAAATGCCACTTTAAGAAAGTTGGCATTTACTTACTTTAGCCATTTGGTGCCTGCTGCCTATCTCTGTTCAGTCTGGGTTGGGTGATAGCTGGGCTTAGCTTATTCCCTCTAGACAGCCACATACAAAGGGAGCTGAGGTATGTCTTGATTGACCTTCCTGAGAGATGAGAGGGAGGAGCTGGGCACAGACTTACAATTAAACCGAAACAGACTGTTTCCTGTCCACAGACAAAGGGCTGCATAACCCCGAAGTAAGTTGGGATCAAGACCAGGAAGGGTGCAGTTCAAAATTTTCTTGAAGTCTCCCCCACTTCAAAGGCACAACTTGGTATAAGTACTGAACCTCTGAAACCATGACTTTAGTATACTTCTGGACCGGTGACTACTGTGCTAGGAATAAGAACGGCTATGCTGCTGAAAGGACTGCCACCCTGCTGGACGGCTACTTTGCTGGACTCTTGCCTTGCTGTGCTCTTGCCTGCTGAGCTTCCTTGCTGCCTGCTCTTCTGCTGTCTGGGTGAGAAGAACTTTACCTGCATCACTTGAACCAAGAGTGACTCTTAGGGCTTTCTGGCGTGCCTCCTGTTCTAAGGGGCACATTTACTAGAAAATAATGCAGTGAAGTGTTGCAAGCCATCTTGCTGCACTGAGCCAGGTCATTAGCAAAGTGCAGGGATGTGTCGTATGTACAGTAATACGATGCATTCCTGTGCTTTCCTCTGCACTAGTTCACAGATGGCTGCCTAGCACCAATGCAGATACCCTTGCACCATGGTGCAAGCGTGCCTGCATTGCAGGGATGATTGTTTTTGTGCAGGAAGGATCACCTTCCTGAACAAAAACAATACTTGATGATGTGTTCCTCCTTATATGTGTGCTTCATTCTCCAGCACACATAAAAAGAGCAAAAAACAAGGAAAAATCATTAAATTTCTCCTTGTTGCACCACTTTAATTTCTCCCCAGGGGATGCGTTAGAATCTGACGCATCCACAGGTTTACAAAGCCTTTTAAATCTAGGAATGCATCAGAATCCATGGGTGTTGCGGGAACATCAACAGCAACACTCATGTTAAGTCCCTTTCATGCAGAGTAATGCCTGAAAGGGGGCCATATTTACAAGGCTGTAAAAGACTCGCAGGATGGCTTTTTGTGGCCTTGCAAATATGGCTCAGCATTGTGCGCCATTGGAGCATCAAAATAAGTGATGATCTGGAGGCTCTGGGGCCTTGTAAAAATGCTCCTAAGTTTAAGGGATATCAAAGACTAAAGCTACATGCATGATCATCTGTACTCTACAAGCTGTGAGTCTGCCCTGGCAAGTATTGCCACCCCAGTCCATGACCTTTGGAAGGGAGGCCTAAGATGCTTTTAAATCCAGAATGCATGCATCCTTATCGGAATTGGTGCATCTTTGCCTTTACATGAGTTGGAACCGGCGCATCCTCATCAGTGAGTGGGTGCATCCCCTACAGAACCAGTGCATCACCTTCGGAGTCGTTGTGTCGCCTACTGTGGGAGCAGCAGCTGTGTATCACATTTTTAACCAATGCTTTGCACTCAGAACAGATTCATCACCTCACTTTCATGGATAAAATCAACATATCTGTTCTACTATGTCTCTCAACACCAATGGATCGCTTCAGGTGAAACTCACATCTTCGTCGACCACGACACATGCCAGATCAAGGTACTTTGGTTCAGCGGCCCCAAGTGGGTGCCTGTATCTGGACCGAGCTCCATCTTGATCAGCTTAAACCTTTTTTACTTTGTCCCGGTAACCCATTTAAGTGCTTATTTCTTCCTAGCGTAATATTACATTTATTCTTTGAAACTTCGTATCTTGGCTTCTATTTGTTGAATTAATGTAATTTTGGTCTTGATTTAGTTATAAAATTGAGCAGTGTTTTGCTGCCCTGGCGTGGAGTCATTGAGTGGTGTTTTTACAGTTTGAAGTGGTGCACATGCTTTTTCATGTTTTGTATGTTTAGAATAGTAATGATAAATCCTTCTTACTGTTGATATTTGATTTATTATTACTTTTTTAGAGATAACACTTTTAGAAAGTGGACATTTGTCTGCACCTACTGCTCTGTGTGCCTGACAGCCATATCTGGGGTGGGTGACAGCTACACTTTGTGCATTCCATCTAGACAGCCACAACACAGGAAAGATATCTTTGGCTGAGTACCCATCTACATACATCTGCATTCTGGTGGCCTTGTAGGGCAGGATGGAAGGGAGGAGCTAACACTTCAATTGAATTGGCTGGATCTCGTCCCCACACAAAGGACTAATTACTCCCCACAGGTAACCTGGCAGACAGGACTGGGTTAAAAGGGATCTTTGTGCAATTCAAAGTACTGCTTTGAAGTCACCCTCTCCCACATCAAAGGCACTTTTGGGTATAAGTATCAAGTCGCTGACCCCCAAAAATCAGACACTTCTGTATGTTGAACTGAACCTCTGCCAGAAGGACTGCTGTGCTGCTTAAAGCACTCATCTTTAGACTGCAGACTTGGAAGACCTTATTTTCTCTTGATCAGGATGGTTCTGGTAAAGTTGCATGAACAGATCTCTATGCTGTGGCCTCCCCATAAAGCAAGCCCCTTTTTTGGCTAAATAAACCTTAGAGGGTACATCCACCCCATGACATTTTATTTGTGCCTCAATAAATCCCACCAGTTCTATGAGTTTATTGCCATACACCACCAGTTTTGCATTAGGGGGGATTAAGGATATGATTGGGGAATCTGCTTCCTCGTCTGCCAATGAGTGCATGCCTGGCACATTCACCATCACTTTGCATTTTCTGCATATCTGCCCTATAGCAGGACAGCAGGCATCTGTTACCAAATGGCACTGTAAACCACATTTGTAGCAAGTCACGCTACTTCTATTCCCAATTTTTGGTTGGATCCCCAAAGCGTCCTTTCTCCTAAACTTTGGAAACTCTGTTTGAACAGCTTCAATCTTTTCCTTGGACACAAACTCCTTCAAGCTTTCACTTGTTGAATCCATTCTCTTCATTATATCCACTGCCATCTTCAAGATTAAAACATCGAAGTTTAATTTTTCCTGCACCTTTAGGTCATTAGGTTTCAACACCAATTGGTCTCTAAGCATTTCATCTAGGAAATCTTTGTAGTTGCAAGTGATTGCAAGTGATCGTAAACTGGCAACATTGCTTTCCACAGATTCACCCGGAAATTGTCTCCTTCAAAGGAATTTGAATCTCTCCACCACTACCTTCCTCTTTCTTTCAAAAATCAACCTCAATTGAAGCAATGCCTTGTCGTATTCAACTATTTCATAATTCCCTTCTTCATCATCTACAGGAGGTGAAAGATATTTTAATAGACGTCTCCCCTCAGCACCTAGGCAGTCTTTTACCATGGCCAACTTACTGGTTGCTGTTAATATGTCACCCACTACAGCCTGAACATAAGCTTCAAAACCCTCCTTACTGTAATTTTAAAGTACAACTGGTTCACCAGGTGCATACAAAAATAAGTAGGAGCAGAAATCATTACATTGTCAGAGAAACAGACAAGCAAATGTTCCAATAGAACACAGTAATAGAGCTTTTCAGGAGATGTCCCTTTAATTTCTACATATACCTTCCAAACAACAGGTAATGACATGCTGGGGCATATGATGCAGCACAGTGGTATCCTCATACATGAATGTAGATGACTTCCTGCAATCAACAGTAGTCTGGCTGTATAAATGGTGCATGTTTACATGACGTGGCGTGAACAGCAGCTTGCGGGAAACCTAGAGTGGCTTTCAGAAGTGGAAAATGATAAAGCTACTGAAGTAATTATTATCCCCAAATCCTGGTTAGAATAAAGTATTTCGCTTAACTCCCAATCAGGGGAATAACAGACGAGCTGCAGTGGGTTCAAAACACCGCACGCCACTCGGAACTCCAGTTCAGTGCAGTATGCAGTGGATTCACACTGCTGCATGCCTCTCACAGCTCCAGTCAAGAGCGGTAAAAACAGCAGGGTTTTTTGGCGACCCTCCTCCTGTTGAAAATCAGTTAATTCCTCATCGCCAGTGAAAAGACCATACACAGGAGGAACACATGGAGATTAGAATAAGGTAAACTCTTTATTTAGATACATCCTGACTAGGAGGGAGCATTCCTGCAACTGTCACTCCTCACGTTCCAGATCGGAATGCCTTTCAATTAACTTTGGATACGACACTACTCTTAGTTGTGGAGCCTGCTTTCTGGTACTTGTAGGATGCTACAGTACAGTTAAAATGGGCCCCTTGATAAACCTCTGAAAAAACACATTTTGTTCAGATATTTTCATTTTTGATTTGTGTTTGTGGATCAATTGAGAAGTAATTTTGCTTTGATAGACATTGCTGTTTCGGGCCAAATTTTTCTGGATGACATTTTTAAAAATGGTGGTTGTGTTGCAATGATGATGTAATATTTCAGAAACTATGAGACCTATATACTTTATCTTGTAAAAAAATTGGTTTTGGGGATCACGTAGTCTTATAGAGCAAGAAACTACCTCCTCAGAGCAACACTTCCACCATATTCCAAAATGGCGTCCATATTAGAGGAAGAAGAGACATATATAAAGAAATGAAACAAATAATGTTTTTAGTCCTTTTATGTATACACCAAATAATGTTTATGACCAGAATGTGAAAAAAAATAATGTTTATCACTCCTGTTTTAGACACATTTCCATAGTTCACATTATTTATTTGTTTTTGGCAATCGCTCGTAGTACATTTGCAGAATGTTTAATATTTGAGAAGAGTATATAAACAGGGAATTTTTTTTGCAACACAGGTTTTTCAAATACATGTGTGTGTGTAAGTTCGGTGGGTAGAGGCTTTAGAAATGTTTTAGGTTTTAGCATCACATGACTATCTTCTTAAACAAATTCACACAGATCTTTCTCTGCATATACATGATCCAAAAGATTTACACATCTTCTGATTAGGCCCGGGTGGAGTTCACAGAGTTCTGTGTAAAAGTCCTTCATGCTATGCGGAGTTCCACAAGTGTGAAGAGCGTTAGGTCACAACGTTTGCACTGATTTTTAGCAGCAGGTGTTCGTCCCACGTTGGACCGCACCATGCGCAATGCTAGAGTGGGCTGCTTCTTTCTGCCACTCGAATAGATGTTCTACTCGAGTGGCAGCTTCCTCAATGCAAAAGGAAGGTTTCTCAATGTGAGTGGCTGCGGGCATCCCCGACTTCCTGTTTTGAGAAATCTAACCGAGAGGTGGTTTGGAGTAAGATTTTCTTTGCTCGTGCTTGCCAACTTAAAGCTGGCAAGTGCAAACGAGAACAAATCTCTGTTCCGTGGAGTGGGAAAAACTCTGCAAACTCCACGAGCAGAGCAGAATTTCATGCCTGGACCTACTTCTGATCAAGTAGAACCCTCTTTTAATGTGTCCATTCATGGAATATGATGTCAGTGGACGGTCACTTAGTGGGACTGATTTCTTAATCTCACAGTATCAAACGTCGTCAAATGTGCGACAGTCAGAACTCATTTTCAACACACGCACAAGGGATTTTTCTATGTCTTCAAAGTCACATTCTTCTTCTGTCTTAAAAACTCCTTTTAAAAACATCACAGTTTCAACAATTAAAGCTCCAAGCTTTGTTCCAATTTTTCTCACAGTGTCCTCACCCATAGGAATATATGCCTTGATAAGAACACTGGGCATCACTGGGTCAAGTTTCTTGTACAGACTATGAAGCAGGATTAAGTGTTTTTTCTTGCATGTTTCATAATGTATCCATAGCTCTGACAATTTTTGACTTAGGAACATTGCAACTAATCAAAGTAGCACAATAATAACATCTGTGTCATTTAGCAGTACAATAACTCAATTGGAACCATTTCGAACAGCCACTCAACATGTGGCACAACATGAAGGTCAGCTTCCTCCAATTTGCTGTTAAGTTTTTTATAGCATGTACTTTTTGAATATATCTCTACAGGCACTTACTCCTCATTGACAATCATTCCACTTGCAATAATTGGAAATTCAGTTTTCAATGAAGCATCAGCAATGTTTTGGCAAAATAACATCTCCAAGGTTCATCTTGTTTGATGCTGATGATCAAACTTTATGAAGTTGCATAAGTATAGGTCTCTGTGGGGCATATCAGCAACAATCGGCGATAATTATCGCTCAGCGCTCTTAGCGTGAGGATAATTATCGCCGGGTAACGTAGATTCTTATCACTAAGATAGCGTGCTATTAGCAACTTTTATCTCCTCAGCGATACAAATCCTCACGCTAACTGCCTAACGTGAGATTATCGCTGGAAACCCAGCGATAATCTCAAGTTAGCTTGTTGATAGGGACTCATAAACTTAGCCATGATATCCACCTTCCATAGGATATCATGGCTAAGTCAGTCCTGAAGCAGGCGTAAGGAAATTAGCGATAACAGGGGTTATCACTACTTTTCCTGACGCTATGCTTCATAGCGTTGGGCTTGATGATAGGAGAAATGTTGCTTAGCGACATTTCTCCTGTCATGTCAGGTCACGAACGCCCACTTTGCATCAAAGCTGGGCGTTAGGAATCCCCACGCTAAAGCAAGGTTTCACGTGTTAGCGTGACCTTGCTTATTAGGCGATAAAATTATCGGCGCTTTTCGGCAAAAAACGGCCGCTAAAGCGGCGATCATTTATTATCGCCTCCTTGTAAATATGCCCCAATGTTTTGATGCAGGCAAGGTTCATTGTTCCATTTGTAGACATTCTTCTGATTCTCTCTCAGTCTTAGACAAATAGTTCAAGTTACCTGTCAAAGACAATGTGAAATTCTTACAAGGAGGACACTGACTTTAACCCCTTCAGTGCCCATGACGAGCTGGACTCGTCATGGGCCGCGGTTGCGCTGTGCCCATGACGAGTCCAGGTCGTCATAGACCCCGCCCGCTAATGCAACGGCCAGCACAGGGCGGGGAAAGGGGCGGGCACTGAAGGGGTTAATATCTGTGGAACAGTCTGAACAACATGCAAGGATGAAACATTGGCCATTCTCAATTGGGACATATAGTTCACAACAGCAGCAGTTTTCAATGAGGACACCTTTCCAAATAGAAATTCTTCAGGAGAATTTTTATTTTTGAGCTCTTGTATGAGTTTGTGCTTCACTGGTTTGGTTGCAGCATCTCCATCAAATAAGGATACATATCTGGCTACTCTGCTTCAGGTTGAATTAACAAATAATGCATATGCTTATTGTAGCATTGCTTGCTTTGTGAAAATGTGGTGTCTGTAAGCTTTCTGCTGTTGGGTGCGTTCGAAGAAGGTAGAGCTATGGTTACTCAAATTTGTGGAGTGAAATGCGAGTGGAACACTTGCATATGTGGCTTCATGGATACTGGGAAAGACAAATATTTTTTTTACTAGCAGATTGCCACACAGTGCTCAAAATTATATTTTATTAGCAGACAGCTACCACTACAATACTTGCTTCCTAAAGATCACTGGAGTAACGTTTGGGCAATAATGATGGCGAATATTTCATCTCAATTCTTTCAGTCAAAAAGTGGTAACAGCATTAGTGGAAGCTCCCGACCATAAGAGACCAGGAGAATAGAAAAGACTGCTTGTTTCCAGGAAGGGTCTTGATCTTTGCCAAAAAGCAATTGAAAAATGGGAAAAGTATAAAGGGTTGTAATTAAAGAAAAAGACGTGGGAGGAATGATAATTTACTAAATTTTAAGGTTTTAAGAGGAGCCAATTGGCGTTAAATGGTATTTTTTAGTAAGTTACTTCTCTATAGAGCTCCACAATTTTTAACCCAGGTTAACCCCAGGTGGTTGGGTCACTGCTCTCAATGCAATTCGGGGGCTGTTAAAAACTGATCACATATAATTGGCCTATGTGTCCCTATTTAAGAATTTTGAGAATAAATATTTCAGTACTTGGAGAGGGTCTGTCGGACTAAGGGGCCGATTATGATGATGGTGGGCTGTTAAAAACTCATCACATGTAATTAGCCTATGTGTCCTTATTTAAGAATTTTGAAAATAAATATTTCAGTACTTGGAGAGGGTCTGCCAGACTAGGGGGCCTATTATGATGATTGTGTGACCGCCACCGATAGCCCGTCTGTGGCGGTACTATCACCATCGGGACCATGTTATCCACCCACCATGTTACCATGGTGGGCAGATAGTTGGCGGTCAGAAGGACCAACTGCTACACATCCTATGGGCTCCTAGAGCCCGCTGGTGCTTCAGAGGGGAATCATTTCCCTACAACAGTGGGGGTGCCTACCAGGCACCACCATATGTTATGTTATGTTAAAAAAACGTATATAGCGCTCTGTTACCCAGAGGTGTCCTGGCGCTGTAAGCTAACCACCTAGGATTGATCTGTAAAATGCTGACAGGGAGGTTTAGTTAAATAGCCACTTTTTTAATTCTTTCCTAAAAGAAAGAAGGTCCGTAAACTTCCTGAGTTTGGGAGGCAGCCCATTCCAAGCCTTAGCAGTGCAATGGCAGAAACTCCTGCCTCCCCAGCTAGTTTTGTTGAAACGGGGAAGGATAACTAAATTAGCCTGGGCCGAGCGCAGGGCTCTTCCAGGAACATACCACTGAAAGGCATGTTTCAGAAAATCAGGGCCAATTCCACTGAGTGCCTTAAAAACAATGCACAGTGCTTTAAACTGAATTCGTTGCCTGACGGGCAGCCAATGGAGTGTTCTAATGTCCTTTCTCACAGAGACAAATCTAGGTGTCCCTGTGATCAGCCTGGCTGCCGCGTTCTGTACAATCTGTAGTCTAGCCAAGTGTCTCTCCTGGATATTAATATACAGACTATTACAGTAGTCCAGTCTGGATAGAATGAAAGCCGTGACAACTGTTTTTAGGCTATCTTCAGGGAGGAGGAATTTAATTTTCCGAAGAGTTCTTAAAATAAAAGAACAGGAAGAGACAACTCTGCTGACTTGGTCACCGAAGGAGAGTTTGGAATCAATAATCACTCCCATGTTCTTAGCTCGAACTACAGGTAGTGGGGGTGAGCCCATTTCTGCTGGCCACCAATCTGGAGTCCAGAGGTTGGTGTTATTCCCAAAGATAATCACTTCCGTTTTATCAGCATTAAGCTTCAAACAGTTTGATGCCATCCAGGCAGAGATCTCCTGCATGCAATTATGACAGCTGGATCCAATCTCAGTTTCAGCCCCCCTTTTGACGGATAGCACAATTTGTGTATCGTCCGCGTATGTGGTCAACTGAAAACCAGATGACCTAATCACAGCGGCTAATGGCGCAACATACACGTTAATCAAGGTAGGGCTAAGTGAGGACCCCTGTGGGACCCCACAGGGAAGAGTGAAAGATTTTGATTTGTATTTGCCTAAATCCACTGTTTGAGTTCTGTTGGTCAGGAATGACCCAAGAAGATCCCAAGCCTTGCCAGTAACCCCGGCCGCAGATAAACGGTCCATCAAAACCACATGATGGACCGTATCAAAAGCGGCCGAAAGGTCCAGTAGAACAAGAATGGCGTCACCTCCCTGATCTAGGGCTTTCCTGACCTCCTCTGTGGATTTAATCAAAGCCGACTCAGTGCTGTGTTCAGCACGAAAGCCAAATTGTGTTTTATCAAGCAGAGAGTTGGCTTGAAGAAAAGAACTGAGTTGGCCATTCATGGCTTTTTCAAGTATTTTCCCAGGAAAGGGAAGCCGAGAAATGGGCCTGTAATTACAAGGGTCAGAAAGGTCTAAGTTGTTTTTTTTCAAGAGGGGGAGGATAGAAGCTATTTTCCAGGCACTTGGAAAATGACCACTGTCACATATTGCTGCGAACAGTGGTGTAAGGACTTCCACGCTCACTTCCGGGACCAAGTGCGAAATAGATACTGGACATGGGTCCAGAGGAGAACCAGATCGGGTCTCAAAAAATAATTTAAAAACCTCAGATTGGTTTGGAGGAATAAAACATTCTAGGGTTGGAGTATGTATGTTACCGCCAGATGGTTGGGTTAGAACAGCTTGTTCGGCTCCAGAAGAAGTAGAGGAAAAGGAAGAAAAGATCTTTCCTACCTTTTGTAGGAAAAAGGCTGCCAGACTTTCACAAAGTTCTGGACTACTCTCAATTTTAGGGCTATCAGGAGTGGTAAGTTTAACAATTGTGTTGAACAAAGCCTTAGATGATGGCCCGGCCTTCTTGATTTGATCTCCAAAATAAGTTTTCTTTGTCTCTAAAACCAATTTTTTGTATTTGGAGAGGCATAATTTATAGATCTCTTTATCATGAGTATCATATCTTTCCCTCCACTTACGTTCGAATTTTTTGCATTCAAGTTTTTGTTTTTTAAGATTTTCCGAGTACCAAGGGGCAGATGGCACTATACGTTTAAGGATGCATTGTTTGCCTGGCGCAAGTTTCTGACAGGCAGAATCAATCCATTTCGTATAAGCATTTGTGTCTGACTCCACATTATACCATAGGGATTATGATGTACCTTTCCGCCTGCCTTTTCATAGTGGACCCCCCTTCCCCCTGGCACTAAGCTGTGGGTTTTGGGGGGCACCTATGGTCAATTATACAAAACATCCAGGGGCATATGTATCAAGGGGTTTGCATCACCCTTGTGCCAGGGGTGCAGGGTGATGCAAAACCTATAATGAGATTTACGAAGCCACGCAAGGCCACCTTGCTTGGCCTGCGTGGCTTGGTAAATCTGGAGTAATGCAAAGCAGTTCAAGTCACTGCCTTATATTACTCTTTATTACTCTGTCCCTGAGAAGAGTTGCATGGGTGGAGTATGGGTGTTTCCACGCATCCACCCATGGATTCTGAAGCATTCCCAGATTTACCTATAACGGTAGACTTGGGAATGTTGCAGAATGCTACACCTTCCCAGGAAAGGCCTAACGAGGAGAAACATCTTCATTTCTTCTTGTTTTTCCTCTTTCTATGGGATGCAACACCCATAGAAAGAGAAAAAGGTCTCAGAGAATTGTTTTTGTCCAGGAAGGTGTCCCCCGACTGCCCAATAACAATTTTGCCTGTAAGTGTGTCTGCGTTGGCTCTAAGTAGCAGTTTGTGCACCAGCGCAGGCAGAGAGATATGTTGATAGATCTGGCAAATTCATGCCATCTCCCTATCACGCAGCGCAGTGAGGCATGGTCTGAAATAATGCTAGATATGACCCTCAATGTCACTGAGATTGGAGTCAAGAGAAACTACTTTTTAAAGTTTCTGCTTACATCTATAGCCTCTTGTTATAGATTTTGCAGCTTTTTTGAAGGCAGTTAAGATTTCTGTCTATTACTTGCAAAGTACAGCTCTTTCGTTCATTGTGTTAAGGTCTTCGATAAATACACAGGACAATACATCAGCTCATGAAAAAAAAAATCAATAAAAAGAGAGCCTTCCAGAGATTTGGGACGTCACTAGCTGTGAGTTAAAGGTGAAATTGCAACTAAGAGACACCACAATAAATAAGCAGAAAAAGAACCCGGTCTTACGTGCTCCCATTATATTGATTAATTCAACAAAAACATATTCAGCGGCGTTAACAGCAATAACAATGTATGTGCTCTACGGAAACTACTGTAGACCAATCTCACATCACGTTAAATGTGTGTCACCTCTGCCGCGTTATTCACTAGAGATGGTACATCAATAACAAGACATGGAGCGATGGACAGGCAAAGATTATACAACACATCGTTTAAAAGACAAAGGGGATCAGCAGACTTACAAGTTTGAAGTATAGCAAAATAAAAGTGCGCCTTATTAAAATTTAGAAATGTTGTCAGTGTTAACCGGGTAGTTGTTTTTAATCAACCAGATAGGCATTTTCTTGCTACTGTTGTATCTGGTTTCCTCACAAAGAATACCAAGTTACCCCAAAGTGTTTTGTGAGTTATATATGCATCCTTCCCTATATATGCCAAAATAATTTGAAACTTACATATATAAAACTGGAAGTTATTGCAAGAAATGCATCTCCGGTCCGAAGTATTTGTAATAGGAAAGTAATGGAAAATCTAAGGGGCAGATTTATAAGCCCCTTGCGCCACTTTTGCGTCACTTTTAACATGGGAAAAGTGAATATAAAAGTGGCGCAAGGGGCTTGTAAATCTGCCCCTAAATTTGAGTGATGCTGTTTTCCCAAAATTCTTCGAGTCACCTTCATCTTAGCACGGTAAAAACAGGCGTTCATGAGCGAGAGCGCCGCCCCATCTTCCAATCAACTTTTACTCCTCTTAACAATGCACTATAGGGGGGGGCGTGGCTTCGGAGCCTCAGAAGATGGCCGCTGTTCTCGGGAGCTCCGCCGAGACGTGAGGATCCGCGACTTATGCCGGCAATGTTTCATCACTGAAAAACGTCGGACTTGCTTGTTCCGGCAATCGGAAATGCTGCTCGTCGGAATGCTGCCACTATTTTTTCAAAGGGTGAGCCTAGCAAGCCTAATTTAATGTTTTTTCTGTTACCTCACCGTCGCGGCCGCCATTTTGTTTTTTCATCGACCCCTTGCTTCACACCTGGAGCTACATGACGATGCTGGTTAACAGTTGGCTACCCTTTTTTGTCATTATCTTTTTCTTTCTTTTGGGCAACGCCTATCTTATTTGGTCTTCTGGTGTTCCTTTCATCGTTGCCATTTCCTCTATGCCTGCAGTTACTGTGGAACATTATTTTTGACATTTGTCTCGACTGGTGTTTTTTCACTTTCTTTGCATTTTTTCCCAAGTTTTCACTTGGTTAATTTTCAAAGGACTCTGAGTGTCTTTTTAAATATCACCATGCCTCGCGGCAACTCTAGTGCTGCTCGTCCTTCCACCGAGGCGAGGTTAGAGGTCTATAATCCTTTTGATATTCTACAGGAGCACACTGAGGATAGCATCAAAGACTCTAGTGGCGCCAAATCTACTGCACCGCTTACTCCTCGCTTAAGCGCTAAACAAAACTCCAAGATACCTTCTGCATCACCATCTACTTCTGGCAAACGGGTAAAAACTAACCCTCCCTCTCCCACCAATTCTTCATCCCCGATATCTATGGAGCTCCTTCTTGACGAAATTCGCGCTCTCAAGCCGCATTTGGAAGAAACTAATGTCAGACTTCAGAATCTGGAAGCCAACTGGTCTCTCACTGAAAAGAGAGTTGGAGACCTAGAAGTGTGGGTTGACTCTGTTCAAAATCTCACGGCTCAAGTTCCTCTCCTTTCTAAGGAGGTTGTTCAACTTAGGCAACAGATTGAGAATTTGGAGAATCGAAATAGGCGCAACAATCTGCGCATTTAAGGATTAGTTGAAGGCCTTGAAGGTGCTGACCCGATTTCTTTTTTCAAATCTTTTTTACCAACTCTTTTGGGTCTTCCTGAAACACCCTCATTAAATATCCAAAGAGCACATCGTTTAGGTACGCTATCCTGTTCTTCCCCCTCATCATCTACAAAACCGAGAGGAGTCATTTTGTACTTTTTGGAGTATACGGATCTACTCAGAGTTCTTCAGGCTGCCAAACAGAGAGGGAAAATTGCTTGGAATGGTTCTACTCTTTTCTTCGCCCAAGATTATGCTAAAGTGACTGCTGACTGTCGGAAAAAGTTCTTGGAGATGAGACCTGCACTACGCAGCATAAACGCACGCTACGGTTTATTCCATCCCTGTCTTTTTAAAGTGACTCATAATAATAAAACTACCAGTTATGAGGATCCAATGTTACTCCAGCAATTTCTGAACAGTTGCAGAACAGAGTCCATGGAAGTGCCTCAGTCATGATGGTTTTATGTATTGTAGTAGTATCTGTTTGTTTCACTTTTAGTGATGTTTAGTTTTTCCCCTAGTGTTTTTTGTACCATTTTGTCGGATTAACTTGTTCCTTTTTCTTTCCTCCTTCAGGTAGCGATTTTTTGTGGTCCTTCGTCGTTCCCTGTTCTCCTCAATTTGCCTAGCGGATGTCCCTTCCTTCCCGTCGTCCTGGAACCTCCCGTTTCAGTGTCCCGTCTTCCTTATGTGGCTTCACCAACCCCGTTTTTCATTCCTTTTTGTGGTATGTTTACTTGTTACCTTATTTCTTCATCACTTGTATCTATCGTTTTGTACTTTTATTTTTTGCACCATATGTTTCTTCTTTCCCTTCCCACTTATTATTTCTTCTTTTTGCTCTTTTCTTTGGCCCTTTTTCTATCTCTGTTGTTTCTCTCCTTCCCTATTTCTAACTCTCAACTTATTCCTTTCATGCCTCTCTGCTTACAATCTCTTTTCTCCAAGAATTTCTCTTATTTCATATTTCTCTTCTTTACTCTATTATTACTCCTCTAAAAGCAATGTTATTTTCTCTCAAGTTTTTATACGATGCTTTGTATTTTATTGCCTTTTGTACATATTTGACTCTCACATAACTTTTTGATATAGGTTATATTTGCTAGATGTCGATAACTATACTTACTTGGAATGTTAAAGGTTTGGGTTCTCCCATTAAGTGGCAACGTGTTTTATCCCATTTAGCAAGTTTACAGGGGGATATTGTGTTATTACAGGAAATTCATATAAAAGAAGCCGAAATCACCAAATTACGTCGTAATTGGGTGGGTCACGTTTTCGCATCCCCTGGTTCAGGGAAACGTAATGGTGTTGCTATTCTCTGTCATAAACGGTTAAATATCAAAGTTATAAACCAAACCAATGACTCTGATGGTAGATGGGTGACTGTATCTTTGTTGATTGACAATATCCCTATAACTATTTTTAATGTATATGCTCCTACCATACAGGATAAATTATTTTGGCCCCAGATGCTCGCATCTTTGATGCAATCTTCTGATGATTATGTAATTTTGGTAGGGGATTGTAACACAATTGTGGATCCTATTATGGATTGAAGGTCCAATTGCCACTTTTCGCCCTCTTCCATACACACTCAATTTACTTCCACTATTTTCCAACGTTCTCTGGTTCACTCCTGGAGACTCTGCCATCCTACACTTAGGGAATACACATACTACTCACCGGTTCATTCTTCCCAATCCCGGATTGATTACATTTTTATTTCTAAGGCCTTGACTCAACATATTCGCCACTCTGAAATAGGTTCTATTTTAATTTCTGATCATGCCCCAGTTTCTTTACGCCTGGATTTACTCCCCCCCCATAAGAGGTACTAGAAGGTGGAGGTTCAATAACTCTCTCCTATTAGATCCCAAATTTACCCCAGCCTTCCTTGAATTTTCATCCCTATTTTTTACAGAAAATGAGTCTCCTACAATTTCCCCTCAGGTGTTATGGGACACTTTTAAAGCTGCTTCTAGAGACTTCATTATTTCATTTGTTTCTCGTAAAAAACGTGCCGCCTCTCACTCCTTACAATTGATTAACTTGCAAATTAAGCAATTGGAACATTCTTACTACTTAACTAAGTCTCATTCTGATTTGGATAAGCTTCTCAAAGCCAAATTCTCCTTTAATAAACTCTCCACGGAATCTGCAAACTTATTTTTACTCAAATCCAGTGCCAAGTATTCTTCTGCACAAAATAAGGCAGGTAATCTTCTTGCCAAATATCTTAAAGTTAAAAGAGAACGTACTAGAATCGAATCTATTGTTTCTTCATCTAATATCACTCTTCATAAGGATGAAGATATTCTACTGGAATTCACTAACTTTTATCAAAATCTTTATACTCCGGAGTCTCCTCCTCTGTCAACTGACATTGATCACTATTTATCCTCTATCCCTTCCCCTTCCTTTCCAGATGTCGATTTTGCCCCTTTAGAGGCAGCTTTTGGTCCTAAAGACATTTTGGAATCTATTCAAGTGCTTAAAAAAGGCAAAGCTCCTGGACCAGATGGGTTCACGATAGAATTCTATTTACATTTCTCCAATTTGCTCGTTCCTAAACTTCATCAGCTATTTTCATTCTTTATATCGTCCAAACAATCTGGGGGATCCTTTCAGGAAGCCTTGATTTGTCTCCTTCCTAAAGAAAATAAGGACCACACTTTGTGTAAAAACTATAGGCCTATTTCTCTAATCAATCTGGATTACAAAATATTTGCAAAAATTCTAGCGCTTCGATAAGATTTTACCTAAATTAATTGGTAGGGAACAATGCGGTTTCATTAAGGGTCGTCATCTTTCTGACAACACTCGACTCTTTTTTAATGTACTAAGTAGGGGTGGGCGGAATTTGCGTAATTGCGTTCCGCAAATCTCCGCGAAATGGTAAAAAATCTCCGCGAACACGCAGAAATTCCGCGAACACGCGGAATTGCTTGTTCGCGATGCTTTTTTCCTGTTCACAATTGCTGTTTGCGTGCTCGGGGAGAAATATCTCGCGAACACGCATTTTGAGAACGCGAGCAAGCAAAAATTTCGCGAAATCGCGGAAAGCAAACTTTTGAGCAATTTCGCGTTCTCCGCGGAACGCGAAATTACAAAAATTCCGCAAATTCCGCGAGCGGAACGGAATTTACCGCCCAGGCCTAGTACTAAGTAAATCTCACTCCTACCAATCTTCTTTAGCTGCTATTGCATTAGACGCCGAGAAGGCATTTGATAGGGTTAACTGGCAATTTATGTTTGCAGTCCTTGTTTGGTTCGGTTTTGGCCCGAAGTTCCTTGCCTACATCTCTTTATTGTACTCTTTTCCTAGGTCCTTTATATTAGCAAATGGTCTTGTCTCCTCTTCCTTTCCCCTCTTTAGAGGTGTACGACAGGGGTGTCCCCTCTCTCCTCTTCTTTTTATTTTAGCATTAGAACCATTCTTAACAAACATCCGAGTGAATAAAGATATCACCGGTTTTCCCTAAGGGGATAAACATTTGAAACTTTCTGCCTATGCGGACGATATAATTTTATTTATTTCCAACCCTCAATCCTCTATTCCATCTTTTTTATCTGAAGTTCCTGAATTTGCGAAAGTATCAGGTTATAAACTTAATGTTGATAAGTGTGAAATCCTCCCTCTAAATAAATTTTGTTTCCATGTAGATTTTTTGGCCTTCTCTTTTCATTGGAGCCCTTCTAAGATCAAATATTTAGGATTGTGGTTTCAATCCTCAGTTAAGGACACTGTAACACTAAACCTTAAAAATGTATTAACAACTCTAAAAGACTCTACAACTCGGTGGCATCCCTTGTTTTTATCCTGGTGGGGCAGACTGGACTCTATTAAAATGATGTTAGTTCCAATAATCTTGTTCTATCTTTCTAATCTTCCAATTAATATCCCTAAATCTTGCTATAAAAATATGTACTCCATCTTATCAAAATTCTTATGGCACCACAAGAAAGCTAGGATGTCTTTTGCAAAATTTAAATGTCCTAAGCAGTTGGGTGGAGTTAATTTTCCGGATTTTGCTTCTTATCATATCTCATTCTTTCTTAAGCACTCTGTTTCCCTATTATCTGCCCAGTTATCTGATGTTGCTTCTCAACCTTTGTGGGTAGACGTTGAATCTTCTTTCTTTCACCCCTTCAATTTTGAGGAATTTGTGTCACTGTCTCATATTCCCAAGAGATTCTCTCTTCCTATTCTTAAAAACTCTCGGAAAATGTTTTCTCCTCTTTTCCTGGACGGTTTAGATGATCGCTCTCGTTTCTTGCAATCTTCCTTGTGGTATAACCCCCTTATTAAAACAAGAAATAGGATGCTTTTTTGGGAGGACTGGAGGGATCTTGGTCTTAGTTGGACTCACCAACTTTTTCATGAAGATACTTGTGTTTCCTTTTCGATTCTTCAATCCCGTTTTTCTTTACCAGTTTCCTTTGAATTTAAATACAACTTACTGAGTGCAGCTGCACAAAATAGTTATGATTCCCTTTCTGATTCCATCACCCATATCAATTCTTCTCCTCTTCCTCTCCCTTATTTGCTTGCTTCTTCTTCTGCTTCCCAAGTTTACAAGAAGTTACGGGATACTTCTAACACCCGAGTTAAATCTAAAGTAGATAAAGACTGGGAATCAGATTTAGAGGATTCTTTTTCTGTCTCTACATGGCAAAAAATTTGGATTAAGATAAGGAAGTCATCTAGAGCAGCCAATACAACTCAAACATTATTTTTTATATACAATAGACTTTTGATTACTCCTGCTAAACTAAATATGATTGACCCCTCTATTTCTTCCACTTGCTGGTCTTGTTCAGCTTCAGTGGCAGATCTTAAACATATGTTATTTAAATGCCCCGTGATTTATAAATTTTGGAATGATGTGTGGCAACAGATCAACAAAAAAATTTCTACACACTTTCCCTTTAATTTTTCACATATTTTCTTAGGCAGTATCTCAGACATATGGTCTTCTTCCACTGCTAGCACTTCCATTATTGATCTACTTATAGCTGTAGCGTTTCAACAAATCACTAAATCTTGGAAGGAGGCCTCAAAAGTCTCGTTTCAGGCTTGGTGGTATGGGGTCTGTTATCACCATAGGTTAGACAGGGCCTATGTTTACCCCATTACATTGGCTATTAAACATGATTTACTATGGGTGCCAATCACAAATTTTTTAAATGTAGGTGCACGATCTTTACCCTCCCATACTCCTTCTGCAGAAGAGGTTCCCAAACCTCCGTGAAATATTCCTGATGGTTTCAAGTATATATACATATAGAGTGTTTTATATTTCTTTGTGCATTGTTATTGGAGAAGTTCTTGTACATTTAGTATATCTGTATACTCTTTTTGTATATTTCTATATACTAATTATTACGTTCTTAACATATGTGTTTTGCTCTGTTAATTGATCATCCTTACTCCCTTCCCTTTCCTTTCCCTTCCATCTTTATTTATTTCTTCCCCTTGCTTATGAGAATAATAGCATGTTAGTTTGATGCTACACATGTTTGTTCTATTACAATTTTGTTGTACTTAAATCTCAATAAACCTTCTTTTAAAACTTAAAAAACAATGCACTATAGGGACTTTAACCCGTCGCAGGTGCCCCCCTCTGTTTTTTTCCTTGAATTTGGTCCTTACTCGACTTTTCGACCGCCGAATTCACGCATATAGCTGGCCACCCTTAGAGGCTATGCATAATACAAATCCTGGAGAAACGCAATTTATATTGTCATTGTGTTAACTTGCCACTATTTCTTTCTTTCACTGGGACAAGTGAGAGCGTCACAATAATTTTCCTGTATGTGCAGGGGTTTGGAAATAGCTGATGTTCCTGCCAGAATCAAGGCTTTAAAGCATGCAGATATTTTTCGGATAAAATCACATAGCAATTGCTGATTTTTGGCGCATCACTAAGGCTGCAGTGGGACAATGGGAGTGAACGCAATGCATTATATATATTCGTGATTCCTTGCCTTCTCTGAAATGTAATAGGACTTACAGGGAGTACTGCTCAGCAAAAACTCCTGCCACGTCACTTTTAAAATGAGTGCAAAAGTAGTGTGCCTAATACAAACTATAGATAACTGCAGACATCTCTCACGTTTTCTTCGGTCTGGCTTTTCTTATGGCCTGGTACTCCCCCAAGTCCCCTCTTTAACTTTTGGTACCCACAGCCCTTGTCCAGATGAGGTCTCCCTCCCTCCTTTAAGGCAAGTATTGAGACCACACCAATTTTTATATTTTTTGGATTAGGGGGTGTAACCGCCCGGCCGTATTTATTGCAAAATTAAAAAACATTATTTATTAACCTTATGTACAATTACGCAGAAAGGCCAAATACATTGTTAGACATATGATGTCACATGGCTAAACTTAACTCTAATACACACGACACTCCTACCGTAAATCTAACAATGCATATATTCACTTTCTGCGTGTCCCCTCTAGCGCCTACGGCAAAGTCAATGGCTGGCAGCCTCCAGAGCCCAGCAAACTAGCAATTTACGCGAAATTATTTCGCCGGAGTTGGCTTGTGCATTAAACTCCATGACGGGGGCTGCAGAAATTCTGCATACTTGCGCCCTGATGCACATGCGCCTGCTGGGTTGGCCACAGGCCCACTGGAAAGAATGACTCCCCCGGCCCCCGCACCCCGACAGCCTACCTACCAGCTGTCACTGCCCCTGGAGTTACATGGTTCTGACCGCTAAGGACCGAAGACTATGCTTACCAATCATGACCTTACCGCCACAGGACAGCATAGTTGCCCGACTATCTGTCCACCCCCTCTGCCCACTAGGAAGGTCATGCCCTGTAACTCGCCTGCCCCGGGACTCAACTACTACCCATCGTCCCAGGCAAGCCGGTCGTTACCCCCCTAGGTGCATGTCCATGTAACTATACTCTTGTTCCCACATTACGCACCATGGCCTCGGGAAACTGCAAGCAAACATAAAATTAGCGATAGCGCATCCGTCAGTGTACTGCCCTACCGACAGGCTAAAAACGTACACTACTGTGCATGATACTATGTGCCAGTGCACTGATGCAAACTTCTCCCTGAGTCACAGGGTAAAGAAGCTTGCCATTCACGAGCAACAGACCCAATGGGCTAACTCTATTCTTGTTCCCAACTTACGCCACATTACCTCGTGAAACTGTATGCAAACATGAAAATAGAACATCCGTCAATGTATTGCCCTACTGCCAGGCTACACTTACACTACTGTGCATGATACTATGTACCAGTGTACTGATGCACACTTTTCCCTGAGTCACAGGGTAAAGAAGCTTGCCATTCATTCACAACAGACCCAATGGGCTAACTCTATTCTTGTTCCCAACTTACGCCACATGACCTCGTGAAACTGTATGCGAACATGAAAATAGAACATCCGTCCATGTATTGCCCTACTGCCAGGCTAAACTTACACTACTGTGCATGATACTATCTACCAGTGCACTGATGCAAAATTGTCCCTGAGTCACAAGATAAATTGCAATTCATATGAACAGAACCGATGGGCTACTGCAAATCAGCCGAATCCAACCCGGCATTGTGGATGTCGAAACTCATGACTCTTGAGCAGGAAGATGGTGAGGCGTGACCCATCGCCACGTAGCAGAAGTGGCCCTGACAGCTCGCCGTTATTGCGGTGTGGGGCACCTCACAGATGTCACCCTCATGGATCCACCATACCTAAAAAACACAGATGCTTAGTGCTCCTCGCCTTTGGGTAAAAGATGCAGCTTGCATGCCGGGCCCATTGGCTACTCCATAGTATCTATTGTGAAAAGTGTAGAAAAAACACAGGGTGCATAGGTATTGTATGATACGACCTGTGCATCTAATGCCGGAATGTGCCCAAGCATAAGTACCGTGATACAAGCATGGACATCCGTTGCATAAGTGTTCGGGCACTAGGGCGCTGAGTTACGGTGTGACACAATACATTAATAGTATAAGTGTACGAGCCCAAAAAGGGGGTGACGAAATCCCAGGCATGTAAATCTTGATTGCACCAGCACAAATGGTGCATAGGTACCGTGTGACATAGCCATCCCAATGTTTCCGCGTTCAGGCACCAGGGTGCCGAGATTTTTCTTGATGCCATACATAACTCATCCTAAGTATATGCGTACAAAGGGTGCATAGGTAATGTGTGACAAATCGCAGGCCTGTCTTGCGTACGTGTACCAGCACACAGGTGCAGAGCTATAGAGTGACATACTAGCTTCCAATGCATATGTGTACCTGAGATGGGTGCATAGATGTTATTTGAGAACAGACTCCTAATTCATATTCATATTTCTAACAGCACCCGCTTGCTTATGAGACTCTCGAAGGTGTAACCGTGAGGTCTGGGATGTAGTGACATCATATGTACTAATAATGCATGTAAATGACCACACAGAGGCAGGCGCCTCTCGAGACTGACATCAAAAAGACTTGTAGAATATTGACGTGACGTCACCCTGGTTTGCAACGCCTTTATGTAATGCCCATAGTAAGCAGTCATGCTTCTATGATTTCGTTATCAGGGCGAGCTAACCAAGCCGTCTTCATGCTTTAACAAGCAGGGCTATGTTCGCATTCGCAAGGCTTTACTTATGGAACTACAAGAATAACGGATAATATACCGTATATATACACCTTGCTGGCTGACCTGAAGCAGGGCTTTTACAACTTTACATTGGCATCGGACTTTTAATTCTGACCGCCTTGCATAACCTCAGTTCCATTACATAAGGAACATTGCATGTGACTTTCAACGGGAGCGCCTAGCATCGCGCCATTTGCATTGAAGGAAGGAAGATTGAAAAATTCCTATTACAATTAAGAGCACCTAGCATGGCACCAGTTGCCTGTACTTGAGGAACATTGCAATCAGACTTTCAATTCTGACCGCTTAGCATAGTGCCATTTGCTTTACGTGAGGCACTTTGAAAATCATATTACAACTAAGCGCGCCTATTATAGCACCAGCTGCCTTTACTTGAGGAATATTGAAATCGGACTTTCAATTCTGACCGCTTAGCATAGCTTACATAAGGAACAGTGCATGTGA
Source organism: Triturus cristatus (assembly GCF_964204655.1). Lineage (NCBI taxonomy): Eukaryota > Metazoa > Chordata > Amphibia > Caudata > Salamandridae > Triturus > Triturus cristatus. The sequence goes on along the minus strand of NC_140588.1, from coordinate 847,831,315 downwards.
TTTTCAATGAGAGCGCCTAGCATACCGCCAACTGCATCAAATGAGGAAAATTGAAAAAACATATTACCAATTAAGAGTGCCTAGTCTAGCCCCAGTTGCATTTACCTGAGGAACCTTTGAGATCAGACTTTCAGTTATGACCGCTTAGCATAGCCTACATAGGGAACATTGCACATGACTTCCCCTGAGAGTGTCTGGCACACACTCTGCACTTTTCTAAGTAGATCCCATATGCCACCCATGGTAAACCAATCCCTGTCATCAGATAGAGAGCATATGCACTACCGGCACTGCTCAGTAGTGCCCCTGAATCTAAAGGCCTCTTGCTTCTGCCCATGATGTTGTTTTACATTGAAAATACAGTTATTGAGCACTGTGGTGTAGAGAAGTACCTTCTAAGCACCGTATTATCTGTTACATTCAGTTGCTTTCCGTACAGTTTTTTGCAGAACTCACGTTCACCAGAGGGCAACTTGGCGCTGAATCACAGATGTTTATTGTTACCCAACTCAATGGTATTCAGTTTATCAACTCAGAAGGATAAAGGCTGAATGAACCCACCGAGATTTGAAACTGGGACCATGAGGTCAAACCCAGGCCCCTAGAGTGGACAATTAGACCCTTAAGCCCCCAGGCCCAACATTAGTCTACATTAGAAAACACATCCGCCTGACTTAATATGATATGTGTTCTGCATAGATTCAACAATATCTACAAAAAAGAGGTTATGTATGTGGTGGCCAACAATTTCACTGCATGTCCCCTGCCCAACCACTGTTAGACTGTTAATAGGCTGACCTTAGTGCTTGTTGATAAATTTCTAATTTCAAAAGCACTCCCACCGAGTGTTACACAGAAGATTCACTTACCACCCATTCTGGCCTGTATCATTGGGCGTGACATGGGTGTCCAAACAATCAGCCATGCGTGTTTTCATAAACCGCTGTATAGTCTGCCTCGCCACAAGGTAGCGTGCTAACGTGATGGTAAATGGGATGACTCCGTTATGCTCTTCTTAAAGGGGATAGTTGCGTACTCAAGTTATGTGCTACAAAAGGCAGCCTCAGGTGCGTGCAACACTGCTGCCACGACAGTCATCCCTACTTGTATGTGTGTGAAAGCGTGCTGCCCTTCTCGAACATCCCACCCCTATAACACTGCTTGATATACTGTGCATGGCGCCTCCTACAAATTCCCTAGTGTTACCGGTGTGCGCATCAAGGTTCCATCAGGCTTACATCGTGCTACACTTACTGTCCGATGTGAAGAGTAACTTCACACCCATTCACATTTTTGAAACATCTTTCCAATCTATTGCGAAACCTTATAAACAATAATTAACTTCTCAACAGTGCGTGCCAAACCTTCTTGGAGTTTCAAAAGCACTATACATAACGGGTGCTCATATCACCCCGCTGCGCTCAATCTACCCACGTGAGAAGGTTTAAGAATATACTGGCTCCACCCCTGGATTCCCACACCCGGTCGAATCTGTGGGGTCCCTTGTAAGCAACCAACATTGCTTGCCAAACGCCGACATGCGTAGGTGTAACTGGGCGATATAAAGACGCTTGCCAATTCAGCGTTTGTTAAAAACACATGCCCCTTGAAAATCAGAGACTCGAACCCCTGACTATCAGAATTGGAGTCTAGGACCTTAACCAGTAAGCCACACAAGACTATGAAACACACACGTTGATGTACTGCGCCTCTTGTGCTATACTATGAAGATCTTATTGGGAGCACTAGCTTCACCATCTTGGGGTTTCAAAACCACTATACATACTGGGTGGTCAAATCACTCCGCTGCGCTCAATCTACCCACGTGAGAAGGGGAAATTTCAAACTAGCTAACGATGCGATCACAAAACTGACATTATGCACGATGACTAGCTGCCCAATGATAACTTTCTATGTTACACAAAGGCAGGCTGATAATTCCTATTCCAATATTTCCAGGTTCATTCCGCGTGGTCCACGCATGCCACGGGCAGCATCTAGTCACGGGTCTGCAGCAGCAGCCTACAATCGACTAGCTGACCAGGCGCACTGCCGCGAAACACATGGGCTGAAGTTTCCACTAATGTACGACAGGCTCACGGTATAGTATGGCTGCCCAGCCCAGCACAAGAGTTTCCTATCCCAAGCGCTGAGCCACGGGAAAAAACGAAGCCTTGGCATAGCGAAATACATGTAAGGTCCCAAAGGCGAGACCAATTGCATTACACATGCTCGCTAATTACAGCTTGCACTGAGACTTGGCAACAGATAATACAAGTACCTAAATGGTACAGTTTGGACATTGAACAGTTCTCAACTCCACTGTTAAGAGGTGCTTGAAGGTGACTGAGAGGGAGCGGCTGCAGCTTCAGGGGCATCTATTCAGATGCAAACAGCCCTGAATGCACCAAGTCTCTGCAATTTAGAGGGGCCTCACACATTCCCTTTCTGCCCAGGGCCCCAAACATAGAACCGGCCATGATTACACCGAGGCAGCACGTGGTTCTCTTCACAGAGCTTAATTACTATCACTAAATTGTAAGCAAACCTCGGTTCTTCAAACATGCAGTCTATAATATAAAATAAAGAAAGGGCACAATCGCACCCACACTGATTAACAAAGTATAGAGTATTGCGATTACCTTATGCAAGATATTTCCTCAGTAAGGTAAACCTCAGAAACGTAAACCGCAGCGCCACCTAGTGTTAAGAATTGTGCTTTTTAAAGCTGGGGCTCAAACACGGAACCCCAGCTCTGCGATCTGCAGCTCTGCCGCCTGTGCCACGTACTCTCGCTCAACTATGACCGTGCTCCCGCTGCCTGCCCAACCCTGGTGGCACTGGAGTCTACTTTGTAAATGCGGGGGCCAAGGTTACTTGCAGCCTAGCTGAACCCCGCCGATCCTGCAAACCCCACCTATTAGGCATCAGTAAAGGAAAAAACGCGGCGGGAGCATACATAATTCGCCCACCGACCGCTACCAGACCAAACGCAAACCTGGCCCCGCGCGAAAACAGGTGCAGCAACAAATAGAAAACGCAGCGGGAGCTACCATAACTAGCGCGCCAAACACCGGGGAACTTACTAACTACCCATTGCCCCTGTGCCCACTGCAGCCTTCGGCAGGGCAAAACGATGTGGGCCGCCGCGATGAACACTGGGCCAACGTTGACACTGCTGCCAAATATGCCGCGAGGCCTCCGGCTGGAATACTCCTTCGTTTGCCGCTGTCTACTCCTCCCCGGGACCAAAGCTCCTCTGCCACTCCTGCGCTGGACACAGCTACGATATCGCCAACCTGTAGGGGAAACAAAAAGAGAAAATACATTACGGGCCGCTTGTGGCCCGGGTGCTGTGCCCGTGGGGAGAGCAGAACAAGAGACTGCTCTGCTCCCCACACCCCCTTTTAAAGGTGGGGGCACAGGCCAGGCCGGTCTAAACCGGCCGGACCCCTACGCTGGATACCCGCGTGAACCGGAAGCACTAAAGTGCTTCCGGTTCATGTCCTGCAGGAATGCCACCTATTGGATGCCTAATGGGGGAGGTGGGAGTGCTCCCACCTCCCCCTTTCCCCCGGGGACCTGTCCGACCGCCATAGGTGCGGCGCGCGCTAGTTAGCGCTCGGCCTTGCGCAATCTCTAGTGTGACAAGCATTCACACTCCTAATCATTAGGAATCTACACTGAACCACACCCCTGCAATTTTGTCATGTCGTATGAGCCTCCAATTATGCCCTACAACTGGCTGCTCATTGTCCTATCCTATACTCCACCCTTCCTGGCCTCTACAACATATCACACTTCACGCCATGCCTACTCTATCTCTTCCTTAAACATTTATCCTCCTAACCACCTCTTTCTTTCTCCTTCACATCTTAACCTGCTGGTATCGGAGAATGCCACCTTCCACCATGCCACCAACAGCCACGGCCCGTATCGGGCGGTGACGTGGGGCGGGGGAGTGGAGGGTGGGGGGTTGTAAAATGTGGCATACGGACTATTTTAGGTAAGTTACGGAAAAGAAAAAAAACGAATATTGTTGCGCGTGCTGCATCACCAAATGCGAAACAGCACGCGCAACACAATCCGTTGTGTAAAATAGTCTGTATGCCGCATTGTACAACCCCTCACCCTGGCCCTCCCCGGCCCCACGTCACCGCCCGGTGGCACGCCGTATACGGGCCGTGGTTGGTCACCAAGCCTGCTGTGCAGAATAAGAATCAGATCAAGCTACACTATGGAGACAGCTACATTACACAATGTAAATAACACCCTCTTGAACACATGTGAAGAGGGCCCCTGCCTGCTGATATTGATGGACCTCTCAACTGCCTTCAACACAGTCAACCATCCACCCTCATCCACACTCTGGTGTTTTGAAGGGAGTTCTCTGGTAATGTCCTTCACTTGGTATTTTCCTACCTTTCCAAAAAGTACCAGCTTGTTCACATGGGGAGCGCGAGGTCCTAATAGGTCCCTTTCATCTGTGAAGTCGTCCATGGTTACATTTCTCACTCTGTTATGTATAAACTCAATGTGTGGTCCTTGGAGCTCTTCTCGGAGATAACAGCAACAAACTTCACATATATACTGATGCAACAGTGCTCTAAACATCTAATACCTCAAACAATGCCCAGAACTCATCAAGACTTGGATGTCCAGCACCAACCAGAATCTCAATTTCACTAAGACAGTATTCATGTCAATTTCAATTTCAAAAAGCTTTATTCGGTTGGAAGAATACAACCATATAAGCAAGCAAACAGTTAAAACAAACAATAAAGATTACATAGCATTTAAGAAAGCCTTCATCGTAATATACACTGTATTTTTATGCATGGATGTGACCAATTTCCATGCAAAACAGAAAGACCTTCGGATATAAAGTGCAAAATTCACATAAAGTTATGGATGTACTAGAAAAACGTGCATGAGAAGTGCAAAAAAGACAAAAGGCATATTATTAAAGTGCAAATGCATCTCAAACAGAGCTCAGGTTTGTAATACATAAAGAATTACTAACAGTACTAGATAAATGTGCAAAATACGCAGATCAACAAGAGCTATACAGGAACAATTATAGACTTCCTTATAGATATACATTTTAACACATAAGTTGCGGTAAAAAAACAGGTATCAGTGCTTTCCAGGGTTGTTAATAACTTCAGTGCAGATTTAGTGGACCGAACGTTACATTTTAAAAAGATGGGTTTAAGATAAAACCTCCTAAAATGACTATAAAATTTACAAAACAATAAAAAGTGACAGCAACTTTGTTTTGAGACATGGTCACAGGGGCACATGTTGTCAGATCTGATTTTCATATGGGGGAATGAAACTAAGTGATGTACAATCCCCAACCTTGTACGCGTTAAAACAAAACGGTGAGAGTTACGGGTGACAAAGGAGAGGTAGGCCTGAAAACCTTTTCTAAGATTATGATCATTATACAATGCAATAGTTGTTAAATTACTAGACTGCTTCTCTCTAGCCGCATTCTTATATGAGAGAAACTTCAATTTTAGGTCTTTCTTAAGTATCAGTCCTGATGCCTCAGGATTCGTACGAATATTGCAGTTGAATAAAAGATTAAACCAATAACAAATATAGTTCAGCCAGGGTATACTTGATGAATTATCAAGCCTCATGCAGTCTTTGATAATTGATTGCGTGAAAATCGTTTCGGTTTTAGACCAGATAGAGCGCCAGAGTAACAATGGGCGTAAAGCAGCTAAATCTGCAACATGGTCTATGCCTACTTCCTTGTGAATTAGCAGGGTTGATGCTGATGGGGGAACACATAATAGTTTTTTTTTAAACTTATTTTCATCATTCTGTAGTGCATTCACACTATGGTGTCCCCACACGCCCGCCCCATATAGTGCAGAGGAAATACACCTGGCATTATAAATTGTCATCATTTCTTTTATCCTTCTTTGACCCAATTTAGCGGCAAATCTAAAAATACTATTAGTATTTCTACTCATCTTTGATCTAACATTTTCATCCTCTTGAAGCCATTTCCCATCCCCTGAGAATGTTATTCCTAGGTAGCAAAACCATTTGACTGTTTCAATCTTGGCTTTATCAATATAAAAAGTGGTAGTGGTTGATTTAACTTTCCTACCATATGCCATTGCGAAAGTCTTGGTCTTGTTAACTACCAATTTTCTATCTTTGATAAATGTCACAAATCTGTCTATAAGACGTTGTAACCCAACCTGTGTTCTTGACAAAAGCACGGCGTCATCAGCGTACAATAAAATTGGGGTTGCATTCCCATTTATAATAGGGGCATCCGAGGGTAGTTTACATAAAATTGAGTCAATCTGATTAATAAATAATGAGAATAAAAACGGTGCTAATACACAACCCTGTCGGATGCCTCTTGCAACTTTAAAAAAAGGTGTGCATTCACCCTGGGGGCCATAGCGAACCTTACAAGATAACTGTGAATAGAGCCGCGCCAAGAAGTAAACGCACTCCTTTGGGGCATTAAGTTCTAATAAAATGTCCCACAAAATTTCATGATCCACAAGGTCGAAGGCACTGCTCAGGTCAGCAAAACAAAGGAATAAGTTTCCTTCCTTGGCAACAGTGTATTTATTGACCAAAAGGTCAAGATTAACGCACTGCTCCAAGGTACCCAGGCCCTTCCTGAAGCCATATTGTGCCTTTAATAAAATTGAATTGTCTGTTGCCCAATTTTCTAGTCTATTTAACATTATTCTACTCAAAATTTTAATAGAGGAATCTAATAAAGAAATAGGGCGGTAATTACTCGCCTCAGACTTAGAGCCTTTTTTAAAAAGAGGAATTATTAAGGACTGGCCCCATGAGGTGGGCAATTGACCCTCTGCAGTTGCATTAAAAAATCTGGTTAAGAGAGGGGCCCACAAATGTTGTTCGGATTTATAGAGGTCCAACGGGACCCCATCTGGGCCTGGGGCTTTGCCTCCTTTGCTATAATTTAGTCCTTCATAAACCTCTTCCAGGCTAATATTCAATGGCAGCCTAGGCCAGGAAAGGTCCTTATCCAGTAATAAATCTAAAATAGTCCCACCTGGATTAATTTTTTTTAAAAATGATCCATCCATGATTTACAATCTACATGTGAAGATAACTCAGGAACTCTGTCGTTCTTTAAAAAGGAGCTATTGATGGTCTCCCAATAAAGTTTGCTATTTTTTGTGTCTGCAGCTAAACTGAGGTTATCCCAGGCCTCTTCTTGAAGTTCTTTTTTCCTTTTGGCAAGGGATAGTTTATAATTAACTCTGCAACTTTTCACATTTATGGGGTTTCGGGGTTTGGTACTCAGGGCTATTTTTAGCTCATGTAAAGCGCGAGTACAACTTTTATCAAACCAGCCTGAATTAGTTTCAATTCCCCCCTTAAATTTCCTATTCAATAGGCTATCTATTGTTTCGTTAATCAAAAGTACGTAATTTAATATAGTATGTGATATGACTTCCTCACCAAGACAGTACTCTTCTTTGCTGCATTTGGCCAGCAAATCCTTTAGTAGTTTATTTGGGACAATCCTTGTCCACCTGATCCTCATGCCATTTGGTCTTATAGCTTCAACTGAGTTAATGCAGTTACTATCGTTTCTCAATTTATTACCCCAACAATACAACGATATAGAAATGCTGTTATGATCGCTCAATACTTGTTCGTTGACCCATAAATTAGAATAAGCAATATTATTTGAAAGTAAAATATGGTCAATATAAGTATTAGCATCTCTACCTGTAAAAGTAGGGCAACTGACATTTTCTCTATTTTTTGCACAACTTAACAAATCCAAATCATGTTTTGCTATCATCTTATTTAAGGCCATACCATACATAAAATGTGGGAAATGTAAGTAGTCAGCATCCTGTTTATTTCCACTCTCCCTGCGTAACCCGCATAAATCATTCATGGAAAACATACACGGGCTTATGTTGAAATCGCCCACCCATAAAATAACCGATTGATTGCCCAGAAGCTCCAGTGCCCTCTCTAGTTCCATATCCAGTGGGGTCAAAATCTTATCTCTCTCTTTGGAAAAAATGTTATTATAGTAGTTAATCAAAACTAATTTTTTTCCTTTATCAAACTCAAGACATAACACTTGAGAGTGGACACCCACAGAGATACAGCTTCTTGTTTTACAGGAGTTAAGTTTAGTAGATATCAACACAAGAAGACCTCCCTTTGCTCTGCCAGTAGTAGAACTTACTGCGTTCAGACAATGTGCAGAATAACCTTCAATAAAAATAGGCTCCTCTCTCCAAGTTTCTTGAAGGCATATTATATCATATCCTATGTTAATAAAATCTTTCCAAAACGGGGTATCCAGTTTCTTATTTATGCCTGCTATATTCCAGGTGATTACTCTAAAACCTACATCCAAATCAGATTTGGCGATTGTATTGCCAGCTATTGTATCTTCATTGTTTGTCGGGTTAGGGGGAATAACATCCATATTTCCATTCCTTTTAATACAGGTGGAAATGAAACTATCAATTCCACTACCAACTTCTGCAGAGATTAATTTAGAAGTAGTAGATAACTGTACGGCTTCAGCTGTTATAGGTGTATATAAGGTGACCTGATTGTCGCAACACTTCTCTCCATATTCATCTTTAAAAGTTCCATTTATTATGGAGGGAGGGGTCTTGCTATCATAAGCAGAGCCTTTAACTGGAATATGTCAATCAATGTCCTCCAAGGATTCTAGAGCATTAAATCTGTTGTATGTGGGGATGGGAATATAGTAACCTGATCTCATCATATTTGTGAGATTAGGGTTCGTTGGGTAACTGGGTTCCAATAAATGCCTGTAGAAATAGCCTAATGGTAGTAAGGTGGTGTTACATTCCCATGCAGAGGATACGGGAGCATTTTTAAGAGTGTTTCTGGCCCAGGAGCAGGTTTTAAAATGTATTACAACACAGTCTCCTTCAAAAACTTTTCTAAGGGGACCTATCCAACTTACTCTTTGTGCTAATATAATCTGACTGGCCCCCTCCATAGGGAAATTACAATTTTTGGCCAACCAGTGGAGCGTTTTATTCTTGAGTGTATCATTATTCTCCACTTGCCCGTATCTAAGCTTGGGTATATTCACGAGTACTGCTACATATGGACTGCATTCTGGAGGCAAATTAATGCGGGGTGGCATTTTTCCATTGTCTTTTGAGGTCATATAGACTTCTTTCTCCAGACATGCTTGTTCCATAGGTGCAATATTACTTTTTGGTTGTCCTCTCTGAGTGATTTTTTCTGTTGGATTCCCTGCCATCGGTATAATAGGGGGATTAGTTGAATCTCCATGTGGCTGGCTTATGAGGGTCTTTTCTTTAGTACTATTTAGGGCGTCTGTATTCCTTTCATCCATACCCATTGTTGTAGTAGAAATTTCTATACCTATTTTTTGTGGGTCCCGCATCCTAACTTTATTAATGGCTCCTCTTAGTCTGTCAACCTCCCTGGCTAAATTTTCCACCTTTTCACAAAGCGGTCTGATGAGTTCAGCAAGTTTGTCGCAAATCGCCTCTGGGTTAAAGGTTTCCGGGGAGCTTTGATTAGCCCTTGTACGTGTGGCAACCTTGTTGTCGGCAGATATTGGTTTTTTCCCTCTCTTTTTGGGCCCGATAACTGGCGCCAAGATTTTTCTACGTGCCCCTTTTTTATTTTCCACTGGGGATGTTATTAAAACAGGACTGGCATCTGTAACAAACAGTCTAGGGGAGTTAGAAATATTCGAGGGAATGCTATCATTAGCGACATCTCCTTTGGTAGGGGTTATCGCTGTAGGAGTATCACTATAAAATTGATTACTTTGATTTCCTTGGTTAATTGGAGGTAGTACGCTTGAACCCATAGACAATCTCTTTTCTGTACGGTCTATTTCCTGGGTAAGTGCACTAACTGCTTTTACCAGGTAGGTATCAATAGTGTTACAAGCAGAGTCTGCTGATGTTTTACCTCCTCGTCTAACCATGACTAATGATGGGATCAGCGTTCTTCCTTTACCCTATGAAATACTTGTATTACAGCACAGTCATGTAGTTCACAATATGCACAAAGATTGCCAAAATACTTTGAGTTCTCACTGTGCGCTGGCTGTCCACGACAAGGGGGGTGGCCCGACCTGACCTCCTTCGTCCTCCGACGGCCTCAGACGGCCCGCCCTTTGCCCGGGCTTAGCCCGGCGCCCGCCTGCGCGCGTCCCGCGATGCGGAGGGAGCGCCGATCTTAAATGCGCCTCCGGGCGCGTAGGTTGCGTCAAAGAGCGCCGGGGCACCTGGGAACTGTAGTTCTGGCCGCTTCCAGGCCGCACGGTGAAGTAGCGGCGGCGGCAGGCTTGAATACTGCATAGGGGGCCGAGGGAGCACCAGCAGGGCCAGCAGTAAGAAAAGGAGGGCAGCACATCCAGGAAGCAGGTCTCACTTGGTCTGCAAAAATTTAATTACAAACTTCCCGCTCCACCGAGGGAGCGCCGATCTTAAATGCGCCTCCGGGCACGTAGGTTGCGTCAAAGAGCGCCGGGGCACCTGGGAACTGTAGTTTTGGCCGCTTCCAGGCCGCACGGTGAAGTAGCGGCGGCGGCAGGCTTGAATACTGCGTAGGGGGCCGAGGGAGCACCAGCAGGGCCAGCAGTAAGAAAAGGAGGGCAGCGCGTCCAGGAAGCAGGTCTCACTTGGTCTGTAAAGATTTAATTTCAAACTTCATGTCATTTGCCAAGAACACCTAGCAGGAAACTGTACAAACCTAGCTGAATTACATGACCCTTGGCAGCACCAATCTTACCCTCAAAGAGCTAAATTACCAAAATTCGAATACTGCCTCGTACTAGCTCTATTTTCTAGATGAGTTGAAAAAGATTCTTTCATGAAGCCCATTTCATAACTGTTGTTCAAGCCATTGTGTTCTTGCATATGGATGTAGGTAATGTACGGCGCCCAGACTCCACACTGGTCTCCCTTTATGGCATCCTACATGGCACACCCCATCTCATCTAGGGTCTGAAGAAATATGATCACTCTATCCCATTCTGATAGAACTCCATTGGCTTCCCTTCTGGCCCACACCATCTTCGAAACCAAATTAATTATTTACAAAGCCACCACAACCAGCACGCCCACTTACCTTGCATTCAAGTTCACCATCCATAGTGGCTCTTGTCACACTCTCAACCAGACACCTTGTCTAAAATATGTAAAAAAGAAATATATAATGCAGCAGACCTTTTCCATCTATGCACCAAGGTGTTGGACAACAGCACCTTATCCATCAGGGCTGCCTGAAAGTTGCTCCAATTTAGTAAAGATTTGACGATACACCTGTCTAAAAAACACTAATTCACAGTGGCTACAGGAAACCAGTTAGGCATGCTGAACAAAAATGCTGAGGCAATGCATTGCTTCTGAGGTATTGACATCGAGGATCCCGCCACGGGGCTTGCAATGCGAAATCGGGGTCAGGGATGCGATGCAAAGACAAGGTGATGCGTTGGTTCTGAAGAGCTGTGAGGCTGCAATGTGGAGTCTGGCATCCTCATCAAGGTTGCAGTCAATGGACGATGCAAGGGCCTGCACCCAGGATGCATCATGCTGTGGGATTTTCAAAGGCATTGCAGACTGTGGCGGTGATGTGAGTCTTTGCCATGGTTCCAATCCACACAGCAGTGGTGATTTGTCAGTTCTGCTTGGGTTTGCACCGCACAGCAGAGGAGATGCATTGCTTCCACTGGATCAACAGGCTGGCAGAGCATGCTATGCCCACTTCCAAGGGTCTAGGACTGGGGTGGCACCATTTGACAAGGTAGACTTACAGATGGTAACGTCCAGATGTAAGGTTGTTGGAAGCCTGTTGTGTCCCTGAGGCTTTAGATCAGGAGGTCAGCCAACTACCCCTTGGTTGAAAAGATGCAGGTCCAGTCCTTCCCACCCTGCCAGGAGGGCAGCAGGCAGCGGGTCAGCACACCAATGAAGGAATCCAGCAGAGTGCAGTCCAGCAGAGGGCATTCCTTCTTTAGCACAGCAGTCCTTCTTCTTGGCAGGGTATCCAAAGGTCCAGAAGTGTATTGAAGGGGTGGTGTCTAAAGTGCATCTGTTATACACTGTTGCCCTGGTTCTGGAAGGTGGGAAAAGATTCTAGTCAGTGGCATTGAAGTGGCAGGAATTCCCTGCCTCCTCTGCCGTGGCTCCAAGCTGGCTAAAGTTATGCCTTTTATGTGGAGACAGGACACAGTCAATTATGGTGTAAGTGAGGCTGGGTCCAGCTCCTCCCTCCCATCCTGCCAGTGAGTTCCCATCCAGTCCCACCTAAACTCCCATTGTGTGTGTCTGGCTAAGAGGAATACACAAATCCCGCACTGCCAACTAAATTCAGTCATTTGACCAGAGACAGGCTGCAAGAACCAAGGGGCATATGTATCAAGCCTTATTCCCATTCACAAACGGGAATAAGACTTTTGGGATGTATCATCCCAAAATGCCATTGTAAAATAGGGAATCTCAAAATTTGCGATTCCCTATTTTGCTAATGCATTTAAGGAATTGCAAATTGTGATTCCTTAAATGCTATTCTGGAAACACTCAAAATTAGCGATTTGCCCTTAAGTAATCGCAAATTACCACCAACTTCAAGTTGGTGGTAATTTGCGATTTCCTAGAAAAATTCACTTTTTTGCATTCTTCAATGTGCCATGTGGCGCACATACATTAACTTAGGGCATGGATGTGTGCCACATGTGCACACATGCATGTTTCAGGGGTCCTTTTGTCTCCTTTGCACCCTTGAAATTGCATTCGCAATTTGGGAGTACCTAATGGGAATTCGCAAATTGTGAATGTCTTCCCATTCAATTCAATTCAATAATCTTTATTCTCAGTCATTTAGACCATCAAAGATGTAAATACATGACATTTTTTTTTTTTTTTTTTTTGTAAATCTTTTTATTGTTTTCAAACAACAAAACATTAACAGGTCACACATGACAGGTTACCTTCATGCAGTGCATCGAGGGTGGCGCAGCACCGGAAGCTTATGAAGACAGCCCAGATACCAAGCTAGTAGCCCAAGCCGGCCTACAACCTATATTACGTCCACAGTGTCCAGGCTGGATATGCGGGCCCTAGGCAGCTCAACTATATATCCTCGGTAGGCGTTCCAAAGCAACCACACCTCCTCCCACTTCCTGGGACACCCTCGTGCCAGATATACCGTCTTTTCCTGGAGCATACACCAGTCCATATCGTTCTGCCAGTCCCTCAATTTCGGCGCGGTAGATGTCCCCCATAGACGGGCTATATTTCTTTTGGCAACCATTTGTCCCAGTGTGACCCATAATCTCCCCCGGTGGGACAAGTCCGTGGGTTCCCAAATGTTTAGCAAACATCTCTTAGCCTCCGTGCGTATCTCAGTTTCCCACACCTCCCCCATACAGGACACCACCCGCCTCCAATACCGCTGCACCCCTGGGCAGTCCCATAAAATATGAAAGAAAGACCCTCTCTCTCCACACCCTCGACGGCACAGTCCCTCCCCTCCCCTACCCATCGCCTGGAGCCTAGTGCAGGAAATTTTTAGCTGCACCAGTCGGAGTCTAGCTGATATCGCTACTTCCCTAGGAGACCCCAGGGCGATAATCCGCTCCTCATCGTCAATCTCCAGCCCGTCTGCCACCCATTTTGCTTTCAGGGAGTCTAGAGGGTCAGGGGGGTTGTTAATCAGTTTTTTGTATGTGAGGGAGATGGCATGTTCCGGCATAGGGCCGTCTAACAGTCTATCCTCAAGCGGGGAGGCCTGCGGAAGGCGAGTCCCCGGTGGGATGTTAGCTCGCAGGGAGTGGCGGACCTGCAGGTAGCGGAAATATTCTGTACGCGCCATGTCATAGGTGTCCTGGAGGTAGGCAAAGGATCTGAACCCCTCCGGCCCCCAAAGGTCCCCCACCCGGGAAATCCCGATGAGGTCCCAGCCACGGAACCCCTTCGTATGTCTCAGACTGCCTAATCTCTCCGAGGCCCATAGGGGGGTGGCCAGTGTAAGTGTGTTAGCCCACCCCAGCGCCCGGTGCGCGGTGTGCCATATTTGGACCGAATGCTTCGTTGGCCCCGTGAGGTGGAGCTTGCCTGGTCTAGAGTATAGCGCAACATCATAGTTTCCCCCCGGGAGCAGCCATCTGTCCATCCCGTTACCCGGGTCGTTGCCGTCGCAGTATGTCCCCTGGTTTATTGCCGACAGGTGGGCGGCCCAATAGTACTTGCGGATATCCGGAAGAGCAATCCCCCCATCATACCACCCCAGGGTGAGCTTCCGCAACGCAATTCTGGGCACTCCCGACCATAGGAGGGCCCTCTGCGCCGCCTCCACCACGGCAAAATATGAGTGAGGCACCGGATCCGGGTGGTTTTGGAGCGCATACAGAAACCTAGGGAGGGCCATCATTTTAAAGAGGGCCTCGCGGCCCGACAGCGGCAGCCGGTGCCACGAGGCTGAGTCGCGCTGGAACCGCTGCAGCGGCGGCATGAGGTTCCTATCAAACCGGAGGGCAGTGTCCAGCGTGACAAACACCCCGAGGTATCTAAAGCCCTCCACCGCAATTGCCAACGGACAGGTGTCAGGCAGCCTGGGGGGGTCACCGTGCAGTACATAAAGGACGGATTTCGCCCAATTGATACAAAACCCAGAATTCTTCCCGAAGCTGGCAAAAAGATCCATCACCGCCAGTATGGATCGTCGCGGGTGGGAAAGATAAAGGAGGATATCATCGGCATAGAGGGATATTCTGTCTTCCCATCCGTCCGCACCACCGTAGCCCTGTGATGCATCTGTCTTGTCGGATCCATGAAGCCAGCGGCTCAAGAGAAAGCGCGAAGAGGAGAGGGGAGAGCGGGCACCCCTGCCTGGTGCCCCTCTCCAGACCAAACACCCCAGACACCCTGCCGTTAACCACTACCTGCGCCAGTGGCTCCGTGTATAGAAGGCGAACCCAGGCCATGAAGCGCGGCCCAAAGCCCATCTTTCGGAGTACTGCCATCATATAGGGCCATTCGAGTGTGTCGAATGCCATCGTGGCATCAAGCGATACAACCACCGCGTCCTCCCGAATCGTGTGGCATCTACCCAGTACTCCGTGCAGGCGGCAGAGGTTGAGCGCCGTGCTACGATGGGGCATGAAGCCAGATTGGTCCGGGTGGACCAGCGTGGGGAGGACTGAGTGGAGCCTGTTCGCGAGAGTCTTGGCAAGTATTTTCGGCTCTGCATTCAGCAGGGAGATCGGCCTATACGAGGAGCAGGCATCCCTGGGCCTCCCCTCCTTGGGTATGGCCACTATGGTGGCCACGCGCTGGTCACGCGGCAGGATCCCCACCTGTGCGCTTTCCTCGAACATTCGTAGGAGATGCATGCCGAGGACGTCCGGCTTCAGCTTGTAGAGCTCGATAGGCAAACCGTTGGGGCCCAGCGCCTTCCCCGGGCGGAGGTCCAGAATCGAGCGCTCCAGTTCGGACGCGGTGAGAGGGGCTTCCAGAGCCTCACGGTCGGCATCTGACAGGCTGGGCATACGAATATCCGCCAGCAAGTCGTCTGAGTCTTCCTCCGGACGGTCCGACCCCCTACTGTACACCCGCCGGAAGTGCTCCGCGAATTCCGCGACAATCTTTCTGGGCTCCGTTACCGTATCCCCTGCCCCTGTCCTGATCTCCGGCACCACTGTTGCGGCCCGCTGCTTTTTTTCCAACCACGCGATAAGTTTGCCTGCCTTGTCTCCCTGATCGTAGATCCTGCCCACCTTGTGCTGAATGGCAGCCTGGGCCTCGTGCGTCACCAATTCCTTGTATTCTGCGGTTTTGAGTCGCAGCCGGTGATGCACTTCTGCTCCCCTTCCACACATGCGGCCTCCTCAAGCGCGCGCAGGTCCGCCTCAGCCGAGGCAACCTGTGCCTCTCATTCCTTACGGCCGCCGGCAATTGCCGACCGGGCCTCCCCCCGCGGCACCATCTTGAAGGCTTCCCATAGGGTCACCGCGGAGTTCGTCGACCCAGTGTTGAACTCGAAGTAGCGCTCAATGGAGCTAGTCAGCTCTCGTCGCGTGTCCTCGTTCCGGAGGCGCCAAGCGGGTATGGGGAAAATACATCCCTCCCGTCCACCCTCCAACTCCACCCGCACATACACGGGCGAATGGTCAGAGATGCCCCGCGCCAATAGCGTGGCCTCTCAGATATGCATATCTGGCTGCAGGGAGGTCAGGACATAGTCCAGTCGAGAGAAAGAACGATGAGGACCCGAGTGGAAGGTGAAGTGTCTACTGTCAGGATGCATCAGCCACCAGGCGTCCGCAAGCCCGAAGGCTTCCAGGAAATCCGCCAGCCACCTCTGCCCCGGTGGGGTCACCCTAGTCGGGTGCCTGTCCAGTGTGCCGGAGGCCACCGCGTTGAAGTCCCCCCCAACTAGAGCCTACCCAGGTCCGTGTATGCCAGCGTCTGTAGGCCGGGGGGAATGTACGCGGAGACGAGGTTCACCCGGCGACCCGCCCACCTCCCCGACAGACCCGCGAATCGTCCCAGGGAATCTGTTTCGGTGCGGTCAATTTGAAAGGGGAGGGAACGACGCAGCAGGATCCCCACTCCCCTCGAGCCAGAGGTGAAGCCGGAGTGCACCGCTAGGGTATATCCATATCTATTAAGGGCCTGACACGTGTTCCCCATCAAGTGCGTTTCCTGTAACAGCACCACATCTGGGAGGTGGCGTTTGATGAATTGCATGACAATAGTACGTTTAAGCCCATCTCCCAGGCCATTGACATTCCAACTAAGGAGCCTAAGGCCCTCCTTCCCGCTCCTAGCCATAGTCCCTACTGTAGATCTCCGCCCGGCCCCGTGCCCCGGCGCTATCCGCCGTCCCCCAGCAACCAGCAGTGTGTGACCAAAACAAACTTAGAACGTCCCCCCCCCTCCCCCCACCACACCCCACAACCCTCAGCTGTAAACATCACGATTAAGGCCAACTCTAGTGGCCCAACAGCCGGCGTGTGCCATAGTTCCCCTACGGCCACTGGAACTTCCCCCAAACAAAGCCCCCCGCCCCCCTCCCTGCTCCCTGCTCTGCGGGCCTGAAACTACCCACTACCCCAATTAGCAGAGCGCCTGTCGCCCAGCCCAACCCGGAGAGAGTAGCCACCCTCCCCGGAGAAACTTTGTTAGGGAAAAAAAAAATGAGGCCGGCACCAACTCCAGCCGCCGCCAACACTGTGCCGCCCGCTGTATTACACCATACGATGTGCAAGGCAGTTGAGGGACCAGCCCCGGGACATCGGAAATCAGCAAAGAGAGGGGGGGGGGAAACACTCCCAGCCATTCCATCTCCCCGCCACCCCCCAGGCCATCAGTTGTGGTCAAATACTTTACCGTTCGTTGCGGCCCATCGCCGTGGATCGAATGTTCAGCGCTTCGTCGTGTCCGGGGGAGAGTCCCATCATGGACTGTTCGATCTGGACCGCCACGACCCCTGGCTCCGGTCCGCTCTCCCCCCTCCGTCCTCTATGAAGCTAGGAGATGCCTCCACCTCCGGGGGCAGACGGCCGCGGTCGCGCCCGCCGCTGCCCTCCGCCGGCGTCGTGTCCAGCCACTCCCGGACCGCCTCCGGCGAGGTGAAGAAGTGCGACTTGCCCTCTGCGATAATCTTCAATTTAGCGGGGAAAAACATCATGTATTTAATCCCTCCCTCCCTGAGCGCCGCCTTGACGCCCAGGAACGAGCGGCGCTCCTGCTGGACACGGAGCGTGAAGTCAGGGAAGAATCTGATGGTGGCCCCCTCCCGTTGGAGATCCCCCTTCCGTCTGGCCTCCTGCAGGATGGCGTCCCGGTCCCGGTAGTTCAGGATTTTGGCGATGATTGTCCGAGGCGGGGCCCCCGGCCGGGGCCTAGGGATCGAGGCCCGGTGGGCCCGCTCAATCGTGAAAAGCTTCGAAAGCCTCCCGGGCTTCAAATGGTGGAGGATGAGGTCCTCAAGGAAGAGCTCCACACTGCCCTCCTCCATTCCCTCCGGCACACCCACGACGCGGATATTACTGCGCCTTGCCCTCCCTTCCTGGTCCTCCAGCCGCAGGGCCATTTGGCGGTGTTGAGAGACTAGCTCATTGATGCGGCCCTCCAGTCGCTTCTCTGATGCCTGCAGGGCCTTAATGTCCGTCTCGTTGGCCTTCGACCGCTCTGTAGTCCTTCCAAGATCCGTACGGAGAAGGTTGACCTCGATCGAGATCTTGTCCATTTTTGTCTCCAGGTTCGTTCCCAGCGTCTGTATGGCGGCCATGATGGAGGTCAGGGAGGGTTCCGCCTTCTCCGCCGCTGCGTCTGCCATTGCCCCAGGGAGCGCCGGACCAGTGGGCGCTGCGTACTTATCCAGCTTGTTGGTTTGCGAGGGTTTCCCGGCCTTAGGGCGCATGGCAACAATGGTCCGCTGCTCCGTCAAGAATGTGCCCCAGACTGGGCGCAGCCCAGGGCCCCGGGGTCCGCGGTGTGCCCCCCCGCTGTCCGGGCCAACGCACCGTCGCCTCCGCCACGTCCGGCGTCGCCCTCGGGGCTCGATCAGCAGTCACCTCCCCGCTCCGAGCGGTGGTCACTCCTGTCCCTCGTGTGCGCCAAACACCAGCGTGAGTCACTCTCGGGGACCCCAAATGCTGGGCGCTGGCTTGTGGGACGGCTGTTCCGGTCGCTCCTCGCCCCTGGGCAGGTCCCCCCCAGAGTGGGTCCACCTCCACCGGTGTCCTCCCCGGCAGCCGTGCTCCCAGGGTTGCAGCGGCCCACCGAGTACGTGAACCAGGGTCCACTCGCTATCGTCTCTGCCACCCCGCCCGGCACTGCGTCCTCCTGTGTGGGGGCTCACCACTCGCTGGGTCCAATGTAGGCCTCACCCCCGCAGCGACCCCGCTATCTCCGATGGCCACCGCACAGTCCTGCTCCACGGGGTCGGATCCCTGCGGAGCTCTTCAGGGCCCAAGCGCCAGGGCAGCGGCACTCCGCAGGCGCAGGCCACACCACCAATGCCGGCCTGCCACGTGTTCGCTCCGCGTCCGGGGCTCAGCGCCGCGGCGGTAGCCAGTCCCACCGGGTCCCCCGCAGCCCAATGCAGCCTTTCAAAAGGAGTCCCAGGCCCTCCTGCTTAGGGCACACACTCGCCGGACTGCGAGGCCACCGGGCAGCTCCTCTCGCTTCCTCCTGCTCTGGATGGGGGGTGAGTGGCGGGCGAGGGTCCCGGACCTCCCTCTGTTGTTTCAAGCACGCTGGGCCTCCGAGTCACACCCACATGGTGAGCAGCGTCTTGTGTGGTCCCGGCCGTCCATCTCTCTGCCTTGGTCCCGGCCCAGGCCTCGGCATCGGCGCGCTGCGCCACTCGGGCGAAGAGATGGGGAAAGCACTCCCCAGTCACCAGATCTTTTCCGGGGAGGGTCAGGCACCAGTTGTATATCCGCAATCGCCCCTTACCCTGTCAAGTAGCACCTCGGGGGCTTACTGTGTGGTCTGGGCACCGTCGGTCGCCATCTTGGTGCTTCCGAGCCCTGGGGCTCCGGGCGCAAAGCTCTGTTCCCTCTTCTGATGGGCCCACGTGGCTCGGTCCTTCCGTTGAGCAGTTCCAGGCCTCACTCTTGCCCCCAGTAGGTCGGCCGCCTCCCAAGATACTAGCCACGCCGCAGCCTCGCCGGCAGTGCAGGCCTCAAGCCGGGACGTCTATTTACGACCGGCCCGCGCCTCAGGCTCCAGCCGATCTTGGGTGCCGGCGCTGCACCGGCCGATGCGGCCACCGATCGCCCCCTCTGTCGCCAGGCGCACCTGCTGGCCTCCGCCAATCGCGCTTCCCTTCAGGAGGGCGGCGCATCTGCTCCGGTGCCTGCAGATCGGAGAATTGGACGGATTTAAGCGGGCAGCACAGGTAGCTCAACGGAGCTCACGAACTAGGCGGCCATCGCTGTCGGCGCCTGGCCACGCCCCGACATTTTTTTTTAAATTTAGAGTTTACAATGTTTTAAACAAATTCTGTTACACAGTAACTTTAAAAAATTGCATGATTCATACATTAAAAGTCATACAAAAAATAAACCAATGTCTTATAGCTTTATACAATGCCCCCCTCTTTTAAAATGCGAGATCGAACATGCCACATAGCCATTAAATACTTTGCTACAGCAAAAACAATCAGAGGTGACAAATCAGTTTTAAGGATTCTAAACGCGGGCAGATATTTCCTGAAGCCCATATTTTTAAGAATAGGTAGGAGCCAATACCTCCTCGCTCTTTGGTAGGCTTTGCAAAAAAGGACCACATGTAGGTCACTCTCATGAGAATGTGTGCAGGCTGGACACTGCTCTACTATTGGGGGCTGGGACCAAGAGCTAGTGAAGGCCCTCAAAGGTAGAGAGCCATATCTCCACTGTAGATATAATTTTCTTGCTAGCACAGGACCCATGCCATCTAATACACTTTCCATTTGATAGGAGTCTTTCAGTTGTATAAATGTGTGAGTCAATGATCCCACCCGTGTATTACCTATATCAGTAGTCAACTTCAACTGATAGTAGAGTTGAGAAAGTGCCTTTCGAGAGGTCCTCCTACTTGAATTAGCAGGGTCGGTCCATAGTTCCGGGAGACCTAAGCTTTCGCATATGCTCCTTATGTATTTTAGCCAGGGGATGTTACTGGTATTTGGTAAAGCCAAGAACTCTCAGAGCTCACTTCTATAATCACCAAGATCCTGGCTGCTCCATATTCGTTGCCAAAAGGCTAGGGGGTTTAAACCTAACTCCTCAGCAATTGGCCTTAGACCTAGATCCAATCTGAGGGGAAGCAGTGGGGTACTCGAGGGGAGGGCCACTAGCTGCCTAAGAAATTTATTTTCTGTAGTTGTTAAAGTTTTTACAGAAACATGGCCCCAAAGTTCCGCCCCATATACAACTGAGCCCCGTGCTTGGGATTTGTAGATCTGTATCATAGGGCCCAGTGGGCGATAAATAGATTTGCCCGCCATTCTTAGAATACCCCCCGCCTTCTGCGATAGTTTCAAATTTGCCTTAATCGTATGTGTCCCCCATGTCATTTTCTCATTCAGGGTTACCCCTAAATATTCGAAAGTGGTAACCCTCTCCAGTCGCACCGTACCTAGCAGAGGGTTGGGACGTGTGGAGGGGGTAGGGTTCAGGATCATAAATTTTGTCTTGGAGGCATTGATTTCAAGACCTCTCTCAATCAATCAATCAGTGACACTTGTAAAGCGCGCTACATACCCAAGGCGCTGGGGGGGGGGGGAGAGGGGGGGGGTGCCGCTACTGCTCGAACAGCCAGGTCTTCAGCTTCTTCCTGAAGGAGAGGTGGTCTTGGGTCAGGCGCAGGTCGGTCGGGAGGGAGTTCCAGGTCTTGGCGGCCAGGTAGGAGAAGGACCTTCCTCCTGTAGTCGCTCTTCGGATGCGGGGGACGGCGGCGAGGGCGTGGTTGGCTGATCGGAGGTGGCGTTTGGGAGCGTGGAAGTTGACTCGGCTGTTGAGGTAGCTCGGGCCTTGGTCGTGTAGGGCTTTGTGTGCGTGGGTGAGGAGGCGGAAGGTGATTCTTTTGTTGACGGGGAGCCAGTGAAGGTCTCTCAGATGTCCGGAGATGTGGCTGGTTCGTGGGATGTCGAGGATGAGTCTGGCTGAGGCGTTCTGGATCCGCTGGAGTCTCTTCTGGAGCTTGGCGGTGGTACCGGCGTAGAGGGCGTTGCCGTAGTCCAGTCGGCTGGTGACGAGGGCCTGGGTGACGGTCTTCCTGGTCTCGGTGGGGATCCACCAGAAGATCTTCCGTAGCATGCGTAGGATGTTGAAGCACGCCGAGGAGACGTTGTTGACTTGCCTGGTCATGGAGAGGGAGGAGTCCAGGAGGAAGCCCAGGTTGCGTGCATGGTCTGTCGGTTTGGGTGCGGTGCCCAGGGCGGGAGGCCACCAGGAGTCGTCCCAGGCGGAGGGTGAGGAGCCCAGGATGAGGACCTCCGTCTTGTCCGAGTTCAGTTTCAGGCGGCTGGTCGTCATCCACTCGGCTACCTCTTTCATCCCTTCGTGCAGGTTGGATCTGGCGGCGGCGGGGTCGTTGGTCAGGGAGAGGATCAGTTCAGAACTCCAGGAACCCATCCACTATCCGTTGAATTCCCATGGGGGATTTGGAGAGCAGCAGGGTGTCATCTGCAAACATTATGGCAGGCACCCTGCTGCCATTCAATTTAGGAGCGTCAATGTCTTCTAGCCTGGACAGGTGGGCGATTACCCCGTTGACAAAGAGGCAGAACAGGGTGGGTGCAAGCACACATCCCTGCCTCACCCCCCTGTCAACGGGGAATCTTTCAGTTAAGCCCCCCATCCGGCCGCACCTGACCTGCGCAAAATTATCCTGATGTAATTTAATCAGAATAGCCAGGATGTCTGGCAGGACTCCCAAGTCGCCCAGGACACTCCATAGTTTAGATCTAGGCACCAGGTCGAAGGCGGCCCGCAAATCCACGAATACCGTGTACAGGCTGCCCCCCTCCACAAGTGCCGTCCTCCAATAAATAAGATTAAGGCGAAAAATTTGGTCCATAATGGATACCCCCCTTCTGAACCCGGCCTGGTAGGGGCTCATAGTGGCGGTCTCCTCTATCCAGTTCTGTAAACGGTCTAAAATGAGCCTTCCAAAGAGTTTTTGCGACACATCTATCAGGCTGATGGGCCTGTAGTTGGATGGGAGCAGGGGCGAGCCTTTCTTGAAAATCGGAACCACCTCTGCGCCCAGCCAAGTACAGGGCACCTCCATACCCTTTAGAATCGCATTGAATAGCACCAGGAAATAAGGGGCCCATATATCTGGCTCCTGTTTAAAAAGATCACCAGGGAGACCATCCAAGCCGGGTGCCTTTCCGGTTGACAAACATGTTATGGCAGCCCTGACCTCCCTTATGGTGAATGGATCCCCTTCCATGCAATTATAGACTGACGGGATGACAATACAGCCCCCACGGCCTGGCGCCTCTGTATACAGAGACTGAAAGTGCTCCTGCCAGGTCTTGGGAGAAATATTTGGCTCTATTGCCGAGACAAGTTCCCCTGAACCTGAACTGACAATTCGCCAAAACTTCCTTGAGTCCATGGAGGCTAGGGAACTAACAAGTTCTTCCCATTTATTCTGGTCCCAGTCAATCTTAGCATTAGCAATCAGCTTCTTATATTCGCGTCTCCTGATTTGGATCTCCGACCTGCTTTTGCGGTTCTTAATACTCAACAAGAGATCCCTCCTTGCAATGCGGCACACCGCATTATACCAAGTGCACTGGTTCCTTCCACCCCCCCCTCCTTGGACCATTATTAAATAGATCTACAGATAGAGTCGTTACGAGTTCTTCATGATACAGCCAAATTTGTTTGTTATTAGCCCCTGTACTGGGTTTATCACTTAAAAGCGCCATATTCTCCAAAGTGGGAATAAGGTTGTTATAAAACCGGGGGAGCATGGCTGTACTTGCTGCTATTTTTTCCCACTTAATTCTTCTCCTATTACTTTCAAGAACTAGATCGGGGTTTGTCTTAGACAATTCTGCTTCCCCGCAGACCCAACCAGGGAGGAGAAAGTCCAATTCCAGGGCATTATGGTTGCTATCTTCTCTGTCGATGACCCTAAAATCAGCGACATACGACCAGGAAGATAGTTGCACTAGAATATAGTCTAGTCTTGATTCCCTGCCTTTCCGATTAAATGTGGGTTTGCTCGGGATATCAGATTTGACTCGCCCGTTACAAGCCCTAACCCCATATCTCAAAGTTAGGGCAGTAATCTGCACTGCCAATGGGCTCCAAGCTTTTGGCGGGATGGATACTATCGATGGTACTCGCCATCTTGCCTCTTCCTCTAGGCAGGCCCCATCTAAAAGACCTGGTAGGGGTTCATAATGTGAGTTCAAGTCCCCACCCACTACAAAAGGGAACCCTTTGGGGAGTTCGCCCAGAAGATCCGCTAGTTTGTCGATGGTAGGGGACTCCTGTGAGATGGTGACCGGCCTCGAGTAGACATTTACCACCGCTAATCTACAACAATGGGACCATTCCAGTAGTACCACAAGTATGTCTTCTGATGCCACTGGGAAACGCGTGGCCTTGCATCCCAAATGAGCTGCGACCCAGGTTTCAAGTCCACCCGATGGACGCCCCCTTCCCCCCCATTTCGCAGGGATGGAGAATACTGCAAAGCCCTGCCTCGCATGTTCCTCTCTCTCCCAGGTTTCCTGAAACATGCATAAGTCCTTAGAGTCAATATATTCAATCCAATCCTGGCAATCAGACTTATTTCCCAAACCCGCCACATTCCATGACAATATTTTTAGTGAGAGGGGCCTATCACTCAGAATAGTGGTGTGGGTGCAAACGTTCCCATTATCACTGGTCATGGTCTCTATATGTGTTAGGGGGATGCTTATTTCTTCCCCCACATTATGACATACTTTACCAATGGAATTGCTCGAAGCCCCATGATGTTCTAGGGGATTGGGCGACTTTATTTCTTGACTGGTTTCATCCACAGTCTCCCATGCTACAGAGTTAGACTTCCCGCTTGTGTATATAGGCAGTCAATCTACCATGTCTAATTGGCTGTATCTGTTCTGAGTTGGAAGATAAAATTGCTGAGGGGGTCTCCGGAGATGGTAATTTTGCTCGCCTACGCCCCAATTGCCACCTCTCCCATGGCAAATTTCCCATCCCTCGTCAGCCATATTGGAGGTATAGTGGGCTAACTCCTGTCTTCGAGGGTTGGGTAATACTCTCCATCCTCTTGACAACCCCCCACCCGGTCTCTCCAAATATGTGTGATGTATATTAATTTCAGGGTTCCCTAGGTATTGGCTTCTGGGGTGGTAAGTGACTCCCCCTTTTTTAGAATCTCCCCACCCGATCGGTCTTTGTATCTGAGCCCCCCAGGTCTCATCCTCTCTATCATATACTAGAGGAGGGTAAAAAAAGGAGAGGGGTAGAGATTGAATAGTGGTCCCCTCTTCCTCAATGGTCCATCCACATATATGCAGGACGGTCCTGTGGTCTTTAAAATTGACTATGACGCAGTCACCGTTTATAGATTTAGTTAGACTACCCAACCACGGGACCCTTCGTACCATGAGAACTGGGCTCAGTATGCCTTCCGGGAGCGGTCTGTATGTACATAGCCAATTTATCACCTTATTCTTAAGGGAGGCAGTGGATTCTTGAGAGGTAGCGTTCAATTCAGGTACCCCTACCAAGACAACAGTATATGGGGCTGCCTCTGGGGGGAGGTATATTGGTCCAGGATTTAGCCTCTTACTCGCACCCTCCATCGTTGGTTTCACATTATTCAATGTATTGATAGGGACAGAATCGCTTTCCCCAGTTTGAACTGCCCTAATTGGAGGGGAAGGTGGATGATTAAGCTGATCTACATGATTTTTTGGAGCATCTGTCATCGAATGAGTGTTAGTACTTGTAGGCAAGATGGATGTTGCCTGCTGCACTATATGTGTGGCACTTTTAGCCCGATTTATAAGTTGGGAGGGTCCCCTTTTTGTTGCCCTATCGGGAACCTTTATTCCACCGTTATTGGCTATTTTCAAACTGTCGGCTAGTTGGACTGTCGATTTTTCTATGACCACTAGCCTAGCTTCCATTTTCATTAGCCTTTCTTCCAGTGGGCTTAAAAGGTTTCTTATCCGCAAGGGTAACATCCTCCTCAGTGTGTTCAAGTAAATTTAATTCAGGTTGGTTGCTTGTCTCCCTTAATGAATTAGAACACATAACCTCAGCTCTGTCTATTTGCGGTTTTTCCCTAGTATTTGAGCAGGAACTTTTTAATATCGGGTTCATGGAGGGTTCTGAAGTATTTGGCTTTCGCACACCCATGGGCTTAGGCCCTCCACTCTTTTTCGGGATAGCTCCTTCTCTAATCCCCTTTCGCTTGTTCGCTTTAGGACCTGTAAAGTTGACATTATCAGGGTCTGACGTGGGATTTATAGTAGATATGGGGTGGGGTAGAACGGGCAGAAAAGTTAGCATGCTAAAATCTACAGAATCACTGGGATCCTTCCTACTTATCTGAGAAATACAATTTGATATATTCAACGACCCAGAGAGATCATTCATACCATCCACCCCTGTGTCCAACACAATAAGTTCTGGGCTTACCACAGGAGATTTTGCCTGAGCCAAAGGGCCCATAGACGATCTCCGCACCCAGTCCAGCTCTTGGGATATTCGCCTCTCAAGGAGCGTAATGTCCTCGATTAACAGTGACCTGGCTTTCACGAAGTAATTATCCAATGTTCCCTTTGATGTAGTCGCAACAGCCGTGGCACTTTTACTCCTTGTTTCTCTTGCCGACATCTCTGCAGGGAAGGACCGGTGGTAGCCCTCTAAGTCCGGCAGAATTCCAGGGGGGGTGGCCCAGGCCCGGCCTCTCCCGTCCTCTAACGGCCTCAAACGGCCCGCCCTTTGCCCGGGCTTAGCCCCGGGCTGCGCCCCGCACGCGTCCCGCTAGCGCGTGAGTGATCAAGGGATTATATGGTAACAGGGGGGAGGAGTTGAAGGAGGGGCCGGGAAGAGTGACCAGGTGCGCTGGTTGATTCTGGCAGCTACGCACCCTGGACCTCGCAGTCCCAGCAAACAGGCAGCCTCCCGATGTTAGCGTCCTCAATAGTATGTCCCAGGGCTTCAAAATGCAGAAAGAGTTGGTGAAAGCAAATCGGCAATGTCCACGCCTGCGAGCGGCTCCTGCAAAGCGCGGGGCCGCGAGGCGTTTTGTAGGCGGAGAAGCTGGAGGAGGGGCCGGGAGGAGTGACCAGGTGCGCTGGTTGATTCTGGCAGCTACGCACCCTGGACCTCGCAGTCCCAGCAAACAGGCAGCCTCCCGATGTTAGCGTCCCCAGGCCTTTAGGCCCATAGGAATGAATGGGAAGGTATTCCTTAATTGCGAATTGCAATTTACGTTTCGCAATTAAGGAATATCTAGGAATCACAATTATTATTTTGAAACCAACATACATTGCATTATGTGAGTCCTTAAAATTCGCTATTAAAGAATTGCAAAACATTTTTTTGATACATTTGCCCCCAAATGACTAAGGCAAGAAGATGCCAACTTTATAAATGTTTAGAACTGGAAATGGAAGAGCGCACTCCTGTGAGGTAATCTGGGTAATGTAGGGTGAGACGGTGGGTGATGCAATAGGGTTAATCCTCCTGAGTATGAGGAATAAATGAGCAATCGAAAAAGCACTCTCCTTGGGACAAGAAGAGTGTCTCCCTCATGCACTCGATGCAATGTTCAATCCTTTACTCTGTTTGTAACAAAAACTTTTCTCAAAACTTTATATTCAGTGAACTGTTTATTTATCCTTTGTTTTCAAGTTATTCTTAGATATTCATCAAAACCGTTAATATTGTATCATAATAACTGTAGTGGTAGAGCAAACAATTCTTTATGCCCAATGCATTTCGGGCACAGATGCCCTTCTTCAGGGGCTATACACTGAAATGTAAAGGAAACGCTGTGTCAGCACAAGACACTAGATTGTGTTAACAACAGTTATGGGGGTGACAATCCCCAAAACGTGATGGAATGTATGCCCGTGTAAAAGTATACTTGAAAAAATGGTGCTACATGCACGGTGAGTATCTGTAACCGATATGGTAAATCCGTGCTGTTACCTGCTCTGCAGCGGCAAGTGTGACGCAGAAAAATTGGATGGTGGTCGATCAGTGTGTCTAAGCAAATTGGCCTGTACGGAAAAAGTACTACCGTGTTGGTGATTAGGAACGTTAGTTAAAATCGAACATTGTGCCGTGGTTTAAACAGAAATCATGCCTCTAGTGCGATGGTGGCAAGTGCGTGCATAAAACATAAGCATGCTCATGTCATAACTCACGTGAGTTTCATTGTCGGCTCATGTATTTAAGAAACGCTGTTAACCAGACATTGAGGATGGTTAATGCAACTCATATATGGATCGCTGTAAACAGGCAAAAATGTGATAGCAGATAGCCAAGGTGCACTTCGTCGACACGGTGTCGGTGAGTCCTCAGAAAGCGGATGTGCGGTGCTTTAAAGTGTGAACTCGGGCTATTATCACCCAGAAGTATATATAGGTCCACACGAGTTACTTCAAAAATGTGAATCCGGGCCGCTGTCACCTGGAAGTGAATGTAAGTTCATGCTGGAAAGTGTGTTGGTGTTATTCTAAAAGTGATACGAACCGTTCGTAAAAAACATGAATAATAAAGAAAAGCCAGTGAATAAATGATAGGTACGAACAAATGTAAATTCCGGTAAGAAAATGAGTGGACTGCAATCGTATGGGCAAGTCAAGACAGACTGGTAGTTCAAGTTCAATGTGAAAAGCGGAAATGGAAGTGGCCGCTCAAAATAGATAAACCATACTACTAAATAGACAATCATTATGACCCATCCAATATTCCTTGATGGTACCCTGCAGATAAAAAAAATATCTATCATTGATTAACACATAGTGGGTGATGGTAAATGGATGATGTATAACACTGTGTAGTCTAGGAGAGGATGAAAATGTACCATAAGTCAATCACACCTATTGTGCATAAACATGTTACTTGATCTCTGCTGTGCAATTAAGTTCCATTACATGAAGCATGCAGTTTAGATCGGAATAAACAGTCATTACGACAAAGTCGAATTGCATGGGGATACATTACTGTCACAAAAACTAATTTTTCTTAATTTCCACTAGGTAAGTGATGGTAAATGACACGTGTTTCACACTTAGTATCATGTACGAATGGTGTGTGACAATGAAAAAATGAAAGTGTACCATGATATTTGACATTGTGATGTCAAATGAAAAAATTGAAGTGTACCATAAGTCAATTCCACATCTTATACATGAGTATGTTGCCAAATCTGAGCTGTAAACTTAAATCACATGACATAAAACTCTTAACTACATCACATTAATCAAAGAAAGCAGCTAAAATCATAACGTTCATTGAGCACCCTGAGGCTAATGGTGTCCATACGGTTAATCCAATGAACTTCCCTCTGTAGCATGAATTGTGTATTGTTGCGTCCCTTTTGGATTGGGATCTGTTCAAGAATCAGGAAACGAAGTTTACTGATGTTATGGTTCATGGTGTTAAAGTGTGCTGCAACTGTAGATTTGGCATTATGGGTGTGGATATTGCTTTTGTGTTCGTTCAGTCTCATACGAATTTTGCGTTCCGTCTTGCCAACGTAAGCCAATCCACATGTACATTTAAGCATGTAAATTACGTTTTGACTGTTACATGTGGCTTTTACTTTCAGTTTGATGATTGTTCCTTTCCTGGGGTGTCTGTTTGTGTTCCCTTTGGTTATGGAATTGCAATTACGACAGTTGAGACAAGGTGTGGTTCCCTTAAAGTTAAATCCTTTGTGACTCGTGCTTGTGGTTAGCATTTGTTGGTGGTGTGTCAAATATGCCTTTGAAATCAACTTCCGTGGTAAGCATAGGCCTGCACTTTAAGATGGTCTTCTTTAACTGGTGACTTTGGATTGAATATTTTGATACGAATACACATCTGTTTTTGCATTTATCTTGGGGATTGTTTGTCAGTAAATTAGCTTGTGATCTCTTTTCTGCTTTACTAACTGCAGTCTTAAGAATGGCATCTGGGTAGATCCATTGTTTGAACTTATCAATGCATCTCTCCATGCTCTCTTGGTACAACTGGTCACTGGATGATATTCTTTTAAGTCTGAGTAACTGTGAATATGGCAAGTGTTCCTTTAGAGATGGCTAGTGGAAACTGTGAAAATGTAGCAGGTTGTTTTGATCCATAGGTTTAGTGTATACTTTGGTTATTAGTGTTCCATTGTTGTTGATAATATAAGTGTCTAGAAAGGTGATTTGTTCCTTGCTGATAGTTGAGGTGAATTCAATACGTTGATCAACCCTGTTTAGAGTCTCAATAGCCCTTTGCAATTCTGTTGAAGATACTCGTCATAGTACAAATATATTGTCTATGTATCTTTTGTATAGAATCAAGTGCTGTGCCCACTCATTCTGATTGAGTATGTTATTTTGCTCAAATCGATACATATACAGGTTCGCATAGGTAGGTGCGGCACAATTGCCCATAGATGTTCCGGAGCATTGGATGTAGAATTTCCATTTGAAGTAACTGTGATATAATGTAAAGTGAATCAATTCCATGAGAATTTTTTTTAAAGATTCTGGTTAATCACTGTTGACTAAAAATGATTCAACTCCCTCGATTCCCATATCATGAAGAAAGGACGTGTACAAAGATTTCACATCAATGGTGCAAAAATCGGTCTCCAATGTTATTTGGGGTTTAATCGTCTCCAATATGTTCAGAAAGTCTGTTGTGTCCCTTATATATGTATTCATCGTTTGAACTCGTGGTTGTAGATGTTTGTCAAGATACTTGCCTATCGGTTCATGTATGGAGTTGATGGTTGAAATAATCGGTCTGAATGATGGTATGGTCACATGTTTATGGATTTTTGGAATCATGTAAATGTATGGTACTGCTGGATTAATCTTGATAAGGTATCTCTTGTCCTCCTGGGTAATCGTGCCATTATTGACTGCGTCATCGACAATTTTAGTGAGAATTCATGAAAATTCATTGGTTGGATCAAATGTCAGAGGCATGTAAGTATTGGTATCCTGTTTGTGATCATGGAAACATTTTTCTTATAGAAATCTGTATCCATAATAACCATTGCCCCTCCTTTGTCTGCCCGGCGTATGGTAATCTCTGTTCTAGACACTATCTGTGATAACGCTTGTCGTTCCTTTTGTGTGATGTTAGAATGTTTTGATTTGTGCTGATTGAATATTTTCCGCAATTCTTTCTGTGTAATCTTCTTAAATGCATCCAATACTTTGTGACAGGAGCCATAAAAGTACTTTTGTTACGTAATCCCAGTAGTGTATTCTCTTGCGGTCGTTGAGTAGGTTTCACAATGTTGTTAAATAAATGTTTCAACCTGAGAGTGCGCATATATTTGAACAGACAAATCTCAGTTTCCATGGGGTTTAAGTGGTACGTTGGTATGAAAGATGATCCCTTTAGTAGAGTGTTTATTTGAAAGTCCGTTAGGTGCTGCCGTGAGATGTTAATCACATGTTTCATACTGCCATTTGGTGCTTACCTGCTTAGGCGTCTTGCTCCTTAGCAGCTGGGTAGACGCTGTTGGGGGTGTGACTCGCCTCTGCTTCCGCCATCTTGGGGGTAAATCCTAACTGCGGTCCAGTCTTCGGCCCCTCCCTCGCACTACAGCATAAAATCTCCACTTCCCTCCCACTCCGCTGACTACGAGCGCTGTGTGAAGTGTGTCCTGAGGCGGAAAGCCGGGACTGTATGCTGTCTGTAAGAATTGTTACTGTTGCGTTTTTAAACTCACTATAAATACTTTTGGGCACTTAGACTGTTTTTTAACCCTAATCCATTGGGAGTTACCGCTGTTTCATACTGCCATTTGGTGCTTACCTGCTTAGGCGTCTTGCTCCTTAGCAGCTGGGTAGACGCTGTTGGGGGTGTGACTCGCCTCTGCTTCCGCCATCTTGGGGGTAAATCCTAACTGCGGTCCAGTCTTCGGCCCCTCCCTCGCACTACAGCATAAAATGACTCCCCTCTACAGGGAGCGCAGCGGACGTGCGCAGCGGGCGCGCCGGCGGCGCGCCGAAGGCACGCCAAAGGCAAGCCCGTCTGCGCCCGTCCGCGCCAGACCCGCGCTTAGCGCCAGAGATCCTGGCTTTTTTAACTCTACCCACCCACTCCAATACTCTAACACCCAACTGTTAGAATTGAATCAGTTTCGCTGCACTCGGATGCACACGATTAATGTAGTCGACCTCCCTTCCTCATTTAGCTGTGACTCCTGTGAACGACTAAGGCTTAACAACCCCCCGCCTCGATCTCGTAATCTTGTCTGTTCTGATACCTACACCTGCCCACAGCCCAAAATTAACGGCTACGGTGGAACCAGCTGCCCAACGAGCCGGAATAGCTCTTTAAAGTGTATTCTGTTGAACACCAGATCAATGCCAAAACACAAGCATGAAATTTCTACTCTCATCACTGATCATACTATAGACCTGATGTTTCTAACAGAAACATGGGCATCTGAAATCTCAGGACCAGACTGGAATGATGCAGTTCCGGAAGGATACCTGGTAGAGTTCCTAAATAGGTCAGGACAAGTGGGAGGTGGCATTGGGATTATTTATAAATCCCATTTAAAAGTTTTTTCACTATCAGAACCGGGTTTAGAAGCAGAAGCCATGAGCTTCAAAATCAAAAACAACAACTGCCTAATTTTCACAGGCCTCCTTGTGTATCGCCCCCCCGGATTGAGAGCACCATTCACTACGGCATTGCTCACTTTTCTTGAATCCACATCGGATTCTGCTTCGTACACAATCTTGGGTGATTTTAACTTTCATTTAGAAGCAAATAATGACTCCGACTCAGCCACCTTAATAGACAACTTTCATAGTTTTGGCATGAATCAGTTAATATCTGGCCCCACCCACACGGCGGGCCATACTCTTGATGGCATTTTTACCAACAATAGCCTTATTAATGTCACCTCGATTTTAGCAGTCCCTTGGTCGGATCACAGTGCCATCTTTTTTAACTTACTTCAAAATAACCTGAATAATCATCGAAGAGGATGCTCACTACCTGAAAAAACCCACCCATGGAATAAACTTGAACCCATCAGCCTAGCTGACACACTTTCGAATAATCCCCCCCCCCTTGGTTCTGGTAACACTAATAAGGGAGCAATTGAATTTCAAAACTGGATTAGTCAGGCAGTTAATCTGCTGGCGCCTGCTGAAATAAAAAAAGCACGTAGGCGATCAGCAACTGCACTGTGGTATTCCGCAGAGGTGAAACATATAAAAATGAAATGTCGACGACTTGAGCGGTTGTGGCGTTCGGATTATAGTATCCTAAACAAATCCGTATACACAAAAGCCCTACAAGAGTACAAGTCAGCAATAATTCAGGCCAAGTCAGTATATTTCACTAACAAAATCCAGACAGCCTCTAATACCACCAGAGAGCTATTTAAGACGGTTACGCATTTGACCAAGAGCCCCCGTGATACTGTTTTTAATCCTGACCAGAACTTCGTTACCAATATTGCAACCTTCTTCCAGCAAAAGGTGCAGAAAGTATACGATGATCTGAGCTCATCTGCGCTGATTATACCCAATGACCACACAAACACTGTCCATCTGACAGAACCCACTTATCCTTGCTTTCCACTGCTAGAGGAAACCAGGGTGGCAGAGTTAATTGCACAGATGAAGTCTGGATCCCCATTAGATCCATGCCCGCCACGCATTCTACACCTGATTCCACAGACGGTGGCAGCTGTTCTGACCCCTCTCCTAAATAACATCATCTCGTCTGGTGATTTCCCCAAATGCTGGAAAAAAGCATGTATTCGTCCGATCCTCAAGAAGGATTCATTAGATCCAACGGTACTTAAGAATTACCGGCCAATATCTTGCCTGCCCCTGCCAGCCAAAATTCTTGAAAAAGCTATGAATCAAGAAATGATGAAATATGTTGACCAAAATAAGCTCTTAGATCCCTCTCAACATGGATTTCGTCCCTTCCACTCAACAGAGACCGCTCTAATCATGGCCACAGAAAACATTCGAATGAAGATGGACGAGGGCAGTAGAACAGCCCTAATCCTATTGGATCTTACAGCGGCATTTGATACCGTCAACCATTCAATCCTACTAAACAGACTAAAAACCTTAGGATTTACTGGAAAGGCTCTTGCTCTGCTAACTTCCTTTTTGGACTCCAGAATCCAACAGGTATTTTGGGAAAATCTACGATCTGATGAATTCTCCCTTCCTGGCGGGGTCCCTCAGGGCTCGGCATTATCGCCCACCCTTTTTAAACTATATGTCACTCCTTTAGCTGCCCTTATTCAATCTCATGGCCTACAATTAGTGTCCTACGCCGACGACACTCAAATTGTAGTGTCAGTATCCCAGACCATCGAAGCCACGGCAGAACGATTTAAAAACTGCCTTCTGGATGTGAAAAATTGGATGAGCTGTAACTTCCTAAAACTAAACGCGGATAAAACCGAGATTATCGAATTTGGGCAAAAACCACCTGTCTGGAGCAGCCTATGGTGGCCTCAGGAGGCAGGCGCCTGCCCGAATCCAGTTGACAAAGTTAGAAACCTCGGTTTCCTGGTTGATAAAGATCTCTCTTGTAAAGCGCAGATCAACCAGATTACCTCAACCTGCTTTTACACCATCAAGATTCTTAGAAAAATTTTACCCTATATCCCTATAACTTTAAAAAAGACTGTAATGGGCGCACTGATAATGTCCCGAGTAGATTACTGTAATGCACTCTACTTGGGCACAGGGGAAAAACAAATTAACAAACTCCAGGCTATTCAAAACGCCGCCGCTAGGGTTCTGCTCAACCTGCCCTACCGTCATCCAACGTCAAAAGCCATCAGGGAACTTCATTGGCTCCCAGTTAGAGCCAGAATACAATTCAAGGCTCTCTGCCTGGTACATAAATCCTTATATGGTACAGGATCAGATGACTTGTCCAAACTTCTTCCTCGCTATGTACCATCGCGTACGCTAAGATCAGCCAATCATGATCTGATATGCCATCCAAAAATTAGAAGAGCGCGGTGGGGTGGCAGGTCCTTTTCGCACCAGGCCTCTAGATTATGGAATTCTCTGCCCTCTCACCTGCGCTCTGTGGAAATGTGGATTCTCCTGACCAGTTATGTCCCCTATCTTGGACCCCAACGGTTCTATGTGCATGTTACAAATACATGTATGTTCCCTTCAGTTCCAGTTTCGAAGACGCAAACACATGTGCGTCCACCGTTAACATGTCCTCTGTCAGATCCGCCATGAATGGGCTGGATATTCGATTCCTAAGTATGAAAGGCCACCGACTTTATATGGCTAAGTTACTCCATTTTTACAGTTCAGGCAAGTAGGCCCGATTCTGTCCTCAAAGCCTTTCCCTGCTCTCTGCCTCTGACAGCTTCAGCTTGAGCCTGCATCTGTGACCATGAACTTTGTCTCATTCTCTGTGCGGCCCACGAAGCCTGACATCAGCCTATTCTCTGCCAAGAGCTGTATTTCACCTTCGAATTATCTGCTTCCCCCTCAGCCGATGCATTCCTGCCTAGTAGCTTAAGTAAACATTCCTCCAGTTACCAAGCAAAAGGCCCGGTTTCTCTGCCCTCATGCAAGTAATTCATAGCCCTGTCATCATGGAATATTCCCATCCCCTCGCATTCAGTGTAGACACTTGGACGCTGGTACACGCACACACAGTCAGTATAGAATAGATTCTGTCCGAGAGCCCTTCCCTTGTGGATAACACAGTTCTTTAAACATAGGATATTAGATATGATTTGGGATTAGGTTGACATAACCCCAGACTTTTGTCTCCACATGTAGAGCTAAATGTCAAGTCCCCTTCACCCCCTAGTTGCACGTCAATTACACGTCATGCTGCTGAGCGCGCATCTCTGCCAAGTATTTCTGCTGACATTGCGAAATCATCTCCAGGTATCCACCCACACATGACAATTTACCCCTTATCATCAAGTGGACGCCCACATGGACGCCCACCTTCACGCCTACTTACACGCCCACATGCTCTTATCTCATTCTCTCTTGCTCTCTTGCTTACGTACAATTGAGAAATGTATATATACTGTACTCTGTGAATAATGTTTTGAGAATATTGAGAATACTTTTCAGCCCCGTCCAGATCCTTTTTGGTGATGGAGATATTCTCCCTTTGACTCGAGTTATTGGAATAAAGCCCTTTATGAATCTGATACCACAGACTCAGCCTCTTGCTTTATGCATGATCTTATTTATATACTTAAAAGTCTGAGAGCGTAATATTTTATTTACCACAGAATGGCGCCCGAACAGTTTAATCTCTTTCCCCACACGCCGGAGATGAAGGTCCTGTTTTGCCCCCTTCCATAGCCGTGATGGACTTCAAGCGTGCACGTCGCGGGTTTTTCCCGCCAACTCCCTCAGGCCACCGAAGGGGACAGACTGCGACAAGGCATCCATACGAGGCGGTGAGGAACGCAGATTGTCTACCCAGAGCCCACCTGCGAGAGAGCTGCGTCTGAGGTATACAGAGGCCCACCAGGTTTTCAAAGTCCCGATGTCCAGAGGGTCCGATGTCCGCAGTCGTCGAGTCCAGTCCATTCTCTGAGGCCTTCCGTTTCAAGGAGCTACTCGGTGAGTACCATCGCCGGGGAGGCGTGTTGACGCGCACATAGGTTGTGCCGGTCAAGACGGATTTGGGTACACAAATCCGGTCTGCACTGTTTAGCAGTGTATATGTACTGTTTAGCAGTATATCAAGTATTCCGAAGTATTCAGTTATTGTCAAGAATTCAGCGTGGTGATTAGTTAGGCAGACTGTCATCATTGTCGGTCGTTGTTAAAATGTTTAATGTTTAATGTTTAAAGTGTTCAAATATTGTGGTATGAATGATTGTTCATTGTTCACTGTTCATTATTGTGTTTTTTTCGTATTAAGTGAGTTCAAGAGTAAGTATCAGATCAGTTGTCAATATGCCGCTCTTCTCGAAGTTAAGACAGATTACTACCAGAAAAGGGGTGCTTGAAGAAGCAGTTCCTATTCCTCCTAGGGACACTACAGGACATTTTATTTTTCACAAGCATGGCTTAGACGCCATATTATTCCTTGATCTATGGGTGGACTACACCAAAGAGTTACCAGAAAGTCAGAGATGGCCCGTAGCTGGGACCTGGGATGCCGAATGTATCATGAAAGTCGAAGAAGAGTTGTGGAAGAGGAAAGCTAGACAGTCACAGAAAGACGCTGTTGAATTATGGCGTAAAGAATAGCATAGACGCACAGAGTAAGCGCTCAGAAAAGAAGAGAAAAGTATGGAGGATTCAGACAAAGCCCGAGAAAACGTGTTAGTTGAGGAAGGTATCTGAGTAAAAGCAGAACAAGTAGATGGACAACGAAACACTCTTATGAAAGAGAAAATGTAGACCAGCTTGGAAGGATGCCATTGAGTTTTTGGCGCAAGGCGTCACATAGAAGGTCAGAGTAAGTGTTTCACGAAGCAGAGAGGAGTGGACTGGAGTCTGGAAAAGCCAAGGATGAGATGTTACAGGAGGAATTTGAGCTGGTAAAATGAGCGCAGGCTGACAGAAAAAGAAATACTGACGTTGCTGGTATTTATCCCGTCCTTTCAGAGGACCTAGCAAGAGTGGCCCCAGTAAAAAGACCAGTTATAATACATATATTAATTACATAGTAGCCCAAAGGTTCTTGAGCCCCCCACCAAATGAACAGCGCATAGCTGGTGTTTACATGGTCCAACATTTGACTACGTTGGCAATAGGAAATTGAGAGGGGTGCAGCTAGAGAAGGAGCAACTCCTGTGACACCCCTAATGTACAAAGTGTTAACGAAAAATAATTAGTGACAAGTTTAGCTTGGTAAAAGAATTGTGGGTATTTCGAATTTGAAAATTTTTCATGAATACAGGTTTGTGTTCTTGATGGTCCAGTGAGCCAATGTGCTGGGTCAAGTCGGTAAGATTATGACCCCCTGAGTGCAAATTGTATGTAAAAATAATTTTTCAATTGAGCGAATTATTGCAGTTTTTATGGAATTGAGTAGTCTTTTTGTCTTTGACAGCTTCAGAGTGAGGAGAAGGTGGGGGCCGTGTAGAGCAGAATGTGATACAGAAATCGGAGACAGATTCTGACCTTGTAGCCAGTGTAGGTGGGGGCCGATGAGAGGAGCAGAACAGGGCACTGCTTAGAAGGCTTCTCTGACATCGCATCTGTGTAATGCCTGCAGCTGGAGAGCCTTGGGGCCAGGAGTAGGAAAAACAAACAAAAGATGGCTGGCAGCCCAGGCTCAGGCCGCGCTGAGGGGCTATTTTTAACTTCTCTGATAAGACAGGGCAGCTGAGAAATGTAAGTCGAGAAAGATTCCCTTGTTCTATTCTGTGCAAAACAAGTGCCCCGAGGAAATGTCTATGGAGAAGATTTGTTTTATTTTTTAGCAATTGTTATATTGCTTCTGGTCAGAAAGTAAAATGTTGCTCTTGTTTGGAATTTTAAGGGCTATGTGCCTATATAAAAACGATTTTCAAATTCAGACATTTTTGAATTGTGGCCACAAGCTGCCACCAGTTGCATTGGATAAATGATCCAGTGGTTACGGGTCTGTGAGGAAAGATGTGAGATGCATCTTCGACTAGGACATGAGGGTACATTGTGTACAAAGAAGCATAGCACATTTTTATAAAAAAAAAAAAAAAAAAAAGAAAAAAAAAAAAAGAGACAGGTTCGTGTGTTCGTCATTTTTTGATTATTGTTGCTGATCCTGTGTGTCAGACTTGACGCGGTCATCATTGGGATGACCCACTGCCAGATGGGGTTGTATAGGGCAGGTAAATAAGTTATTGATTATAAGCCTGACAAATTAAGCAGGCCAGAATGTTCGCATCTGAGCTGTAGGTACTGTAATTACGCATCGCTGCTCATTTATATATGTTAGTGTAATTATCTATGCTTTCTGTGCCCGGTATACTGATGGCTTGGCACAATTACTAAATTTCACAGACATGATATTACCTTTATCATGCTGTCAAAATAGCAGACAACACGTTATCAGTGTATGTCTAATTGGTGTTGGAGATGAATGAAACAAAAGAAAAAGGCTATGCAAGACTAAAATATTTTTCACATAACTGCCTTTCTCTTATAGACAGGCAGCCTCGGTCATATGTTTCCAGATTGGACATTAAGGAACAATTATGATCTGTGCATTCGCATTTTAACTCTTGAAAGGCCTGTTTTAAATAAGGACTGCCACCACAGAGGGACATATGAGGCCCGGTATTTAGGGTAATGAGAAAATATCTGACAGGATTTCCTTTTTAAAGTTTGCTTTAGTAAGCTCATTCTTGTGAGTGGTGGCCCCAAAAGTTGACTTGTTTTTGAATTAGGCTATTTATTGTATAGGTGGAAATTATTGCACATTGACTGATTTCTTTAGCAGATAAATTATTAATTATCAACATTAACAACTGTTCTTAAACTTGGTTTTCCGAATATTTAGGTAATTTAGCATTCCTATTAGGGCCTCCTAGCATTAATATTGACTTCAGGTTGGTGTAGGTTCATGTAATAGGGACATTTGCATATGAGATGTCATTTGGCTAGCTTATGAGCTAACACAATGAGGTTTGTACATTAATTTGAAGGATTTCTCGCCGTTTCACATACGCTGTGTATCTCCTATAATTTTGCTTACGCCCAGTAGCTACACACAGGGATTAATAGTATTGTCAAGACACAGGGTGGCCCCTGAGGAGGTTCGCTTCCCGCTAGCCCCTTAAGAAATTAAGCCCCTTAGAAATTAGCCCCCTTAGAAATTAAGCCAAGGAAATAGGTATGGTGTTTTCCCCTTTTTCTCATGTTTTATTGTGATCTTTCAGGGGAATTAGTCCAAGCCCCTAATACAGCTTCTACTAAAGTCCTCCCTTGGACACAAGAACACACTGTGGCATTTGAAGAATTAAAGAGAGCTTTATGTCAAGCACCAGTTTTAGCAAACCCTGATTACAACAAATCGTTTATGTTTTTGTGACAGAGCGGGATGGAACAGCACTATCTGTCCTAACACAAGATCATGCAGGAAAACACGAGCCCTGTGCTTATTTTTCTAGTACATTAGACCCAGTAGCACAGGCTGTGCCTGCGTGCCAAAAATCAGTTACAGCAATGGCCTTAGCCATAAGACAAAGTGACTCGATAGTGCTGGGCCACCCTCTGACAGTACAAGTACCACACGCAGTAGAGGTTCTCTTGAACCGGACACAAACACAACACCTGACTGTAGCTAGACTGACGGATTATGAGCTGACGTTATTTCAACCACACATAGAGATCAGACGATGCAACATACTGAATCCCGCTACCCTTTTGCCCTCCAGTACAGAAAGCGTTTCACCACACAACTGTGTTGAAGTAATACATACCGTGACTAAACCAAGACAAGACTTGACAGATGTTGCACTCCCAGACCCCGACCTAACACTATATGTTGACGGCTCATGCATGAGGACAGGGGCGGGAGAATTAGTGGCAGCATATGCAGTGACTGCTGATACTGTAATAATAGAGACTAAAAGAATAGACATATTGTCAGCACAAGCAGCAGAGCTCATCGCCCTGACACAAGCGTGCATAAGAGCTAAGCACCTGAGAGTAAACATTTACACCGATTTTCTGGCGAGAAAGAGGTTTCTTGACCTCTCATGGGGCCAAGATACAGCATGGCCCCCTTATTCAAGCCCTACTGGAAGCAATACATTTACCAACAGCCATAGCTATCCTAAAATGTAAAGCACATACTAGAGCCACAGATACCATTTCCCAAGGCAATGATCTGGCAGACCGAACTGCTAAACAGACAGCTCAGACCCCACTAGACATGACAAAATCACAGATACTATCACTGTCCAAAGCCATGACAGTTAGGGATCCTTCCAGGGATGTACAAGACATTCAGACACATGCTACTGTAGACGAATTAAAGAAATGATCGGAACAAGGAGGGGTACTGACTGATCAAGGTTGGATGACAAAGGGCAAATCCACATGGTTTCTTCCTGATACCATGGTACAAGTGATTATAAATACCGCACATAGTCCTGCACACTTAGGAGAGAAAGCAATGATAGATAGCTTACAGAATATATGGTTCAACAAGCACCTGCGTGCAGCAGCGAAACAAAAGGTCAGAACATGTATGATCTGTTGCCAATTCAATGCAGGTAAAGGCATTCCGATGGAACAAGGTGGATTCCATCCACCTGACCACCCTTTTGAAGTGCTCCAAATGGATTATATCCAAATAAACAGATGTAGAGGTTACAAATATGTCCTGGTACTAATGAAGCAGGTGTCCCTTCTGTTAGGGTATACCTGGAAATTCCATTGTGTGCGACATCCTGAAGCAGCAGGCCTTGTAGAAAGACATAATCAGACATTAAAATTTGCGCAGACAAAGGTATAGATTGGATGGTAGCCCTGCCGGTTGCCCTCTTTTACATGCGAATGGTAGCTCATTCTAGAACAGGCTTATCTCCCTATGAAGTGGTCTTTGGTAGACCACCAAAATATGTGGGCACTACAATGCCTAAAAGATTACTTATGTTGACAGTAACATGCTGACAGATTACCTGGCTTCCTTGATGTCTGCACTACTCTCTTGTTGTTCGCAGGTTGCTGCCGCCTTCCCTGACAACACCCAGGTCAAAGAATACTCCATCGCTCCTGGATGACAGGCGCCGAAGTCAGTGCTCTGGACCACGGGGACGGCCGTTAAAGTCAAAGTGCACCTTCACCACTCTTTTACAAAGGAAAAAAAAACTTTGAACTTGGATTTTGAACAACATTTTCTAGAGGAGATAGCCCAGAAGTTTCCACAAAGCTAAACCTTGATTCAAAAAGTCAGAACCCGTTTGATCAATTAAGTCCACTAGGTGGTGAAGCGGTTGAACATGTATTCTGGCTCGCATAAGATCTTGGACAATAACATAAAGCAGAAATAAGAGAGTTAGATAAGAAGCAAATAGATGTATAGTGACTGTAATTTTTCAATATCTTAAGAGCATCACGATAATATGTATCAGCTTAATACTACATGCTATTTTTCCTCCTATTGCCTCACTCTTATACTCCTCCACTAATGATACCATAAAGCACACATTTAGTGATCTGCCATCCTATGAGCTATCATATCGACTTGCCTTACGCAACAATACCTTTATTCAGATGCTGCACCATTCACATCAGACTAGCAATGCTACAGACTGCTGGGTCTGTGGCCGACTCCCCCCCCTATCAGAACTATAAGGGAGTTTTGCCCCTTTATTCTCTATCCGTTCACACACAATGGCTCCTGTGGAGCATGGTTTAGTTTGATTAATTCCCTAGATTCGAATTCCGCAGTTTATCAAGACAACTGGGTATGGGGAAACCTGAATTTAGTTTTTGCTTAAAGTCTGCTACCCTAACAAGGAGGGACTTCCCAAAAGAACAGGAACTGATCTAAGAAATGAAGTATATGGATTAGGTAATTTTACACTTAACCTCATGATCCTGAACGTTGAATCTGAAGCTACACCAATCTTGCCCGCCATGTCCGTATTCCCAGTAAAAGAGGAATTATGTATAAGAAAGAATGGCTCCATACACATGGGCCATAGTAAATGCACCACTGTAATAAAATTCAGTGATCAAGGCAAGTCTACATTTAGAGCTTCTCGTCATTCCTACTTTATATGTGGCCAGACCGCATATATACGCTTACCTCTAGATTGGGACGGTACCTGTTACATAGCATTCCTCCTACCACCTGTTTTCCTAGCTCCTCCTGATTCTCATAGAAATACTCATTTAGTACACAATAGACAGCAGAGAGATCTCCCAATTGTCAATTACACTGAAACAGCATGGGAAAAATACACAGATTTCAATAAAGGTTTCTTTCCCTATATAGGTACAGTTACCAATAGTAAGCTGATACGTAGATTAACCAGAACCCTTGAAGCAGTAGTGAACGAAACTATTTCCGCCTTAGGCAATTTAACAGAAGAGCAGTCTGCTATGCGGATTGTTGTGCTTCAAAATAGTCTTGTCCTTGACGTTATCCTGGCCGATAGGGGCGGAGCTTGTAGGGTCATCGGATCAAGCCATTGCATTTTTCATACCAGAAAATTCGCCATCTGTATATAAAGCCATAACTCGC
The DNA here is from genome assembly GCF_964204655.1 of Triturus cristatus. Taxonomy (NCBI): domain Eukaryota; kingdom Metazoa; phylum Chordata; class Amphibia; order Caudata; family Salamandridae; genus Triturus; species Triturus cristatus. Next base: position 847,788,411 of record NC_140588.1, on the reverse strand, counting down.
CTTCATAAGATTGTAAGCCAGATACACCAGAACCCAGGCACCTGGACTTGGTCCGGTTGGTTTTGGAGTGTATTATCTACCTTTGGATGGAGGGTCCTATCCTTCCTAGGTATTGGCCTTCTCATACTATTCAGTTGCTGTCTATGCCTGCAATGTGGACCAGCGATTTGTGGTCTGTGTGCCACATCGTGTATTCCACATCAAGGTTTTCATTCAAGATCACGGAAGAAGAAAGAAGAACAAATGATGCTATATGAACAGATCAATGGATGGATGAAGATTGATATCTCTTGAAGGGCAAGTAGGGGACAAGGAGGGAATGTGGAAATGTGGATTCTCCTGACCAGTTATGTCCCCTATCTTGGACCCCAACGGTTCTATGTGCATGTTACAAATACATGTATGTTCCCTTCAGTTCCAGTTTCGAAGACGCAAACACATGTGCGTCCACCGTTAACATGTCCTCTGTCAGATCCGCCATGAATGGGCTGGATATTCGATTCCTAAGTATGAAAGGCCACCGACTTTATATGGCTAAGTTACTCCATTTTTACAGTTCAGGCAAGTAGGCCCGATTCTGTCCTCAAAGCCTTTCCCTGCTCTCTGCCTCTGACAGCTTCAGCTTGAGCCTGCATCTGTGACCATGAACTTTGTCTCATTCTCTGTGCGGCCCACGAAGCCTGACATCAGCCTATTCTCTGCCAAGAGCTGTATTTCACCTTCGAATTATCTGCTTCCCCCTCAGCCGATGCATTCCTGCCTAGTAGCTTAAGTAAACATTCCTCCAGTTACCAAGCAAAAGGCCCGGTTTCTCTGCCCTCATGCAAGTAATTCATAGCCCTGTCATCATGGAATATTCCCATCCCCTCGCATTCAGTGTAGACACTTGGACGCTGGTACACGCACACACAGTCAGTATAGAATAGATTCTGTCCGAGAGCCCTTCCCTTGTGGATAACACAGTTCTTTAAACATAGGATATTAGATATGATTTGGGATTAGGTTGACATAACCCCAGACTTTTGTCTCCACATGTAGAGCTAAATGTCAAGTCCCCTTCACCCCCTAGTTGCACGTCAATTACACGTCATGCTGCTGAGCGCGCATCTCTGCCAAGTATTTCTGCTGACATTGCGAAATCATCTCCAGGTATCCACCCACACATGACAATTTACCCCTTATCATCAAGTGGACGCCCACATGGACGCCCACCTTCACGCCTACTTACACGCCCACATGCTCTTATCTCATTCTCTCTTGCTCTCTTGCTTACGTACAATTGAGAAATGTATATATACTGTACTCTGTGAATAATGTTTTGAGAATATTGAGAATACTTTTCAGCCCCGTCCAGATCCTTTTTGGTGATGGAGATATTCTCCCTTTGACTCGAGTTATTGGAATAAAGCCCTTTATGAATCTGATACCACAGACTCAGCCTCTTGCTTTATGCATGATCTTATTTATATACTTAAAAGTCTGAGAGCGTAATATTTTATTTACCACAGCTCACAAAAATCCAAACAATGTTTCAGAAAAGCATTAAAGACCTGGCTCTTTTCTTCCAATTGAGATCCGCTTCCACCGCTCTCAATGTCTCTATAGCGCCAAGACGCCTCGGCATTCGTGCGCTCTATAAATATTTCAGTATTCAGTAGTATTCAGTATTCTCTGGCTTTGTGTGCCCTTTGTTACTGGTTTTGTTATTTCAGATTTTCCTCCTGCTTCGTCTGGTGGCCTTATGCCTACTTCTAAAAAAGGCTGTCTACCCTTAGTGTTCGAAGAGGTAGATGGACACTCTTTCTCCAATCCGTGCTGTTCGTGTGTTAAACTGTGGTAAACTTCTTTGTTGTGCATCATCAGAAGATGATCTGTATTGTTCCTGGCTACGTTTTGGTCGACTTCTTGTTTGTGCTTCATCAGACGATGATGCATCTGTGTCTGAGAATCGACTTGCATTGCCTCGTTGTTGTCTTCTTTGGGCGTATACCTCTGTCCAAGTATACACTTCGCCCAGCTTATAATCAACGGTATCTCATTTGAATGTCCTTATTTTCCTCTCTTTGATTTCTTTAGTGTAAGCATCCAGTTGTTTGTTGAGGTCTCAGAGTATTTTGTTCCAATTTTTATCGGCCATTTTCTCAGATAATTCTTCTTTGAGTTGAAGATTCTCTTTATTGAGATCATCCAGTAGTTTTGATAGTTCCTCGATTATAAGTAAGATTAAGTCCAGTGAACATTGTTAAGAATGGCCTTCCATTTTTCCATGAATCTTGTATTGTTTTTGCACATTGTGGACTTTAATAAAATTCTTAGTCCCCTCAGGACTCTTTGGATCTCATGGTACTTGATTAAAGTGCTAGCATGAAGTGTTTGATTGATGGCTTTCTTTGAGATGCACAAGAGCTGTTTAATGTTAGATTGGATTGAGCTGGCACTTGTGCTGGTACCTTCTGTTTCCTCGATAAGAGCATAAATCCGCTGAGTTTCATCAAGCGTGTAAACAAAAGTTTCTTCTCTTTGTTCGGTAATTTTTGCGATATCTTCAAATGACATGTTTGTGGGTGCGTCTTCTGTGGTACTCAGAAAGGGAAAAATAGTTTAGAACTGGAAACGGAAGAGCGCACTCCTGTGAGGTAATCCGGGTAATGTAGGGTGAGAAGGTGGGTGGTGCAATAGGGTTAATCCTCCTGAGTATGAGGAATAAATGAGCAATCGAAAAAGCACTCTCCTTGGGACAAGAAGAGCATCTCCCTCATGCATTCGATGCGATGTTCAATCCTTTACTCTGTTTGCAATAAAATCTTTTCTCAAAACTTTATATTCAGTGAACTGTTTATTTAACCTTTGTTTTTAAGTTATTCTTAGATATTCATCAAATCCGTTAATATTACATCATTATAACTGTAGTTGTAGACCAAACAATTCTTTATGCCCAATGCATTTCGGGCACAGATGCCCTTCTTCACGGGCTATACACTGAAATGTAAAGGAAACACCGTGTTAGCACAAGACATTAGATTTTGTTCACAACAGTTATGGGGGTGACAATCCCCAAAACGTGATTGAATGTATCCCTGTGTAAAAGTATACTTGAAAAAATGGTGTTACATGCACAGTGACCGATATCGTAAATCCGTGCTGTTACCTGCTGTGCGGTGGCAAGCGTGACGCGGAACATTTGGATGGGGGTCGATCAGTGTGTTGGTGATTAGGAACGTGAGTTAAATCGAACGTTGTGCCTTGGTTTAAACAGAAATCTTTCCTCTAGTGCGATGGTGGCAAGTGCGTGCTCGTGACATAACTCATGTGAGCTTCAGTGTCGGCTCATGTATTTAAGAAATGCTGTGAACCAGACATGGAGGATGGGTAATGCAACTCACATATGGATCGTGGTAAACAGACAAAAATGTGATAGCAGAGAGCCAAGGTGCACTTACTCGACAGAGTGTCAGTGAATCCTTAGAATGTGGATGCACGGTGCTTCAAAGTGTGAGTCCGGGCCATTATCACCTGGAAGTGTATATAGGTCCACACGCGATACTTCAAAATGTGAATCCCGGCCGATATCACCCAGAGGTGAAACTTACGGATTGAAATAAACTGCTACATTTTCACCGTTTTCACCAGCCATATCTGAAGGCACACTTGCCATATTCACAGTTACTCAGACTTAAAAGAATACCATCCAGTGACCAGTTGTAACAAGAGAGCATGGAGAGATGCATTGATAAGTTCAAACAACGGAACTATCCAGACACCATTCTTAAGACTGGAGTTAGTAAAGCAGAGAAGATATCACAAGCTAATTTACTGACAAACAATCCCCAAGATAAAGGCGAGTATGTGAGATACATTAACTATCCTCCATGTCTGGTTCACAGGTGACTTATGTGATTTCAAAGGCAAGGTTTGGGGCCTGGCAAAAGGTTTATTTTGCCAGGGTGAAATGGCATTTGAAAACTGCACACATGGGCTCTGCAATGGCATGCCTGAGACATGTTTAAAGGGGTACATAAGTGGGTGGCACAATTAGTGCTGCAGACTCACTTGTTTATTAAGGAACAGGAGTCCCTGACAACATGAAATTATAACTGTAATTAACACAGAAGTGCAATGATATTTAGGTTCATATATCCAGATGGATGTTATCATTCATTTTAAGAAATACCCAGAGACATGTAAGTGGGACAATTTACAACAAACAAATAAGATTTCCAAACTCAGGCATTGCACATATTGGCTGAAACACAGTAAAGTAAAAAGGCCAAGGGACCTACATATTAGCACCAAAGCACTTTATATTAACAAAAATCCAAGTTGTGTCAAGGTGCTGAATTCGACGACGTTTCTATCCCTTAACTAGGTAAGAGGATCATCATCAGTACATTGCAATTGACGCTTGAGAAGATGAATTAGATATAAGGCTGCCAAGTCACGAAAGGGGAATGCGATGCAGATCCCGGACGGTTCAAGTCCAGAGATTCCTGGTAACAAGGAAACTAATGAGGGTAGGGAGAAGACGATTAACAGCCAATGTCGTATTGTGGAGTCCACGGATTGCATGGCCCCAATCCAAGGTAAAATACTGACCTAGGTCATCGTGGTTACATAGCGGATTAGCGTTGACAGCAGGGAGTCACGGTGAGCCCAGATGAAGGGAAGCAATGCAAAATCCAGGAGATAATTGCAATCAGTGGTAAAATAGGCTGTGATGGATGCTGGACCCCAGTCAGGTCAAACAGAGATCTGAGTCGCGGCATCATGACACTTGTAACTTGTAGCATTTAATTTACAGGCTCAGTGCACAGGTTGTGCTTCTTTACTGGGGACTTATAAGTAAGTTAAATATGCCAGTGGAGGAGAGGCCAATATTACCATGTTTAGAAGAGCGAGTATAAACACTTTAGCTCTGCTTAGCAGTAGGAAAGTGTGCAGAGTTCTAATACCAGCAACAACAAGGTCAGAAAAAGTAGAGGAGATAGGCAAATATTTGGGAGGAAGCTCACCCTTAGGCTGACAGGTCTAACAATAGAGATATGCATACGTACATACAAAACAAAAGACCTTGAAAGATACATGGAGAATATACAAAAAAGGTATAGTAAAAATGTGTCCTAAGATTCCTAGTTACTTTCACAACACAATTATATAATTTACAACCATCTATACAGGCCTCTCATAAACAAATAGACAAAGGATTGCAGTGACTCAGGAACCCAGCTGTCGATTGCATGACACCGTTTTTAAAGAATGTCCACATTAATAACGCTGCTTGCATCCTGATCAGGGCAATTATCAACCACTTATTGACAACTTGCATTTTCAAAGAAAGTTTAAAAACAACATACATCAAGCAAATTATGAAAAAAACTGTCTTGGAACGATTAATATAACCCAATTTACAACCGCCCCTTTTCTTGGGAAACTGATTGAAAGAGTGTTGTACTATCAATAATTTGCCTACTTTTAGAGAATTAATTACTTTCTGACATCCACACAGGAGTCTAGCCAAGCAGAGGTACGGAATCTGCACTAATGGCAACTTGGAATTACCTTAACACTAGAGTTGATTAGAATGGAGTAGTGTCATTGCTGTTCCTAAAGTGTGCTTCGACCTTCAATACAGCACACTATCCAACCCTATTGAGGAGAATGAAACTGGCATGAATCAAGGCAGTGTCCCCAACAAGTGTGAATCATTTTTACTCATTCCATCCATACCAATATATGCCTCAAAAAAGTTTCTCCATATAATACTGGAGTATAGCAAGGCTTCACCTGACCTGATTTCTTCTTCCAGACCCTATAACTATGCAGAGAACATCCCAAAATGTTGAAGCTTGTGAGTCCTGCGCTCTTCTACTGTGAATCAATGTCTCACAACTATAGGAAACTGATGTGAACTAATTGCTTTAAATTAAACAATGGACATACTAGTATGTGAAGAATGGAAAACCTCTCACCCCTACAACTTGTAGGGTAAAGAAGCAGGACTTATTCATAATCTTTATATCAAAGTTAGAAACCTAAGAATGACCTTATGTTCAAGCCTCTCCATGATCCTACAAAAAAGTATGCTTTGATATGCTGAGATGTCCATAGTGAACCATATCTTGCTTTGAAATCCATCAAAAATTGCCAGCAGTTGTCCGTGTAGTACTATGACATCTGTGCTACACCATTGACATCTCTCTAAGTGCATAGGACCAAATGGTCAAGAAACCTAAACAGGACCAAAATCCAGTTTCAAAACAACTGTTCAATCTTAACCCCTTCCCCGCTCATGACGGAACCGTTCCGTCATGAGCCACGGTTCCCGTGTGCTCATGACGGAACGGTTCCGTCATGCCACGACCGTTGGCGGCCGCTCCGCCCACGCGGCGCTGTTTCCCCGCCTGTGCGGGGGGACAACGCAACTGGGCTGGAACCATTCCGTCATGAGCACAGCTCAACCGTGGCTCATGACGGAGCGGCTCCGTCATGAGCACAGCGCCACCGCGCTGCCCCCCCACACCCCCCCGCGCCGCGGCGGAATTCCCGCCGCGGCGAAGGGGTTAATAGCAGATTGGTGATCTATCCCTGGCTCCAGTCTTTAATCTGTTTTCTTGGAGATAGGTATATCTCCTTCCAAGCAATATGCATAGCCCATCATTTTAATGATTTTCACTGGACCAGAAAAACAACAGACCTGCAAACAGGTGAGAACCCTATGATTCAGACTAGCTCACTGCAAATATCTACAGGCCATCAAAAACAAACTTACAAGTAAAACGTCTTCTTAGATCAAACCACAAAGATAGGGAAATACCTACCAGCAAAAAAAGAAAGGAGTTATCAATAACCATCTTGAATTCTGAGGAGCTCTAGACCCTTGTTTTCCCAACATTTCTAAGTCTATTGTAATAATTAATCACATTGATTGGTAGGTATGTGCTGGCACAAAACATTCATCTCATACCTTTCTTTAATATTCCATCTCAAAGCATGTCTCCCAAGCTATAAATCAAACATCTTTGCAACTCTACCGGGCACATGAAGTACTACATAAAAATACAGTACAATGCAATAAAATCAACCATTGACTTTCATGGACTAGTCTGTTTCAATTGTTGGTTTGAATTTTTTTAATTAAGTATATGCCCAGTGGAGTGTTCTCTCTTACCTCATGGAATTGGCAAATGGGTGTATCCTTCCAACTCCAATGCAGAGCAAAGCGTGAGTGTTAATTTTACAGCAACTAGCTTCTTTCCACATTGCTCATTCTAGCCCCTTCCACTTTCCACTTGTGTGTCTGCTCCTCTTTGCTTGGTCGGGAGAAGAGGTGCTGAGGTCTTGGAAGCAGGTGCGCAAAGACAAATGGGGCCCCTTGAAAAAGCACTGCATAGCGGGACATACAGTTAAGTCTGTGGGTTTCCTTAGAGGGAGGACATCGCAAGGGCTTGGGGACAATTGGGAGCAGGGCTGCTTGGTTGGTGCTGGGGCTGGTGGGGCTGGGTGCAGAACGAACAGGTCAGCCAGGCATTGTGCATCCTGAGGTCCTCATGGTCAGTATCAGGCAACTTAGAGAGGTGCCCTCGGGACAGCTGGGCCACTCAGGAGATGAGTCCTTTGTGTCTCAATGTCCCTTAAAGGGTGCTTGATTCTGCTGCTTCAGGAGTCCGATGGGGGTTCTTCTTCTTGGTTTCTACCATTGGGGTCCGGTACCCCGGGTATTGGTGTGCCGTGGCTCCGATAGGTCCTGGTGCCTCCAAACATGGTAGGAAGGCAGATATGACCCATTGGAGCTGTTTACGTCTTCTTGTTTTGGTGCTGTGTCGAAACACTAGGGGAGCAGCAGGTCGACAGACCGGAATTCCCGTGATTGGTGCCTGTAGTGTGCAGGGGAGTGATACCTTCACTCCAAGGAAGCTTCATGGCAATTTCTCGATGGCTGGAGCTACTCTGGGGTTCTTGAAGTATTTTTATATTTCAGGATGAAACAGCAGTAGCAATTGTCAAGTCCTAGGGGGAAGCAGGCAGGGTTTGGCACCATTATCTTCTGCAGCAGGGCTTTAGTTCTCAACCAGCAGGTTTTCTTTGTCCTGGTCTTCTCTTGTCCATTGAATCTGATGTTCAGGTCTTGGGGTGATACCTAAATATTGAATTTAGGGGTGTTACAGGGTGAGATCGGAAGTAGAAAAAGGGCTACTTACCTTTAGGGTGTCTACACCCTCATTTGAAAACACTACCCAAGCCCTGATAGGAGGTTTCTCCACCGTTCGAAGATTGCAGAATTTCACTTGAGGGAATTGCATCTCCTGCCTTGCCGTAGGAGTGGTGTAAGCTAAATGGGGACCCTCCTCCTCATCTAACTGATTTCCCCGCCTTTGCTCGCACCAAAAAGTAGAGCAGGAAAGGGAGTTTGGCCTCCCCCACTATCTGGAGGTTCCTGGGTTGGATTTCAAAGGTGGCATTGACTTTGAAGCTTCCACCCCAGGAAGGCCATCCTGTCCTGGAAGAGCTGTGAATCACCTCCATCAGAGCAGGCTTTGTTTCCGTCCTCTGAGAGCACTGGCTCTCACCTCATGAACTCAGAAACGTGTATGGTAATGGCAGGCTGGAAAAAACATTTCAAGAACCGCACCAGTGTATGTAGGTTTTCAGGGAGCCTCTAAAAGGGTCTCTGGTGTGAATATATTAATATATCCATCACTGGCATCAGTGAGGATTTATTAAGACAAGATGTTTGGTACCAAACATCTCAAAAATCAGTGACGCCATCATAGAGCTAGGAAACTCGTGTTGACAAGTATCCAGCTCATGTACTCTTATTGCTTCCTGTTCACTTACAACATCACAGAATGGACTGGCCATTTTAAGGGCATATGTGCTCATGCTGATATGCCCACACACAGGATATAGTGCACCTTGCCTAAGGGCTAAAGGCCTGCAGTTGGGGTGAAAACTATATCTTATGCAGTGTATGATTGGCATGGGACACTGGGCTGTGTGCCATGTTGACTCTTCAGATTTTCCTGCACCAAGACACGCAGCATGTAATGGCAGAGTGCCTAGCCTTGGTGAGGGGTCCCTGGGGTGGCACAATCAGTGGTGCAGCCCCAGAAGACCCTCTTCAGTACCCTTGCCCTAGGTTCCAGGGGTACCATTTATTCAGGACTTACAGTGGCCACTGAAGATATGTCAATCGTGGTACAGTTTTGGGTAAAGAGATCTGGCATTGGTGACCTGGTTATCAGGGACCCAGAGTACTTACAGTTCGAAATTACATCAGATATCGGGCAAAAAGTGAATGCTAACCATTTCAAAAGAGGCATTTTCCTACATTAGCGACAAGCAATAACACGGAACAAAGCTCAAAATCTAATTTGAAGGAAAAATAAATCAAAGAACAGCGCATCAAATTAACTTAGACAATACAGATACCTTTCTTTGTACATCTAATTGTACACATAAAAAAGTATTAGAAAATAAAAGAGAATGAACTATAAATAAAACCAATTAAATATATAGAAGTAGATGATAATAGCGCATTCACCCATATCTATTACATTGCAGAAAATTACATCTGTCTCTGCAACATACCACAACACAAGAACAGCAGGTCAGAGCCCAGGATATGGAATTTATGTGCTTCCAGTAGTTGTTTTTATTGTCTTCCGATGTTTCTGGTCTGTCTTTGCTTTAAAATTTACAGTTCTAGCTAGCGCAGGCAGAGATATATGCCTTTGATCTGTACAAAAACATGCGAGTGATGTACACCTAATAATGCCAAGATAGATACTAGTCTTGCCTTTACAGCTACATTTTGAATTGCATCTGTTAAAAGTTCCCTTAAGCAAGAGGTCGGGGCAATGTACTTCTACTACTAAGTATAAATTTCCACCCAGAGTTAGTGAATTGTATCCATACAAAGATATACACCTAGTCATAAATCTATGAGAGCGGGGATCAGTCCACGTAGATTTATTTTCATGCATTTGTCCAAGTGGTAAGCAGGAAAACGTCAGGAGTAGTGCTAAAATGTAGCAGTAAGCAAGGAGCAATACAAGGGTAAGTCACATCTATTCAAAGCAAAATCTTTGTATATAAGGGTCTTAAATATTTTGCAGATTGTGTGTGAATTCATTAAGGAATGCCACAGTTATAAGCAAATGGATACTTTTTAAATGCCCTCTTTTAACAGCACCCTCCTGACTGATCTGCATCGATTAAATTACCAAGAGTAATAAAACATGTCTGCCAAATGTTATGCAAATCGCTGCACAGATTATAATATGTTAATATACTAATCTGATTGAGACTTCTAGCTGCAGATTCCTTATATTTGAATTTCCCAGGAGTCAGACTGGATCAGAAACTTTTGTGTGAGCAGTACCCCTGCGCGCCTCCAGTAGCTCAGTTCGGCTCCTTGTGACATCATGACGAGGTTGGATGTGACGTTGCGGTCACCTTTATAGCTTTCACCCAGGTGCATGGACATTGGTTCTTTTCTTTCCGTGCCAGTTAGCGCTGAACCAGAGACCTCTCTGTCTCTTTTTGACAGACTTTTTCAACATTATGTTGAAGGTTTTTGTTAATGAGTATTGAGGGATAACCTCTAGACAGGCAGGATTTAAATTGTGTGATGACTGTCACTGTGCCATGTCGGTCACCGACCCGCACCTAGTGAGCCTATGGTGTCTCAAGGGTGACCACGACTCAAAGTTTTGCTTAGACTGCCAGGCCATGGTGCCGAAGGCTTTGAGAGAAAGGGTTCCAAAGCTGCATGCGGTCCAGCAGTCGACGCCATCGAGCGCAACTCCTTGGAGGGCCCGATCAAAGAAGAGACGGTTGCGGAACCGCTCCAGGAGCTTCAAGTCTCCCTCTTTGCACTCAAGGTAAGAGAGCCACATTGACATTTCAGGCACGGTTCTGCGGACCCGTAGCCATGTTCAAATCAACTCCTCCCCTTGTTTTCAGGAGCCAGAGCAACACCAGCTCAAGTGAAAGAGTTTTATGAGCACATGCTCAGAGTATTTGACTGGACCGACCCATCTGCTGTGCCTTCGGGCTCCACAGGATAGGAAGAGGCCGCACCAGGTTCCGTGCCACAGATCCGGCCTCGGCACCGGAGGGCTCTGATGGATTTGATCACAGATCCGGATCGGTGCTGGTGGTGCAAATGTGACCTTCTCCGGCACTGGTCCTGAAGTCGATGCTCCCGGAGGTGACGCTGCCTACCGGTGGCGCCGCCCCATTCTGATTCCTGACTCTGGAACTGATGGAGCCCAGAGGCTCTAGATCATTGCCTGTACATTATGCAGAGGTTTCAGGCATGGGAAAGTAGTGGGAGGGGCCTCTATACCTTTTAGAACAAGAGTCATACACTCCTGGTGATGATTTGGACTGGTATGAGGAACATGTGGAGGCCAGTCAGCTGGACACCTCTCCAGATACTGATTTGCTCTATTCACCTACTCTGGTAATGGCGGTCGGAGCTTCTCATACTATGGTTGTAAAGAGAGCAGCGGAGGTCCTTGTCCTGGAACTGCACTCTGTGCAAGTCAATACTAATATTTTGAGTGAAGTGCTTCAGCCTGGGGCTTCCCCATCTGAATGCCTTTTGCCCTTTAATGAGTAACCATTGGATCTCCTTCTAGGTTTGTAGTCCAAGCCTAGCACAGGGGATCCTCTGAACAGGACAATAGCATGCCACCATCACCTTGCCCCGGATGATCCAAATTTCCTCAGTCAACATTCTACCCCTTAGAGCTTGGTGGTCCAAGTCTCCACGTCCCATGGCATGTTCTCTTCTGCCCCCTCTGGACAAGGAATCGAAGAGGCTGGGCATACTTGAGAAGAAGATATTTTCTTCTGCCAGCCTGGTTTAGGGGGTCACTGAACACTGCATGCCTTTAATCGGACATTTCTCACATACCCTATGGGAAACTGTTACGCAAGTGCTGTCACAGGTCCCGAAGGCGGCCCAGGCTGTGCTCTCCCAGGCAGTGAAAGATGGGAGTTATGTAGCAAAGTTCATCATTAGGTTTGGTCTGAATACAATTGGCTCGCTGGTCACACCTGGCAAAGAACATCTGGCTTCTCGGGGGATGTACAGGCCAACCTCATGGACATGCCCTTCGATGGGACTCATCTCTTCGGAGAGAAGACAGACTCTGCCCTTGGAGCGCTTCAAGGATTTACGGTCTATAAGCAGGCCATTGGGCCTCTCAGTGACACCTCATCCTTAGTCTGCCTTTCACCCCTTTCGTGTCTATGGAAGGGCTCTTCAACAGCATTAGCTATACCCCAGCCACTACCCTGCTCAAAGACCCTAAGTTGTGTAAGAACGTGGATGGGGTGCATTTCGACCTTGTGGGAATGGTAACCAGAACTTGTCCACCGCCCACCCACCAGCAGCTTCAGGCTCTAAGCCTTCCTAAGTTGATCCTGCAGGACCATGGGTGTTCCGTCGGAGGGAAATCCAACATAATCTCCTCTACTGACAGCCCATAACATCGGGCAAATGGATCTTGCAGATCATTCTGGATTGCTACTCACTCCCTTTTCTATCTTTTCATGCTCCTTTACTTCCATCTCAGGTACGGCAGACAGAGGATAATCTTGTCTTGCTCGGATAGAAAGTTACTGCTCTCCTGGCCAAGGAAGCTGGTAAGAGAGTATTGATTTCATAAGTAGGCAGTGGTTCTTATTCCCCCTACATTCTAATACTCAAAAATAACAAAGGTCTTCACTCTATTCTAGACCTTCAGACATCAATCTTTTCCTCAAAACAGAGAAATTCAAGATGCTCACATTGTGTCAGGTCTTGTCTGCCCTAGACCAAGGACCTGGCTAGTAGCTTGGACTTGCAGGATGCGTACCTCCACAACCAAATCTTGCTGGCCCACAGAAGTTACCTGTGGTTCAAAGTAGGCCATGAGCACTTTCAGTTCACTGTGCTATGTTGCAGCTTTACCAGCTCCCCTAGGGAGTTCACCAATGTGATTGCAGTGGTTGCCGCTCATCTGCGCAGAGCTGTACTGGACATAGTGCAGTGTCAGGCCCATCCTCCTGAGCAGCGAGTCCAGGATTTTCAAGTTATGATGCCGTTGTTTCAGCTCTATCCTGAATTTCGGTGAGAATGACTAGGAGGCTGCTGGGACCCTCCTGCATCCTGATGGTAAATAATAGCAGATGGCCTATGCAGGCTCTGCAGTGGGATCTGAAGTTACAGTGGGTTCAGCATCAGGGGAATCTTTCTGACATGGTCCAGATCTAAGGGGAGCTGCAAATGACCTGCAGTGGTGGCCAACAAACTGTGATTGGGTCATAGGCATACCACTCTCCCTTCCTCAACCATATCTCTCAGTAGTGACAGATGCGTCACTCCTGGGATGGGGCAGCCATTAGGGAGATGTGGAGCTCAGAGAACGCTGGTCTCCAGGTGAGTTGGGGCTCCATATCAACTTGTTAGAGCTTCAGGCAATCTAATTGTCATTAAAAGCATTTCTTCTCTCTGTTAAGGGGAAGTTGGTGCACAGGCAACACAACCGCCATGTGGTACTTCAACAAGCAGTGTGATGTGGAGTCGTGGACTCTTTGTAAAGAGGACCCGCACATCTGGACTTGGCTGGAACAGCAGGACATATTCCTGGTGGTTCTACACCTAGCATGTTCTCTGAACACCAAAGCAGACAAACTCACCCGTCGATGCCTAGGCGCATCAAGAATGGTGTCTCCAGACAGAGGTGGTGCAAGAACTCTTTCAAAAGTGGGTAGAGCCTTGGTTAGATCTGTTTGCCTCTGAGAAGAATGTGCCTTGTAATTAGTGTTGTGCATTGGATTTTCCAAGGCAACTGTCGGTCAGCAATGCTTTTCAATGGGAGTTGAGCTTAGGCCTCCTGCATGCCTTCCCTCCCACACAACTTCTACCCAGAATTCTCAAGAATGACTGGGCATAAGTCATCCTTGTGGCTCAGGACTGGGCACGGCTAGTCTGGTATCCTGAGCTTCTTCGAATGAGCATCGATCCTCTGATCAGGCTGCCCCTTCAGGAGACTCTTCTGTTGCAGCAGATACTACTACTTCACTCCTAGGATTCTGCGGAAGACATTACCGTTTCTCCCAATGGAGCTGAGAAAACCGGTTGTGATAGCACTTGTTCTGTCTCGGATTGATTACTGCAATGCTCTTTATCTTGGTGTGGATAAGAGTCAATTGAACAAACTGCAATCCCTTCAGAACGTGGCTGCCCAGACCGTACTGAACCTTCCTAAATATAATCATGTATCTGGGGCCATAAGAAAACTTCACTGGCTTCCAGTCAAGGAGCGGGTTGAATTTAAGGTGCTATGTTTGATTCCTAAAACATTACATGGTGAAAGACCCATAGAATATCTTAAATTATTCCAATGGTACATTCTGGGACTCTCCCTGAGGTCAGCAAACAAGCATTGATTAAGGTCCCAAGAGTCAAGAAAACAAAATGGGTTGGCAGAAGCCTCAATCATCTAGCTGCTAAACTATGGAACAAGTTGCCACTTAATATCAGATCCTTTTTGGTCCATACACATTTCCGAGCCTTCTTGAAAACTTAGCTCTTTCCCACGCAGTAACAACCCTTTCCTCGGCTCTCTCATATCTCTGCTAGCCTCGGCAATCGAGTGCTTTATAAATCTTTACTTACTTACTTACTTACTTGGGAGAGCCCCCCACCAGAACCTGTCAGCGCTCTGCCTACTTGCGTGGACATTGAGGGTAGACAGTTGATAGCTTTTGACCTTGCTCCCAAAGTCTGTAAGAATATCTTGGAGGCCAGGTGGCCCTCCACCAAGACAGTATATGCCTTCTGTTGCCAAAAATATGTAAAATATTGCACAGAAAGTTGTATTGACCTTCTTTCTGCCTCTCTTTCTGATATTATTCTCTTTTTTCTTACTCTTGCCCAGCAGAGCTCTGCTCTGGGCACTCTCATAGGTTATCTTTCTGCTCTTTCCACCTTTCTGCAGTTGCCTGACCAACCCTCTTTATTCAAGACCACAATTGTAGATAGGTTCTTGAAAGGGCTTGTACATATGTTTCCCCCTTCGCCCTTCTTATGCCTCAGAGGAACCTGAACCTAGTTCTCACGTACCTCATGTGCTCTCCCTTTGAGCGGTTACATAATTGTCCCCTCAGATTGCTTACCACAAAAAACTATTTTTTTGTGGCAATTTCATCTGCCGCGACGGAGAGTGAGCTGCAGTCTTTATCATCCAAGCCTCCCGATCTCATGATATTTCAGTATAAGTTGGTGCTTCCCACCCAAACCTCTTTTCTGCCCAAGGTGGTGACCCAATTCCATCTTGGTCAGTCAGTCATGCAGCCTACATTTTTTTCTCCTCCACTACCCTTCAACGACGAGGAGCATCTCCATCGTCTGGACCCAAAAAGAGCCCTGTCATTCAACCTTCACTGCACAAATAAGTTACGAGTGGATGACCAACTCTTCATGGGTTATATGGGAGCTAAAAAGGGTCGGGCAGTGCTGAAACAAACCATTTCATTCTAGGTCATTGTCTGTATCAAGATCTGCTATGCCCTGGTTGAAAATCATCCTCCAGAGGGCTCATGAGCCCATTCTACCAGGTGCAAGGCTGGTGAAGTGCTTGGCTATCTCTTCAAAGGTAAGAAATCTGCAGCTAGAAGTCTCTATCAGATGAACAAGTTATTATCTTCTATAACTCATTATCTGCTAGAGAAAATATCTAGCTGCAGATTCCTTACAGATACACCAATGACTCCACGCTCTGTGAACTCATTTATGAGGTTAGGGTTGCACCCTTTTCAGGGCCTTAGTTTGGACACACACTAGTCAGTTCATTTCATGGCTCTGCGCTTCTGGTGTGGAAAATTTGAAAAGTAGTTGACATCCACATGCCTGGGTGGTGCCTATATAGGTGACTGCGAAGTCACATCTGGTGCCAATGATGTAATGCGGAGCCGAACAGAGCCACCTGATGGCATGCAGTGGTACTACTCATGCAAACATTTCCAGATCCAGTCTGACGCTTGGGAAATTCAAAGGTAAGAAATCTGTAGCTAGATATTGTTTCTACCAGCTAATGTGTTATCAAAGGTTAGTAACTTGTTCTTTATTGCCATTGTTTAGTGCAGGGATGGGGCATAATTCACAAGAATCAAAATCTCAAATGGGTCATGATGCCCAACCGTTCTCTCAACATCTATATCATCTACATCAACATATATGATAGATAGATAGATAGATAGATAGATAGATAGATAGATAGATAGATAGATAGATAGATAGATAGATAGATAGATAGATAGATAGATAGATAGATAGATAGATAGATAGATAGATAGATAGATAGATAGATAGATAGATAGATAGATAGATAGATAGATAGATAGATAGATAGATAGATAGATATTTGATACAAGGAGGTGACAGGGAAAGAAAGTTAAGGCAACAGGAGTCAAGGTATATTATTGAAATGAAAACTAAAACCCCAGGGGGTCTTATTTTGAAGAAGATTTTCAAATGCACTTATAATTAGCTTCATTACATTGAATTGAGAGCTAAAGTTCCTCCTCCTGAAACGTACAGAATTTTCAAGTTTTTAAAGTGCAAGGCTTATTATGTCAGTGTTTCACTATGTTAGGGAAATAATGTGTGTCATGTGAACACTTGAATAAGGGTGATATAGACTAGAATTTAGTATTTATATTGAGTTGTTGACAAACTTATCCTAGACATAGCAAGCTGCTAGATTGTCACTTATACAATGAAAAGTGTTGAATACAGTGTCCTGCCCTGTATGGGCTTCCATGTGCTGTCAAATAATCATATAACATATGTAGCAGCAATATATGAAGCACATTCCATGTAATTAAAAGTGCTAAGTGCAATATCTTGCCCTATATGGGCTTTCATGCATTAATCAACATGGTTATGATCCTAAGATGTCAGTAATTCATAGATTATCATAAAATCAACACTAATTACTTGTAATAAGTGAGTTGCAGAGACTCCAGATAATCCAGAACACAGCAGCCAGGTTAATGCCCAACCTGCCCAAGAGGACACACACCAACCAACACGTGAAAAACCTCCACTGGCTTTCCATTGAGAAGAGATATTAGTTCAAATTCCTGACCCAGGCATACAAAGTGCTCCACAACCAAGGACTCCCACTCAGCACACCTCTCACTGGCACTGACCTCACGCATCCGCGGCAGCCACACAGGAGGACGCTCCTTCTCTCACCTCGCTCTAAAGCCTGGAACAACCTCTCCCTCCGAACTGCCCCATCCCTGAGCCACTTCAGGAAGGAGATCAAGATCTGGCTCTTTGACTGAGACAAGCAACACAGCACCTGTATATCCTCCGGGGTGATAAGTCGCCCTCTACAAGCACTGTTCAATTGATTGATATTTACATATTTGAAAAACAAAGGGGCTCAAAAGCAAAAAATGTAAATATTACAGTTAGAAATTATGCCAAAATAATATCCAACCTACCACGATCCTGGAAAATAAAAACATTGGAGAAGTGGAATTGTTTGTTATCTGTCCTAACAACATTATTTGACAGTGACAAATTCTGGCAAACATTTGTTGTGGAAAGAAAATGCAAGGCGCTATGCTCTCTGCAGAGACCAATACTAGAGAGAATATTAAACGACAGAGACTGAGAGAACAACACACTGAGTGGAAAGGAAACACACACTTCCTCACAACAGCGATCATGGTGATACAATTTCTCGAAGAACACTGCATAGAACTGTGTTTCATTAAAAATTTCCCAAGGCCTTGTTGAAATGAAAGGAGCAAGATAGTACCCATTCTAGACTTGATTGATGTGGAATGGCCCATCAAAATGTAAACCAGTGTAAATATGAACAAAGCATAATACACTCACCCTAACAGCAGCTGTGCCAGCACATGGAACTGTGCTCCATTAGTGTGAGACCAGGTATCGAACCATTGCTGTCAACTCTAATAGTCAATGAAAAAAATGTGTAGAGTAATCTCCTGCCCAAAAAGATAAATTCATTTAAATAGTTTTTTAACCAACAGGTTTAGCTGTGCACCGCTTGCCCCCTTAGTGTGCTGTGCAGAAAGTAAAATCATGAACGCTTAGTTGGGCCCTTATTAGATGTGGGTGGGACTTTCCATCAATGATTACAGTTGGCGTGGGAGGTGAAAGGGTAAGCCATATGATATATGACACCTTTGCTCTTAATTAAACAGGTGCAGCAAGTGAGACACAACAACATTAACATCTAGTCCAATAATGGATACATAATATTTAACAAAATCAATGTACAACTGAACAAGTGACATAATGTCAGAAGTCACACAAATCTCTTTGAAGATACTACTATGGAAACTACACTGTCTTATCAAACCTAAGCTACAGCGATTAGTTTTAGCATAACTCGAAAGTAATAATATAATAGTGTCATGTACCAAGATACACACTTATGAGGGACAACTAGGCCTCCTTTAAAATGTGGAGCACTTAGAAACTACTCACCGTACAATTCATACTCGAGAGGAGTAGTGACACTGATACACAAGAGATTACCATTCATGACCCATAAGTGTGCCGCAGACACCCAGGGAAAATATGCTATTGTGGCAGACAGAATGGAGTGTGAATCAATAGCTACAGCCCTAATATAGACATCCAAAATGCTATGAAAATGTATTAGGTGACAGTAAAGACCCCTCAAGACTCTAGTACAATATGGATTTTTGAATGTAACACCATGCAAGAGGTCAGATTTTTAAAAAAGACACAAAACACAGTACAGCACCCAAAGTGGCTGTACTGCGCTGCACAACAGGGAGGGATCAGGAGAGTGCCATATCTACAGAGATATCACCCTCTCCTCCCCTCTAACTAGAGTGCTGATTTCAGCTGCAGTGCACCATGCACACACCTAATCGCCTTAGCGTTAGGGTACGTACCTTAGTCTTGCATAGTTTTTGTACAGGAAGGGCACCCTTCCTGTACAAAATACTATGACTAGATGAGTTTAAACACAGTTCCTACTTTGTATATATGCTGTATAGTGCAGGATGCATGCAAAGTCAGAAAAGAAAGGAGAAATAAAAATATTTTTCCTGTTATCGCCTCCTTTGAAGTGGCGTTAAGTTTTGGCGCTAAACCCTGTCTTAAAATGTTTGTAAATAGGGTTTTTGTCGAAATGCATGGGTGGTCCTGCTGGAGCAGGGTTTTCTTTTTGAAAATTCTTCGGGTTTTAAGCTCCAGTTTTGTCTATAAGTCATAACTAAAATCACTAATCTATAATCGATAATTTTTGTTTTTTTGAGAGACATTAACTAATCAATATGACTAACAAGAGAAAAACTACACGTGGGAATGCATATATGTTGCTTAATAATATGTGCAGTTATTAATATAAGTGTGCTATTTGTTTTGTGTTGATGCTTTTAAATAATAACGTGTGCTAATGCTTATTTATGTCGCAGATGGCTAGTTAATTACATACACATAAGGGTATTAGTGGGAATTAACACTGTTTAATCATTGCGATGATGTAGTAACGTTGTTTGTGTTTCTTTCAATTAAGATGGTTCGTTTTGGCCTAAAACAAGATGGCTGCCGTTTACAGCCTGTGCTCGAGTGAATATGATATGACGAGAGGCCTTGTTGAACAGTCACCTGACTATGGCTTCTGCTGGAGTTTTGAAAGCGTCCGTGATGACAGTGACTCCAGGCAAGCGTCCAAATAACCTTGGAGGAAAAGAAAGCCACAATGAACTTTGGGATTACAGCGGTGGCTTCGCTATGGTTCCGAGGAAATGCGTTCATGAAAGTATCTTTTGCAAAACTCGAGTTTCCTTCTTCCGTCTTTTTATTTTTGAGATTTTTTCTGAGCGGAGGTTTTCCAAATGTAGCGATGCTACATCCTTTCCTGCTCATTCTGCTCAGCGGCTCAACGGAAATTCAGAACTTTTTATGTTGCTTTATTTTGTAAGTTCTATTATAAATCTTGTTAGACTAGAGAGGGTCTAAGGCCACTTCTTCCCAAACCTGCGTTGGTGAGGATCGATGCTGTGAGGACGACAGCTCGGGAGATTTACTGAGAGACTTATCCTGACCCATTTATGACATTTAGCTAGAATAGGTAACTATGAGAATAATGAATTTGGTTTTGATTGACTTTCATTTAAACTAATTTTAGATAAAATTACCATTATTGAATCGCAGTGTTGGTGGTTATTTCTTGTCATTTATTGAATACTCTAATGTGAATTATTGTTGCTTAAATCATGACTCAGGACAATAACGTTTTGATCGCATTGACCTTACTGTAGATACAGGGTGTTTCAGGAGTTTTTCTCATGTTCAGTGCTAATAGAGTAATCGAACGTGTGTTAGTGAAATGGGCCCAAGCGTGTGATGAGTGCATGTGCGTGTATCTGTGAAATTACTCTATCTGTGGAAGTAGGGAGAATTTGTATGCCCTGATCTGCAGCAATTTCCTGGTAGCAGAGTAATGGTTTTGATTATTGTCATGATCTGATTAGATTGCTTGTACATTGGCTTTTTGATTCATTGATTATTGATTGATGTTGGTATATGTACTAATATTATATGTTGAAGTCGTCATGTTGAGTTTTATGTAGTGCTTCTGGAACTTGGGAGCTGGTGGCAGTTCCGTATTAGGGCAGAGGGAAGTATATACTGCTCTCGGGAAAGACGGGATTGTTGGTCCTGTATGTATGCAGGAGAAACGTGTGACAATTGAAGTTGCGCGTCACATTGTCTGGATTCGGAATCAGTGACATCGTTGTGTGTTACCATTAGGGATATATTTTCAGTATAAAAGGAGTGCGTATGGTAGCAAAGGTTATCTGTGAAACTCTGGTCTTAAGTCCCAGGGATCCGTAAGGTTCGCCGTTAAAGCTTATCGCTGGGGAAGTAATAGGTATTCTCTGAGCTTGTTTGAAGGACTGGGCAGAGGTAAATGGTGCGTGGTTAACATGTGTTATAATTCTGTAGCGGGACAGATTGTTTGCTGTTCTCGGGAAAAGCAGAATTCTGTGTGTATGTACTACCTTTTCTTGTATGAAAGTGCGTGAATGTATGAGCATTTAATTGATTGTAAGACTCTTTGGAGCAGTCCTAGAGGAAACAGTTAATGGATGCATGTTAGAAGGGCAGAGTAGAGGGATGTGCTACTGTGTCAACGAGAGTATTAATTCTGTAGTGAAGCAGAAGTGAGTGCTGTTTCAGGGAAAGACGGGATTCTTGTAAAATAGATTTTCTTTACTGTTCTGTGGTTAGCGAAGCAGACAATGGAGATGTTTATATGTTGTAACTAATAGAATTTGTGAAAATTTAAAACGAAGTATACTGAGGAGATTTTGTAAAGGAGGGGTAGACGAGTGACAGGAGACAGGAGCAGGAGCGACTGCAGCGACTGCTGATGTCATAAGGACCGCGCTCTGATTGGGTAGTGGCTTAGAAGAGTGCTCGCGCTGGGATTGGTGCGTTGGTGTGAGCCGCGCAGGGATTGGAAGGAGTACAGGGTGGCATAGACGCTCCAGGATTGGTGCGTTGGTGTGAGTCGCGCTGTTATTGGACGAAATATCGTACTGTACAGTTGTGTTACGGAAGGGATTAGAAAGTTTTGGTAAACGCTAAAATGTATTACCAAGAAGAGAAAAAGAAGAAATCCTTGTTTGGTAAAATAAAAAGATGGTTTGACAAGGATAAAGACATTAAAACAAGAGAAGGTGAATTGTTACCTCCAACGAAAACACCTGCATCCTTCATGGTTGCGAAATATGGGTATCATACCTGTATATGGTTGGAGAACTGGGCTAGGTATACTAAGGAAGATGGTGTCCTAGCATTCCCAGAACATGGTTCATTTAATATGGCCGTGTTGAGAAATTTACGGGAAAAGATGTTGTGTCTTGACCCAAGACCGAGACCGACACAGTTTGAGGCATTGGTGGAATGGGAAGATGAAGTACATGAGCGAGAAAAACAGAGGTCTGGAGGCAACTATAGGTATATGTTTGGGAGGAAATATGATCGTGAAACTCATCATGATCGAATGAGGAGATGGCGAGATGCTAGTATGACAGAGGGATTATATCCTATGAGAACAGTTGATGAGAAAGAAGAAAGGAAAGGTACAGAAAGGGTTCCTGAAGCAGAAGCGAAAAGGTATAGAGTTAATGATTATGAGGATGAGGTCTTGGACGACATGATTTACAAGAGACCACCTCCATATAGACCAGAACCAGAAGAGAGCACACCAGTTGCTACTCCAATAAGAGATACTTTGCGTATCATTGAAACAGAAGTTGTGACACCAGATTTAAAAAGTGGTAGCTCTTTCAGAGAAAGAGAGAGAGAGAATAGATGTGGTGACGAGAATACGAGAGAATTAGCCAGAACTACATCTGAACTGACTGAAAAGATTAGAGAGCTGACGAAGAATTTGGAAGCTGTTACGGTGCCTGTAACCATAGGTCAGGTCATGCCTATTTTTGATAAAGAGAGGATGGGTGAAAATGGTTTGGTGGTTCCATATGTGGAGAGGTGTGGCTCACTAGTTAGAGGCGGCAGACCCGTAAGCAGAGAATCGGCCAGGGACCAGGGTTCAATTCCCGACGCGGCAGGGTCGTGGACCAGGGTCAAAACGGACTTGATAATTCTCACCTCGGTACCTACTCTAACCAGGAACACACTCGGCAACTCTGGGCATTAAGCTTGCCTCATCTCTACAACGGCCCCCCACAGACGCCGGGGATGCCTGGTTTCACCTTGGAGATTCCCAGAAAGGGACCATCTCACAGGGATAGCCAGGACGGGTTCCCCAGCGGTCTACAGCGCCGGGATGCCCCGTTGCTGGGGCAGCTGTGCGCTTTACAAGTCTACAACACACATATGTTGGGAATAAATTAACAAGTTTGGCTGGATCTTCAGGAGAGTCAGGAATAAGGACAGAAAGTAATGATTTGAGACAATCCAGACGTGACACATGTAGTGGAGGATTAGAGGTGCAGTCTAATTCAAGATTGGATACTAGTGATACTAGTTGTTCAGGGAAGCCGATGTTGGAACCACAAAGGATGCCAGAGAAAGGGGTTGCAGTGAAAAAATCTACTGAAATAACAGCTGAAGATTTGAATGATTGGTTGAAAGTACTTCAAAAGAGGGATAAAGATTCACAGGCAATTGATGTAGCCAGGTTGCGCATAGAATTAGAGGAGCTTATTGCAGGGACAATTCCTACAGACATACTCAAAAACCATCATGATGGAGAATTATTATTTATGTGCAAAAGCATTACCTGGAGAGCTAAAAGTACACATGACAGGTTAAGAGCAATAGCGAGTGAACAAGGAGTTGACATTGATAAGGTGAAAGCTTTGCAGAAGTCTTACAGGATGGATTTTACGGACAAAGATATTGAGAATCTGAATGGTGCAGGAAGAACAGGACAGATTAAGGAAATGATTGCCTTATTGCGAAAATGGGGTGATGTGGAAAAGTGGAAGGATAGGTGGTACAAGAAAAGGGAAGAATCAGTGGACAGGACTCATTCAGCTTTCCCTGTGAGAGAAACAGAAAAACCAGTGGATAATTATCCTATGAGAGGGATACCTGGAGGAGGATATGTACATGTTCCATGGACCAGACAGGATATTTTATCATTTACGAATGATTTCCCTCGACTGAGAGAAAAGCCCGTCGAGTGGTATAGGCAGGTAGACAGATTTGTGAAATTGTCAAAAGTGCTGTGGATTGATCTGAATAGTCTGTTTGATATAATCGTTCCAGTAGACTTATGGGCTGAGTGTAAAATAGTTGTAAGTTGGCCTACTGAGGAATATCCAAGAGATCAGAAAACAGGAGCACCAGATCCAGAGGTAATGAAAAAATACGATCAGGTGATTGTATTCCTGAAAAATAACGTACCTCCAAAAGAGACAGACTGGGTTAAGATAGATCGAACACATCAAGAAGCAAAAAAATCAGTTCATGCTTTTTATGAAAGGCTGATACTGGCTTTTAAACAATTCAGTGGGGATGAACACCTGGGTGACAAGGATTTGAGTCATTTTGTACACAGATTTGTATACGGCCTGAGACCTGAGATTAGTGAGAGAATTCGTGAGCATACAGTGGACTGGCAGAGTAAGAAAATAGATGAGATCCTGAGACATGCAAAGTACTTCAGTGATGAAATTGAGGCAAAACAGAGAAAACTGAAAGAAAAGGCAATGTGGGCACAAGTGAAAGTTGCGGAGAGACAAGAAGCACAGTTGGTGGAACAGGCAAATAATCAAGGGAATAGGCCCAGATATGTGGGGAAAGGAAAGGGGAATTTAGAGGAGGCGAAGAAAAAATTCCCTTGTCACAACTGTGGTCAACTGGGACATTGGAGATCCGAGTGTACCATTAGCAAATAACGAGAGTAAACCCTTAAATCAACAGGTGCAGAACGAGGGGAATAATCAACAGCAGCAACAACAGAAGGTTGTGAGACAGCAGAGCCAAGAGCCAAAACCGCCCTTGCCGCAGAATAGAGGGTCCCAAAAGTACAATCAGGATTCGGGATTCTACAATGATGAGCAGGTAAACAAACCAAGACGTTCGACCCTGGTACAGCAGTACTGGGTAAAGAATGAAGGAAGTGAGTCTGAGGGTGATTATTGACGGTGCCGAGGAGAGGAGGAAGAGTGCATACTTGGTGCAACTCTAGAAATAGACCAGGCAGGACCATTTGTAGATGGGAAAATAAATGAAGAAAGTGTTACTTTTTTAGTAGACACAGGTGCAACGAGATCAACTGTCAGGTCAGCAGATGTGAGAAATCTTCCTCTCTCGGATGAAGCAATCCAAGTAGTTGGTATAGCTAATACACAAATAAAGACACATCTTACTGAACCAGTAAGGGTAAGAATAGGGACATTTTCAGACATGCACAGATTTGTTGTCTGTGACACTAGTCCAGTGAACTTGCTAGGTAGGGATATGTTATTCAAGATGAATTGTACAATTTTCTGTACTCCGGATGGAATAGCTTTTGAAACACAAGATGAGGATGTTTTGTACCGAATGACTCTAGATAATAGAAAGAGTGAGATGGTTGGTACATATGCTGTGTTTAATCCGGAGGATTTGCCTCAAGAGTTGAGAGACACAGTGAAAACAACAGTTTGGGATTTTACTGGAGAGGATGTGGGATTGATGAATAATGTAGATCCTGTGAAAATCTCAGTGAAAGAGGGAATTACTTATCCTAATATTCCTCAGTACAAGATGACACCAGAAATAATTGAAGGAATAACTCCTATTATTGAGAAAATGATTCAGCAAGGAGTATTGAGAGAACTACTGAGTAGTCCGTGTAATTCACCGATAATGGGGCTAAACAAGCCTAATGGGAAGTTCAGGATTGTACAAGATTTGAGAAAAGTTAACAAAATTGTGGTGGCATGTTGTCCCATTGTGCCAAATCTGTCAGTGATTTTGTATCAGATTCCACATGATGCTGAGTGGTACACAGTGATTGATTTGTGTCATGCTTTCTTTTCAATTCCATTGCATCATGATAGCCAGCCGATTTTTGCATTTAGGTTTGGCCAGCGTATTTTAGCATGGTGTCGAATCCCACAGGGGTACACCGAGAGTCCTTCAATATTCAATCAGTTATTGAAAAAATCATTGGAGAGTTTGATCATGCCTGAAAGCTCAGTACTAGTGCAGTATATTGATGACCTACTTGTGGCATCAAAGACACGTGAAGCTTGTGAAGTAGATACCATAGCTTTACTGAATCATCTGGCAGATGGAGGGTGTGAGAAGTTGGCCTGATATGTAGTGCTCACTATTCTAGTGATCACTGTGTATCATTCCAAACGACCCTTATTGATGATTGGTTGTAAGTCAACCGTATAGACCAGCTATCCTAGTAGCGTGGATACGAGCAGTCTTAGGCTAAACTCTAGAGGGCGTGTTAAGCCAGCTGTTTACCATCACATATACCCCTTGAACACCAAGTGAAAGGACACCACACAAGTTGTTATGAAAATAAAAGGATATTTATTTATAACAAGACTACCCTGGCTCTTTATGAGTCAGGGAGCTAAGCACACTACAAAACTCTTAGGAAAATACTTCAGTTGCACAATTTACACAAATGCCCGAGGGGCACGAGAAACCATCTACACTAACAGTGAAATGCGAATGGTTAGAGTCTGGAGGTACTGATTCCGGAGTGTTCCGATCAGTGGGACTAAACGAAAAAGGAACTGGACACTTGTAGAGCGAACCTGCGATGGAGCACCGAGATGCTCGAGTTACCTAGCCTGGAGGCTGCGGCTGCGTGAAGCTCGGCAAGATGTCGGGAGTCCTCGTGTAGTCTCAGGAGCCTGAAAGAAGAAGTTGCTGGCAGGCGACCAGTGACGATGTTCAGAGCGATCCAAGCCTGGATCGGTGGTGAAGGAAACCTGAAAGCAGAGGGGACTCAGTTCTCAACCGCTAGCCAGCGATCGTGTGGGTACCAGGGGGGGTACCGGCTGAAGTCACCTCGACCAGGTGAGTGGGTGACGGCGGACTCGGCTGTTCCTCGGACCAGGAGGCGCGGCGGCGACCAGGATGGAGGGCGAGCTGTCCCACGAAGGTGTCTGCTGTCGATGATGCTGGGCCCAGGAAGGGGCAGCGGATCTTGGCAGTGGCAACCCAAGCGGGGGAGTCAAGATGGCGTCGGGAGTGGACCAGGAGGGTCCGTGGTACTCCTCTGTTGAAGGGGAGCAAGAGCCAGTCTGGAGCAACCAGGCCGGTGATGCAAATAATCTTGGAGCGTCGTGAAGAGGGCCACAAGCCGGTCGGCAAGTGGTCGGACAACGCTGGGAACAGCAAGAAGCGGAAGGGCCCCCATGCAGATCTTGTGGATGCTGGGGAGACAGACTTCGATGCTGGAGCTGTTCAGGGTTTAGGGCTTCTCAAACCCTAGGTGCACTCACTCGAGGATCCCTCGGTGGGCGTGCTAGATAAGCGTCGTGCAGGTTCTGAAGATAGCCGGTCCCGCAGGTCTCGTCACACCTACGACTCTCAGCTGGGCTGATGAGGTAGGTAAAAGGTCAGAGATGGCAGGGAACTCGGGTCTCGTCGAGCTGGGCAGTCTTGATCCGTAGGAGAGACTTACAGCAAACCGCAAGCGCTTAGGTGGTGCCTGCTGGTGCAGGGTGGCTACTCCTTAGCCACAAGGGAGAGTCTTCAGAAATAGTCAAGAGTTCCTTTCGTGGAAAGTGGTTCGTGATTCGGAGTTATCCGATTATCTGATTATCCAATTTGGGAAGGGGACTCGCTCCTACCTTTATTCTAAGAAAAGGGGCTGGCCCGTGACTAGGTTCTACCTATGGGTGGAGCCAGGAGGGGGGTGGTTACACCCCTATCCTTTGTCCGGCTTCGCGCCAGCTCAGGGGCTGGTGTGCCCCCGAAACTGGTTTGAGCCGGGCTATGCACAGTGAGCACCGGGGTGCCACTTGCAATCACCTTCCTTTCAGCCCTGCCTACCTGGGATACACAAACCCTGTCTGGGATGGTGCTAACACCGCCCTCGACAGGAAACCCTTTGTCCAAGCTCCCCTTGCTGGAAGGTCCCCCAGCAGCAGGAGGTCAGACTTGTGTCTGGTGGCAGCATCCATTTTGTGATGCTGAGGCTTGAGTCAACTTTAACCGGGGTTCAAGGTTACTTCCATGTCGTGTCCCTCTAAAAGGGGGGAATGCTAACCCCGTCGCCAGGACTGGCGAGGGGTTCGTATTCCCATTCGTATGACACCTTACTCGACATGCGTAGGTGATGCGATGCCAAAGTTAGCAAATAACCGCAAGGATTATAATGCATTACAAGTAGTTGGCCCGCGTCACCATGGAACGGCTATTAGGACTTGGTTCCGCAAGCCGTCGACGGGCTCAGCTCGCGCCAGAGCACCGTCCCACATGATTCCCTGCACTCTGCCTTCAGGATTGATAAGGCCTGCTATAGGAGTGACTGATAGGAATCCATGTGTCCATTTTAGGGTTTAGGTGTAGGAATACTACACCTACAGCAACGGGTGATTACACCACGTGGCCCCAGCTGTCGTGCAGCCAGTTGTGTCAGATTTGGGCGGCCATTCCAGGGGTGGCATAATACATGCTTCAGCCCCTGGTAGGCCCTGGGTACACCGATGCCCTGGATACCTGTGGTATGCTGAGACAGGGACTGACAAGGCGGCCCAGTTCCAATTAGTGGATGCACCTAATGTACATGTGTGTTAATTTCGAGAGAGAACAGCTAGGCTGTGGGTCTGATTGGCAGGCCCACGGCCGGAGAAAGTCGTAAACCAATGAAGCAAAAGCAAAAAATCTGGGTGATCATAGGATTGCAGACCCTACTCTCCTACATGACCCCCCCCCAAACTTTGGGACAATAAGCTAACCTTGACCAGGTGAGTCTTCTTGCTCTAAGTGGAAATACCTGGAGAGCCCATCTGCATTGCCATGATCAGTGCCAGGTCTATGCTCCACTGTGAAGTCCATCCCCTGTAGGGAAATGGACCACCTAAGTAGTTTGGGGTTTTCACCCTTCATTTGATTTAGCCACAAGAGGGGCTTATGGTCGGTCTGAATCTTGAAGTGAGTGCCAAACAAGTATGGCCTCAACTTCTTCAGGGCCTAAACCACAGCAAAGGCCTCCCTCTCAATAGCTGACCAATTCTTCTCTCTGGGGGTCAGCCTCCTGCTAATAAAAGCTATGGGCTGGTCATGACCATCAAAATTCAGTTGCGATAGAACAGCTCCCACACCCAGCTCCGAAGCGTCTGTTTGGACAATGAATGGTTTGGAGTAGTCTGGACTCTTTAGGATAGGTGCTGTGCACATGGCCTGCTTTAGGTCATCGAATGCCTTCTGACAGCTTGCTGTCCACTGAACTTTTTTTGGCATCTTTTTACTTGTCAGGTCGTTTAGCGGGGTCACAATGGATCCATAATTTCTGACAAATTTCCGGTAATAACCAGTCAGGCCCAAGAAAGCTCGAACCTGAGTCTGGGTGGTTGGAGGAGCCCAGTCCTGGATGGCCTGTATTTTGCTCTCCAATGGTTGAACCTGGCCTCCACCTACAAGGTGGCCCAGGTATACAACCTGTGTCTGCCCTATCTGGCACTTGGTGGCCTTGATAGTGAGGCCTGCCTTCTGCAGGGCCTCTAACACTTTCCTCAGGTGGACCAGGTGATCCTCCCAGGTGGAGCTAAAGACAGCGATATCGTCCAGATACGCCGCACAGAAGTCGTCCAACCCAGTGAGAACTCGATTCACCAGCCTTTGGAAGGTGGCAGGTGCATTTTTCAAACCAAAGGGCATTACCACGAACTGATAATGCCCACCCGGGGTAGAAAATGCTGTTTTGGGCTTGGCCTCCTCAGCTAACCTGATTTGCCAATACCCAGCTGTCAGGTCAAACGTACTTAAGTAGTTGGCCGAGGCCAACCGGTCGATAAGTTCGTCTGCTCTTGGTATCGGGTGGGCGTCAGTCTTAGTGACCGCATTGAGACCTCTGTAGTCCACGCAAAACCTCATCTCTTTCTTACCGCCCTGGGTGTGAGGTTTCGGCACGAGCACTACGGGACTAGCCCAGGGGCTGTCCGAGGGTTCAATGACTCCCAGCTCCAACATTTTCTGCACCTCTGTCTTGATGCAGTCTCTGACATGATCAGGCTGCCGATAGATTTTACTCTTTACGGGCAGACTGTCCCCAGTGTCGACCTCATGGGTACACCACTTGGTCTGACTGGGTGTCAGAGAGAACATATGTCGAAAGGATTGAAGAACCTGTTTACAATCCTCTTGTTGATGTCCAGAGAGGCTGCCACAAAAGACAACACCGTCTACTGATCCATCGTCAGGGTTCTGAGAGAGCAGGTCTGGGAGAGGGTCACTCTCCTCCTCCTGTCCCTCATCTGTGGCCATGAGCAAGCCCATGCCCTCCCTGTCGACATATGCCTTGAGCCTGTTTACATGGAGCACCCTGTGGGGGCTCCGGGGAGTTCCCAGGTCTACCAAGTAGGTGACCTCTCCCTTTTGCTCAATGATCGTGTGGGGCCCAGACCATTTGTCTTTGAGTGCTGCTGGGGCCACTGGCTCCAGCACCCACACCTTCTGTCCAGGCTGGTACACAGTCAGGACAGCCTTTTGGTCGTGCCAAGCTTTCTGTAATTCTTGGCTCGCCTCCAGGTTTTTAGACGCCTTTTCCATGTACTCCGCCATCCGCGAGCGGAGACCGAGCACATAGTCCACGATGTTTGATGCCGGCTTTCTGAGAGGTCTCTCCCATCCTTCCTTTACCAAACAAAGGGGTCCCCTTACAGGATGTCCGAACAGAAGCTCAAAAGGGCTGTAGCCAACCCCCTTCTGCGGGACCTCTCTGTAGGCGAACAAGAGGCAGGGTATCAGGACATCCCATCTCCGCCGAAGCTTTTCAGGTAGTCCGTGAATCATCCCTTTTAGGGTCCTGTTGAATCTCTCAACAAGCCCATTGCATTGTGGGTGATAGGGTGTGGTGAACTTGTAGTTGACACCACATTCCTTCCACATAGCAGTCAGATATCCCGACATGAAGTTTGCACCTCTGTCTGAGACGACCTCCTTAGGGAAGCCCACTCTGGAGAACACTCCAAGTAGGGCCCGTGCCACCACAGGTGCTGTAGTGGTCCTAAGGGGAATAGCTTCAGGATACCTGGTGGCGTGGTCCACCACCACCAGTATAAACTTGTGCCCTGATGCTGTCTGGGGTTCCATTGGTCCGACAATGTCGATCCCCACTCGTTCAAAGGGTACCCCCACCACTGGTAGTGGTATGAGGGGGGCCTTTGTCGTGCCACCTGACTTACCACTGGCTTGGCAAGTGACACAGGAGCGGCAAAACTCCTTCGTATCTTCGGACATGTGGGGCCAGTGAAAGTGTGGAACAATTCTGTCCCAAGTCTTATTCTGGCCTAAGTGACCTGCAAGGGGAATCTCGTGGGCCAAGGTGAGAAGGAAACCTCTCAGAGACAAGGGGATGACCAGCCTCCTGGTCGCACCAGGTTTGGGGTCTCTTGCCTCGGAGTACAGGAGTCCATCGTCCCAGTACACTTTGTGGGTACCTGTGGCGTTCCCTGCAGCCTCAGCAGCGGCCTGCTGTCTGAGGGGTTCAAGTGAGGGGCAGTCTAACTGTGCCTTCCCCAGGTCTTCCCTGGAGGGTCCCCCTGAGCCCAGAAACTCAACCTGACCAGGTTCAAGCTCTTGCGGCTCAGTTTCCCTCAGTTCTTTAAGGTCAGCCTCCTCGGAGACTTGATCCACGACCTGGGGCAAGGGGGAAGGCGAAGCCTTACCCTTACTGCTCCTTTTCTTGGAAGGTGTCTGGTCCGTTCTTCCAGGATCCAGCACCTGTTCAGTGGGGCATCTTTTGGCCTGTGACCTGGTCACAGCAAGGACATGTGCTGGCAAGCCTAACATCTCCATGTGAGTCCTCTGCTCCACTTCTGACCATTGTGACGTTTCCAAATCATTGCCCAACAGACATTCTACGGGGAGGTCTGAACTAACCACAACCTTTTTCGGGCCACTTACCCCTCCCCAGGAGAAATCAACAACTGCCATACTGTGATTGGTAGTGACGTTGCTGGCATTGGTCACTAGGTAACTGGTACCTAGCATGATCTGTCCAGGGTCCACGAAGTTAGGCGTCACCATGGTGACACTGGCACACGTGTCCCTGTAGGCCTGAGCCACTTTTCCATTTATCAAAGGTGTCTGTCTGTATTTGCCCAAAGTATTGGGGCTGGCATCAGGGGACATATCCATATCCCCTGTACAGACAAGGACGGCCTGAGTGAGCGTGCCGACTAAGTCGTCACTCCCCTCGGTTCCCAAGGTTAACCCAACTAATGCCTTGGGAGGCGCACTACCACTGCTGACTGTACTAGGGGGCGCAGGTGCCTTAGGGGCTGCAGTGGCAGGAGTTTGCCCTCCTTTCTTGGTGCACTCACTAAACCAGTGAGTCTTACTTTTACAGTATTGGCACCACCTTTTTGTCTGGCCTTCTTGAGTCTTCTTCTTCTGTGAAGCCTGACCCCCACCCTCTTTGGTTTGTTGGGGACCTGTCGAAGACTTCTGGTCATTTTGTTCGTTCTTGTTACCCTTTTGGTCTGCTTTCTTCTGACCACCCTGGTTCTGATTCTGGTTCTGCTTGACCCTTGTTCTGACCCATCTGTCTGCCTTCTTTCCCAATTCTTGGGGAGAGGTCAGATCCGAGTCGACAAGGTGCTGATGCAACAATTGGTTCTGACAGTTGTTTAAAATCTGTTCTCGCATGATAAGATTGTACAATCCTGTGTAATCAGTAACCTTGCTACCCAGCAACCAGCCTTCCAAAGCCTTAGTGGCACAATCGACAAAGTCAGCCCAATCCTGAGACTGAATTTTCTGGGTGTCCCGGAACAGCACCCGGTACTGTTCCGTGGTTAAGCCGAACCCATCAATCAGTGTGTTCTTCAGGACTTGGTAGTTGTTAGCATCCTCAGCTCTTGTAGTGAGGAGCTTGTCCCTTCCTTTACCTTCAAAGGAAAGCCACAGTATAGCTGCCCACTGACTTGGGGGGACGCACTGGACAGTGCAGGCCCTCTCCAAGGCAGTTATCCACTTGTGGATGTCGTCCCCTTGTTTAAAGGGGGGCACTATTTTACTCAGGTGTCTAGTGTCTATACCCCTGTCTTTCTCTCTATTGAGAATGCTGCCACCAGTGGGATCTAACCCACTTAATTTCTGCTCTCGGGCCAAGGCAAGTCTTTCTTTGGCGAGGGCAAGTTCTTCCCGCTCGATCCTCAGATTGACCTCCCGCATCTTCGCTTCATGCTCCCTCCTCTGAGGGGAAGTCATTCCTCTCTGAGAAGGTGCCTGAGAGACATGTGTATGAACCGATCTGCCAGAGCCTCTGGAGAGAGACCTAGCTCGTCCGTTCCCAAGGTTAAGCCTGCTTGAGCGTGGGCCCGGGGCTCCCCCAGTTCCATTCTCATGCCTGCTTAAGTTGGTCCTTGTAAGCCTGCCGACTACCACTGGACCTTTGTCTGCCTCGTCTCCCGATAACTCGTCCTCGTCCTCCTCCTCTGTGTGGAGGTCGAGGTCGGGGTCACCGAGGGTTCCCTCTAAGGGAGGCATGTTCCCATCTGCACTGGGGGGACCTGGGTTAGAGGACCTCCTAGCATCGTACGCCTCTAAGAGACCTATCAGTATTGCGATGGTAGGGTTAGAACCCTGGTTTAGCTTCCTGGAGGCACACAGTTGTCTCATCTCCTTGAAGCTAAGAGTTGCATATCGTGACACGACCTGTGGAGGGTCACTGACCACTAAGGGAGTCCCTGCAGACTCTCCGTGGACCGACATGCTTTTCTAGTGAGGTGTAAGTGTTGCACCTACCTACACTATGGGTTTACCTACTGATCCCTTGCTAAGAGTTGTAGTCAGGGTGTGCTAAGCCCTGTTACACTACACCAGCCGGTTCAGTAGAACTCGGAGTATTCTAAGTTAAGTTATATGTACCTGGGTACTTATGTGATCTTTCACTGCGATATTCTTAGGATACGTGTGTGGTAAAACAACAGCAAGCTCAAATCCCAACCGCTGCTCACCAATGTGAGAAGTTGGCCTGATATGTAGTGCTCACTATTCTAGTGATCACTGTGTATCATTCCAAACGACCCTTATTGATGATTGGTTGTAAGTCAACCGTATAGACCAGCTATCCTAG
The DNA here is from genome assembly GCF_964204655.1 of Triturus cristatus. Lineage (NCBI taxonomy): Eukaryota > Metazoa > Chordata > Amphibia > Caudata > Salamandridae > Triturus > Triturus cristatus. The sequence continues at coordinate 847,754,590 of NC_140588.1, read as the reverse complement.
TAGCGTGGATACGAGCAGTCTTAGGCTAAACTCTAGAGGGCGTGTTAAGCCAGCTGTTTACCATCACATATACCCCTTGAACACCAAGTGAAAGGACACCACACAAGTTGTTATGAAAATAAAAGGATATTTATTTATAACAAGACTACCCTGGCTCTTTATGAGTCAGGGAGCTAAGCACACTACAAAACTCTTAGGAAAATACTTCAGTTGCACAATTTACACAAATGCCCGAGGGGCACGAGAAACCATCTACACTAACAGTGAAATGCGAATGGTTAGAGTCTGGAGGTACTGATTCCGGAGTGTTCCGATCAGTGGGACTAAACGAAAAAGGAACTGGACACTTGTAGAGCGAACCTGCGATGGAGCACCAAGATGCTCGAGTTACCTAGCCCGGAGGCTGCGGCTGCGTGAAGCTCGGCAAGATGTCGGGAGTCCTCGTGTAGTCTCAGGAGCCTGAAAGAAGAAGTTGCTGGCAGGCGACCAGTGACGATGTTCAGAGCGATCCAAGCCTGGATCGGTGGTGAAGGAAACCTGAAAGCAGAGGGGACTCAGTTCTCAACCGCTAGCCAGCGATCGTGTGGGTACCAGGGGGGGTACCGGCTGAAGTCACCTCGACCAGGTGAGTGGGTGACGGCGGACTCGGCTGTTCCTCGGACCAGGAGGCGCGGCGGCGACCAGGATGGAGGGCGAGCTGTCCCACGAAGGTGTCTGCTGTCGATGATGCTGGGCCCAGGAAGGGGCAGCGGATCTTGGCAGTGGCAACCCAAGCGGGGGAGTCAAGATGGCGTCGGGAGTGGACCAGGAGGGTCCGTGGTACTCCTCTGTTGAAGGGGAGCAAGAGCCAGTCTGGAGCAACCAGGCCGGTGATGCAAATAATCTTGGAGCGTCGTGAAGAGGGCCACAAGCCGGTCGGCAAGTGGTCGGACAACGCTGGGAACAGCAAGAAGCGGAAGGGCCCCCACGCAGATCTCGTGGATGCTGGGGAGACAGACTTCGATGCTGGAGCTGTTCAGGGTTTAGGGCTTCTCAAACCCTAGGTGCACTCACTCGAGGATCCCTCGGTGGGCGTGCTAGATAAGCGTCGTGCAGGTTCTGAAGATAGCCGGTCCCGCAGGTCTCGTCACACCTACGACTCTCAGCTGGGCTGATGAGGTAGGTAAAAGGTCAGAGATGGCAGGGAACTCGGGTCTCGTCGAGCTGGGCAGTCTTGATCCGTAGGAGAGACTTACAGCAAACCGCAAGCGCTTAGGTGGTGCCTGCTGGTGCAGGGTGGCTACTCCTTAGCCACAAGGGAGAGTCTTCAGAAATAGTCAAGAGTTCCTTTCGTGGAAAGTGGTTCGTGATTCGGAGTTATCCGATTATCTGATTATCCAATTTGGGAAGGGGACTCGCTCCTACCTTTATTCTAAGAAAAGGGGCTGGCCCGTGACTAGGTTCTACCTATGGGTGGAGCCAGGAGGGGGGTGGTTACACCCCTATCCTTTGTCCGGCTTCGCGCCAGCTCAGGGGCTGGTGTGCCCCCGAAACTGGTTTGAGCCGGGCTATGCACAGTGAGCACCGGGGTGCCACTTGCAATCACCTTCCTTTCAGCCCTGCCTACCTGGGATACACAAACCCTGTCTGGGATGGTGCTAACACCGCCCTCGACAGGAAACCCTTTGTCCAAGCTCCCCTTGCTGGAAGGTCCCCCAGCAGCAGGAGGTCAGACTTGTGTCTGGTGGCAGCATCCATTTTGTGATGCTGAGGCTTGAATCAACTTTAACCGGGGTTCAAGGTTACTTCCATGTCGTGTCCCTCTAAAAGGGGGGAATGCTAACCCCGTCGCCAGGACTGGCGAGGGGTTCGTATTCCCATTCGTATGACACCTTACTCGACATGCGTAGGTGATGCGATGCCAAAGTTAGCAAATAACCGCAAGGATTATAATGCATTACAAGTAGTTGGCCCGCGTCACCATGGAACGGCTATTAGGACTTGGTTCCGCAAGCCGTCGACGGGCTCAGCTCGCGCCAGAGCACCGTCCCACATGATTCCCTGCACTCTGCCTTCAGGATTGATAAGGCCTGCTATAGGAGTGACTGATAGGAATCCATGTGTCCATTTTAGGGTTTAGGTGTGGGAATACTACACCTACAGCAACGGGTGATTACACCACGTGGCCCCAGCTGTCGTGCAGCCAGTTGTGTCAGATTTGGGCGGCCATTCCAGGGGTGGCATAATACATGCTTCAGCCCCTGGTAGGCCCTGGGTACACCGATGCCCTGGATACCTGTGGTATGCTGAGACAGGGACTGACAAGGCGGCCCAGTTCCAATTAGTGGATGCACCTAATGTACATGTGTGTTAATTTCGAGAGAGAACAGCTAGGCTGTGGGTCTGATTGGCAGGCCCACGGCCGGAGAAAGTCGTAAACCAATGAAGCAAAAGCAAAAAATCTGGGTGATCATAGGATTGCAGACCCTACTCTCCTACAGAGGGTTAAAGGTATCTCCAGCCAAATTGCAATTTTGCAAGGAAAAGGTGCATTATCTTGGACACAATATTGAAAAGGGTCTGAGAAAGGTGACTGATGACAGGATCAAAATTATCAGGGGAATGAGAGCCCCAAGGACTCAGAGAGAAGTGAGGATGTTTCTGGGAATGGTGGGTTATTGTCGTCAGTGGATTAGTAATTTCTCCCTGATAGCAAGGCCACTGATTAAGCTGACAAAAAGTGAGGTAAAAGACCCATTGGAACTAGATGGAGAACAAATGGCAGCATTTGAAGAGTTAAAAAGCAGAATGTGTGAAGCCCCTGCTTTGGGTATGCCAGACTATGAAAAGGAGTTTGAGTTGTACTGCAGTGAGAGAAATGGATGTGCACTTTCAGTGTTGATCCAGAAGCATGGACAACTGAGAAGGCCTATTGCGTACTTCTCATCGACACTTGACCCTGTAGCTGTGGGTTTACCAGGTTGTCTGAAATCTGTAGCTGCAACATGCAGAAGTTTGGAACAGAGTGAGGGTATAATAATGGGATATCCTGTAAGGGTATTCGTACCTCATAATGTGGCAATTCTTTTGACAAGAAGCAGAACTCAGTACATGTCACATAGTCGGCTGACTAAATAAGAGAAAATCATTCTGGGAGCATCAAATGTGACTCTTGAGAAATGTGTGAATCCATCAACATTATTGCCTGATACTGAAAATGTGGGTGTGAAAGATGATTTTGATCACAATTGTTTAGATGTGCTTGATTACTGTACAAAGCCGTGACCAGACATAAGAGATCTTCCATTGCCTGAGAGTGACCATGTGCTGTTTGTGGATGGATCATGTCTGAGAAATGATGATGGTGTACTGAGTGCAGCTTATGCAGTGTGCAAAGTTTTAGAAGTTATGGAAGCTTCACCCTTGAAAGGAGTGAAGTCTGCTCAAGTTGCTGAATTGGTGGCATTGACGAAGGCTTGTAAAATTGGGAAGAATCTAAATGTGACTGTAATGACTGATAGTCAGTACGGATTTGGAGTCGTGCATGATTTTGGACCGCTTTGGCTACAGAGAGGTTTCTTGACGTCGAGTGGGACTCCAATAAAGAATGCTGAAGTGATTGGGAAATTGCTTAAGGCGATACAGCTGCCTAAAGAATTAGCAGTAGTAAAATGTGCTGCTCATGGACAAGGAGATGATTTTGTTACCCTTGGAAATCGTTATGCAAATGACATTGCACAATATTGTGCTAAAAATAATCACTCGATTAATAGGGAACGAGAAAAGGAAATGTCTTCTTGTTCTGTGATGTTTACTAATGTTCTAGAGACGTGGGATGAAGTGAAGCAGTTACAGGATGAGGCAGGAAAGGAAGAAAAGAAAGATTGGATCAAGGCAGGTTGTGCCCCAAGAGAGACAGATCATGTCTGGATCTATAGAGATGGTAGACCAGTCATGCCCAACTCTATGCTGTCGACAATGGCAAGAATGTATCATGGCCAGGGACATTTGGGAAGAGATGCAATGATCAGGTCTTTTAAGCAGACTTGGTACAATGCAAAGTTCAGGTTGATTGCAGAAAGCATCTGTCAAAGATGTTTGATTTGTCAACAATTTAACACTGGGAAAAATACAGTGGTGAGTCTGGGAACAATAGGCAGAGAAGGTGGTCCTTTTTCGAGAATGCAGATTGATTTCATTGAAATGCCCCAAGTGAACAGATTGAGGTATGTTCTAGTGGTGGTCTGTTTGTTCTCAAGATGGGTGGAGGCCTATCCAACTAGGACGAATGATGGAATACAGTGGCAAAATTACTGTTAAGAGAGTTGATTCCTAGGTACGGGTTTCCAGTGACGATTGAGTCTGATAAAGGTGGACACTTCTATAATGAGCTCATGAGTTTAATTTGTGAAGCATTGAGCATACAGCAGAAGCTACATTGTGCTTACAGACCAGAGGCTTCTGGTGTTGTAGAGCAGATGAACGGCACGATCAAAAACAGGATTGGTAAGATGTGTTTAGCCACTGGAATGAAATGGCCTGATGTCTTGCCTCTAGTGCTAATGACTATTAGATCTACTCCAGATAGAACTACTGGTTTGAGTCCACATGAGATCTTGATGGGACGTGCAATGCATCATGCATTTGTGCCTGTCAACAAGTTGATGACAATAACTGATGACATGATTTTGGATTACTGTAAAGGCCTGGCTGACGCAGTTCATTCTGTGTTTCACCAGGTTGTAGGAGACGCTACAACACTTGAGAAGAAGCAAGCTCATGATCTAAGTCCAGGGGACTGGGTGAGGATTAAAGTGCACAGAAGAAGAAATTGCTTGGTTCCAAGGTGGGGAAGGCCAAGACAAGTTATTCTGACTACAACGACTGCAGTAAAGTGTGCTGGTGTGAAGAACTGGGTGCATGCAAGTCATACTCTGAGAGTTCCAAATCCAAAAGAAGGGACTGGTAAGGAGTATTTTGAAGAGTCAGATTCCAGTGATGAAGAAGAAGTTGAACCAGTGAGAAGGAATCGGAATTTTGGAAGAGGTGAAGGAGAAAGAGAGTCAGGTGATTCTTTCTTTCCAGGAGAGGCTTCAAGAGAAACATTGGTAGTCTCAGAAGAGAGATCGGATTCTGTAAGAGTGTCTGAAGTTCCAACAAGCAGTGGAGTATACAGAAAAGAAAAGAGCAATTCCACAGAGACTACATCTGAATTAGATGAAGAAGTTGAAAATCCACTTGAGATTACACCTGAAGAAACAGGGTCAGAAGAAGATAGAGAGGGACAGATTGCGGAAGACCCCCGAGGAGGTGTAGGGAACATTCCTGATAAGCTAGGTGAAGGGACAAGTAGACAGCAAGAAGATTGCGTGTCAGAGACCCGAGGAGGGAAAGAAATAGGGAAGTCTCAATCAGTGGTGGTAAAGACTGTGGAGCAAAAGAAAACTGCTGAAGAACAAGAGGCAAATGAGACAGAATCAGATGAAAGTGAGAGTGAGAAATCAGAGGGTCGAGTTCTGAGAAAGAGAGCTTGGATTGGAGAGAGAAATAATAAAGAAGTGAAACCAAAAAGAGTTCTAAAAGGAGATCTTTGGCCTAACAACAGGATAAAGAGGCTGAGATATAGACTGACACGAGCAAATCCATCGAAAGCTGAACAAGTGAACGAAGTGTCGAGTCAGAATCCAGCAAAAGGTGAAAATCGAAAGGATTCAAAGGAATCAGAAGAAATCAAAAGAATCCGAAAACCTAACCAGAAGTATAGGTCGCCGGAATGGACGTACGTGGCATTGTCTGAAGGAGAAGAGGCAGAAAGTCAGGGAAATCCAGAGGAGACCATACGTGAAGTGGTTGAGGAAGATACAGGTGAAATCCTGAAAGTTATTCTGACTGATATCGGAGAAAAGTCGGATACTGAGGATGTTGTTGGAGATTTAATACAATTTGATGTTGAAGAAGTTGAAGTGAAGAGTGATGAATATCCAAATTGAGTGAACTGAAGAAATCACTTGGAGAAAAGTGAAAAGAAGAAAGTCTGAAAATGTTGCTGTTTGAAGTAATACAGAGTTCTAGAAATTCCAGTAGTGGAGTAGTAGAGGCTGAGTCAAAAGACAAGGTCAAAGTAGTAAAATGGCTAATATAGAAGATAATCAAAGTAGATGTGCCTTTTTAAAAAGATGGTGTAGAATGTGCTGCTGCTGTACTGGATTATTAATGCTACTATGGGGTGTTTTAGCTTTATTAGTTACTTTTAGAGTTACAATAGGTACATTTGAAATGCACACTGAGAATGTGACTAATGTGGAGAAAAGTTCGCAAAAAGTAGTTCCAACTAGAATTAGTAACACTTACATACATAAAGATAGGTCAATTAATGATTTTTCTAGTAATGTTTTTTCAAAGTTGTTGTATGAATACGTGAAGACAATGGAAGTTAGGGATAGCTACGTATGTATGCAGTTACCTGCATCCGTTTCAGAGGGTGTTACTTATCATCATTTACCAGCTACGTATGGAATTTCATGTAGTGTGTTGAGTAGTGTTTTTTATTTGCTAGGGAAAATAGATTATATTATGTCTAATAAAGATAATATTTTTGGGCAATTGCCTATGAACAAAAGGCTGAATCCAGCTAAAGAAGCTAATATTTTTGGAGAAATTTTTATTGAGAAAGAAGAATTAACATTAGATTACATTTTTAAGAACAATTTAACTTGCAGTTTGAAAGAAGAGGAGAAGGCTTTCCTAAACATGGTAGAGGAAAGGAGAATGAGCATGCATGAAAAGGAAGGGAAATATAAAGTGGGTGAGACAATTTGGGACATTGAAATGGGAAAGGAGTTGAAAAATGGAGCTAGTCCAACTTTAGCTCTAGATGCACCACAGAAGGGTAAACTATGCATTACTAGGAAGAAATCCCAATATGATACATACTTCATTGCAACAGGATGGGGTTTCAAGGGAGGAGAGGATCCAGTTTTCCCAGGAGTGTATTATGTTTGTGGGAACAAGGCTTATTACAGGTTGCCTGACCATTGGTATGGCACGTGTTATGTGGGCCTGGTCTTTCCAAAGATCTTTCATATAGATAGAATTGAAGATGTAGAACATATTAATTTACTAACACGTTTTAAGAGAGAAACCTGGTCAGAAATAGTTGGTGATATCTTTGGAGCTTTAATTCCAGCAGTGGGAATTTCATTAAATGCATATGGGATAAGGAAACTGTCAACAGTGGTGGATCGCTTATCGACAAGTACCGCTGGAGGGTTTCTTTTGGTGAATACGGAGATGATTGCCGTACGTGCCATGTCTATGCAAAATCGACTTGCCCTTGATATTCTATTGGCTAAGGAGGGTGGAGTCTGCGGAATGCTGAAAGTTCAACATTGTTGCACTTACATTCCTGACGAAAGTAAAGACCTGAAGGTCTATATCAAAAATATTACTGATTTGCATGAAGAATTAGTACCACTAGAAGCTGAAAGTATCTGGACCAAAATAGCTAATAAGATAGTTGCTGTTAAGAGTTTTATTGCTAAGATAGGTAGTACTATTTTAGGTAAGATATTGTTTCCTTTGACATGTGTGATTGTTGCTTTATTAATACTAAGATTGGTGTGTTTGTGTTGTATAAACAGGGGAGGGAAAAAGGAAAGAATTAGAGCTAATATTGAAAAGAAACAAAAGAGGTCAAAAAGAGACCCACAAGAAATAGAATTGGAAGAATTGAGAGAGAGTGTTTATTTGGAGACAAAAAGGGATGATGAAAGGGAGTCTGGTGTGTAAAGAAAAAGACATTTCCAATTTCTCCTAAAATGGGGCTAACATTTTTTTTTTGGGTTGTTTTATTTGGTGATGATATCACCAAAGGGGGGATTGCTGGAGCAGGGTTTTCTTTTTGAAAATTTTTCGGGTTTTAAGCTCCAGTTTTGTCTATAAGTCATAACTAAAATCACTAATCTATAATCGATAATTTTTGGTTTCGTGAGAGACTTTACCTAATCAATATGACTAACAAGAGAAAAACTACACGTGGGAATGCATATATGTTGCTTAATAATATGTGCAGTTATTAATATAAGTGTGCTATTTGTTTTGTGTTGATGCTTTTAAATAATAACGTGTGCTAATGCTTATTTATGTCGCAGATGGCTAGTTAATTACATACACATAAGGGTATTAGTGGGAATTAACACTGTTTAATCATTGCGATGATGTAGTAACGTTGTTTGTGTTTCTTTCAATTATGATGGTTCGTTTTGGCCTAAAACAAGATGGCTGCTGTTTACAGCCTGTGCTCGAGTGAATATGATATGACGAGAGGCCTTGTTGAACAGTCACCTGACTATGGCTTCTGCTGGAGTTTTGAAAGTTTCCGTGATGACAGTGACTCCAGGCAAGCGTCCAAATAACCTTGGAGGAAAAGAAAGCCACAATGAACTTTGTGATTACCGCGGTGGCTTCGCTATGGTTCCAGGGAAATGCGTTCATGAAAGTATCTTTTGCAAAACTCGAGTTTCCTTCTTCCATCTTTTTATTTTTGAGATTTTTTCTGAGCGGAGGTTTTCCAAATGTAGCGATGCTACATCCTTTCCTGCTCGTCCTGCTCAGCGGCTCAACGGAAATTCAGAACTTTTTATGTTGCTTTATTTTGTAAGTTCTATTATAAATATTGTTAGACTAGAGAGGGTCTAAGGCCACTTCTTCCCAAACCTGCGTTGGTGAGGATCGATGCTGTGAGGACGATAGCTCGGGAGATTTACTGAGAGACTTATCCTGACCCATTTATGACATTTAGCTAGAATAGGTAACTATGAGAATAATGAATTTGGTTTTGATTGACTTTCATTTAAACTAATTTTAGATAAAATTACCATTATTGAATCGCAGTGTTGGTGGTTATTTCTTGTCATTTATTGAATACTCTAATGTGAATTATTGTTGTTTAAATCATGACTCAGGACAATAACGTTTTGATCGCATTGACCTTACTGTAGATACAGGGTGTTTCAGGAGTTTTTCTCATGTTCAGTGCTAATAGAGTAATCGAACGTGTGTTAGTGAAATGGGCCCAAGCGTGTGATGAGTGCATGTGCGTGTATCTGTGAAATTACTCTATCTGTGGAAGTAGGGAGAATTTGTATGCCCTGATCTGCAGCAGTCCCATGGGAACACCCACGTACCAACCATGTCATGCCGCCTTGGTGCTAAGTAACAAAAAAGCAGTGATTCACAATGCTTTGCGTTATTTTACGATTACTTTCCAGCGCAAAACTTAAAGGAAATTAGGGGAAAAATGTTGTGCTGGTTATAGTTGCGCTAACCCAGCGCAAAATGTTTGTAAATCTACCACTTGGTATGGAGACAGATCTGGATGCATGCATAGGTCTCTCTCTAAATTCATTGTATAAATACCTCAAGCAAGGTACGACGTTTATGACATATGGAAGAGCAGCACTACAGTATATTCAAGGTATAAGCATAGGAAAATAGGCAGAAGTGTTAAAATCTATATATGTGGGCATCTAGATAAATTAGAAAGGAAGTTGGCTAGACTGGAGACCTAATAAGAAAGCAGACACAACTCAGATACGCTTAGGCAATTAAGGGATGCTCTAAGTGAAATTAAAGAAACAATGCAACAAGAAACGCCGTGCCTTGGGAAATTTGCTGGCACAAAAATCTATGGTGAAGAACATAGACCTGGATTGATAATAGTGCTGGTACTCAAAGGATCTAGAGCGCAAGAAAATATTGTTGCACTGTGGAACACTAATGGGCAAATGCTAACACATTCACCTGACGTATTAGGAGTTAACACAATAGTAAATCAGACTTCATTCAACCACAGCGTATCTAAAACCACCACCATTTCCAGAATACCTAGACATAATAACATTAGCATTGATGGAGGGAGAATTTAGGGAGGCACTCAGCAGAAGAAATAAAAGAAAATATTAGGAGCCTGCCAAGAGGGGAAGCTCCCGGCCACGACGGATTATCCACAGATTTCAACACAAAGCACTCAGAGGTACTAGCATCCCAAGCGTTGAAGATCTAGAACAAGCATTTGCAATGCGATAGGTCTCGCATTTGCGAAAGATAGAGCTATTAGCATTGTAAATAACAATGCCTTTTATTTATGTATTGGTTTTGAAAACAGATAAATAAAGGGTATTGTCATTTACGATGCCAATAGCTTAAACTATCGCAAATGCAAGACCTATTACATTGCAAATGCTTGTTTTCATCTGAATACTGGGCATGAGTACTCTGCTGCTGGTTGCTGCCCATGCTGGAGTTTTCCACAAGTAATTGAGTAAAGGGTAAGTATTACACTTCAAAAGATAATACTGGTGGTGCCAGGCTGTGTCAGATCAGCCACCATGGTAACAAAAGCATGCCTGAATGGATTTCTTTTATGCACGGCTCCTTACTAGATGCTATGATTTCTGTTCCACAAAGGCAAGAGGCATTGATCTGAAGTGGTCACACTGTGTATGACGGTAACATTCAGTTTATCTGGCGCTCTGCTGGCTCAGTCATCCTATAGAGGAGGCTCTCACTGCATGGTTAATCATGCCACTTCAATTAACACCAGAATGAAAACTTTGCATTTATTCTGAAATTTCTCGACATGTGCAGAAAAATCACTCACCCCATTTTTATTATGAATATGTGATGGGTTAAGTGTTCCTGAGTGTACAGAACGAAGAGAATGACAAGGAAAATAAAATAAGGGCTGGCAAGAGGTGATCATGGGAAGCTTTATGACTGAGAGGATATGGAGTTTCCACATGACTCTGAAGTAAACTGCACCTGAAAGCTTTTGAGGAGGGGAACAACCTTTACAACGCAACTTTTACAACGCACTACCTTTACAACGCATTTTTTACAACGCATAATCCATTACAACGCATGACATTACAACGCATGACACTACAACGCATTTTTAAAAACTACCTTTACAACGCATTCCATTACAACGCATACTACCATTACAACGCATACCATTACAACGCATAATATTACACTACACTATCCAACACTTACCCTACTGTTGCACCCCCTGGAGTTAGAATAGTAATTTTTACCCCTATACTATCCAACACTTACCCTACTGATGCACCCCCTGGAGTTAGAATAGTAATTTTTACCCCTATACTATCCAACACTTACCCTACTGTTGCACCCCCTGGAGTTAGAATAGTAATTTTTACCCCTATACTATCCAACACTTACCCTACTGTTGCACCCCCTGGAGTTAGAATAGTAATTTTTACCCCTATACTATCCAACACTTACCCTACTGTTGCACCCCCTGGAGTTAGAATAGTAATTTTTACCCCTATACTATCCAACACTTACCCTACTGTTGCACCCCCTGGAGTTAGAATAGTAATTTTTACCCCTATACTATCCAACACTTACCCTACTGTTGCACCCCCTGGAGTTAGAATAGTAATTTTTACCCCTATACTATCCAACACTTACCCAACTGTTGCACCCCCTGGAGTTAGAATAGTAATTTGTACCCCTATACTATCCAACACTTACCCCACTGTTGCACCCCCTGGAGTTAGAATAGTAATTTTTACCCCTATACTATCCAACACTTACCCTACTGTTGCACCCCCTGGAGTTAGAAAAGTAACTTTTACCCCTATACTATCTAATACTTACCTTAAATGTAATTTAATATTATGCGTTGTAATGGTATGCGTTGTAAAGGTAGTATGCGTTGTAATGGAAATGCGTTGTAAAGGTATTTTTTAAAAATGCGTTGTAGTGTCATGCGTTGTAATGTTATGCGTTGTAATGGATTATGCGTTGTAAAAAATGCGTTGTAAGTGCATGCGTTGTAAAAGTGTGCGTTGTAACGTCATACATCCTTTTGAGGAGTGTGATGAATAATTAGGCAGGCTTTATGAGGCATAGACAGAAACCATAAGATCAAGAAAAACTGAGGAGCTAGAGAGACTCGGCCAAGGAAAGGTAGAGATTGTGAGTTGCTCGCCAGAGGAGGGTGGGAAATGGGGAGGGAGGGAGGGAGTTCTGTGTAGTAAAGAGATGAGTCCTGGTAGAAGCATCAAAGGCCAGCAAGCAAATGCTATGAGCTGTTCATCACCAGATGCTATCCAGAATAGTGGAGGGGCCCCGTGGCAGCAGTAAAGGGAGGTGGCAGGGGCTACGGGTTGCTCACGCCACAAATTCTATAGAATATAGGAGCAGCCTAGCGGCAGCATCAAAGGGAAGCGATAGGGGCTGTGAGTTACTCAAAACTGGGTGCTGTGTCGAATAGAGGAGAGGCCTGGCAGCCTCTTCAAGGGGAGGCAGCGGAAGCTGCACAGCAGAGAGGAGCGGTCCCGCAGCAGCATAGAGGCGCCTAAGCAGTCACTCTGCAGGGTGGAGGATCAGGCCAGCAGCAGCATTAAGGAGGGTGGCAGGGTCTGGAATGCGCACATGCCGGGTGCTCTACAGTAGACAGGCGAGGCCAAACCATTTGAGCTGCTCCTGCTCATGAGCCGACTTTCAGAAAGCATCGGCTGTGGTCTCTACTGGTCATGCAAAGATATTACTGCCAATTACCTGACGCTCGGCACCCCACACAGCCGTCAGCGAACATCGCACTGCTCCTGTCCGCACAAATGACGTCCCCATCCTCCTAGTGATGCTAGCACCTCAGTCCCGCTCACTGCTGTCAACCATGCCATAGAGGCGAAATTGGCTAGAGCGGCAGCATTTCCATGGCGTTTGTGGATAGCGTGCAGTTGCTGAGATTAACGAGTGGGAAACGGCAGCTGCGAGAGAGCCTGGCACGGTGCTCTGCGAGAAGTCGCAAGTATCCTGCCAGCATCGAAAGTGAAAGCGCGCGTGGCTGTCTAAAAGAATATAGTGCACACCGAATGCAGACGATGTGAAATTGTGCTTAGAACGCGGATGAACACAGTAGTTAGGTGCTGTTGCTTCCGGTCTAAACGGAAGTGAATATCGCATAAACAGCCAATTAAAAAACAGCTAACAACAGCAAAGACTAAGTTAAACTAATGGCAAGCAGCAACAGAAATGACAGGCAATAGGCGGAGCTTCACCCCAACATATTGAGTACTTGATGCCTCATAGAGGCAGCGCATGTGTTGCCTATGAGAGACCTAAAAAGGACACCTACCCCCAACTGTCCGGGAAGCGGAAGTGATCACACAGTTGAAATCTGATAGGGAACCGTAAAACTGTTCCTTATACAGGTCAAAGTCTCTCCTGAACACAGATCAGAAAATGCTTGCATTACTTCTGGCGTTTAATGATGTTCCCGGGTCGAGCCAGACAGGACAGATGGCGGTACATGGCATCAGCATAGTAAGATGGGCACATCATAGAAGTAGGCTCAGATTTACTCAACTTTGATGCAACACAAGACAACAAGGTAAAGTGCTGTGCTGCACTGTATCAAAGGGAGAGAGCAGAAATGCGCCATATCTACTAAGATATGGTGCGGTTCGCTCGCTCATAGCGTTGGCACACTTTGGAATGACTAGTGCCAACACAGGTACCCTTGTGTCACGATGCAATAGGGCCTGCGTTGTGAAAGGGACTCCCTCCTGCTATTCTGCTATTATGAGAGACATATTCCTCTTTGTATGTGTGCAGCAGAATGCAGCACACCAGTAAAACAGAAATAACAAGGAGAAATAAGGATATTTCTCGTCATTATGCCAGCTTCGGGTAGGTGCACCATTCCAGCACAAACCTTTGTTTACTGACTATGGTAAATATGGGTTCATGTCAGAATACATGGGTATATGCATGGGAACAGCCATGTTTCACTCATGTAACACGTCCCTGATGGAAGATAATGCAACGTAGTGCTATGCGCTTCCTTTCCGTGAATTGTTTTTTACAAAGACACCGAAATTATGGTTTACAAGGCTTAGTGGATGCCACAATAGATTTTGAGTAGGGGTGTGTCAAAAAAGTGATGCAACTCAAAGCAAAATCTTAGCAAATCTGGGTCCCAATGTCATAGTTGTAAATGCTAAGCACACCCTTGTAACTCACATAGTACAGCCACTCAATAGAGATGCTATGTATAGAAGTCTCAACAGCATAATAATGACAGAATGTAAAGCCACCTAGAGAGTTTATATCTGCATTACTTGTCAGTGTGTAATGAAACAGATATCATACGATAGAGGATGCATTGGCTTGTTAACTACATCTCTGACTGCAATGTGAATTTCTGTTTTAAATTAAAATAAAGGTTAATAAAAGCACCAACATAAACAGCATGACAAAAATCAGATCAGCAAATGGCATGTATACTGATTTGGCAAACCTTGGACTGGAAAGAACACATGCTAAAATAGTACGTTATTTCCCATTTTGACGTGGGAAAATTACAATTGTCATAAATTACTCTTTCAGTAAATGTTGAGTCCTACACAATTGGTATTTTTTGTGTTCACCCTTCTGTCATCAGACCCAGCACCAGCACAGTGACATGATCGAGCTGTCACCAGCAAAGGATTATATTCCTCTTTTTTCAATATGTAATATTAACCTGCTTTTGTTGCATCTTCACAAGGTTCTGAGGCTGGATAAGTATGACTTTTCGCGACCTTCCAGTTAATAATTTAAGTGCACAAAGGTATAATTACAAGTAAAGCGTAAACAAACACTGGATGCAATATAAATCGTTTGAGCTCATACACTGACTGCTGCTGACGAAAATGCTCCCATCTGCCACCTGACCGAAGTAATCTCACTCTATTTCAGCTGCAGTATTAACATGATCAGTGGAGAGCAGAGGCTACTGACACTTTCAAATTTGTCATTTTTCTAATTTGCAAGACCTGCAGTATATAATTTGTATGATTAATGGTTCAGGGAGGACACATGCATATTGCCACGCTCTCTGAACTCAAACAATTTGAAATGGTTTGTGTTATGTGTGCAAGTGAAAGGTAATAAAGAAACCTGCTTCAGCATTAGGCATTCATGCACTGGTAAAGACTGTGTCATAGAAAATATTAACAAAGGCAATTCGGGTTTGGTTTCCTCTGTTAACACATATGCCCATTTACCTTTATCTTAAGTGTCTACAAGGCCATACTTTCATGATTGCACAAACATGATAGTGGAAAAATTCCCTTCACACAAACGGTATATTTATTTGGCCTGTAAAACCAATGCACATGGTGAAGAAACTGCACCTTTGGCATGGAGGGCATGGAGGTTATCTGTCACATATGCACTTGCCGCTGCAACCGGACAAACCGTGGTGAGGCCGGTGGGGTCTAGTTGGGGAAAGGAATGAAAAAAAATAAGTTACTAACCTGGGTACGGTCGCCGCCTCTCCTCATCTCTTCTGACTCAAGGTCCGAAGCAGGAAGCACACAGGCTCTGCTAAGCCAAGCAGGATGCTGCTGTCACAATGACAGCAGCGTCGTAATTGGTCTGAGCGCCATGGCTCGGCACTCAGAGAGGGACTATGAGCGTCTGCATGTTCTCTATCCAGGCTGTACAATACAGCCAGGTGAAGAACATGCAAAGTGCACATGAATGTTTGGCCGGTCCAAGACGACCGGCCTGACCATCATGTGCACTTAAAGAGTGCCCACCGCTCCTCCCCCTGCTCTGCACAGCCCAGCCCCGCCCCACACCTAGAACTGAGTTAGTACGGAAAAATAAAATGCTAATATCATTGCGTTATTATCATATGTTTTCCTTTTTTAGTTGCTCAGAGGGCAGTGGGGCAACGCTCCTTCGCCTTAGCGGAGGAGCTTCACTGCATATATATCTCCAGTGTGTACGTAAACAAACCCTATATTAAAACAATATATGCTTTCCAGGAACACAACTGTGCTCTCCATGGGATTTAATTTAAATGCATGCAAGGACACATAGTAAAAGGACGCTCCTTTGTCATGTATGAAAAGCCTATTTTTATAAAGCCATGTCATGCTTAAAGTGTACAGGCACACTACACTACATGTTAGAGTCAGTATTTTCTCACAATGAAATGAATCCCCAAGCTACATAGGCCTTTTTAGACCTTTCCCTAAACAGGCCCAGAGGAGATTAAAATCTTGTATCTCCTTTTCCACATGGCTAAATACTAAACAAATGCTTCTAAGAGATTTCCTACTTAACTTTAATATTCTGATCTAATAGCTAAATCAGATTTTGATAACTTAGTTGGAAAAGTAACATTATATAAATGCACTTCGTGAAGCATAACCCACGTAAAACCAATTTTGCCACTCACACCCTCAATAGCTGGAAAACACATCAGTAAGAAAGACAGGAAAAGCTTCAAATGGAGACGCAGGGAAGAAAATACGCAGGAATGGGTGGCAGAAGTTTTTCAGTCACAAGCTAATCCACAGGGTGAATCAAGCACCTCAGCTCTGCATCCTCAGAACATTTCTGAACCTGAAAGTGGCCTCAAGAAAAATCCCCTACTGGTATAAAAAATACTTTTGACTCGTACTAAAAAAAAAGACTCACTGAAAGACTATATATATATATCAATCAACATCCCGTTCCTCCTCCATAAAACAGGACTCGACACACTTGGGTTGCATTCAGCAGTTTATTTCAGCACCTGGTAATGCTTTTCGACCGTCTATGTCTCTCTCTTTATATATATATATATATATATATATATATATTCACTGAAAAAATCTAAGGTTACAGTGATGTTATAGTCAAGAATTAGCATTTTAAAAACCTTAGAAAGTCACTAAAAAAACAAAGGTCACATGGACAATATAGGAAGGCTCAGGTGTTATTTCAACCAAACCAGAATATTTCAGCCATTATAGTTAGGGAGCTAACTATGACTCATGCCCCCTCGATGTACTGCTTATGATGTCACATATTACATCACTCATGACATGGTCATTGGCATCAATGATGACATCACTGATGACATCTTAAATAACATCGCTGATTACATCATCCACAGAACCTCTGATGCGCTCACCCACACTCCGATACAACCTTTAATACATCAACCACTCTCAAATCCATTCACACACACACACACATATTGTATCGTTTTGAGTTAGATATCTCAAAAACTACTTAACGGATTTACATTAAATCCCAATAAGCACGCTTTCTGGACCATCGTCTAGCCTTCTGTCAAATTGTCTAGGTCCCCGCTTGATTGATCACCCTGAAACTTTCAAGACAGGAAGTGGGTCAAAAAGGAGAAGTATTGTGAAGATTTCATGGAGATTCATCAAGAGGAGCCAAAGTTATTGGCAAGAAAGAACACTTTTCCTATGGAAACTTTGCTCCTAACTATAACTGCCTACCTAAATACAAATACAATCTTAGATTTCACTCTTACAAAACTATTGAAATAACTATTTCTTCGACCTCATCCAACACAATGATTTAGACATTATCATCCTCACTGAAACTTGGCTGAATCCTGCTTCCACTCCTATCTTAGACCTCCTAGTACCTCCCACTCATGACATAATTAGGCTAGACAGAGCTCTGAAGTTGGGTTGTGGCCTAGCCTATATTCACAGGAACACACTCTTGATTTCTCACTTGGAGTCCTCTGCGCCTTCCTCCAGTGAATACCTGTGTCTCAGCATCTCAAGTAAGAACCTACCGGTTTGCAAACTTCACACCTTTTACCACCCCCCAGGTGACAATCTCCCCTTCATTGAGCAACTAATGGAAATCATCACTACCAATGTTGACTCAGCGGAGGCCCAAATCTTCCTTGGTGATTTCAACCTTCGCTGGTCTAACCCCAATGATTCTGCTGTATCTTGCCTTAAATCATTCTTTAATGATAAAGATCTGACTCAGTCCATCACCACCCCCTTTTGAACCGCTTTGTTCACTATAAGTTGGCAGGGTATACTCAGACGTGAGTTCCTTGCCCACTTTGCCACTGGATTCAAGCAAGCCTGGCTGAAGACGGCTGAAATGCCAGAAACCGGTCCTAGGAAGCTTGTTTCCGGTCCAGGGAAGGCATGGCTTGGCAGTTCGGGCTGGACTGTTCCCATGAGGCACAGGGTCAGACTGATTTGCATATGGCCATGTCTGAACTGGGGTGGCAGAGTGGGCTAAAGAACGGTGATGGATCAAACCCAGATCTGTTGACTGGGTGTGAGTGTTTGATTGGTTCTGATGCTCCGTCCATCACCACCCCCTTTTGTACCTCTTTGTACGCCATAAGTTGGCAGGGTATGCTCAGACCTGAGTCCCTTGATCACTTTGCCACTGGATTCAAGCAAGCCTGGCTGAAGATGGCTGAAATGCCAGAAACCGGTCCTAGGAAGCTTGTTTCCGGTCCAGGGAAGGCATAGCTTGGCAGTTCGGGCTGGACTGTTCCCATGAGGCACAGGGTTAGACTGATTTGCATATAGCCATGTCTGAACTGGGGTGGCAGAGTGGGCTAAAGAACGGTGATGGATCAAACCCAGATCTGTTGACTGGGTGTGAGTGTTTGATTGGTTCTGATGCTCCGTCCATCACCACCCCCTTTTGTACCGCTTTGTTCGCCATAAGTTGGCAGGGTATGCTCAGACGCGAGTCCCTTGCTCACTTTGCCACTGGATTCAAGCAAGCCTGGCTGAAGACGGCTGGAATGCCAGAAACCAGTCCTAGGAAGCTTGTTTCCGGTCCAGGAAAGGCATGGCTTGGCAGTTCGGGCTGGACTGTTCCCATGAGGCACAGGGTCAGACTGATTTGCATATGGCCATGTCTGAACTGGGGTGGCAGAGTGGGCTAAAGAACGGTGATGGATCAAACCCAGATCTGTTGACTGGGTGTGAGTGTTTGATTGGTTCTGATGCTCCGTCCATCACCACCACCTTTTGTACCGCTCAGTAATGCGACCAACCAACTCATATTAAAGGAGAAACTCTAGACCTCATCATCTCTAAAGAGCAGACCATCCCCCTAGATTCCATTACCCCTTGTGATTGGTCCGACCACCATAGCATCCTCTTTTACATTAACAGGGAGGTGCTGATGAGGAAGGCTCAAACATTGAAATCAAAGATATGGAAAATAGACCTCAGATCAATAAACTCTGGCGAACTAGCTGCCCAATTTTAATCTGCCCACTCCGCCCAAGCTGACTTGGTCGAGCTGCAATCACTCACCGACGCCTACAATTCGACAATCACCAACATCATGGATGACATTGCTCCACTCCAATCTAAAAAGGCCTCAACAAAAATATCCAAACCGTGGTATAAAGTCAACTTAAACACAGAACGGCGCAACCTTAGGGCAGTTGAACATTCCTGGTGATCCAATCCCTCCTCGGAAAACTAAAACTCCTTAGAGATGTCAGGAGCCTCTACAACAAACACATCAAGAGTGCTAAGGCTGACTCCTTAAGACACCAACTGGATCAAACAGCAAACCGCCCCAAGAAACTGTTCGAATTGGTCAAACAGCAATCAGTCGTTGGTCCAAACCACTCTGAACCTGGTGGCCACCCACCCTCTTGCATCGAACTTGCCGCTTTCTTCTCGCAGAAATCAAGACTCATCTCTGCCGACCTCGCCTCTACAAAGGCTCTATTGCCTTCCTCAAATGCCGCCTCCCCCCTTGACCCCTTTGAAAAGGGCAAATCGACCACCAAGAACAATGCGTCATGAGGCACCTTTACCCGATTTAGTGAAAATGACATTCACAAGATTCTTTAGAATATTAACCCTTCCAACCACTTCAGTGACCTGTTGCCCCGGCCATCTTCAAAGAAATCAAGAATGCACTCATCCCCACCTGAACAGGATTGTAAACGCTTCTCTATCACAAGGCACGATCCCCAAACTGCCTAAAAGCAGCTCAGGTATCTCCTATTATAAAAAACCTAACGCTGACAAATCTGATCTCAATAATTTCTGCCCCATTTCCAACATCCCCACCCTAGCGAAACTTCTAGAAAAATGTGTACAATCTCAACTTTGTGCTCAAATAGAGAATTTTCAACTCCTAGACCAGCATCAATCTGGTTTTAGGAAGGGGCACAACACTGAATCGGCTCTCACTCTCTTTATGGATGACATTTTAAAAATGGTTGACAAAAACGAATCCTGCCTTGACCTTTCCTCCGCATTCGACACAGTTAATCATGACAACCTCCTATCCATCCTGCAAAACAGAATGGGTTTTGCTGGTCAGATGCTCGTATTTCCTGCATCACAGATCACAAAGAGTCAAGGCAAACCACTCTCTCTCCTACCCCTCTCCTGTCCTCATGGGGGTCCCCCAAGGGTCCGCTCTATCTCCTATCCTCTTCAACCTTTTCCTGGAACCTCTTGCTAACTCATTAAACTCCACAAACTTTCTCTTCCACATGTATGCAGACAACACGCAACTCTTTTTGAAAATCTCATCCCTGGAAAACATCATCTCTCTCTACACTACCCTAACGTCTACTCAAAACTGGTTAAAGGAGAACCATCTCCTGCTTAACACTTCCAAAATTGAATTCCTGCTCATCTCCCATCCGAACCACATCCCCAAGCTAGACCTATGGCTGAGTCACCTTACTGCTTTCAATTTCACTCCTCTCATCATAGACTCAGCCAAAACACTGTGACCCCCCTCGTTGCCCATGTACACCTGCTCATTGTATTACATTCCTAGGCGCAATTGTCCCGCACTCTGCGACCATTCCAGTCTTTTTTTATTTCTCTCTCTCTCTCTACTGGATGTTGATATTGCATTTATGATCTTCCTCCCATCATATTGTGAAGCGCTATGATATCCTTTGGGATCTGGTTCGCGCTATATAAAACTTCATAAATAAATAAAATAAAATACATCTTATGCCTCACATATTATATTGTTTGTCACACTTTTGTATGAATGAAATTTGAGCCTAACTATAAAATCCCTGTAACCTTTGTTTTTTTCACTCAATTTCAAAATGTTTTAAACCTTTATTCTCTAACTCTAACCTTCAAAAGTGGGTGTTTGAGTAGCTATATAGGTAGGTGAATGGGTGTGTGAGTGGCTGTGTGTGTCTCTGAGTGGGTATGTGAGTGGGTTTCTGGGTGTGTGAGTGGCTGTACAGGTTTGTGAGTGGGTGTGCAAATGACTGTATGGGTGTGGACATAGCTGTGTGAGTGGGTGTAGGAGTGCTTGTATGAATCTGTAAATGGGTGTGTTAGTGCCTGAGTTGGTCTGTGAGTGGGTGCTTGAGTGTCTGAGTGGCTATGTGAGTCAGTGTGTAGGTTGGTGCATGAGTGTCTGAGTGGGTCACCAGTAGGTAGTCATAGTTAGGATGCAGTTTCCTTAGGAAGATCATTTTTCTATTTGTGAATAATTTTGGCATTGTTTGACGAATCCTTGCAAAATTTTGAAAACTAGTATGATGCTCACTCCAGCTGCTGACTTGAAATTTTTGTGTTGATCTGTCAAGCAGGGCCGAGAAAAAGTGGGGGTCCCAAAACTCTTTTTCTCCATGTTAATTTCCATAGAGATTTTAGAACATGACTACAGCACAAACTGCTTAACGGCATTGCTACAAATTTGAGAGAAATGTAGCTGTTGGTACAGAATGTGACCTTTTTGTAAATTGGCATAAATCCATTCAAAAGTTTTTGAAAAATAAAGGAATCCCGAATTTGTATATATAGGGACGTAGAGGATTTGTGACCCCTCCCAATCTTGTGCTGAGATCTGATTGTTTGCCAACACTTCAAACCAGGAAGTGTTGGCAGCCATCTTGGGACTCAGCTCCCAGAAAAAACAATTTAAAAAAGTACAAGGAGCAGGGTAGAAATACCCTGACCTGCTAGGCCTCTTGGCGGTCCCAGAGGGACACAGCAGTGCCAAAAAAGCATTTTTTTTTAAAACAATGTCAGTGGGAGTCCCACTGGATCAGTGGCTCCCGCCAACATTTAAAAAAAAAAATAAACACGGGCTCCCTTTCTTCATTAGAAATCAATCTCTGGGTGGGCAAGTTTCCTGGGGCATTTTCATAATAAAGAAGGAGGGGCAAGCCACCCCTCCTGGGGCTTATTAATGCCCCAAGTGCTGCCACCTCCCCAGGGTTTATTCATTTTAAACCTCCCCTGGGCTCCAGGTATCTGGATTCCCCAGGGCCGAAGTCGGTTCGGGAGGTGGGCCACGCAGACCCCTCTCCTAACCTACAAAAAATAAAAAGCCGTGGCCTGGGGGGAATGGGGTACCCAGGGCAGAAATCAGCCAGGGAAGGGGGTCACGCTGCCCCCCTATTCCGAAAAGGCCTGGCCGTGGCGGATGAGGTCTCTGTGGCTGAAACTGGCCTGGTAGACTGGCAGCATTGACCCCCTCCCCTAACCAAAAAAAAAATAAACAAATAAAAAGGCCATCAGGGGCATTGGGTCCATGGGGCTGAAATTGACATGGGAAAGTAGGTTGTGCAGCTCCCTCCCCAAATATCACAAAACAAGTTGTTTAAAAAGCCAGCCCCGGCCATTCACTTGAGGCCTGCCACCTTTCACCAGCACTCTGAAAACGCACCTCCTGGTGCACTACTATTTGGGGGATGAAGTCCCCTTGACTTCTGAGGGTCCTTGAGGCCAACCACCCCTCCTGTTACCTCCAGTAAGTCCCCCACAGAGGCATTAATAAGAGGTCATCAGAGGCCTGCTCCCTTTTTCCACCACTCTGCAAGCATTCATCCTCCTGGGGCAATACTGGTTGGGGTTGCTCTTGGATGCTGAGGGCCCTTGGTGGCTAAGAACCCCTTCAGTTACCTCTAGTAAGTCCCACACAGGATAATAAACATGTATATCTGGAATGCCACGGCCTCCATCAAATGGGGATTTGCGAGCCGAAGCAAAATACACACAATGTCATTTATCTGCCCAGACAAAGGAAGTCAATCTCAAAGTAAAGGACCAAAACAATGTCTGGGGAATAGGATGGGGGTAATTAATCAAAACATATAAATACCAGGGGAGACACATCCTTTTAAACACTGCAGTGCACCCCATAGGGTTGAATGGCAGACAGCTCCCTTTGCAAAATCACGATCCAGCACCGAGGCATGCGGGCAAAAGTTGAAGGGCCTGGTCAGCAAAGCTGGAGATGATGTGCACCAAGTACATAAAGGAATTCCATCTGATTGGGACAATTGGGGCTTCAGTGTTGCCCTGCAGCATCACTAGCAACCACCACTAGAAAGGATTTGCTGGTGTTAAAACACAGGCCGGATGCCTCTGCAGAGAGTTGGAGGATTTCAAGGCATCTGGGGCACAATGTGCATGGCTTACCGAGGAAAATCAGGACATTGTCTGTTTGATCCTCAACACCACCCCAGACCATAAGCTCGAACCAGAGTATCACATCGTATTAAGCGCGTCAAAAGATTTGTGGCAAAGGACAACAGTAGTGTGGATTGGAGCAACCCTGTCATGTTACTCTGCTGATCGGGAAAGGTGAGGATAAAAAACCCTGTACACCAAAACCTGGGCAGTAGAGGTACTGTACAGCAGTCCCACCAGTCTAAGAAAGGAGGGTCCAAAGCCCCCTGGATTGAGTACGGCAACAAGAAATGACCAGAAGATTGTGCTGATTGCCTTTTAGAGATCAACAAGAAGGGGCAGATCACCATCTAGTCAATGCACCGGAGAAAGAGCCAGCTGCACCCTCTGAATACAGTGCTGGGTGCTCCTACACGACATTAAGCCACATCGGTCTATATGTATTATGTAGGTGAGGGTCCGACTCGGCCTGGTTGAAAAGGCCTTCCCTAAAATCTTGATGTCTACATTGACAAGGGTGATTGGGCGGCATGAGGAGCAACAGTCTGTGAGCTGTCCTGCCTTAGGTATAAGTATGATAGTGGCAATATCTAGGTCGAGAGGAAAAGAACCATGTTTCTGCACCTCTGTATAGAGTGCAATTGTTGTGGAGTCAAAAGAAGAAAGTAGCATTTAAAAAACCTGACAGGGAACCAATCAGGTCCAGCGGTCTTACCAGGTTGAAGATCTTGGGGCTTTTCCTGAGGCCCCCAATGACACTATGGTGGGTGCCCTGAATGGGCACCAGGCCACCCACCTTTTATTGCACTGGGCCCCATGTAATAGGGTCCTCGGGCTGAAGTTGGCTAAGGGAGGGGGCCACGTATCCCAACCTCATAAATATTGCCTCGGTCCCAGGGTATAGGTCGCTGGGGCTGAATTAAGCCTGAGGAGGAGGTGCCCATGCAATCCCTATAGAAATTGCACCAGTCCTCTGGGTTGGGGTCCTGGGGCTGAAATCAGCCCAGGGAGGGGGGCTGTGTCCCCCTCTCCCAAACAAGCACACTGGACCCCAGGGGATGGGTTTACATGGGCCAAAAATGGCTTAGACAGGGTGCCGTGTGCCCCCTCTCCTAATAATAAACCCTGGCACCGGGGATGTGGTAACAGGGGTTGAAATAAGTCCGAGGAGGGGTCTGCTTGCCCCATGCTCCTTAAAGGTGTGCTGGGCCCCAGGGAATGGGGTTCCCAGGGTCAAATAAGCTCTGGGTAGTGGAGTCACGTGTCCCCCCCTGAAAAGTGTGCCTGGGGTTGGGGTATATACATATATATATTATTCAGTGGCAGTTGCTACTGGTTAGTTATAGTTAGGTCAACTGTTCCATAGGAAACTCATTTTTTGTGTTGATAATAACATTGGCCCCGTTTGAAGAATCTCTACAAAACTTTTCCAAAAGTCACTGCTTTTTGACTAGTTTGTGCTGGAAAGATTCTGGGTCATCCATTAAGTGGGGCCTGAGAAATAAATGTGAGTCCCAAAATGAAAAATTCCAATTTAATTTTCTTTTTGCTTCTTTAGGCAGGGCTACTCCAAAAACTGCTGGACAGAATTAAAAGAAATTTGTTAGGAAGATAGATCTTGATCTGCCCTCTCCCCAGGCAGTATTCTGCCTTGGGGACCACCTCCCCTAGGGCACGATTTGCTAAATATGGGGAGGGGCCACGTGGCCCACCTTCCGAAGCTGCATTCAACTCCGTGGACCCCATCCCCCCTATCTGTTTAATAAATATACCTTTTTAGAGCCCCGGGTCCGAGTGCCTCTATTTTTCTTTTTTTAAAAGGAGTGGGGTTATGCAGCCCCCTCCCTAATCCATTTATCGCCTCAGAAATCCCATCACCTGGGGCTGGGTCACATACTGTGTCCTGGGGAGTACACCCCCAGTAAACAGTGGTTTCCCTGCCCGCATCAGCACAGGAGGGGAAATTTGTGGTCATTCCTACCTGATGGGAGCATTTCCTAAACTCCCCCCAAACAGAGCAAACACAAAGTCCGCTCCCAGCGGTAGGAGCTTTAAAAATGCTACTGCCGGCTAGAAACAGACTTCATATCTGTTTCCCTGCCCAAACTGATGCAGGGAAACAGATTAACAGATTGCTCCCACCCGGATAGAGCAACATAAATAGCTACTTCACTGACCTTGCTGGGAGTGCTGCTCCTGTTTGCCTGTCCGTTTTCTGGCCACTTCGCCACGCCTCGCGGCCCCCGCTTCGCGGGAGCCGCTCGCAGGCAAGAGACCTTGTTGGGGATCCAGCCCTTGGGTTTCCACTCGTGCATTGGAGCACCAACGCGCCTTCAGGGACATTACAGCTGACACCAAGGACAGAGGCGGGACTGCGAGGACCAGCGTGCTCAGCGGCGCTGATCGGCCGCAGCTGGTCCTCTTCCCGCTCCCTCCACCCGTTAAAATCACCGCGGAGTAAGAGCTGCTTGGGTTACTTCACTGACCTTGCTGGGAGTGCTGCTCCTGTTTGCCTGTCCGTTTTCTGGCCACTTCGCCACGCCTCGCGGCCCCCGCTTCGCGTGAGTCGCTCGCAGGCAAGAGACCTTGTTGGGGATCCAGCCCTTGGGTTTCCACTCGTGCATTGGAGCACCAACGCGCCTTCAGGGACATTACAGCTGACACCAAGGACAGAGGCGGGACTGCGAGGACCAGCGTGCTCAGCGGCGCTGATCGGCCGCAGCTGGTCCTCTTCCCGCCCCCTCCACCCGTTAAAATCACCGCGGAGTAAGAGCTGCTTGGGTTACTTCACTGACCTTGCTGGGAGTGTTGCTCCTGTTTGCCTGTCCGTTTTCTGGCCACTTCGCCACGCCTCGCGGCCCCCGCTTCGCGGGAGCCGCTCGCAGGCAAGAGACCTTGTTGGGGATCCAGCCCTTGGGTTTCCACTCGTGCATTGGAGCACCAACGCGCCTTCAGGGACATTACAGCTGACACCAAGGACAGAGGCGGGACTGCGAGGACCAGCGTGCTCAGCGGCGCTGATCGGCCGCAGCTGGTCCTCTTCCCGCCCCCTCCACCCGTTAAAATCACCGCGGAGTAAGAGCTGCTTGGGTTACTTCACTGACCTTGCTGGGAGTGTTGCTCCTGTTTGCCTGTCCGTTTTCTGGCCACTTCGCCACGCCTCGCGGCCCCCGCTTCGCGGGAGCCGCTCGCAGGCAAGAGACCTTGTTGGGGATCCAGCCCTTGGGTTTCCACTCGTGCATTGGAGCACCAACGCGCCTTCAGGGACATTACAGCTGACACCAAGGACAGAGGCGGGACTGCGAGGACCAGCGTGCTCAGCGGCGCTGATCGGCCGCAGCTGGTCCTCTTCCCGCCCCCTCCACCCGTTAAAATCACCGCGGAGTAAGAGCTGCTTGGGTTACTTCACTGACCTTGCTGGGAGTGTTGCTCCTGTTTGCCTGTCCGTTTTCTGGCCACTTCGCCACGCCTCGCGGCCCCCGCTTCGCGGGAGCCGCTCGCAGGCAAGAGACCTTGTTGGGGATCCAGCCCTTGGGTTTCCACTCGTGCATTGGAGCACCAACGCGCCTTCAGGGACATTACAGCTGACACCAAGGACAGAGGCGGGACTGCGAGGACCAGCGTGCTCAGCGGCGCTGATCGGCCGCAGCTGGTCCTCTTCCCGCCCCCTCCACTTGTTAAAATCACCGCGGAGTAAGAGCTGCTTGGGTTACTTCACTGACCTTGCTGGGAGTGCTGCTCCTGTTTGCCTGTCCGTTTTCTGGCCACTTCGCCACGCCTCGCGGCCCCCGCTTCGCGGGAGTCGCTCGCAGGCAAGAGACCTTGTTGGGGATCCAGCCCTTGGGTTTCCACTCGTGCATTGGAGCACCAACGCGCCTTCAGGGACATTACAGCTGACACCAAGGACAGAGGCGGGACTGCGAGGACCAGCGTGCTCAGCGGCGCTGATCGGCCGCAGCTGGTCCTCTTCCCACCCCCTCCACCTGTTCTTCTCCCTGATAATCAGTGACAGTAACGCGCACGCGGGACGCGCGCGGGGCAAAGGCCGGGGCTAAGACTGGGCAAAGACAGGGCCGTTTTAGGCCGTTATAGACTGATTAAGACCGGACCGGGCCATCCCTCTTGGTTTATTTATTTATTTATTTTTTTTATTTTTTATTTTTTTTTACGTGAGTTGTCTAGTTGCGCTTGTGTTTTAATTCTAAACAACCTATAGTTCAAATAATGTCTGTCCGTGAAACTAGGAGTAAGTCTACCAAATCCGTGAAAAAGGCTACAGGTACCCTGGATGATTTTATCACAAGGACTAGCCTTTCAATTGATAATGAGATTACTAAACTCCAGCACAGAGTATCCTTGGAGCTGGAGTCTGCAAGGAGGCTCTCTACCGAACTAGTATTAAGGAAAAAATCCTCTCTAGGTAGTATTGCCTTCTCAAAAACCCCTGAGCGCACTACTGGCCCCACACCAATTATCACCTTGGTCGAGGTTCACTCTACTGCTGAGGAAACAACTCCCTCTATTAATCAAGACTTTGTTCCCTCGGGCCCCTCTGTCAGTGTTGTATCTGAAAGTTTTCCATCTTCGGATCCACTGATAGGGAATATCGTGGGTAGTAAAAATGGTGAGAAGCAAAAGGTTTTGGTGGAAACAGACCCGACCAAAAGCCAGGTGCCTGTTAAGACATCACTAAAACATAAGAGAAAACGGAAACATATATCTGCGTATGCTAGAAAAAAGGCGAAGGTAGCCTTTAGTCAAAACATTATAGGGGGGGCCCGCAAACACCCAATGTAAGTATTGCTAATAATATGTCTGACCAAGCGCCTCTAATTGTTCAAAGCGTCAATGATAGCACAGATGAGCAAAACTCGGTCATAATGGCTGACCACTCTGTCAATGAGGGCCAGAGAAATTCTTTGAACATGGTAGAACAGGAAGGGGGAAGGGAAGACTTTTTAAAACTGGTATGGGAGACGCTTAAGAAACTACTCAGGCCACTAGAAGTGAGGTTAACTGGCATTGAGAATCAGTTGCTTGAGGTAGAAAAAAGTGTTATTACACTATCTAGCTTAAGTCTCAATTGCACTGATGTACCCATAGTGTCTATGCAAGCACCAGCTACTGCTCCTGTGATACCTCTGAATAAAAATCCAACTAGCATACAGCAGCAAAAAGAGGGAATAGTAAAAAGTACAAATATAAAATCGATAACAAATACATCAGCCACATCAAATCCAATTCCCTCGACCTCGTCATCTGTAAATACCTCTAATAAATCTTTGCTGAAGGGTCATGTTCAAAGCAAAACGCCTCAATTACCAAATGTTGCTACTACCCATTCTCCTATCCCCAACACCCCTGTTCCACAGAAATCCACATCTAATCTACCTGCCAGTAATAAACCCTTGACTGATAGATCTTTTGTCAATGTTCCTAATAAGCCAAACTATCAATCTGGCCATGCTTATAACAACTTTGAAGGAGGGTATATAGATTTACCACCTGACGCAAGCCCATTTGTAATTGTTCTTACAGGGGTACCTGAATTAGAAAACCAATATGAGGAGAACTTTCAATCTCTAAAAAATAAAGTGATCTATTGGTTAAATTCGAATAAACCCATTCCGAATCACATGAAAAGTAAAATCCTTATGGTTCGTAGGGTGCCGTGGGTAGGACCCATGGCTAAATCAATCATGGGTGACTGCATAGTCATTTCTTTTGAGGAACCCCATAGTGCTGAACAGATTTGCAAATGAAAATCATATGGAGACACACCACCCATTGAAGCTAGGCCCCTATCGTTTTTTTACCCCCCACCTAGGCCCATATATTATGGGTCCAATTGGAACACTGTCAAACAGTATCACGGTTATGTACCCAACTTGGCTAGACAGGCAGATCGAAATATGTGGTCTGGTATTCCCACCTTTAACACGTTCAGTTGTCTAGATGCTGTCGATTGACTTGGGACTATGCCAGATTGTATTCCCAAGTTATATGACACTTACTGTATACTAGGTAATAAGTCTTATCACCACCAGTGCAAGGAAAGGTCTCTAGCAGCTGATAAAGTATGTCACGATCTGGATGTGGGCTGTTTAGATGGGGGAACCAATACTATAGTAAGAGATGTGGTCATTGAGACAGAGAATCAAACTGCCGATATACAGTTAGGTAATGTTCATCACCAGCCGGTACTTATGCCGGCTTTTGATGACCAAACCTGTTCCAGTAATAGACTGACCCCACGTTTTCTCATTTTGTCTTGGAACATTGCTGGTGTTGGTAAAAATCTTAAGGATCCTGAATGGGCTGATTATGTTGATACTAGTGACCTTTGTTTATTGCAAGAAACATGGGCATTAGATGTTCCGCATAGAGTCGGATACAAAACCTATGGCACTGAGGCAGTTCAGTCTGATAGGGGGAGACCGTCAGGGGGGTTGATCATATGGCTTAAAATCACCTTGGTTATGAGGGGTGAAATTATAGATACAGGAACACCCGATATTCTGGCCCTAAAAATTGTACCCTCAAATGGAAATGAATGTTACATTGTCAACGTCTATAATAGACCACTTGCCCATTCCAAGGTCTCACCTACTCTGGAAACACTGGATCTCTTTTTGAAAAAGGTGGTTGGAGATACTCCGGTAATTCTGGGAGGCGACCTAAACTGTAATTTCGAACCGGTTTCTGGTATTAATGACGTCTTTGAGGATGAGGACCAGGTGTACAAAGTTCCCCAGCTTGAAACCTCAAACTTTGTTAAGTGCTCCACTTTGGCCGTTCAATTGCTTAGGCTAACGGCAGATCATGGTCTTAGAGCATGTAACGGCCGCCTCCCTTCGGACTTGACAAAACAACCAACTTTTGCGAAATCCAATAGTAATCTAGATTTCATACTTGTCTCACTTAACCTCTGGCATTATTTGATTGATTTAAAAGTGACAAGTAGGGAGGAAAGTGATCACTACCCTTTAGAACTTTACATTGATGTGCAAATGTTCAGTGATATTACTACCAACCTAGTTACTCTATCATCTGAGACCACCAATGGCAAAATGTGTGAGGATGTACACATAAATAATAATAGACGTGCAGTAAAATGGCCCTATATTTTGTCTGATGGCAAGGCCCTAGCATCGGTGTACTCTCTCTTTGGGGAAATGTTCGGACCTATAGCTGGACAATCTTTTCTACCTGTCCACTTTGATCACTTTATCGAACTACACAATGTTTTCTTCAGTGAACTAAAAACTTGCTTGTCAAAAATGCCAAGGAAAAAGCAACAAAATATAAGAGTGGGAAGTCACGGAAAACTATGGTACGATCATTCATGCAGGCTGGCCAAGAGAAACCTCTTACTTGCTATTAAAAGCAAATCAAAAGAAGGAGTCAAACTTGCAAGGGAGGTATATAAGTGTGCCCAAAAAACATCAAAAAAACTATGGGAAGAGTCGATTTGGTCAGAAATGCTAGTTGCTGCAAAAACTAATGATAATGTTGGGTTTGGAGGTTGGTGGCAAATGGGGGGCATGCAGGCAGAGCTGTAAAAGATACGTTTTTGGATGAAATGACATGGGTGACCCATTTCACATCCCTTTATAAACAATATGATGGTGATGACAACAAGATATCATGGTCCCCCCCTCTTATTGAACCCCTTGACTTCACACTGGAGGAAACAACAAGGGTGATTAATGAACTAAAAAATAGTAAAGCACCAGGCCCTGATAAAATACCGGGGGATCTATATAAACACGACATCGAAGTATGGGCTCCTTATGTAAATCGTTTGTTTAATGTTCTGTCTACAAGCTGTCGCTTTCCAGATAGTTGGCGTGCAGCGGAAGTTGTGTTAATCTTTAAAAAGGGGAACAGATTGGTACCCTCAAACTATAGACCAATTAGTCTAATGGACACCCTGCAAAAACTATATGCCAAACACTTACTGTTTCGGATTAATGATTGGCTGGAGGACTCAAAAATAATCTCTAAATTTCAAGCTGGCTTTAGGAGCAAGACTAGTACCATAGATCAAATATTCAGATTCTGTTGTTTGATCTGGAAGTACGTGCATATTAGGAAAGGTCATTTGTATGTAGCTTTCGTAGATCTGAGAGCCGCATTCGACCTTGTCCCTCGCAACTTGCTCTGGATGACCTTAAGTGAAGTAGGCTTGCCAGGGTGTCTTTTGGCTCAAATAGTTGAGCTGCATGCTGGAAATTATGCAAACATTAGGTGGGGTCCAAATGGCGAACTGACACGTAACATCCCCATTGAACGTGGGGTTCGCCAAGGGTGTGTCTTGGCCCCTACCTTGTTTTCCTTGTTTGTTAATGATGCTCCCAATTATTTGAATGGTTGTACTAATGATTCCCCGCAGCTTAATGGAGAGAGGGTGCCTGCGTTGCTCTTTTTTGGACGACACCATTCTTATATCCCAGACCAAGAAAAGACTCCAGGCACTCTTAAACTCCTTTAGCTGTTATTGCATGACCAAGGGCCTGGAAATAAATGCTGACAAAACGAAATGTATGGCATTAAACCCCAGCAAACCGGACAGAGGGTTTTTGACTTTGAATGGCCAGAAATTAGGAACTGTGGAAAACTTTTCCTATTTGGGCGTTGCACTTGATTCAAAACTAAGTTGGAAGGCCCAAATTGAGAAAAGTAAGGTATCATATGCCCACAACGTTAAACCAATTATATGTAGACTGAACGCTAGCACAAGCAAGAGTGTAACCCCTGTCTTAGAGCTTTTTAAATTTAAAATTCAATCTGCTGTGTTGTATGGAGCAGAGATATGGGGACCTTGGGTCAGAGATAGCTTTCAGGGCTTGGACAATAAATTCATGAGAGCTATTGTAAGGGTCCCGAATAGTACACCTTTAATACCCCTCCAGCTCGATTTGAATTTTAAAAGAACAGATTACTTTGCCATTATAAGACCATTAATGTTTTGGGTTAGGTTATGGTCCACCCCAGAACTGCTCGAATACAGAAATGGCCTTCAAGAATTGTTGATTCTTGATTCTTTTAACTCTATTCAGTGGCTTGTGCATATTAAAAAATGGTTCACGCTTCTGGGCTTGTACTCAATGTGGGAGAATCCTGATAATTTACCGGCTTTTTCTAAATCTATAGTAAAACGAGCCTTTTGGTCTTACATGAGTGACAGGCTCGTACATGAAAGTAGAGTTGGGTCTCTAATTCAAGATTTTTTATCCTTTAAGGACGAACCCCGCTTCGAATCCTTTTTGGATGAAATTGAGCCACCTATTGCAAAGTCCCTTTACTTGAAGTTTAGATATGGGATCCTTATGCTGAACTATAATACAGAACGCTGGTCACAGAAAAGACTGGGAGGCCTGAATGACAAAAGTGGGTGCTGTCCTATGTGCTTAAACTCCTGTACGGAGAATGAGATTCACATGTTGTTTGTATGTAGTGCCTACCTGAAGGCTCGAAAGAAATGGCTAAAACCCATGTGTACTCTCCTAGGAACCAGATCCTGCTCTACAGCATACAGGATTATAAAAAGCAATACAACCCAGTTTATTGTATTTAGCATAAGCAGGTTCCTTTACTCTGTGTATATTATTCGCAGGAAACTTGGTCAGATACTCTGAGTAGGACCTCTGTATATGCTTACAAAAATCTGTTGCCAAAATGAAATGTGTTTTAAAATGAGGAGATGAAAATTAATTCTTGTATTACATTTTTAAACTTACTGTTCTAAAGTGTTGCTGTATGTATGCTATTATGATTCTCTGTTTTTTTATACATGTGTCTTTTATGGCCAAATTGGCCGCAATAAATAATAAAAATAAATAGCTGCTCCCTTTGGGTATGAGCAGCGGCAAATCTTGCAGCATGTGGGAAGCAGGCTAGGGCCTTGAGGGGCCTGGGGCTCCCCTTGCAGCCACCATTATTGTGCATGTTGGGTGTCCTGGGTGGGCATCAGGGCACCCTCCTTTAATTAATGCTGGCCCCATGGGATGGGGTCCCCAGGGCCAAAAGAGATTTGGGAAGGGGATGCTGTGTGTTTCCCTCCCCTTTAAAAGCCAAAACAGCCCTGGGGGATTGGTCCCCAGGGCCTATTGAAGTTCAGGGTAGGGGGCTACTTGGCCCTCTCTCCTTTATAATACGTAATGCCCTGGAGAAAGGGATCCCAAGGGCTAATAAGACTTAGGATGGGGAGCCACATGATCCCCTTTAAGAAAAAAGTAGCCCTGGGATGGTCAGTGCTTAATGAGACATGGGAAGGGGGACTAGGTGCCCCCTCCCCTTTAAAATGCAAAAGGTACCGGCGATCAATCAATCAATCAATTAATAGATTTGCAGAGCACTTTTTGTCACCTCTCGGGGTATCCAGGTGCTGAATGGTTATGGCCTTGAGGGAAGGGATCCTCAGGACCTAAAAAAGCTTAGGGTGGCCCTGCGGCCCCATCACATTTATTATTTTATTTGGTCCTATTGAGATTGTCCCCAGGGCCTATTAAAGCTTGAGGAGTGGAGCTGCATGCCTCCCCACCTGTTTAATTGTATTTGGCCCCAGGCGATGGGTTCCCCGGTGAAAATTAAGGGCCAAAAGGGGGGCTGTAAACCTGTCTCGCCTCAATATATTTGTTTTGGACACAGGGGATGGGGTCCCCAAAGCCCAACCCTATGCTGTGCACTGCAAAGGCTGTGCACAGTAAGGCATTGGCAGCCAGCCTGCCGAAGGGCCTTGCAGCATGCCATGCCTGCTGATCAAACCCTGCTGAAAACACCCAAAGCCAGTGCACAGCGTGGTGTTAGATTCCTGTGGGATGTTGGAAGCAAGGTCCAGATGCAACACAGGCCCTGCCACTAACCCCAAGTCATGCACAAGCAAAGTCTGTGCACAGCGTGGGGTTGGCTGCCTCCAGGTGGCTGCTTATTGGGAGTTTGATGCAGGGAATGGCTATAAGTCAGGCCCTGCAGCCAACCCCAGGTGTACATGGCAAAAGGCCATGCGCAGTGTGAGGTGGCTGCCTGTGGGAAGTTGGCTGCTTGTTGGGGGGGTTGGATACCTCCGCGTAGGCTGGCCACAGAGCCTGGCTGCGGGTCAGATACTGTTGCCAACCCCCAGCTGTGCACGACTGAAAAGAGCATGCCAAACAAGGTGTTGGTAGACTTTGGGGGATTTGCTGCAGTGCCTGGCCACAGGTCTTGGGCCATGGGCAGAAGAGGGTTGACTTTACGTATGGTAATAAAATATCACTTTAAGTAAAAAAAATGAGAAAATTCACTGATAAGAACCAAAGGTTAAAATAACATTATAGTTTGGTGAATATGTCAGTGGGAACATTAATGTTTCAACTAAAAAAGAAAACACAGAAAATCACCAGTTAGAGTTAGCAGAGCTAACTATAAATTTAGCTTCCACCACACGCGGACTATGACCTCACATATTACATCACTCATTACATTTTCTATGACATTATTTATGACATTACTGATGACATTACTGTTGAACTCTCCAAGCTTCTTTTGTACATACTGGTCTATAATCTAGTATGGCATTATAAGCCTCAAAGTAAGTACAAAATGCTCAGAATAACATGAAGCATCATTAATGCCATCGCAGATACAACTCCATTGGGTGTAGCAAGCATGGGTTATGTGCAGCATTGGCACTATACCATACACCTCACAGTTAGTCTAGTTCACATTGATAATCGCCCACAAATATATGGGAAACCTTCATTGCATACAGTATTCAACCTGTATACAAATGTTCAGAAAAAGACAAGTTCTTCAAGATACTCAACGTCTGTTCCAAAATGAATGGCCTACTAAGGACAGATTTTATCTGCAACAAACCCCTCACAGTTACTGAACCTACATTGAGAAATGAAGTTGATATGTGTAGAAAAGACACATAGAGAAAAGAGAGATTACTCTTTACTACAATGTTTGCACACAGGGAAACTCTCATGAGAAAAAGACCGGAGAGTTTTAAAAAGTATCTAATAAGAACAGTGTACACTATATGCAACACTTGTAAAAAAAGATACTATTTTCTTAGAATAACCACAGTCTGAATGTGCTAATGATTATACTACCTACACATAAGGATAGGTTTGTACTTGATGCACATGGTTTTCTAAGTTATGTAGAAATTGTCATGCTAAGGAAATTCAGTGTAACAACTGAAGGTTGTTTACAATACTTTGAGCCAGATGTACGACCATTTTCTGAGGTTTCAAGCGGGAACTCGGCCCGTTTACGACTGCAAAAATGGTCTGGACTATGTACAAACCCTATTTTGCAAGTCGGTAACCAATTACTGACTCGCAAAATAGGGTTTGCGACTCGGTATTAGGAAGGGGTGTGCCAAGGGTGTCCCTTCCTAATAGCGAGTCCAAATGGTATGTACCATTGTTTTGAAATCACATTTGTGGTTGCAAAACACTCACAGTTTACCACCTACTTCAAGTAGGTGGTAAGCCACTCACAAATGGGAAGAGGTCCCCAGGGGACCCCTTTCCTTTTGTGAATGGGTGCGAAAATATTTTTTAAGAGCAGGAAGTGGTCCCAGGGACCACTGCCTGCCCTTAAAAAATTCAACTGAAAAGTTTCATTTATCTTTTCTAAATGCACTACGTTTTCCTTAAAGGAAAGCAGTCACAGACATGGGGGTCTGCTGATCCCAGCAGGCCACCATCTTGGGAGTGCAAGCCATTCCTAATGGGGTCGTAAATAGCACCTGCCTCATGAATAATAATGAGGCAGGCAATTTGCAAACCCATTAGGAATTGTTAACAGTGTCTGTGACAATGCAATTTGCGACTTGCAAAATGTAAGGGTCGTACATCTGGCCCTTAGTATCTACTATATAGAATCTTTGACCTGTTGGTAACCTTTTCTTTAGAACCAAAAAACGTATGTGAAACATACTGGACACAAGTTGTCAACTGTCATCTTCAGTACAAAGGTATAACGTGTTCATTACTTATACAAACCTATGATGCGTTAGCAGCACATGTGTTTTGTAAAAATAACACCCATTATCTGGACACAGGCAGTACAAAATTAGGTACCGACGTAATATGGTAGTTACTCCCCACTATATAAACTATAAAATAAACTAGCACACTCATTGGATGATGTCATCAATGAAGTCATTTGAGATGTTATCAGTGATGCCATAGTACTAACTTGTATTTACGGCAACTTTCACATATATTTATTAATAATCGCGTGTGTGAATATTAATTATTAAAGTACTGTAAAATTAACATAAAAAAACACTATTTGCTGACTCACAAATAGTATGTTCTAATGACTTTATGTTTGGACTGAAGCAGAGGTTCGCCTGTTTAGGGACACCATTCAAGACTGTCTTAAAATAGTTAGAGGCTGTTCCATGCCCTGGTTTGGATATGTCTCGGAACAATTTTGCAAACTAGGTCTGTCCAACATGTTTTATGCCCCAACCACTTTGCTTAAGTCTGACAAGTTGGTGGTCAAAGAAACCAGCACCTCCAAAATTGAAGACTCTCATACTACCACTGGTGAGAATCTCCTGCAAATGGAGAAAGTGCTTAAGCTCAAGAGCGAAGACCTCGAAGCACGCTCCTGATGGAACAACTTTCCCATCCTTGGAGTCCCTTAGACCACGGTCATTGGCAAGATTGAAACATATATCAGAAACACGCTCCACTAACTGTTTGGCGATGCTCTCTCGTGGGTCTTCATCTATGAGCAAGTACACCCCTCACTGAGCCCACATATCCCTCCTTGTGTGCCGCCAAGACCCATTGTGGGCAAGCTGCTCGACTACAGGGATAGTGATACCATCCTAAGGCTCTCCAGAGAATGCTGGTTGGTGCTGAGCCAGAGTAACACCATCGCCATATACCCTGATTTCAGCATCGTGGAGCAGGATGACCGCAGATAATTACTTCCTGTGCAACCTCTACTTTAAAAGTTTGACATTTCTGTCTCTCAGCTTAACCCAGCTAACCGCCCAATACAACTGGATGGCAAACAGCACTTTTTCATGGATACCAAGGCAGTCATGAAATTCTCCCTGTGGCTAGCGCTAACACATCTCCTCTACCTGACACCACATCTGCTGAGGACGGCCATCTCAGCGACAACAACTAATGCCTAGGTACTTTTTCATGTAGTAAGTCGTCTTTCCTCTGTGGGTGAAATCATAGATCACTCGCCATGGACATTCCATCTACATTAAAGTTATCTTTACTGCACTATTTCTATGAGTGCTGGGCCCGTTATTGTGCCATGGTCTTACTCATTCTCAATGTTTAGCTAACTGCTCTGACCCCTGGGGGGTGCTTCTCTAGTTATTTCAAACACCCACACTTTCTCTGCCTGTGGTGCCCACCTGAATATCTGTTGTCCTGAGGGATGTTTTTCACTGTGCTATATTGATCTTTGGAAATGGGTTTGCGTGGGGGTAGGTTAGTTCTTTTCAACCAGTTGGGAGTATTGAAGTGGGTAGACTTTTGGTTGTTTTATCTTCCCTGTGTTGCCTCACATACCCTACACTCCACGATGGAGAATTTCCCCTCCTGAAAGCTCTGCTCGAGCACCAAGCGACTCCTCATTGGAGATGTGATTATCCTACATTCCCACTCATCCCCTATGACATACAGTAAAGGCCTGACCTGGAATATCCTGGGACTTCATGATCAGCGTAAGGCATGAATAGTGCATGCATACCACATTAGGCATCATATAGATGTGTGCTTCCTCCAGGAGCTACATCTGACCCTGGAGACCATCTCTTCCCTACGAGACGGCTGGACCACTGAGACACATGCCTCTCTGTACTCTAATTATGCTCGGGTATGGCCCTTCTCCTCTGCAAGTGTCATTATACAGGGCACATGACATAATTTCCCAGTGATTTTGGCATTGATCTATGGTCATACCACAATTAGCCAAGAATTATTTCCTGAGGTCTGGTGCTTATTATGCATACTTGGGCTGGCACTATTTCTTGAGGC
This sequence comes from Triturus cristatus, assembly GCF_964204655.1. NCBI lineage: Eukaryota > Metazoa > Chordata > Amphibia > Caudata > Salamandridae > Triturus > Triturus cristatus. The sequence goes on along the minus strand of NC_140588.1, from coordinate 847,716,351 downwards.
GGCGCCGTCGACATCAACGTGATATTAGATCACACTTTAGACAGATCCACTGATACTCGGTGACTCCATCTGGGTACCGTGGCTCAACTCCATAGACTCATATGACCTGGACCACAAATGTCACTCATCTCTCCAGAATGTCTCTGCTACATTTTCGATCCCTTGGGTGCACCAAGCCAGGGTATCCTCTATGTCTATCCTATTTTCGATAGCAATGGAGCCCCTGGATGACCGGCAATGCCAAAATCATGCTGAAAGGGGCCTCTATTTCACTGTCATGTACATGGACAACATTACCTTGTATGTCCATGACCCCAGGTGTAACCTCTTCTCTATCAGTCGGGAGGTGATTCACTTTGATGGCCACTCCAGAATTCTTAGCAATTGGTCAATGACTATTTCAGCCACATGACCGTTTGAACCTGAATACCTGCTCCAGTGGGCAATGGATTTGACTCAATACCTGGGCATATGGCTCAGCAGAAATATCAGCGAGAAATGGTGGGCAAACTATGAGTGAGCCATGACCTGGCACGAGGAGCGCAAACCTGTCTGGAGTAGACTGCCCCTATCCACGGCGGGTAGGATAGCCATGGCTAAAATGGTTGTACTCTCTAAATTCCTTTACCTATTCATAAATGGCCTGCTCCTGGTTACTGGGCTCTCAAAAGACTTTGTTCCAATTTAGTGTCTCTGACTTGGGCATGACAACAGCTGAGAGTGGCAATGGAAACCCTGGCATTGCCATTTCAGCAGGGTGACCTTCATGTCACTCATAAGCACCTCTACATTTACTGTGAACAGGACCAATTCTTACATTTATGGCTACACCCCACCTTATTCCAATCACACAGTGCAATGGAGATCGATCAGAGGACCCGGTGTTCCCTGCACACAGTGCTGTACCAAAAGTACAGGCCTCAGCGAGCTGAGATAGACGGCGTACCCGCTGACTGAGGCTCCTCGCGTTTGGTGACCGTTTTCCTGCTGAGCGTTTCCTTCCACACTGTGTTCCTGGCTAAACAGAGGGTGTCTATGCACTGGGGGAGGAGACCTGCACCTAATATGGCCCATTGCCTGTGGGACACCATATATGGCCAGGATTACTGGGAACTTATGCAGGTGCAATCCCCGCATAAGGACTTCCAGGCCCCCCTCATTCTGCATCTGAGGCTAAGAGATGTGGCTTCAGACCCGGGGGATGTTGCGGGACTGCCGGACCCCAGGTGATGTCTGATGTATGTGAGCAAGTCTTATTGGAGACAGGCCCCTTAACTGGGAGAGCCCCTTCCTACTCGAACTGTGCATCTGATTCTACCTGCTGCCGGTCACTGTGGATGCTGTATCCATTATGACCTCCATTCATGTACAACTGATTGTTATTAAATTATGATGCTTTGATGTCTGTAAGGTATGTCTACCCACTTCCCTCTCCCCTTCCTTTCCCCTTTTTATGGTTGTTGTTCAAAAATCAATAAATACATATTATTTTTTAAAAAGCAGGACATGTACTTTTAAGTTTACATGTCCTGGTAATGAAAAACTCTTAGGACCATGTTTCACTACTACAAGGACTACATCTCCCATAGTGTCAAAGTGGCCATCTTTCTCAGGATCTGTATGATGCTCTTTATGGCCATCATTAAGGGAGATCTAACTCGGTGCTGTCATAGTGAGGGGGATTAGAGTGGTCAGGCAGGGGGAAGGATGTGGGAAGGGAGCAGTGGGGAAGTAGGCCTGTAAGAAAAAGGTTAACACACAAAGAAAATGATACCATGAACATCCATGAGTTCTTGAACTGATTGTCTTAGGAATATATGTGCTTGCGCATATTATTGATTTGTATCTGAATATTCAGGTTTCGCTGTTGAATCCCTTATGATGCTGCTCATAGTAAGAAATGTATCACACGTGACCATTCACAAGCTCAGCATGCCAACAGTTATCATCACTAATGGAATCTGTAGGCTTTTTTATAGCAGATAATGATATTCTTACTGCCTTACTGAGCAACGTCTGTTTGTAAATCTAAAAGCTGATCATACACTCCCAAGGAATCCAGAATGGTACATTCCCGAGCAGAAATTACGCATTGCTGCTACTGCGTGGATTGGACCCATCACAAAACCTGCATCACCCTCCCAGAAAACCGAAGCATCCACATCCCATGCCCTCTTATCTCTCGTCGACAGCAGCCTTGAAGACAATGCTACATTCCGCATCACAGCCCCTCGGAACCGATGCATCACCAGCTGCAGGTCGCTTCTCCAATGCACAGGATCTTGCGCTGCAGCCTTGCCACACCTCTAGCCCAATGCAGTGCTTCAGCTTAGCATCTTTGACATGGATCCTTGCAATGCTCCACAACCGGGATTTAAGTTATTCTGTTCAGCAGGCCCAACTATGTCCCTGTAGCCAGCCCGTGCTCCATCACAGTCAACTTGAATTTGTGACTTTCCGCACGGCCAGATATCCCCAGTTGGCATGTTGTGCTTTTGGTGCTATGTTCACTACAAACTCACAAATTCAACATTTCCAGTTCTACTAATTGGATTTTTCCTGTTTTGTTATTGTTTTATTTATTAAACCTACTCTATTATTATAAATCTGTTGTGGCACTCCTTTTGTGGTGTGTTTTCTATTGTTTTACTGTTTGAAGTATTGCACATATATTTATAGTTTGACTCTAACTTAAGCTTGATTGCTCTGTGCCAAGCGATCAAGGGGGTGAGCGCAGGTTAATTTGGGGTCTACTTGTGCCTTACCCTGACAAGGATTGTGATTGTTGCCTGACCAGGGCTTACACCCTAGTCAACCAACAACCTAATTTCTTACAATACTTTTTAAGAGTCAATTAATTATTGTGCACAAGGAGTCAGAGCCTGTAGCACAAACTGGCATACAATTAATTAATGGGCAATCTAATTCTGACCTCAGACAACTACCAGTATGTACACTAAATGTTTTATCTTCCAAGCAATTTAAATATTTAGCTATGCCCATCCTATCCACAATATTAATAACCAATTATCATTTACTACTTAAGGCACTAGTCTGCATTATACTAATACGTCTCTTATTTCAAGTACAAAAGGGTAGGCCTCTAAGAGTCTTTTCTCCTTGACATAGATAGGCACTGATACTTCTTCTGGATATTGTTGAACAGGACTTGAATTGTGTTTCTTCCTAAATTATACATCTCAATTGAAGAAGAGAAGATAACAACATTTACGTTTAGTCAAGATAAACTGAGAGTTCTCAGAAGAACCAAGTGATGCTGGAGTGCAGTTAGGGAAAGGGCAATCAAGGAATACTCCCAGCAACATGTGAATGAATTAATCCAGAAGGATTATCCAAACATGAAATGCAAAGTTTTACCTCATCCATCAAATGAATCATCATTTGGCTTTCATTGACGCAAGCTACGTATTTCAAGTGTAGTATCAATGTATCTATCTTAACTTCTTTTTTTTCCCATGGATGTAACATACATAAGCATGCAGTCCATAGTTTGAAATCTCCTCTGAAAGCTGAGCATGGGAATAAAAGGTTAGGTAGGGGAAGCATCTTGCTCTTTCAGGAAGTGAAGATGCCCATTGTAAACACAGAGTCAGATGCTCACTGCAAGTCTATGGTTGAACCAAAGGTTGGATTATGTTTCCTTCTTTGTCTCCTCTCACAACTTCACCAGGCCAAAATGACTGTATCTCTTTTTGATTATCTGTTCGTGCACTGCACTCTAGTACATTTAAGTATTTTTACATTGGCACACAGTATAACAATAAATGTAATGTAAGCTGTGACGTAACAAAACTTGAGAGTGCTCCCCTGTGAGCTATGTGGAGAGGCCCCCTCCAGGCTCAATCAGGAGGTCCCTGACTGGAGTATTGTGCTGGGGGGCCCCCTGGAGCTTGGGGGACCCCCGCACTGCGGGGTCTGTGGGGGCCTCTGCTATGCCCTTGAATGTTAGGCGTGTCAGCCTTGGGGGTGATCTACCCACAAACGTTTTGCCTTCATGCCTCCTATTGTTACTTTGTTTTTTGTTGGCCTAAAGATTTTGTGCACTTTGACCCTGCTAACCTGTGCTACATTTCTTGCACTCTTTCTCTAAAACATACTTATTGTGTCACCCACTTAAGTATTCCTGTGAAATATTTCCCAGGCCTGGCATTGCTCACTGCTAGAAGTTTTACACTGCAATTGGACTTAGCAAAATAATCCCATTACCAAGCCTAAAACTCTCTTTTAAATACATGTCACCCCTAAGGGAGGCCACACACAGTCCATATGGCAGGGTGAATTGCAATTTTAAAAAAAGTGAAAAGCCCTTAAATTCATTTTTTGCTACAACGAGGCCTACCTCTCCCATAGGATAACATTGGGTTACCTTATTAAATGTAATATTTGATAACTTTGGATTGGGAACAGGTAGAAACGTCATGTCTAGTGTCTGAGAAATTGTAAGTAAGTTAAAATCCTCTTAAATGGTTAAGTCGGGTTTTAAGGCATAATTCTGAAAATGCCACTTTTGGAAAGTTGGCATTTTCTTGCTCTAACTATTTGGTACCTGCGGCCTATTCCTGGGTCAATTGACAAGGTGTGAGTGGCAGTTGTCCTTTGTATATTCCTCCTAGACAGCCACACAATAGAGGGATTAGGTGTGCCTGGATGGGTCATCTTAGGTAGGATGGGGAGCCTCATGTGCATGTCAATAGTGTGTGCCCTGCTTACACACAAAGAGCTTCACACTAGTGTATTGTGCCTGTAGCCAGTTTAGAACCAGGTCAGGGAGACCGGCAATTCCAGGCACGTCTGGAAGGAGGACTTCTAGAAACTACTCCTACCTCAAAAAGTCACCAGGTATAAAAAGGGGACCCTCAGATCTACTTTTGTACCTTGTGAAGAGTTGAAAGAAGAACTGCTAGGCTACCCTGCTGCTCTGCTGTAAAAGGGTGTGCCCATCCACTCTGCTGCCCTGCCACCTGAGGAAGGAAAATTGGACCTGCCCCTTAAACCCAGGACCACCAGAGTGACTCCAAGGGAGAGTTGGCTGGCCTCCTAAACAGAGCCTCAGGGACAGAAAAATTCCAATCATCTTGAACCTGCATCTGGACTCTGCCTGCTGTGTGTACTAAACCCCAAAGTGGTTCTGCCGCATTCCTGGACCTTTTGAAGTGGGAATGAAGGTGCTATGACATCCCAGCTATTGTCCCTATCAGAATCGATGACACGAGCTGACAGAGCCCTCGCAGCTCTTAATCCAAAACAACACAGTGCAATACAACTCAATGCAGACCTCGCATCACAGCCCTCACAGCTCCTCATCAGAACTGGCACAGCATGACACAACACAATCCGGACCTCGCTGCTCCTCATTGGAACTGACGCAGTACGACACATCTTGACACAGGACCATGTATCACTCCTTGGAACTGTTGCTCTGTGGCACAAAATCCAGCATTAAGGACATCATTTACAATTCTCAGTGGGCCTAATCTGGTCCCTTTATCCAGCCTGCACTTTATCATGGTTGGCCTAAAATTGTGACTTTTGTTCGATTTTTCAGCACGGCCAGAAAACCACAATTGGTACTTTCTGCTTTTGGGCATTAGTTTTATTAAAACCTTTAAATTATATATCTCTGGTTTAATTGATTGGATTTTTGGTTTTTTGCTGTCAAATAATTTATTAAAATGTACTCTATTTTCCTAATTTGGGGAGGGATTTTTAATGTGTTGTGTTTTCACTTTATTGCTGTTCATGTGCTGCATAAATACTTTATGCATTGCCTATACGTTAAGCCTGACTGCTTTTCATACCAAGCTGCCAGAATGTTAAGCACAGGTTAATGTGCCAACTTTTTATGGTTCATCCTGACAGATATTGTAACTGTTGCTTTGGAAGGGTTCACACTCCCTTCTGCCAACAACCCTATTTCTTACACTAATGTTTTTTCTCCCTTTTATTTTCTCTCATTTTTCCATCAGACATTTCTATTGTGTCATTAGGTTGTTATTTTTAATCCAGAATGTAGACCTTATCTGTAGGACGATCACTCCCCACACTTTTGAACATTGTCAGTCTCTCCATATTTCGGGGATAGAGGCTGATCCTTTTCTCCATAACAATAGGACTAGTTGCACAGAAAATCCATTCCAAGGAGACAGTGGCTACAGGACATGCCACATGCTTCATTGTCTGTCTGCTGAGTTCAGGCCAATGTTCCTATATAAATGGCACTTGTTTTCAGTAGAACTTTACTTGGTTATCCAATTAGTCTTGTACCATCTCCTCTATTTTCTCAGGTGATATTTGCTGTTTTGCATTTCCTGAACCTGCCTGCTTGCTTCATGAAAATGTATCATAAATCAAAAAATTGCATATGTTGACTGATGTAATTCTATTGGTGTTGCTGATTTAGTAGCAGCTATATCTAGGAATGGTGATCATGTCTGTATTACCTTTGGCAGATACATCTGCTGCAGTTGCAACATGCTTCATAGACTCTAAGTCATCAACACACACATCAGAAGTTGAAGACAGCACTTCACTTCTTCTTTGCCCTCAAAAGTGCAATCTTGCATCGTTTAGTTTGCTCACTCTTTTGATGATCCATTTCTTATAAATGGAGACATCCAGTGATGAAAATGGATGAAAAGAGCCAGAATAGTGGCAGAGATGTACTATTTAGTGGAGACAATCTCTTTTTCAAGCCTGAGGTTTGTATTCAAAGGATTAGGCTGCAGACTACAGCAGGTGCTTCTTTATTCACAATGCTATATGATTCTTCCATTTTATGCAAATGGTCTTGAAGCATTTCCAACAATGGGATGGCCTGGTGTATAGTAAATTATTTCTTGATTTCTTTCTAGTACAAAATCTCAAAAAACCTTGGCATTTGGAGCAAGCACTCTAAAAGCCCCCATTTGTTAACCTTCATCACCAGTGCTTTCACAGTTAAATCCACTTTAGTTTGTAGTAAATAAAGTTTCTAGGTCTATACTGCTCAATCACACCAGTGTGTGATACATATGACTTCAAATATGACCAATCACAGTTCTATATTAAGACAGGCATCCACATTGACTAAAGATTTGCACTGACAATCGTGCAATGCAAAGTGATTAAAACTGCAGTAAATTATCAACTTTCACTCGCAAAACCTATTGCGAAACAAAGGTCGACCCTTGTGCAGCATCCAAATCACTTGATGTCATCCTCTGTTCACGTATGCAAGGCGAGTGTGTGCAGGGCGAGCCAGCACAAAACCTATACGATTTGGATCAAAGTCAGATCTAAAAAACTAGCTTCATCTGTCTTTGCTCCAAATCCTAATGGCAAGAAAAAGTGGGTGCAAGTTAGAGGTTTAACAGCATATCACCTCCTTGGAACCTGTGTTCTACCCCAAATCACACATTTTACATGCCTTCAGCTGTTTTGCTGAGGTCCATAACTAGGAATTTGCACTGGAGAATGCACCAGGACTGGTCAGCTATAGAAATATCACTTGCTGAATGCACGTATCATAAATTGAAATAGCATTACAATACATTATCAAATGCACATGTAATGATACTCTTCATTACACTGAATGTGAGTACATGTTTTGCTGCTGATCTGCTTGGAGTTGTTGTACACATATCCATGGAGTATACTGTGGAGCAAGGCAAGCGCAGTGGGTTTGTAGGCCAACAGGCGATCTTGCTCTCTTGTGAAAAGTGGATTTCATCGAATGGTAGTTCAGTGAGCCTACACCCATATGCACAGCAATCAGATGGATTGTCACTAAATTTCTGGTGCGCACACATGAACTGAAAGACCTTGGTATATCACTAGGTCATTCAGAAGGCTAATGGCTGTTCTGACAGTTCTCTTCAGCACAAGATGGGCATGGGGTTTTAGGCTATGGAAAACAGAGTAGGGGGTCAGTCACCCTGTAAATTGCTGTAATTTGGGATACCTGTGGAAAACTAATGTCTGCCATGTTGGAAACTAGTGAGGAAACAGTTAACATGTATATTACGTTAGTGCCAACTGGTGTAGTTATGGTGAATGATCCTATCGGAAATTGAGTTTCTGGTTGGCAAAGGTATGCAACTTATTCAAGCTGGAACCACAATCCCAGTCTGGATAAGTCAGATACAAAAACTAAATTAACCTGTGCTTATCCTCCGGTAGCTGGGCACAGAGCAGTCAGACTTAGGAGGCAATGTGTAAGGTATTTGCGCAATACTTCAAACAGTAAAATAGTGAAAATATCAACCAAAAAGATACCAGTCTTAGTTAGAAAACTAGAGTTTAATATATTGAACAAAGAAAGGCCAACATTACAAATATCCAATAAGAATAATCAGGGTTCTGATTTTTTAAAGATCAAATTGGCATGTAGTGCTTAAAAACATAAAGCGCCAACCCAGGTATACTGGGTCAAATCCAAAAGTTTAGGCAGATGATGGAGCATGGGTTGGACACAGGGACCAACCTTGTCCTACTGAAAGGTGCCTTGTTGAGTCGTCTAAGAAAGACCCAATGAGTGTAACAGAAGGGGCAATGCGTCATTTATCCCTTCGGGTGTAGGCTGTTCATTGGTTCCAAACCGCACAAGTCAGATATGCATCGTCATCGAACCCCAAGATGTAGGTGATGTGCCGTTGAGCCATGCAAGTTAGGGAAGTACCAGGCACTGGAGGCAATGTGCCTCACAGTCGGCACTGTGATGTCTTTAGTCCTTGAGGCAGCAGCAATGAGTCGGTGGAGATGTGGCAAGAAAGATACACCGGTTCGGAGGCACGCAACAACAGTGATCCGTCAGTTTTTGATAGTTGCATCACTTTATACCCCTAACCAAGGGCACAGACCAGGATTGGCACCACATGTCAGAGTATGACTCTCAAATGGCAACTTCCAGTTGTAAGTCTTTTATGTCCCTGTGACGTCTAACAGGAGGCAAGCCAGGTAGCCGTTTGAGTCACGTTGGTTCTGGGATATAGAGAATGCAGGTACAGTCCTTCTCACTCCTAGGCAAGCAGTGCAAGTCAAAGGGGCTGAGGAGCTCATCAGCTCTGGGAATGGGGTGTGCATCAGTCTTAGTGACTGCATTGAGCCCACGGTAGTCAACACAGAGCCTAAGCTCAGGTGAGACACCTGGAGGGCCAGCTTTGGAGACCAACACCACCAGGCTGGACCAAGGGCTGTTTGAGGGCTCAATAACCCCTAACCCCAGCATCTTGGACACCTCCTTCTTAATGCTGGCTCTCATCTTCTCAAACAAATTGTAAATGTTGTTCTTTACCAGTGTGCTGTCCCCAGTATCAATATCCTGGGTATACCATGTAGTGAGTCGTAGGGTAAGTCGAAGGGTAAGTGAGAACAAAGAGGCAAACTGCCCCTGCAACTGGAAGCAGGCCCTCTGTTGATCTAGGTTCAGTGTAGGGGGAGGCTGGCACCCGTCACTGGCCCTCCCTGCTCCTTGGAATAAAGGAGGTCAGGGAAAGATTCACTCTCCTCTTCCACTCTGTGATTAGTAACCAGGACATGGTAAGCTCAGAACTCTTGAAGTAGGGTTTGAGGTGACTTACAAGAAGAACCCTTAAATGGTCCAAACAGCACACAGCATAGGGATAGTCTCCTTCTGCAGTCTCTCTCTCTGGTTCCTGTCCTCAGCAAAGGGTCTCCTTGTTTCCCAGAAGTGATCTAAAGTCTTGGGGTCTGGGCCCCAGTATTTATACTCATATTGTCTTTGTTCTCTGAGGGCAGAGAGGCCTTTGCCTAGTCCAAACCAGTTCTGGTCAGGCTTGGAGCACTTTGTTCACAGGACTCCTTCTTTCCTTTGACAGTGTGGGCCAGGGACAACAGACGCACCACAGGAGGTGAAGACAGCATTGTGGAAGGCAGGCACAGCCCTATTCAGGTCCCAGGTGCAACTCCTCCCACCACTCTACATGCAGATCTCTTTATTCAGCCTTGTGCTGACTCACCCTGTCTCCTGGAATTCCCCAGCCCCTATCACTCAAACTCCAGACAAGGAATATACAACCTAGCAGAGGCAGGCTTGGATAGTTAGGCAAGAAAATACCTACTTTCCAAAAGTGGTATTTTCAAACACAGAATGTTAAAACCAACTTCACTAAAAGATGTATTTTATCATTCTGAGTTCAGGCACACTAAACTCGAATTTCTACCATGTTCCCTGGATCAGTTAGGATTATAAGGTGTTATAATCAAACTGCCCATTCTGGCCTATGGGGAACAGGTAGCCTTGCAATAGTGAAGAATGAAAATGGCTGTAATTCACTATTAGGACATGCCACACACATCAGGCCATGTCCTATCTTTTACTTACAATGCACCCTGCCCTTGGGCCTACCTTAGGGGTGTCTGATAAGAAGAGAAGGGAAGGTTTAGGGACTGGAAATTGGGTGCACTTGGCCAGTCAATATGGCAGTACTGGACTGCACATAGGCTCTGCAATGGCATGCCTGAGACACACTGTACAGGCTGCTTTGGTGGGTGGCACAACCAGTGCTGCAAGCCCACTAGCAGCATTTGATTTACAAGCCCTGGGCACCCATGGTGCACTGTACTAGGGTCTGACCAGTAAATCAAATAATCCAATCATGGAGTCACTAATCCATACATCAACTTACAATAGGGAGCACTTGCACTGTGGCAATGATTGGCAGTGGCACAGTGTCCAAAGCATCTAAAACCAGCAAAAACATATGAGGCAACAGCAGAAAATGGAAGGGAGACCTACGCCAATGGTGCCAGGTCTAACACCCCCAGTAAAGCACAATGTGTCTGAGGGGTACGGGTACACCGTAAAGTCAGATGCCACATGAGTTAGGAACATATAGCCAATCAGAAAACAGCACACACTGTACACGCAGTGATCATGGGCTCCCCATGCTGGGCATATGGACATGTTGCCTACTGGGCACATTGTGTCAACACAAGGTCGAAGCTCACCTGGATTATCAATCAAACAATTAATGTATGACACCGAAGTCAGCAACTTGCATTCCTTACCACACCTGCATCATTTATGGCATTCATTGAACAGTATATAAGAATGTCTCAGATCAACTGTAAATTAAAACTGTCCTCAGATCCTATGCCTGTAACTGATCTGCCAGCCACAATGCTTAAATGAAACAAACTGCTCCTGTTTTGAAATTGCCTCTCATCTCTTGTTTTGTTAGGATATTAAATGTTAAAGCAACAAATGAATTACTAACAATACATGCACAAAGTATCTGGCACAACCCTAGGTTTGCTAAATCTACCTTACACTCATTTCTGTTGTTTACAAACTTTCAACAAGAAAATCTAAACACCACCACTATCATCAGTTTCACTGATAGTGTAATTGTTTCTTAGCAGGAAGTAACATAAAAACCACCCTTGTCATGAATGCATTTTACAAGCAGAGCCATTATTTTCTCTAAACTGATTTTGTTCAAGCATCCTGTAGAGCAGTCTATTCGGTGGACCCGTATCCAATCAGATACCTTTATATTCAAACATCTCCTGCTTCTGGAATTATGCAAGAAATCAGGTATGATCAGCTTAGTTGAATTAATCATTTTTACAAGACTTCATTTCAGTTGCTTCCACATTCCAAACACTTTCACCAATTAATAACATCATCAAAGCAACAATGGTACTTTTAGGTAGTACTGTAGGAATGTATCGTGCAACACAGCTAAATGAAATATCATTTAAAACTCATTAGGTTCTCACTAAATAGTCAACCAGTTTAGTGGGTCATTGTGTCTTATAGCAAAGTGCAGTGCATGTATTTAATGTCACTGTTGGAAGGTGCAGGTAGGTACTTACAGCTAGTAATATTACCACAATCACCAATAAGGTCCAGTCAATTTCTCAATAAATGAATCCTTGCTCACCCCATGTTAGCTGGCTGCGAGCAGACAAACTTAGCTTAGAAGACACAGGTGTAAACACTTGCCCTTTCAACATGTCGTGAGCTTCTGCTGGACAGTCTATGAAAGTTACATACCTTAATGCTCTGTTACACACCCAGTAACAAATCTATGCTGTTCCCTGTATACATATTTAGAGATCCATAGACTCAGTAAGAGAGGCAGTCATATACCAACATAATTCCTAAAATATGCAAAGAGATACCAAAATAGGGACTGGCACCTTCATTCAGATATGTACTGAGGAGCTGACACGTAGGTGTTAGCCATGCAGACCACTTCCCCTTTCAATATGTCTCTGACCTGCTAATGGACTATGTGTGTAGTGTTACAGCTAGGCAGACTTGACATTTACAATATGTTTTCAAGTCTATAAAGCACTTTTCTGCTACATATAAGTCACGCCTAAAGTAGTCTGTAGGTAGGCCATTGGCAGTGAGGTATATTCTTAAAACATAAAACATAAAACCTATACGTTCAAGTTTCAGTGACTCACATCTGCACTTGCAGACTTCTATGTCTGAGTATACATCCAGTTTGACAGATGTACTTTAACGTGTATACCTATCTGGAAAAGGATACAGGCACTCACACACCCAGTCACACATTCACAGATGCACTTTAACATTCAGTGCCAGAAAAACTCAGCTCTTATGTAAGTAGGCCTAATGAAGGCAGTAGCACACAGATACATATCCCAATGTTCTGTTACATACCAAATAACCAAACTATGCTGCTCCCACCATACACATTTAGAAACCCATAGACTCAGTAGCAAGGCAGTCATATACCAACATACTTCCTTAATTATGCAAAGAAATACCGAAATAGGGACTGACACATTCATTCAGCTATGTACTGAGGAACTAACACTTAGAAGTCAGCCATGCAGACCACTTCCCCTTTAAATATCTGTCAGGCCTGCTGCTGGATAGCCAGGGTGTGCAGTGTTACTGCTAGGCTGACTTGACATTTACAACATGTTTTCAAGTCTAAAAAGCACTCTTCTACTAAATATAATTCACCCTTAATGTAGGAAAGTGCCTCTTTTGGCATGGTTAACGCCAAATGTTTGCCTGATGTGATTTCAAAGTGTAAGTACACTGGGTCCCAGCTAAAGAGGGGTTCCCAGTGCCAGATCTCTTTCCCAAAACACTGTACTGTGATTGGCACAGCTTCAGATGCCCCTGTAAGTTCCTAGTACATGGTACTCAAGGTACCTAGGGCATGGGTACTGAAGAGGGTCCACTGGGGCTACAGCATGTATTGCGCCACACCAGGGAAGGAATCTTGTAATAAATGTAAGGCGATCTTTAAAATTGTGATATTTTATTGCAGACCGGATGTCATTTCTAGAGATGGCCACCAGAATGGTGTGTGGAGTCGGAACTATTCTTTCATGACAAGATAACTACTATTCGGGCAGATCTTCTTAAAAACGTGCAACCTGACTCTACCTTGCATGAGCTAACTGAAGCTCCTACCTGTATTACGGGGTGCTCCACTTTGTTCAGTTTCTGCTCTATGTCCCTGGAGGTGTACCTGTCAGCTATTAAGAGACTAGAGTTAGGTTCTCCTTCTGACCCCTGCTCCACAGATACGCTGACTTTAGGAAACCTCTCTCTATCATCGGGCAAGGCTCCAGCACATTGGAAAAGCTCAAGTGCTTCCTCCACACCTGATCCAAAACAGCCGACAAGCTACAGTCCTATCTCCCTCCTTTCTGATTTTTCCAAAATATTGGAAAAATTGGCTAATGGACAACTGTTGCAATTCCTTGAGGAGAACAAGCTTTTTCACTCTAGTCAATCAGGCTTTAGGTCACACTTCAGTACAGAAACAGTGCTCTGGAAGTAACTGAATCTGTTAGAGGCACCCTGGATATGGGAGGCAAGACCATATTGATTATGCTGGATTTGTCCACGGCCTTTAATACTGTTCCTCATCTAAGGCTGCTCGAACATCTTCAGGCAATAGAGATTAGAAACACTGCCCTGGAGTTGCTTTCCTCTTTTTTGGACAGCAGAAGCCAAGACGTCTTGCTGCCTCCTTTCTCATCCAAAGCCCTCACACTGATGGTAGGCGTTACTCAGGGCTCAGCTTTGAGCCCGACTCTGTTTAAGGTCTATCTCACACCACTGGCGGCACTGGCAGAGGTGCTGGGTGTGAAAGTAGCATCTTATGTAGATGATACCAAGCTTCTCTTCTTCTGTTGAAAAGGAAAGGAGCTAGATGGTTAGTCTATCACAAACTGCCTCTTGGAATCAATTAAAATGCAACCCAGACAAGACCGAGATCATGATCTTCATTGCATCCTCCCCTAACATTTGGAGATTTGTTGGCCAAACGAGGCCCTGCTTCTGAGCCCCCAAAGGAGTTCTGTAAGGAACCTAAGAATTACATTTGAAAATACCCTCTACTTTCAACCACAGTTTCATGCTCTGACTAGAGCTTGCTTTGGAAAGCTTCAGATGCTGAAAAATGCGTTATTAACCTCGAGACTGGACTATGGTAATGCCCTTTATCTTGACCTCCCAGAGTTCGCTTCTGAACATCTGGCTAATGTCCCGCATATTTGCCTGCTCAGAACAGGGAGCAGATCTTTCTCGTATCTCGGACCGCTTAACTGGAACATGCTCCCTAGAGAACTGCATCTAACACAGGACCTTTCCGTTTTCAAAAAAGAAACTGACAACTTGGCTTTTCACACAATCTGTATCAGTCTCATATGTAGGTGCAGTCTTGCATTTAGTGCCAGGACACTCTTGTGAGTAGCTGTGCGCTGTATAAATCTTCATAACATAACATATTGCCATTGCAGACTGCAAGTCTTGGTAGCAAAGAAATCTGAAGAGTTGACATGGCACACTGCCCTGTGTGCCATTTGCTCCATACACTGCATAAGGTATTAGAAAGTCACCCCTACTGCAGGCATTTAGCCCTAAGGCAGGGTGCACTATATCCCATGTATGGGCATGCCAGCATGAGCAGGTGTGCCCCTACAATGTCTCACATCTATTCTGAGATATTGTAAGTGCACAGGGAACCTATAAAGAATAAATGGGTTGGATACTTGTGAAAACGATATTCCTATCTCCATGATAGTTTCACAGATTTTTATGGTGTTTGGTATCAAACATATTGTATTAATAAATCCTCACTGATGGAAGTGGTGCATTTATTAATAAAGTCACACAGGAGACCCCTTCAGATGGTCCCCTGAAAACCGACCAAGAAATGGTGTGGTCTCTATAGTGGTTTAGCCAGTCTACCAACATCAGACATGTATCTGAACTCATGGGGTGAGAGCCAGCGCTCTCAGAGGGCAGAGACAAAGCCTGCTTGTTATGTTTTGTAATGTACCCCAATATAGGCCTGGGTAGTCACTTAACCTTTTACCTACATTTTCTTTGCCATTGTACTACATAACGGTTTTTGGTATTGACCTTTTACCTAGTTAAGGTGCTACATAAATGTTGTGTGGTTTTCCCAGATAACTAGCCTCATTTATTAGGCATGAGGAATATCAGAATCACAGCAGATTTACCATCTTCTTTATAATAACTATGTATAAGGGTCATCCCTTTCGTCATCCTCAGCGGACATGACACAGCAAGGTAGAACCCCTGAGGGTACCTTTGGGTATATATACACCATATCCTTGCTGGGGCAGGCAGAGGAGAAAAGACTTCCATGCTGACACACTGACGCGAGACGCTGAGGTCCCTGCACGAAGACACTCCAGCTCGCAGTGGTCTGACATGCCTCGCGCGGTGTCCATCTTGAAACCAGACGGGGTCCCACAGTCTCTCACTTCAGGTAATGGAGTTGGATTTATCCTAGGGGGATTCTTGGCTCTACACCTACATACATGCTAGGTATACTTAGGTACATCTAGTTAGGGTTGCATCTTAGGAGGTGGAATTATTATTATTATCATGTATTTTTATACCTGGCTATATATTTATTGTTTAAGCACTATGGTAGATAATCTACCATCCATTTACTCTGTTAGTGCTTATAATCATTTATATCTATTTCTGTCTTATGGTTGTTTCAGCACACCTATTTTACACTAGAATGACGCTGGTTCAATAAATGCTTATTGAAAACGTCCCCACTGTTTATTCTGTGTATCTCTCTGAGACAAAGAGAGCACAAGTGACTGAGCGAAAAGTAATATACTGTTTCCAGGATCCCTGATAGGACATGGTTGTCATGTTTGATAGTTGCCAAGAACTAGTCTCTCCTTGGTAAGATGAGTTCATAGTGGCACTGTGAGCTAGCTAGTTACAGGCGAACATACCCTGTGGGGGTGTCTGGAATCAGTCTGGACACCAATCCCACAGTCTATGTTTTCTAATTGCACAGATCCTATATAAATTTATAGTAACGACACAACATGCTCTGGGAGAAGGTGCTGCACACCTCCTCCAGGAGAGGATAGCCTTCCTGGGTTGAAGCTTAAAAGGTGATAGCATCTTTGAAATCCAACCCAGGAAGCTCCAGTTAGTGGGGGAGGCCAAGCCACTTTTCCTGCTTCACTTTTGGTGATAGGAAAGACAGGACAGTTAGTCAGATTAGGAAGAGGGTCCCACCTTTGCCTAACCACCTGTAGAGCGAGGCAGGCAAGGTGAACTCCTCTCCTATCAGGGCTAGGATACCCCTTCTCACAGGAAGTGGTCACTAGAGGGTGGAGACACCCTAAAGGTATGTTGCCCATTGGCTTCTACCGGTTTCCCTTTTAATGCCCCTTAATTCAGTATTTAGGTGCCACCCCAATACCTGAACAACAGATTTGACAGACAAAAGAAGAAAAAAGTCAAATAAGAGCTGCTGTCGGAAGTCTGACGCCCTCCTACAGAAGAATTTGGCACCTAACCCTGCCTGCTGCGTGGAAGACTCGACAATCATGATGTGCTGTCTTATCCTGTGAGGCCTCCAAGAACCCCAGAGCACCTCCAGCCTTCATGAAATCAACAAGTAGCTCCCTTGGAGTGAAGGTATCACTCCCCTGCACAGAGAAGGCACCAATACCATGAATTCCGGTTTGTTTACTTGCTGCTCCCTGACGACCTCGACCCCGCACCAGAGCAAGAAAAGGTACAACATCTCCAGATGGTCAGATCTGTCTTTTCACCAAGGTTGGAGACACCAGGACCAACTGGAGCAGCAGTGCACCAATACCTGTGGTACTGACCGCCAGCAGCAGACACCAAGAAGAAGAGTCCACTCCGGAATCCAATGACTCCATAAGTAATCCCCTGTTGAGTAATATTGTGACCCCTGAGACCATTCTTCCTGAGTGGCTCAGCTGGACTGAGATTGCCTCTCCAAGTTACCTGCTCCTGACGACGAGGACCTCAAGACACGCGATGCCTGGCTGACCTATGTATTCTGCACCCAGCCCAACTCGACCCAGTAACTTTACAAGCCATGCTCCCATGGTCCACAGGTCCTTGCAAACTTGTCTCTCCAAGGAGACCCATCAGACTTACCTGTAAGTCCTCCCGTGCAGTGTGTTTTCAAGTGTTCCCCTTCGTCTTTGCGCACCCGCTTCCATGACCCGCCGCACTCTACTCCTGGCCAATCCAGGAAGCACCTGAGCTTCGCCTGCTGAAACTTTGGACCTGGTCCCAACATCAACACAAAACATAGAGATGATTTTTTTTAAATCCTTACTTGAATTTCTATGCATTTTTCTGATTTTTCCCGATTGTTTCCTATAGTGCGTAATTGCACATAAAAGTGATACATTTATCAAACTTTGCAAAATCTTATCTTTGAAAGTAGTTACCTTAGAACTATGTTTATGATCTTAACAACTATATAAAAATCCACATAATTTTTACAAATTGGTCTCAGATTCATTCTTGAGTGTGTTTCTCATTTATTGCCTCTGTAAGTACAACAAATGCCTAACACTACCCTCTGATAAGCCTAACTGCGGCCCTCACTACCACAAAAAGAGAGCTAGTATTATCTACTTTTAACTGTACCTGCCTTTTGGGGATTTCTCGTGCTCTCTGTGTTGTATACTTTATTTTTGTAAACTGTACAGAGAGGCGTTGTAATACAAGGCACTCATGCACCTACTTACTGATGTACTCAGATAGTCTCACACCCACTGACAAACCCACTGAGATATTGACACACCCACTCATAGATCCAATCAGAAACTCATGCTCTCACTCATAGACTGACTCACACTCTCATTGAGGCACTCACAAGGCCACTCAGACACACTCAGACGCTCAAGCGCCCACTAATACTCCATTGGGGTACATATGCAGCCATTCCCAAACCCACTCACAAACCCACTGACAGACCCACTTGGACACTCTCACACCCACTCACAGACCTACTTTGATACTCATGCACTCACTCACACAATAACTCTCAGAAGTTCTAGGTTATAGTTAGGAAATAAAATGACTAAACAACTTAAAAATTCACTTAAAAACCAAAGGTTAAAGGGACATTATAGTTAGGAAATAACATTAAAAACCATAGAAATGTACTAAAAAGACCAAAGGTTACATGAACATTATAGTTTGTAAAGGTTTTTGGGAAATTATTGTTAGGAAATAGAATTTAAAACAATCTTGGAAATTCATTAAAAATCCAAAGCTTATAGGGACATTATAGTTTGGCTCAGATTTCCCTCATACAAAACCATTGAAATTCAGCAGTTATAGTTACATGAGCTAACTATAATGTACGCCCCCGCAATGTAGTGCTTATGACCTCACATATTACATCACTGACGATATGGTTAGTGACATCACTGATGTCATTCTGATGACATTTCAAATCACTGATAACATGACTGATTATATCATCCACAGAACCACTCACACACCCACTCACATACCTATATAACCTCTTATGCATCTACTCACATACCCACACAACCACTCAAATAGCCACTGACACTATTGCTCATACAACCAATCACTCGCCTATGCAGCCACTCACACACTACACACTCACACATGGAACCACTCAAATACCCATTTATTCACCTATACTGCCACTCACACGCACACACTCACTGATACAGCCTCTCAACATAGTCACTCACTCACCCATACAAGCACTCACACACTCACTCACACATCCACACAACGACTTACATACCCATTCACACACTCATACAAACACTCCCACGTCTGCTCACTCACCCAGACAGCCATTTATAAAGAAAAACACTCTTCAACAAAGCCACTCACACACCAACTCACGTAAGCAAACACCCACTACAAAACTATTTACTCACCCATACAGCTATTTACACACCCAGTCACTCACTCATACAGCCATTCAGACACCCACTCACTGACCCATACAGTTACTCACGTACCCAATCACCTACCCATACAGCCACTCACACAGCTGTTCACTCACCCATACAGCTACTCACACACCCACTTATATACCCATACAACCACTCACACACCCATACAACCACTCACATACCCTCTCACACATGGATACAGACAATCACACACACACTCAGGTGACATATGTTAGAAATAGTATCTTTAGTGGAGCAGAAAGAATAGTCATTTAACTTATGCAGTAGCTTAGTATCTATTGTTAAGTCCCAGAAATGTTTACAAAATACTTGAAGGAGTGAGCGGTTGTGTGAGTACTTATATGGGTCTGTGAATGGATATATAAGTGGTTGTGTGGGTGTCTCAGTGGGTGTGAATTGTTCTGTGTGTGATTTCATCAGTGCTGATATTTGTTAGTATATAGCTGATTTTACTCGAAAATAAGATGCTTTTCAGCCATTGTTGGCTTTCATAACATGTAGCTGAGACACCAACCACAGTGCCATACATTAATTTTCAAAATAAACATAGAAAGTAGACTGAAAGATAGTTATGCAATTTAGAAATGCTAAGATTAAAAAAATCATGTTAGGATCGAGAAATAATGACATTAACGTATTAATGCAATCAATAGGACGCCAATCACAGTGATCATACAACTCGTCATGCAAAATAACTTGGCATTGTGTGTATCACTACCAAGTTGTTTTGCGTGACCATTTGTATTAATCATTGATGTATTCATTTCTAAACGTTTATGTGTGTTAACCATATGTTATATACTAAGGTACTACAAAGTTAAATTAGTATGCTTTGTGTAATACTAATGAGTGATACTATTCTAACATACATTATTTGAGTTGACTGTTTGTATTCATGCATGAGTTTCTGAGTGGCTGAATGGGTGTGGGAGTTAGTGTGTGAGTGGCCGTATGGGTGAAGAAGTAGGTGTGTGAGGAGCTGTATGTGTTAATAAGTGGATGGGTGAATAGCTGTAAGGGTGAGTAAGTAGCTTTGTGAATGCCTGTATTGGTGAGTGAGTAGATGCATTAGTGGCTGTATGGTTGCGTGAGTGGATGTCTCAGTGGCTGTATGGGTGAGTGACTGGGGGCCATATTTACAAGCCCATTGCACCACTGATGAGTCACTTTTTTTGATGCACCGGTGGTGCAGTGTGCCTGCCCATTTTTTATAAGGACATGGAAAGCTACCCTGCACAACTTTTTCATGGCCTTGTAAATGTGGCCCCCTTTCATGCATTACTCTACATGAATGGAGCATTCCATGGGTGTTGCTCTGGGTTTTCCCACTCAAATTTCTTGAAAACTGACGCATTACTAGATTTACAAGGTTTTATTAAAACTGGGAATGTGTCAGATTCCAAAGAGGAGAAATAAAAGTGTCTGTGTGAGTGTCTTTTTGGGTGACTAAGTGGACATGCGAGCACTTGTATGGATGTGTGAATGGGTGTTGTGTGTTGTGTGGATGTGTATGTGTTGGGAGGTAGTTAATTAGTAGTTGGAAGTAGTTATCTGACACAAATAATAAGGCCATAATAACAATAAAAGGTCCAGTTAAAGTCTCAATAAATTATTCCCTTACTCAACCCTTGGAAGCTGGAAACCAGCAGGCAGGTTTAACTTAGGAGAGGTGTGTAAAGCATTAGGCCTGTGCGGTAAATTCCGTTCCGCTTGCGGAATTTCAAATCAGGTGTTTGTTAAGCGTGACTACTCACCCCTAAGAATCTCAAGGCGCTGTGGGGTGTGGGGGGGGGGGGGGGGGTTCGCAGGTTCCAGTCCATCAAGGAGGGGGTCTGTCAAAGAGTCAGGTTTTGAGGTTTCTTGTGAAGATGGGGAACGATGTTATCTGTCTGAGGATGAGCGAAAGGTCGTTCCAGGCCCTTGCCATGCGAAAGGAGAAGGAGCAGCCTCCCAATCTGGTCTTTCTGGTGTGGGGGACCACGGCGTTGGAGAGCTGGGCTGATCGTAGGGTCCTTTGGGGTGCGTGGAATTTGAGTCGGCTATTCAGGTATGCTGGTCCGGTGTCGTGGAGAGCCTTGTGAGCGTGGGTTAGCATCTTAAAGGTGACTCTAGCTTCAATGGGGAGCCAGTGGAGTGTGCGCAGGTGCTGGAAGATGTGGCAGTGTCTTGACAGGTTGAGGACCAGTCTTGCAGCGGCGTTTTGTATGTTCTGTAGCTTGCTGGTGAGGTTTTTGTTTATTCCAGCATAGAGTCCGTTGCCGTAGTCGAGCCTGCTGGTGACCAGGGTGTGAGTGATGGTCTTTCTGTGTTCGAGGGGGATCCATTTGAAGGTCTTACATAGGAGGCAGAGGGTGTGGAAGCAGGAGAACGAGACGGAGTTGATCTGGTGGTCCATTTTGAGCTCTGAGTCCAGGATGATTCCTAGGTTGCGTGCGTGGTCCGTGGGTGTGGGCGGGCTTCGAGGTGTCGTTCCAGGCATCTGGGTTTTTGCCCATGATGAGTACTTACGTTTTGTTGGTGTTTAGTTGTAGGCAGCTGTTTTTCTTCCATTTGGCCATGGCTTCCATGCCTTCTCGAAAGTTGTGTCTGGCGGTGTTGAGTTCGTTGGATAGGGAGAGGATGAGTTGGGTGTCGTCTGCGTGTGACATAATGTTGAGTCCATAGGGTCTGATGATGGGGCGAGTGGAGCCATGTAGATGTTCAAGAGCGTAAAGCTGAGGGAGGACCATTGGGGGACTCCGCAGGTGGTAGGTGTAGGGTCCGAGAGGAAAGGGGGGAATCTGACCCGCTGCGTTCTGCTGGAGAGGAAGGAGCAGATCCAGTCGAGGGCCTTGTCTTGGATCCCTGCATCGTGGAGTCTGCTTATAAGGGTGCAGTGAGAGTGTCGAATGCCGCTGAGAGGTCGAGGAGGATGAGGGCTGCTGTTTCTCCTTTGTCCAGTAAGGTACGGATGTCGTCTGTTGCGGCAAGGAGGGCGGTTTCCGTACTGAGGTTTTTTCTGAAGCCAGATTGGGAGGAGTCGAGGATGTTTTGCTCTTCGATGAATGTGGCGAGTTGGCTGTTGATGGCTTTCTCGATGACTTTCACTGGGAACGGGAGCAGGGAGATGAGTCTGTAGTTTTTGAGGTCGGTGAGGTCTGCCGAGGGTTTCTTCAGGAGGGGGTTGATCTCAGCGTGTTTCTAGTCGTCAGGGAATGAGGCGGTTGCCAGGGAGCATTTGATGGTGTGGCAGAGCATGGATGCGATGGTGTTGGCGGCTCTGTTGAAAATGTGGTGGGGGCAGAGGTCCGTGGGGGTCCCAGATTGGATTGACTTCATCGTCTTCTGTTTGTCTTTGGCGGTGAGGGATGTCCAGTTGTTGATCACTGGCTTCAGGATGTTGGGGGCAATTGGTCAGGGTTTCGGTGTGTTGGTTGTCTTCGTCGAAGTTGTCGTAGATGCTCTTGATTGTGTGGTGGAAAAAGGTGCTGAGTTTGTCACAGAGGTCTTGTGAGGGAGGGATGTCAGTGGACTCGCTGGTGGGTTGGGCAAAATCCTTGATGATAATGAAGAGTTCTTTGCAGTTGTTTGCATGAGTGGAGATTCTGTCTTCAATTGCTTTTATCCTAGTTTTTCTGATGAGTTGGTGGTGGACGTTGGTGGTGGCTCTGAAGTTGTTGTGGGCTTCTGTGGATTTGGTGTTCTTCCAGGCCTTTTTGAGGCGGCGGCAAGTGTGTCTGGACTCTTGAAGTTCGGTGGTGAACCATCTAGCTTTCTTGGCGTGGGTGTTGTTGTTTTTCTTAAGAGGGCTATGGTTTTGGCGCTGTCGGAGATCCATCTGTGCATGGTTCGGACTGCGGTGTTGGCATCGTCGTTTTCCACGATGGTTGGGTGGAGTTGTTGAGTGATGAGGTTAGCTGGTCGTCGGTGATTCTGGTCCAGTTTCTTCATGGGAGCAGGTGCTGGTGTCTGTGGATGGTGGGTGTTCTGACGGTGAAGTGGACGCATCAATGGTCAGTCCATGGGTATTAACTGTTGTGGCTGAAGGTGATGGAGTTTCCTGTTGTAAAGAGGGGGTCGAGGGTGTGTCCTGCTGAGTGCGTGGGTTCGGTCACGATCTGGCAAGGTCCAATGTTGTGGAGGTTGTCCAGGAGGGATGTCGTGCTGGGGTCCAGTTGGCTGTCGAGGTGGAAGTTGAGGTCTCCCAGCAAGGTGTAGTTGGTGGACGTGATGGCATGCGGCGAGATGATGGCTGTGATGGAGTTGGCAAAAAGTCTGCAGAGTCCAGGGGGTCGGTAGATGAGGGTTCCTCGGAGGGTGGAGGTAGGGCTGGCCAGTATCTTGAAGTGAAGGTGTTCCATCAGGTCTGTGGGCTCGTCGGGGAGTGTGCTGAGGCAGAGGGAGGATTTGTGGACGATGGCGATTCCTCCTCCCGGCCGGGTGGGGCGGTCCTTCCTGGAGATCTTGTATCCTTGGGGAATGGCAATGGCGATGTCCCGTCCAGAGGTGGTGTTGGTCCAGGTTTCGGTAAAGAATGCTAAGTCCATGGTAGTGCTGTCGAGGAGGTCCCAGATTTCAGTAGCTTGTTTGTGGAGGGATCGGACGTTGAGGAGGATGCATTGCAGGGTCTTCGGTTCGGTTGTGTTCCTGCGGGTGGATTGCGCTGGGTCAGTAGTCTTGGCGGTGCTGCAGGTGTGCCGGCAGTGGTGACAGCTGAAGGGTCCGTGGGTGTCGGCTGGTGATGCTAGCTTGCAGTTGTTATTGCAGCCTGGGTTGAGAGCAAGGAGTGCCTCTGGGTCGTAGCATTGGCGGAGCAGGGATCCACGGTTCCTGGCGCTGGTCGCCGTTGGGTCGCGGACGGGCGCAGACGAGCTTGCCTTTGGTGCTCCGGCAGCATGGCCGCCATTAAGTAGGGGTCGGGGAGGGCCGGCCAGCTGGGAGGCAGGGAGGGGAGCTGAATTGGGCCAGTCGCACTGGTTGTGCTGGGGGGAGGGGTCGCGGGGGCACCAGCGTCAGGGAAAAACAGGCTGAAAAAGGCAAAAGGAAAAAGGCAAAAGAGAGAGAAAAGTGCAAAGAATGCAGCAAAAGTGCAAGAAAGAGTGGAGGAAAGACACAGAGGACACAGGAGAATGAAAGGGCGAGATTGAGATAAGGGCAAAAAACGAGTGAAAAAGGGAGGAAAGATACAGAAGGAGAGTGAATTTGGGTAATTTTGCGTTCCATGGAAAACGCGGAATTATCAAAAATTCCTCGATCCGCGGCTTCACAGAATTTTTTACTTGTTCAAGCTTTCAAAATGCGTGTTCGCGAGATATTACCCCCCGAGCATGCAAACAGCGTTCACAAACAGGAAAAAAGCCTCGCGAACGGGTGAAACAAGCAATTCCGCATGTTCGTGGAACTCTGCGTGCTCGCTGAGATTTTTTACCGTTTCGTGGAGCTTTGTGTAGCACGACTACACGAATTCCACTCACCTCTATAAAGTATTTAAAAGCACCAATACTTTACATAAGTAAGATAACACACGCAATAAAAATCACAAACCAAGTCATACAAATCGGAAATATTTTTATGATTAGAATGACGCCAAAACAACTCAAATTCAATGTAGGGAACCAGAGATGTGACATTTTAAAGACTAAACACTTTCTAGTGTCTGAAAACCAAAAGCACCACTTTGGGAGATCTGGTCGTGCTTGGCCAGGACAAAGTCAAAGTTTGAAGCCAACCAGAATGGAGTGCAGGTAAGATTCAATGAGCAGGAGGACTGGGTCAAGTTTTTATCTTCGTTTTTCTGGTGCTTTTTCTCTTGGCATGGAGCGAGACTCCACGTCATGCCAGGTTTCGAGTTGACAATGGTTTTCTTGGTTTAGCATGAGGTCTTGGTGAAATCCTGGAAGTCTTGAGCGCCAGAGCTTTCAGTGAGGTGAACCTGAAATTCAGGCGTGGTCGTGGTTTGATGTCAGTCGCTTGATTCTCATCGATGGGTTGGTCACCTTGTAGAGCTTTTTACAAAAATATCTCAAGTCTTCTCCAAACTTCTGGATCTCCTTCCAGACGGTCCTCTTTGGGTGTCCAAGTGTCCACAACACAAACCAAAGGGTCTAGAAGCTCTAAGATCGTCCTTGGGATGTTGGGTCTACATTTCCCAGAATGCATCTTGCTAAATCCTTAAAAGGTCCCTGAATGCTGTCCAACTGGGTTCTTCTTGGTGGAGATGATGCAGGTGGAGGTTTGTTAACCTGTTGCTTTCAGGGAGTCCACTACTTGTTGAAACAGGGCAAAGTATTTAGGGCTGTAGTTTCACAGTGTGCAGCGGGTGCAGTCATTCAGAGGGTGCTACTTTAGGGTGCAGACCATGGTTTCAGTAGTGCAGTCCTTCTTCTCCTTATAGTTTCAGTCAGGGATCTGAGTTGCTGGGCATCTCTCCCATTTGTATCCATTATTCCTGGATGACAAGCAGGGGGCACCCCTGACCAATGTGGTGCAGGGTGCAACCCATAGGTATGACCACTTCCTCACAAGTGTGCCATATTCTTGACAGCTCCAGAAGAGACTCCAGAGGATCCAGAACGCCTCAGCCAGACTCATCCTCGACATCCCACGATCCAGCCACATCTCCGGACATCTGAGAGACCTTCACTGGCTCCCCGTCAACAAGAGAATCACCTTCCGCCTCCTCACCCACGCACACAAAGCCCTACACGACCAAGGCCCGAGCTACCTCAACAGCCGAGTCAACTTCTACGCTCCCAAACGCCACCTCCGATCAGCCAACCACGCCCTTGCCGCCGTCCCCCGCATCCGAAGAGCGACTACAGGAGGAAGGTCCTTCTCCTACCTGGCCGCCAAGACCTGGAACTCCCTCCCGACCGACCTGCGCCTGACCCAAGACCACCTCTCCTTCAGGAAGAAGCTGAAGACCTGGCTGTTCGAGCAGTAGCGGCACCCCCCCCCCCCCCCCCCCAGCGCCTTGAGACCCTACGGGTATGTAGCGCGCTTTATAAGTGATTGATTGATTGATTGATTGATTGAAATCACTATTTTTCCAAAATCCAAAAGGGGGAAACTCTCTCCTGAAGGTTATGATCTGGATTAGCCATCTCATTCACTAGCATGCCTAAGTTTTCCTAACCCTCCCCTACCAGATACTCCGCTAATCTAATTACTGAGGCTCATGTCTGACTGGGGTGACAGGATGTGGGGATTAGCCTGTGTCCTGTCCTAACTGTCATTCCATCTTTGACGACCCATTTGGCAACTCTACCCCTATCATGCCTTCTACTCTGAAGCCAAAATCGTTTTAGAGACACACACTCCAGTGCAAAAGATTTAAATAGCTCTTAAAGCTTAAAAAAACATAATTTATTTGGTGCAGTCATGCGAGAAAACACCCAACGTGTTTCTGCATTACAAAAAAACCTTGGTCATGAGTAGGTAGGCAATATAAACAGCATGAATATAAAAAAGGACAAAGGTGCTTGACGTAATGATAGTTGAATCACAGGTTATGCGACTAAAGGTCGGACATTTTGCCATGTTTGATTATAAGATACCATTCATAAAAGTAGGGACCAATATGCCTCAATAGTTGCAAAACAAATCATTGCATTGCATATAAAGACAAAAAATCAAACAATTAAAGTATCTTCCGGTAATGATAACCTGGCAAAAGGGGACAATGAGTGAAATGTATACTCATAACAAAGTATTGCATTTGAGTTATGCAAGAACAGTCTGCTTTAAATAAAATTGACACAATCAAAAGGCAGCAAGGTAAAATAAATCCTCAAAATCATACAGTAGAGAGTCTGTGAATACGCTGCACAGAAATGGCAAAATAATATGTTGTGTAGGGTTCGGACACACTCACATGGCATCCAAGTGGACTTGAGCACTACCTCAACTAGGCAGGTACACAACGGTACACTGTACCAATCACAGATAAAATAGCAAATTAACAATTTAATTGAAATCGCTGCATACCAATTCTTATACTGCCCCTGTGGGTGGGGTAAATGTCTAAAACGAACAGAAAAATTAAAATAACATGCAAATGAGCATATATGTCTTCTACACTAATTGCACAGTACTCACATTGCCCAGAGGAAAAATCATGTGCCAAAAATCCCCATGGGTATATAATGAAATGCACATTGAGGAAGCAAGGTACCCTGTAATGATCCTTTATATGTACAGACCAAAGTGTAGGACAATGGTAAGGGAAGAAGATATCCATGACTTTTACATTGGAGAAGCATTTGGAAAATGTTAGATGAAGAAGATATAGTGGAAAAATATTAGAACACAATGATATCTTAGGTCAAGTTGCATTTATGCTCCTTGGAATCAGCGTAGCTGATAGAAGAATAGAGTCCAGCCCAGGGGCAAACAGGACAGGAAGATACCAAATAATTACTGTCAATTCTTGATGAAGGGCCCAACCCTGTTTTAACAAAACATGAACAATTTCAAAGTTAAATGCAATGGGCCTCATTTATGAAAATCTGTGCAGCGCTGGTTGAAAGCAGAGATGCAACACTTTCCATCGCGTTCTCCTTGAGACGCCATGGATAAACCGTATTTAAACTACGACACTCCATGTCACAAGGACCGGACAGATACACCAGGAATCCTGAGGTATCTGTTGGCGAAGTAATGATGCATTGCTGGAGTGTGTTGGAAAACAGACGCAACTCCAGCAATGTGTCATTACACTTGGGGTGGCTGCCTTGTGAAAGGCCCTGCATCAGTCCTTACACCTGCATGCAGGTGTAAGGATTTGATGCAGTGAAGTCGTAAAAGTGGCGCAGATTTCACCACCCACTTCTATAAGGCTTTTTTATGGTGAAATGTCCATCCTGTATACATTAGACCTGACACAGGTGCATAGATGCATCACTTTGTAACTAGGGTGCAGTGTGGCGAATTGATTACGCTGCGGCAGTGTCACAAAAAAGTGACACAACGGCGACATAAGCCCTTCATAAATAAGGGCCAATATCTACAGATGTGGAACACAGTAATCAGAGAAAGCGCCCCTTCCTGTACAAAAACAACCATGGTGAAAACATGCCTGCATTGGCGCTACATTGCCAAAACGGTGCCAGCCTAGGAGTAAAGGACAGGAAGGAGCCATATGCCATAGACAACGGCTCGTTCCTGCCTTTGCAGATCAACACATGGCAGCGCAGCAAGGTGACTTGCTGTGCTGCCCAGTGTCAAATCCCCATAATTATGCCCCGCAGTGCTTTGAGGAACCCTGGGGACTATTTACAAAAGGCAGGAGCTATTCACAAAGGTCGCTTACGCTTTTGAGCTTTGATTTTGTGAATGGCTAAAAGTAGTAGAGTTATCCAAAAGTCTGAGACCGAACTGCATATGTAAAGCACTCAAAAGTGTCAGCTACCTTAGTGAATAGCCCCTCAAGCGAGGAAGAACTGGGGAGATCGTTTGGTAAGTGTTGGCTGCAATGGTGGACCCCGCAATCGAATATGTGACACAGAGAATGTCCAAAAAGATTATGAAGACTTAAAAGTAGTAAAAAACCAAAGGAAACGAGGTCCTACTAGTCGGAGGTGCCATGCCCGACTTGCATGTGAGATTTATAATGGGGCGAGTAATTGTAACAAAGAGTGTGCAGAATGAAACACACTAGTCTATGAATGTAGTCTGTAGTCACAGGTGCTCTCTAACAGTGGCAGACTTCCACGTTTCACCCATAACTAATTTACATAAATTAGTTCTGAATACGAGAATTGAAAATCTATTAACAAACTATCAACAAAATATGTCATTTGGCAATAGTAGAAATATGCAGATAAAAAAACATACATTGTAAATATTTAAATTCCCACAGTGGCATCAGAAACCTGAAAATAATCCATAACTTTTCAAATGGATCTATCTTTTTCAGTTGATATATAATTAAAAACAAATAGGTGAGTTTATCACCGTTTGATAAATCTGTAAATTAGATGCCGGGAACACAGTACAAATAGCGCCGTGAGGAACGCACATTTCCTGCCGGAAGTGAAGCTCACAATACCTTGGAACGATGCGCTCCACTGTAATAATGATGTGGGTGGCCTGGTCCAAATGAACATTCGCAGTGGGCAGACGGGCCTAATGTGGCGGCTTCCTTCTTCACAGTGGCAGGGGCTGTACATTTCATACTTTAATTTTAATAAGGCTTGCACCTGCACGCAATTTGATCCCAACAGCAAGTTTACTCCTGTCAATATTTTTTTAGCTGCAGTAACTTCCATTGAAAGGCGGCCGTTTACAGTAATCTATTTAATGACCTGCTCCGGCTCGTCTCTACCCCCTAATACTTCATCATCCCACCGTCATAGAAGATTTGATTAGCTTGTTCCCTTTGGAATTAGTAATAGCACTGCAGCTGCACACGCCAACTGGAGAATGATTTCATCTGCTTGCCTTACCTATCATCCCCCTCTCAGCCTGGGGATGATTGCATTTCCTCCCAACATCTCATTTTTATAGCCTTTACACAAGGCAAAAAAAACAATTGGCTGATACATATTGTAGCATCCACTGTTGCATACAGCTTTCCCTCTGCAGTGTTCCCTTTGAAGGGAAGACAGCTGCATAGCACGGCACGCACGGCTCTCCTCAGCATTCCCTCTGCAGGATTGTTTCCGAAGGGAAAAGAGGTGCATAAGGTGGCAAGCACTGCTATAATCAGCATTCCTGCTGCACTATGCTTCTCTAAGAGGAAATAGGTGCATATTGTGGCAAGCACTGCTCTCTTCATCGTCACCTCTACAGTATTGTTTCCGAAGGGGAAAGAGGTGCATAAGGTAGCAATCACTGCTCTAATCAGCATTTCCCCTGCAGTCTCCATAATTATTTTCGAACGGAAAACAGGTGCATATTGTAGCAAGCACTACTGTCTTGACCATTCCCTCTGCAGTATTCTTTACAACAGAAAAATAGGTGCATATTGGGGCAAGCACTGCTCTTTTCAACACTTCCTCTGCTGTCTGCAGTATTGTTTCGGAATGGCAAATAAGTGTATATTGTAGCATTCCCTCTGCATTACACTTTATTAACAGGAAATTGATGCTTATTGTGGCAAGAACTGCTCTATTCAGCATTCCCTCTGCAGTATTCTTTCTCAAGAGGAAATAAGTGCATATTGTGGCAAGCACTGCTCTCTTCATCATCACCTCTCCAGTATTGTTTCCGAAGGGGAAATAGGTGCATACTGTGGCAAGCACTGCTGTCTTCAGCGTTCCCCCTGCAGGATTCTTCTTGAACAGAAATGGGTGCATATTGTGGCAAGCACTGCTGTCTTCAGCGTCCCCCCTGCAGGATTCTTCTTGAACAGACATTGGTGCACATTGTGGCGAGCACTGCTGTCTTCAGCGTCCCCCTGCAGGATTCTTCTTGAACAGACATTGGTGCACATTGTGGCGAGCACTGCTGTCTTCAGCGTTCCCCCTGCAGGATTCTTCTTGAACAGAAATTGGTGCATCTTGTGGCAAGCTCTGCTGTCTTCAGCATTCCCCCTGAAGGATTCTTCTTGTACAGAAATTGTTGCACATTGTGGCGAGCACTGCTGTCTTCAGGGTTTCCCCTGCAGGATTCTTCTTGTACAGAAATTGTTGCAAGTTCTGGCGAGAACTGCTGTCTTCAGCATTTCCCCTGCAGGATTCTTCTTGAACAGACATTGGTGCACATTGTGGCGAGCACTGCTCTATTCATGCTTCCTCTTGCAGTTTTCTCTCCGAAGGGGAAATGTGTGCATATTGTGGCAAGTACTGCTCTGCTCAGTATTCCCTCTACAGTATTCTTTCCAAAGGAGAAGTAGGTGCACATTGTTGCAGGCACTACTGTATTCAGCATCCTCTCTGCATTGCTCTACTTATATGTGTACATGTTGTATATCGTAGCATGCATTACTGTATTTGGCCATCCCTCTGCAGTATTCTATCTAACGAGGAATAGAAGCACGCTGAGGCATGCACTAGTGTATTCATCATTCTTTCTGAAGTATCCATGTAGAGCAACAAAAGCTCCATATTATAATAAGAAATAAACTATTTAGCAATCTGTCTCCATTATTCTACTTATAGGGAAGCCAGCTGCACAATGTTGAATGCACTGATGTGAGTGTTCAGCACTCCCTCTGCAGCGCTCAGTTCAGAGGGCAACCATCTACATATTGTAGCACGCAACACTGCATTCAGCAGTCCTACAGGGGGGCTGCCCGACAGAGGCCCACAACAGGGGCAGCTGATGAACGTTCATACAGATGAGGAATAACCCCTTACCTTGAATGGCACTGCTTCTTCCCTGCAGGATTCTTCTTGAACAGAAATGGGTGCATATTGTGGCAAGCACTGCTGTCTTCAGCGTTCCCCCTGCAGGATTCTTCTTGAACAGAAATTGGTGCATATTGTGGCAAGCACTGCTGTCTTCAGCGTTCCCCCTGCAGGATTCTTCTTGAACAGAAATTGGTGCATATTGCGGCAAGCACTGCTGTCTTCAGTGTTCCCCCTGCAGGATTCTTCTTGAACAGACATTGGTGCACATTGTGGCGAGCACTGCTGTCTTCAGCGTCCCCCTGCAGGATTCTTCTTGAACAAAAATGGGTGCATATTGTGGCAAGCACTGCTGTCTTCAGCGTTCCCCCTGCAGGATTCTTCTTGAACAGAAATGGGTGCATATTGTGGCAAGCACTGCTGTCTTCAGCGTTCCCCCTGCAGGATTCTTCTTGAACAAAAATTGGTGCATATTGTGGCAAGCACTGCTGTCTTCAGCGTTCCCCTGCAGGATTCTTCTTGAACAGAAATTGATGCATATTGTGGCAAGCACTGCTGTCTTCAGCGTTCCCCTGCAGGATTCTTCTTGAACAGAAATTGGTGCATATTGTGGCAAGCACTGCTTTCTTCAGCGTTCCCCCTGCAGGATTCTTCTTGAACAGAAATTGGTGCATATTGCGGCAAGCACTACTGTCTTCAGTGTTCCCCCTGCAGGATTCTTCTTGAACAGACATTGGTGCACATTGTGGCGAGCACTGCTGTCTTCAGCGTCCCCCTGCAGGATTCTTCTTGAACAGACATTGGTGGACATTGTGGCGAGCACTGCTGTCTTCAGCGTCCCCCTGCAGGATTCTTCTTGAACAGACATTGGTGGACATTGTGGCGAGCACTGCTGTCTTCAGTGTTCCCCCTGCAGGATTCTTCTTGAACAGAAATTGGTGCATTTTGTGGCAAGCACCGCTGTCTTCAGCATTCCCCCTGCAGGATTCTTCTTGAACAGATATTGGTGCACATTGTGGCAAGCACTGCTGTCTTCAGCATTCCCCCTGCAGGATTCTTCTTGAACAGATATTGGTGCACATTGTGGCAAGAACTGCTCTATTCAAAATTCCCTCTGCAGTATTCTTTCACAAGGGGAAATAGGTGCGTATTGTGGCAAGCACTGCTCTCTTCATCGTCACCTCTACAGTATTGTTTCCGAAGGGGAAATAGGTGCATATTGTGGAAAGCACTGCTGTCCACAGCGTCCCCCTGCAGGATTCTTCTTGAACAGACATTGGTGCACATTGTGACGAGCACTGCTGTTTTCTGCGTCCCCCTACAGGATCTCCTTGAACAGACATTGGTGCACATTGTGGCGAGCACTGCTGTCTTCAGCGTCCCCCTGCAGGATTCTTCTTGAACAGACATTGGTGCACATTGTGGCAAGCTCTGCTGTCTTCAGCGTTCCCCCTGCAGGATTCTTCTTGAACAGAAATTGGTGCACATTGTGGCAAGCTCTGCTGTCTTCAGCGTTCCCCCTGAAGAATTCTTCTTGTACAGAAATTGTTGCACATTGTGGCGAGCACTGCTGTCTTCAGGGTTTTCCCTGTAGGAATCTTTTTGTACAGAAATTGTTTCACATTGTGGCGAGCACTGCTGTCTTCAGCATTTCCCCTGCAGGATTCTTCTTGAACAGACATTGGTGCACAATGTGGCGAGCACTGCTCTATTCATGCTTCCTGCTGCAGTTTTCTCTCCGAAGGGGAAATGTGTGCATATTGTGACAAGTACTGCTCTGCTCAGTATTCCCTCTACAGTATTCTTTACAAAGGAGAAATAGGTGCACATTGTTGCAGGCACTACTGTATTCAGCATCCTCTCTGCATTGCTCTACTTATATGTGTACATGTTGTATATCGTAGCATGCATTACTGTATTTGGCCATCCCTCTGCAGTATTCTATCTAACGAGGAATAGAAGCACGCTGAGGCATGCACTAGTGTATTCATCATTCTTTCTGAAGTATCCATGTAAAGCAACAAAAGCTCCATATTATAATAAGAAATAAACTATTTAGCAATCTGTCTCCGTTATTCTACTTATAGGGAAGCTAGCTGCACAATGTTGCATGAACTGATGTGAGTGTTCAGCACTCCCTCTGCAGCGCTCAGTTCAGAGGGCAACCATCTACATATTGTAGCACGCAACACTGCATTCAGCAGTCCTACAGGGGGGCTGCCCGACAGAGGCCCACAACAGGAACAGCTGATGAATGTTCATACAGATGAGGCGTAACCCCTTACCTTGAATGGCACTGCTTCTTCCCTGCAGGATTCTTCTTCAACAGAAATGGGTGCATATTGTGGCAAGCACTGCTGTCTTCAGCGTTCCCCCTGCAGGATTCTTCTTGAACAAAAATTGGTGCATATTGTGGCAAGCACGGCTGTCTTCAGCGTTCCCCCTGCAGGATTCTTCTTGAACAGAAATTGATGCATATTGTGGCAAGCACTGCTGTCTTCAGCGTCCCCCCTGCAGGATTCTTCTTGAACAGACATTGGTGCACATTGTGGCGAGCACTGCTGTCTTCAGCGTCCCCCTGCAGGATTCTTCTTGGACAGACATTGGTGCACATTGTGGCAAGCTCTGCTGTCTTCAGCGTTCCCCCTGCAGGATTCTTATTGAACAGAAATTGGTGCACAATGTGGCAAGCTCTTCTGTCTTCAGCGTTCCCCCTGAAGGATTCTTCTTGTACAGAAATTGCTGCACATTGTGGCGAGCACTGCTGTCTTCAGGGTTTCCCCTGCAGGATTCTTCTTGTACAGAAATTGTTGCAAGTTGTGGCGAGCACTGCTGTCTTCAGCATTTCCCCTGCAGGATTCTTCTTGAACAGACATTGGTGCACATTGTGGCGAGCACTGCTCTATTCATGCTTCCTCCTGCAGTTTTCTCTCCGAAGTGGAAATGTGTGCATATTGTGGCAAGTACTGCTCTGCTCAGTATTCCCTCTACAGTATTCTTTCCAAAAGAGAAATAGGTGCACATTGTTGCAGGAACTACTGTATTCAGCATCCTCTCTGCATTGCTCTACTTATATGTGTACATGTTGTATATTGTAGCATGCATTACTGTATTTGGTCATCCCTCGGCAGTATTCTATCTAACGAGTAATAGAAGCACGCTGAGGCATGCACTAGTGTATTCATCATTCTTTCTGAAGTATCCATGTAAAGCAACAAAAGCTCCATATTATAATAAGAAATAAACTATTTAGCAATCTGTCTCCATTATTCTACTTATAGGGAAGCTAGCTGCACAATGTTGCGTGCACTGATGTGAGTGTTCAGCACTCCCTCTGCAGCGCTCAGTTCAGAGGGCAACCATCTACATATTGTAGCACGCAACACTGCATTCAGCAGTCCTACAGGGGGGCTGCCCAACAGAGGCCCACAACAGGGGCAGCTGATGAACGTTCATACAGATGAGGAATAACCCCTTACCTTGAATGGCACTGCTTCTTCCCTGCAGGATTCTTCTTGAAAGGAAATAGGTGCATATTGTGGCAAGCACTGCTGTCTTCAGCGTTCCCCCTGCAGGATTCTTCTTGAACAAAAATTGGTGCATATTGTGGCAAGCACTGCTGTCTTCAGCGTTCCCCCTGCAGGATTCTTCTTGAACAGAAATTGGTGCATATTGCGGCAAGCACTGCTGTCTTCAGTGTTCCCCCTGCAGGATTCTTCTTGAACAGACATTGGTGCACATTGTGGCGAGCACCGCTGTCTTCAGCGTCCCCTGCAGGATTCTTCTTGAACAGACATTGGTGCACATTGTGGCGAGCACTGCTGTCTTCAGGGTTCCCCCTGCAGGATTCTTCTTGAACAGAAATTGGTGCATCTTGTGGCAAGCACCGCTGTCTTCAGCATTCCCCCTGCAGGATTCTTCTTGAACAGATATTGGTGCACATTGTGGCAAGCACTGCTGTCTTCAGCGTTCCCCCTGCAGGATTCTTCTTGAACAGAAATGGGTGCAAATTGTGGCAAGCACTGCTGTCTTCAGCGGTCCCCCTGCAGGATTCTTCTTGAACAGAAATGGGCGAATATTGTGGCAAGCACTGCTGTCTTCAGCGTTCCCTCTGCAGGATTCTTCTTGAACAAAAATTGGTGCATATTGTGGCAAGCACTGCTGTCTTCAGCGTTCCCCCTGCAGGATTCTTCTTGAACAGAAATTGATGCATATTGTGGCAAGCACTGCTGTCTTCAGCGTTCCCCCTGCAAGATTCTTCTTGAACAGAAATTGGTGCATATTGTGGCAAGAACTGCTGTCTTCAGCGTTCCCCCTGCAGGATTGTTCTTGAACAGAAATTGGTGCATATTGCGGCAAGCACTACTGTCTTCAGTGTTCCCCCTGCAGGATTCTTCTTGAACAGACATTGGTGCACATTGTGGCGAGCACTGCTGTCTTCAGCGTCCCCCTGCAGGATTCTTCTTGAACAGAAATTGGTGCATTTTGTGGCAAGCACTGCTGTCTTCAGCATTCCCCCTGCAGGATTCTTCTTAAACAGATATTGGTGCACATGGTGGCAAGCACTGCTGTCTTCAGCATTCCCCCTGCAGGATTCTTCTTGAAAAGATATTGGTGCACATTGTGGCAAGCACTGCTGTCTTCAGCATTCCCCCTGCAGGATTCTTCTTGAACAGATATTGGTGCACATTGTGGCAAGAACTGCTCTATTCAGAATTCCCTCTGCAGTATTCTTTCTCAAGGGGAAATAGCTGCATATTGTGGCAAGCACTGCTCTCTTCATCGTCACCTCTACAGTATTGTTTCCCAAGGGGAAATAGGTGCATATTGTGGAAAGCACTGCTGTCCTCAGCGTCCCCCTGCAGGATTCTTCTTGAACGGACATTGGTGCACATTGTGGCGAGCACTGCTGTTTTCAGCGTCCCCCTGCAGGATTCTCCTTGAACAGACATTGGTGCCCATTGTGGCGAGCACTGCTGTCTTCAGCGTCCCCCTGCAGGATTCTTCTTGAACAGACATTGGTGCACATTGTGGCAAGCTCTGATGTCTTCAGCGTTCCCCCTGCAGGATTCTTCTTGAACAGAAATTGGTGCACATTGTGGCAAGCTCTGCTGTCTTCAGCGTTCCCCCTGAAGGATTCTTCTTGTACAGAAATTGTTGCACATTGTGGTGAGCACTGCTGTCTTTAGGGTTTCCCCTGTAGGAATCTTCTTGTACAAAAATTGTTGCACATTGTGGCGAGCACTGCTGTCTTCAGCATTTCCCCTGCAGGATTCTTCTTGAACAGACATTGGTGCACATTGTGGCGAGCACTGCTCTATTCATGCTTCCTCCTGCAGTTTTCTCTCCGAAGGGGAAATGTGTGCATATTGTGGCAAGTACTGCTCTGCTCAGTATTCCCTCTACAGTATTCTTTACAAAGGAGAAATAGGTGCACATTGTTGCAGGCACTACTGTATTCAGCATCCTCTCTGCATTGCTCTACTTATATGTGTACATGTTGTATATCGTAGCATGCATTACTGTATTTGGCCATCCCTCTGCAGTATTCTATCTAACGAGGAATAGAAGCACGCTGAGGCATGCACTAGTGTATTCATCATTCTTTCTGAAGTATCCATGTAAAGCAACAAAAGCTCCATATTATAATAAGAAATAAACTATTTAGCAATCTGTCTCCGTTATTCTACTTATAGGAAAGCTAGCTGCACAATGTTGCATGCACTGATGTGAGTGTTCAGCACTCCCTCTGCAGCGTTCAGTTCAGAGGGCAACCATCTACATATTGTAGCACGCAACACTGCATTCAGCAGTCCTACAGGGGGGCTGCCCGACAGAGGCCCACAACACGAACAGCTGATGAACGTTCATACAGATGAGGCATAACCCCTTACCTTGAATGGCACTGCTTCTTCCCTGCAGGATTCTTCTTCAACAGAAATGGGTGCATATTGTGGCAAGCACTGCTGTCTTCAGCGTTCCCCCTGCAGGATTCTTCTTGAACAAAAATTGGTGCATATTGTGGCAAGCACGGCTGTCTTCAGCGTTCCCCCTGCAGGATTCTTCTTGAACAGAAATTGATGCATATTGTGGCAAGCACTGCTGTCTTCAGCGTTCCCCCTGCAGGATTCTTCTTGAACAGAAATTGGTGCATATTGCAGCAAGCACTGCTGTCTTCAGTGTTCCCCCTGCAGGATTCTTCTTGAACAGACATTGGTGCACATTGTGGCGAGCAGTGCTGTCTTCAGCGTCCCCCTGCAGGATTCTTCTTGAAAAGACATTGGTGCACATTATGGCGAGCACTGCTGTCTTCAGGGTTCCCCCTGCAGGATTCTTCTTGAACAGAAATTGGTGCATCTTGTGGCAAGCACCGCTGTCTTCAGCATTCCCCCTGCAGGATTCTTCTTGAACAGATATTGGTGCACATTGTGGCACGCACTGCTGTCTTCAGCGTTCCCGCTGCAGGATTCTTCTTGAACAGAAATGGGTGCATATTGTGGCAAGCACTGCTGTCTTCAGCGTTTCCCCTGCAGGATTCTTCTTGAACAGAAATGGGTGCTTATTGTGGCAAGCACTGCTGTCTTCAGCGTTCCCCCTGCAGGATTCTTCTTGAACAAAAATTGGTGCATATTGTGGCAAGCACTGCTGTCTTCAGCGTTCCCCCTGCAGGATTCTTCTTGAACAGAAATTGATGCATATTGTGGCAAGCACTGCTGTCTTCAGCGTTCCCCCTGCAGGATTCTTCTTGAACAGAAATTGGTGCATATTGTGGCAAGCACTGCTGTTTTCAGCGTTCCCCCTGCAAGATTCTTCTTGAACAGCAATTGGTGCATATTGCGGCAAGCACTACTGTCTTCAGTGTTCCCCCTGCAGGATTCTTCTTGAAGAGACATTGGTGCACATTGGGGCGAGCACTGCTGTCTTCAGCGTCCCCCTGCAGGATTCTTCTTGAACAGACATTGGTGGACATTGTGGCGAGCACTGCTGTTTTCAGCGTTCCCCCTGCAGGATTCTTCTTAAACAGAAATTGGTGCATTTTGTGGCAAGCACCGCTGTCTTCAGCATTCCCCCTGCAGGATTCTTCTTGAAAAGATATTGGTGCACATTGTGGCAAGCACTGCTGTCTTCAGCATTCCCCCTGCAGGATTCTTCTTGAACAGATATTGGTGCACATTGTGGCAAGAACTGCTCTATTCAGAATTCCCTCTGCAGTATTCTTTCACAAGGGGAAATAGGTGCATATTGTGGCAAGCACTGCTCTCTTCATCGTCACCTCTACAGTATTGTTTCCGAAGGGGAAATATGTGCATATTGTGGAAAGCACTGCTGTCCTTAGCGTCCCCCTGCAGGATTCTTCTTGAACAGACATTCGTGCATATTGTGGCGAGCACTGCTGTCTTCAGCGTCCCCCTGCAGGATTCTCCTTGAACAGACATTGGTGCACATTGTGGCGAGCACTGCTGTCTTCAGCGTCCCCCTGCAGGATTGTTTTTGAACAGACATTGGTGCACATTGTGGCAAGCTCTGCTGTCTTCAGCGTTCCCCCTGCAGGATTCTTCTTGAACAGAAATTGCTGCACATTGTGGCAAGCTCTGCTGTCTTCAGCGTTCCCCCTGAAGGATTCTTCTTGTACAGAAATTGTTGCACATTGTGGCGAGCACTGCTGTCTTCAGGGTTTCCCCTGTAGGAATCTTCTTGTACAGAAATTGTTGCACATTGTGGCCAGCACTGCTGTCTTCAGCATTTCCCCTGCAGGATTCTTCTTGAACAGAAATTGATACATATTGTGGCGAGCACTGCTGTCTTCAGCGTTCCCCCTGCAGGTTTCTTCTTGAACAGAAATAGGTGCACATTGTGGCAAGCTTTGCTGTCTTCAGCGTTCCCCCTGAAAGATTCTTCTTGTACAGAAATTGTTGCACATTGTGGCGAGCACTGCTGTCTTCAGGGTTTCCCCTGCAGGATTCTTCTTGTACAGAAATTGTTGCACATTGTGACGAGCACTGCTGTCTTCAGCGTTTCCCCTGCAGGATTCTTCTTGAACAGACATTGGTGCACATTGTGGCAAGCACTGCTCTATTCATGCTTCCTCCTGCAGTTTTCTCTCCGAAGGAGAAATGTGTGCATATTGTGGCAAGTACTGGTCTGCTCAGTATTCCCTCTTCAGTATTCTTTAGAAAGGAGAAATAGGTGCACATTGTTGCAGGCACTACTGTATTCAGCATCCTCTCTGCATTGTTCTACTTATATGTGTACATGTTGTATATCGTAGCATGCATTACTGTATTTGGCCATCCCTCTGCAGTATTCTATCTAATGAGGAATAGAAGCACGCTGAGGCATGCACTAGTGTATTCATCATTCTTTCTGAAGTATCCATGTAAAGCAACAAAAGCTCCATATTATAATAAGAAATAAACTATTTAGCAATCTGTCTCCGTTTTTCTACTTATAGGGAAGCTAGCTGCACACTGTTGCATGCACTGATGTGAGTGTTCAGCACTCCCTCTGCAGCGCTCAGTTCAGACGGCAACCATCTACATATTGTAGCACGCAACACTGCATTCAGCAGTCCTACAGGGGGGCTGCCCGACAGAGGCCCACAACAGGGGCAGCTGATGAACTTTCATACAGATGAGGCATAACCCCTTACCTTGAATGGCACTGCTTCTTCCCCGCCCTCAAAGATACGTTTGAAAAGATAACACCAATATTATGTTTATGACAATTTTTCCTATGTAAAATAGCTAAAACGCCAAAGAAACCGGAGGATGAAATGTCGAAATATTCTAATACTTTAATGTCTACCACAGCAAAAACCATATATTGCAGAGTGCTTCCATCAGAAAATAGTGCTAACAGTAGTAGTCGAACGTGAGGGGGCGACAACTCCCAATTAGGCCTGGGCAAAATTTCCGTTCCGCTCGCGAAAATTGCGATAATTTGACATTTTCGCGTTCCACGGAGAGCGCGAAAATCTCAAAATTTCCGCATTCTGCAGCTTAGCGATAATTTGTTTCTTGCTCGCGCTGTAAAATAATACATTCTCGCGCGCGCGCGATCGCCTTACCTGAATCCCCGCGTTCTCCTTGGATTGTTGGTAGCCATTTGCGCTGTCTCGCGACAGTTCGCGCCCGCAGTAATGTCATTGGTCGCGCGATCACGTCTTTCTTCTCGCGATCATGCACCGCGAGAAGAGTGAAAACAAGATGGCCGCGCCCATGAGCAACCGCATGGGTAAGTTGGCGAGCCGCGACCACGCATAAAATACCGCGAACGGGCGGGAAAAAAACTTCTGCATCTTCGCGATATTTCCGCGTGTTTGCGGAGATTTTTATCATTTTTGCGATAATTTGCAAAAGTCACTTTCGCAAACTCCGCCCACCCCTACTCCCAATACGCCTTTCTGCCACTACCTCAACCTCGGCACATGCACACAATTTTAAAAATCGATTGAGTGAGTGAGGAGAGACAGAAAGCACTAGAAACTGTAGCCTCAAAGTTTTTGTGAGTAAGTGCAATGTTGCAGAGGTATTTAACTTCCCCTCTAACCCACAGTACAGCAGATCAGAGGTAGCAGCATGGCAAGCTCCTCTACACAGGGAACACCCAGAGCAAAGCTGGCAGCAGTAGTTCGAGTTTCACCGAAGCACTTTGAACACATACATCACAGATGTCAATGCAAGATTTAGTCGTTGATACAACTGGGATGCCAGACTACAGTGCACGCTATCCTTGTACACTGAGGGCCATAGGTATCATTATATCATGTAGCACAGCAAGTCTACCCTGCTGCACTGCACTGCGGGAAAGGGAAAGGGCAGGAATGCGCCACATTTAAGATAGTATGGCACATTCCTGCTTTTTCCCAGCTCTGGTGCACTATGTGCTGCCTAGCGCCAACGAGTGCACTTTTGCACCTATGTGCAAGAATGTCTGCATTGTTCACAAGATTGTTTTTGTTCAGGAAGGGGCACCTTCCTGCACAGAAATAATCCCCTGAGGCATTTTCCTCTTTCTATGTGTGCTGCAGAATTGTGCTCCCATAGAAAGAGGAACAAATTTGATATAAAATATTTCTCCTCATTACACCACAACTGGGGAAGCGTAGCAGTTTTGGAACATTGCCAGGTCTACAGCTTATGGTAAATCAGGTAATGTGTTAAAACCCATCGGTTTTTCAGGGACATACCCACATGCCACTCATAGGACAGAGTAAGGCAACATAGTGACTCGCACTGTGTTGCGCTTCTCTGAATTTATCTAGCCACTCAGAGCCATACAAAGTTCCCTTATGTGGCTTCATAAATCACATCTCAAGGTTTGCGCCTCTTTTGCACCTCTTTGCATGGTGCAAAAGCAACGCAACCCTTGATAAATATCACCCTGAATACATAACAGAATCACACAAGAGGTGCAAACTTTGCAGCCTGTAGTAAAACGTGTAGTCCCAGCCATGCCAGAAGTAATGAATGTTGCATAAAGCATGTAAATGATTCTAGCTTCTTAGCATATAACAGGTAATAATGTCTTTATGCTCAGAAAAGCTGGACACTAAGTTCGATTGGAAGCTCTATTTAAAGCTGGCACATCTGTCAAATACATTAAACCCTGTCTCCATGGACCCCCTAACAATGGGGAAAAGTAAAAATTCAGAGCTGCACACCTACTCTCATATTGATAGCTTAGTTATTTTTCAATATTCTTTTCATTTAATTTTCAGTTAGTCAGAAACCCACCCACTTCCCTTTGATAATGGTACATTGATCAGGAGAACATAGCGCAGCCTTATTTAGGTATACTTTTGACGCCTCCATATAACAAAGGTCTCTAACTCAATCTTCCACTGGCTACAAGTCAATGAGTTGCTGTCACTGGGAGGTATGAAACGCAAGTTCTCAAATTTCAACAGATGTGTAATTAATGGTGAACATTCTTTGAATCTATTTTGGCCTATTATAAGTCTCAAGTTATCTTTTCCATGCCAGAATTTATAAAACCATGGTCCACAGTGGCTTTCTTTTTTTTCAGTTCAGAGCATTGATCATCTGAGCAATGCATAGCATATGAGATAGCTTGGCTCTATCTGATCTATCATGCTCTCCAATGTTGCATCTCTCATTCCCAATATCAGTGTGCCCGGACATTATGGCATGAAAATCCCATAACCTCTTTAAAGTGTCCCAAAACATCTTTCTAAAATCTCTTAAGGATTGGCCACTCCTACATTTATCAATGTTCCCATGATTTTCAGGCACCTCCAGCATTGATCCTACACAGCCGGGTCCTTGCAGGTAAGTGAGGTGGGGCAGTGGGGCCGGGTGGGGGGGGATTTTGACTGACGATGACAAGGGAAAATTAATTAAATAAATAATTTCCCCTCATCATCCTCTGTCGAAATCCTCCCCCCCACCTCCACTGGGCCCCACCACTCTTACCTGCACGGACCGCGGCTGATCCTACATCAAGAGAAAAAGGAGGCATAGTTGAAAAGGTGTCACAGACCACTGTCACATTAACTTGTATGTAGACTCCTGTTGGAAATGTCTGTTTCTGTAGGGTCACCTTCCAAACCATTTGCCTTCCTCCTCCCGTTTTTATTGAATTCATTTTTGTTGGCTTTAGGAGTCTGGGCACTTTACCACTGATAACCAGTGTTAAGTGCATGTGCTCTTTACTTAAAACATGGTAAGATGTTTTTATCAACAATTGGCATTTTTGATTGACTTTTAAGCCCCTAATAATGTGCACTGCATGTGCCCAGGGCCTGTAAATCAAATGCTACTAGCGGCTTTGCGCAAAAGGAACAAATGATTAAGCGGTATTGCAACACTGATTGTGCCACCCACTTAAGTACCCTTTACACATGTCTCCGGCTTGCCACTGCAAAGCCTGTGTGTGCAGTTTTAAACTGCCGTGTCGACCTAGCAAGTTAACCGACTTGCCAAGCCCAAATCTTACTTGTTATTATATATAGGTCAACCTTAAGGGAGACCTTGGACAGCCCAGGGGCGGGGTGAAGTTTATTTAAAAAGTAGGACATGTACTTATAAGTTTCACATAGCTTTGTAGTGAAATACTCTTAACTTCGCTTTTCACTACTGCAAGGCCTAGCTCTCCTATCGGATAACATTGGGATTGCCTTATTACATTTTATAATTTTCATTTCCAATTGCCAAAAGATGGGAACCCCAAATTTGGTGTCTCAAATTCACAATGTAAAAATACAACTTATTATGAAGTTGGATTTTAAATTGCAATTCTGTTAGAAAGTTGCAGCATGGGAGGGAGGAGCTGACACAAACCTGAAAGAGCTATATCCTGTTCCCCACAAAGTGTTGCATTCCCCCCTAGTGAGTCTAGAGCCAGAGCAGGAAAGAAAGGGGCTCTGTGCACTTCAAAGCATCTATTTGAGGTCTCCTTCGCTTCACAGGCCTAACTGGGTATATGTAATGGTCCTCTGACACCACCAAATCATAACACTACTGGAGCTGAGGAAATTCTAATATAAAGAAGGACTGCTGTGCTGCTGGGGGGACTGCCATTTGCTGAACTGCTTTGTTGTGTTGACAAGGTGCCTGCTACCCTCTTGCCTGGGAGTGAGAAGGACTGAACCTGTACCACTACATCCCAGAACCTAAGTATCTCCAAGGGTTTGTTGGTTTGATACCTGTTTCTGAAGTCTCAGGGATATCAAAGACTTCAACCTGCAAACAGCACATGCATTCTGTCTGCTGTGTGTTATGCTCTACCAAGTGGTGCCAATCCTGCCATGAGCCTTTGGAAGTTTGTGGAAAGTGCTGCCACAACTTATGCATCATCATCATTGCGCAGATCGAACCGACGTATCACAGCAGTTGCACAAATCAGGTTGACGCTTTGCACTTGGAACCTCCGCATTGCCTCTGGGACTAATGTATCGGAACTGAATTATCGCCACTACAATGTGAAAAAACCTGGTGCACCGCATTTGGACCTGCCCCATCTTGGAAACGCCGCATCGCTCATGGAACTGACGCATTACTGTTGTTGCATGGAGAAATCTGGTGCATCACCTCAAATACGCGGGGATCACCAACTCATCTGATGCTGGTGACCGTGGTCAAGGTATTTTTGCTCAGCAGGATCTGCATGGGTCCTGTATCCAGCCCATGCTCCATGGCTGTAGGCCTGAACTCTTGACTTTATCCCAGTCCACCGTGACTAATTAACTCTTTAAGTGCTTACTGCT
This sequence comes from Triturus cristatus, assembly GCF_964204655.1. Taxonomy (NCBI): domain Eukaryota; kingdom Metazoa; phylum Chordata; class Amphibia; order Caudata; family Salamandridae; genus Triturus; species Triturus cristatus. The sequence continues at coordinate 847,671,594 of NC_140588.1, read as the reverse complement.
TCTAAGAGATTTTTAAATTTAACCATTAAAAATTCACGTCAAAATGTCTACTGATTGTGTTTTTGTCATTTCGGCCTTGTTTTGTTTAATAAATTAAGCTTTCATTTTCCAACCAGGTGTGGTATATATTAGTTTACACTTTGCCTCTTAAGTTAAGCCTGACTGCTCTGTGCCAAGCTACCAGAGGGTGAGCACAGAGTAATTTAGGGTGTGCATCTGGCTTACATTGCCTAGGTTTGTGGTTCCTGCTTAGTCAGGGTGCATACCTCTACAAACGAGAAGCCCAATTTCTAACATTGGCGATTAGCGGTGAGGATTCGGCTTGTAATTGTGCAGTTTCATACAATAATTGGTGTAGACTACTATCCATATCAAAGACCAATTCAAACCTTTTTAATTTCTCCCTGATTTGCATTTTTAATTCCTTTTCAAAATCATGTTATCTGCCTGGAGAAGAAGCAGCTACAACTGCAAACATAGATTTTCAGCTGGTCAAACTTGAAAGTTACTTTGTGGCCTAGATCAAGGATTTCTGCAAGAGAGTTGAACTTTCTACTAAAGGCTTCATCAGGAAGGTGGAGCTGCAAAAGGCACAGAGGGCCTGATGGGCAGAAACTCCTGATGCAGTCCATATAACCCCAGAGGAGGAGGAGGAGGAGGAGGAGGAGGAGGAGAAGGAGGAGTTGAATGATGATGAGGAGCTGGAGCAGGATTCACTGGAGGATCTGGAATTGCCTGTGGGATTGGGGGGAATCATCCTGTCAGGAGTAGTGGTTCCCACCAGGGCAGGGAGCAGTGTATCATCTAGAGGCCTCCTACAGAGGAGCTGGATAACAGGACAGAGGAGAGGAATTACAATTGGAACTGGCTAAGCTCAAATTGAAGGAGAAGAAAATAGTATTGGAGGTCAGCCTGAAAGAGCTGGACATAAATGCCAGGAGGGCTGAGTCCAGCCAAGATAGTGACAGCATTTCTTTAGTGTCCTCTCTCAAGGGAGTACCCATTCCTAAGGGCCTGACGACTGACTATGGTGTGGGTGATGACATAGACATAAGATCTGAGGCATATGAGATTTCTTTGCAGATGCGCAAGATCCTTGAGGGGAAATGGGAGGCATATCCCTACTGAGGGGAGGGACACCCAACTCGCTCTAGATGAGAGTGACAGGTTGAGGTATCCATCCAGGAAGTAAGCCTTAATTAATAAATATGGGTTGACCCCAGAGAAGCAGAGGCAACAATGTAGGGACAGTCTGATACTATCCTCACAGACCTGGGTGGACTATGTTGATTCTTTATTCAAGGCATTGGATGGTTGGGTGAAGGGCAGGGATGAAAAGGATTATCAGGGACTGTATGACTTGATTGCAAAAGACCACATGTTTAGTCTCTTAATTACAGATCTGCACCAGCACTTGATTGACAGTAAGCACTCAAGGAGCATGCTAAGGAGGCAGACCTATGGACCAGCACCAGGGTACAAAAGAAGGTACCTTGGAGTCATCCCAAGAAGGGTGGTTAGGGACCCCACTGCAAAGTGAGGGGAAGGTCAAAGGAAACACAGGCAGGTCCAAGGGTAAGAGGGAAGGAAAGGATTCCTATGTCCCTTCTGAGAAACAGGGAGGAGGATCTAGTGGGCGGTGGAGCAGGGCACCCCATTTCCAACCACACTGATTTGACTGTTCCCAGCTAGGACACAAGCAGGGGGAATCTCTCTGTCCCAAGAACCCACCTTCAGGTGGTACCTTTACAGGGGTGGCCAATAGGCCTTAGTGGTAAATATTCCCCAGGGGCAGATCATAGACCATGTCATGATCTCCCTTAACTGGAAGGTGGACCCAGAGGGTGAGTAGGTGATCCCTCAGGGTGGGAGTCCTCACATCCACCTGGTGAAAGTGAATGGGATCCTAGTAGCTGTGCTTAAGGACATCAGGGATAGCCAGACCAGTGTTGCGTAAATGCTAGTTTCCCCAGAGCAGTACACCGGTCAGGTGTTTAGGGTGACAAAGGCCCGAGGCAGGACTTCTTCCACTCCATGGCACTCGTATCCATGGAGTGGGGTGGGAAAGCAACTCAGAGGCGGGTCACAGTTAGTCCTCAGATGCCCATAGACTGCATTCTGGAAAATTAGTTGCCCCCAGTGCCAGGGGAACAGGGAGGAGGGGGAACAACCTTTACAACGCAACTTTTACAACGCACTACCATTACAACAAAACTGTTACAACGCAAGTGCATTGACAACGCAGGACATTACAACGCAAGTCTTTACATCGACTTGCACTAGATGGCGTGCTATCATTAAAAATAGTGTAGTTTACTATCCCAACACCTTCCCTACTGTTACGTGGACTGGAGTTGGAATAGTAAATTACACTTTTTTAAAGTTAGCACGCCATCTAGTGCAAGTCGGTGTAAAGACTTGCGTTGTAATGTCCTGCGTTGTCAATGCACTCGCGTTGTAAAACTTTCGTTGTAACAGCATGCGTTGTAACAGCATGCGTTGTAACGTCATACATCCGGGAGGAGCAACCTTCCAGGGTGCCCTGACAGTTCATTTTTCCGTGGGTACCACTCCCAATTGATTGAGGGTGGGATGAGGGAGAACTCACCCCTATAACCTGTTCTGCCTCGGGTTACAGACCCTAGGTTGAAGGACCTGTTTTAAAAGCAGGTATAAAGGGGAGACCCTGCAGTTTACTCTGAACTGAGGGAAAGAGGAGAGACAAAGGTTGGATTATCTGTAAACAGCATTGGCAGTAATGGAAGGAAAAATAGTTATGGCTGCACAGCAGGAAGATGAGGTAGCTGGGCTTAGCTGTCACCAAAGCAGCGATTGTGGAAATTTCCGTGTTAAAAGCAGTAGACTAACTCACGGTCTGGAGGGAGAAAGCACACAAATGCAGTGAACATCTATCTACCAGAACGAGATAAATAAATGCGCAAAGCCAGGTGCGGCAAATAGCAGATCTGATACTGGGGATGGTTTCTGACCCTGTAGGGATCAGGGTGACATTTCAAATATATTAAAAAGATCTTTATACAGCTAATGCTGAGGGAGACAAAATGAATATAATCCATTGTTTGAATACAGCTCTCTTAGACAAATTTAGTGAAGAAGAGCAAGATCTATTGGAGGGGCCTCATCTGTGGGAAGAAATATTTCTTGCGTTGGTTAGTCTCCTGCCTTGGAAAGCTGCAGGTACAGATAGCACACCTACTGAGTTTTTTAAGGTGTCTAACCAACTTGTTTATCCAAATTTACAATGGAGCTAGTCCACTGAGCTCTTGGTCATTGGCAAAAAAAGTTTTTTTCCCAAGAAAAATAAGTCAGCAATAGAACTTGGATCCTATCGACCAATCACGCTAATTAATGGTGGCTGTCTCGGGAATAATAAAATAGGCGATCTCTACACTACAACATGGGTTATATTCTGGGAGAGGTACAACATATCATTCATGAAGGGTAATTACCCTTTTAATCCTGCTCAGGTGGTAGGGTGCCCTATGGCTTTGATTTTGCTGGATGCAGTGATAGTATCCCCCGTATCCTTGCTTTCAAAGTGTCCCAAACCACCCCTAGTGAGGCACTCTCTATGTTTCCTTTTCGATATCCATTTGTTCATATGTGCATAGTTCTTCATTAGTTAAAAGAGCACATTTAAAGCTCCACTGAGCACCTTTTCAAACAAATCTACTAGGGGGTTATGGTCAGACAAGAACCGTGGAAAGCTTTCAATATATCACATTGATCTATAAAAGCATGGAAACAAAGAAAAAATCCAAGTGGGCATGATATTGATGTGGCACAGAGAAGAATATAACCCCAGACTCTGTGAGTCTCTTACCTGCCATATATCCATAAATCCATGTTCCCTAGAGAGCCCCTTTAAGACTGGAATACTTTAGGTTTCCTCCTGGTAAATACATGGTGGCCCACCAAGGACCAAATCATAAGGTAAATCAATTTTCAAATCCCCATAAGGATAATAGGTAAGGGCCAAAATATTAGTTAATTCGAGAGCCATTTAAATAAGCCGGGATCATCTGAAATGCACCCTTAAGTGGAACATCAAGAAAATCTCTTCTTACAAGACTGGAATTTTGCTATGACCCACTGACTGTGTTTATCTGCACTTACTTGTAAAACCTGACCACATGTATTGCGAGCTAATATTGCAATTCCACAAGTGCATGTCCCTTGCAATGTCCCCCCAATAAACTTAAAACCGAAAGAGTCTAGCAACTGTAGTTGTGGTCCCTCAATGTGAGTCTTTTGAAGACAGATAATATCAGCATTTAGCATTTGAATCTCTAAAGCAAATCTAGACCTTTTTCTCCCATCATTCAAGCTGCAGATATTAGCAGTTGCTATCCGTAATGTATTCATATCTAGCCTTAAGCCTGACCAGCAACCTACACTCATCTCCTCATGCAACCACATGACCAGAACATGAGGACTCTGATAAATACTGGCCTATCACTTTTAAATCAAACCTCTGCTGTTTTCATCCACTTAAATGTGTAGCCTGACAATCCCCATCTAGCCCCACTCCAGACTCTCCCTTTCCCCCACCCTCTCCCACCACCAAAGCATGAGCAGTCAGACCCATGCATGATTGATGGCACCCAAAGAGACCCAAAGAGAAACCCTCACCACCTAGCCCCCTCTACATCGCCCCCTAATTGGAGACTGCCTTAAGAAAAAAAAAAAAGCAAACAATGTGCCGCTCTGGCAAAAACACCTAACTACTTCAACCTCCTTCATGTTAGCTCAGCTTTCAATCACAACTGGAAGAATAAGGAATAATTATATTTCTGGTCCCTTCATCGACACTATCTCTATTTACTGGTGGCAGTGACAGTACCTCCGGCAAGTTCCTTTATATAATCCTGGGCCTGTATCCGGCAAGCTCCTTTATATATTCCTGGGCCTGTATCTCAGAAATAAAACTGAAAGTACGCCCATTTTATGTAACTTTTAGCAAAGCAGGATTGTGAAGATATACTTCATCCCGGATTTTCTGAAAAGGGTTAAAGACCTGCCGAAGCAGCCACCACTGTTCTACAGTAGCCTGCACAAAATCGGGTCTAAGAAAAAAGGAAACCACTGTCATATTCTCGTTTTGCTTTAGAACGGGCCACATCATAAATTATATGTCAAAGCAAGAAATTCCCAAAATAAACTAAAATAGCCCAGGGCCTCTCTATTTATTTATTTAGAAAGTTTTATGTAGCGCAAACATGACCAACGAGGGTATCAGAGCGCTTTACAGTTTGTGCAACAAGAAGGGTATAAGCAAACAAAACATAATCAACACAGAGCAAATTCACAGTCTTAAAATGTCCGAACATTCTCATGAACCAGGCAAGTGGGCCACAGAGCAACGTCTATGGCCCCAGTGTCCAATGGGGAGGCCTGACTGAGGCAGAAATGTTTTCATCAAGATCATTTCATTAGACTGGCCTTTATTTAAAACTGACTGTTTAAAATTGAATTTGTCTTTGTACTTTTACTGGAGTGAGGTGACTGGCATTTCTAGTCGGTCCCTCAGCAGTCTCCGTCTGTTAGGCGCGCTGAAAGACGTCACCCCCTCACGGACGCACTCTAGATCAGCTGAATGCTTTTAAACACGGGCGCTGACGCGCAGCAGAAGTTTAAAGCAGGTGCGCCGCTGGTGCGCCGAAGTCGCACCAAGGCAAGCCCGTGTGCGCCTGTCAGCGTCCCTGGGCGCACGGAGTGCTGCCGGTTTGTCAAAAAATGCTGATCAGACTATTCAGTTTGATGGGAGTACTCTTCTCCGTCTGAATGAGGCACCAAAGTGCAAAGGGAATAACACGAACTTGGCGGCAGATTTAACCCACATCTGTGCACACTTCAATTGGCAGCTAGTGCAAAACACTCTTTACCCCAGGCATTGTGATGGTGAAGTTGGGGATATCAATAAGGTAGATCTGAGATCAGGTTTTAAAGCTTTCCTACTGAATACACGTTCTCTTCAGAAACATGAACTTGAGATTTTTGACCTATTGCAAGAAACTGCACCTGACTTACTGTTTCTTACGGAGACTTGGCTTTCACATGATTCTAGCCCGACTATAGCCACAGCAATTGCACCCGGTTATAAGATCCTGAGAGTAGATAACCAGGTTGGCAAAGGCGGCGGGATAGCAATTATCTATAAAATTACATTTGTATGCAATCAGATTACGCTTGGAGAACTGGAGGGTGCAGAATGCCTTGGCTTCCAATGCATCCTATCAGCTCAACAAACATTAGCTGATGCCCTCATCTACAGGCCCCCTGGCCCGAGTAAATCATTTTTGAATTCTATCATTGAGTTGATGGCTCCTCTGGTCCCCCGGTTTAAGCACTATATGATTTTGGGAGATTTTAATCTGCATATGGATATCCCTACGGATAAGTATTCCATAACTCTTATGGAAGCATTGTCTGCTCTGGAATTAGACCCGGTTGTTTTGCATTCTACACATAACAAAGGTCACACGCTTGACCAGATTTTTACAAATATACCTTTGGAGGTATTGGCTCCTCTCCCACTGGTATGGTTGGACCATTTCCTTATTAAGTTTATGATACCCCAATTGGAATGAGATGTCACGATGACAGCTTTGAAGAAAGATACTAAATTCAGAGCATTCCAACGGATAAATTCAGGGTTTTGGGGGGAACTGCTCAAATCTTCCACCCCCCAGCTGCAGAGTAAAGCCGAAAGCGATGCGTTGCTGCTTGATGACTGGTTACTACGAAAAATTCCATCAATTAGCCCCCTTGAGGTCACTATCATCTAGAACCAGTAAACGGTCAGCCCCCTGGTGCAACCAACTGCTCAAGGATAGCAACATTTTTTGTAAGAGATTGGAAAGGAAATGGCAAAAAAACTATGATTTGGACACCAAAAGAGAAGATAAACAATCTCTCAAAGGCCATTATAAGAAAGTCTATAGGCCAAAAAAAAGAATTTTACAAACAAAATAGAATCGCCCACATCTAAAAGTAAAGCGTTATTTAAAATTGTAAAATCTTTTACTAACCCGCCTCTGGAGATGAAGGTCGCTCCCTCCACTGCAGATTGGCCGGTACTATTAGCAACTTTTTTTCATGAAAAGATCAGAATGATTCAAGAAACCCTGAGGAGAAAATCGTCCGGGGCGGCCAAAACTGCATCTAGTCACGTTGTGGAGTCAGGGTATGGTCCTATGCACTTATTACAGCAATTTCCCCCGATGCCTGTGGAAACTTCCCTAGCTAGCAACAAAGGCCTGAAGTCGGGCTCCCCTTTCGACCCCTGTCCTGTAAAGGTTCTAGTGTCATTTGCTCAACATATTAATCCAGTGGCAAATAAAATCTGCAACACCTCGTTAGAATCTGGCCACATGCCAAAGAGATGGAAGCAGGCAAAAATCCTGCCACTGATGAAAAAACAGACCGCGGACCCAAAATTGCCGGAAGGTTATAGGCCCATCTCTCTTCTCCCCGCCTTTTCTAAGGTGGTGGAGAAAAATGTGAATTCGGTGATTACTAATTGCGTGGAAACTAACAACCTTCTCCACAATAGTCAGTCGGGGTTTCAACCCAATTATAGCACTGAGACCGTCCTCTTAAAAGTATCTGAATACATCAAGGAGACCTTGGACGGGGGTAGAAAGGCCATTTTGATTGTGTTAGATTTATCAGCGCCCTTCGACACCGTGCCTCATGTTAAACTACTGGACAAGATTCAGGATCTTGGTATTGGTGGCTCTGTATTAAAATGACTAACCTCATATTTGAAAGACAGGGATCAGGAGGTTTGGTGTTCTCCCTATGCAGACAAAATCCCTAAAATGGAGGTCGGAGTCCCTCAGGGCTCCATTCTGAGCCCCACATTATTCAATCTCCACATGTCTCCTTTAGCTGGACTGGCTGAGTCTTATGGAGCAAAAATCATCTCATACGCTGATGATACTCAGCTCCTCTTCTGCTGTGACAAAGGGATAAACTTTGAGGGTACCGTGATCAAAACCTGCCTCTTTAAAGTGTTAACATGGTTAAGATCTAACCAGCTGAAATGCAATCCGGAAAAGTCAGAAATCATCTTTTTTGGCACTTAATCGCCAGATGACTGGAGACTCTGGTGGCCTGAAGATATGTCGCCACCCTCCTCGGCTCAGCAAAAAGTTAAGAACTTAGGCGTTTTGATAGATGATCGTCTATCAATGAAGCCCCAAGTCTAATCAGTGGTAGGAACATGCTTTGGTCTCCTCAGGATGTTGAGGAAATGTCTTCCTCTCCTGTCTCTTGAACACAGGAAATCGGTGGTCCAAGCACTAATCTCTTCAAGATTGTGAATATACTTTATCTCGGCCTTTCAGAATATCTTCTTAAACATCTGCAGGTGGCACAGAATGCCGCAGCTAGAGCCATTCTCACACTTAAGGTGAGGGCACATATGTCCTCCTACCTTAGAGAACTTCATTGGCTCCCGGTAAAAACAGCATCCGATTTAAATCGATGGTACTATTCTTCAAAGCTTGGCACAGAACAGGGGCCAAGTATCTGTCTAGAAGGATCTCTCATTATGTCCCTTCTAGATTGCTGAGATCCTCCTCAATGAATCTAGCCAAGGTACCTAGAATTTCCCACGTGCGTTCAGGGGGATCCTCATTTGGGCTTCTAGGAGCTCGGGCCTGGAATGGGCTCCCAGCCTCACTGAGAGCGGTGACGGATTTTACCCTTTTCAGAAAGCGTCTTAAAACCCTGCTTTTTAACCAAAAACTGTGAGGACTTCTTTTGCACGTTTAGGTTACCTTATATGTGTCCTTCATGTGCTTGGAGGTCATTGGGCGGGTCTATGCCAGGGGGCCTTTTGATGTGCTGAGACACTCAACTGAGTAGCTGTGTGCTATACAAATGTCTTTATATTCATGTATTCATATTCATATTCACCATTAGGGGAAATCAATGAGCATGTTGCATTTGCTTGTCCCAGTTCTTGTTGGTCATTCCTGGGAATATCCCTTTCAATAGAGTCTCCATATATGCTCTAATGTCATTCCCCTCCACCCCTGCCGGAATCCCTAAGAATCTTAAATTGTTCCTGCATTGTCTATTTTCTTGATCATCTTGTTTCCACAGCCAGTCTGTCAGAATACTTCTTGGGAAGATTTCTGGGTTCACAATGTGTTAATCTCAGTCTCTAGACACTCAGACTGTCTTTCCACCAATGTAATCCCTCCAGCCATGTCCAAGCAGGTTTTATTTACTTTTCTAATCGTTCCATGCAGTTTTTGCTAAGCAAGCCAAGCACAGCGACTTTTGTTCTGGGTTTCTTACTGAAGTTGCTTATTAGATTGGAGGAACACTGCGAGCATTGATTCTACTGCAGCTGACCCAGTTGCTGCATTCTCAGAGGTCTTATTGCTTACATTTGGTTCCTTCTCGTTTTTTTCATCTGGATATGCTAGTCGGGTAGCTGAATAATCCCATCACAATTTCTCCATGGATGTTCCATTAATGTTCCTGCCCCTGCCCATTAAAAAAGCTCTTCTCTTCTTTCTTTTTCTTCTTTGACAACTTGAGTATAGTTAGAACTGCAGACTAATCTGGAGCACTATTAATAGAGGAATCAGAGGCCAGATCATCTATAGACGAAGATGATGTTCTGCAGAGATTAGACAGACCAGAGTCATTAGTCAATAAAATAACTTCTACCTGTGTCTGGGAACCTATCTACATCATTTGTTTTCCCACTACTTTGCTTTCAGGCCCAGGCAGTGATCATCAAATCTCCCTGGTTGATTAAGGCTGAGTTAATTGCATCACTTTTTTTCTCCTCATTCACTGTGCAGAGGGTTGCTTCTCGTTGTTCTAGTTCTTCAGCCAGTAATTTCTCTTGCATTTTACTAGAGGGACCCGCCTGTGCCCTCCTTAAACTCTGCTGAACTTCTGGGGCTTGGCTTAACCTACTCATTCCTTCCTTCTCCCCACCTTCCCCAATGGTCATAGCAAGTGACACCATACGCTGAGCTTCCTTCCCACTTGTGGAGGCAATTTACGAAGTCTGTGCTAACAGTGTTTGCACCTCATTCTCAGCTTTCAGATCTCTATTACAAACTAGGGGGAATATATTTGAACTCAGGGACTGATAATTCTCAGAGTCACAATGTAGCAAGCCCCTAGCTGACCACAGTGTGGCCCTCTGAGTCACTTGCCCCCTGATTCAGACTTGTCTGTGCATGCAGTCTCTTCTCATTTGCTCCACTCTTCTGCTCCTTACCGGGTTCACGACGTGTAGTCATGAGGGCAGAGGTACCACACTCAAGGTCCCTGGCCGTTAAATACAGTGGCCCAGCATTTTGCATACCAGGCGCAGCATCAGGAAATTAAACCTGGCCGGAGCATTGGCCCGCTTTAATTACCGCAGCAAGCACAAAGTGGACTAACACTCTTTGACAACCGTTTCTCTGGCAAGCTCAGATTCTCCCTGTCCTTCAAATTCCAGTGCTGGCTCCTCCACACATGCTCTATGACTGCTGAAAGCTGATTTACTAAGAAGAGGTGAGAGGGGGTTGGCAGGCAACATCAGCGTTTCACTCAGTCGTCATATAGCCCCATTGCACACCATCGATTCTCAGAACAAAAAACTGGAAACATTTCTAAATCCTAGGTTTCAGCAGGAGTACAGTTTGACACAAAGCAAAGGAGTCTGACTTACTCTAGCAGAGGCCAGCAGCAGCATTCACAGCAGGTCCAGTTGGAGCTGATCAGCTTGGAAATTGCAGAAAAGGCCTCAGAAACTTGGTGCATCCATGTAGCTCAAACAGGAGTTCATCCAACTGACCCATGGATTCAATTATTGGGGTTCTGAGTTCAAGGCAAGGAGATTCAGTCCTCCCTCAGGTTCTTCCTTCTTCAGATTCTTCACAAGTCCAGGAATGTTCCGTGCCACTTTTTTGCCCAGTGCAAGCCTACCTACTTTTGCAACACATTCTCTGTGTTTACTGTAAAGTACCCCACTTTGTCCTTCTAAAGCTAAATCCAAAGTAGCAGAACCCTCCTTCCTTCTCTTGGTCAAATCTCCCTGTCCCCGCTTAGAAGTATGGCTATAATAATGGGCAAACCTTCCCTTGTGGTCACTCCTCATCAGTTCTTGGTCAGCTCCCCCATCCCACTTGATTTAGAGCTCAGCTGACCAAGGAAGACACTGACGGAAAGGCACATTTGGCTTAGGCAGAAAAAGAACATCTTTCTAAAATGTTCATTTCTGAAACAGTACAGTAATACTAAATCCAACTTGACCATTAAGTTGGATTTCAAATAACTATTTATATGAGTGCCTGAATCATGGATCTATCTGTTCCTATACTGAAGTTAAGTATTATCAATTGTTATAAAATAACCCAGTGTTTTCCTACTGGAGATGCAGTGAAGAAAAAACGACTTTATAGGTTTTCCACTACTAGGACACGTACAACTTTGAATATACATGTCTTACATTTTAAAGACCATGCACCCTGACTTATAGGCATTTAAGCCCTACCTTAGAAGTGAATTACTAGTACCAAAAGGAAGCATTAGTACTGGCAAAAATGTTTATTTTGACAGATAGAAGTGTCCATTTAAAACAGCACACACAGGCTGCAAGGACAGGTCTTGAGACGTGTCTTACTGTGCTACTTCAGTATTAATCCACATTTGTAATAATAATAATCCACATTTGTAAAGTGCGAACAATCACCCGTAAGGGTCTCTAGGTGCTGGGGGTTGTTGGAAAGATTAAGCAAGCTATTGCCCAGAGTCACATGGTGCTGGGCTAATCTGCTGCCGGCACCAGGGATCGAAGCGTGATCCCCAGATTCCGGGGTCAGTCACCCTGGCCGCGGCGCCACACCTCTCCCCTTCACTTCAGTGGGTGACACAATGAGTTTTGCAGCCCACTTTAGTTTACAGGTCTTAATTACATTTAGTACTAGACACTAGTGACTATTTGTAAATTAAATGTGGCAATTAAGTGTATGCCAATTTTACCATGTTTGAAGGGTAGAGCACAAATCCTTTACCACTGGTTATCAGGAGTAAAGTGTGCAGAGTGCTATGGCCAACATAAACAGATTCTGTTAAATAAGCCAGAAATCTAGTGGACTATCATGTCAATCTTGCTCATTTCCAACAATAGTGATTTTTTACCTTTATTTTATGGTTTTAGCACATTATAAATACCAATTTGTTTGTCGCATGTTTGTAGTAAAACCTCAGTTTCAGTTTCAGCACTAATTTGTTTACACGAGTGAGAAGGAAACATGGAATAGAGTCCTCTTTCCAGAAGATATTCCCTTTTGCAGTTTGATGTCTGAATTAAGATCCTGATATTCTTCAGCGTGCATGAGCTCTGAAAAAAATGCTGACAAGTACACCAATCATTAGTCTTAAATATCTTTAATAAAATATTATTTTGTTATTGGTTCGTATTGATTATTCATCATGAATCTTTCAGTTGCCTGAAACAGATTGCTCCACCTCATCTGGCTAATCGGTCTGTCAACTTCTTTTTATAATGCACTATTGGGTGACTGCACTGCTACCTGTAAGCAGAGACAGCAGCACAATTATATGCTTAAGACAACACGCAGAAATCAATTTTTAAGGTTGCTGTGTCAGACTATCTATACCATGTATTTGGTTTTGTGGTTTCTATTACATACCGTTTTTAAATGTTTTATGTTAGAACAGTTGGCTCAAGTAAAGAAGCAAAGATGACAAGTGTTAGAATGCATTGATTGTGTAAATGTAGATTCACACCTGGAAACACTGTCTCGCTTGCAAAGACAGATGTGTCCCGCAGTTTAAAAACATTTTTGATGAAAAATTTTTTATAAACACAATTCCAAAAGAAAACTACAGGCTGCCTGTTTCTGTGCACTTCATGTGCCATCGCAAGGAAGTCTTGTTAACGGAAGGGTCTGCCAGTCTACATCTAAGCAATGTCCCTGTTACTCAGCATGTTATGTGACGTCAGGACATGCAGGAGACAACATCTGTCTCAAAATGCCAGCCCAGCCCTTAATACCTTTGTCACAAGCATTGCCCTCCAGAGACTTAATAAACGGCCGGGGGTTGATCCTATAAGGCCAACTTGGGGGAGGGATTCATATACATAAAAGACAGGAAAAAGAAGACCCCCATTGGTCATAAATCAGGACAAGTTTAATGAAGCACAACTAAGGACATAGATCCTGTGTACTAGATAACTTTTTGATAATTTTTTTGAACTTGTTTATTTCTTTTCAATTTAGCACTGATAAGTCAACACATATGGCAACAAAATCAATAACGTCAAATAAAGAAACATGCACATGCACCATACATATAAGAAAAACATGTGTCTTGATAGTACATTAATACAAATCAAATTACACAAATAAGTAGAGTAGGTCAAGCATTCCTCATTTTACAGAGTACCACAAAAGGTACATATGATTAATCACATAGAAAATAGCAGCAAGAGTTATTCACTGTGTGTGCTAACAATGGTTCTTAAAGTCCACAATCCTGTTCCTAATGTAAGGAAAAATATCCTTATATCAATTGTCCATCTTCCACCACAGAGATTCCTTAAGATATTGACAAAGGTAGGAATAGGTCATTCACATTCCTACCTTTTAAAAAATGCCAACGCGTTTCAACCTGAAACCGAATGGAATACCACAAAGCATATGTTTAATGAGGTCATCAGCAGGCTGAGACTTCTGTACAAAGTCTGGATGCTAGAATGAAGAAAATACATAAAAAGTCTTTTAAATAAGAGCAAGAATGAAACGATTTACTTGGGGGCAGATGTATCACCCTTGTATTTTGCGAGTCCCCGATAGCGAATTTCACCAATCCGCTATTAAGGACTCACAAAATGCAATGTATGTAGGTTTCGCAATAATAATTGCGATTCCTACATATTCCTTAATTGCGATTCGCAAATTGCGATTCACAATTAAGAAATACCTTCCCATTCATTCCTATGGGCACATTTGCAATTTACGAGTATCCAATAGGTACTCGCAAATTGCGAATGCAATTTCAAGGGTGCAAGGGTGGCAAAAGGATACCCTGTTGCACCCCTGAAATATGCATGTGTGCACATGTGGCGTGCATACATGCCCTAAGAGCATGCATGTGCGCCACATGGCACTGAGAAATGCAAAAAATTAGCATTTTTCTCGGAAATCACAAATTACCACCAACTCGAAGTTGGTGGTAATTTGCGGTTTCCTAAGGCCAGATCGCTAATTTTGGGTGCTTGCAAAATTGCATTAAAGGAATTGCAATTTGCAATTCCTTAAATGCATTCGCAAAATAGGGAAGCACAAATTTTGCAACTCCTTATTTTGGGATGGCCTTTTGGGATGATACATCCCAAAAGGCTTTTTCCCGTTCGCAAACGGGCTGATTCTGTGATACATCTGGACCAAAGTTTCTAAAACAACAGTCATCCTGCTCAAAAGGCACATTTCTTACTAAATAGTGACAATCTCTGTCATTATTTCAGTCCAGTTTCAGCTGCCAAAGGTTTCATGATCAAGTAGGGATCTTGGCGTAGTAATGTTGAATTTCCTGATGTTGGTATTTGTACCTGTTGTAGTACAGTTCATTGCACATCTCTAATTGTATGATTATACTATGTATAGTGTTGAACCAACGGGGCTGTCGTAATGCGGCACCAGATTCATGAGTTACGTTGGTTTATAAAATGTTGTACTTCCTCTGTGGTTTTCCCAATCTATGCTGTCATATTCCCGGGTTAGTCCCATGGTGCGAAGCAGCTTATTTTTTACATTGTTTCACAAATACCATTTCCAAGCAGTGACCTTTTGCATACATTTGCACGTGTAACAATGTTGGATTTGTTTGCCTCAAACTAAACTTGTTTTACATTTAGCTTCACATGACATTATCACAACTCCCTGACAATCATGAACAAGTTCTCGTTACTTACTCCATACAAATGTCATCACTATCTTCATCCACGGGGCAGCAGGGCTATCTACAAATCCACATCACTAATCTAATGGGTACATTGCGAGGCAGCTTTCTATTATAAAAGATGAGAATCCAGTTAGATTAGGAGAGGAGGTACTTCCACTGACACCGAGAGTCCTTACATGCTAAGACATCACCATGGCCAAAAAGGAGTCCTTAACTCTATCCCATCAGGTAATGCGGTTGGATCATCCCTTAGGGGGATTCTTGGGTCTACACCTACACACAGCGTAGGTACACATAGAGTAGGATTCGCAAAGTAGGAGTACACTAGATTACTGCCTTGTCTATATGCGTGCATATATACAATTGTTTGTCACCATGGTAGAACTATACCTACTATTTATGCTGTTAGTTCTTGTAATCACGTTTATCATGTTCTGTCTTCTAGTCATTGCAGCACATGTATTTTATGAAGGAACACTGTTGGTTTAATAAATATTATTGAAAAGTCCCACTGTTTATTCTCTGTATATTTCTCTGAGAATAAGTGAGCACGAGTGACTGAGCGAAAGGTTCTGTACTGTTTCCACGATTCCCTAGAAATCAGGGTTGTCATGGTTGCTAGAAACCATTTGGTCTCTTTTAGGTTAGGGGGGGCTTATGGTGACTCTGTGAGCTAGCTGGTCTATAGGCCAACATATCCTGTGGGGTGTCTGGAATCAGTTTTGACACCAAGCCCTCAGTTTATGTTGTTTGAACAATGTGCACGTAGACCCTACAGATTGGTAGGAACTGCACAACAATGCTTACTGACATGAACATAAAATGCATTAAATCACATTTTTGGATCTAGATTTTGTGAACTCATTATGTGTTATAAGGATATCATTATACACCAAATCTGTCCCTTCAATGGTGATGTAGCATACTACACAAATGCCACATTTATGGTGGCCTTGTATTGATGGCAGTTCCAATAGGTTCCATACGTTTCTCTGAGGTTTGTGCCCTTCCGTATTGGAATTTACCAGTTGGTTTCTCAAATTTGTATTGCTTTTTAGCACAAAAATTGGTGTTTCCCTAAATTGATCCAATGCTGAAATCATGTTCCAATGCTTTATTATAATGTGTTTAGTATCAGTTGTGTTAGTGTTGAATAATGTGACACACACCAGTCGATCTAGTACTTTCTTTTCTGTGGGTTCAAGAAGGACTTCTCTGTGCGTGTACCAAGCATGCTTCATTGCCATTTTCAAACGTTTGAATGGCTAATTCCGTTATCTATGTTTAGATATCAAAAGCTTGGCATAGTGGAAGTAATCCACTTTTTTCATACAGTTCCTTCGAATTTTCAGGAACTGGCAGCACAGTAAGATGTCTTCCAGGTTCTTCTGGTGATGACTTGAGCAATGAAGAAAATTATCCCTGTCAGTTGGTTTTATGTATTCAGTGGTGGAAAGGTTACTGCCATCACATTTGATAGTGAGGTCCAGAAAGTTGATTTCCTTCTTTTTCCACAGTTATATGAATTTGATACCAGGTGTTCTATTATTTAGCCAGTCTACAAAGTCATGGAGGTAACTTACTTTACCACGCCATATCAGAAACATATCATTGATGAAGTGTTTCCAAGTCATATCATGTTCCTTGGAAGGGTTATCACTGTAGACTAATTTGTCTTCATAGCTTCCCATAAATATAATGGCCATTTCTGGAGCAAAGAGACAGCCCATAGCTTTCCCGTTTATCAGCAAATAGAAATCATTGTTAACACATTCTTGTGCTAGAATGAACAAAGTAGGTACTTCATGTGGGTATTGTTGCTTATCCAGAAAGTATTCCATGACTTCAAGGCCAGCCTCTTGGGGAATGTTATTGTATAGACTTGTATTGTTGAGAGTGAGAAGAGGATCTTTATCAGCATCCAAGTCAATTAAATTGAACTTGCTCAGTTAATCAGTAGTGTCTTTCAAGTAACTAGGGATCTGATTTATCAGAGGTTTAAGGAAAACCTCCATGTATTTGGCCAATGGTTCCAGGATCAAGTTGACCCCTTAAATGATTGGAGGACCAAATGGATTAGAGGAATCTTTGGTAGAAAGGACAAAGCACAGATGTTGTTGGATATTTGTTCATCCGAAATAACTTCTCCTTCTCAATTAGCCAGTCACCATCAATACCTTTCCTAAAAGAAATGTTTATTTGATCCATGGTTGTGTATGATGCATCTCCAGCAATTTTTCTGTACTTAGATTCTTGTTGGGACTGCTGATATATTGTTGGGACTGCTAATATATATCTCTTTCATATGTGTCAATTTTAAACTATAGCCCCACTTCATCAGCTTGTTAATGATTATATTCACATCATCAATTAGTGGTTTAAAGGCAAGTGCTCTTCTCACTGTAGGTTGTGTCTCATACACTTGTTTTCTTATTCCATCTGATCCAGTTCCTGAAGGACAATCTTCTCAAAGGAAGTGAATTCAATGGGCCTATTATTTGTGGGAGTAAAGAAATTTGAAGATTTATTTAGGCCTAAAAAAACACTTATGTGGGAGTCCTCTGTCTCAGTAAAGGAGCATTCCAACCTAATTTTATCAACAAATTGGATGATTTCAAGGTGTATTTTTGTATAATCAGGTTTTGCAGTTCAGACAAACGACAAACCCTTAATTAACACGCTGTGTTCACCCACAGGCCTTTGCGATAAATTATAGATGGTTATTTGTTGTTGCTCCCCCACCTGTAGACGTGTCACCTCACATATATGTCTCCTGTCCCTTGGTTAGCTCGTATTGGTAAAGAGATTGGCAACTTCAAGACAAATACTAAAACTTATTAGCAAAAGCAGTTACAGAAGCACATAGTAAACTTCTCCAAAGAATTAGTGCACCTAGTTTTGAAAAAGGAATTTTGATTTTTAATATGCTCTTAATGTGTATTTTATTTCATATTATCAGTCACATATTCAAGAATAATTATATTTTTAGAAAGGTGTTTTCAACTGCTTACTTTTATTTTTACGTGACTCCTTGTTTTTGTAAATTTAGTAATCTTTTGTTTATCAATTTACTGCTTTCTTAAAAAAATCTGTGTTTCCTGAATCTGTAGTTTCTGCAATTTCAAGAATCACAACATTTTCTAAAAAATGGTTATGTTTCCTTTCAATGTAATCAATATTATGTGGAAGGGTGACATTTACACCTTTATGTCTTTTCTATTTTATTGTCAGGGTATACATGGTTCAATACTCTGAAAATCCGAATTTGTGAAACATATGGGAGAAATCATTGGAGTAGTGCTTCCCCATTTTTGATTTCATTTTTTTCTCTCTCTCTCTATCCATGCCAAATTTGCGTCTTTTTTCCCAACATCATGGGGATTCTAAAGGTACCCAGGGTTTGTGGATTTCCCTGGAGGGGACCCGGAAATTAGCCAAAATACAGGTAAATGTTATATAT
The DNA here is from genome assembly GCF_964204655.1 of Triturus cristatus. NCBI lineage: Eukaryota > Metazoa > Chordata > Amphibia > Caudata > Salamandridae > Triturus > Triturus cristatus. Next base: position 847,653,158 of record NC_140588.1, on the reverse strand, counting down.
ATTTTTTTTAAATGGGAAAAAAGGGCTACAGATGAAAGCGTCTGGTTTATTCCCTGCAATTGGTATCAAGAAAGGGGTTGTGGTGCTGAAATCACCATTTCACAGCTTTCAGGGAAAAGCAGACTTTTGTCAGAAAACCAAAAACCTTGTCATTAAATCACTTTTGTTAACACACTAATCGGGTCGAGAGAAGTGGGACTTTTATTTTGTCTTGTCCCCTCTCTGAACAGCACTACAGTGCATCTCCATCCCCGAGTATTTTTAGGTTGGACCAGGGAACTTATGATTAAAAGGTTTTAGTTCCCTGTTTCATTTTTAAAATTCGCACTCACTAGCACATTTCGACCCACATACCCTCACTCACAAATGCGGCAACTCCTTAAAAGAACTCCATCAGAGAGCCCCTAACCAAGGGCCCGTGAGGGACTGCAGCGCCACCCCCACGAGGAGCAACCGTGCCCAATGATGATGCTATACATCCGCGAGGGTGTGTGAGGGCACACAGGAACATCACTAGGAGTACCCTCTCCTCACTCTGCACACTCACCCTACCTTCGGAGACTTTCCCCCTTATTGACAGCTTACCTGCAGCTAGTCATTTTTTCTCTCACACTATAGGAACTGCAACCATCCATTGGACAAAAGTTTAAAATCAATATACCGCTACATCCGCTAGACCTTTCTGGTTGTGGGGATATATAGGACTTGTAGGTTCACCAAGAACCCGACGAACCCAGAGCCAATCACTGAGAAGAGTCTTGCAATGGTTTTTCATTTTGTTCTGGGTGTATAGCAATTAATTTGGGAAAATATATACACGGAAAAATCGGTATAAAAGACACCTATGTATTTCTGAAATTGGCACAAAATATGGAGTTTAGAAACTTTTTTTTACACATTGTCTTTCATTTGGAAAGCAGAAATGCATCGAAAGTCAAAAGATAATAACAGTTGCTCTACAATTGTTAACCTGAGTCTCCCGATAAAAATGGTACCTCACTTGTGTGGGTAGGCCTAGTTCCGGTGACAGGAAACAGTCCAAAACGCAATGTGGACAGACTTTTTTTTTAACAGTGAAAACTGACCCTTTTTTTGCAAAGTGCCTAGCTGTAGATTTTGAACCCTAGCTCTGACGGCACGTAGGGAAACCTACCAGACCTATACATTTTTGAAAACTAGACACCCGGGGGATTCCAGGGAGGTATGGCTTGCGTGGATTCCCCAACATTTTGTTACCCAGAATCCCCTCCAATCCTCAAATTTAGCTGAAAAAATCTCTTTTTCCACACATTTTCATGTGGGGAAGTTGTGGCATCACCAGGCTGACACAAATTTCCTACCACCTAGTGTTCCCCCAGGTCTCCCGATACAAATGGTGCCTCACTCGTGTGGGAGGCCCAAGTACCCGCGACAGGCAAAGGCCCAAAACGTATTGATGCAACATCAAAATTGCCTATCAAAAAACGACCTGGTTTTGCAAAGGGGGTCACCTGGGTTTTTGGCCCCTTGCTCGGCGGCCACCTAAGGAAACCTACCAAATCCACACATTTCTGAAAACTAGACACCTGGGGGATTCCAGGGAGGTATGGCTTGCGTGGATCCCCCAACGTTTTCTTACCCAGAATCCCCTGCAAACCTCATATGTAGCTGAAAGAATCACTTTTTCCACAGTTTTTTGTGTGGGAAAGTTGTGGCATCACAGGGCTGACACAAATTGCCTACCACGTAGCATTCTCCCAGGTCTCCTGATAAAAATGGTGCCTCACTCGTATGGGAGGCCCAAGTACCCGTGACAAGCAAGGGCCCAAAACATTTTGTGATAGGCAATTTAGATGTTGCCTCAGTACGTTTTGGGCCCTTGCCCGTTGCGGTTACAGAGGGGGCAGAAAGACTGAATTATGCCAAAAAATATGGGGGTAGCAAAGGCTCTTGCCCAAGGGGCCGCTACCCCCTCCCTGGTGACTAGTGGGTGGATCCCTGCTTGGGCATCGCCCCCCAGGGGTGATCACCAAGCAGGGATCCACTAGGGAGGGGTAGCATTGGAAAGGGGAGATTCTTTTCATTTCCAACGATACCTCTCCCATCTGTTTCGGTGCTCAGGGGGCTGAGATAGCCCCTTAAGCACAGAAACAATGAAACTGAAACTCAGTTTCAGTTTCATTTTCATTGCAATGACAACAGCGCGCCATGCACGCGATCGACATTGCAATAAAAATGCAAATTGGCCTCGGGAGGTTGTGGAAGCTCTTCCCCAACCTCCTGCGGCCAATAAAAAAAAGGGAAATCCCTCTGCTATCTGCAGCTGAGGGATTTCGTGCCCCTGTCCTCATGACGGAATGGTTCCGTCATGAGCACAGGAGCACCGGTGCTCATGACGGAACCATTCCATCATGAGCACCGAAGGGGTTAAACAATTTATACATTGCACACAATCCATGTTAAGGAAAGAGGAGGCGACAGAAAATGTCACATTCACAATGGGATATTCCCTCTGGCACTGGTGAAACTTTTTGACATATTTGTGGAAATATTTTCGAAAGTAGTATATCGGCACCCATTTTTCAGAGAACTGATTTTTTGTGAATCAGTATTATACCTTAAGTTGCTGATCGCTTCTGTCCAGACTCCCTCTACAGGTGCTTTGCCTTGGAAGAGAACAACGAGTTTGCTTTAAAATTGCAATAGTTGAAGCAACTACAATTTTGCGCAAATTCTTTGCCCCTTTCACAAAGTTAATTATGAGATTCTACGCTGATGAGAAGCTTTATTCCAGTTGCATCTACAAAAGTAGAATGCCTCAAAGTCTGTGTTTTTTCAAAAGCTTGCTAAGGTTTATTTTTCTAAATGCACATTGCTAAAATAAACCTACATTGCTAACATTCTATCAAGTTTGTCTACTCCATGAATTTATCAAATTTCCAATCTATAAATTCAATTTGTTTATGGCTCAGATAATTAAAATTGCTATACCATTGCAATATTGACTTCTCGTTAGCAGCTAATATTTCTTATCTTTTTTTTATTTAGGTAAAGATATATATAATGAGTAAACAGTGTGATACATCAGAAATTGCATATATAAACTCTGAGATTTAAACATAACCCTTTCACTGCTAGGCCTCCCCACACCCCATGCTAAGCCTATATTTTGACAATTTGGGGTAGTTCACGTTTGGGCCGCCATGATGTTTTGTCCACATAAGGTATCCATGCCAAATATTTGCCCTTTTATTCCAACATCTGTGGGATTCTAAAGCTATTCAGGATTTGTGGATTGCCCTGAAGAAAAACGTGAGAAAAGTGCTGCAGAAGAAAGCATCTGTTTTATTCCTGCAAAAAGCAAAAGATTTGTGGTTCTAAAATCTCCATCAAGCAAAGGTAGATTTTAATCAGAAAACCACATTTTTCAACCCAGTTTTGGCATTTTACCGGGCGATGAGCCATTTTTCATATTTCTTGTGCTTCCAACCTCCTTCAAGTTAATGGTGGAAACAGTTGTGAAACCCATGGTGAATCACAGATGGCTATACTTTTCTGAAAACTAGTTACCAATTCTGAATTCAGCAAGGGATCTAGTGTGTAGATCTTTTAACGTTTTCCTATAAAAAGTGATTGTTAAAATAAAACAATATTGAAACTGAGTTTAAAAAAACAGCCATTTGTGTCTCCGTATTTATCTGAAACTTCTTCTTACTATAGTATATTTTCAAAAGCAATATACAGTTTCTTCCGCTGGACCCTTCTGATTGAGGGGATTGTAGGTTTTCTAAGAACCCAGGATACCCAGAACCAACAACCAAACTGCACCTTACAATGGTTTACATTGTGTGCGGACTATATAGCAATTCAAATAGTAAATTATGAAGAAAGGAAAAAGGAATTGATGGAAAACAATATATTTCTGAAATGTACACCATATACTGAGTTTAGGGGCAGTGGTTTGTACATCTCTGAATTCCCATGCAAAGGCATGTGCTTCAGAGGACATTTTGTAAAATGTCTTCCGTGTTACACTCTTGCTTACATTTGAAAGGCACAAACATAGAGATATTCAATCAGTAATGACAAATGTTCACTATTTCATATTTCCCAACTTGTGTGGCAGGGCCTTGCGCCTGTGACATAAAACACCCCAAAATGTGACCTAGGAGACAACATATTTTACACAGAAGAATACATATTTTTCCAAGGTGGCTAGCTGTGGATTTTAGCCTCCAGCTCAGCCAGGTCCTAGGGAAACCTACCAAGCCACCACATTTTTTAAAACAACTCACCCAGGGAAGTCCGGGGTTGGGTGACTTGCATGGCTCTCTCCAGATTTTTTTACCCAGAATTCTATGCAAATCTCGAACATTTATCTTTGAATTTCTGTGAGGAAAAGTCCTAAAATCTGTGCACAGCTACATATTACTTAGCACTCAGCATTTTTCTAACTAAAAAGGATGTGTTTTTTGGTCCCAGCTCAGCCGGCAACTAAGGAAACCTACCAAACCAGCAAATGTTTTAAAACTAGACATGAAGTCTAGTCCAGGGTGGGGTGACTTGCATGGCTTTCAGCAGGTTTTTTTTTTACCCAGAATCACCTGCAAATTGCTAACTTTGCCTACAAGATACAGTTCCCTCAAATTTATGTGAGGAAAAGTCCTGGAAACTGCAGGAAGTCACATATTTCCAATCACCCTGTGTTCCTTCATCTCAATCGAGAAAAACAGTGCCTCACTTGTGTTGTTAGGCCAAGTGCCCGTGGCACAAATGGCACCTGCATTTTTTGTCCCGAGTTTGGCAGCCATCTAGGGTAAGCTACCAAACCCAGACATTTCTGAAAACCAGTTAACCGGGGGAGAATCCAAAGCAAACTTCAAATCAGGCTTAAAAGTAAAATTTTCCTAACGTTTGTATGTGGGAAAGTTGTGGGGTCACCGGGCTGACATCCAAATTATCTATCGCAGGGGGGCTAGGGGGCACCTGCGTTTGTGGTCCTGTGCTCGGTGGTCATATAGGGAAATCTACCAAACCCAGACATTCTGAAACCTAGACAGCCAGAGGAGATTATGGAGGTGTGGCGTGCATGGACCCACAACTTTTTCCTGTCCATAATTCTTTACAAACCTTAACATTTTTTCAAGGTTTGGTGTGGAAAAGTTGTGGGATCACCAGACCAACACAAATCTCCTACCCAGTGTTCCCCAGGTCTCCCAATTAAAATGATACTTGTGTGCCAGCTGCAGGCCCAACACTTACATTTGCAAATATCACTATTCAAGGGCCATCATATGCACAGGAATAACACACCAATCACAGCACCCGAACATCAGACAACTGACAAAAACACCTCAGGCTGTCAATATACATACTGGCTACCTGCCACTGACACATCACCAGTCCATGCACAGCCCCAGATAATCTCATAAGCCAAGAGGAAAAACACATCAATCACACCTCCAAGCACCCAAACATCAGACAACTGACAAACACACCTCAAGCATGTCAATACACATACTGGATACCAGCCACCAACACACCACCAGTCCACGAACACCCCCAGTCAAGCACCATTCTACACACACCAGCCACCAAGCACCTATCCACAAACACTGCCAGTCAAATGCCAGTCCACACAGACAACGAGCCAAGCACCAGTCTTCACACACTGCTAGCCAAATTCCAGTCCACAAACACCATCAGGCAAGTGCTAGTCCACTCACCCCACCAGCCAAGCACCAGTCCACATGCACCACCTGTCAAGCACCAGTCAACATGCACTGCCAGCAAAGCACCAGTCCACAAGCACTTCCAGAAAAACACCAGTCTACATACACCACCAGTCAAACACCAGTACACACACACCATCAGCCAAACACTAGTCCACAAACACTACCAGCTGAGCACCAGTCCACATGCTCTGCCAGCCAAGTGTCAGTCTACAAATACTACCACTCAAACGCCAGTCCATTTAAACCGCAAGCTGAGCTCAAGCACCAGCCAACACACACCACCAGCCAAACTCCAGTCTACGCATACTGACAGCCAACTACCAATCCACACACACACCTCCAGCCAAGCCCCAGTCCACAGGCACCACCAACCAAGCACCAGTCCACATGCACTGCCAGACAAAAAACAGTCTACACGCACCACCAGCCAAATGCCAGTACACACAGACATTCAGCCGTACTCCAGATCAAACACACAGAAATGTTCCTGGATGTCTAGTGGTTTTCTGTCTCACTTGCAGGCAGATGAGCCTAAAAATATGGGCAGCTGCTCCAGGGGACACAGAAAACAGCCAAAACATTTCCCCAATAATTGGGAGTGACCTTTGCCCCAGGGCCACTCCCTGACAAATAAATATACAACTCCCTGGTGTCTTGAGGCTTACATATGGACTTGAAAATGTGGACAATCTGCCCCCAGGGGAAAAAGAAAACAGCCAATACATTGCCTAAATAAAAAGGGGAGTGACCATTGCCAAAGGGGCTGCTCTGCGAATTGCATTTACAATTATCCCTGGTTTCTGCTCCCTTTGAGGACACATTGGCCTAAATATATGGTAGCAGAAATGACCAAAATATGTGCCCAATTAAAAGGGGAGCGACCCTTAGCTAGTGGGTTTCTGCCACCTTGGAGACAGATCGGCATCAAAATATGGCCCATCTGCCTCCAAAGGGTGAAGAAATTACCAAGATTTTTGCTAAAATAAATGGGAAGCGACCATTGGCTAAGCGGCCGCTCCCTGAATTGTGACAACTATCAATGGTGTCTTGTTGGGCAGAAACAGTGATAATTTGTGCACAAATAATGGGGAGTGACCCTTTCTCAAAGGGCCGCTCTTCAAAATAAATAATGAAAATCCCTGGTGGCCTAGTGGATGCATTCCTGCTGCACCATTGTGGTCCCATCTGTAATCGTGCAGCAGGAATGAAATGCAAAGAGACAAAAATATTTTCTTACCCCCAGTTGCCTCTCTTCTCTCCCCTCCCTGGAGGAGAAACGTACATGTTTCTCTGATGCGCTGGAAGCAAATGATAAGAAGATCAACATATTTCCCAAGCATTCTATGAGAATGGTTTAAGCTGCCCAGAATGAGTAAATTATGTGAGAGAGGTATGGCAGTGATGTGATTCCAGATCAAAAACCAGAAAGTGGACAGAGCTGAACAGGAGAAGAACAAGTAAAAATCTGTACCTGATTGAGTGTTATACAAGCAACTATCTTGCTGTGAAGAGTAAATAAAGTCTGTTGTAAAAAAAATATGTTGAGTTAGACTAGCAGGGAGAAGCCAAGATCGGATTTCCATAATGTTTCTGTAGGTTTTTTGACCCTAAATGAATGTGGCATTCTTGATAATTTGTATATACATGGCGCTTTAGGGTGAATGGATGTAGCAATCAGATGAGGAGTGTTAGACCTGGCCCCTTGGCGTGAGTCTCCCTTCCACTTTTTGTCGCTGTGCCACATGTGTTTTTATGGTGTTGGCCGCTCAGAGCACTGTGCCACTGCCAACCAGTGCCACAGTGCAAGTGCTCCCTATGTAAAATATATATGTTGGTTGGATTCCATGATTGGCTTATTTGGTTTACTATCAGACCCCAGTAAAGTGCACCAGGAGTGCCAGGGCATGTAAATACAAATGCCACTGGTGGGCTTGCAGCACTGGTTGTGCCACCCACAGAAGCGGCCTGGTAAAATGTGTCTAGGTCTGCCATTGCAGAACCTGCGTGCAGTCTGGTACTGACATGCTGACTGGCAAGTGCACCCCCTTGCCAGTCCCTAAACCTTCCCTTAACTTCATGTTAGTCACCCCTATGGTAGGCCCAAGGGCAGGGTGCATTGTAGAATAAGGTAGGACAAGCCCTGATGTGTGTGGCATGTCCTAATAGTGAATTACAGCCATTTTCGTTTTTCACTATTGTAAGGCTACCCTGTTCTCATAGGCCAGAATGGGCTGTTAGGATTGTTACATCCTATGATCCTAACAGACCCAGGGAATGTGGTAGAAAATCGAGTTTAGAATGCCTGAACTCAGAATAATAAGGTACATCTTTTAGCAAGGTTTATTTTAATATTCTGCGTTTGCAAATGCTACTTTTAGAAAGTAGGCATTTGCTTGCCTAACCATTTCAGCCCGCATCTGCGTGATGTGTATCTGCTGTCTGGCTTGTGTGAGTGACAGGGCTGGGGAAACCCAGATGGGCGGGGCTAGGTAGCCTGGTGGTGAATAGAAAGATTGACCTATAGATGGGTGGGAGGAGTATACCTGGACTCTGAATAGGGCTGTGCTCTGCCACCACAATGCCGGCTCTGCCCCCTGTGGAGCGTCTGATGGCTCTACCCTGCACCTAGAAAGAAGAAGCCTGCATTGCATCAACAAAGTGCTCCAGAACTGGACTGAACTAGGCAAGGGCACCCCTGGCCTGGGAGAACAAAAGATTTGTGGTATAAATATAGGAGCCCTTCTCCTAAGAAACTAGATCCTGTCCTGCTAAGAAGAAACCTCTGTCCGACGAGGAGGAACCGGGAAAGCTGCATGGAAGAGTACTGTCCCTGACCTGGGGGATTGGCCTGCAGTGGTTGCCTTGCTGCTGAAGAAGAGGAAGAAAATACTAAAAGGAACTTTTATTTGACTTGTGCTGAAGATCTCCAAGGGCTTGTGAGTGAGCTTGCCCCCTGAATGACCAGTGGACTTCACCGCCGTGAAGAGAGCACCGGAGAACAGCTGTTTTCCCCGTAACAAAGAAGCTAACTGCCGGGTACGTCTCCACGATCGAAGCGTACCATCGGAAGCCTAGACCCTTCTGTCCGGCCCGAGCAATGTGCCTAGAAGCCCCCAACAAGCCGTAGCTCGCAACGCAAGGGAAGGACCTGTCCGGCCCGAGCAACGCGACTAAGAGGCTCCTGCGAGCCCTAGCATACAACGTAAAGGACGGACTGTGCATCGTATTTGCTTATAGTTCCTATGGACTGTACTACTCAGCGTACGCTCCTTTCCCCTGCTCGGAAAGGCTGCAGTGCGTAGAGTAGCTGTGTACGTCTACCCTGAGCGGAGCGTACTGTTCGCTTCCACATTGTGCTTCCAAGAAGGATCCCGATCCTACGGTACAGCGCATTAGCCGCCACAGAACTCACGCGCACCGGACCTCTGCACCGTCCCCTCAAGCAGCCGCGACCCAAGGCCCAACGTGCCGTAGTACGCCTCCGCTTCAGGAGGACACCGCGACGGACCCCGCGCTGATTTTCAAGGCAGCATCCGTGACGACCTCATCCAAGATAAAGGTACTGTGTGTGAGACCCGGTCTCCAGCATTGTTTTCACTGCGTTCGAAGCATACAAAGAGGCCCAACGTGCACAGAACCTGAACATTACGCTAAAACTCAAGAATTCTTTTGTTTCCCTGTGCAAAGTATTGTGGGCCCGTCTAAAACGTAATTGGGTCTTGTGATAAGCCTGATTATATGAAAACCTATATTTTTGATAAACCCAGTGTGGAGTCCATTTGTGGGGGTATCACTATGTTATTGCATGTGGTCACCAATGCTTAACCATTACGCCTAAGATAACGCCTTGTCTGCTCGCGCCAAGCTACCTAGAGGGTGATCAGGGGTTATTGTTAGAGTGTAACCCCTTACCCTGACTGGAAGAAGGGATCCCTGCTTGACACAAGTCCCTACCTGTGTCAACCAGAGGACCCGGATTCTAACAAGGAGATAAACTGTAACGGAAGTATCAGGGGGAAAATTGTACCTGGAAGCATTTTGAACTAGAGTACAAAGTTTGTGATACAGAGATTGCATGTGAGGTGGGAGATTGGAATTGGATGATAACCCTAAAAATAGAATAAGGAATCTTGAGTTAAATAGTTGTGAAATAAGACAGACACATTTGCTCATCCCTTCCTTCTAACACAAAGTTCTACTCCATCTCTTAAGTAGATTATTGTGCTTTTGGAAGATGAGGCAGTATCTGTGAGGCCTGCACAAATAACATGTCACATTTGTCCTTCACAGAGAACCAAACACCCTATTGTAGCGCTTGACTCTCAGAGGGTAGCATTGTGGAGCAGTCTAAGGTTTACTCAAGGGAGGTGGTGTCGGCTAGTTATCACTATTTACTAACCCTGGACAAACAACTACGCTACGCTCGCGAAGTTTGCGTAGTTTGTGCTACTTCGCGCTGCGCGAATTGCACGTAGCACAGTGCAAAATCGCGTAGCGTAGCGTAGTTGGCATTTTTTGCTCGCTCATGGTCCACAATGTCAACTTGGCGACCGCGAGCGAGCAAAATGACATTCCGGCGAGACTTTCGCCGCGTGGAAAATAAACCTTCCAGCGAGATTCTCAACGCGGGGAGGTCAGGTTTCTCATTGCGAGTGGTCGCGTATGCTCGCGACCGCTCGCGCTGAGAAACTACCAGTCAGCGTTGAGAAAGATGCTGCTCGAGTAAAAATCTACTTCAGTGGCAGAAAACGACAGCTCGCACTGTGCAAGATGCCGTTTTCAATGATTGCACAGTACGGACAAGCATCCGGCACTGTGCAATCATCACGAACAGCGCACTATGCAGTTCGCGTAGTGCTATGCGTAGTGCTATGCGTATCTCACGTAGCGCGAAGTGCACTTCACGTAGCTACGCGTAGCACTACTACGCGAACTACGCCCAGGGTTACTATTTACCAGTATCCAAAAATAACACTCAAGAATTGATTGTACAGTCTGTACTTTACTTTATAAAAGAAAGAGTAAATGTATTAAACACACACACCATTCAGTACTATGCACCAATTTACAAGTATACATAAGCTGTTGGAATGATTTTGTGACATTGCATAACATCTCCACCCCTCCTGCAGGGGGATGGGCCTAGTACCACCACTCCCATGTATGCACATCATCTTGCCCCCTAATGCAGTGGGTTGACACAACCTGGATCGAGGGCCATGCCAACTGGCACCATCCCAGTGGCGACCCACCCTCTCATCTCAACAAGCATTAAAATAGGTACATCTGCCCTGGGGACACATAACCCTGACTGAGCATCTCGTACTGTCTATACAGTATACACCTCTACATCTTAATGGCTAAGAGTCTGGGTTGTTCCTCCCCTAACGCAAAAGAAAGTATGCATGTTTGGGCATCACTTTAAATGAGATACATATCATAGCTGATAACAATCATAATGCATTGCAATTAAAGGCCCTAAAAGACATCACAGTAAATATCACAGGATTAAGCACATACAGCCAGACAACCTAGCTTGAATGTCCAGCAACATAACCCCACTTTGCTTATGACTTCACATTACATATGTGACTCTCAGTCCCTCAATAGAAATAACCCTGGTAATTCACTTCTTGTGCAATTACCCCTCTTCACCTCCAGGGATGCCCTTCTCCACACATCCCCAGCTCAGCTCTCCATATCTTGAGGCAGTCCCCAATGCACCCCCAGCTGAAGAACAAAAGTTCCAGCCACAGGATGCTGATGACGCTTAGTTGAGCTTTTGAGGGGTTATTTCTTTCCAGTCCTCTAGAGACTCTCTCTTTTCATGCTGGGGGAGACTGTGTTCCTCCTGCAGCTCCCCATGCCCTTGGCACTCACTTGGTGGTGACTCCATTCTCCTGGAGCCACCACACATGGAACAAGGCATGTTTTCATTCAGGCCTGTCCAGGCGCTGCAAAGCATTATGGGACGCTTCTTCCCGGCTCCATGAATATTATAACAGCGGCTCCCCTGTTGCTTGGGTAGAGCCGTAATAGTCTGCTGGCAGCCTCACGCTGTGTCCTCACGCCATGTGGGGCGGTCCCACCCAGATCCCAGTTCCAGGTGAGCCTTATGCAGCTCGGGGAGCCCACCCCCGGCCGCTCCACCCCTCTCACCTTACCTTTTGGGGTCCCGGTCCCACTCAAGAACCCTGCCTGGCCTTATCGTTGTAGAACAGTGCGGGAAGCCCACCCCCGGCTGTCCCTACCGGCTCCCCGCCCAGCCGGCATCCTCGCATGCTGCCGCGGGAGCTGGCACCTCAGTTCTGGTCTGCCCGCGAAGACTCCTGCCAGTCTGGCTGGACCTCAGGGGAGTGTGACTCCCCCGCCTTCCTTCACTTCGGAGCCCCAGGGACAACGTTGTGGGGGGTGCAACAGTCTTTCCTGCCCTCCGTTGTTGCCGAGGCCCAAGGTGGGCTCCTGGCACCCCGGTTAGACCCCTTCATGGAGAGCGCAACGGTGCTCCCAGACTTATGTCTTCGCTGGTTGCGCAACAGCGCTCCCCACCTTCAGCGGGTCCTGGAGTTGGTATCCCCAGCCTCTCTCACCATTCCAGGGGGTCACAGCGGTGCTCCCCTGTCTCCAGTTTCTGAGGGGCCAGGGTGGGCTGTTAGCCCCCACTGGGGCATTTTTCACGGGGAGCACAACGGCACTCCCCGACTTATCTTCTGCTGGGGGCAGCCCCCTGGACCTGAGCCACCCCGGGGGCATATCCTGGACCGGCGGCAGAGCACCACGTGCTTTGTCGCTGGTCGGCCAGAGGTCAAAGGTCCCCTACCTTCTGGGGGACATATCTCAGCCCCCAGGGGACCGATCTTCATGATTTTGGCCTCTTCTCACTCTTGGTGGCACCCCCAGCCACTGGGAGCACTTTCCTTCGCCCTCCTGGTCACACGGAGGGTGGATTCAGCAGGGAGCTGTTCTCACTGGCTCCCTGCGCCAGCCTTTTTCTTGTCTCTCCTCCTGGTCCTCTCTTCTCCTTGCGCAGGGACCCAGACTTCTGCTTACTGGTCCTGGTCTCCCCTTGTGGCGCAAGTCAGGGTCCTGGGCCAGTCTGGAGGTTCTTCCTTCCAGCTGCCCATGGCGCCATACTCCAGCACCAGTCTTCCTCAGCAGACCACACCCCGGAGAAAGCTCCTCTTCCTGTGCAAACTCTTTTAAAGAATTTGGAGGGGCTGGCAGGAAGTCTCTATTTGCCCTATCAAACAGTGACACATCACTTCTCTGCCCCTGCTCCCTCCTTTCTGGCCAGGCCTCTGGGTTTGTTCAAAATGGTATCGTCCAGGGGCCTCATGCCACATGTTATCTGAAAGCCCCTTTCTGCATTCTCTCCAGTGCTGCTTGGTGCCTTGCACCTTGTGACAGCTGCTGAAGGATTAACCTGTAGCTCCACCCATCTTCTCTCCTTGGAGAGGAGGCCTTCGCCCTTGGAATGTTTGTCATGCAGGGCTAGGCCTCTGATGCTACAGCTTGAGGAGGAAGGTCATTAATCTAGCCTGGCATAGTCAGCCCCAGCCAGGCTCTGGTTATGACCTGACTCAGAGGAACATGACATTTCTGGATGACCCAAAAGCAGTACAGATATGACTTTTGACTCTGTAGAATACCTCTTCTCACCTATGTTACAGTGGACTTTAGTGCGTGTCTGGAATTTGTAGGCCCTAGGGAAGTGAAACTATCCCAAATGGTCCTAATCCTCATAGGGGAATACTGATGTGGTCTTGCAGTGAAAACAGTAAAGCACACTGACTTTCCCTTACATGTTTCTTCCCATTGTATAAAGCCTAGTCCATGTCACCACCCAGCTCTGAATAAGTCCTGCCACACCATTCACTTTGTAGCTGCTCCTGGTCTACGCACGCCAGGAATCTCCCCTGTGCAGCCCTTACACTTGTGCACACGCATGTACACCTGTGTCTGCATGTAACCAGCCCAGTGCCCCTTACTCTGGCAGCAGCGCAGCGGCCTACTCGTGCCAGGGGGAGACCAGTAAAATACACATGCAGTCTCTTTCATTATGAGTTCAAGAGGGTGAGTCCCAACTTATGAGGCTCTCCCACAGTAAAAGCTCAACAAATAAGTGTTCAAAAAGCAAGAAATCCGGGTGGCTCAAATAGTCAGAACCACCTTCTAACATGCGCCAAAGAGGGCTGTTGAAGAAGAGAATAATTGGGGAGAGGGTGAAAGCAAAGTACGGTTTCAATAGTTTGCAAGTGTGAGAGACATTGGTAGGTAGGCACAATTTGGGAAGGCTAGACATGAAAAGAATATGTTTGTGGGAGAAGGGTGATATCATAGACTGTTCCAGAGAGAGCAATGACTTCTCAAGACTGTCAGACACGTAAACTTGTGGTTACTTATTGCCAAAAGCCTTGTGATACTTGATGAAATCAGGGAAATTACCCCTTGCCCCTGAGGACTTAAAAATTTAACATTTTGGTAGAGAAATTCAGGGTGATTTGTCATACCAAAGTAACTTGGAAAGAATGCTATGAAGTGAGCCAATTAAACTTTTGGCCTATCTGACAAGACATCTGAATTCATTTTAAGTGTTTTTTGACAGTGATACCATACCATATTCCTAAACATTTGGTTTTGCAAGAGTACCATCAAAGGCCTGCATCAAAAAAGATATGTTTGGAGCAATGTTTATTCAGTGGAAATACCTCTGTTTTGTCTACATTGAGTTTGTATACTGATACCAATGTGGCACAGTATAGATTTACTTATGAACAAAATCAGGAAGGGAAAAATCTGAATGTGACTTAAATGAGAGTATCGTACCTGCATACGCTGTAAACTTAATATCAGTATTTTACATTTTGAACATTGTTAATTCTTTTAAAGTCCGTAATGGGTCAGGAAAGGGTTTCTGGGCTAAAACAAATAATAAGGCAGACCAGGGAAATCCCTGATGAGTTACCTGTTCCCCATATTAAGAGGAAAGTAGAGGGAATGAATAACATTTGAGATAACCGAGGACTGTGGTGAGTAATATAGCAAGGATATGAGTTGATGAAATTTAGCAAAAAGACCGGCCCATTGCAGAGCCCTCATTAAAAAGCACCAATTGACCCTATCAAACGCCTTTTATGCATCTAAAGAAAATGCTGCTAAGCAATCCTTTATCTTGTGGGCTTATTGGTGATAATATTAGGAATGTACCTAAATTATCTGCAACATTTCTGTAAAGAATAAAGCCAGATCGATAAACATCAATGAGGTCAGGCAGTATGGGAGGAAGTGAAGAGCCAAGGCTTTGGCAAATATTTTACAATGTGTGTTGCTTAATGAGATGGGTCTATAGTTTTTGCATTGGGTCAGCCCACTTGATTCTTAGGAATCAAGTAGATAATCACTTCTGCAAAGGCACAAGAAGCTGAGTTTGAGTCAGTTAAGTGAGTAATTGAATTTAATAGTTTGGGTAGGAGGAGTTTGGCAAAGTGAAGATAAAATTCAACTATAAAGCCATCAGGACCGGGTGCTTTCCCTTTAGGGATAGACTGCACAGCTGGTAAGAGTTTTTTTTAATTTGAAGCAATTGTTCTAAAAGTGAGAAATCAATCAGTGGTGAAATTCCAGGTTTGAGATTGGAGAAATAAGTATTAAGAGATTCTTCCGATGTTGCAGTATCAGAAGTACAAAAATCTTTGCAATAGGAGGCAAAGCATGTCTCAATATCATCATCCCTGAACAGCATTTTACCAGCTTTATTAATAATGGATTTATTAGCTGTCTTTTCCTTTCTGCATTTCATAGAATGCAAGAAGGGAACCAGCTTTATCATTACCACCATTGTTTTAAGCGTTTAATTTAAGGAGTGTACCTCAGGCTTGTTCTGGATTTTTTTTTTAATTACACTTTAGTTGTAACCAAAGCTTCAAGATTTAATTATTTTTTTGCTTGTATAATAATTATGGTCAAGAGAATTAACGATTGCCAGAATAGAAGCAGATTTTTTTTAATACAGGTATTTGGGAAGTACACAAAACCTTTAGTGGAACCCTTTGAAGCTGCCTTAAAGACACCCCAAACAAAATTAAATAATGTATGATTGTTGTCATTAAATTGGAAAAATTATTGAATGAAGGTGGTATAAGGAGCAAGAAAAGAGGCATTTGATAGTAACAAATTGCTAATCCTCCACAAAGATGTGTTCGGCCTACTGGTGAGGATGTCTAAATCAGTTAGTACTGGGGAGTGATCCAATATAAGTATATAACCATCTCTGAGTTAATCACATGTTGCAATCCACTTTTCCTGAGGAAAATATAATCCAATCTAATTGGGATTTTTGAGTGGAGAATAAAAAGAGTATTCCAATGGTTGGGATGAAATAATCTCAAAGAATCAGAGAGTTAAGAAATTAGGGGCCCGATTCACAGAACTAACTTAAGACAAAATCCTAAACTTACTACCATTTTGGTATTCACAGAAGGCACTTACTCATTTTGGTATTCACAGAAGGCACTTACACATTTCGGTATTCACAGAAGTTAGGAGTCCTACCTGTGAATACCGAAAGTCTTAAAATTAGGATTTTTCTCAGTTTAGTAGTAGTATAGTTAGGACTCCTAACTTTAGGACTCCTAAATGCCTTCTGTGAATACCGAAAGTCTTAAAATTAGGATTTAGATGTAACTTTAGACTGTTTGCTTACACATGATTGATTTCAGGAGTGTCTGTCTAATTCGTTTAAAAGAAACAAAACTACAGCACCCAGAATGCATTACACCATCACACAAAAGCCTGGTGGAGTGGGCAACAATGTCTATAATAATTATAGGGAGGTGGTCTCCCTAAAGTGGTCAACTGGAGATATTTCAGGAGTGCTCCCTTACAATTGTCTGTACCTTTTTTTTGTGTGCCTTCTTGGGTGTTTACAGGGGTCGTCGTTTTTTTGTGACTTCTTTTGTGATGAAATGTTTTAAGAGGACTAACCCAACGTTTGTTGCTTGTTTCCCAGTTCTGTCTAATCTGATTTATAGCCTGGTCACCATTTTTAGGGTTATGGTACTGATTTTGATCAGAGACATTAAATTCATCAAGCTCAGATACATTAGTTTTAGAATGTTATAGACAAATAAATGTGTGAAGTAAATGTATAGTGTACGGTAGACAGTCTGTGAGTTGTATGGAGGGTCATAGGTTTGTGGGAATCAATGTATAGGCTGATAGCACAGTGATCTGATGAATGCAATGATCTTTGTGAGAAACACTCAACCAATGTTTTGAAAGATTTGAGGTACACAATAAATATTTGTATGCACATTGTATATTATATTCAATGGAGTAAGTAAAAAAACAATATGCAGTTGCTGTGGGGGAGTTTATAATATGCAAGTATTTAGATATTTCATTCCATTATGTCAATTCCATGAGAGATGAAAATAGCACTCCAGTAAATATCCTTATGAAACAATTATCTGACATGTGCATCGCTCCCCTGTGTTGGAAATCTTGAGGCTATTTGTAGGCTGGTGATTGTCTTTGTTAAAGGTTGGCCAATTGCTTAGAATGACATTTTTTACATGAGTATATATGGGTGTATGTGCAGAGAATGGGCTTAACATGTCCCAAGTGGCCCATGCAGTCTGGATCTTGGCACTAAAGGGAGCATCTTAATATGCAATTAATATGGTTTTTTAGGGTGTGGTGAGGCAAATATTCAGTGCAAGTTTATTCCAGTGCAGAGTAGTTAATCTGCTCATTATGACCCACCAAAAGTAAAGAATGTTATTTTTCTCTTACTACCTCTTCTTTGAACCTCCTGGATTAAACAGCAGAGCTTAGTATTTCAGAAGACAGTCATTTTTACAAGTGATTTGCAGTTGTACATAGTGACTCAAGCTATTCCACAAGTCTTCAAAAAGCGAGACCTAGTGGCTTTGCCTATGCTTGTTTGATTAGGTCAGTTCAACTTGCCACAAATCTATTGGAGATGAGTTCTAACCGCAAAGCTTTACTTTGACTGATTTAATTCTTGGTGGTGGGATTTGTTAAAAGCAATTTATGTATTTGTTTATACCAAATAAGCGTGTTTTTTACCCTTGTAAGAAATAGTTTAGATTAAGTTATCAGTGAAAGAGGAGATGGAAGCAAACCCTTAAAGCATAAGAACTAGGATGTAAAAAGTATCTTCAGGCAGGGCTAGTCTTGAAACAAGTATAACTGTACTGTTAAGATTTTATACACTAACTCAGAGAAAGTCTGAGTAAATTGTGTGCCCTTTAGACAGCACAAACACACAAAGGCTCAGCTATGTGCGGTGACAGCACTGTAGTTCATTTTATGGCACTATATAATTCTGAAAGTAATTAAAACGACTTACCACCCTTATTGCCAGTTAAGAGAACTTTGGAATTGTGTGCAAGTGGAATGCTAGACATGCATGTACAATATATGCTTAGAATGTCACCTCTGTTCGAGCACATGTGCAAATGACGTATTGTTATAACACCAAATCTTGATCCACATTGACCAAGAGCATTTATAAGTCATGCACTTGGACCATATTTATAATTAAGTCACGCGCCTCAGTGCAGCAAACCACCTTGCTCCTTTACGTGACAGAGAACGGACAGTAATCTGCTGTATTAACCATCAAACAACACATTCCTGTCTTTCCCCAGCACAGGACCACAATGTTGTGGAAGCTCAATTGACCATGCAGCACACCATAAAATCAGCTCTGTATTTATGCGTCCCTTTCTGAAACAGCACCAGGAGACAACTGTCCCCTCAGTTTGAAATATAACATACTCTGTCAGAATGTTATACTTTCATACATCATACACTGCACGGCGCGAGACAGGCAATCTGCAGAGCATAAGATTATAACATGAACACAGATCACAACATCTTCCTCCTTTATTCATTACTTAAATGAACTTTGAATACACGAAAGAAACTCTTCAAAAAGAAATGAAAAAAAAACGTTTCAAACAAAGATAAAAGAAATAAGTAAATTAAACAGTTTTGAATAAATGAAAAACTGGACACTTGATTAAGAAAATACAGCAATCGAAAATTCATGTACACCAATCAAATATAATTAAATTGTAATTGCAGTAAACCAAACTAACCAGACGGATTAAATCACAAAACTTCATTGGGGCTTCCTGATTTCCCTTTTCATTCTAGTTTGATTTTGAGCTTTTTCCGTATCAATATCAGGAAATAGTACAATATCTAAAGCTTTATTAGACAGACTTTTCTCTGAGTTTTCCCTGGAATTATTGTTAATAACTTAAACTTCTCTGGAATGATGCCACCATTTATGCCCTCTTCCTCTGACAGTGCTACCGCTAACTGCTTCCACTTGTGCAGGTTCGCTAAATCTAGACTGTCCTTTTGGAACCTGGGTAGGTTCTTTCATGCAAACCCAATCTCCAATTCGAATTTTGTCATCAATAAAGTCAACACCATGATTGCCATCAAACCATTGCTTCATTTTCCTTTATGCCAGTTCAGCATTGGGACCTATATCTCTATCTATAATTCTCTCAGGCATTGTATGAGAGTGGAACTCATAACCATGCTGGGCATATTTCACATACAGGTGTAATAATTTCAAATCATGCCTTTTCCCGTAATCACATTTGGACTTGTTTGATGTCAAAACAGCATACTGTCCACATCCATTTGTAACTCAATTCTATTCTTAACTGTCCATTAGGTACACTCAACTAAAGTAGGATTCGTTTTCTCAACTAAGCAATTGGCTGCAGGGTGACATAATGCTATTCATTTGTGCATCAAACTAGTCTTTTTGGGGGAATCTTTCATCTCTTTGAGACAAATTGTACCCTGTTATCAGACACCAATTCTTTTGGAAAACCTTCTCTCATAAAAAGTTTATTGGAGAATGAAATAACTAACCCTGGGCGGTGATCTACGCTCCGCTCGCGGAGTTTTGGTAACTTTGCGGTTCGCGTAGAACGCATAGTTACCGAATACTACGCAATCTGCACCGTAGCGTAGCTGTTTTTCTTCTTCGCACGCTCAATATGCGTTCTCGCGCGCGTTGTAATGACTTACCGTGATTCTGCGTTCGCCGACTCGATTTTCTATCCGTTCGCGTGCGCCACGAGATTTGGAAACAGGCCGCACAATCCAACGAGTGTGTGCAAATGCAAACACGTCATTCGGAGGCGCGATCTGACTTCTGGCGGCAGTCTTGGTAAGATCGAGATCCCGAACACGCAGAAACTACAATCTGGCGATAAATATCTCTTGAGCATAATAAAACTTCTCGAAAATGATCATTTTGCTCAAAAAAACTCCTCAGATTGTGCTTTGGATGTAGTTTTTTTGTGCAAGGAGTCCTTTTTTTACATTTTTTTTCAAGAGGAAGAAAGTGCCCCTGAGTCTCCAACTTCCAGTTCCTGTCCAGCAGGCTCCTCCCAGTGCTTTGTCCATGTGCTGTTCACTTTCATTTGAATTTGGAGCTGGAAGGATCACTTTTTGTGTCTGTCTGCTGCATCATATCATTGGATTGGATTAGGGGACTTTTGGATTTGAGATTTTACAAGTAAATTGGAGAATTGGTGTACTTGTTTGTTTGATTGGGGCTTGTTTGTACCTACATTTTTTGGGGGTTTTCATCGTTCTTAACATTTATTGCTTTAGGTGGCCTGTAGTTTCAGTAGGGGCCTAGTTGTTTTTCTTTGAAATTTCAACCAGTAGGCCCAGAGGTACCCATGGGTGCATGTTTCTGTGGTGTCTGTTGAATTTTATTTTAAACATCATGTAGGGCATGGATGGCATTGGATTGAATTGCCAAATGTGGTTGGGGTGTATTTCACTTTTTGTGTGTGTGTGTGTTAATAAATAAATACCCTTGTTGGATGTGTGTGTGTGCTTGCTGTGTAACTTTCCAACCTTTCGTAGCCCTGTTGATTTTCGTTTTTGCATTTTTGTATTAAAGCTGTGTTGTTTAGCAGGCCTCCTTTGTCTGGTCATATAGGCCTGCTTGAGTTCATTGTTTTTCATGGCCTGTTGTGACTGTGAGTGACCATGTCGCTTGGGGCCATTTTGTGGTGGTAGTTTAGTAGTGTGCTGCTTTATCCATATCTACAGGCAGATTTCTATACTAGATCAGATTCACGGAGATTCCTCCCAGACTACCAAGGACGTTCAAAAAATCGTTTTATCACCTTTTTGGAAACCTCATCTACTACAGGTGGAGATACAGATAGTAGCGAAGGCCGCCCTTCCGCAAATAAAAAATGGAATTCTCAACCACAACAAGGACCGTCTTTTTTAGGGAGAGGCCAGCAAAGGTCACGTGGAAGGACAAGATACAACAACCAACCTTGGGAAATGACCACGCGCAGACAGCATTACAAAAGTTAACTCCTTCCCCCATTTTCAATTTGTCCACACATATATTAACTAGAGAAGAGGAAAGCATCTTGGAAAAAGGTCTGACATTTGTCCCTTCAAGGACTACAGATTTCATCAAAATGAAAACAGAAGCAATTGAATTCTGTAGAAAGATCAGACTAAAAATATTTTTTGCCGAGACAGAGTACTCCCCTCTCAATGAAGTGACAGGTTTGAAGAAAAAATCTAACTTTTGTCCGCCTAACAGTAAGATCCCCAAAGAGATGATAACTTTTGAACGTAGTATAATATCTGCAATCTCTAACATGGAAAAGAAGTCCAAATATATTCAACATAACATCACAAAAGCACAACGGGAAGCCTTAGTCACATTTAAAAACGACTCGTCTGTAATCATTAAACAGGCAGATAAGGGTGGGTCGATTGTGGTGTGGGAAACAACAGATTATACAACGGAAGCCCTGAAACAACTCAACGACCCAGTGTGCTATAAACACATTACTAAGGATCCTACCTTTGAACTCCAAGGTCACCTTTTTGAGATACTTGATAAAGGTCATGCCCAGGGATTCCTGGGCCCAAAAGAATACAATTATCTTCAAAATAAACATCCAAGAACCCCAGTGTTCTATATTCTTCCGAAGGTTCACAAAAATGAGACCTCTCCGCCAGGGAGGCCGATTGTCTCGGGCTGTGATTCACTTAATGAACCAATTTCAAAGTATGTCGACCACTTTTTAAAACCTTTTATGGTCAATGTTCAGTCTTATCTCCAAGACACTACAGACTTCATAAATAAACTACAGGATGTCAGCTTTACAGCAGATAAAGATCTTATGGTCACATTAGATGCCTGCTCGTTATATACTCAGATTCCACAGGACGATGCCCTAGCTGTCCTCTCACACTTCTTGGACGAAAGACCCAGACCATTCAGGGTACCAACGGAATTCATCGTGGAGTTGGCAAGTTTTGCCCTCAAAAAGAACTTCTTTTCATTTGGCAGTGAATTCTTTTTTCAGATCAAAGGCATAGCTATGGGTTGGCCTTTTGCACCCGAATTGGCAATTTTATACATGTCGATGTACGAACAAAAATTCATCTATAATGATAATCCATTTAAACATTGGACAACATCCTGGCTACGGTACATAGACGATGTCTTTATGACATGGTCTGGCAATTTGAACCAGTTGATGCAATTTTTTGAGTGGCTCAACCAGAGATCCCCGGACATCAAGTTCAGCATCAACTCTTCTAAACTGAAGATACCGTTCCTGGACGTAGAAGTGTTTCCCACTGAAGGACACCTAGTGACCTCTTTGTACACTAAGTCGATGGAAAGGAATAAGGGTTTGCTATTCTCAAGCAACCACCCAAGAAGTCTCAAAGAAAATCTTCCGTACGGTCAATTTCTCAGACTAAGAAGGAATTGCTTTTTTAAAGAGGATTATAAGGTCCATGCCAATAATCTTTTTGAAAAACTCAGAGATCGGGGTCCCCCTAAAAAACTGGTTAAGACTGCTATGAAGAGAGCATGGTGGACACCGAGGGAAACACTACTAATGAAGAAAGAGAAATTGCCAATAAAACGCCAAGTTTTCGTGACCACCTTCTGCCCAAATTCCAACCAACTAAAAAAAGCGATTTATCAAAATTGGCATCTTATTCAAAATCTAGATCCATCTCTAGAAACTTCTCCTTTGTTCGCTTTCAAAAGAGACAGGAATGTGGCTAATCATATAGTTAGAGCATCTTTGAAAACCGCAATAAAACCAACACTACGAGAAATGATGGGTTTGACACCCATAAAAGGTCATCATAAATGTGGTACATGCTCATGCTGCGACGAAACGGTCGAGGGTACATTGTTTTCCCACAAAGGGATTTTTTGGAAACATGATACGTTCTCCAACTGCAAAACTAAATACGTGATTTATGGAATTATGTGCCCGTGTTTATTATTGTACATTGGAAAAACCAACCAAGAAATCAGACCAAGAATAACAAAACATAAATCCCGGATCAGAAAAAATGTAGAAACCGCACCCCTGGTCAATCATTGGCGGAAAATGTCGCACGGAGAACAAGATCTCCGTTGGACAGTAATTTCCAAAGTGGACCGTGACCCGAGAGGTGGTGACATGGAACTCAGGCTCGCTCAACGCGAAGCAATGTTAATTGTGAAGTTCGACACCGCAATTTCGGGCCTTAATGAATTATCAGAGATCTTTAGGCTATGAGGACTTTGTACCAATGTTTTCCTTCGTGAGACACCGGACCTGTTTCCAGCGCTAATGGTTCCGTGCGCTCCCTCGCCTTTTCAGAAATTAAAAAAGACAGGCTAAATACATGGACCACTTCTATGAAGTTGACCCTTCACATTGCCCCTAAGTCATCGCCTCAACCAGCGTATGTATTCTACATGTTATTCTCTTAAAGCTCTTTGGGTATCGCGGCTACACGGGACTACAATTCCCAGAAATCAAGCAGCTTGCCAGAACGCAATTTAACGCGCAACAGGAAGAGCGGTCAGTGAAGTTGCTTTTCCCGGGACGATTTTGAAGATGTCGGTTCATAGCCACGAATAAGGTAACTGTCCTGTCCCCGATGTTTGACTGATACCACTCCCGCATTGTTAGATCTAGCGGTATGTTAAGCCTTATGATTGATGCAGAGTTTTATCCACTTACAGTTTCGTCGCCTGAGGCTCGCTTCATAGATTGCTGCTTGCCCATTCCGTTTACTTTACTTGGATGATGATCCAACGCTGAAACAAGGTATGCTTAACTCAGCAACAAGGACCGCTTCAGGCGCCATCCAACTTTGTTTCTTCTTCTTTTTAAATTTCATTCCACATTGTATCACTTCTTCTCCTTTCCAGTACGGATCGTCCCGCCTTTACTGGACTTGAATACGATGGATTGTATCCCCCTTGTCAACGGGCTCCCTGGCTCTTCCTCTGGGTCTCTAGTACGTGTAAGGTAATGGCTGCCATTAATTTTTCGCTACTTCGCAGCCTCTTTCTACTAGCAGTCCATTCATGTTCCTGCCCTCAGCATTCACGATTAATGTTATATTTTCGATTTTGCTTTTCTTACAGTGTATTCCATACCGAAAAACTAAAATGGCATCTTTAAACCACTTCCTGTAGGTAAGTTCATTCTCACTGAGTCGGCGTTCAGCGTGGTTTGCACTCTCATATCTTTTAGATTCACACCCACTTTCACTTTTCTTCTCATTGCAGTGTCTTGGTCCTGAAGAGAACCCCAGCACCTAAATTCTACGGGGTTCGAAACGCGTAGACCTTCTTTCTGTTCTCTCCATTCATTCGCATTTCTAGTCCGTTTGGGTGCTTTGCTTTATGTAATTATAAAATTATGACAAATTGATTACATTTTTTTGTACACCCTTATAGCGGCACTATCTTTAAAGTGTTCTTGTTTGGAGATTCCTTTGGTGGTTTCAGATTCTTATTAATTACAACCAAAGGCACATTGATTCTAGTTGTTTGTGTGAGTGCTTGTGTGGATGAGGAGTGGTGTATGATTGATTGTTAGAGTCGTTTTCTTGCCATTAGGGCAGTAGAGTCTCAGTGTGTATTACTGTTGCGAATAGATTAATTGCTGTTTGTGAATACAATTTTTTCTTCTCTTTGTTTACTACTTTGAACATTGATTGTTTGTCCAGACCAGTATATTTTCAGAAAATAATTCATTTTGTATGATAAAAAACAGATCAAGTCTGAATAAAACACTATTAATTAGTACAGACGTAGTTGTTCTATTTTCCTTCTATAGTCAATCAGGATAAATATTTGTCAGCATTGGTACTTTCTTTAGTTTCACATGCTTTACCATATAGGCCTGCATGTCTTTTCTTTGTTCCCCTTGGCTTATGCTTGTTGTTGTTGTGGACTGGCCATGTGGGTGGCGGCCATTTTGTGAAGGCAGGCAGTGTGCTTTTGCCATAGTCTTGCATTGTCTGTCTTTCTTTTTGTTGTGGGTGGATAGCGGCCATTTTGTGGAGCCATCCAGGCTGTGTGCACTGCTTTTGCCACAGGCCTGCATTCATTGTCTATCTTCACTTTCTTGTTATTGTGAGTGGCCTGGCCATGTGGGTGGTGGCCATTTTGTGGAGTTAGGCAGTGTGCTTGCTTTTGCCATAGGCTTCAGTCCCAAACTTGTGGCCTAGTCTGCCAGTAGGCCCAGAGGTAGTCATCATGGGTGCATAAAAACTGTTTCTGTGTTGTCTGTTGAATGTTAACATCATTTATGGCATGGATGGCATTTGGATTGAATTGCAAAATGTGGTTTTTGGGGTGGAATTTCAGTTGTTTGGTGTGTGTTAAATAACTAGACCTTTTTTTTAGCCAGTAGGTAACCATAGGCGTTCAGCTCGCGCTGTTTTGGCAACTCCGTACTGCACGACAACGCGGACTTACACTTTTCGTCTTCTTCGCGTGATCAATATGAGTGTTCGTGGACGCGATAACGACTTTTTGTAAAGATCGCGATGCCGAACACGCAGAATTTGCAATCTGTGGAAGAATATCTCTCGAGCAGCATAAAACCTTCTTGAAAATGATGATTTTGTTCATTTTGCTTAAAAAAACTCCTCAGGTTGTCATTTGGTTGTAGTTTTTTGAGCAAGGAGTCATTTTTCTTTTTTTACAATTTTTTAAAAGAGGAAGGAAGTTCCCCAGAGTCTCCAACTTCCTGGTCCTGTCCTTTGTCTTCACTTTCTTGTTATTGTGGCTGGCCTGACCATGTGGGTGGCGGCCATTTTGTGAAGCCAGGCATTGTGCTTTTGCCATAGGCCTGCATTGTCTGTCTTGTCTTCCTTTTCTTGTTGTTGTGGGTGGCCTGGCCATGTGGTGGTGGCCATTTTGTGAGACCAGCCACTGTGCTTTTGCCATAGGCCTCCAAGCTTGTGGCCTAGTCTGCCAGTAGGCCCAGAGGTACTCGTCAATCATCATGGGTGCATGAAACAACTGTTTTGTGTTGTCTGTTGAATTTAAACATCATTTAAGGCAAGGATCACATTGGATTGAATTGTAAAATGTGTTTTTTTGGGGGGTTTCACTTTTTGGGTGTGTGTTAGGCCTTTTCAGCCAGTAGGCCCAGCGGTACTCATGTGTGCATGAAACAACTGTTTCTGTGGTGTCTATTGAATTTCATTTAGGGCATGTATGGCATTGGATTGAATTGCAAAATGTGGGGTTTTATTTGGGGTATATTTCATTTTTTGGGTGTGTTAAATATATGCCTTTTTTGCATGTGTATGTGTTGTTGTTGTGGTTGTTGTGTAACTTTCCAACCTGTTTTTAGCCATGTGGATGTTCGTTTTTGCATTACAGCTGTGTTGTTTATCAGGCATCCTTTGTCTGGCCATATAGACCTGCTTGAGTTCATTGTATGCCGTGCCTTGTGCCTGTGAGTGACCATGTGGCTGGGGGCCATTTTGTGGTGGTAAGTATTAGTGTGCTGTTTTTGCCACATAGGCCTGTGTGTCTTTCCATTGATCCTCTTGTCTTCTCCCAAATCCATCCCCATTGCCAGCTCCAGCTCCCTGAGGCTGCATCCATCCCATGTGATGCACAAATGTAGGCCAAACAGGCTCCACTACATTTTTGTTTTTGTTCTTTGCTATTCTTATTCTTCCTGAGTCTACACAGTACACCAGGAAAGCCCTGGCCTTGTTGTCAAAGTCTCATAAATGGCTACACTGTTGTTGTTCACTGAGCTACTAAAATGTAATAATTGTGACCACCACACACTAAGAAGTTATATATTATATTAGTTTGATTGTACTGTCTTTTGACTGATGTTCTTCTAGCTTTTTACTTTTAGGTGCACAAAAGACTGAGGAGGTGGTGTGTCATCATCACTCGTTCTGCTACCAGACAGACGTCCTGCTGCTGTACACAACGTGACCTGTGAGTGACCTGACCAGACATCTCTGCAACTTGTGCAATGAGTGCTGCTGACATCCGAAGAAGATGGCCCCAAAGAAAGCAGGTACCAGTTCCTCCATTACCAAGAAAGATGCTATTGAGAAGAAGGAACAGAAGAAGGAAGTGACACTTAAGTCTGGCGTGCCGCCCAAAACCTTTTTTGGGAAACCAAAAATTATGCCTGCAGAAGCGGAGTCCGGGAGGCAAGCTGGAGGCAGCACCTCCGCATCAGTGGGCCCAACCCACCAACCCAGGCCCAAGCACATGAGTGTGAAAGAGGTAGCCAGCCTTATGGTGGAAACCAGTGATGCTGAGCCTGAGCTAAACTTATCGCTATCTCAAAGTAGTACCCAATCAACGCAGGAGGAAACACATCAGATAAGTGGTCAACAACAACAGCCGCAACCACCGCCCACAATAGTAGTTGTTGTTCCTCCCGAAGTAGGGGCATTTCAGGAAATTGAGCCTCATGCAGAGGGAGAAGAAGAGGAAGCCACTCATTCAGAAGATCCATTGTCTTCCAAATCCCCAGCAAGGAAAATGAGGGTTAGTCCATCAAGTTCTTCGCCAAGCCCCCCTTCTGATGATCTAGATGCCACTTGGAAGCCACAAAAATGAGTCTGAGAGGGAGACATGTCCCAAGACCAGGCTAGGGAAAAGGAAGGTTCCAGAAAGCCTTACACTTATGGATGTTGATGTAGAACAGCAGGATGATGATGATGAGCCAGACATCACGAACATCACCCGTTGTGCTGCCAGACAGACGTCCTGCTGCTGTACACAACGTGACCTGTGAGTGACCTGACCAGACATCTCTGCAACTAGTGCAATGAGTGCTGCTGACATCCGAAGAAGATGGCCCCAAAGAAAGCAGGTACCAGTTCCTCCAGTACCAAGAAAGATGCTATTGAGAAGAAGGAACAGAAGAAGGAAGTGACACTTAAGTCTGGCGTGCCGCCCAAAACCTTTTTTGGGAAACCAAAAATTACGCCTGCAGAAGCAGAGTCCGGGGGGCAAGCTGGAGGCAGCACCTCCGCATCAGTGGGCCCAACCCACCAACCCAGGACCAAGCACATGAGTGTGAAAGAGGGAGCCAGCCTAATGGTGGAAACCAGTGATGCTGAGCCTGAGCTAAACTTATCGCTATCTAAAAGTAGTACCCAATCAACGCAGGAGGAAACACAGCAGATAAGTGGTCAACAACAACAGCCGCAACCACCGCCCACAATAGTAGTTGTTGTTCCTCCCGAAGTAAGGGCATTTCAGGAAATTGAGCCTCATGCAGAGGGAGAAGAAGAGGAAGCCACTCATTCAGAAGATCCACTGTCTTCCAAATCCCCAGCAAGGAAAAGGAGGGTTAGTCCACCAAGTTCTTCGCCAAGCCCCCCTTCTGATGATCTAGATGCCACTTGGAAGCCACAAAAATGAGTCTGAGAGGGAGACATGTCCCAAAACCAGGCTAGGGAAAAGGAAGGTTCCAGAAAGCCTTACACTTATGGATGTTGATGTAGAACAGCAGGATGATGATGATGAGCCAGACATCACGAACATCACCCGTTGTGCTGCCAGACAGACGTCCTGCTGCCGTACACAACGTGACCTGTGAGTGACCTGACCAGACATCTCTGCAACTTGTGCAATGAGTGCTGCTGACATCCGAAGAAGATGGCCCCAAAGAAAGCAGGTACCAGTTCCTCCAGTACCAAGAAAGATGCTATTGAGAAGAAGGAACAGAAGAAGGAAGTGACACTTAAGTCTGGCGTGCCGCCCAAAACCTTTTTTGGGAAACCAAAAATTACGCCTGCAGAAGCGGAGTCCGGGGGGCAAGCTGGAGGCAGCACCTCCGCATCAGTGGGCTCAACTCACCAACCCAGGCCCAAGCACATGAGTGTGAAAGAGGTAGCCAGCCTAATGGTGGAAACCAGTGATGCTGAGCCTGAGCTAAACTTATCGCTATCTCAAAGTAGTACCCAATCAACGCAGGAGGAAACACAGCAGATAAGTGATCAACAACAACAGCCGCAACCAATGCCCACAATAGTAGTTGTTGTTCCTCCCGAAGTAGGGGCATTTCAGGAAATTGAGCCTCATGCAGAGGGAGAAGAAGAGGAAGCCACTCATTCAGAAGATCCATTGTCTTCCAAATCCCCAGCAAGGAAAAGGAGGGTTAGTCCATCAAGTTCTTCGCCAAGCCCCCCTTCTGATGATCTAGATGCCACTTGGAAGCCACAAAAATGAGTCTGAGAGGGAGACATGTCCCAAGACCAGGCTAGGGAAAAGGAAGGTTCCAGAAAGCCTTACTTTTATGGATGTTGATGTAGAACAGCAGGATGATGATGATGAGCCAGACATCACAAACATCACTCCCGGCCACAAGGAGATGGAGACAGACATTATTACCCTATCCAAAATCGCTGCGAGGGATGTCCAGCACAACCACCACCTCAGTAGAAGTAGGTAGTGGTACAGCACAGAGTCAAATTCAACGCACACCCTCCAGTTCATCCGGCATTGGAAGTGGCACCTCCAGCAGGAGGCAAAAGTTAAGCTCCCCAGTTTGGGACTTCTTTACGGTTTGCGAAAAGGAGGAGAACATTGCTATATGCTCCATTTGCAATACCTCTGTTAGTTGGGGTAAGCTTGGTACAAACTATGGTACCGAAGGCCAAATAACCCATCTGATCAACTGGGAGGACCACGTTTGCGGCATAAAAACTGCAACCATTGGTGTTGGTGGGGATAAACGAGTAGAAGAAGAAGATCCGATCACGGTGGGAGAGGAAGGACAGGGAGACATTCTCTCTGGTAGTGGTACACAAAGTAGCCCTACCCCCAGCAGTGCAGTGTTATCGTCGGCCACATCTTCAGCAACATCTCAGTGGCACAAGAGTAAGAGTCAGCCTGAGACAGCAAGGAGTACTACAATGAAAAAAAGTGCATTGTTGAGCCTAAGAGTAAGGAAAACCATGCAGACTACTATTATCAGAATGTTTAGGGGGGAGGGCCAGTACAAACGCAACCACCCAATAGCTCGTTTGTTCAATGCGAAGCTGGCTAAAATGTTATCACTGGACCTTCTCCCTTTTTCTTTTGTAGAAGGGGTGGGTTTTCTGGAATTTGTTACAGCCATCTGCCCAAAATGGCAGGTTCCCAGCCGCCACTATTTTGCGAGAGTTGCTGTTCCAGCACTACATCAGGACGTGCTGGAATTGCTTGGACAAGCCTTGAATCAGAGTGCTGTTCACAGTATCCACCTGACAACAGACATGTGGACCAGTTTCCAAGCCACTGATTACATGTGCATCACTGCACACTGGATCTCTTTTGTGGGGGTTAGAGAACAGATATCTGCTGGGGTTGATGCCGCTGAGATTTTTCATGCCACTCGCAAACATGCAAATATAGCCATGTTTGTCATAAAGAAATCTCATACTGCTGCAAACATTTTGGATAAGTGTAACAGCAAGGTCTTTGAGTGGCTGCGCCCAAGAGGGCTTAACATTGGTTTTGTTGCCACGGACAATGGCAGTAATGTAGTTAGGGCCATCAAAGATGGTGGCTATTTCAGGGTCCTGTGTTTGGCACACTGCATTAACATTGTTGTTCAAGATTTTCTGAAAAAATAATTCAAAGTCAGCAACTTACTGGCCAGCTGCAGAAGAATATGCACACATTTCAGCCATTCTTTAAAAGCCCGGAAGCAGCTGAGGGTCATTCAAAGTGAGCATAAAATGCCAGTCAAAGCACTCATCCAGGAGGTGCCAACACGTTGGAACTCAACTTATTACATGCTTGATCGTCAGTTTGAGCAGTACATACCACTCAATGCTTATGTCATGCAAAGATTAGGGGATCCTACTGTGAGAGGCATGACCGTTGAGATGGGCCAATAGGACCTCGTTAAATGCCTGACAGAGATGCTACTTCCTTTTGAAGTCTTCACACGTGAAGTCAGCAGGGAGGACTGTAATATGGGCCAAGCTATCCCATTGTTGCACATGCTAGATCAACAGCTGAAGGATGTGTCTGAAATGTACGCAGGTGTGGATGACAAACAAGACGCATATTATTTGGCGGACTCCATAGCCGTTCGCTTATCTGAAAATACAAGGATTCAAAATAACATTGTGTCACATCCACATTACATTACTGCCACAATTTTGGATCCACGCTTCAAAGTATTTCTGAACAGTAAGGCAGTATTTCCTTTTTCAGAAGTGGATGTTGCCAAGTACAAAACTTTGATAGCTGAGTAAGCCACTGACTTTGAAAACGAACGGCTGGTAATTAGAGGCCCCCCTCCCCAGGCTAGAACAAGTACTACAGGGCAGATTCCAGAGTCAAGTTCTACTTCAGAGCCTGAGGGCAGTGTGTTTGCCTCCCAGCAGTCACCGACACTGTCACCAACACTACCAATAACAACAACAACCACAAGAACAGGATCATCCACGCTACAATGGGCAACTGATTGGTTTCTACGGCAGGGGTATGGTAAGTCCTGTGCTGATGTAAAGCCAAAAGAGGCTGAGCGCATCGGAGCACCCCTGAGCATTAAGCGGATGGTCAAGGCCTATCTGGATGACCCAACAGAGGTCTTCATGGATCAAAACCCATTGGTGTATTGGTATGGGAAAAGAAGCCAATGGTCAGTGCTCAGCAGGCTGGCGATAAAATATCTGGCTTCCCCTGTCGCAGGTGTATCTTCTGATCGTGTTTTCAGTGCTGCTGGTGCCATTGTAACTTTGAAAAGGACCAGAACTCTCGCCCAAGAGCGTGGAGAGGTTAACCATGATCAAATTGAATCAGCACTTTATACCACCGGAGTGCAAAATACGTGAATCACAGCAGGAAGAGGAGAGCGACTTCAATGATGTAAGTAGGGGGTTACATGACCTACTTCTGTCTGACCTTCCCCGACAACTAGGCTTTCAAAGTTTTACTTTCTACCTTCCTTTATTTGTGTGTGTATCTGTCTTTTTCTGGTTCAAATCAAATCACAACAAATCCATCACCACCGTCTTCTTTTTTTATTTCCCTATTGGAGTTGCACGTGTGTGCATTTAACTGTCCACTCCTCAGAGTCCTGCTCCATCTTCCTGACTCGCCCTAAATACATTTCCATCTAGCCAGACATTGGATGGAGAATAGTACAAGAAATGTTGCTTCTAACAGTCCCTCCATAGGAAGTAAAACGTGACTATAGCTATCCTCCGTTTTGTTTCCGAGACGAAACTCATCACTGTCCGAAGGCTATTGCCTCTGCAGACATTCACAACTCGTCACTGTCAGAACTTGGGCAGGCATCCAAAAGTAAACTCATCACTGTCAGAAGACTCCAGCCTCGGCAGGCATCCAAAGCTCATCACTGTCAGGACAGAAGGTACTTGGCAGAGAAAGACAAGACTCTTCGAAGAAACTTGCTGACATTTCTGCAAACTCAATTGACCAATGACCGCTACCCAGGCCGCGGCCCATCATAGCGCTGACCATGTGAACCAAATTCAACTGCGACAAAGTGCCACAGATAAATAAGAAGAAAACCAAAACAACGACTAACAACACTCAAAATAAATGTGGAGTAATGAGGTGACTGCCTCGATAAAAAAACACACACACACACACCTGTCAGAACTAGGCATCTGATCTGACAGCCAAAGAGAAGAGCAAGACAGGTAATGATGACATGCATTGGATGCTTGCTGACTCTGAGCGATTGCTGTTGTTTGTTGTGTTGATGTTGTGCATAAAGTCGAACTCTACTAGTTAATCTACAAAGTAAAAGTGATTGAAGTGACAGTCAATGTTTCCCTTCTTGTTGTTTAATAACCAAATTGTACTCCTACTACTACTGCAGGTGCAGGCCAATATCCGTTGCAATCTTTTTATATTGAATATGGACTTAATCGGAGTCACTACAGACTGAGTTGGAGTTGGACAACACAACACGTACCACACCATGATGATGACCATGCTATCTTTGCACGCAGTCAGTCAGTTGGTTCGGAGATGATTGATGGAATAACTGCATTTCGTGAAGTGGCATAAAAGGTAAACACAACAATTCAAAAAGAACCACAGCAGACCTAGGCTACATGTCCGTGTAGTGGTATGACTGACAGCAGCGCATTGATTTAGTCACTTGATTTGGAAAATGCTAGGTTGCTGTATATGCCTTTTGTCTGGCTCTGACAAAATTTAAGGTAAATGGAGGTTTGGTCACGGCCCGGTGCCGTGGGCCTCTTCTGTCCTGACTCCTGTCCTGTTGTTGTAGCTTAATGCTGTAAACAGAGTAGACACAATGTATCCAAGCCGCCTCAGTCTGAGAGTGTTCTCTCTTGTCTTCTTGCACTCCACCATAATTGATGCTTTTTTAATTCATTTATTATTCAATACCCCTTTTGTTTTTCCATCTACACTTACAGGCCGGCCTTTACCCTGTGCTATACTGGGAGAAACATCTCACACTTACCTTACCAATCCGCATCAGGAAGGCAGTGGCACCCAAGATTGATGTGCAGAGAGTCCATGAAAGGGAGGACCAAGAGGAATGAGGAGATGCAACTCCACAATTGGACCAGGATAATAAAGTAACTTTAGTATCATTCATCATTTGTCTTTTAATTAATTTGATTCTTTTTTTCTCTTCAATCATTATGACTGTGTGTTGTGTTGTTGTTTGTTTGCTATTTGATCCCTACAACTATTTTTTAATATTCTTTGCTAGCTTTAAAAGTAAGCCCAGTACAACATGTAATTTGGGTCTCTCTGAGGTCATACAGGCAAGGCAAATTGCATATTAATATACTGCTGCCCTGTACTGTCTAATTGTGTAGTAATAGTTAGTAAGTACCACTCATCATTAACCATCAAGTTATCTTCATCATCATGCATGCATTTCCTTTTTCTCCCTTTATAGATTTATTGGATAAGATCATGGTTGTCTTCCAAGATTATGTTTTGCTTTTGTTGTGTCCATGCGTACAGTTTTCTTTGTCAAAACTTTCCCCAAACCTCCCTTCCCATCCATTCATCAAACCCTAACCATCTTTCCCCTGGCTGTGTGATTTATATTGAGGTGTGATGTGACTACATTAAAGGAACACCAGCAATTGATCACACGCTTGCTGGGGAAGATGTGGTGAAAGCAACACTAATTCAATTTCAAGGCACGGTGAGGCTCTTCTTCTGCTTGCCCACCCATGCTCAGTCTATGTGCTAGCCAATTTGTTTTTCAAAGGGGCCTACCTAATACATCATAATTAATTGCCGGCATTGATTGGACACAACTACAGTTTGTAATTTCTTGTACTAGACTGTCCCCACCACCATTATGTTTTATTTTACTTTAGCAGTTGCAATACTGTTTGTTTGGCAGTCTTCTTTGTACTGTACTTTACTTCGTTCTACTACTCCTCCCACAGTCTCTCTCAGGCAAGTGACTGTCTCTTTTTTTTGTTTGCAAATGCTACTGCCAGTGTCTACTACTACCACCACAACCATGGCATCTTCTCCATTCTCTTGG
This sequence comes from Triturus cristatus, assembly GCF_964204655.1. Classification (NCBI taxonomy): domain Eukaryota; kingdom Metazoa; phylum Chordata; class Amphibia; order Caudata; family Salamandridae; genus Triturus; species Triturus cristatus. The sequence goes on along the minus strand of NC_140588.1, from coordinate 847,618,576 downwards.
GAAACCATGCAGCCATCGCTGTGCCGAACTTAATCATCATCAATCACAGGTAAGATAAGTTTGGTGGGAGGTATAATGGACTAGGAGGAGAGACTGACAGTAGTAGTAGGACAAATAACTCAGTGAGGGGTAGCGCATCTATCTGTTTGTGTGTGACAAAATTGGCAGATATTTTAAATCAAACACTGGCTGCGGGCCTGCAGCAGCAAGGAAACCATGTGAGGTAAATTCGTAAAACACTAACCCCCCCCACAAAACATTAACATTGTATTTTTAAGTATAAATATAATTTATTACCCTAACAAAAATAAACGATCCCACTGTGACCTGACTCACCCCTCTCCCTAACCCCAACCAATGTCCAAATCGAAAAAGTCCAAATAATGTCCATAAACCCCAATGCCCAATTCCCACCCCACTAACAAGAGGAATTAAAAAGAGGGAATCCAACGTGGTCCTAAATTCGGCGGGCTTTGAGGTGTTTATCCACGAGGATCTTGGCCCGCTCCTCTAGGTGCTCCTCTAAGCATGCCATCCGGGGGAGCATCTGGTGGTGAAATGGCCTGCAGTTGCATCCAGGGTGGGGGGCAGCAGTGCTAGGTGTTATAAAAGCGAAGCGGCGGGCGGCTGCCTGACCGCGGTGCTATACCACTGTAAGCGTATCCTGGCTGGGGCCCTGGGCATTGGAGGAGGCTGCAGCTGCAGCCACCTCCTCCTCCGCCTGAGCCACAAGCCGCCGGTACTCTTTGCATATGGCCTCCCGTTTCCGGCGCCGGGCCCTGGCTGCCAACTCCTTCTGTGATGGTGTTTCTTGGGAAGGAGGATCTATATCAAGAAAGAAAAAGAATATTGTAGCCAATACTCTTAGCAAAACAGTAACACAAAATTAATTCAACACATAGTGGCACAGTAGCACTATCAAGCACAGTACATAACATTTGTGGTAAGTATCTATCCTCCCACTTCCTCGGTCTCTAACATTTGTGGGAGTTTCAGGCATTATACTAGCACTATGGACTCCAGTACACACCAGTTGTCTTCTTCTTATCTCTAGTCTAGCGAAATTACATAACCTTGCTGTAGCCGGCATGCCAGCTCAGTCAGCTAAGCATGCACCCAAGACAAACATAATACGAGTCATGACGCAGACTCATGTTAGTTTTATTTACTACTACAGTCTGCAGGTGGGGAAGCTCGTATTTTTCTATTACGGGTGGCACTGGCCATACTCTCTCTGTTACATAAGGGCAATTGCTCAATTTCACTTTCACCCTGCCCTGGGTACTACAAAAAGGCAGATTATATATCTGATCCAATGTTCATTGCTTATATATGGGACAACGACATAAGGTCAGTAGCGGTCGGTGGTGGGAGTGCTGCCGGGCGGGTAGGGAGGGGGGTAGTAAACTATGGATTACGGCAGATTACAGGTAAGTAAACATATAAATAAATCAAACTAATTTTGTTGCGCGCACTACATTGTATTTGGCAGTGCAGTGCAAACAATTAAATCATTTTTATTCATTTTTATGTTTACTTACCTATATTTGGCCATAATCCATAGTTTACTACCCCCCACCCTGCCGTCCCCTTCCCCACATCACCACCCAGCAGCACTCCCACCACCGACCGCTACTGCATAAGGTACTTTGTTTTGATTGATTGTGTAACCAACAGATAGGCCACCCTTTGCAGGCTGAAAAAAAATTAACATAGGTAGGGAATGGTCTTCGGAGTCAGAGGAAGGCGCTTGATAACTTAACTATACACAATATATATAATGTGCTTGCAAACTACTGTGAGCCAACTGTATTCTGAAAATATAAGTTATTATATTCCCCTCGGCTTTGCTACTCTGGCGTGGTTTCTTTTACGTTCTCTTCAAACTAAGACTCTGCATCCAGTGACAGTCTCCACCTATGCTGCCTATGATGAATTCATCCAGGCATCCATCCATTCAAAGTAAATGTCTATCATTCTTCTTAATCTCTCAACAAACCTTAGTTTGTTTCAACAACAAACACCCATGCGTTCACTCCTTCCTTGGTTGCCTTGGCTTTGAGTTTAACCCAAACACCGCTGATGATTCTTGCTATCCAGTTTCCACCCATACTGTGTTGCCCATCCAGGCAGGCATCTTCTTTCACCTTCCACCCATCCTTCAACAACCCATGCATCTGATTCCTATCAGCCACCTATGCATGCTGCTTCCAACGTATCCTTTTCTGCCAGTCGTATTACATCTCGCCCGTCCTTCCTCCTTCCACCCTTCTTTCCCTTTTTGTTCAACACATCCATCAAGGTCATCTGGTCTGACTTTTAGTCTTCTCCATAAAACTTTCACAGCTGAGTTGGAGTCAGATATAAGATGCCATTTGTTACTCAACTCACGCTCCTAATGCTATTGCCATTGCTTAGTAAAGGGTGCCTTCTTCAACCGTTGTCTTATGCTCACTACAACTTCATACCTACTATGTCTCAACAGTACAGTGAATGTACAGTACATCCTTCCCGCTAGTGTAATATCAATAAGTAAGGAATATAACTTACCACCACCCGCCGCTGCCGCTGGCTCACCCCCTGTAGTAGCTCGTGCAAGTGCCACTGCCGCATCTCCTGCCCCCTCCAGAATGGCTGCCTCGCCATCGCCGCTGGCCCCGCCGATACTGGTGGTGGGTAGTACGCCTTGAAAAAACATTACACATTTTTAGATGCCTGTACACCTCCCCCTATTTATCCGTTTTCACTAGCAAGATTGAAAAAAAGTTAATACATACATATACAACATACATCACTAGTCCAAATCGGGTACTAGAGTAGAGTCAGTAGAGACTAGTAGTGTTATGTTCCCTAGGGTCATTATAGTCAACTCTACTCTTTGCAAAGTTAGCCTGAGACATGCTACCATTTTAGCTTCATGTCTTTTGCGCATGTTACCTCGCAGCTTATTGTGTAGTAGACGCCTTTGAGCCCACATGACATGAGCTCATACAGCTACTGTCTGAGCGTTGCGTTACAAGAGGACGAAAAACAAGCCACTTTGTTATTGAGTTCAGTTTGTCCGTATTGCTTAGCCATAACATGTTACACTTTTTGGCATGACTGAGAAATGCTTGCATTATACTATCTAACGCGCACCATTTTTCTCATAACATGCAGAAGATTCCCTTCTATGAACCAGATATTTGCAGAGCTTTTGATGCATGTAACCAATGCTTCTATGTTCTATGGTGAGGGGCCTCCCAGAATTCGCATAGATTTTTTGTCTTCTAGTTCTTCTATCATGCACTTGTAACAATGTTTATTGTTTTAATCTATCTTATGCATTTTGCTGTTGGAGCTGGCTGTAGTACAGTGAATTTTATAAAACAACATACAGAGCTTGCTAGTTGAAAATATACCTTTTGAACTTACACATAGACTCTGTGGTATTTGGTGTGGTGGTGGACTTACACGAGTGAGTGAGCAAAAGAGTGTTATGTACTGGGTTGTGTAATCATTGGGTATTATCGGGTGGGGGTTCGGGGACCTAATGAGACACTATAGCTAGTCAGGAAGGGGATTGTGGGTTCTGACTGAGGTGTGAGGAAGGTTCAACCTCCCATCACCAACATTCTATTTTCTTGTGCATAGTTATGTATCTGGCAGTAGCTGTGCAGAATCCCCACAACAGTAGTAGTATGTACTATATCCTATCAAAAATAGTCAAATATCTGGTAGGACATTATGTTAGTGGGAATTGTCAAAGCCTCAAGATTAAGAAGACTAGAAGAGGACAACCCAAAGGACTGGACTCAGTGGTTAGAGCTTTTGGTCAATCTGAGTTTTATTCAAAACCTTAAATAGTGGCCAACTGGGCAAGCTTAGCTACAGACAGACTAATAGTAGTACAGAGAGTCATAGCAGAGGCAGTTAAAACTTAGAGAGGCAGAGATAACCAGAATTTAGAAACAGATAGTCAAGAAGATCAAAGAAGCTATTGTGAAAAATAGAATTAGGAAGTGAAACCTAAAAGTTAGGGAAATACAATTGTTAATATTAACCACTGGAGTACTTACTGGGGACAGCAGCAGGGCCCTCGGTAGAGGAGCGGTCCTCTGGTTGTCCCGCCAACTCGGAACCCGTCTTCTTGCCCCTGGGTGCTGCTCATGTAAGATAGAATAAAGAAAGAGACAAACATTAATGATTGCTGTGATTGTGAAACAAATGCATTATTTTCAAAAACGATCAAAAAACATTTTAGAAAACAATAATTGCAATAAAATGGACCTATCAAATCAGATCGACTACTGGCTTGCGGGATTCATGGACCATCTACTTATTTATGAAAACTAATCCAGTGTTGCATTCTGATTCCAGAATACAAACTAAGCCTAAGTAACACCTGACTTAGCCCACCTATTCCAGACGGGCCAATTGTTCACTAAATCTGAACTTCCATTTTTTTAGCCCTCAAAATTGCATATATGAGATGGAGGACACATGCAAATGCATAAATTTGTGCATACACCAAATTGTTGGTTGGATGGTTGCGTCTGATGTTCTGCTACTAACTGACACTGCTAAGACTACCACTCACTAAACAAACTACAAAGGTTCTACTAAGGACCGGGGTAAGCAGCACTCAGTGACCGAGGATGCATCACGCAGACCGCTAAAAATTATCAACTAAAACTAACTAAACCTAGTATCAATACATCCACCACTATTTGACAGGAGGACAAAGGAAGGACTAGAGATTCTCTCTAGCAATAGCATTACCTAACTTACGTTCTCTAAACTCTTACATAATAATCAGACCAAGCGAGCGCAAAGTTGCAAACAAGTAAGAGTAGCCCGAGCACCTGTGTCCTACAATCACAGAAGATTTTGAAACGTAATTTACCTGCAATGTAAGCAGCAGTATTCTTGTTATTTGTAAAAACATTATACACAATACTTATACTACTATATATTAGCTACTCACCAAGCCCCACAACCTTGACACCTAGCAGGTCCAACAGGTCCTGCTCCCGGTACAGGATGTCTGACCACCGGTGGGCCAGCTGGTTACGGGTGCGCCAGACCCCTAAACAGCGAAACACTGCCCGGCGCCCCTTCGTCCACCGGCGGTTACGTTCCTGGGTAGGGTAGGGTACCCAGAGCCTGGCCTGCCACCTGCTGCCAAGTTAGAAAGAAAAAAGAAAAGTTAGGGGAAGGAGTAGGCTTAAAGAGAGAAGTAATATAAAACAGTAGAAAAGTAAAAAAAACAGAGAAAAAGTAGAAATAAAAAAATGCAAAATATTGACTTAGGGACAGAGAGAGATAGATAATAAATTAAAAAAATCTAAAAAACAGTGTAAAAAACGAAGGATTGCAAAGATTGAGGGAGGATAGAAAAGCAGGCCCAGAACCATAGCATAGAGTGAAAAACAAGATGGCCGCACCCGTCACGACCGCGTGGGTAAGTTTGCGTGATATTTTCCCCCGAGCACGCAAAAAGCGTCGCAAACAAGTAAAACGCATTACCGAACATGAAATGCGCATCGCAAACACGCTATACGCGACCTGGAACAGGAAATAAGGCATCGCAAATGGGCGGGACAATTGAAAAACAAGATGGCCGCGCTCATAGGCGACCGCATGGGCAAGTTCGCGAGGTACTATCCCCCGAGAACGCAAGCAGCGTCTCGAACATGCACAACGTGTTCCCGAACAAGAAAAACTCATCGCGAACGGACGCAATAAGCAACTATGCACGCTCGCGTAGCTCGGTAACAACTTCACGTAACTATGCATAGCACAACTACGCAAACTACGCCCAGGGTTAGAAATAACAGTGTTTGTGTTTGGTTCCTCGACAAACTCAAGTCCCACCGCCTATTGTAATAATCAACTAAAACCAACGCATATCTGCACCTGAGTAATAATGAAATGAAAGGCACAATATAGTCCACACCCAATGTTGACTATGTCTTTTGGACAAAACCACAGGATGAAGTGTTGGTATGACAGTTTTTTAAAACTAATCACTTGTCGATCATATATCACACTCTCTAACTGATTAAACATGTCATTGTCCATACCTGGCCACCAATACACTGAATCTATTTTCCTTTTGGTGACAGTCTGTCCCAAATGGCCCTCATGTTCAGCCTGTATGAACTTGGCTCTTAATGACATGGAAGGTATAAATCTATCCCACCTCAAAATTCTGTACTCTTTCTCTAAAGTTAACTCATCCTCAATTTTAAAATACGGATGCATACTTCACAGTAAAGATCTTTCTTTGGGCCACCCTTCAATAACATGTTTACAAACCATTTTCAAAACGTCATCCTTCTACAAGGAATTCATTCATTCAAGTTGATCAAATATGCCTTTGTTGCATACATCAATAGCTGCTATAAGACACCACTTATCCTTGTCCTTTGTGCCACACCATTCAGTTGTTAAAGGTGGTTTAAAGAGATAGCCTGACACAATATTTTGGCCACCTGGGATGTGTTGAATGTCAAAATTGTACTGTAGACGTTTGCCACTTGATCTGGCTATCCTAGGTGTAAGATTTCTGATAACATCCCCATCCAAAATACCAACCAATGGTTTCTGATCAGTCAAACGTACACATTTTCTACACCAAAAAAACCTCTTGAACCTCTGAACTGCCCAAATAGCCAGTATTTATTTTTCAATCACTGAAAACATGTTTCATTATCTCTTAAAGCCCTGACAGTAAATCCTACTGATCTCTCCACCTGATGATCTACTTGAGACATCCTTGTCCCTAGGCCAATGTTACTTTTGTCAACTGTGATCAAACATTGATTTGAAGGATCATATGGTGACAATTGTATTGCAGATCCAATCACTCCTTTCAACCTGGGAGGCTGGCAGTTCTCATCCCACTGAAAAACGTCCTTTTTTAAGTAATTCTCTCAAATTTTCTGTCTTATTTGCTAATGTTTTTATAAATTTGGTGTACAATTTGCAAACTGCCAAAAAATAAAATACTTTTTTTATCGACAGGTACAGGAGCATTAGTAATCACATCAACTAAACCATGATGTGGTTCTAACCCATGCTGTGGAATTACATGACATAAATATTCAATTCTTGGTTTAACAAAATCACACTTCTTAAAGTAGGCATCAATACCTTCCTGTTCTAAGCTTTTCAAAACTTTCTAAAACTTTTTCATTGTTTCAGAGTGCTCCTGAATGTCTCTGGCCAATACCAGTATACATTCTTGGAATAAGTCCTCTCAACTGATACCTTTTAACACAGATTCCATGCTGCACTGGAATAATGAGGCAGTGGATGCCAATCCGAATGGCATCCTTTTGAATTGAAATGTGCCTACTCAAGAAATGAAAGCAGTGAGTTGTCTGCAGAATTGTTCTAACTGCACTTGGTGGTAGGTGGATGACAAGTCAATTTTACTAAAAATACTTGCGCCTTCAGATCCTTCTTATTTCCTGCAGATAGTGGAAGGTCTGGAGGGTGAGAGGGAGGCTGTTCCAGGTCTTTGCAGCCAGATAGGAGAACGCATCTGCCACTCTTTCTTCAGTGGATGCGGAGTGAGGCAGAGCACAAGTGTCCAGAGGGCTAATTTATGGAAGTTGGTCCCTCATAATGCAGGGCCCTGTAGGCGTGGATGAGCATGTTAAATTGGCACCTCTTGTGGAAGGGGAGTCATTGGAATTTCCTAAGGCATGGAGTGATGCGGGCCCATCTAGGAAGATTGAGGACGAGTCTAGAGGCTGAGTTCTGTATGGTCTGTAGCCTCTTTAGTAGGTGTGAGGTTGTTCCTATGTAGAGTGTGTTGCCGTAATCCAGGAACCTGGTGATGAGGGCCTGGGTAACAATTAATCTGGTGTTGGCTGGGAGCTATGTGAACACTTTGTGTAGCATGTGAAGATTGAGGAAGCAGGCTGAGGATGCAGTGTTGATCTGATTTCTGTCCAGTATGATGCCACAGTTACTGGTGTGTTCTCTGGGTGTGGGTTCCAGACCTGCAAAACACCAGGAGCCATTCCACATGGATGTGTTGCTCCCAAAAATGAGTTTCTCAGTTTTGTCAATGTTGAGTTTGAGGCAGTTGCTTTGCACCCAGTGGGCGATGCTGGTCATGCACATGTGGACATTGGCTTTAGTGGTGGAGGGAACTGTGGATCGACAGAATAGGCTTGGGGTTGTCTGCATGTGATATGATGCTCAATCCATGGGTCCAAACAATGTTGGCCAGCGGCGCCATGTAGCATTGACCAGGGTAGGGCTTAGGAATGATCCTTGGGGGACAAAGAAATTATGTTCTTGGGGGTCTGAGGTGTAGGGTGGAAGGCGGATGCTCTGGGTTCTTCCGGTGAGGATGGATGCATTCCACTTGAGGGCATCCCCTTAAATTCCTATACGATGGGGCGATTATAAGAGGGTGTGGTCAGACATAGTGTTGAAGGCTGCCAAGAGGTTGAGGAGGATCACGGCATCAGTTTCTCTAAGGTCCAGTAGAGTCATGATATTTTTGGTGGCTGCGATTAGGTCAGTTTATGTGCTGTGGTTCAAGCAGAACCCAGATTGCGATGGGTCCAGGAGGTCATTGTTGTCTAGGTAGTTTGTGAGTTGGTGGTTAATGGCTTTTTCCACGACTTTGGCAGGGTAAGAGAACAGATAGATGGGCCAGTTGTTCTTAAAATCTTTTGGATCTGCGGGTGGTTTGACTTCCATGTGTTTCCATTCCTCTGGGAAACTGGCAGAGGTGATGGAAGCATTGAAGATGGTGGTGAGATATTTGCTGAAGGAGACATCCATTACCACGCAGGCATTGCATCACAATGCCTTTACATCACGTGTAATACAACGCAAGTCATTGCAATGACTTACGCTGGATGGCGTTCTAATCTAAGGAATAGTATAATTTACTATTCTAACACCTTCCCTACTGTATGTAGACTGGTGTTGGAATAGTAAATCATGCTATCCATAAGTCCAGCGCCCTCCAGCGCAAGTCGTTGTAACGACTTGCATTGTAAAAACTGCAATGTAACGTACCGCGATCATTTTGATCGTGTTGCAACATCACATATTCATTTGCTGATAGTATTGCTACCCAGGTTCAATGTGCACTGGGGGCAGGGGTACCTGAGTACTCCTGAGTTGATGGAACTCATGATGGCATAAGCGGTCTCCATTGTGAGTTTATCCCATGTTGTAATTCTAATGTTCGGGTGGGAGTCCATGAGGTTGAGGAGTCTGAGGATGCTGGTGTCGGGGTTTGTGGGTTGTAATATTGGTAGATGGTGGTGAACTTGTTGTGAAAGAAGTCTGCTAGGGTGTTGCAAAGATCTTGGGAAAGGGTGACAATTTTTTTGGTTGCTGAGGGGTGGGGAACTCCTTGACGGTTTTGAGGAGTTCTTTGCTGTGGTTAGAGTTGGCTTCATGGCGGGTGGTGAGGGCATTCTTTTTCATATCTTTCAGGTTTTGGTGGTTGTTGTTAAGTGCCAGCTTGATGGTTGTGTGTTTGGTTGGCTCTTTGCTAGCGCGCCAAAAACTTTGCATGTGCTTGCAGTTTGGTATAGTGGTTTTAGGTCTGTGTTGCACCAGCTGGTGTGCTTGGTAGGTCTGCATGGAATGGTGGGTTTGATGGGGCGATTTTGTCAGAGTAGTTGGCGATCTAAACTTCAGAAAACATCTTACTTGTGTGGAAGTAACGTCAAATGGCTAAACATGGCTCGATATGAGACCAACCAAGAGGAACTAGTCTTGGTAGTACGACTGGGAAGGATAAAAACACGCTGTTCTAAATCAGTATTGGAGAACGTATGTAGTAAAGTACAATGAATAGTCGCAGGACAAATCTTTCCCCAGATATCAAGAAACAGTATATGATTCTTTTTGGCCCCGAAGAATCCCATTACTGGGCAAAACGTGTTGGCTGCGCAGAACTGTTCTCTTCAGTCAGAATTCTTTGAATAAAGATTTGCAAAAATCATGGAAAAGACCTCTCAATTAATCAATTCTTGTCTATCATTTAACACATTGCTTTTACTTATGTTTTTTTCAATGTTGCTTCTCTACTGTGTTTAACAGTTGGTGATCTAGTCTTTGAAATGTTTGACATCCTCTTCTAGGTTGGTGGTGGTGCCCAGAAGGGAGGAGCTGCGGGTGTTAGTTCATTGGTTTTCAGGGATCTTGTTCCAGCTCCTGTGGGTGGTGCTGAGCTGGTTTGTGGAGTTGGTGAGGGCTGCGTGATGGTTCAGTGGACGGTTGAGTAGTCTATCCAGTTGAGCTCGATGACATGGCAGCACCAGACTCAGTTGCTGGCTGTAAAGTTGGGGTCGATCGTGTGCCGGCGATGTGAGTAGGGTCTGTGACTAATTGGGAGAGGCCCAGGTGCGTTTAAATGGCACTCACAGCATTCATTATTTTGTTAAATCGGGGCCCTCTCTGAGTCTGCCCCCAAGCTCGCTCTCACCTGTGCTATGGGCGTATGCAAACGGGATGGGTTCTTCTTTTGGCAAAAGAGACACTGCAGCATCCAAACATGTAGCACTCAACAAAAAACGTGTTGTTCTGTGCCTGCATTGTGAGCAGGATTGTATTTATGCAGGAAGGATCACCTTCCAGCACAAAACCAAACCCCAGAGGAATTTTCCAATTTCAATGTTTGCTGCAGAATGCAGCATACAAAGAAGGAAAAAACGAAAAGAAATAAACTTATTTCTCCTTGTTATGCTTCACCTAGAGAGGCGTAGCAGTTTTTGGGCATTCCCACTTATGGTAACACTGAGAATGATTCAAAATCCATTGCTGTTGCGTTAGGAATCCAATGCACCACCTATGGAGTACCTCCCTGTGGCAGAGTAATGCAATGCATTGTTTGGGCTGCATTGCATTAGTCAAGATTTATGAAGCCACTCAGGCCTGCGGAAGGTGGCCTTGCGTGGCTTGATAAATTGCACTTAGCAGTTGCTTCGCACTTGCACCACATTGTGTGGTGCAAGTGTGATGCAACTCCTTGATAAATATGGCCATGTATTCAGCTATGTGCCTTCCCAACATATAACGAGGCAAACTCTCACATCACTAATGCATCCTATTTTCGAGCACTGTGATAATTATTCTAGTGGCATGTTGCCGACAAAAGCGTTACGTTAAACGTGTTGTTGTTTTACCACATTCTACTTAGCCTTTAGTGTTAAGCACTATTCACCTCCATTTATGCTGAAAACAAACCATTCTTTCTCCAGAGACTGCATATATTCAAATGTGTCAAAATAAAGCGGCTATGCGAAAAGGTGAAGAATACGCATTTCAGGTCTATGACAAGATGACAGAAGTTCAGCTACCAGTGTAGCTTCACTGAGCTGAAGGAAAATAAGTCAACGTTAAAATAACTGGGGGTGACATAATTCCCAGACATTATAGAAAAGTAAGGATTTTAACCTGTGGAAATTAGTTGAGTGAATGTGAACCTGATTTCAAATAGAAGAACCGATGGCAGGTTCTATGACAGTTTGAAAATGTAAAATGTTGCACATAATTGCCCACAATAGAGATGAAATGTAAGGAAAATGGTATGTTGCTAGGGAGACTAAGAAACGCTTTTCATTTTGAATGAGCTACATCAATCAAGTTTATTTTTACAATAAATAATGCCTTTTTGGATTGAAAATCTGTCCACGTTGTGAACTGAATGGATTTTGCTAGAGCTGGAATCCCTGTTCTATATCTTGCAAGAATTCGAGGGTATATCAAAAATGCATTGAGCTGTGTGGAGGAAACACCAGACATAATTCAATAAAAAATGGAATCATCAGTCAATGGGAAACAGATTTTAATTTTTTTTAAAGAAAACTGAATTTGGTGGGGTTCACTTCAAATTTCATGAGCGTGAGACCAAAGAGAACTGTCCCCAAATATGCATTACAAATTGCACAGTCCATTTAGGGGAATGCACTGAACACATTGATTCCTGAATGGCTGGTGTTTTCTGACCTTTGCATAAATATGTGTTCACACAGGGGTTGGAAGTCTGAATTGGGTGATATAGGCTGCCCTGCGGCTGTACACACACCCTTGCACCATAGTTGACAAATATATGCACTCTATCAAGCATATCATTTGTACTTAAAGGGGACCCTTCAAATACAAAACCAATTTGTTAATACTTTTCACATTCACAGAGCAGCACACAGGTAAAGTTGAAAAAATGGGGAGAGTTTTAAAATGTTCTCAAAAGTTATGCCTGATTCCAGGAGGTGTGGGTTTTTTAGTGCAAATACTCAGTTAATGATTTTAGCGCAGATCCTTGTCTACCAATGTTAATAGATAGGGATTTGCATAAACACCCATGGGTGGTTAAATGGGAATGTGCATGTACCACCAATGGAACACCCCATTGACAAAAAGTAGCACATTGTAGCAGACAGTGCTACTTTGTGTTACCCTGGCCGACTTTCCAATGCAAATCCTGATTTGAGTTGATAAGTAAATCTCACCACAATACAAAAGTGATGCAAACTGCACACAAAGTGTTCGTAAATCTAGAGCCACACTTTTCATTGTATTATGCATGTTATTCCCCAAATACTCAAATTAAGTGCTGTTTATCACACCCAAGAAAATAAGTATCCCAAGGATCATTATGTATTTGGTGCAATAAATTGTGTCTATACCTAAGCCCAACTTGGAATCTGGGTCTGACAAGGGCTTTGTATTTCTCTGTTTCCAGAGTGCACTGTTTTTTATCATGTGATAGGGAGGGTCCAATAAAAATGGTGTAATTGCCCTTACATACACATTTCCATCCCTTTTTCTAGATCCTGTGTGACTTAAGTCCTACCTAGGCGCATGTCTCTATTTCCTTCAAAGAGACCCAGGGGGAGCCCACCATGTGGAACATACTAGTCACCATGGTGACGAGGGGTCAAATGATGATGCATGTTGCCTTGGTGTGTAAGGGCTGTCATCTTTTTAGGGAAGACCATTAGAATTGGGCCTTTTATTTCAGAGGATCAATCCCTTATTATCCATTTCTTGGTATCTTTTCCCTTCCTGTGCCAGGTAGTTTGTTTCTATATATATTTAATCGTGTTAGGATTCAGTTCAACACATTGTAATTGATTCTTACATTCTCCTACCCCTTTTTTTATATTCATCAATTGATGTTGGTGTCATAAGTGAAACATAAATGGAGAACGAGCCAGTACAATACAGACAGAATCCCATTCAAATCTGCCCTTAAATGCCATCACCAAATGATCCAGACCACCAAACGAGCTGCCCTGGAGGACCAAATTGATACAAGCACAAACAGATGCAAATATCTGTGTGCTATTGTGAAAGATTTCACCTCATCATCAGCTACCCCCAACTCAATCATCCCCTCACAGGACCTTTCCAAAATTCTCTCACCATTCTTCAACAATAAAATCGCCTCCATGTACAGCAACTGAGACCCACAACCAAACACAGCAGACCTTGCCAAATGCCTTCCAATCTTATCCAAAGAACCAATGTTAACCACTTGGCCCATCATTCCCCTAGAAGAAACTGCCTCCACCATGAAGTCCATCCACTTAGGGGCCCCAATGGGACCCTTGTCCCCACCTTGCCTACTACAGAGAACTGCAACCCTTTTAAGCCATGCTGACACCCATTCTGAATGCCTCCACTTCCTCGTGACCTTCCCAGATGCTTGGAAATACACAACTGTCCTGCCATTGCTGAAGAAATCTTCTGCATACCCTTCAATGCTCGCCACCTAAAGACTGATGTCCCTTTTACCATTCTCAGCCACTGTCTTAGAGAAAAATATCAACAGATACCTCACCGATTACCTCAATGAGCACCAACTACTTGGCACCACTAAGTCTAGTTTCAGGCCCACCCACAACACCGAAACTGCCCTCATTGTTGCCACCAATGTCATTTGGATTAATGACTCCTAGATGATAGTGAGTGCTCCAAATATCCATGCCATAACATAATGCAACAGTAATATGCTCCCCTAGCTAAAGCGTCAGTGCTCAATATCCATGTGGGCTCAAATCTGAGACTCTAACAGACAGAGATTACATTGAGGCTCCAGAACCCATTCAATGGCTCATTCAACAAACGTGGCATGTGAAGTGAATGTGAGTGGAACAATTATATATGCCAGGTGTCACACTGCAATATGGACAAAAAAATGGCCATTTTGTATTCATCAAATTAGGATGTAGGATCTGCAAGGAAGCTAATTGAGTGCCAGTTCATGACAGCTGTCATTAGCTTGTTTCTTACTTGTGCGCAGATAGAAGTATAAGTCTCTAAAAAAGGGATTCTTAAAGTGATCATGGTTCAATAGAGTAGTCATAGGTGGTTGAACTTTAAGTTTAATAAATTCAATCTGCAACTATGAGACCACCTTATGGGGTAATTGACGACGCAAGAGTCATAGTGTTTTCATATCTAATACTTTAGTTTCTCATACAAAAGCCCTTTAGCATTTTACACATAGCTCTAGTCAGATAGCATGTGCTTTTCACATTAATGTAGTGAATGTCATCAGTCTCCTGATCGCTCTTGCAATTATTTGCCTGAATGAACTAAGTCGATTTTGGAACTCCACAGGCACCATTGATACGATCTCTGCATGATAGTGTCATGGATCAGATGGCTATAAGAAATGAACTGGTGTAAAGAAAACAGCAAGTGTGCCCTTCAGTAATAGAAGTCATATATTTGTGAAATTCAAGGGTATGAATGTTTTATTTCTCAACTGGTTACAAAGGTGTAGGAAATAAGTGTTACAGCTAATACATTTTCCCTTACAGCCAGGAAGAACACCTTAATGGCCAATGATAAAGCAGCGTTCTGAATACTTATTGGCCCTGCAATAAAACCATTACACAGCAGCCGCTAGGGGAAAGGTGTGGTATATGTGCAGAGAGAGAGAGAGAAGGGGAAAGAAATAGAGAGAGAGAAAGTGGGAGAAATAGAGAGGTAGAAAGAAAGAAAGAAAGAGTCTGTTTCCCCTGCCTTGAAACCCTCTTGTTGGCCCATCTCACATTCCATTCCGGTGGCGTCTCATAAGTGCTGTTGGCCTAGCAAGAGATAAACTGGTGAGGCCCAGGGGCCATGAGAAGTGTGGCTCAATGATTAGAGCGGCAGACCCTGATGCAGAGGTCTAGCCCGGGACCAGGGTTCAATTCCCCGCCTCGGCGGGTCTTGGTCTCAAAAATTCCACGGACATGATAATTCTCGCCTCGGTGCCTATTCCAATCATGGAGTCCCACTCTGCAACTCTGGGCAAAAGCTTGCTTAATCTCCACAATGGCCCCCACAACGCTAAGGATGCCTGGCCTCCACCTTGGGGCTGCCCAGGAGTGGACGCCTCACAGGGAAAGCCAGGATGGGTTCCACAGCGGTATTCGTACAAGCGCCTTGAGACCCTTGCGGGTGAGTAGTGCGCTATACAAGTATCAATTTACATTTACATTCCCTGGTAATGATGCAATTTGCTGTTGCCCCTAGATTGCGTAGGCCTCCAGGTCAGTTTCCCTCCACCTCTCTTGCAGGATTATTAAGAAAATTGCCGAACATGTTTGTCTCTTTTAGGTACAGTACTTCAGCAATGTTTGGGGAAAATACTGCTATTTGTCGTTACAATTTGCTTTCATGGCAGGTTCAAAGAGTCCTAAGGGAACCAGCTAATGTGGAATAATGTTGTTCGTAAACATCTTCTAAAATGTAAGATATCTCAATGTGTTCTGGACTTTCAGGCTGTTTGGCACAAGGAATTCCTGCAACCTTTTAAAGCCTTTGGCACTGTGGCTTCCTCTGCTTAGAAACAGTGCAGATGTATTGGCCTGATCCTGGATCTCTACCTGTCCAGCCCTGCTTATCTACTGAATATCTATAGGGGTTATTCAGCCCTTTGTGTGGGAAACAAGGCACTCCCAATGCAGGTGTATGTGCCAGCATACCCCTTCCTGTCCAGAAAGAGCTATCAGAATGCAGAAATTAACAATAAGTTGAACAGGAGTTAAGAATTTCTAAAGATTAATTCAAAATGTAGTGCTTAAAAACAAATAGTGCTTTGGGGTTACTTGAGGTTACGCTGGCCAAGGGAAAAGCTAAAGTTCAGGCTGACCACAATGGAGGGCAGCCCGGCTACAGGACTTATGCAGGCTCATTGTGTTGGTTCCCTTATGCACAGGTGATGAAGGGTTCGTCGTCAAACCCCTTTACAATGCAGGCTATGCTTCAAGCTCACATCAAGGTACCAGGACTAGATTGACACCACTTGGCAGTGCAGGACTCACTAATGGCATAATCCAGCTGCTGTTACAGGGTTGAAGAAAATATTTAATGGCCCAGAGACTTCAGAACAGGAGGCAAGGCAGCAAGTCCTTGGAGTCACTCTGTTATCAAGTGAGATGGGTCCAGTCCTTGTCCTCAGCACTGCAGAGATCAACAGCTATCAGGGCAGCACATCAAAACAGAAATGGAGTTCTTCTAGAGCAGCATGAAAACAGAGCGGCTGTCCTTGTAGCACAGCAGTTTCTAATCCTGGCAGAGTTCTCCACAGGTCCAGTCATGTACTGTCTTGGTAATATTCAGTTGTGCCTTTGAAGTGGGGGTGACTTTAAAGCAGGCCCTTGAAGTAAGCAGGTCTCCCTTTCTTCCAAGCCCCATTAGGAGAAAATCAGCCCGTTGTATGGGAAATAGGACACTGCCTATTCAGGTATAAGTGTCAGATTCCCCCTGCCTGCTCAGATAGAGCTATCAGAACACAGATGAATGCAGATGTGTTCTCTGTCACACCCACCGTTTTTTGTGTGTGATACTGCCCAAAGTGAAGCTGTCACCCACCCCAGATAAGTATTGGAGAAAGGCATACAGAGAAGTAAGAAAGGAGAAATGTCCACTTTCTAAAAGTGGCATTTCTAAAATAGTAATGTTAAATCCAACATTACCATTAAAGATGATTTATCATTACCAGTCCAAAGATATAAAACATGATGCATCTACTACTTTCTGATCAGGAAGTATAGCGTAAAAGCATTTTAATTAATTCCTAATGCTAGGCTATGAGAGGAGTAGGCCACTCAGTAGTGGAAAAGGAATGTGGCTGTTTGTCACTACCAGGACATGCGAAAGTCAAAAGTACATACCCAAACATTTACTTACACAGCACCCTAGCCTTAGGGGTTCCCAGGGCCTGCCTCCGGGGTGAAGTGCATGTAATGAAAGGGGAGTGTAATGCTTGGCAAGTAGTTTTAATTGCCAAGTCAACATTTCAGTATTTTGCACCCACAGGCTCTGCAATGGCAGGCCTAGGGCAGGTTAGAAATGTTGCTTCTGTTGATGGCACCGCCAGAGCTGCAGGCCCAGTGGTGGCATTTAGGTTACAGGCCCTGAGTATATGATATACCACTTTATAAGGGACTTACAAGCAAACTAATTATGGCAATTATGTTTTCACCAATGTGACCATGTTTAGGGAAGACGCAAATGCACCTTAGCACTGGTCAGCAGTGGTAAAGTGCTCCAGAGTTCTAAGGCCTACAAAAAGAGTCAGCAAAAACATGAAGTAAGCAGGAAAAATGTTACGGAGAAACCACCCCAAGGATGACAGGTCTAACAGCCTTCCTCAATAAGGGCAATAAACACAGAGGGAAAAGGAGGAATAAGAAAGAATTATATTCCCAGGTAAAAGCTTGGCGTATGAATGATGGGGCATGGGTAGGTCAAGGTGGTGCGTAACAGATGCTTATGGAATTGGGTGAGGGAGAAAGATAGAATAGATATAATGCATAAGTGAGAGAAAAAACCAGAGAAGTGAAAGCAAATGCAAGGAGAGAAGATGCAGGACAAAAGTAATATTGAGCTTGGATGAGAGGAAAATGGAGGAGGCACAGTAGGACAGAAATTATACAAGAAGGGGAAGCCAATGGAACAGGCACTTCATGTGTGAATAAGTGATCAAGAGAAGTAAAGGTGGTGGATAGGGAAACAGGCAGGGAGGTAGGGCTTGAGAGATCTTCCAGAGTTCAATGTCAGATGACCCTAACAGCACACCCATGGCTAGTCTTATTGGAAATGATTGGGAAATAAGCACGGTGGGTGAAAACTAGACTCAACCAAAAGTCCAATGGGCACATCAGCCAATCAGAAGCATGTAAGCAGTAAACTGATGTGAGGAAGGAACACGAAGACATATGTACTCATTGTGTAATGTATAAGAACTTGGAAAATGATTCTGTGTACAGGGCCAAAAAATCCTATTGAATTATCCTTATTAGACAAAAAAGGAATACAGAGGAAGTTTAGTTCCACAGAAGAAGAGCACACCAAACAAGGAGTCTATGGAAATCCAGAGGATATAAAAGGAGGTTTAAACCAAGATAAATAGAGACAGCACACTGAACATTCAGATGGTTTATGATAAGGGGGAAAATCCCAATTGTGATAAATGAGCATTTTTGTTATTGTACACTATTTTTTCCTGACTGATTTGCCTGCTTTAGAATGTTATCTGGTTTAGCAGTGCTTAACAGTTGTAAAGCACCCATGCTTCCCCATATAATAGTGTATATTGGAATTCCTGAGTTAGCCTACTATTTTAATGTTTCAGAAAAATGTATTGAATGAAGAAAAAGAGAAAAATAAACAATCTATCAAGCCATCAAATGAAAACAACCATACCAATTTCTATTGAATATAGATGAGAAATCAATACATTTCATGTAAGAATTGGGGATTCAAAAAGTACAGAAAAAGGATAAAAAGTTATAAAGGAAAAGGAAGAGCTATTAGTCAAATGGTAAAATTAATATGGAGCAGCAAATACATTCGGACTATATCTATCAAGAAATGTTAATAACATGTATTATATGTGAATAATCATAAAAAAAACAATTACAAATACACAGATTGGATCTATATACTAGAATATTCAAGGTGGTTTGTAGACTTCTTCAATTGATGGATGATAAATAGTAGAGGATTGAGCAACTGTGTCTATATAAATTGTAACAGATGACCAAATAATGTCTCTTCGTATAGCTAAAGTCAAGAGATGAACACAGACTCTGTTTAGATGATGGTTGTAGCAAATACCATAAAACCACACCTGAAAGGAAACAAAATAGGTGTCCTTCCAATTCTTTTTAATTTGTTGAAAGGCAACTACAAGTCAAAAATATCAACAGTACTTGTAGAACACTTCCATTATTCAAATTAACTATCTAAAAATACATTACAAAATATAAAAGTAACAAGTTTGAAAAATATCAAATAATTAGTTTTCGTACATTGAGCCAGAACTGATGTTTGCGAAAACAAATAGATAACATGTGATGTAGATCTGCTGAGGGAGACGTACAAGACATGCAATTGGAGGCAGTGGTGGAATTCATTGTATTTAATCTAAAGGGTGCGATTAAAAGTTTATTATATATAAAAAACAGCATTTGAATATCGAGAGGATGTAGAATTTTAATCCAAATTTTATTCCATTTTGAATTGACCAAAGAATGTTAAAATCTTTTTCCCATTGTTGTTCAATTTGAGACATATTCCCTGAAGTTGAAACACTTGGTGACTTAATGGTCGTGTTCAGAGTGGAGGCATTAGAAGACAAAGCTATGGGGTGTACCAATTGACTGTGAGATCCGTTTGGAAGAAAAGAACATCCGTAATGTCTCTGGAATAAAGTCTCACAGCAAGATGTATTTTTGAGCATAGGAATTAGGTAGACAAAAACAAGATTGATGTTGTTGTAATGTTATACATGGATTTTTATCAACAAGATGTTTAACCCAAAAAAGACTTTTTTCGCCCAAAAAATAGTTCTACCTCTAAGCTGAAGTAACTTATTATTCCACAGGGAGGACTCAAAAAATACATCAAGGTCAGATTGTTTAAAAACTAAAAATGTGTTTAATGTTTTTGGAAGGTTCGTAAGAAGAGGAAGGGATAAGTAGGTAGGATTTTAAGCAACTGTTAGAAATTTGTCTAATGAAAATGGGAGCAGAAATGATATGTCAATGTGCAGCCTTTAGGGGGCATAGAAAGATTGTCATCTGAATGAAAATAGTTCCGGTTGATTTAAGATAAAAAGCACAATGGTATGCATGAAAATTAGGAAAATTAACCCAACCTAATTCTTTTAGGATGCTGTAATTATTTAGAAGGAGACATCCAGGGATGATTATCATGCCATTAAAACTTGGAAAGAATATTGTAAATTTTCTCAAAATAGTGACTTGCAATCTGCACCAGGAGATTAAAGTGTTAAAGGATAACTATTTCTAGCCCCTCTCTTTAAAGAAAAAGAATAGAATGTAAACCCATTTATAAATATAGATGGTGTCAGTAAAGAATATAATAAAGAAACCCAATTAACGAAATACAGATCAAATCCTAAAAATCTGAGTGACTGAAAAGTAAAAAACCGACTCATTTGATCAAATGCATTTTCTGCATAAAGAGGTTATTAAGGCCCCGTGGACAAAATCCCCGGGGACTGGCCAACCTTCTTTTTTGTTTTTAATTTTTTTAGTCCTTAGGCCAATTATGGACCTGGAGACCCCATCCCCCGGGGCCGGTCTTTCTGGTTTTTTTTAAATTATAATTTCAGGGGAGGGAAGCCACACAGCCACTTCTGGCCCCGGGGACCCCATCCCCGGGGACTGGCCTCATGGTTGGGGACCATGTTGCCAGCTTCAATGCCCCCATGGTCCTGCTGGCCCCCACCTCCTGCGGGAGCCAGCATTCCTTTTGAGCAAGGGGAGCTGCTGACATGCAGCTCCCCTTGCTCAAAAGCAATTCTGCTAGGCTTCATTGAAGCAAAAGCAGGTTTCCCTGCTCTCGCATCAATGAAGCAAAGCAGAGTTTGCTATGGCAGTGCGGGAGCCGTGCTTCTGCCCTGCCATAGCAAATAGCGCTGTCCTGGGGGTGGGTACCCCAAGACACTGCAAGAGCTGGCCCTGGGGGTGTCGGTCCCCAGGGCCAAGGAGGGCTCCAGGAAGGGGGTGCTCAGCCTCCCTCCCTCTATCTTCAAAGCCCTGGGGAGGTGGTGGTCCCCAGGGCCGGGGGTCCGCAACAGACCCCCACATTTAAATATTTAATGCCCGGGGAGTTGGTGGTCCCCAGGGCAGGGTGGGGAGGGGCAGGAGCCCCCCACACACTTTTTAAAAAATGATGTGCCTCGTGCAGGTGGTGGTCCCTGGGGCTCAGGGGGGTCCGCGAGGCCCCCGCACATTTGCATAAATGCCTAAGGAAGGTGACAGTCCCTGGGGCAGCATGGGGGGGTTGGGACCCCACCACACATTTATATAAAAGCAGCCCCGGGGAGGTGGTGGTCCCCAAGGCTGCACAGACCCCCACAAATAAAAAACTGTTTGCCCCAAGGACCTGGCCCACCCAGGGGCTTTTTGAAAATGAAGCATGGGAGCCCACATTTGAATTGTTTTTTTATTTTCTCGGCAGGATTTGCGCACCAAGCTTAAATTCTGCCGTTTAAAAAAAAATGTTTTTTTGGGGCGCTGGGCAGGCTTCGGGGCTCAGGGTGTTTCTACCCTGCCCCCTTTTCTTCTTTTCATATTTCTTTTCTGATTTCTTGTGACTCGGTTACCAAGTCACAAGATGGCTGCCAACACTTCTTGGTTTGGATTGTTGGTAGCCAATCAGAGTGAAGCTCGTGCCCGGGAGGGTTCGCAAACCCTCCTCGGTGCTCAGATATCGATACTTTTCTTTTTTCTAATATCTCAAAAACTACTGAATGGATTTACACCATTTTAACAAAAATGGCTCTTTTTGAACCAAGACCTACATTTTTACCAAATTTTGTGTAATTCCGCTCAGCTGTTCAGGCTGTAGCTTTGTCTAACGTTTCCTATTGAAATTTACATGGGGAAAACACGTTTTATGGACCCCCCTTTTTCTCAGCCCTGCTTGTCGAATCACCCCGAAACCTCCAAGACAGGAGCTGACCTGAGCGCCCCACTAGTTTTGAAAATTTCGCAACGTTCGTCAAACTACACCAAAGTTATTGGGGAAACAAAAAACGCTTTTCCTATGGAAACTAGGTCCTAACTATAACCACCTACGGGCCACGCAATTGGAAAGACTATCTACAGTCACGTTTAGAAGAGCATTATCCATGAGGACACAACTAGTCAAAAGCAGTTCTAAAATGAATAAAGACAGCACATGGTTAAAACCCAAATCAGGATTTTTCAAATTCTCATCATGTCGGACGTGTAGATTTGGGATTAACACCACCCACTACACATCCCCATTCAGCCAAAAACAGATAGCTATTGCTGGCAATTACAACTGCCATACAGAATATGCTGTATATGTTCTGGAATGCACCTGCGGCTTGAGATACGTGGGTAGCACCAAGCTGCAGGTGCATGATAGAATCCTCCGGGACCTTAGAGCTATTATTAACAATGATGCAGCATACCCAGAGGCCCGGCATTTCAAAGCTATGCATATGAATGAATTTAATTGCCTGAAATAACCACGTGAACAAAGCCATCCCAAAACCACGCAGAGGAGTAAACTGGGAACGCATGCTTAGACAGCTGGAGTCACACACAATATTGGAATTTGACAGTAATACTCCCATGGGTTTAAGCAATAATGAGGAGCTCCATAACATTTTGTAAAACATAATTTCTTATCAATATAGTTTTTTATACATATATAAAAACGTATTTTTAGAATAATGTTTTAGGATAATAGTTTTAAGAAAAAGAGTTTTATCAATTATTTATACGAATAACTTTTTATGAAAAGCTTTTTTATCAAGTATTTTATGGAATGCTTTGTTCTACTTTTTACAACAATATTAATTGTAGAAATATTTGAAAATAACTCCACAAGACCCCTACTCTAACCTACAACGGTACAATATAGAAGTCAAAGTCCAAATCCAGTGAACATAGTGTCAGTGACCACTATCAAATTTAAAAAGAAGTTATGTACACTATATACAGATAGATATATGTATATATATACATATGTATACAAATACCTAAGATATGAGATCAGTAAGACACCGGCAGTTATTTTAATTAATTAATATAACTGCCAAAGAAACACCTCTCTCTTTGTGTTAGACAAAAACAACATTATAAATTAAGTGATAGATTTGTATATTTGCACAGTGAAGCACCTAGCACTTTTTTGCACTTAAGCACTTATGGTTAAGCATATAGATATGTTAAGACACTTTGCACATTGGAGACAATGAATTAGGCAGTATCTGTATATCCAGTATGTTATCAAATATGCAATAGGAGACTTTTGTAGTTATTACAGGACACCATGATAAAGCTAACATCAAAATGTATTAAACAATGTGGTCCACTTTAAAAGTACAATAACGCATTTAAGCTGTTAGACAACATTGTAAAATGATGAAGGCCCAATTGAAGTTGTCATTATTGTGAAATATTCACTATGATAATTATTGAACTGAATATGGACAGCTTACTAATTAGTTTTTCGATGTGAGCAAGGTCACAGGGTGACCGAAATATTATGGCATTAGGGAAAGGGTAAATAAACTAATATCGCAAGATAAGAGTAGTTTGTGCTCTGTTTTTGGGAGCGTCAAGCACAAGGACGGAAAGGGCGACTTTGGAAACCAATATATATATATATATATATATTCACCTAAAAAACCATAGGTTTCACACATGTTATAGTTAGGTGGATATTTCACTTGTAAAAAACCAATGAAATTCCCCTGTTATAGTTAGTTGAGATAACTATAACTCGCGCGACCGCCACTCTATCACAAGGATGATGTCATCAGTGATGTCATGAGTAATGCCACTGACCATTTCATGAGTGATGTAATATGTGACGTCATGAGCAGAGGATTGCGGGCGCGCGAGTTATAGTTATCTCAACTAACTATAACGGGGGAATTTCATTGGTTTTTTACGAGTGAAATATCCACCTAACTATAACATGTGTGAAACCTATGGTTTTTTAAGTGAATTTGCAAGGTTTTTTAAATGCTAATTCCTAACTATATCGTGTGTGAAACCTATGGTTTTTTCAGTGAATTTGTACGTTTTTTTAAATGCTAAGTTATGTATGTATTATAATTTTTTTTATATATTTATTTTTCAATAAACTACGTATTAAAATATTTTTTTTTCTTTTTATGGTTTTTCACCATGCGCGCACGGTGCGCGCACCCCCGTGATTTAAAAAAAAAAAAAAATGTAAATGTTTTTTTCTGCCTTCGGGGTCCTTAAGGGACCCCCTGACCAAGGGTAGGGGGTCAGTAACTCTCTACCCTGCCCCCTTTTCACGTTCGCCACCTTCCTTTTCCACTCTCGCACTGAAAACAAACAAAATGGCGTCCGACACTTCCTGATTTCGACCGATTCGAACGTTGACTGACATGTAACAACCAATCAAAATTACGCTCGCGCACGTTAGGGTGCGCGCACGGTGCGCGGCTATAGATATGTATGTGCTTTTAAATGCAATTTTCTCAGGAACTACTGAACAGATTGACTCCATATATGCAAAAGGCACATCCCTGACCTGAGGACTACCTCTCTGCCAAATTTCAAGTAATTCTGTTCAGCCGTTCGGGCTGTACCTTCGACTAAAGGTCCTATGGGAAAATGCATGGGGAAAACGTGTTTTGGGACCCCCCATTTTCTCAGCCCCCGCTTGACGAATCCCCCCGAGACTTTCA
Organism: Triturus cristatus; assembly: GCF_964204655.1. Classification (NCBI taxonomy): domain Eukaryota; kingdom Metazoa; phylum Chordata; class Amphibia; order Caudata; family Salamandridae; genus Triturus; species Triturus cristatus. Next base: position 847,593,870 of record NC_140588.1, on the reverse strand, counting down.
GGGTAGGAGCTGAGAGGAGAGCCCCATTAGTTTTGAAAATTTCGCGAAGATTCGTCAACCGGCGCCAAAGTTATTCAAAATAGAATTTTGAGATTTCCTATGGAAACACGGTCCTAACTATAACTATCTACTGGCGACCGCCAGAAGATAATATATATATATTCACTGAAAAAAACATAGGTTTCAGGCACGTTAGAGTTAGAAATTAACATTTAAAAAAACATAGAAATTAACTGAAAAAACCATAGGTTTCAGGAACGTTATAGTTAGTTGGACATTTCACTCGTACAAAACCATAGAAATTCCGGCGATATAGTTAGTTCAGCTAACTTTAACTCACGCCCCCGAGATGCACTGCTGATTATGTCACATATTACATCATTCATGACATGGTCAGTGACATCACTGATAACATCACTGATGACATCTCAAATGACATCACTCATCCAGTGACTGTGTGTTTCTGTAAAGTTTAATTTTGTTTTGTATATATGCCAAGCTGTATTGAGGAATGAGTGGGTGTATAAGTGTCTGCATGGAGGGTTTAGTAGGTACGTGACTGACTATATAAGTGAGTGATTAAATGTGTCTTACTGAATGCATGGGTTAGTGACTAAACTGTGTGAAAGTCTGTAGCAGTCTGTCTGTTGTAGTGTAAGCTGCTGCATGGGTTGGTGAGTAGCTGCATGAGTGTCTATATGGGTTATTGATTGCTTGCATGAATATTTGAATGGCTGCCTGAGTGTGTGTGTGGGTGGGTGGGAGGTGTGTGACTCTGTGCATAGATGTGTGAATGATTGATTCACTGGGTGTATGGGTTCAAGAGTGCATGTGGAAACAGCTGTATGGGTGGGTGAGTGTGTGTATGGGTGTGTTGGTGAGTGAATGGATTTCTCAGTGGTACATGTGCAAGTAACTACATATGTAAAAGGCAGTATATGTGAGTGATGGTGTATATAAATAACTATATGTGAGAGTCAGTAATTGTGAGATTGGCTGCATGGATGAGTGTGTATTTGTATCAGTGATTCTATAAGAGAGTAATTATGTGTCAGTATCTGTATGAATAAGTGAGGTTGTGTCTGTATAAGTGCATAGGTGAGTAAATGGAAGTATGATTGATTCTTTGCATGACTGACTTAGTGTGTTAGTAACTCTGGATATGTGGCAGTGTGTGTGTCTGTATAGGTGTATGAGTGCATATGGTAGTGTTGTATTGATGAGTGACTGCATGTATGAGTGACTGTATGGGTGAATGAGTGGATGTGTGTGTAGACCTAGGAATCAGTCAGTACATATTTAGTAACTGGTATTGATTGATGTGTCTAATTTTTCGAAAATAATAGTCTGTATTTTATAGTGGGTGTATCAAAGGTTATATTCAGGTGTGAGGAGGTGCATCAGATTTTCATGTAGATGATGTCATCAGTGATGTCTTTTGAGATGTCATCAGTGATGTCACGGACCATGTCATGAATTATGTAATATATGACGTCATCAGCAGTGCATTGTGGGGGCGCGAGTTATAATTCGCTGAACTAACTATAACGCTGGAATTTCTATGGTTTTGTACGTGTCAAATGTTCAACTAACAATAACGTGCCTGAAACCTATGGTTTTTTCAGTGATTTTCTATGGTTCTTTAAATGCTAATGTCTTAGTATACCGTGCCTGAAACCTATGGTTTTTCCAGTGAATTTCAATGTTTTTTAAATGAAAATTTGTAAGTCTAATGTACCTCAATCCTATATTTTTTTTATATAAATAAATATAAATAAATAAATAAATAAATAAATATATTACCTACTGGCGGTCGCCAGTAGGTAGTTATAGTTAGGACCCTGTTTCCATAGGAAAAGCGCAACATTCTATTTTGAATAACTTTGGCGCCGGTCGACGAATCCTCACGAAATTTTCAAAACTAATGGGGCGCTACGCTCCGCTCCTACCCTGAAAGTCTCGGGGGGATTCGTCAAGCGGGGGCTGAGAAAAAAGGGGGGTCCCAAAACGCGTTTTCCCCATGCATTTTTCCATAGGACCTTTAGACACAGCTACAGCCCGAACGGCTGAACAGAGTTACTTGAAATTTGGCAGAGAGGAAGTCCGCAGGTCAAGGAAGTGCCTTTTGTAGGTGTGGTGTAAATCTGTTCAGTAGTTCCTGAGAAAATAGCATTTAATTCAATATATATATATCTGTGGCAGCTTACGGTGCGCTTACCGTGCGCTTACCGTAAGCTTACCGTACGCGTACGGTGCCGGGCGCGAGCTCAAATCTGATTGGTTGTCACATGACTGTAAACATTCGAATCTGACGAAATCAGGAAGTGTCGGCCGCCATTTTGTGTGTTTCACACAGAAAAAAAAGGAAGATAACTTGAAAAGGGGGCAAGGAAGAGAGTTACAGACCCCCTAACATTTGAAAGGGGGTCAAAGAAGGACAGAAAAGTACAAAAAAAACATTTATTAATTTTAAAAAAATCATCACGGGGTACGCGTAAAGTAAGCTAACGGTGAGCTTACCGTACGCGTACGGTAGAAAAAAAAATAAAATTCAGATTTAAGTATTTAGATATTAGGGGGCTCTAAAAAGAGCCGTTGTGTTTATGAAGTGATTTGATTTTTTAGTGGTACCTACAAGTAAGTACCGATGCAGAGTCTAAGGTTCAAGAGGAAGACTCTGTTCCCTTCATCAGTGAAGTGTACACCATCTCCTCTATAAATGTCTTGCATGTCGTAACGCAAGTTGTTGTGGTAAATGGAACCCATACCATAGTCTCGGAGGAAAGCAGAAACAGATTTGTTGACGTACTTTCTTGCTTTGTCAATCTGCGGACAAAAATGATTGGACCAGTTCCATTTTTGCCTTTGGCATATGTTAGAATACGCAAAGGCAGTTTGAGGGAAAAGTGAAAACAGTTGTGCAAAGGTCTCCTTCATAAGCATTTCCAGACCTACCCCAGTCAAAGTGCCTAGGTCATTGCTACCACAGTGCACTATTATGAGGTCAGGGTGTTGGATTTGCATGAAGGATTTCACCAAAGGCATCAATTGGTGACACTTTAACCCTCTCTGACCAATCCATTTAATGTCTACATTTGGCAAAGCAAGGTCTCTCACCATACCTGTTTTCTCTGCATACTTTTCACTCCAGAAGACATAGCTGTGCCCTACAATCCACACTGTGAACATCTTCCAAGGAGATCTGGATGCACTCAGGAGGTGTATTTCAGTAGAATGGTAAAAAGAAATGAAAGACAGTTTGGAAATGGAGGCATACATATTTTTTTAAAATAAAAATAACTCATTGGCTGTTTCATACCATTCTACACTAAAAACTAGGCTGTATGTGTCAATTTATAGAAGCATGTTTTGTATTGGTACAGAAAAATGTGTTACCAAAGAACAGTACTATGGATTTGCTGTTAGGTTTGAAAAGTCAAGCACTCTTGCTCTTTGGAAAAGAAACATTGTGTGGTGAACTTCTGACCTAACTCTACACAGCAGTGTTCCATGAGCTGTTGCTATGGTAGCAGGCAGAAGTCAAGTTGGGGGAAGGGTACTAGGCTGAAGTCAAGTTGGGGGAAGGGTACTTTTGGAAAAGGGTTGGTTTTCAACCAATAGAAATGTGTGATTACATTTGAAAAAAAGGGGGAAGCACTGAGATTTGAAATTTACATGTATATGTGTGGAAAAAGAGAGGGAAACATTGCCATTATCTGGTTCTGCTGAGAGGAGAGAGGTGTACAGAACAGAGATCCTGGCTCTGATAATCTGCTTTTTGAGTGCCACATTTCTTTCACAACTAACTAATTTTAAAGGTGAGTTATGAGTTTGAGAGGGGATGTATATGGTAAATTAAGAAATGAATAATAGATTTAAAATTCCTTTTGTTGAAGTTGTGTTTATCATTTTGTGTTTTGGGAGAAATTAAAATGTAAGGAACATGTAAAATAATATGGACTATGTTTTCACCATAAATTAAGGTGTACTGGTATAAATGAGGAATACTTTTAGGGTTTGAGGTTGCAGTCAGTAATGCAAATACATTCAGCATCACTAAGGCTGGTTGCCCTTGCTGGAGTGTAATCAGTCACCCAGGTTACACATGTTGCTGGTTTCAAAAAGCTGTTTGGACATGTGCTGTTGTCAGAATCTGAAAAGTGCATTCAAAATGTGTCAGACTGTAAAAGTACTTATCACTTGCCAAAAAAAGAGTAGTAAGTGTGCTTTCAAATTGGTAAAGAAATTTCGTTTTCTGCCTAATTTCAAACCATGACTCTGTGTGCAAAGAGGAATTATAGACAGAGATTTATTGCGTATTACTCTGGTAATTTTACATTTGCATTAGTTGGAAAGGGGGAGCTATTTTTTCTGCAGAAGCAGACTCTTAGCACACACCCAGCTGCTTATCCTGTAGAATCATGCATAGTATTCACAACCGAGTGGGGTTTGAGGTTGCAGTCAGTAATGCAAATACATTCAGCATCACTAAGGCTGGTTGCCCTTTCTGGAGTGTAGTCAGTCACCCAGGTTACACATGTTGCTGGTTTCAAAAAGCTGTTTGGACATGTGCTGTTGTCAGAATCTGAAAAGTGCATTCAAAATGTGTCAGACTGTAAAAGTACTTATCACTTGCCAAAAAAAGAGTAGTAAGTGTGCTTTCAAATTGGTAAAGAAATTTCGTTTTCTGCCTAATTTCAAACCATGACTCTGTGTGCAAAGAGGAATTATAGACAGAGATTTATTGCGTATTACTCTGGTAATTTTACATTTGCATTAGTTGGAAAGGGGGAGCTATTTTTTTCTGCAGAAGCAGACTCTTAGCACACACCCAGCTGCTTATCCTGTAGAATCATGCATAGTATTCACAACCGAGTGGGGTTTGAGGTTGCAGTCAGTAATGCAAATACATTCAGCATCACTAAGGCTGGTTGCCCTTGCTGGAGTGTAGTCAGTCACCCAGGTTACACATGTTGCTGGTTTCAAAAAGCTGTTTGGACATGTGCTGTTGTCAGAATCTGAAAAGTGCATTTAAAATGTGTCAGACTGTAAAAGTACTTATCACTTGCCAAAAAAAGAGTAGTAAGTGTGCTTTCAAATTGGTAAAGAAATTTCGTTTTCTGCCTAATTTCAAACCATGACTCTGTGTGCAAAGTGGAATTATAGACAGAGATTTATTGCGTATTACTCTGGTAATTTTACATTTGCATTAGTTGGAAAGGGGGAGCTATTTTTTCTGCAGAAGCAGACTCTTAGCACACACCCAGCTGCTTATCCTGTAGAATCATGCATAGTATTCACAACCGAGTGGGGTTTGAGGTTGCAGTCAGTAATGCAAATACATTCAGCATCACTAAGGCTGGTTGCCCTTGCTGGAGTGTAGTCAGTCACCCAGGTTACACATGTTGCTGGTCTCAAAAAGCTGTTTGGACATGTGCTGTTGTCAGAATCTGAAAAGTGCATTCAAAATGTGTCAGACTGTAAAAGTACTTATCACTTGCCAACAAAAAGAGTAGTAAGTTTGCTTTCAAATTGGTAAAGAAATTTCGTTTTCTGCCTAATTTCAAACCATGACTCTGTGTGCAAAGAGGAATTATAGGCAGAGATTTATTGCGTATTACTCTGGTAATTTTACATTTGCATTAGTTGGAAAGGGGGAGCTATTTTTTCTGCAGAAGCAGACTCTTAGCACACACCCAGCTGCTTATCCTGTAGAATCATGCATAGTATTCACAACCGAGTGGGGTTTGAGGTTGCAGTCAGTAATGCAAATACATTCAGCATCACTAAGGCTGGTTGCCCTTGGTGGAGTGTAGTCAGTCACCCAGGTTACACATGTTGCTGGTCTCAAAAAGCTGTTTGGACATGTGCTGTTGTCAGAATCTGAAAAGTGCATTCAAAATGTGTCAGACTGTAAAAGTACTTATCACTTGCCAAAAAAAGAGTAGTAAGTTTGCTTTCAAATTGGTAAAGAAATTTCGTTTTCTGCCTAATTTCAAACCATGACTCTGTGTGCAAAGAGGAATTATAGGCAGAGATTTATTGCGTATTACTCTGGTAATTTTACATTTGCATTAGTTGGAAAGGGGGAGCTATTTTTTCTGCAGAAGCAGACTCTTAGCACACACCCAGCTGCTTATCCTGTAGAATCATGCATAGTATTCACAACCGAGTGGGGTTTGAGGTTGCAGTCAGTAATGCAAATACATTCAGCATCACTAAGGCTGGTTGCCCTTGCTGGAGTGTAGTCAGTCACCCAGGTTACACATGTTGCTGGTCTCAAAAAGCTGTTTGGACATGTGCTGTTGTCAGAATCTGAAAAGTGCATTCAAAATGTGTCAGACTGTAAAAGTACTTAACACTTGCCAAAAAAAGAGTAGTAAGTGTGCTTTCAAATTGGCAAAGACATTTTGTTTTCTGCCTAATTTCAAACCATGACTCTGTGTGCACACAGGAATTGTTTTTAGATATTTAATTTGTGATGGTGTTATTGTGATTTTCACTTGTAGGAAAGGGGTACATAGTATTTTAAGATTTGAAAAGATCATAAAAAATGTAGTAATATATTTAAATAAAATAAAGGAATTTTTTTGTTGTTTTTTTCTGGTATTGCTGAAGAGCAGTGAACAAAATTTAAGATGCCTACAAAATCCAGACTAAGGAAAAACCACAAAAAAAACTACATTTGAAGACAACTGGAGGACCTAAGTTAGTTGGAGATGCTCATGTTGGGAAACAGAGAAAGTCTTCTGGTAAGCAGACAAAAGATTTTTTAAGCAATATCTTCAAAAAAAGGAAAAATGTACAAAATGTCTGTACTGGAAAGAATGTTTTAAATAGAAAACAACAGGAAAAAATTGAGCATTTAGTTAATGCAAATGTACCTTCAGAAACAATAAAGATTAACTTAAAAAGAAAAACAGCGTTTAAAGAGATTCGTAGAAAAATGTTTCAGAGAAGAGTTATGTCCAATTTGATAAAGGATGTGAAGAAATATAAGAAAAAAGCTAAATTTTATAAGAGAATAAAAGAAATTGAAGCCATTGCAGCAAAGGCTTTAGAATTAAAAAGGAAACTATTCATTTTAATTTTGAACAGGATGCGTACATTAGATAAAATGGTCAATGTACTGAAATCACAAAGCAAAAGGAAAAGACTAATGAAAAGAACAAACTTTTGTAAAGTGTTTTTAGGAGAATGGATGCATAGTTCAAGTAGTGAACCTTTTTTTAATGAAGAGAGTTATTTTCAAAGTAATAGTTTGCTGCATGCAGTTGACACCAGAGGTCGTGCGTATGAAGTGAAAAATGGTTGTATAATGGAGAAGGAGAAAATGGTTCCAAGAGATGAGGTACAAGTGATGGCGGATGAGGCTATGGGGAGACGTCCTAAAGCCCCAGTGTACACTTAGAATTGTAGTAGTATTTGCACTGTGCGTCAGGAATCTATTGATAAATTTCGTGAGTTTCTAAGAGAATATAGTAAAAAAAGTGTTAAACAGAAGATTAAGGTGCTTCAAAGTCTAGATCCATGTAGAGTGAGAGAGAATACTGGTTTGCAGGGACATTCTCTGGCTTGTCTATCTAAAAAAGTGTGTAAAAGTGTTTTTCATCATTTTAGGATTCTGGTTGTTCATCATACTGAAATGAGAAAGTTTGTGAGACGGTTGTATTTTTCAAAAAGTCCAGCAATAAAGTTAGATGAATTGAATAGGGCTCTGTTCCGTGGATCGGTATCAGATGTAGAGAAGGTTACTGATGAAATTCAGTTTTGTTACTTTGGTCCAGAACAAGAAAGTGCAGAAAAGGACACAGTAAATGAGGAAGAAGTGGAAGAGAATGTAGAACCCTCTGTAAATTAAGGCATTTAATGATCACATAACAAAATTTGCAATAATCTCTAACGAAAGACCAAATATTACTTGTATTTGTTGCCGCAGAACTCATTATAGAAAACAAACCAAGAATGTTGATCTCTACAGAAAAAGTGAAAATGAAGATAATTATAAGTGGAAGGATTTTGCCACATATGTATTTCTTGAAAATTGTTTTGAATTGGGTGAAGATCAGCGTATTTGTAAATACTGTTACAACAACTTAGAGGAAAATAGAATGCCGACCAGAGCTGTACATAATAATTTAGAATTGGATGCTATTCCTGCTGAACTTTCTGAATTAAATACATATGAGTCTATACTTATTCAATGTGTTCATCCATTCCAGACCATAGTACGTATGGAGCCCAAAACTGGTAAATTACCTCATTCAGATTTACTGAGAGGTTTAAAAGGTAGAGTGGTGTATTTGCCCTTGGATTTGAAAAAAAATATGGAAACTATTGATGCAGATACTTTGGAAACTGAACCATTAGTTATTCTGGTTAATGGTGTACCTACAAAGAATAAGAAGATTTGGCAGGAGCTGGTAGATGTACGGAAAGTACAAAGAGCAAATTTGTATTTGAAAAGGAATAACAAATGGTATGAATCAATTTATATAGAAGAAGAAGAAGAAGATTTACAAGAAGACACAGAAACACCAACTGGACAAATTGAAAAAGTGGACAAGTCAAGGGAAGAAGAAATTTATGAACATTTTAGCATACATCCTCTTCATTCAAAAGAAGTTATGGGAGACAATATTGATCTGTTTCAGATGAAGAAAGCAAAAGGAACTCCTGTGAGTGTATGGGAGGAGAGCTTGGAAGCTCGATGTTTTCCCCAGCTGTTTCCTACAGGAAAAGGTGGACGATACGATGAACGCCCAGAACAGATTCCAGCTTCTGAGTATCGAACTACAAGACTATATGCAGAAGATCCCAGATTTCGACAAAGTATTCCTTATTTGTTCCATCTTTTATTTGAAAGCGACTTGTCTGCATTATCATATGCAGTAAATCACATTTTAAAAAGTGGAGTACATTTACAAAATGTGTCTGCTAAGGATTTTATGGAGAAAGTGCAGCACCGAGATGATCATTTGGAAACACAACTGATCAATCTGATGGCTTGTCAGCGTGGGACAAATGAATATTGGTACCGACGCCATGGTGAATTAAAATGCATGTTACGGAATTTAGGAACACCAACATCGTTCCTTACCCTAAGCTGTGCTGAGTACGCTTGGGATGATTTACTGGATTTTCTACGAGAGGCAAATTCAAACATTAAAAACATCGAATGCAAGACAGCAGGAGAACTGTGCTCATTGGATCCGGTTAATGTTTGCAGATATTTCAATCATAGATTTGAGGCTATGATGTCCTTCATCTGCAATAAAAAAAATCCACCTCTTGGAGAAGTAGTGGATTTCTTTTGGAGAAAAGAGTACCAGGCAAGAGGTGCTCCTCATATTCATATGCTGTTGTGGATCAAGGATGCCCCAAAGTTTGGAACAGATACTGATGAAGCAGTGTTATCTTTCATTGAAGAATATGCAACATGTGCTATACCAAAAAGCACAGAAGAGAAAAAGTTAAAGGAGCAAGTTTTACGTTTCCAAAGTCATCGGTGTGGAAAATACTGTCGACGGAAATACAAGAGCAAAGATAAATACTACACTAAATGTCGATTTGGATTTCCTAGACCTGTTCTTTCAAATGGAAGAGTAAACAGTTTTATGTCATCTGTGAGACATACTATTACAAGAAAATCACCTAAGAATACCTACAACCTTAAAAGAAAAGAAGAATCAAAAAATATAAATGACTACAACCCAGTCATTTTATCCATGTGGAATGCTAACATGGATATACAGTATGTAGCTGACAATTCCATTGCTGTTGCTCGATATGTAACGTCTTACATTACTAAATCAGAAAAAACTGAATTGAAAGAAATGTGGGAAGAGATTTCTCACGAGAAGACTGTCAGTAAGAAGCTGTACAGTTTCAGTTTAAAGATGTTATCGCATCGAGAAATTGGATCCTACGAATGTTCAGATAGGTTATCTTCTGCAAGTCTCTACTCGAAATCAAGAAGAATAATTTGGGCAAGTTTAGGCCTTGCAGCAATGAGAAATCGGGTACTGAAATCTGTTGGAGAAATTGAATATTTGGCCGAGAATGACCCAGAAAGTACAGATATTTTGAAATCAAACATGTTGGACACATATTATCCCAAGAGAAGTCTTCATCTAGAGAACATGTGTCTTTATGAAGTGCTGCAGAACTACATTTATTCACGGAAAGCCACAGAAGACATCAACAATGGAAAATATAAAGTCATTGGTGAGGAAGGATGTTTGGTGAAGCAAACAAAAGGAAGTTTGATAAATCACAGGAAGCTGAGTTGCGACACTACTGACAAAAAGGAATTTTACTACTTGGCTCTTTTACAGCTGTTTAAACCATGGCGTACAGAGGATGAACTACTGGGAGAATTTCAAAGCTATGAAGATTCCTTTAATGCTTGCAAAGACAGCATAGAATGCAGTACTTTCACAAATTATGTGCAAATGTTAAATGAAGAAATTGAACAGGAAACTACAATTGCAGCTGAAGTAGCTAGAGACAGTTCTCAAGACAGCCAAAGTTCAGGAACACTCAGTCAAGATCCCCTAGGACAACCAATCGTTGAAAATGAAGCTGCAATAGCCATGAATGAAGTGGAAACGGCTATGAATCAAGCTCAAGAAGACTTTATAGACTTACCAAATTTGGAAAGACAAGTGAATGAAGAGCAGCAACAAATTTAGGAAGAGATCAGAAACAAAATTGATCACGGATTACTACATGAAAAAAAAGAGTGCTCATACACATCATTTCATCCAATCAGGATGTATGTAAGCGGACAAGCTGGAACTGGAAAAAGTTTCTTAATAAAAGTCATCAAAAGCTACCTACAGCAAAAAACGGATTCAACTTTGTCTTGTGTGGTTACTGCTCCAACTGGGTTAGCAGCATACAACATAAAAGGAATCACCTTACATCGTTTGCTAATGTTACCAGTGGAGCATGAGAACAAAATACAATACCACAAGCTAACTGGAGAAGCATGCTTGGAAGTTTCAGGAGTATTGAAGAAGATGCAAGTTCTCATTATTGATGAGGTGAGCATGGTATCAAACTTAATGCTTGCCTTTTTGCATTTAAGAATGCAGCAAATTCTAAGGACAGACTATGACATGTTATTTGGTGGAAAACATGTCATAGTTTTTGGGGATCTGCTACAGCTTACTCCAGTTAAAGGACAACCAGTGTTTAATACTGTGACACATGAAGACACAAAGAAGTCATTGGGAAGCATTGGTAATGCAAATATTTGGTCCTTCTTTGAGTACAAGGAACTTACTACTAATATGAGGCAAGCAAACGATGAAGAATATGGAAGTATTCTGAAAGATATCAGAATTGGACTACTCACTGAAGCTGGCACGAAAGCATTACAGAGTCGGTTGCTACATAATTTATTTCCAAAGGAAGAAATAGTTGCAGAGAAGATATACAAGAACATTGCAGAAAAGAAAAGTGTCATCTGCGTAATGCCAACTCTACGTGAATGCTCAATATTCAATGAGGAGCTTTTGAAATTGGAAAAGGAAGAGATTAGGAAATTGGAAGCAGTGGACAAAATTCAGGATGGAAGAATTACTATCACATTAACAGGCAAACTGAAAAATAAATTGGATTCACTAGAGAAGAACATTTCCAAAACTGCTGGATTAGAAAAAAATCTATATGTTTGCATGAACTGTAGAGTATTTTTAAGGAGAAATTTGGATGTTGAAAAAGGCTTAGTAAATGGAGCTATGGGTAAAGTTGTGGGTTTTATTAATTATCAGAAAAAAGATGGAATTGAATGTTTAAAAATAAAATTTGATCAGATAGAAGAAGTTATAGACATTTGTCGTTGTACAGTTCGTTTCATGCTTGTGAAAGACTTATATGTACAAAGGAAACAGTTTCCGTTTTCTCTAGCATATGCTGTAACTATTCACAAGTCTCAAGGATTGACTGTAGATTGTGCATTTGTAAACATTGGTTCAACTGTGTTCAAAGAAGGTATGGCTTATGTAGCTTTGTCACGAGTGAAAACATTATCTGGTTTATTCATGATAGACTTTGATGATTCAAAAGTTAGTGCTGATACAAACTGTGTAAAGGAGTATAATAGATTAAGAAGAACCTATGCTCCTCATTTAGGTCAGTATCCTGTGTTGGAGAAACGTGTAGTTTCTCGAAAAAGGAGAATTGAGAATATCTGTATTGAGGATGTAGAGAGGAGGAAAAAAAAGAGGAGTGATGTAATTGCAAGCAAAAAGAAAAATGAAAATGTTGAAGAGGTTGTAGGTTGTCATTTTGAAAATAGCTCTGGTGTCAACTGCTACGCTAATGTAGTGCTGAATGTTGCATTTTATCTGGAAAGTTTGCAAGAGCAGATAATAGTAAATCAGAGAAAAAGATTCTGTTCTGAGTTGAGTCTCCTTTTTCAAAAACTGAGTAATGATAAAGCTCAAATAGAAAGTGCTACTGAAATTAGAAAACTTTTAGATGTATGTTCAGGACGAACACAGTTTTCTCAAAATGTACAGCAAGACTCACAGGAATTCTTGATGTATTTTCTTCAGGTACTGGAAGAAGAAGTGGTACCAATTGAAAATATGTTTGGTGTCTCTTATAAATGGGAACATAGTTGTGAAAACTGTTTCAATACATGTGGGTCTAATGTTGATTCAGAAAGGTTTATTTATTTAACATTGCCAGACAGTAAAACAGTCACTTTTGCTAAATTAGTTAAAGATGCTAATCATAGCATGGAATGCGGTGAGTGTAAATCTGACATGTTTTCAACATTAATTTTAAAGGAATACGGACAGTATGTAATTTTAATGATGCAACGATGTAAAGCCGATGGTTCAAAATTGCATACTTTAATAAAGAAGTTTATAGGACAGCAATTATCAATTTCAGGAAAAACTTTTGTAACAGTTGCAATAATTTTCCATGAAGGACCTACTGTAACTTCTGGACATTACACAGTTTATCTTAAATGTGAAAAAAGGCTGGACACTGTGTAATGATTCCCAATTGATTTTCAAGCAACGTTTGCCTTTTGATTTAGCAAATTCCTATCTAATCTTCCTGAAACCTAAATTTTAGAGAGACTTGGCAAGATCTGTACAAAACAATTTTACCATTTTATTGGATTACCATAGGAATTTACAAATAGAAAGATTTTTCAAATTACCATTTGGCCTAAAGGAAAGGTAACCAATTGTATTGTGGACGTTTTAATTCCTAATTAATCTTTCGGAAACCAAAAATTTTAGAGAGAATCGGTAACATCTGTACAATTTAAATTTTGGAATTTTATTGGATTACCATTGGAAATTTCTTCAAAAAAGATTTTTAAAAATACCATTTGGCCTAAAGGAAAGGTAATCAATTGTATTGTGGACTTATTTAATTCCTAATTAATCTTTCGGAAACCAAAATTTTAGAGAGAATCGGTAACATCTGTCCAATTTAAATTTTGGAATTTTATTGGATTACCATTGGAAATTTAATCAAAAAAGAATTTTAAAATTACCATTTGGCCTAAAGGAAAGGTAACCAGATGTATTGTGGAGTTATTTGAGATATATTATTTTTGTGATTATGCTTCTGTAACAAAATTGTCAGACGGTATTTTAAATGTTTAGGATTTACAAAGAACGTCCATATAATGTATCAGAAATTATCTCTATGGGAATATTTTATTGGTATACACTGGGTACCTTTACCAGGTGCATGTATGATTTTGTGCCTTCAGTGAGACATTGTATCAATTGGTTAAATTGACAGTATTATTATTTCACATTGTCGGATTAATTGAAAATTAATTGCAAAAATAATTGCATGAATAGCATTATAACTATTAGCAATTTCTAGACATTATCATGGATTATTTTGAATCGCACAAACATACACAATTGAAATGGTGGAGCTCGATAGTATTTTTTCACTATCTATCATTTAGTGTTCTTTGTGCACATGAATGGGTGCTATTAGTAAGACATCATATGAATTGTTCTGCTGTTTGATGGACTTGTAAATAACTGTATATTTATTATTTGAATGTGTTATCATGGACTATTCTAAATGACGAAAATGTAAACAAATGAAATGTCTGATCGCGACAGTATTTCCTCACTATCCATCAACCATGACCTGTATTTCTAAGGGAATTTGGGCACGGGTCACTAACTTGACAAAGGCTTCGCCGAAACGCGTAGTTCTGTTCGTTTGAAACAATAATAAACTTATTGTTTTGTCCTGGGTGTGCCGCCGGATTATTTACTGAGATTTCTCGGAGTATATCCACACTGAAAATATATATTGGTGAGCAAGCCTGCTGGGCAGGCGAAACGCGTCCGACTCTTAACAGCTGACATAAAGACTATTTTTCCAAACGACACGGCGTCGACATTCCATTTCTTTGGAGTTTGTATCACATTACTGGACCGGGCTTCGGAGGTCCATTAACGTCGACGCGCCTTGCGTTCAGGAGGTGGTGGGTTGCAGAAGCAAGTTGAAACCCAATATATATATATATATATATATATATATATATATATATATATATATATATATATATTACCTACTGGCGGTCGCCAGTAGGTAGTTATAGTTAGGACCCTGTTTCCATAGGAAAACCGCAACATTCTATTTTGAATAACTTTGGCGCCGGTCGACGAATCCTCGCGAAATTTTCAAAACTAATGGGGCGCTACGCTCCGCTCCTACCCTAAAAGTCTCGGGGAGATTCGTCAAGCGGGGGCTGAGAAAAAAGGGGGGTCCCAAAACGCGTTTTGCCCATGCATTTTTCCATAGGACCTTTAGACACAGCTACAGCCCGAACGGCTGAACAGAGTTACTTGAAATTTGGCAGAGAGGTAGTCTACAGGTCAATGAAGTGCCTTTTGTAGGTCTGGTGTAATCTGTTCAGTAGTTCCTGAGAAAATAGCATTTAAATCAATGTATATATCTGTGGCAGCTTACGGTGCGCTTACCGTGTGCTTACGGTAAGCTTACCGTACGCGTACAGTGCCGTGCGCGAGCGCGATTCTGATTGGCTGTTAGATCTTAGTAAACATTCGAATCGGTCGAAACCAGGAAGTGTCGGCCGCCATTTTCTCTCTCGCACTCTGAGGGGGGGGAGGAAAAACAAAGTCGGATAACATGAAAAGGGGCAGGCTAGACTGCTCCTAACCACCTAGTCAAGGTTAGGGTGTCCCAAAAGAACCCCCAAGAGCAAAAAATTAATTTTTTTTTTTCGAAAAATCGCCGATTGCGCTTACCGTACGCGTACGCTAAAAAATTATTTAAAAAAAAAAACAATATCCACGTTTTCCCCACCCCGTGTGCAAAAGGTGCCCGAAGGGCACCTTTTGTGCATAGAATATCTTTTAAGCCTGGCTGAAGACGGCTGAAATGCCAGAAACCGGTCCTAGGAAGCTTGTTTCCGGTCCAGGGAAGACATGGCTTGGCAGTTCGAGCTGGACTGTTCCCATGAGGCACAGGGTCAGACTGATTTGCATATGGCCATGTCTGAACTGGGGTGGCAGATTGGCCTAAAGAACGGTGATGGATTAAACCCAGATCAGTTGACTGGGGGTGAGTGCTTGCAATATTCAACACTCCGTCCATCATTTCCTTTGGTTTTTGCTTTGTTCGCCATAAGTTGGCAGGGTATGCTCAGACGTGAGTCCCTTGCTCACTTTGCCACTGGATTCAAGCAAGCCTGGCTGAAGACAGCTGAAATGCCGGAAACCGGTCCCCGGAAGCTTGTTTCCGGTCCAGGGAAGACATGGCTTGGCAGTTCGGGCTGGACTGTTCCCATGAGGCACAGGGTCAGACTGATTTGCATATGGCCATGTCTGAACTGGGGTGGCAGAGTGGGCTAAAGAACGGTGATGGATTAAACCCAGATCAGTTGACTGGGGGTGAGTGCTTGCAATGTTCAACACTCCGTCCATCATTTCCTTTGGTTTTTGCTTTGTTCGTCATAAGTTGACAGGGTATGCTCAGACGTGAGTCCCTTGCTCACTTTGCCACTGGATTCAAGCAAGCCTGGCTGAAGACGGCTGAAATGCCACTAACCGGTCCTAGGAAGCTTGTTTCCGGTCCAGGGAAGACATGGCTTGGCAGTTCGGGCTGGACTGTTCCCATGAGGCACAGGGTCAGACTGATTTGCATATGGCCATGTCTGAACTGGGGTGGCAGATTGGCCTAAAGAACGGTGATGGATTAAACCCAGATCAGTTGACTGGGGGTGAGTGCTTGCAATATTCAACACTCCGTCCATCATTTCCTTTGGTTTTTGCTTTGTTCGCCATAAGTTGGCAGGGTATGCTCAGACGTGAGTCCCTTGCTCACTTTGCCACTGGATTCAAGCAAGCCTGGCTGAAGACGGCTGAAATGCCAGAAACCGGTCCTAGGAAGCTTGTTTCCGGTCCAAGGAAGACATGGCTTGGCAGTTCGGGCTGGACTGTTCCCATGAGGCACAGGGTCAGACTGATTTGCATATGGCCATGTCTGAACTGGGGTGGCAGATTGGCCTAAAGAACGGTGATGGATTAAACCCAGATCAGTTGACTGGGGGTGAGTGCTTGCAATATTCAACACTCCGTCCATCATTTCCTTTGGTTTTTGCTTTGTTCGCCATAAGTTGGCAGGGTATGCTCAGACGTGAGTCCCTTGCTCACTTTGCCACTGGATTCAAGCAAGCCTGGCTGAAGACAGCTGAAATGCCGGAAACCGGTCCCCGGAAGCTTGTTTCCGGTCCAGGGAAGACATGGCTTGGCAGTTCGGGCTGGACTGTTCCCATGAGGCACAGGGTCAGACTGATTTGCATATGGCCATGTCTGAACTGGGGTGGCAGAGTGGGCTAAAGAACGGTGATGGATTAAACCCAGATCAGTTGACTGGGGGTGAGTGCTTGCAATGTTCAACACTCCGTCCATCATTTCCTTTGGTTTTTGCTTTGTTCGTCATAAGTTGGCAGGGTATGCTCAGACGTGAGTCCCTTGCTCACTTTGCCACTGGATTCAAGCAAGCCTGGCTGAAGACGGCTGAAATGCCAGAAACCAGTCCTAGGAAGCTTGTTTCCGGTCCAGGGAAGACATGGCTTGGCAGTTCGGGCTGGACTGTTCCCATGAGGCACAGGGTCAGACTGATTTGCATATGGCCATGTCTGAACTGGGGTGGCAGAGTGGGCTAAAGAACGGTGATGGATTAAACCCAGATCAGTTGACTGGGGGTGAGTGCTTGCAATGTTTAACACTCCGTCCATCATTTCCTTTGGTTTTTGCTTTGTTCGCCATAAGTTGGCAGGGTATGCTCAGACGTGAGTCCCTTGCTCACTTTGCCACTGGATTCAAGCAAGCCTGGCTGAAGACGGCTGAAATGCAGGAAACCGGTCCTAGGAAGCTTGTTTCCGGTCCAGGGAAGACATGGCTTGGCAGTTCGGGCTGGACTGTTCCCATGAGGCACAGGGTCAGACTGATTTGCATATGGCCATGTCTGAACTAGGGTGGCAGAGTGGGCTAAAGAACGGTGATGGATTAAACCCAGATCAGTTGACTGGGGGTGAGTGCTTGCAATGTTCAACACTCCGTCCATCATTTCCTTTGGTTTTTGCTTTGTTCGCCATAAGTTGGCAGGGTATGCTCAGACGTGAGTCCCTTGCTCACTTTGCCACTGGATTCAAGCAAGCCTGGCTGAAGACGGCTGAAATGCCAGAAACCGGTCCTAGGAAGCTTGTTTCCGGTCCAGGGAAGACATGGCTTTGCAGTTCGGGCTGGACTGTTTCCATGAGGCACAGGGTCAGACTGATTTGCATATGGCCATGTCTGAACTGGGGTGGCAGATTGGGCTAAAGAACGGTGATGGATTAAACCCAGATCAGTTGACTGGGGGTGAGTGCTTGCAATGTTCAACACTCCGTCCATCTTTTCCTTTGGTTTTTGCTTTGTTCGCCATAAGTTGGCAGGGTATGCTCAGACGTAAGTCCCTTGCTCACTTTGCCACTGGATTCAAGCAAGCCTGGCTGAAGACAGCTGAAATGCCGGAAACCGGTCCCCGGAAGCTTGTTTCCGGTCCAGGGAAGACATGGCTTGGCAGTTCGGGCTGGACTGTTCCCATGAGGCACAGGGTCAGACTGATTTGCATATGGCCATGTCTGAACTGGGGTGGCAGAGTGGGCTAAAGAACGGTGATGGATTAAACCCAGATCAGTTGACTGGGGGTGAGTGCTTGCAATGTTCAACACTCCGTCCATCATTTCCTTGGGTTTTTGCTTTGTTCATCATACGTTGGCAGGGTATGCTCAGACGTGAGTCCCTTGCTCACTTTGCCACTGGATTCAAGCAAGCCTGGCTGTAGACGGCTGAAATGCCAGAAACCAGTCCTAGGAAGCTTGTTTCCGGTCCAGGGAAGACATGGCTTGGCAGTTCGGGCTAGACTGTTCCCATGAGGCACAGGGTCAGACTGATTTGCATATGGCCATGTCTGAACTCGGGTGGCAGATTGGGCTAAAGAACGGTGATGGATTAAACCCAGATCAGTTGACTGGGGGTGAGTGCTTGCAATGTTCAACACTCCGTCCATCATTAAGGGTGGGCGTAGTTCGCGAAGTAGCACTTCGCGAAGCTACGCAAATTGAAGTTCGCACTACGCGAGCTATGCGTAGCACTTCGCGAACTGCGTAGTAACATGTTCGCACTGTGCAAGATGTTGTTTTCAATGATTGCACAGTGCGGACAAGCAACCGGCACTGTGCAATCATTGAAAATGGCATCTTGCACAGTGCGAGCTGTAGTTTTCTGCTGCTCGAGTAGAGTTTTTACTTGAGCGGCAGCTTTCTCAATGCGAACTGGTAGTTTCTCATCGCGAGCGGTCGCGAGCATACGCGACCCCTCGCAATGAGAAACCTGACCTCCTCGCGTTGAGAATCTCGCCGGGAGGTTTATTTTCCATGCTCGCGATCGCCAACTTGATGTTGCTGATCGCGAACAAGGAAAAAGTCTCGCCGGGATGTCATTTTGCTTGCTCGCGTTCGCCAACTTGACGTTGAGGACCGCGAGCAAGCAAAAAATGACCGCAGCACTACGCATCACTACGCTACGCGTGTTCGCACTGTGCTACGAGCAGTTCGCGTAGTGCGAAGTAGCGCGAACTTCGCAAACTACGCGAGCGTAGAGTAGTGCTTCGCCCAGGCTTATACATCATTTCCTTTGGTTTTTGCTTTGTTCGCCATAAGTTGGCAGGGTATGCTCAGACGTGAGTCCCTTGCTCACTTTGCCACTGGATTCAAGCAAGCCTGGCTGAAGATGGCTGAAATGCCGGAAACCGGTCCCCGGAAGCTTGTTTCCGGTCCAGGGAAGACATGGCTTGGCAGTCCGGGCTGGACTGTTCTCATGAGGCACAGGGTCAGACTGATTTGCATATGGCCATGTCTGAACTGGGGTGGCAGAGTGGTCTAAAGAACGGTGATGGATTAAACCCAGATCAGTTGACTGGGGGTGAGTGCTTGCAATGTTCAACACTCCGTCCATCATTTCCTTTGGTTTTTGCTATATATATATATACACATATATATATTTAAAAAAATTTTGAATAATTTTTAGTGAGGAAAACTATATTCATTCTTTTTTTTTTTTTATATTATACAGAAGTCGCGCACCCTACACGATGGCTGCGTGCATTCCGGTAGCCCTTTTGAAAAGTCGCGCTGGTGTCGCGACTTCGGCGTAATTTGTAAAGTATGAAATATCTTTAAATTAATTATAAATAAAAGTTTTCCTTTAAGTGTTTGTCTAAATTTATTAATAAAAGTATTTTTAAAGTATAATTTTCAATATAATTTTGACTAAAAATTATTCGATTATTATTGGATTCGGAGGTTAGGAGGGATGGCCATTTTGCTCGATCTGTTTTGCAAGACTTTTTGGTGTAGTCAGGTGGGCACCCTCCTCTGGGTGAGGTACGGCTTGAGGATTCTATTCAAAAGGTGAGGAATCAACAGGCAGAAGTATCCATCAGAAGAGCAAGTTACTTACCTTCAGTAACGCTTTTTCTGGTGGATACAGTATCTGCCTGTGGATTCCTCACTGTCCCACCCGCCTCCCCGTTATCCACCTGTGTCTACCAAAAAGATGCTTTTACTGTTTGGCATGAATGTTTTTAATATGTCTTAATCATGCTTATGTTTTAATAGTGAGAAATTTCCACGGAATGCTGGTGCAGGGGATATTTACATAAGTGTTCAGGCTAGGCCTTTGGGAGCAACTGTTTATGTTTCCACTCCAGAAACCAAAACCAGTGATCCGAGGGTAGAGGCCCTGCAGATGGCGCACGAGGTGGGGAGCACAGTCATGTGCACCGGAGGGGCAGCGAAGTGACAAACACCACTACCCACAGAAAAAGTAACGAGGGCAATGAATAACACAGGATTTTCTCTTTGTATCTGGTAGGACCAACAAGGTTAAAATGCCCTAGTTCCAAAATGTAGAATTAGTGCTACTACGGTCTTCAAGAGGACCTGCAATGAATGCCGCTTCTGCCTTCCGTACACTGGAGACGGCACATGGGTCACGCGGTACGGTCATACTGCGGTGGGACGCACACTCGTTGACCTCTCATGGCAGTGCTCCACACTTCGGGGACAATGCTTTCCATTAGCTGTGTTTTCTGATGACGTGTCGTGCCGGCCCCGTCCAACAGCAGAACCCCTTTAGTGAAACCAGGCCACGCAGACACTTTCACAATACAACAGCCGGAAATACACTTTTCGGTAAAAAAAGAGTTTTAGGATTTAGGGTAGTGCAGTGATGTTTTTGTAATGTAGGGGGTCGTGTTTGGGGTAGATTTAGGGTTAAGCAGTGGTGTTTGTGTAGTGTAGGGGGTCATGCTGGCGGTAGTGTTTTAGGGTTTAGGGCAGTGCAGTGTTGTTTGTGTAGTGTAGGGGTCGTGCTGGGGGAAGTGTTTAGGGTTTAGGGTAGTGCAGTGGTGTGGAGTTTGTGTAGTGTAGGGTGTCGTGCCCGGGGTAGTGTTTTAGGGTTTAGGGTAGTGCAGTGGTTTTTGGGTAGTGCAGGGGCTCATGCTAGGGGTAGATTTGGGGTTTAGGGTATGCAGTGGTGTTTGCGTAGTGTAGGGGGTTGTGCTGGGGTGGTGTTTTAGGGTTTAGGGCAGTGCAGTGGTGTTCGGGTAGTGTAGGGGGTCATGCTGGGGATGGTGTTTCAGGGTTTAGGGCAGTGCAGGGGTGTTCGAGCAGTGTAGGAGGTTGTGCTGGGGGTGGTGTTTCAGGGTTTAGGGCAGTGCAGTGGTGTTCGGGCAGTGTAGGGGGTCATGCTGGGGGTGGCGTTTTAGGGTTTAGGTCAGTGCAGTGGAGTTCGGGTAGATTAGGGGATCGTGCTGCGGTGGTGTTTCAGGATTTAGGGCAGTGCAGTGGTGTTTGGTCAGTGTAGGGGGTCGTGTAGGGGGTGGTGTTTCAGGGTTTAGGGCAGTGCAGTGGTGTTCGATCAGTGTAGGGGATTGTGTAGGGGTGGTGTTTCAGGGTTTAGGGCAGAGCAGGGGGTCTTGCTGGGGGTGGTGTTTCAGAGTTTAGGGCAGTGCAGTGGTGTTTGGGCAGTGTATGGGGTCTTGCTGGGGGTGGAGTTTAAGGGTTTAGGGCAGTGCAGTGGTGTTCGGGCAGTGTAAGGGGTCGTGTGGGGGGTGGTGTTTCAGGGTTTAGGCAGTGCAGTGGTGTTCGGGCAGTGTGGGGGGTCGTGTGCGGGGGTGGTGTTTCAGGGTTTAGGGCAGTGCTGTGGTGTTTGGGCAGTGTAGGTGGTCAATCAGGGGCAGGTGTTTCAGGGTTTAGGGCAGTGCAGTGGTGTTCGGACAGTGTAGTGGGTCATTCTGGGGGTGGTTTTTCAGGGTTTATGGCAGTGCAGTGGTGTTCGGGCAGTGTAGGGGCTCTTGCAGGGGATGGTGTTTCAGGGTTTAGGGCAGTGGTGTTCGGGCAGTGTAGGCGTGTTGCAAGGGGTGGTGCTTCAGGGTTTAGGGCAGTGGTGCAGTGGTGTTCGGGCAGTGTAGGGGGTGGTGTTTCCGGGGTTAGGGCAGTGCAGTGGTGTTCTGGCAGTGTAGGGGCTCTTGCAGGGGGTGGTGTTTCAGGGTTTAGGGCAGTGGTGTTCGGGCAGTGTAGGGGGTGTTGCAGGGTGTGGTGTTTCAGGGTTTAGGGCAGTGGGGCAGTGGTGTTCGGGCAATGTAGGGGGACTTGCTGGGGGTGGTGTTTCAGGGTTTAGGGCAGTGGTGTTCTGGCAGTGTAGGGGGTCTTGCTGGGGGTGGTGTTTCAGAGATTAGAGCAATGCAGTGGTGTTCGGGCAGTGTAGGGGCTCGTGCTGGGGTGGTGTTTCAGGGTTTAGGGCAGTGCAGTGGTGTTCAGGCAGTGTAGGCTGTTATGCTGGGGGTGGTGTTTCAGGGTTTAGGGCAGAGCAGTGGTGTTTGGGAAGTGTAGGGGGTCGTGCTGGGGCTGGTGTTTCAGGGTTTAGGGCAGTGCAGTGGTGTTCGGGCAGTGTAGGGGGTCGAGCTGGGGCTGGTATTTCAGGGTTTAGGGCAGTGCATTGGTGTTCGGGTAGTGTAGGGGGTCATGCTGGGGCTGGTGTTTCAGGGTTTAGGGCAGTGCTGTGGTGTTCGGACAGTGTGAGGGGTTGTGCTGGGGCTGGTGTTTTAGGGTTTAGGGCTGTGCAGTGGTGTTCGGGCAGTGTATGGGGTCTTGCTGGTGCTGGTGTTTTAGGGTTTAGGGCAGTGCAGTGGTGTTCGGACAGTGTGAGGGGTTGTGATGGGGCTGGAGTTTTAGAGATTAGGGAAGTGCAGTGGTGTTTGGGTAATATAGGGGGTCATGCAGGGGGTGGTGTTTCAGGGTTTAGGGCAGTGCAGTGGTAACCAGGCAGTGTAGGGGCTCTTGCAGGGGGTGGTGTTTCAGGGTTTAGGGTAGTGGTGGTTGGGCAGTGTAGTGGGACTTGCTGGGGGTGGTGTTTCAGGGTTTAGGGCAGTGGTGTTCAGGCAGTGTAAGGGGACTTGCTGGGGGGGCTTCAGGGTTTAAGGCACTGGTGTTTAGGCAGTGTAGGGGGTCTAGCTGGGGGTGGTGTTTCAGGGTTTAGGGCAGTGCAGTGGTGTTTGGGCAGTGTAGGGGGCCGTGCTGGTGGTGGTGTTTCATGGTTTAGGGCAGTGCAATGGTGTTTGGGCTGTGTAGGGGCTCTTGCAGGGGGTGATGTTTCAGGGTTTAGGGCAGTGGTGTTCAGGCAGTGTAGGGGGTCTTGCAGGGGTGGTGTTTCAGGTTTTAGGGCAGTGGTGTTCGGGCAGTGTAGGTGGACTTGCTGGGGGTGGTGTTTCAGGGTTTATGGCAGTGGTGTTCAGGCAGTGTAGGTGGTCTTGCAGAGGGTGGTGTTTCAGGGTTTAGGGCAGTGGTGTTTGGGCAGTTTAGGGGTACTTGCTGGGGGTGGTGTTTCAGGGTTTAGGGCAGTGGTGTTCAGGCAGTGTAGGGGGTCTTGCTGGGGGTGGTGTTTCAGGGTTTAGGGCAGTGCAGTGGTTTTTGAGGAGTGTAGGGGCTTGTGCTGGGGTCGTGTTTCAGGGTTTAGGGCAGTGCAGTGGTGTTCGGGCAGTGTGAGGGGTTGTGCTGTGGCTGGTGTTTTAGGGTTTAGGGCAGTGCAGTGGTGTTCGGCAGTGTAGGGGCTCGTGCTGGGGCTGGTGTTTTATGGTTTAGGGTAGTGCAGTGGTGTTCGGGTAATGTATGGGGTCATGCTGGGGTAGTGTTTTAGGGTTTAGGGCAGTGCAGTGGTGGTCGGGCAGTGTAGGGGGTCATGCTGGTGGTGATATTACAGCGTTTAGGGCAGTGCAGTAGTGTTTGAGGAGTGTAGGGGCTCGTGCTGGGGTCGTGTTTCAGGGTTTAGGGCAGTGCAGTGGTGTTCGGGCAGTGTAGGGGTTGTGCTGTGGCTGGTGTTTTAGGGTTTAGGGCAGTGCAGTTGTGTTCGGACAGTGTAGGGGCTCGTGCTGGGGCTGGTGTTTTATGGTTTAGGGTAGTGCAGTGGTGTTCGGGCAGTATAGGGGGTCATGCAGGGGGTGGTGTTTGAGGGTTTAGGGCAGTGCAGTGGTGTTCGGGCAGTGTAGGGGCTCTTACAGAGGGTGGTGTTTCAGGGTTTAGGGTAGTGGTGTTCGGGCAGTGTAGGGGGTCTTGCAAGGGGTGGTGTTTCAGGGTTTAGGGCAGTGGTGTTCAGGCAGTTTAGGGGGACTTGCTGGGGGTGGTGTTTCAGGGTTTAGAGCAGTGCAGTGGTGTTCGGGCAGTGTAGGGGCTCATGCTGGGGTGGTGTTTCAGGGTTTAGGGCAGTGCAGTGGTGTTCGGGCAGTGTAGGGGGTCATGCTGGGGGTGGTGTTTCAGGGTTTAGGGGTGTGCAGTGGTGTTCGGGCAGTGTAGGGGGTCTTGGTGGGAGTGGTCCTTCAGGGTTTAGGGCAGTGCAGGGGTGTTCGGGCAGTGTAGGGAGTCGTGCTGGGGCTGGTGTTTCAGGGTTGAGGGCAGAGCAGTGGTGTTCAGGCAGTGCAGGGGTCGTGCTGGGGGTGGTGTTTCCGGGTTTAGGGCAGACCAGTGGTGCTCGGGCAGTGTAGGGGGTCATGCTGGGGTGGTGTTTTAGGGTTTAGGGCAGTGCAGTTGTGTTCGGGCAGTGTAGGGGGTCATGCTGGTGGTAATGTTTCAGGGTTTAGGGCAGTGCAGTGGTGTTCGGGCAGTATAGGGGGTCATGCAGGGGTGGTGTTTCAGGGTTTAGGGCAGTGCAGTGGTGTTCGGGCAGTGTAGGGGCTCTTGCAGGGGGTGGTGTTTCAGGGTTTAGGGTAGTGGTGTTCGGGCAGTGTAGGGCGTCTTCCAAGGGGTGGTGTTTCAGGGTTTAGGGCAGTGGTGCAATGGTATTTGGGCAGTGTAGGGGGTCTTGCAGGGGGTGGTGTTTCAGGGTTTAGGGCAGTGGTGTTCTGGCAGTGTAGGGGGACTTGCTGGGGGTGGTGTTTCAGGGTTTAGGGCAGTGGTGTTCAGGCAGTGTAGGGGGTCTTGCAGGGGGTGGTGTTTCAGGGTTTAGGGCAGTGGTGATCGGGCAGTTTAGGGGGACTTGCTGGGGGTGGTGTTTCAGGGTTTAGGGCAGTGGTGTTCAGGCAGTGTAGGGGGTCTTGATGGGGGTGGTGTTTCAGGGTTTAGAGCAGTGCAGTGGTGTTCGGGCAGTGTAGGGGCTCATGCTGGGGTGGTGTTTCAGGGTTTAGGGCAGTGCAGTGGTGTTCGGGCAGTGTAGGGGGTCATGCTGGGGGTGGTGTTTCAGGGTTTAGGGCAGTGCAGTGGTGTTCAGGCAGTGTAGGGGTCGTGCTGGGGCTGGTGTTTCAGGGTTTAAGGCTGTGCAGTGGTGTTCGGGCAGTGTAGGGGGTCTTGGTGGGGATGGTCTTTCAGGGTTTAGGGCAGTGCAGGCGTGTTCGGGCAGTGTAGGGTGTCGTGCTGGGGCTGGTGTTTCAGGGTTGAGGGCAGAGCAGTGGTGTTCACGCAGTGCAGGGGTCATGCTGGGGTGGTGTTTCAGGGTTTAGGGCAGATCAGTGGTGCTCGGGAAGTGTAGGGGGTCGTGCAGGGGGTGATGTGTCAGGGTTTAGGGCAGTGCAGTGGTGTTTGGGCAGAGTAGGGGGTCGTGCTGGGGGTGGAGTTTCAGGGTTTAGGCCAGTGGTGTTCGGGCAGTGTAGGGGGTCTTGCTGGGGGTGGCGTTTCAGGGTATAGGGCAGTGGTTTTTGGGAAGTGTAGGGGTTGTGCTGGAGCTGGTGTTTCAGGGTTTAGGGCAGTGGAGTGGTGTTTGGGCAGTGTAGGGGGTTGTGCTGGGGCTGGTGTTTCAGGGTTTAGGGCAGTGCAGCGGTATTCGGGCAGTGTAGGGGTCATGCTGGGGCTGGTGTTTCAGGGCTTAGGGCAGTGCAGTATTGTTCGGGCAGTGTAGGGGGTCGTGTTGGGGCTGGTGTTTCAGGGCTTAGGACAGTGCATTGGTGTTCGGGCAGTGTAGGGGGTCTTGCAAGGGTTGGTGTTTCAAGGTTTAGGGCAGTGGTGTTCGGGCAGTTTAGGGGGACTTGCTGGGGGTGGTGTTTCAGGGTTTAGGGCAGTGGTGTTCAGGCAGTGTAGGGGGTCTTGCTGGGGGTGGTGTTTCAGGGTTTAGAGCAGTGCAGTGGTGTTCGGGCAGTGTAGGGGCTCATGCTTGGGTGGTGTTTCAGGGTTTAGGGCAGTGCAGTGGTGTTCGGGCAGTGTAGGGGGTCATGCTGGGGGTGGTGTTTCAGGGATTAGGGCAGTGCAGTGGTGTTCAGGCAGTGTAGGGGGTCGTGCTGGGGCTGGTGTTTCAGGGTTTAGAGCTGTGCAGTGGTGTTCGGGCAGTGTAGGGGGTCTTGGTGGGGGTGGTCCTTCAGGGTTTAGGGCAGTGCAGGCGTGTTCGGGCAGTGTAGAGAGTCATGCTAGGGCTGGTGTTTCAGGGTTTATGGCAGTGCAGTGGTGTTCAGGCAGTGTAGGGGGTCTTGCTGGGGCTGGTGTTTCAGGGTTTAGGGCTGTGCAGTGGTGTTCGGGCAGTGTAGGGGGTCTTTGTGGGGGTGGTCTTTCAGGGTTTAGGGCAGTGCAGGCGTGTTCGGGCAGTGTAGGGAGTCGTGCTGGGGCTGGTGTTTCAGGGTTGAGGGCAGAGCAGTGGTGTTCAGGCAGTGCAGGGGTCATGCTGGGAGTGGTGTTTCAGGGTTTAGGGCAGACCAGTGGTGCTCGGGCAGTGTAGGGGGCCGTGCAGGGGGTGATGTTTCAGGGTTTAGGGCAGTGCAGTGGTGTTTGGGCAGAGTAGGGGGTCGTGCTGGGGGTGGAGTTTCAGGGTTTGGGCCAGTGGTGTTCGGGCAGTGTAGGGGGTCTTGCTGGAGGTGGCGTTTCAGGGTATAGGGCAGTGGTTTTTGGGCAGTGTAGGGGTTGTGCTGGGGCTGGTGTTTCAGGGTTTAGGGCAGTGCAGTGGTATTCGGACAGTGTAGGGGGTCATGCTGGGGCTGGTGTTTCAGGGCTTAAGGCAGTGCAGTGTTGTTCGGGCAGTGTAGGGGGTCATGTTGGGGCTGGTGTTTCAGGGCTTAGGACAGTGCATTGGTGTTCGGGCAGTGTAGGGGGTCATGCTGGGGCTGGTGTTTCAGGGTTTAGGGCAGTGCAGTGGTGTTCGGACAGTGTAGGGGTCGTGCTGGGGCTGTTGTTTCAGGGTTTAGAGCAGTGCAGTGGTATTCGGGCAGTGTAGGGAGTCGTGCTGGGATAGTGTTTCAGGGTTTAGGGCAGTGCAGTGGTGTTCGTGCAGTGTAGGGGCTCGTGCTTGGGTAGTGTTTGAAGTTTTAGGGCAGTGCAGTTGTGTTTGTGTAGTGGCAGCGCATGCGCCGCATCACTAGGTGAGACCTAAAAAGCATTGCACCAAGATGGCTGCCAACGCTTCCTGGATTGAAGTGTTGGCAGCCAATTAGAGCCAAGCTCGTGCTTGTGTACTTAGGTCCCGCCCAGATATATAAAGTTTTTTTTCCTTCAATATCTCGAAAACTACTGAACGGATTTACTCCATTTAAAAAATGGTCGCTTTATGAACCAAGCACTACCTTTTTGCCAAATTTGTAATTCCGTTCAACCGTTTCAGCTGTATCCGTGTCTAAAGTTTCCTATGGGAAATTGATTTTTTGACCTCTATTTTTTTAGTTTCTCAGGAACTACTGAACGGATTTACACCATTTAAAAAAAAGGTCTCTTTCTTAACCAAGGGCTACCTTTTTTCCAAATTTTGAGTAATTCCGTTCAGCGGTTCGGGCTGTAGTCGTGTCTAAAGTTTACTATGGGAAATAGCATAGAGAAAACCCCTTTTTTCTCGGCCAAATCGCAGGGTGCGCGGATCCTGCAGAGAAAAAAAAAATGAAGCTTGGGCTTCATTCATAATTAGCCCCCGGGGGGGAAAGTCTTGGGGGCAATGATTGATTTGTGATGGGGGCCCAAAGGGGCCCCCCAGTCCCGGAGCTTCACAACATTATGTGCGGGGGGAGCTCACAGCCCCCCATCTCTTGGGACCGCCACCCCCTGGTGCTTTAAAAATCCATGCATGGTGGGCTTCAAAGTCCCCCCAAGCCCCGGGGACCACTACCCCCGGGGCTTTAAGAAAATATTAGTGCGGGCTCACGGCCCCCTGCAGCCGCGGGGACCGCCACCCCCCGGGGCTTTCATTTTTATTGTGGGGGTGACATCCAAGCCCCCCCACATGCCCCGGGGACCGCCACCTCCCCGGGGCTCTAAATATTAAAATGGGGGGACGGACCTCCAAGCCCCAGGGTAGGAGGGCGGCCGCACGTCCTCCCCTGGAGCCAATGATAGCACTGGAACCGCCACCCCCCATGGCCGGCTCCTGCGGTGTCCCGGGGTGCCCACCCCCGGGACACTGTAGTTTGCTATGGCAGGGTGGGAGCCTTGCAGCTCCCGCACTGCCATAGCAAACTGCTTTGGTTTTTGGAAGAGCGAGCAGGAAACCTGCTCTCTCTTCCAAAAACCAAAGCCGATTGCTTTTCCACACGGGGAGAAGCATCTTCGCAGCTCCCCATGTGGAAAAGCAATGTCGTCTCCCGAAGGACGTGGGGAGCCAGCGGGACAGAGGGGGGATTGGTGACCCCCCCATGGTCCCCAACGGTGAGGGCCAGCCCCGGGGATGTGGTCCCTGGGGCCATAAGTGGCCCGGGAGGGGGCCCAAGTCGCCCCCTCCACCATTTTTTTAAAAGAAAAAAAAGGAAAGGCCGGCCCGGGGGATGGGGTCCCCAGGGCCATAAATGGCCTGAGGATGTGGGCCATGTGGCCCCTTCCAAATTTTTAAATGAAAAAATAAAAATTTGGGGCAGGCTCTGGGGGATGGGGTCCACAGGGACAATAATATTAGGAAAAGAAGGGGGCTACACAGCCCCCCTTCTTAAAAAAAAAAAAAAAAAAGAACAGCAATGCGTAGGAGGCCACGCCCCCTCCTTGCAGCACTCTGAAAACGCGCCCCCTGACGCATTTGCAGTTGGGGAACTAATTCCCCTTGAATACTGGGGGTCCCTGGGGGCCAACTAGCCCACCAGGAACCTCCACTATGCGTCAGGAAGCTGTGTTGCAGAGAGGTGTTCTAAGGCCACACCCCTTTTTACATCTCTCTGCAACACAGCTCTGTGGCGCTCGCTGGAGGTACCTGGTGGGCTAGTTGGACCCCAGAGACCCTCAGGATTCAAGGGGAGTTAATCCCCCAACTTAAAACGTGCCATGGGGCGTGTTTGCCCAGTTGTGAAGGGAGGGGTCGGGGCCTGAGTTGACATGTGTGCAAACACACCCTGTGGTGCATTTTAGGTTGGGGAATTAATTCATCTTCAATCCTGAGGGTCCCTGGGGGCCAACTAGCCCAACAGGCTACGAGTGAAATGTCCAACTAACTATAACGCCCCTGAAACCTATGGTTTTTTCAGTGAATTTATAAGGTTTTTTAAATGCAAATTCCTAAATATAACGCCCCTGAAACCTATGGTTTTTTCAGTGAATTTCTAAGGTTTTTTAAATGCTAATTCCTAACTATAACGTGCCTGAAACCTATGGTTTTTTCAGTGAATTTCAAAGGTTTTTTAAATGCTAATTTCTAACTATGCCTACAGAGATATGACATGTGAAGAAAGAAGAAGGAAAAAAAAGAAATGCAGAAAGAAGCAACAGAAGTCCTCAAAGACGAAGAAAAGTGCAGGAAGAAGGATAAAGTGCAGAAAGAGCGAACAGAAGAGCAGAAAGAAGCCTTGTTGCAAAATCATCCTGTACCCTCAACTTTTTCAGACAGACACTCGTGGTAACTGAGTCTGACTAACCAGTCCTAGAGCCAGTGCTATGTTAAAAGACACTCAGAATACAGTGAAAACACCTACATACACTAGGGAACACTATGCTTTGGGGTCCCCCTGTGATTAGCATGACCTCCTCTGTAAGCCCCTAGTACATAATAGGGCAGGGGATTAAAACTACCTCTTAAAACACGCCACAGGGCAGTGGCGCTTACTGGAAGCACCTGGTGGGCTAGTTGGCCCCCAGGGTCCCTCAGGATTGAAGGGGAATTATTTCCCCAACTTAAAACGTGCCATAGGGTGTGTTTGCACACGTCACCTCAGGCCCCTTCCCCTCCCTTCCCCACTATGTAATTACACTCTATGGCCGTTTTTTAAGTTGGGAGATTAAGTCCCCTTGAATCCTAAGGGTCCCTAGGGCCAAATTAGCCCACTAGGTACCTCCAGTAAGCGCCACAGAGCTGCGTTGCATAGAGGTGTAAAAAGGGGCGTAGCCTCAGAACACCTGTCTTCAACGCAGCTCCCTGGTGCATACTGGAGATACCTGTTGGGCTAGTTGGCCCACAGGGACCCTCAGTATTGAAGGGGAATTAATTCCCCAACTTACAACTGGCCAGGGGGCACATTTGCAGAGTGCAGTAAGGAGGGGGCGTGGCCTCCGGCACGATGCCGGTCTTTTATTTATTTTATTTTTTTAAGAAGGAGGGCTGTGTGGCCCCCCTTCTTTTTCTAATTGATTGGCCCTGGAGACCCCATCCCCCAGGGCCTGCACCCTAATTTATTTTGTTGCAAAAAATAAATTTGGCCCTCCCAAGGCCTTAATTGGGCCCAGGAACCCCAACCCCCATATCGCATAGCACACGCCAGTGCCTGTGCTATCTTGCGCTCTCCAATGAATCTGTCATTGCGCACAATGTATTGCATATTATATTTCACGCCTCGGTTCATCTTAAATCACACTTTTTGGTGCATCGTTTATACCATATACTATATCTAGTTTTCATTTTCAATTGTGCTCTCAGGACTATGTTCTATATAGCACTGCATCCACCTAGCCTTTTCACGGACAGTACATTGTGCGATGGGGGTGGAGGGTCAGGGGGTGTTTCTGCCAAGTGAGTCCGGAGTCACAGTCACAAACGTCCTCTTCTTCCTGAATAAAAGTGAGATTATGCTGCATACTTTTTCATATTTTAAGTAGTTCGCACAGACACACATTTTAAAAACAATAAAGTTCCAAATACCCTCCTTCTCTGAACAGTTAGCTTGCTGCCCCATCCACCTCCTCCCTATCCTTTGTTGTCTGAATCCATGGCCTAGCCTCCTCCCTCCTGCCATGCATGGTCTGATGTGCTGCCACTGCCCTCCATTTAGCATGATGTACCAGTCCCCTCCACCTGCACTCCATTGCCCAATTCTATGGCCCATCATTGACCTCCTGCTTAACCTCTGTGCTTAGCTTGCTGCCCCTATTCTCCTTCCCCCTGCCCTCCGATGTCTTTGTGCATGCCCCTGCTCCATCCTTTTTGCCCACCATGTTCCATGGACCTGCTACTCCTATCTACTCTGAGTGTTCTGTTGAGCTGCCACTCCCCTCCCACCTGCCTAGCATTGTCAGATGACTGTAACCTGTCCCTGCCACCTACACCCTGCCTCTCTACATGCCATGCCCCTATCCCTTCCTCCTGTCCTCCATGGTCCATTTTACTGCCACACCCTTCTGCCCTCCCTGGTCTGTTGTGCTGCAACTGCTCCCCCTGCCTTCCCCACGCGGTCTGTTGTGAGGCCTCTTCCCCTGAACACTCTTGTCTGTGCCCAGGTCCTGACCCTCCCTGCTATCCTCCATGGTCCTTTGTGCATGCCCCTGCACCCTCCTTCTTGCCCATCATAGCCATTGTTCTGCCACTAACCCTCCCGCTTGCCATTCATGGTCTTCTGTGCTGCCATGGCCACTTCCACCTTCCGTGTGTGGTCAGCTAGCTGTCCCAGACCCTCTCCCACCTTCCATCCATTGTATGTGTGTATGCCATCATAGTCTCACTGTTGCTCTCCATGGTGTGTCTTGTTTCTAGTGCCCATCCTGCCTGACCTCCATGGTCATCTTGCTGCTCCTGCCCTGCTCCCTTGCCCCAGCCCTCTGTTTCCATGTGCAGACACCTATTCCCTCCCTCCTGGCTTGTCTGTTCCATTGTAATGCCCCTGATCCTTCCCTCCTGCCCTTTATGGTCTGTTATGCTGCAGCTTTCTCTCCTGCCTGTCCATTATGATCAGCTAGCTACCATTGCCTCTTTCCCCTCTGTTCTCTGTTGTCCATGTGCATGGCCCTGTCCCCTCCCTATTGCTTTCTATGGATTGTTGTGCTGCACTCCCGTCCCGCATGCCCTGTGTGGTGTATTGTGCTGCTGCAAACACTGATGCCTGCCCTGTAGGGTCTGTTTGGTGCACCTCTCCATGTCCCTCCTGTCCTCTGTTATCCGAGTCCATGTCCCTACCCCAATTCCTCCTGCCTACCATGATCCAATGTACCATACTTGTGAGCATTCTGAACTTGGTAAGAGGGAGATTTTGAAAAAAAACTGGGGTATTGATTTTTCCCCTTGAGTTACATTGAATAAGAGGAGATTGTAGACAGGAGACAGATCAAATAAAGCCCATTTGAGCTTAAAAACATCGGACGTTTCCTGGCTAAAACGGGTCTGTTGGCATGTATGGTTGTACTAGTACTACCACTGCCTCTTCCTTCTGCCCACAATGGTCTATTATATTGCCACAGCCTCTCTTGCCAGTCCTGTATTGTTGGATTGTTGCCCCTGCCCCCCTTTCCACTGCCCTCCATAGTCTGTTGTGCTGCCACTGCCCTTCCTGCCTGCCCAGTGTGGTCAGTATCCCAATGAACAACTAGATAGCTAACATTCTATATTTGTTACAAAAGTGTGGAATGCCTGACGTCATCTTGATGTAATCAAAACTGTAATACCTAGAGCATTTTCTTTAGAAATTACATATATGAGAGGGTCTTATTTGCATCAAAATTATGGTTAGTGCTCTAAAAAATTAAAATGAGGACATATTTTCTGAGTTTTTAAATAGCGACAAAGAACTTTTAAATTATTTGTAATCATTTAATGAAACTTTGTCAGTTGGCAGGGTATGCGCAGACGTGAGTCCCTTGCTCACTTTGCCACTGGATTCAAGCAAGCCTGGCTGAAGACGGCTGAAATGCCAGAAACCGGTCCTAGGAAGCTGATTTCCGGTCCAGGGAAGACATGGCTTGGCAGTTCGGGCTGGACTGTTCCCATGAGGCACAGGGTCAGACTGATTTGCATATGGCCATGTCTGAACTGGGGTGGCAGAGTGGGCTAAAGAACGGTGATGGATCAAACCCAGATCTGTTGACTGGGTGTGAGTGTTTGATTGGTTCTGATGCTCCGTCCATCAGCACCCCCTTTTGTACCGCTTTGTTCGCCATAAGTTGGCAGGGTATGCTCAGACGTGAGCCCCTTGCTCACTTTGCCACTGGATTCAGGCAAGCCTGGCTGAAGACGGCTGAAATGCAAGAAACTGGTCCTAGGATGCTTGTTTCCGGTCCAGGGAAGGCATGGTTTGGCAGTTCGGGCTGGACTGTTCCCATGAGGCACAGAGTCAGACTGATTTGCATATGGCCATGTCTGAACTGGGGTGGCAGAGTGGGCTAAAGAACGGTGATGGACCAAACCCAGATCTGTTGACTGGGTGTCAGTGTTTGATTGGTTCTGATGCTCCGTCCATCACCACCCCCTTTTGTACCGCTTTGTTCGCCATAAGTTGGCAGGGTATGCTCAGACGTGAGTCCCTTGCTCACTTTGCCACTGGATTCAGGCAAGCCTGGCTGAAGACGGCTGAAATGCAAGAAACCGGTCCTAGGAAGCTTGTTTCCGGTCCAGGGAAGGCATGGCTTGGCAGTTCGGGCTGGACTGTTTCCATGAGGCACAGGGTCAGACTGATTTGCATATGGCCATGTCTGAACTGGGGTGGCAGAGTGGGCTAAAGAACGGTGATGGATCAAACCCAGATCTGTTGACTGGGTGTTAGTGTTTGATTGTTTCTGATGCTCCGTCCATCACCACCCCCTTTTGTACCACTTTGTTCGCCATAAGTTGGCAGGGTATGCTCAGACGTGAGTCCCTTGCTCACTTTGCCACTGGATTCAGGCAAGCCTGTCTGAAGACGGCTGAAATGCAAGAAACCGGTCCTAGGAAGCTTGTTTCCGGTCCAGGGAAGGCATGGCTTGGCAGTTCGGCTGGACTGTTTCCATGAGGCACAGGGTCAGACTGATTTGCATATGGTCATGTCTGAACTGGGGTGGCAGAGTGGGCTAAAGAACGATGATGGATCAAACCCAGATCTGTTGACTGGGTGTGAGTGTTTGATTGGTTCTGATGCTCCGTCCATCACCACCCCCTTTTGTACCGCTTTGTTCACCATAAGTTGGCAGGGTATGCTCAGACGTGAGTCCCTTGCTCACTTTGCCACTGGATTCAGGCAAGCCTGGCTGAAGACGGCTGAAATGCAAGAAACCGGTCCTAGGAAGCTTGTTTCCGGTCCAGGGAAGGCATGGCTTGGCAGTTCGGGCTGGACTGTTTCCATGAGGCACAGGGTCAGACTGATTTGCATATGGCCATGTCTGAACTGGGGTGGCAGAGTGGGCTAAAGAACGGTGATGGATCAAACCCAGATCTGTAGACTGGGTGTGAGTGTTTGATTGGTTGTGATGCTCCGTCCATCACCTCCCCCTTTTTTACCGCTTTGTTCGCCATAAGTTGGCAGGGTATGCTCAGACGTGAGTCCCTTGCTCACTTTGCCACTGGATTCAGGCAAGCCTGGCTGAAGACGGCTGAAATGCAAGAATCCGGTCCTAGGAAGCTTGTTTCCGGTCCAGGGAAGGCATGGCTTGGCAGTTCAGGCTGGACTGTTCCCATGAGGCACAGGGTCAGACTGATTTGCATATGGCCATGTCTGAACTGGGGTGGCAGAGTGGGCTAAAGAACGGTGATGGATCAAACCCAGATCTGTTGACTGGGTGTGAGTGTTTGATTGGTTCTGATGCTCCGTCCATCACCATCCCCTTTTGTACCGCTTTGTATCTATCATTCTGGCGGTGTATCCCCGTCTATGGAATCTGGCCCGGCATTCAGACTGTGCCCTGAAACAGTCAGAATCAATGGTACACACTCTTCTGATGCGCAGCATCTCCCCAAAGGGAATGCTGTGGATCAAGTGTGCAGGGTGGTGACTAGAAGCGTGTAATAATGAGTTACCAGCAGTTGCCTTCCTATGGAGTCTCGAGTGTAAATGGTTGTTAAAGATGAAAAGTTCAACATCCAAAAAACAAATGCTGTCACAGATAACTTGACCTGAGAACTTCACATTTAAATTGTTCTTGTTGATGTTGTCAATAAATTGGAGAGCCCCATTCTCCGGGCCCTTCCAAATAATAAGAAGGTCATCAATGTACCTGTACCAGCGTACTACATGGTTAGACATAATTTCTTCAAATGGTGACCTGAGGACCTGTTCCTCCCAAAGTCCCATATGCAGACAGGCGTAACTTGGGGAGAAACAGGCCCCCTAAGCCACGCCCCTGATCTGCTGATAGACTTGTCTTTGAAATAGAAAGAAATTATTCTCTAGGCACATAGAAATAATTGACATTGGCATTTTGTTGTGTTCAAAGAAACAAATAGAACGTTTACTCAAATAGTAATCAACCGCCTTAAGTCCGTCTCTGTGATGAATACTTGGATAAAGTGACGAGACATCAAGAGAGATGAGTAAATAATCATCATGCCACACTATATCGCCCAATTTGCGTAGAAGGTCCCCTGTATCAAGAATGAAAGAGGGTAAGATTCTCACAAATTCTTGGAGAAAAAAGTCAACATATTTACTCGCATTCTCTAAGATACTGTTACGGGCTGATATGATTGGCCTCCCTAGTGGCATTAGGGCATTTTTGGGAATAAAATAGAGTACTGGCATGACAGGATGGTCGTTCTTAAGAAAATGAAATTCATCCGGTGTTAACAATCCCTTACTTTTCAATGCCAGTAAACTTGAATAGAAAGTGTTCCAAAAAGATTTGACCAGTACCATATCGTTCCTTCTATAACATTCAGTCATATTTAATTGATCCAAGGCCTCTGACATGTACATGTTGCGTGGCCAAAGTACAATGTTACCACCCTTTTATCAAAGCTCCAAGGTTCCCACCTGTGCAGACGCCCTCTGACATCCACTGCAGCAACCTTCATGAGGTAAAAGCCGGATCGGCGGGCGGATCCAGTTTACAGCATGCCTGTCTATTCATGTCTGACGCGTTTCGTGCTCATTGCACTCTTCAGAGGCGTGACAGTCATTTTTGCATAGAGTCCACACCTCCCATTTAAAAATATGAGCCCTCCAATGGGCGACTCGATTGAGTCCGCATTGGTTTGTGGGTCTTTTAATGTGTGCCTCAGTTGTGTGCCGCTGTCTGATATGTTTCAAACCTACCAATGGGCCTCCACTCGCACATCCTGCTTTTCAATCCTCTGTGGATGCCTCCACATTGAGACTCCGTGATTCGGATCTCCGTGGCCCCAAATTTACAGGTGGTGCATCCCCCGCGGCTGGGAGGCCGCGTAAAAATCAAAGCTACAAGGTTCCCACCTGTGGAGACACACTCTGACATCCACTGCAGCAACCTTCATGAGGTAAAAGCTGGATCGGCCGGCGGATCCAGTTTACAGCATGCCTGTCGATTCACGCATGACGCGTTTCGTGCTCATTGCACTCTTCTTGCACCATGTCATGAGTGATGTAATATGTGATGTCATCAGCAGTGTATTGCGGGCACGCATGTTATTGTTAGCTGAACTAACTATAACAGGGGAATTTCAATGGTTTTGCATGAGTGAAATGTCCAACTAACTATAAAGACCCTGAAACCTATGTTTTTTCAATAAATATATATATATATATATATATATATATATATATATATATATATATATATATATATATTATCTACTGGCGGTCGCCAGTAGGTAGTTATAGTTAGGACCCTGTTTCCATAGGAAATCCGCAACATTCTATTTGGAATAACTTTGGCGCCGGTCGACGAATCCTCGCGAAATTTTCAAAACTAATGGGGCGCTACGCTCCGCTCCTACCCTGAAAGTCTCGGGGGGATTCGTCAAGCGGGGGCTGAGAAAAAAGGGGGGTCCCAAAACGCGTTTTCCCCATGCATTTTTCCATAGGACCTTTAGACACAGCTACAGCCCGAACGGCGAAGCGCACCGTGCGCGCAAAAATTAAAAATAAATACATAACTTAGCATTTAAAAAACCGTACAAATTCACTGAAAAAACCATAGGTTTTACACACGTTATAGTTAGGAATTAGCATTTAAAAAACCTTGCAATTTCACTGAAAAAACCATAGGTTTCACACATGTTATAGTTAGCTGTATATTTCACTCGTAAAAAAACAATGAAATTCCACGTTATAGTTAGTGCAGGCAACTATAACTCACGCGACCGCAATCCTCTGTTGATGCTAATACTGTATCTTTAGCTATACATATATTACAAATATTTATTTTTCATAAAGACACATATGTCATCAGTGATGTAATATCTGACATCATCAGCAGAGGATTGCGGTCGCGTGAGTTATAGTTGCCTGCACTAACTATAACGTGGAATTTCATTGGTTTTTTACGAGTGAAATGTACAGCTAACTATAACATGTGTGAAACCTATGGGTTTTCAGTGAATATATATATATACACACCTAGGTGTATTGAAAAATGAGTGGGTGTATAAGTGTTTTTAAGAGTAACAAAATGCCAGTATACACAAATGTAGCCACTGACTCAAGCAGTGAAACAGTAAAGAAAGGAGAGAGATACTCAGGCATTTAAAAAAATGTTAGAGGGAATATAAGTGGAGGGCATTTGATGAAAAAAAGGAAAAGTACAATGGTCAGCCAAGGAGGATTAGGAACTTCTAAACAGTAAAAATACCAAGGTATGCACCAGTGCAGACAATGCTGCATCCACTGAAACACTAATACATTCAGTAATACACTCAGGCACTCTAACATGTATGCACTGTCACACCCAATCATACACTGATGCATACACTGAGACACCCAGGTACCCAATGATACTTATACTGACATCAAGGTGTACGCTGATGCATATGCTAACATGTATATGCTTAAAAAAGATCACATGCATTTTAATGTTCCAGTGAATTAGACACATTTACACAACCATATGCTCAGTTATACATCTAGTCTACCACCCATATTGCAAGTTGCACACCTTTTTCCAGAAGCATAGATCAACTCATACACTCACACACAGACAGAATGACTTCCACACCCACTGACTCACCCATACAGCAGTCGTGTCCAGCCCTAACAAGTGACTTCCACACATAGTTACATACTCCAAGAGTCACTAATGGAGCCAGTAAGCAATCCATACAAGTGATTACATGTACATTTAAAAACCCAGACAGTTTGTAATACAGTCAGTCATATAGTGACATAGGGGCTTATTTACTAGGAACTTGTGCCACAAATGCATCAACATTTTTGACGTATCGGCGGCACCATTACTACCCGCAAGGTGTCATATCTTTGCGGATGAGTCACTTTTTGGACTCCTGTTCCAAAAGCAATCTGCGTCGGAATTACTTGCATTATGTAAGCATTATCATAAGCAAGGTAGTGACGAATACAGGCCCCAGCTAGGCCCGCAGGACACAAGGGTTCGCTCTCCTGTAAAGGAATCTATAAGGAAGTTGGCACGGAAACTGCAAAGTACAAAGACAGAGTTTATTAACCCTTAAGGGTGGTCCTACAATCCATACAATACCCTTCAGTATTGCATAGAGTAGCACAAAGAACTTGCATACACGGTCCCCTTATATACACAACAGAGGGGCTCATAAGTGGGAGGATACGACATGAGACGAAGAATGTTACCTTTTATGGACATTTTCAATACAAGATCAATATGTGGGCGGAGCTGACATACTCCTTAAGCCCGCGAAAACATGGTCAAGCAAGGACTAACTGATAACAGATGTGGTCAAGCCTGGGCATGCGCCAGACGGACAAAGGAACTATTTATAGACTGTTACTAGGCAGATTACAAGAGCAACTAACACAAAGATAAGACTCTCCTCGTGTTGCACACGTGGAGACATGACAATACAAAATGGAGTCCAAACTTCAATCAACATAACGAAAGAGACATGTGTAAGACAGGAGAATTCATGTCTTTAGTAAATGTTTAATCACATCGAAGTTGCAATTTACAACAGTAGGCGTTCCATTGTAATTTCCATCATAAAACTGCTGCATGAATACTTATAACATTTTAGCAAAGTGATGCAACTGTGGTTTCAGTGGTGCAGATTCCCAGTAACATCAAACATTTAGCACCTGTGAAACCTATGCGTAGGAAATTACACATTGACTTTGCTATATAAAGAGAAGATGGACAGACCAGTGTTGCAAACACAACTACACTACAGAGGTAATAATTTTGCAGCTGGGAGTTTCAAGATGATCACCACCATCCACCCCTCCCCAACCACCCACACCCCCACCTCACCATCACGGAGGCAACGCAGGAGAAGGGAGCACATTCATTGCCAGCGGGTCACTCTAATAGGGCTTAGGGAGTAGGAGGAAATCACCTATTACCAGCTGAGGAGGCAGTCCACGTTAGACCTCTAAGATCTGGTTGCCCCAAGGCTACAGCCAACAGCTGACAGGACTACCAAAATCCCTCCACATGTGAAGATCATGGCAGTACTACACATGCTGGTATCAGTGTCTTTCCAGATAACAGCTGCCGGAGTTGATGGAATCTTTCACATCATACCTTCCCTCCATTTTGGGTGCCTTCGTCCATCTGAAATGCCACCACCTCATCTTTCCCAACACACAGGAACTGCAGCTGGAGATCAAACAAGGCTTCTGTGCCATAGTTGGGTTCCCACATGTGCTTGTGTGCGATAATGTTGATAGGGCAAGACTGTGGCGATAGCTAGCCTGCTGGGGCATTCCACAAGTCCTCTTCAAAATGTTAACTCTCCTCCATACAGAAACCTGAGTACAGGTGAAACTTGGAACAGGTACCCACCTTTCGAGAAGAGTAACAACAACCAAAGGCCTGAAACAGGGTTGTGTGCTGGTGCCTACCTTATTCAATCTATTATGGCAGATCTTCCTCAGTCACTGAACTCCTGCAATTCCCGTGCTCCCAGGCTGGGGGGCACATCTTTGTCCAATCTCCTGTATGCCAACAACATAATTCTGCTTAGCCATGCAGCAGTCAACAAGCAACACCTTCTTAACGAAATGTAGGACTATGCCAGAGAAAAAAACTTGACAATTAATTCTTTTTAAAAGGACAATGGCCATTAATAACAAGAGGACAAGAGGAAATGAGCAAGGTCCTGGCACCTGGGTGGCACACAAATAGAACCAGCGGAAGATTACAAGTACCCAGCGATTTACATAGATAAGGAAGGATCCCTCGCACAACATCAAGAAGACATTAAAAGAAAAGGGCTGGTGCTAGCGCTAACTTTGAAAAATCTAACATCAAAACTAACCAGTCCAACTCTAAGCCCCCAACCTGAAAGTAGCACAGGCAAGGATTCTAACTACTATAACCTATGGCAACAAAATAATGCGAGGCAGAGACAACAAGTTACTAGACAAAACTCTAGTCAAAGCATACAGAACCATGTTCAGCCTCCCAAACTACACCTCTCCGGCACAAATAAGGTTGGAGTTTGGACTATTAAAGCAATCATGGGCCAGGTACGGGGCATACATTATCTGCTGGAATAAGTCCAGATTATTGGCCCCAAACACACTAAAGCAGCTCTTACGGCAAGACCTGCAACAGAGGCCAAATTCCCCTGCAAGAAGTTACCTTTAGGAGGCTCTGGCAAGCACTGGGCTCTCCGCCCTTTGGAATACACAGATCCATCACCTAACCTTTAAGTTTAAGAAGCTGGTCTGGAAATACCTAAAACAACTGTCATTGGTGGAGGATAAAGTCGTTTTTTGGCCAGATCACATGCATGGACGTCTGTGAATAAATATAAGATCTCAGCTCCTCAAAAGGACATTTACGTGGGATATCCAAAATCACGGGAAATAAAATTCTTAAAGCTTTGCCTTGGCATGCTTCTGTGCACTCAGAACCTTCCACCGTGGCTGATGGTGTAATTTCTTGCAGCCTGTGCAAAAATGGCCAGGAAGGTATAATCTATCTACTATGCTTCTGTAAGGAGATGTCGCAGGAAAAGAGACAGGGGCCGATTCACAGAACTAACTTAAGACAAAATCCTAAACTTACTACTTTTGGTATTCACAGAAGTTAGGATTTTGTCTTAAGTTTGTCTTAAGACAAACTTAAGACAGACTTAAGACAGACTTAAGACAAACTTAAGACAGACTTAAGACAGACTTAAGACAGACTTAAGACGAACTTAAGACAAAATCCTAACTTAAGTCTGTCTTAAGTCTGTGCAAGTATCTCACTGTAAGAATCCAGCCACACGGAGCTTCCTGACGATTGGTAAGCGAATGACATTAGGAATACTGACCACTATATTCTCCTGCAGCCACAGAGCAATGGCATGCTCTGTCTCCCCCGTCAGCTGTAGGCTGGATATCTAGGGGGGAGTACCGATGATAGTACTGTTTCCATGCTTTTCAGTGCACGCTGACAGTTGCCTTTACCCTTCTTGGCATGTGTTGTCACTATAACCACTGGTAAGCGACCTAGTGTGCCGCTTTTTTGCTTGTTCAATTAAT
This sequence comes from Triturus cristatus, assembly GCF_964204655.1. NCBI lineage: Eukaryota > Metazoa > Chordata > Amphibia > Caudata > Salamandridae > Triturus > Triturus cristatus. The sequence continues at coordinate 847,552,155 of NC_140588.1, read as the reverse complement.
CACAGGCAGGCCACTTAGTTCTGGTCACATCAGGGTGCCTTGTTTGCTTTCACGGATGCTCCTGAGGACGACGTTCCCTGTAAAAGTCAACGGGGTCCAGCATTAACTGGCTAGCCGGCCACCCGCACACACTTCTTGCCCTCAATTTATCCTTAATCATGGCACCACCTGGCATCTTGTTAACTTCGTACACCCTTTTAATTCCGCCTAGGTAACCTCAACCATGGCACCTTTTGACTATGTCACGCCATCTGCACCGGTGCTTGCCCCAGCGTCTACTGGTCAGCTGGTCAGCTGAACATGTGCATCTAATAATCAGCCGGCAAGGTGCACCCCTTCACCATACGCCTTGGAAACAGCAACCGCTGGCACCAATTGATCACTTGTGGTTAATACAGCCCACATACCTGTACCGGTGCATGCCCTGGCCTTACACCCACCAGCAGGCCATATGCACCCTCTCACTATGCGCCTACTTAGCAGCAATCGCGGCACTAGTGATTCACCCATTCTAGTAACACGACTACAAACTAGGGGTTGAGTCACTTCACCACTAGTTCGCGGCATGCCGATGCACCTCAATGGTTCGCCTGGCATGCATCAGCAATCCGTATTGCACAACCTTGCCAATATGTATTTTTACCATATCGCTTCTAATCTTTGTTTGCTCTCTTAGGTTGTCCCATTTTTCCTTTTCCCTCTATCCAGGTCTACTCATCACCCCAGTACCAGACTACTAGGGTACTCCCTACCTGATCTGGTTTCTAGCCACCAACTCTACAGAACCAGACAATAGTGCACCATACAAAATTTGCACCTTAGCAGCCCTTAAAGGAACATCACTTCCACGTAAGAGCTCACACACTGTATTTGAATAAGGCTTGAGCTACCTAAATCATTAAACATGACTAGAGTAGGACTGCTCCTGACCTTTTTTAATTTCAAATCACCTACCTGTGCACTACCCAGCCCTCACACCTGCACGCACCCAACGGATTCTTCAAAAGATCTCCGACAAAGAGCCCCGTTTACGGGAGCCCGTCAGGCAGTGCAGCGCCGGCCCGACGAGGAGCAAGGTCCAATGATGAAGCATGACATCCTCCGGAGTGTGTGAGGGCAACACGAAGAAAGACCTCCCTCTCCCTCCCCCCATGTCCAATTAGGAACTGTACACCCTAGCATTTCCTGAGTGGGAAAGGTGACACTTTAGTTCGAAAGGTGACACTATGGTTTTAATGGTGACTTTTCCATAGTAAATGTGACTCTTTGGTATGGAAAATGAAGCTTTACCATTAAACATGGCATTTGAGTAAGAAAGGTGACTCCATAGTATGAATGGTGACTTTGCGGTAGTAAACTTGACTCTTTGGTATGGCAAGTAATGCATTACCACTAAAAGTGGCATTTGAATAGGAAAGGGGACTCCATAGTGTAAAAGGTGACTTGTCCATACCAAACATGACTCTTTGGCATGTAAAGTCACTCATTACCACTAAAAGTGATGTTTGAGTAGAAAAGCTAACTCCATGGTATGAAAGGTGACTTTCCTGCATTAAACTTGACTCTTTGCTTACGTGATGCTTGAGTGGAAAGAGCACTTAGCAGAAGTCACACATCAAGGGCAAACTGTTAAAAACAATGCATTGGCCACAGCGTAACTAGTGCCTCGAATATTTGTCTAGCGAAGCGTAAGAAAAAAAAGACGCTTTAGTAGGAAAGTTGAAGCATAGATAAGAAATGTGACGCATCCACACAGGAAATGATGCAATAGCTCAGCAGTGCTGCAAACCAGGAAGTGTGACATTTCTTTCACTTTCACTTATTGGGGCATATTATCACGAACGGCATTAAAATTATCGCCGCTTTAGCCGCAGGAAACTGCCACTAAAGCGGCGATAATGGGCTTGATAATATGCCATTGAGAATTCCAATAGAAGCCCATGTTCTGGTATGAACCTGGGCTTCTATTGGAATTCTCAAGGGCATATTATCAAGCCCATTATCGCCGCTTTAAAGCAGCGATAATTTTAACGCTGTTCTTGATAATATGCCTCATTGTCTTTTTGTCTGTGATGGCTTTTGGAGGTGTTTGTTGTTTTCTGGAGAGTTTGATGCTGTTTTTTTGTCTTGTTGGTGTCCATACTTTCTGTGTTGTGTCCCTAAATTGTCAATTTTGTCCAGTAATTGTATTTTGTGATGTTTTGTGTAATTTTTGGGGGGTGTTTTTCTGAATAGGGGATAATAGATATAGGGGTAGGGGGAGCGGTTAGTGTTTTTTTATAGTTGGGGTTATGGTGGCTAGTGGGTGTAGGGAGCTGTCGGGTAGGAGTGGGCCAAGAAACTAATGAAGGATCAGTTTAGGGGCCTGTTGTGGCTGGTAGTTAAATATTTGCCTAACATGATTGGAAGTGGAGGCGGGCTGATCCAGGGCTACCCAACCAGAGAAAGGCAGCTCTGGTGGTAGAAGGTGCTCTTTCAGATGTCCATAATTTTTGGTGTAGACCAGAACATCCATCAATATAAGCACCGGTGGGCCGAGTCATTTTTGTAATTAAAAGGGCCAAATATGTATATAGGTTACAATGGCATGATATGGAATAACTCACTTGCAGACCCTGAACATGACACAGGGGCCTGTTCACGGAGGCATTACAATATCCAAAGTAGAGCATGCAGCGGAGGGGAGTCCCATAGGTGATTTGTGACCCATCATGCACTGTGCGGGGAGTATTGTCATCCGGCCTACTAGGACTCTGAACTGTGTGGGACATCCACCATATATGTTGCAGGGGAGTTCACTCACATGTCATCAGGCCATAGGTTGAACAGGGGGCCTGCCCCCACAAATAATCACACATAATCTCTGTTACATAACAACATCCTCATACATTTATGAGCCTGTATGGGCCTTGCTTGATCATTGTTCATTTAAAGTGCACTGATCACATGTAAGGTGTTAAGTGAAGGAGACAAACAAGAATGTCTATTGTCTGATGTGCGTAGCAGGTGAAGTAAACATATAAACTTGAGAAGGCCCCAGCACTCTCATACTATGAAAAGTGTGGTCATGGGACTGTGAACATAACCATCAAAGCCAGGCACCCTTGCACCAAGTTGCAGCTAGCCTGGTCTTGCACCTTGTCTGCACTCTGTGCACCTCATATGTGATGTGCCTTCTATCATCAGAATACACTGCAACGTGGCATACATATGTACATCAGGAGGGCATTCCAACTGTGCCTCATGCTGCAAGTCCAATGTAGAGGCAATACCAGGCATTTGTGAAGACAATGTACTGTCCTTCATATATACACAGTGTACATGTTCAGCATTTACAGAGCTATGTACCATGTTTTTGTCTTGTTGGTGGACCACACTTATATACGATTGCTGAGGTGGCGACATTGCAAGATCTCAATGCTACAGTGAGTGTCACCTCATTGTTTCTGCGATCTGTTAGGATTGTGTGTGTTTGGTTAATTGGGTTGTACTGAGATATGCAAGGGGCATCATAAGTCTGTAGAAACAAGCTGCAACTTACATGTAGATTTATTACAGAAGTAGCACAAAGTTGCATGTTCAAATTCCAGGTCCAAATTGCCAAGTGGAATAATTAGCAATGTATGCAGGTCCACATGATGGATGCCTCTTAATATGCCGTGGGCATAAGTAGCAAAATTACCTTTTACCTACATTTGTCCTACCTTGCTCTGCATAACAGTTCTAGCACTGACCTTTTACCCAGTTATATGTGGAATATATGTTGAATGGTTTCATTGAAACTAGCCTCATTTTTTATGCATGAGGATTCTCAGAAAAATCACCTGCACATGATGTGCATAACAGGATTAGCATACTCTACATAAAAGCCATTGCTATCTTCAAACTAGGGTGACAGGGCTTCTTTGCATAGTTATAATGATTGATTTAGGCTCATCTACATAATTGTACTAACAACATATCAATTGTGGTAGAAGCCTCCTTTTTGGTATAAAAGAACCGCACCTTCACTAAGTACCTAAATGAGATGCTTCTATGCTGACACAAGACACAGAGCTTGCACGCTAAAGCTTCAACGCACAGTGGTCTAACATCCCTTGTGGGTTGTACAGCTCCTGACCAAGGCGAAGACCTTCATTCTCTCCCATTAGGTAATGGGGATGGCCCTTTCCTAGGTGATTCTTGGACTTACACCCACATACTTGCTAGGTACACTTACGTAGGGTCCGCAATGAAGGGGTGCGCATGTTTGTTTGCCTGCATATATTCACTGTTTTAGCACCATTATTGAATTTTACCTTCTCTTTACTCTGTTTGTGCTTGTAACCTCTTACGCTAGCTTCTGTCTATTACTTGTCACAGCATACATGTTTTATACTAAAATGACGCTGGTTCAATAAATGCTTATTGAAAACATCCCCAATGTTTACACTGAGTATCTCTCTGAGTCTAAAAGAGTACAGTTGACTGAGCTAAAAGTACGGTACGGATTCCACGATCTCTGAAGGGTCGAGGGTTGTCATATTCAATGGTTGCCAGAAACAACTTTTTCTTGGTAAGGTTGGGGGCTTATGGTGGCAGTGTGAGCTAGCTGGTCTATAGGCTGACATATAATGTGAGGGTGTCTGGAATTAGTCTAGACACCAATCCCTTTGTTTGCGTTGTCCAACAAGTGTGCAGATACTATGTATTTTTAGGAGTGACACAACACTATTGTTTCGTCAGCTATGGTGTGGATACTTATGGCACATGTGCAATCACCTGTCCAAAAACCGAGTGATGGGAATTAGTTATAATGTCTTTAATCCATACCATGAACCAATATTTTCAATAGGTTACCCCAAGTATGTGACATAAATGTTGCATGGTATAGGATGTGAACTCACTGACCCAGTATGTTTGCCAGAGTCATATCTTTGCAAGGAAACAGTTGTGGTTGGGGTGTAACACATATTCCAGACCTAACATATGCACAATGGCCATTTAACCCGAATATGTGTTCTCATGTTGTGTGTTCACATCATACCATGCACATGCTGCTGATTACTCCTCAGATTGACATTTGGCTGTACTTGTTTGTGCTAGGAGTCCTTTTTCTTTTTTTGTTGGAGATGAAGGAAGTGCCCCAGAGTCTCCAACTTCCTGTTTCTGTCCAGCAGGCTCCTCCAAGCGCTTTGTCCATGTCCTGTTCACTTTTCATTTGGATTTGGAGCTGGAAGGATTAGTCTTTTTGTCTGCTGCATCATATAGCATTGGATTTGAGGACTTTTGGATTTAAGGACTTTTGGATTTGAGATTTTACAAGTAAGTTGGTGTTGTTTGTTTGATTGGGGCATTGCAGTTGCTGCAACTACAATTTTGTACTTTTCATCATTTAATTTTTTTTTAATTGTGGGTAGCCAGTTAGCCCACAGGTAGTCATAGGTGCATGAAACAACTGTTTCTGTGGTGTCTGTTGAATCTAAACATCATTTAGGGCATGGATGGCATTGGATTGAATTGCAAAACGTGTATTTTTTGGGGTATTTCACTTTTTTGGTGTGTGTTAAATTAATGCCTTTGTTGTGTGTGTATGTGTGTGTGTGTGGTGTGGTTGTTGTGTAACTTGCACACCATGTTTAGCCCTGTGGATTTTTGTTTTGGCATTTTATTGCATTAAAGCTGTGTTGTTCAGCATGCGTCATTTGCCTGGCCATTATAGGCCTGTTTCAGTTCATTGTTTAGCATGGCCTCCTGCTTGTTGTGACTGTGAGTGACCATCTGGCTAGTGGCCATTTTGTGGTGGTAGTTTAGAAGTGTGCTGCTTTTTCCATATAGGCCTGCATTTGTTTTCTTTGTCCCTCTTGGCCGTAGCTTCTTGTTTTTGTGATCCTGGCCATGTGCTTGGTTGCCATTTTGAAGCCAGGCAGTGTGCTTTTGCCATAGGCCTGCATTGTCTGTCTTCCCTTTCTTGTTGTTGTCGGCCTGGCCATGTGGCTGGTGGCCATTTTAAAGCCAGCCAGTGTGCTTTTGCCATAGGCCTGCAAGCTTGTAGCCTAGTCTGCCAACAGGCCTATCATCCAGTAGGACCAGAGATACTCATGGGTGCATGAAATGAAACAACTGTTTCTTTGGTGTCTGTTGAATTTAAACATCACTTAGGGCATGGATGGCATTGGATTAAATTGCAAAGTGTGTTTTGTGGGTTATTTTATTTCACTGTTTTGGTGTGTTAAATAAAGGCCTTAGTTGGATGTGTGTGTTGTGTGTTTGTTGTATAACTTGCAAACCTTGTTTAGCCCTGTTGATTTTGGTGTTTGAATTAAAGCTGTGTTGTTTAGCATGCCTGCTTTGTCTGGCAATATAGGCCTGCTTGAGTTCATTGTTTTCCAGGCCTCCTGCTTGTTGTGACTGTGAGTGACCATATAGCTGATGGCCATTTTGTGGTGGTGGTGTAGTATTGTGCTGCTTTTGCCATATAGGCTTGCATGTCTTTCCTATGTTCCTCTTGGCCTAGGCATCTTGTTGTGGGTCTGGCCATGTGGCTGGGGGCCATCTTGAAGCCAGGCAGTGTACTTTTGCCATAGTCCTACATTGGCTGGCTTCCTTTTCTTGTTGCTGCTGTGGGTGGCCTGGCGGCCATTTTGAAGCCAGGCAGTGTGCTTTTGCCATAGGCCTGCATTGTCTTTCTTCCCTTTCTTGTTGTTGTGGGCCTGGCCATATGGCTGTGGGGCTTTTTGAAGCCAGGCAGTGTGCGTTTGCCATAGGCCTGCATTGTCTCTCTTCCCTTTCTTATTGCTGCTTTGGGTGGTCTGGCCATGTGACTGGCTGCCATTTTGTAGTGTTAGTTTAGTAGTGTGCTGCTTTTGCCATATAGGCCTGCATGTCTTTCCTTTGTTCCTCTTGGCTTACTGCTTCCATCCCCTTTGCCAGCTGCAGCTCCCTGAATGACGTGATGAGCAAATTAACGCCAAACAGTTTCCAATTCCATTTTGTTTGTTTTTTTGTTTTTGTTCTTCTTCTTTCCTATCCTTCCTGAGTGCACACAGTATACCATGAAAGCTCTTGTTGTCAAAATCTCAGAAACGACTACACTGTTATGTTTTTTTATAACTTAAACTGAGTTAATAAAATGTTATAATATAACACTAACAAGGGTGCCAACCACACAAGTTATATGTTATATTTGTTTGTTTGTACTAGTAGTAATTGAACCACAACAACAAGTGCAACATTTAACTGAGGTTCTTCTCCTTGCTTCTTTGATTTTAGGGGCACAAAAAGACAGAGGAGGAGGTGTCATCATCACCCGTTGTACTGCCAGACAGAAGTTCTGCTGCGCACCACGTCACATCCACGTGTGACCACAGACATCTCTGAAACTTGTGCACCTGCATCCTGCTGACATTGGAAGGAAGAAGATGGCCCCAGAGAAAGGTTCCAGGTCCTCCAGTACCAAGAAAGTTGCCAGTGAGAAGAAGGAACAGAAGAAGGAAGTGGCACTGCCACTTAACAAGACTGGTGTAATGGCCAATATGTTTTTTGGGAAACAAACAATTACGCCTGCATCAGCGGTGTCCGTGAACCAAGCTGGGAGAAGCACCTCCACATCAGCAGGCCCATCCCACCTACCTAAGCCCAAGCCCATGAGTGTCACAGAGGTAGCCAGTCTACTTGCGCAAACGCCAACGAGCAGTGATGTTGAAATGTCATTATCGCAGAGTAGTACCCAATCAACACAGGTGGAAACTCTGCAGATAAGTGGGAACAACAGCCGCAACAACAGCCGCAACAACAGCCACAACAACCGCTGCAACAACAGCCCACAATAGTAGTTGTTCCTCCCGAAATAGTGGCAGTTCAGGAAATCGAGCTTCCTGCAGACGAAGACGAGCAAGCCACTCTTTCAGAAGATTTATTGTCTTCCAGATCCCCAGCAACTAATAGGAGGGTTAGTCCATCAACTTCTTCTCCAAGCCCCCCTTCTGATGATCTAGATGCCACTTGGAAGCCACCATCTCAGTCTGAGAGTGAGGCACGCCACAAGACAAGGCTAGGGAAAAGGAAGGTTCCTGAAAGCCTTGGAGTTATAGAGGTAGATGTAGAAGAGGGAGATGATGACGAGCCAGTCATCATGAACATCACTCCCGGCCCAGTAGAGATGAAGACCGACATTATTACCCTATTCCAAATTGCTGTGAGGGATGTGACACGGATACCACCAAGACAGGTAACACCAACACCACCTCCAGCTTCCATATTTGCATTTGCAAAGGCCCGGCAGGGGCCTACATCCAGCACAACCACCACCTCAGCAGGTAGTAGTGGTACTGCACAGAGTCAAATTCCAGGCACACCCTCCAGTTCATCCGGCATTGCAAGTGGCACCTCAAGCAGCGCAAGAAATTTCACCTCCCCATTTTGGAACTTCTTTAGGTTAGCAGTAGGGAGGAGAATGTTGCTCTATGCTCAATTTGTCGACATAGTGTTAGTCGGGGTGAGCTTGGTTCACACTATGGTACTGGAGGCCAAACAACCCATCTAAAAAACGTAACTTGATCCAGTGGGAGGAACACCTTAAAGGTCTAAAAAGAAATATTAAACTGCACCCATTGCTGTTGGTGTGGATGAAGAAGTAGAAGAAGATATGATCGCGGTGGAAGGTGAACAAGAGGGAGACATTTTCTCTGGTACACAAAGTAGCCCTGTCCCCAGCAGTATAGTGGTACCACCCACATCCTCAGCAACATCTCAGTGGCACCATAGTAGGAGTCAGGCTGAGACACCAAGGCAACAGAGTACTGCAATGAAAAGAAGTGCTTTGTTGAGCCTAACTGGGTTCAAGAAGTCACCTGCATCAGCTGCACCACAAAGGAAAATAACCCATACTACCATTGTAAGCATGCTTAAGTCAGAGGGGCAGTATGAACGCAACCACCCAAAGGCACGCTTGTACAATGCGAAGCTGGCTAAAACGTTAGCGCTGGACGTTCTCCCTTTTTCTTTTGTGGAAGGAGTGGGTTTCCTTGAATTTGTGACAACTATGTGCCCAAAATGGAAGGTTCCGAGCCGGTCCTATTTCGCCAGAGTTGCTGTTCCAGCAACACATCACGATGTACTGAAATTGCTTGGAAATGCTTTGCAGCGGAGTGCTGGTCACAATATCCACTTGACCATAGACATGTGGACCAGTTTCCAAGCCACTGATTACATGTGCATCACTGCACACTGGATCTCTTTTGTGGAGATTAGAGAAAAAAGATATCTGAAGCAGGTGCTGTTGACACTGCTGAGATTTTTAATGCTACTCGGAAACATGCAACTGTAGTCATGTTCGCCATGGAAAAAACTCATACTGCTGCAAGAGTTTAACAGCAAGGTCTTTGAATGACTGTGCCCAAAGGGGCTTAACATTGGTTTTGTTGCCACGAATAATGGCAGTAATAAAGTTAAGGCCATGGAGGATGGTGTCTATTTCAGGGTTCTTTGTTTGGCCCACTGCATTAACATTATTGTTCAAGACTTTCTGAAAAATGTAGCCCGAGTCAGCAACTTACTGATCACCTGCAGAAGAATATGCACACATTACAGCCATTCTTTTAAAGGCCAGAAGCAGCTGAGGATCATTCAACATGAGCATAGAATACCAGTCAAAGCACTCATCCAGGAGGTGCCAACACGTTGGAATGAACTTATCACATGCATGACCGTCTGTTTGAATACCATTGTTATACATGTTAGAGCAACAGCTGAAGGAGGTGTCTCAAGCGTACACAGGTGTGGAGGAAAAAAATGAAACATATGAGTTGGTGGAGAGCTTATCCCCTTGCTTAGCTGAAAATACTAGGGTACAAACTTGCATTGTTTCAGTAAAACATTACATTTGTGCCACAATTCTGGATCCACGGTACAAATCAGAACTGAACATTAAGACATTAATACCTTTTTCAGAAGTGCATGTTGTCCAGTCCAAAAATTGGATAGCTGAGGCAGCCAGTGACTTGGAAAATGAACGGCTGGTAATTAAAGGCCCACTACTCAAATCCACAACAAGTACTGCAGCAGGGCATCCGGTGTCACGTTAAACTTCAGAGCCTGAGGGCAGTGCGTTTGCCTCGGAGCGGTCACCAACACTATCGACAACAGCAAGAACCGGATCATCAGCCCCAGTCAAATCGGCACCGGGTTGGTATTTACAGCATGGGCTTGCTAGGTCCAGTGCTGATGCAAAGACAAAAGAGGCCAAGCAAAGTGTAACACCCCTGAACATTGAGCGGATGGTCCAAGCCTAACTGGATTACCCAACAGAGGTCTACATTGGTCAAAACCCATTGCGGTATTGGTATGGGAAAAAGGGCAAATGGCTAGTGCTCAGCAGGCTGGCGAAAAACTATCTGGCCTGCCCTGTCGCAAGTGCCATTGTAAGAGTAAAAAGGACCAGTCTCTTGCCCGAAAACATAGAGAGTTTAACCATGATCAAAATGAATCAGCACTTTATACCACAGAATTACACAATACATGAATCAATGCAGGAAGATGAGGACAACGACTTAGGTGACGGAAGTAGTGTGTTAGATGATTACCTACTTCTGTTTGAACCCCCATAGTTTGAGGACGAGCTATACTTCCCTGACAACTAGGCTAGAGCTTCCTACTTTCTTTCTTCCTTCCTTATTTACTTTTATTTGTTTGTGTCTGTCTTTCGCACGGCCACCTGCTGCTGCGTGTGCCCCTTGCTTCCTTGTGCCTCGCTGCTGCCTCGTTCCGGACTGCCGCCGCTGCGGTTGTTTTGACCTTTGTTTAACGCGAATTTGTGCCTGATTGTCTTTAACCCGTTTTTTCCCTTGTTTTGACCAATCTTTGTGCCTGTTTCGCTGTATTCCGTTTCCCCGTGTTTTGCCTCCTTCCCTGGTTGCCCGCCGCCCTCCGCCCTCCCTTCCCGCCAAACGCCGCTTTTCCCCGCCCTTTCTTGTATTCTGTACCCTCCCCGCTCCCGCCTCCCAGCTGCTCCGCCCACCCGCGCACTTGGCCTCAAAAGGCGACCGTGCGACGCAGGTGAGTGTGACCCACTTGTGGGACACCCCCGCGCCGCACGGCCACCTGCTGCTGCGTGTGCCCCTTGCTTCCTTGTGCCTCGCTGCTGCCTCGTTCCGGACTGCCGCCGCTGCGGTTGTTTTGACCTTTGTTTAACGCGAATTTGTGCCTGATTGTCTTTAACCCGTTTTTTCCCTTGTTTTGACCAATCTTTGTGCCTGTTTCGCTGTATTCCGTTTCCCCGTGTTTTGCCTCCTTCCCTGGTTGCCCGCCGCCCTCCGCCCTCCCTTCCCGCCAAACGCCGCTTTTCCCCGCCCTTTCTTGTATTCTGTACCCTCCCCGCTCCCGCCTCCCAGCTGCTCCGCCCACCCGCGCACTTGGCCTCAAAAGGCGACCGTGCGACGCAGGTGAGTGTGACCCACTTGTGGGACACCCCCGCGCCGCACGGCCACCTGCTGCTGCGTGTGCCCCTTGCTTCCTTGTGCCTCGCTGCTGCCTCGTTCCGGACTGCCGCCGCTGCGGTTGTTTTGACCTTTGTTTAACGCGAATTTGTGCCTGATTGTCTTTAACCCGTTTTTTCCCTTGTTTTGACCAATCTTTGTGCCTGTTTCGCTGTATTCCGTTTCCCCGTGTTTTGCCTCCTTCCCTGGTTGCCCGCCGCCCTCCGCCCTCCCTTCCCGCCAAACGCCGCTTTTCCCCGCCCTTTCTTGTATTCTGTACCCTCCCCGCTCCCGCCTCCCAGCTGCTCCGCCCACCCGCGCACTTCGCCTCAAATGGCGACCGTGCGAACGCGCAGCGGTCACGCGCAGCGGGCGCGCCGATTGTGCGCCGAAGGCGCGCCAAAGGTAAGCCCGTCTGCGCCCGTCCGCGACCGGATCGCGACCAGCGCCAGGACCCCTGGCCCACGAGGACCCCGACCGACCCGCCTGACGTACTCCGCCGCCACCCTCACCGCACTCAACACCGGCCGACTCCCTGATTGCCACCAAGCCACTCCAGAACGCACCCACGGACCCTTCAGCTGCCACGCCTGCAAGTTCTCCAGCACCCGGACCAGCCCCGTACCAGCACCCGCCAAGTCGAATACCAGCAGCACCCACCTCAAGTGCATCCTGCTCAACACCCGCTCCGTCCACAGACACGCCATCGAACTCTGGAACCTCCTAGACGCCACAGCCCCTGACGTTGCCTTCCTCACGGAGACCTGGATGAACGCCTCTTCAGCTCCCGACATCGCCATCGCTATCCCAGAGGGCTACAAGATCGTCCGGAGGGACCGAAACGCCAACCAGATGGGAGGAGGCATCGCCATCATCCACAGGAACACCATCCGTCTCACGACCAGCACCGACAACACCCTGACCACCGCCGAACACCTGCATTTCCAGATCCACACCGACCCGAAGACCACCCTCAGAGGCACCCTGATCTACCGACCCCCTGGACCACGCACGCAATTCAGCGAGGACATCGCCGACTTCGTCAGCCCGCATGCCCTCCCCTCCGCTGACTACATCCTCCTGGGAGACCTCAACTTCCATCTGGAGAACAACAACGACCACAACACCAGCGCCCTGCTCGACAACCTCGCCAACCTGGGACTCAAGCAACTGGTGTCCACCCCCACCCACCTCGCCGGACACACACTCGACGCCGTCTTCTCATCCAGCACAGACATCGACTTCAGCCACGCCACAGAGCTTCATTGGACGGACCACAGCTGCGTCCACTTCACCTTCAAGAGAACGACGACCCACCAACACCAGCAACACACCGCCCGCAGAAGCTGGAACAAGATCACAGCAGACCAGCTCGCAACCTCCCTGAGCCAACACCCTCCGGCCAGCTCAGCGAACCCCAGCCAGGCCGCCGATAACATCACGAAGTGGATCAGCAACTGCGCGGACGAGCTCGCCCCGCTGAGGACCCCGCCCAACAGACCCGGCAGCAAGAAGGCCCCATGGTTCACCGACGAACTCAAGAGCTCCAAGAAGAACTGCCGAGCCCTCGAGAAAGTCTGGAAAAGGGACCCGACACCGGACAACAGGACCTCCTACAAACTGGCCACCCGGAAACACCACCAGCTGATCCGCGCCGCCAAAAGAACAGCATTCAAGGACCGGCTGGACAACAACGCACACAACAGCAAGGAACTCTTCAACATCGTGAAAGAGCTCTCCAACCCCAACGCAGGAAACAACGACATCACCCCATCACAAGACCTCTGCAACTCCCTCGCATCATACTTCCACAACAAGATCACGGACATACACAGCAGCTTCAACAACCAACCAACGCACACCACGGCCGACCAGCCACCCCCCCCCACCACCACCCTCCACGCCTGGACCCCGATCAGCACAGAAGACACCATCCGCACGATGAACTCCATCCACTCCGGATCACCAACCGACCCCTGCCCTCACCACGTCTTCAACAAGGCCGACGCTGTCATCGCACCCCACCTGAGAGACATCATCAACACATCCTTCGACACCGCCATCTTCCCTGAAAGCTGGAAACACGCCGAACTCAGCGCTCTACTCAAGAAACCAACAGCGGACCCCACCGACCTCAAGAACTACCGCCCCATCTCGCTTCTCCCGTTTCCAGCCAAAGTCATCGAGAAGACCGTCAACAAGCAGATGGCCGCCTTCCTCGAGACGAACGGATCCCTCGACCCCTCACAGTCCGGCTTCCGAGCCAAACACAGCACCGAGACCGCCCTCATCGCCGCCACAGATGACATCCGAGCCCTGATGGACAACGGAGAAACAGCGGCCCTCATCCTCCTAGACCTCTCCGCGGCATTCGACACGGTCTGCCACCGCACCCTAATACGGCGCCTCAGCAACATCGGAATCCAGGACAAGGCGCTGGAATGGATCATCTCCTTCCTCAACGGAAGAACACAGCGAGTCCGCCTACCACCGTACAAGTCAGAGGCCTCCGCAGTCATCTGCGGCGTCCCCCAAGGATCATCCCTGAGCCCCACCCTCTTCAACGTCTACATGAGCCCCCTCGCGGCCATCGTACGCAAACACCACCTCAGCATCATCTCCTACGCCGACGACACACAGCTGATCCTCTCCCTGACCAACGACCCCGCCGCCGCCAGAGCCAACCTGCACGAAGGGATGAAAGAGGTAGCCGAGTGGATGACGACCAGCCGCCTGAAACTGAACTCGGACAAGACGGAAGTCCTCATCCTGGGCCCTTCACCCTCCGCCTGGGACGACTCCTGGTGGCCCCCCGCCCTGGGCACCGCACCCAAACCAACTGACCATGCACGAAACCTGGGCTTCATCCTGGACTCCTCCCTCTCCATGACCAGACAAGTCAACAGCGTCTCCTCGGCGTGCTTCAACATCCTACGCATGCTACGGAAGATCTTCTGGTGGATCCCCACAGAGACCAGGAAGACCGTCACCCAGGCCCTCGTCACCAGCCGACTGGACTACGGCAACGCCCTCTACGCCGGGACCACCGCCAAGCTCCAGAAGAGACTCCAGCGGATCCAAAACGCCTCAGCCAGACTCATCCTCGACATCCCACGATCCAGCCACATCTCCGGACATCTGAGAGGCCTTCACTGGCTCCCCGTCAACAAGAGAATCACATTCCGCCTCCTCACCCACGCACACAAAGCCCTACACGACCAAGGCCCGAGCTACCTCAACAGCCGAGTCAACTTCTACGCTCCCAAACGCCACCTCCGATCAGCTAACCACGCCCTCGCCGCTGTCCCCCGCATCCGAAGAGCGACTACAGGAGGAAGATCCTTCTCCTACCTGGCCGCCAAGACCTGGAACTCCCTCCCGTCCGACCTGCGCCTGACCCAAGACCACCTCTCCTTCAGGAAGAAGCTGAAGACCTGGCTGTTCGAGCAGTAGCGGCACCACCCCTCCCCAGCGCCTTGAGACCCTACGGGTATGTAGCGCGCTCTATAAGTGTCACTGATTGATTGATTGATTGATTTCTGGTTCGAAACTTCGACTCACAACAAATCCATCACCACTGTCTTCTAGTCGTTTTATTGCCATATTGGAGTTGCAGCTGTTTGCATTTAACTAAAGTCCACTCCTTCGAGTCCTGCTCCTCCAGCCTCCTGACTCACCCTAAAGCCATTTCCCTCAAGCCAGATGATGATTGGATGGAGAATGATAGTACAAGAAAATGTTGCCTCGTTGAGTCCCTCCAAATGAAGTGGAACATGATGACTACTATAGCTGTCCTACTTTCCAAGCTGAGAGAGACTGCCCCGGCCTTAACTTAAGATGAGAAGGAACAGGTATTGAATGATGGTATGTATTGGACGCTGACTCTGAGTGATTGGTTTTTGTGTTGTTGTTGTTTGTTGTGCATGAAGTGAATTCATTGTGTACTATTATTTAATCTACACACTAAAAGTAACTCAAGTCAATGTTTCCCTTCTTGTTGTTTAATAACGAAATTGTACTTCTACTGCAGGCCGGTCCATTGCATTTTTGAATCTGGAATCTGGACTCACACTGCACACTGAGTTGGACAACACCATGATGATGACCACAGTGACACATACTATCTTCACAGTAGGATCTGAGATGATTGATGGAATAACTCAGGGCATTTCATGAGTGGCATAAAAGGTAAACAAGTCAACAACAACCACATCAGACCTACATGTCTGTGTAGTGGTGGAGTCGAGTCACAAGTGTTGTAGTGGTGGTATGACTGACAGCTGTACATGCCATTGATGTAGTTACCTACTTTGAAAAATGCTATGTTGCTGTATATGTGACATGTGTGCTCTGTCTG
The DNA here is from genome assembly GCF_964204655.1 of Triturus cristatus. Lineage (NCBI taxonomy): Eukaryota > Metazoa > Chordata > Amphibia > Caudata > Salamandridae > Triturus > Triturus cristatus. The sequence goes on along the minus strand of NC_140588.1, from coordinate 847,536,345 downwards.
GCTCAGTCAAATCCAAGCTAAGTGGCGGTTGGGTTGGCGCTGTGGGCCTGTTCTGTCCTGTTGCTGTTGTAGGTTAATGCATGAAACAGATAACAGAGTAGACATGATTTAGCCATGCCGCTCTGAAAGTGTACGCACTCCTCTGTAAATTTTATTAAAGTTTTCTCCTTGATTTTTAAATGTCCCTTTTGTTTTTCCATCTACACTTACAGGCCGGCCTTTACCCTGTGGTATAATGGGAAAAACAACTGACACTCACCTATGAATCCACATCCGCCAGACAGGAGGACAAAGAGGAATGCTGAGATACAACTCCCCAATTGGACCAGGATAACATACAGTAACACTTTAGTATCAACATTCATCATCTTTTAAATAATTTGATTACGTTTTTCTCTTCAATCATTAATACTGTGTGTTGTTGTTGCTTGCTTGCTCTCTGCTTATAATTGATCCCTACAGCTATTTTTTAATGTTCTTTGTTAGCTTTAAAAAGCAACCCTGGTACAACAGAAATAAAAAGAGGGCAGACAGGCAAGGCAAATTGCATATTAATCAATAATATACTGCTGCCCTGTACTGTCTACTAGTCTAGTTAGTAAGTACTGCTTATCATTAACCATCAAGTCATCATCATCATGCATGCATTTCCTTTTTATCCCTTAACAGATTTATGGATATGATGGTCGTCTGCCAAGATTGTGTTTTGTTGTTTGTCCATGCATAGTGTTTTTCTTTGTCAAACCTTTCCCCAAATCCCCCTTCTCAATCATTCATCAAACCCTAACCCTCTTCCACCTGGCTGTGTGAATTATATTGAGGTTTGACTAAATTAAATGTACACCAATAATTGATCACACGCTTGCCGGGGCGGATGTGGTGAAAGCAACACTAATTCAATTTCAAGGCAGGGCAAGGATGTTCAGTATATTTGCAAGTCAATTTTTTTTCCAAAGGAACCTAATCTATCATCAATAATTGCCGGACTCGATTGGATTCATCATCCTCCTACACAGCACTAAAGGTTACACTTGTGTCAAGTACTCAACACAACTACAGTTTGTAACTTGTTGTACTAGGCTATCACCGCCACCGTTATGTTTTATTTTATTTTAGCATTGCTAATCAGCATTATTATTGTTGTTGGCAGTCTTCTTGTGTACTGTACTGTTCTTTTTTCTACTACTCCTCCCAGAGTCTCTCTCAGGCGAATGACTGTCTCATTTTCTTTTTTTGCAAATGCTACTGCCATTGTCTTCTACTACCACCACAACCATGGCATCTTGGGAAACCAAACCATCAGCGTCATTCAGCTATCGCTGTGCGTAAGTTAAACATCAATCACAGGTAAGAGAAGAAGTTTGGGGGAGGTATAATTAATAATAATAATTATTTAATTAACGCACCACTTGAGTCCTCATGCTGCAGAATGCATAGACTAGGAGGAGAGACTGACAGTACTAGTAGGTAAAGTCACTCAGTGAGGGGTATCGCATCTAGCTGTTTGTGTGTTTCTAAATCGGCAGATTATGTAAATCAAACACTGGCTGCGGCCCTGCAGCAGTGAGGAAACCGTGTGACGTAAAACAGTAACCCCCCACAAAACATTAACATCGTATGTAAAGTTTAAGTATAAATATAATTTAATTCCCTAACAAAAATAAACTATGTAAAAAATCCCACAACACCTGACTCGCCACTCTCCCTAACCCCAACCAATATCCAAAAAGAAAAAGTCCAACCAATTTCCAGTGAATAAATTAAACCCCAACGCCCAATTCCCACCCACCAAAAAAAGGGAAAAAAAAGGGGCAATCCAACTTGGCCGTTCTTATCGGATTCGGTGGGCTCTAAAGTGCTTGTCCACCAGGATCTTCACCCGCTCCTCTAGATGGGCCATTCGGAGGAGCATGCGGAGCTTAAAAACCATACAATTGCATCCACAGGGGCAGCAGTGTTCGATGTAGTGCGGCGGCGGGTGGCTGCCTGACCACGGCGCCGTACCAATGGAGGGTCCTGGGCGTGGCTGGGGCCCGGGGCATTGGAGGAGGCTGCAGTTGCTGCCGCCTCCTCCTCCACCAGAACCACCAGCCATGGTGTTCAGTTTGTGAGGCCTCCAGCTTCCGGCGCCGGGCCATGGCTGCCAACTCCTTCCTGTCCGATTTAGATTTTCCTTTGGAAGAAGTAGCTATATCAAGAAGAACAAAAAAAGACTATTGTAACAATATACTCTTAGCAAAACAGTAAGACAAATTAAATCTAAACATAGTGGCACAGTAGCACTAGCATGCACATTCCATAGCATTTTTGGTATGTATCTATCTTCCCACTTCCTCAGCCTCTAACAGTTGTGGGAGTTTCAGGCATTATACTACCACTATGGACTCAAGTACACAGTACCCCAGTCTTCTTCTGTCTTGTTTAGAGAAATTACGTAACCTTGTTGTAGCTGGCATGCCAGCTCAGTCAGCTTGTGCCCAAGACAAACATACTCATGATGCAGACTCAAGTTAATTGTATTTACTACTGTCTGCAGGTGTGGAAGCAGACTACACAATCATCATACTTTTCTATTACGGGTGGTGCTGGCCATACTCTGTTACATCAATGGCAACTGCTCAATTTCCCTTTCACTCTGCCCTGACTACTACAAAAAGGCAGATGAAATCTGATCCAAATGATCATTGCTTATATATGGGATGACATGAGGTACTTTCTTTTGATTGATTGTGTAACCAAGAAACATGCATCCGATAGGTCACCCATGGCAGGCTGACACATGCGAAAATAAATTAACATAGGTAGAAAGTGGGCCTCGGAGTCGTAGGGATGCGCTTGATATCAACATGCATACACAACATATATGCTGCGCTTGCAAACTACTGTGAGTCAAGGGTGTATTCTGAAAATACAACTTCTGTTCTATTCTCCTTGGCTTTGCTACTCTGGCGCGGTTTCTTTGACATTTTCTTGAAAGTAAGACTCTTCATCCAGTGACAGTCTCCACCTATGCTATCTATGATGAATACCATCCCGCCATTCATCCATTCAAAATAAACATGGCAACATGGCTATCATTCTTCTTAATCTCTCAACAAACCTTTGTTTGTTTCACCAACAACAAACATTTTTTTTTTTTTTTAAACCACCACCCATGCGTCCTTCTTTCCTTGCTTGCCTTGGCTTTGAGGTTGACCCATGAAACACCCCAGAGGATTCTTGCTATCCACCCAAACAGTTTCATCGAGGCAGGCATCTTTTCTTTCACATTCCACCCATCCTTAAACCACCCATGCATCTGATTCCTATCAGCCACCTATGCATGCATCGCGTATCCTTCTCTGCCAGTCATAAATATTACATCTCACCTGTCCTTCCTCCTTGGCTTCCACCCTTCTTTCCCTTTTTGTTCAATCCATCCATCAAGGTCATCTGATCTGACTCTTAATCTTCTCCTTAAAACTTCCACAGCTGAGTTGAAGTCAGATAGAAGAGGCCATTAGTTACTCAACTCCCACTGCTAATGCTATTGCTAATGCTAAGTAAATAGTGTCTTCTTCAAGCGTTGTTCACAAAAACTTAGTCTCTCTCAACAGTACAGTGTACACCCTTGCAGTGAGTGTAATGTCAATAAGTAAGGCCTATAACTTACCACCACCCGCCTATGCTGCTGGCTCACCCCCTGCAGCTGCAGCATCTTCTGCTCCCTCCTTACTGGCCGTGTCGCCTTTGCCGCTGACTCCGTCACTGGTGGTCGGTCCAACTAGAAAACAACATTACACATTTTTTAGATGCCATATGCACTTCCCCCTATTTATTCTTTTTCAATTGCAAGATTGAAAAATAAATTATACATTCATAAACAACATACAACACTAGTACAAATGGGGTACTACAGTAGAGTAGACTAGTGGTAGAATGTCCTATCCTATCAAAAATATTAAAATATCTGGTTGGGGATTTTGTTGGTGGGAATTGTCAATGCCTCAAGATTAAGAAGACTAGAAGAGGACAACCCAAAGGACTGGACTCAGTGGCTAGAGCTATTGGTGAATCTGAGTTTTAAAACCTTTTAAATAAAAAGTGGCCAACTGGCAGTCAGTCAAACCACTTTATTCGGCTAACCAAAGCCATAAAAGAATACCACACTGAACAATACATAAAAAACTAATTAATAAACATATTTATACATTTGAAATTCCATTAAAATAAACCACATACAAACAATAAAATAATACCAATAAAAATGAATGACTTATATTTCAATTAATCAAGCAATAAAAGCAATGATATATATATATATATAAATATATATACATATATATAAAATCAAACAGTACTTTATAATAACTAGCCCGATTTCTTCCTGTGTCTGACTGCCCCCACCCAAAAATTAGCAAGATTAAAAATCTCCCTTGGGTTGTTTAACAACTGCAGATATAGTAGGGCTTTTCTGACTTGCACAAATCCCTTCCCCTTTAAAATGGGTCTTAAGCAATTTTTCCTCATAGGGCTCTAGTACGGTGTCCTGCAAAGAAAAATGATCACATGTACAGGGACCTAGGTCTTTTATAATATCACAAAAGAGAGAGACTAGGGAGAACAAGAGCCTTCTCTGACTCCCCTAACAAACGGTACAACTCACTACACAGAGAAGAACTACAAAAAGTTATTAGTTACAGGGTAATATGATAGTGACAAGGAAACAGTTATATCCCTCGCTATCTAAAACCCAGAGGTATTGTCAGAAGGAAAAGACATTATTCTCTTAATACTGCCCTCACACACTTTGCAGTGTCATGCTTCATCATTGGGCCGCGTCGAACGCCCCCGTTCAAATTTTGAGAATGAGACGGTATTTTCAGCAGCCAACCCCTTTTTAGAACATATTAGGGTATGGCGCAGGTACATCGATGATGTTTTCATCATCTGGAGAGGTAGCAGAGATTTGGCAGAAACCTTTATGGATTGGTTAAATCATAAAAATCCATTTTTGTTTTTTACGAGCACACTCACGAATGAGGCTCTACCTTTTCTGGACCTTTGGATCAGAGCAGAAAATGGAGGTTTAACGAGTAGTGTTTTTCATAAACCTACTGACAGAAACAATCTGCTATCCTTTCAGAGTTTCCATCCTCGCTCATTGAAAGAAAATTTGCCGTATGGACAGTTCCTGCGTCTTCGTAGGAACTGTTCCTCTATTGGGGATTACAAAAAAGAGGCTAGTGTCCTCAGTAAGAAATTGAAACACAGAGATTATCCGGAGAAAGTAAGGCACAAAAGAGAGCAAGAAATTGCAAAAGGGAATCCCTCCTACAAACACAAGAAAAAGAAAGAGTTGAGAGCAGTATTTGTGTTACGACGTTTAACACAGCATCTAACCACATGAAAAAGATAATACAAAAGAACTGGAGGATCTTGAATTCCAATGGGTTAGAACAACCTCTCCCACTATTTTCTTTCAAAAAAAGTGCAAGTATAAAAGACACTGTTGTCAATACACGCCCGAGATCACCGATGGTTGGCAACAGTGTATGTCACCAGGAACATTTTTTGCCTCCTGTTATGGGACACTATGCTTGCGGCTCTTGTAGGGCAAGCCCCCTGTCTTTGAATGGAAAAAAGGTGGATATTGGGGCTAACCACCCATGGGAGCAGAGAAAACATACCACATGTAACACCGAGAATGTCATTTATTTGGTACGGTGTCCGTGTAGCTTATTGTATGTCGGAATGACCATACGCCGAGTAAAAACTCGCATCTTGGAACACCTGAGCACAATACGATGCGGAAAAACAAACACAAAACTAACAGCTCATTTCCAAGAAAAAAACCATAATGAACAAGATCTAAGGTGGACAGTGTTAGATAAACCCTTTATACCACCCAATACAGTAGATATTGCCAGCTTCCTGTTTATCAGAGAACAGCGTTGGGTAAACAGACTTAAAAGCAGTACGAGGGGTTTAAATGACTCTATCCATGGTTCCATCTGTATGGGTTAGGTAAAAAATGATGTTAAATGGAAGACTACAGCGTGACTTTAAATATCTCTAACTCTGCTAAGTTTTAAGATCATGTATAGTAATGCTGTTAGAAGATGGATTTGAATTGGCAAGAAGACAGGATTTGGTTGACCGTCATGGCTTTGACCCGTTGAGGGATCAGATTGTTCTGCGAAAGTCACTGCTTTTATCAATGATCTCCCCACCCGACGCGAGTGAATATAGGAGTAAGTGGCAAAATATTAATTTTCTTAGGTGCGGTTTGGGGGACCTAAAGGTTGATCGTGTTTCTAGACTCAAAGACAACAGAATAGAGATGGAGAAATAAGGAGTTCTTTATTTTCTGAGTAAGGACCCTTACGGAGATTCCTTGAGAATCATTGGGGATTCAGTACTTCCAATATGTCTGCGGGTATGTTCCCTACGGGAAGAATCGCATCCGTTAGATGTCCGTCTTCATTTTTGCCTATTTTGGGTGGCCGGAAGTACGTAACAACACAGTGGTTGGGGAGTCCATACCGGAAGATGCAGTTCACGCGCTACTTTTAAAGGGAAGGTAGTTTGGTCCCTTCAGTATCGACGGAGGACCGATGTGAGGATTATTAGTGCCGTGAGTCTTTGGAGTAGTAAGTAACGATAGTGTATGGAGCATGACAGTAAATTAATTGCGGCGACCTGTGAAAGAATAGGAAGTAGAATTGATATAATGATGGCTCTGCATATTCCTTCCTGTTCGTTTGATAAATAGAGTGTGACAATAGGACCACGGTCCCGGGTTTGGAGAATTTCCAATAAACCCTTGTAAGTCTATCTCCTTTTTCACACTAAGGGTATTAACGTGTGTTATGTTTTGCAAGCAAATAGTAGCATGGCGCTTTACTACCACGACTTTGCTTTTGGGTGTGTTTAAGTGGAGTTAGATGGGTGAAAAACAACTTTCGTTTTTTACCTCACGGGTGCAATAGATACCTGCCTTTTTGCCTGTGTCATAGTCACTTAGGGGTGGAGAGTGGCGTGTAATCCTGAGTGACATGGTATTTTGTGGTATAACAGTCTAGAGGAAATTCATTTTCAAGGAAGGTATAGGAGAGAAGTATAACGATAAAGTATATGTTCTACTCTCTCTTTCAGAAACTTGTTCGCTCTCGAAAATTATCCAGAGTACAGGACGTAAGCAGTATTGGCTGTTTGTCAATGAAAGGTAAAGAATCCCCAAATAGGGGGGAGACCAGAGAATAAAGGGACCAACACCCTGATGAATGCCAGTACGACTCACATGAGCGTTTGATGGTGGCAGAAACATGTTGGTCAACGCAGCTGGGATTTAGGGGTCTTTACCTCCCCTAACTATCCCGATAGATTATTTTTAACCCTGCCAGGGGGTGACAGGAATAAAATTGAAGACAGTCCCCTCTTAGGCAGTTTTAAGTGTTTATGTCTGTACTTTTGTGGTCCCTTCTTCAGGGAAAATTCTCCTAGTTTTTGTTTTCACTATTTGTGTTCTTTGTTGACACTGTCCGTCTTTCTGCAAACTCACCACTATATACTTCATTCTAAAAAACATTGCGCTCCACCCTCTGTGTTGGTCTGCACGGGGGCGTTCGACGCGGCCCAATGATGAAGCATGACACTGCAAAGTGTGTGAGGGCAGTATTAAGAGAATAATGTCTTTTCCTTCTGACAATACCTCTGGGTTTTAGATAGCGAGGGATATAACTGTTTCCTTGTCACTATCATATTACCCTGTAACTAATAACTTTTTGTAGTTCTTCTCTGTGTAGTGAGTTGTACCTAGGTCTTTTACCCTGCTCCAGTCCTGTACATCTGCTAAAAGACAATGGATAAGATTAAAACGGAACTTAGTTAGAAGAGATTGATGAAAAGGTTTTGTAACGATTAACAAATACGGTTCAATCTGTGGGACTGTCTTTAGCAGCAAATGTGCTCTCACCGTGGGTTTAACAATCTCTAATGCCTCTCTCTCTACAGCCAACCGGGCAGATTTACAAGCCCCTTGAGACAGTTTTATGCCACCTTTGCATCACTTTTGTGATGCAGCGGCAGCGTAAACAATGTGCCACGATGCAACATATTTACAACGTGACGCATCTAGTGAGATGCGTCACGCTGTAAAGCCCTGCGCTACATTATACCTTTGTCAGGTATAATGTATGCAGGGGGGGAATTCCGTCGCAAGGAAGCCCTGTAAAAGTGACACAGTAAAATCTACAAGATTTCACTGAGTCACTTTTACGTCCCAGCTGCATCAAATCCTTACGCCTGCTTGAAGCAGGCGTAAGGAGTGGCGCAGCATATAAGTTATAGGGCACCCCGGAGCAGTGCTGGAGTTGCGTCGCGCTTGCGACACAACTCCAGCATGGCGTCACCCTTACGGTGACAGATGCATCATGCATCTGTTTATCCGTGCGCCATGGTGCACCGCATTGTAAATGCGGCGCATCTATGGTGGCGCAAGGGGTTTTTTGAGTCACGCATAATAACTGGCGCATCCCTGCTAATATGCAGGGATGCGCCAGTTATTGTAAATCTGCCCCTGCATATTTAAGAATTGGGCTTTAACCCATGCCACATCCTCTTTCACTATCTTTTCTGGAGTAGCAAAGAGTTCTGGTCGCCCCAATTTTCCAGGCATTGACTTGACGTACTGTAACCATTGGATTTTACCCACATCATCCAACACTAAGCAGTCCCTAAGGATTTCTCTGTTCAGTCCCAATTCAGAATTAATCCATGTGTTTAGCCAACAAATCACAGGACTCATGCTAATCTGACCCTCAATAAATCCCCTACCCAGCTCTTGTTGAATAGCAAAGGTAGATTTGGGGACCACCAACTGGGCAAGCTTAGCTACAGACAGACTAGTAGTACAGAGAGTCATAGCAGAGGCAGTTAGAGGCAGGGATAGCAAGAATTTAGAAACAGATAGCCTAGACTGAAGAAGAATTGCTAAAAAATAGAATTAGGAAACGGAAATAATAGTTCGGAAAAAATAAGGAGCAGTAAAAGTTAGGGAAGTATAATCATTATTATTAACAACAGGAGGACTTACTGGGGCCAGCAGCAGAGCCCACGGTAGAGGAGCGGTTCTGGCCGGTACCTTTCGCAGCTGCTCCCACTGACTCCAACGACCCTGTCTTCTTGCCCCTTGGATGCTGAGCATGAAAGATATAATAAAGTAAGACAAACATTGATGATTGGTGAGGAACAAATAAAATATTTTTAAAAAACAGTCAAAAAATCATTTACGGAAGCAACAATTGCAACAAAATTTACCTAGCTAATCTGGTCGACTAGTATTATCGCGGGATTCGCGGACCGTCTAGTTATTATTTATGAACACTAATCCAGTGTTCCATACTGATTCCAGAATAACTAAGCCTAAGTACCACCTGACCTAGCCCACCCATTCCAGGTGGACCACTTGTTCACTAAGTCTGCATTTCCATTTATTTTAGTCCTCAAAAATGCATAGATGGAGGACACATGCAAACATTTTTGCATACACCAAACTGTTGGTTGGTTGCTGCTGAGGTTCTGCTAGTGCTAAGCCTATTACCACTCACTAAACAAACTACAAAAGGTTCTACTAAGGACTAGGGTAAGCAGCACTCAGCAGCACGTGACGTAACAGAGGATGCGTCACGCAGACCGCTAAAAAATGACCCCCTCATAATAAGTAACTAAACCTATCAATCTACCGCTCTCAATAAAGGATACGCAGTACCACTCAGATAAAATAGATATTCAATTATCCCTTCTCAAATTTTGGCTGATACTCGTCTCAAATATTGCTAGCAAACTGACAGAGATGAGCAACCTCAGAGAGCCCAAGCCGAAACTCAAATAATCCAACCGAGTTGCTTTACTATCATCAGCAAACTCTCAATATTACCATCACTGATGGGGGAGCTTCTCATCGATCTAAAAAAGATGGGAAACACTGCAAGAATGGAAAACCTCACAAGCCAAGACAAAAACACTGAGTAATTAAACCCTAGCAGCTCAGCAGCAGCAATACTATGGCATCCGGAGCACCCGGAGCAAGAACCTCTTGACGCGCTCCACAAGAGCAAAGGGTCCCTGGACCAACCCACCCTTGAGGAGAGCACAGGTTGTGCTCATGTAGAATCAGGGCCCACTATTGCAGAATAACATCAGGTAATAGGGGGACAAACTACCCCTGAGGGGAGCTCAGGCTTGGGACTTGATCATTCAGAGCCTACCGACAACTTACAACAACAAGAAATTGAACAAATAGCCAGAAATGGTCACGCTTTGAAAGGACAGCTTCAAGCAGATAAAGTATCTGTCAAAAAATGGAAGGGGGTGAAAAATCTCCAGAAAAAGAAAAGAAAATGGAAGAACAAGAATACAACCATAATGTCATACTTCCATGTAGAGGTCAAGTCACCAAAAGGAAAATTACCAGCGCAGAGGGCAAGTAGGGTATCGATAACCTTGCAGACCATTCAGTCTTCTCCCAGCCAACTGAGCAAGATGAGTGATGATCATATAGAAAGGACAAACCTGAATGACAGAGAGGAAAACCAGATTGTTGACACCAGAGAAGGGGCTAAAACCAGAAGCACAGTTGGCACATCAAAAACAGTAGGGATTGCAGCACGCTTAATCCTGGAGCTGACAAATCCCCAGAATCATGAAGAACAGCAAGTCACAGGAACTAATTACAGCAGTTACCGACAGGAGGAATCTAAGATAATCCTGGTCATCCTGGAGTATAAATCGAAAGGCGGAGGAGACATTCTGAACAGAGGAAACATCCTGCGATTATTAGCTTCCATCAGCAACCTGGCTGAGGTAGACTTGTGCGATCTGGAGTCCATAGAATTTGAAGAACTTAAGCATCTGTCAAAGCATGAGATAACAAAGTCAACCTGTGACACTCTGGAAATAGCTGAGAAAATTATGAAGGAGGAAAGGCAATTAAACGTGTGGGGATCCAACTACAACTTCATTAAAAAAACGGTTATCCAGAGCCTCTGCTACGAGATCGGCAACAGCAAGTAGGCTGCAGGCCCAGAAATACCAACAACTCAGGGAAAACCAAATCGGTGCTTAAAGGGGCTTGCAGCACCTCAGTCCTGGCAACAGAGTGCAATATTTGGAGCCCTTGGCAAGCAGGTGAAAGCAGCAGGTCAAACAATTGATCCTGGATAGCAACTATAAACACTCGAACCAAGAACTATCTGCTTCTTATGGTTACCCACACTTTTTGCTGATGTCACACTGTTTTTTGCCTAGTCTGACTGGGATCCTGCTATCCAGGACCCCAGTTTATCTGCTTTCTTATGTAAATTGATATGCAGATACTTTAGGTACACTCCAGGTTGGATTCTGGGGTACCCTTATCAGTCCCTAGTATATGGTACACCATGCACCCAGAGCATAGGTACCCCAGAGGCCTCCCATGGGCTGAAGCATGTATTATGCCACCCCTGAGAGGCCATCCAAATTGACGCGACCAGCCTGCTACAGCATACTGTGTAAGCAGGTGCTTGTACCACTTTCTTAAGATATAGGTTCACTATATCTATTTAAATCACTACTCTTAAATACCTATCAGTCACCACTATGGCAGGCCTTAACAATCCTGAAGGCAGGGTGCTGGGTTTTTCGTGAGAGGTTGGCCCTGCATGAGCAGAGCCCCTCTGCAGCCTTCAGAGACCATTCCCCGGGGTTGTCTGTGATGCAGCCAGACATATATGTTTAAGTGCATCATAACCTTGCGGTAAATGCTAACTTTAAAACGGCTGCTCAAAAACATGTTGTATTTGGTGTCAAACACCTTGGAATCATACCTCCCCTGCCAGTTACTGGCTAGGGAGGTATGATTCCACCCTTCTAAAGGGACATTTGTGGGTCACCAGTATACCCGGTACCAGCTTTCTCGACCTGGGCACCACAAAAGGGATGCTGCCAGCCACAGACACACTTCTGCCCCTTAATACTGAGCCAAGCTCGCGCAGAGGAAGGCATGACAACAGGTATCCTATCACAAGGAGGTGTGACCACTTCCCAGACAGGGTTTAGTGAATTGGGGATGGGTATGTGCACTCTGAGAGTGCTGGAAAGTCTGCACTGGGGGCACATTTGGTGTCCCTGTGCATAGTCCTGCTCAAACCAGTTCCAGGAGCCATTTGTTCCTGCTATGGCACAAAACTGGACAAAGGACATGGGTGTAGCCAAACCCCTGTCCTGCTCCTCCCCTAGGAGGGTCCACAGTACCTTTCCAATCCCTTCCCATGGGTATGAAGTGGGTAACCTGGCTACAGGACTTTAGATTTTACCTGGACAAGATTGTGCAAAGAAGAAACCAAGTACTTCGACTGGATGACTGAAGAATCTCCCTTGGAGAAAAGGAGTTACTCACCTGCAAAAGCAGGCACCTAAATGCATCTGACGGTTTGCTTCTCCCAAGCTCCTGAGGATTCTGAAGATTTCAGCAACACAGGAGGTCTGCCCTCTTAGCGATTCTGAGACCAGTATCACGTGTGGGGACTGTGCCACCTGAACCCATGTGCATCGTGTACATTTGCAATTGCATAAGCTTAGTGACAATTCCTGAGCCTGTGCTTTAGTCTCCATGTAGTGCAAACCCCAAGCAGTATTTGCACTGAAGATTTCAGCCCTCCACTCCATGAGTGTCTTGTGGGTTGGTGCTTTGCAGACTTGCTTGAGGTCTCCTTGCGATCCCAGGTCCATCGGCCTGTGGGTCCTGGTGAGGGGCACCTTGCTAATTCTTGGGTTTATCCGGTTGCTCCGTCCTCACCGTAACCTGTTTCCTCTGACCGTGTAGGTTGCAGTTGCCAAGGCTTGTTGGTGCTCCAGCCAGACATCAACCCCTCAGCTCTCGACATCCTTCTTGGGACAGCTCACCTCTGGACTCTGGTCATCCTCAACATCTCCTTGTCCCCGTGACTGCAGAGTCAAGCAACCCTTCTTCACTCCTGGAGCACTCGACATCGGTGGGCTTTCGACTAACGAGCCCCTGGTCACCTGAAGTGACCCAGACTCTGTCCCCTCTGCTTTCAGGTTCTTCTCATCTCGAATTCAGACTTGGATCCCACCCGACATTCTTCGCCCTCTTGGCAGCAGGACTTCTTTGCAGTTCTCCATTGAAAACGATGAAGGTTTCCGACACCACTTGACCCCTATTCACCCAGCTCCTCTGGGATAGGTAACACGGGTACTTCACTGGTGGGTTGACCTTAGAACCTCCTAGGTTCCAAAGGGTTTGCTCAAAGTCCTCTTAGAAGTGTCTTAACTTGCAATTTTCCAACCGTGACTTTCCCATAGAGTTGTACAGAGCACGCATCTGTGTTTCCTCACTTCACCCTTCCTCCATGGGCTCCCTGTGTCACTCCTCTGGGTGGTTCCTTTGGGTCCTAGCGATTCTACGTGCTCTGGGCCCTGTGTCTATTGAAGTTGTTGTTGTTATTTCATTTTTTTAGTATATGGCTCTGTCTCCCCCTGGAGCCCACTATGTATATCGCTATTAACAAATGTTCTATTGATTACGGATTGTGTGCTTTGTGCCCTAGTCTCACATCAAGACTAGTAGAGAGTGTTATATTAATACATACATATTTTTATATAAACACTGTGTGATTCTCCTTTCATTTAATCATTTAGGAGGTGATATTCTGGTAAAACAAGGTGATTTACATTCCTTCAAGATTAAGCCTGAAGGCTGCTCTCCATGCTACCACTAGGATAGCTTTCAATATGGTTATCTTTGACCTCAGACATCATAAGGGTCGTGTGGCCTGATACAAGGTGCCCACTTCAACTAGTGGACAGCATATACCAACCCACCTTCTCACACTGACAGGGCATGAAACAAACACTTAATAAAGACTTGCAGCTAAGACTCTGTTCCTGGAACATAAATGGACTAGGATCCAAAATCATGGACAAGGAGCTTCTGCTGTATTTTCACATTTTTTTATTTTTTTATTTCAAATCGTATTATTGAGTCTCAAGAAATGAATAAATAACTAATAAAAATACAATACAATAATGGAAACATAAGAGCGAAAATGAGAAGTACTGACAAATCATAATAATAATAATAATAACAATGATGATGATAACTAAGTACAAATCGTGAGAAGTACAGAGTAAATAAATAAATGGAAAACTACAAGTTATTCAAGAGCCTAGCCATGGTGGTCACAGTGAGCCCGCAGTGACGTACAGGTGGGCAAACAAGCACAGTTCACCTAGAAGAGTTAAAATTAGATACAATACAATAAATAGTACAGGTGTGTCAAGCAGGTACATTTTTCACAGTTGCTGAGACAGGAAATACAATGCATTGCAGGAGTATCCCCGCAAATGTAGCATACAATACTCATTACTGTCTGTGGACTTAGGTCGATTTTCACGGGGTATCATATGAGAAGGATGAGGCATCAAGGGACTTCCACAATTTCCTGTGTGATTTACTCTATGGAGAGGTATGAAGTGCGACATTATCTGCTCCTCTAAGGAAAGAAAGCCATTCCTGCCACATTCTAAAAGAAACTTCTTTGGAGTTTTTCCACTTACACAGTATAACTTTACTGGCTAAAGTGAGCATGAGATCTAGCAAGTATCGGTCATTCGCATCTTCGACCTTAGGGTCCAGAGCACCTAGTACAATATAGGAAAATTCCTTTGGAGGGGCTATGTTGAAAGTATGTTGAAATCAGGGCTCATTTTCAGATTTAGATTTCAAGTTTATACTAGGGGTGGGCGTAGTTCGCGAAGTAGCACTTCGCGAAGCTACGCAAAGTGAAGTTCGCACTACGCGAGCTACGCGTAGCACTTCGCGAACTGCGTAGTAACATGTTCGCACTGTGCAAGATGTTGTTTTCAATGATTGCACAGTGCGGACAAGCAACCGGCACTGTGCAATCATTGAAAATGGCATCTTGCACAGTGCGAACTGGTAGTTTCTCATCGCGAGCGGTCGCGAGCAGAGCGACCCCTCGCAATGAGAAACCTGACCTCCTCGCGTTGGGAATCTCGCCGGGAGGTTTATTTTCCATGCTCGCGATCGCCAACTTGATGTTGCTGATCGCGAACAAGGAAAAAGTCTCGCCGGGATGTCATTTTGCTTGCTCGCGGTCGCCAACTTGACGTTGAGGACCGCGAGCAAGCAAAAAATGACCGCAGCACTACGCAACACTACGCTACGCGTGTTCGCACTGTGCTACGTGCAGTTCGCGTAGTGCGAAGTAGCGCGAACTTCGCAAACTACGCGAGCGTAGCGTAGTGCTTCGCCCAGGCTTAGACTTTATACCTCTATAAGGAATTGCAAACAGTCTCTGATCTTCAGTATGTTTCTCCGCTTTCAGATTATACCCTCCCGTATTCATGGTAGTTCGAAAGTAAATGGCTCCTGTGCCGTAGTGGATTTCAAATGCGGGATGCCAGCAATCCGCGTCTTATAAACTTGAAATTTAAATCTAAAAATGAGCCCTGATAAATTCCACTGAAGGTGGACGAAACACGTTGGCTGCTTGGTTATTTTTAAAGAAGGATAATGAAATGTAACATTATCAACATTGGATGGACCCAATCATTTGTGGAACCTGAGTTTGGTGGTGCAATCCACAGTTGTGATTAATTTAACTCTGGTCGTGAAGACTGCTCTCTGGAGACAGCAGAAGCAGTGGAGGTGCACACCATTAGAGCAAAATACTCCAAGTATCTGGACTCTTTGTGGGGTACTTTTGAGGGGAACTTCTGTTTCTTCCTTCAGGGGGAGGTGCATCACATACACACAGTGGTATGTATGTATAGCCTTGCTGTTTAATTTTGGTTTTGTAGATTAGGTAAGGTGTTAGCATAGTGGTAGGATAGGATAGGATTCGTTTTTTCTATTTATCGGTTTATAGGTGGGGCTATGGTTGGGTATGTTGTTAAGTGGGTGGGGGTTAATGTTTAGCATGTGTTATACAAAGAAAAATCAAAAAAGTTAACAGTTA
Source organism: Triturus cristatus (assembly GCF_964204655.1). NCBI lineage: Eukaryota > Metazoa > Chordata > Amphibia > Caudata > Salamandridae > Triturus > Triturus cristatus. Next base: position 847,520,323 of record NC_140588.1, on the reverse strand, counting down.
AAAAAATACAAAAATTATATATTAGTTAAGTTTTCATGTTTAGCTAGTTTGTGTAATACGGGTGCTTTGGGTTGATGTATAACCTTTCTGTTTTGTTGTGTGTATGTAGAGTAAACTAATTTAATGTTAGGTAGGTTAGGTTCGTTTTAAGGTAGGATAGTACAGGTAAGTTTGATTAGGTATAGTTTAGGTAGGAATAAATAGTATAGGAATCAGTTTTTAGATGTTAAGATTGGTAGTGTGTGTAAAATAAAGTATGTTTTAAAGTTTCGCAACTGCTTACCTATTTACAGCTTGCCAGTTGTGACATATGCTTAGGTTGGGCTAAGCACATGCTGTAGGAGTATCTGCCAGTATTTGTATTCATGTGCTAAGTCCCTAAGGAGTCGGGCATTCCAAGTTAGCAATGGAGTCACCTAAGGGATCTTCTAACCTGATTGCTCACTGTAAGGGGCAATCTTGCTGTGAATGGACATACAGCCTAAAACATGTATTAAACAAAGGTATGTGTATGTGATGCTACATGTATTGTATGTATGATAGACTCAAACCATTGTGACTATTCTAGGATGTGTTTGGTGCTACACTGATGGCAGCAACTTACACATTCTCCCTAGCGCCTTTTAGTTATTACATCACTTTTGGTGGCTGGCAAGTATGCATACAAGTATCACCCACCTGTGCAGACAAACACCTTCTGTCTTACCATTGACTGATTGACAATTTTTCCACTTCATACATTTGACCTTGAGAGGGACTTGCTAGATTAGCAGCAGATAGAGATCAAAAAAACTATTTAGAATGCACTGTGCATGTTTACCCCTGGGTGGCACAAACATATTTCTCTTTAAATGTTATGTAGTGTCTTAGGAATCCCCACATCCATCATGGTCTAATTACTTCAATCATGACTAGGAAAAGAACATGCTGAATCTGGAAAGTATTTTTATTTGCATGCCATCTAAGGGCCAAGTGGTATTTCTTGGCACAACAACCCCAAACATAGTTGTTGAGCCATTGGATGCTCATAAAAATTCAATGGGGGATACATGTCATGGGAAATGTTTAGGAGAGGAGTGTTCCAGTGAGGAGGAAGAACACATTGACATTGTGATAGAAAGTCCACATAGACAGTCCACACATGGATGTATTCAACAGGTGGGCAAGCAAATGGAGGACAGTACCTGTTGAAAGGTACACTGGCATTGGGGTAAGCACAGGACATTGGAGAAACTGACCATGTGACAGAGAGATTTCTTTTGCAAACAGCTGCAGTCCACATCTCAGTCCTCTGATGTTTGTGGTGCCTCACATGTGGGTGGTGTTGAAGGCCCAGGAGCAGACAGAGGAACACACACATCAGCAGCTTAAGATGTGGGCCCTCGGTTCCCACCATCATTTCCCTATTCCAACAATTAAGGCAGTAAATCACTGAGAAGGATCTGCTGGTTTGCCAGCACAGCAGCAACATTCTCATGTAGGAGTCCTGCTTCTGCTCCATGGACTCCAAAACCCCCCAGCTGATTAGCAAACTCGCGGGTGCCACTTTGACAGGGTATTTGCTAATGCCTCTGCCTCATAACACCAACGATGTCAGCCAGGGACACGCTCAAACAATGAAGCAGAAGGCAGGTTCCTCTTACAGCCTCCAGGGTGTTCTTTTTGGGGCTGAGGGACCTATGTACTCCCACTAGGGTGCCTGCCACGGTCTCCATCCCCTCCTACACCTCATTTACCAGCTTCCGCTGGACTCCTACTACACAATGTTCACATTTTGTATAGTCAGTGTTCGTAGGGCTGTATGTGTGCTTTGCTTTCCAGGCCTCCTGCTTCTTGTTGTGACCATGCGGCTGGCAGCCATTTTGTGTAGCCAGTCAATGTGATTCTCCCATAGGCCTGCATGTGTTGTTCTTCTATCATTATGTTGTGGCCCTGCCTTCTCGCTTGCTGTTTCACCATGTGGTATATGGACATTTTGTGTAGACAGCCAGTGTGCTTTTGCCATAGGCCTGCATGTCTTCTCTTTGTTCCTAATGCCTTTTTGCTCAGTGTTGTTGTTGTTGAGGACCATGTGGCACTGGCTGGCAGCCATTACGTGCATCCAGCCAGTGTGGCCCTTTGCCATAGGCTTGCAAGGATGGTTGAGAAATGAGATAGCACTTTACTAAATAATATGCCTGGGGATAATTTCACTTATTTAAAAAAAAAAAAAAAAAAAAAAATTAGGTTTTTATTTTAGCTTTATTTTTCCAATTTACATTTTTAAACGTTTTACTGTTTTTTAATTATTATTTTTTAATTTTAATCTTTTTTATTGTAATTGTTTTTTTTTAAGTTTATTTATATATTTTTTAATCTTAACTTAAATTTTCCCATTTTCATAACACCTGGCATTAATCAACCACAGGTCTGATATAGGTACACCACATCATTCATTGTCTAAGGATTATTCTACTGTCATTTGTCACCTGCACCTCCCACATCCCATGTGATGCACATAAAGCAAACAGTGACATCTGTATGTTGTTGTTGTTGTTGCTCTTTCTTAACCTTTCTGAGTGTACATCATGAAGGCTTATGTTGGTGTGGTTTTACGAATGGATACGTTGTATTGTTAATTATTTATAATAACTTAAATAACCATTGACTGCACTAAATGATACTGTTTATTTAAACTACTAAATGACCTGCAACAATGCCATGTTTCACTGTTGTTCTTCTTGCTTGTTTGTGTTTAGGTGCACAAGAGACAACATCATCCACAGTACTACTAGACGGAATGTCTGTGCACAATATGACCCGTGACCAAACATCAAAGACATCTCTTCAGCTTGTGAAGCTAAGTGTCAATGCCAACTGGCAGCTTCAAGATGGCCCTGAAGAAAGTTGCTACCAAGAAAGTGGTCATTGATAAGAAGGAGCTTACCAACACTGGTATTTCAAACCTGCCCTATTTCATGCAAAAGAACATGTGCCTGCTACACCAGATTTCAGGTGGCAAGCTGGGAGCAGCACCCCTGCATCAAAGGACCACCCCAACCTAGACCCAAGCCCATGTCTGTCACAGAGGCAGCCAGTCTAGTCATCACAACCCCGACGAGCAGTGACGTTGAAGTGGACTTATCTCTATCTCAAAGTAGTACCAAATCTGTGCAGGAACCTCAGATAAGTGAAAAACAACATCTGCATCCAACAATAGTAGTTCCTCCTGAAGTAGGAGCAGTTCAGGTGATGGAGCTTCATGCTGAGGAAGTAGAAGAAGACACTCTTTCAGAAGATCCATTGCCTTCCAGATCTAGAACAAGAAAAAGGAGGGTTAGTCCACCATCATCTTCTCCAAAGCCCCACCTCTGATGATCAAGGCTCCACTTGGATCCTGCCTCAGTGTGAACGTAAAATGTGGCACAAGAGGCTACGGAAAAGGAAGGTTCCTGAAAGCCTTAGACTTATGGATGTAGAAGAGGAAGATGATGACAAGCCAGTCATCGTGGATGTTAGCCCAGCCCCAGTTGAGACTGATGATGTTCCATTCCAACATGCCCTGAGGGACATGACAACTCAGATAACATGACCACCGCCAGCTGCCATATTGACCTACATCCACAACTACCACAGTAGAAGTAGGTACTGCAGAGAGGCAAATGTCAAATCCCTACCTACAGCCAAAAAAGTGGACCTCCCCAGTTTGGGACTTGTTTACGTTTAGCAAGTAGGAGCCAAACATCGCTTTATGCTCCATTTGCAGAGCAAGTGTTAGTTGGGTTAAGCTTGATACAAACGATGGTGCTGGAGGTTAAACTACCCATTTAAGAAAACACCACACTATCCAGTGGTAGAAGCACATTAGAGGCCAAAAAACTGCAAGTGGTGTTGGTGAAGGGGTGAATGGCTGAGCAGGAAATCCAATCCCATCACGATGGAAGGTGAAGAAGAGGAAGACATTTTCATTAGTGCAGTAGTATTGCTCACATTGGCAACCTCGCAATTGGACAATACTCAGGTTGAGACACCAAGGCAAGATCACACAGTGACTGCCCTGCTGGGACGTACATTGAGCTACCACTGTCTGGTCTCAAGAATGCACCTGCATCAGTGGCACCAGAAAAGAAAAACATCCATTCCTTGCATGTTTAGGCAGGAGGGACCGTACAAATGCAACCACCTTACAGCATGAAGCTGGCTAAACTGTTAGCACTGGAACTCCTCCCTTTCTCTTTTATGGAAAGGTGGGTTTTCTAGAATGCATGGCAAACATCTGCCTGAAATGGAAGGTTCCAGCCATTCCTATTTTGCCAGAGTTCCTGTTCCATTGCTACATCATAATGTGCTGCTATTGCTTGGACAAGCTGTTTATCAGAGTGCTGTTCACAATATTTACCCAACAACATACATGTGGACAAGTTGTCAAGCCACTGATTACATGTGCATCATTGCACAATGGATCACTTTTGTGGGGATTAGAGAAAATATATCTGCAGGTGTGGACACTGCTTGGATTTTTAATGGCACTTGGAAGCATGCAACAGCAGCCATGCTCGCCATGGATGAATCTCATCCTGCTGCAAACATCTTGGAAGACTTTAGCAGCAAGGTCTTTGAATGGCTGTGACCAAGGGGGATTAACATTCGGTTTGTTGCCACCGACAAGTGCTGTAATATAGTTAATAAGGTAAGTGCAGTGGACAACCCAATATACCCTTGAGGGCTCGGGCAAATTATTAGTAATATAGTTAATGGCAGATGGTAGTTATTTCAGGGTCCTGTGTTTGCCGTACTGCATCAACATCATTGTACAGAACTTTCTCAAAAAAGAAGACTGAGTCAGCAACTTACTGACCACCTACAGAGGAATCTGCACTCATTTCAGCCATTCTTTAAAGCCCAGAAGCAGCTGAGTTAAAACGCTCACACAGGAGTTATCAACAGCTTGGAACTCTACTTATTACATGTTGCAACATCTGTTTCAACAGTACAGACCGATCAATGAATATGTTTTTGAAAGAGGGGATGCAACTGTGAAAGGCATGTTCATTGATTTGGACCATTGGGGCCTAGTTAAACGCCTGACATAGATGCTGCTTCCTTTTGAAATTTTCACATGGGAAGTCAGCAATTCCATGGGCCATGCTATCCCTTTGTTGCATATGATACTGGAACAGGTAATGAAGGTGTCTAAAATGTGCACAGGTGTGGACAACAATAAATTGCACATGAGTTGGTGGAGAGCTTAGCCCTTTGTTTATCTGTTAAGGCAATGGTGAAAAGAGACATTGTGTCATCTAAACATTAAATCATTAGATCACAATTCTTGATCTATGGTACAAATGATTACTGTCCACTTGCATTCCTTTTTCAGATGTGGATGTGTCAAGCTACAAAACATGGAGTGCTGAGCAAGTCAGTGACCTAGAAAAGGAACGGTAGGAAATTAGAGACCCACTCCTCTAGGGCACATGTTCTGCAGTGCAGCCTTCAACTTCAGTGCCTGCGGGCAGTGCTGTTGGCTTCAGCATCTAAAACCAACAACAACACCAGCAACAATGAGAACTGGGACATCACCCACAAAATCTCAAGGCACGGCTTAAGTCCAATGCAGCGGCAAAGGCAAATAAAGTTGAGCAAGGTGGAGCACCAATGACTATTGAGAGGATGACCCAAGTCTATCTGGATGACCCAACAGAGGTCTAATTTGATCAAAACAAATTGGTGTATTGGTATGAACAAAGGTGCCAACGGCCAGTGCTCAGATTGCTGGCAATAACCTATCTGGCATGCCTAGTGACCAGTGTGTCCGCTGAGGGTGTTTTTAGTGATGCTGGTGCAGTTGTCTCAGTGAGAAGGATCAGTCTTTCACTTTAAAACATAGAGATATTAACCATGATCAAACTGAATCCGCACTTTATACCACCGGATTACACCATATCTGAAGTATGATCCGAAGAAGATGAGGGTGATTGGTCAGAAGCAGGCCATGGTAGTAGTGTGTTAGGTGATCTACTTCTAAGCAAATTACCTGAATTGAGGACAAACTCTACTTCCCTAACTGCAAAGCCTGGGCCACAAACCATAGAACATTCTCTCTCTCGCCAAACTGCTTGCCTTTGATGACAAACAAAAAAAAAATAAAGCTTGGGTACAGTGTTTTATTTGGTTTGTTTGTGTCTGACTTTCTAATGCAGCCCTACCATTTAGTCACATTTTATTGCTGGATTGGAGTTGCACTTTTGTGCCGTGAAGACGCCTTCCACCCTCTATCCCCCCATTTCCCTCAAAGACATTGGAAATACAACTTTTTGCCTGCCTCCCTCCTGTCCCTATCTATCCTTCCTTAGTTTATTCCCCGAGCCAGACTGCCCCACATGATTTGATTTACAATACTGGACAATGTTTTTTTTTTGTGAAAAACTGGATCGTCAATGTCTCAATGGTGACCACGCTTGAATTATAACAGGTAGATGGCATGCATTGCACGCTGAGTGATTTTTGTTTGTGAGTGTGTTGAGATGATTCATGTGGTGGCAGGTAGTGACACTGGCTGTTTGTTTAAGTATAACTATTAAGCTTGATATCAAGATTTGCTTGAAGGGTCCACACTGCTTTGTTTTCTGCTTCACAGTCCTCGAAGAACCAACCTGTTCCTTAAACCAACAAACACAAATCGAGCCTACACAAAAAATACTTAATGTTTCTCTTGTTGTTCATCTACAGCATTTTGCTGCAGGTCAAGCTATCTAATTTGGGTGGGGACGCAGTCGGTATGGAGTTGGACCTATTACCCAGAGTCAGGAAAATGATGGAGGGACTCAGGGCGTGATGCCTATTTCAACAACTGCCACCAGAAGAAGGGAGTTATCAACTTCACTGAAACAAACCAATTTGGTGATGACATTAAAGAGGCCTATCCAACTCTGTGGAGTGGTGGTGAGGTGAGAGAGGTGCATTGAATTTATTTGATTTGGAAAATGCAGTGTTGTGGATGTGTGTGCTAGCTGTCTAAAATTTGAAACTATGTGGTGGTTGGGTGAGGGGCATGTTGTTGAAGGTACCTGGAGGCAAACAAATGGTTGTGACCATCATATTATGCATGTGCTGTTTGGCTACATATTATTATTATAATTATTATTATTAGTATTATTATTAATATTATCATTATTATTAGGCCTGGGCGGTAAAATCCGTTCCACTCGCGGAATTTGCGGAATTTGGGTAATTTCGCATTCCGCGGAGAACGCAAAATTGACCAAAAATCTGCGTTCCGCGACTTCGCGAAGTTTTTGGCTTGTTTGAGTTCTCAATATGCGTGTTCACGAGATATTTCACCCCGAGCACACAAACAGCGATCGCGAACAGGAAAAAAGTATCGCGAACAAGCAATCCTGCGTGTTCGCGGAATTTCTGCGTGTTCGCGGAGATTTTTTACCGTTTCGCGGAGATTTGCGTAACGCGATTACGCAAATTCCACCCACCCCTAATTATTATACTTTAATGTGACAGTTGCAAGTTTGATCAGCCCTATACATGCGGCCACTTGTGTTTGTAAAATTGCTCTCACCTAATTAATCACACATTAGTCATAAAATAATTGATTGCAAATATGAATATTCTTCTCTCTTGTGCCTCCTCTGAGTCTTCTTATTGCACTACTTATGAAGTTTACCTTCTGTCCTTCTTCTTGATTCTACAATACCATTTTTGTTTTACAAACTGCAGACCTTCTCTGTACAAAAAGGGAAAAGCACCATCTTACTCACGCTTAATGTATTGGACTGCATCAGCCAGATACCCAAGATTGATTGACAGTCAAAGAATAATGCAGATGCACCTTCCAATTTGGCAAAACAGTATCCTTTCTTCTTTTAATAATCATTTTTAGAACTGTACGTGTTGTTCACTTCACTCCTACATAATTTGCAATGTATTAGCTATTTCTTAAACCTAGGTGACAGAAATGTAGATATATAATAAGATAATTTAGGTATCTCTGGGGCAGATGGGCTGTTTGCTTTCCATTGTATTTAAATTCCCTTACCTGTACTCATTCCTTTATTTTGTTTTCCTCCCATAACAGATTGATGATGGTTGGCTGTTCATTGCCTAGATGAATATTGTCTTTTCACACCTTTCCCATCTCTTCATCAAACCCCTAACCCTCTTGCCCCAGGCTACGTGATTTATAGAGGTGTGATTTAATAATTTACACCATAAATTGATCACACGCTTGGAGGGGCGGATGTGGTGAAAGCAACACCAACTCAATGCAGGATCTTCAATTTTGCTCCTATTATTGAAACCATAGTCCACACTGGCCACATTTACCCACCCCACATTAAAGTAGTCAATTTGTTTAGTTATAGAAGAACATTATTTGTGAGTATCATCATTCAGGCATTGTGTGTTGCGTTAAACGTTTAACCAATAACCATGTCCACTCCAGACTTTAAGTTCTCTTAACAAATCACAATTCGAGTGCCAGTATTGTTTATTCAAAATACTAGCTCATCATTTCCTTGAATAATTTAGTATTGTTTTCCAATTCTTATACAGCATCAGGTATTCTTTGTTGTGTAGTAGTCTAATCTCAAGTGTTTGTAAAACTATGATAAAATATATAACCCACTAACTCAATTTTTATTTCCATTTAGTTGACTGCAATGAATAATCCTTCTGATTAAAATCCTACAGTAGGAGTTCATCTAGGTGGGAGTGGTACCTGACTTCTGGTTCCTGTACTGTTATTAGTGTGCTGCCCTGCTACTACTACCCCATGACACCTTGGGAAACCCTGCAGCCTTCTATTTGGTTAGAAAACTATGGTTTGTTATTCTACTAAGTTGTTGTAGGCAAGGCAAAGTCAACCCTCCCCCATTTGTGATCAATATAGTTGCAGACTGCAGAGACTAGGAGAGTAGAAAGACAAGGGTACCACACAGGTATACCACATACCTAATTGTTGTTACACACTTTCTGCAAATTTTATAACTAGGTTGTGCTAAAAGTCAGTAGGAAACGAACAAAACACTAGTTTTCAAGAATACATAAAGAAACTTAAATATTTATACTTAAAGTGTAGCTTTCCACAGACTCTTACAAATTTTAATCACTAATCCCTCTGAAAACATGTCTTAAACCTCACTTTTGTTTTGCAGCTTCACGATTCTATGACTGCTTAGAGTGTTGGGCCTAGCCAAACATAAAGCAGTAACCCTCCACATGTCTCTGCTGTAAGTCTCACCATCTTCCTGAAAGCATGCATGCAGATGTCTGTACATTTTGCTAGCAGAATCATATATAAAAGAAATATACAAATAGATGTGTACCTGTGTTTGATACATCTGGCATCTTCAGATGCATAACACGTATCAGAATACATGTGCAAGTAGAGATGTACATCAGTCACATCACCATGCAGGCCTTAAAACTTGAGAGACTGCACTTCATATTTCAAACAGACATCTAGATTTATAAAGCGTATTACAAGTGTACCTTTCCACAGACTCATAACAAAGTAACCTAATCACTAATCTCTCTACCAACATGTCTTAAACCTCATTTTTCAGCTGCTTCACCATTTCCCTACTATTGAGAGTGGTGATCCTAGCCAAATACAAACCACCAACCCTTCACATGTCTCAGTTATAAGTGTCACCATATTCCTGAAACCAGGCATGCACATGTCTATACCTTTTGCTAATGGCATCATAAATAAAAGAAACACTAAAAAGATGTGTACCTGTGTTTTATACATTTAGCATCTTCAGATACATAACACATGTGAGAATACATGTGCAAGTAGAGACATATAAAGCAAAACCAGAGGAAATGATGGACGGAGTGTTGAACATTGCAAGCACTCACCCCCAGTCAACTGATCTGGGTTTAATCCATCACCGTTCTTTAGCCCACTCTGCCACCCCAGTTCAGACATGGCCATATGCAAATCAGTCTGACCCTGTGCCTCATGGGAACAGTCCAGCCTGAACTGCCAAGCCATGTCTTCCCTGGTCCTTGCTCAGACGTGAGTCCCTTGCACACTTTGCCACTGGATTCAAGCAAGCCTGGCTGAAGACGGCTGAAATGCCAGAAATTAAACCCAGGTCAGTTGACTGGGGGTGAGTGCTTGCAATGTTCAACACTCCGGCCATCATTTCCTTTGGTTTTGCTTTGTACGCTATAAGTTGGCAGGGTATGCTCAGACGTGAGTCCCTTGCTCACTTTGCCACTGGATTCAAGCAAGCCTGGCTGAAGACGGCTGAAATGCCAGAAACCGGTCCTAGGAAGCTTGTTTCCGGTCCAGGAAAGACATGGCTTGGTAGTTCGGGCTGGACTGTTCCCATGAGGCACAGGGTCAGACTGATTTGCATCTTGCCATGTCTGAACTGGGGTGGCAGAGTGGGCTAAAGAACGGTGGTGGATTAAACCCAGATCAGTTCACTGGGGGTGAGTGCTTGCAATGTTCAACACTCCGTCCATCATTTCCTTTGGTTTTGCTTTGTTCGCCATAAGTTGGCAGGGTATGCTCAGACGTGAGTCCCTTGCTCACTTTGCCACTGGATTCAAGCAAGCCTGGCTGAAGACGGCTGAAATGCCAGAAACCGGTCCTAGGAAGCTTGTTTCCGGTCCAGGGAAGACATGGCTTGGCAGTTCGGGCTGGACTGTTCCCATGATGCACAGGGTCAGTCTGATTTGCATATGGCCATGTCTGAACTGGGGTGGCAGAGTGGGCTAAAGAACGGTGGTGTATTAAACCCAGATCAGTTGACTGGGGGTGAGTGCTTGCAATGTTCAACACTCCGTCCATCATTTCCTTTGGTTTTGCTTTGTTCGCCATAAGTTGGCAGGGTATGCTCAGACGTGAGTCCCTTGCTCACTTTGCCACTGGATTCAAGCAAGCCTGGCTGAAGACGGCTGAAATGCCAGAAACCGGTCCTAGGAAGCTTGTTTCCGGTCCAGGGAAGACATGGCTTGGCAGTTCGGGCTGGACTGTTCCCATGAGGCACAGGGTCAGACTGATTTGCATATGGCCATGTCTGAACTGGGGTGGCAGAGTGGGCTAAAGAACGGTGGTGGATTAAACCCAGATCAGTTGACTGGGGGTGAGTGCTTGCAATGATCAACACTCTGTCCATCATTTTCTTTGGTTTTGCCAAGTAGAGACATACCTCAGTCACAATATCACCCAGATCTTAAAATGTTACGGTCGGCACTTAACATTTCAAGCAGACACTGAAACTTTTGCAGCATATTTGAAGTGTACCTTTCCACAGACTTGTATACCTGTGTTTTATATGTCTAGCATCTTCAGATGGATAACACAAATCAGAATATATCTCCTAGTAGAGACTTTCTTCAATCGCAACACTATGCAGACCTGAAAACTTCACAGAACACACTTCCCATTTCAAGCAAACACCAAACATTATGTGGCATATTTCAACTGTACCTCTCTAGAGACTTATACAAAGTAGCCTAATCACTAATACATTATCTCAACAAGTTTTAAACCTCACTTTTGTGCTGCAGCTTCACCATTCTACCTACTCAGTGTTGAGCCTAGCCACAAACAAAGCAACAACACTTCTTTGTTATGCATCTTGCATATTCAAATGTGTAAGACATATGAGAATACATATACAAGTAGAGACATACTTCCGTCACAAGTCCATGCACGCCTTAAAACTTGACAGACTGCACTTGAAAGAGGCACCCAAAACTAGGCGGTATACTTCAATTGTACATTTCCGCACACTAATACAAACTACCATAATCGCTAATCAATGTTCCAATATGCACATATTACTATACACAATCTTTTCCCACAACATTTAAGTACAATAAAGCAAACTACAATACACATCTCTACATTTAAACATTTATTTCATACAACATTTTTAAAGTTTGAAAATAAAGCTAATACATAAAACACCTCACAAATGTATTACTCACCTTCCAAATAGTATTGTAGAATATGAAATATCAGAAACTCATAAAAGATTGTCTTATGCACACAATCAATGTAATGCAACACTCTCCCACCAGGTAAAACCAGTAATGGCAAACGTTCCCTTTCTTTCTCAACACAAATAAATGTAGGTACCAAATCACATTGCTTCCTACATTGTTTCAAGTTGTAAAACACATTACTAGTGGTTAGACATATTAACCCTTTTCTACTGTCTTCTAAAAGTTCCCAAACTGGTTCTGTAATTTTCTGGAGTTGCAACTCCTATTACTAATAATACTAGTATTATTTTTTATGAACACACCACTTCTAAACATGCAACTGATTTGGGAAATCTTACTTTAATAACATATCACTTAAATATAAATTACAATTTCATATTTCAAAACCACAGTTAAGCTTCAAACCTTTCCCCATTCTGCTTAATCCCAGTTTCTGCAACATTCAACTGAACTGGTAGGTCACAAGTTCACCATATTTTCAAGTTCAGCACACAAGCTTACAAATGCAAATAGCAGTTGTGGTTGACTTTTGCAAACTATTACGTTATCCTATCTAATGTACCTTTAAAAAAATGTAATAACCAATCAGAAACATGCATCTTTAAGAAAGTAACATGCATCTTATTTTGGAGTGTACAATGTTCATGAACAGCCAATATGTTATCCGCTTTTTAAAAAACAGCATCTTGACCTCCATTTTAGATACCTCTAATTTTACCAACTGACTACCTCAGCTACAGACATCTTCTCATTACTTCCAACCATCCCTTCAAAATGCTTACAGTATGGATTGTAGGGTACAGCTATGTTTTCTGGTGCAAAAGGTATGCTGAACACAGAGGTATTGACAAAGACCTAGCTTTGCAAAATGTGGATAATAAATGGATTGTACTGAGAGAATTAACGTGGCAACAAGTGATGCCTTTGGTTAAAATATTTAGCATCTTCAACCCCCTGACCTCATGATTGTGCACTGTGGTGGCAATGACTTAGGCACATTGACTGGAGAAGGACTGGAAACGCTCATGAAGGATACCTTCACACAATTGATGTTGCTTTTCCCCCTAACTGTTTTTGTATACTCTAATAGTTGCCAAAGACAGAAATGGAAGTGGTCAAATCACATCTGTCCACAGATTGAGAAAGCTAGATGGAATTCCAATAAAGCTGTTTCTGCTTACCTCGGAGGCCACAGGATGGGCTCCATCCATAACAACAATCTACGTTTTCATATGGATGACATCTACAGTAGTGATGGAGTACACTTCACAAATCAAGGGAACATAGTCTTTCTCAACAACCTAAAGGTGTGTTACATGTAGCTACAACAAACTCATAATAAAAACAAGGGCTCTTTTTAGACTCACCCTATAACACAATAGTGAATCTATTTTTTTTGCACATATGTACTGTTTTTAAATTTTTGGTGGATTCGAGCACCTGTCACAATTCTTCAAAAGCATGAATTCAATGTACTACAACACAATACACTTTTCAGGTTTAACTTTTAATTTTTTAATTTTACATCTTTTTTCTAACTCTATCAAATTTAATCTTATGATTAGCTTCAGTCACACTACCTCTATAAAGCTCACAAATGCAACCCTACCTTCTAAATTATATACTATTAAATTATTTATTTGAGGTGGAACTGCGAATCCAAAGCGACGTAACACGGGGGGCCACACTGAGAGCCGCAATGGGGTGGCGACTCCAAAATCGAAAGAAAAAAACACCCAAATTCCATTATTCGGTGTCTGCCCCAGGGACTCAATCCCCCTGGGCATGCTATCACATTGGGGACTGCGGGGGGAGCCCGCTGACATGCAGCTCCCCTTGTCCAAAAGCAATCTGCTTTGCTTCATGGAAGCAAGAGCAGTGTTTCTGCTCTCGCTTCCATAAGACGAAGTTAGTACCGTGTTTCCATAGGAAATCTGAAAATTCTATTTTGAATAACTTTGGCGCCGTTTGACGGATCCTCTCGAAATTTCCAAAACTAATGGGGCGCTCCGCTCAGCTCCAACCCTGGAAGTCTCGGGGTGATTCGTCAAGCGGGGGCTGAGAAAAAAGGGGGGTCCCAAAACGCGTTTTCCCCATGCATTTTCCCATAGGACCTTTAGTCGAAGGTACAGCCCGAACGGCTGAACAGAATTACTTGAAATTTGGCAAAGAGGTAGTCCTCAGGTCAGGGATGTGCCTTTTGCATATATGGTGTCAATCTGTTCAGTAGTTTCTAAGAAAATTGCATTTAAAAGCACATAAATATATGTGCGCACGTAATTCTGATTGGTGGTTACTAGGGGTGGGCGGAATTTGCGGAATTAACCTTCGCAAATTATCGCGAGAATGTTTAAAATTATCGCAAACAAGCAGAAATATCGCGAAGATGCGGAAGTTTTTTTCCGGCACGTTCGCGAGATTTTCTGCATGGTTGCGGGTCGCCAACTTACCCATGTGGTTGCTTGCGGGCGCGGCCATCTTGTTTTGAGTTGTTCTCGCGGTGCATGATCGCGAGAAGAAAGACGTGATCGCGCGACGCATGACGTCACTGCGGGCGCGAACTGTCGCGAGACAGCGCAAATGGCTAAAAACAATACAACATCTCATGGAGAACGCGACCGGATCAAGAAAACTTGTCAGCGAACGCAGGGATTCAGGTAAGGCGATCGCGCGCGCGCGAGAATGTATCATTTTACAGCGCGAGCAAGAAACAAATTATCGCCAAGCTGCGGAAACCGGAATTTTTGACATTTTCGCGCTCTCCGCGGAACGCAAAAATGTCAAATTATCGCAATTTCCGCGAACGGAACGAAATTTTTGCCCAGGCCTAGTGGTTACATGTCAGTCAACATTCGAATCAGTCGAAATCAGGAAGTGTCGACCGCCATTTTGTGTGTGACAGTGAAAAAGAAAGGTGGAGAACGTGAAAAGGGGGCAGGGTACAGAGTTCCTGACCCCCTAGCTTTTGTCAAGGGGTCCCTGAAGGACCATGAAGGGTGAAAAAAACATTTTTTATTTTTTTTTAAATCGCGGGGTGCGCGCACGGTGCGCGCACGGCGGAAAAAAATCATTAAAAAAATAGAATTAAAAATCAAATTTAAGTGTTTAGATGTTATGTGGCTCTAAAAAGAGCTGTTGTGTTAATTGAGGAAAAGAGGAACAGAAAAATGAAAAAAATTATAGGGTGCCGCACGTGTGCTGCTGTATCTTGCTCTCTATTAGGGGAATGCTGGTGTCCCCATAAGAGAGAAGAGCATTGCACGCATTGCACCGTATATGCACCCTCTTAAACAGAGGGTGTATATCAAGAGGAACAGAAGCAGGTGAAGCTGCCGCCGCAGATGAAGTGCTCGGCTGAGCTGCCGATGATGTGCTCGGCTGAGCTGCTGCGGATGTGCTCGGCTGAGCTGCTGGAGGGTTTTCTCTAGCAGCTCGAGCATAAGCCACAGGATGCACATCTCTAACGTGCCTGATCAAAGTGAAGATACTAAAAGAGTATTTCTTCACATAGTCAATTGAAGACGTCATCAATGATGTCATCAGTGATGTTATTTGAGATGTCATGAGTGATGTCATGAGTGATGTCACTGACCATGTCATGAGTGATGTAATATGTGACGTCATCAGCAGTGGATTGCGGGCGCGCGAGTTATAGTTAGCTGAACTAACTATAACGGGGGAATTTCATTGGTTTTGTACGAGTGAAATGTCCAGCTAACTATAACATGTGTGAAACCTATGGTTTTTTCAGTGAATTTGCAAGGTTTTTTAAATGCTAATTCCTAACTATAACCTGTGTGAAACCTATGGTTTTTTCAGTGAATTTGCAAGGTTTTTTAAATGCTGGTATGTATTTTTTATTTATATTTTTTAAATATTTGTTTTTTTAAAAATTTCCTATGTATTCATTTATATATTATCTTTATCCTTTAATTTTGTTTGGCTCGTTTTTTTAAAAATTTTCAATTAGGATAAAGTTGAACAGCATAGTTAATATTTTCTATTAAGTTATGTTCATTTTTTTATATTAATTCTTAGGGTGCGCGCTCAGAGCGCGCACGTAGTACGTTTGCGTAAGTTTATTATGAATTACGTTTTACGTTATTTACGTATGCATACATACGTTTTCTTTCGCGCTCGGAGCGCGCACCCAGTACGCATGCATACGTACGCGTATGTACGCATGCGTCCGTACGCATGCGTGCCTACGTATGCGGTACACTTCCGTATACGCATAGAGTACGCGCGCTGTCGTTCGCGTATACGCGTGTGCTATGTATGCGCATTACGTACGCGCATACCACGTATGCGCATGCGCTCGTATGCGTTCGCGCATGTGTAATTGCCGGGTGCGCGCTCCGAGCTTGCTCCGTGCGCGCATCTCGGGTTATGTTCATAATAAAACAACACTTCTAATTGGTTTTCATTACTTTCAGTTTCTGATTGTTTCAACACCACACCCATTCCCCTCATGGCAAGTCATGTGATCCACAATAATGACTTTTGATTGGTTTGAAGTACTTTCAGTTCCAGATTCTTCCAACACCACTCCCACTTTCTTCATTATTAGTTCTGATTCCCTTGGAGAAGGAGCTAATCTGTTGTTGAGAGACAATGGCTGAGCGGCAACCATCTTCAGAGAGTGAACAGGACACTCTTGAGAGACAGAGGAACAGGAAGCAGAAAGACAGCTTTATATGGCAGTTTTTTACTTTCCCTGAGGGACAAAAAAAAGTGAATGCACCGCAAGTTACTTGTGTATTGTGTCAAAAAGTCTTATCACGTGGGAATGCTAACAAGAAGTATTCTTTTAGCATACACACAATGACGAGGCATGTTGAGGCAATGCATCCAGTGACTTTTCGTCGAGCTTCTGGAGCAAACCCTCCACATGCTCAGCCGACGACATCTGCAGCAGCTCAGCCGAGCACATCTTCGGCAGCTCAGGCAAGCACTTCTACTGCGATGGTGCCTTCACCTTTTTCTACACCTCTTGTTGGTCCACCTTGTTTGGCGAGGTTGTCTACACGGTGCACTGATTGCGGTAGTCTTATTTCTGTGGGGAGACCAGTCTTGATCTCCTTCAGCGCAAATTTGATGCGCATCAGTGCTCTAGGCCATAGATGTTTTTTCTTTTTTTCGTTTTTCTCTTCCTGTTTCCCTACATTAACTCAAGGGCTCTTTTCAGAGCCACCTAAAAACTAAGCCCAAAAATATTTTTGGGGGATTTTTTTTTAAACATTTTTTTTGGGGTGCGCGCACGCTGCGCGCACCCGAGGAGGTTTTTAAAATTTTTTTTTTTTTTTTTTAATTTTAATGAACAAAGAGAGGTGAAGAAAAGGAATCATGAAAAGGAAGGATTAAGAAATACAAATATTTTTAACTTATCTTATTTTTAAAATAACTTATTTTGATAAAAAACATTTTTAATAATTTGCAAGGAAACAGAATTTCATTTTTTAATTTTTCTTGCAAGTTCTGAAAAAAAAGAAAAAAAGTATTAATATTCAATCATACATTTTATAAAGCAGTACATGTTTTTACATATTTTACAAAGCAATTTTTTGCCCTTTTTTGCTGTTTTCAGAATTTTTTAATTTTCACTTAAAATTGTGAAAACAATTGTATTCATCATTGAACAGTGGGCAAAAAATAAACAATCTGAAAGATTGTTTAAAAAAGCCCCAAACTATCCACACTAAAATATACTTTGATAGAAATATTACATATATATTACAAATACCTTTCTAGATGAATAATAATTTTGTAGATATTCCATCTTTAAACATTGTTCCAAAAGCACATATGCCAAAATAATATCTGTCAAAGAAGTCCACATTTGTTTTTATTACTTTTCCTTTAGGCCAAATAGTAATTTCAAAATCCTTTTTAAGTGAAATCTTCAATTATAATCCTTTTACATTTCTAAAAATGCTTTCTTCAGATGCAGTTTTTAGTTTTTAAAATTTAGGTTTCAGAAAAATTAAGTAAGAATTGGGTAAATCATAAGGCAAAAGTTGCTTGAAAATTAATTGGGAATCATTACACAGTGTCCAGCCTTTTTCACATTTAAGATAAACTGTGTAATGTCCAGAAGTTACAGTAGGTCCTTCATGAAAAATTATTGCAACTGTAACAAAAGTTTTTCCAGAAATTGATAATTGTTGTCCTATAAACTTCTTTATTAAAGTATCCAATTTTGAACCATCAGCTCTACAACGTTGCATCATTAAAATTACATACTGACCGTATTTCTGTAAAAATAACGTGGAAAACATGTCAGATTTGCATTCAGAACATTCCATGTTGTGATTGGCATCTTTAACTAATTTACTAAAAGTCACTGATTTACTTTGTGGTAATGGTAAATATATGAACCTTTCAGAATCAACATTACTACTGCATGTGTTCATACAGTTTTCACAGCAATGTTCCCATTTATAAGAGACACCAAATACATTTTCTACTTCTACTCCTTCATCTTCCAGTACCATCAGCATATATATTAAGAATTCCTGTGCATCTTGCTGAACATTTTCTTTAAACTGCGTAGATCCTGAACATACATCTAAAAGATTTCTAACATCGGAAGCACTTTCTATTTTAGTTTTATCATTACTGAGCTTCTCATAAAGGAGACTCAGCAGAGAACAGAATCTTTTTCCATGATTTACTTTTATCTGCTCTTGCAAATTTTCAAGATAAAAAACAACATTCAACACTACATTTGCGTAGCAGTTGACACCAGAGCTATTTTCAAAATGACAACCAACAACCTCTTGAACACTGTCCTTTTTCTTTTTGCTTACAATCACATCACTCTCCTTTTGTTTTCTCTTCTGTCCATCCTCATTACAAATATTCTCAATTCTCCTTTTCTGAGAAACAACATGTTTTTCAATCACAGGATACTGACCTAAATGAGGAGCATAGGTTCTTCTTAATCTATTATACTCCTTTACACAGTTTGCATCAGCACTAACTTTTGAGTCATCAAAGTCTATCATAAATAAAACAGATAATGTTTTCACTCGTGACAAAGCAACATATGCCATACCTTCTTTGAATACAGTAGAACCAATGTTTACAAAAGCACTATCCACAGTTAATCCTTGAGACTTGTGAATAGTTACAGCATATGCTAGAGAAAATGGAAACTGCTTCCTACGTACATACAAGTCTTTCACTAGCAAAAAACGAACTGAACAACGACTAATGTCTTTAACCTCTTCAATCTGGTCAAATTTTATTTTTAAAAATTCAATTCCATCTTTTTTCTGGTACTTCTCATAACCCACAACTTTACCCATAGCTCCATTTACTAAACCTTTTTCTACTTCCAAATTTCTCCTTAAAATCACTCGACAATTCATGCAAACATATAGATTTTTTTCTAATCAAGCTGTTTTTGAAATGTTCTTCTCTAGTAAATCCAATTTATTTTTCAGTTTGCCTGTTAATGTAATAGTAATTCCTTCATGCTGAATTTTGTCCACTGCTTCCATTTTCTTAATCTCTTCTTTTTCCAATTTTAAAAGTTCCTCATTGAATAGTGAGCATTCGCGTTGTGTTGGCATTAAGCAGATTACAGTATTTTTTTCAGCAATGTTCTTGAATATTTTCTCTGCAACTATTGTTTCCTTTGGAAATAAATTATGTAGCATCCGACTCTATAATGCTTTTTTGCCATCTTCTGTGAGAAGTCCAATTCTAATATCTTTCAGAATACTTGCATAATCTTCATCGTTTGCTTGCCTCATATTGGTAGTGAGTTCTTTGTACTCAAAGAACGACCAAATATTCACATTACCAATGCTTCCTAATGACTTCTTCGTGTCTTCATGTGTCACAGTATTAAACACGGGTTGTCCTTTTACTGGAGTGAGCTGTAAAAGATCCCCAAAAACTATGACGTGTTTTCCTCCAAATAACACATCATAGTCTCTTTTTAGAATTTGTTGCATTCTTAAATGCACAAAGGCAAGCATTACGTTTGATACCATGCTCACCTCATCAATAATGAGAACTTGCATCTTCTTCAACACTCTTGAAACTTCGAAGCATGCTTCTCCTGTTAGCTTGTGATATTGTATTTGGTTCTCATGCTCCACTGGTAACATTAGCAAGCGATGTAAGGTAATTCCTTTTATGTTATAGGCTGCTAACCCAGTTGGAGCAGTTACAACACAAGACAAAGTGGAAGCTGTTTTTTGCTGTAGGTAGCTTCTGATGACTCTTATTAAGAAACTTTTTCCAGTTCCTGCTTGTCCACTCACATACATCCTGATTGGTTCAAATGATGTGCATGAGCACTCTTTATTTTCATGTAGTAATCCATGATCAATTTTTTTGGTGACTTCTTCATAAATTTGTTTTTGTTCTTCATTCAGTTGTTGTTCCAGATTTAGTAAGTCTATTGAATCTTCCTGTGCTTGATTCATAGCCATTTCTACTTCAGTCATGGCTATTGCAGCTTCATTTTCTACAATAGGTTGTCCTAGGGGATCTTGACTTAGTGTTCCAGAACTTTGGCTGTCTTGAGAACTGTCTCCAGCTACTTCAGCTGCAATTGTACTTTCCTGTTCTATTTCTTCATTTAAAATTTGCACGTAATTCGTGAAAGTACTGCATTGAATTGTTTCTTTATACGCATTAAATGAATCTTCATAGCTGTGAAATTCTCCCAGTAGTTCGTCCTCTGAACGCCATGGTTTAAACAGCTGTAAAAGTAGTAAAATTCCTTTTTCTCAGTTGTATCACAACTGAGCTTCCTGTGATTAATCAAACTTCCTTTTGTTTGCTTCACCAAACATCCTTCTTCACCAATGACTTTATATTTTCCATTATTGATGTCTTCTGTGGCTTTCCGTGAAAAAATGTAGTTCTGCAGCACTTCATAGAGACACATGTTCTCAAGATGATGACTTCTTTTTGGGTAATACGTGTCCAACATGTTTGATTTCAAAATATCTGTACTTTCCGGGTTATACTCGGCCAAATATTCAATTTCTGCAACAGATTTCAGTACCCGATTTCTCATTCCTGCAAGACCTAAACTTACCCAAATTATTCTTCTGGATTTCGAGTAAAGACTTGCAGATGATAACCTATCTGAGCATTCGTAGGATCCAATTTCTCGATGCGATAACATCTTTAAACTGAAACTGTATAGCTTCTTACTGACAGTCTTCTCATGAGAAATCTCTTCCCACATTTCCTTCAATTCTGTTTTCTCAGATTTAGTGATGTATGATGTGACATACCGAGCAACAGCAATAGAATTGTCTGCCACATACTGAATATCCATGTTAGCATTCCACATGGATAAAATGACTGGGTTGTAGTCATTTATGTATTTTGACTCTTCTTTTCTTCGTAGGTTGTAGGTATTCTTAGGTGATTTTCTTGTAATAGTATGTCGCACAGCTGACATAAAACTGTTTACTCTTCCTTTTGAAAGAACAGGTCGTGGAAATCCAAATCGACATTTTGTGTAGAATTTATCTTTGCTCTTGTACTTTCGCCGACAGTATTTTCCACACCGATGATTTTGAAAACGTAGAACTTGCTCTTTTAACTTTTTCTCTTGTGTGCTTTTAGTTATAGCACATGTTGCATATTCTTCAATGAAACTTAAAACTACTTCATCTGCATCTGTTCCAAATTTTGGGGCATCCTTGATCCACAACAGCATATGAATATGAGGAGCACCTCTTGCTTGGTACTCTTTTCTCCAAAAGAAATCCACAACTTCTCCAAGAGGTGGATTTTTTTTATTGCAGATGAAGGACATCATAGCCTCAAATCTATGATTAAAATATCTGCAAACATTAACCGGATCCAATGAGCACAATTCTCCTGCTGTCTTGTATTCGATGTTTTTAATGTTAGAATTTGCCTCTCGAAGAAAATCCAGTAAATCATCCCAAGCGTACTCGGCACAGCTTAGGGTAAGGAACCATGTTGGTGTTCCTAAATTTCGTAACATGCATTTTAATTCTCCATGGCGTCGGTACCAATATTCATTTGTCCCACGCTGACAAGCCATCAGATTGATCAATTGTGTTTCCAAATGATCATCTCGGTGCTGCACTTTGTCCATAAAATCCTTAGCAGACACATTATGTAGATGTACTCCACTTTTTAAAATGTGATTTACTGCATAAGATAGTGCAGACAAGTCGCTTTCAAATAAAAGATGAAACAAATAAGTAATACTTTGACGAAATCTTGGATCTTCTGCATATAATCTTGTCGTCCGATACTCAGAAGCTGGAATCTGTTCTGGGCGTTCATCGTATCGTCCACCTTTTCCTGTAGGAAACAGCTGGGTAAAACAACGAGCTTCCAAGCTCTTCTCCCATACACTCACGGGAGTTCCTTTTGCTTTCTTCATCTGAAACAGATCAATAGTGTCTCCCATAACTTCTTTTGAATGAAGAGGATGTATGCTAAAATGTTCATAAATTTCTTCTTCTTTTGACTTGTCCACTTTTTCAATTTGCCCAGTTGGTGTTTCTGTGTCTTCTTGTAAATCTTCTTCATCTTCATCTATATAAATTGATTCATACCATTTATTATTCCTTTTCAAATATAAATTTGCTCTTTGTACTTTCCGTACATCTACCAGCTCCTGCCAAATCTTCTTATTCTTTGTAGGTACACCATTAACCAGAATAACTAATGGTTCAGTTTCCAAAGTATCTGCATCAATAGTTTCCATATTTTTCTTCACATCCAATGGCAAATACACCACTCTTCCTTTTAAACCTCTCAGTAAATCTGAAGGAGGTAATTTACCAGTTTTGGGCTCCATACGTACTATGGTCTGGAACGGATGAACACATTAAATGAGTATAGACTCATATGTATTTAAATCAGAAAGTTCGGCAGGAATAGCATCCAATTCTAAATTATTATGTACAGCTCTGGTCGGCATTCTATTTTCTTCTAACTTGTTATAACAGTATTTACAAATACGCTGATCTTCACACAATTCAAAACAATTTTCCAGAAATATATATGTTGCAAAATCCTTCCACTTATAATTATCTTCATTTTCACTTTTTTTATACAGATCAACATTCCTTGTTTGAATTTTATAATGGCTTCTGCGGCAACAAATACAAGTAATAGTTGGTCTTTCATTAGAGATGATAGTAAATGTTGTCATTTCATCCTCAAAATTTTTAGTAATAATGAGTTCTACATTCTGTTCCTCATTTTCCTCATTAACTGTGTCCTTTTTTGCACTTTCTTGTTCTGGACCAAAGTAACAAAACTGAATCTCATCGGTAACCTTCACTACATCTGATACAGATCCACAGAACAGAGCATTATTTAACTCATTTAACTTTACTGCTGGACGTTTAGCAAAATACAATGTTCTCACAAACTTTCTCATTTCAGTATGATGAACAGCCAGCATCCTAAAATGGTGAAAAACACTTTGACACACTTTCCTAGATAGACAAGCCAGAGAATGTCCTTGCAAACCAGTATTCTCTCTCACTCTGCATGGATCTAGTCTTTGAAGCACCTTAATCTTCTGGTTTACACTCTATTTACTATATTCTCTTAGAAAGTCACGTAATTTATCAATAGATTCCTGACGCACAGTACAAATACTACTACATTTCCAAGTGTACACTGGGGCTTTTGGACGTCTCCCCATAGCCTCAGCAGCCATCACTTCTTCCTCATTTCTTGGAACCATTTTCTCTTTTTCCATCACACAACCATCTCTAACTTCATATGCTCTACCATTGGTGTCAACTGCATGCAACAAACTATTACTTTGAAGATAACTCTCTTCATTAAAAAATGGTTCAGTACTTGAACTGTGCTTCCATTCTCCCAAGAACACTTTACAAAAGTTACTTTTTTTCACTTCTCTTTTCCTTTTGCTTTTTGACTTCATTGCATTGACTAATTTGTCTAATCTACGCATCCTATTCAAAATTAAAATACAAAGTTTTCTTTTTATTTCCAAAGCCTTACTTACAATATTTTCTATACATTTTTTTTTCTTAATAAATTTTGTTTTTTTCTTATATTTTTTCACATCCTTTAGCAAATTTAACATCACTTTTCGACGAATGTTTTTAAAATCTAATTTTCGTGTTAAATCACTTTTACTTACTTCTGATTGTACATTAGCTTTTGTTTTTTGCTGTTGACTCTGTTGTTGCTTTGTACCTAAAACACTGTTTGTTTTACATTTATTTTTTCATTTTTTTTTTTTTTTAAGATCTTTTTTAAGAAATCTCTACTTTGCTTACCAGTAGACTTTTTCTTTTTGCCATCACAAGCTTTTCCTCCTATTTTTTTTCCAGTTTTGTCCAGATATAGTTGTTGTTGCTTTTCTTTCCTCTTTCTTGTCCTTAAAGGCATTTTTTTATTTTTTCACTGCTGCTCAGCAATACCTGCAAGAAACTGTAAAAAAATACCTTTTTGTAATTATAATTCATTTAAAAAAATGTTTTAGCTTTTCAATAATTTAAAATGTTTTAGCATTTGACTCTTATTTGTGATTTATTGATTTCTGCTGAGTGCTAACCACCACATTTGAAGAAAACAAGCTGTCCCTTTCCTGCAAGTGCATATTTTACAGAACAACTGCAACACAAATTACATCTCTGGCCACAATTCCTGTGCGCACACAGCCTCATGGTGTGATTCTAAGCAGAAAACAGAATTTGATTGGCAATTTTAAAGCACATTTACTACTGTGGTAGAGCAAGTGATAATTACTGTTACAGCCTGACAGATTTTCCTTGTAGATTACAGAGGCAGAAAAGAGCACATGTCCTAACAGCTATTTCATACCATGAGCATGTGCAACCTGGGTGAGTGACTACACTAGAGCAAAGGAAATGAGCCTTGGTGACGTTGAATGTCTTTGCGTTACACAGTGCTATCTGAAACACCACACAGAGCTGAGTACTACGCATGGGAGTGTTGGAGAAGCTGCTGCGTGTGTGCCAAGAGTGTGTTTCTGGAGACTGTGTATTATCTGGTGCAAGAGAGATGAGCAAAGAGACTTCCAAAACTGCATGAAGACTGCAGGGATGTATGTAACAGTGCATGTTTGCTAAGGGTTAATTTGAGTTTTGAACATATGGCAACTACCTGTGCCTTTGCTATTTTGAAAGGAAAATCTATCCTTTTGGTTTCAAATGTTTTAGCTTTTGCCTCTCATTTGCGATTTAGTGATTTCTGCTGAGTGCTAACCACCACATTTGAAGGAAACAAGCTGTCCCTTTCCTGCAAGTGCATGTTTTACAGAACAACTGCAACACAAATTACAACTCTGGCCACAATTCCTGTGCGCACACAGCCTCATGGTGTGATTCTAAGCAGAAAACAGAATTTGATTGGCAATTTCAAAGCACATTTACTACTGTGGTAGAGCAAGTGATAATTACTGTTACAGCCTGACACATTTTCCTAGTAGATTACAGAGGCAGAAAAGAGCACATGTCCTAACAGCTATTTCATACCATGAGCATGTGCAACCTGGGTGAGTGACTACACTAGAGCAAAGGAAATGAGCCTTGATGACGTTGAATGTCTTTGCGTTACACAGTGCTATCTGAAACACCACACAGAGCAGAGTACTACGCATGGGAGTGTTGGAGAAGCTGCTGCGTGTGTGCCAAGAGTGTGTTTCTGGAGACTGTGTATTGTCTGGTGCAAGAGAGATGAGCAAAGAGACTTCCAAAACTGCATGAAGACTGCAGGGATGTATGTAACAGTGCATGTGTGCTAAGGGTTATTTTGAGTTTTGAACATATGGCAACTACCTGTGCCTTTGCTATTTTGAAACGAAAATCTACCCTGTTGGTTTCAAATGTTTTAGCTTTTGCCTCTCATTTGCGATTTAGTGATTTCTGCTGAGTGCTAACCACCACATTTGAAGAAAACAAGCTGTCCCTTTCCTGCAAGTGCATGTTTTACAGAACAACTGCAACACAAATTACATCTCTGGCCACAATTCCTGTGCGCACACAGCCTCATGGTGTGATTCTAAGCAGAAAACAGAATTTGATTGGCAATTTCAAAGCACATTTACTACTGTGGTAGAGCAAGTGATAATTACTGTTACAGCCTGACACATTTTCCTTGTAGATTACAGAGGCAGAAAAGAGCACATGTCCTAACAGCTATTTCATACCATGAGCATGTGCAACCTGGGTGAGTGACTACACTAGAGCAAAGGAAATGAGCCTTGGTGACGTTGAATGTCTTTGCGTTACACAGTGCTATCTGAAACAGCACACAGAGCTGAGTACTACGCCTGGGAGTGTTGGAGAAGCTGCTGCGTGTGCCAAGAGTGTGTTTCTGGAGACTGTGTATTGTCTGGTGCAAGAGAGATGAGCAAAGAGACTTCCAAAACTGCATGAAGACTGCAGGGATGTATGTAACAGTGCATGTGTGCTAAGGGTTATTTTGAGTTTTGAACATATGGCAACTACCTGTGCCTTTGCTATTTTGAAAGGGAAATCTACCCTGTTGGTTTCAAATGTTTTAGCTTTTGCCTCTCATTTGCGATTTAGTGATTTCTGCTGAGTGCTAACCACCACATTTGAAGAAAACAAGCTGTCCCTTTCCTGCAAGTGCATGTTTTACAGAACAACTGCAACACAACTTACATCTCTGGCCACAATTCCTGTGCGCACACAGCCTCATGGTGTGATTCTAAGCAGAAAACAGAATTTGATTGGCAATTTCAAAGCACATTTACTACTGTGGTAGAGCAAGTGATAATTACTGTTACAGCCTGACACATTTTCCTTGTAGATTACAGAGGCAGAAAAGAGCACATGTCCTAACAGCTACTTCATACCATGAGCATGTGCAACCTGGGTGAGTGACTACACTAGAGCAAAGGAAATGAGCCTTGGTGACGTTGAATGTCTTTGCGTTACACAGTGCTATCTGAAACAGCACACAGAGCTGAGTACTACGCATGGGAGTGTTGGAGAAGCTGCTGCGTGTGTGCCAAGAGTGTGTTTCTGGATACTGTGTATTGTCTGGTGCAAGAGAAATTAGCCAAGAGACTTCCAAAACTGCATGAAGACTGCTGGGATGTATGTAACAGTGCATGTGTGGTAAGGGTTAATTTGTGTTTTGAAAACAGACTGCCCCTTTCCTGGGTCTGCAATTCTTACAGAACAACAACTTCACAAATTAAATCTCAGACAACAATTCCTATATGCACAAAGACTCATGCTGTGTTTGTAGGCACAAAACACAGGCTGCAGCTTTCCTGGGACTGCAATTCTTACAGAACTAATGCTAATTTCAAATGTGTTGCCATTTTCCTCTCATTTCTTTCAAAGTGATTTCTGCTAAATCCTAACCATCACAATTAAAAAGAAGCTGTCCTTTTCTTTCAACTGCAAGTCTTACTTTTCAACAGCAACAGAAATTAAATCTCTGTCAACAATTCTTCTCTGCACACAGACTCATGGTTTGATGGTAGGCACAAAACAGTATTCCTCATTGTTACCAGTACACATTAACTTATGGTGAAAACATACCCCATAATATTTAACTAGTTAAAGACAGTTAAATATCTCCCAAACCTCAAAATGTAAAACATAACTTTTAAAGAAGATTCACAATTCTAATATTTATATCAAAAATCACCACATACATCCCCTCTCAAACTCATAACTCACCTTTAAAATGAGTTAGTTGTGAAAGAAATGTGCCACTCAAACAGCAGACTATCAGAGTCAGAATATCAGAGCTCTACACCTCTCTCCTCTCTCCAGAACCAGTAAATGGCAATGTTTCCCTCTTTTTTTTTACACATATACATGTTAATTTCAAATCTCAGTGCTTCCCACTTTTTAAAAATAAAATCACACATTTCTATTGGTTGAAAACTTCAACCCCTTTCCAAATTTACCCTTCCCCCAACTTGACTTCTGCCTGCTACCATAGCAACAGCTCATGGAACACTGCTGTGAGGAGAGAGGTCAGAAGTTCAGCACACAATGTTTCAAATCCAAAGAGCAAGAGTGGTTCACCTGTCCAACCTAACAGCAAATCCAATCTAATCTTCTGTGGGAACACAATTTTCTGAACCAATACAAAACATGCTTCTAAAAATATACACATACAGCCTACTTTTTACTGTTAAAAGATTTGAATCAGCCAATGTGTTCTTTTTATGTTAAAAAAATATGTATGCCTCCATTTTACAACTGTCTTTCATTTCATATTGCCTTTCTACTGAAAGACACCTCCTGAGTGCATCCAGATCTCCTTGGAAGATGTTCACAGTGTGGATTGTAGGTCACAGCTATGTCTTCTGGAGTGAAAAGTTTGCAGAAAAAAGAGGTATGGTGAGAGACCTTGCTTTGCCAAATGTAGACATTAAATGGATTGGTCAGAGAGGGTTAAAGTGGCACCAATTAATGACTTTGGTGAAAACCTTTCTACATCTCCCACAGCCTAACCTTATTATTGTGCACTGTGGTGGTAATGACCTAGGCACTCTAACTGGGGTAGGTCTGGAAATGCTTATTAAGGACACCTTTGTGCAATTGATGTCGCTTTTTCCACAAACTGCCTTTGTATATTCTAATATATGCCAAAGGAAAAAGTGGAACTGGTCCAACCAATTTTGTCCACAGATTGACAAAGCAAGGAAGCACGTCAACAAATCTATTTCTGCTTTCCTCAGAGACTATGGTATGGGTTCTATATACCACAACAACTTGCGTTACAACATGCAAGACATTTATAGAGGAGATGGTGTACACTTCACTGATAAAGGCAACAGAGTCTTCCTCTTGAACTTAAGACTCTGCATCGGTACTTACTTGTAGGTACCAAAAAACACACAATGAACACAAGGGCTCTTTTTAGAGCCACCTTATATCTAAACAATTAAATGCGATTTTTTATTCCTTTTTTTTTATTCTTTTTTTTTCGGGTGCGCGCTGGGTGCGCGCACTCGGCGATATTTTAAAAAAATATATAAATCTTTTTTTTTGCCCTACAAGGTCCTACTGTGACCCCCTTACAATGCCTAATGGGTCAATATCTCCCCACTCTGCCCCCTTTACACGTTCTCCCCCTTTGTTTCTCACCCCCTCTAAATGCGAGAGACAAAATGGCGGCCGCCGCTTCCTGATTTCCACTGATTCGAATGTTTACTTACTTCTAACGACCAATCAGAAGTGTGCTCGCGCACTGCCGAGTGCGCGCACCCAGCGCGTACGCTGCGCGCGTACAGATATATATATTGATTTAAATGCTTTTTTCTCTGGAAATACTGAACAGATTTACACCAAACCTGCAAAAGGCACTTCATGGACCTTTTAGCTACCTCTCTGCCAAATTTCACATAATTATGTTAAGCCGTTCAGGCTGTAGCTGCGACTAAAGTCCCTATGGAAAAATCCACGGGAAAAACGTGTTTTGGGACCCCCCTTTTTCTCAGCCCCCGCTTTACGAATCACCCCGAGACTTCCAGGGTAGGAGCTGAGCAGAGCGCCCCATTCGTTTTGAAAATTTCGCGAGGAATCGCTAACCGGCGCCAAAGTTATTCAAAATAGAATTTTGAGATTTCCTATGGAAACTCGGTCCTAACTATAACTATCTACTGGCGACCGCCAGTAGATAATATATATATATATATATATATATATATATATATACACATATACATATATATATATATATGTATATATATATATATATAATATATATATATGGAGACTGCGGATAGTACGAAGCATCAAGATGAAAAGGAACTAATAAAGAAGCGACTATCTGTGTATCTATGTATGAAAAGAAAATCCAAGAGAGAAAACAGCAGACATTCGAGCGAGATGCCATGGACTATGAGTTGGGGAGAATCCTGACCTTCGCCAGGAAATATGATGCCCCAAGATGTGATTTGAAAGCAAAAAACTACCAGTGGTGGAGAATAGGATATCTCAGGGTGAGAGGTAAAAAGTGCGGAACATTTGAGGAAGAAGGAAACTCCGGACAAGGAATTACTCGCCAAAGCCTTTTTCGCGAGGAATTCAGCCTAATCAGGCAGACATGGCCGAGGGGTGAAAAAGGAAGACCGCTGGAGAACAAAACCACAGAGTCACGAGAAGAGGGGGCTGCAAACATCGGAGGAAACCCTGGGACTGAGAGAACCAGGCGGAGCAGGAATGTGAAATAGAGGAAAATAACTTAACTATTGTCAATCCGTCCACAAGGAATCTGACCAACACGGAGGAATCCGTACTAACTTTAGGTCTTACCTTTTGCCATACCGAACACTTAGAATATCCACAAACAAGGATAGATTTATTTAAATATATCCGTAAGTTGAAATTATATAAGTATTTCAAACAACAAAATGCTGTTCAAAGAAGTGTGACAAGTAGTAGTGTAGCAGATGAAAAAGACATCCTAGCGGCCAATGATCTAGAGACCCTGGCAACAATGGAGGAGTTGAGAATGGGAGAAGATGTGGGCACCAACCCATCTGTTAGTCCAAATGAAGATCTAGAAATCTATGGAGTAGCACAGGTGGGCGCACCATGCCCATTCAAACCGGTCTCTAGATTCTATCCACAAACACCGGTGGATGCCATAGATCTTTTCTCGGACAATGTCAACAGAGACCTATTAAAACTCAGGACACAGGAACAACCCCTGTGTAAGTGGAATCTATCCTATCTACAAAGGAGAGCGATAAAAGATCTGAATAGCGACAAATCAATTGTAGTGAAACCTTCCGACAAAGGGGGAAATATAGTTCTGCAAACAAGAGAGAAATAATGCAATGAAGACTTGAGACAGTTGAACGATGAATCTAAATATATTCGAGTCACTGAAAGGGACTACATTTAAGAGCACACAAGAATTTGAAAATATGTTAATGAAATGGTTTCGTCACGGGATCCTATTCACAAAGGAATACCAGTTCTTGCACAATAGACATCCAAGGATTCCGACTTTTTACCACCTACCGAAGATCCACAAAAATGTCCCTAGACCACCGGGACGTCCTATAGTCTCCTCTATAGGAGGCTTGATGGAGAACCTGTCCAGATATGTGGACTACTTCCTGTTCCCCTTTGTATTGCAGTTATCTTCATATACTCGGGATACGAAGGACTTTCTGAGACAGATAGAGGGGATCGAGGGGGAGGAGGATTTTTTGATGATCACCCTAGACGTGTCCAGCCTATATACCAGCATAAGGCACAAGGACGGATTGGAAGCAATAAGATTCTTCTTGAGGGGGAGGCCCCTAAAGTTCTGGGGACATAACAAAATGCTGGAAGAATGTATTCACTTTTGTTTAAATTACTACATTTTCCATTTTCAGGACCAGCATTTTAGGCAGATACAGGGTATGGTGATGGGCACCTGCTTCGCCCCCAGTTATGCAAACTTTTTTGTTGGCTGGTGGGAGAAGCAGGTGGCCTCGGCCGATTCGGCTGAGGAGTAGATGGATCATTTAGTGTGCTGGAGACGTTATATCGACGACCTCTTCATAATCTGGTTAGGGTCGATAGAATAAGCTAAAAGGTATGTCTACAGCCTCAATGAGTACGATTTAAATCTGGAATTCACTGGGGAAATGAGTACCAAAGAAGTAACCTTCCTAGATCTGAGAGTGTTTGTGTATGAGAATAAACTGCATACAGCACTATACAGAAAAAAAGACAGCAGGCAACTCAGTCCTTCATGGAACGAGTAGCCATCCTCGGAGTCTGATACAGAGCATCCCCTATGGGGAGCTCTTGAGGATCAAGAGGAACATCTCTAGGCCAGAGGATTATCTTGAAGCGGCATCTGTAAGTCTGGGTCGCTTCAAAGTGTGGGACTACTCGAGAAAAAACCTACAGGCAGCTCACCTGAAGGTACTCAGTGTGGAGAGGACAGACCTTATACAGGGTCCAGCAGGAAAAAGAGTAATGTACAGACCAACAATTTTAGAATGATCACCAGATATTCAAATGTTGCTAGTGAGTTGAGGAAAATCAGGTATAGAAACTGGTGAATTGTGAAATCCGATTTGATTATAGGCAAGGATCTACCCGAGAGACCAGGTATCACCTTCAGACGATCAAGATCCATCAGGGACCATCTTGTGGAAAGTCATTTGGGGGCAGAGAAACAACAACAGGGTCTGGGTAATCTACGAAGCTCCTTTCCCTGGAGTAAATGCAGGGCCTGCACCACCACTAAGAGGGTGACGACATATGAGGTACCTGGGTTAAAAGGAGCAAGAAACATCACATCATTCGTGGTATACTGCCTGATTTGCCCCTGTAACCTTAGGTACGTAGGGAGCACTATAAACCAGGTGAAGATGAGGGTCCTTGAGCATCAAAGGGCCATTGCCAGCAACGACACGAGTTACCCGGTGGCACAGCACTTTGCCAGCCACCACATGCGAGATAGATCCCTGTTACAGTTTTTCTGCCTTGATCATGTCCCCAAAGATGTTAGAGGAGGAGACAGGGAGAGAAGACTGAGGAGACTTGAATCAAGATTCATCATAGACCTCCAAAGCAAAACCCCAGGGGGGTTGAATAGTGGAGAAGAGCTCGCTATAAATCTGGGAACACCATGACTCCTCTAGAGCCTGACAAGAACGTAGGGATAGGACTATAGCAAGTGTAACCTCTGTGTGGTGAGTAGGGCCCATTCAGGGCTTCATAACATCCTTGGTACACATGGTATAGCCGGTTAGAGGGGGGGTCAGACCTATAGTGGAATAATCAGTTTGCTTGAACTGATAGCTATGACCCATATAGGGCAAAAGTAAGGCTAACACTCCACAGGCGACATACTTAGATCTATAGTTAAATATAATGAGATATTTACTGAGCAGTCCCCACCAGGCAATACAGTGTAAATATGAACATATAAACAATGTAATAATGTATATAATGTAAATACCGAAAACAGGTTGCACTTCGAATGAAATTTAATTAATTTCAATTTTATTTTCACTCTCTGATTTAACTGCATTTGCGTTTATGGCTTGTGAAGTTTCAAAATTTCGTATGAATTATGGTAATCTGAGAGTGTAATGAATTACTCACTATGTCCTGAAAACACATTCAAAGGTGGTGCCTATTGCATTCTAATATGCTTTGTCCGTTTTTTAATCACTGCGAAAGCTAAGTGTTTATATGTTGCTATGACAATGAGGCCGCCGACATTGACAAAGGCAGTTTTGCCGAAACGCGTTTGTCGTGTTTATTTTTGTTTCGCCCAATAAATCTTTAAGAGATTTGTGGGAGTGCTGGTCAATTTCTACTTGTGTATATATATATATATTATAAACTGGCGGTCGCCAGTAGATAGTTATAGTTAGGACTGAGTTCCCATAGGAAATCTGAAAATTCTATTTTGAATAACTTTGGCACCGGTTGACGAATCCTCGCGAAATTTTGGGGCGCTCCGCTCAGCTCCTACCCTGAAAGTCTCGGGGTGATTCCTCAAGCAGGGACTGAGAAAAAAGGGGGGTCCCAAAACGCTTTTTCCCCATGCATTTTCCCATAGGACCTTTAGTCGAAGGTACAGCCCGAACGGCTGAACAGAATTACTTGAAATTTGGCAAAGAGATAGTCCTCAGGTCAGGCATGTGCCTTTTGCATATATGGTGTCAATCTGTTCAGTAGTTCCTGAGAAAATTGCAGTTAAAAGTACATAAATATCTATAGGTGCGCACCGTGCGCGCACCGTGCTCGCACGGTACGCGCACCATAACGTGCGCTAGTTCAATTCGGATTGGTTGTTACATGTCAGTCAACATTCGAATTGGTCGAAATCAGAAAGTGTTGGCCGCCATTTTGTGTGTGACAGTGAAAAATAAAGGTGGAGAACGTGAAAAGGGGGCAGGGTAGAGAGTTCCTGACCCCCTAGCCTATAACTCGCGCGACCGCCACTCTATCACAAGGATGATGTCATCAGTGATGTCATGAGTGATGTCACTGACCATGTCATGAGTGATGTAATATGTGACGTCATCAGCAGTGGATTACGGTCGCGCGAGTTATAGTTATCTGAACTAACTATAACGGGGGAATTTCAATGTTTTTTTACGAGTGAAATGTCTAGCTAACTATAACATGTGTGAAACCTATGGTTTTTTAAGTGAATATATATATATATATATATATATATATATATATAATATACAGACAGTTGACAGTAGGTAGGACCTTGTTTCTATTCAATAAGCCTTTTTTCTTTAGCCAATATCTTTGGTGCCATTTGATAAAATCTGCATGACATTTCTAATACTAATGGCCCACTCACTTGAAATTTTTTGGGTGATCTGTCACGCAGAGGCAGACATAATGGGGATCCCGAAATGTTTTTATCCATGGTAATGTCTATAGGAAACGTTTGACGCAGCTACAGCTTGAAATGCCGAACGGAATTACACCGAATTTGGCAAAAAAGTAGCTCTTGGTCCAGAGTACACTCTTTTTGTTAAATGGTGTAAATCCATTCAGTATTTCCTAGGAAATTTAAACATTTCTCAGATATCCAAATAAGGCCACAAAGGATCCACAAACCATCGCAATCTAGTGCCTGAGACCTGATTGGCTGCCAACACTTCGAACCAGGAAAAAGGTAAAAAAAACATTAAAAACTAGGGAAAGGGGGCAGGGTAGAAAGAACCACACAACCAACATGGGTCCCCACAGCCTCAGGGACAACCACCTCCCCGGGGCTCAAATTGAATGAAGGGAGGGCTGCGTGGCCCCTTGCAGCCCCATTGATCACCACCTCCCCGGAGCTTTAAACATTAAAAATATGTGTGGGGGTGTGACTGCCACCCCATGCAGTCCGGGGACCGCCACCTCCCCAGGGATATTTATCATAAATGTGGGGGGCTACCGGCCCCCTGCAGCCCCAGGGACCACCACAACCCTTGGGCTATATTTAGAAAGATACATGTGGGGATCAGCTCCCCACGCAGCCCTGGGGGCAGCCACCTCCCCAGGCTATTTTTAAAAGTAAAGTGTGAGGGGGCCCAAGCCCTGCACACACAGCCCCAGGGACCACAATCTCTGCGGGGATATTTCAAAGATGGAGCCTTGAGCTATAAATAGCCCTGGAGACCACCACCCCCCAAGGCTGGCTCCAGCAAAGTCCTGGGGTGCCTACCCCGGGACTTTGCAGTTTGCCATTGCAGAGCACTGCTCCTGCCATGCCATAGCAAACTCTGCTTTGCTCCATGGAAGCTAGGACAGGAAAAATGCTCTTGCTTCCATGAATTGAAGCAGAATTGCTTCTCTGCCTAAAAGCAATGCTGCCTCCAGCAAGAGGTGGGGAGCCAGCAGGTACCATAGGGGCCTTGAGTCTCCCCCAGCGGTCCCCAAGGACATGGCCATGCCACAGCAGATGGGGTCCCTATGACAATAAATGGCCCGGGTAGGGGGGGGGCCGCACAGGCCCCTCTACCCTTTTTTGTTAAAAAAAAATAAAAGATATGGCCATGCCCTGGGGGATGGGGTCCCTTGGGCAAAATTGCAATCAGGAGGTGGGGCCGTGTGGCCTCTCTCCAAAAATTGAATAAAATAGAGGGCAGGCCCCAGGGGATAGAGACCCTGGGGCCAAAACTGCAGCCCCCTTCCTTAAAAATATATACTTTTTAAAAAGGCTGGTCCCCAAGGAATGGGGTCCCCTGGGTCGCGTGACCCCACTCCTGTTTTATTACAAAAAAATGGGTCATGCCCCAGGTGACGAGGTCCCTAGGGCCCAAAAGCATCAAGGGAAGGGGGGGATTTAAAAAAAGAGCAGAAGCCGGGAACTCACGGAGGCCTACCCCCTTTCTCCACTACTCTGCAAATGCGCCACCTGGTGCACTCTTGGTTGGGGGATGAAATCCCCTACATTGCTGATGGTCCTTAGGGGCAACTAGCCCACCTGTTACCTCCAGTAATCCCTACACAGCTGGATTGCTGAGAGGTAGTCAGAGTCCATGACCCTTTTTCCACCACTCTGCAAATGCTCTTCTCGGCGCACTGTTGGTGGGATGATGCGGTCCCCTTGCATCCTGAGAGTCTCAGGAGTAAAGTAGACTTCATCTCCAAAGCAGCAGTGCTCCAGGAGGTGCATTTGCAGAGTGATTTTATATCATCTGATTAATTAATCTAGATAGTATCAAATTTGTGCAGTGGCCCGAGATACTGCACAGCTAACCTCTGAGTTTCCCTGTTAAAGTACCATACACAATGGATTGTATAGTGATAGGAGCAGAAGATTATGTTCTTATAAATGAGCTATCGAAAATTTTAAAAAACAGCAAAAATTTGAAATTTCCTAAAAAATATATTGTAATTGAATGCATAACCAACAATTGTTTTTTTTAAACCTTTAACAAAGAGATGAAGGTAGAATGCAGGAATACGGAGGTATTTTCTTCTATTATCATGAATTGCTGTGCTTTTAAAATTTGTTTGGGCCATGGTCCAGTGTAACTTCGAAAAAGGCTGGGATTAGCCAAAACATGTCTGAACGGACTAGACACAACAAGGAATTAACAAACTATTACCTTGTCTGGAGTGCACACTTCTTCTCTTGTGGCAAGAGACTGTTGGATGATATAAACATGTGTGTGTGTGTGTGTGCGTGAGTGCGTGTGTGCATGTGTGTGTGTGTGTGTGTGTGTGTGTGTGTGTGTGTGGTGTGCATCCCTGGTGTCAAGTTAGCTTACTAACCCCCCTGGGAACAGATCTGGGGTAATGACCGGCAGAAAGACTTTCAGCATATATTGTTTGAGAGTGGTATTTTAAAAAAAATAAACTCTGGTGTCTAGTGGGCTTTCTGTATACAGGGGATGGATTGGCGGTATTAAGCTCCATCAGCCCGCCATGGGGTTCAGAAAGACTGTCAGCATACTTTTTTATGTGGTGGGCCATGGTGATGCCCATGATGGGCAGACACACCCCTATATATTTTTTTTTTTATGCCCTGGTGTCTAGTGGGCCTTCTGCCTCCAGTGGGGGGCAAATCAGTGATAAATACCGCCATCTGCCCCATGGGTCAGAAAAACTGATCTTGGAAGAAGGTGGCGGGAGTACAAGCCCTTACACAACAATCCGCCCCCCTTAAATCCCTGGTATCTAGTGTGTAGATCCCTGCGTTCCTATGATTATCCTGAAGCAGGGATCCACTGGATAGAAATGTCATTGGAGGGGGGAGATTCTTAACCTTCCGATGATATATCTCACACCTCAATCAGTGATCGGAGGGCTGAGATATGCCCTGATGCAGTGAATCTAGATGAGACCATTGGGTCATTTTACTTTCACTTTACTGTAATGACATCAGTACGCCCTGTGTGCTGATCATCATTGCAGTGAAGAAAAACAAAATACTCAGGCAGCTAAGTAAGCTCTTCTGGTTAATAAAGAATAGATTCATCCCACTGGTGAAGAGACCCAGAGGGCCCTTTATATGCCTCCCCATTTTTGGCCAATGGCCGACAGATGCATTGGGGTGGTAGTGCTGGTGTCCGCCATTGACAGACTCCCAAACATAAGTGGTTAAACATTGAACCTATTTAATTTATTTAACATTAGTTCCTATAGATTCCTAGTTTATATCCTAGCCTCCATTTTTTTCAACGGAAGTATGCTGTAATAGCACCTATGTGGTACTTGACTTAGTCAAAGACTATGCTATTGTGCATTTACATTGGTTTTGACACCTTAGGGATGTAGTTACTTTAGGAGTGTTGTTTCTGAATGACAGTCCTCTACTTTGTTTGTGGGCATGTGTTCTGTATTAGCATGTCCCTATCTAACCTCCACCTTAGATTTTAGTAACCCACTCCTATTAAGTAGTAACTCTTCTCCATTTTCCAGAAACTCCTCTTTGTCTCTCACTACATTTGGTACAAAAATGTATACCTGCATGTGTAGATGTCTGCACACGTGGAAAATACCTCTGCACATAAATGATAGGAGAGGCAGGGATCTCCAGCCATAGCTTTGTAAATTGCTTTCTGTAGTATGTCAGTAGCCCTAATTTATGAATTTCGAAAAGCAGTTTGTGAATTGTTTCCCCCTGTTAGTTCATCAGCACTCTAAATTACAGAAAGTGCTCTTAACTGATGACCCGAGCATAGAATGCCTGCCTGGATTCACATGCACACTTAGCTTTTTGCCCCGTTTGTTTGAAGGTCTGCAAATGCGTAGCAGAGACTGTGATGCATCTATTTAGATCCTATGAGTGACTGTGAACTTTATTGTGGGGTGCTATTCACAAAACCTCTAGTGTGAGCCATCCTAAGACTAAACATTTCGATTCATGGAAAAGCATGCACCCATATGTGCCATACGCTTGCACTAAATTTGCAGGATTTAAATTAAGATTAGCTGGTTAGCTTCATATTTTAATAACTACTTGTTTAGTTTTTAAATTGCCAAGAGTTATTCTTGTAATAGTGTAATTGCTAAGTGCTGCAGAAGCAGATGACTCCTGAAACTGCTGAAAGTGCAGAACATTTTTAGAACAAATAGTAATAGCTGAAGAGAGCTTCATAACAAAATGTTCTGATAGTTGAACTATAATAATAGCAAGATAAACGTGCGCTACAGCATCTAGATAAGTAGTTTTTATGTTTATGGAAACAGTGCTCAGTTTTAAAAAGACATTGAGACTAATGTGCAGGAAAGGGTCAGTGTTTTCCAAGAGTGAATTTTATTTCAGACTTACTCATCAACAAATGTACACAAAGTAACATTATCTAATAAACATAGTTGAAACACTTGGTTAGGTATTGCATCTGGATGTCAAGCAACAGCACCAAAAAGCATCATAATTAAGGAAAATCCAATATTGTAATTGTCCCTTTCTCCATTTTAAATAAAAAATGCCTTTATCACTGTGTCAGTTGTAAGAAACTTTGCAATAACTGTAGATATTCAAAAAATATACCAGCAAGAGCAAATGAGCCACTTAGGGCAATCGAATAGGCGTAAAAGCCAGCTGGTAGGGCTGTGCATTAAGCAAATGCATCCTTTTTTAAAATAATGTTTTATTGGGAGAGTTCATCAATTACATAATCAGCAATTTGATAAAGAACAATCCATGATGTTACATTGTACAAATTACCAAAAAAGCATTCTAACCAAACGCCTTAAAAAGTTTTAAAAAATGTAGGATAAGATCCTGATCTTATCGCATATCTCTTTTCGGATTCCGTTTGGGCCACCAATGTTAACATTTTGGTGTTTTTTTTCAGACTGCCATTTTTAAAGAATTAATTACCTAGCTATTAGAACGATAATATATAATCACTTTTTTGTAGGAGGCCAATGGGTAAATTGAATAAATACCCCAAGACCACTGTCTGAACATCTAATGAGTGATCTACTTCTAATTTGCGGGTACAGTACTGACCAATCTCAGCCAAGATTTGTCTTAATCTTCTGCAGCTCAATTTAAAATGGGTTCAGTTCCCCCCTCAATTGAACACCTAAAACAATTTGCAGGAATTTGAAGGTTAACTTTGGGGAGAAGGACCAGAGTTCTATAAAGCAGGCACTTGCCATACATTTGACCCCTTTGGTAGGGTAAGATGAAACTCATGGAACTTATCCCAAGCTGTAGAAGAAATCTGACAATTGTCTTTGGACTGACATTTACCACGCCCCTTCTCGTAGACCATAGCATCCTTGTTTTTTTGGAGTAAGTAATCCCAATTACTAATAGATCTACATGTCCTATATTCTATCAGGCCCTCTACTAACTCCTAAGTTGCCAAAATACCTCTGTGGTCTTTATCCCGTAAAACATTTCTTAATAAAGGACCATAGCATTGTTTCTTTAAAGTACCTGATGCTAGGCTCTACATCCCTCCATCTTTTCCAGTTTTCTGCTTCTAGAAAATTTCATATCGTACTATACCAATTGCTCTCCCACCTGGAAGAAACACTTTCTAAGAGGAGTAGACCCCAATGCATATATCTGTCAAATAAGTCACTCCATTAATGATAGAGATATCATAATTCCTAAACATGTGTTGCTAGTGCTTAATGGTCCACTGTACAATCTTATATCTCACTATTTTAGGAACTTTCATGAGGTGTAAAAAATAAATAATTCCATATTCCTGAAAGAACAATTCTAGAAAAAAAGTAGCAGACAAATTAATGCCTGGGATCTTAAAAAACAATAATTAGTATGTGGAAATTTTGCAAAATAATATCCTTTCAAGTCAGTAAGGGCCTCTTGGTTTCACTTGCCTGCATAATGTAGCCATTGCCAATCAAGGTATTTTATTTGTCCATAAAAAAGCCAAAATAAACCCTACATCTCTTTAAAAAATGTAATCTGTACAGGATAAGGAATAGCACCAAACAAAAAATTGCACAAAGATAAAACAGACATTCGAATCAAATCAACATGGCGCATTATCGAAAGAGGTAAATTATTCCATTTTGAAAACAACACCTTAATCTTACTTATTAATCTTACTTATTGAGGGACCATACTTTAAAAACTTAAATCAATATCTTTTTCTTAGACATATACCCTTAAATACCTCTTAGGCCTTGAGTTAACTGATGGATGGAATTTAATTACTTAGGGGACTATTATGATGGCGGGCGGATCGCCCCCCCTCCCCCGTCCGGCAGTGGCGATCCTCCCGCCATAACTTCCCGCCCAAGCGCCATTTACCCCCCCCATATTAGCATGGCGGGGGTTCCGCAGCGGATGGAAAGACCATCTGACGCTTTTCTGCCAGCAGGCAATCATCACGATTGCCTGCCGGGTGGAAAATGCCCCCAATATAGTGGCGGTGCATCCATATTATGATGAGTGCTGAGTCTCTGCCATGGAAATGCATGCGGAGAATGACTTTGGGGGCCCGTTGGGGGCACCGGGGTTGGCTGCACTGGAGGTACCTATGGTAGCCCCCTTCATTGCCATACACAAGGTGCCTGTCACGTTGTGCATTGCAATGCACAACATGCACCTTTAACATTGCGGCACAATGTTAAGGGCAGGAATGCACCCGCCAGGGTGGCGGGCGCATCCTAATTGGCTTCGCCAGTCCGCCACACCTCTGGCGGTACGTCCCGTTTTTGGTTACGGTGGCGGGCGGACTGTCGTAATGGGGCTCTAAGTTTTCTAGTACGCTATTACATAATAACATCTCAGTTTTAAATGTATTTATCTTATAACCCCTCAATAATTGATATTCTTGAAAAATTCCAAACACCCTTGTTTTGTTCTAAATAACGTGTTTGAGAAACAATGCTATATCATCAGCGTATAATTTAATAATAGTCATCCCTTTCAGTGCTGGTACTATATTGACATTAGTTCAAATGGCTATAGGTAGTGACTCTATAAAAAGGGCAACAATTATAGGCGACAAAGAACAGCCCTGTCTTGTGCCTCTGGTACCAATATTACTAGAGTTGATAATTATTTGCGCAGAAGATCGTAGATATTATTTTGATAAATTTAGAGGGAAACCTAAACACGAGGAGGATAGTAAGAAGGCTTTCCCAACACACTTAGGGGCCGATTCCGATCCGGGTCGGAAAGCACTCCGACCGAGTCAGATCCGGAGTGTTTTCCGACCGAGCCGGACCCCTACAGTCTGACCGAGCGAGTAAGATGCGCACTTATGCTGTTGGACTCGGTTTGGTCGGACTCCCATAGAAGTCAATGGGTGCCAGTTGTACGACGTGTACATTACCTCCCATTGACTGAATGGGTACATCTCGAACAAGTGCACCCCCTAAAGTGGGTACGCGGCGGTGCCATCCGCACCATACATGCCTGTGTTGGGGAGACCCATAGGTCTCCCCCTGTGTGCGAGTTGTACGGCTGCGGGTGGTGGGGGGTCCGACGCGGACCCCTGAAGTCCGACTCCGGGAGCTTTTGCGAGCCGGACACTTTGGCTCGCACAGGCTGTCCGACGCGTGCATCGTACTGGCTCGGTTTTGAATCGCATCCATTGCACGCCACGGTTAGCTTACGACCGAGACGCACGGAGTGGTTCCGAACCGGAAACGACTCGGTCGGTGAATTTCATGTAGCTCGCATCGTACTGGCTCGCTTTACAGCTGTACGAGTCGGCAGGAAAACATGCGTACGGCTCGTAGTTTTTCCACCCGGATCGCGTTCGGTGCCCTTCCGACCCGGATCGGAATCGGCCCCTAAATGTAAAGTCTTTTTGGCAGCTAATAACATAACATGAGCCGGAATTATATTTTGTAAAAAATAGTCCAGCACTTCAAGCTGAAAATCTGTATTAAAATAATAGTTGTCTCCCAGGTACAAAGCTGCATTGATTCATTTGTAGAACCAAGCCTAAACTCCTACTCATCCTGATTTAGTTATTATCTTATATTCAACATTTAAACAACGTATAGGTCTATATGAATTGCAATTTTCCTTATCCTTGTTTTTCTTCTAGAAACTAACTACGACTGCAGTATGAAATGATGCAGGAATTTTCCCCCTTTCTAATATATGATTGGCTAATTTTACAAGCTCAGGGTTTCATACCAATGCAAGCAAACTTTTTATACAGGTCATCCAGAAAGCCATCTTCTCCACAAGCCTTTCCATTGGCCAATGATTTCACTACGTCTTTGATTTCTTTAAGTGATTTGTTAGCTAACAGTACTTGTGCTTGGCTTGTCTGCAATTTAGGAATGGGGAATTTGCTAAGGAAACCCCTAAGTCTTAAAACATATACATCCTGATGCACACTATATATTGTTTCATATTGTTTAAAATATCTAACCTGTATCTGCGCTGAGTCTATTATATGAACTTTTGTTTCCTTAGCTATTAGAGAGGTAATTCTATTCTGCACTTGACGTTTGCAACCCTGGCATGCTAAACATTTACCTGCAAATTCACTCTCCTCGTATGCTTTTTGGAGATATGCTGAGTTAGCAGTCTACCCTCCTTGCTTGTCCAAGTGCCAGTCTGTTAGTAGTAGTTTTATTACGTAAATATTGCACATTTGCCCCTTTCACATCCACCTCTAACCTTGCCCTATGCGCCCTTAGCGATTTCCTTTTTTACTATGGATTTGGAAGTTATATATTCATGTTTGGTTGTTTTAAATGCCTCCCAAATAATCTCAACCCTTGCTGTGTTATTATTAATCAGAAAAAAAATAGGTTCACTATGTAACTCTTTAAACCATACTTCATCCTCCAAATTGACCTTAATAAAAAAACACATCTCCCAGTTGTTCTTAATACTCTGATCCTTGACAATTCCATCTTTACAAGAGCATAGTCCGAAATACAATTCTGTATGTGTGTACAACTATTTAATTTCAGATTTCCAAAGGAAAGGAAATAAAGTGCAGGAATATTCCCGCTTAATTGGATGTTTTTCCCACGGTAAGTCTATCAGATACAGCCCTGCATACATTCCATCACAGCACTCACCATTCTTGGCTTATTCTGCTTACGTCTGTCAGAAGATGAATCTAGCTCCAGCTTTTGAAGGAGATTAAAATCACCACCTAAAAAGACAAATC
Source organism: Triturus cristatus (assembly GCF_964204655.1). Lineage (NCBI taxonomy): Eukaryota > Metazoa > Chordata > Amphibia > Caudata > Salamandridae > Triturus > Triturus cristatus. Next base: position 847,476,834 of record NC_140588.1, on the reverse strand, counting down.
CAGGGATACTCAACAATGCATGGTATAATTTTAACAAAGGTACTGGAATATCCAAGATCGGTGCATAAATTGTGGATATAGTGAGTCTAGTATTATTGAGTAACCCAATAATTAAAATCCATCTGCCTTCTGTATCGGACAGGGAAAAAAAATTGCAAACAGAAATGCTTATTAACAAAAATTGCTACACCTCTATCGGCTGCGTTTGCAGATGTATTGATAGTCTGCGCATTGCCTAAACATTTTGTATGTAGGTTCCCTTTTAATGCGTCTACTGGACAAGCACAATATCTGGGGTGTGACTTCTCACCCATTCATATATAGCCAGAGCTTTGCTTTTATTCTTGAGGCCATTAACGCTTAATGTGCAAAGAGCTGCCAGATCAAATTAAAGTATAAAGCAGATAACAAACAGGACCATATTGCCTCACCACATAGTAAAAACCTAATCCATATTTTCTGACAATATAATTGCAAACCTTATTGCATCTTCCCTCACAAACAATGTCAAATTGTCTTCCCAACATTTTCTGCAACTTAAAGTGCAGCATGCATAATAAAGTGCATACTACATTCAGGGATAAAGTGCACTGTTTCACCTTATTTACATTTAAAAAAGTGACTCAGTGCATTAGTTTAGACATATAAAAGCCACCTAGGGTAATACCTAGGATAGCAAGTGTAAGTATATCATGCAACACATAAAATGTTTTCAATTTGTGATCTTCCTTAACCATTCCCCTTCATTGGTAATAAAAAATACAGCATTTTGCTCACCTGTAATCTGCCATAATCATTCTCAACCAGATGCTCTGCTGCAATTGTATCTTTTCAAACTTCTTTATTGCATATCCAAACTGCAAAGGCTAGTCGTGAGCGTTCTCATTTTTGTCCCCTGCTATAACCCTGTGCCCACCATCCCCAACAAAAATTTCCCCCATACCCTGAGCGAGGACAGTCCACACTTCTTCCCTCCCACCTTTGATTTTCCTGGGGTCATGCCGATTCACCCCTTAGCACTCATTCTTCCGGACAAACCAAAGGTCCTCCAGCCCCAGACCCACAGCCCCAGAATACCATGTAATCACCATTGAGACTATGTACGAGAGAACCATTTATCATCTTTTTACATAACTTCACTAAGGTCAAATACATGACTCCAGAAAAACCTAGGTCTAACTCCAGGTTGCCGAAATATCCCATACACCTTACTATAAATCTATCGAATGAAAAGCCAAAAAGATTAATGCATTCAGGTGTAGCATTATTCAGACCTATACTTCTTTTAACCTAAGTAGACAAGCATTGCAAACACATCTGATTCTTTTCTATTTCTGCAAAGAGATAAAACTGGCCATTTGAACAATGACTGTGGATGCTTCCTGTACGCTCACCTGGCTCCACCCCGGAAGTGAAGGTGCAAGGCTGAGGAAAGGTGAAATCAGCCCGAGCCTGTTGAGGACTGCAGCATTGAAGCAAAAACTCATGGTGTGGCCGATACTCAGTGTAATGAAGCAGAGGAGTTAAAAAGCACAGAGCCTTACGGGGTGCAGCCGCTTGGGAAAGAGCAAGATAGAAAGCAGCGTCTGGTGTGCGGCATGCAGTACTGCCCAGGTGGTCTAGGTGAGAGCGTACCACCACGGAGAGCCGGGACGGTTCAGGTGTCACCACGGTGAGGAGTGCTTCGCTTTGTTGCTGCCAGTACCTGCCTCTTATGGCTTCATGGCTGCTGGCTAAACCTGCAAGAACTATCATGGCAAAAGTTTAAAAGAGCAACAAAGAGTAAAGTATTTACAATCTTGCTTAAATTATCCCGAGCCTAATTTAAGCGCTTCAGTTAGCCTCAGTTTATCTAAAGGACTTCAATACAGTGGTTGTGGCTATTTGCAACATTAGCTTTAACAACAATCTCTCCCATAACATGGCCACAGGTAAACAGCTCTTATAACGAATCCATCACCCGCATGCAATTACAACGCGGTTGTTACAATGACCGTGTTATAACAACGCATACCATTACCCCCCAAGTCGTAACAATGACTGGCGGAAGGGGGAGAAGGTGTTGAATTTAAAATCCAACACCTTCCCTAGTGTCCACACAGACTGGAGTTGGGATAGTAAATTATATTATTCCAACATCTAGCGCACCCCTCCGCAAGTCGTTGTTACGACTTGCGGGGTAATGGTATGTGTTGTTACAATGCAGTCGTTGTAACTACAACGTTGTAATTGTATGCACAGTGAAGGAATGCGTAATAAGGAGGCACATTTGTGGCCACAGCATGCACACACTTAAGTGTAGAACCACAAATGCTAGCGATGCCTCCTTTAGCTTATCTACTCCAGCCCAGATATTGAGGCACAAGGGCACCCAAGAAAGACAATCTACTAATGCTGGCGCATTGTGGAATGCACTGCAGAGAATGGATTTAAAAGTAGAGCAGCTTTTAGAGGCAATAAAAACTGAAGGTTATGGCCACCAAATTGAAAGTGAGAAAGGGGCAAACACTGACATCAACAGAAGCTCAGAAGAAGGTCTCAACAATGTCTCAAAACAGCAAAGGCCATGAACCATCAGCCAGCATTTTAGGTAATGACAGCAGCTCAGGTAGATAGCTCACAAGCGATAATGGAAGACGAAAATAGGGTAGATTGCAAGGACATGCAACAAGAGCTGGAATCTGGTCAGTCCATTAAAAGCTAGGCCTGGGTGGTGAACTCCACTCCGTTCGCGGAGTTTGCGGAGTTTTCTGCATTCTGCACTCCGCAGAGTTCGCGAAGTGTAGAAAAATATTTATGTGAACGCGAGTTAGCGCTCGGGTAAAATTTCTACCTAAGCGGTAGGAAGACCTGTACGAACGGCAGTTCACACTGCACTCCGCCACTTTCAGAGCTCTGTGTAGTTTTTTTGTCACTTTACCGAATACTCCGTGAACTACGCACAGACCTTTTAAAAACATGTTTGAGCTTATGCTTGCCAAAATGAAAGAATTACGAACACGCAGTCTCATGATATTGCAGCTTTTCATGTAAGACTGATGAAGATCAAGGAAGCAATTGTCAAATTGCCAAAGAGAATGACAGAGGCGGAAGGTTATGTCTCTTGCTTGGAGGATAAAGTTTTGTCTATGGAACAGGAAGATGAGCAAATTGGGCAAAGCAAAGATGCTCAGGAAAGTAAATTATAGGACTTGCAAATTATAATAGGCAGTCAAATCTTCGCATATTATTCGTTCCTTAAGAGAGTGACGGTCCTCATGTGTGAAAATGGATTGATTCCCTGATGAAGAATGCTATCCCTGAGTTAATAAGAGATCTAACTATTACATAGGGTACCTGCTCAGTGCCTTAGGAATGTCAAATATCCTCACAAAATATTAGTTACATTTCACGACTTCTGAGAAGGGAGAGCATTTTATCTAAAGCCATAGAAAAAAAAACTCTTTCAACTCAGAAAGTGCCTCAATTCTGAATCTTTTACGACATGACCCCTGTAGCAGCACAGAGGCAAAGACAGTTTCTCGTGATAATTGGGTCATTTAAAGTGAGGGATGAGGTGCCTATCATACCACAATCTAAACCTAAACTTTTAGCATAAGCAAATGCATTCTCAGTAAAATTATTAATTAATAAGGACAATCTCTGGAATCTTTGCAATTCATGATCAAAATAACAAACTCTTATTAGGTGATATGAAACTCGCTTGTGTGTAAGTATGTCCAGAAATAGAACAACATGCCCCCTTTCCTCCTTACCATATTTCATGTGAATCATTTACAGATTGTTTTAGCACAACCAATTGAAAATCTTTGGCTTTGGTGATGACGCAATTTGTCCTGATGGCCCTAATAAGGCTTTTGATACATCTCAGTTATTGTACTAGCAGCACCAAACCTGGAGCTTCTATCATTTATCAGGTTATAACAAATGATGAATATCACAACAGAGGACGGGGATATTATCGGTCGAGTTACCCAAACTAACCGAAGACAAATCACAGTATACTGTTCCAAGGAGATTTGGCCCCAGAGAAATGACGTGAGAAGATTGGTGAAAAGCGTGAGGGTAAAAATAACTGTCAACAAGAGGCAGCAAAAAAACGTTGAATGTGATATTCCTGGTGGACCTATGTCTTAGACCTGAGCTTACTAACAAGTCTATAAGTGACTGATAAGCACTGTCGCTTGCAGAGAAAGGGACAATTATATCCTGAGTTTCTCTGCCTTCATTTTAAGCTCAAATTCAACCAGGAATATCACATTAAAAGCTTTTTTGCGGCATCTGGTTGACAGTTGATTTTATCCTCATGCATTTCATCAATCTTCTCACGTTGCACGACACACTATTCCCTGTCACTCTGTGCTCAGTCGGCAAATCCATTAAAAGATCTCCGACAAAGAGCCTTCTTGCAGGACCCACCAGGCATTGCAGCGCCGGTGTGGCAAGGAGCACAGCCCAATGATAGAGCATGTCACCTTTTTTTAAAGGCACATGCTTCTCAGGGTACCTGTATTCATCTAGGGATAATTTATTTGGGGCTGAACCTCCTTGGAAAAGTATACTGTGATTTGTCTTACACTGAATGATGACTCAGTATGTTAGAAGTGGGAGCAATCTTTATGAATCTCAGCACCAGGCAGCATTCAATCAGTGATCTTCACTTGCATGTCCATTTATCTTCATGCATTGCATGCCCACCTATTTTCATGCACTTCACTTGGGTGGGTCAGTCTTTCAGTGACATGCGCAGTATGTATCATGCTGCGCTGTCTGCTCCACTCTGATTGCACAGGCACATCAGTCCACTGGTTAAGAGCATTGAGAAACGCAATTTGGACAGTAACAATACTTATACCACAGGCAGCAATTTGCTTGAGCAAAATTGAAGGGAGCCTAATACTTGACAAACCAATCTTGAACTGTTTTCAGAAGATCTAGAAATAGAAGACATGAAAGGATCAAATTCCTTTGTATTCCTGGATAAAAATCATAATGTCTGACATAATCTGTTTTGTATTGGTGTTCTGCCTCAGGATTGAAACGCCTACTGCAAAGGGTAGAGAAGGTAACATTATGTGCCATTTAACCACTACAAATATCAGAGCAACCAACATTACATGACCTTTGAACCTAATGTATTCTAATGAAATCATGTAATGTTACCTTTTATAGCAATGAAAATTTATGAAATGCTATTAAACACAAATCAATGAGTGCAAGAGAACGCAAATAAAAATGCTTCTAAAACAAATTAATGTCTATTTGAGTCATAACTTTATGATCACCATAGAATTAAAGAGGGTGTTGATATTGTATTTCAAAATTGCCTTCTATACGTTAATTATTAGTTGTCAAAGATATGAGTCCTTTAAAAGAAATGTCACAAATGTTGATTTACTGGGAACCAAGTACCCCATTGTAGCACTTGACTCTGTCAGGGTAATGAAACAGAGCAGTCTAAGGCCTTTGGAAGGGACATGGTATGGGCTAGTACCCCATTTCGCTGGTAGGTAAAAATACTTAATAAATCATTGTCTAGTCAGTGCTATTTCTTATAAAAGGGAAAAGTAATTTACTTTGTACAAACCACTAAATACTATGCTTTCATTGACAACAATTTACAGTTAGGTAGATGAAAATTCCTTTGGATGCCACCCTCAGAACAGTCCACACACCTAGCATGCCTGACACCTATCATAATAATCCCCCCTTCTATACCAGCCATTAGGGGGTGTCATTATCAAAAAGCCAGGACTACTGCTTTTTGAGGGTGTCACTACATCAATAAAAGCGAAAACATGTTGCAATTAAACAATGCAACACAATTGATAATAATGTGGATGTGCCATCTTTCAATATATTCGTTAAAACACATCAGCTTTCATGGTGAAACCTATCATTGTCAATAAAGTATTATTGATATCACTCTATATGTGCAAAAGCCTTTCTTCTATCTTTTACAAGCTGCCACCGCAGCCTTAGGATGGCTGGATAGATAGAGAGATCGACCCACCAACCGACTGAATGACCAAGTGACTGACCAAGGAGCCGCACTCCAGAGCTTATGTAAAAAGTAAAAGCTCTATATACAGTTGAAAACAAATAAAAGTTTCCCAGCGGAACGGGAGACTTACGACAATTTCTGTGTGGCACATTCTGTGGGACTATTGCACTCCTGACATCCCCCAATCACTCTAAAAACAATGTAAATGGCACCTTGTGGCACCACAAAAGCCACTATGTACATTTGTAGTCACTCACAGTGCCTTATGGAGTACTCCCTAATCCTGGTGAATGAATTTGAGATTAGCTGCCTTTGCTGCTGTCAACAGAAATGCCTTTTTTTAAATTAATTGCAGCCTTGTGCCTCATTGTGAATTTGTTTAATACCGAGTGTCCCTGCCCTTTAGATGGAGACCTGGTATGTGTAGGTGCTAGGGTAGAACAAGGAGCGCTTTCCTGCACAGTTCGGTCAGCTAATCACCTGACTGACAGCTGGCATGTTTCTTCTAACTGCTCCATCTGGGAGGCTGGTGGTATGATGTGTGCCCAACTCTGTCAGACACAGGCATATCGAAAAGGGACTGCACAGCCTACTCAAATATTCAGGGGTGCTTATCTTCAGTCCTGGGGCGATAGGAACCCCCGGGACAATTCTCCGGCAAATTTGGTCCCATGGGATGGGGATCCCTTAGGCCTTAGGTGATCTCAGGGAGGTGTCTCAAAGCACGCTCCTTCCCCATGGTAATAAAACAAAATTGAGGATGTACCAATGCCTGAGAGCTTAGCCCTCACTGGGGGACTGTTCACTCAGTTTCCCACTAGGTCTCCCCAGAGTACCATGCTTTCTTTCTAGCATTGTCCACCCTTGTTCGGCCAGTTTGGATGGAGAAGGTGGATTTTACTCCTGATGGCGAGCCTTATTCCTCATGAGCATTTTTTTCAGGTCTATTGATTTCTAAATGTTACTCTTCTCTGGTCCTTGATTTTAAGGCTCCAGATGTTAAACCTGTCATCCATCTAAACTAATGGCGTCTGCCTTCACCTATGGGCTTCATTGGAACCCCCTTAATAGCCTGCAAGCAGAAAACTCTCCCTTCCAAACTCTATAAAACATGGCTTTGTCTTTCTTGCATGGCACCTGTGTGTTAGCAATGGAGTTTCTCTCTCAAGTGCAGATGTTTTAATTGTGGTGGGATGGTCTGGAAGGTATGCTCATCTTCCCATAGTGCCATTTCATCACTCCACAACTTCATCAACCCTCTTGCACAGCACTCTGGGACATTTAAACATGGCAATTTGAAGTGGTCTGTGGAAAGATGTTACCTGAGAGCTTCAGCTACATCCTCAGCTGACACAGCTGCCTGATCTCTTCTCAACAAACCTTCAAAGGTGAGCCCCCTCATCTATGGGGCCCCAGAGTTCTAGCTGTTCTCCTGTATTTATGTGGGAATGCCCAGGCCTGGTGCCATGAAAAGAGTTAATCAGCACATGCATACGATATGCTGTTGCTCTTTGCCATTGACAACTCATCTGAAACCAAGGTTATCTTCCACAATACGTGAATGGATGAATATTAATCAGCTCAAACTAAACTCTGACAAGATGGGTCTTCCAGAGGGCCTCAATCATAGGTTACAACAGGCACACAATCAGGCAGCAAGGCTAATCTACCAAAACCTAGAATATGCTACATCAAACCCCTGAAAAGGAAACTACAATGACTGATGGTGAAACAGCACACTGCATCATTTTTGAAACCCTATTAGCAGCAGTCCAGCTTTCATCTCAGCCCACAACCAAAAATTACACCCACCTGCAATTTGAGATCCACTCACTTGATCCTTCTTATCATTTCCTCTTTAAAAAAGAAGATAGTTGGTGGCTCCAGATTAGGATGACCCCCTGCTACTCCAGAATGAGGGCATATTACAATCTTGGCAGATGGGAAACTCCATCACAAATCTGACGGACATCCTCTCCCTGTTTTAAGATTTCCATAGGACACATGGAATTGGAATTTTGCAGGCATGATATCTGTCACATTTGTGATGTAGTAACCCTGTCTGCCAAGATCGTAATCAGGCCCTTAGACAGCTTTTAAAACCTTGGCTTTTCAAACAACCATACAGGTGAAACTGGGAGCAGTATGGAATGCTTTTGATATTCTAATGCCAAGAAACAGCCTGGTGTATGTGCGCTCTATGAATGCTTACAACATAACATTGCTTTTACATGGCATTGGTCGACCTTTGACCTATTCTATGATAATAATAGGATTCTTTGAGGTCTGGCTGCTGCTAACTTCCCTGATCTCTGCCGTTGTAACTGGATTGAATCTCTCTGAGGTTTTACTGTGGAGCTCCCTTCTAGATTGGTGCCATCTGAATGCTTATGGTCAACGCAGCCCACTCTATGATGGTCTTTACAATTTGGGGTCGATTCGGATCCGGGTCGGACAGTTCTCCGAGAGCTGTTCGTAGCCTTACCGTGCGACCGACACGTACCCGTAGCCGGTCCGTCCTGTAGATGAAGTACGATGCGCATAACTGCCAAAAACACGACCAACACGTAGGCTGTGATTCAAGCTCCATTCTCCGTCCGAGCCGTACTTCCTACGCGCTGGACGGGTCACCACATACGGCACGTCACAGCATCCGGAAAACAAGCATATCAGCTATGATTCACGCCACAACTCAATCCACGGCTATGAGACAGACCACCTTTCAGCGGGTACGAGACAGAGCAACAAGCAGCGTGTACGACACAAACACATCATGAATCCCATCGCGCAGGTCATACTAGTACTCTACATCTATGACCGGATCAGGAACCGATGCCGACGGCGCAGACGGTAAGTCAGACACCTACCACACAAACAAATGACACATACCCGCAAAATGGTACACACACACAGGGGATCCACATCCTGGCCACTAACAACAGGACCCCATAGGGGTTGCATGGCCAGCACCACTACCTCCCCCACCCATGGGGCTCATGTTGCCCATCACCCCTGCCACCCCCACCCATAGGGAACCTGTTGCCCATCACCCCTGGCACCCCCACTCATAGGGCTTATGTTGTCCATCACCCCTGCCACCCCCACTCATAGGGGACCTGTTGCCCATCACCCCTGCCACCCCCACCCATAGGGATTATGTTGCATATCACCCCTGGCACAACCACTCATAGGGCTTATGTTGCCCATCACCCCTGTCACCCCCACCCATAGGAGACCTGTTGCCCATCACCCCTGCCACACCCACACATAGGGCTAATGTTGCCCATCACCCCTGCCACCCCCACTCATAGGGGACCTGTTGCCCATCACCCCTGCCACCCCCACTCATAGGGGACCTGTTGCCCATCACCCCTGCCACCCCCACCCATAGGGGACCTGTTGCCCCTCACCCCTGGCACACCCACTCATAGGGCATATGTTGCCCATCACCCCTGCCACCCCCACCTATAGGGCTTGTGTTGCACATCACCCCTGCACCCCCACTCATAGGGCTTATGTTGCCCATCACCCCTGCCACCCCCCACTCATAGGGGACCTGTTTTCCATCACCCCTGCCACCCCCACCGATAGGGGACCTGTTGCCCATCACCCCTGGCACCCCCACTCATAGGGCTTATGTTGCCCATCAACCCTGCCACCCCCACACATAGGGGACCTGTTGCCTATCACCCCTGCCACCCCCACCCATAGGGCTTTTGTTGCACATCACCCGTGGCACCCCCAATCATAGGGCTTATGTTGCCCATCATCCCTGCCACCCCCACCCATAGGGGACCTGTTGCCCATCACCCCTGCCACCCCCACACATAGGGCTAATGATGCCCGTCACCCCTGCCACCCCCACTCATAGGGGACCTATTGCCCATCACCCCTGCCACCCCCACTCATAGAGGACCTGTTTCCCATCCCCCGGCCACACCCACCCATAGGGGAGTTGTTGCCCATCACCCCTGGCACCCCCTCTCATAGGGCTTATGTTGCCCATCAACCCTGCCACCCCCACACATAGGGGACCTGTTGCCTATCACCCCTGCCACCCCCACCCATAGGGGACCTGTTGCCCACCACCCCTGGCATTCCCACTCATAGGGCTAATGTTGCCCATCACCCCTGCCACCCCCACCTATAGAGCTTATGTTTAACATCACCCCTGGCACCCCCACTCATAGGGCTTTTGTTGCCCATCACCCCTGCCAACCCAACCCACAGGGGACCTGTTGACCATCACTCCTGCCACCCCCACACATAGGGCTAATGTTGCCCATCACCCCTGCCACTCCCACTCATAGGGGACCTGTTGCCCATCACCCCTGCCACCCCCACCCATAGGGGAACTGTTTCCCAGCACCCCTGCCACCCACACTCATAGGGCATATGTTGCCCATCACCCCTGCCACCCCTGCCACCCCCACTCATAGGATGGGTGATGCGCCACACATCCATCATACTCCAACATTAGTGATGTCAGCAAAATACATCCCCCCTAGCATCATGACAACAATGTGTAGTCTGTGACAAATGCCCACAACAGTGATTATGACTTCGAACATACAATATAACTAACAGCACGTGTGACCAACAAATGAGTGTGCCCTACACAAGGCAAGCATCACGATAGCACTGTGTCAATGTAAAAAGAACACCCCCTCACTGTGTAGAACAAAAGTTAAGTGTGGGCTTCCAAACTGCAGCACATGTCGAGCATTGTGGTGAAGGGGTCGAAACCCCCCCTCATCACAGTGACCAAAAGGTAAGTGTCATCATGGTCAAAGCTGCAATTGCCAAACAGCATGTATAATTCCTGGTCCCAACATATCAAACACTCCTGGGACAAAGTAGTGGTTGTGTCCCATACCCACAGAGATGTGGTGAGGCTAACAGTGCTGTGAAAACATAACATACTCTCGGCCATGTGCAGACAAGCACCACCCATGGGGGCTGACAATGCATACAGTGAACTAGAGTGACAACTGTCACACGTTGCTTGCCTGCACTGCTAAGGACAGGGGACATCCCCTCGGAGGGGCATACATGGGGGAAGGCCAGGCACAGCAGGGACAGGATCAGGGTGCAGCAGAAGGAGGCAGTGAAGAGGTGGTGGATGATGGAGAGACACTTGCAACTGCAGTGGAGCTGACTGAAGTGGTGGGTGCAGTCACAACTGTGGGGCACAAGTCAGATGGGGTGGGTGCCGGCACAACTTCAGTGGGCAGGTCAGATGGAGTGAATTGGGTCCCCACTGCAGTGCCCAAGTCAGACGGGGTGGTCGTGGACTCCACTGCAGTGACTAAATCCATGTGAGCAGAATAGGGTGCAGGTGAGGTCAGCAGGACCGAGGGGAGACACAGTCCCCACATCAGTGGCACTAACCGTCTGACCAGGTAGGGAGGAGTAAGTGGTAGGGGGAGGGCCTCAGCATTTTGGGGATGGTGTATCTGTGGGTGGGGGAACCCGGGGCAGGGAGTGGCGGGGGAACCTCTGGAGTGGTGGCCTGGGGGATGGAGGACGGAGACTTTGCCTTGGCGCTGCGTGGCGGCGTTGGGTTCTTGCTATTCCGGCTCTGGGGGGACTTGCGGGTGGGGGTCTCAGTCTGACTGCACCTGGGGGAGGGTGTCTGGGTGTGAGGGGCACTCCCCTCTGTGTGTGGGGACTTCCTCTTCCCCTTGTAATCTGGATCTGCTGGGTCGGTGGAGAAGAGGCCAAGATCACAGAGGAAGAGCTTCTGTGGAGATGGGGTTGCAGGTGAGGCAAGGGAAGGGGGCTAGGAGGGAGAGGTTTCAGAGGACTGAGGAGTGGTTGTGGATGACTGTGTGTGTGTCTGCAAACCATCCCCTGTGAGTGTGGTATCAGTCCCCTGCGCTTGCTTGTGTGCACGTCTCGTCCTTTGGTTTGGGTGTTTGTGTGCTGCCCGTGTCTGTGGCTTTGTGAGAATGTGCAAGTCTGTGTGTGCTTGGGACAGGTAGGCTGCTAGGAATCGTGGGTGGTGCAGGGGTAGGAGGGATGAGGGACTGTTGGAGGAGGGACACTGCTGCCATCAGGGAGGAGGCCACGGACTAATTGGTCCTCTGTAGGGCAGACATGCCCAAGGAAATGCCCTCCATGAACTACACCAGTTGCGTCAACAGACTTGTGTGTGTATGGAGGACCTTCAGCATCGATGTCTGCCCTACATGGATCTGTCTAAGTAAGTCCACAGACTCCTCACTCAGCAGGGGACACAGGGGCAGGGGGTGCGGTGCCTGGCACAAAGGAGACATGCTCCAAAACACGGGAGCCTCCAGGGACCTCTGGGATGGGAGCCGATGGGAGGGTGGTGATGGTGGTGGTGAGGGCGGTGGTGGGGACAGCCTCACTAGCAGGGGTTTAGTGGCTGCTGACACCCACCTCCACAAGGGAGTCATCCTCAGAGCTGCTGTGGCCCTCAGCTGGGGGTATGGTGCTGACGACTCCTCTTTGTGGCTCCACTTGCCCTCCGTGCCACTGGGTCCCCCTGACTCCTCTCCTTCTGTCCCTGTCAGGCTCTGTGGCTCCTCCTGGTCCATGGAGCTGTACCCTCCTGTGTCCGTGGATGTATCTGGATAGGAATAGGAAGTAAGAGAACAACATCAGTCACCTGCACTGACTGCACACACCACAGTGAGTACATCAAATCACAGGGCAAGCCCTGGCATCATCAGCTGAACACTGCTCAAAGTTCCAACACTGTTTAGAATAAGCCAATTGTCATTCTCAACATCAGCGATGGCACACATATCCCTCCTTGACTTGCAAACATATGTCTGTTGCATGTTGGATGATAATACCCCAATGTCCCGACTTGCACCGCCCACACATTAGTTGTAAATGCAAGTGAAAATGTAGGAGTATGTCACTATACACACAGCACATCTCTTGCTACTGACTCAGTACAGGTGTCCGGATGAAGGGATGGGCAGAGACTCATTTCACATGCTTGTGATGCCTACCAGCAACACACACTATGATGTTCTCATGTCCTGATGGGCAATGCCACTATGAGGTGCATGGTGCACACTTGAACACAATGCAGGATCACTCTTAGCAAGTTAAATGCCATGGCACTGGCATGCCCTGAAAGTCAGTCAACACTGTCTCCTGTCACAAGGACAGGGCATCCAGACAACAACAGTATGCACAGTCATAACTCAGGGGTAAAGCTAACTCTGCAGATCACAGGTGCACTTGTCCATCCCCTGCAAACAACATATCCAGGGCCCAGAAGACCCCACATCATGCAAATCAGACATATGAGTCTCTGCAAACACGACTCCCTGTGCATTAACACATCACAGTATGCCATGCATGTAACACAGCTGCCTGAAGGACACAGTTGCATACACCATTGTGCCCTGTCAGATGATCACACACCAATATGTCACACAGGTCTTGTCTCTCACAGTCACATCGCAGATGTCCTGCTGACCCTCAAACCATGGACACCCCAGTTGTACATAAAACCAAGCCACACCATAATGACACAGAGGCAGACACCTGAAGGCACATGTCACTAAGCACAACCTGTAATTTGATACACAGGAGTGGGATTACAGAGTGTTTCTAAATGCCCTTGAGGAGGCATGATTTCCAGGTCTACGTGAAACAGTGTTTGGCCCTGGACAGTAGTCAGGTGGCTAAGCAAGTGTAACATACTTGATATACATACTCCTGAGGCCCCCAAATTGGAGTGCCCTGCTGCATGGGTTTGTTTGGAATACCCCAGCCACATGTGGCGAGTCAGACAACCAATTGGAACAATCTTAAGGGCACACACAGATCACATGTCAGATCTAAGGCATTGGGCAAACAATTGAACCACCCATGAAACACACAACAGAGTCAAGGGAACATATGCTGTCCGGTAGCTGAAGCATAGCTGACTGCAGGGACACAGTGTCCTAGTGACAAAAGCATCAGACTGTAGGGGCCACACCAGTGGAACAGATGAGTAGGGTGCATCACACAATTGAGGGCCCTGAGTATTGGACTACAAGACCTACGTAATGTGGAAGTGTGACCAGGCCAAAAGACTGCAATTATCATGTCAGACATAGTACACAGATTAGGCATGGACTTCCCCCTGCCTGCCGCTGTCTGGCTTTCAGCTGCCTATCCAGGTCCGGGAAGACCACTGCCAGTATCTGGAGCATGTGGGGGGTCAGGGTCCGGTGTCCGCCCCTCCTGCGTGGAGGTGACAGTTTCAACTGGACTCTAGCTATCCTCCGGGTCCAGCCCCGCAGGTCCTGCCACCTCTCCTGGCAGTTGTGGATCCGGCGCTTGTAGACCCCCACCGAACGAACTGCCCGCGCGATGATCAGCCATGTGTCCTGCTTCTGGTGGGCATCAACCTGTGAGGATGACAAAGTTAAAAGTACATTAACACACATGCCCCATATTTGTGCTGCACCCATTTGGATATACATGTCATCATCACAAAGGGAAATGAGTTACACAGGTAGTGCAACCATGGGGAAGGACAAATCAACTGCATGTCTGACATGTTAACAATGCCTGGGAAGTTTAAGCTTTCACTAATGCACTTTAGCAGCACGTACACGTACGTACACGTACACGTAAGTGTACTACTATTGCGATCCCCTTACAGGTACGCACTAGTAGTACACGTACGCGTACTACTACTGCGATCCCCTTACGGGTATGCAATAGTAGTACACGTACGCGTACTACTATTGCGATCCCCTTACGGGTACGCACTAGTAGTACACGTACGCGTACTACTACTGCGATCCCCTTACGGGTACGCACTAGTAGTACACGTACATGTACTACTAGTGCGTACACGTATGGGTACGCATTTCACATGCTTACAATGGTAATACAGGCGTACACATGCCAGGAATGGAGGGTTACCAGTCGCACAAGGATGTCCATCAAGTACTTGTCATTGCATACTTTCATGTGCAGGCCCTAGGTGTGTTAGCCAGTGATATTGCCCAGGTCATCTCATCTAGTTGCACAATTGATGTGTGATGACCTGTGGACACATGTCATGTGTGATGGGGCACTTTGTGGCAAACATCACCTTGACACTTGCCACATGTGTGTCTGTAGTCCAACTGTGTCATGCACAGCAGCAGTGGGATGGCATAGTCATCAACACCCGCACCTGTCTCCTGATGCCAGGGACAGGGACACTCTATCAACTGACCTGTCATGATCAGTGTGCCCCTTTGGGACTATGTCAGGTGTGTGTCATGTGTTGCCATGAGCTTGATGTCAGTGTCCCGTCCACTGCATCTGCTGTTGGTGCATCCAACAGGGGTCTGTGTGGAGATGGGCATGGAACACATCGATGCACACCATGCCACATGTGGATTCACACAGCTGTAGGGTCTGTGTGCATCGGACATCATATTTTCCCAGTCATATATGTCTGCGTTATCTCAATGGCTGTGTCTTTGTGTTGTCATGTGTACCCCTTCATCGCACTGTGTTTGATATGTACATTTGACATTCCATGTGACCTGTGCGTGTGCCTTTCAGTCAGCAGTCTGGATGAGATGACATCCTTCCAATGCAGCTCTGTGGTTGTGTGTCACTCCGGTGATATCTGTGGCTCTTCACTCAGACTGGCCCTCAAATCATTTCAGGGCATGTCATGTTGACTTGACAATCAACAGGTGTATCTGGCTTTTTGTAGGAGTGCCAGCAAACAGGCATATGTGTCCTGTATGTATTGCACACACCCGACTCCATAGTTACCTGATGTGTATTAGAAGTGTAGCATGTGCTATGTTTATTGACATTGATATTGGCAGACTCTCAATCTTCATTCTTACAAACAATGTCTTGCAGGGCACCGCCTGTTCCAAGACCAATGCCAGACTTGGGTGCCATGAGGGAACGTGCCTGCAACCGATGTTACAGATTCACTCAACAGTTGATTGAGGACTTGACCGACAGGCTGGCACCACACCTCCAACCGCGACACAGGTATCGTACTGCGCTGACCCCAAAGATGAAGGTGATGGCAGCCCTACATTTTTTCGCCACAGGTACGTTTCAATTCACCATAGCTGATGTTGGTGGCATGTCACAGACAATGTTCAGCCGTGTCCTGCGTGATGTTTTAGCAGCCATGTTGGAGCACCTTGATGAATTCATCACATTTCCTACTCCTGAGGAGTTGACAGATGTCAAGGGTGATTTCTATGCCCTGGGAGGGATGCCCCATGTCATTGGGTCCAATGATGGTACACATGTGGCTTTGGTACCACCACAGGCACAGGAACAAGTCTATTGCAATAGAAAACATTACCACTCGATTAATGCCCTTGTGGTGTATCTTGCTAACATGCTGATTTCCCATGTCTGGGCACGTTTTCCAGGATCCGCACATGATGCCTACATCATGAGGCGTAGCAGGGTGCCACAAATGATGCTGCGGCTGCACAACGAACGAGCATGTCTTGTTGGTGGGTATACTCTGTTTGTCCTGTGTGTTGCGGTATCTTCGGCTCTTACAGCATCTCCTGACCCACTTTTTTACATGATGTTTCCATGTAGGGGACTCTGGATATCCCAACATGCCATGGCTAATGACATCTCTCCGCAACCCAAGAACAGCTGCAGATCACAGTTACAACAATGCACACGGGCAGACCAGGCGAGTGATTGAGAGGACGTTTGGCCTCCTGAAGAGCCGATTCGGTGCCTGGACAAGACGGCGGGTCCCTCCCTTATGCCCCGGAGAAGGTCTGCCGAATCTTCCTCGTGTGCTGCATGCTGCACAACATGGCAGTTGAGAAGGCAGTGCCACTCATCCTGGGTCTGGATGAGCAGGAACATCCACCCGTGGAGGATCAAGGGCTTGGTCACAAGGCAAGTGATGAGGAGGAGGAGGAGGATGATATCCGGAGTCAGCTAATACGCAACTTCTTCTCATAATGGTGAGTCACTGGGTATGAGTGTGCAAGCTTGCAGCATTGAGTGGCATGTGTTGCAATGTGTGTGTCAAGCTGACTGAATGCAAAGTGACATGGATGTGTGTTCTGATGTGTCACTCGAGTGATGATGTCATGCCACACAGTTTTGCGGAGAGACTTTCTTAGCAATTTACATGTGTCAAACATAGTTCATGTTTGGTAAATGTCCATGTGTGCGGTGATAATTGTTGTAGGTGACTTCTTGTGTGTCTGTCATTCCCAGGTATTTTGCGCCTGTTGTCTGCTCGTGTCATCATTGTCCTCCTGCTATTCCTCATGAGGGTTGCTACGTGTGCTGAATCAGCGTTCCATGCACGGACATGTGGAAAGGTCAGTCTTGGGAAGGTTTGCAGCAAGGATTTTCTGTGGTGGTACGGGTTTGGAATGTGTGGGGACTGCTTCTGTGCATGTTGTGGTACCATGCATACATGTCTTATCACCATGGAGCATATAACATGTAGCATCACTCCCATGACATGATAGTCACCCTTCTTGACAGTCATCCATAGTGGAGTGTGGCATCTGATGAAGGCATCAATGTGTGTAAACCTTGCCTCTGAAACATTGCAGATGCTACGGGTGGACATAGTGGGGGACATCACAACAACAGGCTCCATGGGGAATTGCAGCCTCTCCGTGTGCAACAGGATGTGTTTGGCTCATCCCCTTAACTTGTGTGCCAGTTCATTGGGATTTACATCATCCGTGTTGTGCACGGGGTGTCCAGCGTATGTCCCACATGTTCTGTCAACTGACCTGTGAGTCTGTTAATATGGATGCATATCCCTTTGTGTGTGTATGTGGAATAAAGGTGTTCAGCACAATCCAAAGTGCCTCATCTCTGTCACTGCAGCTCTCTTGACAGTTTGCATGCGTCATCTATGGCATAATAGTCAAATTTTGACCATCTGTGTGTATGTGGACTTTGGCAACATGCATGCAGTGCTTTATGGCTAATGATCTCTATTGTGCATGAAGTACCTGGTTGGATATGTATTTGTGCAGGTTGCTCCCCACAACGGTACATGAACGCCTGCTGATGGTGTGTCTCCTTTGTGCATCTCCGCATTTTGTTGCCTGATCCAGTGGCTGTAATTTATGGTGATTGTTCATACATTTTCTCGTAGTGACCCATGAGTAACCTGACACTCCTTCCTTTACATACACCTGTTGCACTGTGCCTTTCTGACCTTCTTTGGGTGCTAATTTTTGCCTAATTTCTAACACCTTGCGCCTTCTGCTGCCTCACCTGAGGCGCCGTCCCACAGAGTGCCCGGATTCTGCAACCCCCACGCCTCAAAAATGCTCTGCCCTTCCCCCTCTACCCATTCGAAATGCAGGCAGAAGCTTTTCTGTGCCACTGTAGCCCCAGCGCCGTGCCAAAGGCAGGAACGTCTGCGCCTGCAACATGCGCAGTGCACGACCCTCTGGTCCTTGCATGACCCACGTCACACAACAGGCTCATGCTGCAGCCACTCTCCAAGCAATGTCATTGTGACAGTCATCCTCCTGCTATCAGGCAACCCCTAAGCACACACACAACACCTTTACATGCTGAGTGTGCTACTCCAACTGCCTACACAGTGCTGCCCAGCCTACAAGACCCTGTCAGAACAACCAGGTATGTGCCTCCTACCCCACACCCGCTCCGTCCACCAGCACGCCATTGGACTCTGTTACCTCCTCAACACAACAAGCCCCACACATCACCTTCATGACAGTAACCTGAACAAAAGCATCCTCAGCACATGACGTCTTCATTGCCATCTCAGATGGATACAAGATCACCCGCAGGGACGGCAACACCAATGCCGGGGGATGAATTGCTATTTATTCACAAGTCCACCCTCAGAGTCACAAATCCGGGTTTGCTGCAACTCTATGGCAACCCTCAGTGTAACACTCCTCTACAGATCTGCGGGCCTACATCCACTATTCTGCTAAGCCATCAACACGTACATCTGCACGCACGCCCTCACCTCCACGGGTTACATGTGGCTGGGGGCCAGTAACTTCTTGCTGGAGGGGAACCACACCACCATCCATCATTGGTCCATCAAAATTTGAATCCACGTCTCCGACAAGCAACACACTGCCCCACACCCCGCTACCAATCCCCCAAAGACAAGCTGTGTGGGACACTCAAAACAACACCCCCGCCACACCCTGCAACCTCACGCACTGGATCAGCAACTGATCCAACAATCTTGCCACATTGACGGACTTTCCTGTGAAGCAGAACAACTGTTAAGGCACCTGGGACAAGGCAGACCTACTGGACTCCTACAGACTTAGCCGGACTCTTGTGCAAACCTTGCAACACAAAGAGCCATCATTTGCCTTACAGCCCTGGTAAACACCACACACAGCCATCACCATATCACCAGCAAGGACAAGTGGAGATCCTTCAGATAGTGGCGAGACACCCAAACACACGACATCAAGGAGCTCATCAGCATTGTGAGTGAACTGACAGCAGATCTCCATCCAAGACACCCCACCCTTGCAAGGCAGATCACATACCTTGCAACTTTTTACCACTGCAAGCTCATGGGCATACACGACAGCCTTGGCACCCAGAGGCAGACATCACTATTATCCGCAGGACAAACCCCCATCAGGTTATGGACTACCATCAGCAGCAATGACACAACCTGGCTCATGTGCAACATACACTCTGGCTCTCCATCAGGCCACTTCCCATGCAACATCTAAACCACATCATTCCACATCCTTGAAGCCCACGTCCAGTGTGTCCTGAATGTCTCCTTTGAGTTTGCCACATTCCATGGGTGCAGGAGGCATGCAGAGACCCAGGCCCTTCTTAAACAACGGACGGCAGTACCACAGGATCTCCTGGTACATCACACTGCTTCCCTACCCAGCAAATGTCATCAGGAAGACACTCAACAAGCAAAAGACAATTTTCCTCCATGCAACGATCTCCAGGCAACCGGCACCAGACCATCTTCCACAGTGATCACACCACTGCAACTGTCAGCATTGACACCAACAACGACAACTTTGCCATGCTCGACAATGGTGAGGCCACCACCCTTGACCTCTCAATGGCATTCTACACCATGTGCTACCATACTGTCAGCTCACACATCTCCAACACTGGTATCCAGAGGAGGGCCCAGGGTTAAATCTGAAAGTCACTCACCAGCAAGGCCCAAGGAGTCTGCCTCCACCCTGCAACATGCAGTACACTGGGGTCATCTGGCCCATGCCACAGGGCTCTTCTCTCAGCGTGACGATCTTCAATGTCTCCATGACCCCCCTCGCCACCATCACATGCGCACACGACCTCATCATCATCTCGTATGCCATTGTCACCCAGCTGCTCCTCAAACTCATCAAATAACCAGCCATTGCCAGATCCAAACTTCAAGAAGGCTTGAGATCCGTTGAGGAATCGCTGAACATCAGCCACCTGAGGCTGGGCTTGGACAGGACAGAGGTCATCATCTGAGGATTGTCCCCTTGCAGCTGGGTCAACTCCTTGTGTCCCACTGGTCTGTGCACCGCACCAGCATCCAGTGGCCACGCACGCAAGCTGGTGTTCATCATGGACCCATCGCTCACAATTACCATGCAACTCACCATCATCTGTACCTCATGCTGCAACACCCTCCACATGCTGCAAATGACCCACAGATGGATCCACTCCAAGGCAAGACAGACCGTCCCCCTGGTCCACGACACCAGCCGGCTCAACTACAGCACCGCCCTCTACGGAGCACAACAGCACAACTGCAGGAATAGTTGTCCACATCCAGGGTGCATCCGCACACCTCATCTGCAACAACCCCCGCCCCAGCCACATCACCGTCCACCTGAGATAGGTACAATGGCTCACTGTGTGCTGCAGGATCACCTTCAGACTTCTCAACCACACTCAGGAGGCAGTCCACAACCCCAGACCCAACACCGACCTTGGATGTCTGTTATCCAACACCCCATTGGCCCAACTCCATGCAGCCCACCTTGCCCTGGCCACCATTCATCACATCCACATAAAAACTGCATGCAGGAGATAGTTCTCCCACCTCGCCAAACAGACCTTGGTCTGTCTGAGCAGTATTGCAAGCACCTCCTCAGCAGCTTGAAGCCATCAGGGGTGAGTATTGGGCTCCATGTCTGTATTTTGTGAAACATTGTGACCCATGTGTGTCCTTGACCGGACTCAGATCCAAGTGTAGGGATGGCTGGAGTTTGTTCCACACTCAGGCATACTTCGACACATCCCCACACGTATGTTGTGGACTCATGCTAAATGACTGCAACATAACATTTCATGTCTTAATTTTTTATTTATAGGTCTGGGGCATGATTTGTGCACAGAAAAGGTGCTATGCAGGGACCATAGAATCCAAAGTTCACAGGGGGAGATGGGATCCTTGGCATTTGAAGTCATCAGAGTCCAGACCACAGTGTTTGGCATCATTGGTCAGACTGTGACCAGCAAGTCCATGTAGCAGATGATGTCAGTCAATGAGGTGATGCTGTCGCACATGAAGGCCAGTTGCCAGGCCAGGTGACCTGGGAGATGTGGATGGGCCGCTGCCTCTCATGGTCTTTTCCATGGACGACCCACCTTCCTCGCGGGACCCTCAGATGCAGGCCTTGACGATGCTTGGGACGCTCCGTCGGACTAATCCTCCTCCTCCTCCCTCCCAGTGGCTGGTGGTGGTCTGTGCCTGGTGGCACAGGGAGGGTTGGCCATGTTGTTGGGGATCCGACGGAGTGAATGGCTTATGTCCCTTTGCACCGCCAGGAGCTCAGCCAGTCTTGCCTCCATCCGTCCTTGGTGTTCTTGTTGACTGGCATGTTGCTCGGCCTGCTGGTTCTTGATCTCTTTGAAGGTCAGCACTGCCTGGCTGAACTCCCTGGTGTCACGCCGGTATGCCTCCATGATGTTGTGGATGTGTGACATACCGGTCCCTTCAGCTGGCTGGTCAGGTTCTCACCTCCGCCGTCCTCCACTCCCACCACCCCTGCCCACACGAGTCTGGCCTGCCGTTGTGGGCACATCGGGTCTACGGGACCCCTGAGGGATGGCAGTGGCGGTGTTGTCTGCCTCCTCCTGGGTGCCCGCCGCACCTTGTCCCTCCAGGTCAGACTGGCTCAGTTGTTCACTGCGGGCAGGGCTCCTCGGTGTCTCCTGGGATGTGGCAGGAATGGGGGTGGTGGTTGGCACAGATGTTCCTGAACCAGGTTCTACAGGGGCTAGGACACCAGAGGGTCCAGGTCGGTCGGGGTCATCCGCGGAGTGGTGAGAGGCGTCGCTGCCGGTGGGATCAGGTTCCTCCAGAGCCTGTGACAGTGATTCTTCCCCCCTATTGTTGGGGGGATATTCATCATGTTGCCCTGTGTGTGAGAGACAGACAATGTTAATGCTGTTTCATGCAACATGCATGTTTGATACAAATTCAAGTTGGGACTGTTCCACCAGGTAGTTGTATGTGCCTAGCATTCTCCTCAATGTTCACTTGTGGATGAGTATGTTGCGGGGGACAGTTTGATATGTTCTCCTGAGTCTTTGACATGTCGATTTGTGGCTTGTATGCTTCTTCGGCTATTTATTGGTCTTGTTGTGTTGCATGTCCATTGTGACAGTGGGTAAATCCATTGCCTGTCCTGGTTGGTGTCTGCTTGAGTAAGGCGTGTGTGTGACAGGGCCTGCTGGTTGGTGTAGTGTGATTTGGCCCTGAGGCTCCCAGGTGATGTAGCTGTCCCCCCATGGAGCATGCTGCCATGACAGTGAGTGTGAGTTCCTGTCCTAGATATCTGACCTTGTTGTCTTGGTGTTTGTGTTTGCACTGGTCACAGGAGGGCCTTGTGCTGCCTACACCAGGGCCAAGTGTGAGCTATCTTGTCAGTACTTTCCCAATCCCTGTGCATTGCACATGGTGCATGGGTATGTAGCTGGGTCATATGGGATGAGGGCAATTGTGTCTAATTTGCGATTCAAACATGCGTTTTGTGCCACCCACCCTCCCAGCATACCGGACATCCATTCTTGGGTTGGTGCTTCATGTAGCATGGGACATAGCATGGCCATGCTTTCTCAATGGGGCATACACATGTTATTGGCATTAGCGTAGTTTTTGACTGTGGTTCTGGCCGGTGATGGCTTGGGGGTAGTTGCGTGCATTTGGTGTAGTTGGGGTGTGGATGCCATTACCCCCATGTTACGTAAGTTGTTTGTGTACTCACCAGGCTCTGCAACTCCTTGGAGTCCATGTACTCCCACTGGCGGAAGCATGGCCATCACCTTCTCCTCCCAGGGATGGTAATGTACTGGTCTGCGGGGCGTACCACCTCCAGTGATGTTGCTCTGGGCGTAGTCCACATTCATTTTGCACTTGACCGCCCTCCACAGATCGTACCACCTGGCTTGGCATTCATTCCTGGTCCTTCTGATGGGTGCAGCAGCATTCACCCTATCGACAATCCTCTGCCACAGGTGTGATTTTTCAGCTATGCTGGTCTGTCTGACCAATGTTCCAAACAGCTGTGGCTCGACTCTGATGACTTCATTAACAAGGATCTCCAGCTCCTCCCTTGTGAACTTTGGATTCTTGTCTGTGGGCATGGTGTAGGGTGAGGGTGTGGATGGTTGTGGGTGTGTGGGTCTGAATGTGACAGTGTGGGTGTGAATGTGTAGAGGGGGTATGTGTGAAGGAGATTCTGTGAAGGTGTATATGTTAAGGTGGATGGGTGCTGTTGTTGTTGTGCTCTGTAGCTGCAGTGAGTCTGTTGCAAAGGCTCATGGTTTGTGTGTGTGGGCCCTTTTTATTGGTCCATTTGTGGGTGTGGCTCAGTTTGAATTGTTGGTGGGTGTGTTATAAGGGGTGGTTGTGAGTTTGCCCCTCTGTTTGCCTGTTTGGATGTGTCCAGGTCAGTCCTTTCCATTTTTTGTGCAGTGTAGACGTGTTTTGTGGTGTTGTGCGAGTCGAATAGACCCTCCTTGTGCTGTTTTACAGTGTCCATGGTTCAGTACGGTACAGGGGTACGAGTCGTACAGACACACACCCCCATGCACTGTGTATGTACGGTGCGAACACCCCCATAGCTATGCACGGTACGTACACCGCCAACGCTTATGTACGGTGCGTACACCGCCATCGCTATGTACGGTGCGTACACCACCATCGCTTATGTACGGTGCGAACACCCCCATCGCTATGTACGGTGCTTACACCCCCATCGCTATGTATGGTGCGTACACTGCCATCGCTTATGTACGGTGCGTACACCCCCATTGCTCTGTACGGGGCGTACACCGCCATCGCTTATGTACGGTGCGTACACCCCCATTGATCTGTACGGTGCGTACCCTGTCATCACTTATGTACGGTGCAAACACCCCCATCGCTATGTACAGTGCATACACCCTCATTGCATTGCTATGTACAATGCATACACCGCCATCGCTTATGTATGGTGCATACACCCCCATTGCTCTGTACAGTGCATACCCCGCCATCTCTTATGTACGGTGCGGACACCCCCATCGCTATATACGGTGCGTACACCACATTGCTATGTACGGTGCTTACACCACCATCGCTTATGTACGGTGCATACACCCCCATTGCTATGTACGGTGCGTACACCCCCATTGGTATGTATGGTGCGTACAACCCCATTGCTATATACGGTGCATACACCCCCATTGCTATATATGGTGCGTACACCGACATTGCTACTGTACGGTGCGTACACAGACATTGCATATGTTCAAGTCATTCCCTGTGTACGGGACGGACGTTTTCCGTACAAATCATAAATCGGAAAGTCGGTCCGGATCGTACTAGTACGGTCGGACTGCATTTTTACGAATCGTACGGAAAAGTGTCCGGTTACATCACGTACAACTTTTCCCGATCTGAATTGTATGGATAGGGCTGATCCGTATGTACTTTTTCCCGTACGAATCGTATTTCACGGGTCGGACGTGACTTGTACGATTCGTACGGAAAAAAATAAGGATACGAGTCGTACGGGACGAAAAAATACAGGATCGGAATCGACCCCATAATGAGGAGAAGTCGAATTGCAACGCTGATGTCACAGATGCCAGCTCAGCATGCCTGGCTTGTTGGTGTGTACTGACTGTTTATCATTGTGTGTGTTTGTCAATGTTGTATTCCGCACTCCTACAAAACTCAGCTACATTTTTGTGCGTGTAGGTGACTCCGGATACCCCAACATGCCGTGGTTGCAGACACCCCTCAGGAACCTTGTGACACCAGCCGAGATGCGCTACAATGAGGCAGATGGTCAGAGCAGGAGGGTGATTGAGCGGACATTCAGCCTCCTGAAAAGCTGCTTTCACTGCCTGGACAAGGCCGGAGGGACCCTCCCATATGAACCTGCAAAGGTGTGTAAAATAATCCTTGTATGCTGCATGCTACACAACATGGCAGTGCGGAAGAAGGTGCCTCTCATCCAGGATGACTATGACGATGACCAACTTCCGGCACCTGTGGAGGATCCCGGCCTGGGCCAAGATGCCAGTGATGATGAGAATGAGGGTGGCATCCGCTCACAGCTCATCAACAACTTCTTCACCTGAATGTTAGTTTACAGGGTTGTTATGTAAATGTATGGAGTTAGCCTGGAATGTGTGGCTGCTCTGTTGCTGTCTGAGTGTGTCTGTGTGCCACTTGACTGGATGTGTGCAGTGATGTGTCCATTCAGGTGGTGTGTACTCCACAATAGGGTAGTACTGCTAACTTGTTTTGTGTAGGTTTAGTGCATGTGTATTGCATTTCTCTACTGTTTTTCTGTGCTTTTGACTGTCATGTGTCTGTCCTTCACAGGGAAATTTGCCTGTTGTTTGTTCAACACTGACCCCCAAACACACAGAATCCGACACCAGTGTGGGAGTAGTCAATTGACATCAAGTGATGTGCCACACACCCCTGGACTACAATTCTCAGACACTCTGTGATTGTGTGTCCACTGTAACGTACACTTGCCTTGCTATGCTTTGTTAGGTGCGTTGTCTGTCTTCCCACCTCTGAGTGACATTTGCTTACCTCACCTGTGGACCTGTTACCACTGACTGTGGATAGGTGGTGTGGTTGTACATACCTATGTGTTTCAGGTCACCATCATTGTGTGTGATGAGTAACATGGCCATGGTGAGTATGTGTTGTGTTGCCTAATGGTGTATCTCCCTCACATGTGTCACGTCACCATGACTCACCTGACGTTGGTCACGTTGTTGCAGTATTTGGTATGCACTGTGTTGTGTAGCAAATCGACATCTCCATGACACATGACAATTTGGAATCACAACAGAGGCAAGTATGGAGTGCTGGTGAGTTTATTTTCGAACATCAGTGAGGAAAGTGCACAGGATGGTGGGTGCTGTACATTGGTTTTGGAATCCAAAGTTCACATTAGAGTTGGAAGTGCTGGTAGATGAAATGTCCAGATTGAAGTCCACAGTCATTTGCTACATTGGCCCGACATGAACCCTCCATGTCATGTGGACGAGTTGTGTGCGATTGGACAAGGTGAAAGGGTTGCGCACAAAGAACCTTGTCCAGAACAGGTTTAGAGGCCCTGGGGGATGTGCTGGGACATCTGCCTCTCACATGTCCTTCTTCGGATGACCCCTCTTTTTCCTGGGGGGGGGATCCTCAGGTGCAGGCCTCTGCGGTGCAAGGGACTCTCCGCCAAAGTCCTGCTCCCTTCCTGTGGCACTGGCAGATGGTGTTGCAACAGATGTTGTGGCCACACAGGGAGGTGTGGACAGGTTTGTGTTAATCTGGCGGAGGCATTGGAGTATGACCCGATGCACCACAGAAAGGGCATCCCACTTGGCCTCCATGCGGGCATAGTGGGCAGCCTGCTCCTGTTGCATGTCCTTGAGGATCCCCACTACCTGGCCAAATCCTCCAGTGCTATCCTGGTATGCATCTATGATGCATGCCAGTTGGGGGTCATCATGCAGTCCAGACCCCTCTGCAATGTGCGCCCTCTGCCTCCCACCCCTCCCAGCACCCCTATCCACACGGGCAGGACCAGCGGTGGGATGCACAGGTGACACTGGGACCCATTGGGTGGTGGTGCTGGTGGTGTTTGCTGTAACTTCCAGGGGTCCTGTGTCCCTGTGCTGTGGGTGTTCAGTGGCCTTGGTCTGTCCGTGTTGGCAGGCGTGCCCTGTCGGTGTTCAGATGCTGGAGGCGTGGGTGCAGGGGGTGCAGATGTTGATGCTGCTGGTGCTGCATGAAGGCTCACACCTGAGGGGCCAGGTTGCTCATCGTCATCTGAACAGGGCAGAGACAGAGTCAAACCAGAGAGCTCAGTGCCCACCAGAGTCTGGGCCTGCAATTCCTCTTCATTTGGTGCTGGGTCCCCAGCACCACCTGTGTTTGGAAGAGACGCACAATGTGAGTCATGTTTCTACAGGCATGAATGGTTCACAAACATGACATTTTCTACTGTACGAACAGATGCTTGCCTGTACACTGCTTTTTTCCAGCTTGTCACGGACAGAGTTTGAGATTGTTTTTGCCCATTTCCCAGCATGGCCTTGCGCTCCCCACAACAGAGCCCAGTGTCAGACATCCTGTCAGTCCCTTCCCACTCCCTGTGGGTCGAAGATGGTTCAGTTAGAACTTGCTGGGCCATGTGGGTGGGTGTGGATTGTCTGTGACTGCAACTCCCATCATGCTCTTGACTACACCCCCCTTCCCAGCATGCCCATACTTCCTCCCTCTTGACTCTGCTTCCAAGTGAGGGGGTGTGACAGCAATAGGAAGATGGCTGATTGTGAAGTTCTGGTGTTTGTTACTGACAATTTCCCAGCAGGGCCTTGTTCTCCCCACAACAGAACCCAGTGTCAGACATCTTGTAAGTCCCTTCCTACTCCCTGTGAGGCGAGCATGGTTCAGTGTATGCTTGCTGGGCCATGTGAGTGGGTGTTGATTGTCTGTGACTGTGACTCCCATCATGCTCTTGGCTACACCCCCCTTCCCAGCATGCCCATACTTCCTCCCTCTTGACTCTGTTTCCCAGTGAGGGGGTGTGACAGCAATGGGAAGATGGCTGATTGTGAAGTCATGGTGTTTGTTTGGCTACAAGTCCAAAGAGAGCCTCTGTGCGTCACACAGCTGCACCCAGTATGGGGTGTCTTTTGATGATGTTTCACAGAGGTGTGGGTCAATGCATTCTACCCGGTGAGTTGTGTGGAGTTTGTGTTGAGGGGGGGGTGTCTCCACATGCTGGTAAGTATGGTCAGAGCTGTCAGTCCTCCTTCCTACCCGGCCAGACATCCCACCATGAAACGTGCTTCCATTGGAGGGCGTGTAATTTGTCTTTCAGGATGTCAGTCAGTGGTGTCCTGCTTCTGATTTGCGCACATGCCCTAGCAGGGCCTTGTGCTCCCCACAGCAGGACCCAGTGTCAGCCATCTTGTCAGTCATTTTCCACTCCCTGTGATGTGGGCGTGTTCCAGAGAGGTCTTGATGGGCCAATTTTGAGGGGGAGCATTATCTGTGACTACAAACCCCATCATGCTTTGGGATACAACTGCATCCCCACAATTCATTCCTGTCAGTCAGCTGCACTGTGAGATATTGTGTTTGTGGTGGCAAACTGTCTGGAAGTGTCGATTTAGCTTTGTGCCACTGGCTTGCTCTATTTGTTTGTAGGTTGGTGCATGTCATGACACAATTCCCAGTCACTATGAAATGGCAGGTATTGTGTTTGTCTGACTGGCATACACATCTTGGGATGATTATCTATTGGTTAATGTAGCTTTGCTTGCTGTGCATGGTTTTACTCTCCCCTTGCCACACAATCTTGGGTATGTTGTTTGTGTAATCACCAGACTCTGGTATGTCTGTTAGACCATGGACACTCTCTGGTGGTAGGATGTCCCTCACCTTCTCCTCCTAGGTCCTGAAGTAGACTGGTTTGGCAGGAGGGCCATCGCCGGTAACTGACTCAGGGTGTGATCTTTTTCGATGAGTTTCTTGACCCTCCTGCGCACATCATATCACCTGTTTTGGATATCGCCCTTTGTGCGCCTTGCTGGTGCTTGTGCGTTCACCTTGTCCACAATCCTCGCCCACATCTTTGTTTTCTGTGACATGGGGGTCCTTTGGACCAATGCACCAAACAAATGTGGCTCTACTCTGATGATCTCATCTACCAGCACCTCTAACTCACTATCTGTGAACTTTGGATTCTTCTTTGGGGGCATGGTGATGGGTGTTGGTGGTGAGGGATGTGTGTGTGAGGGTGCAAGTGAGGGTGGGTTGTTATTGGTTTTGCTGGCTGTATGTGTGTGTGCTTTTGGATGAGGTGCTGATGGTGTGTGAGTTGTGTGATCGGTGAGTTGTGAGTGTGTCTGTGGTTGCTGTGTAATGGTGTTTGCTGCTGGCTGTGTCTCCTGTTTGCAAGGGATGATGGTAGTGATTGTAGTCCTTTATATATTTGGAGTTGTGGGTGTGTCTTTGTCCCAGGTTTTTTTTATTTGGTATTTATTGGCTTTGTAATTGCTTGTTTGGTCCTTTTTTTGTCTTTTTTCCTTTGGGTTTTGTAGGCATGAAGGAGACGTTCATCTGACTGATACGGACACTGATGTTGTCTTCACGCTGCCTATCTTCTGTGTTGCATACGCGTCGGTCCCGAAGGTCTCTATTGCTTGTGGACCCGGTTTTCTGTGCGTGTCGGTCGTGCGGCTTGGTATCCTTGCGAGTCGGTCTGAGTTTCCATGCATTGCATCGTACTGCGCGGATCGGACATCGCGGGTACGGGTCGGTCGGGTTCATTCCGGGTTCGTGTCGGTCGGTGAAATTCGTGTTGGTTTTCCGGCCGGATCACTATTTTCCCTACGGCTCGGTCATATGGCTTGTATTCCGTACATGTTGTTTGTAATTCACACGAGTTGCATCGTACTGCACGGGTCGTACGGCGCTGGTCCGTGTCGGTCGGTATCCGGTCCTGGTCCGCGTCGGTCTGTTCGTTTTGCGGCCGGAATCAGAATCGGCCTCTTTGTGTTGGACATCTTACTGGTGTTTCCCTGGAATTGCACCTGTCTTTCCCTGTCCTTTTCCCATTTCTTTCTGTAATAATGTAATGTTTGGACATGTATCTCCCACCAGGGTTCGGTCTTTAACCCTACTAGGCTGTCCAATCCACTTTATATTTACATGGGCAGCCTCTTTTTGGGAATATTATAGAAGAAAGCAACCTGAGGCCTGTACTGGTCCATTGTTGTCCTTTCTTTTGTCACCATTGTTACTTCATTCTGTCTACTAAATCAGATATGGTCTCCCCAGGGGTAAGTAGTCAGAATATCAAGTATAAAATATTGTTTATACAAAATATCCAGTTAAAAATATTGTAAGTAAAAAATATCGGTGTTAAAAATATCTATGTATAAAATATCGATTTTGTGTGTTATAAAAAACATTGTTGTAAAAATTTTGTTTATCAAAATATTGTCAGTAAAATATATTGTTTTCTCATTATCTTTTTAATTGTGTTAAATGTTTGTAAGGGTGCTGAAATATGGGCATGCTGGGAAGGGGGTGTAGCCAAGAGTATGATGGGAGTCGCAGTCACAGGCAATCTACACCCACCCACATATCCCAGCAAGATCAAACTGAGCCATACTCGCCTCACAGGGAGTGGGAAGGGACTGCCAAGATGTCTGACACTGGACTCTGTCATGGGGAGCACAAGGCCATGCTGGGAAATGGACAACAACAAACACCAGGACTACACAGTCAGCCATCTTGCCATTGCTGTCCCCCCCCTCACAGGGAAGCAGAGTCAAGAGGGAGGAAGTATGGGCATGCTGGGAAGGGGGGTGTAGCCAAGAGTATGATGGGAGTCACAGTCACAGATAATCTACACCCACCCACATGGCCCAGCAAGGTCAAACTGAACCATACTCGCCTCACAGGGAGTGGGAAGTGACTGCCAAGATGTCTGACACTGGGCTCTGTCGTGGGGAGCACAAGGCCATGCTGGGAAATGGCCAACAACAAACACCAGGACTACACAGTCAGTCATCTTGCCATTGCTGTCACATCCCCTCACAGGGAAGCAAAGTCAAGA
The DNA here is from genome assembly GCF_964204655.1 of Triturus cristatus. Taxonomy (NCBI): domain Eukaryota; kingdom Metazoa; phylum Chordata; class Amphibia; order Caudata; family Salamandridae; genus Triturus; species Triturus cristatus. Next base: position 847,445,751 of record NC_140588.1, on the reverse strand, counting down.
GGGATGACGTATGGGCATGCTGGGAAGGGGGTGTAGCCAAGAGTATGATGGGAGTCACAGTCACAGACAATCTACACCCACCCACATGGCCCAGCAAGATCAAACTGAACCATACTCGCCTCACAGGGAGTGGGAAGGGACTGCCAAGATGTCTGACACTGGGCTCTGTCATGGGGAGCACAAGGCGATGCTGGGAAATGGCCAACAACAAACACCAGGACTACACAGTCAGCCATCTTGCCATTGCTGTCACACCCTCTCTCAGGGAAGCAGAGTCAAGAGGGAGGAAGTATGGGCATGCTCGGAAGGGGTTGTAGCCAAGAGTATGATGGGAGTCGCAGTCACAGACAATCTACACCCACCCACATGGCCCAGCAAGATCAAACCAAACCATACTTGCCTCACAGGGAGTGGGAAGGGACTGCCAAGATGTCTGACATTGGGCTCTGTCGTGGGGAGCACAAGGCCATGCTGGGAAATGGCCAACAACAATATCAAACTCTGTCCGTGACAAGCTGGGAAAAAGCAGTGTACAGGCAGGCATCTGTTCGAAAAGTAGAAAATGTCATGTTTGTGAACCATCGATTCATGTAGAAACATGTAGAAACATAACTCACATTGTGTGTCTCTTCCAAACACAGGTGGTGCTGGGCACCCAGCACCAAATGATGAGGATACCCAGTCCCAGACTCTGGCGGACACTGAGTTCTCTGGTCTGACTCTCTCTCTATCCTCTTCGGATGACAACGACCAACCTGGCCCCTCCAGGGTGAGCCATCATGCAACACCATCAGCATCAACATCTGCAACCCCTGTACCCATGCCTCCAGCATCTGGACACCGACAGGGCACCCCTGCCAACACGGACAGACCAAGGCCAATCAACACCCACAGCACAGGGACACAGGACCACCCAGAAGGTACAGCAAACACCACCAGCAACACCACCCAAGGGGGCCCAGTGTCACCTGTGCATACCGCTGTTGGTCCTGCCCATGTGGATAGGTGTCAGGAAGTACCTTGATTTCCACGGAAGCAGCAACAGAAGATGGGTCCCAATGCCCCTGCACCAGTACAGTCACCAGTCACAGAGTAACGGCACTAGCACGGGGGAAAGGGGAAGTGGGAAAAGAAGAGACTGCCTCAGGATGGTATACTGCCTTTTCTTTACGGGATCCTCTCATGGAAATTTTCTATCCTCCACTGGCAACCCCTGGCAAGGAACACCTAATGCACAGATGGGAACAAAGGTTATTACAACATCCTACACTACACCTTTCCTAGGGACAGTAATGATCATACTAACTCCTACCTAGTAATTCCTGTAGGCTTGCTTCTCTTCTGAATATGATTATTTCTAATGCTAAACATTAGTTATATATCAGTCTTAGTCAACAACTTGATTTGGTACACTCAGTTCTCCACAACATGTGGTGCTAGAAATACACTTGGAAGTACGAAACTCTCTTGTCTTTCTGTAGCGCCGGTAGTCAGAAACTGCTTCTTGCTATTAGCTTCGCTCAAGCATTGAAAGTTCTGTTTCTCAAGAAGGCAATTCGAGAACGCGCAAAAAGGAACAGGGAAAGGGAAAGAAGGGCGGAAAGGAAAAAGGAAAGGTCGCCAAAGGAAGGAAAGGAATATTTATTTATTTATTTATTTATTTTTACAATTTATTAAGCGCAACGTTTGCCCGTAGGCGTCTTGGCGCTAAGACTTTCAGTAATAATCAGAAGGGATGAAATATAGCAGAAACAGTAGGCATAATTATTGGTTAAATAACCAAGTTTTCAGTAATTTCCTGAACTGAAGGAGAGTTTGACTTAATTTGATGTGTAGTGGTAACATATTCCACATTCTAGCTGCTGATACCACAAAACGTCTGTCTCCCCAAGACACAGTTTTTGTGCGTGGGACAGTGATTTGTAAACTAATCACAGATCTTAGGGATCTGGTGGGTTGATATAAGGTTAGTTGATCTTGAAGAACTTGTGGGCCTTGCTTGTTTAGGGCTTGAAAAGTAAGACATAAGGTCTTACATTTGATCCTATTCCTGATTGTAAGCCAATGATAATCCCTAATGGTTTGACTAATAGAAGCAAATTTGGGGGTTTTAGAAAGCAATCTTGCCGCCGCATTCTGGATTGACTGCATTTTCGCTATCACCCGAGAAGTAAATTAAAGTGTTTGATATTTAGCACTTTCTTTGAGTTAATGTAGTTTATTGTGGGAATAGTGAAGAATTATGGTGTGAAAATAATGATGTATTTATAAATGTTTCAACAAATATAATTGTTTTTAAAGTACATTGATACAATATAAATATTTCATTATAGATACAATATTTTATAACATGTAAAAAGTAGCAGAAACATGTTTATTTTTATTTATAATTTTATTTATAATGAAAAATTGATCATAAAAATGAGGAAAAGTATTTTATTTATTTAAGTTATTTACGTATATTTATTTTATATTTTTCAAAACAGGAATAAAATACATTTTATTAATTGTTTACATATTACATATTTAGTAAATACTTACACATTTAGATATATCATTTAAAAGAAGATTATACATTTTGTTTAGTTACATTATTGCGTTGTATGTTTTTGAATGGCGGTGGCGATCTGCCTCACAATATCTCCCGCCCGCCTCTCATTTCTCCCCTGCCATATTATGATGGCGCGGGTACCGTGGGGGATGGGAAGACCGTTCGCCGCTTTTCCGCCCGGTCGACAAGTTGATCAGGCGGAAAAGGGTTGAATATGATGGCGGTGTCTGCAAGACACCGCCATACTTATTACTATGCAGGTGGGAAGCAGCCTTTCCTTGGCGGCAACGCATGCGGTGTTCGTAGTTAGGGGCCCGTTGTGGACCCCCAGGATGTTAGGGAGTTGGGGGTGCACAAACATTTTTTATAACATGATTGCAATATTTTCATAGTACTAAAACGTATTACAATTTTTAAATATACATTGCACATTACATGTATATTTTTTAAATGATATTATGAAATATTCATTTTTCATAATATTTATTATTATCATTTTACATTACCAATAATATGTATTTTTTTTTTAAGTCATACATATTTTGTAGTATTTTTCAAATATTTACAGTAATGCATTTGTGATATATAAGACATGTAATAATGAAAATGAAAAATATTTATTATTTAAGGCAGCCATTTTTAAACTAAAGTTGCATTTTGTAAGCTATCGGTTTTGTTTTAGGTCATTTCAGAGGGGAGAAGCTATAGGTTGCATTGCATTGGTTAAGGTAAGTTTCATTTTCTTTATTTAAACATTAATATAATTGTAATTTGAAGGTAGTGTATTACTATATAGTGTATATAGTGTTAGGTTTTGGAAGTTTAGGTGAGTTGTTTGTTTAAATTTGAATTGTGCAAAATGTGGTTGTTTGTTAAATGGTCTGTTTTAGAGTTTGATAGATAAGTCTAATTATGTTTAAAGTGTGCTGTTAGTATTGTATTTATTTGTATTTTATATAGTGTTTATGTGTTTTTGTGCCAGAGGAATTGTTTTATTTCCTAACATGTTTTCATCCATTGGAAGTTATCATCGGGAGAAGAGTGTATTTTGTTTTAAGGAAGTGTGTATTCGTTTTAGAAAACTAATCATTTTTTTACACTTCCTTAATTTTTCGAGATTTCCTGGAGCGTTTCTTTTTTTTAAAACGTTTTTTTTGTTTTTTTATGATTTATTGTTGGTGGACCTATTGCTGATTGATTAATTTTCCTACGGTTGAATTTTTCAATTTTTTCGGGGTTTTATTTTTCAAGTACAAATTTTTTAAACAACTATGGATTTTTATATGGTACTTTGGATTACTCTTCTTCAGTAACTTAAACTATAAGTAAGTTTCAATTATTTATCGTGGGAGGGAAATGTTTATAATGTTATTGTTATAGTTATTTGTACTTTATAAAATATAAATATTATGTCAATTTACTTTTGGTATGTTCATTAAAATAATTGACAAAATAATTATATTTTTGGATTAGAAAAAAAAATAGGAATTTGACTTTTTATAAATTATTATTTTTTAGTTTAGAGGTAGAATTATTTAAAATAGGCTTTTAGCTATTGTTTCTAGGTACTCTAATTCTTTAGGTTGCATTAGTTTTTGTAGAGTTGGTGTAGTTCTGCCTGTTGTTGCTTGGAAGGCGTTATGCCATCCTTCCACAGCATTGTTAGTTTTAGCCTCTTCATTTAGGGTGCTGTTATATGCATTCCACCATGGAATGTGATATTGAGGCTGTCTTCTGTGTCCAGATCTGTGTAGTCTTCCCACCCAGGTATCCTCAAAGTAGTCAAGTAGGGGACTTCATTTTTGCTCTGCTCGTTTTGTTGGTAGTAGGGACTTTCAATTAATAAATTGTAGTGCTCAGCTATAGGTATATATGCTAGTCCTATTATTTTATATTTTGTGGTATGCAAAGCTGCTGTTTGTTGCATATTCTACAGTTGGGGGGTCACAACGATGCCGGAAGGACCACCTCCACCAGAGATGCAGTGGAAGTCCTTCCGCCATTGGACCGCGAGTCTCCCTGCCCCATTACGATGGCAGGGAGATCCAGACTGCGACCGTGCTGGACGGAAAGACTGTCCACCACGGAACCGCAACAGGCAATCAGACCGATTGCCTGGCGGAGCGATCTGCATGCATAAAAGGGTGGCTGTGCCTAGCAGGCACCGTCTACCATATTATGATGCAGGCTGTGAGCCAGCCTTTCCACGACGTTGACACCGTCATGAAAAAGCAGGTGCAGATCCTGTTCAGGGGCCAGTATGTGCATTGGGGGTAAACATGGTACCCCCTACATTTCAGTGCACTAAGTGGCAGGCACCGTGTGGTGCCTGCCACGTAGTGCACTGTAATGCACAACATGCGTTTTCAAAATTGTGGCGGGTGCTGCTGTCAGCAACACCTGCCGCAATGTTAAAGATGCAAGATGCGACCGACATGGTGGTGGTCGCTTCCTAATGTGGTTTGCGGATACGCCGCATGTATTGCGGATGGTCCCGGTCACTACCACGACTCCAGTCGGTCCGCCAGAAGTAATCACCCCTCAATGTAGATTTTTGGAGGTGCCTCCAACTGCATTGGTTAAAGTGATAGTTGCAACCTTGAATTGCTGTGTGAGGGTAGTCTGTGGCCGTCAGGGGCCGGAAGAGGCCGGGCTGGGCCACAGCATTTAGTTGATCGATACGGATATTGTGCACGTGAGACCTTGTCAGTCTGTGGCCCTTGCCTGACCTTGTGCTGGAGTAATCATAAACTACTATTGTGTAGGTTCCTCTCAAAATGTAAATGTAAATTGATACTTGTATAGCGCACTACTCACCCGCAAGGGTCTCAAGGCGCTTGTACGAATACCGCTGTGGAACCCATCCTGGCTTTCCCTGTGAGGCGTCCACTCCTGGGCACCCCCAAGGTGGAGGCCGGGCATCCTTAGCGTTGTGGGGGCCATTGTGGAGATTAAGCAAGCTATTGCCCAGAGTTGCAGAGTGGGACTCCATGATTGGAATAGGCACCGAGGTGAGAATTATCAGGTCCGTGGAATTTTTGAGCCCAAGACCCGCCGAGGCGGGGAATTGAACCCTGGTCCCGGGCTAGATCTCTGCATCAGGGTCTGCCGCTCTAATCATTGAGCCACACTTCTCCACTGTCTGCCAAAATCTGGACATCCTCATTAGTGCTGTTGCCCCCTTTTGGTTCATTACTGTTGTATTATTTGAAATACCCCATTACTGACCATGCCCATTGGCAAACATGATAAATCTGCTGCTGGAACTGGCTTAATTGATAACTACCTAGTCAAAGTGGTTAACAAAATCAATAGTGACCGGACAGCTTCTCTTGGTAAAGGGGCCCTTCCTGCCTCTCCTGACATTATCTTCAATTCTGCGGTTGGTAGCCCAAATGAGGATACAACTGGTATGAGCACCCAGCCTGTCATAACGGTCGAAGCTCAGGTTCACCCAGAGCCTATGATGGATCTTCTGGATAAAACCACTATTGATCTAGAGGAAGCTCCCCCAAGTCCTAGACCTGTGAGAGCTTGTAGGAAACAACCGAGCAAAAGGGGGGGAATGCATACTAAAAAAAAAGCGGAAGCTCTGCACCAAGCCCCAAATAGTATTGCCCATGGAACCGTATCGCAGGAAGGCAATAGCTCAGCTTGTATTAATTTATCTCCAGACCAATTTGCATTACTAGTATGTACTTTAGAGGCTAAATTGGAAGCTAAGTTAGCCGAGCATACCCAATCCTTAATGCTTCAAATTCATACGGCTAACTTGGAAGTTAAGAGGCTTGGAGATCTCATAGAGAAACTCTTGTCTGGTAGTGAAAGATCTAAGGCACTAGCCACGGGTTCTGCTGCTGTCTCCGAGGGCACAATATGTGATTCTTCTCAGCGACCCACCCAGTGCCCCGTTATACCGGAAATCACCCCCTTTGACTCTATACCATTTAACGGTTTAGGTAAGCAATCTTCTATGGGACAAGGAGGAACATCAAATCTTAGACAGAGAACAAATATTGGCTTTACTAATCTTCCTCCAGACTGCGTGCCATACGTGGTTGTCCTGACAAATGTGCCCGCCGTAGAAAATCAGCATGCTCAGCCCCGTGAGGAAACTCATGAGTCTTTAAAAAACAAAACGGTGTCTTGGCTCAATAGAAGATGTGGTTTCCCGACTTACTTCGCAGACCACATTTTATCTACTAGAAGGACGAAACGGGTTGGCCCATCCCGAAAAAGTTGTAGTGGGGATTGTGTTATAGTTAATTTTAGATACCCCCAGCATGTTAATACAGTCTTGCTACGTGCAGCTTCTTTGGTGGGTGATGCTAACAGTGTTAGTGTGCGCCCGTTGGGCTATTTTTATACGCACCTAATTAGTTCCCCGAGTCATGTGAGATTCAGACCATTTATTCCCAGGGAGCACCAGACGCCTGTAGCCCCTCAAGCGTCTAATGTTGATAATCATTGTGGGTATGGCCCTAACATCACCACCCATAATTGATATGAGGCACTTTCGGGCCTGGAGGCCTGTGATTGACGAGAGGTCCCTGAGACTCAAGGAAGTGCCAGCCCGGCTGTTCTGGGTTATCAAGATACTGTAGAACCAATAATGAAACATGGCAACTCACAAATTAATTTTGATAGCATTGTAACTGATACAGGGGAAATGGTAAAATTGCTAAGTTGGAACATTGCGGGCTTACGGACTAAAAAGAATGATAGTGGTTGGCTAAATATTCTTAAACAATATGATATTATAGCCCTCCAAGAGACTTGGGATAAGGACTGTGATTTCTGGATTGATGGTTTTACTTCCTATTTTGTCCCGGCCCAGAAATCTATAGCAGGAAGAGATAGGGGTGGTCTCATGTTTCTGATCTCAGTAAATATTATAGGAAGACTTAAGAAGGTTGTATGTACTTCCTATAATTGCCTTATTCTGGAAGTAAGTCTGACAAATAACACCAAGCTTATATTAATTAATTGTTATAATTCACAGCAAGAAGAGTCCCCTAATGAGCACATTCTCTGGCTGTCAAAATTTTTAGAATTCTATAAGGACAATCAATCCACTTTTTGTTATTATATCCTGATGGGTGATTTTAATGTGCACTTATGTAATCTAAATTGCCATTATAGAGATAAGGATGGCCCACAATTCACAACCCCTCAACATTTTGAACATAGTTCCAAAGGGGAAGCCTTGGAGTCCCTTTTGAGTAATAATGAACTGTATGAAGTAGGGTTCTCGGACAAGAATATCCGTGTCCCCACGTATGATGCTAGGGACTGCAAATCTATTATAGATTACATATTTTTATCTGCAGGGCTTTTAAGGTATGTGATTTTTTATAATGCTTTACGTTCCTGTTTTAGCAATCATAACCTGGTAGTAATTATATTAGCTAACGTTTTCCCCCTTATGGATAAATCAGCTCTGAGACCTGCCTTAGTTACCGTGAAAGCTAAAGATCAGGGGAGGAGATTAAAATGGAGCAAGGTAATCCCTGAAGATTTTTTTAAGTCAATTACCTTAAAGGTTGGCCCACATCTAAGCATATGTGCTTATCGCCATCTTATGATAGGGATGTAATAACTGCTTTCGAAGCTATTTGCTCACAAGTGGCCAATGAACTCACTACGAAAGGCAGTGTTAATAAAAGTAAACCTGCCTGTGGTTGGTTTAATTATAATTGTTCTGCAGCTCATAATCGACTTAAAAAGCCCTTAATGACAAACCTAGAAATAAAGGGCTAGTTATCCTCTTAAGGAAAGAGTATTCGCAAGCAATTCAGGCACGTAAAAGGGAAATTAAACAAGATGCATGGGTAGCCCTAATGGATAAAGCAATTCTGAAAGATATCTCTAAATTTTGGGAAATTATTAATTCCCCTTTGCTATCTGGCTCCCAGAATTCTGTGCTAGAATTGAATATCTCAGAGGAGGATTGGTTAGGTCACTTTGAAAAAATCTATGGGAGTAACCTTGAGCTGGAATCCTTTGTGGCTCCAATTTCTAGTACTCCCCTTCCTCTTATTAGCTTTACTATTGAAGAGGTGGAGAAAGCTATCGAGGGTACGGCCGGGCGCAAGGCGCCAGGCCCAGACGGGGTGCCTTCTGATATGTATAAGGCTGACCCTAAGTACTGGGCTAAAATATTGCTAAATGTTTTTAACTCTGCGGCCGTAACAACTCTCCCGAAGTCGTGGTCCCAATCGATTATAATCCCTGTGTTTAAAAAGGGCCAAAGGGGAGACCCTAGATGCTATATCCCTGTTGGACTCTTTGTTTAAAATCCTAGGAAAGGTTATTTTGGCTAGGATATCAAACTGGGCTACAGAGAAAGGAGTAATCTCCAACGCCAGTATGGTTTTAGATCAGGGAGGGGAACAGAGGATCAATGTCTTAATTTACACCTAATCATCGCAAAGTACACAAAAGCTTCAGGGGGCTCGATTTTTCTAGGATTTATGGACCTGTCCACGGCTTTTGACCTGGTTAACAGGTCTAAGCTTTGGTCTATGCTCCTGGAATTGGGTCTGGATAGGCCCCTTGTGTACTTTCTGGCAGAACTACATAAAGATTTGAAAGCCTCAATAAGGATGACACAGGAGGGGAAATGTACTGCTAGTTTTAGATCTGGTAGAGGGGTACGCCAGGGTTGTATTCTTGCCCCTATGTTATTCACATTGTACATAAATTCCCTTGAAGATAATCTGTTATCTGCATCTCTTGACATCCCACGGGTAGTAGGTACTCCTATACCCGTACTTCTTTATGCGGATGACACAGTTTTATTGGCCCGGACTACGCTCGGGCTACAAAGACTATTGAATTCTTTTGGGGATTTTATGAAATCTTTGGACCTTGTGGTTAACAATGGTAAATCTCATATTATGGCTTTGGGTAAGGGAAAGAACCTCCCCAAAACTTTTTATTGCAATGGAGAAGTTATCACTAGAGTGAAAGTGTTCACCTACCTAGGAGTCGTCTTTGACGATAAAGGTACCTGGGCACCTCAATTATCTATCAAGGTTAACGCGGTGCGTAGCTCCTCGGCTGCAATATAGGGTTTCGCAAAAAGGTTGGGAGGGAAACCCTGTGAGGCTATTCTAAATATATACCAAGCTAAAACGGTTTCAATAGCTAGGTATGGGGCCGCAATTTGGGGGTACATTAAACCTGATCCCATATAAACAGATGAGAATAAATTCTTACGTGCTCTTCTTGGTCTCCCCCAATCCACTGCGACACATTCGGTCCATCTTGAATTGGGGACAGGTTATATTTCTGACATTATAAAAATTGCTCCAATTCTGTTATGGATCAGAACCTGGTTGAATTCGGATCTCACGTTGAATCATAGTATCCTGAAAGATTGTATTAAATTAGATAATATGAAGGAAATCCAGTGGCTGTCCTATATTAAACTGATAACTAAGAAAATTGGACGCCCGGAGCTTTTTACCAATCCCGAAGGCCTATGTAAAGCCGATTTAATGTGGGTTAAAACTTATTATATTAAGCACTGCGAGGTTGAGCGAGAATCCCAGGAGTTATGTAAACCTACAGTAAGGGCTCACCTCTTGCTTATTTTATCTATAGCTATGCACCCATATTTGCCAACTGTTACGAACTTTTATCATAGATGGCTATTGACTAAATTCCGTTTCAACCAGATTCATTTAGTATTAAGTGTCCCCCAGGGCTGGTCTAGGCCGGAAGATATGGCCCCTTGTAAATGTGATGATTTCTCTCTCCAAGATACAATGCACTTTATGTTTTTTTGTCCTTTGTACCTGGAAGCTAGGAAAAGGTTTATTTTCCCTATTCTGAGGGGGAAAGCCTTTGTACAAGTTAAACCTGCATTGTTGTTTTTACAATTAATGGAATCCCCTGCAACTATGTTTGGTGTTGCCAGCTTCCTCGTTGCAGCTATTAGGTCAAGAAGGAATAGACAGGCAGCATTGGAGGAAATTAATTAGCTTTATAAATCTGTTCCACCGAGATAAATTATCTTTTTTAACTATGAAACTGTTGGAATGTTTTTAAACTGTTTAATCATGTACTGTATACTTTTATGATTTTAAATAATCGAATAAAGTGGTTTTCGATTTGATTTGATTTGATTTGCTGTGTGAGGGTAGTTATTTTTAATAATGCTTGTATCATTGACTGCTCAAAGGCTACTATTATTTTTTGTGGAAAATAATTGTCAGTTTCTTTCTTTATTTTGCTTAAAAGTTCAATATATGTTGTTGTTTGCTTGTTTGGCAGTAAAGCATACATGAAAGGGATGTTTGTATCTTGAAATAGTCCATGTATTGTATACAATTGGTAGAATGGTTTGGGACATATTTTAAAAGTCCCATCCATTATCCATGTCTCACAGTTTTGTAATTCAAGTAAATGTGTGGGGGTCCCAAACATTATTATTCTTTTGTCAGCTGATTTATTATCATACAAAATAAATTGTTCTTTGGTATGTGTAACTGTTAGTTCAGCTGGTAGTTCATTTCAGAGAGGATATTGAGGGCATTTGGCCAGTTGCATGCTTTGGGACTCTGGTAAGCATGTGTTTAAGGATTTCTGTTGTGGGCTGTTGGAAACTAGCACTAATTTCTTTAATATTTTCAATTGCATGTCTAACTTTAATTTGAGCTACGTTAGGGGGGTGGTTATGCTATCTAATATATAATACCGTTGTTTCCTTTGTAGCAGCCCTACCATAACATTTGTTTGAATAATATTTGCTACATTTCCAGTTGACTTTGTCCCCTGTTTGCTTTTCTTAGGTGTGCATATACCCCATATAACATAATAATAATTTTCCTTTCTCTGAAGTAGTAAATTGGGCCCCTTCAGTCATGGTGATACTTCAAATGCTAAGAAAGATGTATATCAAAAATTAATTAAAAAATACATGTTGTATTTTCTCAAAATTAACATTGTCAATGTTATAGTTACAATGTTGAATTTGCAAACTTTCTTAAATGTTGATTTGTTTTCTTTGCTGTTTGTTTTTCATTTTTCTGTAGAGATTTCTGTTAAAAAAAATAGTAATATTATCTAACCTGCTTAGATGTGTTTTTAGTGGGGGGAGTTGTGGTTAGCTAGTACTTCTGTTTGGTATTTTAAAAAATTGATTTAGTTATTTTGAGAGTAATATTTGCCTTATTTATAAATTGACTTTTCACACTGTTCAGCAGTTCTTTGAGTTTTTCAGAATTATCTGTAGTGGAGATATAATTTAAAAAATACATGCAAAGGGGCAGATTTATGTTGCACTTGCGCCACTTTTGCGCCGCCGTTGCGTCACTTTTGTGATGCAGCAGCGGCGCAAATCCTGCGCCATGGTGCGGGGTATTTACAACGTGACGCATCTGGGAGATGCGTCACGTTGTAAAGCCCTGCGCCACATGTAGGCGTTCCAGGGCAGGTGGGGGTGTTCCGGCGCAGGAACGCCTCCTAAAAGTGGCTCAGTGAAATCTACAAGATTTCACTCAGTCACTTATAGGCCCATTCTGCGTCAAAACCCTGCGCCTGCTTGAAGCAGGCGTAAGGATTGACGCAGCATTGTACAGATAGGGCCCGCAGAACATTGCTGGAGCTGCGTCGTGCTTGCGACGCAACTCCAACAATGCGCCACTTTTACGGCACAGATGCGTCACGCATCTGTGCCGTTTTTGCCCCATGGTGCGCCGCATTATAAATGCGGCGCATCCATGGTGGCGCAGCTGTGGCGCATAATAACTGGCGCATCCCTGCTGATATGCAGGGATGCGCCAGTTATCATAAATCTGCCCCTAATTATTTTAGCTATAGAAGAATATTTTGAGAGCATTTTTAGTAGCAGTAGTTTTAAAATGCTATTTTACTTACTTTGTGGAGATGTAATCAGAGTTTTCTGTAATGCAGTTCAGTGATGTGTCAGCAATCCGGCAGAGTTTCTCCTTATTGTTTCTTTTTTGGTTGCAAGGTAAAAAAAGTATCTATTTTCGTGTGTTCATATAGTGTGTTATTAATTACTTTCCAAACTAATGGGTTTGTTTCAGTTGTATTTGTATTTCATTGGTTGTTATTGCTTATTTTAATTAATGTGGTAGTTGTTTTCTTTACATGGAAAATGCTAATTAAGTTTCAGTTACTTTTTTTAAATAGAAATAAATGGTGCACTATATTATTTGATATTTATAACGTTTTAAATGTATTTTGTGTATTTATAAATGTTTATATAGTTTTGTTATTATTATAATATATGTGTTAAGTGATTTAAAACGTATGTTGTGTGTGTTATTGCTATTTTTATATTTTTGGGGTATGTTTTGAGTTAATATAAAATATTTAACATGTTGATATATTTTCTTAAACAATAATTTTGCTGTCCATATTTTTGTGATTGATATTTTTGTAATTTTGTATGTTTATTTAATGTGTTCGATATCATTTATCACAATATTTTTTATTTCGATTATGTTGAAAATGATGTAGATGTTTTCCGATATTTTGTAGTCGATATTTGTGTATTTTCTTAATAAAGTATTGAATGTCGATATTACTGTAATCGATATTTTGTCCCGATATTTTGGTAGGTCGTTATTGTGTCTTTTGATATTATGTCTGTGATCCCGCCCCAGGTTTCATGCATTCTGCCATCAATCCTCCTACATGTGGGCAGTCAGGTAATGTTTCTCTCAGGGACATCTAGATTTTGTGCTTGTATCAATTGAATGTGGCCCCGTTATGCTCGGTGTTTGTCAGCATGACTGCTGGGATGCAGGCTCGGGCGAACACAGTGTTAGTTTGCTCTCTGATGAGACTGCTTAGCAGAATGTTTATATCACCTATCCCTAGGTTTATTCCCATGGTTTTCTTCTCTAAACATGAGATCCATTTCCCTGCCCCATCCAATTTCATCCAGAGCCCTTATTTGTCAATCTGGGCCCATGAAACATTGATGGTCCCTGACATGCTCTTCTGCAGCAGTGGGCACATTTTGGCTTGGAGAAGGGTAGCAGGTTTCTCCTCAAAGGAGCACCCCCATTTTCTCCTCAGGCAGTCTTGCATGTAGGGGAATTTTCACTTGGGACTAACCCTCCATGGTGGATACAGTCTTCCACAATGGCCATGTCCTCTGGTTTAAGGCATCCATCCTCTGGCCAGGGTCTTTCATACTGGCCCTCCCTTTCAGTCCAGCATGCTAGCAGGTAGCAAAATGGTCACACGAAGATCTAACCTTCCTCTATGGTCATGTTTCCCTTGGGGACAGTTTGTCTATCCCGAGCTTCAGGAGAAGTAGCAGACATATTAATCTCTGCTCTCCTTGTGTGCACGCAAAGGTGCCATGTTTATTCTCCTGCATATTAATTGAGTTTGCACCAAGCTATGTTGATCTCATATTACCTGGTTGACCCCTCTATGACTATCTAGTGAGGTTAGGGTCACAGACAGAAGCCTCCCCTCTATTTCTGCCATGGATTACTCTCTGTGGAGTCATCCGTACATACCCATGCTCTCCCCAGGTGGATGGCACACTGCTCCGTTCTCTCATTGCGCTTTCAGAGTGAGAACTCTTTCACTCTCCATTCTAGGTTGCCTCCTTGGTTCTGAGCTATGCACTTTGTTTCTTGGTAAGAATTTGCCCTCAAACTAGCTTTCTGTTGTCCCTTTGGCTGCCTGAGCATACCCTGAGTCTCACTGTTCGTCACTGAATCCCAGAGTGTATTCACCTGAAACAGTGGGAGCTTGCATTCTTTGTGCCACTGAGGCTTGATGGGCCGAAAGTGACGAAGAGGGTTGAGCTTCAGGGAGCCCTGGCACTGGACTGGAGTGTGCTTGTATTGCCTAGGCCTGAGGGCCTGTTAGTCTCTCCTGTCTGGGTTTAGTAGTTCATTGTTCAGCAGGGGGCCCTCCGGCTACCTCAACCGATGGATTGGAATAACCTAATGCAGGGTTAGCAGGCATCGTACAGAGCACCTCCATTCCTCCATACAATGGGGGAGGTGCAGACGCCTTACTTGCTGGTTCTAGGATGAAATTGCCTCATTGAATATTGGCCACAGTTGTAACTGTGCATAACTTCTGGTCTTCCTATGCCCTATGCACTTTGTCCTTATATGTTTTCTTGTGTGTTTGAATATGGTAGTGTTGAAGGTTCCCCGCAATGGCTAGGGGAATGTGTGTGCCTTAGTTTCTGCATGCCATTATGTCAACACTTAGTAAGTTTTTGAACCTGTGTGGGGAACCTAGTTTGCATGTGCTTTGGCGGCAACTCCATGACAAATTGGGGCATTTTTAAGGGATGGTTATACTCTAGCTTCTCTGGATTATGTAATCTCAAATTCAACTCTTGGTTGTGGGGAAATAAATACAAGGGTTTTACTGACTACAACTTCTTTACTGCGAGTTCAATGATATGTACATATGCAACAGAACAAACATTTCACAAACACAAATAACAATGCATATTAAGGGTCACAACCTAAAAGTAGGTGCTATTGATGGTTCAAATGTGAATTTTGCAGCAAAACAGCAGACTCTTCTTGGATTCAGAAAAACAATTGTGAAAAATAGCAACACCTTCATAAGCACATTGAGTCACTGACAAAGAACGACATCAAAGACAAAAGGACGGTTGCAATAACTTACCAGCACCACAACATCAAAAATGGATCAATGAAAAAACCATAATGAAGAAAGAGAAAAAACTGACAGAGGAAAATGATGACTTTGTCAAAAAAATACCATAGCCCCGCTCCTAGTTCAAGGTGCGTGATAATGAAGGGTGGCTCTTCACAGTACACAGGACTAAGAGAACCCGCTATTCTGTCAACATTGGCTCCTGCACAGAAATGTATATGGAAAAGAGAAACAACTCGACAAGCATGGACCCTTCTTTTCCAAATACAGCTACCCAAATCTCCAAGATCCATATTTTCAGTAATGTCTGAATTACACCCTATATCACACACAGGGACCATGCGTACTATATGTGTCGCACCCAGCATTACGAGGGAACACCTATCACTTATTTCAGGTACCGACAGTGTTAAGAAACCGACAGCACTGAAAACCCTTTAATATAAAAAATATGATTGAGGTGCTGGCCATATCTCACACCCAGAGTACAATCTGTGTCATGCCCATTGGTCCAAGCGGTGAAGCCTCAATCTTGTATCACACCCGAGGACAAGCGTACCATCTGTGTAATGCCCAGCAGTCCAAGCGAAAACCAATTCACCCTTTCCAGCATGCGGATGATCGAAAGAAGGTGACTTCTGCGGAACGCCTCTGAGGCCGTCTTGTGACTAGTCACTTTGAGCACATGAAATAGGTAACATGCCAAATTTCTGTTAATGGTAGGGCTCTCAGGTTAAATTTTTGCTCTTCTTCCTAGTTTGCAATACCCCAAATGCTGGGGACTAAGGATCAAATATGGCCTCTTACCCTCTGACGGCAGCTTCAGGATGGACCTCCGCCCTTGGATTCAGCCGAATTTTCAATCAATGGTGGCATCTGCTCACTTTCCTTGATGCGCAGATGTGAATCTGTCCGGACGTGGTACCCTGAAAAAACAAAAGACAAGAGGCATTTGGCAAAACAAGAGCAGTTGGTTTATTTAAACACTATGGGCCTGATTCACAAAGGTAAACTGAGACGAAAGTCTAACTTTACCACTTTCGGTATTCACAAAGGGCATTTACTAATCTTAAATGCCCTTTGTGAATACTGAAAGTCATAAAGATCAAATTTCGGTGTTCACAAAGGGTATTTACAAGTAGTAAATGCCATTTGTGAAAACCGAATGTCGTAAAATTAGACTTTCATCTCCGTTTACCTTTGGTAATTGTGCCCTATGGGCAGAGAGTACAGCTTACAGAAACTGGTCTGAGCACTGTCTCAAAGTACAATCAATAAGAGCGATATTATATAGTTTTGGGAGCAATATAAATAAATCTGGTGATCCTTGTTTGGGAAAAGAATGCGAATCTCTAATTAACAAATGCATGTGGGCCCGACCTTGCATGGACACTATTTGGGCCAGTGGGTAGTGTGTCCAGATATCTGGCATGACGGGGTGTGATCACTGATTGTATTGTGTGTGTTGTGTCCTGATTGTCTACGTGTGCCTAACTCCATGTGGCATCTGACTTTATGGTGTTTTGAGGATGTTCAAACCCCTCTAACCACGTGTGCTTTTTTAGGCCAATTGCTCTGGACCACTGTGGTGTCGCTGTGCTTATCTAGGGGATGGACCTGAGTTTCCTGTTAACCCATTTGTCTGCAGGCTATGTGCCACTATGTGACTATGTGACCTGTCAATCATTTGCTGCAGACCTATTTTGCAGAACCTGCCTGATGCATGTATTTTCACGTGTGGGTTGATGGAGAGTTCATGATGGACAAATATGACAATAGCGATGTGATTTCATTTGTGTATGCAAGTGTACCATGACAAGCATTACCATCATTTTTATCAATATCAACATTCCCCAAAAGATTAATTTATTGAACTCTACTGTCAGGATCATCACAGGTTCAAGAAAGCGTGACCACATCACACCAGACCTAATACAACTCAAATGACTCTCCATCGATACAAGGATAAGGTATAAGATAGCCTGCTTGATGCACAAAGCGCTCCATCAGAACTCGCTAATGTACCTGGCAAATAAACTTGAATTATCGGGTGGGAATCGTGTTTAAGAAGTTCACACACTCTACAGCTGGAAACCACCAAAGTTCAAAAAGAAGAGAACCTATGACTGTGCCTTCTCAGGTCTTGCTCCAAGAATTTGAAATGCTCTCCCTGCTAGAAATCAGAATGAATGCCTCGACCTATGCATTTAAAGAAGAGGTCAAAGGTTTGCTCCTAAATAGTTACATGTGACTATAGTACTGTAGCCTTACAAACTAATGGTATTAATCTTACAACCCTGCCTTCCCTTGCCCACTATGCAATCTTCATCTTAACTGTTTACATGTTTACTTTGTCTCCATTGTGCTTCTACTGCATGAGCTTAGCTATCTATTATGTTCTCCTGTGAATGCCTAATCAGCTGGCTTCGTTTGTATAGCGCTCTGATACTCTGCCTGGTCTTGTTCACGCTCTATAAAACTTATCAAATAAAATAAATCAATACAAATATATAAAAGAGTGGTCTCTATCAGCCTATATTCTGACATGAATTATGGAAGATCATTTGTTGTGTTGCACAATAGCTGTGTGCTGTGAAGAAAATTAACGTCTCTCTTCACATTATGGTTCAGAGCTCCTTCCTGAATGTACCTGTTTTCCCCTCCCCATGCTCATTGTGGTAATTTTTCCAGCAGGATTTGAAAAAAGGTATTCATTACACAATGGAGTTTGAGAAGCGCATTAATGTGTAATGTCTCACTCTACATTGCAAGGATATATACACATCTTTACACTGTGAAGGCCATACTTTAGTTCACTCGCCTCAGATAATTGTCCCTAAATTACATTGTATTGTTGGTAGTAATGAGTCCCTTTCAATAAGTAACTTTTCTTCTATCCCACTTCAGTAGTAAAGTGTTCTGACAACCCTATGATCTTGTTTTCCTATTGTAAGGTCAACATTTCTGAATCAGGTTTATAAGGCTCAATCTTTTATATAGTGAATGGGGCACAAATAGTAATTGAATACTCCAGAAAATGTTTGGTTTGTGTGACACCAAGGAATACCTTTTGAATGTAGGGTAAAGGTCATTCCCATCTGGTGGTGCCTATTTTTTGGTTTTGTTTTGTTTTGGAATCCCCTTGGGAGCAGATCATCATCTTTTGATTCTGATCTGGCCCCTGGAGCAGACTTCATTCCTTATTATAATGGTAACTGTTTCATTTTTTATGCTTGTGAATTCATTTTTTTCCTTTTCATTATAATGCAAACATGACTTTCTTGGTGACGAATCCGCTGCTCGTTTCAGCATTGGTAGATATGCAGTTTGTGCAGTTGTATGTGTTTGATAATGTTTACTTGAAATGTCGATCATTGCCCTTCTTAAATGTTTTTTTTTCTTGTTGTAATAACTTTAGCAGATGTAGCTTCTGATTCACTGTTTTTCAAAATACACTTGCAGATTTGTGTAAAATCTATAATGTATTATGTAACGTGTTTTTTGTTTTTTCTTTCTAGTGAAATACCTGTGGTGCTTGCTGTGTCTTTGCAGAGTAGGTTCAGCTGATCCTGAATCTAGCTGTCTGTGGTAAATGAGAGGTATCTAGGTATCTTTTGGAAAATGACCCTCTCTGTAGGGTCCCCCCATTGTTTTGCCTTCCTCCTTGTCTTTTTTTAACCTGGTTTTTCTTGTCTTTAGGACTCTGTAACCAGTGAAAAGGTACATGTAATCTATCCTATAAGCATGGTAACATTGATACATATGCAATTGGCATATTTAATTTACTTAGACGTCCTGAATAAATTGCACTGATGGTAAAATAAATGTTACTAGTTGGCCTGCAGAGCAAATGGTAGCCCATTAACCATATCTCGGGACTGCCACTGCAGGGCCTGTGTGTGCAGTTTATACAGCTGTGTTGCCTTGGTATTCCAAACCCCTTGCCAAGACTTAAACTCTCCTTTAATCAGATTTAATTCCCCCCTAAGTTCATAGGGCACAGTACAGTGAAATGATAATGTAGGACATGTACTTTTATGTTCCACATGTCCTGCTAGTGAAAAACATCCAAATGTGTATTTCACTACTGCGAGGCTTACCCCTGTCATAGATTTACATTGGAAATTCCTTATTACACTAATAAGCTGTATTCCTGATTGAGAAGGAGTAGATCTGCAACTTTTCATATCAATGGAATGGTAGTGATAACTCCTACTTACAGGTAAAGATACATTTATCACTACCTTTTTTTAAAAAAATCACTTTTAGAAAAATGCTGTTTTTCTGCTCTTAGCCCTATGTGTCTCCAACCTGTCTCCAATACACATCTTGGGTGGGTGACAGTTTAACTTTATGCATTCCATCTTGACAGCCACAAACAAAATTAGCTTAGGTGTGACCGAGTGGTCAGTCAGATCCTGATGGGTCATCCTGGATAGAATGGGAGAGAGGAGCTTACACACCTAAATAGGCTGTTTTCTGTCCCTACACAAAGAGTTGCATACCCCCCTTTAGGGAGTCTTGTGCCAGAGCTGGGAGGGAAGACCTTTGTGCACTTCAAAGCCCCTCTTTAAATTCACCTCCAATTCAAAGGCACAACTGGGGTATAAGTACTGGGTCTTTGATGCCAGCAAATCAGAAACAACTGAGTATGTGAAGAACTCTGCTAAGAGGAAGGACTGCTGTGCTGCTACAAGAAATACCACTCTGCTGTACTGCTGCTCTGGAAGAACTGCTTTTCTGCTGTGCTGCCCTGCTGCCTGCTATTTTCGGCCGTGCTGAGGAAGAACTGGATCCATCTCACTTGAACCCAGAATTACCCTATGGGGATGCTGGCTTGCCTCAGGGACTTACAATCCATTCAATCACCCTGCAACAGTACCTGGACCTTCCCTGTTTCAAGGCTTGCCCTGCCAAGTGGTGCCAATCTAGGCCTGGGCACTTGGAAGTGGGTATGTAGTGGTGCAATCTCTGAAAATCCACACATTTGATGACATTCCACCGATTGAACCAGAACATTTCCCTTGTTGCAGGGATTCTGCTTATTGCACAGAACTATGCACAGGAGACCAGGACCTCAGAGAATTGTGGTGTACCAGAAAACTCCCCTCAGAACCAAGAACCCCTTATCCGACTAGCTTAGTATCCCATTCGTTAGCCTAGATCTAGCTAGGCGGTCCCAATGTATAGACAAACCAGAACAAGCGACTTAGATATTTCTCAGGAGTGGTGGGAATCCGAAATACCTGTTTGTATCTATTTGTTAGTCCACAACAGAATAATACAGACACGGTAAAGTTTAAAGAGTTTATTTTATAAACCTCGCGTCCTAAGATGCAGTATTTTGGCTAACACTAGCAGACTAACGGTACAGATCAGAACCATAAACATTATTACAATACCATACAAAATGAAAGGAGCAATCATACTAATAATGACAGTGGTATCCCGCCACACTCCTTTCTCTAGAATCTAATACATTATTATTATTAGACTATTAGAAGGTCTCTTAGGTTAACAGGGGGGACCCCATACCGTATAGATCAGCTTAGTAGAATCACATCAAAGGATCAGCTCTCTCATGCATCAGCTCTTCTGTTCGAATGAATGTAAAACCAAACTGTTCTGCAATATTAAAGACGCTTGTCCTTCAGATATTGGCAGCTGTATGTATGATATGTCTAAAAAGTGGTATGATCAATCTAATCACAACACTCTGTACCTTCTAGTGACTCAGACTCGTTCTTTGCATGATGTACAGACCAAGGACACATTTCACTGTTAAGAATGTGAAACAACAGTTTGTTATCCTGTAAGGCAAAGTCGAGTCAGCATTTCTAAAATGAATAACACATAACAACAGTGTTGTGTGCAGCGCAGCAGAAACGACAAGCTGGCTTGCTAACAATTATCTCGGTTATGCTACCTTAGTGTTGTAAATAGGGCGTGGCTTAATCCATTTTACACCCACCCATGATCGGAGCACTGACCAATAGGGATACACTTATCAAGAACGCAGAGTTCAAGTGAAATAGAACGGAACCAAGGGCATGAACTATAAGTCCATATAAGGTAAGCGTAAAGTCCGAGAATAAAAAAACAAAAAAAAATCGTCAAAAAGAAAAGAGAAAAAAAAGATGTCTTTAAAAAATTTAGTAAAAATTTCGATGAATAATTAACAGACCTGGATGCATCCTGGAGTGACAATGTCAATCAGTCAATCCATAAAGGTATAAGCACCGTAAGTTGCAACAGCTTCCAAGAGGAAATCATTGGAGCGTTCCGCAAAAGTATCCGCCATCCAATTTAACAAGGGAAAGGAACACACGTGTTCATCAATTATCGGAGCATCCAGCACCATGATAGGACAACTGTCAGCATCCTCGATATAACTCCTTTCAAGGAATTCAATAGCTGCCTCTCCGATATCCCAGTTACCAAGGACTCCGTGTGCAGCACCCAAAGCCATAAACCCGACACCAGAACAATCAAATTCATGAGCCACTAAGGGACACATTAGTTCATCAAAATCCGGGTCAGGGGACGCCAAGTTTGACAGGCACAAGTCCAGAGCCCATTGGAAGGGACAATCTAGGCAATGAAAGACAGGTTGCACACACGTAAAAAAGGGAAACCGGAAAGACAATCCATACTTGACGCTTAATACCGCCAGCGGTAAGGTGCCGTAGTAATCAAGCATCCGGCTACGAACATGGAGCAAGCGGAGCATGCTGTCTTGCAACTCCCGGTGTGCAGCCATATCAAAGTGCGCAAATCAACAAGAGGATCCAAGCCACCAAAGCGAGGAGCAAGGGGAACCCTCCGAAGACACTTGAAAAAATAGAATGTAAAAATGCGGGGATCACACCAAAAAAAGTCTGGAAAGATGTCACGAGGCCCGAGCCCACAATTTACAAAAAATGAACAAGGCCAGTCGTAGACGAAGCATTAAAGATAGTTTGAATCAAGGTTCCAAAATGGAGGGGGAGGTCAGTATTTTAAAGAGCTTGTACCTCAGTGCGTGTGTTCGCCACATTAAGAAGAAATGCTTCACGAGACTCAGTCAACGCAACCTCTTTTTTAGACAAAAGAGCCCTTATTCTGCTCATCCTATTGAACTCTGCGTTCAAGGTTGGAATCGCTGGCCAGATGGATATATCGAGTCGGCCTTGCGGGGGTGGGAAAAGGACGTTATTACAGCAAACTACTTTTTGCGAAACAGTGACTATGTAAGGAATACCCACTAGCATCCCACAGCAAGCTTCACTATTTAAAAGCAAATAACTACCGTTGGCCAGCAGCTTAAAAGAAGACGTTATAACTGGCATTGGAATCCCCTTTAGGACACAAGCTAAATTAGGAGCGTGTATATTGCAAGCGCCATGTAATTGTATATGTCTACAAACCACAGAATGATCAGGAGCGGAAGTGCATTCTTCACCTTTTAAATAAACCTCCTTGCCATCCCTTACGCATCTGTAAGTGAACGGAAGTGACCAAACTTCGTGCAGGAACGCATCACCAAGTTGTTCATATCTGCCAATGGCATAATGCTTCATGCACGAATTAAATTTGAACAGACTAAAAGGTAAAGTGACTAATCCGTGGATAAGCCACACGGCTGAATTCAACTCCGCAACAGAAAAAGGTAAAGGCTCTAATTTTTCAATGTGCAGCAATGCATAAGTTGCCTCTTTCATGGACATGAACTGCTGTTTTGCTGTCAAATTAAAAGGAAGGAACAACGATGAAATATTCATGTAATCCCAAGGGACTTTCCCTGCCTTTAACGTTTGTAATGTCCAGGCAAACTGCATAATTGAACGCAACTGATTTTGGCCATGATACAACACAGATACATCATCTTGCACAATGTCTACGACAGAAGAAACAATATTATCTAATGTATAAATTCTAGAAGACAAAGTATTAATACTATTATCTATCACAGCCAATACTTTTTCCATATTGGCCTGGTCAATAGCACGTAATCTAGAAGCAGCTTCAATTTGCGACAATTTCCAAATTTCATTGTAAATAGCATAAGCCCATCGTTTAGACCTGCCATTTGCAGGACCCTTAATAAAATTATTCAAATCTATTTTGTCATTTAATCGTGATAAATGAAGCTTAACTGAAGTTAACGTGGAATGTTGCAGCCACGACTGACATAACTTACCTACAGAGTAGGTAGTCACCGTGTGTGAAGATGTAAAACGAGGGTCAACCCTAAGTTGTGTATACCCTGGAGCCAAATCCAGAAACCGACGTTGACAGGAATCTGAGCTTGTTTGCCATACCAACCAACCCTCAGGATTCAATGCTGAAATATTGAAGGTGCCATTGGAAACAAGGGACTGCAACATAGTAAGGGACAGATCTGAGTGATTTTCCCAACCAGGATAAGCACCCAGATGCGGGATCGAGGGGGAAATACATTTTTTAGATCTAGCCAATCCAAAACAGGTGGTCTGAAAAATAGACGAATTTAAAAATAATATATGGTTTGGGATAAGACAGGCACGATACAAAGCCTCCGTTCCCTGTACCTGCCACGGTTTAGTTCCCCAAACCGATTTAAGATCGATAGTAGCTTTCCATACGTCATAACCTCCAATAGCCAACTCATCCATAAAGGATTTGGAATATAATAATTTTGTGTGTGTCAATCTAACCTTAGAAGTGGTTTCTACCGCCACCTTAAAATAAAAAGAAGCAGGGTCTGACACACTAAAATCCGAAAAATATGTGAATTTTTTCAATAAAGTAGCAGAGCTGCCAGTCATAGGGACAGGACAATGTTCCCATTGAGTGAAATTAACAAAATTTCGAAAAGTATTTGCTCTGTGTAGGAAATGTGTGCCATAATGTTGAAAACAAAATTGTTCATCGTAGTTTGCAGTATTTAAATACAGATCTTCAGCATCAAATGCAGCATAATATTTTAAATCAGAAAACAGTGCTTCTATTGCTTGTACATCCCAATCATCTGAGCGGATGTTTTGTTTAACTACATCACCCATAGAAACACGAAAAACAGTTGGCACATTAATAACTTCGGTGGGACCATGAATTTGAAAGTTCACTGCATCCCAAGCAATCCCATCACGTACAGGCCAGGCGGTGATGTTCACAAACGTCTGGTCTCTTTTCATGATGTGTGATGAGGAATGGGGGGCCAAAGTTCCATCAATTAATTGAATTGTAGAACGCTCATTCAGGTAGTGTCCATTGATAAGTCCAAAAAACACTACCACAAAGCCAATTGTCATGAATAAAAAAATACAAATCAGCACCAACCAGATGTAAGTCCAAGGTGCAACCAAAAAATGTCTCTTGAACCAGGCAAAAAATATAGAAATTTTGGAAGGGGCAGTGGAAGTCAATGATTCAGTTTCAAAGGAAGAATGGGACTGGGTAAGCGTTGTTGTATGTAATAGGGGCAAAGGGACTTCTGCAGGATAAGCATACTCAGGATCATCAGGCAAACCACCAGCAGTAGGTGGCACAGGCGGATCAGTAACTGTAAGCATCTCAATGGAAACCTCAGGCACGATGATAGAGGGTGCATCACAACAGAGTTTCTCAGCATCGAAGGGCAGGAAACCGAAGGTGTCATACTATGGAGAATCGGCCACCCTGTGTAGCTTGACATTCTCAATTGAAATGTACCTGTTACCCTTGCGACCAGGAAGTGGGGGTAAAACAACTGTACGTGTACCCAATACTCCAAGCACCTCGACTGGTGCACGATAAGAGGGGCCAAACTCTTTCTTGTTCTCCACCTTCTCACGGACCAGGTCACCAACACGAGGTAGCCAGCCGACTACCGGAATCAGGAGCGCTTCTTCAGATGTAGAGGGCACGTGTTCCTTTGCCAGAGTGTCTCTTGCTTCTTGTAGATTCTGCAATACAGCACATTGGTCATCTAGGTCAAAAGGCGCGGCAGCCGCCGCCATGTCTAGACCATCAAGGTCCGGAACAAACATTCTCACTCCAAAGAGCATCATGTACAGGGTCCGCCCACCCAGAGACCTTCTAGGGAGGTTATTAAGTGCACGTTGGACGTCATACAAGTGGGCAAGCCAGTTCAGGCCTGTACCTAACACCTTGGCTGTCAACGATTGCTTTAGGTCACGGTTCATCCGTTCCACAACACTATTGCCCTAAGGCTGGTTTGGAGACGAAAATTTGACTTGGACCCCCAAACTTCTCATTGCTTCTTTGTACGCCTTAGAGGCGAACGCCGGGCCCTGATCAGAGTGAAGGGTACCACATGCAAAACTCCCTATAAAGACACGCAATGCTTTGATGACAGTCCTGGCATCAGCACTCCTTTGTGGCCACACCCACAGAAAACGTGTGCACGAATCCACTGCAACCAAGATGTACTTGTACGCAGTATCAGAGGTAAAAGGACCGCAGTGATCTAAATAAACACACGCAAGTGGTTGATTAGATATATGCAGCTGCGTTGGAGGTGGACGCGAAACAGAAGAAGGTTTAATCTGCTGGCAAATGTCACAACTAAGCACATAAGCTCGTGCTTGTTTATACAAACCGTACCACCAGTAACGTTGCTGTAAAAGAGAGACAGTTGCTGACACTCCAGCATGCTCAGACGCAAAACCTTCGTGGGCAGCCGTTATCAAATTTGGTCTGCAGTCCGCGTTGGGAATCAATCTATCACCAACGTCGTTAATCCTCACTAACGGGACGTTATCAAGACTTAAGTGATAATAGTATCGAGAAGGGAAACCTCTAGGGAAGTTTGTCCCTGTCTCAGAAGCAGCAATAGCTGCCAAGATGTCAGCATCAATCTTAGATTTTGATCTTGTAACTGCTGCTACTAAGTATGTTGCCACTGCTGTTTTAGCTGCCTCGTCAGCCAAACTGTTACCGACAGCATGGACACCAACTCGTTGGTGACCAAGAGTGTGAATTACATTCACAAGTGGCAGACTCCCTTTAAGTTCTGCCACTCGAGCCCAAAGCGTTTTATGCTTTACTGTGCCACCTTTGGAATCACGAAAAACATTCATAATCCAACAAAGCAAATTGTCGTTGTAAGATTGAACACAATAGTAAGAATCACTCACTATGAGAGTAGTGACCCTGTGATCAGCAAACTCAAGTGCAAGCACTAGAGCACGAAGCTCCGCCAACTGCGTGGTACAATCACCCAATGACTGCGTATGCATTGCATCAGATTGGATCTCTCCATTTACGAAAGTACCGACTACAATTGCGCAAGCCGCTGAATAAGCGTGCCTTGATCCAGTTGCGGGTTGCGCCGACCCGTCAGTGTATATGACACAATGGTATTCCTCGAAGAGCGCAATGACAGAGGAGAAGGATGAACGAATTCATACTCCAAACTCTCTTGATTCTGCAACGCCACGTCAAAGATGTATTCGACGTCAGGCGAAGCTAAGGAGGTCGCCCATTGTATCCACCTTGGATGCAAAGCCTTAGAATTCGGTACACTAGCTTTAGTGACTGCTTCGAGAGCAGGAAACGGTGTTACCACCAGCATGCGCTTTCCTTGTGATAGCGCTCGTTCTTTCAGGATCGCCATCTGAACTGCTGTTAAGACTTTTTCAACAGTGGAAAATCGCAGCTCAGCCGAAGTGTACAGATGAGATTTGTAAGCAATGGGGACTGTGTCGCCCTCATTGAACGTTAAGTACGTGAAACCTTCCGCGCCTGGAACAATTCTAATAACCAGGTTGGTGTGGTTGTCACGAGTTTTTAAATATTTAGCTGTAAGAAGATCAGTTTGCAAAGTATACAATGCCAATGAGTGCTCTGGCAGCCAGCAAGATCTGGTAAAAGTTGGTTGTATCAAGGCATAAAGCGTCTTGATACGCTGGGCATAATCAGGAATGTAGGATCGACCGAAATTCAGAAAACCCAGCAGGGATTGTAGTTTTTTCAGTGTCGTAGGGATACGAAGGCGTGCGCATTTCTCAAGGAATTGCGGTGCCAAGCCTCGACCCTCATTATTGAGTTCGTACCCCAAGAACAACACTGTAAACTCAGCAATGTGGGACTTCTTAAAGTTAAACTTGTAACCGAAGTCGGCAAACATAGTCACTATGTTATCCACACGAGCAAGGTGTGGAAGCAACTCGTCGTCGGTCAGATAAATGTCATCAACATACGAGTATGCCTCCGGGTCTACCATCTCCAAGAGAGAGACCACGCGAGCGGCAAAAACTCCAGGGCTGTTTTTATAGCCCATTGGGAGCCGTTTGAACAATTTTTGTTTGCCACCCGAGGTGAATGCTGTCCACTCATAACTAAGAGGGGCCAGGTTATGGCAATAAAAGCCATTTGATAAGTCGAGCGTAGTTTTGAAACGTTTTCTCACAAGACTATCGACGAGAGCCGAACTATGTGTATTTTGTACCGCACACGTCCGGCAATGCGAGTTTAAATGCCGGTAATCCAAAACTAGGCGGTACGACCCGTCAGGCTTCGTCACAGTGAATAAAGGATTATTCATGGGTGACACACATGTCTCAATCACTCCTTGATATTCCAATTGTTCAAGGATGGACGCGACGTGAGATCTTGCCTCGCGACGCATGGGATATTGGGGTTGAGGCTGGGGATCTGATCGCAATGGAATTTCGTGATTGGGAGAACATTTATCCCAGCCAACCTGATTACGATATAACGCAGGTGCAAGCACCTGCGCCCACTCCCTGGCTAACCTATTAGACTCATCCGTAGGCACTGCGTGCCCAAAGGAAGGAAGTATAACTTCCTCTCCCCTTGGAGCGTCCAAAATGAAGGCCGGAGGCCAATCTTTCTCCGCCAAAAGAATATCATAGGTGGTGGTAAGATTTTACCAAAAAACCACTTTAATTTTGCGTTGTATGTCACCCTCAATATTAAGGACTATTTCAAATAATCTTTCTGGGGGAGCCACGCGAGTATCAGCAGTTTCAACTGTCACATAAATGTCAGTTGCTGTCGCCTCCAGAAATGGACGCAATGCTTCCCGCACTACTGTAACTTCCGCCGCGCTGTCTAGCAGCGTTAGTGCCCATGTCAGGTTCCGAAGCTGTGTCCTGACCATCTGAGACATATCTCGCTGAGATAGCAGCAACTTTCTTTTTCTGAAAAGGTGGACGCTGTCTGGCAGTGTCTTCCTGCTTGCCTTTACCGTCAGTCTGGCGGGGCTGGTCTCGACCTTGAGTGCCCCGTCCTCTCCCACGCTCTCCACCACCAGTGTGCGAAGTCGATGTTTCCTGTGAAGAACGAGAAGAGCGTTGTTCAGAAACCTGAAATCTATCAGGTGACTTAATACGAGTACGATCGCGCAAATCATAAGTGCGTTCACTATACGACTGTACGGGTGAGGCAGGACGAGAAACCTGTTTCTGTTGCTGCTTCTCTTGCTTTTTGGCTCGCCAAGTTTGTTTAGGAAAGTTGGGCTTTTCGTCTTTTGTAGACAAACTCACCTTAGTTTGCTGCACTACATCAGGAATTTTGATGGTGGGTTTCACGCCCAAGGCACTACGTCCAACCATCCTATAGGCTTTCGCAATAATTTTTGCGAACTCCCTTGGTTTATCGGCATCAGCCACAAGTTCCAGCATATTACCAACTTGGAACTGCATGGCATCTCCTTTGAGGTTTCCCATTACCATGGAACAAACCACATCGAAACTGTCGACAAGCCTTAATCCTAACTCAATAGCTGCCTCCACACCATGACTTTCTTGGACTTTCTTGATGACGGAGGGTAGTACAGACATAGACGGAGTGCCGTAGCACTTCGAATAGGTCGCAGCAAAGACCTTGCCCCAATTGTCACAATCAACAAGTTCAGGGACCAGGTCCTTCGGCAAAGTAATGGTGAGTATCCTGTGTTTATCCACAGGTGTAGTGTTTGGAAACACGGCTTCTAATTGATCAAATTTTTCCGCAAGCCAGTAAAAAAATTCATCCTTACTGAGGGGGCGCTTGCCGACAACCGCATTAACCATAACAGGGCTAATCACCACCGCGTGATGGTGATCCGTCCCATGCCCAGCAACCGCAGGTGCTCCCACCTGAACTGTGCGTGACACATACTGCACTAAAGCCCTATGGACCGTAATCAGGGCTGTGTGTAGCGTTCGTAAATCACCCACTCCCACCGTCAGGTAGCGTGGGTGTGGAGTATATCCGGCCAGTACCGGCCAAGTGGCCCCTGCAATTGACAACGGGCCCATTCTCGCCGATACGACCTCATGGGGGAGGGCGCCATTAAACCAAATTGTATGCTGCCAGGCAGAAATAGGTATTTGAATGAATGATTACAGTCTTATATAGCGCATAGCTACCCGAAGGCATCCCAGCGCTTGACTCACTAGATCTTGAGGAAATCAGGCAAACAGGAAGGTTTTTAAACTCTTCCTGAACCTGAGATGGTCAGCTTCCATTCTGATGGAGTCAGGAAGTTTATTCCAAAGGGTGGCGGCTTGGAGGGAGAAGCGCCTGCCTCCCATTCGCACTCTCCTGGTTCTAGGAATTGCAATAAGCTTCTTATTTCCAGACCTTAGAGCTCGTCCTGGTAGAAATAAATGAAACATAGATTGAATCAGGGAGGGTCCTATTTTATTAATAGCTTTATGGACCGTAGTCAACGCTTTAAACTGTACTCTTTGCTGGACAGGCAGCCAATGTAGTTGACGCAGTGCTGGCTTAGCAGAAGTCCGACGAGGGATATCCAGCAGCATACGAGCTGCGCAGTTCTGTACTGTCTGCAGGGTTTTTATGGTAGCTTGTGTGGTGCCTAAATACAGCGCATTCGAACAGTCCAAGCGTGAGAGAATCAGCGCCTGCACTAATATTCTCCTGGCCTCAAACGGAAGAAGTTTGATTATCTTCCGAAGTAGTCTAATAAAGGCATAGCAGGTTCCTGCCACCTTGCGAGCCTGAACACCAAAGTTAAGGGCAGGATCAAGCCAGACCCCCAGGCTCTTAATTTGTTCTTTCGGTGGCGGTGGAGGGCCCAGATTAGACGGCCACCAGTTCTCTACCGTATTGGCCGGTTTATAACCTAGCAGCATCATCTCCGTTTTTGATCCATTCAACTTTAAGAAGGATCGGTCCATCCATTCCTTAACTTTATTAAGGCACAGGGAGAGGTTCTCAAATGGGGCACCCTGAGAAGCCAGGGAGATGATAAGCTGCGTGTCATCTGCATACGTTACCAGCTGTACTCCCCAGGGCAGCACCACCTCAGCCAAAGGCCTCATATAAATGTTAAATAAGGTAGGGCTGAGGGAAGAACCCTGGGGGACACCGCGTTGCAGACGCATTTGGGGGGAACAGGCATCATCCTCAAAGACCGCAAAAGTCCTATCGGACAGAAAAGAGCGCAGCCACTTTAGTGCGCCTCCTCCGACACCTACTTCCATCAATCTATGAATCAAGATGGAATGATTCACGGTGTCGAAGGCGGCACTAAGATCTAATAACAAAATGGCTGCCCTATCTCCATTGTCCACAATCTTCCTAGCCTCCTCTACAACAGTGAGTAGGGCTGTTTCGGTTCCCTGCTTAGCTCTAAATCCTGTTTGAGTGATATGGAGGGAATTGCTGCTCTCAAGATAGGATCCCAACAATGCGTTCACATGCTTCTCCGCCAGCTTACTAATGGTTGGCAGTAAGGAGATAGGGCGATAATTAGCCCAGTCTTCTGGGTTGAGGTTTGGCTTCTTCAATAAAGCTTTCACTTTTGCCTGTTTCCAGGAAGAAGGAACAATGCCTGATGTAAGTGAGGCATTGATCACCTCTTGAATAGCTGGAGTTACAACATCTGACACCAACTTTAGGATGGAAGGCGGGGCGGGGTCCGCTGGAGAGCCTGATTTAAGATTATTCAAGAGGGACCATGCAGTAGGGTAATCTAGTTGAGAAAAATGATACAAACCGGTATTACCCGTGTCCATTGAGGAGGGCAAGATCTCTTCCACGGGCAGTGGCTTAAACGCGGAGAAAATATTATCCACCTTATCGGAAAAATAATGCGCCAATTCATTACAGCGGGAGCTTGCCAGTCCAGGGTCGTTAACAGGCATAGGGGGAGTGACCAAGGATTTGAAAATTTTGAAAATTTCCCTGGGGGCATTGGATGCCGAATCAATTTTTTCCTGATAGTAATTTGATTGGGCAGTTTTGATTCCCTGTTTATATTTCTTAAGGGCCAATTTATAGGTGTCCTTGCTCTCTTCTGAGTAGTTTTTGCGCCAGTGTCTCTCCTGCTGCTTACATTGCCGCTTTAAAGCTTTAAGTTCCAATGTATACCAGGGTTTTTTATTGTTGCCCTTCCTATGGGCCAGTTCACTTTTGGGGAGGATGACATCCAAGGAGGACGTTAGCCATTGGTTAAATTGTGTATCGGCTGTCAAAGGGTCCTGGGAGAGCACAGGTAATGAGTCAGTCAGTTCCTTCCTCCACCTCTCGGTAGAGAGTTTGGACCAGACCCGTATGGACCTCCTTGTTGTATTGGAGGGCTCAGACAATATCAATGGAACCAAGGAGAAGAGCAGCAACTTATGGTCAGTCCAGGGAATGTCGATTAATTTCTCAAAAATGAGATTATCCAAATTGGTGTAGCAATGGTCAAGGGTTTGTCCAGCTTTATGAGTAGGGCCTGTCACTAATTGCCTCAGCTGGAGCACTTCTAATCCTGCGTTGAGACTAATGCAGGCTGGTAAATGTGTCTCATCGGAATGAATATTAAAATCACCCAGTAATGTGAAATTAGAGGTGGTACTAGCATAATTAGTGGCACAAATGGGAAGGTCATCACAGAATTGACCATAGGGACCCGGTGGCCTATATAGCAGGAGGCCAGACAGGGTGCAAATCGGGGAAACGGTAATAGCAAAAAATAAGCTTTCCGCACCTTTTATTGCTGCGTTTTCAACCCTACAACCCAAAACGGATTTATAGATTATGGCAATCCCTCCCCCCCTGCCATCTGGGCGATCGTGTCTCAGGATAGAGTAGTTGTGTGGTAGTGCTTGGACAAGATCTGGGTCTGAACTATCGTTCAACCAAGTTTCTGTTAAAAATAGCACATCTAGATCCTGTTCCTCTAAAAGCAAGGAGACCTCGATGGCATGTTTTGGTAACGAGCGACAGTTTAATAATGCGAGATGATATCGGCGGGGCCTGTCTCCAGTGCTTTTGGATGTTTCACATGTAAAATTGTAATTACATCTAATACAAGGTGCAATGTTCCTTACATGTGTTGGCAGTTTACTACACAACGAGCTGGGCGTGCCTCTGAGTCTGAGTAACTCTTTCCGACTGTACCTCATCAGGGGGCGGAGGTGATCTATACTGGCAGCATCCTCGGTCCCTGGGCCCGACCTGGCCCGGACGGGTATTTCTAGTGTCCTATATGGGGCATAAGCCGCAGGCACAGGCGTGGCTGTATATTCGTGGAACAAATTATCGTCCGTATCCACCTCCTCAAAGGTCACCCATGAGTAAAACAACTCATAAGGGTAGGTGGCATCAGCACTGATCACAAAGACCACGGCCATCCCGTCATCAGGTACCCCATAAGCCCTCAAATGAGCGCGCAGAGGAACCCTACTATGAGCGGGAATATTAACCGCCATAAGGACACCCTAAAGAGTAACAACGATATTTACAGTAGCACTTGGGCTCAAAAGTTGTAACCTTTTTAATTTTCAAGCTTGATAGAACGTTCAGTCAAAACCTAGGTAGGTTAAACCGTCACTCTTGTTTTCCGGAAACTAGAGTGAGGGTAGTTGTGGACTAAACTCAAGTACTACTAAAGCGTCTCAGATCATAAGACCAAACGTTAGGTGCGCCATGTTGCAGGGATTCTGCTTATTGCACAGAACTATGCGCAGGAGACCAGGACCTCAGAGAATTGTGGTGTACCAGAAAACTCCCCTCAGAACCAAGAACCCCTTATCCGACTAGCTTAGTATCTCATTCGTTAGCCTAGATCTAGCTAGGCGGTCCCAATGTATAGACAAACCAGAACAAGCGACTTAGATATTTCTCAGGAGTGGTGGGAATCCGAAATACCTGTTCGTATCTATTTGTTAGTCCACAACAGAATAATACAGACACGGTAAAGTTTAAAGAGTTTATTTTATAAACCTCGCGTCCTAAGATGCAGTATTTTGGCTAACACTAGCAGACTAACGGTACAGATCAGAACCATAAGCATTATTACAATACCATACAAAATGAAAGGAGCAATCATACTAATAATGACAGTGGTATACAGCCACACTCCTTTCTCTAGAATCTAATACATTATTATTATTAGACTATTAGAAGGTCTCTTAGGTTAACAGGGGGGACCCCATACCGTATAGATCAGCTTAGTAGAATCACATCAAAGGATCAGCTCTCTCATGCATCAGCTCTTCTGTTCGAATGAATGTAAAACCAAACTGTTCTGCAATATTAAAGACGCTTGTCCTTCAGATATTGGCAGCTGTATGTATGATATGTCTAAAAAGTGGTACGATCAATCTAATCACAACACTCTGTACCTTCTAGTGACCCAGACTCGTTCTTTGCATGATGTACAGACCAAGGACACATTTCACTGTTAAGAATGTGAAACAACAGTTTGTTATCCTGTAAGGCAAAGTCGAGTCAGCATTTCTAAAATGAATAACACATAACAACAGTGTCGTGTGCAGCGCAGCAGAAACGACAAGCTGGCTTGCTAACAATTATCTTGGTTATGCTAACTTAGTGTTGTAAATAGGGCGTGGCTTAATCCATCTTACACCCTAAATGCTGACGCATCTCCGCTGCTGCACAGGCCGAGAACATTGCATCGCTAACTGCGCGGTGCTTTGTCTCCAATTTCTGATACATCTCTGACTTTGCATGGCTTAGTGCTGACACATCACCTTTGATTCTGCAGTTTGACACTGAAGCATCGTCTTCGATTTAGCGGTTTGATGCTGATGCATTGCTTCTGACATTGTCAACAGTTTAGGCCAGACTAGGCCTGGGTTTAGCTCTTCAGAGTGCCGTAAACAACAGAATGAGGTTGTGTTGATTTTTAGTACCGACATTGGTCCCAAGTGGAAAAGTCAGCATGAGCTGCACCACGCATAGCTCAAGAGGGTGCAGTTTTGTTTCTCAACACGAGTGATAGTGAACTGCCGCGACCTCCCACTGAAGGACTGGGTTATTCTTAAGACCCAGCGGTGCCAGGGAACAACACCTGAAACCTTCGTGGGTTACCTGTTCTGGCGTACTAAACACAGAGACACGGAACACTTCCAGCGACGTCAGAGATCAGCGTTTATTTACTGCAGGGATACAGAGGTCACAAGAAGTACACAACGTGTAGGTTCTCGGAGACTGCTTCAAATTGCAAATGTGGATCGCTCCTTTTATACAGGTTTTTGCCCTAGCGCAGTATGGCGAACAAAGGTTACAATTCAGTTCCCACAATAAACTTCAAAAGGGTCGCATTCATGTCTCAGGAGGCCGGAACATAATTACGACAGTCTTGCCGGTTCCCAACTGTAAAAACATATTTCCCCGCAATAAAAACATTCCATCCTAACCATAAACACATTAAGAGGAAGGACGAAAAACAGATGCAAGGAAAGGACAAGGATGCACAACAGGTTAGAAAAGAGTGTTGGGGGCAATAAAGGAAACTTGATAGAGGGGTCAAAGACCCCATGTCTAATGTATGCATGGCTGAAACAATAGACCGGCGCGGCAAGATGAGCCTCGAGCGGGGCCATCTGCCTTAGTCGTGTCGTTTCCCTCGTCGTAAAAGTCACCTCAAAGAAACACGTGTCCTTCGTGTAAGCTTGAGAGTCCCAGGGTCACGGAGCGGACAAGAAGCCCGTTCGCTGGCTACCTGAGGGCAAGAAACAAAATGGATGCTGTATCTAAAATGGAACCCGAGGGTCCAGATGAACGAACCCAAAAATGAGACGAACCATACGTGACTGCATAGCGAAACTGCGTACACCCATTATACTCGTCATTTGCGGTTCGTAGATACCAAACTCATCCATATTCGTTACCACTCAAAACTGCGGTCCCGTGTCATACGGAACCTCAGACCCTCCTTTTGCCCTCATGTAGGCAAGCACTAGTCAAGATCTGAATCTATGTCAATATTCATCAGATCGTTCAGCTGCTGCTGGAACATCATCCTATTCATCAATGTCTCCTTGGTAACAGATGGCCGCCTTATACACGTCGCAGCACACAGGCCACATAAGGCAGGACCACACTGTACACAAAGACAACACGTGAACAGAAACGTTACAACAGCCCCTACGATCATTAGAATCTTCCAACCCCAGGTTGACATTAGGCCCCACAACCATCCTAGGAGCGTCCAATTACCTTTGTCCACGTGTATGGACTCGGAAATCTTGTGCAACTTCGAGATGGCTTGGTATACAGTTGGAGCATTGTCAGGAATAAAAATGCAACAACTCGAATGGATAATTTTACACACACCCCCTCTATCTGCAAGAACAACGTCTAGAACCATACGGTTCTGCAACGTCATGAGTCTATCCGCCTGTAGTTCAGCTGTTAGATTACCAAGGGCATTTGCAGTAATATTAGCAGTCGACTCAACTACACGGGTCAACTGTCTCAGGTTCCTACTATTAACCATAGGTCCCCAAAACGGCAAGAAACCTTTAAAGAAGTCTCCTGCTTCTTGACCAGCAGTGTCCTCTTTGCTAATAACGCCTCTCACGACTCTAGTTCTGTGGTAGTCTGAAGCAACTGTGAAAGTCGGAGGTAAAAGATTCGCAATATAACAGGTACCCGAAAAGTCGCGGGGTAACCATGTATATGCGCGTTCATAACATACAAAATAGGTGCCCTTAGCAGTCAGAAAAACAGGGGAGGAGAGCATGGGTAGAACATACGTATCAGTGCAAGCACTGTTCCCAAGTTGTGCTCTCGGATTTCGACCCAAACCTTTCAGGCAGAAATTACCAAGGTGCGGTACAATCCATATCGGGGACGAGCTCTTAAGCTGTCTATCACCCACTGATGTACTATATTCAGTCTCACTCAGATCCTTATAGGCCTGCACTTCTTCATCTGGAATGAGTGATGCATCAAAAACATCTCTATCCAGATCTGCTATGGCTATCGCCAAAGGCTTGTGGTACGGCCCAGGACCAAAATTGACAGACCGTGGCTCTCGACTAGGGTAGGAATCTAGTGCACTACGGAACATAGTTTGGAATGCTCGAGCTGAACCCTGGGAGCTGTAAGGAAGGACCAAATACGGAATACCCCTATCCATAGTGTGTGGCATTAAACCACATACCCAACAATTGGTAGTATTCACCACCAACTGATGCTGATGTAGAAGTTGAACAAAGGAATTATTCATGAATTCCGCACGTCTAACCTGCTCATGCTGAGGCAAAGGATGAAAGGAATGTGGGGAGACAGTGGTGAGGGAACTTAGGTTAGGAGGAAAGGTAGGTGAAACAGAAGGCAAGAACAACGATACTCCAGAATACACTCCACCCACCAATAGCATAGATAAAGTCAGAAACAGTAGAAACACCTGAAACAAAAAACATTTTGTTCGTACAACCCTCCATAACTCTAATCTCTGTGCCGACACCCTTTCTTCTTCCAACAGCTTAGAGAATGCCATCCTCTACAAACCGTCCGTGACGTACTTGACGCACTTCGTTCCGAATAGCGATTATCAATCCCCAGGAGTTCCCAGAGATCGACAAAAGTAACCGACCTAGCGTCAGAAACCTGCTAAACAGAAAGAAGTACCCGCACGGCCCTACGGTAACCCGGATGGAGAGGTTTCCTCGAAACTTTCAAATTTATTACAAATCTCTTAGCAGTGGAAAGGCACATAAAAACTCAAAAAGAAAGGATGTAATTGTCCATAATATTCGTAACGTCAAAAACCATCATACTATTAATTTTTATTAGTCCTTGAACGAAGAAAGTATCGATTTCTTCCAGGTCGAGTTTGCTCGACAAACAACTGTTCAGCTGGCGCAACAGGATTCGATGAAGTGGACAACGAGTCAGACCTTGGGTTTTCTGCTACTGATGACTCCACATATGGGTTTGGCAGTGACGAATCCTCATCCACAAGTTGAGCGTCACTAAACGGTACAAAGTGCAAAGGAGTCTCAGTTTCTGCGGCCGAAATCCCAGTCCTCACCCAACCGTCAGTTGGTAAAGGGATCGGTACCTTCTTTGTGTGGCTGGCATGGACCCAGTTTTTCCGGCCCTCCAGTCGAACCGCTGTCCTCGTCGTCAACAAAACTTGAAAGGGTCCAACGAATCTTGGCTCCAAGTTACGTTTCCGACCAAAATTTCGGGTAACCACCCAGTCCCCTGGCCGGAGCTGGTGTCCAGAACCCTCTGTCTGCGCCGGTAGAGCTTCAAAGACCTGTTGATGGATTAACCGTAGTTTAGTGGTCAAATCATGCAGATAATCAATCAACATTGGATACTCAAGACTATCAAAAGCCCTAGGCCTCGGGACTCCCCAAATATTCGCAGGGCGACCGAACACAATCTCATATGGGCTAAGCCCTACTCGAGAGTGTACGGTTGCTCTGGTCGATAGGAGAGCCAGAGGCAAGGCATCAGGCCATGACAGACCAGTCGTAGCTTGAATCTTAGCGAGTTTCAGCTTTAGGGTACCATTGTACCCTTCAACCAAACCCGCTGCCTGAGGATGATTAGCACTGTGGAATTTCTGCCGAATTCCAAGGCCCTTACACACACTCTGCATCACACTTCCCACAAACTCGCTTCCATTATCCGACCACACAATCCGTGGCATTCCGTACCTAGGAAAGTACTCCTTCAGCAGGATTTTTGCTGTGGACAGAGCAGTATTATCCTTAAGAGGATAGGCCTCAATCCATCTGGAGAACGCGCAAACCACAACCAAAACATACTTCAGGTTATTGCATCTCTCCATATGGATAAAATCCAACTGGATAACCTCAAAGGGACAAGCAGGAGGAGCGAAATGACCAGGCGGAGTGGGGGTACCTTTTCCGGGATTGTGCATCAAACACACCATACAATTCTTAACCACTCTTTCGGCACACTTAGCAATACCCTCATTCCTCCATACAGGGGACAAGAACTTACATATTCCTTTCGCACTAATATGTGACAACCCATGAGCCATCGTCACAACAGCTAATACATACGCATCTGGTAACATCCACCTCTGACATTCCGTCAGGTCAACCCAACATCCATGCATATCCAATTTTCCTGTACTTTCTTTCCACTTGGTCTTTTCAGCTTCAGTAGCTTCATTCTGAATTGCTTTCACACTCTCAACAGTATTCTCACACATACCAGTCTCCGTTGACCACCTCACTGAACTCGTGACATACATTCGAGTCGCAAGATTCTTAGCCGTTTCCTTAGCAATCTCATCCGCAAACGCATTACCACGACCAACATCATCCGTCACTTTCCGATGTGCACTACATTTAACAATCGCCACTTGTTTAGGCAATGTAAGTGCATCCAAAAGATCATTCACCAGCTGCCCGTGTTGGATCTTCGTACCATGCGATGTCATAAATCCTCTTTCTCTCCACAATCTTCCAAAATTATGCGCAACACCAAACGCGTACTGACTGTCGGTAAACACATTCACTCGCTTTCCCTTCGACAAAACACACGCTCTTGTCAATGCAATTAACTCTGCCGCTTGTGCGGAATTCTGATTCAATCTCGCGGTTTCCACAACCGTGCTCAACGTCACTACAGCATACGCAGTCGTCACATCGCCATTCGGCAATTTGAAGCAAGAACCATCCACATACAAAGTACCATCGGGATCTGCCAAGGGAGTGTTTTTCAGGTCCACCCGACCTTTTGTTTCTTCCTCAGTCCGTAAATAACAATCATGTGGCAGCACATCATCTGATTCCATATTAATCGGCAACAATGTCGCCGGATTCAGTACATTACAACGTTTAATCTGTATATGACTTGCCAAAAGGGTCAGCTCGTACCCAGACAACCTTGCACTCGTCAGATGTTGAGTCTTTGTCCGATTCAAGAGCGTATCAACTGCATGCGGGACCATTACTATGAGCATATTATCCATGACCAGGCCTGCGGACTGTCGAATAGACGCCGCCGCTGCCGCTGTCGCCCTCAAGCAACTCGGCAACGCTCTAGCTACCGGGTCTAAGGTCGAGGAAAAATATGCACACGGACGCTGTTTATCACCAAATTGTTGCGTTAAAACACTCAACGCACAACCGTCCCTCTCATGGACGTATAATGTGAAAGGCTTACTGTAATCAGGAGTACCTAACACAGGAGACGAACACAATGAATCACGTAATTCAGAAAAACTTTTCTGACATTCCTCCGTCCAAGGCAAAGGAGTCGAAACGTCCTTGCACGTGAGAGCTACCAATGGCTTCGCTAACAGTGAAAAGTTCGGGATCCACTGTCTGCAGTATGACGTGATACCTAGAAAGGCACGCACATCTCTCTGAGCTGTTGGCACAGACATTCGAGCAATTGCTGCAATTCTTTCAGGGGTCAACCTTCTTCCCGCTTTTGACAATAAGTGACCTAGATAGGTTACTTCTTGACAACAATATTGCAGTTTGGAAGGTGACACTTTATGATGTAAGTCACAAAGATGTTGTAACAGTGACATTGTAGCAGTCCTACAGAGCTGTTCGGTGTCGGCAGCGATCAACAGATCGTCAACGTACTGAATCAAGGCTGCACCAGCCGGTAACACAAACGCATCAAGTTGGCTCTTAAGAGCTTGGCTGTAGATTGATGGACTCTCACAGTAGCCCTGTGGTGCGCGTTTGAATCTGAAGCTGCGACCACCTAATGAGAAACCGAACAAATCTCTGCTTTCCTCAGCAATCGGAATGCTAAAGAACGCATTCTTCAGATCGATGACCGAGAACCATGACGCAGTGGCTGGAATCAGAGTCAGTAAAGCTGTAATGTCTGGCACCACAGGAAACTGCGGAACAACGACCTTATTCACCTCCCGTAAGTCGATAACTAGACGGTACACAGGAGGCTTGGAGGGATCCGTTCGTTTCAGAATAGGCAACACGGGACTATTGCACACATTACCCCGTGTCTCCTCAATAACATCTTTACCGATCAAGTCGTAAATGATCGCTAATAGTGCCCTTTCACCATCAAGGGAAATACGATACTGGGGTATGCGTGGCAAACGCGCACCAACTTTCAGTTGGACAACATAAGGTGGTATATCCAACAGGCCCACGTCATTGGGACCTGTCGCCCACAAGGAGTCCGGAAGAGATCTCAATTCTGGTGGGAGCTTGTCGATCGATAAATACATAGGGGAAATCACGCTCTTACCCAACGTAAGCTCCACACCCGTAGGAGAACAGTACAAAGTCGCATGTAACCTTTTCAACAAATCCAGACCCAAAAGATTCTCACCACAACCAGTAGTCAAAATCAAAGGAGCTTCTAGCTCATGAGACCCAATTGTAAGGGGCAAAGGGCTAGAAACTGGATTGCTAACGGGGGCGCCAGAAAATCCAACGGAAACATTCGTTAAGCCAGACAAAGGCGCGCCAGGGAGTTTCGAATGCATGATGGAACTTTTTGCTGCACCAGTGTCCAACAGAAAAGGCTCAACGACGCCCAAAGTGGCTACTGCAACATAAGGCCCTCTCTGATCAACCGGAACTGATACTTCTCCCTTCCTTTGTCTATGGCTGTCCTAGTAGATACCATCCGTATCAACATCACACTCAACATAACAGTCATCCACATGATACTGTGCAGACCGACCGGACGATGGTTCACGCCTATCGAAACAATTTTGCGAGTCCGAAGACGTTGCAAAGCGTTCGGCCTGATTCTGGGTAACTCCACGACCTCTACCACGGGAAGCCTGTTGAGGGCCACTACGTCCTCCTCGAGCCAACACACCATTGTTCCTATCACGGAGAACCGGACAATCAAACTTCAGATGGCCCTCCCCACGACAATATGCGCATTGATTATATCCCAGCACAAAACGAGGTGCGGGAGAAGCATTTCGCGTCTGCGATCTGGAGAACTGTGATTGTGATCTATTTTGCTGTTGGGTATCACTGAAATGCGAACGCGGAGGATAGGCTTGCTGCAATAAGACCTTAGTTTTAAGATCCTTCGTTTTCTTATCTGCACGCTCACTTTCCTCTTTTTCTCTGTTTTCGTAATATTGGGCCGTAGCCAATATTTGGGCAGTGGTAGAAACAGCCCACGAACTCTCAGAATTCTTCAACTTGTTGCTAAGATCGGGCAGCAAGTTCGATACAAACTTATCAACAAACAGCCGCTGACCACCCTCAGATCCCATGTCCTGACCACTATGATCAACAAACGCTTCCTCGAATCTCGTAAAGAAATCAGAAACGCTTTCATCCCTCTTTTGCTTGCATGCTGATAATTTGTCCCAATTGACGCGCATCGCTGGCATAAGCGTTTTCATGAGAGTAATTATCCTCTGAGGCAAAGCCACAATAAGCTGTTCAGGTTTAGCCCCACCGACCTGCTGGGCATCTGCCGCCGTAAGGGCAGCCCAGTCACCGCCTAACTCGGCTGCGTGATTCTCGTGACGAATTTTTGCCCAAATCGGCTGAGGCACCACATTGCCAAACAACATATCAATATCGGCTAGGTTCATAACAGTAGCATCCACCAATTGGGACAGCTCCTTATAATAACCTGCAGGATTCTTACGGGGATCGGGCAAAGATTGCTTCACTTGTAAAACTTCCGATCGTTTCCAAGGGAGGTGTATCCACACTCTCTGGAAACGGCCTGGAACAGGAGGGTTAGCAGCAGGATCACCTGGCATCCATACCGGAGGAACTTCTCGCATAGGATATTGACCAGGTTGTGCCATCCATTCTGCAGTCTCGTCTTTAAACAACGCACGAGGTTGCACTGTACATCGAAAGGATAACAAGCGCTCTAAAGCCTCTCGAACTTTGTCGCCTACGATTACACCCGAGGCAAACCGATGCTGCAGCTCAGAAACCTCTGACGGTACATTATCTGTCACATCATCGTCCCACTCCTCCTTCAACGAGTTACACAGTTCTTCAAACACAAATCGTTGCGTAGGCACATTAAACTGGGAGAACGTTTCAAACACTACACGTGAGGTGTATTTAACAGGGTTACGAATCCATCTACGTGCCGTTTTCACCAACGATTCACGTTCCCTACCATCAGGAAGCTGACTGCGCCTTTGAGCGACATCTGAAAGAGTCGAGCCAAGGATCGGCCCAAAAAGCGGAGAATAAAGAGAAGCAACAGCAGTCAAAAGACGACTACGAACAGTAGGAGAAGAGGAAGAAGATGCGGGCGCAGCAACAATAGGGGTGGAAACAGTAGAAGTAGACGCAGCAGCCGGAGCAGCGGGAACAACAGGCTGAGGAGGGACTTGGAAAAGCGCAGTAGGGAGAGAAGCCGGAACAAGAGGATGTACGATCTGGGGCCCAAGGGGATTCGGGAGTACGAGAGGAACGGCGGGCTGACCAGCAGCCGCAAAAACAGCGGGTTGAGGAAGAGGTGGACGCACGGGACCCATAACATCGGGAGCATAGGGAGGTGGCGATTTCATCAGATAAGACAAGAGCGGATCCTCCATCGCTTCTTCTCCTGTCTTATCGATATTAGAAGGTAGCACCGGATAACACTTATCCACTGCCATATGGTGTAGCCGAGCACTAACTTCCTGCTCTTTCTCATCTTTGTCTACATGATATTGTTCTGCATTTCGCATCACTGCAATAACACCTTCTCTTTTATTTTTCTTATTCTGTTTGATTTCTTTCTGCTTGGCCTCTTTCCGCCACAACCGGAAGGAATCAAACATGGCCGGCCTAGCTTTCTTTTTAAACAATTTAGCTTCCAAATTATCTAAAATGGCAGTCTCGAAACTACCATGAGATGGCCAACTGAGGACGCCATCCTTTTTAGTGTAGCGGACCCAATATTCATTATATACGATAGGACCCACGCCATGACGACTATAGAGCTCGTAAATCGGAGTTCCAACCGGAGGTATCGGACATGAATCCTCCAGCCGGGAATCCATGCTGCAACATTTGAGAAACCCAAACAAAGTACTACGGCCAGGCATCGTGCACACTAACCGAGTTTACAAACTTCAAGGGTTATCGAATTACGATGTCCTCACAAAAATGCAAGACCCTCGGTTTTGGCAATTGCAATCGTCAAATAAAACCCAACTACTAAGAACCACGAATGCTATGGAACCATGCAAACAACAAAGCAACACTGGGAGCGACCCACAAATACTTAACTGAGAGAACAATGGCGTCACCAGGAAGGTCCGTCGATCGTCTCGCCGTACAAAGGACTACGCCAGGCGCCAAACAGGTCGACAGTCAGGGCATCGGTCCGTCGCAGCCGTCAGGAGGCGGGGATCTTCGCGGGAAAAGACGTCGGGCCACTTATTTCGACAACTGGATCGATGAAGCGGGGTGCACCTTCCCTCGGAGATTTCACACGAAGTTCCTCACGATCGTCGGGCTTTGGACCGGTACCGTTGATGTCGCCCCACGTTGGGCGCCAACTGAAGGACTGGGTTATTCTTAAGACCCAGCGGTGCCAGGGAACAACACCTGAAACCTTCGTGGGTTACCTGTTCTGGCGTACTAAACACAGAGACACGGAACACTTCCAGCGACGTCAGAGATCAGCGTTTATTTACTGCAGGGATACAGAGGTCACAAGAAGTACACAACGTGTAGGTTCTCGGAGACTGCTTCAAATTGCAAATGTGGATCGCTCCTTTTATACAGGTTTTTGCCCTAGCGCAGTATGGCGAAC
Organism: Triturus cristatus; assembly: GCF_964204655.1. Lineage (NCBI taxonomy): Eukaryota > Metazoa > Chordata > Amphibia > Caudata > Salamandridae > Triturus > Triturus cristatus. Next base: position 847,401,656 of record NC_140588.1, on the reverse strand, counting down.
AAAGGTTACAATTCAGTTCCCACAATAAACTTCAAAAGGGTCGCATTCATGTCTCAGGAGGCCGGAACATAATTACGACAGTCTTGCCGGTTCCCAACTGTAAAAACATATTTCCCCGCAATAAACACATTCCATCCTAACCATAAACACATTAAGAGGAAGGACGAAAAACAGATGCAAGGAAAGGACAAGGATGCACAACAGGTTAGAAAAGAGTGTTGGGGGCAATAAAGGAAACTTGATAGAGGGGTCAAAGACCCCATGTCTAATGTATGCATGGCTGAAACAATAGACCGGCGCGGCAAGATGAGCCTCGAGCGGGGCCATCTGCCTTAGTCGTGTCGTTTCCCTCATCGTAAAAGTCACCTCAAAGAAACACGTGTCCTTCGTGTAAGCTTGAGAGTCCCAGGGTCACGGAGCGAACAAGAAGCCCGTTCGCTGGCTACCTGAGGGCAAGAAACAAAATGGATGCTGTATCTAAAATGGAACCCGAGGGTCCAGATGAACGAACCCAAAAATGAGACGAACCATACGTGACTGCATAGCGAAACTGCGTACACCCATTATACTCGTCATTTGCGGTTCGTAGATACCAAACTCATCCATATTCGTTACCACTCAAAACTGCGGTCCCGTGTCATACGGAACCTCACCGCATTCAGAAATCTTGCTGGAAGGTGGTCTGGCATTAATTTTGATCACTCACGCTCACCAGCAAAATGTTGGCGAGCCATGAGGGAGGAAAAACTCCTCTCTGCACCACTCCTCTGAGTTTTTCAGAACGCTGCACTCTACGCACATCACGTAGTGAGACATTGCCTTCGCATCATCGGTTTGTCAGCAACGCATTACCTGCGATCCAGCGGTCCAACAATGACACATCACCCTTTGTTTCCTGCATCTCAACTCCATCAATGACACTGCCCATGTACTTTCATCAGGCCAAGTCTGGTCCCTGCGTCTGACCTGCCCTCCATCACGGTCAGCCTGAACTTTTGGATTTACCCTGGTCACGTGTGACCAGATGCCCCCAATTGAGACTTTTAAGCACTATATTCTCATTTATTCTTTAGAAATTCATAACTCCGGTTATTCTTTTGGATTTTTGTTGTTTTGGTCTTGTTTCATGGTCAGAAATATAAGCTAATTTTCTAAACTGATGTAGAGTCTTTTTGTCATGTTTTCACTGTGTGACTGTTTGAAGGGTTGTCCAAATACTTTCCACATCATCATACGTTAAGCCTGCCTTCTCTTTGACACACTACAGACAATGAGTACAGGTTAATATATGGTGTATATCTGACTTACGATGACTAGGACCGTGTTTCCTGCTTAGATAGGATGTATATTTCTGCCAACCAGAAACCCAGTTTCTAACAGTATCTTTTGGATTATAAAGGTCATTGAGTGGTTTGTATTATTAGTTTGTTTTCAGATCAGTATATGTCTATAGTTATATTTACTGTTTGATACAGCCAGAGTTTGTTGAGTCCTTATGTGACCCAGTGTTATTTATTGTTGTCCTGTTTGTTGAGATAGTTTCATTAGTAAGCATTAGGGATGCCTGCAGCCTGACCGCCCCGCAGGTTGTTGGCTTGAGTTTTGAATATGGCTCTGAACATGACTCTGACTGACTATGCATGTTAGTAGAGGACTAAGTGAAAGATTCTGGCATTGAATATTCTGACCAAGAGGAATGATCTGATGATGAATCCACTCTTAGTGCTGATGAAGCACTTCTTTGAGAGGAGGACATTACTATGCCGGTAGTGCAGCTCTAAACGTTTTATTGATAATGTGTTATTGGATGATGTGGTTGAGCAGATCAATATGCATGCAGAACAGTTTTTGAGGGACCACTGTACCACACTAAAGACTCACGCTAGAGCTAAGTACTGGACTGCCGCTAATCTCTATGAGATAATACAGTTCTGGGTTTTAACTTTTTTGGTGGGCTTGCTAAGGAAGCCATCATTGCTTTAATCTTGGTCTACTGGCCCCTTGATGACAACTGCTATTTTGTGAGCAACCGTGAGTGGATACCAGTATTTGCTTCTCCAGGAGATTTTTGGGGAAATGCTGCAGTGTTGCCACAAAATTGCCCTGATTGTGGCAGTCTCTTCAAGATTCGGCCTGTACTTGACCATTTTCAGCTGATTGTTTCACATAGATTTATGTTGCAAGTCAAGATATATCTGTTGACGAGTCTCCGTTCCTTTTCAAGGGCTGTTTTTATTTTTTAGACAGTACATCCTCAGCAGGAGAGCACATTATAGTATACAGCTCCAAATGCTGTGTTATAGTGCCTTGATATGTGTACTATTTCAGGATGTACACTTGTAGAAATTCTACCATTAACCTCCATGGAGGCCTTCCACTTTTGGCAGAACATGTTTTCACAAAGGTCACCATTTATGCCTAGACCATTTTTACACAGATGTGCAAATATTTACGGAATTACTCAAAGTGGCCCCTGTGGCACAATCCACTCTAACAATAAAGGTTATTCTAAAAGCTTATACGTCAGAAACCTGAAAGGGGGCAGGACTGTGGCTTGCATAATTATAAGTCATTTCATGCTAATATTTCAGACAGAAGAGCTGTCCATCTGCTTACAATTATTCACAATGAAAGCACTTCACCTGTGAATGTTTGGGGACAGGTAATAAACTTGCTTAAGCCAGTTTGCATTCTAGACTACAACAAGCACTGGGAGGCATTTATAAAGAGCTGATCAAAGCTTGAAGCCTTACAATGCTGTTCAAAAGTCAGACATCCGGTACAAACAGTGGGCTGTTCATTTGTTTCTTTTGGCATCCTTCAATGTTTTTTTTTTCAAAAGTCTTTCTCCAGAGTCAAAAATGTCTTTCGTACAGTTTTACCAGTCTGCAATAGGTAGGCTTGTTGCAGTAGAGAAAGCAAGATTTTCTAGAATTGGAGTGGTTGAGGATGTGACTAGATTGAAAGCTCATCACTTCCCTGAATAGAGTCGTCCAACTTCCAAAAAAAACTTTCCTTGTTGAAGATGTAGAGTCATATGTACTGACCAGAGTGTACTTCTACTTCTGGGTAATTTGTGTCCACATTTTTAAAACTGTAACATAAGCAACTTAAGTGTTAGGAGTAATCACAAGGGTAAAAGGCAACTGACTTTTTTTTAGAGTTGGCAGCAGTTTGATGTATTAGGTTACACTTGTTGTCCATGGAATCATAAATGTCCATGGAATCATAAATGTTTTTTTTATCTTATACCAATAGGTGTGTATTTTGTAATTTGAAATAAATGTGCTGGATGTTTTATTTTTTCTGTATGTGCTTTGCGTGTAATGGGATCTACTCCTTCTGGTTGTGTTTCAGAAAAGAAACAGGTGTGGATCTTCATGGTGATGTCTGAGAAATAGTTAGCTGGTGCTGTATGTGACATGACCACTGGTTGGCAATGCTTCTGGACAGATATTCGACTGGCAGTGTTTGTAGACTGGCATTTGGCTAAGGGTGTGTGTGGAGTTGTGTTTGGTTGTCAGAGGGTGTTGATTGGTTGTTGACTGGTGGTATGTGGGTGTATTGGCAGTAGGAAGGCGGTGTGATTGGTAAGTGCCTGATGTCTGGGTGATTGCCTTTACATGGCTTTACAGCTCATGACCTGTGAGTAATAAATTAATTTTTCGGAGATTACGATTATCTTATTAACAGTAGTTTCTTCCATTAAATCATTTGTTAATTAAATTTATGTTTTGAATTGTTCTGTTACCTTTGTGCACAATTCAGTGTGTGCATACTTGAGAAGTGGATGCGTGTGCAGTACTATTTGTCTTTTCTGACTTTTTATTGCAAGCATGTATAGTGTCTGTAGGGAAAACCCACCAAACCCAGACATTTCTGAAAGCTATGCAATTGCTTTTAAATATATACCTGCAATATCTAGCTGTAATCTGACTCACTGTATAGAGAAACTGTGTCTCATAATGTACAAAGTTTTCAAGATTTCTGCTTAGCTCTTTCAATGTATAAGATATGTATGATGCTACACTGTAATTTTGTATCATTAAAAAAACATTGTGTACCCCCATGGTAATCTTAACTATGCACATATATAACAATAAGATGCAGCATCAGTGCATGCAGAGGTGGAGTTAACATTGGCAAACTGAAATACCTATGTATACTTGCTTGCTTAACAGGACTATCTCCAGCACATTGCTGTTTATATGACAAGCCCGTCAGACATTCACAGTGACCCAGAGCCATATCAGTACCTTTTTGAGAGGCATGTGAAACTTAATACAATGCAATTTCATTGGTTCTCTTGTGTAAGAGCCTTGGTGGCTCAGTGGATGCACTAGCAATAAACACATCCACCAGCATTTTACACTATTGTGAGCACCAGTTGCAACTGTATTACTGAAATTAAGATTTTTATGTGCTAGGCAGAAACATATAAGTAAGATTGAACTAAAGTGAACAGATATCTGCCCCAATGTTTAGGAAGTAGATAAACATGGACAATGACTGTTGTTTTGTTTTTTCCAATCGATAAAACAAAAGGAGAATGGACAAAGTTAATAATAGAAGTACATTGAATATATTTAGCATTTGAACATTTTAAAATTCTTTAAAAAGGGATATGTGACACACACTTTTACCATATGTTTTGAAATAGATTATACGCTACTTAAATTTCATAATTTATTCATGAGAGTGTAAATTATCTCACTCCAATGTCAACAACATCAGCCTGCAACAGACAAACAGTGGGCTGTTCATTTGTTTCTTTTGGCATCCTTCAATGTTTTTTTTTCAAAAGTCTTTCTCCAGAGTCAAAAATGTCTTTCGTACAGTTTTACCAGTCTGTAATAGGTAGGCTTGTTGCTGTAGAGAAAGCAAGCTTTTCTAGAATTGGAGTGGTTGAGGATGTGACTAGATTGAAAGCTCATCACTTCCCTGAATAGAGTCCTCCAACTTCCAAAACAAACTTTCCTTGTTGAAGATGTAGAGTCATGTGTACTGGCCAGAGTGTACTTCTACTTCTGGGTAATTTGTGTCCACACTTTTCAAACTGTAACATAAGCAAATTAAGTGTTAGGAGTAATCACAAGGGTAAAAGGCAACTGACTTTTTTTTAGAGTTGGCAGCAGTTTGATGTATTAGGTTACACTTGTTGTCCATGGAATCATAAATGTTTTTTTTTATCTTATACCAATAGGTGTGTATTTTGTAATTTGAAATAAATGTGCTTGATTTTTTATTTTTTCTGTATGTGCTTTGTGTGTAATGGGATCTACTCTTTCTGGTTGTGTTTCAGAAAAGAAACAGGTGTGGATCTTCATGGTGATGTCTGAGAAATAGTTGGCTGGTGCTGTATGTGACATGACCACTGGTTGGCAATGCTTCTGGACAGATATTCGACTGGCAGTGTTTGTAGACAGGCATTTGGCTAAGGGTGTGTGTGGAGTTGTGTTTGGTTGTCAGAGGGTGTTGGTTGGTTGTTGACTGGTGGTATGTGGGTGTATTGGCAGTAGGAAGGCGGTGTGATTGGTAAGTGCCTGATGTCTGGGTGATTGCCTTTACATGGCTTTACAGCTCCTGACCTGTGAGTAATAAATTAATTTTTCTGAGATTACGATTATCTTATTAACAGTAATTTCTCCCATTAAATCATTTGTTAATTAAATTTATGTTTTGAATTGTTCTGTCACCTTTGTGCACAATTCAGTATGTGCGTACTTGAGAAGTGGATGCGTATGCAGTACTATTTGTCTTTTCTGACTTTTTATTGCAAGCATGTATAGTGTCTGTGGGGAAACCCTACCAAACCCAGATATTTCTGAAAGCTATGCAATTGCTTTTAAATATATACCTGCAATACCTAGCTGTAATCTGACTCACTGTATAGAGAAACTGTGTCTCATAATGTACAAAGTTTTCAAGATTTCTGCTTAGCTCTTTCAATGTATAAGATATGTATGATGCTACACTGTAATTTTGTATCATTAAAAAAACATTGTGTACCCCCATGGTAATCTTAACTATGCACATATATAACAATAAGATGCAGCATCAGTGCATGCAGAGGTGGAGTTAACATTGGCAAACTGAAATACCTATGTATACTTGCTTGCTTAACAGGACTATCTCCAGCACATTGCTGTTTATATGACAAGCCCGTCAGACATTCACAGTGACCCAGAGCCATATCAGTACCTTTTTGAGAGGCATGTGAAACTTAATACAATGCAATTTCATTGGTTCTGTTGTGTAAGAGCCTTGGTGGCTCAGTGGATGCACTAGCAATAAACACATCCACCAGCATTTTACACTATTGTGAGCACCAGTTGCAACTGTATTACTGAAATTAAGATTTGTATGTGCTAGGCAGAAACATATAAGTAAGATTGAACTAAAGTGAACAGATATCTGCCCCAATGTTTAGGAAGTAGATAAACATGGACAATGACTGTTGTTTTGTTTTTTCCAATCGATAAAACAAAAGGAGAATGGACAAAGTTAATAATAGAAGTACATTGAATATATTTAGCATTTGAACATTTTAAAATTCTTTAAAAAGGGATATGTGACACACACTTTTACCATATGTTTTGAAATAGATTATACGCTACTTAAATTTCATAATTTATTCATGAGAGTGTAAATTATCTCACTCCAATGTCAACAACATCAGCCTGCAATGATATTGAGTTCACACAATCGACTACCACTATATTGCCAAAATAAGTATGTAAAGAGTATAAATGTTCTATTCTTAACACCAACTCCAAATACCTTTACAACGTATTTGTAGTTAATATTGTGGACTCAATATCATTGCAGGTCGTTAGTTCAACTACATCATTATGACTCCTCACACACAGAGGATATGTAATTTCTGTGTATTTTAAATAAATGCAAATTTCAAATACAGCTCTTTACAGCATCAACCCTTCACTGCCACATTCATGTATTCATTATATATGTTGTTAATTATTTATTGACGGTCTATGTAGAGTTCTGTGTATTGCCTATTTAAGATTTCTGAATTGCTAGTGACAAAATACATCTTAAAATGGATCATTTAATCTTCTGAGAATATTTACCCATTGGGACGTGAGGGAAGTGCGGTATGGAGCAACAAGTTATAGTGATTTTAAGCACACAGGCAAAAAGGTGGCTGTAATGTCTCCTACACAAAACAAAAATTACAGAGATTAGTAGGGTCACATGTGGGGATTTACTATTACCTCACGACAAGTCAGTTGGTCCCCAGAATTCTATGGTCTTGAAGCTGAAAAATAAATTAAAATTCAGTACATGAATGTGAGGTTACTATTGGTCCCACTGACATCATTAAAGTATGGCCAAAGCAGAATAAGGTCCAGGATTTGCAAATGTTGTAGAGGCTGTGATTATATGATGAGACACTTGAACATATATGGGTATGCCCATATTTTTTGACCTACCTAGAAATTGTATCCGTCCCTGCTTTTCTAGACTACGGGGGCCATTATGATGTTGGGCGGATCGCCACCGCCCGACCGGCAATTTACTCTCCGCCTAATTACAATGGCGGGGGCACAGCAGTGGAAGGAAAGACCGTCTGCCGCTTTACCGCAGGCAGGCAATCATTCTGATTGCCTGCCGTGCGGTCCTTGCCCATAATATGGTTGCGGTGCCTAGCAGGCACCGCCTGCCATATTATGATATGTGCAGATTTGTGCCTTTCCATGGCGGCGATGCCGCCATGGAAAGGCATGTGGTCTTTGCTAATGGGGGCCTGTTGCGGGCCCCCAGGGGGGTGGGGGGACTTGGGGGGTACCTATAGTACCCCCTACATTTGCATGCGCAAGGTGGAAGGCACAGCACAATGCCTGTCACATTGTGCAGGCCAATGCACACCATGCATTTTATACATTGCGGCGGGTGTTGCTTACAGCACCTCCTGCCGCAATGTAAAAAATGCGGTATGCGACCGCCATGGTGGCGGCCACATCCCGATTGGCATAGCGGGACCGCCGCACCTATGGCTGGCGGTTCGGTTTGCCATTGCGGTGGCGGTTCGTAATAATGCCCTAGGTGTTCAAATAAATAAATTCACAGTCATTGAATGTTTGCAGGGTTCAAATTGTCAATTGATCTGTAGGTTGATTAAACATCTAGATGTAGCAGTTAAAGTGCTGGACAAAATTGAAAGACGGTTACATTTTAAGAATTACCGGGTGGAAATAATACAAGTGAGAAAAGGCTGTGATACAGCACTTTCTTGGCCCACAGCAATTCAAAACCATGAAACTGGTCCTAGGATGGTTGTTTCCAGTCAAGAGAGGACATGGCCTTGCAGTCCGGGCTGGACTGATTTGGCTATGGCTGGGTTCAAAATTGAATAGCATGGGGAGCAAAAAAAGGATGTATTTAGGCCCAGATCTCTGTACTGGAGAGAATGAATGACATTGTTCTGCATTATGTCTGTCAATTGTTATTTTTGCTTTAGTAACCCCGAGTGGGATGGGTATGCCCAGACGTGGGTTTGTGCCCTCCATGCCACTGGAGTCAAGCTAGCCTGGCTGCTGAAGAATGAAATCCAGAAACCGGCCCTAGGATGCTTGTTTCTAGTCCTGGAAGGACCTGGCCTGGAAGTTTGGGCTGGACTGTTCCCATAGGGATCAGGTTCAAGGCTGATTTGCATATCAATGTGTTCAAACTGGAATGGCATGGGAAGCAAAAAAACAATGGATTTAGGCCCAGATCTCTGCACTGGGGTGAATGTCTGACATTGTTCAGCATTGTTTTTGCATTCAAGGTATTAAAGCACAGATTTTGAAAGTCACATTTCATCGACATAGTGAGGATGGTGTATTTCATCAAGATTTCAAATAATATCTCAATCAGTTATCGAAAAACACACAACGTGGGTACATTTTTTTATCTTACTGTGCATGCACACTTTAATAATGATTTCAAGTGCAACACTTACGATAATTGCTAATGACACAAGAAACATGTGCTAAGTGCACTTTCTTGTCATGTATCTGTTAAGTATTTGTGACGTATTTGTGACATAAAAAGAGTTGGAAACTTTGCGCTGACTCTTAGGTTTTTGTATTTGTATTTTATTGAAAGTACCATGGCCCAGATGTACACAAGATTTCCAACTTGTAAATCAGTCGCAAACTAGTATGTGAGTAGAAAAACGTCCACACGCCATGTACAAAAGCCATTTGCAACCCAAAAATAGCGATGCAACTTACCTGGGAAGAGAAATAGCGTGTCGATATTAAGGAATCACTAATGCTGTTTTGTAAATGAGATGTGTTAGTGGGTGGCAAATAGCCCATTTGCACATGCAATTTACCAACAATTCACACCAGATGGTAAATGGGAGCAAACTATAAAATCTGGGCCAGAATGCAGCACAGCTGTCCACAAGGGCTTCCCAGTATGTGTTAGCAAGGAGGATGTGCATACTGGCTGCTCAACAGAGGAGGAGGTGGGGACAAGAGAGGATATTACATGTCAGTCTGAAGATCTCTAAACTAACAGAGGAAGAGATGTATGATAAATGTAGGCAAAGTAGCTACGTCATTTTGGAGCAAATTTCCCTCTTAAAGCCACACATAGAATGCAGTACTCTGTGCAGCAATTCCATCCCCACCCATGTCTAGATGTTTTGCCCGTACACGTATTAGCCAACGGTAGTTGCCAGGATGTGGTAGTTGTTGCAGGTGGGGTATTGCAAAGTGCATTTTAACATTTCTTCCAGACTTTCCTCAATACCATCCTTCCCAATAATCAACACCACATATACATGCTGAGGGATGATGAGGAAATGCGGATTACCAAATTGACCCACCCCAATCCGATCTTGAGTACCTTTTTAGGAACTAGAAAAACATGCATTTCCTTAACATGCAAGTCAATCAATCCATCAGAGTTCTATAGGGCATGATTACTCCCCTGTGAGGGTCTCTAGGGGCTGTGGAGGGGTCGGCTGTATAGTCAAATAGCCAGGTCTGGAACTCTTTCCTGAATTGAGGCAGAGATGGTAATTGTCTGAGATGCAGAGGAAGTGAGTTCCAAATCCTTGAATTGACATAGGAGAATGATCTTCCACCAGTGCAGTTCCTGCAGATCTATGTGATGGTGACCACAGCCTGATGGGCTGAGTTGAGAAGTCTGGTGGAGGTGAGGAAGGATAGGCAGTGATTGAGGTATGCAGGTATATCATTGTTGAGGGCTTTGTTGGCTTGCTTGTTGACCAGGAGCCAGTGGAGGTCTCCCAGGCAGCTGGTGATGTGGCTGTTGTGAGGGATGTTCGGGATGAGTCTAGAGGGGGCATTTTGGATGATTTGCTGCTTATTTAGGAACTTTTTTTTGTGGTGCCGGCATAGAGTGCATTGCAGCTGTTGAGTCTGCTGCTGTCAAGTGCGTGGGTGACTGTTTTTTTGTCTTAGTGAGGACCCACTTGAAGATCTTCCGCAGCAGGTGGAGCATGTGGAAACAGGAGTACAAGACAGTATTGGTCTGGTGGTTTATTGAGAGCAAGGACTCCAGGATGATGCCAAGGTTTTGTGGGCGTGGAGGGTTCCGAGAACTTGGGCCACCCTGAGTCATCCCACACAGAGGGATTGGGGCTCAGGGTGAGGATGACATAATCACTGACATTGTATCACAATATCCAGGGAGTACCCATGACTCATACATGTTCAGGCACAGCTGAATATAGAGATGACTAGAAAGTGGAGTGTGGGCTGTTTGATGATGGACACTTATTTGGTACTGTTAGACCACGCATCCTTTGCATGGTTTTCCCTGAAATTTTGCCTCTACCTCCTGTATTTACTTACTGTGTGCTGCATTTAATTTTTGCTGGTTTACATACTCTGGGCATTTTGCCACTGGTTATCAGTGCCAACATGCAAATGCCCCATGTGTAAACTGTAATTCTGATTAGTTCTCAATGATTGGTATATTTAGTTTAGTGGTAAGTCCCTAGTATTACCGCTGTGTGGGAGAAAATTCCCACTCACAGCCCAGTGCGACCGAAGAAACTGCCGTAGCACCAGTCAGCGGCCTGAAGAATCACCACACGCAGAGTCTAGTACACCGGTTTCCGAAGTCCGAGACCCACATACCCTACTGTGCAGCTGTGATCTGGCCAAGGCCCCTCAAGACATCCCCAACCTATAGCATTAATATTCTGCTGCATCCCCTTCCATATCGTGTGCCTCTGTGTTTCTTGAACATTCATGGATGCCCAGCCAAATAGGAGGTTGCAGTTGTTGTAATACTCTTCATTGAGACTCTACATTTCCTGCTCTGAAAGCTTCAGTTTTCTCTTCCTCCCCCCTTTCTGCTTCCCCTGCACCTGGATGGCCATTCCTGGTGTTAGATGAGTGGTGTTTGGGGTCCTCAAATCACTGTATGCGTTCTGTAGCTCCCCAGACCCTCTCTGCCTCACTTCTTGGCTGATGGGATCTTAACTTCCTGTTTCTGGGGTCATCTCCCTGGACCAGGAACAGAATTGCTATTTTTTAATATGGTCTCTATTTGCGACCACATTCACAGTTTGCGACTAAGTAGGTAATCACAATTTGCGGTTTCCTATTTTGAGTTGCGACTCATTCTCAATTCCATTCACAATTTCAGAGTGCCCAGATACTGTACATGCCACTTAGCAGTTTCAAAATTATGAATCAGTAAAGTTTGCAATTAGGAGATAGCTAAAGGGCTTTTTTGTACATCTGGCCCCATATTTTACAGATTGTCTAGAATATATGTGAAAAACCTGTGATTTTTTAATCAAACTAAATAAAGTAATAATTTATCACTGAAATAGCAGGTGTCAGGAAGTTGACAGATTGAGCTTGCTTACTGCAAGCAGAAGATAGGGATCAATCAGGGAGGTGTGCAAGGATGTCCAATATTCGGTACAATATGTGCCCTATGTTGATCTCATTTGAATAAGTCTGAAGAGTTTTGGTTTTAGGAGTTTCCTGACCTTAATGAAATTGTTTGGTTCCCAAGATTTGGAAGACAGAAAGTAGGATGGGAGGATGAATGAGTGAGTAATGAGCCACTTTTGGGATATTGAAGATGGACTCACTTATATTGGCATTTTTGGATTTGAAGATTGTGAAAAGGTCACAGTATTGCTGGGATATGCTGAGGTTGCATTTTAAAGGATCAGGATTAGTCAGTTTCTGGTAGATTTCTTCATCTTAACTGGGTTTCACATGGATGTGTTTAGCAGAGTAAGCCTTTTTTTGTAGTAGACCTTCTACTCAGACTAAATGTTGCATCAGTTTTAGGTTTTGCTCTGCTCATATGTCACCACTACAAACACCACAAAATAGATCACAAACAACACACACATAGTGAGTGACACACAAACACACACACGCACACACACACACACACATACGTGTGTTACCATCCTTACATATTACGGCGATATTTGAATATATCTTCTAAGTAAGAAGTTCACTATTTTGATAAGAACTAGCCTTTTCTGTTAAAAATAAACTTTCCCATGCTGTGGGTATAATATTGCTGCAGTTCGCTGCCTGTGAGAATGTATCCCTTACTGCAAAATAACGCTAGTATCTCTCTCAACTAGCCGTCACCTAAAAGAACATATTCCATGGTGCATAATAATATTTAAACATAGGGAAAGAAATAGAAATACTCAGTATTTTTGTTGCAACCATTACAATGAAACAATGGGCATTGATGCCTCTATGTTATTTGCCAAAAACAATGAAATTAGTTTATTTGTATCACATTCTATTCCAACATCATATTTTCATTGCAAATAAGGATAATGGAAATAGTGAATTATTCTGGATTCAAAACTGACCCAAATTGCTTCTACCAATGTTATAAACCCAGTAACAATTTTTAGAACCATAAGTCTAAATTCAATTGCTTCATGTCAATAACGTTTTATTTTATTAAATATTTTAATAAATAGAGAAAAGGTTGAATGAATGAAAAATATTTGGAAAAACATAGAGGTATGCAGCTTTTACTTTGAAATGTCTGTCCTTTCTACTGCTAAACTGTGTTTCTGGTGAGCAAAGTGTGTTTAAAGGCACATTGTGTTTAAGACTGCAGTACTGCCTCCTGTCAACAGTGGCAGATCTGAGTAAAAATAAAAACACACTTAACGAAACACAGATCCCCACAAGGCAATTTTTTTAAAAGTTGTAATAATTGACACAAATGTTCCTGAAGTCATTTATTTTTTATCATTTAGAAGACATTATCTTGAGGGGACCTGGGTTCAGATCCCCACAGTGCAATGAAGTCCCCACAGCGTGAGTGTGTTATCACACCCAAGTCCCCACAAGGATAGTAACACAAATCCACATGCGCGCTCACATACACACACATTAGCCCCATTAAGGCATTGGCTTGCTGAGTTTACCATCAGTTATAGAAGTAGCTCATTACAATTTGCAGATGTGTACCTTTTGCTTGCCTTGAATTGGTGATGGGGATACAAAGTAGTTGTTTTTCGTTTGGCTTTTCACAACGTATTTATTTTTGATTCATTATATTTTTGTAATGTGCTCACCTTTGCTTCTCCCAGGTTCCTCTTCCTCTTTCAGAGAACTAATGTATTCCTATTCATAAGTAACCTGTGGAAGCTAGCATTTTATCCCATTCCATACCTGCTCCCTTGCTGTTGACAAATCATATGACCCCTATTGTTGTGCTCGATGTATGGCATGAATGATGCTCCACTGCTAATCACCCTCTTCCATTTTTATCTCTTGATATTATAATCCTCAGCCCTGTCACTCCCCATGCACCCCTCTTGCCCTGACAGCATGCATTACTGCTGCAAATACTTCCACTCACTGTCCACTAGGCATTATGCTCCAATACCAACACCCCTATTGCTTCACCATCAAGTCATGTAGCTGTCCCATCCCACTCCCTTCTCTCCCAGTCTTATGCTCCACTGTTCCTCTTCTTCTCTAGCCACCAGGCTGCTATGTTTCACTGTGATGACTCAAACTGCTATGACATATGTCCTGCTGGTGCACCTCCCACACTTCTTTCTTGCCTGGTGTTGTGGTACACTGCCCTACCCTCATGCAACACCTTCATGTCAAACTGATGCCTCCCCAATAACTCCCATCCCGCCCAGCGCTTTACTCTACTGTACCACCTGCCTGCTCCACTGGCACTCCGTGATAATAACCCCCTCTTGCTCTCTGCTCTCCAGGTGTTATGCTCCCCTGACATGCCCCCTCCAGCTCCATTGTCATGGCTTGCTCATATCCCTTTCCTGCTTTCTGCCCCCAGGCTCATGCATCGCTATCCCTTCACCCCCTTGTCCTCTTGGTGTTAAACCCTAGACATTCCCACTCCACCCCAATAATCCAAAGAAACACACTTTTACCCCACAGCCCTCGCTAGGCTCCCCGACCTCAGAGTTATGCTTCGCTCATATCACATGTATCTTATAAAGCTAGCTTTTTATTTTAATGCCTGATCATACCATTACCCAGCTACTATGTGTGTGTCTTTACCGGACATTCTTAAAATGCGAGCTGAGTGCAATCAACTATCATTTGGTGAACAGCTAGCTCCCAGTTTATCTCACGTTTAACTAAACATTTGAAATTGCTTGCATGTGTGGAGGCACAGTCTGCAATTTTATAATGAGCGTTCAGGGGATTTTTGCTTATCAAAATAGCTAATGACTGCCTAGAAATAGAACTGCTTTATGTAAAGCTTTCTGATCTTGCCATTTTTTTCTACTTTTACACTATAAACTATTGTGATTTGCAGACTAGTTTCGTAGTGCATTATTGTGACCTCAGCGGTACAAGATTGATTAACATATTCTAACTCCATGCAGGAGGAGACAGGAGAATCTGGAGAAGTACCCTGTAGTGATATATACTTTTTGTCATCCTGCCCAAGAGCAGTTTACCACCAAACCTGTCACACATTTGTGGAATGACTAGGCTGCCTTCAAGTACCAACTGACTAAGGGTCAGCACAATTTTCTGCTGCTCAGATATGTAGCTAGCAAAGGAGCAGACAGTTCAGGGGTACAGAGACCCAGATGACAAAGGGGCACAGGTGCACCAGTGTACCAGCTGCATATGGCTGTTCTTCAAGTCCAGGACTGCCTGCAGAAGCAACAAAATACTTGGTGGTACTGTGCACCGGTGCTCTGAGATTCATGTGTGTACACTTGATACAGGTGATCTTACACAAAATCACGCTCCCGTCTTGTTGAATGCATTTGCAGACCGAGTGCGTCCAGTGCTCACCTTCCTTCCCACTTGCTGTAGTCATAGCCTCCCTAGTGTATTTGCAGCTGTGGCACACCTCCCTCAGGGTTAGGTCAATGTCAATTTCACATGAACCGTTTGCTTCTCTAACCTCTGTAGCAGCCTGGAGCTGATGTCTGCTGGAAACACAGGTGTAGCTCAGTCTATATGAGCAGACCTCTGACTGCAATATATTTGAGTAAAGCTTTGGAGCAAGAGCATCTGTCTCTGGGTTGAGGCAGAAGAGGATAGCAGAAGGCACAAGAACTGTGAATGTGGGTGTCCTTGGGAGGTGGGAGAAATCTGGCATTGTTGCTTCATATGTGACTCCTTCACTCCTACAATATACCCCTGAGGGGGCCTGTCCTTCCTTCTTCTGATCACCACCCGGTGTTGTTTGGAAATCTGAGTTTCTCCCCCCAGCTCTCTGAGGTCTGTCGGCTAAGAGTCCATAAGATTCTGGCATAATTTCTCCTGTACACAGTGAGTCAAAATGTGCTCTTTCAAAAACAAATTATACAATCCCTCATAATTGTTCACTTGGCTACCAACAATCCAGCCATCTAGTGCCTTCACTGAAATGTCAACATATCCCAGCCGTGATTGTGTGCTCACTTTCTGTATTGTTCTGGGTGAGAAAAAGTCTCTTGACTGGGCATGTCGTCATCTGTGGGCAGGATTCTGCCTCATCCCATCTCAGGATCAGGAGCCTATCCCTCCCAGTCACTGTAATCAACTTCCACAGGAGTGCAACCCAATATTTAGAGGGGACCCTACTCATCTTAAGGGCCCTCTCAAAGGCTGCCAACCATGTGTCGATGTCATTCCCATTTGTGTGCCTAGGAACTATTTCCTTGGGGAGTTTGGGATTAAAACCACCCCTTTGGCATCTCATTCTCTTATTCATTGTCACTTCTGCCATTTTGTCTGTCTATCTCTTCCCTCTCCCACGTCTTCTCAGCTAGGAAAAACACCCTTTCTCTTAGAGTCTCCTTTCTTTAAGAGGCATCAGTAAACCCTGCACATGGGAGCCTGTCCTCCCAATCGCAGGAAGAATGACCTGGAGCTAGAGGAAATGGGAAGGAGATCATCACTTACCTTCTGGAGGTGGTTGGAGTGGTCACTCCCCAATCAGTTTTTGTAGCTGATATTTCACAGGTCTTAAAGGACCTAACTATTGCTGCCTTCCTAATCTTTTTAGTAGCAGGTAGCCCCTTGGCCTTACAAAGAATCCCAATCTTAGACACTCTGAGTTTAGTTAGTTTAGCCAGATCCAGTTCCATAGCATCCTTAGATTTGGGTCACAACAACTACCAATCAGACATAGAAAAACTTTAGAAAGAACAAGAGAATGAATTAAAAATCAGTTTAGTCCAAATCTTAAAGATGCAAAAGTCAAATGTTTTGGTCTACGGCAATTTGAAGGATTTTTAAAGAACTCACTCACTCTTTAAGGTGTAATTCAAACATAAGTCTGCATCCAGATCTCTGGACATCAAATGTTGGAAGGTGGTTTATTGGTAGGGGTAAGTATGCCCCTACCACCTTTAACAAAGACATTGACACTGTACTGGGGCCTAAAAATTGTCTTTAGAAATTAGTCCCTTGCTTAACCCTTTGTGCCTGACACCAAGTAATAAGGCTTAACTTACGAGACAAGCATGTAAAGCATTTAAAAGGACCAATACAGTAAATAAGTAGGACACAACATGCAATAAAAATCCTGCACCAATTTAGACAAATAGGAAATACCTTATCTTTAAAATGACACCAAAACGACCAAAATCAAATTTAGGGAACAAGGGATGTGAATTTCTAAAGAATAAACCCTTTTGCATTGCTTAGAAACCAAGAGTATCACTCTGGGACATCTGGTCACGCTTGGCCAGGACAAAGTCAAAGTGTCAGGTTGACCGCGTTGGAGCCTTGCTCAGATACATAGGGTGAGACCCCGGTCAAAATTTTACCTTCAGGGTTTGCCGGCTTGACTTTCAAGGAGCTCCCGGTCAAATCCTGGAAGTCAGAACTCCGGAGCTCTTCAGCTGAATGACCCTGGAATCTGGACCTGTGGATGAAGGTGGCCATCTTGGCCCTTGGAGTCCGGTAAGTCCCATATGGAACTTTTTTCCAAAAGTTCCCCAAACTTTCCCAAACTTCTGGGGGTCCTTCCAGAAGGATTCCTTGTAGGTTCCAAAGGTACAAAATTCAACTCCAACTCCAAGGGTATGGAGTCTTCTAGATGGTCCTTGGCAGTCCTGGACTTCACTTCCCACAATGCCCTTTGTCAACCCCTTAAAATTGGACTGGACACAATCCACGAGGGGGACGCTTGCTGGAGAAGGGTCAGTGAAGCACTGTTAACCTGTAGCTGCAGGGAGTCCACACCTTACTCCTTCATAAAATAAGGCAAAGTCATCAGAGCTGTAGTACCAGATAGTGCCTCAGATGCAGTCTTGACCATAGGTACTTGAGTGCAGATCATGATTCCAGGTGGACATTCCTTCTTCTTCTTGGAGTTTCAGGCAGTAGAACTGAGAGTCTGTGCACCTCTCACATATTTATTCTCAGTTTCCGGGAATCAAGAGGTGGACACCCCTGACCAATGAGATGCAGAGTGGCACAAGCACATGACCTCTTCCTCCAATGTGTGGTGTCTACTTGTCCAGAAAGCACTATTCTTTCACAATCCATGATGGCTGAAATTTCA
Source organism: Triturus cristatus (assembly GCF_964204655.1). Lineage (NCBI taxonomy): Eukaryota > Metazoa > Chordata > Amphibia > Caudata > Salamandridae > Triturus > Triturus cristatus. The sequence goes on along the minus strand of NC_140588.1, from coordinate 847,383,665 downwards.
GCAGAGCAGTAAGATCTAATTGAACAAGCTCTCAGTGTGGCTCATTTCCATAGCTATCCTCCCCCTAACATCTGCAAATTCATTAGTTAAGCCTGATATCTGGTTTGTGCACAGGGGTAGGTAGGCCGGGCATTCACTGCCTGTCCTGTCCTCCTTTGAAGCCTCATGCTTTACAGACCCTTCCCCTTGATCTGGCATTCCTGTGCATATGCAGAGCTCTCTCCAGCAGATAGCCCCCCCCCCCCCGGAGAGCCACTTATCACCTAATGCAGGAAGGATGGATTTTGGCTTACAGACAAAACAGTGTTATAACCTATTTTCTGTACAAGTTCTAATATGTTCAACAAGAGCAATCTGTTGAATTTATCAATAGCATTATATTAAATCTTTGAAGTATATTTTCTAATCTTTCCTAGCAATAGTTATCCATCCATAACATATTGCCATGTTAGTCTATGAGGCCAGGTGATAACAATGGTGAAAATGAAATGAGCAATTCCTCCCTCACCAAGGTTTATTAAACAACTTTTATGAGGACCCTGCTCATAATTACAGGACACCCCCACCCCTGGGACAAATAGGGGAGACCTAAGGGTTTACTTAATATATACAAATGATGTAGATTAATACTTCAAAGTGCCCACAGCCTCAAAGTTGACTTTGCAGTGGATATCCTACACTGGGGAAAATAAACTGGGCAGTTTTCCCACACCAGGGTTGTTAAATCAACTTTTATAGGGACGCTGCTTATGGTTACCTGACCCCCCACCTTTGGAACACCAAAGTGGAGACCTTGGGGTACCTGATATGTAACAATAATGTTGATTATCACTTTTATAGTGCCCATGCCACAAAAGTTGAGTTTGCAGTGAATTCACTTTTTAAAAGCAGTGCTGCAACTCAGGGCTGCTTTTAAAATGACCTCAGGCTCCCAGCAGTGCATGCATAAATGTACATAAAAAGGCTGTTGGCCTCTAAGCTGCCAGGCCGTATTATATACTAAAGACTTATGGGTAGTTTTCATCCCCTTGCCCTATTATCTACTAGGGACTTATAGGGTAGGCATGCCAATTATAAGTGTACCTCAATTCATGTTTGTGTGTTTAACATAGAACTGGCCCTGGGCCTAACTAGCAGGGATCAGGGCACAGTCAGAGTCAGATACCATTAGTACCAGGCAGCACACAGAATCTGGGGGTTAACAGTTCAAAGGGTGACTTTCTAACAGGGACGGTACACATAATTCCTGATATTAAGTACCCAGGTGTGTAGCTATGCAGGGAGCCTATTAGGTGGACCGAAGAAACTAACTGCAAACCAGACATGTGGAGCTTGGTGGGGTGGGCATCTTACAATGATTTCAGGCATTCAAAAAATTCGACATGCTTTTCAGCAACCCCTTGATTGATAGGGAGGGATCAGTGGTTGGGTGTGTGATGTCCTACTTATGATTCTTCTCAGAAATTCTGGCTATTTTGCCTCATGTTATTACATATTAATGGAATAGGGTAATTTTGTTTTTGTATGTTCTCTCTATTCTGTAAAACATGGTGGTTCATCATGGTAAGTGCTCTACAGGTGACAGTTCAGTCTGCTCTAGGCCTAAATCCTGCTATTCACACCCTCCTATTGTAGGGAACAACAAATATCTTGAGAGCTGATCACCGGTGGGTACAATCCCAGTCTAGTTTGTGTGTTTTCTGTAGCTCTGTGGGAGAACAAGGCGGCCTCCCTTTTGGCTGCTTGACATAATTTGGGTCATGTGGGCCCTGCTATGTGTGGCTTACTCCATTCTCTGCCAATGTTCCTACGCTACTGTTGATCTCATCACCAGCATTCTTCAGTGCCCAATGTTATATCAGTTATGGACCTCACCATGCACTGTTTAGGATGAGGTTATATTTATGATGACGCCTTCTTTGTTAACACGGAAGCATTGGCAGTTCGTTTTAACATCTTTGAGGAGAAGGCACTCTTGTCTTCACTGGATGATAGTCATCTATTTCTAAATTTCAGCATCAACTTTACCTGTTACCTGTGTGGTCTGAAGAGGGAGCTTTGGACTGCGAGCACGCTGGAGCTGCTCTTCCTTTAATCAACTCCTCGCGGAACCCGCTCCGCGGGTCCCGCTTCGCCTCTGGTTCTCTGCTTAGCGCTGCTGGAAGTGCGCTGTGACTGCGAGGTATTACTTCAGATAGAGCCTCTGTGGCGGTGGTGTGGGCAGGGCTGCGAGCGTGGTCAGGCGAGGACTTCAAGTCCCAGGAGCGCCTGACACTCGGCATCACCAGCAGCTGACCCGCTCTCCCTGCTGGCTCCTCCCCCGCCTCAGCGCGGCTATAACCCTCCCTTGTGACACCGCAACGCGGGAGCGCGCCGGGAGAAGCCCGGGACAAGGGCGGGACCGTCTGAGGCCGTCAGAGGCTGAAGAAGGCTGGGCTGGGCCCCCTCCCTTGGTTCTCCGGTATTAAATCTGTGTGACACTGCTTTTATAGATTTTATTGTATTTTAGGATTCTTAGGTTTCGTATTCTACAATTGTTATTAATTGATTCTTACTCCCCTTCTAATACAGTCTCATGACGGCTAAAAAACTACGCTCTGGGCGAGTGATTGTAGGGAGATCTGGGTCTAAAACCAAATCTAACCCCCTTCGGAACAAAATTGCAACTTCCATGCAATTGAAAGGTCAATGTCAGCTTTTCAATTTTTGGGACAAAGGGAAAGATAAACCCACTGATCTGCAGCCCCCGAACGAAATCCCAGGGTTTAACGATTCGGTGCCTGTTAATGGGGTCATTGATGTTTCCTCTAGTTTAAGCTTGGTTGCTAGTCAATCTTTGCCTATTTCAGTTAGTCCCGAAGTACTAAGGGGCTCGCCTTCGGCGTCAAACAATGTACATCTGAAACAGATTGCTCCCCTTGAATCTTTGGGTAATATGTCCTCAAAATCTGATAAAATTGTCCCCTCGCAAGTTGCACTAATGGATGTTCCTAAAGTTTCAGTGAATACTGATCTTTTGTCAGCCGCGTTAGTTAAATCCCCTGTAGTAGGGAATGATTTTACACTGCCTGACATTGATTTAACAGCTCATAGGGCGCGGGTGGGATCGTTACATGGGAACCCTAAAGGTGTGCCTTTAGAGGAAGCAATAACTATTTCAAGTACCGGTCCTCTGAGAAGCACACCTTCTAATAAACTAGATTTTTCCCTTTCACAATTAAACCTTTCATCTTGTTCAGGTCCAGTATTGAACAATTTAGCTGAGGGCTCTCCAAATATTAATGGGAGGCTAATTTCTAATTCTTTGTCCTCTTTGGAATCAACTCTTTCTTCGATTTTGAGTTTACTTGAAAAGTTTGTGGGAGGTTCGGAATGTATTTTTGACACTGTAACGCAAATTTTGCAAGTTCTCTTGCTAAGTAAAAATGAGTTAGTGTCAGATCTTCCCATACCATCGGCTTCTCTGTTGGTGCCCCAAAAAATAAGCGCTCCTCCCGCTTCGGCAGTTTTGGATTCAGCTCAATCTTCTCCTTTGACAGAAGGTCAAAAGGAAAAGAAGCCTGTAGTTCTTCCTGCTGTCCCCAATCCTTCCAAAGTGGTTTCGGCTGGCGCTAATTGTATAGCCCCAATCAGTGACAAGATAGAGGTAATAGTAACATCTCCTCTCATTCCCAAATCCGAAATTCCATCTCTCTTTCCGATATTCTCCTTGCCATCAAGCAAAGAAGAGGAGATTCCCAAAGTAAATACGGGATTGATGGGAAAAGTGAGTCCCCTGAAACACAAAAAGATTAGAATGAAGAAGAGGAAACCCATCCGAAGATTTGCTAAAAAAAGACAGAGGAAACTTCTTTTTGATAAGAATGCTGAATTAAGTCTAGAAGATTCTCCGCAGGTGGAGCAGTCTCCCACCTCTCATGTAGAAGCTAGGGTTGTCTCGCCTAAAGAAGACGCCCCTTCCTCTGGTCTAGGTCCTATAAGCTTTACCAATCCTTTCCTCCCCAAGGTTTCCCACCCTACCGCCAATCCTTTTTCAGCTTATTGTAATGTTAAAGCAGGATCTTGCCAAGTTATTTCTAAGGTTACCACTTCTTCTGTCATCCCGTCCCCTACTTCCCTAAATCCTTCAGCAAGACCCTTTCAGGTTCCATCCTCAATGTCAGTTATTCTCCCAAAAGAAAAAATAAGTGTGGATACTTTATATCTTGATTTCTCTCCCTTATTTGAACCAGATTTAATTTTAAATAGATCAGCCCTACTGATCTGTTTTAAAGAGATCGAAAGTTTGAAATTAATTCAAACGTCCGATTTAGATATTGTATTTCTCCTTAACTCCTTTGTGGGGAAACCAATAAGATCAACAAGGGTGAAATTCCATTCGAAAGTTGTGTTAAATCTTGTTCTACAGTGGGCAGAGGAATTACAAGTTAGAGGGATAGATGTCATGCCACACTTTGGGGAAAAATGTACTCAAAGTATTCTCGCCAATTCTTCACTGTCACTTCCCTCTAATACGGGCGTGCTGTTGTCGGATTGGTCTAATCTCAGATCAGAGGACCTAAAAATTTGTGTGGCTAGGAATGAAAGGCTAGTTTCATACAAAAACCCTCCCCTTAAGCAGACAGTGAAGGATGACCAATCTAAATGGAGTTGGTTACCTGGAGTTCTAGCGAGTAAATCTGCTCCCTGTTCTAAACAACATTCCAATTTTTAACAGAGAGCTGAAGTTTATCTCATGGAACACTGCCGGATTCAAGGATTATAAGGAGAAATTGGGTTTCTTGCATTCTCAAAAGGCAGATATAATCTGTTTGCAAGAAACCTGGGTTGAAGGAAGAATAGCTTTGGAAAAAGACTATTTTGTTTTGGAATACAGCGCAACCAGCACTAGAAGAGGCCATGCTAAGGGAGGGTTAGCATGTTTGTTATCTAACAGACTGCAATGGAACTATTCACACTATCTAGATCCAGGGAAACTGTTTCAAGCAATAACCCTAAAAGATGTATTTGAGGATTGCCCTAATAGATTGTTGATTGTGGTTAATATTTATATTCCCCCCAATTGTAGTTTTAATGCTGGTTTAATAACTTTGTTCACTTTTTTAACTAAAGCGTTGGATGTCTCCCCAACTCCGCATGTGTTAATGTTTGGGGACTTAAATTGTAATATATCTAACTGTGGGTTGGAGTTGTTTAGAAATATTCAATTGGAAGAGTCTTTGAATATACCTCCTGCCCAGTTTCCCTCCAAAATTAAAACTAACAAAAGAGGTAAACTTATCTGAGATGGTTTACTTAAAGTTGAATGCTTAATAGTAAATGGGAGGCTTCCGTCTGACATCCCGGCAGCTTATACTCGTAAATCTAATAAGGGAAAATCTATTATTGATTTTATCATGGTAGATTATGCCGGTTTTCACCTACTAAAGGATATGAAGGTCATTGAGTCTATTCTTAGTGACCATAATGCACTGATGCTTTCTGTCTCCGTTAATCTTCAGAAAGTGGATCCGTGGAGTCTGGATACAGATTTTGTGAATTTTGATTCCAGATCAGGGAAATGTTTTTGGAACCCTTGTACTGTTGAAAATGTGGTGCCTCTTTTGTATTTTACTGTTGAGAATTTACCCTTCTGGGAAGGGAGAGAGCTGTTGAGTTTTATTAATTTTTTAGATGCTGTAACTGCTAGTGCAAAAAAGAAACCAGGTGTGAAACAATCCCTCGTAGTCCCTCATCCTTTACGGGCTATAAATAGAGAAATAAACAAAGTGGTAAGGGGACAATTTTTATTCTTTACCCAAGAAGCTAAGTCTAAGTTGTTTATTTTAAAAAGAAGGAGAGTTAGACTTAAGGCCCGTTTAAAACGTTCTAAGGAAGATGCCCTCTGGATTCAACTGAGGGAAGCTTCTTATAATGGCCAAGCCAAGACATTCTGGTCCTTAATTGGCAAAGGTTGTGGTACCAGAGCCAGTCCTACGCCTATTGCCATTGAGGAACAGGTGTGGGTTCATTATATCGAGAAGTTGTACAGTAACAATAATTCTCAAGTTTTTAATGTTGAATCTGATAATGTCTCACGTATATTTGACTGTCCAACGGAAAAGGAAATTGAATGTGCCATTAAGAATATGCGTTCCTCTGGTGCGATGGGTCCTGATAAAATCCCCAATTTCGGTATTAAAACACCAGAGTGAACTTTGGAGTAAAATACTCTTTCCAGTGTTTAAATTTTGTTTTTCTAGTGGAACAGTCCCCCCCTCCTGGAAAGGAAGTATTATTGTCCCTTTATATAAAAAAGGGGCAAGAGATCTACCGCAAAATTACCGTCAAATCGCTTTGCTTGATGCCATTGGTAAGGTTTTCGCAAAATGTGTGCTTACTTTAATGAATCAATGGGTATCTGAACATAAAATCCTTCCCATGGAGCAAACAGGTTTCAGACAAAATCATGGAACTTTAGACAACCTGACTGCATTGCAAGTTATCAATGAAAAATATGTGAAAATCCGTGGTGGTCAGGTATATGGCGCCTTTATTGACTTCTCCACCGCCTTTGATAAAGTAGATAGAATTTTGCTGTGGAGAAAGTTATTTAACTTAGGTATGCCCCCATTCCTGATCAAGTTAATTCGCGCCCTTTACTCTGACACCTGGTGCAGAGTTCTACTTGGAGGTGAATGTGGTGTATCTAAATTAATTCCCACTTCCAATGGGTTGAAGCAAGGTTGCCTTTTGGCTCCATTGCTATTTTCCTTATATACTGTTGATTTACCCGTCACACTTTCTGCTTGCGCCGGTATTGCCCCGTCCTTGGGTGGAGTTCCAATTGCATGCCTTATGTATGCAGACGACATCCTGATTTTGGATCTCACCCCAAAGGGCCTGAACAATCGGTTGCAAGCACTCTCTGAATTTGCGGAAAGTCATTTCTTATCAATAAATACGGCAAAAAGCAAAGTGATTTGCTTTTCTGGTAGAAAGAAGCCTAAATGCCTTAATTATCCATGGGTTGTGGGGGGGAAAAAACTGGAATGTGTGAAATCTTATACCTTCCTAGGTAAAATTGTCACTTATAATTTAAGTGACAAATTACACATTGACAATAACTCTCGGAAGGCTATTTCTCAGGGAAAGAGTTTAGTTTCCCTGTATAAAGCCACAGGTAGAAGGCATTTTTCTATTCTTTTAGATGTTTTCAGAGCGAAAGTTCCGGCCTCCCTGTTGTACGGAATTGAGTTAATTGATGTAAAAAAGTGGAGTTTTTTAAACTCTGCGGAAGGGAAAATTTTACGCAGTTTAATGTCTGTAGGTACAGCAAATTCGACTGCTTCCTTGAGACAGGAATTGGGTTTACGTAGCAGTTGGGTTCAAGGTCTGGCAAGTATCATACGTTGGGTAGTAGCTTTATCTAAAGGTGAACCTAATACCTTAAGAGATCTTATAAAAAATGAATTATTAGGATCTTTTAATGATTTCTCCCTGATTGTAAAAAACTTCAGATTTGCCGTGCTGCAATTGAAATTGGATGAGGAGACTTTATTTTTATTATCCTCTCATCAATTAAAAACTGTTCTGAAGTCAGCCTCCTGGGAATTGGGGTTTTGTCAGGATAGAGACTTCTGTTTAGCGAAAAAAGGTGGTACGCCTGTTATCGAATCTTATACCCTGCGGAAAGCTCAATCGTATATGTATTGGAACATCTCCCATGGCGTTAGACGCCTTGTGTTCTTATTAAGACATAATTTGCTTCCCCTGAAAGTTCTACATGCCAGCTGGTATGGTCATTCGGCATGCTGTGATCTTTGTCAATTGTATGATCAGGACTTAGATCATGTCATGTTTGTTTGTCCTGCACTGATGTCTTGCAGGCGCAGATGGTTAAGACCAATTTGCTTACATCTCAACATATTATCTGCTTCTTCATTTAAGGCAGCCTTGATTAACCCACCCAATGAAATGTTTGCTTTTAAACTGTACAACTTTTTAAAATGTTTTTTGGACCTGTATTAAGATGTTTCGTGGAATTGTGATGGAATAATATTTTATGTATTTTTTTTTTGTTTTGTATGTATATGTTGTTTTATGTGGACCTCATAAAGAGTTCCTTATCATAATAAAATAAACTTGTAAACTTGTATGAGGTTATATTTCCTAATTTGACCCTGAAAGTACGCATTTTCTGAAACTGTGTTTATTTTAGGTTACGCCTTGATACTATTTAACAATATTTACCTTGTATTTTACATGTGCACATGTGCACCCATTACCTGCTCCTATTTCCATTTTAGGATTCAGTCATATGCACTACAAATACAAGTGCCAGGGAGGAGGGGCAGCACTCCCAAAAATAACCCTGCTGGAGTTCAGAAAATCAATGATACCTTACATTTTGTGTTTATCTTGTCACATTTACTGTAAATTCAAAGACAAAGGTCAAATGTCAGGCTTTGTCTTCTGACAAAATTAAGCTTATTCTGAAAATGGTTAGTGCTGGGACTGCTTAAGTCTATGACTGCAAACGTGTAAAAGTAATGTAGGTGACAATCAAGCTGGCTTCCAGGAAGTAAAAGGAAAGGCTGTAGTATGTCAGTTTTTTTCTAACTCACAGCAGAATTTAAATAACTGTAAATGAACCGTACATATATTTCAGACTATATCAGCAGTTGTGAAAGCACCCATGAAACACATTTGTGTTTTAATCCTAAGTGTGATGGAAACAACGATTTTAATAAGATCAAAACAAACGAACACAACTTACTTGGAAATAGGCAAATGATACATATTCATGGAAATCTAACTTCCATACATTATCATTATGCTCTCCGTAGTGTTATTTGTCAACCTACCAGTTAAAATCACCTTAAACTCAATCAGGACAAAACAGAGATCCTCCTCATCTCCTACAAAGAAGAGAACCCACAAATCTCAGAATGGATTAAAGCTATGGATGCTCTAAATGGTAATCTCACCCTGGCTAACTCCGGAAAATCCCTAAGAATCACCCTAGACCCTAAACCAGACATGACCAACCACATCAAAAACTCTGCAAAGGCTGCCTTCCTCAACCTAAAGCTCCTCTACAAAATTAAACAATTCATCCCTACTAAAGACCTCAAACTACCCACCCAATCACTGGTGCTATCCAGACTTGACTATGGCAATGCAACCTTAACCGGCACCACAAAATCCCACAAGGCTCCCCTCAAAACAACCCTCAACGCAGCAGCCAGAATGGTCACTGGAATCAGGAAATGCGACCACATTTCACCAGCACTAAGAGAATTAAAATGGCTCCCAGTTGAACTGCGAGCTAATTTCAGAACAGCCTGTCTCACGCACAAAGCCCTTCACACTGTAAAACCAGTCTATCTGGCCGCCAAACTCAAGAGGGCCGGGCAGACTAGAAACCTCAGGAGCTCGAACTCCCTCCTTCTCATCCCCCTGAGAACACGCCAACATAAATCCACTGCGAGGGCATTTGCTGGAAACGCACCAAAGATCTGGAACTCCATGCCAGCTGATATCGGAACTATCCCATCCTTCACAAAATTCAAATAACACCTTAAAGCCCTCCTCCTCAACCGCTCCCTCCCGAATGGATAGCCGCCGCCCCCACGCTATCCCTGGCACCGGTGCTCTCTGACTCTACATCACTCAGATCCACCTCAGCCCGCTTCAAGACAAATGTGCAATAAAATTAAGTCAAGATTACCTCAATAAAGCACTCAACGAGGCTACCTCAGGACTCAACCACTACCTCAAGAAGCCTTAGCACTCTTGGACTGCCGAACTTTATGCTTAAGACTGCTCTACTATGTAATTATGAAACACTGTTGTAAAGCGCTCCGATACCCCCGGGTCAGGTCACCGCTATACAAAACTCCCCCAAAAAAACAAAAAAAATACATGCTTGTGTAAATTTAGTGGGCATTTGAATAAAGGGTGTGTTGTCTGTAAATGACAGTACACTCCCACACAATGCCTTAGTAATATATTCACTACAAAGGATCCAAAATGCACCATCTGCTACCTACCCCACACTTACCACTCTTTTGCTGATTGGACGTGCTACACTTGTTTCTGTGTGACACTTGACTTCAGTGATGTAACATTGATAGCAGCAACCCCACTCTGAAAATTGTTTCAGCACCAATTGATTCAGGACTCTGTAATTAGCCTTGAAAAGTCCAAGTGCAACCGAATTTGAACTCTTTTTTATATATTTTTTATCTGCCTCCTGCGATAAAAGCCTCCTCTTGGTTTGGCCTTGACAGTTTTAAATCAGTCAAACCCAGACTTTCGCTGATTTTACCACAGCATACTCTGCCTGCCAAGCAGCCTGTCTTGTGGCATTCCGAATACAGTGAAACATCGGACACATCGGATTCACTTGAGATTTTATGCTTTCGAGATATTCATAATTTCAATTATAATTCTGACAGCACCTGAACATCCTTTCCGAGCCAACACATTTTCCCTCTTAAACAGCTAAAATTAAACGGTTTCCATTCTATCTTCCAAGCCCCATTAAGCAAGATGCTAAATTATTCTTCAACTTTGACATTAATACATACATACTCCTATACTTGCAATTAATGAGCGTGTATATGAAGCCTGTTCCCGACTCTATTTCTTTTTTAGCTGGTATATTGCTTTAATATTGTCATGCAAATGCTGGAAACAATGGCGCAGCTAATCAGGCACGCGGGTTTATCTTCCGTATTTCATATTTCCAGCTTCAAACAAGCTGCAATGATTGGAGATTGGGTTGTAAAAAATAATCAAAGGGGGTCAATTTTATCCACAGCCATCACTTAAACCACTCGCTTGTGTTCATTTGAAAGATTTTATACCAGGTTTGGAAAACACGTTTTAGTGGAATTGGGACGACAAGGGTCTACGTAGGGTCTTAATATAATACTCTCCTCTCTGAACACTGTCACAGACGTTTAATTCAAGGATGCCTCTGCTTGAACAAATAAACATTTAAGGGCAACCTTTTTTTCCGTGTATCACCGTTCTTGCATGAATATTCTTTACTTGAAGGCTAAAATATCCGAGGGAGACGTCGGGCATGCATCAACCCTCTGCGGACGTACAGGTCATGTTTTTCAGCTACATGGTGTTCCCACCAACGAGCCGCAACACAACATATTTCTTTTTATGATTAATTCATCAAAATGCATTCCAGATGTTAGAGGACACCGTAAATACAAATCTCTACTTTGGCTCTCTGAATTATATTTTTTCATCAACAACAAAAAACCGCACCTTTAATGTGCATATGAGACAGAAATTCAAAGGTTGCTTGCTTTATCATTCAAAACATCCCTATCGACAGTCACTGTTTTCATGGGGTTGTCACGAATATCTTTTATGGTCTGATCGGCTGCCATATTTGGCAAGGGTGGACTTGAGAGGGGCTGGTACCTAGATGGACTGTGTCTAGAGATGTGACTGTGTCAACGTCAGACAGCTGGCTGCCTGCAGCAGGGGCTCTGATAGAGGTATAAAGCCCGGATCATAATTGAAAATGTCTTTCAATGTGCTAGATGCAGTTTAATTGAACTCTGAAGGAGTTCATGCATCCACGGCTCTCCTTATAGTTAATACTTATGTTTCTGTATTTACATGTATCTCTTTCTCGAATATCTGACGAATACATGCAGAAATGTTTCATGTGCATGGCGAAATATGCTAAATTGTCTTCATTTACCGAATCATACCTCTTTCCATGCATCAGTAAACTTTCTCCAAATGGTCTCACAATTTGCAAATTGCGCCTCTCGTCTACATATCAGCTTTTTGAAAAAACTCCGAATGTACATAAGTGCTATGAATGGAGCTGGAAATCCTTCGCTAATTTTCACACTACAGTTCCATTGACACCAAGTTTTCCGCTACCTCAAGTTTCCGTATGTTCTTGTTCCAACATTTATTCTAATCATCACCCTTACATTGCAACAGTAATGCCGAATCAACGCAATTGTATTTTGTAAAATGCAATATATGAATTGTTTGGTCTGTTTTTACCATCTTATAGAACATTTGCAGTCTATCCTTCCTTTTCATCTTTCCCCCCTAAGATGGCGCCGCTCTCACCCGCTCTAGTCCCAACACACCTCTCCAGTATTTATTGATACTCAACGCTCCTCACGCCGTCACTCGGTTCACTGTAACCCCCAGGACCTGGCTGGATCCCGGTAAGCGTTTCACTTCACTTCACTTCACTCCCCTTCCTCTCGTGTCCTTGGCACCAGCTACGCGCTCATACCCTGTTTTTTCCGTAGTGCATTGTCACGCCGCCTCCATTATCTACAGCATCGCTTGGACGTGTATTAATTTTGGAACTACCTTCTTTCATCTAGGTAACTATTATCCCACCTCTGCCTGTATGTTCACCACACTCACTATTCCAATTAATGCACATTCTCCATTTTTAGCGGTCGCTCACCGGCAGAACTTGTTTCCCGTGGCTTCGACCTGACCGTGCTATTGCTCTCCGGCTCAGACTTGTGAGCCTCCTCCGCAGTTGCCCCCGTCACTGTACGGTTTTCGCTCTCTTACGAGTACAGGTTAGACCAACCTCCTTAGCGGTCCTACCTCCCACCCGGTGGCCACTTATCACAACCGCAACTCTGCTTCACCAAGTAACTCCTGCTCCCTCACCCAGGCTAGCCGCATGAGTTCTTCATCACGTACCTGTCGTCCGTTCAACCAACGGTCACTTTAGTCGCATGCTCTCAAATCACGTGGTTCCTTTCCGCTCCCACCTCGTATCTTTCACCACCAATATAGACTATTCTTCCGAGCAACGACCGCATACATGGTCTATTCACGCCCGTTAATCAGCGAATTCCTCACTCCTGTACCCGATGTATGCCTACTCCTTCGCATACACTCCTGATGCATGTCCTCACATCAAGCGGCTCCTTTCCGCTTTTACCTCATTTAACTCTCTTATTAGTCTTATTCACCTTCGCGATAGACCAACCTTCCATTCATCTCACCACATGTACGATCTACCCGCGTTCCATATTGATTCCTTTACCCCATGCATGCCCACATATCCGTATGCACTCTTGGAACTGCACTCGCATCGTTTGTGTGAATTCACCTTGTTCAACATGCCACTAGTGGACAGCCTGAAATCTTCTCTCATATATATTTCTTTCTCTATTTTCCTTCTCTACATCTACCCCTTTTTTGCTTCCCCGCAGGCAATTTCGTTCACAATCAGGCATGTACACATCAAAGTCCTGATGATGATCCTGGTACTCTTCTAAAAAGGATTGAAACGTCGTCGACCCCTTCTAAAATAGCATGCACGTTATTCCCTTGTGTTAAAAAAGTGCACTAGCTGTTTTGAAAAAGCTTTTTACACTGGATAACCTAAAAAGCTCCAACTTCTGTCTTGCCTGAAATGCCTTGTTTGTTTTGTTAATGCCAATGTTCACTCTGGACACAGGACTGTGTCCCACGTGTATTGTATTATATGTATGCAATTTCAATTTGAATAATTAAATCGGTTGTCCGGCTGGACTTCCAGAATATAGTATCGATTCTGAACTATATTTATCCATACATTACTCTATCCATTTGAGGATCACTGTTGTTTGTATTGAAAGTACGATCTGCTAGCCACCTATCACCATGGCTTGAGTTCAAGATGCATCATGGATGTAGAAGGGTATCATCTCTACCCATTTCATGTGTGACAATGTATGATCTGATTGTGGTTGTTGTTGTATTCACTGCCCACAGCCAAAAACCCTATTTCTCACAGTTACTAAAGCTTCCTCAACAGCCATGAACTGCCTACTTCTTACACTTATATGCAATGGTGCTGACAAGACGAAGGTCCACAATATGTCAAAGTGAGACATGCCATATCATCGGCTTTAGCAAATGTTATTTTGCTGTTATGGAGGCTAATAAGGTCTTTCTGTGAGGAAAAGTCTGCTTCATATATAAAACTCCATGGTATCGTAATTGATGTTGGGACTAACTGGAAAAACCATCTTTGCATCAAAATGGAATTACATTTTAGGGCCAATGTCACAAAGATGATTTTTATAAAAGTCACTTATCTCTACCTAAGTCCCAGGAGCCCCTTTAACTGGATTTGGTCATCTCCAACCTCCTGCAGTGGGTGTAACCGTGTTTCCCACATCAGATTCATCCAGGAAAACGTATAAACACATGGGTTTTCTGATGACAAAAGTACCCTTTGGAGGAAACTGACTTGCATACAGATTCCAGCTGCAAGATAAGGGAAAGATAATTACAGCGCCCCAACCACTCAAAACATCTGGAAGCACCTATCTGAGGAGTGAGAGGGGCGTTATGTAAATTTGAAATAATTGAACAGGAACCTCTGCCTGCGAGGCTGCATTTTCATACACACACTATCATCGTTCCTACAAAGGAAGACCAGTGGACAGAGGAGGTTTTCCAGTGGTCAGGAAAGCAGTGACCCTCCAGAAATAAAAATGGGTATGCAGGGGACAGATCGGACATTATCCTGCCAACTTGGAAAGTATCTAGAAGAGTGGTTTCTTTTAAGGACTTGTCCTTATTGCCATTTTTAGAGATGCAACCAACCACTTTCCACGTCATTAGTTTGCTCACTCACATTGTTTATTAGTTGCTGGACTGTGCATGGTCTAAAATGACACCAATATAAATTATAATCTATTTCACACACTCCAATTTGTATCTAACGTTATATTTATTTTTCACAAGTTTCTCCGTGTATTTATTTAATCATATTTGTTCTAAATGTCATCACTTCCTACTATGTGACTCGCATGGCTAATATCGCACAATACATTCAAAGCATCCCAGCGTTTGTGAGGAACTGTCTATAACAATTCTCTTTCTGTCTGCATTCTAGTGTGGTAAACACACATCAGCCATTACTTTCCATCAGTCATTTTAAAGTGAGAGCAGATTAATGTTTGCACCCTGGAGCACAGGAGACTGGATACTACGAATGAAAGGCCAGAGACATCAATAAGACAAAGGCGTGTTACATTTAGAGAAGTAGCCTAGCTGGTGTAGGCAGAGGTGCAGCAGTGCAGTAGATGTCTCACTGAGGATAAAATGAAGTCCTACGATCCACACTATTTCCATGGAAGTGCACTGCATTCGTTTCTTGTCCTTAGGGATGAAACAATAACAATGTCTAATTGTTTTACTTGAACACTTAACTCTAAACATGATCTAAACGTTACAACTAATATCTAACAGGTAGCCCGGACCAAATATTATGGCAAACTTTCATTATAATACTATTAATTCCATGAACACTACTAAAAAAGCTGCAGTGACTCCACTGTTTATGAAGATTAAAGATGGCACTTTGAACCTGTGTATAATGTACCGGGTGGAACAGATGGGGTTGAAACGACTTCATGTTTTGTTGAAACAAGAACATGTGAATGTAACTCAATCAGGATTTTACCAACAGAAGCAATTATAGTGTCTCCCTTAGAGGACTTTATAGTTGAGTATCACAGGGCATAGGTAGTGGCACTGATATTATTGAAATAAGTAGCCAAGTCTGACATTGTTATAAATAACATTTTAGAGGTCCGATTAGAAAAATGAAATTAAGTGGCAGGACTAAAATAGTTCTTCTCGTTTGTGCTCTACCATTCCCCAGTCAACTTCCAGGGGCCTAATTTCTCCTGCAAAGTCTGATTTTAAATGCAAGGTTTTACAAGGATTACTCTGGACTGTCTTCCCTGTTTTTGTAGTATAAAACAATTCTGTGATGTAGCAATACTCAAAGTACAGCCGGGGGCCACATGCAGCACTGGTAACCTTCAAATGCTGCCCCCTGCTGAAGGACGGCACTGGGCTTCTGTTTACTTACTTATGACAGCACTACCCTTTAAACACTTTTCAAGATAACTGAAGTAAAAGAAAGGAAGCAAAAAAAGATATCCTGCACTACTTAACTTTAGGATCACATTAAATTTGAAGACATCTTGCAACAAACATGTTTAAAAATGACAGTCTCTTCAAAATTCAAAAAGTGTATTCATTAACATGCAGAAGTCTTTCACGTTTAATACATCAGATTATATCAGTGCATCGAGAAGTATATTTTGAAAGTGATAGTTTTCAAAAAAGAATGTAGAAACATTCATACCTCCTCTCACCCTGACAATGATGCCAGTAGTGAACTAAGCGGCAAGTAGGTTGTCATGTTGATCTCTCTGGGTGGCCTTGGTCGTTATTGTACATGGGCAACAATATAGTTTATTAAATCAAACATAATGGAGACACGCGAGCGCGCAAATTCAAGATGGCTGCCACCCGGCGAGCTCCTCCGCGTTTTCGCCCGTTTTTAGTGATCTAACGACGAAAGTCTGTCAAAATGTTGTTTAAAAAGAGGTCGCTGCGGTAATAATAGGCTTACCTGTACTGGGAAGCGGTTTCAAGCCTATCTGGTTGTGGGAAGTGGTGTTTCTGGCTCCCTGGTTCCTGCTCCGAGATCTGCACTGAGGTACTGCCTGGTTAGTCTGTCAGGGGGGCGGAGCATACTTCAGGAAAGGGCCTGGCTTGGGCCTAGCCACACCCCTAGTCCAGTTTAGCTGCTGCACCAGTATTTTTGAGGATTGTTTTGCATCTTTTTGCTCTTTTTACTCATAAACTGTTCATTTTTATTCAAATTTCATTATTTATTCTCAAAAATGGATAATAAAAATCCTCTCAACAATAAAAGAAGACAGCAGATTTCACCGCCCCCAATAAAATCAAAAGTGGTGGAGTCATCTGAACCTTCACTTTCTTTAATTTTAGAGGAAATTCAGGCTCTTCGTGCTAATACAGAAACTATTGCGACTGAAATTAAAAATGTACGAAAAGAAATGGCGAGTATGTCAATGAAAATATCAGACAACTCAATTAAAATACAGGACAATAAAGTTAAAGTCGACGCTTTTACTCCACTTGTGGCGAAAATATCACCTCTGTGCTCACATCTTTTGGACATGGAAAATCGCAATAGACAATACAACCTTCGCATATTTAATTTACCAGAAGAGGTTGAGGGAACTAACTGTCGACTATACTTAGAGAACTTAATTCCTGGTCTTTTAAATGTCAAATTTCCAGAAAAATTTGAAATTGATAAGGCTTATAGAATTCCTTCGCGTCGCAATCCTCAGCATTCTAAGCCTAGACAAATGATATTTAAAGTTCTTCGTCACCATCATTTGGTTATGATCAGAAAAGCAGCTAGAGAAATTCCTACATTGATGGTCAATGGTCAGAAAATCTTTATTCATCAAGATTTTGCCAAGGAAACTGTTGCAATACGTAAGGGATTTACTGATCTTCGCCCACAATTAAGAAGCCTTGGATACCAATATGGCCTTTTTGACCCTTCAACTATGCGCATTTGGAAAGATAATTTTTCAAAATCCTTTCAGCGTCCTGAAGATCTGCAACAATTTCTGGATCAACAATTACAGCAAACTATGGACACTCAGGGTCCTACCACTTGATTCTTTCCTGTATGATCTTCTTTGACAGATTTATATAACTCATAATATTTTGGGCTCCAGCGGTTCCGGCCATGCGTGTAGAGCGTGTGTGCGTCTCAATGTTCATATTTATGTTTTTTGTTTGTCTTTTTTGCTATGTTTTATTTCTTCCATTCCCTTTTGTGTGTTCTGGAGCTACTTTCTTCTTAACATTTGTGTCTTTTTCTGACCTTCTTCTTTCTAACCCTTCTCTCTTTTTATTTTGTCATGCCTAATATTAAAGTAGTGTCATTGAATGTTAAAGGTTTACGCCATCCTGTGAAACGTACTAAAAATTTGGATTATTTGGGTTGTTGCAAAGCGGATTTTTGTTTTTTACAAGAAACTCATATAGATGATAAAATTTTAGACTATATGAAGAAAAAATGGGTTGACAATATTGTTTCTTCTCCTGCTAATGGCAAGAAAAATGGTGTAGCTATATTATTTGCGAAAAAAGCGCATTGCCAAATTTTTAGCAAAATTACAGATACGGATGGGAGATATTTAATTGTTAAGGTTAAAGTTCATGATTCTATCTTATTTCTATTAAATGTTTATGGCCCTACTGCAGATGACCCTGTTTTTTGGTCTACTCTTTCAACGGAGGTTGTAAAAATTGGTAATGTACCTTTAATTGTTGCAGGTGATTTTAATGTCACATCTGATCCTTTATTAGATAGATTATCTCGTACTAAATTCCACCCCCCTAAGGTTTATTTTGCTTTTAAATTATTTCTTCAAACCTTTTTTCTAACCCACATAGTTCTCATTCTAGGGTCGATTACATATTAGTTTCGAAACAGCTGATCAACTGTGTTAGTACCCCTAAGATTGGCAACATTGACGTCTCTGACCATGCTATGGTTTCTTGTATTCTAAATTTAAATTCAACCTTTACTAACCAGCCTAGATGGAGAATGAATTCTGGTATAGCTCTTAATGAACATAATAAACCAAAGCTCCTCTCTGCCATTCATGATTTTTTTCAATTTAACCCTGAAGGTACTACTTCAATGGTTAATAGATGGGATGCATTTAAAGCTTATATTAGAGGGGTTACTATTTCTATTATGGCTCACGAAAATAAGATTTTTAATGCCAATATTAAAAAGCTAGAAAAGCAAATAGCGGAAAATGAACAACTTTTTATTTCGTCTAATGATCCTCAATATAGAGTTAAGTTGCAAAAGCTTCGATATGAATTTAATACAATTCTTAGTAAAAGAGCTGGCGTTCAGATTTCTAAGTCCAAAGCTAAATTTAGTTTTAATGCAAACAGATCTGGAAGATTGTTAGCGAATTACTTACGTATCAAAAAAGATAAAACTCAAATCATTTCTATTCACGGATCCAATGGTACAATTGCTTTATCTCATAAAGATATTGTGAATGAATTTTTGGATTTTTACTCTAAGTTATATGATAAACCTGATTTTCATAATGACTCTTTAGTTGATTCTTTTTTATCTTCATGTGGTCTACCTAAAATTTCTCCATCAGATAAAATGGGGCTTGACTCTCCAATTACTAAGGATGAAATTTTAGCCGCTATAAAATCTCTTTAAAAAAATAAATCTCCGGGTCCTGATGGTATCCCGAGGGAGTTTTATAAAGAGTTTCAATCCCATCTTTTACCCTTATTATTTCAACTTTTCACAACGTTTGGCTCTACGGGAATTACTTCAGGATCCTTTACTGAAGCTTTAATTATCGTTCTTCCCAAACCTGATAAAGACCCCACCCTTGTATCTAATTATCGCCCTATCTCTTTAATTAATGAAGATTGTAAATTATATGCCAAAATATTAGCAACACGATTATCCCCTGTACTAGATTCTATTATACATTCAGATCAATCTGGTTTTATGAAAAATAGACACTCTGCAAATAATACAAGAACTTTATTACATGTCATTGAACAGGGTCTTACGTTAACTACTCCTTCAGGAATTATGGCTCTGGATGCTGAAAAAGCCTTTGATAAACTGCATTGGCAATTTTTATTCCATGCTTTATCATCATTTAACTTTGGCGATAATTTTATTCGTATGATTTCAGCTCTATATTGTGCTCCTACTGCTCGTCTATTTATTAATGGCCAAGTTTCAAATCAATTTTCCCTCTTTAGAGGTACCAGACAAGGATGTCCCCTTTCCCCGCTATTGTTTTTAATTGGCATTGAACCTTTCCTTACCTCTATAAGAAAATGTGATAATATTAAAGGAATTATTATTAATGAGATTATTATTAAAACGTTAGCGTATGCTGATGATGTACTTTTATTTATTAGTGACCCCTTATCCTCATTTCCTTCTTTATTAGAGATTATAAAAAAATATTCTATGGTGTCTGGCTACAAATGAAACACTAATAAAACTGAATTTTTCCCTTTAAACATTTATTGTACTCCTGATATGATACCTATGAATGAAATTGTTTGGCAAAAGAATAAATTAAAATATCTTGGTATTTTATTTTCCTCATCCATAAAATCTACAATGACTTTAAACTGTAATTTTGTCTTAGATTATATTAAAGATAAAATGTCTAAATGGGCATCACTGCACCTTTCATGGTGGGGTAGAATGGAATCTATTAAAATGAATATTGCTCCAAAAATATTTTATACTTTTTCCATGATTCCTACTCAATTCCCATTAAAATTGTATAAAGATATTGATAAACTGCTCTCCAAATTTCTTTGGAATAACAAATCACCTCGCATTAGTTATAAAAAATTAAAAATGTCTAAATGTAATGCTGGATTTGGTATCCCAGATTTTTTTGTTTATCACAAAGCTTTTATTTTAAAACAAAGTGCCATATGGTTTATTCATTCCCCTTTACATAATCCACCTTCTTGGCTCCAAATTGAAAAATCTATTGTGAAGCCGTTTCCATTACCATCTCTGTTAACTATGTCTAACAACTCATCATTATTTCATAAATCTATCATTCTCAAATCCACTAAAATGGTTTTTAATGATCTAGATTCCATTTTTCTATACCACATGTATAACACTGTTGAATTATCATTATGGTATAGCAATATCATTAAATTAAATAGGAACATTAGTTTTTGGTTTTCGTGGATTAAGGGGGTATTTTTTATCTTAAAGACATTTAATCCAACAATACTTTTATACCGTTTGAGGATCTACAAACAAGGTTTGGTTTATCTCAATCTGATCTTATTAAATATGAATATTTAACTAATTCAATTTTAGATTCCTTTCCGCAAGCTATTCCGACTAATGTTACAGCTGACCTATCCGTGTATATTCAAACTATATCGTTGACAGCTCATGGTGTTTCTATTTTATATAAAAAATTATCTAACACTCTAGGAAGTAACATAACTATGATTGCAACCTTCTGGAATAATGAACTTTCACTTACATTGTCTAATGATTCATGTGAAATTATATGGATTAGAAATATTTCTGGTTGGTTACCTGTCTCATCAAACCAATTCCTATATTTTATTTAATTCTTTATGAACTCCATTACGTTTATTCCAGGCTAAACTCCTTCAATCTGACACTTGTTGGCATTGTAAATTACACCCTGGTTCGTTACGACATATGCTTTTTGATTGTCCTTTAATTTCAAAATTCTGGACAGAAGTTTGGGATATTATTGAGAAGTTGTTAAATATACATGAAGACTTATCATATAAAATGTTAATTTGCAAATCAGTTACATTATCACAAACTCTAAGTAATCTTGAATGTAGGCTTTTAGATTTTTTTATTTCTGCTGCGTTAAAATCTATTACCTTTTGTTGGAAAGATGTTTCTAAGTTATCAGTTCATGCTTGGTGGTCTTGGGTTATCTTTACAAGAAGAGGTGCTCAGTTATCTTTGTCTGGGGTTAATCATAATCCTATTTCCTATCACTCTTTTTGGATTCCTGTTGATATCTATTTTGCATCTTAAGGGTATATTTATGTATTGTACCACTTTTTACGGTTTTTATATTAATCAATATGTCATAGTAGCTCTATTTATTGCTTAAACAATAATTTGTTATTAGATGTTTTCCTCCCCCCCTCCTTTTAGGTTTATAAGAATATGACTATTTTCTTTTCTATTGAAATGAATTTGATAATGATTTTGTACGAATTGTATTAGATATTTTAGTTTATTATTACTCTTTTGTGTATGTCTATGTTGTTGCTGTTCATTATAAAATTTCAATAAAATATTTTGAACACATAAATCAAACATAATAGGCATTGTACAGTGCCTATCCTGAACACATAAATTTCAAAGTGCTCTTAAATGTGAAATGAAGAAAAAGGAGTCCAATTGAAATAAAATCATTGCTTAGCATCGCATAATTTGGTCAGGTGGGGAATCTGAGATTGATCCTAGATTTTTTGCAATTCTATTTCATTCTAATTCAAACATTAAGTAAGTTATTTTATTACACTTGACTCTCCTGAGGAAATGATAACAAGTAGAGACGGCTGGAAGAGGGATAGTGATTCAGATACTGCATAACACAGTATTGTCAAATCTATGACTCTTCTGGCAATTAGGGGACTCATTTAGAGGGCAGCATGGAATGAAACCCTCAAAATAACTCAATTTCTCACATACCACACCATGTACATGCTCTGCTTCCTCAACGTCCACCATAACCCCCCCCCCCCCCACCCCACCCTGCTGGCACAATTTTGGCCCTCAGGCACAACACAGATCATATTTCATGGCCCCAGGGAAAATGTTTGCGAGTACTCATGCTGTAAACAAATTCCTACTGAACACATATTAAGTTGGAAAGGAGCTTTTGTAGCTACAATAAGTGCTCATTTACTCTAACATAATTTAGTGTATTTGGCAGTGTCCAATTTTCAGCTGTTGTACCTTCATGATCTTCAAACTGCTGATGGTAGTTGTTAGAGCGGTTCTTAAATTTTGTCATGACTATTCTCTTAATAATGTAATGTCAATCCACATTACTTTGAAATCGGAGCATTGCAAGCTCATAACATCCTGAAGATGAATATTCTCATCGCCTATCAGGGGGTTGCAGTATTTAATCAAGGCTTGCTAAGATCTCCTCAGTGCAGTAGAAACAATTTCAGAAGAGGACCTTTTTCTACTTCATTTCATGATAACTGGAATTCTCATAATCTTTATTTTTATGAAAATCTTGAATTTTGAAGTTCAGATAACAACTAAAAATGTTAGCTGTGCCAGAACTATTTTGGTAACATCTTCCCACCTTTTTACCTCACTTATGCTCCTTCTACTTTCTCAGCCTTTCATCCATCTGAGGTTGATAAAATGATTACCATTGAGTAGGGTAACAACAAACATCTGTTATTCAGTGCCAAGATACCCGAAGTGGTGAACATGCGCTTTACAAATACACATGTAATGGTTTAAGTACATCCAGGATGTAGAATATAATTATTCAGCTGTGAAGCATAAATCTTCCATAAATCCATTCTTTGGAAGTACTAGATATATGAGCGCTAAATTTGATTAATCAAATTGAAACCATCCCCCACCTACCCCCAAAACCATGCCAGAGATCTCTGCAGTTATCATTGATCACCAGCAAATGTTACTTCAAAAACCTATTACTTCAATGGTTTTGGAGATGACTACTGTTGGCTGGAATCGACCTAGAGGTAAATAAGCTTTCTTTTGTGAAAAAAGATCTAGTGCATAATTCAGGTCATTGCCTCAGTGCAATTTGTCCTCTAGAAACCTTCAATGTTTCAGTGATATTTGTGTCCCTTTCACCTAGCCCAGCCATCTAGGAGTCCCATTATCCTTTCAAATAGTAAAACAACAATTTAAACCAGAAATGTCCAAGTAACATACAGATTTTGAGTTATTTTCCCTTCTGTAGGTGTGTAAAACAGTTCCTTCATTTTCCTCACTAAGTATCATAACACATAGCTTAGGCTATGTCAACTGTTTCCCTTTAACCAAAGCCAGGCTAACTTATTTGTTATATTACTTCTAGAAAGAAATCGTGAGAAAACTGTCTTCGGCAAGCTACAATTAATTGTGAAACCAAATATACGTATTCATCCCTTTGAGGCTGGTTTCAGTCCAAGCCATAGCTTAACTTCACTTGTGCCAATACTGCTAGATGATCTGTGCATGTTGGTGGAAAGTAGGGGGTCTCATAGTACCGGTGGTTGATAAACCTGTCCTCTGTCTTTGGCGCCATCAGACAGTAATTGCTCCTTGCCAGCTTAAAGGACATTAGCCTTCATAGTCTACCCATTAAGTGAGTTGGTTCATTCCTGACTGACCTATCAGACAAATAAAAAAATAAAAACAGAATGACAGAACCAATCACATTAACCTAATGAGAGCACATCAATAACTGCAAAGCTGCTGTAATGATAGAAGAAACCATGACCTCAATGTGCCTGCACACTAATCAATCTGACCAATTAAATCTGGAGTCTACCATGCTGCCTAAGTACAAAGTACTCCACTTTGAACAAGAGTCTAACAATTGAAAATCAACTACAATCACCTAAGCTTTTTTTCTAATTAATAAAAAAAAAAAAAAAAACTAACCACATCAAAATTGTACTATTTATAGTTCTACATCAGAAACCGGAGGAACATACCTTACTGAGGGAAAGAACCATGGAAGAAAAGTAAAGGAAGACCAGAAAACCTCTGCGCTAAAAGCAATGAAAGAAAGTGGGGAAGGCTATAAAGGTAACAATATTTATAACTTCAAAGAAATATAATTTAGAGGGAGCAAACAAAACAATTACATATAAACTGAATTATTGTTATGTTACACACAGAGCCCTGTCAGTCTACTTTTACAACATCACAAAAACGTGAAACCCATTTAACCTACTTAGCATACACCGATACCAAGGAACACATAGATAACTAAAGTAGCCACTGAAAAAGATGTAATATAATATAGGAATTAAAAGAGGTCGCAACAAGTTCCTCTGCTTCCAGTGGAACCATCGTATATAATGTGTCTAGAGAATTTCCACTCATATCACAGGACAATGTCCCTCTCTTCTCAGTATGAAAAACAAAATATCTTTCAAAAGAAGAACATGATGGATATCAAACTCTACACCTAAAATATGTTCGGGTAAAGGCAATGCTCACCACCTTACACCCATATTAGAAAGGATTTTATTTTATATGACAATTTAAATAACTAGAAACAACTAAATATTTTTCTAATGACCAAAATCGAATAATTCTCAATATGTCACTCATCTAGCTGATAGATGGTTCTTTTGAAACCTGTTCACTAACTTTCATATTAGCATTACTACCCAACTAACAAAGCTTCACCTACAATGAACTAGTAACCACAATGTAACCAAACTTCGGCAAAACATGTCCAACTATTCACTCACAAAAATAAAAACTGACATTGAGCAAGCAATGATACATTCAATTTTCAAAATATTCTCATAGACAACCATATAAGGATGTCATTTTCATAATAATCATGATCTCTAGCCCCATCCTAAAACATTGGAGGGGTAGGCCGATGGATTCTGACTGACAGTTGTTTTTTTGGGGAGGGTAAGCATGTAAGGTGTGAGTGGGGCAGCGAACCACTCGTAGCTTAGGGGAGGGGAGAGTGGTGCTTTTAGAAGTGGGAGGGGGTTGGGGGAGGTGTGGGAGGGAAGCTTGGTAAAAGGGATTCAAATTAGTGTGTGCACCAAGGGTAGAGGAGTAGAATGTTAACTCTACATGAAGGGAAGACCAACCAACGATTGGATTTTTCCATTAGCCTATTGCAGGATAAAGCTGAGGCTCGAGGGTAAAGTATAAGTGTTTCACGTAAGGGGTATTTGGGGAAAAATAACTTGAAATGAATAATATTTGAAGCGGGTTTCCTTCAATGTTAATGCACTTAATAAATTACGGGCAATAGAAACTGGAAAATTACGGGCAATAGAAACTTGGACTTTAGCTGAGAACCCAGCAGTAATTTGGGTTCATGGGACCCACATTTCGGTTGGAAAACTGTTAGATCTGGGGGTCTCTAGTTGGCAGAGGTAAGTACCTTTGTCCAAATAGGGACTCTTACTTCTAGTCAAGCAAAGGGGGATTCAAACTGTTGATAGCTCCTGCTCACCCCCTTGGTAGCTTGGCACAAACAGACAGGTTCATCCCCTAGGCAATGTGTAAAGTATTTGTACCAACACTCACAGTAATATAGTGAAACACCACAAATGGACGCTACACAAGTTGTTTATAAAAATATAAATCACTTTATAAAGATTAGACTGGTCAAAACAACATAAAAATCACATACATAATTATTCTTTTCTCAGGAATGTTCTTTTGTGGGAAAAGTTCCCTTTAGCAATGTTCTCTTTGCAAAAGAAACGTACAATAAAGTACAAAAACACTTGCAGGCTCAGTATGGCTGTGAGCCCTTCTTGCTAGTGTGTGGAAGTTACTTGAAAAATGTCAATAAGGTGCTCCTCACCAATGCCCTTACGTAGGGAGACTCTGTACAAAGAAAATGGTGCCCTTAACTATAAAATGCCCCCGCTGTAGCACGGAATGTGCTACACATGTGTACCCAGTATTGAATCAGGGAAATTACTCCTTCGTGAATGCGCGGGCACTAGAACATGTCCTACCTTTCACATACACTGCATCCTGCCCACGGAGGTACCTTGGGCCTACCATAGGGGTGCCCAAAGTGTAAGAAAAGGGAAGGGTCAGGCCTGGCAAGTGTGTACACTGGCCAGGACAACTTGGCAGTTAACAAACTGCGCACAGGCACTGCAGTGGCAGCCCTGAGACACCATTTTAGGGCTACTCATGTGGGTGGCACAGTCAGTGCTGCAGACCCACTAGTAGCATTTGAATCACCAGCCCTGGCACACTCAGTGCACTTTACTAGGGACCTACTGGTAAAACAAATATGCCAATCATGGCTAACCAATCACAATAATAATTTAACCGGGGAGCACTTGCACTTTGGCTCTGATCAGCAATGACAAAGTGCCCAAAGCATCTAAACCAGCAAAAACGAATTCCAACACAGTGTAAAAAATATAGGAGGCAGAGGCAAAAAGTCAGGGGAAACCACACCAAGGATGCCAGGTCTAACAAAAACTGTCAGGATTTTTTATGTTTAAAATCCGAGCCGCATATAGAGTGTTTTCTTCTGCCCAAGCAGCATATTGGGCACTGCTATCTTTTTGGCAAAAGGGCTCTGGCGGAAGTAGTAAATAGTGTTAACGATAAAAGTGGTTGTTGGTGCTGCGTGAGCTGCATGGTGTGGTCAAGGCTGCTGACGTTTGTTAGCTTTTATGTCCCAGTAGAAGACAATGTTACGCCCTATGAGGATATGGTCCAGTCGCTATTACAAAGTTCTGGTGAAGTAATGATTCTGGGGGTTTTAATGTGTTGCAGAAACCAAAAATGGACTCTTCCATTCATTTAATAAAGCAGACAAAACCGAAAACTTTGAAAGTTATTACAAATTACCAGAAATTGCTTTGGTTAGTGGATCCTTGGAGGGCAGCCTTCCCTACAAAAGGCATATATACCTGTTTTTCAGGGATTTTTGGCAATTCTTCATGCATAGATTTTTTCTTAATTTCAAAAGCCCTCACTTTTAAAATGCAATGGTTATTTTTGAGATAGCTGTGGGAAAACCCTGGATCTTCCCTAGATGCTGGATTTTCAATAAATAATACCTACAGGAGGAAGGGTGGGTGCAAATTTGTAAAGAGTAGATAAAGGAATTTTTGACAATTACCATGGGACAGCTCTGTCATGTATAGTATGATACGCTCTGAAGGCATTAATTCGAGGGATATTGATAGCTATGGATGCAGAAAATAGCAAAAAAGCTAAGATTCAAAAGCAAATTTTAGAACAAAATGTACAGCAAAGTTATGATAGATTTTTGAGAAATTCATCTATGGCTAATAGGAAAGAGTTTGATAATGCCAGACAGGCAATGAGGAAAGCATACTGTGTGGATTTAGGTCGGGTTTATATGCAAAAGGTTTATGGGGAAACTCATTTTACTGGGAAATACTTAACCTGACATGCACATGAACAAGATTCTAACCACAGGATAGATGCTCTGAAATGCCCAACTTCTGGAATTAGGAGAAAATGAACCAGAGAAGGTGGGGGAAATCATGTTGGATCATTATACATGGATCTACACTCAAAATCAATTAGTAGATACAGACTCCCTAGGAAGGTTCTTAGAGAATTGCAATATTCCAAGACTAACTAGAGAAGAGGGGATTAATATCTCACTGATTAAGGTTATTAAGACTCTCCCTAATTGCAAAGCCTGTGGGCCGGAAGGATTTCCGGATAATTTTTTTATATCCTTTGTAGATGTTTTAGTTGATTTTTTTTTTTTTACTGGTTGCCAACACAATGTTACAAGGGGGTCCTATACCATCTTCTGTTTTTTTAAGGGGAACATTGTGAACTTTTTAAAGAAAGGAGAAGACAGTGAGGATCCAAACTCATATCGTCCAATTATACAATAAAATACTGATTCTAAAATCATTACACAGCTGTTGGTCAAATGATTTAATTTAATAGCTTCAGGGTTAATCCATTCAGATTAGAAAGGTGTTTTAGCCGGGCTACAGTTAGGGACAAATACACATTATCTGGCGGAAGCCCTGGACTATTTTGCAGCTAATGATATACCAGTTCTGGTGGTGCTTCTGCTAGATGCAAAGAAAGCATTCAACCTCCAGGTCTGGGAAACTTTATTTAGCATTTTGACTACATTTGGTATTCCCTCCCAGAACACGGGGTTAATATATAAGATGTGCAGCAGTACAGAAGCTAGTATTATCATTCACACAATAGAAGTGGGGCAAATACAAGTCTTGTGTGTAACTCGGCAGGGGGGTCCACCATCCTCCATTCTATTACCTTTTTCATTGAGCCATTAGCTGTAGCAATCAGACTAAAACTGCAGCATCTGTCCCCCTGTGCCACAGATGGGGAAGATAAAATATGCTGATGATATTATGTTAATTCTACACAGTAGTAAAGATTTCCAGGAAAAGGCATTTGAGATCTTATTACAATATGAGAAATTAGGAGGTTATAGAATTAATAAGAAGTAAACAGAAATAACATTGTGTGGTTGTAATCCAGATTTTTTGCACCCAGATATTGTCTCATGTGATAATCCACAGCCAAAATGATAACTGGGTATTAGATTTTCATCTCAGATTCAGGATCAAAACGATCTTAATTTTTCCCTCTCCTCTAAAAAGTACAAAACAAAAATTCACAGTGGAATTCTCTCCCATTGACTATTCTAGGAGAGACTCCCTGATTAAAATGTCGATTTTTCCTTTGTTTAATTTTCAGTTTGGGGCTATTTCATGTCTTTTAACTGACTCATTTTTTAAATCTGTAGAGTCTATGTTTAGATTGTTTATTTGGCAAAAAAGAAATTTACAGAGTAGCATTAATCACTTTCTATGAACGGCAGGAAAATGGTGGATTGGTGCTTCCTAACCTTAAGGATTACTATTTTGCTTACGTTGTACAGTATATGCCCATGACCAATTCAAAGCTTTATTTTGATATGTTCTTACAAGTTATTTTATGCAGCTGATCTTTAAAGAGTATCATATTTGGGAAGTGCTAAAGTCCGTAAAGTCACCTAAAAAAGTTCTATGTATGAGTCTGCATTGTTTTTTTTCAGAAGCATGGGGATCTCTACAGGAGATATTCCATTCCTTATATTAATGTGGTGACACCCGTGGTCGAATTAGCTACTGACCCGGTGGCAACCTTGCACCCGATATCATCCCAAATAGGATGAAAGCGGGGTTTAGACAATTATCTGACTTTCTCCCAAGGGAGAGATGGCTAAATATAGCGGAAATCTGTCGGTTAATTCAAGGTGATTTTCTGCTTCGGGGTTCATTTAGATTGCTGGATACAATTTTCAGTAACTTAGATCCAGGTCAGGTCCTCAGTAGTGGAAAGGTGGTTTCAACATTAGATAAGGACATTGTATAGGAAAGGGCATGGGAATGGAAAACACTGCACGCTTCTATTAGAGGTTCTGGCCTTACCCAAAAAAAACTATTAAAAAAATGGGGAAAATATGAAGTTATGGAATTGACAAATAGGATGTGGGAGGAAGTTAATATGTTGAATTTTAGTGTGCTGAGAGGTCAGCAAATGGATGTTATATCGAACCCCTTGTTTTTAAACATAAATTAACCCAAGTCTCCCACGCCACTATATTTGATGCTTTGATGGGTCTGTTGCCGATTTAGTACAGGTAATTGGTAACTGTTCATCCATTCAGGGATTCTGGAACTAAATATGCCAGTACCTTGAGACTGAATTACAGTTCAGTCCAACCCCAACCATCTGGTCGAAAGATTTAGGGTATGATCCAGCCCTCAGTCTTTCTAATAAATGGATAAAGTTATTGTAAATAGCAACAGCTGTAGCCCGGTCCCTTCCACTACAAAAATGGTGACCTCAGTTGGATCCGACAATGAGGTACTGGCTACAAAAAATGGGACTAGTTAGAAACAGCGAGCAATTATTTGCAATATGAAACAGGGGTGGTGAAGAGATTTGAAAAACTTTGGGGACGGTACCTTGTTTGAAGTTTGATTGAATGTTCTGATCATGTCACTTTGTCATCATTTGCACAGTATGCTTCTAAGGCATCTCTAAGGCAGCTTTATTTATTGTATTAATTGTTATTTTATTAGCTTTACTGGTAACTATTTATCAAGGCGGGTTTTTACCATTTATTTGTACCTCTCTAACTTACGCTGGACATACTCGGTTATGAAATATGTGTTTATAATTAATGTATTTATGGTTGGCAAATGACTAATATCGTTTTGAATTTATGAACTGTTTACACAAATGTTAGAACCTAATAAAAAATATTTTTTTAATCAAATAAATAAAAGCGGAGAGGAGGGGCTCTACTAGGCGCTCTATAACAAGACCCGTGCCCTAATGGGCCCCATGAACCACATTCTCCAGGTATGGAATATAGTGCAAAAAAAGCTAGGGTGGCACAACAAGATCACACAAGCAATGCCCTCGGGGTCACGGACAGGCTGGGATGATTGGGTAAAAGCAAAGGCTTTAATCACTGGGACAATATTGGAATATCCAACGTTGGTGATCTTTGTGTGCGGGGAAAGGTGATCCCATTTACACAGCTCCAGGACCAGTATGAGATGGCACCAATGGAGCAATTCCACTACCGCCTGCAGCAATGTGGAGTGGTTAGTACATTCTTTTACATGCTGTGGGCCTGCCGTGTAATAATATCATATTGGAAATCAGTCATATCCATCATCACAAGGGTGAGTGGAATCTTGTCCCTGCAGAACCCAAATGCTGCTTACTCAATATCTGGGAAGCGACAGACCTCAACTCAACGTTGCAGGCCTGGGCGACCCTGGGTATGATGTTGGCCGAGAGGAATATTGCTAAACGCTGGGGTGTGGCCACCGCCCCCATACTTACAGACTGGTGCAGGGATATGGACACTGCCATGGTGGCGGAAAAGACCGTATACGTACACAGGGGCTGTCCTAAAAAAATAAATAAGAAAATGGGGAGGCTGGAACACCTATAGAGAGTATATCTGTGAATTGCCAATAGTGACTCGAGAATTGGAAAAAAGTAATGCAATTGACACTAAAGTCTGTAACAATGTACATGCATGATGCGAACAATAATGTATTGTAAATAGAAACAACTGGGAATGTATACTGTGTGGACCGTAAATACACTATTTGATATGTACAAAGAAGTGATGATTGTGCCATTTATGATTAAATAAATAAAAAAAAGTTTAAAAAAATAAAAATAAATAAAATCTGACTTTGAGCATGCAATGATACATTCAGATTTCTCATAAACACTATCTAAGGTTGTTATTTTCATAATAATCATGATTTCTGGCACCATCTTGAAACATGTTCTCTCAACATAGAATATGCAACCTGTAGTGAATTCAAATTCCAAATAAAAACTCCTTTCCCCAAGTCTTCCACCACCACCACATTAGCAGATATATGAATTACTATACAAAGTGTGAATAAAACATATCCCAACTCCTAGAAAACTGTGACGATAATGTGGCTAGCAGTCATTACCAATCTTATCACAATTACCAAACCAAGACTTCACATAAAGTAGAAGAACTTACACAGAGGTGCTTTTTATACATGAGCAATGACAAGTAATATTAGTGGAGAGTGACACAATTCTGTTCAAGCAACAATTGGACAGCAACATCTCAAAAGGCATCAATTTCTGGAAATCCAACACCAAGGTAAAAATATTTAAAAAACCAGGTAACAGTCCCTAAAATCCAATATTTCTAAACAAATACAGCATATTCATGTTATCCTAGAGAATACAGTTCGTATCTACCAAGAACTAAAAGGCCTAGACAAATCCATAGTCTGCAGACTCCAAAACAACCTAAATCTAACGTCCTTCACAAACAATAAATAACACATAAAGAAAGCCAATTTGAAATATTCTTTTGTAACAGTAACACAAACCAAATTAACCTGTTTTATTGTATATAGCATTAAGTGATATACTAATTTGAAAATATAATGCCCAAATCACCACATAATACATTAAAAACCTAAAAATGTAACCACATTATTTTACATATAAAAAAGGGAAATACATAAAAATATATAAATATTGACTAGCATATATTAAATTGCTTTCAGAGACAATAGGCATAACCACAAATCATAAACAATTGTAACAAAACCAAAAGGCTTGCAAAATACAGCACATTATATATTTTTATACAAAGACATTTTGAACAAAGCCTGAACATTATCCCCGAACATTATTAAATACAAATTATACTTACAGTTTTGTTGCAGTAAAGGTTTTTTTAAACTTCTCTTCTACTACCAATATTTCACAAAGATAAGCCCACAAATTTAAAATTAGAAAGGTTCCAAAAAATCTATATTCAGTCCGAAGGTAAAAGCTTCATATGTAAGTTCAAGCATCGTCTTGAAAAACACAAGCTGAAAAGTAAAAGGAAGTGCTTACCAAATATGAATATATAAACATACTCACCACAACAAATCTTTAATAATCTCAAAAACTAAAATGTGTGTGTGTGGAGGCATGTGCAAGTGTACATCTTTTTCTTAAGGCAATGTACGCAAACTTTTAATTGTGCAGGTCAGGTCGAAGCATTTCAGGTTCTCAGAAGCCTTTCTTAAGATACAAATATCCCCAACACTATTGTAAATAAGTAAAGCAACATCATTGAAAAGCAAAGTCGGACTACCTGCTATGAGAGTTGTTGGTAATTATTTCATTTACATTACAAAATGTGTCCGTTAATGCTCTATTACTTACCGGTAATCTTCATTACTCCTGGTCCCGTTGTCCTCGTCCCATTCATAACTAATGGAGATTACCATCTCCCGACAGAAAAAAAGATCAGAAGAATGCTGGGACACTAACCCCGCCCCTCCCACTGGGAGTACATAAGGGGCACTTACCCAGCATTCCTCCTGAACAACCAAGCCCACAAGGAAGGCCGGCCGTCTGGGAGGGAGGGCGGGGCGTATGAATGGGACGAGGACAACGGGACCAGGAGTAATGAAGATTACCGGTAAGTAATAGAGCATTACCTCCAGGTCCCTTATGTCCTCGTCCCCTTCATAACTAATGGAGAATACCAAAGCAGAAAAGCCGGCCTTCCCAAACAAAACAGAAGCCAACCCAGGAAACCAAACCAAGGCAGCCAATGCAGGAAGCAAAGGCAGAACCGGCGGAAAACCCCAGGCAGAGCACCCAGACAAGGGGGAGCCCCCCCCCCCCCAAGCCGGGACGCACCCCACAAAACTATGGATGAACAGCCGGAAGACCAGGCCGGCAACCCACAGAGGCCAACCAGTCCACAGCAGTAACACCCCACCGCCAACCACAGAAGGGGAGAGCACGGACCCACAAGCCAACCGAGGCAAGACAGAACAAAACAGCGAGGCGGCCACCCAAAGAGGAACTAACCCCAGAAGCCAACCCACCAGGCCCCAAGAGCGAGAAGGGAGCAGACCCAGCAGGGGCCAGAACCCCAGAGGACGAAAACCGACCAGGCAACAAGGAATCCGGGAAGACTAAGAAGAAAAGGGAACAAGAGGAACACATGAATCCAAGAACACAGCCCCAGCAGAAACCCCAACCGGGAAATCGGGGAAACCGGAGCAGGAAGCCACAGCCCGAAGAAGGCACCCCCAAACCACAGAGAAGGAGAGCAACGGAATGGGCAAACGACCCAGAGAACCCAAGACCACAGCAAGGGAACCTCAAGGGAGCCAACACCAGCAGCAGACAAGCCCAACCAGAGACAGGCCAGGTAGAGACGACCCCCAAACAGCCCAAGCCGAGGGCCAACAACACAAAAAGGCCCCAAAGGAGCGGGACAGGCCCAAACAACACCACACGGTCAAAAGCAGGGCCCGAGCAGGGTAAAACACCCAGGGCAGAAAACGGCCACCAAGGACATTGCAGCCGGGAAGCCAAAACCGAGCAACCCAACCGACCAGAAGGACCCAAAGGCCCAACCCAGAACCGAGGGAAGGCACAAAGAAGGGAAGGCCCCAGCAGAGCACAGACCAGAGAGCAAACAGCCCCGGCGCCGCCCAAATGAAATCCCCAGAGCAGGGGAAAACAGAAGCTGAGGACAGACCCAAACAGGCCCAACCAGAGCCAAGAGGCCACACGGGGCAGCAGCACACAACACCCGCCAGGACCCGAACCCAACAGCAGAGGGACCAGCCGCCCCATAGGCAGAAAAGACACCAGCAAAGAAGTGGCAGGCAAAACAAAGAACCCCCAACACAGCCCCAGCAAGAAGCCCAGGACAGCAGCAAGAGCGCACCCAGGGAACGCCGAGCAGGACCAAAGAAACGGAAACCCGCAAACCAGCCAAGATCCGGATCCAACAGGGAGGAAGGCCCAAGGGAAGAGGCAACCACAAGAAGCCACCGCCGAAGGCCAAGCAAAAGAAGCTGCAAGCCAGCAGACCAGGAGGGACTGAAACACGGCCCCTGGAACAACACCAGCACAGGGAAAAGCGGAGGCACAACCCCGGCCAAAAAGAAGCACCAGAAAAGGCAGGGACAAGCACCCCCCTCCACAGTGAACCAAGCCAGAGGAAAACACCGCAGGCCAGAAGAGACCCAGTGAAGGCCAACAGAACACGGGAAGCCAACCAGGCAACAAACAAAGCCCACCCAGAAGCACCACTGACACCAAACGAGACCAGAGGAAGCAGGGAGGAAAGGTCGAAGGGAGAGGCACAGCCACTAGCCAAGAGGTCAAATACAAGACACCCCAGAGGAAGCAAGAACCAACCCAGGCAACAGAGCAGGTGAAGTGGCCAGAACCCCACTCAGCCACAGGGACCAGAGAGTGCCGACCAGGGCCCCCAAAGCACACCAACCAGGGGGACAGACACAAAAAGGGGGCCAGACCAGCACCACAGCGCCCACCAGTATCCCGGGAAGCAGAAAGAGGAGAAAACCTCAACCGGAAACCCAGGCGGACAACCCCAAACACGAGAGAAGCCACCCCCAGGGAGCAAAGGCCACAGGAAAAACACAAGAGGCCAGGACCAGCAACCCTGAGGCATAGGACATAGCCAAGAAACCCCAGCAACCCGCCGGAAAGCAAAGGGCCAGCAGACCACCAGGGCAAAAACGCAACACAAACAAGTGCGCCAAGAAGAGACAGGCCGAAGCGCAGGCAATGCGACACGGAACAGAACCGCGAGAGCCAGGACAGCAGCAGGAAGACCGAGACAACAACCAGCACCACAGCCACACAGACACAACCTCCAGGAGAAGCAACGGGCAGAGACCCACCGAAGCCAACCAGAGGAACCGGGGCCCAGAGTACCACCACTGAGACACAGGGAACGCCAAGGCCAGGTCCGAGAGCAGAAGAGACCAGGCTCCCCCAGACTGGCAACACAGGGGGGCCAGAGGAAAAAACACCGGACACCGGCCAAGAAAGACGACCCGGCCACAGCACAAAAACTGCCCGCCGACAAACAGACAGCCGCCAAAAAGAACAGGGCCACAGGGGAGGAGAACCGCAGGAAACAGGAGGGGAGGCACCCAAAAACAAACACCCCACCCCTGCAACGGAAAACACCCCCCGGAACAACCATGCAAGGCAGCCCAGTGAGAGACGAACCCGCAGTGTGAGCAAGGAAAAAGGCTCAACACACCAACCAACAAGCAGCCGGCCAGGGAGACAAACAACCCCGACCAAGGGCCCAGAAGATGGAACGCGACCGCCCCAACCTGCCCAAGAGCAGGAGAACAGGAGGCACACCGCAGTGCGCCCGAAACAAAGCCAGCAGGAGCGAAACCCCAGCCTCCACACAGAAGAAGAACAAAGTATGCGTGGGACAGGCGAAGTCTCCACAAAGGAAACACACCACAGCAACGGAACCAGACCCGACGCCGAACTGAGGGAGCCCCACAGACCGGCAGAAGATGGAAACAGGGCAAGGAACCAAGCCCCGGCAAGGGCTCCCCAGAGCAACCAGTCCCAGACAGAGCACAACACATCCCAAAGCACCCCGTACCCGGGAACGACAGCCGAGAAGGAGCGCAGGGACACGAAGACCCAACGGAACGTGCCAAAAGGAAACCCAGCACCACGGGCAACCAAAGATGTGGGAAAACCGTCAGCAGAAGAACAAGGCACCCCCACCAGACCACCAGGGAACAGGCGTCGGCAGGAGCCTGCGGGAGAAGGAGGGCCACGAACACCCACCAACAACAGGGGAACGGAGTTAGTGGCAGGCAGCACAACAGCGGAGCCGCTGGGGGAGCACCACAGCAGAGCGCAACACGCCCGGCAGCAGCGGGGCACCCAGACCAACCCCAATGACTGCCCAGACCTGCAGCAACACCAGCACGAAAGAACAGCACACAGAAACCATGCCAGAACGACAAACAGCAACCAATGCCAAGCCGGGCAAAGCAGTGCCCAAGGACCCAATCAGGAACGCAGCAGCCGCAAACAGCAACGGCCACAAACAGCAATGCAGACTGTGAAGAAGCCGACAGCAGCACACCCCCAACCCGGAACAAAGCCGAAGACACACACAACCCAGAGAAAGGCAGCAACACCGCCAGAGGTCGAGGGGGGTGGGTGTGGGAGGGGAGGGAAAAGGCGAAACAGCACGCTGCATGAAACAATGCTGGCCGACAGGACCCACCACAGCAGGAGGCAGTACCAAAGGAACAGAAACCCAGACACGCTAGGGAGAAGACCCCGCCAGGGCACAGACTCGGGAAAGCAGAGCACAGGAGCCAAGCAACCCACAGAGCTATCCGCCATCAGCCAGGACACCGGCAACCCGCACCTTCGAACACAAAAAGACCCCGCAGGAGCCAGAAAAAAGGAAAACGCGCAGCGCAGGCAGGCTGAAGCCCAACTGCAAGCCACGAGCAACACCCCACGCCGCCTACAACACCAAGGAGAAGCGGGGGACACCAGACAATAAGGCTCCCACCGACAGCCGCAGGCAAACACACCCACAGAGCAGAAGCACCGCAGCCCACAGGAGGCGGGGAACAGAAGTAAAACAGGCAGGGAAACTAGAAACCTGCAAGCAGCACTCACCCAGAGCGGAGGCCAACCCCAGAAACAAGGCCTCCACTTCAATCGCCCATCAGGAGATATTCCAGTGGCAGAGCACATGCTTCGCATGGAAGAGTCCCTGGGTCAGTCCCCAGCAGCTCCTGGAGTCTCCGCTGCGTCACACGAACATTCCCAGAAGGTAATGAAAAGCCACACCGCAAAGCGGGACTCACCCGGGGGGGCCGCAAACATCCACAAGGCACCCCCCACACCGTCCGGGAACCAGGAAGCCGCCGCCAGACCGCAAAGGCAGCAGAGCATCAGCAGGAACCAGGAAACCAAGCTCGAAATCCACCCGGCCAAGCCCCAGGAAGATGAGCCTCCAGCAACCCGGAAGGACCCGGGAGGTCGGCTCACCAGCCGCAAAGGGCCGTCAGAAACCCCACACAGGGGAATCAAAGAGCCGGCCGAGAAACCAAGCCTCCCAGCAAGCCCAGCAGGCCAGGAGGCAAGGAACTAGACACCCCAACCGCACAGCCAGGCAGCCGGACGGGGTAAAACAGGAACAGAAGCCACTCAAGCCCAGCAGGAGCAGCACCAGCATCCACATCAAAACTGTCGGCAGACAGAAAAAAGAACAGGAGGAATGCTGGGTAAGTGCCCCTTATGTACTCCCAGTGGGAGGGGCGGGGTTAGTGTCCCAGCATTCTTCTGATCTTTTTTTCTGTCGGGAGATGGTAATCTCCATTAGTTATAAATGGGACGAGGACATAAGGGACCTGGAGGTAATGTATCTGATGCAGAAACTAAACACAAGTTTCCTTATTACATTCCTGGACTGTTTTCTCTCAGTACTCATAAGTATCACCATGATCACAGAAGGTAGCAATCATTATAGTTATTTTTTTTTTTTTATATATTTTTTTTTTTTTAAACCGTTTATTACAAGACTCAAAAATTATACAAATATGGGCCTACAACCTTCCGGCCGGCCGCTAGCAATAAAAGAAGCATACGATATACATTTATAAAACACATGGTGCTGCGGCCGAGCATGCACAGGAGGTAACATCGTTGCGAGCCACACTATCCAGACCCCATTATACGGTTCCATTTTAAACTTAAAGAACAACAAATACAAACAAACCCACAAGGCAATCCTCAATCGGAATAGCAACACGTGCTCCCCTAGAGGGGGGATCCTAGCCATCCAAAGGAATCTCAAGAGGGGGGGGAGAGATCAAAACTAGGGCTGGGGACACCTAATGCCCAGGTACCGGGGGGATGAGTTGGCTAAGGGGACGGGACCGGCGACAGATCGGGCAATAACGGTGGAGCACAGATTCCCCCGCGGTAGGCGTTCCAGGGGCCCCACACTTTCACCCATGTCGCAGGCTTACCTCTCGCCACATACACCACCTTTTCCCGAAACATGCACCAATCCATATGTTTCTTCCAGGCCGAGTCAGTCGGGGGCCTCTGGGATCCCCACAGCTGGGCAATATCACGCTTGGCAACCATATACCCCAGAGTCACCCACCACGTCTGCGGCACCGAGTAATCGGTAGGCTCCCACACATTCAACAGGCATCTCCTCGCTTCGGGCAACAGTGCCACATGCGTGACCACTCGCAGCACCTCATGCACACCTCGCCAGAACCCCTCCACTTCCGGGCACTCCCACAAGATATGTAGAAAAGTCCCCAGCGCACCACACCCACGCCTACACAAACCGTCCTCAGAATAGCCCATACGCAGGAGCTTTGGCCCCGTCATGTAGACCCTGTGGAGTATCTTGAGCTGGACGAAACGAAGGCGAGCCGGTATGGCCACCTCTTTCGGGGAGGCCACCGCGGAGATCCAGTCCTCGTCGTCCAGCTCCAGCCCATCGGCTACCCAAGCTTCACGAAGGGCAGTCAACAAGTCTGAGCGGTCGTTGATCAGTTTTTTGTAGATCAGTGAGATCGTGCTGTCAGGAACGTGTCCATCCAGCACTCTATCCTCCAGGGGGGAACACTCCGGGATGGAGGCAACGTCCGGAAAGACGGAGCCCAGCGCATGCCGGACCTGCAAGTACCGAAAGTACTCGCTGCCCTGCAACTGAAATTCCGTCTGCAGCATCTCGAACGTTTTAAATCCTCCCCTCGCCCAGAGATCCCCCACTTTGCTGATGCCTATTAAATCCCACTTCTCAAAGCCCCTCGAGGTCCACAAGGAGCCCAACCGCTCAGATGCGTATAGTGGTGACGCCCGGGTCAAACGGTCCTTCCACTCCATTGCAGCATTGGCTGCGTGCCACACTCACACCATGACACGCGTGGGGCCCGTTAGGCGAGCGTCGGGCGCGCTAGAGTAGAGCGCTCGATTATAGTCGCCACCTGGAAGTAGCATCCTATCCATTTCAAACGCCGGGTTTAAGGCTGGCCCATATAGGCCCTGATTAATCGCAGCTAGCTGGGAGGCCCAATAATACCGTTTAATATCCGGGAGGGCAATCCCCCCATCATACCAGGGGAGCGTCAGCTTAGCCAGGGCAATACGTGGCCTCCCGTCCCAGAACAGGCGGCGCTGCAAACTCTCCACTTCGCGGAAGTAGCGCGCTGGGACGAGGTCCATAGTGTTCTGCAACGCGTATAGGAAACGCGGCAACAACATCATTTTAAACAATGCCGCCCGTCCGAGCGGCGAAAGCGGCAAACGCCGCCAGCGCGCGACATCCTCTTTCAGACGCTGGAGGGGGGGAAGCAAGTTCCGATCATACCGAGCCTCCGGGTCCAGAGTAATGAAGACACCCAGGTACCTAAATCCCTGCGGGGCGACCTGGATCGGACAGCCCCGCGGGAGGACA
Organism: Triturus cristatus; assembly: GCF_964204655.1. Taxonomy (NCBI): domain Eukaryota; kingdom Metazoa; phylum Chordata; class Amphibia; order Caudata; family Salamandridae; genus Triturus; species Triturus cristatus. The sequence goes on along the minus strand of NC_140588.1, from coordinate 847,343,649 downwards.
GGAGCCTCCCCAGAGAGAACATACACACACGATTTAGCCCAGTTGATGACCAGACCGGAGTTACGACCGAATGAATGCAGAACATCAACCAGGACTATGAGTGATTTACGTGGGGAAGCTAGGTACAAGAGGATGTCATCAGCGTAGAGGGATACGCGGTCCTCATACTCAGGGGTCCAGCGGAGACCACGGATGGAAGGCTCCCACCGCAGCCACTCCGCCAGGGGCTCCAAGGCAAGGGCAAAGAGGAGCGGCGATAAGGGGCAGCCCTGTCGTTTGCCCCGGCCCAGCTCGAACGGAGCCGATACTCTTCCGTTCACCACCATTTGCCCCAATGGGCCCGAATACAGCAATTTGACCCAACTGATGAACCCTGGGCCAAATCCAAACTTCGCAAGCATCGCCCAGATATATGGCCATTCAAGCATATCAAACGCCATGGTGGCGTCTAAGGACGCCAAAATGGCCGGCTCCCGTATGAACGGGGCACGTGCGAGCACACCGTGCAAACGCCGCAGATTAAGGGCTGTGTTGCGATGGGGAATAAAGCCAGACTGGTCCTCATGAAACAAATCGCCCACCACGCCGACCAGCCGATTGGCCAGTACCTTAGCGAGAATCTTGGGCTCCGCATTCAGCAGCGAAATGGGCCGATAGGATGTAACCCGGTCCCGAGGTCTCCCTTCCTTGTGGATGACCACGATTGTAGCCAGACGCTGGTCCGGCGGGAGGGAGCCCACCGAGTGTGCCGCCAGGAACATAGCCCGGAGGTGAGGTGCCAGCGTATCCGGTCGCAACTTGTACAACTCGATAGGGAGACCATTCGGACCCATGGCCTTGCCGGAAGCGACCGAGCGTATGGCGAGGGCGATCTCGTCGGAGGTGGGAGCGGCGTCCAACGACACCCTGTCCTCCCCGGAAAGGGACGGCAGCGCGATATCACTGAGCAGGGCACGGGAATCCTCTTCCGAGCAGGGAGACACCGGGGAATACACCCCATGGAAATAATCCGCGAAGCAGGAGACAATTTCTTCTGGCTCAGTTACACACACACTATCCGTTTTCTCAATCAGCGGGACCACACGATTCGCTCTCTCTTTTTTGTCCAACCACGCTATAAGTTTACCAGCCTTATCACCCACATCATACAGTCGCCCCTGTTGTTCTCTACTGAGGCCCCTGGCCGCCTCCGTGACGAGGGCCCTGTAGGCCGCCTGCTTGAGTTGGAGGACATGTAATGCAGCATCCGTCACCCCACCTTCTAAATTCCCCTCCAACTCGGCTATTTCAGCCTCCATCCGGGTCACCTCCTCCCGCTCGCGCCTCCGGGCGTGGGAAATAAGGGATAGGGCCTCCCCTCGGAGTACTGTCTTGAAGGCCTCCCATAGCGGTATGGCCGAAGGCACAGACCCCACATTCTCATCAAAATATCGCTGAAGGGATTTAATCAATGCAGCGCGAATGGAGGGGTCTCGCAGGTACCAAGGATTGATTGGGACCACCCTACCCTCACCCCTCGGAAAGACATCAAAGTGCAGTAGGAGCGGGGAGTGGTCCGAAATACCCCGTGGCAAATGGCGTACCTCTCCCACCCTCCCAACATAGGCCGCCGGGACAAGGACATAGTCTAGTCGTGAGAGACTACCATGGGCTCCCGAGTGGAAAGTATACTGCAGCTGCGTGGGGTGTTTTAAACGCCAGCAGTCCACTAATCCAAATGTATCCAAGAGGCCGGGTAGCCACGCCTGTGCCCGGGGGAGGTCCCTAGGGGGGTGACAATCCAAAGATCCAGATACCACCGCATTAAAATCCCCCCCCACAACTAAAAGCCCCCCCGGAAGGCCAAGGAGAAGGCGCCCAAGGTCCGCAAAGGTGGTCGACTGCAGCCCCGGTGGGATGTATACTGACACAAAGACAACCACTTTGCCCTCCAGTCTTCCCACCAAGACCGTATAACGTCCCCTATCATCGTGGAGCACCTCATCAATCTCCAACGGGAGCGAGTTCTTCACCATGATGCCCACACCCCGTGAGCCGGACGTGAAGCCCGAGTGAGCCACTAGGCGATAGCCACGCCGATTCATGGCGCAGAAGGAGTTGCCAATGAGGTGTGTCTCCTGCAGAAAGACTACATCGGGCGAGATTCGCTTCAAAAACTGCAGGACCACACCCCGTTTGATCCTGTCCCCCAGTCCATTCACATTCTAGGACAACAAAGTTAGTTCCCTACCCCCCATCATATACAAAAGCCATCATTCGTACCCCGGAGAGCACTTTAGAACCAACACAATAATACGTTTGCCTTGTGATAAAAACGAACAACACCCCATCCCTACCCACCCACCCCAACAGAACTCCCCCCTCCCTGCACCCCTGCATGAGCCCAAACAGCCCCCCCAACGTGCAGTGTGCCTGTCGCCCCATATATAGTTAGACTAACTAAACCCCCTAGAGGAGGAGGGAGAACCCCCAACAGACCCAACACAACCTCCATAGGAGGGGAACTTACAAAAACTGACGCAGAATCAAAAGTGGCATCATTGTCGTCCAGAGTGAGGCCCAATATTAGACCCTCAGTCCTGATCCAGCGTGCCGTCTCCCCCCGCCGCCCCCCCCCCGCCCCCCCGATCACGATCCCCGGGCAGAGTATCCAGCCAGTCCCCGGCCGCCTCGGGACGATCAAAGAAGTGCGTGCGACCATCCACCTCCACACGCAGCTTGGCCGGGAAAAGCATGGCGTATTTGAGGTTTAAGTCCCGAAGACGGCGTTTGACGCCTAAGAAGCTCAGTCTCTGCTTCTGGACCGCTGGGGTGAAATCAGGATAAAAATTAACCTCCATATTGTCAAGCTTGACCGGTCCATGCAGTCTGGAGGTTTGCAGGATAGCGTCTCTATCCCGAAAATTGAAAATCCGGGCGATGAGAGGTCTCGGAGGGGCTCCGACCTTCGGCCTTCCCCCGGGAACCCTGTGGGCCCTCTCCACAGCGAAGAATTTGCTCAGCCCCCGTGGCTGGAGATGGGTAGCAATTAGGTCCTCCACAAAGAGATCCGCCGCCGCCTCCTCGCGTCCCTCGGGCACCCCGATAATGCGAATGTTGTTCCTCCGTGCCCGACTCTCGGAGTCCTCCAAGCGTCGATCCATTAGCGCAGTCGCCCGACTAAGCCGGCGCACCTCTGTTTGCAAGGCCGCCACATCTGTCGTTAGGCCCGATGCGGTGTGGGCCAAAGACTCTACCCGATCATTAGTTTTGGAAAGATCGGCCCTCACCAGGCCAACATCCACGAGGACCGAGTCAATCTTCTGCGCCAGTGTATCAAACCGCTGGCCCACCGAGGCCTTCATCTCGGCAATGGCGCCCATAACATCTCGCAGAGTCAAATCTGCGGGCAGGTCTGGGGCATCAGGAGGGCTCTCAGGGGACTTGCGCGGTCCATCGGTCGATCCCTTCTGGAGGGTATAGCGGTCCATACTGTTGGCCTGATGGACGGCGCCACGCCGGGTCGATTTGGTCTTTGCCCGGTCTCCATCTTGTTTCGTGGCCATGGCCACCAGTCTCCCAGTCGCACCAGCCACGTCGTGTAGGGCAGGAAAGCAGACACGAGCTCCGGGGGGGCCCACTCAGGGCAGCGGGGTGGATCACAGCCTGCAGGCAGGCAGGGTCTCCCAGCAAGGCCACACCACACCAACACCAAGGGCTCCGCGACCCAACCTCGCAGAGACGACAAGGTGGTGCGAAAGCGAAAGCGAAAGTGCGGGGCACGCGAGTCGCCAGGCCCTGCCTGCCGCTGTTGTTCACTTTGTCACTGGATCACCCCACAGCGCAAATCCGGGGTCCGGCGAGGGGAAGGCCGCACACTTCAATCGGTGCTCACTCCGGTGTCCGAGGTCCGATTCGGAAGCGGAAAACGGGTGCCACCTCAGCTCAGGTTCACCAACATAGTCCCCTCATCCAGGGCAGGATAATTTCAGGATAATCGTAGGAGGTTGCGGAGGTCCTCGGGAGCCTCGCACCTACGCGGCCATCTTGGTTGCGCGCTAGGCTCCGCCTCCTCCATTATAGTTATTTTAATATTATTTCCACCATGTCATCTTATAGTGATGAATTGATTTCTTGTTAAATACTATGATACAGTTGAACATAGGTTTCATATATTTTGCAACTCAGTCATGACAAATAAAAGCATTATCTAGACAAACTAATTCCTAAGGTAATTCTTTTTAGCAAAACGTGACATTAAATGACACAATATTATATAATTTCATATTTTGAAATCTTTAATTACTGGTAAAGAAAACAATGGAACCGGGACACAAAGATAAAGACGAAAGTTTAACTTTACGACTTTTGGTATTAGGGCGTTTCGAGAAGTAAAGTTAGACTTTTGTGTCAGATTAACTTAAGTTTAGGTCTCCGTAAGACTAAAGACCAAAAAATAAGTTAAACTGATACAAAAGTCTAACTTTACTACTCAAAAATGCCCTTTGTGAAACCCGAAAGTCATAAAGTTAGACTTTGATCTCAGTTTACCTTTGTGAATCTAGCCCAATATATGTAAATCTGATATTCCATTCCTTCATATTTGTGTACTCACAATATTCCGACCTCGATATTAAGGTATTTTAAGTACATTCACCTAGACTGATGAATTCTCTTGTACTGTGCATTGAGCTTATCTATTTGTTGAACTGTAGTACAATGTGTTTTTTTTTAAATCTCAGACAAGAAATGTAACTGAGACACAAGGAAGTTCCTCTTGTGAACTGTCTTCCCTTCCTGAGTATTACTAGGAAACACATGATGTTATCACCATTACACGTGGCAGCCAGACGTTCTTGAAGCTTTACTTTGGCGCTTGGCAACCTTTATACTATCCATCGTCACTGCTATATTTATCTGAAAGGTGACCGTGAAAGATGCAGGGTTCTTCAAAGCTGAGTTCATAAAGAAGATGCGTCCTTCTCCTGAGCTGCAGTACTACTTTTAGCAACTGCTTAGGTACTCTTTTTTCACACATTCCGCTGCTTGTTTTCATGCTGAAATTCTTACATGGGATTCCCCAATGTCACATAATATTCAGGCACATGTATCCTCCAATTAAAGAGTCGCAAAAATTGCAAATCGCTCAAATTGCCCATTAGCGATCACAAAATACCCCCCCAGCAATGTATGAACGCTAATATAGCAAAAATATATGTTTCTGCTAAAATAAGAAATCACAAAAAAACACTGCGAATAGGATTGCGATTCTGTAATAGCGACTCCCAAATAGCAAATCGCAATTAAAGATTCGCAAATCCATGCATGAAAATTCTCAAATTGCTATTTACTAGAAAATCATAATTTAGCTAGTGCAAAATAGGAAGGATCACAACCAGGTGGTAATCATGAGTGCAAATTTCATACAGCTGAAATCCAACTGAAACTTACTTAAACACACCCAGAATGCCATTGAACATTTCACAATGGCAGTGCTTTACCTGATGGCGGGGAGGATGAGGCTCCAGGCGGCAGCACACAGAGGGAAGAGAATACAGGAGCGCATCTTCAGAGTCTGCATTACATTGCTAGGACAAACAGAGGAGGAGATATACGACAAGTATAGGCTCAATGCTGCAATGATCATTGATTTAATTACTGATTTGGATCCCATATTGCAGCATTAGACACGTAGGACCAATGCAATACCCACACACGTGCAGGTCCTATGCTACCTGCACCTACTGGCATCAAGCAGTTTCCAGGGGGTCATAGCAGTAGCTGGAGGTGTGTCTCAAAGCGCACTTTCACGTATCTTTAAAGCGTTCCTTAATGCCATGATGTCCCTGATCAACTCCCACATCATCTTCCCCACAACCGCACATGACCTGACCAAGACCAAACAGGATTTTTATCAGATAGCCCCCTTCCCACAAGTCTTAGGTTGCATTGATTACACCCATGTAGCAATATGTCCCCCTGCAGGTAATGAATACATATATAGGAATAGGAAATGTTATCATTCCCTAAACATACAGGTAGTATGTGATGCAAAAAACATCATAACTGACATAGTGGCACAATACCCAGGAAGCGCTCATGATTCCTACATATTCCGCAAGAGCGGCATACACACTCGTCTGTCCAGAGGTGAATTTGGAGAGGGACATCTGCTTGGTAAACATGTGTTATGAAATCCCCACAACATTGCACGTATGCCAATGCACAACCGCCACTAACCCATTGCTTACTCCCATGTAGGTAACAGCGCATACGCCTTGAGGAATTACATGCTAATGCCATACCAAAACACAACAACATCCAATGAGCAGAGGTACAATGCTGCGCATATCTTAACAAAATTGAGCAGACATTTGGGCTGTGAAGAGCCGTTTCAGATGCCTACACAAAACAGCTGGAGCATTAAAATACAGCCCAGAACAATGATGCAGGATAGTGGCTGCATGTGCCATTTTACACAACATTGCCACAAGGAAAGGTATTCCTATAGAAGTATCGGACAGCGACTCAGAGGATGAAAACCAGCAAGGGCCACATCCACGTGCTGCACATGGGGCAAGTGCAGCAGAAGGGCGCAGGAGACGCATGGAAATCACACAAAACTTCTTCTGAGGTGAGCAATGGTGAGACAACACACGGCTATTGCTATCCACACTCATTTTAATCACAAATTATAGGGACTTTAGTGTTGATGTACAGATGGCATGTTCCCAGTTGCCCAGGAATGGGAAAAATGAAAAAACATAAATGTAAATGATATCAGTATTTAAAAGTCAGTCCCAAATGTTGTCTCCATCATGGGTTAACTCACCGCGACAGAATGTCTGTGGCCATACCAGCCTATTTCTTACGCCCACGCACACCAATGTGCCTTTCGAATGCTGCATCTTCATCCCTCATGTTGGTAGCGGAGGGTGTACTGTTACGTGTATTGCACCTACTTGCTGTGGGGACGGGCATATATATACTGCTGAGGCTTGAGGCCTCCTCACTTCCCTCTTCCAGTGTGGCAATATTAGACCAAACAGTGTGAGCCTGCATTATTTCCACTGCAGCCGTCACCTGGCCCAGAGCCTTAGCCACATCCCCATACCAATGGGACTTTTCGGTCTGCATTGCCACAGACCTATGTGCCAGCAGTGCTGTTGTGGTGGCCAGCCTATTATTCGATCGGGCATACATGTGCATGCGCTGCATTAGCTGGCAATGGGGTCTCCTCTGTGACACATGTCCCTCCCTCATCACCCTGGTCAGTTCCCTCACACAATCTGTCAGGCTTGCAGTGTTGCCTGACATCTTCCCTATTGAGCCTGTACAAAGTGCATGTTCTTCGCCTGCAGGCTCTGCACCCGGAGCATCTGCCTCTCCAGCCCACCCCAAACATCAGTTGGTGTTTCCTCCTGCCAAGTGTTATGTGGCCTGGGTCTTCGCCTCCAGAATTGGACAGAGCTGCTCCGGACCTGTGCTTGGGGAGTTGGCATGGGTGTTACTTCAGCCAGGCTGGACACTGGTTTTTCATGTGCCTCATCCTAAGTTTCCATTGTCACTAGAGGTGGTACTGTTGCCCTGTATGTTGTAGGTGCCTTTGATGGTTGCTGTGGTTCCACTGGTGTGTCCGTCTCATGTATAGCGGTATCTCCCTGTGTCTCCATGCAGTCACTGTTGTCTGCCTCTTCTCGTTCTGCATTTGTGATGTTAAACAGGGCAAATCTGCATTAATATCTGTCTGTGATTTAATGTCACATGAATCATCATATTCCTACAATTAAATGCTTTGCTGTTTCACACTGTTATTTTTGTCAATTTATGTCTGTGTATTTGCCAAGGTACCTGCCTGACCTGCCTGCATCTCCCATAATTCACTTTGATGTGTTAGTAAAATGTGGACTGGATTAGCATTATGGATACTTTTGCTGTACTGAGCTGATGTGATTCCTGACTTATGTATACCTATGTTCACTTGCATGCATCTTACTTTCAGTTGTGTTAGTCTCTCCAGAGGTGTCCAGCTGCGTCACACCAACAACAGCATCAGGCTGGAGTGTTGCCTCCACCATGTCCTCCGAGGGTGTGTTCCCAGTCTGTTCAGATGTTACCCCTCCTGTCTTCCTGGTTTCCTTCAACCTGTCTGCGATGCGTTATTAGTGACTCGATTTCCTTTTCAGAAAATGTAATTTTTCTCTTCCTGCCTGTTTGACTGTCTCCTGCTGTTGTTGCATCCATTTTGGGGAAGGGACAGGTGTTTATCCATGTGTTTGTATCAGTCCTCTTCAGCTCCTGCACTCTGCTCCCTCCTCTCCCTGGGGCTGTGCACTTTATGGGGCATGAGCTGCTGACTTCCTGGTTCTGATTTCATCACTATGGATCAAGTGTGCGCCCTCGCTATTTGCGATTTCGCTATTTGCGATTTCGCTAATAGTGAAATCGCTAAAAGCGAAATCGCTATTTGCGAGTTCGCTAAATACGGTGTCGCAAAATGCTTTTGCGATTTTCTGCGAATCGGTATTTTTTCGCAGGATTTTTTATGCATTCCGATTTGCGATTCCTCATTTGTGATTCCTTATTTTTCGCAAATAAGGAATCGCAATTTTTTCGGTTGATGCATGTGCCTGTTGTCTTCACGACAGCAATTGTTCTTTTTTTCCCTAAACAGATTATGGTATTTTGGATATCTAAATTTCTACTTTTTTGTGACTATTATCTGATGTTCGTCCAGCTAAGTGTGCCCCTCTTCACGAAAGCAAAGCTTGTGATGCAAACCTGTGCCACACTGACACATAGGGGCATATTAACAAGCCAGGCGATAAAATTATCGCCGCTTTAGCGGCAGGAAACTGCCGCTAAAGCGGCGATAATGGGCTTGATAATATGTTCTATGGAATTCCAATTGCAGCCCATGTTAGACGTCCTTCACATCTAACATGGGTTTCAATTGGTATTCCATAGAGCATATTATCAAGCCCATTATCGCAGTTTTAGCAGCAGTTTTCTGCTGCTAAAGCGGCGATAATTTTATCGCCTGGCTTGTTAATATGCCCCTTGGCTTCTTGCAGGTGAGACTACTGTTCACTTTCGTTAGCCAGATTTTCTAGGCACAATGTTCAATTAAGCAACTTCTCGTTTGTCAGGAAAAGGGATCCAGCAAAAATTGTTAAATAACAAAGAAACCATTGGCAGAACGGTAATGTAATACTCCTGTATGCAAGCCAGGTACAACATATCACATATCAAATCTTACTTTTAAATGTCTTCATTGTCAAAAACTCTCTGACATGGCCCTATAATCAGCCTGATCTAGAGATACCTCTAGTTAGCTCTAGTTAGATTCCAAAGTCAACAAGTGACTCTATAAAATACACCCTCTTACCAGCCGTGGCCCGTGGAGGGAGTTCCGTGGGGCGGTAAGGCGGGGCGGGGGAGGGGCAGGGTGGGGAGTTCTAAAAGCCGGAATATGGATAATTGCAGGTAAGTAAACAATTAAATAAATAAAACAAATTTCGTAGCGCGCGCTGCATCGCATTTTGCGATGCAGCGCGCGCTACGGAATTCGTTTTATCCGGAACTATCCATAATCCGGATTTTAGAACCCCCCACCCTGCCCCTCCCCCCTGCCTTACTACCCCACGGAACTCCCTCCACGGGCCGCGGCTGCCTCTTACTAGCTACTCAGTCACCTGGTAGCCCACAGGTCTGCAGCAAATTATTTGGAGCACTCTTTAGTGAACTTTCAAGAACTATATCACTAACAGAAGCCACCCTTGTAATAGTCACCCAGTACTCTCTGTTATGTAGCAACTAGCAAGCTATATGGCACACCCTTTAGAGCATTTTACTGAACTGTATCACCAACAGTAGCTACCCTCGTACTAATCTCACAGCAACCCACTGGTCTGCAGAAATGTATATGGAGAACTCTTTAGTGCACTTTCAATACCTGTACCACCAACAGCAAAGCATACATGCCAAACATTCAAATATGAAACTGGGAAAAGTTCCAACCTTTGACATCCCTCAGAGATTTTCGGGAATTCATTTCTTGAGAGCACTTCTGTAGTAGGTTAAAGGAAAGAAAATCACATATATGCAGGTCCTGCTGAAAAACTGTTAATTACGCAGTTTTGGGTTCAGTTAATGTCCATGGGACAAGAGTCTTATACACAATTATGGGATAAGCTGTTCCCTTGAGTGAAGCTGGAGTTTGCAAATATTGCACCGACAGTCTAGATATTTCCAGAATTTTACTGACGAGAAGAACCTTATGCACATCCTTAGTTAATCTCAGACTACTATTAGGTCAAGCCACCGAAAATGGTTGAATCTGTTGGCTCTATTTCTGGTTTGAACTGTGTTGTTTCCCTAAACCATAAATCAATCACAGCCTTTGATGAGGAATGTTGGGCATTTAGAAAGGGAATGTGGAATGGTGTTCTTTACTTAATTAAAAAATAGGAATTACCATAATTCCAGGATTTCAGGACCGTGTTGCCTGTTTAGTTTAATCTCACAAGACACAAATACTGGTGGGAGCTTCAGCCTTATGAATGAAGATTACCAATTCTCATGGGGTTGGCTTTATCAGATGGGTTAATGATAGCAACCAATGAAAGGCCAGTCATGAGCCCTCAATTCGTCCATACGCAGATTTCGCTTGGCAGCAGTAGTTGAAATGCTCACAGGGAAAAATGTTTTTGAATGCGAGTTTTATAATTCGTGAAGTGGGAAAAAATACGGTCTTTCCATGCGGTAAACAAAAGCTGCTTGTTATGCCTCATTCCGGCCAGCGACACTAGAAACGGGAGGTTAAACTGCAATGGTTAAAACAACACGTTTCGTTATCGTTTTTTTCCTAGAAGTGTTTAACTTGCACTATAATACGAGTGTATTTTTCTATCGCAGTCCTAATAGAAACATGCCAAAAATGAGTCAACAGAGGCAGAGACTAAGTCGATACACAGCAAAATACAAGTTCTTTAGTAACACAGACACACATTTTTCTTTTGCCTGTTTCCCCTGTTCTTAATCACAACGCAATACGTGACTCCAGGACAACTTTTACTCATTTTAACTTGTAAAAAAGTAACAGAGAATGCAAAGCTCAGGAGATGTTTTGGGAAGCTTGCTTATCAGACCGTGGTAATTAATTGAACCTGCAAACCCCATAGCTTTATCTGACTGCCTTCTAGTTACTTTTGTTGCTGGGAAGACAAATAAGGGTCTTCCCAAGACACATACGAGTTATATCAGAACAGCCTCATTAACCAAGCAACCGAGCAGCTTTGTGCGTTTTCCCTATGGATTTAATTTCCATGTGGATATATTATAAGAAGCATTAACATGCATTTGGGTTGTGGTGTGTAATTGCATGTGCACCGGAAGCGAGCAGAGGAGACAGTAGATTAGTGTGTGCACATTACCGTTGCAGAAGTACTTTTGTGTGTACCTTATAAACGATCACATTGCATGATGTAGTGCGCTGCATTATGTTAGATGAATTAGATGCGAAAAAGGTGCCCAGAGCATGTAATTTGTTTTAGCACTATTTGTATTTTCATGTATTGCACGGGAGATGCGAGGCCGACTAAAGAATGTTTCCAGCATTTACTATTGACTAGACAAGCTAAGTACATTCTGAGCCATAGGAATGGCTCTGGGCCTAGGGTCTGACATGATCCATACTGCAAAGAGTGCATGCATGTAGGCTTTTTTTAAGGACCGCGACTCTCAAAATCTGTAGCAAAATTAACAGATACTATTCAGGTTCAGTATCTCACTGTGAAATATCTTTGAAATTAAGCACTACCTGCATATCCTATCACTATCCCCCATTCACGTCTCTGATCAAATTACTTTTCATGAAGTTATTGTGAGAGAATCCCTGTTTTTGCATGGTCACCACCACTATTTTGCTGACAAGCATTGCTAGTTATAGAAGTCTGCTGACAGACCCCAGTGTATGTTCTCTGAAACATGGTAATTCTGACGAACCTTCCAGAAAGGCCCCAGTAAATAGTGCAGGAAATACACCAATGGCAAGAATATTAATTGTCTCCTGTGGACTGATGTCCTAGTGAGTCATCCACAAATCTAAAGTGTTAAACATGGCTTTGGGCCTATATGGGTAGCCTGACTCTCGCAGCTTTTACACCTGGAGGCAAACCTGATAAAATAACCCTTTTTGACAGAATAAAACCTTATATTTAAATATTAAAAGCCTAAGTTACATAGTTAAACGTTTGTGTAATTTAGCAATATGGCATGTTCACTCCCAATTTTTTTGTGCTGACTGGTACTAATGGTAGCTGACTGGCTGTGCCCTGGGCCCTGACAGTCAAGTTCAGGGCCGGTGCTATGTTAGACACACATACATGCATTGAGGTATACTTATAATTGGCATGACATAGGTATTGCAATGTTGGAAATGACAAGGTTGATGACTGAAATTCTTAAGCCCACGGTATTGGAAAATCAAATGACATTAAGTGTTTTTAAAATACAGCCTTATTTAGCCATAGTTCCAGCAGGGTACAATAGGTTTTTATTAACAAGATTCAGACTCGGCATATTCCACAGACTTATCAGCTTTCCGAACATGAATAACTGGAGTCGCTCTATGATAGCCTGTCCTTGCGACGACTGTCCATGTCAATCCACCATCCATGTCATTTTTTTTGTGTTTTTTACTCTGATATTAGGAAAGTGTGGATTCGACCTATGTTAAAAATAATGGGGCTTAGGACTTGACGACCTGCATATATTACTCTGCAAACCCTGGACAATGCAGATACGATCTGGAAAGTTGCGATGTTTCTAAAAAGGGCGGTCGCCTATGGAAAGAGTTTAGTGTTTTAACGAACAATGGATTTTAATTCTGCTATCCCCGACTATATCTATGTCTTTTTAACTATCATATACGTCTAATGTTAATGGAGTTAATTTATTTTATATATTGTTATTTTTTGATTACTTTGGTGTATGTACTGCTTTTATGATTGCACAATTTTACAATCGAATAAAGCTTTATTTGATTTGATTTGATTTGATTTGTGTAATTTAGCAATTTGTCCTGTTCGCTCCCAATTTTTGTGTGCTGACTGGTACTAATGGTAGCTGACTCTGGCTGTGCCCTGGGCCCTGATAGTCAAGTCCAGGGCCGGTGCTATGTTAGACACACATACATGCTTTGAGGTACACTTATAATTGGCATGACATAACTTATAAGTCCCTAGCAGATAATACGGCCAGGTGATGAAAACTACCTATAAGTCTCTAGTATATGATAGGACCTAGCAGTTTAGAGGCCAGCAGCCTTTTTGTGCACCTGCATGTGTGCACTGCTGAGAGCCTGAGATCAATTTAAAAGCAGTCCTGAGTTGCAGCACGGCTTTTAAAAAAGTAAATTTACTGCAACCTCGACTTGGTGGCAGGGGCACTATAAAAGTGATAATCTACATTATTGTTATATATCCGGTATCCCCAAGGTCTCACCTAGATGTTCCAGGGTTGGAGTGTTAGGTAACTATAAGTAGGGTCCCTAAAAAAGATGTTTTGTAAACCTTAGTGAGGGAAAACTGCCCATTTTCTTTTTTCCCCAGTGGAGGAAATCCTCAGGAAATTCGACTTTGGTGCTGTGGGGACTGTGAAGTTTTTGTCTACTTAATTTTTAGGTATTAGACTACCCCTGTAATTCTGAGCAGGGTCCTTGTAAAATATATTTTATAAACCCTCGTCAGAAAGGAATTGCACATTTCATTTTCCTTGTTGCAGATACTTGTCCTTATAGGCTAACATGGCAATATGTTATTGACCCTTAACTATTGCTAGGAAAGATTGAAATGTCATTAAAAGGCTTAACCAAATGGTATTGATAAATCCAACAGCCTGTTCTTGTTAAATTCATCATAACTTGTACAGAAAAGAAGTTATAACACTTTCTTATCTGTAAGCCAAAATCCAGCCTTCCTGAAGTCTTCCCTGATTGGTCAGTGCTAACAGGCTTAGCAAGGCTGCCTTGATTAGGTGATAAGTGTCTATCCAGAGGAGAGGCTATCTGCTGGAGAGAGCACATCAGTTGAACAGGAATGACAGGTCAAGGGGGAGGAGCCGTAAAGCATGAGGCTTAAAAGGAGGACAGAACAGGCAGTGAATGCCAGGCCTAACTACCCTGTGCCCCAGCCAGCCAGCCAGCCAGATAGCAGGCTTAATAAAGGAATCTGCAGATATTAGGGGGATGAGAACTATAGAAATGAGCCAGACTAAGAGTTGGTTTAGTTAGCTCTAACTGTTCTGCTGAAATTTCAGCAATCATGGATTTTGGAAGAATAGTGCTTTCAGGATCAAGAAGATGCCACACTTTGAATGAAGAGGTCATGTGCCTGGGTGGCACACTGCATTTTATTGGTCAGGTGTGTCCCTTCTCTTGATGCCCAAAAGCTGAAAATTGCTGAAAATAAATATGTGAGAGGTGCATAGCATCTCAGTTTTGCCGCCTGAAACTACAAGAACAAGGAGGACTGTCTTACTGGAATCCTGCTCTGCACTCAAGGGCCTGCCTGGTAAAGACTACACCTGCTGCACTACCTGGTACTACATCTCTGAGGACTTTGCCTTACTTCAAGAATGAGTAAGGGGTGGAATACCTGCAGCTATAGGTTAACAGCGCCTAACTGACCCTTCTTCAGACAGTCCCCCTCCTGAATTGCATCCAGTGGACTTTCAGGGATTGACAAAGTGCATTGTAGGAAGTGTGGTCCATCCCTGCCAAGCACCATCTAGGCGATTCCATACCCTTCGATTTGTGTTCTGGGCCCCTGTAACATACGAGGAGACCTTCTCGAAGGGCTTCTGGAAGTTTGGGAATAATTTGGGATCTTTTGGAAAAAAGCTCCACAAATTGACTGACTTGGCCCTGATTCCAAGTTTGTTCTGCTGAAGAGCTCCGGAGGGCCAACTTCCAGGATTTGACCGGGAGCTCCCAGAAAGTCAAGTTGGTGAACACTCACTAAATCTGGCCTGGTGAAGAGCAGCAAGGGCACTTGCAAGGAAAATCGCCATAAAAATTTTTCAAGTGTGAAGATAAAATTTGGACCGGGGCCTATCGCTTAGTGGATCCGAGCAGGGATAAAGCACCATAAAGTGTTTATTTTTTGAGAATTCATATCTCTGGTTCCCTATATTGGATTTTGGTCATTTTGGTGTCATTGTAAAGATAAAAATATTTGCTATTTTCAAAAATTGGTGTTGAATTAATCATTGTGTGTTGTGTCTTATTTATTTACTGTAATGTTGTTTTTAGACGCCTTACATGCCTCTTTCCTAAGTTAAGCCTTATTGCTCAATGTCGGCTTGTAAGTTTTGAGCAGGGGACTCATTTATAGAGACCCTTTTTAGGGCCCAGCACAGTGTTGGTGGCCTTGTTACTGGTGGTA
Source organism: Triturus cristatus (assembly GCF_964204655.1). Lineage (NCBI taxonomy): Eukaryota > Metazoa > Chordata > Amphibia > Caudata > Salamandridae > Triturus > Triturus cristatus. Next base: position 847,328,224 of record NC_140588.1, on the reverse strand, counting down.
GGGTTGTAATTACCACCACCAATACACCCCTTTCTAACATTTGCTTTTCTCAAACTACGACTTTAATTGTATTAATAGTAATGTTATGACTCCGAAGACTCAACTGTCGGTACAGAGAACTCCACACAAAAAGATAGCACAGGCCTATCTGTTAGGTCCCACCAACATCATAATGAGGCCCTAAGTAATTAAAATACATTTTATACATACCTTGTACTAACCTTTAATATTTAATAAATAAAGAGAACCCACTTGAAAGAACAGTACTGGCAGAATAACAGTCATGTAGTTCCTTGTAATCCCCAGGACCAGCGCGTTTTGGATGAACTTAACTGAGGGCTTGGTGTCCCAACCACTTTTGGACAGCCCCAAAGGATCTGTCAGCTGTTAGATCAGCTAGCTCTACAGTGCCACTATGTAAGAAACTGGCTCTGTATATACTGCAACAAAGGGAGGTACAGTGTGTATAGAGTCGAAGAGTTCCCAGAGGCAGGCAGGTTATTAAAGTTAGATAGAACCTTACTCTCCAAAGTGGTAGCTTGGTCGAGCAGTAAGGCAGTATCTGAGGGCAGTGTTAAGCATTTGATGTACACACTCAGTCAGCATATGAATTCACACACTCAAGAACTGAACTCTAGGCCAATTGTTTTTGTATAAAAACTATACTGTTGTTTTATTTCTAGAACCAAGCAAGCCTGGTACAGGTATGAATAAAAATACATTGCAGTAATAAATCACTTGTGTGAACACAGTTCAAAATTGCAGTAGACATTATGCTGGTTTTGGTTTACAGATAATGTAGGAGATTGCAACACTTAGCAGGTAAAGTACATTGGAATGAATGGACTTTTAAATAAATTGCAGGTAAGTTACTTTTTTTTTTCGTTACATTTTCTAACTCAGTGCTGGATGCCGAGATTCAGCACTGGGACATTTCCTGAAAACAGTTGAGAAAATGCGTTTTTGTTATTTGTGTGATTTTTAAAGAATATTTTCAGATTTCCAAACTCCTCACTTAGAAACTTTTTGGAGCAGTACATTGAAATGAATGTGCTTCTTCCATAAATTGCAGGTAAGTAACGTTTACAATACTTTTTCTACCTCAGTGCTGGATGCCATGATTCAGCACTGGGACATTTCCTGAAAACAGTTGAGAAAATGCATTTTGGTTATTATTTAGCTTTTTAAGGAATATTTCAAGTTTTCAAAACTCCACACAGTTGTTTTTTCGAAGAGAATTGTCAATGTTATTCAATAAAAGAAAAAAGAGGTGATCGGTTTGCAGGTAAGTAAACGACTGTGGGAGTTAAGGTTCTGGGGTTAGACTCAGGGGTCCCCCAGGGTCAGTGATGCACTGTGATTGCACCCTCAGCGGTACTAGGACGGCCAGGTGCATAGTGTTGATGCTCAATGTTATCCTATGGAGGATAGGGGGTCTCCAGTTGGTGGCTGCTGGCTAGCAGGCCACACGGCTGTAGGAGCAAAGCTCCTAGGGTTTAGGTCAGGGTAAAGTGGGAAACAAGTAGGCACCAAAAGTGCACCCTCAGCGGCACTGGGGCGGCTGGGTGCAGAGTGCAATTTCAGTATCGGGTACCCAGTGGTTTTCTATGGAGATCCTCCAGTTTGAAGAAAGGCTACAGGATCGGGGATGAAGAAATTTCGGGTGTGACTACCACTTCGAGGGGTAAGTTTGGATGTTGTGGGTTGGCTAGGTATCACTGGTTTGGGCACACAAGGCTGTGGGGCATCGGGTGCAGGGGTGCCTTTTCATGTCGGATTTTCTTACTCGCTCTGGTCGCGGTGGGGGGGGTCTTCTGCTTTGAGGCTGCAGGCATTGTCTGGAGGCTTGAGGCAGGTCAGGGGCTGCCGGATCATGGGTCAGGATCACCAGGGAACTCCTCGTGGTGTTGGTTCACTCTAGCTCAGGCCAGGGTCGGCAGGTGCAGAGTGTGCTAGATTCGCGGTTCCTGGCCGGCACCAGAAGCTGCAGTTTAAACACGTCCGGTGTTCTCTGGAGATAGAGTCCTTGAAGTGAAGGCAGGCAGGTCCTCCGGTGTTTGTGATGTTGCTGGCTGCAGGACATGCTGGGATTTCGCAGGAGCAGGTTCAAGGGGAGACAGGCCTGTAGGGCTTGGGCCAAGTCAGTGGGCGTCATCCTCTTGTTAGCTCTGCACGGCTCTTCGGTCCTTCTTCTTATCTTCTTTTCTTGTGGTTTCTAATCTGAGGAAGGAAGGTTCAGGGTGCACCCTAAATACTAAATTCAGGGCGTTACAGGTAGATAAAGGACAGGGAACAATGGGTCCATTCCCTGGGGTGGGTACCCCCCCTATTTTGCCACTCTCCAGTGGGAGGGGGCAGGAGCCTGTCCCTCGTTGGCTGAGTCCCCCATCCTCAAGATGGCGGGGACTCGAGGTTGTGCTTCTCCTCACCTCCCCCACCTGAGGGGTGGGGTTGGAATAGGTGGGAACACCTCTTTTCCTCACTTGTTATTCCCACCAGTTCTCCCACCCAAAGTGGGGGGTAGAACCAGTGGGGACCAGTTACTGAAAGCAGCAAATTGTCTGAAGTGGCTCACAAAGGCACCATGCCTTTGAAGCTTCCCTTTCGTGAACCCTGCCCATCCTGGGGGAGGAGGCTTGGCACCTCGTCCCAGGATGTGCATTGTTTCAGGCCTCCGAGAGCAGCAAGCTCTTGACCCAGAGGTCCAGAAACATGTCTGGTGGTGGCAGCCTAAGCAACCACTCAGTCAGGTCACTAGGAGTTGGTCAAGTTTCAGGGGGCATCTCTAAGATGCCCTCTGTTGTGCATTTTACATTAAATCCTTCATTGGCATCAGTGTGGGTTTAATGTGCTGAGAAGTTTGATACCAAAATTCCTAGTCTTCAGTGTAGCCATTATGGTGCTGGGGAGTTCTTTATGACAAACTCCCAGCACCATATACTCTTAATGGCAGCACTGCACTTACAGTGCCCATGAATGGACTTGGGCACTGTAGGGGTACAGGGCTAATGCACCCATACCCTCACTACTGGCATAGGGCACCTAGCTAGAGGGGTGACTGAGGTATGCCAGGGCAGTGGTTTGTGGGCATGGCACACAGGGATGTGGGCCATGTTGACTCTTCACTTTGTTCAGCACCAAGACACGCAGCCTGCAAAGGCAGTGTGTGAGTGTCAGGGTACAGGGCCTCTAAGGGTGGCACAATAAGTGCTGCAGCCCTTAGAGGTTTTCCCTGGTCACAGTGTCCTGGGTGCCTGTGGTACCATTTACCATGGGATGACCAGTGGCCAGAGATGCCAATTGGGTTAGTTTTGGGGAAAGAACACAGGCCCCGGGAACCTGATTGGCAGGGACCCAGGGCACACCAAGAAAAAGTGCATCAGTAGTCTGGCAAAAAGTGTGTGGGGGGGGGTTACTGCAACAGAAAACAATTTTCCTACACACTACCACACCCTGTATCTTACTGTGGTATAGTTAGTTTTTGGCAACCACTGAACATGACAAGCCTGATTCTTCAAGGATCATGGAAGGCACTGCAGTACTTTTCGCTCAGACACTCGTGCTTGCTTTCACTCAGAAAAAGCACAGGATAGCAATTAGGATGTTCCAATAAGTATTTATTGGTCCAGCGACAGAAGCATACTAAAGAGATTGCTAGTACCAATATAGTGAATAGCAGATACATTTCTACCATAGTGCCAATAAGATGAACATAAGTAGTTCCGATAAAAAACATAGCACTTGCATATTCCTAAAATGCGCGCCCTAAGTAATTTGCCTAAATGTACCTAGCCTAGATCTGTATGTGTAAAAAGAACAATTGATGGACAAAATGCAGAACAATATCATACATTCACCCCAGTACAGAGATCTGGGCCTAAATCCATTGTTTTTTGCTCACCATGCCATTCCAGTTTCAACCCAGCCATATGCAAATTAGTCTTGACCCTGCACCCAATGGGAACAGTCCAGCCTGAACTGCCAGGCCAAGTCCTCCCTGGACTGAAAACAAGCATCATAGGACCGGTTTCGGGCTTTCAGCCCTCATCAGTCAGGGTAGCTTGACTCCAGTGGCATAGAGAGCACGGGTCCCACGTCTGGGCATACCAGTCCCAGCGGGAGTGACAAATGCAAAAAGAACAATTGATGGACAGAATGCAGAAAAATGTCATACATTCACCCTAGTACAGAGATCTGGACCTAAATCCATAGTTTTTTTGCTCACCATGCCATTCCAGTTTGGATCCAGCAATATGCAAATCAGTCTTGACCTTGCGCCCAATAGGAACAGTCCAGCCTGAACTGCCAGGCCAGGTCCTCCCTGGACTGGAAACAAGCATCCTAGGACTGGTTTTGGGCTTTCTCGCCCTAAGTGCGCCGGGAATTCCCAGACGTGGGTCCCGGGCGACTGTGCCACTGGATTCAAGCTATCCTGGCTGAAGAGTGGTGAAACCCCGAAACCGGTCCTAGCATGCTTGTTTCTGGTCCAGGGAGGACCTGGCTTGCCAGTTTGGACTGGACTGTTCCAATGAGGCACAGGGCAAAGACTGATTTGCGTATGGCCAGGTCTACACTGGGGTGGCATGGTGAGCAAAATATTGATGTATATAACCCAGATCTCTTGACTGGGGTGAATGTTTTGATTGGTTCTGCATTCCGTCCATCAATTGTTTGTCTGTTGCTTTCTTGACCTAAGTGTGCCAGGTATGGCCAGACGTCGGTCCCGGGCTCACTGTCCCACTTCATTCAAGCTATCCTGGCTGAAGAGGGGTGAAACCCCAAAACCGGTCCTAGTATGCTTGTTTCCTGTTCAGGGAGGACCTGGCTTGGCAGTTCGGGCTGGACTGTTCCCATGAGGCACAGGGCCAAGACTGATTTGCATATGGCCAGGTCTATACTGGGGTGGCATGGTGAGCAAAAGAATGATGGATTTAACCCAGATCTTTTGACTGGGGATGAATGTTTTGATTGGTTCTGCATTCTGTCCATCAATTGTGTTTCTTTAGATCTGTATGTGTAGCATGCATATGTATGTATGTAGCCAATTAACCCCTAGGGAAGAACCATCCCCCTCTCCTCATGGTTGAGAATGAAGGACCGCGTTTCTGCTTCGAGGATGACAACCCCGAAGGGATAACAGACTACTACGTGCCGAAGATTCAGCATGCAGGACCCTGTGTAAACTTGGAAGGAGTTTTCCTCTAGTTTGCAGGGGGGATAAGGGTCTTATATACTAGAGTGGTCACTCCAGGGTTTGTTCTAAAATCAATGTTTTGAAAACAGTCACAACTGAATGTTTTTCCAAACAAATGCAATCATGCACAGCTGGCTGTTGGCCATGGATGAAAAAAGTGGTGTCCCTTATACAGAATAATTATACGTGCCTGAGGACATGTTTATGTATGTCAGGTACAGGGATTATGATAGAATACAGAGAGCCTGGTGTCGAAGAGACAGGAGCAAGCTACTAGGTAAAGGTCACCTGTTTAGAATCATTATTGTCATGTGGATGGGACAATGCATGTAAAATGAGGTATACATGACAAGACTTCTCTAAAGAACATGACACCCACGCCTCATCAAAAAGGTCAACAGGTTCAGCTAGGTAATGATAAAGCTAATTCTTTTAAACGGCATAAAGACCATTTACAATCAAGTAAGCTAATAGCACTTTAAAAGCCTGAAATAATGTCCATAAAAGACATTCTGAAAGGTCCTCTAAGCTTGTATATGTGGTTGGTATTACACTGAGCACCTTGAAAGCCAGTACGCTCAGTTAGAACAGAGAAGGAGAAAAAATAAAACAGAGTCAGTTACGACCTTCAATTTTGTAAATGTTTAAAAAATGCTGAAAAGTTCCCAGCACAGGGAAGGCCAGATTGTTTATAAATCATGTGCCAGAGTTTCAACATTGCTGAACATTGTATCCGCAGGTGACAATTCACTCCAGAACTTCCAGTATCATGTAGAGTGAGCAAAGATGGTCATCTCTGGTTCCCACAGCAGCTGCCGGGGAAGAATTAGATGCCTGAACGCCTGGAACCAATGCCTGTACCTCTGGAGCAGAGCAGATTTCCCTTCCAACTGGAGTGAAAGCCTACCTTGGAGGCTCTAGAAATGTCGTCATCAACATGGGAATAAGCTGCGGACAACTGTACACCTGGGCCTGGAAGGGCTCCAGGAGTACTTCTATGTCCAGTGGTCCAACACGCAGCCAAATCCACAGAAGAGGCAACGGAACACAGGCAGGACACAGTCTAGCCAGACCGGTCTAAAAGACAGGAACCAATGCTCACTCAGCTCTCGATGCCGAGGCGTAGTCAGGTAGAACTCTAAACGTGAATGACAGCATCGTTTCTGGAGTATTCGCTCCATGTCTTGAGGGATTGCAACGTCCATTATGAAGCAAAACAAATAAAATCAGGATGCCTGCTATTGATAGCAGGACCAAAGGAAGCCCTTCAAAAACACTTCCAAGCATGGGGTGTATGAAAGCTGAAATTACTTTGAAGATGGTCTGAAAGGTGGTTAAGAGACCTGATCCAAGGCACTTTAATAAGTGTATGATACCACTCGTATCACACATGTTAAAGATACGATGAACCATTTCTCCAAAATGGATCGGGAAGTTCATACGGACCAGGGCCTGTATCTCTGCTGAAGACCTTGCAACCTGGAGATCAAAAGTCTCTCAGGCTGAAGTTAAGGCCACTTTTTCTAAACAACATGGCTTGCAGTCTGCTCAGCGAATAAAACCGTATACTGGAAACATTCAAAGAAGGCCACAGTGGTGCCTCCCTAACTGTGCGAGCCGGGGTAAACAATACTTGTTTACAACAAACAACTCTGAGGTTTACTGTGACTAGATATGTGATGCCTGGTGCCATCCCGCAACAGCCTTGATCATTCAGCATTAAATAACTCCCATTTGAAATAACTCGAAAACTGGATTTATCACTGCAGCTGGGGAGCCTTTCAAGTAGCAAGACATTCTCAGTGAAGTGAGACCTTCTTACACATTTAAGATCCACTTAAAACATTTTCACAGTCAGTTCACAGTCAGTTCCACTTAAGAAAACCTCAGTGTCCTTATTTGTACACCTATATCTGTATGGTAACTACCAGTTTTCCTCTATGTACCATTCACCCAACGCTTCATACCTGCCTGCTTGGATGTATCTAAGGCAGTATTGGAACTGTAATGTCATGATTGGCAGTGTGATATAGCCATGAATGAACCATTCCATAGATGGTGACTCTGCTACTGTAAAAAATAACTTCTTTAATTTTTCAATGAGCAGCATGGTGTACTTTGCCTCTCTATGTGCCATGTTCAACTGTCTGTTGGTCAGTTTATAAGCCGATAACAAACATGAGACATGAATGTAATGCCTACACGTTGCCAGAACGCAATGATTATAGCATTCAGTTTAAAGCACAATGCAGCGCAAGTGAATAGGCCCATGTTGTGGGGGGGCTAGTGTGCCGGCTGCAAAATGGCCGTCACTCCGTGAGTCACTGCCGGCTGGAAAGACAATCCGACATCTATTCTCTAGTTTGGGGGCCCGTCGGCACTTACAATCAGGCGCCTGCATGCCTAAGCGTTTCCTGCTGCCACCACGTACCTGATCTGCTGAGACTGGTGCTTCTTCCAGTGGATTTGGGGCACTGATTGCGAGGCCTTGGGTGGACGAAAATGACAGCCCTGCTCTGAGCGGACCGGAGTTTGCGGGCTGCTGGCAACCTGTGTTCTGATTGCCACACTGTGGTGGGTGTGTTCGCAGTGCAGAGCGGACCCCCCGTGGCCTGAAGGCGGGCCTGCTATTGCTCCCTGCAGAAGGACAGCCTGCTGAGAACTTGGAGGAGCCTGCAGAGGGTGCAGACTGCCTTCTGTGTCTGCCGGTGGTGAGTGATGGCTGGCTGGGTTCTACCCGGTAGGCGAGGGGCAGATGACAGTGGAGTCCCTAACTGGGGTGATTCAGGACCTGATGCCTGCTCGGGGTGTGAGCTCTGTCTGTGGCCTGGACTGGCTGACCCACGGAGAGGACGCCTGATGTTCGGAGCGGCCCCTGCGGGGAGCCTGTGACTCAGGCCCCCCCCTTTGGTGGGGCTGATGCCAGAGGTCTCTCCCTCCGCTCTTGGATTGATGCTGGTGAGGGAGAGGCGGTGCGCTGGGCAAGTGGCCCCGCCCTGAAGGCAATGAGGATAGGGGTCGGGCACACCATGGGGGCCCTGCTTCGGATCTTGAGGAGCCGAGCGGACATTGTGCAGGTGGGAGGATGACCTGTAGATGGCGTGTGAGGCTTCATCTGGACTCTGCCGCAGATCCTGTCCCCGGTCTTGCCTGGTCTGCGCGCTGACTTCTGATGAGAAGTTGAGCAGCTGGGCCCTACTGTGACCTGCTCTGCTGAGGGTTGCGTGAGGCCTGGTCGCCTTCTGGTGAGGAGGATGGGGGCTGGTCTGTTGGGTCTGGCAGCCATCTTTCCACCCTGTTGCCTCCGTGCAGGCTGCCCTTGGTGGCCCCCCATCCCCTGGTGGGCGGCTGGTGCATTCATAACGGTCCCTGGCTGCGACTTACCCCTCTATTAGCTATTTGATGACCCGACCTGGCTGAGAAGACGGGACACCTGCATCTCGGAGCTCTCTGCGCCTGTTGTCTGTGTGTGGGGGAGGCCATTCTGTGAGACTCTCTGGGGGGCGGCCATTGTTGGTTGCTGTGGCGTGGTAGGCCTACTGAACTCATGAGTGCACCTGACTTCTTGGGATGGGCGCTCTCCTTGGCCTCCCCCATGGCTGCATTGCTCTGCTTGGGCGCTGGTTGTTTCAGGCGGCTCCCGGGTGGGCTCACCATGGGCAAGGCGGACGCGAGACAGCCTAAGCTCTCATTTGAGCAATGGAAAAAACTTAAGGGAACTGCTTCGTTGCAGGAGGCCTCGGATACATTGACCTTGGAGGCCTGCCCTGAACCGAACATCAAGGAGATGTTTGCTGACCTGAAACAATCCCTATCAGCCAATGACCTAAAAATTGACCTGATGTCGGACTGCTTAGATTGGCTCCGAGACAAGGTGTTGAACCACGACGAGCGACTCGGAGAGATTGAACAGCGCACTTCCACACTGGAGAATGAGGGCACGGCGACCCTGGAAAAGTTGCTTCGTATAGAGGTCTTGGAGGTGATCAGAAGCAAAAATGGAGACCTTAAGGCACGCTCGCGGTGCAATAATTTGTGCATCACTGGGATCCTTGAGTCCACGGATATGGCCCGGGTGGAGGACTTTGTGGAGGACATGCTGCGATCCCTCTTCGGTGAGGTTCTATCCACAATGTGCATTGTGGAGCGCACCCATAGGTCCCTGGGTCCGAGGCCCCCCCTCGGGCCCCGGCCAGGTCCATTATAGCATGCCTCCTAAACTACAGGGACCAAGATGCCGTGCTCCGCAGTGCACATGAACAACAGGATCTTCGATATGAGGGCGTTTCAGTCTCCTTCTTTCCCGATTTCACTCTGTTGGTCCAGACTGCCCGCCACGAATTTCTGCCCATTTAGAGACTATTGTAACAAAAAGACATCAAGTACTCCATGCTTTATCCTGCACGGCTCAGGATTTTCCACTCAGGCAAAACTTCCTTTTTATACAGATCCCAAGCTTGCTGCTAAGTTTGCACGATCACTCAAATGTGCAAGACCGGAGGATCCTGCTAGTGGAGACCATGCATCGGACGACCCCTTGAATGAAAATGACTGAATGAATCGGACTGAGCTGGTACACTAGCACCAGTCTAGGAAAACCCGTACATCTATCGCTGTGGCAGCTTGACTTGATCAGGCTGATATGTGTACCCCAGGTGTACTCAGAACTGCCTGTGCCCGCATGAGTCCCCAACTGCCCAGGCGCTTGGCCCTCTTGGGCGTCCTTTCCAGCCACCCGACCCCTTGGTGTTGGGCGACTCAAAGCTCCTTGGTGCTACCCCCCAGGATGAGTCCCTTGTATGTTCTAGCTGTTGGCCATGGGTGGTCTTTTATGGGATGGGTAGAGGCTTTCCAGCCATGTTGGGAGGCTGTAGTGGGTGAGGGTGAGGGAGTTGGGTGGTGGGTTAATTCTTTGTTGGGGTGTGTCTGTCTCTCCTTCTCTTTCCTCCCTCTTCCCCCTCTCTGGTCTACAGTGTGGTATTGTGGGTTCCTTCTCCCTTGTTGCCGTGCAAGCATATTGGAAAACGGACAGATGACTGGTGCCTCTGACAGGGCTTAGACCCTCAAAGCTGTAACCTGGAATGTGAGGGGTCTGAATGATGTTCGAAAGATGCGCATGGTAGCAGCGCTCCTCAATCACTATGGGGCGGACATCTGCTTTCTGCAAGAGCTACATCTTATGCCCACTAACTATTCGTGCTTGCGGTCGGGGTGGATGGGTGAGAAGTATGTTGCTGGCTATTCTAATTACGCGAGGGGCACTGCGATCATCCTCAGAAAGGGCATCCCTTGGCACACGCGCACGGTGGTGTGTAACCCCTAGGGGCACTATACGCTGGTGGCAGGTGTCCTGGCAGGCTGACTTGTCTGCTTCATATGTGTATATGGCCCCAACCCGGACAACCCTCAGTTCTTTAGTGAAGTGTGGCGGTTGGTAGATTCCTTGGGCGCCAGGACAATTTTCCGCAAGTGACGATTTTAATGTCATTCTCAGCCCGAACCTGGATAGATCTGGTGGTTCTGGTCGGCCCATCCCCTGGCGGCGGTGCAGCTCCAGACTCTTATGGACGTGATATGGTAGACGTCTGGTGGCGCACCCACTTGCAGGCTCTGGAGGGCACTTGCACTACCTCTGCGGGTCCCTCCTGGTCCCAAATTCATTACTGGCTCTTCTCTCGCGGTGCGGCTGCATAGGTGAGAAACTGTGCTCATGTTGCCTGAACGCTTTCAGACCACTTACGACCAAGGCCTTCACCTGGAGACTCCCCTCTGGGGTCCTTTGGGATTAGGTATTCCGCGAGGAAATTGGGACTGTCATGCAGGACTATTTTGAGGCCAATATTGGCTCGGTGAACTCTCCATCTACGCTATGGGAAGCATTTAAAGTGGTCATCCATGGGAAATGTATTGCTAAGCAGTCGGGTGTTCTATGATCACTGAGGGGCCATCTGTGGTGGCTGGAACAGGAAATTCGGGTCCCTGAGACCGAGTTCTTCACGTCCTATCAGCTGTCGGTCCTAGGGCAGATTAAGGACAATAGTTTCAGAAGGCGGCCATCTGGGAAACTCACTACCTGGGATGGGAGGCGCATGCCCGGCAGTACAGAGAGGGAGACCAGGCTGGTAAAACACTTGTGGGCCTTCTTAAAAAGCCTTGGGTGACTGACAATATCAGTGAGCCCCGTTCAGATGGGGGCATGGTGGTGGCTGGGCAGAGCATGGTTCAGAACAAAATTATCAGGTATTATTCGGCACTGTATGAGGCGCGGCAGTTGGAGGCTCTTCCTGACTTGCTTCCCTTCTTTTATTCTTTAGAACTTGTATGGCTCAGTGATGCGCACCGGAAGTTCCTCGATGAACCATACTCGGAGGAGAAGGTGATTCGAGTGATCCGCGCCATGCCAGGAGATATAGCCCTGGGGCTTGACGGCTTGACTCCTGCCTTTTATAAGGAGTTTGCCCCACTTCTCGCTCCTGACCTTCCCAACATGTATGAGGACTCACTCGAACAAGGCGTGCTTTCCCCATTCCTGCATTAAGTGCTTATAGTGACTATTCTTAAGCCGGACAAGGACCCGCTCCTCTGCAACTCCTACAGGCCCCTGTCAATGATTAACTTGGACAACAAGATCCTCGCGAAGTTGCTAGCCTTTCAACTTCTCCCTCTGCTGCCCATTATACTCAGACCGACCAGTGTGGATTCGTGCCCGGTCAAAGCACTGCCCACAACCTCCGTACGCTATTTGTGGTGATTCAGGGAGTGGATCCTCTTGTCCCTGCGGCCGCCATCTTCCTGGATGCCACTAAGGCGTTCAATACGCTTGAATGGCCTTTCTTGTTTTCTCTACTGAACTGTATCGGCATGAGCCCTGCTTTCATCCAGAAGATTGCACTACTATACACTTCTCCGTCCGCTTGGCTTTGGGTTAACGGTGTGATATCCCCTCCAATTTTGGTAGCCCGTGGTATGAGGCAGGGATGCCAGTTGTCACCCTTCCTCTTTTCCATCACGTAGGAGCCTCTGGTGGCAAGATTGCGGCAGCACCATGCCCAGCCGGGGCTTGACTTCACGCCCCATATCATATTGGAATCCATGTATGCAGATGATGTGTCTCTCTACGTGAATCTTCCCGAGGTCAACCTTGACCCCTTATCTGGGAAATAACCAGATTCAGAGGACTATCTGGTGTTTGTATTAAAGTCAATTATCTTCCCACTTACTGAGGCTACAAGCCTCTTCCAATCCATATTTTCCCTCAAGTGGGCAACCTCAACGGTGAAATACCTCGGTGTCTGGGTCAACAGGGATCCTGAGGAATTGTGGAGGTGCAACTATGGGAAGCTGATGGAGTGGTTGGAAAGCAGGCCGTCACATTGGAGGGCGCTCCCCCCCTCCTTGACGGGCTTGATTGTCATTGCCAAGATGGTGGTCCTGCCAAAGTTCCTCTATGTTTTCTTGAACCACCCACTCCCTCTCACAGCTGATTTAAGAAAAGGCTTTGCTTAAATCTGATTTCCCTCATATGGGCCGGTGGGCAACACCGGGTAACTTGGGAAACCCTCACAATCCTGTTCGAACAGGGAGGCCTAGGGGCACCCGACATGGAGTTGTACCATAGTTTTGTGCAGGCTCACTTTGCTTTCCCCTGGATCTTTCCGACCCCTTTTATGGCCCACACCGCCCCGGAGAGCGACTTAGCAGATCCTGTTCCTGTGCATAGAACATTGTTCCACGAAAAGTGATGCCCACGGCCTGGGATAGACACTGTGGGTGTACGGTATGGGCATGGCAACTGCTTTGTCATACAATGCGCTTAGAGGCTATGTTCACACCGTCAGTCCCGCTTACTAGACACGCGCCATTGCCCTTCACAATGAAGGCAGGTGTATGTCAAAGATTGCGCAAGCTTCAGATACATACCTTTGGAAATGCTTTCCCAGAAGGGGTTTTTGTTACCCTGGACGATGCATTAAAAGAGGATCACACTGGACTCCTCGAGAGGTTGAACTATTACCAATTTTGGGCCGCGCCCCGTGCATTGCTTGCATCATTCCCGATAGCGTCCCCTACGTTCCAGGTGCTGGAAGCGTTTCTCACTAACCCATCGCCACGCAGACTCATCACACGCTTTTATACTGGCATGCAGTTCGACTCTCCTGTGTGCGTGCCCCCCGCTCAGTGTGCTTGGGAGGAGTGAATGGGTGCCCTGTTCAGGGAGGGAGTCTGGGCCCTGTCACCCAATTACCGACTACGCTTAATCCGTTTCAAATTTCTGCACCAGTTCTATAGAACTTCTGTGTGGATGTGTAAGGCGGGTTTGAGTGGGGATGTGAGATGTGTGAGGTGCGAAAGTCCCGAGGCCTCCTTTATTAACCTGGCCTGGGAGTGTTTTGAGGTGGCTAATTATTAGATTGCTGTGTTCGAAACGTTGAGTGTAATGCTGGACCACAGGTTGGAGTGCTCCTTCCTTCTCTCGTTGCTGGGCTATGTCAAAGATATTCCAGTGAAGATCAGGAAACTGGCGGCCATGCTGCTGTTGCTGGCCAAGAGGTGCGTGGCTAGTGGTTGGGGACGCAAGCGTAAGCCACACAGGGTCGAATGGCTCAGGGATAGTGCTTTCTGTCATACCCAGTTGTCAGCATTCTGGGAGCTCATGCCGGTTTGGTCTCACCATCGCAATATCTGGACGCCCCTGCAGGACTTCCTGCAGCTCCACTCCGCTGACCACGGGGTTGCACCTACACTTGCTGAGTGAGACACCATGGCGCATCACATCCCATAGCCTACTGTACCCCTTCCTTTGCGCACAAACAGAGAGGACGCTTTTTCCCCTTCCCCCTTCTTGCTCCTCCCCCCTCTCTTCGCCCTGCCTGCCCTTCTCTTCTCTCTCTTTGTTTTTCTCCCGCTCTTTGCTGTCTAGCAATTGCTGCTCTTGGAGATGGAGCGCCAGTCTGTAAGCCCTGTGCCACCTATGGACTTTATCACCTTCGTATGGACTGCCTGCACTGCCTTGCATGGCTGTGTTACTGCTTAGTGCTGTCTATCCATATTGTCCAAAGGGGCTTTGTGGGCTCCCATGTTTGGGGCAGTATATTGCAGTGCTGTATCTCTTTAAATGCATAAACAAAGTTTAAAAAAAAATGAGATTGCCCATGTTGTAGAATAGACAAATCTTGTTCCATTATGTCGATTGCTGAGGACACAATGTTGCCCAGTGAATAAATATGTGAAGAAAGTGTGGTCATGCCATTGTCTACCCCAGCCAAGGCCTTTTCTAGGTTAAGTCTATCAATCTCATGTAATCTCTCAGCAGCATCCTGTTGGGAGACTTTTCACAGTTCATTGCAGATGGCCTATAAGAAGCGTTTCGTACGAGGTTTCTTGGGACCTAGCAAGAAATCCATAATATCCATGTTGCCTGACTGAAGGGACAAGTGTTATTTCACCTGTTGTAGTGTTGAGGTTTTTATCCATTCTAGGCATAACACTCCAACACTATACGAAGTCACTACCCCTGGGTCATCTGTGTGGACATAGCGTGGTTCAGGCCTATGGATGCTAAACCCTCCGGTGGTACTACAAACACCGGCCTCAACCACACCTCTAAAATCCATAGAGCAAGGTGGGGGAGTTGGAGTCTATCATACTGTACAGCTAAGCTATGGAATCAATTGCCCTCTACCATGCGACCTAATCGGCTGATCTTTAGGAAAATGCTGAAGACCTGGCTGTGCCCTTCAAATTGAATCTCCGGTTCTACAGCCCAGTCTCCCTATGTACACACCCAGCGCCAAGACGCCACGGCATTCGAGCGCTTTAAAAATAATTATCCTATCCTATCCTACACCTATTTGTGTCAATAGGCCAAACCAACCATCGGTTTCAAATGAGATCTGATGAATTGTATGTACCATTCTGTAGTATTGCACCCAGCATCTCCTTACTCATCAGTGTGTCATTTATTATACCTTCATTATGTGTGGATAACGGGATGCGTGGTGTTTGCATGTCTTTTATTTTTGCAAACCCGTATCAGGTAGTCTGTTGAACTGTTCTGTTCAGGAACATTATTTGTAATGGTGTGAGGCAAGCTCTAAATAAAGCCTCAGATCCCTGAATTTGCCATTCTTTTGTCCCCCAGTTGTAAATTATGTTTATTGTGTCCCTCCGATAGTCAAAACCTTGTATAGACAGTTCGGAGATAAAAGGTGCTGAATATATGAGCTTGATGTTAGTCACCATCATTTTCTTCGCAGTTGCATTTGTTTGTACTCACTTATAGTAATATGACATTGGGTCTGATATATTGAACCCTGAAAATATGCACATTTCTGTGTGAATGTGGCAGAACTACCTTACAGTGGTGTCAGGCAATTTTTCCATTAATGGTAAGTGTTAACAGTCCGAGGGACACTAGCTCTATGCAAAAAGTGATCACCATAATGTTGATAACAATACATACTGTTGAAGTGAGGTATATCTTTATACAATTCCCTGTAAGTAAATGCAGCAGATTGTTCTAGATCTGAGACCATAGTATTTACAGTCTCAATGTCCCAATCATCAGAGAGTGTACTTGGGGTAATGAAATCATTCAATGAAATTTTAAATAAATGTGGACTTTTCTAATGTTCAGTAGGACAAAATACATCAAATGATATCCTATCCCAAACTATACCATCCGGTATTGGAACTGCTGTAATATTCACTAGGGACAAGTCTCTTTGTTCACGGCGTGATGATGGATGTGATTTCAAGACCAAATTCACCGGTTGTACTGCAGAGCGTGATGGGAGGTAATGTCCATTCAGTAGTAGAAAAAAGACAGGTAGTATGTCAATCCAAATTAAAAGGAACAGGATCCCTAATGCAAGCCAAAGATGCAATCAAGGGGACAACAAGTAAGTCTATTTTAGCCAGAATAGAATTGTCAAAATTGTCCTTTTCTGGAAATGAGTAGGGGTTTGCTCAGGTTCACTTGGATCTGAAGAGAAGTCAACAAAGTTAATGAAGTAGCCAGACACAGTTTGATTTATCGTTGGGAGCTCAGCAGTGTTTGTAGAACTGGCAGTTGCTTCTTGCGAATGCACATTGATGTAAATTTAATTATTGGGCTAAATTGCAATTTGCGTTTCAGTTGTATTTAGATGTTGTTCATTTTCAACAGGCGTAATCGTACTCCGTTATTTGCTACTCCGGCATCTTGCACAGAGGAGTCTTGAAAAGTTATTAGCCTTTCCATCTGAACTTTAGGTATAGTAGCAAAAGGTGATCCGTGGCTACTCAGGACTCTCTATGGCCTGCTGTTGAGAATCGGCCACATAATGTGGTTGGATTAGATCATTGGAGACAAATCTTTTCTCTTTTTTAACGGCCAGAGGACGAAGAAGCACTGTTCTTGTTCCTTGTACCACCAGGACAGGTACAGGTGTTCTTTAGAATGGCCCAAACTCCTTCTTGTCCACGATCTTTTCTCTGACCAGGTCCCCTTTGGGAGCCAGACAGGTCTTGCCGGAACCAGTTTCACTTCCACAGTGGCGGTGCATTTTACTTGGACATTGCTTTGTATTGCCCAGAATTAATTGAGTTCCAGTAAAAGAGCCAAACAATCATTCAATTCAAATGGTTTTACATACGGCACTGTGCTGGCACAATCAAGGTCAAGTACCCACATTCTTGTCCCAAACAGAATCTTAGATAGGGTACCTACACCTAAGGATTTGCTTGGCATATTGTGTAGTGCCCTCTGGACCCCATATAGGTGATTGACCCAACTACCACCCACACCTAATACCCTTGCTGTTAAGGATTGCATTAGGTCCTGTTTTATCCTCTCACCACCAAATTTCCCTTGGGATGGTAGGGGGGAGGAAGATCACAAGGCCACGCCCATACTTTCCATGGCTTCCTTTAAGCCAAAGAGCTAAATGTGGGGCCATGGTCAGAATATAACGTGCCAATTGCGTATGTCCTGATGAAAACTCACATATCCTTTAAAATAGCACAGTGTCAGCCGAGCGCCAAGGCCAAACCCATAGAAATCTAGAGCATGAATCTACTGCCATCAAGATATACTTGTAAGCCCCTTCTGAATTTAAGGGGCTGCAGTGATCCAAATAGGCACAAGCGAGAGGTCTGTCTGAAATTAGTAATGGTGTTTATGGTGGCCGTGCTACAGTGGAACCCTTCTTCTGCTGACAGATTTCGCACTTTAAGACATAAGCCTTTGTTTGTTTAGACAAACTTGTCACCAGAATCTCTGCTTCAGTCATGAAATTGTAGCAGTGACTTCTGGTTGTGCTGAGACCAGAACTTGTGTGCAGCTAGAATTAAACCTAATCTGCAATCCATGTTTAAAATAACCCTATCCCCCACTCCTGGAATTTGAATATAGTGTGTTTTGCACATCTAATTCATCGGAATATTTGAGTGGAAAGCCTTTCGGGGTGGCAGAGCCATTCTTTGAGGTGTTGACAGCTATCAGTATGCAATCAGTATTGCAGCATCGGCAGCGGTTCACACTGTTGACTTGGCAGTTTTATCAGCCAATGAATTCCCTTCAACTTGTACGCCAACATGCTGATGACTCAAGGTGTGAATAACTTGAGCCCATGGCAGACATGCTTTCAGCTTTGCCACTTGTTCCCATAACAATTTATGCTTAATTGTGCAGCCCTTGAAATCTCTAAACCCATTCTGGCCCCAGTAATGGAGATTTCCATTATAGGACCGCACACTATCAATGTGGGGAATTCCTGATTCATATATTGTAGGGCTAGTATAAGGGTTTTCAGCTCTGCCAGCTGTGCCATACAATCTCCTAGAGATTGTGTTGTCATATTGCTGGGATGGAACTTACCATGACGCAGACATCCCTTCACTATCGCACATGCTGTGCTATATATACTCTTGTTAACTTCCTATGGCAGGCTGAGCAGAACCATTAGTGTAAATGATGTATTCATATTTCTCTAGAGGCAACATTTAATTCAGGAGAGGGTATTCTTATTCGAATTGCAGGAACGCTTGTGTTTTTAATGTGGAATCATATTTGTAATGTACATCTGTTGCAACAAGAGAATTAGCCTATTGTATCCATCGTGGAAGCAGTGCTTTTGCATTTGGAATACTCGCTTTGGAAACAGCTTCTAAAGTCGGTACCAGGGTTACAACAAAACTGATTTTCCCCTGTGTTAGTGCTCTTGAATATATGATGTTACAACACATGCAATTACAACGCATTCTTTTACAACTTAGTCTTTAAATCGCAACTACCATTACATTGCATGATTTTACAACGCATGCAGTTACAATGCATTGTTTTAAAACTACCATTACAACACATTCCATTACAATGCATACCATTACAACCCGTACCATTATAACGCACAATACGTTTAGGGCAACTGTAGGGTAAGTGTTGGATAGTGTAGGGGTAAAAATGACTATTCCCACCCCAGAGAGTGGAACAGTAGGGAAAGTGTTGGTTAATCTAGGGGTAAACTTACTATTCCTATGCACCTCAAAACCCATACCCACCCTAATACTGAACAAATCTCAATTACTTACCTTATAATGTGTTGTAATGGCATGTGTTATAATGGTATGCGTTGTAATGGCATGCGTTGTAGTGACATGCGTTGTAATGACATGCATTGTAATGGCATGCGATGTAAAGACAGTTCTGTTGTAACAGTTCACCTCAACCTGTGATTCCCAAACGATGGTTTAGAGACACGAAGAACCTTGATCACGAGAAACTGGCAGCGCGTTTTGTGTCCGACCTCCCCCCACCTCATTGCACCTCGGTCGACAACCTAGCAAATCGTTACTGCTCAACCGTAGCCAACATTCTCGATGACCTGGCACCTCTAAAATTAAAAATAACCCAGATCAAAGACCGAAATCCCTGGTTCAGCGGACCCCCAACAAGGAGAGGAGATCCCTTAGACAGACTGAATGAAACTGGAAACAACACCCTTCAGCAGCACATCTAAAACTTCTCCGCCAGGCAAGAAATGCCTACAATAAGAAAATCCTCAGCACTAAAAAAGAATTCTTCAGATCTGAACTGGAGAACACCAAAAATCGACCTCGCAAGCTGTTCGACTTGGTCAAACACCAATCCAACAAACTAGCGAAAACCACCAAAGAAACACCTAAACCCCTAATATCAAGCGAGGAATTCTCTTCCTTCTTCTGGGTCAAAATCTGTGTCCTTGGAAATGAACTGAAATCCGCTACTCACCACCAAAATCAAAATCTGCCTGCTCCACCTCCTCTCTCCGCGCTGTCCTCCCAAACCTCACCCAAAAACCTAGCACACTGGTCCAAGTTTAAAACCTATGACGAACATTCTATCTCGAGAATTCTTGCCTCCTTAAAGCAGAACAATCA
Organism: Triturus cristatus; assembly: GCF_964204655.1. NCBI lineage: Eukaryota > Metazoa > Chordata > Amphibia > Caudata > Salamandridae > Triturus > Triturus cristatus. The sequence continues at coordinate 847,308,633 of NC_140588.1, read as the reverse complement.
CTTTAATGATCGGCTCCCCTCTAACTGCCTAGCTGCCACCTCTCAGGCTATCATCCCTTCCTGGACCTCAATAATCAACGCCTCCCTCCTACAGGGCTCAATTCCTGACTCGCTCAAGGCTGGCCAAGTTATCCCCATCCTAAAAAAACCAATGCTGGACCCTGGCGCCGCCGAGAACTATAGACCCATATCCAACATCCCTCTCCTTGCCAAAGTTCTGGAAAAACACATCAACAACTTTCACCTGCTAGATGACTTCCAACCAGGGTTCAGACCTGGACACAGCATGGAAACCACCCTTCTCCACATAGTGGATGACGCCCTCCAAGCCCTCGACCTAGGCAAAACCTGTCTCCTAATCCTCCTAGACCTGTCCTCTGCCTTTGATACGGTTAACCACGAAATTCTCCTAGAACGCCTCAAACTCAGGATGGGTTTGGATGGCACCGTCTTTGAATGGTTTAGATCCTTCCTCCAGAACCGCTCACAGAGAGTCCTCATCAACGGTGATCTATGCGCCCCCTCTCCGGTTACGGTTGGAGTTTCCCAAGGATCAACCCTCTCCCATACCCTCTTCAACCTTTACGCTACGTGCTGCCAACATCTTCTACCTTATGTACGCCGACGATACACAGATCTACATAAAAATCTCTTCCCCTGAGGACATTCTCTCCCTGAACGAGGCCCTGAAGTTGACAGTCCACTGGCTCACTGCCAACCATCTAAAACTCAACGCAAATAAAACTGAATTTCTCCTGATCTCCCCACCCTAACCCAATCCAGACATCCAAGAATGGATCAAGACCATCACAGCACTAAACTGCCCTTACACCATTGTTGACTCGGCGAAATCCCTTGGAATAACCCCTGACGGCAGTCTGAACATGCGCGGCCATATAAACTCGATGACCAAAATGGCCAGATTCCACCTAAGTTACCTAAGAAACCTAAAACCCTTCCTCGATGTGGCCGACCTTAAAATGGCAACCCAGGCACCGCATCGACTTGCCCCACTCTCCACCTCGGCACTATCCATGGCCTCTACGGATGATACCTATTCTGCACTCCTGGGCATCCCCCCAAGAGCTGAGACTGCATGCCTTCTTGTATAATGTATCTACCTGTTTTAATTTTTATATCACATGTAGCCTGGACTTTAGACTGCGTGCTTTTCCTGTATAATGTATCCCCTACCTTCCCAATTTGATCCCTCCCGTCCCTATGCTTGTATACTACCCCTTAATCCTGTAAAGTGCTCTGATACCCTCAGGGGTGCGGTTCGCGCTCTATAAAACTATTAAATAAATAAATAAACAGTTGCGTTGTAAATGTAGGTTGTTGTAATGACTGCATTGTAATGGATGTTTTCTGTGCTCTTTCTTTCTCTACAGCAGTCTGTACTGTGGTCAATATTTTTTCAGTTGCTGCAAATCACATTTTAGCATTTGTGTATAAATATGATTTGTATGCAATTGGGACTGTCTCACCTTCATTGAAAGTGATATATGTATATCCTGATAAACCCGGGAGCACCCAGATCACCAAATTAGTGGTATTCACAAGGGTGCGTAATTCTTTAGAGGCTATCATGTCAGCCTGAACTGAACGGAGAGTATATGTGTGTTGCTGTGTCCACTGATGTGCTGTGAAATCAGGTCTGGTTAAGTTGTAGAGAGCTTTCACTCTTTCTGCGTAATCTAGAATGTATGTTCTGCCAAAAATAAAAAATCCTGAAATGGATTGCAAAGCTTTGAGAGACTTTGGAGGCTACATCAGGGCACACTTTTCTAAAAAGTTGGCTGCCAGGCTCTTGCCTTCACTTAATAGCTCATATCCCAAAAATAGAACATTGAGATGGGCAATTTTTGATTTTTTTAAATTAAATTTGTAGCCCAAATTGGAAAATCCCACATTTATGTTATTCACCCTGCACAAGTGTTCATGTAATTCATCGTCCGTCAGATAGATGTCATCTACATAGGATACCTCCTCTTCACATTTTTTTACTATTTCTGACACTCTTGCCAAAAATAGCACCGGGCTGTTCTAATACACCTGGGTCAAATTACCGAAATGAAGCTGAGTGCCGAGGGCACACTATCCTGTCAAATATCTGCTTTCTAGAGCTATATTTTGGCAGAAGAATCCATTTGAGATATCTAATGTTGTTTTGTGTGTCTTCCGCAGTATGTTATTCATTAATGCATCACTATGTGCATTCTGAACTGCAAATGTTAATGTGCATGTGTTTACATTTTGGTAATCTAAAACTAGATGATATGTGTTGTCAAGTTTCATTACTGGAAACAAAAGATTGTTCATGGGGGTGGTGCTAGTCTCAGTTACACCTTGGTATTCAGGTTTGTCTAAGATTTCTTTGACCTGTCTTTTTGCATAATGTTTTATAGGGTACTGTCTCCCTGGATTTGGATTAGATTTTAATGGGATTTTGTGGCGGGTAGACTCCATGTCCCTCCCTACACGGTTGCAGTATAATGTCGGAGCTAGCGCCCACTCCTGCGTGTATTAATGTTTTAAAGATTCTGGAATAAGGTCATAAAAAGATGGCAAAATTACACTTTACCCTTTTGGGCAATCCATCACAAACTCAGGCAGTCAATCTTTTTCTGCTTGCAGTATGTCATATCCATATGTTAAATTCTCCCAAAAGAGACCTGTAACTTTTCTTGAGAGGCCCCCCTCTATTTGGAGTGTAATTTTGTGTAATCGATGTGGGACACTAACTCTCATATCAGGTGTTTCCACTGTGATGTGTTCATTCAATACCACTGTCACCAGAAAATCCCTCAGGTTCTGGCGAGGCTTGTTACTTATGCCGCTCGGTCTAGTATCGTCAGAGCCCATTCCCCGTTCAGAAGCAGAGTTCTCAGTAACCTGGGTATGTCTAATTTTTAAGCCAGCCACTTCTTTTTGAATTGAGGTATTGTTTTAGGTTGTTCTTCCTGTTTGATGATGTATTCTGAAGTACGATGTGTTTCCTTTTTTGTCTCTGGTCAATCTTCTTGCTTTTGTTATGATCGCCCGTCCCTCTCTGAGTTTTTTTATGAACCCTGAAAGGAACGAACGGAATGTGTATCAGTATTCTGATACCTGTCACGGTTTCCTAATGTCATCAAGATTTAAGGTCATACCTCTTTTCAGAGGACTCCCGTTGGGAGGACGCACCCCTTTATTATGAATTATTTTCTGTATTGTTATTTTTGATTGTTTGCTCTACCATTTCTTTTAAGATGAAGCGGGTGCTTGCTTTGAGTTGTCTTGTCGGTTCTACCCGCCATTTGTGGCTTCCCTCCTTCGGTTCCCAAATGATCTCTACCTAATGCAGCATAGGTTTCTTCAATATTTTTTGGCAATTCTCGCTCCTTATTTATAGGTGATCTGTCCCTTAGGGGACTATGTATCGCCACTACTGCTACCTCCCCCTTTATGTTGCTCAGCATGATTGCAGAAACTTGGGCAAAGTTACTCATCAGTTTCATACCCAAGTACATGGCACGTGCTGCCCTGTACTCATCCTGTATTTGTTTCAATACCTCTGGAACGACTGCTATGGAAGGGGTACCATGTATTCTGATGTATACAGCAGCAAAGATTGTTTCCCAGGTGGTACAATCTTCAATCGAGGGAACAATCCCCATTGGCAAGCACATTGTTAACATTTTATGTTTTTCCTGCTGACCCATATGGGGAAATTCTGCTTCCAGCTGTGCAATTTTTTGTGCAATCCAGAATGGAATTTTCACCTGTTTGGAAAGAATTGTCCCTATTACTGATTTCACTGTCTGCAGGTTAATTGTAGGAGTGGTCTGATGTGTATCAGCTGTAGCATTTCTCGTAGGTTTGACTGTCAATGTTCGCATGACAAACTGGGCAATGTGTCTGCATTGCCTGACCATGTCTTTTTATATTGTACGGACTTCATCCACTAGTCGTGTATATCTATCTCAGGATGTGGAGTGTTTGAAGACCAGCCTTCTCTGCTGAGTGGACCGAGTCTCACGACAGTTGTCTGTGGGAGTGTGCCTTTAAACCAGTTTCTCTGTTTCTGGTAAGCTAACATGTATTCTTCCGGTTGTTCAACTACAATGTATGTGTGAACAATTTAGTCACCGCAGGTGGGAACTGAACCTAAGAATAGAATATGTCGGATCCGAACACCTCGTCTGCCTCAATCATGAAGGTAACACAGCCACCTGTTGCTGATATGCCATGTTCTAACAATTTCATAGTTACTACATGAGGTAGGGATTTGCAAAATGTGGGAACCTTTTATGCTTACAAGCTTGCTAAACCTCCAGCCAATACAGTAGATCTGCTCAGCGGAGGTGGATTTCCCTTCCCACTTGAGACAACTCTGAAAAGTCTGAGTAGGGCTTTCTGAGAAAGCACAACTGAACTACTGAGATTAAAATTGTTAATAAAAGAACCAAACCAATGTTGGTGGCGTTATGTTGTGTAGTTTCTAGGAATCCCCAGGACGCGTGCATTTTAGATGACCTAAAACTAGGGCTTGGAGTCCCAACCGCTACTGGACACGGCCACAGGATCTGTAAGCCATGAGACCAGCAAGCTCTACAGTGCCACTACCACCCCCCTGTATCTTACATTGGTGTAGGTCGTTTCTGGCAACCATTAAGCATGACAACCCTGATTCCTCAGGGATCATTAAAAATAGTACAGTAATTTTCGTTAAAACACTTTCAGAAAATACACAGGATGGCGATTAGGACATTCCAATAAGTATCTAATTGTACAGCAACAGTCTTGTGTAAAACATATGTGCTGCGACAATCAGTAGGCAGAAGCTTATGAAAGAGATTGCTAGTACCAATAAAGTGAATAGTGGATACATTTCTACCATAGGGCTAATACGATGAACATAAGTAGTTCAGATAAAAACCAGTAGCACTTGTATATTCCTAAAATGGGCACCCTAAGTAAATTGCCTAAATGTAACTAGCATAAATCTGTATATGTAGCATGTATATGTGTGTATGTAGCCAAGAACCCCTAAGGAAGAACCAACCCCCGCACCTGATGGTTGAGAATGAAGGACCCAATCTCTGCTTCGAGGATGATACCTCGCAAGGGATGTCAGACCGCTGCATGCTGAAGATTCAGTATGCAGGAACCTGTGTCAGCTTGGTAGGAATTATCCTCTAATTTGCATTGGGAATAAGGGTCTTATATACCAGAGTGGTCTCTAAGGGGTTTCTTCTAGGATCAATATGTTTTGAAAACAGTCACAACTGTTTTGAAAACAATCATGAATGTTTTTCCAAACAAATGAGATCATGCACAGTTGGCTGTTGGCCAAGGATGACAAAAGTGGTGACCCTTATACAGAACTATTATACAGTGCCTGAGGACATGTTTATGTAAGTCAGGTACAGGGATTATGATAGAATACCGAGAGCCTGGTGTCGAAGAGACATGAGCAAGCTACTAGGTAAAAGGTCACCTGTTTTGAATTGTTGTTGTCATGTGGATGGGACAATGTATGTAAATGTAATGGGGTATGCATGACAGGACTTTCCTAAAGGGCTTGACAGCTGCATAGGTGTTATGCATGTAGTCAACAAGTACAGCACCCAGCCTATCTATGGCCTTACTGCACCGAGACTATACCTAATAAACAAATCCTGTACAAAAAGGGAGTCCTCAAGGAGTAAAACCCTTTTTTTTTTAATGTTTTCTATTCACTAAAGTAGGAGCCATAAAATTGTGTTTCCATCTAAAGTCTTTTTTTATTGAATCATTCAGTAATACTCCAACATCATACCAGCCAATGTGTTTTATCCCCAAAATAGGACAGCATCAGTGTTTTATTCAGTTCATCCGATGAATCATCATCCAAAGTATATAGCAAGCTGTGGTCAAGTTTCCTGTTCCTCAGTGGGCTTGTGTATATTGCAAAGACGGACGCAAAATCCCTTCCCTGCCCTCTAAAGTCTACTTTATTAGATGTTTGAAGGACTGTATTTTACAATGGAAAAGTTTCTCAAGAAAATGCTTCAATATCGACTTCTTCAACATTCTACAAAAAGTAGTTTTTTTACTCCTTGAGCATTTAATTGGGGTGCTCAAGGAGTAATAAAACTACTTATTTATTAAGATGTAATTAATAAATTAATAAATATACTATTTTAATTTAAGGTATTTTTAAATGAATTTAATGTTTTATTCTTAAATACATTAAGGGCCTTATTACGAGTAAGGTGGTCCTGGGTCTGCCATACTTGTCATGGCGGTCCAACTGCCCTCACACTGGCGGGACCGCCCGTCGTATGATGAGTGTGCCGTGGGGCCTCTACAACACCGCCGCCTCTGCAGGGATCAAGGATCCCGCTGCTTTGTTGGTCTTCAAATGTCTGGAATATGTTTACAGTGCCTATGCTCACTACAGCCTTGGCAGTCTTCCTGGGACCATCCTATTAGAAGAACACCAAAGTCGTTATAAGTGCCTTAATATTTTATAAAAAAAATATGTTAATAGTTTTGAGGTTTTTTATTTGTAAGGTTCCTAACATGTTTCAGGGGCTAGGGACATTTAAGTCTACACTCTTGTGTATCATTACACTCATAAAAGGTGATTAGCATAACATAGTAAAGTTTCTAAAAATGTAAGGGTAAATTTACACAACTAGATTTACTCATGTGAAACTTTACGTTTTTGAAAAGCCCGCTTGTGTCTCTCAATAATACTTCTTTGCTATCCCTGTGGCCCTATATTTGTAACTTCAAATCTGCTCTCATTCTGTTAGTCTTGGATTTACCCTGGTAACTCTATGTTTTCAGAGAAAACTACTTTGAGGTTCAACCTTGTAACCAACTGATTTTGCAATTTTTTATGAAAAAGTAGCTTCTGATTTGGAGACTTTGGCATATTTGCAAGATAGTGGAAAGGATAGAAGACATGGCTTTCATGTCCCTCTAGCATTAGGACACTTCCTTGATACTTTCTGTCAGGAATGTGGGTTACAATCTCCGAGGGCATGTATGCATTACAAATCTCCAATTGTACCAATTGGGGTCTTTTGTCACTGGTGTCCTTGCGTCCCTATACTGTGCCGTCCCCAACTTCAAACTATATACCACTTTTTAGCACTTGACTCTCAGGTTAGCAAGGCAGATCAGCCTTACTCAAAAGAAGCGCTGTGGACTAGAGACTCAGTCAATTTCTTTCCTCTCTGGAAACTTAGGGTGACGTCGAAAACATTTTGGCAAGGGCTTTTAGAGGCATCCTAGGTTCCAGGCAGACCTGAAAAAGCAGTTTCACTCTGCAGTGTCCCTGCTCCTTATGGTGCACCACCCAAATTCTACCTTGAGGGACGATGGGCAGCATCGTGCCCGAGAATATTGCTTTCAACTAGCCACAAACGCCGTTAGACCATTTTTGATTTTAAGCCACCAGGAATGCTGATTTTAGGCCACTTGTCTTCTAAGTTTTTTTAATCCTTTTGGATTTTAGTTTTCGACTGATCTCCTGCCAATGAAAGAAAGTTCATGACCTGAGTGTTTAGCTCTTCTGTTTGACCTGTCAACCTTAGGATGATTATCCCCAAACATTCTGCCTTTCTGCCTCCATTTTGCTTACCTTATTTTTGTTGGCCTAAGGACTCTGTACAGTTTATCACTGCTAACCGGAGCTAAAGTGCTTGTTCTCACTTCCCTAACACATGGTTTAATTGACTAATTCCCACTTATCATATTTAATTTAGTTAGCAGTCCCTTCTAGAGTGGTATACCATATACCCATGGGGCCCGATTGACAGAACAAACTTAAGACTAAATCCTAAACTTAGTACCAATCTGGTATTCACAGAATGCACCTAGTACTTCTGGTATTCACAGAATGAACTTACTACTTTTGCTATTCACAAAATGAACTTAGGACTTTTGCTATTCACAGAATCCATTCACGACCACTAAACTTACGTCCGCACTCGGGCCGGAATTTCCGCACCCGGAGCGGGATTTCCGGGCCCGGAGCGGAAAGGCCGCACGCGGGCCGCAAAGTCCGCTCCGGACGCCGAATATCCGCTCCTGTGCCGGAAACTCCGGCCTCGGGCCGGAAATCCCGCTCCCGGGCCGGAACATCAGAATTGGGACCAGACTACATTAACTGTTGCCATTGATCATTTGAGCCAAGGGGAAACACCTGTTCAAGTCCCTACCATCCCCCACCATGCATCAGCTGACACACTGCAGCCGATCCTAGCTCGGCAGCACGTATAACTGCAGAGCAGACACACACAAACCCTTTCAACATGTCACTGAATGTGTTTGTTGCACTGCCCCTTGCCATGCAGCAAAACCACTTGAGGAGGAGGAGGAGGAGAGCCAGAGCAGAGAGGATCTTCAGACAGAGGATCAACTTATTTGGAATGTCCAGTCAAGATATAAGGGCCAGGTACCGTTTCCCTCCAGAAATCATCTTGGATATGGTATGTGAGTGGGAGCAGGAACTTGACTCCGTGACCTGCTGCTCACATGCAATACCAGCATACCTAAAGATCCTATCAGCGCTCCATTTCTTCGCCACTGGCTCATTCCAAAGGGTCTCCAGTGACCATGTGGGCATATCCCAGGCGAGCCAGTCGCGGTGCCTGCATCAGCATCAGGTACTGCGATGCATCACTGCAAGATCCCACCACCACATACATATGCCACCGACACTGGCCCTGAGACAAAGGGCAGCACGAGATTTCTTTCGCATTGCACAATTTCCACGTGTGCTGGGTGCAATTGACTGTACCCATGTGGCCCTTCAGCCACCCCTCCACATTGCACACATCTTCTGCAACAGACACCGATGGCATTCCATCAACGTGCAAGCTGTCTGTGATGCCAGAGGGAGGTTCATTGATGTGCATGCGGTGTTCCCCGGCAGTACCCATGACAGCTTCATATTCCGCATGTCACCTCTTGCCCGGCGGATGGCTGCGGAAGAATTTGGCAACATGTGGCTACTGGGTAAGTACCAAGCGTTAGAAAGGAGGAATATGTGTTTTTGAAATGTCTGAATGCCCCCCAAAATTAACCATTGTACTATAAGAATCATAAAGCTAGATACAGGGCCCACCTGACAATGCATGTAATACAGTATAGATCATGTCCTGTGCAAGTCAAAGAGGGAAATCTAACCAACTGCCCTTTCCCCTCTACTCAGGTGACGCTGGGTATGCACTCACCCCACATCTCCTCACCCCTTACAGGCGTGCAGACACTGTACCACAGCGTAGGTACAATAGGGCACACATACGGACTCGAGCCATCATAGAGCGCACTTTTGGTCTGTTGAAGTCGCGATTCAGATGTCTCGACCGTGCAGGGGAGGTGCTGCAGTACTCCCCAGAAGTAGTGTGCAAGATAATTTTAGCCTGTTGTGTCTTGCACAACATTGCCTTAACGCATGGCTTACAGATACCGCTGGAACCTCGGCTACCTATGAATCTGGGAAACCGTGCCATGGCACATAACCGAGGTCAGGGCATGCAAGTCCGTGAGCAGCTTGTTGCCACGTTTTTCACATGAGCAACCTGTAGTGGAATGGACTAAATGTGGATTGCTGTCTGTTGCCAATGATGAAACTTGGATATACACGACTGTGTCAATAAATTCCTTCCTGAGGCAACTTTGCAAGCCACACTAACTGCATGTTAATCACAGCTCTTGACAGTAGTCAAAAGGTTGAGCCTGCATCAGCACATGTGCCCATGTCAGCGATCAGTGTAGTGGATGTCCCGAAAGAATCTATAGCCGCAGAGGCAAGATGATACATGTACTGAGAGACACAGCCGGACCTCATGAGGATGGGTCTCTTAATCAGAAAAGGCCATAACCATAGCATTGTCGGCCCTGTGCCATCAACAGATGTGACTCCCCCACAAATGATGCGCCCACGACGTGAGTGATGCAATGGGTCAATCAGACACCATGGGGCAGATTAATGTGGGACTTGCGGCCCTTTCACGCTGCCGTTGCGTCACTTTTGTGACGCAGTGGCGGTTCAAAGCCAGCGCCATGCTGCGGGGTATGTACTATATGACGCATCTGGGAGATGCGTCACGTTGTAAAGGCCTGCGCCACATGTAGGCATTCTGGCGCAGGAAGGGGCTTCCGGCACAGGAACGCATCATAAAAGTGGCTGGCTGAAATCCACAATATTTCACTCAGTCACTTTTAAGGCCATGCTGCGTCAAAACCCTGCGCCTGCTTGAAGCAGGCGTAAGGATTGACGCAGCATCATAGGGATAGGGCACCCCCGAGCCTTGCTGGAGCTGCGTTGTGCATGCGACGCAACTCCAGCAATGCGCCGCCTTTCCAACGGGGGATGCGTCACGCATCTGCACATCCGAGCAGCACGGTGCACCGAATTGTCAATGCGGCGCATCTGTGTTGGCGCACGGGTGGACAGATGCATCGCAACTCTTCTGACGCATCTCTGCTGATTAGCAGAGATGCGCCAGAAGCCGTAAGTCTGCCCCCATGTGTCTGTGATATATCCACACTTCTCAAACACAATCCGGAACACATCACACAACTCTGCAAATGAGCACCTAATATGGACTACATGTACCATAATGCAAAGCATGAGAAACTGAAACAGAAACTGCAGAAATGTCTTGAAATGGTCTCTTCACCCTCTTGTCACATTTAAATAATTCTCACATGCACTGTCTTTACTTTTTTATCCACAACAGAACAGCAGGATGGCAGTAGATGTGATTCCAGATTGTGGATGGATCTGGATGAATACAAAATGGCAGGCAACTATTTCCTGTGATGTATTTCCTGCCTCCCACTCCCTGTCAAACATTTCCTGTATGGAATTATATGTTCCGGGTCATTTTCGGAGTTTGCGGCCAAAAAGCGGAAGCTCCGATTACGGAGCGTGCGGCCCGTGTGCGGATGCTCCGATTACGGAGCATACGGCCCGTGTGCGGACACCCCGCTCCGGAACCGGAAACTGCGCTCACGGGCCGTAAACTCCGAAAATGACCCGGAACACATAATTTCATTCAGGAAATGTTTTACAGGAAGTGGGAGGCAGGAAATACATCACAGGAAATAGTTGGCAGCCATTTTGTGTTCATTCTGAGTCATCCTCTATCACAGATAGATCCTCTGACATCCTGCTGCTCTCATCCTTCTTATTATCCCCATAATGGCTGAGGGTTACGAAGAGAAGGCACCCCCTTTCACTGAAAGTGAGTTGGACATCTTGGCTGAGGGGGTGCTGGCCAAATTTTCTCAGCTGTATGGGGACCCTGAACACCAGCTGAGCAATGCAGCCCGGGCCAGGCTGTGGGCCAATATCGCCGAGCGCTGCAGTGCAGTGGGAGTCCACACCAGGAGTGCGAGGGCATGCCGCAAGCGCTGGGAGGACCTAAAACGGTGGGCCCGGCACAAGGCTGAGGAGCTGGTGTTCCCAGCACCATGTGCATCGTCCTCGCCTATCCCCACTGTACAGGAGGGTCCTGCGATCAGCTTGGCCGACCCTCCATGCTCAGCTGGACGAGCATGAGCAGCAGGGACATGGTAAGTGCATCATATGCTAAATGTGTCTGGGAGTATGATGTGAGTGAAACAGTGCTGTACCATTGTGTGTCCGATGCCTCCATTCACAGATTCCGTGTCCATGCAGCAGTCACCAAGCTTAAAAAGGCACACTGCATTTTGGGAGTTGGAGTCTCGTCATGACATCTGGCTAAATGAGCCATAATTGTGCATTTGTACTGAAATCAGCTCTTCCCGCACCACTACAATTGACACTAGGAAATCATGTGTGCATTGGATGAGCAATGGTACAGACACTGTCCAGTGTGCGCATGGCAGGCCAAAGGGTATTGGATGCTCTGACTTGCATTGCATTTTTAGAGTTTGGGTTCCAATTGTGACAAAACATCATGTGCCATGGAGTCAAGACAGACTTTGACATCCTTGCATCACTCTTAAGATCTTCTAAATTTGCAAGGGGTGTCCACTGACAGACGTCTCAGCCTCAGTGGCCTGTTTCACATTTCACATGTACAGGTAGCTGTCACTAAATTTCCCCAGTGTTCAGCGGTGTACTGCATTACCATATCAGTCACCAAAGCCAATATGTGCCACTGGATTGTCAGTACATGTGTGGGGACAGCCAAAGGCTAGACTCACAATTTAGCTACAGAAATAGGCCAGAGCCTCAGTGGATGTGTGACCCACATTCGCCACTTGTCGTGTCCCATACAATGCTACAAAGCAGATGACACTTGTCCAGACCTTCAATAGCTGCGACTCCCTATGAATGGCCATAATCTGAGATTCGGGACTTCATGTTCTCCATTGGTGGACTGCTTTTGGAACCTGCACATGTAGCTGTGGTAGGACACACAGATCACCAGAATGCCAGGTTGAGGGTTGGCCAATACAGTTGTGTAAGCCACACACATCCACGTGAGATGGCCATGTCAGACTCAATCCAGTAAATGACGGTGAACATACACGTAATGTCAGCTCATAGACACTGACAACTATTGAGTGTGATCAGAGGAAAATAAGTCTGACCTTGGCTCCTATGAATGTGTCTCGTCCTGCATGACACAAACATAACTTTCAGATTTTGCTTACATTTTAGCAGGCACAGCTGGCGAAACAGAAGGGCAGCAGGACCAGGTCCTGAGCAAGAGGCCACCAGTGCGGCGGCGGCTACACCCTCTTTCCACCAGCGAGGAAGAGGAGGATGAGGAGGGACCCTCAACATCAAGAGGCAAGGGGATTGCGCCCACCCGGACTGACAAGGGACACACTGATGCTGGTGCCACATACCGGGTGGAGGCTGCAGACATTGAATTGGGGGGGTGAACACGACACCTCGGACCATGAGGTGTTGGAGAGCTACTAACCTCAGGACTCTTCACCTGTGGTCCCTGAAAAGGTGTCCTCTGGGCAGGCCAACAAACAATCTGGGCCTGCCATCAGCCCCTCCCTACCTCTAGAGTTCCCCATTCCATCGGGGGCTCCAGCTGCATCCCCTGCAACCAGTCCCCCACATCGTAGCCGCCAGCTCCCCAACATCATTGGCTCCGGACCTCAGGCACCACATCCCTCCTTTTCCCCCCAGGCCCCACCCGGTGTTGTTCCTCCTGTGGCTGTGCCCGTGGACTTGATGTGGATGTGTGAGGGTCAGCCAGACATGTCCGCTCGGATCCAGCTACAAGTGTGTATGGAGGTACGCATGATGCGAGAGGACATGCTCCGAACAATGGCCACCCTCACCACCAGCATCAATTCACTGACCGCAGCCATCTCGTCTGTTGTCTCCCCAATCCCTTCCCATACCACTGTCAATGTCTCCCCCTGTCCGTTGGCCCACACTGTTTCCCCCCGTACTCCTCGTGTGGCACGAACCCAAGTGGTGCCTGTTCCTGCACCCGCCAGACGTGTGCCTGCATCGGACTCTGAGGATCTGGACATTGTGGTCCTAGAGGATGACCAGAAGGACACTTGACTTTTGACGTGAACAATTATTTCATTTTCCCCTTGTAAATAGACTGTTTTCCCTGACGCTCCCTGACGTGTTATATTTTTTTTGCCTCACCCCAATCCAGGTTCCCATCTCCCTCTGCATTAAGATCATCATTTGTTTTCCTTTCTCCCTTCCAAATGGACGGTTGTTCTTTTGTACCTTCTTAAAATACAATTCGGAAAACGAATAACTTCCACTTGTTTGACTTCATTCTGAATGTCTGGTTCTGAATATGGACACATATTGGGTGAGTCATCTGCTATGCACATAATGGCTGGTTGCAATGATGGGTTACACTTGTAACTGTGTCACACACACACATACCTTCTCACATCTCGAGGCCACCTGCAACGTTACACAGGACATGATACACAACAGATTTTTATTTTTGGTAGGTGTTTATTTGGTGCACACACAATCACGTGATCACATTGTCCTGGGTTCCTGTCACTGGTGAGTGCGACGCTGCAATTTAGGGGGGGAGGACCGCTCCGAGTGCTCAGGTCTGGCTCGCCGCCTGCGTGGAGGTAGGTACTGTCCAAGGGACTGTCCAGGGTCATCCACATGTGCTGGGGCAGATGGTGTATGCACACTTGATGGTTGTGCCTGGACAAGGGCAGGTTGTGCAAGCGGTGGGAGTGCCTGTACAGGTGGTGGTGGTGGTTGTGCAGGTGGCGGGAGTGACTGTACAGGTGGTGGTGGTTGTGCAGGTGGCGGGAGTGACTGTACAGGTGGTGGTGGTTGTGCAGGTGGCGGGAGTGACTGTACAGGTGGTGGTGGTTGTGCAGGTGGCGGGAGTGACTGTACAGGTGGTGGTGGTTGTGCAGGTGGCGGGAGTGACTATACAGGTGGTGGTGGTGGTTGTGCAGGTGGTGGGAGTGCCTGTACAGGGGGTGGTGTTGGGAGTGCCAGTTCAGGCCGCTGGTGTGGATGTCTCCCTTTGCTGTGTTGGTGTGCAGTTGGTACAGGTGTGGGGATGTGCTGTCCTGTGGGCAGATATGATGGCTCCCCTCCCTGCGTTGACCGTGAAGGGAAAGGTTGGCTCACTCTCAATATGCCCTCCATCATCTTCATGGCCAAGGCATGGTGTCTTGCACTCTCTTCCCTCTGGATGGATAGCATGTCTCGCATATTTCTGGACATGTCCTGCCAAGTCCTATCCATCCTATCCAACACTTGGCTCAGCCTCTCCACCGCCTGAGGGAAGTGGACCATGTCCTGCAGGGAGTCCGACATGGCGGACAGGGTAGCCCCTATGGCACTAATGTCCTGCCTCACATCGCTCTGCTGTTGGAAGAAGTCCTGCTCCCACTGGTCATCACATCCAGGTGCAGGCCCTCTCATGGTATGCCTGGGAGGAGGCGGAGGGACGTTGCTTGGCAGAGGAGTTGATGCCCTGACCGATTTAGCCAATCTGGCACATTATCGCGCAGTGGCATCTTCATCGTCAGACATGTAGTCCTCATCATCCACCAAGTAGAGGTCCTCAGGAAATTCTTCCTCCTCCTCCTGAGCAGTGCTTGCAGCCGACATCACAGCTTGGAGGATCAGGGGATTCTCCCCTCTGATTCCACGTCGGCCTGCACTGGTCATAGGCCTGTCATCCTCGTCATCAGCATCCCCTGGAACAGAGGTTGCAACCGTATTAGGGATTGACCTGGTATGACATGTGGTGCAACACAAGGGTTTGTATCAACTGTACTTTGCATCAACAGATGAGGATCATGTGACCTGTGTAGGGTACCACCACAAATGACAGCTCACACCATAGCACTGAGGTGTTACACAGATACAGGCAAACTCAACAGCTCCAGCCACAACTCTCTGTCTCTTGGTGTTCCCCCCTAGTGTCACCTGCTGGACCTGTCTCCTCACGGGCCTAGCTGTCCCTGAACCAGCAGCTGTAGAGGGAAGTGACAACATTCTCAATTATCTGCATCACCAATTGTCAGACAGGCACATGACACTCCTGATTAGTATTTCACTTTGTACACAACAACTGCTGATTACATGCAGAGGGGAATCAGGATCTCTGTCATGGCTTTGGAGTCGAAGCCAGTGACACACCTCATGCCGGAATTACCTGAAGGACGGCTGCACGAGGGTTGTATGTCATTCAGTCCCCGGGATGGTGCATGCTGCTGGGGTGTAATCCGGTCAGCAGCTGTGATAAGACATACAGGTCTATATTTTGCAACAACAGATGGTAGCTCTGAGCCAACATGTCATTCTCAATGACCATTTGTGGGTAATCCAGAACTATGTGCAGCATGTTTAGCTCCTGAACATTACATTTGGGCACCTGCTCACATGCAGCAGTTGCCAGCCGTTCACTCCACACAGCAGTGACATCAATAAGATGACACATCAACAGACACCTCATTCTAGAATTACCTGAAGGACGGCTGCACGAGGGTTGGATGTCATTCAGTCCCCGGGATGGTGCATGCTGCTGGGGTGTAATCCGGTCAGCAGCTGTGATAAGACATACAGGTCCATATTTTGCAACAACAGATGGTAGCTCTGAGCCAACATGTCATTCACAATGACTATTTGTGCGTAATCCAGAACTATGTGCAGCATGTTTAGCTCCTGAACATTACATTTGGGCACCTGCTCACATGCAGCAGTTGCCAGCTGTTCCCTCCACACAGCAGTGACATCAACCAGATGACACATCAACAGACACCTCATGCTAGAATTACCTGAAGGACGGCTGCGCGAGGGTCGAACAGCTGCAGCCAGGATGTCATTCAGTGCCCGGGATGGTGCACGCTGCTGGGGTGTAATCCGGTCAGCAGCTGTGATAAGACATACAGGTCTATATTTTGCAACAACAGATGGTAGCTCTGAGCCAACATGTCATTCTCAATGACCATTTGTGGGTAATCCAGAACTATGTGCAGCTTGTTTAGCTCCTGAACTTTACATTTGGGCACCTGCTCACATGCAGCAGTTGCCAGCCGTTCCCTCCACACAGCAGTGACATCAATAAGATGACACATCAACAGACACCTCATGCTAGAATTACCTGAAGGACGGCTGCGCGAGGGTTGGATGTCATTCAGTCCCAGGGATGGTGCATGCTGCTGGGGTGTAATCCGGTCAGCAGCTGTGATAAGACATACAGGTCTATATTTTGCAACAACAGATGGTAGCTCTGAGCCAACATGTCATTCTCAATGACCATTTGTGGGTAATCCAGAACTATGTGCAGCATGTTTAGCTCCTGAACTTTACATTTGGGCACCTGCTCACATGCAGCAGTTGCCAGCCGTTCCCTCCACACAGCAGTGACATCAATCAGATGACACATCAACAGACACCTCATGCTAGAATTACCTGAAGGACGGCTGCGCGAGGGTTGGATGTCATTCAGTCCCCGGAATGGTGCATGCTGCTGGGGTGTAATCCGGTCAGCAGCTGTGATAAGACATACAGGTCTATATTTTGCAACAACAGATGGTAGCTCTGAGCCAACATGTCATTCTCAATGACCATTTGTGGGTAATCCAGAACTATGTGCAGCATGTTTAGCTCCTGAACTTTACATTTGGGCACCTGCTCACATGCAGCAGTTGCCAGCCGTTCCCTCCACACAGCAGTGACATCAATCAAATGACACATCAACAGACACCTCATGCTAGAATTACCTGAAGGACGGCTGCGCGAGGGTTGGATGTCATTCAGTCCCCGGGATGGTGCATGCTGCTGGGG
Organism: Triturus cristatus; assembly: GCF_964204655.1. NCBI lineage: Eukaryota > Metazoa > Chordata > Amphibia > Caudata > Salamandridae > Triturus > Triturus cristatus. The sequence goes on along the minus strand of NC_140588.1, from coordinate 847,291,382 downwards.
TGTAATCCGGTCAGCAGCTGTGATAAGACATACAGGTCTATATTTTGCAAGCACAGATGGTAGCTCTGAGCCAACATGTCATTCTCAATGACCATTTGTGGGTAATCCAGAACTATGTGCAGCATGTTTAGCTCCTGAACTTTCCATTTGGGCACCTGCTCACATGCAGCAGTTGCCAGCCGTTCCCTCCACACAGCAGTGACATCAATCAGATGACACATCAACAGACACACATGTATGAGAAGATTACTGATAGGAAGGGATAAATGACCCGGATTCCTCCCCATTACACTGCTATCACCTTTGCCATTCAGACTTACATATTTCCAGAGTCTCATGTTGTTTGTTGTCAAGTCAGAAAGGGTTTCATGTGTGAGATTTACAATAGTCAGGGACATGATGTTGCTCATTTGTGCTTCCCCACGCATGAAGTCACACATATTTGTATGAGAGAACACAGATGTCTCATGTCCATCCTTTGAGTGTCCTCTCTTTGCGTACTCTATTTCCCAGATCATGGTACTACTTAGCTGACGACGATTGGTGTCTTGTACAGCAGACATCCAAACCTCTTTTGTCAAACACTCACCTATACATGTGAATACAGTAGGAGAGGAGGCAAGCAGAATGTAACATTTGGTTTATACTCACACATTGCGGATAGGCTGAGAGGCTTTGATGCCTTCTGCGTGCACTGGATTAGCGTGTTGCACTTCTGCCTAGTCATTTAGCAGGTGTAACTGCATGAAGATTCATCTTAGCAGCCCCTACATTCATCTCAAAGGTACACTACTGGCATCAGTGTTGGCCTCAGCCATGCTATTTTCATCATGGTGTTTCCTATCATTGATTTGCAAGCCGGTTGTGTTTTGGTCACTTCATATGACTCATGGTACTATTGAATGTCCATTCTGCACTCACTTGGCATACATTTTGTGTCATCCTTTCATTAGCCACCAGGGTCTGATCTTGCATGGGTTCAAATGCCATATGTGAGCATATTGTGATGCAGAACAACAGTGTTGTAATACACATGCAACATACGGCGGACGTGAATGGCACATTTCATGAGCAGTCAGCCGGATATATTCTTGGGTTCCCCTCCCTTGGCCCAGCACGGGAACAGTGTGTGGGCCCTGAACAGATGTCACAGCCAACCTTGTGGCAGAAGTCAGTGTGTGTCTTTGATTCTGGGAGGACCTCGTTGTACCTACAATGATAAGTGTGTTTTGCTACTTAACATTCCGGCAGCCACATGTGATGCACTAGATTTCTGGCACAAAGGATGAGCACAAGCAGTTGTGGGCACCAGCGTTGCATTAGTGTGTTATACGTAATATCATGATTGCTCCCACATAACTTCGAATGGGCCCACTACCTGGATGCAACCTATATCACAATGACATGTCTACGGATCCTGATGTGAGGTCCACTATCGTGTTTAGTTGATGGGCAACACAAAAGCCAGACAATGTAAGTGGTACATGACCATCTGTGTGGACTGGGAATTTGATTGGAAACATTCAAAGTTGGACAGTGTATGCATTGTCAATACTAATGACCCTGGGATCTCACTTGTTCATCATTGCCATATTTCAGTCAATTACTTTGATTGATTACGTCTACAGACACCATTACAGCATAGTGGGGGCACCCTATTGAGTAGTTGTGGCACTCGATAACAGGATTGGATTCCCAGGTCTGGGCCTGTTGCTGTAAAACATGTCATGTTCCGCAATTACGAAGGTTTGATGAGCCAAGACATGTAATATATTGTCTTCAGCTGTTCACAATTATAATTAGCTAAAGGTGGATGTCCATTGACTACTCCAATAGTAATGCAGCTATTTGTACATCTCTGGTTGACTTTCATATGTGGTCACTACATGTCCCTCGGTCACTCCTGGCAATGTATGCATTTTGACCATCTCCTGGCCACTTACCAGTCGGTGAGGGTGTACGGTGGCGATGCCTCCCAGTCGATGCAGGGACCTCTGCTGCGGCACTTGTCTGTGCTCTGGCTGAATGTGTCAATGGGTGAGAAGAGAGAAAACTAAACATCTGGAATATGTGCTTGTGGGACATTTCTGTGATTTCCCCATTTCTTCTGCATGCAGTACTGCTGCTGACTGGGCAGGTAGGAGCAGTGGTGCATTGGGGTCGTAGTGGCGTGCCAGGGTGGGAAATGTACAACAGAATAGGTGTCTGACTTTTGGACCCGATGGTTCTCTCACCTTCTGCTTTGTGCTTTAAGCTTGCACGGGGTGATTTACTTCTTAGAGATTTAGCGGCATGTTTCCACGCCCCTTGTAATACATTTACACCGCAGTTGCGTCACTTCTGTGACACAGCGGTGGGGTAATACAGGTGACACATTTAGACTTATTCACAATGTTATGCATCTATGGGGATGCCTCACGGTGTGCGGTCCTGCGCAACATTAAACATGCATCAGCTGTGATGTAGACAGGGTGTGTGTTTATTTGGTTATGCCTTGTACAAGTGATGCATTGTAATTGACGGCATTTCACGTAGTCACTTTTCATAGGGTGTTGCCATGCAAACTTAAACCAGCTTGAGGCACCTGTAATGAGTTGCCCTGAACGTTAGGTGTAGGCGGTCCATGGACATAGTTGGAGTTGCGTCACACTTGCAACACTACTCCAGCAGAGCATCCCCCTAATGCCATCAGTTGCGACACCCATCTGTCTATCCCAGCGCCACAGTGCACCGCATTGTAAATGTGACGCTTGCGCGGTTGCACAAGAGTTGGATTGGGTGTGGCATTGTTACTGGCGCATTTCTGCTGGTTTTTGTCAATTACTACTTAGCGGGCTGGTGTATTAATGCAACTGGACAGTGGCCATGTTTTCAGAAGTGGGGGAGGGATTTGCCATTTCCATCGCTAAGGATTGTGGGACTTGTAGTGCTACATACAGAGGGTGACACAGGAGTCTCTGAATGATGGATTAATTTATACACTTTGGACTACTTCCTTATTCACACTGACAGTGCAACACAGACATTCTATTCATGCACTTTATCTTTTCATCCCACTTACCTGGTACCACGTAGCGGACGTCACTGACAGGCAGCCCATGGACCAAGTGGGGGTGTATGGTTGTCAGGATGTCCTCCTCCTGTGTGGTGAGGCGGATGCGTGGTCCAGAGTGTGCGGCTGGGAGGATCCATTGTAATTCCATCCTGGAGTATTTCTCCTTTACCCTCAGCCGCTAATCCTGCCATTTTTTTTAAGGTCCTGGACAGTGCGCCTCTCCTCCCCCAATGCTGTGACAGCAGTGGCTAATTGCTGCCATAGGGCTGCCTTCTGGGTCCCACTGGTGCAGTAGGGTGGGAGTCCATAGAGGCGTTTGTGGTGCCTGACAATGAACTCCACAAGCATGGTGGTCTCCTCTGCTGTATAGTTCCTCTTTCTCTTCAGGAGCTCCATTTTTCTTAGCCGGTCTCAGCTTGCAAATACAAACTGTGTGTGGCCAAACCTGTTCCTTCACTGTGTGCTGCTTTTAAATGTTTTTTGCTGCTGGTCAATCAGTGTTAATTGGCTTCAGCTGGATCATGGTGGGGGATGGTAGGCACTAGCAACATGATGGCTAACTGGAGTTGTTGGCTGGGATTGGCTGGAGTGCGTCAGCTGATGCATGGTGGGGGATGGTAGGGACTTGAACAGGTGTTTCCCCTTGGCTCAAATGATCAATGGCAACAGTTAATGTAGTCTGGTCCCAATTCTGATGTTCCGGCCCGGGAGCGGGATTTCAGGCCCGAGGCCGGAGTTTCCAGCCCGGGAGCGGATATTCAGCATCCAGAGTGGGCTTTCCAGCCCGCGTGCGGACTTTCCGCTCCGGGCCCGGAAATCCCGCTCCAGGTGCGGAAATTCCAGCCCGAGTGCGGACGTAAGTTTAGTGGTCGTAAATGGATTCTGTGAATAGCAAAAGTAGTAAGTTCATTCTGTGAATACCAGAAGTACTAGGTGCATTCTGTGAATACCAGATTGGTACTAAGTTTAGGATTTAGTCTTAAGTTTGTTCTGTGAATCGGGCCCATGGCCTTTACGAAGCACTGTAAACCATGTGCCAGGCCTGCAACTGCAGCCTGAATGCAGTTTTTAAAATGCAATATTGACATGGCAATAAAATCCCCCTGCCATGCCCGAAAATCCCCTTTTATTACATATTAGTTACTCCTTGGGTAGAACCTAGTTAGCCTGTAGGACCGGGTGCCTTGTAATTAAAATGTTGAACATATACTTTCAAGTTTTATATGTCCTGGTAGTGAAAATCTCCTAAATACTAGGGGTGGGCAGAATTTTCGAAATTCACTTTCGCAAATTATCGTGAAAATGTTAAAAATCTCCGCAAACACGCGGAAATATAGCGAAGATGCGGAAGTTTTTTTCCCGCCCGTTCGCGGTATTTTCTGCGTGGTCGTGGCTCGCCAACTTACCCATGCGGTTGCTCACGGGCGCGGCCATCTTGTTTTCACTTGTCTCGCGGTGCATGATCATGAGAAGAAAGACGTGATCGCGCAACGAATGACGTTACTGCGGGCGCGAACTGTCGCGAGACAGCGCAAATGGCTACCAACAATCCAACATCTCGTGGAGAACGCGACTGGATCGGGAAAACTTGTCGGCGAATGCGGGGATTCAGGTAAGGCGATCGCGCGCACGCGAGAATGTATTATTTTACAGCGCGAGCAAGCAAAAAATTTCCGGTAAAATGCGGATCGCGGAAATTTTGACATTTTCGCGTTCTCCGTGGAACGCGAAAATGTCAAATTATCGCAATTTCCGCGAGCGGAACGGAATTTTAGACCAGGCCTACTAAATATGTTTTGCTACTGCGAGGACTACCCCTCCCATAACATTGGAGATTTCTTCTTACATTTAATAACCTGTAATTTTCAATAGGGGGACGGAAGCTATGTCATGTTTGATGACTTTGGAATTGTAACAAAAAACTCTATGTAATGGTGAAGTTGTTTCTTTTAATTACGATTTAGAAAGTGGCATTTTACTGTCCTTTGCCTATTAGAGCCTGCAGCCTGTCTTGGGTCAGCAGCATGTCTTGGGTCACATGACCGGGTGTAAGTCGAGTCTGAGTCGAGTTTGAGAGGCTGACGCACATGCGGAGCCTCAGAGAGCCGCAGTGACCGGAAACCAGTGATCGGTGCCTGGTGAGCGGAGAGTGGACCGTAGGGTGGTCCGGAGAGGAGAGTGGTGAGTGGAGAGAGGGATGCGGAGCCTGAAGACCCAGACTGAACCTCACCTTCCGCACCTCCTGTGCTTCTGCTGCGGGTCACTCATACACTGCGGGAGGTGCTCTCAGCTCCAACGGCGCCCCAGCGAGGCACCACTCCACTGACTCCTGGGGGGCTCCCGGACTTCTGGGCGATTCTGGGGGTATTATTATTTCCTGCAGCACCTATGCCCCCTGCCACCTTGCTGACTACTGGTCGGAGTGCCTACATAGGTTGAGTGGCTGGGGAGGCCAAGCAGACCAGGTAAATAGGGTCTCTGTGGCTATAAAGACTGGCTGCTTCTGCCCTTGCTCTACGGTCTTGCCCTCCTTGACCGTAGAGAGTTCGTTCCAGGTCTTGCAGCCTGTCAGCCCGCTGCCTCGTCAGTTTGTTTCTACCACCGCTGCCACCACCACCGCCACCGCCACAGCGTACGAGGAGCTAGCGGTAAGCGGCAGCAGCAAGGAGGCGAGGACGCGAGGGCATACGAGGATTTATGCCTGAGGTAACTGCCACACTGCTGGACTGAGACTGAGGCACTTTTCCTGAAGATTCCTGTTGAATGTACTGTAGGCAGGAACCTCAGGAAGGCTCGAGGAAGTGGGAGCATGACCCCATTAATGGGGGTCGCTGAGTGTTGTGTCCAGGCGAGCCCACGGAAGCGGCCCAACTAGTCTGGCCGGGGCTTGCGGCTTGGTAGTGTGCCCTGCTCTCTCTTTCAGAGGTATAATCCTGGCTGAACCTGCGGTGCAGCAGTTTCATCATTATATAGCGCTATATAGCCCTACTGCCTACAGATTTAATTTGACCACAAAAAAACTATGCTTAGAGCATTTGGTATTTGTAAGAGCATGCAAAAAAACTAAAGCCAACCCTCTGAGGAATAAGTTAGTAAAGATAAATACTTTAAAAGGATTTAATGCCATCTCCACTTTTTTCTCAAACTCCAAAAGGCAGAAGGAATAGTGGAATATACACCTCTAACTACCGTTTCTTCTCCTGGAAATAGAATGGATGTGGTAAGAGAGGCGGTAAGTCCTGAAATCAGAGTGGAAGGCTCCTCACGTGAAATCTATACTATTCACTCTACTGAAAATTGTGTGTCTCAGTCCATTATTGATTTATGTTATCAGTCTAGAGTGGATGGCCTTATATTGGCGGATTTTACACTCCCTGACTTAAATATTAATTTAAACCATTCCTCGAGGGCTTCGCAATTTTCCAAGCCACATACTTTTGATCTCTCACATCTTTCAAACTCTTAAGTTCATCTTCCAGGTTCTTCTATTAAAATACAACTTTCAGTAGTGCGCCTAGTGGAGCGGACTAAATAAGCTGTAGAGCCGCTATCACTCCTGATTTGCCTTTGGATTCTGACCCCCCAATTAAGGAGTCTGATGATAAAATATTGATGTCGGAATCCTTGTTTTGTCTGGAAAGAGTCTTATCTTCTATTTTAGCTCTTATGGAAAGATCCATAAACAATTCTGATTATATTCTGGATTCACTTCTGTCATTTACCAAATCAATATTCTCGGACCATATACAGCCAATCAGTAAAGTTTCCCTACCTCATCTGATAAGTCTAAATTTTGTTTAGAGCCCCCTTCTTTACACACACAGGTATTTAATTTGAACCTAATGAAATCCACCCAAACAAGTTTTTGTACAAATCCGAATCATCGTGACTTTGGTACTCCAGATGGACATGTCCCTTGGTTCCCCAAAACATGAAAAAAAAGAAAGTGAGGATTTATTTGATGAATCTCAGCTCCATTCGCCGCAGCAATTCTTTGAGCCTGTGGCTCTTATGTCGCCCCCTGCTACTTCGCCTCTTCCGATTACAGGAAAGGAAAAAGGTATTGTAGAACGTAAGGTTTATGTGATTTAAAAAAAAAAACCAGGGATTAATAAAATTGTTCATCCTTCTATGAAGGAACTAATATCTGATCATATTTCATCAGAAGAAAAGGCCATGACAAATGAAGGTAAATCTGCTAGTAGAAAGAAGAAAACAAAAAGAGGAAACACCTGGAGGAATAAGAAGAAAAGGGCTAAACAAATCCGTTTCGACCCTACTATAAATCTCACATTACCTCCAAACCCTGCTGTAAAAGATCAGAAGAGGGTAGAAGTTCAAGTGGAAGTTTCTCCAATGGACACACTCCAGCTGAACTCCAGTACTGCAATCTCGGTGTCTCAAGAAGCTAATACCACAGATCCAAGTACGGGTACAAAATGTAGTTTGAATCCTGACGCTGCATTATTTTCATCAGCTATTGGTAATTGATAAAGTGATTTATAATCCTAGAAAATTGTTTGAGGGAGACTATTATGTTAGCACTCAGCCGCCTGTACCCCTTTCGCTGGATTTTTTCTTTATTTTTGATTATGAGCTATATATGAATAGGTCTTATTTATTGAGTTGTTTCGCTGAAATATATGATTTGAAAATTATCCAGAGTAGTGATTTGGCTTTGGTTCAAGTTTTAAAACATGGCAATCTTGGGGGTGCCAGAGGGATATCTAGGTCCAAGGTAACGTCCCATTTAATTATCTCAAATTCTGATAAACTACGGTGCTGTGGTATTGATGTTCTGGTCCCCAATAAGAGAAAGCCTCTGAAAAAGAGTCCACTAATAGGCAGCTTTCCATCATACAAGATCTATCGTCTCTTGATGCTTACCATTTGGAAAGAGAAAGGATATTACAGATCTCTCTCAGCAAGGATGGAAGAAGAGTTTCCCTCCAACCAGAGAAAAAGAGTGGCAGACTACTATCCGTAGATGAGGAAAATAAGAAATGGAGTTGGGAGGCAGGGGCCCTCAATTCAAAGGGGCATATTAGCAAGAACCTTGTTAAAATTATCGTTGTTTTAGCGGCAGGAAGCTGCCGCTAAAACGGCGTTAATGGGCTTGCTAATATGCATTATAGAATTCCAATAGAAGCCCAGGTTAGATATCCTGCACATTAAAACGGCGTTGGCCTAAGGTTTGGGAACTCTTCCTAGCAAGGGCCTTAAATTGGTCTCCAGGAACGCAGCCGGCTAAGCACAAACAAAAACAAATGGCTGTTCTTGAAAGAACAGAACACCGACATAATATGTATTCAAGAGTCCTGGATTATAACAAATTGGTCCATGGAAGCTTACTATGTGCTGAGTCGCCCTACGCTCCCGGTGAGCAGGGGACATGCGAAAGGAGGTATCGCAATTTTGCTTAGATCAAGCCTTAAATGGACATTTTCTTCCATATCAACTCGGAGGTTTATCAGAGTAAGACACAAACAACCAAACCAAAGATTTGGAAAATCAATACTGCTGACCTAGCAACCCGCTGTAATCGTGCCCTCTCTTCCCAATTGGACATACATGAAGTCCATGCTCTCACAGACTTCTACAACTCTTCTATTTCCAGCATCATGGATTCTATGGCCCCACTCCAACAACAAAAATGCAACTACAAAAATATCTAAACCTTGGTTCAATGGCAACCTAAACTCAGAACGTCGCAATCAAATCAAGACAGCTAAGGCGGAATATTTTAGATCCCAACTCAACCAAGCGGCTAATCGATCCAGAAACTGTTTGAACTGGTTAAACAACAATCGGTGGTAGCACCTAACCGATCATCCTCGGAAGTCAGACCTCCCTCATGTGATGATCTGGCTGCCTTTTTTACTGAGAAAACTAGACTTATTAACATTGATCTGGAAACCAGGAGGGCTCTATTGCTACCCAATGAACCTGCATCCCCCCCGGCCTTACCAGACAAGGCAGCACCATGTAGCATGGGTATCAAGAATAACGCTTCCTGGGACACCTTTACCCCCCTCAATGAAAATTATATCAAAAAGGTTCTTCGGAGTATCAACCCATCTAATCACTTCAGTGACCCGTTACCCCCTACGATCTTCAAAGTAATTAAGGATGAAATCTCCCCCTTCTGGACAAAGATCGTCAATGCATCTCTGTCACAAGGCACGATCCCAGAATGCCTAAAAGAGACTCAGGTAACACCTATATTAAAAAAAAAAACACAGCTGACAATACAGATCCTAACAAATTCCAACCTATCTCCAGCATCCCCACTCTAGCCAAACTCATTGAAAAATGCGTCCAGTCACATCTATGTGCGCACATCGAAGATTTCCATCTTCTGGACCAACACCAATCTGGCTTTTGTAGTGGGCACAGCACTGAATCAGCTCTCACTCACGTGATGGATGACATCTTAATAATTCTGGATCGAAATGAATCCTGCCTCCTTATCCTACTTGACCTTGCCTCCTTATTTGACACTGTCAATCATGACAACCTCCTATTCATTCTGAATCATAGGATTGGCCTTTCTGGTCAGGTGCCGCACTGGTTCTCGTCCTTCCTGCAGCACAGGTCCCAAAGAGTTAAAGCGAACCATTCACTCTCCCAGCCATCCCCAGTCAGCATGGGGGTTCCCCAAGGGTCCTCGTTATCTCCCATTCTCTTCAATATGTTCCTGGAACCATTAGCTAATTATTGGACTTGGCCCTTTTTGCAGGATCATCCCTGAACATTTTGCCTTCCTCCTATATTTGTTCTGACCTGTTGTTGGCTGTTTTATGACTCTGGGCACTTTGCCACTGCTGATCAGTGCTAAAGTGCATATGCTCTCCCTTTTGTAAATTAATATATGATTTGTGATTCCATGATTGGTTGGTTTGGTTTACCTGTCAGACCCTAGTACAGTGCACCAGGAGTGCCCAGGGCTTGTAAATCCAAATGCTGCTGGTGGGCCTGCAGCACTGGTTGTGCCACCCACAGAAGCAGCCTGTAAACATGTGTCTAAGGTCTGCCATTGCAGAGCCTGCGTGCAGTCTGGTACTGTCATGCTGACTGGGCAAGTGCACCCACTTGCCAGTCCCTAAACCTTCCCTTTTCTTCATATCAGACACCCCTATGGTAGGCCCAAGGGCAGGGTGCACTGTAAGGATAAGGTAGGACATACCCAGGTGTGTGAGGCATGTTCTAATAGTGAATTACAGCCATTTTCGTTTTTCACTATTGCAAGGATACCTGTTCTCCATAGGCCAGAATGGGAAGTTTGGTTATTACATTTTATAGTACTAACTGACTCAGTGAACATGGTAGAAATTCGAATTTAGTATGCCTGAACACAGAATGATAAAATATATATTTTAGTGAAGTTGGTTTTAACATTCTGTGTTTGAAAATGCCACTTTTAGAAAGTAGGCATTTTCTTGTCTAACCATTAAAACCTGCCTCTGCTAGGCTGTGTATTCTCTGTCTGGAGTAACCCTGGGCGTAATTCTCGAAGTAGCACTTCGCGAAGCTACGCAAAGTGCAGTTCGCACTACGCGAGCTACGAGTAGCACTTCGCGAACTGCGTTGTACCTTGTTCGCACTGTGCCAGATGTCGTTTTCAATGATTGCACAGTGCGGACAAGCAACGGCAATGTGCAATCATTGAAAATGGCATCTTGCACAGTGCGAGCTGTAGTTTTCTACTGCTCGAGTAGATTTTTACTCGAGCGGCAGCTTTCTCAACGCGAACTGGTAGTTTCTCATCGCGAGCGGTCACGAGCATACGCGACCACTCGCAATGAGAAACCTGACCTCCTCGCGTTGGGAATCTCGCCGTGAGGTTTATTTTCCATAATCGCGATCGCCAACTTGATGTTGCTGATCGCGAACAAGGAAAAAGTCTCGCCGGGATGTCATTTTGCTTGCTCGCGGTCTCCAACTTGACGTTGAGGACCGCGAGCAAGCAAAAAATGACCGCAGCACTACGCAACACTACGCTACGCGTGTTCGCACTGTGCTACGTGCAGTTCGCGTAGTGCGAAGTAGTGCGAACTTCGCAAACTACGCGAGCGTAGCGTAGTGCTTTGCCCAGGCTTAGTCTGGAGTTTGAGTGACAGGGCTGGGGATTCCCAGGAGACAGGGTGAGGTGTCCCAGTGGTGAATAGAGAGATCTGCATCTAGATGGGTGGGAGGAGTTGCACCTGGGACCTGAATAGGGCTGTGCCTTCCCTCCACAATGCTGGCTCCACCTCCTGTGGTGAATCTGATGTCTCTGCCCTGCACTCTGAAAGGAAAGAAGGAGTCAGGTAAACAAAGTGCTCCAGGACTGACGAGAACCGGTTTGAACAAGGCAAAGGCCCCTCTGCCCTCAGAGGACAAAGGATTTTGGGGTATAAGTATTGGGACCCTGATCCCAAGAATTTAGATCACTGTGGGAAAAAAGAAGAAACTCTGCTGAGGAGAGGAACCAAGAAGAAACTGAGGAGAGACTATCCCTTAAACTGGGGGATTGGCCTGCAGGGGTTGCCTACTGCCAAAGAGAGGAGAAAGGAACTTTGTGTGTACTTTTACTCAACTTGTGAAGGATCTCCAAGGGCTTGGAAAAGAGCTTGCCTCCTGCTGAAGTCTCAGGAACAACAGACTTCACCCCCCCCCAGCTCCCCAGAGTTCTTTGGAAGTGCCTGCTGCTGTGTTGGGCCTTCTGAGGGACTGCGTGTCGCAAGGAGCTGTAAGCGCGACTCAAGAAGGAGAAGCGTGCCGCCGTCAGAGCTGTTGTCGTCGCATCTCATAAAGTGTGTCGCTGCTGCAGCATCGCATCGAGCGGAAGCATCTTGCATCATCCAGAAAGTGTCTCGCAATGCCGAAGAATTGTGTCGCCATCACAGCCATCGTAGCTGATGCATCGCACCGCATCAAGAGAAGAGTCTCGCATCGAGGAAGAAGCGTGTCGCCATCGCAGCCATTGTAGTTGTTGCATTGCACCGCATCAAGAAAAGCACCTTGCATCCACGGAGAAGCGTGCCGCCGTCGGAGCTGCTGTCGTCACATCGCGTAAAGGGGTGTCATCGCTGCAACATCACATCGAGCGGAAGCGTCTTGCATCCTCCAGGAAGTGTCTCGCAACGCCGAAGAAGCGTGTCGCCATCTCAGCTTACGCATTGCACCGCATCAAGAGAAGAGTCTCGCATCGAGGTAGAAGCGTTGTCGCCATTGCAGCCATCGTAGTTGTCGCATTGCACCGCATCAAGAAAAGCGCCTCGCATCCATGGAGAAGCGTGCCGCCATCGGAGCTGTTGTCGTCGCATCACGTAAAGGGGTGTCACCACTGCAGCATCGCATCGAGTGGAAGTGTCTCGCAACGTCGGAGAAGAGTGCTGCTGCCAAGGCCGCTGTCGTCGCATCGCGTAAAGGGTGTTGCCGCTGCAGCTGAAGCATCGACTCGAGTCTTCTCGCAACATCGGAGAAGCAGACCACATCTGGAAGATCTTCACGTCTTTATTTCCTTGCACCAAAAACTTCATCGCATCCACATCGTTGCAACACTTTCGTTGCCCTGCGTGTCGCATCTAAAAGGTACATTGACTTAAAATGTCGCATTTAAGAACTTAAGAGAGCTAAGCAAAATTCTACCATCTAAAGTAACAGTATTGTGTTTGTTGTCGTTTAATGGTCTTGTGGTAAATATATATAAAGAATACTTATTTTTTATATAAAACCTGTGTGGTGTCCATTTGTAGTGTTGTCACTTGATTACTGTATGTGTTCACAAATGCTTTACACACTGCCTCTGAGATAACCCTGTCTGCTTGTGCCAAGCTACCAAGGGGGTGAGCAGGGGTTATTTTAGGAGTGTCCCTCTTCACCCTGACTAGAGGAGAGGATCCCTATTTGTCACAAGTGCATACCTGTGCCAACTAGAGACCCCCAAGTATAACACTAATGTTCTAAACTCCTTGGACATTCGCTTCCATATGTATGCAGACGACACCCAACTCTATCTGAAAATCTCCTCCCCAGATGACATCACGTCACTCAACACCACCCTACTGACTACCCAAAACTGGTTAACTGAGAACCACCTCCTGCTAAACACCTCCAAGACAGAATTCCTCCTCATTTCTCCCCTGAAACATACTCCTAAAATCGACCTCTGGATCAACCAACTCACTGCCTTCAACTGCTCCCCCCGCATTATCGACTCAGCTAAACCTCTAGGAATCATCCTGGACAAGCATCTGAATATGAAGACTCATATTAGCAACATATGCAAGGGAGCTAACCACCTTCTAAGAACACTCAGGAATCTCAAACATTTGCTACCTGAAGCAGATTTCAAGCAAGAAATCCAAGCGCTTGTTTTGCAGAGGTTTGACGATGGCAGTACTACACTATGTGGCCTCCCAAAATACACTTTGGCCCCCCTAAAGGCTTCACTGAACGCGGCGGCCAGATTGACTACGGGCACCAAGTGAAATGCCCACATCTCCCCGGTTTTAAAATCTCTAAACTGGCTGCCCTACGAAGCTAGAATCCAACTGAAGATTGCCTGCCTATCGCACAAAGCCCTCCACTTCAAAACCCCCACCTACCTTGCGGAAAAGCTAGAACTATCCAGAGGGGGTAGACCATCAAGGAGTGTTAATTCCCTCCTCTTGAAACCTCAGATCTTCCTCAAAAAGAGAACATGCCAACGAGCCTTCTCTGGACCTGCTCCAAAAATGTGGAGCTCTCTTCCACCGGAAATTCGCAGAATCTCTTCCAAGGTTGCTTTCAAACTGGAAGCAAAAAGATTCCTCATGAATAAGTTCTTACCTTAACATGAGGGGCAATTGTTAGCTCTCATCGCATCGGACATACTATGGTATTGGTTATTATTCCTGTATATGATTATTGTATTTGTATTGGTTATTATTCCTGTATATGATTATTGTTTTTGCTCCCCTTATGTCATTATGCTCCATCGTCTAGCCCACTCTTAGGTCACCCAGGTTTATAAATGATCTGTTATATGTGCACTATTTGATTCAATGCCTATTAGATTCCCCATTTGACTCAGGTTTTGATCAGTTACCTTCCTTCCCGCAAATTGTAAAGCAGTCTGATATCCTTTGGGATCAAGTTCGCGCTATATACAACTTTGTAAATAAATAAATAAAACATCTAAAACAATCCCACATGCCTCTAATCTATTTCAGGCAATTAAGCTAGAGACCACGGAAGATTCTGTCAACTCGGAGTCCCTTTTAATTGTAAATGCATACATTCCACCAGACTCATCCAATATATATTTACTAAAAGATCTGCTTGCCTTCGTCTCGTCTATCCTCGACAACTCAGAATGTGAGTACCTAATGTTGGTTGGAGACCTGAATGCTAAGGTTCCCACCCATAGTGTGGGGCTTTTTGCTAACTTCACTAAGGGGGAAGCATTAAATATACTGCCTGCTCAATTCCCAAATCATAGTCGAACTGATAAAAGAGGAACAATTTTATTAGAAGGCTTAAGAAATTTGGAGGCATTAGTAGTCAATAGGAGACTAGAAAAAGATGTCCCAGTGAAAAATACACATAAGGGATTGAACGATGGCTCCATTATTGATTATTTAATTACCTCGGCTGATTTGTTTAATAGATTATCAAATATGGAAATTTTAGAAAGTCATTAAGGGCCTCATGTAGGTGGCCTGGCATTTACCACTTCATAAATACCGAATCATACCGATTCGGTATTTATGAAGTGGTAAATGCTATGTAGGTATTCCTGCGGTAAAAATTACCGATTCGTAGAAATTTGGTAATTACCGAATCGGTATTTACCGATTCGGTAATGAGGCATACCTTCCCATTGATTGAATCAATGGGAAGGTATGCCTCATTACCGAATCGGTAAATACCGATTCGGTAATGGGGGGAACACAATCAAGGGTGGCAGGGTGTCACATTGACACCCTGTTGCACCCCTGATTCCTGCATGTCTGCCACATTGCACACTTCTACGTGCAAAAAAATGCTTTTTCACAGCCATTCTTCATTTACCACCAACTATTAGTTGGTGGTAAATACCGACTCCACACGACACCCACACACTCCCCCTACATATCATTACAGGATTCGGTATTTACCGAATCGGTAAAATTACCGATTCGGTAATTTTACCGATTCGGTAAATTACCGAATCCTGTAATGTGCCCCCTACATTGCAAAAGCCTAAATACCGGTCGGTAACGGTATAATTACCGAAAATCGTCCGTTACCGACCGGTATTGGGCTACCTACATAAGGCCCTTAGTGACCATATGTTGATTAGTTTAAAAGTAGAGTTGTCCTGTATTGGGGAGAGCTCTTGGAATTTTAAGGATAAAGCGGTAGCGTTTAATAAAGCAAATTGCAGAATTTACTGGAATCCTCTGGCCGTTTCAAAATTAAAAGAGTCTTTAACTATTTTAATCGGCGATAAGCAGCTTAGAGTAACATAATATCTAAATCAACCCCAAAATAATTTACTGGAATCTTATAGCCATTGTAAAAACAGTATGATTATGTCTTGTAAATCCATCCACACAATAATTAAACAGAGATCTGGTTTTAACCCATTACTTCAAATAAATAAGGATTTAAACAAATTATTGACGGCTCAGTTTTTGAATTATTCTCCTGAAGGAAATAGACTAATATGTTTACTAAAGAGGAAAAGACAACGGAAAAAAACACTCTTTAAAACAAAAAAAGGAAAACTAAGAATTGGTTCAATTAAAGGATGCTGCTTCTAAAAATAACTTAAAACAATACTGGGAAATAATTGCAGAAAGTTGTGGTACTAGAATTAAATCTCTTCCCATTCCAATAAATGAAGAAGAATGGAAATCCCACTTATTAGAACTTTACTCCGCAAATTAAAATTCCTCTTGGCCTGACTTTCTTCAAATGAACTCCCCGAAAATTTCAGTTTACAATAATGTGCCTTCTAAGGAGGAAACCATTAGTGGGCTTGATGCAGAAATCAGTGCGTGATGAGGATTTTATGAGGTCACTTTGCCGTGAAAGCTCTGTTGTGCCATGATACGCCGCTCTGTTGCTCCGTGCTGGTCCCCCGTAGCCCCAACTAACGTCTTGACGTAGATGCCGAGGGGAAGACAGCGGCTGAGACCACCACCGCAGGATGCTGCAGGACACCGTAGGAAAAACCAAAATCGAGCCGCCGTAGCGGGAATAGCCGCTGTTGCGAGAGGGTATTTCCCAGTCGGACCGCACGTCGGTCTGCACGCCTGCCGAGTGTGCTCCCGCACAGACCTGGGTCGGACCAGCGCTGAGAGGTGCCTGCAGGGAGCAAACCCCAGGCAGCAGCACTGAGGACACCGAGAGGGGGAAAGAAAGTAAGGACACAAAAATATAAATTTTTTTGCTCCAAGAATTGGAAATAAGGCTGAAAACGACATTTGCGGTGAGAAAAGGGCATGGGGAGAGCAAAGGTCTGATGCACAACAGAGGTAAGTGAGGGTTCTGGTTTGAGTTTTGTGGATCGGTATTTTAAAAGCCAAAGTTTGATCCCAAACTTGGGTGGACTATCTTAGAAGGCGACATAATACATGATTGAATTGCTGACAACTGTCTTGGTTGTATAAAGGCTTTAACAATGGCCCCCAGAAAGGCTAAAAAGACCCAGGATCCAAAGATGAAGCCAAAAGAGACCTTAGTAGATCTGGGTGACTCTGTGGAAAGTATAAAGAGCCTAGGGGTAAGACCAAAAAAAGGAGCGAAACAAAAAGGAGAAAGGAATGGTGACACAAATACAAGCAAAACCACAAAAAGGGGGGGGCACGGCCTCAAGCTCATTGAAAGACTTTGTGGGGAAGCACTTTAAAAAAGTATTTTCACCAGAAAAGGCCTATGTAATAGAGGAGGCAGAGGCAGAGCCCGAACTGCGGATTGGGAATAACTCACTAGCTTATGAGGAGTCAAGTCAAGTCAAGTCAATAAACTTTATTCGGTTGTGCGAATTGACAACCATAAAAGCATTTACATTACATTTAAAAAGATCACAATAATACAAAAGGATAAAATACAGTTAAGAAAAGCAGGTGAAGACAAATATACAACAAGCATTCAGAGTATTTTGTGGAGTCCATTATAAAAAGGAGGTAATAGCAATTCATATATTATTTTTATCCTTCCATACTATTTCTAAATTTTACTGCCAATTTTAAAAAACTACAAAGATACATAGTATATTCACAACTTAATAGCTGTAGAAAGTGCAGTGCAGGACGATATTGTATAAAATTTAGTTTTTTCAGACAGGGTTTTAAATATAGATTCCTCGGTACAGTATAAAAGGGGCAAAAGAAAAGAAAGTGTGCCAGGTCTTGCGGAGACATGTCGTCGCAGCCGCAAGCCGGCAACACTTGTCCGCGATGAGATCCCCTAGGTACAGCCAGCAGAAAATGAAACAGATTAAACCTGAACCTGATCAGTAAGAAACGATCATAACTGGACAATTGCCAGGATAAATAGGGTTCCATGAGCAAGGTGCTTTTTACTAGTACATGATTACGAACACTTTCTTTTTTTAGCTCACGTGATTCCCTATCTTGAATTCTAAGATCAATAAAAACTTTCTTGACCGTTATAACATCCTGTTTAGTGATCGATTCAGGGGATAAAAAGAGTTCAGGGCGACCTAGATCAGCAAAGCACTTAAAAAGATACTTTAACCAGGGAACCTTCATCCTGTTGTCCCATGTGAGTGACTCTCTTAAAATAAGCTGGGTTAGTGGAATGTTGTCATTTAACCAGCAATTCATCCAGCATAACAAGGGATTAACAGCAATCTTGTCACTTACGAAAGAAACCCCCAGTTCCTCGTGCACGGAGAAGTTGGCCGTGCCCCTGGGAACCCTTAATACTAATTTCAGGAAGTTATTTTCAACAGTCTGTAAGGGATCCGAAGGAACATAACCCCAAATTTCACTTCCATAACACGCTGTGGAGACACTTTTTGCTTGATAAAGTTGGAGCAAAGCGGCAATTGGACTATTGCCCACTTTATGAGGAGTCTACGATGGAGTCAGTAAGTCTAGCTAACCAGTCTCTCCAATTTTTATTGGGACAAAACGGCTAAATTTCTCCACGGGGATCAAAGAACGGAAGCAGAAGTTATACCAGACACCGAGCAAAGGGGGAAAGAGACTGAAAATCAAGGTCAACATGGAATCCAGTTTTCGGTGGAAAAAGAAAGCATCGAACAAAATCAAACTTCAGGGCTGGACCTAGAACTTTCTGCAACACCTGCATCCTCTATGATAGATTTGATGTTAATATTGCAAAGAACTCTCCAGGGGCTTTTAGAAGTCACCTTGTCAAATAATGAAATGTTAAAAGCACAAAAAAAGCACCTATTTAGGATTGAGGGGGAGTTAGAATGAATTAGAAACCAAATTCCTGCAATGGTAAGACCAGTTCCAGACCCGCAGCCTCCTGCATCAGCTAGGGAGGAGGCGGAGACGGCCGACCCCTCTAGGACAAATCAGGAGGTTTATATCTCGAGGTGGCCGATGAGGGTAATAAGAAGGGGTGAGAATTTTAGAAATGGGATATATAACAGAATGAGACAAGCTGGATGGAAGTTCAAAAAAAAGGGATCTGTTAAACTAGCAAAAAGAAGTGGGGTTAAGGCAAGCTCGGGAATCCTTGAGCAGGAAACCCAGCTAAGTAAAACTCAAAGCGAAATAGGAACAAGGGCGGCAACAGAGAAGCACGTGAAAAAGGTCCCACCCAAAAATAAGTCAATGGCCAGGAGAAGCAAGTACGGTATTCACCACATATTGGGCCTGATTCACAGAACTAACTTAAGACAAAATCCTAAACTTACTACCATTTTGGTATTCACAGAAGGCACTTACTCATTTCGGTATTCACAGAAGTTAGGACTCCTAACTTTAGGACTCCTAAATGCCTTCTTTGAATTCCGAAAGCCTTAAAATTAGGATTTTTCTCAGTTTAGTAGTAGTATAGTTAGGACTCCTAACTTTAAGACTCCTAAATGCCTTCTGTGAATACCGAAAGTCTTAAAATGAAGATTTTTCTCAATTTAGTAGTAGTAAAGTTAGGACTCCTAACTTTAGGACTCCTAAATGCCTTCTGTGAATACCGAAAGCCTTAAAATTAGGATTTTTCTCAGTTTAGTAGTAGTAAAGTTAGGAGTCCTAACTTTAGGACTCCTAAACTGAGAAAAATCCTAATTTTAAGACTTTCGGTATTCACAGAAGGCATTTAGGAGTCCTAAAGTTAGGACTCCTAACTTCTGTGAATACTGAAGTGAGTAAGTGTCTTCTGTGAATACCAAAATGAGTAAGTGCCTTCTGTGAATACGAAAATGGTAGTAAGTTTAGGAGTTTGTCTTAAGTTAGTTCTGTGAATCGGGCCCATAGAGTCTAAGAACCCCTACAACATTGCCTGCTATGGAGTACGGCCGACGTAGATAATCTACCAGAGGCAGGAACTAGTAGGCATTCCAGCCAGTCATATATTGTACCAACAGGGATAAGAAAAGAGGGTGTAGAGAGTAAGTAACCTATTCAAACAGGTAAAGGTGGTAAGAAACAGAGGAAGAGAGGGCTGTTAAATAGGGCACAACTTCTAGACTCTTTTGCCCAATGCCCAAATTTGAAGGGCATAGGGACAAAAGACCTGCGGCAAGTGGGTTTTAAGCTGAATGAGAAAGGAAAGGAGGTTACCAGGGTATTGGTATACTCAGACCTGGTGAAATTTGCTATCCAGAAGGCGGAGAGAGAGGTACTAAAGGAAGGGATAATGTTAATACCCGGAGAAGTAGTAGAATTAGATGTAGAAGCAATGGAGCCACAAGGAAAGGATTTTCTAAGATGCCACGCCGGTAAGAGACAGGTGAGGATAATAGAGAAAGAAGTAGGTGTAAGTATGGGAAATCTTAAAATAGATGTTAACAACTCAGACATAGAAAAATGGTGGGGAAACTGGAGTCAAGGATCTAGCCACATAGGCCATTCCAATAGGTATAGAGAGGTGCATGGTGAAGAGGGTTACTTAGAAGATGTCGAATAGGTAATGGGGATGCCACGTGGCCTAAAGGTTGTTTCCTGGAATATAAATGGTCTGGGAGACCAAATAAAAAGGAAAATTTAAAGGAGCTAGCAAAAAGCTCTGAGATCATTTGTATCCAGGAAACTTGGCTATCCTGCAAGACCCCAACATTCGACGGCTTCTATCAATTCCACCGCCCAGCAAAGAAACAAAGGTTTGGACGCCCAGCGGGAGGAATTATGACATTGATATCAACAAGAATAGTAAAAAATATAACTCAACTTAAAGTAAAATGTAAGTGGCTGCTCACTTGTAGGATATTTTTACCAGCTTCTGGTACAAAGTATACAGAGTTATTGCTTCTAAATGTATATATGCAATGGGGAAGTCAGGAGGATTATGTTGCTGAAATGAGCAATTTTAAAGAAGACATGGATTTAATTGGGGAAAAGTATGGCATGGATGTAATCCTATTGATGGGGGATTTTAACCATAAATTAAACCCAAAGAAATCTGATGGCTGGTTCTCAGACATATTGGAAGCTTATGATGTAAATCAAGCAACCTTCCCCAATTGTGAAACTACAACCCGGGATATAAACCGGGGAATTTATTTGGGGACTAAAAGGAGGACTAAAAGCCTCTTTTGTTTAAACGGAAGGTCACCTTTTGACTGCCCAGCGATGAAAACATTTAAACCAGGCACACAAAATTGTCCAATAGATTACGTCTTTATGTCACCCTGGAATTTTGCCTTAGCTAAGGATTTTAGAACTTATCATAGAGAAGGAAGTGACCATAACCCTTTGGAGATAGAGCTTTTAGAGATCTACCTAAAGCCCTGCGATAAAGTTATTGATCAAGAGGTGGGATACCCAAGGCGTATTACAACAAGGCTAACAGATGAATACATTGAAAGGCTAGAAAGACTACAACAGAATCTCGAGCTGGGAAAAGAGAGAAATTGGTATGTGGACAAATTAGAGCAAGTGGTTCAATGCCTCCGAGTAGAACTCAGAAAGGATAGAAAAAATGCTAAAGAGGCATCAAAATGTCACAAAGACTCATGGAAAGTGGTTCACTGAGGATTGCCTAAAAAAGAAGAAGGAGCTAAGGAGAGCAGTATGTAGATTAAGGGTTAAATACGAACAGGAAAGGGCAGATAAGTTTGCACAATTCAAAAAAGAATATAATATGTTAATAAGGAGTGCAAAAAGATCTTATAAAGATTCTTGCTGGGCAAAATTAATGGACACAATTGAGACAAAGAAGTTACGCCAGTTTTGGAAGCTGGTACAATCAGCATCAGAACCCACACCCGTCTCAATGAATTGTGTGGTGGAAGAAGCGGCATGGGGGGGAAAAGTTGCTGGAATTGTATAGCCCGGGAAGAGAATTGGATGTTAGGGAGCCCCAGGAGTGGGGCGGGCTAGTAGAGGAGTTCAAAGCAGATTTCTTACCCTCAAATGTAAAACATAATAGAAAAACCCTGAATTTAACAAGAGCAGAAGGACCAGACAATCTCCCAGCCCTGATAATAAAATCACAGTTGAATTGGTGAGCAGAACTCTTCTCACTAATGTTTCAAGTAATTTAAGATTCTGGGAAGATCCCCAACAATTGGAAAGGTGCAATAGTTAGACCAGTGCATAAGAAAGGAGATGTGCGTACCCCAAAGAACTATAGGTTAATAAACCTGTTAGATATTGGTGAAAAGATTTTTGCAAAAATAATACTAGGAAGGCTCAAAGCTTAGGTGGAACAGTACTCGATTATACCGGTAGAACAGGGGGGTTTTAAAGAAGGCCATTCCACCATTGACCACTGCTTTGCCCTTTGGGCACTCGCTCGGAAGTTAATAGAGCAGAATGGGAAATTGTATTGCTGCTTCGTTGATTTCCGGGCAGCATTTGACTGAGTGGATCGCAAGTGTCTTTGGGAATGCCTGACTAAGTATGAAATACCAGTGGGCTTACTGGTCATTCTAAAGGAATTACATGCAGGAAACTGGGTCCAGGTAATTAAGGATGCACATGGGGCATTAACACAGAAAATAGTGGTAGGGAATGGGCTTAGACAAGGCTGTGTCTTGGCTCCTTTACTATTTGCCTTATTCCTGGCTGACATACCCGAAGTTTCAGAAGTGGAAAGAAGTGCAAGCCCCAGAATGAGCGGAAATAAAGTGGCATGTCTTTTATATGCAGACGACCTTGTGATACTCGATCAAACGGAGCTTGGGCTCCAAAGGAAATTAAATGTTTTTAGAGACTACTGTGAGAGAAAGTTTTTAGTTGTAAATATGGATAAAATGAAGATTTTATGCTTTGGAAAACGAGAATTGTTTTTTAACTGGTTCTTAGGGCAAATAAAACTGGAGATTGTAAAAGAATACAAATATTTGGGCCTCTGGTTTGATAGTGCCCTTAAATGGTTTACCCACATTGAAGCCCAAAAAGCAAAAGCTTTTTCCTCTATCTGTGGGCTGAAAATTTTTAATAAGGAATATGGAGAAATGTCTCATAGACCTATGCTAAAAGAATATGATGCCATGATACCCCCGCAGGTTTTGTACGGGCCAGAAGTCCTGTACTTAAGTGGCAAATGCAGATGGGAACAGGAAGAAGGGGAGATCCTAAAAACCCTATTGTCTCTACCAAGTTCTGCTATGATCCAGGCAATAAGAATGGAGATAGGAACAATAGCTTGGAACATTAAGATTTAAATGTCACTGCTAAGATTTTGGAAATGCCAGGACCCCGGGGATCACACAATGGTGTAGAGAGGAGATCTGAAGCAGTAGCTTAAAATGGGCAAGGGAGGTAAAAAAAAAGCTCTCAATCATAGCGGAGACACTAAACATGAGTCTAATTCAGCACACACTGGAGCTAGACTTTACTAAGGGCTCACTTAGGTTCCAAGGTCAGGAACAGCCAAGAAAGAATGATTTGGAATACTTGACTATGAAAAAATCTGTGAAAGAGTTAAAACATTCATGGGTAAAAGAATCATGTTATCCACACCTGGACACCTTGCCAAATTTTGAGATTAGGTGTGAACTACTAAGAGTACGAATTGGAATTAACCCGTGGCTAATGGAGGGAAAAATAAAGGCTGAAATGTCAAATGCCGACGGAATCTGTAAATGTGGCCTTGGAACTAAAAATGATATCCTGCATATCTTGGTAGATTGCCTTGTAGTTTTAGCATTGACGAAATTGGTTTTACGCCCGATTTTCTTAAAATATGGAATCAGGTCAAGAGCCCAAGCAATAGATTTACTAGTAGAAATGATACATCTTGATATAGCTATTGCCTTGGGTAACTATATTAAAAGTATAAAAACCTTTTTGAGGGACAGATTGAAGGGGGTATAACAATTTTATCCCACTTCTTCTTATAGACTCTCCCACTTAGCATAGGCAAAATGTTTTAGACAAAGATACATTTTATTGAACTGAATTGCAATGAGTCATGGATATTGTATTTAAAAAAAAAGGTACATAATTGGAAATGTATTTTAATGAATTTTACTGTTATTTATTTAACCATAACTACATATTTATTTTCAAGTTTATCGGGTTAAAAAGTTGCTGCTATTGGGGAATGAATATGGATTCTGTACTTTTATTATGAATTTTATTATAAAGATTTTTTTTTTAATGCATTGTTGTAATTTAATATTGTGATTTTTGCAGTGTTTAAAGACTATGGTCCAAATAAACAAAGTTTTTCATTCATTCATTAGACTGATTAAAAAAATGAGAGTCTCAGGGGCAGTGGGCCCAGATGAAATAAAAAAAGAGCCAATACTATGAGCAACATATCTTATCCCTTTGTTTGAATATTGCTATCTGAATTGAGGAAATCAAAATTGAAAGACCGCTCCCGGCTCTGTCCCCTCACAAACTTCCCTTTCTCATTGTGCTCTAAAACAATTCTATACAGCATCCATTTTGGACACAGCATCCATTTTAAGAATTCATGTCAGCTTGCCCAGGGTCAGCCAGTTCAAGTATCTCCTCATACTGCAGCTGGTTTTCAGATAGTAACCTTCACGCATTTTTGTGGTTAAGCCGATTCTAAAAAAATGGGCCCACCATCTTCCTCTTTTCTAAGAAAAGCAAGTTTATCTCGTATCTCTTCAAGGCCGGCTGGCCAAGGGCCAACTGGGGCCTCGCAGAATGTCACGTAACTCAGTTCTCTCCAAGGTTGTCTGTTCATGACTCGCTCACCACATCCTTATCTTTCAGTCACACAAGCCCCCTCTCCCTCTGACAGCATCCACCCGAGTTGCTTTCTTGAAAAATGTGCTGATCTGTGTGTTTTTGCATATACGTCTTGGGCAATGCTAACTTGTAACGTTTTTTTTCCTTTGACGCAACCAGGAGGGCCCCTCCCCATGAGTTGAAAGTGTACTGTACCTCTCTCCGGCTCACATAGTATTTCCTTGGGTTTTTCGGGAAAAACAGTAATAAATAAGGTCTCACAAAATGTTTCCATAGGAGTAGGTCCCCTAACGCGTACTACAGATCTAGTGTTAACAAAGACCTGCCCCGAAAATCTATTAGGCATTAAGACACTGAAAGAACTGGGTGCCGTGATATGTTGCTCCCCAGAAGGTGTCAGGTTATACCTGCGAGATTTCAAGGGCCATTTCCTGGAAAAGGAACTGGATGCCAGACTTAAAGTCATTCCGCCAACGTTGTGGGCAACTAGCCCCACAGACATAGGCTGTATGGACATCACACCTCACAAAATTACACTAAAGGAAGGTGTGGTTTTGCCACAAATCAGACAGTATAAAATACCACCTCAGGCTGAGCGAGCATTACTGCAAATAATAAATGACTTGATTGAACACAAGGTAGTAATAGAGACAGATTCCAATACTTGCAACTCGCCTGTTCTTCCAGTTCTTAAACGAACAGACCCAACTGCCGAACCTGTATATCGTTTGGTAGTGGACCTGCGAGAATTAAACAAATGTGTTGTGCCACAATACCCTGTGGTACCTGACATAACATCACTTTTGACAGCAATAGACCCCAAAGCTGTTTTTTTCACTGTCATAGATCTGAAAAATGCTTTCTTCAGTATTCCCATTCACGAGGATAGCCAATATCTTTTTGGATTCTCGTTAAATGGGCGGAGCTTCAGATTTACGAGAGCTCCACAGGGCTTTACAGAAAGTCCCAGTATCTATAGTCAAGCCCTGAAGAGGCAGCTGGACAGCATCCAGATGCCTGAAAATACCACGCTCATCCAATATGTTGACGACATCCTGGTTACAGGCCAGTCAGAAACAGAGTGCGAGAAAGCCTCCCTCCAGGTTTTTCTGTTTCTTGCAGACAAGGGACACAAAGTATCTCCCTCTAAATTACAGTTCTGTGCACAGCAAGTGGCCTACCTTGGGCACTTGCTGTCCAAGAATGGTAGACAACTTACACAGGAACGAATACAGTTAATTGCCACTATTCCACGTCCAACAACACAGAAAGAAGTACGTGCCTTCATTGGCTTAACATCATATTGTAGGCAGTGGATTCCTCAGTATGCTCATTTGGCCAAACCTTTGATACAACTGACCACTTTGGAGGCCGGTTTATCGGCATCTTTGCCATGGACAACTGAGCATACAGAGGCCTTTGAGCAACTAAAGCAAGCACTGTGCCAGGCCCCAGTCCTGGCCACTCCAGATTACACCAAATCCTTCACACTATTTGTAACAGAACGAGGTGGCACAGCACTGTCAGTGCTCACACAGGACCAAGCAGGAAGGAATAGGCCCTGTGCCTACTTTTCAAGTACATTAGACCCAGTAGCACAGGCCCTACCTGCCTGCCTGAAATCTGTAGCTGCTACAGCTTTAGCCATCAGACAAAGTGATGCCATTGTCCTAGGACACCCCCTGACAGTACTTGTACCACACGCAGTGGAACTCCTACTCAACAGAACACAAACACAGCATCTTACAGTAGCCCGATTAACGGGATATGAGCTGACATTATTCCAGCCACACATAGAGATAAGGAAGTGTAACACATTAAATCCTGCTACCTTGCTACCTAATGCCACAAATGATGAAGATGCACACAACTGTATTAGATTGATAGAGATTGTCACCAAACCCAGACAGGACTTGACTGATGTCCCGCTATCAGATGTTGATGTTACTCTCTTTGTGGATGGGTCATGCATGCAGACTAGTACAGGAGAGTTAACGGCAGCTTATGCCATAACCACTGATAGCAGAGTCATAGAAACAAACAGAATAGACACCCTTTCAGCCCAAGCTGCAGAATTAATAGCCCTCACACAGGCTTGTAGGTGGGCGAAAAATTTGAAAGTAAACATTTACACGGATTCGCAGTATGCCTTTGGGGTCGTTCACAATTTTGGGACTCTATGGAAAGAAAGAAGTTTTCTGACCTCCCATGGAGCCAGGATACAACATGGACCTTTAATACAGGACCTGTTGGATGTCATACACCTGCCAACGGCAATAGCAATATTAAAATGCAAAGCCCACACCAAAGTTACAGATGATGTTTCCAAAGGAAATGATCTTGCAGATCAAACTGCCAAACACACGGCCCAGACAGCAGCCATTTCCCACACAATTCAACAGAATACAGTTCTGGTAGTAAGAGACCCCTCCAAAGATGTCATAGACATACAGGCCCACGCCACCCCAGAGGAAAAGAAAAAATGGACTGAAGCGGGAGGGACAGAGACTGAACAGGGGTGGGTAACAAGAGACAAAAGAGTGTGGTTCCTACCTGATTCAATGGTGCCCATAATCATAGAAACTACACATAGCCCAGCACACCTCGGTGAGAAAGGAATGTTAGACAGCTTACGACCATTATGGCACAACAAAAACTTGCGAGCTGCTGCAAAACACAAAGTCAGAACCTGTATGATATGTTGTCAGTTCAACCCAGGGAAAGGGGTGTCTGTAGAACAAGGTGGATTTCACCCTCCTGAACATGCTTTTGAGGTCCTACAAATGGATTACATACAAATGGATAGATATAGGGGACAGAAATACGTGCTAGTGGTTGTATGTGCCTTGACTAGGTGGACAGAAGCCTATGCCGTACCAGACTACACAGCAGAGACAACAGCGAAACAGCTGGTCAGGGAATTTTTCCCCAGGTATGGGTTGCCCCGAATAATTTACTCTGACAATGGACAGCCTTTTTCTTCTAAAATTGATGGAAAAAGTGTCCCTATTGCTAGGATATACTTGGAAGTTCCATTGTGTCAGGCACCCACAAGCAGCAGGTTTAGTCGAAAGACACAATCAGACACTGAAGACAAAAATAGCCAAAATATGTGCGGAAAAGGGTGTAGATTGGGTCACAGCCATGCCGGTAGCCCTTTTCTACATGAGAATGGTAGCACATTCAAGGACCGGTCTATCTCCTTATGAGGTAGTCTATGGCAGACCTCCTAACATTTGGGGCACACCTAGACCTAAGTCTATCACGGATACTGACAGTAACATGTTGACAGATTATCTTGCCGCCATGATGTCTGCACTACGCTCTTGTCGTTCACAGGTGGCGGCTGCCTTTCCAGATCACACCAATCCCGAAGAGCATGCGATAAAGCCAGGGGACTGGATTTTGGTCCGAAATTTTGATAGGACATCGCCTTTGGAGCCCAGGTGGAAGCAGCCCAAATTGGTCCTCCTTACTACGTGGACAGCAGTAAAGGTTGAAGGAAGGAAAGGATGGCTTCATGCCAGCCATTGTAAAAAGTACTTTGGGGATCCTGAGAAAGAAAGATAACACAAACTATTTACCCCCTCTCTTGGATCCGACCCCCAAACAAACTTACAGTCCTAAATTACGGTCTGCCAAAGTAGCTCAAGTTTGATCAATTAAGTCCAGATTGGTACAGAATAACTGGTGAAGCGGTCAGACAATGACTACTGCAGTAGGACAGACTGCCTGGGGGCCGACTAAAAAGGCAATAATGAAAAATAAGTACTGCAAAATGTTACGTAGCAGATGTATAATGACTTTGATAATTTGGTTTTTGATGTGTGCTATATTGACATGTGTGGGGTGGATATTACATGTTGCTTTCCCTTCCAAGACACCATCACCACAGCAACAAGGACATGTCAATACAACTGCAGAACACACGTACCTCACTTTACCCTCCCATGAGCAGAGTCACAGGCTGGCCTTTATACAGATGTTACATCATACACATCAGGTCAGCAACACCACAAAGTGTTGGGTCTGTGGTCGCCTCCCAGCGCACCAGAGTAAAGGAGGAATGCCTCTTTCTCCCTTTCCCTTCTCCTATAATGGGTCATGCCAGGCCTGGGCTGCCCTGATAGTGAGCCTGAATATTTCCTTAATTTGTCCTGATGGAAAGAAGTCTTGTAAAAACGGATGGCCATGGGGAGATCTGAATGTTGTCATGAACAAAGCCTGTTACCCTGATGAGAACGGCGACCCGCAATCAAGAGGGTCCAAGTTAGAACAAGAAGAATACCAAATAGATAACAAGACTAAGACATTCCCATTCCAGATCCTGAACATAAGACCCAAAAGGAATAATGGCCCTCCCTCTATATTGGTAACACCAACTAAAGGCCATCTGTGCATCAGGCATAATGGGTCCCTAAAACTAGGACACAGTGATTGCTCCACAATACTGGATTTTGAGGATAGGGGTAAGTCCTCTGCCTTAGCCTCCCGACACACTTATTTTGTATGTGGCTCCACGGCCTATTTTCAATTGCCACAAGGATGGGATGGCACGTGTTACATCGCGTTTCTCCTCCCCCCAGTTTTCATATCCCCTCCTTCATATCATAGGGACCTCCAGCTATATCAGCACAAGCGAAGGAAAAGAACAATTGATACCTCAGGGGTTGACCAGACTGAAACAACTTGGGAACAATATACTGATTTTAATAGGGGATTCTTCTTTTTCATAGGCCCTGTACAAAATAGTAAATTAATACGTAGGCTTACCAGGACTCTGGAGGCTGTCATCAATCAGACCATATCTGCCCTTGGAAACCTGACTGAGGAGCAGACAGCCATAAGGATGGTAACTTTGCAAAATCGTCTTGTTCTTGACGTCATACTGGCTGACCGGGGTGGAGCATGCAGATTGATAGGTTCTTCCTGCTGTGTATATATACCTGATAACTCGCCGTCAGTTTATGCAGCAATTTCCAAATTGCACAAAATGGCTTCAGACTTACACCAAGAACCTGGCTAATGGACACTAATGGGATGGTTGTTGGGCATATTGTCAGCATGGGGTTGGAAGGTGCTTTTTGGACTAGGTCTCGTGTTGATGGTGATATTGTCCTGCTGTCCCTGTGTCCAATGTGGCCCCGCTTTATGCGGTCTCTGTGCCACATGCCTGGTGCCTAAGCCAATTAATAGAGCGAGAGAAAATGAGAAAATTATGTTGCAGGCCCATGTGGATGGCCTCATGGCTATGGATGTAATCTGAAAGAAAGGGATAAGTTTAGCTTTTCAGGGAATGAGGAAATCAAAATTAAAAGACCGCTCCCGGCTCTGTCCCCTCACAAACTTCCCTTTCTCATTGTGCTCTAAAACAATTCTATACAGCATCCCTTTTGGACACAGCATCCATTTTAAGAATTCATGTCAGCTTGCCCAGGGTCAGCCAGTTCAATTATCTCCTCATACTGCAGCTGGTTTTCAGACAGTAACCTTCACGCATCTTTGTGGTTAAGCCGATTCTAAAAAAATGGGCCCACCATCTTCCTCTTTTCTAAGAAAAGCAATTTTATCTCGTATCTCTTCAAGGCCGGCTGGCCAAGGGCCCACTGGGGCCTAGCAGAATGTCACGTAACTCAGTTCTCTCCAAGGTTGTCTGTTCATGACTCGCTCACCACATCCTTATCTTTCAGTCACACAAGCCCCCTCTCCCTCTGACAGCATCCACCCGAGTTGCTTTCTTGAAGAATGTGCTGATCTGTGTGTTTTTGTATATACATCTTGGGCAATGCTAACTTGTAACGTTTTTTTTCCTTTGACGCAACCAGGAAGGCCCCTCCCCATGAGTTGAAAGTGTACTGTGATATGTATAAAAACTGTACTCTGTGAATAAAGCCTCAGACCACTCCTGATCCTTTCATGGTGATGGTGTTTGTTCTCCATTAACCCGGGTTACTGAATAAAGGCCCATTTATAACTTTAACACCACGGACTCCTCAGTTAATTATTTCATTTATATTGATAATTTATAGAAATTCAGACCTGGTAATTGATTTATTTACCACAGAATGGGCGGAACCCCTCGTCATAGTCTGATAGTATCTTAATTCCGTTATACAAAAAAGGAGAGAGACATCTTCCAGGTAACTACCGGCAAATAGCCTTATTAGACGGAGTGGGGAAAGTCTTTGCCCGCAGTGTTCATGAGAATCTTACTGATTGGGAAGTAGAGAAGAAAATTCTCTCCATTGAGCAAGCAGGGTTTAGGAACAACCATTCCACTTTAGACAACATCTCTTTGTTGAAATTAATAGAAGAGAAATATACAGTTTTTCGACAGGACAAACATCTATGTAGCATTTATAGACTTTTCTACTGCTTTCGATAAGGTTGACCTGTCACATCTTTGGAAAAAGCTATATAAAATGGGGGTGCCTTTAACTCTGTGTCAGGTACTAATGGGGGGTACTTAGGGCCTATCTTCAGTTATTTCTACGGAAAATGGCTTGAAGCAAGGTTGTCTATTAGCACCTCTTTTGTTCTCTCTATATGTAAGAGATCTACTGGATTATTTTTCCTTAACGGAAGGTGATGCGCGAAAGATAGGTGGCCATTCATTCCCTTGCCTTATGTACGCAGATGATATTGTAATTATAGACCTGACCCCTATTGATTTAAACAAAAAATTGTCACAACTACTGAATTATACGTCTGCACAATTTCTGAAGATAAATGTCTCTAAAGGGTTTTGGGTATGAAACAAGGAAAAAACAGGAAAGTTTGCAATTTTAATTGGAGAATTGGTTCTGAAAAATTGGAGAATGTAGATTCGTACCTTTATCTGGGGAAAGTAATTTCTAGTAGGACAAAGATTAGTCCCCATATTGAACATAGCTCTTGTAAAGCGACATCGCATGCAAATGGTCTACGCCTATTTTATAGTACTATGGGTTGAAGACATTTCTCACATCTGCTTTTAGTTTTTATAGCCAAAATTCCTCCCACCTTGCTATATGCCATTGAATCGATACCAGTAAGTGAATGGAGCTTCTTGGAAAAGATCGAAGGCCAAATCTTCCGTAAATTATGTATCCTTAATACTCTTGTCCCAACAGCCGCCATTAGGCTAGAATTTGGCTTGGAAATTTCTTTTTACAAGGTTTAGCTAGAGCAATATGTTGGGGTAACCAGCTAAAGAACAGTGATCCTTCTTCATTGAGGAATTTTTATGCGACAGGAAATCTTTGCAGGACAAATATATAAAGACTCTTTTTTCAGAGATTTCTACTTGGCACTGCAATATTTTAATGTGCAAGAGGATCTCGTGCTGTTCTTCTCCCTCACAGAATTGAAATCTTTTTTAAAGATTTCAAGTGGCATAATTAGCCATCAGAGGGATGTCATTATATGTAGAGCAAGGGCCAGGCTGGAAACAATGGTCAAGGATTCTTCCCCGAGAGTTCCCCAGAAGTACCTCTCCTGAAATTATAAGCCACTGTTTTCGCCGGTGGCTCACTCTCTGCCGTATGCATCTTTTACCACCAAATGATTTAACTGTAAATTGGTCACCTAATACGAAAGGTGAAAAAACGTCTGTAATCAGGGTATTCAGAACCTTGATCATCTTTTGTTTGTATGTCCGGCTTTGACTTCATTTCGATTTAGGTGGCTTCGATCAATGTTTATCCAGAATGGCATTAAAAATGTTTCATCTGCTCGAGAATTTTTGTTTTGTCCAAAAAATGAAAGAGTATGCATAAAACTTTTTAACTTTCTTAGGGAGTTTATGATTATATTTTCAATTTTCTTAATTAGTCTACGAGTATGGTTGGCTATGCATTTAATCAGTTTTCTTCTTATATTTTTTTTAAAGATTTAAGCTCTTATATCTCTTCGACCTTTTGTATTTATTTTTCTCTTTTGGAAAAAATATATTTATGATTGTTGTTAACTTATCGCTGTTTGCACTAAATTAAGTTTTATAACTCCTAAGGGAAATGATTTTACTGCTTTACGATGCACTTTAATTAAAACATATGGTGCTGCTATGGTATGATAACTTTCTAAATTGTATTTATTCTTATCAGGATTTGACCCTTTACCGTTCCAGTATAGTATGTAACTTTACAATTGCTGCTATGCTGTTGCTGCTATATGATGCACGGTATTTAATAATTTGCCATTGTTGCTGCTATATGATGCACTTTATTTAATAATTTGCCGTTGGATGAAATTGCATTATTATGTTATTCTATCAAAATTTCATACGTTTTTAGAATTTTGTGTCATTTTTCGCTTTCCTTTATTGGAGGGCACCTTGCTGCCTAAGGAATCCCCCAGAGTCGATTTTGGAAATCTTTGATGTCGCTTGATTATTTAAATCTGTACAAACTGATGGAGCGACATAGAAATAACGGTTTTAATGAAGTGTTTTTATTTATTGCTGTTTTTTAAAAATATAATTATCTATGCACGTCTTAAGTGGACCTCATTAGAGTTCCAAATTCTTAATAAACATATTGAATTGAATTGAACGGGTGTAACTGACTGTTAGATTTTGTGATTTCCTCCAGACAGTCACACAATATGAAGATTGGGGGTACCTGAATGGGCCATCAGATGGCAGGCTGGGGAGGAGTTAAGGATAGCCCCCACCTGCAACTGAATAGGAAGTACTCTGCCTTCACACAAAGGAACCATCACCTCCACATTGTCATTGCAGCCAGCTTGGAGCCAGGGCACGGAAATCAGAAAAATCCACTTCAAATCCACTTTCTAGAAGCTTCTCCCCCCTTGCAGCAAGAGGGCATCATGGTATAAAAATAGGACCTCAGACACCAACTCTTCAGTTCACTCCTGGACCTGCGGAAGGACTGCTTGCTGTTGTTACCCGCTGTGAAATCAACAAGACTGCTTTGTTATTTCTGGAAGGACCGCTTTGCTGGCCTCCCGTTCAGATCCATTGGGACAAAAAAGGATTCTACCATCTAAACCAGAACCTGGACCGAAACTGAATGAGTCCTAAACCCACAAGGGATGTTCCCTTAATCCTGGATACTTGGTTGGTGTGCTAGAGGTGCCCACATGGCCAGATCAATCTGCTCACCTACCTGCCTGAGGTGAATCAACGGCCGGATTGAATTTATGGCTTCTCCTGCTACGTTTTTGTCTGTATCCGCAAATCTTGTTCAGCGGTCCTTCTCCAAAGGGTTATCCAGCCGCGTGAAGCTGACTTCAGCTACTGCCCTCTGACACATTCTGCTGGAGATTTTTGAAAGAGAGTAAGGGTGAACACAGAAATCTTCACCCGGCTTCCACCCAAGACTCCCTTAAGATGACGCTTCCTCCTCAAACATCTTCTGCTTCCTGGCCATCTAGAATTCACCTTCTCAGAACATTTTTCTCAAAAATTCTAGTACGTTTAAGGGTAACCACTGACCTGGCCCAATCCACCTCTTGCATCTGAATGAGACTGAACTTCTACGGTTGGTGCTTTGATCTTTTAGGTGCTAGTATTCACAGAAACTTTAAGAATTCAAGACTTCTGTTTTACTAATTGGATTTTTTTGTTGTTTTAATGTCCAATATTTTATTGAAATGTCCTCTATTTTTCAAAATTGGTGTGGGGCTTGTGTTGTTTTTTGTTTTCACTTTAATACTGTTTGTGTGCTGCATAAATACTTTACACATTGCCTCTACGTTAAAATGGATGTTAAATTAGATCTGACATCCATTTTACCCGAGCTTATAGTGAGCAAGAATCCCTCATGGCAGAGATTCAAAAACTGTGGGGGTGTCAAAATGTAATAATCTAGTGGATGTTAAATCAGGGCAGAACCTCAATTCATCATAAATTTCTACTCTAAACCTCCACTCCTAGCAGGACAGCAACATGTGTGCTATGTGTTCAATTTTCAGCTCATTGCATGGCAAATGATAGTTAAATGTGCCTTCATTATCATACAGATGTCCAACACATGAATGTTTGTTTTGAGTCAATGTGTTCATTAATATACTTGGAATATTAACTGAGTATTTCGGTCTGTTTGTGCATTGATAGTGATGACAACACCAAGCAGCTAGAAAAGTGGTACCTCTGAGCAGATGTGACCCCAACAGCTTCTGCCCTCACTGCTTTGCACTATCACCAAGTTGCTAGAAGCATTTTTTTCAAACCTCTCTGAAACATGCAGCATGGGATCAACAGAGCAGGGCTTCTTTTATACAATAAAAAGCTCCAAAGGCAAAAGAGGATCTGCTTTTATGCAGAAGAAATAACATTAAAAAATAGCAGCCAAGCATGCACACGCATTTGCAATGGCGATCTTGGAATAGTTTAAAGTAATTTAAAGAGGGTTGTTTATCCCAGTACAGTGGCAGGTAGCAGACAGATTGCACATGGTTGGGAGAGCAAGTGGTCACTTGTGGGAGTCATGTTGTTAATAAAGTGTGGATGTGTGGTAGTAAACAATGGGGAGCATCGAGAGAAAGTCAGAGGGAGTGAAAATAATTCCTTATGAAATGCAATTTCTTCCCATCATCAGCTGGATGATAAAACTGCTCCAGCCAAAACACAGTGACAGCAGGATAGTCTTTTGGTCATACATACACAATAGAGGGAAGTCATCAAATAAGGAGCAAGAACTGAGATAGATAAGAAAGCCATTTAATCATGAACAAGGTCTGACCCAAACACTCCTCTGTGTATACTGCATTGTAGACAAGTTATTAAGATAAAATTAAAACACAATTCAATTGATGATTTTTCTTTGTACAGGTATGTAATCTTTGAATAACAAGCTAATTAAAAATAAAGATAATCAGCAAACAGATGTTTCCTGAAAGAACTACTTGTCTGTCTATGCAAAGTATGAATCTATTTTGCAGACTCTTTCACTACGCGCCCTAGTCATTACTGAATTGCAGTCTTCATGCTACAAAACAGAAGCCTTTACCAAAAAAGCTAATGTTTAAAAATATTAAGTACTGTTAGAAAAGCCTTTTCAAGTGCAAATGGTATTAAAGTGCTAAAAGCTACTAGAAATTGTGCACTTAGTCCATAGTGAGGTTTATTACACTCAGGGCCATATGTAGGAAGCTAAATACCGGTCGGTAACGGCCGGAACTCGGTAAATATGCCGTTACCGACCGGTATTTAGTCAAGTGAGATGTAGGAGGCCAAAAACCAGTTTTCGGTAAATATGAAGCGGTAAATACCGATTCATATTTACCGAATACAGATTTACCGAATCGGTAAATATGAAGTGGTAAATATGAAGTGGTAAATATGAAGTGGTAAACATGAAGTGGTAAAACATCAATGTGCAGGTAATCTGCGATGCAGGGAACATCATCACTGATATTGTTGCGAAGTTTCCTGGGAGCACCCACGACTCCTACATCTTCCAGAACAGTGGGATCTACACACGACTGCTTGCTGGAGAATTTGGAGACGGATACCTGCTAGGTAAGTAACAGTGACGCCCCATGAGACTTGCAAATCATAGTGTATTGAGACATGTGACTGATGGTTCACTTTCACTCACCTAGGCGACAGTGCATATGCCGTGCGGTCATTCATCCTCACTCCCTACCTACACCCATCAACCCAGAGTGAGAGACGATATAACGTGGCACACAAATCTACACGCAACGTGGTGGAGCGCACGTTTGGACTATTGAAAAGCAGGTTCCGCTGCCTCCACAAAAGCGGAGGCGCACGCCAGTACACACCCATCATCTGTTGCAAGATCATTGCCACTTGTGCAATGCTGCACAACCTTGCCACAAAGAGAGGTACAGAGGTGGAACTAACAGATTTTGAGGACAATGAGGATGATTCAGGTCAGCCAGAGGACAACGCTGCTGGAGTGCCAACAGCAACAGATGGGAGAGAGAGACGGGCAGAGATCACATGCAACTATTTCTGAGTAAGTAAGGGGACACAGCCAATTGTTGTATGTCATGACGTAGTTTTAATGCTGCACTACGCCACAACACCAAAAATATGCCATTCTGGCAACATTGCGTATGTACAAGGAGTAAGTCCAGGGTTACGTCACCCAGTAGTATTTGGCTATGCGGTGCAGCATTAATGCTTGCGTCCACGCGCTACAGTGTGGGATGGCACGGATTGAGCCTCCTCACTACTGCCAACCCCAAGCCGCCTGCTGCTCCTGCGGGTTTCTGGGACCAGGGGTGTTATGCTGCTCCTGCTGCTGGTGTCGATGCTTTCTGCAGCATCCCCTGCACCACTTGTGGCCGCCTGACTGGTCAATAGCACCTCCAGGGCACTGGTGACCTGCACCATCCCCCTAGTAACGTCGCTGCTGCAGTGTGTCAGGCCCTCCTGCATGTTCACTGAGCGCCGGCAGAGTAGTGAAGTTGCAGTTGCCAGGCGGTTGAGTGCCCTGGTGTGCCTGTCTCCCCTCTGGCGTTCCCGGCGCCTTGCAGCTCTATCTGCGTCTAACTTGCTGCACAACAGCTTCATGGACTGTGACACGTCCCGCAGGCCCGCTGCCATGTCAGTAATCCCCGCCGCCATTGCGCTGATGTTCCTGTCCATGTTTTTGAATGTGGTTCTCAGTCCCCGCACATGCCGCTGAACTGACATGACTGCCTTTGTTTGTAGGCGCTGCTGCTTGAGCATGTTGCCCTCGAGTCCCGCAAAGACCCCATGGCTGTCACCGTCTGCTGGTGGACTCTGAACCCGCGACCTGCGGCGCCGTCTTGCACCCGTGTGTGCTCCCTGTGAGGTGGTGGGCACAGTGGCATAGCTCCCATCCTGGGGCATTGTGTTTGGCTCCGGGCCCCTGCTGTCGTCCGATGAGGTCTCTAACGCTGCCAACCTGCCAGCAGCATGCCTCCTCGGCATCACAATTGCAAGTGGTGATGTGGGCGGTGACTCATGCATGAGTGGTGATGCGGCCTGTGGTGGTGGTGATGCAGGCTGTGGTGGTGGTGATGCAGGCTGTGGTGGTGGTGATGCTGGCTGTGCAGTACTCGTGCTGGCCAGAGCTGACCTGTCTTGCCGGTGTGCCCTCTCTCCTGTACCATGTGCAGTCCTGCGCGATGTTACATCTGTGGACAGAAATGCAACATCAGCTCAGTGTACCTGAAGGGCTGCATTGCAAGCATCACAATAAATTCATGTAAAACTCTCACATTGTCCTCTGCCTGCTTTTGGCTAATGTGTGTACCATGCATTGTTGTCCTGTGCTATTCACTTCATGGTTGGGGGTTCCCTGACTACATCTCCCATAATGCATTGCCTGTCTGCACTAACACATGGACTGGAGTGGGATACTCATTTCACAATGGGGGATGTGGGATAGGGGTAGGAGGGGCTACATTGCTGTGCATTCGTCTTACCTTGTTGGGTGGCGGCTCTGTCAGAGCTGTCGGCATCTCCATGCCCCACGACGCTCTCGTGCTCTATTGTGGCCTCCACCAGCTCCTCCAGTTCGGTGAGGGCAGGTGCCCTGTTGATTCCACCTCCAGTCTGGCTGGCCTCCTTCTGGATTTCCCCCATCTTCCTCTTTGTCACAATCCTCAGGTCGTACCAGCGCTTTTTGAGTACCTCAATGTCCCGGTGGGTCACTCCCACAGCATTGACCTGCGCCTGGATACCCAGCCATATAGTGCGCTTCTCAGACTCCGGCACTTGCAGGGACTGCCTCCCAAACAGCTTCTGGTGCTGCTTCACCACCTCCTCCACTAGCACCTGGAGTTCCTTGGGGCTGAATTTCATCTTCCTCCTCCTTTCCCCTCCATCTCTCTGTGTCCTCTGGCTGGACATGATGATTTTGAGCTGCACAAACAGGCACTGGCTCCCTGCCTCTCCTCTGAGCTCCAAGCCTCTCCAGAGTCTGTTGATTGTGTGCACCTGCCTGGGTGTGGCCACTTCCTGGTTGGGTGGGGTGTGGTTGCACAGGATTGGCTGTTTCATCCAGTCATGTGATTTTCTTTTCCCGATTCGGTAAATACCGATTCGGTATTTACCGATTCGGTAAATACCACCGCGGTATTTACCGATTCGGTAAATTCCGATTCTTGAATACCGAATGTTACCGATTCGGTAAATGTTACCGAATTATTACCTACATATAACTTACCGATTCTTAAATACCGATTCGGTACGGTTCGGTATTTAAGAATCGGTAAATTTT
Source organism: Triturus cristatus (assembly GCF_964204655.1). Taxonomy (NCBI): domain Eukaryota; kingdom Metazoa; phylum Chordata; class Amphibia; order Caudata; family Salamandridae; genus Triturus; species Triturus cristatus. The sequence continues at coordinate 847,252,875 of NC_140588.1, read as the reverse complement.
ATTTACCTACATGAGGCCCTCAGACTCTTTGCAGCAGTGTCTTGAAGTGTTGCAGCCTTGACCAAATATTGCACAATTTAGTCCAACATCTGGTTGGTAGATTCAGGCAGTCCATGTCCAAAAAGCAAGTTTTCATGGAGGTTGCCTGTTGCTTTTTCTCCAGCCTTACCTTGGGCATTCAATTTAAGACTTTTTGTGATTGCACGTCTAATATGCTCCAGTTTATTAGGTGCAAGCAGTGCTTAGTGTGTAAGGGGTGCATGTCATAAATAGTTTTGCGACTTCTCAGCCTGAATGTTCTGATAGCTTTTGGTCCAGGTAGATGTTCCATTTACTACTTGTTGTACATGCTGTGCCTAGTTTGGTAGCTGCTATTTTTATGTATTTTGTGGTTTTTATATTGTGTTTGCAATTCTGTGGATTCAGGCTGTCGATTACTGACTGCTGGCATGTGCGTAGCCTAAGCTGATAACGTTGGCACGAAGCAGTAGTGTCCTTTGCTGTAAAGGCTGAGAGCAGTTTCATAGAACGGGTATTAAAGTACTTTCCTGAGCCCACATAGGCAACAGGTAGTATCATAGATGGCACATTGGCGCCTAGCTGGATGGTGGTCCAAGAAGTTCCACTGCCCCATTCTTAGTGCCATCAGCCTGTGTTTAATCCATAGTGGATAAGTGTTGATTACGTAGCTCTGTTTTATTTTTGTGCAGTACGAGTTCATCACTGACCATGTATGCACACGTTTAGATGCATGTTTACACAAGGTTGCCTTGCCCCCTAGTGTCGACATTTTTTGGCCGTGGCAGAAGTCAGATTTTTAAATGCTTCTAGGGAGAGGTATTTGCTCCAGGCTTCTATTAGTGAGAAGTCCCTCAGAAGGTTGTCTAGTTAGATCTTGTATACCGATCTTTGTCCTGGAGGCTCCAGTTCGGACCAGATTAGGTCCTGCATAGAATCCAGCTGCACCGATGTAAACCGGTGGCAAAAGTTGAGGAAGCAACTTCCGGATGCCCAGGACTCTCGGTAACGGCAACGTCTATAATTCACACAAAAGAGGAGGGGTGAGGGTAACAGACTCACCTACTCCGGACCCCCAGACAGTACTTTTATACACCTGGTGTATGAAAATGGCAAAGTCCATTCTCACTTGGGCCAGAGATGTGCTTTTTGGAAGGGGTAAGGCTGATTTATAGATTCTAGTGAGTAGTTTGTCAACAGGCCCAATTTCTTTCCCTTGAGTAACTTCACTGCCGTAAGTTAGAACATTGTCAATTTTTGCCTTCATTACCTTGAGCAGCGGTCGAGACTGGGGTCTTGCAGCTTCTGAGCAATATACGTCAAGGCGAACAGTAGGCTAGAGCCCTTGGTGTTTATTGAATGAACGAGGTGGGTGAAGGATTAAGGGTGGGCGTAGTTCGCGAAGTAGCACTTCGCGAAGCTACGCAAAGTGAAGTTCGCACTACGCGAGCTACGCGTAGCACTTCGCGAACTGCGAAGTAACATGTTCGCACTGTGCAAGATGTTGTTTTCAATGATTGCACAGTGCGGACAAGCAACCGGCACTGTGCAATCATTGAAAATGGCATCTTGCACAGTGCGAGCTGTAGTTTTCTGCTGCTCGAGTAGATTTTTCCTCGAGCTGCAGCTTTCTCAACGCGAACTGGTAGTTTCTCATCGCGAGCGGTCGCGAGCATACGCGACCCCTCGCAATGAGAAACCTGACCTTCTCGCGTTGTGAATCTCGCCGGGAGGTTTATTTTCCATGCTCGCGATCGCGAACAAGGAAAAAGTCTCGCCAGGATGTCATTTTGCTTGCTCGCGGTCGCCAACTTGACGTTGAGGACCGCGAGCAAGCAAAAAATGACCGCAGCACTACGCAACACTACGCTACGCGTGTTCGCACTGTGCTACGTGCAGTTCGCGTAGTGCGAAGTAGCGCGAACTTCGCAAACTACGCGAGCGTAGCGTAGTGCTTCGCCCAGGCCTATGAAGGATCACCTGTTTTCAAGGATGACTTCCAAGTACTTGTAATCTTTGCTGTGATCTAGAGTGTCATGATTAAAATGCCACCTGTTCATCAGGCTGGGTTTTAAGTTGAAGACTACCCTTTTTGGTTTAGATGGGTTGATGCCAAGCACGTTTGGTGCTGTGTAGTCCTGAAGAGTTGAAACTAGTTGTTGTAGGCCTATCTTTGTGTGGCTGAGGAGCATGTAGTCATTTGCATATAGCAGATGAGTCATTCTTTGGCCTCCGGGCTTGGGGGGGTGGCACTTTGTTTTATTGAGGTGATTGGACATGTCTGCTATGTAAAACTCGCAGAGTGAAGGTGCCAGCACACAGCCTTGTTTAGCCTAGAGTTCGTTTGAATCCCCCTTGACATGGCCATGCCCCAGCTTGATCAGCACCCAGGTGTTCCAATATAGGTCTAATATTTCCCTCAGCAAGATGTCCTGTAAGCTCCAATCCCATAGCTTGCACCACAGCCACCTTAAAGTCCACGAAGCAGGCAAAGAATGTTCCTTTCCATCTGATTGCTCTGTTGCACAATAAGGCAATGACCATTAGATTCATAGTGGTCCTGCAGCCATCTCTAAAATTGCATTGATTCACGGGCACAATCGCCTTTTCTTTCACCCATAGTCTTAGGCCGTCGACAAGCAGGCTTGCATTTATCTTGGCTTCATTGTTGATTAGTGAAAATAAACGATAATTACAGGGTTCTGGATCCTCCTTTGAAAATTGGTTGGATGACGGAGCCTCTCCATGAGTCCGGAACGGTGTTAGCAGTTAGGCAGTATTTAAACAGTGGGGTTAGTATCTCAGACCATAGTTCAGGCTCATGGGCAAACAGAGCTGTGGGAAGCCCATTCTGGGCAGGGGTGCCATCTTTACGTAGTCGTGTTGGTTTGTAGGTGCATTGTTCTTCCATGCTGGTGTTGATCATGAAGTGTGGGTGTCAAACGAATAGCTTACATTCTGATTCTTGGCAGTGTGCTGTAAGGCAATGGACATGTTGAATATGTTGAATATGTGGAGAAGTGAGCCGCAAGGTATGTGACCCACATAGGATATGAGATTTTTGCAGTCACAGATCTACTGCCGCCAATTGTGACACAGTTGATTAGTGACCAGACATTTTTTTTTGCGTTTTTTCTGTTGCTTGCTGTTAGCAGTTGCACCCAAAAGTCCTAATTTTTTCTTTTTTTTTGCACCACATAGCTTCCCTAAACTGTGATCTTCCTTTGCTTAGGCTGTGTCTGGCTAAGATTGAGGCGGGTTGGTTTGCAAGACCTCGTAGTTTACGGTTAATGCTTCTTTTCAGCGTCTTTAGATTGTCTGCCAATCTGAATTTGTTTGATGGTTGGGTGCGTGCTTTAGAGCTTGTCGGTAGTGTGCCTTGGAAGTCCAGCAGGATTTGTTCTATGAGGTTGGTTCACTGTGAAAAAGGTGTACTGCCTTCTCTTGATTCCTTCTTTAGAAGGTCTTTTATCCGTATTCATATTTCTTGGCCAAACAACAGAAGCATACTTCCAACTCTAAAGCACAAAACTAATGCAGATCTTTCAAAAAGGCAATACCACATGCAAAATTATTATACCCATGTCCTACAAATTGACCTGCCACTTACTCTTCCACCACAAAAGAGCTTTTGTTCTTGCACGGGGGGAAAGTTATAAATACCGAAGTAGAAAGTAGAGATACCTTTACTCATCATGCGTGTCACCAAAAGTGACAGGTGTGTGTGTGTCACCAAAAGAGACAGCTGGTGCGCAAAAAGTTTGGGGATATGACGAATGTGTGGCAGCCCTATCAAGAGATGAGCGGTAGGGTGTGGCACATGGTTTGTGGCAGAGTGTGTGCAGGGGTTGAATGCTTTGTTATGCTAGCAGGGCCTTTAGGTTGTGTAAAGAAAAAATGTGTGCGCAAAAGTGTCTTCATGGGCATTTTTTAAAACTGTGATGGCAGTGCTGTGACAGAGGGTGTTTAGGCATGCTGAGCTGTGAATGTGCAGGCCTTCCTCAAATCCCCCACCCCCAAGGTTGGCAGTGTGAGGTTCATCAAACGCTTGTCCTTAAAAGTGCCAGGGTGTTTCTGTCCTTGAAAGTGACAGCTTGTGAGCAAAATGTTTGGGGACATGATGAATGTGTTGCAGCCCTAAAGGAGCTGAGCTGTGTGTGGGGGGTGTGGCACAAGGTGTGTGCCGGTGTTGAAGGCATTGTTAGGCTAGCAGGGCCTTAAGGCTATGTAAAGAGAAATGTGTGCGCAAAAGAATGGCCTTTGTGTAAGATGGGGATGTCTGGGCATGTTTAAATGTGTGCAGAGCAAAGCTGAGAAGAGGAAAAAAAACTAATCAACCAGGCCCGCTGTCCCAGGAGAATGAGTCCCAAACACAGCTGATTACGCAGCCCTCCCCTCAGAAGACAATAGTTTAATTAACAGATGTCATAATGCTAAGGGGTGTATCTAACACACAAAGCCCTGATTAGAAAATGTACCCTGGTCATCCCTGCATGTGCCTAAACTTTAGAGAGCGCTTATCTTCCCAGAAGATTGAGTCACAAACACAGATGATTACCCAGCTCTTCCCAGGACAGGAAGTAGGTTTAATTAACATATGTTAAAGGGGGCATCTAGCATAAGCTGTACATTGGTCAGAAAATGTTCCCACCCAGGGACCCCAATACCTGGTTCTAAACCCCACCTCCATAAATGCCAGGACAGGTATAAAAGCATACTTTGGGGTCAGCAGACATAGCTATTCAAAAACGCCTTGGTGGAACGACATACGTGGATTGTTTTGCTGCACAGGATCAACTCAGGAATTTAAAGGGAATAATGGATCAGAACAGCTTATCAAAGAATGACGCCGCCTGCTGCACATTATGGGATGTAAGTAAAATAGGTGAGGTGGCACAATGTGACATGTTTAAGGTTTGTTATTTAAAGTATTGGTAGCAATGCATTTAAGGTGAAGGTTGCATTTTAAAAGGGCACCTAGCGCTATGTAGGACTGTATTTATAATGTTTTAAACAATATATGATGTGTGGTTTGGTGTCTAATGTGAATAAGGTTGGAGGTGAAATGTGGTTGTCATTTTAGTTTTTTTAAAAGGCGCAATGCGCAAGGGGGAACTGTATGTTTTAGGGGTTGTACATGGCTGCTGTGTGACGTTTTTAATGGCCATTTTATACAAGGCATGACTGTAGCTATGATGTCTAAGGATTCTGTTTTGGGGTGTTGGGGACCTATTAAAGGTGTTTTAAAAAAGAAAATGTGGGTATGTATTTAGCGTGAATAATACTAAGGGTATTAGAGGTGCGACAATCCTGTAACGTAAGGCTTTTACAGTTCCTACGAATATATAACAATACGGTATGGGTCTATGGGGTCAGAGTACACTACATAATCTACAATGAATACAGGTCAAAATAAATAAATAAATACAACTGTTTACTTACCCAATGGCTATGCTGGTGCTGCAGGGTCTCTGGCGCAGGTTGTGGCAGGCTCAGTAGGTGTGTCCAGGGTTGGGGGTGGTCACAGTCCTGCAGCATATTTTAAAATAAAGGTCCCTGCCGTGGTACTCTGACGGGGCTCCTATGGCCTTGGGGTGGTGTGGGACTCGAGGACCCTGCTTTAATAATGGATCCAGAGCCCGTGTGTCCAGGCGGGCTCTGGGGATTACTCAGGCCCCTAGAGTCCACTCCCTACCGTGGTACTCTGGGGTTCCTGTGGCCTTGGGGTGGTGTGAGGGCTCGAGGCGTCTGCATTAATAAAGGCCCCAGAGCACGCTGTCCACTAACGGTGCTCTGGGGATTGTGCCCGGAATGTTTTTAAAAATGAAGCCCATGGAGACCGTCATGCTCCATGCGGAGCTCCGGGGTGCTTGTGTGGTGATGGTGGGGACTCCGGAGGCCTAAGGATGGTGTGGGGCACGATGCCTCATTTAAAAAAAAAAAATAAAGCCCCCAGAGCACGCGTATGTAAGGCTTTGCTCTGGGTGCAATGTGTGTGGCGCTGTGGAGGTTGGGGCTCGAGGCCCCGGTTTTGAAAATGAAGACCCGGAGCCCGCTGACCAAGTGCGGGGCTCCGGGGTAATGTGTGTGTGTGGAGCTGTGGGGGTTGGGGCTCGAGGCCCCGGTTTTAAAAAATGAAGTCCCAGAGCCATCTGCCCAAGTGCGGAGCTCCGGGGGCTTGTGTGCGGCACTGTGGGGGTTTGGGGCTTGCGGCCCCCAGATATAAAAATTAAGTCCCAGAGCCCGCTGACCAAGTGCACGGCTCCGGGGGCTTGTGTGCTGTGCTGTGGGGGTTTAGGGCTCGTGGCCTCGAGATTTAAAAATGAAGTCCCAGAGCCCGCTGACCAAGTGCGGGGCTCCGGGGTAATGTGTGTGTGTGGGGCGCTGTGGGGTTGGGGCTCGCAGCCCCGGTTTAAAAAAAAAAAATGAAGCCCACGAGTCCGCTGTCCTCCATGCGGTTCCGGGGGCTTGTGCAGGCAGTGTGGGGGGTTGGGGCTCACGACCCCAGATAAAAATAAAATTAAAAATGAAGCATGGCCCCCAGAGCACTCTTACCGAAGGCGCTGCTTTGGGGGCTAGGGCCCGGTTTCCTCACATGGGTCTTGATGGCGGTGGAGGGAGCAGGAAGCTTCCTCGCAGCATTTGAGAGGGCACCAGGGACTCCCCTGACATCACGTGAGGCCCTGCCCTCGCAAACACGGCGAGGAAGGTCCCGGATGTGGCTTCCTCTGCAGCTGCTGTGCCCAATGTAAAAAAGAAAAAAAAGGTATTTTCAGCTACAGGGACCATTTTAACAGCATTCCTGCTGCTTTTTTTTTTTCAATTGGGCCAAATTTATTTAGCGTGCCATAGCCCCATGAGTGTGGGCAATGAATTAAATAAAAAATAAAAAAAAAGGTGTTGACAGCCATAGGGACCATTAAGCAACGTCCCTGTGGTTTTTCTTTTTTGTTTTCAAAGGGCAACATTTTATATAGCGCAAACTCAACCTGAAGGTCTAGGAGCGCTTTTTTTTTGAGCCACTGTTACGTTACACAAACGCACATTCATTTTAGGTAGGCAAGGGTAGGTTAAGTGATTTACCCTGAATCACAGGATATAGAGCAGGGGTTTTACTCATGTTTTTGCACGCCCCAGTCAGCCCTTTTTAAAAAACAAAATGCATGTTTTATGCGCTCCCCAGACAGCCCTTTTTAAAATGCGTGTTTTTTCTCTACCCAGGTAGCCTTTTTAAATGCAACCCAGAGTGTGTATATAGTGCACATCATGCTGCGCAAAATGTATTTAGGGGAGGATTGTGACTGCTTTTTCTCATAGGCGATATACTTTTGTTACTTACAGTTTATGAGTAAAATTCTAACCTGTCGCTATGATTATTATACGGTTGCAAAGAACAGCTTGAGGATTGTATACTATGGCTGTGCACAAATGTTATGGGTGTACATATGGTGGGGTCTGTGGGTGACAACCAGGAGCTTCTTATTAAAAAGGTAGCGGCATGTACCTAGATGTTGTTGTACGCCGTCTCTATGTATGGATGTTTGTCTCTAGGTAACATGTAGTTATGTTTTCTAAGGTTAATGTAACAAACTGTAATGCAGCGTTTATGAGGTGTCGTTTTAAACAGCCATTTTTTTATCTAACCCTAAACACAGGACTTACCGAAAATAACGATCACCGATGCAGAAATGCTAGCCCTGCAAGCAGGTATATGTATTTAGAGTTGCGTAGTTCTGAGTAGTTTTTGTACACCGCTGTCTAAGTAGCTCTGCTTTTCTAATGGTATTCGCATATATGTATGTTTTTATAGATTATGATACCAATGTACAGCTAAATCTTGATGATATAAAGCAGTACCTGGGGTCTCAAGACGTGTCGCAGAGTGTGCAGGATACAGTGGTTCTTTCAGGTAAATCAAAAAATGCCATGTTCTTTAAACTGCCTAAGACTCTGTTAGACCAAAACCCCCTGGGGCGTACTGTAGGAGGGCTCCTCAGAAGGGACTGCTCAGGCCCTGTTTATACCGCAAATGTGATTTTTTTTTTTCTTTGTAGGGTCCTCAGAGTCATGCACGGCCGACACCGCTTTGCAAGAGGCTTCACAGCCGACAAAAGAAAAACCGCTAAAGAGGAAATCTTCAACATCTGGAAATGGACCGGTGACAAAGAAAGGAGCTGGCAAAAGACCTCTAAAAGGTGTGTTTTACAAAAGGGTTTAAAAAAAGAACTCTATGTATTGTATTCTCGCCAGTAGAAGGGGCATCGCCATGTAGTAGGGGTTGTATAAATGGGGACGTGTAGAAATTAATGTGCTGGGATGTCTGTGGGTAGTGTAAGCATCTTACACATGTTCTTTATTTTTTCTAATATATATTTTTTTTATCTTACATTCTAGGAGCCGTTCAAAATAACCATGGAGAAGATTTGTGTAAGGTCAGGAGGTCTGCAAAACCATTATTGGACATAACAAAGACAGTTCAGAATGCAGAGCCTGCAGCGAAAGGTGTGAGTAGGCATGTGCGCCAGGACAAGCTCTGTACATACTACACACACATACAACAGAGAACAGGCACTGCTGTGAAATGCCAAATCAAGCCCTCTGCCCAAAATGTTGAACACTCTGACAGAAATGTCTATTCTACAACGGGTGGGGGAAAACAGCGGAGACGTGCTTACAAACCCAGACAATGTATTGCCTGTTCGGTGTAAAAGCGATGTTGTGTATCTGAACCCTCTCCATGCCTCAAAAGGGCGCCCCCTCTCAAACAAATCCACCCTTAATAAGAAGCAGAGGGATTAGGAACCCCAACACGGTCCTTTATACCTCAAGAAGATGTCTGTGGTCCCGGAGTCCCAAGCAGGCCCTTTAGACCTCAAGATGAAACATGCGGTCCCGGAGCCCCAAACTATGCCTCTAGATCTTCCATTAAAAAATATTAACCCTAAAGAGGTACTAGAGACCCATGTGAAAGACATACAGCTGGCAGTCAGAAAGTTAAAACGCCAAGCAAACACCACCACCTTAAAACTAGGGGTGTGCGATAGCGGCGATGAGGCAGGGCTGGAGGCGCAGCGAAAGATACTACAAATGGTTTACAAGTGTAAAAGGGTGATCCTACAAACATGCCAAACAACAATGGCCGACATATGGAGTATCCCCTCGTGACTAGACATACGTAGGCCCCTAAACAACCATCATGCCCCGGGTCTTAATAAAAGTAAGCACCAATATAAATATAGCAATTAGGTCCATACGGTGCTGATAAAATCCCAGCACTTCTTACGCTTGCTCAAGAGTAAAAAGTACAGGGAACCCCTCAAACAAAGGCATACATTTTCACAAACAATGTCTGAATCACATACACCAATACCATGCACCCTACATTACATAAGTTCAGAAGAGAACCGTCCGAGGGGGGTACAAGTGAAGGGATCAGGGGGTAGAATGCCAACACACCAAGACCAGGAACACACAGAAGGGCCGAGGGTTGGGTCTGTAGCAGAGACCTCTATGAGCATGTCGCCCACCGACACAAACCATACTGTGTAGATAGGATGGGGTATGCTACCTAGAAAAGTATGGTCCCGTAAAAAACAAAAGTGGGCTAATAGCGCTAAGCAGCGCATGCTTTAGATAAGCAAACTAAAGAAAGCCAGAATATGCGCTACACGGATGCTTAAGAGAATCCCAGTGCCCGGGCTAAACCAGAATACCCAAAATGATACAGCAGCAAACTCCCCCATAAGTCAGATTCCTCAAGATGAGGATTCAAAGGCAGTGTTTTTAGAGAGCGTTAGAAGCTACAGTCGTACTGTAGAGAGATTTAACGCTACAGAACACTACGAGGAGTTTAGGTTTATTAACCTACATCAGATAAGGTCCTCCACGTATGGGCTTTTAGCCATACATCACCCTGTGCAAACACTCATAGAAAGGTTGTTACGCGATGTGGGTCCTAATGATTTTTTCCACCTACGCTTCCAGGGGCAGGGTATTGACAGTCCTTTATTCACCAAACGAAGGCCCCTTGATGTGTTTGATGCAGTGGAATTTCTAGAAAACCTCTCAAGGCTTTTGCAGAGTAAGGCTGAACTAGTCGCCTATAGCACTTTCAGAGTCATAGCCCTCATTGCACAGGGTCGTGAGGGGCGTGTTTCCAGGCCTTTAAAGAGCATCCTATACAGCAAGATAATTGGTAAGAAACAGCGTTGGTTGCTCAACTTTAACAACGGAGCAGGCAACACATGTCTGGCGGCCAGCATCGTGGGGTTGCAGATGGGGCACAACACCACCGACGCTGTCATCCTCTCTAGAGCGGCTGAAGCCCACGAGGTTCTTGAAATACCTCCAGACCGCATGGTTGGCTTTGGCAAAATAGGTCTTTTTGAGAACTATTTTGCCATTACGGTGAAAGTTCTTTATCACAATGGTTCTTGGAAGTACTTTACAACTGGGGAACGTTTGAAAAACATGACCGTATATGTCCTTCACCACGAAAATCACTTTTACAGTATCTTGAACCTTAAAAGTTTTCTGGACGTCAAGTACGTGTGCACACATTGCGACCAGATATACAACACTAAGGCACATCATCAGTGTGAAATACATTGTAAGATGTTTCAGTGGGATGGGTGCGTCGTTGACGTCGCCCTGAAGGTGCTGTGTCGTAACTGTAAGAGGTTTTGTCGCTCGCAAGATTTCTTGCGCATACACCGCAACGCTGTTAAATGCAGCCCTAAAATGGATTGCCAAGAGTGCGGCCGGTATGTGTCGACAGATCACAAATGCAAAGGCATGAAATGCCCAAGGTGTAAGATTCCATGTAGTGTAGGATTTGTACACCATTGTTACATGGTTAAAGGCAGACCTCAGACCAAAACTGAAGATTACATTGTTTTTGATATAGAGTGCACACAAGAGACGGGGGTACACCAACCTAACTATATTTACGCCCACCATCTAACTTCTGATGACTGCTGGGAGTTTGAGGGGTGAACGTGCCTTGGTGATTTCCTTAATACATTCATCCAGTCCAAATTCAAAGGGTATACCATGCTGGCCCATAACTCAAAAGCATACGATTCATTCTTTATTTTACAGAATATGATTCACGACTGCACACGCCCGTCTAGAGCTTTACGGGGTTCTGAATAAACTCCAGGACCGCTGCCTGTATCATGATACTGACTCTGTGATTTTTCTGAGTAAACCAGGGGATGAAGATCCACCTCTTTGGGATTATATAGGTAATTTGACCAGCGAGTTCGATAAGGATGAGCACATAATAGAATATACCTCAGCCGGGCCTAAGACCTACTCGTACAAAACGAACACCAACAAAGTGTGCATGAAGGTCAAAGGTATAACATTAAACGTCAGCAATACCCTAAAAATTAATTTTGACAGTCTGAAGGATCTGGTGCAAGAATGCTCTGCATCGGCCGATCATGAAAATGATAGAACCATAGTTTTTAACCAGCTCGCATAGTCAGATCCAAAAAGAAGTGGGAAATTACAACCCAGCCCTTACATAAAACCTTACGCGTTGCTTTTGACAAAAGGGTCCTGACTACGGACTATAAAACACTGCCGTATGGTTATTAGGCGCATTAGAGAGGAAACCAACAGCAGAATGGACACCAGATTACAGCATCCGTTCTCCTGCCTGTTAGCAGGGCCCTCACACTGCGGTAAAAGCTACTTTATAAAAAAGCTCTTAGAAAATGCTGCAGGTGCTTTATCCCAAACTCCTAATAACATCGTGTGGCTTTATTCGTGCTGGCAAGATCTTTATACAGACCTGTCCCGCAGCTTCCCTCATATCAGATTTATAGAAGGTATACCCGATAATCTCAACGATGATGAGCTGCTACCACCAACCCTTGTAAACATGGTGTCGATGAACTTATGCGTGAAGGTGGTGACCATCCTGAGCTAGAGCGAGCTTTTACTCAATATCCACACCATCGCAATCTAAGCATATGCTACATTGTGCAGAACATTTTTTACAAGGGTAAGAACAGTCGCTCAATAGCACTCAATGCCTCATACCTTGTTTTATTTAAAAATCCCCATGACAAACAGCAAATATCTGTCATAGCTAAGCAGATGTACCCAGGAAACACACGCTTCTTCATGGAGGCCTTTAACGACGCTACATCAAAACCCCACGGCTACCTGCTGGTCATCTTAAAAAATAACACTCTAGAGGACTACAGACTGAGGGCTGATATTTTTCCCCCTGATCTCCCAGTCGCTTACACCTAGGCCTGGGCGGTAAATTCCGTTCCGCTCGCGAAATTTGCGGAATTTGGGTAATTTCGCGTTCCGCGGAGAACGCGAAATTGCCCAAAATTCTGCTTTCCGCGACTTTGCGAAATTTTTTGCTTGTTCGTGCTCTCAAAATGCGTGTTCGCGAGATATTTCTCCCCGAGCACGCAAACAGCGATTGTGAACAGGAAAAAAGCATCGCGAACAAGCAATTCCGCGTGTTCGCAGAATTTCTGCGTGTTCGCGGAGATTTTTACCGTTTTGCGGAGATTTGCGTAACGTGATTACGCAAAATCCGCCCACCCCTACTTACACCCCAAAGACTAAGTCCCGAGCCTATAAAAAGCATTGCTGAAGACCTTTAATGACATTTGTAGCCCCGGCCCTTATAACCCAGGTGCTGACCGTGTCTGACCATCTAAGCAGCAATTTGGCCCTCCTGGAAATGTTGTTAACAGCCAGTCCCCAGCACAGAAAGACCCTCCTCTGCGCTGCTTCTGACGATTTAGTGGCTGCCATATCAGAAATTGCTCTAAACACACTAAAAGGCAACGTCCCTATATCAAAGAGCCAGTTACAAGTGTTGAAGAAGTAGCGTCATCTTATCAAGAATCTCAGTAATAAAAGGACCTCACTCATCACCAAGAACAAACTGGTGAAACAGTCTGGGGGTTTTATAGGCTCATTGCTGGGGATAGCTATACCCATAATTACAAACATCCTATCAGGACTGTGATGGAGCATGCCTCAAAGATGTATTTGGTTCCTAGAAAACAGTTGGAGAAACTGGGCTCTTCTACGGACAATGCCTGGGATATACGTCGAAATGAGACTCTACGACTGGATGCTAAACTTAAAGACATTTTGAACCGAACAGATCTAAACACGTACGACAAAGCTACCCTTTACACTAGCACCCTTAAAACATTTCTAAGCTACTACAGGCAGTGGGATACCGAAAAAAATAAGCTAACTTTATATGCCCCAGACTGTGAACAGCCAGCAATGCCTGCGCCTGCTACGCACCCCCAACAGCCGCAGCCAACTCCATCCCCGACCTGGGATATCTTTGTGGATGATCTCCTAAAAAATATAAGTCAGAGGCACAGGGGGGCTGCGCAAATGATGCTGAGTAAACTTGCCGCTTCTAAAGACCTAACAGCATGGAATGAGCGAGGTGATTTTCTCTTCAAGGGACAGCCGTTTGCTGGTTCACACATGTATGACCTGGTCAAAGATCTCATGCACCCCAAGCCCCTAACGCATCAAAATGCTCCTAGAAGTTGAGATCAGTTTCTACGAGCAGCCGCTGAACTCAACATCCCTTTCACACTCGTGGGTAATAACGAGCACCGCCGTATGCTTGAAAGTTTAAAGACACCCCTCCCTCCATCGCTGGCCGCCTCTGACGTCCCTCTACTATCCCCCTCTTGGAGCAACCCACTTACGCAAAAAAGGCCATTGTCCAAAGCCCATACATAGATTCATCCTTAATGTTTCTACAGACTTTTTGAATAAAATGTGCCTATTACGTGTATAATCATGTCTGATTTTTCTTCCTATATTTCTTTAGTAATAGATGTCATTGTAATGTGCAACCTACATAACTGTTTGTAATAAACACTTTATAACTTTTCAACCCGTCTCACTCGTCTTTTGAAAACATTTTTTCACTATGGAGCATCATAGAAATACAGATTCTGAATGCGTGTTTTGAAAAGGACTTCATTTTAAACGTTCATCATTAAACATACACATGTTACAGGCCCTTACAATTTTGACAAACGTCATATTCTGTTTTCGCAGGTCTGACAGATGTCCTTGTGTTTTCTTTTACATATTTCACAACTATGCTGTCATTGCTAACAAGGTCACTTGAATATAGATTTAAGAAATTTCTAAACGCCACACCCTGATAAAATAAATACAGTGTTCCCCGCATGTGATGGCTAACAAATCCTGGACCCTTAGCTTGTTATACTCAGCCCTCGCTGCGGCTTTTTTCACAAACCTGAATATGGGCTGTGTATTGATACTGTGTTCGGGGAACTCTGCTGTACTGTCAAACACCATAACCTTGTCACTATCTATAAACACTGTAGCCCAGTGGGTTCCACCCTTGTAATGAGAATCTGTATTAAAGACTAGAGTGCGTGGTTTTTCCGACCCTATTTCAGTTGGTAGTTCATCACTAGGGAAAACACCTAAAAAGTATTTCCTAGCGTATTTATGTCTGCTTAAGAAGTTACGTATCTGTACAGTGTCCATTTCAAAAACTTTTAAAGATAGTCAAACAAAATCTGGCTGGGGTGGTTGATCTGAATGATGCTGTCAAATACAAAGAATACGACCATGTTCACATTCGCAGTAAGCGGATCATTAAAAGGTATTTCAGCTTTTAGATTGCCATTATTGACCATGTTGTAGTGATCACCGACTTCGATGTCAGGAGTTAGGTCGAATGCGAATAGCATGTTTCCGGCCCCATAGCCTTCTCTTGTCACTGCTACCCCGCAGTCCCACAGATGCTTCCCGGTTATCAAAACTAGCCCCTGGAATTCCCTGATGTAGTTGGAGGTTATAAAACTTGGTGTGTAGGGTTTTCTAGGAATCACGATGCCCTCGTGGACCAGCGCAGCGTAGTTGATGTTGTAGTGCTTAAAATTGAAGGGGTTTGAGCCATAGACGCCGCTAAAAGCTGTATTGTCCACAAACCAGGTGATGATAAGCTTGGGTAGTTCTCACATAAATACATTCTGTTGCTGAGTTAACCGTGTACCCGCAGAGATGCTGAATTCCTTCAGAGCGACTCTTTCCACAGCGTACTTGGTGTTTTATATTTGCAAAGCATCAGCGTGAGCGAGTCTGACGCTTGGGGACACTTTCACCCACTTTACAAACAGACTCGCTGACAGTATGTCCAGCTTGTACTGTTCCGCATCCCGGCTGATGAGGCAGAATGTGTCCTTGTTGCGCGTGAGTTTGATCTTAAGATCAAATCCGTTGAGCAGCTTATCTTGAATGTACGCGCCCCAAAACCCTGATTGTCACCGTCCAGCTCCTTGGCTTCAAAGTGTCCATCTGTGTTCTTGTAGAAGAGTCCCGCTGAAAGCTGCTTGTCAATGGCGTCGCTACTGTAATTTAGAATACTCTCGAGGTAGGCTCTGTAGGCATACATGTTATCGCTCTGTGTGATGAGTCGATCACCCAGGGTGATGTCAACCTGATTAAACATGGTTGCTAGGGGGTAAGCGATCGTCGCCACTTAGCATCTGCTGCTACATTGGCTCCATCTGCTTTTATGATTTTACACATAAGATGGAGTAGCGTGTTGTTGAGAGCCAAATACATATCCGTGGACCCTGATACATAAAACTCTATAGGAGCCAGAGGCGTCAAAGTGGCTAAAGGCGATACCTCCATGAAGAAGCTGTGTTCGATGCTTGTCTGCGTGGGCTTTAGAGTAAACAAGTATAACTCGGATTTGGCGCACTCTCCCGATGTACAGTGTACAAAGGCCATGCTTTATTTTGCTCCGCTTTAAAAAATATTTACTTTAGAGGCGGCTCTCTTCTTCTTCTTTGAAGTTCTCTTCCGTCTTGGGGTTTTTCTTTTCTGAGTGCGTTTTGAAGAACTCCTCCTTTTTTTATAGGGGGCCGGTGGTCCTCTTTGTCTCGAAGCGCAGCGCTTCCTTTTAACACACATGCGTGGTCTGTACACCAAGCCTGTGCCTACTTGCGGCTGTTTGTTCATGCATTCGGCGACCGCCGAAGTAACAGACCCTACCACGTCCTGGGCAATGTTCGTAGCCGCCACTTTAACATGCAGTTTTACAATTTCATAGCCTTTTCTCAAGAAGGGCATAGCTCTTCTAAACAGACTGTGGAAGAAACCTCCTAGACCAGCCCCGTACAAAACAGGTGCCCTTGAAAGTACGGCGGGCCTCCATATCCTGCCTGGTTTCGGTAATAGTCCCTGTACATAGAAGGGTCCCCGTATGTTTTCACAACCACCATTATGCCTGCTTAATAGCCTCTGTCGAGTCTCGGTCTTAAATGAAGCTTAACAATAAGGGTCTGACTGATCATCGAAAATCATAATTGAAATAGTATCAAAATGGTTTTTAGAGACTGCGACGTAGTCGGGTTTGTTGAATTGAATATTGACCATCGTATTATTTTCACCCTGTACATGGACCCATCTTAACAACGGTGAGTACTTATCGCCAATCCTCCGAGCCTCCACAATATCGCTATACACATAGAGTGTGTAGAACCCCCCGTTAATATCAGGGCATGTGTGATCCGGTTCGATCGGACTTTTCGCATTCTGTGCTGTTCCTAAAACTCTTCTTAATTTACCTGAGGAGTTAAACAACGTGGTGCGACTTGGGGCTTTAAGAAACACCTTCCTTCTGACGTTATCTAGCAACAGATGAGTATTCATATATGTTTCGATGCTGCCTATGGCTTTGTTGATGGCGTCGACAACGCATAAAATGCTTGGGTAATAGCCATATGGGATGCTCTTGTGCATGCTCACAGTGTCCTGCTCACGCTTTAAGTAAAACTTTGCCTCGCTCTGTGTAAATGTATTCCAGGTTCTAGGGTACTTAATCTCGGTTAGGGCTACCTCCCAATACCCTTTCAGGTCCACTTGCTTAGCAAATTTCACAGTATAATTAGAAATCTGGTTGTCGGGGAACATGTCTTTAGAAGCGTTGGACGGCAGGATGATATAAAAGGGGGTTGTCTCCATCTTAAAAGCAGCTTTAGATGGTCCTCAGCTCACACACCCTTCAGGGAGCTGGCCAACACCCAACTGTTAAATTTCTCCTGCCTTCCCCGCCATTTGACATATGCCTGACTATTAGCACCTCTACCTTTCCTTTTCAGAATCTTTTCAACCCTATACACCCTGTGCGGGTCATCGGGTATCCTTTGTAACTCTTCCTTGTAAAAGACCCCCGATACTGCTTCCCCATCGTAGTCCTTTAACCTGTAAATATACATCCCTTCTTTAAGCTACACACTTGCCACTCTAAATATTTTGTCGCTAAAAGTCTGTTGGTAGCCCTACGTAAAGACACCTTTCAATTTTGAAATCCTTACGTGATCATCTTTTTTAAAAATAGGCTTCTTCACCTTTGTAGCGAAATTACGTCCATACACCGTTCTCCAAACATTTAAGGAATTACTAGGAGTTACCTCTACGGGTGCTGTTTTGATGGTCCTGTGAAAACTGGCATTATATACAGCTAAAAAAGCTTGTAGAACATCAACGTATCTGTAGGCATTGTGGGCTGTAAAATACCACCACATCTTAGACTTTAAAGTTCTGTTAAACTGCTCTACAACCGCTGCTTTTACCTCCATGAGTGTTACAAAATGTTGAACTCCGTGGTGCTTTAAAACTTTCTGAAATGTATTGTTTAAGAATTCTTTATCGGCGTCTGTTTGTAGTTTTTGAGGAATTCGACCCTTCTTGAAGATGGCTTTAAAAGCGGCTGTGATGCTAGCCCCAGTTTTATCGCGTAATGCTTCTGCGTAGGCGTACTTGGACAGCTCGTCTATGACGGTTAATATATAATGAGCTCCGTTGTTATGTTTTGCTAAATCTTGAAGGCTGATGATATCCGCATGCCATTGATAATCTAATTACGCATTAACGATTGTAGGGCATCTCTTAAAGAGTCTTCTGGCTGGTTTATGGAGTGAATACGACTCCTCTCCTGATAACCAGGTCTTCACCAGGTCTCTGCTTACAGGTTAGTTTTCATCTACAGCCCTTCTATATAGAGCTGCGTTGATTCCCAAGCTGCCAATTCTCCGTGTATCATAATAAAGTTTTCTTAACAGCGCCCCCGGCATGTTATCAACCGCTACACCGCAGGCAATGAATGAGAAGTGTTTTGCATAAGGACCTTTTATTAAAAGTAAAGAATATTAACAAAACATAAACAGAAGGTACTTTACACTTTCACATAACCACCATGCGGTGTAACATTCCACTAGTTTGTTCTAAATGCACGCTATCATGTCACGTTAAGTAAGACCTTATTTATTTAAAATAGTCTTCGAGGGGCCAGAGACCCTATTCTTTTATTTTTTAGATACAGCCTACACATACGCTTTTCTACGAGTCTTTCTATCATCTTTCTATCAGAAGCCACACACAGCCCCTGCATACACATCAGTTTTAAGCCAGGGTAATGGGCATGTTGGGTTTCCTCGAGCATCTCCGGGTGAACATATTTCTTTTCAAAGGACAGCCCGTACACCACCCTTAACAGTTTATACACCTTGTACGGTTCTAACAAACTACATATATAGCGGATTACTCAATCTCTGTATGCATTGCCCATACACTCATGTGCTGCCTGCTGAGGATCATTCATTTGATGCCCGTGACAAAGGTCGTAATAGTCATGCTTGACACAAGCTTGTACCACAGTTACTGCGAAACCTTTAACAGCCATCATGTCATCGTGGGATACTACTTGAATTTCTTTCACATCAGCGTCACTCTTAGAGATATAGTTACGCTTCATGGGAACATCTGTACTTTGTCTTGTGGAACTTTCAGTCTGTTTTGCACAACATAGACAGTAAAAATATACGATGTCTGCTTTTGTAGGAGGCTCCACAGCCTCAGTTCTTTTTGGGGTTGCTCCCTCGGGTCAAAAGAAGAAAGATTGACACACCATTAGTTCAGTTGAAGAAATGAAATACATCATTATGTAACTGTCTGCTCATGACATTTATTTTTGTTAATTATTTTTTGTTGTTGCTTTTTTTTTAACTAACCTCAGCATTTTCACTGCCCTCTGCAGCGGCTCTGAAATCTTGAGAGTCATTAATGTCCTGCGATGCCCCATCATCTTCGACGCTTGTATCCGGCTGTTGCACAACTACCTTCTCAGGAGCCGCTTCCTCCAGAAAAACCATGTCTTCATAGGCGGGAGATTTAGGAGGTGCTGCAGCTTCTTCCCCATAGTGCTTTATGAAGTATGTGCATCCAGCTTAGGTTGCTCTCTAGGGTCAAAAGAAGGAAGATTGACACACCATTAGTTGAAGAAATAAAATACATCATTAAGTAACTGTCTGCTCATAACATTTTTTTTATTTTTATTTTTTTATTATTTATTTATATTTTTTACTAACCTCAGCATTTTCACCGCCCTCTGCGGCAGCTCTGAAATCTTGAGAGTTCCTAATGTCCTGCGTTGGTCCATCTTCTTCGACGCTTGCACCCGGCTGTTGCTCAACTACCTTCTCAGGAGGCGCATCCTCCTGAAAACCCATGTCTTCATAGACGGGGGAGTTAGGTGGAACTATCGTATCTTCCAAATCGTCCAGCTCCACGAAGCTGAATCCCTCATACTTGCTGCCATTACAAAAGTCCACACTTCCACTGATATCGACCTTAATAGGTGACATCCGGCATACGCAATCCTTGAGACAATGTGCTTCCATACCCCGACATTAGTCATCGCCAAAACCAGTAACATCGCAACCCATATCTTTAGGTGTTTCTTGTTGAGCATTATCGTCCATTACCAGGGGTGTTAAGCTGCGGTAATATCTATCGATAGTTGGTTGTCCTCCACCCCACATGGGCCTTTTCACAAGCGAGTTGTATCTCTTCATTTTGCTATGGGAACCTTTTCGTATTCAGGCACTGACTTGCTGTACAAGGCTCTTAAGGAGGCCTTATATGTATCCTAAACAACCCCTAAAAGGGGCGTGCACCTCTACATAACAACATGTCCAGCCTCCATCATAGGGCACTGCTGTCTCCAAAAGTAGCCCCTCCCTACGGAACACCGTCCCTTGGCTCAAAGGGGGGCACCCACATCCATCATGGGGGTTTGGCACCTGTCACTTTTAAGGACACATTATAGGGGTTTGACACCTGTCACTTTTGGCGACACAGCGAGTGGGCGTGGCACCTGTCACTTTTAAGGACACAGCGAGGGGACGTGGTACCTGTCACTTTTGGTGACACATCATAGGGGTTTGACACCTGTCACTTTTGGTGACAGAGCGAAGGGGGCGTGGCACCTGTCACTTTTGGTGACACGCATGATGAGTAAAGGTATCCTTACTTTCTACTTACCGATAAAACAGAACGGACTCTGCATTGTCTCAACACATTCCTTTTGTTGAGGTAAGAGGTCTTCCTGCCACAATGCTTCAAGATTCTGATGTCATTTGGCTTATATATGACACATTTCAATTTGAAACATTTTCAATGTGATTTCAGCTTACTTTCTTGCAAGTATTTTGAAGTTGCCACAAGGATCATTTGTTTCCGTATTTGTCTTCATTTATAAATGATTACAATTATAGAAAACAAATCTAGCTTCACAAAACAAGAGAAATAGAAGTTAGAAATGCAGAAATAAGGTTAGAACACCGAGGAAAAGTGGGGAATGTATGAATTAAATCATGAATGAACGTATGGGTTACGTATACAGCATAAACATACTGACATGATATGCCAGAATCAGTTCATGTTTAAATGAGACAGGTTAAATTAGGAGTGCTTCTGAATATAAAGATTAGTTATTAAATAAGTCGTTTCCCACCTCGTTTTGAAGCCCATTATTTGGGGGGTATTTCTGCAGTGTTGGCTCCAAAACGTAGTGCTTGCCTTAAACCGGGAGTGTAACATACCTCCCTGATGGCCCTTCAGTCCAGAGGGGCCCCCGTTCACAGGGACCCCAAAGCAAAATAACCAAAGCCATTTGAAATATAGGCCTCAAAGCGGGGCTTGCAATCTGGTAAAGGATTTAGAGCTGGATGAACTCCTTTCACTAGTGACAGCTTTCAGTGAAAGGCGGGGGCCTCTTGGGGTTGACGTAGGGCCCCACATCCCCCTGCACAGTAAGTGTGTTTTTGTAATTTCTCCTTCTCTGCTGCTTCACTCCTTTGCACCTGCAAGGCCGCACATGAAAAGGCTGAAAAGAGATGTCTGCTCTGCACTCTAAGGGAGGGTGGGGGAGAGCAAACGTAAAGTGCCTGTGGGCCCAGGCCATGCAGCATTCTATTCCTGTGGACTCAACTCGCTGACATCCATCTGATGTGAAGTCCATAAGGCCAGACTCCATATTGAGCAGGCCGAGACTCAATCTTCTATATTTCTACAGAGTCATTGACATGGCTGACTTTGACAAACGTCATCTGTCCTTCTCTTTCCAAGAAACTATGAAAGTCATTCAGAAAACAATATTGATAAGACAATTGAGCGTGGATTACGATAGGAGTGCACCCCCTGATTGCATCACAGTGCATCTTGAAACAGGTGCACAGAGCATAAACAGCCCTATTACATTGGATGCACTGCCTCAAGTGCAGCCATGAGCTCGCATTGCCCCTGGGGCATCGAGTTCAATTGAAATGTGGAGCACTTCTTCAAAGTTGCTTCTTGTTTCACAGAGCATGTGGTAACCCACCTGCACTCTCAAGAGGGATTGGAGAACCCCTTAGAAACGGGCGCAGTGAGTGACAGCACCTGCCAGTATAGGGTGGTCTGAGGGGACAATGAAACCCCCGTTCACCCTCAAGAGGGGACACAAGGGCTGTCATAAGGGATGAACTGACAGTACACCACCTTTTTGCGGCACACTATCAGTGTACCTCCTGAGGGCATGTTTGCATCTGCACTCACATCTGTAATACAGCACAGATGCAGAAGTAAAGTGATTCTCTCATCTGCATTGGGCTACTCCCCAAATGAGGGATTGACCTCTAGAGCTAGCACTGACGCTACATATGTGCCAACCCTATAAATATTAAAGATGGAGCTACCCCAGGGGCACTCAAAAAGGGGAGCACATGCCCATTGTGCCCCGCGGGCACCTTCTGTAATATACCCCTCCATTCCAGTGCATAGACAATGACCTAGAACATACACCTGATGTAACAATCAGTGCAATCACAGTGGACATGTTTCCAATCTCAGATAAGATATAGTATAAAAGGTTCTCCAATCAACCACTTGTCAGAAGAGGTTCTTTGCCCTAGGTTATCGAGCAAGATGCCACCAGAGAAGATTTTTGACTGACAGATAGCTGTGATGCTACTGCATCTTGTTCTAAGCTGAAAGCTTACATTGAGCCAAATCCGGGATGAGAGAAGCTACAGCTCATGCGTTTTTTACCTCTCGAGGGAACACTTCTATGTACTTTTTTTAGTTTAAGAAAAAGTTTATTGATACAAGATAAAATGCAATACAATATAATAAGAAAAGTGTTAAAATAAGGAAAAATGTGGATGCAAACTGATAAGGCAATAGAGATGAAACGGGAAAGAGGAAACAAAAAGAAGTAAAGAGCAAGGGTTATCAAATGTCAGTAGATCATAACTACTATATACATTTTAGTAAGATTTAAAGTAATAAAATGTAGAAGGTATAGGGAGGCTGAGCAAAATGGCTAAATAGAGGAAACAATGAAAAAGAATCTCAAAAAGAGTAGGGGGTCTACGGGATACAAGTTTAAAGACTCAAACAGAAAAAATCCCAATCCAAAATCTAAATACAAAACTAACTGTGAGTCTATAGGGCTAGGTGGACTTCATACAGCTACGCCATCAAAAATGTGTTCCTACCAAAATATCTCTCTGGATATGTGCATGCATTTAAGATCTATGAATGCATCGAAGGTTCCCATCACCCACATGAAGTGGCTTGCCTCATCATTTGGGAAACCAGGGACTTATCTGGAAACCGGATGCCACCAAGTTGTCATGAGGCAGGGTTCAGAGTACGTCCCGGATGCTCGTGTAGCAATGTTGTTCCAATGAGAAGACCACTCTAGGGATTTGTGTGGGGTGATGTGTGCAGTGCAATGAAGTGAGTGTGGTGTAATAAAATTGGGAACAAGGCACAAAAATTGTTTAATGAGGTGCTGCCTTGGTACCAAATGAAAACAGTGCTTTTGACAGTTTTAACAAATAACTGTGGTGGAGGTGGTACTCTGAACCCTGCCTCATGACAACTTGGCGGCATCCGGTTTCCAGATAAGTCCCTGGTTTCCCAAATGATGAGGCAAGCCACTTCATGTGGGTGATGGGAACCTTCGATGCATTCATAGATCTTAAATGCATGCACATATCCAGAGAGATATTTTGGTAGGAATACATTTTTGATGGTGTAGCTGTATGAAGTCCACCTAGCCCTATAGACTCACAGTTAGTTTTGTATTTAAATAGAGGAAACAACATGAAATACATATGCATATACATAAAAACATACAACTCATGGAGGTTGAGGAACTTCTTCAATTCGAGAGTCATGAGTTTGCAAGGCATGCGCAGATACATCAAGAAAATGGGTAATAGGTAACCATAGAACGTCTCTTTTAATGGCAAGGGAGATGGGATAAACATATGCCCTGTCAAATCTGTGGTTATAGCAAACTCCGTACCACCAAGCACAATAGGAAAGGTTAGAGTTATCTTTCCATGTCTTGGTAATCTGTTGGAAGGCAACTGCAATGAGTAGATCAATGATCTGGAAGTCATGAGCCTGTGAACTCCAATCATCAGAAAGACTACCTAAAAATATGTTAACAAAAGAAAAAGGGACTTGGATATGAAAAATTGTATTAATCTGTGTCCAGACTTGTGTCCAAAATCTATGAACCTGAGGACGTACGAAAAGCATCTGCTGGGTTTGTATTACAAGACCAACAAGAAGTGGAAAGAGTAGGATTTATTTTGTGTAATGAGATGGGAGTAAATAAAAGTCTGTTGTAGACGTAGAACAAAGTTTGGGTGGTATTAGCAGCCCAGGAAGATTTTCTAATTTTAATTCAAATCTTATTCCACGTGAGTGCAGAAAAGGAGGATTGAAGATCAGCCTCCCAGAGCAGCTTCACTTCAGTTTTATCCCTAATGGGTGAAAAAGGTGACAGAGATTGCTAGAGCTGTGATGCTGAAGGGGAGAGGGACAGGGTGGATACAGCATGTGGGGGTGAAGAGGAGGGATGGGCTGTGGATGTAATGGCGTGATAGGATGTTTGGATTAGAGAAAGCCAGGAGGTATATTTGGAAAGATATGATGAAAGAAAGGAAAAGCGTGATTGAGCAGTATAGAAGGATAGCCAAGTATCCTCATGACAGAGTTGATGCACCCAATGAAGACCTTTAATATGCCAATCTTTCCAAAATAGAACTTTGCTATTTAATTTAATATCCTTATTATACCATATGGAAGATTGAAGTCATTTGTCTGAAAGAGAAATATGATTGGTAAATAAAGGTTTAAGAAGTTTGCAAAAGTTATTTAGTATAAGGAGGGAAAAAGGAATGGGTCGTTGAGAAAAGGATTCAGTTTCTAATGAGGCTTGTCCGAGAGAGAATGCATTATGATAGATCTGGAGGTCTGGGAAGTTAACGCCTCCTAAGAATTTGGGACGTTTAAGTTTATGCAAGGAGATGCGGGGAGTTTTGTTGTTTCATAACAATTTAGATAAAATGGAATATAAAGTTTTAAAATGAGAGTTGGCAATAGATATAGGGATATTGGAAAGACTAAAAGAAATGGGTGAATTCTGAAAAATATCTTCATTTTTATGAAGCATACGGTTATGGAGTCAAGGATAGAACTAATCTTAGTACGTTCTTTTGTAATTTGTAAAAAATAGGCTATTAGTTTCCCTGCTTTATTCTGGCCGCCATAATACTTGGCTGAGGATTTGAGTAGAAATGAATTGGAATTGTCTGTGGAAAGTTTGTTGAATTGAAATTTAGCGTGAACAAGCTCATCCAGACACGATTTAGAGCTGGAGATAGCGAAGGAGCATTCTAAACGTTTAATTTGCATAACAAGATGTTATAATTTAGAGAAGGAAGATTTCTTGCGACTGGATACAAAAGAAATAATAAAGTCTCTGGAGGCTGCTTTAAAAGAGTCCCAAACAATTTGAGGAGATATAGAAGAGGATTAATTTTCAGTAAAGAAAGTAGTTGCAAATGACTCAAATTGTTGGGTAAACTTAGGGTCTAGAAGAAGAGAGTTATTAAATGTCCATCTTCTGGTGCCTTGTGTAGGAGAAAAGATAGCTAGACTTAAGATAACTAGTGCGTGATCAGAAATTAGGATAGAACCAATGTCAGATTGTAGGATATGTTGAGTGAGTGATTTTGAGGTAAAAAAGTAGTCAATGCACGAATGTGAAGACTGTGCTGTTGAAAATAAAGTATATTCTGAAAGGGTAGGGTTACGTAAACGCCATGAGTCTACTAATGACCTTTTTTGAATAGTGGAGGTAAATTGGGAGAACATAGTGATTGGAATGAATTAAGAAGTGGATTTATGATCAATAATCAGATCTATAACCAAATTGCAGTCACCTCCAACTACTAAATAATCATCGTGAAAGAACATTAATTTGGATAAAATAGTGGGTCAAAAAGTGACATCTGGAGCAGTAGGAGCATAAAGGTTCAAAAGATTCATGGGGATAATATTAAGTAAAAGTGAGTCAGAATCCCACCTACCCGAGGTATCTGATTCTTGAGTAATAACCTTCAAGTCAAGACGTTTCTGACATAAAATGATAACGCCATTGTGATGACCTGTACCTGGGGATGCAAAAATGTTATCTACCCATAATCTTTTAAGCTTAAGAATTTCTTTCTCAACAACATGAGTCTCTTGTAATAAAGCTATATCACACTGCAAGTTAAATAAATGGGAAAGAACCCTCTGACGTTTGATCTGGGAACCTAAACCTTTAACGTTCCATGAGACAAGTTTTATTGCTATTTATAAGAAATGGAACAATAGAATCATTGCATAATAATCAATATAACAATTGAAACTTGAATAACAGTAAAATATATAAATTAATATTACAATAAATCTCCAGCTATAATAGATAACAGTAAATTGCTTAGAAAAAAAGGAATGTAGTTATGAAGAGGAGTATAGAAACGAAGGTGAAAAGGAGAGTAGCAGAAAAAGGAAGAATGAAAGAAGAGAAAAGAAAAAAGGAGAGAAATAGAAAGAGGAAAAGAAAGAGGAAAGCGAAGAAAAAGGCATCATTGAGCAACAAGGAGATTCAGAAGTAAGGGAAGAAGGATGAAGAAAATACAATGAAGAAATAACATTGAAGAAAGAAAGCAAGGTAGAAGATTCTAAAACATACTGACTTACTAAAATAACATAAAAGGATGAGGGTGGTGAAGCAACATAGGAAAAATGGCACAGCTGACCGGGCGACTCAGGGAGGATCAGGGAAGGAGGACATCATCCAGAACGGACCAGGGAGGACATAGATCACATACGCAAAATTACTGCACCTAGCGGCTAGAAAAATAGAGAACATGAACAAATGAGAAATACATATTATGGTAGATTAATACAACATGAAATAGGTTGAGAGATGAAATATCAAAATGTTTAAATGTGAAAAGCACAATGAGACATAAGAGGACAACAATTAAACAGGGACAAATCAAGATGTGTCCATATAATGTTCACGGCATTAGTCCAAGAATCTCTGGAGCAGAGCAGGATCTTCATAAGTCGTTGTTTTATTTCGGTATGTATTTTTGAAGAGGCAGGTTTGGAACAGTCCATAAAGAGCATTGAGAGTACGTGGAACTGGTTGCATAGTAAGAAATTTCTTCCGACATTCTGCTGTTGTCTTGGCATAGTCTTGAGCAAAAAAGAGGGTGGAGTTCTGCCAGGTGATACGATCCTTACATTTAGCAGTTTGAAAGACCCTTAATAAGTCAGTATATTCTAAAAAATAGATAATGACTCCTCTAGGTTTGGACGAAGGGGATGCTGCAGTTGGAGTCCCACCCAAACGGTGAGCTTGTTGAATGTTCAAAGCAGGAGACAAAGGGAGACCAAGGACCTGTGGAAGAAATGTTTTAAAGAAGGAGATGGGATCGGAACCCTCCAAACCTTCCGCCAGGCCATAAATACGCAGGTTATTGCGATGGCTGCTATTCTCCAAATTTTCCACCTGTTTCTGAAGAGAGAGAACATCAGATTGTACAGTGGGCACTTGGTGAACTACATCTTGGACAGAATCTATTCATCATTCCATCAGAATGATCCTATTGTCCATAGTAGGCTACTTGTCATCCAAAGAATGAAGACATCTGTTTGTCTCTTCATATATGGACGAAGAGCACGTATCTCCTCAAGCAACACCTCCATAGTGTCTGGTGTAGGAGATGTGGTAGGTGATGGAGGATTCATTTTAACTCGTTTACTGGGAGTGGTAGCTCATTTCAGAGCAAGAGTAGTTGGGGAGAGTGAGGCATGAGCAGACAATGTCAGAGCGTCCACATAAGGCAATGATGTAGGATTTTCAATTTTGTCCATAGTGGTTGAGAGAATAGAGTAGGGATTATGGTCTGCCAAAGAGGAAAAAGGGATAGGAGGACCAGTTACAGTTCATCGAGCTTTCGTTCTCCCCATACAATTTCAATTAGTAATGCAGCGCTGTCTGTCTCAAGTAAAGTTTTGTCAAAGAAACCACAATGTGCATATATTTGAGGAGAAAAAGGGCTGAGAAAAAAATACCAGGTAACCCATTGGCTAAGCGTATAAAATGTCAAGAGGAGGAAGTCCTGTGAAGAAAAACTCCAGCAAATATCACATTCCTCCCATCAGATGCCAGTAGAAACAGACAGGCTACAAAAAGCTCATTCTCCAGAATAGGGGACAAGTGAAGGTACTAAAATAACTCCAGCATTAAAAATCACATATTTGAGAAGGAAAAAGCAGGGTTATACAATAAATAAATGCCCCTGAAAACATTCCTCATTGAGAAAGCGCGATGGGCGTCATGAAGCACAAAATGGCGGCCGCACGATGAAGAAAAAATGCGTTGATCGCGTTTATCATCAAAAAATGCTCACTGAAGCCGCAGAAAGGTCTCAAATGGTGGCCAAATGTGTTACATCATCATTCCGGTCCACAAGGAGCAGCAAGGAGAGGAAAGTCCGCCAGATGAATCACACTTCTCCCGAGCCGCCACGGAGCTCTGTCAGGTAGCGGCCAACTTAGGCTGGCGCCAAGCCACGCCCGCCTAACACTTGCATGTATGAGTGCGAGTTAAGCGTCTAAATACAAGTTACTCTGCCCTATGCTCTCCTAGTGTAGCACACTGAAGTAGGTTTAGGGTATTATGTAAATACTAATTTTGGAAATTTAAATTTTTTTTCTGCTGCTTGTAATATGCATTTTTGTGCATTTATTTGTAAAAGTGTATTATTCTTAGTGCAGTTTTTGTACGAGATATTGTAAAAAGAATAATTGGATTTTTCAAATACCTGCTGCGTCCCTATATCCCTGTTTAGGGACTGTTGTTGACCAAAAAGCACTGATGGCACTCGCTTTCACATTTAATCACTGGTGCATTGAACTAAGTTCACTTGTGTCACCCATGGGTGCGATAAAAAACCTTAAAGAGCTAAGCCAAATTATTAGTTCACACAACACTTCTTTACACTGTGACCTCAGTTTCTTTAATGTGTTGGCCCGAGCGAACATGCCTGTGGTCTCCTATTTAATGGGTAGCTTGTCTGGCACTGTGAGATGTGACTGAAATATCCATAAAATAAAAATACATTACATTTTGAATGTAGGTAAATAATATACATGGCATTAAAAATGTGCATATACAGTCCTCAGGGGGCTCAAATCCCTGCATCCAAAAACCTAATAAGACAGATTCAGAAAATCAATTTTAAAATTCAATCTAATTGAAGCCACAGGTAAGATGAAAATTGAGAGAAATAGACAAAGCTGGGTGATGTCCATTAAAAACCAATAAGAGCAGTAGAAATGAGGAATACTGAAATAAAAATGTTCAGAAAATATGAGAAATAAAGGCAGTGGAAAAACAAGGGGATACAAAACTAAGAAGATAAACTAGGTAAAAATATGGAGGTGAAAGGGGTATTGAAAAATGATACTGGGAGAACCAGGAATAAAGCTGTAAATGTGAGTCATATTTAGTGGTAAATGATAAAAAATAAGGTACAAGCACGAGCAGATGGTACAAAGATGAGAAGATTTTACATTTGCAGATGAGAGGAAATGATAAAAAGGAGCTGGAGTGAGACGAGAAAGTGGGAAAGAACCTGGGAGAGGTAGAGATGAGCACAGGATAGGCAGAGAGATCAGTGAGAGAAAATGATTGGTAGAGATGGAGTTAGGAGTCAAACTGAGATACAAAGCGAACTAAATAAAAATATATGAGATGCATACAGAACAATGTAAATGTGAATTCATGATTAGGACTGAGACAGAGACATGAGAGAATGATTGATGGAGTTTACATGGAGCATGGTAAGGAACCTAAATCAGATTCATTTATTTATAGTGTGAATTGTTGCCTAGAAGAGATAGATTTCGGAGAAGAACATAGATGACATTCAGAGGGAATCTGGGAGAAGGAGGATAGAAGAACAGGGTAACAAGGAAAAGTGAGAACGATGGAAAGATAGAAATAGAATGACAGGAAGAGGTGAGGGTGAGAGAAATAGCAACAAATGAGGCAAGTGAACAACAAGGAACATGAGAATATGACTTAAATATAGATGTTGATGGGAGAGGTATAGCCACAGAATGAAGTAAAGACCAGGTGTTAGAAATAGAATTTCTGGTTGGCTAGGGCTATTGCCTAAGCCAGGCAGAAACCACTACTCTAGTCAGGGCAAGGGAGATGCATGCTGAAGATAAGCCCTGCTGACCCCCTTGGTAGCTTGGCAGAGCAGACAGGTTTACCCCAGAGGCAATGTGTAAAGCGTTTGGACAACACACACACACAACCGTGACACACTAGGCTCACCTCAAAAGAAACTCCACGGAAGGTGATATCAAAACTAGCCTATGTTTTACTCATGAAACACATTAGAACGTAATCACATTTATACACTGTGCCACCTGGCATAGTATCACTTTACAGGGATTATATACAGGACAAGGTCAATCAAGCCACTGTCATAACCATTAGAACTCACAGTCAGTAACACCACAAGTAACTAATGTAAGAAACTGGCTCTATATATACTACACCAACATGAGGTATAGTGTGTATAGAGTCCAAGAGTCCCCAGAGGTAGGCAGAGGTTAAAGTTTGCATAGAACCTTACTCTCTGATTGTGGTAGCTTGGTCGAGCAGTAAGGCAGTATCAGAAGACAGTGTTAAGCATTTGATGTACACACTTTGGCACCGATCACGATCCTGTAAAAACCGGGTACGAACCGTCGGACGGAGCATATTCTCCGTCCGACGCGTACCCGGTCGTCAAAATCTACCAACATGGAATTACGATTCGCACGGAAACACCATTTCCGTACGAATCGTAAAAAACCCCGACCGAACAAAATAAACATACAAATGCGATCCGGGAAAGCGCCGACCTGACGTCGGGACGCTCGCAGCCTGCCATTCACGAACCAGGAATTACGATTCGCACCGACGTCATCCCGAATATTTTCCGAATATTTCCCGAATATTTTCCGGCTGCCAAAAACTGCCGGGAAATCAGGACGACGCGAACAAGGAGTACCAGTACGCGACGGACAGACAGGACGACGCGAACAAGGAGTACCAGTACGCGACGGACAGACAGGACGACGCGAACAAGGAGTACCCGTACGCGACGGACAGACATGGACCCGAACCTACGTGTCATCCCGGCCCTCATAGCAGTCGACCTCCTCTACAGGTTACGACGCAGACGCCGCAGAAGGTCAGAACAACTAAGGGATGGGGGAAAGGGGGGAAAAGGGGGGGGGGCAGGACCAGGGGCAGGCCACAAAACCCCCACCATAGTCACACAGCACACATGCCCTGGACATACCTGACTCCCAGGCCCTGGTCTCTACGAGGTGGTGGGGCCGTGTCCAGCCAAGCCAGCGACCGCCACAACGGAAGTCCTTGACGACGCGAACCTGCAACACAACCAGACAGGTACGTCCCGTACCCACGCCTTAAGAGTGTGGGTACGAGTCGTACCACGCCCACACCTACGTCACCCCAACAATGGCGGGACGGCTCGTACCCACGTGGCAAAGGCCTGGGGACTGAGGTTCTGTAGCGATCCGAACCCGTGAATTCGGTATCATAGTACTAACACGATTTTGGTACCAATGAACCGCAAACGATCCATTGTATACGTGACAGTGTTTTCGCTGCGCAACTAGCACGAATTCACTGGAAACTAGGGCATTCTCTCTAAAAGTCACGGCATCCATTTTAGTTACGGCATCCATCTTGTTTCTTGCCCTCACATAGTCAATGAACGGACGATGACCCCGGCAGAGTCACCTTGTTAAGGACACGTAAGCTCGAGCCCGAGAAAGGCTGACGCTGCATGACTAGGCAGAATCAAGCTGCCTCCCTTGCCTGAGGCCAGTCCTGCTATACTGGTTCTCGTGTCCGTTGTCCTGACTGAAAGGCCGAAGACGATTGCTCTGCCCGTTTATGATCCATAAACACCTCTTATCCTACATTTCAATCCTTTGCACCTGGCACTGCTCCTTTCCTTCTGGGCTTTTACAATGGGGAGGTTACGATTTTTATGATGGGGAGGATCGGGCGAAGAATGAAAAACTGTTGAGAGGACCTGATTGAATACCGAAAACCCACAACTAATCATTGTTTGATATTTATTTATTTGTTTGGGATACCGGGTTGGGCATGAGAAATATTCGTGAAATGTTGCCCCGAGACATTTTTCTTGTATTTAAGAAGCAACCCACTTAATGCAATTTGAACAGTCTCGTAGATTCTGCCTCTGTGTGGTTCCTATGATTTCTGTGTCCCTGCAGTAAATAAACCTTGATCTTTGACGCCGCCATCGAGAAGCCCGTGTCTCTGTTATTTGTGCACCGAGACAGGAGGAACTCAGGGGTCTTCGGGTGTTGTTTCCCTGACACCTCTGGACTCTTAAAAGTCCAGAACCTCAAATTGGCGCCCACCGTGGGGCGACGTCATCCGGTACCGGTCCAAAGCCTGAAAAGTTCGAGAAGTTTCGTGTGAAGATTCCGAAGGGAGGTACCCCGCTTCATCGATCCCTGCATGTCGTAAAAGAGGCCCGACGATCTCTTCCACGAGGGTTCCCGTTTCCAGACGGCTACAGAGGACCGCTGCCTTGACTGTCGCCCTGTCTTGGACCCGAGGTGCAGACCTTAGTACGGCGAGACGTAGACGGGTTCTCCTTGGTGACGTCTTCCACATTTCAGTTAAGTATTAAGTGGGTTGTGCTCAGTTTGGTTATTTAGATACGTTTGTTTTGGATTTGTAGATTATCATTGGTTGCTCTTGTTAAGATAATCTTTGTATTTGGTATTGGTTCATTTTGGTAGGCCTAAGTTCTCTGCGCATTTTGGTTGGAATTTGTCTTTGTAGTCATGACTAAGGGTAACAATTGTTTTTTGTCCTGGTTACGTTGCAACGGGGATTCACGGTTGGAGGATTCGTGTTCGGTTCCTCCGATTGGGACTCCTACATATGAGCTCTATTGTAAACATGGTGTGGGTCCTATTACGTATAATGAAGTATGGGTCCGTTATACCAAGAAAGATGGTGTCCTTAGTTGGCCACCGCATGGTAGTTTCGAAACAGAAATTCTAGATAATTTAGAAATGAAGTTGTTCAAGAAGAAAGCCCGGCCGGCAATGTTTGATTCTTTTCGCGTATGGCGCAAAGAAGCCAAACAGAGAGAAATTAGGAAAACGAAGAAAGAACAGAAAGAGAAAGGGTTGACCCTAATGGAGTCTGCTAGGCAGCTGCATGTCAACGAGACCGAGAAAGCAATGGAGATAGAGAATAGAAAACATAATTTGGCGATTGATAAATGCTACCCTGTCTTGCCATCTTGTCCTGCTAAGCCGATAGAGGACCCTGAAAAGGATCCTCTGTTATATTATCTGTTGAGTTCACCTCCACCGTATGCACAGGGTATTACAGCACCACAGTTACTACCTGTTGTACAGCCAGCTGCTGGTCAGCATGGAATAGGTGCTCCACTTCCTTTGAATCCAGCTCCTGTCTTTCCCGTGATCAATGATCCTACGGCACCCCCTCTCCCTGGGTCGCCTATTCCGCCTTTGCCTATCGTTTCGCAAACTGCTTTACCTACTACTCCTACCCTTACTACTTCATCTGCTTCAGCTGCCCTGTCCCCAAGCCCTGTCATTCTGACTCCGCTTTCCGTTCGTCGGAAGATAACCGACTCTGTAACTAATATCTTAACTCCTCTCTACAGGTCTTTAATTGGGACCCCCGTTTCTGACTCTATACAGAGACGTAGCCAGCTTCCTGGTCCCGAGGAACGAGACACGTTAGATTCGACAGCTCTTAGGTGGATGTCGAAAGCTGCGAAGTATGATGCACGAAGAGTGTTAGACACATTTATGCAATGGAATGAACCGACTCAACGTTATGTTTTTGACGTGATGTGTTCTCTTGTGCGTGAAGAATGGGAAGATGATGACCTAGATACAGTCCCCTCTGATTTAACAAATATTCAGCAGAATTCGCCGCAGGAATGGTGATAGGTTCAGAAGTAGGGAGAGCGATAGAATTGATTTTAGCTTATCGGGATGAGTCCCCTTTTAGGGCGACAAGAGACCCTGATGGTACACCGATAACTAGGAAAAGACGAGGTCAGTATCCGATGAGAGAAGTTCCGCCCATATGGCGCGAAGCAGTTGCCGCTGATGGGAACTTGGGTATTGCAGCTGCTCCAGCACAATTCCAGAGAGTGTGGATTAGGCCTGGGCAAAAATTTCGTTCCGTTCGCGGAAATTGCGATAATTTGACATTTTTGCGTTCCGCGGAGAGCGCGAAAATGTCAAAAATTCCGGTTTCCGCAGCTTGGCGATAATTTGTTTCTTGCTCGCGCTGTAAAATGATACATTCTTGCGCGCGCGCGATCGCCTTACCTGAATCCCTGCGTTCGCCGACAAGTTTTCTTGATCCGGTCGCGTTCTCCATGAGATGTTGTATTGTTTTTAGCCATTTGCGCTGTCTCGCGACAGTTCGCGCCCGCAGTGACGTCATGCGTCGCGCGATCACGTCTTTCTTCTCGCGATCATGCACCGCGAGAACAACTCAAAACAAGATGGCCGCGCCCGCAAGCAACCACATGGGTAAGTTGGCGACCCGCAACCATGCAGAAAATCTCGCGAACATGCCGGAAAAAAACTTCCGCATCTTTGCGATATTTCTGCTTGTTTGCGATAATTTTAAACATTCTCGCGATAATTTGCGAAGGTTAATTCCGCAAATTCCGCCCACCCCTAGTGTGGATACACATCCCTTGGAAGCGAGCTGAAGTACTAGCAGTAAAACAAGCATTACCAGATCCTCGTAAGAATCCTGCTGGTTATTACAAAGAATTAACGCAGACAGTCCAAGCATGCATCATGAATTTGGCAGACATTGAAATGCTATTTGGTAATGTAGTACGACAGCCTATATGGGCTAAGATTCGGCAAGAGAACCACCCAGTCGCCTTAGGAGGTGATTGGCCAGCTATCGTAGCGGCAGACGCACAGCAGGTTGGCGGAGCTAAACCCGAACCTCTGATTGCTGACTTACCTGGCAGAATAATTAATCTGATGAAAACGCTGATGCCAGCGTTGCGAGTAAATTGGGATAAACTATCAGCATGTAAGCAAAAGAAGGACGAAAGCATCTCTGACTTCTTCACTAGATTTGAAGAGACTTTCGTAGACCACAGTGGGCAAGATATGAGTACCGAGGGAGGTCAGAGGTTGTTTGTTGACAAGTTCGTGTTTAATTTATTACCTGAGCTTAGTAACAAGTTAAAGGATTCAGAAAGTGCATGGGCGGTGTCGACGACAGCACAGATACTTGCAACTGCACAGTATTATGAGAATAGAGAGAAAGAAGAGAAGGAAAAATCAGAAAAGAAAACGAAAGATTTAAAAACCAAAGTCCTTTTGCAACAGGCATATCCGCCTCGTTCAAATCAGTCAGATTCACAGCAGCGACCCCAGTTTTAACAGCAGCCACAATTCCAGCAAGGTACGACACAAAGATTTAATAATAATTTTCCCCGGCAACAGTTAGCATGGAATCAGTGTGCCTATTGTAAAAAAGAGGGTCATTATAAGAATGAGTGTCCAGTACTACACCCACAAACTAGTGGTATCCCAGCTCAGAGAGGTAATGTTGGGTTTATGCAAGCTCCTAGAGGTAGAGGGCGTGGTATGATGACACTGCAGGCTGATCACCAATCGAATTATTTCGACCAGCGAAATATACAACCTACGCAACCAGGTAGATCTCCACAGTATCATGTTGAAGATTACTACGATCATAATGAAGAGATTCATAGAAGCGAGCAATAGGACAGCCGCAGGCAGAGAGAGGGAGTAGTATCAGTTCCAGTTGATCAGAGTGGACCTTATGTCGCAGTAGCTACCTCAGGCGTGGTCGAACCGTTTCTGTTGGATACTGGTGCGGCAAAAAGTTCAATCATGCATGCGAAACTCCCTGGCGCACCTTTGTCCGGCTTAACGAACACTTCAGTAGGTTTCTCAGGCGCCCCTGTTCACAATCCTGTGTCCAATCCTTTATCTATCTCTGTTGGGCCATGCAAGCTAGAAGCACCCCTTATCCTAACTACTGGTTGTAATGAGAATCTCCTTGGTTTAGACCTGTTGAAACGCCTGCATGCGACACTGCACTGTTCTCCTTCGGGAGTACAGCTCACATTAGGCAAAAGAGTCATCTCTCCGATGTACATGTCGATGGACAAGCTCCCACCGGAGCTACGTTCTCTCCCTGATACTCTTTGGGCGACTGGTACAAACGATGTAGGCCTCTTGGAAATTCCCCCTTATGTGGTAAGTCTGAAAGCTAATGTTAAATTTCCACGAATCCCACAGTATCGGATTTCAAACGAAGGTGAACAAGCACTCTTGCTGATTGTGAAAGACTTGATACAGAAAGATGTGATTGAGGAAACTAGAGGAAACGTCTGCAATAGTCCTGTTCTGCCGATTTTGAAACGCACTGACCCTTCCAAACCTCCAATCTACAGATTTGTGATTGACCTCAGAGAGGTAAATAAAATTGTGATTCCACAGTTCCCAGTGGTACCAGATATCACTGCATTATTGACGTTGATTCCTGCATCGGCATCATGGTTTACGGTGATCGACTTGAAAAATGCATTCTTCAGCATTCCCATAGCAGAAGAAAGTAGAGACATTTTTGGTTTCTCCTTAGGAGGACGCAGTTTCAGATTCAAACGCGCTCCACAAGGTTATTGCGAAAGCCCTTCAATTTATAGCCAAGCATTAAAAAGTCAATTAGATGCTCTTGTACTTCCTCATGGTGTTGCTCTGATCCAATACGTAGACGATCTTTTGCTAGCCGCTGACGACAAGGAAACTTGCAAAGCAGCTACTATTTCTTTATTACGTCATTTGTCCGACTTACATCACAAGGTGTCACCTTCTAAACTACAATATTGTTGCCAAGAAGTGACCTACTTAGGTCATCTTTTGTCAAAGGAGGGAAGAAGGTTGACCCCAGAGAGAATCAAAGCAATTTCGCAGATGACTGTACCAAGCACACAGAGAGAAGTGCGTGCGTTTTTGGGTATTACGTCATACTGTAGGCAATGGATCCCAAATTTTTCTCTCATGGCGAAACCATTGGTAGCTCTGACTGGAAAAGGTGTTCCGATCCCTTTGCCTTGGTCTGATGAATGTCAACAGAGTTTCTCTGACTTACGTGATGCGCTGTGTTCAGCTCCTGTGTTGGGTACTCCTGACTACAGTAAGCCGTTTACACTTTATGTCCATGAAAGAGAAGGTTGTGCATTGAGCGTATTAACGCAACAATTTGGCGACAAACAGCGGCCTTGTGCATATTTTTCATCCACGTTAGATCCGGTAGCCAGAGCATTGCCAAGTTGTTTGAGAGCCACGGCAGCAGCCGCAGTGTCTATTCGACAGTCTGCCGGATTAGTCATGAACAACATGCTAGTAGTCATGGTTCCACATGCTGTGGATACACTCATGAATCGAACGAAAACTCAGCACCTCACCAGTGCTAGATTATCAGGCTACGAGCAGACACTTTTGGCAAGTCACATTCAGATCAAGCGATGCAACATATTGAATCCAGCAACGCTGTTGCCGACTGCTCAGGAGTCGAGTGATTCAGAGCCCCATGATTGTTGTTTCAGAACTGAAGAAGAGACAAAAGGTAGAATTGATTTAAAGGATACTCCGTTATCAGACCCAGATGGCACGTTATATGTCGATGGGTCCTGCTTTAAACTCCAGAATGGTGACGTGACGGCCGCGTATGCAGTTACGACTTTGAGTACGATTGTTGAGGCTGCAAGAGTGAGTCAGAATTCTGCCCAAGCAGCAGAATTAATTGCATTGACAAGAGCGTGTGTTTTAGCTGAGGGAAAGAGAGTGAATGTGTTTACTGACAGCCAGTACGCCTTCGGCGTTGCACATAGTTTTGGACGTCTCTGGAAAGAAAGAGGTTTTCTCACGTCCCATGGAACTAAGATCCAACATGGACAGCTAGTCAGCGATCTATTGGAATCCCTGACCCTACCGAATGAAGTTGCGATTGTGAAGTGCAGTGCACATCGAAAGATTACGGATGATGTTGGCCGAGGGAATGCATTTGCTGATGAGGTCGCCAAAGAGACGGCCAAGAACATGACGAGCCGAATGTATGTTGCAACGTCAGCAAGATGGATTGCTGAATCAGGAATGTGTGAGAATACGATTGACAGTGTGAAAGCAATCCAGAATGAGGCAACTGAAAATGAGAAGAATGAATGGAAGGAGAAAACGGGTAAAATAGATTCGAGTGGATGTTGGATTGATCTGTCTGAGCAGCAACGTTGGATGTTACCCAATGCGTATGTACTTGCAGTAGTCACGATGGCACATGGAGCGGCGCACATCAGTTCGAAAGGGATCTGTAAAATGTTAGCTCCAGTATGGAAGAATGATGGAATTACTAAGTATGCGGAGAGAGTGGTGAAAAATTGCATGGTATGCCTGATGCATAATCCTGGCAAGGGAACCCCAACCCCAACTGGTCATTTTGCTCCCCCTTCTTGTCCCTTTGAAGTGATTCAGTTGGATTATATCCACATGGACAGGTTTAACAATCTTAAGTATGTCCTAGTGGTAGTATGTGCCTTTTCAAGATGGATTGAGGCATACCCACTAAAGGATAACACTGCCATGTCCACTGCCAAAATCCTCCTCAAAGAGTACTTCCCTAGGTATGGTATGCCACGGATTGTTTGGTCAGACAATGGAAGTGAGTTTGTAGGGAAAGTTATGAAGAGTGTGTGTATAGGTCTAGGAATTGTACAAAAATTCCACAGTGCGAATCATCCACAGTCAGCAGGTTTGGTGGAAGGGTACAATGGCACCCTGAAACTGAAACTTGCGTAAATTCAAGCTTCCACTGGTCTCTCTTGGCCAGACGCACTGCCTCTAGCTTTACTGTCCACCAGAGCGACTGTACACTCTCGAGTAGGGCTTAGCCCATATGAGATTGTGTTTGGCCGCCCTGCTAATGTTTGGGGAGTCCCTAGGCCAAAGGAATTCCAACAAATAGAATACCCAATGTTGATTGATTACCTTCATGATCTGACTGCTAAACTGAGCCTTATTCATCAACAGGTATTCGAATCCTTGCCTAAACTGCCGGAGAGTCCAGGTCATACGTTGAAACCCGGCGACCAGGGTGTAGTGCGGAATTTTGAACGCACTCGAAACCTTCAGCCAAGATTCGTGGGCCCGTTCCAGGTCCTCCTCGTAACCAGAACTGCAGTACGGCTAGCTGGAAGGAAGAATTGGGTGCACGCCAGCCACACAAAGCGTGTCCCTCTTCCACTCCCCTATGACAACTGGGTTAGACGAGGAATTGGTGTGTCCGAAACAGAACCTGTTCCTAGGCACATCCCTTTCAGTGATGCAGAGTACCTAACGGACCATCCACGAACCGAAACGCAGAACTTTGACACTTCAGCAGAAACCGCTCCTTTGAATCCTGAACCAAGTATTGCACAAAGTGAACACTTGTCACCTGTGGAGTCGAACATTTCTGCACCTGTAGACCAGCTATTTCAAGACCAAACAAGACCCGGAAAGTACAGATATAATCTACGTTCTCATGTTATGAACTAATGACATTGCATTATTGCCCTTCTGTTTAAAGACTGTAAAACTGTTTTGATCATACTGCATTCCAGTCAATCAGGAAGTTTGCTAGAATTTTTATTTTTTTATTTTTTATGTTTCTTTCACCTTGCCATCTGGGTTACCGTAGGGTCGTAACGTGTGCCTTGTTTTAATTTACAGGGAATCAGACATTAGGTCGGTTTCTTCTGTTTGTCTTGGGAACTCCCAGGATAAACAGAGGTAAGTTTCTAACAGGTACAAACCATCCGTTGCGAACGGTTGTAGAAGATGGAGCTTCCTGAATTACAACGGGTTAAAGTCATAAATGTGCACAAGACAAAATTATATGACATATTGTATAGTAAATGTTTCCTAATGCAATGTGCCCTAACACTTCTGATTGTTTTTATAACTCTAGTTGGCGGAATTATTTTTGGTATTCAATTGATCTTTGCACCTGTTACGTCCACAGTATCTCCCCATATTTCTGTTTCCCCAACTATTGGTACTATTCACTCTTTCCATCCTTTTCCTGCTCACGAGCAAGCTCGACGCTCTGAGTTTATAAATAACACTTTCATTCAGCTCTTGCACCAACATCAACTAGTGGTTAACACAACAAACTGCTGGGTATGTGGCCTGATACCACATACCATGGACAAGGGCATCCCTTATTTGGTTCTGCCTTTCAGTTATAATGGATCATTCTGGGCATTTCAGACCATGTTCGCCTATGCTCTAGAGACCTACCCTCCACGACCTCCGCGTTCCACCCGGTATAACTCTGCAAATAGAGCCTTGGTAAAAGGAATCACTGATATGGTGAGAGATGTCACTAATACTCCGTACATTCCCAAGGATGAGTTGCGAGTTTACATGGGGTGGAACATTACAGAATATGGCATTACTCTGGGTGAGAACAAACGTAAGAGCTCAACTCCGATCTGGGTCGTACCCCACCAAGGTCAGGTCTGTTTGCAAGGGAATGGGAGGAATCCGAAAGCTCGACTGGGGGAGAGTGACTGTATTGAAACATACGTGTTCCCGTCACAATCTTCCCCTGCATTCTTAGCCGCTAAGGGTACCTATTTTGTTTGTCAAGACAGAGCATATACATGGCTGCCCGCTGACTTCTCAGGTTCATGTTATATCGCTCAACTGTTACCTCCGACATACACTGCTGCACCGGACTATCACAAAAAGAGAGTTGTGAGAGGTGTATTCAGCAAAGAGGATACTGCTGGCCAAGAAGCAGGAGACTTTTTCAAAGGTTTCCTCCCGTTCTGGGGGCCTATGGTCAACAGTAGAAACCTGCGTCAACTAACACGAGTAGTTGAATCCACCATTATTGAAACTACAGGTGCCCTTAGTAACCTGACAGCTGAGCTTCAAGCGGATCGCCTCATGACGTTACAGAACCGTATGGTTCTTGACGTGTTACTTGCAGATCGAGGTGGGGTATGCAAAATGATCCAATCAAGTTGCTGCGTTTTTATCCCAGATAATGCGCCAACAGTATACAAGGCCATCTCTAAGTTACACAAAATCTCGGACTCCATTCACGTAGAGGAAGGTGACTGGTCACTAATGGGATGGTTCTGGAATCTGTTATCTGCATGGGGGTGGAAGGTTCTAATGGTCATTGGTGTTACGTTAGTATTTTTATTCTCGTGCTGTTTCATTATTCAGTGTGGCCCTGCCTTATGTAGCGTTTGTGTTTCATCATGCGTAAGAAGACCACCTGTTTTCAGAGATACGCCACGGGATAGAGTAATGCTACAACAACATATCAGTGACCTGATGAACATAGAACTGGACTCTGACATAGAGTGAGTTGTTGCCTATGTAAGGGCAAAAGGACGGTCTGAGGTTCTGTAGCGATCGGAACCCGTGAATTCGGTATCATAGTACTAACACGATTTTTGTACCAATGAACCGCAAACGATCCATTGTATACGTGACAGTGTTTTCGCTGCGCAACTAGCACGAATTTACTGGAAACTAGGGCATTCTCTCTAAAAGTCACAGCATCCATTTTAGTTACGGCATCCATCTTGTTTCTTGCCCTCACATAGTCAATGAACGGACGATGACCCCGGCAGAGTCACCTTGTTAAGGACACGTAAGCTCGAGCCCGAGAAAGGCTGACGCTGCATGACTAGGCAGAATCAAGCTGCCTCCCTTGCCTGAGGCCAGTCCTGCTATACTGGTTCTCGTGTCCGTTGTCCTGACTGAAAGGCCCAAGACGATTGCCCTGCCCGTTTATGATCCATAAACACCTCTTATCCTACATTTCAATCCTTTGCACCTGGCACTGCTCCTTTCCTTCTGGGCTTTTACAATGGGGAGGTTACGATTTTTATGATGGGGAGGATCGGGCGAAGAATGAAAAACTGTCGAGAGGACCTGATTGAATACCGAAAACCCACAACTAATCATTGTTTGATATTTATTTATTTGTTTGGGATACCGGGTTGGGCATGAGAAATATTCGTGAAATGTTGCCCCGAGACATTTTTCTTGTATTTAAGAAGCAACCCACTTAATGCAATTTGAACAGTCTCGTAGATTCTGCCTCTGTGTGGTTCCTATGATTTCTGTGTC
Organism: Triturus cristatus; assembly: GCF_964204655.1. NCBI lineage: Eukaryota > Metazoa > Chordata > Amphibia > Caudata > Salamandridae > Triturus > Triturus cristatus. Next base: position 847,210,788 of record NC_140588.1, on the reverse strand, counting down.
CCTGCAGTAAATAAACCTTGATCTTTGACGCCGCCATCGAGAAGCCCGTGTCTCTGTTATTTGTGCACCGAGACAGGAGGAACTCAGGGGTCTTCGGGTGTTGTTTCCCTGACACCTCTGGACTCTTAAAAGTCCAGAACTTCAGGACGGCCCGCACAAGCATCACATAGCGTGGGGACGGATATGTACGGACCGTACCCCCACCCCGTATGCATGGAGCGGACCCCCAACCCCAACAGTGCAAGTACGACACGTACCCCCACCCACGGACGTATGGAGCATACCCCCCACCCCAACAGTGTAAGTATGCCCCGTACCCCCACCCGCGGACGTATGGAGCGTACCCCCACCCCAACAGTGTAAGTACGACCCGTGGCCTCACCTGCGGACGTATGGAGCGTACCCCGACCCCAACAGTGTAAGTACGACCCGTGGCCTCACCCGCAGACGAATGGAGTGTACCCCCACCCCAACAGTGTAAGTACAACCCGTACCCCCACCCGCGGACGTATGGAGTGTACCCCAACCCCAACAGTGTAAGTACGACCCGTGGCCTCACCCGTGGACCAATGGAGCGTACCCCCACCCCAACAGTGTAAGTACGACCCGTACCCCCACCCGCAGACGTATGGAGCGTACCCCCACCCCAACAGTGTAAGTACGACCCGTACCCCCACCCGCAGACGTATGGAGCGTACCCCCACCCCAACAGTGTAAGTACGACCTGTGGCCTCACCCGCGGACCAATGGAGCGTACCCCCACCCCAACAGTGTAAGTACGACACGTACCCTCACCTCGAAGGCATGGAGCGTACCCCCCACCCCAACAGTGTAACTACGACACGTACCCTCACCTCGAAGGCATGGAGCGTACTCCCCACCCCAGCAGTGTAAGTACGACACGTACCCCCACCTCGAATGCATGGAGCGTACCCACATCCGTGTATGTAATGAGCGTACATATTGTGAAATAGGAGAGGTGTGTGCAGAGTCCTCCCAGCAGTGCCCAGAGACAGGAGGGGTGTGTGCAGAGTCCTCCCAGCAGTGCTCAGACACAGGAGGTGTTAGAAATGGCGATTTCTGGTTGGCTAAGGCTTGCGCCAAAGTCAGGCAGAAACCACCACTCTAGTCAGGGCAAGGAAGTTACACGCCAAAGATAACCCCTGCTCACCCCCTTGGTAGCTTGGCACGAGCAGTCAGGCTTCTCTCTGAGGCGATGTGTAAAGCGTTTGCGCACGCACCCAGCAACAACACCCAAGGCCCACCACAAAGGAAACTCCACACAAGGTATTCTATAAAAATAGCCTTTGTATTATACACAACACATTAGATAAAAACACACACTCTACAATGTGCCAACAGGCACGGGCAGAATTTACAAGGGATTATATATACAGGGGACAGGGCCACCTGGACCGCTGTCCGGAATTAGCACTCTTAGAACATAGGAATAATACTGTAGTATAAAATAACATATGTAGCACACAACCAGTAACTACTGGTATCAGGTAAGTACCACCTACGCAACCCTAACCACCTTAGGAAAATATTGCGCAGGGAATCAGGACCTCACTAGCACCACCTGTACTAGGGAGAAAACAACCACCTAAGTATCACAATACCTGTAGGGGTCTAAGCACATAAACACATGATGCATAACATTCAGAGGTGTAAAGCAAAGCACATGACGCATAACCACATTCAGAGGTGCAGGAAAGGTACAATGGCGCAAAAACTCTCATTAGCCACTATCTGTGGCAGTCCCTAGGCCAACTGGCCTTGTCGGGGCCAGGACGCCCTGTGTCCAGCAGAGTCAGGGCCATGCAGCGCAGGCTGCGCAAACCAGGCGCACAAAGCACAACCTACACGTAGCAGTTGCCCACTAAGTGCTGGGCAACTGGAGCCTCCCAGGGCTCTGAACCAACTGAAATGCCCCCTGAGCCTCGTGGGCTCTGCCCAGCAGGAACTGCCCCCTAGAGCCTTCTAGGCTCGAAAAATAATGGGGGCAAGGTGGGAGTGGCCCGCTGCCATCTGGGGCCACTCAGTCAAAAGAGAAATGCCCCCCCGAGTACGTGGGAGTCTCACTGGGCTCAACAAAACACAATCCCCACGTTGGAGCGCACTCGCTCTAAAACAATGATTGGCCTCCACGTTGGAGTCCTGCTCAGGGATTCGACAGATTCAGGACCCCAGATGTTGGAGCCTCGGGGCTCTAAACGACCAAGGACTGCCCCTGTTGGAGCCTCACAGCCTCGATAAGCCACTCGTGGCCGCGGAGTCCCTCGGGACTCTAAAGAAATACTGCAGGGTGCTTGAGCCTCTCGGGCTCTGGAAAACGAAAGTGCCCCTGAGTTGCTGGAGCCTCACGGGGCTCGGAAAGAATACAATGCGGCCGTTGGAGCGCACCAGCGCTCTGTGACTTGTGGTAAATAAAATATTACGCTCTATGTATTTCAGAATATCAATAGGATCATGCATAAAGCAAGAGGCTGAGTCTGTGGTATCAGGTTCTAAAAGGGCTTTATTCCAATAACTCGAGTCAAAGGGAGAATATTACCATCACCAAAAAAGGATCTGGAAAGGGACTCAAAAGTATTCTCAATATTCTCAAAACATTATTCACAGAGTACAGTATATATACATTTCTCAATTGTACGTAAGCAAAAGAGCAAGAGAGAATGAGATAAGAGCATGTGGGCGTGTAAGTAGGCGTGAAGGTGGGCGTCCATGTGGGCGTCCACTTGATGATAATGGGTAATTTGTCATGTGTGGGTGGATACCTGGAGGGGGTTGCGTGATCTGCTGGAATTGTACTGGAACTTTGCCTTACTTGTGCTCAACTCGAGCATGACGTGTAACTGACGTGGGGAGGGTTGCTATGCAACCGAACAAGTCTGGAAGTGAGGCCTTCAGTTAGTGAGGCCTTCAGTGTCAAGACGACCAGCACATCTTGTATTATCTGATATCCGATGTCTGGAGCAGGGACTGATTTGTGACATAGGTTGCTCATCACCAAGAGCCGATGTGGCATCTATTTCTTCATTTACTTCATTTACTGCAGCGGCCTTACATGGGGGCTATGGGCTTTTTACTGACGTGAGCTTTGCAATCTCACAAAGAGAGACAGTAGGGCTGGGCTCCCTCCTTGCAGATGGGCGCGTTCATTCCTCCTTCACCAGGCAAGAATGTGGTTTCAGTAAGAGTAAGCAGATAACCGTGCTCAATACTGTCTCGGTACCTTGTGACAGGGCCCCTTTGGCTGAGGCCCAAGTGTGCAAGGCCAAGGATACGTAGCTGTAGCTTTCAGAGCGTTCTGAGGCATGAAAACCTCTTTTTGGCTCTGGCTGAGCCATAAACATGAGCTTCATGAAAATGCAGGAAAACATGATGAAAAACGTGTAGGCCTCAATACAGATTTGTCGTTTCTCTCATGGGAGACTGGATGATAGCAGGCCACGTTATAGCATAAGCATCATGATAGAAAGGCCATGGAGGGGAAATACATAGGTTACATGTATGTGCACATAAGCGTTCGGGGGGGGCACATGGGGACACATAGGCCTCATAGATTTTTATTTTCCTCATTCCCTCCTTGTACCTTAGTGAACCCCCTATGTAACGTCTATGTTCATGAGACAGTCGATCTGTTCTTGCAGCATTATTTTTCCATTTTCAATGCTTTGTAAATAGGGATGTGGAACACATGCAGTAGCACACAGGCCACAAATGGCCGGGCCACACTGCAGACATAGGCAACAACTGAATATCATTAATAGTATCAACCCACAGACGGTCAACACTTTCCATCCCCAAGCCGATATTAATCCCCAGAGCCAACCGGACCATGTCCACGTGCCTGGGTCTTGATGTATGTTTTGGGCAATCTTGTGGAGCCTTGTTATTGCTTTGTATTCTTTGGCATCACCGTTGATGGATGTCATTAAGGCAAACCATGCTCCGCAAGAACCATTATGGGAGAACGGAAAAGGAGAAAGAGGCAACACTCCCTTTACCTTCTGATACGGGGGAAATCGGCCACAGACCCAGCAGTCTGTAGCATTGCTAGTCTGATGTGAATGGTGCAGCATCTGAATAAAGGTATTGTTGCGTAAGGCAAGTCGATATGATAGCTCATAGGATGGCAGATCACTAAATGTGTGCTTTATGGTATCATTAGTGGAGGAGTATAAGAGTGAGGCAATAGGAGGAAAAATGGCATGTAGTATTAAGCTGATACATATTATCGTGATGCACATCTTGCTCTTTTTTATCAATATTATTGTCCAAGATCTTATGCAAGCCAGAATACATGTTCAACCGCTTCACCACCTAGTGGACTTAATTGATCAAACGGGTTCTGACTTTTTAGATCTAAGTTTAGCTTTGTGGAAACTGCTGGGGAGTCTCCTCTAGAAAATGGTGTTCAAAATCCAAAATCCAAGTTCAAAGTCTTTTTCCTTTGTAAAAGAGTGGTGAAGGTGCGACCATCTTTTCCGCCCTTTGACTTTAACGGCCGTCCCCGTGGTCCAGAGCACTGACTTTGGCGCCTTCCATCCAGGAGCGATGGAGTATTCTTTGACCTGGGTGTTGTCAGGGAAGGCGGCAGCAACCTGCGAACAACAAGAGAGTAGTGCAGACATCAAGGAAGCCAGGTAATCTGTCAGCATGTTATTATCAACATCAGTAATCTTTTAGGCATTGGAGTGCCCCACATATTTGGTGGTCTACCAAAGACCACTTCATAGGGAGATAAGCCTGTTCTAGAATGAGCTACCATTCGCATGTAAAAGAGGGCAACCGGCAGGGCTACCATCCAATCTACACCTTTGTCTGCGCAAAATTTTTAATGTCTGTTTATGTCTTTCTACAAGGCCTGCTGCTTCAGGATGTCGCACACAATGGAATTTCCAGGTATACCCTAACAGAAGGGACACCTGCTTCATTAGTACCAGGACATATTTGTAACCTCTACATCTGTTTATTTGGATATAATCCATTTGTAGCACTTCAAAAGGGTGGTCAGGTGGATGGAATCCACCTTGTTCCATCGGAATGCCTTTACCTGGATTGAATTGGCAACAGATCATACATGTTCTGACCTTTTGTTTCGCTGCTGCACGCAGGTGCTTGTGGAACCATATATTCTGTAAGCTATCTATCATTGCTTTCTCTCCTAAGTGTGCAGGACTATGTGCGGTATTTATGATTATTTGTACCATTGAATCAGGAAGAAACCATGTGGATTTGCCCTTTGTCATCCAACCCTGATCAGTCAGTACCCCTCCTTGTTCCGATCATTTCTTTAATTCGTCTACAGTAGCATGTGTCTGTATGTCTTGTACATCCTTGGAAGGATCCCTAACTGTCATGGCTTTGGACACTTATTGAACCTGTAACTTTGTCATGTCTAGTGGGGTCTGAGCTGTCTGTTTAGCTGTTCGGTCTGCCAGATCATTGCCTTGGGAAATGGTATCTGTGGCTCTAGTATGTGCTTTACATTTTAGGATAGCTATGGCTGTTGGTAAATGTATTGCTTCCAGTAGGGCTTGAATAAGGGGGCCATGCTGTATCTTGACCCCATGAGAGGTCAAGAAACCTCTTTCTCGCCACAGAATCGGTGTAAATGTTTACTCTCAGGTGCTTAGCTCTTATGCACGCTTGTGTCAGGGTGATGAGCTCTGCTGCTTGTGCTGACAATATGTCTATTCTTTTAGTCTCTATTATTACAGTATCAGTAGTCACTGCATATGCTGCCACTAATTCTCCCGCCCCTGTCCTCATGCATGAGCCGTCAACTTATAGTGTTAGGTCGGGGTCTGGGAGTGCAACGTCTGTCAAGTCTTGTCTTGGTTTAGTCACGGTATGTATTACTTCAACACAGTCGTGTGGTGAAACGCTTTCTGTACTGGAGGGCAAAAGGGTAGCAGGATTCAGTATGTTGCATCGTCTGATCTCTATGTGTGGTTGAAATAACGTTGGCTCATAGCCTGTCAGTCTAGCTACAGTCAGGTGTTGTGTTTGTGTCCGGTTCAAGAGAACCTCTACTGCGTGTGGTACTTGTACTGTCAGAGGGTGGCCCAGCACTATCAAGTCACTTTGTCTTATGGCTAAGGCCGTTGCTGCAACTGATTTTAGGCACGCAGGCAAAGCCTGTGCTACTGGGTCTAATGTACTAGAAAAATAAGCACAGGGCTCGTGTTTTCCTGCATGATCTTGTGTTAGGACAGATAGTGCTGTTCCATCCCGCTCTGTCACAAAAAGCATAAACGATTTGTTGTAATCAGGGTTTGCTAAAACTGGTGCTTGACATAAAGCTCTCTTTAATTCTTCAAATGCCACAGTGTGTTCTTGAGGACTTTAGTCTTTTTGTGTCTTGGGCTGGGAAAAACCAGAAATCAATTGAATACGTTCCGGTGCCCACAACTAATTCCCCTGAAAGATCACAATAAAACATGAGAAAAAAGGGAAAGCACCATACCTATTTCCTCGACTTAATTTCTAAGGGGGCTAATTTCTAAGGGGCTTAATTTCTTAAGGGGCTAGCGGGAAGCGAACCTCCTCAGGGGCCAGCAGAAAGCCAATATTCTCCTCCTTCCCCCCCTTTTTGACAGGAGGAAATCTGAAACAGATTTCACTGCTGTCAAACACTATCAAACCCTGTGTCTTGTCAACACTATTAATCCCTGTGTGTAGCTACTGGGCGTAAGCAAAATTATAGGAGATACACAGCGTATTTGAAACGGCGAGAAATCCTTCAAATTAATGTACAAACCTCATTGTGTTAGCTCATAAGCTGGCCAAATGACATCTCATATGCAAATGTCCCTATTACATGAACCTACACCAACCTGAAGTCAATATTAATGCTAGTAGGCCCTAATAGGAATGCTAAATTACCTAAATATTCGGAAAACCAAGTTTAAGAACAGTTGTTAATGTTGATAATTAACAATTTATCTGCTAAAGAAATCAGTCATTTTGCAATAATTTCCACCTATACAATAAATAGCCTAATTTAAAAACAAGTCAACTTTTGGGGCCACCACTTACAAGAATGAGCTTACTAAAGCAAACTTTAAAAAGGAAATCCTGTCAGATATTTTCTCATTACCCTAAATACCGAGCCTCATTTGTCACTCTGTGGTGGCAGTCCTTATTTAAAACAGGCCTTTCAAGAGTTAAGATGCGAGTGCACAGATCATAATTGTTCCTTAATGTCCAATCTGGAAACATATGACCGAGGCTGCCTGTCTATAAGAGAAAGGCAGTTATGTGATACATATTTAAGTCTTGCATAACTATTTTCTTCTTTTATTCATCACCAATACCAATTAGACATACACTCATAACGTGTTGTCCGCTATTTTGACAGCATGATAAAGGTAATATCATGTCTGTGAAATTTAGTAATTGTGAACAAGTTCCAGCCAAGCGCTGCGCAAAGATTTACGTCGTCACGTCCATCTCCGTAACGCCTAGGAGAACTTGTATTAATGCCAAACATACTGGTCAATACAACACAAAAACAAAACATATATAAAATACATATGCCAAGTCATCAGTATACCAAGCACAGAAAGCATAGACAATTACACTAACATATATAAATGAGCAGCGATGCGCAATTATAGTACCTACAGCTCAGAGGCGAACACTCTGGCCTGCTTAATTTGTCAGGCTTATAATCAATAACTTATTTACCTGCCCTATACACCCCCATCTGAAATCACCGTGTCAAGTCTGACACACAGAATCAGCAATAATAATCAAAAACGAAGAACACACGAACCTGTTTGTTTTCTTTTATAAAAACAGAATCAGCAATAATAATCAAAAACGAAGAACACACGAACCTGTTTGTTTTCTTTTATAAAAATGAGCTATGCATCTTCGTCAACACAATGTACCCTAATGTCCCAGACGAAGACGCACCTCTCATCTCTCCTCACAGACTTTTAACCACTGGATCATTTATCCAATGCAACTGGTGGCAGCTTGTGGCCACAATTCAAAAATGTCTGAATTTGAAAATCGTTTTTATATAGGCACATAGCCCTTAAAATTCCAAGCAAGAGCAACGTTTTACTTTCTGGCCAGAAGCAATATAACAATTGCTAAAAAATAAAACAAATCTTCTCCATAGACATTTCCCCGGGGCACTGGTTTAGCACAGAATAGACCAAGGGAATCTTTCTCGACTTACATTTCTCAGCTGCCCTGTCTTATCAGAGAAGCTAAAAATAGCCCCTCAGCGCGGCCTGAGCCTGGGCTGCCAGCCAACTTTTTTCGTTGTTCCGGCTGCAGGCATTACACAGATGCGATGTCAGAGAAGCTTTCTAAGCAGTGCCTCTGTTCTGCTCCTCTCACCGGCCCCCACCTACACTGGCTACAAGGTCAGAATCTGTCTCCGATTTCTGTATCACATACTGCTCTACACAGCCCCCACCTTCTCCTCACTCTGAAGCTGTCAAAGACAAAAAGACTACTCAATTCCATAAAAACTGCAATAATTCGCTCAATTGAAAAATTATTTTTACATACAATTTGCACTCAGGGGGTCATAATCTCACCGACTTGACCCAGCACATTGGCTCACTGGACCACCAAGAACACAAACCTGTATTCTTGAACAATTTGCAAATTCGAAATACCCACAATTCTTTTTTTCAAGCTAAACTTTTCAAAAATTACTTTTTCGTTAGCACTTTGTACATTAGGGGTGTCATCAAATCACAGGTGTTGCTCCTTCTCTAGCTACACCCCTCTCAATTTCCTATTGACAACGTAGTCAAATGTTGGACCATGTAAACACCAGCTATGCGCTGTTCATTTGGTGGGTGGCTCAAGAACCTTTGGGCTACTATATCATTATTATATGTATCGTGGTACTTGCGGTGGCACTCTAACTGGTCTTTCTACTGGGGCTACTCTTGCTAGGTCCTCTGAAAGGACGGGATAAATACCAGCAACGTCAGTATTTCTTTCTCTGTCAGCCTGCGCTCATTTTACCTGCTCCACTTCCTCCTGTAACATCTTTTCCTTGGCTTTTCCAGACTCCAGTCTACTTCTCTCTGCTTCGTGAAACACTTACTCTGACCTCCTATGTGACTCCTTGCGCCAAAACTCAATGGCATCCTTCCAAGCTGGTCTACATTTTCTCTTTCATAAGAGTGTTTCGTTGTCTATCTACTTGTTCTGCTTTTACTCGGATACCTTCCTCAACTAACACGTTTTCTCGGGCTTTGTCTGAATCCTCCCTACTTTTCTCTTCTTTTCTGAGCGCTTACTCTGTGCGTCTATGCTATTCTTTACGCCATAATTCAATGGCATCTTTCTGTTACTGTCTGGCTATCTTTTTCCATAATTCTTCTTCTACTCTCATGATGCAATCTGCATCCCATGTCCCAACTGCGGGCCACCTCTGACTTTCTGGTAAATCCTTGGTGTAGTCCACCCATAAATCAAGAAATAATACGGCATCTAGGCCATGCTTATGATACATAAAGTACCCTGGAGTGTCCCTAGGTGGAATGGGAACAGCTTCTTCGAGTACCCCTTTTCTAGTTTTGATCTGTCTTAATTTTGAAAAGAGCGGCATTTTTAGACCTTATTACTTGAACACACTTAATACAATAAACACAATAATGAACAGTCATTCACACCACAATATGTAGAACGTATTTAAAACATTTAACATTTAACATTTAACGAACAACAAACAATGGCCATTAGGGAACTAATCACTTAGCATAATACTCGACACTAACTAGGTGATTCTGAATTATATACTAGACATACTAGATATACTGCTAAACAGTACAGATACACTGCTGAAACAGTGCAGACCGGATTTGTGTACCCAAACCCGTCTTGACCGGCACAACCTATGTGCACGTCAGAACGCCTCCCCGGCAATGGTACTCACCGGGTAGCTCGGAACGGAAGGCCTCGGAACTGAACTGGACTGGACTGGACCGGACTGGACTCGACGCGGAACTTCGGAACTTCGGAACTTCGGAATCTGGTGGGCCTCTGTATACCTCGGACACAGCTCTCTCGCAGGTGGGCTCTGGGTAGGACAATCTGCGTTCCTCACCGCCTCGTATGGATGCCTGGTCGCAGTCTGTCCCCTTCGTTGGCCTGAGGGAGTTGGCGGGAAGACCCGCGATGTGCGCGCTTGAAGTCCGTCACGGCTATGGAAGGGGGCAAAACTGGACCTTCATCTCCGGCGTGTGGGGAAAGAGATTAAACTGTTCGGGCGCCATTATGTGGTAAATAAAATATTACGCTCTATGTATTTCAGAATATCAATAGGATCATGCATAAAGCAAGAGGCTGAGTCTGTGGTATCAGGTTCTAAAAGGGCTTTATTCCAATAACTCGAGTCAAAGGGAGAATATTACCATCACCAAAAAAGGATCTGGAAAGGGACTCAAAAGTATTCTCAATATTCTCAAAACATTATTCACAGAGTACAGTATATATACATTTCTCAATTGTACGTAAGCAAAAGAGCAAGAGAGAATGAGATAAGAGCATGTGGGTGTGTAAGTAGGCGTGAAGGTGGGCGTCCATGTGGGCGTCCACTTGATGATAATGGGTAATTTGTCATGTGTGGGTGGATACCTGGAGGGGGTTGCGTGATCTGCTGGAATTGTACTGGAAATTTGCCTTACTTGTGCTCAACTCGAGCATGACGTGTAACTGACGTGGGGAGGGTTGCTATGCAACCGAACAAGTCTGGAAGTGAGGCCTTCAGTTAGTGAGGCCTTCAGTGTCAAGACGACCAGCACATCTTGTATTATCTGATATCCGATGTCTGGAGCAGGGACTGATTTGTGACATAGGTTGCTCATCACCAAGAGCCGATGTGGCATCTATTTCTTCATTTACTTCATTTACTGCAGAGGCCTTACATGGGGGCTATGGGCTTTTTACTGACGTGAGCTTTGCAATCTCACAAAGAGAGACAGTAGGGCTGGGCTCCCTCCTTGCAGATGGGCGCGTTCATTCCTCCTTCACCAGGCAAGAATGTGGTTTCAGTAAGAGTAAGCAGATAACCGTGCTCAATACTGTCTCGATACCTTGTGACAGGGCCCCTTTGGCTGAGGCCCAAGTGTGCAAGGCCAAGGATACGTAGCTGTAGCTTTCAGAGCGTTCTGAGGCATGAAAACCTCTTTTTGGCTCTGGCTGAGCCATAAACATGAGCTTCATGAAAATGCAGGAAAACATGATGAAAAACGTGTAGGCCTCAATACAGATTTGTCGTTTCTCTCATGGGAGACTGGATGATGGCAGGCCACGTTATAGCATAAGCATCATGATAGAAAGGCCATGGAGGGGAAATACATAGGTTACATGTATGTGCACATAAGCGTTCGGGGGGGGCACATGGGGACACATAGGCCTCATAGATTTTTATTTTCCTCAGACTGACCAGGCTGCTCCGGCCCCCTCCCGGCAAGAGCCCCCCCTGGAGCGCACTTGCTCCGAGCACCACACGGTCGTCCCCACTCACCGGGACTCCGGCGGCGCTCCTGGTCTTGTCGCGGGGCTCTCCTCTTCTTCGGCAGGCGGGGTGGGCTCCCGCCGGACCTCCGGCTCCGCTTCTCTCTTTGGCGTGCTGCTCCGCTGGACCTTGCAGGGCTCTCACCACTCACAGGAGCCCTGCAGGGGAAGCCGCCACACGTCCTCACTGGAGCGCGGGGTAGGCTCCCGTCCGCTCCTCTTCCGGGCTTCGGCCCCGCCCCCAGGAAGGCCGGACTTCTCTTTGTTTCCGGGTCGCCGCAGGCAGCGCGGCGGCCCAGAGCTCCTGGTGACGGTGGCAGTACGGGGTGGGCTCCCGTTTACAGCGAAAAGAGTCCCTGGCGGGTAGACACCTGCCGCTGAGCGTCACGAAGCGGGGTGGGCACCCGCTTTCGTATTAAGGGCAAAGGTACGCAAATAAGCGGGGTGGGCACCCGCTAGGAGTGGCAATGTCCCTGGCAGGGTGGGCACCTGCCAGGGGACTTCAGGCTAGGAAAAGACGGGGCGAACGCCGGGTGGGCACCGGCTAGCAGAACTAAAGCGCTCCTAGCGCTACTGCCAACAATGAAAGCGCTCTAGAAGTGCTGGGGGTCCAAATAAAGCGCTCCTAGCGCTATAAGCCAAAGAAAAGCGCTCCCAGCGCTTAGGCATACAAAAAAAGCACCATAAAGTCCAGCAGAGTTGTTCCCTGCATGCAGCAGGGCAGGGGTGGGGTGCAAGGCTGGACCCAGAGCCAGCTCACTGGGCCTCCAGGCAGGGAGGTAATCCAAGTGGCGGTGCTCTGGTCCAGCGGCAGCAGCAGCCCCCCTCAGGTAAGATCCTGGCAGAGAACCGTTTCTGTGGGGACATAGCCCCATTTTTATACAGTCAAACCCTTTGTTCTGGGTTCAGGGTGAGGGGGAAAACCAGTCGCAGCTGGTTGGGGAGCACCCTTGATGTGCTCAGCCCCTCACTCCATTCATTGGCAGGGCTAGGGTCGTCAGTCTCACCGCAGGGGGCGGGGCCAGCATTGTGTGTGGAAAACCCTGTCCTATTCAGGACCCAGGTGTACTCCTCCCACCCATCTAGCTGATGATCTCCCCATTCACCACTGGGTGACTCATCCTGACTCTGGGGAATCCCTAGCCCGTCACATGACACGACCAGCCAATCACGCGACAGACACACTGCACACAGAAGTGCCCACTTCTAGAAGTGGCACTTCCACACTAGGTACATGCACGCCGCACACATCATCGCGCAGCATTCACTCCCACGAGTCCGCACATACCAAACTCGGGCCTGCACACCCCACGCATCAGGAACTACTAGGGACACATACATTCCCCATGCATTCCTATGGGAGGGCAGGCCTATCTCACCACATGCACTCAGAGTGTGCACGCACTTTACCCTGGGACACAGGGAAAGTGCGCAGAAACCAAACAAATCACCACACCAGTCACCAGTAAAAAGCAAAAAAGTTCAGGGGTGAACCTGCCAGAAGGGCCAAGTCCAACAGGAGGGGTGTGTGCAGAGTCCTCCCAGCAGTTCTCAGACACAGGAAGGGTGGGTGCCTATCACTCCCAGCAGTGCCCAGAGACAGGAGGGGTGTGTGCAGAGTCCTCCCAGCAGTGCCCAGAGACAGGAGGGGTGTGTGCAGAGTCCTCCCAGCAGTGCCCAGACACAGGAGGGGTGGGTGCCTATCACTCCCAGCAGTGCCCAGAGACAGGAGGGGTGTGTGCAGAGTCCTCCCAGCAGTGCCCAGAGACAGGAGGGGTGTGTGCAGAGTCCTCCCAGCAGTGCCCAGACACAGGAGGGGTGGGTGCAGAGTCCTCCCAGCAGTGCCCAGAGACAGGAGGGGTGGGTGCCTATCACTCCCAGCAGTGCCCAGAGACAGGAGGGGTGTGTGCAGAGTCCTCCCAGCAGTGCCCAGACACAGGAGGGGTGTGTGCAGAGTCCTCCCAGCAGAGCCCAGACACAGGAGGGGTGGGTGCAGAGTCCTCCCAGCAGTGCCCAGAGACAGGAGGGGTGGGTGCCTATCACTCCCAGCAGTGCCCTGAGACCGGAGGGGTGTGTGCAGAGTCCTCCCAGCAGTGCCCAGACACAGGAGGGGTGTGTGCAGAGTCCTCCCAGCAGTGCCCAGACACAGGAGGGGTGGGTGCCTATCACTCCCAGCAATGCCCAGAGACAGGAGGGGTGTGTGCAGAGTCCTCCCAGCAGTGCCCAGACACAGGAGGGGTGGGTGCCTATCACTCCCAGCAGTGCCCAGAGACAGGAGGGGTGTGTGCAGAGTCCTCCCAGCAGTGCCCAGAGACAGGAGGGGAGTGTGCAGAGTCCTCCCAGCAGTGCTCAGACACAGGAGGGGTGGGTGCAGAGTCCTCCCAGCAGTGCCCAGAGACAGGAGGGGTGGGTGCCTATCACTCCCAGCAGTGCCCAGAGACAGGAGGGGTGTGTGCAGAGTCCTCCCAGCAGTGCCCAGACACAGGAGGGGTGTGTGCAGAGTCCTCCCAGCAGTGCCCAGACACAGGAGGGGTGGGTGCAGAGTCCTCCCAGCAGTGCCCAGAGACAGGAGGGGTGGGTGCCCATCACTCCCAGCAGTGCCCATGGAACGCAAAGGGTGGAGTAGCCACAGATACCATGCCCACAAATGTCAGTCAGGTGCACAAAGACCCTGCAGTACATGTACCACATGTGTGCGAGGCTGGGAGTATACGCATGCTGTCGTACTTTAATATTCGGGACCGCGTAGGGGACAGGGCCCTACCCCTGTCTATCTTGGTATTAGCGAACCGCAAATGGTAAATGCGGCATGTACGAGTGCTTTATATATCGTTTTAGCTATAAATGCACTGTTTACACGTTATTCAGCTTCACTACGCGGGTTCCATTTTAGAAGCAGTGGCCATCTTGTCATTGCCCTCACATAGGCTATGATGGAGTTAATACGGGCCTCACAGTACATGGGCTTTCCCTCTGACTTCTCTGTGACCTGGGCAGCTGGCTCTGCTGCCCCGGGTCAAACCGGTCTCACGAGCTCCCCTTCCTCCGTCCACCTGTGATTAGCATCAGGGTTTGACCCGTCATAAAGCCCTTTCATTCTATACAATCCCCCGGCTAATCTCTTCTACACCTGCTTGTTCCTGCTTTATGACTTGTTTCCCAAAACAGGAGATGCTCATGTTTATTGGGGGGTCTCTTTACATCAAACGTGGGATCTGAACCTTACTGTGTAAATCATTGTGGGCTGGCCGAACTGGAATGTGGGATGGTCATCATGACTCTGCTTTTTCGTTTGTAATGTATACCTTTATATGACCATATCGTAAACCAAGGAATGTGTGCCTGGAGCATGATATTTTGTACTTAAGGAGAAGTCCGTTCCTATGATTTTCAGCAGTCTCCTGAGAACATACACGCTGTTGTACTTCTAGGATAGTTGTCATTGGTCTGCAGCCAATAAACGAATCTTTGACTTCACCCAGAAGACTCTGTGTTTCTGTAGGTCCGGAACAGGGTGAACCCAGAAGTCATAGGGTGTGTGCCCCTGCACCGCTGGGTCTAAAATACCCAGTACTTCAGTTTGGCGCCCAACTCGGGACGATTTCAGCGGTACCAGTCCAAGCCAGAGGTTCGTGAGGAGCTTCGTGTGGAAATTCCGGAGGAAGGCCGCCACTTCATCGACCCCTGCATGTCGACGTGGTCCGAAAGTCTTTTCTGCGAGGTTCTCCGCGTCCCGACGGCTACGAAGGACTGCTGCCCTGATTAATCGACCTGTTTTGGACCCTTGACGAGTTTTGAGAGAGCGAAACAATCGAGAGAGTCTTCTGGTGACGCCATCGATCAGCAATATTCAGTTAAGTATAAGTGGAGCGTCTCCCATTTGTTTTGGTATCCTTCGGGATCATTTGAATTGGTACTTTGGAGTTTGCAAACGCCAAAACCAGAGGACTCGTGTATTCACGAGGCTATCGTAATCGATAATCCTTTGACGTTTGGATCTAGACTAGTGAGCAAAGATGCCTGGTTCTGGACTATTTGGTAGATTATTCTGTTTGGGTTGTGGAAAAGATTTCCAGCTAGAGGAATCATGTCCGGTTCCTCCGGTTGGAACTCCAACTTATGAGCTCTATGTGAAACATGGCGTAGGCCCCATTGCATATAACGAAGTGTGGATCCACTACACCAGGAAAGATGGTGTTTTAAAATGGCCCCAAAATGGTAGTTTTGATACCGATATTTTAGATAATTTGGAAATTAAATTGTTTAAGAAGAAAGCCCGGCCGGCGATGTTTGACTCTTTCCACTTATGGCGAAAGGAAGCCAAACAGAAGGAAATCAAGTTAGCGAAAAAGAATAAGAGAGAGAGAGGTATGTCAGTAATGCAAGCAGCTGTACAATTTAAAGACAATGAAGAGGAGCAAATGAATGAGCAATTGCACAGGCAGCGTAAGTTAGGGATTGACAAATGTTACCCAGCTTTGCCACATTCTAAGCAGAATGAGTCAGAAGAAAAAGAGAAAGATCCCCTGATGTCACATTTGTTGAGTTCGCCACCCCCATATGCTCAAACTGCCACGGCGCCTCCCCAGCTTGTAAATATGCCGCCTCCAGTGCATATACTGCAAGCCTTGCCGCAACCGCCAGTTGCTTTGCAGCCAGTTCCTATTCCTGTAGCGCAGTCCTCTCAAGCGCCTCCAGTTGTGCTTCCAACTGCCCCCGCACTTCTTGCGACTTTGCCTAATCCAGTAACTGCCTCCCCTAACACTCTTCCTTCCACCACTCCAGTACCTGTCTCTACATCCTCTTTTCTTCCCTCTGTTTTTCCCCCTGTTCTCGCCTCAGCTTCTCCTTCAGCGCGACAGCGCTTAGCTAATGTGGTTACTACATTAATGTCTCCTCTCTTTGGGTCATCTGGTGCAACTCCTGGTGTACAGCGTAAGCAGTTGCGCAGCCAATTGCCTAACCCCGATGAGAAAAAGGTAATAGATCACATGGCGCGTAGATGGATCGTTTTTCCTTCACTGTATGATGTGGAATCAGTTGTCAACACTTTCCATCAATGGGATGCCCCGAAACAGAGATATGTGTTTGAGAAAATGTGCGAAATTCTCTGTGAAGAATTGGAGGATAGTGGTAGAAATCCAAACCCGCAGGAATTGTGTAGAGTGAGGTTCGATTTTGGAACTGGTATGATTGTGGACCGCGAAGTAGATAAAGCAGTTGCGGTTGTTTTGTCCTTAAGGAATGACGATTGCCAACAGTCATTGTTTGAACAAGAGGTCCTTGTGGGGAAAAAGGCAAAAGCGCGACAATACCCTATGAGAGAAGTTCCCCCGGTATGGAAGGAAGCGGTTGCAGCTGTCGGTGGTAACCCCGCTGTGGCAGCGCATTTCCAGCGTGTTTGGGTGCATGTTCCATGGAAGCGCTCTGAGGTGTTAGCGCTTAAGCAGTCCTTGCCTGATCCCCGTAAAAACCCAGCAGGTTATTATAAAGAGTTGTCACAGACGGCAGGGTCATGCATTATGAATCTGGCCGACATAGACATGTTGTTTGGTAATGTTGTTCCACAGCCTCTATGGGGATCAATTCGTAATGTAGATCACAATGCAGAACTAGGGGATACATGGACTAACATTGTTGCTGCTGATGCTAGACAAACTGGTGGTGCGAAACCAGAACCTTTAGTAGCTGAATTGCCTGGTAGAATCATCACGTATATGAAGACAATAATGCCTGCGATGCGCGTAAATTGGGATAAGTTATCTGCATGCAAGCAGAAGAAAGATGAGACAGTGTCAGACTTCTTTACTAGGTTTGAAGAAACGTTTATTGACCACAGTGGGCAGGATATGAGTACTGAGGGTGGCCAACGGCTGTTTGTGGATAAGTTTGTGCAGAATTTACTTCCTGACCTGTGTAAAAAGTTAAAAGATTCAGAAAGTTCTTGGGCTGTTTCTTCTTCAGCGCAAAAACTGGCTACTGCACAGTATTATGAAAATAGAGATAAAGACGAGAAAGATAGAACGGAGAAGAAAACGAAGGAACTAAAGACAAAGGTCCTTTTACAGCAGGCCTATCCGCCACGTGGAGGTGGTAATAATTATAGACAACCCCAAGGTGTCTATCACCAACCCCAACAGTTTCAGACAAACCAGCAAATGAACGGGTATTACCAACCACGTGTCCCTGTAGGTCCCAACCAATGTTCATACTGTAAAGAGGAAGGTCATTTTAAATACAGTTGCCCTAAATTAATGCAGCAGAACGGTAATGCGTATGGCGCAAGAGGAAGGGGTGGTCAGCAAGCTCCTAGAGGCCGAGGGCGTGGAAGTGTTCCCCAGAACGCGCATCCTCTGCCGCCTCAAAGTACCATCAATAGCTTTGATCAGCAAGCTAACGCGATTAGCAATACGGCTCAGTATTATAATAATGATTATTATGCAGAGGACGGTGATACAGAGAATAATGATTACTAGGACAGCCATAGACAGAGAGAGGGAGTTGTTTCAGTGCCAGTGGATCAGAGTGGACCGTATGTTGAGGTGACTACAGCAAATGTAACGGAGCCTTTTCTGCTAGACACTGGTGCTGCAAAGAGTTCAATCATGCATTCAAAACTCCCTGGCGCACCTTTGTCTGGCGATATAAATGTTTCAGTAGGTTTTTCTGGCGCCCCGGTTAGGAACCCGATTTCCAGTCCCATGTCACTTTCTGTTGGACCTTGCGAGCTGAAAGCACCTCTGATCCTGACAACAGGTTGTGGTGAGAATTTGCTAGGATTAGATTTGTTGAAAAGATTGCACGCTACACTGTATTGTTCTCCTTCAGGAGTACAACTTACATTAGGCATAAAAGTGATTTCCCCAATGTACTTGTCTAAAAACACGATGCCACCTGAATTGACATCCCTTCCGGATGCCCTTTGGGCTACTGGTCCCAATGATGTGGGCCTCTTGGAGATACCGCCATATGTGGTGACTCTAAAGGCTAATGTCAGACTGCCACGTATTCCCCAGTACAAGATCTCTAATGAAGGGCAGAAAGCATTGTTAGACATTGTCAGCGACTTGATTAATAAGGGTGTGATAGAGGAAACAAGAGGCAACGTTTGCAATAGTCCGATTTTACCTGTCTTAAAACGAACGGACCCTTCACAGCCACCTGTTTACAGATTTGTGATCGATCTCAGAGAGGTTAATAAGATTGTTGTGCCACAGTTTCCGGTTGTCCCTGATATAACTGCCTTGTTAACGATGATTCCAGCCTCTGCTGCATGGTTTTCAGTGATCGATTTAAAGAATGCTTTCTTTAGTATCCCAATTGCAGAAGAGAGCAGAGATATTTTTGGTTTTAGTCTGGGAGGCCGAAGCTTCCGCTTCAAACGCGCTCCCCAGGGCTACTGTGAGAGTCCATCCATATACAGTCAGGCTCTGAAAGCGCAGCTTGATGCACTTGTTTTACCTAGTGGCGCTATCCTGATTCAATACGTGGACGATTTACTGATCGCCGCAGATACTGAAAAGATTTGTAAAGAAGCCACATTATCACTGTTGCGCCATTTATCCGCTTTCCATCACAAAGTGTCTCTCTCTAAGCTGCAATATTGTCGACAAGAAGTGACCTACTTAGGTCATCTCTTATCGAAGGAGGGAAGGAAACTGACCCCAGAAAGAATTCAAGCTATTGCACAGTTAAGTGTGCTGAAAACACAGAGAGAAGTGCGTGCTTTCTTGGGCATCACTTCATACTGTAGGCATTGGATCCCTAGTTTTTCCTTATTGGCAAAACCTTTGTTAGCCTTAACATGCAAAGACACACCGAATCCTATCCCATGGTCTGAAGAGTGCCAGAAAAGTTTTGTGGAATTGCGTAATGCATTATGTTCAGCACCTGTGTTGGGTACTCCCGACTACAGTAAGCCTTTTACATTGTATGTTCACGAGAAAGATGGATGTGCGTTGTCAGTGTTAACACAGCCTTTTTGCGACAGACCGCGCCCATGCGCATATTTTTCATCTACCTTGGACCCTGTAGCAAGGGCATTGCCAAGCTGTCTGAGAGCGACAGCTGCTGCAGCGATGTCTATCCGACAATCGGCTGGTTTGGTAATGGACAACACATTGATTGTCATGGTTCCACACGCTGTAGACACATTATTAAATAGAACCAAGACACAACACTTGACCAGTGCACGATTATCGGGCTACGAACTTACACTGTTAGCTAATCACATACACATAAAGAGATGCAATACGCTGAATCCAGCTACATTGTTGCCAATTCCAGCAGACTCAGATGAGATTGAACAGCATGACTGTCTGTTCAGAACAGACGAAGAGACGAAAGGGAGAGTAGATCTGAAAGATACTCCCCTGACTAAGTGTGATGGCACTTTATGGGTAGATGGTTCATGTTTTAAACTCCCTAATGGTGACACGACTGCTGCATATGCTATCACGACTTTGCACACGGTCGTGGAAACTGCACGAGTGCCACATAATTCGGCCCAAGCAGCAGAATTAATCGCCCTCACGAGAGCATGTGTGTTGTCTGAAGGAATGAGAATGAACATATACACAGATAGCCAGTACGCCTTTGGCGTGGCTCATAATTTTGGGCGTTTGTGGAAGGAGCGTGGGTTCCTGACGTCGCATGGAGCTAAAATTCAGAATGGCAAGTTAGTGAATGATCTCCTTGAGTCACTGACCCTACCGTTGCGATCATGAAATGCAGTGCGCACAGGAAAGTCACAGATGATGTTGGACGTGGGAATGCGTTTGCTGATGAGACCGCGAAAGAAACAGCACAGAATGTGAAGACTAGAATGTATGTTGCAGGTCCCGCAAGATGGGTTAATGATGTGGGAATGTGTGAGAACACAATAGAGAGTGTGAAGTCGCTTCAAGCTGAAGCCACAGAGGAAGAGTTAAGCAAGTGGAGAGAAAGTATGGGTAAGTTGGATGAGAATGGTTGTTGGATTGATCTGACAGAACATAGGCGATGGTTGTTGCCTGATGCATATGTGCTTCCAGTGGTTACTATGGCACATGGAATGGCACATATCAGTACGAAAGGTATATGCAAGTTGTTGGCTCCAGTATGGCAGAATGCTGGGATTCCCAAGTGTGCAGAGAACGTGGTCAAGAATTGCATAGTATGCTTGAAGTACAACCCTGGTAGGGGAACCCCAACTCCGGCTGGTCACTTTGCACCCCCATCATGTCCATTTGAAGTTTTGCAGCTGGACTTTATTCACATGGAAAGATGCAACAACCTGAAATATGTACTGGTGGTTGTTTGTGCTTTCTCAAAATGGATAGAGGCTTATCCTCTGAAAGATAACACTGCCCTATCCACAGCCAAAGCCCTTGTGAAGGAGTTTTTCCCTAGGTTTGGGATGCCAAGAATGGTGTGGTGTGATAACGGAAGTGAGTTTGTGGGTAAAGTGATGAAGAATGTATGTGAAGGGTTAGGGATAAAGCAGAAGTTCCACGCTGCAAATCACCCCCAATCAGACGCTACAACGGAGCCTTAAAGCTCAAGCTGGCTAAAATCCAGGCGAGCACCGGTCTTAAATGGCCTGACGCTCTGCCTTTAGCCCTCCTGTCCACCAGAATGACCATACACTCACGAGTGGGACTTAGCCCTTACGAGGTCGTCTTTGGCCGCCCGGCTAATGTATGGGGCGTGCCAAGACCGGCGAAATTTAGCGAAATAGAACATCCAGTACTGCTCGATTACCTGTATGATTTGACTGTTAAACTGCGTGTTTTGCACCAACAGGTACATGATACCCTTCCCCAAGCCTCTGAACCTCCTGGACACCCTATCAACCCTGGTACATGGGTGCTAGTCCGAAATTTCCAGCGCAAGAGCAACGACGAGCCTCGCTGGATCGGCCCTCATCTTGTTCTTCTTTCAACAAGATCAGCAGTGCGAGTGAAAGGGAAGAAGCACTGGATTCATGGTACTCACTGCAAAGTAGTCCCCTTGCCTCTGCCATATGACCAGTGGGTCAAGGAGGGTATCGCCGACTCAGAGACAGACATTGTACCTCGCTTAGTACCATTCAGTGACGCACGCATAAGAGGCACAGTTTCAGACCAAGAGAGTGACAATATTCTGCAGGAAGCTGTGCCACCATCAAGTCGACTGGACACCACTGAGCCTGAACTTTTGTTTCAAGACCAAACAGCACCTGGCCGTCTCCGCTATAATTTGAGACAAAGGCCCATGGACAAATAAAGATTTCCTCATTATTTCCCTTTTGACATTTTTGCTCTCCCATCTGAAGGACTTTCTTGATTTTTGTTTTTCGAACCACCATCCGGGTTCTGCCGCAGGGTCGCGGTGCCAAGACTTTGGGGTACAGGCCGAAGACGCTAGGTCGACGGTTCTGGTTAGTCTAGGGCGTTTCCCTGGACTGACAGGCGTGCCCCTTAGCAGAAGAAACTCATCCACCGCGAGCGGTCCGAGTAGAGGATGGAGTTTTTTAAGATGGAGAGACCGATTGAGGAAATGAACTTTAACGCAAGGATGTGTAGAATTGTAAAAAGTAAATGTTTTGTCTTTTTGTGCCTTTTTACACTGTGTAGCATAATAATGTTTATTGTAGGATTTGTGTTTTTCTCCGCTCAAAAGCCCATTGAACCCACTCAACAGCCTATATCTCTTTCTACTGCCTCCTCTCACTCTTTTCACCCTTTGCCTGAGCACGAACAGACCAGACGATCAGAGTTCGTAAATAACTCGTTTATCCAGCTCTTGCACCAGCACCAACTAGTAATGAATACGACCAATTGCTGGGTGTGTGGGTTAATGCCCCATACCATTAACAAGGGTATTCCCTACCTGGTGCTGCCGTATAGTTACAATGGATCGTCATGGGCATTCCAAACCATGTTTCTCTATGCTCTAGATACATACTCCCCTCGCCAACCGCGTTCCATCAGACCTATCACCAATAATAAGGCTTTGATGAAAGGAGTTGCCGATATGAGTAGGGATATCAATGCATACTCATCTATTCCCAAAGAAGAGTTGAGACCTTATGTAGGATGGAACGCGACGGGGTATAGTATTAGTCTGGGTGAAAGACAGCGAAAAATCTCATCTCCAATCTGGGTCGTACCCCACATGGGTCGGTTCTGCTTACAGGGTAATGGTCAGAATCCTAGAGCTCAACTGGGAAGGAGTGACTGTACTGAAACGTACACCTTCCCGTCGCAGTTTTCCCCTGCGTTTCTAGCTGCTAAGGGCACATATTTCATCTGTCATGACCGAGCATATACATGGCTGCCCCCTGATTTCTCGGGCACATGTTATATTGCGAACTTGCTACCGCCGACATTT
Source organism: Triturus cristatus (assembly GCF_964204655.1). Lineage (NCBI taxonomy): Eukaryota > Metazoa > Chordata > Amphibia > Caudata > Salamandridae > Triturus > Triturus cristatus. The sequence continues at coordinate 847,187,928 of NC_140588.1, read as the reverse complement.
ACTGCTGCCTCTGACTATCACAAGACCAGAGTTGTGAGAGGTGTGATTAGTAAGGAGGACACTGCCGGTCAGGAAGCAGGAGACTTCTTCTTGGGTTTCCTGCCGTTTTGGGGACTTATGGTCAATAGTAGGAACCTGAGACAGCTGACTCGGGTGGTTGAATCCACTGTCAATGTAACGGCTGGTGCCCTTAGTAATCTGACGGCTGAGCTACAAGCGGATCGCCTTATGACTCTGCAGAACCGCATGGTTCTAGACGTTATTCTTGCAGACCGCGGTGGGGTATGCAAGGTCATCCAATCCAGTTGCTGCATTTTCATACCAGATAATGCTCCAACAGTGTATCAAGCCATCTCCAAACTCCATAAAATATCTGAAGCCATACACGTGGATAAGGGAGATTGGTCACTGGTGGGGTGGTTCTGGGAATTGATATCTGCCTGGGGTTGGAAAGTTCTGATGGTCATTGGAATGATCTTAGCCATCCTTTTCCTGTTCTGTCTGTGTATACAGTGTGCTCCCGCGATATGTGGTCTCTGTACTACCTTATGTGTAAGGAAACCTGTATCGAGGGACGAGCTAAGTAATAGGATGATGCTACAGCAGCATCTCCATGACTTTGTGAACATTGACCTAGACTCGGATTAAGATGAGTATAGTGATTGCCTATGTAAGGGCAAAAGGAGGGTTTGTCGTACTTTAATATTCGGGACCGCGTAGGGGACAGGGCCCTACCCCTGTCTATCTTGGTATTAGCGAACCGCAAATGGTAAATGCGGCATGTACGAGTGCTTTATATATCGTTCTAGCTATAAATGCACGATTTACACGTTATTCAGCTTCACTACGCGGGTTCCATTTTGGAAGCAGTGGCCATCTTGTCATTGCCCTCACATAGGCTATGATGGAGTTAATACGGGCCTCACAGTACATGGGCTTTCCCTCTGACTTCTCTGTGACCTGGGCAGCTGGCTCTGCTGCCCCGGGTCAAACCGGTCTCACGAGCTCCCCTTCCTCCGTCCACCTGTGATTAGCATCAGGGTTTGACCCGTCATAAAGCCCTTTCATTCTATACAATCCCCCGGCTAATCTCTTCTACACCTGCTTGTTCCTGCTTTATGACTTGTTTCCCAAAACAGGAGATGCTCATGTTTATTGGGGGGTCTCTTTACATCAAACGTGGGATCTGAACCTTACTGTGTAAATCATTGTGGGCTGGCCGAACTGGAATGTGGGATGGTCATCATGACTCTGCTTTTTCGTTTGTAATGTATACCTTTATATGACCATATCGTAAACCAAGGAATGTGTGCCTGGAGCATGATATTTTGTACTTAAGGAGAAGTCCGTTCCTATGATTTTCAGCAGTCTCCTGAGAACATACACGCTGTTGTACTTCTAGGATACCTGTCATTGGTCTGCAGCCAATAAACGAATCTTTGACTTCACCCAGAAGACTCTGTGTTTCTGTAGGTCCGGAACAGGGTGAACCCAGAAGTCATAGGGTGTGTGCCCCTGCACCGCTGGGTCTAAAATACCCAGTACTTCAATGCATAGGGCCAAAAAGAAAACATGTCCACATGAAGTCATGTCAATAGTCCACATACACAAGTACAATGACTACCAAGGATGCCACGAATGATGCAGGTGGAGAATGGCTCAGCATGCATGTGCAAAGGTGAAGGACTACGTCACACACCCAGCTAATGGACACACAGCTCTGCGCTAAAGTCAGGGGACACCCTGCAGGGAAGAAGTCAGGGTACACAGAGGAAGGAATACACCTTGGGACAATTGCAACATGCAGCAACTGCTTACATGAATGGAGAAAGGTAGCTAACACCGTGTGATGGCACACAGATCCCAGGGTCCCCCCTATGAGCAGCACACTACTACATTTCCCACACACCCAACACATGACCAACACCCACAAACATGTAGCAGCCCCACCAACAGCAATGCCAGCAAAGCAGGAGTGTTCCAAGGGCAAAAAATAAATAGCTTTATTCAGCATGAGCCAAAAACTAGTATGAAGTAAGTCCAATATTATCAAAGCCCATAGGGCAGTCCAGGAGTCCCAGCTGGATGGGGGACACAGTGGGATGCGTGTCCCCTAGCTTGCCTGCACAGTTACAAGCCGTTGTCTTCCACAGGGGTCAGGGCATCATGTTGGGGGGAAGGAACAGGCACCGCAGGGACAGGAGGGCGAAGGGTAGGCGACGTGGGTGCAGGGATGGAGGACTCCACCACAGGGGGTGGGGCAGGGCCAAAGGTGGATTCTAGGAGCACTCTGCACACCTCGGCAAGGTCCTCCAGGGACTCCCCTGCACCCGAAGGAACCACAGGCCCCAAGGGGGGGGGGGGTCAGAGGGATGGGTCGCAGCGCCACTGGGGGAGGGTGAGGACAGGGGGGGGACTCAAGCACCCTGACCGTGGACTTCCTTGACCGCTTGCGGGGTGGTGTCACTGTGGGGCTCAGGGACAGAGCGGCCATGAAGGAGTCTTTGGGGGAGATGTGGCCAGGAGAGCTGAGGGGAGGGGATTTGGAGGGAGTGGATTGGGTGGAATGCGGACTCCCACTCTGGCTGCGTGTCACACGTTTGCCCCCCGACCCAGTGGGTGTGCCTAATTCAACCTCTGTGTGCGTGTCAGGAGGTGTGCGGCGGATCTTCCCTGCTGGTGTGGTGCCTGTGTCTGTTGTGGTGGGTGCATGCTTACGTCTGGGTGTATGTGGGACAAGCATGGGAGTGGGAAGTGTGGAAGGAGCAGGGGTAGGGGGTGGGACGTAGCGCTGCAGGAGACCCACTGCTGCAGTCAGTGTGGAGTCTATGGACCTCAGCAAGTTGCGTTGGTCAGCCTGCGATGAATGAATGCCCTCCAAGTATGACTCCATGTTGTTGAGGACCTGGCTGTGGGCATGGAGGACATTAAGGATCGCAGTCTGACCAATCTGCAACTGCCGCTGGATGTCCACAGACTCAGCATTGGCGGCAGCAGTGGAGACAGGGGCACGGGGTGCGGTGCCTGGCAGGAAGGAGACATGTGGTGACCGGGCACGTTGGGAAGGGACACGAGCATGTGGGAGGCGGCTGATGCCAATGGAGGGGGCGGTGCCAGATGTAGGGCTGCTGTCAGATGGCGGTGCAGCCACCGCCCACTCGGAGAGATCATCCTCGGACCCGTCAGCTTCATACTCTGTTGTGCCAGTCGACAGGTCCCCGGGTTCACTCTCCTCCGCCTCAGTCCCACTCGAAATGCCAGCCCCGATGTCACCGCTGGCACTGGTGCTCGGTCCCTCCGCGCCGTCTGTGTCCATGTCTCCCTCCGTGTCCCCCGACGATGCTGTGGGCAGGGTGAAGAGACAGAAATTAATCATACACCTGTATACATATGTCACATGAGTCAAATCTACTTAGGTTACAGTGCATAACCTGAAACAAAGGAAGAGTTACAACTACAAAACAAGGTACATATGTAGGCCCTGCAAGACACAGTTGTGTGACCCACCATGCCATGGAAAAACTATGGAGAGCATGACACAATAGCAAATGAGATGACATGGAATTTTGACTGAGGAGCAAGGCCCTGGGGACAATACAGCACTGCATCTGCACCACACAGCGTGGCAGGAAATTGGGATGAGCAGGGACCATATCCAGGAACTAGAGGCACATGCAGCATAGGTAATACTGATAACATGCCCACCCTGACTGGCACATTGCACCTTGAGTGTATGTCCAGACAAACATCACACACTGGCCAGTCCGAGCAAGGAGATTACAGGTCTTGACATGTAGGCCATGGCCGCACCACCCACCCCCTACATGAGACAAATCTGTGGAGACACAGGAAGCACTTACATCTCTTAGTCTGGGTGAAATACACATGGGATGCAATAATTCAAGATTGCACACCAAATACCCAAGGTGCGCCTGTCCAAATAATCATGTACAAATGGGCATCATCAGATGATTGCTACAAGACACACAGGCAATGGCCACCGTGAGTATGTACTTGGAAAATCAGGTCAGGCTGGACAGTGGACACTTGTAATACATCTCACGTCAATAAACATGGTGCCAGGGGACAATGGCACAGAGCACAACCTATGCTGTAGACACAGAGATTGTCGACATTCTCGGATTACACACATGATACCTAGGAAAAGATGCCCCTGGGGACAGTAGTGGCCACACAACTCCATGCTCCTGAATGGGAATGACTGAAACACACGCTAACATCCCTGCACTATGCGTAACGCACACTCATGCACATCATGTCACAGGCCACCACATGGGACATGCCTGCTGGAAGGCCTGCCACTCGAGAGATTAACTCCCATGTCTGGACTCAGCATTAGTGCCAACTGACATGGAACCCACAAGTCCAGAACTGGACAGGGCACAGGCAAGGTCACAAAACCTGTTACACACCACCCCCACACATGATGCTGCAGGCATTGTACACTTGTAAAAGGTGTCAGGCTACATAACCTTGTGATGGAGTGACTACACACAGACCAGGGAACACATTGCAAGGAGGGGAAGGGAGGCAGGAGAGCACTGCAATACTGTGGGGAACAGGATCTGCACAGCACCATAAACCCTGGAAGTGTATCCATGGAACAGTGCACTTACAAATGCTGGTGAAACACAACAAACACACACATGTACCTACCCCTTCCGGCTGCTGCATCTCCTGTAGACGCCTGTCCAAGTCTGGAAAGACCACCGCCAGCACACGTTTCTGGATGTGGGAGAGACGGCGGCGCCCGCGGTTCTGGTGAGTCCCCCAGCAGGACCCGTACGATCCTCCGCGTCCAGCACCGGATATCCTGCCAGCGTTTCCTCACCTGGGACAGGTGCTGCCTCCGACCATCCGCACTCCTTACGGCGCTGACGGCGTCCAGCCATATCTGCTCCTTGGCAGAGGCGTCTACCTGTGAGGATGAACAAGTGACACTACATCAATACACCTGGCACATGTCACAGGGACACAGATTAGAACACATTTGCTGTTTACAACAAGGCATAGTGTGCATCCAACGCATTGCACCTTTGTCATAGGGACATGATCCTCTGGGGGAAGGCCAAAAGCAGTACGTGCCATTGAAAGGACACAGGTGGAATGAGGGCAACTACACAATCAATGAGCCAGGCTCACACTGTGCATCACACCCACCCCTCCTGTCTCTGGGCACTGCTGGGAGGACTCTGCACCCACCCCTCCTGTCTCTGGGCACTGCTGGGAGGGCTCTGCACCCACCCCTCCTGTCTCAGGGCACTGCTGGGAGTGATAGGAACCCACCCCTCCTGTCTCAGGGCACTGATGGGAGGGCTCTGCACCCACCCCTCCTGTCTCAGGGCACTGCTGGGAGTGATAGGAACCCACCCCTCCTGTCTCAGGGCACTGCTGGGAGACATCAGGCATTCCCCCCCCTGTGAGCCCCCCTACAGTACATAGCATGTGTGTCACACCTGGACACAATGGCAGAAGTCACAGTCACAAAAAAGGGACACAATCTGTGCCAGTGGACACTGAACTCACCTGATAACCTGGTCGCTCATACAGCATGGGGTACCGTGGGAGGATCACATCCACCAAAGCCATGTTCTCCTCCAGGGTGAATGGCTGTGACCTCTCCACAGCCCTTGACATGGTTCCAGGGAATCAGTAGCAGCAGCTGGGTCATGGAATACAGAGATGTGCAGGCAAGTGCTCCCTCATGGGACCTGGCTGCCTTATATCTGCCTTGCTGGCCCATCTCATGCACAGGAGTACAGAGTGATTGGTCACTCACATTTGCATCCTATGTTTCCTCCAATCCCTTCAAACCTAGCAGTCTGTGGGTTCTCAATCTGTTTTTTTCTCCTGCATGATGTCAGCCCCACAAACACATTGCAACAAAGTAGATTCATTCCAACTGACTTCTGCTGTGCACCTTCCTGAACAAATTCAAAATTTGAACTTGGTCTCCATGACAACCAGCATGCATGTAGGCCTTAATACTTGTCCCTCATGTGTCCCCTATGTAATTTGGAGCTTCACACACAGATACGGTGCGTTCCGGGGCCCTAGGGCACCCCAAATGCATAGCAACGGCCCGTACACGCGTGCCTACGTTCACTATCACTATGGGTGTCCTCGCGTATGCGTACTCGTAGTGGTACGGGCCGTACACACGCCTGTATGCTCCCTGTCACTATGGGTGTCCTCGCGTATGCGTACTCGTAGTGGTATGGGCCGTACACACACCTGTACACTCCCTATCACTATGGGTGTCCTCGCGTATGCGTACTCGTAGTGGTACGGGCCGTACACACGCCTGTACGCTCCCTATCACTATGGGTGTTCTCGCGTATGCGTACTCGTAGTGGTACGGGCCGTACACACGCCTGTACGCTCACTATCACTACGTGTACGCATACGCGAGGACACCCATAGTGATAGGGAGCGTACAGGCGTGTGTACAGCCCGTACCACTATGGGTGTCCTCGCGTATGCGTACTCGTAGTGGTACGGGCCGTACACACGCCTGTACGCTCCCTATCACTATGGGTGTCCTCGCGTATGCGTACTCGTAGTGGTACGGGCCTTACACACGCCTGTACGCTCACTATCACTACGTGTACGCATACGCGAGGACACCCATAGTGATAGGGAGAGTACAGGCGTGTGTACGGCCCGTACCACTACATGTACGCATACGCGAGGACACCCATAGTGATAGGGAGAGTACAGGCGTGTGTACGGCCCGTACCACTACGAGTACGCATACGCGAGGACACCCATAGTGATAGGGAGCGTACAGGCGTGTGTACGGCCCGTACCACTATGGGTGTTCTTGCGTATGCGTACTCGTAGTGGTACGGACCGTACACATGCCTGTACGCTCGCCATCACGATGGGTACACATACGGCAGCACTCCCATAGTGATATGGGAACATACACAGGCCCTCTTAGCAGCAGTACGGTGGTTTTCACACATCACAGTGGTGACAGGCAGCACACAGGAAGGAATAGGGCAGACATACTTGTCCATGGATGGACATACTTGTCCATGAATGGACATCAAGGCATTGTCTGTGCATTACTACAGGTGTGGGGCACAGGTGTGACAGGCTGTGATGTGGCACATTACTCCTGAGTCGAGAAGGCACCAGATGTATGATGAGATGTTTACAGATGTAATGTGTGATGGTGCAATGTGTGCCAGGCATGCCCTTGACTCCTTGGACATGTGTGCATGTCGTACTGCACACTTGGGATGACCGACACTGGCATGGCACGCACACCAACACACGGAAGTGTCCCCTGATGCCCGGTACAGGGGTTACCACACCTGACTTGTCTCTACCCACGGTGCACGATGTGACTATGTCATGTATGTGTGGGGGCTTCCCATTTGGTTGATGTTGGAGCACCCTCAAAAGCTGCAGCTGTTGCAGCAACCAACATGTGTCTGTGTGTAGATTGACATTGCACACTGTTCCGCACACCATGCCACATGTGGTTTCGAATGTGAGGTGCGCATGTATGCATGGGACACGGAGTAGCGTGACAAGGACATGTCTGCATCTTCTCAATGAATGTGTGGTGAGTCATGACATGTGCACCTTCATGGCAAGGTGTGTGGGCTGTCCTAGTGTAATGTCATGTGACCTGTGGCTCTAGTGTTCCGCTACCAGTCTCTGCAATCGGCCTCCTACTTCTGCTGATGTGTGGGTGTATGTCACTCCTGTCTTGCGTCTGGCTGTTCACTTGCACTGGGACACAGCTAATCCCATGGCATGGCATGGGGAGGTTCACAATCTCCGTGCGTAGCTGGGTCTTGGTAGGAGTGTCACCTGGCAGCCATACGTGTCCAGGGCATGTGGCACATACCTCACTCCGTATGTAGCATATGCGTATAGACAGATTAACATGTGCTCAGTACAAATGATTTGTTGTTGTGGTGCACTCACTCTTCCTTGTCACTTCCAAATTACTGCAGAGCGCCGCCTCTTCCCCGAGCAATGCCGGACTTGGCTGCCATGCGGGAGAATGATCGGATCCGGTGCTACCGCTTCCCACGACGGTTGATTCTGGAGTTGACGGCGAGACTGGCACCACACCTGCAACCGCTGCACAGGTATCCTACGGCACTGACACACAAGCTGAAGGTAATGGCAGCCCTACATTTTCTAGCCACGGGTACCTTTCAAAATACCATAGCTCATGTTGGTGGCATGTCCCAGAGCATGTTCTGCCGTGTGCTGCATGATTTCTTAGAGGCCATGTTGATTCACCTGGATGACTTCATCAGGTTCCCAACCCCTGAACAGTTGACTGGGGTCAAGCGTGGATTCTATGCCCTGGGAGGGATGCCCCATGTCATTGGGTCCATAGATGGGACACATGTAGCTTTGGTACCACCACACGCACGGGAGGTAGCGTACCGCAATCGGAAGCACTACCACTCCATCAATGCCCTTGTGGTGTGTCTGTCCAACATGGTGATTTCACATGTCTGTGCTCGTTTTCCAGGATCAGCACACGATACCTACATCATGAGGCGTAGCAGGATGCCTGAAATGATGATGCAGCTGCGCAGCGAATGAGCATGTGTTGTTGGTGGGTACAGTCTGTCTGTCCTGTATTTTGCATAGCCTACCAGAACGACCGCTTCACCACTTCTAACGATGTCCATGTGCTTCCCATGTAGGGGACGCTGGCTATCCCAACATGCCATGGCTGCTCACACCTCTCCGCAACCCCATCACGCTGGCCCAGCTCCGCTACAATACCGCCCATGGCCGGACAAGGCGAGTGATAGATAGGACGTTTGGCCTGCTGAAGAGCCGATTTCGGTGCCTCCACAAGACCGCGCTCCCATATGCCCCTGCGATGGTCTGCAAAATCTTCATGGTCTGCTGCATGCTGCACAACATGGCAGTTGAGAAAGCTGTGCCACTCATCCTGGATCAACATGACGAGGACCATCCACCCGTGGAGGACAAAGGGCTTGGCAATGGGGCTAGTGATGTGGAGGATGTGGAGCCGCAAGAGGACATCCGGACTCGGCTCATACGCGACTTCTTTGCTTAGTGGTGAGTACCAGTGTCTGAGTGTGCACACATTGCTCCACGTGTGGCATGTGTTGTGATGTGTGTCTCCACCTGCATGTATGGCACGTGAGTCAGATGTGTGTGTGGGTGTGTCACTGGAGTGATGGTGGCAGTGATGGTTGTATTTCCACAGTCATAATTGTGACCTAGCATGTTGTCATCCATACATGTGTCGAGTACATGCACTTGCAAGTGGCTGTGCTTTTTGTGGCTGACTTCTTGTGTGTCTCTCATCCCCAGGTACTTGCGCATGCTTTCTGCTGGTTGCATTGTTGTGGCACTGCTATTCCTCATTGACACGTCATCGTGTGCTGACTCAGCGTTACACGCACGGACAAGTTTGGAAGTCTCCTTAGGGTAAGGGATGCATCAGGGGTGTATTGGGTGTGGCAGTTGTTCACGATGTATGCACACTGCCCCTGTCGATGTTTGGTTCCTCTGCAGCCATGTAGCATCACCATGGGACACGACATGCAGCTGTGTACACCTGAATAGATGGTCTGACTGGTTGACAGTCATCAGTGATGGGATAGTGGATTGTGATGATGGCATCAATGTGTGTAACACTGCCCTCTGACACATACGGTTTGCATTGGCTTGACATGGTGTGAGACTTCTACATCAGCGGATCAATGGTGTATGGCAGTCTCTCCGTGAGCAGCTGTGGGTGTTTAGCTGTTGGCCGACAATTGTGTGCCAGTTCCATGGCTATCACGCATTTGTGCTGCAGAAGGGGGGTGCCAGTGTTGGACCCACATGTTACTCCACATGAGGTGTTCATGTGTACTTCAAGTTGCCTCTGCAATCCCGAATACATGACTAATAAAGGTGTCCCTATTAGGCCTGGGCGAAGCACTACGCTACGCTCGCGTAGTTTGCGAAGTTCGCGCTACTTCGCACTACGCGAACTGCACGTAGCACAGTGCGAACACGCGTAGCGTAGTGTTGCGTAGTGCTGCGGTCATTTTTTGCTTGCTCGGGGTCCTCAACGTCAAGTTGGCGACCGCGAGCAAGCAAAATGACATCCTGGCGAGACTTTTTCCTTGTTCGCGATCGCGAGCATGGAAAATAAACCTCCCGGCGAGATTCACAACGCGAGAAGGTCAGGTTTCTCATTGCGAGGGGTCGCGTATGCTCGCGACCGCTCGCGATGAGAAACTACCAGTTCGCGTTGAGAAAGCTGCAGCTCGAGGAAAAATCTACTCGAGCAGCAGAAAACTACAGCTCGCACTGTGCAAGATGCCATTTTCAATGATTGCACAGTGCCGGTTGCTTGTCCGCACTGTGCAATCATTGAAAACAACATCTTGCACAGTGCGAACATGTTACTTCGCAGTTCGCGAAGTGCTACGCGTAGCTCGCGTAGTGCGAACTTCACTTTGCGTAGCTTCGCGAAGTGCTACTTCGCGAACTACGCCCACCCTTAGTCCCTATGCCTCCAAGGTGCCTCTTCTCAGTCAATGCTGGTGTGTTGCCACGGTGTATCCAGCATGTCTGGCAGGGTTTCCCCTGATAGTGGCTATGTGTCTATGTGTCGAGTAGCAATATGCAAGCTGTGTGTGTGGGCTGAGACTGTGTATTATGCATGATGTCCATGACTGTGTGGGTATTGTGACATGTGTCATCCCCATGCATCCAACCTTGGCCAGGCCCCCATTCTCTGCATCCACCGGACTCAAGCTTGCAGGACATGGTTCTGCACCTGTCTACACATACCTGGGTGCCCCCCAGGACACTGGACTGGATCCCTGACCTCTGCGCATGACTGTTGCTGTACTCAATGTGTCTGTCAGCACGGTTGTGCGGCCACCCCCTCAGCTGGTTGGGCCCATCACGGGTGTGTATGGTGCTCCATGTCTGTCTTGCCTAATACACTGTGGCCCGTGTGTCCTGTGCCAGACTCAGGCCCCAGGGTGTGGATGGTTGAAGTCAAAAGAGAACTCAGGCATGTTTAGACTTTACAAGACACATGTAAGGTAATAATGCAACCAGCAGGCATCTTCTCTTAATGGTGTGAATTTTTATTTTTGTGGGGGGGGGGGTATGACGTGAGGGGCTTTCCGGGAGTTTGGAATCCAAAGTTCAGTAGGGGAGTTGGTGTCCTTGCCATTGGAAATCCTCAGAGTCCATGCCACAGTCTTTGTCCACATTGGTCAGACAGTGACCAGCAAGGCCATGTGGCAGAGAATGTCTCGTGATGCTGTGATGCTGTTGCTCCAGTGGGCCAGGTGCCAGGCCAGGTGTCCTGGGAGATGGTGATGTAGCACCGACCCTGACGGTCCTTTCCGTGGACGACCCGGCCTCCTGCGGGGACCCTCAGAAGCAGGCCGTGACGATGTTTGGGATGCTCCATCGGATGTTTCCTCCTCCTCCTGATCCCTCCCTGTGGGTGGTGATGTTCTACGCCTTCTGGCACAGGGAGGGTTACCCATGTTGTCGGCCATCCGACGGAGTGTATCGTGAATCCCCTGGAACACCGTCACTTGCTCAGCCTGTCTGTCCTCCATCCTCCGTTGGTGTTGCAGTAGACAGGCATGTTGCTGGGCCTGCTGGGTCTTTATCTCATCGAGGGTCCCCTTGATCTCATTGAGGGTGGACACAACCTGGGCCATGCTCGAGGTGTCCTGCCGGTATGTGTCCAGGATGTTACGGACATGGGAATATACCGGTTCCCCAGTCAACTGGTCAGGCTGGCGCCTCCGCCGTCCTCCACTCCCACCACCTCTGCCCACTTGCACCTGGCCTGCCCTTGTGGGCACATCGGGTCTCCGGGACCCCTGAGGGGTGGCATTGGCGTTGTCGCCTGCCTCCTCCTGGGTGCCCGGGACACCGTGTCCCTCCTGGCCAGCCTGGCTGCTTTGTGGTGGTGGGGCAGGGATCCTGGGTGTCTCCTGGGATGTGGCAGGAGTGGGGGTGGTGGTTGGCCCCGTCGTACCTGAAGCAGGTGCTGCAGGTGGTTGGACACCAGAGGTGCCAGGTTGGTCGGGGTCGTCCACAGAGTGGTGCGAGTCGTCGCTGCCGGTGGGATCGGGCTCCCGCAGATCCGGGTCCTGTGAGTATTCCCCCCCAGTGTTGGGGGGTGAACCACGACGTTGACCTGTGTGTGAGAGAGACAATGTTAATTTTGGTCCATGCAACATCCATGTTTCATCAGTTTCAACGTTGGCACATTTCCTCTTGCAATTAGGATCTGTCTTGCATTCCACTCACAGTGCACTTGTGCATGGGTGTGTCCCTTGGGCACCACTTTGGCCCCTTTAACTATGTGTGGCACAGTCTTACTTGCTGCGTCAAGTGTGACTGCAGTCAGCAGTGGAGTGGGCAGGTGTGGCGAGCCATGCATTGGTGCCTTCCATGTAGCACTGTACATGTGCACATGGAGTGGATCCACACACTTATATAATGCAGGTAGCTGTCGTTGTGCTCGTGAACAGGTTGTGACATGGCCCTGTGTTTTGCCATGGGGAAGAGGGGGGGTTCTGGCACTGGCCACCCTTGGCTACATGCACGCAGTCTACCTGCTGACGAGCGGACATTCCCACACACCACACGGCTCATTTGCTCTCCCTGTGTCTCCCTCCCTCTCTGTCCCCCTCTCCCTCCCTCCGTGTGTCAGCCTCCTCCCTCTGTCCGTGTCCCTGTGTCTCCCTCCCTCTCTGTCCCCCTCTCCCTCCCTCCGTGTGTCAGCCTCCTCCCTCTGTCCGTCTCCCTGTGTCTCCCTCCCTCTCTGTCCCCCTCTCCCTCCCTCTCTGTCCCCCTCTCCCTCCCTCCGTGTGTCAGCCTCCTCCCTCTGTCCGTGTCCCTGTGTCTCCCTCCCTCTCTGTCCCCCTCTCCCTCCCTCCGTGTGTCAGCCTCCTCCCTCTCTCCGTCTCCCTGTGTCTCCCTCCCTCTCTGTCCCCCTCTCCCTCCCTCCGTGTGTCAGCCTCCTCCCTCTGTCCGTGTCCCTGTGTCTCCCTCCCTCTCTGTCCCCCACTCCCTCCCACCGTGTGTCAGCCTCCTCCCTCTGTCCGTCTCCCTGTGTCTCCCTCCCTCTCTGTCCCCCTCTCCCTCTCTCTCTGTCCCCCTCTCCCTCCCTCTGTGTGTCAGCCTCCTCCCTCTGTCCGTGTCCCTGTGTCTCCCTCCCACTCTGTCCCCCTCTCCCTCCCTCTCTGTCCCCCTCTCCCTCCCTCCGTGTGTCAGCCTCCTCCCTCTGTCTGTCTCCCTGTGTCTCCCTCCCTCTCTGTCCCCCTCTCCCTCCCTCCGTGTGTCAGCCTCCTCCCTCTGTCCGTGTCCCTGTGTCTCCCTCCCTCTCTGTCCCCCTCTCCCTCCCTCCGTGTGTCAGCCTCCTCCCTCTGTCCGTGTCCCTGTGTCTCCCTCCCTCTCTGTCCCCCTCTCCCTCCCTCCGTGTGTCAGCCTCCTCCCTCTGTCCGTGTCCCTGTGTCTCCCTCCCTCTCTGTCCCCCTCTCCCTCCCTCCGTGTGTCAGCCTCCTCCCTCTGTCCGTGTCCCTGTGTCTCCCTCCCTCTCTGTCCCCCTCTCCCTCCCTCCGTGTGTCAGCTTCCTCCCTCTGTCCGTGTCCCTGTGTCTCCCTCCCTCTGTGTACCCCTCTCCCTCCCTCTGTGTGTCACCCTCTGTCACCTCAGCCCAGCTTCCTGGGCACACACTGTTAGCAGATCCTTGAATGGCCCTTGGCTTGTTGATGTGAGTTTGTTTCTGATCTCCAGGCACCCATTGGGTGTAGTGTCTGTCTCTGCGCTGCTGCTGTGGTGGTGTGTGCTGCCACTCTTTCACAATGTTGGCTGTTCATTAGCTGCTGTCATGTGCAAAACAGTGCCTTCACCCCCATGTGTTGATGCAAGGCGTCCGCCATTTGCTGGCGAGTCTTTCCTGTGTGGGGACACAGTGTTTGTATTGCTGTGACCTAGGCCATATGGGCACAGGGCATTGTTGTCTGCTTCTGAGTTGCACTATGGGAATTTTGGGGCCCACCCTCCCGCCATCCGGGTTACCGTGTCATGTGTTGGTGTCTTCTGTGGCCTGTGACTTGACATTGTCCAGCTGGGTGCATGGGGCATGGTGGCGCCAGTGGCATGTGCGTGTTCATGGAGTGTGGTTGAGTCATGCGATAGCTTGGGGTGGTTGCGTGCCTGTTAGTGATTTTGGTTGTGGATGACGTTCCCCCCATGTGAGGTGCGTTGTTTGTGTACTCACCCGGGTCTCGGAGTCCTCCTAATCCTTCGACTGCCTCCACCGGCTGTATGGCCATCACCCTCTCCTCCCAGGGCTGGTAGTGTACGGGTCTGTGGGAGGGCCCTCCTCCAGTGGCGTTGGCCTGGTTGTGTTCCTCCAGCATCTTGGCTCGGACCCTCCTCCGCAGATCGTACCACCTGTCTTGGCATTCATGCCTGGTCCTTCTGGTGTCCGCAACAGCATTCACAGCATCGACGATGGTCTGCCACATGGCTGTTTTTTCTGCAATGCTGGTCTGTCTGACCAATGTTCCAAAGAGCTGTGGCTCGACTCTGAGGATTTCATCGACAAAGACCTCCAACTCTCGGTTACTGAACTTTGGATTCTTGTTAGTGGGCATGGTGAGGGGTGTGGTTGTGGATGGTGGGGGGGGGTGTGGATGGTTGTGGGTGTGTGGGTGTGGTTGTGCAGGTGTGTGTGTGTGTGAATGTGATGAGGGGGTGTTTGTGAAGGTGGTTGTGTGAAGGTGTGCAAGTGTAAGGTGTGGTGAAGCTTGTAGTATGGTGCTGTAGGTTGTATGTGGTGTCTGGCAGCAGTGAGTCTGTTGCAAAGGCTCATGGTTTGTGTGTGTGGGCCCTTTTTATTGGTCCATTGGTGGGTGTGGCTGTGTTTGAAGTTTGGGTGGGTGTGTTATAAGGAGTGGTGGTGTTTTGGGCCTCTGTTTGTTTTTGGCAGTTGCAGGTCAGTGAATGTGTTTTTTTAGTGTTTGTTGGACATGTTTAGTGGCTTTGTGCCATTCGAATGCTGTATTCTTGTGTTGTTTTGTTTTGTCCTGGTTGTGTACGTGCGTTTTTAGCGTGTGTACGGTGTGTACATGGGCCATTTGGTTGTACGGTGCTGTCCTTGTGTGTGGCTTGGTACGACTCGTACATGCGGTTGTGATGTTGGGGCCTGGAGTGCGCTCCGTACTTAGGAGGTTGTGGTGGGGGTGCGACTCTGACGTACACGGGTGTACATACAGGGGGGTACGACACGTACTGGGGTGTACATACACGGGGGTAGGACACGTACAGGGGTGGGGGTACGACTCTAACGTACAGGGGTGTACATACACGGGGGTAGGACACGTACAGGGGTGGGGGTACGACTCGAATATACAGGAGTGTACATGCACGGTAGTACGACACGTACAGGGGTGGGGGTACGACTCGAACGTACAGGGGTATACATGCACGGTAGTACGACACGTACAGGGGTGGGGGTACGACTCGAACGTACTGGGGTGTACATACACGGTGGTACGACACGTACAGGGGTGGGGGTACGACGCGAACGTACAGGGGTGTACATACACGGGGGTAGGACACGTACAGGGGTGGGGGTACGACTCGAACGTACTGGGGTGTACATACACGGTGGTACGACACGTACAGGGGTGGGGGTACGACGCGAACGTACAGGGGTGTACATACACGGGGGTAGGACACGTACAGGGGTGGGGGTAAGACTGTAACGTACAGGGGTGTACATACACGGGGGTACGACACGTACACGGGTGGGGGTACAACTCTAACGTACAGGGGTGTACATACACGGGGGTAGGACATGTACAGGGGTGGGGGTATGACTTGAACGTACTGGGGTGTACATACATGGTGGTACGACACGTACAGGGGTGGGGGTACGACGCGAACGTACTGGGGTGTACATACACGTGGTACGACACGTACAGGGGTGGGGGTATGACTCAAACGTACAGGGGTGTACATTCACGGGGGTAGGACACGTACAGGGGTGGGGGTACGACTCGAACGTACAGGGGTGTACATACACGGGGGTACGACACGTACAGGGGTGTACATACACGGGGGTAGGACACGTACAGTGGTGGGGGTATGACTCAAACGTACAGGGGTGTACATTCACGGGGGTAGGACACGTACAGGGGTGGGGGTACGACTCGAACGTACAGGGGTGTACATACACGGGGGTACGACACGTACACGGGTGGGGGTACGACTCAAACGTACAGGGGTATACATACACGGGGGTAGGACACGTACAGGGGTGTACATACACGGGGGTAGAACACGTGCAGGGGTGGGGGTACGACGCGAACGTACTGGGGTGTACATACACGGTGGTACGACACATACAGGGGTGGGGGTACGACGCGAACGTACAGGGGTGTACATACACGGGGGTAGGACACGTACAGGGGTGGGGGTACGACTCGAACGTACAGGGGTGTACATGCACGGTAGTACGACACGTACAGGGGTGGGAGTACGACTCGAATGTACAGGGGTGTACATACACGGGGTACGACACGTACACGGGTGGGGGTACGACTCGAACGTACAGGGGTGTACATACACGGGGGTACGACACGTACACAGGTGGGGGTACGACTCGAACGTACAGGGGTGTACATACACGGGGGTAGGACACGTACAGGGGTGTACATACACGCGGGTAGGACACGTACAGGGGTGGGGGTACTACGCGAATGTACTGGGGTGTACATACACGGTGGTACGACACGTACAGGGGTGGGGGTACGACGCGAACATACTGGGGTGTACATACACGGTGGTACGACACGTACAGGGGTGGGGGTACGACGCAAACGTACAGGGGTGTACATACACGGGGGTAGGACACGTACAGTGGTGGGGGTATGACTCGAACGTACAGGGGTGTACATACACGGGGGTAGGACACGTACAGGGGTGGGGGTACGACTCGAACGTACAGGGGTGTACATACACGGGGGTACGACGCGTACACGGGTGGGGGTACGACTCGAACGTACAGGGGTGTACATACACGGGGGTAGAACACGTACAGGGGTGTACATACATGGGGGTAGAACACGTGCAGGGGTGGGGGTACGACGCGAACGTACTGGGGTGTACATACACGGTGGAATGACACGTACAGGGGTGGGGGTACGACGCGAACGTACAGGGGTGTACATACACGGGGGTAGGACACGTACAGGGGTGGGGGTACGACTCAAACGTACAGGGGTGTACATGCACGGTAGTACGACACATACAGGGGTGGGGGTACAACTCGAACGTACAGGGGTGTACATACACGGGGGTACGACACGTACACAGGTGGGGGTATGACTCGAACGTACTGGTGTGTACATACACGGGGGTAGGACACGTACAGGGGTGGGGGTACGACTCGAACGTACAGGGGTGTACATACACGGGGGTACGACACGTACACGGGTGGGGGTACGACTCGAACGTACAGGGGTGTACATACACGGGGGTAGGACACGTACAGGGGTGTACATACACGGGGGTAGGACACGTACAGGGGTGGGGGTATGACACGAACGTACTGGGGTGTGCATACACGGTGGTACGACACGTACAGGGGTGGGGGTACGACGCAAACGTACAGGGGTGTACATACACGGGGGTAGGACACGTACAGGGGTGGGGGTACGACTCGAACGTACAGGGGTGTACATGCACGGTAGTACGACACGTACAAGGGTGGGGGTACGACTCGAACGTACAGGGGTGTACATACACGGGGATATGACACGTACACGGGTGAGGGTACGACTCGAACGTACTGGGGTGTACATACACAGGGATAGGACACGTACAGGGGTGGGGGTAGGACTCGAACGTACAGGGGTGTACATACACGGGGGTACGACACGTACACGGGTGGGGGTATGACTCGAACGTACAGGGGTGTACATACATGGGGGTAGGATACGTACAGGGGTGTACATACACGGGGGTAGGACACGTACAGGGGTGGGGGTACGACGCGAATGTACTGGGGTGTACATACACGGTGGTACGACACGTACAGGGGTGGGGGTACGACGTGAACGTACAGGGGTGTACATACACGGGGGTAGGACACGTACAGGGGTGGGGGTACGACTCGAACGTACAGGGGTGTACATGCAGGGTAGTACGACACGTACAGGGGTGGGGGTACAACTCGAACATACAGGGGTGTACATACACGGGGGTACGACACGTACACGGGTGGGGGTATGACTCGAACGTACTGGGGTGTACATACACGGGGGTAGGACAAGTACAGGGGTGGGGGTACGACTCGAACGTACAGGGGTGTACATACACGGGGGTACGACACGTACACATGTGGGGGTACGACTCGAACATACAGGGGTGTACATACACGGGGATAGGACACGTACAGGGGTGTACATACACGGGGGTAAGACACGTACAGGGGTGGGGGTACGACGCGAACGTACTGGGGTGACATACACGGTGGTACGACACGTACAGGGGTGGGGGTACGATGCGAACGTACAGGGGTGTACATACACGGGGGTAGGACACGTACAGGGGTGGGGGTACGACTCGAACGTACAGGGGTGTACATGCACGGTAGTACGACACGTACAGGGGTGGGGGTACGACTCGAACGTACAGGGGTGTACATACACGGGGGTACGACACGTACACGGGTGGGGGTACGACTCGAACGTACTGGGGTGTACATACACGGGGGTAGGACATGTACAGGGGTGGGGGTACGACTCGAACGTACAGGGGTGTACATACACGGGGGTACAACACGTACACGGGTGGGGGTACGACTCGAACGTACAGGGGTGTACATACACGGGGGTAGGACACGTACAGGGGTGTACATACACGGGGGTAGGACACGTACAGGGGTGGGGGTACGACATGAACGTACTGGGGTGTACATACACGGGGGTACGACACGGGTGGGGGTACGACTCGAACGTACAGGGGTGTACATACACGGGGGTAGGACACGTACAGGGGTGGGGGTATGACTCGAACGTACAGGGGTGTACATGCACGGTAGTACGACACGTACAGGGGTGGGGGTACGGCTCGAACGTACAGGGGTGTACATACACGGGGGTACGACACGTACACGGGTGGGGGTACGACTCGAACGGACTGGGGTGTACATACACGGGGGTAGGACACGTACAGGGGTGGGGGTACGACTCGAACGTACAGGGGTGTACATACACGGGGGTACGACACGTACACGGGTGGGGGTACGACTCGAACGTACAGGGGTGTACATACACGGGGGTAGGACACGTACAGGGGTGTACATACACAGGGGTAGGACACGTACAGGGGTGGGGGTACGACGCGAACGTACTGGGGTGTACATACACGGTGGTACGACACGTACAGTGGTGGGGGTACGACGCGAACGTACAGGGGTGTACATACACAGGGGTAGGACACGTACAGGGGTGGGGGTACAACTCGAATGTACAGGGGTGTACATGCACGGTAGTACGACACGTACAGGGGTGGGGGTACGACTCGAACGTACAGGGGTGTACATACACGGGGCTACGACACGTACACGGGTGGGGGTACGACTCGAACGTACTGGGGTGTACATACACGGGGTTAGGACACGTACAGGGGTGGGGGTACGACTCGAACGTACAGGGGTGTACATACACGGGTGGGGGTTCGACACGTACACGGGTGTACATACAGGGGGGGTGTGTACATTAACGGGGAGTGCGACTCGAACGTATGGGTGCTGGGGGGAGTGTTGGGCGCGTATGCGGGGACATGTCTCCATGGTTGCAATGGGAGTTCGGTGCGGACGGTGTTTTTACCATACGGTTGTGAGATCGGACGCACGGGTTGGATCGTGATTCCTCGGTCGGACTTCACTTTTCACATTTGTACGGTAAATCGTACGAGGACGTGTCGGACACATTTTCCGACCCGAGGACGTGTGGGGAAATATTCCGAATGCGATTCGTATGGACTTTTTACCATGCGAATCGTGATTGCCAGTTTGTACGGCACTTGTACGATTCGTACGGTAAAAAGACCGGATACGAGTCGTACGGGGAATTTTTTTGCCGGATCGTAATTGGCACCTTTGTCAATAAATGAATTTACACACTCAAGAACTGAACTCTAGACCAATTGTTTTTGTATAAAAAAATATACTGTTATTTTATTTCTAGAATCAAGCAAGCCTGGCACAGGTTAGCATAAAATACTTTGCAGTAATGTTACTTGAATGAATACAGTTTGAAAATGCTGTAGAAATTGTACTTGGTTTGATTTACAGATAATGTAGTAGATTGCAACACTCAGCAAACACAATACATTGGAATGAAAAGGCTTTTTCAACAAATTGCAGGTAAGTTACTTTTACATTACTTGTTCTAACGCAGGTCTGGATGCCTGAAAACAGGTGAGTAAACTTTTTTTTTTTTAATTGCACGATTTTTAAAGAATATCTTTAGTTTTCAAAACTCCACACTTAGGAGACTATTAGGATCTCAGACGGATCGCCACCACCGGCCCGGCGGTGGCGATCTGCCCGCCAAATGTCCCTGTGTCACCCCCTGCCATATTAGTATGGCGAGGGGCACAGCGCCTCTTTTCCGCCGATCGGATTGCCGGCCGGGCAGAAAAGACAGACAATATGGTGGCTGTGCCTTGCAGGCACTGCCATCCATATTATCATGTGCATTTTTAAAGGCCTTTCCATGGTGGCGATGCCGCCATGGAAATGCCAGTGGAAAATGCTTTGGGGGGCCTGTTACGGGCCCCCGGGGGGTGGAGGGTGGGGGGCTGCACTTCATTGTCATACACAAGGTGGCAGTGCACAACATGCTGCCGCAATGTAAAATATGCAGGATGCAACTGCCAGGGTGGCGGTCTCATCCTAATGGGGCTAGCGAGACCGCCACAGCTCCGACGCTCGGTCCCGTTTACCGTTCGGTCCCGTTTACCGTTACGGTGCCATCGTAATGGGACCCCTTGTCGTTTTTTGGAAGGAAAATTGTCAATGGAAGGAAAATTGTCAATGTTATCCTATGGAGGAAAAACAGGTTATTAGTTTGCAGGTAAGTAAATGACTGTGGGAGTTAAAGTTCTGAGGTTAGACTCAGGGGTCCCCCAGGGTCAGTGATGCACTGAGATTGCACCCTCAGTGACACTAGGGTGGTTGTGTGCAGTGTGTTGAGACCCAATGTTATCCTATGGAGGATAGGGGGTCTCCTGTTGGTGGCTGCTGGCAAGCAGCCAACTGGGTTGTGGGAGCTAAGCTCCTGGGGCCATATTATCAAGAATGGCGATAACATTATTGCCACTTAAAGCGGCTATAAGGGGCTTGATAATATGCCCTTGTGAATTCCAATAGAAGCCCAGGTTCTGGTGTGAAGGACATCAAAGCTGGGCTTCTGTTGGAATTCCCAAGGGCATATTATCAAGCCCCTTATCGTTGCTTTAGCTGCAATTTCATGCAGCTAAAGCGGTGATAATGTTATCGCCATACTTGATAATATGGCCCCTAGGGTTTAGGTCAGGGCAAATAGGGAACCAAATTGGCACCAAAGGTGCACCCTCATCGTCACTAGGGCGGCCAGGTGCAGAGTGCTTTTTTGAGGTCGGGTGCCCTGTTGTTTCCAATTGAAAATCGCCGGTACAATGAAACACTGCAGGCTCGGGGACAAGGATCTTCTGGGTGCGACCACCACTTCGAGGGGTAAGTTGGGATGTCATGGGCTGGTTAGGCACCATTGTTTTGGGCACACAAGGCCGTGAGACGTCGGGTGCAGGGGTGCCTTGTGACATCAAAACGTCTTACCCGTTCTGGTTGCGGTAGTGGGGATCCTCAGGTTTGAGGCTGCAGGCATTGTCTGGAGGCTTGAGCCAGGTCAGGGGTCACCGGATCTCAGGGCAGGATTGCCGGGGTGACCACCTCGTGGCGTTTTTCCACTCGAGCTCGGGTTGGGTTCGGCAGGTGCAGAGTGGGCTGGATTTGCGGTGTCCGGCCGGAGCCAGAAGTTGCAGTTTGAACAAGTCTGGTGTTCACAGGAGATTCAGTCTTTGAAGTGAAGTCAGGCAGGTCCGCTGGGGTTTTTGAGGTTGCTGGCTGCAGGACACACCAGGATTTTGCAGGAGCAGGTTCGAGGGGAGACAGGCCTGTAGGTCAGGGATCAAGTCAGTGGGCGTTGTCCTCTTGTTAGCTTTGCACGGCTCTATGGTCCTTCTTCTTATCTTCTTTTCTTGTCATTTCTGGATCTGAGGAAGCATGGTTCAAGGTGCCCCCTAAATACTCAATTTAGGGGTGTTACATTTAGGTAAAGGGTAGGGACCAATGGGTCCCCTCCCAGGGGTGGGTAAACCCCCTATTCTGCCACTCTCCAGTGGGAGGGGAGCAGGAGCCTGTCCCGGGTTGGCTGGGTCTCCCCATTCTCAAGATGGTGGGGACTCAAGGTTATGCTTCACCTCGCCTCCCCCACCTGAGGGGTGGAGTTGGCAGAGGTGGGCACACCTCTCTTCCTCACTTGTTTTTCCCATTGATCCGCCCACCCAAAGTGGGGGGTAGAACCAGTGGGGACCAGTTGCTGAAAGCAGCAAATGGTCTGGAGAGGCTCACAAAGGCGGCATGCCTTTGAAGCTTCTCCTTCGTGAGCCCATCCTGGGGAAGGTGGCTTGGCACCTCGTCCCAGGGTGTGCATTGTTTAAGGCTACCGAGAGCAGCAGCCTTCGACCCAGGGGTCCAGAAACATGTCTGGTGGTAGCAGCCTAGGCAGCCACTCAGTCAAGTCATTAGAAGTTGGTCAAATTTCAGGGGGCAGCTCTAAGAAGCCCTCTGTTGTCCATTTTACATTAAAGCCCACACTGGCATCAGTGTGGGTTTAATGTGCTGAGAAGTTTGATACCAAACTTCCCAGTCTTCAGTGTAGCCATTGTGGTGTTGTTCATAATGACAAACTCCCAGCACCATATACTCTGAATAGCAGCACTACACTTACAGTACCAAGGAATGGACTTGGGCACTGTATGGGTATAGGGCTCATGCACCTGACCCATATCACTGGCATAGGGCACCCAGCTAGAAGGGTAACTGATTAATGCCAGGGCAGTGGTTTGTGCGCATGGTGCACAGGGATGTGTGCCATGTTGACTCTTCACTTTGTTCTGCACCAAGACATGCAGCCTGCAAAGGCAGTGTGTGAGTGTCAGGGTACCGTGCCTCTAAGGGTGGCACAATAAGTGCTGCAGCCCTTAGAGGCCTGCTCTGGTTACAGTGCCCTGGGTACCTGTGGTGCCATTTACCAGGAGCTGACATGTGGCCAGAGATGCCAATTGGGTTTAGGCTTCAATGCAGCTTTAGGGAAGGAACATGGGCTCTGGGTACCTGATTAGCAGGAACCCAGGGCACACTCAGTCAAATAACATCAGCAATTCAGCACGAAGTGGGGGTATACCATGCGAGAAAGAGGGCACTTTCTCACAACTACTGGTAACCTTGGACTTAAATGCATTAGGCACACATTACCACCATAGCATAAACCATTATGCAGACATCATAGTATTACTTAGTAGATGATGCAAAATATAATCAGCAGAAATGTAGAACATCATAATTCCCTCAGGCCTCCCTTAGGTCTAAACATAACTGCACCCTATGCCACAATATCTCCAGGAGCCCACTGGCCCCTCAATCGGCAGTCACAGCACCTCTGCTCACCCCACCTTGACTTCACGTCAATTTGGTGGATGCTCCTTCCTCCACTCAAGTTTGGGGGCCTCCATCAAAGTTTTCCCCTGCTCTGTGAGCCTAATGAATGCCCCTCTGTCCCAGTCAGGACTCAGGACAATGTGTGTTCCTCAAGAAGCTGCCCTCAATCTGGTGGTGCAGCTGTGAACACAGATTCTGGCTCCCAAACTTGGAGAAACACAAAAGTAAATCAGGGTAGTCTCTATCGTTGTGGGGGAGGGAAGCCGACACACTGTTCCTCTTCCTCCGCCCTGGCTAAGAAAGGGTAATGCTCCTGCCTTACAGTGACGGGGACTCACTACAAGAGAGCTCACCCCCACTCACCATTCATTGGGGCTGAGCAGGGGACATAACAGTCATCTGCTGCAACTGAGGACACGGCTCCTATCTTCCTGGGGAGAGGCAGCAATTGGCAGTGCTTCGGGTCGACACGGGCCGCAATCTCTGTCCTCCTTTCCTCTGCCTCAATAACCAGCAGGCACAGGCAGCACGCGGGGCTCTCCTCAACAACACAGAAACCCCGCCCACCAACAGACAGCACCTCCGCATGACTTCCTTTTCCTTCTTCGGGATGAAGCTCCACCACAGACAGGCTTTGCCTGACTTTTGGCCACTGCGATTTACAGAGTGAAGTCTCCATCAGGGCCTCAGTTTTCTTTCTAATGCTGTCACACACACCTCGCCCGCTACAGGTGTGAGCCTCCTCTCCGGGTCCTCATCTCTTCCCTCCTAATACCCAGACACAAAGAAGAGAGCTCTTCTGCCCAAGTTACAGGGCAAGGAGGCAGTGATTCCCCGTGGCAGAAAGGTGAATTTCGGCACTCCCTCAGAATGTTTCAGAGGCAAAAACGAAGCACTCTACCGGTCTCCAACGGTTCTACAGGCAGAGCTGGGTACAGGCTGGCCAGCACATAGGGACTCCCAGGAGATAGCAGTTGGGTCCCACGGTGGTTCCTCCTGGCTATCCAGCAGTCCTTTCTGCCAGTAAGCACAAAGTTCCACAAGCACACCTTAAATGGGGTCACAGCCACAATACTTATACCACAGCTAGTCTTTGTTCTCCGTCTGACACAGGGCTCTGTGCCTGGTCCAAACCAATTCTGGGGGGTACTGCCATAGATCTTCTCATGTGCACCACCACCCTTATTGTTAGTGTAGGCTGTGGCCCCAGATATTCCACAGGGGGGTGGAGCCAGCATTGTGTAAGGAAGGCAGAGTACTATTCAGGCCCAGGTGCTACTCCTCCCACTGCTCCAAATGCAGATCAGCCTAGGCAGCACTCACCCAGCCCCTCTGGAGCCACTGCACCTCCCAGCCCCTGTCATCCAGAGCCAGAAATGCAATACACAATAGGCAGACACACAGAATTGCCCACTTCTAAAAGTGGCATTTCTAAAATAGTGATAATAAATCTACAAACACCATTACACAGCATTTGTTACCACTATTCCAAACATACCAACCTTGACCACTCTACTCCAATCATGTCAGGAATTACCACTGAAACGCATATCAGGGAATCCCCAATGCATTCCTCTGAGAGGGCAGCTTCACAGTAGTGAGAAACCAAAATGGCTGTTTGTCACTACCAGGACATGCCACTCAGTTAAGGCACATGTCCTACCTTTTACCCACAGCACACCCTGCCCATAGCGCTAGCTAGGGCCTACCCTAGGGGTGACTGATATGTTGTAAAAGGGGAGTCACAGACGTGGCACCCACTTTATGTGCCACGTCACAGCTGCAGTAAACTGCAAGCACAGGCACTGCAATGGTAGGGGCCTGCTACAGGTTTGAAAGGCTACTTTGGTTGGTGGCGCAAGAAATGCTGCAAGCCCACCAGAAGCATTTAATTTACTGATCCCGGGTATCTCAAATACCACATGACAAGAGACTGATAGGTAAATTAAATACAATAAACAGGTGTAGACCAATCTTACCAAGTTTATCATAGAGAGCACATGCACTTTAACACTGAACAGCAGTGATAAAGTACCCAGAGTCCTAAAACCACCAACACCAGGTAAGAAACAAGCATTTGCAATGCAATGTATTATGTATGTATTATGTATTAAGTTCTTATTAAGCGCAACTGTCACCCCAAGGGTATCCTGGCGCTGGACCATAGGTGAGTCATCAGATCTAATACACTACATTACTTTGGAAAGAGATAGGTCTTCAACTCTTTTTTAAAGGAGAGGAATTCTTGCTTACTCCTTAGCAACAGAGGGAGAGTATTCCACAGCTTAGCAGCTGTAAAACCAAAGGCACGACCACCCATCCTCACTCTAACAAATTTAGGGACTATGGTCAAAAAAGCCGAGGAGGATCTTAAGGGTCTAGCAGCCTGGTACCACGAGAAAAGATGTTGGAGTGGCAGCGGTCCCAACCCATGCAGCGCTCTAAACACAATACAGGCAGCTTTAAAGAGAATACGCTGCTGAACAGGCAGCCAATGGAGGTCAGACAGAGCTTCTGAAGATGATGCAGAGCGAGGTCGGTCTAAAGCCAGTTTGGCCGCCATGTTTTGAACCCTCTGCAGCCTACCTATTAAAGACTTAGGTGCCCCCAGATGTAGTGAGTTGCAGTAGTCTAACCTACTGAGTATAGTACTGCGCACCACCTCTATTCGAGCCTGTGGGGGAAGCAACGGCAAGATTTTACGTAGGGCTCAAAGCAGGCCCATGCACGTAGCTATAGTCTTATTCACCGAGGCATCCAGTTGCAGCCCAGGCTCAAACAAAATCCCCAGGTTACGGGCCGACTCCGCCGCTGTCACCGTACCTAAGATAGAGGCTGGCCAGAAACCTTCTGGTAACGTGCGGGAGGGCTGATCCAATGAGCAATGAAGCACTTCAGTCTTTGCCCCATTGAATTGGAGTGAGTTGAGGCGAAGCCATTCTGCTGTTTCCGACATACACTGATGGAAAGTGTCCCTCGAAACCGCCTCCTTACCCTCAAAAGAAAAAATCAGTTGTGTATCATCAGCATAATTGATAACCGAGATGCCGAAAGATTTTATCAAACTGATTAGGGGTCGGAGGTATAGGTTAAAGAGGATCGGGCTGATCGCAGACCCCTGTGGCACACCCTGCTTCACCTGACGTGTGTCTGACCGAAAAGGTGGTAATGCAACTGCTTGTTGGCTATTTTCCAGGTAAGATTCAAGCCAGCCCAGCGCCAGACCACCCACGCCCGCCCCCTTGAGGCGATCCAGCAGGACAGCGTGATCCACCGTGTCGAACACGGCCGACATGTCCAGCAGCACTAAAAATGCTGCCTTACCCATATCGACACGCGTTCGCAGATCGTCAAGCACGGTGATCAGGGCGGTCTCGGTCCCATGCGCCGGCCTGAAACCAAACTGGACAGCGTCCAAACAAGCATTGGATTCCAGAAAGTTAGATAAGGTTCTTGTAACCAACTTCTCTAGAATTTTTATAGGGAATGGAAGCAGCGAGATGGGTCTATAGCTGGCAGGACAAAACGGGTCCAGAGAGGCCTTTTTTAGCAACGGTGTCACGATTGCAAGCTTCCAGCTGTCAGGAACCGTGGCTGAAGTCAAAGACTGACAGCAGATGGTATACAACGGAGGTAGCAATTCTATCTGAAAGGCCTTCCATATCCTATGTGGCAGGGGTCTAGTGGGGAACCCGACGACACACCATTAGCCACTATGCAGAATTCCTCCAAGGAAGGGATAGGAAAGCAAGATAATTGCTGTTGTACCCCCTTAACCTCCTCGACACCCGAAGGGTGAGGAGGTTTCCGTGGAGAAGACTCTATCAGGGCCACGTGGCTCGGAGTCGAGAGGCCACTCAAGATGAGTCTGATTTTTTCCTCAAATGCAGAGGCCAAGGAATTACACAGCTCCTGAGATGTTGTGGTAGCTGGGGCTGCAGAAGCCGGATTTGCCAAGTTGTTGACCAGCTTAAAAAGGGTCTGTGATTTATTAGTGGCTTTAGTCAAAGAGTCTTCCAGAAACTTCGCCTTAGCCAACTTTAGGTGGTCTTTATATTCCCGCAAAGCCTGTCTGTATTGTGTACGATCTGAATCCGCGTACCCTCTCCTCCAAGCACGCTCCGCCTGTTTACAGCGGAGTTTCTGTTGGCTGAGATCACCAGTGAACCAAGCATTGGTTCTCCGAGGCTTGTTCTTCACCCTTTTTAAAGGGATCAGTTCATCCAGTGATGTTACAATCTGTTTACAAAGGGTAGTGTAGCTTTTATCCACAGTTTCCTGCACCTCAAAGGTTGTAGGCAACAGAGAAGGTAAACTTGACCCCCTTAGAAGACGGGACCACTGTCTGCTAAATTTATACCCAGCCGAGCTGTCACTACGCTGCACTCCAGCCACAAAAATAGACATGAGAACCAGAGCATGATCAGTCCAGCATTGATCCAGGACTTCATTAATAGCAACCAACTTTTTATCAGCAAAGACCAAGTCCAAAATGTTCCCCTTCACATGTGTGGAGCATTGCACAAGCTGTTCCAGCTGTATGTTGTTACATGCTTGGCATATTTCTCTGTAGGCTAGATCTTGTGGGCCTGATGGTCGTAAATTAAAATCACCCAGCACTATAAAGTTGGAATGTGAGTTGGATAAATTGTACACAAGGTCAATAAATTGCTGAAAAGAAGGGGCTATACCAGAGGGAGGTCTGTAACACAAAAGACCAGCAACAACTGTGCCACCCTGAGCCATTAAAGAGAATCCCAGAAGTTCAAAGCCCACCACCTGTTTAACTGCAATAGGTCTCGCATTTGTGAGATTTTGAGCTATTGGCATTGTAAATGGCAAAGCGTTTTATTTATGTGTTTAAAAAACATGCAATGATAATAGGCTTTGTCATTTACAATACCAATAGGTCAAAACTTTGAAAATGCGAGACCTATTACATTGCAAATAAAAACATGGGCGGCGCTGCTGGAATTCAATAGTTTTTTTTTTAGATCACATAGAGAGCTTCGCAGTAAGTACATTAACACACTGAGATATCCTACGGTCTCTGAGACTAACGAAAATGTTGACATGATAAGAATCCAACTAAAGAACATGCACTCCAAATTAAAATGTAGTTTTATCGGAATGCTCCCCAAGCTCAACGATAACAATTGTTTCTCTGACCCTTCTCAGGGGTATGTTTATTTCATCTGCAGGTGGCACATGTATCTCTGCAGCATCTACAATGCTACAGTGATCCCAGGAAGGACGGTGTTTTAAAATGGCCCCAAAATGGTAGTTTCGATACCGATATTCTAGATAATTTGGAAATTAAATTGTTTAAGAAGAAAGCCCGGCCGGCGATGTTTGACTCTTTCCGCTCATGGCGAAAGGAAGCCAAACAGAAGGAAATTAAGCTAGCGAAAAAGAATAAAAGAGAGAAAGGTATGTCAGTAATGCAAGCAGCTGTACAATTTAGAGATAATGAGGAGGAGCAGATGAGCGAGCAATTGCACAGGCAGCGTAAGTTAGGGATTGACAAATGTTACCCGGTTTTACCGCACTCTAAGCAAAATGAGTCCGAAGACAAGGAGAAAGATCCCCTAATGTCACATTTGTTGAGTTCGCCACCCCCGTATGCTCAAAATGCCACGGCACTTCCCCAGCTTGTGAATACGCCACCTCCAGTTAATGTATTGCAGGCTTTGCCGCAACCACCAGCTGCCGCACAACCGGCTCTTATTAATGTAACGCAGCCCCCTCAAGAGCCGCCAGTTGTGCTTCCAACTGCCCCCGCGCTTCCTGTAACCTTGCCTAATTCACCAGCGGCCTCTCCCAACACTTTTCCTTGCACCACTTCGGTACCTGTTTCTACGTCCTCTTTTCTTCCCTCTGTTTTCCCCCCTGTTTCTGCCTCAGCTTCTCCTTCAGCGCGACAGCGTTTAGCTAATGTGGTTACTTCATTAATGTCGCCTCTCTTTGAGTTGTCTGGTGCGACTCCTGGTTTGCAGCGTAAGCAATTGCGTAGTCAGTTGCCTACCTCTGACGAGAAGAATGTAATAGACAGCATGGCGCGCAGATGGATTGTTTTCCCTTCATTGTATGATATGGAATCAATTGCTAATGTCTTCCATCAGTGGGATGCCCCGAAGCAGAGATATGTGTTTGAGAAGATGTGCGAAATTCTCTGTGAGGAATTGGAGGATAGTGGTAGAAATCCGAGGCCACGAGAATTGTGTAGAGTAAGGTCCGATTTTGGAGCTGGTATGATTGTAGACCACGATATAGATAAAGCAGTTGAGGTTGTACTATCCTTCAGGAATGATGAATGTCAACAGTCATTGTTCGAACAAGATGTCCCTGTGGGGAGAAAGGAAAAGGTGCGGCAATACCCCATGAGAGAAGTGCCCCCGGTATGGAAGGAAGCGGTTGCAGCTGTCGGTGCTAACCCCGCTGTGGCCGCACATTTCCAGCGTGTTTGGGTGCATGTTCCATGGAAGCGTTCTGAGGTGTTAGCGCTTAAACAGTCCTTGCCTGATCCCCGTAAAAATCCGGCAGGTTATTATAAAGAATTGTCACAAACGGCAGGATCATGTATTATGAATCTGGCCGACATAGACATGTTGTTTGGTAATGTTGTTCCACAGCCCCTATGGGGGTCAATCCGTAATGCGGATCATGACCAAGAGCTGGGGGATACATGGGCTAACATTATTGCTGCCGATGCAAGACAAACTGGTGGCGCGAAACCTGAGCCTTTAGTAGCTGAACTCCCTGGTAGAATCATCACGTATATGAAGACACTAATGCCAGCAATGCGCGTAAATTGGGACAAGTTATCTGCATGCAAGCAGAAAAAGGATGAGACAGTGTCAGACTTCTTTACTAGGTTTGAGGAAACGTTCATTGATCACAGTGGGCAGGATATGAGTACTGAGGGTGGCCAACGGTTGTTTGTGGATAAGTTTGTGCAGAATTTACTCCCTGACCTGTGTAAAAAGTTGAAAGATTCAGAGAGTTCTTGGGCTGTTTCCTCTTCGGCGCAAATACTGGCTACCGCACAGTATTATGAAAATAGAGATAAAGACGAGAAAGATAGAACAGAGAAGAAAACGAAGGAATTAAAGACAAAGGTCCTTTTACAGCAGGCCTATCCGCCACGTGGAGGTGGTAATAATTATAGGCAACCCCAAGGTGTCTATCACCAACCCCAACAATTTCAGAACAATCAGCAAATGAATGGGTATTATCAACCACGTGTCCCGGTAGGTCCCAACCAATGTTCATACTGCAAAGAAGAAGGTCATTTTAAATATAGTTGCCCTAAATTAATACAGCGGAATGGTAATATGTATGGCGCAAGAGGTAGAGGTGGTCAGCAAGCTCCTAGAGGTAGAGGGCGTGGAAGTGTTCCCCAAAATGCGCGTCCTCTGCCGCCTCAGAATACCATTAATAGCTTTGATCAGCAAGCTAACGCGATTGGTAATACGGCCCAGTATTATAATAATGATTATTATGCAGAAGATGGTGATGCAGAAAATGCTGATTACTAGGACAGCCGTAGACAGAGAGAGGGAGTTGTTTCAGTGCCAGTGGATCAGAGTGGACCGTATGTTGAGGTGACTACAGCAAATGTAACGGAGCCTTTTCTGCTAGACACTGGTGCTGCAAAGAGTTCAATTATGCATTCCAAACTCCCTGGCGCACCTTTGTCTGGCGACATAAATGTTTCCGTAGGTTTTTCTGGCGCCCCTGTTAGGAACCCAATTTCTAGTCCCATGTCACTTTCTGTTGGACCTTGCGAGCTGAAAGCACCTCTGATTCTGACTACAGGTTGTGGTGAGAATTTGCTGGGACTGGATTTGTTGAAAAGATTGCATGCCACGTTGTATTGCTCTCCTTCGGGAGTACAACTTACATTAGGCAAGAAAGTAATTTCCCCAATGTACTTGTCCAAAAATACAATGCCGCCTGAATTGTCATCCCTTCCGGATGCCCTTTGGGCTACTGGTCCCAATGATGTGGGCCTCTTGGAGATACCGCCATACGTGGTGACTTTAAAGGCTAATGTCAGACTGCCACGTATTCCCCAGTACAAGATCTCTAATGAAGGCCAAAAAGCATTGTTAGATATTGTCCACGACTTCATTGATAAGGGTGTGATTGAAGAAACAAGAGGCAACGTTTGCAATAGCCCGATTTTACCTGTCATAAAGCGAACTGACCCTTCACAGCCACCTGTTTACAGATTCGTGATCGATCTTAGAGAGGTTAATAAGATTGTCGTGCCACAGTTTCCAGTTGTCCCTGATATAACTGCCTTGTTAACGATGATTCCAGCCTCTGCTGAATGGTTTTCAGTGATCGATTTAAAGAATGCTTTCTTTAGCATTCCAATTGCAGAGGAGAGTAGGGACATTTTTGGTTTTAGTCTGGGAGGCCGAAGCTTCCGCTTCAAACGCGCTCCCCAGGGCTACTGTGAGAGTCCATCTATATACAGTCAAGCTTTGAAAGCACAGCTTGATGCACTTGTTTTACCTAGTGGCGCTATCCTGATTCAGTATGTGGACGATTTACTAATCGCCGCGGATACTGAGGAGATCTGTAAAGAAGCCACATTATCATTGTTGCGCCATTTATCCGTTTTTCATCACAAGGTGTCCTTATCTAAGCTGCAATATTGTCGACAAGAAGTGACCTACTTAGGTCATCTCTTATCGAAGGAGGGAAGGAGACTGACCCCAGAAAGAATTCGAGCCATTGCACAGTTGAGTGTGCCAAAGACACAGAGAGAAGTACGTGCTTTCTTGGGCATTACCTCATACTGTAGGCATTGGATCCCTAGTTTCTCCTTGCTGGCAAAACCTTTGTTAGCCTTAACATGCAAAGACACACCGAATCCTATCCCATGGTCTGAAGAGTGCCAGAAAAGTTTTGTGGAATTGCGTAATGCATTATGTTCAGCACCTGTGTTGGGTACCCCTGACTACAGTAAACCTTTTACATTATATGTGCACGAGAAAGATGGATGTGCGTTGTCAGTGTTAACACAGCCTTTTGGCGACAGACCGCGCCCATGCGCGTATTTCTCATCCACCTTGGACCCTGTAGCGAGGGCATTGCCAAGCTGTCTGAGAGCAACAGCTGCTGCAGCGATGTCTATCCGACAATCTGCTGGTCTGGTAATGGATAACACATTGATCGTTATGGTTCCACATGCTGTAGACACATTATTGAATAGAACCAAGACACAACACTTGACTAGTGCACGCCTATCGGGTTACGAACTTACACTGTTAGCGAATCACATACACATAAAACGATGCAATACACTGAATCCAGCTACGTTGTTGCCGATTCCATCAGACTCAGATGAGATTGAGCAACATGACTGTCTGTTCAGAACAGAAGAAGAGATGAAAGGGAGAGTGGATCTGAAAGATACTCCCCTGACTGAGTGTGATGGTACTTTGTGGGTAGATGGTTCATGCTTTAAGCTCCCTAATGGTGACACGACTGCTGCATATGCTATCACGACTTTACATACGGTCGTGGAAACTGCACGAGTGCCACATAATTCGGCCCAAGCAGCAGAATTAATCGCCCTCACGAGAGCATGTGTGTTATCTGAAGGAATGAGAGTGAATATATATACAGATAGCCAGTACGCCTTTGGCGTGGCTCATAATTTTGGGCGACTGTGGAAAGAGCGTGGGTTCCTGATGTCACATGGAGCTAAAATTCAGAATGGCAAGTTGGTGAATGATCTCCTTGAGTCAGTGACCCTACCGTTGCAAGTTGCGATCATGAAATGCAGTGCGCACAGGAAAGTCACAGACGATGTTGGTCGTGGGAATGCGTTTGCTGATGAGACCGCGAGAGAAACCGCACAGAATGTGAAGACTAGAATGTATGTTGCAGGCCCCGTAAGATGGGTTAATGATGTAGGAATGTGTGAGAACACAATAGAGAGTGTGAAGTCGCTTCAAGCTGAAGCCACAGAGGAAGAGTTAAGCAAGTGGAGAGAGAGTATGGGTAAGTTGGATGAGAATGGTTGCTGGACTGATCTGACAGAACATAGGCGATGGTTGTTGCCTGACGCGTATGTGCTTCCAGTAGTTACTATGGCGCATGGAATGGCACACATCAGTATGAAAGGTATATGCAAGTTGTTGGCTCCAGTATGGCAGAATGCTGGGATTCCCAAGTGTGCCGAGAATGTGGTCAAGAATTGTATGGTATGTTTGAAGTACAACCCTGGTAGGGGAACCCCAACTCCAGCCGGTCACTTTGCGCCCCCATCATGTCCATTCGAAGTTTTGCAGCTGGACTTTATTCACATGGAAAGATGCAACAACCTGAAATATGTACTAGTGGTTGTTTGTGCTTTCTCAAAATGGTTAGAGGCTTATCCTCTAAAAGATAACACTGCCCTGTCCACAGCCAAAGTCCTTGTGAAAGAGTTCTTCCCCAGGTTTGGAATGCCGAGAGTGGTATGGTGTGATAATGGGAGTGAGTTCGTGGGTAAAGTGATGAAGAATGTATGTGAAGGTTTAGGCATCCAGCAGAAGTTCCACGCTGCAAATCACCCCCAATCAGCTGGATTGGTAGAGCGCTACAATGGAGCCTTAAAGCTCAAGTTGGCTAAAATTCAGGCGAGCACTGGTCTTAAATGGCCTGATGCCCTGCCTCTAGCACTCCTGTCCACCAGAATGACAATACACTCAGGAGTGGGACTTAGTCCCTACGAGGTGGTCTTTGGCCGCCCGGCTAATGTATGGGGTGTGCCAAGGCCCACGAAATTTAGTGAGATAGAGCATCCAGTGCTGCTCGATTACCTGTATGATTTGACTGTTAAACTACGTGTTTTGCACCAACAGGTACATGATACTCTTCCCCAAGCTTCCGAAACTCCTGGACACCCTATCAACCCTGGTACGTGGGTGCTCGTCCGGAACTTCCAGCGCAAGAGCAACGACGAGCCCCGCTGGCTTGGCCCTCATCTTGTTCTACTATCGACAAGGTCAGCGGTGCGAGTGAAAGGGAAGAAGCACTGGGTTCATGGTACCCACTGCAAGGTAGTCCCCTTGCCTTTGCCATATGACCGGTGGGTCAAAGAGGGTATCACCGACTCTGAGACAGACAC
Organism: Triturus cristatus; assembly: GCF_964204655.1. Lineage (NCBI taxonomy): Eukaryota > Metazoa > Chordata > Amphibia > Caudata > Salamandridae > Triturus > Triturus cristatus. Next base: position 847,153,000 of record NC_140588.1, on the reverse strand, counting down.
TGTACTCCGTTTCACACCATTCGGTGATGCACGCCTAAGAAACACAGCTTCAGACCAAGAGAGTGACAATATTCTGCAGGAAGCTGTGCCACCATCGAATCGATTGGACACCACTGAGCCTGAACTTTTGTTCCGAGACCAAACAGCACCTGGCCGTCTACGTTATAATTTGAGACCTAGGCCCATGGACAAATAAAGATTTCCTCATTATTTCCCTTTTGACATTTTTCACTCTCCCATCTGAAAGACTTTCTTGATTTTTTGTTTTTCGAACCACCATCCGGGTTCTGCCGCAGGGTCGCGGTGTCAAGACTTTGGGGTACAGGCCGAAGACGCTAGGTCGACGGTTCTGGTTGGTCTAGGGCGTTTCCCTGGACTGACAGGCGTACTCCTCAGCAGAAGAAACTCACCCGCCGCGAGCGGCCCGAGTAGAGGATGGAGTTTTTTAAGATGGAGAGACCGATCGAGGAAATGAGCTTTAAAACCAGGATGTGTAGAGTTGTAAAAAGTAAATGTTTTGTCTTTTTGTGCCTTTTTATACTGTGTAGTATTATGATGTTTATTGTAGGACTTGTGTTCTTCTCCGCTCAAAAGCCTATTGCACCCACTCAACAGCCTACCCCTCTTTCTACTGTCTCCTCTCACTCTTTTCACCCCCTACCTGAGCACGAACAGACCAGACGATCGGAGTTCGTAAATAACTCGTTTATCCAGCTCTTGCACCAGCACCAGCTAGTAGTGAATACGACCAATTGCTGGGTCTGTGGGTTAATGCCACATACCATTAACAAGGGTATTCCCTACCTGGTGTTGCTGTATAGTTCAAATGGATCATCATGGGCATTCCAGACCATGTTTCTCTATGCTCTGGAGACGTACTCCCCTCGCCAACCGCGTTCCATCAGACCCATCACCAACAATAAGGCTTTGATGAAAGGAATTGCCGATATGAGTAGGGATATTGATGCATACTCGTCCATTCCCAAAGAAGAGTTGAGACCTTATGTAGGATGGAACGCGACAGGGTATAGTATTAGTCTGGGTGAAAGACAGCGACAAATCTCATCTCCAATCTGGGTCGTACCCCACATGGGTCGGTTCTGCTTACAGGGTAATGGTCAGAACCCTAGGGCTCAACTGGGTAGAAGTGACTGTACTGAAACGTACACTTTCCCGTCACAGTTTTCCCCAACGTTTCTAGCTGCCAAGGGTACCTATTTTATCTGTAATGACCGAGCATATACATGGTTGCCCCCTGATTTCTCGGGCACATGTTATATTGCGAATCTGCTACCGCCGACATTCACTGCTGCCTCTGATTATTACAAGACGAGAGTCGTGAGAGGTGTAATTAGTAAGGAGGACACTGCTGGTCAGGAAGCAGGAGACTTCTTCTTGGGTTTCCTGCCGTTTTGGGGACCTATGGTCAATAGTAGGAACCTGAGACAGCTGACGCGTGTGGTTGAATCCACTATCAATGTAACGGCTGGTGCCCTTAGTAATCTGACAGCTGAGCTCCAAGCGGATCGCCTTATGACTCTGCAGAACCGCATGGTCCTAGACGTTATTCTTGCAGACCGCGGTGGGGTATGCAAGGTCATCCAATCCAGTTGCTGCATTTTCATACCAGACAATGCTCCAACGGTGTATCAAGCCATCTCCAAACTCCACAAAATATCTGAATCCATACACGTGGATAAGGGAGATTGGTCATTGATGGGATGGTTCTGGGAACTGATATCTGCCTGGGGTTGGAAAGTCCTGATGGTCATTGGAGTGATTTTAGCCATTCTCTTTCTGTTCTGTCTGTGCATACAGTGTGCTCCTGCGATGTGTGGCCTCTGTGCTACCTTATGTGTAAGGAAACCTGTATCGAGAGACGAGCTAAGTAATAGGATGATGCTACAGCAACATCTCCATGACTTTGCGGACATCGACCTAGACTCGGATTAAGATGAGTATAGTGATTGCCTATGTAAGGGCAAAAGGAGGGTCTGTCGTACTTTACTCTTTGGAACCGCGTAGGGGACCAGGCCCTACCCCTGTCTATCTTGGTATTAGCGAACCGCAAATGGTAAATGCGGCATGTACGAGTGCTTTACTCATCGTTCTAGCCCTGAATGCACTGCGTACACGTTATCTTGCTGCACTACGCGGGTTCCATTTTGGAAGCAGTGGCCATCTTGTCATTGCCCTCACACAGGCTATAATGGAGCAAATACGGGCCTCTCAGTACATGTGCTTTCCCGTGACTTCTCGGTGACCTGGGCAGCTGGCTCCGCTGCCCCGGGTCAAACCGGTCTCACGAGCTCCCCTTCCTCCGTCCACCTGTGATTAGCATCAGGGCTCGACCCATCATAAAACCCTTCTCATCCTACACAAACCCCCGGCTAATCTCTTCCACACCTGCTTGTTCTTGCTTTATGACTTGTTTCCCAAAACAGGAGATGCTCATGTTTATTGGGGGGTCTACTGACATCTAACGTGGGATCGCAACCTTATTGTGTAAATCATTGTGAGTTGGCCGAACTGGAATGTGGGATGGTCATCATGACTCTGCCTTTTCTTTGTAATGTACACTGTTATATTGCCGTTTCATAAAACTCAGGAATGTATGCTTGAGGCCGAAAAAGGCCTATTTAAGATGTAGTCCGTTCCTATGATTTTCAGCAGTCTCCTGAGAACATACACGCTGTTGTACTTCTAGGATACCTGTCATTGGTCTGCAGCCAATAAACGATTCTTTGACTTCACCCAGAAGACTCTGTGTTTCTGTAGGTCCGGAACAGGGTGAAACCCCGAAGTCATAGGGTGTGTGCCCCTGCACCGCTGGGTCTAAAATACCCAGTACTTCAACCTCACTTTCAATGGTGTTCTTGTGGCGATAAACCCTTTGCCTTATTTACAAGGCGGTGTTAAGCCATGGCATACCACCACCTTGTAAATAAGGCCCCCTTCCACGATACACTGAGCGTGAAAAGGGACGTGCAATGAGCATTGTGGTGGGTGTTCCACTGCAGCAGCCATTGATTTTGACGCTGCCCCCTAGTTACAAGGGTGACATATATAGAAGGCAGCGGGGAAATTAAGACCAGGGAAAACCTGGTCTTAACATGGCGAAACAAGGAGAAATGTTTTCATTCTCCTTGGTTTTGCTGTTATAATGTCTGCTGCATTGTGCAGCACGTATAGAGACAGCAAATCACCATGAATGATCGTGTATGTGCAGGATGGTGTCCCTTCCTAGACGTAAACAGTCATTTAAAAAAAATGACGATTTGCTACTTCTATGTGTGCTGTACAATACAGAACACATAGGAGTTTCAAATTGCCATTCTGGATTGTTTATGTGCCGGACGGGACACCTTTCTACACATTCTCAATCATTCCCCCCAATGCACACACCCTTGTGTTGATGCTAGGCAGCTAGATTTAGCGCCAGCGCTAGGGAAAATGCAGGGGTGCCTCCATTTTTAGAATGTCAAAGCGTGGCATTAGCAATTTTTGCTTACAACCACGCTTCGCCATTCTGTTGGAAATATGCCACTTAGTTTGCAGATGTGGCAATTGAACCTGCTGTCATCACACCCAGTTAGCACATTGATGAAGCAGTATTGTTTTGGTTTTTGTTATGTCTAACGTTTGAAAGAATAAAAATAACATGCCTGCCACAAAAGGCACCTTCCAGCAAGCTTCGCGCAGACATCTCTTCAGCTTACTGATACTCTCTAAATCAGTGGAGAGCAGCATGTGAAGATGCATTCATAAAGCATCACATGTGGTGTGTGAGCACTTTTACATGTATGACTATACATGGAAAAAGAATGAGTTGTTCTATAATTGACTGAGTGTAACACATGTTGGTGCTACTGTAGTAAACCTGCCAATTTGTAAATCCTATGTCACTAACAATTTTCCAGTGCTGTTAAAATAGTATCCAGTTGAAGTCATCCAGGCCAAGGATATATTTAAATAATGCAGGTGACGATTGCCATATTGCTTTACAATTTTGCATAACAAAATTTACGCATAATACTGACATAATGCCATTACACCATGCCACATAATGAATCTCACACTCAGGAAAATATTGTAACACGAGAAGGAAAAAAACAACATCCATCCAGTGGATGGGGTCAGGTATTTATAAAGAGGACTCTTATAAAATAGGTTTTATATGCCTTGTGTTTAGTGAAATTGCACATTTAACTTCTCACATTGTAGGACAGTGCTTCCCAAAATCGACTTTGGGCACTGTGGAGTGAGGATCTGCAATCTTTTTACATATTCAGAACCCCATAAATCCTTAAGTCCTTTGGGGAAGGGGAGCTGCATGTTAGCAGCTCCCCTTGCCCAAAAGCAATGCCGGCTCCCGCAAGAGGTGGGGAGCCGGCAGGGACCCTGGGGTAATAGGGTCCCCAGGGCCAGAAGTTGCCAAGGGAAGGGGAGCCACACGGCCCCCCTTCCTAATAAAAAAAAAAAAAAAAGCTGGCCAGGCCCCAGGGGATGGGGTCTCCGGAGCCACAAGTGGCCCGGTAGGGAGGCCACAAGGCTCCCCTCCCCTTTTTCCAAAACAAAAATAAATAAATAAGGGGGATGGGGTCCCTGGGGTGTGTAGTGGCCAAGGGAAGAGGGGCCAAGCATCCCTGCTCCCACAATTACAATTTTTTAAAAATAAATAACGAGGCCAGGCCCCGGGGATGGGGTTCCCAGGGCCAGTGGTGGCCCAGTTAAGGAGGGCCACACTGCTCGATTCTAAAAATATATAGAAAAAAAAAGCCGTGCTCTCGCTGGAGGCCCCACCCCCTCCCTGCACCACTGGGCAAATGCACCCCCTGGTGCGTTTTAAGTTTAGTAATTAAGTCCCCTTGAACACTGAGGGTCCCTGGGGGCCAACTAGCCCACCAAGTACCACCAGTAAGCGCCACACAGCTGGATTGCGGAGAGGTGGTCCGAGGCTGACCTTTTTTATACCACGTTGCAAACGCTCCTCTTTGCGCACTGCTGGTGGGGCGATGATGGTGGCTACTTGGCCCCCAGGGACTCTCAGGAGTCAAGGGGACTTCATCCCCAACCAAGGGCATGCAGGAGGCATGGTTGCAGAGTGGTGGGGAAGGGGGGCGTGGCCTTTGTCCACCTCTCAGCAATTCCACTGTGTGAGGCTTACTGGAGTTAAGGGGTTGGCTAGTTGGACCCTAAAGGGCCCCCAGCAGCAAAGGGGACTTCAATCCCCATCCAAGAGCACACCTGGGAGCACATTTGCAGAGTGGTGGGCAAAGGGGGCGTGGCCTGCTATGTGAACTTAGCAATCCTGCTGTGTGGAACTAAATGGAGGTAATAGGAGGGGTTGTAAAAACCCCAAGGCTGTCCTTGGGGCCAACTACCCCTCTTGTTACCGACAGTAAATCCCACACTGTGGGATTGCTAAAACGCCTTCAAAGGCCATCCCCTCCATTCTCCACCACTCTGCAAACCCACCTCCTGGCAGACTACGGGATGGAAGATGAAGTCCAATTTACTCCTAAGGGACTTTGGGGGCCAAGAAGCCCTCCTGGTAAGTCCTACACAGCGGAATTCCTGAGCGCTTATTGAAGACCCTGTACCCTTTTTTCACCACTCTGCAAACACGACTATTAGTTAAAAAAGTGTTTGCAATGTAAAAGGTTTCGCATTTGCGAGACTAAGAGTTATTGACATTGTAAATGCAAATGTTTATTACTAATGTTTTTTGGAGTGGAGTGGATGTACGTTGTGTGTAGTGGAATTATGTGGTATGTTGTGCAGTGTGATTATGTGGATAGAAAGTTTGTGGTATTTAGTGTATAGGAATTATGTAGAGTGGGATTATGTGTTATGGATAGTAATTATGTGGTATGGTAATCTGTATTATAAAGTGGTAACCTCAGGTTTAGTCTTCGTCGTTTCCATAGAAGCTCCACTTTGAACTCAGTGAGACAAAAAAGAAGGAATCACTGAGGAGCACTTGTGGACCTAGTCAGAGGTATGAGCAGGGTCACTGGAATTATGTGACTGTTTGGCTGCAAGCGGCTCAAACGTTACCAAAAATGCAGCAACAAATGTCACAGCGTGGTCACAGTGTGGTGGAAGGCCCTTTGCAAACCGAGAATGGTCACCTGTCACTTATTGTTAAATATGGATGTTAAACTGGTCCTATGATGTGCAAGCCACTCTTGCTTCCTTCCTCTCTTGCCTCTTTCTGCATTTCTGCTGCTTCTTTCAGCACGTCTTTCTTTTTCTGCACTTCTCTTGCCTCTTTCTGCACCTCTCTTCCACTCTCTGCACCTGTCTTCCCTCTTCCTGCACACCTGTTGCCTCTTTCTGCACCTCATATGCATCTTTCTGTATCTCACTTGCCTCTTCCTGCACCCTTCTTCCCTCTTTCTGTACCTCTCTTGCCTTTTTCTGTACCCCTCTTATGTCTCTCTGCACCCTTTTTGCCTCTTTCTGAACATCTGTTCTTTTTTTGTGCACTTCTTTTGTGTCTTTCTGTACCTGTCTTGCTTCTTCCTGTAGGCCTCTTGCCTCTCCCTCCTTCCCTCTTCCCTCTTTCTGCACTTCCGTTGCTTCTTTCTGCAGTTATCTTGCTTCTTTCTGCATCTCACATGTCGCTTTCTGCACCACTATTGCCTCTTTCTGCACCCCTCATGCCTCTTTCTGCACCTCACTTGCTTCTTTCTGCACCCCTTTTGCCTGTTTCTGCACCCCTCTTCCCTTTTGTGCAACTCTCTTGCCTCTTTCTGTACCTCTCTTCCCTCTTTCTGTACCACTCTTGCCTCGTTCTATACCTCTGTTCCTTCTTTCTGCACCCTTCGTGCCTCTTTCAGCAACTCTGTTGTTTCTTTCTGCAGTTCTCTTCCTCTTTCTGCACCCCTCCTGCCTCTTTCTGTACCCCTCTTGCCTCTTTGTGTACCTCTCCTACCCCTTTCTTCACCCCTCTTGCCACTTTTTCCACTTCTGTTGGTTCTTTCTTCAACTCTTTTGCTTTTTTCTGCACTTCACTTGCCTCTTTCTGTACCCCTCTCGCCTCTTTCTGTACCTTTGTTTATTCTTTCTGCACTGCTCTGGCGTCTTCCTGTACCTCTGTTCTAATTTTCTGCATCCCTCTTGCCTTTTTCTGTACCCCTTTTCCCTCTTTCTGTACTTCTCTTGCCTCAGTCTGCCCTCCTGTTCGCTCTTTCTGCATCCCTTTTGCCTGTTCCTGCAACTCTCTTTCCTCTTTCTGCAGTTCTCTTGCCTCCTTCTGCACCTCACTTGCCTCCTTTTGCACTTCTCTTGCCTCTTTATTCACCCCTGTTGCTTCTTTCTGTCCTTTCCTTGCTTCTTTCTGCACCTGTCTTGCTTCTTTCTGCACCCCTGTTGTCTGTTTCTGCACTTGTATTCCCTCATTCTGTACCTTTCTTACCTGTTTCTGTATCTCACTTGCCTCTTTCTGCACTGTTCTTGCTTCTTTATGAACCTCTGTTGCTTCTTTCAATTACCATTCTTTTGCCTCTTTCTGCACCTCACTTGTTTCTTTCTGCACTTTTCTTGCCTCTTTCTGCACCCCTGTTGCTTAATGTGGCACTTCCCATGCTCCTTTCTGCACCTGCCTTGCTTCTTTCTGCACCCCTGTTGCTTAATGTGGCACTTCCCATGCTTCTTTCTGCACCTGCCTTGCTTCTTTCTGCACCCCTGTTGTCTCTTCATGTGTCTCTTGTGCCTGTTTCTGAAACTCTCTTGCCTCTTTCTGCAGTTCTCTTGCCTCCTTCTGCACCTTTGTTGTTTCTTTCTGCACTTCTCTTGCCTCTTTTTGCACCCCTGTTGCTTCATTCTGTACTTTCCATGCTTCTTTCTGCATCTGTCTTGCGTCTTTCAGCACTCCTGTTGTCTCTTTCTGCACTTGTTTTCCCTCTTTCTATACCTTTCTTGCCTGTTTCTGCATCTCACTTTTCTCTTTCTGTACTTTTCTTGCTTCTTTCTAAACCTCTGTTCCAAATTTTTACATCCCTCTTGCCTCAGTCTGCCCACCTATTCCCTCTTTCAGCACCCATTTTACCGGTTTCTGCAACTTTCATGCCCCTTTCTGCAATTCTCTTGCCTCCTTCAGTACCTCACATGCCTCTTTTTGCACCTCTGTTGGTTCTTTTGCACTGTTCTTGCCTCTTTCTGCACCTCTCTTGCAAATTTCTGCACACTCTTGCCTCTTTCGGTCCTTTTGTTCCTTCTTTCTTTAACTGCCTTGCCTCTTTTTGCACCCTTCGTGCCTCTTTCAGCACCTCTGTTGCTTCTTTCTGCAGTACTCTTCTGTACCCCTCTTGCTTCTTTCTGCACCTTTCCTACCACTTTCTGCACCTCTCTAGCCTCTTTTTCCACCTCTGTTGGTTCTTTCTGTACCTCTTTTGCTTCGTTCTGCATTTGCTAATTGATTTTGTGTTGCCTAAAATTGCTTCTAGAAGGCGAACACACGCTGGGGTACCGCATTTATTTAGGGGTATTGTGGTCAGCAGACTAGGCTATTCCCTGACTCTATATTTAGAGAGGCTGGCGCGAGCGTGCAGTGTTACTTCTCCTGAATATTGAGCCGGGAGACATTTATGCACTTTGCTTTACTTGCACAACTCGTATATTTTATGGCACTTGAAAGCTAATATCTTTTAAAATCAACAGTTTTTACCTTACCTCGTGTTTTTATGCTTGTCACTGCTAATTGATTTGTGTTCTATAAAATCGCTTTTAGAAGGCAAACACACGCTGGGGGACTGCATTTATTGAGGCGGGGCCGCCATTTTGGGGGTTTTGCGGTCAGCAGACTAGGCTATTCCCTGACTCTATAATTAGAGAGGCTGGCACAAGCATGCAGCAGACACGCGCAGTGGGCGCGCCGCAGGCGCGCCAAAGGCATGCCAAAGGCAAGCCCGTCTTTGCAAGTCAATGATCGGCCCGTGCTCAGTGGCAGCACCCCTACCCTTTTTATATCATGTAAGCACACCATTCGAAAGTATTCCAGAATATCCTTGTTAGGACTAAACATGGCGTGTGTGATGCTAATTGAGGAAAGGGATTTAAAGATGGCATTTATCACAGAAGCATGGACTGATGAAGCATCAGGCCCTGACTTAGTGAAAGCCACCCCATCAGGGTTCCTATGCCATACCTTAAATAGGTCTAACAGGAAACGGGGGGTCTGGCAGTTATTTACCATACCTCAATCAAGGCAGTCTTTCTCTCAGCCTCCAACTTAGCCTGTGAGGCCTATCCTATCATCACATTTTTAAAGGCATCCTATTGTATAGTCCGCCAGGATCATGGAGCCCCTTCTTAGCATCTATTGGAAACTTGACAGGAAAATGTCTCTGCACTGACGCCTATACAATTATGGGAGATCTCAACTAATATCTGGAGGCACTTACCGAACCAGATACAGCAACCCTCATTGACATGATGAATAGCACCAACCTCAGGCAGCAAGTAATAGGCTCTACCCATGTGGCAGGGCATACCTGGATGGTATTTTTTCTAACCACCCCTGCCTCCTGTTCATTGGTCTGCTGCCTCTCGTTTGGACAGACCATGTCGCTGTTCAATTCGAGTTGGCACTTACGGACCATTACGCGGGTGAAGAACGCCCTAAGAAGCAGATAGAAATTAGAGCTTGTAACAAAGTTGAGGGCACAGCTTTAGAAGAACACCTCACCATAACAGTGGGACAAAGGCCATCTGGAGTGGAGGAGGCTACTACCGCATACACAAACATGGTGGAGTTAGCCTGTAACAAACTAGTCCCAGTAAAGACTATCTTTCCTAAAAGATCACAACCCTCCGCCCCATGATTTACAGAGGAACTCAGGATCCAAAAACTTGCATGTAAGCACCTTGAACGGAGTGGGAGGAAAGACTACAAAGAAACAGAGAAAAAGTTATACAAAAACAACCTCCAGATCTATAAACAACTCCTTTTCACTACAAAACAAGTTATTCACAAATCGAATTGACTCAGCAAAAAACTCGGCTAAAGAACTTTTTAGAACGGTATCTAGCCTGGCCTACCCGTGTCTAGCTAAAATTTGTTCGAGCCAGGAACTATACGAAGATATCGCCAAGCTCTTTCTGAGTGAAGTGGAGACCATCTTCTCGACTTTCAATGGCCCAAGTGCAGCAGGGATGGCCATTGCAATGGAGGAACATAAATCAGTTGAGGGTTCTCCCCATACCTTTGACAAGTTCGCACCATTAGCTACGAGCGAAACTCATAGGCTCTACATGGCAGCAAAATCAAGCTCTCCGTATAATTCCAGTCCAGTCGCCGTGGCCAAACTGCTCTTTCACTTACATCCATCTATAATGCTATGTTTGGCACAGGGCAGTTTCCTAAACTCTGGAAGGTTGCCTTGGTACTGCCACTACTCAAGAAGCCCAGCTGGGACCCTAAGGAGGCTAATAATTTTCACCCAATTTCATGCCTTTCTCTCCCAGATAAACTTATTGAGAAAACAATGAATCTGCAACTTACTGTCTTTCTATGTGAAACTCAAGCCTTGGATCCTACCCAATATGGCTTCAGAGAACAGAGTCCGCTCTCACAAAATCCACAGAAGAGATTAGGGAAGCTGTAGATTGGGGTGGTAAGGCTGCCCTAATCCTACTGGATCTGTCCACGGCCTTTGATACGGTCCATCATGACCTGTTGATTGATTGTTTGAAGGCATGCAAGATCCAGGCTAAAACATGGGAGCTTTTGAAATCCTTCTTAACAGACAGATTACAAATTGTGTCTCTGGGTGAATATTATTCCAACCCTTTGTTTTGCCCTGTGGAGTGCCACAAGGGGTAATTTTTAAGCCCTTCACTTTTTAATGTGTATGTGTCATATTTGGCCCCCCTCATTAGCTCCTTTGGTTTTAATCTCACCTCATATGCAGATGACACTCAAATTGTGGTGTCTCTGCTACCAGGACAGGAAGTGGGAATAGACAAACACTTCCAAGATTGTATGGAAGCAGTTAGGAGGTCAGAAAACTGCCTAAAGCTCAATTCAGGCAAAACGGAGGTCATCCTATTTGGAAACGATCCTAATTTTTAGACCCCTGAGTGGTGGCCAGACTCTATGGCCACTCCTCCTACACCCACCAAAAAAGTTAAAAACTTAGGAGTAATAGTGGATGATAAACTTGGCCAAGTAAATGCAGTGGCATCATCTATTGCGTACGTTCTCAGAACGATCAAGGAAATACTGCAGTTTTAACCACCTGATAGTTGGCAAACAATGGTTACACCTCTTGTTGTGTCAAGGCTGGATTACTGTAATTGTCTTTTTTAAACATTCAAGATCGTTTCATGAACAAACTTCAAATGTTGCAAAATGCTGCTGCCAGATTGCTTACTGTCACGCCTAACTTTTCTTCAATTTCCTGAGAAATCAAAAGACTGCCCTGGCTCCCTGTGAGGAAGCAGGTGCGTTTTAAATCCCTCTGCACCATTTCCAAAGCCATTCAAGGAACAGGACCTGACCATTTGAAACAACAGTTTGGTGCACTCGTCTTCCCTTTTTCTGTCCCTTTCTTGACTGTTTCTGCATCTCACTTGCCTCTTTCTGCACTTTTCTTGCTTCTTTCTACACCTCTGTTGCTTTTTTCAGCAATTCTCTTGCCTCTTTCTGCACTTCTCTTGCATCTTTCTGCACCTCCCTTGCCATTTTCTGCGCCTGTTTGCCTCTTTCTGTACCTCACATGCTTCTTTCTGCACTTCACTTGCCTCTTTCTGCACTCCTGTTGCTTTATTCTGCACTTTCCATGCTTCTTTCTGCACCTCTCTTTCTTCTTTCTGCACCCCTGTTGTCTCTTTGTGAACCTCTTTTGCCAGTTTCTGCAACCCTCTTGCCTCTTTCTGCAGTTCTCATGAATCCTCCTGCATCTCTGTTGCTTCTTTCTGCACTTTGCTTGCTTCTTCTGCACCCCTGTTGCTTCATTCTGCACTTTCCATGCTTCTTTCTGCATCTGTCTTGCTTCTTTCTGCACCCCTGTTGTCTTTTTCTGCCCTCGTCTTCCCTCTTTCTGTATCTTTCTTGCCTGTTTCTGCATCTCACTTGCCTCTTTCTGCACTTTTCTTGCTTATTTTGACACCTCTGTTCCTTCTTTCAGCAATTATCTTGCCTCTTTCTGTGCTTCTCTTGCCTCTTTCTGCACACCTCTTGCCTCTTTCTGCACCGGTCTTCCCTCTTTGTGAAACTCTCTAGCTTCTTTCTACACCTTTCATCCCTCTTTCTGCACCACTCTTGCCTCGTTTTTACCCCGTTGCTTCTTTCTGCACTTCTCTTGTTCTTTCTGCACCCCTCCTGCCTCTTTCTGTACCTCTCTTGCCTCTTTGTGCAACCCTCCTACATTTTTTCTGCACCGCTCTTGCCTCTTTTTGCACCTCTGTTGGTTCTTTATGCACTGCTCTTGCTTCTTTCTGCACCTCACTTGCCTCTTTCTGCACTTCTCTTGCTTCTTTCTACACATCTGTTGCTTCTTTCAGCAATTCACTTGCCTCTTTCTGCACTACTCTTCGTTCTTTCTGCACCCCTCCTGCCTCTTTCTGTACCTCACTTGCTTCCTCCCCTACCTTTTCTTACACCCCTCTTGCCTCTTTTTTGCACCTATGTTAGTTCTTTCTGCACTGCTCTTGCTTATGTCTGTACCTCACTTGCCTCTTCCTGCACTTATCTTGCTTCTTTCTACACCTCTGTTGCTTCTTTCAGCAATTCTCTTGCCTCTTTCCTATTCTCCTGCTTGTTTCTGCACCTCACTTGCCTCTTTCGGCAGTTTTCTTGCTTCTTTCGACAACTCTGTTGTTTCTTTCAGCAATTCTCTTGCCTCTTTCTGCAATTCTCTTCCTTCTTTCTGCAGCCCTCCCGCCTCTTTCTGTACCTCTCTTGCCTCTTTCTGCACCTCTTCTACCTCTTTCTGCATTCCTCTTGTCTCCTTTTGCACCTCTGTTGGGTCTTTCTGCACTGCTCTTGCTTCTTTCTGCACCTCACTTGTCTCTATCTGCACTTCTCTTGCTTCTTTCTATACCTCTGTTGCTTCTTTCAGAAATTCTATTGCCTCTTTCTGCACTTCTCTTGCTTGTTTCTGCACCTCTCTTGCATCTCTCTGCACCCCTGGTGCCTCTTTCTTCACTTCACTTGCTTCTTTATGTACCTCTCTTGCCTCTTCCGGCACCTCTGTTGCTTCTTTCTGCACTTCTCTTTCCTCATTCTGCACCTCTGACTTAGAGATAGTTTTAATCCCCCTGCCCTATTATGTACTAGGGCCTTACAGGGAAGGCCATGCCAATCACAGGAGTACACCAACCCATAGTGTACTCTAGTGTATTTAGGTGTTTTCACTGTATTCTTAGTGTATTTCAGGTTAGCACTGGCTCTGGGCTTGATTAGTCAGAGTCAGTTACCACCAGTACCAGTCAGCAAAAAGTTGGGGGCACAGGATGACTTTGCAACAAGGCATCTTTCTACACATCTGTTGCCTCTTTCTGCATTTCTCTTGCTTTCTTCTGTGCTTTTCTTCCTCTTTCTGCACATGTACTACCTCTGTAGGAATAGTTAGAAATTAAATTTTAAAAAACCTTCAAAATTCACTGAAAAACAATAGGTTTCAGGAGCATTATAGTTATGAATTAGCATTTAAAAAACCTTAGAAATTCACTGAAAAAACCATAGGTTTCAGGGATGTTATAGTTAGAAATGATCAGTTAAGAAACCTTTGAAATTCACTGGAAAAACCATTGGTTTCAGGGACGTTATAGTTAGAAATTAGCATTAAAAACATTTGAAATTCATTGAAAAAACCATAGGTTTCAGGGACGTGATAGTTAGTTGGACATTTCACTTATACAAAACCAGCAAAATTTGGCTGTTATAGTTAGTTCAGCTAACTATAACTAGCACCCCGCAGTGCACTGCTGATGACATCACATATTACATAATTCATGACATGAGTCAGTGACATCAATGATAACATCACTGATGACATCTCAAATGACATCACTGATGACACAATCCATGTGATAATCTGAAGCACCTCCTCACACCCTAATATAACATTTGATACACCTACTCTAAAATACAGACTACCATTTTGAAACCAAAGACACACCAATACCAGTTACTACATACCCACTTATTGATTCCTAGGTCTACACACACATCCACTCATTCATCCATACAGTCACTCATACATGTAGTCACTTATCAATACAGCACTATCATATGCACGTATACACCTATACAGACACTCACACACCACCACTCATCCATAGAGTTACTCACATACCTAGTCAGTCATGCAAAGAATCAATCATACTTCCATGTACTCACCTATACAGTTATACACACATGAGCTCACTTATTCATACAGATACTAACACATATTTATTCTCTTATTCAATCACTAATACAAGCATATACTCATCCATCCAGCCTCTCTCACAATCACACACGTATACTGCCTTTCACATATGTCGTTACTCACACATGTACCACTGAGACATCCATTAACTCACCAACACTCCCAAACACACACTCACCCATCCATACAACCCTTCACAGATGCACTCTTAAACTCATACACCAAGTGAATCACCCACTCACAAATCTATGCACAGATTCACACACCCCTCACCCACACAAACACTCAGGCACCCATAAAGATACTCAGATAACCAATCAATAACCCATGGAGACACTCATGTAGCTACTCACCAACCCATGCAGCTGCTTACATACCAACTGACAGGTTGATACAGATATTCACACAGTTTAGTCACTAACCCATGCATTCAGTAAGACATGTTTAATCACTAACGTATACAGACAGTCAGTCAAGCACCTACTAAATCATCCATTCAGACACTTTTACACCCACTCATTCTCCAATACACCTTGGCATATATAAATATATATATATATAAAGCATATTTAAACTTTAAAGAAACACACAATAAATGTAAATGTAAATCCAGTATTTGTAAAGCGCTCAGCTACCCGTAGGCATCCCAGCACTGTGGGCCGTCGGGAAGATCAAGCGAGCTATTGCCCAGAGTCACATGGTGCTGGGCTGACCTGCTACCGGTGCCAGGGATTGAACCGTGGTCCCCAGAGTCCGGCGTCAATCGCCCTGGCCACTGCGCCACACCTTAGTCACTGGATAATGTCATCAGTGATGTCATCAGTGATGTCATTTGAGATGTTATCAGTGATGTCACTGACCATGTCATGAATGATGTAATATATGACGTCGTCAGTGATACATTGCGGGGAGCAAGTTATAGTAAGCTCAACTAACTATAGCGGCCGAATTTCTTTTGTTTTGTGTGAGTGAAATATCCAACTAACTATAACATCCCTGAAATGTCTGTTTTTTTTTAGTGAATTTCTAAGGTTTTTTAAATGCTAATTTCTAACTATAACGTCCCTGAAACCTAAGTTTTTTTCAGTTAATGTACTTTTACTTTGTATTTTTTTCTTTACTGGTGGTGGGAAAGGGCTGTCCCATGTGTAGCCATTATGAACAACGGGGTATTCCCAAAAGGTCCCTGGACCTGGGTATGGTATCGGTTATTATAAAGAAACAATGGTCCTGGACCAATTATTCAAGGAAGAGTTATATTAACAGAATTAAGAAATTATTTGAGCTCACATTAATCAGCTCCCAAATGTCTGTAAATTGTGAAAATAAATGTGCAGAAAAAACCACTAAGTAGACCTGTTAGACCTGGCACCTTGGCGTGGGTCTCCCTTCCATTTTTTGCTGTTGCCTTATGTGTTTTGCTGGTGTTAGATGCTTTGGGCACTGTGCCACTGCTGTCCAGTGCCACAGTGCAAATGCTCCCTATTGAAAATTGATGTCTGAATTAGTGATTCCATGATTGGTTGGTTAGGTTTACCTGTCAGACCCTTGAACAGTGCACGAGGAGTGCCCAGGGCTGGTAATCCAAATACTGCTGGTGGGCTTGCAGCACTGGTTGTGCCACCCACAGAAGCAGCCTGTAAAAGTGTGTCTAAGGCCTGCCGTTGCAGAGCCTGTGTGCAGTCTGGTACTGTCATGCTGACTGGGCAAGTGCACCCACTTGACAGGCCCTAAACCTTCCCTTTTCATCATATCAAACACCCCTATGGTAGGCCCAAGGGCAGGGTGCATTGTAAGTATAAGGTAGGACATGCCCTGGTGTGTGTGGCATGTTCTAATAGTGAATTACAGCCATTTTCGTTTTCACTATTGCAAGGCTAACTGTTCTCCATAGGCCAGAATGGGCAGTTTGATTGTTACATCTTTTAATCCTAACTGACTCAGGGAACATGGTAGAAATTTGAATTTAGTATGCCTGACCTCAGAATGATAAAATACATCTTTTAGTGAACTTGGTTTTAACATCCTGTGTTTGAAAATGACACTTTTAGAAAGTAGGTATTTTCTTGTCTAACCATCCAAACCTGCCTCTGCTAGGCTGTGTATTCCTTGCCTGGAGTTTGAGTAACAGGGGCTGGAGGATTCCAGGAGTCATAGTGAGTCAGTACCGGGCTGAATAGAGAGATCTGCATCTAGATGGGTAGGAGGAGTTGCACCTGGGACCTGAATAGGGCTGTGCCTTCCCTCCACAATGCTGGCTCCAGCTCCTGTGGTGCGTCTGATGTTTCTGCCCAGCACTCTGAAAGGAAAGAAGGAGTCTTGTCAACAAAGTGGTCCAGGACTGACCAGAAGTGGTTTGGACTAGGCAAAGGCCTCTCTGCCTTCAGAGAACAAAGATAAACTTGGTATAAATATTGGGACTCAAACCCAAGAACTTTAGATCACTTTGGGAACAAGAGAATTGCTGAGGAGTAGAACCAGAAGAAACTGAGGAGAGACTATCCCTAAGCTGAAGTGCTGCAGTGGTTGCCTGACTGCCAAAGAAAGGAGGAAGGACTTTGTGTGCATTTTCATTCAACTTGTGGAGGATCTCCAAGGGCTTGGAAAAGAGATTGCCTCCTGCTGAAGTCTCAGGGACAACAGACTTCACCCACCAGCTCCCCAACAGTCTTTTAAAGTGCCTGCAGTTGTGCTGGACTTTTGAGGACTTGCGTGTCGCAAGGAGCTGGAAGCGCAACTCAAGAACCAGAAGCGTGTCACCAAACTGCCTCTGCTGCTTCACAACACAAAGCACCTCGTAGCGCCGGAGAAGAGGATCGACGTTGCCGCAGAAGCGCAACATCTCCGGGAAGCAGGTCGCAGAAGAATCGTTGAGTCAACGCAGGTCCACCGAAGCGTCTCGCAACGGCAGGAGAGAGGATCGAAGTCACTGCAGACACTGCCGCATCACTGGGAAGCGTGTTGCAGGGCCTGTCGTGGCTCATCGCCGGAGAAGAGGCTCGACGTCGCCGCAGACACCGCCGCATCTCCGGGAAGCGTGTCGCAGGCCCTGTCATGGCTCATTACCAGAGAAGAGGATCGACGTCGCCGCAGATGCTGCCGCATCACCAGGAAGAGTGTTGCAGGGCCTGTCGCGGCTTGCATCATTGTGGAAGCAACTCGCATCGCCAGGGGAGAGGATCGACGACGCCGCAGTGATGTCATCAGTGATGTCATTCGAGATGTCATCAGTGATGTCATCAGTGATGTCACTGACCATGGCATGAATGATGTAATATGTGACGTCATCAGCAGTGCATTGCGGGGGCGCGAGTTATAGTTAGCCGATCTAACTATAACACCAGAATTTCTATGGTTTTGTACGAGTGAAATGTCCAACTAACTATAACGTTCCTGAAACCTATGGTTTTTTCAATGAATTTCACAGGTTTTTAAAATGAAAATTTGTAAGTCTAATGTGCGTCAATCCAATGTTTTTTTTATTTTCTATACATATATATATATTTTGAAAAATTGTGAATAATTTTTAGTTAGGAAAACTATTTTCATAATTTTTTTTGTAATATTATACAGAAGTCACGCACCCTTCGTGCATCCTACATGATGGCTGCGCGCATTACGGTAACCATTTTGAAAAGTCGCGCTGGGGTCGCGACTTTGGCATCATTTGTAAAGTATGAAATATCTTTAAATTACTTATAAATTAAAGTTTTCCTTTAAGTCTTTGTCTAAATGTATTAATAAACATATTTTTAAAGTATTATGTTCAATATAATTTCGCCCAATACCATTACAACGCATGCATTACCATGCATGTGATGCAGCGTGGAATTTTAAATCCTCCCTTCGTCACAGACCAAATATCATACTGGCATATTCACTCAATACATTCATTGGTGGGGCCCATAACACCAAAACTCACACTTCATTGATCCATTCTCACAGGAGAGATACATTTTCCAAATGCTGACATGAAAGGAATACCTTTTCGCCTCAGAACTTAATTTTCATGAACATACATTGAATACCTTTATTAAACTCAGCACCTCGAGATATTCCCCTCATTTAGTTGATAGATCAGTTAGTTGAATTTGGATATTTGGTGACTCAATTCTTCAATCTACATTTAATCTTATTCTAATCTCTTCAAATAAATCACCCAACACATTTATTGTTAAAATAATAATTTTGTTTATCTTAATTAATTGCAAATTTTATAAGTCATAAACCAAACCATGGAACATCATATTTACCTAATCTGGCTATTAGTCGTTCTCTAAGTCAATAAAGTTGTGAAAAGACATTAATTCATCAAAGTTAGGCAGCAATTCAATCTGTCAAAGATTCAGGAAAACAGCTGTCCAGCAGTGTCACCGTCCTCTCCGTCAGCATAACGTCAGGAATCAGGAAAAGATCTGGGGTCTGTCTCAGTGTCCCTAATTTGCTTTGTCTACCAACTTTTATAATGAAATTAACGTCAAAATTTAACAAAAATCAGCATTAGGCAGTCCTGATCGGTGGGCTTGGGGTCGTTCGGTGAAGTTCTCACATAGTCTATTTGGTTAGGTCATCACACTTGCTGGTTCCGGTTTTAAAGACAGTCTTTTGTTTAATAGTCTTGGCAACTCTCCCAGTGCGACCTTGCTGGGTACATCTTGCATGGGGTCATGACGAGGCCACTTGTTGCTGGCTGTGGCGCAGGCGCACTTCACCCAAAACCTCGTGGAACGGTGACTAGGGCCATCAAGTCAAAGTCAGCCATCTTTACGAAGGCCCAATCGGTCAACTTAAGCAAAACAAACACAAAATGTAATTAAAACATTGAAATAGCTAATAAAATGTTAAACCCTAACTAATTCCCTTATGTGTATGTAATTATCTAGCATGATAGCAACATTCAAAGCGTTTATATTCACCCAACGATGTCATCTGGTGCAACATACAGTTACATCACAACAGCAACATTTATCATGCAATATTCTATTTTTCTAGTATTAATATGCGTACATATATTAGTATACAAATTATTTTAGCCATGCAAATGCAAATCCCACTTGTAATTCTTTCATTCTTTCATTAATACAGTTGATTAGATATCACTTCAAACAGATTAATATTATTATAATCAATAGATTACTCAGATTAATATGTACATGCAGAAATGGGGGGTATACAAAATGTTGTACTACCCGCTCCATCAATCCCCCCTTTGGTGATTATATCACCACACCATCAAAATTTGTATCTCTTTTACGGAATTTCAAAGTGATTTCTTGCTTTTATTCATAATTCAGTTTCCCCTGTCTCTTCTCTTTTTCCTGATTTGTACATACTCTCCTTAACTTCCTCTAATTCTATCTCATCAAATTCTCTCTCTTGTTTTATCTCTTTTCTCCTTAAATTTTCTCTTTTTAACTTTTTCTGGTTTTTATTCTTTTTACGACAGATACACCCTAATCTTATTATTAATACTATGAAAATCACACATGTTAATGGAAATAATATTTTGCCTAAAAAGGTACTACCTAAGTCTACTAAGAACTCTTTAATAGCTGATATTTTCTTTTCAATCTTTTCCCAAACACCTTCGACCTCCAGTGGTGCAATTTCGTCATGCAATTCTGTAATATTTTTAATATACATTTTTAAATCTTTACTTTCGTCAGGAATAAAAGTACAACAGTGTTGAACTTTTAGCATTCCACAGACTCCACCCTCTTTTGCCAATAATATATCAAGGGCCAGTCGATTTTGCATTACCATGGCACGCATGGCAACTATTTCAGTATTAACCAATAAAATTCCTCCAGCGGTGCTTTTTGACATGCGATCCACTACTGTTGAAAGTCTTCTAATTCTGTTTGCATTCAGAGTTATTCCCACTGCTGGTATCAATGCTCCAAAGATGTCAACCACAATTTCTGACCAAGATTCTCTCTTACTAAGTGCTAAATTACTACCTAAACTATGTATCCCATCATCTCCTCTATCCATGTAAAAAAACTTCAGAAAGACCAGGCCTACATAACATGTGCCATACCAATTGTCTGGCAAATGATAATATGCCCTGTTCCCACAAATGAAATATAACCCAGGAAAAACTGGATCTTTTCCACCTTTGAATCCCCATCCACCCATGATTCGGTATGTATCATGGCACTCGCTATTCCCTACAAAATAGTTATCATATGCAGTTTGATTCCTTCTAATACATAATTTTCCTTTCTGAGGCCAATCTAAAGCCATAGTTGGACTAGTTTCCCCATTCAAGTGTTTTTCCATTTCTACATCCCAGACTGTTTTCTCCACCTTCCTTCAGATGCCTTTCTTTGCATTTTCAGTCTCCTTTCTTCAACCATATCTAAAAATATGTTTTCCTCTTTCTTTAAACTGTAAGTCAAATTGTTTTCAAATATGTATTCTAATGTTAGTTCTTTAGTCTCTAAGAAAAATTCACCTAATACCTTTGCAGGTTCTACCTTGTTTAGCTTGTTAATTGACGGTACTTGTGAAAATATAGTATCTACATCTGAAAAATAATATTCTAATTTCCCTGTTTGATAAAATAGACTAGCTATTACACTACATGTTATTTCATAAGTTACTGGAAGGTGGTGATAAGTCACTCCCTCCCATACAGAGGCAGGTAACTGCATACAGACATAGCAGTCCCTTACATTCATTGTCTTTACTTATTCATACAACAATTTCGAAAACATATTATTATAAAAATTAGTTATAGACCTGTCTTTATGTAAATAGTTTTTATCTATCCTAGTCGGAACTACCTTTTGAATCTCCCCTATATTAGTTATATTTTCACTATGTCCTTCTATTGTATCTATAGTAACTTTAAATGAGATCAGGAGAGCAAGTACACTCCTTAGAAGCATTAATAATCCTGTACAACAACAACACATTTTACACCATCTTTTCAAAAATGTACATCTACCTTTTCTACTATCTATGTCTGCCATCTTTGCTAAAATGGACTGTGTCTTTTGACTTAGCCTCTTCTACTTCACAACTAGTTTTCTAACCCAAGGCTCTACGCACCTACTTGGTTCTACCAGTTTTTATTGTCTTTCCATCAGTTGTTTTCTTATCTCATTCAGTTTGGCATTTCATCATCTTTCACTTTTCCTTTGTGATCTTTATACAGAATGTCCTGAACACCCGCTTCTTCTCCAATATCGGACAAGATAACTCTCAGGATTTCGATTCTTCGTCTTCCTCAACCACTTCTGGTACAATCACCTCTGGATTTTCTTGGCTATCCGCCTCTTCTTTTATTTCAGGCAGGGCCACATAAGTCCATTCTGGTGATTTATACTTCTGGTTAGGTTTTCTTGTTCTTTTCCTCTCTTTAATTACAATGGTTACTTCGTCTTTTGATTTCTCCTGACTCGTCACTGCATTCACCTGTTCAGCCCTCGGTGAATTTACTCGTGTTAGTCGATATCTCAATCTTTTTATTTTATTCAGCCAAATATCATCTTTTTCTGCTCTTTTCAATCTACTTCCTTTATCATTCTTTTCAGTTCTCCAAGCTTACTTTCTTAGAACTCGACCTTCAGGTATTTCATCTTCGCTTTCCTCTGACTCTGTTTCAACTTGCTTTTTACTCTCAACAGTTTCTTTTTCCACCACTTCTTTTGTTTTCCCTACTTCTGTCCCTCCTCGAATCTCCGACACGCAATATTCCTGCTGACTACTTGTCCCTGCTTCAAACTGGATGTAGGAGTTCCCTACACTTCCTCGGGGGTCTTCCGCAATAATCTTTCCCTCTCTCTCTCTGTATCTGGCACCTTTCCATCTAAATGTGTTGTTTCAGGTGGAATTTCTCTCAATCTTTCATCTGGCACTTTCTTTTCATGAATTTCTTTTATTGTCTCTTCACTGTATTTTTATTTGGTTTTCCCTTGTTTTTCCCTAGAACACTGCGCGCCTTGTTCAGTCTCTGAGTCTGAACTGGTATCAGAGATCTGTAACCTTCTTCTCAGGGAAATACTTCTTGGAACATATGTTAGACTTTGTTCTGTTTCCCCCCTTTCAGGGTTTTCTTTTGTTTTTGGCTCTCTGTTATCTGACTAAGTACTGGATTCTGATTCATCAAAATACTCTTTTTCTGTGCTGTCCACTGGATTTGGAATTCTCAATGTATGACTTGCATGGATCCAGTTTTTCAATCCAGCACACTTTACAGCTGTTGTTGTGGTCAAGATGACTTGTCTTGGTTTTCCTCACCTTGGAACTATTATCCTCACCCAGTCCCCTGGGCTTAGATCATGGGCTAGATTCTTTTCAAGGGTGGTGGCATTCGCTCCAACCTGATGAAACACAGAATGAACTGCGTCAGCCAGGTTTTTACAGTATTACAACTCCATGTCATCAGTTATAGTCATCAGCTTGTTGAAAGGTATAAACACGTGCCGCATGGCTCGTCCCAAATTAGGTCTCCTTAACTAACACGTCTGCCGTTATCATTAGAGACCGACTGGTAAAATCAGGAACTTTGATAGACACCTGTGTTCCTGGCATAATCACAACGAAGACGATTAGAATCTACACTCGAGGTTACCTGCTGGTTCTATCTCAGGTAGAACATACATTGAACTACAGAATATAAGTTTTTGTTTCACTAATTCTGAGATCTATTACGACTAAGGTCGAGTTTGCACTTAAGGTGAAGGTTTCTTCTATATTCTAAACATACTTGTTCTTTCTTTATATCACGTTAGGTGTGTATAACCTTACTGGTGAGATTACTAATAATCTTGCGAACTTGGGATCCACTAGAGTAATATGAAGTCATAATTGTTATTAAAATATTTATTATTTCCTGCTATTACTAAATTAATCTATTTAATTCCCTACAGACAACCCCCATCATTTTAAGGGTTTGAAATCCCTTTCCCTCTATATTTTGTCCTGAGGAAGGTGGTTTTCCACCGAAACGCACGTAGGCCAAGACCTTAATTACTATCATGATAGAGGAGTGGTCCCAGGAGATACAGGGTCATCAGAAACAATCTTAATTGTTGTTGTTTTTTCTCCACTCAATTTTGTTGGACCTTGCATAGTATTTGAATCTTATGTTACTTTTATGAGTATGAGGATGATTGATGTATGAATGGAGCAGTGAGCATGATGAGAACGCATTTGTGTTAGGAGTTGTGGGGTTGTTTATATTTATGATTATAATATTTGTTATTGTGGATTATATGTAATAATTGTTTTTTGTGTACAAATTATTAGATGTTATGATTGAAGATGAATTCAAAACTATTTTTCTAATTAATCCTTCAAATCAAATAATTTTCGAAAAAAATAAAAAAATAAAATGAGTTAAAAAAATTATTTTGTATTTACTTTAATTTGTTTCTAATTACAGATCATTTGTTGGCAGGATAGAACCTGAATAGGTCTTTTCAAAAGTAATTTAGGTCTTGATAGAGGTTTCTATTTTATTCGTCCAATGATGATTTCATGGGGGCTTAACCCTGTAGTTCTATTTGGAATTGATCTAATAGTCATGAGTACCAGAGGCAGGACATCAGGTCATTTCATACCTGTGGCTAAACACATTTTCCCTATCCTGTTTTTGATAGTACCATTCATCTGTTCCACCACACCAGAAGCCTCTGGTCGGTAGGCACAATGTAGTTTTTGTCGTACATTCAATGCTTCACAAATCAGTTTTATCACAATACACAAACGAAGCGGGGTATAAGGTAGGTACTTGAATGCACCAAATCATTTAGTTGGGTCAAAATTATCAATATTCTTCAGGTGCCACGGATCATGAGGTTAAATACCCCTAAACCCCCTTAGGATCAAAAGATCCAACAATATGTCAACAAAACACTGAGATCCAGCACTCCACAGAGGTATTTTATAATCATGCAATATATCAGTCCATTCAGCAGGTGTGATTTCACAATAATTTCTTTATTATGGTCTTCTTCTCTTTACAAATGTAAAAGACATAAACAGCGTAGCCGACGCGTTTCGTCCCAGCGGACTTCTTCAAGGCTACAACAAACAGATACAAAATATCTTACAAACACGTTTATGAAATTATATACAATTTAAAACATTTTTTTTGAATATTAAAATTCTGTATAGATCGCTCCTTTATACAGAGAAAAGCTAAAACACCAATTGTCTTTCTATAATTCCTTATACACATATCTTACGGATTGCTACAGTAATCCATCATTAACCTTGATTTACACCTGCCACTTCAAAGCTACTATTCTCCTCTTCAAATATCAGGTGATTTCTTTAAGTATTCATAGAACCAATTAATATTTCACACTTCACACAAATACTGTCAATATACATAGTTGTACATATAAACATATCATTATCTAACATCTTATTCTAATCCTATATTTGTCATGAATACATCATATGCTCTTACCCAATTACTCAAGTGTAAAGAAGGTTTCAACTTGTTTCCCTCCAACTTCAAGAAATATAGCTATGCCTCCCTCTAGTAGTCCGAGTCAAATACGTTTCCTTAAAGTCCAAAAGAGAAAGTGAATATATCAATGATATCCTTCCTATTTCTTATAATACATTGATCCTTTGTTGCAAAAATGAAAAAAGACCCAGTGCATACCTTATTTTTTGTTTGATCAGGTTTAGTTCTTCAAGTGTGTTTTTTTCATTGGTATATAGTTAAAATGATATCTGAAAATTATAAAAAAGAGAGGGGAAAAAAAGATTGAAGCTAAAAGGGTATGTCATTGTTCTTTAGAGTTTTAGTCCGATAAAATAAGGGGACAACGTTTGGATTGGATAAGAGACAATGAGATCAAAGCGATCCCTATCTGTTGAGAGCAATTAATACCATCAACGCTTATATCTCTCTTGATGCAGAGCATTAAAATTATTTGTAGCATAACGGGTCTATTGCTGATTATTCATGCGAATAGAAGTATTTATTCTCAAAGTATCAAGGTCAAAACCAATGATAAGTAAAATTTTTGACCAAGTGGAAATTATGGCTAGGACCTGCCATCTGCAGATTTGCTCCTACATACGGGTAAGCTTGACTACAATTTAGGACTTTAGTGATCCTAGAATAGATTTTTCATGCGACTATTTAACAATAGATATTTAGTCAGAACTTTGCTTATTACTAGTTTTGACCTAGATACTTCCAGGTTAAATACTGTTGCCATTGTGTTAAAATACGGTGTTTGTTCCAGGCATATTTCCCTTGTACTTAAAACCTAGTTGATTTTCCAAGGTCCTAGCCATAATTTCCACTTGGTCAAAAATGTTACTTATCATTGGTTTTGACCTTGATACTTTGAGAATAAATACTTCTATTCGCATGAATAATCAGCAATAGACCCGTTATGCTACAAATAATTTTAATGCTCTGCATCAAGAGAGATATAAGCGTTGATGGTATTAATTGCTCTCAACAGATAGGGATCGCTTTGATCTCATTGTCTCTTATCCAATCCAAACGTTGTCCCCTTATTTTATCGGACTAAAACTCTAAAGAACAATGACATACCCTTTTAGCTTCAATCTTTTTTCCCCTCTCTTTTTATAATTTTCAGATATCATTTTAACTATATACTAGTGAAAAAAAAACACACATGAAGAACTAAACCTGATCAAACAAAAAATAAGGTATGCACTGGGTCTTTTTTCATTTTTACAACAAAGGATCAATGTATTATAAGAAATAGGAAGGATATCATTGATATATTCACTTTCTCTTTTGGACTTTAAGGAAACGTATTTGACTCGGACTACTAGAGGGAGGCATAGCTATATTTCTTGAAGTTGGAGGGAAACAAGTTGAAACCTTCTTTACACTTGAGTAATTGGGTAAGAGCACATGATGTATTCATGACAAATATAGGATTAGAATAGGATGTTAGATAATGATATGTTCATATGTACAACTATGTATATTGACAGTATTCGTGTGAAGTGTGAAATATTAATTGGTTCTATGAATACTTAAAGAAATCACCTGACATTTGAAGAGGAGAATAGTAGCTTTGTCTAAATGCCTTAAAGACTGCTCTTGCGATAATGAATTAATATATTTCTAGAACATGAACGTAAGGAAGACACGTAAAATCGAAAATTGAAGTGGCAGGTGTAAATCAAGGTTAATGATGGATTACTGTAGCAATCCGTAAGATATGTGTATAAGGAATTATAGAAAAACAATAGGTGTTTTAGCTTTTCGATGTATGAAGGAGCGATCTATACAGAATTTTAATATTAAAATAAATGTTTTAAATTGTATATAATTTCATAAACATGTTTGTAAGATATTTTGTATCTGTTTGTTGTAGCCCTGAAGAAGTCCGCTGGGACGAAACGCGTCGGCTACGCTGTTTATGTCTTTTACATTTGTAAAGAGAAGAAGAACATAATAAAGAAATATTGTGAAATCACACCTGCTGAATGGACTGATATATTGCATGATTATAAAATAACTCTGTGGAGTGCTGGATCTCAGTGTTTTGTTGACAAATCAGTTTTATGATCACATTATGGAAATGTCCTCCTCGGTCTGATTCAATTGTCACTGGGAACTCAAATCTAGGGATACATTCCCTCAAAAGTAATTTTGCCACTGTCATCCCATCATTTCTTCTTGTTGGGAATGCCTCTACCCATCTGGAAAACAGACAGACCATAACCAAAACATACCTCAGTCTGTTACAGGTAGGCATCTCAATGAAATCCACTTGCATTCCGGTAAAAGGCCCTCCTTCTCGACCTATTGTTCCTAGACTCACTACTGTCTTCCTCCCCGGATTGTATTGCTGACATATTAGGCATCTCTGACAAAGACTTTCTGCTACAAGTCTGAATTTTGCATTGTACCAAGTTTGTTTAAATGACCTGACCATGGTATCTCTCCCTATGTGTCCCTGACCATGATACATCCGTGCCATGGCAGACATCATGCTATCAGGCATAACTGGTCTTCCATCCCGATAGACCCACACATGATCCTTCTCTCTTGGTGCACATCCTGCTTTTACCCACTGCTTCATTTCCTCATTTCCTGCTTCTTCCTGTAATTGTCTCACTTCTTCCCATGTTCCCACAATGTTAGTAAACATCAAGGAGCAAGAAATCACCTCTCTTTCCTTAGCCCGATTAATGGAATTCTGATTTCGTGCACAGTATTGTGCTATGTCATTTGCGTATTTTTTGCCAGTGGCGATATAATCACCACTTTGACTATGGGCAGCACACTTCACAACAGCCAATTGCTTAGGCAGCTGTATCGCCTCAAGCAATTTTGCAACCACTTCAGCATTCTTAATGGGAGTTCCACTTGATGTCAAAAATCTTCTCTGCAGCCATATTTGACCGAAGTCATGTACGACTCCGAATCCGTACTGGCTGTCAGTTATCACAGTCACTCTCACTCTCTTCCCAATCTTGTATGCTCTAGTCAAAGCAACAAGTTCAGCTACTTGTGCCGATTTTACTCCTTTCAGATATGATGCTTCCATTACTGCTGCAACCGTACATACCGCATATGCTGCACTTAACACTCCATCATCTGTTCTCAAACAGGACCCATCCACGAACATGACTAAATCACTTTCTGGGAAGGGTACATCTTTTATGTCAGGTCGTGGTTTTGTACAGAAATCAAGTACATCCAGACAATCATGATCTGCTTCATCTCTGACTTCCACATTCTCAGCATCAGGCAGTAATGTTGAAGGATTCACATTTAAACATCTCACAAGACTTACATTTGTGGCACCTAGTATAACTTTGTCATACTTAGTCAGCCGACTATGTGTCATATATTGAGTACGACTTCTTGTTAAAAGGATTGCCACATCATGAGGTACAAACACTTTCACAGGATATCCCATCACAATTCCCTCACTCTGTTCCAAACTTCGGCATGTTGCAGCTACTGCTTTCAAACACCCAGGTAGGGCCACAGCTACTGGGTCCAACAGTGATGAAAAATATGCAATTGGTCTCCTCAGTTTTCCATGCTTCTGTATTAGCACAGAAAGCGCACATCCATTTCTCTCACTGCAGTACGACTGAAACTCTTTCTCGTAGTCAGGCATACCTAAGTAGGTGCTTCACACAGCCCATCTCTCAATCGTTTAAATGCTGCCAATTCTTCCTTATTCAAATCAATGGGATCTTTCACATCACTTCTTGTCAGTCGTACCAGAGGTTTTGCGATCAACGAAAAGTTGCTGATCCATTGACGACAATATCCAACCATTCCCAGAAACATTCTCACCTCTCTTTGGGTCAGGGGTGCACTCGTTCTTTTTATGATCCTGATTCTATCTATCGTTATTTTTCTCAGTCCTTTATCAATGTGATGTCCTAAATATTGTTCTTCTTTCTTGCAAAATTGCAATTTTGATGGTGACACTTTAAGTCCTCCATCTGCTAAATGATTCAGCAAGGCTATAGTGTCTAGTTCACAAGCCTCACGTGTTTTTTAGACGCCACAAGAAGGTCGTCGATATACTGAACTAACACTGAATTTTCGGGCATTTCTAGACTTTCCAAAGACTTCTTCAATAGCTGATTAAATATTGAGGGGCTTTCTGTATACCCCTGTGGAATTCGGCACCAAGTCAAAATACGCTCGCCGAAACGAAACGCAAAAATTTGCTCACTGTCATGGTGCAATGGGATGGAAAACAAAGCATAGATCAATTGCAGTATACCATTCTGCGTCATGGGGAATCTGATATAAAATCACAGATGGATTTGGTACAATGGGACAACATGACACAACAATTTTGTTTATCTTTCTCAGATCTTGTACTATCCTGAACCTCCCACTAGGCTTTTTCAGTCCCATTATGGGTGAATTACATGGACTACTCACTATTTCTCTCTAAATACCGTGTTTTATCATTTTCCCAATCACAGGAGTTACTCCTTCAATTATTTCAAGTGTCAATTTATACTGAGGAACATTTGGATAACTTACTCCTTCTTTACTGTTATTTTTACTGGATCTACATTTCTCATTGATCCCACATCTTCTCCTGTGAAATCCCAAACTTCTACTTTTACAGACTGTTTCAATTCTTTAGGTAATTCATCAGGGTTAAATACAGCATAGGTTTCAATAACCTCATGTTCCCTGTTTGTCATTGTCATTTTATACAGCACATCTTCATCCGGGGTTTCAAATGCTATCCCATCCGGGGTACAAAATATAGCGCAGTTCATTTTGCATAACAAATCTCTACCTAACAGATTCACAGGACTGGTATCGCACACGACAAAGCGGTGCATTTCAGAAACTTTCCCTATGCTAACTTTCACCGGCTCTGTAAGGTAAGTTTTAATCTGCCTGTTGGATACACCAACTACTTGGATCGTTTAATTCGAGAGAGGAACGTTCTTAACATCAGCTGATCTGACAGTTGATCGAGTAGCACCAGTATCAACTAGGAAAGTAATGCTTTCATCATTAATCTTTCCATCTACAAATGGGCCTGACTGGTCTACTTCTAGATTTGCGCCAAGTACGCACTCTTCTTCCTCCCTTCGGCACCGTCAATAACCTTCTTCTGAATCACTCTCATCGCGTTGCAGCCAATACTGCGAAACAGCGCAGGCGCATGGCAGCTTATTTACCTGTTCTTCGTCGTAGAATCCCGTTTCACTACTATACCTCTGGGAGTTTTTGCTCTGTGGAAAAGGCGGTTTTGGCACCTGATTCTGTTGAGTAACAACCTGCTGCTGTCGCTGCAGTTGACCACTCACCTCATTCTGCACCTGTGGATTCAATGATGCATTTTCATTGTTAGTACTTGGGGGAAATTTACACTCGGATTTCCAATGCCTATTCTGCCTCAATTATGACTTGGGAATTTCTTTTTAGCTTCCTCTATATTTCCTTTACCTTTCCCAGGACTGAATTTTTGTCTTGATCCTGTATTATTCGCTTGTTCCGCTAATTGAGCTTCCTGTCTTTCTGCTACCTTTACTTATGCCCACATAGCCTTTTCTTTCAGTTTTCGCTGTTTAGCTTCAATCTCATCACTGAAATATTTAGCATGTCTCAATACTTCATCTATGTTCTTATTCTGCCAATCTACAGTATGTTGTTTTATCATCTCACTAATTTCTGGACGTAGACCATATACAAACCTGTATACAAAATGACTTAGATCCTTTTCACTCAGATTTTCATCTCCACTAAACTGTTTAAAGGCCAAGATCAGCCTCTCATAATATGCATGTACTGACTCTTTGCTTTCCTGAAGTGTTCTATCAATTTTCACCCAATGTGTCTCTTTAGGTGGAACCTTATTCTTCAGAAAGGCAATAACCTGTTCGTATTTCTTCATTACCTCGGGGTCTGGAGCCCTTGTTTTTGGATCCCTGGGGTATTCTTGTGTTGGCCAATTTATCATGATTTTGCATTCTGTCCATAGATCTGCAGGTACTATTATATCAAATAGGCTATTCAAGTCAATCCATAATACTTTAGACAACTTCACAAATCTGTCCACCTGCTTTTACCACTCGACAGGCTTTTCGCGTAGTCGAGGGAAATCATTTGTAAAGGACAATATATCCTGCCTTGTCCATGGGACATGCACATATCCTCCTCCTGGAATCTCTCTCATAGGGTATTCTGTTACTACCTTCTCTTTTTCTCTTACAGGGAATGCTGCAAAAGTTTTATCTGGGGTATCATCTCGTTTTCGGTACCACCTGCTTCTCCATTTATCCACATCTCCCCATTTTATTAGCAAGATATTTATTTCCTTAATCTGACTCATCCGTCCTGTGGTATTCATATTTTCAATGTCCTTTTCAGTGAAATCTATTCGATATGGTTTCTGCAGGGCTTTTACCTTTTCAATGTCTATACCCATTTCATTTGCTACTTCTTCTAATCTTTCATGGAGACTTTTTGCTCTCCAAGTTATGCTTTTACACAGAAATAGCAACTCCTCATCCTGGTAGTTTTTAACTTCTCCGTGGGAATAATCCCTACTATTAACTCTTCTAATACCATTCATAGTTTGGCCACATCTATTGACTGAGATTCTTTGTCTTTTCTCTGCAAGCTTCTCAACCATTCACTTAATTTCTCTGTAGATGGTCCTACTGACTTCTCTACATTACCTTGTTCTGAATCCTTTTGTGTTTCTAATATTGACTCCACTGTTGTTATACGTCTTTCTGCAAAATTCTGGCCTATAAATGGATTATTTGAAACATCTGGTTCAATCATACTTATTGTGTGTCTCCATGGATTTTCATTTTGACTCGGTTTTGGCTGCTCAACCAGTTTATTGCTTTTATAAGGGACCGTTAAACAATGTTCGCTATCTTTCTGTTTATCAAAAATAGGCATTACTGGACCTATCGTTACTGGAACTGTTACAGCTTCCAGATTTTTAGTCAATTCTCTTATTTTCTCTGTTAATTCTAAGGTCGTCTTTGCTAGTTCTGCTGAATTTTCACCATTTATTCTACTTTCTGACTTCCTCTCTACCACCCTAATGGAATTATTTTTCTCTAAATCTTGGAACTCTGGTTCCGATTTTATGATTCGTAAAGTTTCTTTCATTGGGGCACTTGGTGTTAATATTTCTGGTTCTGGTCTATATGGAGGTGGATTTTTATAGAACATGTCATCAAGAACATCATCCTCTGATTCATTCACTCCATACCCTCTCGATCCCACATTATGTCTTTGTTCTGCTCATTCTCTTCCGCCATTTTCTTCTGCAGTTCTTACGGGAAAGAAACCCTCAGTCATACTTCCATTCCGCCACCTTCTCATTCGATCATTATATTCTCATGTCCGTATGATCTACCAAACATGTACCTATACCTTCCGCCACTCCTCTGTCTTTCTTGCTCACGCATCTCATCTTCCCATTCTGTCAATGCTTGAAATTGTGTCGGTCTAGGTCTCGGTTCTAGATTCATCATTTTCTCTCTTAAATTTCTCAAAACTGCTAAATTAAATGAACCATGTTCTGGAAAAGCCAAAACTCCGTCATCTCTAGTGTACTTTAACCAAATACAGGTGTGATATCCATATTTCGCAACCATAAAGGATGCGGGGGTTTTTGGTGGAGGAAGTAATTGTCCTTCCCTAGTTACAATCGGTTTGTCCTTCTTAAACCATTTTTTAATTCTCCCGAACCAGGACTTTTTCTCCTTTTCTGGTGGATCGTAATACATCTTTTCTGTCTCTTCGTGTATCACTAGTCTCTCCTCTCGACTGCACCGCTATTCTGACCAATTGTAGCGTGACTCACACTAACGCACCAATCCGGAGCGTCTATGTCACCTTTGCAATTCTCCAATCCCAGCGCGACTCAAACTACCGCACCAATCCAGAGTGTCTACGTCACTCTGTAACTCTCCACTCCTAGCGCGGTGTACACTAACGCACCAATCAGGAGCATTCTACGTTTCTAACTGACTGGCCAATCCCAGCGAGGTCGTTCTGACGTCAGCAGCCGCAGCTCCTGCTCCTGTCTACCCCTGCTTCACAAAATTCACTCGGTAAGTTTTGTTTCAAATTTACAAATCTGTTAGTAACAACTCAAAAACACCACCGTTGTCCGCTTCGCTAACCAAGGAATAGCAATAGACCTTTCTTACAAGAATTCTGTCTTTCCCGAGAGCAGCGCTTACCTCTGCCCTACTACGGAATTGTTACTTCCGTTGATAAAGTAGCACATCCCTCTACCTTACCCTTCTAACAAGCATCAGCTAACTGTTTCTCCAGAATTAAGACACTTAGTTGGAGACCCGATGCTCCTGAGAAATAAAACCAGAGTTTCACAATTAACCTGAATGCGTTTACATTCACTCACTTTCACACGAGAAAATGTAGTACATTCACACAGAATTCTGTCTTTCTCGAGAACAGCGAACAGTCTGTCCTACTACAGAATTATGACATACATTAATGAAGTAGCACTTCCCTCTACTTTATCCTTCTAACAAGCTCAGTGAACACCTGCTACCTTTCCAGTGATGAGCGTTATCAGAGCGCATTTTGGGCTCCTGGTACCTAAGACCAAAATTTCACAGGTGACCTTTGCTACCATACACTCCTCTCATACAAGAAATATTTCTAATGGCAACACGCGACGATGTCACCGAATCGAACCCAGACAATGCGTCGTGCAACTTCACTCGTTACACGTTTCCCCTGTGTACCTACAGGGCAACAACAATTCCGTCTTTCCTGAGAGCAGCGCTTACCTCTACTCTACTACGGAACTGTTACAAACTTCCGACTTCCTACATCCCAGAAGCCGTGCAGACAACATAAACCTCAACGCAACTCAACATAGTGTTAATACATAAACCAAAACCAATCAATAATCAATAATCGATAAGCAATGTACAAGCAATAATCACCAAACCAAAACAATAACAACCATCATTCTGCTACCAGAAAAACTGATGCAGCGTGGAATTTTAAATCCTCCCTTCGTCACAGACCAAATATCATACTAGCATATTCACTTAATACATTCATTGGTGGGGCCTATAACACCAACACTCACACTTCATTGATCCGTTCTCACGGGAGAGATACATTGTCCAAACGCTGACATGAAAGGAATACCTTTTCACCTCAGAACTTAATTTTCATGAACATACATTGAATACCTTTATTAAACTCAGCACCTCAAGATATTCCCCTCATTTAGTTGATAGATCAGTTAGTTGAATTTGGATATTTGGTGACTCAATTCTTTAATCTACATTCAATCTTATTCTAATCTCTTCAAATAAATCACCCAACACATTTGTTTGTTAAAATAATAATTTTGTTTATCTTAATTAATTGCAAATTTTATAAGTCATAAACCAAACCACGGAACATCATATTTACCTAATCTGACTATTAGTCGTCCTCTAAGTCAATAAAGTCGTGAAAAGTCATTAATTCTTCAAAGTCAGGCAGCAATTCAATCTGTCAAAGATTCAGGAAAACAGCTGTCCAGCAGTGTCACCGTCCTCTCCGTCAGCATAACGTCAGGAATCAGGAAAAGATCTGGGGTCTGTCTCAGTGTCCCTTATTCGCTTTGTCTAACAACTTTTATAATGAAATTAACATCAAAATGTAACAAAAATCAGCTTTAGGCAGTCATGATTGGTGGGCTTGGGGTCGTTCGGTGAAGTTCTCACATAGTCTATTTGGTTAGGTCATCACACTTGCTGGTTCCGGTTTTAAAGAAAGTCTTTTGTTTAATAGTCTTGGCAACTCTCCCAGTGCGACCTTGCTGGGTACATCTTGCATGGGGTCAGGGCGAGGCCACTTGTTACTGGCTGTGGCGCAGGCGCACTTCACCCAAAACCTCGTGGAACGGTGACTAGGGCCGTCAAGTCAAAGTCAGCCATCTTTACGAAGGCCCATCGGCCAACTTAAGAAAAACAAACTCAAAACGTAATCAAAACATTGAAATAGCTAATAAAGTGTTAAACCCTCACTAATTCCCTTATGTGTATGTAATTATCTAGCATGATAGCAACATTCAAAGCGTTTATATTCACACAACGATGTCATCTGGTGCAACATACATTTACGTCACAAAAGCAACATTTATCATGCAATATTCTATTTTTCTAGTATTAATATGCGTACATATATTAGTATACAAATTATTTTAGCCAAGCAAATGCAAATCCCACGTGTAATTCTTTCATTAATACAGTTGATTAGATATCACTTCAAACAAATTAATATTATTATAATTAATCGATTACTCGGATTAATATGAACATGCAGAAATGGGGGGTATACAAAATTTTGTACTACCCGCTCCATCACATACATTGTACATCGCAAAGTCATTACTACTCATATTTTTATAACGCATGGTCATTTACCACACATTCCTTTAGAACGAATTTCGTTGTAAAGGTATGTATGGTAAATGACCCCGCGTTCTAAAAATAACGATACGATCCACGTCATTGTAAGGAAACATAGGCTGTTCCGTTTACACACAACAACAATCACTGCCCATCAGAGACGACGTGAAGCAGGAACCATTAGGAGTGAGGTAAGGGGGATTAGGCATGGGGTGGGGGTTACTTTTCTAGGGTATTGGGTAGTGCAGTGGTGTTTTGGTAATGTAGGGGGTCGTGGTGGGGGTAGTGTTTTAGGGTTTAGGGTAGTGCAGTGGTGTTTGTGTAGTATAGGGGGTCGTGCTGGGGGTAGTGTTTTAGGGTTAAGGTTAGTGCAGTGGTGTTTGTGTAGTATAGGGGGTCGTGCTGGGGGTAGTGTTTAAGGGTTTAGGGTACTACAGTGATGTTTGCGTAGTGTAGGGGGTCGTGCTGGGGGTAGTGTTTTAAGGTTTAGGGTACCGCAGTGATGTTTGGGTAGTGTAGGGTTTCGTGATGGGGTAGAGTTTTAGGGATTAGGGTGGCGCAGTGGTGTTTTGGTAGT
This sequence comes from Triturus cristatus, assembly GCF_964204655.1. NCBI lineage: Eukaryota > Metazoa > Chordata > Amphibia > Caudata > Salamandridae > Triturus > Triturus cristatus. Next base: position 847,117,165 of record NC_140588.1, on the reverse strand, counting down.
GCAGGGGGTCGTGCTGGGGATAGTGTTTTAGGGTTTAGGGTACCGCAGTGGTGTTTGGGTAGTAAAGGGGGTCATGCTGGGTGTAGTGTTTTAGGGTTTAGGGTACTGCAGTGATGATTGTGTAGTGTAGGGTGTCGTGCTGGGGCAGTGTTTTAGGGTGAACGATAGCCCTCTTGTGTTTGGGTAGTATAGGGTGTCGTGCTGGGGTTAGTGTTTTAGGGTTTAGGGTAGTGCAGTGGTGTTTGGGCAGTGTAGGGGGTCGTGCTGGGGTAGATTTAGGGTTTAGGGTAGGTCAGTGGTATTTGTGTAGTGTAGGGGGTCGTGCTTTGGGTAGTGTTTTAGGGTTTAGGGTAGTGCAGTTGTGTCTGTGTGGTGTAGGGGGTAGTGTTTTAGGGTTTAAGGTAGTGCAGTGGTGTTTGTGTTGTGTAGGGGGTCATGCTGGGGATAGTGTTTTATGGTTAAGGGTAGTGCAGTGGTGTTTGTGTAGTATAGGGGGGCGTGTTTAAGGGTTTAGGGTAGTGCAGTGGTGTTTGGGTAGTGTAGGGGGTCATGCTGGGGTAGTGTTTTAGAGTTAAGGGTAGTGCAGTGGTGTTTGGGTAGTGTAGGTGGTCATGCTGGGGTAGTGTTTTGGGGTTTAGGATAGCGCAGTGGTGTTTGGTAATATAGGGAGTCGTGCTGGGGTAGTGTTTTAGGGTTTAGGGTAGTGCAGTGGTGTTTGTGTAGTATAGGGGGTCGTGCTGGGGGTAGTGTTTTAGGGTTAAGGTTAGTGCAGTGGTGTTTGTGTAGTATAGGGGGTCGTGCTGGGGGTAGTGTTTTAGGGTTTAGGGTACTGCAGTGATGTTTGCGTAGTGTAGGGGGTCGTGCTGGGGGTAGTGTTTTAGGGTTTAGGGTACCACAGTGATGTTTGGGTAGTGTAGGGTTTCGTGATGGGGTAGAGTTTTAGGGATTAGGGTGGCGCAGTGGTGTTTTGGTAGTGTAGGTGGTCATGCTGGGGTAGTGTTTTGGGGTTTAGCATAGCGCAGTGGTGTTTGGGTAATGTAGGGAGTCGTACTGGGGTAGTGTTTTAGGGTTTAGGGTAGCACAGTGGTGTTTGGGTAGTGTAGGGGGTTGTGCTGGGGTGGTGTTTTGGGTTTTGGGAGCACAGTGGTGTTTTTTGTAGTGTTGAGTGTTGTGCTGGTGGTAGTGTTTTAGGGTTTAGGGTAGCGCATTGGTGTTTGTGTAGTATAGGGGGTCGTGCTGGGGGTAGTGTTTTAGGGTTTTAGGCAGTGCAGTGGTGTTTGGTTAGTGTAAGGGGTCGTGCTGGGGGTAAAATTAGGGTTTAGGGCAGTGCAGTGATGTTTGGGTAGTTTAGGGGGTCATGCTGGGGGTAGATTTAGGGTTTAGGGTAGTGCAGTGGTATTTGGGAAGTGTTTGGGGGTTCATGCTGAGGTAGTTTTTTAGGGATTAGGGTGGCGCAGTGGTGTTTTGGTAGTGCAGGGGGTCATGCTGGGGATAGTGTTTTAGGGTTTAGGGTACCGCAGTGGTGTTTGGGTAGTAAAGGGGGTCATGCTGGGTGTAGTGTTTTAGGGTTTAGGGTACTGCAGTGATGATTGTGTAGTGTAGGGTGTTGTGCTGGGGCAGTGTTTTAGGGTTAACGGTAGCCCTCTTGTGTTTGGGTAGTAAAGGGTGTCGTGCTGGGGTTAGTGTTTTAGGGTTTAGGGTAGTGCAGTGGTGTTTGGGTAGTGTAGGGGGTCGTGCTGGGGTAGATTTAGGGTTTAGGGTAGGTCAGTGGTATTTGTGTAGTGTAGGGGGTCGTGCTTTCGGTAGTGTTTTAGTGTTTAGGGTAGTGCAGTTGTATCTGTGTAGTGTAGGGGGTAGTGTTTTAGGGTTTAAGGTAGTGCAGTGTTGTTTGTGTAGTGTAGGGGGTCATGCTGGGGATAGTGTTTTATGGTTAAGGGGAGTGCAGTGGTGTTTGTGTAGTATAGGGGGTCGTGTTTAAGGGTTTAGGGTAGTGCAGAGGTGTTTGGGTAGTGTAGGGGGTCATGCTGGGGGTAGAGTTATTGTTTAGGGTAGTGCAGTGGTGTTTGGGTAGTGTAGGGGGTAATGCTGGGGTAGTGTTTTAGAGTTAAGGGTAGTGCAGTGGTGTTTGGGTAGTGTAGGTGGTCATGCTGGGGTAGTGTTTTTGGGTTTAGGGTAGCGCAGTGGTGTTTGGGTAATGTAGGGAGTCGTGCTGGGGTAGTGTTTTAGGGTTTAGGGTAGCGCAGTGGTGTTTGGGTAGTGTAGGGGGTTGTGCTGGGGTGGTGTTTTGGGGTTTATGGGTAGCACAGTGGTGTTTGTGTAGTATAGGGGGTCGTGCTGGGGGTAGTGTTTTAGGGTTTTGGGCAGTGCAGTGGTGTTTGGGTAGTTTAGGGGGTCATGCTGGGGGTAGATTTAGGGTTTAGGGTAGTGCAGTGGTATTTGTGTAGTGTAGGGGGTCGTGCTGAGGGTAGTGTTTTAGGGTTTAGGGTAGTGCAGTGGTGTCTGTGTAGTGTAAGGGTAGTGTTTTAGGGTAGTGCAGTGGTGTTTGTGTAGTGTAGGGGACATGCTGGGGGTAGTGTTTTATGGTTAAGGCTAGTGCAGTGGTGTTTGTGGAGTGTAGTGGGTCGTGTTTTAGGGTTTATGGTAGGGCAGTGGTGTTTGGGTAGTGTAGGAGGTCATGCTGGTGGTTGATTTAGTGCTTAGGGTAGTGCAGTGGTGTTTGGGTAGTGTAGGGGGTCATGTGGGTGTTGTATTTTAGGGTTTAGCATAGTGCAGTGGTGTTTGGGTAGTATAGGGGTTCATGCTGGGGTAGTGTTTTAGGTTTAGGGTAGCGCAGTGGTGTATGGGTATTATAGGAGGTCGTGCTGGGGTAGTGTTTTAAGGTTTAGGGTAGCACAGTGGTTTTTCTTTAGTGTATGGTGCTGTGCTGGGGATAGTGTGGGTGTAAATTTAGGGTTTATGGTAGTGCAGTGGTGTTTGGGTAGTTTAGGGGGTTCGTGCTGGGGATAGTGTTTTAGGGTTTAGGGTACCGCAGTGGTGTTTGGGTAGTAAAGGGGGTCATGCTGGGTGTAGTGTTTTACGGTTTAGGATACTGCAGTGATGTTTGTGTAGTGTAGGGTGTCATGCTGGGGCAGTGTTTTAGGGTGAACGGTAGCCCTCTTGTGTTTGGGTAGTATAGGGTGTCGTTCTGGGGTTAGTGTTTTAGGGTTTAGGGTAGTGCAGTGGTGCTTGGGTAGTGTAGGGGGTCGTGCTGGGGGTAGATTTAGGGTTTAGGGTAGGTCAGTGGTATTTGTGTAGTGTAGGGGGTCGTGCTTTGGGTAGTGTGTTAGGGTTTAAGGTAGTGCAGTTGTGTTTGTGTAGAGTAGGGGGTCATGCTGGGGGTAGTGTTTTATGGTTAAGGGTAGTGCAGTGGTGTTTGTGTAGTATAGGGGGTCGTGTTTAAGGGTTTAGGGTAGTGCAGTGGTGTTTGGGTAGTGTAGGGGGTCATGCTGGGGGTAGAGTTATTGTTTAGGGTAGTGCAGTGGTGTTTGGGTAGTGTAGGGGGTCGTGCTGGGGTAGTGTTTTAGAGTTAAGGGTAGTGCAGTGGTGTTTGGGTAGTGTAGGTGGTCATGCTGGGGTAGTGTTTTTGGGTTTAGGGTAGCGCAGTGGTGTTTGGGTAATGTAGGGAGTCGTGCTGGGGTAGTGTTTTAGGGTTTAGGGTAGCGCAGTGGTGTTTGGGTAGTGTAGGGGGTTGTGCTGGGGTGGTGTTTTGGGGTTTATGGGTAGCACAGTGGTGTTTGTGTAGTATAGGGGGTCGTGCTGGGGGTAGTGTTTTAGGGTTTTGGGCAGTGCAGTGGTGTTTGGGTAGTTTAGGGGGTCATGCTGGGGGTAGATTTAGGGTTTAGGGTAGTGCAGTGGTATTTGGGAAGTGTTTGGGGGTTCGTGCTGAGGTAGTTTTTTAGGGTTGAGGGTAGTGCAGTGGTGTTTGTGTAGTGTAGGGGGTCGTGCTGAGGGTAGTGTTTTAGGGTTTAGGGTAGTGCAGTGGTGTCTGTGTAGTGTAAGGGTAGTGTTTTAGGGTAGTGCAGTGGTGTTTGTGTAGTGTAGGGGACATGCTGGGGGTAGTGTTTTATGGTTAAGGCTAGTGCAGTGGTGTTTGTGGAGTGTAGTGGGTCGTGTTTTAGGGTTTATGGTAGTGCAGTGGTGTTTGGGTAGTGTTTTAGGGTGAACGGTAGCCCTCTTGTGTTTGGGTAGTATAGGGTGTTGTGCTGGGGTTAGTGTTTTAGGGTTTAGGGTAGTGCAGTGGTGTTTGGGTAGTGTAGGGGGTCGTGCTGGGGGTAGATTTAGGGTTTAGGGTAGGTCAGTGGTATTTGTGTAGTGTAGGGGGTCGTGCTTTGGGTAGTGTGTTAGGGTTTAAGGTAGTGCAGTTGTGTTTGTGTAGAGTAGGGGGTCATGCTGGGGGTAGTGTTTTATGGTTAAGGGTAGTGCAGTGGTGTTTGTGTAGTATAGGGGGTCGTGTTTAAGGGTTTAGGGTAGTGCAGTGGTGTTTGGGTAGTGTAGGGGGTCATGCTGGGGGTAGAGTTATTGTTTAGGGTAGTGCAGTGGTGTTTGGGTAGTGTAGGGGGTCGTGCTGGGGTAGTGTTTTAGAGTTAAGGGTAGTGCAGTGGTGTTTGGGTAGTGTAGGTGGTCATGCTGGGGTAGTGTTTTTGGGTTTAGGGTAGCGCAGTGGTGTTTGGGTAATGTAGGGAGTCGTGCTGGGGTAGTGTTTTAGGGTTTAGGGTAGCGCAGTGGTGTTTGGGTAGTGTAGGGGGTTGTGCTGGGGTTGTGTTTTGGGGTTTTGGGTAGCACAGTGGTGTTTTTTGTAGTGTTGGGTAATTTGCTGGTGGTAGTGTTTTAGGGTTTAGGGTAGTGCATTGGTGTTTGTGTAGTATAGGGGGTCGTGCTGGGGCTAGTGTTTTAGGGTTTTGGGCAGTGCAGTGGTGTTTGGTTAGTGTAAGGGGTTGTGCTGGGCGTACATTTAGGGTTTAGGGCAGTGCAGTGGTGTTTGGGTAGTTTAGGGGGTCATGCTGGGGGTAGATTTAGGGTTTAGGGTAGTGCAGTGGTATTTGGGAAGTGTTTGGGGGTTCGTGCTGAGGTAGTTTTTTAGGGTTGAGGGTAGTGCAGTGGTGTTTGTGTAGTGTAGGGGGTCGTGCTGAGGGTAGTGTTTTAGGGTTTAGGGTAGTGCAGTACTGTCTGTGTAGTGTAAGGGTAGTGTTTTAGGGTAGTGCAGTGGTGTTTGTGTAGTGTAGGGGACATGCTGGGGGTAGTGTTTTATGGTTATGGCTAGTGCAGTGGTGTTTGTGGAGTGTAGTGGGTCGTGTTTTAGGGTTTAGGGTAGTGCAGTGGTGTTTGGGTAGTGTAGGGGGTGATGCTGGTGGTTGATTTAGTGTTTGGTGTAGTGCAGTGGTGTTTGGGTAGTGTAGGGGGTCTTATGGGTGTTGTGTTTTAGGGTTTAGCGTAGTGCAGTGGTGTTTGGGTAGTATAGGGGTTCATGCCGGGGTAGTGTTTTAGGTTTAGGGTAGCGCAGTGGTGTATGGGTATTATAGGGGGTCGTGCTGGGGTAGTGTTTTAAGGTTTAGGGTAGCGCAGTGGTTTTTCTTTAGTGTATGGTGCCGTGCTGGGGATAGTGTGGGTGTAAATATAGGGTTTAGGGTAGTGCAGTGGTGTTTGGTTAGTTTAGGGGGTTCGTGATGGGGGTAGTGTTTTAGGGTTGAGGGTAGTGCGGTGGTGTTTGTGTAGTGTAGGGGGTTGTGCTGAGGGTAGTGTTCCAGGGTTTAGGGTAGTGCAGTGGTATCTGTGTAGTGTAGAGGTAGTGTTTTAGGGTTTAGGGTAGTGCAGTGGTGTTTGTGTAGTGTAGGGGGTCATGCTGGGGGTAGTGTTTTATGGTTAAGGGTAGTGTAGTGGTGTTTGTGGAGTGTAGGGGTCATGATTAGGGTTTATGGTAGTGCAGTGGTGTTTAGGTAGTGAAGGGGATTATGCTGGGGGTATACTTAGGGTTTAGGGTAGTGCAGTGTTGTCTGGGTAGTGTAGGGGGTCGTGCTGTGGTAGTGTTTTAGGGTTTAGGATAGTGCAGTGGTGTTTGGGTGTTATAGGCGGTCATGTTGGGGTAGTGATTTAGGGTTTAGGGTAGCACAGTGGTGTTTGGGTAGCATAGGGGGTCGTGCTGGGGTAGTGTTTTAGGGTTTAGCGTAGCGCAGTGGTTTTTGTGTAGTGTATGGGGTCGTGCTGGGGATAGTGTTTTGTGGTTAATGTTAGTGCAGTGGTATTTGGGTAGTGTTTGGGGGTTCGTGCTGGGGTAGTGTTTTAGGGTTGAGGGTAGTGCAGTGGTGTTTGTGTAGTGTAAGGGGTTGTGCTGAGTGTAGTGTTTTAGGGTTTAGGGTAGTGCAGTTGTATCTGTGTAATGTAGGAGGTAGTGTTTTAGTGGTGTTTGTGTAGTATAGAGGGTCATGCGGGGGTAGTGTTTTATGGTTAAGGGTATTGTAGTGGTGTTTGTGGAGTGTAGGGAGTCATGATTCGGGTTTATGGTAGTGCAGTGGTGTTTAGGTAGTGAAGGAGATCATGTTGGGGGAATTTTTAGGGTTTAGGGTAGTGCAGTGGTGTCTGGGTAGTGTAGGGGGTCATGATGTGGTAGTGTTTTAGGGTTTAGGGTAGTGCAGTGGTGTTTGGGTAGTATAGGGGGTCATGTTGGGGTAGTGTTTTAGGGTTTAGGGTAGCACAGTGGTGTTTGGGTAGCACAGGAGGTCTTGCTGGGGTAGAGTTTTAGGGTTTAGGGTAGCGCAGTGGTTTTTGTGTAGTGTATGGGGTTGTGCTGGGGGTAGTGTTTTAGGGTTTAGGGTACCGCAGTGATGTTTGGATAGTGTAGGGATTCGTGGTGGGGTAGAGTTTTAGGGATTAGGGTGGCGCAGTGGTGATTTGGTAGTGTAGCGAATCCTGCTGGGGATAGTGTTTTAGGGTTTAGGTTACCGCAGTGGTGTTTGGGTAGAAAAGGGGGTCATGCTGGGGGTAGTGTTTTAGGGTTTAGGGTAATACAGTGATGTTTGTGTAGTGTAGGGGGTCGTGCTGGGGGTAGATTTAGGGTTTAGGGTAGGTCAGTGGTATTTGTGTAGTGTGGGGGGTCGTGCTTTGGGTAGTGTTTTAGGGTTTAGGGTAGTGCAGTGATGTCTGTGTAGTGTAGGGGGTAGTGTATTTGGGTTTAGGGTAGAGCAGTGGTGTTTGTGTAGTGTAGGGGGGTCATGCTGGGGGTAGTGTTTTATGGTTAAGGGTAGTGCAGTTGTGTTTGTGTAGTATAGGGGGTCGTGTTTTAGGGTTTAGGGTAGTGCAGTGGTGTTTGGGTAGTGTAGGGGGTCATGCTGGGGGTAGATTTATTGTTTAGGGTAGTGCAGTGGTGTTTGGGTAGTGTAGGGGGTCATGCTGGGGTAGTGTTTTGGGGTTTAGGGTAGCACAGTGGTGTTTGGGTAATGTAGGGAGTCGTGCGGGGGTAGTGTTTTAGGGTTTAGGGTAGCGCAGTGGTGTTTGGGTAGTGTAGGGGGTTATGCTGGGTGTGGTGTTTTGGCGTTTTGGGTAGCACAGTGGTGTTTTTTGTAGTGTTGGGTGTTGTGCTGGTGGTAGTGTTATAGGGTTTAGGGCAGTGCAGTGGTGTTTGGTTAGTGTAAGGGGTCATGCTGGGGGTAAATATAGAGTTTAGGGCAGTGCAGTTGTGTTTGGGTAGTGTAGGGGGTCATGTTCGGGGTAGATTTAGGGTTTAGGGCAGTGCAGTGGTATTTGGGTAGTGGTTGGGGGTTCGTGCTGGGGGTCGAGTTTTAGGGTTGAGGGTAGTGCAGTGGTGTTTGTGTAGTGTAGGGGGTCGTGCTGAGGGTAGTGTTTTAGGGTTTAGGGTAGTGCAGTGGTGTCTCTGTAGTGTAGTGGTAGTGTTTTAGGGTAGTGCAGTGGTGTTTGTGTAGTGTAGGGGTCATGCTGTGGGTAGTGTTTTATGGTTAAGGGTAGTGCAGTGGTGTTTGTGGAGTGTAGTGGGTCGTGTTTTAGGGTTTAGGGTAGTGCAGTGGTGTTTGTGTAGTGTAGGGGGGTCATGCTGGGGGTAGTGTTTTATGGTTTAGGGTAGTGCAGTGGTGTTTGGGTAGTATAGGGGGTCATGTTGGGGTAGTGTTTTAGGGTTTAGGGTAGCACAGTGGTGTTTGGGTAGCATAGGAGGTCGTGCTGGGGTAGAGTTTTAGGGTTTAGGGTAGCGCAGTGGTTTTTGTGTAGTGTATGGGGTTGTGCTGGGGGTAGTGTTTTAGGTTTTAGGGAACCGCAGTGATGTTTGGATAGTGTAGGGATTCGTAGTGGGATAGAGTTTTAGGGATTAGGGTGGCGCAGTGGTGATTGGGTAGTGTAGGGAGTCCTGCTGGGGATAGTGTTTTAGGGTTTAGGTTACCGCAGTGGTGTTTGGGTAGAAAAGGGGGTCATGCTGGGGGTAGTGTTTTAGGGTTTAGGGTACTGCAGTGATGTTTGTGTAGTGTAGGGTGTCGTGCAGGGGTAGTGTTTTAGGGTGTAGGGTAGCCCTCTTGTGTTTGGGTAGTATAGGGTGTCGTGCTAGGGGTAGTGTTTTAGGGTTTAGGGTAGTTCAGTGGTGTTTGGGTAGTGTAGGGGGTCGTGCTGGGGGTAGATTTAGGGTTTAGGGTAGAGCAGTGGTGTTTGTGTAGTGTAGGGGGGTCATGCTGGGGGTAGTGTTTTATGGTTAAGGGTAGTGCAGTTGTGTTTGTGTAGTATAGGGGGTCGTGTTTTATGGTTTAGGGTAGTGCAGTGGTGTTTGGGTAGTGTAGGGGGTCATGCTGGGGGTAGATTTATTGTTTAGGGTAGTGCAGTGGTGTTTGGGTAGTGTAGGTGGTCGTGCTGAGGTAGTGATTTTTGGTTTAGGGTAGCACAGTGGTGTTTGGGTAATGTAGGGAGTCGTGCGGGGTAGTGTTTTAGGGTTTAGGGTAGTGCAGTGGTGTTTGGATAGTGTAGGGGGTTGTGCTGGGTGTGGTGTTTTGGCGTTTTGGGTAGCACAGTGGTGTTTTTTGTAGTGTTGGGTGTTGTGCTGGTGGTAGTGTTTTAGGGTTTAGGGCAGTGCAATGATGTTTGGTTAGTGTAAGGGGTCATGCTGGGGGTAAATATAGAGTTTAGGGCAGTGCAGTAGTGTTTGGGTAGTGTAGGGGGTCATGTTCGGGGTAGATTTAGGGTTTAGGGCAGTGCAGTGGTATTTGGGTAGTGGTTGGGGGTTCGTGCTGGGGGTCGAGTTTTAGGGTTGAGGGTAGTGCAGTGGTGTTTGTGTAGTGTAGGGGGTCGTGCTGAGGGTAGTGTTTTAGGGTTTAGGGTAGTGCAGTGGTGTCTGTGTAGTGTAGTGGTAGTGTTTTAGGGTAGTGCAGTGGTGTTTGTGTAGTGTAGGGGTCATGCTGGGGGTAGTGTTTTATGGTTAAGGGTAGTGCAGTGGTGTTTGTTGAGTGTAGTGGGTCGTGTTGTAGGGTTTAGGGTAGTGCAGTGGTGTTTGTGTAGTGTAGGGGGTCATGCTGGGGGTAGTGTTATATGGTTAAGGGTAGTGTAGTGGTGTTTGTGGAGTGTAGGGGGTCATGTTTAGGGTTTTTGGTAGTGCAGTGGTGTTTAGGTAGTGAAGGGGATCATGCTGGGGGAAGATTTAGGGTTTAGAGTAGTGCAGTGGTATCTGGGTAGTGTAGGGGGTCATTCTGTGGTTGTGTTTTAGGGTTCAGGGTAGTGCACTGGTGTTTAGGTAGTATAGAGGGTCATGTTGGGGTAGTGTTTTAGGGTTTAGGGTAGCACAGTGGTGATTGGGTAGCATAGGGGGTCATGCTGGGGTAGTGTTTAAGGGTTTAGGGTAGCGCAGTGGTTTTTGTGTAGTGTATGGGATCGTGCTGGGGATAGTGTTTTGGGGTTAAGGCTAGTGCAGTGGTGTTTGTGTAGTATAGGGGGTCATATTGGGGGTAGTGTTTTAGGGTATAGGGTAGTGTAGTGATGTTTGCGTAGTGTAGGGTGTCATGCTGGGGGTAGTGTTTTAGGGTTTAGGGTACCGCAGTGATGTTTGGGTAGTGTAGGGTTTCGTGCTGGGGCAGTGTTTTAGGGTGTAGGGTAGCCCTCTTTTGTTTGGGTCATATAGGGTGTCGTGCTAGGGGTAGTGTTTTAGGGTTTAGGGTAGTTCAGTGGTGTTTGGGTAGTGTAGGGGGTGGTGCTGGGGGTAGATTTAGGGTTTAGGGTAGGTCAGTGGTATTTGTGTAGTGTAGAGGGTCGTGCTTTGGGTAGTGTTTTAGGGTTTAGTGTAGTGCAGTGATGTCTGTGTAGTGTAGGGGGTAGTGTTTTTGGGTTTAGGGTAGAGTAGTGGTGTTTGTGTAGTGTAGGGGGGTCATGCTGGGGGTAGTGTTTTATGGTTAAGGGTAGTGCAGTTGTTTTTGTGTAGTGTAGGGGGTCGTGTTTTAGGGTTTAGGGTAGTGCAGTGGTGTTTGGGTAATGTAGGGGGTCATGCTGGGGGTAGATTTATTGTTTAGGGTAGTGCAGTGGTGTTTGGGTAGTGTAGGGAGTCGTGCGGGGTAGTGTTTTAGGGTTTAGGGTAGCGCAGTGGTGTTTGGGTAGTGTAGGGGGTTGTGCTGGGTGTGGTGTTTTGGCGTTTTGGGTAGCACAGTGGTGTTTTTTGTAGTGTTGGGTGTTGTGCTGGTGGTAGTGTTTTAGGGTTTAGGGTAGTGCAGTGGTGTTTGGGTAGTGTAGGTGGTCGTGCTAAGGTAGTGTTTTTGGGTTTAGGGTAGCACAGTAGTGTTTGGGTAATGTAGGGAGTCGTGTGGGGGTAGTGTTTTAGGGTTTAGGGTAGCACAGTGGTGTTTGGGTAGTGTAGGGGGTTGTGCTGGGTGTGGTGTTTTGGCGTTTTGGGTAGCACAGTGCTGTTTTTTGTAGTGTTGGGTGTTGTGCTGGTGGTAGTGTTTTAGGGTTTAGGGTAGTGCAGTGGTGTTTCGGTAGTGTAGGTGGTCATGCTGAGGTAGTGTTTTTGGGTTTAGGGTAGCACAGTGGTGTTTGGGTAATGTAGGGAGTCGTGCGGGGTAGTGTTTTAGGGTTTAGAGTAGCACAGTGGTGTTTGGGTAGTGTAGGGGGTTGTGCTGGGTGTTGTGTTTTGGCGTTTTGGGTAGCACAGTGGTGTTTTTTGTAGTGTTGGGTGTTGTGCTGGTGGTAGTGTTTTAGGGTTTAGGGTAGTGCAGTGGTGTTTGGGTAGTGTAGGTGGTCGTGCTGAGGTAGTGTTTTTGGGTTTAGGGTAGCACAGTGATGTTTGGGTAATGTAGGGAGTCGTGCGGGGGTAGTGTTTTAGGGTTTAGGGTAGCTCAGTGGTGTTGGGGTAGTGTAGGGGGTTGTGCTGGGTGTGGTGTTTTGGCATTTTGGATAGCACAGTGGTGTTTTTTGTGGTGTTGGGTGTTGTGCTGGTGGCAGTGTTTTAGGGTTTAGGGCAGTGCAGTGGTGTTTGGTTAGTGTAAGGGGTCATGCTGGGGGTAAATATAGAGTTTAGGGCAGTGCAGTAGTGTTTGGGTAGTGTAGGGGGTCATGTTCGGGGTAGATTTAGGGTTTAGGGCAGTGCAGTGGTATTTGGGTAGTGGTTGGGGGTTCGTGCTGGGGGTCGAGTTTTAGGGTTGAGGGTAGTGCAGTGGTGTTTGTGTAGTGTAGGGGGTCGTGCTGAGGGTAGTGTTTTAGGGTTTAGGGTAGTGCAGTGGTGTCTGTGTAGTGTAGGGGGTCATGCTGGGGGTAGTGTTATATGGTTAAGGGTAGTGTAGTGGTGTTTGTGGAGTGTAGGGGGTCATGTTTAGGGTTTTTGGTAGTGCAGTGGTGTTTAGGTAGTGAAGGGGATCATGCTGGGGGAAGATTTAGGGTTTAGGGTAGTGCAGTGGTATCTGGGTAGTGTAGGGGGTCGTTCTGTGGTTGTGTTTTAGGGTTCAGGGTAGTGCACTGGTGTTTAGGTAGTATAGGGGGTCATGTTGGGGTAGTGTTTTAGGGGTTAGGGTAGCACAGTGGTGATTGGGTAGCATAGGGGGTCATGCTGGGGTAGTGTTTAAGGGTTTAGGGTGGCGCAGTGGTTTTTGTGTAGTGTATGGGATCGTGCTGGGGATAGTGTTTTGGGGTTAAGGCTAGTGCAGTGGTGTTTGTGTAGTATAGGGGGTCATATTGGGGGTAGTGTTTTAGGGTATAGGGTAGTGTAGTGATGTTTGCGTAGTGTAGGGTGTCATGCTGGGGGTAGTGTTTTAGGGTTTAGGGTACCGCAGTGATGTTTGGGTAGTGTAGGGTTTCGTGCTGGGGCAGTGTTTTAGGGTGTAGGGTAGCCCTCTTTTGTTTGGGTCATATAGGGTGTCGTGCTAGGGGTAGTGTTTTAGGGTTTAGGGTAGTTCAGTGGTGTTTGGGTAGTGTAGGTGGTGGTGCTGGGGGTAGATTTAGGGTTTAGGGTAGGTCAGTGGTATTTGTGTAGTGTAGAGGGTCGTGCTTTGGGTAGTGTTTTAGGGTTTAGTGTAGTGCAGTGATGTCTGTGTAGTGTAGGGGGTAGTGTTTTTGGGTTTAGGGTAGAGTAGTGGTGTTTGTGTAGTGTAGGGGGGTCATGCTGGGGGTAGTGTTTTATGGTTAAGGGTAGTGCAGTTGTTTTTGTGTAGTGTAGGGGGTCGTGTTTTAGGGTTTAGGGTAGTGCAGTGGTGTTTGGGTAGTGTAGGGGGTCATGCTGGGGGTAGATTTATTGTTTAGGGTAGTGCAGTGGTATTTGGGTAGTGTAGGGAGTCGTGCGGGGTAGTGTTTTAGGGTTTAGGGTAGCGCAGTGGTGTTTGGGTAGTGTAGGGGGTTGTGCTGGGTGTGGTGTTTTGGCGTTTTGGGTAGCACAGTGGTGTTTTTTGTAGTGTTGGGTGTTGTGCTGGTGGTAGTGTTTTAGGGTTTAGGGTAGTGCAGTGGTGTTTGGGTAGTGTAGGTGGTCGTGCTGAGGTAGTGTTTTTGGGTTTAGGGTAGCACAGTGATGTTTGGGTAATGTAGGGAGTCGTGCGGGGGTAGTGTTTTAGGGTTTAGGGTAGCACTGTGGTGTTGGGGTAGTGTAGGGGGTTGTGCTGGGTGTGGTGTTTTGGCGTTTTGGGTAGCACAGTGCTGTTTTTTGTAGTGTTGGGTGTTGTGCTGGTGGTAGTGTTTTAGGGTTTAGGGTAGTGCAGTGGTGTTTCGGTAGTGTAGGTGGTCATGCTGAGGTAGTGTTTTTGGGTTTAGGGTAGCACAGTGGTGTTTGGGTAATGAAGGGAGTCGTGCGGGGTAGTGTTTTAGGGTTTAGAGTAGCACAGTGGTGTTTGGGTAGTGTAGGGGGTTGTGCTGGGTGTTGTGTTTTGGCGTTTTGGGTAGCACAGTGGTGTTTTTTGTAGTGTTGGGTGTTGTGCTGGTGGTAGTGTTTTAGGGTTTAGGGTAGTGCAGTGGTGTTTGGGTAGTGTAGGTGGTCGTGCTGATGTAGTGTTTTTGGGTTTAGGGTAGCACAGTGATGTTTGGGTAATGTAGGGAGTCGTGCGGGGGTAGTGTTTTAGGGTTTAGGGTAGCACAGTGGTGTTGGGGTAGTGTAGGGGGTTGTGCTGGGTGTGGTGTTTTGGCGTTTTGGGTAGCACAGTGGTGTTTTTTGTGGTGTTGGGTGTTGTGCTGGTGGCAGTGTTTTAGGGTTTAGGGCAGTGCAGTGGTGTTTGGTTAGTGTAAGGGGTCATGCTGGGGGTAAATATAGAGTTTAGGGCAGTGCAGTAGTGTTTGGGTAGTGTAGGGGGTCATGTTTGAGGTAGATTTAGGGTTTAGGGCAGTGCAGTGGTATTTGGGTAGTGGTTGGGGGTTCGTGCTGGGGGTCGAGTTTTAGGGTTGAGGGTAGTGCAGTGGTGTTTGTGTAGTATAGGGGGTCGTGCTGAGGGTAGTGTTTTACGGTTTAGGGTAGTGCAGTGGTGTCTGTGTAGTGTAGGGGTAGTGTTTTAGGGTAGTGCAGTGGCGTTTGTGTAGTGTAGGGGTCATGCTGGGGGTAGTGTTTTATGGTTAAGGGTAGTGCAGGGGTGTTTGTGGAGTGTAGTGGGTCGTGTTTTAGGGTTTAGGGTAGTGCAGTGGTGTTTGTGTAGTGTAGGGGGTCATGCTGGGGGTAGTGTTATATGGTTAAGGGTATTGTAGTGGTGTTTGTGGAGTGTAGGGCGTCATGTTTAGGGTTTTTGGTAGTGCAGTGGTGTTTAGGTAGTGAAGGGGATCATGCTGGGGGAAGATTTAGGGTTTAGGGTAGTGCAGTGGTATCTGGGTAGTGTAGGGGGTCGTGCTGTGGTAGTGTTTTAGGGTTTAGGGTAGTGCAGTGGTGTTTAGGTAGTATAGGGGGTCATGTTGGGGTAGTGTTTTAGGGTAGCACTGTGGTGATTGGGTAGCATAGGGGTCGTGCTGGGGTAGTGTTTAAGGGTTTAGGGTAGCGCAGTGGTTTTTGTGTAGTGTATGGGATCGTGCTGGGGATAGTGTTTTGGGGTTAAGTCTAGTGCAGTGGTGTTTGTGTAATATAGGGGGTAGTGTTGGGGGTAGTGTTTTAGGGTTTAGGGTACTGCAGTCATGTTTGCGTAGTGTAGGGGGTCATGCTGGGGGTAGTGTTTTAGCGTTTAGGGTACCGCAGTGATGTTTGGGTAGTGTAGGGTTTCGTTCTGGGGCAGTGTTTTAGGGTGTAGGGTAGCCCTCTTTTGTTTGGGTCATATAGGGTGTCGTGCTAGGGGTAGTGTTTTAGGATTTAGGGTAGTTCAGTGGTGTTTGGGTAGTGTAGGGGGTCGTGCAGGGGGTAGATTTAGGGTTTAGGGTAGGTCAGTGGTATTTGTGTAGTATAGGGGGTCGTGCTTTGGGTAGTGTTTTAGGGTTTAGGGTAGTGCAGTGATGTCTGTATAGTGTAGGGGGTAGTGTTTTTGGGTTTAGGGTAGAGCAGTGGTGTTTGTGTAGTGTAGGGGGGTCATGCTGGGGGTAGTGTTTTATGGTTAAGGGTAGTGTAGTTGTGTTTGTGTAGTATAGAGGGTCGTGTTTTAGGGTTTAGGGTAGTGCAGTGGTGTTTGGGTAGTGTAGGGTTGTCATGCTGGGGGTAGATTTATTGTTTAGGGTAGTGCAGTGGTGTTTGGGTAGTGTAGGTGGTCGTGCTGAGGTAGTGTTTTTGGGTTTAGGGTAGCGCAGTGGTGTTTGGGTAGTGTAGGAGGTTGTGCTGGGTGTGGTGTTTTGGCATTTTGGGTAGCACAGTGGTGTTTTTTGTAGTGTTGGGTGTTGTGCTGGTGGTAGTGTTTTAGGGTTTAGGGTAGTGCAGTGGTGTTTGGGTAGTGTAGGTGGTCGTGCTGATGTAGTGTTTTTGGGTTTAGGGTAGCACAGTGATGTTTGGGTAATGTAGGGAGTCGTGCGGGGGTAGTGTTTTAGGGTTTAGGGTAGCACAGTGGTGTTGGGGTAGTGTAGGGGGTTGTGCTGGGTGTGGTGTTTTGGCGTTTTGGGTAGCACAGTGGTGTTTTTTGTGGTGTTGGGTGTTGTGCTGGTGGCAGTGTTTTAGGGTTTAGGGCAGTGCAGTGGTGTTTGGTTAGTGTAAGGGGTCATGCTGGGGGTAAATATAGAGTTTAGGGCAGTGCAGTAGTGTTTGGGTAGTGTAGGGGGTCATGTTTGAGGTAGATTTAGGGTTTAGGGCAGTGCAGTGGTATTTGGGTAGTGGTTGGGGGTTCGTGCTGGGGGTCGAGTTTTAGGGTTGAGGGTAGTGCAGTGGTGTTTGTGTAGTATAGGGGGTCGTGCTGAGGGTAGTGTTTTAGGGTTTAGGGTAGTGCAGTGGTGTCTGTGTAGTGTAGGGGTAGTGTTTTAGGGTAGTGCAGTGGCGTTTGTGTAGTGTAGGGGTCATGCTGGGGGTAGTGTTTTATGGTTAAGGGTAGTGCAGGGGTGTTTGTGGAGTGTAGTGGGTCGTGTTTTAGGGTTTAGGGTAGTGCAGTGGTGTTTGTGTAGTGTAGGGGGTCATGCTGGGGGTAGTGTTATATGGTTAAGGGTATTGTAGTGGTGTTTGTGGAGTGTAGGGCGTCATGTTTAGGGTTTTTGGTAGTGCAGTGGTGTTTAGGTAGTGAAGGGGATCATGCTGGGGGAATATTTAGGGTTTAGGGTAGTGCAGTGGTATCTGGGTAGTGTAGGGGGTCGTGCTGTGGTAGTGTTTTAGGGTTTAGGGTAGTGCAGTGGTGTTTAGGTAGTATAGGGGGTCATGTTGGGGTAGTGTTTTAGGGTAGCACTGTGGTGATTGGGTAGCATAGGGGTCGTGCTGGGGTAGTGTTTAAGGGTTTAGGGTAGCGCAGTGGTTTTTGTGTAGTGTATGGGATCGTGCTGGGGATAGTGTTTTGGGGTTAAGTCTAGTGCAGTGGTGTTTGTGTAATATAGGGGGTAGTGTTGGGGGTAGTGTTTTAGGGTTTAGGGTACTGCAGTCATGTTTGCGTAGTGTAGGGGGTCATGCTGGGGGTAGTGTTTTAGGGTTTAGGGTACCGCAGTGATGTTTGGGTAGTGTAGGGTTTCGTTCTGGGGCAGTGTTTTAGGGTGTAGGGTAGCCCTCTTTTGTTTGGGTCATATAGGGTGTCGTGCTAGGGGTAGTGTTTTAGGATTTAGGGTAGTTCAGTGGTGTTTGGGTAGTGTAGGGGGTCGTGCAGGGGGTAGATTTAGGGTTTAGGGTAGGTCAGTGGTATTTGTGTAGTATAGGGGTCGTGCTTTGGGTAGTGTTTTAGGGTTTAGGGTAGTGCAGTGATGTCTGTATAGTGTAGGGGGTAGTGTTTTTGGGTTTAGGGTAGAGCAGTGGTGTTTGTGTAGTGTAGGGGGGTCATGCTGGTGGTAGTGTTTTATGGTTAAGGGTAGTGTAGTTGTGTTTGTGTAGTATAGAGGGTCGTGTTTTAGGGTTTAGGGTAGTGCAGTGGTGTTTGGGTAGTGTAGGGTTGTCATGCTGCGGGTAGATTTATTGTTTAGGGTAGTGCAGTGGTGTTTGGGTAGTGTAGGTGGTCGTGCTGAGGTAGTGTTTTTGGGTTTAGGGTAGCACAGTAGTGTTTGGGTAATGTAGGGAGTCGTGCGGGGGTAGTGTTTTAGGGTTTAGGGTAGCGCAGTGGTGTTTGGGTAGTGTAGGAGGTTGTGCTGGGTGTGGTGTTTTGGCATTTTGGGTAGCACAGTGGTGTTTTTTGTAGTGTTGGGTGTTGTGCTGGTGGTAGTGTTTTAGGGTTTAGGGTAGTGCAGTGGTGTTTGGGTAGTGTAGGTGGTCGTGCTGAGGTAGTGATTTTGGGTTTAGGGTAGCACAGTGGTGTTTGGGTAATGTAGGGAGTCGTGCGGGGTAGTGTTTTAGGGTTTAGGGTAGTACAGTGGTGTTTGGATAGTGTAGGGGGTTGTGCTGGGTGTGGTGTTTTGGCGTTTTGGGTAGCACAGTGGTGTTTTTTGTAGTGTTGAGTGTTGTGCTGGTGGTAGTGTTTTAGGTTTTAGGGCAGTGCAGTGGTGTTTGGTTAGTGTAAGGGGTCATGCTGGTGGTAAATATAGAGTTTAGGGCAGTGCAGTAGTGTTTGGGTAGTGTAGGGGGTCATGTTCGGGGTAGATTTAGGGTTTAGGGCAGTGCAGTGGTATTTGGGTAGTAGTTGGGGGTTCATGCTGGGGTCAAGTTTTGGGGTTGAGGGTAGTGCAGTGGTGTTTGTGTAGTGTAGGGGGCCGTGCTGAGGGTAGTGTTTTAGGGTTTAGGGTAGTGCAGTGGTGTCTGTGTAGTGTAGGGGTAGTGTTTTGGGGTTTAGGGTAGAGCAGTGGTGTTTGTGTAGTGTAGGGTGGTCATGCTGGGGGTAGTGTTTTATGGTTAAGGGTAGTGCAGTTGTGTTTGTGTAGTATAGGGGGTCGTGTTTTAGGGTTTAGGGTAGTGCAGTGGTGTTTGGGTAGTGTAGGGGGTCATGCTGGGGGTAGATGTATTGTTTAGGGTAGTGCAGTGGTGTTTGGGTAGTGTAAGGGGTCATGCTGGGGTAGTGTTTTTGGGTTTAGGGTAGCACAGTGGTGTTTGGGTAATGTAGGGGGTTGTGCTGGGTGTGGTGTTTTGGCGTTTTGGGTAGCACAGTGGTGTTTTTTGTAGTGTTGGGTGTTGTGCTGGTGGTAGTGTTTTAGGGTTTAGGGCAGTGCAGTGGTGTTTGGTTAGTGTAAGGGGTCATGCTGGGGGTAAATATAGAGTTTAGGGCAGTGCAGTAGTGTTTGGGTAGTGTAGGGGGTCATGTTCGGGGTAGATTTAGGGTTTATTGCAGTGCAGTGGTATTTGGGTAGTGGTTGGGAGTTCGTGCTGGGGGTCGAGTTTTAGGGTTTAGGGTAGCGCAGTGGTGTTTGTGTAGTGTAGGGGGTTGTGCTGGGTGTGGTGTTTTGGCGTTTTGGGTAGCACAGTGGTGTTTTTTGTAGTGTTGGGTGTTGTGCTGGTGGTAGTGTTTTAGGGTTTAGGGCAGTGCAGTGGTGTTTGGTTAGTGTAAGGGGTCATGCTGGGGGTAAATATAGAGTTTAGGGCAGTGCAGTAGTGTTTGGGTAGTGTAGGGGGTCATGTTCGGGGTAGATTTAGGGTTTATTGCAGTGCAGTGGTATTTGGGTAGTGGTTGGGAGTTCGTGCTGGAGGTCGAGTTTTAGGGTTGAGGGTAGTGCAGTGGTGTTTGTGTAGTATAGGGGTCGTGCTGAGGGTAGTGTTTTAGGGTTTAGGGTAGTGCAGTGGTGTCTGTGTAGTGTAGGAGTAGTGTTTTAGGGTAGTGCAGTGGTGTTTGTGTAGTGTAGGGGTCATGCTGGGGGTAGTGTTTTATGGTTAAGGGTAGTGCAGTGGTGTTTGTGGAGTGTAGTGGGTCGTGTTTTAGGGTTTAGGGTAGTGCAGTGGTGTTTGTGTAGTGTAGGGGGCCATGCTGGGGGTAGTGTTATATGGTTAAGGGTAGTGTAGTGGTGTTTGTGGAGTGTAGGGGGTCATGTTTAGGGTTTGGTAGTGCAGTGGTGTTTAGGTAGTGAAGGGGATCATGCTGGGGGAAGATTTAGGGTTTAGGGTAGTGCAGTGGTATCTGGGTAGTGTAGGGGGTCGTTCTGTGGTAGTGTTTTAGGGTTCAGGGTAGTGCACTGGTGTTTAGGTAGTATAGGGGGTCATGTTGGGGTAGTGTTTTAGGGTTTAGGGTAGCACAGTGGTGATTGGGTAGCATAGGGGGTCATGCTGGGGTAGTGTTTAAGGGTTTAGGGTAGCGCAGTGGTTTTTGTGTAGTGAATGGGATTGTGTTGGGGATAGTGTTTTGGGGTTAAGGCTAGTGCAGTGGTGTTTGTGTAGTATAGGGGGTCGTATTGGGGGTAGTGTTTTAGGGTTTAGGGTAGTGTAGTGATGTTTGCGTAGTGTAGGGGGTCATGCTGGGGGTAGTGTTTTAGGGTTTAGGGTACCGCAGTGATGTTTGGGTAGTGTAGGGTTTCGTGCTGGGGCAGTGTTTTAGTTTGTAGGGTAGCCCTCTTTTGTTTGGGTTATATAGGGTGTAGTGCTAGGGGTAGTGTTTTAGGGTTTAGTGTAGTTCAGTGGTGTTTGGGTAGTGTAGGGGGTCGTGCTGGGGGTAGATTTAGGGTTCAGGGTAGGTCAGTGGTATTTGTGTAGTGTAGAGGGTCGTGCTTTGGGTAGTGTTTTAGGGTTTAGGGTAGTGCAGTGATGTCTGTGTTGTGTAGGGGGTGGTGTTTTGGGGTTTAGGGTAGAGCAGTGGTATTTGTGTAGTGTAGGGAGTCGTTCTGTGGTAGTGTTTTAGGGCTCAGGGTAGTGCACTGGTGTTTAGGTAGTATAGGGGGTCATGTTGGGGTAGTGTTTTAGGGTTTAGGGTAGCACAGTGGTGATTGGGTAGCATAGGGGGTCATGCTGGGGTAGTGTTTAAGGGTTTAGGGTAGCGCAGTGGTTTTTGTGTAGTGTATGGGATCGTTCTGGGGATAGTGTTTTGGGGTTAAGGCTAGTGCAGTGGTGTTTGTGTAGTATAGGGGGTCGTATTGGGGGTAGTGTTTTAGGGTTTACGGTAGTGTAGTGATGTTTGCGTAGTGTAGGGGGTCATGCTGGGGGTAGTGTATTAGGGTTTAGGGTACCGCAGTGATGTTTGGGTAGTGTAGGGTTTCGTGCTGGGGCAGTGTTTTAGGGTGTAGGGTAGCCCTCTTTTGTTTGGGTCATATAGGGTGTCGTGCTAGGGGTAGTGTTTTAGGGTTTAGGGTAGTTCAGTGGTGTTTGGGTAGTGTAGGGGGTCGTGCTGGGGGTAGATTTAGGGTTTAGGGTAGGTCAGTGGTATTTGTGTAGTGTAGAGGGTCGTGCTTTGGGTAGTGTTTTAGGGTTTAGTGTAGTGCAGTGATGTCTGTGTAGTGTAGGGGGTAGTGTTTTTGGGTTTAGGGAAGAGCAGTGGTGTTTGTGTAGTGTAGGGGGGTCATGCTGGGGGTAGTGTTTTATGGTTAAGGGTAGTGCAGTTGTGTTTGTGTAGTATGGGGGTCGTGTTTTAGGGTTTAGGGTAGTGCAGTGGTGTTTGGGTAGTGCAGGGGGTCATGCTGGGGGTAGATTTATTGTTTAGGGTAGTGCAGTGGTGTTTGGGTAGTGTAGGGAGTCATGCGGGGGTAGTGTTTTAGGGTTTAGGGTAGCGCAGTGGTGTTTGGGTAGTGTAGGGGGTTGTGCTGGGTGTGGTGTTTTGGCGTTTTGGGTAGCACAGTGGTGTTTTTTGTAGTGTTGGGTGTTGTGCTGGTGGTAGTTTTTTAGGGTTTAGGGTAGTGCAGTGGTGTTTGGGTAGTGTAGGTGGTGGTGCTGAGGTAGTGTTTTGGGGTTTAGGGTAGCACAGTAGTGTTTGGGTAATGTAGGGAGTCGTGCGGGGGTAGTGTTTTAGGGTTTAGAGTAGCACAGTGGTGTTTGGGTAGTGTAGGGGGTTGTGCTGGGTGTTGTGTTTTGGCGTTTTGGGTAGCACAGTGGTGTTTTTGTAGTGTTGGGTGTTGTGCTGGTGGTAGTGTTTTAGGGTTTAGGGTAGTGCAGTGGTGTTTGGGTAGTGTAGGTGGTCGTGCTGAGGTAGTGTTTTTGGGTTTAGGGTAGCACAGTGGTGTTTGGGTAATGTAGGGAGTCGTGCATGGGTAGTGTTTTAGGGTTTAGGGTAGCACAGTGGTGTTTGGGTAGTGTAGGGGGTTGTGCTGGGTGTGGTGTTTTGGCGTTTTGGGTAGCACAGTGGTGTTTTTTGTGGTGTTGGGTGTTGTGCTGGTGGCAGTGTTTTAGGGTTTAGGGCAGTGCAGTGGTGTTTGTGTAGTGTAGGGGGTCATGCTGGGGGTAGTGTTATATGGTTAAGGGTATTGTAGTGGTGTTTGTGGAGTGTAGGGCGTCATGTTTAGGGTTTTTGGTAGTGCAGTGGTGTTTAGGTAGTGAAGGGGATCATGCTGGGGGAAGATTTAGGGTTTAGGGTAGTGCAGTGGTATCTGGGTAGTGTAGGGGGTCGTGCTGTGGTAGTGTTTTAGGGTTTAGGGTAGTGCAGTGGTGTTTAGGTAGTATAGGGGGTCATGTTGGGGTAGTGTTTTCGGGTAGCACTGTGGTGATTGGGTAGCATAGGGGTCGTGCTGGGGTAGTGTTTAAGGGTTTAGGGTAGCGCAGTGGTTTTTGTGTAGTGTATGGGATCGTGCTGGGGATAGTGTTTTGGGGTTAAGTCTAGTGCAGTGGTGTTTGTGTAATATAGGGGGTAGTGTTGGGGGTAGTGTTTTAGGGTTTAGGGTACTGCAGTGATGTTTGCGTAGTGTAGGGGGTCATGCTGGGGGTAGTGTTTTAGGGTTTAGGGTACCGCAGTGATGTTTGGGTAGTGTAGGGTTTCGTTCTGGGGCAGTGTTTTAGGGTGTAGGGTAGCCCTCTTTTGTTTGGGTCATATAGGGTGTCGTGCTAGGGGTAGTGTTTTAGGATTTAGGGTAGTTCAGTGGTGTTTGGGTAGTGTAGGGGGTCGTGCAGGGGGTAGATTTAGGGTTTAGGGTAGGTCAGTGGTATTTGTGTAGTATAGGGGGTCGTGCTTTGGGTAGTGTTTTAGGGTTTAGGGTAGTGCAGTGATGTCTGTGTAGTGTAGGGGGTAGTGTTTTTGGGTTTAGGGTAGAGCAGTGGTGTTTGTGTAGTGTAGGGGGGTCATGCTGGGGGTAGTGTTTTATGGTTAAGGGTAGTGTAGTTGTGTTTGTGTAGTATAGGGGGTCGTGTTTTAGGGTTTAGGGTAGTGCAGTGGTGTTTGGGTAGTGTAGGGTTGTCATGCTGGGGGTAGATTTATTGTTTAGGGTAGTGCAGTGGTGTTTGGGTAGTGTAGGTGGTCGTGCTGAGGTAGTGTTTTTGGGTTTAGGGTAGCACAGTAGTGTTTGGGTAATGTAGGGAGTCGTGCGGGGGTAGTGTTTTAGGGTTTAGGGTAGCGCAGTGGTGTTTGGGTAGTGTAGGAGGTTGTGCTGGGTGTGGTGTTTTGGCATTTTGGGTAGCACAGTGGTGTTTTTTGTAGTGTTGGGTGTTGTGCTGGTGGTAGTGTTTTAGGGTTTAGGGTAGTGCAGTGGTGTTTGGGTAGTGTAGGTGGTCGTGCTGAGGTAGTGATTTTGGGGTTAGGGTAGCACAGTGGTGTTTGGGTAATGTAGGGAGTCGTGCGGGGTAGTGTTTTAGGGTTTAGGGTAGTACAGTGGTGTTTGGATAGTGTAGGGGGTTGTGCTGGGTGTGGTGTTTTGGCGTTTTGGGTAGCACAGTGGTGTTTTTTGTAGTGTTGAGTGTTGTGCTGGTGGTAGTGTTTTAGGTTTTAGGGCAGTGCAGTGGTGTTTGGTTAGTGTAAGGGGTCATGCTGGTGGTAAATATAGAGTTTAGGGCAGTGCAGTAGTGTTTGGGTAGTGTAGGGGGTCATGTTCGGGGTAGATTTAGGGTTTAGGGCAGTGCAGTGATATTTGGGTAGTAGTTGGGGGTTCATGCTGGGGTCAAGTTTTGGGGTTGAGGGTAGTGCAGTGGTGTTTGTGTAGTGTAGGGGGCCGTGCTGAGGGTAGTGTTTTAGGGTTTAGGGTAGTGCAGTGGTGTCTGTGTAGTGTAGGGGTAGTGTTTTTGGGTTTAGGGTAGAGCAGTGGTGTTTGTGTAGTGTAGGGTGGTCATGCTGGGGGTAGTGTTTTATGGTTAAGGGTAGTGCAGTTGTGTTTGTGTAGTATAGGGGGTCGTGTTTTAGGGTTTAGGGTAGTGCAGTGGTGTTTGGGTAGTGTAGGGGGTCATGCTGGGGGTAGATGTATTGTTTAGGGTAGTGCAGTGGTGTTTGGGTAGTGTAAGGGGTCATGCTGGGGTAGTGTTTTTGGGTTTAGGGTAGCACAGTGGTGTTTGGGTAATGTAGGGGGTTGTGCTGGGTGTGGTGTTTTGGCGTTTTGGGTAGCACAGTGGTGTTTTTTGTAGTGTTGGGTGTTGTGCTGGTGGTAGTGTTTTAGGGTTTAGGGCAGTGCAGTGGTGTTTGGTTAGTGTAAGGGGTCATGCTGGGGGTAAATATAGAGTTTAGGGCAGTGCAGTAGTGTTTGGGTAGTGTAGGGGGTCATGTTCGGGGTAGATTTAGGGTTTATTGCAGTGCAGTGGTATTTGGGTAGTGGTTGGGAGTTCGTGCTGGGGGTCGAGTTTTAGGGTTTAGGGTAGCGCAGTGGTGTTTGTGTAGTGTAGGGGGTTGTGCTGGGTGTGGTGTTTTGGCGTTTTGGGTAGCACAGTGGTGTTTTTTGTAGTGTTGGGTGTTGTGCTGGTGGTAGTGTTTTAGGGTTTAGGGCAGTGCAGTGGTGTTTGGGTAGTGTAGGGGGTCATGTTCGGGGTAGATTTAGGGTTTATTGCAGTGCAGTGGTATTTGGGTAGTGGTTGGGGGTTCGTGCTGGGGGTCGAGTTTTAGGGTTGAGGGTAGTGCAGTGGTGTTTGTGTAGTATAGGGGGTCGTGCTGAGGGTAGTGTTTTAGGGTTTAGGGTAGTGCAGTGGTGTCTGTGTAGTGTAGGAGTAGTGTTTTAGGGTAGTGCAGTGGTGTCTGTGTAGTGTAGGGGTAATGCCGGGGGTAGTGTTTTATGGTTAAGGGTAGTGCAGTGGTGTTTGTGGAGTGTAGTGGGTCGTGTTTTAGGGTTTAGGGTAGTGCAGTGGTGTTTGTGTAGTGTAGGGGGTCATGCTGGGGGTAGTGTTATATGGTTAAGGGTAGTGTAGTGGTGTTTGTGGAGTGTAGGGGGTCATGTTTAGGGTTTGGTAGTGCAGTGGTGTTTAGGTAGTGAAGGGGATCATGCTGGGGGAAGATTTAGGGTTTAGGGTAGTGCAGTGGTATCTGGGTAGTGTAGGGGGTCGTTCTGTGGTAGTGTTTTAGGGTTCAGGGTAGTGCACTGGTGTTTAGGTAGTATAGGGGGTCATGTTGGGGTAGTGTTTTAGGGTTTAGGGTAGCACAGTGGTGATTGGGTAGCATAGGGGGTCATGCTGGGGTAGTGTTTAAGGGTTTAGGGTAGCGCAGTGGTTTTTGTGTAGTGTATGGGATTGTGTTGGGGATAGTGTTTTGGGGTTAAGGCTAGTGCAGTGGTGTTTGTGTAGTATAGGGGGTCGTATTGGGGGTAGTGTTTTAGGGTTTAGGGTAGTGTAGTGATGTTTGCGTAGTGTAGGGGGTCATGCTGGGGGTAGTGTTTTAGGGTTTAGGGTACCGCAGTGATGTTTGGGTAGTGTAGGGTTTCGTGCTGGGGCAGTGTTTTAGTTTGTAGGGTAGCCCTCTTTTGTTTGGGTTATATAGGGTGTAGTGCTAGGGATTGTGTTTTAGGGTTTAGTGTAGTTCAGTGGTGTTTGGGTAGTGTAGGGGGTCGTGCTGGGGGTAGATTTAGGGTTAAGGGTAGGTCAGTGGTATTTGTGTAGTGTAGAGGGTCGTGCTTTGGGTAGTGTTTTAGGGTTTAGGGTAGTGCAGTGATGTCTGTGTAGTGTAGGGGGTAGTGTTTTGGGGTTTAGGGTAGAGCAGTGGTATTTGTGTAGTGTAGGGAGTCGTTCTGTGGTAGTGTTTTAGGGCTCAGGGTAGTGCACTGGTGTTTAGGTAGTATAGGGGGTCATGTTGGGGTAGTGTTTTAGGGTTTAGGGTAGCACAGTGGTGATTGGGTAGCATAGGGGGTCATGCTGGGGTAGTGTTTAAGGGTTTAGGGTAGCGCAGTGGTTTTTGTGTAGTGTATGGGATCGTTCTGGGGATAGTGTTTTGGGGTTAAGGCTAGTGCAGTGGTGTTTGTGTAGTATAGGGGGTCGTATTGGGGGTAGTGTTTTAGGGTTTACGGTAGTGTAGTGATGTTTGCGTAGTGTAGGGGGTCATGCTGGGGTTAGTGTTTTAGGGTTTAGGGTACCGCAGTGATGTTTGGGTAGTGTAGGGTTTCGTGCTGGGGCAGTGTTTTAGGGTGTAGGGTAGCCCTCTTTTGTTTGGGTCATATAGGGTGTCGTGCTAGGGGTAGTGTTTTAGGGTTTAGGGTAGTTCAGTGGTGTTTGGGTAGTGTAGGGGGTCGTGCTGGGGGTAGATTTAGGGTTTAGGGTAGGTCAGTGGTATTTGTGTAGTGTAGGGGGTCGTGCTTTGGGTAGTGTTTTAGGGTTTAGTGTAGTGCAGTGATGTCTGTGTAGTGTAGGGGGTAGTGTTTTTGGGTTTAGGGAAGAGCAGTGGTGTTTGTGTAGTGTAGGGGGGTCATGCTGGGGGTAGTGTTTTATGGTTAAGGGTAGTGCAGTTGTGTTTGTGTAGTATGGGGGTCGTGTTTTAGGGTTTAGGGTAGTGCAGTGGTGTTTGGGTAGTGCAGGGGGTCATGCTGGGGGTAGATTTATTGTTTAGGGTAGTGCAGTGGTGTTTGGGTAGTTTAGGGAGTCGTGCGGGGGTAGTGTTTTAGGGTTTAGGGTAGCGCAGTGGTGTTTGGGTAGTGTAGGGGGTTGTGCTGGGTGTGGTGTTTTGGCGTTTTGGGTAGCACAGTGGTGTTTTTTGTAGTGTTGGGTGTTGTGCTGGTGGTAGTTTTTTAGGGTTTAGGGTAGTGCAGTGGTGTTTGGGTAGTGTAGGTGGTCGTGCTGAGGTAGTGTTTTGGGGTTTAGGGTAGCACAGTAGTGTTTGGGTAATGTAGGGAGTCGTGTGGGGGTAGTGTTTTAGGGTTTAGGGTAGCACAGTGGTGTTTGGGTAGTGTAAGGGGTTGTGCTGGGTGTGGTGTTTTGGCGTTTTGGGTAGCACAGTGGTGTTTTTTGTACTGTTGGGTGTTGTGCTGGTGGTAGTGTTTTAGGGTTTAGGGTAGTGCAGTGGTGTTTCGGTAGTGTAGGTGGTCATGCTGAGGTAGTGTTTTTGGGTTTAGGGTAGCACAGTGGTGTTTGGGTAATGTAGGGAGTCGTGCGGGGGTAGTGTTTTAGGGTTTAGAGTAGCACAGTGGTGTTTGGGTAGTGTAGGGGGTTGTGCTGGGTGTTGTGTTTTGGCGTTTTGGGTAGCACAGTGGTGTTTTTGTAGTGTTGGGTGTTGTGCTGGTGGTAGTGTTTTAGGGTCTAGGGTAGTGCAGTGGTGTTTGGGTAGTGTAGGTGGTCGTGCTGAGGTAGTGTTTTTGGGTTTAGGGTAGCACAGTGGTGTTTGGGTAATGTAGGGAGTCGTGCATGGGTAGTGTTTTAGGGTTTAGGGTAGCACAGTGGTGTTTGGGTAGTGTAGGGGGTTGTGCTGGGTGTGGTGTTTTGGCGTTTTGGGTAGCACAGTGGTGTTTTTTGTGGTGTTGGGTGTTGTGCTGGTGGCAGTGTTTTAGTGTTTAGGGCAGTGCAGTGGTGTTTGGTTAGTGTAAGGGGTCATGCTGGGGGTAAATATAGAGTTTAGGGCAGTGCAGTAGTGTTTGGGTAGTGTAGGGGGTCATGTTTGGGGTAGATTTAGGGTTTAGGGCAGTGCAGTGGTATTTGGGTAGTGGTTGGGGGTTCATGCTGGGGGTCGAGTTTTAGGGTTGAGGGTAGTGCAGTGGTGTTTGTGTAGTATAGGGGGTCGTGCTGAGGGTAGTGTTTTAGGGTTTAGGGTAGTGCAGTGGTGTCTGTGTAGTGTAGGGGTAGTGTTTTAGGGTAGTGCAGTGGTGTTTGTGTAGTGTAGGGGTCATGCTGGGGGTAGTGTTTTATGGTAAAGGGTAGTGCAGTGGGGTTTGTGGAGTGTAGTGGGTCGTGTTTTAGGTTTTAGGGTAGTGCAGTGGTGTTTGTGTAGTGTAGGGGGTCATGCAGGGGGTAGTGTTATATGGTTAAGGGTAGTGTAGTGGTGTTTGTGGAGTGTACGGGGTCATGTTTAGGGTTTTTGGTAGTGCAGTGGTGTTTAGGTAGTGAAGGGGATCATGCTGGGGGAAGATTTAGGGTTTAGGGTAGTTCAGTGGTATCTGGGTAGTGTAGGGGGTCGTGCTGTTGTAGTGTTTTAGGGTTTAGGGTAGTGCAGTGGTGTTTAGGTAGTATAGGGGGTCATGTTGGGGTAGTGTTTTAGGGTTTAGGGTAGCGCAGTTGTTTTTGTGTAGTGTATGGGATCGTGCTGGGGATAGTGTTTTGGGGTTAAGGCTAGTGCAGTGGTGTTTGTGTAGTATAGGGGGTCATGTTGGGGGTAGTGTTTTAGGGTTTAGGGTACTGCAGTGATGTTTACGTAGTGTAGGGGGTCATGCTAGGGGTAGTGTTTTATGGTTTAGGGTACCGCAGTGATGTTTGGGTAGTGTAGGGTTTCGTGCTGGGACAGTGTTTTAGGGTGTAGGGTAGCCCTCTTTTGTTTGGGTTATATAGGGTGTAGTGCTAGGGGTAGTGTTTTAGGGTTTAGGGTAGTTCAGTGGTGTTTGGGTAGTGTAGGGGGTCGTGCTGGGGGTAGATTTAGGGTTTAGGGTAGGTCAGTGGTATTTGTGTAGTGTAGGGGGTCGTGCTTTGGGTAGTGTTTTAGGGTTTAGGGTAGAGCAGTGATGTTTGTGTAGTGTAGGGGGTAGTGTTTTGGGGTTTAGGGTAGAGCAGTGGTGTTTGTGTAGTGTAGGGGGGTCATGCTGGGGGTAGTGTTTTATGGTTAAGGGTAGTGCAGTTGTGTTTGTGTAGTATAGGGGGTCGTGTTTTAGGGTTTAGGGTAGTGCAGTGGTGTTTGGGTAGTGTAGGGGGTCATGCTGGGGGAAGATTTATTGTTTAGGGTAGTGCAGTGGTGTTTGGGTAGTGTAGGGGGTCATGCTGGGGTAGTGTTTTTGGGTTTAGGGTAGCACAGTGGTGTTTGGGTAATGTAGGGATTTGTGCGGGGGTAGTGTTTTAGGGTTAGGGTAGCACAGTGGTGTTTGGGTAGTGTAGGGGGTTGTGCTGGGTGTGGTGTTTTGGCGTTTTCGGTAGCACAGTGGTGTTTTTTGTAGTGTTGGGTGTTGTGCTGGTGGTAGTGTTTTAGGGTTTAGGGTAGTGCAGTGGTGTTTGGGTAGTGTAGGTGGTCGTGCTGAGGTAGTGTTTTTGTGTTTAGGGTAGCACAGTAGTGTTTGGGTAATGTAGGGAGTCGTGCGGGGGTAGTGTTTTAGGGTTTAGGGTAGCGCAGTGGTGTTTGGGTAGTGTAGGAGGTTGTGCTGGGTGTGGTGTTTTGGCATTTTGGGTAGCACAGTGTTTTTTTTTGTAGTGTTGGGTGTTGTGCTGGTGGTAGTGTTTTAGGGTTTATGGTAGTGCAGTGGTGTTTGGGTAGTGTAGGTGGTCGTGCTCAGGTAGTGATTTTGGGTTTAGGGTAGCACAGTGGTGTTTGGTAATGTAGGGAGTCGTGCGGGGGTAGTGTTTTAGGGTTTAGGGTAGGGGTGGGCGGAATTTGCGCAATTGCGTTACGCAAATCTCCGCGAAACGGTAAAAAATCTCCGCGAACACGCAGAAATTCCGCGAACACGCGGAATTGCTTGTTCGCGATGCTTTTTTCCTGTTCACAATTGCTGTTTGCGTGCTCGGGGAGAAATATCTCGCGAACACGCATTTTGAGAACGCGAACAAGCAAAAATTTCGCGAAATTGCGGAAAGCAGACTTTTGAGCAATTTCGCGTTCTCCGCGGAACGCGAAATTACGCAAATTCCGCAAATTCCGCGAGCGGAACGGAATTTACCGCCCAGGCCTAGTTTAGGGTAGCGCAGTGGTGTTTGGCTAGTGTAGGGGGTTGTGCTGGGTGTGGTGTTTTGGCGTTTTGGGTAGCACAGTGGTGTTTTTTGTTGTGTTGGGTGTTGTGCTGGTGGTAGTGTTTTAGGGTTTAGGGCAGTGCAGTGGTGTTTGGTTAGTGTAAGGGGTCATGCTGGGGTAAATATAGAGTTTAGGGCAGTGCAGTAGTGTCTTGGTAGTGTAGGGGGTCATGTTCGGGGTAGGTTTAGGGTTTAGGGCAGTGCAGTGGTATTTGGGTAGTGGTTGGGGGTTCGTGCTGGGGGTCGAGTTTTAGGGTTGAGAGTAGTGCAGTGGTTTTTGTGTAGTGTAGGGGGTCATGCTGAGGGTAGTGTTTTAGGGTTTAAGGTAGTGCAGTGTTGTCTGTGTAGTGTAGGGGTAGTGTTTTAGGGTAGTGCAGTGGTGTTTGTGTAGTGTAGGGGTCATGCTGGGGGTAGTGTTTTATGGTTAAGGGAAGTGCAGTGGTGTTTGTGGAGTGTAGTGGGTCATGTTTTAGGGTTTAGGGTAGTGCAGTGGTGTTTGTGTAGTGTAGGGGGTCATGCTGGGGGTAGTGTTATATGGTTAAGGGTAGTGCAGTGGTGTTTAGGTAGTGAAGAGGATCATGCTGGGGAAGATTTAGGGTTTAGGTTAGTGCAGTGGTATCTGGGTAGTGTAGGGGGTCGTGCTGTGGTAGTGTTTTAGGGTTTAGGGTAAGGGGACCGCGGACACCACTCGCGAGTGACCACTGGGCATGTAACAAGGCCTGGTCGCCCCCTCCTGCTCCTGCTGACCCCGATTGCAGCCTTCTCCTGCCTGCCGCTTCCCGAGTGACCCAGCCGCCGCTGAGCCGCCCGCCTGCCCCAGACTTTCCCGCCGCTGCCTCCCTGCGGCCCTGCCTCCCGCCAGCCCATTCGCCGCACTGCTCCCGCCACCCAGCTGACCCGCCCTCCCGGCTCCTTACTTATGACGCCCACGCGCATCATTGACGCGCAGCGGGCGCGACGATTGTGCGCCGGAGGCGCGCCAAAGGCAAGCCCGTCTGCGCTCGTCCGCGCCTGGACTGTGCCCAGCGCCAGGACCCCTGGCCCCCGTGAACTCCAACCAACACGACGGACTTACGACCCCACTACCCTCAACACACTCAACGCCGGCCGGAACCCCGCCTGCTACCGTGCCATCCCGAGACACACCTACGGACCCTTCACCTGCCAAGACTGCAAATTCACCTGCCTCCGGACCTGCACCGCTCCCGCCAAGACAGACACCAGCAACACCCAACTCAAGTGCATCCTGCTCAACACCCGCTCCGTCCACAGGCACGCCGTCGAGCTCGACGCAACAGCACCAGACGTCGCCTTCCTCACTGAAACCTGGATGAACGCCTCCTCAGTGCCCGACATCGCCATAGCCATCCCGGACGGATACAAGATCACCCGGAGGGACCGCGTCAACCAGACGGGAGGAGGCATCGCCATCGTACACAAGAACACCATCCGTATCTCGACCAACTCCGACAAAACCTTCACTGCCGCTGAACACCTCCACTTCGAGATACACACCGACCCCAAGACCACCCTCAGAGGCACCCTCATCTATAGACCCCCGGGACCACGCACACAATTCAGCGAAGACATCGCAGACTTCATCAGCCCGCACGCCCTTCCCTCCGTTGACTACATCCTCCTAGGGGACTTCAACTTCCACCTGGAGAACAACAATGACAGAAACACCACCACCCTTCTGGACAACCTCGCCAACCTCGGACTCAAGCAACTGGTGAACACCCCCACCCACCACGCCGGCCACACACTTGACCCCGTCTTCTCATCCAGCTAGCACATCTCCTTCAGCCACTCCACAGGACTCCACTGGACCGACCACAGCTGCGTCCACTTCAGCTTCAGAAGAACCACGACTCACCACCAACCGCAACAGGTTCCTCGCTGGAGCTGGAGCAAGATCACCGCCGAGCAGCTCACCGCCTCCCTCAGCCAGAACCCTCCCACCTACACAACGGACCCCAACGAAGCAGCCAGCAACCTCACCAAGTGGCTGACCCCCTGCGCCGATGACCTCGCACCACTAAAGAACCCTCCCAACAGACCCGGCAGCAAGAAAACCCCCTGGTTCACCGACGAACTCAAGGACTCCAAGAAGAACTGCCGCACCCTCGAGAAAGCCTGGCGGCTCGACCAGACCACAGACAACAGGACCGCCCTCAAGCACGCCACCCGCAAACACCATCAGCTGATCCGCGCCACCAAGAAGACAGCACTCAAAGAAAGACTGGACAACAACGCCCACGACAGCAAGGAACTCTTCAGCATCGTCAAAGAGTTCTCCAACCCCAGCGCCGGAAACAACGACATCACTCCCTCGCAAGACCTCTGCAACTCACTCGCCTCGTTCTTCCACCGCAAGATCGCCGACATACACAACAGCTTCGACGCACAGACCACGCACCCTACCACCGAACCAACGCCCGCCACCACCACCCTCTGCAACTGGACCCCGATCAGCACCGAAGACACCACCCGCACGATGAATACCATCCACTCCGGATCCCCCACCGACCCCTGCCCCCACCACGTCTTCAACAAGGCAGACGCCATCATCGCACCCCATCTCTGGGACATCATCAACACCTCCTTCCACACCGCCACCTTCCTGGAGAGCTGGAAGCACGCCGAGCTTAGCACCCTCCTGAAGAAACCAACGGCAGACCCCACCGACCTCAAGAACTACTGTCCCATCTCGCTCCTTCCTTTTCCTGCCAAAGTCATCGAGAAGACCGTCAACAGACAGCTCGCTGCCTTCCTAGAGACGAACGGATCCCTCGACCCCTCGCAGTCCGGTTTTCGGGCCAACCACAGTACCGAGACCGCCCTGATCGCAGCCACCGACGACATCAGATCCCTGATCGACAACGGGGAAACAGCGGCCCTCATCCTCCTGGACCTCTCTGCTGCGTTCGACACTGTCTGCCACCGCTGATGCCCCGTCCATCACCACCCCCTTTTGTACCGCTTTGTTCACCATAAGTTGGCAGGGTATGCTCAGACGTGAGTCCCTTGCTCACTTTGCCACTTGATTCAAGCAAGCCTGGCTGAAGACGGCTGAAATGCCAGAAACCGGTCCTAGGAAGCTTGTTTCCGGTCCAGGGAAGGCACGGCTTGGCAGTTCGGGCTGGACTGTTCCCATGAGGCACAGGGTCAGACTGATTTGCATATGGCCATGTCTGAACTGGGGTGGCTGAGTGGGCTAAAGAACGGTGATGGATCAAACCCAGATCTGTTGACTGGGTGTGAGTGTTTGATTGGTTCTGATGCTCTGTCCATTACCACCCCCTTTTGTACCGCTTTGTTCGCCATAAGTTGGCAGGGTATGCTCAGACGTGAGTCCCTTGCTCACTTTGCCACTGGATTCAAACAAGCCTGGCTGAAGACGGCTGAAATGCCAGAAACCGGTCCTAGGAAGCTTGTTTCCGGTCCAGGGAAGGCATGGCTTGGCAGTTCGGGCTGGACTGTTTCCATGAGGCACAGGGTCAGACTGATTTGCATATGGCCATGTCTGAACTGGGGTGGCAGAGTGGGCTAAAGAACGGTGATGGATCAAACCCAGATCTGTTGACTGGGTGTGAGTGTTTGATTGGTTCTGATGCTCCGTCCATCACCACCCCCTTTTGTACCACCGCACCCTAGTGCAGCGCCTCAGTAACATCGGAATCCAAGAGAAGGCACTGGAGTGGAACATCTCGTTCCTCGCCGGAAGAACCCAGAGAGTCCGCCACCCCCGGTTCAGATCCGAGGCCACCGAAGTCATCTGCGGCGTACCACAAGGATCATCACTCAGCCCAACCCTCTTCAACGTTTACATGAGCCCCTTCACAGCCATCGCACGCCAACACAACCTCAACATCATATCCTACGCCGACGACACCCAACTGATCCTCTCCCTCACCAACGACCCCGCCACCGCCAGAGCCAGCCTACACAAAGGGATGAAAGACGTCGCCGAGTGGATGAAGAACAGCCGCCTGAAACTGAACTCAGACAAGACGGAAGTCCTCATCCTGGGATCATCCCCCTCCGCCTGGGACGACTCCTGGTGGCCCCCTGCCCTGGGCACCACTCCCAAACTAACGGACCACGCGCGCAACCTGGGCTTCATCCTGGACTCCTCCCTCTCGATGACCAGACAAGTCAACGCCATCTCCTCATCATGCTTCAACACCCTGCGCATGCTCCGCAAGATCTTCAGATGGATCCCCACAGAATCCAGGAAGACCGTTACCCAGGCACTCGTCACCAGCCGACTGGACTAAGGGAACACCCTCTATGCCGGAACCACAGCCAAACTTAAAAAAAGACTCCAACGCATCCAGAACGCCTCCGCACGACTCATCCTGGACATCCCCTGACATAGCCACATCACCGGACACATGAGAGACCTGCACTGGCTCCCCGTCAACAAGAGAATCATGTTCAGACTTCTCACCCACGCACACAAGGCTCTCCACGACCTGGGCCCCAAGTACCTCAACGACCGCATGACCTTCTACACGCCCACCCGCCAGCTACGATCGACCAGTCACGCCCTCGCCACCGTACCACGCATCCGCAGAGCCACCGCCGGAGGAAGATCCTTCTCCTACCTGGCAGCCAAGACTTGGAACTCCCTCCCCATCCACCTTCGGCTAACCCAAGACCATCTCTCCTTCAGGAAGCAGCTCAAGACCTGGCTGATCGAGCTGTAACGTACCCCTCCCCCCCAGCGCCTTGAGACCCTTCCGGGTGAGTAGCGCGCTATACAAATGTCGTGATTGATTGATTGATTGATTGCAGTGGTGTTTAGGTGGTATAGGGGGTCATGTTGGGGTAGTGTTTTAGGGTTAAGGGTAGCACAGTGGTGATTGGGTAGCATAGGGGGTTGTGCTGGGGTAGTGTTTAAGGGTTTCGGGTAGCGCAGTGGTTTTTGTGTAGTGTATGGGATCGTGCTGGGGATAGTGTTTTGGGGTTAAGGCTAGTGCAGTGGTGTTCGTGTAGTATAGAGGGTCGTGTTGGGGGTAGTGTTTTAGGGTTTAGGGTACTGCATTGATGTTTGCGTAGTGTAGGGGGTCATGCTGGGGATAGTGTTTTAGGGTTTAGGGTACCGCAGTGATGTTTGGGTAGTGTAGGGTTTTGTGCTGGGGCAGTGTTTTAGGGTGTAGGGTAGCCCTCTTTTGTTTGGGTCATATAGGGTGTCGTGCTAGGGG
Source organism: Triturus cristatus (assembly GCF_964204655.1). Lineage (NCBI taxonomy): Eukaryota > Metazoa > Chordata > Amphibia > Caudata > Salamandridae > Triturus > Triturus cristatus. Next base: position 847,082,872 of record NC_140588.1, on the reverse strand, counting down.
TACTGTTTTAGGGTTTAGTGTAGTGCAGTGGTTTTTGGGAAGTGTAGTCGGTCATGCTGGGGGTAGATTTAGGGATTAGGGTAGGTCAGTGGTATTTGTGTAGTGTAGGGGGTCGTGCTTTGGGTAGTGTTTTAGGGTTTAGGGTAGTGCAGTGGTGTCTGTGTATTGTAGGGGGTAGTGTTTTAGGGTTTAGGGTAGAGCAGAGGTGTTTGTATAATGTAGGGGGTCTTGCTGGGGGTAGTGTTTTATTGTTAAGGGTAGTGCAGTGGTGTTTGTGTAGTATAGGGGGTCGTGTTTTAGGGTTTAGGGTAGTGCAGTGGTGTTTGGGTAGTGTAGGGGGTCATGCTGGGGGTAGATTCATTGTTTAGGGTAGTGCAGTGGTGTTTGGGTAGTGTAGGGGGTAGTGCCGGGGTAGTGTTTTAGAGTTAAGGGTAGTGCAGTGGTTTTTGGGTAGTGTAGGTGGTTGTGCTGAGGTAGTGTTTTGGGGTTTAGGGTAGCACAGTGGTGTTTGGGTAATGTAGGGAGTCGTGCGGGGGTAGTGTTTTAGGGTTTAGGGTAGCACAGTGGTGTTTGGGTAGTGTAGGGGGTTGTGCTGGGTGTGGTGTTTTGGCGTTTTGGGTAGCACAGTGGTGTTTTTTGTGGTGTTGGGTGTTGTGCTGGTGGCAGTGTTTTAGGGTTTAGGGTAGTGCAGTGGTGTATGGGTAGTGTAGGTGGTCATGCTGAGGTAGTGTTTTTGGGTTTAGGGTAGCACAGTGGTGTTTAAGTAATGTAGGGAGTCGTGCGGGGGTAGTGTTTTAGGGTTTAGAGTAGCACAGTGGTGTTTGGGTAGTGTAGGGGGTTGTGCTGGGTGTTGTGTTTTGGCGTTTTGGGTAGCACAGTGGTGTTTTTTGCAGTGTTGGGTGTTGTGCTGGTGGTAGTGTTTTAGGGTTTAGGGTAGTGCAGTGGTGTTTGGGTAGTGTAGGTGGTAGTGCTGAGGTAGTGTTTTTGGGTTTAGGGTAGCACAGTGGTGTTTGGGTAATGCAGGGAGTCGTGCGGGGGTAGTGTTTTAGGGTTTAGGGTAGCACAGTGGTGTTTGGGTAGTGTAGGGGGTTGTGCTGGGTGTGGTGTTTTGGCGTTTTGGGTAGCACAGTGGTGTTTTTTGTGGTGTTGGGTGTTGTGCTGGTGGCAGTGTTTTAGGGTTTAGGGCAGTGCAGTGGTGTTTGGGTAGTGTAGGGGGTCATGTTTGGGGTAGATTTAGGGTTTAGGGCAGTGCAGTGGTATTTGGGTAGTGGTTGGGGGTTCATGCTGGGGGTCGAGTTTTAGGGTTGAGGGTAGTGCAGTGGTGTCTGTGTAGTATAGGGGGTCGTGCTGAGGGTAGTGTTTTAGGGTTTAGGGTAGTACAGTGGTGTCTGTGTAATGTAGGGGTAGTGTTTTAGGGTAGTGCAGTGGTGTTTGTGTAGTGTAGGGGTCATGCTGGGGGTAGTGTTTTATGGTTAAGGGTAGTGCAGTGGTGTTTGTGGAGTGTAGTGGGTCGTGTTTTAGGGTTTAGGGTAGTGCAGTGGTGTTTGTGTAGTGTAGGGGGTCATGCAGGGGGTAGTGTTATATGGTTAAGGGTAGTGTAGTGGTGTTTGTGGAGTGTATGGGGTCATGTTTAGGGTTTTTGGTAGTGCAGTGGTGTTTAGGTAGTGAAGGGGATCATGCTGGGGAAGATTTAGGGTTTAGGGTAGTTCAGTGGTATCTGGGTAGTGTAGGGGGTCGTGCTGTTGTAGTGTTTTAGGGTTTAGGGTAGTGCAGTGGTGTTTAGGTAGTATAGGGGGTCATGTTGGGGTAGTGTTTTAGGGTTTAGGGTAGCGCAGTTGTTTTTGTGTAGTGTATGGGATCGTGCTGGGGATAGTGTTTTGGGGTTAAGGCTAGTGCAGTGGTGTTTGTGTATTATAGGGGGTCATGTTGGGGGTAGTGTTTTAGGGTTTAGGGTACTGCAGTGATGTTTGCGTAGTGTAGGGGGTCATGCTAGGGGTAGTGTTTTATGGTTTAGGGTACCGCAGTGATGTTTGGGTAGTGTTGGGTTTCGTGCTGGGGCAGTGTTTTAGGGTGTAGGGTAGTTCAGTGGTGTTTGGGTAGTGTAGGGGGTCATGCTGGGGGTAGATTTAGGGTTTAGGGTAGGTCAGTGGTATTTGTGTAGTGTAGGGGGTCGTGCTTTGGGTAGTGTTTTAGGGTTTAGGGTAGAGCAGTGATGTTTGTGTAGTGTAGGGGGTAGTGTTTTGGGGTTTAGGGTAGAGCAGTGGTGTTTGTGTAGTGTAGGGGGGTCATGCTGGGGGTAGTGTTTTATGGTTAAGGGTAGTGCAGTTGTGTTTGTGTAGTATAGGGGGTCGTGTTTTAGGGTTTAGGGTAGTGCAGTGGTGTTTGGGTAGTGTAAGGGGTCATGCTGGGGTAGTGTTTTTGGGTTTAGGGTAGCACAGTGGTGTTTGGGTAATGTAGGGATTTGTGCGGGGGTAGTGTTTTAGGGTTTAGGGTAGCGCAGTGGTGTTTGGGTAGTGTAGGGGGTTGTGCTGGGTATGGTGTTTTGGCGTTTTGGGTAGCACAGTGGTGTTTTTTGTGGAGGTGTTCAGCGGCAGTGAAGGTTTTGTCGGAGTTGGTCGAGATACGGATGGTGTTCTTGTGTACGATGGCGGTTGGTGGTGGGTCGTGGTTCTTCTGAAGCTGAAGTGGACGAAGCTGTGGTCGGTCCAGTGGAGTCCGGTGGAGTGGCTGAAGGAGATGTGCTTGCTGGATGAGAAGACGGGGTCAAGCGTGTGGGTTTTGGGTAGTGTAGGTGGTTGTGCTGAGGTAGTGTTTTTGGGTTTAGGGTAGCACAGTGGTGTTTGGGTAATGTAGGGAGTCGTGCGGGGGTAGTGTTTTAGGGTTTAGGGTAGCACAGTGGTGTTTGGGTAGTGTAGGGGGTTGTGCTGGGTGTGGTGTTTTGGCGTTTTGGGTAGCACAGTGGTGTTTTTTGTGGTGTTGGGTGTTGTGCTGGTGGCAGTGTTTTAGGGTTTAGGGTAGTGCAGTGGTGTTTGGGTAGTGTAGGTGGTCGTGCTGAGGTAGTGTTTTTGTGTTTAGGGTAGCACAGTAGTGTTTGGGTAATGTAGGGAGTTGTGCGGGGGTAGTGTTTTAGGGTTTAGGGTAGCGCAGTGGTGTTTGGGTAGTGTAGGAGGTTGTGCTGGGTGTGGTGTTTTGGCATTTTGCGTAGCACAGTGGTGTTTTTTGTAGTGTTGGGTGTTGTGCTGGTGGTAGTGTTTTAGGGTTTATGGTAGTGCAGTGGTGTTTGGGTAGTGTAGGTGGTCGTGCTGAGGTAGTGATTTTGGGTTTAGGGTAGCACAGTGGTGTTTGGGTAATGTAGGGAGTCGTGCGGGGGTAGTGTTTTAGGGTTTAGGGTAGCGCAGTGGTGTTTGGCTAGTGTAGGGGGTTGTGCTGGGTGTGGTGTTTTGGCGTTTTGGGTAGCACAGTGGTGTTTTTTGTTGTGTTGGGTGTTGTGCTGGTGGTAGTGTTTTAGGGTTTAGGGCAGTGCAGTGGTGTTTGGTTAGTGTAAGGGGTCATGCTGGGGTAAATATAGAGTTTAGGGCAGTGCAGTAGTGTCTTGGTAGTGTAGGGGGTCATGTTCGGGGTAGATTTAGGGTTTAGGGCAGTGCAGTGGTATTTGGGTAGTGGTTGGGGGTTCGTGCTGGGGGTCGAGTTTTAGGGTTGAGTGTAGTGCAGTGGTGTTTGTGTAGTGTAGGGGGTCGTGCTGAGGGTAGTGTTTTAGGGTTTAGGGTAGTGCAGTGTTGTCTGTGTAGTGTAGGGGTAGTGTTTTAGGGTAGTGCAGTGGCGTTTGTGTAGTGTAGGGGTCATGCTGGGGGTAGTGTTTTATGGTTAAGGGAAGTGCAGTGGTGTTTGTGGAGTGTAGTGGGTCATGTTTTAGGGTTTAGGGTAGTGCAGTGGTGTTTGTGTAGTGTAGGGGGTCATGCTGGGGGTAGTGTTATATGGTTAAGGGTAGTGCAGTGGTGTTTAGGTAGTGAAGAGGATCATGCTGGGGGAAGATTTAGGGTTTAGGGTAGTGCAGTGGTATTTGGGTAGTGTAGGGGGTCGTGCTGTGGTAGTGTTTTAGGGTTTAGGGTAAGGGGACCGCGGATACCACTCGCGAGTGACCACTGGGCATGTAACAAGGCCTGGTCGCCCCCTCCTGCTCCTGCTGACCCCGATTGCAGCCTTCTCCTGCCTGCCGCTTCCCGAGTGACCCAGCCGCCGCTGAGCCGCCCGCCTGCCCCAGACATTCCCGCCGCTGCCTCCCTGCGGCCCTGCCTCCCGCCAGCCCATTCGCCGCCCTGCTCCCGCCACCCAGCTGACCCGCCCTCCCGGCTCCTTACTTATGACGCCCACGCGCATCATTGACGCGCAGCGGGCGCGACGATTGTGCGCCGGAGGCGCGCCAAAGGCAAGCCCGTCTGCGCCCGTCCGCGCCTGGACTGTGCCCAGCGCCAGGACCCCTGGCCCCCATGAACTCCAGCCAACACGACGGACTTACAACCCCACTACCCTCAACACACTCAACGCCGGCCGGAACCCCGCCTGCTACCGTGCCATCCCGAGACGCACCTACGGACCCTTCACCTGCCAAGACTGCAAATTCACCTGCCTCCGGACCTGCACCGCTCCCGCCAAGACAGACACCAGCAACACCCACCTCAAGTGCATCCTGCTCAAAACCCGCTCCGTCCACAGGCACGCCGTCGAGCTCGACGCAACAGCACCAGACGTCGCCTTCCTCACTGAAACCTGGATGAACGCCTCCTCAGCGCCCGACATCGCCATAGCCATCCCGGACGGATACAAGATCACCCGGAGGGACCGCGTCAACCAGACGGGAGGAGGCATCGCCATCGTACACAAGAACACCATCCGTATCTCGACCAACTCCGACAAAACCTTCACTGCCGCTGAACACCTCCACTTCCAGATACACACCGACCCCAAGACCACCCTCAGAGGCACCCTCATCTATAGACCCCCGGGACCACGCACGCAATTCAGCGAAGACATCGCAGACTTCATCAGCCCGCACGCCCTTCCCTCCGTTGACTACATCCTCCTAGGGGACTTCAACTTCCACCTGGAGAACAACAATGACAGAAACACCACCACCCTTCTGGACAACCTCGCCAACCTCGGACTCAAGCAACTGGTGAACACCCCCACCCACCACGCCGGCCATACGCTTGACCCCGTCTTCTCATCCAGCAAGCACATCTCCTTCAGCCACTCCACCGGACTCCACTGGACTGACCACAGCTTCGTCCACTTCAGCTTCAGAAGAACCACGACCCACCACCAACCGCAACAGGTTCCTCGCTGGAGCTGGAGCAAGATCACCGCCTAGCAGCTCACCGCCTCCCTCAGCCAGAACCCTCCCACCTGCACAACGGACCCCAACGAAGCAGCCAGCAACCTCACCAAGTGGCTGACCCCCTGCGCCGATGACCTCGCACCACTAAAGAACCCTCCCAACAGACCCGGCAGCAAGAAAACCCCCTGGTTCACCGACGAACTCAAGGACTCCAAGAAGAACTGCCGCACCCTCGAGAAAGCCTGCCGGCTCGACCAGACCACAGACAACAGGACCGCCCTCAAGCACGCCACCCGCAAACACCATCAGCTGCTCCGCTCCACCAAGAAGACAGCACTCAAAGAAAGACTGGACAACAACGCCCACGACAGCAAGGAACTCTTCAGCATCGTCAAAGAGTTCTCCAACCCCAGCGCCTGAAACAACGACATCACTCCCTCGCAAGACCTCTGCAACTCACTCGCCTCGTTCTTCCACCGCAAGATCGCCGACATACACAACAGCTCCGACGCACAGACCACGCACCCTACCACCGAACCAACGCCCGCCACCACCACCCTCTGCAACTGGACCCCGATCAGCACCGAAGACACCACCCGCACGATGAATACCATCCACTCCGGATCCCCCACCGACCCCTGCCCCCACCACGTCTTCAACAAGGCAGACGCCATCATCGCACCCCATCTCTGGGACATCAACAACACCTCCTTCCACACCGCCACCTTCCTGGAGAGCTGGAAGCACGCCGAGCTTAGCGCCCTCCTGAAGAAACCAAGGCAGACCCCACCGACCTCAAGAACTACTGTCCCATCTCGCTCCTTCCTTTTCCTGCCAAAGTCATCGAGAAGACCGTCAACAGACAGCTTGCTGCCTTCCTAGAGACGAACGGATCCCTCGACCCCTCGCAGTCCGGGTTTCGGGCCAACCACAGTACCGAGACCGCCCTGATCGCAGCCACCGACGACATCAGATCCCTGATCGACAACGGGGAAACAGCGGCCCTCATCCTCCTGGACCTCTCTGCTGCGTTCGACACTGTCTGCCACCGCTGATGCCCCGTCCATCACTACCCCCTTTTGTACCGCTTTGTTCGCCATAAGTTGGCAGGGTATGCTCAGACGTGAGTCCCTTGCTCACTTTGCCACTTGATTCAAGCAAGCCTGGCTGAAGACGGCTGAAATGCCAGAAACCGGTCCTAGGAAGCTTGTTTCCGGTCCAGGGAAGGCATGGCTTGACAGTTCGGGCTGGACTGTTCCCATGAGGCACAGGGTCAGACTGATTTGCATATGGCCATGTCTGAACTGGGGTGGCTGAGTGGGCTAAAGAACGGTGATGGATCAAACCCAGATCTGTTGACTGGGTGTGAGTGTTTGATTGGTTCTGATGCTCTGTCCATTACCACCCCCTTTTGTACCGCTTTGTTCGCCATAAGTTGGCAGGGTATGCTCAGACGTGAGTCCCTTGCTCACTTTGCCACTGGATTCAAACAAGCCTGGCTGAAGACGGCTGAAATGCCAGAAACCGGTCCTAGGAAGCTTGTTTCTGGTCCAGGGAAGGCATGGCTTGGCAGTTCGGGCTGGACTGTTTCCATGAGGCACAGGGTCAGACTGATTTGCATATGGCCATGTCTGAACTGGGGTGGCAGAGTGGGCTAAAGAACGGTGATGGATCAAACCCAGATCTGTTGACTGGGTGTGAGAGTTTGATTGGTTCTGATGCTCCGTCCATCACCACCCCCTTTTGTACCACCGCACCCTAGTGCAGCGCCTCAGCAACATCGGAATCCAAGAGAAGGCACTGGAGTGGAACATCTCGTTCCTCGCCGGAAGAACCCAGAGAGTCCGCCTCCCCCGGTTCAGATCCGAGGCCACCGAAGTCATCTGCGGCATACCACAAGGATCATCACTCAGCCCAACCCTCTTCAACGTCTACATGAGCCCCTTCGCAGCCATCGCACGCCAACACAACCTCAACATCATATCCTACGCCGACGACACCCAACTGATCCTCTCCCTCACCAACGACCCCGCCACCGCCAGAGCCAGCCTACACAAAGGGATGAAAGACGTCGCCGAGTGGATGAAGAACAGCCGCCTGAAACTGAACTCAGACAAGACGGAAGTCCTCATCCTGGGATCATCCCCCTCCGCCTGGGACGACTCCTGGTGGCCCCCTGCCCTGGGCACCACTCCCAAACCAACGGACCACGCGCGCAACCTGGGCTTCATCCTGGACTCCTCCCTCTCGATGACCAGACAAGTCAACGCCGTCTCCTCATCATGCTTCAACACCCTGCGCATGCTCCGCAAGATCTTCAGATGGATCCCCACAGAAACCAGGAAGACCGTTACCCAGGCACTCGTCACCAGCCGACTGGACTACGGGAACACCCTCTACGCCGGAACCACAGCCAAACTTCAAAAAAGACTCCAACGCATCCAGAACGCCTCCGCACGACTCATCCTGGACATCCCCCGACATAGCCACATCACCGGACACATGAGAGACCTGCACTGGCTCCCCTCAACAAGAGAATCATGTTCAGACTTCTCACCCACGCACACAAGGCTCTCCACGACCTGGGCCCCAAGTACCTCAACGACCGCATGACCTTCTACACGCCCACCCGCCAGCTACGATCGACCAGTCACGCCCTCGCCACCGTACCACGCATCCGCAGAGCCACCGCCGGAGGAAGATCCTTCTCCTACCTGGCAGCCAAGACTTGGAACTCCCTCCCCATCCACCTTCGGCTAACCCAAGACCATCTCTCCTTCAGGAAGCAGCTCAAGACCTGGCTGATCAAGCAGTAACGTACCCCTCCCCCCCAGCGCCTTGAGACCCTTCCGGGTGAGTAGCACGCTATACAAATGTCGTGATTGATTGATTGACTGATTGCAGTGGTGTTTAGGTGGTATAGGGGGTCATGTTGGGGTAGGGTTTTAGGGTTAAGGGTAGCACAGTGGTGATTGGGTAGCATAGGGGGTTGTGCTGGGGTAGTGTTTAAGGGTTTCGGGTAGCGCAGTGGTTTTTGTGTAGTGTATGGGATCATGCTGGGGATAGTGTTTTGGGGTTAAGGCTAGTGCAGTGGTGTTTGTGTAGTATAGAGGGTCGTGTTGGGGGTAGTGTTTTAGGGTTTAGGGTACTGCATTGATGTTTGCGTAGTGTAGGGGGTCATGCTGGGGGTAGTGTTTTAGGGTTTAGGGTACCGCAGTGATGTTTGGGTAGTGTAGGGTTTCGTGCTGGGGCAGTGTTTTAGGGTGTAGGGTAGCCCTCTTTTGTTTGGGTCATATAGGGTGTCGTGCTAGGGGTACTGTTTTAGGGTTTAGTGTAGTGCAGTTGTGTTTGGGAAGTGTAGTCGGTCATGCTGGGGGTAGATTTAGGGATTAGGGTAGGTCAGTGGTATTTGTGTAGTGTAGGGGGTCATGCTTTGGGTAGTGTTTTAGGGTTTAGGGTAGTGCAGTGGTGTCTGTGTATTGTAGGGGGTAGTGTTTTAGGGTTTAGGGTAGAGCAGAGGTGTTTGTATAATGTAGGGGGTCATGCTGGGGGTAGTGTTTTATTGTTAAGGGTAGTGCAGTGGTGTTTGTGTAGTATAGGGGGTCGTGTTTTAGGGTTTAGGGTAGTGCAGTGGTGTTTGGGTAGTGTAGGGGGTCATGCTGGGGGTAGATTCATTGTTTAGGGTAGTGCAGTGGTGTTTGGGTAGTGTAGGGGGTAGTGCCGGGGTAGTGTTTTAGAGTTAAGGGTAGTGCAGTGGTTTTTGGGTAGTGTAGGTGGTTGTGCTGGGGTAGTGTTTTTGGGTTTAGGGTAGCGCAGTGGTGTTTGGGTAATGTAGGGAGTCGTGCTGGGGGTAGTGTTTTAGGGTTTAGGGTAGCGCAGTGGTGTTTGGGTAGTGTAGGGGGTTGTGCTGGGTGTGGTGTTTTGGGGTTTTGGGTAGCACAGTGTTTTTTTTGTAGTGTTGGGTGTTGTGCTGGTGGTAGCGTTTTAGGGTTTAGGGTAGCGCATTGGTGTTTGTGTATTGGGGTCATGCTGGGGGTAGTGTTTTATGGTTTAGGGCAGTGCAGTGGTGTTTGGTTAGTCTAAGGGGTCGTGCTGGGGTAATTTTAGGGTTTAGGGCAGTGCAGTGGTGTTTGGGTAGTGTAGGGGGTCGTGTTGGGGGTAGATTTAGGGTTTAGGGCAGTGCAGTGGTATTTGGGTAGTGTTTGGGGTTAGTGCTTGGGGTAGAGTTTTAGGGTTGAGGGTAGTGCAGTGGTGTTTGTGTAGTGTAGGGGGTCGTGCTGAGGGTAGTGTTTTAGGGTTTAAGGTAGTGCAGTGGTGTCTGTGTAGTGTAGGGGTAGTGTTTTACGGTAGTGCAGTGGTGTTTGTGTAGTGTAGGGGTCATACTGGGGGTAGTGTTTAATGGTTAAGTGTAGTGCAGTGGTGTTTGTGGAGTGTAGTGAGTCATGTTTTAGGGTTTAGGGTAGTGCAGTGGAGTTTGGGTAGTGTAGGGGGTCATGCTGGTGGTTGATTTAGCGTTTAGGGTAGTGCAGTGGTGTTTGGGTAGTGTAGGGGATCATGTGGGTGTAGTGTTTTAGGGTTTAGGGTAGTGCAGTTGTGTTTGGGTAGTATAGGGGTTCATGCTGGGGTAGTGTTTGAGGTTTAGGGTAGCGTAGTGGTGTTTGGGTAGTATAGGGGTTGTGCTGGGGTAGTGTTTTAGAGTTTAGGGTAGCGCCGTGGTTTTTGTGTAGTGTATGGGGTCGTGCTGGGGATAGTGTTTTAGGGTTAAGGTTAGTGCAGTGATGTTTGCGTAGTGTAGGGGGTCATGATGGGGTAGATTTAGGGTTCAGGGTAGTGCAGTGGTATTTGGGTAGTGTTTGGGGGTTCGTGCTGGGGATAGTGTTTTAGGGTTGAGGGTAGTTCAGTGGTGTTTGTGTAGTGTAGGGGGTCGTGCTGAGGGTAGTGTTTTAGGGTTTAGGGCTGTGCAGTGGTGTTTGTGTAGTGTAGGGGGTCATGCTGGGGGTAGTGTTATGGTTAAGGGTAGTGTAGTGGTGTTTGTGGAGTGTAGGGGGTCATGTTTAGGGTTTATGGTAGTACAGTGGTGTTTAGGTAGTAAAGGGGGTCATGCTGGGGAAGATTTAGGGTTTAGGGTAGTGCAGTGGTGTTTGGGTAGTGTAGGGGGTCGTGCTGTGGTAGTGTTTTAGGGTAGTGCAGTGGTGTTTGCGTAGTATAGGGGGTCATGCTGGGGTAGTGTTTTAGGGTTTAGGGTAGCACAGTGGTGTTTGGGTAGCATAGGGGGTCGTGCTGGGGTAGTGTTTTAGAGTTTAGGGTAGCGCCGTGGTTTTTGTGTAGTGTATGGGGTCGTGCTGGGGATAGTGTTTTAGGGTTAAGGTTAGTGCAGTGATGTTTGCGTAGTGTAGGGGGTCGTACTGGGGGTAGTGTTTTAGGGTTTAGGGTACTGCAGTGATGTTTGGGTATTGTAGGGTTTTGTGGTGGGGTAGAGTTTTAGGGATTAGGGTAGCACAGTGGTGTTTGGGTAGTGTAGGGGATCGTGCTGGGGATAGTGTTTTAGGGCCCGATTCACAGAACTAACTTAAGACAAAATCCTAAACTTACTACTTTTGATATTCACAGAAGTTAGGATTTTGTCTTAAGTTTGTCTTAAGTCTGTCTTAAGTCTGTCTTAAGTCTGTCTTAAGTTTGTCTTAAGTTTGTCTTAAGTCTGTCTTAAGTCTGTCTTAAGTCTGTCTTAAGTTTGTCTTAAGTGTGTCTTAAGTTTGTCTTAAGACAAACTTAAGACAAAATCCTAACATCTGTGAATACCAAAAGTAGTAAGTTTATGATTTTATCTTAAGTTAGTTCTGTGAATCGGCCCCTGTGGGTTTAGGGTACCGCAGTGGTGTTTGGGTAGTAAAGGGGGTCATGCTGGGGGTAGTGTTTTATGGTTTACAGTACTACAGTGATGTTTGTGTAGTGTAGGGTGTCGTACTGGGGTAGATTTAGGGTTTAGTGTAGGTCAGTTGTATTTGTGTAGTGCAGTGGGTCGTGCTTTGGGTAGTGTTTTAGGGTTTAGGGTAGTGCAGTGGTGTCTGTGTAGTGTAGGGGGTAGTGTTTTGGTAGTGTTTTGGGGTTTAGTGGTGTTTGTGTAGTATAGGGGGGTCGTGTTTTAGGGTTTAGGGTAGTGCAGTTGTTTTTGGGTAGTGTAGGGGGTCATACTGGGGGTAGTATTTTAGGGTTTAGGTTAGTGCAGTGGTGTTTGGGTAGTGCAGGGGGTCGTGCTCTGTAGTGTTTTAGGGTTTTAGGGTATTGCAGTGGCGTTTGTGTAGTGTAGGGGTCATACTGGGGGTAGATTTAGGGTGTAGCGTAGTGCAGTGGTGTTTGGGTAGTGTAGGGGGTCGTGCTGGGGGTAGATTTAGGGTTTTAGGTAGTCCAGTGGAGTTTGGTTAGTGTAGCGGGTCATGCTGGGAGAAGTGCGGGACTGTGTATGATTATCAGGTGTTTCTTCGCATGACTGCCCCTGCTTCTGTTCTTCTGTGCCTGTGAACAAGGACACACGCGCGTAGGGTGGACTTGGATTTAATTTGCTGTGGTGATCAAGCCTGCAACTTGAGGTGTCTGCGATTAAAGGAGTCAATACTCGGCTGTGTGTGGCGTTTTCTTTTTGGGCAAGTTTTGATGAATGTTTAGCAGTTCGCCTATACCGTGAAAACGACCCGCTTTGATGCTGCAGATCCCGGGATTTGTACTTCAGTTCACCTTAGGAACAGTGAGGTCCGTGTCGCAAGACTAGATATGAACATGTGGCAGTTTCTACTGATCTCCATCATCCCACTGGGGTAATTATGTGAACTATGATCTGGGGCAGGCGCAGCAACCACTGGATGAAACACGAAGGAACTACATGGACCAAGATGCAAGTTAGCACACGCCCACTGGGGTGGGACTGTTTATAATTATCAGGTGTTCCTTCGCATGACTGCCCCAGCTTCTGTTCTTCCGTGCTCGTGAACAAGGACACACGCTGTCTGAAGCGCGTAGGGCGGGCTGGATTTAATTTGCTGTAGTGATGAGGCCTGCAACTTGAGGTGTCTGCAATTAAAGGAGTCAATACTCACCTGTGTGTGGCGTTTTCTTGCTGGGCAAGTTTTGATGGATATATATACATATATATATATATATAAATATATATTCACTGAAAAAAACCATACGTTTCAGGGGCGTTATAGTTAGCTGGACATTTCCCTCGTACAAAACCCTACAAATTCCCCCGTTATAGTTATTTCAGCTAACTATAACTCGCGCCCCCGCAATGCACTACTGATGACGTCACATATTACATCACTCATGACATGGTCAGTGACATCACTGATGACATCATCCATTGAGTATGTGTTTCTGAACAGTTTTATTATGTTTAATATATATAGGGAAAGGCATGTTGAAGAATAAGTGGGTGTACAAGTGTGTGGATGGATGATTTTCTAGGTGCGTAACTGACTCTATAAGTGAGTCATTAAATGTATCTTACTGCAGACTAGGCCTGGGCAAAAATTTCGTTCCGTTCGCGGAAATTGCGATAATTTGACATTTTTGCGTTCCGCGGAGAGCGCGAAAATGTCAAAAATTCCGGTTTCCGCAGCTTGGCGATAATTTGTTTCTTGCTCGCGCTGTAAAATGATACATTCTCGCGCGCGCGCGATCGCCTTACCTGAATCCCTGCGTTCGCTGACAAGTTTTCTTGATCCGGTCGCGTTCTCCATGAGATGTTGTATTGTTTTTAGCCATTTGCGCTGTCTCGCGACAGTTCGCGCCCGCAGTGACGTCATGCGTCGCGCGATCACGTCTTTCTTCTCGCGATCATGCACCGCGAGAACAACTCAAAACAAGATGGCCGCGCCCGCAAGCAACCACATGGGTAAGTTGGCGACCCGCAACCATGCAGAAAATCTCGCGAACGTGCCGGAAAAAAACTTCCGCATCTTCGCGATATTTCTGCTTGTTTGCGATAATTTTAAACATTCTCGCGATAATTTGCGAAGGTTAATTCCGCAAATTCCGCCCACCCCTACTGCAGACTAGTGACTAAACTGTGTGAATGTCTGTATGTGTCTGTTGGTGTATAAGTGGCTGCATGGTTTTGTGAATAGCTATATGAGTTTCTATATGGGTTATTGATTGGTTGTCTGAGTATCTGTATGGGAGCCTGAGAGTTTGTGTGGGTAGAGTGTGTGTGACTCTGTGACTAGATGTGTGAGGGGGTGATTCAGTGGGTGCATGGTTTTAAGAGTGCATCTGTCATGGACTGCATGGTTGGGTGAGTGTACGTATGGGTGTGTTAGTGATTGAATGTATATCTCAGTTGTACATGTATCAGTAACTACATATGTGAAACGCAGTGTATATGTGTGTAAGAGTATATAACTATCTATATGTGAGAGTGTGTGATTTTGGGAGTGGCTCTATGCGCCATAGTGCAATGATATCTGTGTCATGTGCTGTTTATTTTTCTGCAATAAGACACAGAATTTGTTAGTATGTTTATGAGTAAGTGAACTTGAGTGTGTTTAACTGTATAGGTGAGTAAATTGGACTGTGATTCATTATTTGCATAACTGACTAGATGTGTCAGTACATCAATGGATGATTGGCGGTGTGTGAGTGTCTATATAGGTATATAAATGCACAGAGTGACTGTAAGTATGAGTGACTGTACAGGTGAGTGAGTGGACATGTATGTAGACCTAAAAGTCAATGAGTGGGTGTGTAGTTATTGGTATTGGAGTATCTATGGTTGTCAAAATGGCTGTTTGAAATGTAGTCGGTGTATCAAAGGTTATATTAGGGTGTGAGAAGATGTACTAATTTATCACATGGATGACGTCATCAGTGATGTCATCAGTGATGTTGTTTGAGATGTCATCAGTGATGTCATCAGTGATGTCACTGACCATGTCATGAGTGATGTAATATGTGATGTCATCAGCAGTGCATTGCGGGGGCGCGAGTTATAGTTAGCTGAACTAACTATAACAGGGGAATTTCTAGGGTTTTGCACGAGGGAAATGTCCAGCTAACTATAACACCCCTGAAACCTATGGTTTTTTCAGTGAATTTCTAAGTTTTTTTAAATGCTAATTCCTAACTATAATGTGGCTGAAACCTATGTTTTTTTAGTGAATTTCAAAGGTTTTTTAAATGCCAATTCCTAACTATAACGTGCATGAAACCTATGGTTTTTTCAGTGAATTTCAAAGGTTATTTAAATGCTAATTCCTATCTATAACTTATTTCTAAAGATATCATGAAAAGCATTCTTTTTTAAAAGTAGGGTGCACATTAGTTTTTTGGAAAAGCATATTTGTGATTGGTTAAGAAAAAGCAGTTTCAACGTGGAGTACATATCATAGGATAAAATTTGCTCAGCTCAACCACACCTGCTACTTGCATTTGGAAGGCACTGTTCGAACTTAAAACAATCGTCAACTTTTAACCTGCATGTGTCGTTAAATATTCAAGAAAATGTTACAAAAAAATATTGTTACGTTTTAAAACATTTATGAACTTTTAACCTGCACATGTTGTAGAATGTTCTAGAAAGTGTGTTGATAGAATACGTTGCACTTCTGACTTCTATGTGTTGTTGAATATTACAAGAACGGTTCATATGGAAAATTAAAAAGAAACCAATAGAGAAGTTTTGAGACTTAAACGAATCAAGGAACTATTCTAATTTATTCTTTACATGTGTTTATGTGTGCAGCAACAAAATTATAGACACAACAGCACTAGGAAGAGGAAGAAGCAGGGAGTGGGGGAGGGGGTAGATGGGCAGAATGGCACACATGCACAATTAAGTACAAGACACATATAGATTAACAATGGCCAAAATGAAACACACCAACAAGGAGCACAAGTCACACAACCCGCCAACATCACACCACTGAACGAGCATAGAAGTGAAAACCATGCTGCATTCATATAGGATGTGTACAAAGGCCAGTCGTTGGTTTTGTGGGATGTCTGCGACCGTGGTCATCATGGATGAGATGCCCAGCATGTGGCACATGGTCGAGTTCACTGTGTGTTTTGTTGCCAAACGGCTGCTCCTCCCTCCCACGAGCCCCCACACTTTTGTACGGTGCGCTGTTGTATCTCGTGCACTCGTACGGCACACCATTGTAATGCCTTTTTGCGCATGTTCTGCTACATTCCAACTACAACATCACAGTGCCGTTTGGAGGTGGTGCATGCCACTTTACAACATCGACTGCTGCGGCTCTTGTAGCAGCCCACACCAGAACACAGAGACACACTTACCGCACTTCCTGTACACGGACATGTCCGAGACACCCCGTTCCCCTTGCCGGATAGGCACACCCCTGCACTGACCTGTGAACCCCAGACCAGCACTCGCCAGTTGTGCATGCAGGAGGATGCGTGCGTAGCTACACATCCAGGCTCACTGTCTGCGCTGAGGTGAAAGCACACTGTGATGTTGCAGGGCTCGTGCCTATCATGCTAAGACAATGACCACAGGGACACACTTACTAAGATGTGGGTTTGGGGCGCATTGGCGGTCCTGGAGTTGTTGAGATGAGTCTTCTGGCCCTCATGGGTATCCCTTTATCATGCTCATTGACTCTATGGCACCTGTGGGTGTTCTGGTGTGGCTCTTGGCTGTGTTCCCTTTCATGGTGCAGGTAGTTGTCCTGCTTAACACCAGCAGAAAGTATCAGACCACAGGAGGTAGCCCATAAACCACAGAGAGACTGGGGCAGTACATGATATCTGACAACAATGTCTCAACGTGGAATTCAATGGAAGGACAAGTAATTCAAAGGTGAGATGTATCTTACAGTATCAGAGGAGTGAATCCATACAAAGAGGACAACAGGAGACCAAGTTTGTAGGAAAGAGTTGTATTTTCAACACATGATGAACATATTGCGTCATATGTACATATCATATAGGTTAAAAGCACTGCGTGACACTTAGTGAAAGTGTAACCGAAAGAATACTGTGCACAAGTGCTCGTGGAGTTTGTGACGGCGCAAGTGACACATAAAGTGGTATATACAGCGGTGAAACGGCGCAACAGGGAGAGCAATGGTACTTTGAATATGCCAAAGTTAGGGCATTTACACAATAAATGTATGAGATTTCAAAGAACAGTAGAGCAAATGTCCATGTTTGTAAATGCGCCAACAGTAACGCTGTTGAAGTCGACGGCGTTTCGGCCCGTAACACTCTAGGCCATCATCAGGACTGGTTACACATATTTTGAACAGTGTATCTTCCTGATTCATACCGGCACGCCCCTCTTCACGGACCCTCTCTCGGTGATTTACTCGCCTCGCCTAAATCTTCTTCATTGATTGCGCTTCGCCTCCCCCCGAACGTGGACTACCCCGGACCCGTCTTACCCCACGTGGTACAGCTTTGCCGTTTTGCTCGGCTCGCCCTTTCTGAACGATTTGGACTTCCCCGGACCTGTCTGACTCCACACGGGGTCCAGCTTTGCCGATTTACTCGGCTCGCCCTTTCCGTGCGACACTGTTCAAAATATGTGTAACCAGTCCTGATGATGGCCTAGAGTGTTACCGGGCCGAAACGCCGTCGACTTCAACAGCGTTACTGTTGGCGCATTTACAAACATGGGCATTTGCTCTACTGTTCTTTGAAATCTCATACATTTATTGTGTAAATGCCCTAACTTTGGCATATTCAAAGTACCATTGCTCTCCCTGTTGCGCCGTTTCACCGCTGTATATACCACTTTATGTGTCACTTGCGCCGTCACAAACTCCACGAGCACTTGTGCACAGTATTCTTTCGGTTACACTTTCACTAAGTGTCATGCAGTGCTTTTAACCTATATGATATGTACATATGACGCAATATGTTCATCATGTTTTGAAAATACAACTCTTTCCTACAAACTTGGTCTCCTGTTGTCCTCTTTGTATGGATTCACTCCTCTGATACTGTAAGATACATCTCACCTTTGAATTACTTGTCCTAACACCAGTAGAAAGCAGGTGTAAAATCCCTGGTGCTAACGTGTCTTATCGCCGGAATTTGTTTCGCATTGCAATTGGTGTGAAAGTTGTGAAGTGATTTTTTTCGTGTGCAGAACAATATACGAACTGAGCAGTGTATCTCGTCAAGATCCAGCACCTGACACACTATTCCCAATCAATATAAATATAATGAGATTTCTTAATAAATTTTGTGTGTACACTGTAAGTGCAGCCAATACCTCAGTGCAATTCAATACAGGATTTTAGTATTCAGAATAAATCGGAAAGGTGCACCTCGTGTCTTTTTACACGGGAACGGCTACTCTCCATTTCATTAGCAGCACTTTAACGGAAATAAAGTTGAGATAAATCTAACACACTATTCAGAAGTTGGTGCAAACTGCAGATATCACCAGTATTCCAGCGATAAGTGCCCCAAAATTTAACACCATGGTGGACTCCATCAAATAACAGTAATAAGAACAAGAAAGAGTCACACAGCAGTTAAGAGAATAACCAAAAACGTTATTAATTTTTTTTTCAAACTTTATTTTTTATAATAATAAATATATAAACAATAAACTATTTTCAAACTTTATTTTTTTATTAACATATATATGAACAATAAACTAATAAACAAAATGTAACCACAATAATACAAAACAACAAGGCGGAACACTCCTGTGGGGACCATGGATGTCGACGACAGACCTGGAAAATCAGATAGATTGTTAAAAAACAACAACATGGTATTCTCAACAAAATACCACAAGAAACAAATCACAGATATATAAAATGCATACAGCTAACAAAATTTGATAAATTTAACTTACAAAAACTGTAAATGTTGCCGCTTTAAAATATTTACAGAATCTGAGGAATTTTTTTTGCAGAATGCACCACTCCCACAACGTTTTACTTCAGTGGTGAGGAAACTTTTTACTTTTCCCAAGGGGCAAACAAAGACCAATGCCACCATCGTCACTCGCAAGATTTGCCAAAGAGTTCTGTTACGAGGGGATCCTAACAAAAAATACTCGTGCGGTACAGCAAGTATAATGAAACACCTAAGGACCCTTCATCTAAACAATCTTGCACGAGAAGAGTGCAAACAGATGAGAAACAATCCTGTTCTGCATCTGTAAAAAAGAATCACAAATAAATGTATATTAATAACTTTCAAATTTATACTATTCCATTACTGTAGAAACACATTTTATATAAAAACTGACTAAGAAACTATAGCCCTGAACCACAAGTGTGACGATCGTTAAAACACTACATGCATAGTGCATACTACTTTGAAGCAGTTCATGCCCTAAAGCCTACCTCACTAAAAGACTACATGCTAACTGACTAAATGATTACAGTACTATAAGGAGACACACTGGGTAAGTGACAGCGTGTTTGCTAGAAGAGTATGAATACTAACTAGGGAATAGAAGGAGTGAAACACACCTTTGTAGGTGATTAGAGGACTGCATCCATACTGCATAGGCATTTAAAGCAGTCCATGTGCTAAGGCCTGGCTCACTGCATGACTACTTGGGTACTGACTGAATGATTAGAGTACAGCAAGGAGAGTGCCTAGGTGAATTTATAAGTGCTAGGCTTTTCACACAGGGAATGGATTAGTACTTGGTACTGAATGGGTCACTAGAGGAGTGCAAAGGCAGTGGCAAGTGCTGGACTGTATGGATACTGACTAGGAAATTGAAAGTGTGAAAGACAAGTGTCTAGGTGGTTAGAAGACTGCATGCATAGTGCATAGGGGTTTGAAGCAGTCCATGTGCTAAGGCCTGGCTCAGTGTATGAATACTTAGGCACTGACTGAATGATTAGAGTACTGCAAAGATAGTATCTTGGTGAATTTATACGTGTTTGGGTTTTAGCACAGTGAATGGATTAGTAGATGGTGCTGAATGGGTCACTAGAGGACTGCAAAGGGAGTGACAGGGTATTTCCTGGAAGTATATGGATACTGACTAGGGTTGCAAAGGTGTGAAAGACAATTGTGTAGGTGGTTAGAGGACTGCATGCATAGTGGATAAGGGTTTGAAGCAGTCCATATACTAAGGCCTGGGTCACTGGATGAGTACTTGGGTACTGACTGAATGATTAGAGTACTGCAAGGAGTGTGCCTGGGTTAATTTATTAGGGTTTGGCACACTGAATGCATTAGTACATGATGCTGAATGTGTCAGTAGAGGAGTGCAACGGCAGTGACAGGGTGTTTGCTGGAAGTGAACGGACACTGACTGGGGAATTGAAGGTGTGAAAGACAAGTAAGTAGGTGGTTAGAGGACTGCATGCATAGTGGATAGGGGTTTGAAGAAGTCCATGTGCTAAGACCTGGCTCAGTGCATGAATACTTAGGCAGTGACTGAATCATTAGAGTACTGGAATGAGAGGGCCCGATTCACAGAACTAACTTAAGACAAAATCCTAAACTTACTACCATTTTGGTATTCACAGAAGGCACTTACTCATTTTGGTATTCACAGAAGGCACTTACTCATTTCGGTATTCACAGAAGTTAGGAGTCCTAACTTTAGGACTCCTAAATGCCTTCTGTGAATACCGAAAGTCTTAAAATTAGCATTTTTCTCAGTTTAGTAGTAGTATAGTTATGACTCCTAACTTTAGGACTCCTAAATGCCTTCTGTGAATACCGAAAGTCTTAAAATTAGGATTTTTCTCAATTTAGTAGTCCTAAGTTTAGGACTCCTAACTTTAGGACTCCTAAATGCCTTCTGTGACTACCGAAAGCCTTAAAATTAGGATTTTTCTCAGTTTAGTAGTAGTATAGTTAGGACTCCTAACTTTAGGACTCCTAAATGTAGGGGTGGGCGGAATTTGCGGAATTAACCTCCGCAAATTATCGCAAGATTGCAGAAAATCTCCGCAAACACGCCGGAAATATCGCGAAGATGCGGAAGTTTTTTGCCGCCTGTTCGCGGTATTTTTTGCGTGTTCGCGGGTCGCCAACTTACCCATGCGGTCGCTCATGGGCGCGGCCATCTTGTTTTCACTTGTCCCGCCCTCTGGCGTTGTTTACTTCCTGTTCCGGGTCGCGCAATGCATGTTCGCGGTCGATATTTCCTGTTCGCGATCGCTTTTACTTGATCGCGTTGCTTTTTGCTTGCTCAGGGAGAAAATATCGCGCGAACTTGCCCACGTGGTCGCAACGGGCGCGGCCATCTTGTTTTCCACTCTATTGCATGGTTCTGGGGCCTGATTTTCAATCCTCCCTAAATCTTTTCAATCCTTTGTTTATAGCCACTTTTTTCGGATCTTTATTACTTATTATTTCTCTAACTATTTTCCTGCCTCTATATTTTTGGTTTTTGTGTACCTTTTTTTTTGTTTTTTAGCTACTTTTTCTCTTTGTATTGCCTGCTATTTATTTCCTTTACTCCTTTATTTATTTTACCTTTTCTTTCCCGCCCCGTCCCCAGAACCATGTCCAAGGGCAGGGCTGTTCGCCGGCGCAGCCAGAGCCGCGACCGCCTTCCTTGCGGAAGGCGGCGCCCACAAGGGGTGCATGCACGGGCCTTATTTGGGGAGGCGGAGTTGGCTGCACTAATTTTCTTTGTGCAGCGCCACCTCCCCTCAACCCTGGCAGCAGGTGGCAGGCCTGGGTCCGGGTACGGCCTCCGGGAGCGTCGGCAGCGGTGGGGGAAGGTGCGCCGGGCAGTGTCTCGCATCTCTGGGGTCCGGCGCACCCAGGCACAGCTGACGCACCGGTGGTCCGACATCCTGGACCGTGAGCAGGACCTGCTGGACCTGCTAGGAGTGGAGGTCCCGGGGCTTGGTGAGTACCTATTTAATTATTACAACTTTGTGTCTGTTCTTCTGCTCTATGTTATATATTGCGAATATCTTTTTTTCCTTCCAACCAGATAGAATGTTGCTGCTTGCAATACATTCCAGGTTAATAATGTTTAAAAGTCTTCTGTGATTATGACACAGGTGCTCTTCTGCGCTACTACTAATCTTACTTGTTTGCAGCTTTGCGTTTGCGCTTGCTTAGCGTGATTCTTTACGAGTTTATTTTAGAGAAATTAAGTTACGTAATGCTACAGTGACTCATGTCCACTCCTTACTTTGTCCTGTCACTAATAGATAGGGGTGGATTGATACATAGGTTTAGGTACTTTGTATGAGCTTCTAATTGGTTAGTGGTATGCGTGATGCCCCCTCACTCAGTTACGTGACGTGCTGCTAGTACGCCAGTCTTTAGAACCTTTCTAGTTTGTTCAATGAGTGGAGGTAGGCTTTGCAGTTACTTAGCAGTAGCAGATGAGCATCAATCAAACCAAAATTGTGTATATACAAAAAATGTAGTCATGTTAATGTGTCCTCCATGATTGGATCATACACATTGTTGAGGAATACAGTCGAAATGCATACTTAATGTACAATTGGCATGCCTGGAATAGGTGGGCTAGGTTGGGTGGTAGGTTGTACTAATACTTAGGCTTACTTGTAACTTAGTTTTCTGGAATCAGAATGGAAGAATGGATTACTGTTGATAAATAGTAACTTAAGTAGTCGAACTGCGAATCCCCCGATATTACATGTTGACCAGATGAGATCGGTCAATGTAGTTATTGCAATTGTTTACATTAGTGTTTTTTGACCGTTGTTGAAAAAAATTGTATTTGCTTAAGTTGACACCATCCATCAATGTTTGTCTTTCTTATATCTTTCCTGTTCATCAGCACCCAGGGGCAGACGGGCAGGGACTGGGCAGTCGGCGGGACAGGAACACCACGAGGAGGACACCGCTGAGGGCTCCTCTGCTGGCCCCAGTAAGTCTTCTTGTTTTTAATAATATTTCTTATTCCATAACTTTTACTGCCCCATTTCTCCCGAACTATAGTGTGTTTCCAAATGCTATTTTTTACCACCAATTATCCTTCGATCTGTACGGTTTCAAAAAGCTTATCCCTGCCTCCGCTATGATGACTGAGTACTACTACATACTATCAGTCTGTCTGTCTGTACTGTAGTAGCTAGTCTTGCCCAGTGCCACTCTTTGTGAAAGGTTGTAATATAAAACTCATATTCACCAGTAGCTCGTACAATCCGTTGGGTCGTTGTCTTGTACTACTTTTTACTCTTGTTGATGTTTAGGCTTTGAAAATTCACAGCAACAGCCCTACCAGATTTCTTAATATTTTGATATGATACCCTATAGGACATACAACTGTTGTAGGGATCTTGCACATACATTTGCACCAGAAAATAGGATGTTGGTGATGGTAGGTTGGACCTTCCTTGCACACCTCAATCAGAAATTCCGCACCCACCACAATTCCACTGCTTGACTATAGTACTGTCTTGTCATACCTATTAGGTCTCGGAACCCTCCCCCCAAGACAACCAACAAGTAGACAACCCAGAACATTAACACACCCAACCTCTGTCGTGGAAGCAATTCACATGCACACCCTTACTTTAATTTGCTCAATCGTGTAAGTTAGTCCACTCCACACCAAATACCACAAAGTCTATGTAAGTTTAAAATTTTTATTTCAATTTGAGAAGGTCTGTACACTGTTATCTTAGCAGCACCAACCGGCAAATCAATAACATTAAAACAAAATACATTGTTACACTAATACAGTTGGGAATTAAATCATGATAACTGAAGTGGTGGAAGGCAGCACCACCATCCCATAGCAATTTAGTTTATATACATTTATAAATGAAGATGTGAGTGAAGGGACCCCTCACCTCAGAAGAACCTAGTACTGGTAGTTGGTGCATCGTTCAGAAGCTCTGGTTCGTAGAAGCGAATCTTGCGTCTGTAATGCGAAAAAAGGAAATGGTGTGCGTTAGTATATTGCAACTTGCAAGCATTTCTCAGCCGTGCCAAAAAGTGTAGCATCTATGGATAAGCAATATGGACTAACAGTAACAGTAGTACACCAGTTCTTCCTAAAAAAGTGGCTTGTTAATGTTTGTTGACCGCCTGTACGCAGCGCGTAGACTAGACAGTAGCAGTGTGAGGCAGGTCATGTGGGCTCAAAGGTGTCTTAAGAAGCTGCAAGGTAAAGGTAACGTCACATGTGCATGGCTAGGGCTAATCAAGCAAATGCTACAATGATCATATAACTTAGTGTCTACTCTACTACTACCTGATTTGTACTAGTGATTTATGTTAGTATTAACTCATTTTTCAACCTTGCTACTGATCAATAGGGGGGAGGTGTATATGTTGCCTAATAAATGTGTAATGTTTTCTAGGCGCACTACCGACCACCATTGCTGGGGCCAGCGAAGGCGACGCAGAGGGCGAGGATGCGGCAGTTGCAGATAGCAACGGAGGGGGAGTGGCAGCACCAGTGGCAGGCGGTGGTAAGTTAGATTCATAATCTTTAACTATTGTTGAACTTGACAGCACACTCACTGCAAAGGTGTACTGTATGTATATGTATACTGTAAAGTTGTGAATTAGGGCCCCATTAGGATGGTGGGCGTATTGCCCCCGCCGGGCTGGCTGGAATTCACTGCCGTCACAGCAGGGGCAAACCTCCCGCCATCCCTGTAGAAAATATTCAGACATGTCTAGGCGGAAAAGGGTTCAATATGGCGGTGGTGTCTCTCTCACCACACCGGCAGCCATATAATCTGCATTTTGGAATGCCTTTGCGTGGCGGCATTACCGTCCGCCACGGAAAGGCATGCACACATTGCAGAGTATGCTTGGGGGCCCCCATGGAGGGTACCTACCGATGCTATGGTACCCCCCGACTTTCAAAGCAAAACGTGACAGGCTCCGTGCGAGGCCCGTCATGTTGTGCTTGGAAAAGCAGCACAACATTTTAGCATTGCTTTCAGCGTCACTGTGCCGGGCGCATCATCCTAATTAATTGTCCCCACGGGACCCCCACCCTTTTTAGCAGTCGGATGGCGGGCGGACAAAGTCCGCCCGCTATCCGATGTCGTAAGTAAGTATGAGTTCTTGGGGACGTTTGAAGAGTGAACTAGAAGACTAGAATTCCCTTTAATTGGTATAGGACTAGGAGCCAGAGTATTGAGTAACCAATGGCCTCATCTATCTGATTTCAACTCCGCTTTGAAAGTTTTATGGAGAAGAGCACCTGGTGCACTGTTCAACTAAAAAGTGTAAGACAGGTGGAAGGAAGAAGGACGGGCGACATTTAAAATGTTATGTACTACTGTGCTTTATTTTATAGTGCTACTCTACCATGCCACTATGTGTATAAATAATTACCTTGTCCTACTGTTTTATTAAGACTATATTTTACAATTGTCTTGTTTTTTTCTTTTTGATACACAGCTACTCCGAAAATCAACCGGAAGGAGTTGGCCGCCAAGGCACGGCGCCGGAAGCTGGAGGCAATCCAGCAGGAATACCGGCGGCTGGTGGTCCTAGCCGAGGAGGAGGAGGAGAGTGCAGCAGCAATTGAAGCCTCCTCCAGTGCCCCGGGCCCCAGCCACCGCCCTCCAGCGGTACGGCGCCACCGTCTGGCGGCTGCCCGCCGCCACCGTGCCATCTCCGGTGCCCCCCCCCACTGTGGTTGCAACTGCCGCGGCCTTAGACGCCGCGTCGCCCATTTAGAGGACCACATTCGTGTCCTCCTCCAGTCCCGCCCCACCAGTTAGTCCCTGTCACTGCCCCTTTTTTAATTCCTGTTTGTTTCCTCACTCGTTTGGGCGTTCTCTATTTCTATGGACAGTCGTTGGGGTTAGGGAGGGGGGTGGGTCAGCTTTTGTGGGTTTAGTTTATTTGTTAGGGTCAATTAAATATATTTTTCTATGTTACATGCAATGTTGTTAATGTTTTGTAGGTGGGGTAACTGTTTTACATCACACTGTTTCTTTGCTGGTGCATGGCCGCCCATAGCGTGTGTTTGATTTCAATAATTTGCTGACTGTATAAGACACAAACAGATAGATGCGACACACCTCACTCATTGACTGGTCCTACTATGCATTCTTTGGAGTGGTGTTTGAAACTGACATCATTGACAACATGTCCATTATTGATTCTGCCTCCCCCAAACTTCTCTCTTACCGGTGCTTGATGTTTATGTCCAACTGTGGCACAGCACTGGCTGCATGGTGAAGATGGTTTCCTTTTTCATACATGCCATGATTGGGGTGGTGGTGGTAGTATAGTAGTAGTATACACTGGCAGGGTAGCAGCATTTCCAAAAAAAGAAAAGGAGATAGTCAATCGCCTTTGAGAGACTGTTAGAGGAGTAGTTGAATGAAGTACATCACAGAATTTACCGAGCAACAATTATATGCTCAAATATTTGACAAAAAAAATGAATGCTGGATATTATGAGGATAGCCTACTAGACAGAGTTACAAACTATAGTTTTGTCGACTTGGCTATGCCTACAGTCTAACAGTTAGTGCTGTATATGAGGAATGACAACAAACAAATCAAATCAATGCCGGCAATTCATGCTGAGGTATATGTTCCTTTGTTAAATAAAATAACCTGTGAAATATCCTACTCATGGGTGGGCAAGCAGAAGAAGATCATCGCTCTGCATTGAAATTGAAGTAGTGTTGCTTTCACCACATCCGCCCCAGCAAGTGTGTGATTAAGTATTGGTGTACATTTAATTTAGTTACACCTCGACAATAAGTCACACAGCCCGGGGGAAGAGGGTTAGGGTCCGTTGATTGGATGGGAAGGGGGATTTTGGGAAAGGTTTGACATAGAAAAACAGTATGCATACATAGACAAACAAACGACAATCATTGAAGACTACCATACCATATCCATTCCATATGTTAAGGTATAAAAAAGGAAATGCATGCATGATGAGACCCGGATTACATACACTTCTATTTCTTGTTCTGTTCCGGCCTTAAAACTTTAACAGATAGCAAATAGAAATTTTAAATATTGGTAGTGAAGAATCGTAAACACAGAGCAAACGTAATGATGATTGATAATAACAACTCCAAGAACACACTGTTGTAAAGAATGTATACAAGATATTAATCAAATTATTTAAAAGAAGTGAAAAGTGGATACTGTTACTGTGTTATCCTGGTCAAAAATGTGGACTGGTTTTTTGCATCTCGGCATTCCTCTTGCTCCTCTCGTCCATCAATCTTGGGTGTGTCGCCTCACCACTCGCCACTGCCCGGCTGGAATAAAAAGGTGATTGATTGGTAAGGTAATTAATATGCATTGTAATGTTTTACAAAGTTTTGGACAAGGCCCGGCCTGTAATTTTAGATTGAAAACCAAAGGGGATATTCAGAAAGAAAGTGAAAACAAATGCACAAGTGATGGTGTAGTGCAACAAGAACACTTTCCGAGGTGGCATGTATGCATATGCATCATCTCTACTGTAGTCTGTTTCCAGCATAGACCTTCAACAGTAACAGGAGAGATCAGGCCCACAGTGCTTACCATTAGCACATCCTACGTTAACACTTTAGAGTCCTTTTTTTTTTTCTCTCAAAGAGTTGGACAAACGCAAAGCACATTATCCATTCCAGACATAGCATTTTACAGTTAAAGTTAGTAAAATCAATGCACTGCAGTCATCCCACCGCTACACTCTATTCAACTTCTACACAGACATTTGGGTGTGCTGTGGTTGTGGTTCACGTGTTTACCTTTAGGCTTTTCCGTTTTATGCCACTCATGAAACATCCTCCTGACTTCATCATCAGCTCTGATACTTCTACTGACTGAAGATCGGCCTGCAGTACAAGTGTAATTTTTAGAACACAACAAGAGTAGAAATATAAATATTACTGACTTGAGTCATTCTTTATTGTGTACAGAAAGATAGATTAACACTAGTACACTTTGACATCATTCACTTTGTGCACAACAAACAACGCAAACACAAAGATCAATAGCTCAGAGTCAGGTGTCCAATGCATGCCATTAATTATCATCATTTATTACCTGTTACTTCTCATCTTAAGTTAACGGGCCGTCTCTTTCGCCATCATCATGACGGACGGTGCTGTTTAAGTCACAGTCATTTGCATTGCGCAGCAGATTGAGTGAGTCCCCTTCCTGTATTGAATTAAAAGCAATGTATCACCAAGATGCAGGAGAAGTACACATTTCTTGTTTGCCAGAAGAGGAAAATTAGTAATTACTAGTGTGTTCTGTAGAAAGTTGATTAGTGGCAGTGCACAATTACATCAATTCATGCGAAACACACCACAAAATCTACATCATTCAGTCTGCTATTCTGCGGCCAATGCATGGCATCAATCATTACCTGTTGCATCTCATCTCGTTAACGCTGCAGGCCGTCTCTTTCGCCATCATCATGATGGACGGTGCTGTTAAGTCACAGTCATTTGCATTGCGCAGATTGAGTGAGTGCCCTTCCTGTATTGAATTAAAAGCAATGTATCACCAAGATGCAGGAGAGAAGTACACATTTCTTGTTTGCCAGAAGAGGAAAATTAGTAATTACTAGTGTGTTCTGTAGAAAGTTGATTAGTGGCAGTGCACAATTACATCAATTCATTCATGCGCAACACACACAACAAAATCTACATCACTCAGTCTGCTTTTCTGCGGACAATGCATGGCATCAATCATTACCTGTTGCATCTTATTTTCAGTTAATGGCCAGTCTCTCTCGGCTCTGAAGGAGGATAGCTATAGAAGTCATCAGATTCATGGTCCACTTGTTTTGGAAGGACGAGGAAAGTTTGAATTTGTTGTTACCATCATCCAATCATCATTCATGAGGGAAATGGAATTGACCAGGAGATGCAGTATGATCGAGCGGAGGAGCTGGATTCTGAGGACTGTAGTGTCAAATGGCAGACACCTGAAACTTGTATCTTAAATTAGAAGATTAGAAGACGGTGATAATGCATTGGTTGCGATTCACAAGTTTATAACCGGAACAACAGACACAAACAAAGGGGGAAAAAAGGGAGGAAGACAGTAAGTGCGAGCCTAATTGTCAGGGAAGTATAGCTCGTCCTCAAACTCTGGGGGATCGTCCAGTAGTAGGTAATCATCTGACACAATACTTCCGTCACCTGAGCCGCTGTCCTCATCTTCCTCTGTTGATTCATGCATTGTGTAATTCGGTGGTATGAAGTGCTGATTCATTTTGATCATTGTTAACCTCTCCACGTTTTTGGGAGATAGACTGGTCCTTCTCAAGGTTACAATGGAACCAGCAGCACTGAAAACACGTTCGGAAGAGACACTTGCGACAGGGCAAGCCAGATAGCTTATTGCCAGCCTGCTGAGCTGTGGCCATTCAGACCTTTTCCTATACCAATACTGCACTGGGTTTTGATCAACGTACACCTCTGTTGGGTCGTCCAGATAGGCCTGGACCATCCGCTCAATGTTCAGGGTTGCTGCTGGTAAGCTTTTGTGCTGTTTTTTCTGTGCATCAGCACTGTGCTTACGGCCCATCTTTACATACCAATCTGATAATGATTGTACTCGGCTGAATGATCCAGTTATTGTTTTTGTAGTCGATGGTGATGGTGAGTGTTGCGATTGTGAGCCAACCGCACTGCCCTCAGCCGACGAAGTTGCACTTGATTCTGCATGGCCTGCTTCAGTATCAGTACTTGTTGTGGGTTGATGTGGCGGGCTTTTAATTAGCAGCCCTTCGTTTTCAAACTTGATGGCTGCTTCAGCTATACAACTTTTGTAGCGGGCAACATCAGTGTCGGAAAAAGAAAGGAATAGTCCTAATTTTGCACGTGGATCCAGAATTGTGGCACAAATGTAATGGTCTTGTGACAAAATTTTATTTTGTATCCTTACATTTTCTGATAAGCGCCTGGATAAGCTCTCCACCAAGTCATGGGCTTGCCTTCTGTCCTCTACACCTTTGTAGGATTCAGACACATTATTCAGCTCATGCTCTAGCATTTGCAACAATGGGATCGCTTGGCCCATTGTACAGTCCTCCTTGCTGACTTCACGTGTGAAGACCTCAAAAGGAGACAGCATCTCAGTCAGGCATTGAATTAGGGTCCATTGCTCCCTCTGAAGGGTCATGCCTTTAACACTAGCATCACTGCTTCTGTACCAGACATAATCATTGAGTGACCTGTGCTGTTCGTACAGACGATCAAGCATGTAATACGTTGAGTTCCAACGTGTTGCCACCTCCTGGATGAGTGCCTTGACTGGCACCCTACGCTCACGTTGGAGGATCCTCAGCTGCTTCCGAGCTTTAAAAGAATGGCTGAAATGAGTGCATATTCTTCGGCAGATGGACAGTAAATTGCTTACTATGGGTTCTTTTTTCAGAAAGTCTTGCACTATAATGTTTATGCAGTGTGCCAAACACGGAACCCTGAAATAGGAACCAAGTTCCATGGCCTTAAGTACATTACTGCCATTGTCTGTGGCAACAAAACCAATACCAAGCCCTCTGGGCTGCAGCCATTCCAAAACCTTGGTGCGAAACTCTTCTAAAATGTTTTCAGCCGTATGAGATTTCTCCATGGCGAACATGGCTACAGTTGCATGTTTCCGAGTACCTTCAAAAATCGCAGCTGTGTCAACAACACCTCGTGCAGATAGTTGATCTTTAACCCCCACAAAAGAGATCCAGTGTGCAGTGATACACATGTAATCTGTGGCTTGGCAACTGGTCCACATGTCTGTTGTCAGGTGGATATTGTGCACAGCACTCTTCTGCAAAGCTTGTCCAACCAATTCCAGCACATCATGATGTAGTGCCGGAACAGCAATTCTTGCGAAATAGGACCGGCTTGGAACTTTCCATTTCGGGCAGATGGCAGACACAAATTCAAGGAAACCCACCCCTTCCACAAATGAAAAAGGAAGAAGGTCCAGCGCTAACATTTTAGCCAGCTTCGCATTGTACAATCGTGCCGTTGGGTGGTTGCGTTGGAACTGCCCCTCCAACCTAAACATGCTGTCAATGGTAGGCTGGCCTACTTTCCTTAGTGGTGCCATTAACCCACTAAGGCTCAACGACACAGATTGTCTCATTGAGGTACTCGCCGCCGGTCGCCTTGGTGTCTCACCCACACTCTGAGTATGGCTCTTACTGCGGTGCCACTCTGATGTTACTGAGGAGGATGTGGGCGTTACCACTGCAGTGACTGCACTACTGGAGACAGGGCTAGAAATGCCTCCCTGTTCTTCACCTGCCACCACAATAATATCGCTCCCTGATTCCTGACCAACTTCAAAGGGTTTAGTTTTCCTACTTTCTTTTAACTTAAGTAGGTGATCCTCCCACACAATAGTGTGGTGTATTCTGAGATGACTTGCTTGTCCTCCGGTACCATAGTTTGTACCAAGCTTACCACGCCGAACACCTTGCCGACAAATTGCGCATATAGCAATGTTCTCCTCCTTGGCGCTAACAGAAAAGAAGTCCCAAACTGGGGAGGAGAACTTTCTGGCACTGCTGGATGTGCCACTTTCAACACCAGATGAACTTGAGGGGGTCCTTGAAAATATGTGACCCTGTCCACCTACACTGTGACTTTTACTACCACTTCCTACTGAGGTGGTTGAGCTGGATGTAGGTCCCTGCCGGGCCTTGGAAAATATGGCAGCTGGAGGTAGTGGTGGTGTAACCTGTGTTGGTGAGATCCGTGCTGCATCCCACTCAGTAGCAGCCTTTCTGGATAGGGTTAGAATGTCGGTCTCCAATCCCTTTGGGGCGGGAGTAATGTGCGTGATGACTGGCTCGTCTTCATCAACATCATCACCCCCCTCTTCTACATCTACCTCCATAACTCTAAGTTTTTCTGGGACCTTCCTTTTCAGAAGCAATGTCTTGTGGCGTACTTCACTCTCAGACCGAGCTGGTGGGACCCAAGTGTCATCACGATCATCAGAAGCGGGGCTTGAAGAAGAAGATGATGGACTAAGCCTCCTTTTCCTTGCTGGTGGTCTGGAAGACAATAGATGTTCTGAAACAGTGGTTTGACTTCGCTCCGCTTTGTCTGCAGGAAGCTCGATTTCCTGAAATGCCCCTACGTCAGGAGCAACAACTACTATGGTGGGCTGTTGTGGCGGCTGCTGCTGTTCTGGTTGCGGCGGCTGCTGCTGCTGTTCTGGTTGCGGCGGCTGCTGCTGCTGGTCTGGTTGCGGCGGCTGCTGCTGCTGGTCTGGTTGCGGCGGCTGCTGCTGTTCTGGTTGCGCCGGCTGCTGCTGCTGTTCTGGTTGCGCCGGCTGATGCTGCTGTTCTGGTTGCGCCGGCTGCTGCTGCTGTTCTGGTTGCGCCGGCTGCTGCTGCTGTTCTGGTTGCGCCGGCTGCTGCTGCTGTTCTGGTTGCGCCGGCTGCTGCTGCTGTTCTGGTTGCGCCGGCTGCTGCTGCTGTTCTTGTTGCGGCGGCTGCACACTGATCTGCTGAGTTTGCGCCTGCGTTGAACTTGATTGTGTACTACTTTGCGGTAATGACATTTCTTCAACATCGCTGCCCGTTAGTAGACTGGCTACCTCTGCGACAGTAAAGCCCTTGGGCCTAGGTTGGTGGGGTTGCTGGACCGCTGTGCTGCTCCCAGCTTGGTTCCCGGACAACGCTTTGGTGCCAAAAAAAACCTTGGCCGGCACACCACCAGTCGTGGTTAATGGCACTTCCTTTTTCTGTTCCTTCTTCTCACCAGCAACTTTCTTGGTACTGGACCTGGTACCTTTCTTTGGGGCCATCTTATTCCGACGTCAGGCAGGAGGCAGATGCACAACAAGTTCTGGTCACACGTGGGCGTGATGCGCAGCAGGACTTCTGTCTGGCTGGCAGTACAACGGGTAGCCAGGTGATGCCGATGACACCTCCTACTCTGTCTTTTGTGCACCTAAAAGCAAAGAAGACAGGAGAAGAACATCAGTGAAATGTTGCATTTGTTTTTGTGGTTCAGTTACTTAGTACTGTACTAGTGCAAACAAAAGATAGTCTAGCCATTTATGAATTTTTTTTAACTAGAGCTATGTTATACTACTAGTACTGTGTACAGCCACACTACACTCTCAGGAAGGTGATGTCTAAAAATTCAACAGATCACATAGAAAACACTTGATCAATAAAGCTGTGGCTACCTGCTCTGGTAGCAGTGGATGAAAGCAGGCCTGCTGGCAGACAAGGCCAGGCAAGCTTGCAGGCCTAGGCCTCAAAATGGCCACCAGCCACATGGAGAGCCCCAACAACAACAGCAAGGCCACCCCAAAATACACACTTCCCCAACTCAATCCAATGCCATCCATGCCCAAAATGATGTCTAAAATCAACAGAACACACAGAAAACAGTAGATTACTAAAGCTGTGGCTACCTGCTCTGGTAGCAGTGGATGAAAGCAGGCCTGCTGGCAGACAAGGCCAGGCAAGCTTGCAGGCCTAGGCCTCAAAATGGCCACCAGCCACATGGCGCGCCCCAACAACATCAGCAAGGCCACCCCAAAATACACACTTCCCCAACTCAATCCAATGCCATCCATGCCCAAAATGATGTCTAAAATCAACAGAACACACAGAAAACAGTAGATTACTAAAGCTGTGGCTACCTGCTCTGGTAGCAGTGGATGAAAGCAGGCCTGCTGGCAGACAAGGCCAGGCAAGCTTGCAGGCCTAGGCCTCAAAATGGCCACCAGCCACATGGCGAGCCCCACCAACATCAGCAAGGCCACCCCAAAATACACACTTCCCCAACTCAATCCAATGCCATCCAT
Source organism: Triturus cristatus (assembly GCF_964204655.1). NCBI lineage: Eukaryota > Metazoa > Chordata > Amphibia > Caudata > Salamandridae > Triturus > Triturus cristatus. The sequence goes on along the minus strand of NC_140588.1, from coordinate 847,049,874 downwards.
GCCCAAAATGATGTCTAAAATCAACAGAACACACAGAAAACAGTAGATTACTAAAGCTGTGGCTACCTGCTCTGGTAGCAGTGGATGAAAGCAGGCCTGCTGGCAGACAAGGGCAGGCAAGCTTGCAGGCCTAGGCCTCAAAATGGCCACCAGCCACATGGAGAGCCCCAACAACATCAGCAAGGCCACCCCAAAATACACACTTCCCCAACTCAATCCAATGGCATCCATGCCCAAAATGATGTCTAAAATCAACAGAACACACAGAAAACAGTAGATTACTAAAGCTGTGGCTACCTGCTCTGGTAGCAGTGGATGAAAGCAGGCCTGCTGGCAGACAAGGCCAGGCAAGCTTGCAGGCCTAGGCCTCAAAATGGCCACCAGCCACATGGCGAGCCCCAACAACATCAGCAAGGCCACCCCAAAATACACACTTCCCCAACTCAATCCAATGCCATCCATGCCCAAAATGATGTCTAAAATCAACAGAACACACAGAAAACAGTAGATTACTAAAGCTGTGGCTACCTGCTCTGGTAGCAGTGGATGAAAGCAGGCCTGCTGGCAGACAAGGCCAGGCAAGCTTGCAGGCCTAGGCCTCAAAATGGCCACCAGCCACATGGAGAGCCCCAACAACATCAGCAAGGCCACCCCAAAATACACACTTCCCCAACTCAATCCAATGGCATCCATGCCCAAAATGATGTCTAAAATCAACAGAACACACAGAAAACAGTAGATTACTAAAGCTGTGGCTACCTGCTCTGGTAGCAGTGGATGAAAGCAGGCCTGCTGGCAGACAAGGCCAGGCAAGCTTGCAGGCCTAGGCCTCAAAATGGCCACCAGCCACATGGCGAGCCCCAACAACATCAGCAAGGCCACCCCAAAATACACACTTCCCCAACTCAATCCAATGCCATCCATGCCCAAAATGATGTCTAAAATCAACAGAACACACAGAAAACAGTAGATTACTAAAGCTGTGGCTACCTGCTCTGGTAGCAGTGGATGAAAGCAGGCCTGCTGGCAGACAAGGCCAGGCAAGCTTGCAGGCCTAGGCCTCAAAATGGCCACCAGCCACATGGAGAGCCCCAACAACATCAGCAAGGCCACCCCAAAATACACACTTCCCCAACTCAATCCAATGCCATCCATGCCCTAAATGTGATTGAAAATGAAATATATTCAAAAAACAAAAGGAACAGTTGCTTCATCATGCACACACACACCCATGAGGCCATGCCCATGGCTAGCTCGGGCCTACTACTACAACCCACAAAATTAAAATAAATTAAAAAAAAAAAAAAGGAATGATGATAATTAATTATCAAAAATAAATTGTAGTTACACAACAACTGCAATGCCCACAATCAAACACAACAACCACTTACTTGTAAAATATCCTATTCCAAAAATCCTGAAATCCAATTGCAATGATGCAGCAGACAAAAAGAGAGATCTTTCCAGCTCCAAATCCAAAGGCAGAATGAGCAGGAGATGGACAAAGCACTGGGAGGAGCCTGCTGGACAGGAACAGGAAGTTGGAGAATCTGTGTCACTTCCTCCCTCTCTCCACTTTGTAAAAAAAAAATGACTCCTGGAGTCCTTGCACAAAAAAGGAAAGCCAAATGTGAATGTAAGGAGTTCTTTTCATCCAAAATCAGTATTTGCAGATGGTTTCATGCTGCTAGAGCCGATATTCCTCTCCAAATTGTAAATTTTACATTGTTGAGTTCTCCAGCTTCACATTACTTCCGCCGGCGTGTCGAAAACGATATGATCGCGTTCTCTTCTTTGTCCCTGTCGCGTTGGATATGACGTGTTCGCGGTCTCTTTCTCCTGTTCGCGTTCGATTTCATGTGCCCGCGTCCTCATTCTCTGGCTCGCGATGTAGAATGACATGTTCGAGATCTCAATCTTCTCATACTCGCGCGGTGCATGATCGCGAGAAGAAATACCTGATCGCGCGACAAATGACGTGATCGCGTGAAAAATGACTTGAATGCGGCCGCGAACTCTCGCGAGACAGCGCAAAATGGCTACCAAAATCCAACATCTCGTGGAGAACGCGACCGGGTCAAGAAAACTTGTCGGAGAACGCAGGGATTCAGGTAAGGCGATCGCGCGCGCGCGAGAATGTATTGTTTTACAGCGCGAGCAAGAAAAAAATTATCGCTAAGCTGCGGAATGCGGAAATTTTGACATTTTCGCGCTTTCCGCGGAACGCGAGAATGCCAAAATATCGCAACTTCCGCGAACGGAACGGAATTTTGGCCCAGGCCTACCTAAATGCCTTCTGTGAATACCGAAAGTCTTAAAATTAGGATTTTTCTCAATTTAGTAGTCCTAAGTCTAAACTGAGGACTACTAAATTGAGAAAAATCCTAATTTTAAGACTTTCGGTATTCACAGAAGGCATTTAGGAGTCCTAAAGTTACCTAATGCTTCTCTCACAATCCTCACCCAAATGCACACAGACTCACAGTGTGATTTTAGACAAGCAACACTATCCTAGGAGTTTACCAAAACTCATTCACTAGTCTGGAAGAGTTAATGGTACGGCACACAATCTACATATTTAAGTACACCACATCAGTGTCAAAGCATGACCCATTTAATCAACGCATAAGTAAAGACTGGATTCTAATGCTACTAGAACTTCACATGACAGGTTTTAAAACAGTTATGTCAGCAAATACATGATGTTACCAAATGCTTCTCTCACAGTGATCCCAAAAACACACTAACTCACAGTGTGATTCTAGACAAGCACCACTATCCCTATGAGTTTACCTAAACTCATTCACTACAGTGCAAGTTGTAAGAAAACTGCACACAATCTACATATTTCACAACTGCAATTTACTGTCAATGCCTGACTAATATAATGAAAGCATAAGCCATAACTGTCTTCTAATGCTACTAAAACTTGACAACATGACATGTTTTACAACACTTATCTGTCAGCAAATACACAATGTTACCAAACACTTCTCTCACAGTGGTTCCCAAATGCAGACAGACTCACAGTGTGACTCTAGACCAGAGGTCTTCAAACTTTCTGATGCTGAGACCCCCTTGTCAAACTCTTCTAGGCATAAGGACCCCCTTCTGACAAACATTTCTAGAGCGTGTTACTCATCATCGACAACTATCGACAACCATAAACGCCCCCAATTCCCACAGCAAATAATTTTTTCGGTGGGGTATTATTAAACAGTGTTTAGCAAACCAAAGGTCAGTGAGCATGGGGGTGCAGTCAAAGGTGTAGCTAAAAACAAAGGGCCTCATTTATGAGGAATTGGCGTAGGGCAGCGCCGCAAGTCTTCTTGCTGCGCGGCCCTATGCCTATGTGAAAGGGCAGGAATGCACCGTATTTACGAAATACAGTGCATTCCTGTCCTTTTCCCTTGCGTTGGTGCACAAATTGCTACCTAGCACCAGTAGAGACAGGATTGTTTTTGTACAGAAAGGGGCACCTTCCTTCACAAAAACAATCCAGAGAGGCGTTTTCCTCTTTCTGTGTGAGCTTCAGAATGCAACACTCATGGAAAGAGGAAAAAAAGAGGAGAAATGAAAACATTTCCCTCGTTACGCCTCCGCTGGGGAGACGTACATTTTTGGAGCTGCCCCAGGTTTACGTGATTTTGTAAATATGGGGCAGCATCAAAATCCATGGGTGTTGCGTACCCCAAGCAATGCCATGGAACACCTCCTTGGTGCAGAGTAAGGCAACGCAGTGACTTGCGCTGCTATGTCTTACTCCATATCTATGAGGCCATGCAAAGCCATGCAGGGTGATTTTGCACTGCCTCATAGGGACGGTTGAGACACTTGTGCCACCGGGGCGTCAAAAAAAGGGATGGTCTGGCGATGCAAGCCTCTCATAAATAAGCCCCAAAATATTCTATACGTTTTTAGGTCTTTCACCATCAGGTAGCTACATATAAAATAATTGGCAGCGTAAATTAAAAATAAAATGCAGTGTAGTACATTATGAAAGCTCTATTAGTTAATGCACTGCAGAGGTCTGTGTGTAACCAGAGAGCCACAGAATTAAATCTTGATTGGTGCAGTGGAGAATAGTGATGTGTATTTTTAGTGCTACAAGGTCACAGCCTGTGACAGAAAGCACTGTGAATATATTAGTCAATATTTTATACTTGCATTACACACAGTGTAACATAGAATTCTGCAAAATGTGCAAATTGTTTTACGATAAAATGGAGCTTCCAAATGTAGAGTTTAGTAATACCAGAGCGTATGTTAAGTTATTACATAACTGTCCCTTCAACAGTCTTTAGGGGTACTAAGGGCTGTGTAAATGCAGTTACCATTAAAAGCAAGCCCTTACCAACTCAGTTGTTAACTCTTTACACTACCACTCAAAAAAACAAAACTTTGTCATCACAAAGCTTGGAGTGATTTGATCAATTAAAGCCAGAACCGCTCCCAAGCAACCTTTACGCGTGCAGATTTAACTCACAGTATACATCTGCATTTCATTCACGCAAGCAGCTGATAACGAGCTAAATCAGCCCTCCGATTGTCTTTTTCCAAAAGGAAAGTAAACACTGGTTTGCTAGAGTCAAGTGAAGCTGGGGATGCGCGACCCCCTTCCCAGGACTCCAGGGCCCCCCTGGGGGTCGCGCCCCACAGATTGAAGACCTCCGCTCTAGACAAACAACACTATCCTTAGCAGATTACCAAAACTCATTCACTACAGTGGAAGTGGTAAGGGAACTGCACACAATCTACATATTTCACGACTGCACTTTAGTGTCAATGCCTGACTCATTTAATCAACGCATAAGCAATGACTAGCTTCTAATGCTACTAAAACTTGACAACATGACAGGTTTTAAAATAGTTATCTGTCAGCAAATACACGATGTTACCAAATGCTTCTCTCACAGTGGTTCCCAAATGCACACACACTCACAGTGTGATTCTAGACAACAACCACTATACCCAGGAGTTTACCAAAAATCATTCACTACTGTGGAAGTGGTAAGGGAACTTCACACAATCTTCATATTTCAGGACTGCACTTTTGTGTCAAAGCCTGACTCATTTAATCAAAGCATAAGCAAAGACTGGCTACTAATGCTACTAAAACTTGACAACATGACCAGTTTTAAAACAGTTATCTGTCAGCAAATACACGATGTTACCAAATGCTTCTCTCACAATCCTTACCCAAATGCACACAGACTCACAGTGTGATTTTAGACAAGCAACACTATCCTAGGAGTTTAGCAAAACTCATTCACTAGTCTGGAAGAGTTAATGATACTGCACACAATCTACATATTTAAGTACAGCACATCAGTGTCAAAGCATGACTCATTTAATCAAAGCATAAGCAAAGACTGGATTCTAATGCTACTAAAACTTCACAACATGACAGGTTTTAAAACAGTTATCTGTCAGCAAATACATGATGTTACCAAATGCTTCTCTCACACTGATCCCAAATACACACTAACTCACAGTGTGATTCTAGATAAGCACCACTATCCCTAGGAGTTTACCAAATCTCATTCACTACAGTGCAAGTGGTAAGGGAACTGCACACAATCTACATATTTCACGACTGCAATTTACTGTCAATGCCTGACTCATTTAATGAAAGCATAAGCCATAACTGTCTTCTAATGCTACTAAAACTTGACAACATGACATGTTTTAAAACAGTTTTCTGTCAGCAAATACACGATGTTACCAAACGCTTCTCTCACAGTGGTTCCCAAATGCACACAGACTCACAGTGTGATTCTAGACAAACAACACTATCCCTAGCAGATTACCAAAACTCATTCACTACAGTGGAAGTGATAAGGGAACTGCACACAATCTACATATTTCATGACTGCACTTTAGTGTCAATGTCTGACTCATTTAATCAACGCATAAGCAATGACTGGCTTCCAATGCTACTAAAACTTGACAACATGACAGGTTTTAAATTAGTTATCTGTCAGCAAATACACGATGTTACCAAATGCTTCTCTCACAGTGGTTCCCAAATGCACACAGACTCACAGTGTGATTCTAGACAACAACCACTATACCTAGGAGTTTACCAAAAATCATTCACTACTGTGGAAGTGATAAGGGAACTGCACACAATCTTCATATTTCAGGACTGCACTTTTGTGTCAAAGCCTGACTCATTTAATCAAAGCATAAGCAAAGACTGGCTTCTAATGCTACTAAAACTTGACAACATGACTGGTTTTAAAACAGTTATCTGTCAGCAAATACACGATGTTACCAAATGCTTCTCTCACAATCCTTACCCAAATGCACATAGACTCACAGTGTGATTTTAGACAATCAACACTATCCAAGTAGTTTACCAAAACTCATTCACTAGTCTAGAATAGTTAAGAAAGAAAGAAAGTCACAATTGCTAGTTTTTTTTTGTCCCCTGAAGTTCATGGTTTGGTTCCTCCTGTTTTTTTTTGTTTTTTGCAGAAAAAACAAAAAAATGTAAAATTGTTCAGAAACCCCCCCCAAAAAATTCTTCTAAGAACTAACTTTCCTGGTTTAAAAAAAGAGCTAAATTTCTTTGTTAGTGTGTGAAAGTTTAGATGAATGTATGTGTAGTACGTAATTGACTGAATGAATGCATTAGTGGCGTATGGTGAATGTATAAGTGCAGAACTATGAGGAAGTGCTGCAGCATCGCACAGTAACCTCTTTAACTGCAGTGTGCTGCAGTACTTCCGAAGCACAGGGATGCAACATATGTACATAAATATGTTGCAAATCTATGCTTCTCTCTGCATGGCTGCTTAAACTGCAGCCATGTGGTGACACAGGCATCCTTGCACCATAGTGCAAGGATATCTGTGTCATGTGCTGTTTGTTTTTGTGCAGAAAGACACACCTTCCTGCACAAAAACAATCAGTAAAGGCATTTTTCTCCTTCAATGTATGCTGAGCATTTTAGCATGCATTGCGCTTTCATATGCAAGAGATGTATAGGAGAGATGGAGTACACTTTACTTATGAAGGAAACAGAGTCTTCCTCAACAACTTTAGACTCTGTATAGGTAGTTACTTATAAGTACCAAAAACTCTCAATGAACACAACAGCTCTTTTTAGAGCCACTCAAGAACAAAACACTTAAGCTTGATGTTTATCTCCCAAAAATTATTATTTTTTTTTCCTTGGATCCGCGCACACAACGCGAGAGAATCCGTGCACACAACGCGATAGGATGCGCGCACCATGCGCGCATTTCACCTTTTAAAAAAAAAAAAAAAGGGGGCCCCAGGGGTTCCTTCTGGGACCCCCTAAGCAGATCTAGAGAGTCAGAGTATTTCCATACTGCCCCCTTTATATGTTTTACACACTTATTCCCCTTGCTTCTTCAGCCTGGCTTCTACCGAGGCAGAAAATGGCCACCAACAGTTCCTGGTTTCGAATGTAGACAGACACTTGACAGCCAATTAGCATTCAGCGTGTGATCGTCAGGGTGCGCGCTCGGTTCAGGGAGGGTGTGCTTACGGTGCAGGTAGGGTACGCGGATCCTCCCCGGCCATAGATATCACTAACTTCTTTACCCTAATTTTCTCAGGAACTACTGAACAGATTCACACCATTTATGCAAAAGGCACAAGTCTGAACTGAGGACTACCTCTTTGCCAAATTTGGTGTAATTCCGTTCAGTGGTTCGGGCTGTAGCTGCGACAACAGATCCTATGGGAAATTGCATGGGGAAAATGCGTTTTGGGACCCCCCTTTTTTCTCGGCCCCCGCTTGACGAATCACCACGAAACTTTCAGGGTAGGAGCGGAGCTGGCCAAAAGTTTGGAATATTTCGCGAGGATTCATCAAACGGCGCCAGACTTATTGGGAATAGAATGTTGCGGATTTCCTATGGAAAATAGGTCCTAACTATAACTATCTACTGGCGACCGCCAGTAGATAATATATATATATATTCACTGAAAAAACCATAGGTTTCACACACGTTATAGTTAGGAATTAGCATTTAAAAAACCTTGCAAATTCACTGAAAAAACCATAGGTTTCACACATGTTATAGTTAGCTGGACATTTCACTCGTAAAAAACCATTGAAATTCCCCCGTTATAGTTAGTGCAGGCAACTATAACTCACGCGAATTTTAAATGCTAAGTTACTTTACGGCGTTCGTGGCGTGCGCGCCCACTTCACGCAGTTCGTTCCGTGCGTGCACGGTGCGCTTCGCGCACCGCGCGCCCACTTTACGCCGTGGGCCATGTACGCACGATGCGCTTAGTGCATCGTCCACACACGGAGGACATATTATGCGCTTCGTTGTGAAAGGTTATCTATTAAATGATCAACTTATAAATAAGCCATGCACAAAAGGTGACCTTCGGGCACCTTTTGCACACGGGGTTATCTATAGGCCTGGGCGAAGCACTACGCTACGCTCGCGTAGTTTGCGAAGTTCGCGCTACTTCGCGCTACGCGAACTGCACGTAGCACAGTGCGAACACGCGTAGCGTAGTGTTGCGTAGTGCTGCGGTCATTTTTTGCTTGCTCGCGGTCCTCAACGTCAAGTTGGCGACCGCGAGCAAGTAAAATGACATCCTGGCGAGACTTTTTCCTTGTTCGCGATCGCGAGCATGGAAAATAAACCTCCCGGCGAGATTCCCAACGCGAGAAGGTCAGGTTTCTCATTGCGAGGGGTCGCGTATGCTCGCGACCGCTCGCGATGAGAAACTACCAGTTCGCGTTGAGAAAGCTGCAGCTCGAGTAAAAATCTACTCGAGCAGCAGAAAACTACAGCTCGCACTGTGCAAGATGCCATTTTCAATGATTGCACAGTGCCGGTTGCTTGTCCGCACTGTGCAATCATTGAAAACAACATCTTGCACAGTGCGAACATGTTACTTCGCAGTTCGCGAAGTGCTACGCGTAGCTCGCGTAGTGCGAACTTCACTTTGCGTAGCTTCGCGAAGTGTTACTTCGCGAACTACGCCCACCCTTAGTTATCTATTAAATGATCAACTTATAGATAAGCCATGCACAAAAGGTGCCCTTCGGGAACCTTTGGCACACGGGGTGTGGAAAATGTGGATAATTTTTTTATTTTTTATTTTTTTACCGTACGCGTACGGTAAGCGTAATCGGCGTTTTTTCAAAAAAAAAAAAAAATGAATTTTTGGCCTTGGGGGTTCTTTTGGGACATCCTAACCATGGATAGGTGGTTAGGAGCTGTCTAGCCTGCCCCTTTTCATGTTATCCAACTTTGTTTTTCCTCCCCCCCTCAGAGTGCGAGAGAGAAAATGGCGGCCGACACTTCCTGGTTTCGACCGATTCGAATTTTTACTAAGATCTAACAGCCAATCAGAATCGCGCTCACGCACGGCACCGTACGCGTACGGTAAGCTTACCGTAAGCGCACGGTAAGCGCACGGTAAGCTGCCACAGATATATATATTGATTTAAATGCTATTTTCTCAGGAACTACTGAACAGATTTACACCAGACCTACAAAAGGCACTTCCTTGACCTGTAGACTACCTCTCTGCCAAATTTCAAGTAACTCTGTTCAGCCGTTCGGGCTGTAGCTGTGTCTAAAGGTCCTATGGAAAAATGCATGGGGAAAACGCGTTTTGGGACCCCCCTTTTTTCTCAGCCCCCGCTTGACGAATCCCCCCGAGACTTTCAGGGTAGGAGCGGAGCGTAGTGCCCCATTAGTTTTGAAAATTTCGCGAGGATTCGTCGACCGGCGCCAAAGTTATTCAAAATAGAATGTTGCGGTTTTCCTATGGAAACAGGGTCCTAACTATAACTACCTACTGGCGATCGCCAGTAGGTGATGTATGTATTGCCAGAGATATCTATATATATATATTCCCCTGTTATACTTAGTTCAGCTAACTATAACTCGCGCCCCCGCAATGCACTGCTGATGACGTTACATATTACATCACTCATGACATGGTCAGTGACATCACTCATGACATCGCTGATGGCATCTCAAATGACATCACTGATGACATCATCCAGTGAATGTGTGTTTTTCTGAAAATTACATATGTTTTATATATGTATATCTCAAGGTCGATGGAAGAATAAATGGGTATATATGTGTCTAAATGGATGATTTGTTTTTGAAAAATTAATTGTATAACTGACTGATTAAGTGTATCTTAGTGAATACATGGCTTAGTGAGTAATGTTTAAATATGTAAATATCTCTATCAGTCTCTCTTTTTGTGTATAAGTGGCTGCATGGGTTGGTGAGTAGCTACATGAGTGTCTATATAGGTTATTAGTTGGTTTTTTGAGTATCAGTATGAGTGTCTGAGTGTCTGTATGGTTCGGTGGGGGGTATTACGGAGTGCATAGGTGCATAAATGAGTGACTCACTGTTTGTATGTGTTGAAGACAGCATGTGTGCAGGACTGTATTGGTGGATGAGTGTGTGCATGGGTGTGTTAGTGAGTGAATGACTGTCTCAATAGTATCTTTATGAGTAACTACATATGTTTTAAACTAGTATATGTGACTATTGGTGTATATAAGTGAGTATATGTGAGAGTGAGAGACTAAAAGAGTTCCTGTATGAATAAGTATCTGTTTCTATAAGTGATTGTTTAAAAGACTAAGTATGTGTAAGTTTCTGTAGAAGTAAGTGTGGTGGTGTGTGTATAACTGTATATGCAAGTAAATGGATGTTTGATTCTTTATTAGCATGAGTGACTATGTGTGTGAGTAACTCTATGGATGAGTGGCGTTGTGTAACAGGATGTATAGGTGTATGAGTACATATGATGAGTGAGTAAATGAATGAGTGACTGTGTAGGACTGTTGGTGAATGAGTGGATGTGTATGTGGCTCTTAGAATTACTGAATAGATTGTTGTAACTGGTATTGGTATGTCCATTGTTTTGAAAATTTTAGTTTCTATTTTTGAATGTGTGTATCAAAGGTTTTATTAGGGAGAGAGGAGGTCTGCCACTCTATCACAAGGATGATGTCATCAGCGACGTCATCAGTGATGTCATTTGAGATTTCATCAGTGATGTCATGAGTGATGTCACTGACCATGTCATGAGTGTAGTAATATGTGACGTCATCAGCAGTGCATTGCGGGCGTGCAAGTTATAGTTAGCTGAACTAACTATAACGGGGGAATTTCAATGGTTTTGTACGAGTGAAAAGTCCAGCTAACTATAACGCCCCTGAAACCTATCGTTTTTTCAGTGAATTTCTAAGGTTTTTTAAATGCTAATTCCTAACTATAACCTGCCTGAAACCTATGGTTTTTTCAGTGAATTTCAAAGATTTTTTAAATGCTAATTTCTAACTATGCCTACAGAGATAGGACATGTGAAGAAAGAAGAAAAAACGTACAGAAAGAAAAAAAAGAAGTGCAGAAAGAAGCAACAGAAGTGCTCAATGACGAAGAAAAGTGCAGGAAGAAAGATAACATGCAGAAAGAACAAACAGAAGAGCAGAAAGATGCCTTGTTGCAAAATTATCCTGTACCCTCAACTTTTTCAGACGGATACTGGTGGTAACTGAGTCTGACTAACCAGTCCTAGAGCCAGTGCTATGTTAAAAGACACTCAGAATACAGTGAAAACACCTACATACACTAGGGAACACTATGTGTTGGTGTCCCCCTGTGATTAGCATGACCTCCTCTGTAAGCCCCTAGTATATAATAGGGCAGGGGATTAAAACTACCTCTTAAAACGCGCCACAGGGCGTGTTTGCACACGTCACCTCAGGCCCCGTCCCCTCCCTTCCCCACTGTGTAAACAAGCCCTTTGGCCGTTTTAAGTTGGGAGATTAAGTCCCCTTGAATCCTGAGGGTCCCTGGGGTCCAACTAGACCACTAGGTACCTCCAGTAAGCGCCACAGAGCTGTGTTGCAGAGAGATGTAAAAAGGGGCACAGCCTAGACCACCTCTCTGCAACGCAGCGCAGTGGTGCTTACTGGAAGCACCTGGTGGGCTAATTCGCCCCCAGGTTCCCTCAGGATTGAAGCGGAATTATTTCCCCAACTTAAAACGCTCCACAGGGCTTGTTTGCACACGTTAACTCAGGCCCCTTCCCCTCCCTTCACCACTGTGTAAACACGCCCTGTGGCCGTTTTCAGTTAGGAGATTAAGTTCATTTGAATCCTGAGGGTCCCTAGGGTCCAACTAGCCCACTAGGTACCTCCAGTAAGCGCCACAGAGCTGCGTTGCAGAGAGGTGTAAAAAGTGGCACGGCCTGGACCACCTCTCTGCAACGCAGCTCAGTGGCGCTTACTGGAAGCACCTGGTGGGCTAGTTAGCCCCCAGGGGCCCTCGGGATTGAAGGGGAATTATTTCCCCAACTTAAAACGCACCATAGGGCGTATTTGCACACGTCACCTCAGGCCCCGTCCACTCCCTTCCCCACTGTGTAAACACACCCTGTGGGCGTTTTTTAAGTTGGGAGATTAAGTCCCCTTGAATCCTGAGGGTCCCTAAGGGCAAAATAGCCCACTAGGTACGTCCAGTAAGCGCCATTGCAGAGAGGTGTAAAAAGGGGCACGGCCTGCCCCACCTCTCTGCAACGCAGAGCAGTGGCGCTTACTGGAAGCACCTGGTGGGCTAGTTGGCCCCCAGGGTCCCTCAGGATTGAAAGGGAATTATTTCCCCAACTTAAAACGCGCCACAGGGCGTGTTTGCACACGTCACCTCAGGCCCCGTTCCCTCCCTTCACCACTGTGTAGGCGCGCCCTGTGGCCGTTCTAAGTTGAGAGATTAAGTCCCCTTGAATCCTAAGGGTCCCTAGGGTCAAACTAGCCCACTAGGTACCTCGAGTAAGCGCCACAGAGCTGCGTTGCATAGAGGTGTAAATAAGGGCGTGGCCTCAGAACACTTGTCTGCAACGCAGCTCCCTGGTGCATACTGGAGATACCTGTTGGGATAGTTGGCCCTCAGGGACCCTCAGTATTGAAGGGGAATTAATTCCCCAACTTACAACTGGCCAGGGGGCGCGTTTGCAGAGTGCTACAAGGAGGGAGCGTGGCCTCTGGCGCGATACCGGTCTTTTATTTGTTTTATGTGTGGCCCCCTTCTTTTTCTAATTTATTGGCCCTGAGGACCCCATCCCCCAGGGCCTGCACCCTAATTTTTTTTGTTGAAAAAAAATATTTTGGCCCTCCCAAGGCCTTAATCGGCCCTGGGGACCCCAGCCCCGGGTCATGGCCTTTTTTCTTTTTAATTCTTTAGGAGGGGGGCTGCGTTGCCCCCCACCTCAGGCCACTTATGGCCCCGGGGACGGCCTTTGTTTTTTATTATTTTAAAAAAAAATATATTTATAGAAACACCTAGGACATGCGGGACATACCGTATGTACCTATCACCATGACGATTTGCGTGATATTCATTAAAAGGCGATTATGCATACAATGAATCCACGTGGAATGTATTTACACCGCTAGTGAAGCTCTGACATGTCTGACGCCCTACCGTGCCTAATCCCGGCTCCCCCGCTGGTGGGTACTCTCCAAGTAGACACCCTTGTCTTTTATTTATACAAACATGGGTCGCTATTGACGGGCACATTTAATACACACGCACACCAAGCTATTCAAAGGGGATTCGACAAAAATGTGACCAAACTATGCAAGAACTCCCCCTCAAGGTTAATAAAACACACATCCACTACCGGATGTGTAATACTTTTTATTTTACTCTCTGGAAAGGAGACTAACCTCACTTGAGAGTCACAGCGTGCTCCTGGCTGAGCCCAATGCTGTGTTACACCCACCAGTGCCCGCCGAGTGCCACACACCTCTGTCTTGTATTCCACCAGCTAGTGCGTATGCTATGACACTCTCTAGCCCATGTGCACTGTAACACCACCCCGTGAACATGTCATGCCACACTTGCCTTCGCACGGGTCATATTGCCCCATCTAACGGGCCTTCCTCGATGCCTATGTTATAACGCACAGCGCTATGCCATACATATTACAATATGGGATCCATATCTTTGTCACAGTGCATATGCAACGTTACACTCTGAGCACATATTTTATATTACAACTTTAGAGACTAGTTAGGTTACACAACACTGCCCTGTGCATATTACACTCCAGGGCGCATATCGCACAGCACGCGCTAGTGCCTGTGCTATCTCGCGCTCTCCAATAAATCTGTCATTGTGCACAATGTATTGCATATTATATTTCACGCCCCGGTTCATCTTATATCACACTTTTTGGTGCATAGTTTATACCATATACTATATCTAGTTTTCCTTTTCAATCGTGCTCTCAGGACTATGTTCTATATAACACTGCGTCCACCTACTCTTTTCACGGGCATTACATTTTGCGATGGGGTGGAGGGTCTAGGGGTGTTTCTGCCAAGTGAGCCTGGAGTCACAGTCACAAACGTCCTCTTCTTCCTAAATAAAAGTGAGATTATGCTGCATACTTGTTCATATTTTAAGTAGTTCGCACAGACACACATTTTAAAAACAATAAAGTTCCTAATACCCACCTTCTCTGAACAGTTAGCTTGCTGCCCCATCCACCTCCTTCCTATCCTCTGTTGTCTGAGTCCATGGACTAGCCTCCTCCCTCCTGCCATGCATTGTCTGATGTGCTGCCACTGCCCTCCATTTAGCATGATGTACCAGTCCACTCCTCCTGCCCTCCATTGCCCAATTATATGGCCCATCATTGACCTCCTGCTTAGCCTCTGTGCTTAGCTTGCTACCCCTATTCTCCTTCCCCCTGCCCTCCGATGTCTTTGTGCATGCCCCTGCTCCATCCTTTTTGCCCACCATGTTCCATGGACCTGCCACTCCTATCTACTCTGAGTGTTCTGTTGAGCTGCCACTCCCCTCCCACCTGTCTAGCATTGTCAGATGACTGTAACCTGTCCCTGCCACCTCCACCCTGCCTGTTCACATGCCATGCCCCTATCCCCTTCCTGCTTTCCTCCATGGTTAATTTTACTGCCACTCCCTTCTGCCCTCCCTGGTCTGTTGTGCTGCAACTGCTCCTCCTGCCTGCCCCGCGCGGTCTGTTGTGAGGCCCCGTCCCCTGAACTCTCTTGTCTGTGCCCAGGTCCTGACCCTCCCTTCTATCCTCCATGGTCCTTTGTGCATCCCCCTGCGCCCTCCTTCTTGCCCAGCATAGCCATTGTGCTGCCACTAACCCTCCCGCTTGCCATGCATGGTCTTCTGTGCTGCCATGGCCCCTCCCACCTTCCCTGTGTGGTCAGCTAGCTGCCCCTGACCCCCTCCCACCTTCCCTCCATGGTCTGTGTGTATGCCATCATAGTCTCATTGTTGCTCTCCATGGTGTGTCTTGTTTCTAGTGCCCATCCTGCCTGACCTCCATGGTCATCTTGCTGGTCCTGCAGACCCCTATTCCCTCTCTCCTGGCTTGTCTGTTCAATTGTAATGCCCCTGATCCGTCCCTCCTGCCCTTTATGGACTGTTATGCTGCAGCTTTCTCTCCTGTCTATCCATTATGGTCAGATAGCTACCATTGCCTCTTTCCCCTCTGTCCTCTGTCTGTTGTCCATGAGCATGGTCCTGTCCCCTCCCTATTGCTTTCTATGGATTGTTGTGCTGCACTCCAGTCCCGCATGCCCTGTGTGGTTTATTGTGCTGCTGCAAACCCTGATGCCTGCCCTGTAGGGTCAGTTTGGTGCACCTCTCCATGTCCCTCCTGTCCTCTGGTATCCGAGTCCATGTCCCTACCCCAATTTCTCCTGCCTACTATGATCCAATGTACCATACTTGCAAACATTTTGAACTTGGTAAGAGGGAGATTTTGAAAAAAAACTGGGGTATTGATTTTCCCCTTTGAGTTAAATTAAAAAAGAGGAGATTGTAGACAGGAGACAGATCAAATAAAGCCCATTTGAGCTTAAAAACATGGACGTTTCCTGGCAGAATCGGGTCTGTTGGCATATATGGTTGTACTACCACTGCCTCTTCCTTCTGCTCACAATGGTCTATTATATTGCCACAGCCTCTCTTGCCAGTCCTGTATTGTTGGTTTGTTGCCCCTGCCCCCCTTTCCACTGGCCTCCATAGTCTGTTGTGCTGCCACTGCCCTTCCTACCTGCCCAGTGTGGTCAAATTGATGCCTCTGCACTCTCCTACCTGCCTTCAATTTTCAGAGTCCGTGCCCCTGGCCTCTGCCTCTCAACAGTGTCCCAATGAACAACTAAATTGCTAACATTCTATATTTATTACAAAAGTGTGGAACGCCTGACGTCATCTTGATGTAATCAAAACTGTAATACCTAGAGCATTTCCTTTAGAAATTACATATATGAGAGGGTCTTATTTGCATCAAAATTATGGTTAGTGCTCTAAAAAACTAAAATGAGGACATATTTTCTGAGTTTTCAAATAGCGACAAAGAACTTTTAAATTATTTGTAATCTTTATGTTTTTTTATCCAGTTGACCACTTGATTAAATGTTGCACCTAGGGGAGAGGGTGTGGTGTTACTTCCAGAGCTGCAGACTTTGCAACTGGGGAACCAGGTTGGAGTTTCTGCTTCAGCTCAACATTCTGTGATTCTGGTCAAATCACTTAATCTCCCCATGTCTACAACCAAAATGAATTTAATCTTGTGTGATGTAACCAATGCCCATGTAAAGCACTCTAATACCTGACAAGTCTGCACTATATAAAACTGCAAATACACAAAAAATAAGTGTTTTGCACACTTCTGTCATTGGGCTACATGTGGGCTACATCTGGGTGATATTTGTGCTGCATTTGGGCTCTTTTGTCTCTGGTGGCCATCTTGGGAGATTTATTTGTTATGAAGTTTCCTAATTTCCTCATTTACTGCAGTCTCCTCAGTAGGAAATGCTTTCAGTTTTTTACTTTGATTCCATCAAGAAGGTATTCAGATATGTCACACATTTGCCATAAATTCTGAATGTTAGCACTCTAGTTGCTCATTAGATCACTGTAGTAAAGCTACTGCTCGCCACAGAAGTCTGCTGCTGGTATTAAAAGTGCATGTTTCAGTCTGCATATCAAACTTTTTTAATGAAATAGAAGAGGATTTGAGAAGTCACTCAAAATGTGCCCTAATTTTTCTTTCTTCAGCACTAATCATAATTTCTATGGCAAAATGAACCTCCTCATTGTGTTCCTTTTTAAATTACATGTTTTAAGTGTTACCAGTTTATCCCAATCAAGATGGCTTCAGGTGTGCCATACTTTTGTCATAAGTAAGACAGTAAGCGCTCTAGCTGTTCTTAAGAACACTCTGGGACATTCTGTTATTGGGCTATACTTGGGCTACATCTGGGTGATATTTGGGCTACATTTGGGCTCTTTTGTCTCTGGTGGCCATCTTGGGAGATTTATGTGTTATGCAGTTTCCTAATTTCCTCATTCACTGCAGTCTCCGCAGTAGGAAATATTTTCAGATTTTTATTTTGGTTCCATCAAGAAGGTATTCAGATGTGTCACACCTTTGCCATAAATTCTGAATGTTAGCACTCTAGTTGCTCATCAGATCACTGTAGTAAAGCTACTGCTCACCGGGGAAGTCTGCTGCTGGTTTCAAAGTGCATGTTTCAGTCTGCATGTCAGAATTTATTTATGAAATAGAAGAGGATTTGAGAAGTCAAAATGTGCCCTAATTTTTCTTTCTGCAGCACAAATCATAATTTCTATGGCAAAATGAACCCCCTCATTTTGTTCCTTTGTAAATTAAATGTTTTAAGTGTTACCACTTTATTCCAATCAAGATGGCTTCAGGTGTGCCATACTTTTGTCATAAGTAAGACTGTTAGCGTTCTAGTTTTTCGTTAGAACACTCTGGGACATTCTGTCATTGGGCTATACTTGGGCTACATCTGGGTGATATTTGGGCTACATTTGTGCTCTTTTGTCTCTGGTGGCCATTTTGGTGAGACAGATTTGTTATGAAGTTTCCTAATTTCCTCATTTACTACAGTCTCCTCAGTAGGAAATACTTTCAGTTTTTTACTTTGATTCCATCAAAAAGGCATTCAGATGTGTCACACATTTGCCATAAATTCAGAATGTTAGCACTCTAGTTGCTTATTAGATCACTGTAGTAAAGCTACTGCTCAGCAGGGAAGTCTGCTGCTGGTATTGAAAGAGAATGTTTCAGTCTGCATGTCAGAATGTTTTAATGCAATACAAGAGGATTTGAGAAGTCACTCAAAATGTGCCCTAATTTTTCTTTCTGCAGCACTAATCATACTTTCTATGGCAAAATGAACCCCCTCATGTTGTTCCTTTTTAAATTAAATGTTTTAAGAGTTACCACTTTATTCCAATCAAGATGGCTTCAGGTGTGCAATGTGTTTGTCATAAGTAGGACTGTTAGCGATCTAGTTGTTCTTTAGAACACTCTCGGAAGCTGCAGTAGAACACAAAGGAATCAACTGAGAGTCTCTGCCCTTGTTGGATGTACATGTTTTACTGAGAATGTCAGACTTCATTCTCACATGATTGAGAAAGATAATGTGAATTTACAGAAAATATGCTCTCAGTTTAGCTTATAGATCACCTTCCAAACCTCTGTGGGAACGCAAGAGAAAATAGTTTTCTCTCAAACATGATTCATGATATCACAGCAGAAGTCTTTTTTACATGGTAAAATCACCTTAGAACACACCACAATTCCTAAAATGAGTATGATACCATGAACAAATGATTATAATCTAACTAAAGTCTTACAACCTTCTACTAACTGCAATGCTTTTTAATGAGGTGCTATCATGTATATTGGTCCCAAGATGGCTGCCAACACTTCTTGGATGAATTACTGCCAGCCAATCAGATCTCACGATGAGATGTGTGGTTAGGCTCCGCCCAGATATATCTATCTTTTTAACTCTAGTTTTCTCAGGAACTACTGAATGGATTTACACCATTTAAGCAACAGGCACGAGTCTGAACTGAGGATTACCTCTTTGCCAAATTTGGTGTAATTCCGTTCAGCAGTTCGGGCTGTAGCTGTGTCAACAGGTCCTATGGGAAAATGCATGGGAAATAACGCGTTTTGGGACCCCCCTTTTTTCTCGGCCCCCGCTTGATGAATCACCATGAAATTTTCAGGATAGGAGCGGACGCGAAGATTTGTCAATCAGCGGCAACGTTATTCTAAATAGAATGTTGCGGATTTCCTATGGAAAATAGGTCCTAACTATAACTACCTACTGGCGACTGCTAGTAGGTAATATATATATATATATATATATATATATATATATATATATATATATATATATATACATATATATATTATCTACTGGCGGTCGCCAGTAGATAGTTATAGTTAGGACCGTGTTTCCATTGGAAATCCGCAACATTCTATTTGGAATAACTTTGGCGCTGATTGACGAATCCTCGCGAAATTCTCAAAATAGGTGGGACGCTCCGCTCCGCTCCTACCCTGAAAGTCTCGGGGGGATTCGTCAAGCGGGGGCTGAGAAAAAGGGGGTGTCCCAAAATGCGTTTTCCCCATGCATTTTTCCATAGGACCTTTAGTCCGAGCTACAGCCCGAACGGCTGAACAGAATTACTTGAAATTTGGCAGAGAGGTAGCCCTCAGGTCAGGGATGTGCCTTTTGAAGGTCTCGTGTAAATCTGTTCAGTGTTTCCTGAGAAAATAGCATTTAAATCAATATATATATCTATGGGCGCGCTCCGAGCGCGTACCGTAAGCTTACCGTACGCGCACGCTGCCGTGCGCGAGCGCGAGCGCGAGCGCGATTCTGATTGGTTGTTAGATCTCAGTAAACATTCGAATCAGTTGAAACCAGGAAGTGTCGGCCGCCATTTTGTCTCTCGCAGTCTGAGGGGGTGAAAAACAAAGGTGGATAACGTGAAAAGGGGGCAGGCTGGACAGTTCCTGACCCCCTAGCCTTTGTCAGGGGGTCCCAGAAGGACCCCAAAGGGCAAAAATTAATTTTAATTTTTTTTCAAAAAATCGCCGAATGCGCACAGCGTACGCGCACGGCGTAAACGGAGAAATTCCGCGAGCAGGAATTCCGCGAACTTCGCGTAACTATTACGCGTACCGTGCGCGCACGGCATAAAAATGTTTACAAAAAGGAGAGCTTAAAAAAAAATAAAAAAAATTGTGAGTAAGGTTGGCTCTTAAAAGAGCCGTTGGGTTAATACAGGGATGGAGGAAAGAAAGAATGGGAATATGCTGAGCGTCTACAAACGTGCTGGTCTATCTTATTGTTAATAAGGGAAACACTGGTCTCCCCAAAAACAATAAGACCACAACACTTTGTACACCTCATTGCAACCCTCCCAAATCGAGGGTTAACGTCCAGAGGAGCAGAAGAAGGTGATGCTCCCACCGCAGAGGAAGGGTTCAGCTGAGCTGCCGATGATGTACTCGGCTGAGCTTCTGAGGTTGGGCTCTGGTGACTTACTGAAGAGTTTTCTCCAGTATGTCGAGCAAAGGTCCTGGGATGTTTATCCCTAAGGTGTCTCATCATAGAGTGATTTCCAAAGGAATACTTCTTCCTTGGATTTCCTCTAGATAAAACACGGTCACAAAGTGTGCAAGTGACCAATAGAGCATTGACCTTTTTCTGCCCCTCTGGAAAAGTAAAATACTCCCATACAAAAGAATTCTTTTGTTTCCTCCTTCTCTGGATGATGGTGGTGCTGCTAGCCTCACTCTCAGAAGAGGTCTGCTGTTCTGCCATTGTATCTCAATGTCAATTCAGCTCCTTCTCCTAGGGGATCTCAAGCAGTAATGAGGGGAATGGGTGTGGTGTGGGAAGTTTCTGGAACTGAAAGTAGTTTCAACCAATGAAAAGTGTTCTTTGTGGATCACATGACCTACCGTGCGCGCTCCGTTAGCTTACGGTACGCGCTCGGAAACAAGTACGCATGCGTGAACGTGAAGCTTACGGAGCGCTTACGGAGCACGTACGTAAGACGCACTCGCGCATGCGCATTACACGCCCCTGCGTAACCGCGACGTTGCTTCCGCGTGTACGCGTACGTCACGTACGTATCACGTAAGCGCGCTGTACTTATGACGTACAGATTATGACGTACGGAGCGCGTAGCGTCAGCTTACCGTACGCGCATCGTATCACATAAGCGCACCGTACTTATGACGTACGGAGCGCGTAGCGTCAGCTTACCGTACGCGCACGGAAAAAAATGCATTAAAAAAACATTTAACCATTCCATAATGCAGGATATAGTACATATATTATTTTATACATAGGTTTACCAAAAATCTCAAAAAAAATTTTGCATTTAAAAAACCGTACAAATTCACTGAAAAAACCATAGGTTTCACACACGTTATAGTTAGGAATTAGCATTTAAAAAACCTTGCAAATTCACTGAAAAAACCATAGGTTTCACACATGTTATAGTTAGCTGGACATTTCACTCGTAAAAAAACAATGAAATTCCCCCGTTATAGTTAGTGCAGGCAACTATAACTCACGCGACCGCAATCCTCTGCTGATGATGTCAGATATTACATCAGTGATGACATATGTGTCTTTATGAAAAATAAATATTTGTAATATATGTAAAGCTAAAGATACAGTATTAGCATCAACAGAGGATTGCGGTCGCGTGAGTTATAGTTGCCTGCACTAACTATAACGGGGGAATTTCATTGTTTTTTTACGAGTGAAATGTCCAGCTAACTATAACATGTGTGAAACCTATGGTTTTTTCAGTGAATATATATATATATATATATATTCACTGAAAAAAACTTTGGTTTCAGAGGGGTTATACTCAGGCTCAGTTTTCACTCGTGGAAAACCAGAGAAATTCAGCAGTTAGCTGACCTAATTATAACTTGAGCCCCTGCAATGGACTGCTATTGACCTTTCAAATCACATCACACATGACATAGTCAGTGACATCACTGAAGACATCTCAAATAACATCACTGATGACATCTCAAATGACATCACTGATGCATCGCAAATGACATCACTGATGAAATCATCCAGTGACTTAGAATGTTTTTTAAAAGTTTGTGTGTGTTAAATATATATATAAGAAGGTGTTATGGTGAATCAGTGGGTGTATGAGTTCCTGTATGAATGTTTCAGTGGGTGCATGACTGAATGTATAAGTGAGTTATTAAGTGTCTCAGTGAATGTATGAGTGAGTAACTTGGTTGGGTGATTGTTGTATCAGTCTGTCAGTTGATCTCTAAGTGGCTATAAGTTTTCATGAGTGGGTATGTGAGTGGCTGTCTGCGTGATTGATTGGGCGTCTGAGTACCGGTATGGGAGTATGGGCGTATTAGTTGCTGTGTGTGTTGGTAAGGGGGTGTTTTGGGTGAGAGTGTGTTTACTGCCTGTTAGTGAGTGCATCTGTGAGAGTGTGTATGGGTGACTAAGTGTGTGTATCACTGTATCACTGGGTTGGTGAGTGAATGGATATGCCAGTGGTATATGGGTGAGTAACTGACTATGTGAAAGGCAGTATACATGAGTGTTTGAGTATATGAGTGACTGTGTGAGTGAGTGATAGTGAGAGTGGCTGTATGGGTGGGTGTGCACTTGTGTCTGCGATTGTATAGGTGAGTGAGTATGTGTTAGTATCTGTATGAATGAGTGGGTGTTTGTATAACTGTATAGGTGATTAAGTGGCTGTGTGATTGACTATGGGTGAGTGAGAAGGCGTGTGAGTAGCTCTATGGGTGACTGACTAAGTGTATGAGTGGCTGTATGGATGTATGAGTGGTTGTATCAGTGGCTGTATTAGTAAGAAAGTGGGTATGTTATTGGATGTATTGGTGATTGAGTGGATGTGTATGTTGATCTATGAATCAGTGAGTAGCTGTGTAAGTAGTGGTATGGGTGTGTGAATGGGTTTGAGAATGGTAGTATGGAAGTTGGAGCAGGTGAATGAAAGAGTATATGAGGTGTGAGTAGGTGCATCAAAGATTCTGTGGATTATGTCATCAGTGATGTAATTTGAGATTACATGAGTGATGTCACTGACCATGTCATGAGTGATGTAATATGTGAAGTCATAAGCAAGTTACAGTTAGCTCATTAACTATAACAGCTGAAATTCTCTGGTTTTGTATGAGTAAAACCTGAGCCTAAATATAATGTCTCCGAAACCTTTGTTTTTCCCAGGGAATTTCTAAGTTTTTTAAAATTCCATCTCATAACTATAACGTCCCTGTAACCTCTGTTTTTTTTTCAGTGAATTTCTAAGCTTTTTTAAATTCTAATTCCTTACTATAATAACCCTGTAATCCTTGTTTCTTACGTGAATTTATATGTTGTTTTTAACTAGTATTTGTGTTTGCAGAGTGGTGGAGAAAAGGGGCTGGACCTCTGACCAGCTCTCAGGAATCATGCTGTGTTTGAATTATAGGAGATAGCAGGATGGCTTCTTGGCCCCAAGGTCACTCAGAATTAAAGTGGATTTCATTTCTCAAACAGTAGTGCACCACTAGCCCCGTTTGTAGGGTGGTTGAGAAAGGGGAAATCCTTGGGGGCCAACTACTCCTCATATTACCTCCAGTAGGTACCACACAGCAGTAGTGTTGAGACCTGCTAGGAGTCCACACCCCTTTTCTCTACCACTCTACAAATGTGCCTCCTGGCACACTACTAGTTAGGGGAGGAAGTCCCCTTGGATCTTGAGGGCTCTTGAGGGCCAACAGGCTTTACTATTACCTCCAATAAGATCCACACAGCTGATTTGTAAAGAGGTTATCA
Organism: Triturus cristatus; assembly: GCF_964204655.1. Lineage (NCBI taxonomy): Eukaryota > Metazoa > Chordata > Amphibia > Caudata > Salamandridae > Triturus > Triturus cristatus. The sequence goes on along the minus strand of NC_140588.1, from coordinate 847,026,167 downwards.
GACACCATGAACCATTTCTCCACCACTCGAATGTGCCTCCTGGAGCACTGCTGCTTGGGGGAAGAAGTCCACTTTAATCCTGAGGCCGTCAGCAGGCAAGGGGAACTCATACCCTCACCAGCAGTGTCCAAGGAGGCACATTTGCAGGGTGGTGGAGAAAGGGGGTGTGGCCTCAAAACACCTCTCAGCAATCCCACTTCTTCCCCCAACCAACAGTGCACCAGAATGCACTTGTGCAGAGTAGTAGAAAAAGGGGGCAGGGCATCCGGCAAGTTGCTCACTGTTATTTCCTTTGTTTTTATTTTTTTAGGAAGGATGCCTTCCCCGGACCATAGTGGGACCTGGGTACCCCAGCCCTGGGACCAATTACTTTTAAAATTATTTTGTATTAAATAAACGTGAGGTGGGTCACCCGTCACCAGGGACCCCATCCCCAGGGGCCCAGCCTCTTATTTTATGTTTTATAATTGAAATGGAGGGGGGCACGTAGTCCCCCTCCCAGGCAAATTTCATCCCCAAAACCCATCCCCTGTGGCCATGCCTTATTATTATTTTTTTAAAGGGGGAAGGGGCCATGCCACCCCCCACCCTGCGCCGACTTTGTTGGGGACCGTAGGGGGAGCCTCAAGGCCCCTGCAATCCCTGCTGGCTCCCCACCTCCAGCGGGAGCCAGCAATGCTTTGGGAACCAGAGAGCTGCTAACATACTGCTCCCTGGATCTCAAAGCAATGTCTGTTTCCCTACTCACTTCGCAGTGGGCAGGGAAACAGACATGCTCTGCTTGCAACAAGCGAGAGCATTTTCTGCTCTCACTTGTTGAAAGCAGAACTGAGTCTGCTATTGCATGGCGGGAGTGGTGCTGAAGCTTGTTCTGGGGTGTGGGGGTTCCCAGGGTGATGTAGGACTCCTGGAGGGGGGCTGTGTGGCCCCCTTCTTTGTTCCAATATGCCCTGGGGATGTGGTGGTGCCCGGAGCATAGGGTCTGCAACAGACCTCCTGCATTATTGTATATGAGCCGCAAGGAGAAAGTTAGCCCCGGGGCTACTTATTTTAACTCCGAGGAGCTGGCAATCCCCGGGGTTTGGGGGTGGCCTTATGCCTAAGCATAGGGCCTCACCCACATGTTTAAAAAAATGTTTTTAGTTCATGTGTGCAGGTGAGGTTGCAGTCCCCGTGGCAGCAAGGGAGCTGCAAGGCTTACCCGCATGGAAATAAGTTACTGCCCTGGGAAGATTGCAGTCCCTGGGGCTGTGGGGGAGGCCTTAGGGCCTATCCTGCATTATTTGGCATATTTTGAACATAGGATAGAAATCATTACAACATCCCCTTTTTCCCTTCAAAAGGAGGACAAACCGGTCCATACTAGACCCAGACCAGCAACAAGCATCACACAAGACACTCTCTGGGGCCTTCCACCGGTACAAGGACATTATCCATGTGGGCTCTGACCAGTGCCACACACACCATTAGCATTGGGAAGCCCTGGCTGCTGAAAGAGCATATGAATTGCAATAGTGAGAGATTAATATACCTCATTCACTGCCCCCGTAATATAAGATATGTGGGGATGACCACGTGCAAAGTAAAGATTAGGTGCAAGAAACAAGCTACGAAGCTCAAAAATCATTATCTGGAAAAAAGGCCATCTTCTGGAAAATCTGAGATGGACTGTCTTAGATAAACCCAATCTGAGACATACTTTACCCAATTTGACTACAACCCTCCTGAAAATTGAACAAAGATTGGTGTTTAGATTGGGTTCCTTCAAGAGGGGTCTGAACAAGGAGATTCTGTGGTCATCTATTGCATAGAGAACTTCCGGGCACCAGTTCTTCATACATGTCACCCCATGTCACTAATGATATTAGAACCCCATCCACCATGACTGTCTCCACATGAACAAGTGTTGTAGTAACTGAATGGTCAAATAACCAAATTACCAAATCTATCATGTACACCCACTGGTGGAACAGCGTTTTCTCACTATTACTGGCAAGTCTTTAAATCTGGAAACAAAAAAACAACACTTCCCAGCATGCCACACTAGAACACAGGAAGTACTTAGATGTCAGGTCACCCTGAGCAGAAGTATTTAAGAAATTGGCCTGTTTCCTACTGTTTCCTCCCCTTCTGCATGGCCAGCAGCATTCCGGATCCATAGATAACGTTAAAAAATATCCTCTTGTTAATATGACACTCTTGCAAACATCTCAAATAGCAGGTTATTTTTGTCCAATGCCTGTTGACTCTGCTCCTTCTCCATGAGCTAGGTTCCCGTGTTGGTTAAGGTTCCCAACCATGGATTTCACTACTATGCCCCTGTCAACCGCCATAATTGGCCGATTATTTCTACTGACTAGTTCAGCTTGTTCCTAGTGTGGGAATGTACCTTACAATGAATTAGGTCTAAGCATGTCGAAATTGCACCACATTCCAATTCATATATAGTCAACTTAAGTCATAACCAACGGGCAGTAACTGTGAAACACCGAGGAGTTTTGGGTGGATTGACAGCTTTAGCAAGGTACGCGAGGTGCTGGGCTTGATACACATATGCCCTGGAGAACCGTGTGTGATTATCATATCACGTCATCACACCCTACAATCAACTTTGACTTACATATGAAAATAATAAGGCTAATATTCAAGAAGCCCAGAACTAAAAGACAAACCTAGGAGTGATATTAAAATCGACTATCTAGTGGAATTCACAAATGCCCTGAAGAAGTTCTGTTTATAGAACGAAATGCGTTGGCTGTTGCTTTTCTAAAAAAGAGAGAAAATAAAAACAACAAAGAAGACATCTGAACCATCTCATCAAAAAGGACTGGTTATGACTTAAGTTGACTATATACGAATTGGAATGTGGTGTAATTTCGATACAAGTTATATATACAATTGACCCTGAGGGATAAGGGTGGTGCCTTGTGACAGAGGGCACTTTTGAAGTTTGCACACAATATTGTTTCCCTGTTAAAAATATTTGGTATACTCTCTGAGGTTGGTGCCTATGGTAGGCTAATTGGTCCACTGTCCAGTCTTGATGTTAGTTCTAAGCATATGTTGCGCTCTGTTGACAGCACCCCGAAGGAAGCAATACTATGGTTTCCAGCCCCTGTGTCTCTCAAGCTTTTTCAATAGCAACGGGGACTAACACACCCCTCCGTTGCAGCAGAAGGTTCGTCCTTGTTGCGTCCTTACACATAACAACAAGGATCAACAATGCCGCTTCAGCTACATACCGGGAGTCACAGCTGTATGCTTCCTTTACCCAGCTAATGCCATACACAGTGTAATTTCTTCACTAACATAAGCCCTGTTTTTATAAATGTGGTCCTTGACACTTAAGGGCTTCAGCCTAGCAGTCCCCTCAGCATTTTTTAACACACCATGGGCTCCAGAGGGAGCAGCTGCAAAATTCCACCTACATTTTTAATATAATATCTTTATTGAATTACAGGTAAATGCTCCTCACTGTGGCTATGTGTGTTGCTACTTGTCCCCTTTCTGTTTTGTTTTAAGTCTCTTTCCTCTGACTACCACACAGGTTGGAAACTTATCTGCCCCTTGATCACCCATGCCCAAGGACAGCTGACATACGAAACTCCACTTTTGCGGGTAAGTGTCTATTACGGACGACTAATATAGTGGTCTGATGATTGGCATTCACTTTTTGTGTTCCTCTACCACCAAAGTTTGACTTGGTGGCATTGATCTTCTACATATATGAAATGAAATCTTGTGATGATTCAGTTTGATTGCACGCCTGTGTAATAGGCTCGTATGGACATCTTAACACCTCTCTTCTTAAAACTTTATAAGTTTTATTGTGTGATTTTCATGTCTCCTCACAGGTACTACCAGTGAATCTACCACCTCTGGAAATCTATGGATCACTGGTTTTGTAAATAAGATTATATTTTTATCCATCTCCACACCATTTTCACAGCAGTAGCACTTTTTAGATCCTGAAGAAGGCCACAACACCGACGTGGTCACTGGCCAAAACAAGTTGTTCTTTAAGACACACAAGCAGATCTAATGTCCCCACTGTGCTTTTATGTCTTTAATCCTAGCACAGGGTTGCTTGAATAAAGACATGCGGCGAACCCTGTAGCTAGTTTTAATTCACTTCAATGTTTCCAATGCACCCCTCACCACGCTTTCAGACTCTCATTGGGTAGTTAGTATATGCACTCTTAGTATACAAATCATCCCTGAACTCCTCCCTCTCAGTGAGGGTGTTGTAGCCCACAACATGACTAGGCTTCATGGTGTGAGGAGGTTCCCCAATGATGAAGCATGCCACCTCTGGTGGATGAGGCAAACCGCCCTTTAAAGTTATGCCTTTTGATACTGGTGTTGATTGCTACATCCAAATTATACTGTTTAGACCTGAGGCCACATTTGTGTTAAAAAAATGGAACTAAATCTACCATAACATCATGGGAGGACTGGTGCAACATGTTCGTGGCCATATGCGTAAAAAAAAATGGAACTAAATCTACCATAACATAATGGGAGGACTGATGCAACATGTTCAGGGTGTGACCTGCACCTGTGATAAATGTACGAGGCTCCTTTACAGGCAGGAGGGGGACCCTATGCTTTGCCTGAGCCAGTGGAAAGCCACAGCACTTTGTTTCAGGAACAGTCTTAAATAAATAGCAAGAATCAAGAAACACATGAGAGATTTCCAGCCTTGTACAAGGAGTCAAATTAACAGTTTCAATTAACCTTCTTTTTATTGACACGAAGACCCAAGACTGACAAATGAGTCCAGTGTGGTCATTATTAGCAGCATTTCGTAGGTAACATCGTTGTAGTATATTAGGACGTCTTTTACATATAGTGCTATCAAATGGTTGTTAGTTCCTTTCTGTAGTCTGTGTCTGGGGCCCTCAAAACACACCCCGCATACGAGCAGCCCCCCTGAAAGGGGGCAGATCACCAGTGACGGCGGGCCTCATGTCTGGTACCTCGGTAAGATCAGAATACTCTTGCTTGCTTGGGACCCGCATGACGGGTTCGCAAAGAGCACCTTAATACAGGACATTATCTTGTCACCGAAGCCCATGAGTCACAGCACTGCAACAGCTCTTGATGGTTCACGCATCATGCAGTCCAATACATGGAAAGTGCAGCTGATGTTTGGGAACATGCTTCTGCCAGCTACAAAGCCGCAGATTGGGGTGAGCCATGGATGACAGGTGAGGCTGACACGGTTCACAGGGGCTATCCCCAGTATCTTACAGTTTAGGTTAAAAAAAAGGCAGTGGACTAAATGAACCAGGCAGGGAATATTTGGTTTGGGGGGGTGGTATGACCCCTGTAATGACAACTTCTAGAGGAGGTTCGAGTCGGGTTGTACTGTCTTAAAATATTTAAAATATTTCAGAAAAATCTGCTGCATTAATTTGATTTAAAAACAGAAAACAGACAGTGTATTGTCATTTACATTTTATGATTCCTCTATACACTTCCCTGAGGATTTTGGGTGAAAATGCATGTTTTTTTTGTGTGCATAAATGTCTGTCGATGTTATGTTCTGCTTGCATATTTGCAGGAATAAACATATTTTGCAGTTTCAAATCCCAAGTGTTGTAAATATCTGGTATTGCAATTAACCAGTTTAACCATACTTGAATTATTTTCTCAGAAAGATAAAAGACTGAGTTGGCTTTGTCAGGGACCCAAACAAATGAACTATATGTTGCAGTAGTCTTAAGGGATCTCAATAAATACATGTTTACAGAAAGGAGACTAAGGAAAAAAAAAGACTGGCAGCATTAGGGGGATGTTCTGCTGCCATATAGAATGAATAGTTAAAAAGTCCAGGTACAGACTGTGCGTTATGTATATTTTCGAAGTTGACATTAAACCTGTACAGTACAACACAGAAGAATCCTGAGATTTCACACCTAAACTTTCAGTATGGAAATTAAGGTGACACAGATGTGTTCCCATCTTGCTGTACATAGTATGTCAAGGTACCCATTAATGTCCAACCTTTAGAACCACCGTTTCCTGTGTCACATGGCTGAGGCTCTACATCCATTGCTCTCAACCTTAAAGATGAATAATACTGAGTCAAGGCCTGCTATTAAGGTCTTGCTTTAATGAATATGAGGACTAAAAAAAGGCTATAATCGAATACATAAACTTAATCGAGGCAAGCATATACAGATGACCTGGAAACTGAATGAATATAATTCTGTTACATCGACATGAAATGACATAAAAACTGTTTAAGGATACAAAAGACTATGAATACGTAGGAAGGTATACATGTTCTCAACCCATAAAGCATTTACAGGATGTACCGCAATCATGTAACTAGTGTTATCATTATATTTGTACTTTCGTTCTTCAATAATATATAATGATGCACCAATACGAAAGACGAGCTTTACAAAAATAAAACCTTGACAATGCTGTATGTAAAACAAATATTATTTTTCTGTAGTGCATATTATAGCTTTGGTGACCTGCCAAGGAGCCATGAATTACATTTAATAGGGTCCTCTTGGATACAAAATAGACATGCCCTCCCATGTGGTCCAGTTAGTTACGAGACTGCAAAAGGCAACCATCCAATGACATTAAGAATGACCAAGGACAAGGAGACAGAGAAAACACGAAAAAATGGGGTTAGAGATGAAAAAATGAAGAGCGAAAGGGAGAGAGATGGGCTAGGACAAAAACAAGAGAAGAAAGAGAAGGATAGGGAGTGAAGAAGTCAGATAAATACAAGAAAATATGAGTAAATAAAAAGACGGGGAAGCCGAGTAAAGAAGGATATAAAAACAGGTAGAGGCAAAAGGAAGAAGTGGTAAGGAAAGACAAGGGACAGAGAAAATGCATGGAAAGGCAGAAAGAAGATGAGGTGGAGAGGTAAATCAGGAGAGACATGGAACAGTAGTGAAAGAATGCTATTGATGCAGCAACATAAAGTGAGAGAGGGAGAGAGAAAGGTGCACATTAAGAATGGTCAGGAAGAGCTAACAACAGAAAGAGGGCAAGGTAGAAATATCAACAGATATCTACCTACTTCTAACTGTTACTATATGTCGGCAGCTCTAATTTTGTCTACATATGTTTCTGTGTTGGTGCCTGTATCTAAATCCAGCTATCTGTCTGTCTATCCATCACTAACTATCTCTGTATATCTTCATCTAGCTACCTGTCCATCTGTACATACATACATACATACATACACATATGCATAGTTACTACATGTTTGGGTGATTTTATTGCATAAACTTCAGTGGTATAAAACCCTAAAATTTCACACAGGGAACAATGACATGAGAAATATTTCACAGTTCATTGTGAAATACAGGTTTCATAGTCATAATGACACACCAAAAACAACTCTCCAAACTTTTAAACTGGGAGGGCCTCTAGACTTACAAGGCCCTACTATCTAAATTATGTAACTAAAAAGGTGAGTTATGCTGCACATTTTGGTAGTATTCTTTTCATCCATCTGAGCTACAAATGTTTTTGTGAACCTACAAAGAATGGTAAATTATGTTATGCATTTTTATACCACAAACATTTAACCGTATGTGTCAAGGCGCTAGCTCAGTGAGAATAGACAGAAGCCCTAGTGATGTGGGCAGCTTGCCAGAGGCGTGCTCCTAGAACAGTGGTGCCCATTACTTTTACTTAGTAAACAGCCATGTTTTTTGTGCCTTCCTAAACATGAGCAGGTTTGAAATAATCCTGATGTTGGGGGGAGAAGGTTCGATTAATTGTCCATAGTATTGACTAAACCTGTATCTTCACAGTTTTTATGTTTGAACCTTCCAGTGTCCAGCTTCCGGGTCCCTAGGGACCTCAGATTCCTCCCTGGATTATACAATTTAAAGGATTGTTTGAGGAACTCAGGACCCGTTCCATGAAGAACCTTATGGGCAAGGCAGAGAGATTTGAACTTAGTTTGTGGCCTAACTGGCAGCCAGCGAAGAGCTTTAATCGCATGTGTTAATGTTTTGTGTTTGGGAATTCCTGTCAACATTCTGTCAGCTGCATTTTCTAGGACCTGAAATTTGTTTAGGTGTTGATGCTCCATATTAAGGTACATGGCATTACAGTAATCTAGTTTGGATATAACTAATGCCAGAGTCACTGTCTTTTGGGCATTAAAGGATGAAAGGAAAGATCTTTCTGAGCATCCTTAGAGTGTGGAAAGCGGAGGAGGTAACTGCTTTAACTTGTGGCCCAAAAGTTAGTTTACTATCCATTACCGTTCCAAGGTTCCTGACTTTACACACTGGAGTGGGTAGAGCTCCTAGTTCTGTTAGCCACCAAGACGTGGCCCAGGAAGGAAGCGCTGTTTCCAAACAGGATAACCTCTGTCTTCCCTGAATTAATTTCAAGCAGATAAGGTTCATTCATTTGCCAATGGATTGCCATACAATTGTGGAAGTTAGCATCTGCTGAATCGTTGACATAGGACAATGCGAGGCCCATTTGGGTGTTGTTGGCTTAGAAGGTAAGATCCAAGCCCAATTGATCTTATCAGTGTGGCCAAGGGTTTTACATACATTTTAAACAAGGTTGAGCTGAGTGCGGATCCTAGTGGAACCCCACATGGCAGACTAAAAGATTTTGATTCATAAGGATCCATGGCCACCAATTGGTTTCCAACCAGTAATTAAGAATTCTAACAGGTTCAGGGTAACCCCATTGATATCAACCTACTGAAGATGGTTGACAATGATCTTGTGGTGGACCGTATCAAAGGCTGCTGATAGGTCTAGGAGTACCAGGGCCACATTGCCACTTCATCAACTATAGCTCTGATTTCTTAAATAGATCCGATTATGGCTGTTTTGGTACTATGACTGCTTCTGAACACAAATTGTGTGGAATCTAGCAGCTGGTTGACAAATAAGAATTGTGCTATCTGCTGGTTGATTACCTTTTCTATTACCTTAGCTGGGAGGGGTAGGTGAGAAATGAGTCGATAGTAGACTTTCTCAGTAGGGGACAGATAGATCCTTCTTTCCAAAGGGTAGGAAAATGACCTGATTCCAACATGGAATTAAAGATGGTGGTCAGGCTGATTGCACACAGTATCCATGGCTAGCCTTATGATTTTTGAAGGGCAGGGGTCCACAGGTGAGCCTGATTTAGTGGCTGCAATAATGGCAGAGAATTCCTGGGTTGAGAGAGGAGAGAGGTTGATAAATTGGGAGCAAGCCTCAGATGAAATTAATTGCTGCACTTCTTCCACTGGGGTGGCCTCCTTTTGTTCACACTTGTTAAAGATCTTAATAGCTTTGCTCAAGAAAAAGTTGGCCAACGTATCACAAAAGGCTTGGCTTTTATTTGATTGATCATACTTTGGGCAGAGACCAGATTGGATACTACTTGGAAGAACTCCTTCGATAATCTTTTCGCTGCTGTTATTTTATATGTTTAGTAGATGCTCTTTTCCCTAATCATTAGAGCTTCATGTTCATTCAGACAGACCTTGTATTTCTCTTTTTCAATTTCATCACACTTTTTTTCTCCACCGTCTCTCTTGCCTTCTGCAAGCTGGCTTCTGTAGCTTTTGGTTTTTGTGTACGAAGGGACTGAGGGCCTAACTCTGCGCAATTTGAGCATTCTAAGAGGAGCAGAGATTGATATGTATGAGTGTATCTATTCTGTGTATTTGGTGGAAGAGTTGCCTGCATTATCTGAGAGAGGGGCATTGTATCTTGTAGCAATTTATGTAGCAAACATGGTAAATCTATAGTTATGTTGTAAAGCTTACAGCCAAGTAGTTGCAAAAATCAATAGGCCTTTCCATTCCCCATAGTTTTACTAACACTTTATTAATGAACTATCAACCCAAACATTTTAATTTCAATCAGTGCCTATCGTTAGATGAATTCTGAATCAAACACATTTCTCAAACTATCCAAAATATATGGTGGGTTACATAGTAACCCTGGGCGTAGTTCGCGACGTTGCACTACGCGAAGCTACGCAAAGTGCACTTCGCACTACGCGAGCTACGCGCAGCACTTCGCGAACTGCATAGTACCCTGTTCGCACTGTGCAAGATGTTGTTTTCAATGATTGCACAGTGCGGACAAGCATCCGGCACTGTGCAATCATTGAAAACGGCATCTTGCACAGTGCGAGCTGTAGTTTTCTGCTACTCGAGTATATTTTTACTCGAGCGGCAGATTTCTCAACACGGACTGGTAGTTTCTCATCGAGAGCGGTCGCGAGCATACGCGACCACTCGCAATGAGAAACCTGACCTCCTCGCATTGAGAATCTCGCCGGGATGTTCATTTTCCATGCTCGCGATCGGCAACTTGATGTTGCTGATCGCGAAAAAGGAAAAAGTCTCGCCGGGATGTCATTTTGCTTGCTCGCGGTCGCCAACTTGATGTTGAGGACCGCAAGCAAGCAAAAAATGACCGCTGCACTACGCAATGCTATGCTACACATGTTTGCACTGTGCTACGTGCAATTCGCGTAGTGCGAAGTAGCGCAAACTTCGCAAACTACGCGAGCGTAGCGCAGTGCTTTGCCCAGGCTTAGTTACATGTGCGATATAGTGATTGGATGGATTGTGGAAGCCACCTGGAATGGACAATGGGAAAAAAGGGGTAAAAGTCGAGTATATCAAACATTTTATCTTTTGAGGCAATCCAATTGTTTCATGGAATGCTTACCAAGCGTGAGCTTGCTGCTGAAAATGGTGAAATGTGAGCACACACCAAGCAAGATCAGGTACCATACTACTCTAGGCTCAGCAGATCCCCTTAGCCCAGAATCACTTACCACCCCATATGTCTGTGCTGAAATTAGCAATTTAAAGTGGAGTCCAAATGTTCCATTTCTCTTTAAGTTTTGATCTCCACAAAAATATCAGTAATAGCAATATCTCTGAAGCTATTTGAAACCATAGTGATATAGCAGTGACTCTTCTTTTGTATTTTTATGTTAACACGTACTGACTGTCCTGGTTTTTTGTTTTGAAAGCCTGGCCACCCTACAATCACCAGAAATAAAATGTGACCTAAGCTCAATGAGAGAGTCTAAAACAAGATTATGACAGGCAAACTCTGCATACTAGTGGGCTTCTGAGCAAAACATCGAGCCCCAGCACTTATTATTTTCTAAATTATCACTGAATTTATCAAATATCTCATATTTGAGTTGCTCAACTTGTATAGCTGTACACAATACATAATTGCTTCTGGGCACTTTGTGAAGATAGTGCTAATTTAACAAACATCAGAATAAGCCATGGTGGGACTGAACTTGGCTAACCAGCTCAGTGACACTACCTGTCACTGCAGGTTGTAGTGATCGGAAAGTAAGTGTGAGCGAGCCACCAAAAGCTCAAGCCAGAGGCGTTTTGTAGCTCAGCTCAAGTTCCTCTTGGACCCTTGAGCCCAAAACATGGATTTTAATATGGCTTCTGCCTGCCTTCGTAATGGGGCCCTCCCACCGTGTAGGTGGGAGGCAACAGGAACGAAACAAAACATGTGCCCGAGAAGTCAGGGGGCAACCATGTATAGGCTCTATTATGGCAGATGAAATAGGTACCCTTAGCTGCTAGGAACGAAGGGGAATTCTGAGTCGCAAAAACATATGTTTCAGTGCAGATACTTTTCCCTAACTGAGCTCTGGGATTCTTGCCATTACCTTGCAGAGATAGGTGACCCTGATGGGGTACAATCCAAATCGGGGAGGATCTCTTTACTCGCTGGTTCTCACTCAGAGTAACTCCATATCCTGTTATGTTCCATCCAATATATGCTAGTGTCTCATCTCTCGGGATAGTCTCATAGGAAATATCTTCCCTAATCATATCTACTATACCCTTAACTAGAGCACTATTCTTAGGATTATCTTTCACAAAACGTAGGGGGTTGGCTTCATGAGCGTATATGAACTAAAGTCAAAGTATTAACCTTTCCTGTAAAACAGGAGATAAAGAAATTCCTATCTGGAGACTAAATTGGACAGCGTGACACTACAAAATATTGGTAAATCCCAGTTTCCTTTCTTGACCAAATTGTGTGATCCTAGGTATAGATTTGTTTCAATGTGCCACTTTTATTTTTATCATTGCATATGACAAGACCTTAAAATAGGTGAGTTCAGGATGTGCGCTGTACAAAAACATATTTTGTTTCATTTAATGGGCTACAATGTTGCTTCATATGTAATAAGAACAAAGGGCACACATCATAACTAACTTGCCTCTTATTGTTAAATAATGCCACCGTCCTCTTTGAGAGGGTCAGGAATGTTTATAAGCTGAAATTTAAAAACTATCAGTTTTAATAAATGCCTCTCAGTGCAGGTATATAATCTGAGGAAACTCTTTTGATTTCCAGAATTAAGAATTAACATTAAATCATTAACCATGGATGTAAAACAGACAGATAAGAGGAAGACATTCCTATCTACCAAGGGAATTGCACAGTATGAAACTATAAAACATGGGACCCATCCCGGCTTCCCCATTTGAGCAAATTTTGTGATTCTAAACAAATATTTTATTTCTGTGTAATGCCTTTTTCTTCATTAACATATATGACAATACCTACGAATTTGTGAGTTTAAGATGTGCATTGTACAAAAACCTCTTGTGTTTAATTTAATAAGCCATAAAGCTGCTCTACTTATAATAATATCGGCACACATGATAATTGATTAGTGTTCACTAATGGCATTGCCGTCTTGGATGGGTCAGTTTTTTCTTTTAAGTTAAAGTTTAAAAACGATCATTTTTAATAAGTGCCTCTCATTGTAGTGATTTAATTCTCATATTTTAAAGGTGCAAGGGAAACATTTCTGCTTTCCGGAATTAATAAAACTTTATGTCAGGCCATTTATCTTTGATGTAAATCAGGAGAGAAAGAGATTCCGATCTAGTTGCTAATTTAAATTGCACAATGGGAAACTACAAAACATGAGACCAATCATGGCTTCCATGCTTGACAAATTGTGTGTCCTACGCAAATATTTTATTTTTCTGTGCCCAGTTTGTATTTATTGTCTCATATCAGAACATCTTCAAGTATGTGAGTTTAGGATGCGCACAGACTCTTGTGCAAAAATGTCTTATTTTGTTTAATTGACTGTGATGTTGCTCCACGTGTAATAAGAATCTAAGGCATATAAAGGGCACAAATGGCAACTGACTTAAAATTTAGGGCCCCATTACGAAGGCGGGCGGACTTTGTCCTCCCACCACAGTAACGGAAAATGGAACCGACCGCCAGAGGTGCGGCAGTCCCGCAAGGCCAATTAGGATGCTCCCGTCACACTGGCGGGCACATTCTGGACTTTAACATTGCGGCGGGTGGTGCCGTAAGCAGCACCCGCCGCAATGTTAAATAGGCATGTTGTGCATTGCAATGCACAACGTGACAGGCACCGAGTGGTGCCTGCCACCTTGTGTATGGCAATGAACCAGTGCAGCCACCCCCCCCCCCCCGGGGGCCCCCAATGTCATTCTCTGCATGCCTTTCCATGGCAGAGTCTCCACCATGGAAAGGCATGCCCACTGCACTCATCATAATATGGATGGCGGTGCCTGCAAGGCACCGCCATCATATTGTGGGCCTTTTCCACCCGGCAGGCAATCGTGATGAATGCCTGCCGGCGGAAAAGCGGCGGTCGGTCTTTCAGTCCACCGCGGTACCCCCTGCCATGGTAATATGGCGGGAGGTAAATGGCGGTCGGGCGGGGAGTTATGGTGGCCGGATCGCCATCGCCGGTCAGGCGGTGGCAATCCGCCTGCCATCATAATGGCCCCCTCAGTGTTCACTACTGCAGTTGTCGTTTGGGTGAGTTTAAAACCATCAATTGTACTAAATCTCTCTCAATGCAGTGATAGAATCTTATATTTTATGGTGAAACGCTTTTTGTAAAAGCTTCTGAATCTTGAAGAGCTGTCATATTTTTACATTGTTGCAAAGTTTACATGGCAGATATTTTCATGGTCCTTCACTCGTTCACAAGCTTGTTAGAGCCAAGCCACACCCCTTGATCTGCTCTGGCAGGCACTCCCTAGCAATTTACTGGCTCATCAACATCTTATGAGAAAGGGTCCTTTCTCTTTTTTTTGTGGATACAACTTACTTGCAGTGGAGCAGATGACCCTTGCTCATTCATTCGTACAGTACTGAGGGTCACTGGTTCTTTGTCCTGCTGGAGAACCCATAGCTTTCCTGGTCACTGGTGCTGCAGACTGTATCATGCAGATGGAGAGCAGGGTCTTGCCAATATTACAATGCCAGCTGCTGTAGCAACAATGGACCTCAGGCCCCGAGATCAGCAGCTCTGAAGCTCTGTCTGTGCCAGAAGAAGGCAATCCTGTGATAGAACATACTACATGGAGATGTTGCTCTGGAACTGGCCGGCTGGTGCATGCTGCAAATGTTGGCCACTAGCAGGTGCATTGCAAACAGCAACACAACTGGCTCCTACACTACATGTGAAAGAACTTAAGCTGTTTCCTGAGCTGTGCAGCACACATGCACAGACACCCATGAACTTCTGGAAGAGTCAAGCAAGGGGAAGGAAGGGCACACTCCAGAACCCTGGGTCCTCCTATGCAGGGGAGCCTAATTTATGAGTGCAGAGCTTATTCTTGTAACTTTTCTCATGCAATTGGAGATCTCTGGTAAAGGTTTTTTTTAAAAAATAGAAACATTTTGTATTAAATATTAATTCTATTCTTTTGTATGTGTTTATTTTAAAAGTAGAATTAGAAAAAATATGCATTTTATTATTTTGAATATATAAAATTACATAAAATTGTCTGTCTGAAGTTTACAATACAATAAAAAAATTCCCACCTAAAGTAAAAATAAATATATATTTATTTTAAAAATTATGAAAAGTAACGTAAACAATTGTTTAAAAGTAATTAGATTATTTTTTAAAATATTACATTTATTTCTAAATGTATAAAAGGTTATTAAAATATATTAAATTAAATAAAAACTATATTCTATTTGTTGATAGTTTCTTCAAACACTCAAACAATAAATTATATTTATTTACTTTTTAATTTAAGAGGACTTCAAATCTCATAACACAAAGTATCCCTGAGCAAAATGCTTTTGTGTCGGGCCCACACTCAAGCTGAACTGCACAGAAGTATTACATCTTTGGAAATGCGGAACATGTATAATTGGAGGAAACTTATTGCACAATACTGGGGCTTGAGAGATACAAGAATTGAACATTCCTCCTGCCTTCTCAGTCCAGGCCCCTTCAATCTTCTGTCACTGCTGATTCATGCATTGCTTCCACTGGCCCTGACAGTCTTCCTTCCTACCTCCTAAATGTCTGTAGTGTCCCTACTCTCCCTAACTTCCCTTACTGCACTGTTCTAGCTCTCTGTACTCTTGCAGCACACCTCCCCCAAGACATACTGCTCAACTCACCTTCCTCTTGAGGGTCATCCTCTCATGACTAATGATGATTGCTCTGTGCCCTATGTCGGGAGGTCAGGAATTGGATGAGCATTATACTCAACACCTCTTATGACACGGTGGAAGGCACTGTGAGAAACCCTCACTGCCTTAAGCCTTCCCTCCAGGGATCTAAGACATGCTTAAATGCTTAAAAGGCGGCTCACTTGTTACTAGAGGAACAATGAGACAGATGTAGAAATATGTGCTTGCGAATTGCAACAAGTATTTTTATGGCCAGTGTAGAATTTTGTGAACTGACTCATATACTAATAGGTCACTTCACAAAATTTTGACTCGTATGGGCCGCAGTCTGACCAGCCTCATCAATATTCATGAGGTAGCTTGCACCTTTCACATATTGTGACTCACTATACTCGGTGGCCATCTAAGGGATGGTGGTATGCAGGGGGGTCAGTAAAACACCAGCTCTGTGATGAATTTTGAATAAAATTGTTTTTTTTTAATGGAAAAAGTTTGTTTGAGAGTTGACACTGGACACTATATACCCCCCAACATTTTTTCTTTTTACTTTTACAAAGAGAACAGTCTTTAAAGACAATGAATTACCACCCATTTTTCATTTACAAAACATTGATACATACCATAACGAATTGTTTCAAAGAAGGGACGCCCTAAACATGTCCCTTCCAAATAGGGATTCATTATGTTTTTTCTAAGCCCATTTTGTCATTCAGTAACCTGCTACTGAAACACAGAGTGTGCTTTGTGCATCTAAAAAAACATTTATGTGGTCGTAAACTTTGAATCGGGCACTTGCTCACACAAAAATGTGTTTTACATCTGGCCCCAAGTCGCAGTAACACTAGGAAAAATAAATGCTCCCTTTCTAACAGCTAAATCCTTATCTACAACTGGGTTAAAGTAAAATTATGAGTGTCAAAGTTAAGGAAATTACACAGAGTGTCTGAACAGAACGTGGGCTGGTCTGAACAGCACTTTCTTGAACTCGATGCAGAAGATAAGCTGAAAAACAACCAACACCAGGGATCCTTGTTCTGGGCTCCACCTAACACGGATGTTTTTAAAAAGCAACAACTAACCATGAAAAGAAGCCTTAATCATTTTACACATGCAGTTGTGCTGGTTTCTAATGGGAAAAATTGTTTTCTCTGTTATGTGCCCCTTTCAGATAATGCCACTGACCCCAATGGGGAGTGGCCTAAAATTTGAAGACCTCTGATTTAATTTCCCACTATTTTGTATGGGTGTTGTTTTATCTCCCTGCTCCCATTATTTTCTATGGGAGGGTGTTGCAGTATCAGTGGTTCATCATGCATGATGGGGGAGTTACTTCAGTGTTGTGCTGGACTACCTAAACTTCTCTCTATTCCTGTTAACCTCACCCCCTTTACTAGTAAGTAGGCCTGGGCGGTAAATTCCGTTCCGTTCGCGAAATTTGCGGAATTTGGGTAATTTCGCGTTCCGCGGAGAACGCAAAATTGCCCAAAAATCTGCGTTCCGCGACTTCGCGAAATTTTTTGCTTGTTCGCGTTCTCAATATGCGTGTTCGCGAGATATTTCACCCCGAGCACGCAAACAGCGATCGCGAACAGGAAAAAAGTATCGCGAACAAGCAATTCCGCGTGTTCGCGGAATTGCTGCGTGTTCGCGGAGATTTTTTACCGTTTCGCGGAGATTTGCGTAACGCGATTACGCGAATTCCGCCCACCCCTACTAGTAAGTATTGCTCATTTTCCTGCCACTTCACTCTTTCCCTCCTACATTTACTACTAAAATGCATTCTTACACGTGTGAAGAGTTCAGCAGTTGGGACAAAGATCTCTTCACATAGGCAAGACAGAGGCAGAGACCTCGGCATGTAGGTATGTGAATAACATTTTTAGGGGCAGATTTACAAGCCCCTTGCGCCACTTTTGTGTCACTTTTCCCATGTTAAAAGTGATGCAAAAGTGGCGCAAGGGGCTTGTAAATCTGCACCTGTGTATGTATTTTGCACTGTTGTAGTGCTAATAAACCTACTATAAAATGGAAGTTTGTGAACAGGCCCCACAATGTTTAAAAGATGTTTTGATTGCACAATGCATGAGTCATTGGCCTCAAACAGCTTGTCACCAACCCCATCCACAAAGTAGGGCACATGCTCGACCCCACACCTCACAGTTCACCTGGACCAACTAACACTGCTTCACACTCAGAAACTTGAAAAATATATCAGAAGACAGGTGAAACAACACTCTGAACTCTCACCTCCCAGACACAACATCCAACCCAGAATAGGCTGCAAAGAACTTCTCCCAGTGGATCACGGAATGCCCAGACACAATTATGCCTGCCAAGCCAGCCAAACTCAAAGAACCTTCTAGAAGAGCCAGCTGGGTCACCACAGAGCTGACGTCCACCAAGCGCAACGGCCTACAACGCTAAAGGAAGTGGCAGACCAGCAAAAAGACAGGAGACCATACCACCTTCAAGACAGAGCTCATCCAGAAGCACCGCGTCATGAAAGAAACAAAGAAGAACGCTCTACCAGACCACATTGAAGCCAGCACAAACCACAGCTCTTCGCCATCGTGCCGAAGTACTCAGCCCCAAGGCCACCGAGAATGACATTGCCCTCTCCCAAAAACTGTGAGACACCTTGGCAGACTTCTTCCGTTACAAGATCTCATTCATCACGAAAACTTTATTGCTCGAATTGGGTTTCCCTAAAAAACTGAAAACAAGAGGCATTTGGCAAAACAGGAACGGTTTGCTTAATTACATTGTTGAGCTGGGAGACAGCTACAACCACTAGTTCTAGGGACCTCTCTTTATTTACATCAAGTTTGTGGTCTCTATGTATACAATATTACAACAAGCAATAAAGGTTTCCTGTGTACCATATATGGTGAGGAATGTTGGTTGCTGTCTTTAGAGTCATAAATTAATGGTCAGTGGTCACTACAGGTGGGTCTTGACCTGCATGAATATAGTGTGGCTAGCAGAACAGTGTGACCAGTATGTGTGATAGGCCCTAAGTGGCTGCGTTCCAAACTCATGTGGCATCTGAATTTATGGTGTTTTAGAAGTGCATGTACCCCCTCCAGGCATGTGTGCTTTATTGGGGAAATCTCCCATGACCATTGTAAAGTCGCTGTGCCTATCTGTGGAATTGATCAAGAGTTTCCTGTCCAAGTGTTTGCTTGCCAACCATGCACCTTCCCACTTGTGACCCATCAATCAGTAATACCCAGTCTAAGTTGCAGGCCCTGCATATTTACATACTTGCGTGTTGAGGTGGATGTTGAGTTCAGAAACGGTGAACCTATTAATAAGGCTGATAGTTAATTTTTATCATTAAATGAATCAATATTCATATGACCAACTTCAAACCCCAAACCCTGCCACCAATGGCATTAGCATGCTCATTCGCACAAGCAAAAACATAACACCAGCTCATCCATTGGGACCCTCACACAGCTCAAGCTACAATCGCCATCATGAACTCCGTTTACTGTGGAGAATTCACGGACTCCCCATCACAGCTTCAGCTCGGGAGGGAGACGATTGGCGACAATCTCATGAAAGTCCTGAACGCCTCCATCACCACAGACTCCTTCCATGAGGACTGTAAACTCGCAGTAGGGAGGCCCCTCCTGACGAAACCATCCACTGACCTAGACAAACTGAATAACCACCAGCCCATCTCCTTCCTCCCTTTCCAGTGAAGGTTCCCGAAAAGGCATAAGTCCACAGATACAACGGCGGACTCCTAGCTCTGCACCTCACGCTAGTTCCACCAAATCTTTGTCCTGCTCAATACTCCCCAACGCCAGCCGTTGCGTGATGTCTCTGTGATCCAGATAAATTACTACAAATGGTGATGTGCCAGGTAATGAAGTCCAGTAGACTGTAAGTAGTGTCAAAAAATCCTTTATTTCAAATACATTTTTTTTCTTTTCATATGAGCAAACAACACTCAGCCAACGCGTTTCATTCCCTCAAGGGGATCTTCATCAGGGCTCGTAGAATCGTCACGTTATATCCCAAGGCGATATGTTCTCTTGTCAATACTCCTTAGTGATAATTCAAGAAATTTAAGAATTCTCTCCAGTTTATTGTTCCGGAAACCCTTCAAGTTGTCGCAGGCATAATATGGCCTTCATGCTGCAGACCGTCAAGACGTTCATCCGGACGCAACCGGACGAACACGTTGGCTGAGTGTTGTTTGCTCATATGAAAAGAAAAAAACGGAATTTGAAATAAAGGATTTTTTTGGCACCACTTACAGTCTACTGTAAATGTAAAGTATTTGTAAAGCGCGAACAATTACCCGAAGGTGTCAAGATGCTGGGGGCCGTCAGGAAGATTAGGTGAGCTATTGCCCAGATTCACATGGTGCTGGGCTGATCTGCTGGCGGGGATCGAACCATGAGCCCCCGGGTTCCGGAATCAGTCGCCCTGGCAGCTGCGCCACACCTCTTCCACTGGACTTCATTACCTGGAGCACCCTGATTTGTAGTAGTGAGTTCTCGAAAAGGTAATCAACCAGCAACTCACCAAACAACTGAAACACAGCAACCTCCTGGAGCCCTCTGAATCCGTATTCCAACCTAGCCACAGTACTGAGGCAGTCCTGATCGCAGCCAACAAAGACATTAGGGCCCTCCTGGATATTAGCAAAATGGCAGCCCTCATCCTCCTAGACATATAAGCTGCCTTCAACACCATTTTCCATAACATCCTGATCAACAGACTCCACCATATCGGAACCCAGGGAGACAGTCTCAAATTGAACGACTTATTACTGACCAGAAGGACCCAGAGAATCTGTCTCCCACCCTTCACAACAGAACCCAAGAAGATCATCTGCTGTGTCCTACAAAGATCATTCCCGAGACCCACCCTCTTAAACACATGACCCCCCTAATCAACACAGTCAAACCAACTCAACATAATCTCCTACGCCAACAACCCTCAGGTCATCCTCTCCCTGTCATAAGATCCCCCCATCACTAGAGCCAAATTCCACAGATGTATGAAGAATGTCCCCAACCAGACTAAGGACAATGTATCAAGCTCAACTTGGACAAGATGGAAATCCTCATCTTTGGAAACACCACCTCGCCATGGAATGACACCTGGTGGCCATCTGGTCTCGACCAATCCCCTGCCCCTGCAGACCATGCATTCAACCTCTGCATCATCTCGGACAGCAAGTTATCTGTGCAGAAACAGGTTGACCCAGTCTCATCCACATTCTTCCACACTCTACGAATGCTCCAAAGGATTTTCAGGTCGCTCCCAAGCAACAGCAGAATGATCGACACTCAGGCCTTAATCACCAGCAGGCTGGTCTAGGGGAGCACTTTCTGCATAGGAATCACTGCATGCCTCCTTAACCCTTTCGATGCTTGTGACGGAGCGGTTGCATCATGCGCGTTGGTCGCGCTGTGCGGATGACGGAACCGCTCCGTCACGGCCCCGCCCGCGCACGAACCCTTCAGCACAGCGCGGTAATCCGCGCCGCGCTGAAGGGGTTAAGAGACCACAGACAATACAAAACAAAGTAGCAAGAACATTCTTAATCTCCCCAGCCAAACCAACATCACTCCACACCTCAAGAAGCTACTCTGGCTCCCAAACCAGAATAGATGCCAGTTAAAGATGTGACCAATGCATACAAAGCCCCACACAATTAAGGACCAGCATACATCAATAAACAAATGACCTTGCACCCACCGACCACATACCTTCAATCTGCTTCCCTCTCCCTCAGAGACACCCCCTGGATCTGCTGATCCAACAGAGGTGGACGCTCCTTCTCCCACCTGATGGCTAAAGACTAGAATGACCGTCCCTTGCAACTCAGGACGGCCCCATCGATTTGGAAATTCAAGAAAGGACTCAAGACCTGGTCGTTCTAATGAAGAAAGCACAGCGAAGCAGCAAGGAAATCCAGCTCCTTGAGACCCTCATAGGTAATGTGCTGTGCTTTATAAATCCTGATAGATCCAGATTGAGGAAGGGACTGATAACGACAAAGAGATTTTTAACAAACAACCAGAGTTCATGAACAGAACTTTACCAAAAAAAAGCACACTGATTATGCGTTGTTTTTTACTACTTATGTAGTAAAATATTGTACAAGGTTAGTTTGCCTCACAAATTGACACATTTGTATATTGTTTATATTTTATTATGTAAACATTGCAAAAACAACAAGCGCAAGCTCTCTCCCCGACGCAAATATCAGTTTCCTAATTCCCTGTTACACACAAATCAAAACTAGTGAGGATTAATTTACCCACTTTTTGTGCACATGTACACGTCTATATGTTTGCCCAAAATGTTTTCTGTTCGGAGAGAGGCAGAGATGATCTATGTTGCTCTGAAAATCTATTTGCTGTCTGTTGAAAATCCCATACGAACTTGAAGTGATGACGCAGAGTCTGGATAGCTTGCTATTTTAAGGCATAAGGGAAGCTCTTTTTAGAGTGCTCCATTGTGCAGTTCACTGCTGGAATGTGTCTCAGGTGATGTAATTTGCATGTCTTTTCTGCCTCAGAAAATCTTTTGCTGAATAAAGTACTTAATGAACATATAAAGCTCCA
Source organism: Triturus cristatus (assembly GCF_964204655.1). Lineage (NCBI taxonomy): Eukaryota > Metazoa > Chordata > Amphibia > Caudata > Salamandridae > Triturus > Triturus cristatus. The sequence goes on along the minus strand of NC_140588.1, from coordinate 847,004,134 downwards.
TAATTTGCACTGTAATTTCCTATAATTCATCACGACTGCAAATGAATGCTCTGGTTTAGTTTTTGTTCCAAGCGGTACATTTGTTTCAGCGTTCTTAGTAAAAGTGAGAGGCTAGAAGCATCCCCAACTGTTAAAATTGTAGCTGATGATAGAAACATGTTAGCACAGTTAGCTCTCAAATGGCAGTGAGTCAAGAAATTATGGCAGACTTTTCACTTATTCAGATACAGACATTGTTCAAAATGGTGGTACTCACACATCAACAGCATATTTCGTCTCAACCAATATTCATTTCAATCAGGGTGCTTGGCATTTCATTTTTCTTGAACCCTTTTGGCATCGACATCCATAGCTTTCCTTTTAACAATACATTCATTTAACAAGCCAATCACATAATGAATACATCTCTTTAAGTGCATTTCTAAAGTCATAAAGAAAATGAAGAATAAGGGTGAAAACATTAGACCCCTAGGATTGATTTTAAGATCTACAACGTGTATCTGTGTCCCTCATTTTAGGTATCGGTTGCAAACTGCCTAACCTGGCAGTCGACAAGACCCAATGCATTACATGTGCTTAAAGTGGGATTTTGTTCAGCCCTTTTCTCATGGCTGGAATGCTTTGTCATCTATCTCACTTTCTTGCTCTTGATTCAGTGGCTTTCACCATTATTCCTGTGTGTATCCCTCCTAGGAGTGTTTCCGTTGCACTGTGTATTGATTACATTAGGTGCCTATCCCATCCTGACGTCAGAACTTGCTATGAATGTGCATGGGAGCGACTATTGCTTTCTCCCTCTCTCTTGGTATTCCACTTGAATTCTCTTGCTCCCTACCATCCTTGTTTATTTCATGGTTTTTGTAGCCTGCTGCACAATCGGTGGACATTCATCTTAACATATTATTTTACAGTTTTAAAATGTTTGTCCTTATATGTGAATGAAAAATTGTGCCTGAAATTGCCTTGGGTCCCTTTCAATTGTGAGCAGGAACTGATTGACGCTTTGTTCTTTCTTCATGCTTTTTGCCCTAAATCATTTATAATTCATTTCCCAGGTACCACGTATTGGATTTTTGTTGTGTTGGTGTTATGTTAGTACACTTTACTCTATTTTCATAAAGTAGATGTTGGTTTGTTATTGTGTTTTGTTTTGACTTTTGACTATTTTGCTACTGCCAAATACTTGACAGTATGTGCAAAGTGGGTGTATGAAGAGTGGAGGGCAACTATCCAGCAAAGATCTTATTATGCTAACATGGCTGGCAGTAAGAAGGGGCTTATGTGCATTGTAAAAGTTAACGACAGGCAACTTACTCGATCTAGAGGAGGACAACCACAGGGCTAACAAGGCGGGGCAATCAAGATCTACTTAATCTATTTTACACTTAAGAGCAAGTGAGAATAAGGTGGTGAGAGTACTCATGGCTCTCCCTAATGGGAGGTCGAGCAGGTACACAAACACTGCTTTAGCTATCAAGAAAAAGGCTATGAATCGTGTTCCAGGTCTCTTGTAGGCAGTTATTTTCATAGCTTCTAAAAACAAGCATTGGCATAGCCAATAGGTCTCGCTTTTGGGACCTTCTAAGTGTTTAGCCATGCAACAGTTGCATAACTAAATACTTAGAAGGTCCCAAAAGCGAGACCTATTGGCTATGACAATGCTTGTTTCTGTTTATTACTGCTCTGTAGTAATGGTGGCACCCGTGCTTGAGCCAGGAAACCAGGAAAGGTTCTACTTCAAAAACGCCTTGGGAGATTTTGTGGTGGTGAATACCAAGGACCGCCTTCTGGAGCACATGTCCTGGGTTGAATGCCTTTCATATCGATGCAGCCCTTCAACTGAAATAATATACAGCAGAGTAGGGTCCGGGGGCCCTGCGTGCCAATTTTGATATAAGAGCATTTATAAACGTCAACCAAGAGCGACTGTGAAATATTGGTGAACAGAAGCCTTGCTGGTTACAGAATTAAGGCTAAAACATGGATTTTGGAATGCAAACTCTGATAGCTTAAGCAAATTGTGGGGAGTCTTGCAGCAGAAACTGTTCAAAACACTATCATTGTGCTAAAATGAATATCGATGCACTCCTTTGAATCTCAACATAAGATCTGTACGAATTGCGTTTGTACATGCAGTTTACAAATTGTGTGAATCCAGCGATTCTCTTCAGACGTAATATCAATTGAAGCACAAGTCCTAAAATGCCCATCAATGTTTAAACTTAACTTAAATTGAATTAAACATGAACTTAAATTGAAAAGACAGCCACCGTGAACAAGAGAGTAATAGTTGAAACATTGTGTCTTTTGGTGAAATGCTGATGATAACCTGAATACGTTTTGAAACCAAGCCTCCAGGAGTCCAGCATCCTCTTTGTATTTTTATGTTCTATATTTTTCACCATAGGATGCAATAGAAATCGCAGGACCAGCATAGGGTAAGCAAATGTATCAACAGATCCTCAAATCACAATGCAGCATTATAAAATTGCTGTATACCACCATCCAATCACTATCCCCCTAAATGTTGGTCTTCTCTGACCTAATTTCAAAAGACTTGTTAGCCCAAATTTGTTTCATGAATAAGTCTTGTGAATGAATAGATCGACAGTGAACAGAGCAAGAAGAGATCATTGATTGCAACTATTTAACTAAAGCACTTTCTCCGAGGCTCTCTAAGAACTGTGTCAACGCAACACCATGCATCCGTGCACATTTTACTGGATGTAATGTGAATGTGAAGTTAAGCTTGGCTGTTTCTAAATCCAAGATGGAGTTGAAGATAATTCAGCCTATGTCCAGAACACACAGCTCTGTTCATCACCACATTGTCATTTTAGTTGCACAATGTTGATATGACTAGGCAAATGTCAAACCAAAAATAAGGCCAACATCATGAAGTTTTTTATTTTTTTGGTTAAAATCATTACAAAAAGCTAATTGAATGGTTGTCAGTCACTTATGTCAAGAAATAGCATGAAGCTAAGAATAAAATGCAAGAAAGTTTTTTTTTTCCTGTTTATTAATTCTCTGTAATAATGGTGGCACCTGTGCTTTAGCTTCAACATCTTAAGCTAAAGTCGGGTGCCGAGATTGCTTCAAAAGTAAAGAATTGTCTATTTCTTTACTTTTGAAGCAATCTCGGCACCCAAATTGATGTTTAAGATGCCACCATTATAACAGAGAAGTAATAAACAGGAAAAAAAAAACCGGGCTCACGGATAACATCAAAGCGGCGTGCGGCCGCGAAAGTGAAAGTGATCGCGATCAAACATCAGAGTGGGCGTGCGGCCGCGAAAGTGAGGCGCGAGTGCCCGCACACATGCACTGTAGCTCTAGGCTACAGTGGTAGCACTTTTTTGAGCCCTCACAATAAGTCTCGCCAGACCAGCGCATGCGCTGGGTCAGGCGAGACCTAAAAAGCCAGCCAGAGGGATCATCCCTGAGACCTGCTATGCCAGCTGGGGGTCGCCCACTGACTGATGGATGCTGTCCCGACTGCTGTACACTAAACTCTCACTGCCCCCAGGCCTAAAGGCTGAGTATAGCCTACATAACTGTAATGCTTGTTATAGTGTTGCTGGCTCATTGCCTGATGGCTTGCAGTTAGTTGATAGGAATTGCCCATCTAAATTATGGGCTGACATGTGGCCCCCTATCCCCTCTGCTGCGTGCCTCGCTATCTCACTGCTTTGTGTACTTCTATGACCCCTACATGTTCCTTGCAAATAGATGACTGGCAACCGGCTGCAGATCCTCAACTGCCTGGCAATGCCTCAGGCTAGTCACAGGTGTGGGGTCCCTTTCCACTCTCTTTGTTATCCCTTCCCCAACTCCTCTCCAGCCCAATGCAGCTTTATTCTACCTTTGCTAACAGCCTTTCCTGCTTAGTGACTCTTCATTGATCCCCTATGCTGTCACCCTCCCTGGCATTCTCTCTTATGCCCTCTCAGGTTGCTCCCCTCACCCACTTCCTCACCAGCCCTTTATCCCCTTGGACCTCACAGATGTAGGGGCTCCCCAGGCTTAGACTTGCCTATCACAGTTTTAGGGTGCGTTGCCTCTTGTTTTTGCACATGTTCTTGCTTTTGATCTTAATTGATGTGCCTACCAGTGGCTAGTTGCATTTTATTTTCTCTTCTCTCCCCTTCCTTTCCTCTTCTTCCTCCCACTCTGTCCTTCTTCCTTTGCTCGGTCAGGTATCCCCTCCACCTCTGTGCCCAACGGCTGACGATGGCCCCAACTCTGCCCTCCATATCATCTCCTGGAATGTTAACGGCCTCAAGCACTATGTGAAGTGCAAAAATGTGCTACCGTATCTCAACTCTGAGGGGAAGTACACAGCCCTTCTCAAGGAGATGCATGGAGGCAGAGAAGGTCCGATGGGACTGGGTGGTCAAGGAGACCAAAAGCTGATGCCATCCGCAAACGGCAGACAGTTTGGCAGCCTCCCAGAATTGTGGCATGTCTATCCTGATTCGCAAGTCCCTTCCTCATATGGTGCTTAAAACATGGGTTGAGCCTGCGGGCCGATACGCATTTGCAAAACTGAAGATCAGTGGGAAGGTGATGTGCGTTGGCTCTGTATATGCTCCAATAGACCCAAAAAGTGCCTTCTTCCTGCAGCTGTTCCAAATTTTGACAGAGGTAAACACTTTACAACTTTTGGTTGAGGCAACTGGAACATGGCTTGGAATGTGATCCTAGACTGCACGGGCTCCATCATTGCGATCCATTATGAGACCAGGCCCTCATTATAGATCTTGGCCTCCAGGACATCTGGAGACTCCTGTACCCAACGGGCAAGTTTACCTACCTGTCATCGTTCCATGGTACTAAGTCACGGCTAGACTCTTGCCTGGTAACCCATCCACTGATCCTGCTTGAATGTGAGGCCTCCTTCCTGGAGGGTGTCCTATTGGGCCACTCCACGGTCAACTTGCAGACTGACCTAGACTGGCGCGGTCAATCCGGAACCCTTGTCCCTTAACATGTCCTACTACAGCCACCCAGCAGGAAGGAATAGCTCAAATCCCATGTCCTCTCTTGCTGCAAGCACAATAAGGTCTTGGTGGAATCAGCCCTGATCCTGTGAGCGGCGCCAAAGGTAACTATCATAGGCCAGCTGATGACAGATTCTGCCCTCTCCATTAGGCAATGGGAGAATCAGCAGATACATAGCCTGTCTCATGCACACCTACACAGATAACCTCACTGCCACTACGAGGGGCAGACAGGAGAAGGTGCGCATGGATCTCAACCCCCTCTATACCTCCAGGGCAGAATAAGCACTTCAGAAATTGAAGTACAGGCACTATGAATGGGGGTAGAAAGTGGGCACGCTTTTAGTGAGGCAGCTGAGACAGCAGGAAGCGGGTATGGTGATAACCGCCATCACCACTGACATAGGAGACCTGGTCACCAAACCTCAAGAAATCACAGATGCATTTGCCTCCAACTATAGGACCCTCTACTTCCCAGAAACAGCCTCTGAGGTGGCACTGACCACCACCTTCCTGGACAATGGTCACTTACCCTGCCTCATGGACAAGGGCCGGGCACTGCCTGAGGGAGCAATTTGCAAAGAGGAGATGGTGCAACCCATTTCAAACTTACCCTACCACAAGGCCCCAGGAGAGGATGGTACCCCACCAAAGATTATAGGTGGACTAAGCCCGAGGTGGTGGATCTCCTTCATGAGTCCATCCCTGCAGTAGACCTTTTGGGCTTCCTAGGCCTACTTTCCAACAGAGCCCTGATATCAGTCCTCCCCAAACCAGGAAAAGGCCCTTTCCTCTGCAGCAGCTACTACCCCATCACCCTGCTTAACAGGCCAGCATCTTGACAACAGGTCTTAAATGGGTCCTCCCCTCCAAAATCTATCACACAGAGAGGGGGTTCATCCTGGGCTGCTCGTCGCATAACCACCTTCAGACACTGGCTTTCGCAGTCTGGATGACAAGGGACCTGCTGAAGGAGGCCCTGGTACTGTGGTTGGACACTGAGAAGGCCTTTAACAGGATATAATGGGACTACCTGTCCATCACACATGTTCTTAGGATAAGGATCTATATATGCTAAAGTAACAACTGAAAGACCCATCACAACAGATTTGGTGGTTAGACCAAGTTCGTTCTCCATTGTAGTAATCTCTGCATCAACAGCCCTAACTGCCAGGTTCAAATACATTAATGCGTTTGGACTGTTACGAGTTTGCGAGGTTTTATGGTTACCCATGGTGAGAAGTAAAGGTGTTGGCCAGAGTCGAAACCAAGAGGTGTCACTTGATCCGGTCTTTTTCAGGTACAGATGAGTACAGACAGGCCCCACTCTTGGCCCTGTGGTCACCTAGGCCTGTGCTATGGGGAATAACAGCAGCTTTTCAAGTGCCCACACGATGCCGGCTGCAGGCAGACTCTTCGTCCTCTGCAGGATGTTTGGGCTACGTAGTGTTGTGCCCCCACACACTGCCTAGTAACGTGATGCGGCATGAGGAACAGCAGCACAGACCTGGCGCTGGTTGCAGTCTGTCTCTGCCTTCCCTGCAGGATTTTTGGGCCACATATTTCTGAGGCCCTCCACACCTTCCTGCACAAAAACAATACTGAAAAGCATTTTCCTCTTTCTATCTGTGCTATGTGTTTTTGAATAAGTCCTCAGAATTCTGCAGAGTAAAACTCCATGAGTTCCACCCACCCATACCTAAAATGCATAGTTAACAAAAGCAGAAAAGTATTAAATATGTGAGTGTTAAACCTGGTATCTTTACGGTGGTTTTTCCCGAAGACCTTTTGCCTTTTATCTCCTGTTTAGCTGATTCTCTTTTTGTTTGCCCTAGGACTCTGAGCACTTTACCATTGCTAGCCAGTGCAAACATGCATGCGCTTCTCCCTAAACATGATGACATTGGTGTATACCTCATTGGCATATTTGATTTACTGGCAAGTCCCTTGTAAAGTGGTACCCAGGTCCTGCACTTCAAAGGCTGCTAGTGGACCTGCAGCACTCATTGTGCCACCCACATAAGTAGCCTTTCAAACCTGTCACAGACCTGCCATTGCAGTGCCTGTGTGTGAAGGTTATAGCCACTTTGAATTGGCATTTAAAGCTACCTGCCATGCCTTACACTCCCCTTTTATTACATATGAGTATGCGTTTGGACTGTTATGAGTTAAGTTAGGACTCCTAACTTTACTACTCCTAAACTGAGAAAAATCCTAACTTTAAGACTTTGGGTATTCACAGAAGGCATTTAGGAGTCCTAAAGTTAGGAGTCCTAACTTTACTACTCCTAAACTGAGAAAAATCCTAACTTTATGACTTTCGGTATTCACAGAAGGCATTTCAGAGTCCTAAAGTTAGGACTACTAACTTCTGTGAATACCGAAATGAGTAAGTGGCTTCTGTGAATACCAAAATGAGTAAGTGCCTTCTGTGAATACCAAAATGGTAGTAAGTTTAGAATTTTGTCTTAAGTTAGTTCTGTGAATCGGGCCCTAAGTTATCCTAAGGGCAGGATGCTATATAGGTAAAAGGTAGGGCATGTACCTTTATGTTTTGTATGTCCTGGTAGTGACAAGCAGACAATTTTGTTTTACACTACTGTGAGGCCTAGCCCTCTCATCGACCAGCATTGGACATTTCTTAATATACTTTTGAGCTGTGATTCCTGATCAGAGAGGAGTAGCTTTTTCCTATTTAATATGTTTGGAATGGTAATGATAAATCATAAACACTTATAAAGTTGGATTTGACATTACTGTTTTAGAAAGGCACTTTTAGAAAGTGAATGTTTCTCAGTATTAACTTCTCTTTGTGCCAGTCTCTAATACACATCATTTGTTGGGTGACAGCAATACTTTGCGTATTCCTTCTAGACAACCACAAACATAGGAAGGTGAGGTTCATCTGCATTCTGAGCATCCATCTGCATTCTGATAGCCTTCCTGGGAAGGAAGGTGGGCGGTAGCTTGCAGCTCTGATTAGGCAGGGTCCTGTCCTCACACAAAGCACTGTTTACCCCCTAGATTAGCCTGGGAGACAGAATTGAACTGAAAGGGATCCTTGTGCACTTCTGTAAGTTCATTTGAAGTCATCCCTCCATCAAAGCACTTTTGGGTATATGCACTGGTGCTCTGACCCCACCAAATCAGACACTTTTTGGTCCTGTAACCAGACATTGCTGGCTTTACGTCTGCACATTGCCAGAAGGATCTGCTGTGCTGGTAGGAGTGACTGTCACTCTGCAACGTGCTTGGTGTATTGGCCTGTTACCTTTTTGACAGTGGTCACACTAAACTCTAGTGAGTGGTTGGAGTGAGAAGGTCACACCACAAGGGACCCTGGGGGCCTTTTGTGTACCACCGTACATTATTAATTGGGGACCATTGAAACCATTGCAAGGACATGCTGGGGCACTGCTTTTCCAGCCCTTATAAAGTCCTCTTACTAATCCCCAATGGGGATAATTTTTCCTTCCGCTAAAAGTTTTACTGTAAAGAATCAAATCGAAGCCCAAATGCTTCTGTGCCCTATATTTACATGGTGAATTTAATGTGATATGTGTAATGCCTGCATATGTTTACAAGTATACACTGTAATTCTATTCTGAACATGTTTTCTACAGAACAATGAGTGATATATTTAAAAGTGCATCCCTTGAACGTTTTAGAATGTATTTCTATTGTTTTGACTTTAATGTGTTTACAATATAATTATCTATTTTTATAAGCCTGTGTGGAGTATTTTTGTGGTGTACGCATTGTTTTACAGCGTGTGTATTGCATAAATACTTTACACATTGTCTATCTTGATAGGCCTTACTACTGTGTGCTAAGCTACCAGACCGTGAGCACAGTTTATCTCAGTTATGTATTAGCTTATTGTGACTAGAGTGGTGGGTGCTGCCTGCCTGGGGTGTATATATTATCCAATTAAAAACCTAATTTCTAACAGTGAGTCAATTAATAAATTAGTTGCCCTGATCTTTTCACTCACAACAATTTACAGTATCCTGTATAAAAGGAGGAAGAACGACTTTCATTAAAATAGTAAGTTATGTATGCAAGCAGACTTGTAAAATGACAGCTGTGCAATGGAGATCTAATAGCCTTTGTTCTTAAATATTCATTTTATGCTTACTTAGGAATGGATGTCCGTACTGAAATACATTTGTTGATTGGCTTCTGCCAAGCAGAATACAAGGTAATTTGTATTTATCACATTTAAATACTTTATTCCAAGTTATTGTCAACTTCCTGTTCTTAGTCGAGTTCCAATTTAAACAGGATATCATTGCCCATGTTATAACATCTGTTCTTCATTCAAAGAGGAGCCTTGGGCTATTTTTTGCAAACATGAATAATGTTGTTTATGATGAATGGATTTTATTATAGATGCCAGAAAACGCATTAGTAATTGGTAACTTGTTTAATTTGAACATTAATCCAAATTGGACTGAAACAATTATACTGCAAATATTCCCTCACATGTCCTCATATTCCTATGATATGCAGGAGTTCATCAAATGACAAGTTAAACTGAAGGCAATGAGTGAAATACTCTTTAATAGGAGATAATTTGAAAATTCGAAATAATAATTCCTCTTATATGTAGGTGAGGTAATGGTAGTTTTGCTTTACACATGGTTAGGACCAATCCCGTTTTAGACAACTGATGTGTCCAATAAATCCTAATGTGCATTAGTCAAAAATAATAAAACTTCTTTATTTTAGAAACTGCGTTGTTCTAAATTCCAAATCAGCTAGCCACATTCATAAGCTCATCGGACTTCAGTTAGCGTCTTATCCACAGACTACACATTGCTAGCCATTTCGGTCTAATTTCACCTCCGTTCAGCTGTAGTGGCCAGCAAATCTGTTTCTCATCCATCCACACAGTCAACTGCTGTTGGAAAGTAGGATTTGCTTTCAAGGTTACCCCCCACTCTTTGCTGGTGTCAGCATTTTTTTTTAATAGTCTGGCTGCGTTAATACTTCTGTACCTCCCCAATTGGCTACTGGTGTACCCCTGTCAGTACCTGGTATATGGGCATAGGTACACCAGGGGCCTACCCTGGACTGCAGCATGTATTATGCTACCCATGAGAGACCTCTCAAACAGTCACTACAGGCCTGCCATTGCAGCCTGTTTAAGCTGGTGCTACCACCACTTACAACAGAAATAGTGTTCTTTATATCTGAGGTCACTACACTTAAAACCTATAAGTCACCCCTAAGTGAGGCCTTTCAATCCTAAAGGCAGGGTGCTGGGTTATAAGTGTGAGGGTGCCCCAGCATGGGCAGGACACCCCTAAAAACCCTGTAGTCGATTCTTCAGGCTTTGTAAGTGCGGTCAGCCATTTTGATGCAAATAGTGGCCATGCATCATTCCGCGATGGCTACCTATATAGTGGCTGTCGCAAACTTGGGCATGTTTGGTATCAAACATATTATAATCAAACCCTAACACTGTTACCAGTGTTGGAGGTATAATTCCACACATTAGGGGCCTCCTCCAGGAATCCCCCAGTACTCCTGGTAGCAACGTTCTGTGTCTGCTCTCAAGCTAGTGCTGCTGATGTTGGTACCTGGCGATGTGTCAACACCTTGTCACTAGACGCATACTCTATACAATCCTGCACCTGACATTCAATACACAAATTCATCCCCGGCACCCAGAAATTTCTTCACACTCTCTCTTTGTTTTTCTCAATTCCCAAGTGTTAGAAATGGGATTTCTGGTTGGCTAGGGCATGCGCCTAAGCCAGGCAGAAACCACCACTCTAGTCAGGGCAAGGGAGTTGCACGCTGATGATAACCCCTGCTCACCCTCTTGGTAGCTTGGCACTGGCAGTCAGTCTTATCTCAGAGGCAATATTTAAAGTGTTTGAGCAAGACACACACAGCAGCGACACACTAGGCACACCACAAAAGAAACTCCACACAAGGTTATGTAAAAATAGTCTTTGTATTATCCATAAACACATTAGAAACATAAGCACAAATGTACACTATGCCACGTGGCACTAGGATATACTTTACAGAGGATTATATACATGACAGGGCCAATCGGGCCACTGTCAGAACCATTATAATCACAAGTAGTGAAAATAAAACAACCAGTAACTACTGGTATTAGCATTAGGCATAAGCATTAGACATAAGTTCATTATGCATCAACATTGGCATAAACGCACTATGCATCACATTAGGGCATTGCGCCCTTCCAGCACCTCAGGTGCTCACAGGCAACTGGCCTTCCTCGGGGGCCCATCTGGGACTTCCCCGCCATGCCCTCTGTCCATCAAATGTCAGGCCACTAAGCTGCCACTGCAGCAGGGTGCAGGCCCAACAGGCCAGCACCAGAAGTGGGTGAGAGGGTGGCACTCACCCCTGAGTGCCACTCACCCATGTCTCTCTTGAGACATAAAACCATAATCCCTCAACGTTGAAGCTGCCCGCGATCTGGCGGTGCAGCTGTACTCCCCAAAATCGGCACCAACAGTGCCTCCTCAGCCCCCCTCACGGTGGCTTTTATAGTGTACCCAAAAAGGAATGCCCCCATCATTGCAGCTGTCCTTGATCTGGTGGTGCAGCTGGGTAACAAAAATAGGCCTCAACAGGATGTCTCCCAAGCCCCACTCACCGGGGCTTCTCTCCTTGGCCAGCCGGCTTGTAACTATGTCCGAAGTCAGGCACCACAGTGTTCCCTGCAGGCCCAGCTCACGGGACCTCTCCTTGGTCTGGCTCGGTCTCCCCGCTGTGACCGGGGATCTCTGCAGACCACCCTCTCCCTCTATCAGGTGGGGAGAGGTGGGAATGCAGAAGATGGAGCCCGCAAGGTTCTGACACCTCTCGCTACTGCTCTTGTCGATGTGGGCCCTGCACTTGCCTGACTCCAATGTCTCCGCAACTTCCAAAAAGGCGTGGTAGACTCCCGCTCCACAGTGAGGATTGGTGCGGCCCTGCCTGACTTCTGGCAGGCCATCCCACCTCCAGGCAGCACGGGGGAATCCCCATGCTGGAATTCCTTGGCACAGCGCTTTCGAGCGCAAACACCCCTGAGGCACTCCTCACACCTCGGGGTGGTAGGGCTCCGGTCCCCTCAGGGAGGAGAGCGCGTCCCACGCTGCAGGGCACAAGCGCTCCTCCTGTGTTCCTGCACCAGGCAGATAATCCTGAAGTGCTCACAAGGCGCTGAGTCCCAAATTCAGGGGGACAGACCTTGGCACAGGCAGGCCAGCACATAGGGACCAGCAGCAACACGGCTCCCAAAACAGGTACAAGTAAAGCACACCTTTCATGGGGTCACAGCCCCAGTATTTATACCCCATATGTCTTTGTTCTCTCCCCCTGGCACAGGCCTAGACCCGGTCCATACCCGTTCTGGGGGGCACTCCAACCTTTGTTTACAGGGCACAAACATCCTCTCTGTCAGAGTAGGATCTGGCCCCAGACACACCACAGGGGGCGGAGCCAGCATTGTACAAGGCAGGCACAGACCTATTCAGGATCAGGAGCTACTCCTCCCACTACTCCAATTGCAGATCTGCCTCTTCAGCCTAGTGCTGACTCACCAAGCCCCTGTCACTTCAGAGCCAGACATGCAATACACATCAGGCAGGCACAAAGACACATATCACATAGAAATACCCACTTCTAAAAGTGGCATTTCTAAAATAGTGATAATAAACCTGAGCACACCATTACGCAGCATTTATTATTAATATTCTAAACATACCAAACTTGACCACGCTGCTCCTTTCATATAAAGAATTACCACTGAAACACCTATCAGGGAATCCACAATGCATTCCTACGAGAGGGCAGCCTCACAGCAGTGAGAAACCAAAATGGCTGTTTGTCACTACCAGGACATGTCACACAATTATGGTACATGTTGTACCTTTTACCTACAATGCACCATGCCCATAGGGCTAGCTAGGGCCTTTCGTAGGGGAGACTGATATGTAGAAAAGGGGGGTTACAGACGTGGCACTCACTTTATGTGCCACGTCACAGCAGCAGTAAACTGCGCGCAGAGGTCCTGCAATGGCAGAGGCATGAGACAGGTTTGAAAGGCTACTTTGGTGGGTGGTGCAATAAGAGCTGCAAGCCCACCAGTAGCATTTAATGTACTGGCCCTGGGTATTTCAGATACCACTTTACAAGGGACTGACAGGTAAATTAAATATGCCAAACAGGTGGAGACCAATCTTACCATGTTTACTACAGAGAGCACACACACTTTACACTTGTCAGGCAGGGCTGAAGAGCCCAGAATCCTAAAACCACCAACACCAGGTCAGGAAAAATACCAGGAGGAAGGCAAAAGGTTCAGGCATGACCCTGCAAAAAGGGCCAAGTCCAACACCAATTGACCCTGATGTGCTTCTGCTATTAAACTCAAGGGAGGTACCAACCTTGTTCCCCTTAACAGCAATCGATTATCAACAGTCAAGTCATCTTTAATGGAAACCCATGTTTTGTCAAACCCTTGACCTGACTGATTTGTGTGCATAATCTCACACAACTCCTCATCTTTACTCAACACATTCTTCTAGATATCCTCTGTCAAATCCCTTAGAGTTATTTTGCACACACTAATGTCCCATAAACTCATGCTTTTGTTCAACTACCAGCCCAGATCAACAATCAGAAATTACATTATTTACATTAAATTACATTATTTAACCCAGGTACATGCTCTACTTCCAATTGGAAAACGTGCGATGCAACCACACATTTTCTGATTCTAGAAGAAATTCAACCCCTTCTTCAGAAAAGAAAAACTTCCTTATGTGGCTTATGGTCTGTGCACACTTTGAATGGCATTCCTCACACAACATTCCAAAATTTGTTTAAAGCACAAACATGTACTAAGCCTCCTTCTCAACTACAGAGTAATTCAGCTCTGCTCCACGTAAACATCTTGAGGCTCGAATGATCAAACACTCCTTAACCTCTCTCTTTTGTTTTAAAATCCCACAAAGACCTTTTGAGCTTGGATCAGTGACAATGCAAGTTTCATCCCCTGGAATAAATACTTGTAAGTTGGGTGCATGTATCAACTTTTTCTCAAAATATACAAATTCCTATTGTCACTCTGAACACCACACAAACTCTTCATTTTTCACCAACCAATTCCTTAAATGTAAAGATTTATCCACCACTTTTATGAACTTGCCATAGTACTCAACCATACCAAGAACATATACAAGTTCTTTATTCGAAGATGGATATGCCACAGCTACTATGGTGTTTACCAACTCTTTTTTAAGTGCTACCCCTTCTCCAGAAATTATCTGACCAAAATAGTTAACTTCTGTTACCAAAAATTTACATTTCTCTTGTTTTGATGTCAAACAAGCCTCAAGAAGCCTCTATAATACTTGCCATATCCTGGCATTGTGCTCAGAAATGCTGCTTTCATAAATCAACATGTCATCTTGGTAACATTCTAACATTACACTCCCTTCACTCTTTTAATACTGATGTTATCACCCTTTGAAAGACCGATGCCCCTAACACCAATCCAGATGGCATTCATCTAAATTTAAAAACACCCATGGGAGTGATGAATGATGTAATCTCCTGTGATGTTTTAACCAATTCCACTTGATGGTAAGCTGAGGTGAGGTCAAGCATAGTAAAATACTTTGCTTCTGTCAAAGTTGGCACAATTTCATCAATATTTGGAAGGGGAAACTTGCCAACAAGGACATCCCAAGTCTGATATCGCAATTACTATTTTCAGCTACAACTATGGGGGCTAACCACTCTCTTGCTTCAATAAGTTCTATTATCCCTTGCTCCATTCATTTTTGCAATTCTTGATCCAACTTATCTTGAACTGCCTGGGTCTCATTTTGTCTGCCACTGGTACAGCCTCTTTCTTTAATATTATCTGATGTCTGTAACCCTTCAAACATCCTAACCCACTCCAAAAAAGATGAGAACATTCTCATACAAAATCTTTTGAATTAGTTTCCACTTCCTGAATTTGCACTTGGGGCTTAGCATTTGGATTGAGCGTAAGACCTAATAGGCATTGATGATGCCATCCAATCAAGTCATCTCCCTTCTTACAGACATACATTTTACCAAGTACAAATCTGTCCTCCAACTCAATGCATGCATGAAAATAACCATTCATACTTATGGGTTGTCCTCCATACTCATCTGGACATATATCCATAGCATGTGTTCTTCTTTTCAAACCACTGTGTGTATGTTTTGTTTGAAATAATGGTTAAGTGAGAACACAAATCAAATTTCATGTTCACCTCAATCCCATCAATCTTTACAGCAGTACTAGGATGTTCTCTCTGTTAAAAACAACCTCATGAGTAACTGTTTTCATCTCTTTACACTGATCTTTCTTTGTTTTACACCTACAACTCTTGCTTTTATGACCTTTTTTACTGCAGTTATGACGTGTAACATTCCATGCTTGACAAATCTTTGCTTTGGCCCTATGACCCCTCATTCCACAACGATAATATTTACCCCCAAATTTTATTTGATCTTCTTTTACAGGATCCTCGTTCATGCCCATTTTACTTTTCACTTCAAATGCAATTTATACCACTTTCTCAGAATACACAATCTCTTTGGTCTTCTCTGTTCTCAATCCTGATACACATTTCATCATGTGGTCAACTCTTTTTGTAATCAGATAAACCTCCTCCAAAAGTGGTTCGTCTTTGGACCACAGCTCTTCCCTATCTTTATCACTTATGCACTTAAGCACCAATTGGTTCCTTTTTCTTTCTTCCATAGACCTCCCCAAACTTGCAGGTGGCAGCTAACTTTCTAGGATTATCACAAACTTCTCCACCAACTCACCATTGCCCTGTCTCCTAATCCAACATGGTACCTTTCATGAATGGAACTCATTCTTGGCAAATAGTGGTGATCAAGTTTGAGAGTATATGTCTCAAATTAAATTAATGTTTCCTGTTCCATATCACCTGACTCTGGCTAATTCTCAAGTACTTCCTGGCCTTCTCCACCAAGACAATGCATTAGCAGTGAGCATCTCCTTTTTGCACTCAGGTATGTTCCACACACCTTAGCATAGTGGACAAACATTTTTTTACCATTTGCCCCATCTTACTGTTGGCTCACCTGGGCTACTTAAAAAGAAAGCAGCAGTATTACATTCTGTGTTAAATACTACTGGTAGAGCAACAATACTTGTTTTTAACAATAACCGACTACAAATACAGTGCAAAATCTAACACCGTAGTAAAATCAACAATCTAAATTTTGAAAATGCTAATTCAGCACTGCAATACTATGTAAGCAAGAGTTTACAGTATCAGACTATAATGCAGAAGTGTGCCTGTTACCAAGACCAACTAAACCTACCAATGTTCACTTTAAATTCTTGTGTTTATATACATCAAAGTCAGTGTACACTATGTTCACCATAATTGTTTTGTGTGAACCTTAAAATACCGTTAAGATGTACCTGTTACAGGGACCACCAAGGTGTTAATAAACAGCTCCTGCTGCACTGCACAAAACAACTCACTGCTGCTCCTGCACTGCGTCATTGCACTCCCAATACACCATTGCTGTTATCCTGATGAAGGTGTGCCTTTCACCGTGACAAACAAAGGGCATTAAACCAAGTTCAGGAAGTTGGCAAAACAGCTCACTCTTGCTCCTGCACTGCCAACACGTCAATGCTGTTAACCTGATGAAGGCATTCCTGTCACCATGATAGACAAGACACACTAAACCAGGCACAGATTAAAAAGCTGAAAATCACCTAAATATAGTTCTGGTAAGAGACCTTCACCACATTGACTTTTTCTCACAGGCACGCTAGATCAATTTCCTCCCAAAGGTGTGCCTGTCACAGTGATAGACAATGCGCTGAAATGCACCTCACAGTACATTGTATTTTAATTGCTTAAATCACAATCTTTTAAATAGTGGCACAACACATGCAGACCTGCATGCTTTTTACAGGAACTTGGGCTTGAAGGAGCATCAGTTAGGCTGAAACACATTGTCGTCATCATGTCAATGCTGTTAACATTTGGGGCTATTTCTTGCAGCAATTGCCCTTGAAAGCAACTAAACTACTTGCATCACAGTGCCTTGCTGTCAGAGGCCTTTGTCCTGCTTGATCAACCATATTAATTGGGCCTCACAGCTCACCAGCTATTGGGTCAATAACGCTGAAATGGAAAACACAACAAGCCCCCTCTGGTGCCTCTCTCCTTTCAGTTGCCATGCAGCTCTGCACCAAACCCCATTAAGTCAGAAGACACTTTTCTTCACTCTGCCTGCAACCTGTGATCAAGGTGTGCTGACTCCTTTCAATACTTAAAAATAGAATTCCATCTATCATCGCCAGTGTAATGAGTAGCCACACTGAATTGAAGTAAACACCGACACCTTTTTGAGAGTCGAGTATTGGAGTATTTAATGAGGACACCTCACCCATCAGAGACCAATTGCAACTGCCCCAAGCAACTGTCACCCGGCTCCACAACAGCCTTCAACATTCTGTGTTCCACGTTCTACATTCCATCTCAATCCTGTACTTTAGCCACTGCTTAAACACATGCTGCGTAACCTTTTACATGTGTGCTATATACAACAGTAATATTTCAGTACCACTGATTAATTGACCGAAGTGTGCCTAATAAAAAGCTGAAATCAAGGTTAAAATTAACATGCGCATTGTACATATATTACAAACACTGGGAATTGTGAAACTTTGATGTGCAACAAGGTACATCCAAGCACAGCAAGACACGGAGCAAGTGAAACATTTCAAGAAGTTTGACACAAGTGATAGTCTCAAAACTGTGAATGTGTTTTGAGCCTGATTTTCTAAACCATTTCGAAATTATTAGTCTCCTGTGCATCAAAATGTTTGTATATTATACCCTCCTTATGTTTCACTGTCTTGCCATGTCCTGGTGCTAGTGCTGCCAAAAATGTGGGGGAGAGAACCCAGTAACCCCGTTTTCACTGCTGGATGGATGTTCTAAGAGGAAAGATAATGGCAGGGGATAACTGAAAGTTAGAAGAAATGAATTCTAAAGCTATCAAAATGTGTCTAATTGTGGAACACTATACAGCCATAGTTAATACAAAATAAACAAATATAAAGATAGGAAAACCAGTGTATATAACATTATTACATCTATTCTTTCTTTTAAGTTTCAAAAAATAGGTTTATTGAGAAAAGTAATAAAGAAACAGTAACAATACTTCGTACAAGTAATCATAAAAAATTCTATCAATACGAGGAAAAGAGGTATAGAATGCAGTGAGAAATATAAATACAGTCAGAATTCGAAGATTTGGCTCATAAGGATCTTAACATTGTAATGCATGTTAAAAAAAAGAAAAATATGGAATCATATACACTCTACTTAAAATGGTATACTAAACAATATCATGTTCAATTTGTAGGAGATCAAGGAGGCTTTGTAACTTCTTGTAAAGAGGGGTGAGGAGTATGGAACTTCTCCACGCTGTTATCTAAGATTTGCGTGATGGCACACCATAGTTTTGCTAGTTTTTTAGCGAGAGAAATGAGACGTACAAGAGCTGTGTCTAATTGATGATTATGACAAATAGCATACCACCAAGCTAGATAGGACAATTTAGAAGCGTCATTCCAATTTTTTGTTATCTGCTGTAAGGCGACTGCTAATAACAAGTCAATAAGTTATGTTTGCGAATGTGAATGTGACCTCCCCCAATCAGTGGATAAGCTTCCTAAAAATAGATTCGTAAGAGAGAGAGGGGCTTTGGTATTAAAAATGATGTTGATTTGAAGCCAAACTTGTTTCCAAAATTCATGGACATAAGGGCATGTAAATAACATGTGTTTCAAGTTAGCGTTGTCTTGAGAGCATGTCCAACAACCAGTGGGGTTTGTATTTTGAATTTTATGCATACGTACAGGTATTAGAAGCAATCTGTTATAAATATAAAAAATTGTCTGTGTTGTGCTTGCCGCTCTAGATGTTTTCCGTAATGTTGTCCAAATTCTGTTCCATACAGAAATAGGCCAAACAATTTCCAAATCAAGCTCCCAAGAGAGTTCTATTTGAGTCTTATCATGATTGATGAGAGGATTCACTAAGCAAGAATTGATGTCAGAAGCCTTAGGATGTATGCATAGGAAATTGTGCCACATGGAGGTAGATTGAGTGGGCGGGGAAGGTATGGATGTAAGGTTAGCACGAGCGGCAAGTATTGCATTTCGTAAAAGTGTAAATTTATGCTGAAAAGAAAAAGGTAAATGATAAAGGGTCTGTAGCTGTGTGATCAAAAAACTGATGTACCCAAAGTAAACCTTTGTTTCTCCATACTTTCCAGTAAACAGGATGAGTTTGTTATGCCATAATGTAGGCTTAAGAAAGGTATCAAAGTCATGCAGAGCAAGATGAAGAGTAGCATCTAATATCTTACAAGATTGCTGAATTACTGGGGTAGAATTGTTTTGTGACTTACGAGTAAATGGAAGATATTCTTGAAATGAAAACAGTGTTATAAATGAGGTTTCCAGATCAACCCATAATGGCTTATCTTCTAATTGATCCGAAAGCCAATTTGATAATTGTCTTAACTGAAAATCTTTGTGATATTTGGAGAAATGAGTAAAATTCCCACCACCTTCTGATTTTGGCCTTTGCAATTTCTGTATCGCCATTCTTGATTTTTTTAGCATTCCATAGAAACGATAGCAAGATAGAATTAATCTTATGAAAGTATTTAGCTGGAATGGATATTGGTGTATTAGAGATAGTATAGAGCATTATAGGGTTAAGCATCATTTTAATTGTGTCTAAGCAACCCCACCAAGAGAGATAAAGGGGGTGCCACTTTTCAGTTAATCCTTGATTTTTGTCTATACATTTGTCTAAGTTGAGAGAGATGGATGTCTTGATATAAGGGTAAACCCATAAGCCAAGGTACTTTATATATTTAGAATTCCATGTGAAATTAGATATCCTAAAGTCGTCTTTGAAAGTGTATTTGGTTAACAGTAATATCTCGAATTTACCATTGTTCAATTTGTATCCAGATACTAATCCAAAAGCCTCTACCTCACCCAAAAATTCTAAAAGTGAGGATTTTGGTTTTGAAAGAAACACTAAGATATCGTCAGCATAGGCTGCAAATTTAATCTGCTGAGAATCAGACGAAAACCCTGTTATAGAATGATTGTGACGAATTCTGGATAGAAAAGGTTCCAATGCTAAATTAAAAAGTAAAGGAGACAGGGGGCATCCCTGGCATATCCCTCAATTGAGATTAAAATACGGGGATATGAGACCATTAGTGTATATAGCTGCTTTGGGCGCAGAATAGAGAAGAGAAATTAAGGAGGTAATTTTCGGTCCAAATACAAACCATTTCAGAGCTTGAAAAATGAAAGGCCAGTATACCCTATCAAAGGCTTTTTCTGCATCTAGGGCAATTGCTGCTAGTGGTTCTGAATAATGTGTGGATTTGGATAGGATATCACAGAATAGCCGGGTGTTATCTGTGATATTATGACCTTTAACAAAGCCTGATTGTTCCTTGCCAAGCAGCAAGGGAAGGTGTGGTTCTAATCGTAAGGCAAGTGGTTTTGAGATCATTTGATAATCCACATTCACTAGGGATATAGGTCTATAGTTTTTGCAAAATCTTAGATCTTCATCCTGCTTTGGTATGAGATAAATCAAGGCCTCAGAGAAGGAGCCTGAGCAATTAGATGAAATGATAATAGAAGAGACAAGAGTATGCAGGTGAAGAAGAAGCAATCGTGCAAAGTGTAAGCAAAGTTCAACGGTGAAGCCATCAGGGCCTGAGACTTTATCGTTTTTAAGAGTCTTTAATGCGTTCAGCATTTCCTCCTGTGTGATGTCAGATTCCAACGGGTCTATATTAATTTGGGGATTAGTACATTTTGGGATTGTGGAGAAAAGTTGGGAGAGGTCAGAATCTGAAGGAACATTCTCTGGTGCGTAAAGAGACGTATAAAGGTTTACGAATTCCTGGAGAATTTCAGAGTCCTTGAGTTTTGGCGTTTGATTGTCATCAATGAGAGAATCGATATGAAGCTTATGTTGCTTAATCTTAAAATAATTAGCTAGTAATTTACCAGATTTGTTTTGTCCCCCATAGTACTTCATAGTAGTTTTTAATAGATATAGGGATGCCTGTTCAGTAGAGGTTTCATTGAAAGCAATCTTTGCATTAATATGATCTTTGAGGCAATCTTTGATCTTGGATGTGTAAAAGGAGTGTTCAAGTGTTTTAATCTTAGTGAGGAGATCATTATGTAATATGCGAGATGCTCTGCGTTTATTCGAAACAAATCTGATAATAAAATCCTGGGCAGTGGCTTTGAAAGCATTCCAAATTGTGTGGAAGGAGATGTCCTCTGTCTGATTTATTTGAAAAAAATCATGAAAAAAGGAAGTAAAGGAAGCAGTGAAATTTGGGTCAAGGAGCAGAGAATTATTAAAACGCCATCTATTAGAATGTGTTGGTTGATGTAAAATATCTAAAAATTCAGGACAGGAGTCTGATCAGAAATAAGCATCGGGCCAATGTCAGCTGAACGTAAGTATTGAGAAACGTTATGTGAAATGGAAATATGATCAATTCTGGATTGTGTTTAGTGTAGCAGAGAGAAAAAAGAATATTTCCTTAATGACCGGTTTTAAATACGCCAAGCGTCCAGTAAATTCCTCTGTTTAATAGTCCGTAAAAAAAATGTATGTGCTGTGTTTGGGATAAAGGGAGATTTAGAGTTTTGGTTGATGAAGGTATCCATTACTTGATTACAATTTCCGGCAAGGAGGAAATTCTCTGAGGGGTATTTTAAGAGCAGTTGAGAGATACGGGACCAAAATGAAACATCACCACTGGTGGGAGCACATATATTGAGGAGAGATACTGGTGTTTTCCCTAACAATAAGCTAATGAACAGCCATCTACCCTCCGTGTCAGACTCTTGAGAAATAAGTTGAGGCACTCAATGCTTTATGACATAGAGTTATAACACCAATTTGTTTACCCTCTCTTGGGGAAAAAAATTATTCACCAACCCAATTATTTTTTTAAGTTTGAATGATTCGCTCTCTGTAAGATTTGATTCCTGTAACAAGGCAATGTTAGCATCTAGCTTAGATAGATGAGACAAAACCCTCTGGGCTACTAAATTGAGAAAAATCCTAATTTTAAGACTTTCGGTATTCACAGAAGGCATTTAGGAGTCCTAAAGTTAGGAGTCCTAACTATACTACTACTAAACTGAGAAAAATCCTAATTTTAAGACTTTCGGTATTCACAGAAGGCATTTAGGAGTCCTAAAGTTAGGACTCCTAACTTCTGTGAATACCGAAATGAGTAAGTGCCTTCTGTGAATACCAAAATGAGTAAGTGCCTTCTGTGAATACCAAAATGGTAGTAAGTTTAGGATTTTGTCTTAAGTTAGTTCTGTGAATCGGGCCCTCTGTCTCTTAATAGGGGAATTAAGGCCTCTGATATTCCAAGTGACAATTTTCAGAAACATAGATGGAGTAGAGATAATGACATATGTAATGAGCCAGAGAAACTGCACATATTATAAAGTACAAAACTTTTAATTATTAAGAAAGTAAGAACTGTAAAAACCATTTGAGTAAACTTTAAAACAAGTACGAAGGCCAGAACTATAAGAACCATTTGACGAAGATAGGAAAAATAGAAAAGAAAGAGATAAAGGAGGAGAAGAAGAAGCATCTGAAATGGTGATGCATGATGTAAAAAAGAGAATAGAGACATGTAGGAACAAAAGAATATGGTGAAGAATAATAAAAGAAAAGAGATCATACCTACATACAGATCAGAACAATATAGGGGTGGGGGGATGAGGCCACACAGAAGGATGACACGTCCAGACTCCATGAGGTGAGGCAGGGAAGACTTCGGGGTGGAAACAACATACAAGATGGACAAGTCAGACATACAAAACTGGAACCTGTGAAAGGAAAAAGTGATTAGTGTTAAACAAAAAAAAGTGTAATAACTCATATTCTAAAAGCAACTGTCATGAAATTTCAACCTGTAAAAGGAAAAGTTAGTTACAACAAGCAGATCGACTCACTGCGACAAAGTCTCAAATGTACACCTTCAGGTAAAGCAACAGGTATAATATATAAAGCTTATGCAATTAAGCAAAACGAGACAAATCATTTAAAGCGTGTATTTGAAATGTCCATTTTTTCTGCACACTGAGGTGCCGATTCCGATCCTGTAAAACCCGGGTAGGAATGGTCTTAAGGAGCGAATTCTCCGTCCGACTCGTACCCGGGAAAACCACCTTACAAACCCGCAAGTACGATTCGTACAGAAATACCATTTCCGTACGAGTCGTACAAATCACCGACCGGCTAAAAAATACCCACAATTCCGATCCGGGACATCGCGTACGTGACGTCCGGACGGAGTCAGGCAGCGTTTTACGGACCAGCAAGTATGATCCGTGCCCACGTCACTTCGCACCGCTCATTTTTTACGGCAGCCAAAAACTCCCGGGAAATTGAGGACGACGCGAAGAAGGAGCACCGGTACGTGACGGACAGCCATGGACCCCATCCTACGTGTCATCCCGGCCCTCCTAGCCTACGACCTGGTGCACAGAAACCGACGCAGATGCCGCAGAAGGTCAGAACAACACCCAGGGGCAAAGGGGGGGGCGAGGGGCAGGAAACATAACCCCCACCCAATGTAAAACATATATATCCTGCACATAAATTACCTCCATGGTCTGGTCACTTCGGGGGGCGTGTCCACCAATCCCACGTACCGCCACAACGGAAGTGGACTTGGACGCATAAACGTCACCACTCCAATGGTGGTACGGCCCGTACCCATGCCCCCAGAGCGTGGGTACGGTCCGTACCACCATTGTAGTGGTGACGTAGGGGTACGCATGGTACGGACCGCACCCACGCTCTGAGGGCATGGGTACGGGCTGTAACACGCGTACCCCTACCTCACCACTACAATGGTGGTACGGAACGTATGCACACTCTGGGGGGCGTGGGTACGCGCCGTACCACGCGTACCCCTACGTCACCACTACAATGGTGGTACGGACCATACCCACGCTCTGAGGGCATGGGTACGGGCCGTACCACGCGTACCCCTATGTCACCACTACAATGGTGGTATGGCCCGTACCCACGCTCTGAGGGCATGGGTACAGTCCATACCACCATTGTAGTGGTGACGTGGGGGGACGCGTGGTACGGATCGTACCCACGCCCCCCAGAGCATGGGTATGGTCCGTTCCACCATTGTAGTGGTGGGGTGGGGGTACACGTGGTACAGGCCATACACACCCTATGAATGCAGGGGTACGGTCCGTCTCACCCGTACCCCTACGGCACCAGTACATAATGGATACAAGACATACACATGCCACAAATGTCGGTCTACGGCCTGGTGCAGCATATTAGCAGTACATTTGGGGGGGTGTATGGCCAGGACAGCAGTGTACTGCACCAAGGGGGTGGGTGGGTGGCTGGCTGCAGAGGACTCCCAGCAGTGGACAGAGACGTATGAGGGGTGGGTGCAGAGGATTCCCAGCAGTGCCCAGACATATGAGGGGTGGGTGCATATCACTCCCAGCAATGCCCAGACATATGAGTGGTGGGTTCATATCACTCCCAGCATTGGCCAGACATATGAGGGGTGGGTGCATATCACTCCCAGCAGTGCCCAGACATATGAGGGGTGGCTGCATATCACTCCCAGCAGTGGCCAGACATATGAGGGGTGGGTGCATATCACTCCCAGCAGTGGTCAGACATATGAGGGTTGAGTGCATATCACTCCCAGCAGTGCCCAGACATATGAGGGCTGGGTGCATATCACTCCCAGCAGTGCCCAGACAGACATATGAGGGGTGGGTGCATATCACTCCCAGCAGTGCCCAGACATATGAGGAGTGGGTGTAGAGGACTCCCAGCAGTGGACAGAGACGTATGAGGGGTGGGTGCAGAGGATTACTAGCAGTGCCCAGACATATGATGGGTGGGTGCATATCACTCCCAGCAGTGGAAGGAGACGTATGAGGGGTGGGTGCAGAGTATTCCCAGCAGTGGACATAGACGTATGAGGGGTGGGTGCAAAGGACTACCGGCAGTGTCCAGACATATGAGGGGTTGGTGCATATCACTCCCAGCAGTGGACAGAGACGTATGAGGGGTGGGTGCAGAGTATTCCCAGCAGTGGACAGAGACGTAGGAGGGGTGGGTGCAGAGGACTACCAGCAGTGTCCAGACATATGAGGGGTGGGTGCATATCACTCCCAGCAGTGCCCAGACATATGAGGGGTGGGTGCATATCAATCCCAGCAGTGCCCAGACATATGAGGGGTGGGTGCATATCACTCCCAGCAGTGAACAGAGACATATGAGGGGTGGGTGCAGAGTATTCCCAGCAGTGGACAGAGACGTATGAGGGGTGGGTGCAGAGGACTACCAGCAGTGTCCAGACATATGAAGGGTGGGTGCATTTCACTCCCAGCAGTGCCCAGACATATGAGGGGTGGGTGCATATCACTCCCAGCAGTGGACAGAGACGTATGAGGGGTGGGTGCAAAGTATACCCAGCAGTGGACAGAGACGTATGAGGGGTGGATGCAGAGGACTACCAGCAGTGTCCAGACATACGAGGGGTGGGTGCATATCACTCCCAGCAGTGCCCAGAC
The DNA here is from genome assembly GCF_964204655.1 of Triturus cristatus. Taxonomy (NCBI): domain Eukaryota; kingdom Metazoa; phylum Chordata; class Amphibia; order Caudata; family Salamandridae; genus Triturus; species Triturus cristatus. Next base: position 846,978,397 of record NC_140588.1, on the reverse strand, counting down.
ATATGAGGGGTGGGTGCATATCACTCCCAGCAGTGCCCAGACATATGAGGGGTGGGTGCAGATCACTCCCAGCAGTGAACAGAGACGTATGAGGGGTGGGTGCAGAGTATTCCCAGCAGTGGACAGAGACGTATGAGGGGTGGGTGCAGAGGACTACCAGCAGTGGACAGAGACAGTGTCCCACTCCCATGAGGATGGAAGTCTTTCCCCCACTGCATGACACACCACATGTGGGTGTGAGGACAAATGACACATGCATACCCACCCCTGGCAGATGCAGCACAATACACACACTGAGATCATGTCACTAGACTGTATAGTTATGTTAAAGCCTTCTAAACTAAGAGAGCCAAAGGGAACACACACTGTCACGCACATTCCAGGACTGATAGGAATGTACAGGTGCTGGGACAGCCACCAAGTTGTTGTCTCCCATGGAAGGAATAGGGAGGACTTCCCACATATACAATGCTCATAATTGTGAGTCAGGTGAACAAATACCCCACTGAACAAGTACCATATGTGTGCCAGGCTGGGAGTACACACATGCATAGTGCGAAAAAGGGACAATTTCTACAAGAAGGCATGGCAACATACTCTATAAGTACAGTGACTACCAAGGATGGCACAGACGATGCAGCCGGAGACATTGATGAGCAGGCATGGCCAAAGTTGAAGGGATCCGTCACCCACAAAGGAAATGTAGACACAGGTTCAGCACAACAATTGTGCAACTCCCTGCAGAGAAGAAGTCAGGTGCCACAGAGGAAGGAACACTCCTTGGGACAATGTCTCCAAACACAAAGAGCATACATGACCAAAGATTCTTTTCTGATACCTTGTGATGGCACGCAGATACCAGGGTCCACCCAATGGGCAGCAGACTACAACATTTCCCAGACACCTAACACATGATCACCACCCCAACTCATGGAGCATCAGCACCAACATCAATACGTGAAAACCAATCGTGGTCAAAGGAAAAACAAAAAGCTTTATTCAGCATTAAATTAAAAGGTATAAAAGGACAATATTTACAAAGGCCATAGGCCAGTCCAGATGCGAAGTCCTGGGGGGGGACACATGTCGACGCGTCTCCCCGAGCTTGCCTGCACATACTAAACCTCTGGATCAGCGACTGGGGGGGCATCGTGTGGGGAAGGACCAGGCACCGCAGGGACAGGAGGGGGAAGGATAGGTGTTGTGGGTGCAGGGACGGACGACTCCACCACAGGGGGTGGGTCAGCACCAAAGGTGGCAGTTAGCATGGCGCAGCACACGTCCGCAAGCTCGGCCAGCATCTCCCCTGCACCCGAAGGAACCACAGGCCCCAAGGGGGGGGGGGGTCGGAGGGATGGGTTGTAGCGCTACTGGGGGAGGTGGTGGACAGGGGGGGCTCAACTCCCCTACCCGTGGAGTGCCTTGCCCGTTTGCGTGATGGTGAAGCAGTGGGGCTGAAGCCCAGCACAGCCAAGTATGTCTCCATCTTAGACTGTGGGGCAGGGGAGCCGAGGGGAGTGACATTGGAGGGACTGGGGAGTGAGGCATGCGGACTTGGACTGTGGCTGCATGTCAGCCTGTGTGCCCTAGACCCAGTGGATGTGCCTTCGTCCCCCTGAGTGTGGGTGACAGGAGGTGTGCGCTTGCCCTTCCCTGTTGGTGTGCTGCTTTTGTCTGGTGGGGTGCGTGGCTGGGAATGTCTGTGTGTGCTTGGGACAGGCATGGGAGTGGGAAGTGTGGATGGTGCAGGGGTAGGGGGGGACGAAGCGCTGCAGGAGACTCACTGCTGCCTTCAGTGACGAGTCCAAGGACCTCAGCAACATCCGTTGGTCAGACATCGCTGATGACATGCCCTTCATGTACGACACCATCTGTGTCAGCAGTCTGGTGTGGCCATGGAGGACAGTCAGGATCGATGTCTGCCCAACCTGCAACTGCCGCTGAATGTCCACAGACTCGGCAGTGAGGGCAGCAGGGGAGACAGGGGCAGGGGGTGCGGTGCCTGGCACGAAGGAGACACGTTGTTGCCCTACACGGACAGAAGGGACCCGAGCAAGTGGGAGGGCGGTGATGGGAATGGAGGGGGCGTTGACAGTTGTAGTGCTGCTGCCAGCTGTTGGAGCAGCCTCCGCCCCCTCAGGGAGCTCAACCTCAGACCCCTCAGCATCGTAGTTGGTGTTGGTACTAGACAGGTCCTCCGCCTGACTCCCCTCGCCCTCTGTGCCACTTGATTCCGCTGACTCCCCAGCAGTGGTGGCACCGGTGCTAAATCCCTCCTCCTGGTCCGTGCAGGTGTCTCCCTTGGTGTCCCCCGATGATGCTGTGTGCAAGGTGAAGAGACATGAAATAATCAGTCACCTGTGTATATCTGACACATGATTCCAAACGAAATAGGTCACAGTGCATATCAGGAAATGCATCATGAGTAACAGCTAGAATACTCTGCACATATGTAAGCCATGCACTCCCCAGTTGGTTCACCCACCATGCCCCCTGAAAAAATGAACATCAGGAGACAACAGCAAATAACTCCATATCCAATTATAATGAGAAGCTAGTGTCTGTGAACAGTGGAGCACAGCCAGACTATGAAGGCATGCCACCTCTTGTTCACTGTGAAAGAAAGAGTATTGGTGCACCCAAGGCTAAATAACATACGCCAATGCTGAAGGTGTCCCCACACTCAGAGACCTGTGAGTACTTTATAAACCCTAAAGAAATACATTGTGATCCCTTGGGAATCACAAAACTTTACACAATCGACATGTTTGGAATGTGTGAATGTGCCACTTTTGGAACAGAACACACATGTGCCTGGATAACAGAAGTCACACAAGGAGGTGCACACAAAGCTACTTTTACACAGTCATTGTATGAGCTGCCAGCCTAATGCAAATAAGCCACTGTTAAGAAGATATGTGATATCAGGAAGTACATATACATGGCACCACGGTGGTCTGGATGACTTGACACCCGTAAGTTGGTATCAGCAATAACCGAGGACTAACCCAAATGCAACCACACTGTGGGAACATGTATATGTATAATCTCTAATCAATTTCATTACAGAACTGTGCCAGCGTGTTAAATGTGCCAGCGTGTACCCTAAAAGGTGGGTTCTTGTGCACTTCCTTGGTAGACATCTGTCATGCAGGCACATTATTGTCCTTCACAACAAAATATCAAAGTCAAGCATATAAACTATTGGGACATGTTGAAAAGTGTAGTCAGTGCCAAGGTACAAGACATCTTGACTAACAACTTGAATCATGCCACCTGTCACATGGCCATCCATACCATGATGACACAGTTGGCAACACATCTGACCCACTACCTGTCATGTGGAGTGGCACACATGTCCAGACACAGGACAATGCATTGGCTAATGACCCTGCAATTGTGTCGGAATAAGGAGCACCTGCACTGAGGAGACACCCTCATGGGAACCAATAATGTCCACACAGATGTCATCACACACAGACCAAACTACATAGCATCTGGAGCACACACCGATGCCAAAAATGGATGAGCAGTAAACATGTCTTAACTTTTGACACATGCTGCAAAGCACAAACATTACCCCCTGCACAACATGCCTGGGTCACTGCACGTTGAGTGTCTGTCCAGACAATTATCAAACACAGGTCAGACCTGGCAAGGAGACATAAGGTTTGGACATGTAGGCCTTGCCTGCACCAAACCCCCTACCTGAGACAATGTGATTGAGACAGAGCAAGTACTTACACCTCTTAATCTGGGATTAACAAAATGTGCATCAAGAACTCCTAAATGTACTCTACATCACCTCATGAGGCTGGGCACACATATTTGTGACAAACAACCATAAACAGATAGTTGTACATAGACACACAGGCACTGCCCAGTGTGAGGATGCACAAGCCTAATGGGGTCACCATGGACAGTGGAGACATGTAGCACACTGTACGTAAATACAAATGAGGCCATAGAACAATGCCACAGAGGCCAACCTATGCTGAACACACAGTGAATGGGCACAGTGTTTGATGCCACACATGATTCCTAGGAAAAGGTGTCTCAGGGGACTGGAGTGGGTACACTACTCCATGGTCCTGGAATAATCTGACTGTAACAGGAGCAAAGGTCCCGGCACTATGCATATCTCCCACTCATGCACATCATGTCTGAGGCCACTACATTGGTCATGCATGCTGCAAGTCTCTTTATTTGAAACAACACAATCCTATGTTGAGACTCAGGACAGTGCCAACAATTATGGACCCCCAAATGAGTGAACAGGAAAGGGCACAGGCAAGGTAACAACACATGTCACAGACCACCCCCACCCATGATGCTGAAAGCAGTGTGCACCTTGATTAACTTGCAGCCTAGATGACCATGTGCAATAGTGATTACACACAGACCAGGGAACACATGTCAAGGAGGGTAAGGGAGGAAGAACAGCACCAGTTGACTTGGGTGAACAGGCTATGCACTGCACATATAAACCCTGGCACTGTATCCAGGCAATGAGCACTTCCAAAAGCTGGTGACACACAACAAACAGACATGTACCTACCCCCTTCCTGCTGCTGTCTCTCCTGTAACCGCCTATCCATCTCAGGGAAGACCACCGTCAGGACACGCTTCATTTGGTGGGTCAGGCCCCGGTACCCGCTGAGGGGGCGTGGTGGTGAGTCCTCCAGCAGGACCCGGGCGATCCTCCTGGTCCAGCACCGGATGTCCTGCCAGCGTTTCCTCACTTGGGGCAGGCGCCGACTGCGACCCTCCACCGTATTCACTGCCCTGACGGCCCTCTTCCAAATTCTCGCCTTCTCGTAGGCGGTTACCTGTGAGGATGACAAAGTGAGACTACAACACTACACCTGCTCCATGTCACAGAGACACACAGTTTAACATCATTGATTTGTTGAACAGGGCATAGTATGCTGCCAACTAATAGCACCGTTGTCATAGGGACATTCGACTCTGTGTAAGTGGCATTGAAAGTACACAGGTGGAATGAGGGGTTCGACACACTCCCTGATCATGGCACACACTGTGCATCACAAGCAACACAAGGCTGATGGACAGCACCTCCAAGCAGTCACATGCCCCAGACCACTGACGCAACCTCAGCAGAGTACACAGACACACATAGGCACAGATCTTTCACCTGCCATTGGCAACAGCAGATACAAACTTCACTCTGCACATGTGCCACCTTCCTGGGGGGTGTCACAGGCGTGGGGCTAGCCCAGCAAGTCAGACACACAGCACGGCTTCCTTCTCACATCAGATGGGTAGAGCATATGCCTTCTCCATGCATCTGTGGTGCAACACTCCACATAGACACTCACCCACATGACAAGGAACATTCACACACATCAATGTCCAGGGGCGTACACATCATTTGGACACTCTCACCACAGCTCCACTCAACTCACACACATCTGTGGGTACAGTCACCTGTCACACCAGGGGGACCACAGAATCACATCAGGATTATAGAACAAAAATTCCCAAAAGAATTAGCCAGGCTAAATATGCCATGCACCATGCAGTGATTGTCACAGTAAGCACAATGCAAGTGAGGAGTGCAGACATGAACTACATCATGCTCTGCATGGGAGACATAAGGCATTCCCCCCCTGGGACCCACTCTCAACAACATTGCATGTCTCTCACACCTGGACACAATGCCAGAAGTTACAGTCACAAAAAAGGGGCACAGTCAAAGCTAGTGGAGTCAGCACTCACTTGCTCCCCTGGTCTCCCATACTGGCTGGGGTACTGTGGGAGGATGACATCCAGCAACGCCTCATTCTCCTCCTGGGTGAATGGCTGGGCCCTCTCCACAGACCTGGACATGTTGACAGAGGAAGCAATGACAGCAGCAGTGGTGTCCAATGACGTGTTGTGCAGGCAAGTGCCCTCTCATGGGTTCTGGCTGACTTATATCTGCCTTGCTGACCTATTTCATTTACAGGAGTACAGAGTGATTGGTCAGACTCATTTGCATCCTACGTTTCCTCCAATCCGTTTAAACATACACCAGTGACAGCATTAGCATCTTTCAAATTTGCAGCAGCATGTCAAGTCAACAACCACTTTGCAACAATGTATAATCTGGCCAACTGCTTTTTCCAGCCCACATGATGAAAAATTTTGATCTTGAAACTCGGTATCCATGACAACCAGCATGCATTGAGGCCCTAATACTTGTCCCTTATGTGTCCCCATTGTAATTTTGAAATCCCCACACAGGTACGGTGCGTTTCACACGTACCCCTAGGGCACCACTACTATAGTGATACGGCCCGTACATGCGTGTGTACTAGTCGTATCCCTATAGTAGTGTTGGTGTAGGTGTACGCCATAGTGATACGGCCCGTACACGCGTGTGTATGGGTCGTATCCCTATAGTAGTGTTGGTGTACGCCATAGTGATACGGCCTATAAATGCGCGTGTATGGGTCGTATCCCTATAGTAGTGTTGGCGTAGGTGTATGCCATAGTGATACGGCCCATACACGCCCGTGTACGGGTCGTATCCCTATAGTAGTGTTGGCGTAGGTGTACGCCATAGTGGTAAGGCCCGTACACGTGCGTGTACGGGTCGTATCACTATGGCGTACACCTACGCCAACACTACTATAGGAATAGGACCAGTGTGTCGACATACGTGTACGACCAGTGTGTACACCTAGGTGTACACACTGGTCGTACACGTACATGTACTACCGTAGTACATGTACGTCTACACACTGGTCGTACTCGTACATGTGTACGGTCCGTACACACACCGTACTCCTGCCCAAACCCAATATAGTGATACAACCGTACACACGCCCTCAGAGCGTGTGTACGGTGCGTTTCACAGCTTACACTGGTGATAGGAGGCGCACACGAAAGGAATGGAGGTGTCAGACTCGCACAAGGCTGTACATCAAGTCATTGTCAGTGCAGTCCTTCATGTGCAGGGCCTAGGTGTGGCAGGCAGTGATGTGGCACATGTCTCCTCATGTTTTTGCACAATAGATGTGTGGTGACCTGTGTACACATGTCATGTGTGATGGGGCACTATGTTTTACACTTCCCCTTCACACTTTCACATGTCTGCATGTTGTACAAAAGTGTCAAGCACTGCATCACTGGTATGGCACAGTCCCCAACACCCACATCTGTCCCCTGATGCAAGGTACATGGATGAATACACCTGACATCTAACTACCATCGTGCCACTATGTGACTATGTCATGTGTGAGCTTGCTGTTGGTGTTCCAACAACTGCATCTGATGTTGCTGCATCCAACATGTGTCTGTGTGTAGATGGGCATGGCACACAATTACGCACACCATGCCACATGTGGAATCCCACGTAACATGTGTCTGTATGCATCAAACATGGTATTTCGACCTGAGGACATATCTGCGTTGTCTCAATGTCTGTGTTATCAGTTTTGACATGTACCCCTTCATGGCAATGTGTGTGATCTGTACTTTTTTAATGACATGTGACCTGTGCGTCTAGCTTGCCGCAAGTTGTCTGAATGAGATTACATCCTTCTAATGCAGATATGTAGATGTATGTCACTCCTGTAATGTGTCTGGCTGTTCACTTGCACTGTGCCACAGCTAGTTTCATGGCATGTCATGTCGACCTTGACAATCAACGTTTGGAGCTGGCTCTTAGTAGGAGTATCACCTGGCTGGCATACGTGTCCTGGATGTATTGCACAGACCAGACTCTGTATTTAGCAGATATGTATTAGCTGTTGAACATGTGCTCAGTTCATTGCCATTGGTGTTGTAATGTACTCAATCTTCGTTATTCCTTCCAAATTTCTGCATGGCACCGCCTCTCCCCCTGTTGAAGATTGTATTAATCTCTTAGCATGAGCTGAAAGCCATTTTGTACTTGCCAGCCATTTTAGTTAGCTATGTGCTGGACATTTGCTGTTTCCCTCTCCCAGAGTCTTGTACATGCTCAGATGGGCCTAGCTAGTAGAATGCACATGTTCCTAGTATAGAACTGTCAGGCTGTTCTAACTGATGTCAGCAACTTATTACTCCTCCTACTTGTTGACTGTGCAGTTTCTGCATGACCATCTATGTGCATAACTCTTCTCATGTGTACTTGTACTGCCTTTTTTCAGCCCCTGTGTGGGTATATAATGCCCCTGTTCTCTGTACTCCTTAGAAATGTCTCTTACAGTGATTTGAGAATTCTGTATGACACATTTTTTCCCTCTTTAATGGTTAAATAAAAAGATGTCTTTTATATTACAGCTTCTGTGCCAATCTCTTCTTTGTTGGTTTAAAAGGACCAGGTGTATCAGTGAAGTCCCAGATTAGGTTTTGATTTCTATACCCCGACCAATGCCAGACTTGGGTGCCATGAGGGAACGTGACTGCATATGCCGTTACAGATTCACCCAACAGTTAATTGAGAACCTGACAAACAGGCTGGCACCACACCTCCAACCGTGACACAGTTATCTGACTGCGCTGACCCCCAAGATGAAGGTGATGGCAGCCCTACATTTTTGTGCCACCGGTATGTTTCAATTCACCATAGCTGATGTGGGTGGCATGTCCCAGACCATGTTCAGCTGTGTCCTGCATGATGTTTTAGAAGCCATGTTGGAGCACCTGGATGAATTCATCCATTTTCCAACTCGTGAGCAGTTGACAGGTAACAAGGGTGAGTTCTATGCCCTGGGAGGGATGCCCCATGTAATTCGGTCCATTGATGGAACACATGTGGCTTTGGTACCACCCCAGGCACAGGAGGTAGCCTATCGAAACCGAAAACATTATCACTCCATTAATGCCCTTGTGGTGTGTCTTGCTAACATGCTGATTTCCCATGTCTGTGCACGTTTTCCAGGGTCAGCACACGATGCCTACATCATGAGGCGTAGCAGAGTGCCAGAAATGATGCTGTGGCCGCACAAGGAACGAGCATGTCTTGTTGGTGGGTATACTCTGTTTGTCCTGTATTTAGCGGTATCTTTGTACGTTACGGCAAATCTTGACCCACTTCTTTACATGATGTTTCCATGTAGGGGACTCTGGCTATCCCAACATGCCATGGCTGGTGACGCCTCTCCGCAACCCCAGAACAGCTGCAGATCACCGTTACACCAACGCCCATGGGCAGACCAGGCGAGTGATTGAGAGGACGTTTGGCCTCCTGAAGAGCCGATTCCGGTGCCTCCACAAGACAGGCGGGTCCCTCCCATATGCACCGGTGAAGGTCTGCAAAATCTTCCTCGTGTGCTGCATGCTGCACAACATGGCAGTGGAGAAAGCTGTGGCACTCATACTGGATCAAGATGATCAGGACCATCCACCCGTGGACGACGAAGGGCTTGGCAATGGGGCTAGTGATGTGGAGGATGTGGTTCCGCAAGAGGACATCCGGAGTCGGCTCATACGCGACTTCTTTGCTTAGTGGTGAGTACCAGTGTCTGTGTGTGCACGCATTGGTCCCCATGTGGCATGTGTTGCGATGTGTGTGTCCATTTGCATGTATGGCACGTGAGTCAGAGGTGTGTGTGGATGTGTCACTGGAGTGATGGTGCCAGTGATGAGTGTATTTCCCCAGTCATAATTGTGACCTAGCATGTTGTCATCCTTACATGTGTCGAGTACATGCACATGCAAGTGGCTGTGCTTTTTGTGGCTGACTTCTTGTGTGTCTCTCATCCCCAGGTACTTGCGCATGCCGTCTGCTGGTTGCATTGTTGTGGCACTGCTATTCCTCATGGACACGTCATCGTGTGCTGACTCAGCGTTACACACACGGACAAGTTTGGAAGTCTCCTTAGGGTAAGGGATGCATCAGGGGTGTATTGGGTGTGGCAGTTGTTTACGATGTGTGCACACTGCCCCTGTCGATGTTTGTTCCTCTGCAGACATGTCGCATCACCATGGGACACATGACATGCAGCTGGGTACACCTGAATAGATGTTCAGACTTGTTGACAGTCATCTGTGATGGGATTGTGGATTGTGATGATGGCATCAATGTGTGTTACACTGCCCGCGGACACATACGGTTTGCATTGGCTTGACATGGTGTGGGACTTCCACATCAGAGGAAGTCTATGGTGTATGGCAGCCTCTCCGTGAGCAGCAGGGGGTGTTTAGCTGTTAGCCGACACTTGTGTGCCAGTTCCATGGCTATCACGCATTTGTGCTGCAGAAGGGGGGTTCCAGTGTTGCACCCACATGTTACTCCACATGACCTGTTCATGTGTACTCCGAGTTGCCTCTGCATTCCCGAATACATGAATAATAAAGGTGTCCCTATGCCTCCAAGGTGCCTCTTCTCAGTCAATGCTGGTGTGTTGCCACGGTGCATCCGGCATGTCTGGCATGGTTTTCCATGATAGTGGCTATGTGTTTATGTGTAGAGTAGCAAGATGCAAGCTGATTGTGTGGGATTAGACTGTGTATTGTGCATGATGTCCATGACTGTGTGGGTATTGTGACATGTGCCATCCCCATGCATCCAACGTTGGCCAGGCCACCATTCTCTGCATCCACCTGACTCAAGCTTGCAGGACATGGTTCGGCAACCTGTCCACACATACCTGGGTGCCCCACAGGACACTCCACATGATCCCTGACCTCTGCGCATGGCTGTCGCTGTACTCAATATGTCTGTCGGCACGGTTGTGCGGCCACCCCCTCAGCTGGTTGGGCCCATCACGGGTGTGTATGGTGCTCCATGTCTGTCTTGCCTAATACAATGTGACCCATGTGTGTCCTGTGCCAGACTCAGGCCCCAGGGTGTGGATGGTTGAAGTCAAATGAGAACTCAGGCATGGTTAGACTTTACAAGACACATGTAAGGTAATAATGCAAAATGTAGGCATCTTCGCTTTATGGTGTAACTTTTTATTTTGGTTGGGGTACGTGGGGGGGTATGACATGAGGGGCTTTCCGGGTGTGTGGAATCCAAAGTTCACTAGGGGAGTTGGTGTCCTTGCCATTGGAAATCCTCAGAGTCCATGCCACAGTCTTTGTCAACATTGGTCAGACAGTGACCAGCAAGTCCATGTGGTAGAGAATGTCTTTTGCTGCTGTGCTGCTGTTGGTCCAGTGGGCCAGGTGCCAGGCCAGGTGTCCTGGGAGATGGTGCTGTTGCGCTGACCCTCACGGTCTTTTCCGTGGATGACCCGCCCTCCTGCGGGGACCCTCAGAAGCAGGCCGTGACGATGTTTGGGATGCTCCGTCGGATGTCTCCTCCTCCTCCTCATCCCTCCCTGTGGGTGGTGATGTTCTACGCCTGGTGGCACAGGGAGGGTTGCCCATGTTGTCGGCTATCCGACGGAGTGTACTGTGAATTCCCGTGAACACCGTCACAAGATCAGCCTGTCTGTCCTCCAACCGCCCTTGGTGTCGCAGTAGACAGGCATGTTGCTCCGCATGTTGCTGGGCCTGCTGGGTCTTCATCTCCTCGAGGATGGACACAACCTGGGCCATGCCCGTGGTGTCCTGCCGGTATGTGTCCAGGATGTTTCTGACATGGGAATATACTGGTTCCGCAGCCAACTGGTCAGGCTCGCGCCTCCGCCGTCCTCCACTCCCACCACCCCTGCCCACTTGCACCTGGCCTGCCCTTGTGGGCACATCGGGTCTCCGGGACCCCTGAGGGTGGCATTGGCGTTGTCGCCTGCCTCCTCCTGGGTGCCCGGTACACCGTGTCCCTCCTGGCCAGCCTGGCTGCATTGTGGTGGTGGGGCAGGGATCCTGGGTGTCTCCTGGGATGTGGCAGGAGTGGGGGTGGTGGTTGGCCCAGTTGTACCTGACGCAGGTGCTGCAGGTGGTTGGACAGCAGAGGGGCCAGGTTGGTCGGGGTCGGGTTCGTCCACAGAGTGGTGAGAGTCGTCGCTGCCGGTGGGTCCGTCATCCCGCCGAGCCGGGTCCTGTGAGTCTTCCCCCCCAGTGTTGGGGGGTGATCCACGACGTTGACCTGTGTGTGGGAGAGACAATGTTAATTTTGTTCCATGCAACATCCATGTTTCATTCGTTTCTAAGTTGGCACATTTCCTCTGGGAATTTGGATATGTCTTGCATTCCACTCACAGTGCACTTGTGCATGGGTATGTCCCTTGGCCACAGCTTTTGCAATTTTACCTATGTGTGGCGCAGTCTTACTTGCTGCGTCAATTGTGACTGCAGTCAGCAGTGGAGTGAGCAGGTGTGGCAAGCCATGCATTGGCGCCTTCCGTGTTGCACTGTACGTGGGCACATGGAGTTGTTCCACACACTTAGATAATGCAGGTAGCTGGCGTTGTGCTCGCGCACAGGTTGAGACATGGCCCTGTGTTTTGCCATGGAGAAGAGGGGGGGTTCAGGCACTGGCCACCCTTGTCTACATGCACGCAGTCCACCTGCTGACGAGCAGACATTCCCACACCCCCCAAGGCTGAATTGGGCTCCCTGTGTGTCCCTTTCTCACTCCCTCTCTGTCCCCTCTCCCTCCCTCTGTGTGTCAGCCTCCTCCCTCTGTCCGTCTCCCTGTGTCTCCCTCCCTCTCTCTCCCCCTCTCCCTCCCTCTGTGTGTCACCCTCTGTCACCTCAGCCCAGCTTCCTAGGCACACACTTTTTGCAGATCTTTGAATGGCCCTTGGCTTGTTCATGTGAGTTTGTTTCTGATCTCCAGGCACCCATTGGGTGTGGTGTCTGTGTCTGCGCTGCTGCTGTGGTGGTGTGTGCTGCCACTCTTTCACAGTGTTGGCTGTTCATTAGCTGCTGTCATGTGCAAAAACGTGCCGTCACCCCCATGTGTTAATGCAAGGTGTCCGCCATTTGCTGGCAAGTCTTTCCTGTGTGGGGACACACTGTTTGTCTGGCTGTGACCTAGGCCATATGGGCAGGGGGCATTGTTGTCTGCTTCTGAGTTGCACTATGTGATTTTTGTGGCCCACACTCCCGCCATCCGGCTTACCGTGTCTTGTGTTTGTTATTTTCTGTGGCCTGTGACTTTGCATTGTCCAGCTGGGTGCATGGGGCATGGTGGCGCCAGTGGCATGTGCGTGTTCATGGAGTGTGGTTGAGTCATGCGATAGCTTGGGGTGGTTGCGTGCCTGTTTGTGAGTTTGGTTGTGGATGACGTTCCCCATGTGAGGTGAGTTGTTTGTGTACTCACCCGGGTCTCGGAGTCCTTCTAATCCGTCCACTGACACCACCGGCAGTATGGCCATCACCCTCTCCTCCATGTGTACGGGTCTGCGGGGCGGCCCTCCTCCAGTGACGTTGGCCTGGTTGTGGTCGTCGGTCATTTTGGCTCGGACCCTCCTCCGCAGATCGTACCACCTGGCTTGGCATTCATGCCTGGTCCTTCTGGTGGCTGCAACAGCATTCACAGCATCGACAATCCTCTGCCACATGGCTGTTTTTTTGGACATGCAGGTCTGTCTGACCAATGTTCCAAAGAGGTGTGGCTCGACTCTGAGGATTTCGTCGACAAGCACCTCCAACTCTCGGCTAGTGAACTTTGGATTCTTGTTAGTGGGCATGGTGAGGGGTGTGGGTGTGGATGGTTGGGGGGGGTGTGTGGATGGTTGTGGGTGTGTGGGTGTGGTTGTGCAGGTGTGTGTGTGAATGTGATGAGGGGGTGTTTGTGTAGGTGTGTGTGTGAAGGTGTGCAAGTGTAAGGTGTAGTAAAGGTTCAAGTATGGTGCTGTAGGTTGTCTGTGGGGTCTGGCAGCAGTGAGTCTGTTGCAAAGGCTCATGGTTTGTGTCTGTGGGCCCTTTTTATTGGTCCATTGGTGGGTGTGGATGTGTTTGAAGTTTGGGTGGGTGTGTTATAAGGAGTGGTTGTGTTTTGGGCCTCTGTTTGGGATTTTGGCAGTTGCAGGTCAGTGAATGTGTTGTTTTTGTGCTTGTTGGACATGTTTTGTGGCTTTGTGCCATTCGAATGGTGTATTCTTGTGTTGTTTTGCTTTGTCCTGGTTGTGTACGTGCGTTTTTAGCGTGTGTACGGTGTGTACTTCGGGAATTTTGTTGTACAGTGCTGTCCTTGTGTCTGGCTTGGTACGACTCGTACATGCGCGATGTTGTGTGAAGGTGCTGGTGTTGGGGCCTGGGGTGCGCTCTGTACTTAGAATGTTGGGGTGGGGGTACGCTCCATACGTACGCGGGTGAGGGTACGTGTCCTACATACATGGTTGGGGTGGGGGTACGGTCCGTACATACACTGTTGGGGTGGGGGTACGCTCCATACATACACGGTTGGGGTGGGGGTACGGTCCTTACATACATGGTTGGGGTGGGGGTACGGTCCGTACATACACTGTTGGGGTGGGGGTACGGTCCGTACATACACGGTTGGGGTGCGCTCCATACATACGCGGGTGAGGTTACGGGTCGTACATACACGGTTGGGGTGGGGGTACGGTCCGTACATACACAGTTGGGGTGGGGGTACGGTCCGTACATACACGGTTGGGGTGGGGGTACGGTCCATACATACACGGTTGGGGTGGGGGTGCGCTCCATACGTACGCGGGTGAGGGTATGGGTCGTACATACACTGTTGGGGTGGGGGTATGCTCCATACGTATGCGGGTGAGGGTACGGGTCGTACATACACGGTTGGGGTGGGGGTACGGTCCGTACATACATGGTTGGGGTGGGGGTATGCTCCATGCATACGTGGGTGAGGGTACATGTCGTACATGCACGGTTGGGGTAGGGGTACGGTCCGTACATACACGGTTGGTGTGGGGGTGAGCTCAATACGTACGCGGGTGAGGGTACGGGTTGTACATACACGGTTGGGGCGGGGGTACGCTCCATACATACGCGGGTGAGGGTACGGGTCGTACATACACGGTTGGGGTGGGGGTACGGTCCGTACATACACGGTTGGGGTGGGGGTATGCTCCATGCATACGCGGGTGAGGGTACGTGTCGTACATACACGGTTGGGGTGGGGGTATGGTCCGTACATACACGGTTGGGGTGGGGGTGCGCTCCATACGTACGCGGGTGAGGGTACGGATCATACATACACGGTTGGGGTGGGGGTACGGTCCGTACATACACGGTTGGGGTGGGGGTACGCTCCATGCATACGCGGGTGAGGGTATGTGTCGTACATACACGGTTGGGGTGGGGGTACGGTCCGTACATACACTGTTGGGGTGGGGGTACGCTCCATACATACACGGTTGGGGTGGGGGTACGGTCCTTACATACATGGTTGGGGTGGGGGTACGGTCCGTACATACACTGTTGGGGTGGGGGTACGGTCCGTACATACACGGTTGGGGTGCGCTCCATACATACGCGGGTGAGGTTACGGGTCGTACATACACGGTTGGGGTGGGGGTACGGTCCGTACATACACAGTTGGGGTGGGGGTACGGTCCGTACATACACGGTTGGGGTGGGGGTACGGTCCATACATACACGGTTGGGGTGGGGGTGCGCTCCATACGTACGCGGGTGAGGGTATGGGTCGTACATACACTGTTGGGGTGGGGGTATGCTCCATACGTATGCGGGTGAGGGTACGGGTCGTACATACACGGTTGGGGTGGGGGTACGGTCCGTACATACATGGTTGGGGTGGGGGTATGCTCCATGCATACGTGGGTGAGGGTACATGTCGTACATGCACGGTTGGGGTAGGGGTACGGTCCGTACATACACGGTTGGTGTGGGGGTGAGCTCAATACGTACGCGGGTGAGGGTACGGGTTGTACATACACGGTTGGGGCGGGGGTACGCTCCATACATACGCGGGTGAGGGTACGGGTCGTACATACACGGTTGGGGTGGGGGTACGGTCCGTACATACACGGTTGGGGTGGGGGTATGCTCCATGCATACGCGGGTGAGGGTACGTGTCGTACATACACGGTTGGGGTGGGGGTATGGTCCGTACATACACGGTTGGGGTGGGGGTGCGCTCCATACGTACGCGGGTGAGGGTACGGATCATACATACACGGTTGGGGTGGGGGTACGGTCCGTACATACACGGTTGGGGTGGGGGTACGCTCCATGCATACGCGGGTGAGGGTATGTGTCGTACATACACGGTTGGGGTGGGGGTATGGTCCGTACATACACTGTTGGGGTGGGGGTACGCTCCATACATACGCGGGTGAGGGTACGGGTCGTACATACACGGTTGGGGTGGGGGTACAGTCCTTACATACATGGTTGGGGTGGGGGTACGGTCCGTACATACACTGTTGGGGTGGGGGTACGGTCCGTACATACACGGTTGGGGTGCGCTCCATACATACGCGGGTGAGGTTACGGGTCGTACATACACGGTTGGGGTGGGGGTACGGTCCGTACATACACGGTTGGGGTGGGGGTACGGTCCGTACATACACGGTTGGGGTGGGGGTACGGTCCATACATACACGGTTGGGGTGGGGGTGCACTCCATACGTACGCGGGTGAGGGTATGGGTCGTACATACACTGTTGGGGTGGGGGTACGCTCCATACGTATGCGGGTGAGGGTACGGGTCGTACATACACGGTTGGGGTGGGGGTACGGTCTGTACATACATGGTTGGGGTGGGGGTATGCTCCATGCATACGTGGGTGAGGGTACATGTCGTACATACACGGTTGGGGTAGGGGTACGGTCCGTACATACACGGTTGGGGTGGGGTTGTTCTCCATACGTACGCGGGTGAGGGTACGGGTTGTACATACACGGTTGGGGCGGGGGTACGCTCCATACATACGCGGGTGAGGGTACGGGTCGTACATACACGGTTGGGGTGGGGGTACGGTCCGTACATACACGGTTGGGGTGGGGGTACGCTCCATGCATACGCGGGTGAGGGTACGTGTCGTACATACACGGTTGGGGTGGGGGTACGGTCCGTACATACATGGTTGGGGTGGGGGTGCGCTCCATACGTACGCGGGTGAGGGTACGGGTCATACATACACGGTTGGGGTGGGGGTACGGTCCGTACATACACGGTTGGGGTGGGGGTACGCTCCATGCATAAGCGGGTGAGGGTATGTGTCGTACATACACGGTTGGGGTGGGGGTACGGTCCGTACATACACAGTTGGGGTGGGGGTGCGCTCCATACGTACGCGGGTGAGGGTACGGGTCGTACATACACGGTTGGGGTCAGGGTACGCTCCATACATTCACGGGTGGGGGTACGTCTCGTACATACACGGGTGTACATACACGGGTGGGGATTCGACTCGTACATAGGAGGGCTGGGGGGAGTGTTGGGCGCGTATGCGGGCACATGTCTCCATGGTTGCTATGGGAGTTCGGTGCGGACGGTGTTTTTTCCATACGGTTGTACCATCGGACGCACGGGATGGATCGTACATTTGTACGGTAAATCGTCCGAGGACGTGTCGGACACATTTTCCGACCCGAGGACGTGTAGGGAATAATTCCCAATGCGATTCGTATGGACTTTTTCCCATGCGAATCGTAGTTGGCAGTTTGTACGGCACTTGTACGATTCATACGGTAAAAAGACCGGATACGAGTCATACGGGGAATTTTTTTACAGGATCGTACTCGGCACCAAAGTGTGACACCATTCAGAAGTCACTGTTCAGGTTGGACCAGGACCTAGTTGCAGACTGTGATGGAGGCAACCATACAGGTCATCCTGGGCAAATATTTTGAGTTTGGACAGTGTCACATTTTTGGACCTGAAAACCCAGACAATCAAGCCTGGAAGCTTCACCCGACAAAGTACTCTCAAAGTGAACATATTTCCTGCAAGGTTCCACTGAAACTCTGCAAGTCTTGAAAATCCAAGAAGTCAACATTTTCAAACCTTCTGGAGGACTTCTCTCCCAGCACCTCAGGGGCAATACTTAAGGACCTTTACTCATTCTAGCAGAGTTAAGCAGCTGGGTCCAGTTCAGGTTCATTTGTAAATGGTGTATTAGTCACTTCAGGAAAAATTACTCTGCACTATGTTGTGCCACTGTAGCCTCAGTGGAGTTCAGCCAATGGATGTGTAGTCTAGATCTCAGTCCTGGGTACAAGCAGAAGCAGGTTCACCTGCTCAGGTCTCCACATGTGTCATGGACATCAGGACCAGTCCTCTTCCATTCCACATATCCAGGGGTGGTCAGCTAGAACAGCGATGTGTCACTTCTCAGTGCGCTCTCTGTGCGACATGATGGATGCGTCATATTTACTGTATGATGCATCATGTCGCAAAGAATCACAAATACATCAGTATTACTGACGTATTTGTCTGCACAAAACTGATGCATTGCTGGAGTTGTGTCGGAAGAGTGACGCAACTCCAGCAATGCAGGGGGAGGGCTATGAATATAGCACTGTGTCCCCCTTACGCCTGTATGAAGCAGGCACAAGGATTTGACGCAATACCGTCCTAGAAGTGGCGCACTAAAATCTTATAGATTTCAATGCGCCACTTCTACGAGGCTAGGATGCGGGGGAACACCCACCCTGCATACATTATACCTGACCAGCAGCGGTCCATGGAGGGAGTTCCGTGGGGCGGAAAGGCGGGGCGGGGGAGGGGCAGGGTGGGGGGTACTAAACACCGGAACATGGATAATTGGAGGTAAGTAAACAATTAAATAAATAAAACTAATTTCGTAGCGCGCCCTGCATTGCAAAATGCAGTGCAGCGCGTGCTACGAAATTCATTTTATTTATTTAATTGTTTTCTTACCTCCAATTATCCATGTTCCGGTGTTTAGAACCCCCCACCCTGCCCCTCCCCTCCCCCGCCCCGCCTTTCCGCCCCACAGAACTCCCTCCACGGACCGCTGCTGTACCTGACACAGGTACAAAGTGACGCATATGCCTAGATGTGTTATTTTGTAAATAGGGCGCAACATGCACATTTTTTACGTCACCGGTGCGTCACAAAAAGTGGGATTTTAGCGAACCATGTGGATCTCTGTGCACAATATTAACAGAAGATTGTCGAAGTCACATTTTTTTAGAGGCTGGTGATTACTTGTTTCTGTGCCCTCATGATATAATTTCAAAAACAGATCTGAATACATCGTTTTGGAGCACGTACGTATCGTCACTAAAAGTAGTGTTACAGGTTGACATTTGTAGTTTATTTTTTTGTTTTACAAAAACACTGCATGTTTCCGTTTTTGTTTAACGTGTGCAGCTGTTTGTATCCGCACGTTTATAAGAAAAAGACTTGTATGATGAACATCTGCGGTCAGGAATTAAAAAAAATGGTGTGTTAACAAATTGGGATAAAACCAACACCACATTGTTGGCGGAATTGTGAGATAGTGGAAATTAGCTAGGTGTAGTCATTAATATTTTGGTTTCATATTTTTCGGAGAGCATAATCATGGGAAAAGAAGGTCAATAAATAGGAAAAATGAAAATAAATTTGAACTGCTCTACCATTGACAGGCTTTGGAGTACCATTTCATTGTATTGTCTTTATTTTTTGGCCAAATGTTTCTACAAAGAAGTTATTCATTTGGCAGTAACAAAAGAATTGCTTCCTACGAGAGGAATTTAGAGGCAGCTTAACAAATGCATAGATTCAAAGTGAATTTATGTGGTGTATGGCTACTGCAGCCAGTCCTGGTTTATTAGTAGGGTAAACAGACATAATATCGAATAAAAAATATCGACAGGACAGAATATCGAGTTTTTAATATAGGATGGACAGAATATCGAATTGCCAAAATATAGTGGTGAAGAATATCGAAAATCAGGTAAGAAATAAAATATTGATTTAAATAATATAGAAGTAAGTAATATCGACAGTCATAATATAGTTGTTAAAAATATCGATTTTTTTATAGTGTTTTAAGTGTTAGTATATGTGTTAAAAGTATGTATAAATGTTGGAATGTATGTTTGAATATTTTTAAAGTAATGAATTTTATGTTATTTAATTTTTGTGTAATTTAATTCTGTAGCGGGTTGTGGGTTAATAGGGGATTAGGGTGGGAAGTAATTTAATTATAGTACATTAATTAATAATTTTTAGGAATTATTAATTATTTTTAATTTAATTTTGCGTTTTACTTCTGTAGCGGGTTGTGGGTTTATAGGGGAATAGGGTGGGAAGTAATTTAATTGTTATTAGGTAATAATTAATTGGTATTGAAAATTAATTGGTTGTTGATTTATTATTAATTGGTAAATAATTTGTATTAATTGGTAATTAATTTGTATTCATTGTTTAATTGATAATTATGTTAATTGTATTAATTTATTATTTGTAGCGGGTTGTGGGTTTATAGGGGAATATGGTGGGAATTCATTTAATTGTAAATAATTAATTATTGAAATAAATTGTGTATATTGCTAATTAATTTATTCTTAATTAATTAATAATTGGTATTAATTTTATGTATTACTTTTTTGGTATTGAATATTAATTAGTCATTAATTAATTATTAATAGGCTATCAATTAAAAAAATATTGGTATTTATAATAAACTAATTATTAAATATTGTGTGATTTGTAATTAATTTTAATATTTTTTGGTATTAATAATTTATTTATTTTTAATAAAATATTAAATTATTATTTTCCCTACTATTGCACTCACTGTAGTGGGAATAGTCATTTTTACCCCTACGCTATCCAACGCTTTCCCTACTATTGCACTCACTGCAGTGGGAATAATAATTTTTACCCCTACGGTATCCAACGCTTTACACTACAGTTGCACTCACTGGAGTGGGAATAGTAAATTTTACCCTCCCGCTATCCAGCGCTTTCCCTACTGTTGCACTCTCTGGAGTGGGAATAGTAATTTTTACCCCTAAGCTATCCAACGCTTTCCCTACTGTTGCACTCTTTGGAGTGGGAATAGTAATTTTTACCCCTACGCTATCCAACGCTTTCTCTACTGTTGCACTCTTTGGAGTGGGAATAGTAATTTTTACCCTCCCGCTATCCAACGCTTTCCCTACTGTTGCACTCTCTGGAGTGGGAATAGTAATTTTTACCCCTACGCTATCCAACGCTTACCCTACAGTTGCACTCACTGGAGTGGGAATAGTCATTTTTACCCCTACGCTATCCAACGCTTTCCCTACTGTTGCACTCTTTGGGGTGGAAATAGTAATTTTTACCCCTACGCTATCCAACGCTTTCCCTACTGTTGCACTCTCTGGAGTGGGAATAGTAATTTTTACCCCTACGCTATCCAACGCTTTCCCTACTGTCGCACTCTTTGGAGTGGGAATAGTAATTTGTACCCCTACGCCATCTGACGTTTTCTCTACTGTTGCACTCACTGGAGTGGGAATAGTAAATTTTGCCCTCCCGCTATCCAACGCTTTCCCTACTGTTGCACTCTCTGGAGTGGGAATAGTCATTTTTAGCCCTACTCTATCTAACGCTTTCCCTAATGTTGCACTCTTTGGAGTGGGAATAGTAATTTTTACCCCTACGCTATCCAATGCTTTCCCTACTGTTGAACTCACTGGAGTGGGAATAGTAAATTTTACCCTTCCGCTATCCAACGCTTTCCCTACTGATGCACTCTCTGGAGTGTGAATATTAATTTTTACCCCTACGCTACCCAATGCTTTCCCTATTATTGCACTGTCTGGAGTGGGAATATTAACTTTTACCCTCCCGCTATCCAACGCTTTCCCTACTGTTGCACTCTCTGGAGTGGGAATAGTAATTTTTACCCTCCCGCTAGCCAACGCTTTCCCTACTATTGCACTTACTGGAGTGGTAATAGTAAATTTTACCCGCCCGCTGTCCTACGCAAAAAATATTGCATTTTTTAAATTAATATTACGTTAATATATATGTATTATTATTATTTTTTTACTTATAATAATTATTTATTATTTTTAAAGTTATTTATGTATTTTTAAGTATGTTTCAGTTAATTATATGTTTTATTTAATTAATTTTACATTAATTTTAAGACATTTAAAATAATTAGATATTGTGACTAACTATATTTATTACAACGATATTTTGGATTCTATATTTTTGTACTTACCTGTTTGGAGATAGGGCTTAGATATTTTGGCATTCTATATTTTTTCTTCGATATTTTGGCAATTCGATATTCTCCTTCTCGATATTTTGTCAGTGATCCACTAGTAGATGGCAATATGTCATCTAGGACTTGAATTTTATATTTTCTGTTTATAAGTATTGGCTTAAATAAATTAATGCAAAATGACACCTCTGAAAGGCCGATCGGGATGAGAGTGTCACATCACATACAAAAAACTGATTTTTTTTGCTTTCCCAAACGATGCTTCCATTGCTGTGATGTTATTCCTCACTGCAAGCCACAATAAGTGTGGCTAAGAGATCTGAAACAATCATTATGTTGTAGTTATTTTTCAATGTTAAGCATAAGGGCGGGTCTAATTGACCATAATTTCTTCGATCATGACAGGGTGACTTCTACCACATGGCCAAGCCTTAGCAGGTGTTTTGCAAATACCATCATATCTCACAATGTAACTCACCTACTTTCTACATGCAACATTCACTCAGTGTGCCAGTGGTAACACCAGTAAGTCCCCTATCACAATTTCTCTGATAACCTGTTTACCTCAAGCACTTAGGTGCCGATTCCGATCCTGTAAAACCCGGGTATGAACCGTCGGATGGAGCGTTTTCTCCGTCCGACTCGTACCCGGGAAAAACACCTTACAAACCCGCAAGTACGATTCATACAGAAACACCATTTCCGTACGATTCGTAAAAAACACCGACCGGATAAAATATACCCACAATTCGGATCCGGGACACCGTGGACGTGACGTTCGGACGGAGTCAGGCAGCGTTTCACGAACCAGCAAGTACGATCCGTGCCCACGTCACTCCGCACGGATTATATTTTACGGCAGCCAAAAACTGCCGGGAAATCAGGACGACGCGCAGATGGAGCACCTGTACGCGACGGACAGCCATGGACCCCAACCTACGTGTCATCCCGGCCCTCATAGCAGTCCACCTGGTGTACAGGAACTGACGCAGACGCTGCAGAAGGTCAGATCAACACCCAGGGGCAAAGGGGGGGGCAGGGGCAGGAAACATAACCCCCACCCAAGTTAAAAATCATACATGCCCTGTACATACCTGACCCCCAGGGCCTGGTCACTTCGGGGGGCGGGGGCGTCTCCACCAAGGCCTGCATCCGCCACAATGGAAGTCGACATGGACGCGAACTGGCAACACAACAATTGTGGTACGCACCGTACCCACGCCTTAAGAGCATGGGTACGGGTCGTACCACGCCCACCCCTACTTCACCCCAACAATTGCGGTACAGCCCGTACCCATGCATTTGGGATGTGGGTACAGGGCGTACCGCCATTGTTGGGGTGATGTAGGGGTGGGCGTGGTACGACCCGTACCCACGCTCTTAAGGCGTGGGTATGGGCCGTGTCCCTACGTCACCCCAACAATGGTGGTACGGCCCGTACCCATGTCCCAAAGGCATGGGTATGGGCCGTACCGCCATTGTTGGGGTGACGTAGGGGTGAGCGTGGTACGACCCGTACCCACGCTCTTAAGGCGTGGGTACGGGCCGTTCCCCTACATCACCCCAACAATGGCGGTACGGCCTGTACCCACGTCCCAAAGGCATGGGTACGGGCCGTACCGCCATTGTTGGCGTGACGTAGGGGTGTGCGTGGTACGACCCGTACCCATGCCTTTGGGACATGGGTACGGGCCGTACTGCCATTGTTGGGGTGACGTAGGGGTACGGCCCATACCCATCCCTTAAGGACGTGGGTACGGGTCGTACCACGCCAGTGGACAGACACATAGGGGTGTGTGGCCATCAGCACCAGCAGTGCCCAGACATATGAGGGGTGGGTGCAGAGTCCTCCCAGCAGTGCCCAGACATAGGAGGGATGGGTGCAGAGCCCTCCCAGCAGTGCCCAGACATAGGAGGGGTGGGTGCAGAGTCCTCCCAGCAGTGCCCAGACACAGGAGGGGTGGGTGCAGAGTCCTCCCAGCAGTGCCCAGACACAGGAGGGGTGGGTGCAGAGTCCTCGCAGCAGTGCCCAGACATAGGAGGGGTGGTTGCAGAGTCCTCCCAGCAGTGCCCAGACACAGGAGGGGTGGGTGCAGAGTCCTCCGAGCAGTGCCCAGACATAGTAGGGGTGGGTGCAGAGTCCTCCCAGCAGTGCCCAGACACAGGAGGGGTGGGTGCCTATCACTCCCAGCAGTGCCCAGACATAGGAGGGGTGGGTGCCCATCACTCCCAGCAGTGCACAGACACATGAGGGGTGGGTGCAGAGTCCTCCCAGCAGTGCCCAGACATAGAAGGGGTGGGTGAAGAGTCCTCCCAGCAGTGCCCAGACATAGGAGGGGTGGGTCCAGAGTCCTCCCAGCAGTGCCCAGACACAGGAGGGGTGGGTGCAGAGTCCTCCCAGCAGTGCCCAGACATAGGAGGGGTGGGTGCAGAGTCCTCCCAGCAGTGCCCAGACACAGGAGGGGTGGGTGCCTATCACTCCCAGCAGTGCCTAGACATAGGAGGGGTGGGTGCCTATCACTCCCAGCAGTGCACAGACACATGAGGGGTGGGTGCAGAGTCCTCCCAGCAGTGCCCAGACATAGGAGGGGTGGATGCAGAGTCCTCCCAGCAGTGCCCAGACATAGGAGGGGTGGGTGCAGAGTCCTCCCAGCAGTGCCCAGACATAGGAGGGGTGGGTGCAGAGTCCTCCCAGCAGTGCCCAGACACAGGAGGGGGGGTGCAGAGTCCTCCCAGCAGTACCCAGACATAGGAGGGGTGGGTGCAGAGTCCTCCCAGCAGTGCCCAGACATAGGAGGGGTGGGTGCAGAGTCCTCCCAGCAGTACCCAGACACAGGAGGGGTGGGTGCAGAGTCCTCCCAGCAGTGCCCAGACACAGGAGGGGTGGGTGCAGAGTCCTCCCAGCAGTGCCCAGACACAGTAGGGGTGGGTGCCTATCACTCCCAGCAGTGCCCAGACATAGGAGGGGTGGGTGCAGAGTCCTCCCAGCAGTGCCCAGACATAGGAGGGGTGGGTGCAGAGTCCTCCCAGCAGTGCCCAGACACAGGAGGGGTGGGTGCCTATCACTCCCAGCAGTGCCCAGACATAAGAGGGGTGGGTGCCTATCACTCCCAGGAGTGCACAGACACATGAGGGGTGGGTGCAGAGTCCTCCCAGCAGTGCCCAGACATAGGAGGGGTGGGTGCAGAGTCCTCCCAGCAGTGCCCAGACATAGGAGGGGTGGGTGCAGAGTCCTCCCAGCAGTGCCCAGACACAGGAGGGGTGGGTGCCTATCACTCCCAGCAGTGCCCAGACATAGGAGGGGTTGGAGCAGAGTCCTCCCAGCAGTGCCCAGACATAGGAGGGGTGGGTGCAGAGTCCTCCCAGCAGTGCCCAGACACAGGAGGGGTGGGTGCAGAGTCCTCCCAGCAGTGCCCAGACATAGGAGGGGTGGGTGCAGAGTCCTCCCAGCAGTGCCTAGACATAGGAGGGGTGGGTGCAGAGTCCTCCCAGCAGTGCCCAGACACAGGAGGGGTGGGTGCAGAGTCCTCCCAGCAGTGGACAGAGACATGGTGGTGTGTACACCATCCTACAATTAGCAAAACTCCATGGGTGCATGAAGGCATACACAAAGTGCGACTATATTGAGAGTGGCATGCCAACACATCACTGACAGCAGTGTCCTACTCCCATGAGGGTGGATGTCCATCCCCCACTGCATGACACACCACATGTGGGTGTGATGACAAATGACACATGCTTACCCACCCCTGGCGCTAGTAGCACAATACACACACTGAGAGCATGCAACAAGACTGTATATTCATGTGCCACCCTACTAAACTAAGAGACCCAAAGGGAACACACACTGTCACGCACATTCCAGGACTGATAGGAATGTACAGGTGCTGGGGCAGCCAACAAGTTTTTGCCTCCCATGGAAGGAAAAGGGTGGAGTACCCACAGATACAATGCCCACAATTGTCAGACAGGTGCCCAAAGACCCTGCAGAACACGTAACACATGTGTGCGAGGCTGGGAGTACACACATGCATAGTGCGTAAAAGGGAACATGTCCACATTAAGTCATGTCAATATACTCCATACAAAAGTACAGTGACCACCAAGGATGCCACAAATGATGCAGGTGGAGACATTGCTGAGCATGCATGGCCAAAGTTGAAGGGATCCGTCACACACCCAGGAAATGTAGACAGAGCTCAGCTCAACAATTGTGAAACACCCTGCAGGGAAGATGTCAGGGTCCACAGAGGAAGGAACACACCTTGGGACAATGTCACCATACAGTAAGAGCTTACATGACCAAAGATTATTTGCAGATACCTTCTGATGGCACACAGATACCAGGGTCCACCCCATGAGCAGCACACTACAACATTTCCCAGACACCTAGCACATTATCACCACCCCAAATCATGGAGCAGCACCATCAACAGCAAGACCAGAAAAGCATTCATGTGCAAATGAAAACCAAAATGCTTTATTCAGCATAAAAAATTATAGCAAAAGAAATGTCCACTATATACAGGGCCCATAGGCCAGGCCATGTGCGAAGTCCTGGTGGGGGACACTTTGGGACACGTCTCCCCTAGCTTGCCTGTACAGTTCACTCTTCCATATCATCCACAGAATGGGGGGAATCATGTGGGGGGGAAGGACCAGGCACCGCAGGGACAGGAGGGGCAAGGGTAGGTGTTGTGGGTGCAGGGACGGACGACTCCACCACAAGGGGTGGGGCAGCGCCAAAGGTGGTGGTTAGCAGGGTGCTGCAAACGGTTGCAAGCTCTTCCAGCATCTCCCTAGCACCCGAAGGAACCACAGGCCCCAAGGAGGGGGTGGGTCAGAGGGATGGGTTGCAGCGCTACTGGGGGAGGGTGAGGACAGGGGGGGGACTCAACTACCCTGGCCGGGCACTGCCTCCACCGCTCGCGGGGTGGTGCCACACTGGGGCTGAGGGACACACTGGCCACGAAGGACTCTTTATCTGACAGTTGGCCAGGAGAGCTAAGGGGAGTTTTTATGGAGGAAGTGGGTCATGAGGACTGTGGACTCCCACTGTGGCTGCATGTCTGCCGTTTGCCCCCCAACCCAGTGGGTGTGCCTACTTCCCCCTGTGTGTGCGTGACTAGAGGAGTGCGCTTGGCCTTCCCTGGTGGTGTGCTGCCTGTGTCTGGTGGGGTGCGTGCATGGGGACATCTGGGTGTGCGTGGGACAGGCATGGGAGTGGGAAGTGTGGATGCTGCAGGGGTAGGGGGGACGAAGCGCTGCTGGAGATCCACTGCTGCAGTCAGTGACGAGTCTATGAACCTCAGCAACATCCGTTGGTCAGACATCGCTGCTGACATGCCCTCCATGTACGACACCATCTGTGTCAGCAGTCTGGTGTGGCCATGGAGGACATTAAGCAGCGATGTCTGACCAACCTCCAACTGCCGCAGGATGTCCACAGACTCGGCATTGACGGCAGCAGGGGAGACAGGGGCAGGGGGTGCGGTGCCTGGCACGAAGGAGACATGTTGTCGCCTAGCACAGAAGGAAGGGACCCGAGCAAGTTGGAGGCCGGTGATGGGAATGGAGGGGGCGGCGAGAGATGGAGTGCTGCTTTCAGCTCTGGGAGCAGCCTCCGCCCCCTCTGGGAGCTCAGCCTCAGACCCGTCAGCGTCATAGTCGGTGGTGGGACTGGACAGGTCCTCCGCCTCACTCCCCTCGGCCTCCGTGCCACTCGCTGCGCAAGACTCGCCAGCAGTGATGGCACCGGTGCTGGAACCCTCCTCAAGGTCCGTGCCAGTGTCTCCATCGGTTTCCCCTGACAATGCTGTGGGCAAGGTGAAGAGACAGGAAATAATCAGACACCTGTATACATATGACACATGATTCAAAACTACATAGGTCACAGTGCATAGCATGAAAAGCAACATTAGTAACATCTACAATACTACGCACATGTGTAGGCCCTGCACCACACAGTGGGTTGACCCACCATGCCACTGAGAAACAATGGAGAGCATGACACAACAGCAAATAACTTGATGTCAAATGAGACAGAGGAGCTAGTGTCTGGGGACAGTCGAGCACAGCATCTGGACCACACATCATTGCCAAAAAAGGGATGAGCAGGAACCATGTCTGTTAACTTTTGGCACATGCATGCTTAGCAAATACATTAAACCATGCCCAACATGACTGGGTCACTGCATGTTGAGTGTATGTCCAGACAATCATCACACACAGGCCAGACCTGGCAAAGAGACATACGGTTTGGACATGTAGGCCTTGCCTGCACAAACACCCCCCTACCTGAGACAATGTGATTGAGACAGAGGAAGTACTTACACCTCGTACTCGGGGATTAAAAAAATGCCCTACAATAAATCCTGATTGTACACGAACTACCCCTCGTGCGCCTGACCACACATTTATTGAAAAACAACCATCAGCAGATAGTTGTACCAAGACACACAGGCACTGGCCACTGTGAGTATGCACAAGCCAAATTGGGTCACCCTGTCAAGTGGATACATGTAGCACACTTAACGTCAATACAAATGAGGCCAGGGTACAATGCCACAGAGCCCAACCTATGCTGAAGACACAGAGAATGTCCACATTGTTGGCTGACACACATGATACCTAGGAAAAGGTGCCCCAGGGGACTGTAGTGGCCACACTCCTCCATGGTCCTGTATGGATATGACTGCAACAGAAGCGACTGTCCCTGCACTATGCATATCTCACACTCATGCACATCATGTCTGAGGGCACAACATTGGTCATTCATGCTGTAAGGCAGTACACAATTTATGACACACTCCTATATTGGGACTCAGCAGCAGTGCCAACTAACATGGACCCCACAATGACTGAACTGGCCAGGGCATAGGCAAGCCCACAACACATGTAACACACCACCCCCACACATGATGTTGCAAGCATTGGGCACTTGGATTAACTGCCAGCCTAGGTAACCTTGTGCAAGAGTGACTACCCACAGACCCGGGAACACATGTCAAGGAGGGGAAGGGAGGAAGAACAGCACGTGTTGACTTTGTGGAACAGGATATGCACTGCACATATAAACCCTGGCAGTGTATCCATGCGACTGCGCACTTCCAAAAGCTGGTGACACACAACAAACACACATGTACCTACCCCCTTCCTGCTACCCCCTTCCTGCTGCTGCTTCTCCAGTAACCGCCTATCCAAGTCAGGGAAGACCACCGCCAGCACACGCTTCATGATGTGGGTCAGGCGCCGGCGCCCACAGTTCTCCTTCCCTTCTGGTGAGTCCCCCAGCAGGACCCGGGTGATCCTCCTGGTGCAGCACCGGATATCCTGCCAGCGCTTCCTCACCTGGGCCAGGCGCCGCTTCCAACCCTCCACCGACCTCACGGCAATGACGGCTTGCCTCCAAATCTCCCCCTTGGCATAGGCACCTACCTGTGAGGATGACAAAGTGAGATAACTTAAATATACATGCTGCATGTCACAGAGACACACATTAGAACAATTTGGCTGGTTTGAACAGGGCATAATATGCAGCAGACTCATTGCACCTTTGTCATAGGGACATTATCCTCTGGGGAAGGCAAAATGCACTACGTGGCATTGAAAGTACACAGGTGGAATGAGGGGTGCGACACAATCAATGATCATGGCTCACACTGTGCATCACAAGCTACACCAGGATTATGTACAGCACCTCACATCAGTCACATGCCCCAGGCCACTGACGAAACCTCAGCAGAGTACACAGACACACACAGGCACAGGACAATCACCTGCCATTGGCGGGTACAAACCTCACTCTGCACATGTGCCACTTGACTGGGGGGTGTCACAGGTGTTGGGCTAGCCCAGCACGTCAGACACACAGCACTGCTCCCTGCTCACATCAGATGGGTAGGGTATATGCATCCCTCATGCATCTGGGCTGCAACACTCCACATAGACACTCACCCACATGACAGGGGACTTACACACACACCAATGTCCAGGGGACGAACACATAATTTGGACACTCTCACCACAGGTACACTCAACTCACACACAACTGTGGGTACAGTCACCTGTCACACTGGGGGGAACACAGAATCACATCAGGGCTGTAGAAACATCATTCCCAAGAGGATTAGCCAGGCTGAATGTGGCATGCACCATGCAGTGATTGTCACAGTAAGCACTATGCAAATGAGGAGTGCAGACATGCACTACAGCATGCTCTGCATGGGAGACATGAGGCATTCCCCCCGCGGGACCCATTCTAAACAACATTGTCTGTCACACCTGGACACAATGCCAGAAGTGACAGTCACAAAAAAGGGGCACAGTCTAAGCTAGTGGAGTCAGCACTCACCTGCTCCCCTGGTCTCCCATACAGGCTGGGGTACTGTGGCAGGATGACATCCAGCAAAGCCACATTCTCCTCCAGGGTGAATGGTTGGGCCCTCTCCATAGACCTGGATATGGTGCCAGAGGAATCACGAGCAGCAGCAGTGGTGTGGAATGAAAGGTTGTGCAGGCAAGTGCTCTCTCATGGGACCTGGCTGCCTTATATTTGCCTTGCTGGCCTGTTTCATTTACAGGAGTATAGAGTGATTGGTCAATCTCATTTGCATCCTACGTTTCCTCCAATCCCTTTAAACCTACCCCAGTGAGGGGCTTTGCATGGTTTAAAAATTGAGCATGATGTCAAGTCAACAACCACTTTGCAACATAGTATATTGTCTCCAACCGACTCTTGCTCTACACAGGTACGGTGCGTTCCACGCCCCTAGGGCACCACTACTCCAGTGATACGGTCCGTACATGCATGTGTAGGGTCCGTATCACTATGGTTGTGTTGCCGTAGGCGTACGCCATAGGGATGCGGTCCGTACACGTGTGTGTAGGGTCCGTATCACTATGGTTGTGTTGGCGTAGGCGTACGCCATAGGGATATGGTTCGTACACGCGTGTGTAGGGTCTGTATCACTATGGCTGTGTTGGCGTAGGTGTACGCCATAGGGATACGGTCCGTACACGCGTGTGTACGGACCCTACACATGCGTGTATGGACCATATCCCTATGGCGTACGCCTACGCCAACACAACCATAGTGATACGGACCCTACACACGCGTGTACAGACCGTATCCCTATGGCATACGCCTACGGCAACACAACCATAGTGATACGGACCCTACACACGTGTATACGGACCGTATCCCTATGGCGTACGCCTACGGCAACACAACCATAGTGATACAGACCCTACACACGCGTGTACGGACCTTTTCCCTATGGCGTACGCCAACGGCAACACAACCATAGTGATACGGACCCTACACACGCGTGTACAGACCGTATCCCTATGGCGAACGCCTATGCCAACACAACCATAGTGATACGGACCCTACACACGCGTGTACAGACCGTATCCCTATGGCGTACGCCTACGGCAACACAACTATAGTGATACGGACCCTACACACGCCCTCAGAGCGTGTGTACGGTGCGTTTCACACCTTACACTGGTGACAGGCGGCACACAGAAAGGAATTGAGCTGTCATACTTGGCCAAGGCTGGACATCAAGTCATTGTCAGTGCAGTCCTACATGTCTCAGGCCTAGGTGTGTCAGGCTGTGATGTGGCACATATCTCCTCATGTTTGAACCCAATAGATGTGTGATGAGCTCTGTACACATGTCATGTGTGATGGTGCACTATGTGCCACACATCCCCTTCACAGCTTTGACATGTGTGCATGTAGTACAGACTTGTTGAGCAATGCGTCACTGGCATGGCACAGTCGCCAACACCCGCAACTGTCCCTTGATGCCAGGTACACAGATAAGTACACCTGACATGTGCCTACCGGCGTTGCACGATGTGAGTATGTCATGTGTGTATCATGTGTTCCCATAAGCTTGCTGTTGGTGTTCTGTCAAATGCATCTGCAGTTGCTGCATCCAACATGTGCCTGTGTGTAGATGGGCATGGCACACTATTATGCACACCAGGACACATGTGGAATCAGACGTAACGTGTGTATGTATGCATCGAACATGGACTTGCGAGACAAGGACATATTTGCGTAGTATCAATGTATGTGTGATCAGTCTTGACATGTACCCCTTCATGGCAAGGTGTGTGGTCTGTCCTTTTTTCAGGGACATGTGACCTGTGCCTCTAGTGTTCCGCAACCTGTCTGTATGATAAGCATCCTTCTTCTGCACATATGTGGATGTCTTTCACTCCTGTAATGCGTCTGCCTGTTCACTTACACTGGCCCACAGCTAGTTTCATGCCATGTCATGTTGAGCTAGAGAATCCACGTTTGTAGCTGGCTCTTGGTAGGAGTGTCACCTGCCTAGCATACGTGTCCAGGATATATTGCACAGACCTGACTCTGTATGTAGCATATGTGTATTGGTTGTTTAACATGTGCTCAGTACATTGGCATTGTTGTTTTACTATACTCACTCTTCGCTGTCCCTTCCAAATTACTGCAGGGCTCCGCCTCTCCCCCAACCAATGCCAGACTTGGCTGCCCTGAGGGAACGTGACTGTATACGCCGCTACCGCTTCACCCAACGGTTGATTGAGAACTTGACAGCAAGGCTGGCACCACACCTCCAACCGCTACACAGGTATCCTACTGCACTGACACCCATGATGAACGTGATGCCAGCCCTACATTTCTTTGCCACTGGTACATTTCAATATAGCATAGCTCATGTTGGTGGCATGTCCCAGACCATGTTCAGCCGTGTCCTGCATGATTTTTTAGAGGCCATGTTGGTTCACCTGGATGAGTTTATTAATTTCCCAACTCCGGAGCAGTTGACAGGTGTCAAGGGTGACTTCTATGCTCTGGGAGGGATGCCCCATGTCATTGGGTCTATTGATGGGACACATGTGGATTTGGTACCACCACAGGCACAGGAGGTAGCCTTTCGTAATCGCAAACATTACCACTCCATTAATGCCCTTGTGGTGTGTCTTGCTAACATGGTGATTTCCCATGTCTGTGCTCGTTTTCCAGGATCTGCACACGATGCCTACATCATGAGGCGTAGCAGGGTGCCTGGAATGATGCTGCAGCTGCGCAACGAACGAGCATGTCTTGTTGGTGGGTATACTCTGTTAGTCCTGTATTTAGTGTCATCTTTCTGTCTTACTGCTTCTCCTGACCCACTTCTGTTCCATGATGTTTCCATGTAGGGGGCTCTGGCTATCCCAACATGCCATGGCTGATCACGCCTCTCCGCAACCCCAGAACGGCTGCCGATCACCGGTACAACAACGCCCATGGGCAGACCAGGCTAGTGATAGAGAGGACCTTTGGCCTCCTGAAGAGCCGATTCCGGTGCCTCCACAAGACCGGCGGCGCACTCCCATATGCACCGGTGAAGGTCTGCAAAATCTTCCTCATGTGCTGCATGCTGCACAACATGGCAGTGGAGAAGGCTGTGCCACTCATCCTGGACCCGGATGAGCAGGAACATCCACGCATGGAGGATGAGGGGCTTGGTGACGAGGCAAGTGATGTTGAGGAGGAGGAGGAAGAGGACATCCGGAGTCGGCTCATACGCAACTTCTTTGCTTAGTGGTGAGTTGCAGTGTCTGAGTGTGCACGCATTGAGCCTTGTGTGGCATGTGTTGCAATGTGTGGGTCCATCTGCATGTATGGCAAGTGAGTCAGAGGTGTGTTTGGATGTGTCACTCGAGTGATGGTGTAATAAAAGATTGTCTTTCCTGAGACACTATTTTCACCTAGCATGTTGACAACCTTATATGTGTCGAGTACATGCCCATGCATGCGGATGTGCTTCTTTTGGCTCACTTCTTGTGTGTCTCTCATCCCCAGGTATTTGCGCATGCTGTCTGC
The DNA here is from genome assembly GCF_964204655.1 of Triturus cristatus. Taxonomy (NCBI): domain Eukaryota; kingdom Metazoa; phylum Chordata; class Amphibia; order Caudata; family Salamandridae; genus Triturus; species Triturus cristatus. The sequence continues at coordinate 846,944,569 of NC_140588.1, read as the reverse complement.
TGGTGGCATTGTTGTGCTCCTGCTATTCCTCATGAATACAGCAACGTGTGCTGAATCAGCGTAACATGCACGGACATGTCGAAAATTCACCTTAGGGTAAGGGATGCAGCACGGCTTTTTGGGTGTGCTATTTGTTTGGAATGTGTGTGCACTGCTCCTGTTCATGTTTGGTTACTTTGCATACATGTAGAATCACCATGGGGCACATGACATGGAGCTGGATTCACCTGAATTGAAAGTCACACTTGGTGACAGGCATCTGTAATGTGATTGTGGATTGTGATGAAGGCATCAATGTGTGTAACACTGCCCTCGGAAACATACGGGATGCACCGGGTTGACATAATGTGGGACATCCCCATTAGAGGCTCAATGGCGAATAGCAGCCTCTCCGTGAGCAGCATGGGGTGTTTGCCTCAAACCCGTCACTTGTGTGCCAGTTCTATGGATTTCCTGCATCTGTGGTGCAAAGGGGGTGCCAGTGTAGGTCCCACATGTTCATCCACATGACCTGTGCATCTGTTAATATAGATGCATTTGCCCTCCAGCTAACATGACTAATAAAGGTGTCCCTCCGCCTCCAAGGTGCCTCATCTCTGTCAATGCAGGTCTCTTGCCACTGTGCATGCGCCATCTCTGGCATAGTTATCACAGATTGTGCATATGAGTCTATGTGTAGAGTAGCAAGATGCAAGCTGTTTGTCAGGGATTATGATATGTATTGTGCATGATGTACTTGGATGTGTAGGTATTTTGGCATCTCAGTCCCCACAACGGCCACTTTGCTGCATGTGCATCCATTGCTGTGTGTGTGCCATGTTGACCCAGACACTCCTTCCTTATCATACACCTTTAGCAGTAGTCCTTTCTGACATGCTTGTGTTTGTGTGCAACTTGTGGCATGGTTTTCAGGACATGGCGCCTGCTGCTGCAGGCCCTGCAGCAAGGGCACACAGAGTTTCTATATTTGGCCTCACACACACGCCTCTAAGACGCACCCCCCTTCCTCCCTCCACCCATTCATTTTGGTGTAATCTGCTTGTGTGAGACACAGTTGCGGTGGCAAAGGCTAGACCGTCTGCACATGCTACGTGCACATTGCACGTGCCTCATGTCCTTGCATGTGCCTCATCACTCTACACCATGATGTTGAGGCCACCCACCAAGCAATGACCATCCAATACATCTGTTGCATGCACTCATCGCCCACACAACACCTTTGCATAATGAGTGTGCAACTTCAACTGCCTACACAGCGCTGGCACGCCTTCCAGGCTCTGTCACACCAACCAGGTCATGTCCCTCCTACTCCCCACCGGCTCTGTACCCCAACAAGGCCATGGGAGTGGTACTCCAGGCATCTGCATGTAGTATGGTGTCGTTGTGGGACACATGGCACAGGTATCATGTCTCAGCGTGTCAGTCTACAATGTGTCCAGGATCCCCCTCTACACCATGACATGCGCACTGCATCTCATCATCATCTGGTGTCCCATTGACAGCCAGGTGCTCCTCACCCCCCCCAAAGACGCAGTCCTTGCCAGTTCTCATATTGAATCATGCATGGTATCCATTGGCAGATGGCTGAAAGCGGCCACCTGATGCTGGACTTGTACACAACTGAGGTGTACATCTGCGGATTGTCCCCTTAAAGCTGGGTCAACTGCTTGTGTCCCACCCGCAAGGGCCCTGCACAGGCACACAGTGTCCACGCACACGAGCTGGTGTGCATCATGGATTGCTTGCTCACATGTGCTATGCTGATCACCAGCATCTGTACCTCAGGCTTCAGCACACTCTGCATTATGCACAAGATCCACAGTTCGATCCACCTCAAGGCAAGACAGACCATCCCCCAGGTCAACTACAACATCCGTGTCTAATCCTACCCTGAACTCTACGGAGAAGTACGTTACAACTCCCATGATACTTGTCCACATCCAGGGTGCATCTGCACAGCTCTGCTTCAACATCTGGCGACCCAGCCACATCACCGTCCAACAGAGATAGATGCAATGGATCACTGTCAGTTGCAGGATGACCTTCACAATCCACGCCCACACTCAGGATGCAGCCCACGACCACAACCCTAACACAACCTTGTGGCACTGTCATCCAAGACCCCATTGTGCCATCTCCATGCATCCAACCTTGGCCTGGCCACCATTCTCCACATCCACCTGACTCCAGCATGCAGGACATAGTTCTCCCACCTGGCTACACATACCTGGGACTCCCACCCCAGGACACTCCACATGATCCCTGACCTATGCGCATGACTGTTGCTCTTCGAAATAGGTCTGTTCGCACAGTTGTGCAGGCACCCCCTCAGCTGGTTGGGCCCATCATGGGTGAGTATGGTGCTCCATGTCTGTATTGGATGATACATTGTGACCCATGTGTGTCCTCTGCCAGACTCAGACCCCAGGGTATGCATGGTTGGAGTTACTTAAAAACTCAGGCATGGTTTGACTTTCCAACACACACATGTTTTGGAATAATACAAAATGACGGCATCATCTCGTGATTTTTATGATTTTTATTAGTGGTGGGGTACGTGTTTGGGGGGGATGTAAAGAGGTGCTCGCCGGGTGTCTGTAATCCAAAGTTCACAGGGGGAGTTGTGATCCTTGCCATTGGAAGTCATCAGAGTCCATGCCACAGTCTTTGTCAACGTTGGTCAGACAGTGACCAGCAAGTCCATGTGGCAGAGAATGTCATTGGATGAGGTGCTGCTGTTGCGCCAGAGGGCCAGGTGCCAAGCCAGGTGACCTGGGAGATTTTGATGTTCCGCTGACTCTCACGGTCTTTTGCGTGGACGACCCACCTTCCTGGGGGGACCCTCAGAAGCAGGCTGTGACGATGACTGTGATGCTCCATCGGATGAATCCTCCTCCTCCTGATCCCTCCCTGTGGCCTGGTGGCACAGGGAGGGTTGCCCATGTTTTCGGCAATCCGACGGAGTGAATGGCTCATGTCCGTTTGCACCGCCACAAGCTCAGCCAGTCTTGCCTCCATCAGTCCTTGGTGTTGCTGTTGACTGGCATATTTCTCGGCCTGCAGGTTCTTAATCTCATTGAGGGTCTCCACTACCTGGCTGAGGCCCCTCGTGTCACGCCGGTATGTGTCCAGGATGTTGCGGACGTGTGACATAACAGGTTCCTCAGCTGTATGGGCAGGTTCGCGCCTCTGCCATCCTCCACTCCCACCACCCTTGCCCACTTGAGCCTGGCCTGCCGTTGTGGGCACATCGGGTCTCCGGGACCCCTGAGGGATGGCATTTGCGGGGTCGCCTGCCTCCTCCTGGGTGCCCGGAGTACCTTGTCCCTCCTGGTCAGACTGGCTGCGTTGTTGTGTGCGAGCAGGGCTCCTGTGTGTATCCTGGGATGTGGCAGGAATGGGGTGGTGGTTGGCACAGTTGTACCTGACGCAGGTGCTGCAGGTGCTTGGGCACCAGAGGGGCCAGGTTGGTCGGGGTCATCCACGGAGTGGTGAGAGTAGTCGCTGCCGGTGGGATCATCGTCACGCCGAGCCTGGTCCTGTGATTCTTCCCCCCCAGTGTTGGGGGGAGATCGACGACGTTGCCCTGTGTGTGAGAGAGAGACAATGTTAATGGTGTTTCATGCGACATCCATGTTTCATACATATTCAAGTTGGCACAGTTCCTCTGGGTAGTTGGATATGCCTAGCATTCCTCTCACAGTGCACTTGTGGATGGGTATGTTGCGGGGGACAGATTGATATGTACTCCTGGTTATTTGGCCTGTCTAATGAGTGTTGGGATGCTTATTTGGCTATGGATTGGTCTTGTTGTGTCACATATCCATTGTGGGAGTGCCAATTTGTGTTGGCTGCCCCGGGGTGTGTGCTTGTGTAAGGGGGGGGTGGGTGTGTGTGACCGGGCATGCTGTTGGGTGTGGTGTGATTTGGCATTGGGTCTACCAGGTGATGTGTCTATCCCCTCATGGTGCATGCTGGCATGACAGTGAATGTGAGTTCCCGTGGTAGGTAGGTGGCATGTGGAGTTGGTGTTTGAGTGTACAGTGGTCACAGGATTGCCTTGTGCTGTCTACAGCAGGGCCAAGTGTCATCTAACTTGTCTGTACTTGGCAAGTCCCTGTGCATTGTGCATGGTGCATGGGTATGTCCCTTGGCCACAGCTTTCAACACTTTTCCTATGTGTGACACACTCTTTGTTGTTGCATCATTTTTGAACGCAGTGAGCAGTGTAGCGAGCGTGCGTAGCGAGCGATGCAGAACCGGCTTACGTGTTGCACTGTACGTGGGCAAATGGTGCATTTTCATATCTATTGGAGAATGCAGGTAGGTAACTTATGCATTTGTGACTGGGTTCTAACAAACACAGTGAGTGGGTATACTGGGTGTAAGGTTATGTTTGTGCCTGCAGCAAGGATCTACTTGTGCACAGTTTGACACATGGCCCAGTGATTTCCAAACGAAAAAGGGGTGTTTCACGCACTGCCAGACCTTGTCAACATGCACACAGTCCACCTGCTGACGAGCGGACATGCCCACACCACCCAAGGGTGATTTTGTCTCCCTCTGTCTCCCTCTCTCCCTCCCTCTGTCACCCTCCTTCCTCTGTCTGTCTCCTTCTGTCACCCTCTGTCGCCCTCTGTCTCCCTACCTCTCTCTCCCTCTCCCTCTGTCTGTCTGTCACCCTCTGTCACCTCAGCCCAACTTCCTGGGCACACACACTTTGCAGGTCTTTCAAAGGCCATTGGCTTGTTCATGTGGCTTTGTTTAGAATATCCCGGCCCCCATTGTGCAGAGTGTCTCTGAGTCTGTGTGTGCTGACACTCTTTCACAGTGATGCCTCTTCATTAGATGCTGTTATGTGCAAATTGGGCCTTCATACCCATGTCATCCTGCGACGCGGCCACCATTTGCAGGCGACACAGTACAGGGACACACTGTTTGTATAGCTCTGCCCTAGGCCATATGGGCTGAGGGCATTGGTGTCTGCTTCTGAGTTGCACAATGTTTTTTGAAGGCCCACCCTCCCGGCATCACGGACATCCTGTCTTGTGTTGGTGTTTTGTGTGGCCTGTGACTTGGCATGGCCTTGCTTGGTGCATGGGGCATGGAGCCGCTAGTGGCATGTGCGTGTTTTTGGAGTGTGGTTGTGTCCGGTGATGGCTTTGGGGTAGTTGCGTGCATTATTGGGAGTTGGGTTGTCGATGCGGTTCCCCCCATGTGAGGTGAGTTGTTTGTGTACTCACCAGGCTCGGTGACTCCTTCTAATCCGTGTACTCCCACCGGCGGCAGCGTGCGCATCACCTTCTCCGCCCAGGGATGGTAGTGTACCGGTCTGCGGGGCGGGCCACCTCCAGTGATGTTCCCCTGGTTATATTCGTCAGTCATTTTGCGGCGGACCATCGTCCGCAGATCGTACCACCTGGCTTGGCATTCATGCCTGGTCCTTCTGATGGGCGCAACAGCATTCACCCTCTCGACGATCCTCTGCCACATGGCTGATTTTGCTGATATGCTGGTCTGTCTGACCAATGTTCCAAAGAGCTGTGGCTCGACTCTGATAATTTCGTTGACAAGGATCTCCAGCTCCGCTGTTGTGAACTTTGGATTCTTGTCTGTGGGCATGGTGTGGGGTGTGGGTGTGGATGGTTGTGGGTGTGTGTGTGTGGTTGTGAAGGTGTGTGTGTGAATGTGATGAGGGGGTGTTTGTGAAGGTGGTTGTGTGAAGGTGTGCAAGTGTAAGGTGTAGTCAAGGTTCAAGTATGGTGCTGTGGGTTGTCTGTGGGGTCTGGCAGCAGTGGGTCTGTTGCAAAGGCTCATGGTTTGTGTGTGTGGGCCCTTTTTATTGGTCCATTTGTGGGTGTGGCTGTGTTTGAACTTTGGGTGGGTGTGTTATAAGGAGTGGTTGTGTTTTGGGCCTCTGTTTACCTGTTTGGCTGTTGCAGGTCAGTGTATTGGATGTATTTGGGCTTGTTGGACGTGTTTTGTGGTGTTGTGCGATTCGAATTGACTCTCCTTGTGGTGTTTTGCAGTGTCCCGGTTCAGTACGTGAGTTTTTCGCGTCTGTGAGGTGTGTACATCGGCCATGTTGTTGTACAGTGCTCACATTTGCTATGGCTTGGTACGACTCATACATGCGCAATGCTGGGTGAGGGTGCTGGTGTAAGGGCCTGGGGCAGAGTGCATACAGGCACGGGCAGGGTGTAGGGGCCTGGGGGTACATGCTGTACATACGGGAACCGAGGGTATGGCATGTACATACGGGGTGCTGGGGGTATGGCGCATTCATACGGGGTGCTGTGGGTACGGTGTGTACCTCCACCCCCGTATGGACGGTGCGTACCCCCACCTCCATATAGACGGTGCATACCCCCAGCCCCCGTATGTAAGCACTGTCCCCCAGCACATACCCCCAGCCCCCTGTATGTACGTGCCGTACCCCCAGCCCCCCGTATGTACGTGCTGTACCACCAGCCCCCGTATGGATGGTGCGTACCCCCACCCCCCCTATGGACGGTGCGTACCCCCACCCCGTAGGTATGGAGCATACCCCCACCCCCTCGGAGCTTCGGTGCGGACCTACGGGGGTGGGGGTATGCTCCGTACCTACGGGGTGGGGTGGGGGTACACTCCGTACCTACACGGGGTGGGGGTACGCTCCATACCTACACGGGGTGGGGGTATGCTCCGTACCAACGGGGTGGGGGTACGCTCCGTGCCTACGGGGTGGGGTGGGGGTATGGCACGTACATGGGGGGGCTGGGGGTACGCCGCGTACTTGGGGGGGTGGGCTGGGGGGGTGTTCGGCGCGTATGCAGGCACATGTTTGGACGTCTCCATGGTTTCTATGGGAGTTCGCTCCGTACGGTGTTTTTTCCATACGGTTGTGCATTCGGACGGACGGGACGGATCGTACTTGCGCGCTCGGACTTCAGTTTCCCGATTCGTATGTAAAACTGTCCGGGGACATGTCGGACACTTCTTCCGACCCGGGGAATTTTCCCAATGCGATTCGTATGGATTTTTTAACATACGAATCGTACTTGCCAGTTTGTAGGGAACTTGTACGATTCGTACGTAAAAAAATCCGGATACGATTCGTACGGGGAATATTTTTCACGGATCGGAATCGGCACCGTAATGTGTGTCCGTTTTGGACAATTTTATGATGCCAGTGGTTGTCTTAGCTGTGAAAAGTATTTGTTTCTGATCTTATTAGGGTACCTCTGATGTTTTCGGAGTTTCAGGTATCAAACTGTTATCAATTGGTTGTCTAATTTTAGAAAATTACAGTATTGCAAATGCATTGCTTCTGATATGAGTAGGTGGGATTTACTCTAGGGTGGATATTCACAAGAACGTGTGATACGTACCGCAAGAGTAGCGTAACGCAACTTCCAATATCGCAGCCCATCGCGGGAAAATAACCCTGTGTCAACGTGGAATTCACAACAAGGCAGTACCATGTGATAGTCCGCTGACTCCACGGACAATGTCCGCAATACAACCACCACGACAGAGATAAAAACACAAACCACAACACCAAAAAACACACGATGGACCAAAGCGTGATGAGGAAATCAGCGATGAGCAGAGCCAGGCCTGCAACACACACCTGGCAGGCTGAAAAAATCACCATAAAAATAGAAAAAACACCCACACCCAAACTGACCTACATCAAAGCGCCATGGAGGCAGCCGGAGCAGGCGCTGAGGACGGGTGCAACCCCAAAAGCACCCCGGACGACCAGCCTGGGACATCGCAGGCGAACAGGATCATAGTCACGGAGGTGATGAAACACCATCAACAACTCTTCGTCACCTCCAAGGTGTCATTGGGCACCAAAACTGCAATATGGCGGGACATCGTCAACAAGGTAAATGCTGTCTGAGAGCACAAGCAGACAATGGACGAGGTCAAGAGGCAATGGAGTGACATCAAGCGGAAGACCAAGGAAAAACTCTCTGCCAACCAGAAGGCAGCAATGCAGACTGGAGGTGGGGGCCCAGCGCCACAGCTCGAGCTGGATGACATGGAGGAGCTGGTGTCGACAGTCATCAGTGTGGATACTGTGGCCGGAGTCGGGGGACCGGACACTGCTCGACAGGACACAACACAACCGCAACAGGGTTTGTGACCACCAGGTACTGGGGGGATGGGTGGAGATGGCCACGATGGCACACATGCTCAATCAAGCAGTACACACCCACAATGACCCAGGCTCCTCGCATAGACTCACAGACTGTCACAATGTACAATGCCATGCTGTCAGAATGTCAACCTTACCATGTGGCCACATACATGTGGACACATTGTAATACACCATCTCCCCTTCATATTGCAGGGGCATCGTCAACACCTCCTGCAGAGCAGTCCCTGCCACTCTTCACTGATGACGAGGAGGACAACACCAGTATCGACGCACAAGCCCTCCTAGACATCATTGACCTAATCAGCGACTCACCTCCAGGATCAAGACAGCCTGGCTACATTGAGGAGACCCCACCCACCACCCAAACCACCCAGCAGGAGGCACCCACAGCCCCAGCACCCTCCCAAGTCCCCCAAGAACACCAAATGGCCTTCCAACGCCGTGTGCTGGAGGGCCAGAGGGAGACAGCTATGCAGGTGCGGGTGGGGTTTGAACTCATGGCTGCCAAACTGGATGCTATACATTGGTGTCTATGTTCGTCCCATGGTCTCCAACAAGCTTTGACTGACATCGCTAGAGTCATGATGTGGAGAGTAGAACAGCTGTCTGCTCAGAGTGGCTCCAGCGATACCAGCCATGAGCTGGCACACAGGCGGAGGCTCATGGAGGACATGGTGCGTATGGAGGCGTAAAGGATGGCAGCCACTGCTGCACATCATTGAAATGTAGCTGGGAACTATCATGTCCTGCAGACCTCCATCATGGCATTGCCGCCACAAGGCAGGGCGCTGATGAATGCTGCTGCCCCCACACCATCCACATCTCCACCTCCTGGTGTGTCAGTGCCTCCCAGTGCGGCAGGCGTATCCACTCAGGCACCAGATGTGTCAGTGCACACAGTGCTGCCAACAATACCCCTCCGGCCCCTGATGTGTCAGTGGCACAGCCGGTACTGCAATACCCACGGGGGGGGCAGGGCACACATCCGGGGACAAGGACGTGGATGGGTTTTTGATCAGGAGGCACTAGCATTCATTTCCACCACCTGGCCTGTTTCTGCTTGGTGCCGCACATAGCCCTATGACCTTTCACTGACCCCCGATACACTCCGATGCACTCACCTTGGACAGCGGCATGGAGTGCCACATCCTGTTCGATGACCAATGACATGGCGGACAGACTGCGGACTGTACCCTCCCTCTTCCGTAGTACATATCATCCCCGGATGGACTCTGGCTGTCCCTCCACGGGCCCATATTGTGTAGTGTGCTCGGCATTGCCCTGTACCGCTCCAGCTGCATAACTTCACTGGATGTGCAAATAAACATCCAGTGACACACTGCTGTGTCATGTTTTACATCATTCAGGTATGGATGTGTAGATGAATGTGGGGACAGTGCCTTCCCTTGCGTCAATGATGTTTATGCAAGTAAAAGGGTGCGACATTGCATGTTGTGTACCTGGTCCTGTGAACACTACAACAGGGACAAATGCATCAGTCACTGGCTTGTCCGGACATGGACTGGACCATGCCCCGAGCCCACGAGTCATTGTGGCAAGCCCTGCACTGGCCGAGTGAATGGCAGGCCAGACCATCCTGATGACGCACCGAGGGGGGCCATCATTGCTACCCGTCACTGGCGTACTCACTGGTGGTGTGCAGGTCACTGGTCTAGTCGTCAGAATGTCACAACCACTCCATGAGGGCAGGTTTGCACACACACCGCACCCATCTGGCACAGGCATCACTGGCCATGTGACTCCGCCAACATAAGGGGCCGACGACGTCACATTCCCCTCTTCTGGTGGGGACTGGATGGCGGCCGCTCCACGCTTCTCATTCATAAAGGGCCCATGAGTTGTTGCGCACAGGGTTGGTGGCATCTGAGGCCTGGCCCACGACACTGGCCTGCCACCACGTGGCACTGACTGAGGTTGCACAGGGTTGGTGGCACTTGCTGCATTGCGGCTGGCACAGGCACCCTGCCACAGGACGGTGACTTTGGGTGCACTGAGTCAGTAGCACCATAAGCTGCTGAGCGGGTGTGCAGCCTGCGATGATGCTCCATGACAGCTCAGGTTTTGTGTGCCCTGCTGGACTGCAGTGTAGGCCAGAGCCAGCAGGCAGCACAGGCCTACCGCCACTTGGCATCGCTTCTGGGATCCCAGAGTTAGTGGCACCCATTGGGCTGAGAGGGTATGCAGCCTGCAATGGTGCTGGGTGCACTGGTATGTCCTCTGCCATGGAGTAATCAAGACCCAGCACCAAACATGAAACCTGAAGGCCTGTGGAACGTGACTGCATGGTGTGGAGGGTGCCATGTCCGCAGGCCCCGGGCTTGTGGGACCTCCCGTGTACGTGCTGGTGGCAGAAGGCTTGCAGTGAGGCCTGGGTGTGCATGGGCAGGCATGCTCCAATGGGCAGCGTGAGGGATTGGGGTGCCTCTGCCTGGGTGTGCATGGGCAGGCATGCGATGTTGTCTTGTGCAGGTATGTGTACTGTGTCAGTCATGTATCAGGACTCTATTCAGCTGGCGGCTCTGACTCAGATGTGTGACCTGGTGAACTACGATACATACCTGCACGTGGTTGGAGACACATCAGTGGCAGCAGGTGAGCAGTGTGGCCTGGGTGCGCAGGGGCGGCACTGTCTCTCTCTCCCCCTCTCTTCTTCTCACTCTCTCCCCCTCTCTTCTTCTCTCTCTCCCCCTCTTCTTCTCTCTCTCTCTCCCTTCCTTCTCTCTCTCTCTCTCTCTCCCCCTATCTTCTTCTCTCTCTCTCCCCCTCTTCTCTCTCTCTCTCTCCCCCTCTCTTCTTCTCTCTCTCTCTCTGCCCCTCTATTTCTCTCTCTCCCCTTCGCTCTCTCTCTGTCCTTTAATGTGCTGAGGACACACCTTCTCATCATGTTTTATGTCTTGCAGGCTGGGACCTACGAATTGTCCCAAGGGGAACGGCCATGTGTCTTCATTTAATTTCAGTGTTCATTTAAAAAAAGTTTCATTTGTTGCTTCGAAAGTGAATGTGTGCTGCTCTTTTCTGTGTCGACACATGCATATCACCAGTTGTGATTATGCGACATCAGGCATAATATTTTGTGCATGTTTAGGTGTAGCTGATGTGGCATGTCTTTGGTCAAGGGGATGCCAGGGAGGGGTGTTGTGGCCGTTTTGGGTGTCCGGGACGCATGATGGGTGGCTCCATGGCATCTGTTGCCCTTCTGATGTGGCCCTAGGCTGGTCTCCCTTTTGTGGTGCAGGCTGCCGTCTGACCTTACACCAGGTCAGAGCAGGTGTAGATTTCCTGGTGCTAACGCGCCTTATCGCCTGTTTTGTGTTTTTATGGCTGATGTGGCCGGTCGTTGAGAATGTTGTGGTGTGATGTTGTCATGGATTTTGGCACAGGAACGCCCACTCTGCATCTCATTAGCGATAGTTGCGCGGGTCCTCTGTGGTGATGTTTTTTGCGGCTGCTATCGCGGGTAAATGGGTGCTGTGGGCTGTTAACACCAGCTTGTGAATGGGGCCATGGATTTATCGCAAATTTGCCTGCGATAAAGTGCCGTTGACTCGGCGATAGTTTCTTGTGAATATGCCCCTAGATTTACTCCTGAATTCTAGGAGTACTCAACTTATTCCTGGCTTACATCTGAAATTCAAGAATACGAGTATTATAACAGTACGCCCCAGAACATTCGTTGTGAATCAGGTCATTTATGTTGCCCATATTTGTTAGGGAAAATGAGAAACTCGGATTACTACAGCATATAGGGTCATTCAAATTAACGCCTGCGTGTATATAGTCTCCCATTGATAATACCATGTATTTAAAAGCCCTTTGGAAATCAAAAAACAAATCTCAGCGGATCTGCAGTTCACTGAAGAATATATTACCTCAGCCTTGTTCCTGGAAGTACTTAATTCGTAAAGACTCTTCATTGCCTGTTGTTCACGCTACAAGAGGCAGTCAGACAGGACAGGCTAATGTGAGGCTTCCGAAAAGATTAGTTTTGGCTCTATTAGTGAATCATTCTTTAAGACAATTCAGTCAATTACAGAGAAAAGCCCTATGTTCCTGGAAGACATGCCCTGTTCTTTGTTATTCTATACATTTTCCCTCTTTTAGGTTGAAAATTAATCCATTAAAAGGTTGCTTTAATCAAATACGTGCAATTAAACAGTTGCAGGTACTCATTAATCCGAAGAAAGAAATTAAATCTGCATAAAAACATTTATATCTACTGCTTTTTGGCAATGGAAAAAAAAATGATGATAACTTGCTGTTATTATCATTTTATGATACCTTGCTGAAGCCAGTTTTGGGGTGGGGCTTGGCTGTCATCACAGCCAGCAGGGGGAGGAGTGGAATGTTCACTCAATTGTGCATGACGGTTTGGTCGGCCATCTTGGGCCGGGCAAACAGTCATGAGCAGGCTTGCAATCTCCATCTGGGCGCTGAACCATGGCGCTCATACCAAACATGACACTGCTGTCATGGTGGCAGCAGTGTTATGATTGGCTTAGCGGAACCTGTGTGCTTCCGGGAACAGATACAAGGTCAGACGGTGGAGGAAGACAGCAGCCATGGAAAGGTAAGTTAATTTTTATATTTTAACTCCCCCCACTCTGCCACTGTCGTTATGTATCAGCCAACACTGATATCTAAAGTGGTGATGAAAATTAATGAGATTTTTTAAATGTATGAGTGTCAGAATTTTTATCCAGGAGACAAAAAGGGAAGGGTGCACAGAGACATTCGATCAAGTTAAGATGTCAGGACTCTTTATAGTCAATCACAGTGTCTCCCTCTGCAGTAGGCATAGAAATGTGTGAATTAGACAATGAAGGGACTGGTGAAAATGGAAGACTTGGCAATTGCATTTGGGGAAGGTTAAACTGTTAACTTCCATGTGGGTGTGAAATTTTCAGTCCAGAAATCGACTTTCATGTCTATACGTCAGTATGGAAAGGGCCACACTTAATCCATCAATCCAGATTTGCATAGCATGGCTTATCACCCTGGGTGTATCCATGCACTAAGGAGAGAGGAGCCTTAGTTGAAGAGCCGGGTCTTGAGTCCCTTCCTTTAGTTGGCGAGTAAGAGGTAGGTTTGGAGATGGGTCAAGAGGCAATTCCAGGACTTGGCAGTGAAGTACGAGAAGAAGCAACCTCTACCAGATGCAGGGCAGGTGTGCACGGGTGAGAGTAGCAGATAGAATTGTCTGGTGGCTTGTCGAAAGTCATGCATCGGTTGATGTAGGAGTGTCTGGCATTGTGGTGCGCCTCGAAGGCAAGAAGCAGCAGCTTGAACTGGCATCTTTTCTGGATGGCCAGCCAGTGGAGATTTCCAGAGGTGGGGGATAATCTGGTCCATTTGGGGAGTCTGGCTGCAGTTTTCCGTATAGTCTGTAGTTGTTTGAGAAGATGGGAGTTTGTTTTAGCATATAGAGCATTTCCATAGTCCAATCGGCTGGTGACGAGGGATTGAGACACTATTTTCCTGGTGTTGATGGGGATCAATCTGAAGATTTTATGAAGTATGCGGAGGGTTGGAAGCAGGAGGAGGCTACTGCATTGACACAGCTCTTCATTGAGAGATCGCTGTTCAGGATGATGCTGAGGTTTTGAGCGTGGCTGATTGGGATAGGTTAGGGTCTGAGCACAGAGGGCCACCACTTGACCTCCTGTGGGGAGGTGTTATGCTCGACAATGTCTTATCCATGTTCAGCTTCAGGCAGTTGGATCTCATCCAGTCGGCGATGTTGATCATGGCGTTCTGGTTGATTCTGGTTGTGACGGTGTCTTCCATGAGAGATAGGATTAGTTGGGTGTCATCACCATATAAGATGATGTTGAGTCTTTGGTTGCAAACGATGTCAGCCAGTGGAGTAATGTAGGCATTGGAAAGGGTGGGGGTGAGGGTGGATCCTTGGGGGACTCCGCAGATGATGCGCCTGGGATCGGAGGTGAAAGGTGGTAAGTGGATATTCTGTGTATGTCTGTGAGGAAGGAGGCGATCCATTTGATGGCTTTTTCTCTGCGGCCAATGTGGAGGAGTCTGATGATGAGAGTGTGGTGGGAGATGGTCTTGCCACCGTCAAGGATGGATCTGATGTCATTGGTTGTGGGTATTAAGGGGGTCTTGGTGCTACAGCTGGATTGAAAGCTGATGTGGGTGACATCAAGAAGGTTGTCTTCTTCCAGGTGGTCTATGAGCTGGAGGTTGATAGATTTCTCCCGGACTTTGGCCGGGAAGTGGAGAAGCAAGATGGGGCGGTAATTCCTGAGCTCACTGGGGTCGGCGGAGGGTTTGTTCCGGAGGGGTTTCACATCTGTGTGTTTCCAGGCATCCGACAAGGTGGCTGTGGAGGTGAATGAGATGAGGATGTCGGTGAGGGTGCTGCTGATTTTCTTCTGTCCCATGTTGAAGGTGGTGTGGGGGCAGGGGTCTGTCAGTGCTCCAGAGTAGCTGGAGGCCATGATCGCTGTGGTGATTGGCATGATGAGCAGAGTCCATCAGGTGAGTTGTCTTTGGGAGTTACCGGTGTGAATCAAGAGGTGCACAAGGTTGGTAGGCTGCTGGTCAAAGTTGCAGTAGATGTCTGCTATCTTATCATGGAAGAGGTCTGACAGAGAGTCACAGAGGGTTTGGGAAGGTTGAACTGTGGTCTTGGTGGCCAACGGGCAGGATTCTCTGACAATGCTTTTGAGCAATTGCTGCTGGCTTCGATGCGGCTGATTAGGGCATCCTTTCTGACTTTTTGAGGTGGTGATGATAGTTGCTGAGGTCAGATTTGAAAATAGTGAGGTCAAAGAGGTTCCTGCTGGAACACCACCATCTCTCCAGTCACTTACACTCACGTTTGAAGGTGCGAAGCTCATGGTTGAACCAACTGCCATTCTTGAAAAGTTTCCTGGGGCTGTTTTTTACACAGATGCAATGGTGTCTGAGCAGCTGGACATCCAATCAGAGAAGTTTTGAATGAATTTCTCTAAGTTGCTGATGTTGAGGGGTCTGGTGGTGCTGAGGGCCATAGTTTATTGGTCCTCGGCTGATTTAGCACCAATTGCTGTTGGTGTGTGTGGGGGCCATGTGTATGAGTCATAGTGAGCCTGCAATGGAGAAATGGTTGATTCTGTGGTCAGTCCAGGTGACTTTGGTGGTGTGTTTGAATTTGATTCTGTCACTGGCCATGAAGATTGGGTCAAAGGGAGGTCCTGTGCAGTGTGTGGGGCTTGTGAACATTTGAGTGAGTCTGAGGTTGCACATGCTATCCAAGAGATTGGCTGATTAGTGTCATTGGGGTCGTCAAGGTGTAAGTTGAGGTCGGCAAGGAAGATGTATTCCTGGGAGTTGATTGCCAGGGGTGTGATGAGTTTGGAGATGGCATTGCAGAAGCCGCGGCAGGGGCCCATGGGTCTGTAGGTGATGGTTCTACTGATGGTAGTGTTTGCAACAATTCAGATATGGAAATTGAGGTATTTCATGATAGATTTGATGCCATCTTCGTGGTGAAGCATTGGAAGGTCTCTCTGTGGAATGATAGCAAAGCCTCCCTCATGTTCATTGGCTGGATCTCTGAAACTCTGAAACTGATCCCAGGATGCTTGTTTCTGTTCCAGGATGGCCCTGGCTTGCCCATTTGGGCTAGACTGTTCCCATCAGGAGCAGGGTCAAGACTGATATGCATTTGGCTGGGTCTAAACTTGGGTAGCATGATGAGGAAAGGAACAATGGGCCCGATTCACAGAACTAACTTAAGACAAAA
This sequence comes from Triturus cristatus, assembly GCF_964204655.1. Taxonomy (NCBI): domain Eukaryota; kingdom Metazoa; phylum Chordata; class Amphibia; order Caudata; family Salamandridae; genus Triturus; species Triturus cristatus. Next base: position 846,928,655 of record NC_140588.1, on the reverse strand, counting down.
TCCTAAACTTACTACCATTTTGGTATTCACAGAAGGTACTTACTCATTTTGGTATTCACAGAAGGCACTTACTCATTTCGGTATTCACAGAAGTTAGGAGTCATAACTTTAGAACTCCTAAATGCCTTCTGTGAATACCGAAAGTCTTAAAATTAGGATTTTTCTCAGTTTAGTAGTAGTATAGTTAGGACTCCTAACTTTAGGACTCCTAAATGCCTTCTGTGAATACCGAAAGCCTTAAAATTAGGATTTTTCTCAGTTTAGTAGTAGTATAGTTAGGACTCCTAACTTTAGGACTCCTAAATGCCTTCTGTGAATACCGAAAGTCTTAAAATTAGGATTTTTCTCAATTTAGTAGTAGTAAAGTTAGGACTCCTAAATGCCTTCTGTGAATACCGAAAGCCTTAAAATTAGGATTTTTCTCAGTTTAGTAGTATTAAAGTTAGGAGTCCTAACTTTAGGACTCTTAAACTGAGAAAAATCCTAATTTTAAGACTTTCGGTATTCACAGAAGGCATTTAGGAGTCCTAAAGTTAGGATTCCTAACTTCTGTGAATACCGAAATGAGTAAGTGCCTTCTGTGAATACCAAAATGAGTAAGTGCCTTCTGTGAATACTAAAATGGTAGTATGTTTAGGATTTTGTCTTAAGTTAGTTCTGTGAATCGGGCCCAAGGGATTTATCCCAGATCTCTTGATTGGGGGTGAATGTTTGATTTGTTCCGCATCCCATCCATCATTTGTGTGTGTTTTACGTGCTTGCAGAGGGAGCAGGCATTGAGTAGAATGCACTGGCACTGTTTCAGAAGGTTGAAGGTTGGATGTGGAGGTGTGGAGGGGGTTTCGGTGTTGCAGGTGAACCGTCACTGGTGGCAGGCAAAGGGTTCCTCCATGTGTCTTGGGAGGCTGATGTAGAAAGGTTTTGCTGTGAACCCAGGGTCTAGGGCTAGGAGCTTGGTAGTGGTGTAGCAGTGGATGCCTGGAGAGTCACAGTTCCTGAACAGAACTGCACATGTTTTGCCTACCAATAATTTATAGTTGGCTCTTAGCTCTCGCTTGGTTTATTCTAATTGAAATTGTGTTTCCTTCCTCTTCTTTTCCATTTTTTCCCTTCAGGCTTGTCTTTGTCTCAGTATGTATGTCTCTATCTTATTTGGGTGTTTGTTGTTTTGTCTTATCCTTGGCTAGCTACTATTTGAAGATCAACACTGATATAATGGATTATATTTTGTCTCATCACTACTTTGTCTGCTCTGGATTAGCTAAGCAACTTGTTCCCGTTGGGTATAACACCTCACTTTACATACTGATTGTTTGTGTTTCAATTCCAGTAATGTCTAAAATTTTACTATACTTCTCTAGAGCTCACTTTACATACTACTGAGACACTTCCAGTAAATCATTTCATTAAATGCTAGTCCAGTCCATGTATTCCCAAAGACCTTTGCATCAAGCCCTCCTATGTTTTGTTTCCTCATCACAGTTTCCCCTTATTTCCCTTGAGATTATTTGAGTTCTCAATATCTCTAGTGAGATTCATGGTGGTTGGGACTACCAGTGGGTCTGTGTCCTAGACTGAAAGTTGAGAGCTTGCCAGGTCATGGACTCAGACATGAATCCAGATGAGAAACCATTCAATGAAATGGCTCAATTTATTCAAAAGAGAGACCACTAGCTAGAGAAGGTGTTTCTTTTCAATTACATCAATTAATTCAAATTTCCTCTCCAAGTACTCCACTCCGAGTACGAGTTGCAATTTGGGGGGAATTAATACTGCAAAAGGACCTTCAGTAATAGCTGTTTTTTGTACTTGCTCTTCCTCATTAGGACAACCTGAAAAATATTATGTGGATGCCTCAGCTTTTCTGGCCTAGTGTCACTATTGTTTTTTGTTGAGCTCTCAGAGTTTTGTAAACAATATGTCTAATTTAACCTCCATTTTGTCTTATCAAATAAAAGAAGCCATGACTGTTGATTATTTTTAAGAATACAGGACTTTGATATTATGATCAGATTCTGACTCAATTTAAAGCAAATTTTGGAAAATGTCAAACACTGTAGGAAGCCAAGTAAATCAAGATATCAGTCTGTATATTATTCAGTTCCTAGAGTTAATGACTGAGACAGTGCTCCTTGGCAAGGTGGTGGGTGTTGACTTTTACCAGTGCCTCAGTGAGTAGTTGAAGGATACACTCCTTTGTTGGTTAATCACCCACTTTGACCCCACCCCTCATACAATTATCCCTACATCTTGAGTTGTGAGAACAGAGAAGGAACAAAGAGAAGAGTGGGTTTGTACATTGCAGCTGGGGCCGTGCTACGTATAGTGCCCTCGGAGAGCAACAGTCATTTGCAACTATTTTCTGGACCCCCAGGGCACTGTACAATTAAAGAGGGGACCTTATAGGCTTGTGCAACCTCCTATGTAATACAAATAGTGCCAGCGCTATCTTAAGGGGGCAGTGCCTCATTAGAACACTTTCTGTATCGAGGCGATATTATGAATGCTGGCGCAGAGACAAACAGACCTCTAGGAGGAGCACTGACTAGGTGCCAAAAAAAGGTGGAACACAGTTAGTGTGCCCCTTGAGGGTGCACAGTCAGTGCCCCACCCAGAGAGGGCCTCATTGACCCCTTCTCCAGTCACCCCCTACAGGTGGGTGCAACCACTAACTTTACCCATATGCAGGGGGATTTTTGTACCGCTTCAAAGTGCAGATGGATTGCCACCTCCACCGCAATGATCAGACAGGCTGCTAAAATCAGCTGGTTATTCTTTCAATAATGCACTGCCACTAGGGAACATAGAGTTCACAGCTGTCTGGAGGCAGAACATTGTCGAGAATATCATGGGAATCTGAAGCAACATCTTGTAAGAAATTTCCCTTTTGCTCTGTTTTTTTGCTGATTGCATTTTTTTGGGAATCGTAGAACTTGCTGTCTTAATATGTTGTCACTACTCTCCTTTGGGATGGAGCAAGTTACATACTGCTCAATAAAAGACAACACAGACTCATCACTGTCTCTGCCAAACGTTGGAGTATCTTTTACCCACAACAAAATGTGAATATGCGGAGCACCTCTGGCATGGTACTCTTAACGCTAAAAGAAATCAATCACTTCACCAAGAGGAGGTTTTTTTTTGTTCAAGATAAAAGACATAATTTCTTGAATTATGTGATTAAAATAACTGCAAACATTTTGCAGGGTCTAGTGAGAAAAGTTCTCCTGGCATCTTCAGATGAATGTCTTTTATATTTAGATTTGCCTCTTGCAAGAATTCTAGCAGGTAATCCCATGCATATTTATCACAACTCAGCATCAGAAACCAAGTAGGTGCTCCAAGGTTCCTCAAGATGTACTTGAGTTCACCATGATGCCGATACCAATATTCATAAGTACCACATTGACATTCCATTCGGTTTAATAAATTGCATTCCAAGTGCTCATCTTTTCCTTGAACTGTCTCCATAGGTTCTCTTTCTGATATATTATGCAAATTAACTTCTGTTTCTAAAGTATGATTTACAGCATATGAGAGGCCAGACAAGTCACTCTCAAATAATAGGTGAAATGTATATGGAATACATTTCACCTATTATTTCACCTACAAGAAGCCCACCACACACCACTGCACCAAACAGCTCCCTCGCCGGGGCTGGAGTAAAGTCACCAAGGACCAGCTGGCCACCTCCCTCGCGCAGAACCCACCCACAGACACCACAGCCCCAGACACCGCCGCACGCAACCTCAGCCATTGGATCAACAACTGCGCCAACACCCTCGCCCCATTCAAGAAACCACCCAACAGCCACACCAAAAAGAAAGCCACCTGGTTCACTGAAGAGCTCCAGACCTCCAAACGGACGTGCCGAAAACTGGAGAAGAAATGGCTACACGAACGAACACCAGACAGCCACGCAGCCCACAAGGACGCCTCCCGCAAACATCACCACCTCATCAGACTGGCCAAAAGATCATCCCTCAAGAGCCGACTGGAAAACAACGCACAGGACAGCAAAGAGCTCTTCAGCATCGTGAAGGAACTCTCCAACCCCAGCGCCAACACCAACGACATCCCACCCTCCCAAGAACTGTGCGACTCACTGGCCGCCTTCTTCTACCAGAAAATCGCCGACATCCACGCCAGCTTCGACAACACGACCGCCCCACCACACGGGACCCCACTGCCCCAGAGAACACCACCCACGGCAACCTCCTGGACCAACGTCAACGACGACGAGACACGCAAGATCATGAACTCCATCCACTCCGGATCACTGTCATACCCCTGCCCACACCACTCTTCAACAAAGCCGACACTGCCATCGCCCCCCATCTGCGGAAGATCATCAACATCTCCCTGGAGACTACCACCTTCCCAGAAAGCTGGAAACACGCCCAAATCAACGCCCTCCTGAAGAAACCCAAAGCGGATCCCAAGGACCTCAAGAACTTCCGGCCCATCTCACTGCTCCCATTCCCGGCAAAGGTCATCGAGAAAGTCACCAACGCACAGCTGACCCACAACCTCAAAGACAACAGCATCCTAGACCCGTCCCAGTCCGGATTCCGAAGAAACCACAGTACCGAGACAGCCCTCATCGCAGCCACAGACGACATCAGGACTCAACTAGACAACGGAGAAACATCGGCCCTCATCCTCCTGGACCTATCAGCCGCATTCGGCACAGTCTGCCACCGCACACTAAAGGAACGCCTCCAAGAATCTGGAATCCAGGGAAAAGCCCTGGACTGGATCACTTCCTTCGTCTCCGGCAGAACACAGAGCATACGCCTCCCCCCTTCCACTCCAAGGCCACCGACATCATCTGTGGCATACCCCAGGGATCATCCCTCAGCCTGACGTTGTTCAATGTCTACATGGCCCCCCTCGCACAGGTCGTCCGCCGACACCACCTCAACATCATCTCCTACGCCGATGACACCCAGCTGATCCTCTCCCTCACCAAGGACCCGACCACCGCCAAAACGAACCTCCACGAGGGATTGAATGCCATCGCCGAATGGATGAGGAACAGCCGACTGAAGCTGAACACGAACAAGACGGAGGTCCTCATCCTCAGACCCAGACCCTCAGCCTAGGATGACTCCTGGTGTCCGACCACGCTAGGAACAGCACCTACCCCCACCGACCACGCTTGTAACCTGGGAATCATCCTCGACTCCTCCCTCACCATGGAGAAGCAGGTCAACGTTGTCTCCTCTGCCTGCTACAACACCCTCCGAATGCTCCGCAGGATCTACAAGTGGATACCCACTGACACAAGAAGGACTGTGACTCAGGCCCTCGTCAGCAGCAGGCTAGACATGGCAACGCACAGTTGGCAGGGTATGCTCAGACGTGAGTCCCTTGCTCACTTTGCCACTGGATTCAAGCAAGCCTGGCTGAAGACGGCTGAAATGCCAGAAACCGGTCCAAGAAAGCTTGTTTCCGGTCCAGGGAAGACATGGCTTGGCAGTTCGGGCTGGACTGTTCCCATGAGGCACAGGGTCAGACTGATTTGCATATGGCCATGTCTGAACTGGGGTGGCAGAGTGGGCTAAAGAACGGTGGTGGATTAAACCCAGATCAGTTGACTGGGGGTGAGTGCTTGCAATGTTCAACACTCCGTCCATCATTTCCTTTGGTTTTGGTTTGTTCGCCATAAGTTGGCAGGGTATGCTCAGACGTGAGTCCCTTGCTCACTTTGCCACTGGATTCAAGCAAGCCTGGCTGAAGACGGCTGAAATGCCAGAAACCGGTGCTAGAAAGCTTGTTTCCAGTCCAGGGAAGACATGGCTTGCCAGTTCGGGCTGGACTGTTCCCATGAGGCACAGGGTCAGACTGATTTGCATATGGCCATGTCTGAACTGGGGTGGCAGAGTGGGCTAAAGAACGGTGGTGGATTAAACCCAGATCAGTTGACTGGGGGTGAGTGCTTGCAATGTTCAACACTCCGTCCATCATTTCCTTTGGTTTTGCTTTGTTCGCCATAAGTTGGCAGGGTATGCTCAGACGTGAGTCCCTTGCTCACTTTGCCACTGGATTCAAGCAAGCCTGGCTGAAGACGGCTGAAATGCCAGAAACCGGTCCTAGAAAGCTTGTTTCCAGTCCAGGGAAGACATGGCTTGGCAGTTCGGGCTGGACTGTTCCCATGAGGCACAGGGTCAGACTGATTTGCATATGGCCATGTCTGAACTGGGGTGGCAGAGTGGGCTAAAGAACGGTGGTGGATTAAACCCAGATCAGTTGACTGGGGGTGAGTGCTTGCAATGTTCAACACTCCGTCCATCATTTCCTTTGGTTTTTCTTTGTTCGCCATAAGTTGGCAGGGTATGCTCAGGCGTGAGTCCCTTGCTCACTTTGCCACTGGATTCAAGCAAGCCTGGCTGAAGACGGCTGAAATGCCAGAAACCGGTCCTAGAAAGCTTGTTTCCGGTCCAGGGAAGACATGGCTTGGCAGTTCGGGCTGGACTGTTCCCATGAGGCACAGGGTCAGACTGATTTGCATATGGCCATGTCTGAACTGGGGTGGCAGAGTGGGCCAAAGAACGGTGGTGGATTAAACCCAGATCAGTTGACTGGGGGTGAGTGCTTGCAATGTTCAACACTCCGTCCATCATTTCCTTTGGTTTTGCTTTGTTCGCCATAAGTTGGCAGGGTATGCTCAGACGTGAGTCCCTTGCTCACTTTGCCACTAGATTCAAGCAAGCCTGGTTGAAGACGGCTGAAATGCCAGAAACCGGTCCTAGAAAGCTTGTTTCCGGTCCAGGGAAGACATGGCTTGGCAGTTCGGGCTGGACTGTTCCCATGAGGCACAGGGTCAGACTGATTTGCATATGGCCATGTCTGAACTGGGGTGGCAGAGTGGGCTAAAGAACGGTGGTGGATTAAACCCAGATCAGTTGACTGGGGGTGAGTGCTTGCAATGTTCAACACTCCGTCCATCATTTCCTTTGGTTTTGCTTTGTTCGCCATAAGTTGGCAGGGTATGCTCAGACGTGAGTCCCTTGCTCACTTTGCCACTGGATTCAAGCAAGCCTGGCTGAAGACGGCTGAAATGCCAGAAACCGGTCCTAGAAAGCTTGTTTCCGGTCCAGGGAAGACATGGCTTGGCAGTTCGGGCTGGACTGTTCCCATGAGGCACAGGGTCAGACTGATTTGCATATGGCCATGTCTGAACTGGGGTGGCAGAGTGGGCTAAAGAACGGTGGTGGATTAAACCCAGATCAGTTGACTGGGGGTGAGTGCTTGCAATGTTCAACACTCCGTCCATCATTTCCTTTGGTTTTGCTTTGTTCGCCATAAGTTGGCAGGGTATGCTCAGACGTGAGTCCCTTGTTCACTTTGCCACTGGATTCAAGCAAGCCTGGCTGAAGACGGCTGAAATGCCAGAAACCAGTCCTAGAAAGCTTGTTTCCGGTCCAGGGAAGACATGGCTTGGCAGTTCGGGCTGGACTGTTCTCATGAGGCACAGGGTCAGACTGATTTGCATATGGCCATGTCTGAACTGGGGTGGCAGAGTGGGCTAAAGAAAGGTGGTGGATTAAACCCAGATCAGTTGACTGGGGGTGAGTGCTTGCAATGTTCAACACTCCGTCCATCATTTCCTTTGGTTTTGCTTTGTTCGCCATAAGTTGGCAGGGTATGCTCAGACGTGATTTCCTTGCTCACTTTGCCACTGGATTCAAGCAAGCCTGGCTGAAGACGGCTGAAATGCCAGAAACCGGTCCTAGAAAGCTTGTTTCCAGTCCAGGGAAGACATGGCTTGGCAGTTTGGGCTGGACTGTTCCCATGAGGCACAGGGTCAGACTGATTTGCATATGGCCATGTCTGAACTGGGGTGGCAGAGTGGGCTAAAGAACGGTGGTGGATTAAACCCAGATCAGTTGACTGGGGGTGAGTGCTTGCAATGTTCAACACTCCGTCCATCATTTCCTTTGGTTTTGCTTTGTTCGCCATAAGTTGGCAGGGTATGCTCAGACGTGAGTCCCTTGCTCACTTTGCCACTGGATTCAAGCAAGCCTGGCTGAAGACGGCTGAAATGCCAGAAACCGGTCCTAAAAAGCTTGTTTCCGGTCCAGGGAAGACATGGCTTGGCAGTTTGGGCTGGACTGTTCCCATGAGGCACAGGGTCAGACTGATTTGCATATGGCCATGTCTGAACTGGGGTGGCAGAGTGGGCTAAAGAACGGTGGTGGATTAAACCCAGATCAGTTGACTGGGGGTCAGTGCTTGCAATGTTCAACACTCCGTCCATCATTTCCTTTGGTTTTGCTTTGTTCGCCATAAGTTGGCAGGGTATGCTCAGACGTGAGTCCCTTGCTCACTTTGCCACTGGATTCAAGCAAGCCTGGCTGAAGACGGCTGAAATGCCAGAAACCGGTCCTAGAAAGCTTGTTTCCGGTCCAGGGAAGACATGGCTTGGCAGTTCGGGCTGGACTGTTCCCATGAGGCACAGGGTCAGACTGATTTGCATATGGCCATGTCTGAACTGGGGTGGCAGAGTGGGCTAAAGAACGGTGGTGGATTAAACCCAGATCAGTTGACTGGGGGTGAGTGCTTGCAATGTTCACCACTCCGTCCATCATTTCCTTTGGTTTTGCTTTGTTCGCCATAAGTTGGCAGGGTATGCTCAGACGTGAGTCCCTTGCTCACTTTGCCACTGGATTCAAGCAAGCCTGGCTGAAGACGGCTGAAATGCCAGAAACCGGTCCTAGAAAGCTTGTTTCCGGTCCAGGGAAGACATGGCTTGGCAGTTCGGGCTGGACTGTTCCCATGAGGCACAGGGTCAGACTGATTTGCATATGGCCATGTCTGAACTGGGGTGGCAGAGTGGGCTAAAGAACGGTGGTGGATTAAACCCAGATCAGTTGACTGGGGGTGAGTGCTTGCAATGTTCAACACTCCGTCCATCATTTCCTTTGGTTTTGCTTTGTTCGCCATAAGTTGGCAGGGTATGCTCAGACGTGAGTCCCTTGCTCACTTTGCCACTGGATTCAAGCAAGCCTGGCTGAAGACGGCTGAAATGCCAGAAACCGGTCCTAGAAAGCTTGTTTCCGGTCCAGGGAAGACATGGCTTGGCAGTTCGGGCTGGACTGTTCCCATGAGGCACAGGGTCAGACTGATTTGCATATGGCCATGTCTGAACTGGGGTGGCAGAGTGGGCTAAAGAACGGTGGTGGATTAAACCCAGATCAGTTGACTGGGGGTGAGTGCTTGCAATGTTCAACACTCCGTCCATCATTTCCTTTGGTTTTGCTTTGTTCGCCATAAGTTGGCAGGGTATGCTCAGACGTGAGTCCCTTGCTCACTTTGCCACTGGATTCAAGCAAGCCTGGCTGAAGACAGCTGAAATGCCAGAAACCGGTCCTAGAAAGCTTGTTTCCGGACCAGGGAAGACATGGCTTGGCAGTTCGGGCTGGACTGTTCCCATGAGGCACAGGGTCAGACTGATTTGCATATGGCCATGTCTGAACTGGGGTGGCAGAGTGGGCTAAAGAACGGTGGTGGATTAAACCCAGATCAGTTGACTGGGGGTGAGTGCTTGCAATGTTCAACACTCCGTCCATCATTTCCTTTGGTTTTGCTTTGTTCGCCATAAGTTGGCAGGGTATGCTCAGACGTGAGTCCCTTGCTCACTTCTCCACTGGATTCAAGCAAGCCTGGCTGAAGACGGCTGAAATGCCAGAAACCGGTCCTAGAAAGCTTGTTTCCGGTCCAGGGAAGACATGGCTTGGCAGTTCGGGCTGGACTGTTCCCATGAGGCACAGGGTCAGACTGATTTGCATATGGCCATGTCTGAACTGGGGTGGCAGAGTGGGCTAAAGAACGGTGGTGGATTAAACCCAGATCAGTTGACTGGGGGTGAGTGCTTGCAATGTTCAACACTCCGTCCATCATTTCCTTTGGTTTTGCAACGCACTCTACGCAGGCATCCCGGCCAAACACCTACGACGACTACAACGCATTCAAAATGCCTCCACCCGACTGATCCTCAGCATCCCCCGCCACAACCACATCACCCCCCACCTAAAGGGATCTTCACTGGCTTCCCATCGAAAAGAGGATCACTTTCAAGCTCCTCACCCACGCACACAAAGCCCTCCACAACACCAGACCAGCCTTCCTCAATGACCAACTCAGTTTCTACACCCCCACCGCCAGCTCCGCTCCGCCAACCTCGCCCTCGTCGCAGTCCCCCGCATCCACCTCACGACCTCTGGCGGCAGATCTTTCTCCTTCCTCGCCGCCAAGACTTGGAACTCCCTTCCCACACACCTATGGTGGACCCAAGACCTCCTCACCCTCAGAAGACACCTCAAGACCTGGCTCTTCGAGCAGTAGCAGCCCCCCCCCCTCAGCGCCTTGAAACCCTCATGGGTAAGTAGTGCGCTTTATCCGTGCATTGATTGATTGATTGTGATTGATTGAATACACTGACAAAATCTAGGGTTTTCTGAAAAAAGTCTACTACATCTATACTCAGCTGCAGATATTTGCACAGGCTGCTCATCATACCTGCTACCTACTCCATTAGGAAAAATATTTGGGAAACACCGAGCTTATCAACTTTTTCCCACACACTTAATGAATCTTTTTTGCCTCCTTCATTTGAAACAGCTCAATGGCATCACCAAAAACCTCTTTAGAATGCAAAGGGTGGATGCTGTAAGGTTAATACATTTCTTCTGTTCTGGACTGAACCACCTTCTCAATCTGACCTATTGATGGAAATGCCTGATCCTCCATATGTGTGATATCTTGTAGGTTCTCCACGTTTCTATACTAAACCTTGTTTTGTACCAGATATAAAGTTCCTTTTTTAACTTTGGTGACATCTCCTAACTCCTGCCATATCTTCTTGTTCTTGGTAGGCACACAACTTACAAGAATTACAAGTCCTTCCTCTAAATCTCTATTTACCCCTACTTTTTCAATGTTTATCTTGTCATCAAGTGGTAAATACACAACTCTACATTTTAGTCCTTTCTGCAGCTCTGCTGGGGGTAACTTACCAGTCTTTGGATACACACATACTATAGCCTGAAAAGGATGCATAATTTGGATGAGAATGAACCTTGAAGTGCTTCTGGAATGGGATCCAGTTCTAACTTGCTATGAATAGCAGGCATTTTATTATCCTCAAAATTATTGTCGCAGTACTTACATATAACTTGTCATGTGGATAAGACACAACGTTCTTCTACAAATAAGTACAGTGCAAGCTTTTGCCAGTGTTCATTATTCTTTTTTTCACTTTTTAAATATAAGTCAACAGTCCACGTTTGATTCTGGTAGTGAGTGCGTCAGCAACATATACAAACATACTATGGTTTTTCAGAACATACTGGCTTAAATTTTGTAATCTCTACAAAAACTGCCAACTGTAGTACATATGTACTCTTCAGGAACTCCTCCTGTTATCAACTCCTCAAATTCCCTGTAGTCTTGTTCTGGACCAAAGAAACAAAACTGCACATCCTCACAAACCTTTTCTACCTCTGGCACAGTACCATGCAAAGGGCCCATTAACATAAAGCAGGTGTTTCACGTAGTACAGCCTCCTAAATAAAGTTTGCTTTGTTTAGTAGTGTTCAGCTAACGTCCTAAAATGATGAACGGTGCTTAGGCACACTTTCTCTGGCAAACAAGCTAGTAAGTGTCCCTGCAAATGTGTATGCTTTCTCAGCTTGCAAGGATCCAAATCTTGTAAAGTACTTATTTTGTGTCTAAACTTCGTCTTGGAAATATACGTAGGAACTTTCTTAGTATAACAATGGATTGCTGTTTAATACTACAGACACTACTACAATTCCAATTTTAATCAGGGGCCTGGCTATGCCTTTCTTGTACCGCTTCTGCAATAACTTCTTCTGCATTTCTAGGTCCCATCACCTTTTTCGCTATAGAACTGCCATTCTTCATTTCATAACATTGTCCTCTTTAATCAATAGCATGAACTACTCTGTTATCCTGTAGATAGCTTTCTTCAATTAAGAAAGGCTCTGTACAAGAAGTCTGTATCCATTCTTTACTGAAAATTGTACACAAGGTACTTCTATTCACTAATCTTTTCTTCTGGTTTTGTCTCCTCTTGCACAAAACCATTATGTCAAAAGTCTTCATTCTATTTAGAATCACAACAAAAACCTTACTCTTCAAAGCAAAGGCCTTATCAACTACTCTCTCAACTCGTTCTTTCTGTTTCAATGCATCTCTCCTACTTCTATACTTTTTCAAATTTCTCAGTAGATTTACAACCACTCTTCTACAAAACATCCTGGCTCTGATTTCCTTAAACTGATTCTGTCTCCTGGTGAAGGGGTGTCTATCTTTGTTACAATCTTTATCTAGTTCTTGCAATGTACACTTTGTCCATTCTTATTATTTCTCAGTTATAATTGTATTTTCTTTATTTTGTAATAATTGCAAATGTCCACATATATTTTGTGGAAATGACTTTGTTCTCTTGCCAGTAGCTCTTTTTTCTTTCACCACTTTTTCTTCATTTTGCCCTTTTTGTAACTCATTTCTGCAGAGATACTTTAGTTGCTTCTGTTGCTTTTTCATCCGAACTTTTATAGGCATTCTAACTCTGTGTTGTAATGTAGATATTTTGCAGTTTTAAATCTACAGATGAACCTGGAAACATGACTACATGCATGTACTTCAATATAACAAACCCAAAGCAAAACACAAAACTTTATTTATTAGTTACCTTTTATCATTTTATCACTGTCATACAACACAGCTGCACGTTATCTCACTTCTCACTTATACATGGTGAAAGAATAGTTTATCTCTTTTGTAGTAAATTTTAAAATGGACATCAAGCCAAGGTGCCTTATTTAGAAGCCTCATGCACCACCTGTGTGTTACTTTTTTGACACACCATCGACGTAATGTGGTGCTCCATATTTACAAGGCCACGTAAAGCCACTCTGCGTGGCTTTTCATGGCCTAGTAAATACGTGCTCTTTTCACGCAGTACTTGAAGTGAAAGAAGCATGCCATGTATGTTGCTGTGGGTGTTCCCATGCAGCACCCATGGATTCTGCCGCATGCCCAGATTTACAATGATTCGTAAACCTGGGAATGTGTCAGAATAGGTGTAGGGAGGAGCGACAAGGAAAAATATGTTTATATCTCCTTGTTTTTTCCTCTTTCTATGAGTGCTGCATTGCGCAGCACACTTAGAAAGAGGAAAATACCTCTCATGATTGTTTTTTTACAGGAAGGCATCCCTTCCTGCACAAAAACAATCATCCCCACTACAACAGGCACCCTTGCACCATGGTGCAAGGTGCAAGGGTTCCTCAGTTGGCGCATGACAGTCAGTTGTGCCTCAGCACAGGGGAGAGCACAGGGATCCATCATGTTGTTGTAAATATGATGCTTTAAATTAATGCAGCACAACACAGCCAAATGGCTTGCGGCTCCGTGCTGCATTACTTTCTTTAAATTTAGCCTCAAGTGTAAAAGTACATATAGTGGCTCAACACTATACCACCAAACACACAACATAAGAGGTATTTGCGTGCCTCTCTACCACTGTGTCACTGGTGCATTTAGTATCTCAGTAATGTTCTAGTTAAATGCATCTAATTTAAATTTTGATACATTTTGCATATAACAATCTGCACATTAATCTCTATCAAAGCACATAGCTCACTAATTCTTCCAAGTACATGCAAAGAGTGTGTCACAGCTTGCACGTATAATTCACCAGATGGTTCTAATAGGCTACATATTCCACACTAAAACTTGTAAATACATGTGTTTTTGGTTGAATACATGAATACTCCCTGGATGATTGGATTGGTGCGTAGGTAGTGTCTAGGTGATTCACTGAGGATACATGTATGCCTGGATGATTCCCTGGGTATACAAGAATTCCATGGGCCGTTCCATATCTGCATAATTACTGCCTGTGTGTTCAAATGGGTATTTACAACTATCTGGATGTTTGGATGAGTGCATGAGTAGTGCCTGAATGATTAGTGTTTGACTAAAGTCTCAATAATTCAATATATTTATAGATAGTGGTTGAGTGTTTAAATGAGTGCAACTCTAGTGCCTGGATGATTGCAGGAGTGCATAAATAGTATTTAGGTAATTTATAAATTGCATAGATAGTACATACATGATTGTTTAAGTACATGCATAACACCTAGCTGATTGAATGAGTCCATGAGTAGTGTTTCAGTGATTGGATGGCTACATGAATGCTGCCCATAATAGGTTTACTACTATAATACTATCTACATAATTAGATGAGTTCATGAGTGGTGCCTGAGTGTTTGCATGAGTGCATGCATGTGCCTCAGTTTTTCAATGGCTGCATGGGTAGTAAGTGGGTGTTTAGATGACTGCATAGGTTCTGGCAAGTGTTATAATGACTGCATGGTTACAGCCTTGTTAATTGCATAAGTGAATGGTTAGTGTCTGGGTTATTATATGGATGTATAGGTAGTGCCTGCATAGTTCAATGACTACATAATGTTTGCCTGCCTGATTTCAAGAGTAAATGTGTAGTGTCTAGGTAATTGAATAATGTCATGGATAGTGAATCACTGATGGTTTCACATTTGCGTGCCATTAAAACAACACAAACAGATTTTTTTCTGGTGTTTATTGAAGGATTTGCTTTTAATATTGCTTGCTTTCTGCACTGATAGTGCATGGTATATAGACAGTGTACATACAATGTATATGAAGTCCAAATAGATTTTTACGAATAAAACCTATTGTAGTACACCATACAATACTTCTTCAGTGGATCTTTGGTCATGTGCGCTCAATCATTCCATCCAATGTAAACTTTTATCTGTGACAAGGCCCCTCAACATTGGCACTTGAGACAGGCAATAACAAAACAGCCAGTACACAATTTGCTAACTCTGGCCCCTGACATAGCTTTCCATGCCAATACTGGTGGACCTGAAGATTGCGATTCTCTGGGACAGGTTCTTCAACATAATCATTGAACTGGATTCATATGCCACCAGAGTTATTGAAGCAGTCAAAAATGAAACAGCACTTTTGAAACTTCGGAGAAAGATCCCCTTTACGGAAGGGATCTATACATTGTGCAAAGTACCACAGTGAGTCTTCATTGACTTCAAATGCCATGGTTGACAAAGGTACATTTCTATGCATCATTGCAAGCCATTTCTCATACATTGTAAAATAAAAGTTACTGAATTGCGCTTTAACATTTATTTTCTTACCAAGTAGCAAGCACTATAACATGGAAATTTCCTGGAGTGCCAAAGTCACTAAAAGTGCTGCCCAGTCTACCATCAGTAGATGTTTCACATCTGCAACAATTATGCTGAACACTTGATAGACAAGGGTGTTTTCAGACTCTAGTTTTTTAATTATGTTCACTACAATAGTCATGTTTTCCTGTAAAAATCTAAGAATGCAGTAGACTGTACTTTTTTTCACATCACTATCAAATTGCGACCAAAGATCCTGATATTTCTTGTCTTTAGCGTCATCACTCAGCAAAAATTCTGTAAAAAGTTGCAACATGGATAATATAGCAGTCACTGCCTCTAGGTCTGAGAACCACCAGCTACGTGACACATTTGGGTTAGCTCTTTCTTTTATGCCACACAAAGCACAAAATGAGAAATATTAGCATTTTTTGTTCCCGCGCATAACAAAATAGTGCACCAGAATGGACTAAAAAATCAATAGCTTTCTTCATTAACTGAAGATTGTAAAGATGCTTTCAGCAAACCACCTAACATATGGAAAGGATCTCATACAGGAAAGCACTTCAGCTCAGGTATCGATTTGGACAGGTCATCACACAACCTTTTTATATATGTAGCTGAATCACTCCAAATACAAACAATATCACTCCAATCTTTGATAAACTTGGTAAAAACTTTTTGTAGCAGCATTCCAAGTGTTCACTGTATTCCAAGGTTACCAAAAGTCTGGCGTCATCTTTTCACAACTATCCCAGAGGCTTAGTGGCAGCACTCTTTTCGCATATGCCTGTCACCACACCTTGCATTGAATCCTTAAAGACTGGGGTCTTTGGCAATCCTGATGATCAATACTGTCTCACTAGAAAAGGGGGCTGATGTATCAAGGGTTTTTACCTATTCTCTGTGGGTAAATGTGATGGAACGTATTGGGAAAGATTCTTATGATTCTTATGAAACCAGCTATTGTAACTATCAGTGATAGAATCAAACATAGCCAAAAACAAATCAAATGTGATTTTGATATTTCCTGATTCTCTACAGTTTATAAAATAATTAAACAAGACCTAAAACATGCTTCTAAACCCAGCATCTTTAGACCAAAGATCACAAAACAAAAACATGGAAAAAGGAAGAGGAAACAATATTTTCTTTGAATGATATTTAGTCTGTGCTTTTGCAGTTGTTTTTTCAATGTTTATGTGTTTAAACTTTTGAGAGCTATTTCACTTTCT
Organism: Triturus cristatus; assembly: GCF_964204655.1. Classification (NCBI taxonomy): domain Eukaryota; kingdom Metazoa; phylum Chordata; class Amphibia; order Caudata; family Salamandridae; genus Triturus; species Triturus cristatus. Next base: position 846,912,193 of record NC_140588.1, on the reverse strand, counting down.
GTTGGGTTTTCTCACTGATTATAGGGTTAACCCTAAAACAGGACAGCCTAATTATTGCATACATGACTCTCTAGTAGCATACTTTGCTTTATTACAGAGCATGTTGACAGTAAGTTTCTAAAACAGAAAACAACATTTTTTTTAAATTGCATACCTACATCTTTTCTCATATACTGCTTCTGCCTCTAAAACATATATTCAGCATTTCTTAAATAAAAGTTACAGTCTAAATGAAGCTAGCCAAATGAATCTAACACAAGACCTCTTGAGGCATTCTGCACTATTAATCCTCCTGAATTTTAAACAAACCGTGTTTAAAGAAAAATCACCACTCTCACCATACACATGAAATTTCCATCAGCCTCACTGAACATAGATCACATGTAAACATATATGCGATTTCTTCATAGAGGTACACCTTCAAGCCATCTTCACAAAAATATATACCTCTCTCCATCTTTATGTAAACTCAAGTGTCCTACCATATATACAGCTATGTGCAACCACAAGATTCATATCTAACCATCTAAGCATATGCAAAGCAGTTGTATAACTTAAAAACCACATTGACAAACACCTCCCAATACATACCTAACAAGTATTACTTCTTTCTAATTCATATACAGGGGGACAAAATATTCTCATCTTTTATTTGTGACTACACTACTCCTCTTTAATATGTTGCCAAAAGTACTACAACTCCCAAAATGCAAACAACAGATGTATCTATTCTGCACATAATGTTTAGACATTTAAAACATTCTTAGTTCCTCATTGCAACTTTCCACAACACTATTGTTGTGTAGTTCCTAATAATATATAGGATCTGTGCATTGTGTGGATAACATAAACTGAGGGATTGGTGTCTAGACTGATTCCCAACACCCCGCAGGATATTTTAGCCTCTAGACCAGCTAGCGAACAGTGCCACTGTAAGTCCACGACCCATAGCAAGGAGCGAATAGTTTCTCGCAACCACTGAACATGAGAACTCTTGATCCTTTAGTAATCGTGGAAACAGTGCAGTCATTTTCTCTCAGTTATAAACGATGGGGACATTTCATAAGCTTTTATTGAACCAGCGTCATTCTAGTGTAAAACATGTTTGCTGCTACAATCACTAGACAGAAACATATAAATAAGATAACAAGCACAGATAGAGTAAATAAAAGGTATAATTCTACCATGGTGCTAAAACAGTAAATATATGAAGGCATATCGATGCATGGAAGTAATCGGGCATACTCCTACGATGCAAACCCTATCTAAATGTACCTAAGTGTACCTGGATGTATTTGGGAGTAAAGCAAAGATTGCTCTAGGAAAGAGCCAACCCTATTACCTGATGGGGGAGAATGAAGGATTCTGTCTTGGTCTTGAGTTAAACACCCTAGAAGGGATGTCAGACTACTGCGTGCTGGAACTGCGTGGAGGACTTCAGCATCTTGTGTCAGTGTGGAAGCTTTCTCCTCTGGTTGCCCAGTGAAGATGTAGTTCTTTTATACCCGAAAAGTACCCTCAGCGGTTCTACCTAGATATTTAATGGTACTGTGGGTCTGTCGTTTAAGGATGACGATAGTGGTAACTTTTATATAGAGTTATTATGCAGAAGATGGTAATTCTGCTGTGCATGTGCTAGGCAGGGGATTGATATGATACTAAGAATCCTCATGCATTATAAATGAGGCTACGTTTAGAAGAAAACCACACAACAGTTATTCACACATAACAAGGTAGAGGGTCAGCACCAGAACCGTTATATAGAGCAAGGTAGGACAAATGTAGGTAAAAAGTCGTCAAGCTACCTAGTCTTATATTTGGGTACATTGGAGATCATAGCACTGTGTACTTTGTTTTTCAATAAAGTATACAATATACTAAAGAGACACAAATAAATTTGTCTCTTATTTCTCAAAACATTCACCACTAACCTCTTAAACACATAACCTCTAATAGGTTAAGTTCATCTGATATATTTTTTCATATCACTGTGATACTCTTTTTTTATCGCGAACTTCCATATACATCTTAATTTTGAATAAAGGATTAAAAGGTTAAGTATATACCAGTGAATTCAGTTTGTATATTATATTGTTGTTTTAGCTCTTTGTAGACATTTTTGACACTGTTGGGATTTATAAAAACTAAGCCCAAGAACGGTACACCACTCACAATCACACACAATTCATTTTTATTATCGTCTGGAGCTTCTAAGAGTTCCACATAAAAAGATATACAAAAAATACTCTGGTTTTACAAATAATCCGGAGCTATAATAACAGTAACCAATTAAAATACAAATAAAACCATGAATACATCAATTTTGTTTAGCAATACGAGATACTAGCAGCTTGCTACAACTAAATGTGCAAGTACCCCGGTGTTAATACAATTTCACCATTATGGTGGAATACTGATATGTCAGTTTAGTTCAAACTGTATCCTTAAATACTCTAAAATATTACTTCGATTATATAGCATTTTAAAATTCTCTATATAATATAAGTACAAGGCATATACAGAGACCTGGCGATTACCATTTTCATTGTACATACTAAATACATCAGTGAGCAGAAGATAATTTAAAGTACAAATGCAAAAACATCCTGCAACAATTTCTTTTAAAAATGATGATAAATTGTGCCGAGACGAACCCCATGAAAAGAATTCAAGCATAAGTCTAAATGATTCACAATGTACTTATTATGCAATATAGTTTACATAGCAGCATACAAGATATAAAAAGTGCAGGTGCATAAATGCTATGCCAATTCTGTTCATCCATTAATCGTAAATGGAACCAGCTAACTGGTAAGATATAATTCAGATTATACCATGACATCACCAAATGTATATTACGAGGACCCTGTAATTCTAATTATAATGTGAAGTAAATGTTGTCCACCGAGGATCCCACAGACTACTTCTTCACAATAGTTCTTGTCTAAAATATATTTAAAAAGTTTTTTTTAAATTTATACATTTTAAAACACACTTGTTCAGGGGGGGGCCAAAAGAATTTTTGGGCCTCCTCAGCTGTGGCGATGTTATGTTTTAAATACAATGGCTTCAGCAAGCGATGTCGTAATGGTTGTAATAGGGGACAAACAAATAAGACATGATTTAAATCCTGTACGTAACTTCCGCATGGATGACAAAGTCCGTCTTGCCTGGCTAATCCTTCCCATGCTCTTGTATGATCGTAGAGGCAGCTGAATCATCCACAACAAGAGGATACTTCTGCGCACTCCGTGCGGGAGACTCCATGAAACATACGGTTGAGGTTGTTTATAAATACTACTCCTAGCTATTACATCATTACCGGAATGACCCAAGCACAGAGCTGCATTTCTTTTACAACTGACTTCATAAATTTTCTTTTTAATTAGCGTTTTCAAAGCTTGTATTGGTAGGGTATGCTACTATGCCCAATGTCAAATAAAAGTGCAGCTTCCACATAATTCCCTAAGTAAACGCTTTTCCCTTTCAGGCTTGTAAATATTTCCTGCCTTAGCACTTCCCGTAAAGGGTTTTCAGCGCTGTTTAGTCAGCCATTACTTCATCCTAAAAATGCATCCATTGCAAACACATAGTTCGAGAGGAATCCGAATTCAAGCCTAATCGCCATGATGGAGACTGCTCTATTCAAAGTACAGATTTGGCCCCAAATACGTGTGTCCCTCAACCTTTTCAAAATAAACTAACTGTTTTTCATCCACTAATTCACAAGCACAACTCAGTGCTGGTGGGATTTTAACTTTATAAACCGATAAAACATGTGAAAGGTGTCTTTGGCCGCAACATTTATAGAATCTACCAATAGCGCATGCCTGAGATATTGCCTTACTTCGACATTTGTCAATATGATCACTACTCAAACATCTGCGTGTTAAAATTCTTCACAGGTACGGGTACAATTTCACATCAATTTTACCTTTCCCTAGGAACCAGTGCATATTTTTCCTGACTTTACACCCCAGATATCTAAGGATCATAATTTTACTTTGTGCTATGTTTATTTTTGAAAAAATGATCATCGGCATAGTGTGCCAGCTCATTAAGGCACAATTGAAGTCCTATCAGTGTTAGATACATCAGGATGGCATTATCCGCATAAAGCAGACAACTCAATTTCATAGTACCTACTTTTTGGGAGTCCCCTTTACACAGCCCCATCCTAATCAGCAAGCGAGTGATATAAATAGCAAAGAGGAGAGGAGCTAACAGGCACCCTTGCTTTACCCCATTGTGAGTCTCTATTTGACAAGCCCTGATTGCCCTCCATCAAAACCTAAGTTCAATTTGAGGAGTGCAATGCTATAATCAGCCTCAGCAAATGCATAGGGATACCCATTGCATCCAATTTCCACCACAGCGGCCCCCGGTATACCCGGTCAAAGGCTGTTTAGAAATCTATAAAGGGCAGTATACAGGGCCATTCCCTTACCACTGGGTATTTTTAATCAGGGTTTGCAAGGTGGTAATATTATCTAATGTGCCGCTATGCTTACAAAACACTGCTTGCTCTGCTGGGACAAGATTATTTCCGAAAGCTCAATCTTGAAGATGGAGAAGGATACTTTTAGCAAATAATAATAAGCTGGAAGGGGACCTTCTGGGACCCTTTTTATATAATGGAGCCACAATACTTCTTATCAAAGAATATGGAATAATCCCATGTATGTAGCAATAAGAAAATACCAGGCACAGAAACTGATCCCATGCGGAGCTATCTTGTTTAATTACAGCTATTGGAACATCATCAGGGCCCATCACACTTAAAAACCTTGCCCCTTTAATAAAGCTAATAATGAATAAGCTAATAAGTGTTAATGAATGGGAAGAGGAGTTGGCTTAACGGCTAGGGCGGTCGATCTCGAATCTGGGAAACCAAGTTTGAGTCTCGGCAAAGACGCGCAACATCCGGTGATTCTTGGCAAATCACGTAATCTCCCCGTGCCTAACAAAATTGAATGTGTCTTCATATAATGCAGATATTAAAATGGCTTGTGCCTTAACTCTACTGTCACAATATTTGGCTACTTGCGCCCTGTATTTGTGCAAGTCACCTTGACCAAGCGACCTCTCTTAGTTTGATCCAGTTGGAGTCCTCCACCTTTCCTAGTTCGGACACCTTAGTTCTCTTTCTTATCTGCTTAAGCTACTAATTTCCCGTTGCGTAATCAGAGAAGATTGCTTCAATTGTTTCCTTACTAGGGCATTTCTCTCCTGATCTAATTTTTTTACCACCCCCGAACTAACCATGGGTTGCTTAGTTCCTCTGGACCCATTTTTCTTTCCCCTGGATCTAAATAGAACAAGGTTTTTTTAAAACCATGAAATAATATTTTACTCCATAGGACCACAGCTCACCTTTTCAATCAGCCTCCCTATGCATATAATGCTTTTGTTCGACCAACAGGTACCCCCATTTGTTTCATTATACGTAATACTATAGTCTCTGGAATTCCAGGGCTCTAAGGAACTGAGCTCCAAATTAACTTCCACTGATAAGATACTATGGTCACTCAAATGTGGCCCCAGTACCTTAAATTGGGAGCAGGCATAAAAACGGGTAAGATACTCCCATGTATTTAATGAGTGACTGCCCCCGAGAGGCATGGAAAGTAAGGGAGGCTGGAGAATCCTCTGGGATTCTCCCATTTAAAATTACAAAATCATTAATTCTCAAGCAGTGGAAAAAATTTAATCCTTGCTTATCTGACCAAATATTGTCAGGCAACATTAGCACAGGGATGGTCCACACATCCTCCAATTCCTGGTTACGGAAAACAGAACAGTTAGAAGTTTTTGCATTAAAATCTTCAATTACCAATATCATTGTACATTCTTCTGAAATACTGATTTTATGGATAAAAGAGAAAATGGATTGAACCAGAGAATCAGACACCCTCCCAGGGGGAATATATACGTTTACCAGTAACATGGAAAGGAACTGACCAAGCCTCCCATTTCCCACCTTAAGCTTCACTGCCATGCAAAGATTAGACGGATCAGCAGAAACCAGGGGGTTCCAATTTATCCTGCAACTAAGCAAAATAGCTTAGTCACCACTTGCATGACCCTTTACTAAGTGTTTTGCTGCACAGCAGAAAACAAAAGCATTCTCTAAATTAAAATCTGTGCAGCACCATGTTTCCTGTAGACAGATTATCATTGGATCATGTTGCATTAGGGCGTCTAGCTTAGAGCTGGGGTTTTCCTAGCCCAGCATGTTGCAGGGCAAAACGTTTTATCGGAGGGCTTCCTCTGCAGCATAGGGAAGCATTCAATGAACCAGCTACCCAACTCCACTGATCCTCCTCCTCCCCGCCTCTGTGATCCATGGTGCTTTGAGCCATTGGCCCTACCATGTTAATCACTCTTTTTCCTGAGATACTAACAACCTAGATTTTGATATCTTTCAGACTTACAGCCCCCTTAGTGTTGTGTAACAGTCCACCAATGTCCTGGAAATCTTCTTAATGAGACACACATGGGACAAAAACTGGCTCCTTAAATGGAAAAACATCAATCCAGTTTTTTCTAAAAAGATCTACATTAGCCAATACTAACAATGCAAATATTCCAGAGCTAAAAGTTACTCTGGTAAGAGGGAGATCAGTTTTTGGTTTTAAAAATGCCCGCTCAATATCTTTAATTGTTGCCAATCTCAGATCTTCGATTTGACGTAATAGATGCAGAACAACATTTCTGTTAAAGGGGCCCAGTTCTCTGTCAAATAGTGACACACAGACCAAGGTATTTACTACTTGCCCAGGCCCTTGTACAACACATACCCTATCACTTAGCCTTGATTCAAACACTGTCTCTGGCATTTTCTCCATAAAGGAAGTAAATGTAGGTCTTCCCACACATGGATGGGATCTAACCGTACTGGTAGAGTTTCCCCACCAGTGGGATTTGAGTGGAAGTTATCCCCTACCTGGCCTACCTCTGACAAAGCATTGTATGTCTTTACTACAGTGTTCTGCGAGTCTGGGTTTATCTTTATTTTAGGATGCACGAAATCCTGAATTGACAATATTTTATGGTTCTCCCATTTTGGAGGACAATCCCCCCATTATGTCCCATTACCCCTATTACCTCCAACACCTTATGCCCCTCTTTTGGTCCTAAACCCCTATCCAGAGGTTCATCCTTCAGAATAATAGATGAAGGGAGAGGATTTATCCCTGGGTACTCAGGATTCTGACCAGCTGAGGACCAGACAAGTTTAGACTCACTACCTTTCTGCAGCAAGGCGGAATCAATGGGATCCTCGAAAGTGGTTGGAAACAATAGCTTTTTCGGCTTACATTTTAATATACACCTCTTCCTCTTCTCCATATGTTTTTTAGGGCCATTAACTTCTACCTGAGGGGCACTCTCCCCAGGGGAACATCCTATATCTTAACCATAGGTTGTCTAAATACTGGAGCATTAGTTGTTAAAACTGTATTGTGCGCCGTCCTTGTGTTCCTCTTTTTAAAAAATCGGCGGGGTAGTATTAGGTACTAATGCATTTGTATTTTCCTCTATGATGACGTGCAGGTGATCTCATGGTTAATGACCTTCTGGGTTGCTACAAGACAATTTAACAAGCATAGGGCTATCTCTGGGCTGCCTTGAGGAAGTAACACCCAGTCCTTCCCAATTCTCCACCTGAGTCCCCATGTCCATTCCTTTTATATTGGTCTAACTCGCCTGAGTTTTCATATCATTTCATTTTCATGCATTTTCTGGACAAGAACCGGCAGAATTAAGCTGCTGCACCTCTGTAAAATCGGAGATAAAGCACCCAACACATGACCTGAATGGGCAGTGGATTCCTCAAGCAAGGTTAAAATAGACAAGAGAAACGTCTGTAATGCATAAAGTACATCCAAATTTGCCCTCCTCTCCCTATCTTCATTAGCACCCTCATTCAGTGTATGCCAGACATATTGTGCCCTTTCATTTGAGGTTGCTTCCAAATTCGATAATCCCAAAGATTGTGTCAGTAAAGCACTCGAAGGAGTTCTACTATACACGGCTGGCATACGAGAACATCTAACAAGATCATCCAGTGACAATCTCAATGTTGATTCTGGAGCACCCGGCACAGATTTCATTTTTAATTTAGCCTCTATCTCTTGATTTTTTTCCATATATATGGAAATGTAGGGGAGTGTAAGGTCCTTCAGATCCTCATGATCAAAACTGCAGTCGACAATCTGGGACGCTTGTGGGCTCACTTTAACTGGTAAGAGACCTGGTGGTGGCTCTCCAACTTTCAAGGGGCTAGTTATAGTAGCCAAGATCATATGTTCCATTTTATCCACAGGTTCATTTGATGGATTTACATCAGCAGTGACAATTACCTTGTGCTTATCCTTGTCATTATCCAAGTCCATGTCAATTTCTGATTCCAATTCAATCTTTCCGACTTCTGTCAAGAAAACATATTCATCCACTTCCATTTCCATTTTATTTCTGGATGTTTCAGCTCCTGATGTTAAAATACAATCACCAGTGGTCTGAATTAAAGGGATTGTTACAGCAGAATTCAATGTGGAGAACTTGGAGAACTTGAGGTGATGCAAGACTGTTGGGCAGCAAATATGCTTGTTATGTCCACATCAACAACACCTAGAGCCATTCCTCATTACTTATTCCTTAGTGCTGAATTCTTCAAACCCTCCGTGAGCAAAGACAGCATGGAAGGATGAGATTTCAGGTGGGACCATCATCCCCCAGGCTTCTTTCGCCTTATGGTCTTTATCAGTTTTGGAGAATTGGAGTGGCCCAAGGTTACCCATGAAAAGCCAGGAAGAAATCCTTGCAATTCTGTGAGGGAGCCTACGGGTGTAATTAGGCGACCAGTGCTCAAACACCTGGAGGGCATCTTATTAACCCACAGACGATGATGCGCATCTTAGCAGGAACGTCTTCTTGCTCTCCTTGTTGATATATTGATTTGGGGCTATCTAGAGTCACAAATAGGGGCAGTTAGATATCGAGTTCCTTTTTGACAATGGACTGCATTTCCACACCTCTTCAGATAGCAGCTATGGTAGAGGGGCACGGCCATGCAGTTCTAACCAATGCACAAATAAGGATGAATTGACTGTGGCTTTAAAAATATGTCACTTTCTGCCGAGCTTACTGGGCTGCAGTACTGTGTGAGGACTGTGCGATGGAAGGGGTGATGGCCAAGGTTAGGTAACTCCCCAAACACCACAAGCCACACCCAGACCGAGCTGGGATGCCACCGTGGAGTGGAGCTCCACCTGTGCTGCAAAAGCTAACCAGCTGCTACCTTGCTTGCTGAACAACCCCTATCTTTTGCTCTTCTCCTGGGGCCCCAGTCAGACAAGAAACTACTGCCCTGCTTGCCCCAACTGCTCCAGCTGCGAGTGGTAGCCCCTAGCAGGATAGTCACAGTGGCAGCAGAACAGTATTCAGCCAGCTTAGTGGAAAAGTTGAAGTAAAGTGAGGTAAGGTGACTTGAGGCTCTGAGGCTTTGGGCTTTGGACTCTGAGCAGCTTATAAGCACTGGGCGGGGCAGGCTGTAAACAGGCAGACAGAAGGTAAGGAAGGCACTCTCCCCATGGGGCCAGTTTTAGGGGTACATGCCTATTGTAAGGGAGCGTATGAAGCTCTCCTCACTCCCCCCTTCTTCACCGTCACAGTCAGCAGGCATCTGGCTCCAAATTCGAGCATCCAGCACTTACGCTGCAATGTGATGTCGGCCCCCTGCCTGCTCCGTGCAGCTGCTGAAATCAAAACAAAGCCACGGTCAGCGCTAGCGCTCGGCTGGGCTCGGGTGGGGGGGCTGGGTATGAGCACAGTCTGAGCTTGATCTCAGCGGCACAACACGACAACAGCAGTTTGAAATGGTTCAAAATGGCTCTTGCTTCCAGCTTCCAACTCCTGGCTTTGTGGACACGCCCTTCCGCACTCAGACAATCTCAGTATCAGACGAGCTCCACTCTCATACAAATCACCCATAAAATGGCAACCTCTTCAACTCTGCACTCTGTGATCATGAGAAAGGCAGCAAATGAAATCATGTCTTTCATTTTAGACTACACTATCTATACTTGTGAATGGTCATTATCTGTTAACCCTTTCCCTCAATTTCAAAAAGAGATTTTTATCTATGTGTGTCCATGATGTATTCACGATAATCACTGAGAAATCATGAAAAATTACAGGTGTTCAAAGAAATCATGAAAAATTACAGGTGTTCAAACCTATATCTAGTTTCATTTTCTCTAAATTTAAATACTACACAACAGTAAATTACATAGTGCTGAGTTGGAAATTAAAGCTTGCCATTCCTTAAATTCTGTCATCACTCCTCAACTTAAAAAAAAAATGTTCCGTCTCTTTCACACCCTTCCCCCATACTCTCTTTGCTCAGTGTGCCTAACAACCCAGTGGAACCAGTAGGTCACAAGTTCACGTCACATTCTAGAAGGAACATGATACTTCCAAATGAGATACAGCACGTGTGGTTTACACAACAGATTCAAAAAGCATATCCATGTTTGTATTACATTTCTTTTACTAAACAACAACCAATAATAAGACTTCTTCGTGAGGCATCCAACACACTACCTAATTTTATTCAATCAATCAATCAGGGAATTGTAAGCGCACTACTCACCCGTGGGGGTCTCAAGGCTCTGAGGCGGGGAGGGTTCGTAGATCAGTCTAGCCGAAGAGCCAGGTCTTCCTGAAGGTGTTCAGGGAGGAGGCTCTTTCACGATGACAGTATCGAAATAAATATATATTTTTTTGAAAGCCCTTAATTTTAACTGCTTTTCCTTTGGAAAAGTACCTCATTCAGCTCCAGCCTTCTCCTGATTACTATTGCTCCTTCACTTCAAAATGCTTAGGGTATGGATTGTTGGCCACAACTATATCCATTGGGCTTATGAGGCTGCAAAAAAGAGACATATCGACAGGGACTTTGGTTTGCCAAATGTGCAGATTACTTGGTTTGGCCTGAGAGGATTAGAGTTTAATCAGTTACTGGCTTTGGTTAAATCCATTGTGGATTCTCAAGCTCCTCATCTCATAATTGTGCACTGTGGTGGCAATGACCTAGGCAGCTTGCCTGGGGTGGGGTTGGAAATCCTAAAGAAAAAAACCTTTGCAGAACTGATGCAACTTTTCCCTCACACTGTCTTGGTGCACTCTGCCAAAGACAAAAAGGGAAGTGGTCAAATCAATTCTGTCCACAGATTGACAAAACCAGGAAACATGTTAATAAAAGAGTTTCCGCATTCCTTAGAGACCATCGCATTGTCTATATCTATAACAACAATATGTGTTTTCACATGCATGGAATTTTACCATCTTCACAATGACATCGCAATTGTTACGAATTGGTCGTGAATATGTCTTGAAAACAGAAAACAAAAGCAGGCATTCAATGAACACCAACACATCCCAAAAAAATATGTTAAAAAATCCATTCTGAACATTTCACTACACATATTACTTTCTTCTGAATCTTTTCAAAGCATGTTTAAACTCATATTTTTGTACTGCATTTCTTTAAAAATCATTTTTCAGACCTATTTTCCATTTTCCCGATTATTCAGAACTTCACGATGACATCATTATTAACCGCGATGACCGTGCCATTTCCATAAAGTATAAAACACATATATCCACACATATTACAGTATCTTACACGCTAGGGGTTTCTTACAATATTCTCAGTGTAAGTCAGGGTTTTCTAGCGAATTTCTCTAAAAACCATCTCCAAAACCTATATTCTGTTTTCGCTGTGATCGCGGAGATTGTGATGACGTCAGTAATCATGATCCCCACGGATACATCACAAGAATGCAAAGCAAAAACAAGAATTCAATATCCACCACCTCATTCAACAATTATGACTATCTTACTAATTCTGACCATCACACTAGATTAATCACTATCTGATTAACTCTATAAAAACATTTATCTGTATTAAGGATTCACTTGGTTATGTGAGTGCATGCACAAGTCTCTGAGTGGGTCTGTCACTGCATATATAAGTCTATGAGTGTATATTAGAGTAGACTTATGGGTATTTCAGTAAGTTTGTCACAGGCTGCATAAGTCTCTAAGTGCATCTCTCTTCAGTGAATGTATAAGTGGAAGTGCAAGTCTCCCAGTGGCTCTGTGAGTCAGTACATTATTGTCAGACTGGATCTGTAAATGAGTCAACCAATGTCTTAGTGGGTGCGTGAGTGGAATTATAAGTCTCTCAGTGGGTCTGTGAGGCGATGCATGAATGGCTGAGTGAGTCTTTGAATGGGTGTGTGGTTGTCTGAGTGCGTGCATGAATGTCTGAATAAATCTGTGATTGGGTGTATTAGTCTCTGACTGCGTATGTGAATGGGTACATGAGCCTGTGACTGGATATATGAATTAGTGCATAAGTGTCTGAGTGGGTCTGTCTATCAGTGAGTATGTCAGTGGAAGCAAAAGTCACACTCAGTCTCTAAGTAGGTAAATGAGTGTCTGAGTGGGTCTGTACATGGGTGCATCACCTTCTAAGAGAGTCTGTAAGGGCATGCATGAGTAGCTGAATGGGTATGACAGTGGGTACATCAATATCTGAGTGGGTATGTGACTGGATATGTAAGAGTGTGAGTGGGTTTGTGGATGGGTATATAGGTGTCGGAGAGAATGTGTGAGTAGGTACATAAGTATGTGACAGTCACCGCCTAGTGTGTACATATCTATAAAAAATATATATTTCCACCAATATTCGCGATGATATCGGTAGTCGCAATGTCCCTGCGACAGGACATGAGTGGTCTGCGCTGTAGGTCGTGAAGTCATCGCAAATATCACACACTATTACAAAATTATGGACACATAATTTGTGTCATTAACACCCCATTCCTCAAATATAGGGACTGGCTCCTTATGCACGCTTTTTCTGAAATATTCAGCCCTGCGAACCAGTCCCGATCAATAAAATATTGGCTGTAACTTTCTGTTCAGGTTGCTTCCAGCCAATCAGAGCATTCCTGTTGGCTTGTGCATTCGCGATCAGCCAGAGATATCACTATCAGTTTCGGCTCAAATTTCTGAAAAACTACTGAACAGATTTACACCAAATAGTCAAAAGGCACTTCCCTGAATCAACATCTACCTCCCTGTCAAATTTGGTGTATGTCAGCAGTTCGAGCTGTAGGTGTGGCTAAAGGTTGCTATGGCAATTAATATTACAAATGCGCAGCCTGTTTATGGCCACAGCACAAGGTCCCATAGAGAAGTGGGAGTGTGCAACCGCATCCCGATAATGTGGTCAGGATGGCTGACCAGAGGTCAGTCATTCCCAATTCTGCAACCGTCCGCCCAACATCGTAATGAGGCCCTAAATATGCAATCCATTTTAAATTAATTCTAAGATTTCTAGAATAATGTATGCAAATTAATTCAGAAATATACACATAAAAGATTTATGAATGGGATGCAACGGTGGCCAGGGCAAGGTTGGATGCACGGAGATGGCCCAAAGGGATCTAGGATGACAGATGTACAAGGTTGGTTGGGGTCGGGGTTGTGGACTGCCTCCTGAGTGTGGGTGGGGAGTGTGGAGGTCATCCTGCAGCAGACAGTGATCCATTGCAGCTATATATGGTGGACGGTGAGGTGGCTGGGGTGCAGGGTGTTGAATCTGAGGTGTGCAGATGCACCCTGGAAGTGGACAAGTTTCCTGAGAGTTTGGATGTACTTGCTCCGTAGAGGGCAGGGCAGTATTTGACACGGATGTTGTCATGGACCTGGGGGATGGTCTGTCTTTTCTTTGAGTGGATCTATCTGTGGATCATGTGCATAATGCAGAGGGCGTTGCAGCATGAGGTACAGATGGTGTGGACTAGCATGGCACATGTGAGTGAGCCAAACATGATGCACACCATCTTGTGTGTGTGGCCACTGGGTGCTTGTGCAGGGCTCTTGCGGGTGGGACACAGGCACTTGACCCATCTGGAAGGGGACAATCCTCAGATGACCACCTCAGTCCTGTACAAGTCCAGCCTCAGGTCGCTCGTGTTCAGCCATTCATCAATGGATCTCATGCATACTTGAATGATCTAACTGCCAATGTCTGTGTCTTTGTTGAGGGTGAGGAGCACCTGGCTGTCAATGGCATACGAGCTGATGATGAGGTACTGTGCGCATGTGATGGTGGAGAGGTGGGTCCTGGACACTCTGTAGATTGACATGCCGAGAGATGATACCTGGGCCATGTCCCAGACGATGACACCATACTACATGCTGAAGCCTTGAGTCCCACTCCCATGCCCTTGCTTGGCTACAGAGCCTGTGGGGAGTATTAGGGACGTGACCTGGTTGGTGTGACAGGGCCTGGAAGGCAGGCCAGCGCAGTGTAGGCAGTTGAAGTTGCACACTCAGCATGCAAAGGTGTCGTGTGTGTTCCCAGGGTATGTCTGACAGCAGGCGTTAGATGTGCGGATGGACATAGCTCGGAGTGTGGCTGATACATCAGACTGTAGTGTGATGTGGGTTATGCAAGGACAGGATGGTGGTGCAATGTGCACCTTGCATGTGCTGATGGTCCAGCCTGTGGCACTGAGTGGCGGCAACAGTGGCATAGACAAGCTGAGGACAGCCAAATGAATGGGTGGAGGGAGGAAGTGAGGAGCATCTTGGAGGCGTGTGTGTTGCCAAATCTGGATTCTCTGTGGGCCCTTACTGCAGGGGCTGCAGCAGCAGGCGGCATCTCCTTGCAAAATGACAGAATTTGCACACAAAGACTAGGATGTCAGAAGGACAACTGCAACAGGCGCGTATGTAAAGTAAGGAGTGTCCAGTGTCACATGGCACACCCAGAGACAATGCATGCACAATCACCAAAGAAGCATGACACCGGATCAGGAAACTGAAGGCCGACCTGCGCACAGGAGACACACCCTCAGCAGCTGTTGATGGCCCATTGTGTGGACCAACATGCCAGAATACATACACGACCATGTACTTCATGCCCAATAGGGAGCCTAATCCATGAGCTACTGCATGCATGTTGCTAAACTACACATGGACTCCTATGCATAATCTTCCACAACTATGCCAGATATGCCGCATGCAAAGTGGCAAGAGACCTGCATTGACAGATATGAGGCACCTTGGAGTGTGACAAACACCTTTATTACTCAGCCTCACACTAATGGAAATGCATCCATTGGAACAGACTCACAGGTCATTTGGCTGACCATGTGTGACCTACACTGGACACCCCCTTCAACACACAGATGTGGTAAATCCTACTGAGCTGGCACACAAGTGAAGGGGTTGAGCCTAACACCCCTTGCTGCACACGGAGAGTCTGCAATTCCCCATTGAGCCTCATATGGGGATGTCCCACACTATGTTCACCATTAGCATCCCGTATGTGCCTGAGGGACGTTATACACACATTGATGCCTTCATCAGAATCCACAAACCATTACAGATGACTGTCAGGAAGGGTGACTATCAATTCATGGGAGAAATGCAACACGTCATGTGGCCCATGGTGAGTCGACATGTATGCATGGTAGCACAACATGAACAGGAGCAGTTCCCCCATATCACAAACACGTACCACCCACAAAATGCCTTGCTGCACTCCTTACCTCAAATGACTTTTCACCATGTCTGTGCATGTAACTCCGATCCAGCACACGTTGCAATACTCATGAGGAATAACAGGAGGGCAATGAAGACATGAGCAGAAGACAGCCGCAAGAACCTCGGGAGGCCAGACACACAACAAGTCAGCAAATAGCTAGTAATCCTCAGACATGTACATGTACTCTACAGGAATGATGTTGTCACCATGCCCTTAATAAATTTAGTGTCCCAGCTAAAATGTGTGGAATGGCATCATCACTTGAATGACACATCAGAACACACCTCCAAGTCACTTAGCACACAGTCAGCTTGACACACACATTGCAACACATGCCACACAAGGCTCAAAGCATGCACACTCAGACACAGGGACTCACCATCATGAGAAGAAGTTGCAGATAAGCTGACTCTGGATGTCCTCATCCTCATCCTCATCCTCATCCTCACTTGCCCCGTGCCCGAGCCCTTCATCTTCCACGGGTGGATGATCCTGCTTATCCGGATCAAGGATGAGTGGCACGGCCTTCTCCACTGCCATGTTGTGCAGCATGCAGCACACAATGAAGATTTTGCAGACCTTCACCGTGGCATATGGGAGTGCGCCGCCGGTCTTGTTGAGGCACCGGAATCTGCTCTTCAGGAGTCCAAACGTCCTCTCAATCACGCGCCTCGTCTGCCCATGGGTGTCGTTGTACCGGTGTTCTGCGGCTGTTCTGGGGTTGCGGAGAGGCGTCATCAGCCAAGGCATGTTGGGATAGCCAGAGTCCCCTACATGGAAACATCATGTGAAGAAGTGGGTCAGGAGATGCCGTAAGATACAAAGATAGCGCTGAACACAGGACTAACAGAGTATACCCACCAACAAGACATGCTCGTTCCCCGTGCAGCTGCAGCATCATTTCTGGCACCCTGCTACGCCTCATGATGTATGCATCGTGTGCGGACCCTGGAAAATGGGCACAGACATGGGAAATCAGCATGTTAGCAAGACACACCACAAGGGCATTAATGGAGTGGTAATGTTTTCTGTTTCTATAGGCTACCTCCTGTGCCTGTGGTGGTACCAAAGCCACATGTGTCCCATCAATGGCCCCAATTACATGAGGCATCCCTCCCAGGGCATAGAACTCACCCTTGACACCTGTCAACTGCTCATGAGTGGGGAAATGGATGAAGTCATCCAGGTGCACCAACATGGCTTCTATAACATCATGTAGGACACGGCTGAACATTGTCTGGGACATGCCACCGACATCAGCTATGGTCAATTGAAACGTGCCGGTGGCAAAAAAATGTAGGGCTGCCATCACCTTCATCTTGGGGGTCAGAGCTGTAGGATACCTGTGTTGTGGTTGGAGGTGTGGTGCAAGCCGGCGGGTCAAGTCCTCTATCAACTCTTGGGAGAAGCGGTATCTGCGTATGCAGTCATGTTCACGCATGGCATCCAGGTCTGGCATTCGTCTGGGGAGAGGCGGTGCCCTGCAGAGATTTGGAAGGAATAACGAAGAGTGAGTACATTAACACACCAATTTCACTGAGGTGAGCACATGTTCAACAGCTAATACACATCTGCTTAATACAGAGTCTGTGCTGTGCAATACATCCAGGACACGTAGGCCAGCCAGGTGATACTCCTACGAAGAGCCAGCCACAATAGTTGCATGGCAATGTTGACGTGACATGCCATTAAAATAGCTGTGGGCCAGTGTAAGTGAAAAGCCAGACACATTACATGAGTGACAGACATCCACATATCAGCATTTGAAGGATGTCATCTCATACAGACAGCTGGCAGGAGTCTAGACACACAGGTCACATGTCATCTGGAAAAGGACAGATAACACACATTTCCATGAAGGGGTACATGTCAAAAACTGATGACACAGACATTGAGAGAACGCAGATATTGCCTCATGTCAGGAAGTCATCTTCGAACCATCATGACACATGTAACATGTGAGTCCACATGTGGCATGGTGTGCGTATATGTGTGTCATGCACATATGCACACAGACACATGTTGGATGCTGCAACAGCAGATGGATTTGATGGAACACCAACGGAAAGCTCATGGGAACACATGACACACACATGACACAGTCACATCGTGGCACGCTGGAAGTCACATGTCAGGTGTAATAATGTGTGTATCTGGCATCAGGGGACAGTTGCGGGTGCTGTTGACTGTGCCATACCAGTGATGCAGTGCTTGACACGTGTGTCGTACATGCACACATGTGCAAAGTGTGAATGGGAAGTGTGCCACATAGTGCCCCATCACACATGACATGTGTAAACAGCTCATCACACATCTATTGTGCCACAACATGAGGAGACATGTGCCACATCACTGCCTGACACACCTAGGCCCTGCACATGAAGGACTGCACTGACAATGACTTGATGTACAGCCCTATGCAAGCCTGACACCTCCATTCCTTTCATGTTCACCTCCTATCACCAGTGAAAGCTGTGAAAGGCAGTACACACGCTCTGAGGACGTGTGTAGGGCCAGTACTCACGTGTGTATGGGCCGTACACGAGTGAGTATGGTCCGTATCACTAGGCCCTACGGTACCCCCAACTATAGTGATAGGCACGTACTAGCGCGTGTACGGGCCGTACACGCGTGAGTACGTGCCTATCACTATAGTTGGGGGTACCGTATGTCCTAGTGAGACGGCCTGTACTCACACGTGTACGGGCCATACACGCGCGAGTACGTGCCGATCACTATAGTTGGGGGTACCGTAGGTCCTAGTGATACGGACCGTACTCACGCGTGTACGGGCCGTACACGCGTGAGTACGTGCCTATCACTATAGTTGGGGGTACCGTAGGTCCTAGTGATACGGCCCGTACTCACGCGTGTACGGGCCGTACACACCTGAGTACGTGCCTATCACTATAGTTGGGGGTACCGTAGGTCCTAGTGATACGGGCCGTACTCACGCATGTACGGGCCGTACACGTGTGAGTACGGTCCGTATCACTAGGCCCTACGGTACCCCCAACTATAGTGATAGGCACATACTCATGCGTGTACAGCCGTACACGCGTGAGTACGTGCCTATCACTATAGTTGGGGTTACCGTAGGTCCTAGTGATACGGCACGTACTCACGTGTGTACGGGCTGTACACGCGTGAGTACGTGCCTATCACTATAGTTGGGGGTACCGTAGGTCCTAGTGATACGGCCCGTTCTCACGCGTGTACGGGCCGTACACGCATGAGTACGTGCCTATCACTATAGTTGGGGGTACCGTAGGTCCTAGTGATACGGGCCGTACTCACGCGTGTACGGCCCGTACACGCGTGAGTACGTGCCATATCACTAGGACCTACGGTACCCCAACTATAGTGATAGGCACGTACTCACGCGTGTACAGCCCGTACACGCGTGAATACGGCCCGTATCACTGTAGTGATGGTGCCCTAGGGGTATGTGTGAAACGCGCCGTACCTGTGTGGGGATTTAAGAATTACAATGGGGACACATGAGGGACAAGTATTAGGGCCTAAATGCATGCTGGTTGTCATGGATACCGAGGTTCACGTTCAAAATTTAACATCATGCGGTCTGGAAAAAGCAGTTGGCCACATTTAACATTGTTGCAAAGTGGTTGTTGACTTGACATGATGTTGCAAAATCAAAAGATGCAAAGGCTTTCACTGGTGTATGTTTGAAGGGATTGGAGGAAACGTAGGATACAAATGAGTCTGACCAATCACTCTGTACTCCTGTAAATGAAATAGGCCAGCAAGGCAGATATAAGGCAGCCAGAACCCATGAGAGGGCACTTGCCTGCACAACATGTCAGTCGATACCACTGCTGCTGTATTGTCTCCCTCTGGCACCATGTCATGGACTGGGGAGAGGGCCCAGCCTTTCACCCAGGAGGAGAACCAGGCCCTGCTGGATGTGATCCTCCCACAGTACCCCATGCTGTATGGTCGACCAGGGGAGCAGGTGAGTGCTGACTCCACTACCTTTGCCTGTGCACCTTTATTGTGTCTGTCACTTCTGGCATTGTGGCCAGGTGTGACAGACATGCAATGTTGGTTGGAGTGGGTCCCAGGGGGGAATGATGGCGTATGTCTCTCATGCAGGGCTTGATGTAGTTCATGTGTGCACTCCTCACTTGCATTGTGCTTACTGTGACATTCACTGCATAGTGCATGGCACATTCCCCCAGCCTAATCCTCTTGGGCATTCTTGTTCTATTGTCCTGCTGTGATTCAGTGGTCACCCCGGTGTGACAGGTGACTGCACACACAGATGTGTGTGAGAGTTGAGTGGAGCTGTGGTGAGAGTGGTGAGAGTGTCCAAATGATGTGTACGCCCCCTGGACATTGATGTGTGTGAATGTTTCTTGTCATGTGGGTGAGTGTCTATGTGGAGTGTTGCACCACAGCTGCATGGAGGAGGCAACTGCTCAATCCATCTGATGTGTGAAGTAAGCCGTGCTGTGTGTCTGACTTGCTGAGCTAGCCCCACACCTGTGACCCCCCCCCCTGGCAAGTGGCACATGTGCAGAGTGAGGTGTGCATCCACTGTTGCCAATGGCAGGTGATTGATGTGTGCCAGTGTGTGTCTGTGTACTCTGATGAGGTTTTGTCAGTGGCCTGGGGCATGTGACTGATTTGCGGTGCTGTCCATCAGCCTTGTGTTGCTTGGGATGCACAGTGTGTGCCATGATCAGGGATTGTTTCGCACCCCTCATGCCACCTGTGCACTACTATGCCATGTAGTGCATTGGTGCGCCCACATTGGAAAAAGTCCCTATGACTTAGGTGCTATTACTATGCCCTGTTCAACAAATCAAAGATGTTCAAATGTGTGTCTCTGTGACATTGTGCAGGTGTAGTGATGTTGTCCCACTTTGTCATACACACAGGTATCCCCCTACCACAAGGGGAAGATCTGGAAGGATGCTGTCAAGGCCGTGCAATCGGTGGAGGGTCACAGGCGGCGCCTGCCACAAGTGAGGAAGAGATGGCAGGACATCCGGTGCTGGACCCGGAGGATCGCCCGGTCATGCTGAACAACTCACCTCCTCGCAAGCATGGCGGGTGCCGGTGCCTGACCCACCAGATGCGGCGTGTCCTGGCGGTGGTCTTCCCTGACCTGGATAGGCGGATACAGGAGTTACAGCAGCAGGAAGGGGGTAGGTTCATGTGTGTTTGTTGTGTGTCACCAGCTTTTGGATCTGCTCAGTCGCCTGGATACACTGCCAGGCTATATATGTGCAGTGCATATCCTGTTCCCCAAAGTCATCCTTTGCTGTTCTTCCCCCCTTCCCCTCCTTGACATGTGTTACCTGGTCTGTGTGCCATCACTATTGCACATGGTCATCTAGGCTGCCAGTTTATCAAGGTGCACACTGCTTTCAGCATCATGTGTGGGGGTGGTCTGCCTGTGCCCTGTCCTGTTCGGTCATTCGGGGGTGCATAATTGTTGGCACTGATGCTGAGTCTCAAAATAGGAGTGTGAGGGTTCAAATGAACAGACTTGCAGCATGCATTACCAATGTTGTGGCCTCAGACATGATGTGCATGAGTGGGACATATGCCTAGTGCCGGGACGGTTGCTCCTGTAACAGTCAGCTCATTCCAGGACCATGGAGCAGTGTGCACACTACAGTCCCCTGACACAGCCTGCCCTCCTACTCATGTGTGTCATCCAACACTGTACACATTCACTGTGGGTACATCATGGCTCTGCCTCTGTGGCATTGTTCCCTGGCCTAGGTAGTAGTTTTCACATGTGTGATACATTTGCCCACTGGACAGGGATACACCAGTTTGCTTGTGCATACTCACACTGGGCAATGCCTGTGTGGCTATTCACAACAATCTGTTGATGTTTGTTTGTGACCAATATGTTTTGCCAGCCCTACAAGGTGATGTCGTGTTAATGAAGCTAGTTTTCAAGCACAGTTATTGTAACCCTGAATAAGAGGTTTAACTTCTTGATCGGTATCAGTCACATTGACTCAGGTATGGGTGGGTGTGTGCGGGAGGGGCGTACATGTTCAACCCTGATGTTTCATTGCCAGTTCTGACTTGTGTGTGATGAGTCGCAGTACAGAAAGTCATTGTGCAGTGCCCCCGTGATGTTGGCCAGTGCTTAATGTTCGTGCATCATTGCCAGTGTCAGTTTTTGACAATCATGTATCCTGGTTGTACATTTTTGCCACCTGTGTGTGGTTCAGATGCTACACAGTTGTGACTTTGTGTGCTGACATCTGTGGGTACATTCTGGCTTGCCATGAGGGGGAACCCACAGTACAGCTAGGCTATTTTGCTAAACAATTGCAGCCCATTAGCTTATGCATTGTCCTGGGTGTGGACATGTGTGCCACTCCAGATGACAGTCAGTAGGTCATATGTGTAGCCAACTGTGTGATCAGGTGACGGATAGCCATGTGACAAATGACATTATTCAAGTTGTTACTCAGAGAAAATGTCCATTGGCACTCACTACACCTGTCAACATGTCTCAATGTTTCATATGCGTGACCTTGTTGTTTTGTTGTGAAGGACAATGATGTGCCTGCATGACAGATGTCTCCCAAGGAAGTGCACAAGACATCACCTTTACACTTTCCAGGGACACGCTGGCACATTTTAAAGTAAGGCACAGTTTGAACAAAACTTGTTTGGAGTTCATACATATCCATGTTCCCACAGTGTGCTAGCTTTTGGGTTAGTCCTTGGTTGTTGCTGATACCAACTTACGAGTGTCAAGTCATCCAGACTCCCCTGGTGCCATGTACATGTACTTACTGATACGCCATTTCTGCCTAACAGTGGCTGATTTGAATGAGTCTGGCAGCTCAGACAATGACTGTGTACATGTAGTTTGGTGTGCACCTCCTTGTGTGACTTCTGCTATACAGACACATGTGTGTTGTGTTCACAGAGTGCCACATTCACACATGCTAGACATGTCCATTCTGTAAAGGGTTGTGATTCTCTAGGAGTCACAATGTATTGCTTTGGGGTGTCAAAAGTACTCACAGGTCTCTGAGTGTGGGGACACCTTCTGCATTGGCACGTGGTATTTGGCCTTGGTTGCGACAATACTGTTTGTTTCACAGTGAACAAGAGGTGGCATGCCTTCATAATCTCGCTGTGGTCAACTGATCCCAGACACTAGCTTCTCATGATCTTGTGATTTCAAGTTATTTGCTGTTGTGTCCTAATTTTCTTTTTTTCCAAGTGGCATGGTGGGTCAACCAACTAGGGAGTGCAGTGCTTACATATGTGGGGAGTATCCTAGATGTTACTCATGATGCCTTTCCTGATATGCAGTGTTGCCTATTTTGTTTGGACTCATGTGTCAGATGTATACAGGTGACTGATTTTTTCCTGTCTCTTCACCTTGCCCACAGCCTCATCGGAGGACACCGAGGGAGACACCGGCAAGGACGTGGAAGAGGGATCGAGCAGTGGTTCTACCACTGCTGAGGACTTGGTGGAATCTAGTGGCACGGAGGGCGAGGGGAGTGATGCGGAGGACCTGCCCAGTACCAACACTGACTACGAGGCAGACGGGTCCGAGGCTGAGCTCCCAGAGGGGGCAGAGGCTGCTCCCACAGCTGAAAGCAGCAGTACATCTCTCGACGCCCTCTCCATTCCCATCACCGCCCTCCCACTTGCTCAGGCCCCTTCTGTCTGTGCTAGGCCACACCGTGTCTCCTTCGTGCCATGCACCGCACCCCCTGCCCCTGTCCCCCCTGCTGCCCTCACTGCCGAGTCTGTGGACATTCAGCGGCAGTTGCAAGTTGGGCAGACATCGATCCTGACTGTCCTCCATGGCCACACCAGACTGCTGACCCAGATGGTGTCATCCATGGAGGGCATGTCATCAGCGATGTCTGACCAACGGATGTTGCTGAGGTCCCTGGACTCGACACTGACGGCAGTAGCAAGTCATCTGCAGCGCTGCGTCCCCCCCTACCCCTGCCCCATCCGCAAGTCCCACACCCATGCCTGTCCCAAGCACACCAAGACATCCACACACACGCACCCCACCAGACAGAAGCAGTACACCACCACATAAGGGCAAGCGCACACCTCCTGACACGCACACTGAGGGGGAAGCAGACTGGGTCTGGGGCACACAGGCAGGCACGCAGCCACAGTCTTCATCCACATGACTCACTCCCCAGTCCCTCCGATGTCACTCCCCTTGGCTCCCCTGCCCCAGATTCGGAGAAGGAGGCCTACTTTGCTGGGCTGGGCCTCAGCCCCACTAGTTCACCTGGACGCAAACGGTCAAGGCACTCCACGGGTAGGGGAGTTAAGTCCCCCAGCCCATCCACCACCTCCCCCAGTAGCGCTGCAACCCATCCCTTGACCCCCCCCTCCTTGGGGCCTGTTGTTTCTCCAGGTGCAGGGGAGACGCTTGAAGAACTGGCAGAAGTGTGCAGCGCTGAGCTCGCCTCCACCTTTGGCGCTGCCCCACCCCCTGTGGTGGAGTCGTCCGTCCCTGCACCCACCACACCTACCCTTCCCCCTCCTGTCCCTGCGGTGCCTGGTCCTTCCCCACATGATGCCCCCCCCCAGTCGACGACACAGTCTTGTGATGTGCAGGCAAGCTAGGGGAGACGCATTGGCCATGTGTCCCCCCCAAGGACTGATGATATGGACTGGCCATTGGCCTTTGTAAATAGTCTCATTTACACATTATTATTTTCATGCTGAATAAAGCATTTTCTTTTTCATTTGAAAAGTCCTGCATTTCAGGTATTGATGTTGATGCTGATGCTACAGGAGTTGGGGTTGTGGGCATGTGTTATGTTTCAGGGAAATGTTGTACTCTGCTGCTCATGGGGTGGAACCTGGCATCTGCGTGCCATCACAAGGTCTCTGCAAAGATTCTTTGTTGTGTATGCTCTTTGTGTTTGGAGACATTGTCCCAAGGAGTGTTCCTTCCTCTGTGTCACCTGACATCTCCCCTGCAGAGAGTTGCACAATTGTTGTGTTGCCCTGTGTCTACATTTCCTTTGCTGGTGATGGATCCCTTCAACTCTGGCCATGCCTGCTCAGCAATGTGTCCGGCTGCATAGTCTGTGCCATCCTTGATACTCACTGTACTTGTGTATAGAGTGTTTTGCCATGCCTTCATGGAGAAATTGTCCCTTTTCCGCACAATGCATGTGTGTAATCCCAGCCTAGTACACAGATAGTACTTGTTCTGCTGGGTATTTGAACACCTGACTCACAATTGTGGCCATTGTATCTGTGGGAACTCCACCCTATTCCTTCCATGACAGACAACATCTTGGTGGCTAGCCCAGCACCTGAACATTCCTATCAGTTCTGGGATGTGCGTGACAGTGTGTGTTCTCTTTGGCTCTCTTAGTTTATTAGGCAGTGGCATGACTATACAGTCTTGTGGCTTGATCTCAGTGTGTGTGCATTGTGCTGCATCTGCCAGGGGTGGTTATGCATGTGGTATTTGTCCTCACACCCACATGTGGTGTGTCATGCAGTGGGGGAAAGACATCCATCCTCCTGGGAGTGGGACACTGCTGTCAGTGATGTGTTGTTATGGCACTATCATCATTGTCCTAAGTTAGGGATACGTACATTCACCCATGGAGCTGTGGTCATCTGATAATGATGTACACCCCCATGTCTCTGTCCACTGCTGGGAGTCCTCTTCACCCACCCCCATGTCTCTGTCCACTGCTGGGAGTGATGGGCACCCACCCCTCACATGTCCCTGTCCACTGGTGGTATTCTTCTGCACCCACCCCCATGTCTCTGTCCACTGCTGGGAGTCCTCTGCACCCACATCCATGTCTCTGTCCACTGCTGGGGGTCCTCTGCACCCACCCCTCATATGTCTGGGCACTGGTGGGAGTGATAGGCACCCATCCCTCATATGTCTGGGCACTGCTGGGAGTCATAGGCACCCACCCCTCATATGTCTGGGCACTGCTGGTGGTCCTCTGCACCCACCCCTCATATGTCTGGGCACTGCTGGGAGTGATAGGCACCCACCCCTCATATGTCTGGGCACTGCTGGGAGTGATAGGCACCCACCCCTCATATGTCTGGGCACTGCTGGGGATCTTCTGCACCCACCCCTCATATGTCTGGGCACTGGTGGGAGTGATAGGCACCCACCCCTCATATGTCTGGGCACTGCTGGGAGTCATAGGCACCCACCCCTCATATGTCTGGGCACTGCTGGGGGTCCTCTGCATCCACCCCTCATATGTCTGGGCACTGCTGGGAGTGATAGGCACCCACCCCTCATATGTCTGGGCACTGCTGGGAGTCATAGGCACCCATCCCTCATATGTCTGGGCACTGCTGGGGGTCCTCTGCACCCACCCCTCATATGTCTGGGCTCTGCTGGGGGTCCTCTGCACCCACCCCTCATATGTCTGGGCACTGCTGGGAGTCATAGGCACCTACCTCTCATATGTCTGGGCACTGCTGGGGGTCCTCTGCACCCACCCCTCATATGTCTGGGCACTGGTGGGAGTGATAGGCACCCACCCCTCATATGTCTGGGCACTGCTGGGAGTCATAGGCACCCACCCCTCATATGTCTGGGCACTGCTGGGGGTCCTCTGCATCCACCCCTCAAATGTCTGGGCACTGGTGGGAGTGATAGGCACCCATCCCTCATATGTCTGGGCACTGCTGGGAGTCATAGGCACCCACCCCTCATATGTCTGGGCACTGCTGGTGGTCCTCTTCACCCACCCCTCATATGTCTGGGCACTGCTGGGAGTGATAGGCACCCACCCCTCATATGTCTGGGCACTGCTGGGAGTGATAGGCACCCACCCCTCATATGTCTGGGCACTGCTGGGAGTCATAGGCACCCACCCCTCATATGTCTGGGCACTGCTGGGGGTCCTCTGCACCCACCCCTCATATGTCTGGGCACTGGTGAGAGTGATAGGCACCCACCCCTCATATGTCTGGGCACTGCTGGGAGTCATAGGCACCCACCCCTCATATGTCTGCGCACTGCTGGGAGTGATAGGCACCCACCCCTCATATGTCTGGGCACTGCTGGGAGTCATAGGCACCCACCCCTCATATGTCTGGGCACTGCTGGGGGTCCACTGCACCCACCCCTCATATGTCTGGGCACTGCTGGGGGTCCTCTGCACCCACCCCTCAAATGTCTGGGCACTGCTGGGAGTCATAGGCACCCACCCCTCATATGTCTGCGCACTGCTGGGAGTGATAGGCACCCACCCCTCATATGTCTGGGCACTGCTGGGAGTCATAGGCACCCACCCCTCATATGTCTGGGCACTGCTGGGGGTCCTCTGCACCCACCCCTCATATGTCTGGGCACTGGTGGGAGTGATAGGCACCCACCACTCATATGTCTGGGCACTGCTGGGAGTAATAGGCACCCACCCCTCATATGTCTGGGCACTGCTGGGAGTCATAGGCACCCACCCCTCATATGTCTGGACACTGATGGGGGTCCTCTGCACCCACCCCTCATATGTCTGGGCACTGCTGGGAGTGATAGGCACCCACCCCTCATATGTCTGGGCACTGGTGGGAGTGATAGGCACCCACCCCTCATATGTCTGGGCACTGCTGGGAGTCATAGGCACCCACCCCTCATATGTCTGGGCACTGCTGGGAGTCATAGGCACCCCCCCTCATATGTGTGGGCACTGCTGGGGGTCCTCTGCACCCACCCCTCATATGTCTGGGCACTGCTGGGAGTGATAGGCACCCACCCCTCATATGTCTGGGCACTGCTGGGAGTCATAGGCACCCACCCCTCACATGTCCCTGTCCACTGCTGGTATTCCTCTGCACCCACCCACCCACTTGCGCCCTTGCTGTGGTACACTGCTGTCCTGGCCATACACCACCCCCAATTTACAGCTGATGTGCTGCACCAAGCCGTACACCTACATCTGTGGCGTGTGTACGCCTTGTATCCATCATGTAATGGGGCTGTAGGGGTACACGTGGTACGGCCCGTAGCCACGCTCTGGGGAGCGTGTGTACGGGCCATACCACCATTGTAGTGGTGATGTAGGGGTACGCATGTACGGCCCGTGCCCACGCCCCCAGAGCGTGGGAACGGGCCATACACGCGTACCCCTACATCACCACCACAATGGTGGTACGGACCGTACACACGCCCCCCGGAGCGTGTGTACGGTCTGTACCACCATTGTAGTGGTGATGTAGGGGTACACGTGTACGGACCGTACCCACGCTCTTGGGGCATGGGTACGGTCCGTACCACCATTGTGGTGGTGATGTAGGGGTACGCGTGTACGGCCCGTACCCACGCTCTGGGGGCGTGAGTCTGTCCCGTACCACCAATGTGGTTATGACGGGTACGCGTCCACGTCCACTTCCATTGTGGCGGGACGTGGGATTGGTGGACACGCCCCCCGAAGTGACCAGACCATGGAGGTAATTAGTGTGCAGGTTGTATTAGTATTTTGTGGGGTGTGGGTTATGTTTCCTGCCCCTTGCACACCCCCCCTTTGCCCCTGGGGGTTGTTCTGACCTTCTGCGGCGTCTGCGTCAGTTTCTGAACACGAGGTCGTAGGCTATGAGGGCCGGGATGACGCTTAGGTTGGGGTCCATTGTTGTCCGTCGCGTACCGGTGCTCCTTGTTCGCATCGTCCTCAATATCCCGGCAGTTTTTGGCTCCCGTAAAAAATGTTACGTGCGGAGTGACGTCGGCACGATTCATACTTGCTGGTCCGTAAAACGCTGCCTGACTCCGTCCGGATGTCGCGTATGCGCCGTCCAGAATCAGATTTGTATGTATTTTTTTGCCGGTCGGTGTTTTTTACGACTCGTACGGAAATGGTATTTCTGTGCGAATCGTACTTGCGCGTTTGTAAGGTGTTTTTCCCGGGTACGAGTCGGACGGAGAAAACGCTCCATACGACCATTTGTACCTGGGTTTTACCGGATCGGAATCGGCACCTTAATGTACTTAAGCATTCACTACTGTGGTGTCTG
The DNA here is from genome assembly GCF_964204655.1 of Triturus cristatus. Classification (NCBI taxonomy): domain Eukaryota; kingdom Metazoa; phylum Chordata; class Amphibia; order Caudata; family Salamandridae; genus Triturus; species Triturus cristatus. The sequence continues at coordinate 846,883,566 of NC_140588.1, read as the reverse complement.
CTGTCATTTTAATAGCCAGTCCTGCCTTGCAGGCTGCTTTTAAAGTAGCATTATATGAAAATTTGACTGTGGAATTAAAGGTACTTTAAAAGTAGTAAATTACTTTATTTTTACATATACATCACCCTTACGTTCCCCCCCAGGTTCCCCAGGGGTAGGGTGCCTTGGGGATATTATAAAATATATGTTTTATATGCCCTGGTGACGGATAAACTGCCAATTTCATTTTTCCCTATTGCAATACGTTGGCTCCATAGGCTAACGTACAAATGTATTAATAAATGATAACTATTGATAGAAAGGAGCAAACAATATAATTCAAGGACTTAAACGAACAGTTATAATAAATCCAACAATTTGCCATTGTTAGATTTGTTTAAACTATTACAGAAAACAAGTTATAGAACTTTTGTTTGTGTGAGCCAAAATCCAGCAGCCCTTCTCTGATTAGTCAACCTCCACCAGGCTGAGCCAAGCTGTCAAATAAGGTGTAAAGTGGCATACTAGAGAAACATAGGATTTCGTGTGGAAGGAGAACTGAAACTACAGAAGTGAGTGAAGGGGCCAAAATGGTCTTCAAAGTGGGAATGGCAGTTTGGACAGAACACAGCCTCCTCCCCACATCCTGCACCCCTAGCCAGGCAGGAGCCTCAGTAATTAGATTAGTGAGGGGGCTGGAATGGGAGTGTTAAAGAATCTTAGCCACACCAGTGGGTTGGATTAGCCACATTTAACTCTTCAGAAGAGTCTTTATCCATTTTGGATATCGGAAGAACAGTGGTTTCTGGGACACGAATATGCCACAGTTTGGAAGAAGTGGTATTACACATGGGTGGTATCCTGCATCCCATTGCTCAGGGGGTCCCCCTTGCTTGATGCCCATGGACATTCGACAAATATGGAAGAAGTTATGCCCTGCTGAAACCCTGATCTGCAATAAAAGGACTGCACTCTGAAGGCCTGCACCTGCTGCACTATCTGGTACTATAGCTCTAAGGACATTGTCTGGCTTCAAAAGGATTACGGAGTGGGCTTCCTGAAAGCAGCAGGTTAACAGAGTCCACCTGCATCATCTCCACCAAGAAGTCCCTATCCTGGAGGGCTTCGAGTGGACTTTAAATGATTTGGTCAGGTGTTTTGTGGAAACATAGTCCCAACATCCCAAGGACCATCTCAGATGGTCTGATCCCTTGAATTGGTGTTTTGAACAATTTGAACCCACAAGAGGAGCTTTAGGTAGAAAGCTCCAGATGTTTGGAGCAACTTTTGCAAAAAGTTCCATAAATTGACCGGATGCATTGTGAAAGCTGTAGTCCCAGACCCCAAGAGGCAAACCAGAGCATTTGAGCTCTTGGCTGGTGCTGTGGACAACTTTCCTGCATCAAGGAACACTTCTGGAAGTACGTATAAAAGTGTTACATCTTAGGTGGCCTGAGCTCTGGACTTTGTCCTGGTCCAGCATAAACTTATTTAACCCTTTGAGCGCTATTTGCTCCCAAGCTAGTTTTACTGTTAATCTTTAAAAATTAATATCTCTGATTCTCTGCATTGTATTTTTGTCGTTTTGCTGTCTGGGTGCTCCTAAAAATATAACCTACTTTAATAAAGTGGTGTTGGATTTTTATTAGGTATTCTGTCTTACTTATTTAATGTATTAGTGTTTTTAAATGCTACTTGCTCGTTGCCCGCTACCAAGGGTCGAACAAAGAGATAATGTATTGAGACCTTGACTGAAACTTTTTTTGTGTTTGTGGACTTATTACTAGTGGTAGGTCCCTACTCATGCTCTGAACCAGTATGCTCTCATACAATTTTTTTTATATCTACAAGAATTATATTGTATTGTTTCACTTTTCATTACTCAACATCTTAAGTCAAATAAAAGATCTGTGCAAATGTGGTACAAGCTATGAATAATCGAGCCGCCTGATTATGAGTTTAATCCAGGGAGGGTGGGCGGTGCTGCAGCGGTCTCATGGCAGTAGCTGGGGTTTGCTCACAGGAGAGTGTTAACAGCAGATTACACTGTGACAGCACCTTTAGCATGTTCCTGCATGGTGTTCCATACATCATGACATGCATGCCACACCATGCAGGAAGGGGGTGCAATACAAGGGGGGCACAAAATCATGTGCCCCCTGCATGCCTTCCCAGCCCCAGAAGGTGCATGGGGCCCTGTTAAGACCTCCATAGTTGCATCTCTGCCACCCTGAATGGGTGGTGGAAAAGCAATGCGGAATATGCTTGGTGATGCCGCAGTGGCACCACCACCATATACCTGCCCTTTACCACTGTGCCACCACTGCGGGATCCCAGATACCAGCAGACGTGGTGGTCCTGTGGCGGTCTGACTGCCACATTCAAAATACTGAGGGTTGACCCGCAGTGCGGACGGTGATCGGACCACCACTGCGAGTAATGCGTTCCTAGGACCAGAGTACTCGTAATAAGGCCCTAAATGTGAAAATGGGGCATTACATACACATAGAACATAATTATGAGTGGACCATTATTTGATGAGATACTGATTGAACAATATAAAAGTCAGCACCAAGGAGTATGGCATTTATCGGGTGTAATAATTATTACTTGTCACGAGTTTTGATGAAGAACGTGGATTATAGCGCTTACCACACCAGAATCTGCATGCCCAGAGAATTGATTATTTGGGGCCATTTTCCCCAATAAGTAATAGCCAGTTTGACCAGCTGATATTTAATCTGAATATTCTTACAGTAATGAGGGCCATAGAATAGGTTATCTACTATTCCCAAACCTTTGAGATCAATCCCGTACCTTTATAGATGTGCTACTGACCTCTTTTTCCATTGAAACATGCTTTTTGCTCAGATTCCAGGCAAGCAACGGTTAATATATGTATCTTTCCTGTCATGTAGATGAAACAAACAATGCCCCTTGGATAGTGACAGGATCTAAATTTGCATCAGCTCAGGGCAAACAGTGGGACATGCCTTAAAGCATTATTAAAAAGACTTTGGAATACGAATAAGAGGTCCCTGTAAACATAATGTGCTCAGCGTTCACTGAATGTGACGCAGCGCCTCGTCTTAAATTAGCACCGCCGGTGCTCGCTTCATGGGATGCGGCCCTTTGACTGTTAAAGAGTTGGCTGCTTTTTATTGCTCCGGCATTCAAATGGACTGCTGACAAGACTTTTATTACTAATGAATAACATTTTCTGAATAATAGCTATCCAATTGTTCAACTGTCACAAATATATATGCAAATCTCGATGACAATATTTCAGTGCAGCAGTTCTATTTGCAAAGGAAATAAAAGTCCGCTCTGAGGCACCTTCGTCACGCAGAATTTTAATCCATGTTCACAATTTCAAAATAAGTATTTTATACATAAACGAGCACTTGGCGTAAGACTTGTAATGTACACACCGTTGTGTGAAATAAATTCTAGACACGCTATTTTCCTCCAACATAGGACTCTAAAATGTTGAAAATGTATTCCCTTCATAGAGATCTCCAAAAACTGCAATCTTCACGAAAGCAAATAGGTAGAGATCGTGTGACAGTCAGGGGCGTACATCCCATTGGTGCAGCGGGAGCAGTGATACCAGGCCTCAAGTCCTGAGTGGCCCATTGACTGCGGATAATTGCTTTGTTACCACCCCTAAATCCTTGCTTTTGCCAGGGTCCGTGGCTTCCATGCTAAACTACTTATGACAACAGTACATAGTCCCTCAAAGATTACAAACTCAGATAGAGAGTATTAAACACCAAAGTCTTGGTGAAACACTTTTGTTGTCAATAACTTAATCTGATTTATATTTTTTTACGTGTTAATCCCTGGCTCTTTTCAGTTTTTGGTTACATGAATAGCAATTCCTCAAAATATGTCCGTGCCGAAATTCCGTTTATCACCCTCGTTTAACAAGTTCCATTAACAATTTGGGTACTGCATAAAGTCCACAACAATTTAATAAAATGACATATACAATTTAAATGTCCACATTTTTGGAACATTAATAATGATACCCAAAATATTTTAGCATAGCATGTCGCGGGAGAATTGTTTTTCATAGGAAGTTATATGGTCTGATCTCTGTGAATTGGGGTACACATAGCTACATAATTGCTCAATGAAGTGGTGTTTTAAATCAATATTGTGTCTTAAATCTGTTGCTCGTGAAACGTATATCCCCCACATTTGTATAATAGAGTCAGTCGGAAGAGGTTGGCATTGTAAGTATTGACTGTTAAAAGCATGCACTGGAGAATATACCTGTAGGAAATTGGGTTACTGGTTGAGGGGGTGAAATCCTACTCAAGCATAAACCATGGTTCTTGCCAGGGTGAAACACAAGCTAACCCCAAATTATCCTGTGCTTAACCCGCTGGTAGCTTGACACACATCAGTCAGGCTTAATTTAGTAGCAATGTGTAAAGTATTTATGCAGCACTTCAAACAGTAATACAGTAAAAACATAAAAAATCCCAAACCAATTTAGAAAAACAGAGTAAAATCTAATACAATATTTGAGAACAAAAGGACAAAAATCCAATCAGTAGAACCGGAGATATATAATTCTAAAGATTTAGGTGAAAACGGTGTTTGGAAGCAAAAACCGGCAACTGTGGGTGTCTGCTGCGCTGGACCGAAACAAAGTCACGAGTTCCGATTGACCCCAATGGAATGCATGCTGGATACACGGTCCAAGCTAGGGTCTTAATAAATGGCTGATCTGTTTTGATTGTGTATTACAGCTAGGATAAAGAAGGTAGGATGGGGGAACACAGAGCTCTAAATCACATTCCATCGCAAGGGCCATACGCCCTATTGCCTGTATATTTGGGGGAGGGCAGAGGAGGGGGAGGGGCTTAGTTGGGGCACGTGGGGGGTGTTGAGTGATAGGGATGGGGTGGGTCACGGGAGCAGGATGGGGAGTAAGAGGAGGGGTAAAAAATCAATCCATGAGGATAAAAGGACGACTTTTTTGAAATACCTGTTTGAGATACAAATCATGATGTATATGATGTATATGTTGAATTTTTTGGTTGGTTACCGTGGAAGGCATGGCAGATAAAATAAGGGAACATGGCATACGTGTATGCTCATTTAATGCCTGTGGATTGAATAATAATAGTAAAAGACAGCGGGTTGCAGCTGATTTGCGGCTAATAAAACCAGACATAGTATGTATACAGGAAACTCATATACCCTGGGCTAGACGAATGGTGATGAAAGAATTGGGGTTTAATCTTGTAGTGGCATCCCAGCAATCAGCTATGAATAGGGGTGTTGCTATAATGACCAGACCTGGACTGGGGGTGACTGGGAAGATCAAGGTGGATAACTTTGGGAGATGGGCGATAGCAGAATATGTAATAAATGGAAAGAAGGTTGTTATATGTACAGTATATGGGTCAAATCTGGATGAAGCAGAAGTATTAGGAGAATTGAATGTTGAGTTAGCAATGTGGGACACACCATTGATTCTATGTGGGATTTTAATATGAATGTGGAAGGGCAGGAATGGGATCCTAATAAGAAAAAATATGTTGGACGGAAACCTAAGGTGTTTAAAGGGCTGAGACAACTTATTTTAGACCATGGACTTGTGGATGAGTGGCCAACGTTAAATGGTGTAGATCCGGGGTACACTTTTCACTCGCACCCGCATCATAAGCTAGTAAGATTGGACTATGTTTTCGAGTCAAGAGGCCATTTGGTGGGGGCAAAAATGCAGATATGGCCTAGTATCACGGCGGATCACTGCCCACTGTTATTAGATCTCGATTTCGGTGTTAAAAGAAGGGTGAGTAGACCATTTACGGTTAATAGAAAGCTACTGTTAGAAAGAACTTTTATTTATCATATTAAGAGTTGGTGATCACAATTTTTTGAAATTAATAGAGGATCAGCCTCAACAGCTATGATATGGGATCCATTAAAAGCTGGATTGTGAGGAAAGACAATTAGTTATGGATGGGGGAAGAGGAAGCAACAGCAGCATTTGATGCGGGGACTCTTGAATGACTGAAGAAGAGCGGAACAGGAACTTATCTAAGAAATAAGGAAGGGGGACATAGATAAGGGAGCACAAACTAAGATTGCTCGTTGGATAGCTAAAATTAATCAGGTGTGGAGCAATGAGATTGCTGCCCAGTATAAGACCTATAAGGAAGAGAGATATGAATTTGGCAAAGCTACAGGTCGATGTCTGGCAGAGAGATTACTTGTTAAATGCTCCTTACGGAAAATAAATGCATTGAAGGATTTGGCGGGAAATGTGGTAGAATGCATGGAGAGTATATTGGGAGTTTCTCATGCATTCTATAAAGAGCTAAATTCTAAGGAGGAAAGTAGCGAGCGAGCTATTCAGGATTATCTGCAAAAAGTCGATCTAGTTAAATTAGGTCAAGAGGAGCAGAAGGCACTTTGAAGTACTCCAATTTTTAAGACCCCAGAGGTGCTAGGGGTAGCACCCTATGACTTCGAGTACTTCCTGATGTGGTATTATAAAATTCTGCATATCTTGATAATATAACAAAGAACTTGGCAACAGAAGCTGAAATATGAAAAGACATCTTTATTAAACTCAAATGAGTGAGACTACGTCGCACAGAAGCCTTAGCAACTGAATGAGGCAGTCTGCAGAACAGAAACCAGTCTCCTCTTTTATGGAGAATGTTACGCTCTGGGCAACACCGCCCTTCTCGAGACGCAAATGTATCAGTTCTGCAAAACATTTAACATGATGTTTGGGCTTCCAAAGAAACCCCTTTGCTATATTTTCTCTTTGGAATTAAGTTCTTTAGTTTTATTGATGTTCTTATGGAGAAACCAGAAACCCCACCTTCAGAGGCCCGTGTAGCAAGGTCATTCTGCATTCCACAGAGGCAAGGCCCTAATTTAAAAGGTCATAAATGTCAACGTGGCAGCTTACTCCATTGAACTAAAGATAGCATCTCAACAGTGTAACTTGAGCCAGCCTCTGCAGCTCTCCAACCCCCAGCTCCTGCCACTCTGAATTTGTCAAAGCCAGAAGGCCTTCCCAATTCCTCCTAACTTGCAATAATTCACTCTATTTTGAAAAATAATTTCTCCTTTTTAGGCGCTAAAAATTTTTTTTATCTCTATTCCCAGATTATTAAACTACATTTACTGTGAATAATTCACGAAACTTAATAACACACATACCACTTTTTAGAATAAATCCTTGTTACAATCCTATGTAATGGTACACATTTCAACAACCTTAAATGAATGAACGTCTCAGTAGGCACAGCTAAAGTTAGACTGAACTCCAGCAATTGGGACCGCTTTCTGCCCCAGCCCACTGGCACTGTGAATTGCATTTGCAATGAGTTTTGATATTTTCTTCATCATTTAGTCACTTGCCTTTATTCAAGCTCTGTTCGTCGCTTTCATATTAGCATATGAAACTCAGTGCCTCCCGTTAGGTAATTACAATATTTTCACCCCTACTGCTAGAACCTGCAATATCATCTTTCCCCTCCTACTTACTCAAACCGATACCGCATTCCTTTTTATTTCCTTCGTCAATACAACCTTCCTCACGCTACTCTTCATGTCTTTATTACTCCCCTTCACCATCTCTCTTCCCTCCACGGCATTCTATTTTCCCAATTGTTCTTCTCCTTCCTACGTATTACCTAGTTCCTATAACCGTAATTCTACATTTCTCCACCCCTCTATCATTACTGACTTCATCACGTACCTGCTCACAAACATCCTCTTTTTCCTTCATCAAAAAAGAATTCTCCATTTCTCTTTCTCTATGTGGGTGCTAACTCCATTAAGGCCGTTTTTTATTAACATCAAATAGTTGCGGGTTGCGACACCATATTTTATTTAATTTCTCCAAGTTTTAAAAAGGTCCTGTTTTTCATAGCGTGTGACAGACACAGCTAAAGTTAGAACCTTCAACCCTGATATTAAAACAAGCCTTTGTACTGGCACATTGACTCATTGAATCATAAGAAGGCACAACCTGTAAATATATATCAAACCTAAACGTATGCATTTACTGAAGTCTGAGACACTTTAAAAAGTACTCTGAATGGAAGAAAATGCAGTTCAAACAGTGTTTTCTACCCAAATTCGACTTTCATTCTTTTGGCATTAAAAAATGAATATCCTACAATTTTTTTGCATAATATGCATTACCAGAATGTTTATTACATAACCCATGAGTCAGGCATTGGAAATAATAACTTATACTTTATAGAAATGGGCTTGTTTGCGCCTGCGCCAAGGGAAAATTGTACACGCGAATGCTTGTCATTTTAGTGATGCAACACAACTTAAATCAAATTTTAATGCTCGGAGGTCATAGTATGAGTATTAAGCTTTATAAATATCAAAAAACGATTTTGAAAAGCACTTATTTAAAAAAAATAATTTTTCCATGATTAATAATTTTCTTTTTAAAAAAAATCCCAATTATTCGTTTTGTGATAAATCCATGTATAAAAAACAAGCTGCATCCCTTGCCTATCATTTTGGACACATTAACTCACACGCCTAAGCGCATAAGCCCAACTTGAAACGCGTCACATTTTTGCGCCACTTTCATTTAAAAGGACGGTTCTGCAAAATTCCACCCGTGTTCAACTGGGAAGGTGCTGGCTGAATGAACATTTCTATCAAATATACTGCAACTGAAAAGTTTGCCTGTGAACATCTAATACAATGCATCTAAGGAAAATGCTGTAAATTTATTTACTTTTGCAAAAATAGATAATTTCGTTTTTGGGGCCTGATTTATATCTATTGAATGTGTTTCTAATTTTATCCTTTAAGCATTTAACGGCAGTTTTGTATATGTGCACAATTGCTCATTCTATAAATTAAAGAGCACCATATAGCTAGCTATTTTAGCACGTCACATAGTTCGTTTCTGGATTTCTTTTTTAAGTTTCTACTTGATATTAATTAACCAACAATTTACTTAACAGACTGGAAACATCAGAAGACCCACAAACACATATTGAGCTCATTTCAGACATAAACAGAAAGGGGTTAAACAGACAATAGAGCGCGCTTTAGCCATTTTTCATAAATAGCGCCGTCGCAATTTACTTACAGAAGTTGCACTAATGAAAAAAAAAAACCACAGACATTTAAACACACAGTTGACTTACAAATCAATACGCATGACAGAAAGAAAGAACAGCTCACAGACTATACTTGAAACAAACCATTTGCAAATACTAGTTGTAGGTCATATTTACAAGCAACACTTTTCAATAGTGTTCCAAAAGGCTGCATAAACAGCCCCACAGACAGATGCATGTCCAAGAAGTAGTGAATGCGCTCAATTCACTAGCTTTGCCTAGCAGAACACCACACAAAATCGTTCTGCATATCTTCATTCATGAAACTGCGCAGAACGAAGGATCCTTGTTTTGTATTATGTGATATTTTAATTCCCTGGGGATACAAAATCACCAAGGAAGAAATATGTTTTAAAATTTAACCTATTTAGATATTTCCCACACTATGGTACCTTTCAAAACAAAAAGCAACACATTTTTCCATGTGAGCTTACAAACAGGCATGCCAAAAATACTGCGGAAAACGCAAGTATTATAATCAAAACCAAATGGAGAAATATCTCCTCATTACCTGCCTACACAAATTGCAATTCGCATATCCAAACCTATACAAACCAAAAGCTACATTTCCAAATTTGCTAAGATGGCATCTTATAGCTCACTAATATAGCTTCAAACTTCAAGGGGTTATCTCTACCAATACACTCGCAAATATGCGAGACCCTCGGTTTTGGTAATTGAATGACCAAATCAGAAACCAAGAAACCAACCCCTCGGCTTTGGTAATTGCGATAACCAAAGTAAAGACCCAAAGAACCAAAGGACTGGGAGCGACCCACTTATACTTAATTCTTATTCTTAATAATCAAAAGGTTATCCAAATTCTAATTGTCAAGTTCTACATGACCAAACGTCTTCTATAATACTCACGCCAAAAGGGTTCTTTTTCTCACCTTTTGAGTGACATCATGTGGAGGATCAAAATCAGGAAGAGCAGAAATATACCGGGCTACATAATCAAAGAATCTAAAGAATCCCTGTGCACAGAGTACCTTCTTGGTAGAATCCCGTTCTGTCCTCCTCAGTAGATTTCAGTCTCCTGACAAGATCACTCCCACAGAAAGTCACTTCTCTGATGAGGCCCCAAGTTGGGCGCCAACTGAAGTACTCCAATTTTTAAGACCCCAGAGGTGCTAGGGGTAGCACCCTATGACTTTGAGTACTTCCTGATGTGGTATTATAAAATTCTGCATATCTTGATAATATAACAAAGAATTTGGCAACAGAAGCTGAAATATGAAAAGACATCTTTATTAAACTCAAATGAGTGAGACTACGTCGCACAGAAGCCTTAGCAACTGAATGAGGCAGTCTGCAGAACAGAAACCAGTCTCCTCTTTTATGGAGAATGTTACGCTCTGGGCAACACCGCCCTTCTCTTGCAGTTGGTCATTCACATGTATACATTGCAAACGAAAAGGCAGAGTCATGATGACCATCCCACATTCCAGCTAAGCCAGCCCGTAATTATTTACCCAGCAAGGCTCAGATCCCACATCAGATATCGATAGGCCCCAATAAACATGAGCATCTCCTGTTTTGGGAAACAAGCCATAAAGCAGGAACAGTCAGGTGTTAAAGAGATTAGCCGGAGGCTTGTGTAGGATGAAAAGACTTTATGGTGTGTCAAGCCCTAATGCTAATCACAGGTGGCCAGAGGACGGGGAACTCGTGAGACCAGTTTGACCTGGGGTGGCGGAGCCAAGCTGCCCAGGTCACAGAAAAGTCAAAGAAAGGCACATGTGCTCTAAAAGGCCCGTTTTTGCTTCATGCTATATAGCCTATGTGAGGGCAACCATAAGATGGCCACCGCTACAAAATGGAACCCACGGAGTCAATGTATAATAACGTATACATAGTGCATTCATAGCTAAAACGTTACAAAAAGCACTTGTACATACCGCATTGACCATTCGCGGTTCGCTAATACCGGGATAGACAGGGGTAGGGCCCTGCCTCCTACGCGGTCCCAAATTTTAAAGTACGACAACTTGACACCATGATAACAATGGAAGAGCTAAATAGGCAGTGGGATCGTTGGCCAGAGGAAAGGCAGCAGGGCCTGACAAATTACCACTTGAGATATATCAAATTTTATTTCAAGAATTAAAAAAGGATATGTTGGCTGTCCTGCAAAATGCTAGGATAGGGACGTCACCACCCTCATGGGATGAGGCTAACATAGTATGTTAGAAGGCGACCTCAGAGGAGCCTGGAGGGGGCCCTGACTATCCTGAGACCAACCCTCGAGGTATCGTAGCCGGGCACTGGCGGGAGACTCCTCAGGGGAAGAATCTCGTATCTAGGATCGTACACTCGGCACCACACGACAAAGAGACGCCACACCGTGAGTTCTTAAGAACAAATCTTTATCAAATCGGAGTCGTAGGATCTTTATGATCAGCAAGGCAAATATATACAAGTAGAGCACGGGCTCACTGAGTCTCGGAGGGGGGTAGGAGGTAGCGGGACAGTCTTTGGGGATATGGATCAAATGCAGGGGCGTATCCGGCGCACAGCTCACAATCCTCGAGCTGGGGGATACGCTTGTCGTCGTCGGGGTCCGGCGGGACCAGGAGAGTCTGTGGGAGCCGCGAGTCACTCAGCAGGGCTCAAGCACAAGTTCAGAGGTCTTACGATCTTTCGGGGAGCCGCGAGTCACTCAGCTGGGCTCAAGCACAAGTTCGGAGGTCTTACGATCTTCAGGGAGCCGCGAGTCACTCAGCAGGGCTCAAGCACAAGTTCGGAGGACTTACGATCTTCAGGGAGCCGCGAGTCACTCAGCAGGGCTCAAGCACAAGTTCGGAGGTCTTACGATCTTCAGGGAGCCGCGAGTCACTCAGCAGGGATCAGGAGTTTCCAAAGACGAATCTGCCGGATAGTCCCAGAGCACCCCTTGTTATAGGTCGACCCCTCTTTGATGTCCGGAGTCTGTGCAGGCAGGGGTCTTGTCACCTGGGGGTCGCTCGTCGGGGTTTCCTGCCATTGTCTTTTGATCCTTTCAGGGCCGGGTCGGGAGGAGCCCCAGACACCCAGCAGGCGTGGAGCCAGCCCTCGGGGAGGCCGGAGGGCCGATCGAAACCCACCTTCCCAGGGGAGCTCAGAGGTGCGATGGAAACTGCTCCTCCCTCTCTTATCCCAATGGGAGCGCGATGTCCTCCAGCCGGAGAGGCGCCTCTAGGCCAGGGTTGCGCTGGGGCCGGGCGGCCATCATGGTGCATGAAGTGGGCATGCGGGCCCGGTGTGGCCGAAAGGAGGAAGGCCACGGACGGGGAAGTCCGGGTCGGGTGTGTGTGTGTTCTGGTGGGAAGAATTGGCTAGGCCGTGTGCTCGGGGGCTGCACGAGGTGCATGGGTCAGGATAGGTGGTGCGGGGACAGGGATGGCCAGGCCACGAGGCCGGGTCTAACATAGTAGTATTAAAAAAAAAAGCTAAACGACCAGAGTAACCATGGTCAAATAGGCCTATATCATTGTTAAATTCGGATGGCAAGATATATGCTAAAATATTAGCAACAAGGTTGGCAAGGGTGATTACCTCACTTGTTTTGTATACATCAACATGGGTTTATACCCGGCAGGAGCACGGTCAACCATACAAATAGAGTAGTCACCCTGATAGATTACGCGCAGGTGCATCACGTTAAATTAGGGTTGATATTTCTAGATGCTGAGAAGGCGTTTGACCATGTTTCCTGGCCTTTTTTATGGGGAGTTTTATATAAAATGGGATTTGGCCTGTGATATATTCGAGCTATCCAAACTATGTATACGTCACCAAGAGCGAGAATATGTGTAATGGGTAAAGAATCTGATGCAGCGTTTATAACAAGGGAAACCAGGCAGGGATGCCCATGTTCCCCGTCATTATTTGCATTATATATAAACCTGTTCTTATGTATGTTGTAATCTAGCAATAAGATTATATCTGTGACCTGTGGTCAATATTCAGGTTGAGTATTGGCGTACGCCGATGATATTGCGGTGGCTACATCAGATCCACCTCAAACAGTTGAAGAGATAGAAAGCCTTGCCCAAGGATTTGAGGAAGTGTCTGGATATAAACTAAATAGGGCAAAAACTCAGATTGTCTCTACGGAGGGGGAGTGCCCTGGAGACCCCAGGGTAGTAGTAGAGGCTACAAACTTGGGTATTAAAATCAGAATGGATTTGCAACAGTTAATAGAAGTAAATTGGACAAATTTAGCTGCTTGATCGACTTGAGTGTCTATATTTGACGTTAGTGGAAAGATTTAATGTACTTAAGGTGTGAGTAGAGGCCAAACTTATTTAATATTTTAGGGCAGTGCCCTTAGAGGTAACACGTTTGCAACTTCAAAAAATGCAAGCTATTGGGGATAGGTTTCTGTGGGGATAAAGGAAAGCTAGGAGAGCTTTTAAGTACATGATGTTACCAAAGCATCGTGGGGGGTGGGCTGTTCCTAACTTTGCGTTTTATTATGATGACTGTCTCCTTCAAAATATGAGGGTTATGTTAACAGGAGAGGAGGTAGACATATTAGCAGAAGCACCATCAGTTTATTAGCTTCTTTTGGGATGAGAGGCGAGAAATTGTTTATTTAAATTCCTGGAGTTTAGTTATTATAAGAAAACTCACTTTAAGGTGGTTACTGCAGCATTCAAAGTTTGGAAGTTGTTGAAAAAAAGAATTGGTCTGACAGAGATTTGTTACTATACTCTCATAAACTCTACTTTAATTTTTCCATATATTTTTGGGGATTTTAGAATGGAGAGGTGGCGAGCAAATGGGATCAGGCAATTAGGTGATCTCTTTGAGAAGAAAGGTGTAGTCTCTTTTCATAAGCTGTCTGATGGATTCGGATTGCATAAGAATTAGTTTTTTGAAAATATTTGCAAATCTGTAATTATCTTATGAAACAAAAGGAGTTGAAGGAGATGAAGATTTGCCCCATGGTTGAAGCAGTTATGAGGGGAGTTAAAACAGGAGTATTGTATCAAATGTTAATTGACATACAGCAAGATGATATCCAGATGCAAGACAGGAGACAGAGTTCCCGGCTACATCAAGATTCAAAGTATGTGCAGGAGTCATTAGATGCGGGGAAAATACTGCTGTCAGCTAATTTAAGAGCACAACATTTCAAAACTTTATTTAATTTGTATCATACACCGTTGAAAATTATGAAATGGCGAGGTAAAAATGATGGTAGGTGTTTTCGATGTGCAACGGAAAAGGCGGATATTACACAACTTTTTTGGGTGTGAGCAGCTAAAATTATGGAAAAGTCATATAGAAATTTTTTTAACAGAGATTACGGGGGTCAATGTACAGATAACGATGGATATAATGTTGACAGGAATAGATGAAACCCTTAAAGTTGGGAAAAGCTGTCATCCATTTAGATATTTGATATTCATAGCTGTGGCGGTAGCTAGGATATGTGTAGCATCATTGTGGCTCCAACAGGAAAGCTCCCTCTTTTGAAATGTGGCGGGACAAATTCTATAATATTTTTAATTTGGTGTATAGTTTATCTTCTTTGAAATCAATGAAAAAACGACAATTGGGTATACAGATAAGGGGACCGATGACAGAACATATGAAATTGGTAGATTTTGTGATAGGTATATCATGCATGTTTTATCTGTCTGGTTCTTGATTTTGGATTATTGATTGTGTTATTGATGTATGTACACGGTAAGATAAATTGATAGTTTATGTATGTATGTATATGATATTGATTGTACTGCTCATGGATTGAATAAAAACTTTAAAAAAAGAAAAGGCTAATCACTAGAACAAAAAAACAACTGCTATCACGCCATCTACTCCTAAAACTTTCAGTGAAATACAAATACCACCTGAACAGAAGAGCTATTTCTACTTTGTAACATTAAATCTAACAACAAAAGAATTAGTATATATGCAACTCCCACAAACTTACTTAAACTTCAGAATTGTGAGGCATGGATGATGACTGGATCATTTAAAATATATCCCAAACCATTTTACCAATTATATACAATCCATGGACTGTATCACAATACCAACATCCCCTTTATATATGCCCTGTTACCAAACGAACAAACCCCTACCTATGTAGCACTCTTAACAAAAGTAAAGCAAGAAACTAATATTTACTATCCCCAAAAAATTATCATAGACTTTGAACAGTCAATGATACAAGCCATCCTACAAAACTACGCTCACACAGCAATACAAGGTTGCTATTACCACTTTAATCAATTCATTTGTTGACACCTTCAAAAATCTACGCTCAGTGTACAATATGCAACTAATAGCAATTTTGCATATGAAATTAAAAACCTAATTGCGCTAGCATACGTCCCAATAACTGATGCAGCAGAATACTAAAATCTCCTAATGAAAGCCACTACTATCAAACAAATTAACATAAACTAAGTTCCCTAATTGACTATTTCGAAGACACCTGGTTGGGAAGGCTACACAGATCTGGACACAGGAGACAGCCCAAATACCACATTCCATGGTGGAATGCATATAATAGTACCCTAAACAAAGATGCAAAAACTAATATTGCTGTGGAAGGATGGCATAATGCTGCCCAAGCCATAACAGGCAGAACACAACCAACACTACAAAATTACTACAATCATTCCAAAAAGAGCAAAGCTATCAATAATTAAGATTTGAACAGTCTAACACAGCTAGGTCCAAAACTAACTAAACAGACTAAACAAATGTTCACTCACCTACAATAAAAATGAGGACTCTACCCAAACACTAAAGGACTAGAATTTCTAGAAACAATACCGAAATCCCTACATTAGAACAGTACTAAAAAACCATAGTAAAATCGTAACTGTGCACTAAAGTTTTTAAATAAACATTTCTTTGCAAACATGTAAAATATAAATATTATGTCAATTAATTTTAACTTATTTTAAAAACAAATTTGACATAATAAATATATTTAATATATTTACAAACATCAATAAAAATGACAAAAATATAATTTCCCTACCATTGGAAATAATTTCAAATTACTTAATTTTTTGTTGCCGAAGAATTGAATCCAAACTGACATAAATAAATCCAAACACGTGAAAATTCCACAATTTACTTAAAAGTACCCCCCAAAAAATGGAAATATACACCTGCAAAAAATATAATCCGGCGACAATATATCTGTAGACTCCAATCCATTAAAAACCCCCAAAATTTAATTAAAAAAAGAAATGTTCCAGGAAAACCCAAGAAATAAAGAACTGTAAAATAATTATTAGTTTACTAGAAACTAAAACACAGCATGCTTCTCCCAATGGTAACTTCCAAATGACAAAAACCTGTCAAAAAAACCAATACAATCCCTACTGCAGAAATACACAATAAAATCATTCAAAACACACATAAACACACTACCACCACCATACTATAAACATATTTAAACATATGATACATACCCTAACACCTACCTATCAACAAACTAATCACATTTCACAAACGCTAAACTACTAACTAAACCGCACCAAAACAATAAAATACAAACTATACATACACTATACACTAACTTAGGTGCCTATTAGGATGACCACCTAATGGAATCAGAAATCAACCGCCCACCATCACCGTGGAAAAACCGGCGTCCAAATTAGGAACAACCGCCAAAAATCACCGACCGCGGCGGAAAGAGGCTAAAAAAAAAACCGCCCGTAGCGGGCAGCGATGGACAAAACACGTCCGCAGCGGTCACATTTGCGACGGTAAAAAATCAAACCGCCGCCAGGACAGCGGAGACACTGCACGTTAAATTAGGATAACCCCGATGCCCCTGCGGTAAGTTCCGCAGTTTCTGACCGCCGTGGTGGCAAACAGTAATGAATGGGAGAGCCAGCAGAAGAGCTGCAGCATAGCCACCGCTGCGGACACTCGGTGACAAATATGGCGGACGAAAGAAAAAACCCACAACAAGTCCACAAAGTGCACACAACAAACTAGCCATGCACCCAAAAACACAGATCACACCCCAATGACACAACCACATGTCAAATACAAACATACAAATACCAGGACAAACCACACAACACACCTGACAGCAAAACCCCATTTGGACACACCCACATAGCTGAGTATAAAACCAGCCCCTTCCCTGACCACAATCCTTTGCAACATTTTAAGACTGAAGGCCACTAACCTTGACAACAAAGGATAGGTAAAGCAACACACATTCACTACTCACACCACAAACAGCACCACCACCACTTCCACACCTGCACCTCTGACCCTCTTGCACATCACACACCATACACATTTCCCCCACCCCCACCACTCACACCCCTGCAACCATATCTCCTTTGCACTTCACACACCATGGCAACCCATAAAATGCCAAAATTCACAGAGAGTGAGTTAAAGGTTATGGTAGATGAGATAGTCAGAGTGGACCCACAACTGTTTGATACCCTGGTCCAACAGACACCATTAGCCACGAGAGCACAAATGTGGGCAAGTATAGTCGATAAGGTCAATGCAGTAGGGACCACCCCGCGCTCAAAAAATGAAATCATGAAGCGGTGGCATGACCCGAAGAGGGTTGTCAAACAGAAGGGGGGCAAGAACTGTGAGCTGGCTCAGAGGACTGGCGGTGGTCCTCCCATCCCACCAAAACCATTCAATGCATGGGAGAAGGTGCTTGCCATACTGCATCCAGAGAGTCTCACAGGAGCAGCCAGGGGAGTGGAGGCTGGTAAGTACAAACAAATGACTACCACCACACTGCTATGTACTGTCTTGCACAACTACAAAGCTACACCTCCTAGGCCCAAGTACATTCATCTGCACCACAAACTCCCCAACACATGTCTCACAGATCCAACATTCACTCCCTCACATCCACCACAAACGTAGCTATCAACATTACCATGGGGGCATGTGCACAGGCAGCCAGCACAACAACTCCCACCAGGCCCCTTGTCCCACAGCTCAGCAAGATGGAGAACTCCACACCCAGAAGCAGTTGAAAGAAATTGGCTCGCCACAATCAAACTAACAGGTAGGTAGCCATTTTTCCATGGAGGCTGTTTGGGGGTTGGAGGCCTGCACTACAACTCCCACCATGCCCCCTGCCCCACCCCAGACCAGAATGTAGCACTCCACACCACCCAGAAGCATTTAGAAGCCATTGTCCCACTACAAACAAACTAACAGGTACGTAGCCATCTTCACAGGGAGGGGTGTATGTGGGTGGGAAGACTGCAGTAATACTCCCACCAGGCCCCCAGGCACACACCTGTGCAGGTTGGAGCACTCCATACCCAGAAGCAGTTGGAAGCCATTGTCCCACTATAAACAAACTAACAGGTACGTAGCCATCTTCACAGGGAGGGGTGTTTGTGGGTGGGAAGACTGCACTACAACTCCCACCAAGCCCCCTGTCCCACCCCTGAGCAGGATGGAGCACACACCCCCAGAAGCAGTTGGAAGCCTTTGTTTCACTACAAACAAACTAACAGGTAGGTAGCCATCTTCACAGGGAGGGGTGTATATGGTTGGGAAGACTGCAGTAATACTCACACCAGGCCCCCAGGCACACACCTGAGCAGGATGGAGCACTCCACACCCAGAAGCAGTTGGAAGCCATTGTCCCACTACAAACAAACTAACAGGTAGTTAGACCACATCCCTGGGAGGGCTGTTTGGGGGTGGGAGGCCTGCACAACAACTCATACCAGGCCCCCTGGCCCACCCCTGAGAAGGATGGAGCACCCACCCCCACCCAGAGGCATTTGCCAGCCATTGAATGGTTCACACTCACCTAACTACAAACAAACTAACAGGTAGGTAGACATCTTGTCATGGAGGCTGTTTGGGGGTGGGAGGCCTGCATTACAACTCCCACCATGCACCCTTGTCACCCAGCTCATCAAGATAGAGCACTCGCTCCAACCCAGATTCATGTGGCAGCCATGCTATCACTACAAACAAACTAACAGGTAGTGTACCATTTGACGGTGGGAGTCCTGCACTACTACTCCCACCATTCACCCTGTCCCACACCTGAGCAAGATGGAGCACCACCCCCACCCAAAAGCAGGTGGCAGCCATTGGATTGTTGACCATCATCAAACAGGTAGGTAGCCATCTTCACAGGGTGGTCTTTGGGGGAGCTGCACTACAACTCCCACCAGGCAGCCCTGTCCCAACACAAGCAGGATGGAGCACTCCACACTCAGAAGCAGTTCCAAGCCATTGGCTTGCTACAAACAAATTAACAGGTAGGCAGACATCTTTCATGGGAGGTCTGTTTGGAGGTGGGATGCCTGCACAACAACTCACCCCATTCCCCTTCGTCCCCCAGACAATCACGATGGAGCATCCCCTCCCACTCAGATGCATGTGTCAGCCATTGTATCACTACAAAAAAACTAACAGGTAGGTAAACATATCATGCTTGCTTGTCACACCCCTGAGCAAGATGCAAGCCTCCACCACACACACACACAGATGTGTCAAGTCAAAGCCAAATGGGAAAACATTACAGGTAAGTAGGCAGTATGTGCACACAGTCATTCTCATCTAAAGCATGGTGCCACATAACAACACCAGCCCTCTCATTGCACACACAGATCCTATTGCCACTCACAGTGTGCACACAGCTAAACAAATTAAACTGTCACAACAACCAAAGTGTGACACACCAATGCACATATAGAAGAAAGTCTGGGCACAATCATGCAAAGCACTGAATTCCATATGTAAGTGCCATGGGGCCAGAGCAGCATAGACCAAATGAAAAACAAGAAAGCATGGTTGGTGGTACAAATACATATATGCAAATGACAAGACAAAGGAATGCAGGAGATGACAATGGCCAGTTCATGCCCAGATGTAATATCTGACAGGGCAGAGTAAGCCAAAAATAGTCCTCACCGAAATTGTTTGTTGCGCTAGTCACTAGATGGCAATATGTCCCTGTACTCACAAATTATGCACGTTGCACATGGTAGGTATTGACAACTCACACCATGGACAAGTAATGCATGTACTACAGTCTCATGTCAGGAGGCACAGTAGTGCACATAGAACAAGATGTGATGATTAGTAGGGGTGGGCGGAATTTGCGAAATTCACTTTCGCAAACTATTGCGAAAATGCTGAAAATCTCCGCAAACACGCCGGAAATATTGCGAGGACGCTGACGTTTATTTCCCGCCTGTTCGCGGTATTTTTTGCGTGATCGCGGCTTGACAACTAACCCATGCGGTTGCTCACGGGCGCGGCCATCTTGTTTTCACTTGTCCCGCCCTCTTGCGATGCTTACTTCCTGTTCCGGGTCGCGCTATGCATGTTCGCGCCCGTTCGCGGTAGATATTTCCTGTTCGCAAACGCTTTTACTTGATCGCGTTGCTTTTTGCTTGCTCAGGGAGAAAATATCGCGCAAACTTGCGCACGTGGTCACAATGGGCGTGGCCATCTTGTTTTTCACTCTATTGCATGGTTCTGGGACCTGATTTTGAATCCTCCCTGCATCTTTTCAATCCTTTGTTTAAAGCCACTTTTTTTTTAATCTTTCTTACTTATTATTTCTCTAACTATTTTCCTGCTTCTATATTTTTGGTTTTTGACTACTTTTTTTTTGTTTTTTAGCTACTTTTTCACTCTCTCTATTGCCTGCTATTTATTTCCTTTACTTCTTTAATTTTGTTACCTTTTCTTTCCCGCCCCGTCCCAGAACCATGTCAAAGGATAGTAGGGATCGCCGTTGCAGCCAGAGCCGCGACCGCCTTCCTTGCGGAATACGGCGCCCACAAGGGGTGCAGGCACGGGCCTTATTTGGGGAGGTGGAGTTGGCTGCACTCATTTTCTTTGTGCAGCGCCACCTCCCCTCAACCCTGGCAGCAGGTGGCAGGCCTGGGTCCGGGTACGGCCTCCGGGAGCGTCGGCAGCGGTGGGGGAAGGTGCGCCGGGCAGTGTTGCGCTGCTCTGAGGTCCGGCGCACCCAGACACAGTTGACGCACCGGTGGTCCGACATCCTGGACCGTGAGCAGGACCTGCTGGACCTGCTAGGAGTCGAGGTCCCAGGCCTTGGTGAGTAACTATTTAATTATTACTACTTTGTGTCTGTTCTTCTGCTCTGTGTTATATATTGCGAATATCTTTTATTTCTTCCAACCAGCTAGAATGTTGCTGCTTACATTCCAGGTTAATTATGTTTAAAAGTCTCCTGTGATTATGACACAGGTGCTCCTCTGCGCTACTACTAATCTTACTTGTTTGCAACTTTGCGTTTGCGCTCGCTTAGCGTGATTCTGTTAGAGTTTATTTTAGAGAAATTACATTATGTAATGCTACATTGACTCTAGTCCACTCCTTACTTTGTCCTGTCACTAAGAGATAGGGGCGGATTGATACTTAGGTTTAGGTACTTTGTATGAGTTTCTAATTTGTTAGTGGTATGCGTGATGCCCCCTCAGTTACGTGACGTGCTGCTAGTATGCCAGTCTTTATTAGAAACTTTTCTAGTTTGTTCAATGAGTGGTGGTTATTGGCTTAGCGCTAGCAGAACATCAGCATAAATCGATCAACCCAAAATTTGGTGTATACAAAAAATATAGTCATGTGTCATCCATTTGACCATATGCATTGTTGAGGAATAAAAGAAGTGGAAATGCATACTTCATGTACAATTGGCATGCCTGGAATAGGTGGGCTAGGTCGGGTGGTACGTCGTATTCAGGCTTAGTTCTAACTTAGTATTCTGGAATCAGAATGGAAGATTGGATTACTGTTGATAAATAGTAACTTAAGTAGTCGATCCGCGAATCCCTCAATACTGATGAGATCAGTCAATTTAGTTATTGCAATTGTTGTTTACATAAGTGTTTTTTGACCTTTCTTTAAAAATATTGTATTTGTTTGACACCATCCATCAATGCTTGTCTCTTTCTTATATCTTTCCTGTTCATCAGCACCCAGGGGCAGACAGACAGGGAGTGGGCAGTCGGCGGGACAGTCAGAACACCACCACCAGGAGGACACCAATGAGGGCTCCTCTGCTGGCCCCAGTAAGTCTTCTTGTTTTTAATAATATTTCTTATTCCATAACTTTTACTGCACCATATTTTTCACGAACTATTGTTTCAGTTTCCCAATGCTATTTTTACCAACAATTATCCTTCGATCTGTACGGTTTCAAAAATCTTGTTATCCCTACCTCTGCTATGATGACTCTCAGTACTACTACTACTATCCGTCTGTCTGTACTGTAGTAGCTAAGCTTGCCCACTTGGCCAGGGCCACTCTTTATTTGAAAGATTGTAATAAAACTCAGATTCACCAGTAGCTCTAGCCATTGAGTCCAGTCCTTCGGGTCGTCCTCTTGTACTACTTCTAGTCTTATTGATCTTGAGTCTTTGTTAATCTTGAGGCTTTGACAATTCACAGCAACAAATGCCCAACCAGATTTATTACTATTTTGATATGATAGCCTATAGGACATACTACTACTGTTGTAGGGATCTTGCACATAGAGACCTTTGCACAAGAAAATAGGATGTTGGTGATGGTAGGTTGGACCTTCCTCACACACCTCAATCAGAAATTCAGAACCCACCACAATCCCCTGCTTGACTATATTACTGTCTTGTCATAACTATTAGGTCTCCGAACCCTCCCCCCAAGATACCCAACAAGTAGACAACCCAGAACATAACACACAAAACCTCTCAGTCGTGGAAGCAATGCACATGCACACCTTCTTTTAATTTGCTCACTCGTGTAAGTTAGTCCACACCAAATACCACCAAGTCTATGTAAGTTCAAAATGTTCATTTTGAATTGAGAAGCTCTGTACATTGTTCTATTATATAATGCAGCACCAACCGAAAAATCAATAACATTAAAACAATAAACATTGTTACACTTATTTACAGTTGGGAATTAAATCATGATAACTGAACAGTGGTAGAAGGCAGCACCACCATCCCCTAGGAATTTAGTTTATATAAATTTATAAATGAAGATCTCTGAGTGAAGGGACCCCTCACCTCAGAAGAACCTAGTACTGGTAGTTGTTGCATCATTCACAAGCTCTGCAAAGCTCTGGTTCTTAGAAGGCAATCGTCCGTCTGTAATGCGAAAAATGAAATGGTTCGCGTTAGTATATTGCAACTTGCAAGCATTTCTCAGCCGTGCCAAAAAGTGTAGCATTTATGGATAAGCAATATGGACTAACAGTACACCAGTACTTCATAAAAAAGAGGCTTGTTAATGTTTTTGTTGACCGCTTGTACGCAGCGCGTAGACAGTAGCAGTGTGAGGCAGGTCATGTGGGCTCAAAGGTGTCTTATACAAAAAGCTGCAAGGTAATGTCACATGTGCAAAAATAAAAGACACAAAGGTAAAATGGTTGCATGGCTCGGGCTAACTAAGCAAAGGCTAGAATGACCCTAGGGGGGACGATATATAACTATTAGTGTCTACTCTACTACTACCTGATTTGTACTAGTGATGTATGTTAGTTTAACTCATTTTTCAACCTTGCTACTGATCAATAGGAGGAGGTTTATATGACGCCTAATAAATGTGTAATGTTGTCTAGGCGCACTACCGACCACCATTGCCGGGGCCAGCGAAGGCGACGCGGAGGGAGAGGATGCAGCAGTTGCTGCAGATACCGACCATAGAGCGGTAGGGGGAGTGGCAGCACCAGTGGCAGGCGGTGGTACGTTAGATTCATAATCCTTAACTATTGTTGAACTTGACAGTACACTCACTGCAGGGGTGTACTGTATGTATAATGTACTGTTGAGATTTAGGGCCCCATTAGGATGGCGGGCGTATTGCCCCCACCGGGCCAGCGGTATTCACCGCCGACACCGCAGGGGCAAATCTCCCGCCATCCCTGTAGAAAAGTGTCAGACTCCCCACATGTCGACCAGGCGGAAAAGGGCTCAATATGGTGGTGGTGTCTCTCTGAACACACCACCAGCCATATAATCTGCATTTTGGAATGCCTTTGCATGGCGGCATTGCTGTCCGCCACGGAAAGGCATGCAGACATTGCAGAGTATGCTTGGGGGCCCCAATGGAGGGTACCTGTGCTATGGTACCCTCCGCCTTTCAAAGCAAAACGTGACAGGCTCCGCGCGGGGCCTGTCATGTTGTGCTTGGAAAAGCAGCAAAACATGTATTTTTAGCATTGCTTTCGGCACCGCCAACCAGAATGTAAAAAGAAATGGATGCGCCCGCCACTGTGCCGGTCGCATCCTCCTAATTGTCCCCACGGGACCCCCACCCTTTTTACCGCGAGGATGGCGGGCGAACAAAGTTTGCCCGCCATCCGATGTCCTAAGTAAGTATGAGTTGTTGTGAACGTTTGAAGAGTGAACTAGAAAACTAGAATCCCTTTAATTGGCATAGGAGCGGGAGTATTGAGTAACCAATGGCCTCATCTATTTGATTTCAAATCCGCTTTGAAAGTTTTATGGAGAAGAGCACCTGGTGCACTGTTCAACTAAAAAGTGAAAGACGGGTGGAAGGAAGATGGACCGGCGAGATATAAAATGTTATGTACTACTGTGGCGTGCTTGATAGTGTTACCCTACCATACCACTATGTGTATAAATAATTAACTTGTCTTACTGTTTTTCTAAGAGTATATTTTACAATTGTCTTGTTTTTTTCTTTTTGATACACAGCTACTCCTAAACTCAATCGTAAGGAGTTGGCCGCCAAGGCACGGCGCCGGAAGCTGGAGGCAATCCAGCGTGAATACTGGCAGCTGGTGGTCTTGGCAGAGGAGGAGGAGGAGACTGCAGCAGCACTTGAAGCCTCCTCCAGTGCCCCGGGCCCCAGCCACCGCCCTCCAGCGGTACGGCGCCATGGTCTGGCGGATGCCCGCCGCAACAGCAATGCCATCTCTGGTGCCTCCCCACTGTGGCTGCAACTGCCACGCCCTCAGATGCCGCGTCGCCCGTTTAGAGGAGCAGATGCGTGTCCTCCTTCAGTCCCGCCCCACACCTTAGTCCCTGTCTTCTGCCCCTTTTTTAATTCTTGTTTGGGTGGGTGGGAACTTGTTTGGACGTTGGGTTTTTGCTTTTCCGACTACTATTTTCTCCTGGACTTTCTTACGGACATTGGTTGGGGTTATGGAGGGGGGTGGGTCAGCTTTTGTGGGTTTTTATTTTATTTTTGTTAGGGTAAAATAAATATATTTTTCTACGTTACATGCAATGTTGTTAATGTTTTGTAGGAGGGGTTACTGTCCTAAGTGGGATAGGTATTCACAGACGTGGGACCCATGCTCACTACGCCACTTGAGTCAAGCTATCCTGGCTGATGACGGCTGATAGCCAGAAACCGGTCCTAGGATGCTTGATTCCGGTCCAGGGAAGACATGTCTTGGCAGTTCGGGCTGGACTGTTCCCATGAGGCACAGGGTCAAGACTGATTTGCATATGGCCATGTCTGAACTGGGGTGGCGTAGTGGGCAAAAGAACAATGGATTTAACCCAGATCTCTTGACTGGGGGAGAATGTCTGCATTGTCAGCATTCCGTCCATCATTTGTTTGTTGTAACTGTTTTACATCACACTGTTTCCTTGCTGGTGCAGGGACACCCATAGCCAGTGTTTGATTTAAATAATTGGCTGACTGTGTAAGACACAAACAGAATGATGCGACACCCCTCACTGATTGAATTGTCCTACTAGTACTTTCAGTCTCTCCTCTAGTCTATGCATTCTTTATCTGGAGTCAAAGGGGTGTGTGAAATTGAATTTATTGAAAACATATCCATTATTAATTCTGCCTCCCCCAAACTTCTCTCTTACCTGTGCTTGATGTTTAACTTAGGCACAGCAATGACTGCATGGTGAAGATGGTTTCCTTTTTCTAACATGTCATGATTGGGGTGGTGGTGGTAGTATAGTAGTAGTAGTAGACACTGGCAGGGCAGCAGCATTTGCAAAAAAAGAAAAGGAGAGAGTCAATCGCCTTTGAGAGACTGTTAGAGGAGTAGTAGAATCAATGAAGTACAGTACAGAACTTACCGAGCAACAATAATATGCTAAAATATTTTACAACAAAACATAATGGTGGTTGGGATAGCCTACTAGACAGAGTTACAAACTATAGTTGTGTCAAGTCACTTGACTAGGTCTACAGCCTAAGAGTTAGTGCTGTGTATGAGGAATGACAACAAACAAATCCAATCAATGCCGGCAATTAATGCTGAGGTATATGTTCCTTTGTTAAATAAAATAACCTCTAAAATATCCTACTCATGGGTGGGCAAGCAGAAGAAGATCATTGCTCTGCCTTGAAATTGAAGTACTGTTGCTTTTGCCACATCCGTCCCAGCAAGCGTGTGATTAAGTATTGGTGTGCATTTAATTTAGTCACATCTCGACAATAAATCACACGGCCTTGGGGAAGAGGGTTAGGGTTTTTTGAATGGATGGGAAGAGGGTTTTGGGAAAGGTTTGACAGTGAAAAACAGTATACATGGACAAACAAACGACAATCTTTGATGACTACCATATCCATATGTTAAGGGAGAAAAAGGAAATGCATGCATGATGATGAGAGACCGGGATTACATACACTTCTTGTTCTGTTGTTCCGGCCTTAATGCTTTTACAGTTAGCAAATAGAAATTTTAAATATTGGTAGGGAAGAATCGTAAACAGAGAGCAAACCTAATGATGATAATAACAACAACAAGAACACACTGTTGTAAAGATTGTAGACAAAAAAATGAATCAAATTATTTAAAAGAAGATAAAAGTTGATACTGTTACTGTGTTATCCTGGTAAAAAATGTGGACTGGATTTGCATCTCGGCATTCCTCTTGGTCCTCTCGTTCATCAATCTTGGATGTGTCACCACTTGCGAATGCCCGGCTGGAAAAAAAATGTTGATTTATTGGTAAGGTAAGTGTGCATTGTAATGTTTTCCCAAGTATAGGGCAAGGCCCGGCCTGCAATTATAGATGGAAAAACAAAGGAGATATTGAGAAACAAAGTTGAAACAAATGCACAAGTTATGGTGTAGTGCAACAAGAACACTTTCCTAGGTGGCATGTATGCATCATCTCAACTCTAGTCTGTTTCCAGCATTGACCATCAACAATAACAGGAGAGAGCAGGCCCACAGTGACAGGCCTGACGGCATGTTGCTTAGCAGTATCACATCCTACGTTTAGACTTTAGAGTACTTTATTTTTTTTTTAAGAGTTGGACAAAGGCAAAGCACATTATCCATTCCAAACATAGCATTTTACAGTTTAAGTTAGTAAATCAATGCACCGCAGTCATCCCACCACTACACTCTATTCCACTTCTACACAGACATTTGGGTCTGCTGTGGTTGTTGTTGATGTGTTTACATTTAGGCTTTTAAGTTTTATGCCACTCATGAAACGTCCTCCTGACTTGTTATTATTCCATCCATCATCATCTCCGATACTTGTACTGACTGACTGTGATCGGCCTGCAGTAGAAGTAAAATTGTTATTACATAACAAGAGTAGAAATATTATTGACTTGAGTCAGTCTTTAGTGTGTACAGAAAGATAGATTACTAGTACACTTTGACTTCACTTTGTGCACAACAAACAAACAACGAAAACACAAACACCAATCGCTCGGAGTCAGGTGTCCAATGCATGCCATTAATTGTCATTACCTGTTCCTTCTCATCTTATGTTAACGGGCCGTCTATTTTGCCATCATCATCATGGACGGTGCTGTTGTGTCAATCATACTCATTGCGCAGAATGAGTGAGTCCCCTTCCTGTATTGAACTAAAAGCAATGTATTACCAAGCTGCAGGTGAAGTACAAATTTCTTAATTGCAACAAGGGGAAAATTCACCTTGAGTTAAGTTTAGTGTGTACTGTAGAAAGATGATTAGTGCACAATTACATAACTTCATGCACAACAAACACAACAAAATCACTCAGTCTGCGACTCTGCATCCAATGCATGGCATCAATCATTACCTGTTCCATCTTATTTTCAGTAAATGGACAGTTTCTCTCGGCTCTGAAAGGAGGATAGCTATAGTAGTCATCTGATTCATGCGCCACTTCTTTTGGCGGGAGTAGGAAAGTTTTAATTTTTTTCTTCTATTTAGCATCATCCAATCATCATTCATGAGGGCAATGGATTTGGGCGGGAGATTCAGTATGATGGAGCGGAGGAGTTGGATTCGGAGGACTGTACTGTCAAATTGCAGACACCTGAAAATTGTATATTGAATAAGAAGAGTAGAAGATGGTGGTAATGGATTTGTTGTGATTCACAAGTTTGTAACCGGAATGACAGACACACAAATAAAGGGGGAAAAAAGGGAGGAAGACAGTAAGTGCAAGCCTAATTGTCAGGGAAGTATAGTCCGTCCTCAAACTCTGGAGGGTCAGCCAGTAGTAGGTAATCACGTGACACACTACTTCCGTCACCTGAGCCGCTGTCCTCATCTTCCTCCATTGATTCATGTATTTTGTAATTCGGTGGTATGAAGTGCTGATTCATTTTGATCATTGTTAACCTCTCCACGTTTTTGGGCGAGAGACTGGTCCTTCTCAATGTCATGATGGAACCAGCAGCACTGAAAACACGTTCGGAAGAGACACTTGCAACAGGGCAAGCCAGATAGCTTGTCGCCAGCCTGCTGAGCAGTGGCCATTCAGACCTTTTCCTATACCAATACTGCAATGGGTTTTGATCAATGTACATCTCTGTTGGGTCATCCAGATAGGCCTGGACCATCCGCTCAATGTTCACGGGTGCTGCTGGTAAGCTTTCGGGCTCTTTTCTCTGTGCATCAGCACTGTGCTTATTAATGCCTAACTGTACATACCAATCTTCTAACGAATCTACTGAGCCTAATGATCCAGTTATTGTTGCTGTTGTCGATAGTGATGGTGAGTGTTATGATCCAAACGCACTGCCGTCAGCCGACAAAGTTGCACTTGATCCTGCATGCCCTGCTGCAGTACTTCTTGTGGGTTGATCTTGCGGGCTTTTAATTAACAGCCGTTCGTTTTCCAACTTACTGGCTGCCTCAGCTATACAAGTTTTGTAGCGGGCAACATCAATCTCTGAAAAAGCAAAGAATGTCTTCAGTCCAAATTTTGCACGTGGATCCAGAATTGTGGCACAAATGTAATGTTCTTGTGACAATTTTTTTTTTCTATCCTTGTGTTTTCAGCTAAGCGACAGGCTAAGCTCTCGACCAAGTCATAGGCTTCCCTTTTGTCCTCTACACCTTTGTATGATTCAGAAACCTTCTTCAGCTGATGCTCTAGCATTTGCAATAATGGGATAGCTTGGCCCATTGTACATTCCTCCATGCTGACTTCACGTGTGAAGACCTCAAAAGGACGAAGCATCTCAGTCAGGCATTTAATTAGGCTCCATTGCTCCATCTCAAGGTTCATGCTTTTCACAGTAGCATCCCCTCTTTTCCAGACATATTCATGGAGTGACCTGTACTGCTCATACAGACGCTCAAGCATGTAATATGTTGAGTTCCAACGTGTTGCCACCTCCTGGATGAGTGCCTTGACTGGCATCCTATTTTCACATTGGATGATCCTCAGCTGCTTCTGAGCTTTAAAAGAGTGGCTGAAATGAGTGCATATTCTTCGGCAGATAGCCAGTAAGTTGCTGACTATGGGTTCTTTTTTCAGAAAGTCTTGAACTATAATGTTTATGCAGTGCGCCAAACACGGAACCCTGAAATAGGAACCAAGATCCAGGGCCTTAAGTACATTACTGCCATTGTCTGTGGCAACAAAACCAATACTAAGCCCTCTTGGGCGCAGCCATTCAAAAACCTTGCTGCGAAACTCTTGGAAAATGTTTACAGCCGTATGAGATTTCTCCATGGCGAACATGGCTACAGTTGCATGTTTCCGAGTACCTTTAAAAATTGCAGCTGTGTCAACAGCACCTCATGCAGATAGCTTATCTCTAAACCCCACAAAAGAGACCCAGTGTGCAGTGATGCACATGTAACCTGTGGCTTGGCAACTGGTCCACATGTCTGTTGTCAGGTGGATATTGTGAACAGCACTCTGCTGCAAAGCTTGTCCAACCAATTCCAGCATATCATGATGTAGTGCCGGAACAGCAATTCTTGCGAAATAGGACTGGCTGGGAACCTTTCATTTAGGGCAGATGGCAGACACAAATTCAAGGAAACCCACCCCTTCCACAAATGAAAAAGGAAGAAGGTCCAGTGCTAACATTTTAGCCAGCTTCGCATTGTACAACCGTGCCATTGGGTGGTTGCGTTAGAACTGCCCCTCCAACCTAAGTATGCTCTCAATGGTAGGCTGGATTACTTTCCTTTGTGGTGCTGTTTTCATTAACCCACTTAGGCTTAATGACACAGTTTGTCTCATTGCGGTACTCGGTCGCCTTGGTGTCTCAGCCTGACTCTGAGTATGGCTCTTACTGCGGTGCCACTCAGATGTTACTGAGGAGGATGTGGGCAGTACCACTGCACTACTGGGGACAGGGCTAGAAATGCCTCCCTCTTCTTCACCTTCCACCCCAATAATATCGCTCCCTGATTCTTCCTGACCAACTTCAATGGGTTGAGTTTTTCTACTTTCTTTTAACTGAAGTAGGTGATTCTCCCACACGATAGTGTGGTGTATTCTGAGATGACTTGCTTGGCGTACGGTACCATAGTTTGTACCAAGCTTACCCCGCCGAACACCTTGCCAACAAATTAAGCATATAGCAACGTTCTCCTCCTTGGTGCTAACAGAAAAGAAGTCCCAAACTGGGGAGGAGAACTTTCTGGCACTGCTGGATATGCCACTTTCAATACCAGATGAACTGGAGGGTGTGCTTGAAATGTGACCCTGGGCACCTAGACTGTGACTTTTACTACCACTACCTACTGAGATGGTTGAGCTGGATGTAGGTCCCTGCCGGGCCTTGTAAAATATGGCAGCTGGAGGTAGTGATGGTGTAACCTGTATTGGTGATATCCGTGCTATTTCCCCCTCCATAACTCTACGTTTTTCTGGGACCTTCCTTTTCAGAAGCATTGTCTTATGCCGTATATCACTCTCAGACTGAGCTGGTGGGTGCCAAGTGGCATCACAATCATCAGAAGCGGGGCTTGAAGAAGAAGATGATGGACTAGGCCTCCTTTTCCTTGCTGGTGGTCTGGAAGACAATAGATCTTCTGGAACAGTGGTTTGACTTTGCTCCACTTTGTCTGCAGGAAGCGCGATTTCCTGAAATGCCCCGACCTCAGGAGCAACAACTACTATGGTGGGCTGTTGCGGCTGCTGCTGTTCTTGTTGCGGCTGCTGCTGTTCTTGTAGCGGCTGCACACTTATCTGCTGAGTTTGCGCCTGCGTTGATTGTGTACTACTTTGCAATAATGACATGTCAACATCGCTGCTCCTTAGTAGACTGGCTACCTCTGCGACACTAAAGCCCTTGGGCCTAGGTTGGTGGGGTTGGACCGCTGGTACTGAGGTGCTGCTCCCAGCTTGGTTCCCGGACAATGCTGCTGCAGGCGTAACTTTTTTGGTGCCAAAAACACCATTGGCTGGCACACCACCAGTCGTGGTTAATGGCACTTCCTTTTTCTGTTCCTTCTTCTCACCGGCAAAACCTTGGTACTGGACCTGGTACCTTTTTTTGGGGCCATCTTCTTCAGATGCCAGGCAGGATGCAGATGCACAACAAGTTCTGGTCTCATGTGGACGTGATGCGCAGCAGGACTTCTGTCTGGCTGGCAGTACAACGGGTAGCCGGGTGATGCTGATGACACCCCCTCCTCTGGCTTTTTGTGCAGCTAAAAGCAAATAATCCAGGAGAAGAACATCAGTAAAATGTTTCATTTGTTGTTGTGGTTCAGTTACTTAGTACTGTACTAGTGCTAACAAAAGATAGTCTAGCCATTTAGGACTTTTTTTTCGACAAGGGCTATGTTATACTACTATGTACAGGCACACACTACACTCTCAGGAGGGATAGGAAAGTTAATAAGAACCACCAAAATGAAAATGTAATGGAAGTGGGGTGGACCCTCTTTGCCATTAAATTATTTGAGCATCTCAGCATCCATGGAGCTGCTGCTGGCAAAGGGGGTGGATGGATGGAAGCAGTAAGCCAATAGGAAAATCATGCAGACCTATATGGCAAAAGCAGGACAGCAATAATTCTCAACACAAAAAAGGCCACCAGCCACATGGACACTCACAAATCACAAACAAGCAGGGGGCCTGGGAAACACCATGAGCTGACAAAAGGCCTATAAAAGCCAGGTAAAGGATGCATGCTAAAGCACACTGCTCTGCCTTCTTAATGCAACAAAATGCAAATACGAACATTCACAGGCCCCAAAAAGGTCTGCTGCAGGGTGCATGAATTGCACACCAACACACACCACAAAAGCATGTCTGTATGACAACCAACATCAGAAAGCCCACCCCAAAAAACACACTTCTCCAACTGAATCCAATGCCATCCATGCCCTAAATGATGTCTAAATTCAACAGACCACACAGAAAATACTTGATTAAAAAAGCTGTGGCTACCTGCTCTGATCCTACTGGATGAAAGCAGGCCTGTTGGCAGACAAGGCCAGGCAAGCTTGCAGGTCTAGGCTTCAAAATGGCCACCAGCCACATGGCCACGCCCAACAACATCAGAAAGACCACCCCAAAAAAACACACTTCCCCAACTTAATCCAATGCCACCCATGCCCTAAATGATGTCTAACTTCAACAGACCACACAGAAAACACTTGATTAATAAAGCTGTGGCTACCTGCTCTGATCCTACTGGATGAAAGCAGACCTGTTGGCAGACAAGGCCAGGCAAGCTTGCAGGCCTAGGCTTCAAAATGGCCACCAGCCACATGGCCAGGCCCAACAACATCAGAAAGCCCACCCCAAAAAAACACACTTCCCCAACTCAATCCAATGCCATCCATGCCCTAAATGAAGTCTAAATTCAACAGACCACACAGAAAATACTTGATTAAAAAAGCTGTGGCTACCTGCTCTGATCCTACTGGATGAAAGCAGGCCTGTTGGCAGACAAGGCCAGGCAAGCTTGCAGGCCTAGGCTTCAAAATGGCCACCAGCCACATGGCCAGGCCCAACAACATCAGAAAGCCCACCCCAAAAAAACACACTTCCCCAACTCAATCCAATGCCATCCATGCCCTAAATGAAGTCTAAATTCAACAGACCACACAGAAAATACTTGATTAATAAAGCTGTTGCTACCTGCTCAGATCCTACTGGATGAAAGCAGGCCTGTTGGCAGACAAGGCCAGGCAAGCTTGGAGGCCTAGGCTTCAAAATGGCCACCAGCCACATGGCCAGGCCCAACAACATCAGAAAGCCCACCCCAAAAAAACACACTTCCCCAACTCAATCCAATGCCATCCATGCCCTAAATGAAGTCTAAATTCAACAGACCACACAGAAAATACTTGATTAATAAAGCTGTGGCTACCTGCTCTGATCCTACTGGATGAAAGCAGGCCTGTTGGCAGGCAAGGCCAGGCAAACTTGCAGGCCTGGGCTTCCAAATGGCCACCAGCCACATGGCCAGGCCCAACAACATCAGAAAGCCCACCCCAAAAAAACACATTTCCCAACTAATTCCAATACTATCCTAGGTCATGGTCTTCAGGTCTGAGCTATTTGTGTTACTGTTTGAACGGAGCCACATGCAGGATGTTGTGCTGTGTGGTCATTACATGGCTCACTTCTGCCTGGTTTTCTTGTTTACACGCACTGTTTGAGTAACAAAATTGTGTTTGCACAATGTTATTGCACAGGGTGGCGTGCAACATGTAGATTTAGTCATCTTCATGTTTGCTTTGCTTGCATATGTTTGTTCTGTTGCTGCCACTGAACTGAACCTACATCTCTCTCTCTCATGCAGCATATCCTGTGGTCACAGAGGGAGAGGGGACGGACACCAGTGGTGGGGAACCAAGCACAACAGGCGCACAGATGTGACCAGCACCTCGGAGGGGGACAGGAGTCTGCTGGAGGAATCACAGCCCGAGACGCAAAGTTCAAAGTCATCTGATGCCAGCGGTGATGCATCCATGTTGGTGGGCACAGGGAACGGGGACTCTACATCATCTTCCACCACACAGCAAACAGTGCCCACCCTCCCAGCCCCTTCCTCTGGTGCTGCCTGTGTTCGCACCAGTAAGAGGGGAAGAGTGTCCTTCACCCCAGGCACCGCAGCCCCTGCCCCTCTCCCCCTGCTGCCATTAGTGCTGAGTCTGTGGTCCTTTTGCACCTGCTGTGTGTAGGCCAGACAGCTCTCCTCAATGCATTCATAGACCACGACAAAACTTGGCTCAGAGGGTTGCTTTCATGGAGGGAATACATTCAGATGTGGGTGGGCTGCACCGGACTGTCCAGTCTTTGTCCTCTGCAGTGATGGCAGCCCTTCAATTGGCACAATCTCGTAGTCCAGCTCCAGTCCCTTTGTCTACCCCCATGCCAGTGGCCACGTCTGACAATAGTGACCATGCTCCACAGACCTCAAGGTCACGATACAGCACATGTAGCAGACAGCAGCAGCCCAAGTGGTCCAGGGCACAGACACCATCCCCACAGAAAAGCAAATCCATCCCAGAGCGCTAAGACAAAAGCCCGTCAGGCGACACCAGGGGCCAAAAAGCAAAGAAGCAGACCTCAGGGTCACATGCCTCAGAGCCTTCCTCAGCCAAGGACTCTTCTGTTCCAAAATCATCTCGCAAAGACATGCAGACAATTTCCGTGCCCACTGAGAAGTTGATGCCTGCCAAGGGTACACATAAGAAGGGCTCCGAGGCAGATTCACCCACTACCTCGACTCCCATTCCAAGCCCAGTGAAGCAGGGAAAGGAGGGCACTGTGGGGGAAACACATGGTAGACAGGGGATGAAGGGGCAAAGGAAAGGCAATGCGAAACGTACTGCTGGATCCAGCACATCCCCAGAGGGAGGGACAGCATCTGCACCTGATGCAGCATAGGTGTTGAGTGTGCCTGTTGTGTCCACACCACTTACCATCGATCCAAAGTCAGGCAAGCCATTTAGAATCCCCAAGAAGTTGAAAGGCACCCCTCCACAATCTCCCACCCACACTGTGTTTCACGTCTGAATGATTCCACCTCCACGTGCCACTACACCACCTGGTCCAAGCAGCCCTCCGGCTTGCCAAGCCACTGATAGCTTTACCTTAGCTGGGCCTCTCTCTCCCGAGTCAAGTGCTCCAACTGTGCATGACACACAGCCAGCTCCCAGTCCGACTGACAGCCAAGTCTGAATGTTAGTCACCCTCAGACACCTGTCTCTCCCACAGCGGGCCTGTACTGCCCATCATGACACCCCAGACTGTGTTGCTGACCAATGCAGGGTACAGTCGCACACATTCCCTGTGCAGCTTCTCATGGACTCACTCTGCACTTTGTCCAAAAAAGGCCACCAGCCACATGGACACTCACAAATCACAAACAAGCAGGGGGCCTGGGAAACACCATGAGCTGACAAAAGGCCTATAAAAGCCAGGTAAAGGATGCATGCTAAAGCACACTGCTTTGCCTTTTTAATGCAACAAAATGCAAATACGAACATTCACAGGCCCCAAAGAGGTCTGCTGCAGGGTGCATGCATTGCACACCAACACACACCACAAAAGCATGTCTTTATGACAACCAACATCAGAAAGCTCACCCCAAAAAAACACACTTCCCCAACTGGATAGATAGATAGAAAATCTTTATTCGGTTTTTCAAACAGAAAGAACCATAAAAGCAC
The DNA here is from genome assembly GCF_964204655.1 of Triturus cristatus. Classification (NCBI taxonomy): domain Eukaryota; kingdom Metazoa; phylum Chordata; class Amphibia; order Caudata; family Salamandridae; genus Triturus; species Triturus cristatus. Next base: position 846,847,671 of record NC_140588.1, on the reverse strand, counting down.
ATTGACAAATAAAAACTTGATGTACATAAATAAAAAACCCAAGTGTTAAGTATTTATTAATAACAACAGACACAATTAAATGTGTATCATGATAGAAGCAATTCTAAACAGTTAACTCGCCCTGGTGTTTCTGACTTTTAAGGCAGATTTTAAAAAACCCATCAAAAATAATGGGGCAGATTTATGAGGCCCGTTGCGCCATCGGAACGTCACTTTTTGTGACGTTCCGTGGCGCAGAAGCCTGTGTGATATTTATCAGGCAGCACTGAACCACTTTTTTTGGCTCCATGGTGCAGAGGGGCCTGCGTTGGCGCAGGCAGCCCATTGTGTGCCGGCGCAGGGGAAAAGTACAGGAATGCGCCGCATTTTATAGATACGGCGCATCCCTGCCCTTTTCTTTTGCCGTAGGGAAGCTCAGCAGGAAGGCCTGCTGCGCTTCCCTATGGCAAAACCTCATAAATCTGCCCCAAAGTACTTTCGGGGTTTAACATTTGTAAATAACAAAGGGCTGGTCTAACATGGGTAAAGTTCTGTTTTTTTAAAAGAGGCTTTAGATAGAACCTCCGGGATAAATCGTAAAAGGGGCAAATAAATAAAAAGTGCACCAAATTCTGCGGAGACACAGTGTCGCAGCCGCAGTTTGGCAGCACTTGACCACGATGACAACCCCGTGGAACAGTTAAAAGAAGATGAAACTAATCCAGCCGGAACCTGATTAACAAGTGTCGCTTGAAGCCTGACAAGGGCCAAGATAAATAAGGCTTCATTAAAGGTGTAGTTTTCAACATGACGTGTTTTCAAACATTCGGTTTAAATAATTCCGCCTGTTCGCGATTCATTTGTCGAGCTAAGGAAAAGGATTTCCTCACAGACTCTACATCAGCAGATGTGATCGACTCAGGGTTAAAAAAAAGTTCTGAGCGCCCCACGGCAGAAAAACAGTCCTTCAGATATTTTAGCCAAGGGATTTTAAGCATATTATCCAGAGATATTGCTTCTCTTAGGAGTAGGTGGTTTAAAATCAATTCTTTATTAAGCCAACATTTTAACCAAAAAGTTAGTGGCCGTAGTGCTAAGGTGTCACTAATAAAAGGTGTACCGGTTTCTTCGTGCACTATTTGGTTAGGAGTCCCCTTTGGAACCCCCAACAATTGTTTCAGGAAAATGTTTTCTGCCACCACGATATCATTAACTGCTGCATGCCCCCAAAGTTCACTGCCGTAACTCCCTATTGCCACACTCTTTGCCTAATAGATCTTTAATAGTGCAGCAATAGGACGTTTACCCATTTTCCTGGCGAAATTAAATATTGCAGCGTTAACCCGAGTTATCTCCCCCCTTTTCCTTTGGAGTAGTGGTCCCCATTTCAACTGATCGTTGAATAATACTCCCAAAAAAGAGAATGTTCTTGTTGTGGGGACCTTATCTTCGTTGACCCTAAATAGGTACGGTTTCTTAGGGCGCTGCCCCACCTGCATTATAAAGGATTTGGTGTTGTTAATCGATAGGTCACGAGCATCCATGAAACTATGAAAGGCATTTAATAGGGTTTGGAGACCTCTTGCGGTCCTAGCCATGAGGACGGCATCGTCCACGTATAATAATACAGGCAAACCCTTACGGCTGACATAGGGGTAATCGGTACCAGTATTTAATAAGAACTCCTCCAAACTGTTAATATATAAATTAAAAAGAAAGTGGGCCAAAATGCAGCCCTGCCTAACACCCCTGTGAACACTAAAATCCCTTGACACCCTTAGATCCTGTGAATACCTCACGTTGGCCTTGGTATCCTGATGCAGGTCCCTCAGAATGTTAACCAAATTGGGCTCCGCCCCCATGGCTCCCATGGCCTCCCAGAGCTTCCCCCGGTTGACACAGTCAAACGCGGAGGAAAGGTCCATGAACGCCATGTGGATGGTGCCTTGCCGAGCCATGGTATTTTTCCCTAGGACCATGTACAGGTTGAGGCATTGCGCTATTGTTGAATGGCTGGGCCGGAACCCATATTGGATTCTGGAGATGATCCCGCGCTCATTGGCCCAGGCTGTTAGCCTGTTCAGGAATACTCCACCCACTACCTTGACCACGGAATCAATGAGCGAAATCGGCCTGTAACAGGTAGTTCTATTACGGTCACCTTTCTAAAATACTGGTACTATCGTGGATGTCCCCCAGGACCTAGGGCAGCGATGTTCTGCAGCTGCGTTAAGCACGGCGGTGAGAACTGGCGCCCAAAGGGATACTTTCGATTTAAATAAATCCGGGGGCATTCCGTCTGGGATGGGCGCTTTATTGCTTGTTAACCCCAAGATGCCTTTCTCGACCTCGCTGATTGTAAAATGTGGTAGAGATACACTTTGATCACATCTGTCCACCTCTATCTGGGGGGTATTACTGTTGAAGATTAAACTAAAGTGGGATACCCACTCATCTTCAGTGATATTGGTGCCAACTGAATTGTCCCCCACCATATCAAACATAGGTTTGTTAATAATATCCCAAAATCTTCCGCTGTTACAAAGGGTATTCGGGTCTAACAGATCTTGCCAAATTTTGTTTTTTATATCTGCCTTGCGCTTTGCCAAGGCCTTTTTGTAGGACAAGCGTAATGACCTAATCAATGTAGGATCCCTGGGGCTAATCTTCAAAGCCGCCTTTAACTCTCGACCTGCTTTTGAGCATGAATGGTCGAACCATCTGGGGTCCCTACAAGGAGGGCCCGACGTTGGGACAGTTATCATTTCACCTACTTTTAAAACGATCCCATCGAATGCTGAGAGAATATCTGAGGGAAGGGATACAGAAGACACACAAGATGATATCTCGGGAGCACAGGATTTGTGGATCTTCTCATATAATTGAGCCGAATTCACCTTAGACCATTTTAAGCGACGCCTTCCAGCCGTGCATTTCAGAACACCACAAGTTGGCATCTTTTCCCGTAGATTTAAAAGGTTGCCAACCATTGAGATACATAAAGGGTTATGATCACTATATGCGTTTTCCTGGATTTTAAATCCTGAAATAGTTGATTGTAGGCCATTAGAGAGAAGGATATGATCAATGAAGGACCCCCCGAATGCCCTTTAAATGTGGGGACGGGCTGATAACTGCAAACATCAACCAAGGACAGAGCTGAAATTAAATCAAATTCATTTAATAATTGATTCAGCATGTCTCCCCGGCCAGCGTGTTCAAAATGAAGACCCCTCATCCTGTGGCACCCCAAAGTTCCCATTGTAGTGTTCAAAGGGTTCCCACAAGGGTGCACATTGAAGTCCCCCAGGATGAGGATCTGATGGAACAGACTTTCACGGAGATTCCGAATGAAATCACCCAAATCAACAATCCTACATTCCCCTCTTGTACTTACAGCATTGTAAAAGTTAATCAGGGTCACCGTTTAATTCCCTCTTTTAATTGTCACGGCTTGAATGTCAGTGTTATAGGTGGTTATAGTTTTAACGACACAGGACAAGGCTAGGTCAATGTACAATGCCAAACCCCCTTTAGCTCTGCCACTGCTTGACGGTTCCGCCGGCACAAAAAAAATGTATAGCCTTCTAAAAATATATCACTCTCTACCAGCCATGTCTCTTGCAAGCAGATCACCGGGAATGATCTTATAAAAACTACCCAATTAGGATCTTTAGCCTTACCCGCAAGCCCAGCAATGTTCCAGGAGATAACATTATGGACTACTTCCTTACTTGCAGCTGGGTTAAGCACACGGGCCGTGGTCGTGTTCCCTATTGAGTCGGCGTTATTGCCTGCAATGGTGACCTTCGACGGCAATAGGGGAACACAGGATGTTTGGCTGCTGCATAACACGGTGGCTACCTTGTGGTCTGTGGTACTACCACTTTCAGGTGCCCCAAAAGTTACATCCCTGGATTGATGGAGTCAATCGTCAATTTCTAGGCTACTATACCTATTTAGTGAGTGTATTTGACTAGGTGTATGCGATTTCGCATACCGACCCCCGACCACCCTCCCTGCGCCACGGTGCTTTACTAAAGTCCATTCACTCTCTGAATCAGAGAGATGTGGTGCGGGGTAGAAAAATGACAATGGGAGAGGTTGAATCGAAGACCCATGACTGTGCTGGTTCCAATTACAGATATGTTCCACAGTACGTGGGTCACTAAAGTTCACCAACACACAATCACCTTGTATAGTTTTTGGCCCATGCCCCACCCAGGACAGCCTGCGCACCATCAAGATTTTGCTGGAGATATTACGGGGGAGTGGTCTATTTCTATTAAGCCAATCAGTAGTTTTATTTTTTAAATACAAAAATGATTCCTCATTCTGGTTGCTAATTTTGGGGACCCCAGTTAAAACTACCAGATATGGGCTCGATTCTGGGGGAGATCAATTCTAAGATCCGCAGAGGGGCCTACTTCGGGTAAATCCCGCGGGGTTTCTTTAGTCATAATGGCATTAACCCCTGTTGAGTTGTTAGCGGGTAATGACACGGAGGTAGGTAGTTCAGCTCTGGGTACATTTAAAGTGGGTGGTGCTGAAGGCGGTGTAGATTTATGTGTTACAATCCCCTCCTGTACGGGGTTAATTTGAACGTTACCCAAAGACAACACATTTAACTTGATCTTTTCCATAACTTCCAGTGTGGCTTTCTCGATGTTGAACAGCCGCTGCTCAATCAGTGTCAGTCTATCTTCGAGTGATTTAAATGATGACCTTAACAATGATCCCAGATTAGCAAGAACTTGGTCTTCCAGTACCAGTGGTGCATCAACAAGTTTAGACGTATCTGTAATAGTTTCAGTTGGCGTTAATGTCCCTCGTTTCTCTGTTTGATGCACGGCCTCAGCTCCTAAACCCTTTAAAGTTGTGTTGCTGTTGCTAGCTCATTTGGCAGGTTTAGACTTCCTGCCTCCAGCAGCAGCAGCATTTGGCCCCCGCTTCCTCTTTGGTATAGCCCCTTCATGCCTCCCTCGCGTCTGCCTGGTATTTATTATCTCAGGTGTTTTCTCGGGTGAGCTACTAATGGGCACCATGGAGGATTGAAGCTGAACAGTTGGAGCTATGGGTCGGTGAGCTTGAGGATTAGGCGAGCTATGTACTGACTTGGGGGCGACAAAGGTGTTTCAGCGTAAAAGCGAATCTGGGGTGCGGGCGTTTGCAAAATGTCCCAAAGAAGATCTTTTTGCCAGTGCAAGGTCTTGAGAAACCCGGCGCTCCATTAAGATAATCCCCTGATCGATAACTGAATTTGCTCTGATAATGAAGTTGTCCAATGTCCCTGTTAAGTTCCCACTTGGGTTTGCTACCTTGCTTCTACTTTCGCGTGCTGACATTTTACAATACGAAGCAACCGGCCAAGCGTGTACATACAGATGGACCCAGTCACTCAAAAGCAAGGTGCCACGTAAGAAGAGATGGCCCGGTCCGGTCTCCAGACTTTTAGACCACGCAGGAGCTGACTTGTCTCTTTAGAGTGCCTCCAGGAACACGGCTCAGCTGTGGCGGCTCCTGGCGTGGAGCAGCCTGGACCTTGAAGTCTCACCCAGTCTCTGCGGCCCTATGCGAAGATGGAAGAGGCTACGGCGGTGGTGGGAGGGCAGAGAATCAGGATCGGGCGAAAGTCAAAAAGGAGGGAACCAACAACCGGCAACCGGCAACCAGCAGGACTCCGCAGGACTCCTCTCCTCTCCAACAACAACGGGCAACTGCAGACCTCCAACAGCCCTAATGAGCCCTGGCGGGCCCTCCGAGGCACTGTCGAGCACAGACCAGCACTGCCCAATGTGAAATCACCCCCCCGATAGCACCTGGCTCCGGCTCTCAACCCCCACCCCGGCTCCGGCCAGGGGAGGGGGAGTACTCCGACTGTTAACTGGAGAGCCAGGGAGAGCCAGTGAGTGAGGGACTACTCGAGGACAGTGCACCGCACTGAGAAATGCTCCGAGCAAGGAGACAGTGCAAGTCGAGTTACTCCCTCTGCTGACGGTACGAACGTATTTGTGCCCAGGTAGCAAAATGAACAAACAGAGGGGATGAACCACAGGAACATGAACTGCAGCCTAACAAGAACGGGGACCACCAGTCCAATCCAGCTGCGGACGATTCAGTCCGGCCGTGCTACCACACTCCTGTATAAGCGCTTCACCAGAAGGTAACACTAGAACAAAACAAGCCCCCCGTGGCTCATAGGGGGGTCCACCGGGGTGTTTCTGCAGCCTCCTGAGGCTCTAGCTGCTCTTGTTGTGACTCCGGTTCCCGGTTCGCGGAGCACAGTTCTTAGCCCCCGCGGCTCATCTCCCGCTTGCCGCTTGCTGGATACCGCTGCTCTCCCGCTCCTGCTCCCGCACTGACACAGGGTCACTTGCAAAACTCGGAGTCCGAAATTCCGTAGACCCGGAGTCCGAAATTACGTTTGTCCTTGATTAATAAAGCTGTGGCTATCTGCTCTGATCCTACTGGATGAAAGCAGGCCTGTTGGCAGACAAGGCCAGGCAAGCTTGCAGGCCTAGGCTTAAAAATGGCCACCAGCCACATGGCCAGGCCCAACATCAGAAAGCCCACCCCAAAACAACACACTTCCCCAACTGAATCCAATGCCATCCATGCTCTAAATGATGTCTAAATTCAACAGACCACACAGAAAACAGTTGATTAATAAAGCTGTGGCTACCTGCTCTGATCCTACTGGATGAAAGCAGGCCTGTTGGCAGGCAAGGCCAGGCAAGCTTGCAGGCCTAGGCTTCAAAATGGCCACCAGCCACATGGCCAGGCCCAACAACATCAGAAAGCCCACCCCAAAAAAACACACTTCCCCAACTCAATCCAATGCCATCCATGCCCTAAATGATGTCTGAATTCAACAGACCACACAGAAAACACTTGATTAATAAAGCTGTGGCTACCTGCTCTGATCCTACTGGATGAAAGCAGGCCTGTTGGCAGACAAGGCCAGGCAAGCTTGCAGGCCTAGGCTTCAAAATGGCCAACAGCCACATGGCCAGACCCAACAACATCAGAAAGCCCACCCCAAAAAAACACACTTTCCCATCTCAATCCAATGCCATCCATGCCCTAAGTGATGTCTAAATTCAACAGACCACACAGAAAACACTTGATTAATAAAGCTATGGCTACCTGCTCTGATCCTACTGGATGAAAGCAGACCTGTTGGCAGACAAGGCCATGCAAGCTTGGAGGCCTAGGCTTCAAAATGGCCACCAGCCACATGGCCAGGCCCAACAACATCAGAAAGCCCACCCCAAAAAAACACACTTCCCCAACTCAATCCAATGCCATCCATGCCCTAAATGAAGTCTAAATTCAACAGACCACACAGAAAATACTTGATTAATAAAGCTGTTGCTACCTGCTCTGATCCTACTGGATGAAAGCAGGCCTGTTGGCAGACAAGGCCAGGCAAACTTGCAAGCCTGGGCATCAAAATGGCCACCAGCCACATGGCCAGGCCCAACAACATCAGAAAGCCCACCCCAAAAAAACACATTTCCCAACTAATTCCAATAACATCCAGGCCCTAAATGATGCTTGAAAATGAAATACATTAAAAAAACACCAAAGGAACAGTTGCTTCATCATGCACACACCCATGAGGCCATGATTAGCTCGGGCCTACTACTGACTACTACTACCCACAGCATTTAAAAAAAAGGAATGATGGTAGTTACCAAAAATAAATTGTAGTTACAACAACTGCAATGCCCTCAATCAAACAGACACAACAACCACTTACTTGTAAAATATCCAAATAAAAAATCCTCAAATCCAATTGCAATGATGTAGCAGACAAAATGAGTGATCTTTCCAGCTCAAAATCCAAAGGCAGAATGAGCAGGAGATGGACAAAGCACTGGGAGGAGCCTGCTGGACAAAACACGAAGTTGGAGATTCTGTGGCACTTCCTCCCTCTCCCCACCTTTTTATAAAAGGACTCCTTGCACAAAAAAGGACAGCCAAATGTCAATCTGACGAGTTGTTTTCATCCACAATTATCATTTGCAGAAGGTTTCATGCTGCAAGAGCTGATATTCAATTTGAAAATTTTACATGTTCGAGTTCTCGAGCTTCACAGTACTTCCGCCAGATGTTGACTGTGTGATGTACAAACAGTGAATGATATACAGCTAACACAAAGCTTTCGGGATGCACTACAATGACCATTTCCCATCTGACCCACAGGTGACCAAGAACTCACTGCAGAGGACAACACCAGCAACCGGCAGAGGCAGTCTCCTCACCGGTTCATGGACTCTCAGATGTTGACTCCCCATCTTCTCTGGATGATGAGCTCGAGCCAGCCCATCTGGTGTGCCAGGGTGCAACAGGTCCCAGGACCCCATTGTCCCCCCACCACATCTGCTGCAATACCAACATCTCTACGGACCCCTGCTGTTACGGCCTGTGCGTCCTCCATCACCACCACCACCAATATCACCACCACCAGTGCTGCCTACAACACTCCCCCTGACCCAGAGGATGACCACCCCACACCACTGACTGAGGAGAGCAGGGAGAGGATGCGAGAGCCTACACTGGTGAGGCAACAGGTCTGTGGCAGCAGGGAAGGTGGGAGGGGCAGGGTCACTCACAGACACCAAGAGGCTGGGACCCAATCCCGGGACCACATTAACAGAGTCCTTGGGGCATAATAACATGCCCAGGGAGGAACGGGCCGGTCGGAAGAAGTGTTCCCTGAGCTCATCCTGCTGATGAGGTCCATCAACACCCACATGGGACAAATTGTGGACCTCTTGGGCCAGCAAGTAGCAGTACTGAGGGACAGGCCTGCACCACAACCAACACCTCCACCTCCCTCTGGTTGACAGCAGGATGAAAGTTCACCATCCTCCCATGGGGCCACAGAGAGGGGTGAGTCCTCAGACCCCACTGGCCCTACAGCAGGGCCCCACCCTGCCAAGTGACAAAGGGGCCATCCTAAGAAAAGCCTGGGAGTAACTGGAGGCAAAGCACCTGCCAAACGCCAGTCACGGAGCCAGCCATGATGGCAACCCTCTTCACCACTGTATTGACTTTTTGGACTGTCTTTCCCCACACTGTCTTGTGAATGGCATCTGTCTGTTGGACTGGGTCACCACATCAATGTTGTGACTCCTCGATTATCTCATTTACCACAACTGTCAATTCACTACTCCACTAATCACCTCAATGTAAATGTTCACCCCCTTACATGTCACCATTGTAAATAAAAAATCCTTACACACATGTTGTTGTGTCTGCTCCGTCTTTATTCCAGGATGCACAGTCTTCAACATGATTACAATGTACCAGGAGTATGGAATGTATGTAGGCAAGGAGAAGTTGAAGGTGCTGGAGCAGAGTTTTCTGTTGAAAATTTATTGAGTTTTAAGCTCCAGTTTTGTTTATATGTTATGATTAAAATTACTAATTTATAATCACTAATTATTAGTTTTGTTAAAAGTCTTGATTAACCAACATTACTAATAAGAGAAACTACACGTGGGAATGCATATATGTTGCTTAATAATATGTGCAACTTAATTAAATGAGTGTCGCAAAAGTGCTATTTGTTTCGTGTTTGCGCTTTTAAATAACGTGTGCTAATGCTTCTTTGTGTTGCAGACGGCTAGGTAATTACATACACATAAGGGTGTTAGTGGGGATTAACACTGTATAATCATTATGATGTGGTAACGTTGTTTTGTGTTTCTTTTAATTAAGATGGTCCGTTTTGGCCTAAACCAAGATGGCTGCTATTTACAGCCTGCGCTCGAGTGATTGAATTTTGACGAGAGGCCTTGCTGAACATGGTTGGAAGTCACCTGACCACAGCCTCTGTCTGATTTAAAAGTTTCCGTGAGGACAGCAGCTCCGGGCATGCTTCCAATTGCCCTTGGAAAAGAATAAAGCCACAATGAACTACGATAAACCTGTGGTGGCTTCACTATGGTACCAAGGAAGAGCATTCATAAATGTATCGCTTGCAAACTCGAGTTTCCTTCTTCCGTGCTTTTATTTTTGTCATTTTTCCTGAGCGGAGGTTTTTAAATGTTGCCAAACAACATCCTTTCCTGCTCGCTCCGCTCTGCTCAGCGGCTCAACGGACATTCAGAATTTGTTTGTTACTTTTATTTCGCTAGTTTTATTATAAATAATGTTAGACTAGGGAGGGTCTAAGGCCACTTCTTCCTGAACCCATGTACGTGAGGATCGCTGCTGATTGAGAGGACGGCAACTCGGGAGACTTTACTGAGAAACCTGTCCTGACCCATTTAGCTAGAATAGGTAATTATGAGAATAATGATCTTGCTATTGATTGACTTTCATTGAACTAATTTAGATAAAAAATTATCTTTGTTTGAATATCAGTGTCGGGTGGTTATTTCTTTGTTATTTATTGAGTTTCAAATGGTTTTCCCTATGTTTTAAATCATGACTCAGGACAATAACTTTATGGTCGCATTGACCTCGTTTTAGATGCAGATTGGTTTAGGTTTCTCTCCTATATTCAGTGTGGATAGAGTAATAGTGTGAATTTCAGTGTGATGGGCCCTAGCGTATGATGAGTGTATGTGCGTGCGACTGTAGGATTTACTCTGTCCGTGGAAGTAGGGAGAATTTATATGCGCCAATCTGCAGCAGTTTCCTGGTAGCAGTATGATGGTTTTAGATTATTGTCTTGATCTGATAAATTGCTTGTACATAGGCTTTTGATTCATTGATTTATTGGTTGATGTTGGTATATGTACTAATACTATATGTTGAGGTCGTCGTATTGATTTCTATGTAGTGTGTACGGCTTCTGGAACGTGGGGAGCTGGTGACGGTTCCGTAGTAGGGCAGAGGGAAGTGAGTGCTGCTCTCGGGAAAAACGGGATTGTTGGCCCTGTACGTATGCGGGGAAAAATGTGTGACAATTGAAGTTGCGCGTCACATTGTCTGGGTTCGGAATCAGTGACATCGTCGTGTGTTACTATTAGGGATATATTTTCAGTATAAAGGGAGTGCGTATGGTAGTGAAGGTTATCTGTGAAACTCTGGTCTTAAGTCCCAGGGATCCGTAAGGTTTGCCGTTAAAGCTTATCGCTGGAGAGGTAATAGGTATTCTCTGAGCTTGTCTGAAGGACTGGGCAGAGGTAAGCGCTGCTTGGTTAACGTGTGTTATAATTCTGTAGTGGGACAGACTGTTCGCTGTTCTCGGGAAAGGCAGGATTCTGTGTGGTTGTGCTATATTTTTCTGGTGTGAAAGTGCGTGAATGTATGAGCATTTAGTCGATTGTAAGACTCTTTGGAGCAGTCCTAGAGGAAACAGTTAATGGATGCATGTTAGAAGGGCAGAGTAGAGGGATGTGCTACTGTGTCAACGAAATAAATTATTCCATAGTGGAGCAGAGGTAAGCGCTGTTCTAGAGAAAAGCGGGATTCTTGCGAGAAATAATTTTCTTTACTATTCTGTGGTTAGCGAAGCAGACAATGGAGATGTTTATATGTTGTAACTAATACATTTTGTAGAATCTGAAACGAAGTCTACTGAGAAGGCTTTGTAAAGGAGGGGTAGACGAGTGACAGGAGACAGAGCAGAAGCGACTGCAGCGACTACTGACGTCATACAGACCGCGCTGTGATTGGGTAGTGGATCAGAACAGTGCTCGCGCTGGGATTGGTGCGTTAGTGTGAGCCGCGCAGGGATTGGAAGGAGTACAGGGTGACGTAGACGCTCCAGGATTGGTGTGTTAGTGTGAGTCGCGCTGTTATTGGACAAAAGATCGTACAGTTGCGGAAAGGACTAGAGAATATTGGTAAACGTTAAAATGTATTACCAACCTGAGGAAAAGAAGAAGAAATCCTTGTTCGGTAAAATTAAAAGATGGTTCGACAAGGATAAAAACATAATAACTAGAGAAGGTGAATTGCTACCTCCAACGAGAACTCCTGCATCCTTCATGGTTGTGAAATATGGGTATCATACCTGTATTTGGTTAGATAACTGGGCTAAGTACACTAAGGAGGATGGTGTTTTAGCGTTTCCGGAACATGGTTCATTTAATTTGGCCGTGTTAAGAAATTTACGGGAAAAAATGATGTGTCTAGAGCCTAGACCAAGGCCGACACAGTTCGAGGCGTTGGTGGAATGGGAAGATGATGTGCATGAGCGAGAAAAGCAGAGGAGTGGAGGCAATTATAGGTACATGTTCGGGAGAAAATATGATCGTGAAACTCATCATGATCGAATGAGGAGATTGCGAGATGCTAGTATGTCAGAGGGATTATATCCTATGAGGACAGTTGACGAGAAGGAAGAGAGGAAGGCTACAGAAAGGGTGCCTGATGCAGAAGTGAGAAGGTATGGGGCTAATGATTACGAGGATGAGGTCTTGGATGACATGAATTACAAGAGACCACCTCCGTATAGACCAGAACTAGAAGAAAGTACGCCAGTTGCTACTCCAATAAGAGATACTTTGCGAATTGTGAAAACTGAGGTTGTGACACCTGATCTGAAAAGTGGTAGCTCTTTCACGGAAAGGGAAAGAGAGAGAGAGCGGGAGAGAGAGAATCGAGTCAGTGACGAGAAAACAAGAGAATTAGCTAGAACCACATCTGAGCTGACTGAGAAAATTAGAGAACTGACGAAAAATGTGGAAGCTGTTACAGTGCCTGTAACCATAGGTCCGGTTGTGCCTATTTTTGAGAAGCAAAGAATGGGTGAAAATGGTTTGACAGTTCCCTATGTTGGAAATGGTTTGGTTGGTACTTGCTCTTTGGAGGAATCAGGAATGAGAACAGGAGGAAATAATTTGAGACAGTCGAGACATGACACATGTAGTGGAGGATCAGATGTACAGCCTAATTCAGGATTGAATACTGGTTGTTTGGGAGGAACGATTTTGGAACCACAGAGGATGACAGAACAAGTGGGTACAGTGAAAAAGTCTACTGAACTAACAGCTGAAGATTTGAATGATTGGTTGAAAGTTCTTCAAAAGAAGGATAAAGATTCACAGGCAATTGATGTAGCCAGGTTGCGCATAGAATTGGAGGAGCTTATTGCAGGAACAATTCCTACAGATATACTGAAAAACCATCACGATGGAGAGTTGTTATTCATGTGCAAGAGTATCACCTGGAGGGCTAAAAGTACACATGACAGGTTAAGAGCAATAGCGAGTGAACAAGGAGTTGACATGGATAAGGTGAAAGCTTTGCAGAAGCCTTACAAGGTGGATTTCTCCGACAAGGATATTGAGAATCTTAATAGTGCTGGCAGAACAGGACAGATTAAGGAAATGATTGCCTTATTGCGAAAATGGGGTGATGTGGAAAAGTGGAAGGATAGGTGGTACAAGAAAAGGGAAGATTCAGTGGACAGGACTTACTCAGCTTTTCCCATGAGAGAAAAAGAAAAAACAGTGGATGCTTATCCTATGAGAGAGATTCCTGGAGGAGGATATGTACATGTCCCATGGACTAGACAGGATATTTTGTCATTTACGAATGATTTCCCTCGACTGAGAGAAAAGCCCGTCGAGTGGTATAGGCAGGTAGACAGGTTTGTGAAATTGTCAAAAGTGCTGTGGATTGACCTAAATAGTCTGTTTGATATAATTGTTCCAGCAGACTTGTGGGCAGAGTGTAAAATAGTTGTAGATTGGCCTGCTAAGGAGTATCCAAGAGATCCGAAAACAGGAGCACCAGATCCAGAGGTTATGAAGAAATATGATCAGGTAATTGTGTTCCTGAAAAATAAAGTACCCCCGAAAGAGACAGACTGGGTTAAGATAGATCGAACACATCAGGAGGCGAAAGAATCAGTTCATGCTTTTTACGAAAGGCTGATACTGGCTTTTAAACAGTTCAGTGGAGATGAACACCTGGGTGATAAGGATTTGAGTCATTTTGAATACAGATTTGTATATGGTTTGAGACCTGAAATCAGTGAAAGAATACGTGAGCATACAGTTGATTGGCAGAGTAAAAAGATTGATGAAATCTTGAGACATGCAAAGTACTTCAGTGATGAGATTGAGGCAAAACAGAGAAAGATGAAAGAAAAGGCAATGTGGGCACAGGTGAAGGTTGCGGAAAGACAAGAAGCACAGTTGGTGGAACAGGCAAATAATCCAGGAAATAGGCCCAGATATGCAGGAAAGGGAAAGGGGAATCTAGAAGAAGCAAAGAAGAAGTTCCCTTGTCACAACTGTGGACAATTGAGGCATTGGAGATCCGAGTGTACCAATCCACCATTAGTGAGTAATGAGAATAAACCCTTGAATCAACAGGTGCAGAACGAGGGGTGTAATCATCAGCAGCAACAGCAGAAGGTTGTCAGACAGCAGAGTCAAGAGCCAAAACCGCCCTTGCCGCAGAATAGAGAGTCCCAAAAGTATAACCAGGACTCAGGATTCTACAATGATGAGCAGGTAAACAAACCGAGACGTTCAAACCCGGTACAGCAGTACTGGCTAAAGAATGAGGAGAGTGAGTCTGAAGGGGACTATTGACGGTGCCGAAGAGAGGAGGAAGAGTGCATACTTGGTGCAACTCTAGAACTAGACCAGGCAGGACCATTTGTAGATGCGAAAATAAATGGGGAAAGTGTTACTTTTTTGGTAGACACAGGAGCGACGAGATCAACTGTCAGGTCAGCAGATATTAGAAATCTTCCTCTCTCGGACGAAGCAATCCAAGTAGTTGGTGTAGCCAATACACAGATTAAGACTCGTCTTACCGAACCAGTAAGGGTAAGAATAGGGAAATTCTCAGACATGCACAGGTTTGTAGTCTGTGACACTAGTCCAGTGAACTTGTTAGGTAGGGACCTATTGTGCAAGATGAATTGTACAATTTTTTGTACTCCGGATGGAATAGCTTTTGAAACACCAGATGAGGATGTTTTGTACCGGATGACTCTAGATAATAGAGAGAGTGAGATTGTTGGTACATATGCAGTGTTTAACCCAGATGATTTGCCTCAGGAGTTGAGACATACAGTGAAAACAGCAGTTTAGGATTTTACTGGAGAAGATGTGGGATTGATGAATAATGTAGATCCAGTGAAGATTTCAGTGAAAGAGGGGATTGTTTATCCTAATATTCCTCAGTACAGATTGACACCAGAAATAATTGAGGGAATAACTCCTATAATTGACAAGATGATTCAACAGGGTGTTTTGAGAGAGTTACTGAGTAGCCCGTGTAATTCACCGATAATGGGGCTAAAGAAACCTAATGGAAAGTTCAGGATTGTACAAGATTTGAGAAAGGTTAACAAAATTGTGGTGGCATGTTGTCCCATTGTGCCAAATCCGTCAGTGATTTTGTATCAGATTCCTCATGATGCTGAGTGGTACACAGTGATTGATTTGTGTCATGCTTTCTTTTCAATTCCATTGCATCATGACAGCCAGCCGATTTTTGCATTTCGGTTTGGACAGCGTATTTTAGCATGGTGTCGTATCCCACAGGGGTATACAGAGAGTCCTTCGATATTCAATCAGTTATTGAAGAAATCATTGGAGAGTTTGATCATGCCTGAAACATCAGTACTAGTGCAGTACATCGATGACTTACTTGTGGCATCGAAGACATGTGAAGCTTGTGAAGTAGATACCATAGCTTTACTGAATCATCTGGCAGATGGAGGGTTAAAGGTATCTCCAGCCAAATTGCAATTTTGCAAGAAAGAGGTGCATTATCTTGGACACAATTTTGAAAAGGGTCTGAGAAAAGTGACCGATGACAGGATCAAAATTATCAGAGGAATGAGAGCCCCGATGACCCAGAGAGAAGTGAGGATGTTTCTGGGGATGGTGGGTTATTGTCGTCAGTGGATAAGTAATTTCTCCCTGATAGCAAAGCCACTGATTAAATTGACTAAAAGTGAGGTGAGAGACCCATTGGAACTGGATGGAGAACAAATGGCAGCATTTGAGGAGTTGAAGAGTAGAATGTGTGAAGCTCCTGCTTTGGGAATGCCAGACTATGAGAAAGAGTTTGAGTTGTATTGCAGTGAGAGAAATGGATGTGCACTTTCAGTGTTAATCCAGAAGCATGGACAACTGAGAAGGCCAATTGCGTACTTCTCATCGACACTTGGCCCCGTAGCTGTGGGTTTGCCAGGTTGTCTGAAAGCAGTAGCTGCTACATGCAGAAGTTTGGTACAGAGTGAGGGTATAATAATGGGATATCCTGTAAGGGTATTCGTACCTCATGATGTTGCTATTCTTTTGACAAGAAGCAGGACTCAGTACATGTCACATAGTCGGCTGACTAAATATGAAAAAATCATTCTGGGAGCATCAAATGTGACCCTTGAAAGATGTGTGAATGTGAATCCAGCAACGTTGTTACCAGATGCTGAAAATGTGAATGTGGGAGATGATGTTGATCATGATTGTTTGGATTTGCTTGATTACTGCACAAAACCCCGACCAGACATAACAGATTTGCCATTACCTGAGAGTGATCATGTGCTGTTTGTGGATGGATCATGTTTGAGAACTGATGATGGTGTGCTGAGTGCAGCATATGCAGTGTGCAAGGTTTCAGAAGTTATGGAAGCTTCGCCTTTGAAAGGAGTAAGATCTGCTCAAGTGGCTGAACTGGTGGCATTGACGAAAGCTTGCAAAATTGGGAAGAATCTGAGAGTGACTGTGATGACTGATAGTCAGTACGGATTTGGAGTCGTTCATGATTTTGGCCAGCTTTGGCTACAGAGAGGTTTCTTGACGTCGAGTGGGACTCCAATAAAGAATGCTGAAGTGATTGGAAAGTTGCTTGAGGCGATACAGCTGCCTAAAGAGTTAGCAGTTGTGAAATGTGCTGCTCATGGACAAGGAGATGATTTTGTTACTCTTGGTAATCGTTTTGCCAATGACATAGCACAGTATTGTGCAAAGAACAATCATTCGATTAATAGGGCACGAAAAAGGGAGATGTCTTTTTGTTCTGTGATGTTTACTAATGTCCTAGAAATGTGGGATGAAGTGAAACAGTTGCAGGATGAGGCAGGAGATGAGGAAATGAGAGATTGGATTAAGGCAGGTTGTGCCCCAAGAGAGACAGATCATGTTTGGATCTATAGAGATGGTAGACCAGTAATGCCCAATTCCATGCTGTCGACAATGGCAAGAATGTATCATGGCCAGGGACATCTGGGGAGGGACGCAATGATTAGGTCCTTTAAACAAACCTGGTACAATGCAAAGTTCAGGTTAATTGCAGAGAGCATCTGTCAGAGATGTTTGATTTGTCAGCAGTTCAATACTGGGAAAAAGACAGTGGTGAGCCTAGGAACAATAGGCAGAGAAGGAGGTCCTTTTACCAGGATGCAAATAGATTTCATTGAAATGCCCCAAGTGAACAGATTGAGGTATGTTCTAGTGGTAGTCTGTTTGTTCTCAAGATGGGTGGAGGCCTATCCGACTAGGAGGCATGATGGAATAACAGTGGCAAAGTTACTGTTAAGAGAGTTGATTCCTAGGTACGGGTTCCCAGTGACAATTGAGTCTGACAGAGGTGGACACTTCTACAATGAGTTCATGGGTTTAATTTGTGAAGCATTGAGCATACAGCAGAAGCTACATTGTGCATACAGACCAGAGGCTTCTGGCGTCGTTGAACAGATGAACGGCACAATAAAAAACCGAATTGGTAAGATGTGTTTAGCCACTGGAATGAAATGGCCTGATGTCTTGCCTCTAGTGCTGATGACTATTAGGTCTACTCCAGATAGAACCACAGGGTTGAGTCCGCACGAAATATTAATGGGACGTGCGATGAGACATGCATTTGTGCCTGTCAACAAGTTGATGACAATAACTGATGACATGATTTTGGATTACTGTAAAGGCCTGGCTGACGCAGTTCATTCTGTGTTTCACCAGGTTGGAGAAGACGCTACCACACTTGAGAAGAAGCAAGCCCATGATCTGAGTCCAGGGGACTGGGTGAGGATTAAGGTACACAGAAGAAGAAATTGCTTGGTTCCAAGGTGGGGAAGGCCAAGACAAGTTATTCTGACTACGACAACTGCAGTAAAGTGTGCTGATGTGAAAAACTGGGTGCATGCAAGTCACACTCTGAGAGTTCCAAATCCAAAGGATGGGACTGGTAAAGAGTATTTTGAAGAGTCAGATTCCAGTGATGATGCAGAAAATGAACCAGTGAGAAGAAAAAAGAATCCTGAAAGGGGTGAAGGAGAAAGAGAGTCAGGTGATTCTTTTTTCTTTCCAAGAGAGGCTTCAAGAGAAACATTGAGAGTCTCAGAGGAGAGATTGGATTCTGTAAGAGTGCCTGAAGTTCCAACAAGCAGTAGAGAAGAAAGAAGAGAAAAGAGCAATTCCACAGTGATTACACCTGAATCAGATGAAGAGGTTGAGAATCCACTTGAGATTACATCTGAAGAAGCAGGGTCAGAAGAAGATAGAGAGGGACAGATTGCGGAAGACCCCCGAGGAGGTGTAGGGAACATTCCTGATAAGCTAGGTGAAGGGACAAGCAGACAGCAAGAAGATTGCGTGTCGGAGACCCGAGGAGGGACAGAAATAGGGAAATCTCAATCAGTGGTGGAAAAGACTGTGGAGCGAAAGAAAACTGTTGAAGAACAAGAGGCAAATGAAACAGAATCAGATGAGAGTGAAAATGGGAAATCAGAGGGTCGAGTTCTGAGAAAGAGAACTTGGATTGGAGAAAGAAATAATAAAGAAGTGAGACCAAAGAGGGTTGTAAGAGGAGATCTTTGGCCTAACAAGATAAAGAGACTGAGGTACAGACTGACACGAGCAAATTCATCGAAAGCTGAACAGGTGAACGAGGTGTCTAGTCAGAATCAAGCAAAGAGTGATAAACAAAAGGTCTCAAAAGAACCAGAGGAGATCAAGAGAATCAGAAAACCTAACCAGAAGTATAGGTCACCGGAATGGACGTATGTGGCACTGTCTGAAGGTGAAGAGGCAGAAAGTCAGGGAAATCCAGAGGGGACCGTACGAGAAGTGGTTGAGGAGAAAACTGTTGGAATCCTGAAAGTTATCTTGACTGACATTGGAGAAGAGTCGGATGCTCAGAATGTTGTTGAAGATCTGATACAATTTGATGTTGCTGAAGAAGAAGTGAAAAGTGATGAAAATCCAAATTGAGTGAACTAAAGGAGTCACTTGGAGAAAAGTGAAAAGAAGAAAATCTAAAATTAGCTGTTTGAAATAATCTAGTATTCTAGTGTTTCAGTAGTGGAGTAGAAGAGGCTAAGTCAAAAGACACTGCCAAAGTAGTAAAATGGCTAACACAGAAAATAATCAAAGTAGATGTGCCTTCTTGAAAAGATGGTGTAGAATGTGCTGCTGCTGTACTGGATTATTAATGCTGTTATGGGGTATACTAGCTTTATTAGTTACTTTTAGAGTTACAACAGATACTTTTGGAATACATACTGAATATGTGACTAACATAGAGAAGAGTTCACAGAAAGTAGTTCCAACTAGAATTAGTAACATTTACATACATAAAGATAGGTTAATTAATGATTTTTCTAGCAATGTTTTTTCAAAGTTGTTGTACGAATATGTGAAGACAATGGAAGTTAGGGATTGCTACGTTTGTATGCAATTACCTGCATCCGTTTCAGAAGGTGATACTTATCACCATTTACCAGCTACATATGGAATTTCATGTAGTGTGCTAAGTAGTGTTTTTTATTTGTTAGGGAAAATAGATTATGAGATGTCTAACAAAGATAATATTTTTGGGCAATTGCCTATGAATAAAAAGCTGAATCCAGCTAAAGAAGCTAACATTTTTGGTGAGATTTTTATAGAGAAAGAAGAATTAACATTAGATTACATTTTTAGAAACAATTTAACTTGCAGTTTGAAAGAAGAGGAGAAGGCTTTCCTAAACATGGTAGAGGAAAGGAGAATGAGCATGCATGAAAAGGCAGGGAAATATAAAGTGAGTGAGACAATTTGGGATATTGAGATGGGAAAGGAATTGAGGAATGGGGCCAGTCGAACTTTGGCTTTAGATGCACCACAGAAGGGTAAACTATGCATTACCAGAAAGAAATCCCAATATGATAGGTATTTTGCTGCGACTAGTGAGTGTCATGATACATACTTCATTGCAACAGGATGGGGTTTTAAAGGTGGAGAAGATCCAGTTTTCCCGGGAGTGTATTATGTTTGTGGGAACAAGGCTTATTACAGGTTGCCTGACCATTTGTATGGCACGTGTTATGTGGGCCTGGTCTTTCCAAAGATTTTTCATATAGATAGGATAGAAGATGTAGAACACATTAATCTACTAACACGTTTTGAGAGAGAAACTTGGTCAGAAATTGTAGGTGATATTTTTGGAGCTTTAATTCCAGCAGTGGCAATTTCTTTAAATGCATATGGAATTCGGAAACTGTCAACAGTGGTGGATCGCTTATCGACAAGTACCGCTGGAGGGTTTCTTTTGGTAAATACGGAGATGATTGCCGTACGTGCCATGTCTATGCAAAATCGACTTGCCCTTGATATTCTATTGGCCAAGGAGGGTGGAGTCTGTGGAATTCTGAAAGTTCAACATTGTTGCACTTACATTCCTGATGAAAGCAAAGATCTAAAGGTCTATATCAAAAATATTACTGATTTGCATGAAGAATTAGGACCACTGGAAGCCGAAAGTATCTGGACTAAAATAGCTAATAAGATAGTTGCTGTTAAGAGTTTTATTGCTAAGATAGGTAGTACCATTATTGGTAGAATAGTATTTCCATTGACATGCGTAATTGTTGCTTTATTGTTACTGTGTGTTTGTGTTGTAAAAACAGGGGAGGGAAAAAGAGAATAATTAGAGGAAATACTGAAAAGAAACGAAAGAGGTCAAGGAGAGACCCACAAGAAATAGAATTAGAAGAATTGAGGGAGAGTGTTTACTTGGAGTTGAAGAGGGATGATGTGTTTAATGTTGTGTCATAAAAGACATTTTCAATTTCTCCTAAAAATTGGGACAACATTTTTTTTTTTGGGGTTGGTTTTTGTGGTGATAATATATCACCAAAGGGGGGATTGCTGGAGCAGAGTTTTCTGTTGAAAATGTATTGAGTTTTAAGCTCCAGTTTTGTTTATATGTTATGATTAAAATTACTAATTTATAATCACTACTTATTAGTTTTGTTAAAAGTCTTGATTAACCAACATTACTAATAAGAGAAACTACACGTGGGAATACATATATGTTGCTTAATAATATGTGCAACTTAATTGAATGAGTGTCGCAAAAGTGGTATTTGTTTCGTGTTTGCGCTTTTAAATAACATGTGCTAATGCTTCTTTGTGTTGCAGACGGCTAGGTAATTACATACACATAAGGGTGTTAGTGGGGATTAACACTGTATAATCATTATGATGTGGTAACGTTGTTTTGTGTTTCTTTTAATTAAGATGGTCCGTTTTGGCCTAAACCAAGATGGCTGCTATCTACAGCCTGCACTCGAGTGATTGAATTTTGACGAGAGGCCTTGCTGAACATGGTTGGAAGTCACCTGACCACAGCCTCTGTCTGATTTAAAAGTTTCCGTGAGGACAGCAGCTCCGGGCATGCTTCCAATTGCCCTTGGAAAAGAATAAAGCCACAATGAACTACGATAAACCTGTGGTGGCTTCACTATGGTACCAAGGAAGAGCATTCATAAATGTATCGCTTGCAAACTCGAGTTTCCTTCTTCCGTGTTTTTATTTTTGTGATTTTTCCTGAGCGGAGGTTTTTAAATGTTGCCAAACAACATCCTTTCCTGCTCGCTCCGCTCTGCTCAGCGGCTCAACGGACATTCAGAATTTGTTTGTTACTTTTATTTTGCTAGTTTTATTATAAATAATGTTAGACTAGGGAGGGTCTAAGGCCACTTCTTCCTGAACCCATGTTCGTGAGGATCGATGCTGATTGAGAGGACGGCGACTCGGGAGACTTTACTGAGAAACCTGTCCTGACCCATTTAGCTAGAATAGGTAATTATGAGAACAATGATCTTGCTATTGATTGACTTTCATTGAACTAATTTAGATAAAAAATGATCTTTGTTTGAATATCAGTGTCGGGTGGTTATTTCTTTGCTGCTCATCATCATCCTGGTTCATGGGGATCTCCTTGCGAATGCCTAGGTTGTGGAACATGCAGCATGCCACTACAATCTGACACACCTTCCCGGGTGAGTACATCAGTGCACCTCTGGTCTTGTCCAGGCAGCGGAAACGTGACTTCAGCAGACCAAAGGTACACTCCACCACACAACATGTCCTCTCATGGGCATCATTGTAGCGTACATCATCTGGTGTCCTGGGATTCCACAGTGGGCTCAGCAACCAAGGACGGTTGGGATATGCAGAGTCACCTATGTGTGACAAACACAGATACACATTGCAATGTTGCTGGGTCAGAGAACAATATGTCACACACACAGCATGCTATTTGACTAGGCATACTCACCCACAATCCATGCACGCTCCGGAAGCAGATTAGCCATCAGCTGTGGTACAATGAAGGATGTATGAGTCATGGGCTGAGCCTGGAAATTTGGCACACACGTGCAAAATGATCATATCTTCCTGGCACACCACCTGCACATTTATGGAGTGGAAATGTTTCCGATTCCTGTAGATGCTCACATGCCTGTGGTGGTACAAGCCCAACATGGGTGCAATCAATCGCACCAACAATATGGGTGATGTGTCCAAGGGGAAAAAAATCTCCCCTCACAGCAGCCAATTCATGCCACCTGGGGAAATGGATAGATGTGATATAATGGATATATGTGTTCTATGTGTCCAGGTAGCTACCACCTGGCCCCTGTGGTGTGTCACTGCCAAGGCCGAGGACACAATTGCGGTAGTGATAAGCATATACACATGGTGAAAATGGCAGTTGGCATGCTCCGCCACCCAAATCCAGGTCACCCATGTCACTGTATGGCACCCAAATTGCGGTAGCTACCGCCTGGCCCCTGTGGTGTGTCACCGCCATGGACCATGCCCTTTTAGCCAATGGGAAATGCAATCGCGGTTGCCTGATGTAATTTTGAAAATTGCGGTAGGCGTACTCCGCCACCACAGAGCCAGTCATTGGATGCAATTGAAAGATGCACCACCGCAGTAGCGCCCGCCTGGCCCGTGCGGTGTGTCACCGCCATGGTCTATGCCCTTTCAGTCAATGGGATCCACAATAACGGTAGCATGATGCAATTTTGAAAATCATGGTAGGCGTGCTCCACCACCACGGAGCCAGTCATTGGATGCAATTGAAAGATGCACCACCGCAGTAGCGCCCGCCAGGCCCCTGCGATGTGTCATTCGATGCATTTGAAAAGGGCTGACCTGGAACACCAATTGCAGCAGCTTAGAACCACTGAAATGACACCCGGGGGATATATATGTGTGGGAGAGAGCCCCACATTTCCACTGCTCACAGAGCCTGCTGCCTGAGACCCCTCACCTGCTGCTGCCTCCAGGGATTGCTGCCTGAGACCCCTCACCTGCTACTGCCTCCAGGGACTGCTGCCTAAGACACCTCACCTGCTGCTGCCTCCAGGGACTGCTGCCTGAGACCACTCACCTGCTGCTGTCTCCAGGGACTGCTGCCTGAGACCCCTCAACACCCACTGCCACCGCTGCTGTCTCATGTCCACAGTGATGGCAAGGACTGAGAATATCCGTGCCGGTCCCTTCACAAGTGAGGAGCTGGAGGTCTTGGTGGACGAGGTGCTCACACAGTACCCAAGGCTATATAGTGCCCCAAATGTTGTGGTAAGTCTTCAACAGTGGGGGTGAGAGTGAAGGGGGGGCACACATGTAGTCGGTCTGATGCAGTATGTGCCTGAGAGTGTGGTGTTCTGTCATGCACTGCCTAACATCCTGTATGCTAGGGTGAAGGGGGGTGTACCCTACTCCACATGTTTCCCTGCCTGCACATCAAGACTGGAGGGACATGTGTTGTCTTGTCAGCCATACAGTGATGCAGCAAGTTGGTAATGCTGAAGTCAGGAAAATGATTGCTTGTGTGAATGTCTGTGTGGGTCCCTGCTATCCATCTCAGTGTGAGCCCACCTGGCCTGCACAGTCACCGCCCAATCTGACAAGGGCACATCACTGAATGTACAGAGTGTTACATGTATTTTTTTTAAAGACTCTCCATCAATGAGCCATCTCAGCCCTGTAGATTGCACACGACAGGCCCTGTGAGAAGGATGTGGGTGTGTGAGATCCTGTCCCTCAATGTGACATCCATGACACAGTGAGCTATTCACAGGGTGTGGTCGTTGAGGCCTGCGCAGTGTTGGACACAGTGAGTCTCCCCCAAACACATGTTGATATGTGATGTATGTCTTGCTCTACCTAGAAATGGACAGTAGATATGGACAGACTACACATGGCTTTCTGTGCTGGCATCCTGCTTGTATATGAGAAGTGCAGGCACTGTGTCCCCCTCTCACACCTGCATGCATTTACATGTGCTTCTCACATGCAGCTGTACCATGTGAGATGCATTCCTGTCTCTGCAAGACATATCTGTGGATTTGGGATGAATGTGTTTCATGCTACTGTCCTGAGTGATTTTGTTACATGACACTGTCACTGATGTTTTCCCCCTCTTGTCTACCATGCCTGCAGCTCAACTTACACCAACGTAAGGCCGTGTAGAGGGCCATTGCGACCAAGCTGTTGGCTCTGGGTGTCTCAAACTGACAGCGCACCCACTGCCACAAGAGTTGGGACGACATCTCACGGCTGGCAAAGAATGTTGTGGAGATGACACTGGGGCTGCTCCCTTGTACTGGCAGATTGGCACAGCGCAGCATGACACCACTAATGTGCCGCATCTTGGCTGTGACACAGCCTGAGCTGGATGCACGATTGAAGGAGCATTAGCAGCAAAGTAGGGATGAGTATTCTGGGAAGGGTGACTTTGGCTGTGTGTGGCTGCATGTGTACACAGCCTGTGCCAGCGCTGGGCTATGTGATGTTGTTAGTGTGAAGCAGTGGCTTGTAATTGGCCTCTGTGCTGGGTGCAGCTGTCATGCATTTGTCCTACCTGTACTTCCTAAGGGAATTCGAGTACTGGGCATTTCAATAGCATTCTGGGTCGTGGTCTTCAGGTCTGAGCTATTTGTATTACTGTTTGAACGGAGCCAAATGCAGGATGTTGTGCTGTGTGGTCATTACGTGGCTCACTTATGCCTGTTTTTCTTGTTTACATGCACTGTTTGAGTAACAAAAGTGTGTTTGAACAATGTTATTGCACAGGGTGGCGTGCAACATGTAGATTTAGTCATCTTCATGATTGCTTTGCTTGCATATGTTTGTTCTGTTGCTGCCACTGTACTGACCCCACATTTCTCTCTCTCTCATGCAGCATATCCTGTGGTCACAGAGGGAGAGGGGACGGACACCAGTGGTAGGCAAACAAGCACAACAGCTGCACAGATGTGACCAGCACCTCGGAGGGGGACAGGAGTCTGCTGGAGGAATCACAGCCCAAGACGCAAAGTTCAAAGTCATCTGGTGCCAGCGGTGATGCATCCATGTTGGAGGGCACAGGGAACCGGGACTCTACATCATCTTCCACCACACAGCAAACAGTGCCCACCCTCCCAACCACTTCCTCTGGTGCTGCCCGTGTTCGCACCAGTAAGAGGGGAAGAGTGTCCTTCACCCCAGGCACCGCAGCCCCTGCCCCTCTCCCCCTGCTGCCATTAGTGCTGAGTCTGTGGACCTTTTGCACCAGCTGTGTGTAGGCCAGACAGCTCTCCTCAATGCATTCATAGACCACGACAAAAATTGGCTCAGAGGGTTGCTTTAATGGAGGGAATACATTTAGATGTGGGTGGGCTGCACCGGACTGTCCAGTCTTTGTCCTCCGCAGTGATGGCAGCCCTTCAATTGGCACAATCTCGTAGTCCAGCTCCAGTCCCTTTGTCCACCCCCATGCCAGTGGCCACGTCTGACGATAGTGACCATGCTCCACAGACCTCAAGATCACAATACAGCACATGTAGCAGACAGCAGCATCCCAAGTGGTCCAGGGTGCAGACACCATCCCCACAGAAAACTAAAGCCATCCCAGAGTGCTAAGACAAAAGCCCGTCAGGCGAAACCAGGGGCCAAAAAGCAAAGAAGCAGACCTTAGGGTCACATGCCTCAGAGCCTTCCTCAGCCAAGGACTCTTCTGTTCCAAAAGCGTCTCGCAAAGACATGCAGACAATTTCCGTGCCCACTGAGAAGTTGGTGCCTGCCAAGGGTACACATAAGAAGGGCTCCGAGTCAGATTCACCCACTACCTCGACTCCCTTTCCAAGCCCAGTGAAGCAGGGAAAGGAGGGCACTGTGGGGGGAACACCTGGTAGACAGGGGATGAAGGGGCAAAGGACAGGCCATGCGAAACGTACTGCTGGATCCAGCACGTCCCCAGAGGGAGGGACAGCATCTGCACCTGATGCAGCGTAGGTGTTGAGTGTGCCTGTTGTCTCCACACCACTTACCATCGATCCAAAGTCAGGCAAGCCATTTAGAATCCCCAAGAAGTGGAAAGGCACCCCTCCACAATCTCCCACCCACACTGTGTTTCACGTCTGAATGACTCCACCTCCACGTGCCACTACACCACCTGGTCCAAGCAGCCCTCTGGCTTGACAAGCCACTGATAGCTTTACCCTAGCTGGGCCTCTCTCTCCCGAGTCAAGTGCTCCAACTGTGCCTGACACACAGCCAGCTCCCTGTTGAAAACTAAAACAGCGATATGATTAAGCATTCACTAAAGACATGAATTCTCTTTTAGTTAAAACATGTTTCTTGTCTTTTGTTGACTAATGTCTGGACTCCATTTTGTATTGTCATGTCTCCACGTGCTTTGCATGAGAAGAGTCCTATCTTTTTGCTAGTTGCTCTTGTAATCTGCCTAGTAACAGTCTATAAATAGCTCCTTTGTCCGTCTGGCGCATGCCCAGACTTGACCACATCTGTTATCAGTTAGTCCTTGTTTGACCATGTTTTCGCGGGCTCAGGAAATTATTAACTCCGCCCACATATTGATCCTGTATCGAAAATATCCATAAATGGTAATGAATTTTGCTCTATGTTGTATCCACCCACTTATGAGCCCCTCTGTTGTGTATAAAAGGGGACCGTGTACGCAAGATCTTTGTGCTACTCTACGCAATACTGAAGAGTGTTGTGTAGGTTGTAGGACCACCCTTAAGGGTTAATAAACTCTGTCTTTGTATTTGCAGTTTCCGTGCCAACTTCCTTCTATCTTTTGTTACAGGAGAGCGAACCCTTGTATTCTGCGGGCCTAGCTGGGGCCTGTACTCATCATCCCAGATTGACTGACAGCCAAGTCTGAATGTTAGTGCCCCTTGCCTGTGCAGCTTCTCATGTACCTCATCTGCACCTTGGACTGGCCACTGGCCTTGCTGTTTGCCCATTGCCTGTGCAGCTTCTCATGTACCTCTATTGTACCTCGGACTGGCCACTGGCCTTGCTGTTTGCTCCCTGCCTGTGCAGCTTCTCATGGACTCAGTTTGCACGTTGTCCTGCCCACTGGCCTTGTCGTTCACTGTTGTGTGCCCCCTGCCTGTGCAACTTCTCATGGACTCACTCTACACTTTGTCCTGCCCACTGGCCTTGTTGTTCACTGCTGTTTGCCCCCTAACTGTGCAGCTTCTCATGGACTCACTCTGCACTTCATTTTGACCACTGGCCTTGTTGCTCCTTGCTGTGTTGAACTATTCCCTGTGCAGTTTCTCATGTACCTCATCTGCACCTTGGATTGGCCACTGGCCTTGCTGTTTTCCCCTTGCCTGTGCAGCTTCTCATGGACAAGCTCTGGATTTTGTGCCTTGCTCTTCAATAATGTTGGTGCCTTGTGAATAAAGACAGTTGCTCCTGTTGTCTGTTTTGTCATTGTCCTTACTGAATACAGTTTTTCCTGTGTGTATATGGTTTACTGTGCCACATGCCCTGTGTGCCACTTCAACATTGCCAATAGCTTGTCTGACTTGTTAAATTTTGTACTGGGGTGACAGGGACTTCAGTTCTTCATGACTTTGATACTTGTGGGTGCAATGATGTTGTTTTCAGATGGTACGCTGTTATCATTTTCATGTTTTGCTCATGTTGGCTCTATTGTACACATATCAGGTTTGGGGGCACTGCCAGCATAGTGTGGGATTCTTTCCACAGGATTGAAGGCAGGCTGGCCAGGGTCATCATGTGTGTGTTCTTACTTTCTGTGTGCCCAGCAGTGTAGGTGTATGGTCATGTTGGGATGGGCAGTCATCCTAGTCACATGGGTTACTTTCAATGTGTGCATTTGGGTGTTGAAGAAGTGAGCAGTGTGAGGGGGTGAGTTTGTTGTGAGTGTTGATGTGTGTGTGCCCATGCAATGTCAACTACACACGTGTCACCCAGGAGTAGAGTGCCTGTTTGTGTGATTGTTCAGGCCTGTGATTGTGATTGTGTGCACATGTGTGAGTTTTATGTGCAGTGGTTTGGTGTGTACTTGCAGTTCTGGCTGACTCCTACTTATTGCTTTTGCCAATTGTGAGTATGCAGAGTGTGTGACTGGCAAGTCAGGATTGTGTTTTGTTGAACAGCCATGTGTCTTGATACTGTTTGTACTCACTGTGCATACCTGCTCAAACACACTGACATTATGGGTGTGATGTTCTCATGCATTGCTGTCACATGGTGCTTTATTGCCTCCAGTTTGGCTTGTGGTGTGCGGTGTCATACCATCCCCTATCTGTGCTTCAGATGCCTTGACACTGGGAGTCTGCACTCTCTCTATTTGTGTATGGTACACTCCTGCATGTCCACTACTGAAGTGCACACCACTTCACTTTGATGTCAGCTGTCCCCTTGTGTTGCCTGTGTGTGTGCCTCCCCATCACTTCATTTGTGACACTGTGCTTTGTGGTGCAGATCGTTGGCTAGGAGCAATATACCACTCAGGACCCCAATTAGTTATCTCTGTTGTTCTTATATAATTCAGCAGTCATGGTTGCTCATGTGCAGTTCAACTATGTGTGCTGCCCAGTCCTCTGGTCAAGTTGTTTCCAATTTTGTGTCTCAGACTTGTGCATCTGTGGGTGTTGTGTTAGGTGTATGTTTGTATGCTGGGGTACTGCTTGACTTCCTGAGTGTGTTGTTGTCAGTGTGCTGTTTTGATTGTTGTTGTGGGTGTTCATGGTGTGTCACTCATGGCTGTGTGGGACTGTTATGTGTTGTGTGCACACACTGCTTGTTGTGCATGCAGTGCTGTGGGTGTATGTTGCCTTGTCCTGGCCTGGTGCGCATCTCCTGATGTCCTGCTGTGTTTGCTATGTGATTTATTGTCGTGTGCATCTGTTGTGTGTTTGATGTGGCTGTGCTGTTCTGTGATAGTGCACTTCTTGTCTGTGTTGTGATATGTTGTCTGTGCACTGTTGCTGGCTGATGAGGTTGTGTAATATAAACAATGTCTCAACTGGACGTTCAGTTCAAAAAAGACAATTTACAAATGGTGAGTTCAATCACATGTAAATTGGGACACAAGATAGGGAGACCACAGAGCCGGGAAAAGTAAGGGAAAAAAAGATTTTTATGTATTTATGTAAGTAGTTAAAAAGCACTACAGTACATGCATTTATACAATGACCATAATATACAAACAAAAAGTGGGCACTGGGCGTGCTAGTTAGAATTGAACGGCGCAGTGACAGAGAAGTGCAACAGAACAGCGTGAACGGTGAATTGAAAGAGGATTTTGAGAAAGTGGTCAAAAGAAATACAAGACGTTTTACAAGTTTGTTGTGCTTACATATGCTTGTTGAAGGTTCTATATAGAACCCCATCTGTTGTCATGGTGCTGTGTGGTGCCAGTTCCAAGAACAGTCAGTTGGTACCTCTCTTCTGTGCTGAGAGGAGCGGTGGCTCATTGTACCTACGAATAAATACTACAGACTAAGAAGCTGTGTCTTATGAAATTATAGTGTCCTGTAGGACACAACAAAGTTGTTTATACAAGAGTAATTAGGTAATTGAATTGAGCACAAGAGTGCCTGGGTTCTTGGCTGTATAGTCGAAGGCGTTTCAACCTGTATCATTTCAGGTCATCATCAGGACAATAGGTCATTAAGTTTAATGGTAGTGCTTCTATGGAAAAATGGGGGAGAAAGAGTTGATCAGAGAGCGAGTAGTCCAAGGAAAGAAAAAACAGGAAAGCATATCGAGGCGGCGAAGTTACCTAATAGAGAGGCATTGAGTAGAGCGTCAAATGTGGAGAAATATTGATTTAAATCGAGGATACAGTTGGGATCTATGGACAGAGATCATCATGAGGGAAGGAAAACGAAGGATGATAATTTGAAAATAAATGGGAGCAGAAGGATAGTTACCCAATTTCAAAGCAGGGGAAAGCGCGTAGCAACAAATTAACCAGTGGCGCGAGGCCCGTAATAAGTCTTGATCCGGTGGGAAATGGGGCAGAAAGACGTCAGTAGCAATGGGAGATCTGCAAGGATAATGGTGGAAAAAGAGGTTCAATAAAACTTGTGTGTGTGTGGGAACAACAGCGCATGGTCAGGAGGCGGCTGGAAAATGGGGGGGAGGGAAGGGACTTACCGATAGAAGATTCGCGGGACAGAATCAATGTGGGCGTCTGAGTAGGAGAGTGAAGCAATCCTTCTTCGAGGAATAAAACCTCTAACTGAGACCAAGGTTCGGGACAGTCCGATGCAACTGCATACGGGATGGGAGAGGATAAGGACCCGGAAGTGGGTCACGTGACGGTAGTCGCGGGGGTGGTGAAAGCTAGACAGGGGAACGGGTGGGGTGAAGAAAGCACCCCCGGGGGATCCGAGAAAGGAGTACGGAAGGAGGAAGGAAAAGATGGTGACAGGGGTGAAGGGGGGAGAAAAGATTTGGAGCGGGTGATAGAATACGAGGATGAGTTACAAGCAAAGTGTCATTTACAATCCAAAGTCATATAATATACAGAAGGACACATCATTCAAATTGGGTGATTTATTTAGCTCACGGTGGGAAAATAAAATTGAATAAAAGAACGGTCATGCACGCTATAATGTGTGCATTGATGTGATCGACTGGCATAGTATGTAGTAAGTAATGAAAATTTCAGCGTATGCGATTAGATGTGAGAATGAAAACAAACTTAATCCACTTGGCAAAGATGTGGAGTAAAGTTACATAAATTCAAAGCATTTGTAATTGGATCAGCACATGTCAGGACATGGTAGGAAACAAGGAATGGAGAACGTTGAGTAAACATAAATTAATTCAATTGCCCCATCGGAGGGTTTATGCACGAAAAAATGCAATGCATACATAAATAAATTATATCACATGAAACCATGACAATAGGGTAAAAGCCCTTAAAGTTGACAACTTAAGTGTAATAAATCAATTGTGGTTATGCAGAGTATATCAGTGCATCGGAGGACAAAAAATGACAATTTAGACAGGAAAAGAGCGGGGGACAGACGTGATAGGGTTACATCAAAGGATAACGGACTTAGGTGGCTGTAATTACTGTGTTCCATTCAACAAGGGTATTGAGTCCTAGTTCCACAGAATCACAACGTGCAATCCATTTGCATTCACATTTATTGAGTAGTAACTGAAGGTTACCACCTCTGAGTGACAATTTTGGAGAGTCGATCACCTGCCAGACAAGATCAGTTTCTGAGTGATTTTTTTCTTTGTAGTGACTGACCAAAGGTGCTGTGTCTACATTACATCTAATGCAGCTCTGATGTTGAAGAATACGTGTTTTAACCATCTGTGTGGTTTGGCTAATGTATATTAAATCACAGGGACACCGTATTGCATAGATAACATTTGTGGTACGGCAATTAGTAACGTGATTTAGTTTGTAGGTATGTCCATTATTAACAAATTCCTTTGTGGTGTGTGTAAAGTTGTAGACTACACAGGACTGGCATTTGTAGTGACCCACTATTGGTGGTAAACCCCAGAGTGAGGTAACTGTTTGGCCTTTTCTGTCAATTTGGGGCCAAGTGATACCGTGAACCAGTTTATCTGTAATATTATTACCCCTCTGGTAAGAGAACAAAGGGGGTCTTTGAAAGGTGCATGATTCCGAAGTAGAGGCCAGTTCTTTTTGATTATCCTACTGACCTGGTTACTAGAGGGGCTGTATGTGGATACAAAAGGTATGCGTGAGTTTGTGCGTTTGGGAGAGGGAGAAAGGAGAACCTCCCTGTGGCAATACCAGGCCCTTTTGGAAGCGCGAGTAACAATGCGTTTCGGGTAACCTCTGTTGATCAGTTTTTTGGAGAGAATGGCTGCTTCCTTGAAATAGTCTTTTCGCCACTTGCAATTTCTCCGGATACAGAGAAATTGGCCTTATTGAAGGCCATCCCTCAGGCCCCTTGGGTGGTAACTAGAGTGCATCAGGAGAGTGTTACGTTCAGTAGGCTTGCGGTAGAGTGCAGTGCCAATGGATCCCTCTTCTGCATGTAAAGTAAGGTCAAGGAAAGTCAAATCGTTGGGTCTGATGTCTGAGGTGAATTTCAGATGCTTTTGACAGTTATTAAGCCAATTTATGAAAGCAGATAGGTCATTGTGGGAGCCATGCCATAATAGAAGGATGTCGTCAATATAACGACGCCAGAGGTTGATATAATTGAGGAAGGGGTTATGTCTGGATAGGAACAGATTGGTTTCAAGATGGTGGACGTAGAGAATGGCAAAATTTGGAGCAAAGCAAGCACCCATGGCTACGCCCTTGGTCTGTAGGTAAAATGTGTCTTTGTACAGGAAATAATTACAGGTGAGTGCAATGTGTAGTAGATCAGTGATAAACTCTGTAGGGGCACAGGTTGGTCTGGGGCGAGAGTCAAGGAGTGAGGTATGAGGGATGTTAGTGTATAATGCCTCAATATCTTGACTAATCATGAGGTCATTATCGGTGTTAAAGGGTATGTCCTCAATGATGTTTATGAGGTGTGTACTATCCCTAACAAAGGTGTCAGTAGTTTGGACAAATTCTTTGAGAAAAGAATCAATATATTTACCCAGAGGTTCCAAGATGGATCCACAACCAGAAACTATTGGGCGTCCAGGGGGATTAGTGATATTTTTGTGGACTTTGGGGAGTACATAGATAACCGCTGTGCGTGGGTGTTGATTGTTGAGGAAAGCATGATCGTTTTTGGTGATAATGGCAGAGTCTAAGGCTCGCTGAGTGATGGAATGTATCTGATTTTTAACCCCGGTCAGGGGATCTCCAGATAAGGCTTGGTGGTGGGACGGGTTATTTAACTGGCGTAAAATCTCTTTATCATAGTCATCCAAGTCCATAATCACTATTCCACCGCCTTTGTCTGCGGGTTTAATGACTATCTGTTTATTGTCTTGTAACGCGTCTAGTGCCTGTTTCTCATGGAGGGATATGTTGTAAGGGACAAACTCTGGACGAGACTGCAATTCCTTCACTTCATGTAGGACTAGCCACTCAAAAGCAAGTATTTCTGGTGGCATCATGGATGTGGGTGGAAGAAAGGTGGAGGCTGGGTGGAATAGTCTGGTAACCGGGGCATTGTCAACTGGTTTATCAGCAAAAAATTGTCTAAGACGGATGCGTCTGAAGAAGGGTAATAAATCCTCCTGTAGTTTAAAGAAAGTGTTCTGTGGGGACAAAGGATAAACCCTTGCTAAGGAGAGAGGTCTCATCTGTAGACAGGATATGCTGGGAGAGGTTGAAGATAGGGATGGTAGAGGTATCAAAAGTATTCACCTCTCGCTGTGGACTCAGGCTGTTATGAACAGATGAGGAAGGGTCCAAGGGGAGGTACTGGTTTGTGTCAATGACCAAGGTGGGGGAAGGTGTGATAGCCAATAAGTCAGTTGATGGTTGTAGATTCATCATGGTGTTCATAGTAGGAAGTCTGGTATGATTATTGTCATATGAGGCCTGAGAAGGCCTGGTATCCACGGTAGTTAGTGGAAAGGTCATCATTCGGGGCCCCATTGGTAGAACTTTCGGCGGGTTTGCCGTTCGCCCGCGTACTGGTAGCGGTAGTTCGGTCTTGTTCGACCCCGACCACGTCCTCGGTTCCCACCTAAAAAAACGGAAAGTTGTAAAGGCGGGGGATGAGGTCTGATCTGTGGGCGTTCAGCCCTGGAACCTTCCCCGGGATCGGAGTCCTCTATGGATGTATTAGAGGAGTCAGAGAAGGTAATGGCTTGGTTATTCCTATATCTGCCCCAATTTCTATTTCTTGGTGGTTGATATGGTGTGTTGAAAAATGTATCAAGTAAATAAGGGTATGTGGTGTCTTTATTGTAATTTTTAATATCTCTTTGGATTTTGGATATTTTCAAATTTTTTCAAAAGTGTGGAAAGTGGCGATAGTGCTGTTAACTCTATCCAGTAGAGACTTCGCGTCAGTAAGAGTGGTGTCAGAGAGGATACGTTTCTCAAGTTCAGCGATTGCTTCTAACTCTTTCCGACTGTGTTCTATGGCGGTGTCTATGCCTAACACCATCCAGTGTCTGGAGCAAGTAGTGGCTAAATGGCTGAATCTGGTACGGAACTTGGGGTCTTGTGTGAAAATAGCCGGGATATTACGTACGGCTGATGAGGTTGTGCGCTGCTGTTCTGTCTTTGCTCCCATTGCCTTTTCACAGTTTTTCAGCACAGGTCATGTGTGGTCTTGTTGTGGTTCTGTGTGTGTTTCTGTTGAGTTATATGTTTGGCTGTTGTTTTTGTGCAGACATTGGTTCTGGCATCCCTGTGTGTGTGTTTGATGTTTGTGGATACCCCCAGGGAGTGTGATTGTTTGTCTGTATATTGACTGGACATTATTGACACCCTTCTATGTGTCTGACACTGGGGTTGTGTGCTGCAGGTGTGAGGGGGATATGTGTGAAGATTCCTACTTGTGTTCGAAGGTCATGGAGTGTGTCAATGTGCCCTGTGTGTTGTGCTGCTGGCATACTGCTGTGAAGTAGTTGTGTACATACGTGTGGCTGTTCACTGTTTGACTTTAGGGCCTTCCTTTCATCCCTGTGCCTGTACATGGGTTGCCTTGCTTTCTCCCTGAGTTGTTGCGCTGAGGTGACTGTGGTTTGACTTCAATCACTGTGCCAGCCATGTTTGGTTTGATGGGGTGAGGGTGTTGTTCTCTGTTCCTTGTCTTGCATGTGATGTACACACACTTGTTGGTTATCTCACTGGCCTTCCATTTGTGTGCACCTCACTTTGGCTTTCCTATATGTTGTGCTCCATTGCTGGTGGCATTTGGTCTGTGTATGTGTCAGTGTGTCATTGTGGGGTATGTCTGTGTCACTTGGCAGGCTGTGTGTCCACTAGGATGTTTGTTCCTTGTATGTGTGTGTGTTCATTTTGTGCTTGTACTCAGCTTTCTTGCCATGAATGTGGTGTTATAGTGGTGTGTGGGATGCCCTGGGCCTGTGCTTCTGTGCTGTGTGTTCCTCTGCAGCCACTCCTGCTGTAGCTGTCTCCCTGTTTGTTTGTTGTGTGGTGCAGGGTGTGGATTCACCTAGCTTGTTGTTGGACATGGGGGTGCACGGGGGGTGCACATGGCATGTCCCTTCATGTTGGGGGTGAAGTGTTTTGGAGGGTGGAGGTGTGGCCTTTGTACTTTATGTCCTGCCCATGCCTGGCGCTGGCCCTGCCTTCTGCATTGTGCGCATGTTTTCCCTTGTCTTCACCGCTGCGGTGACGTGACCGGGACATTACTTGGAGATCGCGGAAATGTGTGACCTGGCTGCAGAGGGGTGACTTGGTGGCCGGTAGGAACTGAGTGGGTACACTTGTGGATGTGTTCATGTCTCCACCAAGGTGTCTGGTGTGGCCAGGGACCCTGTAGCGGCCCATGAGTTGTGTGTTGTGGTTGTGTGCGGGATTGTGTTATTGCATACCTGCGGTGGCGTCTGCGACAGTCCATGAGTTCCTGGTGATGTATCAGGTACAGCACCGGAAAGACATGAAGAGCTGGATCCACTGCGGTCGGGACAGGCAATCAGGTTTCACGCTCCGCTGTCTAGCTTCCGCCATCTCTGGTTGGGCGGTTTTTCCGCTGCGGTGCGACTGGCTTTTTGGGGCATCCTCATTTGTACAGCGGACGGGACGTCATTCCGCATAGCGGTGAGTCTCTATTGGCTCCCACTGCCGGGGTGGCGGGCACACTTTCATGGCTGTACACATCACACCACGGAGGACGGGAAATGGGCTGTGTTTGGCCATGCTAATATGGCAGGCGTGTGGTCCGCTGCTGGCGTGTGCGTAAAAAGGCATTTTCCGCTGCCGCCTGCCATCCTAATGGACCCCTAACTACCTTCACCCTACACCTAAATTAAGCCTAAAAATAATTCAAGTTAAATTACCTTACCGATGCCACGTAGCTTCCAACTGCGAGCTTCTCCCCTCAGAAATTAACTAAAACAACAAAGATAGCCTACAAAATACAACTTAGTTTAGAAAATAGCTACCTAACTGAAATAATAAAAATACTTTTTACATTAAAGGCAATGTACATTAGAAATGCAATCACAAAATGCTTACAAAATAATATTTAATATTACTGATGTACTAAATGTTTATTCTTTACTGTTTAGAAATGTTAAAGTATAATAGTAAATATTAGAAAATAAATAATATTTATTATTATATATTGAAATAAAATATGGAAACTTACCAATGTGAATTAAAAACTTATAATGCTTGCTAA
The DNA here is from genome assembly GCF_964204655.1 of Triturus cristatus. Lineage (NCBI taxonomy): Eukaryota > Metazoa > Chordata > Amphibia > Caudata > Salamandridae > Triturus > Triturus cristatus. The sequence goes on along the minus strand of NC_140588.1, from coordinate 846,810,938 downwards.
AATGTGAAAACATTTGTAATATATATATATTTTTCTTTTTCAAAATGTTTTCTTACCTTATTAATGTTATTTTTATTTACAACTTAAATAATATTATACAAAATATATTATTTATTAAAAGATATGCAAAAAATAAAAAAACAGTTATACAATGAGAGAATTGTAATAAAATATATGTTATTAAAAATGTACACTGCATGTAATTATGTAATGCTTATTTACAATGTAAATATTTTATAAATGTTACAAAAATGTATTTATAAAAACATGTATAAAAACCAGTGGACAACTACATATTTTATTTGTAAAAAATGCACATATTTACCAAGTTCTTCATTATAAAATAGTTTAAATTGTTTCATGCTGACTATACTTAAAAATGATATGTTTGTTAAAATATGTACTAAATGCATATTATTTATTTGCTTGACTCTTTGAATGAAAATAAAAACTTTAATAAAATATAAATATTATGTTGTATTTAATTCCTATATTAATTCTGTATTTACAATAAAATAATGATCTTAAGTTATATATCACAGATATATATTTTATTAATAAACATAAATAACATGCCACTTAAACTTAGATTTGTATCATTCACCTTACTACAAAATAAAGATCTAATATTTTACTATTACCACTGTACACTACATCAACACAGGGAAACTGCAAGACACTAAACATATATAATTTACTAATCCCACTCCAAACTGTATTAACTCACGGAAGGTGCTGGACACTAAACATAGATAATATGATAGTTCCACTCCAAACTAGAAAAAGTCATGGAAGGTGCTGGACACTAAACATTTATAATTTACTATTCCCACTCCAAACTGTATTAACTCAGGAAAGGTGCGGGACACATAAACATATATAATTTACTATTTCCACTCCAAACTGTATAAACTTAGGGATGGCCCGGTACACTAAAAATATATAATTTACGATTCCCAATCCAAACTTGAAAAATTCAGGGATGATATTGGATAGTAAAGATATATAATTTGTTATTCCCACTCCAAACAAGAACAAGTCAGGGAAGGTGCTGGACACTAAACACATATAATTTACTATTCCCACTCCACACTATATTATCTCAGGGAAGGTGATGGACACTAAACATATATAAAGTACTATTACCACTCCAAACTTGAAAAATTCAGGGAAGGTGCTGGACACAAAGCAGAGATAATTTACTATTCCCACTCCAAACTGCATTAACTCATGGAAGGTGCTGGTCACTAAACATATATAATTTACTATTCCTGCTCCAAACTGTATTAACTTAGGGAAGGTGCTGGACACTAAACCTATACAATTTAATATTCCCACTCCAAACTTGAAAAAGTTATGGAAGGTGTTGGATAGTAAACAGTTATAATTTACTATTCCCACTCCAAACTGTAAAAAGTCAGGGAAGGTGCTGGACACGTAACATATATAATTAACTATACCTACTCCAAACTGTATCAACTCAAGGTGGGTGCTGCTCAATAAAGATATTTAATTTACCATTCCCACTCCAAACTACATTAAGTCAGGAATGGTGCTGGACACTAAACATATCTAATTTACTATTCCCACTCCAAACTGTATAAACTCAGGGAAGGTGCTGGGCACTAAGCATATATAATTTACTATTCTCACTCCAAACTACATTAAGTCAGGAAAGGTGCTGGACACTAAAGATATAGGGGCTTATTTACAAGCTCCTTGTGCCACTTTTGCATCATTTTTAACAAGGGAAAAGTGACATACGGGTGGCGCAATGGGCTTGCAAATAAGCCCTATATAATTTACTATTCCAACTCCAAATTACATTATGTCAGGAAAGGTGCCGGACACTAAAGATATAAAATGTACTATTCCCCCTCCAAACTACTTTAGCTCAGGGAAGGTGCTGGACACTAAACATATATAATTTACTATTACCACTCAAAACTACATTAACTCAGGAAAGGTGCTGGACACTAAACATATATAATGTTCTATTCCCATTCCAAACTTGCAAAAGTCAGAGAAAGTTCTGGACACTAAACATATATAATTTACTATCCCCACTTCAAACTGCATTAACTCAGGGAAGGTGCTGGACCCTAACCATATATCATTTACTTTTCCCACTCCAAGCTACATTTACTCAGGGAAGGTGCTAGACAATAAATATATGTAATTCGGTATCCCCACTCAAAACTACATGAAGGGGTCAATTAGGATGGTGGAAGGACCGCCACCGCCAGCCATGCGGTGGCAGTCCTTATGCACGCCTTCCGTGAGTTTCCCCCTGCCAAATTAGGGTGGCGGGGTGAATCTCACTGCAACCGTGGAGGTCGCAAAGACCGTCCACCACAGAACCACCACAGGCAATCCTTAGGATTGCCTGGCGGAGCGGTCTTGCCCGGTAAAAATGTGGCGGTGCGTAGCAGGCACCGTCTGTCAAATTACGATGATGGCTAGAGACAGCCTTTCCATGGCGTTGGAACCGACATGGAAAGGCTGGTGGGGATCGGTGACAGGGGCCTTTTGCGGGCTCCCAATGTGTGGGGGGAGGTGAGGTGCACTGGGGTGTACCCATAGTTCCCCCCTACATTTCACAGCACCGCATGACAGGCACCGTGTGCTGCCTGCTACACAGTGCTCTGGTATGCATAACCCAGCATTTACGCATCACAGCGGATGCAGCTGGAAGCAGCACCCGCCGCAATGTTAAACTGCAGAATGTGTCCGCCATGGTGGTGGACGCATCTTGATTTGTGGTGCGGGACTGCCGCATGTATGGCGGACAGTCCCAGTTTACACCAGGATGGCGGAGGGACTCCAGTCCGTCAGCCATACTAATGAGCCCCTAAGTCAGGGAAGATGCTGAACACTAAACATATATAATTTACGATTCCCCACAAACTACATTAACTCAGGGAGGGTGCTGGACACTAAATATATATAATTTTCTATTCCCATCCCAAACTATATTAACTCAAGAAAAGTATACAAAAATATAATTTATAAATGTAAAGTTGCGAAAAAATTACATAAATACATATAAGGGTGCCGATTCCGATCCTGGAAAACCTGGGTACGAATGGTTGTACAGAGCGTATTCCCCATACGACTCGTACCCGGGAATTCCATCTTACAAAGCAGCAAGTACGATTCGTACAGAAATACCATTTCCATACGAATCGTACAAAAGTACGCGCTGCGAAAAAATACCCACAATTCCGATCCAGGACATCGCGTACGTGACATCCGGACGGAGTCAGGCAGCGTTTTACGGACCAGCAAGTACGATTCTTGCCTACGTCACTCCACACGGACCATTTTTTATGCCAGCCAAAAACTGCTGGGAAATTCAGGATGAAGCAAAGAAGGAGCACCGATACACGACGGACAGCCATGGACCCCATCCTACGTGTCATGCCGGCCCTCCTAGCCTACGACCTGGTGCACAGAAACCCACACAGATGCCGCAGAAGGTCAGAACAACACCCAGAGGCAAAGGGGGGGGGGGGGCAGGGGCATGAAACATAACCCCCACCCAAATTAAATTGTAAATATGTCCTGTACATACATGACCTCCAGGCCCTGGTCACTTCGGGGGGGCGTGTCCACCACTCCCTACGTACCGTCACAACGTAAGTGGACATGGACGCGTACCTGTCACCACAACAATGGTGGTACGGGCCGTACCCACGCTGTGGGGGCGTGGGTACGGCCCGTACCACCATTGGAGTGGTGATGGAGGTGTATGCGCCGTACCCACGCCCTCAGAGCGTGGGTACGGCCCGTACCCACGCCCTCAGAGCGTGGGTACGGCCCGTACCACCATTGTTGTGGTGATGGAGGGGTACGTGCCGTACCCACGCCCTCAGAGCGTGGGTACGGCCCGTACCACCATTGTTGTGGTGATGGAGGGGTACGCGCTGTACCCACGCCCTCAGAGCGTGGGTACGGCCCGTGCCACTATTGTTGTGGTGATGGAGGGGTACGCGCCGTACCCACGCCCTCAGAGCATGGGTACGGCGCGTACCCCTCCATCACCACTCCAATGGTGGTACGGGCCGTACCCACGCTCTGAGGGCGTGGGTACGGCGCGTACCCCTCCATCACCACAACAATGGTGGTACGGGCCATACCCACGCTCTGAGGGTGTGGGTATGGCACGCACCCCTCCATCACAACGACAATGGTGGTACGGGCCGTACCCACGCCCCCACAGTGTGGGTACGGTCCGTACCACCATTGGAGTGGTTATGGAGGGGTACGCGCCGTACCCACGCCCTCAGAGCGTGAGTACGGCCCGTACACCCTTTGAATGCGGGATTAGGGTCCGTCCCACCCGTACCCCTACGGCACCAGTACAGAATGGATACAAGGCGTACACATGCCACAAATGTTGGCATAGGGCCTGGTGCAGCATATAAGCAGTACATTGGTGTGTGTGTATGCACAGGACAGCAGTGTACTGCACCAAGGGGGCGGGTGGCTGCAGAGGACTCCCAGCAGTGGACAGAGACATGGGAGTGGGTGCCCAGGAATCCAGCAGTGGACAGAGACATGGGGGAGGGTGCAGAGGAATACCAGCAGTGGACAGAGACATGGGGGTGGGTGCCCAGGACTCTCAGCAGTGGACAGAGACATGGGGGTGGGTGCCCAGGACTCCCAGCAGTGGACAGAGACATGGGGGTGGGTGCCCAGGACTACCAGCAGTGGACAGAGACATGGGGGAGGGTACAGAGGACTACCAGCAGTGGACAGAGACATGGGGGTGGGTGCCCAGGACTCCCAGCAGTGGACAGAGACATGGGGGAGGGTGCAGAGGACTCCCAGCAGTGGACAGAGACATGGGGGTGGGTGCCCAGGACTCCAAGCAGTGGACAGAGACATGGGGGAGGGTGCAGATGATTCCCAGCAGTAGCCTGACATATGAGGGGTGGGCGCAGAGGAATACCAGCAGTGGACAGAGACATGGGGGTGGGTTCCCAGGACTCCCAGCAGTGGACAGAGAAATGGGGGAGGGTTCAGAGGACTCCCAGCAGTGGACAGAGACATGGGGGTGGGTGCAGAGGATTCCCAGCAGTGGCCTGACATATGAGGGGTGGGTGCAGAGGACTCCCAGCAGTGGAGAGAGACATGGGGGAGGGTGCAGAGGACTCCCAACAGTGGACAGAGACATGTGGGTGGGTGCCAAGGACTCCCAGCAGTGGACAGGGACATGGGGGAGGGTGCAGAGGACTCCCAGCAGTGGACAGAGACATGGGGGATGGTGCAGAGGATTCCCAGCAGTGGCCTGACATATGAGGGGTGGGTGCATCATCCTCAGATGACCACAACTCCATGGGTCCATGAACGCATCCCCAATGTGCGACTATGTTGAGAGTGCCATATCAACACATCACTGACAGCAGTGTCCTACTCCCATGAGGATGGATGTCATTCCCCCACTGCATGACACACCACATGTGGGTGCGTTGACAAATGACACATGCATACCCACCACATGATCACCACCCCAACTCATGGAGCATCAGCACCAACATCAATACCTGAAAAGCAATTGTGTGCAAAGGAAAAACAAAATGATTTATTCAGCATGAAAACAAAAAGTAGAAAAGGACACTATTTACAAAGGCCATAGGCCAGTCCAGATACGAAGTCCTGGGGGGGGACACATGGCCACGCGTCTCCCCTAGCTTGCCTGCACATGTGATACCTCTGGTTGATCGACTGGGGTGGGGGCATCATGTGGGGAAGGACCAGGCACCGCAGGGACAGGAGGGGGTAGGGCAGGTGTTGGGGGTGCAGGGACGGACGACTCCACCACAGAGGGTGGGGCAGCGCCAAAGGTGGAGGTCAGTATTGCGCTGCACACGTCCGCAAGCTCTTCCAGCGTCTCCCCTGCACCCGAAGGAACCACAGGCCCCAAGGAGGGGGGGGGGGTTGGAGGGATGGGTTGCAGTGCTTCTGGGGGAGGTGGTGGACAGGGGGGGACTCAACTCCCCTACCCGTGGAGTGCCTTGCCCATTTGCGCGCAGGTGAAACAGTGAGGCTGAGGCCCAGCACAGCCAAGTAGGTCTCCTTCTCAGACTGTGGGGCAGGGGAGCCGAGGGGAGTGACATTGGAGGGACTGGGGAGTGAGGCATGCGGACTCCAACTGTGGCTGCGTGTCTGCCTGTGTGCCCTAGACCCAGTGGGTGTGCCTTCCTCCCCCTGAGTGTGTGTGACAGGAAGTGTGCACTTGCCCTTCCCTGTTGATGTGCTGCCTGTGTCTGGTGTGGTGCCTGCCTGGGAAGGTGTGTGTGTGCTTGGGACAGGAATGGGAGTGGGAATTGTGGGTGGCACAGGGGCAGGTGGGAGAGCAAGCGCTGCAGGACACTCACTGCTGCCGTCAGTGACGAGTCCATGGACCTCAGCAACATCCGTTGGTCAGACATCGCTGATGACATGCCCTCCATGTACGACACCATCTGTGTCAGCAGTCTTATGTGGCCATGGAGGACAGTCAGTATCGATGTCTGCCCAACCTGCAACTGCAGCTGAATGTCAACAGAATCGGCAGTGAGGGCAGCAGGGGAGACAGGGGCAGGGGGTGCGGTGCCTGGCACGAAGGAGACATGTTGTTGCCCTACACAGACAGAAGGGACAGGAGCAACTGGGAAGGCGGTGATGGGAATGGAGGGGACGGTGACAGTTGTAGTGCTGCTGCCAGCTGTTGGAGCAGCCTCCACCCCCTCAGGGAGTTCAGCCTCGGACCCGTCTGCATCGTAGTCGGTGGTGGTACTACCCAGGTCCTCCGCCGCACTCCCCTCACCCTCCGTGCCACTTGATGCTGCCGACTCGTCAGGAGTGGTGGCACTGGTGCTGGATCCCTCCTCCACGTCCGTGCAGGTGTCTCCCTCAATGTCCCCCGATGATGCTGTGGGCAAGGTGAAGAGACAGGAAATAATCAGTCACCTGTGTACATCTGACACATGAGTCCAAACTAAATAGGTCACAGTGCATATCATGAAAAGCATCATGAGGAACATCTAGAATACCCAGCACATATGTAAGCCCTGCACTCCCCAGTTAGTTCACCCACCATGCCCCCTGAAATAATGAAAATCAGGACACCACAGCAAATAACTGGATATCCAATAATACAGAGAAGCTAGTGTCTGTGAACAGTGGAGCACAGGCAGACCATGACGGCATGCCACCTCATGGTCACTGTAAACGAAATAGTATTGTGCACCCAATGCCAAATAACAGACGCCAATGCTGAAGGGGTCCCCACACTCATAGACCTGTGAGTACTTTAGAAAACCAAAAGTAATACTATTTGATCCATTAGGAAGCACAAAACTTTACACCATTGACATATTTGGAATATGTGAATGTCCCACTTGTGGAACAGAACACACGTGTGCATGAATATCAGAAGTCACACAAGGAGGTGCACACAAAACTACATTTACACAGTCATTGTATGAGCTGCCTGCCTAATGCCAAGAAGCCAATGTTAAGAAGAAATGTGGTATCAGGAAGTACATATACATGGCACCACGGTGGTCGGGATGACTTGACACCGGTAAGTTGGCATCAGCAACAACCAAGGACTAACCCAAATGCTAACACACTGTGGGAACATGGATATGTATAATTCCTAAACAAAATTTGGACAGAAATGTGCCCATGTTCTAATTGTGCCAGCGTGTTCCACAAAAGTGTAAAAGTGGTACTTGTGCACTCCCTTGGGAGACATCTGTCATGCAGGCACATCATTGTCCTTCACAAAAATCAAAGTGAAGCATATAAACCATTGGGACATGTTGACAAGTGTAGTGAGTGCCAAGGCACATGACTTCTTACAACAACTTAAAACTTGCCACCTGTCACATGGCCATCCGTACCATGATGACACAGTTGGCAACACATCTGACACACTACCTGTCATGTGGATTGGCACACATGTCCAGACACAGGACAATGCATTAGCAAACGGCCCTGAAATTGTGTTGGAATAAGGAGCACCTGCACTGAGGAGACACCCTGGTGTGAACGAATAATGTCCACACAGATGTCAGCACACACAGATCAAACCACATAGCATCTGGAGCACACACCGGTGCCAATAATAGATGAGCAGGAAACATGTCTTTTAACTTGTGACACATGCTGCAAAGCACAAACATGACACCCTGCACTACATGCCTGGGTCACTGCACGTTGAGTGCCTGTCCAGACAATCATCACACACTGGTCAGACCTGGCAAGGAGACGTAAGGTTTGGACATGTAGTCCTTGCCTGCAAAAACACCCCATACCTGAGACAATGCGATTGAGACAGTTCAAGAAGTGACACCTCTCAATCTGGGTTTACTAAAAAGTGCATCAGGAATTCCTAAATGTACTCCACATCACCTTGTGAGGCTGCCAACACATATTTGTGACAAAAAACCTCAACAGATTGTTGTACATAGACACACAGGCACTGGCCAGTGTGAGGATGCACAAGCAAAATGGGGTCAGCCTGTACAATGGGCACATGTAGCACACTTTAGATAAATACAAATGAGGCCAGGGCACAATGCCACAGAGGCAAAACTATGCTGAACACATTGAGAATGGGCACAGTGTTGGATGACACACATGATACCGAGGCAAGGGTGTCTTAGGGTACTGTAGTGGGCACACTGCTCCATGGTCCTGGAACTATCTGACTGTAACATGAGCTTCCGTCCCGGCACTATGCATATCTCCCACTCATGCACATCATGTCTGAGGCCACAACATCGGTCATGCATGCTGCAAGTCTGTTCATTTGAAAACTCACACTCCTATGTTGAGACTCAGCATCAGTGCCAACTGATATGGACCCCCAAATGACTGAACAGGACAGGGCACAGGCAAGGTAACAACACATGTCTCCGACCCCACCCCCACATGATGGAGACAGCAATGTGCACTTGGATTAACTGCCAGCCTAGATGACCATGTGCAATAGTGATTACACACAGACCAGGGAACACATGTCAAGGAGGGGAAAGGAGGAAGAACAGCAGCGGCTGACTTTGTGGAACAGAATATGCAATGCACATATTAACCCTGGCAGTGTATCCATGCGACTGAGCACTTCCAAAAGTTGGTGACACACAACAAACACACATGTACCTACCCCCTTGCTGCTGCTGCTTCGCCTGTAACCGCCTATCCATGTCAGGGAAGACCTCCGCCAGGACACACTTCATTTGGTGGGTCAGGCGCCGGCGCCCGCGGTTCTTGCGTACTGGTGAGTCCCCCAGCAGGACCCGGGCGATCCTCCTGGTCCAGCACCGGATGTCCTGCCAGCGTTTCCTCACCTGGGCCAGCCCTGACTACGACCCTTCACGGAGATCACGGCCCTGACGGCCCGATTCCATATCTTCCCCTTCTCGTAGGCGGTTACCTGTGAGGATGCCAAAGTGAGAATAGATCACTACACCTGCTCAATGTCACAGAGACACACATTAGAACATCTTTGATTTGTTGAACAGGGCATAGTTTGCTGCAAAATAATAGCACCTTTGTCATAGGGACATTCGCCTCTGTGTAAGGCCCAATGCACTACATGGCATTGGAAGTACACAGGTGGCATGAGGGGTGCAACACACTCCCTGATCATGACACACACTGTACATCACAAGCAACACAAAGCTGATGGCCAGCACCTCCAAACAGTCACATGCCCCAGGCCACTGACCCAACATCAGCAGACTACACAGACACACACAGGCACAGATTATTCGCCTGCCAGTGGCAACAGCCGATACAAACCTCACTCTGCACATGTGCCACTTGCCTGGGGGGTGTCACAGGCGTGGGGCTAGCCCAGCAAGTCAGACACCCAGCACGGATCACTTCTCACATCAGATGGGTAGAGCTGTTGCCTCCTCCATGCAGCTGTGGTGCAACACTCCACTTAGACACTAGCCACATGACAAGGAACATTCACACACATCAATGTCCAGATCATTTTGACACTCTCAACACAGCTCCACTCAACTCACACACATCTGTGGGTACAGTCACCTGTCACACGGGGGGAACACTGAATCACCTCAGGACTATAGAACAAGAAGGGCCAAGAGGATTAGCTATGCTGAGTGTGCCATGCAGCATGCAGTGAATGTCACAGTAAGCACAATGCAAGTGAGGAGTGCACACATGACCCACATCATGCTCTGCATGACAGACATGAGCCATTCCCCCCCCCTGGGACCCACTCTAAACAACATTTCATGTCTGTCACACCTGGACACAATGCCAGAAGTGCCAGTCACAAGAAGAAGGGGCACTGTCAAAGGTAGCGGAGTCAGCACTCACCTGCTCCCCTGGTCTACCATACAGGCTGGGGAACTGTTGGAGGATGACATCCAGCAATGCCTCATTCTCTTCCTGTGTGAATGGCTGGGCCCTCTCCACAGTCCGCGACATGGTGCCAGAGGAAGCCAAGACAGCAGCAGTGTAGTCGAATGAAAGGTTGTGCAGGCAAATGCCCTCTCATGGGTTCTGGCTGACTTATATCTGCCTTGCTGGGCTATTTCATTAACAGGAGTACAGAGTGATTGGTCAGACTAATTTGCATCCTACGTTTCCTCCAATCCCTTTAAACATACACCAGTGACAGCATTAGCATTTTTTTAAATGAGCAGCATCATGTCAAGTCAACAACCACTTTGCAACAATGTATAATGTGGCCAACTGCTTTTTACAGGCCGCATGATGTAAACATTTGATCTTTAAACTGGGTATCCATGACAACCAGCATGCATGTAGTCCCTAATACTTGTCCCTTATGTGTCCCCATTGTAATTTTGAAATCCCCACACAGGTACGGTGCGTTTCACACATACCCCTAGGGCACCACTACTCTATTGATACGGCCCGTACCCGCGTGTGTAGGGGCCGTATCCCTATGGTAGTGTTGCCATAGGCGTACGCCATAGTGCTACGGGCCCTACCCGCATGTGTAGGGGCCGTATCCCTATGGTAGTGTTGCCGTAGGCGTACGCCATAGTGCTACGGGCCGTACACACGTGGGTACGGCCCGTAGCACTATGGCGTACGCCTACGGCAACACAACCATAGTGCTACGGGCCGTACCCACGTGTGTACAGCCCCTAGCACTATGGCGTACGCCTACGGCAGCACTACCATAAGGATACGGCCCCTACACACGCGGGTATGGCCCATAGCACTATGGGAGTGTTGCCGTAGGCATACGCCATAGTGCTACGGGCCGTACCCGCGTGAGTAGGGTCCGTATCCCTATGGTAGTGTTGCTGTAGTCGTATGCCATAGTGCTACGGGCCGTACACACGCGGGTACGGCCCGTAGCACTATGGCGTACGCCTACGGCAACACTACCATAGTGATACGGGCCGTATCCGCATGTGTACGGGCCATAGCACTATGGCGTACCCCTACGGCAACACTACCATAGTGCTACGGGCCGTACCCACGTGTGTACGGGCCGTAGCACTATGGCGTACGCCTACGGCAACACTACCATAGTGCTACAGGCCGTACCCACGTGAGTACGGCCCGTAGCACTATGGCGTATGCCTACGGCAACACTCCCATAGTGATACGGCCCCTACACACTCGTGTACGGGCCGTATCTCTATGGCATACACCTACGGCAACACTCCCATAGGGATAGGATCAGTGTGTACATGTACGTGTGTACGGTCCGTACACACACGTGTACTCCTACCCAAACCCCATATAGTGATACGACCGTACACACACCCTCAGAGCGTGTGTACGGTGCGTTTCACAGCTTACACTGGTGATAGGAGGCACACAGGAAAGGAATGGAGGTGTCAGACTCGCACAAGGATGGACATCAAGTCATTGTCAGTGCAGTCCTTCATGTGTAGGTTCTAGGTGTGTCAGGCAGTAATGTGGCACATGTCTCCTCATGTTTTAACCCAATAGGTGTGTCATGACCTGTGTACACAAGTCATGTGTGATGGGCCACTATGTGGCGCACTTCCCCTTCACACATTTTACATGTGTGCATTTAGTTCAAACTTGTCAAGCACTGCATCACTGGCATGGCACAGTCACCAACACCCGCAACTGTCCCCTGATGCCCGGTACACGGATGATGACACCTGACATCTCACTACCAGCGTGCCACGATGTGACTATCTCATGTGTGTGTCATGTGTTCCCATGATCTTGCTGTTGGTGTTCCGTCAACGGCATCTGCTGTAGCTGCATTCAACATGTGTCTGTGTGAAGATGCCCATGTCACACTATTACGCACACCAGGATACATGTGGAATAACACGCAACGTGTGTCTGTATGCATCGAACAGGGACTTGCAAGCTTAGTACATATCTGCGTAGTCTCAATGTCTGTGTGATCATTTTTGACATGTACCCCTTCATGGCAAGGTGTGTGGTCTGTCCTTTTTCCATGACATGTGACCTGTGCGTCTAGCTTGCCGCCAGCTGTCTGTATGAGATGACATCCTTCAAATGCACATATGTGGATGTATGTCACTCCTATAATTTGTCTGGCTGTTCACTCACACTGGCCCACAGCTACTTTCATGGCATGTCATGTAGACCTTGACAATCCACGTTTGTAGCTGGCTCTTGGTAGGAGTATCACCTGGCTGGCATACGTGTGCAGGTTGTATTGCACAGTACAGACTCTGTATGTAGCATATGTGTATTAGCTGTGGAACATGTGCTCAGTGCATTGACATTGGTGTAGTAATGTACTCAATCTTCGTTATTCCTTCCAAATTTCTGCAGGGCACCGCCTCTCCCCCGACCAATGCCAGAATTGGGTGCCATGAGGGAACGTGACTGCATACGCCGCTACAGATTCCCCCAACAGTTAATTGAGGCCCTGACAAATAGGCTGGCACCACACCTCCAACCGCGGCACAGTTATGAAGGTGATGTCAGCCCTACATTTCTTTGCCACCGGTACCTTTCAATTCACCATAGCTGTTGTGGGTGGCATGTCCCAGACCATGTTCAGCCGTGTCCTGCATGATGGTTTAGAAGCCATGTTGGAGCACCTGGATGAATTCATCCATTTTCCAACTCGTGAGCAGTTGACAGGTATCAAGGGTGAGTTCTATGCCCTGGGAGGGATGCCCCATGTAATTGGGTCCATTGATGGGACACATGTGGCTTTGGTAGCACCACAGGCACAGGAGGTAGCCTATCGAAACCGTAAACATTAATGCCCTTGTGGTGTGTCTTGCTAACATGCTGATTTCCCATCTCTGTGCACGTTTTCCAGGGTCAGCACATGATGCCTACATCATGAGGCATAGCAGGGTGCCAGAAATGATGCTGCAGCTGCACAACGAACAAGCATGTCTTGTTGGTGGGTAGACTCTGTTTGTCCAGTATTTAGCTGTGTCTTAGTATGTGACGGCATCTCCTGACCCACTTCTTTACATGATGTTTCCATGTAGGGGACTCTGGCTATCCCAACATGCCATGGCTGGTGACGCCTCTCCGCAACCCCAGAACAGCTGCAGATCACCGTTACAACAACGCCCATGGGCAGACCAGGCGAGTGATTGAGAGAACGTTTGGCCTCTTGAAGAGCCGATTCCGGTGCCTCCTCAAGACAGGCGGGTCCCTCCCATATGCACCGGTGAAGGTCTGCAAAATCTTCCTCGTGTGCTGCATGCTGCACAACATGGCAGTGGAGAAAGCTGTGCCACTCATCCTGGATCCCGATGAGCAGGAACATCCACCCGTGGAGGATGATGGCCTTGGTCAAGAGGCAAGTGAGGAGAAGGAGGAGGAGGAGGAGGAGGAGGACATCCGGAGTCAGCTCATACGCAACTTCTTCTCATAATGGTGAGTCCCTGGGTCTGAGTGTGCACGCTTGGAGCCTTGTGTGGCATGTGTTGCTATGTGGGTGTCCAGCTGACTGTATGCTAAGTGACTTTGAGGTGTGTTCTGATGTGTCACTCGAGTGCTGATGTCATTCTACACATTTCAGCTGACACACTCATTTGACAACTAGCATGGTGTCAACCTTAGGCATGTAGAGTACATGACCATGCATGCGGATGACTATGTTTTTCCTGACTTCTTGTGTGTCTGACATCCCCAGGTAGTTGCGCATGCTATCTGCTCATCAAATAACAATAGAACCCTTGAGGATTTATTCAATTTAAATTAATTAATTAAGTAGTCACGATAGTGATCTTAATTTCCAAGAACTCAAGAAAAAAAACTCAGAAAGTGAACTTTCAAAAAAGACCCAAATTCATCTTTTATACTTTTTTTATCACAAATAATTTTATATATTTTTGATATTTTCATTCAATAAAGTAATGAAACAATCCACTTGACATTTCATGAAAGGCAACATAAAACTACTGTCTTATTTAGAATCACATCAGCAGTAGTCAATGACACTTTTTACAAATAAATACAAGCCATCCATAAATTTGGCCATGTGTTGAACTCAATCCGTACAAACAGATGAATTTTCTAACAGCATCAAATGCCTATCAGATATGTAAAAGAAGTGTCGTAGCGTCGACGTTTCGGTCTCACTATTGAAGATTAATCATAGAGACCATCCTCAGGACAACAGTTGCACCATGAATTTCATTGTGAAGTCGAAAATTTCAGCCTGTTATATGATTTAACAGCGTTCTTCAATGAGGGAAGCAAGAAAAACGGCAATACTCGTCCCTCCCGTTTTAATTTCTTTAGGTGTTGTTCTGGCAACTTCAATCTCCCGTGTCTCACTCGTCAAGTCGCTCGTGGCATCGTTGTGCTCCTGCTATTCCTCATGAGTATTGCAACGTGTGCTGAATCAGCGTTACATGCACGGACAGGGTGAAAAATCTCCTTTGGGTAAGGATTGCAGCAAGGCATTTTGGGTGTGGTAGTTGTTTGGAATGTGTGGGCACTGCTCCAGTGCAGGTTTTTTTACTATGCATACATGTCGACTCCCCATGGGGCACATGACATGTAGCATGACTCACATGAATTGATAGTCACAGTTCGTGACAGTCATCTGTTATGGGATTGTGGATTTTGATGACGGCATCAATGTGTGTACAACTTCCCTCGGAAACATACGGGAGGCTATGGGTGGACATATTGTGGGACATCCCCATTAGAGGCTCAATGGGGAATTGCAGCCTCTCCGTGTACCGTAGGGGATATTTGGCTCACCCCCTTCACTTTTCTGCCAGTACAATGGATTTACAGCATCTGTGGTGCAAAGGGGGTGTCCAGTGTAGGTCCCACATGTTAATCCAATAGACCTGTGAGTCTGTTAATATTGATGCATTTGCATAGGTGTGAGCCTGAGTAATAAAGGTGTTCCTCAGCCTCCAAGGTGCCTCATCTCTGTCAATGCAGGTCTCTTGCCACTGTGCATGCGGCATCTCTGGCATGGTTGTCAAGGATTGTGCATATGAGTCTATGTGTAGATTAGCAACCTGCATGCTGTTCTTCATGTATTTGATTCTCTATTGTGCATGATGTCCATGGCTGTGTATGTGTTTTGGCATGTTGGTCCCCACAACGGGCAGTCAACACCTTCTGGGGTGTGTTTCCTGTGTGCAGCTCGGCCTTCAGTTTCATGATCCGGTGTCAGTCATCTTTGGTGATTGTGCATCCTTTGTCTCTGGGTGTGCCATTGAAAACCGGTAACTACTTCCTTGACATACACCTGTTGCAGTAGTCCTTTCTGACATCCTAGTCCTTGTGTGGATATTGTGGCATAGTTCCCAGGACATGCCGCCTGCTGTTGTAGCCACTGCAGCAAGGGTACACGTAGTTTCCAGATTTGGAAACACAGACACATCAAAGATGCTCCTCCCTTCCTCCCTCAACCCATTCATTTGGCTGTCATCAGCTTGTCTGTGTCACAGTTGCGGCCACACGGTGCCAAAGGCTGGACCGTCTGCACATGCAACGTGCACATTGCACGACCCTCAGGTCCTTGCAGGACCCACATAACACTACAGTCTGATGTTGCAGCCACCCTCTGAGGAACTTCGATTTCCGATCGTGATCAAATCGACCCGCCATTTTGTGCTCCGCCGCCATTTTGTGTTGCCATCACTCAGGCAGCACGGTGAACAAAGTCTATTCTGCTTTTTCTGTAGCTTCGTGTTAAAACACAGCCTTTCTGCCTCTATTTACAAAGCTGGTGTTAGGACTGGCCGAGTACACTAATCCCCGTCTGGTTTTCTAATCCCCGTCTCAACTATCTGTTGGTTCACACTATTCTCTTCTGACTTTATCTTATCATCTGGCCTTCACTGTCTCCTGCTAGCATTCTCTCGTTTCACAACTGCCCTCCAATACACACAAACGTATCTCGCCACCTGTAAGTTAGTTACGAATCCGTTAATAAATTAGATTGAGGGAGGGGTGACAAACATAGTTGGAGGAGAGGTTTCTCCGAGTCATCTGACACTTTGTTTTCCAATCTCTCCTATTGGTTCTGTCCTGTTTTCCATCTTTCCTTATTGGCTCTTTCTTGTATGCTGTGGGTGTGTATTTGGTTAATGTATATGTTTCTATATAGTATTTAAGTTTGTGCACCACAGAGTGAAGTGGCAGTCTCCTGAGAACCTACCTTGTGTACTTCTGGGATAACTGTCCTAGCTGCAGCTAAATAAATCTGATCTTCTAACGCCGACAGAGTGTCCCGTGTCTCTGTGTAGCTGAGCAGGAGAACTCCGGAGACTAGGGCGTACCCTGCGCCGCCAGGTCCAAAAGGTTCTGGTTCTTTAACTGGCGCCCAACGTGGGGCGGCTTCAGTGGTACCGGTTCTGCCTGAAGGTCGTGAGGAACCCCGCAAGAAAATTCCGGAGGGTTCGCGAGCCACGTTAAGCGACCCCTGTATGTCAAAAGTGGTCCGAAGGTCTTTTGCAGCGCGGTTACTCCTTCCTGACGGCTACTAACGACCGCTGCCCTGACTGCCGCCCTGCCTTGGCTCTTCCTTTGATGATGTATGGTAAGGCGAGACGATAGACGGGCCTCTGTTGGTGTGAGAAGACGTCCTTAGTTAAGTATCTTTGTGGGTCGTGCCCACAATTTTTTTGTTCTTTGATTTTCTTGGTATTTGTAGTCCTTAGATTCGACTATTGCAATAGCCGAAGCCGAGGGTAAGTGCATTTGTGCTGCGTAAACTGAGTTTTACCCCCTTGAAGTTTGTGAACATTTCGGTGATATCACGAGATGCCTGGTCTGACTAAGTTTGGAAGAATTTGTTGTTTTGGTTGTAATAGGGATTCCCGACTTGAGGACTCTTGTCCGATTCCTTCGGTTGGAACTCCCACATATGAGCTCTATTCAAAACATGGTATTGGCCCCATTGCCTTTAACGAGACATGGACCCGATACACGAAGAAAGATGGTGTTTTAAAATGGCCAGAAAATGGTAGTTTTGATCCCGATGTGTTAGATAATTTAGAAGCAGTTTTATTCAAAAGCCGGCAATGTTTGACTCTTTCCGCCTTTGGCGTAAGGAAGCCAAACAGAAACAAATTAAGCAAGCAAAACGAGATAGGAAAGCACAAGGTATGACAATTATACAGGCTGCCCAACAGTTTAAAGATGATGAAATTTAAAATGCGACTGAAATTTCAGAAAAACAGCATCGCATGGCAATAGATAAATGCTATCCGGTGTTACCTGTTTCCCCTTCTGATAATAAGAAAGATGTAGAAGAAGAGCCCCTAATGTCCCATTTATTGAGGTTGCCTCCGCCCTATGCACAAAGTGCCAGTGCACCCCAATTGTTACAGCCTGTTCAGCCGCCAGCGGTTCCTCCGCCTGTTCCACATTTGCCTCCTCCAATATTACCGCCCTTGCCGGTTTTACCATTAACTTAGATTTCTTTGCCTTCATCTCCTGATCTTAGATCTCCTTTGCCTTCCGCTCCTCCTGCAATTATCGGTTCTCATCCTGTCAGTTCTCCTAATACTTTGTCTCCAATTCTTATGTCTAATTCTCCGTCTGTGCGTAAGCGTCTCACAGACACTGTCACTGGTATTTTATCTCCTTTCTTCGAAGCTTTAAACATGTCTCCGGCTTTTGCTCGAAGACAGTCTTGTAGTCAGTTCCCAGATTTTGAAGAATGAGAAAAGTTGGACTCTCTTGTACGTAAATGAATCAAAAAGGGTCCTCAATACAGTGCGCCTGATATTATGCCTACTTTTTCGCAATGGAACGCGCCAACGCAAAGATATGTTTTTAATACAATGTGCGATACTCTCATTAAAGAATGGGAAGATGTGAGTTCGAGTCCAATCCCACAAGATCTGTTAGATGTTCAGACTGATTTTGATAAAGGATTTGTTGTGGGTTCTAAGGTTGAGAAAGCCGTAAGGCCACTTATCTCCTACAGATCCTTATTGTCCTCTCAGGCTTTCCCTGATTCTGATCCGTCAGTTAAACTAACACTGAAAAATTATCCTATGAAAGAGGTTCCTCCAGTATGGAACGAAGAGGTTCCGGCAGCAGGTAACGTACTACTTATTCCTGCTCATTTCCAGCGTATATGGGTACATGTCCCCTGGAAGAGATCTGAAGTTCTGGCCCTTAAGCAGACTCTACCGGATCCTCATAAAAATCCTGCAGGTTATTATAAAGAATTATCACAGACAGTTGATGCCTGCATCATGAACCTAGCTGATATCGACATGTTGATGGGAAATGTAGTCCCACAGACAATATGGGCTAAGATTCGTAGACAGGATCACTTGCAGGAACTAGGTGCTACTTGGGATGTTATAACTACTACAGATAGAGACCAAGTGGGTGGTGCAAAGCCTGACTCTTTGATTTCGGAACACCCTGGTAGGATTATTACATTAATGAAAACTATGATGCCTGCATTGAGAGTTAATTGGGATAAACTAGCAGCATGCAAACAAAAGAAAGATGAAAGTGTCTCTGATTTCTTTACTCGTTTCGAGGAGACATTTATTGATCACAGTGGTCAAGACATGTCTACAGAGGGTGGACAGCGATTATTTGTGGACAAATTCGTTTTCAATTTGCTTCCCGAGCTGTCACATAAATTGAAAGATTCTGAGAGTTCATGGGCTGTTTCTTCTTCTGCCCAGATATTGGCTACTGCGCAATATTATGAAAATAGAGATCAAGAGAAAAAGATGAAATAATTAAAAACGAAGGTTCTCTTGAAACAAGCTTATCCTCCTCGTTATGCTCAGCCTCAGTCTCAACAGCCTCCGCAGTTTCAGAGGTTGTATCAAAAGCCTGAGCCATACATTCCGCGACCTTTGTTAGGACCTAATCAATGTGCCTATTGTAGAGAGGAAGGTCATTTTAAAAATAGTTGTCCGGTTTTATTGCAGTGCAATGGAGCATTATCTGCTCTACGAGGTCGTGCTGGCCTCCAGTCAGCAAACAGAGGTAGAGGTCGGGGTATGTTGACACAAGAACAGCGTGCCCTTCCTTCTCCCAATTCCATGAATTACTTCGATCAGCAGAATGTCAGGTCTACACGGTATTACAATGAAGACCATTATATTGAAAACGGAAATGAAAGTCGTCATGCCAACTAGGACAGCCATGGACAAAGTAAGGGAGTTGTGTCGATTCCAGTAGATCAGAATGGACCTTATGTTAACGTTACTACAATGGATGTTTTAGAGCCATTTCTTCTAGATACTGGGGCGATGAGAAGTTGTATCATTCATTCGAAACTCCCTGGGGCACCTTTGTCTGGCTTAACGAATGTTTCTGTAGGATTTTCTGGCGCCCCTGTTCGCAATTCAGTTTCTTGCCCTTTGCCTATTTCAATTGGCCCTTATGATTTGGAAGCTCCACTTCTGTTGACGAATGGTTGCGATGAGAATCTGTTGGGTCTAGACCTATTGAAAAGAATGCATGCTACGATATATTGTGCTCCTTCTCGTGTACATCTTACTTTAGGACAGAAACTGATCTCTCCAATGTATTTGTCTAAAGATCAGTTTCCATCTGAATTGCTTTCTCTTCCAGCAACGCTTTGGGCCACGGGTCCGAACGATGTGGGTTGTCTTGAGATTCCAACTTATGTTGTCACACTCAAGCCCAATGTTGAATTACCGCGCATTCCGCAGTATAAAATTTCTATTGAAGGTGAAAAAGCGCTTTTGGAAATCATTCATGATTTAATTCAGAAGGGTGTGGTTGAAGAAACAAGAGGTAACACATGCAATAGTCCTATTCTTCCTGTTCTTAAACGCACTGATCCTTCTCAACCACCTGTATATCGATTTGTAATTAATCTGCGGGAGGTAAACAAAATTGTTGTACCACAATTCCCTGTTGTTCCAGATATCACTGCTCTATTGACAATGATACCTTCCACAGCGACTTGGTTCTCTGTTATTGATCTAAAGAATGCCTTCTTTTGTATTCCCATTGCAGAAGAGAGTAGGGACATTTTTGGCTTCTCTCTTGGAGGCCGAAGCTTCCGGTTTAAGCAAGCACCTCAGGGCTATCGTGAAAGTCCCTCTATATTACAGCCAAGCTTTAAAATGTCATCTTGAAACTTTTCATTTGCCGTCTGGTGCAGCCCTTATCCTATACATGGATGACTTGTTAGTCGCTGCAGACTCAGAAGATATTTGCAAAAATGTCACTGTTGCATTATTACGCCATTTGTTTAATCTGAATCATAAGGTTTCACCTTCCAAATTACAATATGTTTGTCGAGAGGTTACCTATTTGGGTCATCTCCTATCAAAGGAGGGATGGTGATTAACCCCAGAACGAATTCAGGCGATAATGCAAATGTCTGTGCCATCCACACAAAGGGAAGTACGTGCCTTTCTAGGTATTACTAACTTCTCTCTGTTGGCCAAGCCTTTGTTGGCACTCACTTTGAAAGATACGCCTCAGCCCCTTCCTTGGACTGATGAGTGCCAAAAGAGTTTTACTGACTTACGTACTGCTCTGTGTTCTGCCCCTGTATTGGGTACTCCTGATTATAGTAAGCCTTTTACGCTCTATGTTCACGAGAGAGAAGGTTGTGCATTATCAGTTTTAACACAGCAGTTTGTAGACAAACAGCGTCCATGTGCCTATTTTTCAGCTACGTTAGATCCTGTAGCTAAAGCATTGCCCAATTGTCTCAAAGCGACAGCAGCAGCAGGAATTTCTATTCGACAGTCTGCTGGAATAGTGTTGGATAACACTCTAATTGTTATGGTACCACATGCAGTGGATACTTTGTTAAACAGAACGAAAACATAACATCTTACAAGTGCTCGTTTAACTGGATACGAGCTGACACTTTTGGCTAGTCATGTACACATCAAACGATGTAATACCCTAAATCCGGCTACTTTGTTGCCCCTTCCAGATGAGGAAAGTGTTGAGGAACAGCATGATTGTTTCTTCCGTACTGAGGAAGAGACAAAAGGAAGAATTGATTTGAAAGACACACCACTAGAGAATCCGGATGGAACTCTATGGGTAGACGGTTCTTGTTTTAAAATGCCTAATGGAGATACAGTTTCAGCCTATGCTGTTACTACTTTGCATACAATTGTGGAAACTGCACGTATTAGACACAACTCGGCTCAAGCAGCAGAACTGATAGCATTAACGAGAGCATGTGTATTGTCGAAAGGGAAGAGAGTGAACGTGTACACCGACAGTCAGTATGCCTTTGATGTAGCGTTCAACTTTGGGCGTCTTTGGAAGGAAAGGGGTTTCCTCACTTCACATGGCACCAAAATACAACATGGTCAGTTAGTGACTGATCTCCTTTAGTCACTTGTCTTACCCACCCAAATAGCAATAGTGAAGTGCAGTGCACACAAGAAGATTACGGATGATGTTGGTCGAGGAAATGCGTTTGCAGACGAAATAGCAAAGGAAACAGCGAGAGATTCAACAAGTCGAATGTTTGTCGCAGGTCCTGCGAATTGGGTCAGAGAGAGAGGAATGTGTGAGAATACAGTGGAAAGCGTAAAAGCTATTCAGAAAGAGGCTTCAGAGAGCGAGACGAGCAAGTGGAAAGAAAGTACGGGTATGTTAGATGAGATGGGTTGTTGGGTGGAATTATCTGAACATCAACGTTGGCTGTTACCAGATGCCTATGTTCTCCCAGTGGTTACTATGGCACATGGTCCAGCCCACTTAAGTGCAAAAGGCATCTGTAAACTTCTAGCTCCAGTGTGGCAAAATGGGAATATCACAAAATGCACAGACAATGTAGTAAAGCACTGTATTGTTTGTTTAATGTACAACCCTGGAAAGGGAACCTCAACTCCAGCAGGTCACTTTGCTCCTCCGACATATCCATTTGAGGTGTTGCGAATTGATTATATTCATATGGAGCGATGCAACAACCTCAAATATGTTCTGGTGGTAGTATGCGCTTTTTCAAGATCGATTGAAGCATATCCTTTAAAGGATAACACCGCTTTATCCACGGCTAAAATCCTTCTAAAAGAGTTCTTCCCCAGGTTTGGTTTACCCCGCATTGTCTGGAGTGACAATGGGAGCGAATTTGTTGGCAAAGTCATGCAGAAAGTTTGTGCAGGTCTTGGCATCAAGCAAAAGTTTCACGCGGCAAATCACCCACATTCAGCGGGTTTAGTAGAGTGTTACAATGGAACCTTGAAGTTAAAATTAGCAAAGGTTCAAACAAGTACAGGACTCAATTGGCCTGATGCTTTGCCGTTAGCTCTGCTATCCACCAGAACTGCAGTACACTCTCGTTTGGGACTTAGCCCTTATGAAGTGGTATTTGGCCGTCCGGCCAACGTATGGGAAATACCTCGTCCTAAGAAATACTCAGACTTGCCATATCCAATATTGATTGATTATCTGCATGACCTTACGACTAAATTGCGTGTTCTTCATCAACAGGTTCAGAGTGCTCTGCCGGAGGCCTTCGCAGACCCAGGTCATTCCATCCGACCAGGTGACTGGGTCTACGTGAAGAACTTTCAGAGGTCCAATAACCTGCAGCCCAGGTGGCGGGAGCCTCGAATGGTTTTGTTGACTACAAGGACAGCAGTTAAAGTCGAAGGAAAGAAAAATTGGATTCTCGGTGTGCATTGTAAGAAAGTGCCTTTGCCTTTTGATCAGTGGGTTCGCAGAGGTGTTGGTGACTGCAAAATCGAAAAGACTCCACAATTTGTGCCTTTTAAAGATGCACACCGAATGGGACATTGTCTGAGAAAGAGGACGACAAAATTTTACAGGGAGCAATTCCATCGCATCGTCGCTTGGATACGACTGAACCACAAACATTGTTTCAAAATCAGAGTGTTCCGGGGAAAGAACATTACAATCTAAGGCCCAGACCCAAGAACATTTAAGACTTTCTTCTCCCTTGTGTAGTATTCTGTTTCGGTTGCAGGGTCATGGTAGGAGTCTAGGTCACGACCTGAGTTAGGTCTGCAGGATCTTCAGTGTCACAGGACGGTAGAGCATCGTGACTTCAGTGATTGAGGAAGATTGCCGTGAGCATCCATTAGTAAGATGGAAACTACACTAAGTAATAAAGAGAGAAGAGATGAAATGAAGAAAGCATCCTGTAAAATAATGTACAGTCGTTTTAGTATAACTTTATGTGTTTCTATATCATTATGTATTGCTTTGGCGATTATTGGTTGGATAATTTATGCTTTGCAACCAAAAGATGCCTCCCCTTCTTCTTCTTCTTCTTCTTTATCTTCTTCTACTATCTCTCCACACCTCTTCCATACTCTTCCTTCACATGAACTCGTTAGAAGAACTGAGTATTATAACAATTCCTTTATCCAACTATTACATCAACACCAATTAGTGGTTAATACAACTGATTGTTGGGTGTGGGGCCTTATGCCACACACCACAGAGAAAGGAATGCCCTACCTAGTTCTTCCTTTCTCTTACGAAGGTTCTGCTTGGGCTTACTTCGTCATCTTCTCCAACGCTTATCAAAGCAAATTCAGACGATAAGTTAATACACAAATTAATTATCCGGATTTTAGTCATAGTTCTTTGATTAAGAGTATGGTAGTTATGGCTAAAATCATGGAAAACAGCAAAATCTCCGTTGATGAAAGAAAATCATACACTAATTGGAACGTCACCCAATATATGTCGAGTCTCAGAAGTAAGGTTGGAAAAGGAAAGTCCTCGCCAATCTGGACTATACCACATCAGGGTAACTTCTGCTTACAGATCAATGATCGCCCTTCTGACACTACACAAAGGAATAACTGCTCCTACACGTACGTTTATTCCTCTCAGAACTCGCCTCCTCTAGTGCCGTCTCAAGGCACCTATTTCATATGCTATAACAGAGCTTATACTTGGTTACCAACGGGTTTCTCTGGTACTTGTTATATAGCCTTTCTTCTTCCCCCTACTTACACTGCTTCCGCAAATCATCACCGAACCCGATACGGCAGAGGGATTATTGATTCAAAGGACACAGCAGGACAAGAGGGAGGAGATTTCCTTAAAGGTTTTCTTCCCTTTTGTTGTCCAATGGCTAACAGCAGAAATATAAGGCAATTGGTCCGTGTCGTAGAGACTACAATAGACATCACTGTAGGAGCCTTAAGTAACATCATGGCAGAACTACAGGCTGATCGTCTTATGACCTTGCAAAATCGAATTGCCTTAGACTTTGTTCATCCCGATCGTGGTGGAGTATGCAAATTGATCGGGTGAAGTTGCTGTATTTTCATTCCTAATAACGCTCCGACAGTATACCAAGCTATCTCCAAGTTGCACATGATCTCCGAATCTATTCATCAAGACGAAGGAGATTGGTCTTTAACGGAATGGTTTTGGGGACTACTGTTCAAATGGGGTTGGAAAGCATTGACGTTCCTTGGTATAATCCTGACCATTATATTTTCCTGTTGCCTTTGAATGCACTGTGGTCCCGCTATCTGTGATCTTTGTGCCACCATATGCATCCCAAAACCCAAGCCGCAAGTAACAGAAAATATAAGAATGATGTTACAGCAACAGCTCGATGACCTCATGGCTATTGATGTGGACGCAGATTAACGAGAGTCTATCTTGCCTGAGTTCTGGCAAAAGGAGGGTCTGAGGATCTTCTATTTTCGATCACGATCGAATCGACCCGCCATTTTGTGACTTGCCTCCATTTTGTGTTGCCATCACTCAGGCAGCACGGCGCACAAAGTCTGTTCTGCTCTCTTTCTGTAGCCTGGTGTCAAAATACGCCCTCGGCCTCTATTTGCGAAGCTGGTGTTAGAACTAGCCGAATACACTAATCCCTGTCTGGCTTCTCTAATCCCTGTTTCAACTATCTGTTGGCTCACACTATTCTTTCCTGACTTTATCTTATCGACTGGCTTTCACTGTCTCCTGCTAGCATTCTCTTTTTTCACGACTGTCCTCCAATACACACAAATGTATCTCTCCACCTGCAAGTTAGTTATGAACCTGTTAATCTATCAGCTTGAGGGTGGGGTGACAAACACGGTTGGAGGGGAGGTCTCTTCGAGTCATCTGATATTTCTGTTTTCGAACCTTTCCTATTGGTTCTGCTTTGTTTTTCAACTTTCCCTATTGGCCCTTTCTTATATGCTTTGGGAGTGTATCTCGTTAAGAATTGTGTATTGTATAGTATTTAATCTGATGCGCCACAGAGTGAAGTGGCAGTCTCCTGAGAACCTACTTTGTGTACTTCTAGGATAACTGTACTAGCTGCAGCTAAATGAATCTGATCTTCTAACGCCGACAGAGTGTCCCGGGTCTCTGTGTAGCGAAGCAGGTGAACTCTGAAGACATAGGGCGTACCCTGCGCCACCAGGTCCAAAAGGTTATGGTTCTTCAACAGGTCTGCGGGGCAGCCCACCTCCAGTGATGTTACTCTGGGCGTATTCCTCGTTCATTTTCCTCTTGACTCGTACCACCTGGATTGGCATTCATGCCTGGTCCTTCGGATGGGTGCAACTGCATTCACCTTATCGACGATCCTCTGCCACAGGCTTGTTTTTTGGGCTATGCTGGTCTGTCTGACCAATGTTCCAAACAGCTGTGGCTCGACTCTGATGACTTCATTGACAAGGAGGTCCAGCTCCGCCCTTGAGAACTTTGGATTCTTGTCTGTGGGCATGGTGTGGGGTGTGGGTGTGGATGGTTGTGGGTGTGTGGGTGTGAATGTGGCGGTGTGTGTGTGAATGTGAAGAGGGGGTGTTTGTCAAGGAGGTTGTGTGAAGGTGTGTGAGTTAAGGTGTAGTTAAGGTGCAAGTAAGGCGCAGTTGTTTGTCTGTGGGGTCTGTCATCAGTGGGTCTGTTGCAAAGGCTCATGGGTTGTATGTGTGGGCCCTTTTTATTGGTCTTTTTTGTGGGTGTGGCTGGGTTTGAATTTGTGGTGGGTGTGTTGTAAGAGGTGGTTGTGCTTTAGGGCCTCTGTTTGCCTGTTTGGATGTGCCAGGTCAGTCATAGAGATGTATTTTCTCATGTAGACGTGTTTTGTGGTGTTGTGCGGGGCGAATTGACCCTCCTTGTGCTGTTTTACAGTGTCCTGGTTCTGTAAGGGTATATTTCGCGTAGGTAAGGTCCGTACATACGCGATGCTGGGTGAGGGTGCTGTGCTACGTTGTTGGTGTACGGTGCGTACAGGTGCGGGGCTGTGCTACGGTGTTGGGGTACGGTGCGTACAGGTGCGGGGCTGTGCTACGGTGTTAGGGTACGGTGCGTACAGGTGTGGGGCTGGGCTACGGTGTTGGGGTACGGTACCTACAGGTGCGGGGCTGTGCTACGGTGTTGGGGTACGGGGCGTACAGGTACGAGGCTGGGGTACGGTCCTGGGGTACGGTGCGGAGGGGGGGTACGGTGCTGACATACGGGGGTACGGTGCTGACATATGCGGGGTGAGGGGGGGCTGTACGACTCGAATCCGGACACAAGTTTACCCGTGTACATGTGTGCTACAGCATTCGCTCCGTACGGGGCCTTTTACATGCGGTTGTGTATTCGGACGGCCGGTACGGATCGTACTTGCGCGCTTGGACTTCTGTTTTACGATTTGCACGTAAAAATTACCGCCTCCCTATCGTACACATTTCCCGATGCTATTCGGACGTAAAAATTTCCGGCTCCCTCTCATACCCTTTTCCCGACGCTATTCGTACGTATTTTTCACGTAGGAATCGTACTTCGCTGTTTGTAAGGTACTTGTACGATTCGTACGTGAAAATATACGGATACGAGTCGTACGCAATTTTTTTTTACCGGATCGGAATCGGCACCAAAACAATACACATTATACACATATTTATACATTTATAAAAACTTATCAAAAATATGGGATTTTTGTCATTAATTCTATATCATAATTAAAAATATTATTATTTAAAGGTTTTTTTTAAAACAAAATCCAAATTACTCATTTAAAAAAAAATATAAACATAACTCAACAAAAACATTTAATGATTTCTCAAAATATCACAACAATTTTCATTTTTTTTTTAAATATTTTTTTTTTTTTAAATATCTTAAAATTTAATTTTGAAACTTTCAAATTATTTCAAAAATATCCCCCTCACCTCCTAAAACCCAACATCACACTTCTAAAATACATTTATATTTTCTTATTCTTTATATTTTAATTTCAAATTGTTTTATATTAAAACACTCCCCACCCTTTCCCCTATAACCACAACATTCCATTCCTTAAAAAATTATGTTTTAAAATATATTTCAAAGAAATTTTTTAAAAAATTTAAGTTTTATTTTCAAAACACTGCCCCCTTATCCCCTATAAACCCAATATCCCACTTCTAAAATATTTTATATAAAACATATCAATTGATCAAAAATTATTAATACATTTAAAATGATATACTGTATTAAAAATTTGATATTTTGAACGATGATATTTTATACAACACAACAAATCGATATTTTTGACATTGATATTATATACGACGATATATTTGACTTTCAACATTTTAAACGCGATATAATTGCACAACATTATTTAAAACTCGATATTATGTCCACTTACCATATGTGAGTTCTGAGCTGCCCTTTCTCCTCAGGCAAGACTGGCACATCTGCCCTCATTCACAGATTTAACCTGAAGTAGGCACAGGAATGTGTGCAAAGTGTAGAGCTTCAGATAGGAACTCTGTCAAAGAAAGAGTACAACTGGCCTAATGAAAGACAGGGAAACAAATCTGTACTTCCACCCTCCTGAAGGTTAATAAAGAAAGGAGAGCAGGGTGCCCCATGGCCACAGGTCCCAATGTCATTGCACCCACTGCTACACTATCGACGTCTAGGATCCTGCTCTCGGTCTACCAAGTAGACTATCCAGCGGGGTATGAGTGGAACAAATGTGCAAAGGTATCTTTTTATCTTCAAGTCTTTTCCTCCACTTTCCCACAAAGGGAGCCCTTTTCTCCTGCACCAGTTTTTAACATGGGCGGCACACAGTGCTTAAACTGGTGCTTCGTCAATTAATCATCAATGCGGGCACTTAAGCACCAGTTAAGGAAGCATTTATCTTTGCTAGGTACAGTGAGATTAGGGGTCTATTTTGATGGCGGGCGGTCCCGCATGGACAATTAGGATGCGCCCGCCACACTGGCGGGCTCATCACGCATTTTTTGTATTGAGGCGGGCGGTGCTGTCAGCAGCACCCGCCGCATACAAAAAAGGCATGTGCGCAATTGCATGCACAACGTGGAAGGCACCGCGCTGAACCTGCAACGTCATCCATGCAAATGAAGGGGGGCACCCCCATGTGCTCCCCAACCCCCAATTATCCTAGGGGCCCACTATGGGCCCTAACTCAGGAAACCGCATGTTCGTGAGCATGTCTCCTTTGTGCCAGGCACCGAAACCCCCTGACCCTGTGTCCCCTGCAGCCCTGAGTGAGGAGTCTGTGGACTTACTTCGACAGATCCATGTAGGGCAGACGTCGATGCTGAAGGTCCTCCATGCACACACAGGTCTGTTGTGTCATTCATGGAGGGCATTTCCTCAGGCATGTCTGCCCTACAGAGGACCAACCAGTCCGTGGCCTCCTCCCTGATGGCAGCAGTGTCCCTCCTCCAACAGTCCCACACCCCACCTACCCCTGCACCACCCATGATTCCTAGCACCCTACCTGTCCCAAGCACAGAAACCCCCAAACCAAGGGCTAGATGTGCACACAAGCAAGTGCAGGGGACTGATTCCACACTCACAGGGGCTTGTTTGCTGATGCACACACAGTCATCCACAACCACTCCACAGTCCTCCGAGACCTCTCCCTCCTAGCCCTCTTCCCTTGCCTCACCTGCAACCCCATCCCCCCAGAAGCTCTTCCTCTGTGACCTTGGCATCTTCCCCACCGACCCTGCAGATCCTGATTACAATGGGAAGAGGAAGTCCCCACACACAGAAGGGAGTGCCCCTCACACCCGGACACCCTCCCCCAGGTGCAGTCAGACCGAGATACCCACCCGCAAGTCCCCCCGGCGCAAGAAGAGCAAGAACCCCCCGTCACCATGCAGCTCCAAGGCAAAGTCTCCGTCCTCCATCCCCCAGGCCACCACTCCAGTAGTTCCCCCACCACTCCCTGCCCCGGGTTCCCACACAAAGATACACCATCCCCAAAATGCTAATGCCATCCCCCCTAGCACTTGCTCATCAGACAGTTCGTGCCACTGATGTGGGGACCGTGTACCCCCCTACCCTGCCGACCTCACCTGTCCCCCATGCTGCTCCCATGGATGTAGGAACTGCTTTGGAGTCCAAGACCACCCCGTCTGACTTGGGCACTGCAGTGGTGAGCCAATCCACTCCATCTGACCTGCCCACTGGAGTTGTGCCGACACCCACCCCATCTGACTTGTGCCCCATAGTTGTGACAGCACCCACCACTTCAGTCTGCTCCACTGCAGTTGCAAGTGTCTCGCCTGCATCCCCCACCTCTTCACTGCCTCCTTCTGCTGCGCCCTGATCCTGTCCCTGCTGTGCCTGGCCTGCCACCATGTATGCCCCTCCGAGGGGATGACCCCGGTCCTTAGCAGTGCAGGCAAGCAAGGTGTGACAGTTGTCATTCTAGTTCACTCCTTGGCATTTTGACATGGACTGGCCATTGGCCTTTTGGTTGCACAGACGTTTAGCATTTCATATACTGAATTTGTCACTCTAGTTCACTCCTTGCCATTTGGACATGGACTGGCCATTGGCCTTTTGTTGGAACAGACATTTCACTTTTCATATGCTGAATAAAGCTTTTTACTTTGTCCCTGTGAACTTGATTTAGCTGTACATCATGTTGATGTTGTTTTACATGCCCTTGCACCTGTAATGCTTGGTTTACACTGTTGCATACTGATGTGTTGATGTGAGGTACTCCCTGTGGTCCATGAGATATGTATCCTATTCTGGTGGGTATCCAAGTCATCCTTTGCAGCTACCTGTGTGTGTCTGGATCAACTATTTGTGTACATCTCTCTGTGAGCATTTCATTGGCATGGTCACATCTGTGGCTTGCACCCCTGCACATATGATGTGCTTCCCATTGTCAAAATTGTCACTTCCACATACTTCGTGCTCATCACTACAGGCCCTACAGGTGTGTGCATCATTGTAATGGGAGCAACTGGGTCCTCTGTGCAACTTGCTAGACATATGTTTTGGGTATGTGCAGATGACTTAGGGGAGACTCCCATACCCAGGCTGTTGTGACCAGAGCCTTCATTGTGTGGTAACTGATGGCTGACTGACCAAGTGTTCTGCAGACATGAGTGGGACTTGCGGTGAATATGTTTGGCACAGCTGGGCTCCCACAGGAGTTGTTTCCCCTCAAGTTAGTGTGTTGTCCAGTGACATGGCCTGGGCCTATGGTGTGTGTTGTATGTGCATGTGTGTGTGTCCACATCCCTGTTCATACACATACAGGGTTCACTTGATATGTTCATGTTGTTGGTGCTTGCTGAGTGGTACTGGGTTCATCCCACTACTTTTCCAATGGGATACCAGATGTGTGGGTGCATGACACACTACTGTTAATTGTTGTATCATCATTGTGATTTGTCAGTTCTGAGTGTTGATGATGTTGTCAGACACAGATGGGACACAGTCAGGGTTCCTCAAGGCACTTGTTTGTTCGCAATATCATGTAGTTGTCCCTAGGTGGTAGTTGTCAGTGATTGAGACATTTGTATGTGTGTGTGACTGCCCCCACTTGTCGGGTTCACGGCAGCGATGCTGGCAGGTGTCAGCATGTGTGCCTTGTGTTCCTCCTTGGCATCTGCATTGTCCTGGGACTGTGGCAGGGATTCTGAAGGTTACATGACCTTTGAGGTCATGGCCATGTACCGCATACTGTGCAGTGTGTCTGTCATTCCCCAGGGCTGTAAACTGTCCTTGTGTGATGTGTGTGTGCACCTTAGTTCCTGGCAACATTCCTGTGTTTGTCATGGGTGCATGTGCAATGTCACCTGTCCATGTGGATTTCACAGATACACATTGTTGCAGTTCAGGTGTGTGGTGTTGATGGTGGACTGATGTGAATGTTTGCATGGATGGTCCGCTAGCTCCCGTTTGTCCATGGATGAGGGGCCATGCTGAGTGATTTGTGTTTGTGTATGTGTGATGTATGTTTGTGGCACAGGACACATGTCTGGGTTTCCCAGTTTGTACGACATCTGCCTTTGTCATCACAGTGGAGGTGTCATGCATGCTTGTGTCACCCCACTGTCTGTTCCCTGGGGGTAGTGGTGCTGTGTGTCAGTCTCTTGCTGTGTTAGTTGGTGTTCATTCCGGCTTGTGTCACATGTGTCTGTTGTGCTTCCTCTCATCTCCCAACGCCTGATTGCCCACTGAGGATGTCCCAATGATGGTTTACTTTTGTATGGCACTGTGTCCACATCTGTGTCACTGTGGTTCAACCCCCCTCATGTGTTGTGTAGTTGCCTGGGGATACTGAGACACACACACACACACACATGTTGTGTCAGATGTGCAGTGTGAGGTTGCCTGTTTGTGATTGTGAATCTGAATCAGTGCATTGGTATTGCTGTCGTGGGCCATTGTCTGGATGCCGTTTCTGTGATTTTGCCTGCTGTCCCTGTGAGTCATATCACATCACTGTGCACATTCATCCTGGTTGTTCTGTGCCTTTGCTGGCATGTAATGGGAGATTGTGAGCTGACACCTACAGTCTACACAAGTTGTTTTGGTTAGAGTGTCTATTTTCGAGATATGTGTATGCTTTGTGATGGTCACTTCTGCTCTTGTGTCATTGTACACTGTATGCATTGTCAGCCCCCATGTGTGGTGCCTGTCTGCACATGGCCAAGAGTGTGTTATGTTTTCACAGAACTGTTAGCCTCACTACATCTCTGTGGGAATGGGACACAAACACTACTTCACCCCAAAAGTGTTTAAAGTTGGGAGCAGTGTTCATACATACTGTTTGTGATTTGCAGCTTGGACCATGATGACACTTACCTTTTGGTCACTGTGATGAGGAGGGGTTTAGACCCCATCACCACAATGCTCAACATCTGCTGAAGTTTGGAAGCCCACACTTAACTTTTGTTCTACACAGTGAGGGGGTGTTCTTTTTTCATTGGCACAGTGCTATGGTGATGCTTGCCTTGTGTATGTCACACTGATTTGTTGGTCACACATGTGCTGTTACATACATTGTATGCTCGTAGCCATAATCACTGTTGTGGGCATTTGTCATAGACTACACACTGTTGTCATGATGTCATGGGGGATGTATTTTGCAGACATACCTGATGTTTGCATATGCTGGATGTGTTGCGCATCACCCATACTATGGGTGTGGGTGGCAGGGCTGATGGGCAACAGTTCCCCTGTGAATGGGGGTGGCAGGGGAGATGGGCAACACAGTCCCTATGGGTGGGGGTGGTAGGGGTGATGGGCAACAGGTCCCCTGTGAGTAGGTGTGGCAGGGGTGATGGGCAACATAGTCCCTATGGGTGGGGTGGCAGGGGTGATGGGCAACAGGTCCCCTGTGAGTGGGTGTGGCAGGGGTGATGGGCAACATAAGCCCTGTGAGTAGGTGTGGCAGGGGTGATGGGCAACATAAGCCCTGTCAGTGGGGGTGGCAGGGGTGATGGGCAACATAGTCCCTATGGGTGGAGGTGGGAGGGGTGATGGGCAACATGTCCACTGTGAGTGGGGGTGGTAGGGGTGATGGGCAACGGGTCCCCTGTGAGTGGGTGTGGCAGGGGTGATGGGGAACATAAGCCCTGTGAGTGGGGGTGGCAGGGGTGATGGGCAACATAAGCACTAGGGGTGTGGGTGGCAGGGGTGATGGGCAACATAGTCCTATGGATGGGGTGGCAGGGGTGATGGGCAGCAGGTCCCCTGTGAGTGGGTGTGGCAGTGGTGATGGGCAACATAGTCCCGATGGGTGGGGGCGGCAGGGGTGATAGGCTACAGGTCCCCTGTCAGTGGGGGTGGCAGGGGTGACGGGCAACAGGTTCCCTGTGAGTGGGTGTGGCAGGGGTGATGGGCAACATAAGCCCTGTGAGTGGGGGTGGGAGGGGTGA
The DNA here is from genome assembly GCF_964204655.1 of Triturus cristatus. Taxonomy (NCBI): domain Eukaryota; kingdom Metazoa; phylum Chordata; class Amphibia; order Caudata; family Salamandridae; genus Triturus; species Triturus cristatus. Next base: position 846,777,414 of record NC_140588.1, on the reverse strand, counting down.
TGGGCAACATAAGCCCTGTGAGTGGGGGTGGCAAGGGTGATGGGCAACATAAGCACGAGGGGTGTGGGTGGCAGGGGTGATGGGCAACATAGTCCCTATGGGTGGGGGTGGCAGGGGTGATGGGCAACATAGTCCCTATGGGTGGGGGTTGCAGGGGTGATGGGCAACATAAGCACTAGGGGTGGGGGTGGCAGTGGTGAAGAGCAACAGGTCACCTGTGAGTGGGGGTGGCAGGGGTGATGGGCAACAGGTCCCCTGTGAGTGGGTGTGGCAGGGGTGATGGGCAACATAGTCCCTATGGGTGGGGTGGCAGGGGTGATGGGCAACAGGTCCCCTGTGAGTGGGTGTGGCAGGGGTGATGGGCAACATAAGCCCTGTGAGTAGGTGTGGCAGGGGTGATGGGCAACATAAGCCCTGTCAGTGGGGGTGGCAGGGGTGATGGGCAACATAGTCCCTATGGGTGGAGGTGGGAGGGGTGATGGGCAACATGTCCACTGTGAGTGGGGGTGGTAGGGGTGATGGGCAACGGGTCCCCTGTGAGTGGGTGTGGCAGGGGTGATGGGGAACATAAGCCCTGTGAGTGGGGGTGGCAGGGGTGATGGGCAACATAAGCACTAGGGGTGTGGGTGGCAGGGGTGATGGGCAACATAGTCCTATGGATGGGGGTGGCAGGGGTGATGGGCAGCAGGTCCCCTGTGAGTGGGTGTGGCAGTGGTGATGGGCAACATAGTCCCGATGGGTGGGGGCGACAGGGGTGATAGGCTACAGGTCCCCTGTCAGTGGGGGTGGCAGGGGTGACGGGCAACAGGTTCCCTGTGAGTGGGTGTGGCAGGGGTGATTGGCAACATAAGCCCTGTGAGTGGGGGTGGGAGGGGTGATGGGCAACACAGTCCCTATGGGTGGGGGTGGTAGGGGTGATGGGCAACAGGTCCCCTGTGAGTAGGTGTGGCAGGGGTGATGGGCAATATAGTCCCTATGGGTGGGGTGGCAGGGGTGATGGGCAACAGGTCCCCTGTGAGTGGGTGTGGCAGGGGTGATGGGCAACATAAGCCCTGTGAGTAGGTGTGGCAGGGGTGATGGGCAACATAAGCCCTGTCAGTGGGGGTGGCAGGGGTGATGGGCAACATAGTCCCTATGGGTGGAGGTGGGAGGGGTGATGGGCAACATGTCCACTGTGAGTGGGGGTGGTAGGGGTGATGGGCAACGGGTCCCCTGTGAGTGGGTGTGGCAGGGGTGATGGGGAACATAAGCCCTGTGAGTGGGGGTGGCAGGGGTGATGGGCAACATAAGCACTAGGGGTGTGGGTGGCAGGGGTGATGGGCAACATAGTCCTATGGATGGGGGTGGCAGGGGTGATGGGCAGCAGGTCCCCTGTGAGTGGGTGTGGCAGTGGTGATGGGCAACATAGTCCCGATGGGTGGGGGCGGCAGGGGTGATAGGCTACAGGTCCCCTGTCAGTGGGGGTGGCAGGGGTGACGGGCAACAGGTTCCCTGTGAGTGGGTGTGGCAGGGGTGATGGGCAACATAAGCCCTGTGAGTGGGGGTGGGAGGGGTGAAGGGCAACATAAGCCCTGTGAGTGGGGGTGGCAAGGGTGATGGGCAACATAAGCACGAGGGGTGTGGGTGGCAGGGGTGATGGGCAACATAGTCCCTATGGGTGGGGGTGGCAGGGGTGATGGGCAACATAGTCCCTATGGGTGGGGGTTGCAGGGGTGATGGGCAACATAAGCACTAGGGGTGGGGGTGGCAGTGGTGAAGAGCAACAGGTCACCTGTGAGTGGGGGTGGCAGGGGTGATGGGCAACAGGTCCCCTGTGAGTGGGGGTGGCAGGGGTGATGGGCAACACAGTCCCTATGGGTGGGGGTGGTAGGGGTGATGGGCAACAGGTCCCCTGTGAGTAGGTGTGGCAGGGGTGATGGGCAACATAGTCCCTATGGGTGGGGTGGCAGGGGTGATGGGCAACAGGTCCCCTGTGAGTGGGTGTGGCAGGGGTGATGGGCAACATAAGCCCTGTGAGTAGGTGTGGCAGGGGTGATGGGCAACATAAGCCCTGTCAGTGGGGGTGGCAGGGGTGATGGGCAACATAGTCCCTATGGGTGGAGGTGGGAGGGGTGATGGGCAACATGTCCACTGTGAGTGGGGGTGGTAGGGGTGATGGGCAACGGGTCCCCTGTGAGTGGGTGTGGCAGGGGTGATGGGGAACATAAGCCCTGTGAGTGGGGGTGGCAGGGGTGATGGGCAACATAAGCACTAGGGGTGTGGGTGGCAGGGGTGATGGGCAACATAGTCCTATGGATGGGGGTGGCAGGGGTGATGGGCAGCAGGTCCCCTGTGAGTGGGTGTGGCAGTGGTGATGGGCAACATAGTCCCGATGGGTGAGGGCGGCAGGGGTGATAGGCTACAGGTCCCCTGTCAGTGGGGGTGGCAGGGGTGACGGGCAACAGGTTCCCTGTGAGTGGGTGTGGCAGGGGTGATGGGCAACATAAGCCCTGTGAGTGGGGGTGGGAGGGGTGATGGGCAACATAAGCCCTGTGAGTGGGGGTGGCAAGGGTGATGGGCAACATAAGCACGAGGGGTGTGGGTGGCAGGGGTGATGGGCAACATAGTCCCTATGGGAGGGGGTGGCAGGGGTGATGGGCAACATAGTCCCTATGGGTGGGGGTTGCAGGGGTGATGGGCAACATAAGCACTAGGGGTGGGGGTGGCAGTGGTGAAGAGCAACAGGTCACCTGTGAGTGGGGGTGGCAGGGGTGATGGGCAACAGGTCCCCTGTGAGTGGGGGTGGCAGGGGTGATGAGCAACAGGTCCCCTGTGAGTGGGTGTGGCAGGGGTGATGGGCAACATAAGCCCTGTGAGTGGGGGTGGCAGGGGTGATGGGCAACATAATCACTAGGGGTGTGGGTGGCAGGGGTGATGGGCAACATAGTCCCTATGGGTGGGGTGGCAGGGGTGATGGGCAGCAGGTCCCCTGTGAGTGGGTGTGGCAGGGGTGATGGGCAACATAGTCCCTATGGGTGGGGGTGGCAGGGGCGATGGGCAACATAAGCACTAGGGGTGGGGGTGGCAGTGGTGATGAGCAACAGGTCCCCTGTGAGTGGGGGTGGCAAGGGTGATGGTCAACATAGTCCCTATGGGTGGGGATGGCAGGGGTGATGGGCAGGTCCACTGTGAGTGGGGGTGGCAGGGGTGATGGACAACATAGTCCCTATGGGTGGGGGTGGCAGGGGTGATGGGCAACATAAGCCCTGTGAGTGGGTGTAGCAGGGGTGATGGGAAATATAGTCCCTATGGGTGGGGGTGGCAGGGGTGATGGGCAACATAGTCCCTATGGGTGGGGGTGGCAGGGGTGATGGACAACAGGTCCCCTGTGAGTGGGGGTGGCAGGGGTGATGGGAAACATAGTCCCTATGGGTGGGGGTGGCAGGGGTGATGGGCAACAGGTCCCCTGTGAGTGGGGGTGGCAGGGGTGATGGGCAACATAGTCCCTATGGGTGGGGGTGGCAGGGGTGATGGGCAACAGGTCCCCTGTGTGTGGGGGTGGCAGGGGTGAAGGGCAACAAGCCCCCTATGGGTGGGGGTGTTAGTGGTGCTGGCCATGCATCCCCTATGGTGGGCTGTTGTTAGTGGCCAGGATGTTGATCCCCTGTGTGTGTGTGCCATGTTGCGGGTATGTGTCATTTGTGTATGTGGTAGGTGTCTGACTTACCGCCTGCGCCATCGGCGTCGGTCCCTGAGCCGGTCATAGATGTAGAGTACTGGTATGACCTGCGCGATGGGATTCATGATGTGTTCATGTCGTACACGCTGCTTGTTGCTCCGTCTCGTACCCGCTGCAAGCTGGTCCGTCTCGTAGCCGTGTATTGATTTGTGGCGCGAATCGTAGCTGACATGCTTGTTTTACGGATGCTGTGACGTGCCGTACGTGATGACCCGTCCGGCGCGTAGGAAGTACGCATCGTACTTGTCATGCCGGAAACTGCTATGGATACTGCTTCTGGGCGACACGGTTCCTCTTTGGGAGTTACGGCTCGGACGAAGAATAGGGGTTTATTCACAGCCTACGTGTCGTTCGTGTTTTTGGCAGTTATGCGCATCGTACTTACTCTACAGGACGGCCCGGCTCCAGGTACGTGTCGGTCGCACAGTAAGGCTACAGACAGCTGTCCGACCGGCGATCGGAATCGGCCCCTTAGTGTTACACCACTAAGAGTAAGGATTACAGGTTACAAGAAAGCCTGAGCTCCGCTGATAATCTTATTGCACTATCCTGCCAGAAAGGATTTCAGTAGCAACTGCTAAGTGACAATCAAACAGCATGGGACAGAGCTGCTGCATATTTTGTGAAGCAATAAAGGATGAAGAAGAAGAATTGGATGAATATTCAATTGCACTGAGTCAGTTCGATAACAAGTTTTGTAAGAAAAAGAAAATGTGCAGCTCATTTTTTGGAGTGTGCTAGCTTCCGGAGGGACCAATAACATCCCTCAGAATATTTCTTTCTTCGTATAATTACCGATTTGTCATAATTGAGTGCTATTGAGCCAGCTGGTAGAAAAAATGAACAGCAACAAAGTTCAGGAAATGTTATTGCTGACATGGGATTTACCTTTAAGTAAAGTCATGGAGGTAAAATGGCACACCAAAAAATCAACAAGAGAGGAAGGAATCTACATGGCTAGTCCCCTCAATAGTTTATTCAAAATCAACAAAGCCAGTGTACATTAAATCAATAAAAGGGGCACTGTTAGTCGAAAGAGCACTGGTCCACAGGTTCCAGACAAACCGGTATGTTTAAGAAAAGAAAGTAGACCTCTATGAAACAATACCCAGTTGGTATTAAAATACCAACTGGGTATTGTTTCATAGAGGTCTACTTTCTTTTCTTAAACATACCGGTTTGTCTGGAACCTGTGGACCAGTGCTCTTTCGACTAACAGTGCCCCTTTTATTGATTTAATGTACACTGGCTTTGTTGATTTTGGGTAAAATGGCACAGACATAGATTGCATGGCAATAACCTTTCAAGGTAAAATATAATTGTGGATGAGCCAAATATGAGGAATATAAATATATAAATGAAGTAAAGACAAAAAATAAAGGTGTCAGCACATTGAACACCCACACAATAGTTAGCAGAAATGTCAATAGGAACTGTAATGTAGCTTACAAAAATAATGGATAGTATACAATATGAATGTATGTCACCCCAAAAAAACTGGGATGAAGGAGGTCCACTCCTTAGCAAATTTGGATGCCAGGTATATCCTAACTAAGAATATCCTTTCCTAATATTTGGAGAAATTGAGATAAGTTATAGGACAGATTTGTAGGAATTAGAAATGTAAAACTAAGAGACACTTTGTCAGGATGAATAATGGTAGAGAGAAGCAAGGAAAAGGAAGGGCTCATAAATAGAGTGGAGAATGAAGAGCAAACAAGAGAACTAAGAATAATTTATATTACAGATTTGTGTTATGGATTGCGCAAAATGATGGACTGGTTTTCACCCTAAACTTTGGGGGTGGTGTTGTTCCAGCTGCTACCACATGTGGATGGAAGGTAATGCCTCTTAAAGGATAATCCATTTTAATCTTTCGTTGAATTGTGATAGAATGTCTTGAGATTAACCTTAACGCTTACGGTGATAAGCCTATTGGAGTGATAGGTTACTTTCATTTGAAGGAAAAAATGATTAATGTGAAAATATTTGGATTCAGATAAATGGCATGCCCCAACGAAGGCATAGTATTATAATGTATATACATTATAATCATACAACTCCAACGCTGGGTGCCAGTGCACGTGAGGTAAGCAAGGAGAAACAACATCCTAAGGCGTCAAGTGTACAGTGGTTCTTTTCAAGTGATTTAATCATTCACTCAAAATCTGTTGGAAAGTGGATTATTGGTAGTGATAAGTTGTGACATCACTAGTAATAAGGCCGCAACACAATTAGAGGACCAGTCAAGGTCTCAATAAATTATTCCCCTGCTCAAAGAGCAGGCAGGTATAACTTAGGATTCAGGTGAGTAAAGAATTAAAAAAAACAATACATTAAAGAAGTATGGCACAACACACAATAAAAACGTTACTCTAATTTATAAATCTAGGTTATACTTTTATGAACAAATAGACACCAAAATGATAAAAATCCAATGTAGGAAACCGGTAAATATGAATATTTTAAGAATAAATAGTTTCTAGTGCTTAAAAACCTACAGCGCCACTTTTGGACATCTGGTAGCATTTGACCAGGACAAAGTCAAAGTCTGAGACTGATTGCTATGGACCTCTGGTCAGATGCACTAAGCGGGAGGCCTCGGTCAAAATTTTACCTACCTGGAGGATTTTTCTCTCAACATAGAATGGTCCCCAGGACGATTTTGATGCAACACCATCAGATTGCTTCTCCGTGAAGCCTCGGTGGTCAAATCCTGAAAGTCTGGAGTTCTGGAGCTTTCAGTGGGATGAACCTGAAAACCAGTATGGGTTGTGCTGAAAGGTAGACGGCTTACCTCTCGATATCAATGGGTAACCTTTTTGAGCTTTTTGACTAAAAGTTCTCTAACTTCACCAAACTTCTGGATGATCTTCTTCCAGAAGGTCTCCTTGAGGGTTCAACAAGTCCAAAACACATATCCAAGGGTCTGGAATCTTTTAGATGGTCCTTAGGATGTATGGACTACAATGCCTACAATGCACCTGTTCAATTCCTTAAATGTCCACTGGACGCACTCAAGTGTGACAACTCTTTTTTTTGTATCTGAACTTTTTATTGCAACAACTTTTTATAACAATTGCACGGTGTGGTACAAAGGTTTAAGAGCATCAAGTAGTACAATGCATATCAATCAGGCAGGAGAGGGGTAGAGGGGAGACCGATGGAAGGCATGTTGCCCATGGAACAAAGCAAACCAACCTTTCCATCATTGTACGTCCCTCTAGGTGGCAAGGGTTGATGAGTTGTCAGCCTAGCCCTCCTCGGTAGGAGAGACGATGGTAGCTGGGATTCCCAATCCGTGTAGGGGAGTTGAGTGGAGGGGCATGCTCCTAATGGTTAAATGATGTAGTCAAGAAGAGATGAGGGGAGGGGGGTACGCGCTGATGAGGGGGTAAGGGATGGGGTCCCATTTTGTCAGATCAGAAATGTCCCCTATTCACTGGTGGGAGAGATAGGATAGACTCTGCTTCACACGGTAGCGCAGAGGGTGACAAGTGTTACTATGGCGGTTCTCCCCTAGAAGGGGGGTTTGTGCATCTGTGTGTCTGGTGGGCAAAAGGGTGTAAGGAGTGGGTAGAGGCAAGGGGAGCGGGGGAGTTGTAGGAAGAAGAGTAATGGAGGAGAAAGGAAAGGGGTGTAAAAAGGGGGCCAGGAGGTCAGGGTGGAGGTAGGAGTGGCAAGGGGTAGTATGGTGAATCCTCTTGGTGGAGATGATGCAGGTGGGCTCTTTTACTTCCAGGGAGTCCACTCCTTAATACTTCTTGAAGCAAGGCAAAGTCCTTAAGGCTGTTGAACCAGATTTGCAGCAGGTGCAGTCCATTTGGTGTAGATCCAGATTCCAGCAGGGCGGTCTTTCTTCTGCTTGTAGTTTCAGACAGCAGATTTGAGGAACTATTATGCTCTCCCATATTTATTCACAGTTTCTGGACATCAAGCAGGGGGGCACACCTGGCCAATGGGATGCAGGGTGCCACCGAGGTGTATGCAACTTCCTCCAAAGTGTGGCATATTCTTGTCCCAGAAAGCACTATTCTATCAAAATCCAAGATGGAGAAAGTCTTTCCTTTGGAGTTAGATCTGGCTAAGCCTACACACTGGTGTGGCTAAGCTTCACTAACTCACCTTTCCAGCCCCCTGACTAATCAAATTACTGAGACGCCTGTGTGGCTGAGGAAGCAGGAATGGGGGTCAGACTATGCTGGTCCCAAACTGTCATTCTCCCTTTGAAGACTAGTTTCGCTCCCCGCCCTCTCTCCTGCCTTTTGTCTTCTGCAGCTAAAGTTCTCCACCCATAGAAAGCCATTGTCTACTTTAAGAGCTCTCTTCACACCTCATCAAACAGCTCTGGCTCAGCCAGGAGAGGGCATCTGGAAAGCTGAATTTTGCCTCACAGAAAATACAAATTGCTAACTTATTTTCTGCAATAGTTATTGTAACTCTAATGGGGGCTAGTTGTTGGATTTATCCTAACTGTTAATTAGATACCTTGAAGTATATTTTTAGGTGGCTCCACTCAATATTTATATTTAAATAAAATATCTCTTTCTTAGCCTATGGAGCCATTCACTACAATGGGGAAAAACGGAATTGGCAGTTTTTTTTTTCTCTCACCAGGGCTTATAAAACATATTGGATAATGCCCCTGCTTATGGTTACTAGGTATCCTACTGCAACAACTAACAGAAGGTGCAAAGTCCATTCAAAAGGAATAGCAAGCCACTGAGTGCTGTGAAACAGTGCAAGAAACACCTCGGATCGTTAGTACACCACCAGACAGGAGTTAAGAGTCCATCAGCCCACCCTTACTGGCGGAACTTCGTCATCTGTGACTCTAGGGAACCACAGACTGGGCCCATAATCACGAGCCACAGGCTCTGTTGGATGCACAGCCTGATACTTCCCAGAAAGTAAAATACTCCTGCCAGGGTGTGCGCTCGAATCCTGAGGACTCCGGTGGTGTGCAGTGCTCAAGTGTGGATGTGTGTTAAAAATGAATACCTGGGCAAAAAGTATGTTTATTGGAAATTATCCAGGTTCCATGTCTAAAAAAACCTATAGTCTTGAAAAAATAGACTAACTCCTGGCTCAGTTTTGTGTGGTCGACATGTTTCAGCCGTGATGGTTCATTGACCCGGCTTTCATCAGGACCAAAAACTCGGTGGATAAGTGAAGCTACTGCAGGAAAAACACATTAATTGTGACTCATAAATAATAGAATTAAGACGGTGAAAATACAAACATCATGTAAACTTGTGGCGATGGCCACCCTACCGGACAAGCAATCTCGTGCTTGGACGTAAGAACTGTGTCTTCCTTCCTAGAGGGAACCCGGAAAAGCAACCGTCAGAACAAAAGACTTCTTACAGATAACTCACAGCATTCATGGCCGCTATACAGCAGTGCCTATTATGCACTGCCATCTTTACAAAAACCCAAAAATTATTGGTACAAATAGAGAAGCTTAACAGCTATTTTAAACTCACCCAGCCTTTTGTGGGAGAAACGCCTCACCTCACCCGGCTGACTGCTCGGAGAGGGAGGCACCGCTCTGTTTACATGTAAGGGCAAACAGACAAGTTGCATATTGATACTCATCTGTCCAGACTCTATACACATAACTTGAAACAAATCTAAGAAACCTAAAAATGCCAAAGACCTGAAAAGGACCCTCACTGACATGTTAATGCAGATAAATCACGTGATGTATTCGAAAACTATATCGTCATTTCCAAAATATGCCAAGGTTCAAGGAAAGGCATAGAGTTTGTCCATGTAAAATATAAAATGGGTAATTATCAACTAGGTTGACCCCAAACATGGAGACAGAGGCACCTTATAAATGAATATGCTTAAATTGAACCCAGATTACTGCAGCAGAGTTCAACAAAAGGGTTATGATCAGGTAACTCTGAGCCCTCAAACAAACCTTCATGCTTAGGGATTCTCCATGTGAGGTTTGAGGTAAGGAATTGTCAACTGTATTGACCCCACATAGAAATAGAAACACCTTGTATACAAATAGGGTTAAATTAAGCCCAAGTTATATAAACAGAGTTCAACACAGAGATGGTAATCAGGTAACTCTGAAATCCCAAAGAAGCCCTCTTTACACTTGGACTGACAGACCAACCACCAGGACACGAGGACCCCCCTCCTTACCTGTCCGTCGGTACTTCAGACTAGCCTTTGAGCTGTCTGGGAGGTGGCGGCAGGAAGGGGAAGGGTCCTTACATACCCGCCTGGATTGCATTAAGCGATTCAATTAGAATCAGGTGCAGGGGCGAGCAGAGTATCCATACCGTCACCAAAAGCACAGAGCGTGCGCCAACTCGGGACACTCGTTTCGAAGCATGCGCGTTGCATGCACCGGCCGATGCGAATGAATAAGGCCGGTGTCACTGCCCCGCGCATGCGCATCAGTGAGCTACACTACATCAATGCAACTGACTCGAGTGCTATGATTTCTCCGACCGTAATGGCACACGGACCAATCGTACAAGGCACACAGCGTGAGCCGCTAGTCTCAATGTGTTCATATCGGCAAGTGTAGAAAAATACTGCTGATGTATCCCTGACAGTGAACCAAGGGGCGTGTCTGCAAACCAGAGATAGGCGAGACAGATTGGTTGCTATCTACATATATATAATGGCCACAAGCTGTGACCATCTCAACCGCAATGGCAAAGGCGCATGCGCGTCGGAGATTAGCTATACAAAACACAGAGCGCAAGCCAGTAGTTACAATCTATGTATGTCGGCAAGTGTAGAGAATGGCATTGGGTTGTCCATAACAATAGACCAAGGGTCATGGTAGAAGACCAGAGGCTGGCAAGGCAACTTAAATATTCATCACTGTGCATGTATATTAATGCACAATGGAAGACTCACAATTAATGTGTTTTTCCTGCAGTAGCTTCACTTATCCACCGAGTTTTTGGTCCTGAAGAAAGCCGGGTCAATGGACCATCACGGCTGAAACATGTCGACCACACAAAACTGAGCCAGGAGTTAGTCTATTTTTTCAAGACTATAGGTTTTTTTAGACATGGAACCTGGATAATTTCCAATAAACATATTTTTTGCCCAGGTATTCATTTTTAATACACATCCACACTTGAGCACTGCACACCACCGGAGTCCTCAGGATTCGAGCGCACACCCTGGCAGGAGTATTTTACTTTCTGGGAAGTATCAGGCTGTGCATCCAACAGAGCCTGTGGCTCGTGATTATGGGCCCAGTCTGTGGTTCCCTAGAGTCACAGATGACGAAGTTCCGCCAGTAAGGGTGGGCTGATGGACTCTTAACTCCTGTCGGGTGGTGTACTAACGATCTGAGGTGTTTCTTGCACTGTTCACAGCACTCAGTGGCTTGCTATTCCTTTTGAATGGACTTTGCACCTTCTGTTAGTTGTTGCAGTATTTTGTGGGGATTGGAGGTGTTGTAGTCCCTAAACTCAAATTCCCCTTTGACCCCTTTATAAATTTTGTTTTTGTTTACTAGGTATCCCACCCCTGAAGCACCTAGGGGAGACCTTAGTGGTGACTTATATATAACAATTAGATAGTTTGAGACTTTGGAAGTACCTTTAAATCCAAAGTTAAATTTGGATATGCATTTAAGGTAAAGGCAGCCTGAAAGGCAGTGCTGACTTTAAAATGACAGCAGGCACCACAGTAATGCACACTTGAGCGCATTAAGTCTACTGAGACTCTAAATCTACATGCTCTATTACTTACTAGGAACTTACAGCTAGTCTGTTAGTACCAACTATATTTGCATCAAGTTTGCATATTCTTACAATCAAAGCTCAGGCCCTGAGACTGGTAAGCAGACCCCAGGGCACAGTAAGAGTCAGTTATCACCAGTACCAAGCAAAAAATGTGGGTGATGAGGGCAAACAGAAGGACTTTTGCACAAAGCATTTTTTTGATTTCAGTTAAAATCATAAAAATACAGTTGCAAAAGAAATATATCATGCATAAAAAATTCAGAAGGGCATGGGCTATAAAAACAATATGCTGAACAAATCATAAAGTGCAGGAGGGTAGCAGTAAAGTACCGCTAGACAACAGGTCCCACTAGTTGCAAAACACATCTGATAACAAAAACTTAAGTGGGTTTGCTATGTTACAAGATATAGTAATGAGCCTTTTATGGACAAGTGGGCATACATCCCTGTGCCTTTGTATAAGGAGCCAACATTTTATATGTAAAAAAGCATGTTCAAGGTGCAAGATTAAAAGGTACTATTGTACCTTCCACCTTGCTTAAAATTCCCACATTGTTCAATGTCAAATAAACCAACAGCTATAAAAACAAAGTGCAATAACACACACAAAAATGTGTGCAAAATCAAGCGTTAAAATCCATTATCATATATAATCAGAGAACTTCAGAATGAGAGTATGGCACATGGACAGACAAAACGCAGTTTAATGGGGGGAATACAGAGCATAAACATATGAAAACTGCAATCAAATAACATGACCTCAAAGTTGGTAGCTTTCACAAAAACTCCATGCCAACCCTGCACTGCCTTAATATTGAACGCTTCAGGAGTGATAGAATTAACACAGACATCAGAGAAGAATAATGCTTGCAAAAGAAAACAGAGTGCAGGGGGCTCTGTGCATAAGGTGCATCGCAAGGAAAGACAGGGAGGTTAGCAACAACCATACCTTGCTTGGGGGGTGCTAGAAGAAAACAGACAGTATTTAGCATGAACCTGTGATGTAAAATATTAACCCACAAGAGGTATGGCTCAATGCCAGGGCAAGTATTGATTTGGGCATGGGCGGTGACTGTTGACATTACAGACTTTTTTAACATCCTTGACTCTGCCCATTTAGCTAGAAAGAGTTTGGTCATAAGTATGTGGAAGCTGGTCCTGAAAGAACTAGATTCAGCCAATTCAAGGCCTTTCGATATGGGTACAAACCAGGGTATTTTGGAACTTTTTTCCAGATTCAGACAGTCAGACAAGATTGTGCAATTCAGTATGGTTTTCCCCTTGGTCCATATTTTCAGCCAGGACAAAAGAGGCTGGGGTCTCACGTAATCGCGTATGTACCCTAGCCCAATTTAAGTGTGGCATATATAGTTGCTAGTGGACTTTGGTAAAGTGAGCAGTCTTTTTATAAACCAATTTTCTACCTTCTCCAGGCCTGGTTGATCGCAGAGACCCCATATGTTGCACCTGGGTGGCACTTGGGCTTGTAGATTGCAAGTAGCTCTTTACTTGGCTTGCTGCTTACTATGGTCATAAAACCTAAGACTGCTTTGATGTTCCTGGTTAGGGCAGCTGCCCTGCCACCTTCCAGAGTGCTCCAAGTCAGCCTATCATCAAATTATATTCCCAGAAAAGGGTAAGAGGGGACTTTGCTAATCTTTGTTCCATTGCCAAGGAAGGCCCTTCTTTCCTTGTCATGGCAGCCAAAAACCATAATGTGGGTATTTGACTGGTTTACCAGCAATTCCAGACTGGTCATAAAGGCACAACATTGATTTAGTAATCACTGGAACCTGATTGCAGTCCTGGCCAGCAGAACAGTATCGTCGGCATAGACCAGGACTGGTACACTGAGTTTAACTACCATGGTACAGTTAGTTCTAGAGTTCATAAATGCCGCTCTAAACCATTGACATACAGGAAAAAGAGAAAGGGGCAAACACACCCCTCAAGCACGCAACATTTTAGTCTAAAGCTTTCTGTAGTTTCTCCAGCTGCACTCTATCTCACACTTGTAGTTACCTTTATGTCAAGCCCCCCCCCAAGGCTTTTATGATCCTGGGCTCAACCCCTAACTCTCTAACTCTCTCATGATAGCACAGAGCTTTGACCAATTGACTTATTCAAAGGCCGAGCTCAGATCAATAAACACTGCATACATTTTGCCTTCCCATACACCGTTTGTTAGCAGGTATAGAGTGAGGCATTGCTCTATGGTCCCTAGGCCAACCTGGAACCCAAACTGGAGACCAGAGAGGAAGTTATTGTCAGTTGCCCAGGTTTGCAGCCTTTCCAATAGGATCCTGCCCATTATCTTGACAGTTGACTCTAATAATGATAAGTGCCGATAGCACTTTGGATCTGCCTCTGATCTTTTTTAAAAACTCGGGACAATTGTTGTTGAGGACGTGCCTTGGGGGACCAGGAGCAGGACACAATTGAGAAAATTGGTGAAGAGGGGTTCTCAAAGGTGTATATTTGCCTCCAAAAATCTGTGGGAATCCTGTCAAGGCTGAGGACTTTGGAAGCAGGGCATCTCTCAATAGCCTCTATCACATCAGTAACATCAATCTCTAAATTGCACAGCGGTTGAGTAGAGGCTATCTGGGTAAATGTTGTTGCCCGAGTCATGCTCGGAGCATGCCCTTATAAGGTGACAGGGTAAGGGTATAACTGAGAACAGTTCCTAACCCAGACCTCCAGAAGAATCACTATACCAAGCCCAGCTTCCTAGCCTTTCTCTATGTAATTTGAATTCACTGTTTGCCAAAAGAGCTTACTTTCTTAGAGGTCACTGTCCTTTTCTAGATCATGATAGGCTTCCTCTCTTTAAAGCCCATTAGGATGTAGGGTGGAAAAACACCCTGACTGTCATGGAAGCGGAAAACAACCGCCCGCCGGCCTTGTGGGAAAACCGGTGGTGAAATTAGCATTAAGCGCCGAAAAAATCCGACCGCGGCAGTACGAGGCCCAGAATAACTGCCCGTAGCAGGCGGAAATGACCAAAATCCATCCGCGGTCGGAATTGCGGCGGAAAAACAACAACCCACCGCAAGTATAGCGGAGACATCGCCCCGGAAATTAGAATATCCCCGACAGTCCTGTGGCACGTACCGCCATCTCCGACGGCCACGGTCACACAATGGGATGAATGGGGGAGCCAGCGGAAGAGCTGAAGCACAGCCACCGCGGCGGACAAACCGTCAAAAATATGGCGGACGAAGTCAAAACCCCACAAGAAGGCCAACAAGTGCACACAGAAAACTAGACATGCCTCCCAAATACACAAAACACACCCCAAAGGCACAACCACATGGCAAAACGAAAATTACAAATCCCAGGACTACACACCTGTCAGCAACACCCCAATTGGACACACCCACATAGCTGTGTATAAAACCAGTCTCTTCACTGATCACAATCCCTTGAAAAACTCCAGGAGAGAAGGGACACATACCCCAGCTGACAGGAGAGGCAAAGGACACAACATCACCAGCCACACCACACACAGCATCACCACCACCTCCAAACCAGCACAACTAACCCCCCAGCACAACACACACCATACACAGCACAATCACAACCACCACTCACACCCCTGCACCCACAATCACTTTGCACACCAAACACCATGGCCAGAAAGAAAATGCCCAAATTCACTGAGAGTGAGTTGAACGTCATGGTAGATTAGATAGTCAGAGTGGAACCACAGCTTTTTGGTACCCTGGTCCAACAGACACCATTAGCCACTAGGGCACAAATGTGGGATAGGATAGTCCAAAGGGTCAATGCAGTAGGGGCCACCCCAAGATCAAAAAAGGAGATCATGAAGCGGTGGCATGATCTGAAAAGGGTGGTAAAGGAGAGGAGGAGCAAGAACCGTGAGCTGGCTCAGAGGACTGGCGGTGGCCCTCACATTCCACAAAAAAACATTCACACAATGGGAGGAGAAGGTACTTGCCATTCTGCATCCAGAGAGTCTCACAGGAGTAGCTGGGGGAGTGGAGGCTGGTAAGTACAAACAAATGACTACCGCCACTCTGCTATGTACTGCCTTGCACAACTACAAAGGTATACCACCTAGGACACACACCATCCATCTGCACCACATGCTCACAAACACATGGCTCACAGATCCAACATTCACCCACTCCCATTCACCACAAACATAGCTAACAACATAACCATGGGGGCATGTGTACAGGCAGACAGCACTACAACAACCACCATGCCCCCTAGCCCACACCTGAGCTGGATGGATCCCTCCCCCACCCCACCCAGAAGCAGTTGGAAGCCATTGCAGTACAACAAACAAACTTACAGGTAGGTAGCCATCTTCACAATGAGGGTGTCTGGGGGTGGGGGGCCTGCACCACTACTCCCACCATGCCCCCTGTCCCACAGCCTAGCAAGATGGATCCCTCCCACCACCTCACCCAGAAGCATGTGTCAGCCATTACACAACCCTCATCAAACTTACAGGTAGGTAGCCATCTTCCCTGGGAGGGTGTTTGTGGCTGGGAGTGCTGCACTACTACTCCCAACATTCCCCGTCTCCCACACCTCAGCAGGATGGATCCCTCCCCCACCCCACCCAGGAGCAGTTGGAAGCCATTGCAGTACACCAAACACATTTAAAGGTAGGTAGCCATCTTCCCTGGGAGGGTGTTTGTGTCAGGGAGGGCTGCACTACTACTCCCACCATGCCCCCGTCCCACACCTGAGCAGGATGGATCCCTCCCCCACCCCACCCAGGAGCAGTTGGAAGCCATTGCAGTACAACAAACAAACTTACAGGTAGGTAGCCATCTTCACAATGAGGGTGTTTGTATCTGGGAGGCCTGCACTACTACCCCCACCATGCCCTCTGTCCCACAGCCTAGCAAGATGGATCCCTCCCACCACCCCACCCAGAAGCATGTGTCAGCCATTACACAACCCTCATCAAACTTACAGGTAGGTAGCCATCTTCACAATGAGTGTGTCTGGGGTGGGGGGCCAGCACCACTACACCCACCATGCCCCCTTTACCACAGCCTAGCAAGATAGAGCCCTCCCCTACCCCACCCAGGAGCAGTTGGAAGCTATTGCAGTACACCAAAAAAACTTACAGGTAGGTAACCATCTTCACAATGAGGGTGTTTGTGTCTGGGAGGGCTGCACTACTACTCCCACCATGCCCCCTGTTCCACACCTAAGCAGGATGGATCCCTCCCACCACCCCACCCAAAAGCATGTGTCAGCCATTACACAACCCTCATCAAACTTACAGGTAGGTAGCCATCTTCACAATGAGGGTGTCTGGGGGTGGGGGGCCTGCACCATTACTCCCACCATGCCTCCTTTCCCACAACCTAGTAAGATGGAGCCCTCCCCCACCCCACCCAGGAGCAGTTGGAAGCCATTGCAGTACACCAAACAAACGTACAGGTCGGTAGCCAGTACGTGCACCCACCCATTTTTCTCAAATTAAATGGTGCCATATGACATCACCAGTCCTCACATTGCACAAAGAGCCATACCTACCCCATTGCCAAGCACAGTGTGCACATAGGTAAGCCAAGGTAACTCCCACAACCACCAAAGTGTGACACACCAATGCACAAGTAGAAGAAAGCCTGGGCACATTCATGCACATGAACAGCACAGCAACTAGTTACATGTGCATCACCATTAGGCAAGTGCAACAAGGACCTTTCTCAAAATATGAAAGCATGTGTGGTGGCACAAATCAAGATATGCACATGACAGGACAATGGGAGGCAGGAGATGACAATGGCCAGTCCATGGCCAGATGTGACGTCTGCTAGGTCAGACCACTAAACCATGAGTCCACAATTAAACACATGTTGTGCCAGGCCCTAGATGGCAACAAGTCCCAGTAAACCTAAATTGGACACGGTTCGCATGTTATGCCCTGACACCTCGCACCATGGACAAGTAATGCTTGTACCACTGTATCATGTCAGGGAGCACAGTACTGCACACAGTCAACAATGTGATGATATGTCAATTGTGCAGTGTACAAAATTTGAATGACACACAGCTAACCTAAAACTTGCCGGGTGCACTGCAATGATCAGAGGGGTGAGTCCTCAGACCCCACTGGCCCTGCAGCAGGCCCCCCCCTGCCAAATGACAAAGGGGCCATCCCAAGAAGACCCTGGGAGTATCTGGAGGCAAAGCACCTGCCAGACGCAAGTCACGGAGCCAGCCATGATGGCAACCCTCTCCACCACTGCATTGACTCTTTGGACTGTCCTAGCCCACACTGCCTTGTGAATGGCATCTGCCTGTTGGACTGGGTCACGACAGCAATGTGGTGACTACTCGACCATCTCATCTACCACGACTGTCAACTCACTCCTCCCCAATCGAAATGTACAACCCCCTTGCATCTCACCATAGTAAATAAAATATCCTCACACATATGTTGTTGTGTTTGCTCCGTCTTTATTGCAAGGTGTACAGTCTTCAACATGATCACAATGACCATGGGCTGTATGTAGGCAAGGAGAAGTCAAAGGCACCTAGGGAAACACGACAGAACAACTGTCACTGGTCTGGGTGTGGCATCACAGACATCACGCAAGCCCTAACACCAAGATAACCCAACATGCATATGTCACAATGGCCCCCAAGTATCCACATACACGTCCCGTTGATGTTCCCAAATGACATGTCCTAGAAACATTTCCAACCACCACTGAGTCTACAACTGGCTGATGCTACAATTCTCACATGCCCCTTCTCGACAACAGCAATCTCATGAGACAATGGGCATGTTGCATATTGCCACCCACTGTCAAGTGAAGTAGCGGGTGATGAGCTGTTCATGCAGGTCAACACCTTCCTCCTCTCCACTGTCCTCATCACTGGACACGGCTTGGTTTGCAGGCTGGGGCCTTGGGTCCTCACCATCATTCAGGAGCAGGGGAATCTCCCTGCGAATGTCTAGGTTGTGGAGCATGCAGCATGCAACAACAATCTGACACACCTTACCGGGCGAGTACACCAGTGCACCTCTTGTCTTGTCCAGGCACCGGAATTCTGACTTGATCAGGCCAAAAGTGTGCTCCACCACACGACGTGTCCTCCCATGGGCCTCATTGTAGCGGACTTCAGCCGGGGACCTGGGATTCTGCAGTGGGCTCAGCAACCAGGGACGATTGGGATATGCAGAGTCACCTAGGTATGACAAACACAAATAGACATTGCAATGTCACAGAGTCTCAGGGGATCAGGTCACACACACAGCACGCCACATGACTAGGCATACTCACCAACAATCCATGCATGATCTGGAAGAAGATTAGCTATCAGCTGGGGCACTATGCTGTTCCTCAGGATGTAGGAGTCGTGGGCCGAGCCTGGGAATTTGGCACACACCAGCGAGATGGTCATATCTGCCAGGCACACCAGCTGCACATTGATGGAGTGGTAATGCTTGCGATTGCGGTAAATGTGCTCACTTGCCTGTGGTGGCACAAGAGCGACATGAGTGCAATCAATGGCCCCAACAACATTTGGGATGTGTCCAAGGGGATAGAAGTATCCCTTCACAGCTGGCAATTCAGCACCCCTGGGGAAATGGATGTATCTGTCCTTGTATAGCATCATGGCTGACATTACATCACGCATCACCATGCTAAACATCGGTTGTGACATCCCACCAGCGCTGGCCACAGTCTCCTGGACGGATCCTGTGGCAAAAAAATGCAGGGCTGCCATCACCTTATAAGTAGGGGTGAAAGCTGTTGGATATGGCCTGCGTGGCTGCAGGTGGGACTCCAACAGATCACAAAGGGTCTTCAGGGTGGCTCTGTCCAGGCGGCATTTGCGTATAATCACAACATCCTCCATGTCCTCCAGCACCGTCAAGTGACGAATCAAATTTGGCCTCCTCCTATTGGAGTTGATAGTGGACACATGTCAATACAATACACCAAGAGATGTGCACAGCATATCACGTTCTGGATGACACAACAACAACAATGACTGACATCTAGAGTGACTAACAGACCAGCTTACATGGAGGAACACCTTCAGCTACATAAAGGGCACACGTGTCAACTTACACAAGACAAGTACCTCAAACACCACCTTTGGCTATGTGAATGCACATAGGGATATGGCCACAGTACACATTTGCACGCCTGGGAGTCTAGCATCCAGCATATGTGTAACTAATCAAAACCACTGTCTCCTACCTAGCTGCTGTACCGGTCAAACCTTGATGCGTCATTACAAGCTGGCACACATCCACCACACCATGACCACAGTCGGCGCTGGAATGATGAATGTGTTCATGAGCAGACATGAGAGGCAATGCTAATCAGATCAACATTCTTCGAAACGAGCATTGCTGTGATTGTCACTGGACCTCAACACATTGACATGTGTACACGTTGTACAGTCCAGGACTACACTGTCCTGCCTACACCAACTTCAAATCCAGAAGTGACATGTGAGTGGGTACAGACAAATGTATGTTACACACACACAAACATGGCATGTGTACCCATCAGTGGAGTAAATTGAACATTGGCATCATGTGCACAATGATGTGCCATTGAACATGTTGGCACTATGCACTGTTGATGTGTGACAGATGGCCATCGCCATTGCATGGCACCCATATCGCGGTAGCTACCGCCTGACAATGACGGTGTGTCCCCAGCACCCCCATTCACATCAGTGCAGTAGTCATAGGCATGGAGACATGTGGAAATGGCGCTTGGCATGCTCTGCCACCAGAATGGCGGTGCCTCGTGTCAATGCATGGCACCCATATCGCGGTAGCTACCGCCTGGCACCGGCGGTGTGTCCCCAGCACCCCCATTCACACTAGTGCAGTAGTCATAGGCATGGAGACATGTGGAAATGGCGGTTGGCATGCTCTGCCGCCAGAATGGCGGTGTCTCGTGTCAATGCATGGCACCCATATCGTGATAGCTACCGCCTGGTACCGGCGATGTGTCCCCAGCACCCCCATTCACACCAGTGCAGTAGTCATAGGCATGGAGACATGTGGAAATGGCGGTTGGCATGCTCCACAGCCAGAATGGCAGTGCCTCGTGTCAATGCTTGGCACCCATATCGCGGTAGCTACCACCTGGCACCGGCGGTGTGTCACCAGCACCCCCATTCACACCAGTGCAGTAGTCATAGGCATGGAGACATTTGGAAATGGCGGTTGGCATGCTCCTCCACTAAAATTGCGGTTGCACAACCCGAGCCCCAGCGGTGTTACACCACCGTGGAGCTCGCCCTAGAGCCAACGGGAAGCTCGATAACAGTGTCATGATGCAATTTTGAAGGTCGCGGTAGGCGTGCTTCGCCACCGCAGAGGTGGTCATTGGCTGCATTTGAAAGCTGCACCATCGCAGTAGCGCACCCCGGACCCCAGCGGTGTTACACCGCCATGGAGCTCGCCCGAGAGACAACGCAAAGCTCGATAGCGGTGGCATGATGCAATTTTGAAGATCGCGGTAGGCATGCTCCACCACCGTGGAGGCGGTCATTGGCTGCATTTGAAAGATGCACCATAGCGGTAGCGCACCCCGGGCCCCAGCGGTGTTACACCTCCATGGAGCTCACCCTAGAGCCAATGCGAAGCTCGATAGCGGTGGCATGATGCAATTTTGAAGGTCGCGGTAGGAGTGCTCCGCCACCGCGGAGGCGGTCATTTAGATGCATTTGAAAGAGGCAGACATGGACCACCAATTGCTGCAGCTTGGCAAATTTGAAACGACCCCAGGGGACTATATATGTGGGAGTGAGTCTCACATTGCCACTGCTCACAGAGCCTGCTGCCTGAGACCCATCACCTGCTGCTGCCTCCAGGGACTGCTGACTGACACCCCTCACCTGCTGCTGCCTCCGGGGACTGCTGCCTGACACCCCTCACCTGCTGCTGCCTCCAGGAACTGCTGCCGGATGCCCCACACCTGCTGCTGCCTCCAGGGACTGCTGCCTGACATCCCTCACCTGTTGCTGCCTCCAGGGACTGCTGCCTGGGGACCCTCGCCACCAAAATCCCCTGCTGTTGTCTCACGTCCACAGGGATGGCAAGGACAGAGAAGATCCGTGCCAGTCCCTTCACGAGCGAGGAGCTGGAGGTCCTGGTGGACGAGGTGCTCACACAGTACCCAAGGCTATATGGTGTCCCAGATTTCATGGTGAGTCTTAAACAGTGTTGTGGTAGGGCAGGGGAGCCACACATGTAGAGGACTGATGCAGTATGTGCCTGGGAGTGTGGGGTAGTGTAATGCACTGCCTGACATGCTGTCTGCAGTGGGAAGGTGTGTGTACCCAATGCCACAGCTTTCCCTCCCTGCACATGTAAGTATGAGTGACCTGTGTTGTGTTGTCAGCCATACAGTGACACAGAAGGTTGTTCATGCTGTAGTCAGGACAGTGATTGCTTGGCTGGATAGCTGTGTGTGCCCCTGTAGTCCATCTCAGTGTGCACCCAGCTGGACAGCACAGTCCCCGTCTACAAAGACAAGGACACATCACTTCACTTACAGAGTTTGACATCAGTCTTTTCAAGCTGTGGCCCATCTCAGCACTGTAGATTGCACACAACCACCCTTGTGAAGGGCATTTTGTATTTATGAGATCATGTCCCTCAATGTGACATCCATGACGCAGTTATCTACTCACAGGGCAGGGACATTGAGGGCTGCGCAGTCTTGGACACAGTGGGTCACCCCCCAAACACAGGTTGATATGTGATGTACGTGTTGCTCAACCCAACAATTGACTGGAGATGTGGGCAGGCAGGTTTCAGTGCTGTGAGATGTGCAGGGACTGTGTTCCCCATCACACCTGCAAGCTTTAACATCAGTTTTTCGCATGCAGGGGTCAGATGTGGGCTGTACTATAGTCTCTGATTAATCTATCATTGGATATGTGATTTGGTTGTATCTTGCTGCTATACTGATAGATGTCGTTACATGGCACTGTGTACCTGATCATTTCTCCGTCTTGTCTCCCATGCCTGCAGCTCAAGGTACGCCAGCGTAAGGCCGTGTGGAGGGACATTGCAGCGAAGGTGCGAGCCCTGGGGGTCTCAAACCGACGGCGCACCCACTGCCACAAGAGATGGGATGACATCAGCCGGCTGGCAAAGAATGTGGCGGAGATGACCCTGGGGCAGCTTCCTCGCACTGGGCGTCTGGCACAGCGCAGCATGACACCACTAATGGGGTGCATCTTGGCGGTGACATAGCCTGAGCTGGATGCACGTTTGAAGGAGCATCAGCAGCAAGCCAGGGGTGAGCATTTGGGGAGTCTGACTTTGGATGTGAGTGGCAGCATGTGTACAGAGCCTGTTCCAGCGCTGGCCTCTGTGATGTTGGTAGTGTGATGCTGTGGCATGCAAGTGGCTGCTGGCCTGGGTGCCTGTGGCATGCATTGGCCATACCTGCACTTACAAAGTTGATTTGCAAGCTGTGCCTTCACATTACATTCTGAGTTGTGCTCTTCAGGTTTTTTCTGCATTGGTGTAGTCTTGGGAATCCCATGGGAGGGAACGGCAGTGTACCCAATCTGACTGTGCGTAAATCAATGCATCAATTGCATGCACCCATATTGGGTAGGGCTAGATATCTTACAGCAATGTGCAGCATTCTATTGTCCCCAAGGTACGACACGGTGGGTGGCATGGGCTAATGTCCATTGTGGACTGTCATGTTGTAGTCTGGGTCTGTGTTGTCCCCTCCTGTTACATCCAGTTCTGTCATTGGCAACAAGTTGTGTGCCCCCATCATGTCCCTAGGTGTGCTCAGAACAAGTTGTGTGTCTGTTTGAACAGAGCCACAAGCAGGGTGTTGTGCTGTGTGGTCATCACATGGCTCACTCATGACTGAGTTTCCAGTTTCCATGCACTGCTTGAGTCTATGTAGTGAGTTGGCACAATGTGATTGCACAGGGTGGTGTGCAACATGTAGATTTGCTCAACTTTTGTCATGTATTGCTTGCATATGTTTGTTCTGTTTTTGCCACTGAACTGACCCTACGTCTCTGTCTCCCATGCAGTATCACCTGTGGTTACGGAGGGACAGGAGACGGACACCAGTGGGGGTGAAACTAGCACCACAACTGCCCAGGGTCCCAGTGACACAGATGTCACCAGCGCATCAGAGTGGGACAGGAGTCTGCTGGAGGAGTCCCAGCCTGAGATGCAAAGCACCACATCATCCGATGCCAACGGGGATGCATCCATGTTGGAGGGCACAGGGAACGGGGACTCTGCATCGACTTCCACCACACAGCGGCCATTGCCCACCCTCCCAGCCACTTCCTCTGGTGCTGCCCATGTCCGCCTCAGTAAGAGGGGAAGAGTGTCCTTCACCCCTGGCACCGCTGCCCCTGTCCCCCCTGCTGCAATCAGTGCTGAGTCTGTGGACCTTTTGCGCCAGCTGTGTGTAGGCCAGACAGCTCTCCTAAGTGCCTTCATTGACCACGACAAGAAATTGGCCCAGGTGGTTGCTTTCATGGAGGGCATACATTCCGACGTGGGTGGGCTGCACCAGACAGTCCAGTCTTTGTCATCAACAGTGACGTCTGCCCTGCAACAGGGACATTCTCACAGTCCAGCTCCAGTCCCTTTGTCCACCACCCAGGCAGTGGCCACGTCTGATGATAGTGACCACGGTCCACATACATCAAAGTCACGATACAGCACACAGAGCACACAGCAGCAACAACCCAAGCGGTCCCGTGCACAGACACCATCCCCACAGAAGACCAAAGGCACCCCAGAGTGCAGGGAGAAAAGCCCGTCAGGTGACACCAGGGGACAACTAGCAAAGCAGCAGACCTCAGGCACTCATGCCTCAGTGGCATCCCCATCCAAGGACTCTCCTGCCCCTAAGGCATCACGCAAAGTTAATCGTACAGTGTCTGTGCCCACCAAGGAGGTGGTGCATGCCAAGGGTACACCTGGGAAGGGCTCAAAGCAGTATCACCAACCACCTCAACTCCCATTCCAAGCTCAGTGAAGCAGGGGCTGGAGGGGACTGTAGGGGTGACACCTAGTAAACAGGGGAAGGGGGGGCAGAGGCGAAGCAAGGCAAAGCGTTTAGCTGGGTCCAGCACATCACCAGAGGGGCTGCCAGCACCTGCAGCTGCTGCAGCAGTGGTGGTGAGTGTGCCTGTTGTGCCCACAACACTTCCCATTGATCCACAGTCAGTCAACCAATTTAGGATCCCCAGAAGTGGAAGGGCACCCCTCCACAATCTCCCAGCCACACCGTGACTCCCGTCTGCATGACTCCACCTCCACATGCCACTACACCACCTGGTCCAAACAGCCCTCCAGCCTGCCAAGACACTGATCGCTCTACCTCAGCTGCTCCGCTCTCTCCCCCTTTAAGTGCCCCGACAGTCCCCGAGGCACAGTCAGCTCCCAGTCTGCCTGACAGGCAAGTCTGAGTGGTAGTCACCCTCACACACCTGTGTCTCACATAGGAGGGCCTATACTGCACATTGTTGCCCCCTGACTGTGTTGCTGGCCATGGAAAGGTCGCACACATTCACTGTGCAGCTTCTCATGGACATAACCTGCACTCTGCCCTGGCCACAGGCCTTGTTGTTCACTGCTGTGTTGGACCCTTGCCAGTGCAGCTTCTCATGGACATACTCTGTACTCTGCCCTGCCCACTGGCCTTGCTGTTTTGCCATTGCCTGTGCAGCTTCTCATGGACTTGCTCTGCACTCTGCCCTGGCCACTGGCCTTGTTGTTCACTGCTGTGTTGGACCCTTGTCTGTGCACCTTCTCATGGACATACTCTGCACTCTGCCCTGGCCTTGCTGTTTTGCCCTTGCCTGTGCAGCTTCTCATGGACATACTCTGCACTCTGCCCTGGCCACTGGCCTTGTTGTTCACTGCTGTTTTGCCCTTGCCTGTGCAGCTTCTCATGGACATGCTCTGCACTCTGCCCTGCCCACTGGCCTTGCTGTTTTGCCATTGCCTGTGCAGCTTCTGATGGACTTGCTCTGCACACTGCCCTGGCCACTGGCCTTGTTGTTCACTGCTGTGTTGGACCCTTGCCTGTGCAGTTACTCATTGACATACTCTGCACTCTGCCCTGGCCACTGGCCTTGCTGTTTTGCCCTTGCCTGTGCAGCTTTTCATGGACATACTCTGTACTCTGCCCTGCCCACTGGCCTTGTTGTTCACTGCTGTTTTGCCCTTGCCTGTGCAGCTTCTCATGGACATACTCTGCACTCTGCCCTGGCCACTGGCCTTGCTGTTTTGCCCTTGCCTGTGCAGCTTCTCATGGACATACTCTGCACTCTGCCCTGGCCACTGGCCTTGTTGTTCACTGCTGTGTTGGACCCTTGCCTGTGCAGCTTCCCATGGACATACTCTGCACTCTGCCCTGGCCACTGGCCTTGTTGTTCACTGCTGTGTTGGACCCTTGCCTGTGCAGCTTCTCATGGACATACTCTGTACTCTGCCCTGACCAATGGCCTTGCTGTTTAGCCCTTGCCTGTGCAGCTTCTCATGGACATACTCTGCACTCTGCCCTGGCCACTGGCCTTGTTGTTCACTGCTGTTTTGCCCTTGCCTTTGCAGCTTCTCATGGACATGCTCTGCATTTTGTGCCTTACTCTTCTCTTCTCATGGTGCCTATCTGTGCAATTTGTGAATAAAGACAGTTGCTCCAGTTGTCTATTTTGTCAGTGTCCTTACTGAATCAAGTTCTTTTGCTGTGTGTAAATGGTTTTCTGTGCCATATGGTCTGTGTGGCACTTCAACATGTTCAATGTTTGGGCTCACTTGCTCTCTTTTTTTCAGGGGTGACAGGGTCTTCAGTTCTTCTCGGCCCAGATACTTGTGGTGGCAATTTAGAATGTTTAGCAGTAGTCATTTACTTGATTAGGTCATGTTGGCTCTATTGTACACATGTCAGGTTGGGGGGCACTGCCAGCACAGGGTGGGTTTCTGCACACAGTATTGCAGGCAGGCGGTCCAGGGTCATCATGTGTGTGTTCTTCCTATATGTGGTATATGTGGTATATGTGTGTGGTCATCTTGTGATGGCCAGTCATCCTAGTCCCATGGCTTACTTTCCATGTGTGCTCTTGGATTGCCAAGGTATTGTGCAGTGTGAAGGGGGTGAGTTTGTGGGGAGTGTTGATGTGTGCATGCCTCTGCAATGTCAACTACACACATGTGACACCCAGGAATTGTGTGCCTGTTGTTTTGATTGCTCATCCCTGTGGATGTGGTTGTATGCTCATGTGTGAGTTGTATGTTGTGCACTGTGCAGTGTGTTGGTGTGTCCTTGCAGTTCTGTCTGACTCCTACTTGTTGTTTTTGTCACTTGTGAGTATGCAGAGGGTGTTACTGGCAATTCAGTGTTGTGTTTTGTTGCACATCCCTGTGTCTGGTAGCTGTTTGTGGGGTCTGTGCAGACCTGCTGCTCCGCACTTCCATTGTGGTTGTGTTTTCTCATACCTTGCTGTCCCATGGTGCCTTCTTGCCTCCATTGTGGCAAGTTGTGGGTGTTGTCATGCCATCCCCTATCTGTGCTTCAGCTGCCTACCCATTGTGGGTCTGCACTCCCTCTCTTTGTGTATGGTACACTCCTGCCATGTCCCCTACTGACATGCAGTACACTTTACTTTGGTGTGAACTGTCCCCTTGGTTTGTATGTGTGTGTGCCTAACCATGACTTCATTTGTGACACTGTGCTTTGTGGTGTAGTTTTTTGTCCAGGGTCAATGTGTCACTCAGTGCATTTCCCAAATGGGTCATGTGTGATGTTCTGGTGCTGTTTGTCAGTCATGGTTGCTGCTATGCAGTTCAACTTTGTCTGCTGCCCAGTCCTGTGGTCAAGTTGGGCCCGATTCACAGAACTAACTTAAGACAAAATCCTAAACTTACTACCATTTTGGTATTCACAGAATGTACTTACTGCTTTTGGTATTCACAGAATGCACTTACTACTTTTGGTATTCACAGAATGGATTTACGACTACTAACTTTACGTCCGCACTCGGGCCGGAAATTCCGGCCCGGAGGCGTAGCTTCCGTACCGGAGGCGGAGCTTCCAGCCTGGGGGCGGGGCTTCCGGGCCGGAGGCAGAGCTTCCGGCCCAGAGGTGGAGATTTTGGCCATGGCTAAATCTCCGCCACTAGCCAAAATCCCCACCTCCAGGCCGGAAGATCCGCCTCCGGCCCGGAAGCCCCGCCTCCGGCCCGGAAGCCCCGCCTCTGGGCCGGAAGCTCCGCCTCCGGGCCGGAAGCTCTGCCTCCGGGCCGGAATTTCCGGCCTGAGTGCAGACGTAAAGTTAGTAGTCGTAAATCCATTCTGTGAATACCAAAAGTAGTAAGTGCATTCTGTGAATACCAAAAGTAGTAAGTTTAGGATTTTGTCTTAAGTTAATTCTGTGAATCGGGCCCGTTGTTTCCACCTTTGTGTCACAGACTTGTGCATCTATTGGGTGTTGTGTTGGATGTATGTGTGTTGTTTGTGTTATTGCTTCACTTCCTGGGTGTGCTGTTGTCTTTATGCTGTGCTGTATGGTGTTGTGTGGGTTGCTGTTCTGTCACTGATGTCTGTGTGTGTCTGGTATGCTTGGTGTGCACACACAGCTTGTTGTGCTTGCTGTGCTGTGTGTATGTTGCCTTGTGATTGCCTGTTGTGCATCCCCTGATGTTGTGCTATGTTTGCTATGTGGTTGTTCTGCTTGTGCATCTGTTGTTTGTTTGCTGGGGCTGTGTTGTTCTGTGATGGTGCACTTCTTGTGTGTGTTGTGGAATGTTGTCTGTGCATTGTTCCTGAGTGATGAGGTTGTGCACTCCTGTTGTGTCTGTGCTCCCATTGCCTTTCCCGAGTTTAGCTGCACAGGGCATGTCTGTTGTTGTTGTTGTGGCTCTGTGTGTGTTTCAGTTGGGTTATGTGTTGTATTTGTTTCCACATTTGTGGTGGCATCCCTGTGTGTGTGTGTGTGTGATGTTTGTGGCTGAGCCCAGGGTGTGTGGTTATTTGTGTGTGTATTGCCTGTTAAGTATTTTCAGCCTTCAGTGTGTTTGTACTGGTGTTGTCTGCTGCTGGTGTGAGGGGGGTATGTGTAGATTCTTACTGGTGTTTGTCAGTCCTGAGGTGCGTAGATGGTCCCTGTGTGTAGTGCTGCTTGTGTACTCCTCTGAAGTAGTTGTTATGTATGTGTGGCTGTTCCCAGTTTGACTTCAGGGCCTGCCTTTCATCCTTTCATCCTGTTGCCTATACATGGTTTGCCTTGCTGTCTCCCTGTGTGGTTGCACGGAGCTGTCTGTGGTTTGATTTCACTGACTGTGCCAGCCATGTATGCTTCGATGGAGTGAGGGTGTTGTGCTCTGTTCCATGTGTTGATGTGATGTAGACATGCTTGCTGTGTGTCTCCTTGGCCTTCCATTTGTGTGCAGCCCACTTTGATTTCCCTATTTGTTGTGCTCCATTGCTGGTGGCATGTGGGGTGTGTGTGTGTGTGTGTCAGTCTGTGATATGTATGTGTGACTGTGCCGGCTGTGTGTCCATTTGGATGTTGATTCCTTGTGTGTGTTCATTTGTTGCTTGTCCTCATTGCTTTTTCCCTGAGTGTGGTGTAGTGGGTTTGTGTTACTATCCTTGTGGGGACTTGAGTATGATAACACACTGACACGGTGGGGACTTGATTGCACTGTGGGGAACTGTACCCAAGTCCCCACACAGTAAAGTCTTCTAAATGATTGAAAATGACTTCAGAAACATCTGTGCCAATTTTCTCAACTTTTTCAAAAATTTCCTTGTAGGGACCTGTGTTTCACCATGTGTGTTTATTTGTTTGCTCAGCTCTGCCCCTGTAGACAGGAGGTGGTACTGCAGCCTCAAACACACTTAGCATATTAAACACACGTTCTCCATCAGCATAAAGAAGAATCGTTATAAAGGTTACATTTTGCTCAAAACAATGAGCGTGTGACCATTTCTTTGTTTTTTAAAAGACCGTATAATTAAAATGACAGTCCTGACTTTGCATTTTCTGCATTTTAGAATGATTATTTTAGCTGTTTTAAAGTATTTTACCAACCAATTTCATCTAGCTTCTTGTATTAACAGTACATTTTAGATTTACAGTTTCATATCATAAAGCAATTACTGATTGCAGTTTAATCACTTACTGGAACTGAAACACATCTGTCAAATATTTTACGACACAACATAACTTCGGACCTTATGTTTTTGTAGTTACGTAGAGGGAACTGCTGTTCACGTTTCACTGCCATGGTGTTTTGGTAAACCTGATAACACTCCACAAATCACCTGCCCCGTAGGTGCACAACTAGAGCAACCAATGCATCATCATATGTGAAACCTGCTCTTCTTGAACTGTAAAGTCATGCCTAATGTGTTCTGACCCTGACCCTAACTACCCTCTTCCCATTCAGTATTCAGAAACATATGACTTACATTTCCTACAGAAGAGAGAGTTCACAGTAAAAAGCAGTGTAGCAAAATGCACGAAAAAACACCTGGTAATCAGAATAATGCTTTCCTTGTCTATTTTTTTGAAACACGGAGGGCATTCAGGTTTATTTTCACACTGGCAAACACGCAGAATAATTCTATATTTGGTACAGTCATGATTGATTAAAGCCGATTTTTTCGCTAAAG
Organism: Triturus cristatus; assembly: GCF_964204655.1. Classification (NCBI taxonomy): domain Eukaryota; kingdom Metazoa; phylum Chordata; class Amphibia; order Caudata; family Salamandridae; genus Triturus; species Triturus cristatus. The sequence continues at coordinate 846,747,308 of NC_140588.1, read as the reverse complement.
ATGCCTTCCCTTATCTTGGTTTTTACTGCATTTAAATATGTATAGATTTGAATTCCTGTTATGCACAAAGCACTTCTACCCCACCCACCAAATCTTGAACGGAGGTAGGGCAAAGTGTTTACAGCTTTTCATAGTACAAACAGTGGAATTAACAGGTGGGGAAAGGCCAGAGATGTAGTCACGACAAAAGCGTGTCGTTTTTCTGTTTCTGGGACATGTCCAGGATTTTGTTTTTCTACATCTGCTCACCCTAGCTTAAGATAACTAAAGTTTCAAATTCACCTTTTGAAAAACGAATTTGTTTTTATGCACATGAAGTAATTGAAAGTTGTGGACATAATCCATACTAATTAGTACCTTTAGTTCAAATATAAAATGGAGAGATGTTTTAGAATTACATTTCAAATCTTTCTTGAGCACCCTATTTATAATTCACTCGATGTAACTGAAAGTGCTGCAGAAACTGATTGATTCTTTGAGTTCCTGTCAAATGAAACTAAAAGCTCGGGCCACAGTAAAGAGATACATTTAGCAATGACTCTGTGATCCAGCCGAAGACCTGCAAACACCCATTTAGGCATAACAAAGGTTTACATTACAAAGGGGCATGTTGTAAACCCTCAAGTCAGGGACTGTCATGGGCTGGGGGATGGGTCCTGAAGCACCTTGGCACTCAGAGCAAAAGCAATGGGTCCGACTGGCCTGACACCTGCATAGCTGCCAGGGTTGGACTGGGGCACCCAGGCTGCCCATTCTCTGATCACAGCCTCCAACCTAGAGCGGGTTTGTGCTCATATTAAAATTGTTGTGCTATCTTCAACATATATGGCAGAATGTGCTATTTCAAATGTCTTTCGAAATTACAAGAAAGCTAGCATAGATACAAATAGTGGATCAGAATTCATATGTAACCCTCGAATTCATATATATCCCTTGTGCTACATATTTTGGGGCATATCAACAAGGGCTTTATCTCTGCTTTTTTGGCTTTAAAAGCCAAAAAAGGAGAGATAAAACTAGCGCCCTATCAACAACAGGGTGCTAACATGCAAATTTGCATGTTAGCACCCTTTTACTCTATGCTTCCCCTTGCATCTCTAATGAGATACAAAGGGGGCGTTCCAGAGTAAAATAATAGGAGAAATGTCGCTAAGCGACATTTCTCCTATTATCAAGAATGTCGCTAACCCTGTTAGAGACAAAAAAAGCAGCGCTAACCGTAGTTAACGCTGCTTTTTTACGTCTGGTATTTTTCTGACTTAGCCATGATATCCTATGGAAGGAGGATATCATGGCTAAGTTTGCCTGTCCCTATCAACAAGGTAACGTGAGATTATCGCTGGGTTTCCAGCGATAATCTCACGTTAGCCTGTTAGCGTGAGGATTTTTATCGCTGATGAGATAAGCATTGCTAATAGCACGCTATCTCAGCGATAAAAATTCATGCTAGCCGGCGATAATTATCCTAGCGCTAAGTGTGCTTAGAGATAATTATCGCCGGTTGTTGTTGATATGCCCCTTTGTACTTTAAAGGACACAGCGATGACGAGCACAGCTTCCTTATGAGGTATGAAGAGCTACCCTTCCAAGTAAAGTGAATGTATTGGCTGAATTTCTACTTTCGTTTATTTTAATGAAGGAATAGTGTTTGAATTTACAGTTTTGGTTGCTGTTTTCCTCTTCCTGCAATATTTCAACAGAATAAGTCAGGGCACTACCTAATTTCCTTAGAAGCGAAGTATTGCTCAGATTTACTATATTTCACACAGAGCAAAACAGCATTGCATGAATGGTAAAAAAAACGGGCGGCACCTTCTGTAGTAAGAGTCGAGCGCTAATGTCAACACTTGTTTACAGTAAAAAGCTGTTTTCGCAGAGGCTAAACTTTGAGCAACATCGCAAAGACGACATAGGATTGCCTTGTGTGAGATTAGAGGTGGATAAGCCAAAAAACTAACAGGGAGAGATGAGTTTCTACAGGAGACTAAATGGTCTTGCTTGGCTCATGGAGCCTTGGCACAAGCCGAGCCCTGAAAATGTTTGCCATGTAAGTCATACAACCAACATCATGTGAAATATGAAACATTCTCTTCAAAGTTCAAAACAGACCGTTTCTTTAAAATGTGAAAGCTTTGACATTAATACAGCACATTATAACACTGCACTGAAAATTACTTATTAAAAGTGATTGATTTTAAACAAGAGGCAAGACAGTTGTCATGTTATGTTATGTTAGAAAATAAATTTATGTAGCGCACATACACCGGGTTGGTTTCATGGCGCTGCCCTGACAGATACCTGTGCCCTAAGGAGTTACTCATAAGCCTGTCGAAACAGCCAGGTTTAAATAAGTTTCCGGAAACTGATGAGGTCGGTGCAGAAGCGGATTTCAGAAGGAAGAGAATTCCAAAGTTTGGGGGCCAGGATGGCAAACCTCGCACCGCCTACATGCTTCAATTTAAATAAGGGAGTGGACAGGAATAGCTTATGGGCCGAGCGCAGGTTGCGTCTTGGTTCATGTCTCATAATCAAGCTGTTCAGAAATTTGGCACTTCTTCCATTAAGAGATTTGAAAAAGAGGCAGCAACCCTTGAAGGCGCAGCGCTGAGCAATCTGGAGCCAGTGTAGTTTCCTCACAAGCGGAGTGACATGGCAGTTCCTGGGTTGATTGGAAATCAGGCACGCGGCTTGGTTCTGTATTAGCTGCAGGTGTTTTAATAGGTATAAAGGGATGCCAAAATACAACGAGTTGGAATAATCAGTATGGGACATAACCATGGCAAGTGTCACCTGAATCAGAGCTTCCTGGGTAAGTAGTCTTTGGATCTTTTTTATTTTTCTCAGATGGAAGAAACAAGTGGAAATTACTGATCTGATTTGAGACTTCATGGTGAGATCCTGGTTAATTGTTACCCCAAGGCTCTTGGCCGAACTAGAAGGGGAGGGACATTGGCCCAGTTCATTGGGCCAAAATTGGGGGCCCCAGGGATTTTTCTGAATGCCTCCTGTTAAAACCAGCTCCGTCTTATCCGGGTTAAGTTTTAGATGGTTGCTGTTCCTCCATTCACTAATGAACAGCATGGTGGACTGAAAAGTATGGACCAAGTCAGGAGAGTTGCTGATGGGAAATATAAGTTGGAAATCATCAGCGTAGTTAAACATGCAAACTTGACGTTCCTTTAGTACCCGGATAAGGGGAAGGAGTTTGAGATTAAACAGAAGAGGAGAGAGTGAGGAGCCTTGTGGGACTTTGCATGGGATCCTAATCCTGGGAGCAGTAAACTCAGCGGTGCAAACCGCTTGAGAACGGTTTTCCAGGAAGGAACTAATCCAACCCAGTGCGGGTCCCTGAATCCCAGCATCTCTCACATGGTCGACCAATAAACCATGGTTGACCGTGTCAAAGGCAGCAGAGAGATCAAGCAGGACCAGAGCCTGCGGGGAGCCCCTATCGGCATTACTACGAAGAGTGTCCGACACTATCAATATCACTGCCTCAGTCGAATGTGCTGGGCGAAAGCCAGTTTGGTGAGGGTCGAGATATTCAGACTCCTCTAGAAACCCAGAAAGGCACCTGGTTACATAGGCTTCTAGAACCTTAGCTAGGTATGGGAGGAGGGAGATAGGGTGGTAATGTGTCAGGATCTGGGGGTCTGAGCCTGGTTTCTTCAAGAGAGGGACAACAGTTGCCTCCTTGAAAGTTGCGGGGACAATGCCCTGGGACAGTGATTCATTCAAAAGATTTAGAGCCGGGCTGGGAAAGGCAGTAAACATTTCTTTTATGATGGTATGGGAGCAGCAGTCCTTAGGTGAGCCAGATTCGACTTTGGATAGGAGATTGGAAAGAATCTTGTTACTGATAATAGGAAATTGTGTGAAGATGCAGGGGTTTTGATTGTGCTGGAGCTTGTTTCTGAAGTAAGACAAGCAGGGATACTGGCCTTAATTTGAATAATCTTGTCTATAAAAAAAGTGTTCAAAGAGTTGCAGAATGTTTGAGAAGGGTAGGTTTAATTGAAACTCTTTCAGGATTAGACAGTTCGTTCACAATAGAAAAGATCTCCTTGGATCTGTTAGTTGCAGTCAGAATTTTGGAGGAAAAATAAACCGCATTGGCAATCATAATGCACTTTTTATATGCTTTAATAGTGTGTAGGTAGATCCTTTTATCTTCAGCTAGATAGTTACGTGTCCACTTTCTTTCAAGTTGTCGCAAGGCCAATTTTTGTTTTTTTAAATCAGTAGAAAACCATTTCTGAGCATCATGGCAGCGGGCAGAATGTATCTTCCTAAGGGGAGCGAACTTGTCACTGGCTGTTGTAAGCCATGTGGTTAAATGTTCATCAGCCAGATTTATAAAGGGATTTGGTGATGGAACAGAGTTGGCAAGTGTGTTGAGGAATAAAGATGTATCAGTTTTATTCCAATTTCTTTGTAATCCCCCTTCAGAAGTGGAGATTTTGGACATGGGACAATCATCAATAGTGAATTTAATCAGATGATGATCTGACCAAGTACAGGGTAGGATCAATATAGTAGATATAGTCAGGTTGGCTGTCCAAACATGGTCTAGGGTATGCCCTTTAATGTGTGTAGCAGAGTGTATTTGTTGTGTAAGGTTAGGCCCTGAGAGAAACTCAGATAGTTCAGCCGATTGGGGACCAACCAATGTTTTGTTGGCCCAATAATTGAAGTCACCGATCAGCAGAATTTTTCCATAGTTAGTTACTAAACGAGCGACCTGCTCGCCCAAAAAGTGGGGGAACAGAGGCATACTGTGGGGGGACTTGTAGAGCAAATCTCAGATTACATTGTCATGTAAAATATCTGTTGCAACATTATGGTCTATTAAACAAAACACAACAGGTTTTTGTACAACTGGTATTCTGAACTCACATATTTAAAATTGCTTTTATACTCCATAATGTTGTTTTGCCCTCTGTATTTGAGTTGCAGCAAGGGGTGTCAAACGGTTCTAGCATTGCTGAGGGCTCGGATGTTTCTACAGCTCCCCATTTGCCATCAGTGACCGTGCCATAGAGTGATACACTGGCTCTATAGGAATTGTCGATACCCAGTTGGGAGAGCACACCAATTTTTACTAACCAGGAGAGTGGGATGGGTTGGTCCTTTGAGGAAGAGCCTCAAAGGAGACTGTATTATTATTAATTTCAGGGATCCTAACCAGAGCAAGGGAAGTTCTAGCCAGGGCCATACCTCTTTTCCAGATGGATTTGAAAATGTCTCTCCAGCCTCTGGGTTTCTTTTATGGGCACCTACGGAACATTCATCCCATATATAATAATGCTTGTAATATGTCTAATGCTCTAGGTTTAGACATTTGTAATAATGAGTACGAGGGTACGTTGAATTCTATGATTACCAAGTTTGATTTACAAATACTTAAATGTAATTGTGATAATAATGGAGGTCTGGTTCTAACTTTTACAGGAAGAAATGTTTTAACTATTCTCAATCATATCTTGATTACCGCCCATGCTAGTAATATGTATGGTACCCTGAGTGTCGCTCAGTCTGTATTAAGTGACCATAACTGTATTATATTTGTTTTTTTCTGGAGCAGGAAAAGCAAAGTCCCATTTAGTATCATCAATAATTATATCCCTACTAGACCAAATGGGTTTTGTATTAAGTGGGCTGGCATTGAACCCCCAGATTACTGCATGATATAATCTCTAGGAACTTCATTGATATCTCCTATTGTCTTGACAATGAAGTTATTCCTTTTTTTTTTTTTTTTTTGAAGTTGATTGGTGTCATACATATACTGATGATAAAATACGAAGTATATACAATGAGAACCGAAATGAGGCACACAAAAAAAAAAAAAAAAAAAAATAAAGCCTTCACATAGAAAATATCCTGCTTTCATCAATGAATATACACAGATAATAAATTTACAATTAACCATAGTACAGAAACAGACAAAATAAAGAAAATAAATAAATAATCAATCAAAAAAGGTCCCCCAAATTTTATCAAATTTCCTCCCCCCCCCAATCCTCAGAGCGTAACTTCGTTCACTCCTCTTAACTCTTCGCATTTTAGAGAGCCATTCATATATGGATGGAATTTGATTTGTACGCCAATTTTGAAGTAGCAGAGATCTAGCAACGGCCATGCAAATATAGACTAATTGAGCCAGTGATACAGATAGATTAAGGTGTAGATCAAAACCATAAAGCATCAAATTGACGTTGACGGATATCTGAATATAACAATGAACTCTTAAGAAAACGAAAATTTCATCCCAAAATGTTTTAACCAAGCTACAATCAGCGATTACATGAGTCCAGTTTGCAGGGGCGAAGTTTAAACAGCGAAAACAGTTTGGAGAATAAGTACTATACATTTTGGATATCCCCGCGGGAGTGCGATACAAAAGCCATTTTCCAAAAAATAGCATTCTACGCCAATTGGCTCCCTTTAATGTAGAAAAATTCAACTTATTAATAGTACGCCATGTCGGCACTGTCAAAACGTGATTTTCTTGCTCCCACCATTTTTTTACAGCTATGGAACCCAGATTCCTTTGTCTTGCTTGAGCAAGACAACGCTTCCACTCTCCCGGTTTCCTTACAAGGTTATAATTAAAAAAAGATCGTTATTTAATGGGGAGATTTGAGTAAATAATGTGGGAGCATATCGCTGCAAAAGTTGATAAATATGATTATAGGAGCCGATTAACAAAAAGTTTTTGGGAATGAGTAATCGCATCTCCGTCGGGGATATCCATTTTGCGTTTTGTAAAAAATCACCCACTGTGCTAAATCCAGCTTTAATCCAGTGGCCCATTAAATCAGAGCCAAGCGCCTGACCATCAAATGACAGTAGATTCATCAGCGAAGACGAAGAATGAAACAAAGATAAAGAATATCTTTTTAACATTGCCGTGCGTTTCCTAAAAAACCAGGCAATTATTTTGTACCTGACCAATTTAGGGGATTTAGTAACCTGGAGAGGGGGGGAAATCTGACTTTCCGAAAAAATTAAATCGGCAAAAAAACTAATAAAAACGTTGGAATTTGACCTTGAAGATTTAAATCGGGTCAAATACAGGGCAAAGAAGGCATCGTAATAATCTCTAATATTGGGTAATGCGAGACCACCATTATCCAAATCCTCATAAAGAGTATTCAACGCAATACGAGGCGTTTTATGTGCGCATACAAAGCGCGAAAATATCAATTCAACTTTAGAAAAAAAAAATCCCGAAAGAAAGCAGGGAATCGTTGAAAACAGAAAATTGAACAATGGTAAGATTGACATTTTAATCAGAGCGACACGGCCCAAGATTGACAATGGTAATTTATTCCAACGAGAAAGCATTAAGGCAACTTTCTGAAGAAGGGGTTCAAAATTAAGTTTGAAAAGGTCTTTAACAGAGGCTGTAAAGAAAACCCCTAGATATCTTTTGGGCTTATTATTAATACAACTCCTTAAGTCCGGGTGTAATTCAGGTTTATGGTTACCACAGATCAATATTTCTGTCTTTTTTTTATTGATACGATATCCCCCGAAAGTCTCAAATTCCTCAAAGAGTTGAAAAACCGAAACTTGAGACTGCACATCGGATTTAATAAGAAGCATAATATCGTCAGCGTAAAGTTTAATTTTTGACATTGATGGAATCGGAGGCAAAATCTCAGTGCATTGCCGAATTGCAATTGCGAGGGGTTCAATAAAAAAGGCAAAAAGAATAGGTGATAGAGGGCAGCCCTGACGTGTACCCCGATTAACTAACACGGAACCCACTTTAGATGAATTAATGATAATATTGGCTTTAGCACCCGTGTAAAGATTGCGAATAAAATTGATAATAATTAATGGGATGTGAAAATATTGCAAAATGATAAAAAGAGTTTCCCAGACCACCAAGTCAAAAGCTTTTTCCGCATCAAATAACATAATTAGAGCTGGTATCGCCTGTGTCTGAAAATAATCCAGGGCTTCCGAAAGAAAATGAGTATTAGTCATCAATTGTCTGCCAGCAATAAACCCATTTTGATCTTCATGAATCAAATCAGGGGCAATATGGTTAAACCGAATAGCTAGTAATTTAGTAAGAATCTTATAGTCCGAATTTAGAAGGGTAATAGGGTGGTATGAATTAGGGTCCTTGGCGTCCTTCCCCTTCTTCAGAAAGCTGACCACCGTTCCCTCGCAAAACGAATCTGGAATAGAGTCTCCTGCGAGCATTGAGTTGATGAGTTGTATGAAAAGATCAGAGAAAGCGGGAAAAAAAACTTTACAAAATTCAGCAGGTAGGCCATCTGGGCCGGGGGCTTTTCCTGTTGGGAGTTCTTTTACTACCGATAGTACTTCTAGTAAGGAAAATTCGCTAACCATATTAGATTGCTCAGATTCGGAAAGAGAAGGAATCACCTCCCTTTCCAGAAATGCTTTCAATTTGAAATGATCGATTGCATGCTGATAACTATATATTTTTTGATAATGAGAATGCATTATCTTACCTATCCCCTCAGAATCAGTCACATATTGGTCAGTGACTGGGCAGATTAGACCAGAGATTAAATTAGAGGAGGCTTGTTCTTTGGCCTGCCAGGCCAGAAATCTGCCTGTGAAATTACTTTCTTCATAGATTTTCTGATTATGACAGCAGAAAAACGCCTCTCCTTGCTCGAATAAATATGAACGGAATTCGTGTTTAGCTTCATCCAGTTGATCTTTAATATTTCTAGAAGAATTTTGTTGACGTAGCACGCTTAGAGCCTGAATACGATGTTCAAGAGCGTTTTTTGAAGCCCTAGCGGCAATAGACGTGGCAGCGTCTTTTGTAATTATGAGTCCGCAAATAAACGCTTTTAAAGCATCCCAAATAATACTAAGGGGGGCGGTGCCAGTATTACGAACTATAAATTCAGCAATCAAATCTTTAAGTTCAGAGACCCATATCTCATCGTTGAGATATAATTTATTAAAAACCCATCTTTTGGAGGACCTTACAATATCCCCCAAAATAAATTCCCTAATGAGCATAGCGTGATCTGAGAATACATTATGAACCGTGTTAGAATAACCTAACCTGAGATTACGTGAAGCTAGGACAAAGTCAATGCGAGATGAAGACTTGAATCGACACGACCAGCAAGTATATTCTTTTTTAGAGGGATTCTCTAGACGCCAATGATCAGAAAGATCCAAAAGTCTTTTATAATTAGAGATGGTCTGAAAAATTTTAGGTTTAAGTTGTTTTTTTTGTTGGGATGATGAATCCAAATTAGGATTCATTAAAACGTTGAAATCGCCAGCGATCACAATATCCCCAGACACAGTCAATAAATATTGAAACATCTCTTCAAAAACAATGGAATCATCATTTAATGGGCCATAGCAACTAAGAAAGATAAAAGGGCGCGGTCTATTTTTAACTCTACAAGAGACCCAACACCAACGCCCTGAGCCCCCAGATTCTGAGTGAATAATTTCCGCGTGTACATTCTTGTTTATGAATATCGCGACCCCCCGTTTAGATTCATTACATGATGCAAAGCACCGAAATGAAGCCCATGATTTAAACATAGAAAACTGATCTATCTTAACAGAGGAGATATGGGTCTCCTGAAATAAAACTACAGATGGGTTTTTTGCCTTGATCCAAATTTCAACCGCTCGTCTTTTCTTAATGTTATTTAACCCATTGACATTGAGAGAAAACAATCTTAGACTGTCCTTAATTGACATCTTAAATTATCAAAATTATCAAAATATAAGGAATCGACTGCAGGCCTCAACTTGCACATATCTACTAACATAAAAAACCTGACATCATCAACTTCATTTTTTATTATTTCACCACAACCCTCCCACCAACCTACGTGACCACCCTCACCATCCTCACCATCCTCACCCCCCCTGAGCCCCCCCACCCTCCCCACCGATGGTCGAACTTCTCCTTCCCACGCATACCATCGGATCCTACCCCTTGCCATCAGGGTGACCTGTCGCACCCCCTGGGCCCCCTGCATTCCGTGCTCTTCCTTGCTCAACTGACCCCTCCCCACTCACACCCTCCCAAAAAAAAAAAAAAGAAAAAAAAAGAGAAAGACAGAGAGCAAATGCTCCATATAATGTTCCATATAATGTTCCATATAATGTTCCATATAATTTCCTCTAATTTTTAACCTCAAGAAGAATTCGAGATTTCCCTGAGCAATTCCTGTGCTGCTGCAATATCGGATAGCATAAAGAATTTGCCTTTTACTAAAACTTTAAGCTTGGATTGTTGTGCTATTGTGGCTTGAGCTCCTTTAGCTTTAAATAATTGAAGCATTGGACAAACTCTTTTCTTCTCCGGGCTGCAGAAGCAGACATGTCTGAAAAAATGCGGCACTTCACAGTTTCATTAACAAAAAATTGTCTTTTCTGAATTGCCGTAGAAAGAATCGTCTCCCTAATCCGTGTGTCAGAGAAATTTAATAAAATTGTCCGAGGGAGAGAAGAATTAGGAAAAGGTTGAGCAGGAACGCGATGCGCTCGCGTAATGATCAAGTCACCCTCGTAATTAGGAATCACTTTAGTTTTTAGAAAGGAGGTGACCCACTGTAACGTGCTGGGGCCTTCAAGGCCCTCGGGAACCCCCACTATACGAAGGTTGGAGCAGCGATTATAATTCTCTAAGTCGTCCAATTTAGTTTCGAGTGTACGTGAAGCGAGGGAGAGCTGGTTCGTATCCTCTTTAACCTTAATCATTTGATCCTCCAAATTGGAAATACGTGTTTCGGCTTCTTGGAGTCGAGGGGGGAATGTAGAAAAGAGTTCCTCCATTTTGTCCAAGCGCTGATGGATTGAGGCAAGCTCCGATTTCTGAAATCTCTTCAACTCGCGAACCTCATCGAGGATTAAATTTAACATATCCTTGACTGACATCTGAACCTCCCCAACGGTCTCGGTGTCTAGATCTAACACAGGGCTGAGATGGCTCACATTAGAAACAGACTTCGGTGGGGAAATTAAAGATTTGTCAGTGGTGGGCTCCCCTATACCTTGGGCTTCCAGAGTTAATCCGTCATCCATAATTATTGGGGAGTGTAGAGAAGGCGTAGAGGATGCCGCAATGTTGGAGTTATGCAGAAAATTGGGAGGTTGAATAATTAAGGAAGAGCGGGCAGGACAGGCTTGGGCAGAAGTGATTTGACCAAGAACGGCGCTTTTCTTTTCGAAAAGAGGAAAGGATTTAGTACCCTTTAGCGCTTCCATTCTGCTAACCTGCGTGGGCAAAACATCCTGAGTAAGTGGAGAATGTGCCAGTTCTGTAGAATGAGGAGCCCTTGAGTCTGAAACTTTAAACTCAGGAGACGAAGTTTCGCCGATAGATTCTTCCAGTTCCTCCGAGCTACCGGCACTGTCACCTTTCTCCTTCGTCTGCCCATCGCCAATAGCATCTTTATGTAGTAATTTAGCCGCGTTCCGTGCTTCTTTAGCCTGAATGCGCAAGGCCTTTGCCTTCCGAGTATTTAATAATTTCCCCATCTTTAAAAATAGACGATAATAATAATGCTAACTCCTTTATGATTTCAGCCCCAATTCGAAGGTCTCAGGATCTTGCACGATATTATTCCCCCGTTTTTAGGCAAACTCAGACTGCCAATGAAAGTAAAATAGAGAAACAATCCCGTTACGAGGAAAAGAACAGTTCAGATACCTCAGAGCACTTCAGTACACTTCAGTACAACCCCGCCGATCACTGCCTGTGTTGCTCCGTCCGCTTCGACCTTTCTCTTCTCTCCTTCTCTACTTCGTCTGTGAAGCAGAGTTTGAAACTCGAAACAACAGCATAAAGTGCAGAAGCCCCCAGCGATGAAGCCGCTTCACTTCCAGCACACTTCCAGCGTACTCCGAAGTCAGTGCAAACCGGAGAAATCCACTTGTCGAGCAGGACGCCAACCGCCGCCCGCCGCCATCAACCACGGCCGAAACTGCACAGCCTCGCAGAATGGGAGGAGTCAGGAGACCGGAATCCTCAGGTGCGCTTGGAGGCGTGGATCTCCATCACGCCGGGCCTGCCCAGATCTTCATCACAATGAAGTTATTCCTAATCAATTACTAGCCAGTTTTACTCATGTCACCTGTAATATTAATTCTTTATTAACCTGCACCTGTAATTCAGAATTTCGAAAGCACAGAGGTTGGTTCGATCATCCATATAGAAATGCCTCCGAACAATTGAAATTCCACTACCAACCTAGAGATATCATGTTGATTAAGGCCCTCTGATTTAGCTACAAAAAGGTCCTATTTGCCCGGAAAAAAATGAGCTTCAAGAGGAAGCTTGGTTTAAATTCTTCCAGGTTGCAGAAACCTCGGATAATAAACTCTTTTGGGACACAGTGAACACAACATTCTGAAAGAGTGACTCAATCTTAGAGAAGTTATCCTACGTTACTTGTGACACCTAGGTGGCCCCTTTTTCAGATATCTTCAAACAGTCTGATTTGACAATCGGGCGTAAACATAGCGAGAAGCTTTGTTTCTGGGCTCCTCTCCCACTGAACATTACGATTGATAAGGTTTTGTTAGCCCTGAAAGAAAGTGTAAGGGGAAAAGCACCAGGACCCGATGGGGTCCAAGTGGGTGTCTTTAAGCAGCAATAGACCTGTCGGGCCCCATCCTTACCAGCGTGTTCAATGTAGCCAGAACTAATATGATTTCATCATCTTGGGGTATGTCCATTATTATACCTATTCCCAGGGTGGTCCGATCAGCAAACTCCTCATGGGGTGGTCGGACAGTATGGGATTCCAGAGGCAGAATGCTTCCCCTATTCACAACTGTAATATTGTGCGGCCCGTACCACCATTGTAGTGGTGATGTAGGGGTACGCGTGGTACTGGCCGTACCCACGCTCTGAGTGCGTGGGTATGGCCTGTACCACCATTGTAGTGGTGATGTAGGGGTACGCGCCGTACCCACACCCTCAGAGCATGGGTACGGCCCGTACCACCATTGTAGTGGTGATGTTGGGGTATGCATGGTACGGGCTGTACCTACGCTCTGAGGGCGTGGGTACGGCCCGTACCACCATTGTAGTGGTGATGAAGGGGTACGCGCCGTACCCACACCCTCAGAGCGTGGGTACGGCCCGTTCCACCATTGTATTGGTGATGGAGAGGTACGCGTGGTATGGGCTCTACACACGCTCTGAGGGCGTGGCTACGGCGTGTACCCCTACATCACCACTACAATGGTGGTATGGGCCATACCCATGCCCTCAGAGCGTGGGTACGGCCCGTACCACCATTGTAGTGGTGATGTAGGGGTATGCGCCGTACCCACACCCTCAGAGCGTGTGTACGTCCCGTACCACGCGTACCCCTACATCACCAATACAATGGTGGTATGGGCCGTACCCACGCTCTGAGGGCGTGGGTACGACGCATACCCCTACATCACCACTACAATGGTGGTACGGGCCGTACCCACACCCTCAGAGCCTGGGTACAGCCCGTACCACACGTATCCCTACATCACCACTACAATGGTGGAATGGGCCGTACCCATGGTCTGAGGGCGTGGGTACAGCACGTACCCCTACATCACCACTACAATGGTGGTACGGGCCGTACCCACGCTCTGAGGGCGTGGGTACGACGCATACCCCTACATCACCACTACAATGGTGGTACGGGCCGTACCCACACCCTCAGAGCCTGGGTACAGCCCATACCACGCGTACCCCTACATCACCACTACAATGGTGGTATGGGCCGTACCCATGGTCTGAGGGCGTGGGTACGGCACGTACCCCTACATCACCACTACAATGGTGGTACTGGCCGTACCCACGCTCTGAGTGCGTGGGTATGGCCTGTACCACCATTGTAGTGGTGATGTAGAGGTACGCGCAGTACCCACACCCTCAGAGCGTGGGTACGGCCCGTACCACCATTGTAGTGGTAATGTTGGGGTATGCGTGGTACGGGCCGTACCCACGCTCTGAGGGCGTGGGTACGGCCCGTACCACCATTGTAGTGGTGATGAAGGGGTACGCGCCGTACCCACGCCCTCAGAGCGTGGGTACGGCCCGTTTCACCATTGTATTGGTGATGGAGAGGTACGCGTGGTGTGGGCTCTACACACGCTCTGAGGGCGTGGCTACGGCGCGTACCCCTACATCACCACTACAATGGTGGTATGGGCCGTACCCATGCCCTCAGAGCGTGGGTACGGCCCGTACCACCATTGTAGTGGTGATGTAGGGGTATGCGCCGTACCCACACCCTCAGAGCGTGTGTACGTCCCGTACCACGCGTACCCCTACATCACCAATACAATGGTGGTACGGGCCGTACCCACGCTCTGAGGGCGTGGGTACGACACATACCCCTACATCACCACTACAATGGTGGTACGGGCCGTACCCACACCCTCAGAGCCTGGGTACAGCCCGTACCACGCGTACCCCTACATCACCACTACAATGGTGGTATGGGCCGTACCCATGGTCTGAGGGTGTGGGTACGGCACGTACCCCTACATCACCACTACAATGGTGGTACGGGCCGTACCCACGCTCTGAGGGCATGGGTATGGCCCATACCTCCATTGTAGTGGTGATGTAGGGGTATGCGCCGTAGCCACGCCCTCAGAGCGTGTGTAGAGCCCATACCACGCGTACCTCTCCATCACCAATACAATGGTGGACCGGGCCGTACCCACGCTCTGAGGGCGTGGGTACGGCGCGTACCCCTTCATCACCACTAAAATGGTGGTACGGGCCGTACCCACGCCCTCAGAGTGTGGGTACGGCCCATACCACGCATACCCCAACATCACCACTACAATGGTGGTACGGGCTGTACCCACGATCTGAGGGTGTGGGTACGGCGCGTACCCCTACATCACCACTACAATGGTGGTACGGGCCATACCCACGCCCTCAGAGCGTGGGTACGGCCAGTACCACGCGTACCCCTACATCACCACTACAATGGTGGTATGGGCCGTACCCACACCCTCAGAGCGTGGGTACGGTCCGTACCACGTGTACCCCTACATCACCACTACAATGGTGGTAAGGGCAGTACCCACGCTCTGAGGGCGTGAGTATGGCGCGTACCCCTACATCACCACTACAATGGTGATACAGGCCATACCCACACCCTCAGAGTGTGGGTACGGCACGTACCCCTACATCACCACTACAATGGTGGTACGGGCCGTACCCACGCTCTGAGGGCATGGGTATGGCCCATACCACCATTGTAGTGGTGATGTAGGGGTATGTGCCGTAGCCACGCCCTCAGAGCGTGTGTAGAGCCCATACCACGCGTACCTCTCCATCACCAATACAATGGTGGTACGGGCTGTACCCACGCTCTGAGGGTGTGGGTACGGCACATACCCCTACATCACCACTACAATGGTGGTACGGGCCATACCCACGCCCTCAGATCATGGGTATGGCCAGTACCACGCGTACCCCTACATCACCACTACAATGGTGGTACGGGCCGTACCCATGCCCTCAGAGCGTGGGTACGGCCCATACCACGTGTACCCCTACATCACCACTACAATGGTGGTACGGGCCGTACCCACGCTCTGAGGGCGTGAGTACGGCGCGTACCCCTACATCACCACTACAATGGTGATACAGGCCATACCCACGCCCTCAGAGTGTGGGTACGGCCCGTACCACCGTTGTAGTGGTGATGTAGGGGTACGCATGGTACAGGCCGTACCCACGCTCTGAGGGCGTGGGTATGGCCCGTACCACCGTTGTAGTGGTGATGTAGGGGTGCGCGCCGTACCCATGCCCTCAGAGCGTGTGTACGACCCGTACCACGCATACCCCTACATCACCAATACAATGGTGGTACCGGCCGTACCCATGCTCTGAGGGCGTGGGTACGGTGCGTACCCCTACATCACCACTACAATGGTGGTACGGGCCGTACCCACACCCTCAGAGCATGGGTACGGCCTGTACCACCATTGTAGTGGTGATGTAGGGGTACGCGTGGTATGGGCCGTACACACGCTCTGAGGGTGTGGGTACGGCGCGTACCCCTACATCACCACTACAATGGTGGTACGGGCTGCACCCACGCTCTGAGGGCGTGGGTACGGCGCATACCCATACATCACCACTACAATGGTGGTACGGGCCGTACCCACAGCCTCAGAGCGTGTGTACGGCCTGTACCACCATTGTAGTGGTGATGTAGGGGTACGCATGGTACGGGCCGTACACACGCTCTGATGGCGTGGGTACGGCGTGTACCCCTACATCACCACTACAATAGTGGTACGGGCCGTACCCACGCCCTCAGAGCGTGGGTGCGGCCCGTACCACGTGTACCCCAACATCACCACTACAATGGTGGTACAGGCCGTACCCACGCTCTGAGGGCGTGGGTACAGCGCGTACCCCTACATCACCATTACAATGGTGGTACGGGCCAAACCCACGCCCTCAGAGTGTGGGTACGGCCCGTACCACCGTTGTAGTGGTGATGTAGGGTTACGAGTGGTACGGGCCCTACCCACGCTCTGAGGGCGTGGGTATGGCCCGTACCACCGTTGTAGTGGTGATGTAGGGGTACGCGCCGTACCCACGCCCTCAGAGCGTGTGTATGGCCCGTACCACGCGTACCCCTACATCACCAATACAATGGTGGTACCGGCCGCACCCACGCTCTGAGGGTGTGGGTACGGCGCGTACGCCTACATCACCACTACAATGGTGGTACGGGCTGTACCCACACCCTCAGAGCGTGGGTACGGCCTGTACCACCATTGTAGTGGTGATGTAGGGGTACGCGTGGTATGGGCCGTACACACGCTCTTAGGGCGTGGGTACGGCGCGTACCCCTAGATCACCACTACAATGGTGGTACGGGCCGTACCCACGCTCTGAGGGCGTGGGTACGGCCCGTACCACCATTGTAGCGGTGAGGTAGGGGTACGCATGGTACGGACCGTACCCAACCTATGAATGCGGGGGTACGGAACACATCACCCGCACCCCTAGGGCACCAGTACATTTGTGATACAAGGCAAACACACGCCACAAATGTTGGCTTAGGGTGCAGCATATAACCAGTATATTGGGGTGTGTTCATGGCCAGGACAGCAGTGTACTGCACCAAGGGTGTGGGTGGGTGGGTGGGTGTCTGCCTAGGATTCCCAGCAGTGGACAAAGACATGTGAGGTGTGGGTGCAGAGAAATGCCAGCAGTGGACAGAGGCATGTGAGGGGTGGGTGCAGAGGAATACCAGCAGTGGACAGAGACATGGGGGTGGGTGCCTATCACTCCCAGCAGTGGACAGAGACATGTGAGGGGTGGGTGAAGAGGAATACCAGTAGACGACAGAGACATGTGAGGGGTGGGTGCAGAGGAATACCAGCAGTGGACAGAGACATGGGGGTGGGTGCCTATCACTCCCAGCAGTGGACAGAGACAGGTGAGGGGTGGGTGCCTATCACTCCCAGCAGTCGACAGAGACATGTGAGGGGTGGGTGCAGAGGACTCCCAGCAGTCGACAGAGACATGGGGTGGGTGCCTATCACTCCCAGCAGTGGACAGAGACATGTGAGTGGTGGGTGCAGAGGAATACCAGCAGTGGACAGAGACATGGGGGTTGGTGCCTATCACTCCCAGCAGTGGACAGAGACATGTGAGGGGTGGGTGCAGAGGAATACCAGCAGTGGACAGAGACATGTGAGGGGTGGGTGCAGAGGAATACCAGCAGTAGACAGAGACATGTGAGGTGTGGGTGCCTATCACTCCCAGAAGTGGACAGAGACATGTGAGGGGTGGGTGCCTATCACTCCCAGCAGTGGACAGAGACATGTAAGGGGTGGGTGCAGAGGACTCCCAGCAGTCGACAGAGACATGGGGGTGGGTGCCTATCACTCCCAGCAGTGGACAGAGACATGTGAGGGGTGGGTGCAGAGGAATACCAGCAGTGGACAGAGACATGGGGGTGGGTGCCTATCACTCCCAGCAGTGGACAGAGACATGTGAGGGGTGGATGCAGAGGAATACCAGCAGTGGACAGAGACATGTGAGGGGTGGGTGAAGAGGTATACCAGCAGTGGACAGAGACATGGGTGTGGGTGCCTATCACTCCCAGCAGTGGACAGAGACATGTGAGGGGTGGGTGCCTATCACTCCCAGCAGTGGACAGAGACATGTGAGGGGTGGGTGCAGAGGACTCCCAGCAGTCGACAGAGACATGGGGGTGGGTGCCTATCACTCCCAACAGTGGACAGAGACATGTGAGGGGTGGGTGCAGAGGAATACCAGCAGTGGACAGAGACACGGGGGTGGGTGCCTATCACTCCCAGCAGTGGACAGAGACATGTGAGGGGTGGGTGCAGAGGAATACCAGCAGTGGACAGAGACATGTGAGGGGTGGGTGCAGAGGAATACCAGCAGTGGACAGAGACATGTGAAGGGTGGGTGCCTATCACTCCCAGCATTCGACAGAGACATGGGGTGGGTGCCTATCACTCCCAGCAGTGGACAGAGACATGTGAGGGGTGGGTGCAGAGGAATACCAGCAGTGGACAGAGACATGTGAGGGGTGGGTGCAGAGGACTCCCAGCAGTGGACAGAGACATGTGAGGGGTGGGTGCAGAGGACTCCCAGCAGTGGACAGAGCCATGGGGGTGTGTACATCATTAGCAGATGACCACAACTCCATGGGTGTATGCACGCATCCCTAACTTTCGACTATGTTGATTTTGCCATAACAACACATCACCGACAGCAGTGTCCCACTCCCATGAGGATGGATGTCTTTCCCCCACTGCATGACACACCACATGTGGGTGTGAGGACAAATGACAAATGGCGGATGTAGCACAATACACACACAGAGATCATGCCACAAGACTGTATAGTCATGTCAATGGCTACTAAAGTAAGAGAGCCAAAGGGAAGACACACTGTCACACACAACCCAGGACTGATAGGAATGTACAGGTGCTGGGACAGCCACCAAGATGTTGTCTCTCATGGAAGGAATAGGGTGGAGTTCCCACAGATACAATGCCCACAATTGTCAGTCAGGTGCCCAAATACCCTGCAGAACAAGTACCATATGTGTGCTAGGCTTGGATTACACACATGCATAGTGCGGAAAAGGGACAATTTCTCAATGAAGGCATGGCAACATACTCAATACACAAGTACAGTGACTAGCAAGGATGGCACAGACGATGCAGCCGGAGACATTGCTGAGCAGGCATGGCCATAGTTGAAGGGATCTGTCAACAACAAAGGGAATGTATACACAGGTCAGCACAACAATTGTGCAACTCTTGAGGTTCCATGTGGGACGGAACGACACTTTTTGGGTGGTGACGAATATGGATGAGTTGGGTATCTACGAACCGCAAATGACGAGTATAGTGGGTGTACGCAGTTTCGCTACGCAACCACGTATGGTTCGTCTGATTTTTGGGTTTGTTCATCTGACCCCTCGGGTTCCATTTTAGATACGGCATCCATTTTGTTTCTTGCCCTCAAGTAGCCAGCGAACGGACTTCGTCCGCTTCGTGACCCTGGGACTCCCAAGCTTACACGAGGGACACGTGTTCTTTGGAGTATGACTTTTATGACGAGGGAAATGACACGACGAAGGCAGATGGCCCCGCTCAAGGCTCATCTTGCCGTGCCGGTCTATTGTTTCAGCCATGCATACATTAGACACAGTGTCTCTGATCCCGTTATCAAGTTCCCTTTATTACTCCTAACACTCTTCTCTAATCTGTTGTGCATCCTTGTCCTTCCTTGCATCTGTTCTTGTCCCTTCCCCTAATGTGTTTACGATCAGGATGGAATGTGTTTTATTGCGAAGAAGATATGTTTTTACAGTTGGGAACTGGCAATACTGTTGTAATTATGTTCCGGCCTCCTGAAACATGAACGCGACCCTTTTGAAGTTTATTGTGGGAACTGAGTTGTAATCTTTGTTCACTATACTGTTCTATGGGAAAAACGTGTATAAAAGGAGCGATCCACTCTTTCAAATTGAAGCAGTCTCCGAGAACCTACACGCTGTGTACTTCTTGTGACCTCTGTATCCCTGCAGTAAATAAACGCTGATCTCTGACGTCGCTGGAAGTGTCCCGTGTCTCTGTGTTTGGTACGCCAGAACAGGTAACCCGCGAAGGTTTCAGGTGTTGTTCCCTGGCACCGCTGGGTCTTAGAAAAACCCAGTCCTTCAGTTGGCGCCCAACGTGGGGCGACATCAGCGGTACCGGTCCAAAGCCCGACGATCGTGAGGAACTTCGTGTGAAATCTCCGAGGGAAGGTGCACCCCGCTTCATCGATCCAGTTGTCGAAATGAGTGGCCCGACGTCTTTTCCCGCGAAGATCCCCGCCGCCTGACGGCTGCGACGGACTGATGCCCTGACTGTCGACCTGTTTTGGCGCCTGGCGTAGTCCTTTGTACGGCGAGACGATAGACGGGCCTTCCTGGTGACGCCATTGTTCTTTCAGTTAAGTATTTGTGGGTCGCTCCCAGTGTTCCTTTGTTGTTTGCATGGTACCATAGCATTTGTGGTTCTTAGTTGTTGGGTTTTATTTGACGATTGCAATTGCCAAAAACCGAGGGTCTCGCAAACTTTTTGCGAGGATATCATAAATTCGATAGCCCTTGAAGTTTGTAAACTCGGTTAGTGTGCGCGATGCCTAGCTGTAGTCCTTTGTTTGGGTTTCTCAAATGTTGCAGAATGGATTCCCGGCTGGAGGATTCATGTCCGATACCTCCGGTTGGAACTCCAATTTACGAGCTCTATAGTCGCCATGGCGTGGGTCCTATCGTGTATAATGAATACTGGGTCCGCTACACTAAAAATGATGGCGTTCTTAGTTGGCCATCTCATGGTAGTTTCGAAACTGCCGTTTTAGATAATTTGGAAGCTAAACTGTTTAAAAAGAAGGCTAGGCCGGCCATGTTTGATTCCTTCCGGTTATGGCGGAAAGAGGCCAAGCAGAAAGAAATCAAACAGAGTAAGAAAAATAAAAGAGAAGGTGTTATTGCGGTGATGCAAGATGCTGAACAGTATCAGCGAGACAAAAATGAGAAAGAGCAGGAAGTTAGTGCTCGACTTCATCATATGGCGGTGGATAAATGTTATCCGGTGCTACCGTCTAATGTCGATAAGTCGGGAGAAGAAGCGGTAGAGGATTCGCTATTGTCTTATCTGTTGAAATCACCACCTCCCTATGCTCCCGATACTCTGGGCCCTGTGATTCTACCTCTTCCTCCACCTGCTGTTTTGGCGGCCGCTGGTCAGCCCGCCGTTCCTCCCGCTCTCCCGAATCCCCTTGTGCCACAGATCGTTCCTCCTCTTTTACCGGCTTCTCTTCCTACTGCGCCTTTTCAAGTCCCTCCTCCGTCTGTCGTTCCCACTACTCCTGGTGCCGCATCTACTTCTATTGCCTCCACCCCTACTGTTGCTGCGCCTGCATCTTCTTCCTCTTCTCCTTCTGTTCGTAGTCGTCTCCTGACTGCTGTTGCTACTCTTTATTCTCCGCTTTTTGGGCCAATACTCGGCTCGACTCTTTCTGATGCCGCTCAGCGGCGCAGTCAGCTTCCTGATGATAGGGAACGTGAATCGCTGGTAAAAATGGCACGTAAATGGATTCGTAATCCTGTTAAATACTCTTCGCGTGTAGTGTTTGAAACATTTTCTCAGTTTAATGCGCCCACTCAACGATTCGTGTTTGAGGAATTGTGTAAATCGTTGAAGGAGGAGTGGGATCATGATGTGGTAGATAATGTACCGTCAGAGGTTTCTGATCTCCAGCATCGGTTCACAACTGGTGTGATCGTAGGTGACAAGGTTCGAGAAGCTCTAGAACGTCTGTTATCATTTCGATGTACAGTGCAACCTCGAGCATTGTTTAAGGAAGAGACTGCAGCGTGGATGGCACAACCTGGTCAATATCCGATGCGGGAAGTTCCCCCAGTATGGATGCCAGGTGATCCTACTGCTAACCCTGCTGTCCCAGGCCGTTTTCAGAGAGTGTGGATACACCTCCCTTGGAAACGATCGGAAGTCTTACAGGTGAAGCAAACTTTGCCTGATCCCCGTAAAAATCCAGCGGGTTATTATAAGGAGTTGTCCCAATTGGTGGATGCTACTGTTATGAACCTTGCTGATATTGACATGTTGTTTGGTAATGTAGTGCCTCAGCCGATTTGGGCGAAAATTCGTCACGAGAATCACGCGGCCGAGTTAGGCGGTGATTGGGCTGCCCTTACAGCGGCAGACGCTCAGCAAGTTGGTGGGGCTAAGCCTGAGCAGCTCATTGTGGAATTGCCCCAGAGGATAATTACCCTTATGAAAACGCTTATGCCGGCGATGCGCGTCAATTGGGACAAGTTGTCCGCGTGCAAGCAAAAGAGGGATGAAAGCGTATCCGATTTCTTTACGAGATTCGAGGAAGCATTTGTCGATCATAGTGGCCAGGACATGGGTTCAGAAGGTGGTCAGCGGTTGTTTGTTGATAAGTTTGTATCGAACTTATTGCCCGAACTTAGCAATAAGTTAAAAAATTCTGAGAGTTCATGGGCTGTTTCTACCACTGCTCAAATATTGGCTACGGCCCAATATTACGAAAATAGGGAAAAGGAGGAAAGTGAACGTGCAGATAAGAAAACAAAGGATCTTAAAACTAAGGTCCTATTGCAGCAAGCGTATCCTCCGCGCTCGAATTTCAATGATTCGCAACAGCCAAATAGATCGCAATCACAGTTCTCTAGATCGCAGATGCGAAATGACTCTCCCGCACCTCGTTTTGTGTTGGGATATAATCAATGTGCGTATTGTCGAGGGGAGGGCCATTTGAAGTTTAATTGTCCGGTTCTCCGTGATAGGAATAATGGTGTGTCAGCTCGAGGAGGTCGTGGTGGTCCTCAACAAGCTTCACGTGGTAGAGGTCGTGGAGTTACTCAGAATCAGGCCGAGCGTTTTGCCACTTCCTCAGACTCGCAGAATTGTTTCGATCGCCGTGAACCATCATCCGGTAGATCTGCACAGTATCATGTGGATGACTATTACGTCGAGCGTGATGTTGATACGGATGGTATCTACTAGGACAGCCATAGACAAAGGAAGGGAGAAGTATCAGTTCCGGTTGATCAGAGAGGGCCTTATGTTGCAGTAGCCACATTGGGTGTCGTTGAGCCTTTTCTGTTGGACACTGGTGCAGCAAAAAGTTCCATTATGCATTCGAAACTCCCTGGCGCGCCTTTGTCTGGCTTAACGAATGTTTCCGTTGGATTCTCTGGCGCCCCCGTTAGCAATCCAGTTTCTAGCCCCTTGCCCCTTACGATTGGGTCTCATGAGTTAGAAGCTCCTTTGATTTTGACTACTGGTTGTGGTGAGAATCTGTTGGGCTTGGATTTGTTGAAGAGGTTACATGCGACTTTGTACTGCTCTCCTACGGGTGTGGAGCTTACATTGGGTGAGAATGTGATTTCCCCTATGTATCTCTCGATCGATAAGCTCCCACCGGAATTGAGTTCTCTTCCGGTTTCTTTGTGGGCAACAGGTCCCAATGATGTGGGCCAGCTGGATATCCCACCTTATGTTGTTCAATTGAAAGTTGATGCGCGCTTACCACGCATACCCCAGTATCGTATTTCCCTTGATGGTGAACGGGCACTATTAGCGATCATTTATGATCTGATCGGTAAAGATGTTATCGAGGAGACACGAGGTAACGTGTGTAATAGTCCCGTGTTGCCTATTTTGAAACGAACTGATCCGTCCAAGCCTCCCGTGTACCGTCTAGTTATTGACTTACGGGAAGTAAATAAAATTGTTGTCCCGCAGTTTCCTGTGGTTCCAGACATTACAGCTTTACTGACTCTGATTCCAGCCTCTGCATCATGGTTCTCGGTAATCGATCTGAAGAATGCGTTCTTTAGCATTCCGATTGCTGAGGAAAGTCGTGATTTGTTCGGATTTTCGTTAGGAGGTCGCAGTTTCCGGTTCAAACGCGCACCTCAAGGCTACTGTGAGAGCCCATCGATCTACAGCCAAGCTCTTAAGAGTCAACTAGATGCATTTGTGCTGCCAACTGGTGCGGCTTTGATTCAGTACATTGACGATCTGTTGGTAGCTGCAGATACTGAACAAGTTTGCAAGACTGCTACTGTGTCACTATTACAGCATCTCTGTGACTTACACCACAAAGTGTCACCTTCTAAATTGCAATATTGTTGTCAAGAAGTTACCTACTTAGGTCACTTATTGTCAAAGGCGGGAAGAAGGTTGACCCCTGAAAGAATTGCAGCAATTGCTCGAATGACTGTGCCGACGACCCAGAGAGATGTGCGTGCCTTTTTAGGTATCACGTCATACTGCAGACAGTGGATTCCGAATTTTTCACTGTTAGCAAAGCCATTGATAGCTCTCACGTGCAAGGACGTTTCGACTCCTTTGCCATGGACGGAGGAATGTCAGAAAAGTTTTTCTGAACTACGTGATGCACTGTGTTCGGCTCCTGTGTTAGGTACTCCTGATTACAGCAAGCCATTCACATTATACGTTCACGAGAGGGAAGGTTGTGCGTTGAGTGTTTTAACGCAACAATTTGGTGACAAGCAGCGCCCGTGTGCATATTTTTCCTCGACCTTAGACCCGGTAGCTAGAGCGTTTCCAAGTTGCTTGAGGGCGACAGCGGCAGCAGCGGCGTCTATTCGGCAGTCCGCAGGTCTTGTTATGGATAATATGCTCATGGTGATGGTTCCGCATGCAGTTGATACTCTTTTGAATCGGACAAAGACTCAACATTTGACGAGTGCAAGGTTGTCTGGGTACGAGCTGACCCTTTTGGCAAGTCATATACAGATCAAACGTTGTAATGTACTGAATCCGGCGACATTGTTGCCGATTAATATGGAATCAGATGATGTGCCACCACATGATTGTTATTTACGAACTGAGGAAGAAACAAAAGGTCGTGTGGACCTAAAAAACACTCCCTTGACAGATCCCGATGGTACTTTGTATGTGGATGGCTCGTGCTTTAAATTGCCGAATGGAGATGTGACGACTGCGTATGCTGTAGTGACGTTGAGCACGGTTGTGGAAACTGCGAGATTGAATCAGAATTCAGCGCAAGCTGCAGAGTTGATTGCATTGACAAGAGCGTGTGTTTTGTCTAAAGGAAAGCGAGTGAATGTGTTTACCGACAGTCAGTATGCATTCGGTGTTGCGCATAACTTTGGAAGATTGTGGAGAGAAAGAGGATTTATGACATCGCATGGTACGAAGATTCAGCATGGGCAGCTTGTGAATGACCTTTTGGATGCACTTACACTGCCTAAACAAGTGGCGATTGTTAAATGTAGTGCACATCGGAAAGTGACGGATGATGTTGGTCGTGGTAATGCGTTTGCGGATGAGATTGCTAAGGAAACGGCTAAGGATCTTGTGACCCGAATGTATGTCACGAGTTCAGTGAGGTGGCCGATGGAGACTGGTATGTGTGAAAATACTATTGAGAGTGTGAAAGCAATTCAGAACGAAGCTACTAAAGCCGAAAAGACTAAGTGGAAAGAAAGTACGGGAAAGTTGGACATGCATGGATGTTGGGTTGATCTGACGGAATGTCAGAGGTGGATGTTACCAGATGCGTACGTATTAGCTGTTGTGACGATGGCTCATGGGTTGTCACATATCAGTGCGAAAGGAATATGTAGGTTTTTGTCCCCTGTATGGAGAAATGAGGGTATTGCTAAGTGTGCCGAGAGAGTGGTTAAGAACTGTATGGTGTGTTTGATGCACAATCCTGGCAAGGGCACCCCCACTCCACCTGGTCATTTTGCTCCTCCTGTTTGTCCCTTTGAGGTTATCCAGCTGGACTTTATCCATATGGAGAGATGCAATAACCTAAAGTATGTTTTGGTTGTGGTTTGTGCGTTCTCCAGATGGATTGAGGCCTACCCTCTTAAGGATAACACTGCCCTGTCCACAGCAAAAATCCTGCTGAAGGAATACTTTCCTCGGTACGGAATGCCACGGATTGTATGGTCGGATAATGGAAGTGAGTTTGTGGGAAGTGTAATGCAGAGTGTGTGCAAGGGTCTTGGAATTCGTCAAAAATTCCATAGTGCTAATCATCCACAGGCAGCGGGTTTGGTTGAAGGGTACAATGGTACCCTAAAACTAAAACTCGCCAAGATCCAGGCTACGACTGGTCTATCATGGCCTGATGCCTTGCCTCTGGCTCTCCTATCGACCAGAGCGACCGTACACTCTCGAGTAGGGCTTAGCCCATATGAGATTGTGTTCGGCCGCCCTGCGAATATTTGGGGGGTCCCGAGACCAAGGGCTTTTGATAGTCTTGAGTATCCAATGTTAATTGATTACCTGCATGATTTGACCACTAAACTACGGTTAATCCATCAACAGGTCTTTGAAGCTCTACCGGCGCAGACAGAGGGTCCTGGACACCAGCTCCGGCCAGGGGACTGGGTTGTTACCCGAAATTTTGGTCGGAAACGTAACTTGGAGCCAAGATTTGTAGGACCCTTTCAAGTCTTATTGACAACGAGGACTGCGGTTCGACTGGAGGGCCGGAAGAATTGGGTACACGCCAGCCATACGAAAAAGGTACCGATCCCCTTACCAACGGATGGTTGGGTGAGGACTGGGATTTCGGCAACAGAAACTGAGACTCCTTTGCACTTTGTGCCGTTTAGCGACGCTCAACCTATGGGGAATGATTTGTCACTGCCAAACCCACATGTGGAGTCATCGGTAGCAGAGAGCCCAAGGTCTGACTCGTTGTCCACTTCATCGAATACTGTTGCGCCAGCTGAACAATTGTTTGTAGAGCAAACTCGACCTGGAAGAAGTCGATACTTTCTTCGTTCAAGGACTAATAAAAATTAGTTGTATATTTGCTTTTGATGTTATGAACATTATGGACAATTATATCCTTTCTTTTTGAGTTTTTATGTGCTGTCCCACGGCTAAGAGATTTGTAATTTGAACTTTTCGAGGGAACCTCTCCATCCGGGTCACCGTAGGGCCGTGCGGGTACTCCTTTCTTTTTAGCAGGTTTCTGACGCTAGGTCGGTTACTTTTGTCGATTCCTGGGAACTCCTGGGGATTGATAATCGCTACTCAGAACGAAGTGCGTCAAGTACATCACGGACGGTTTGTACAGGATGGCATTCTCTAAGCTGTTGGAAGTAGAAAGGATATCGGCGCAGAGATCAGAATTAAGAAGAGTTGTATGTACAAAATGCTTTTTGTTTCAGGTGTTCCTATTGTTCCTGACCGTATCTATGTTATTGGTGGGTGGAGTGTATTTTGGATTACAGTTGTTATTGCCTTCTGTTTCACCTACCTCTTCTCCTAAACTGAGCTCCCTCACCACTGTTTCCCCACATTCTTTTCATCCTCTGCCTCAACATGAACAGGTTAGGCGTGAGGAATTTATGAATAACTCCTTTGTTCAACTCCTACATCAGCATCTGTTGGTGATGAATACTACCAATTGTTGGGTGTGTGGGTTAATGCCACATACCATGGATAGGGGTATTCCATATTTGGTCCTTCCGTACAGCTCCCAGGGTTCGGCTGGAGCATTCCAAACTATGTTCCGTAGTGCGCTAGATTCCTACCCCAGTCGAGAGCCACGTTCTGCCAATTTTGGTCCTGGGCCGTATCACAAACCTTTGGCGATAGCGATAGCGGATTTAGATAGAGATGTTTTTGATGCATCGCTTATCCCGAGTGAAGAGGTACAGGCTTATAAGGATCTGAGCGAGGCTGAGTATAGTACGTCAGTGGGTGATAGACAGCTTAAGAGCTCGTCCCCAATATGGATTGTACCACACCTCGGTAATTTCTGCTTGAAAGGTCTGGGTCGAAATCCGAGAGCACAACTTGGGAACAGTGCTTGCACTGACACGTATGTTCTGCCGATGCTTTCTTCCCCTGTTTTTCTGACCGCTAAGGGCACTTATTTTGTATGTTATGAACGCGCATATACATGGTTACCCCGCGATTTCTCGGGTACCTGTTATATTGCGAATCTTTTACCACCGACTTTCACAGTTGCCTCAGATTATCACAAAACTAGAGTTGTGAGAGGCGTTATTAGCAAAGAGGATACTGCCGGTCAAGAAGCAGGAGACTTCTTTAAGGGTTTCTTGCCGTTTTGGGGACCTATGGTTAATAGTAGGAACCTAAGACAGCTGACACGTGTAGTAGAGTCGACTGCTAATATTACTGCAAGTGCCCTTGGTAATCTAACAGCTGAACTTCAGGCGGATAGACTCATGACGTTGCAGAACCGTATGGTTCTAGATGTTGTTCTCGCAGATAGAGGTGGTGTGTGTAAAGTTATCCATTCGAGTTGTTGCATTTTTATTCCTGACAATGCTCCAACTGTCTACCAAGCCAT
Organism: Triturus cristatus; assembly: GCF_964204655.1. NCBI lineage: Eukaryota > Metazoa > Chordata > Amphibia > Caudata > Salamandridae > Triturus > Triturus cristatus. The sequence goes on along the minus strand of NC_140588.1, from coordinate 846,718,873 downwards.
CTCGAAGTTGCACAAGATTTCCGAGTCCATACACGTGGACGAAGGTAATTGGACGCTTCTAGGATGGTTTTGGGGCCTGATGTCAACTTGGGGTTGGAAGATTCTGATGATCGTAGGAGTTGCTGTAACGTTTCTGTTCACGTGTTGTCTTTGTGTACAGTGTGGTCCTGCCTTATGTGGCCTATGTGCTACAACGTGTATAAGACGACCATCTGTTACCAAGGAGACGTTGATGAATAGAATGATGTTCCAGCAGCAACTGAACGATCTGATGAACATTGAAATAGATTCCGATCTTGACTAGTGCTTGCCTACATGAGGGGAAAAGGAGCGTCTGAGGTTCCGTGTGGGACGGAACGACACTTTTTGGGTGGTGACGAATATGGATGAGTTGGGTATCTACGAACCGCAAATGACGAGTATAGTGGGTGTACGCAGTTTCGCTACGCAACCACGTATGGTTCGTCTGATTTTTGGGTTTGTTCATCTGACCCCTCGGGTTCCATTTTAGATACGGCATCCATTTTGTTTCTTGCCCTCAAGTAGCCAGCGAACGGACTTCGTCCGCTTCGTGACCCTGGGACTCCCAAGCTTACACTAGGGACACGTGTTCTTTGGAGTATGACTTTTATGACGAGGGAAATGACACGACGAAGGCAGATGGCCCCGCTCAAGGCTCATCTTGCCGTGCCGGTCTATTGTTTCAGCCATGCATACATTAGACACGGTGTCTCTGATCCCGTTATCAAGTTCCCTTTATTACTCCTAACACTCTTCTCTAATCTGTTGTGCATCCTTGTCCTTCCTTGCATCTGTTCTTGTCCCTTCCCCTAATGTGTTTACGATCAGGATGGAATGTGTTTTATTGCAAAGAAGATATGTTTTTACAGTTGGGAACTGGCAATACTGTTGTAATTATGTTCCGGCCTCCTGAAACATGAACGCGACCCTTTTGAAGTTTATTGTGGGAACTGAGTTGTAATCTTTGTTCACTATACTGTTCTATGGGAAAAACGTGTATAAAAGGAGCGATCCACTCTTGCAAATTGAAGCAGTCTCCGAGAACCTACACGCTGTGTACTTCTTGTGACCTCTGTATCCCTGCAGTAAATAAACGTTGATCTCTGACGTCGCTGGAAGTGTCCCGTGTCTCTGTGTTTGGTACGCCAGAACAGGTAACCCGCAAAGGTTTCAGGTGTTGTTCCCTGGCACCGCTGGGTCTTAGAAAAACCCAGTCCTTCACTCTCTGCAGGGAAGATGTCAGGTGCCACGGAGGAAGAGACACTCCTTGGGACAATGTCTCCAAACACAAATAGCACACACGATGAAAGATTCTTTGCAGAGACCTTGTGATGGCACGCAGATACCATGGTCCACCCCATGAGCATCAGACTACAACATTTCCCTGAAACATAACACATTACCACAACCCCAACTCCTGGAGCATCAGCACCAACATCAATACATGAAATGCAATAGTGTGCAAAGTCAAAAGAAAATGCTTTATTCAGCATTCAACGAAAAATAATTAAAGGACACTATTTACAAAGGCCAATGGCCAGTCCAGATCATAAGTCCTTGGGGGGGACACATGGCCATGCGTCACCCCTAGCTTGCCTGCACATTAGAACCCTCAGGTTCGTCGACTTGGGGGGGCATCATGTGGGGAAGGACCAGGCACCGCAAGGACAGGAGGGGGAAGGGTAGGTGTGGTGGGTGCAGGGCTGGACGCCTTCACCACAGGGGGTGGGGCAGCGCCAAAGGTGGAGGTGAGCTTGGCGCTGCACACTTCTGCCAGGGCGTCCAGAGTATCCCCTGTGTTGAACTCGGCCCCGTGGCGTGGTCCCGAACCCTCCTACCGGCCAAACGGGGGCAGCCCCAACCCTTCGGGGTCCCCCTGGATTGTACCCCGCTACCCGCACCAGCCTTCGCGACGCGGCCCGCCCCGGCCTCGGTCCCAGCGAAGCCCTGACATCGAGGCACCAAGATCCGACCAAGGGGGGTCGAGTGGCCACTCCACAGATCCCGGAGGAGGAGAGTTTCGATGGGGCCTCCAGCCGTCCCCCGACGCCTGGCTCCGATCGCCCTCCGGCCTCCCTGGGCACTGGCTCCCCCCCCGCTGGGTGTCTGGACTCTCTCATCCCGGCCCCTCTGACCCCCCCAGGCGCGAGGGTCCAGACATCAAAGGGCTCCAGCCATATATCTGGGGCAGCCCAAAACCAGGACAGCAGTTGTATCCTGGAGTCGAGAGCCCTGCTGATCGGATCGCGGCTGACCCTACAGAGAGAGACTCATTGCCTGGAACTTGGAACTCGAGCCCTGCTGACTACGTCGCGGCTCCCCCTTGCTGAGAAGAAGACCCTCACGGAACATCGGAGCCCTGCTGACATCGTCGCGGCCCGACCTCGCTGAACTAACCCTCGGAGCCCTGCTGACTTCGTCGCGGCTCGACCTCGCTGAAGTAACCACCGGAGCCCTGCTGACCTCGTCGCGGCTCGGCCTCATCGAAGCAACCCCCCGAGCCCTGCGGACGACGTCCCGGCTCCCGGAACCTCCCCCAGCTCGAGGATTGAGAGCTGGGCGCAGGGTGTTCCCGTACCCGGCTGGTACTGAGACCGTCCCGCTACCCCATCCCTAAAAGACCCTGAGACTCTTTTGGATCCCTCGATCCGACTGTAAATATTGCCACGGAAATCTGCCTTTAAGACCGATAAAGACTTGTGAGAATTGATACCCTTGTTGTGTCCCTTTGTGGTGGTGGGATTGCTTGGCTGGTACGATCATAGGAGAAGGACCTCGCCCAGGAGGCTTCTCAGCGGCGCTCGGCTACTTTCCTACGGAACGGTGGCTCTCGGGGTGGTCAGTCCGACACCATCAGACCCCCCGGAGATCGCCCTTCTAACATTGGTGGCCAGCTGTGCGATCCGAGCCGACGCAAATCGTACAGCAAGTAACTCACCCACTACCTACCCAGACACAAAGTAACCATGAGCAACCAAGAGACCACCCCAACCGCGGAGTTCCAACAAGAACGGTTGGAGGAATATACCCATAAGGAACTAAAACTGTTTTGTAAAGACAAAGGCATTGCGACCACCGGATTAAACACAAAAGAGGACCTGCAAAAAGCCCTAAGGGCCTGGGTAGAGTCCGAAGCGGCTCCCTCCCAAACCGAAGAAAATCCGGTGTCAAACGTGCACCGGCAACCAACCACAGCTCCAGCAGATGGGAGAAGAACCAGCATGGAGACCGGCCTCTCCCCGGAAGAGATACGAGAACGGGAGAGGGTCCGGACCCACGAGCTCGCCCGACTCCGCCTGGACAGCGAACTCCTACTAGCTGAAAATAAATTGGCCCTAGAGCAACTGCGGTTACAAGAAGAAATAGATGAGAAAAAGCGGCACCGAGAACTGGAAGAGAGGAGGCTAACCCTCGAGCATGAGCGGAGCCTTAAAGAACTTGAAATTAAGTCCAAAAATGGAGAGACCGGCACCCCCGGAAACAGGGACACCCCTCCGCCGGCCGAGGCGAAAGTACATATCCCCAAGGATGTCTTCAAAGAGTACTACAAGAACGACGACATCCAACAATGGTTCAAGGCCTACGAGGTAGCCATGACCGACCATCGGGTACCCCGAAAAGATTGGGGTGCCGGCCAATGGGGACGGTTCCTCAGCGAAGGCAGAGACACCCTGCTACAGCTCCCAGACGAGGTGATGACCTCTTATGACCATATGAAGGAGGCCCTGCTCACCCGCTATGGTCTCACCTCAGAGATGTACCGCCAGCGCTTTCGGGACTGCAAGAAGCTCCCCGGTACCACCTGGGTGGAATACGTAGACTTTTTCAGCAGAGCCCTGGAAGGGTGGATCAAGGGCAGCAAAGTCACCTCCTACGAACAGCTGTACGACCTCATTGTATGGGAGCACCTCTCCAACAACTGCTTCATTGAGCGGAGACAGCAACTCCTCGACAGCAAGCTGACCGAGCCGCGGAAGCTCGCCGCCGAGGCCGATCGATGGGTGAACACCCGGGTCCCTCGGAACTCGATGGGGGAGTACCAACGGAACACCCCGGGGACCCCCCGCCAGCGCGGCGGAGGAGGAGGATCGAACAGGAACAGAGACTTTCCAGCAGGGCCACCCCGGAGTCCGCCCCGGGGACCGCCCCCGACCCGCACGTCCCCGTCCCTCGCCCGAAGAGGTGCCCCCCTAGCCCGACCAGGGCCTCGACCGACGGTAACGTGCTACAACTGCCAACAGCCAGGGCACTATGCCAGTGACCCGACCTGCCCCGTGAACCGACGAGCCGGGACCACCGGGCCACCCCCCCGCCAGTTGGCGGCCGCTGCCCTGGGGGAATGGGGAGAAGAGGAAGAGAACTACGACGCTGGGCCAACCGAGTGGGAACCTGCCGCCATGACCTTGGTATGCCTGGGCAGCAACACCCAGAGGTACCAACAGTGGGTCACCATTAATGGATGCCGGGCCGAAGCCCTCCGCGACACCGGAGCCAGCGTGACAGCCGTCCGCTGCCACTTGGTGACCCCCGAACAGATCATGCCTAATGTACTGTGCCCCGTCCGGTCGGCGGACAACACCGAGAGCTTGTGCCTGATGGCCCGGATTCCCTTCGAGTGGGGGGGAGTGTCGGGCATGCTGAAGGTGACCGTCCGCGACGACGCCCCCGTAGACTGCTTCCTTGGGAACGACCTGGAAAGTTCCCCCTGGGCCCACGTCGAGCGCCGAGAGCATCTGGGAATGCTGGGACTTCCCGAGTGGGTCTGCACAACCACCCGGTCCACGACCGCCCGGGCCATCCGGCCGAGCGTAGCTGCTCCCCCGAAGAGCCGGAGTGGCCCGAACCGCCACCTCCCTCCGTCAAAGAAGAAGCCGCCGCTGAGTCCAGGCCGCCAGAACTCGCCCCGGACGAGGTCGCCGCGCTTGCCGACCTCCCCGAACTCGCCCAATGGCGCCAAGAAGGTGGCCCCACCAGGGAGCAGTTCCGCCAAGAACAGAAGACCTGCCCCTCCCTCGAGGGGACCCGACAGCAAGCAGCCGCCCAGGCCACTGGAGATCAAACGGGGACCCACTGGGTCTATTGGGACAATGACCTCCTCTACAGCGAGCAGAAGACCGCAGAACTGGGGGCCAGCCGAGTGCTGGTGGTCCCCCTCCGATTCCGGGACTTCCTCCTCAATCTGGCGCATGATGTGCCCCTCGCCGGGCACCTGGGGCAAGACAAAACATACAGCCGCCTGGTGACCCACTTCTACTGGCCCCGAATGTGGAAGGACGTGGACAATCATTGCCAAACCTGCCCGACCTGCCAAGCCAGTGGGAAGAGTGGGGGAAGGGTCAAAGCCCCCCTCCAGCCCTTTCCAATAGTAAACACCCCGTTCGAGCGAGTGGGGATCGACATCGTGGGGCCCCTGGACCCCTGAACCTCCCAAGGACATCGCTTCATCCTTGTCCTGGTCGATCATGCCACCCGATACCCTGAGGCCATCCCTCTCCGAACAGTGACGGCCCCCGTGGTGGGCCGGGCCTTGATGGGAATCTTCTCCAGAGTGGGTTTCCCCTGGGAGGTCGTGAGCGACCGAGGCACGAACTTTATCTCAAAGTATATGCGGTCCCTGTGGCAACAATGCGGGGTCACCTACAAGTTCACCACCCCGTACCACCCCCAGGGGAACGGACTAGTCGAACGATTTAATCGGACGTTGAAAGGAATGATCAAAGGCCTGGAGGAGCCCCTGAGATGCAAATGGGACGTCCTGCTGCCCTGCCTCCTGTTTGCCTATCGGGAGGTCCCGCAAAAGTCTCTGGGGTTCAGCCCCTTCGAACTCTTGTACGGACACCCTGTCCGAGGCCCCCTCAGCCTGGTCAAAGAAGGCTGGGAGACTACCGTCCAAGATGCTCCTCCCGACGTCTACCGGTACCTCCTGACCTCTACCGGTACCTCCTGACCCTGCGGAATCAAACCTGGAAATTCAGGGAACTGGCCGAAGCCAACCTCGAGGCCAGCCAGGAGGAAATGAAACGCTGGTATGACCAGAACGCCTCCTCCATCGAGTTCGAGCCAGGCCAGCAGGTCTGGGTCATGTCGCCCGTTGACCCCTGTGCTCTCCAAGACAAATGGACCGGGCCCTTCAAGGTGGTAGAGAAGAAGAGCCCCGTCACCTACCTAGTCAACATGGAGTCCCCCAGGAACCCCCTCCGGGTTCTCCACGCCAACAGGCTCAAACCCCACTTTGCCCAAACGGAACTTAGCCTGCTGATGGCTACGGACGATGGGGCCGAAGACGACTCCGAGCCCCTACCCGACCTCCTGAAAACCTCCGAAAAGGACGGCTCCGTAGAGGGAGTCATCCTCTCCACCACCCTGAGTTCAGAGCAGCGCCAAGATTGTCAAGGACTGCTGCATCGCTTCGTTGCTCTCTTCTCCCTCACTCCCGGAGTCACCCGATGGTGCATCCACGACGTCGACACCGGGGACAGCCCCCCTGTGCGACACCGAGCCTACCGGGACCCCGACCGGGTGCGGGCCTGCATCCACGCCGAGGTCGCCATGATGTTGGCCCTGGGGGTCGTCATACCCTCCGACAGTCCCTGGGCCAGCCCTGTGGTCCTGGTGCCGAAAGCTGCCGCCCCGGGCACCACCCCGGAGCTCCGGTTTTGTGTGGACTATCGGGGATTGAATGCCGTCACCAAAACCGATGCCCATCCCATTCCTCGGGCGGATGAACTGATCGACAGCCTAGGAGCAGCCCGCTACCTTAGCACCTTTGACCTCACTGCCGGATACTGGCAGATCGGGCTCACCCCAGGCGCCCAAGAGCGTTCTGCTTTCTCCTCCCCCGATGGCCACTACCACTTCCGAGTGATGCCCTTCGGCATGAAGAATGCCCCGGCGATCTTCCAAAGACTGGTGAATAAGGTACTGGCCGGCCTAGAAGCGTTCAGCGCCGCCTACCTGGACGATATTGCGGTGTTCAGCAGCCACTGGGCCGAGCACCTGAGGCACCTCTGGGAGGTCCTAACCACCCTCCAAAGGGCCGGACTCACAGTAAAAGCCAACAAGTGTCAGATAGGCCAAGGATCCGTAACCTATCTGGGACATCAAGTGGGAAGCGGCCATGTGGCTCCCCTCCAGCCAAAGATCGAGCCATCGTGGCCTGGGAGCCCCCAACCACCCAAACCGCTCTGAGGGCCTTCCTGGGTCTCACGGGCTATTACAGGTGGTTCATTCAGAACTATGGGAGCATTGTGGGCCCCCTCACGGAGCTCACATCAAAGAAGCAACCAAAGAAGGTGCACTGGACGCCCCTCTGTCAGGTGGCCTTCGAGACCCTCAAGACAGCGATGTGTACCGCCCCCGTGCTACAAGCCCCCGACTACAGCAAAGAGTTCGTGGTACAGACTGATGCCTCGGAGTACGGAGTCGGGGCTGTCTTGTCTTGTCCCAAGTGAACTCTTAGGGGGTTGACCAGCCGGTGGCCTTCATCAGCCGGCACCTGCTGCCCCGGGAGCAGAGATGGAGCACCATTGAACGGGAGGCCTTCGCCGTGGTGTGGGCCCTCAAGAAACACCAGCCCTACCTCTTCGGCACCCACTTCCGGGTCCAAACCGACCACCGGCCCTTGCGGTGGTTAATGCAGATGAGAGGCGAGAACCCGAAGTTGTTGCGATGGTCCATCTCTCTGCAGGGGATGGACTTCACTGTAGACCATCGGCCCGGCAACGACCACGCCAACGCCGACGGCCTGTCCCGCTTCTTCCGCCTCGGCGAGGAGAACCCCCAAGAAGATGGGTGACTCTCCCTGCCTTCAGCTGTTGGACCCAGCCTTGTGGCGTGGTCCCGAACCCTCCTACCCGACCAAACGGGGGCAGCCCCAACCCTTCGGGGTCCCCCTGGATTGTACCCCGCTACCCGCACCAGCCTTCGCGACGCGGCCCGCCCAGGCCTCGGTCCCAGCGAAGCCCCGACATCGAGGCACCAAGATCCGACCAAGGGGGGTCGAGTGGCCACTCCACAGATCCCGGAGGAGGAGAGTTTCGATGGGGCCTCCAGCCGGGTACGGGAACACCCTGTACAGTGGACACATGTAGCACACTTTACATAAATACAAATGAGGCCAGGGAACAATGCCACAGATGCCAACCTATGCTGAACACACAGAGAATGGGCACAGTGTTGGATGACACACATGATTCTGAGTCAAGGGTGTCTCAGGGGACTGTAGTGGGCACACAGCTCCATGGTCCTGGAATGATCTGACTGTAACATGACCAACCGTCCCGGCACTATGCATATCTCCCACTCATGCACATCATGTCTGAGGCCACAACATCGGTCATGCATGCTGCAAGTCTGTTCATTTGAATCCTCACACTCCTATGTTGAGACTCAGCATCAGTGCCAACAAATATGGACCGTTCTCGTAAAAGTGTTTCCGGTATCAAATCCGCGCATCACGCGCATTGTCAGGGACACCGTTGGAACGTAATACTACAGCATGACGTCACGCGTCAATCTTTTGTAGTTCCAAAGACAAGCGTTACCAACCTGCGGAATACAGCCCCCTAGTTGGAACGTGGTACTACAGCATGACGTCACGCGTCAATCTTTTGTAGTTCCAAAGACAAGCGTTACCGACCTGCGGAATATAGCTCCCTAGTTCAGTAAATGTAGTTACTAAATGCCCAGAAAGCCCTACCGCGCATGGTTCCTAAGCAACAGCAACAAAAGGGTCCTGTTGTGTTCTCTGGTTTGTAACTCACAACCCCTCGATAATTACACATCGCATCGACAGGAGCTCGGAGAATGTAAGTGCATGAATCATTCTCACATTATTTGCTATTGATTGGTCATCTTATTATCAAAGTCTTGCAATATTGAGTATGTAACCATCATGTGCTTGTAATACACATAGGGGTACCACTGTGTACTAGGGATAGCACTCACTAAACTAACAGGAGTTAGACCAAAACATCAGATGTTGAAAACAGAGAATGTATAATAGTACACTGCTAGTCAAAATAAAGAGTGGAGATTTGCCAGATTAGAGACTCACCCACGGAATATCACAATTAAGACCCAGAGTGTCACTATGGAGTTTATATACCCATTTCTGCTCTTTAATAAACAGATATCTGGAGATGTCGCTGACAGATAAGGGTATGTTAGGTTTTTCCAACACTGTCCATTTGAAATCCTCTGGTCCATGGTTCTCAGAGAAATGTCTCATGAGTCTTGTGGTTAGCTTTTTGCATCTAAATGTGCTCTTATGTTCTAGCATCCGCGCCTTAACTTTGCGGGTAGTCATCCCGACATAGTTAATCCGGCACGGGCAGGTGATCAGATAGATCAAGTTACTGCTGTTGCAGTTAGTGAATTGATATTGAACCCATGGTTTGCTGGTTCCTATATCGACCGATGTTGAGTGTGAAGTCTGTGGACAAATAGAACAATCCCCACAGGGATGATGCCCTGTGACTGCTGGTAAACCCCAGAGTGTACCTAGTTGTCTCGGTAACGGTGTCTTGGGGCGCGTGTGTACTAGTTTGTCCTTGATGTTACTGCCTCTTTTAAATGCGAAAAGGGGCAAAGCAATCTTCTCTTTGCTGGAATTTAGCAGGCGCCAATGGTGTCTGATACTTTTCTGTATCTGGTTAGATAATGTACAAAACGTATGTACAAAAGTCAGTCTGTCTAAAGGTGGTTTCTGCACAGGTGTCTCAAGCAGGGCCTCACGATGGTTATTGGTGGCTCTCTTCAGAGCACGCCTTACTAATCTACGAGGATAATGCCTCTCTAGGAGATTGGTGGTCAGCAACTTAGTATGCGTTTTGAAGCACTCAGGGGTGGAACAATTCCTACGGACGCGAAGGAATTGTCCATAGGGTAGATTGTCTCTGAGTGCTTTTGGATGCTGACTGTCATATCTAAGAAGAGAGTTCCTCGACATAGGTTTCCGATAGATCTCACTCTCCAAGCCATGTGGTGTAGCGAAGATAGACAGGTCGAGAAATGCCAATCTGGTATGACTCGATTCAACTGTGAAATTCAAAAATTTGTTTTGTGCATTCAGCCAATGATGGAACGCAGAGATGGAATCTTGATCCCCCCGCCAAATGACCAGCACATCGTCAATGTATCGCTTCCACAAGAGAATAGATGAAAAAAAGGGATTAATGTGAGTCAAGACGTGTTCCTGTTCAAATGTATGAACATATAAGTTTGCCAAGCTGGGCGCGAAGACACTTCCCATACTTGTCCCTGAAGTTTGCTAGTATAGAGAGTCTTCGTATTTGAAGAAATTTTCTTTCATTGCCAATCGTGGAAGTGTCATGATGAAATGTACAGGTGTAATCGAATGCAAATCAATTGCCTCCAAAATGGACATAACGGTCTCCAATGTTTCGTCTTGGGGGATCGAGGTGTAGAGGGACTCTACATCAAAGGAGACTAAATAGTCCCTCTCCATGTCAAATTCTATTGCGGGTAATAATCTCAAAACATCCTTTGTGTCCTGCAGGTACGTCGGCATTTGTTGTACAATAGGTCTCAAAAAGAAGTCTACAAATGTCGACAAAGGTTCTAAAATGGAGCCCTGCCCGGAAATAATAGGTCTTCCGGGGGAGGTCTTTGCTCTTTATGTACCTTTGGTAGGATGTAAAAATAGGGAGTAACAGGAAATTGGGTTCGTAAGAACTGTGCTTCCTGTGCTGTGATCCACCCTTCAGTAAGTGCCTCTTCACTGCATTCCAAAATGATATTTTTAAGCATCTGGGTGGGATCCTCATCCAGAATCCTATAGGACTTCTCATCGTGAAGCTGACGAAGGCATTCAGTTCTATAGTCATCCGAATTTAGGATGACTATAGCTCCGCCCTTATCCGCTGGTTTGATGACGATGTCGTCATATTTAGCCAACGCTTGGAGAGCCAGGTGCTCAGAGCGTGGTAAGTTCTTATAGCTGGTATTCTGCTGAGTGCATAGATCAGTGATCTGAGGCCACAACATCGGTCATGCATGCTGCAAGTCTGTTAATTTGAATCCTCACACTCCTATGTTGAGACTCAGCATCAGTGCCAACAAATATGGACCCCCAAATGACTGAACAGGACAGGGCACAGGCAAGGTACCAACACATGTCACAGACCACCCCCACAACTGGCAGCCTAGATTACCTTGTGCAATAGTGTTTACACACAGACCAGGGAACACATGTCAAGGAGGGGAAGAGAGGAAGAACAGCACCAGTTGACTTGGGGGAAAAAGATACGCACTGCACATATAAACCCTGGCAGTGTATCCAGGCGACTGACCACTTCTAAAAGCTGTTGACACTCAACAAACACACATGTACCTAACCCCTTCCTGCTGCTGCATCTCCTGTAACCGCCTATCCATGTCAGGGAAGACCACCGCCAGGACACGCTTCATCTGATGGGTCAGGCGTCGACGCCCACCGTGGCGTTGTGGAGGTGAGTCCTTCAGCAGGACCCGGGCGATCCTCTGGGTCCAGCACCGGATGTCCTGCCACCATTTTCTCACTTGTGCTAGGTACCGACTGCGACCCTCCACCGATCTCACGGCTCTGACGCCCTGCTTCCAGATCTCCCCCTTGGCATAGGCAGTTACCTGTGAGGATGACAAAGTGAGACAACATCACTACACCTGCTCCATGTCAGAGAGACACACATTTGAACATCTTTGAAATGTTGAACAGGGCATAGGATGCTGCCAAGGAATTGCATCGTAGTCATATGGACATTGGCTTCTGTGGAAGCCCGAATGCAGTACATGGCATGTAAAGTCCACAGGTGGCATGAGAGGTGCGACACACTCCATGAACATGGCACACACTGTGCATCACAAGAGACACCAGGCTGATGGACAGCACCTCCAAACAGTTACATGCCCTAGGCCACTGACGCAACCTCAGCAGAGTACACAGACACACACAGGCACAGATCAATCACATGCCATTGGCAACAGCGGATACAAACCTCACTCTGCACATGTGCCACTTGCCTGTGGGGGGTGACAGGTGTTGGGCTAGCTCAGCAAGTCAGACACACAGCACGGCTTACTTCTCACATCAGATGGGTAGAGCTGTTGCCTCCTCCATGCAGCTGTGGTGCAACACTTCACATAGACACTCACCAACATGACAAGGAACATTCACACACATCAATGTCCAGGGGCGTACACATCACTTGGACACGCTCACCACAGCTCCACTCAACTCAGACACATCTGTGGGAACAGTCACCTGTCACACCAGGGGGACCACTGAATCACCTCAGGGCAATAGACAAAATATGCCACAAAGGATTAGCCAGGCTGAATGTGTCATGCACTATGCAGTGAATGTCACAGTAAGCACAATGCAATTGAGGAGTGCACACATGATTTACATCATGCTCTGCATGGGAGTCATATGCCATTCCCCCCTGGGACCCACTCTAAACAACATTGCATGTCTGTCACACCTAGACACAATGCCAGAAGTGACAGTCACAAAAAAGGTGCACAGCCAAAGCTAGTGGAGTCAGCACTCACCTGCTCCCCTGGTTTCCATACAGGCTGGGGTGCTGTGGGAGGATGACATCAATCAAAGCCTCGTTCTCCTCCTGTGTGAAAGGCTGGGCCCTCTCCACAGACCTTGACATGGTGCCAGAGGAAGAACAGGCAGCAGCAGTGGTGTCGACTGAAAGGTTGTGCAGGCAAGTGCCCTCTAATGGGTTCTGCCTGACTTATATCTGCCTTGCTGGGTCCTTTCATTTACAGGAGTACAGAGTGATTGGTCAGACTCATTTGCACCCTACGTTTCCTCCAATCCCTTTAAACATACACCAGTGACAGCATTTGCATGGTTCAAATTAGCAGCATCATGTCAAGTCAACAACCACTTTGCAACAATGTAATTTTGTGGCCAACTGACTTTTCAAGGCCACCTGATGGAAAAATTTGAACTCGGTATCCATGACAACCAGCATGCATCTATGGCCTAAAACTTGTCCCTTATGTGTCCCCTATGTAAATTTCAAATCCCCACACAGGTACGGTGCGTTCCACACATATACGTAGGCACTGGGAGTACATGTACGTGTACTACTTCAGTACACGTATGCGTAGGCACTGGGAGTACACATACATGTACTGAGGTAGTACACGTACGTGTACTCCCAGTGCCTACGCATATGTGTAGTACGTGTACTCCCAGTGTACTCCCAGTGCCTACGTGCACGTGTACTGTGGTCGTACACGTACATCTACTACCAGTGCCTACACGTACGTGTACACGTACTGTTGTAGGCACTGGTAGCACACGTACATGTACTACCTCAGTACACGTACGCTTAGGCACTGGGAGTACACATACGTGTACTGAGGTAGTACACCTACATGTACAACTAGTATGTACACGTACGTGTACTACCTCAGTACACGTACGTGTACAACTAGTGACTACACGTACGTGTACTGAAGTAGTACACGTACGTGTACGCACTAGTTGTACACGAACGTGTACTAAGGCAGTACACGTACTTGTGTATGTCCAGTAACACGCGTGCTCCTACAGTAACCCTACTATAGTGATACGGACTGTACACACGTCCTCAGAGCGTGTGTATGGTGCATTTCACACGCTTACACTGGTGATAGGGGGTGCATTTGAAATCCATGGAGGTCTCAGACTCGCACAAGGCTGTACATCAAGTCATTGTCATTAATGTCCTTTATGTGCAGGGCCTATGTGTGTCAGGCAGTGATATTGCACATGTCTCCTCATGTTTGAGCACAATAGATGTGTGATGACCTTTGTACACATGTCATGTGTGATGTGGCACTATGTGGCACACTTCCCCTTCACACTTTGCACATGTGTGAATGTAGTCCAAACGTGTGAAGCACAGCATCACTGGTATGGCACAGTCACCAACACCTGCAACTGTCGCCTGATGCCAGGGACAGGGACACTAATAACTGACATTGAACAACCAGCGTGCCACGATGTGACTATGTCATGTGTGTGTCATGTGTTCCCATGAGCTGGCAGTTGGTGTCCCGTCAACTGCATCTGCTGGTGCTGTGTCCAACATGTGACGTGTGTAGATGGGCATGGCACACATCTACACACACCATGCCACATGTGGAATCCCACGTAACTTGTGTCTGTATGCATTGAACATGGGATTTTGACATAAGGACATATCTGCATTGCCTCAATGTCTTTGTTTTCAATTTTCCCGTGTACCCCTTCATCGCAATGTGTGTGATCTGTACATTTGACCTTCCATGTGACCTGTGCGTCTAGCTTGCCGTCAGCTGTCTGTATGAGATGACATCCTTCAAATGCAGGTATGGTGATGTATGTCACTCCTGTGATGTCTATGGCTGTTGACTTACACTGGCCCACAGCTCGTTTCAGGGCATGTCATGTAGACTTGCCAATCAACGGTTGTATCTGGCTTTTTGTAGGAGTATCACCTGGCTGGCATATGTGTCCTGGATATATTGCACATACCAGACTCTGATTTAAGCAGATGTGTAGTAGCAGTTGAGCATGTGTTCACTTCATTGACATTGATGTTGTTATGTTGTCACTCTTCGTTATTCATTCCAATTTTCGTCAGGGCACCGCCTCTCCCCGACCAATGTCAGACTTGGCTGCCATGAGGGAACGTGACTGCATAAGACGTTACCGATTCTCTCATCAGTTGATTGAGGACTTGACCCACCCCCAACCGCGACACAGGTATCCTACAGCGCTGACCCCCAAGATGAAGGTGATGGCAGCCCTACATTTTTTTGCCACCGGTTCGTTTCAATTCACCATAGCTGATGTCGGTGGCATGTCTCAGACGATGTTCAGCCGTGTCCTGCATGATGTTTTAGAAGCCATGTTGGAGCACCTGGATGAATTCATACATTTCCCGACTCCTGAGCAGTTGACAGGTGTCAAGGGTGATTTCTATGCCCTGGGAGGGATGCCCCATGTAATTGGGTCTATTGATGGGACACATGTGGCTTTGGTACCACCACAGGCACAGGAGGTAGCCTATCGCAACCGTAAACATTACCACTCTATTAATGCCCTTTTGGTGTGTCTTGCTAACATGCTGATTTCCCATGTCTGTGCACGTTTTCCAGGGTCAGCACATGTTGACTACATCATGAGGCGTAGCAGGGTGCCAGAAAGGATGCTGCGGCTGCACAACGAATGAGCATGTCTTGTTGGTGGGTGTACTCTGTTTGTCCTGTGTGTTGCGGTATCTTTGTATCTTACGGCATCTCCGGACCCACTTCTTCACATGATGTTTCCATGTAGGGGACTCTGGCTATCCCAACATGCCATGGCTGATGACGCCTCTCCGCAACCCAAGATCAGCTGCAGATCACCGTTATAATAATTCACACGGGCAGACCAGGCGAGTGATTTAGAGGACGTTTGGCCTCCTGAAGAGCCGATTCTGGTGCCTTCACAAGACAGGTGGGTCCCTCTTATATGCACCGGCAAAGGTCTGCAACATCTTCCTCGTGTGCTGCATGCTGCACAACATGGCAGTGGAAAAGGCAGTGCCACTCATCCTGGATCTGGATGAGCTGGAACATCCACCCGTGGAGGATGAAGGGCTTGATCACGAGGCAAGTGAGGAGGATGAGGAGGAGGAGGAGGACATCCGGAGTCAGCTCATACGCAACTTCTTCTCATGATGGTGAGTCACTGGGTCTCAGTGTGCACGCTTGGAGCCTTGTGTGGCAGGTGTTGCAATGTGTGTGTCCAGCTGACTGTATGCTAAGTGACTTAGAGGTGTGTTCTGTTGTGTCACTAGAGTGATGATGTAATTCCACACATTTTAGCAGAGACACTAAATTTTAAATTAGCATGGTGACAACATTATCCATGTAGAATAAATGACCATGCATGCGGATAACAATATTTTCACTGTCTCCTTGTGTGTCTGTCATCCCCAGGGTCTTGCGCATGTTGTCTGCTCGTGTCATCGTTGGCCTCCTGATATTCCTCATGAGTATTGCAACATGTGCTGAATCAGCGTTCCATGCGCGGACATGTTGAAAAGACATTTTGGGTAAGGATTGCAGCAAGGCATTTTGGGGGTGTTACGTGTTTTGAATGTGTAGGGACTGCTCCTGTGCATGTTGTGTTACCATGCATACATGTCGACTCACCATGGGGCACATGACATGTAGCATGACTCCCACGAATTGATAGCCACCCTTCGTGACAGTTATCTGTAATGGTTTGTGGATTCTGAGGAAGGCATCAATATGTGTAAAACTTCACTCAGACACATATAGGATGCTACGGGTGGACATAGTGTGGGACATCCCCATAGGAGGCTCACTGGGGAATTGCAGCCTCTCCGTGTGCAGCAGGGGGTGTTTGTCCCACCTCCTTAACTTGTGTGCCAGTTCGTTTGGATTTACAACATCTGTGTTGTGAAGGGGGTGTCCAGTGTAGGTCCCACATGTTCAACCAAATGACCTGTGAGTCTGTTCATATTGATGCATTTCCCTTAGTGTGAGCCTGAGTAATAAAGGTGTTCCTCACACTCCAAGGTGCCTCATCTCTGTCAATGCAGGTCTCTTGCCACTTTGCATGCGGCATCTCCGGCATAGTTTTCAAAGATAGTGCATATGAGTCTATGTGTAGTTTAGCAACATGCATGCAGTTCTTCATGGATTCGAATCTGTATTGTGCATGAAGTCCATGGTTGTGTGACTGTGCATCCATACTCTCGGGTGTGCCATGGGTGACCGGACACTCCTTCCTTTACATACGCCTGTTGCAGTTGTCCTTTCTGACATCCTTTTCTTTGTGTGCAACTCTTGGCATACTTTCCAGGGCATGGCGCCTGCTGCTTCAGCCCCTGCAGCAAGGGCTCACAAAGTAGCAGGAGTTGGCAACACACACGCCTCAAAGATGCTCCTCCCTGCCTCCTTCAACCCATTCATTTGGCTGTCATCATCTTGTCTGTGCCACTGTTGCGGCCACGCGGTGCCGAAGGCTGGACCGTCAGCACATGCAATATGCACATTGCACGACCCTCATGTCCTTGCATGACCCACTTCACACTACAGTCTGATGTTGTAGCCACCCTCCAAGCAATGTCTATCCAAAACTCAACCGCCTGCTCTCAGGCATACCCTAACCGCACACACAACACCTTTGCATGCTGAGTGTGCAACTTCAACTGGCTACACAGCGCTGCCCTGCCTTTCAGGCCCTGTCACACCAACCAGATCATGTCCCTTCTGCTCCACACAGGCTCCCTCCACCAGAAAGGCCATGGGAGTGGGACTCAAGCCTTCAGCATGTGGTATAGTGGTGTCATCTGGCACATGGCCCAGGGATCATCTCTCAGCGTGTCAATCTTCAATGTGTCCGGCACCCCCCTCTCCACCGTCACATGCGCACACAACATCCACCTCATGTCGTATGCCATTGACACCCAGGTGCTCCTCAGCCTCACCAAAGACGCAGCCATTGCCAGTTCCAACATTCAAGATGGCATGAGGTCCGTTGATGAATGGCTGAACATCAGCTACATGAGGCTGGACTTGTACAGGACTGAGGTAATCATCTGAGGATTGTCCCCTTACAGCTGGCTCAACTCCTTGTGTCCCACCCACAGGGGCCCTACACAAGCACCCAGTGGGCATGCACACAAGATGGTGTGCATCATGGATTTGTCACTCACATTTGCCATGCAAATCACCAGCATCTGTACCTCATGCTGCAACACCCTCTGCATGATGCACATGATCCTCAGATAGATCCACTCCAAGGAAAGACAGACCATCCCCCAGGTCCACGACACCAGCCGTGTCAACTACTGCCCCGCCCTCTACGGAGCAAGTACATCCAAACTCACAGGAAACATGTCCACATCCAGGGTGTATCTGCACAACTCAGCTTCAATATCCCGCACCCCATCAACATCACCGTCCACCTGAGATAGCTGCAAGGGATCACTGTGTGCTGCAGGATGACCTTCACACTCCTCACACACACTCAGGAGGCAGTCAACAACCCCATATCCCAAAATCAACCTTGTACGTCTGTCATCCAAGACCCCGTTGGCCCAACTCTATGCATCCAAACTTGGCCTGGACAACATTCTTCACATCCACAACACTCCAGCATGAAGGAGATGTTTCTCACGCCTTGACAAACATACCTGGGACTCCCTCCCCGGGAACCTCCACATGAGCCATGACCTCTAGGCCTTCATCATCCTCTTCCTGATTGGTGTGTCTGCTCAGTATTTCAAGCACCCCCTCAGCAGCTTGAGGCCATCACGGGTGAGTATTGGGATCCCAGGCTGTATCGGATGATACATTGTGACCCATGTGTGTCCTGTACCGGACTCAGATCCCAGGGTATGGATGGCTGGAGTTAGTTCAACACTCAGTCATAGTTTGACATTTACACACACGTATGTTGTGGACTAATGCAGAATGACAGCAACATCTCATGACAAATAAATAGTTTTATTGTCGGTGGGGTGCGTGTTTTTGTAGAAAAAATAAGGTGCTCTACCGGGTGCATAGAATCCAAAGATGGGATCCTTGGCATTTGAAATCATCAGAGTCCAGACCACAGTGTTGGTCATCATTGGTCAGACTGTGACCAGCAAGTCCATGTGGCAGAGAATGTCAGTGAATGATGTGCTGCTGTTGCTCATGAAGGCCAGGTGCCAGGCCAGGTGACCTGGGAGATGTGGATGGTCTGCTGCCTCTCACGGTCTTTTTCCGTGGACGACCCACCTTCCACCGGGGACCCTCAGATGCAGGCCTTGACGATGTTTGGGAGGCTCCGTCGGACGAATCCTCCTCCTCCTCCTCCCTCCCTGTGGCTGGTGCTGGTCTGTGCCTGGTGTCACAGGGAGGGTTGCCCATGTTGTCGTCGATCCAACAGAGTGAATGGCTCTTGTCCCTTTGCACCGCCAGGAGCTCAGCTAGTCTTGCCTCCATCCGTCCTTGGTGTTGTTGTTGATTGGCGTGTTTCTTGGCCTGCTGATTCTTAATGTCTGTGAGGGTCGCCACTACCTGACTGATGGCCCTGGTGTCACGCCGGTATGCCTCCATGATGTTGCGTACGTGTGACATACCGGTCCCTTCAGCTGTCTGGTCAGGTTCTCGCCTCCGCCTGCCTCTACTCCCACCACCCCTGCCCACACGAGCCTGGCCTGCCGTTGTGGGCACATCGGGTCTACAGGACCCCTGAGGGATGGCAGTGTCGGTGTTGGCTGCCTCCTCCTGGGTGCCCGGCGAACCTTGTCCCTCCAGGTCAGACTGGCTCAGTTGTTCAGTGTGGGCAGGGCTCCTGGGTGTCTCCTGGGATGTGGCAGTAATGGGGGTGGTGGTTGGCACAGATGTACCTGAAGCAGGTGCTGCAGGGGCTTGGACACCAGAGGGGCCAGGTGGGTTGGGGTCATCCGCAGAGTGTTGTGAGGTTTCGCTGCCGGTGGGATCAGGTTCCTCCAGAGCCTGGGACTGTGGTACTTCCCCCCATTGTTGGGGGGCGATCCGTGACGTTGCCCTGTGTGTGAGAGAGAGAGACAATGTTAATGCTGTTTAATGTGACATCCATGTTTCATACATATTCTAGTTGCCACAGTTCCTCCAGGTAGTGTATGTGCCTAGCATTCACATCAATGTTCACTTGTGGATGGGTATGTTGCAGGGGACTGATTGAAATGGTCTCCAGGGTGTTTGACATGTCGAATTTGGGCTTGGATGCTTTTTTTGCTGCGGCTTGACCTTGTTGTGTCACATGTCCATTGTGAGAGTGGGTGACTCCATTGGCTGCACCAGGGGTGTGTGCTTGTGTAAGGGGTGAGTGATCATCCCTCAGCCCGACGCTGTTCAACATCCACATGGCCACCTCACACAAGTGGCTCACCACCACAACCTCTGAAACATCTCCTACACTGATGACACCCAGCTCATCCTCTCCCTCACCAAGGACCCTCACACCGCCAAAAACAACATCCACGAGGGTCGGAGGGCCATCGCCGACTGGATGCGGAGCGGGCATCTGAAACAGAACTCGGACAAGACGGAGGTCCTCATCCTGGGACCCACACCCTCAGCCTGGGACGACTCCTGGTGGGCGATCACTCTGGGGACATCACCGACACCCACCAAACATGCACACAACCTAGGATTGATCCTCGCATCCTCCCTCTCCATGTCCAAGCAGGTCAATGCCATCTCCTCCTCCTGCTACAACACCCTATGCACGCTCCACCGGATCTACCTGTGGATCCCGACCTAAACAAGTAGAACAGTGACACAGGCCCTCGTCAGCAGCTGACTGGACTACGCCAATGCACTCTACGCAGGACTCCCATCCAAACACTAACGGCGGCTACAATGCTTCTGAAAGGCCTCCGCACAACTGATCGTCAACGCCCCCCGCCACAGCCACATCACCCCCTCCTGAGTGACCTGCACTGGCTCCACATCGACAAGAGGATCACCTTTAAGCTCCTCACCCACGCACACAAGGCACTCCACACCGCAGGACAAGCCCACCTGCACATCAGACTCAGCTTCAACACCCCCACCCGCCAGCTCCGCTCCGGCATCCTCGCCCTCGAAGCTGTCCTCCGCATCCAACGTACACCCGCCTGCAGCAGATCCTTCTCCTACCTCGCCGCAAAGACCTGGAACACCCTCCCAACCCACCTACGACTGACCCAAGACCTACTTGCCTTCAGTAGACTCCTCAAGACCTGGCTCTTTGAGCAGTGGTGGAACCCCCCTCAGCACCTTGAGACCCTGACAGGTAAGTAGCGCACCTTACAAGTATCCTGATCGATTGTTGATTGATTGACGGTGCCTGCTGGTGGGTGTGGTGTGATTTGGCAGTGGGTCTCCCAGGTGATGTATCTGTCCCCCCATGGCGCATGCTGCCATGTCAGTGAGTGTGAGTTCCTGTCCTAGATATCTGAGGTTGTTGTGTTTGTGTTCGAGTTTGCAGGTGTCACAGGAGGGCCTTGTGCTGCCTACAGCAGGGCCAAGTGTCAGCTACCTTGTCAGTACTTTGCCAGTCCCTGTGCATTGCGCATGGTGCATGGGTATGTACCTGGGCCATATGGGCTGAGGGCAATGGTGTCTGTTTCTGAGTTGTACAATATGTTTAGTGATCCCCACCCTCCCAGCATCCCGGACATCCTGTCTTGGGTTTGTAGTTTGTGTAGGCTGGGACATGGCATGGCCTTGCTTTGTGAATGGGGCATACTCATGTTAGTGGCATGAGCGTTGTTTTTGAGTGTGGTTGTGTCCGGTGAGGGCTTGGGGGTAGGTGAGTGCATTTGTTGTAGTTGGGGTGTGGATGCCAATCCCCCATATTACGTAAGTTGTTTGTGTACTCACCAGGCTCTCGAACTCCTTCGACTCCGTGTACTCCCAACGGTGGAAGCAGGGCCATCACCTTCTCCTCCCAGGGATGGTAATGTACCGGTCTGCGGGCAGCCCACCTCCTGTGATGTTACTCTGGGCGTAGTCCTCGTTCATTTTGCGCTTGACTGCCCTCCGCAGATCATACCACCTGGCTTGGCATTCATTCCTGTCCTTCTGATGGGCGCAACAGCATTCACCCGTTTGACGATCCTCTGCCACAGGCGTGTTTTTTCGGCTATGCTGGTCTGTCTAACCAATGTTCCAAAGAGCTGTGGCTCGACTCTGATGACTTCGTTGACAAGGATGTCCAGCTCCTCCCTTGTGAACTTTGGATTCTTGTCTGTGGGCATGGTGTGGGGTGTGGGTGTGGATGGTTGTGGGTGTGTGGGTGTGAATGTGTAGGTGTGTGTGTATGTGTAGAGGGGGTATGTGTGAAGGAGGTTGTGTGAAGGTGTGTAAGTTAAGGTGTATGGGTGCAGTTGTTTGTGTGTGATGTCTGTCAGCAGTGGGTCTGTTGCAAAGGCTCATGGTTTGTGAGTGTGGGCCCTTTTTATTGGTCCATTTTTGGGTGTGGCTGGGTTTGAACTTTTGGTGGGTGTGTTATAAGAGGTGGTTGTGAGTTTGGGCCTCTCTGTTTGCCTGTTTGGATGTGCCAGGTCAGTCTTTTAGATGTTTTTTGTCCTGTAGACGTGTTTTGGGGTGTTGTGCAAGTCGAATTCACGGTCCTTGTGCTGTTTTACAGTGTCCTGGTTCAGTATGAGTCGTTTTCGTGTAAGTAATGTGCGTACATACGCTATGTTGTTGTACAGTGATCACATATGCAATGGTGTTGTACGATTCGTACATACGCGATGCTGGGGTACGGTGTTGGGGTACGGTGCGTCCGAGTACGGGGCTGGGACGGGGGTACGGGGCGCACATACGCGGTTGCTGGGGTGGGGGGTACGGCGCGTACATACGCGGGTGCTGGGCTGGGGGTACGGAGCGTACATACGCGGGTGCTGGGGTAAGGCGCGTACATACACGGGTGCTGGGGTGGGGGTACGGCGCGTACATACGCGGGTGCTGGGGTACAGCGCATACATACGCGGGTGCTGGGGTGGGGGGTACGGCGCGAACATGGGCGGGTGCTGGGGTGGGGGTTACGGCGCGTACATACGCGGGTGCTGGGGTACGGCACGTACATACGCGGGTGCTGGGGTGGGGGGTATGGCGCGTACATGCGCGGGTGGGGTGGGGGGGCCATACGACTCATACCCCAGGCCCAAGTGTACCCGGGGTAGGGGTCATACAAAGTTTGCTCCGTACGGGACATTTTCCATACGCTTGTGTATTTGGGACGCCGGTACGGATCGGACTTGTGCGCTCAGACTTCAGTTTTACGACGAAAAACTGTCCGGGAATGTCTCGTAGACTTTTCCCAAAGTCATTTGTATGTATTCTTCACGTACGAATCATACTTCGCCGTTTGTACGGGACTTGTACGATTCGTACGTAAAAAAATATAGATACGAGTCGGACGGTAAATTTTTTAACGGATCGGAATCGGCCCCTATATGTCTGCGCTTAATTGAACACTAAGAAACATCTGGTGATGGAACTTGATTTTGCCAATGGATAGATTCATACACAGAAGATAGGAACATAAGCATCATAGACAGAGGAAAGACAAAGGAAGACTTAAAATGGGTAAATGTGGGAAGACACAGACATACACCAACACAGGGAGACATGAAAGGAGACAGGAATATGGGGAAAAATTACAAGAGAAAACATAGATCAGATAGGTAGGGGAAGTCACAGACAGGCATACACTAATTTAGATAGACATGGAAAAAAAGACACAGACACAAGAACACCAGGGGAAATCGTGCAGTGGGCAGTGAAGAGAGGATGGAAAGGACCAATGGGCGCCACAAATCAGAAAGACATGAAAAACAGCACATCTCGGGTTTGTATGCTAGCTATTTGCTGAGGCTGCATTTCTCTGTCCTCTGTTCTCAGGACACAGATGGGCATCGTTGACACCCAGATCTCATTGCCATGTCTGCAGTCATGGTCACCTGTAGTGGTGCTCCGTGGCCTAAGGAGAGTACCAAAAATGAAGGGCAGAGATTGGAGCATGGTAGACTGCAAGGAAAAGGAGCTGTCAGACGTGGATTTTTTCTCTTCATGCTGAAACAGTGCCATACTACTGAAGAGAGAGGCCAGCCTTATGTATGGCTTTTATTATTGGCTGATGTTCCCAAGCCAATTAGGAGTTCATCATTTTCCTGTGATGTCATTTCCTATATAGATCGACCATATAAGGAAGGATTGACAAGAGATGGATATGTCCCAATACATTTGATTCCCTATTTGTTATCACATTTATTTTCCCTTTGCTTCTATTTTTGGCCCTGATTTTTGCTCCACTTTTCCCACATGCTAGATACCATGTAAATTCTTGTTTCTGGAAAATCTATGTTGGACTGTTTCTCTGCCCTGTTTCAGGGCAGGTTTGCTGCCTGATTATCTACACCAGCCAAGGAGGTATTTGCCATTGTAGATTTTCCCCCCTTTTGGGACAGTCTCAAGGAGGCACTTGACACCTTTCTCATGTATATTATATGTGCAGGATAGCACCATGGCTTCTGGCAGGAGACCTTTCCTAAGGCCTTTACAAAGGAAACTTGAAAGACTTTCAAAGCCTTTAGTCCTTGACAGGGGCTTGGACAGTATTAACTATTTTTGTTGCATACTGTGGCACATGCCAAGCCAAAGGTGAATAAGGCACAGGCAAAGGCAAAGAGAATGCAACAAGGAATGTGAGCCTGGATCCATTTTGGCACCAATACTCCCTTACAAAGTCTTGTAAGAAAGCAAATCAAGTGCATTACCTTTGTGAATGTCTGCTTCTGTGGCTACTGATGGAGATGGCACCAGTTTCTGAATTCCAGTTTCAAGTCCCATCCATGATGAATGTATTTCTTGCAGTAAAATAATACACATTTTCAAAAATGTAGTGCGTGAGCTAAGAAAATATTGTGGTATAATTCAAGGAGGAAAAACTCCCTATTTTTCCTTAAACCTTGCTTTATGGTGTTCCTTGGGGTCATGTCCCCCAAAAGCTGTACTCCAAGGTTTCTGGAATATGGAGGGCCCTGAACTGCTCCTTTCCACATAAGTCATGAAGATATCATTCAAATGTAGAACATCTGACCTGAGCAATTCGGTAACTTCCATCGTGGAAGTATGTTCATTCTGTAAAATATTTCTACTGTTTTTTTTAAATGTACACCTTAATTTAACAAACATATTTCTACATTTCAGTTTTGTCAAATTGCAATCATTGCTTTTAATTCCTTTTTAAATTTAAGTAGCTAAGATACTGGTTTTTTTATATGTCAACTTTGAGTACAAACATGTACCTTGAGAGTAGAGGCCCATCATCCCTGTCCATTCTTTCATTCCTGGTCTTGATATGTCACTCATAAAAGTGAAGTCTGCTCTTTGCCTTGGTATGAGGATGCAGAACTCTGTCCAACTTATAAACCTTAATAATGAGTAGGGTTAATTGCTTCTTAATGCGGTTTGTAAAATCTGCTATTCCCTGAAGTATCCTCACTTGATTTGATCCAGAAACGGGAATTTTTGTGTGGAAATGTAGGCACACATATTAGTACTTCTACTACTCTGTGCACTTTTCTTAAAGACAGTTATTCATTTCACCACTTCCCTCATTATGTCACAAATAGATGGTAAAGGCCCTTATTGTTCCCCAGTTGAGGGAGCTATGTATGTAGCAGTGAAGTCTATGATCAATGGAACATTACATTCTACTTCGGCATTCATTTCTTTGTTGTCAGTGGATCCTTTGACTATGAAGTTGGTACCAGTACTGTCTGTCACCGCCCATTTTGGCAGCAGTGATTCTGGTTGCAAAGCCAGTTTCAGCAGCAAAATAAATATGAGGCTTTCATAACAAAGGATTATACTTTTGTTATTTATTTTCTAGCGTAAAACTTATTTTGCAATTGAAAGTTGCCTAAATGTAATGCAAAGCAGCATAAAGGTCTGCTTTGCGTTACTCAGCGTCAAAAGAGCATTTCTTGGGTGGTACACAGGCATTCACATGCAACTACCCATGCTTTTTAATGCAAAACCCTATCTACTATCAGTAAATGTAAATGTAAATGTACAGATATTTATATAGCGCAAATCACCAACCGGTCTCTAAGCGCTTGCTTAGGGAACCCGTCCTGGTATTCCCCTGTGAGATAACCCAGCAGGGCATCTACAAGGTGAAAGCCAGGCATCCCGCCGCGAGGGGCCATTGTGGAGATTAAGCAAGCTATTGCCCAGAGTCGCAGAGTGTGAACCCATGAATCGAGTATGCACTGGAGTGAGAATTATCGAGTCCATGGACAATTTATGGACTCAAGACCCAGGCGCGCCGGGAATTGAACCCTGGTCCCGGGCTGACCTCTGCTTCCAGGTCTGCCTACTCTAACCAGTGAGCCACACTTCTCCACCCACAGTAGCAGATAGGGTTTCGCGTAAAATATTAACACCACTTCAAAGCATGCGTTAAAATGAGAAATGTTTTAATTTCTCCTTTCTTTTCCTACTTTGGATGTGTACTGTACAGTACAACACACACATAAGGAGTAGGAAAAGTTTCAAAGTTATTCTAAGCATAGTATTTTGTACTGGAAGGAAACCCTTCCAGTACAAAATCTATGCTAGACTCAGGCACACACCATTGCACTATGGAGCAATGGTGTGTGCGTGGCGCTCAGCAGCAATAACCTGCACCTGCATTAGCGAGAGGGAAGGAGAGTGCCCTATCTCTGTAGATATTGCACTCTCCTGCTTTCTCCCTGTCACTCAGCGCAGCACAGCATTTTTTGCTGCTGCGCTGTGTTGGGTAACACTTTCATAATCTGGTCCTCAGTCTTTTGTAAAAGAGATTTGTTTCCTGGTATTACCGAAGATTATGACTAAGCAATCTATGCAGAAAACCTGAGTTTTTTTTATCTGATTCAAACTCATTTCAAGTGCACTTTTTTGTTGGAAATGGATGAAGATGAAGCAAGTAAGATAGGTAACCTGGTCCCTCCTCTTGATTCAGGCACTGCTTCACTTGCACATCTGAAAAATGTGTTTGTATATGATGCTGGAAATAGATTTTCCTGTTCGACAGTGACCAGTTTCTGTAGAAGAGTCACAATTTGCTTCTGTTGTGAAAAAGGCAGCTAAATATCTGAATTACATTAACTACTGTGGAACCAAAATCCTCTTTTTTTGTCGTAATATTGAAAGCTAAACAACGCACACAGGGCTTTTTACCAGGTGCGCAGTCAAAATATCGAGTTTTTTATATCGACCTACATAAATATCGAGTTTTAAATATCGCAGGGACAGAATATCGACATCAAGAATATCGGTGACCAGAATATCGACCTTAAGGTAAGAAATATTGATTTTGTTAATATCGATATTAGTAATATCGATAGCAAAAATATCGATGTTACTAATATCGATGTTTATGTTACATGTTTTGTTATGTTTTGTAATCTTTGTTTTAAATATATGTATTAAATGTTTAGAAGTGAGTAATTTCTTTTTTAAAGTTCATTTTGCGTTTTAGTACCGTAGCGGGTTGTGGGTTTATAGGGGAATAGGGTGGGAAGTAATTTAATTATAGTAAATGAAATCATAATTTTCAGAAATTATTAATTATTTTTAATCAAGTTTAGCGTTTTAGTACTGTAGCGGGTTGTGGGTTTATAGGGGCATTGTGTGGGAATTAATTTAATTATAGTAAATTGAATCATAATTTAAAAAAATTATTAATTATTTTTAATTACATTTTGCGTTTTATTTCCGTAGCGGGTTGTGGGTTTATAGGGAAAGAGGGTGGGAAGTAATTTAATCGTAATTAACTAATCATTAATTTTCATTTATTGGGATTGATAATTTATTTATTGTTAATTAATTAATAATTGGTAATTAATTTTTATTAATTGATTAATTGATAATTATATTAATTGTGTTAATTTTTTATTGCAGCGGGCTGTGGGTTTATAGGGGAATAGGGTAGGAAGTAAATGAATTATAATAAATTAATTAATTTTTTTGTTGGTATTTATAATAAATTTATTGTTTATTAATTGTTAATTGGTAAATCATTTATGTTAATTGAGTAATTGAAAAATATATTAATTGTGTTAATTTAGTTTAGAGTGGGTTGTGTTTTTATAGGGGAATAGGGTGGGAATTAATGTATTATAATTAAGTAATTATTAATTATTTATTCTTAAATAATTATTAATTGGTAATTAATGTTTATAATTATTTATTGGTGCTGATAATTAATTTATTGTTAATTAAATATTAATTGGTAATTAACTTGTTATTAATTTATTAATTGATAATTAGATTAGTTGTGTTAATTTTTATGCGGGGTCGGTTGGGTGTTTACTGGGGAATAAGATGGGAAGTAATTTAATGTTATTAAATTATTTATTAATTTTATTTTATTGGTATTTATAAATAATGTATTGATAATGTAATATTAATTCATTATTCAATTAAAAAAATTATGTAGTTTATAACTATGTTATTTTTAACCTCTACACTATCCGACACTTTCCCTACTGTTGCACTTTCTGGAGTTGGAATCGCAGTTATAAGCCCTATGCTATCCAACACTTTACCTACTGTTTCACTCTCTGGAGTGGGAATAGTAATTTTTACCCCTAAGCTATCCAACACTTTCCCTAATGTTGCACTCACTGGAGTGGGAATAGTAATTTTTACCCCTACGCTATCCAACCCTTTTCCTACTGTTGCACTCTCTAGAGTGGGAATAGTAATTTTAACCTCTTCGCTATCCAACACTTTCCCTACAACTGTAGTCTCTGGAGTTGGAATAAATAATTTTTACCCCTACACTATCCAATATTTTCCCTACTGTTGAACTCCCTGGAGTTGGAATAGTAATTTTTACCCCTTCGCTACTCAACACTTTCCCTACTGTTGCACTCTCTGGAGTGGGAATAGTAATGTTAACCCCTATGCTATCCAACACTTTCCCTACTGTTGCAATATTTGGAGTGGGAATGGTAATTTTAACCTCTTCGCTATCCAACATTTCCCCTACTGTTGCAGTCACTGGAGTGGGAATAGTAATTTTAAACCCCTACGCTATACAACACTTTCCCTACTGTTGCACTCTCTAGAGTGGGAATAGTCATTTTTACCCCTACGGTATCCAACACTTTCCTTACTGTTGCACTCTCTGGAGTTGGAATAATTATTCTTACCCATAAGCTATCCAACACTTTCCCTACTGTTGCACCCTCTAGAGTGGGAATAGTAATTTTTACCCCTACGCCATCCAACACTATCCCTACTGCTGCACTCACTGGAGTAGGAATAGTCATTTTTACCCTATGCTATCCAACACTTTCCCTACTGTTGCACTCTTTTGAGTTGGAATAGTTATTTTTACACCTACTCTATCCAACAGTTTCCCTACTGTTGCACTCACTGGAGTGGAAATACACATTTTTACCCCTACGCTATCCAACACTTTCCCTATTGTTGCACTCTCTGGAGTTGGAATAGTTATTTTTACTCCTACGCTATACAAGACTTTCCTTACTGTTGCACTCTCTGGAGTTGGAATAGTAATTTTTACCCCTATGCTACCCAACACTTTTCCTACTGTTGCACTCTTTTGAGTTGGAATAGTTATTTTTACACCTATGCTATCCAACACTTTTCCTACTGTTGCACTCACTGGAGTGGAAATACAAATGTTTACCCCTACGCTATCCAACACTTTCTCTATTGGTGCACTCTCTGGAGTTGGAATAGTTAATTGTACACCTATGCTATCCAACACTTTCCCTACTGTTGCATTCTCTGGACTTGGAATAGTCATTTTATTCCCTACTCTAACCAATATTTTTCTGTATTATTTTAGTTAATGTTGTGTATAACATGAATTCCACATATTAAGTATAACTTGAAATTCCCAAAAATATGTGAAGTTACACAGGCATGCTGAAAATTTCACCCAGGCCTAGAGTAAATAAAACAGATTTAATTGCAGACATCAGGAAGATTCTTTTATACCAAGATTCATTGAAAGAGGACGAGTAGGAGGCAGAGGTTAGGTTGCAGTTCTGCGACACAGAATCTTACAGGCACATGCATCAAACCTTTTTGCGATCACAAACTGTGCGAATCGCAAAAATTGGCCGTTTGCGATCGCAAAAGACGGTGTAGCAATGCATCAACTGTATATTTGCGAAAACACACGTTTTCGCAAATATAAAGAATCGCTAAACATTCTGCGATTCGGTATTTGCGTCTCCCAAATAGCGAATCGCAAATAAAGAATCGCAAAATATGTGCATGAAAAATCGCAAATTGCGATTTACCAGAAAATCGCAATTTTGCGAGAGCAAAATAAGAAGGATCACAACCAGGTGGTAATCATGAGTGCAAATCAGATACAGCTGAAAATCAACTAAAACCTATTTAAACACACCCAGAATGAGTTAGCACATTTCACAATGGCTGGGATTTACCTGATGGCGAGGAGGATGTGGCTGCAGGCTGCTGCACACAGACGGAGGCGAATAAATGAGCGCATTTTCAGAGTCCGCATAACTTTGCTAGGACAGCAAGAGGATGAGATGTACGATAAGTATAGGCTCAATGCAGCAATGATCCATGATCTAATCGATTAATTGGATCCCATTCTGCAACGACAGACACGTAGGACCAATGCTATCCCAACGCATGTGCAGGTCTTATGTTGCCTACACCTTCTGGCGTCAGGCAGTTTTCAGGGGGTCATTGCTGTAGCGGGAGGTGTGTCACAAAGCGCACTTTCAAGAATATTCAAAGCATTCCTTGATGCCATGATGGCCGTGATCGGGTCACACATCAATTTCCCTAACACCGCGCTTGACGTTGCAAAAACTAAACAGGAGTTCTACCAGATAGCTCGCTTCCCACATGTTTTGGGTTGTATTGATTGCACCCACGTGGCAATATGTCCCCCTGCAGCACAGGAATATTTATATAGAAATAGAAAATGTTACCATTCCCTCAATATTCAGGTTGTTTGCAATGAAAAAACATAATAACTGACATAGTTGCGCAATTTCCGGGGAGTGCACATGATTCTTATATATTCAGGCAAAGTGGCATACACACCCGTCTTGTCAGGGGATAATTTGGAGAGGGACATCTGCTTGGTAAATATGTGTAATTGTTTCTCACTGTCATTGTACGTATGTCAATGTCAAACTGCCACTGACCCTTTGCTTCCTTACATGTAAGTGACAGCGCATACACCTTGCGTAATTACCTCATGACGCCTTACCTCAATCCCACATCTGCCAATCAACAGAGGTACAATGCAGCACATATTTCAACAAGGAACATCATAGAGTGCACATTTGGGCAGCTGAAGAGCCGATTCAGATGTCTCCATAAGACCAGTGGAGCACTTCAGTACAACCCTGAACAATGCTGCAAGATAGTAGCAGCATGTGCCATGCTGCATAATATTGCGAGAAAGGGAGGAATGGAAATCGAGGTGTCTGACAGCGAATCGGAGGATGGGAACCAGCAAGTGCCACACCACCGTGCAGCACAAGGGGCAAGCGCAGCAGAAGGGTGCAGGAGGAGATTGGACATTGTTGGACAGGCCACACGAAGGGCTTGCTCCCTCCCCGCACGACAGGGCCCGAGCCCCGGCCCACCAGGCTTAACCCACGAAAAGCACCCGTACCCCGTCTCCCGACGGATCTTCTGCCCTCGGACCTCTACTCATCACGGGGCCCAGCCCCACCGGCTCCCCCGGCCGGTTCAAGCCGCCATCTTGGGCCCTGCACCACGAGGCCGCGTGGCCTCGCCCCGACCCTAAACCCCGGGCCTGACCGGCCCGACATCCCGGCACCACCATCCACCCGGGAGGTGAGCGGACCACTTGGCAGGTCAATAGGAGGACGAAGTGTCAAGAGCTCTTCCCCCGCCAGGTGCCGATCGCCTCCAGCTCCCCCGGGCGCTGGCTCCACCCCCTGCTGGGTGTCTGGACACCTTCATCCCGGGCCCTCCGACCTCCAAGTGCGAGGGTCCGGACATCAAAGAGCGCCTGCCCTATAACTGGGGCAACTCCGGAGCAGGAAGGCAGTTGTATCCTGGAGTCGAGAGACACCGAGAGAACTCAGCCTTGACGGACTACTGGCGCTGCCGTAGCCCGCTCCTGTGAACCATCGTCCTGCCTGCTGGCGCTGCCGCGGCCTTCTACAACGACCATCCTCACCGGGACCTGCTGGCGCTGCCGCGGACCGTATATCGACCATCTTTCCGGGACCTGCTGGCGCTGCCGCGGCCCATTGTAACGACCATCCTCACCGGGACCTGCTGGCGCTGCCGCGGCCCGTTGTAACGACCATCCTCACCGGGACCTGCTGGCGCTGCCGCGGACCGTACATCGACCATCTTTCCGGGACCTGCTGGCGCTGCCGCGGCCCGCACCAACTAAGCTCGAGGATTGTGAGCTAATCATCATCTCATCCAAACTACCTGACTGGTAGACAGACTGTCCCGCTACCCCTTACCCTGCTTTGAGAGACTTGAATCGAGGGGACCCCTGAGTCCAGACCTCCTTGTAACATTCAACCGTACCTTAAGAAGTGCTTATAAAGAACACTGAACCTTATCCGTGTGTGGTATCTGTCTGTGGGGGGGGGAAGTTACTTGTCTGTACGATCGCTGGAGACGGCTCTCCCCGGAGACCTCTCCTCCTGACCCCGGCCGACCCTCCCGGTCCGTCTATCCTTTCTAACAGACATCACATAAAATTATTTCTGAGGTGAGTAATGATGACACAGAAACTTTATATTGCAATCAAAGTAATCTTTAATTAAATAAGAATGACATGAGTGTTGAAGCACACTTTTAATGTGACCAGTGTAATGGACATAATTGGTTTGCAAAAGAAAATGTACTTGTAAGTCAGTAAAAGGTCAGATCACAACAATGGTTACGTCACCATAGTGGAATGTAATTCTACATGGCAGTCTAGCGCTTTCTTCCACGAACACCCAGATGCCTGTCAGAGCCAGCATGGTCATCCCTAATGTTGGAAGCGGAGGGGGTACTGCTGCGTGTGTTGCGTCTTCCTGCAGTGGCGACTGGCATTGCCAAACTACTTAGGCTTGAGGCACCCTCACTACCCTGTTCCGGCGTGGATATGTTGGCCGCAATTGTGGAATCATTAAGCAAATCTACTGCATTGGTCACCTGGTCCAGTGCTTTAGCCCCATCCCCGCTCCAATGGCACATTTCTGTTTGCATGGTCACAGACCTACGTGCCAGCAGTGCAGTTGTCGTGGCCAGCCTATTGTTAGATTTGGCAAACATTTTGAGGTGCTGCATTAGTTCGCGATGGTGTCTTTTCTGGGATACATGTCCCTCCTGCATGACCTTGGTCAGTTGCTGCACACTATCGGACAGTACTGCAATGTTGCTTGCCATCTTGCCAATTTGTAATTGCACTGCACATGTGTTTTTTGTCTGCAGGCGCTGCATACGGAGCATCTGTCCCTCAAGACCTCCCCAGACATCATTTGGTTGCTCCTCCTGCTGTGTTCTCAGTGCTCTTCCTCTTCTATGCCGGACTCTGACATTGCTTCTGTGGACCTGTGTTTGGGGTTTTGGGATGGAAGTGGCCTGGCCATGGCTGGCACCTGGTGTTGCATCAGCCTCATCATCAGAATCCATGGTGACCAGTGATGGGACAGGTGCCTTGCGTGAGTTTGGGGCACGTGACGGATTTTTTTGCATCACAGGTGTGTCCATATGTTCACCTGCGCTGGTGTCCTGCATGTCCTGGGACTCACTATCCTCGGCTTCTACACGTTGTGCATCTGTGAGGTGAAACAGTGCAAAATTGCATAAATTAATGTCTGTGATGTCATGTCACAGTAATACATTTTTTGTTTTGTTATTAAATTTATAATATATTACACTATTTCGAGTGTTTTTATCTCAGATTTGTGTGTTTGTCATTGTTACTGCTTCACCTGACTACATCTCCCATAATGCACCTCCCTTAATGAATACCTTGTGTAGTGGATGTTCAAAGTGTGCACTTGGGCTATACTGAGGTCATGTTCCACCTTTAAATTTTAGGACAATGGTAACATGCATTCATCTTACCTTCAGATGTGTTTGCTGCTCCTGACGTGTCAAGCTGGGTCACACCAACAACAGCTTCTGGCTGGATGGTGGATTCGACCAAGTCCTCCATGGGAGTGTTCCCAGTGTCTGTTGGTGTTCCCCCTCCTGTCTTCTTTGCCTCCTTGAGCCGGTCAGCAATGTGCACCTTAGCACCTTAGCCCGACTGCGCAAGTCGTACCATCGTTTTTTCAGTTCTTCGATGGTGCGGTGTGTCACCCCAATGGCATTGACCCTCTTTTGGGTCCGGAGCCAGATTGTTCTTTTCTCCTGCTCTGCCACTTTTAAGGATAATTTTCCAAACAGCTTATCATGGCTGTGGACTACTCCCTTAATGAGGGTGTCAATTTCTTTTTCAGAAAACTTTATTTTCCGCTTCCTGCCTGTTTGGCTCTCCTCTGCTGTTTGTGAGGCTTCCATTTAGTTGAGATTCAAGGTGTTTGGTAGGTCTCTCTCCCACTCCTGTTCAGCTCCCAGAGCCAGCTCCCTCCTCTCCCTGAGACTGTGCACTGAAAATGAGGCTGGAGCTGCTCACTTCCTGGTTCTGATGTCATCAAGATGCATCAAAATGCGACTTCGGTAATTGCGATTTCGCTATTAGCGAAATCGCTAATAGCGAGTTCGCAATTGCCGGAATCGCTATTATATTAGCGATTATTTGCGATTCTTTATTTTATCGTCTTTTTTTTGGTGCATCGCGTTTTGCGAGTCTTTATTTGCGATTCCTTAAAAATCGCAAATAAGGAATCGCAATTTTTCACTTTGATGCATTTGCCTGTTACTTCCTAGGTAGTACTACAAGGAATGGAGATTCATCCCTCGATTTGTAGACCAAGATGTAAATTCAGGGCTTGAATCACATGAGTTAGTAAATATTTTACAATTAAGACCCTGATTACAATGCGGTTTGGACCACAACCGACGGCTTGCTGATTGCGGTCAAAACCGCATCAACTGCTGCGTTCTGACTGAAGCATTATGATGCGTGCGGTGGGGGGCAGAAGTCGGAGGGTCTGACTTATACAAACCGCCCATTGGTTGGTCAGAAAGACGTCATAATCCCTTAAGAACAGTATTTCTGCTTTTGGGATTATGATGTCTTGTTTTCAACAGCCTTTCCATGTTGGCCTTTCCGACATGGAAAGACTGTTGGAAAATGACATTGGGGCCTCTAACAGGGCCTCTTTGCCCCCTGGCCCTTCGCATGTGACCCGTGGGTGCCCCCTTAAAATCCCTGTACCGTGTACCAGACGGAGCAGGGACGTTTCAAAACTTCCATTTTCAATGGGAGCTTTTGCTCTGGGCCGTTTTGGCCTGCTGCACAAGCTCCCATTAAAAAATGGAAGTTTGCAACCGCACCATGTGTGGCCACATCCTAATTGCGGGGTCATAACCGCAGACCTGAGGTAGGGCGGTTCCCAATCGGCAACGATGACGGTCGGAAGCCACTCAGATGGCCCTCGTTTCAGAAGAAAATTTCCCAATTTCTGTGTTTTAGACTTACATTTCTATTCTAAAAAAATGCAATTAGTTAAACATTGACAGACACATTTCTGCATTTCTTTATTTTTAAAGAGTGGAGTGGGTGTGGTCCGGAGGAGAGGTACTAAGTTAACAGAAGCACATGAGTTCTACTCACCTATTTAAGGAACAACTTTTATTAAACCATTATCATACTCAAATATACAAATTTTGATCACCCAAAAAGGAGAGGTTGCTCGTTCCCTTGGCCACATCTACAGGTTGAGCAAAGGAAATCTGCAAAGGGGAAGAACGTTACTGTCATGTTGGATTTAGGTTGAGAGGGGCACTCTGGCATTGATGGAAGTACAGTGCACAGAAATGACTGTTGTATAGTTCCTACAAATCTATATAGGACCTGCGCGTTTAGACAACATAAACTGTGGGATTGGTGTCCAGAATGATTCCAGACACCCCTACCGGATATGTTCACCTGTATACCAGCTAGCTCACAGTGCTACTATGGGCCCCTCTTACCAAGGAGCGAATAGTTTCTGGCAACTATGGAACATGACAACCTTGACCCCTCCGGGATCATGGAAACAATATAATACTTTTCGCTCGGTCACTCCTACTCACTTAGTCTCAGAGAAATCCACAGAATGAACAATGGGGACGTTTTTTAATAAGCATTTATTGAGACATTCTAGTATAAAATGTGTTTGCTGCGATAATCATAAGACAAAAACATATGTAAAGGATTACAAGCACCAACAGAGTAAATTTAATGTAGATTTCTATCATGGTGCTAAAACAATGAATATATGCAGGCATATAAATGCATGACAGTAGAAATACGTACTCCTATGATGCAAACTCTAACTAGATGTACCTAAGTATATCTAGCATGTATATAGGCGTATAGCTAAGAATCCCCTTAGGATAGAGCCAACCCCATTACCCGATATGGGAGAGTGAAGGACCCTATCTTGGTTTTGAGATGGACACCCCGCAAGGGATGTCAGACCACTGCATGCGCTCGTGTCAGCGTGTCAGCATGGATGTCTTTTCTCCTCTTTTTCGCCCAGTGAAGATGTAGTGCTTATATGCCTGAAAGTTACCCTCAGGGATTCTACCTAGAAGTGCACTATGGGCATGTCGGGCAAGGATGACGACAGAGGTGACCCTTATACAGAGTTATTAAGTAGAAGATGGTAACCCTGCTGTCATACTGAGAATCCTCATGCATAATACATGAGGCTAGTTTTCAGAGAAAACCACACAACTGTCATGTAGCACCTGACTAGGTAAAAGGTCAGCGTCAGACCCGTTATGTAGAACAATGTTACGACAGATGAAGATAAAAGGTTGTGTAACTACCTAGGTTGATATTGGGGTGCATTTGGGTTCATAACACTACTGCAAACGTGTGCAGGTATACAAGTAGGAACTTTTCCCCTATTGGATAGGGATGGGCCAGGAGTACCCTCCAACAACAGACTAGTGCCAGGCATAAATGTGACACCCCTGGGCACCCACTTCAGAACACTACTGGACCTGTGGAAGACAGAAGAAAAACTGCACCTGCTGTTGTGACCCGGAAGGAAAACCCTAAGAGCTGGATCTGCTCCCACTCGAATTGGACTCCAAGGATTGGCTGACCTCCTGTTAAGCTACACATGCCCAAGAAGTCCACTTCCCTACAAGGCCCGGCTGACTACTTTCACTGGACCTTTCCTGGGCCCTGCTGGTGGCCTCCCCTGGCTTGAGACCTGACCCTCAAGTTCTTTTCCTGAAGTCTTGGAACCAATTGCTGCTGTCAGAGTGCACTGTCCCTAGCTAAACCTAAAGGTAGGAAACCAACTTAGAACCGGGATCTTCCTGCCAGGAATGTCACCAGAGGTGCATCACAGGTGGGATTGGACTTCTCGTAGCTCCCACTACATACCTTACTAGGACCGACATCCAAGCCACATTTGATGATGTTGAACCCTTTGCTGGAATTCGCTTGCAGCCTTGCTTTACTGTGGGAATCCTGAGCTCCAGAGAAATGTCGAAGAATGACTGCCCAAAACGTCACCAGAACAAATGCTGATTGACCCCTGATTGACGTCAACGACATTTCTTTCATGAATCATGAACTTCCGCTCAGATCCTTCTCACATCGTTGACGCCTGCATTGGGAATTCATCCTCCAAAAATCCGTTGTAATCAAGCTTTGAGAACGTAACTCTTCGACCGAGACAAACTCAGTCCCTGTATTTGACCGGCGATTGACCTTGGTGAGCCTTAACTTTTTTTTTGCCCCATAGTCTAGCATGCCCACTTGGCCACATTTGGCAATTTGCACTTTTTGGTTCAATTTTTTTAACAAGTGTGAAAATTCAGATCTCCGGTTCCCTTGCTGGATTTTAGTTGTTTTGATGTCAGTTTGGTCATTAAAATGTTCCTTATCTTGATAAATTGCAGTGAGATTATTATGGTTTTATGTTTTCAACTTTTTAACTGTTTTGGTACTCATAAATGCTTTCCACATTTTCCTAAGTTAAGCCTGTCTGTTCTATGCCATGGCTACCAGGGGTTGAACTCAGGTTTAAATTACTGAAACCTTTACTGAACCTAACAGGACCATTGCCATTATTGCTTGTGGGGGACTACCATCCACCCCAATTACTAATGCACTTTCACTCAGTGGCGTTATACTTCGGTATGGAAATGATATCTAACTATCTATCTAAATATCTCACTAAAAAACCCTAGAAATTCACTGAAAAAAAGGAAAGGGTAGAGTGATTTCTTAGTGTCCAGGCATCTATTATGCATGCACAGCTTTCATCCTGTGGACAGCTACTATGTATAACCCTTGACATGTGCACAGCTATTCACAGCCTACTCCTCTCCCTGTAGACACCCAAGCCCCATTAAATAACCAAGCCCCTACTACACACAGCCCAGCACTCCCTCCAAACTTCCACGCCCCATTAAGATGACCATACATGTTCTGAAAACATGCACTCACTAGCCAGAGATAAGGTATATAAGATTTTCTCTAGATGTACCGTACTAAATACATTTAAGAGTATAGCAAACTTACACTCATTGGATGAGGTAATTAGTGATGTTATCAGTGATGTAATCAATCATGCCATTAGTGATATAACATGAGAAGTCATATGCAGTGCACGTGAGTGGCACAAGTCATAATTAACTCAGTAAATATAACTAGTGGATTTCAGTGTTTTAAAGCTCTATGATTATTCGAAGACCTAACCATAACACTTCATGAACCTTTTTTTATATATATATATATATATATATTATCTACTGGCGGTCGCCAGTAGATAGTTATAGTTAGGACCGTGTTTCCATAGGAAATCCGCAACATTCTATTTAGAATAACTTTGGCGCCGGTTGATATATCCTCGCGAAATTTTCAAAATAGGTGGGGTGCTCCGCTCCGCTCCGCTTCTACCCTGAAAGTCTCGGGGGGATTCGTCAAGCGGGGGCTGAGAAAAAAGGGGGGTCCCAAAACGCG
Source organism: Triturus cristatus (assembly GCF_964204655.1). Taxonomy (NCBI): domain Eukaryota; kingdom Metazoa; phylum Chordata; class Amphibia; order Caudata; family Salamandridae; genus Triturus; species Triturus cristatus. The sequence goes on along the minus strand of NC_140588.1, from coordinate 846,680,172 downwards.
TTTTCCCCATGCAATTTTCCATAGGGACCTTTAGTCCAAGGTACAGCCCGAACGGCTGAACAGAATTACTTGAAATTTGGCAGAGAGGTAGTCCTCAGGTCAGGGAAGTGCCTTTTGCAAGTCTGGTGTCAATCTGTTCAGTAGTTCCTGAGAAAATCAAAAGTAAAATCATATGTATATGTGGGCGGAGCCTAACCACACATCTCATCCTGAGATCTGATTGGCTGTCAGCACTTCATCCAAGAAGTGTTGGCAGCCATCTTGGGACCAATATACATGATAGCACCTCATTAAAAAGCATTGCAGTTAATAGAAGGTTTTAAGACTTTAGTTACATTATAAATCATTTGTTGATGGTACCATACTCATTTTAGGAATTGTGGTATGTTCTAAGGTGATTTCACCATGTGAAAAAGCCTTCTGCTGGGATATCATGATTGAGAAAAAAATATTTTCTCATGCTTTTCCCACATAGGTTTGGAAGGTGATCTATAAGCTAAACTGAGAGCTTATTTTCTGTAAATTCACATTATCTTTCTCAGTCATGTGAGAATGAAGTCTGACATTCTCAATAAAACATGTACATCCAACAAGGGCAGAGACTGTCAGTTGATTCCTTTGTGTTCTACTGCAGCTTCCCAGAGTGTTCCAAAGAACAACTAGAGCGCTAACAGTCCTACTTATGATAAACGTATGGCACACCTGAAGCCATCTTGCTTGGATTAAAGTGGTAACTCTTAAAACATTTAATTTAAAAAGGAACAAAATGAGGGGGTTCATTTTTCCATAAAAAGTATGATTAGTGCTGCAGAAAGAAAAATTATGGCACATTTTGAGTGACTTCCCAAATCCTCTTCTATTTCATTAAAAAATTCTGACATGCAGACTGAAACATGCACTTTCAATACCAGCAGCAGTTTTCCCTGGTGAGCAGTAGCTTTACTACAGTGATCTAATGAGCAAAAAGAGTGCTAACATTCTGAATTTATGGCAAATGTGTGACACATCTGAATGCCTTCTTGATGGAATCAAAGTAAAAAACTGAAAGTATTTCCTACTGAGGAGACTGCAGTAAATGAGGAAATTAGGAAACTTCATAACAAAGAAGTCTCCCAAGATGGCCACCAGAGACAAAAGATCCCAAGTGTAGCCCAAACATCACCCAGATGTAGCCCAAGTATAGCCCAATGACAGAATGTCCCAGAATGTTCTTAAAAACAACTAGAGCGCTTACTGTCTTCATTATGACAAAAGTATGGCATACCTGAAGCCATCTTGATTGGAATAAACTGGTAACACTCAAAACATTTAATTTAAAAAGGAACACAATGAGGGGGTTCATTTTGCCATAGATATTATGATTAATGCTGAAGAAAGAAAATGAGGGCACATTTTGAGTGACTTCTCAAATCCTCTTCTATTTCATTAAAACATTCTGACATGCAGACTGAAACATGCACTTTTAATACCAGGAGCAGAGTTCCATGGTGAACAGTTGTTTTACTACAGTGATCTAATGAGCAACTAGAGGGCTAACATTCAGAATTTATGGCAAATGTGTGACATATCTGAATACCTTCATGATGGAATCTAAGTAAAAAAACTGAAAGCATTTCCTACTGAGGAGACTGCAGTACATGAGGAAATTAGGAAACTTCATAACAAATAAATCTCCCAAGATGGCCACCGGAGACAAAAGAGCCCAAATGTAGCCCAAAATAACCCAGATGTAGCCCAAATATAGCCCAATGACAGAAGTGTGCAAAACACTTATTGTTTTGTGTTTTTGCAGTGTTATATAGTGCAGACTTGTCAGGTATTGGAGTGCTTTACATGAGCATTGGTTACATCACACAAAAACAAATTCATTTTGGTTGTAGACATGGGGAGACTAAGTGATTTGACCAGAATCACAGAATGTCGAGCTGAAGCAGAAACTCGAACCTGGTTCCCCAGTTGCAAAGTCTGCAGTTCTGGAAGTAATACCACACCCTCTCCCCTAAGTGCAACATTTAATCAAGTGGTCAACTGGATAAAAAAAACATAAAGATAACAAATAATTTAAAAGTGCTTTGTCGCTATTTGAAAACTCAGAAAATATGTCCTTATTTTAGTCTTTTAGAGCACTAACCATAATTTTGATGCCAATAAGACCCTCTCATATATGTAATTTCTAAAGGAAATGCTCTAGGTATTACAGTTTTGATTACATCAAGATGACGTCAGGCGTTCCACACTTTTGTAATAAATATAGAATGTTAGCAATCTAGTTGTTCATTAGGATACTGTTGAGAGGCAGAGGCCAGGGGCACGGACTCTGAAAATTGAAGGCAGGTAGGAGGGTGCAAAGGCAACAATTTAACCACACTGAGCAGGCAGGAAGGGCCGTGGCAGCACAACAGACTATGGAGGGCAGTGGAAATGGGGGCAGGGGCAACAAACCAACAATACAGGACTTGCAAGAGAGGCTGTGGCAATGTAATAGACAATTGTGGGCAGAAGGAAGAGACAATGGTAGTACAACCATACATGCCAACAGACCCGATTCAGCCAGGAAACGTCCAATGTTTTTAAGCTCAAATGGGCTTTATTTGATCTGTTTCCTGTCTACAATCTCCTCTTTTTCAATGTAACTCAAAGGGGAAAATCAATACCCCAGTTTTTTTTCAAAATCTCCCTCTTACCAAGTTCAAAATGTTCGCAAGTATGGTACATTGGATCATGGAAGGAAATGGGGTAGGGACATGGACTTGAATAACAGAGGACAGGAGGGACATGGAGAGGTGCACCAAACTGACCCTGCAGGGCAGGCATCAGGGTTTACAGCAGCACAATACACCACACAGGGCATGCGGGATAGGAGTGCAGCACAACAATCCATAGAAAGCAAGAGGGAGGGGACAGGACCATGCACATGGACAACAGAGAACAGAGGGACAAGAGGCAATGGTAGCTAGCTGACCATAATGGACAGCCAGGAGAGAAAGCTGCAGCATAACAGACCATAAAGGGCAGGAGGGACGGATCAGGGGCATTACAATGGAACAGACAAGCCAGGAGGGAGGGAGTAGGGGTCTGCACATGTAAACAGAGGGCTGGGGGCAAGGGGGCAGGGCAGGAGCAGCAAGATAGCCATGGAGGTCAGGCAGGATGGGCACTAGAAGCAAGACACACCATGAAGAGCAACAGTGAGACTGTGATGGCATACACACAGACCATGGAGGGAAGATGGGAGGGGGTCAGAGGCGGCTAACTGACCACACAGGGAAGGTGGGAGGGGCCATGGCAGCACAGATGACCATGCATGGCAAGTGGGAGGGTTAGTGGCAGCACAATGGCTATGATGGGCAAGAAGGAGGGTGCAGGGGCATGCACAAAGGACGATGGAGGATAGAAGGGAGGGTCAGGACCTGTGCACAGACAAGAAAGTTCAGGGGAAGGGGCCTCACAACAGACCGCACGGGGCAGGCAGGAGGAGCAGTTGCAGCACAACAGACCAGGGAGGGCAGAAGGGAGTGGCAGTACAATGGACCATGGAGGACAGGAGGAAGGGAATAGGGGCATGGCATGTGGACAGGCAGGGTGGAGGTGGCAGGGACAGGTTACAGTCATCTGAAAATTGCAGGCAGGTGGGAGGGGAGTGGTAGCACAACAGAACACTCAGAGTAGATAGGAGTGGCAGGTCCATGGAACATGGTGGGCAAAAAGGATGGAACAGGGGCAGGCACAAAGACATCGGAGGGCAGGGGGAAGGAGAATAGGGGAAGCAAGCTAAGCACAGAGTTTAAGCAGGAGGTCAATGATGGGGCATAGAATTGGGCAATGGAGGGCAGGAGGAGTGGACTGGTACATCATACTAAATTGAGGGCAGAGGCAGCACATCAGACCATGCATGGCAGGAAGGAGGAGGCTAGTCCATGGATTCACACAACAGAGGATAGGGAGGAGGGGGATGGGGCAGCAAGCTAACTGTTCAGAGAAGGCGAGTATTAGGAACTTTATTGTTTTTAAAACGTGTGTCTGTGCAAACTACTTAAAATATGAACAAGTATGCAGAATAATCTCACTTTTATTTCTGATCCGCGGCTTGACGGATCACGCCAAAATTTCCAAGACAACAGCTAAAGTGACTGCACCAATAGTTTTGATAATTTCGCAAAGATTTGTCAAACGACGCTAAAGTTATTGTCAAATCAAGAACAGCTTTATAATAGAAATCAGGTCCTATCTACCTACTGGCGACCTCCATATATGTGTGTGTGTGTATATATATATATATATATATATATATATATATATATATATATATATATATATATATATATATATATATTCACTGAAAAAACCATAGGTTTCACACATGTTATAGTTAGCTGGATATTTTACTGATAAAAAACCATTGAAATTCCCCCGTTATAGTTAGTGCAGGCAACTATAACTCACGCGACCGCAATCCTCTGCTGATGCTAATACTGTATTTAGACACTTATTTGCCCATGTCTTCTTCCATTAAATTTTAGCTATACATATATTACAAATATTTTTTTTTCATAAAGACACATATGTCATCAGCAGAGGATTGCGGTCGCGTGAGTTATAGTTGCCTGCACTAACTATAACGGGGGAATTTCAATGGTTTTTTATCAGTAAAATGTCCAGCTAACTATAACATGTGTGAAACCTATGGTTTTTTCAGTGAATTTGCAAGGTTTTTTAAATGCTAATTCCTAACTATAACGTGTGTGAAACCTATGGTTTTTTCAGTGAATTTGTACCGTTTTTTAAATGCTAAGTTACTTTACGCCATTCGTGGCGTGCACACCCACTTAACGCAGTTCGTTCTGTGCGCGCACGGTGCGCTTTGCGCACCGCGTGCCCACTTTACGCAGTTAGTGCCGTGCACGCACAGTGGGCACGCGGTGCCCACGTTACGCTAGATGGGCCATGTACGCACGATGCGCTTCACGCACCGTGCGCACATGGAGGACATATTATGCGCTTCGTTGTGAAAGGTAATCTTTTAAATTTTCAAGAACTAGATATGCCAAGTACAAATGGTGCCCTTCGGCCACCATTTGCACACGGGGTGGGGAGAGTATGGATAATTTTTTTATTAAAAAAATTTTTTCCGTACGCGTACGGTAAGCATAATCGGCGAAATTTTCAAAATATATAAAATTGACTTTTTGGCCTTGGGGGATCTTTGGGGACACCTTCATCAAGGCAAGGTGGTTAGGAGCTGTCTAACCAGCCCCTTTACATGTTTTTTGCCTTTGTTTTTCCACCCCCCCTCAGAGTGCGAGAGAGAAAATGGCGGCCGCCGCTTCCTGGTTTCGACTGATTCGAATGTTTACTAAGATCTAACAGCCAATCAGATTCGCGCTCGCGCACGGCACCGTACGCGTACGGTAAGCTTACCGTAAGCGCACGGTAAGCGCACCGTAAGCTGCCACAGATATATATATTGATTTAAATGCTATTTTCTCAGGAACTACTGAACAGATTTACACCAGACCTACAAAAGGCACTTCCTTGACCTGAGGACTACCTCTCTGCCAAATTTCAAGTAACTCTGTTCAGCCGTTCGGGCTGTAGCTGTGTCTAAAGGTCCTATGGAAAAATGCATGGGAAAAACGCGTTTTGGGACCCCCCTTTTTTCTCAGCCCCCGCTTGACGAATCCGCCCGAGACTTTCAGGGTAGGAGCGGAGCGTAGCGCCCCACCTATTTTGAAAATTTCGCGAGGATTCGTCGACCGGCGCCAAAGTTATTCCAAATAGAATGTTGCGGTTTTCCTATGGAAACAGGGTCCTAACTATAACTACCTACTGGCGACCGCCAGTAGGTAATATATATATATGAAATTCACAGAAAAAACCATAGGTTTCAGGCACGTTATAGTTAGGAATTAGCATTTAAAAAACCTCAGAAATTCACTGAAAAAACCATAGGTTTCAGGGGTGTTATAGTTAGCTGGACTTTTGACTTGTACAAAACCATTGAAATTCCCCCGTTATAGTTAGTTCAGCTAACTATAACTCAAGCGCCCGCAATCCACTGCTGATGACGTCACATATTACATCCCTCATGACATGGTCAGTGACATCACTCATGACATCACTGATGACATCTCAAATGACATCACTGATGACATCACTGATGACATCATCCTTGTGATAGAGTGACAGACCTCCTCTCACCCTTCTCTTGGATCCCGGCGTCATGGAGGTGTGTTCGTAGTGTGCGGTGGCAGACCATGTCGAAGGTGGCTGACAGGTCCAGGAGGATGAGGGTCACGGTTTTTCCATTGTCTAGCAGGGTCCTGATGTCATCGGTGGCGGCGATGAGGGCAGTTTCGGTACTGTGGTTGATGCGGCACCCGTACTGGGATGGGTCCAGGATGCTGTTCTCCTCGAGGTAGCAGGTCAGTTGTTTGTTGATGGTTTTCTCAAGGACCTTCGCCAGGAACGGGAGCAGGGAGATGGGCCGGAGGTTCTCGAGGTCCATGGGGTCCGCCTTGGGTTTCTTGAGTAAGGCGTTGATTTCGGCATGCTTCCAGCTCACCGTGAAGGTTGCTGTCTCGAAGGAGATGTTGATGGCTTTCCGGAGATGGCGGTGCTGGCTTTGTTGAAGACATGGTGTGGGCATGGGTCTGACGGAGATCCGGAGTGGATGTTGTTCATGATCTTGATGGTGTCTTCGTCGTTGATGTTGGTCCAGGAGAGCAGGTGGTTGGTGCGGATGGTTGTCATGTGGGCGGAGGTCTCAGTGGTTGTCGAGGCGGTCATGGCGTTGAAGCTGTCGGTGATGTCTACGATCTTGCGATGGAAGAAGGTGGCCTGCGGGTCGCACAGGTCTTGTGAAGGTGGGATGTCGTTGGTGTTGGAGCTGGGGTTGGAGAGTTCCTTCACGATGTTGAAGAGCTCTTTGCTGTTGTGTGCGTTATTGTCTAGGTGGTCTTTGAAGGAGGCCCTTTTGGCGGATCTGATGAGGTGATGGTGTCTGCGGGTGGCGTTCTTATGGGCTGCGTAGCTGTCCGGTGTTCGTTCACAGAGCCAGTTCTTCTCCACCTTTCGGCAGGTTTGCTTGGAGGGCTGGAGGTCTTCTGTGAACCAGCTGGTTTCTTGCTGGTGTGACTGTTGGAGGGTTTCTTGAGCGGGGCGAGGGTGTTAGCGCAGTCGTTGATCCACTTTATGAGGTTGCGAGCGGCGGTGTCGGGGTCGGTGTGGTCGGCGGGTTGGCTCTGGGTGAGGGTGGTGGTTAGCTGGTCTTCGGTGAATTTGCTCCTGCAGCGCCGAGGCATCTGTTGGGTGTGGTGGTGCATGGTGGGATTCCGGAAGGTGAAATGGTGATGGTCGGTCCAGTGGAGATCGGTGGAGTGGTTGAAGGAGACGTGGGGGCTTGCGGAGAAGATGGGGTCAAGCGTGTGGCCGGTGAAATGGGTGGGTGTTGTGACGAGTTGTCTGAGTCCGAGGTTGGTGAGGTAGTCGAGCAGGGTGGTGGAGTTGGTGTCGTTGTTCTCGAGGTAGAAGTTCAGGTCCCCGAGGAGGATGTAGTCCATGGAGGCAAAGGCGTGTTCCTTTGACGAAGTCAGCGATGGAGTCGCTGAACTGTGGTCGGGGTCCACGGGTCTGTAGACGAGGGTTTCTCTGAGGGTGGTGTTGGGGTCGGTGTGGATCTGGAAGTGCAGGTGTTCGGCGGTGCTCAGGGTGTCGTCGGTGTTGGTCGAGACTCTGAGAGTACTCCTGTGGACGATGGCGATTCCTCCTCCTACTCCGTTGGTTCGGTCCCTGCGGGTGATCTTGTAGCCTTCCGGGATGGCTATGGCGATGTCGGGTGCCAAGGAGGGGGTCAGCCTGGTCAGAAAGCACTCTCTGTGTAAATCCATTCAGTAGTTCCTGAGAAATTTAAAGATTTCTCAGATATACAACTGTGGATCCGCGACCCCTCCAGTTCTCGTGCCTGAGATCTGATTGGCTGTCATGCCCCAGGTGATGGGGGCCCCCCAGGGCACTATCGGCCTGGGGAGGGGGGTTGCGCTGCGCTGGAATGGCGACGCTGGCCCCCTCCCCATTTAAAAAAAAGATGAAGACCTGGCCCCGTGGGATGGGGTCCTTGGGGCTGAAATAGGCCTGGGGAGGGGGCAATACGGCCTCCCTCTTTTTAAAAATAAATTTACTCAAGGCCCGCCCTGGAGGATAGGGCCCCCTTAGCTGAAATAGGCCTTTGGAGGGCGGCAGTGCGGCCCCTCTCCCTTTGCAGCAAATGAATAAATGGCAGGCCCGGCGGATGGGGTCCCTGGCCCCAAAATTGGCCCAGTGAAAGGCGGTCACGCAGCCCTCCTGCCTTTATTATTTTTTTTTTAAAAAGGAAAAGGCCGGGCCCCGGGGGATGGGGTCTACAGGGCTGAAATCAGCCGAGGGAAGGGGGTTATGCAGCCCCCCTTCCCTAAAGAAATTCAATTTTTTTAAACTCTAGCAAGTCGCTACCACTATGCAAACATGCCTCCTAGCGCAGTGGTAGTTGGTGAAATAAATCCCCTTGAATGCTAAGGGTCTTTGAAGTCAACAAGCTCTCTTGTTACCTCCAGAAAGTCTCAGATTGCCACACCCCCTTTCTCACCTATTCTGCAAATGCGCCTCCTCACATGCTTCTGGTTGGGGAATGAATTCCACTTTACTCCTAAAGCGGACTATTTCCCCCAACCAGTAGTGCACTAGGAGGTGTGTTTGCAGAGTGGTGGAGAAAGATGGCATGGGGTCTGACCACCTCTCAGCAGTCCAGCTGTGTGGGTCTCACTGGAGGTAACAGGAAGGCTTCTTGGCCCCCAAGGTCCCTCTGAAGCCAAGGGGACTTTATCCCCCAACTAGTAGTGTGCAGTTTGAGTGTGGACTGCTGAGAGGTGGTCAGAGCACACGCCCTCTTTCTCCACCACTCTCCTGGTGCCTCCTGTAAGTGCTACACAGTGGAATTCCTGAGAGCTGGTTGGAGGCCCAGCCCACTTTCTCCACCAGTCTGCAAACGTGACTGCTGGTTAAAAAAACCTTAGAAATTGACAAAAAAAAACAGAGATTACAGGGACGGTATAGTTAGGAATTATCATTTAAAAAACCTTAGAAATCCACTGAAAAAAACAAAGGTTACAAGGACGTTACAGTTAGCAAATATAATTTGAAAAACCTTTGAAATTCACTAAAAAAACAAAGGTTACAGGGATGATGTAGTTAGTGTCAGGTTTTACTCATACAAAACTAGAGAAATTCAGCCGTTATAGTTACCTGAGTTAACTATAACTCGTGCCCTGCAAGGCACTGCTTATTACCTCACATTTTACATCACTCATGACATGGTCAGTGACATCACTGATGACATCACAAATGACATCAGTGATTACATCATCCAGTGACTGTTTTTGAAAAGATTATGAGTGTTAAATATATTTATCAAATAATTATGAATTCATATACATATTACTATCTGTAAAATTAACTTTACCTTATGAAATGCACATTACATTCTTGTTTTCCACTTTGAAAACAAATTTGAAATGCACTGGGTGACCAGTAGTACTGTATTTAATCATTGAACACAAAATGATCAGTAAAAAACTGTACAGTAACATACTTTATTTTTACAACAGATTATAACTACAAAATGTAATGTCATTACTAAATTACATGAGAAAAGTTTTGTTTAAAACTTTATTAAAAAATTATAAAATAAATTTTCAGTTTCACTACTGCACTTTACTACTTGTATATTATTAAATTTGCACTTTTTTCTATGTCCATTAAACAGTCCGTCATGTTGGATGCGTTTAAAAGACCGCAGCTGTAACACAAGGTCATGTGACCAAGACCCCGTGTGAGGTTGAAACATGTCTTGTTTCTCTGCCGAATAAATAATCTTTAAAGCATTCTAAACCGGAGTAGCTCTTTCCTTACCTGACTTTCTGGAGAGGATCTTATATATATATATATATATATATATATGCGCAAACAGAAGTCTTTCACCACAGAACCACCAGGCAGGCAGCAACGAGGAAAAACCACGCAAGTCCCAGTCTTCTTTCGGCAAGTTTATTTAAAAAAGGCAAGTTCACCAAATCTGACGCGTTTCGGGCGTCCGCCCTTGGTCACAGGTATATATATTCAGTGAAAAAACCATAGGTTTCACACACGTTATAGTTAGGAATTAGCATTTAAAAAACCTTAGAAATTCAGTGAAAAAACCATAGGTTTCACACATGTTATAGTTAGCTGGACATTTTACTCGTAAAAAACCATTGAAATTCCCCCGTTATGGTTAGTTCAGCTAACTATAACTCGCGCGCCCGCAATGCACTGCTGATGACGTCACATATTACATCACTCATGACATGGTCAGTGACATCACTCATGACATCACTGATGACATCTCAAATGACATCACTGATGACATCACTGATGACATCATCCAGTGAATGTGTGTGTTTCTGAAAATTACCTATGTTTTATATATGTATATCTCAAGGTCGATGGAAGAATAAATGGGTAAATAAGTGTCTAAATGGATGATTTGTTTTTGAAAAATTGATTGTGTAACTGACTGATTAAGTGTATCATAGTGAATACATGGCTTAGTGAGTAATGTTTAAATATGTATATATCTGTATCAGTCTTTCACTTTGTGTATAAGTGGCTGTATGGGTTGGTGAGTAGCTACATGAGTGTCTATATAGGTTATTAGTTGTTTTTTTGAGTATCAGTCTGAGTGTCTGCATGGTTCGGTGGGGGGTATTACGTAGTGCATAGGTGCATGAATGAGTGACTCACTGTTTGTATGTGTTGAAGACAGCATGTGTGCAGGACTGCATGGGTGGATGAGTGTGTGTATGGGTGTGTTAGTGAGTGAATGACTGTCTCAACAGTGTCTTTATGAGTAACTACATATGTTTTTAACTAGTATATGTGACTATTGGTGTATATAAGTGAGTATATGTGAGAGTGAGAGATTGAAAGAGTTCCTGTATGAATAAGTATGTGTTTCTATAAGTGATTGTTTAAAAGACTAAGTATGTGTAAGTTTTTGTAGAAGTAAGTGTGGTGGTGTGTGTATAACTATATGCAAGTAAATGTATGTTTGATTCTTTATTAGCATGAGTGACTATGTGTGTGAGTAACTCTATGGATGAGTGGCATTGTGTAACAGGATGTATAGGTGTATGAGTACATATGATGAATGAGTACATGTATGAGTGACTGTATAGGACTGTTGGTGAATGAGTGGATGTGTATGTGGATCTTAGAATTACTGAATAGGTTGTTGTAACTGGTATTGGTATGTCCATTGTTTTGAAAAGTTTAGTCTCTATTTTTGAATGTGTGTATCAAAGGTTATATTAGGGTGAGAGGAGGTCTGCCACTCTATCACAAGGATGATGTCATCAGTGATGTCATCAGTGATGTCATTTGAGATGTCATCAGTGATGTCATGAGTGATGTCACTGACCATGTCATGAGTGATGTAATATGTGACGTCATCAGCAGTGCATTGCGGGCGCGCGAGTTATAGTTAGCTGAACTAACTATAACGGGGGAATTTCAATGGTTTTTTACGAGTAAAATGTCCAGCTAACTATAACATGTGTGAAACCTATGGTTTTTTCACTGAATTTCTAAGGTTTTTTAAATGCTAATTCCTAACTATAACGTGTGTGAAACCTATGGTTTTTTCACTGAATTTCTAAGGTTTTTTAAATGCTAATTCCTAACTATAACGTGTGTGAAACCCATGGTTTTTTCAGAGAATTTGCAAGGTTTTTTAAATGCTAATTCCTAACTATAACCTGTGTGAAACCCATGGTTTTTTCAGTGAATTTGCAAGGTTTTTTAAATGCTAATTTTTTTTTTCTTCTATTTTTTTAAACATATTTTTAATTTAATGTTCTAACCTTTTATAAAGACTATGGTTAAATTTTTAAAATTCTTTAATATGTTTTTTTAAATATATTTCATAAAAAAAACATGTAAAATTTATTTGCAGTACATTTTTTCCTTTTTTTTTTTTTTTTTTTTAGTACGCGTACCGTAAGCTTACGGTAAGCGTACGGTTAACGCAACGTCCGTAATTTATCTACGCTGTTTGCGTATATTTACGCAATTTGCGTAGCCGCGCGTACTATGCGTGGGTCGTGTACGCGTATACGCTACACGCGCACGTTACGCGGAAGTGTCGGGGAGTGACTGTTAAGCGCATGCGCGCAAGCGTGTGTCTTTTTTACGCGCATGCGTACTTTTGCCGTAAGCGTACCGTAAGCGTACCGTAAGCGTACGGTAGGTCATGTGATCATGAAACACAACTTTTGATTGGTTGAAACTACTTTCAGTTCTAGAACTCTCCTACACCACACCCATTCCCCTCATTTCTGCTTGTGATCCCTTAGGAGAAGGAGCTGGGTTGTCTTTGTGATACGATGGCAGAACAGCAGAGCTCTTCTGAGAGTGAGGCTAGCACTAGCAGCACTACCTTGAGGCAGAGAGCGAGGAAACAAAAGACCTCTTATGTATGGGATTATTTTACTTTTCCTGAAGGCCAGCAAAAGGTAAATGCACCCTTAGTGACTTGTAAGCTGTGTAAGCGTGTACTTTCAAGAGGTAATCCTGACAGGAAGTATTCCTTTGGGAATCATACCATGATGAGGCACCTCAGGGATGTACACAGAAGGACACATGCTCGACTTACTGGAGGTAACCCTTCAGTAAGTCATCCAAGCACATCCACAGCAGCTCAGCCTGGACCATCATCTGCAGGGCTGACTCCTTCTTCTGCAGGTCAGGTGAGCCCTTCATCTGTGGGGGGAGCATCTCCTTTTGCTGGCCCTCTGGAAATTAACCCTCGATTTCTGAGGGTTGATATTCGATGTGCCTCTTGTCATGATCTAATTTGTCATAGGGAGACCAGTGTTTCCCTAGTGAACCTCAAAATAGATCAGCACACTTGTCACAGAGACTAATTTTCCCATTCTTTCTTTCCTCTCTCCCTGCATGAACACAACGGCTCTTTTAAGAGCCAACCTTATCTTTCATCTTTTTTTTATATATGTTTTTTAAAACTTTTTTTTTTTTTTTTTTTACCGTATGCGTACGGTGCGCGTAATTTTTTTTTTTTTTAAAAAAACACTAAAAATCAATTATCACATTACAAGGTCTTTGAGACACTACAATTATTATTATTGACTTACCATACCCACTCAAAAAAATATTTATTCATTTGTTTTTAAAAAAAAAAATTGCTTTAAAAATGGTTCTAGTTTTCGAAAATTTTCTATATCAATCTGAAAAAAAAGAAAAAAATATTAATATTTTTCAAACATTTTAAAATACAGTACACGTATTTACATATTTACCAAAAAATATTTTTGCCTTATTTTTGCTGTTTTCAGAATATATTGCATTTCACTATAAATTGTGAAAGCAATTGCATTCATCATTTAACAGCGGGCAAAAAAAAATAACAATCTCAAAGATTGTATTAAAAAATCCCAGAATCTCTTCTCACTTAAACTTAACATTACAGAAATGCATAATATTCTAAAAAAATATCATCAAAAAACAATACTTATTTCTTTAAATACCGTCTGATATTTTTGTTACAGAAGTATAATCACAATATTATATCTCAAATAACTCCCCAATACATCTGATTCCATTTCCTTTAGGCCAAATAGTAATTTTAAAAAAAAAATTTGATTAAATTTACAATGGTAATCCAATAAAATTCTAAAGTTTAATTTGTCCAGATCTCACCGATTCTCTGTAACATTTTGGTTCCCGAAAAATTTATTAATAATTTATTAAGTCCACAATAGAATTGGTTACTTTTCCGCATGGCCAAATAGTAATTTTAAAAATCTTTTTTGAAAAAATTTCCAATGGCACTCCAATAACATTCCAAAATTTAAATTGTGCAGATGTTACCGATTTTCTCTAAATTATTGGTTTTTGTAAGTTTCATAAAAAATTAAAAAAGTCCACATTACAATTGGTTATCTTTCCATTAGGCCAAATGATAATTTAAACAATCTTTTTTTTTGAAAATTCCAATGGTAATCCAATAAAATGGTAAAATTATTTTGTCCAGATCTTGCCAAGTCTCTCTAAAATTTAGGTTTCAGGAAGATTAGATAGGAATTTGCTAAATCAAAAGGCAAACGTTGTTTGAAAATCAATTGGGAATTATTACACAGTGTCCAGCCTTTTTCACATTTAAGATAAACTGTGTAATGTCCAGAAGTAACAGTAGGTCCTTCATGGAAAATTATTGCAACAGTTACAAAAGTTTTTCCTGAAATTGATAATTGCTGTCCTGTAAACTTCTTTATTAAAGTATCCAATTTTGAACCATCAGCTCTACATCGTTGCATCATTAAAATTACATACTGTCCGTATTCCTTTAAAATTAATGTTGAAAACATGTCAGATTGACACTCACCGCATTTCATGCTATGATTAGCATCTTTAACTAATTTTGCAAAAGTGACTGTTTTACTCTCTGGCAATGTCAAATAAATAAACCTTTCATTATCAACATTAGAGCCACATATATTATAACAGTTTTCACAACTATGTTCTCATTTATAAGAGAGACCAAATAAAATATCAATTGCAACTTCTTCTTCTTCCAGTACTTGAAGAAAATACATCAAAAATTCGTGTGCATCTTGCTGTTCATTTTGAGAAAACTGTGTTTGTCCTGAACATACATCTAAAAGTTTTATAATTTCAGTAGCACTTTCTATTTGAGTTTTATCATTACTCAGCTTTTGAAAAAGGAGACTCAGCTCAGAACAGAATCTTTTTCCCTGATTTACTATTATCTGCTCTTGCAAACTTTCCAGATAAAATGCAACATTCAGCACTACATTTGCGTAGCAGTTGACACCAGAGCTATTTTCAAAATGACATCCTACAACCTGTTCTTCTTTTTCCTTACTCTTTTTGCTTGCAATTACATCACTCCTCTTTTTTTTCCTCCTCTCTACATCGTCATCACAGATATTCTCATTTCTCCTTTTACGAGAAACTACACATTTCTCCAACACAGGATACTGACCTAAATGAGGAGCATAGCTTCTTCTTAATCTATTATACTCCTTTACACAATTTGTATCAGCACTAACTTTTGAGTCATCAAAGTCTATCATGAATAAACCTGATAATGTTTTCACTCGTGACAAAGCAACATATGCCATACCTTCTTTGAACACAGTTGAACCAATGTTCACAAATGCACAATCTACAGTCAATCCTTGAGACTTGTGAATAGTTACAGCATATGCTAGCGAAAACGGAAACTGCTTCCTACGTACAGATAAGTCTTTCACAAGCATGAAACGAACTGTACAACGACAAATGTCTTTAACTTCTTCTATCTGATCAAATTTTATTTTTAAACATTCAATTCCATCTTTTTTCTGATAATTAATAAAACTCACAACTCTTCCCATAGCTCCATTAACTAAACCTTTTTCAACATCCAAATATCTCCTTAAAAATACTCTACAGTTCATGCAAACATATAGATTTTTTTCTAATCCAGCTGTTTTGGAGATGTTCTTCTCTAGTGAATCCAATTTATTTTTCAGTGTGCCTGTTACTGTGACAGTAATTCTTCCATCCTCAATTTTGTCCACTGCTTCCAATTTCCTGATCTCTTCCTTTTCCAATTTCAAAAGCTCCTCATTAAATATTGAGCATTCACGTAGAGTTGGCATTAAGCAGATGACACTTTTGTTTTCTGCAATGTTCTTGTATATCTTCTCTGCAACTGTTTCTTCCTTTGGAAATAAATTATGTAGCAGCCGACTCTGTAATGCTTTTTTGCCAACTTCTGTGAGTAGTCCAATTCTGATATCTTTCAGAATACTTTCATATTCTTCATCGCTTGCTTGCCTCATATTAGTAGTAAGTTCCTTGTACTCAAAGAAGGACCAAATATTTGTATTTCCGATGCTTCCCAATGACTTCTTCGTGTCTTCATGTGTGACAGTATTAAACACTGGTTGTCCTTTAACTGGAGTAAGTTGCAAAAGATCTCCAAAAACTATGACGTGTTTTCCACCAAATAACATGTCATAGTCTGTCTTCAAAATTTGCTGCATTCTTAAATGCACAAAGGCAAGCATTAAGTTTGATACCATGCTCACCTCATCAATAATGAGAACTTGCATCTTCTTCAATACTCTTGAAACTTCCAAGGATGCTTCTCCAGTTAGCTTGTTGTATTGTATTTTGTTCTCATGCTCCACTGGTAACATTAGCAAACGATGTAAAGTGATTCCTTTTATGTTATATGCTGCTAACCCAGTTGGAGCAGTAACCACACAAGACAAAGTTGAATCCGTTTTTTGCTGTAGGTAGCTTCTGATGACTTTTATTAGGAAACTTTTTCCAGTTCCAGCTTGTCCGCTTACATACATCCTGATTGGATGAAATGATGTGCATGAGCACTCTTTTTTTTCATGTAGAAATCCGTGATCAATTTTGCTTCTGATCTCTTCATAAATTTGTTGCTGCTCTTGATTCAGTTGTCTTTCCAAATTTTGTAAGTCTATAAATTCTTCTTGAGCTTGATTCATAGCCGTTTCCACTTCATTCATGGCTATTGATGATTCATTTTCAACGATTGGTTGTCCTAGGGGATCTTGACTGAGTGTTCCTGAACTTTGGCTGTCTTGAGAACTGTCTCTAGCTATTTCTGCTGCAATTGTAGTTTCCTGTTCAATTTCTTCATTTAACATTTGCAGATAACTTGAGAATGTACTGCATTGTATGCTGTCTTTGCAAGCATTAAAAGAATCTTCATAGCTTTGAAATTCTCCCAGTAGTTCATCCTCTGTACGCCATGGTTTAAACAACTGTAAAAGAGCCAAGTAGTAAAATTCCTTCTTGTCAGTAGTGTCGCAACTCAGCTTCCTGTGATTTATCAAACTTCCTTTTGTTTGCTTCACCAAACATCCTTCCTCACCAACGACTTTATATTTTCCATTGTTGATGTCTTCTGCGGCTTTCCGTGAATAAATGTAGTTCTGCAGCACTTCATAGAGACACATGTTCTCCAGATGTTGACTTCTCTTGGGATAATATGTGTCCAACATGTTTGATTTCAAAATATCTGTACTTTCTGGGTCATTCTCGGCCAAATATTCAATTTCTCCAACAGATTTCAGTACCCGATTTCTCATTGCTGCAAGGCCTAAACTTGCCCAAATTATTCTTCTTGACTTCGAGTAGAGACTTGCAGAAGATAACCTATCTGAACATTCGTAGGATCCAATTTCTCGATGCGATAACATCTTCAAACTTTAACTGTACAGCTTCTTACTGACAGTCTTCTCGTGAGAAATCTCTTCCCACATTTCCTTCAATTCTGTTTTTTCTGATTTCGTAATGTAAGACGTTACATATCGAGCAACAGCAATGGAATTGTCAGCTACATACTGTATATCCATGTTAGCATTCCACATGGATAAAATGACTGGGTTGTAGTCATTTATATTTTTTGATTCTTCTTTTCTTTTTAGGTTGTAGGTATTCTTAGGTGATTTTCTTGTGATAGTATGTCTCACAGCTGACATAAAACTGTTGACTCTTCCATTTGAAAGAACAGGTCTAGGAAATCCAAATCGACATTTAGTGTAGTATTTATCTTTGCTCTTGTATTTCCGTCGACAGTATTTTCCACACCGATGACTTTGGAAACGTAAAACTTGCTCCTTTAACTTTTTCTCTTCTGTGCTTTTTGGTATAGCACATGTTGCATATTCTTCAATGAAAGATAACACTGCTTCATCAGTATCTGTTCCAAACTTTGGGGCATCCTTGATCCACAACAGCATATGAATATGAGGAGCACCTCTTGCCTGGTACTCTTTTCTCCAAAAGAAATCTACTACTTCTCCAAGAGGTGGATTTTTTTTATTGCAGATGAAGGACATCATAGCCTCAAATCTATGATTGAAATATCTGCAAACATTAACCGGATCCAATGAGCACAGTTCTCCTGCTGTCTTGTATTCGATGTTTTTAATGTTTGAATTTGCCTCTCGTAGAAAATCCAGTAAATCATCCCAAGCGTACTCGGCACAGCTTAGGGTAAGGAACCATGTTGGTGTTCCTAAATTCCGTAACATGCATTTTAATTCACCATGACGTCGGTACCAATATTCATTTGTCCCACGCTGACAAGCCATCAGATTGATCAGTTGTGTTTCCAAATGATCATCTCGGTGCTGCACTTTCTCCATAAAATCCTTAGCAGACACATTTTGTAAATGTACTCCACTTTTTAAAATGTGATTTACTGCATAAGACAGTGCAGACAAGTCGCTTTCAAATAAAAGATGGAACAAATAAGGAATACTTTGTCGAAATCTGGGATCTTCAGCATATAGTCTTGTAGTCCGATACTCAGAAGCTGGAATCTGTTCCGGACGTTCATCGTATCGTCCTCCTTTTCCTTTAGGAAACAGCTGGGGAAAACATCGAGCTTCCAAGCTCTCCTCCCATACACTCACGGGAATTCCTTTTGCTTTCTTCATCTGAAAGAGATCAATATTGTCTCCCATAACTTCTTTTGAATGAAGAGGATGTATGCTAAAATGTTCATAAATTTCTTCTTCCTTTCACTTGTCCACTTTTTCAATTTGGCCAGTTGGTGTTTCTGTGTCTTCTTGTAAATCTTCTTCTTCTACTTCTTCTATATAAATTGATTCATACCATTTGTTATTCCTTTTCAAATACAAATTTGCTCTTTGTACTTTCCGCACATCTACCAGCTCCTGCCAAATCTTCTTATTCTTTGTAGGTACACCATTAACCAGAATAACTAATGGTTCAGTTTCCAAAGTATCCGCATCAATAGTTTCCATATTTTTTTTCAAATCCAAGGGCAAATACACCACTCTTCCTTTTAAACCTCTCAGTAAATCAGAAGGAGGTAATTTACCAGTTTTGGGCTCCATACGTACTATGGTCTGGAACGGATGAACACATTGAATGAGTATAGACTCATATGTATTTAATTCAGAAAGTTCAGCAGGAATAGCATCCAATTCTAAATTATTATGTACAGCTCTGGTTGGCATTCTATTTTCCTCTAACTTGTTGTAACAGTATTTACAAATACGCTGATCTTCACCCAAATCAAAACAATTTTCTAGAAATATATATGTGGCAAAATCCTTCCACTTATAATTATCTTCATTTTCACTCTTTCTGTAGAGATCAACATTCCTAGTTTGTTTTCTATAATGAGTTCTGCGGCAACAAATACAAGTAAAATTTGGTCTTTCATTAGAGACTATTGCAAATTTTGTTATGTGATCATTAAATGTGTTACTTACAGAGGGTTCTACATTCTCTTCCGCTTCTTCCTCATTTACTGTGTCCTTCTCTGCACTGTTTTGTTCAGGACCAAAGTAACAAAACTGAATTTCATCAACAACCTTCTCTACATCTGATACCGTTCCTCGGAACAGAGCCCTATTCAATTAATTTAACTTTATTGCTGGACTTTTGGCAAAATACAACCGTCTCACAAACTTTCTCATTTCAGTATGATGAACAGCCAGCATCCTAAAATGATGGAAAACACTATTACACACTTTTCTAGATAGACAAGCCAGAGAATGACCCTGCAAACCAGTATTCTCTCTCACTCTGCATGGATCCAGACTTTGAAGCACCTTAATCTTCTGTTTTATACTTTTTTTACTATATTCTCTTAGAAACTCTCGAAATTTGTCAATAGATTCCTGACGCACAGTGCAAATACTACTACAATTCCAAATGTACACTGGGGCTTTAGGACGTCTCCCCATAGCCTCATCTGCCATCACTTGTACCTCATCTCTTGGAACCATTATCTCCTTCTCCATTATGCAACCATTTTTTACTTCGTAAGAACGACCTCTGGCGTCAACTGCATGCAGCAAACTATTACTTTGAAAGTAGCTCTCTTCATTAAAAAAGGTTCACTACTTGAACTATGCATCCACTTTCCTAAAAACACTTTACAAAAGTTTGTTCTGTTCACTACTCTTTTCCTTTTGCTATGTGATTTCAGTACATTAACCATTTTGTCTAATGTACGCATCCTATTCAAAATTAAAATGAATAGTTTCCTTTTTAATTCTAATGCCTTTGCTGCAATGGCTTCTATTTCTTTTTTTCTTTTATAAAACTTTGTCTTTTTCTTATATTTCTTCACATCCTTCATCAAATTGGACATAACTCTTCTCTGAAACATTTTTCTACGTATCTCTTTAAACGCTGTTTTTCTATTTATATAAATCTTTTCAGTTGCTGAAGGTATATTTGCATTAACTAAATTCTCAATTTTTTCCTCTCCTTTTCTTTTCAATACATCCTTTCCAGTACAGACATTTTGTACATTTTTCATTCTTTTGAATATATTTTTTAGAAATTGTTTTTTCTGCTTACCAGAAGATTTTTTCTTTTTCCCAACATGAGCATCTTCTACTAACTTTGGTCCTCTAGTTGTCTTCAAATATAGGTTTTTTTTGTGCGTTTTTTGAACTCTGGATTTTGTAGGCATCTTAAATTTTGTTCACTGCTCTTCAGCAATACCTGAAAAAAACTAAAAAAAAAATTCCTTTATTTAATTTAAATATATTACTACATTTCTTTTCACAATAGTCACAAAACAAAATTTCTTTGCCAATTTGAATGCACACTTACTGCTCTTTTTTTTTGGCAAGTGAAAATCACTTTTACAGACTGACACATTATGAAACTACTTTTCAGATTTTTTTAAAAGCCCATGTCCAGACTGCTTTTTCAGACCACCACCATGTGTATCCTCGGTGACTGCCTACACTCCAGCAAGGGCAACCAGCCTTAGTGATGCTGAATGTATTTGCATTACAGACTGAAACCTCAAAACCCCACTCGCTTGTAAATACTGTGCATGATTATACATGGAAAGGAGCTGGGTGTGTGCTAAGAGTCTGCTTCTGCACCAAAAAAATCGCTCCCCCTTTTTCCTACTAATGCAACTGTGAAATCACCAGAGCAAAACGCAATAAATCTCTGCCTGTAAATCCTATTTGCACACAGAGTCATGTTTTCACATTAGTCACAAAACGAAATTTCTTTGCCAATTTGAATGCACAGTTACTGCTCTTTTTTTTTGGCAAGTGAAAATCACTTTTACAGACTGACACATTATGAAACCACTTTCCAGTTTTTTTAAAAAGCCCATGTCCAGACTGCTTTTTCAGACCACCATGTGTATCCTCGGTGACTGCCTACACTCCAGCAAGGGCAACCAGCCTTAGTGATGCTGAATGTATTTGCATTACAGACTGAAACCTCAAAACCCCACTCGCTTGTAAATACTGTGCATGATTATACATGGAAAGGAACTGGGTGTGTGCTAAGAGTCTGCTTCTGCACCAAAAAAATCGCTCCCCCTTTTTCCTACTAATGCAACTGTGAAATCACCAGAGCAAAACGCAATAAATCTCTGCCTGTAATTCCTATTTGCACACAGAGTCATGTTTTCACATAAGTCACAAAACGAAATTTCTTTGCCAATTTGAATGCACACTTACTGCTCTTTTTTTTTGGCAAGTGAAAATCACTTTTACAGACTGACACATTATGAAACCACTTTTCAGATTTTTTTAAAAGCCCATGTCCAGACTGCTTTTTCAGACCACCACCATGTGTATCCTCGGTGACTGCCTACAGTCCAGCAAGGGCAACCAGACTTAGTGATGCTGAATGTATTTGCATTACAGACTGAAACCTCAAAACCCCACTCGCTTGTAAATACTGTGCATGATTATACATGGAAAGGAGCTGGTTGTGTGCTAAGAGGCTGCTTCTGCACCAAAAAAATCGCTCCCCCTTTTTCCTACTAATGCAACTGTGAAATCACCAGAGCAAAACGCAATAAATCTCTGCCTGTAAATCCTATTTGCACACAGAGTCATGTTTTCACATTAGTCACAAAACGAAATTTCTTTGCCAATTTGAATGCACAGTTACTGCTCTTTTTTTTTGGCAAGTGAAAATCACTTTTACAGACTGACACATTATGAAACCACTTTTCAGTTTTTTTTAAAAGCCCATGTCCAGACTGCTTTTTCAGACCACCACCATGTGTATCCTCGGTGACTGCCTACACTCCAGCAAGGGCAACCAGCCTTAGTGATGCTGAATGTATTTGCATTACAGACTGAAACCTCAAAACCCCACTCGCTTGTAAATACTGTGCATGATTATACATGGAAAGGAGCTGGGTGTGTGCTAAGAGTCTGCTTCTGCACCAAAAAAATCGCTCCCCCTTTTTCCTACTAATGCAACTGTGAAATCACCAGAGCAAAACGCAATAAATCTCTGCCTGTAATTCCTATTTGCACACAGAGTCATGTTTTCACATTAGTCACAAAACGAAATTTCTTTGCCAATTTGAATGCACACTTACTGCTCTTTTTTTTTGGCAAGTGAAAATCACTTTTACAGACTGACACATTATGAAACCACTTTTCAGATTTTTTTAAAAGCCCATGTCCAGGCTGCTTTTTCAGACCACCACCATGTGTATCCTCGGTGACTGCCTACACTCCAGCAAGGGCAACCAGCCTTAGTGATGCTGAATGTATTTGCATTACAGACTGAAACCTCAAAACCCCACTCGCTTGTAAATACTGTGCATGATTATACATGGAAAGGAGCTGGGTGTGTGCTAAGAGTCTGCTTCTGCACCAAAAAAATCGCTCTCCCTTTTTCCTACTAATGCAACTGTGAAATCACCAGAGCAAAACGCAATAAATCTCTGCCTGTAATTCCTATTTGCACACAGAGTCATGTTTTCACATTAGTCACAAAACGAAATTTCTTTGCCAATTTGAATGCACACTTACTGCTCTTTTTTTTTGGCAAGTGAAAATCACTTTTACAGACTGACACATTATGAAACCACTTTTCAGATTTTTTTAAAAGCCCATGTCCAGACTGCTTTTTCAGACCACCACCATGTGTATCCTCGGTGACTGCCTACACTCCAGCAAGGGCAACCAGCCTTAGTGATGCTGAATGTATTTGCATTACTGACTGCAACCTCAAACCCTTAAAGTATTCCTTATTTTTACCAGTACACCTTAATTTATCATGAAAAAATAGTCCATATTATTTTACATGTTCCTCACATTTAAATTTCTCCCAAAACAGAAAATAATAAACACAACTTCAACAAAAGGAATTCCAATTCTATTATTCATTTCTTAATTTACCATATACATCCCCTCTCAAACTCATAACTCAACTTTAAAATTAGTTAGTTGTGAAAGAAATGTGGCACTCAAACAGCAGATTATCAGAGCCAGGATCTCTGTTCTCTACACCTCTCTCCTCTCAGCAGAACCAGAAAATGGCAAAGTTTCCCTCTATTTTTCCACACATATACATGTAAGTTTCAAATCTCAGTGCTTCCCCCTTTTCTTCAAATGTAATCACACATTTCTATTGGTTGAAAACCAACCCTTTTCTTAAAGTACCCTTCCCCCAACTTGACTTCTGCCTGCTACCATAGCAACAGCTCATGGAACACTGCTGTGTGGAGTTAGGTCAGAAGTTCGCCAAACAATGTTTCAATTCCACAGAGCAAGAGTGCTTGACTTTTCAAACCTTACAGCAAATCCATAGTACTGTTCTTTGGTAACACATTTTTCTGTACCAATACAAAACATGCTTCTATAAATTTACACATACCGCCTAGTTTTTAGTGTAGAATGGTATGAAACAGCCAATCAGTTCTTTTTTTTAATAAAAAAATATGTATGCCTCCATTTCCAAACTGTTTTTCATTTCTTTTTACCATTCTACTGAATTACACCTCCTGAGTGCACCCCGATCTCCTTGAAAGATGTTCACAGTGTGGATTGTAGGGCACAGCTATGTCTTCTGGAGTGAAAATTATGCAGAGAAAACAGATATGGTGAGAGGCCTTGCTTTACCAAATGTAGACATTAAATGGATTGGTCAGAGAGGGTTAAAGTGGCACCAATTGATGCCATTGGTGAAATCCTTCATGCAAATCCAACACCCTGACCTCATAATAGTGCACTGTGGTGGCAATGACCTAGGCACTTTGACTGGGGTAGGTCTGGAAATGCTTATGAAGGACACCTTTGCACAACTGTTTTCTCTTTTCCCTAAAACTGCCTTTGTGTTTTCCAACATATGCCAAAGGCAAAAATGGAACTGGTCCAATCATTTCTGTCCGCAAATTGACAAAGCAAGAAAGCACGTCAACAAATCTGTTTCTGCTTTCCTCCGTGACTATGGTATGGGTGCCATTTACCACAACAACTTGCGTTATGACATGCAAGACATTTATAGAGGAGATGGTGTGCACTTCAATGATGAAGGGAACAGAGTCTTCCTCTTGAACCTTAGACTCTGCATCGGTACTTACTTGTAGGTACCAATAAAAAATCACTTCATAAACACAACGGCTCTTTTTAGAGCCCCCTAATATCTAAACACTTAAATCTGCATTTCATTTCTTTTATTTTATTTTTTTACCGTACGCGTACGGTGAGCTTACCGTACGCGTACCCCGTGATTTTTTTAAAAATCAATAAATGTTTTCTTTGTACTTTTCTGTCCTTCTTTGACCCCCTCACAAATGTAAGGGGGTCTGTAACTCTCCTCCTTGCCCCCTTTTCTTGTTATCACTCTTTTTTTTCTGAGTGAAACACACAAAATGGCGGCCGCCGCTTCCTGGTTTCGGCCGATTAGAATGTTTACTAAGATCTAAGAGCCAATCAGAATCGCGCTCGCGCACGCCACCGTACGCGTACGGTAAGCTTACGGTAAGCGTACCGTAAGCTGGCTCAGATATATATATTGATTTAAAGGCTATTTTCTCAGAATCTACTGAACAGATTTACACCAAACCTACAAAAGGCACTTCCTTGACCTAGGGACTACCTCTCTGCCAAATTTCTAGTAATTCTGTTCAGCCATTCGGGCTGTAGCCCTGTCTAAAGGTCCTATGGAAAAATGCATGGGAAAAACGCGTTTTGGGACCCCCCTTTTATCTCAGCCCCCGCTTGACGAATCCCCCCGAGACTTTCAGGGTAGGAGCGGAGCGTAGCGCCCCACCTATTTTGAGAAATTCGCGAGGATTCGTCAACCGGCGCCAAAGTTATTCAAAATAGAATGTTGCGGATTTCCTATGGAAAAGGGGTCCTAACTATAACTACCTACTGGCGACCGCCAGTAGGTAATATATATATATATATATATATATATATATATATATATATATATATATATATATATATATATATATATATATATATATATATATATATATATATATATATATATATATTACCTACTGGCGGTCGCCAGTAGGTAGTTATAGTTAGGACCGTGTTTCCATAGGAAATCTCAAAATTCTATTTAGAATAACTTTGGCACCGGTTGAGGAATCCTCGCAAAATTTTCAAAACTAATGGGGCGCTCCGCTCCGCTCCTACCCTGAAAGTCTCGGGGTGATTCGTCAAGCGGGGGCTGAGAAAAAAGGGTGGTCCCAAAACGCGTTTTCCCCATGCATTTTCCATAGGACCTTTAGACACAGCTACAGCCCGAACGGCTGAACAGAGTTACTTGAAATTTGCCAGAGAGGTAGTCTACAGGTCAAGGATTTGCCTTTTGTAGGTTTGGTGTAAATCTGTTCAGTATTTCCTAAGAAAATAGCATTTAAATCAATATATATATCTGTAAGCGCGCTCCGAGCGCGCACCGTAAGCTTACCGTACGCGTACGGTGCCGTGCGCGAGCGCGATTTTGATTGGCTGTTAGATCTTAGTAAACATTCGAATCGGTCGAAACCAGGAAGTGTCGGCCGCCATTTTCTCTCTCGCACTCTGAGGGGGGGAGGAAAAACAAAGTTGGATAACATGAAAAGGGGCAGGCTAGACAGCTCCTAACCACCTAGCCTTGGTTAGGGTGTCCCAGAAGGACCCCCAAGGCCAAAAATTATTTATTTATTTATTTTTTTAAAACGCCGAATGCGCTTACCGTACGCGTACGGCAAAAAGTTAATTAAAAAAAAACAAACTCCACATATTCCCCCCCCGTGTGCAAAAGGTGCCAGCAGGGCACCTTTTGTGCATTGCATATTTAGCGCGTGAACATTTAATAGATAACCTTTCACAATGAAGCGCATAATATGTCCTCCGTGTGCGGACGGTGCGCGAAGCGCATCGTGCGTACATGTCCCATCGAGCGTAACGTGGGCAGGCGGTGCGCATAGCGCACCGCGTGCCCACCGTGCGTGCACGGCACTAACTGCGTAAAGTGGGCACGCGGTGCGCGAAGCGCACCGCGCACGGAACGAACTGCGTGAAGTGGGCGCGCATGGCACGAAGGGCGTAAAGTAACTTAGCATTTAAAAAACCGTACAAATTCACTGAAAAAAACATAGGTTTCACACACGTTATAGTTAGGAATTAGCATTTAAAAAACCTTGCAAATTCACTGAAAAAACCATAGGTTTCACACAAGTTATAGTTAGCTGTACTTTTCACTCGTAAAAAACCAATGAAATTCCACATTATAGTTAGTGCAGGCAACTATAACTCACGCGACTGCAATCCTCTGCTGATGCTAATACTGTATTTAGACACTTATTTGCCCATGTCTTCTTCCATTAAATTTTAGCTATACATATATTACAAATATTTTTTTTTCATAAAGACACATATGTCATCAGCAGAGGATTGTGGTCGCGTGAGTTATAGTTGCCTGCACTAACTATAATGTGGAATTTCATTGGTTTTTACGAGTGAAATGTACAGCTAACTATAACTTGTGTGAAACCTATGGTTTTTTCAGTGAATCTGCAAGGTTTTTTAAATGCTAATTCCTAACTATAACGTGTGTGAAACCTATGGTTTTTTCAGTGAATATATATATATATATATAGCAACGGTTAAGGATAAGTTATAGTTATGAAAAACGTTATTTCTTCTTTGTATGCAAACCAAACTTAAAGGACACAAACATAAGAAATTCAAAGTTATAACTTTAATTTCTGATTTATGCACCACTTTCAAATTCCTAGAAGTCATAGTTATAACTCAATTTAAACTTACGCACCACCTTCAAATTAGTATGCTATGCAGCTACGTACACAGTCTTGTCACCTCACTCTCCACACTACATGCACTTTAACTCACCCCCTTTCCATGCACTTACTATACCCTTGCATATTACATAATTTATAGAAAGTGATAACAACACTTATGACATGTGAAACCACATTATTTGTCAGAATATAGTGCATGGTAGAGTGGCGAGTTATAGTTCATACAGTGTGGCGAGTGAGGTGACAAGACTGTGTAGATAGGTGCACGATGTCTAGTAATTCAATGGTGGTGCATAAGTATAAATGTGAGTTATAGCTGTGACATAGTAATTTGAAAGTGGTGCATAAATCATAAATTATAACTATAACTTTCTAATTTTTAATGTTTGTGCTGTTGAAGTTAGGTTTGTATGCAAAGAAGAAATAATGTTTTATATATCTTATCCTTTGTGGGATTTCAATGTTTTTTAAAATTTTAATACCATTTTGTTTATAATTGTACAGTGTACTGTTGTCGAGTGGAGTGTCATTAAAATGTGTGGCAAAAAACAGTGGAGGATAAGTGTTGTAAAGTATACTGTTTTACAGTATAGTGTCGTACAGTGGAGTAAAGTGGAATGAGGTACACATGAGTGGCATAGACTGGAGTCACATAGAGTGGAATGGTGTAGAGTGAAGTGGCAAACAGTGAAGTGGGATAGAGTAGACTGGTGTGATGTACAGTGGAATGGCGTACTGTGTCGTGGTATAGAGTGGGATAGCATACACTGG
This sequence comes from Triturus cristatus, assembly GCF_964204655.1. NCBI lineage: Eukaryota > Metazoa > Chordata > Amphibia > Caudata > Salamandridae > Triturus > Triturus cristatus. The sequence continues at coordinate 846,652,232 of NC_140588.1, read as the reverse complement.
ATAGTGGTACAGTGTAGTTGTGTACAGTGGAATAGTGTAGAGTAGTTTTGCATACAGTGCTGTGGAATTCAGTGGAGTGCCATATACTGGAGTTTTGTACAGTGTAGTGGCATATAATGAAATGGCGTACACTGGAATGGCGTACAGTGCAGGGACATACAGTGAAATATGGTTGAGTAGTCTGCCATACAGCACAGTGGCTTAGATTGGAATAAGGTATGGTAATTTTTACTTTATTCGATAAAAAAATCATCATAAAAGTATACAGTTTTTACAGTACAGTGAACTAAAAACGAAAACCCACCAATCCTTATTACAACGTCAAAACATGTTCATTTTTCCGCTTACTAATTTATACATTTAAAACATTGTCACATATTTGGGGGAGCGTCTACAGGGTACCTGGAGCAATTAATTGGGATAGGACAGCGCCTTGGTACTCCTCATACGTGTCGACCAAGCACTGGCCAGGTATTTGGCTACCCCACAAACCATGGCCACTTAATCTTATTGCCTGTATTAAGCAAAGTCAGTTCGTCTAAGACTGCTGCATAGTTGTGAAGCTCCTTGGTCCTTCGTAGGCGGACCCAAAAAAGTAATGGGCGCAAGCGCGCTAGATCTTTAAGAGAACGCCTGTCCAAGTCTAACCGTAATGGGGTTAACGGAGTGGAAGGAGGAAGGGCTACTAAGTCTCTCAAAAATTTATTTTCAGATATACCCAACTCCGTTAAGTTCTCAAACCCCCATAATTCAGAGCCGTATAGGGCAGATGGTAATGCTTGACCCTCATAAATTGCAAGAACTAGTGCTACAGGTTTACTCGTGGACTCCCGGTGTTCTCTCAGAACCGCCCCTGAAACTCTTTTATGATTCAACAACATTTTGGCCAAATCATCTTTCCAGCTCATCTGACTATTAACCCTAACACCCAAATAATCAAAGGAGTCTACCAGCTCCAGAGGCTCACCATTGAGGAAGAGATTGTTCCTAATCTATTTGAGGGTGATAAGGCCATGAGCTTTGTTTTAGAGGTGTTGATGGTAAGACCTCTATCGGTAAAAAATGCACTAAATCGATTCAGGAGCTTTTGGAGACCTGCGGGGGTTTTTGAGATCAAAATGGAATCATCCGCGAAGAGTAGGGTAGGTGTTTTTTCCCCTGCCAGTGATGGCCCATCTGCCGAGTCTTCTCTCAGATGATCCACCACTCCATTCACAAAGAGAGAGAACAGGGTTGGTGCCATCACACATCCCTGGCGTACACCCCTCTTCACGGGTATCCTCTCTGTCAGTTGACCTTGGGTACCCCATCTGATCCTCGCATAATTCCCCTCATGGAGTTTCACAATGAAACCCAAAAGCGGTCCTGGGGCACCCATCTTCTCTAGGATTTCCCACAGCCTTGCACGAGGGACCAGGTCGAACGCCATCCTGAGGTCTATGAAAGCCAGGTATAAACTACCTTTATTGATGGTAACCGTCTTCCAATAGATTGCAAAGAAGCGAAACACCTGGTCCATCGTGCCCACCTTTTGGCGAAATCCAGCTTGAAAATTCCATCCAGACACCTACCCTCATGATGATGACCCTACCAACTACCTTCTGGATCACGTCAATCAGACTGATCGGTCTGTAGTTGGCAGGGTCACCTCTGGCACCCTTTTTGAACACGGTTATCACCTCTGCTCCCTTCCATGAGTCTGGCTCGGGGTATCCCCTAGAAATCAAGTTCATTAATATGGCAATAAATTTAGCCCAAGCTTTGGGTTCTTCCAGAAGAAGGTCCCCTGGAATCCCATCAGGGCCAGCGGCCTTCTTCGGGGTCAGGTGTCTAATAGCCAATACCACCTCTGAAGCCAAAAATGGATCTTCAAACATCATACTAGGGGGGACCCTACACACCGAGTCAGAAGGGGGGGAAGAAGTCCCTTCCAAACCACCATACAGAGCAGAAAAATGGCTGTACCATTGTTGGCTTGTAATATGATCAACTATTGGGGGCATGGTACACTGCCTAGCCTTATTAATCATTTCCCAAAACAACAAAGAGTTCTTCATTTTGGAGGAACATTTGAGATCCTGCCAAAATTGTTCCTCCCATTCGCGTTTGGCCAACATCAAAACTCTTGCATAGTCCTTCCTGGCTACTCTAACTAAGGGTTGACTCTTTTTACGTAGGGCCAGAGTTAACTCTTTCCTTTTTTCCTTACACATGTCTGAATACCAGGGGTTAGTGGTTTTTGACGGTTTTTTTCCCTTGCTGGAATTCTTACCCTGGATTACAAAGTACTTCCCTACTTCCTCAACTGTGTGTTTATAGACCAGTGCAAAAAATGATCCCTGGGCACTATCTGTTGCCAATTCGAGATCCATCAACTCCCTGGTCAGGTCTACTACATACGCCCGAATCCATGCCAGATTTTCAACCTGAAGTTGAACCTTGTCCCATTTCAACCTACGATTACCATTGAATGGGACAACCTCATTGGTTGACCTCAGGGGGGCGTTCTTCCCACGACCTTTTTGTTTGCCCCACCTCAACTTCATACACAGGGGGTTAGATCGCTATCCTGTGAGGGTACCACCACCATATCGATTAGATCACACCACAAGGTGACATCCAATAGTATATAATCAATTCTGGACGGGCCACTAAGCCTATTAAAAGTCATTGCTCCCACACGGTCAGAGAGTGTCCTACCATTTACTGCTCTTAGATTGTATTCCACTGTGAGGGCGTTGATCTGAATTGCCTTTGATGACCATTTTTTAATTGGGGCGAGTGTCAGTGCCGGGATGGACCATCTAGAGTCCTCTTTCTCAATGCCCAAGGGGTCATCCCCACCGAGGGGTTCAAATGTGCAATTAAAATCCCCACCCACAATGGTTTTAGAGCCTGAGGGACAGCTAGCTAGTGCCTGGTCCAAAATTGTTACTGTGCTTGAGGTCGTATTCCCGGGGGTCCCTCTGGAATAGATGTTAAATAGATCTATCCTACTACCTTTTTTTGGTTCTACAAGTGAAAGGTGTTGAATGTCCCTACTCGCTAAATCATAGGTAGAAACATCCCAGTTCAGTTCTATTTTAACCCAGACATGTAAACCCCCTGCTGGTCTGCCCTTCCCACAACTTTGAGCCGGCAGAAAAAAGGTTGTTTAACCAAGTTTGTGTACAGGAAGCAAGCTCCATGTCTCTTGGAACATGCATACATCGAACTTCTCGATGAAGATGTTCCATTCTGGGAGAAGCAACTTTTTTTGTAATCCCGCCATGTTCCAAGATACAATATGGATAGCCTCACTGCCTGTTACAAACGGGTCAATAACAACCCCCTGTTTCCCACCCAGCACCCCTGGAATAGAATCATTCATAATTTCTAATGGGCATATTTGTTTTGGCAATGGGCAGCCATCAGCACTGCACACCGACGACTGGGGATAAGTAGTGGTTACAATCCCTCCAGTAGCAGATCTATTAGCCACTGTTGATGCCTTAATCCCAATGACAGATCTGATGGACTCGCTATGGATCTCACAATCACTACCCGATGGACTGGTGGCGCCTGGGCTGCCCTCCCTGCCCGGCGTTGACTGTAATCCTCAATCACATTCTTCCATACCAGAGAACACATCAAATCTGTTCTCTACCTCCAAGGGAGTGAAGGGTCTCAGGTGGTCCAGTCTCATGTTGACGTTTCTGTTACCTCTCGAAGGCACAGTATTCCACCCTGTAATATCAACAGCAGAGGCTGAGTGTAGACCATATGCCACGTACCTACTGGAGGGTACTCTAGGTATATTTGTAGAACTTAGTGGCTGTTTACTTATATAGGATAGAGGGAACACCAGAGATCTTGGGTAGAAATATGACAAAGCATGTTGGGTAATGCAGTTGTTACCATTTCCCCTAGGCCAGTTCAGTATGTAATCAACTGCACATGGGTTTCTAAAGTTAACTACAACTATGTCTCCCTCAATGTCTTTACATCTACCACCCAACCAAGGGAGACGTCTAACATGCAATATCTCACCATTAATGTTCTTGGTGAGTGGTCTGTGTAAACTGAGCCAATGCATAGTTTTGTTTTTCAACTGGGTGAACCCTTCTCTATTGTTATCAACCAGAGGGGGCACCCCCGTTAGGACAACCACTAAGGGCTCAGCTTCTGGTGGTAGATTGACCTGTGGCCCGTTGTTCACCAGAGCCCTATAATCATTATCGATTCCCCATTTTCCTCCCATATTCCCAGGGGGTTCCGATGTTCTTCCCCCGGGGGGGACATTAGCTAATTTCTCAACCAAGGTATTTACAATCTTAGGGGGCGATGAACCTTGGTTGTTTAGAGCTGTCTGGTTAGTAGGTTGGGGTATAGCATTAATACAATGGGGTGTGACATTAGGTGCAATAAAAGTAGGTAATGGGTCTATGAGGGTAGAGGGAACGGGCACATTCACCTGGCCTTTGACCAAATCTACCTTCCTGCTTAAAATAGATTCTATATCTGTAAGTCGTTTCTCCACCCTCTTCAAACTCTCAATGATGGGGAGAATAAGAGACCTAATCAGATGGTCGAGATTATCATGTAGAACAACAGAGGGGGCTGACAACAACGGTGGATCAATGGCAACAGAGGGTGCCATCGATAATGATTCAACGGGAGTAGAGAATAATTCGGAACTGTTTGCATCCAGATCATGGCCTTCAGTGGGAGTAAAGGGAGCCAAAATAGGTGTAGTTAATGATTCAACCACTTTCCCCGGTGTGGTTCTGACAGTCAATTTTATTTGCTTCCCAAACTCAGAGTGGCTAATCTTAGGCTTGACCGGCCCCGCACCCTTCCTGCGTCTTATTTTACTTGGAGGGGGGCCATGAGGCTTAACCAGTTCAGCTTTCTTAGCGTTCTTCCTAACCGGTTTGCCACAACTAGGAGTGAGTCTTTTTAAGGTGACGGATAAACCATTCAAACTGTGGAGGGGAGTGCCACTAACATCCGGGTCGGTATGGGTACACTGAATAAGGGAACAGTCCCGAAACAAATATGGGACACTATCCTGCGGGGATGGATCATTATCATTGTTACAACCACCTCCATCCCGAGAGGGAGACTGGGATGAGAGAGTTTCTTGGGCCCTAAGTTTTACACTTTCAACAGAGCGACGACGCTCCAACCTACGCTCAGCCAATGATTTTTCCCTACCCTCGTCCAACAGAACCCTAGAAAAATATTTGTCTATGGAACCATTTATCACACCCCCCGGTTTTTCCGAAGTAAATTTATCCGTCACCTGGGCCATTGCAACAATGACGATCTAAGGGACAGGGCCCGGCCCGGCCTCCCTCGGCCTCTGAGGGCCTTAGAGGGCCCGCCCTTTGCCCGGGCTTCGCCCCGGCCTGCGTCCCGCTGTCGCGGGATTTGGAGAGACTTAAATAAGTAGGGGAGGGATCAGGAAGAGGTCGCCAGGTGTAGGTGATAGTGTTCGCGCTATGCGCCCTGGGCCTCGCTGTCCTGAGTAATGAAAACCCAAAGTCCGTAGCACACGATTGTGCGGTAAAATCCCAACTGATCCACAGCCTGGTCACAAGAACAACTTAACTCCAGCAGCAAAGATCAGAGCCTGCGAGCGGCCCCCGCTAAGCGGGGGCCGCGAGGCGTGAAGATCCTTGGGGGGGAGGAGTCAGGAAGAGGTCACCAGGTCTAGGTGGTAGTGTTTGCGCTATGCGCCCTGGGCCTCGCAGTCCTGAGTAATGAAACCCCAGAGGCCGTAGCACACGATTGTGCGATAAAATCCCAACTGATCCTCAGCCTGGTCACAAGAACAACTTAACTCCAGCAGCAAAGATCAAAGCCTGCAAGCGGCTCCCGCAAAGCGGGGGCCGCGAGGCGTGAAGATCCTTGGGGGGGAGGAGTCAGGAACAGGTCGCCAGGTGTAGGTGATAGTGTTCGCGCTATGCGCCCTGGGCCTCGCAGTCCTGAGTAATGAAACCCCAAAGTCCGTAGCACACGATTGTGCGGTAAAATCCCAACTGATCCACAGCCTGGTCACAAGAACAACTTAACTCCAGCAGCAAAGATCAAAGCCTGCGATGGGATATTTTTAACTACACAACCCAGAATGCATAGCGCCACTCAAAAGGCAATTAAGGCTGAACGCGTCCCAAATCATGAGATAAGAGGTGACTTGACAGTCATGGACGGCGTAAATTAAAGCAAGGATAAGACATATCGACAGTACATTTGAGAATGAAAAAAACAGTCTTCAAAACTGTGGAAACCTCAGAGTCGAGTACAGAACGTGTTTTGGCGCTTTTCTGACTGAACTCACGCCCCCTTCGCTATGGCAATGCGCTCGGCGCTCCAACTCTTACAACTCTTACAAGCAGCGAGAGACGTGAAAAGATCAAACAGGAAAGTTTCCTCGCTTTACCCACACAGTGGCGCCATTCATCTCTTCTTGGATTCCTTCCAGGCGGGAAGAAAGGATGCGGACCCTTTCCCAGATGACAAGAGGAGTGCTTCCGAGGGCGGAGGGGTGCCGGGCTGTTCCTGCGGGTCTGGGTGCACCACGAGGGCTCCGCGCGCTTCCTACTGAGGGAGCGCGAGGCGGCTGCGGGCAGCTCCTCCCAAGGAGAAACGGTTTCTCCAGAATATAATTTCAGAACTCTCCTCCGCTGGAGGGGCTGATAGAAGGCGTTGTTTAATCATTATTTGGAATACGTCCGTCCCTTCGTTCCTGTACACGGCCCACCTCACAATCCTATGGTACGTATTGCTTCTCTCCGTAGTACCTCAGCGCCCTGCACCTCGCTCGCACCTACAACAAAATTGAGGTGCAGCTTGTAGCCTCTGGTCTAGTCTCTTCCCCCCTGAATGTTGGAATAAGGTAGAGTGGAGAGGCATTCAGTGGAGTGGTGTAAAGTGCACTGGTGTAGAGTGGAGTGAGGTATAGTGTAGTGGCATAAAGTCGAATAACGTAGTGTAGAGTGGCTTACAGTGGAGTAGCGAACAGTGCACACTGGAGTGGGGAAGAGTGGAATAGCATAGACTACAGTGGACTAAAGTTGATTAGAATAGAGCTGAGTGCTTTACAGTGGAGTAGCATACAGGGGAGTAGTACTGAGTGGAATAATGTTGCGTTTGGTGGCATTGCGTTTGGTGGCATTAAGTCTAGTGAAGTTTGGTGAAGTGGCAGATAGTGGAGTAGCATAGATTACAGAGTCATTCAGTGGAACAGCATAGACTGTTGAAGTGTAGATTGTATTGACAAACAGTGGAGTGGCATACAATATAGTGTTGTACAGTGTAGAAGCATACAGTCGATTGTAGTAGAGTGGAACGGTGTATACTGCAGTCGAGTACAGTGGAGTGCCGTAGAGTAGAGTGCCATTCAGTGGCATAGCATAGAGTGCGGTGGTGCACCATGAAGTGGTGCAGAGTGGAATGGCATAGAGTAGAGTAGCATAGAGTGTAGTGTCTTAGAATGGAGTGGCATACAGTGGAACAGAGTATAGTGGAGAGGTGTACAGTGGAGAAAGTTACAGTAAAGTGGCATAGACAGGTGTATTAGAATACAGTGACGTAGAGTATAATAGCATAAAGTATAGTAGTGTAGCGTGGAGTGGCCTAGAGTGGAGTGGGGTGGAGTACATTGGAATGGCTTACAGTGTAGTGGTGTATAATAGACGGACGTAGAGTGGAGTGGCATTGAGTGGAAAAGCGTAGAATGAAGTGGCGTAAAGTGAAGTGTCAGAGTAGAGGGTGGTAATTGAAACAGACATAGCGTGAAAGTGTGTGAACAAATGTAGATGTCATGTGGCAGGAATTTACATTTGATGTGTAAATGTTCATTTTTGGTAGCATCTGTACATAGTGTAAGTTGTGTTAAATTCATAACTTTAAAAAAATACACTTATACATTGTGCCACATTATACCTTGGTAAGTTTGCTGGATACCACTGTACATGGGGCTGTGAAGTGAATATATGATTGGCTAATGGCTGTATTTGCCAAAGGTAAAAGGGAACCACATAGTTTTTATCACAGTTTTGCTGTGTTCTGCAGTCTGTGTTTTGCTACGTTCTGGGTTAAGTTCTTACTTATAGGTAAGTATTAGTCTTCTTTGTTGTTCACTATCTATTACTACTTTATTTAAGTGGTAACATTGGAGATATTTATTTTGAAATTTCTATACATTTTTATAGCAGTTTAGGGTGAACTGCACTTTTTTTTAAGTATGGCGATAAAATGTAGGTATATGAATATTATTAATAATAATAATTGTAAAAAAATATATAAAAACATATAACACAATTAGGTAAATAAATAAAAATAATATACAAATATACTTTTCAAATAAAAACATATTTTTAAAAATAATAATCATAAAAAGATAAGTAATTACAAAAATATAACAGTAATTAAAAGAAACAGCAAAAATAACTCCAATTAAAATAAAACTTCAAAGGGGTTACATTTACTATTCCCACTCCAACGTAAACACAATCAGGGAAATTATTGGACCTCAGATGAGTTAGATTAACTATTCCCACTCCAATCTAAGGAACAGTAAAGAAAGGGTTGGATTTCAGAGAGGTTTGATTTACTATTCCCACTCTATTTAAAACAACCTAAGGAAAAATGTTGGACTTAAGAGAAGCTACATTTACTATGCCACTCCAATCTAAGCAAGACTACGGAAAGTATTGGACTTCAGAAAGGTTGGAATTGCTATTCCCACTCTGATCTCGGCAACAGTAGGGAAGGTATTCGTTTTAGGAGAGATTAGAGTTACTGTTCCCATTCCAGTCTAAGCAACAGTAGGAAAAGTGTTGGACTTCAGAATGGTTTAATTTACTATTTATACTGCAGTCTAAGCAACAGTAGGGAAGGTGTTGAACTTCTGAGGGGTCAACTTTTCTATTCCCATTCTGCACTAAGCAACAGCAGGGAAAGTGTTACATTTCACAGAGGTTAGAGTTACTATTCCCACTGCAATGTAAGCAACAGCTGGGAACATGTTGGGCTTTAGAGGGATTAGATTTACTATTTGCACCCCAATATATACAACAGAAGGAAACATTTTGGACTTCAAAGGGGTTAAACTTACTATTCTCACTCCAGCCCAAGCAACAGTAGGGAAAGCGCTGGATTTGGAAAGGGTTTAGATTTATTATCCCCACTCAAATTAGGCAACAATAAGGAAAGCATACAAATTGGATAGGCTAGACTTACTATTCCCACTGCCATCTAAGCAACAGTAGTGAAAGTGTTGGACTTCAGAAAAATTACATATACCAGTTCAACACATTCATTAAAAAAAAGATTTAAATACCTAAAGACATGAGTAGAATTCATTTCTCTCACTACTATTGAAAAAAAAACACAAACACCAGAAGATAAATTATAAAATGAATAAAATAATAACATTAAAATAAATGAAACATATAAAAATAATAAATAAAATATGCAGTTTTTTAATATAAACATTATTGTTTCTTACATAGTCTAAATGAAACAACAATTTTACAGATTAAACAATCAAGGAAACAATTATATAATGACTTTTAAATTAAATATTTAAATAACATAAAAAGTTAATAAAGAAAACTATGTTAATTTGAATAATTTCTCACCTTATTCCCCTACAAACTGAACAACATGCTACTAAATTATAGATGACTAATTATCCTATTCAAAGAAATACTTTGAGAAATAGAAGAGCTTTGTGAGGAGAGGACCATTACATTCTCCAATTATAGAGACAAAAATTATAAAGGTGTGCCAGTTCTTAAATCTATCTCTGTATTGTAATATTCCTAAAGGGTCGGAACAAATCAGCATGGGGAGTTTGTTGCAACCAGAAATACAGTTTGTTTCCCCTTATGGAGACTAGAGTTTATAAGATGGCGTCTAGGAATGAAATTGAGAAATCAGAAAATTGGATTTTTAAGGAGACGAACACAGTTTAAATCTGTTAAAGATGCATTTGAAGTGAGATTAATAGATATGGGATAATTCCAGTCTATCTCTGGTGGTGGCTTTAGTATCACTATTATCACATCATATCATCTCATGTGCATATATAAAGAACACATTCACACCTAGGGGTATCTTGGTGCTGAATACCATATGTTTATTGTTATACAAGTAATTAGTACTTATTGTATATACTCTATAATCACACACTATCTCTGTTGGGACCTCAACATCTCTATAATCACACACTATCTCTTTCGGGACCTGGGCATATAATCACACACTATCTTTGTGGGGACCTCGACATCTCTATAATCACACACTATCCCTGTGGGGACCTGGGCACGTCTATAATCACACACATTCTCTTTGGTGACCGTGGTAATACTATAGTCACACACCATCTCTGTGGGGACTTGAACATTCCTGTAATTACACGCAAGCTCTGTTTTGGCTGCAGCATCATCAGCTTCGCAATCTCTGTATGGGGCTTTGTAAATACCGAAAAGTAGTAAAGTTAGACTTTTGATCTAAGTCTACATTGTTGAAACTAAAAAGTAGAAACGCTAGCTTTTTTGCCTAAGTTTACCATTGTGAATCGGGCCCTATTTAAATGAGGACTTAAACACAATCATCTTCATGCACTATCTCTGTGCGGACTTAAACATTGCTATGATAACACACTATCTTTATGGGGGCTTGAACAAAACTATCATAAAACACTATCTTTATGGGGACTTGAACATCACTATAAAAACATACCATCTCTGTGGGGACTTGAGCATTCCTGTAATTAAACGCAAGCTCTGTTTCGACTTGAAGCACCAGGGGTGCCATGAGGCGTAGGGTCAAGACTCATTTGCATATAGCTGGGTCTGAACTGGGGTGGCGAAGTGAGCTAAAGAATGATGATGGATTCAACCCAGATCTGTGACTGGGGGTGAGTGACTGAAAAGTTCCAGCACTCTGCCCATCATCTCCTTCTGTTTGCTTAGTTCGCCCTAAGTTGGCAGGTTATGCCCAGACGTGGGTCCCTTGCTCACTTTGCCACTGGATTCAAGCTAGTCTGGCTGATGAGTGGGTGTTATCCGGTCCCAGGATGCTTGTTTCCAGTCCAGGCAAGACCTGGCTTGGCAGTTTGGGCTGGACTGTTACCATGAGGCACAGGGTCAAGACTGGTTTGCATATAGCGGGGTCTGAACTGGGGTGGCGAAGTGAGCTAAAGAACGATGATGGATTCAACTCAGATCTGTTACTGGGGGTGAGTGACTGAAAGGTTTCAGCACTCTGTCCATCATCTCCTTGTGTTTGCTTCGACGAACATCATCAGCTTCACATTCTCTGTATGGGGCTTTGTGAATATTGAAAAGTAGTAAAGTTCGAATTTTGGTCTAAGTTTACCATTGTGAATCGGGCCCTATTTTAATGAGGACTTAAACACAATCACCTTCATGCACTATCTCTGTGGGGAATTGAACAACAATGTAATAACACACTATCTTTGTGGGGACTTGAACATCACTATAATAACACACCATCTCTGTGGGGGCTTGAACATCTCTATGATAACACACTATCTCTATGGGGACTTAAACATCGCTATAATAACATACCATCTCTGTGGGGACTTGAGCATTCCTATAATTACACACAAACCTAGTGTGGACTTGAACATCAATAACTTCACACTCTTTATAATGGGATTTAAGCTTTGAATGTACACAATATTCCTAGGGAGGCTTAAACACAATGGGCCCGATTCACAGAACTAACTTAAGACAAAATCCTAAACTTACTACCATTTTGGTATTCACAGAAGGCACTTACTCATTTTGGTATTCACAGAAGGCACTTACTCATTTCGGGATTCACAGAAGTTAGGAGTCCTAACTTTAGGACTCCTAAATGCTTTCTGTGAATACCGAAAGTCTTAAAATTAGGATTTTTCTCAGTTTAGTAGTAGTATAGTTAGGACTCCTAACTTTAGGACTCCTAAATGCCTTCTGTGAATACCGAAAGTCTTAAAATTAGGATTTTTCTCAATTTAGTAGTCCTAAGTTTAGGACTCCTAACTTTAGGACTCCTAAATGCCTTCTGTGAATACCGAAAGCCTTAAAATTAGGATTTTTCTCAGTTTTGTAGTTGTAAAGTTAGGAGTCCTAACCTTAGGACTCCTAAACTGAGAAAAATCCTAATTTTAAGGCTTTCAGTATTCACAGAAGGCATTTAGGAGTCCTAAAGTTAGGAGTCCTAAACTTAGGACTACTAAATTGAGAAAAATCCTAATTTTAAGACTTTCGGTATTCACAGAAGGCATTTAGGAGTCCTAAAGTTAGGAGTCCTAACTATACTACTACTAAACTGAGAAAAATCCTAATTTTAAGACTTTCGGTATTCACAGAAGGCATTTAGGAGTCCTAAAGTTAGGACTCCTAACTTCTGTGAATACCGAAATGAGTAAGTGCCTTCTGTGAATACCAAAATGAATAAGTGCCTTCTGTGAATACCAAAATGGTAGTAAGTTTAGGATTTTGTCTTAAGTTAGTTCTGTGAATCGGGCCCCAAGATCTTCACCCACTATCTCTGAGGGGACTTGAACATCTATTTTTGCAAAACTGTAAGCAGCTAATCAAGCTCTGGGTTCCACTTGACCATATTTCTTGGTTCCATATGTTAATTTCTTTATGTGTTAGTTCCCTTATCTCCTAAGATTTTAAGCACTAATAAATAGGTTAAATACAGCTTTAAGTGTCTTTCTTTAAGCATATGATATGATATTTTCTGGCACATTAACATAATCTGTCTTTAATGTATACCCCTAGTATATAGGCAGTAATTCATATACGAATATATTATAATGTTGTTTGTGTATATTGTTGATAAAAGAAACATTTATCCATGTGCCTTCGACTGTATTCAATCAGAAATAGTGTTACAGACTAGGTCCCCACAAGGATGGTAGCACGTTTTCAAGTCCCCACAAGGATGGTGCTGTGCGCCCGATTAAATAACAATATATTTGCAAATTTGAAGCAGGATCCTGTATCATGAATTTTTTCTTACCAATTTTCTGCTATTAGTCCCCACAAGGATGGTAACACATGTATGTGTGTGTGTTTCCCTGGCCCTGTGCTACTGTGCTGTGTGTTTTATGATCCTGTGCAGCCACTCCTGCATTGTGTGCCTCCATGATTGTTTGTTGTGTGGTGCAGGGTATGTATTGTCCTGGCTTGTTGTTGTGCATGGGGTGCACAGGGGGGCACATGGCATGTGCCCTCATGGGATGTGCTAGTGTGTGGGTGTGGCCCTGTGGTCTTTGTGCCCTGCCCATGCCTGGCACTGCCCCTGCCTTCTGCATTGCGCATGTATTTGCTTGTGTTCGCCGCTGCGGTGACGTGACCGGGACATTGCTGCATTGTGGCGGCAACTGTGTGTCCAGGATGCAGCGGGGTACATTTGTGGCAGGTGGGTGATGTGAGGGTGCCCTTGGGGATGTGTCCCTTTCCCCCTAGGGGGTCTGGTGTGGATTTGAACCCTGTATCAGGCCGTGGGTTGTGTGTTGTGTTATTGCATACCTGCAGCATCGCACGCAGCATTCCATGAGTTCCTGGTGATGTAGCAGGTACAGCACCGGAAAGACGTGTAGAGCTGGGTCCATTGCGGTCGTGTCCGGGTGGTGTGGACCGGGACTCTGGTTTCGCGCTCTGCTGTCGAGTTTCCGCCGTCCCTGGTTGGGCGGTGTCTCCGCTGCGGTGCATCTGCTTGCTTGAGTCATCCTAATTTGTGGACCGGGGCAGATGTTATTCCGCACGGCAGAGGGTCTCCCTTGGCTCCCACTGCCGCGGTGGCAGGCGCACTTTGATGGCTGTGCGCGTCGCACCGCAGCGGTCGGTAATTGGCCTATGTTTGACCATACTAATATGGCGGGTGTGATGTCCGCTGCTAGCGGGCGGAAAAGGGCATTTTTCCGCACCGCCAGCGCGGCGGTGGTCCCACCGCCCTACATCCTAATAGAGCCCTTAGTGTCTTTTCTAAGCATGGAAGACAGCCTTGTATCCATTCTACAGGTATGGACCCTTTCCAGATCTCTTGGCACCATATTGAGTGACAACACTAGCAGATTGTGGGCTTTAGTGCAAGTGGTATCGAACCACCTCACCCGTTCGTAGTGATAGGTTTTCAGCCTAACAGTAAGCATTTCTTGTGCGGTTCCACAGATTTTATAAAAGCTACTGATAAGCTCGAGCTCCCTTTCATGTTCTTCTCCAAGCATATTATAAATTATTTATAAGATGGAGAAAAACATTTGAGAGGAAAGAGTGCTTATCCACTTTCACCCAAATCATAGTGACCCCCTTATTAGAAGATAAGTTGAAGGGTTATAGTAATGAATGGGTCGCCTTCTGCTGGTTCCCAAAGAAGGCATCGCTTACTGCAACTGCTATCAGCCTATAATCGTTCAGGGGGAAATCCAGAACCTCATAAATTCTCAATATGCCCTCAAATTATGCGAGAGTTGATGAGTCTAAAATTACCATGAACCACAAAAGTGGGAGTAGCGACTAGGTCATGTTAGAAATGGGATTTCTGGTTGGCAAAGGCTTGTGCCAAAGCCAGGCAGAAACCACCAATCTAGTCAGGGCAAGGGATTTACCCACTGATGATAACCCCTGCTCACCCCCTTGGTAGCTTGGCACAAGCAGTAAGGCTCATCTCAGAGGCAATGTGTAAAGCGTTTGTGCAACACACACATACAGCAGCAACACACTAGGCACACTGCAAAAGAAACTCCACACAAGGTTATATATAAATAGCCTTTGTATTATCATAAACACATTAGAAACATAATTACACATTTACACTATGCCAACTGGCACTCAGCAATATTCTCAGGGGATGACATACAGGACCGGGCCAATCGGGCCACGGTCAGAACCATCTAAATGCAGGTAAGTAAATGCAAAACACAACAAGTAAATACTGGTACCATAATGACCTCAGCATTATTACGTCAGGCATAAAACACATTAGGCCCAACACTCCTAAACATAAACACATTACGCAATAGGCCTCATAACCATAAACACATTATGCAATCACCTCATAAGCAGAAATCACATTAGGCGTAAATCAGGGAGTATAAATCACATTAGGGGATAAGCATCACCAGCATAAACCCAGTAAACCCCAATCACACCCTAACATGACCCCCAGGCCAAACTGCCTTTTCTAGGGCTCAAATGCCCTATGTCCAGCAAAGTCAGGGCTCAGCTGCCAATGCAACGAAAACACAGGGCACAGATGTGCTGGGGCATGGGGTGCAACTCACCCCTTTCTCAACAAGCGTTGCAGATGCCCACTGTCCGGCGGGGCAGCTGTGACCAAATGAAACACTGGCACCACAGTGACCTGGTGAAGCCCCACTCCGGGATTTTGAAAAACAAATGGCCACCAATGTTAGAGGGGCCCGCAACGGCAGGACCGCTCAGGCATTGTGCCTCGACTGGCACTATCTATCAGCCGAGTGCCGACAAATTCCCCCAAGATGCAGCTGCCCGCAACTGCAGTGCAGCTGTGAAGAGCAGCGAAAGATAGGTGTGCCACAGAAACACTACGAGTCCCCCATTTTACATAAAGACACTTGCAGGGTGGGCACCATCTCGACGGCACCCAACACGGGGTGGGAACCCGCTGTTGAAGTATGCAAAAATGTGGAAAACGCGAAGTGGACACCCGCTCCCACCGCACCTCGGGGGAATCCCCACGTTGGGATTCCCTTGATATTCACTACAGTAGCGCGCTGCATGCCGCCAGCTCCTCGTCCTTAGGGTAATTAAAATAAAAGCGCTCACAGGGCGCTAGAAAGCAGGCAAAAATAAAGAGTCCTTGGTGCTGGGGAGACCACAGCAGGGCACAGCCAGGCAGGCCAGCATGCAGGACCTCCAAGAAGCTGCAGCTGGGTCCTGCAGCGGTTCCTCCTGGCAGAGGGTCCCCTCCAAGTAAGCACAAGCAAAGAACAATTTCATGGGGTCACAGCCCCTATATTTATACCACATTTTACTTTGTCTTTAGTACAGGACATGGGGGAACCAGATGCAACTGTTTGAGGGGGGAATTGGAGCACTTTGTTTTCCAGGCTCCTCTTCCTCTTTGTCAGTTGGGGGCTCAGTGATCAGACACACCACAGGGGGTGGAGCCAGCATTGAACAGGCTAGACAAGGACCTATTCAGGGGATTACTCCTGCCACTACTCCCAATGCAGATGCCCCATTCAGCCTAGCACTGACTCACCCTGCCTCTCCTGGAACCACACACACCTCCAAGCCCTTGTCACTCACAAGCCAGACATGCAATTCACATCAGGCAGGCAGACACATAGCATAAAAAAATGTCAACTTCTAAAAGTGGCATTTCTAAAATAGTTATAATAAATCTGCTCACGCCATTGCGTAGCATTTATTATCACTATTCTAAACATACCAAACTTGACCACGCTCTCCTCTCATATCAGGAATTACCACTGAAACACTCATCAGGGAATCCCTAATGCATTCCTATAGGAGGGCAGCCCACAGTAGTGAGAAAACAAAATGGCTGTTTGTCACTACCAGGACATGTTACACACTTAAGGTACATGTCCTATCTTTTGCCTACAATGCACCTTGCCCATAGGGCTCGCTAGGGCCTACTTTAGGGGTGACTGACATGTAGTAAAAGGGGGGTCACGGACATGGC
This sequence comes from Triturus cristatus, assembly GCF_964204655.1. Taxonomy (NCBI): domain Eukaryota; kingdom Metazoa; phylum Chordata; class Amphibia; order Caudata; family Salamandridae; genus Triturus; species Triturus cristatus. Next base: position 846,635,525 of record NC_140588.1, on the reverse strand, counting down.
ACACAATTTAGGTGCCACATCACAGCGCAAGTAGCACTGCGCGCACAGGCCCTGCAAAGGCAGAGGGCTGAGATAGGTTTGAAAGGCTACTTAGGTGGGTGGCGCAATCAGTGCTACAAGCCCTCTAGTATCATTTATTTTACCAGCCCTGGGTATATGAGATACCACTTTACAAGGGACTGACAGGTAAAATAAATAGACCAAAACAGATGTAGACCAATTTTTATCATATTCAACATAGAGAGCATACGCACTTTACACTGGACAGCAGTTCTAAAGTGCCCAGAGTCCTAGAACCACCAACACCATGTCAGAAAAAAGGCTAGGAGAAAGGCAAAAGGTTTAGGGATGACCCTGTAAAAAGGGCCAAGTCCAACACAACCCCCTGTCAGCCAAAACGCAGGGTAGACCAATCACCACCTTGATGGGCTTCCCTGCCTTGGGCAATAGAACACAGACTCAGGCCCGCAACTGCAGCGACACCATCCAGTTCTATGCCATTCTGAACCCATGTGGTTTCCTCTGTCAAAGCCCCCAGGACCAACAAAGCAACCCCACTGTTACTCCCTTGTTGTCCTCGGCCAGGACCAGGCCCTAGGCCATCCAGATGTATCTGGTCCTTGCCATCTCACAGAGTGGGGGGCGGTAACCCCTGGCACATAGTTACCATTCTCCACTCTACCCCTCTTCAGGGCAGTTCTAAACTGCCACTGATCCACCAGCCTAGGGTCTGCACCCTCAGGCTGACCAGAGGTCACAGGTGAGGCTCTCCTCTCCCTACCTCTCCTTCTAGGGTTCAGCACTGTCCTCCTTTGAGAGGCACCCTCAGAACACAACTCTCCCACCAGTTCAGGACCTCTCTCCAGCAACTGGTCTCCAAACCTAGGGTTTAAACCCTCAGGTTGCACTGGGGTCAGAGGTGAGGACTCCCTCCCTCTGCACCATCTTCCAGAGTTCTAAACCCTCCCAACTGGAGCGGTACCCCTGGAAGGAAAACCGGTCAGGACACTGGTTACAGATGTCCCTCCCTCCAGGTCAGGCAGATCCTGAACCTGTCCTCCCAACCCTGGAGGAGCTGAACCCCGTGGCTGAGCACTTGCCTGGCATGCCAGGACTTCTGGGGACTCACACAGCATCCCCTCGGTCAGGACACTGATTACCGATGTCCTTCCCTCTAGGTCAGGCAAAATCTGAACCTGGCCTCCCTACCCAGGAACCAAACCCTGCGGTTGAACACTTGCTTGGCACACCAGGTCTTCTGGGGACTCACACAGTATCTCATGTGTCGTGTGATAGTCTGCCTGGCGCAGATCTCCCGACCCCTGCCCATCTGACAGTGCATGAAGATCCCCCAGGACAGAAGTGGTGTCACCATGGTCACTTCTAGGAGACTCAGTTCTTCTGGCTGCTCCCTGACCCACTGGTTCTCCCACTGGGGAACACATCCCCCTCTCACCCCTCAATCTGGACTTCTGCACCCTCCCAACTGGAGCAGCACTACCAGACACCAGAGCCACTGGAGCTCCATTTACAGACGCCCCAGGTTCTCCTGACACTAGGAGCTCCCCCTCAAATGGTCTACCAGTACAGCCTAGGCCCCTAACCTGGTGTTCCGTAGGGAACCCTCCAGGCCCTGAGACTAGGTTTCGGGCACCTTGGGACACACAGTCCCACACTCACTCCTTCTCCACTGAGACAGGACGTGAGCCCCTACACCCCTCCCACTACACTGGGACCTAGCTGGGCTACTCTGAACCTCTTCCACCACACAGGTCTGAAAGATACATAAGCCACTTCTTTTGGGATCACTCCCCAATGCCTCTTCAGACCCTCCAGCACACAGCCACAGGTCTGCCTCCCGTGCAAGCTCCCTGGGATCAGAGAACTCACACTCCAACAGGTGTTGGCATAACCCCAGACTAACAATTACTGAACATGTGCTCTCTGACAACCAGATTGAACAGCCCTTGAAAATCATTTGCCATGCTACTCATCACCCAACCTTCCAGTGCATCACAAAATGTATCCACAATCTCCCCCTAAGACGGGTGAGACCGTTTCTTACTGCCCCTGAACCTCAACCTATACCCTACAGGTGCAATACCCTCTTCCTAGGAACTAGGTACCATGCTCTGGGATCTGGGTGTGGGACCTCCTGCACTGGATTCCATATTGCTGCCACCACCGGACCCCACCCTCACTGGTGAATCCAGACAACTAAAACTACTCTCATGGGACAATTTACCCTCCAGAGCTATTTTCTCCCTGGTGAAGGCCCTCTCTGCCTCTGCCATCCTCTCCTGAGCTAAGACCCTTTCGGTCTATAGCTTTTGGTCCTCAAGGCCCTATGCCTTGAGACTTAACTCATGGGCCAACTCGTTGAGCCTCAGCACCTGAGCCAACAAGGCCTTTTTCTCCTCCCAACCCAGACACGCTATCTCTGTGGCATACTCCGACTGGAGCTTGTCCAAAGTCAGCTGATGCTCCCTTTCTTCCTTCTTTTCCCCCCACTCCTCTGGGGACAGGAAAAGGGATGAGGCACTGCCACCGACACTAGACCCAGCAAGGGACTCCCTATCTATGGGGTCCTCATTATGTACTGGCATCCCTGCCCTGTCATTTTCTTCCTCTCCTTCAGACTCTTCAGGGCCACCCTCAGACCCACCACCCTCTTGGAATGTGGCCCGTTCCATGTCCCTCTGTTTCCACCTATCCTGTTGCCAGCATATTAGTGCACACCCAAGGTTTCGCCGAGTGCCCTCTCCACTTACCTCTAATCCTCTCTTATCACAGTACCCCTCCTCAGCTCCTCTAGACTGTAGTTCAACATATAATGGAAGTTAAAGGTAGATTCCATTTTGGCAAGGCACTTAATACACAGGTGCAACACAAGAGACCTAGGCGTATGAGCCAAAGCAAGAGTACACAATTCAGAAATGACACTTTTAGGAGAAAAATAAAATTCGGGAAAAATAATCCCCAAACACATGTTTATCTAAATGCAGAGTTTGTAGTGCAACCTGTTGTCACTGTGGTACTGTGCAAACGTAAGTCCTATCCTCACCGCAGACAACCAATGTTAGAAATGGGATTTCTGGTTGGCAAAGACTTGCGCCAAAGCCAGGCAGAAACCACCACTCTAGTCAGGGCAAGGGAGTTACACACTGATGATAACCCCTGCTCACCCGGTAGCTTGGCATGAGCAGTCAGGCTTCGCCCAGAGGCAATGTGTAAAGCGTTTCCGCAAAATCAACACACACACACAGCAGCAACACACTGGGCCCACTACAAAAGAAACTCCACACAAGGTTATATAAAAATAGCCTTTGTATTATCATAAACACATTAGAAACATAATCACACATTTACACTGTGCCAACTGGCACTAGGCAATATTCACAGGGGATTATATACAGGACCGGGCCAATCGGGCGATGGTCAGAACCATCAAAATGCAGGTAAGTAAATGCAAAACACAACCAGTAACTACTGGTACCATAATGACCTCAGCATTATTACGTCAGGCATAAAACACATTAGGCCCAACCCTCCTAAGCATAAACACATTTCGCAATAGGCCTCATAACTATAAACACATTATGCAATCACCTCATAAGCAGAAATCCCATTAGGTGTAAATCAGGGTGTATAAATCACATCAGGGGATAGGCATTACAAGCAGAAACCCAGTATACCCCAATCACACCCTAAAATGACCCCCAGGCCAGAGCTCGGCTGCCAATGCAGCGAAAACACAAGGTGCAGATGCGCCAGGGCATGGGGTGCAACTCACCCCTTTCTCAACAAAAGAACTGTCCCCCCAGGCGTTGCAGCTGCCCACTGTCCGGCGGGGCAGCTGTGACCAAATGAAGCACTGGCACCACAGTGCCCTGGTGAAGCCCCACTCCGGAACTCGAAAAACAAATGGCCCCCAACGTTGGAGCGGAACGCAATGGCGGGACTGCTCAGGCACTGTGCCTTGACTGGCACTATCAGCCGAGTGCCAAGAAATGCCCCCAAGATGCAGCTGACCGCAACTGCGGCACACCTGTGAAGAACAGCGAAAGGTAGGTGTGCCACAGAAGCATTATGAGATGCCCCCAACTCAGCTCCCACTCACCGGGACTACTCGGGATCCTCTGGCAGCACCAACGATGAACGTGGGGCAGCCCCTACTCACCGGGCTGCTTTGTACGTTCCTTCGGTATTTGGTGCACCTGCACCGGGGCTGTCTCCTCTTTTCCTGGTGTGCACGGAGGCGGGGTAGTCTCCCGCTCTTCGGCACGACTCTGCCTTGCTCTTCTCTGGGCCACAGGGGTGCGGTGTAGGCTCCCGTCTGCTTCCTTCTGCTCGCGGAGCACCCCACCCACAAACAGGCAGCTCTGTCTGTCTTCCCCGCGATCGGGGCGGCCATTTCTTTTCTCCTTTTTCTCTTTCAGCGGTGGTAATACGGGGTAGGCTCCCTTTTTACATAAAGACACTTGTGAGGTGGGCACCTGCTCTAAGGCACCCAACGTGGGGTGGGCACCCACTGTTGAAGTATTCAAAAATACGGAAAACACGGGGTGGGCACCCACTCCCACCAGCAGCTCAGGCGAATCCACACGGGGCGCTAGAAAGCAGGCAAAAATAAACAGTACTTGGTACTGGGGAGACCACAGCAGGGCACTGCCAGGCAGACCAGCACACAGGGACCCCCAAGAAGCTGCAGCTGGGTCCCGCGTCTGGTCCTCCTGGCAGAGGGTCCCCTCCAAGTAAGCACATGCACAGAAAAATGTTATGGGGTCACAGCCCCTACATTTATACCACATTTTCCTATGTCTGTAGTACAGGGCATGGGGGAACCAGATGCAACTGGTTCAGGGGGGAATTGGAGTCTTTATTTTCCAGGCTCCTCTTCCCCTTTGTCAGGTGGGGGCTCAGTGATCAGACACACCACAGGGGGTGGAGACTGCATTGTACAGGCTAGGCAAGGACCTATTCAGGGTCAGGGGATTACTCCTCCCACTACTCTCAATGCAGATGTCCCATTCAGCCTAGCGCTGACTCACACTGCCCCTCCTGGAGCCACACACACCTCCCAGTCCCTGTCACCCACAACCCAGCCATGCAATTCACATCAGACAGGCAGACACATAGCACACAGAAATGCCAACTTCTAAAAGTGGCATTTCTAAAATAGTTATAATAAATCTGAGCACACTATTGTGTAGCATTTATTATCACTATTCCAAACATACCAAACTTGACCACGCTGCTCCTCTCATATCAGGAATTACCACTGAATCCCCAATGCATTCCTATGAGAGGGCAGCCCCACAGTAGTGAGAAACCAAAATGGCTGTTTGTCACTACCAGGACATGTCACACAGTTAAGGTACATGTCCTATCTTTTATCTACAATGCACCCTGCCCATAGGGCTAGCTAGGGCCTACCTTAGGGGTGACTGACATGTAGTAAAAGGGGGGTCATGGACATGGCACACACTTTTGGTGCCATGCCACAGCGGCAGTAACACTAAGTGCACAGGCCCTGCATTGGCAGAGGCCTGTGATAGGTTTGAAAGGCTACTTTGGTGGGTGGCGCAATCAGCGCTGCAAGTCCACCAGTAGCCTTTCATTTACCAGCCCTGGGTATATGAGATGCCACTTTACAGGCGACTGACAGGTAAATGAAATAGGCCAAAACAGGTGTAGACCAATCCTTATCATATTTAACATAGAGAGCACACGCACTTTACACTGGACAGCAGTGCCAACGTGCCCAGAGTCCTAGAACCACCAACACCATGTCAGAAAAAAGGCTAGGAGAAAAGCAAAACGTTTAGGGATGGCCCTGCAAAAAGGGCCAAGTCCAACAGGTCACTATTGGAGGAATCAAAAGCAAACTTCAGGATATATCAGATTAACAACAGGTTGAGCTCATTCCAGAAAGGAGTGTGGCAAAAACGTGTAGTGGGCTCCCCATCAGTACTCAATAGGCCATATGACATTGGGGGCACTAGATAGTGTTTGGCATTAAAATCCCCCAGCTTTACCATGGCAGAGTCCCTGACATCAATGTTCTGTCACAGTTCATAAATATGATTTGACAATGAGGCAAGGCCAGTTTAGTCCACATGATCCAGCCTGGAAAGGTGAGGACCCCCAATGTGACTAGGCCTCCTTTAGCCCTGCCCATAACTTGTGGCATCACAGGAGTAAACTAAGTCATAAACCCATCAACAAAACAGGCTCAAACAGCCATGTTTCTTTAAGGCAGAGAACTGAGTAGAGTTTGATGGAATTTCTCCAGTCCAGATTCTCCAATTTTGTACCCAGCCCTGCCACGTTCCATGATGAAAATGTTTTACCTCCTCCTCCAATATTGCTAGGGTACAGGGTTGCTCGGTTTCCCTCTATTGTTGGGGGTGATTCTGTTGCTCTCATTAGGCACGCGGACACAGCCCTACCTACATTAATGCCCATAGAATACTCTGGGGCAGCTCATTCACATTCAAGACAATCCAGGTGATCTAACCTTGATAGAAATATTTTCCTAGGAATAAAAGGTTTGGCATGGGCAGCTGGGAGTGTCAGCTGGTCTGTAAAAGTAGCCCTGAGGGATGACTTTGATAGCTGAATATCAATTGAGAAGTTGAGTCTGCCCGAGATATACCTGACCGTAGCAGTGTACATAAAGTCAAGGAAGATACAGTTGTTGCTTTTGGGTTTTGGTAGATAGTCCACCCATGGGACCCTTTGCACATGATTGATATTGTTGTGTAGTTGGCCAGGGCCATCCACCCTCATGCTATCACATGTCCCATGCAGGCCATTGTTGTTTTCCCTATGTTAGCATGAGTTTAAGGCGGCCTTGAGACTACCCTCTGTGCTGTAGTTCTCACATACTGTGCGAAGGGACTATTCTGTCGCCTGTATTTCTGGAGTGGACCTGCGGGGAATATCCCTCTGTTCTATTGCATGGCCCCCATCAATTTTAGTATCTGTTCTTGATCCTTAACCAGGTTCCTGGGAGGGCAGCTGCTGTGTTTAGAGTTCAGTTGATGAGCCTCCAAAGAGTCCAGTAGACCCACAATGGTAGAAATATAATTTCCAAGTTTTTCTTTCAGGTCAGCAAACTTGCTAGCCAGGTACATGGTCAGGGTCTTGAGCCTATCATATGTGATACAGCCCCTTCGACTGTCAGAAAAGCTTTCTGAACAGCTTTCCCCTTCCTACGCTGTGGACACTTTTTCTTTGCTGAGGGGGGCGAGTAATTTTGGTCAGGTGGATTTTGCATGAGGGGTCTCTAGGTATAGTTATTTCTTCAGAAAGATTCACTGCACATAGATTGCTAGCTCTAATGACAGGAAGCCACTGAGGAACATTTGAATTACAACTGATGTCAACTGGAGTGTTAAGAGTGTTAGGCCCATTGCCCTTCCTGGCCACTGTCTTCATTACAGAGCATAATTGCTCTTCAACAGATCAATCTCCTGTTGGAGTATCCCCATGGCATTTGTGAGCTAGGATTCTTCGGTGCATGCCCTTGTTTCTCCCTTACGGAATTGGACTTTATCTTCACCATGGTGGCACAACACAACCTATATTCTGATTCAATGAGCTTGCTGCAAAATACTCAAGGAGCTCAGATATTAGAAGGGGCCCAGTTCAGGCTCTTGTGTTGCTAACAGGTGCAGGAAAGTCCTGCTCTTGCCCCGAGATCTGCCCGGGCGCATCCCCCATTGTGGTAGATTTGTAAGTGATTTAAGTGCTGAATCCGTACTCTCCCCTTTGGGCACAGGTATTGGCAGTATGCACCTCTGGGCAAGATGTAGTCTAGGACTTCGAGTCCCCACCTCCCTCCTCGTAGACAAGCACAGTACCAAAATATTTCCAGCGCTGTGGTAGGTTAGCATTTTAAGCACAGAGTCCAGACTCCCCCCTTCAGGGCAAAGGTGCAGGGATTATGCAGTATGCCTGATGTAGTCTGAGACTTTGAATCCCTGCCATCCTACTCCCAGACAAGCACAGCAGCTAAACTGGTCCCAACCTGTTGGAGGTTTGTAAGCACTTTGAGAGAGGAGTAAAGACACCTTCCCTCAGGGGACAGGTGCGAACAGTATGTTCCTCCTTGCGCAATGTAGTCTGGGACTTCGGTTCTCCACCACCCTCCTCTCAGACAAGCACAGCATCGCAACAGGTACTCACATAATTATTTTGAAAGATGTTGATTGCGGCAGTTGATGTCAGTATTGAGAAATGTGAGAGCATAGTGAAGGGGCACCCTCGTACAGTATGGTTCCTCACTCGGTGGAGATTTTGCTCACTTGAACAGAAACACAGTCTTTGCCTAACAGCAGAATTACGAAATATGAACAACAGATACTGTTGCGAATGTAGTGCTCAGAAGATTTTGCATGGTGAATCCAGCTAACCTATTGCCCACTGCGGAAAATGAAATTGATGGGGATGAAGTTGAACATGATAGTCTAGATGTTATGGACTTATGCGCCAAGTCAAGACCAAACATAAAAGAAGAACCTCTTGATGAGCCCGATTATGTAATCTAGGTGCGCTGCTCATGTTTAATAAACAATGAGGGAACTCTGAGAGCTGCCTATATGGTTTACACAATTCAAGCAGTGGAAGAAGCTTCATTGCTTCAACATATGGCGGAAACCTGTTTTTTCATGGAAGGTTTGTCACCCAGCAGGAAGCCAAGGTTCTTGACTACCCTTCTGGGGCATGGAGTTGGCCCCAGTTCAGATGGCCACTGGGCTTCATACCAAAGGTCTGTGCCACAACGAGCAGCAAAATTTCTCTCTTGTCTCCATTTAGTTGTATACAATTGAAAGTCATCGAGGTGGCAACCTTACCCAGATAATTATTTGGGTGCTGAATTGAGTTTCTCATGACGTACTTTGGGTCGAACTTGGTGCAGCACACCGATCTGCTGGAAGCATCATTTGAGAGGCTGTTTCCCTTGATGCCTAAACAGAATCCTTTGATCCTAACTTTGAACCCCAATGAGCGCCAGGACGATCCTATAAATTGGACGAATACAGATTATATTTTGAGGAGTGAATGGCCCTTGTTTGAGCTTGTGCCTATCAGAATTTCTTTTTTGCATATTTCATTTGGGCAGACATCTGGAGGTAGAACCCTCATAGACAGAGGAACATGATTAGGGCGCTGTTTTCCTTCTTCTCCCCCACTGTAAACCCGGTTGAAGTGGAGAATATTTGATTTTAGTGCCCTGAAGAAGGTGTTACCGATATTGGGGTTGTCACTAAAATGCTCGTCAGTGCTGATTATAGCAGGAACACTAGGAAAATATAATTAGATGAATGGAATCTTTGCTGCGATAGATAATCTTGGAAAACAAGCCGTGATGACACCTACATATGAGCCCTGTATTATCTACTGAATTGAATGTTAAGTAATTTCCTTTTTCTGTATATATATGTGAAGAATTTGTTTTTTTGATTATAGAATATATGTACTTTTGTATTGAATTGTTTGCTGATTAAATTCTGGGTGATACCTTTAGCTCCTGTTGATGTAATCCTTGCATATGTCTACATTGGTTTGTTGGAGGATAGAGGTATGTGTATGAGTGGATTTATTGTGGAGGCAACTGGATGAGGTATTTCTGACTGTTTGGGGATTTTTGAAATTTAGATTTGGTTTCTGTTTTGATCATTTAGTATTTTGTTTAAGAAGCGTGATTTATATAACGATTTATCTAATTTGTGATAAATATTGTATTTGTGAACAATTTGAAGTATATTAATTTATTAAATATATTTATACTTGATTTGATGTATGGTGTTGATATTAATAGCCAGGTCAAACATGGGAAATGATCATCCCAGGCAAAGGTGAGATTTTCTGCCTCATGTAATAGTTTGGGCTGGGTAGTTTTTTTGTACTCTATTTAATTAAATGGGTGCCATCTGCATATGATAAGATATAAAAGCCACAGGATTTAGCAATCTGACCAAGAGAGGTCATATAGATATAAAAAGGGTAGGGCTCAAGGAGGAACCCCAAAGGACCCCTTTATTCATGGTCATTGTTCAAGATTTAAAAGGGTATAGTGTGATCGCTTGGGTTCTGTTTCCTAGAAAATCTTTAAACCAGTCTAAGGCCTTTCCATATATGCCTATCTCATAAAGTCTCTGAACAAGGATGGAATGAGTGACAGTATCGAAGGTGGCAGACAGATTGAGTAGTACCAGCATAGCCTGAGTGCCAGCATCCAACAATAGTCTGGTGGAATAGATCACTGTAGAAGGGCTGTCTCCATACGTTGGAAAGCTCTAAAACCAGATTGTGTAGGGTCCAGTAAATGGGTGTCCTCCTAATATGAAGAGAGTTGTGTACTAACTAGACCCTACAGAAACTCTCCTAGAAGAGGAAGGAGTGAGATGGGCCAGCAATCCACAAGTTTGTTGGGATCAGCATCAGCTTTCTTTAGAATAGGGTTTTAAGTGACTGATGAATATTACATACTTTTAGAATGATATCTTGTGTTATGGAGCTAATTAAAGCAATATGATTGTCAATTAAAGTGTGTTATTTATATTGAAGGAAAGCTGGCTCTCTATAACCATTGAAAAGTACAACATTGGTTTCAAAATAGTTGATTGCTTGTGGAAGAGGATAAGCAAGGATGGTGTGGATTTAAAAATGGGCTTAGTCAAGTATATTACAGATGGATGTTGTCCGACCAATAAGCACCAGTTGTGGTAATGTTTCTATCTTGAAAAATATTTTTCTGGGTATTAAACATTATCTGATTAAAAAAATATATGTATCTGCAGGCAGGCAGGATGAGAGGTAGGTGATGGGCTGCTGACCGCGCATGGAACTAAACATGTGGTCGGCTGCCTTGACATAGGGCACATTATGGCATTTGAGTAGGGGTTGATTTATGGATTCTTACTGGGGTGAGCATGACATAGATACCTAAGATCTATTGTGTCACTACCAGGGATGGAGTATAATAAGACTCTAGATACCCACCCTAATTCAGGGGTAGGGAACATATCTTTTGGTCCTGAAGAAACGCTAGGGATCCAGTACTGGACCAACATAGCGGGAAACATGTCGACCTGAACAGTGATGCCACGATAGTTCACTCCACCACACTTACGGAGCAGTGGCGTATCACAACCTTGTGCACACTACCACATCTTAGTTTTTAACCTTACCGAAGGGTCTCTGAATAAAATTTGATCTCCCCTTAAGATAATTTTAGGATCACACTCTCCACCTTACACATTATACCGCACACACCTGCATGCACCATCACAGCTGATACAAGAAAAGATCTGTGAGAAAGAACCCTCTCACGGAGCCTGTGGGGCATTGCAGCGCCAGCCCCACAAGGAGCAAAACACCTGATGACAAAGCATGACACCCACATGGGTGTGTGAGGGCAACACTTTCAAAAAAGAAAGATCCCCCTGGAACCATATATTATAACCACATCTTTTCTTTAACGTTTTCTATCATCTCTCCACATAGGAACAAGTATCCACCCTGATTAGATGTGTTAAAAAATATATAACTAGGGCCACTGGAATTATGACCCTGACCCTGCTCACAGGCCAGGTCGCTCCCCCTCTGTCGCTCAGCTCCTCCTGCTGCACCAGTGCTCCCGCTGCTGCTCTGTGGCGCTATGAGGCGCGGGTTCGATCCCACGTTGCCTGACAGCCGCCCGCCTTCTGTTGCTCCTTGCTGCCCATTTTTGCTTATCTTACTGTCTGGTTTGGTATCATTTTCTGTTTTGTGCCTTTAGTGCCCTGTTTTTTCTTTCCCTTCTCTCCCTTGCCCTTCCCCCTTCTCCCGCTGCCTCTCCCCCCTCCCCCCTTTTTTGCTTCTGCAAACCTCTGCCCGTTCCCGCCGCTGCTCCCCGGCGGCCCCGCCCCCCTCATCGCCCATTCGCCGCCCCGCTCCCGCCTCCCAGCTGTTCCTCCCTTCCTCCCCGCCTTATCATGGAGGCCGCGCAGCGGCCGTGCGCAGCGGTCACTCCATTGGCACGCAGCGCCCATCCGTGCCTGGACCGCGCCCAGCGCCAGAACCCCTGGACCCCGCGAACACCACGACACCAGACTCCGCTATGACACCAGCACCCTCCACGCTCTCAAAACCAGCCGAAACCACACCTGCTTCCAGGCCGCCCTGAAACGGACCCACAGACCCTTCTCTTGCCGCACCTGCGACTTCACCTGCGACAGAGCCACCAAACCTACAAGGACTGGACCCAACTACCTCTGCTGCATACTCCTCAACACCCGCTCCGCACGCTAACACGCCATCGAGCTCTGGGATCTGCTCGACACCTCCGCCCCGGATGTAGCCATCCTGACCGAGACCTGGTGGAACAACTCCTCAGCACCCGACATCGCCATAGCCATCCTGGAAGGCTACAAGTTCACACGCAGAGACCACGCCTACGGAATCGGAGGAGGAATAGCCATCATCCACAAGTCCACCCTCAAGGTCGCCACCCACGCAGACGACACCCTCAACACCGCCGAACACCTGCACTTCCGGATCCACACCGACCCAACACCACCCTTAGAGGAACACTCATCTACAGACCCCCCGGACCCCGGGCTCAGTTCTGCGACTCCATCGCAGACCTCGCCAGCACCCATGCACTTGCATCCACGGACTACATCTTCCTCAGGGACCTGAACCTCCACCTCGAGAACAACAACAACGCCAACTCCGCCACCCTGATCAACAACCTCGCCAACCTCAGCCTGAGACAACTCGTCACCGCACCCACCCATGCTGCCGGCAACACGCTGGATCCCATATTCTCCGCGGGCACCCACGACGCCTTTGACCACACCACCAAACTCCACTGGACCGACCACCGCTGCATCCATTTCACCTTCAAGAAACCAACTACGCACCACCGCACCCAACAGATGCCTCGCCGCAGCTGGAGCAAAGTCACCGAAGACCAGCTGATCCCCATTCTTGCCCAGAACCCACCCACCGACCCCACCAGCCCAGACGCCGCAGCCCGCAACCTCAGACAGTGGACCGAAGACTGCGCCAACACCCTCGCCCCGCTCAAGAAACCCTCCAACAGCCACACCAGCAAGAGAGCCACCTGGTTCACCGACGAACTCCAGACCTCCAAACGCATATGCCAGAAACTGGAGAAGATATGGCTCTACGAGCGCACACCGGACAACCAAGCAGCCCACAAGGATGCCATCCGAAGTCATCACCACCTCATCAGAATAGCCAAGAGATCCTCCTTCAAAGACAGCCTGGATAACAATGCACACAACAGCAAAGAGCTCTTCAGCATTGTAAAGGAACTCTCCAACCCCAGCGCCAGTGCCAATGACATCCTGCCTCCACAAGAACTGTGCAACTCACTAACCATCTACTTCCACCGCAAGATCACTGACATCCAGGACAGCTTCAACACCGCGACCGCTAGACTACGCCAGACTTCACCCCCCTGCAAACACCACCAGTACCAACCACCTGACCACCTGGACCAATGTCAACGACAACGAGACACGCAAGGTCATAAACTCCATCCACTCAGGATCCTCGTCCGACCCGTGCCCACACCACGTATTCAACAAAGCAGATGCAACCATCGCACCCCAACTACGGAAGGTCATCAACATCTCCTTCGATACAGCGACATTCCCAGAGGACTGGAAGCACGCTGAAATCAACACCCTCCTCAAGAAGCCCAAGGCGGAACCCACGGACCTCAAGAACTTCCAGCCCATCTCCCTGCTCCCATTCCCAGCAAAGGTCATGGAGAAAATCGTCAACATGCAACTGGCCCGCCACCTCGAAGACAACAACATCTTGGACCCGTCCCAGTCCGGATTCAGACAAAACCACAGCACCAAGACTGCCCTCATCGCCGCCACAGACGATATCAGGCGCCAACTAGACAAGGGCGAAACATCAGCCCTCATCCTCCTGGACCTGTCAGCCGCCTTAGACATGGTCTGCCATCACTATCAAGACACGCCTCCAAGAAGCCGAATTCCAAGAGAAGGCCCTTGACTGGACCACGTCCTTCCTCTCCGGCAGAACCCAGAGTTTCCGCCTCCCACCCTTCCGATCCAGAGCCACCGACATCATCTGCGGGTGTCCCCCAGGGCTCATCCGTCAGCCAGACGCAGTTCAATGTCTACATGGCCCCCCTCACACGAGTGGCCCACCACCACGACCTCAACATCATCTCCTACGCTGACGATACCCAGCTCATCCTCTCCCTCACCAAGGACCCACACACCACCAAAACCAACCTCCACGAGGGGATGAAGGCCGTCGCCGACTGGATGAGGAGCAGCCGGCTGAAGCTGAACTCGGACAAGACAGAGGTCCTCATCCTCGGACCCACCCCCTCAGCCTGGGACGACTCCTGGTGGCCGACCATACTGGGAACAGCACCAACACCCACCGACCACGCATGCAACCTAGGATTCATCCTCGACTCCTCCCTCTCCATGTCCAAACAGGTCAACACCGTCTCCTCCTCCTGCTACAACACCCTCCGCATGCTCCGCAGGATCTAAAAGTGGATCCCGACCGAAACAAGAAGAACGGTGACACAGGCCCTCGTCAGCAGCAGACTGGACTACGGTAAAACACTCTACGCAGGAATCCCAGCCAAACTCCTACGACGATTACAACACATCCAAAACGCCTCCGCCCGTCTGATCGCGAACGTCCCCCGCCGCAGCCACATCACTCCCCACCTTAGAAACCTGCACTGGCTCCCAGTCGACAAGAGGATCACCTTCAAACTCCTCACCCACACACACAAAGCACTCCACAACGCCGGACCAGCCTACCTGAACAGCAGACTCAGCTTCTACACCCCCACCCGCCAGCTCCGCTCCACCAACTTCGCCCTTGCCGTGGTCCCCCACATCCAACGAACAACCTCCGGTGTCAGATCCTTTTCCTACCTCGCCGCCAAGACCTGGAACACCATCCCCACCCACCTACGGCAGACGCAAGACCTACTCGTCTTCAGAAGACTCCTCAAGACCTGGCTATTCGAGCAGTAGCGGCACCCCACCCAGCGCCTTGAGACCCTCACGGGTAAGTAGCGTGCTTTACAAATTCTTTGATTGATTGATTGATTGATTGATTGATAGAGCACCGAATTATGCAGCAAAATAGATTAAATAATGCAGCAAGAACAGGCAAATTATGAGCATCCTGCCTCATATTTCTGATAGTATTACTTAATTTTTTTGTAAATTTTACACATAGTATTATCGTTTGGGCAAAGATTTTAACTCAGTGTACCAATGTAATAGTGAAAAACATGACTAAGCATCTGAAAGAGGACCAGTTAGCCTTTGCAAAGGGCGCGTAAACATATATCATCATGTTTTTTGTAACTTTTGATCCGTTTTGAGCTAGAAACATTTTTTGGGTTAGAAACTGCTCATTATATAGCAGATAATGGATTATGTGGCAAATGTTGCAAATCATTAAATAAGCAATAAAAGTCTCAGCCGCAGAATCACATAAATCCAGTGGCCCTGTATATGACATATGAATGGAGTAGTAATTGTGAGTCTAAGTTTGCAAAGTTGAAACATCAAAAACATAATGCACCTACTCCCAAACCATTTGATATAATATGTAAAACTATAATAGTTAAAGATGATCATAACAATGGGCTAGGTGAAAATCAAGAGGTGATGAGGCTCAAAGAATATCATTTTCATTTGAAGTATGTTCCCAGAGTGACCATTACAGAGGATGCTGGTTGAAAGTATTGCTGAGCAAATAGAAGATAATAATTGAGTTTTGGTTGTAGTCAGGGGCATCCACAGAAGGATGAATTTAAGAAAATGTGTAATTAATTGGGGAGGTCGTCAGTCCATCACCAGGAATAAGTCCACAAAACTGACAACTAAAAACAGAGTTTCAATAATTTAAACCTGAGCACTGAGCAGTCAGGTTTAACTTTAAAAGTATGTAGAATATTTAGCAGTGTCACAACAATACAAAACTCAAAACACAACACAATGAAAGTTCACAAACTATTTTGAAAAATCAGGAAAACAAGAAAAAAATGTTTTAAATATTCACCACAAAATTTAAATCTAATTAGGGACACAGGAGATATGAATTTCTAATCATTTAAACTTAAAAATCTGCAAAAAAAAAAAAGAACAGTGTCTTTGGGTTTGGTAGAACAGAACCTAGGAAAAATATGAATTTTGTGTCTGCCAAAATCTATTATCAGTCAGATGCTTTCTGCACCTTCACCCACTCAAGATTTCCTTGATGGACAGAAGGCCTCATTTAGAGTTTTGTGGTTGGGATAATCTGACAAAACATAATGGATATCCCATCCCCCACATGCATAGGCTGTAATACATTTTTATATGGTGGGGGACACATCTGCAATGTTTCTGATTAGCTATCCCATCTGCTAAACTCTAAATAAGGGCATTTGTTTCTTGCTAGAGGTTTAAAGTGTCTAGCAGGACAATCCTAGTACCGGTAGCCAGGAAGGTTGAACCAAAGCTTGATAGGATAGCAGGAAGGGTGTTCTGAAGCCTTCTTTTAGGAGGTAAAAAGCTCAGAGCAGGACTGTAGGATAGTAGGATCTGCTTCTTATTGTTATCCCCACTTTCTGCTTGATGTGATGCTGTTTTTGAGTAGTCTGACTGAGATCTTGCTAATCAGGACCCCAGTCTATCTGCTTTCTCCCTAAATTGTTGTGTTGAGTACTTAAATGCATTCCAGATTGGATACTGGGGTACCCTTATCAGTCCGTAATATATGGCACTAAGGTGCCCAGGGCATAGGACCCCAAAGGTCTCCCATGGGCTGAAGCATGAATTATGCCACCCATAGGAGACCATGCAACATGGAACTACAGACATGCCATTGCAGCCTGTGTAAGTTGGTACATGCACCACTTACTAAAGATATAGGTTTACTATATCTAAGGGTCACTGCACTCAAAACCTATGTCACCCTATAGCAGGGCTTTAAACTCCTTGGTTCTAAGTGAGAGGGTGCCCCTGCATGAGCAGGACACCCCTGTAGCCTATGGAATCCATTCTCCTGGGTTGTCATTTAAGCAGCCATATACTATTTATAGGGGCACAGCATAATATCGCAATGACCATCTCGAAAATGGCTGCATCGAATCCTATCATGTTTAGTATCAAACATGTAGGAATCATACCCCCACACCCTAAACGGTGTGAGGGTATGATTCATAGCACTGGAATAGCCCTCTGTTAGGCTCTCAGTGTTCCCAGTACCAGCCTTCTAGTCCCCGACAGCTCAAAATGGTTGCTGCTGACCAGAGACACATTTATGCCTTCCTGCTGCTGAGCCAAGCTCAAGCAGGGTAAGGTAGAGCAATAGGCATCCTGTCACAGGGAAATATGACCACATCCCAGACAGGATTTAGTCTATAATGTCTAGGTGGGTGCGCTTGCCAAAGCCTGAAAGTTTGCATGAGGAGCACATTTGGTGTCCCTGTGCATAGCCCAGTGGCAACCAGTTCTGGGAGCTGTTGGCTCTCGCTCTGGCGTGAAACTGGACAAATGACATGGGAGTAATCTCCTCCCTGTTCAGACCCTCTCCTGGGAGGGTCCCCTGACCCTTCCCAACCCTTTCCTAGGGTACTTAAGGGCTTACCTGCGTGTAGGTTTGTCATGGTATAAGATTCAGAACTGAAATCACTGCACTTCTACCGTCTGGGCACTCTGGAATTCCCTGGACTTCGTTTGGGCCTGACTTCGTCTCCCTTCCAGTCTGCTGCATTTTCAGTGCCTTTGCATCATACAGGAACCTTCCAAGGCCTGCGAAGCATCAAAGACAACCAAAGTAATCTCCCTTTGAGTAAAGGAGTCACTCTCCTGCATTTACAGGCACCGCAACTAAGTCGACCAGTCTCGAGATCCTGAGCTCCTCTGGACTCTGTGGGCTCTGCATCACAGGTGGTAGTTTGCCACAGCTTCAGAGGCCTGCTCTACCCTCTGGCCAAGTTTGAAGACAGTAGTCCTTGTGGGGGTTGTAATAACTGAACCCCTGAGAACAGCATCCTTTTTGCAGTTGCAAAGGCTTGTTTTCGTCTTTGCAAGAAGATCTTCGTACTTCAAATAGCCCCAACTTCGAGCACCTCCAGTGACCAGAATCTTCAGCCACACCGCATCGTGTGCATCGAGCCCGCATCTTTTGGTGAGCTGCTAGAGGTCCTCTTGTGACTCCTGTGCCTCTGGCCTGGAGGGCATTTGAGGGTCACCTTTGTCTTCCTTGGGCTCCCCTAATTTCTCAGGACCTTGCCTGACTCCCTTGCTTGTGGTGAGTCTCCTGGACCTTGCTGGACCCAATCGGGCACCTTCTTGACTTCCTGCATTGGTTGCATTTGCCAAGGCTTGTTGGTGCTCCCGCCGGATACCGACCCCTCAGCACTCAACATCCTCCATGGGACAGCTTGTTTCCTGGTCCTGGTTATCCTCAGTGTCACCTGGTACTTGCAGCTGCAGAGTCAAGGTCACCGTCATCTTTCCTGAAGCACCCAACATCGGAGGTCATTCGTCTTCCAAGTCGCCTGGTCACCCCTGAGTGACATAGACTCTTTCCCCTCTGCTTTCAGGTACTCCTCTTCAATAATCTATGTTTGGATTCCTAAGGACATCTTCTCCTCTTCCAGCAGCGGCATTTTCCTGAAGTCCTCCATTGGATTCGACAGCGGTTTCCGACGCCACTTCACACCTATGCACCTGGTTTCCCTGGGAGAGATAACTTGGATACCACAGTATCCATGGGTGTGGTGTCTTTCTAACCTGCTGTCTTCCATGGGGTTTCTTCGGTGTCCACTGGGAAAGGTCCCTAATCTTTAAAAATCCAACTCCGACTTGCGCATAGACTCATACGGAACATGCGGTCATGTTCTCACACTGCACACACTCTCCATGGGGTCCCTATCTACTCGCCTTGTGTGGTTCTGTGGTTCCCCAGCAATTCTACATCCTCTCAACAATGTCCTGACTCGAGTCGTGGTTCTTATACCACTTTCTTAGTGTATGGTTTGGTCCCCCCCTGGGGCCCACTGTGTATTAGTGCTATTTACTGTGATTTCTTTGCTAAGGTATTGTGTGCTTTGTGTCTATATCCGTGTGGGAGATTCTATAACGTACTAGATAGTGTTATATAATAAATACATATTTTTATAAATACTTTATGTGGCTCTTTTTCATTTAATCTATACTAAAGGCTTGCATTCTGGTAAAACAAGCTGCTTTGCACTCCTTCAAGACTAAGCCTGAAGACTGCTCTCCACAGACCTTCTAAATCACCATACGGGCTGCCTGTACTGGTGCATGTTACACACTCGCATTAGTGGAAATCATATACCAGGAAGGCTTCTCACAAGGACCATCCTGATTATCATGCCCTTAAAGGTCAATCCTTAGGTGGATAGCTCTGGGTGATTTGTCCTTGTCCTTAATATATATATATATGTATAAATATATTAACTTAGGTACACAAAGGCTACCTTGGCATGAGTGGCACCAGGAGCATAATGATGGAGCTTAGGAGGCCAGGGTTAGACTTGTGTGTCAATATAAAGTATGGAAGAGGGGGATCTCTGAAAAAGTGTGTATTGGACAACAGTATCTAGCTTGTGCTCCAAGAGATTAATGTTTTTTTACATTGAGGTTCATCGATCATATATGTTTTTAGATTAGTGCCCACAGAGTAATGAATTTTAAGTGATCGAAAAGGTTCTTCAAGTCCAGTTGTGATTGATGGAAGACTTGGAGAAGGTGAATGGTTAAGAATGAAATAACATCATTTGATAAGGGCAGTGTTGTCTGTTTTATAGAAACCTTTGCAAGCGGTCCATGTTGGTTGTAGATTTAAGTGACAGGACTGCATGAAATAGGTAAAATGAGTAGCACCAGGAGCATAATGATGGAGCTTAGGAGACCAGGGTTAGACTTGTGTGTCAAAAGACAAAGGGCATGATTTAGAGTTTGGCAGATGGGTTACTCCATTACAAACATGAGGGAGATGTTGTCTGCCATAGTACAAGTGCTTTGTATCCATAGCCGCTTGTAATATGACAGACTTTTATGATGGAGTAACTCATCTGCCAAACTCTCAATCAGGCCCATAGTTTGTAAATGCATTCCCTGTACATGGTATGACAAATCTAATATGATTTTGGTTTATCTGTGGATAGTCTAGAGCAAACACAGAAGAAAGTTGCTTTGGACATTTCTCATTCAAATCAGATGTTAAGTGGAATATTCTGTTATGCATTTGTAATAGAGGCTCATATTCTGCTTGCATGGTGTCAAATATTTTCCTGAAGTAAGCTAGGCTGTGGTTTGAATATAAAGTATGGAAGAGGGGCATCTCTGAAAAAGTGTGTATTGGACATCAGTATCTAGCTGGTGCTTCAAGAGATTAATGTTTTTTTAAATTGAGGTTCATCGATCATATATGTTTTTAGATTAGTGCCCACAGAGTAATGAATTTTAAGTGATGGAAAAGGTTCTTCAAGTCCAGTTGTGATTGATGGAAGACTTGGAGGAGGTGAATGGTTAAGAATGAAATAACATCATTTGATAAGGGCATTGTTGTCTGTTTTATAGAAACCTTTGCAAGCGGTCCATGTTGGTTGTAGATTTAAGTGACAGGACTGCATGAAATAGGTAAAATGTGGATTAAAAGTAGACTTTCAATGGGTATTGCAATTTAGGTGAAACATTACTGTACACGCATATTATTCTTTACTCAACAAGACTGTAACTATTTATTGAAGAGATTAGAATACAGTGACTCAGTTCTCAGTCACACAGTTCTTTGTCACCTTTCTTACAATCACCAGGGGAGCCAACAATAAGGTAGATCAAATGGTTTAGTACAGTCAATGTTTATTTGAGTGCAATTGATGGTTTTATGTTGGAGGCAGAGAGTAAGAGAAGTCTACTTCAACATTCTTTGGGAATGGAAGGAAAAGACATTTTATGCATTTACTGCTTGTGCTGCCACATGAAGGAGAATATTTTGATGAAAACCAAGATGCTGTTATCAGGAAGCAGAGAAAGATTTGTACATCACCAAACTTGGCTGTAAGGAGAAACAACATATTTGTTCTAGTTATATTTTATCGAGTTTTTTTAATGACATAGTTCAATAATGCACATGGCTGAGGATCCTATAGGATCTAACGACCAGTACTTTTAATAAACTATTTGAGTAAACAGCAATTAAGACAGAACTAATATAAAAGAAGCCAATGCAGTCTCATAAATATGTGATTGGTCGGAGAGTTGGTAAATTAGTCTTTTGTGGGCTGCTGCCTTTGACAAGTCTTGTAACCAGTCAAGATGAGTTGAGGGTTGGCACTATTTCCACTTTCTCAGGATACACATCATAGTTACTATCAGTGCTGTGTCTATCCACCTTTTCTTGCAGTGGTTAAGGTTTGTGTGTTCAAGTGAACCATGTAAAAAGACCATGTCTGGGAAGAATGGAATTAGTGTCATTTACCGACATCATGCTTTTCTCCACGTTACTCCTAAATGCCTGAAACAACCTGCAAAACCACAGAAGGTGGTTCACTTCTCTTGGTCATCACACCTTCAGAAATCTGATGAATGGAAGAGAGTTGCCATTCTAGTCTCTGAGGAGACAGGTGGCAGTCATGTAGGAGCTTAAAATTAGCTTGTGTCAGTCACACTTCACAAAGTCCTTGATCATGCTTATTTAGTATTTCAGCACAGTCCTCTTCTGAGTAGCTTTTATTGAGTGTAATATGCCATCTCTCTCTTAGATGCTGGTGGTTTAAAGTGAGGCTCCTCTATCAAGACGTTTTATAAGTCAGATACAGTTCCTTTGTAATCATTTCATCCTTGTAGGTATATCAGGATGGGTGTTGATGATAGTGAGTTTGGCAGCCATGAAAGCTTAGAACATATGCAATGTCTCAGTTGCAAATATCTACACCTCTGGGTATTGTGCAGTCACAATTCTTCCCGGAGGTTTGAAAATGTTTTCATTCGTCCAGCTATGACCATATGATCCAGATATTTGATCACTCATTCAACCACGAATTCATGAGATCATTTATCTGGAAGGTTGCATTCTTCCATGGAGGAGCCGGCTCTTGCCTGAACCAATGACGTTTCTACTGTTTATGGTTCTTTATTCAAATTCCCCTCGTCTCAGTTCACAGTTGTTTTTACAGGCCTTTCGGGACTACCCAGTCCACATACAGCATGTTGTGTCCAGTGTCTGTGTTCGTTGCATGCTTCTTTATCCAGTCTAGTATTTACTTTGCTGTGGAAAAGAGAAAGGCTAGGTGAGCTACATTATGTGTTTATTACTATTGGTGGATATGGTGTAAGCATGACGGTGGTTCCAGTCAATGTATTAAACGTTTGACAGACTGTACCAACAAAATTACAATCCGTTCATCAAACTTTTAACATATTTATGTACTTTCAAAAACAAAATTCCAAGGCAGGGTTATTTTCTTTTTTTTAAGTCAAATCCTAATGACCCACTCACCATGGGAGTTGTCTCCTATGGCGTTGGGGTCATATTGCAGTGGTTGCAACCCCTTACCACCATGTTTCACCAGGCAGTAAATGTCAGTAAAACTGCCATTAGGCTGCCCACTGTAAATTGTGCATGAGGTCGAATTGACAAACCTCTAAATTACCTTCCTCTAGTGTCGCCGTTGGGGAAGTATGTCAGCGATGGAGATGGAGTAGTTTCCATTGGTGTCATGATTAATGTCTGCATATCTGTAAATCAGGTGGGTGGACCTTCAGTTTGACAGATAGAATAGTCCATCACTGTAGCTAATGTGCGAGATGAAGCTCCAAGACTGAGCAATGTCATTCCAAGTTTGAGCAACGTAAAAGATCACTTATGTTTTCCAATGGTACTGAGTAATCCCATGGCAAATTGCTATCAAAGTTACTTGGAAGATGTGCTTTGTAAGTATTTTCATTGTTTTTCTGTTTGTTTTTAGTTTACAATATTAGGCGGAATTATTGTTTCTATTGCTGTTTAACTTATATTAGACCTATTTGATGTTTTCTTCTGGTTCTTTGTAAAGGAGTGAGATTATTAAAGGCATAACTTGTTTTCTGTAGAGTGGGATGTGTGCTAGACTTGCTATGTGAACATTTTGGTCCAGATTTACTATGAATTTGCATTAGAGTTGCGTTATATTTTGGCATTTCCTAAACCACCCGAATGCCACTTTGAGTTGGTTAATTAACACAAAGTAACGGAAGAAAGCACACAGCACTGCCTTGTGTTACTTTGTGTCAAGGAGGCATTACATGGATCAAGCACAGGCATTCCATGCATGCATCCATGTATTTTGACACAACCCCAGATTTACAAAGATTTGTAAACCTGGGTTTGCGCTAATATGGTGCACCTGTCTATATATCTTTTTTTCTCCTTGTTACTTCCTATTTTCATGTGCTGTATTCTGCAGGGAAATATTCCTTTAAGGATTGTTTTTGTGCGAGAAAATGTCCTGTCCCACACAAAAATAATCCTGCCTTTAACACAAACACCCTTGCACTTTGGTACAAGGTTACCTGCATTAGTGCTAGGCACCGCACAGTGAGCCGGCACAAAGTGAGAGCATGCTCCATATCTTTGTAAATATGGATAATTTCTTATCTCTTACTTGCTGCACTGTGTTGGCTGAAATATTAGTAAATGCCCACCTTTATCTTCTGGAATTCATTGGGACTGAATTTGTTCAGTTGGCAGAGAGAATATACAAAAAGGAGCTATAGGGGCAGAAAACAGGTAATCCCCCACTCAGATACTAGTACACAACAAAGGACCGGTTCACATGGTGATTATAATCCTCAAATCCCTATTGAATCATTGTCATACATTTAGACAAACTATTAGACCAGAGGTTAAACATATACCATCTTTACTAATGGGATATGGATCACCAAATTTGGAAACTATTAAAATCTGTCTGTTATGTTAGTTGTAACCCATGTCTCCCGGATTCAAACCCATCCCTTCATGTAGTGGGCTATGGCTAGTAGAGCCAAAACACAAAGTGAAAAGAATGGGAAAAAATGTGAAAGAGGATTGGTGGTGCCTCATGGTAGTAACACCATGGGAGTAAGCACGAAGGTACTCGCCTGCTACCTCAGGTTCTCATCATCAGCTACCACCAATCCAAAGCAAAAATGTGTGACAAAATGAAAAGAAAAGCTTAAAGACAAGGTGCTAGTGTGTGTTAGCAAATATTGCCTGTGCACCGAATGGTGTGGCAAAATTAACCCCACAGTTGAAACAGAGGAGTCAAACTATAGCTCCACCAGTCCCAATATAAAACCGAGCTAGACCACACTCGCTATCAATTTTTATTCAATGCTGTGTGTCTGCTCATTAAAAGCCGACATGTTTCATTGCCAAAGGAAAAACTCACGACAATTTCTTCAGGGCGTGGGTCAGTCACTCCACCCTGCACCAAAACTTGTCTATTTTAATATTCCTACGGGAGACACAAGACAAAAAACATGCATACAGAACATAACATATTCAGTTGGCATCTGATCACAATTGAAACCAATTATTCATTGTGGAAAACCTCCCCCACAGAAACTGCCCTCCTCGCCGCAACAGGCGACATCCGCTCCCTACTGGACAAAGGAGAAACAGTAGCACTAATCCTCCTCGACCTCTCAGCGGCCTTCCACACAGTCTACCACTCCACACTAACATGCAGACTCCACCACGCAGGGATCCGGGACAAGGCCCTCGACTGGATCCACTCTTTCCTCTCTGGCAGAACACAGCGGGTCAGACTCCCTCCTTTCCTCTCGGACCCTACACCAACCACCTACGCAGTCCCCCAGGGGCCCCCCCTTCAGCCCCATGCTCCTCAACAACTACATTGCTCCGCTCACCCCCATCATCAGAACCCACAGACTTAACATTGTTTCATAAGCAGACGACACCCAACTCATCCTCTCCCTATCCAACGAACCCAACACAGTCAAAAACAACTTTCAAGAAGGCATGGAAGCTGTTGCCAAATGGATGAAAAGCAGCTGCCTACAACTCAAAACCGACAAAACAGAAGTACTCATCATGGGCCCACACCCCGATGCCTGGAATGACACTTGGTGGCCCCCTGCTCTCGGAAGGCCACCCACCCCCACGGACCACACGTGCAACCTTGGAATCATCCTGGACTCCCAGTTCAAAATGGACTACCAGATCAACTCTGTCACATCCTCCTGCTTCCACACCCTCCGCCTCCTACACAAGACCTTAAAATGGATCCCCCTCGAGCACAGAAAGACCGTCACTCATGCCCTCGTCACCAGCAGACTCGACTACGGCAATGCACTCTATGCCAGAATAAACAAAAACCTCACCCACAAGCTGCAAAACATCCAGAACACCACCGCGAGACTGGTCCTCAACCTGCCAAGACACTGCCATATCTCCAAGCACCTGCACACATTCCACTTGCTCCCCATCGAGACTAGAATCACCTTCAAAATCCTCACCCACATACATAAAGCCCTCCACAACACCCGACCAGCATACCTGAACAGCCGACTCAAATTCCACACACCCCAAAGGACACTACGATCACCCCAGCTCTCCTACGCCGTGGTCCACTGCATCAGAAAGACCAGATCAGGAGGCCGTTCCTTCTCCTTCCTCGTGGCCAGATCCTGGAATGCCCTACCACTCCACCTCAGACAGACAACATCTCTCCCCATCTTCCTGAGAAACCTCAAAACTTGGCTCTTCGACAGACCCCCCTCCTTGATGGACTGGAACCTGCACCCCCCTCCTCCCCAGTGCCTTGAGGCCCTTATGGTTGAATAGTCACGCTTAACAAACACGTGATTGATTGATTGATTGATTTGTTTGACTCATTCTTCGCACCTTGTTGTCTTGAGTTGAGTAAAATACATTCTTACATAGTGAAAATAGAGGGGCTGGATTATATGCTATCAAGTGTTTATTGAGGTAGCGAGTGACCATTTTATTAAGTTATTACTTCAGCATCTGTGACCATTTTGGGAGATGTTAATGCCATCTAACAAGAAAAAACAGAACTATAGCACCAACAGACTATCCGCAACCTATTCGCATGCAAAAATCTTTCCCTTGCCCTTGTGAATATGCCCTTCATTGGATCTGGACCGGGTTTTCTACCACAAATTCATTGGTCATTCCCTAGTCTCTAAGAAAGTTTTATGTTGTGCTTTATTCAGAAAGTATTATTGCCCCTGTGCGCGAAGGAAAAGTAATAAAGGAATAATAGCTCATTAATAAGCTGAGACTACTTTACAACATTCCTACGACTACATCATCAAACGAATTTTTTTATAACCCTTACTCCAACATTTATTTAATACCCAGACGTTCATATTTTAATAGCCATCTGTATGGCTATATTTACCCTGTCGTTTGCCTTGTTTAACACAGATTAACTCGTGCCAGCAAAAACAAGAATAGCATGATAACCTACAAAACGCATCATAATAACCTGAAAAAGTCACAGAATGCTTTGTTTATGTCAATGGCAGAAATATCAAAAGTATTCTTTCTAGTTCAGCACGCACAATGCAACATTGGCCAGACAGGCAAGCATCCCTGATGGGATATTTAGGATGCCAGTCCAGAAGTGAGAAAACTCATTTGAATAGAAATACTACCTTCCAGGCAGTGCTTTCACCACTTCCCCTATAAAGACAAATGTCTTTTAGTTGACCAGAATACTTAATTAGAAGCATGGGGGTAGACTCACTAAATGAGCATTTGGTAACGTCAGATGAAGAGGCCATGAATATTTTATGGGTAAGACAGCCCCAAATGTACTCATCACTCTATATTTCCTCCCGATTTATTTATGATCGTAATTAAATTTGAAACAAAAAGCTCCCACAATTAATAACATGTATTGTGGTTCAATGAGTAACTTTCTGTAATTAGTATGTTAATTTCCTGCATAAATGACTGAAACTCCTTCACCAATGAATGTTACCATATGCTACTGAGAATGAAAATAATTTACAAATTGTTTAGGAGTCTTCTGGGAAAGATGAGAGCAGCTGAATTAAGGCAGTTTGATGTCTTGAGAAAATTACACTATGTCCCTGTCATGTTTTAATCTATTAGGATGATGTCTGCTTATGTATTTCTATTTGGAGTCATAAAATGCATCTTGCAGCCAGAATGATGTTGAATGCTGGCTGCTTAGCCTGAAAGCTGATATGATTCTGTGTGGTATAGATTCGAAGGCTGTCGACTGGGAAGCAGGGGACTGCCAAGGCAGATAACATGAGGTTTTCTTCGTGCCACTTTGATCTTTAAAATGCGATGATTAATGCAAACATTGACTGTTTCATTAATAGCATACCCTGCCTTAATTGGATCAAGCTATTACAATTACAGCCATATTAAGCAAGTGCTGAACGCAAATTAAATCATTATGGATGAACAGATATGTTAGTGGGGGGCGTAGCAGTGAGGAGCTGTTTTAGTCAAATTAATCTGTTCAACATAGAGCGAACCAAATATATACTTTGTGCTTAGGATTTACAGAGGTAATAAAAGGGGGAGGCTGCCAGCAGTTATTCAAGATCTCCTCCCTTCAGATGAGTTTACCATTCCAATCCGGACTGCAATAAATATAAAATTATATTTCTGCTACAGGAATTAAAAAATAATATCTCAGTTTGGTCACCATTGTTCATGAGCTTAATTGCAATAACCAATCCTTACATATCTTATACATACAGCTATGACCTCCCTCCCTTTAAATGTATTGAGGTTGCGGTTCTTCTATGAAATTAGCAATGATCTATGCTGAGATATGTTCATGTTTATGTTTTGTAAAGCGCATGGCTACCCGAAGGCTTACCCGCTCTGGTGAGTACTGTGATGAGAGTAGGGCCTCTGGTACATTAACAGGGAAACAGCCATGTCTTAAGTTTCTTCCTGAAGGAAAGTCCATTTTCCAGTGCTCTGAGACTGGGTGGAAGATCGTTCCACAACTTCGGTACTTCACATGCGCTACATGGTTACCAACTTTCTGAGCTTTACTGGGCCCTTGTTATTTATGGATGAGCAATAGAGAGGGATTTAAACGTAATCCTTGCTTCAATTGGGAGTCAATACTGCTGTTTGAGGGGTCGTCTTGCGGAGACAGAACTAGGATTCTTCAGAAGGAGCCTTGCTGCCTCTTTTTGCACAGTCTGAAATTAAAGGAAGGAGAAAGTGGAATTGTCATGAATTGAATCTAATGCATACACCATACACATACCTCCTTCTGCAGGTTTAAGTACCTTCGCTCACTGAGCTCAGTGAATTATAAGTGATGCAATTATCAATAAGTTTGATTGGACCAGATCTCCTTAAGTGATATACTCACGCTGATAGTATGCTTTTGTGTATATCTGAGAGTGTTTAATTGGGTTCATGTGTGGTCATAGTAAATGCCCACAAAACACACAGTATGGCGATCACTATCAACAATGAGAAATAAAGACATTCTGTTGACCACCTTTCGCTCCTACACTTTTAAAACAACTTGGAAAAGATGATAAACAGAAGTCAATAATTGGTGGAAGGTATTATGCTGGGTGTGTCTGGTGCACATGCATATATAGATAAAGAACAAGTAACAGTTATACAAACACATGTGCACACACCAATATGTTCTGTTATATCCATTTAAAGAGCGCACAGCTGCCCCAGCGAAGGGGCGTCCCGGCGCTGACAGCAGTGTCCAGAGCGAGCCAGGCTAGGCTGTGGGAAATAAGTGGGTTTTAATGGCACTACGGAAGGATAACAGACAGTCTAAACGATGAATCTTCACAGGGAGGGAGTTCCACAACTTAACGGCCAGGTATCGGAAAGATCTGCCCCCTGCCCTGTTGCGTTTCCCTCGGGGAATAGTAGCCAGGATCGGTAGTGCGCAGCTGGCGGGTGGGGATATAGGGGACTAACAAATTAGATAGGATCTCAGGAGTAGAGAATAATTTTAAAATTTTAAAGGCTAAACACAATGTCTTGAATTCGATCCTCTTGGAGATGGGAAGCCAGTGATGGCAACGTAGAGCGCTCGACGCAGAACACGTTCTTGGAAGTCTGAGCAGAATTCGTGCGGCAGCGTTCTGAACTCGTTGAAGGCGGTTCACTTCTGCCTTATTGGCACCTAACAGAAGGGAATTGGCA
Organism: Triturus cristatus; assembly: GCF_964204655.1. Lineage (NCBI taxonomy): Eukaryota > Metazoa > Chordata > Amphibia > Caudata > Salamandridae > Triturus > Triturus cristatus. Next base: position 846,606,272 of record NC_140588.1, on the reverse strand, counting down.
TAGTCGAGTCTCAATAAGATAGTCACCTGGACTATCAGCTGACGTGTGGCTGAGTCAAAAAACCCAAATATAGGCCTCAGACCTCGTAGGAGTCCAAAGCAGGTACCAGCGATCTTTTTAGTATGATCTTGAAATCCCAGAGCAGAGTCGAACCAGATCCCGAGATTCTTCACCACCAACTTAGGGGTTGGAGCACTGCCCAGGGATGTAGGCCACCACTGCATACTCCAAAGCCCCGTGTCCTTCCCCACCAGCAGCACCTCAGATTTATTAGCGTTAAGCTGGAGACAGTTCTTAGTCATCCAACATGCGACCGCCTCTAGACCATTCTGGAACTGAGTAGCATCCCGAGAGTGATCATCAGAGAGGGCTCCCACCATCTGGGTATCATCAGCATAGGAGACCATTGTCAGACCATGGTCTCGCACGACTTCTGTCAAGGGTTGGACATAAAGATTGAATAGAACCGGGCTTAACGCCGAGCCCTGAGGGACCCCCTGCTTGATGGAATGAACATAAGAGAGGAAGGGAGGGGCAGATACCTGAAACGATCTGTCGGACAAAAAGGACTGGAACAAATCCAGTGCCAAGCCGCCTACCCCTGCTTCATCTAAACAGCGCAGGAGGATCTGATGGGAGACAGTGTTAAACGCGGCGCTCAGATCAAGCAATATCAACGCCGCCATTTGACCTTCATCCAGAATGGTCCGCAGGTGTTCACTCACTGCTAAGAGCGCAGTTTTAGTGCTATGACCGGGGCGGACACGATTCTGGGAGTGGTCAAGGATCTTGTCATTGTTCAGGAAGTCCGATTGGACTTTATTGGCGTGGGCCTCCGCAATTTTGGCAACCCAAGGCAGAAGAGAAACAGGTCGGAAATTTTCCGGCTTGGTGGGGTCCAATGAAGGTTTTTTCAGAAGGGGGAGCACCTTTGCCTGCTTCCAAGCCGAAGGGACCATTGCCATGCTGAAAGTGGAGTTAATCGTCTGCCGTATGGGCGAAAGAAGTATGGGTAGACAGTCTCTAAATTGGGATGGCCTCATAGGATCTTGAGGAGAGCTTGATTTGACTTTAGTGCTCAGAGTGAGAAACTCATCCTGGGAGATGGAGGGTATTACTGCCAAAGTGGCGTTAGGCTTGGGTGTTATATATGCATGCACACACATATACACACACTTTCTATGATAAAGTATACCAGTAGGCAGTCAAAACATCCCAAAGAGGGGGCGTGGCTTGGCGCCCAGCGGAGCTGGCAGAGCTCGGGTGAAGCTCTCCGGTGATTCTCAGAGAAACCACGCTTCCAGATCGAGCCGCGAAGCATGGAAGATAGCTGTGGGCAGATGAAGGCCAGTGGATCGCCATGAAACCCTTGATGCCCTCATTCCTCACCAGCAAGTAGTTTTATTATGAAATCCTAGCTCCTTATCGATCGCGTATTTTCAAGGCCTCCATTTGGAATTTTTACCGCGATCGCAGACATCATACATTTTCTGCAAGTTATTTTTTGAAATATCCAGTATAACCCAGCACCCGGTTCCTGCATGACTTTTCTTCATTATATTGGGGTATGAGGTTATAGAGTGCTGTTAAAAGAGTACTGGAAGATTGTGGAGATTGTGCTTGGCGGCATTTTTGCGATTTCCAGAGAGCCCTTATAGAGATCGCTTTTCTCCACTTTCATACTGTTGACTGGAAGTATGCATGAGATATTTAACTATTACTTTTACTGACTATTTTCCGATGCACTCAGCATTTCTCAGCTTCTGAAAATTGCATGATTCCTCTTCAGCACATCGGGGTACGTTTTTATGTACTGGAGAATTTGTGTAGATTGTGTTTGGTGGCCATTTTGTGTTCCTCAACGAGCCCTCAATAGAAAATACTTTCTTCACTTTCTCGTTGCTGACTGGAAGTGGGAGCGTTCGGTCAGCATTTTATGGGCAGAACAAAAGTAATCTGTCCCTCTCTATCCAAGAAGTATGTTTTTATAAAAAATTCAAAAAATTTCACCGAATTTTCTAAGCTTGAGGACTCTCTATTATCCATGCCTCAGCACTCAAAGATAACTATGGATCCTTTCTCTGGAACTCCTGGGAAATCTTTTACTAAACGTCTTAAAAAAGACCCTCCTTCACCACCTAAGTCAGCCTCGCCTGTATCGATGGAATTATTGTGTGAGGAGATCAGGGCCCTTCGACCCTCTATGGAAGAGACTAACACCAAGTTGCAAATCTTAACGGATAATTGGTCTCAACTAGACACGAGGGTCTCTGCAGTCGAAAATACCGTTTCTTCCTTAAAAGAGACATGTGAAAATGTTTCTTACGTACATTTGCAGGTCTCTACACTTCAGAAACAGGTTGAGGATCTTGAAAACCGCAATAGACGGAACAATCTGCATATCTACGGCCTGGGAGAAGGACTTGAATGTTCAGACTTGCTCACTTTCATTAAATCATTTCTCCCTAAATTACTTCACATGCCAGAAGGGACTCAACTCAACATTCAAAGAGCTCACAGGCTGGGGCGTGCTCCATCTCACGCTAGTCCTTCACAGAGACCGAGAGGAGTCATCTTATACTTATTGGAATATACAGACTTGTTGAAAGTGCTCTTAGCGGTCAAAGCCTCTCCAAGAATTACATGCTCAGGATCGTCTTTATTTTTCACACAAGACTATGCTAAAGCTACTGCTAACAGACACAAAGCTTTCCTTAACATGAGAGCTGATCTTCGCTCCTTGGGAGCCAGATATGTCCTTTTTCATCCGTGCCTCTTCAAAGTCCTGTATAACAATAGAACAACGACGTACGAAGAGCCAATATGTTTACAAAGCTTCATAAACTCTTGCTAAACAGGTGTTATGGATTCCTCTGGGCCTTCTTCTTTATTTAACACTTGATTGATTTTTATTTCCTCCACAGGTTCTTCAGATTCTGTTTTCTTTACCATAGTATCCAGTAACCTCAGAAATGCTTTTCTATAGTTTTTGTCATATTTGTTGTTGTTCTCACGAAGTTATACTTTATGTCAAGTTGTCACTGTTGGTTTTCCTGTTATCGATTTATCCAATATATGTTCCATTTGTATGTTCTAACGCTTATCCTAATACTTATTTTTTGTTGTCTTCAAAGATTTGTACCCTTGTATTGTGGTTTCTCCTCGATTCTCCGTTCAGTTGACCCCGGATGTGTTGCCTACTCCATGTGGTTCCATCCCCACCGTGTATGCCTGAGTCTTCCTTTGTAGGTATGTTTTCCTCCTGCATGTTCTTAGGTATATTATTCATTGTGTCTCTTGTTTTTTGTCTTTCTTTGATCGTTTACATTTTCTCCTCAGCTGGTGTCTCTTGTTTTTACACTGCTTCTTATCTCTCTATCTCTATCACTATTTCTGTCATTATAATTATTTCTATTTCTACATTCCCCTATGACCTATCTACCTGTTTTTTCCTTTTTCTTATTCTGGTATTCGATCCTCATTTTCCGCTTTGGCTATTCGATCTGTCTGTTTTTCTTTACTCTAACATTGAATCAATCATTTCCCTCTTGCTTTACTTATGTCACATTCTATATTGCTATTACAATGAATTGGACTTCTGTTTCACATTTTTAGTGCAATTTGTCTTTAATTACTTATGTCATTAAAACTGATTACATGGAACGTTAAGGGATTAAATTCTCCCATCAAAAAGCAAAGAATCCTGACCCACTTAGCCAAATTAGATGCTGATATTGTAGTCTTGCAAGAAACTCACATCTCGGATGTTGAATCATTAAAGTTAAAAAGGGGTTGGGTGGGGGAGGTTTTCTTCTCCCCAGGTGATAACAAACAAAATGGAGTAATGATACTTTGCTGTAAATCCCTTTCGTTTTCACTTATGTCCCAAGATTCAGATGTTGATGGCAGATGGCTGAATGTTAAATTGTCTTTGAATGGTGTTCCAGTCTATCTTCTTTATGTTTATGCCCCTACATGTGGTGAACCCTCTTTTTGGCCCACACTGGCTAAGCAAATTACTCTCTGCATGGAGAATAATTTCATTTTAGCTGGCGACTTTAATCAGACTTTTGACCCCTTTGTTGACAGAAATTCTAGAGTCTCCTCCATTCCCAACAAACCTCATAAGTCTTTTGTTCAAGCCATCACTCAACATAAACTCATAGATACTTGGCATCTTTGTAATCCGACCACTATAGAGTACACTTTTTACTCACCATCCCATCAAACTCAATCAAGAATTGATTACATATTTGTCTCTCATACCATTTCACAAACTCTTACAAATGCAGAGATTGGTCCAATTTTATTGTCAGATCATGCCCCCGTCTCAATTGGCCTTGATATTCTACCTAAGATTACAGGTCCCAAAAGGTGGCGTTTTAATAATGCCCTCCACTTAGAACCAAAGTTTACTGCTTCCTTCACTACCTTCTTCGACAAGTTTTTTTTAGTTGAATCAAACCCATTCCATGCCCTTCTCAAATGTATGGGATGCATTCAAAGCCTCAGTGAGGGATTTCATAATCAGCTTTGTTGCAAAGAAACAAAACATTTCCCGTAACTTTACTAATGATCTCCTTCAGGATATTAAAAGACTGGAGCACTCTTTCTACACTTCACACTCGAAGGATTGTCTCACAGCTCTCATAAATGCCAAAACGCAATTTAATAAGAAATCAACGGAGGATGCCTCATTATATTTGTTAAAGTCCTGCTCATAATTTTATGGGGGCAAAAATAAAGCAGGGAAAATATTGGCTAATTATCTAAAAGTTAAACATAACAAGCTAAATATTGAATCTATCTATGATGATCGATCAGATTTAAAATTTGAAGATGCTGAAATTTTGAATGAATTCTCTCTCTTTTGTAAATCACTATACGCTTCCGAAACACAATCCTCTGATCACTCCCTACTTCACTTTTTCTCTGATATCCAAAAACCTCAACACACTCTGCTGGATTTATCCTCCCTGGAGTTAAATCTAACGCACCAAGAACTATTAATTGATCTTCAGCATCTTAAAAAAGACAAAGCACCGGGACCAGACAGTTTCACTGTAGAATTTTATCAACACTTCTCTAAACTCATAGGGGCAGATTTATGAGCCCCTTGCGCCACTTTTGCGTCACTTTTAACATGGGAAAAGTGACGCAAAACTGGCGCAAGGGGCTCATAAATCTGCCCCATAATGCCCAAATTACGTTCTCTAATAAATTTCTTCAGTACATTAGGTGGTTCCTTGGGTTCTTTCTCAGAAGCGCACATCTGCCTTATCCCCAAATATTGTAAAAATTACAGGCCTATTTCCCTGGTTAACGTTGATTATAAAATCTTTTCCAAAGCATTAGCCATACGGTTAGACTCCTACCTACCTGATTTATTGGGAAAAGAACAATCTGGATTCGTCAAGGGTAGATTCATAACTGATAATACAAGACTCCTTTTTAATATCTTATCTAAATCTTCAAATTTAAAACAATCCCTTGTGGTGATAGCACTTGATGCCGAAAAGGCGTTTGACATAGTTGAGTGGACTTATTTGTTTTATACCCTCAAATGGTTTGGTTTTGGCCCCAAATTTACATCCCTGATTTCTCGTCTCTATACCAACCCTCGTGCGGCTGTATGCGCCAATGGCTTGGTCTCCCTATTCTTTGATTTGGGGAGAGGAGTATGTCAGTGTTTCCTTCTTTCCCCCTTCCTTTTTAACTTAGCTTTGGAACCTTTTCTCTGTAAAATACGTCAAAATACAAATTTACAGGGTTTTCAAACAGCAAACTCTCACATTCAGCTCGCAGCCTATGCTGATTATATTTTGCTTTTTATGTCCAAACCAAGTGACTCAATCCCTGCCTTTTTGGCGGAGGTACAAGCCTATTCTAATATCTCCGGTTATAAATTGAATAACGATAAATGTGAGATTCTACCCTTGACTAAGTATACTTTTAAGTCGGATTTTAGTGCTTCCAACTTTACTTGGAGTCCCAACCATATTAAATATCTAGGTTTACATGTTACTTCTTCATTATCAGACACTGTAGCATTGTGCATGAATAAATGCATACAAATAATTTCGGACTTAGCCACTAAATGGCATCCCCTCTACTTATCCTGGTGGGGCCGCTTGGATACTATAAAGATGATGCTGTTGCCCATAATTCTATACACCATTTCTAACATTCCGGTCCCTATTCCTACAAAAAATTTTAAGAAGATCAATTCCACCCTCTCTTCCTTCTTATGGAATAAGAAGAGGTCCGGAATGTCTCTATTTTAATTAACTCGTCCTGAAACAGAAGGTGGGGTTAACTTTCCCGATTTTCAGGCATATCAGAAAGCATTCCTCTTACTTCAAGCCTCTCTTTGGTTGCTTGATCCCACAGAAGATTGTCCTTTATGGACCACAATTGAGCATCTTTTTTTATTCCCTTCTCTTTTTATGAATACCTTTCCTTTTCACGCAAACCACAGGCCTTGTCCACTCCCATAATCAAACTGACCTCTAAACTTTTGGAATCTGCATTTCCCCCCACACACAGTATTATCGATTCCTTCCTCAATTAAACAATTTGGCACAACAAAAATCTGACTATTCGTAATTAACCATTCTATTGGAAGACTTGGCGACAAAAGGGTTTAATATGGATACATCAGTTATTCTCACATTTGGACTTTTTATTTTTTCCCTCACTTAGTCAATTATTCATTCTACCTGCATCATTTAGACATAAATATAGTCTACTTAAGAAAGCCGTGATGGATAAATACATCCAATTATCTGCCACACCCACTGCTTCCACTATCTTGGACTCTCCTTTACAACTTCACACTCTGCTAAAAACTATTATACCCAAAGCTTCCACTATATATAGGTATTTACAAGGTAAAAACACTGTCAGGCAGAAATCTAAAATAGAAGAGGCATGGGAACAAGATTTTATGCTATTTTGGGCAGTATCTTTGTGGAATAACTTAAGGATTAAACTAAGCAAAATATCCAGAGCAGCTAACATAATACAAGTGCTATTTTTTGTTTATAATAGACTTCTATTTACATAGAACGCTTTAAGCAAAAGATTTGCAACTGTCTCAGACATTTGTTGGGCATGTTCCTCTCCAAATGCTGACTTATTCCATATGCTTTTCTCTTGTCCAATTGTATATAATTTCTGGAAACAAGTATGGTCTCAAATTAACCTAATTTTTGGAACAAAATTTTCTTTTTTTTTTACTCATGTCTTCTTAGGAAGTCTCTCACCTTGCAGGGAGAATGCTACACTTAGGGGCCGATTCCGATCCGTGTCGGAAGGGCACCGAAGGCGATATGGCCGGAAAAACTACGAGCCGTACGCGTGTTTTTTGGCCGACTCGTATAGCTGTTTCGAGCGAGCAAGTACGATGCGAGCTACATGAAATTCACCGACCGAGTCATTTCCGGGTCAGAACCGCTCCGTACGTCTCAGTCGTAAGTTAACCGTGGTGTGCAATGGATGCGATTCACGACCGAGCAAGTACGATGCATGTGTCAGACAGCCTGTGCGAGCCGGAGTGTCCGGCTCGCAAATTGTCCGGGTGGCTGCCTTTGGGGGTCCGCGTCGGACCCCCTGTCACCCGCAGCCCTACGACTCAGACCCATGGGTCTCCCCAACACAGGCATGTACGGTGCGGATGGCACTGATGTGTACCCACTGTAGGGGGCGCACTTGTCCGCGATGTACCTATTCAGTCAATGGGAGCCCATGTACACGTCGTACGACCGGCTCCCATTGACTTCTATGGGAGTCCGACCGAACCGAGTACAGCAGCATACGGCCGCATCGTACTCGCTCGGTCGGACTGCAGGACTCCAGCTCGGTCGGAAAACACTCCGGATCCGGCTCGGTCAGACTGCTTTCCGACCCGGATCGGAATCGGCCCCTTAATGTTAAAATTACTGATTTGTTAATAGTGGTTGCATTTCAGCAAATCACTGTAAATTGGAAGGACTTCACAAAAATCTCTTATAAGGCATGGTGGTATGCTGTTTGCCATAATCACGGGTTGGACACTTCCTTTGTATATCCCATACACATGGTAGCGAAACGTCTGGACTTGTGGTCACCTGTTATAATACACCTTGATGCATGTGCCAAACGATGTTCCCAGCTACAACCATCTCAGCAAGAAGTTATAAAACCCCCTTGAATCCCCTATACATTCCCAGACTATTTATTATTCCACTACTTTCTATGATTCAGCTTTCTCCTATTATTCATATTCATAAGTCCGATTCATTTATCTTTATTGTAACAAATTCTATTGTAATGACATGAATTTAATGTTATGAACTCTGTATCGATACCTTTATTTCTATCAATAAAATTTTCTTTTTGAACTGAAAAACTTCCCACAGAGATGTTCGCGTAACAATTTACCTTTTATCCAAATAAAACGTATTTATATATTTCTACTAACAATATAGATCTCACATATGTGTGCATCAATCTGATCATGTGGCCACAAACCTTGAACTCTTAAACCCAGATTTATTAAAGATTTGTGCTGGTGTAAAGAATGCAAACCCTAGCATGAAAATTAACTTTCTGACGTATAACCTTTTTTTGCACTGGAAATATGCTCCTTTACTATTACAAATAGCATTTTGTGCTGCTTTGTGTTACTTTGGGGAATTACTGGAATATAACCTGGGAGGATCAGCGCAAACATCCAATGCTAGGAATGTTTCAGAATTTGTCTAGCCTTAAGAATTTGCACTAAAATGGTGTGTTGTCATTTAAATTTCTAGGCCACCCAGCGCATACTCACCTCTTTCGCTTGTACGAGGTTGTGCATCACACAAGGCAGCCATTTATGTGTGCCAGCACAGAGGATGACATTAATAACAGGTTATTTCTCCTAAATATGGCACTGCACTATTTCCTCTTGTCCAACACAGCAACTTTGGTCATAAATCTGAGCCTAAATGTGCCCCTTGGAAGGACATCACTCATTTCCTTTTTGTCTGTAGTCGATATTGGAACACTGCTGCTCTTTCCTTTCACGCAGCGCAGGACAGCACAGCACAGCAAGTTCTCTTGCTGCACCCCATTGCTTAAAATATTAATAAATGTTCTGCCCCTTTATGTTTTGGAATTCAAAGGGATTGGATTTGTTCAGTTGGTGTAGAGATCTGGAAAAAGGAGCTGCTGCTCCAGTTGTGTGGCGTAATAAATAGACATTACTTCCAAACTTTCTGTCTCGATGTAACACGCTTCTAACCATAGCTCCTATTCTCAAACTCAGTTGTATTCTGTGCTTCACTTTGAAGTACACGTGCTTCACAAACGTTTCACAACTATTGAAACATATTAACAAGTGCGTGTTTTGCTAATAATTAGGGACAGTTTGAATCCAGATGGAAAACACATGCTCTGCTAGCTATGTGGTTGTGGTGGTTATTCAACGTGCACTACTTATTTTACAATCCATCAAACAGAATTCTCTGTCAGCTGCTTCTGCATTTAGAATGAGCACATAAAATCTGCATGTTACACTACAATTTACGGCCTGGAATATCCCTAGCCAGAAACAGAGAAATGAAACAAAACAATCAGCACTCACCTGGAATTTTATAAGAGACATGGAACACATAAGCTTTGTGGCATTAAACGGCAGAGACCAGCTCTCGGCGGCAACATTTCACAACGTAGCTGCCAATACTATACCTTTGTCACTTTACTGCAGACTTCCAGATAGGAACACAACACCAAAGGGATCATCTACCACAGGAAATTACTATGAGCTTATACAGTTTGAATCTAGTCCAGCTTGTGGAGGATCCAGATTCCATTCACACTGAGATCTTCAGGAGGATAAAATGTAAAACTAACCAACCTGAAAAATTGCAAGCTACAGCAAAGACACTTTAGGATAACCCGGAAGAGGCAGACTCAAAGGTGGTAACACCCTTGAGGCAACACCTCCCGACAAAACCCTCTTAATACTAAATGATCCATTTTTATTTTCAATCCACCAGATCAAGAACACGGTTGCTAAAAGCAAACCAAACCTATAAAAAAAGATCCGGATAATTGGGCAGCCACATTACTACCACTGTTTGAACAAATCTCAGGAGGAATATCTAGTACGAACCTCTAAACCGGCCTGTATGATTCTTCAATAGATCTCTACAGATTCTGCATTTCCCAATCTGAATTGTCAAGAATACATTCTATTTCATATTGTCACAATATTTTTATAGAATCCAATCCACTAGAGTTTTATAAACAAAATATGTTTTTTATTTATTTTTTCTTTTTTTCGTCTTACCAAGATTTACACATAATTTAAAGCAAAAAATCAAGTTTATCAGGTTTACACTTATGATTTGGGATACAAACATTTTTACAGATTGAATATATGTGAAAAAAGACATCCTAGACATCTACAATATAAAAAAGTATTTGCTATCCATTCATACTTGCATTCAAACAGAAAAGAATAAAGAGGATAGTCTAAAGATAAGAGGGAAGCTAAAACTTTAAATTGGTCAGATTTCTCCAGTTGACAAAAAATGAAAGGATGTTAGCTTTCAATGTCTCTGATGTTGGCAATTTCGCGGTCAACGCGCGTTTCAGTGGGAAAACCACCTTCTTCAGGACCAACTGCCAGTATTAACGAATGGGATAGTTAAAAAGTATGTCTGGGTGTCTGTAAGATAAACACAAGGAATTGACATTGACAAATGATCGGGAAAACACTTGATTTCTTTTCGAAAGTAAAGAATTTTTAACTAAGTTCAAATAGTTGCTATCATGCACTATAGATGTGGAGTCGTTGTAAACGCGGGAACATGCACATTGGGGTAAGATATGGGACAGCAGAAAAGGCCCATTGGTGATTTGTGCATAGCATTAAAGTAAAGTGCCAAAGTGAGAATTCTGAATGTGGAGTCCCAAAAGATAGGTGTGCAAAGATCAAAGAGTAATATATAGAGAGACTACCTATAAATTCATCAGGTGAATTGTAAGTCTCCAGCCACGAAAGTCAACTGTGTCATGAAGAAACAACTGATGGGTTTTTCTGAAATGGATAGAAGGTTTAAAACTTAATTAAAGATTTGATCTATAGTGGCATTCAACAGGCTATAAGCGAGGTATCTGCCAAAATACCTTGGAAGGTCTGAATGTGAGCGTATGTTCACACTCAAAGATATGTGTGGACAGCTTCCGATAGTTTTCAAAGAAACGACTGCTGTAAATCTACAAAGAGAAAGAGCTTTTATATCACGCTATCTCATGGTAATTGATTGCAGTAGAAGTATACAGTTAGTAAGTCAGTCATGTACCTCGTGTTTAGTTTCCTTTTCCGAAATGGTTTTAACGTTCAGACAGCAGTTCAGGTACTCCTCTTTCTATTATTACATGTGCTGATCATTTATTTTAGATCGGTGCGTCCTATCACGGCTTGGCGCTGTGAAGAGAAGGAAGCATTACATGGCATTCTGAGTTTAGAATGGACATGCAAGTGCAGAGGTATTTTTTATATATATTGCACTCGCAAGGTGTGATAGTTTATCACACCTTACGAGTGCAATATGTCAGTGATGTCATGAGTGATGTCACTGACCATGTCATGAGTGATGTAATATGTGACGTCATCAGTAGTGCATTGCGGGCGCGCGAGTTATAGTTAGCTGAACTAACTATAACGGGGAAATTTCAATGGTTTTTTACGAGTGAAATGTCCAGCTAACTATAACATGTGTGAAACCTTTGGTTTTTTCATTGAATTTCTAAGGTTTTTTAAATGCTAATTCCTAACTATAACGTGTGTGAAACCCATGGTTTTTTCAGTGAATTTCAAAGGTTTTTTAAATGCTAATTCCTAACTATAACGTGTGTGAAACCCATGGTTTTTTCAGTGAATTTGCAAGGTTTTTTAAATGCTAATTTTTTTTTTTTTCTTCTTTTTTTTTTTTACATATTTTTATTTTAATTTTCTATCCTTTTTTAAAGACTATGGTTAAATTTTTAAAATTCTACAATATGTTTTTATTTTACATTTTTTATAAAATAAACAGGTAAAATTTATTAGCAATACATTTTTTCCTTTTTTTTTAAATTTTTTTAGTGCGCGTACGGTAAGCTTACGGTAAGCGTACGGTTTACGCAATGTCCGTAATTTATCTACGCTGTTTGCGTATTGTTACGCAATTTGCGTAGCCGCGCGTACTCCGCGTGGGGCGCGTACGCGTGTACTACACGCGCACGTTACGCGGAAGTGTTGGGGAGTGACTGTTATGCGCATGCGCGCGAGCGCGTGTCTTTTTTACGCGCATGCGTACTTTTGCCGTAAGCGCACCGTAAGCGTACGGTGGGTCATGTGATCATGAAACACAACTTTTGATTGGTTGAAACTACTTTCAGTTCTAGAACTCTCCTACACCACACCCATTCCCCTCATTTCTGCTTGTGATCCCTTAGGAGAAGGAGCTGGGTTGTCTTTGTGATACGATGGCAGAACAGCAGAGCTCTTCTGTGAGTGAGGCTAGCAGCACTACCTTGAGGCAGAGAGCGAGGAAACAAAAGACCTCTTACGTATGGGAGTATTTTACTTTTCCAGAAGGCCAGCAAAAGGTAAATGCACCCTTAGTGACTTGTAAGCTGTGTAAGCGTGTACTTTCAAGAGGGAATCCTGACAGGAAGTATTCCTTTGGGAATCACACCATGATGAGACACCTTAAGGATGTACACAGAAGGACACATGCTCGACTTACTGAAGGTAACCCTTCAGTAAATCAACCAAGCACATCCACAGCAGCTCAGCCTGGACCATCATCTGCAGTGCCGAGTCCTTCTTCTGCAGGTCAGGTGATCCCTTCATCTGTGGGGGGAGCATCTCCTTTTTCTGGTCCTCTGGAAATTAACCCTCGGTTTGCGAGGGTTGAAGTACGGTGCGCCACTTGTCATGATCTAATTAGTTATAGGGAGACCAGTATTTCCCTAGTGAACTGTAAAATAGATCAGCACACTTGTCGTACCATCTAATATTCCCAATCTTTCTTTCCTCTGTCCCTGCATGAACACAACGGCTCTTTTAAGAGCCAACCTTACCTTTCATTTATTTTTTATATATGTTTTTAAAAACTTTTTTTATTTGTTTTTTTACCGTACGCGTACGGTACGCGTAATTTTTTTTATTTTTTTAAAAAACACTAAAAATCAATTATCACATTACAAGGTCCTTGAGAGACTACAATTAACAACTGAAAATGTGATTGTAGAGAAGTGGAAAAAAGGGACCATGATATTATTGACTTACCATACCCACTCAAAAAAAGATTTAATCATTTAAATTTTTTTTAATTGCTTTAAAAATGGTTCTAGTTTTCGAAAATGTTCTATCTCAATCTGAAAAAAAAGAAAAAAGTATTAATATTTAATAAAACATTTTATAATACAGTACACATATTTACATATTTTTTTAAAAATATTTTTGCCTTTTTTTTGCTGTTTTCAGAAAATATTGCATTTCACTATAAATTGTGAAAGCAATTGCATTCATCATTTAACAGCAGGCAAAAAAAAATTAACAATCTCAAAGATTGTTTTAAAAAAGCCCACAATCTCTTTTTGCATAAACATAACTTTATAGAAATGCATAATATTCTTAAAAAATATCATCTAATATCAATACTTATTTCTTTAAAATACCGTCTGATATTTTTGTTTCAGAAGTATAATCACAATATTATATCTCAAATAACTCCACAATACATCGGGTTCCATTTCCTTTAGGCCAAATAGTAATTTTAAAATTCTTTTTTGGTTAAATTTCCAATGGTAATCCAATAAAAATCTAAAGTTTAAATTGTACAGATCTCACCGATTCTCTGTAACATTTTGGTTTCCGAAAGATTAATTAATAATTAAATAAGTCCACAATAGAATTGTTTACCTTTCCGCATGGCCAAATAGTAATTTTAAAAATCTTTTTTGAAAAAATGTCCAATGGCAATCCAATACCATTCCAAAATTTACATTGTGCAGATGTTACCGATTTTTTCTAAATTTTTGGTTTTCCAAAGTTTCCTTAAAAAAATGGAAAAATTCCACATTACAATTGGTTAGCTTTCCATTAGGCCAAATGATAATTTTTTAAATCTTTTTATTTGTAAATTCCAAATGGTAATCCAATAAAATGGTAAAATTGTTTTGTCCAGATGTTGCCAAATCTCTAAAATTTAGGTTTCAGGAAGATTAGATAGGAATTTGCTAAATCAAAAGGCAAACGTTGCTTAAAAATCAATTGGGAATCATTACACAGTGTCCAGCCTTTTTCACATTTAGGATAAACTGTGTAATGACCAGAAGTTACAGTAGGTCCATCATGGAAAATTATTGCAACTGTTACAAAAGTTTTTCCTGAAATTGATAATTGCTGTCCTGTAAACTTCTTTATTAAAGTATCCAATTTTGAACCATCAGCTCTACATCGTTGCATCATTAAAATTATATACTGTCTGTATTCCTTTAACATTAATGTTGAAAACATGTCAGATTTACACTCACCGCATTGCATGCTATGATTAGCATCTTTAACTAATTTAGCAAAAGTGACTGTTTTACTCTCTGGCAATGTTAAATAAATAAACCTTTCAGAATCAACATTAGAGCCACATATATTATAACAGTTTTCACAACTATGTTCCCATTTATAAGAGAGACCAAATACATTTTCAATGGGAACCCCTTCTTCTTCCAGTACCTGAAGAAAATAAATCAAGAATTCCTGTGCGTCTTGCTGTACATTTTGAGAAAACTGTGTTCGTCCTGAACATACATCTAAAACTTTTCTAATTTCAGTAGCACTTTCTATTTGAGTTTTATCATTACTCAGCTTTTCAAAAAGGAGACTCAGCACAGAACAGAATCTTTTTCCCTGATTTACTATTATCTGCTCTTGCAAACTTTCCAGATAAAATGCAACATTCAGCACTACATTAGCGTAGCAGTTGACACCAGAGCTATTTTCAAAATAACATCCTACAACCTGTTCTTCATTTTCCTTATTCTTTTTGCTTGCAATTACATCACTCCTCTTTTTTTTCATCCTCTCTACATCTTCATTACAGATATTCTCATTTCTCCTTTTACGAGAAACTACACGTTTCTCCAACATAGGATACTGACCTAAATGAGGAGCATAGCTTCTTCTTAATCTATTATACTCCTTTACACAATTTGTATCAGCACTAACTTTTGAATCATCAAAGTCTATCATGAATAAACCTGATAATGTTTTCACTCGTGACAAAGCAACATATGCCATACCTTCTTTGAACACAGTTGAACCAATGTTCACAAATGCACAATCTACAGTCAATCCTTGAGACTTGTGAATAGTTACAGCATATGCTAGCGAAAACGGAAACTGCTTCCTACGTACATATAAGTCTTTCACAAGCATGAAATGAACTGAACAACGACAAATGTCTTTAACTTCTTCTATCTGATCAAATTTTATTTTTAAACATTCAATTCCATCTTTTTTCTGATAATTAATAAAACCCACAACTCTTCCCATAGCTCCATTAAATAAACCTTTTTCAACATCCAAATTTCTCCTTAAAAATACTCTACAGTTCATGCAAACATATAGATTTTTTTCTAATCCAGCTGTTTTGGAAATGTTCTTCTCTAGTGAATCCAATTTATTTTTCAGTGTGCCTGTTAATGTGACAGTAATTCTTCCATCCTCAATTTTGTCCACTGCTTCCAATTTCCTGATATCTTCCTTTTCCAATTTCAAAAGCTCCTCATTGAATATTGAGCATTCACGTAGAGTTGGCATTAAGCAGATGACACTTTTGTTTTCTGCAATGTTCTTGTATATCTTCTCTGCAACTATTTCTTCCTTTGGAAATAAATTATGTAGCAGCCGACTCTGTAATGCTTTTTTGCCAGCTTCAGTGAGTAGTCCAATTCTGATATCTTTCAGAATACTTCCATATTCTTCATCGTTTGCTTGCCTCATATTAGTAGTAAGTTCCTTGTACTCAAAGAAGGACCAAATATTTGTATTACCGATGCTTCCCAATGACTTCTTCGTGTCTTCATGTGTCACAGTATTAAACACTGGTTGTCCTTTAACTGGAGTAAGTTGCAAAAGATCTCCAAAAACTATGACGTGTTTTCCTCCAAATAACACGTCATAGTCTGTCTTCAGAATTTGCTGCATTCTTAAATGCACAAAGGCAAGCATTAAGTTTGATACCATGCTCACCTCATCAATAATGAGAACTTGCATCTTCTTCAATACTCTTGAAACTTCCAAGCATGCTTCTCCAGTTAGCTAGTTGTATTGTATTTTGTTCTCATGCTCCACTGGTAACATTAGCAAACGATGTAAAGTGATTCCTTTTATGTTATATGCTGCTAACCCAGTTGGAGCAGTAACCACACAAGACAAAGTAGAATCCGTTTTTTGCTCTAGGTAGCTTCTGATGACTTTTATTAGGAAACTTTTTCCAGTTCCAGCTTGTCCGCTTACATACATCCTGATTGGATGAAATGATGTGCATGAGCACTCTTTTTTTTCATGTAGAAATCCGTGATCAATTTTTTTTCTGATCTCTTCATAAATTTGTTGCTGCTCTTCGTTCAGTTGTCTTTCCAAATTTTGTAAGTCTATAAATTCTCCTTGAGCTTGATTCATAGCCGTTTCCACTTCATTCATGGCTATTGATGCTTCATTTTCAACGATTGGTTGTCCTAGGGGATCTTGACTGAGTGTTCCTGAACTTTGGCTGTCCTGAGAACTGTCTCTAGCTATTTCTGCTGCAATTGTAGTTTCCTGTTTAATTTCTTCATTTAACATTTGCAGATAAGTTGTGAATGTATTGCATTGTATGCTGTCTTTGCAAGCATTAAAAGAATCTTCATAGCTTTGAAATTCTCCCAGTAGTTCATCCTCTGTACGCCATGGTTTAAACAGCTGTAAAAGAGCCAAGTAGTAAAATTCCTTTTTGTCAGTAGTGTCGCAACTCAGCTTCCGGTGATTTATCAAACTTCCTTTTGTTTGCTTCACCAAACATCCTTCCTCACCAATGACTTTATATTTTCCATTGTTGATGTCTTCTGCGGCTTTCCGTGAATAAATGTAGTTCTGCAGCACTTCATAGAGACACATGTTCTCCAGATGATGACTTCTCTTGGGATAATATGTGTCCAACATGTTTGATTTCAAAATATCTGTACTTTCTGGGTCATTCTCGGCCAAATATTCAATTTCTCCAACAGATTTCAGTACCCGATTTCTCATTGCTGCAAGGCCTAAACTTGCCCAAATTATTCTTCTTGATTTCGAGTAGAGACTTGCAGAAGATAACCTATCTGAACATTCGTAGGATCCAATTTCTCGATGCGATAACATCTTCAAACTGAAACTGTACAGCTTCTTACTGACAGTTTTCTCGTGAGAAATCTCTTCCCACATTTCCTTCAATTCTGTTTTTTCTGATTTCGTAATGTAAGACGTTACATATCGAGCAACAGCAATGGAATTGTCAGCTACATACTGTATATCCATGTTAGCGTTCCACATGGATAAAATCACTGGGTTGTAGTCATTTATATTTTTTGATTCTTCTTTTCTTTTAAGGTTGTAGGTATTCTTAGGTGATTTTCTTGTGATGGTATGTCTCACAGATGACATAAAACTGTTAACTCTTCCATTTGAAAGAACAGGTCTAGGAAATCCAAATCGACATTTAGTGTAGTATTTATCTTTGCTCTTGTATTTCCGTCGACAGTATTTTCCACACCGATGACTTTGGAAACGTAAAACTTGCTCCTTTAACTTTTTCTCTTCTGTGCTTTTTGGAATAGCACATGTTGCATATTCTTCAATGTAAGATAACACTGCTTCATCAGTATCTGTTCCAAACTTTGGGGCATCCTTGATCCACAACAGCATATGAATATGAGGAGCACCTCTTGCCTGGTACTCTTTTCTCCAAAAGAAATCCACTACTTCTCCTAGAGGTGGATTTTTTTTATTGCAGATGAAGGACATCATAGCCTCAAATCTATGATTGAAATATCTGCAAACATTAACCGGATCCAATGAGCACAGTTCTCCTGCTGTCTTGTATTCGATGTTTTTAATGTTTGAATTTGCCTCTCGTAGAAAATCCAGTAAATCATCCCAAGCGTACTCCGCACAGCTTAGGGTAACGAACCATGTTGGTGTTCCTAAATTCCGTAACATGCATTTTAATTCACCATGGCGTCGGTGCCAATATTCATTTGTCCCACGCTGACAAGCCATCAGATTGATCAGTTGTGTTTCCAAATGATCATCTCGGTGCTGCACTTTCTCCATAAAATCCTTAGCAGACACATTTTGCAAATGTACTCCACTTTTTAAAATGTGATTTACTGCATAAGACAATGCAGACAAGTCGCTTTCAAATAAAAGATGGAACAAATAAGGAATACTTTGTTGAAATCTGGGATCTTCAGCATATAGTCTTGTAGTCCGATACTCAGAAGCTGGAATCTGTTCCGGACGTTCATCGTATCGTCCTCCTTTTCCTTTAGGAAACAGCTGGGGAAAACATCGAGCTTCCAAGCTCTCCTCCCATACACTCACGGGAGTTCCTTTTGCTTTCTTCATCTGAAATAGATCAATATTGTCTCCCATAACTTCTTTTGAATGAAGGGGATGTATGCTAAAATGTTCATAAATTTCTTCTTCCTTTGACTTGTCCACTTTTTCAATTTGTCCAGTTGGTGTTTCTGTGTCTTCTTGTAAATCTTCTTCTTCTTCTTCTTCTATATAAATTGATTCATACCATTTGTTATTCCTTTTCAAATACAAATTTGCTCTTTGTACTTTCCGTACATCTCCCAGCTCCTGCCAAATCTTCTTATTCTTTGTAGGTACACCATTAACCAGAATAATTAATGGTTCAGTTTCCAAAGTATCCGCATCAATAGTTTCCATATTTTTTTTCAAATCCAAGGGCAAATACACCACTCTACCTTTTAAACCTCTCAGTAAATCTGAAGGAGGTAATTTACCAGTTTTGGGCTCCATACGTACTATGGTCTGGAACGGATGAACACATTGAATGAGTATAGACTCATATGTATTTAATTCAGAAAGTTCAGCAGGAATAGCATCCAATTCTAAATTATTATGTACAGCTCTGGTCGGCATTCTATTTTCCTCTAACTTGTTGTAACAGTATTTACAAATACGCTGAACTTCACCCAATTCAAAACAATTTTCAAGAAATATATATGTGGCAAAATCCTTCCACTTATAATTATCTTCATTTTCACTCTTTCTGTAGAGATCAACATACCTGGTTTGTTTTCTATAATGAGTTCTGCGGCAACAAATACAAGTAATAGTTGGTCTTTCATTAGAGATTATTGCAAATTTTGTTATGTGATCATTAAATGTCTTACTTACAGAGGGTTCTACATTCTCTTCCACTTCTTCCTCATTTACTGTGTCCTTCTCTGCACTGTTTTGTTCAGGACCAAAGTAACAAAACTGAATTTCATCAACAACCTTCTCTTAATCTGATACCGTTCCACGGAACAGAGCCCTATTCAATTCATCTAACTTTATTGCTGGACTTTTAGCAAAATACAACCGTCTCACAAACTTTCTCATTTCAGTATGATGAACAGCCAGCATCCTAAAATGATGGAAAACACTATTACACACTTTTCTAGATAGACAAGCCAGAGAATGACCCTGCAAACCAGTATTCTCTCTCACTCTGCATGGATCCAAACTTTGAAGCACCTAATCTTCTGTTTTACACTTTTTTTACTATATTCTCTTAGAAACTCACGAAATTTATCAATAGATTCCTGACGCACAGTGCAAATACTACTACAATTCCAAGTGTACACTGGGGCTTTAGGACGTCTCCCCATAGCCTCATCCGCCATCACTTGTACCTCATCTCTTGGAACCATTATCTCCTTCTCCATTATGCAACCATTTTTCACTTCATAAGCACGACCTCTGGTGTCAACTGCATGCAGCAAACTATTACTTTGAAAATAACTCTCTTCATTAAAAAAAGGTTCACTACTTGAACTATGCTTCCATTTCCCTAAAAACACTTTAGAAAAGATTGTTCTGTTCACTACTCTTTTCCTTTTGCTATGTGATTTCAGTACATTAACCATTTTGTCTAATGTACGCATCCTATTCAAAATTAAAATGAATAGTTTCCTTTTTAATTCTAATGCCTTTGCTGCAATGGCTTCAATTTCTTTTTTTCTCTTATAAAACTAAGCCTTTTGCTTATATTTCTTCACATCCTTTATCAAATTGGACATAACTCTTCTCTGAAACATTTTTCTACGTATCTCTTTAAACGCTGTTTTTCTGTTTAAGTTAATCTTTTTAGTTGCAGAAGGTATATTTGCATTAACTAAATTCTCAATTTTTTCCTGTCCTTTTCGATTGAAATCATTCTTTCCAGTACAGACATTTTGTACATTTTTCCTTTTTTTGAATATGTTCTTTAGAAAATTTTTTGTCTGCTTACCAGAAGATTTTTTCTTTTTCCCAACATGAGCATCTTCAACTAACTTAGGTCCTCCAGTTGTCTTCAAATATAGGTTTTTTTTGTGGTCTTTTTTTACTCTGGATTTTGTAGGCATCTTAAATTTTGTTCACTGCTCTTCAGCAATACCTGAAAAAAACTAAAAAAAAATATATTACTACATTTGTTTTCACATTAGTCACAAAACGAAATTTCTTTGCCAATTTGAAAGCACACTTACTACTCTTTTTTTTGGCAAGTGATAATCACTTTTACAGACTGACACATTATGAATCCACTTTTCAGATTTTTTAAAAAGCACATGTCCAAACTGCTTTTTCAGACCAGCACCATTTGTAACCTGGGTGACTGCCTACACTCCAGCAAGGGCAACCAGCCTTAGTGATGCTGAATGTATTTGCATTACTGACTGAAACCTCAAACCCCACTCGCTTGTGAATACTGTGCATGATTCCAAATGGTAAGCAGCTGGGTGTGTGCTAAGAGTCTGCTTCTGCACCAAAAAATGGCTCCCCCTTTCCATCTAATGCAACTGTGAAATCACCAGAGCAATACGCAATAAATCTCTGCCTGTAATTCCTATTTGCACACAGAGTCATGTTTTCACATTAGTCACAAAACGAAATTTCTTTGCCAATTTGAAAGCACACTTACTGCTCTTTTTTTTGGCAAGTGATAAACACTTTTACAGACTGACACATTATGAATCCACTTTTCAGATTTTTTAAAAAGCACATGTCCAAACTGCTTTTTCAGACCAGCACCATTTGTAACCTGGGTGACTGCCTACACTCCAGCAAGGGCAACCAGCCTTAGTGATGCTGAATGTATTTGCATTACTGACTGAAACCTCAAACCCCACTTGCTTGTGAATACTGTCCATGATTCCACATGGTAAGCAGCTGGGTGTGTGCTAAGAGTATGCTTCTGCACCAAAAAATGGCTCCCCCTTTCCATCTAATGCAACAGTGAAATCACCAGAGCAATACGCAATAAATCTCTGCCTGTAATTCCTATTTGCACACAGAGTCATGTTTTCACATTAGTCACAAAACGAAATTTCTTTGCCAATTTGAAAGCACACTTACTGCTCTTTTTTTTGGCAAGTGATAATCACTTTTACAGACTGACACATTATGAATCCACTTTTCAGATTTTTTAAAAAGCACATGTCCAAACTGCTTTTTCAGACCAGCACCATTTGTAACCTGGGTGACTGCCTACACTCCAGCAAGGGCAACCAGCCTTAGTGATGCTGAATGTATTTGCATTACTGACTGGAACCTCAAACCCCACTCGCTTGTGAATACTGTGCATGATTCCACATGGTAAGCAGCTGGCTGGGTGCTAAGAGTCTGCTTCTGCACCAAAAAATGGCTCCCCCTTTCCATCTAATGCAACTGTGAAATCACCAGAGCAATACGCAATAAATCTCTGCCTGTAATTCCTATTTGCACACAGAGTCATGTTTTCACATTAGGCCCTTAAACGAAATTTCTTTGCCAATTTGAAAGCACACTTACTGCTCTTTTTTTTGGCAAGTGATAAACACTTTTACAGACTGACACATTATGAATCCACTTTTCAGATTTTTTAAAAAGCACATGTCCAAACTGCTTTTTCAGACCAGCACCATTTGTAACCTGGGTGACTGCCTACACTCCAGCAAGGGCAACCAGCCTTAGTGATGCTGAATGTGTTTGCATTACTGACTGAAACCTCAAACCCCACTCGCTTGTGAATACTGTGCATGATTCCACATGGTAAGCAGCTGGGTGTGTGCTAAGAATCTGCTTCTGCACCAAAAAATGGCTCCCCCTTTCCATCTAATGCAACTGTGAAATCACCAGAGCAATACGCAATAAATCTCTGCCTGTAATTCCTATTTGCACACAGAGTCATGTTTTCACATTAGTCACAAAACGAAATTTCTTTGCCAATTTGAAAGCACACTTACTGCTCTTTTTTTTGGCAAGTGATAAACACTTTTACAGACTGACACATTATGAATCCACTTTTCAGATTTTTTAAAAAGCACATGTCCAAACTGCTTTTTCAGACCAGCACCATTTGTAACCTCGGTGACTGCCTACACTCCAGCAAGGGCAACCAGCCTTAGTGATGCTGAATGTATTTGCATTACTGACTGAAACCTCAAACCCCACTCGCTTGTGAATACTGTGCATGATTCCACATGGTAAAAAGCTGGGTGTGTGCTAAGAGTCTGCTTCTGCACCAAAAAATGGCTCCCCCTTTCCATCTAATGCAACTGTGAAATCACCAGAGCAATACGCAATAAATCTCTGCCTGTAATTCCTATTTGCACACAGAGTCATGTTTTCACATTAGTCACAAAACGAAATTTCTTTGCCAATTTGAAAGCACACTTACTGCTCTGTTTTTTTGGCAAGTGATAAACATTTTTACAGACTGACACATTATGAATCCACTTTTGAGATTTTTTTAAAAGCACATGTCCAAACTGCTTTTTCAGACCAGCACCATTTGTAACCTGGGTGACTGCCTACACTCCAGCAAGGGCAACCAGCCTTAGTGATGCTGAATGTATTTGCATTACTGACTGAAACCTCAAACCCCACTCGCTTGTGAATACTGTGCATGATTCCACATGGTAAGCAGCTGGGTGTGTGCTAAGAGTCTGCTTCTGCACCAAAAAATGGCTCCCCCTTTCCATCTAATGCAACTGTGAAATCACCAGAGCAATACGCAATAAATCTCTGCCTGTAATTCCTATTTGCACACAGAGTCATGTTTTCACATTAGTCACAAAACGAAATTTCTTTGCCAATTTGAAAGCACACTTACTGCTCTTTTTTTTGGCAAGTGATAAACACTTTTACAGACTGACACATTATGAATCCACTTTTCAGATTTTTTAAAAAGCACATGTCCAAACTGCTTTTTCAGACCAGCACCATTTGTAACCTGGGTGGCTGCCTACACTCCAGCAAGGGCAACCAGCCTTAGTGATGCCTAATATATTTGCATTACTGAGTCCAACCTCAAACCCTTAAACTATTCTTTTTTTATACCAGTACACCTTAATTTATTGTGAAAACATAGTCCATATTATTTTACTTGTTCCTCACATATAAATTTCTCCCAAAACAGAAAATAATAAACACAACTTCAACAAAAAGAATTGCATTTCTATTATTCATTTCTTTATTTACCATATACATCCCCTCTCAAACTCTAAACTCACCTTTAAAATTAGTTAGTTGTGAAAGAAATGTGGCACTCAAACAGCAGATTATCAGAGCCAGGATCTCTGTTCTTTACACCTCTCTCCTCTCAGCAGAACCAGATAATGGCAAACTTTCCCTCTCTTTTTCCACATATATACATGTTAATTTCAAATCTCAGTGCTTCCCCCTTTTTTTAAAATGTAATCACACATTTCTATTGGTTGAAAACCAACCCTTTTCCAAAAGTACCCTTCCCCCAACTTGACTTCTGCCTAGTACCCTTCCCCCAACTTGACTTCTGCCTGCTACCATAGCAACAGCTCATGGAACACAGCTGTGTGGAGTTAGGTCAGAAGTTCGCCAAACAATGTTTCAATTCCACAGAGCAAGAGTGCTTGACTTTTCAAACCTAACAGCAAATCCATAGTACTGTTCTTTGGTAACACATTTTTCTGTACCAATACAAAACATGCTTCTATTGATTTACACATACAGCCTAGTTTTTATTCTAGAATGGTATGAAACAGCCAATCAGTTCTTTTTTTAATGAAAAAAATATGTATGTCTCCATTTCCAAACTGTCTTTCATTTCTTTTTACCATTCTACTGAATTACACCTCCTGAGTGCATCCAGTTCTCCTTTGAAGATGTTCACAGTGTGGATTGTAGGGCACAGCTATGTCTTCTGGAGTGAAAAGTTTGCAGAGAAAACAGGTATGGTGAGAGACCTTGCTTTGCCAAATGTAGACATTAAATGGATTGGTCAGAGAGGGTTAAAGTGGCACCAATTGATGCCATTGGTGAAATCCTTCATGCAAAACCAACACCCTGACCTCATAATAGTGCACTGTGGTGGCAATGACCTAGGCACTTTGACTGGGGTAGGTCTGGAAATGCTTATGAAGGACACCTTTGCACAACTGTTTTCACTTTTCCCTAAAACTGCCTTTGTGTTTTCTAACATATGCCAAAGGCAAAAATGGAACTGGTCCAATCATTTCTGTCTGCAGATTGACAAAGCAAGAAAGCACGTCAACAAATCTGTTTCTGCTTTCCTCCGTGACTATGGTATGGGTTCCATTTACCACAACAACTTGCGTTACGACATGCAAGACATTTATAGAGGAGATGGTGTGCACTTCAATGATGAAGGGAACAGAGTCTTCCTCTTGAACCTTAGACTCTGCATCGGTACTTACTTGTAGGTACCACTTAAAAATCACTTCATAAACACAACGGCTCTTTTTAGAGCCCCCTAATATCTAAACACTTAAATCTGCATTTCATTTCTTTTTTTTTTTTTTTTTTTTACCGTACGCTTACCGTACGCGTACCCCGTGATTTTTTTTAAAATCAATAAATGTTTTCTTTGTACTTTTCTGTCCTTCTTTGACCCCCTTACAAATGTTAGGGGGTCTGTAACTCTCCTCCTTGCCCCCTTTTCTTGTTATCACTCTTTGTTTTCTGAGTGAAACACACGAAATGGCGGCCGCCGCTTCCTGGTTTCGGCCGATTCGAATGTTTACTAAGATCTAACAACCAATCAGAATCGCGCTCGCGCACGCCACCGTACGCGTACGGTAAGCGTACCGTAAGCGCACCGTAAGCTGGCTCAGATATATATATTGATTTAAAGGCTATTTTCTCAGAATCTACTGAACAGATTTACACCAAACCTACAAAAGGCACTTCCTTGACCTGAGGACTACCTCTCTGCCAAATTTCTAGTAATTCTGTTCAGCCGTTCGGGCTGTAGCCCTGTCTAAAGGTCCTATGGAAAAATGCATGGGAAAAACGCGTTTTGGGACCCCCCTTTTATCTCAGCCCCCGCTTGACGAATCCCCCCGAGACTTTCAGGGAAGGAGCGGAGCGTAGCGCCCCACCTATTTTGAAAAATTCGCGAGGATTCGTCGACCGGCGCCAAAGTTATTCAAAATAGAATGTTGCGGATTTCCTATGGAAACGTGGTCCTAACTATAACTACCTACTGGCGACCGCCAGTAGGTAATACATATATATATATATATACAGCAATGAAATAAATGTTAAAAACGCTGTTAGAAAATATCAAATATAGTTGATAATATGCAACATGCAATACTGCTTAAATGTAATGTACTTTTAAAAATCTAAAAATAATGAAAAACATGAATATTTTCTTAACTTGATATAAATATAGAAATACATATAAAATATAACATTTCAGACTAAAATTATTAAGTTAGATAATCGCACTCCTACATAACTCATTCATAAAAAAAAGTGTTAGACACTAAAAGGGTGTCATTTACTATTTACACTTCAGTCTCACCATATCGGTGAAAGGTGTTGGACACTAAGGGCCTGATTACAAATTTGGCGGTCCATAGGACAGCAAGTATAGCGGTCAGAACGTTAAGGTGTCCACCGCAACCACCAGGGATTCGCGATCCCTGACAGTCTTTCAGCAGTCAGGGGAAGTAATATGCGTGGCAGTGGAACTGTGACACCGCCAAGCATATTACAACTTTCCCCACCGCCAGAATTTTCATGGCGGTGAGCCCACCAAGAAAAAACTGGTGATGGGGAAACAAAAGGGACCCGACAGGGCCACCTATTGCCCCTGGGCACTGGGATGCATGAATGCACCCCCTTTATTGCATGACATGGACTGCACAGTCCATGCTGTGCAGGAGCGGCCTTAGGCGCTCCCATTGAGGTGCCTTTTTAATAGGCACCGCAATGGGGCCACCACGTTCCCCACCCAACAGACAACGAGGAAACTTTTAATCTGAAAAACAGGTAGTGGTGGTTTGACGATGTTGGAGCATGGGGTGGCATGGCGGTCCACTCCCACATCCCCAGACTCAGGCCCCAAATAAGTCACATTTGCTATTCCCATTCCAATGTAACCATATTGGAGGCATGTGCAGGGCAATAAAGGGCTGAGATTTACTCTTCAGAGTCCAATCTAGCCATTGTAAGGGAATGTGTTGAACACTAATGGGGTGATATTTTACTATTTCCACTCCAATCTGGCCAAATAGGGAAATATGTACACTAAAGGGGTGACATATACTTTTCACACTGCAATCTAGCCATATTGGGGAAAGGTCGTGGACACTAAAGGGAAGGCATTCAATCTATGAATATTTGAAGAAGATGTTAGAAGCAAAAGAGCTAATACACTTCAATCTAAAACATTTTAAGGGCAGCTAGAACAAACTAAATATTTTAAATACAGAGTACTCCATACTCACAATGTCTTAACTATTAAATTCAATATTATGTATTATAAGAACACAATATCTAAAACTACGGACCGATATATACATATTTAAACTTCATAATATAGAAATATCTTTATTAGATTAGTAATTATAATAAATAATTAAAAATGACCATACTTATTAAACTTTATACCATAAAAAGGAAATAAAATCAGAATCCAAAATGAACAATCACACATTACAAAAAAATAAACTAAGTTGTTGTTTTAATTTTTTTTAAATGTAATATCAAAATAAAATTATAATTTAAAAAAAAGTTTTTTAATCATATTCACATTTTGCAGGCCTTTTTTTAAATAAAAGAATCAAAGTTTATATAAAAATAGTTTCTAATAATTACACTTTTTAAAGATACATATATAGATATAAACGAGGAAGTCCAGACCAACAGGAAGGATAGGCGGCACACCAATCAAGTGTCAATAGTTTTATTCCAAGTGAATGAAACAAACTGAGCAACGCGTTTCAGCCGAAACGGCCTTTGTCAAGTTACTTGACAAAGGCCGTTTTGGCTGAAACGCGTTATTCAGTTAATTTGGCGATGCAGCGCGCGCAACGAAATTCGTTTTATTATTTTTTTTTGTAACTTACCTGAACTCGGCCGTATGCCGCATTTTGCAACCCCCCACCCTGCCCCTCCTCTGCGCCACGTCACCGCCCCGGTAAAACGCCCTACACGGGCCGTCACTGAAATACAGGGGAGGTAAAAGTAACTTCTGTAATGTAATTGGGAATGAAAGTAGGCAAGGTCTTCTATATCCTTTGATGTGACTAACTCCAATTCCTTACAGGATGAAAATGCATTTAATAAGCTTGACCTAGTCAGTGGCTTCCATTTATTTGCTTTCTTCCCTTTTCGGGTCACCTCCAAATACACGTTTTGTCCTGGGTTCACTCTGAGGGGACTTTTCCAGATCATGGCCTAAAACTACCTCAAAGTGCCGAAAATCTGGCCTTGCATTGCCCTCATGAGTCTTCTGACGTCTTATTGAATGCTGCAGTGTCTTAATTTTTTTTAGTGGTTTGTTTGGTATTACCTCTCCTCTTGGGCCTTATGTCTAACTTAGATTGCGACAACCCCTCCATCATGTTACATTTAGACCTTGTAGTCACCCCTTTCTTCCCTTAGTCTATCTTTACGGGGGTTTGTTTTTTCTTTGTCGGGTGAACCTTTTCTGCCTGGTCTTCAGTGAACCTCTGTTTTTGTGGGAGGTTCTTTATTTTGGACCAAATGTCCTTCTTTCATTCTCTTTTTGTAGTTTTGTAGACTCAACCACCAGACCATACCCCACCCAATATTTAGTCTTTACCAGCATTCACCTGCTATTTATATATACTATCAAAACGTCCTCTTTCCCTCTTTGAGCCGGAGGAATCTCACTCCCCCATCTTGGAAGATATTACCAGTGAGGGCATGCAAGAATTAATTGCTCCTAATTCACAGAGTATCTCCTTTAACAGTCCAGACTCTACTTGCAATGACTTGTTTGCAACAAGGGAGGCTTCAAACAAACCATGTAAAAAATGT
Organism: Triturus cristatus; assembly: GCF_964204655.1. Classification (NCBI taxonomy): domain Eukaryota; kingdom Metazoa; phylum Chordata; class Amphibia; order Caudata; family Salamandridae; genus Triturus; species Triturus cristatus. Next base: position 846,577,678 of record NC_140588.1, on the reverse strand, counting down.
TTGCATTAAAAGAAGAATATCCAGCATTGGGGCTGGGCCTGCCAATAAGGAATCAATATTTACTGCAGAGGTTGCTGGAGACCCTTGGACCCCATCATGTGATATGTGGTCAGTCATGAGTGAAATACCTGGCAGCACTATCCTCACCTGGAAATTATTATTTTCTTCTCTACTTTGGGATTTTCCCTCTCCACTCTCTGCTGCCACAGCCCTCTTCACGAGCATGCAATGCTCAACTCAGTAGGTCATAACAAACAAGGAAAAGAGCAAAGTCGAGGATGCATTACACATAAGCTTCCAAATATGTCTAGAGTTTCCTTTTCCTGAAACTCTGACAGCTAATGCGGGCCAATGACTGAGGAAACTGTCTGACCACCTTTGCAGAATTCTGTGATGAAAAGGGCTTAAATGCTTCCACAAACTCATTTATTGATACAGCCAATGATTTTGCTGTGGTATGAGCATTTTCAACTGTAGGAAAACAAACACTTCCCATTTGAATTACTTCATCTTGAATTACTTCATCATGGCAGGGGAACTCAAGAGCTAGCGAATCTTTAGCTGTAGATATATTAATCGTCATCCCACCTGACTTTCTGCTTTTTGCTACTCCTGCAGGTTTTGGACCTTTTTTATTTGGCAGGCTTGTATCCAACCAATGGTGGTAGGTGACAGGTAAACGGGCCCTATGGGTGACTGTGTTTACTCTCTTTATCACGTCACCTCCAAACCCCAACAATTTCCTCAGACCTGCTACCCCCCTACTGCCTCCACACTTGCCTGCTTGGTTGCTTTCTTTTTCTTTGCTTTAACTCAGGTGGTATGCAACTAGTGGTTCCAAAATCCACTTTAGTTGCCGGACATTTTTGGACATTAACTGATTTAGGCAGTTTGCAGGGATTTAGAGGGAGATATCCCTGGAACACTCCTGTGACTACTGTTAAATACCGGTCAAATCCTCTCTTCCTTGCTGCACTAGCAGGCAACTCTCGGTCTGCTCCTTCTTCTGGGACCGGCACCACCAACTCCATCTCTGTTCGGCAGTGAGGTCGGCGGTGCCTGACTGCTTATAGCTCAGACAGGTACTACCATAGAGACAGGTGGCAATTCCTGACCAAGGCTGGTCTTCACTCGCTCGCCTTGCTGAAGAGGATAAAACCGAGTCCAAGCGTACTATGCAGACTTAGTCCAATTCCTTTGAAATATTTCTACAGTAGCAGGCACCGTCATCCATATTAGGATGTGTGGCTTTTAAGGCCTTTTCAAGGCATTGATGTGGTCTTTGGGACTAGATACGCCCCTTTTACCAGGGGGCAGGATCCTTGGACTAACATGTAACTCAAAGTCATACATTGACTAACTATGTATTTGCATCTGTTCTATTGACTAATGCTGCTACATACACACTGAACGCTGTTGGGATTTTTTCCCAAAAACTGTGCAAAATGCTAAAATAAAATGTTAATTATAAGATTTCAACAAAAAAATGGAAATGCTGGCTAGGAATTGCTTAGGGGGCCCGTTGCGGGCCCCTGGGGAGGGTGCAGGCGGTGGGGAAGTGCACTTGGGCGGTACCCCCCTCCAATTCCATGCACAAGGTGGCAGGCACCGTACGGTGCCTGCCACGTTGTGCATGGAAATGCACAACATGGCAGTTTGGCATTGCGGCGGGTGCGCTGTAAGCACTACCCGCTGCAATGCTAAACAGAGGAATGCAACCACCAGGGTGGAGGTCGCATCTTGATTCGTGGTGCAGGACCGCGGCATGTCTGGAGGCCGGTCCCAAAACCGCGAAGATGGTGGCCCATCATCCTTATCGGCCCCAAAGTGTTGTGGTGGGATTATAATCCAACAAAAATCACAATTTGCATTGGATAGTAACCAAAAATAACAAGAAGCTGCTCAATGAGCTGCCTTGCATTACTTTGTATCAAGGTGGCATTTCACAGTGGTACAGGGACCTTCTCATCCAACCAGCCATGGGTTTTGATGCAATCACCTATCTATAAAGAGCTGCACACAGGGATCCTGCACCTCCTTGAGCCAAGCGTAACAAGGAGAAATGATTTAATTTCTTCTAGTTTTTCCCTTTTGCATAAGTGCTGCATGATATTGCACACATACAAAGTGGGAGATGCCTTAAAGCATAGTATTTGTACTGGAAGGGACCACTTTTAGGCCAAAACCTATGCTCCCCACAATACAGACACCCTTATATTGTTATGCAGATGTGTCTACATGGGCGCATGGAAGTTAAAGGGGCTCCAGCAGAGGAACAGAGCCGAACAGTGCTATATCTTAGTATATATGGTGTAGTTCTTCTCTCTCTCATACACACAATGCTGTTCAGCAACTTTACTTTGGTTTCGTGATTTTTTGTTTGTAAATCTGCCCCAAAATGCTTAGTGACCTGATAGATGTTAATATTTGTGGCACTATTGTGGCTGTTGACCACGTTGCCTACAAAAATTGCCCATGTCAAATGGTAAATGCAAAAAGAACTGTTGATGGACAGGAATGCAGAACAATGTCATACATTCACCCCAGTACAGAGATCTGGGCCTAAATCCATCATGTTTTTGCTCACTATGCCCTTCCAGTTTGGACCAAGCCATATGCAAATCAGTCTTGACCCTGTGCCCCATGGGAACAGTCCAGCTCAAACTGCCAGGCCAGGTACTCCCTGGACTGGAAACAAGCATCCTAGATCCGGTTTTGGGGTTTCACCCCTCTTCAGCCAGGATAGCTTGATTCCAGTGGCATGGAGAGCACATGACGTCTGAGCATACCTGTCCCACTCGGGGTGACAAATGCAAAAAGAAATGTTGATGGACAGAATGCAGAACAATGTCATACATTCACCCCAGTACAGAGGTCTGGGCCTAAATCAAAAAATGTTTTGCTCACCATGCCATTCCAGTTTGGACCCAGCCATATGCAAATCAGTCTTGATCCTGTGCCCCACGGGAACAGTCCAGCCCGATCTGCCAGGTCAGGTCCTCCCTGGACTGGAAACAAGCATCCTAGGACCGGTTTCGGGGTTTCACCCCTCTTCAGCCAGAATAGCTTGATTCCAGTGGCATGGAGACCACGGGACTCACGTCTGAGCATACCCGTCCCACTCGGGGTGACAAATGTAAAAAGAACTGTTGATGGACAGAATGCAGACCAATGTCATACATTCACCCCAGTACAGAGATCTGAGCTAAAATCCATCATTTGTTTGCTCACCATGCCATTCCAGTTTGGACCCTGCCATATGCAAATCAGTCATGTCCCTGTACCCCATGGGAACAGTCCAGCCGGAACTGCCAGGCTAGGTCATCCCTGGACTGGAAACAAGCATCCTAGAACCAGTTTCGGGGTTTCAACCCTCTGCAGCCAGGATAGCTTGATTCCAGTGGCATGGAGAGCATGGGACTCACGTCTGAGCATACCCGTCCCACTTGGGGTGACAAATGCAAAAAGAACTGTTGATGGACAGAATGCAGAACAATGTCATACATTCACCCCAGTACAGATATCTGGGCCTAAATCCATCAGGTTTTTGCTCTCCATGCCATTCCAGTTTGGACCCAGCCATATGCAAATCAGTCTTGACCCTGTGCCCCAAGGGAACAGTCCAGCTCGAACTGCCAGGCCAGGTCCTCCCTGGACTGGAAACAAGCATCATAGGACTGGTTTCGGGGTTTCACCCCTCTTCAGCCATGATAGCTTGATTCCAGTGGCATGGAGAGCACGGGACTCACGTCTGAGCATACCCGTCCCACTCGGGGTGACAAATGAAAAAAGAGCTATTGATGGACAGAATGCAGAACAATGTCATACATTCACCCCAGTACAGATATATGGACATAAAACCATCATTTTTTTGCTCACAATGCCTTCCCAGTTTGGACCTAGCCATATGCAAATCAGTCTTGACCCTGTGCCCCATGGGAGCAGTCCAGCCCGAACTGCCAGGCCAGGTCTTCCCTGGACTGGAAACAAGCATCCTATGACCGGTTTCGGGTTTCACCACTCTTCATCCAGGATAGCTTGATTCCAGTGGCATTGCGAGCACGGGACTCACGTCTGAGCATACCCGTCCCACTCGGGGTGACAAATGCAAAAAGAACTGTTGATGGACAGAATGCAGAAAAATGTCACACATTCACCCCAGTACAGATATCTGGGCTGAAATCCATTATTTTTTTGCTCACCATTCCATTCCAGTATGGACCCTGCCATATGCAAATCAGTCATGTCCCTGTACCCCATGGGAACAGTCCAGCCGGAACTGCCAGGCTTGGTCATCCCTGGACTGGAAACAAGCATCCTAGAACCAGTTTCGGGGTTTCAACCCTCTTCAGCCAGGATAGCTTGATTCCAGTGGCATGGAGAGCATGGGACTCACGTCTGAGCATACCCGTCCCACTCGGGGTGACAAATGCAAAAAGAACTGTTGATGGACAGAATGCAGAACAATGTCATACATTCACCACAGTACAGAGATCTGGGCCTAAATTCTATTTTTTTTTGCTCACCATGCCAATCCAGTTTGGACCCTGCCATATGCAAATCAGTCATGTCCCTGTACCCCATGGGAACAGTCCAGCCCGAACTACCAGGCCAGGTCCTCCCTGGACTGGAAACAAGCATCCTAGGACCGGTTTCGGGGTTTCACCCCTCTTCAGCCAGGATAGCTTGATTCCAGTGGCATTGCGAGCACGGGACTCACGTCTGAGCATACCTGTCCCACTCGGGGTGGCAAATGCAAAAACAACTGTTGATGGACAGAATGCAGAAAAATGTCACACATTCACCCCAGTACAGAGATCTGGGCAGAAATCCATCATTTTTTTGCTCACCATTCCATTCCAGTATGGACCCAGCCATATGCAAATCAGTCTTGACCCTGTGCCCCATGGGAACAGTCCAGCTCGAACTGCCAGGCCAGGTACTCCCTGGACTGGAAACAAGCATCCTAGGACTGGTTTCGGGGTTCCACCCGTCTTCAGCCAGGATAGCTTGATTCCAGTGGCATGGAGAGCACGGGACTCACGTCTGAGCATACTCGTCCCACTCTGGGTGACAAATGCAAAAAGAACTGTTGATGGACAGAATGCAGAACCATGTCATACATTCACCCCAGTACAGAGATCTGGGCCTAAATCCATCATGTTTTTGCTCACCATGCCATTCCAGTTTGGAACCAGCCATATGCAAATCAGTCTTGACCCTGTGCCCCATGGGAACAGTCCAGCTCGAATTGCCAGGCCAGGTACTTCCTGGACTGGAAACAAGCATCCTAGGACCGGTTTTCGGGGTTTCACTCCTCTTCAGCCAGGATAGCTTGATTCCAGTGGCATGGAGAGCACAGGACTCACATCTGAGCATACCCGTCCCACTCGGGGTGACAAATGCAAAAAGAAATGTTGATGGACAGAATGCAGAACAATGTCATACATTCACCCCAGTACAAGGATCTGGGCCTAAATCAAAAAATGTTTTGCTCACCATGCCATTCCAGTTTGGACCCAGCCATATGCAAATCAGTCTTGATCCTGTGCCCCACGGGAACAGTCCAGCCCGATCTGCCAGGCCAGGTCCTCCCTGGACTGGAAACAAGCATCCTAGGACCGGTTTCGGGTTTTCACCCCTCTTCAGCCAGGATAGCTTGATTCCAGTGGCATGGAGACCATGGGACTCACGTCTGAGCATACCCGTCCCACTCGGGGTGACAAATGCAAAAAGAACTGTTGATGGACAGAATGCAGAACAATGTCATACATTCACCCCAGTACAGAGATCTGAGCTAAAATCCATCATTTGTTTGCTCACCATGCCATTCCAGTTTGGACCCTGCCATATGCAAATCAGTCATGTCCCTGTACCCCATGGGAACAGTCAGGCCGGAACTGCCAGGCTAGGTCATCCCTGGACTGGAAACAAGCATCCTAGAACCAGTTTCGGGGTTTCAACCCTCTTCAGCCAGGATAGCTTGATTCCAGTGGCATGGAGAGCATGGGACTCACGTCTGAGCATACCCGTCCCACTCGGGGTGACAAATGCAAAAAGAACTGTTGATGGACAGAATGCAGAACAATGTCATACATTCACCCCAGTACAGAGATCTGGGCCTAAATTCAATTTTTTTTTGCTCACCATGCCATTCCAGTTTGGACCCAGCCATATGCAAATCAGTCTTGACCCTGTGCCCCATGGGAACAGTCCAGCTCGAACTGCCAGGCCAGGTACTCCCTGGACTGGAAACAAGCATCCTAGGACTGGTTTCGGGGTTACACCCCTCTTCAGCCAGGATAGCTTGATTCCAGTGGCATGGAGAGCACGGGACTCACGTCTGAGCATACTCGTCCCACTCTGGGTGACATATGCAAAAAGAACTGTTGATGGACAGAATGCAGAACCATGTCATACATTCACCCCAGTACAGAGATCTGGGCTGAAATCCATCATTTTTTTGCTCACCATGCCATTCCAGTTTGTACCCAGCCATATGCAAATCAGTCTTGACCCTGTGCCCCATGGGAACTGTCCAGCCGGAACTGCCAGGCTAGGTCATCCCTGGACTGGAAACAAGCATCCTAGGACCAGTTTCGGGGTCTCACCCCTCTTCAGCCAGGATATCTTTATTCCAGTGGCATGGAGAGCACGGGACTCACGTCTGAACATACCCGTCCCACTCGGGGTGACAAATGCAAAAGAACTGTTGATGGACAGAATGCAGAACAATGTCATACAATCACCCCAGTACAGAGATCTGGGCCTAAATCCATCATGTTTATGCTCGCCATTCCAGTTTGGAACCAGCCATATGCAAATCAGTCTTGACCCAGTGCCCCATGGGAACAGTCCAGCTGGAATTGCCAGGCCAGGTACTTCCTGGACTGGAAACAAGCATCTTAGGACCGGTTTTGGGGTTTCACCCCTCTTCAGCCAGGATAGCTTGATTCCAGTGGCATGGAGAGCACAGGACTCACGTCTGAGCATACCCGTCCCACTCGGGGTGACAAATGCAAAAAGAACTGTTGATGGACAGAATGCAGAACAATGTCATACATTCACCCCAGTACAGAGATCTGGGCCTAAATCCAACATTTTTTTGCTCACCATTCCATTCCAGTTTGGACCCAGCCATATGCAAATCAGTCTTGACCCTGTGCCCCATGGGAACAGTCCAGCCGGAACTGCCAGGCCAGGTCCTCCCTGGACTGGAAACAAGCATCCTAGGACCAGTTTCGGGGATTCACCCCTCTTCAGCCAGGATAGCTTGATTCCAGTGGCATGGAGAGCACGGGACTCACGTCTGAGCATACCCGTCCCACTTGGGGTGACAAATGCAAAAAGAACTGTTGATGGACAGAATGCAGAACAATGTCATACATTCACCCCAGTACAGAGATCTGAGCTAAAATCCATCATTTGTTTGCTCACCATGCCATTCCAGTTTGGACCCTGCCATATGCAAATCAGTCATGTCCCTGTACCCCATGGGAACAGTCCAGCCGGAACTGCCAGGCTAGGTCATCCCTGGACTGGAAACAAGCATCCTAGAACCAGTTTCGGGGTTTCAACCCTCTGCAGCCAGGATAGCTTGATTCCAGTGGCATGGAGAGCATGGGACTCACGTCTGAGCATACCCGTCCCACTTGGGGTGACAAATGCAAAAAGAACTGTTGATGGACAGAATGCAGAACAATGTCATACATTCACCCCAGTACAGATATCTGGGCCTAAATCCATCAGGTTTTTGCTCTCCATGCCATTCCAGTTTGGACCCAGCCATATGCAAATCAGTCTTGACCCTGTGCCCCAAGGGAACAGTCCAGCTCGAACTGCCAGGCCAGGTCCTCCCTGGACTGGAAACAAGCATCATAGGACTGGTTTCGGGGTTTCACCCCTCTTCAGCCATGATAGCTTGATTCCAGTGGCATGGAGAGCACGGGACTCACGTCTGAGCATACCCGTCCCACTCGGGGTGACAAATGAAAAAAGAGCTATTGATGGACAGAATGCAGAACAATGTCATACATTCACCCCAGTACAGATATCTGGACATAAAACCATCATTTTTTTGCTCACAATGCCTTCCCAGTTTGGACCTAGCCATATGCAAATCAGTCTTGACCCTGTGCCCCATGGGAGCAGTCCAGCCCGAACTGCCAGGCCAGGTTTTCCCTGGACTGGAAACAAGCATCCTATGACCGGTTTCGGGTTTCACCACTCTTCATCCAGGATAGCTTGATTCCAGTGGCATTGCGAGCACGGGACTCACGTCTGAGCATACCCGTCCCACTCGGGGTGACAAATGCAAAAAGAACTGTTGATGGACAGAATGCAGAAAAATGTCACACATTCACCCCAGTACAGATATCTGGGCTGAAATCCATTATTTTTTTGCTCACCATTCCATTCCAGTATGGACCCTGCCATATGCAAATCAGTCATGTCCCTGTACCCCATGGGAACAGTCCAGCTAGAACTGCCAGGCTTGGTCATCCCTGGACTGGAAACAAGCATCCTAGAACCAGTTTCGGGGTTTCAACCCTCTTCAGCCAGGATAGCTTGATTCCAGTGGCATGGAGAGCATGGGACTCACGTCTGAGCATACCCGTCCCACTCGGGGTGACAAATGCAAAAAGAACTGTTGATGGACAGAATGCAGAACAATGTCATACATTCACCACAGTACAGAGATCTGGGCCTAAATTCTATTTTTTTTTGCTCACCATGCCAATCCAGTTTGGACCCTGCCATATGCAAATCAGTCATGTCCCTGTACCCCATGGGAACAGTCCAGCCCGAACTACCAGGCCAGGTCCTCCCTGGACTGGAAACAAGCATCCTAGGACCGGTTTCGGGGTTTCACCCCTCTTCAGCCAGGATAGCTTGATTCCAGTGGCATTGCGAGCACGGGACTCACGTCTGAGCATACCTGTCCCACTCAGGGTGGCAAATGCAAAAACAACTGTTGATGGACAGAATGCAGAAAAATGTCACACATTCACCCCAGTACAGAGATCTGGGCAGAAATCCATCATTTTTTTGCTCACCATTCCATTCCAGTATGGACCCAGCCATATGCAAATCAGTCTTGACCCTGTGCCCCATGGGAACAGTCCAGCTCGAACTGCCAGGCCACGTACTCCCTGGACTGGAAACAAGCATCCTAGGACTGGTTTCGGGGTTCCACCCGTCTTCAGCCAGGATAGCTTGATTCCAGTGGCATGGAGAGCACGGGACTCACGTCTGAGCATACTCGTCCCACTCTGGGTGACAAATGCAAAAAGAACTGTTGATGGACAGAATGCAGAACCATGTCATACATTCACCCCAGTACAGAGATCTGGGCCTAAATCCATCATGTTTTTGCTCACCATGCCATTCCAGTTTGGAACCAGCCATATGCAAATCAGTCTTGACCCTGTGCCCCATGGGAACAGTCCAGCTCGAATTGCCAGGCCAGGTACTTCCTGGACTGGAAACAAGCATCCTAGGACCGGTTTTCGGGGTTTCACTCCTCTTCAGCCAGGATAGCTTGATTCCAGTGGCATGGAGAGCACAGGACTCACATCTGAGCATACCCGTCCCACTCGGGGTGACAAATGCAAAAAGAAATGTTGATGGACAGAATGCAGAACAATGTCATACATTCACCCCAGTACAGAGATCTGGGCCTAAATCAAAAAATGTTTTGCTCACCATGCCATTCCAGTTTGGACCCAGCCATATGCAAATCAGTCTTGATCCTGTGCCCCACGGGAACAGTCCAGCCCGATCTGCCAGGCCAGGTCCTCCCTGGACTGGAAACAAGCATCCTAGGACCGGTTTCGGGTTTTCACCCCTCTTCAGCCAGGATAGCTTGATTCCAGTGGCATGGAGACCATGGGACTCACGTCTGAGCATACCCGTCCCACTCGGGGTGACAAATGCAAAAAGAACTGTTGATGGACAGAATGCAGAACAATGTCATACATTCACCCCAGTACAGAGATCTGAGCTAAAATCCATCATTTGTTTGCTCACCATGCCATTCCAGTTTGGACCCTGCCATATGCAAATCAGTCATGTCCCTGTACCCCATGGGAACAGTCAGGCCGGAACTGCCAGGCTAGGTCATCCCTGGACTGGAAACAAGCATCCTAGAACCAGTTTCGGGGTTTCAACCCTCTTCAGCCAGGATAGCTTGATTCCAGTGGCATGGAGAGCATGGGACTCACGTCTGAGCATACCCGTCCCACTCGGGGTGACAAATGCAAAAAGAACTGTTGATGGACAGAATGCAGAACAATGTCATACATTCACCCCAGTACAGAGATCTGGGCCTAAATTCAATTTTTTTTTGCTCACCATGCCATTCCAGTTTGGACCCAGCCATATGCAAATCAGTCTTGACCCTGTGCCCCATGGGAACAGTCCAGCTCGAACTGCCAGGCCAGGTACTCCCTGGACTGGAAACAAGCATCCTAGGACTGGTTTCGGGGTTACACCCCTCTTCAGCCAGGATAGCTTGATTCCAGTGGCATGGAGAGCACGGGACTCACGTCTGAGCATACTCGTCCCACTCTGGGTGACATATGCAAAAAGAACTGTTGATGGACAGAATGCAGAACCATGTCATACATTCACCCCAGTACAGAGATCTGGGCTGAAATCCATCATTTTTTTGCTCACCATGCCATTCCAGTTTGGACCCAGCCATATGCAAATCAGTCTTGACCCTGTGCCCCATGGGAACTGTCCAGCCGGAACTGCCAGGCTAGGTCATGCCTGGACTGGAAACAAGCATCCTAGGACCAGTTTCGGGGTCTCACCCCTCTTCAGCCAGGATATCTTTATTCCAGTGGCATGGAGAGCACGGGACTCACGTCTGAACATACCCGTCCCACTCGGGGTGACAAATGCAAAAGAACTGTTGATGGACAGAATGCAGAACAATGTCATACAATCACCCCAGTACAGAGATCTGGGCCTAAATCCATCATGTTTATGCTCGCCATTCCAGTTTGGAACCAGCCATATGCAAATCAGTCTTGACCCAGTGCCCCATGGGAACAGTCCAGCTGGAATGGCCAGGCCAGGTACTTCCTGGACTGGAAACAAGCATCTTAGGACCGGTTTCGGGGTTTCACCCCTCTTCAGCCAGGATAGCTTGATTCCAGTGGCATGGAGAGCACAGGACTCACGTCTGAGCATACCCGTCCCACTCGGGGTGACAAATGCAAAAAGAACTGTTGATGGACAGAATGCAGAACAATGTCATACATTCACCCCAGTACAGAGATCTGGGCCTAAATCCAACATTTTTTTGCTCACCATTCCATTCCAGTTTGGACCCAGCCATATGCAAATCAGTCTTGACCCTGTGCCCCATGGGAACAGTCCAGCCGGAACTGCCAGGCCAGGTCCTCCCTGGACTGGAAACAAGCATCCTAGGACCAGTTTCGGGGATTCACCCCTCTTCAGCCAGGATAGCTTGATTCCAGTGGCATGGAGAGCACGGGACTCACGTCTGAGCATACCCGTCCCACTTGGGGTGACAAATGCAAAAAGAACTGTTGATGGACAGAATGCAGAACAATGTCATACATTCACCCCAGTACAGAGATATGGGCCTAAATCCATCATGTTCTTGCTCACCATGCCATTCCAGTTTGGACCCAGCCATATGCAAATCGGTCTTGACCCTGTGCCCCATGGGAACAGTCCAGCTCGAACTGCCAGGCCAGGTACTCCCTGGACTGGAAATAAGCATGCTAGGACCGGTTTCGGGGTTTCACCCCTCTTCAGCCAGGATAGCTTGATTCCAGTGGCATGGAGAGCACGGGACTCACGTCTGAGCATACTTGTCCCACTCTGGGTGACAAATGCAAAAAGAACTGTTGATGGACAGAATGCAGAACCATGTCATACATTCACCCCAGTACAGAGATCTGGGCTGAAATCCATCATTTTTTTGCTCACCATGCCATTCCAGTTTGGACCCAGCCATATGCAAATCAGTCTTGACCCTGTGCCCCATGGGAACTGTCCAGCCAGAACTGCCAGATTAGCTCCTCCCTGGACTGGAAACAAGCATCCTAGGACCAGTTTCGGGGTCTCACCCCTCTTCAGCCAGGATATCTTTATTCCAGTGGCATGGAGAGCACGGGACTCACGTCTGAGCATACCCGTCCCACTCGGGGTGACAAATGCAAAAGAACTGTTGATGGACAGAATGGAGAACAATGTCATACAATCACCCCAGTACAGAGATCTGGGCCTAAATCCATCATGTTTTTGCTCACCATGCCATTCCAGTTTGGAACCAGTCACATGCAAATCAGTCTTGACCGGAACAGTCCAGCTCGAATTGCCAGGCCAGGTACTTCCTGGACTGGAAACAAGCATCCTAGGACCGGTTTTCTGGGTTTCACCCCTCTTCAGCCAGGATAGTTTGACTCCAGTGGCATGGAGAGCACAGGACTCACGTCTGAGCATACCTGTCCCAATCGGGGTGACAAATGCAAAAAGAACTGTTGATGGACAGAATGCAGAACAATGTCATACATTCACCCCAGTACAGAGATCTGGGCCTAAATCCAACATTTGTTTGCTCACCATTCCATTCCAGTTTGGACCCAGCCATATGCAAATCAGTCTTGACCCTGTGCTCCACGGAAACAGTCAAGCCCAAACTGCCAGGCCAGGTCCTCCCTGGACTTGAAACAAGCATCCTAGGACCGGTTTCGGGGTTTCACCCCTCTTAGCCAGGATAGCTTGATTCCAGTGGCATGGAGAGCACGGGACTCACGTCTGAGCATACCCGTCCCACTCGGGGTGACAAATGCAAAAAGAACTGTTGATGGACAGAATGCAGAACAATGTCATACATTCACCCCAGTACAGAGATCTGGGCCTAAATCCAAAAATGTTTTGCTCACCATGCCATTCCAGTTTGGACCCAGCCATATGCAAATCAGTCTTGACCCTGTGCCCCATGGGAACAGTCCAGCTCGACCTGCCAGGCCAGGTACTCCCTGGATTGGAAACAAGCATCCTAGGACCGGTTTCGGGGTTTCACCCCTCTTCAGCCAGGATAGCTTGATTCCAGTGGCATGGAGAGCACAGGACGCACGTCTGAGCATACCCGTCCCACTCGGGGTGACAAATGCAAAAAGAACTGTTGATGGACAGAATGCAGAACAATGTCATACATTCACCCCAGTACAGATGTCTGGGCCTAAATCCAACATGTTTTTGCTCTCCATGCCATTCCAGTTTGGACCCAGCCATATGCACATCAGTCTTGACCCTGTGCCCCAAGGGAACAGACCAGCTCGAACTGCCAGGCTAGGTCCTCCCTGGACTGGAAAGAAGCATCCTAGGACCGGTTTCGGGGTTTCACCCCTCTTCAGCCAGTATAGCTTGATTCCAGTGGCATGGAGAGCACGGGACTCACGTCTGAGCATACCCGTCCCACTCGGGGTGACAAATGCAAGAAGAGCTATTGATGGACAGAATGCAGATCAATGTCATTAATTCACCCCAGTACAGAGATCTGGGCATAAATCCATCATTTTTTTGCTATCCATGCCATCCCAGTTTGCACCCAGCCATATGCAAATCAGTCGTGACCCTGTGCCCCATGGGAACAGTCCAGCTCGAACTGCCAGGCCAGGTACTCCCTGGGCTGGAAACAAGCATCCTAGGACCGGGTTCGGGGTTTCACCCCTCTTCAGCCAGGATAGCTTGATTCCAGTGGCATGGAGAGCGCGGGACTCACGTCTGAGCATACCCGTCCCACTCGGGGTGACAAATGCAAAAAGAACTGTTGATGGATAGAATGCTGAACAATGTCATACATTCACCCCAGTACAGAGATCTGGGCCGAAATCCATAGTTTTTTTGCTCACCATGCCATTCCAGTTTGGACCCAGCCATATGCAAATCAGTCTTGACCCTGTGCCCCATGGGATCAGTCCAGCCTGAACTGCCAGGCCAGGTCCTCCCTGGACTGGAAACAAGCATCCTAGGACCGGTTTCGGGGTTTCACCCCTCTTCAGCCAGGATAGCTTGATTCCAGTGGCATGGAGAGCACGGGACTCACGCCTGAGCATACCCGTCCCACTCGGGGTGACAAATGCAAAAAGAACTGTTGATGGACAGAATGCAGAACAATGTCATACATTAACCCCAGTACAGAGATCTGGGCCTAAATCCATGATTGTTTTGCTCACCATGCCATTCCAGTTTGGACCCAGCCATATGCAAATCAGTCTTGACCCTGTGCCCCATGGGAACAATCCAGCCTGAACTGCCAGGCCAGGTCCTCCCTGGACTGGAAACAAGCATCCTAGGACCAGTTTCGGGGTTTCACCCCTCTTCAGCCAGTATAGCTTGATTCCAGTGGCATGGAGAGCACGGGACTCATGTCTGAGCATACCCGTCCCACTCGGGGTGACAAATGCAAAAAGAACTGTTGATGGACAGAATGCAGAACAATGTCATACATTCACCCCAGTACAGAGATCTGGGCCTAAATTCAATTTTTTTTTGCTCACCATGCCATTCCAGTTTGGACCCAGCCATATGCAAATCAGTCTTGACCCTGTGCCCCATGGGAACAGTCCAGCTCGAACTGCCAGGCCAGGTACTCCCTGGACTGGAAACAAGCATCCTAGGACTGGTTTCGGGGTTACACCCCTCTTCAGCCAGGATAGCTTGATTCCAGTGGCATGGAGAGCATGGGACTCACGTCTGAGCATACTCGTCCCACTCTGGGTGACATATGCAAAAAGAACTGTTGATGGACAGAATGCAGAACCATGTCATACATTCACCCCAGTACAGAGATCTGGGCTGAAATCCATCATTGTTTTGCTCACCATGCCATTCCAGTTTGGACCCAGCCATATGCAAATCAGTCTTGACCCTGTGCCCCATGGGAACTGTCCAGCCGGAACTGCCAGGCTAGGTCATCCCTGGACTGGAAACAAGCATCCTAGGACCAGTTTCGGGGTCTCACCCCTCTTCAGCCAGGATATCTTTATTCCAGTGGCATGGAGAGCACGGGACTCACGTCTGAACATACCCGTCCCACTCGGGGTGACAAATGCAAATGAACTGTTGATGGATAGAATGCAGAACAATGTCATACAATCACCCCAGTACAGAGATCTGGGCCTAAATCCATCATGTTTTTGCTCGCCATTCCAGTTTGGAACCAGCCATATGCAAATCAGTCTTGACCCAGTGCCCCATGGGAACAGTCCAGCTGGAATTGCCAGGCCAGGTACTTCCTGGACTGGAAACAAGCATCTTAGGACCGGTTTCGGGGTTTCACCCCTCTTCAGCCAGGATAGCTTGATTCCAGTGGCATGGAGAGCACAGGACTCACGTCTGAGCATACCCGTCCCACTCGGGGTGACAAATGCAAAAAGAACTGTTGATGGACAGAATGCAGAACAATGTCATACATTCACCCCAGTACAGAGATCTGGGCCTAAATCCAAAATTGTTTTTGCTCACCATTCCATTCCAGTTTGGACCCAGCCATATGCAAATCAGTCTTGACCCTGTGCCCCATGGGAACAGTCCAGCCGGAACTGCCAGGCCAGGTCCTCCCTGGACTGGAAACAAGCATCCTAGGACCAGTTTTGGGGATTCACCCCTCTTCAGCCAGGATAGCTTGATTCCAGTGGCATGGAGAGCACGGGACTCACGTCTGAGCATACCCGTCCCACTTGGGGTGACAAATGCAAAAAGAACTGTTGATGGACAGAATGCAGAACAATGTCATACATTCACCCCAGTACAGAGATATGGGCCTAAATGCATCATGTTCTTGCTCACCATGCCATTCCAGTTTGGACTCAGCCATATGCAAATCAGTCTTGACCCTGTGCCCCATGGGAACAGTCCAGCTCAAACTGCCAGGCCAGGTACTCCCTGGACTGGAAACAAGCATGCTAGGACCGGTTTCGGGGTTTCACCCCTCTTCAGCCAGGATAGCTTGATTCCAGTGGCATGGAGAGCACGGGACTCACGTCTGAGCATACTTGTCCCACTCTGGGTGACAAATGCAAAAAGAACTGTTGATGGACAGAATGCAGAACCATGTCATACATTCACCCCAGTACAGAGATCTGGGCTGAAATCCATCATTTTTTTGCTCACCATGCCATTCCAGTTTGGACCCAGCCATATGCAAATCAGTCTTGACCCTGTGCCCCATGGGAACTGTCCAGCCGGAACTGCCAGGTTAGCTCCTCCCTGGACTGGAAACAAGCATCCTAGGACCAGTTTCGGGGTCTCACCCCTCTTCAGCCAGGATATCTTTATTCCAGTGGCATGGAGAGCACGGGACTCACGTCTGAGCATACCCGTCCCACTCGGGGTGACAAATGCAAAAGAACTGTTGATGGACAGAATGGAGAACAATGTCATACAATCACCCCAGCACAGAGATCTGGGCCTAAATCCATCATGTTTTTGCTCACCATGCCATTCCAGTTTGGAACCAGTCACATGCAAATCAGTCTTGACCGGAACAGTCCAGCTCGAATTGCCAGGCCAGGTACTTCCTGGACTGGAAACAAGCATCCTAGGACCGGTTTCGGGGTTTCACCCCTCTTCAGCCAGGATAGTTTGATTCCAGTGGCATGGAGAGCACAGGACTCACGTCTGAGCATACCTGTCCCACTCGGGGTGACAAATGCAAAAAGAACTGTTGATGGACAGAATGCAGAACAATGTCATACATTCACCCCAGTACAGAGATCTGGGCCTAAATCCAACATTTGTTTGCTCACCATTCCATTCCAGTTTGGACCCAGCCATATGCAAATCAGTCTTGACCCTGTGCTCCACGGGAACAGTCCAGCCCAAACTGCCAGGCCAGGTCCTCCCTGGACTTGAAACAAGCATCCTAGGACCGGTTTCGGGGTTTCACCCCTCTTCAGCCAGGATAGCTTGATTCCAGTGGCATGGAGAGCACGGGACTCACGTCTGAGCATACCCGTCCCACTCGGGGTGACAAATGCAAAAAGAACTGTTGATGGACAGAATGCAGAACAATGTCATACATTCACACCAGTACAGAGATCTGGGCCTAAATCCAAAAATGTTTTGCTCACCATGCCATTCCAGTTTTGACCCAGCCATATGCAAATCAGTCTTGACCCTGTGCCCCATGGGAACAGTCCAGCTCGAACTGCCAGGCCAGGTACTCCCTGGATTGGAAACAAGCATCCTAGGACCGGTTTCGGGGTTTCACCCCTCTTCAGCCAGGATAGCTTGATTCCAGTGGCATGGAGAGCACAGGACTCACGTCTGAGCATACCCGTCCCACTCGGGGTGACAAATGCAAAAAGAACTGTTGATGGACAGAATGCAGAACAATGTCATACATTCACCCCAGTACAGATGTCTGGGCCTAAATCCAACATGTTTTTGCTCTCCATGCCATTCCAGTTAGGACCCAGCCATATGCACATCAGTCTTGACCCTGTGCCCCAAGGGAACAGTCCAGCTCGAACTGCCAGGCTAGGTCCTCCCTGGACTGGAAAGAAGCATCCTAGGACCGGTTTCGGGGTTTCACCCCTCTTCAGCCAGGATAGCTTGATTCCAGTGGCATGGAGAGCACGGGACTCACGTCTGAGCATACCCGTCCCACTCGGGGTGACAAATGCAAGAAGAGCTATTGATGGACAGAATGCAGATCAATGTCATTCATTCACCCCAGTACAGAGATCTGGGCATAAATCCATCATTTTGTTGCTCACCATGCCATCCCAGTTTGGACCCAGCCATACGCAAATCAGTCTTGACCCTGTGCCCCATGGGAACAGTCCAGCTCGAACTGCCAGGCCAGGTACTCCCTGGACTGGAAACAAGCATCCTAGGACCGGTTTCGGGGTTTCACCCCTCTTCAGCCGGGATAGCTTGATTCCAGTGGCATGGAGAGCGCGGGACTCACGTCTGAGCATACCCGTCCCACTCGGGGTGACAAATGCAAAAAGAACTGTTGATGGATAGAATGCTGAACAATGTCATACATTCACCCCAGTACAGAGATCTGGGCCGAAATCCATAATTTTTTTGCTCACCATGCCATTCCAGTTTGGACCCAGCCATATGCAAATCAGTCTTGACCCTGTGCCCCATGGGATCAGTCCAGCCTGAACTGCAAGGCCAGGTCCTCCCTGGACTGGAAACAAGCATCCTAGGACCGGTTTCAGGGTTTCACCCCTCTTCAGCCAGGATAGCTTGATTCCAGTGGCAAGGAGAGCACGGGACTCACGCCTGAGCATACCCGTCCCACTCGGGGTGACAAATGCAAAAAGAACTGTTGATGGACAGAATGCAGAACAATGTCATTCATTCACCCCAGTACAGAGATCTGGACATAAATCCATCATTTTTTTGCTCACCATGCCATTCCAGTTTGAACCCAGCCATATGCAAATCAGTCTTGACCCTGTGCCCCATGGGAACAGTCCAGCCCGAACTGCCAGGCCAGGTCTTCCCTGGACTGGAAACAAGCATCCTAGGACCGGTTTCGGGGTTTCACCCCTCTTCAGCCAGGATAGCTTGATTCCAGTGGCATGGAGAGCACGGGACTCACGCCTGAGCATACCCGTCCCACTCGGGGTGACAAATAAAAAAAGAACTGTTGATGGACAGAATGCAGAACAATGTCATACATTAACCCCAGTACAGAGATCTGGGCCTAAATCCATGATTGTTTTGCTCACCATGCCATTCCAGTTTGGACCCAGCCATATGCAAATCAGTCTTGACCCTGTGCCCCATGGGAACAATCCAGCCTGAACTGCCAGGCCAGGTCCTCCCTGGACTGGAAACAAGCATCCTAGGACCAGTTTCGGGGTTTCACCCCTCTTCAGCCAGTATAGCTTGATTCCAGTGGCATGGAGAGCACGGGACTCACGTCTGAGCATACCCGTCCCACTCGGGGTGACAAATGCAAAAAGAACTGTTGATGGACAGAATGCAGAACAATGTCATACATTCACCCCAGTACAGATATCTGGGCCTAAATCCATCATGTTTTTGCTCTCCATGCCATTCCAGTTTGGACCCAGCCATATGCAAATCAGTCTTGACCCTGTGCCCCAAGGGAACAGTCCAGCTCGAACTGCCAGGCCAGGTCCTCCCTGGACTGGAAACAAGCATCCTAGGACTGGTTTCGGGGTTTCACCCCTCTTCAGCCAGGATAGCTTGATTCCAGTGGCATGGAGAGCACGGGACTCACGTCTGAGCATTACCCGTCCCACTCGGGGTGACAAATGAAAAAAGAGCTATTGATGGACAGAATGCAGAACAATGTCATACATTCACCCCAGTACAGATATCTGGACATAAATCCATCATTTTTTTGCTCACAATGCCTTCCCAGTTTGGACCTAGCCATATGCAAATCATTCTTGACCCTGTGCCCCAAGGGAACAGTCCAGCTCGAACTGCCAGGCCAGGTCCTCCCTGGACTGGAAACAAGCATCCTAGGACTGGTTTCGGGGTTTCACCCCTCTTCAGCCAGGATAGCTTGATTCCAGTGGCATGGAGAGCACGGGACTCACGTCTGAGCATTACCCGTCCCACTCGGGGTGACAAATGAAAAAAGAGCTATTGATGGACAGAATGCAGAACAATGTCATACATTCACCCCAGTACAGATATCTGGACATAAATCCATCATTTTTTGCTCACAATGCCTTCCCAGTTTCGACCTAGCCATATGCAAATCAGTCTTGACCCTGTGCCCCATGGGAACAGTCCAGCCCGAACTGCCAGGCCAGGTCTTCCCTGGACTGGAAACAAGCATCCTAGGACCGGTTTCGGGGTTTCACCACTCTTCAGCCAGGATAGCTTGATTCCAGTGGCATGGAGAGCACCGGACTCACGTCTGAGCATACCCGTCCCACTCGGGGTGACAAATGCAAAAAGAACTGTTGATGGACAGAATGCAGAACAATGTCATACATTCACCCCAGTACAGATATCTGGGCCTAAATCCATCATGTTTTTGCTCTCCATGCCATTCCAGTTTGGACCCAGCCATATGCAAATCAGTCTTGACCCTGTGCCCTAAGGGAACAGTCCAGCTCGAACTGCCAGGCCATGTCCTCCCTGGACTGGAAACATGCATCCTAGGACCGGTTTCGTGGTTTCACCACTCTTCAGCCAGGATAGCTTGATTCCAGTGGCATGGAGAGCACCGGACTCACGTCTGAGCATACCCGTCCCACTCGGGGTGACAAATGCAAAAAGAACTGTTGATGGACAGAATGCAGAACAATGTCATACATTCACCCCAGTACAGATATCTGGGCCTAAATCCATCATGTTTTTGCTCACCATGCCATTCCAGTTTGGACCCAGCCATATGCAAATCAGTCTTGACCCTGTGCCCCACGGGAACAGTCCAGCCTGAACTGCCAGGTCAGGTCCTCCTTGGATTGGAAACAAGCATCCTAGGACCGGTTTCGGGGTTTCACCCCTCTTCAGCCAGGATAGCTTGATTCCAGTGGCATGGAGAGCACGGGACTCATGTCTTAACATACCTGTCCCAGAATTTAAAAATTGTGCTTGCCCACTGAAAACAGCAGCTAAACAAGACACTGCTACAGGCAACACTCTGAGGCCCAGAGTGTAAAGCGTGAATGTTCAGTTGACACTCCAAGGGATTATGTGGGCCCGCTTGATCTCATTCTGACCCGCTCATGAGATTTTTCTGAGCCCTTAGTTTAGTTTGATAATCTGTCCCAGCTTGTTCACCTGCTGCGTAGCCACACCAATCAGATTTTCGCTCATGGTGCTTACAATGGTGGACTTACCCTGAGCTTCCCTCCCAGACTCAGATTCTGCCCCAGCCTTTTCAAACCACCCTGTGACATGGATAGATTGGCCCCAGGTGATGCGTTTCCGTTCTGCACAGCAGGCGTTATGTCTGGAGTTGTCACAGGAGCTGGCACAGGGGTGACCACAGTTGCTTGGGATGTTGGCCAGAAGGGAGTTGTGGGGACACTGCTGTACATAATGAGAACAGGACTCTGCTCAATGCAGTGGGTCTAGTGAGGATTAGGCCTGGGCGAAGCACTACGCTACGCTCGCGTAGTTTGCGAAGTTCGCGCTACATCGCACTACGCGAACTGCACGTAGCACAGTGCGAACACGCGTAGCGTAGTGTTGCGTAGTGCTGCGGTCATTTTTTGCTTGCTCGCGGTCCTCAACGTCAAGTTGGCGACCGCGAGCATGCAAAATGACATCCCGGCGAGACTTTTTCCTTGTTCGCGATCGCGAGCATGGAAAATAAACCTCCCGGCGAGATTCCCAACGCGAGGAGGTCAAGTTTCTCATTGCGAGGGGTCGCGTATGCTCGCGACCTCTCGCGATGAGAAACTACCAGTTCGCGTTGAGAAAGCTGCCGCTCGAGTAAAGATCTACTCGAGCAGCAGAAAACTACAGCTCGCACTGTGCAAGATGCCATTTTCAATGATTGCACAGTGCCGGTTGCTTGTCTGCACTGTGCAATCATTGAAAACAACATCTTGCACAGTGCGAACATGTTACTACGCAGTTCGCGAAGTGCTACGCGTAGCTCGCGTAGTGCGAACTTCACTTTGCGTAGCTTCGCAAAGTGCTACTTCGCGAACTACGCCCACCCTTAGTGAGGATGAGTCGCCTTCGCATGCACACCCGTGACCTGCAGATCCCGCTTCATTGGGCGCTTTAACCTCAGTGAGGCACCCTGATGGGGAAATAGTGAGTCTTCGGCATTTATATTTGTTTATTGTAGTTGTTAGTTGTCAACGATCTACTTTCTTTCCGACGTTATCAATTGTTATCGGATGCGCACAGTGTGGTGCAAGCATTGACTTTAAAATATTGAACTGCTAGTGAGTAAAAAATGATGAAAAGTGTCCTCATGGGTAGAGTTGAGCACAGATATCCAGTCTATTCAAACCAGAGCGGACAGCCTAGTTACAGCCAGGTAAAGGAAAGAACAGCTTTCAGGGACAAGTTGACGCTACACAAAACCACACGGAAGAGTCAAAGAGTTGTCTCTGGATTTGATGTATTAGAATGTAAAGAGTTCAACACAGTGAACAGGAAGCAGATGCAGTGAAACTGCCTGCTCACTTAACACACCTCCAAGTGGTGTCGGTATCAAACGTGGTGCGTCTGCAGATGTCAAAGGGGATGTTATACAGTTGGCGCGTGACAAAAGGGAAGCACAAAAACAACACGCATGAATATTTTAGGCGGCATATCATTAAAACGTTATGAGCCCCTGGCTCCATGCACGACGGTACCGGAGAGTGACATCCCTGTGCTGATTGCTCACTCGGCCTTCAACTGCCCACCTATACTGCTGGTCAGCGAGCCGCGCGAGCCACGGGCTCGGGCGGCTCTCTGCATGGCACGGTAAGTGATGGAGCCTTCATGTTCACATTCCTTGATTAATAATAAATGCAAAGTGTCAAATATTCTTCAAGGTGAATTCTATTAGGTTCCTGCAGTTAGAAATAAACAGCTCTTCCAAAGAGTGATTTAAAAGCATCCTTTGATTGATGCAATTTAAGAAATGAAATAAGCTGCAGATGACAAGCAGGGGCCTAAGATCAAAGCCGCAGCTGACTGATGCTGGGAGAGGGAAAGGAAAATATCGGAGTTTTCACAATTAAAGTGCTGGTGAGTCTTTCGGATGAATTATCTGTTGAAATGAACAACATCACACAAATCTCAAAGGACAGGCTCCTTGACTTTAATCAAATCAGGAAGAAGTGGAAAAAACGGTTTCATTTTCCAGCAATTACATCCTGCCTGGGTTGAAAGAGGCTGTTAACCGCATAATGTTTAAAGTGTGTATAGAATATTCATTTCAAGTGCACACATGGAAGGAATTGTTAATGCAGGGAGGCGAAGAGCAAAACAGGTCTCTACCCTCACTAATTCGAATCCCCCCCCCCCCCCCCACACACACACACACCGTTCGGCAGCACATACACATCCTGCTTCAGACAGCCGGAGGGTGGGCTCGAGAGCATCGGAGCAGGAAATTCGATTCGAACAGAGATGTGCGACCCAGGAAAAATCTTACAGTTTCAAAGCGTGGCAGCCTTGCCTGTCAGCTGGTAAATACATTGGTGACAAAGTGGAATTTAGACTGGATAGAGCCGTACTGAAAACGACTAAAAGACTGATTTAGAGGCCGTTGGTTGTGGAAAATCCTTATCTTTCAGAAATAAGTGCTAAATAAAATGAACGGTTCACCAGTAGAGCTCACTCCACTTCTCAGTAAAGCGCTTCATGTACACTATCTCTGGAACAGCCTGCTTGAAGGCCTGAGGCCCAACAAGAACTTTTTTCACTTCAGAAGGAACCGAAAACTCAGCAGTTCAGAACTTAACTATGAATCCTTTTCCCTGAGCACTGTCTGCTCTTCTCTAATCCCATTCTCCCCACGTTCCTCCCCACGTTCCTCCCCGTTAACCGACCCCCTTTGTTCATTTTACCGTTATTCGTCTTTCTGAAAAGTTCCCCGCTGCCCATGTGGCTAGGGCCGCATGGTATGAATGCTAGAGGTAAATAATTAACCAACTAACGAACTAACTAAATAAATAAATATGGAACGTAATTGCATGTGCAGGTTAAGAATATGTCCTCGTGTAATGTAACTCGTGCTCATGTAAAGCGCTTCGATACCTTTGGGTCGAATGGATGCTGTATGTAACTGCACTAAAAGTGCAGCAGAAGAAATCCCTCCAAATCTGGATTTAGCAATTTCACACAAACCCGTGTATTTCCATTGCATCCACATTATTAATCGGGCCTTACCTTTTGACATACTGGTGGTAAATGCAAACCGAAGCCATTGTAGCAGATGTCTAGTATTATCTGGGAAAGGGCACTATGTGGGCAGTGGGGGGTTCATGTCTCCTTTAAACCGCCTTGGTGTCTGCAGACTGCAAACAGTTCTATGTTAGCCCTGTTCATCATCACCAGTCTTTCTTAACCAACGTTCTATATGTTTGAAAAAATGAACGTACGCCCATTCAATCAAACATCGATTTACCATGAAACTCCATGCTATCACATTACATGTGTAAGAGCGTAATAAGAGAAATTGATGTACGTCAGAGAAAACATTTCAAAGGTAATTACATTTTCAGGACTTTGCCAAAGAAGCTTTCTCTCCAGACTTGCACTCAGATCACTGCCCACTGTCGAACGGATAGAATTTGGGGCCGTGCTGACACCGTGCTCACTCCCCTCTATTGACCTCTGCCCTCCATTTAGAGCTCCTCTGCACTTCTATATTCCCCTCCACAACTTATCCTTCTGGATTTGCTGTCCTGACCAGTTGTGTCCTCCTGCTCGCTTCTTGTTCTTCCTATCAATTCCTGGCCATGCTCTTGCCCATCACGCGGCTTCCTCGGCATCTCTGAGGCTGATTCTTTCTCTCTCACTCATTCAGCCAGTGCAGCTGTGCCATCTGCTCTTCAGTTCCCAATGGGATAGAGATTGCCATCCCTTGACCCGCCATGCAGCATTTATTTATTCCTTCATGCTTCTTGTTGCACCCTTCACCATCTTGATACTTGTTCCTCTGCAGCTTGGCCGATGCACCATCTTTCTTACTTTAAAGTCTGACGATGGCACTTTCTAGGGTTTCCTAATCAAATGACCACTCTTGAGGCGCTGTTTATGAAGTCTGGGCTTTTATCAGCATTGCCTGCGACATATTAACTTGCTGCTCGTTTTATTATTTTTTTTCATAACTTACCTGAACTCGGCTGTATGCCGCATTTTGCAACCCCCCACCCTGCCCCTCCTCTGCGCCACGTCACCACCCCGGTAAAATGCCCTACACGGGCCGTCACTGATTATATCTATCTTTTGCAGAAGACAAAAAAACGTGAGCGTGTGTATTGGTGTCATTAGGTCATGCTAGAGTCAGCGCATGCGCTGCACTTGCGAGAAATCTAGTAGGTGGTTTAAAAGTGCTACTCAGGCCGGCCACCAGCTTGCTATTACACACACAAGCGCGCACAGCACTTTTTCCCGTCGCACGCGCGCGTGCGCACAACTCGCGTCACCACTCGGGTTTTTTTTTTAAATATCATTTCGCGTCCACGCAGCTACTCTGGGACCGCGCCTTCATTTTAATGTGCATGACACCTGTTTTTCTTGCTCAGGTCAGAGCTGATGAAGAGCTGATGAAGTGTGTGGTTGCATCTGCATATGTATACAAATAAGCTAAACTGATTTGGTCGATTGCATTTCACTTTGTCTTCCAGGCGTTACTTTGACAGTGTTTGCTGCGATCTCAGAAGCCGATACTGACGCGCTGACAATCAAGTTGTTATTCACGAGCAGGGCTGAAAGCTTTCAGCAGAGACAGACTGCTGCTTCTAAAATGCTGCAATTCTTACTTGTCACACATAATGCTCGAGGAATCCACAGGAAAGCTTTATTTCAAAACTTGCTGAGTGTTACAAGCGTGAATAAAATAAGAAAACAATCTTTTCTCTATTGAGTAAATAGTCTGTTAAATGTTAAACCTTTGATTCTTACTAAATTTAACAAACAAATAGGCAGGTGTTAGTCCTGTCATAGAAAAGAGCATTGTTAGAACTGGGATTTCTGGTTGGCTAAGGCTTGCGCCAAAGTCAGGCAGAAACCACCACTTTAGTCAGATGCAATCTTCGGCGGGGTGGCCACCCGCCGCGGCAATAATCAAATAAGCGGGGTGGGCACCCGCCGACAAGCACCCAAATACGGGGTAGGCTCCCGTCACCAGCAGCACACGGGGTGGGCACCCGTTGTCATAAACAAAGCGCTCCTGGCGCCGAGGGCAAGTCCAGCGCTTCCAGGCGCTGGAGGCTGTAGTGGAGCGCCAAGTATCACGCTCCTTGACGCTGGGGTCCCAACAAAGCGCTCCTGGCGCTATAAAGCAAATACAAGCGCTCCCAGGCGCTTAGGGATAGCAAGTCCAGCCAAAAAAAGTCTTCAAAGAGCAGGGGGGCAAAGACTGGGCCCAGGGCCAGCTAACAGGGCCCTCCAGCAGGGAGGCAGTCCCCAGTGGCGGTCTCTCATGGCGCCCAGCAGCAGCAGGCCCCCCTCAAGTGGATCCTGCAAGAGAACAAATTGTAAGGGGACACAGCCCCTTTTTATACAGTAAAAGTCTTTGTCTGAAGGTGCAGGGAAGGGGCGAACCAGTCACAACAGGTTCCTGAGCACTTTGTTTTGCTCAGCCCCTCTCCCTATTCACTGGGCAGGCCAGGGTCATCAGACGCACCACAGGGGCCGGAGCCAGCATTGGGTGGGGAAAGCCCTGTCCTATTCAGGACCCAGGTGTACTCCTCCCCAGCCATCAGTATGCTAAACTCCCCATTCACCACTGGGTGACTCCTCCTGACCCTGGGGAATCCCTAGCCCGTCACATGACCTCAACCAGCCAATCGCCAGACAAGCCACACATTTCATACTGCACACCGAAGTGCCCACTTCTAGAAATGGCACTTCCACACTAGGTACATGCACGCCACACACATCATCGCGCAGCATTCAATCACACGAGTCCGCACATACCAAACTCGGGCCTGCACTCCCCACGCATCAGGAACTACCAGGACACATACATTCCCCCATTCATTCCTATGGGAGGGCAGGCCAACCTCACAACACGCACGCACTTTACCCTGGGACACAGCGGTAAAGTGCGCAGAAACCAAAAATCACTACACCAAGTCACCAATAAAAAGCAAAAAGTTTCGGGGTGAACCTGCCAGAAGGGCCGGGTCCAACAAGCATGTTTACCTATTTTTCTTAAAGCTTAATTTTGGTCAATAGATTTTGAACATGGTATTTCGGTGCATTCATTGTTCCCAGCAATTGTCCTAGGAAGGGCTTTCTCTTCAGCATTCAATCCTGTTTGTTAGGAACTGAATTTCCCTCTTTGTGTGGTCCATGCCAGCATGCAAGCGGGTTCCAAGCTGCATGGCTGCGATCATGACCTGTGCTCAGGGAGCTTGTGGATGCTATTGTGTCTTGCCTCTGTGCAGGCTTGCTCATTATTTCCATGTGAAGCAGGGCCTGTGATGTATTCTTCATGCGTAATACAGTTAAGAAAAGATTGTTTTGTACTGTGTGGATCAAAGGTCTCCAGCTTCTTCTACCCTGAGAGGAACTTCTGATCAATGAAAATGATCATGAGCTAATAACTTCTGTATAATAATAGTTATAATATTTACCCACACCAGACAAGGTCATCAGATTGTCGTTTTCATTACGCTCACAAACTTCCCCTCGGTCTCCTGCAGCCCCACACTTTAGCTATTCTGCAATTCTTTGCCTGCCCTGTGCTCGCACACATTGTGTGATTAACAGTGTTGGGTCTGCTTTACAAACAAGCAGGTGGCTTTCAAGCTGTATGGTGATTGCCCTTGTTGCAAGCTTTGTGCCATCAGTCACCTTATGTGTCTAGGCGTGTGTTAGTGTGTTAAGGAGAGGTGAGGTGCAGCGACCAGAGCATCTGATTTTGGAGCGCAGAGCTCTTGATTCGATCCCCGGTACCCGCGGCAGCTCAGCATTATGTGACTCTGGCTAATAGCTCCCACCATCTTCTTGGCAACATTTGGAACGCCTATGATTCTGGAGAATTTTTGCCCACTTAATTGAATTGGAATATGTTCCAAATGGGCGAAATCTAAAATACTTTTGACTGGGAAAATGTATTATTTGGCACCTTTACGGTGGAGACTCAGCTATTACTATGGCTTCACAGCTCATTCAGTAGATCGGGGACGACCTTTCGAGCAGTTCTAAGGTTTCTATCGCAGGCTGGAGTTCAACAGGTCTGTGGAGAGGATGCTGCAAGCAAAGTGACAGAGCAGCTCTGGTTGTCACGTGTCCTTGCTTGCATTTCGGGGCTCCTTGTATCAAATGCAAGTTTTTCAACTGGGAGATGATAAAGGGCATACAGTCAGCTTGACATGGAACGTCTACTGCAAATAAATAACAAGCATTGGCATAGCCAATAGGTCTCGCCTTTGGGACCTTATACGTGTTTAGCAATGCAACAGTTGATGTTGTTGCACCAAGGATACAGTTCATCAAATCATCCACAATACCTGAAACTGATCACAGTATGTGAAACTAACTGCAGTTCAATATCTGAAACTAACCAAATCCCTTGAAACAAGCATATGTGCTACTGAGTGCTATTATGTTGAGTGTAGTTATGTTGTATTGAGTAGAGTGTAAATATGTGTTATAAATATGTGTTGTGTAATTATGTGGTATTGAGTGTTATGATGTGGAGAGTATTTATGTTGCATTGATTAGTGTGTAAATATGTGGTTTGTAATTTTATGGTACTGAGTGGTATGAGGGGTGTATTTATGTTGCATTGAGTAGAGTACATAACTACACTGAACATAATATCACTTAGTACCATATAATTACACATCACATAATTACACTGTATTCAGTACAACATAAATACACTCCACATACCAGTCAGTACTACATAATTGCACGCCACGTAATTACACTCTACTTAATGCATCATAAATACACTCCATACAATACCAATCTGTGCCACATAATTACACTGTACTCAATGCAACATAAATACACACCTTTCACTCAAGTTCATGCTATATAAAAATAAAACAACAAAAAAAAAACAATTGCAATGCAATAGGTCTCACATTACTGAATCGTGGATCTTCTAGTGTTGCATCATTATTAGCAATGCCAACAGCTCAAACTTTTATAATGCGAGACCTATTGCATTGCAAATGCTTGTTTTTCTTTAGCCCACACATTGCATTATGGCTTTATGCAGTGCTTAATATGGAAAACTACTGGGTCTCAAAAGGTTGCTCAAAGCTGGCTCTATCAAAGGTCAGGTTTCTGAACACCAAAGCTGCATGATCTTGATTCCTCCCCATGCCTCTGTTTTACACAGACCATCCCAGTCTCATTGTCTCACTCGTGCAGGTTACTTTATCTCTTCATCACTGTTTTTCTATCTTTTTCTTTCTCCTTCTTGTCCCCTGTGTGTTTCTCTCTCTTTTGCCTAGGATCAAAATGTGTTAATGAAAAATAAAGTGGGTCCCCAAAGATGAGTGCAGGTGCACCTCATCTACAACCCCGACTCAAATTAAGCACTAGCTTTATGGCCCAGGTAGTGTTAAACCTTTCCATAAGTTTCTTTGAGTTTTAGGTATCTTCTGATTTAATGAGCATCATTATCTTTAAAGTTCAGCTACAGATAGCATGGAGTTCCATAAAGTCCATCCCCACGTGTTACACATATTTCATTGTGCGCGCTGCATCACCATTTGGCATTTCAGCGCGCGCAATGAAATTAGTTTTATTTATTTATTTATGTACATTAC
Source organism: Triturus cristatus (assembly GCF_964204655.1). Classification (NCBI taxonomy): domain Eukaryota; kingdom Metazoa; phylum Chordata; class Amphibia; order Caudata; family Salamandridae; genus Triturus; species Triturus cristatus. The sequence goes on along the minus strand of NC_140588.1, from coordinate 846,548,261 downwards.
TCCGGTCTGCCGTGAGCCGGAGTTTACTGCCTCCCAAACCCCTCGCCCCACCGCCCCGCAGCACTCCCTCCAGGAGCCGCTACTGGATTATATCCTCTTAGATGTTAAACTTTGGCCTTTTCTAGAGCATAAGGCTGTGGTGCACAGGCACGATAGTGACCACAATGTGCTCGAGATGGAGTTGGATTTTCCACTAGTAAAATCCAAGTTAGCTCTCTTCCACCCATTGGACCAGAGGTGCAAGCTAACCAATAACAATTGCAGAATTCATTGGTCTGCAGTGGCTAGGTCTCAGAAGGCCCTGAGATTAATATATACCAAGGTGAGACATGCCTTGGAGATATTTTGCACTCTTAAGCTAAGGCCCATCGAGCAAACAGCTGCACCAAAGGTTAAAGCCGTACATTTTTCCTTTTTTAGTAGCTTAAAGTTGGACTTTTTAAGAGAAGCCAGCTGCCAATTGTCAAGGAGTAGTGTACCATCCTAGTTTAATAAAAAAAATGTATGTTCAAGAGTGCTCTGATTACTGTCATCAAGTCCACTAGGGGGAAGACAACCAGGAAAAGAGAGCTGCATATGAAACTGTTTTTGCAAGGGCAGAAGGGGAATAGGATAGCAAAAACTGGGGACTCCTCCTAGCAGAGACAAGGGAAAATAATCAAACCCTCCTTTGAAACCTAATTGCCATCTGGAATAGAGAAGGAATATCTAAAATTGACAATAATGTTGTGGCAGAGGCCTGGCTAGGCCACCGCATAAATAGATACCAACAAAATTCTGACAAGGATACATTTTCAGAACCTTCAATCACCCACTACTATTTTGGGCCAGAGAAGGAGACAGATGATTTCCCCCTGATAATGTTCACGAAGGTAGAAGAGGCCATTAGAAAGATAGTGCCATGCAAAGCGCCAGGTATTGACAAAATCCCTGGTGATCTGTTTTTATTTGAAAACGTCTGGACACCCTATCTTACTGTGGTATTTAACGCCATTTTAGAAGGAGCCAGTGTCTCCAAAACATGAGCTCGGTCTGAGATTTTCCCCATTTATAAGAAGAGCTGACCCTTGGACCCTGACAACTATAGGCCATTCAGCTTTTAGATGCCACTAAAAAACCTTTTAGCAAGGTCATATTAAGGAGGCTTCAGCACTGGCTTGAAGGGAGTAACCTACTTTGTCTCCTTCAAGCGAGCTTTCTAGCCAGTACTTCCACTGTTGATCAGGATATTAGACTGCAGTTGATATACTGTAAGGAATAAATCTTGAGAAAGGTAGGCTGTGCAGTTTTTGTCGATCTTAGAACAGAGTTTGACTTGGTTCCTGGAACCCGGTTGTGGAAACATCAAGCTGAAATGGGCATCCCAGCTTATTTGTGCAGCATAATAAAGAGATTGGATCGGAATAACTATGCTCAAATTAGATGTGGTAATCTGGGTGAAAGCTGAGCACCTTCCTGATATGCGTGGCGTAAGACATGGTTGTGTTTTGGACCCCACCATTTTACCTTGTTTTTAAACGATCCAGTGGATTTTTTAAATAGAGGTGATAGCGACGCCTTTATTTAGCAGGCAGGACAGTGCTGGCCCTCTTGTTTGCTGACGATACACTTCTACTGTCTAAGTTACCTACGAGACTACAGAAACTACTTGATGGTTTTTGCAGACTCTGCGGGACAAGGGGGCTGGATATTAATATCAGTAAAACTAAATTTATGTTTTTAACCCCTGTCCTTTCACGTGTTCACACCCCACCCTGGGCGGAGTTCCCCTTAGAGCAGGTACACATTTTTAACTATCTGGAGATTACTACAGATGAGAAGTTAAATTGGTCATCGCAAGTCTCTTAAAGAAGACTAAAACTGGAGCAGCAAAGGGGGGTTTGTTCCAGGGCCAGACTGGCTGTAGCAGGCACCGTGCATTTTCCTGGTGGGCCGCCAGGGCTGGGGCCAGTTTTGGGCCCCTGGGGGGGCGATTTTGTTACAGGCCCATTTTTGAAGCATAGGTGCAATATGGGCCGCTGTAACAAAATCAGCCCTGGCAAACTGCTCGGCCGCACCCCAACCCCCCGGGCCCAGCCGAGCACTTCGCCAGGGCCGGTTTTGGTTCCCAGTATGGCCCTGGTTTGTTCAGTGGCAGCCAGTATGTTTTTGAGGAAGGGGGTGGATAGGAGACACACACACACGCACAAACACATCTGTTCACAACACTCTTTACCAAACATTCATACATGCACGCTTGCACAAACCAAACATTTATTTAAAAAGAAAACGCACACTTACCTTCAGCCAGCTCTGCCACAGAAGTTTCAGGAGGCTAGGGACTGCTGCTTTCCCTCACTGGCTGACCTAAGGTCAGCCACTGAGAAAAGGCATCAGTCCCAACATCATCGCAGAGTGAGGTGGGGTCAATGAGACTGCTGACCCCACCCCACTCTGTGATGAAGTGTTACTGATTGACACTCGAACCTGGGCACTTCAGGGCTAAAAACTGAAGTGCTCAGGTATGAGGCAGTGATGCTACCCCTCATCACTGAGGGTGGGCCTCAGGGACCTTTCCTGAGCTGAGGACGTCATGGATAAAGAACCTAGCTAGGTTTTTTATCTGAGATCTTGGATGTTTTTGATTTACGATTGATTTACGATTGAAACAGAAGGGTGGACCTAGCATTTCCCTCTTTCTCCCCCCGTTTTTTTATTTCTGAGGACGTCATACCCACAGGAGATGTGACTTCCTCAGCCCAGAAAGGTGCAGCTAAGGCAACCAGGAGCCTGTGTACTTAGAGAATGTGTGGCTCCTGGCTGCCTGACCTGAAAATGAAGAGTGTCTGTCAGGCTGACCTTTGTTCAGCCTGACAGACACTGTTCGTGAGGTGCAAAAGGTGGAAGGGCATGGCCCCTCAACCCCAAAAGGACCGGCCATGGCTGGGTTTGCTGAAGCTATGCAGAGGGTCCCTTTGTACATTTTTATCGCCATCCGTATCGCCTGTTGTTCTACTATACATGTACCAGGCACTTGCATTTATTGGGCTCAGATTTGGGGCCACAAAAACCCTTGACAATGGTAGAAAATATATTAATAAGGCAGAATTCTGATTACCGGTCCACACTTCTTCACTATCATCGAGGCTAGATTTGGGGCAAAGGCCAATCACTGATAAGATTGAACTTCGCCAGCGAATTTTTTTTTAACGTATATATTGGTCACTCCTGAACTTTTGTTATATCGAAGTGGGCTGGAGGAAATTCTTAGTTACTGAATGATACTAAACTCCCCTGGATTAAATTTGCCAAAGACTCCCTAAAGGAGATGGGCTTGGCCAATTTCTGGCACAATCCTGTAGGCTGCTGCTCATCAATTACAGCGAAGGAATTAAAAAAACATTTTAATAACTCCAAACACAACAACCTTTTAATGCATTTCGATGAAAGACAATTACCATCTGCAAATCTTCTGTGATGACATAGAGCCAAATCTAGCAAAACAACTCTATGTCCAGTTCAGACATGGAAATTTGCCCCTCAACAGTTTTTAGTCAAAATGGTTAAGACCCTTGAATAGTATAGATCAGACGTGTCACATGTGGTTATAAGAGGGAGGATATACCCTATTTGTTATTTTCTGTTCAGCTTATAAAGGATTACATGTAAAATACTTGATACCTATCTGTAGAAAGTTAGGCACTACAAGGAATGAGGAAGCCTATAGGATCCTCCAAGCTGACACAACCCCAAATCTGGCATTTGTCTGTCTGGATTTCTGTTTCTCGTTTGGTTGATAAGAAATGGAAAGACTGTTGATTCAAACTAAATTGGCCCCTTTTATTGCATCTTATAATTCTTACATTTACATTTTTATTTTGTTAATTAAATGTGACAATTGTTTATACACCAATGTTGCCATGTTTAGGGGAGAAGCGCATGAACTTTAGCAGTGGTCAGCAGTAGTAGGGTGCTCAGAGTCCTAAGGCCAACAAAACAATACTAATGTTTCAGCTCTTCTCCTTGGCAAGGGTTCCTCTTGATTCCAGAACTGATCTAAATCTCTGGGGTTTTAGGTCTAATACTTATACCCCAAAATGCTCTTGTTCTCTTTGTGCAACGATCTATGAACCCAGTCCAAACCAGTTCTGTTCACACTGGTGCAGTATGACCACAGAGGGTGGAGACAGCATTGTGCAAGGGAGATAGGCCCTATTGAGGTGCAAAGAAATCTCCTCCCACTACTCTAAGTTCAATACACAAACAGGCAGAGGAACACAGAATGGTTAAACAAGAAAATGCCTATTTTCTAAAAGTGGCGTTTTCAAACACACAATTTAAAACCCATCTTTATTAAAAGATGTGTTACCAAATTCTGAGTTCAGAGAGCCTCAACTTTATTCCTCTATCCTGTCCCAGTGGGAACTTATACTTATAAGATGTTACAAAGCATTTCCCATTCTATCCTATGGGCAGTGGCAAAGTGCCCAAAGCATCTAAGCCAGCAAAAAGTCAGGGAAACCACGCCAAAGATGCCAAGTCTAACAGATGGAACCCCTACACTGCTCCACTCCATGAGTGATATTCCTTAAGAATGCCTGCCAGGAGTTCCACCACAATGGGGAAAGTGGGAATCACTTACTGGTGCCCCTTGTTATTCCAAAAAGTGGTGACATGCAGCCGTTTACTCGCACAAAAACATAGGGTGCTGTAACCAATAGGCCTATCTATTCCATGATGCTCTCGGCCTAGCCCAGTCTACGAAGGGTGGTAAATATGTCTGCTTATTTCAGTGAATCTAACACTTTTCAGCATTCCTTAAGACCATGACCAGCAGCAAGTTCATCGTCTACCTGTTGTAGGAGAGCAGACCAGTGATATATTGCCATATCCTTGTGGTAATAACTACTACTAGGATGTTTCAATCTGTATCAATAAGTGGTAAGAAGAGCATCTATTAAGCTGCTTGCCTGGTAAAAGCTGAGTAATAATTATGGCTTTCTGTAGTGATGGAGGGAGAGAGCCTTTTTCCTCTGTCTTCTCAAACATAAGAAGGTAGGGTACTAATATACATTATAACATTCAGTCGTAAGGCTTTCCCGGCCTAGGCCTTTACTCCCTTTCAAGGATGTCATGCTACTACTGAGATGGGCTGCATCAGAGGTTCATGTTGATTGTCCTCCAGGTACGCCATTGTGACCATCTCAACAGAGTGTCTAATATCCGCTTCTGAATCTTTACCTGCATTTCATATAATGAGCATAATACAATAATAATGTCTAGAGCGTTCTAAGTTTCTCACCTGCACCCGCTTACAGTTCAGCAGTGTGATGTGATGCCCACTTCAGGTTTATGGTTAGCATCCACCCTGGTATTTCTCCATCACCATATAACTTAGGCATGCCATGTGTATTTCAAATTTTTACGTCCATGTCCAGTTCTTCTTGTAATTGTTGAAGAATTTCTTAATAATTGTACTTAATATCTCTGGTTGGAGCAACCTGGAATACTCATTCTCTGGTTCCTTTAGTTTCTTCTCCAACCTGTTTGATTTGGTGTAAACTCATGCAAACTCTCGGTCTTTTTCACTATACACACATCCTGCTTATCCTGCTCTACCTCCAAATGTATTCTAATATTTTGCACATAAAGTTTTAAGTTCTCCTGAACACTGTATTAATTGAGAAATTTGAGTATCCGCTACACGTTGGCGTGTTACTTCTTTGCGAATGTTTTTAACGTAATTTGTATAAACCTGTATTAAAAGCTCTAAATTACATGAATAGCTTGTATGTATGATGCTACAATGCATGCAGAAAAGTCTAGGGTGTACTAATGGTTAATGTTTAAGCGTTAAACCTATGAGTTTCCACATTCTATAATTGCGCTACATATTTATTGAAAAATACATGAAGAAGAGTTTAGTGTTTATTAATGGTCAACGTTTGAGTTGTGAACCTGTGACCAGTTACACTTTGAATGTGCATCCATTTTAATTCGAATGTGTACGTTTGCTTTACATACTAAGAATGACAGAGGATATCGCTGTTTACCTCAATGCCCAGTCACCAATTAGAGAGCCTCTTACTGCGTTACCTAGCAACAAGCGTTGTGTCACTTTCACATACTGCGAACCTTCCGTACCAGTCGTGATAGTCCTTGAAAAGGCTTTTTAGATAACACGCTCCACGATGAGACCGTTCTCATCACTAACCTAACAAGAATTTAGTGTGATTTACTAATCCTTTACTCCGGAGCAGTTTCCCGCACGGAGACCGTTCCCTAGCAACGAGCGCATGACGCGGTTGCTCACGCCACGTACACGCGCTTCAATCAGTCTATTAACTGACAGCGGTTGTCAAACACTCGCAGACAGATTTTCAAGAGACAGGACGCTTGCCTGCGCTCGCCCAGACATGAAGTAATTTTTTCTTCCTGGGCCCATTTCGAAGGTGAGCGGATTGAATATTATGGTCCAGCCATCTTGCCCAACTCGATTGGTATGTAAGAGATTAATTTCTCTTTCACCCTTAAATTCACAGGACCTCAGTGTGATTTACTCGATCTGAGGACACAGGACTTTTGCCCATGCCCCATTCAACCCCCTTGCCGCTTTGGAAGAAATTCATCCCCTTTACGGGTGATTCCTATAATGTAACTATTATCTTTGCCCGCCTATCCTGTTAAAACGTTTGGCATGGTTGAGACTCATTTTCCTTTCCCACCTCTTGTCTATACAGAACCTCAAGGGGATTATTTCGATCTGCCGACACAGACGTAACCCCATCTAATTTTCATTAGTTGCACTTGGAGTCTATTGATTATATCTGGAGAGAGATTATATCCCATTACCGGGTGAGTCAATTAGCGCATTCCCAGCATTCAATTATACAGCCACGTAAGGGCTATTGCTTACACAGTCTCATTCTCTCGATTAGAATTCCTGTTTGAATCACAGCCACGCCGTACAGGATACTGTTGCTCCTGCACGAGTATCTCCCTACCCTGCCCCAGGAGCCACATCGGGCTCCCATTGGTGAATTTTCACCTTGCATGCTTTGAACAATCACAGCATCTAATTTCCCGAGCCCACCTGACCATATTCCTTACTATTCCATAGGCTGTCACTCCCTGTCCTGAGGAAGACCCGCATTGACTAGTTAGTAATGCTACCCTGGATTGAAACGTCGACATTTTTTCCGTGGACCAGTTGAAAAGACTCTGCATAAAGACTTACTCAATCCGTCTGCAGACTGTTTCAAATATTTGTTTTTCTGGCCTTTTGTAAATTATCAATACTTCCATAAGTCACGTTGTATATATTACGCAACGTTCACCACAGCACTGAGCACTATATGTCACTTTGTCACAAGTATTATTCACTCTTAGTCCTTGACAGCCATTGAAAGTAGGTATTCATAAATGATGCAATTCATAAAACTTTTTTGAATACTGTTGACGGTCTCTATGTGTGTCAATTTTGATTAATCTTCGTACAAACAAACCAATGAGGGTTTAGTGTTTTAAGAAATATTCTTTACCCGACAGAACCGTTTGTATTATCTTAGTTTCACGCCAGAGCAGGCGCCAACGGCTCCCAGGACTGGTTTGAAATGGACTATGCACAGGGACACTAAATATGCCCCTCATGCAGACTGAGTGGTGTTGGCAAGCTCACTCAAGCTACCCCAATACACTTAATCCTGTCTGGGAGGCAGTCACACCTCCCTGTGACAGGATGCCTATTGGTCTGCCTTCCCCTGCTCGAGCTTGGCTCAGTAGCAGAAGGTCAGAATTGTGTCTCTGGTTAGCAGAAACCATTTTGTGCTGTCCGGGTCAAGAAGGCTGGTTCCGGGAGCACTGAGAGCCCAACGGAGGGCTCTTACAGTGCTTGGAATCATACTTCCCACACCGTTTACCTTGTAGGGGTATGATTCCAAAATATTTGATACCAAACATGATAGATTAATTGCATCCAGTTTCGAGATGGTCATCACATTATTACACGGTGTCCCTCTATATAGTATATTGCTGCTTCAATAAAAGCCTGGGAGAATGGACTCAATATGATGTAGGGGTGTCCTGCTCATGCAGGGGCACCCTCTTACTTAGAACCAAGCACCCTGTCTTCAGGATTGCAAAGGCCTGCTAGAGGGATGACTTATAGGTTTTAAGTGCAGTGACTATAAAGATATAAATCTATATCTTTAGTAAGTGGTGCAAGCACCAACTTACACAGGCTACAGTGGCAGTCCTGTAGTTCCATTTTGAATGGTCTCTCATGGGTGGCACAATACATGCTTCAGCCCATGGGAGACCTCTGGGGTACCTATTCTATGGGTACATGGGTACCATGTACTAGGGACTTATAAAGGTGCATCAGTATCCAATATGGGGTGTATCTAAGCACTGAACATAACAATTCAGGGCGAAAGCAGATAGACCGGGGTCCTGCTTAGCTGCATCCCAGTCAGACTAGTCAGATACAGCTTAGCACCAGTCAGAAAGTGGGGGTAACCATAGAAGAAGATCCTACTTTCATACACAGACCATTTTGCAATGTTGTATGTTAGTCATTGTGTTGTTTGCCATGATTTCTATTGTCAATTTGGCCATTACCTCTTGTGATTAGTGGACTCGTTAATACAAAAAACACTAACTTGTCAGGCAGGTCAGACAGCAAGACACTGCCTGTGCCCCAACATTAACAATATGACGGTAACAATGTGTGTGCCTTTTTACTACCAAATGTATCCAGTGAGTCTTCTATGATTACTTAAGCTCTCTGTTTTTTTCTTCCTACGCATATCTCATTAATTGACCTCAAAAACTTTTTTCCAAGAATTAATAAAGCTATTTTCCTTAGCAGGGACATGGCAATGGTTTAAAGCAAAAATGCAGACTAAATATTTCTGTAGTTGTACAATGTTTTTGCAACTCCAAACAAAACTTCCCAAAAGCCCCCCATAACATATATTTGTGTTCAATGTTCTTTTCCACTGTGTCTATACAGTTATTACTGCTTTTTGTTCATGAGTGACTTTATATATTTTTTTAGGATGGAGGTGGACATTTGCAGAGTTCTGACTTTGTGGATGTCAAAATAATATGAAAACCCCACCTGCTCAAAATTCCCCTTATCTCCCACTTTTTGCCTGACACACATACTTGCTCAAAACTTGACATACATGCACATTATTCCCCTGTGAAATCTTTTTACTGAGAGGCAATTTTTGTGACTTGTGACTCCTAATTAAACTGTTTGTTCACCTACGGGAGGCTGAAGAATTCAGAATGTGGTGTGAGTTTCCCCTTATGGCCTTGTTCAAGAGCCACAGACACCATCGAATTGGGTACACACTGTGATTAGAAGTTACTTGAAATCAAAGGTTTCATGCAAAATGTGCTTTCACCTGAGATTTGTGTATGCACAATTCCCTACAGACATTACTTAGATGAATTTGGGCAGGGAACACCATAAGGGAATGGGTTCACAAAGACAGTTTCTGACTGTAACTCCATAAGAAATTGGGTTTTTGGTTGACTGGGTTGTAAGCTCTGGTCAAGTAGCAACTACAATCCATGTCAGGGTAAGGCACAAGCAAGCCCCAAATTAACCTGTGCTCAACCCCCTGGTAGCTTGGTACAGAGCAACCAGGCTTAACTCAGAGGCAATTTGGAAAGTATTTGTGCAAAATGTCAAACAGTAACACAGTAAAAACGCTCCACAAAAGGAACCCACTACAATATTAGTAAAATAGGGTATTTTTTAATGAGTAAAACAAGACTAAAGTAACACAAATCAAATTAGTAAAACCAGAGATATTGAATTTCAAAACTTTTATGGAAATTAGTGCCATAGGGTGTAGAGCACCAATGTAGATATCTGGTCACACCAGACCGGGAAAAAGTCAAAAGTTCAGGCCGACCGTAATGGAGCACATGCCAGCTGCAGGGAACCAGTTAGACCTGCTGAACTGAGTACCTTAAATCCTGGTTGTGGAGCATTGCAATGAGTCGTTTAAGAGATGTAGTGAGGCTGTTGAAGAAGGTCCTGTTGCGTTGATGTCGAGGATATGATTGACGAGAATTGTGATGAGAAGTCCAGTTTTGAGGACACGATGAGCAATCTGGGTGATGTGTCAAATCTGAGAGGCTGATATGCGGAGTAAATCGTCATCATAGAGACTGCCATCAACAAGAGGTGCAAAGGCCTGCATTACGCAGTGAGAGTTCTGAAGGAAATGCCAGATGTGGTGGTGATGCGAGTCTTTGCGACAGATGCAATCCATGATAATTTGGTTCTTTTTGGGGTTGTGCTGCACAGCAGGGGTGATGCGTCAGTTCCGCCCGGATCCACAAAGTAGGCAAAGCTCCCTAAACCCTCTTCCAAGGGTCCCTGGCTGGGGTGGCGCCACTAGACAGGGTAGACTCAAAGATGGCAGAATCCGGGTGAAATTGCATGGTTGATGAATGCCTGTTAGGTCCCTGAGGCTTCAAGTCAGTAGGCCACCCACCTAGCCATTGGACTAACTATCTGTTCTAGGTTGAAGAGATGCAGGTCCAGTCCTTCTCACCCAGGCAAGACCGCAGCAGGTCAGCACAGAAAATCTGTAGTTAATCAAAGCGGCAGCCCTTCTTCAGCATAGCAGTCTTCCTTCTTGACAGAGTATCTACAGGCCCAGAAGTGTAATGAAGAGCTGGTGTTTGAGGTCCAGTTCTTATACCATGTTATGTCTAGGGGAGAAACTTCTAGAGGCATGACTTTGAAGTGCAGGGATGTCCTGCCTTCCCTGCCCTGGATCCAGACTAACTACAGGGGGTGTGCAGCCTTTTGTGTGGAAACAACACACAGCCTATTAATGTGGTAAGTTAGGCTGTGCCCAACTACACCCTCCCATCCTTCCAGTGATGACCCATCCAGTCACACCTAAGCTGTCATTGAGTGTGGATGTCTAGGAAGAATACACAAAGCCCAGCCGCCAATCTCACCCAGTCATGTGACCAGACACAGCCTGCAGGTACCAAATGGCTAAGGCAAGAAAATGCCAGCTGTCTAAAAGTGGCAATTTAGAATCCAACTTCATGATAAGTTAGGATTTAAAATTTTGATTCCATAGACATCAAACATCAACCAGTTATCTCTTCCCATTTTGCATTTATACTTATGAAAGGTAATAAATCACTTCCAGTGTTATCCTATGCGAGAGCATTGCAATAGTGAAAAACAAATGTAATAGATTTTCTCAACCAGAACATGTACAACTTAAAATACCATGTCCTACTCTTTTATTACATTGTACCCTGCCCTTTGGGCTGCCCAGGGCCTATCATAGGGGTGACTTGTGTGTATCAAAAAAACAAATATTGGGCCTGGAAAATGTTTGTTTTGCCAGGTTAAAATTCCAGTTGAAATTGCACACACAGACTCTGCAATGGCAGACCTGAGACATGTTTAAAGTGCTACTGAATTGGATGTCACAGCCAGTGCTGCAGACCCACTGGTATCATTACAGGCCCTGTGCACCTGTAATGCCACTGTACTAGGGACTTATAAGCAAATTAAATATACTAATTGGGGGTAAGTCTATATTACCATGTTTGTAGGGAAGAGCACAAGCACTTTAGCACTGGTTAGCAGTGCATAGAGGTCTCATGCCAGCAAAAACAAGAGCAGAAAAAATTGATGAAGGCAAAGACTTGGGGGAAGACTACTCTAAGACTGACAGGTCTAACACACGTCCTATATTCAAAAGGAAGTCTTTGCTTTCAAATATTTGTGTTAGTTTTAAAATATTACTTTTCCTAGTACAGTCAAATCAATGGCATAACAACGGTAAATTAAGCACACTTCAAGAGTATGTTGATTTCTAACAGGGGATGGGTGTGGGTGTTTGGAGGAAGGGACTGGAAAAGAGGGTGCAGGAGTAGTGTGGGAGCCAAACTCCAGTAATTCACTGAACTTTAATAATCTACACTCCCCTGATTTTACCTCAGGCAGTCTGGCTCCTTGGGTCCTGTTGATCTATCAGCAAGTCACCTCAGCCTTCACAACATTGAACTACTGGTTAGCAGAGTAAAAATCAAATAGGAACTAGGGCCACTAGACATTGAGTTCTGGAACAAAAGATTAGTTTTAAAAGGTTTATTACAGAATTATTAATTTAAGCAATACATAAAAATGTAATACATTTTGTAGATACCTAGAAACAGAAACCAAAATCAGAAATCAGTATGTTAATTTCTTTTTAAGCAGTTGAATCTCTCCAGATTCTAAATGTAAAACTCATAAAAATTATTAATTGCATTCTCAGGGAGAAAAGAAGAGTCTCAAGTAAATTGGACAGAGTTTCGTTAGGAGATCGAACCTTTAAAATCAGCGGTTGTTATGCACATTTTATCCAAAAACAACCAGCACAACGGCAGATTCAGCATGACAATATCATTGTTTGCTTACACTAGGCAAATGAAAAGTTAAATTGCAATTTTTAAAAGCTCTTAGCACTTACCCATTTCTTAAGTTAAAAACAATCTTCAGTTTGTCTCCTCAGCAACTGTTCTCTGGAGATGTTCAATACAAAAAGAACCATTTCTCGAACCAAGGCACATCCAATTATGTTCTTCTGCAAGCCTACATTGGAACTTCCAGCGGAAGTCTTTTAAGTTGATACTCGGAGAACACAGTGACAAGTTTCATTCACAATACAAAGTTTTTAAGGACAGTTACCACCTACGACATAGCACTCTGTGCTTGGTGGAACCTGAGAGGAGAGAAGACTTGCAGCAGGTCTCTGACTGAGAGGGGAAATAAGCAGGAGCAAGATTACCATAACACCTGAAACTCCATCCATTTTGATAAAATAGTGTATTGCACAAAAATGTGGCATAGCTATACTATATTATTAATCACACTTCTAAACAATATAATCATATTGATTCAAGTGAAACACCATTAATTCATTGGTTATGACTATGCATCATTAAAATTAATATTTTTCACAAATGGTTTGTCACCAAAAATTGTACACCATTAAAAGCTTCTACATTGGTGCTAGAGAATAAGGGTCTGCTTGTCAATTTCTTCTCACAAAGAACCCTGCATACACCAAGTCAATGGATCTTTGTTGTCAGCTGAGATGTTAAAGTTAAATCTCAACATAAATCATTATCGATTGTCTTTACTTTAGTTCAGTTAATAAATCAATCAATCAATCACATAATTTGTAAAGCGCACTACGTACCTGTGAGGGTTTCAAGGCGCTGGGGGAGGGGGTGCTGCTGATATTGGTCGAAGAGCCAGGTCCTGGCAGCGCGATGGGAGAAGGATCTGCCTCCAGAAGTAGTTCTCCGGATGCGTGGGACCGTGGCCAGGGCGTGGTCAGCGGAGCGGAGTTTCCTGTTGAGTACGCAGAAGGAGAGTCGACTGTTGAGATAGGCTGGGCCGGTTTTGTGGAGTGCCTTGTGTGCATGGATCAGGAGCTTGAAGGAGATTCTTTTGTCGACCGGGAGCCAGTGCAGGTTCCTCAGGTGGGGGGTGATGTGGTCGCGGCGTGGGACGTCGAAGATCAGGCATGCAGAGGCGTTCTGGATTCTCTGTAGTCTGTTGATGAGCTTGAATGAGGCTCCGGCGTAGAGGGCTTTTCCGTAGTTGAGTCTGCTGCTGACTAGGGCCTGGGTGACTGTTTTCCTCGTGTTTGACGGGATCCATCTGTAGATTTTGCGGAGCATGCGGAGGGTGTTGAAACAGGTGGCGGAGACTGCGTTGACTTGTTTGGTCATGGAGAGTTTCGAGTTGAGGATGACTCCCAGGTTGCGTGCGTGGTCGGTGGGGGCCGGGGGGGGACCCCAGTGACATGGGCCACCAAGAGTCGTCCCATGCGGAGGGGTTGGACCCGAGGATGAGGATTTCCGTCTTGTCTGTGTTCAGTTTGATGCGGCTGTCCTCAATCCAGTCTACGACGGCCTTCATTCCCTGGTGGAGGTTGGATATGGGGGTGAGGGGTCCTTGGTGAGGGAGAGGATCAGCTGAGTGTCGTCGGCGTAGGAGGTTATGTTGAGGTCGTGCTGTCGGGTGATGCGTGCTAGTGGTGCCATGTAGATGTTGAATAGCGTCGGGCTGAGGGAAGATCCTTGAGGGACGCTGCAGATGGTCTCGAAGGCCTCGGATCGGAACAGGGGGAGGCGGACTCTCTGAGTTCTGCCGGAGAGGAAGGAGGTGGTCCAGTCCAGGGCCTTGTCTCGGATCCCTGCGTCGTGGAGGCGCATGCATAGTGTGCGGTGGCAGATGGTGTCGAAGGCGGCGGAGAGGTCCAGGAGGATGAGGGTCGCTGTCTAGTAGGATCTGATGTCGTCTGTGACGGCGATTAGGGCGGTCTCGTGCTGTGGTTGCTGCGGAATCCTGATTGGGACGGGTCCAGGAAGTTGTTGTCTTCGAGGTGACGGGTGAGCTGGGTGTTTACTATCTTCTCAATGACTTTTGCTGGGATCGGAAGCAGGGAGATGGGTCGGAAGTTCTTGAGGTCGCTCGGATCCGCCTTGGGTTTCTTCAGTAGGGCGCTGATCTCTGCGTGCCTCTAGTTCTCAGGGAAGGTGGCATTCTCGAAGGAGCGGTTGGTGATTTTGTGCAGGTGGGGTGCGATGGAAATGCTGGCTTTGTTGAAGATGTGGTGCGGGAGCTGGTCGGACGGGGATCCGGAGTGGATTGCTCCCATGGTCTTGATTGTGTCCTCGATGCTCACGTTGGCCCAGGCTGTCAGGGTGTCGTGGGCGGAGGGGTGCGGTGGGTTTGGTGTGGTGCGATGCGGTCGGCAGGGGTCGTCCGGGGTCTGAAGCTGTTATGGATGTCGGCGATTTTCCGGTGAAAGAAGGCGGCGAGGGAGTTGCACAGGGCTTGCGATGGTGGGATGTTGTTGGTGTTGGAGCTGGGGTTGGAGAGTTCCTTCATGATGGTGAAGAGCTCCTTGCTGTTGTGTGCGTTGTTGTCAAGGCGGTCTGTGAAGGAGGTCCTTTTGGCGGTCCTGATGAGGTAGTGGTGGTTGCAGATGGCATCTTTGTGGGCAGCGCGGCTGTCTGGCATCTTGTCACTGTGCCATATGTTCTCCAGTTTCCAGCAGTTGCGTTTTGAGTTGAGGAGTTCCAGGGTGAACCAGCTGACTCTTCTGCTGGTGGGATTTTTCAGCGGGGCAACAGTGTTGGCGCAGTCGTTCGAGGGTGAGTGCACCCTCATCAGGGTTGGTGGGGTTCATCGGAGGGTTGAGTGCGAGGCTTGTCTGTAGTTGTTCTTGGGTGATTTTGCCCTAGCAGCGGCAGGGGGTCTGTAGTGTGCGGTGGTGTGTGAGGGGTTTTCGGAAGGAGAAGTGGATGCAGCGGTGGTCTGTCCAGGTGAGTTCAGAGGCGTGGCTGAAGGTGACGTGTGGGCTTGAGGAGAAGATGGCATCTAGCGTGTGGCCGACGATGTGGGTCGGCATCGTGATGAGCTGTTTCAGTCCGAGGTTGGCGAGGTTGTTGATCAGGGTGGAGGAGTTGCTGTTGTTGTTGTTCTCCAGGTGATAGTTCAGGTCTCCGAGGAGGATGTAGTCGGTGGTGGTCAGTGCGTGTGGTGTGTGAGGGGTTTTCGGAAGGAGAAGTGGATGCAGCGGTGGTCTGTCCAGGTGAGTTCAGAGGCATGGCTGAAGGTGACGTGTGGGCTTGAGGAGAAGATGGCATCTAGCGTGTGGCCGACGATGTGGGTCGGCATCGTGATGAGCTGTTTCAGTCCGAGGTTGGCGAGGTTGTTGATCAGGTTTGAGGAGTTGCTGTTGTTGTTGTTCTCCAGGTGATAGTTCAGGTCTCCGAGGAGGATGTAGTCGGTGGTGGTCAGTGCGTGTGTGCTGATGAGGTCGGCGATGGAGAATTGAGGCCGGGTCCTGGCGGTCTGTAGACGAGGGTGCCTCTTAGGGTGGTCTTGGGGTCCGTGTGGATCTGAAAGTGCATGTGTTCGGCGGTGCTGAGGGTGTAGTTGGTGTTTGTTGAGACCCTGATGGTGCTTTTGTGGACGATGGCGATTCCTCCTCCAGCACTGTTGGTGCGGTCTCTGGGGGAGATCTTATACCCGTCTGGGATGGCTATGGCGATGTCTGGCGAGGAGGTTTAGTTCATCCAGGTCTCGGTTAGGAAGGTGACGCCCGGTGATGTGGTGTCGAGTAGGTCCCAGAGTTCGACGGCGTGTTTGTGTGCGGAGCAGGTGTTGATCAGGATGCATTTAAGCTGGTTGGGTTCCGTCGTGGCAGGCGTCTTGGCACTTTCGCGGCAGGAGAAACTGCAGTTCCGGCAGGTGAAGGGGCCATGGGTGCGCCTCGGGGCGGCCTTGCAGCAGGTGTGGGTCCTTCCTGGGTTGAGAGCGATGAGGGTGTTGGCGTCGTAGCAGAGGCGGCGGTCCTCGTGGCTGCTGCGGGGGCCAGGGGTTCTAGAGCTGGGCGCCGGCCAGGCGCAGGCCAGGCGCAGACGGGCACAGATGGGTTTGCCTTAGGCATGCGCAGCGGCCGCCATATATGGGGAGGTGGGGAGGGAGGAGCAGCTGGGAGGCAGGAGGAGAGGGACGGGTGGAGCGAATGGGCGTGGTGGGGTGGGGCCACAGGGGAGGCGGCGGCGGGTACGGTGCCGGGGAGCAGATCGGGGTGACCGCGGAGAGGAGAAAGGCAGGGGTCGGTGTAGAGAGAGTTTAGTTGAGTTACAGGGTTTTATTTTCACTCTTTTTGCTATTCATTCATTTTTATTAAAGTATTATTATCAAAAGTCATCAGTAAAGGTTAACAATCAATCAGTCAATATTTAGTTATAAGGTGAATCAATTCAAGAACTCAAAATAAGCACCTACATTCCATGAAGAAATGTCCCTATTCTAAGATAAGTCAAAAGAAATGCAAAAAGGTGTAAAGGTGTCAAAAACTCATGAAGTGTTCTGACAAGAGAATCGAGTATAAGTATACACCTTTATCACAATAAGCTGGAGAGTATTCTCAGCTCAATTAATAACACAACAAAGAATAAACTACGACTTCTCATAAAGAGATTACCAGAAAACTCAGTATAGAGACTCTTCTCTCAGAGAGTCAGAAAAATGAAACAGAATGAGATGATTCTCTCAGTTAAATGGTCTGCTCTGCATCAAAGGGTCTGTCCTAAATGAATGTGACCTAATGAAGATATGCCTGACTGGTCTAGGAACAAACACTGATACAAACACACATTCTGTCTGTTGCAACATTAATATTCTTTCTTCTTCATGTTGACCAATAAGATTTCAGCACACTCCTGGAAACAGCTCTACTCTCCATCTGAAGTACAATCGTCTTCCAACCCTGTGTCCTTGGACGTTGTGTGCACATCCTTTCTTGTTTGTAGTATCGTCTTCCCATAAATCGTTCTCCCTGTCATCTAAATGTTGTGTGAACTTTACTATCAGTTGTCTAATACAACAAATGTCTATTCATTAATTAATAAACAGTATCTTTCGAAAATGCACCATTTGCAGCAAAGAAAAACAACTTGCACAATTGTCGTTTAAAGTGAAAAACAAGCATTTCAGGATTAGTGGGCCTTTACGTTACTATTATGACATCTTCACATATGTCAATATTAGAATTCATACTTCATTACTAGATTACAGGCCTATACGTTCTAAGTGTAGTTGCCTATTACAATGTTTGCATTAAACATACTTCATTTTTAAACGTAAATTCTGTACACAGGTATTTTCAATCAAGCATTTAGTTACAGCGGTAAGGTGGTGACAGTGGCAGAGTCTCCCCCTGATCCGCTAGATTCCAGCAAACACAGCAGGAAGTGTATTGGTCTTAGTGAAGGCTTAGCGCTGCACAAATGATATCTGAATGTGATTTTTAAAATTGCGAACTTTGTTTTTAAAAACGCCACAGTTACCTGATTAATGCTTTATTAATCTCCCACTCACTTGTACAGATCTGGTAGGGAAGCCTGGGGTCAGTTGTCAGCTTGTACGCCTCGGTCCGACTCGGTGACAGCAGCCGTTGAGCGGAGGGCGTACAGGCAGACCCAGCTACTTCCGCTTTACGAGCGGTTAGCGCTCTAGCGTATTGAGCTGCGAGGACTACAAAGGCAGCGAGGAACGGCGGGCTCTGTGCGGTAAGGTGGTGACAGTGGAAGAGTCTCCCCCTGATCCGCTAGATTCCAGCAAACACAGCAGGAAGTGTATTGGTCTTAGTGAAGGCTTAGCGCTGCACAAATGATATCTGAATGTGATTTTTAAAATTGCGAACTTTGTTTTTAAAAACGCCACAGTTACCTGATTAATGCTTTATTAATCTCCCACTCACTTGTACAGATCTGGTAGGGAAGCCTGGGGTCAGTTGTCAGCTTGTACGCCTCGGTCCGACTCGGTGATAGCAGCCGTTGAGCGGAGGGCATACAGGCAGACCCAGCTACTTCCGCTTTACGAGCGGTTAGCGCTCTAGCGTATTGAGCTGCGAGGACTACAAAGGCTGCTCGTCACTCAGAGCGCGCAGCGGTCGCGCGCAGGTGTGTGCCTAAGAACGCGCCTAAGACAAGCCAAAGAGAAGCCCGTCTGCGCCCGTCCGCGATGGGACGAAGCTAGGGGCTAGAGGATATGGCCCTCATAGCCACTCGCCCTGTGGACCATATGAAACCTCGGGTAATATACTCATCATTAGATTTATTACGTATTTGGAAGCCACCATTTCAGGGTTGTACAGGAGGAGGGGGAGTTCCACCAGAGGGACCCTTTGCCTGTCGCAAATGTTTATATCAAACCCTTAATGACCACCCGTTATGCGTACCGTGTGAATCTACCACCATAACAGCAGTTCCTCAGGGCCTTTTTAAGAGCAGAAACCTTCTGTGCAACATCAGATCTCTGCCTAAACACTACAGTGAAGTTTGGGACATGATTGCCTCGGTGCAACTGGAACTTTGTTACCTGACTGAAACATGGCTAAAACCTCATTCGGTCCCAGCCATTACATTAGGAATCCCAGAAGGTTATAAAATTGCCAGGTTAGATCGTCCTGCCAAGACAGGGGGAGGTATTGCGATTGTATATAAAAATAACTTATCAATCACTATTTTAGAGGAAATGAGCACTCCAGACTTAGAAATTCTGGTTTTTAAAATCTGCATTTCTAATAAAATTGGCCATAAAGGGGCACTAGTATATCGCCCTCCGGGCCCTTGTACCGGCTTTAACATCCTGCTGTTGGAGATACTGGCCAGACACATTGATACGGAGAACAAATTTGTACTCCTAGGAGATTTCAATGTGCATAGCGATCTGCAGGATAATGTAGATGCACAGTCCTTACTAACTGACACTTCTTTGTTAGGTTTAACCTTAATGAACACTGGTCCCACGCACTGAGCAGGCCACACTCTAGATCTCATTTTCTCTAACAAACCTAACACCTTGATATGCGCCCCCCCTATACAAGTTAATTGGAAAGATCACTTTGTTCTGGAATTCCTTACCTCTCACTCAGGTAAAGTTCCACCTCTGGTGCAAGCCTTTCCTACTACACGTAGGCAATGGCATAAGATCACTCCAGAAAGATTTCAGGAGCAATTTGTTGCACCTCTTATTTGCTCTGAAGAAAATGTCGACAAGGCTTTGGCCAATTATAATCAGGCTATTCTTAAGGTGGTTGATTGGATTGCCCCTATGAAAACTTTCAAACCACGCCTAGCTCGCAAACAGGAACCATGGTTTTCTGAGTATTTAAGATTACTTAAACAACGGGCGAGAAAATTAGAAAAGGTGTGGAGAACGACCCATGATGAAACAGATAAGGATCATTTCTGGGCAGCTCTTACTGAGTATCATAAAGAAATTCGAAGCGCCCGGAAAACCCACATAGAGTCTCTCCTCACAGCGCAGATAATACTCCCAGGACTCTATATCAAACCCTACAGTCATTTGTGAAACCAGTTGCTTGCGAAACCTCTGAACTAGCGTCACAAGAACTATGCAATGAAGTGGCTCAGCTTTTCACAAATAAGATAAGTAAGATACATGATGACATTACTAGATCCAATCTATCCACTATTGGAGATACGTCTCTGCCCTCGGAGGAAGGAAAAGAGTCAGGATCAACGACCTTGGAAACCTTACCTCCTATCTCCCTAGTGGAGATTGAATGTTATCTAGGCCAGATTAAGAGTGGGAGCCCCTTAGACATTATCCCGGCCAGAATCATTCCGGTTGTAGGAAGGATTCTGAGCCCACAGATTCAATGTCTCATCAACCTCTCATTAACGGAGGGTCAAGTTCCTGGGGAATGGAAGAAAGCACTAGTAAGACCCATCAGGAAAAACCCTTCCATCCCCTGGACTGACATGTCCAACCTTAGGCCTATCTCTCTACTTCCTTTTTTGGGAAAACTTATAGAGAAACATGTGAATAAACAGGTTTCACACTACATCGAACAGGCCGGTAGGTTAGATAGCTCTCAGTTTGGTTTCAGACCAAAACACAGTACTGAGTCTGCCTTGCTATCTGTGACTGATGACCTTCATATGAACCAGGACAGAGGGTATTCTGTGATCTTGGTATTGTTGGATCTATCGGCAGCGTTCGATACAATATCTCACAAAATCTTAATCGAACGTTTAACTGCAATTGGCATCAAGAGCACAGCACTAGCCTGGCTAAAGAGTTTTCTATCTAATCGTACCCAAGCCGTTGGCATGGGCTCATTTCAGTCGACTGAGACTTACATCACAAAGGGGGTGCCACAGGGCTCTTGTTTCAGCCCCACTCTTTTTAACATCTATGTGGCACCCCTGGCCAGAATTATGAGAGATTTTGGGTTCGTCCCCGTTTCTTACGCCGACGATACTCAGCTCCTGTTCCCTTTCAAACTCCTCACCGATGAAGTGAGGGTGGCCTTTTCAGAAGGCATGAAGGCTGTGGCACAATGGATGACTTCGAACTACCTTCAATGCAATGTTAATAAGACCGAAGTCATGCTTTTTGGGGAGGTAAGAACTTTGTGGACACCGGATTGGTGGTCATGCGAGCTTGGCCAAGTACCAGAACCTAAACAGGTGGTGAAAAACCTAGGGGTACGCCTCGATCGGGAGCTCACTTTCAAACAACATGGCAACTGGGTGGTTGGCCAATGTTTTCATGTTATTGGACTTTTACGCAAAGTTTTTCCACTATTACCTGATTCCACCAGAAAAACTTTGGTACAGGCACTAGTATTGAGTCGCCTGGATTATTGCAATGGACTCCTGTTGTCAGCTAATGAGGGAGTCCTAGCAAAACTCCAGGTGATACAAAACACCGCAGCAAGACTTGTGCTGAATGCCCCACCTAGAACTCCTTCCAAACCCCTTCTTGACAAATTACATTGGCTGCCAATCAGTAAGAGGATTACTTTTAAGATTTACTGCCTGATTCACAAGACCATACATGGATGTGGACCTCCCTACTGGAAGAACAAATTTATTCCATATAACCCCCCACGGTCTCTTAGGTCGAGCAGTCAACTTCTACTCAGAGTACCTACCATAAAGAAGACCAGACAAGGTGGGAAAGCCTTATCGGTAGTTGGACCAACTTTATGGAATAATCTTCCTCTTGAACTCAGACAATGCTCAGAGCACCTTAAATTTAGGAAAAAACTCAAAACTGTTCTATTTTAGGAATCTCTCATCTATTCATCGCATGTCCCTTTAAGCGGAATTGAACTTTATGCTACCTGCTGCTGCTGGTCTCTTTTCATCTCCCTCTCTCTCTCTATTCTGTGCGCAGAGATACTCTATTTAGAGTCGATTCTAGCGCGGTATAAACCATAAAATAAATAAAAATAAATAAATAAATAATTAAATTTGCGTTAGCAGTGGTGAAGAACAATAGTAATGGGAAGTCTTTGACTGAGGGTGCAAAAACACCCGAAGAAATAACATTGCCCGGAAATAATGGTATTTCCGCTAAACGGTGCTGGGATCCTGTATTAATGCCCCATCAGTAATGAACTGATAGCCCAATTATAGAATAGCTCAGTGCTCGACACCACGCGAAGGCTAAGGTAAGGTCATTGGCACAAAAAGGCACCGATCAACTTCCTCGTGCAAAGACTACTTACTGCTAAATGTTGATGCAGCCGCAATACCAAAAATGTATTGTTTTTGTTTATGTTGCGCAGGACCAAGCCTTCTGATAATGATCGCAAAGAGGGTGAAACAAAGAGACGTCCATCCAAACAAGCCCACGATTTGAGACATAGCCGCTCAACTAAAATAGACCGGCATGTACCAGAAAAAAACAGCTAGCCTGTAAATTAAGTGGAATTTAACGTTTTACGAAGCTTACACTTTGCCCCTATTATGGTTTAGGGATTTCCACTCCAGGGTGCACCTCCAGTAGAAGACGACACTGCCTCGCCTTTGCTACACAGCATCATTCCAGACTGGCATTTTTGTGACATAATTGATGCTCACATTTTTTCTAATCTGGTGTTGCACAGTTTTTCTTCCCATGTGCAGTGCAGCCTCCCAGTTTCCACACAGCTCTCCATGCCGCCTGGGCCTCGATGCCCTGCGACCGAGAGGCCTGCTTTTGTAGGAGCAAGGTCTCCGCTTCTCTTCTGTCTGCTCTCTGTAGCAATCAGCAGTAGCCTCAGTCTCCAGCGCGTGCACTGCATTGACTGGAAAGAGGGAGCTATGTGAGCAATCTTTGTGAATTAAAATTGCCTGCAATATTATGTTTTATAGACCATGTTTCCGACTTGTTGCTGATCTGTACTAATTTACGCGAATTAATTAAATTGTAATATCTTTAATCAATCTGTAGATGAAAGTAATTCTGATTGCATTTTAACAACGAATAAAGGCACTGTTGCGTACGTGTCTGAGTACTGTATAATGAATGGTTCAGCGAGACCAGCTCTATACCAGCATTTTTTCTTTTATAGTGCATTTTGCTGCACTCAGTCAGATTAGTATCTTGTGCCATTTTTCTTTTGTTTCTGAAACAGTTCTCTGTGAAATCAGGATATCTCGAATTTGCTCATAACAAAACTCGCACAGCTTAGCATCGACATGAATTCTCCATGGTTTTTCATCAAGTCAATTTCTGGTCACTGGGGATATGAACTGGCAGATTCATAAAATGGCTTTTCAATCAAATTACAGAGTTTCAGAAAGGTCAGCAAACTTCTGAAAACCGAAAGCAAGCTAATAGCATGCGTTGTCTCTTGAATGAGGCGTACACCTAAACGGAGGCATGGGCACTGAGGAATTGACCTGCCCCAAATGTTTAAAGGGGGAATTTTAAAAAAGCTGCCCTGAACATGTTCACGTATTTAAATCGTGATGCCTCAAGTAACTTACTTTTTATCACATCATGTTTTGTAAGCGGCAAAACAGCATGGGCCCAGTACAGAAATGTCAGCATAAAGACTTCCCTTTTCTAAATGAACATGCATAAAATGTTGTGCATACCAATGAGGTGTTATTAGTCAGCCATGAAATTGGGTTGCGTCCACCCCTTCCCCAATTTATGCAACTCTATACATATTTTTTGAAAAACATGAGCCAAAACTGTCCAAGCATCACAATTCCTTCCTTTAACTCTTTCTGTGTGGATTTTCTTTTTAGCCAGAGGCTCGGCATAGAATACACAACCTTAAATAATAAGTTAGCTCACATATGCGAGTCAGATTGAATACTTGATTTTACAAACAGGCGAACTGGCATTATTTAATGAACTGTTCTTGTAGTTTGGCAATCAAATGTCAGAAAGTAATTAACTTATGTAATGTAGTATTGCTTATATCTTCATACTTACTTGCTTTTGAGTAGGTATATTTACAAGGTATGAATACTATGCAGTTCTAATGCCATGCGTAGTGTGATGCAACCAGTAAATGAAAGTATAATAACATTACACAACTTTAAAATTGAGTAAGGTATGTTGAGCAGTAAAAGAGCGTCTCAATATTAGAAACAAATTTGAATCCTCATTAATAGATGTGTTTTATTTTTTAATTTATTTGTGTTTTTTAAAGTCTTTCTAACCACCTTGCGGTGCCCTCATATCAATTTAAGGACTTTTGATGAATGTATAGCTGTAGCAATAGCGGGTTGCAACATAGTACTTTTGCAGGAACCCAGGGATGGGGAAACAGATGCTTATCTGAATGGAGAAGGTAAATGGTGGTACATGTTTACTGTCAAATATGGCTTCAACGTGATAACAAAGCCTTGAGGAGAGTGATGGTCCAGACAGTCTTGATGAAGGAGGCGTGACGTGGAGTCTAACCAGCTATATCACTTTTGTGTCTTAGATGGATGTATTAGTATCCGTTCCTAATATTTCTTCTTAGATACAGAATGTAAGAGCCCTATTATTCTAAAGATATGTGCAATAATGCATGCATGTATGTAATGGTACAGCACTACTGCCATCATTACGGAACGTTTACAATCCCTCAGGACGGTGTTGGATCCTGCTATTGGAAAGCAAGATTACATAAAGTAATCTCTCCATATCAGTGTGGGTCAATGTTGATGGGAAAAGAAGATGATGTTGCCACATTCAGGGCATTTTAACACTTTCTCACAGTGAACAACTCAACCACCGTGCATAAATGTCTACACCTGGTATACAGTTGTGTACACATACACACACACACACACACACATGCACACACACAAACACACACACACCCATACACACACACACGCACACACGAACACAATGAATACACAGCAAAATTAAACTAAAATGACAAAAATCCAATCAGTAGAAGCCAAGATATGCATGTTTAAAGATTAAATGCAAAAATCGTACTTATAAGGCTCTAGTGGTCAAAATGCTGCTTGAGGTTTCAAGGGACCAGTGTGAAGAACCAGAACCTTTTGGGCCTGGCGGCGCAGGGTACGCCTTAATCTCCGGGATTCACCTGCTCAGCTACACAGAGACACGGGACACTCTGTTGGCGTTAGAAGATCAGATTTATTAGCTGCAGCTAGTACAGTTATCCCAGAAGTACACAAGGTAGGTTCTCAGGAGACTGCCACTTCACTCTGTGGCGCACAATCTTATATACCATATAGAAACATATACATTAACCAAATATACACCCAGAGTACACAAGAAAGAGCCAATAAGGAAAGTTGGAAAACAGGACAGAACCAATAGGAGAGATTGGAAAACAAAAGTGTCTGATGACTCGAAGGAACCTCTCCTCCAACTATGTTTGTCACCCCTCCCTCAAACTAATTTATTAACGGATTTGTAACTAACTTGCAGGTGGCGAGATACGTTTGTGTGTGTTGGAGGACAGTTGTGAAACAAGAGAATGCTAGCAGAGGACAGTGAAGGCCAGACGATAAGATAAAGTCAGAAAAGAATAGTGTGAACCAACAGATAGTTGAGACGGGGATTAGAAAACCAGACGGGGATTAGTGTACTCGGCCAGTCCTAACATCAGCTTTGCAAACAGAGGCAGAAAGCGTATTTCGACACCAGGCTGCAGAAAAAGCAGAATAGACTTTGTTCGCCGTGCTGCCTGAGTGATGGCAACACAAAATGGCGGCGGAGCACAAAATGGCAGGTCGATTCGATCGCGATCAGAAATCGAAGTTCCTAAGACCCTCCTTTTGCCAGTGCTCAGGCAAGATAGACTCATGTTAATCTGAGTCAATGTCGATAGCCATGAGGTCATCGAATTGTTGCTGTAACATCATTCTTATGTTTTCTGTTACTTGTGGTTTGGGTTTAGGGTTGCACATAGTAGCACAAAGGTCACAGATGGCGGGACCACAGTGCATGCAAAGGCAACAAGAGAAAATAATGGTCAACACTATTCCAAGGAATGTCAATGCTTTCCAACCCCATTTGGACAGTAGTCCCCAAAACCACTCCGTAAAAGACCAATCTCCTTCGTCCTGGTGAATCGACTCAGAGATTATGTGCAAAATGGAGTTAGCTTGGTATACTGTCGGAGCGTCATTAGGTATGAAAATACAGCAACTTGTCCCGATCAGTTTGCACACTCCACCACGGTCTGCAAGAACAAAATCTAAGGCAACTCGATTTTGTAATGTCATAAGACGGTCCGCCTGTAGTTCTGCCGTGATGTTACTTAAGGCTCCTACAGTGATGTCTATTGTGGTCTCTACGACACGGACCAGTTGCTTTATATTTCTGCTGTTGGCCATTGGACCCCAAAAAGGAAGAAATCCTTTAAGGAAATCTCCTCCCTCTTGTCCTGCTGTATCTTTCGAATCAATAATCCCTCTGCCGTATCTGTTTCGATGATGATTTGCAGAAGCGGTGTATGTAGGGGGAAGAAGGAAAGCTATATAACAAGTACCGGAGAAACCCGTTGGTAACCATGTGTAAGCTCTATTATAACAGATGAAATATGTGCCTTGAGATGGCACTAGAGGAGGCGAGTTTTGAGAGGAATAAATGTACGTATGGGAGCAGTTATTTCTTTGTATGGTGTCAGAAGAGCGATCGTTAATCTGTAAGCAGAAATTGCCCTGATGTGGTATAGTCCAAATCGGTGAAGACTTTCCTTTCTTAACTTTATCACTAAGGCTAGATATATATTGGGTGACGTTCCAGTTAGTGTACGCTTTTCTTTCGTCAATGGAGATCTTACTATTTTCCATGATTTTAGCCATAGCTACCATTCCCTTAATCAAAGAACTATGACTAAAATCCGGATCACTAACACGTGAACTAATGGATCGTCTGAATTTGCTTTGATAGGCATTGGAGAGAATGACAAAATAAACCCGAGCAGAACCCTCATAAGAAAACGGGAGAACTAAATATGGCATTCCTTTCTCTGTGGTATGTGGCATAAGTCCTCACACCCAACAGTCAGTTGTATTGACCACTAACTGATGTTGATGTAGTAACTGAACAAAGGAATTGTTATAATATTCAGTTCTTCTAATGAGTTCATGTTGAGGAAGAGTATGAAAGAGATGTGGAGAGACAGTTGAAGAAGATGGAGAGGAAGAAGGAGACACAACTTTTTGCTGCAGAGCATAAATAATCCAACCTATAAACGCCAAAGCAATACACAATGATATAATAATACATAAAGTTATACTGAAACGACTGTACATTATTTTACAGAATTCTTTCTTCATTTCATCCTTTCTCTCTCTTTTTCCTAGTGTAGTTTCCATCTTTCTAAATGGATGCTCACGGCAATCTTCCTCGATCACTTGATCACGATTGTCTGCGGTCCTATGACACTGCAAGTCATGCAGGACTATTGCCACTACTCAGGTCGCAATTAACACTCCTACCGTGACCCTACAACCGGGACAGAATACTACACAAGAGAGAAATCTTAAGAGTTCTTTGTTCTAGGTCTTAGATTGTAGTGTTCCTTTCCAAGCGTGGTTTGATCTTGGAACAATGTTCGTGAATTAGTCGTATTCAAGCAACGATGTGATGGTATTGCTTCTTGCAGAATGTCGTCGTCCTCTTTCTCAGACAGTATCCCATTTAGGTGTGCATCACTAAAGGGCATGAATCACGGAACCTTATCACTTTCTGAGTCACCACTACCCCTGCGCACCCATCGATCGTAGAGTAAAGGCAAAGGCACTTTCTTACAATGCACACCGTGAATCCAATTTTTCTTTCCTTCGACTTTAACTGCTGTTCTCGTGGTTAGCAAAACCATTCGGGGCTCTCTCCACCTGGGTTCCAAATTTCTCGTCCTTTGGAAATTCTTGGTGCAGACCCAGTCACCTGGTCGGATGGAATGACCTGGGTCTGTGGAGGCCTCCGGCAGAGCACTCTGAACCTGTTGATGGAGAACACGCAATTTAGTCGTAAGATCATGTAGGTAGTCAATTAACATTGGATATGGCAAGTCTGAGAATTTCTTAGGGTGAGGGACTCCCCATACATTAGCTGGGCGTCCAAAAACTACTTCGTAAGGGCTAAGTCCAAAACGAGAGTGTACTGCAGTTCTGGTGGACAGCAGGGCTAATGGCAAAGCATCGGGCCAATTGAGTCCTGTACTTGCTTGAACCTTTGCTAGTTTTAACTTTAAGGTTCCGTTGTAGCATTCTACTAAACCCGCTGACTGTGGATGATTTGCCGCATGGAACTTTTGCTTGATACCAAGACCCGCACAAACTTTTTGCATGACTTGGCCAACAAATTAGCTCCCATTGTCACTCCAGACAATGCGCGGAAAACCAAACCTGGGGAAGAATTCTTTTAGTAAGGCTTTAGCTGTGGATAAGGCTGTGTTGTCTTTTAAAGGATATGCTTCTATCCATCTTGAAAAAGTGCATACTACCACCAGAACGTATTTAAGGTTGTTGCATCGCTCCATATGAATATAATCGATCTGCAACACCTCAAATGGATATGTTGGAGCAGCAACGTGACCTGCTGGAGTTGGGGTTCCCTTTCCTGGATTGTACATCAAACAGACAATACAATGTTTCACTACATTGTCTGCGCATTTTGGGATTTGTTCATTCTGCCATACTGGAGCCAGAAGTTTACATATACCTTTTGCACTTAAGTGCCATAGTAACCACTGGGAGTACATAGGCATCCGGTAACAGCCAACGTTGATGTTCGGATAATTCCACCCAACAACCCATCTCATCCAACATTCCTGTACTTTCTTTCCACTTGCTCAACTCCTTCTCTGAAGCCTCTTTCTGAATCGCTCCTACACTTTCCACTGTATCCTCATACATTCCTCTCTCTCTGACCCAATTTGCAGGTCCCGCCACATACATTCGACTTGTAACATCTCTCGCTGTCTTTTTCGCTATTTCATCTGCAAATGCATTTCCTCGACCAACATCATCTGTAATCTTTTTGTGTGCACTATACTTCACGATTGCTATTTGGGTGGGTAAGGCAAGGGATTCAAGAAGATCAGTCACTAGCTGACCATGTTGTATTTTGGTGCCATGTGATGTGAGAAATCCCCTTTCCTTCCAGAGATGCCCAAAGTTATACGCTACACCAAAGGCATATTGGCTGTCGGTGTACACGTTCACTCTTTACCCTTTTGACAATACACATGCTCTCGTTAATGCTATCAATTCTGCTGCTTGCGCTGAATTGTGTCTAATGCGTGCTGTTTCCACAACTGTATGTAAAGTAGTTACAGCATAGGCTGAAACTGTATCTCCATTTGGCATTTTAAAACAAGAACCGTCTACCCATAGAGTTCCATCCGGATTCTCTAGTGGTGTGTCTTTCAAGTCAATTCTTCCTTTTGTCTCTTCCTCAGTACGAAAGAAACAATCATGTTGCTCCTCAACACTTTTCTAATCTGGAAGGGGCAACAGAGTAGCTGGATTTAGGGTACTACATCGTTTAATGTGTACGTGACTAGACAAAAGCGTTAGCTCGTATCCAGTTAGACGAGCACTCGTAAGATGCTGCGTTTTTGTTCTGTTTAGTAAGGTATCCACTGCATGTGGTACCATGACAATGAGAGTGTTATCTAACACCACTCCAGCAGACTGTCGAATTGAAATTGCTGCTGCTGCTGTCGCTTTGAGACAACTGGGCAATGCTGTAGCTACAGGATCTAACGTAGCCGAAAAATAGGCACATGGCCGCTGTTTGCCCCCAAATTGCTGTGTTAAAACTGACAACGCACAACCTTCTCTCTCGTGAACATAGAGCGTAAAATGCTTACTGTAATCAGGGGTACCCAATACAGGAGCAGAACACAGGGCAGTACGTAAGTTGGTAAAACTCTTTTGGCACTCATCAGTCCATGGAAGGGGCTGAGGCGTATCTTTTAAAGTGAGTGCCAACAAAGGCTTGGCCTTCAGAGAGAAGTTAGGGATCCACTGCCTACAGTAAGACGTGATACCCAGAAAGGCACGTACCTCCCTTTGTGTGGATGGTACAGACATTTGCGTGATCGCCTGAATTCGTTCTGGTGTCAATCGTCGTCCCTCCTTTGATAGGAGATGACCCAAGTAGGTAACCTCTCGACAAACATATTGTAATTTGCAAGGTGAAACCTTATGATTCAGATTAAACAAATGGCGTAATAATGCAACAGTGATATTTTTGCAAATATCTTCTGAATCTGCAGCGACTAACAAGTCGTCCATGTACTGTATAAGAGCAGCACCAGACGGCAAATGAAAAGTATCAAGATGACATTTTAAAGCTTGGCTGTAAATAGTGGGACTTTCACAATAGCCCTGAGGTGCGCGCTTAAACCGGAAGCTTCGGCCTCCAAGAGAGAAGCCAAAAATGTCTCTACTCTCTTCTGCAATAGGAATACTAAAGAAGGCATTCTTTAGATCGATAACAGAGAACCAAGTCGCTGTGGAAGGTATCATTGTCAACAGAGCAGTGATATCTGGAACAACAGGGAATTGTGGTACAACAATCTTGTTTACCTCTCGCAGATCAATTACGAAACGATATACAGGAGGCTGAGAAGGATCAGTGCGTTTAAGAACAGGAAGAATAAGACTATTGCATGTGTTACCTCTTGTTTCTTCAACCACACCCTTCTGAATCAAATCATGAATGATTTCCAAAAGCGCTTTTTTTATCTTCCGTGGAAATTCAATACTGCAGGATGCGCGGTAGTTCAACATTGGGCTTAAGAGTGACAACATAAGGTGGAATCTCAAGACAACCCACATCATTCGGACCAGTGGCCCAAAGCGCTGCTGGAAGAGAAAGCAATTCTGGTGGAAACTGATCTTTGGACAAATACATTGGGGAGATCAATTTCTGTCCTAAAGTAAGATGTACACCAGAAGGAGAACACTGTATCGTAGCATGCATTCTTTTCAATAGGTCCAAACCCAACAGATTCTCACCACAACCGTTCGTCAACAGAAGTGGAGCTTCCAAATCATAAGGGCCAATTGAAATAGGCAAAGGGCAAGAAACTGGATTGCGAACAGGGGCGCCAGAAAATCCTACAGAAACATTCGTTAAGCCAGACAAAGGTGCCCCAGGGAGTTTAGAATGAATGATAGAACTTCTCATCGCCCCAGTATCTAGAAGAAATGGCTCTGAAACACCCATTGTAGTGACGTTAACATAAGGTCCATTCTGATCTACTGGAATCGACACAACTCCCTTACTTTGTCCATGGCTGTCCTAGTTAGCATGAAGACTTTCATTCCCGTTTTCAATATAATGGTCTTCATTATAATACTGAGTAGACCTGACATTCTGCTGATCGAAGTAATTCATGGAATTGGGAGAAGGAAGGACACGCTGTTCTTGAGTCAACACACCTCGACCTCTACCTCTGTTTGCTGACTGGAGGCCAGCTCGACCTCGTGGAGCAGATAATGCTCCATTGCGTTGTAATAAAGCGCTGTAATAAAACCGGACACCCACATCTTAAAATGACCTTCCTCTCTACAATAGGCGCATTGATTAGGTCCTAACAAAGGTCGCGGAATGTATGGCTCAGGCTTTTGATACAACCTCTGAAGCTGCGGAGGCTGTTGAGACTGAGGCTGGGCATAACGGGGAGGATAAGCTTGTTGCAAGAGAACCTTCGTTTTTAATTCTTTCGTCTTTTTCTCTTGCTTTTCTTTTTCTTCTTTATCTCTATTTTCATATTATTGCGCAGTAGCTAATATCTGGGCAGAAGAAGAAACAGCCCATTAACTTTCTGAATCTTTCAATTTGTGTGACAGCTCGGGAAGCAAATTAAATACAAATTTGTCCACAAATAATCGCTGTCCACCCTCTGTAGCCATGTCTTGACCACTGTGATCGATAAATGTCTCCTCGAAACGAGTAAAGAAATCAGAGACACTTTCCTCTTTCTTTTGTTTGCATGCTGCTAGTTTATCCCAATTAACTCTCAATGCAGGCATCATAGTTTTCATTAATGTAATAATCCTACCAGGGAGTTCCGAAATCAAAGCGTCAGGCTTTGCACCACCCACTTGATCTCTATCTGTGGTAGTTATAACACCCTAAGTAGCACCTAATTCCTGCGTGTGATCCTCTCTACGAATCTTAGCCCATATTGTCTGTGGGACTATATTTCCCATCAACATGTCGATATCTGCTAGGTTCATGATGTAAGCATCAACTGTCTGTGATGATTCTTTGTAATAACCTGCTGGGTTTTTACGAGGATCCGGTAGAGTCTGTTTAAGGGCCAAAACTTCAGATCTCTTCCAAGGGACATGTACCCATATACGTTGAAAATGAGCAGGAATAAGTGGATTAACACCTGCTGCTGCAACCTCTTCTTTCCATACTGGGGGAACCTCTCTCATAGGATAATTTTTCAGTGTCAATTTAACCAACGGATCAGAATCAAGGAAAGCCTGAGAGGACAATAAGGATCTATAAGAAATAAGTGTCCTTACAGCTTTCTCAACCTTAGAACCCACAATAAGTCCTTTATCAAAATCAGTCTGAACCTCTAATAGATCTTGTGGGATCGGACTTGAACTAACATCTTCCCATTCTTTAATGAGAGTATCGCACATTGCATTAAAAACATACCTTTGTGTAGGCGTATTCCATTGCGAGAAAGTAGGCATGATATCAAGCACACTGTATTGGGGACCCTTTGTGATCCGTTTACGTGCAAGAGAGTCCAACTTTTCTCGTTCTTCAAAATCTGGGAATTGACTACGAGACTGTCTTTGAGCAAAAGCCGGAGACATATTTAAAGCTTCGAAGAAAGGAGATAAAATACCAGTGACAGTGTCTGTGAGACGCTTACGCACAGACGGAGAATTGGACATAAGAATTGGAGACAAAGTATTAGGAGAACAGACAGGAGGAGAACCGATTATTGTAGGAGGAGCAGAAGGCAAAGGAGATCTAAGATCAGGAGATGAGGGCAAAGAAGTTGAAGTTAACGGTAAAACTGGCAGAGGCGGTAATACTGGAGGAGGCAAATGCGGAGGAGCCGGAACAGGCGGAGGTACCGCTGGCGGCTGAACAGGCTGTAACGGCTGAGGTGCATTGGCACTTTGTGCATAGGGCGGAGGCAACCTTAGTAAATGGGACATTAGGGGATCTTCTTCTATTTCTTTCTTGTTTTCAGAAGGGGAGACAGGCAATATCGGATAGCATTTATCTATTGCCATACGATGCTGTCTTTCTGAAATTTCAGTCGTATTATCAATTTCTTTGTCTTTAAACTGTTGGGCAGCCTGTATAATTGTCATACCCTGTGCTTTTCTATCTCGTTTTGCTTGCTTAATTTCTTTCTGTTTGGCTTCCTTACGCCAAAAGTGGAAAGAGTCTAACATTGCCGGCCGGGCTTTTCTTTTAAATAGAACTGCTTCTAAATTGTCTAACACATCAGGATCAAAACTACCATTTTCTGGCCATTTTAAAACACCATCTTTCTTCATGTATTGGGTCCACGCCTCATTAAAGGCAATGGGGCCAATACCATGTTTCGAATAGAGCTCATATGTGGGAGTTCCAACCGAAGGAATCGGACAAGAGTCCTCAAGCCGGGAATCCCTGTTACAACCAAAGCAACAAATTCTTCCAAACTTAGTCAGACCAGGCATCTCGTGATTTCACCGGACTGTTCACAAACTTCAAGGTGGTAAAACTCAGTTTACGCAGCACAAATGCACTTACCCTCGGCTTCGGCTATTGCAATAGTCGAATCTAAGGACCACGAATACCAAGAAAACAAAGGACAAAAATTGTGGGCGCAACCCACGAAAATACTTAACTAAGGACGTCTTCTTCCACCAACAGAGGCCCGTCTATCGTCTCGCCTTAGCATACATCACCAAAGGAAGGGCCAAGGCAGGGCGGCAGTCAGGGCAGCGGTTGTTAGTAGCCGTCAGGAAGGAGTAACCACGCTGCAAAAGACCTTCGGACCACTTTCGACATACTGGGGTCGCTTAATGTGGCTCGCGAACCCTCTGGAATTTTCTTGCGGGGTTCCTCACGACCTTCAGGCAGAACCGGTACCACTGAAGCCGCCCCACGTGGGGCGCCAGTTGAAGAACCAGAACCTTTTGGGCCTGGCGGCGCAGGGTATGCCTTAATCTCCGGGATTCACCTGTTCAGCTACACAGAGACACGGGACACTCTGTCGGCATCAGAAGATCAGATTTATTAGCTGCAGCTAGTACAGTTATCCCAGAAGTACACAAGGTAGGTTCTCAGGAGACTGCCACTTCACTCTGTGGCCCACAATCTTATATACCATATAGAAACATATACATTAACCAAATATACACCCAGAGTACACAAGAAAGAGCCAATAAGGAAAGTTGGAAAACAGGACAGAACCAATATGAGAGATTGGAAACCAAAAGTGTCAGATGACTCGAAGGAACCTCTCCTCCAACTATGTTTGTCACCCCTCCCTCAAACTAATTTATTAACGGATTCGTAACTAACTTGCAGGTGGCGAGATACGTTTGTGTGTGTTGGAGGACAGTTGTGAAACGAGAGAATGCTAGCATAGGACAGTGAAGGCCAGACGATAAGATAAAGTCAGAAAAGAATAGTGTGAATCAACAGATAGTTGAGACGGGGATTAGAAAACCAGACGGGGATTAGTGTACTCGGCCAGTCCTAACATCAGCTTTGCAAACAGAGGCAGAAAGCGTATTTCGACACCAGGCTGCAGAAAAAGCAGAATAGACTTTGTTCGCCATGCTGCTTGAGTGATGGCAACACAAAATGGCGGCGGAGCACAAAATGGCAGGTCGATTCGATCGCGATCAGAAATCGAAGTTGCTCAAGTGCACACCCAAAGTTAAGGGCAAACACCATCCATGAAGGGCAGGTCAGCTACAGGATCCACGCAGGTCCCACTGAGAAAGTTCATTGGATGGAGCAAAGCATTGTCGCTGAGGGCTTGATGCTTCAATTTCTTCAACGTCATCAGGTTGCTGAGTTATCATCGAACTTCAATGAAGCAAAGCCAATGAGTCATTTTCGAGCTGCACAGAGCATCGTTGTTGGGCCTTACAGGCTGATGAACCGCTTTTGACGAATGGCCTCTGCATCATCATGTTGTGATGGAGCATCAGTTTTGTAGAAAACAGCTGCAAAACCCACCTCAGAGGCCCAGAACTTGGAGAAGGCACCTCAAGCTAGGGTAGGACTCACGGAGGGCAGAGTCCAGCAGCACCAGCATAATTGCCCACCAATTCCTCAGAGACCACACCAAAGAACTCTTCACCATCGTCAAAGAGTTCGCCTGTCCAACAGTCACTGAGAACACGATCCCTCTAACACAGGAACTCTGCGATGCTCAAGAAAATCACAAGATATCCACCAACAGGAACTTCAAGCCACAACCCACCAATCTCCTCAACCTCCTCACTACAATGGAAGCCTTCCCGACCAACATCTCAATGCCAGGGTACAGCTCACCAGACTAGAAATAACAGCCATCATGACCCACTGCCCCCTGCCCCAATGCCTCTTCAACCTAGGAAGCAACATGATCAGCCACCCAACTCACAACTATCCTCAACACACCTATTACCATAGCGACCTTCCCTTACGTATTAAAAAAACTCAGATCTCTCCTCAAGAAATCCTCAGCAGACCCCAGCTAACTTAAGCACTACGGCCCAATCTAATTGCTCCTGTTTTTCACTAGAGTACTGGAAAAAGCCATCAGAAATGCCAGGTCACCAAATATCTCAAGAGAATTAATCTGCTAGATGCCTCCCAATTCAGTTTCCATGCCAACCACAGAATTGAGACTGCCCTGATTGCTGCCACGAGAAACATCCACGCTTTACTCGGCAGAAGAGACTAGGCTGCCCTAATCCTTGTTTGACCACTCCGCAACCACCACATATTCATCAGAGACTGCACAAGATTGGAACCAAGGGAGACTCACTCAGATTGATTGCACCATTCCTTGTGGGATGCCCACAGAGAATTTGCCTCTCCCCCTTCACCTTAGAACCCAAAAGCACAATTTGTGGCATCCCTCAAGGCTCATACCTCAGCCCCACCCTTTCCAACACCTACATAATGCCTTTTGCCGCCATCATCATAATCCACAATATCAACATCACATCATACAGCTGCAATTCTCTGCTCATCCTCACGCTCTCAGCAGACCCCACTCCCACCAAGACCAACTTCTATAACCACTTGAAGAACGCTGCAGCATGGCTGAAGGACAACTGTCTAAAGCTCAACACGGACAAGATCAAAGTACTGATCTTTTACAGCCATGCCTCCCACTGGAATGTCACCTCGTGGCCCACAGAGATCAGACCCACCCCCACACCAAAAGACAACACCAGCCACCTTGGCATCATCATAGACAGGAAACTAACCATGAAGCAACAGTGCAACACAGTCTCCACTGTCTGCTACCACACTCTTTACATGCTCTGAAGAATCTTCAAATGGCTTCCCCACAAACACAAGGAAAACAGTCATGTAAGCCCTGTTCACTAGCTGTCTAGACTATGGCAAAGCACTATACACAGGAACCACCACCGAACTCATGGTGAAAGCTCTGGACGATACAAGAGTCAGCAGCCATATAGATCCTTAACCTGAAATGGACCCACATCCCCCAACACCTGAGGAACCTCCACTGTCTCTCCATCCAGAACAGATGCCAATTCAAACTACTTACACATGCCTACAACACCCTCAACAACCAAGGACCTGCTTACATGAGCCACCAACTGAAATTCCACCAACAATCCAAAAACCTCTGCTCTACCTCCCTTGCCATTGCACCCACTCCTTCTCCCAACTTGCTGCCAAGTCCTGGAATGCCCCTCCCCTCCACCTTCAAATATCACCCTTGCTGACGGACATCAGGAAGAGACTCAATACCTGGCTTTTCAACTAAGACCAGGAACTCAGCGCATGGATACCCTCACTGGTGATTAGCCATGTTATACAAGTACTTATTGATTGAATTGCTGGAAGTCTTTTGTATCCCTGAGACTTCAGAACACAGGAGGCAAGCCAGCACTCCCTTGGAGATCACTTGCAGGGAAGGCAGAGTTCAGCTCTCCTTAAGCAGGCAGCTGGGCAACAAGCAGAAAAGCAGTCCTTCCAGAAAAGCAGTCCAGTTGAGTGCTTTAAACAGCACAGTAACCCTTACAGTAGTCCTTCTGACAGAGGTCAATTTCAAGACGCAGAAGTGTCTGATTTTAGGGAGTCAGATACCCAGTACTTATACCCAAAAGAACTCTTAGAAACAAATTTCTGGAAGAATCTCAAAACATGATTGTTTAGACTGACCTTAAGCTTCATTGCTTGAGTATGCCACACCTTCCTGGCCCTATCTGATGTGTTTTAACTTAGTCTCTTAGTTATGCATTTTTTCCCTCTCAGAGAGTGATTTCCTACTCTTAGGCTCTTGGAGGTCAATCTTAGAGTGGGGATGCTCCAGTTGGAATAAACAGGCACTTTATGAAATGCATTATTATTATTATTATTATTATTATTATTATTATTAAAAGTGCCTTTGATGTAGGGGTGACTTCAAAGCAGCTCACTGAAGTACACAAGGATCCCTTTCAACCCAGTCCTGCCTGCCAGGCTATCTACATGGGGTAAATCAGTGTTTTGTGTGTGGACAGAACACTCCCTATTAAAGTGTAAGTGTCAGCCCCCTCCCATTCCTTCCAGCCCATGAAGATCCATCAGAATGCAGATGAATGCAGATAAGTGCTCCAAATGTAGATGAGTCTCACCTACGTGTGTTTGTGTTTAGGGGGAATGCACAAATTGAGGACAGGCTGTAAGGCACAAATGAGCTAAGAGCAGAGAAAGTCCACTTTCTAAATGCGGCATTTCTAAAATAGCAATAATAAACTGAACTTCACCAGCAAGGCGGATTTATCATTATAATTCCAGAGATATGAAACATAGACAAGCTACTCCTCTATGTTCAGGAATTATAGCTTAAAAGTGTATTAAGGATTTCCCAATGCTTTCCTATTAGGGGGGTAGGCCTCAAAGTAGAGCAAAACAAAATAGGCTGTTGTCACTACCAGGACATGCAAAACACAAAACTACATGTCCTACCTGTTGTTTATATATAATACCGAATACGGATACTTAGGGCTTTTCTTAGGGGTGACCTGTATGTGATAAAAGGGGAGTTTAATGCTTGGCAAGTAGTTTTAAATGCTAAATTGAAGGGGCAGTAAACTGCACACACAGGCACTTCAGAGGCAGGCCTGAGACAGATTTTGAAAGGCTACTTCAGTGGGTGGCAAAAATCGTGCTGCAGGCCCACTAGTAGCATTTGAATTACAGGCCCTGGGTATATGGTATACCAATCAATCAATCAATCAATCAAGCATTTTTATAGCACGCTACTCACCCGTGAGGGTCTCAAGGCGCTGGGAGGGGCGGCTCAGGATCATTCAAAGAGCCAGGTCTTGAGGTCCTTCCTGAACGTGTGCAGGGTCGGGGAGCATCTGATGTTCACAGGGAGCTTGTTCCAGGTTTTGGCTGCGATGTAGGTGAAAGCTCTCCTGCCGGTTCTGTTTGTGCGGATGCGGTGGACCTCTGCCAGGGCGAGGCTGGCGGAGCGGTGGTTCCTCTTGGGTATTTGGGTCAGATGTTGTGGAGGTATTTGTAGGCATGGGTGAGGAGTTTGAAGGTGACCCTCTTCTTGACGGGGAGCCAGTGGAGGCCTCCTACGTGTTGGGTAATGTGCACGTGGCGCGGCCTCCCGAGGAAAAGTCTAGCTGCAGTGTTCTGGATGGTCTGGAGTCTGTGCAGAAGAGTCTTGTTGATTCCGGCGTAGAGGGTGTTGCCGTAGTCCAGTCTGCTAGTAATAAGTGCATGGGTGATGGTCCTTCTGCAGTCGGATGGGATCCACTTGAAGGTCTTATGGCGGATGCGAAGGCAGTTGAAATTAATGGAGGCAACGGCATTGATCTGGCGGTTCATGGAGAGGGAGGAGTCAAGGATGATGCCGAGGTTCCGAGCATCGTCTGTAGTGGTGGGTGTGCTCCCGAGGGCTGAGGACCACCAGGTGTTGTCCCAGGCAGAGGTGCAGGGACCAAGGATGAGGACCTCAGTCTTCTCTGAGTTAAACTTCAGGCAGCTGTCCTTCATCTAGGCTGCCACGTTCTTCATACCTTCCTGGAAACAGAGTCTGATGTCTTCAGGAATCATCGTGAGCGAGACGATGAGGTGGATGTCGTTGGCGAAGGATACGATGCTTAGCCCATGCTGTCTGATGATGGCTGTGAGGGGGGCCATGTAGATGTTGTGGGGCTGAGTGATGATCCCTGGGGAACTCCGCTGTTGATTTCCATGGGTTTGGAGAGGAAGGGCGGGAGACGGATCCTCTGGGTTCTGCTGGAGATGAAGGATTGGATACAGTTGAGGGCAGCTCCTTGTATTCCCGCATCCTGCAGTCTGGCTGTGAGAGTGCGATGAGAAACATTGTTGAAGGCTGCGGAGAGGTGTAGAAGGATGAGGGCTGCGGTGTGTCCTTGGTCGAGTAGCATGCGGACGTCGTCAGTGGCGATGAGGAGGGTGGTCTCGGTGCTGTGGTTGCTGCGGAATCCAGACTGGGAGGCGTCTAAGATGGAGTTCTCTTCTATGAAGGCGGTCAGCTGGGCGTTTACGAGTCTCTTTTTGACTTTGGCTGCAAAGGGGAGGAGAGATATGGGCGGGTAGTTTTTCAGGTATGTTGGGTCGTCCGATGGTTTCTTGAGGAGGGGTTTTACCTCCACCCGTTTCCAGTCATCTGGGTAGATGTCTGATCTGAGGGAGGTGTTGATGGTGCGTCCTAGTTTGGGTGCGATGACGGTGGTGGCTCTGTGGAAGATGTGCGGTGGGGCATGGGTCCATTGGGGCTCCTAAGTGGGTTTTCTTCATGGTCACTGTGATGAGTTCGATGGTAGCGAGATCCCAGGACGTGATGGTTGGCTTATCGCGGTGGTGGGTAGAGGGGAGCTTGTTGTTGGTTCGCTGTAGTTGTCATAGAGTTGTCATAGAGGGCCTTGATCTTAAGATGGAAGTAGGAGCTGAGCTTGTCACAGAGTTTCTAGGAAGGTGTGATGTCCGTGGCTTCGCAGGTGGGTTTCGTGAACTGCTGTATGATGTTAAACAGTTCCTTGGCATTGGTCACGTTGGTCTGACTTTGTCTCTTATGAAGGTCCATTTGGTGTCTCTCATGCACTGGTGGTATTCCTTCAGGGCGCTCTTGTGGCTGTTCCGTGCTTCCGCCGTTTTCAGGTTTCACCAAGTTTTCTCTACTCCTCTGCAGGAGCATCTGGCTTCTTGAAGTTCTGTGGTGATCGAGGTGGCTTTCAGCAGGCGTTGTTTGGTGGGGGAGGGCGGAGGGGTGCGAGCTTGTCAGCGCAGCAAGAGATCCAGCAGTGAAATTCTCTTGCTGCAGAGTTGGTCCCGGTCGCAGTGATGGGGGGTATTGACGGAGGGTGGTGTTGGGGTGCTCCTCTGTGACCCTGCTCCGGTTCCATCGTGGCAGGCGTGGGGCGGGTTTGGGTGCGGTGGTGTGGTTGAAGGTGAAATTAACGTAGTGGTGGTCAGTCCAGAGGGGCTGGGTGGTGTGGCAGAAGAGGATGTTTGTTCCTCCGCGAAGATTGGGTCGAGGGTGTGACCTGCTCTGTGGGTGGGTGTTTTTATGAGCTGCTTCAACCCAAGTTTGGCGAGGTTGTCGAGGAGAGTAGTTGAGTCAGGGTCGTTGCTGTTGTTGAGGTCGAAGTTCAGGTCCCCGAGTAGGATGTAGTCTGTGAAGGTGATGGCATGGGGTGCAATGAGATCGGCAATGGTAGTTGCGTGGTGGGTGTGAGGTCCTGGCGGTCTGTATATCAGGGTCCAGCATAGCGTGGTCCTGGGGCTTGTCTGGATCTGGAAGTGGAGGTGTTCTGTGTTGGAGTGGGGGTCACTCGTGCTGGAAGTGAAGAGTCAGAAGGGGGTCTTGTGTGCAATGGCGAGTCCTCCTCCTGGGCGGTACAGACGGTCCTTTCTTTGGATCTTGTAGCCATCAGGGATGGCGGTGGCGATGTTGGGACCGGAGGTGGCGTTGGTCCACGTTTCCCAAGTAGGCGACGTCGGGCGAGAAGGTTTCGAGAAGGTTCCAGATCTCAATGGCGTGTCGGTGCAGGGAGCGAACCTTGAGCAGGAGGCAAGTCAGGGATTCGGTGGTGTGTGTATTGGACGTTCCTTCAGCAGTCGCGGGGGCTCTGTCGATGGTGAAGGATT
This sequence comes from Triturus cristatus, assembly GCF_964204655.1. Taxonomy (NCBI): domain Eukaryota; kingdom Metazoa; phylum Chordata; class Amphibia; order Caudata; family Salamandridae; genus Triturus; species Triturus cristatus. Next base: position 846,507,106 of record NC_140588.1, on the reverse strand, counting down.
TGCGGTAGAGTCGGCACGAGTACTGCCCGTGGGTGGTGTTCGGTGAGGATCTTGCGCAGCCGACGTGTCTTCTGGGGTTGAGTGCGTGGAGGGTGGTTGAGTCCTAGCGGTTAGGCCTCGGAGAACCAGGGTACCTGGCACTCGTCGCTGTCCGGTCATGGTCAGGTCACGGTCGGGTCGCGGTATGGGTCGCCGATGGGCTCAGACGGGCTTGCCATAGGCACCCTTTGACGCGGCACAGCTGCATTATGTAGGGGAGGGGGCAGGACTGTAGGTAGGGAGGGGGGAATAGGGCTGAGACGGGGGCGGAACATCAGGGATAGTAGTGGCAAAACCTAGAAGGGAAGGAAACCAAGTAACTGCAACAACACGAAGCACACAAGTATCAGGGCACACTTAAATAAAGTGCTAGGAGACCAAGAGGGGCACTAGAAGACAATGTAAATATAAGGCACGCGAAGGCAAAATAAATATACGGCACAATGCGCAATGCACACAGGTAACTGGCACAGTCACTTCACAAGGGACTTACCAGTACATCAAATATGCCAATCAGATCACACCTATGTCGTCATATTTATGGGAGAAGCACATGCACTTTAGCACTGGTTTGCAGTGCCCTAAGGGCAACAAAAAGAATCAGCAAAACAAAAAAGAAAAATGCAAAGGTCCAGGGAAAGACCACCCTTAGTATACCAGGTCTAAAAATTGTCATTATTGACAACAATGTCTGGCTGTGGGCACCTGAATGAAAATACTGAAAATGGATGACTGATACTTCAGTCTGTCACAACTGAGTCTCTCCTAATATGGCAGAAATATCTGGACTCTAGTTTGTCAAAATCTCTCCAGTCAGAAGTGTCCACAATGAGACCTCAAAGGTAGTACATTTCCACTGCTAAAAGAATAGGACCATGCTACTGTTAAATAGTTTTAAACACATGGGACCTATTCACATCTATATTTACAACTACACCTAGGTGTAATGCTATAATTATGTTCCCACTGTTTAAATAGGTGGCCGGAGCTTTTTCCTACCACCGGATTTATGTGTGTGAAAGTTACACATAGTAACTTAAGGCATGCAGGTAGAGATCTCAACCACTGTGGCAGAGATCTCCCTATTGCAAAATATTAGGAAGATTGTTAACGATTTGTTACCCTAAAAAAAATTAAAATATGTAAATGTAAAATAAAAATGGCGATTAATTAAAATCTTTAATTTTAACTTAGAACCAGTTTAAATGAAATTTACAGCACACTAACGTATCTAATTAATATGTAATACATACTAATTCATATAAATATATTTATTTAATGTATAAAACTAATGACTACACAATAATTTTTTATTAGGTCTCGCCTAGCATTGCAGCGCGAATGCGCTGCCATCGCATTGCGAGGCATGCAGTATACACTATTGTGTGGAAGCTTCATGGAAGCTCCGCCCACTCTCTGGCCCATCTTCTTCATTGGCTTAGGTTATAAATGCTGCCTTCCAATTGGTTTTAAGCTTGTTAGTCCCTCCCCATGACAGCCATGTCAGTCATTTGTATCCTTCCATGGCTACTGGCCCCTCCACTGCACAGACTACTTTCTTCCTGTGCCTCCCTCCCCCTCCCACAGTTCGATGACTTCTTGACAGCCATCTCCCCTACCTCCCCCCTTCATGCCTCGTCGCTCAGGAACTAGCTGCCATGCGCACACAATTCCTGTCTTTCAATTTCCAGGCAGTGCGTGTCTTCGGCGTTGCTGTATCATAGCATTGCCTTTACAGTGCCCCGGGGGCACAAGCAGGGACCAACTACAGTGCTCCTGTACTAGCACGCAGTCCACTTCCACCGGGGCACAAACAGGCATCTACTTCTGCGTGTCTTTCTTGTTAAAACTGAAAGGGTGAAAAAGCAAAGTCGGCAGACGTGAACACCATTAAGGGTTTAAAGTCTTAGACTTTATTGCCTCCTTGACACGACCGCTGGTGTAAAAGGAAGTTGATGCTCTGGCCAAACACTCTTGATGAACATGCAGCGCAGACCATGTGCTGGAGTGTTTGACTGAAGTAGTGTGCAAAGTGTATTCGTTAATGGCAGGTAAGGAGCGTCGCGCAGACCTGGTGGCTCATTGCTGCGCTGGCTGCAGCAATGAGCATTCATTATTAACCCAGATTCTGTGGCCGGCCAGGGATACCCACTGAATTCACGTGACAGGGTGAGGTCACGTGATAGCAACAAATACTCTATCCGTAACTCTCGCTGAGTGCGCGGAAGGGCGAGCAGCTTTGTTTCTTTACTTTGATTACTTTGCAGCTGTCCCTGCGCCGCAATCATTATTTTGGTGGCCCCACCGCACATCGGCGTTCACTGGACAGATGCGTCACAAGAGGCAGCAGGAGCAGATGATTAATAGAAAAGATTCGGGGCAGCTGAGGTGTTAGCACGCCACCGCTCGCACCACGCAGGCTTGCCTCGGACAGTAAGGCTCACCCGACCCCTCCAGTTTTACCTGCTGCCGCCCTGTTGCAGAGATGACTGCTCGCCACTTTCGGCCCACTGCGTGCTCTGTCTGTGCAGCGTGCTTAGTGTGGTATATCCATATATATATTCAAGTGATGGGACCCAATCTGGAAAACAGTCGTCATCGCCTCCTTTCCCCCTCCACCTCCCAAACAAGCAATCATTACGTTGTTCCCTGTACTTGAAGTGAGCAAGCGGCAGGCACACAGCGCCGGTTTTCCAACAGATATTCTGACCCTACTACAATAACTGACTTTTGCTAACATTTACAGAAACGTTCTTTTGTGTGCAGTGGCGAAGCGCACATTGTCAATGAGACTGGTGCAGATCTGAGTCCTCGTTTTATTTAACAGTATGATCAGTTTAGATGGACACTATATGCTTCAGTGTCTTGTTAATTCCAGCAGTTTTAACATCTACATAGCGAGTCTTGTTTATTCAGCAATTGAGCTGAAGAACCGTGCCGCTGGGACGCGTAGGGGTGAAGGCGGTCGTTCAGTGAGTCACGGCTCTCACAGGGCATTTTGTAAGTGCTCGGAGTTGAATTTTGAGGACTGTTTTGTTCCTTTGGGACTGTGTTCTGGGTTTAGGCCTGCTCGGCGGGTCCATTTTTATTTCATATGTGTCTTATTGTGAAGTGTCAACTGTAAATCAAAGCTGGTGACCCACGTTACCTACAAATGCACCGAGGCCGTTTCCATAAAAACACGAGTGATTAAAGAGCTCCAAACAAACGGGCATGGAGAAGGCACAGAGCGGCCAACCACGACTTGGCTTTAGGGACTCTTTTCATGAAACGGTAAGCAATGCTTCTATGTGAAATAAATGATGTTAAATCACAAGCGACATTATCAGCATTACGCTGCAGATTTCACATCGACTTTTACGTCTACAACCTTTTTTTCTGGTCTATATGGAGCAAACTCGATCCAAAGGTGTTGGATCGCTTTTCTTAAGTGCACCAGTTACATTACACAAGACGCATTAATTTTTGTAGGCACGGGAGGTAAGTGATTTGCCCAGGATCACAGGATGTTGAGCTGACACCGAGACTAGATCCTGGATCCTCAGTTCCAAAGTCAGCAGTTCTTGCCATAAAGCCACATTCATGCCAACATTTTAGAAGAGGAAAGTGGACGTTTAAAAAAATAAATAATGGAGAGAATGTATTTCCCCAGATGATTTCTACTGAAGCAGAGACGATTTCAGGCCAGAGACAGCCCAAATAAATCCACTTTTAGCTTAAAAATTGGGGGCCTCCTGCCGAAATCGGGTCCATTTGCAGTTATGATGCTACATTCTCTCACCTTTTTAACATCTTCTACTAAATTTACATAGAGATGTGACGAAGAAGTGTTAACCAGGAAAGTCGCCTTTTGAACTCTATGGCCATACATAATTAAAACACCCACCCGTTTCCTCATGTAGGAATTCCACTTCTAGAGATGTTTATCACTTTGTCCTCCAATAAAGTCGTAAGTAATAAAATCTGAAGCCATGCCACGTCCATGACTTTCTGAAAGTGTGGAAGAAGGCATCATGGACTGAGCGGTAGTTTTGAACATGGACTTGGAGGATGCTGGTTTGCCAGACCCTTGTGGTGTTGAGAACTGTGTCGTTCGGCTTCCTTCCTTGTGTGGACTGTTTATTTTGCGCAACGAGACTAATTACTGCTAAGCGGGGGTTGGGCTCCGATATCAGCACTATGCTTTTGCGTTCCCCTTCCCCCTTTCCCCATTTCCTCCTTCTCCTTTTTTTTGATGCTCTTTTCTTCTTTTCCAGTCTTTCCGTCTTTTTATATTCTCTCTCCCCACCCTCCGAGTTTCTGTGTTCTTTGATTGTTTGTTCTCTTTTTTACTCTTTCCTGGGCAGCTTTAGCCTGTATTTTTCACCTGCTTTTATACCCTTTTGGTTGGTCTTTCTCATCTTCAACCTATTCCGTGCTTTTGATTTCCCTCGTTCTTCTGACTCATTGTTTGCTTTTTTTTTTTTTAGACAAAATTCACTTTCCAGTACGCCGCTTGCCAGGCTTTTCTGAGCCCCACAACACATTGCACTGCTTTGCGTGCTGTTGGCAATTCTTAGGTTTACATGTTAATAACAGCACATAACATTTTTACATGCTTTGAAGCAGTCATTTGTGCTCTAAGCGCTATACAAAAAGCATTAGAAAGACCAGTACTGTGTGCCATCCTTTTAGAGCTGAAAGCCACTTGTAAATGGGAAAAGCTTCCCTCTAGATGCTATAATGGCAATCATTAGAGTCCCAAGTGGCATTGAAAGAAAGGCAGTGGGCCACGGTGAGCGGAGGCGCCAGCCTTAGCGCTGGTGCGGCTTGTGCTTCGTGTCGCCTTCTCCCACACTTTTCCTTTCCTATCATCTTTTACCTACGGTGGTCCAAAACAAATCCAGCAGATGTCATAGCCCATTGATTTCCGATTTCATTGTCATCAGACCAATAGACAGACAGGTTTTTAGGCCCTGCTGCCTCCTACCTATCTGCTCTGCGTGCTATCTCAGGGTTAACAGTGGACACTGCCATCACTCTGAGAGCTGCACTGCTACCGGTCCTGATTTCAGCGACATCCAAGTGAGAACTGCCCTGGCTGCACTGTACTCGCACTGAGTTCCTTGCACTAAACGACCCCGCAGTGGGCGCTGCCCTCGTTACAATAAGAAACATCACTTCTCCCCAATCATATGCTGTCTTTTCTGTCACTTTAATTGCCCCACTCTTTTTCTCTTGTATTTTTCCTCCTGTCTTTCACCCGCTCCTCTCTCCTATTACACACCTGTCCCCCAGATAACACCCCCTGGGCCCTGCTCTAACAATGTCTGCCTTTCTCTTCCTCTGTGCACCTCAAACACTGCAGGGCATGCATGTTAATTTACACAAAGGTTCATAAACCTCTTTGTAGGTTCCACTTTTAATAAATGTAATTAATGTTTATCAATAATTTAATGTATTAATCTTCAGACAATTTCTAAGAGCTCAAATACCACCTTCATTGCCAAATCTACTGCCACACTTATAATCACTCCCACACAGTCCATTGCAGTAATGTGGGATAATATACAGCATGGCTAAACACTTTTAAGGTCCCAAAGGCGAGACCGATTGCATTGCAAATGCTTGTTAGGTGTTTCGATCATTTTAATTATTTGTAGTTTTTAAATGTATTTTTTCAAAAGAAATTTAGTTTTAATATTAAGTTCATTATTAACTTCTGGAATAGTAACATAACTAATAATTCTATTTATAAAAATGTAATAAAAATTACAAATAATTTTAATAATCTAATCACATATTAAAACTTTTAGTGAGTGAGCGATTTTTATTTATAAATAATATTTATGCATTATCATATACTGAAATATGACGAAAACCACCACAAGAAATTCACATTTTTAAGATCTTTAATCATGGGGGACCCACTGGTGTTTCGTGCTGTATATTCCTTGGTGCTAAATATGCTCATTCTCATAACAAATTGTAATTATACCAACATTAATAATTGACACTTTATTACAGATCGATGATGGCTAAATTGATAAATATCAGTCTATTACAGTGTAGGTGGAAAGATTGGGGTTGCACTATGTGGGTAATCATTCACTTAATGTCAAATTTCAAATATAGTTATTATAATATTATTTTTCAAATGTATTAGCAGCAATTGGCTGGTGGCAGAGAGGAATAAGACATCCTTAGATATTGCACAGGATGATTTGCTTGCATGTGGTAAATGTCTCCTTTTCATATTAGGTTATGTAATACCCCTTGGAGCATATTGTTCATTGCAGTTAATGCATTCTGGGATTAAATCACTGCAATTTATTTTAGAACAGCATGCAGTTTTGCCTTATGTGGTGGGTTTGAGGGGAGTGCGTTATTGCTTGTCATTACAGGGGGGGGGACTATTTATGAAGATATTAAAGGAAGGTTGTAAGCGGTCTATTTCTATTGAGCAGGTATTGAATATACGGTCCAAGGACAAAAAAAATAGAAACATTACTCGTAATTACCTTTAAAAAATATGTCAATTTAAGAATATTGTATCACTGTTACCAATGCTTATTTTGAAACATTTCTCATTTTCGTACAATTTACATTGCTGCTAAGGTATGTTGTTTATCCCCATGCATGCTTTGTAATTTATTAAAGGGAATTTGGGCATGTCAACTGTCGGAAAAAGGATTTCCGACCAATACATGCCGCCTGTCTGAATAAAAATAGTGCTACAGCAACTTTGGAGTGCCAGTGAGTCTTCGTATGAGTAAGACGTGTTCTGGTGAATATTTAAATATATTTATCTTCCCCTCTCTTTCAGTAATTCTTCCAGGTAAGGGGTACGCAAGTATTTCCCCACTTAGAATCTCTCCTCGAAAGCAAATCAGTAAGCATGGGAAATAAATGTTGAAAAAATCGAAAGGAAAAAAATAAGACAATTATACTTTTCTGTCTTCTTTTTTCTGTTTCTTTCAGTAAATACTGCGCTTCCCTTTCTTCTCTAAACTTCCTGTCCATTTTTTATCTATTTCTTATCTATTAGGTTTTTTTATTTCCTTGCCTTTTCCACAGCTCAACTGGATCACTATAGTTGTTTTTCCTTTCATAGTACACTTTATTTCTTTTAAAAATAAAGACAAAGCAAAAAAAACGATTAATTCTCCAAATAAATATAGCTAGTGGCACAGATGGCTGAGCCTATTGCCTTTTAATCTTTCCCTTACACAAATAGCTTGCTACCTGCCTTTTGGTGCACACCCCAGGACTTGAACTTCTGCTGGACACTAGATCCAGTTGTCTTAACTATATGAGAGCCATTCTAATACCTCATGTTGGAAATGGCTCTTTCTGCAGGGTCACCTCCAATGTTTTTGCCTTCCTTCTGCCCTTTTTGCTAAATGTGCTTTTGTTGGCTTCAGGACTCTGCGCAACTTAACTCTGCTAACCAGAACCAAAGTGCTTGTGCTCTCGGCTTAAAACATGGTAACATTGGCTTATACACAATAGGCATATCTAATTTACGTATAAGCCCCTAGTAAAGTACAGTTCATGTGCCCAGGGCATGTCAATTAAATGCTGCTAATGGGCCTGTAGCCCTGGTTGTGCCATCCACTTAAGTAGCCCTTTAAACATGTCTCAGGCCTGCCATTGCAGAGCATGGGTGTGCAGTTTTAAATTGACATGTCGACAGGGCAAAATAAACCTTTTACCAGGTCCAAACATTCCCTTTTTTTGCATATAATTCACCCAGAGGGTAGGCCCTGGGCAGCCCAGAGGAAAGGTTGCAGTGTATATAAAATGTAGGACATGTACTTTACAAATTTTCATATGTCCTGGTAGTGAAAAACTCTTAAACTTCATTTTTTAGCACTGCAAGACCTATCTGTCTTTTAGGGTTGTATGACAAAGGCATGTATGGCTAAGCCACGCATGCCTCTACAATGCAACCCTAAAAACGTATGCGTCTGAACAGCACATGCCTTTACCATGCAATTTTGTGGTAAAGGCAAGATTGGTAAGGGGATGTCTGGTAGATAAGACCCCAGCCCCTCCGCCCTGAGCCCTAAAACCCAGCAATAAAAACAACTCAAACCCCCAGAGCCATAAAAACTACCCGCCACCCCTAAAACCTATAAACTGCCATGACCCCATTGCCCTGAGCCTTAAACCCCTTGCCCCGTTCTTGTAAACAACCAGACCCCCAACCCCTAAAAACTACCCCGTCCCTAAAACATAAAACTACCCGACCCCCCTGCCCTGAGCCCTAAAATCCACTGCTACCGTTCCCTATGAACAACCTGACCCGGCCCAGCTATAAAAACTACCCTACCTCTAAAACTACCCCGCCCAGCCCCCCCAGCCTGCAACAGCCACTCTTACTTGTCCACACCAAGCTTTCTGTCCCAACGCTTCCTGTTCCCATTCCTGTTCTTGCTCATCAAGACATCTGGACCGTGCACTGCCTTAACCATACCTATGAGTGGTTAAGGCATATATCTGGTTAAAGCAAGCATGGTTGCACTTGAAAAGAAACGGCACACGTGGCTGTGCCCAAGTTGCATTGGCAGTTTCCCGTCCCATAGGATAACATTGGAGTTGCCTTATTACATTTTATAAGTGTAAATTCCCAATTGGAAGGGATAACTACATCTACTTTAGTGGCTTTGGAATCCTAATTTAAAATCCTAATTTATTGAGAAGTTGGATTTTAAATTACCATCTTGAAAATGACACTTTTAGGAATTGGCCTTTTCTTGCCTTAGCTGTTTGGTGCCTGCAGCCTGTCTCTGGTCACATGTCTGGGTATAGGTGGCAGTTGGGCTCTGTGTATTCCTCCGAGACAGCCACACACAACAGGAGCTTAGGGCCATCACTGGAAGGATGGGACGGAGGAGGTGGGAACAGCCTTACTTACACCTGAATAGACTGTGTCCTGTCTGCACACAAAGGGCTTAAAGATCCTGCCTTGTCTCTTATGCCAACTTGGTGCCTGGGCAGAGGAGGTAGGGAATTCCATAAATGTCAAGGTAGAAGCTCCTACCACCTTCCAGAACTAGGGCACCAGTGTATTAAAGAAGAACCTCAGAGACCATCACATTAATACACTTCTGGACCCGTGGATACTCTGCCAGGAAGAAGGACTGCTTTGCTGCTAAAATGACTGCAACTCTGCTGGACTACTACTCTGAAGGAGATGAACCCTAGCTGTGTTGACCTGCTGCCTTCAGCTCTCTTGTCAGGGGAAGAAGAACTGAACTTGCAACCCATCTTGAGTCCAGGATCCAAGAGCAAATCCTCCGGGACATAACTGGCTCCCCACAGCTCCTGGACCCATATTCATCAAGTTCCTGACCCCAAGAGGTGCCTCTGAGTTCCTGGACCCTTGGTGTGGCTGTTGAGCTCTTAAATATAGGCTTTAGGGGCTCTTTGCAATGCAAACAGCCCCCCTTTGCACCAGAACTGCACCACTCAACCAAAAATCAACTTTGCCCAGTAAGAATCGATCACCTGTGGAGGATCCCCCAACGTGAAATACCAGTCCACCCTTCACCAACACCCGGCTAATCCTTGCAATACACCAATCAATGCTAACGGGACTCAGTACAAAACATGAGAAGGTAAACCTTCAGCGGGACTAATCTGGGACTGTATCTGACCCACTCTCCAATGGGATCAGACTGAACTTTTGACTTTGATCTGGTCCAGTTTAACTAGATATCCCCGGTTAACGTTTTATGCTTTCAGGTGCTGTATTACAGTTTATCTTTTAAAAATTCATAACCCTGGTTCTATTGATTGGATCTTTGGGGTGGGATGCTTTTTGAGTGTTTTGGTACTGCTTTACTGTTTTAAGTATTGCACAAATACTTTGCACATTGCCTCTAAGTTAGACTGACTGTTCTATGGCAAGATACCAGAGGGTTAAGCACAGGTTAATTTGGCGCTCGCTTGCACCTTAACCTGACAAGGGATGTGGTTGCTACTTGACCAGGGCTTACGCTCTAGTCAGCCACTAACCCAATTTCTAACACCCCATATTATGATATCATCCATGTTCCTTTTATTACAAGATTTTCATTTGAACTTCACTTTGATAACCCACAGATGTATCCACCACTGCCCTTGTGAACTCTGTCACAGTGAAGGTCATCAAGGAGCCCACCAGGCAGGCCATATGCTTGATGTAGTATTTTTTAATCAGGAGCTTATTTTAGTGGGCTGACAAACCTTCTCCGACGTTGTTGGATCACACTGCTTTTCCAATTAAAATAGATCATCAAAGACAGCAAGAACTTCCCTTATGAAGAAGGAACTTGGAGAGACATGCCTATGGCAGCACGTCAAAATTCCCAACTTTACCCATTCCCTCAAATTGTGACCACTCAAGAATGATGATAGATTAAACCCAGATCAGTTGACTGGGGGTGAGTGTTTACAATGTTCAACACTCCGTCCATCATCCCCTTTGGTTTTGCTTTGTTCACCCTAAGTTGGCAGGGTAGGCCCAGACGTGGGTCCCTTGCTCACTTTGCCACTGGATTCAAGCTAGCCTGGCTGATGATGGCTGATTAGCCAGAAACCGGTCCCAGGATGCTTGTTTCCGGTCCAGGGAAGACATGACTTGGCAGTTCGGGCTGGACTGTTCCCATGAGGCACAGGGTCAGACTGATTTGCATATGACCATGTCTGAACTGGGGTGGCGGAGTGAGCTAAAGAATGATGATAGATTAAACCCAGATCAGTTGACTGGGGGTTAGTGTTTACAATGTTCAACACTCCGTCCATCATCCCCTTTGGTTTTGCTTTGTTCACCCTAAGTTGGCAGGGTAGGCCCAGACCTGGGTCCCTTGCTCACTTTGCCGCTGGATTCAAGCTAGCCTGGCTGATGATGGCTGATTAGCCAGAAATCCATCCCAGGATGCTGTTTCCGGTCCTGGGAAGACATGGCTTGGCAGTTCGGGCTGGACTGTTCCCATGAGACACAGGGTCAGACTGATTTGCATAAGGCCATGTCTGAACTGGGGTGGCGGAGTGAGCTAAAGAATGATGATGGATTAAACCCAGATTAGTTTACTGGAGTGCTTGCAATGTTCAACACTCAATCCATCATCACCTTTGGTTTTGTGATGTCATAAGTAATGTCATCTATGATGTCATTCCAGATGTCATCAATGATGTCATTAACATGTCATGAGTGATGTAACATGTGATGTCATAAGAAGTGCATGACAGGATTGCAAGTTATAGTTAAGTAACTAAACCATAACTGGCAAACTTCAGTGTTTTTTGGGTTTTTTAAACAAACGTTAGTTCGTATTTCGCTCATTATCCTAAGAATAACATCACTTTAACATTTGGGGGCCGATTCTGATCCTGGACTTTTATTTTACATACAAATCGGATCCGTATTTTTTTCCATACAAATAGTATAAGTCCCTTCCAACCCGTGTAGTACGATTCGCACGGGAAAAATACATACAGATCGGCCCGATCCTTACAAATCGTATCGGGAAAAGCTGTACGACACGGACTTCTAAAAAAGACCATACAATTTGTAAAAAGGCTGTACAACCCGTCAAGTACGATTCGTACCAGGTTTTCAGCATGCAATTTGTATGGAAAATGGCCTGTATACGGGGCACGACTTGTACCGGGCTACGAAGCAAACCCCTATACACCTCGTACCCTGGTATGACGCGTTTTGGGGGTATGACTCGTACCGGGGTATGGGTCGTATAGGGGTATGAGGCGTACAGGGGTCCCCCCACATGCGAGGCATGTGTATGGAGCGTACCTGAAACATCGTGCATATACACACCGTACATAAGCGATTTTGGGGTCCGCACCGTACATACGCACTTTTGGGGTATGGTGCGTACACAAGCGATTTTGGGGTACGGTGCTTGTACGGTGCATACACGACCAGTACCCCTTCAGCGCGTTTATACGCACCATACCCAACTTTCCGTGTCATCGGTACACACCATACCCCTGTATTCATGGGGTGTACGACACGTACATGGGGGGTCCATCTCGTACTGTTTTCGGGGCGTACAATGTTTTCCCGGCACTTTTTTACTCCTGTAAAAAAAGAGCCATACGGAGTGCCGTTTGTACGAATCGTACTTGACAGGTTGTAAACTGCTGCCGGGAATACATATGAACGTCGCGTACAGGGCAATCCAAATCGGAATCGCTTGTATATACGAGTTGTATGGTCTTTTTTAAAATTTTTATGGAGAGCGTCTAATTGTACGAATCGTACTTCCTAGGTTGTAGGGGAATCCTTACAAGTACGAGTTGTATGGGGAAAACGCTCCATACTACGATTTGTACAGCGTTTTTCTAGGATCAGAATCGGCCCCCAGGTGTCTGCAGTCCAGAAGTGGCATTAAACTTACAATTCCTTGGTGTACTTATTACACCATATACTAGGGAATTATAGGCAAGTTAAAGGTCCCTACTTGACATAGGCCAACTCAATCAGGTTTAAAGGGGGGCCACAGGCATATTACTACTGGTTAGCTAGGGTAAAGTGCACAGAGTCCCATAACCAGGACAAATAGGGTCCAGCAAAAGGTGCAAAATCTGAGGTGGCATGCAGAAAAGACAGATTTCCTATACCAGGGTATTTGGAAGTCGATGTAGCTTATGGGTAATGCCATAGTGTCAGACCTGCTGCATGGTGTTAGAGCTGCCATCCTTGGCGTGGGTTCCACCTAACATTTTGCCTTCAAACCTCCTGTTTGTACTGAGTTTGTTTTCTGATGGCTTTAGGGCTCTGGGGACTCTACCACTGCTAACCAATGCTAAAGTGCTTGTGCTCTTTCCTTAAAACTGAGTAACATTGGCCTATACCAAACTGGCATATTTAATTTACTTATACGTCCCTATGAAAATTGCACTACATGTGCCCAGGAGTTGTAACTTAAATGCTACTAGTGGGCCTGCAGCACTGATTGTGCCACCCATTTAAGTAGCCCTCAAAACATGTCTCAGGCTTGCCACTGCAGCATGTGTGTGTGCAGATTTAAACAGCCATTTTTACCTGGCAAAATAAACCTTTTGCCAGGCCCAATCCTTTCTTTTTAATACACATAACTCACCCCTAAGGTAGTCCCTGGACAGCCTCAAGGGCAGTGTGCAATGTATATAAAAATGTGTACATGTACTTTTCACTTTTACATGTCCTTGTAATCAAAACTCTTACATTTGTTTTTCACTAATGCAAGTCCTAGCTCTCTTAAAGAATAATATTGGTGTCACCTTATTACATTTTATGAGTGTAATTTCCAAATGGAAGAGATAATTATTCATGTTTGTTGTCTCTGGTATCATCATTTCAAATCCTAACTTATGGTGAAGTCAGATTTTAAATGGCAATTCTGAAAATGTGCGCTTTAGAAAGCTGTCATTTTCTTGCTTTAGTCATTTAGTGCCTGAAGTCTGTCTATGATTCACATAGCTGGGTGTAGCTGACAGTTGGGCTTTGTGTATTCCTCCTAGACAGTCATACTCAATGGGAGTTCAGGTGTGACAGGATGGCCCATCACTTGCAGGATGAGAGGTAGGAGCTGGGCACAGCCTTACTTACTCTGGACAGACTATGTCCTGCTTCCACTCAAAGGGCTGCATACCCCCAGTGCCAGGAATTCAGGGCATCTATGCACTTCAAAGGCATGCCCCTTTAAGCTTATTTCCACTTCAAAAGGCACAAAAGTGTATAGAATAAGGACATCAACTCTACAAATAGTTGTGAACCTGTGGATACTCTGCCAGGAGGAAGCACTCCTACTCTAAGGACTGCCACTCTGCTGACTGCTGTTCTAAAGGAACTGCTGCCCTGCTGTGCTGACATGCTGCCCTATTACCTGGGGAAGAAGAACTGGACCTGCAACTTCATCTTGAGCTCAGAACCCCAGAGTGACTCCAAGGCGAGTCTACTGTCCTCCTGATCTGAGCGTTAGGGACAGAAAAGGGTCCCCAACCAGCTGCTGGACCCAGAGGGGTCCTGACCGCCAAGTAGTGTTCTTCAAGTCCTTAACCCTTGGTGTGGCTCAGTACTATTAAAATCAAGATTTTGAGCTCGACTGTGAATGGGTCCTTTCACACTGCACCGGTCACACTGAAATTCAGTGTGTTCCCCTGCCAGCCCATCTCTTCACACAGCTAGCATTGACCGCCCACAGGGGCCCACCAGCATAAAGCTCCAGGCCTGCATCTGAGATTCCCAGCCTGTTTTTTGGCACCACGCTGACCAGTGCCTGTGACACTCCCCCTGCTCCCTGTGACCCTCTGCAATGCGAACGGGACTCTTGGCACAAAACCTGAGAGGGCAAATCTTAAGTGGGACTAATCATGGACTGTATCTGACACAAATTCCATTGTGGTCGGTTTGAACTTTTTAATCTAACACAGTCTAGCGCAACCAGATAGCCGTAGTTGGACCTAAATGCTTTTAGGTGCTAAATTAATGTTTATTCTTTAAAACTTCAAAACTCCGGTACAAACGGATTGGATGTTGTTTTGGTCTTCTTTTATTCATCATATTAAGCTATATTTTTCTAACCTGGTGTGGGATGTTTTTGCGTGGTGTTTTCGCTATTTTACTGTTTGAAGCATTGCACAAATACTTTACACATTGCTTCTAATTTAAGCCTGATCTGTACCAAGCTACCAGGGTGTTGAGCACAGGTTAATTTGGGGTTTACTTGTGGCTTACTTTGGCAAGGATAGTGGTTGCTGCTGTACCAGGCCTCACACCCCGGTCAACCAGTAACCCAAATTCTAACACTTGGAGATGTTGTGCAACACACAGCAGGCTTCAACAATCTTGCACAAATCTTTTGTGGAGTGCACTAACACCTCCCCACTCTCTGAATAGGATATCTTAGTCTTGACTTAGGATACCAAAATTGCATTCAATGAAGAGTCATGTATATGTGTGTGTGCCTGGGGGTGTAGGCACCTGGACACTTAGCCTGTCACTTGCCTGTGGCCTCCAGTTCCTGCTTCTTCAGGCCTGATCCAGTTGCCACTGCTTGACCAAGTGACACTGCCACTGCCAGGGTTTTCTTTTGTCACTCCGGTTTTCCTGCTCACTGTTCTTTGAGCCAACAGAACCTGCCCACTTCAAGATTAAACCTGGAAGTAGTTCACAAAGTTTCACTACTCGGAACTCCACGGACTGACAAAAAAACTCACAGAGTCCAGCAAGTGGCAAAGTGCAGTGCGAACTGCCGTTTGTGCTGGTCTTCCTGAACTTACCATTCGCGAATGGGGAAAAACTCTGCTGCACTGTGCGGAGCGGAGTTTTCTGCACTCCATGAGCTCCCCGATGCGTGGAGTGCAGAAAACTCAGCAAACTCCTTGAACGGAGCAGAGTTCACTGCCCAGGCCTACTCAGGACCTAGTTTGCAAAGGAAAGCATGTCTGCATCCATCTGTGCCTGGGCCACACCCAGTGCGACAACCCCGGCCCTCCCTACCCTGCAGATACACCATCGCTAAACCCTACACCTTGGATGCCACAAAAAAAACTGCCACCATGCCAACCCACGCTCCACGGTAACCCATTTCACCTGCACCGACTACCACTTTACATGCCACGACACCCACAACACCCCACGACCAGCTCAAGCCTGAACACACCACAGACACCACCTGAACAAAAACGCCAACTCACTTGCACTCTTCTCAACACATGCTAACTATGCAAACACACCACCGAGATTTGGGATCTCATCTCCACCCTCACATCCAACGTCCTTTTCCTCACTTAGACCTGGCTCAACCCCACATCTGTGTCTGACATCGCCACTGCAATACATAAAGGATACAAGATCAACCAATGCTACCGCATCAACAAGCGGAGGGGATGGATCGCCATCATACACAAGGAATTCTTCCGATTCCCCACCACAGATGACAACATCAACACAGCCATGGAACACCTTCACTTCAAACAGAAAGTAATACCTCTATCAGATTCACTCTCACCTACCATCCTCTATGACCATGTCCAGCCTTCTGCAATAGACTCCAACAACTACATTTTCCTTGGCAACCTCAATTTCTGTCTCAATGGCAACAATGATATCAACACTACCAACCTCCTCGAGAGCATGAACAACATCAGACTCACCCAACTCATCCATGACTCCACGCATACCAGAGGCCACACATTAGACCCCATCTTCACCTCCCGTGACTGCATCAGATGCAGCCACACCACAGAACTCACCTGGATGGTCCACTTTAACATCTCCTGCTCACGGGCCTCTTCCCCAGTCTGCCTGATACCCTTCACCACAATCAGAGTAAAGTCTCAAAGAACACATGGATCAACACCCTCAACACCGCCGACCCCACCTCCTTCAACAACCTAGACCAGAACATCAAAAATTTCTACAATTGAAGCACCAACTGCTCTGACTGCATTGCTCCCATCAGCAACAACACCCACAGAAGGTCCACCAAGTAGGGTAGCTGGTACACTGAATACCTCGCAACTGCTAAACAACACTGTAAACAACTGGAAAGGAGATGGATACACAGCAAGGAAACAACTGACAAGACCGCCTTCAAGACAGCCTTGCCTGAACCTCTACCATAGACAGTTGAGAGAAGTGAAGAAAAAGTCCTTAGCCTCACACATCAAATCAAGCTCCAATAACAGCATAGAGGTCTTCAATATGGTCAAAGAATTCTCCAACACATCAGACAACATTACGGCCTCCCACTGCAAAACAATTGCATAATATTTCCACAACAAGATCATCAACATCTACAGAAACTTTAAACCCCTGCCCTAGGCTACCAACGTCTTCAAGCAACACAACAATCTTCAACGAAGGTGAATCCAGAATCAGCCAGGAACTTACCACATATTTCAACTCCTCAATTACCAGTATGTGGTGTAAGGGCTTGAGCAGTCGACCAAAAGCTGGGGAACCAGGTTCGATCCTCAGCAGGGACGCTCAAAATCCTGTGATTCTGGGCAAATCACTTAATCTTCCCGTGCCTAACAAAATTATTGTGTCTGTCTGTAACGCAACTGGTGCTCATGTAAAGTGCTCTGATACCTTCGGGTCAAGTGCGCGCTATATAAAACTCTGAAAAACAAAACATTGCCACTTTCCCTAAGGACTGGAAACACACAGAAGTCAATACCCTACTAAAGAAATGACCGGCAGCCCCAGCAAATTCAATAACTACAGGCTGATCTTCCTGCTTCCGTTCCCAGCCAATGTACTAGAAAAAGCCATCAACCAAAAAGTATTCTCACACATGGAATGGAACCATATACTCTACTCCTCCAAATCTAAATTCTGCAGCAACCACAGCTCAGAGACAGCCCTCATTGTGGCTACCGGTGACATTTGAGCCCTACTCGACTGTGGAGAGACCGAGGCTCTGATCCTGCTAGAACTCTCAACAGCCTCCCATACAGTCTCCTACCACACACTCATCATAAGACTCCACAACATAAGCATCCAAGGAGCAACTCTCAGATGGATCGCTTTTTTCCATAACAGAAGAATGCAAAAAGTCCACCTTCACCTCCAAACACAACCATTTGTGGAGTACCCCAAAGATCCCTGCTCAGCACCATCCTCTTCAACACTTACATGACACTTCTGGCCAGCATCGGCAAAACCCACTGACTCAACAACATATCCTACGCCAACAACACACAACTTATTCTCTCCATCTCCGAAAACACCACAGAGACCAACTTCCACAACTGCATGATATACATCACCTACTGGATGAAGGACAACTGCCTACAGCTCAACACAAACAAAACAGAGATACTGATCTTTGGAAACATAAGCTCCCCATGGGACACATCCTGGTGGTCGTCAGAGCTCAGTCCTACTCCTACACCAACTGACCATGCTAGGAATCTAGGCATAATTCTGGACAACAAGCTAGACATGATGACTCAGGTCAACTCCATCTGCTCCTCCTGCTTCTTCATCCTCCACATGCATCATAAGATATTGAAATGGCTACCCCAAACCTCAAGAAGCACCATCAGCATGCCCTCATCTCCAGCCAACTGAACCATGGCAATGCTCTCATTGTAGTGATCGCAGCTCACCTCCTTCAATGACAACAGACCATACAGAACACCACAGCCAGACTGACATCACCCTGTACCCCAGGGAACTCTACTGGCTCCCTGTACAGATAATTTGCAATTTCAAGCTCCTGACTACACAGCTCTGGACCCACTTACTTGAACCACCGCCTGTATTTCTATCAGCCCACCAGACACCTCTGCTCTGCTTCCCTTACTCTAACCCTCACCCTGCATCCCCATAGCAGATGTAGAGGTTGCCCTTTCTCCTAACTAGCAGCAAAAACTTGGACATAGCTATGCTTTCATCACTGGGCCTCTAAATCTCTTCCAGAGTTCTGAAAGTCCCTGAAGACCTGGCTATTTGGCTGGACCCTTCCAGCCAAATACCCTGATGGTTGACAAGAAGCACTCTTCAAATCCACTGATTTGGTTAGTCTTCCCTAGAGAGTGAGGAAATAGGGAGAGAGAGCATGCCCACCATCACTTGCAACAAAGTCATGTGACATGTTCTTAAATGTGTTTCTGTTCTAAATGTACTGCATCATGTACACATTTAAGCAGTGACCGTAATAGTAATGTATATCTATGGTGTTTTAATTTGCATTGTATGAGTATGTTTTAGAACCCATCCCCCAGATGCACACATAAGCCCAGTCAGAGAAGTTTTAACTTACGAAAGAGTCACAATGCACTGAAATTCCCAGCAACCAACTGACATGCAAAAGGTGTTCATGAAAGTTGTAGTTGTCTTGTGTGCTTCCAGAAAAGGCAGCGCACACATCAGTGAAGGGGCTACTGGCTTTGATACAGCTTGCAGTTTGAGAGGGTGTCAGGGGTGTCTGTTGCAGACAAGGTGTTCCCTGTGATGAGATGGTTGAAGTGTCAAATTAGTAGAACCACCAGTGTCCTTCTGTTATTTCTGATTCCTCAAAGTGCGCATAAATGGTATGTAATTGCAACTACAATCACAGACCGCTGTTGAGCTACCCAGCTCAAGTTGGGACAGTAACTGATTTGCATAGGCACAACTTCCCCTTTGTGCAACTTGCAAGCAGAATTGGGCCGAGAAGAATACAGGCCCGAACACCAAAATCAAAGAGATACCCATTAGAAAATCAGATAGCTAAAAGAGTGGCCCACATTTACAAATAGGAATGTTTTTAACTTTTAAAGGCACTTTGTATAGGTGGTTTGCAAGGGAAGGGAGACCGGACCACATGCTGAACTATCGGACCAGCCCCTCTGAAGTACTGGGGTTTTTAGGCCCCCAGCGGTGCCAGGGGTAGCACCCTATGACTTCGAGTTCTTCCTGTCTTGGACCACAGAAACACAGAGTCTTGCGGTGGCGTCAAAGATCGTTTTATTATTGACTGCAGCCAGTAACAGCAATCCTAGAAGTACACACGGGTATGTTCTCAGGAGACTGCTCAACATTACAAAACCAGTCTTCTCCTTATATACAAAATATCATGCTTCAGGCACACATTCCTCGTTTTACGATATGGTCATTCATATGTATTCATTACAAACGAAAAGGCAGAGTCATGATGACCATCCCACATTTCAGTTCAGCCAGCCCACAATTATTTACCCAGCGAGGCTCAGATCCCTCATCAGATATCAGCAGACCCCAATAAACACGGGCACCTCCTCCTCGTAAAACAGGCCATAAAGCAGGAAGCAGAGTCAGGTGTGAAAGAGATTAGTTGGGGCTTGTGTGGGATGAAAGGCTTTATGGTGTGTCAAACCCTGATGCTAATCACAGGTGGCCGTAGGAAGGGGAGCTCGTGAGACCGGACTGACCTCGGGCAGTGGAGCCAGTTCGCACAGGTCACAGAGAAGTCAATAGAAGGTACATGTGTTCTGAAGGCCTGTGCATGTCCTTAATGTGCAGCCTATGTGAGGGCAACCATAAGATGGCTACCGCTCTAAGATGGAACCCACGAAGTCAATGTGTAATATCGTATACAAAGTGAATTTATCGATGAAACGTTATGCAAAACACTTGTACATACCGCATTGGCCATTCGCGGTTCGCTGATACCGAAATAGGCAGGGTAGGGCCATGCCTCCTACGTGGTCCCAAGTACTACAGACCCTCCTTTTGCCCTTACATAGGCAATAACTATACTCATATTAATCCGAGTCCAGGTCTATATTCATAAGGTCATGGAGTTGTTGCTGTAGCATCATCCTATTGCTTAGCTCGTCCCTCGTTACAGGTTTCCTTATACACGATGTAGCACAGAGGCCACATACTGTAGGAGCACACTGTACACACAGACAGAACAGGAAAAGAATGGCTAAGATCATTCAATGACCATCAGAATCTTCCATCCCCAGGCAGATATCAGTTCCCAGAACCACCCCATCAGTGACCAATCTCCTTTATCCACGTGAATAGATTCAGATATTTTATGCAGTTTGGAGATGGCTTGATAAACTGTTGGAGCGTTATCTGGTATGAAAATGCAACAGCTAGATTGGATTACCTTACATACCCCACCATGGTCTGCAAGTATGACGTCTAGAACCATACGATTCTGCAAAGTCATGAGGCGATACGCTTGGAGCTCAGCTGTCAAAATACCAAGGGCACCAGCCGTTACATTAACAGTGGATTCAACCACACGAGTCAGTTGTCTCAGGTTCCTACTATTGACCATCGGTCCCCAAAACGGCAGGAAACCCAAAAAGAAGTCTCCCGCTTCCTGACCGGCAGTATCCTCCTGACTAACAACGCCTCTCACAACTCTGGTCTTGTGATAATCAGAGGCAGCAGTAAATGTTGGCGGTAGCAAGTTTGCAATATAACATGTGCCCGAGAAATCAGGGGGCAACCATGTATATGCTCGGTCATTGCAAACAAAATATGTACCATTGGCAGCCAAAAACGCAGGGGGAAATTGTGATGGAAAAGTGTACGTTTCAGTACAGTCACTTTTCCCCAGTTGAGCTCTTGGATTCTGACCATTACCTTGTAAACAGAACCGACCTATGTGGGGTACGACCCAAATTGGGGATGAAATTTTGCGCTGCTTTTCGCCCAGACTAATGCTATACCCCGTCGCGTTCCAACCTACATAAACTCGCAATTCATCCTTGGGAATAGATGAGTATGCGTCGATATCTCTGCTCATATCAGCAACTCCTTTCATTAAGGCCTTATTGTTTGTGCTAGGTCTGATGGAACGCGGTTGTCGTGGGGAGTAGGTATCTAATGCAAAAAGAAACATAGTCTGGAATGCCCATGACGATCCATTATAGCTAAACAGCAGCACTAGATATGGGATACCCTTATTAATGGTATGTGGCATTAAACCACACACCGAGCAATTGGTTGTATTCATAACTAGTTGGTGCTGGTGCAGGAGTTGAATAAACGAGTTGTTTACAAACTCAGACCGTCTAGCTTGTTCGTGTTCAGGCAGAGGGTGGAAAGAGTGTAAGGAGACAGTAGGAGGAGGTATAGGCTGTACAGTCGGTGCAAATGGCACTTGAGAGGACAATAATACATATCCCACAGTAAACATCATCATACTAACTAGTGCAAACAGACATAATAATACAAAACGTTTGCTCTTCATTATTTTACATATTTTTTTCTTAAAGTTCATTTTCTCAGCGGGTCTCTCCATCTTGAAAAACTCCATCCTCTAATCGTGCTGTTCGCGGCGGGTGAGTTTCTTCTGCTTAGGAATACACCTGTCAGTCCAGGGAACGCCCCAGACTAACCAGAACCGTTGACCTAACGTCTCCGGCTTGTACCCCAAAGTCTTGGCACCGCGACCCTGCAGCTGAACCCGGATGGTGGTTCGAAAAAGAAAAACCAAAAAATAAGAAAGTTTCTCAGATGAGAGAGAGCTGTACTGTCAAAAATATCAAAGAAAAATAATTTTTATTTGTCCATATTTCCAGGCCTCAAGTTATAGCGTTCTCGTCCGGGTACTGTCTGATCTTGAAACAAAAGTTCAGGCTCTGTAGTATCCAATCGGATTGACGGTGGCACAGCTTCTTGCAGAATATTGTCACTTTCTTGCTCAGAGCTTGTTCCTTTCACACGCGCATCGCTAAAAGGCAGAAAACGAGGCACGGTCTCAGTTTCAGAATCAGCGATCCCCTCCTGGGCCCACCGGTCATATGGCAAAGGCAAAGGGTCTCTTTTACAGTGGACGCCGTGGATCCAGTTCTTCTTTCCTTTCACTCGAACAGCCGATCTTGTAGAAAGAAGGACGAGATGGGGGCCGGTCCAACGGAGCTCAGCATTCTTTGCCCGTTGAAAATTCTTCACCAGCACCCACGTTCCAGGATCGATGGGATGTCCTGGAGCTTCAGAGGTCTGAGGCAGAGTATCGTGCACCTGTTGGTGTAAAACACACAATTTAGCCGTCAATTCATGCAGATAATCAAGCAGTATTGGATGTTCGATTTCACTGAATTTTGTTGGCCTTGGCACTCCCCATATATTGGCCGGGCGGCCAAACACTATTTCATACGGACTAAGTCCCATTCGTGAGTGCACAGTCATTCTGGTTGACAGGAGTGCTAAAGGCAGCGTGTCAGGCCATTTAAGACCAGAGCTCACCTGGATCTTAGCCAATTTAAGTTTTAAGGTGCCGTTATAGCACTCTACTAATCCAGCTGATTGGGGGTGATTTGCAGCGTGAAATTTCTGCTGAATCCCTAGCCCCTCACATACTTCTTTCATCACTCGACCCACAAATTCACTCCCATTATCACTCCAGACCATTCTCTGCATTCCAAACCTAGGGAAAAATTCTTTGACAAGGGCTTTAGCTGTGGACAAGGCAGTATTGTCTTTTAAGGGGTATGCTTCTATCCACTTTGAGAAGGCACAGACAACAACGAGTACAAATTTTAAATTGTTGCACCTTTCCATGTGGATGAAATCTAGCTGCAAAACCTCAAACGGATATGTTGGAGGTGCAAAATGACCAGCTGGAGTTGGGGTTCCCCTACCAGGATTGTATTTCAGACACACCATGCAATTCTTGACCACATTCTCTGCACATTTGGGAATTCCAGCATTTTGCCATACTGGAGCCAACAACTTGCAAATCCCTTTTACACTAATATGGGCCATTCCATGAGCCATCGTCACCACTGCAAGCACATACGCATCGGGTAACAACCAACGCTGATGTTCTGACAAATCGACCCAACAACCTTTTTCATCCAATTTACCCGTACTTTCTCTCCACTTGCTCAATTCTTTCTCTGTGGCTTCAGCTTGAAGGGACTTCACGCTCTCTATCGTGTCTTCACACATTCCAACATCACCAACCCATCTTGCAGGGCCTGCAACATACATTCGATTATTTACATTCTTTGCTGTTTCTTTCGCAACTTCATCAGCAAATGCATTACCACGACCGACATCATCTGTAACTTTCTTGTGTGCACTGCATTTTACAATCGCAACTTGTAGCGGCAAGGTCAGTGACTCAAGGAGATCATTCACCAACTGACCATTCTGAATTTTGGTTCCATGCGAAGTCAGGAATCCACGTTCTTTCCACAAGCACCCAAAACTATGGGCCACGCCAAAAGCATACTGACTATCTGTGTATATGTTCACCCTCATACCTTTCGACAACACACATGCTCTCGTAAGTGCAATTAGCTCTGCTGCTTGAGCCGATTTATGTGGTATACGTGCGGTTTCAACAACCGTGTGCAAAGTCGTGACAGCATATGCAGCAGTCGTATCACCATTCGGAAGCTTGAAGCATGAACCATCCACCCATAAGGTACCATCACACTCAGTCAAGGCAGTATCTTTAAGATCCACTCTCCCTTTTGTTTCCTCTTCTGTTCTGAACAGACAATCATGCTGTTCAATCTCATCTGTGTCTGCTGCAATCGGCAATAAAGTAGCTGTCGTTTTATGTGTACATGACTCGCTAATAGTGTCAACTCATAACCTGACAATCGAGCACTAGTTAAGTGCTGTGTCTTGGTCCTGTTCAACAACGTGTCCACTGCGTGCGGAACCATCACAATTAACGTGTTATTCATTACTAACCCAGCAGACTGTCGAATAGAGACAGCTGCTGCCGCTGTGGCTCTCAAACAACTTGGCAAGGCCTTAGCTACCGGATCCAAGGTCGATGAAAAATACGCACATGGGCGCTGTTTGTCTCCAAAAGACTGTGTCAACACTGACAATGCACAACCTTCTTTCTCGTGAACATACAATGTAAAAGGCTTGCTGTAGTCGGGAGTGCCCAACACAGGAGCTGAACATAATGCCTCACGCAATTCAGAAAAACTTTTCTGACACTCTTCAGACCATGGGACGAGATTCGGTGTATCTTTACATGTAAATGCTATTAAAGGTTTTGCCAGCAAAGAAAAACTCGGGATCCACTGCCTACAGTAGGAAGTAATACCCAAGAAAGCACGCACTTCTCTCTGTGTTCTTGGCACGCTCAATTTTGCAATGGCCTGAATTCTTTCTGGGGTCAGTTTCCTTCCCTCCTTCGAAAAGAGATGACCTAAGTAGGTCACTTCTTGTCGACAATATTGCAGTTTTGAGAGAAACACTTTTTGATGGAAGGCAGACAAATGACGCAACAATGACACCGTAGCTTCTTTACAAATCTCCTCAGTATCCGCGGCGATTAGTAAATCGTCAACATACTGGATAAGGGTGGCACCACTAGGTAAAACAATTGCATCAAGCTGTGCTTTTAAAGCTTGGCTGTATATTGATGGGCTTTCACAGTAGCCTTGAGGAGCGCGTTTAAAACGGAAGCTACGACCTCCTAGGCTAAAACCAAAAATGTCCCTACTTTCCTCTGCAATCGGGATGCTAAAGAAAGCATTCTTTAAATCAATCACTGAGAACCAAGCAGCGGAAGCTGGAATCATAGTTAACAAAGCAGTTATATCAGGGACAATTAGAAACTGTGGCACAACAATCTTATTTACCTCTCTAAGATCGATCACAAATCTGTAAACAGGTGGCTGTGAAGGGTCAGTACGTTTTAAAACAGGCAAAACAGGGCTATTGCAAACGTTACCTCTTGTCTCTTCAATTACATCCTTTTCAATCAGATCATAGATAATCGCTAGCAACGCTTTTTCACCTTCATTAGAGATCGTGTACTGGGGAATGCGTGGCAATTTAACATTGGCTTTCAAAGTTACCACATATGGCGGTATTTCCAAAAGGCCCACATCATTAAGACCAGAAGCCCAAAGAGCATCCGGAAGAGACAACAATTCAGCTGGCAGTTCATTCCTTGACAAATACATTGGAGAAATCACTTCCCTACCAAGTGTAAGTTGTACTCCCGAGGGGGAACAATATAATGTCGCATGTAATCTCTTCAACAAATCTAATCCTAACAGGTTTTCACCACAACCTGTCGTTAGGATAAGGGGTGCTTTCAGCTCACAAGGTCCAACAGAAAGGGGCATAGGACTAGAGATCGGGTTCCTAACCGGGGCGCCAGAAAAACCTACTGAAACATTCATGTCGCCAGACAAAGGTGCGCCAGGGAGTTTTGAATGCATAATTGAACTTTTTGCAGCACCAGTATCCAACAAAAAGTTCTGACACACCCGCTGTAGTCACCTTGACATACGGTCCACTCTGATCCACTGGCACTGAAACAACTCCCTCTCTTTGTCTACGGCTATCCTAGTAATCATTACTTTCTGAATTTTCATCTTCTGTATAATAGTCAGTGTTATAGTACTGAGCTGTCCTACCAGTTGCATTGCCTTGCTGATCAAAACTATTAATCGTATTTTGAGATGGAAGAGGACGCGCGTTCTGGGGAACATTCCTGCGTCCCCTACCTCTAGGAGCTTGTTGACCACCTCTACCTCTGGTGCTAAAAGCGCCATTAGCGCGCTGTAACAGAATAGGACAACTATACTTGAAATGACCCTCTTCCTTGCAATATGAACATTGATTAGGGCCTACAGGAACACGTGGTTGAGAATACTCGTACCTTTGCACGTTTCTCTGAAACTGTGGCTGTTGCTGATAATTACTCTGGCCACCACGTGGCGGGTAAGCTTGCTGTAAAAGAACCTTCGTTTTTAATTCCTTCGTTTTCTTGTCTGCTTTATCTTTCTCATCCTTATCTCTATTTTCTTAATACTGTGCAGTAGCCAGTATTTGCGCTGATGAAGAAACAGCCCAAGAACTCTCTGAATCTTTTAACTTCTTACACAACTCGGGAAGCAAATTATGCACAAATTTATCAACAAATAATCGTTGACCACCTTCCGTACTCATATCTTGACCACTGTGGTCAATAAACGTTTCCTCAAACCTGGTGAAGAAATCAGACACTGTTTCATCTTTCTTCTGCTTACACGCAGACAATTTATCCCAATTCACACGCATCGCGGGCATTAAAGTCTTCATGTAAGCAATGATTCTAGCAGGGAGTTCTGCTACCAAAGGGTCAGGCTTGGCACCACCATCTTGTCCATCATAAGCAATAATAATATTAGCCCATGTGTCACCTAACTCTGCAGCATGATCTGCATTACGAATCAATCCCCACAAAGGCTGTGGAACAACATTTCCAAACAACATATCTATGTCAGCTAGATTCATGATACATGATCCTGCCGTCTGTGACAACTCCTTATAATATCCTGCAGGGTTTTTATGGGGATCAGGCAATGTCTGTTTAAGCGCTATTACTTCAGATCGTTTCCAAGGGACATGCACCCAAACACGCTGGAAATGAGCTGGAGCAGCAAGAATACCGTTATTGGGATCAGCCGCAACGGCTTCTTTCCATACCGGAGGGACTTCTCTCATAGGGTATTGTTGCACTTTTTTACCATAGGTGTCATGCTCAAACAGTTGCTGGGAAGGATCCTCAATCCTAAAAGACAACAACGCCACAACTGCTTTTTCGACATCAGAACCCACAATCGTGCCTTTTTCGAATTCAAACCGTAAACAACACAACTCCTGTGGAATTGCTTCTAAGCCATTATCCTCTAATTCCTGAAAAAGGAAAGCACACATCTGTTCAAAAACGTATCTCTGCTTTGGTGCTTCCCATTGATGAAAAACACTTAGAACAGATTCCACATCATATCTCGAAGGGTAAACAATCCATTTATGTGCCATGCGGTCTAATACTTCTCCCTCTTCAGAACCAGGCAGCTGACTACGCAACTACTTTCGTTGTGAGCCAGGGATCACACTAGATAACCCAAGGAGAGGCGACACAAAACTAGTAACCGCACTAGTTATGCGTTGTCGTGCAGAAAGAGAATCGACATAAGAACAGGGGAGAAAACAGGGGGAAGCACAGTAGGTCTAGATGCAGATGCAAGGACAGTATCGGGAAGAGCGCCAAGGGAGGTGTCGTACTTTAGAATTTGGGACCGCGTAGGAGGCAGGGCCCTACCCCTGTCTATCTCGGTAATAGTGAACCGCGAATGGTTAATGCGGTATGTACAAGTGCTTTTTGTAACATTTTAGCTATGAATGCACTGTGTATACGCTATTTTACATCACTGCGTGGGTTCCATTTTGTATCGGTGGCCATCTTATGGTTGCCCTCACATAGGCTATATAGTATGAAGCGAAAACGGGCCTTTCAGAGCACATGTGGCTTCATTTGACTTTTCTGTGACCTGGGCAGCTTGGCTCCGCCGCCCCAGGTCAAACTGGTCTCACGAGTTCCCCGTCCTCTGGCCACCTGTGATTAGCATCAGGGCTTGACACACCATAAAGTCTTTTCATCCTACACAAGCCTCCAGCTAATCTCTTTCACACCTGACTGTTCCTGCTTTATGGCTTGTTTCCCAAAACAGGAGATGCTCATGTTTATTGGGGCCTATCGATATCTGATGTGGGATCTGAGCTTTGCTGTGTAAATAATTGCGGGCTGGCTTAACTGGAATGTGGGATGATCATCATGACTCTGCCTTTTCGTTTTGTAATGTATACGTGTAATAGCCATATCGTAAACTAAAGAATGTAAGCCTGAGGCAGGAAATTCTGTATTTAAGGAGAAGCCCGTTTCTGTGATTTTCAGCAGTCTCCTGAGAACATACACGCTGTTGTACTTCTAGGACGCCTGTAATTGGTCTGCAGCTAATAAACTGATCTTTGACTTCACCCAGAAGACTCTGTGTTTCTGTAGGTCTGCAACAGGAAGAACCCCGAAGTCATAGGGTGTGTTCCCCTGCACCGCTGGGCTTAAAATACCCAGTACTTCAGTTGGCGCCCAACTCGGCGCGATTTCAGCGGTACCGGTCCAAGCCAGAGGTTCGTGAGGAGCTTCGTGTGGAAATTCTGGAGGAAGGCCGCCACTTCATCGACCCCTGCATGTCGACGTGGTCCGAAAGTCTTTTCTGCGAGGTTCCCCGCGTCCCGACGGCTACGAAGGACTGCTGCCCTGATTAATCGCCCTGTTTTGGACCCTTGACGATTTTTGGTAGAGCGAAACAATCGAGAGAGTCTTCTGGTGACGCCATCGATCATCAATATTCAGTTAAGTATAAGTGGAGCGTCTCCCAGTTTGAATTTGGTATGCTTCGGGATCATTTTGATTTGGTGCTTGCAAGTCCCAAAGCCAGAGGACTCGTGTATTCACGAGACTATCGTATTCGATAATCCTTTGACGTTTGAAACTAGACTAGTGAGCAAAGATGCCTGGTTCTAGTGTATTTTGTAGATTGTTTTGTTTGGGTTGTGGAAGGGATTTCCAGTTAGAGGATTCATGTCTGGTTCCTCCAATTGGAACTCCTACTTATGAGCTTTATGTAAAACATGGCGTGGGCCCCATTGCATATAATGAAATATGGATCCGATACACCAGAAAGGACGGTGTTTTAAAATGGCCCCAAAATGGTAGTTTCGATACAGATATCTTAGATAATTTGGAAGTTAAATTGTTTAGAAAGAAAGCCCGGCCGGCGATGTTTGATTCTTTCCGCCTATGGCGAAAGGAAGCCAAACAGAAGGAAATAAAGCTAGCGAAAAAGGGATAAGAGAGAGAGAGGTATGTCAGTGATGCAAGCAGCTGTGCAATTTAAAGATAATGAGGAGGAACAAATGAAGGAACAGTTACATAGACAGCGCAAACTAGGGATTGATAAATGTTACCCTGTTTTGTCACCCCTTGTGCAAGATGAGACAAAAGAGAATGAGAAAGATTCCCTAATGTCCCATTTGTTAAGTTCACCACCCCCATATGCGCAAAATGCCACCGCACCTCCACAGCTTGTAAATGCGCAGCCTCTAGTAAAAATGCCGCAAGCCTTCCCGCAGTTGCCAGCTCCTCTTCAGCTGGCTCCTATCCCTGCAGGGCAGCCCTCTCAAGGGCCGCCAGTTTTGCTACCTCTTACCCCCACGCTTCCTGCGACTTTGCCTAGCGCACCAGCGGTTTACCCTGGCGCTCCTTCTCACACTACCCCGGTACCTGTATCTGAATCTGTTTTTCTTCCCTCTGTCTATCCCCCGTTTTCACCTCAACTTCTCCTTCAGCACGACAACGACTGGCTAATGTAGTTACTAGTTTAATGTCGCCTCTCTTTGGGTCATCTAGTGCGACACCTGGTTTACAGCGTAAGCCATTGCGCAGTCAGCTACCTGGTCCCGAAGAGAAAGAGGTGTTAGATCATTTGGCGCGTAGGTGGATTGGTTTCCCTTCACTCTATGATGTGGAACAGGTTGTTAACGTTTTTCACCACTGGGATGCCCCAAAACAGAGGTATGTCTTTGATAAAATGTGTGAATTCCTCTGTGAGGAATTGGAGGATAAGGGTGCAAACCCAAACCCACAGGAATTGTGTCAAGTGCGATTTGATTTCGAAACAGGTGTAATTGTGGGCCCCAATGTAGATAAAGCAGTTGCGACTTTACTGTCCCTCAGAAATGGCGATTGTCAGCAATCATTGTTTGACCAGGATTTCCCTGTGGGGAAGGAGGGAAAAGCGCGACAATACCCCATGAGAGAAGTACCTCCGGTATGGAAGGAAGCTGTTGCGGCTGATGCCGCTCGAGGTATTGTTGCTGCTCCAGCACATTTTCAGCGTGTTTGGGTACATGTCCCATGGAAGCGATCTGAGGTGTTAGCACTTAAACAGACATTGCCTGATCCCCGTAAAAACCCTGCAGGATATTATAAGGAGTTGTCACAAACTGCAGAATCATGTTTTGAATCTAGCCGACATAGATATGCTGTTTGGGAATGTGGTTCCACAGCCTTTATGGGGATCCATTCGTAATGTAGATCACGCTGCAGAACTAGGGGACACATGGGCTAATATCATTGCCGCAGACACTAGACAAGTTGGTGGTGCAAAACCTGAGCCCCTCATAGCAGCGCTCCCTGGTAGAATTATTACATACATGAAGACCATAATGCCCGCGATGCGCGTAAATTGGGACAAACTATCTGCATGTAAGCAGAAGAAAGATGAGACAGTGTCCGATTTCTTCACCAGGTTTGAAGAAACGTTTATCAACCACAGTGGTCAAGACATGAGTACTGAAGGTGGCCAACGGTTATTCGTTGATAAGTTTGTGCAGAATCTACTCCCCGAGTTGTGTAAGAAATTAAAAGACTCAGAAAGTTCTTGGGCTGTTTCCTCTTCAGCGCAAATACTGGCTACTGCACAGTATTATGAGAATAGGGACAAAGATGAGAAGGATAGAACAGATAAGAAAACGAAAGAACTAAAGACAAAGGTCCTTTTGCAACAGGCCTATCCGCCACGTGGAGGACAGAATAATTATAGGCAAACACAAGGTGTCTATCACCAGCCCCAACAGTTTCAGAATAGTCAGCAAATGAATGGGTATTATCAACCACGAATTCCTGTAGGTCCCAACCAATGTTCATATTGCAAAGAGGAAGGTCATTTTAAATATAGTTGCCCTAAATTGATGCAGCGTAACAGTAATGCGTATGACGCAAGAGGTAGAGGTGGTCAACAAGCTCCTAGAGGCAGAGGGCGTGGAAACGTTCTCCAGAACGCGCGTCCTCTTCCGCCTCAAAATACCATAAATAACTTTGATCAGCAAGCCAACGCGACTGGTAATACAGCTCAGTATTACAATAATGATTATTATGCAGAAGATGACAATGTAGAAGATGATGATTACTAGGACAGCCGTAGACAGAGAGAGGGAGTTGTTTCAGTGCCAGTGGATCAGAGCGGACCTTATGTTAAAGTAACTACAGCAAATGTAACGGAACCTTTTCTGCTGGATACTGGTGCTGCAAAGAGTTCAATCATGCATTCAAAACTTCCTGGCGCGCCTTTGTCTGGCGAAATGAATGTCTCAGTAGGTTTTTCTGGCGCCCCAGTTAGGAACCCGATTTCTAGTCCTATGTCTCTTTCTGTTGGACCTTGTGAGCTAAAAGCACCCCTCATTCTAACAACAGGTTGTGGTGAAAATTTGCTAGGCTTAGATTTGCTAAAAAGATTGCATGCCACGCTATATTGTTCTCATTCAGGAGTACAACTTACATTAGGCAAGAAAGTGATTTCCCCGATGTATTTGTCTAAAAATACAATGCCACCTGAATTGTCATCCCTTCCGGATGCCCTTTGGGCTACTGGTCCCAATGATGTGGGTCTCTTGGAAATACCACCATATGTGGTCACTTTAAAAGCCAATGTCAGATTGCCACGTATTCCCCAGTACAAGATCTCCAATGAAGGTCAGAAAGCATTGTTAGCAATTGTCAGTGATTTGATTAAGAAGGGTGTAATTGAAGAGACAAGAGGCAACGTTTGCAATAGTCCTGTTTTACCTGTCTTAAAACGAACGGACCCTTCACAGCCACCTGTTTACAGATTTGTGATTGATCTTAGAGAGGTTAATAAGATTGTTGTACCACAGTTTCCAGTTGTCCCTGATATAACTGCCTGGTTAACCATGATTCCAGCCTCCGCTGCATGGTTCTCAGTGATCGATTTAAAGAATGCTTTCTTTAGCATCCCAATTGCAGAGGAGAGCAGAGACATTTTTGGCTTCAGTTTAGGAGGCCGAAGCTTCCGCTTTAAACGCGCTCCCCAGGGCTACTGTGAAAGTCCATCAATATACAGCCAAGCTTTAAAAGCGCAGCTTGATGCACTGGTTTTACCTAGTGGCGCTATCCTCATTCAGTATGTTTACGATTTACTAATCGCCGCGGATACTGAAAAGATTTGCAAAAACGCTACCTTGTCATTGTTGTGTCATTTGTCTGCCTCCCATCACAAAGTGTCTCTCTCAAAGCTGCAATACTGTCGACAAGAAGTGACCTACTTAGGTCATCTCTTATCGAAGGAGGGAAGGAAACTGACCCCAGAACGAATTCAAGCCATTGCACAGTTGAGTGTGCCAAGAACACAGAGAGAAGTGCGTGCTTTCTTGGGCATTACTTCATACTGTAGGCATTGGATTCCTAATTTTTCCTTGTTGGCAAAACCTTTGTTAGCAATAACATGCAAGGACACACCGAATCCTATTCCATGGTCTGAAGAGTGTCAGAAAAGTTTTTGGGAATTGCGTAAGGCATTGTGTTCAGCTCCTGTGTTGGGTACCCCTGACTACAGCAAGCCTTTTACATTGTATGTTCATGAGAACGATGGTTGTGCATTATCAGTGTTAACACAGCCTTTTGGCGACAGACCGCGTCCATGCGCGTACTTTTCATCAACCTTGGACCCTGTAGCTAGGGCATTGCCAAGTTGTCTGAGAGCCACAGCCGCTGCAGCTATGTCTATCCGACAGTCTGCTGGCCTAGTAATGGATAATACATTGATTGTTATGGTTCCACATGCTGTGGACACATTGTTAAACAGGACCAAGACACAACACTTAACTAGTGCGCGATTATCTGGCTATGAGCTGACACTGTTAGCAAACCATATACACATAAAGAGATGCAACACATTGAATCCAGCTACACTATTACCAATTCCAGCAGACCTAGATGAGATTGAGCAACATGATTGTCTGTTCAGAACAGAGGAAGAAATGAAAGGGAGAGTAGATCTCAAAGATACTCCCCTGACTGAGTGTGATGGTACCTTATGGGTGGATGGTTCGTGTTTCAAGCTTCCAAATGGTGATACGACTGCTGCATATGCTATCACGACTTTGCACACGATGGTTGAAACTGCGCGTGTGCCACAGAATTCGGCTCAAACAGCAGAATTGATTGCCCTTACGAGAGCATGCGTGTTGTCTGAAGGAATGAAAGTGAATATATACACAGATAGCCAGTACGCCTTTGGCGTGGCTCATAGTTTTGGGCGATTGTGGAAGGAACGTGGGTTCCTGACTTCGCATGGAGCTAAGATTCAGAATGGCAAGTTGGTGAATGATCTCCTTGAGTCGCTGACCCTACCGTTGCAAGTTGCGATTATGAAATGCAGTGCGCACAAGAAAATCACTGATGATGTTGGTCGTGGTAATGCGTTTGCTGATGAAGTCGCGAAACAAACAGCAAAAGATGTAAAGACTCGAATGTATGTTGCAGGCCCTGCCAGATGGGTTGGTGATGTTGGAATGTGTGAAAACACAATAGAAAGTGTAAAGTCCCTTCAAGCTGAAGCCACAGAGAAAGAGTTAAGCAAGTGGAGAGAAAGTATGGGTAAGTTAGATGAGAATGGTTGTTGGATTGATTTGTCAGAACATAGTCGATGGTTGTTACCTGATGCATATGTGCTTCCAGTGGTTACTATGGCACATGGAATGGCACACATCAGTACGAAAGGAATCTGTAAGTTGTTGGCTCCAGTATGGCAGAATGCTGGAATTCCTAAGTGTGCAGAGAATGTGGTCAAGAATTGTATGGCATGCTTGAAGTACAACCCTGGTAGGGGAACCCCAACTCCAGCTGGTCATTTTGCGCCTCCATCATATCCATCTGAAGTTTTGCAGCTAGATTTTATTCACGTGGAAAGATGCAACAACCTGAAATATGTATTGGTGGTTGTTTGCGCTTTCTCAAAATGGATAGAGGCCTATCCTCTAAAAGAAAACACTGCTCTGTCCACAGCCAAAGCCCTTGTGAAGGAATTTTTCCCTAGGTTTGGAATGCCAAGAATGGTGTGGAGTGATAATGGAAGTGAGTTTGTGGGTAAAGTGATGAAGAATGTGTGTGAGGGACTAGGTATAAGGCAGAAGTTTCACGCTGCAAACCACCCCCAATCAGCTGGACTAGTGGAGCGCTACAATGGCGCTCTAAAACTTAAACTGGCCAAAATCCAGGCGAGCTCAGGTCTTAAATGGCCTGACGCCCTGCCTTTAGCACTCCTGTCCACTAGAATGACCGTGCATTCACGGGTGGGACTTAGTCCCTACGAGGTCGTTTTTGGCCACCCGGCCAATGTATGGGGTGTGCCAAGACCGACGAAATTCAGTGAGATCGAGCATCCAGTATTACTTGATTACTTGTATGATTTGACGGTTAAACTGCGTGTTTTACATCAACAGGTGCATGATACTCTCCCTCCGGCTTCTGAGGCTCCAGGACACCCTATCGACCCTGGCACGTGGGTCTTGGTGAAAAACTTTCAGCGGAAACCAATGAGGAGCCCCGCTGGATTGGCCCTCACCTCGTGCTGCTGTCGACAAGATCAGCTGTTCGAGTGAAGGGGAAGAAAAACTGGATCCACGGCGCCCACGTGAAGAGGATCCCTTTGCCTCTGCCGCATGACCAGTGGGTCCAGGAGGGTATCTCAGACTCTGAAACAGACACTGTACCTCGTTTTGTGCCGTTCAGTGATGCACGCATAAAAGGCACAGCTTCAGCGCAGGAAAGTGACGATATTTTGCAAGAAGCTGTGCCACCGTCAATTCGATTGGACACCACAGAGCCTGAACTCTTGTTTCAAGATCAAACAGTGCCTGGCCGTTTTCGTTACAATCTGAGGCCAAGGCCCACAGACAAATAAATATTCTTTTTCTTTTACCTTTTTATTCTTTGATAACCAGAGCTCTCCCATCTGAAGGACTTTCTTGATTTTTGTTTTTCGAACCACCATCCGGGTTCAGCCGCAGGGTCGCGGTGCCAAGACTCTGGGTACAGGCCGAAGACGTTAGGTCGACGGTTCTGGTTGGTCTAGGGCGTTCCCTGGACTGACAGGCGTACTCCTTAGCAGAAGATACTCACCCGCTGCGAGCGGCACGATTAGAGGATGGAGTTTTGTAAGATGGAGAGGCTCACTGAGGAAATGAACTTTAAAGCAAGAATATGTAAAATAATGAAAAGCAAACGTTTTGTATTTTTATGCCTGTTTGTATTATGTAGTATGATAATGTTTACTGTAGGATTTGTATTCTTCTCCTCTCAAGAGCCCATTGCCCCCATTGTACAGCCTATACCTCCTCCTACTATCTCCTCACACTCTTTTCACCCTCTGCCTGAACATGAACAAGTTAGACGATCAGAGTTTGTGAATAACTCGTTTATTCAGCTCCTGCACCAGCACCAACTAGTCATGAATACAACAAATTGTTGGGTGTGTGGTTTAATGCCACATACCATTAATAAGGGTATTCCCTATCTGGTGCTGCCGTATAGTTACAATGGATCGTCATGGGCATTCCAGACTATGTTTCTCTATGCACTAGAAGTATACTCCCCGCGACAACCGCGTTCCATCAGACCTAGCACCAATAACAATGCTTTAATGAAAGGAGTTGCCGATATGAGTAGAGATATCGATGCATACTCATCCATTCCCAAAGAAGAGCTGAGAGCTTATGTAGGGTGGAACGCGACGGGGTATAGTATTAGTCTAGGTGAAAGACAGCGGAAAATCTCATCCCCAATCTGGGTCGTACCCCACATAGGTCGGTTCTGTTTGCAAGGTAATGGTCAGAATCCTAGAGCTCAACTGGGAAGAAGTGACTGTACTGAAACGTACACTTTTCCGTCACAGTTTTCCCCTGCGTTTTTGGCTGCCAAGGGTACATATTTTATCTGCAATGACCGAGCATATACATGGTTGCCCCCTGATTTCTCGGGCACATGTTATATTGCAAATCTGTTACCGCCAACATTTACTGCCGCCTCTGACTATCACAAGACCAGAGTTGTGAGAGGCGTGATTAGTAAGGAGGATACTGCCGGTCAGGAAGCAGGAGATTTCTTTTTGGGTTTCCTGCCGTTTTGGGGACCTATGGTCAATAGTAGGAACCTGAGACAGCTGACTCATGTGGTTGAATCCACTGTTAATGTTACGGCTGGTGCCCTTGGTCATTTGACAGCTGAGCTCCAAGCGGATCGCCTCATGACTTTGCAGAACCGCATGGTTCTAGACGTCATACTTGCAGACCGTGGTGGGGTATGTAAGGTTATCCAATCCAGTTGTTGCATTTTCATACCAGACAACGCTCCAACAGTTTATCAAGCCATCTCCAAACTGTATAAAATATCTGAGTCCATACACGTGGATAAAGGAGATTGGTCACTGGTGGGGTGGTTCTGGGAACTGATATCTGCCTGGGGTTGGAAAGTTCTGATGGTCATTGGAATGATCTTAGCCATCCTTTTCCTGTTCTGTCTGTGCATACAGTGTGCTCCTGCGATATGTGGCCTCTGTGCTACATTATGTGTAAGGAAACCTGTATCGAGGGACGAGCTGAGTAATAGGATGATGCTACAGCAACATCTCCATGACTTCGTGAATATTGACCTAGACTCGGATTGAACTGAGTATAGTTATTGCCTATGTAAGGGCAAAAGGAGGGTCTGTCGTACTTTAGAATTTGGGACCGCGTAGGAGGCAGGGCCCTACCCTGTCTATCTCGGTAATAGTGAACCGCGAATGGTTAATGCGGTATGTACAAGTGCTTTTTGTAACGTTTTAGCTATGAATGCACTGTGTATACGCTATTTTACATCACTGCGTGGGTTCCATTTTGTATCGGTGGCCATCTTATGGTTGCCCTCACATAGGCTATATAGTATGAAGCAAAAACGGGCCTTTCAGAGCACATGTGGCTTCATTTGACTTTTTCTGTGACCTGGGCAGCTTGGCTCCGCCGCCCCAGGTCAAACTGGTCTCACGAGTTCCCCGTCCTCTGGCCACCTGTGATTAGCATCAGGGCTTGACACACCATAAAGTCTTTTCATCCTACACAAGCCTCCAGCTAATCTCTTTCACACCTGACTGTTCCTGCTTTATGGCTTGTTTCCCAAAACAGGAGATGCTCATGTTTATTGGGGCCTATCGATATCTGATGTGGGATCTGAGCTTTGCTGTGTAAATAATTGCGGGCTGGCTTAACTGGAATGTGGGATGGTCATCATGACTCTGCCTTTTCGTTTTGTAATGTATACGTGTAATAGCCATATCGTAAACTAAAGAATGTATGCCTGAGGCAGGAAATTCTGTATTTAAGGAGAAGCCCGTTTCTGTGATTTTCAGCAGTCTCCTGAGAACATACACGCTGTTGTACTTCTAGGACGCCTGTAATTGGTCTGCAGCCAATAAACTGATCTTTGACTTCACCCAGAAGACTCTGTGTTTCTGTAGGTCTGAAACAGGAAGAATCCCGAAGACATAGGGTGTGTTCCCCTGCACCGCTGGGCTTAAAATACCCAGTACTTCAGAGGCAGTTGATGGGGCAGGCAAAGTCGCAGAAGGCAAAGGGGATGCAGGCTGCAAAGTCGACGGCCCTTGAGGGGGCTGCACCACAAGAGCAGGCGCCGGCTGAGGAGGAGCTGGCGGCTGCAGGAAAGCTTGCGGCACATTAACTGGAGGCTGTGCATTCAAGGGTTGCGAAGGTGCTGTAGCACTCTGCGCATACGGAGGTGGCGAACTCAGCAAATGTGACATTAGGGGATCTTTCTCCTTCTCTTTTAACACATTTTGTTGAAGGTGCGGCAAAACTGGGTAACATTTATCGATCCCTAGTTTACGCTGTCTATGTAACTGCTCATTCATTTGTTCCTCCTCATTATCTTTAAATTTTACAGCTGCTTGCATTATCGACATACCTTTTTCTCTCTTATTTCTTTTTGCTAATTTAATTTCCTTCTGTTTGGCTTCCTTTCGCCATAGGCGGAAAGAATCAAACATCGGCCGGGCTTTCTTTTTAAATAATTTAACTTCCAAATTGTCTAAGATATCTGTATCGAAACTACCTTTTTGGGGCCATTTTAAAACACCGTCCTTCCTGGTGTATCGGATCCATACTTCATTATATGCAATGGGGCCCACGCCATGTTTTACATAAAGCTCATAAGTTGGAGTTCCAATTGGAGGAACCGGACACGAATCCTCTAATTTGGAATCCCTTTTACAACCCAAACAAAACAAGTTTCCAAATATACTAGAACCAGGCATCTTGCTCACTAGTCTAGTTTCAAACTTCAAAGGATTATCAAAACGCGATAGTCTCGTGAATACACGAGTCCTTCGGCTTTGGCGCTTGCAAGCTCCAAATCAAAGCGATCCCGAAGGGATACCAAAACTAAGAAACAAACTAAGAATTAGGAGACGCTCCACTTATACTTAACAACATTTAAAGTACCACACCTCGGGTACCGTCTAATTGCCTGATATGTCAACCATCAGTAGCATCAGGACTAGGACTAGCTTGCCCTGCTATCCTTCCAAACAAGAAAACATGTTTTGAAACAGCACATGTGCCTTTGATGGGCATGTGCTGTTTGTAAAAAAATAAATGTTTTAGGAAGCGAATGCAGGGACAGGGGTCTGCTATGCCTTACAGGCCCCCATTCTTCTATTATCGGGTTAGCAAAGTGCCGCCAGCCTAATTAATATTCATTAGTGGGGTCATCTTGCAACAATCGGTTGAATTGCAAATTGCATTTCCATTTGCAAGCATTATCAATGAGAAAACTGCAAAGCCATGTGAGCGATATATATATTTTTGGGCAATATGATTTTTCCGTAGTTCCTTACTTTAATTAATCACTGTTTCACATATTTGTAAAGGTTTCTGCACCCTTTAAATGGAATTCGACTTCTTACCTGTTACTGAAACCACAAATATTAATCAAGAAGAAAACACACAACCCAGCCTTCTCAGGGATGGTGCCAAGGATCTGAATGCAATGCCCCCAGAAACAAGACTCTATCCCTCTACTGCATCTTTCAAAAAAGAAGTGAAAGCTCTTCTCATGGCCAAATTCACATGAGCCATGTTTATAAGTGGTTATACGATTCTTGATTTGTATGGAACATTATGTTATTTACGGTATGCATATTGGTTTCTTATATTTACCTTGTAAAGTGCTATCTAAAAGCTTCAAAATAAATACAAAATAAAATTAAAAAATACTGATGGATTTTGATCTTTCATCTGCAGTTTCACTGAACTTCCTACCAAGTGTTACACATGTACAGATGGTTGGCACAGCTGTTTCTACATACAGTTGACTTCTGAGTGTAAAGACGCACCGGCGGGTACCACAAACTCCAAGGTTGTCCAGGTTAGTTGCAGTATTCAGCATTTGCCAGTGTGTTTACCCTTTGTAATTGTGCCCTAATGAAATGTAACCAATAATGTATTGGTAAAGTGCTTTGAAATCTCATTATGATGAAATGGTACATGTTGAATCGAATTGTCATATAAATTAGATCGGCTTGAAATGTACTTTGGCATTAAAGTACCTAATACTAAGCATGATTAATGGATGTGATGGATTGCAACGTAGTGTGTTTTCGGTGCGTCAAAGGACAGAAGTTTATCATTAAGGAAACCCAAAGAGAACATTAAGGAAGTGTGATCTCTTCCTGCCTCTCTCCCTTCACTTCGTACTGCTTGTGAATAAATGAACTGCTTTTAAGTTTTCAATCAAAAACTGAAACTTCCTTAAACTAATATTTAAAAATCATGAAGTCTCAATGATCAGATATCTATGTGTTTATAATGTTAGGGGTAAAAAAGACTCATAATCTTAATAAAATACAAATGTCTTTTACCAGACCTTTCCCAAGAGGGGAGGGGTTTTTCAATGTGTGTGGAAATCAAGCAAAACTAATCAACTGACCCACAATCACAAAAAGGTTGAAGTCCTAAAGTCAAAACAGCTGTTTGTGCTTGTCTGTATGTATCTTGACACTCTGGGGCCGATTGCGATTCGGGTCGGAAGGGCACCGAAAGCGATCCAGCCGGAAAAACTACGAGCCGTATGCGTGTTTTCTGCCCGACTCGTCCAGCTGTACGAGCGAGCATGTGCGATGCGAGCTACGTGAAATTCCCCGACCGAGTCGTTTCTGGGTCCGAACCGCTCCATAAATCTCGGTCGTAAGCTAACCGTGGTGTGCAATGGATGCGGATTATGACCAAGCCAGTCCGATGCACGTGTCGGACAGCCTGTGCGAGCCGTAGTGTCCGGCTCGCAAAATGTCCTGGTGGTTGCCTTAGGTGGTCTGCGTCGGACCCCCTGTCACCCGCAGTCCTGTGACTCAGACACAGGGGGAGACCCAAGGGTCCCCCCAACACAGGCATGTATGGTGCGGATGGCACCGATGTGTACCCACTGTAGGGGGTGCCTTTGTGCGAGACATACCCATTCAGTCAATGGGAGACCATGTACGCGTTGTACGACCGGTTCCCGTTGACTTCAATGGGAGTCCGACCGAACCAAGTCCGGCAGCATACGGCCACATTGTACTCGCTTGGTCGGACTGCAGGACTCCGGCTCGGTCGGAAAATACTCCAGATCCAGCTCGGTCGGAGTGCTTTCCGACCCGGATCGGAATTGGCACTTCTATATGCATTTTGAAGGGTGATAATTATCATAAAATGCCTAAGTCTGATCCCTGTGCAAACTGGGATGTGAATTTAGCAGTGAGCTTGAACTCTGAGCCAGAGTGGATCAATAAACAACATTCTGTTGCAGCTCAAAATCATCCGTTAATCCATCTACCAGACTGCAACTCAGTGCCTATAGGTCACATGTTTGCCAGGTGTATATTGTAGTAACATTGTTAATACAACACACCTCTCAGATTTTATATTAATCCGGCTCACAGAAAATGCATTTTTTGGACATCACTAATAAATATTTTCTATAGGTGTTGTGGGGTTATTTACAGATGAAATCAATGTTTCCAAAAGCTGCTCGTTTACAGAGTGCCTATGTGTGAGATATTTCCATGAGTTCAGTTTGCGTATGCGTGACACACCACTGCTGCATATGTGATAACCTGAGTGATACTATACCACTGACAAAACCAACCAGAAACATTCTTTTAAAGAGATATAGATCACAAATTACCCAGCTGTTGTTGTAGCGTTATTGTGTTGGGCCTCAATTTAATTTTTACAACAGAATACAGTTTATCAGCATAACCTCAGCTACTAATTCCTGTTTCCCTTAGGTCCTCCGATGGATCTTGTTCTGTGCTGAAAGGGACTAGAAAATTTAGGGGATGGACTATTATCATATGAGGGCCTGGAATAAGATAGTAGTTAGCCTTTATACATTACCAAAAGGACTTGTTCAGGCAGAAACTGTTCAGGTCAAATGAATTTTAGAAACAGATAGAATAACTAAAACATATGAATGAACCAGAATCAGCACAATAGTTACCTTAGTTGGTATCATTATCATACCTAAAGAAATTTTCATGGCAAATTAATTTACAACTTATAGAATTTAATAAACATTAATAAAGCTGTAAGTATCAAGTTCAAACAAAAATTCATCCTCTGCTGTGGGAGATTGCATCATGAGAAATGAATCTTTTAAAGCGTATAACCCTCATACAAACCTATAGATGAAAGTTCAGAAATCGCCAAATTGACCAGTTCTACTTCATGAACGAATTTGTCTGCCACCGTCCACACTGCAGCATCAAATGCCACAGCTATTGTTGGAAACTTTCCAGCTGGAAAGGTTCCACTTATGAACCATGCCAGCCGGCAGCAAAAGCAGCAATATGTCTCAGTTCGCGTTAGATTCTGGAAATCCAAATCATCAGTCTCTGTACCACAAGGTAGGTCGAGAAGGTGGGCAAGATAGGAACCGCCCCTGTCCACACTATAGGCAATTTTACTCCATCGATTTCTGTTGACATCCTTTGATATCACTAATTTGACATCCGTCCCATTGGTCAGTTTTAATAGGATGAGGTGATGTAGCAGGTAAAGTATACAAATCCCGTAGACTAAGTAATCCATTACTTTGCAGTTTCCATAATACCACTCTTTTTCCTTTATCTGATTGGTTATGACATTTAAAGAAGTAGGTGAGTCC
This sequence comes from Triturus cristatus, assembly GCF_964204655.1. Lineage (NCBI taxonomy): Eukaryota > Metazoa > Chordata > Amphibia > Caudata > Salamandridae > Triturus > Triturus cristatus. The sequence continues at coordinate 846,464,792 of NC_140588.1, read as the reverse complement.
ATGCTCTCATCCTTTGTCAAAAGACACACAGATGATGTACGTAATGCCGAGCAAATCAAGAATTCACCCCTAGTCAAGAGCTCTGGGTTAAATCCATCGTTCTTTTGCAACCCCAAAACTGATCCTATGATGCTTGTTTTCCAGTCCTGGCAATTTGTCCTGTACTGTTCTCATGGGGAACAGGGTCAAGGTTAATTTGCAAATAGCTGGGTTTAAACTGGAATGGCATGGGGCGCAAAAAACGATGGCTTGAGGCAATGAAGAATTTTTTTAAGTTTAGAAAACAATTAAAATAAAAAATAAAATAAAGAAATAAAAAATGTAAATTAAAAATAAATCAATAAATATATATTTTCATTTAAAATCAAAAAATGTAAAAGCAAAAAATAACTACAAATATGTAAAATTGAAGCAAATATATATATATTTTTTAAGATAAGTAAATAAATATCCACAACCATATTAATTATTTATTGAACTGCTATCATTGTCAACCATCCATGCAATTCTATGTCACTGGCTGGGTGCACTAAATGGCTGGCAGCCAGTGCAACATGGTCATCAATAGCAACTAATACTGAACAATTAGGCATGGTCACAATTTCGGAGAAGACATGCAGGCCTATGGCAAAAGCACACTGGCTGGCTACACAAAATGGCCACCAGCCACATGCTGGTCACAAGAACCAGCAAGAAGGCATGGCCACAAACAAAGAAGACATGCAGGCCTATGGGGAAAGCAGCACACTGGCTGGCTACAAAAAATGGCTGCCAGACACATGGTCAGAGAACATCAACAACCAGCAAGGAGGCATGGTCACAAACAGGGAATAAGTGCAGGCCTATGGCAAAAGCACACTGGCTGACTACACAAAATTGTTGCCAGTCACATGGCCAGAACAATAACAACCAGCAAGGAGGCATGGTCACAAACAGTGAAAACATGCAGGCCTATGGCAAAAGCACACTGGCTGGCTACATAAATGGCCACCAGCCACATGGTCATCACAACAACAACTACCAAGAAGGCATGGCCACAAATGAAAATGTTCTCTTCCTAACGTAGCAGCCACGCTCACTCACCAGGGCGGTTACCTACTGGACTATTTTGCCATTATATAGGTAATTACATTTTCCTGTGCCTCTCCAATTTTATGCACTTTTTCTGCCCTTTCTGTTACACATCATGGCTCCGGATAGAATTATTTTCACTGCTCCGCTCATGATTTGCCAGATCATACTGTTGCCGCTCAGGTGATCGCTGGCTTCACTTTTCATGTTTACTCTTCTTTTTCACTCATTTATTCATATCACGGATGGTCCACGTACACACTCTTCTTTCCATTAATGTCGCGCATCATGTCGGACATTACACTTGAAACAACGTCACGAGCACTTTTGGATGCACTTCTGACATGTCCAAATTTCAATCCAATGTTATTTCGTGTCTGCTTCCCTCCTTATTTTTTCCTCATGGTTCTTGCAATTACAGGCTGTTGTATGCAGGCATGCTAATCTAAATGTCCCGAAGATGATCCCAGCATTTTTTTAAGGGATCGAAAGGCCGTCGACACTCTGTACACCATATACATTTTCCAAATTGTCAAGTCTAATATGTAATGGTGTCTTATTTATATTCTGTTTGTTCCATTTGAAGTGTGCTCTACACAAACAAACTCTTTTTCCCTGAACCCTTTAGTTTATGTTGTACGTCTTTTCTCGTTTAGTTGGATGCAGGCTTGTATCCCACTTATATTGTTTTCTCTGCATTACCTACATTTATTGTGATTACATATTAAGGGGCATATGTATCAACATCACCATTTGCGATTCTCAAATAGCGATTTTTAAAGAATCGCTATTTGAGAATTGCAAAACGGGATGTATTTAAAAAATCGCAAACTTTTTGCGATTTCTTAAAATTCCTTAATTGCGATTAGCAAATTGCGAAATCGCAATTAAGGAATACCTGCCCATTCATTTCTATGGGCCAGGAGACCCATAGGAATGAATGGGAAGTAATTCTCAAATAGCGAATCGCAATTTGCTAATCGCTATTTGAGAATAATTTCAAAGGTGCAGGGGTGTCATGATGACACCCTGATGCACCCCTGAAATTAGCATGTGTGTGCATATGACGCACATACATGCCCTAAGGGCATGTATGAGCGCCACGTGGCACTTTGTAAAATTTAAAAAAGTGCTTTTTGAATGGAAATCGCAAATTACCACCAACTGGAAGTTGGTGGTAATTTGCGATTTCTTAAGGATAATTCGCACAAATTGGGTGCTTTTTACATGTCATTTAAGAAATCGCAATTTGCGATTTCTTAAATGCTTACGCAAAATTAAGAAATCGCTAAATTAGCAATTCCTTAATTTTGCGTTGGGAATTTGCCTAATACATCCCGTTTTGCGAATTTTTTATCGCAAACGCTGTATTTTGCGAATCGCAGCGTTTGCGATTGAAAATTCGCTTGATACATATGCCCCTAAATTCCTGTTCGGCTGGACAGAGGAATATAGTACTGACTCAGTTTATATTTACCAGCTTGTTTCTGATTATTGTCTAGGGACCATTGTCTTTAGAAATTGTTAATTTACCCAAGGTCCCTGACCAATTATAATTGGTTTCCCTTGTCCTTTTCATAGCAGCCGCATGGTCAGAACAAAAACAACCAGCAAGGAGGCATGGTCACAAACAGCGAAGACATGCAGGCCTATGGGGCAAGCACACTTGCTAGCGACACAAAATGGCCACCAGCCACATGGACACAACAACAGGCAGGAGGCCTGGAAAACAAAGGACACATGCAGGCCTAGAGTTGACACTGACTTTGGAAAATGTCCACTGGCCACATGGCATAATGAACAACAAAGGCAAATGGTGGCCTATGGCAAACACATGCAGTGGCCAGACAAAAGAGGCATGGTAAAACAGGGAACAAAGCATTAATTCAGCAATGCCAAAACTGAAACATAACAGAGCTAATAATGTTTACAGCAAGACACATCCTCCAAAGCCATTACCCCATATATACACTACTTGCAGAGGGAAAAAGAGAAAAATAACACATTTTATATTTTAATCCAATGCCACCCATGACCTAAATGATGTTTCAATTCAACAGACACCACAGAAAACGTTGTTTCATGAACCCATGTATAGTACTGTGGCTACTAGCGGAAGGCCCATTCAGAGACAAGGCAACAAAGTGAAATAAATCAATATTGCAAATTTATTAAAAAAATGGTGAGCAATGGTAGAAAACTGTGCAATATGTTTTGTCCACAAAAGAAGAAAAAGGAAATATAAAAAAATAACTAGACCCCTACTAAAACTGAAGGTCACCTGCCACAATAACTTTAAAAAAAAATCAAATAAAAGTACAAATAAACCCAGGTTCATGCTCCCAATTAAACAACACCCGTATACACCAATTTTTCAACTTACTTGTGATATCTCAAAGACAAAGGGGAACATGCATAAAGCTATTTTGTGATCGCAAACATTGCAAATCGCAAACATATGCCATTTGTGATAGCAAAATAGCCGTAAGCAATGCATGAAGCAAATTTGCAGAATCTTCCGTAAATTTACCGAATTTAGCCGTTACCTAAATACTGATTCTGAATTTGGAAATCCGTAATAGGTAATAGCAAATTGGTAATCGCAAACCTATGCATGAAAAGCTTGTGAATTGCGATTCAGCTGCGGATCGCAAATTGCATTTGCTTAATACCACCAAATAAAACCAGGTGGTAACCATTTCAAAGTTAACAAATCAGGTAGTAACCATTTCCAAACTATATAAACTATCCCAGAAGGCCTCAGAATGTTTCACAATGACAGCGCTCTACATCATGGGGAGGAGGATGAGGCTACTAACAGCAGCACAGAGAAGAAGGAGGATACAGGAGCGCATTTTCAGAGTACACTTTACATTGTTGGGGCAGACAGAGGAAGAGATATATGACAAATATAGGTTGAATGCAGACATTATCTATGATCTCATAGCTGAATTACATCCACAACTGAAGCCTCAGACTCAAAGGACACATGCCATCCCCACTCATGTGCAGGTCCTATGCTCTCTGCACCTCCTACCGCCAGGTAGCTTCTAGGAAGTAATAGCTGCAGCTGGAGGTGTCTCCCAAAGTGCCCTATCATGCTTATTCAACTCAGTCCTTAACGCCATGTTGCAGAGGATACATCATCACATAAGGTTTCCCACAACACCACAGGAATTGCAGAAAACCAAATATGATTTCTATCAGGTAGCCCATTTTCCCCACGGTATTGGTTGCATTGATGGGACGCATGTAGCCATTTGTCGACCCTCAGTGAATGAGTACATTTACAGGAACAGAAAATCATACCATTCATTGAACATACAAGTCATCTGCAATTCCAAATACATCATCACAGACATAGAGGCTAGTTACACTGGCAGTACACATGCCTCCTGCATCTTCAGAATAGACACAGTGGCATACACACACGTCTCCTTGCGGGTGAATTTGGCAGAGGATACCTGCTTGGTAAACATATGTAATACTGTCTTGCAGACTCTTTGGCCATGGTGACACATAGAAGTGAATAATGTTTTTGTTTTACACCCTGTATGTGATAGCGCATACGCTGTGCTCTCCTTCATACTGACGCTATACCTAATTCCAAGTACCCCAAGTAAGCAGTGATATAATGAGATGAATATTTCCACCCTCAACGTGATTGAGAGAAAATTTGGATTACTGAAATATAGGTTCCGTTGCCTCCACAAAACTGGTGGTGCAATGCAGTACAAGCCAGATATCTGCTGCAAAATTGTCGCCACTTGTGCCATGTTGAACAACATTGCTACTACTAGAGGCATACCCTTGGAACTCTCTTGACAGCGAGCCTGGGGTAGACAATCAGCTAGGACAACCACCACAAGCAGCATGTGGTACTAGCGTAGCAGAGGGGAGACAGAGACCTGCAGAAATCACACAGCCTTTTTGTTAAGGTGGGTAATGATGAGACAACAGACTACATGCTCAACTGTTTCATAAAAGAAAATGTGGTAGTGTTAATGCACACATACAAGGTGCAAACAAGCATTGTGTTTTACAAGATTAAACAACATTACACTGCAATGGTACTTAAATCGAAGTCCAGACAATGTTGATGCTACTGGTTACCTCACCAGATTTAACAGTGTCCCACACTTCACTTCTTCAGGCCACGCACTCCTAGGGGCCTTTCTGTGGGCTCTGCCACATCTCTTGTGGAGCCTGCAGAGCTAGTGGTGCTCCGAGTACTGCACATCCTGCTTGTGGTTATTGGTGCCAGGAGACTTCTGAGATGGAAGCCTCTTCACTACCCCCACCCTGAATGTTATTGCCACCAACTGCAGAAGTCTGAAGTTGCTCCGTCGCATTGGTGACCTATATAAGGCCCCTGGACGCATCCCCACAGCGATGGGTAATCTCCACTTGCATCCCCACAGCACGACAGGACAGGTGAGCTGTGGTTGTGTTCAGCCGATTGATGTCCCTGGTGTACCCATCTAGGCACACCATCAAACCATGTATCGCTTTGGTGACATTTGAGAAATTTTCATTTGTCTCTCTCTGTCCTTCCACAACAGCAGTGGTGAGCTCCTTCATGCAGTCCCTGATTTCTCTAATGTTTGTAGCCAATGCTCCAAGTTGGGCCTGCATTAAGCGCATGTTTTTACATTATAGGCACTGGACTGTCAGGCCCTCGAGGCCACTCCAGACAGCAGACCCACCATCTCCTGCAGCTGCCACGTGTGCCCTTGCCCTGAGCCTACGAAAATGGAAGGTTCTGTGCCGCATTGGTACCTCTGATCTTGTTGTGGGGGTAAGGCCAGCCTGTGATGGTGGAGGCTGAGTTTGGCTCCCCTCTTAACTTTCAAAGTCTGGCAGTGGTGCCACTTTGGTCCTGCATCTGGTGGACGGTGTTGCTGGTGCCACGTCTGTCTCCGCTTCTGACTGTGCCTCGTTATCCTGTGTGGCATGGACATCACACTGTCAGACACCTGAGCAGCTGCATCTGTGATTTTTAACAGTGCAAGTTCAGTATTTTCTGTGGACAGGTATGTCACATTGTGCATGGCATTGTTTGATAAAGTTATTTGGTGACACACAATGTTTAGTTTATTTATTTGCTTGTTGTACTATGATGCACTAATTCTGGTTTTATCCCTCCTTGCCTTTCATTTTCATTTTGTATTTGCTGTATGCTAATACCATAATGCATTTGGGGGGTGGCAAGTAAAATGTTAACTGGAGTCAGATTTGCTAAACTAAGCCTGATCTGCATAGAGGAGAGATTTTTAAGATTTAACAATGAATGATAATTTGCATTGATCTTACCTTGTGAAGTACCGACCTTTACCGAAGTGTCAATCTGTGTTACGCCAACTACTGCTTCCGGCTGCATTGTTGACTCCTCCATGTCCTCCAGGGGTATGTTGGCAGGTACCGTTGATGATCCTCTTCCTATTTTTTTGGCATCTGCAACTCTTGCAGCCACCCTTTCCTTAGCAGGGCTCTGCAGGTCATGCGCAGGTCTGATGTGGAGCTCAGTGTGACCCCCACAGCATTGATCTTGGATTGGATCCCAAGCCATATCTTCCTTTTTACAGACTCTGGGATCTGCAGTGACTGCTTGCCAAACAGTTTGTCATGGCTCTGGACAACTTCCTCAATGAGGACTTCAAGTTTTTTACCGCTGAGTTTCAGCTTCCTCTTGCGCACTTCTGCTTTATTGTCACATATTCCAGAAGCCATGCTGGTGTTCTTGCACAGGTTCTTCTCTCAAAAAAGTTTCCGTCTGCTCAGCTCCAACAGTCTGCCTCCTCCGCTGCCTCTATCTGTACACAGGTGTGAGCAATCCCAACATCACTTCCTTGTTGTGATGTCATCAAGCTGCATCGATATTTACGAATCAATATTTTCGATTGTGTAATAGCGGATTTGCTTTTTGTTATTTGGTAATACTAAAATCGCTATTAGTGATAGCAAATTTTTCCGAATCGCAAAAAAATTAAGATTTTTTTTCATAAATAGACCTTTGCGATTACCAAGTAGCGATTTCTTAAGTTGCTGCTTCTGTCTTTGGTGGAGTTTAAGGACTGACTGTTTGCCCTACTTGTGAAGACAATCTCCAAGAGATTATGTTTGCATACCCCCTGTTGGAAGTCTCAGGAAAATCAAAGACATAATGGAAAGATCCTTTTCGGATCTCAAAGGAAACCTGCCTGGAGGGGAAACTGCAGAACTGCATGAGGAACAGTGCCCCTGATGCCTGTGGGGTTGGACGGCCTGCTGTTGCTTCTCCTGGATGGAGCAGGCAAAAGGACTGGACTGATCTCTTAAGAATTGGCCCAATAGTGCGTGGTGAGTGCTGTATTCTTCCCCTTATTTTTCAAACAAAAGCATGTGAGGAGCTCTTTGGGTTGCATCTCAGCATGTGCAGCGCTGCACTGCCCTTGTGGTTCCAAGTGAAGGAAGGGGACAGCTTGTGGCGACGGAAACACTCTCCTCCTTCCTGCCAGCCAGTGTGTGAAAGGTCTTGGCTGGGGACTGCCAGCAGGCACTATACAACGTACCTCTCTGCTCGTGGATGTCCTGGTCAAACAGAATTTGCAGTATGTAATTTTAACTGGTGCTCTATTATTCCACTGCATAATCTGCAGCTGCTTCAGGGCTTTAAAAGAATGGCTAAAATGAGTGCAGATTCTTCTGCAGGTGGTCAGGATGTTGCTGACTATGTCTTCCTTTTTGAGGAAGTCTTGCACCACTAGGTTAATGCAATGGGCCAAACAGATGACCCTGAAATAGCCTCCGTCTGACATGGACTTGACTCTGTTACTGTCATTGTCTGTGACAACAAATCCAATTCAAAGACCTCTGGGTTACAGCCATTCATACACCTTGCTGTTGAAATTTTTCCAAGATGTTTACAGCTGTATGTGATTTCTCCATCGTGAACATGGCCACTGTTGCATGCCAATGAATGCTCTTAAATCTTTCTTTAAGGCCAAAGCCTGAAGATAGCTTTTGCTTTACCACAGCAAAAGAGGTCCAATGTGCAGTGATGCACATGTAATCAGTCACCTGACAACTGGTTCACATATCTCTCATCAGGTAGATGGTGTGAACAATACATTGCTGCAGCGGTTGCACATCGTGATAAAGCACTGGAACAGCCACTACAAAATAGGTCCTACTTGGTACATTCCATTTTGGGCAGATGGCTGACACAAATTCTAAGGAACCCACTCCTTCCACAAAAGAAAAGGGAGGAGGTCCAGCACAAAAATCTTTTTTTTGCCATCTTCCCATTGTACAAACGTGCGGTTTGGTGGTTTTGCTCATAGGGCCTCTTCTGCCTAAACATGCCCATAATAGTAGCCTGGATTTTCTTCTTTTCTTGGGGTACTGACACAGGCATCTTTTGAGAAGTAGATGCTAGTGCTGAACTCAATGTGCATCATGGTGGTGGGGTAGTCACTGTATGCTGTGGTGTTTCCATCATCTCACTGTGATTTTCTTGTGCAATTGTGAAGTCGGTGAGGTGTGTGAATCTGCTGGCACGCTGCTTGGTGACAGAGCTGCTTTGTGTGAAGATGTCACTCTCTTCTTCCTCATCGCCGCCTTCCCCCATGATTGGACTTGTAGCTAGTAGCTTGTAGCTAGTTCCATGGCTCTCCACTCCATCACAACCACGTTCATCATTTTTTCAAGGTATTCCTCCCACTTGGTTGGGTGGTGTACAATATTGTTTACTAGGCTTACCTCAACGAACATTTGTATGGCAAATGATGCATACTGCAAATGCTCCCCCTCTGTGCTAACTATAAAAAAGTCCCAAACTGTGGAGGAGCACTTTTTTTACCAGGCCACTGCCAATGGCTGAAGAAGAACTGGAGGTAGGTGAGTATGTTGTTGATTCCCTCTCTGAATCTCCTGAGGCAGGGGTTGGTGCAGGTCTCAGCTGGGTCTTTGCAAATATGTGAGCTGGTGGCAGTGCTACCTGTGCCACATCCCTCGGAGTTGGTTGAATAGCAACGTCAGAGTCCTCTGTGTCACCTTCCACCATGAATACCTTGTCATCATCATCCTCCTCTTCATCCCCTTCCATAAGTCTAAGTCTTTCTGGAACTTTTCATTTTCCTTCCCTCTCTTGCAGTCTCCGGGTCTCTGTCTCTGTGCATGTCCCTATCATCATCATCATCAGAAGCGGTGCTTGGAGAAGATGGTACAGTAGTACACTTCCTTTTCCTTTCTGGAGATTTGTGAGCCAATGATTCTAAAATATGAGGTTCAACTTCTTTTTCGGAAGGAAAATCAACCTCCTGTTCTGCTCCAACATCAGACAAATGTATTATAGCTGGCTGCAGCTGCTGTCCACTTTGCTGTGTTTCCTGAAACAACTGTGTACTACTTTGCAAAAGGGACAAATCCAATTCAACATCATTACTCGTCAGCATCGACAAAATTGCCTCGCTGACATACATGGTCCTGGGCTTAGGTTGGGGGGTGTTGTTTATGTAGGAGTGCTGCTCTCAACTTGCTCGCCGTAGGCCGGTGCGGCAGGCACAACTTTCCTGAAAAAGGTTGCGGTCGGCACACCAGTGGTGGAGATCTGCTTCTTCTCCTCCCCACTAGCCACTTTCTTTGTAGCACCTTTCATTTGGGCCATCTTGAAGCTGTCAGTGGGCAGTGGCATTTAGCTTCACAACATGCAAAAGAAATTACTGTGTTGCTAGTCAGTCACACGTCACAATAATTAGAAGCGATGCTAAATTTTAACCTTTACAATGCACAAATTATTGTAACATTTATTTTTCTCATCAATATCAGTGTTCACATTACACATTCTAATGTTAGTGTCCATTTTCTTAATACCTAAAACAACTTTATTGATACAAGTATAAGAAAATGTATATTATCTTTTTTCTATTATTGTTTATTTATGCATATAAAAAACATATACCAATATCTGTGATTAGGTGTCATTACCGATTTACTTGTAACATTCTGCATGTTTTTACTATGCAGCATCTAAGTCAAACTTCATTTTGTGCGTGTTCTTAATGCATGATAACTAGACACACATTTGTCATATGCATAAATTATTGTCATAAATAATTTTTCTAGGTTGAATTGATAGAGATACGATGAACGATAACATCCAGGTTCTATCAATGTAAAACACCTGAAATCCAGTGTTACAAACCACAGGATCACCATAAATCTCACAGTATGAGGACAGCCAGTTGCATCTTGACTTAATTTATTAAGTGAGTTTCTTCTTTGCACTGTACACTGAAGTTCATTGTCGGCAGAAACCCACCTTTCATGTTCAAGGCATTGAAGTGCCACCGCCTGCAACCAGTTGATAAGTGGACCCCACCTGCTGGCCTCATTTGGATGACAAGTACGTTGAACTGAAAAACTTCAATGAAAGCAAATTTCTTTACATTCTGCAGCCACACCGGCTTTACTGGGTAGAGGCAGGCCGTATACATGGCTCTCGCTATCGGTTGTCTCTGTCAGGCTGGTCGGTATTTTCAGTGTTATCCACCGAGGGGTTTAGATGTCATGAGGGAGTTGTGTCAGCCAATTATAAAAACAAGCTGGGACTAGGCTGGTGACAAATGTATACACAGTCCCTTCTCCTCAAAATCAGGCCTGTCTCTCTGACAGATGCACATAGGAGCTATTGTAATGCTTGTCCTACATTTTTAATCCAGGGATGCAGGAATAGGCAATAAATGAGTTACACTAACCTGAGATGCATGGTACTTGGCAGAGCAGGTTTCCCTGGATCTCTGGTGGTGGTCTAAAATGTGTCCCTCTTCTCTTATCAAGGCAAGAACGGGAAGAATAGGTCAATAATGCATATATTTTGTCGAAGAAACCCAGAGCAGCCGGCCATGTGAAATATCAGCTAGTTTGAACTTATTGTTAAAAGAAGACACCCACCAAGGGCCCTAAACTAAGTAGCATGATCAAGTAGGTAAAGTGGAAGATATAACACTTCCTCATGCTTCACCTGGCTGCTGCCTTGCACCTGCGCCATTACCTGCATCCTGTCTTCTGACCAAGCGTTTTAGGCATTGCTCCAGTGCTATCATGAGGCGCCCCCCCCCCCACTGCGACCACCTCTCTCTCTTCTCATCCTTATGCTTCTCCATTTTATTCTTCTACTCCCTCTCCCATTTTACCACTTTCTCTGTCTCTTTGCCCTTTGACCTCCTTTGCTACTTTTTGGGCTTGTTCTCTTTTTTTCTCTTTCCTTTCTATTTTATTCTCTGCTGCTTTCTTGAGTAATTCTCACCATTTCCTTGTCATTCTCTGTGCATCTCCAATTCTTCTCATTTATTTCTTGCAACTTTGTGTTTTTCTTAATCTTTCTTTGCCACTTCTCTGTGCATTTCTCAATATTTCTCCTTCATTATTTTCCTCCCTCCAGTGTTGGCTGTTACTGAATAGTATGGTGGGGTGGAGGTGGGGGTGTAGAAAAAGCTAAATCACTGCATGGCACTGCATCTGTCATCTGATAATGGGTTTTAGGATAGGGTGACCACCATGTTTGGTGGTCTTAAAGAGAACCTTGTTTCTATTGATTGTACCATTATTGGTAGTCTTTTAGTAGGTGGCTTAGTTTGTGAAAATGATGGAACAATGTTTGGAGTGAAGAACTTTCAGAAGAATAAGGACCTCCTCAAATCTTTTGCTTCTGTATTTATTCTTAGTACTTTGTATAGTGTGCTTGCTTTTGATAAGTTTCTTTGTGTACCAATGGGCTTTTGGCTTAGGCTTGGAGGCACACACACTGAGAAGTTCATAGCATTCTACGTGATTCATTTCATGTTAGTGATTTTGAGAAGGGCATTGACATATTTTGTGAGGGAAACCTATCAGAGTAGGTTGATTAGTTTTCATAGAGAAGTCGAAGGGGATGATGACATGATCAGTCAGGTCCAGGAGTATGGGGTCTGGAAGTGGTTGTTGAGAAATGCAGAGAGAATGAGGTTCACTGTGTTGACTTTGGAGTGAGTTTGAGTGGTGATGTGGTGTTTTATTCCTACGGTGTTGAGTAGAGCATTTTGGACTTCCTTCATTGTTTTGGTGCTGGAATTGCCAGGCAATGAGGTCTGATATTTCTTCTATGAAGTCCTTGTCAGTTCTGTGTAGTCTGTAAATAAGATGAAAGGAGTCTGTCCTGCAAGTGAGAGTGGAAAACAGCAGTAGATGATCTCATAAGGCAGATGTGGCCATGTTAAAGATGGTGCAGGGCCATGTTAACTTATTTATGTCTGTGTGTCCATTTCGTGTTTTGTAGGTGTGGTCTATGTGCTGGATGGTGCATCCAGAAGGGAGAAGGACATCAAGAATGTCTGTGTAGGATGAAGTGAGCCATAATTCTGTGATGAAAAGAGTTGGGAAGTAAAGAGTTCAGTTTCTTATACGGCAAAGTTGAATCTTGTCAAGATCAGTGTAGAGGACTGCATAGAATATTCATATGCCAACCTCAATCCTGCAGAAATAATGGATGTAGGATAAGGGAACACAGGATTAGGGTATTCAGAGATAACATTTTTGGCCCAGCATTTTAGATAAGCCAAGAGCACACCACATCCTGTACAGTAAGACAGTCATAAATATCACAAAAAACACCAGCATTTAAGGTGACCAAAAAGCAGTTCCACTTACCACCATTTTTTCTGATTGCAACTTGGGCCAGCTAGAAGCAGGAGACTGGCCCCTACTGGTAACAGTGCAAGAGTAACTGGAATAAGTTTAGTAGTGTATAGTTACAGATAAACCAAACGAGTGAACTAAAACACTAAAAAGCTGTGCAACATATGAGAGGAAACCATGGGTGAACTAGTCAACAGTGGAAGAACCCACAATCTATGGACAATCCCAAGCATAGGCTAAAAGGCAGCACTGCTTACAAACTGTCCCTGACGTGAAGAATCAGCACCCCGACAGTCAATGATGGCCATATTGCATTGGCAAATCAGCAATTAAGAAAACAGAGGCCATAAGAACGTGGTGGTCAGTTTGAACCAGGCAGAACTCTAACAGAGCCCATAAGAAGGCAATAGTCTATTTGAATCAGACAGAACTCAAACCATGCATAAGTCAAAAAGCACAATGGTCAAACAATCTCCATTGGGGACCTGGTGGCCTCCACAGTCATTACCCATAAAACAGGCATGTGGGGTTCCCTAAAACTCTGTGATGAAAATCAGAGTCAGACTGCAACTTCTGCCAACTCTGGAGTTCCTAGGAATCTCCCAGTAAGTCGGACAAACGCTCTGCTTCGAATTAAGAGCTATTGTCATTTTAGATTGCTGTTATGTCCTTCCTTACTCCCAGATGATTTATCCTTACTATGTGCTCAGTATTGATATAAATTCAACCTTCTTTTTCCTTTGTCCTCCAGGAGCCCAGTCTCTGGCACCTATTTTTGAATGAATAATCCGGTCTCTGGTGTTCCCCAAATTAATTCATGAAATGCAGACCGTATATGGTATAAACAGTGAGCAGGTGCTGCAAAGTGGGTTGCTGGTTGAAGGGGGTGAAACCTTACTCAAGCAGTAGCCACAATTACTGTCAGGGAGAAGTCACAAGCATTCCCTAAATTGACCTGTTCTCAACCCTCTAGTAGCTTGCACAAGAGCCGTCCGGCTTAACTTAGAGGCAATGTGTATTAATGAAGCACTTTAAACAGTAATAAAGTAAAAATAATACCTAAAAGCACAAAGCGCCAACTGGGATCAAGATGTAGGTTCTGGAGGTTTCCACCCCAGGGGTGTTTGGAAATTCCTGCCTCCCTTCCTTGACTCCAGCTTGTCTGGGTTCACAATAGACCAGTGTCAACCCCTTTTTTAGTGTATTCAGGCAAAGCCTTTGTGATGTGCAAGTGTTGTATGCGACAGACCCTTCTCTCATCAAATCAGAGATGACCTATTCTGTCAGCAATGATGCTCCTTTGTCTCACTGTCTGGGAGCATTCCACAAAGACCAAATGCTAGCTACATCTAGTCATATGACCCAGGAAACAGCTGCAGGCACCGAATGGTTAGGACAAGAAAGAAAATTACAACTTTTTTAAAATTGTATTGTCAGAATAGTGACTTAAAATGTGACTTTACCATCACAGAGGGATTTAAATTATAATTCTTTAGACACAAAATTCCACATTCATACCTGCTCTCAAATTCCAGTTAATAGTTATTGCTTATTAAATGTAATAAGGCAACCATTGTTATTCTGTGGGAGAGATAGTCCTTGCAGTAGTGAAACAACTAATTTAAGAGTTGTTCACCACCAGGACATGTAAAAGTTAAAAGTACAAGCTCAACTTTTAAAAAACAATGCACCATGCCCTCTGGGCTGATTAGGGGATACCCTAGGGGCAATTTCTATTAAAAAGGAAGGTTTAGGGCTGGCAAAAGGTTTATTTTTCCAGTGCTGAAATGGCAGTTTAATATTGCCAACAAAGGCTACAATGACAGGTCTGAGACAGGATTAAAGCGTTTAAAAGTATGTGGCGCAATCAGTGCTGCAGGCACACTAATAGCATTTAATTCACAGGCCCTCAATACATGTAGTACCGCTTTACTTGAGACTTAAAATTAAATATATGTGTCGATTTGGTGTAAGCCAATGTTACCATGTTTGAAGGAGAGAGCGTGCACACTTCAGAACTGTTTAACAGTGGTAAAGTGCACCAAGTTCTAATGCCAACAGAGATGAGAGCAGCAGAAATTGAGGAATAAGGCACAAGGTTTGGGAGAAGACAACCCTAAGACTGACAGGTTTAATAGCAGGTATTGACTCTTTGTTTCCAACTTGTGCTGTCTAAGGGTAATGCATGTCTCATAGATTTTTGAGTTATATGTATGAATTTTAGACACCTCAAACAGAATGAAACAGGTGTGGCTCTACACTGAGTCAGCACAGGACTTCATGATAGTGTCCCAAAACAGACCAAATTGCACTTCACTACTTGCATATTGCAAAGTCTTGAAGACCTGGCTGTTTTAAGCTGTCAATCTGGACATCCTTACCTTTGCTCAGCTACGGGAAACCCTTTTTGGCTAGGCAAATACTTTATGAGATTTAATGATAATAATAATAATATCTATGTGCGGTCTGCTTAAATCAAAGAAGTAATCAACTATATGATAACAATTACATTAAATGACAACGTCTTCATTCTTTCAAAATGTTTCACACAAATGTCACCATTGTTGTTTTTCTGTTAGCTATGTCCTGGTCAGGTGACTTTCAGCTAACTTTAGAAGTTATTCAATATCCAAATTAGCCAAAGGTGTACCCTCTTCCTACAAAGGACAAGGTATTCTGGCTACAAATATGGCAGAGTCAAATCAGAATACAACACAATGATTAATTTTGATTCATTCAACTTAAAAAAAATAGCTTGAATTACTCTGTTTTATTAAATTTAGCAAAATATTTTCCAATTTTCCCTGGTTCTCAAAACTACTTCTAATTCTCTAATAACTTTGTACCAAACGCTATTCCAATCCATACATTCTCTTCCGGTTTGGTGAAACCACTTGTATTTCAACAATGATGATTACGATCTGTTGTCCACCTTCCATCATAAACATATCTGTTAATAACATTTCTGTCATAAAGATGAAAAATAAGATATTGAAGCCAATAAAAATGCATGCAATTTTAATATGTTTGTCCTATACAGACGCTGCAAAATGGAGATCATTTGCAATCTCTGGTGTTCTCTCCAACATGGAGATTGTTTGCATAAAGTTGATCTAAAGGATGTTTAAGTAGTGGTCCCCTTTAACAGAGAATGTATTAAAGCACTAAAAATAGTTGGAAGGGGTAAATATACCAACTCTCTACCCTAACATTTATGCAATCAACAGCCCCTTGTGTATCAAATAGTACTAAGATCACTTTTTAATTGCCTCAGACCTCAAGAAATATGCATGCTAATTAATGTCAAAGGCTAGTTTAGTATAGTCCGTTACTTGATTGCGTGATTACCTAAAGCTGTTGCAATAACCACAGGTTTAAATACATGGCACATATCTATTAAAACCCAGACAAAAATAAATGTTATATAAAGAGTTAAAAACACACATTTACAGGTTAAAAAGTAATTGAGTCCCTCTGTCCCCTCCGGTTGTGTCTGAGCACTCAGGAGTGGTTTGTGTTGATCATCATGAGCGATATTGTTTATGCAATAATGTGCAAGTGTGAAAAGTGCAGCTGATGACATCCTCTTGTAATCAGGAATATAATGGTGTGCTTCCGCTAATGGGGTACTTGTGCTTCTCCACCAGTTCTGGAAGGGCCCTCACTTATGAGTGACGATAAAGTGCAGGTGAAAAAGCTGCGGCTAATGTTATCTTCTTGCAGCTAAGCTAGAGGAAGTTGGTTTCCTCTGGAGATGTGCTTATACCTTGACAGGCCTGGGGTGTGCTGTGGAGCAATCTTTTCTCCATCTTCCACCAGTGATGTGAGGCACAGGAGTGAGAGGATAGTTCAAAGGCATGCTCTTATGGCTCTAAACAGTGACTTATTCATAAATAAATCACAAGAACTTCTGCCTTCTTCCTTCCACACAAAAGGAATTCATACGTTTTCTCATAGATTTGAAGCTTACGTTTGTGAGCTTCTACAATTACAACTAAAAAGGCTTTTGGACAACAAGGATTACTGTATCTTCTGGAGATGGGAACATTCCTCCTTCTGATATACTGCTAGACTGCTATTCTTGATTCTTCCAGCATATGTTTCCAGGTCCTCTCCTTTACAGAGTTGCACAGAGGTTACAGACCATCAAAGTAAGAAAAGGGGTTGTTTGCTCCAATATGATTCCCTTGAATCAATACACAAGTGCAATATCCACTGGTATTTGAATAAACAAAGGATTTAAATGGCAGAGTAATATTACATTATTTTTCCAATTCTACAGATAACTGTTTCTAAGGGTGTGGTGAAAGTAGAGACAAGGTTTCCCTCAGAATAAGTCCAAAATATATTTTAATTATTTAGAACAGTTTGGCACTCCCTTTTCATACAGAAAGGAAAAATCAATTGGTTAGCACTTCTCTGCATGGAATATATAGCAGCTTTACATTTTCCGCACATCAAAGTTTCAAATACACTATTGTCTCACACTTCATATATTGGTCAAATGTGAATGCATATCTGGTACAGAATGCAGTTGAAGATTGCCATGCAAGACGTCTCCAGGATGAAAGTACTATGTGTATGAAAAAGTCAGTTTCTAGACTCACTGGGCCCGATTCACAGAACTAACTTAAGACAAAATCCTAAACTTACTACCATTTTCGTATTCACAGAATGCACTTACTCATTTTGGTATTCACAGAAGACACTTACTCACTTCGGTATTCACAGAAGTTAGGAGTCCTAACTTTAGGACTCCTAAATGCCTTCTGTGAATCCCTAAAGTCTTAAAATTAGGATTTTTCTCAGTTTAGGAGTCCTAAAGTTAGGACTCCTAACTTTACTACTACTAAACTGAGAAAAATCCGAATTTTAAGGCTTTCGGTATTCACAGAAGGCATTTAGGAGTCCTAAAGTTAGGAGTCCTAACTTTACTACTACTAAATTGAGAAAAATCCTAATTTTAGGATTTTCGGTATTCACAGAAGGTATTTAGGAGTCCTAAAGTTAGGAGTCCTAACTATACTACTACTAAACAGGGAAAAATCCTAATTTTAAGGCTTTCGGTATTCACAGAAGGCATTTAGGAGTCCTAAAGTTAGGACTCCTAACTTCTGTGAATACCGAAATGAGTAAGTGCCTTCTGTGAATACCAAAATGAGTAAGTGCCTTCTGTGAATACCAAAATGAGTAAGTGCCTTCTGTGAATACCAAAATGAGTAGGTGCCTTCTGTGAATACCAAAATGATAGTAAGTTTAGGATTTTGTCTTAAGTTAGTTCTGTGAATCGGGCCCACAATCTTTGGAGTTTTCTGTAGCTTAGTTTGAATTATGTCTCTATATTTGAATGGCTAAAAATACAGTCTGAGGCCAAAGACATCTATTTAAGTCAATGTCTTTAGATCTTGTGGATTGGAAGGTTTCATTTGAGCCTCCTATTCCTCAGGACTTTTGGCAGCCTCTGCTTCCTTTATTAAAATCTGAGGAGCTCCAGGTAACACGAAGAAATAGAGGGCAACTTTGGCATTATGGTATTGCTAGTTCATGGGTGTAAATTTCTTTTCTGTGTGATCAAATGATAGACTCATTGTCAATTTTCTAAATCACATTGGCTTTTCAGGAGAAACCTACCCCACAATAAATGCACATCAATCTGCATTTCTCGTAATGCAAGGGAACAGATTTTATTGAGCTTGATCAGGAAAGGTATTAGAATCTCCAAAACTGAGTTAAAAAAAAACAGTAAATATTAATCTAGATTTTAAAGTTTCGCAACTATTTTCCCAAAGATCAGGTATTCATAGTCTTTCAAATAATCTCTGTATGTAAAAGCAATCATATATGTTTTATCATTTTATTCAAAAGACTCACATGTTATTTATTTCCATATTTCTAACTACAATAAAAATAAAATGTACTACTATAGAATACCCCTTTTTTACATCATCTCAAATTATGTATAGTTAAATGTCTTAAGGATTATGAATTGAGAAGGCAAACTCTCTTCACTTCTCAACTCCTTATCTTTTTCAGGAAGCTTCATTCCCCAGTATCCACTCTCTTTTTAGCTAAATGTGTTTAGTGGCATTGTATTACGTCAGCATAGCTATCAAAAGATTAAGGATCTGATTTAGAGTTTGATGATCACACACAGTAAATGTATAAGAAAGGTAAGTGTGTTTGTGTCTTTATATGTACCCCAAATCCAATGAAGCTGTAACGTACACTCAGGACACAGTCATTGATGCAGTGTGTGGTTCTTTAGTGCAGAATCTCATAACACATTTAGACTGACAAAAAGTCTTGACCGCATGGGATTTAGAAAGAAGTAGTATGGCAGTGTATACAGTCATATACAACATAAACAAAGCCAATGTTGATAAATGCACTCCCACAGCAGCAACCATGATGGAATGCTGACTCCCAACACGTAAAAGATGTGATACATTCTATGTTGTGCCAACAAATGGTATACATGAGCATGCTATCAAATATCTGATTGCTGTAACATAGAGTTTGCAATATAGAATGTTAATAGGCACTCTGATAGCTGTCTCACCAAACAATGCCTGACGGAATGTTCCGTATCTTTGTCAGACACAAATGAAGGATATTGTCCCTGAGTGCCACAGCACGATGGAAGGTCAACAAAATGCATACAAAATGCAGAAAAGGTGAAATGGTGCACTGCTTATAAGGTCTACAATACAAATAATACACTATAACTCAGACATCCCCCAAGTGTTATCACAAGGTCATGAGGCACATATAATTTCACAACATGGTAGGCAGCTGCTCTGATGAGAAAGTAACAGCATAACGGGTGCTGGAGGCATCCCCTAAGTCATATAAGACAGAGAAATGAGATTGTGTCTGGAGGGACACAAAGGTAAACATGAATGTAACCACAAAAGTGTGTAAAAGGCAAACCTGGATCCCCCATCTCTCTGTCAGCCTGGCTGTGCCTAACATGAGGTAAGTGTAGGGTTTCCCTAGTAGCACACTAACACAGGAACCAGTGTGACGGATCATACAAGAACTTGCAAGGGTGTTTAAGAGACCACAGTAATGATAGGCCAATGCCAATACAGTGTAAGTATGGTGATTCTGGTCAGATAGGGAAACACGGTTGGCACATGTAATACTATGTTGAACAAAGCGGTATCCACTCACAGAATAGAATGAGGGTACCAGGTGGGACTACTGTGTCATAAGGTCCACTTATGTGCCCCAGTGGGCCATTGTGCCAGAGGTGTACTGCTCAAATCATGAGACATTTCATAAATCATGCCACAGTGGGCAAGTCCAGAGGCCAGATAAATTAACCCACAGCATTGTCATAATGACCACAGCAATAACCAAAATCAAAAATGAGTGTACAAATAGTGCACAAAATCGTAATCTGTGAAGCTGCATCACCCAGCCCTTAGAGACAAAAAAAAGGGTAGGGGAAACCATCCAGGTGCCCTCGTAAACACATCAAGGACCACTTCCTGGAACGAAGAAAAATCACAATGTTAAAAACATAAAAGCTTAAGCTATCCTTTCCAAAAACACATAAACATGAAAGAAGACCTATAGTAATGGAAATACATAGCTGAAAAGAACGGATGTAGCCAAGGGGGAGCAGCAAAGGGGACCACATGTCAGACTTACCTTCATTGAGATGGACTCTTAGCTCTTCATTGAAATTGAGCCCACCCATACTCTTGGTTTCGAGGTCAAGTCTGTATTTGGACTAATTTCTTCTCAACCTCAATATTCTATCCCCACCCCTGGTGATGTGTGGGACTTGTTCAATGGTGAAGTAGTAAAGAATGTAACTATCCGAATAGTGTTTTTCCTGAAAGTGTATAGCAACCGGGTATTGGGGGGTCCCTGTTGTTAATGGCCCTCATGTGTTATAGAACTCTCTTCTTCACCATGCGGATGGTTCTGCCTATATACCTAAGGTGGCATGGGCCCCCCACTATGTATACATAGGGGAGCTACAGATGCGAAACTGAAGAATCCTTCTGGTTTGGCCATGTCTGGGTGTGGAATAGTCCGTGCACATGGTACTCTTCCTATACGCCTTTCAGTGGCCAACTGTCAAGAAACCTTGATGACAGTGCTACCTCACCTGTTTCTTGATTGTGATGTCACTGTGAACCAATATGTCTTGCAAGCTATGTCTCTTCCTATGGGCTATTCTGGGTCTCTCATGGATAGTGTGTCCTATGATGTGGTCACTCATAAGTATGTTCAAATTATTGGCCAAGATTTTCTGTATATCCTTGAAATTGTTCTTGAATGTCAGAATAACTGTGGATTCACTCTGGGTGCCACTGGCAGTGTTGAAGGTGTTGGAAAAAAGAGTTTTTACTCTTTTCACATTTTTGCCTTGTCAATGGCCCTGTTGATAACCCACTACGGGTAGCCCCGTTCTCTGAATCTGTTGATCATGATGGTTTGCTCAGCCAAAAAGGATTCCTCAGTGTTGCAGATGTGTTAAGCCCACAGCGGCTCTCAAAATTGGATGCTCCATTGAAGGCTGTCTGGTTGGCTGCTGAAGGCATTACGGAGGCTGTTACCAGCCATAGAATTCATAGATTTATGAAAAAGCTTGATCTGCATGGTATCGTCAATGATCTCAATTCTCACGTCCAGGTAACCCACTATGGTCCTGCTCATCGTGCGGGAGAGGATGAGATTGTGGGTATTGTTGTTGAGTTTTCTAATGAAGTGGCTTGCTTCATCTTCGGTCCCCTTCCAGTTGATAAACAAGTTATCAATAAATCTCAGCCAAAATATGACCTGTTCAAACTCTGGGAAGTCCTTCGTGTTGTTGAAGATATTCTCCTTCCACCACCTAAGGAAGAGGTTAGCAAAACTGGGAGTGAGAAATGTCACCATTATGGTTCTGAGGATTTGTTTGTACAGGAAACTGATGAAGAGGAACATGAAGGGACACATTCCTGCACAAACACAATACATAGAGGTGTTGATTGCTGCACACATAGAAAGAGCAAAATATGAGAATAAATAAAGATATTTATCCTCGTTACACATCCCCTGGGGAGGTGGATCTTTTTGGTGCATTCCCAGGTTTGGTAAATCTGGGAATACCTCCAAAACCATGGGATGTGCATGGGAACAGACCTGCTTCGATCTGACATAGCCCCTCAGCACAGAGTTAAATCATTTGACAGGAACTGAAGTGACTGTGGTTCCTGCCAATGTTTTTATGAATGACCACCTGCTTGTTGGTCATTTATACATTAGGAGAGCAGGCCCTCTGTTATGGAGATGGAGTGATATACTCTATATCCATGGCATAATGTCGGGCCATCTACCTATATGTAAATTAGGGCCTGAAACTTTTCTTTGAGAAAATCCTTGTTAGCAAGGTTGTCAGTGGGTTAGAGTGCCAGCTAAATCCAAAGATGGACTGATCAACGTCAACCAGCTGCAGGTGAGATCCTTTGTATTGGCAGGAAGTTCAAGACTCTCTGCATCAGAGGTGGGAAACCTCAGTGGCAGCAAAATCATAAAACCAGACCGTGAAAGGCATCATCAATGGCACTATGCTGCTCAGCATTGGCCCCAGTAAAGTCCTCTATGTTTGGACTTGGAAACGTTTTTGAAAGTCAGAGTCCTTTCAGCGGGGCAAACCAGCAAGTTAACTACAACCGGTAGTTTGACATCTGCGGCTACAGCTTGCTGGTGGTCTGGTGATAACCTCTTGTTCTTTTGACAAAAATCCTTCAAAATGTTTTTAAGTGCCTACTTTTAGGGTTAGGCAGGAGGAGTACACTTTGACACTCATCCTAGGGGCTCTATCACCCTGGGTAAACCACCTGAGGGTCATGACTCACTCCAGGAGCGGCCATCATCAGGGTCCAAGGCAAACTTAGTTGAAAGTGTTCTGCTGGCCTTTTTTCTATTCTTGTACCTCAATGAGAGGCTAGCCAACTAGCCATTGGTGTCCACTCTTCTGTGATGGGACTAAGTGTGAGTAGGTCCAGTCTTTGGAGTTTCTCTACACAGGTTACAGTAGATGCAGTTTTCTCTCTTATGTGCAAAGGGTGCAGCAAGTGCAGTCCTTCTTCTGTCTTCCTCAGGTCTAGCAGTACTCTGAAAAGTGTTCTGGGGGTACAATTGTTATGCCCCATACCTGCCTCTGGGTGGGGGAATCTCCTGGCTATACCATAATGCATGGGGTAAAAATGCCCTGGGGTTCCTCAACCCACTTTTACAGCACTTCCTGTGTATAATATTATAAACTATCTCACAGTGCCTCCCTCTCTACCTCAAATCAATATGACAGAAGCCTTTCATCTTTTGTGCAGAGTTCTGGGCACTAACTCAGTTGTTTCTAAGGAAATGAGAAAACTCCCCCCTTCAAACCAGTTCTGAAATAGGTTTTCCCCGTACTGGGATTGGTGCATCTTGTAAAATGACAGGGGTTGGCCTAGGTGTCAGTGAAATCTACCTGTGAATAGGGATGCCCTCTTTAAAGCTTGTGCAGTTGGTGAGCACAGCGCTCCCCCTAGGTTGTCCTGTCTGGAGGAGGTCATACTGCCTTGAAGCCAAGGCCCCTTTGTTCCCTTTCCTGTCAGAAATTCATACCTCCTTGCAAGGCCCAGCAGGCTGCCAGGTGACAGTTTGGGATTAACTCTGGAATGGCTACTAGAGCTTTAGTCAGGAAAATGCCACCTTTTTAAAACTCACTTTTTTAAAATAGTAATTTGAAACATAACTTGACTATTAGATTGGATTTTAGATTTCTATTAATTAGAGTAGTTGGATCAAGGATGTAGCCATTCCCAAACTAAAGTTATGCAAAATAAGGTGTTTAAATTTAACACAGTTCTATGAGAGAGACAGCCTTGCCAAAAGTAAAAAAAAAATACTTTGGAGATTATTCACTGTCTAATCTTAAGTACACGTCCTACTTTTGAAATGCCATGCACCCTGCCCTATGGGCATTTACGGCCTACCTTAAGGGTGAGTTATAAGTATTTAAAAGAAAGGTTTAGGCCTGACAAAGGCCTGAAGATATGCTTTGCATTGCCACTTTAATGGTGGCAGATTAGGTGGTGAAGTCCACTAGTGACATTTAACTTACAGGCTTTGAGTACACAGGGTATCATATTCTAGGGACTTATAGTAAAGGTAAATGTACAAATTAGGACTTTCAACCAAATTGAGAAGTTTTTAGGGGTCAGAGCACAAATACTGGGCACTGGACAACAGCACCCCATTGTGTAGAGTTCATACACCGCAAAAACCAAAGGAAATGATGGACGAAGTGTTGAACATTGCAAGCACTCACCCCCAGTCAACTGATCTGGGTTTAATCCATCACCGTTCTTTAGCCCACTCTGCCACCCCAGTTCAGACATGGCCATATGCAAATCAGTCTGACCCTGTGCCTCATGGGAACAGTCCAGCCCGAACTGCCAAGCCATGTCTTCCCTGGACCGGAAACAAGCTTCCTAGGACCGGTTTCTGGCATTTCAGCCGTCTTCAGCCAGGCTTGCTTGAACACAGTGGCAAAGTGAGCAAGGGACTCACGTCTGAGCATACCCTGCCAACTTATGGCGAACAAAGCAAAAACCAAAGGAAATGATGGACGAAGTGTTGAACATGGCAAGCACTCACCCCCAGTCAACTGATCTGGGTTTTATCCATCACCGTTCTTTAGCCCACTCTGCCACCCCAGTTCAGACATGGCCATATGCAAATCAGTCTGACCCTGTGCCTCATGGGAACAGTCCAGCCCGAACTGCCAAGCCATGTCTTCCCTGGACCGGAAACAAGCTTCCTAGGACCGGTTTCTGGCATTTCAGCCGTCTTCAGCCAGGCTTGCTTGAATCCAGTGGCAAAGTGAGCAAGGGACTCACGTCTGAGCATACCCTGCCAACTTATGGCGAACAAAGCAAAAACCAAAGGAAATGATGGACGAAGTGTTGAACATTGCAAGCACTCACCCCCAGTCAACTGATCTGGGTTTAATCCATCACCGTTCTTTAGCCCACTCTGCCACCCCAGTTCAGACATGGCCATATGTAAATCAGTCTGACCCTGTGCCTCATGGGAACAGTCCAGCCCGAACTGCCAAGCCATGTCTTCCCTGGACCGGAAACAAGCTTCCTAGGACCGGTTTCTGGCATTTCAGCCGTCTTCAGCCAGGCTTGCTTGAATCCAGTGGCAAAGTGAGCAAGGGACTCACGTCTGAGCATACCCTGCCAACTTATGGCGAACAAAGCAAAAACCAAAGGAAATGATGGACGAAGTGTTGAACATTGCAAGCACTCACCCCCAGTCAACTGATCTGGGTTTAATCCATCACCGTTCTTTAGCCCACTCTGCCACACCAGTTCAGACATGGCCATATGCAAATCAGTCTGACCCTGTGCCTCATGGGAACAGTCCAGCCCGAACTGCCAAGCCATGTCTTCCCTGGACCGGAAACAAGCTTCCTAGGACCGGTTTCTGGCATTTCAGCCGTCTTCAGCCAGGCTTGCTTGAATCCAGTGGCAAAGTGAGCAAGGGACTCACGTCTGAGCATACCCTGCCAACTTATGGCGAACAAAGCAAAAACCAAAGGAAATGATGGACGAAGTGTTGAACATTGCAAGCACTCACCCCCAGTCAACTGATCTGGGTTTAATCCATCACCGTTCTTTAGCCCACTCTGCCACCCCAGTTCAGACATGGCCATATGCAAATCAGTCTGACCCTGTGCCTCATGGGAACAGTCCAGCCCGAACTGCCAAGCCATGTCTTCCCTGGACCGGAAACAAGCTTCCTAGGACCGGTTTCTGGCATTTCAGCCGTCTTCAGCCAGGCTTGCTTGAATCCAGTGGCAAAGTGAGCAAGGGACTCACGTCTGAGCATACCCTGCCAACTCATGGCGAACAAAGCAAAAACCAAAGGAAATGATGGACGAAGTGTTGAACATTGCAAGCACTCACCCCCAGTCAACTGATCTGGGTTTAATCCATCACCGTTCTTTAGCCCACTCTGCCACCCCAGTTCAGACATGGCCATATGCAAATCAGTCTGACCCTGTGCCTCATGGGAACAGTCCAGCCCGAACTGCCAAGCCATGTCTTCCCTGGACCGGAAACAAGCTTCCTAGGACCGGTTTCTGGCATTTCAGCCGTCTTCAGCCAGGCTTGCTTGAATCCAGTGGCAAAGTGAGCAAGGGACTCACGTCTGAGCATACCCTGCCAACTTATGGCGAACAAAGCAAAAACCAAAGGAAATACACCAACAATAAAATCTAGCAAAAAGTGAGGAGGTGACCATGTAAAAAGGGCTTTTTCTTAAAATGATGAATAACTGAATTTATCATACATGGGTGCCACCTCATGTGTCTGACAATACATTATTTTAATGAACTTCAAGTGATTTATTAACAAAACGTGGATCCTATTTACAATTTGTGCATTATTTGCTCATCTGCTTGTTCCTCGCATGACTGCTACAAAGCTGACCTCTGAAAGAGTAGAATGTGAGTGTCCGCTAGTCTTTGAACTAGCTGATCTTTCCCAGTGGCCAAATAAGGAAGAATATGATTGGATCAGAAAAACAGAGAGAGTGTTTTTTAGGGGAGTGTCGTTTTCTGGAATCTTAAAAGAGGAGTTGCTAGGGAATTGCTGATTACCTGCACAAATAATAGGTTGCTGACACAGAATTTAACATCTCTCACCTTCCATTCATAAAATTTCTAGGCCTCATGTAGGTACTTTGGGCCATATTTACCAGAGCTGTGCTGCAGGGGAGAGCGGCAAGTTAAGTTTCTGTGCTGCTCTACTTCACAGGTACAAGTCAGGAACTCACCGTATTCATCCAATACAGTGCATTCCTTTCCTTTCCCTCTGCGTTGGAGCAGTTCTGACAGACTAACCCCAACATAGGCATCCTTGCACCATGGTGAAGGGTGCCTGTGTTGTAGGCAGAATTGTTTTTGTGCAGGAAGGGACACCTTCCTGCACAAAAACAATACATAGAGCTGTTGATTGCAGCGCACATAGATAGAGCAAAATATGAGAAGAAATAAATATATTTATCCTTGGTATACCTCACCTAGGGAGGTTTATCTTTTTGGTCCATTCCTAGGTTTGGTAAATCTGAGAATGTCTCAAAAACCATGGGATTTGCGTGGTAACACCCACAGCAAGTGCACCCACTGCAATGCCAATGGAATGTTACCCATATGCAGAGTAATGCAACACAGCGATTTGTGCTGTTTTGCATTACTCCATACATATGAAGCCATTCCAAGCCAAAGTGGCTTTGCCTGGATTCATAAGTTGGGACTTTACGTCATGCATGTCCCAGGTTCGATGTTGCCAGTATGAGTCAAGTCCCTCATAAATATGCCCCTTGGTGTTCTATATGTAGAGGCACTATGCACTGAATATTGTATGTCTGGCTCTGCAGCCCATACGTGATATAGAGAGTCTATATTGCAACCAGAGAAATTCCATTAACAGGAAAATTATATGTGAAGTCAATGGAAGTGGAACTAATCCTGACCTACCACAGCTTTATCTTCCAGGGGTTCGTGGTTATAGATCAGTGTCAAGCTGCTGATTATCGAAGAATACGGCTACTTGGTGACTAAAGTGACAGGATAGATACTGAAATCCCTTACTTTGCATTTTGAGTTAAATTTGCATGTCACACTTTTATGTGCTGATTTAGATACCGTATATAGGTTTCACGATTTATGTCCTTATAGGCAAAATTTACATTGCCCATATTTAGGCATAGAAATCCTACCCTTATTTAGGCATTATCCATGCTACCCAAATACAGGCATGGCCAACTACATCAGTTCATCGACGTCACAACGAGTTCTTGGAAAACCAGACTCTTAAGCATTTAGGACTTCCCCTTGCTTAGATATTGATTTCTCCAAGAACTCATTTATTATGCATGAACATCTATTCCTTAGGGGTTAATTCATGACGTTCTTCTACCCGACTTTTACATCAATACTGGCATTCCTAAACACCTTTAAGGTATAAATATATCTTCACTTACCATGGCAAACCACGGTTCGGCTGCCTACTTGCACGACGCAGCTCGCTACGGCAAGTTCGGAAGGAAGTCAAGTCTCCGCCTGACGCACTGACCAGATGCTGTCATCCTCCTCGCAAAGAATCCAGCTCCACTGTTTCTGACTCCCCTTGCGGGGTGTTAGAGATCAAGACTCGGAAAGAGATTCCAACCTCACTCATTCTAAGGTATGGAGCGTGCTAGAACCTAGAGGGACTTTTGGCAAATCTTGGCAACTATAGGTAAACTAGACTATAGACAAACAGCACCTACTTCTTACCTCATACTACACTTAGGTTAGGTACACTGGGGTAGAACTAGCTAGAAGCATCAGATGGGTATTCACATTTTAGCCTGTGTTATTTATGTATGTATTTTTTATGAATACCTGTCATAGCTATAAACCATGCTTTTGCAGTATTATTTTATCTTACTGCTAACGCTGTACATATTTTACTTCGCATTCTGTCTTACGATTGTAGCAGTTCATAACTCTTGCACGGGAAATAAGACTGTTCAATAAGCTCTTTTTATTGAAACGCCCGTCTATCTATTTCTGTTTAACTCTGTAGAAACGAAGCATGCACGATTGACTGAGTGAAACTATTTTCTATTGTTTCTACGATTCTGAGATTGTTCCGATTCTAAGTGAAACAAAGTTGTCATGTTTATGCGGTTGTCAGAAACTAATTACTTCTTGTTTATTCAAGAAGTTTCTAGAGTTAGCTGGGACACACAAGTAATTAAGTTTAATGTACTCGATAGAGACATACTGACCTCAGTCCTATGTCAAAGCTATAGTGTATATTATTCCAATGCGCAGAGCCTATCAGGAATATAGGAACTACACTATAATACATGTTAAATCACTTCCCTCCCTGTGACAATTTTGCATATACCAAATCATTTGTGCAACATTTGTGCTGTGATGGTAGTAAAATCATGTACATCATTTAGGGGTCACCAGAGGTCACAGTTGAAACCCCTCAATTGCCCATTGCTGCCACCTGGCAATCCCATTGTGACACCTGGCCTCAGAGGTGGCAAACTCAATGGCATTATCACAGGGGTGTCATGCATTACAAGAGTCAGACTCTAACCTTGTTTTCTACTCATATTTATTACATTAATAATGTATAGTAGTTTATTATTCACTATCACTGCAATAAAAAGTGGAGCAGCAATATCCGGACCTTCACTGGCATCTAAAATGAAAATGCTTGCAGATCTGCTTTTGTATCTGGTATGCTTCTTTGCTTATAGAAGCACCCTTGACAAAATATTGGCTGTGGAATACTGGAGACAATACTTGCATATGGGATACCCTCAGCAAAATGCTACTGCTGACACTTTGTAGGTACATTTTGGATATGGAGTACCCATGAAAAAACATCAGCAGTGGCGTTCTAGAGAAAATTCTTGGCATAGTTGGCACATGTGGCAAATTGCTTGTGATGGCACATTGGAGGAAATTCTTGGCATATGGAAAGATAACTGTGGCAAGGTCATGGGGCCATCCATCACAAAAAGTGGTCCTTGACATATTAGACATAACCTTTCACAAACGGGACCTCCATAGTGCAAGAGAAGCATTGTTAGGAAAATCTGGCACTGGCATATTGTACTGACTATGCAAAATGCTGGTCTTAATAATGGAGGTAATTTTTGACATAGGAGGGCAACGCTAGGACACTTTAATACATAATTGGGTGATCTCATGGGGACTGTCAGACTTCAGTACGTTGGCACCTGATGAAAGGACTTGAATTTTTAGTAACCCTGGGCGTAGTTCGCGAAGTAGCACTTCGCGAAGCTACGCAAAGTGCAGTTCGCACTACGCGAGCTACGCGTAGCACTTTGCGAACTGCGTAGTACCTTGTTCGCACTGTGCCAGATGTCGTTTTCAATGATTGCACAGTGCGGACAAGCAACCGGCACTGTGCAATCATTGAAAATGGCATCTTGCACAGTGCGAGCTGTAATTTTCTGCTGCTCGAGTAGATTTTTACTCGAGCGGCAGCTTTCTCAACGCAAACTGGTAGTTTCTCATCGCGAGCGGTCGCGAGCATACGCGACCACTCGCAATGAGAAACCTGACCTCCTCGCATTGGGAATCTCGCCGGGAGGTTTATTTTCCATGCTCGCGATCGCCAACTTGATGTTGCTGATCGCGAACAAGGAAAAAGTCTCGCCGGGATGTCATTTTGCTTGCTCGCGGTCGCCAACTTGATGTTGAGGACCGCGAGCAAGCAAAAAATGACTGCAGCACTACGCAACACTACGCTACGCGTGTTCGCACTGTGCTACGTGCAGTTCGCGTAGTGCGAAGTAGCGCGAACTTCGCAAACTACGCGAGCGTAGCGTAGTGCTTTGCCCAGGCTTAATTTTTAGTGAGTGTTTTTTAGAGTCTATGGCTTTTTAACAAATGTATGTGAAAATTGTGCATTAAAATACACTAGTATTGCCTATTTATTTTCAAACTTTTCTCAGGCAAGAGAACCCCCCACCTTTTGCTCTCCCCTTGAAACATATATAATATTAATTATGCAATTATGTAACTTCAGCAATGTTAATTATTGTGATGTCATCAGGATTAAGTTCATGTGACATTACGTCTTGGGTCAAAGGTTATATGATATCACTTCCTGTGACATCATGAAGGTCAAAAGGAATATGATGTCGCTTCCACTACCTCTAGCATTTAATCGGATCAGCATCCATGAGTAAAATGATTGCAAAATACTTATTTTTAATATTTCTTCCTCACAGGCGTTGTCTATATGAACTACAAGTGGCATGTCCTGATCCCTTTTGAAAACAAGGCATACAAGGCATATTAGCGCAGTAGAGATTCAAAACAACACACG
This sequence comes from Triturus cristatus, assembly GCF_964204655.1. Classification (NCBI taxonomy): domain Eukaryota; kingdom Metazoa; phylum Chordata; class Amphibia; order Caudata; family Salamandridae; genus Triturus; species Triturus cristatus. The sequence continues at coordinate 846,434,142 of NC_140588.1, read as the reverse complement.
CTGCCATTTAAAACATCACAAAAGGGGCTGAGGTCTGCCCACCAAGAAAGATGGCAGCGATTTGCTGAGCTCCGCTCAAATGTGGAGTATTTCGACTCCTTACAGCCTCTTGTCATGTGCTTGTGTTGGCTGCTTTGCACCGGTATGTTGCTGAATGTTGCTGCAGCATTTTGAGTGGTTCTGGCTCTCCTTGGTCCCGGAGCTGAAGCAGTGAGTTTTCGCTCCAGATGCAAGCAGTATCCATCACATGAACTTTGCACTCACAGTGAATGGCTTCCTGCTGAGGCATATCAGTTTTTCAGTAATTAAACAGCAACATTTTTGCATGTTTTACCAGCTTAATACAAATGGAGATTTCAAGCTACATCATGTGAGCTACATAATCTAATACTTACTCTGGCATTTTTGTCACTACATTATTTGTTATAAATGCTGTTTAAGATGCCTACTTGCTGTTTCAGTCTCACAGCTTTATTTATTTAGATGTTGCTACTCTCTCATTTTTTTCTTCTGCACTTTTTGAATTTTTCCTAATGCTGGGATTTTGACTTTTTGAGTGCCTTATTTGCTTATGATGTATCATATCTTTGCTCAAACTAGATCTTATTCACCTTCACTTTGGAGACTGTTCATACTTAATTTTCCAACTGCATATTTCTGCATTCGGTTGCTACATCAAATAGGCAGGCTCAGACTCCTACAAAAGTTACTCCATCGCCCTCTACATTATGCTAAAATGGCCAGTAAAATTGTATCTACTTCTAAGCCTTTTTCGTCTGGCACTAGACCAAACCAGGTGACAAATGACCCCTCTTACCCATAATGTCATCCCAGAATCCTGTGCTTGACAGTATACTTGATGAGCTGAGCCAGGCCTAAAACCGTTCATGAATGTCACTAATGAAAAACTCCAACAAATTGAAGATAGATGGATTACCTTGGAAGCTAAATTGTTTGATATGGGGCAACGCATAAGTGATCTACATGATGCTACTACCAAGATTTCTTTTCTTGAACAAGAAATCCAAAAGCTCAAATTACATACAGAACACCTTGAATATAGAAAAAGATGTAACAACCTCTGTTTATTTGGCCTCCCAGGAAATTTGGAGGGTCCCAACCTCCTTACCTTCTTATAAAAGTTCCTACCTGAGCTTTTGGACATTCAACATGAGAAACGATTGAACATTCAATGTGCATATTGTCTTGGTCACTTCCAACCACATTCTACTAGACCCAGAGGAATTATAATGTTATTCTTAGAATTTAAAAACCTGATCCATGTGCTGAAGGCAGCAAAAGTAAAACATTGTCTTATATGGTCTGGTCACAATATTTACATAACTCAAGATCTCTCCAATGCTACTAATGCCTAAAGGAAATAATTTCTTGCTCTACATCCACAAATAAGACAATTGCACATTTGGTATGACAAATTGCATCCCTGCTTAAGTAAAATTACTTAAGTGGGCACTACATGATCTTTTGAATATCCTGTCAAACGAAAATCCTTTCTCCAAAGTATTTCACATCATTCTATGGATACTTTTGCCCAGCGATCTTAAATAACTAACTCTTGCTACTCTTATTTATCTTCTATTTAATCTCTCTACCTCTGTAATTATTCTATATGGCTGCTTTCTTGTTTAAATCCTAATCTTTCTCACCCTTCCACTCTTGTTGCTCTTGGTGCTGTTGTGTCTCATGCTCATTTCTTCTGCTGTTCATTTTAGATCTGGATTTATATTTCTTTATCTTACTATCACTTTTTCATCCTTCTTATTTGTTTCCATTTATTCTTTTTTTCCTTATTGTTTGTTAAGGGCTCTTGCATTTTTCCTGCATTGCGTAGATATTGCATAGTTTTTAATAAATTATGTATTTTTGTTTCCTCCAGCATCTACCCAGCTTGTCACTTGTCTTCCTTTATCTTTCATCCCACTCCCTAATATATTTAACCGTGTCTTGTGGAATGTTCATGGTTTAGGACATCATGTTAAATAACAAAAGGTACTTTCTCATTTCTCTAGATCAACTTCCCAAGTTACTTTCTTGCAGGAAACTCATTGGAATGATGTAAATTTGCTTAAATTAAAACTGCAATAGGTATGCCACGTTGCATATTATCCGGTCATTAATTGTAAAGCTGGTGTTGCTATTCTTTTTCATAAATCTTTACATGCACACATTTTATCAACTCAATGTGATAATGATGGACAATTGGATCAGACACATTTCCTTATTTAATATTTATCATCCTGTTAGATCGAATCCAGATTTCTGGAACAAAATTAAGATAACATTAGCTTCTATTGACAATCCGAACATTATTGTTTCAGGAAAATTCAATCAATGGTTGGATCCCTTTACTGATTGAAAGTCTAAATGTAAATTTAATCCTAACAAATCCCAGCAGGTATTTAAATCTGCCATTGCTACTTGGCCATTATTTGATGTTTGGAAAACATGTAACCATGAGAGCTAAGTGTTCACATTTTTCTCTTATGTTCACCACACCCGTTCTACAATTGACTCTATTTTGGTTACTAAGCCTTTACTTCTTTCTATCCAATCCTGAGCTACTGGCTTTATTTTTTATCTCAGAACATACCCCTTTTTTTCTCCCTTTGATTTATCTCTAAATAATTCCAAAACCGGTCATTGGAAATGTATTAATTTTCGTTTATCCAAGAATAATTTCCTTTCAGAGGCTACTACCTTTATTGATGAGTTTTTTAAGTCAATCAACCTTCCAACACATCTATTCCTTATACCTGGGAAGCTTTTAAGGTCTCTTTTTCTGCTTTTACCATAGCCTACTCAAAAAGGACAAAACAAAATCATGCCAAATACAATACATTATTACAACAACTTCAATCATTAGAGCATACTTTTTTCCTCTAAGTCCTCTTCTGGCCTACACAAGTTAATTAAAGTTGTCTGCTCTTAATAAACTTGCGACCGTTGATGCCTGCAATATCCTCCTTAAAGTTAAATTGAAGTACCATGGAGGTCAAAACAAAGCGGGCAAGATGTTGGCTAAGTACTTAAAAATCTGATCAGAACGTAAAAACATTGGCTCTATTCTGAATGAACATAATGCTGACATTTCAACCACTTTCCAAGAACATTATCAATTTGTGCACTCTGATGATCCCAAACCCTCAGAACATAATATGCATACATTCTTCAGTGGCCTCCCTAAAGCTTCTCATATACCTGGTAACTTTGACCCATTAGAAGCTGAAATAACTCTCCAGGAAATAACAGATGCCATCAAATCCTTAAAATCCTTAACAAAAATCAAGGCTCCGGGTCCTGATGGCTTTTCTATTGAATTGTCTCTTCATTCCATTTTTACCCCTAAACTACTTGAACTTTGTAATTCTTTTCTTGCAGACTCTAAGGTCACTGGTACTTTTCTATAAGCCTTGATTGTCCTTATTCCCAAACCTAATGGGGATCACACCCACTGTCAAAATTATCATTCTATTCCATTAATTAATTATGATTGAAAAATATTTGCCAAATTCTAGCATCCCGCCTTGAGACTATTATTCCCTTACTGGAGAAAACTGATCCATCTGGTTTTGTTAAGGGCAGACTGACTGCCGACAATGCTAGAATGTTTCCATATGTTGTTGTAATTGGAAAAAAAAATACCACTTTCCCCTAGCTGCATTGTTGCTGAAAAGGCTATGACCATATTAACTGACAACTTAGGTTTACCACTCCCCAATGGTATGGCTTTGGCCCTAATTTTATTTAATTTGTAAAATTGTTATACTCTGATCCCTGTGCTAGTGTTTTTGTCAATAATCACTTTTCCCATATTTTCAGGTAAATAGAGGTAAACAAGAAGGTTGTTCTCTATCTCCTTTGCTATTTATTCTTGGTTTAGAGCATTTCCTTGAACGTATTTATTTCAACTCACTCATAACAGGTTTTGAACACAATTCCTCTGAAACCAAATTATCAGCTTATGCTGATGATATTTTACATATATGTCTAGATCCCTTTCCTCTTTAACTCCTTTTTTAAATGAAATTAAATTTTTTCTAGTATCTCTGGATATACATTGATCTTTTCTAACACTGAAATATTACCATTAAATTATTCATGCTATCAATATATGTTTGCTAATACTAATTTTGATTGGTGCCCGACCAATATAACATATCTTGGTATTTGGTTCTCTTATACCACTTTGAACACAACCAGTTACACTTTTAATGCTTTAACACTCAGACTCCAGAAATTACTTTCATCATGGTCTCCTCTCCACCTATCATGGTTGGGTAGTTTGGATACCATTAAGATGAGGATTGTACCCCATGTTCTTTATACACTGTCTATGTTACATTTTAAGATCTCTACTTCCTATTTGTCTCCACTCAATTCAATGTGTACCAGATTTCTTTGGAATAATGAACATTCCTGTACTGCTTTGGCTAAACCTAATTGTTACAAGAATGAGGGTAGTGCCAACTTTCTTGATTTTAAGTTATATCACTCTGCATGTTTAATTAGGCAATGTTTTGCCCAACTAAATTTGCATTGGAGAAATCTTTATTGAAGGATTTCGCAATTGCTATGTACAATATTTTCTACACGTTTTGATATTGATCAATGTTTCTTTGTTTCTTCTATTTGGTATAACAAATGTACAGCTTTCAGTGTAAATTATTTGATTATAAACACTGGAAAGAGAAGGGTGTTATGTTTATTCATCAGTTTGTACAACATAATTCTGTTATTCCTTTTTTCCAATTACCAAACACAATACAATTCACCAAGTTCATTTTTACATGAATATATTTTAATATCATCTTCTCTTCAATCTTACTAATCATTTTCCTCCAGATATCTTATCAGTCACTCCCCATACACTGTTACAAAACATTTCTCATGACTCCATACCCAAGGCTGCCTATTTATATCATATGGAATTATCGTCTATTCCTGTAGGATCCAAAAGATCTATTGAACTATTGTGAGAAACCAATTTATCTATCTCACTCCCCACTCCTGCTTGGGATAAATCATGGCTTAAAATATTTAAACCTTCTAAAGCAGCTTGTATTATGTAGCCTTTCATTTTTATTTATAACTGAGCTCTCATTACACCTGAATACATCTCAAAAGTTTCTTCCACCTCCTCTCCATTATGCTGTTCCTGTTTTTCACTTACAGGGAATTTAAGTTATGTATTATACTATTGTTTCAATGTGTTTACATTTTGGAAATCTGTGTGGTCAAAATGTCTAAAACATGTTCTATGTAATATTCTATTATCAATTCAAAATGATTTTCTTACAACTACCTCATCAGATTTCTCCTAAGCATATGTTATTTGATCTCTTTATTGCTCTTGCATTTAAGGTGATTCTTTCTTTTTGGAAAGACACTTCTAAATTATCTTTATTAATATGGTGAAATTGTATTTGTAATAAACATAGAATAGCTACTGTTTCTGTAGTCTCAATGTTTCAGAAAATTATCTATGATCTGTACTGGTTACTTTTTACTACATATATTTCTGATCACTCACCTGTATCTTAGATATCATATTTTTCTTTCTCTTTTTTCTTTCTGTTACTTTCCTTTTTCTTTCCCCCTTTTGCTTTTCTTAATATAAACTATACTTGTTTTATATGTATTGTCTTATATTGGTATTTTTCACACTCAGAGCTATTTCCTTATTTTATAATGCAATTGTTATTATTTAATGTTGATGTTGTTTTGCTACTGTTGACAATTTTCTTGTCTTTAACTCTTCAATAACAATTATTTAAAAAAAATAAAAAAAAATATTGTAACACATTTTTGTGTTATTGCGTTTGCGCGGGTTAGACAATTCAGGTGGGATACACATTTTCCCCTGATGCTGTCTTTAAGACCATTTTGACCTGTAAGGTGTTTAACAACATAACAACATTGCCTGGTGTGAGTACCTACATTTTCAGACGACTGATCTACCTATAAGGCCAGCAGTTACAACAGGTGATACCGGTTCTCAAAGGGGTCAATGTATTCAGTGACAAAGAGCATCAAGTTTTGTTTTTGTGACCAGAAGTTGCCAAAAACGTAGTCAATAATAATGATGGCTACATGGTGGCATAGGCCCACAGATGTTAGACACTGTTACCACCCATAATATGGATAGACTTTGACAGTACACACAGAGTCAGAACTAGTCGATGATTCTGTATAAAACAAATTTTATTCTCAACAAGGACATAACATTGTTATTTGGATTGTGTTGTACTTACACCCAAAAAAGGCACACAAGTCTCACTCATCCCCATATTTCCCTCTTCCTCCTCTCCCTAATAATGCATCAGGTTGGGGTTTCAAGCAGACCATAAACTTTCTCTGATGACATTACCTACAATCCCAAATTTGGTCCTATCTTAAAAGTTCTAGATATTTAAGGGAATTCTTAACCTAAAAAGGATGGGACATCCGTGACACCAAACAATTTTACCTCTTGGGGAATTTTCAGTCTTTTGACCTCAAGTGAAATAGGAATTCATTGCAATGTTAACTTGCTCGCAGACCAGGTTATTCCTTGGGCAAGCTGGGGGATAAGTAGTAAAACGCCAACGTCTGAAAATATCCTATTTTTCTGTTATCGGGCAAATAGGTTAACATAGTTCAAAATCCTACAGCTGGTCCGAATTTCAATACCACATGCTCAAGCGGCAGGATTGCCATATTTGATGTTATTTGGATTTTTTTGCATTACATTGGATGCATTAAAGTATAGAGTTCAAAATATAGATCGTCATCACTTAAAAATGAATTACAAGAATTGTAATGAGAGAGCAGAAGACTGGTTATCCTCGACACCAGTGGCAACTGCCAAGCGGCATACCAAGCCTTGGCAGTATATGCCAGGACCAGGTAATTCACTCTGTATGGGCTAAATTACTTCTTGGGGTTTGTTTGGTCTGTAGCGCCAGTTGAAAAAACTCTATATAATTGATGACGTGAATGTAGGGGCCATATGTTGTTCCCAGGAATCCCGAGCTTTAAAAACCCATCAATGTCACAGGATTTAGTAATATAGTGCTCCAGTAAGCAAAACAAGTGTGGATGGTAAACCTTCAGGATGTTAGTCAATTCATGCATTAATACTTTTGAAGGTTGAAGTACTTAAACTAACTTAAACTCTTCAGATATCTTTGAGGTCATAGTCAATGACTACTTAAACACTCATCAATATACAACCTTGTAATGAATAACTGTCAGTTTTAATATGCATTGAGCTCTATTAAGCTCACACAGTGAAGTTATCTGAAACATTGCATTCAATGCCTTGATTCCCTTCATACTAACATGCGTGTTGCAACTTTTAAGTTCTCTTTTGATGAGTTAGTAATTGCCATCCTTTCACGGATGCATCTTGTGTCAGGTGTTGTCTGGGTGCTCAGATATAATTGTGCATGAATATTTGTTTTTAATGTTATTTTTTTATTTGTAGGAGCTTAAGACTGCATATTGCCACGTAAGCATACTGCACGTTTAATAATACTCCTTTGCTGGAGACTTATCACACAAACGTAAAGGAGTTTTTGATTTACTATTGACTTGCACTGGCACATTGTTTACCTTTTATAGACTCACTGGTAAGTCAGATGTCATCCTATTCAAAAAGGGGCCAATACAGCTGGCAAAATCATTCCATATTCTGTGGTAAAAAAGCATGCACACTAAATTTTGTTATGAAAAGCTCTACTGAAAGGACTTATAAATCAGCAAAATGAAATGCCACAAGGACAATATTCAGAGCATACAGTAGGAAAAAACCCATTGCGATCAAAATGTTATCGCACATCTGGTTTCAGTTAAAGTTGAATATTACCATGGGCTTTGGTGGGCAGTCGACCCTGGAATATTTGCGGGGGGTGGAACAGTCTAGGCGACTGTTGGGCTATTTTTGGGCTACCACCTAAAAGGTAGCCCAAGGTATAAATTCCAGTCATTTTCTACCTACCAAATCTTTTATTGACTAGGGGACACGGCGGCTGTTGAAGCAGCAGAAAACATTTCTTATGTTTGTTATGACAGATAGGAGGATAGTGGGTGAGTTGTATCTTCTACAAGAAGTGTGTCTGGTTCGCTGGGCGTTGAAGTGGGTATCTGCATCAGTTCTAGATTGCTTAGCCACCTTGTGGGACCGTTCCATACCTGTCAAGGAAACAGCAGCTGAGGGAGAGAGACCATTACATGGTACACATGGGAGAGGTGAGCGGCCGGCAGAAGTCATCGGAAAGAGGCCCTTCTGCAATTTGCAGATTGTCGCGGGGCCCAGCCTTGTGCAAGGGAGCCACATCCTCAAGGACGCAGCAGGTGGAGGAGGCCACCATTGCTGCTCTGGCAGTTTCCAACAGAGCGGAGGGGGCATGTGAGGCAAGGAGTGATGTCTCCTCATTAATGAGTTTTAAGGCACAGGGGGAAGCAAGGCCGTATAGCACTAAAGACGGGGTGACATAGAGCTGTCAGCAAAGCCCTGTCACTATAGGCCCTCAAGTCAATCAGTAGAAGAAGGTGACACATTCAGCGGTAGAGGGAGGGTGTGTTGAGATGGTCATGGCATGGGATGGGAAGAGCTCTGGGGGGATCCATTGGATGGGGGCCCTCCCCAGCACGCGGTGGAATAAGGTTTCCTTGGGCCTGGATGTGTGACTGGACAGAGCCCGCAGAGGATGTGAGCTAGATGGTCTATGAACACAAGGTGGGGGTAAGAGCATCACCCACACATGCCCCCAGTTTCAAGAGACAGAGAGTTGTGCCCAGCAGGCAGAGACCAGACAGAGAGGTCAGAAGAGGGGGTTCTGGTGTCGGCCCCACTTATATTCCTTAGTCTGGAGTGATGAGGAGGCTGAGGGTGTAGATGACGATGGCTGGGAGGCCCCCCAGAGCTATGGGCTGGAGCCCACTCTGGTGTTGCTGGGAAAATAGCCCATCAGGGTGAATTCATGTGCTGGAAAGACAGTAGTATGGCCCCTTCATGTTGGGCTGTCACTCATGACACAGAGCATGGATTTGACTATGGGTGGGGTAGGTGGAGAGGGGTCCAAGGTGGTGCTGGCTGGGGTGGGACTTCCACAGGTGGATGAGGATCATGGTGGTTTTAGGTATCTGTGATAGAGGAGGTAGGGAGAAGCTTGTCAGGATGCCAGCACTCCGGACCTTCCCTTTCCTTTACAGGTGCAACAGGACAGAAGACTTGAAGACTAGGTAGTGCTCTGTGCGGCCCATATCCCTCAAAGTGAAGCGAAGGCAGGGTGCAAGTATTGTGGGGCCTGTCATCTACCTCAAAGGAAGGTCTAGTATGGCCTCTTGGTACTTCACTCAGGAGGGGGAAATATAGTCTCTGGGCTATGGGAGGTCAGAGCACGTTAAAGGGATATGGAGTTAAGGAATGGAGGGCATATGGCAGCCCCCTGGTGGCAATAGATGAACCAGACGGGCCACCGCAGAAGTTTGATTTGACATGGAACACACAGGGTGACACGCGGTTGGATTATAATGAATGAGCTTGGAGGAAGGCAAATTAGTTGAGGATGATGTTCCTATGGAGAGGAACACAGGTGATGGCAGAGCGGTGCTTTGGGGCCAGGAGATGCAGCTAATGAGGTTGTACCTAGTGTTTTTTGCAGGTGTTGCTAACATCACATGTGGCTCACTTACCCAGGAGACAGCAGGTTGTGGACGGCGACCGTAGGAAACCTCTACCATTGGTTAGGTGGCTCTTTAAATACATTACATATTAAGGGAGATGCAAATCACCTACGGGGCTATGCATGAGAACAATACAATGATGAATTAAGGGCTCATCTGGCCCTTCTTGATTCAGAGGCAAAATGGGGTGAAATTAACTTGGTCCTCTGGCAGCACACTATGAGCCCCGCGAAGTTTGGGAAGACCATTTTTATGGCTAGCGCACACTTCATAGCTTATCACCCCTTTCAGTGATGTCCTACGTGAGGAGGGGAAGGGGCAGCGAGAATATAGCAAATGCCTCTGCACCAGGGAATACTGTAAGTGTAGCCAGAAATGCTCCAAATATGCTGGGCAGTATCGTGCAATGCTATGGAGCGGCAAGTAGCCCGCAGGGCAAGCCAGGGGGGCAGCAGTCACCCCAACATGGGGACCTCATTATACAGCACAAAGCTCAGCCTGTCAATAACCGGAGGAGGAGAGGTCAGTTATGGGGCAGTGGGTAATGACTTGAAAGCCCATTAACCTCTGCAGACTGGATTTCTGGCTGTCACAATATGAGAACAGAGAGGACACTCAGGTGCTGGGAGAGGGTTTCCATTGGGAATTCAGACTGGGATATGCAGGTCCCAGGCAGAAAAGGTGGGCAGAGAACCTTAAGTCTGCCAAGGTACATAGGCAAATGATCAGGGCAAGCTGTTTCAAAACATTTAGGAAGGAAGGATGGCGGGAGCGTTTCACAACTGTCCCATGTACCATTCGATTGTTTTACTCAATGGAGTGGTGCCCAAGAAAGAGAACGAACAGTTTCAACTGATACAACATGTATTGTGGCCAGAGAGGAACTCAGTGACTGATTTCATAGTCGAGGAGCCAGCATCTGTCTCTTATTCCTCTGTATACATTGCAATGGCCCTGGTGCAGCAATCTGGACAGGGGGCAGACATGGCAAAGAGCGATATCAAGTTGGCTTTTAGACTATTGCTGGTACACCCAGAAGTTTTCAGTTGCAGGGCATACAATTTGATGGCCTATGGTATGTGGAGAAAGCTCTTCCTATGGGGTGTTCAATCTCATGCATGCTCTTTGAGTACCTTGGATCATTCTTACTATGGCTTTTTACAAAATGCATGAGGCACTCATCAGTAACATATTACCTAGACATTTTTTTCTTCATTGGTCGACCATGCTCTGCGGCCTGTCAACAGCATCTGATAAGTTTCCAAGAACTCCTGTGGGACATAGATATGCCATTGTCCCTTCAAAAGAGCATGGGGCCCTTGTATGTTTCTATTATTTTCGTGCATCAAACTTGATTCGGTGGCTATGGAAGCATGCTTACCATTGGACAAGAAAGTGGACATGCATCTTTTGCTGGATGCCATGTTGGCTAAGGAGAAAGTGATGGGTAGTGAGATAATGGTGCTTTTCAGTCATTAGAACTCCATTTGCTGGGTGGTTAGGACAATCAGGTACTTTGGACAATTGTGTTTAACTGTGTCAGGATTATCTTTACCCCATCACTATTTGTGACTGCTGGCAGGCAAGAACTAGGATTTGCACATGTGGCAATGGTTTCTGGAGGAATTCAATGGTATTCCAATGGCGGCCCCTCAGCAGCGCAAGTGGGATGTGCAGATCTAGCCTGATGCAACAGATGGCATAGGCTTTGGCTTCCACTGACAGGCTAGGTGGTGTGCAGAAGAGTGGCCCAAGCATGGGAAACGGGGGGCAGGAGCATTGCATTCCTCATGTTCTTTCCACTGGTAATGGCATTGAGACATGAAGGTTCAGTTCAGAGATCACAAAATGGAAGTGGTATACATTGTTAATAGACAGTCGGCCAGAGATGGACAAGTTCTGAAGCTGTTGTGAGTTTTTGTGTTTGACAGATGACATTTTGTTCAGGGAAAACATGTACCTGGAGAGAACAGCGACATAGTGGATGCTTTGTCTCGTTCTCAGAGGGAGAGGTTCCGCGGGCTGGAAACAGAGGCAGACAGGGCTAATACAACAATGTCAAAGGAATTGTGGACCGTAGGAGATGGAGGCTGTTCCAACTGGTGGTAGAGTATTTGGCAGAGTACACAAGGCGTTCGTATATTCAAGCATAGCAGCAATTCTTGAGTGGCGGGGTGGAATGGAGGCCCCTGGGCTGGGCCAGGGAGGAGGATGTTGTGATGTTTATTTTGGACTCATAGAGAAGGGTTTGTCATGAGTCACGATCACTGGTTAGCTTTCAGGTGTTGCCTTTATGGCAAGCTCATCTGGGGTTACCCATCATCAGCAGGGGAACTGGGGAAAAGGATGCTCAAGGGTCGGGTCAGAGAGAGGGACCTGGAGGCATGCAACAGAAGCCAAGTACTCACCAGATGTTGGGTGAGGTTGTAGGTGTACTGCCTTGGGTTTGCAAAGGGGAGTGGGAAACCAAATTTTGTTTCCACCCTGATGTCATGGATGTTTATCAGGGCTTTCTGAGTTTCGGTGTTGTTGGAAAGTATGGGTGCCAAGGTCAAATGAGAGACTAGAGATTTACCTAGGGAAATCGAAGAACGGTCAAAGGGCAAAAGGAAGAGGATTTTGTTGCCGCATACGCACTTCGGGGATTGTGGCCTGTGCAATGGGGAGAGAGGTTGCAGGGCTTGGTAGGGGTCATGAGAGGGACGTTTTTCACACTTCGTTCTGGGACACAGATGACTTTCTTTCAGCTTCTAGTGGTCCAGCAGAAAGCAGTGACAAGACTGGGGGAGATACCAGGCATGTAAGACATGCACTCTTTCAGGATTCGGGTGTCCACAGAGGCAGCTTCAAGGGGACTGAACAGGAAAAGAATCATGAGTTTGAGTAGGTTATCCTCAACCTGTTTCAGGAGATATGTCAGGCAGGAATGTGGGGATTGATGAGCGCGCTGGTTGCAGTGCATGCATCTTACATTTGTTATCTTTTACAGGTGCGGTTGTTGGCCCAGAGACCTTTTTATTTGGATGGTGGACCATTCATTTGTTAAATGGGCGGAGATGGATGAGGACAGGAAAGGACAAGGAGCTATCCTCGGTTTTGATGACACTTTGTTCAAAGTGACATGGTTTGGCAAAGGGGGCATGCAGTGAGGGTAGCTGTTGTGTTGTTTGAATACATTGTTACATAGACATAGATGCCTGAATGTTCTGGTGGTGCACATAGGGAAGAACAACATAATTGTGTGCAAGGGGCTAGCTTTGTTGAAGGACATGAACGAGCACTTGAGGGAAATAAAGTGACAATGGGCAGGCTGAAATGTGGTGTGGGCCAAGTTTGTTCCCAGGAGAGAGTTGCGGGGGGTGCGGGAGGCCAGTGGCAATGGATCATGCCAAAAGAAAAAGAAATAGGGAGATGTGTTTGTTCTGAAGGGGTAAAGGTTTTGGTAGAGTCAAGCACGCTGAATTGAACTATGATGTAGTGTAGTTTTTCAGAGGGGACAGTGTTCATTTGTTACACTTCGGGATGGAACTGTATGATTTGCAATTGAAGGAGGTTCTGGCTAGTGCTCTGAGGTTGGATGTTTGACACAGTGACCCTGCTGCGGGGCGGGGGGTCAGAAAACCAGAGCTAATGCTTTTCTGAGTGACTGTCTTCAAATAATATGCCTTATTAATGAGAAGTTATTATATTTGTCACCTAGCAAACCAGGACAAATGGGGAGGTGTCACTAAGGATACACAAGGTTAAGGCAAGAACTTACAGTTATGCTGTAGACAGTTAAGGTAATTAAATGTTATTAGATGCAGGTTGAGCGTTAAGGGGATTTGTGGTCATTTGACAAGGTGCAGCATGGTAGGACTTAGATATGTGTAGGATTAACAAGTGGGGAGTGGGACGCTTAGGCATGGGGGTTAGTGGTGTTAGGTAACATGTTGCTAGAGAGGCCAAGGACTGTTTTATGTCATGTGCACCTGTTTCAATAAAGCAAACTTTTTCACACAAAAATGTCCATGTGATCTGTGCTGCTCCACCAGTGGGTTTTGGGGGGGCAGCCAACCTTGCGAGGTGCCTCTCCCCCGGATTATTGGGGGAGTTAGAACAGTCCAAGTGACTGGTGGGATATTGTTGGGCTACCATCTATTTGGTTGCCCAAGGTGTAAATTCAGGTCATTTTGTATCTATCACATCATTTCTGGACTAGGTGACACAGCGTATGGTGAAGGAGCAGAAACATTTTCCCTCCCCCTCTGTCGTGTAGCTCCTATAAATCTATATAGGATCTGTGAGTTTAGACAACATAAACTGTGTGAGTGGTGTCCAAACTAATTCTATACACCCCCACCGGATATGTTCGCCTGTATACCAGCTAGCTCTCAGTGCCAATATGAACCCCTCTTAGCAAGGAGAGAATAGCTTCTGGCAACTATCAAACATGATAACCCTGACCCCTCAGGGATCGTGGAAACAGTACAGTCTTTTTTGCTCTGTCACTCGTGCTCACTTTGTCTCAGAGAGATACAGAGAATAAGCAGTTGGGATGTTTTTCAGTAAGTATTTATTGAACCAGCATCATTCTAGTGTAAAATACGTGTGCTGCAACAACCATAAGAAAGAAACAGATATAAACAGTTATAAGCACCAACAGAGTAAATGGTGTGCAGATATATACCATAGTGCTAAAACGATGAAGATATGCAGGTATATAAATACATGACAGTAATAATGTGTACTTCTACAATGCTAACCCTAACTAGATGCACCTAAATGTACCTAGCATATATGTAGGTGTATAACCAAGAATTCCCATAGGATAGAACCCACCCCATTACCTGGTGTGAGAAAATGAAGGACCCTGTCTTGGTCTCGAGATGGACACCCCGCAAGGGATGTCCGACCACTGCGTGCTGGAGTGTCTGCGTGCAGGACTTCAGCGTCACGCGTCAATGTGTCAGCATGGAAATCTTTCTCCTCTGCCTGCCCCAGCAAAGATTTGGTGCTTATGTACCTAACAGGTACCCTCAGGGGTTCTACTTTACTGTGTCATGTTGGCTGAGGATGACAATAGTGATGAACTTTATACATAATTATTATGTAGAAGGTGGTAATCCTGCTATGATTCTGAGAATCCTCATGCATAATAAATTAGGCTTGTTTTTTAGAGAAAACCACACAACATGTATGCAGCACCTAATCTAGGTAAAAGGTCACCACCAAACCCGTTATGTAGTACAATGGCAGGGTAAATGTAGGTGAAAGGTTAGGAGACTACCCAGGCCTATATTGGGGTACATTGCGAATCATAACACCTCCCTCCCAAACTTTTTAGTCAAGGACTTCTGCGTTTCTTTTTTCCTGGCTGTGTTGGTTTGTTGGTACAGCAGCACAAGGGATGGGTTTGGTGTTAGTTGTTATTGCTGAAACTGTTGCAATGTGGCTGGCAATTATTTTGCCTTGGTTTTGAGAAGTTATTGTTGTTGTCATTTAGCGATTCAGGACAAATGGGGAGGTGCCGCTAAGGACACACAAAGTTAAGGCAGAAATTAAAGTTATAGTGTAGGGAGTTGATGTATTTATATATTATTAGATGCAGGGTAGGCGTTAAGGGGATTTAAGGTCATTTTACAAAGTGCAGCAGGGTAGGACTTATCTGTAAGATTAATATGTAGGGGGTGGGATGCTTAGGGGTGGGAGTTAGTGCTGTTAGTTAACATGTTCTATTCAGAGGTTTTAGTTTTGTAAGGCAAAGGCCAAGGGTTGCCTTATGCAATGTGCACCTGTTACAATAAAGCAGCCTTTTCACACAAAAATGCCTATGTGGTTTGTGCTGCTCACCTCTCACCCAATGCAAAACAAGAAGAATAAAGAAAAAAATGTGCATTAGGAAAGGTGTACAAAAAGCAGAAGCTTTGCACACCTCTGAAAGCATACCAGTCTGGAACTTGGCAGTATTTTACTTGTAAAACATGGAAAAAACACACCGTAGTTTGGACACATATGGAAGCAGACTTCCGTCACGCTAACATCATACCAACCCTTTCCAATGTCATGAATATATTATGTTCTGAAGCCGGCAGCTGTGTTATTGCTGCTACTTTCACTATCTGTTCCTAAATCGTAGAGGCTAACCCTTCATATTAATTTATCATTTCAGAATTTAAATCGTGGAACCCTTTAAGTGACAAACGCCTACGACAGTCTCGATTGCCGATACCTTTCTAATGTTGCAAAATACAAGCCCAAAGAGCATTTTGAGAAAAGAGCCTAGTATCGAGAAAGAAAATGTTCACTCAAAAAAGCGTTAAATGGCGTTTGAGTGTATGGATGCATCAGAGCTGCAGACGCAGCTTTTGAACAAACAGTGCTAGTGGGACATAGGCCTGCACCTGCTCCAGTCGGATTCTTGCTACAACGTATTATTCAATTTGCATGGAGGTGTTAATTAATATGACTGTGCCAATTTCTCTGATTAGCTGCCAGCTCTTACCATTCAAGAACTTCAAGTTCCTCTTTTACAGAAATCATCAATATTTTAAAAGTACAAAAGATCAAGAAATATATGCAAATGTGTTTGTTAAACATGTGCTGTTCTCCGACTGATGTTATTAAATGACTGTTCCTTTGAATCAATAATCACTTTACCTACGGAATACACGCAGCACAATATTTAAGATGTTTGGAAACGCATTTTATTTCATGTAAACTACTACATGAGTTTCTCAATCAGATATCTCCTAGAGTGTTCCTCTGAAAAAAGCAAATGCTGTTCAGTCCCCAGTGTATGTGTTCTGAACCTTGCACAGTATTGTCTAACTCCTGTTTGGAACTGGTGCAGAAAATACACCAACAGAAGGGACAAATAAATGTCACCTGAGTACAGCAGAACATTTTATGCCATTTATTAGGCTGACAAGGAAAACATGGCTGCAGCTATATATGGGTTGTCTGACTGCTAAAGCTTCTGAACCCAAAGGCAGAGCTGTCAAAATAACCCATCAACTTTTAAATAATAAGTAAGTTATCCCTAAGTAGGTCTTGTAGAACACAGGGTAGAATATCTAGAAATAAAAAGATGAACATGTAAGAGTTAAAGGTATACGTATTCTTACAATGACTATTCCAAATGTATTGGTTTGCGCCTGTTTTATGAGAAAAGCCAAAGCACAATAAAATGCAATTTTTGCAAATGTATTTGTTTTTAGAATTAATGGTAAACTTGCATTTTTGATAAATGTAAATCTAAAGTAACTTTTCTAAAATGATGCTTTCCTGTTCGAAGATCCTTTGCCCAATTAGCATTAGCCTGCGTGCAGCTGTCCTATGTCTGTCAGTGCTCTCCCCATGACAAGGGGTGAAAACTACTCCAAGGGCAGAGATAATAGCTTTATCTATTTGGCGGGAAGACCTGAGGGTGAGATATGTGAATGATCCTTTCTTAGGTACGAGATTTGGATGTACATTAACTTGAAATGGACCAGGGCAAAACCTACCCTTTCATCGTCAAAGGTAAAGTGAGACCAGGGGAACAGGGACCTTTTGATTTCAGGACACACTTTAGCCATCCTGCCTTTATGCCAGTGGGCGGGTTAGCTGGAAAATGCGACAGCAAACTCTTTGGCATAAAAATCAGTGGAAACATGTCACCAACTCTTTATGGTTAAGTGAAACATTGATTTCGCTGCCCAAGCACATGTATTTACCTTATATCAAGGGTATTCCTAAATAAAGAGAAACTGTTTGAGCATATGCTTAGGTATTTATTGATTGATTATCTGGACCGTTGCTATTGTCCTGAAGATAATATTGAGGAACTCCCAGTTTTGGTTGAGTCCACTGGAGTAGATCTTACTCCAGTGGGAGGGTCGCCGAGAATAAAGCATGCAACAAGAAGTTGTGGGTGAGGCAACCCATCAAATATTTATTTTTTTAAGCCGACAGGTAAGTTATTCTCTTCTACAGCTGGAATTAGTTTCGTGCTTCAACTATCAAAAATACCCTAGTACTTTGTGTGTGTACAAGATTGGGAGGTGCTTGACCAGTTGGGTGTGTTTGAGGAGGAGAGGACAGCTGATTTACATAGACACACCGATGGGTGGGTCAATTGCCTCCTTTTGTGGCAAAAAGGTTCTGTTATGTTGAACTTCACTTGGCATGATAAACTGTGTAATAATTTACAGTAAGGCAAACTCCATGGGTTGCAAAGAAGGAGTGGTTGCCCACTGGCTAGTGAATTGTATAAAAGTGGTACCTCACCAGAGCACCAGTTACTTGCTCAATTCAGAACTGAATGCAAGTTCTTTGGGTTTCTGAACGTACACCACATCAGTTTTTATTCCCAATTTCATTTTAACTTCCATCAAACTCTATATGTGATTCTATTCCAAATGAGCATTTATTTTTCATTTAACATTTTAAAGTGGTTTCAACTGATCTGTTAGCAAAAATGTATTATATTGTACATTAGGGATAAATAATAGAAACAGTAGCGAGGTCCAAGAAATAAATGACGATAAAAAAGACGGAAAAATAAAAAGATTTTATTTCATTATGCATTAATATTCATAATAATGCATTATTAAAAATATTTAAAGTTCAAATCTCACACCACTTCCCAATAAAGAGCAGATACAACAGATAAGACTGTGGCTGACTCTCTGCGTTAAAGGAAAATAACTCCCTTAAGAAGCTGAAACAATTGGTATCTCCAGGTTATGTAAATGTGTGGTGAACCAACCAGCTGTAAGGTGTCCTGGCACTAAGAAACCTCTGAGAAGTCCAGAGTTGGGACCCTCTCAAGCAGAAAGAGTGTAGAGCCAGGTTTTCGGACCTTTTTCTAAGTGGCAAGAGCTGTAACAGCAGTCTGCTCCTGGGGTGGGAAGATCATTTAGTAACTAGGTGGAAACCACAGTTCAGGAAACACACATTCAAAGTTAGTGGTGTACACTCACTGAAAACTCAAGACCAGAAAAGATTATGCAAATGGTTCCTTATATCGCAGCTCAGGAAGTATTGAACTCTTGAGTCTGTGACGTTGCAGCAATCCATGGTCTCTATTCCAAGAGTCCGTGCTTTGTGAGGAGCACAGTGCAGCAGCAGCGCAGAGCAGACAGCAGTGAACGACCAGACGGGGCAAGGTGTGGCAGTGTGTGGTACCGGTGCTGAGCAAGCAGGGCAGCGGCATACTGGAGAAGGTTTACCCTCCCGTTTGGTGCGGACTAGCAGACCGGAGCAGACCCAGAGTCGACAGATAACCCGTGAAACTGTTGGAGCACGGAAAACTGGGTAGCGGGAATCAAGACAAACTCCCGTACCTTTTATATCCTCCCTTCGTCACAGACCAAATATCACATCAACACATTCACTCATACAATCTTCGGTGGGGCCCATAACACCAACATTCTCACTCTGCTTCTCACTGGCCTGTGCTTACAGGAGGAATATCTGTTTCCAAGCGCTGACATGAAAAGAATATCTTTAACCTACAGAGAGAAAATTATGTACATTTCTAAATCTCAATACCTTATTTCTCAACACATCATAAATCCTAACATTAAGATACTCCTTTCACGTAATCGATGGATCAATTTAGTTGTTTTTGTGTTTGATGATTTACTCCAACTAAACCTTACCCAAAATTCTCTTATCTACACCCTTTCAATAAACAACCATACACATTTTCTGGATAATCCAATATATTCGTTTATCTAAATTATACAAGAATTTAGTTCCATCTAATACATTTATTAATCATTATATGAATCACGGAACACCATATTTACCTATTTTGGCTATCAGTCGTCCTCTAAGTCATCAATTTAGTCGTTAGCATGCTACAGTCCCAAAGATCGGGTCTATGACCAGAAACGTGCAAATATCGGTTAGTGCCCATAAATTATCAATCGTCCATAGTTCATCAGGAAATTCGGGCAGCAATTCAGTCTGTCAAAGATTCAGGAACACTGCCGTCACGTCACTGTCGTCTCCGTCAGCATGAAAATATGCTATTCAGCATCAGAGCGCGCTTCCTCTCTATTCTACCGTCTTTTATAATAAAAGTAATGACAAAATGTAACATTTGCTTAGTTTGGGCTCTTTTAATTGGTTGGTTGAGATCGTTCGATTCGGTTTCTCACAGTCTGTGATATCATCTTGTCAGGCATGATCCATCCGGTTTTATAAGTGACTATTGTCAACCGTACTGGCAAAAGTCCCATCGTGACCTTGCTTGGGTACAAAGCGTGTCGGGTCATCTCGAGGCTACTGGTACAGGAACTTAGGACATGCGCACTTGGTCTGAAACCTCGTGGAATGATAATCGTCCCGTCGTGCATCTCAGTCGGCCATTTTGTCTTTTAGGCCCAAAGGGTAACTTAAGCAAAACAAACACAAAAAGTAATTAAAACATTGAAATAATGAAGTAAATGTTAAACCCTCACTAATTCCCCTATGTGCTTGTAATTATCTAGCATATGGCGACATTTAAAGCGTTCATATTCACCCAGTGATGTCATCTGGTGCAACATACGATAACGACACAAAGCAACATATATCATGCGATATTCTAATTTTCTATTATTAGTATGCATACAGAGGTTAATTATAATGTATTTTAGCCATGCAAAATGCAATCCCACGTATTTTCCATTCATTAGAAATGTTGATTAAACTCTTCACAAACACATTAATTGCATTAATCTAATTAATATGAACATGCAGAATGGGGGGTATACAAAATTTTGTATTACCCGCTCCATCAAAACCGCGGAAAACGCTGCCCCCACTGTGAGCAGGTGTGTGCTGATAAACAACCTATTGCCACCTATTGCCGCCAACTGCTGCCAACTGCCGCTAAACAGCAGCCAAATTTCCTACTGCCCCGCCTGCCCCTGCAGAAGCGGCTCGGTGGTCCCTCGTTACTCGAGTTCAAGACCGAGACTGGGAGCAGCTTGCGGTGTGGCTCGGGGTGTTGTGGAGGGGGGGGGCGGAAGAACTCGACAAAGACCAGACCACTGTGCAAGGGCTGGTGCACCTTTAGCAACCCATTAATAGGAGGTTCTAAAGAGGTACAGAGGCACGAGCAATCAAGGTCCATTCAACCCGCTGCTTGTCTTGTTCTGGGTTGGGAAAACTGCCTTTAAATTGAAAAGCTACAGTTGAGGTTGGAGGAGGACGACGTGTGGATATAGGGAGTTCACCGAAACTGTCCACTCCCAGTTTAACTCCGGAATATTCCAGCTTTACTCCAACTGGGCTAAACTGGGGTCATATTGTGATGCACAGTAGTACACTAGTATACTTGTATAAAGCAAAATAACTGATTTTAATTACGAGCGAAGCTAGGCAAAACTAGGAATGCATTCAGGGAAAGAAAGAACATTGCCCCCCCCACAAGACGAGGACGGAAAGCTAAAGTACCAAAAGCGATAAAAAAAGCTAAAGGACAGATAAAGGGAGCAAATCAAACTTTAATTTCACCAATAACAGGGATGTTTGAAAAATCTACTAAGGTTCCCCACAAATTTGATTTTAGGAGAGACACATCAGGATCACTGATGTCAATGCAATTAGAACCATAAACAAATAAGTTACAAACTCCGATTAAACCAACTAACAACTTGGAAGGAAATATGAAAATGGCTGGATTAGAGCGGGAGTTGGTTAATAACCCGCAAACTAAGGACTTGGAGGGACAGACAACTGACCAAAGAGTGGACCTGGAATTATTAAAATTAGTATTGCCGACTCAAACAAATCAATATGGATGAGATGGAAATATCAATGGCAGAGAAATTGCATGATGAGATTATTATGAGTTTAACACCTACTGGGGCTATATTACCTTTAGGAGTCAAGGTCGAGATAAGGAAAAAAAAGGATTTAACTAATGACTCTACACTTTATAAACAGACGCTAGATGACAGTAAAAACAACACAGCTGAACCCATGCAAGGAAATCAATCTGGAACTAATGGTAATATTATCTCCTCATTGGGGACAACAATGCCAATAAGGATTAGTGGAAAAACAAATATTGAATCAAGTTATAAAGAACAGGATGGTGTTACACCCAATCAATTAAAAACATTGGCCAATAATTATCAAAAACTAGGAATCAATGAACAACCACTTCTAGAAACAAATTGTAGTGGTAACAACAGTAATAAAAATACATCTATGGTCAATATAAAAAAACTACCAGAAAAGCCAGAAAATCACCGGGTTGACTTTAAAAGTCCCACTTGCAGTAGGGAGTTACACTCTGATCAAAAAACTAAAAACATAGATAACCATGACTTGCGATCTATTTGGGATATATTCTATCAAACGTCAGCACTAACTCTTGAAGCACTGACATACCAGTCGAATAAAATGGACACCCAAATTGAACTCCTTGGAGTGATGGCAAACGCAGTCGCCGGAATAGATCACAAACTAACTGAGTTAAACAGTTTACTAATTAGAGCACAAACTGAAGCAGCTTCAACGTATTTTAATTGTACATGTGCTCCCATAATAAATAATTTGGTAACTATCCTGGACTAGAAGACGTCAAAGAGATCATAAGAAAAAAACACGATAAGCAAAAAGAGGAGTCATAAAAAGGATTATCACGTCAGAAGAAAAAGAAATGGTACAATTTGGTACCAAAATAGACCCTGATGTCCAGATTAAATTAAGCCCGTTGATAGCTCAAAGTATAAAACAGGCGACAAACAAGTTAACAGGAGAAGAAACATTGGTTGATCTCTCGGGTCAGTTGGATGAAGAACGAGAGGTTAAAGAAGTAGATTTGTCAGCCTTTGAAATGACAAAAAGACAAAGAAAAAAATTGTGGAAGGCAAGAAATAAGGCTAAGAAGGAAACTACAGTAATAACACACTCCCAACTGGAAACATCTACTGATATGATAAACAAAGGAAAACAACTAAGGAAAGCAGTAACAGAAAAACAAGGAAGTGATCCATGTGGAGAGCAGTCTACAAAAAAAAGTTTAAGAATGAAAAGTATTACGATATATTTACAAAAACTGGAAAATACTCTATTGACCAAAAAGTTCATCAGACAAAAATGTAGCAATATTATCGAATAATATTGACAGAATGACTAATGTATCAGAAATAGAGCGAAACAAAATGTTAGCAAGAGAAGAGCTATATAGGCTGCAAGAAAATGGTTGTGTAATAAAAAAGCGACTACTGAAGATATCCAAAGTGAACAGCTTGAAAATATAGATCAAGAAAAAAGTAAAGTACCTTGCCTCCTCGTAAACTTCCGGCATGCAGAAAAGAGGAGGAGCAGAAGTATATTGGACCGATGGTTCAGAGGTCAAGTCGAGGGGATTATACTACTGTTTCAAGATTAGGTAGGAACTCTACACAACAAATGAAAGCTCAGGTTGTTCAAAATTTAGAACAACGGATAATGGAACCTAAGAATAAAACTATGATATTAAATGATATGCTAGAACATAAAGAGGATACTAGGTACAAATCGAAATGGGATCACCTAGTTATTGTAAGAAGTGGTGAAGGTAAACAAATCATATATAAGGAACAGCAAGATTGTGAAGAAAAGAAGAGAGAAGTATTGCTACCTAAAAGGACTGCGCAAATAATTCTTAAGCCGGTATACGATTCTCGCGGTAATCATGAGATATTGAATAGAGGAAATATCCTTTGCCTATTGAAATCGGTTCCATCACTAGAAAATGTGACAACCAAAGACATTGAAAGTGGTGGATTTTTACAAAACTCTGAAGGTAAGCACCCAATAACTTCGTTAACTCGAACTACTGTCTCTCTAGCGGAATGAATTATTCAGGAACAAGAACTTTTTCTCAGTTGGGGGATAATAATTAGTCAACCTTCCCCAAAGGTATATCCAATTCCGCTTATTAAAGAAGAAAGTCCAATACCAAAAGAAAAAAGAAAAATTGATGACCCAGTCTTTTCTATATTAAAAAATCCCCTTGGAAAAAACGCTCATGAAGAAGAAATGCCCTCTAACGAAAAAAATATATAAAAAGTAAAAGGAATAAATGAAAAATGGATATTAATGGCTCTACACGGTAATGAAGACCAATGACAGAACATATCACAAGGCAATATGAAAGAACTGAATAAGGACAGAGAATTAATAGGGATATGCTCATGGAACATAAACGGGATATGTAAAAAGATAAATAATGCCCATATAGATACAATATCTTATTCTTATCAGATCATTTTATTACAGGAAACGTGGGCAATGGACCCTTTTAAGTTACATGGATATAAAGGGTATTGTGAGCCCGCGATTAAACAACATATATTTGGTCGCCCCAGTGGGGGGCTAGCAATATTCTTATCTATTGATCTGGCGGTGGAACATGAGCAGTTGGTCATGAATAACCCTAACTTCCAAACGGTAAAGTTGCGATACACAGCAAACGATCGAGAAAAATTAAAAGTTCTATTGCTGATTAACATATATATTCCACCAAAACAGAGTTCAAGGAAGAATATGTGTGCTGGTCTTACTAGCTATCTTCTGGAGCAAATGATGGATGATCGTTTTGCAGGCTTTATACTTACTGGTGATTTTAACTTCAATCTATTAATACCTTTCATACGAGACGATATTATACAGTCTGAAAACCATCAATGGACAATTCCTGAGCAGTGGTTGGATCCCCCAATAAAGGTCAAGCAAAGTAAAATGGGAAGAAACTTTGTGATGGATATGGAAGCATTGGGATTAAGAATACTAAATTGAAGATTTGTCCTGGATTCCCCACCGGCATGGACATTTCAGTCATATAACTCAAAGTCACAAACTGACTATACGATGGTATCATTAAATATTTTTAACAATATCACCTCCTACTACATAAGGAAGGTCACTGATAGCGACCATAGTCAACAAATAATCAATATAAAATTGTCATGTTTGGAACACCAAATTTATTTGTCAACGCAAGACCAGACGGGAACCATCAACTATATGGAAAACACACAATAGGGAGGACACTAAGGAAAAGGTGCAATAACAGGTTAAAGATATTTTAAAGATAAAACCATGAGGTCCGCAATTGAGCAATGGGAAAACGTCACACAGAAAATAGTTAAACCATATGATTCCTTTTTTAGAGCAGAGATAAAAACCAGACACTCAAAAGGGGAATTAATATCAACCTACCATATACGGTTAGGAAAATTAGATGGACCCGTAACAAACTTAGGAAACAGTTAACTAAGCTTCCAAACAATGAAGAAATAATAAATAAATTAAAAACAATAAATCAAAATCTGGGGAAATTGATCTGGAATGAAAAAACCAAAGCCAGGCAGGAACTTTGGAAAGAAATCTTCTATGCTAGTAACCAAGTAAACTTAAGGGAGTTTTGGGAAATGATTAATGGTATAGTAAGACCTAATAAATCCGTGGTAGCATCCGTGTTAACCGAAGATGAATGGATTACATTTCTTATAAAACATTTATGTCCAGTTGGGAAAGCAAATATTCAGGATGGTAAAGAGAAAAGGTTGGTAACAACACATTTAGAAGATGATAGCAAAATCTATATAACGAAATCTCAAGTCTCCAAATTAATGAAGAAACAAAAAGATGGGGCACCAGGTCCCAATGGTATCCCATTTGCCCTTTACAAGGAAGAACCGGACTCTTGGTCGGTATATCTACCAGACGTTTTTAAGGAAGTAGTACGGTCTAGGTCGATACCAAACTCCTGGAGAGGGTCACTAATATCTCTCGTTTATAAGAAGGGAAATTGGGCCCTGCAGGAGAACTATCGTTTGATAACCCTGCAAGACACGGATGCAAAACTGTTTGCGGGGATTTTATTGTCAAACTTGTCAGATTGATTAAATGATAAACAAATACTCCCCCCGAATCAAGCAGGTTTCATAAAAGGTCTAGTAACTTCTACAAACATATTTGTTTTATCAGTACTAATGGATAAGGCAATTGTAATAAAGCAGCCCTTGTATCATTGCTTTGTCGATTTTAGATTGGCTTTTGATTGTGTAAATAGACACCGTCTGTGGCAAAAAACTAAAAGAGCAAGAAATTCCAGATTCACTATTAAAATTGATTCAACTTTTGCATACTGATACTTGGATCAGGGTGAGGATGGGAGATGGTCGGACACTAACAAAAGAAATACCTACGTCAGGAGGATTAAAACAAGGGTGCGTCTTGGACGCAATGCTTTTTAACCCATTTTTAGTAGATCTTACAAATGCATTGAATGATGTAAATGCACATCCACCTAGATTAGCTAACAAGCAAATATCCAACTTGCTGTATGCAGGTGATGTTATACTTTTAAGCCAGACTAAAGTTGGGTTGCAATGGCTAATAGATCGAATATCAATATATGCAAAAGAAAACGATATGGTAATAAACGAAACAAAGACCAAAGTAATGGCAATCACAAAAAACTCAAGACTTAAACATAAATTTAAATGGTCACTGGAAGAAACACAATTAGAGCAAGTAGAATCTTACAAATCCCTCGGTGTTATATTCAATGATAATGGAAACTTCCTCCCTCAAAAAAAGGACATTTACAGAAAAGCAAATGCTTTGACAGCAGCATTTAGGATCCTACAGAAATCAATTAGTGACTTGTCTTATCGTCCCTTGCTAAAGGTTATTTCAGCAAAATTGCTACCTACACTAACATATGGTAGTGAGGCATCAAATGGGTAAGATGCGGTGATCATTAATAATGCGGTCACAAGAACTTATAAAACCCTTTTTCACCTGCCTAATAACGCATCTCAAGCGCAAGTCAGGCGGGAATTTGGTTTAAACAACCAGTTATATGCGAGAAAAGGACAAGTTATTAAAGTGTGGAACAGAATAAAAAATTATCATGATAATCAACTATCCCAGCTATTGTGGCAGAAAATAAATGACAATAGGAAACTGCAGACCTGGACATACTTAAATGAAGCCATAGAATAATTTGAAGTAATGCCTATCTGGAAAGATACAATTACTCAGGAAACTTTTAAAAAAGCAATAAACAAACTAACTAATCATCTTTCGTTGATAAAAGATAAAGATATATTTACAAAAAGAAAGCATGCATGGCCAATAATAAACAGATTTTCCCCAAAAAAAGGTCCAACAATATTTAGAAATACTATGGTCATTAAAAAACGAACACATTTTTACTAAAGCACGATTTGGCTTACACTCGGATTTATGTCATCTACCTCCATGGAAGAAGTAAGAAGAGGACACTCTATGTAGGCTATGTTAATATGGGCAAGAGAACATTATGCATTTACTATGCCTTTGCCCTGAATTAGAAAACGAAAGCAAAACATACTCAAGAGACTATTTAACGACCGTGGAGTAAGGACATGTAGACAAGCTTTGATATTATGTCTAGGCTCTGATGATATATCTATGAATTCTGCCTTTGTAAAATTTTTATTGAGAGTTGGACACAAAATAGAGGAGTATAATTTGAAACCCTTAACCACTGAATTCTAAAATATATTATTTAATGAATTTTATTAAGTATAATTTAGTTTATATAAGACATGGTATTATTTATATATATTCTTTTAATCTTTCATATTTTGATTGCTTTTTGCATTTTTTGTAAGATTTTAATTAATCAAACAAATAAAGAAATTGAATGTTTCTTAACTATTCCAGGTGGGGTGTTACATTTTGATTTCAGGAGCTCCTACTGTTACCACTGAGGTATGCAATTGTAATTGCTGTAACTCACAATTTTCAGTTCAGCTTTGGAGAGCCACTCTGTAGCCTCCTTGCTCTTTCTGACAAAATGTAACAACATCAAAACCTAATAATAACTAAAATATTTAGAACAGCCACAAAACAAAACACAACAATGGTAAGAAAACTTTTTTAAAGTTAAAAAAATGAATGCAGTTTAAAAAGTAAGGACGGACAGGTGGCATTTAAAGAAGAAAAAGGACAGGCTGCCAGGGAATACAAATTATATATTAAACTGTGGAAGTCAAAAGATTAAAAGTATAGTCAATTACTCATGAAAAGCTAAAATGTCTCACTCAGTAGACACTACTTTACAACTAACTGATACTACTAAAATAGATGCTATAAAAATCCACATTGGTGAATCAGAAGCGGGAATGAATGAATTACTAGCTTATTGTTCAGCTAATTAAACTTACAATTAAAATAAAGCTTTATATCCATTTTTACTATTTTTGCCAATGCACCCAAAAATACAATACATAGATGGAGAACTTGTTAATGTAAGGTACAATAAACATAATGCAAGGAGACTGTGCCCGGTTCACAGACGTAAAGTTCAGGGGCGTTAAGATATAAATATGACCTGTGCAAATTAGTCAAATATAGACTTCAATACTTGGTAAGAAAAGTGCTCAGTGCGTAAAAAGGTTGTGAGGTACCTAGAAATATACCCCCCTCATCAGTTAGCAGGACAGCCTAGCATAAATCATTCTTGTAGATAGATTCCCAGTACACCATTCCAAGCCCAACAGTTATGGTGTTATTTCAGAACTGGTGGGAGATTCCCCTGACTAAATTGAAAGAAGAGAAAGCGGAAAATTGTGCAAGATGACCGTTTGAATTGAAGACCAGATGAATTATATGTATTGCATTTTGATGAGTAGAGGAATATTCAAATGCAAATTAGCTTTTTTAGCCAGATAACACAGGTGCTGCCCTATGTCAGGAAAATCAGATTATACAGTATTTAATTCAATATAAATATATTCATCACTTTATAAACCCATAGTGAAATAATGAGTCATCTCTTGACAGTTTGACTTTTAGATGTGTTACATCTTGTACCCAACATGCACATCACATTTTTAGACGGTCAAAAGTCACACATTTCAGCCTTATAGACCATAAACCTTCACTGACGACACTACATATAGTCCCAAATAATTTCCAATTTAATAGTGTTCTACATATCTAAGGGAATAATTTCCTTCAAGAGGATGGAGAAATCCATAACACAAAATAGATGTGCATTTTGTGGCATGGGTCTAATGGCCTTAACATGGTTCATGACCAATTAGCATTTCCAGGTATAATATACGCTAGAGGTATTAATTTTTGAGATATGCAACTAAATATTAACTAACAATTATGTTGAAAATATCTACTCATGTCCTATTAGAAATCAGAAAGGATTGATAGGGTCATGTAAACTCAATGTGATATTTGGTGCACCATTTATAGTG
Source organism: Triturus cristatus (assembly GCF_964204655.1). Taxonomy (NCBI): domain Eukaryota; kingdom Metazoa; phylum Chordata; class Amphibia; order Caudata; family Salamandridae; genus Triturus; species Triturus cristatus. Next base: position 846,405,229 of record NC_140588.1, on the reverse strand, counting down.
TGTTGTACACCCATTTTTGATACTATTTAACCTAATTCATTGAAATTAATTGTATATGTCAAAAACGTAATACGCCCAGTTTAATTGAAAGATTTTTTTTTTTTTTACAAATAAGAATTGGGAAACAATATTAATTTGAAATTTGTTACTATTATTCTACAGCCTTAATAAAGCAAGAGTGTTTGTGAAACAAATGTCTATTAGGTCGTACAATAACTTGGTTCTTCTTTTAAAACGTAAAATGCATGTGATAAAACTGGATTCAAATGGGTTGGAAAGTGTAAATAGTTGGATAATATTATTATTCTTTTTTACAATTGAAGATAATGGATGACTGAAACTAAACTGTGATTACCTGGACAAAGACTTGCATTTAAAAAATGCACCTCTCTGCAAGATTCAGCCCCAAACGTTTTGCCTCTTGTTTACAGAATCTTTCTTTGTTGGCTTTTAGGAGTCTGTGCACGTTACTACTGCTAACCACTGCTAAAGTGCGAGTGCTCTCTCCTTTAAACATGATCAGATTTGCTTAACCCCAATTGGCACATTTAATTCACTTATAAGTTTCTAGAAAAGTGGTATTGCATGTGCCAAGTGCCTATAAACAAATGCTACTAGTGGCTCTACAGCACTAATTATGCCACCTACTTATCTAGCGTTTGAAGCATTTATTATTCCTTCCACTGTGTCCTAAGTGCAGTTTTAACACTGTTCATACTGTACATTTAGTATGAGCATTAAGCTACTAGGCCTCAACCATATTAATTTATTAAACTGATATCAGGGAAAGTAAAAAGAAAAAAATGAGCACAAACAAAAATGCTTTATTCTCTACATACAAAAAGGCTTTGAAAACAGATGGTTGTACAAAAGGCCACATGGTCTAACAACAAGCTAGGAGGTATGGCTACAGCAAAGAACACATGCAGGCCAATGGCAAAAGCATACTGGCTGGCTACACAAAATGACCGTCAGCCATATGGGCAAACAACTAGCAAGGAGGCATGGCCACAACAGAGAACACATGCAAGCCTTTGACAAACGCACACTGGCTGCCTACATAAAATAGCCACCAGACACATGGTCAAACAAGAACAACAACCAGCAAGGAGGCATGATCACAACAAAGAACACATGCAGGCCTATGCTAAAAGCACACTGGCTGCCTACACAAAATGGCCACCAGCCACATGGTCAAACACCAACAACCAGCATGGAAGCATGGCCACAACAAAGAGCACATGCAGGCTTATGGAAAAAGCACACTGGGTGCCTACACTAAATGGACACCAGCGACAAGGTCAACCAGCAACAGCCAGCAGGGAAGAACAGCCACAACAAAGAACACATGCAGGCCTAGTGCAAAAGCTCACTGGCTGGCTAAACAAAATGGCAGCCAGCCACATGGTCAAACAACAGCAACCAGCAAGGAGTCATGGCCACAGCAAAAAAGGCCTATGGCAAAAACACGCTGGCTGCCTGCACACCATGGCCACCTGCCACATGGTCAAACAAGAATCAGGAGGCATGTAAAATAAAGAAAACATGTAGGCCTATGGATACTGACAATTCAAAATGGCCCCTGGCAACATGACATGGGGAGCAAAAACAAATGGTGGCCTATGGCAAACACACGCTCAAACTGGCCAGAAAAATAAGGCATGGTAACACAGGAGAACACAGAATTCATTCTGCAATGCCAAAAATGAAAATTGTCTGGACTAAACATTTTTACAAGAACACACATCCTCCAAAGGCGTCAAATATATTACCCTACCTCTACATTGTTTGTGGGACAAAACCCATGAAATATACCCCAAGTAACACATTTTGTAATTTAATTCAATGCAGTCCATGGTCTAAATGATGTTTCACTTCAACAGACACTACAGAAAGAGTTGTCTCAGGCACACATGACTACAACTGGGCCTAATGGCTGAAAGGCCAATTGGCAGACTAGGCCACATAGTGAATTAAATGAATGTTGTAATTTATTAACAAAAATAAGGAGAAAATATACTAAACTGTGCAACATTTATCCTTTATAAAAGAAGAAACTTGGCCTCTACTGAAACTGTTGGCCACCAATCATAATAAATTTTAAAAATCACATAAAGGTACAAATAAATCTTGGTTCATGCCCTCTATAAAAAAAAAAACAGTGCTAAACTACAGTTTTTGAACTTACTTGTGATATTGTTAAAACATTACATCCAGTGGTATTTGTGCAGCAGACAAACAGAGTGATCCTTCAAGCTCCAAATATGACTGAGAAGTGACCACGAGGTAGACAAAGCATTGGGACAAGCCTGCAGGACAGGAACAGGAAGTTGGAGTCTCTGGGGCACCTCCTCCTTGTTGAAAAGCAAAATAAAAGAAGGGTTCCTCACACAACACAAACAGTCCATTTGATAAGTTTTTTTAACTCCAAATTGTTTTTGTGAGGAGATTAAAATGCTTCTTGAGGAAAGAAGCTTCTCCAGGTACAGCTGCAGTCAATTGTGCCCGCCTATGACAAAAAAGCAGCGTCAAAAGTCTCTGGTGCAACCTAAAACCACAATATCGGCTGCAAAATCTCACAGGAGCTTGCAGGCAGCTAGCAAATCTCGTCGGCACTCGTGAACTCCTGGTAAGTCACGTCGCACTCCGCATGTTCACAAAATAATGTGATGAGCCCTCCAACAAAAAAAAGCTCTGCTTCATTGCAGAGTTTATTGGTAACTCTGACTTCTCCGAGAAACACAGAGTTGTTGAATTTCGGAAACTCAAGGAGTGGTGCGGAGTTTTATGCAATGGCACAATCATTTCGCATGAGCTTGACATTTTATTCCTGACAGGTTGTGGTGTAAAATTTCATTCATCGCCCTTCTGCACATTCTTATAACCCCTAACATCTCTATCATATGTCTAGACCAACGACAGCGACAAGGCATAGGGATTTCAGTCATACACTGGAACTCAATACAATTGAACTCCTTCCCTGTAGATACATTGTCCACATGTAAATACATGGGAGTAGATTCACTAACATCAGGTAAATCGATTGTGAAATTTCACCTCTTATATCACCTACCAGGGAACAATCAACTATTCATTGAGAAGCTAATGGAAACAATCACAGTACATTCATCACATCACCCGAATACCATATTCCGAGGAGACTTTAATCTCCACTGGAACAACACTGATGACACACAGATAGACGTTTGAAAGACATTCCACAATGATCATGACCTGGTACAATTGTGTTCCATGCCAACACATAACAAAGGGGGCACACTTAACCTAATCATATAATACAAGGGGACAATATACATGGACTCCATCAACCGAATGGACTAGTTAGACCATCACCAAATGTTGTTCCATATCACAACACATACAATTATAGCAAGAGGGTAAAGGATCTAACCTAAACACTGGCCCAGAGACACAAGAAAAATCCACAGAGAAGAGTTGACTTCACTCTGTCACAACAAGCCCACAAACCAATTGATTTGTTGAGTGTGGAACATCTAAGTGATCGCTACAACTAGAATTTGACTAATGGAGGTAGCAGTCCCACTCTGCCTCAAGTGAAAAAAAAAACAAAGAATACCAGCCTTTGTTCAATCAGAACCTTAACAAAGAGAGAAGAAAACAGAGACTTGTGGAGACATGAACCCTCCACTGCTCACTGTAAGCAATACCGAGAAAAAAGAAAAACCTACAAAAAGAACATATGGTATGCTAAAGCATCTTTCATTAGATCCCAAGTAGATGCAGCCAAAAATCGACCAGGCAATCTTTTTGAAATTGTCAAACATCAAATATGTTCCACCAATCTCAACATCATCATGGACACCTCCACAGAGAAATGTGATGCTTTTACATTCTTCTTCAAAGAGAAAATATAAAAAATTGACGGACCCATCACAATCAATAATGTTAGGCCATTGGGCACAACATCCTCATGCAGCATGAACATATGGATAACTGAGCCACAAGCAATGGGCAAGGCCCACTAAGAATCACCAAACCAAAAGATTGGGTGATATGGAACAAATTGATATCCCTACATGAAGACGATGTCTGCATGATTATTGCATTCATAAAACCAACATCACGTTTCAATGATCCTATACCAGATGCTATCCTAAAGGATCTAGGACTACTAGTCTCTTCCATGTGGAGAAAATCATAAACAGATTATTAACACAAGGTATCATCCTAGACTGCCTGATGGTAGCTCAAGTAAAAAATGATGACCCAGATCCTACAGATCTAAATCATTCTTGCCAAGTATTCAACATTCCATTCCTCTTGAAGCCGTTGGAAAAAATGATTCCACAAAATACTATATCTGCATATCGAGCTATCCAAGCTTCTGGATTACTTCTGATTGAGTTTCAGACATGGACACAGGATTAGCATATTATGCATCTTGGATGATGTACTCAGAATAATGGACCAGTATGAATCTTGTCTTCTCATCCTATTGAACCTATCCTTGGCATTTGAAACAGTCAATCACAACGGTCTTTTGGAGCCATTTCCCCACAATCGTTCACAATTAATCAAATTGGGAAACTCATTATCAAAGATCTATCCGATCAAGATAGGAGGGCCTCAAGTTTCCACCATATGTCTCATGCTTTTCAATCTATACATGGAACTGCTAATGAAGATCTTCAAATAGGCAGTCCTAAGAGATAACTGAAAGACACCGTTGTGGCCCTAGAGCGCGAATGGAAGATGCGGAGGAGTGATCATGCTGCAACAACAACCGAATAATTGGTGTTACCAATCATGCAGAGGGCCCATCTGTGAACTTTCCATAGAGGAGCTAATATTAAAACATTTGAAGCCAAAGGTCTGTCCAACTATTTCTCGGTGGAGCGGGCCCACCGGGTCTCGGGGGCCCTGCTGACGCCGGGTGCTCTGCAGTGTCTTATCATAGCCCACATCTTTAATTACAGAGACCGGGACTTTCTCCTTCAAACGGCGCGGAGTGAACCACAACTCAAATGGGATAACAGTATTGCCAGTTTCTTCACAGACTTCACTTTACTGGCTCAACGAAAGCAGCACTCCTTCCTGAAAGTTAAAAAGGTCCTCAGAGATCGTGAACTGAAATATGCTATGCTTTTTCTGGCAAGACTGAGGACAAAACTTGGTTCTATGATACTCCCGAGGAAGTATGGTACTGGCTGGATGTCTGGAGACCGGTTTCAGACAAGCAAAAAATCTTGAACAAAAACACTAGAGTGAGTGACCAGCAAGTAGCCCAATGTGTAGCACATGGGATGGTGAGAGGGCTTTGGAGATGAGGTGGAGAAGATGGTGGTGTTGCACTAGTGCCCCCATCGCGAAGGCAGTGGCTAGGGGATGCTGTTTCACAACAGGAATAATGCTGATCCGAACGAAGCTGGGCAGGATAGACCTATGCGCCCAGGCGTGGAGGAAGTGTACTCCGGTGCTAGTGTGGTAAAGTTATGGTGAAGAGACATAAACAGGCTGATACAGTGGCAACTACAAGGTGATTGATTAAAGAGGGAGGTGGCGGGGCATCTTTATGGTCTTGTTTCACTAATGTTGTACAATTGGGTTCAAAGGCACTCTGCATTGTTGCGGAGGGTGGGCAGTTTGAAGTCCGCCATGTAGGGCAGCAGGGTGGGCGGGCATAATTTGGGATACATGTGTTCTATGTGTGTATGATGATTACTTTTCAGGTAGTGGTGACAGTCTCTACACTAAGTATGGTCCGAAGGAGCATCTCTACCTCTCCCTACTGGGCCAAACAGAGATTAGGGTTTCCCGGGCCTCCAGGAGGGATCCACCGAGAAAAGAAAATTGGATTTCATGCGTCTACATAGAGGCTTTAAGCTTAATGGGCTAGGCGATAAGATTAAGAGGGGAGTAGTCCTGCAATATTTAAAACAACACACTCCAGATGTAGTTTTGCTTCAAGAGACACACGTCCAGGGCACAAAGTTTGGTGCTTTGAATAGATGGGGATACAAGATGGTGGCATACGTGGGCTATACAAGGTGCTCTAGATGGCTAGGTATTCTTGTTCAATCCTTTTTCACATTTATAGTCCAAACATGTCATGCATGACACCCATGGGTGCATTGTGGCTGTTACGGGCAATTGGGAGGGTAATTTTATTTAATATCATCTCACTTTACATACCCCGAGACTCAACATTGAGATCCCACTGGAGTTCAGAGTGCTACTCCCTGGGCTCCCAGAGGGCCAATTGTTAGTAGGTGGGGACTGCAATTCGACCCTCTGTCAGGATATGGACCAATGGCCCCGGAAGACTTTTTGGTGACACTGGGCCTGGCTGATGTATGGAGGAGCCACAATTCTATGGTGTGCAGTACACATTTTAGATGGATTATATCCAGATTCTTATACCTGGGGGTGAATGGTTGCATTGTTTAGCATTCCATCCATCATTTGTTCCTTGTGCTTCTGTAGTCCAAAGTGGGAAGCATATGCTCAGATGTCGGTTCTGTGCTTACTGCGTCACTAGATTCAAGCCAGTCTGGCTTATTAGGGGTGATGCCCCGATACCGATCACAGGATGCTTGTTTCTGGTCGACGAAGGACCTGGCTTGGCATTTTGAGCTGGACTGTTCCCATGAGGGGCAGGTTCAAAACTGATTTGCATATGGCTGGGTCCAAACTTGGGTGGTATGGTGAGCACAAGAATGATGGATTAAACACAGATCCTTGTGACTGAGGGTGAATGTTTGCATTGTTTAGCATTCTGTCCATCATTTGTTCATTTCGGTTTTGTCGCCCTAAATGAGAATGATATGCCCAGACATCGGTCACATGCTCACTGCACCACTGGATTCAATCTAGCATGGCTTAGGAGAGGTGATGCCCCAAAAGTGCTCTTAGTATGCTTGTTTCTGGTCCAGCAAGTACCTCGCTTGGCAGTTCAGGCTGGTATATTCCCATGAAGGGCAGAGTCATGCCTGATTTGCATATAGCTGGGTCCAAACTGGGGTGGTACGTCGATCAAAAGAATGATGGATTAAACACAGATCCTTGTGACTGGGGGTGAATGTTTGCATTGTATAGTATTCTGTCCATCATTTGCTCCTTTCGCTTTTGTCACTCTGAGTGGGAAGGGTATGGCCAGACGTTGTTCCCAGGCTCACTGAACCACTGGATTTAAGCTAGCACGGCTGATGAGGGGTGATACCCAGAACCGATCCCAGGATGCTTGTTTCCTGCCAATGGAGGACCTGGCTTGGCAGATGGGGCTGGACTGTTCGCATGAGGGGCAGTGTCATGGCTGGGTCCAACCTGGAGTGGCTTGGTCAGCAAAAGAAAGATGGTTTAATCCAGATCCTTGTGACTGGGGTGAATGTTGAATTGGCTGTCCATCATTTGTTCATTTTGTTGAAGTTAAGATTCTGGCAAAACAACTGGCAACCAGTTTGAGCCAAGTCATACGGTCATTGATACACCTGGATCAGTCCGCCTTTATGCTGTGCAGGAGTAGCATGCTCAATTTAAGATGCTTGCACCGGGTGCTGGGCAGGGCCGCCACTATTAGGGAGAATGCAGCAGTGGTGTTTTTGGACACACGGATGGTCAATGATATTGTGGTGGGTCCATTCATGTCAGCTATTCTGGAGAGACAGAGATCTGGGCCCTGGTTTTTGGCTTTGGCTCTACTCCGAACCACTAGCCCAAATGACAGTAAATGGGACAACGTCCAAGTTTTTTTCTGTTAAACTGAGGCACGAGACAGGGGTGCCCCCTCTCCCCATTCATTTTTACGTTAGTTCTAGATCAACTAGCAGTATGGCTTTGAAGGGATCCATTGATCAGAGGGCCTTGGTGATCTCCGGAGTGGTAAGATAGGACTTTCCCATTCATATATGATATCCTGTTATATATTGAGGACCCAAGTGCGACACTCCATAGACTTTTGCATTTATTCAAACTGTATTAGAAAAACTCAGACTATGCCACCAACTGGGAGAAATCATTAATATATATAATCTGGGGGGACTACCCGTGCCTCCCCAAGGGCTACGCAGTGAAGATGGTTTCTGAGGGTTTCCGTTATCTAGGGTTCTATATAAATAATGACCCCCAAATGTTCTATGACAGAAGTTTGGATCCCCATTGAAATCCCTCAGAAGTGACCGTCAACACTGGGGAACCCTGTCTCTATCCCTATTGGGTACAGCATATTCTTTTAAGTTGATGGCCTTGCCCTACTTCCTTTACATCCTTCAAAACACCCCATATCCAGTGCCAAGTGCATATTTTCATGCCAGTGATTCCATAGTACATTCACTGTTATGGAAGAGAGGTTTCTCCAGGATAGCCTTCCCGAAATTGACCAGAAGCTGGTATGACAGAGGGATCCCATTTCCAGCAATCTAGAAATATTCCTGGGCAGCCCATATCACCATGGTCAACCTCTGGGTTCATTTGCCCGCTGCTGAACTGGCATACCGAATGGACCATCCTAACATGCAACATGAGGCTCTCTGAGGGCAATATATGAAGGGGGTAGGTCCAGCTCACCCCCCCAGTCTGACCTCAGTCACACTACAGGTCTGGCAGGAGGCATCAGCTGTACTGAGTTGGCGATACAGATTCACCTAAGCAACCCCATTGTGGCATTCTGTGAAACTGGGTCTCTTCGCAAAACAACAGGACTTTAACAAATGGGACTTGATCAGTATTTCAAGGGTGGGAGACCTGTGGGTGGAGGAGAAATGATTCCCTTTGCTGCCCTGCAATGAGACTACCAACTGGTGCACTCTGAAGCCTTCAGATATCTTCAAATTAGTCACACACTGAAAGGTGCATTGCAGAAAGGGGAAGAAATTCCAGGGTCTTCTCCACAGAGGATAGACTACTCAATGATTGTTAGATCTGGGGGTCTCTAGTTGGCAGAGGTAAGTACCTTTTCCAAATAGGGACCCTTACTTCTAGTCAGGGTAAGGGGGAAACATACTGTTGATAACCCCTGCTCAGCCCCTTGGCAGCTTGGCACGAGTAGACAGGCTTATCCCCAAGGCAATGTGTAAAGCATTTGTACCAACACTCACAATAATACAGTGAAACACCACAAATGGGTACCACACAAGTTGTTTCTAAAAATATAAATCACTTTATATAGATTAGGCAGATCAAAACGACATAAAAATCACATACACAATCAATCTTGTCTTAGAAATGTTCTCTTGTGGAAAAGGTTCACTTTAGTAATTTTCTCTGTGTCAAAACGTACTGGTAAGTTCAAAAACACTTGTAGGCTCAGTATGGTTGTGAGCCCTTGTTTCTAGCATGGGGAAATTATTTGCAAAATGCCAATAAGGTGCCCCTCATCGATGACTGCCCCGCTGTACTGATAACACGGAATGGACTACTCGTGCTTGCTCAATCTACCTTCAGAAAATCACCATTAGCAAATGCGCGGGCGCGCGACAGTCACCAAAAGGACGCTGTCCTTATATACTGCCCCTGCTGTCTTTTAAATCACTGCAAGGATGCTTGTGCTGAATATTGCCTTCGCTGGAGCACGGGACGTGCTATACTTGAAATAACCCCCCTTCATCAAGGCGTGGGCACGCAACAGTCACCAGCAGGTTTTAAACGTGTTTTAGGCGGGGAGAAACACCTTCGTGTTAGCTGGTAAACTGTCTCCTTCGCGAAGGATTGCTCACCATGCCTTTCTAACCCTAAGCTGCCAGCTCCTTGCAGGCCTACAACCCGCCCCAGGCTGACACGCACGTTGCACTCGGAACAGCAGCCCGAGCGTTACCTGGGGGGTTGTTTCCTCTCCTGCACGGCTGGCGATTCTTCAGTCAGCTGCGGGGCTTTGTCACGCTCAGGGATTCCAGCGTGACTCCTTGCATGACGAGCCTCCCCATTGCTAGGCGACGCTCCGGAGTTTCTCTTCCTTCAGCATGGTAAAAGCGATACAGAGCCTTCGGGCACCACACAAAGTGCGCTCACTCTTCCGGGACGGCGGTGTTGAAATTGACGTGCAGGACTGGCTGGCTCATGGGCCAGAAGGGGTGAAATTGACACAAGGCACTTGAGGCTCACGGGCCGGCGGTGGGGAAATTGGCACAATACTCCTCGGCCTCTTCACTGCCATGAGCAGGGGGGAGCAGGCAGATGGCGCCAATTAACCACGTGCTTCTTACAGCAACCACGCTGAGGGAACAGATGTTCTTCCGCAGACTTTTGTGTCCCTGAGTTTGCAACAGGAGGCCAGCACTTCCCAGGCCCTTAGAGATAGGTGGACTTCAGAGGGGAGACAAAGCACACAGCACAGCTCCTCTTCAAGCAACGGGGACACAGCAGACAGTCCCCTGGTCATCTTCCTCAGCAATCACAGCAACTGCAGGTCAGCTCTCAGACACTCAGCAATGGCAGTACTTTTCCTCAGTCTTCCTGGCTGTAATTCTTTGACAGGGATTCCTTCATGATCACAAAGTGTTTCCTAATCTAACTTCACAGTGGTCTCAGCTCTACTTTTATACCCCAAACGTCTTTGTTATTCATGTGTGAAGGGTCCTGGACCCAGTCCAAACCAGTTCTGGGTGCACTCTACTAGTGCACATCTTCTTCCAGGGCCAGGGTCATCAGATGCACCACAGGAGGTGGAGCCAGCATTGTGGAAGGCAGACACAGCCCTATTCAGTACCAGGTGTTACTCCTCCCACCACTCTACGTGCAAATGGGTCTATTCAGCCTAGTGCTGACTCACCCAGCCTCCTAGAGCCACCCCAGCCCCTGTCACTCACAAACCAGACAGTCAATCCACAAACAGGCAGAGGCGCACAGAAAGGCTGAACAAGAAAATAGCGACTTTCTAAAAGTGCTAATTCCAAACTTAGAATTTAAAAACCATCTTCACTAAAAGATGTGTTATTAAATTCTTAGTTCAGGGATGCCAGATTCTATATGTCTATCTTGCCGCTATGGGAAGATATGCAGGTAAATCATGTTACACAGCATTCCCCATGTTATCCTATGGGTAAGATAGCCTTTGAATTGTGAAAAATGAAATTGGCTGTATTTCACTATCAGGACATGTTACCCACACTAGAACATGTCCTACCTTTCACATACACCGCACCCTGCCCAAGGGGGTACCTTGGGCCTATCATAGGGGCCTATCTTAGGGGTGACCAATGTGTAGGAAAAGGGAAGGGTCAGGCCTGGCAAGTGTATACACTGTCCAGGACAACATGGCAGTTAGCAAACTGCTCACAGGCACTGCAGTAGCAGTCCTGAGACACCATTTTAGGGCTACTCATGTGGGTGGCACAATCAGTGCTGCAGGCCCACGAGTAGCATTTTAATCACCAGCCCTGGCACACTTAGTACACTTTACTAGGGACCTACTGGCAAAACAAATAAGCCAATCATGGGTAACCAATCACAATAACAATTTACACAGAGAGCATATGCACTTTAGCACTGATCAGCAGTGGTAAAGTGCCCAGAGTCCTATAGTCAACAACCACAGGTCAGGAAAAACAAAGGAGGAAGAAGCAAAACGTATGGGGATAACCCTGCAAAAAGGGCCATTTCCAACAATGATTAGGTGGGAAAAGGAGAAATATTCCTCACATTCCTTAAAATCCTTAATACGCCTCCTGAACTTCTATCCACACCTCAGAAACACTGGGTGAAAGTTATGGAACACTTAGATGATGAGGAATTGCAGGAGTCTCTAGCATTCCCTAAAGAGTTGGCCATCAGATCCCACTTTAAATTAATACAACTCAACTTTCTCTACAGAACATAATTTGCCTGCGCCACATTAGTCAAAGTTGGGTAGTCTGAGTCGGCACTATGCCCAGAGGGATGCAGGCAGTAGGGTACCTTTTTTCAAATGTTATGGTGTCACCCGGCATTGAAGGGCTACTGGGAAAAGGTGATGTCTTGCATTCGGAATGTATGCAATATTATGGTATCCAAGTCGCCAAAGTGGTGTCTTTTGAATGTATGGGAAAAGACAGATCTAAACAGTAAAGAACACCTCTGGGTTACATCGGTATTTATGGTGGCCAAAAGAGACATTGCAAAACTGTGGAGAACTGCTCTGGTCCCCACACTCAAGAAGGGGACCTGGACTGGTGTATATTAGCAGAGATGGCAGTCTACAAGTGTAGTGGCTGTCCAGGTAAGTGGACTAAAGTGTGGGCGAAATGGAATATATATTGAGGGATGATTTGTGCACCAGTGGAGAAGCGGGGTCTGCAAGACAGTCTCAGCGGGTTCCATTGGAGGATGATGATCTATAGACCATCGAGGAGGTAGAGGTACATGGTGAATATATCTGTTCTTTTGACACATCCAAGATAGGATTATGGACCTAATGGTTAATTCCGATCTGTAATGTCATTACACTGTGATGTTTATTTTATTTGTTGAAATAAAAAGAATTAAAAAAAGTACTCTTGACAGTTGCTTGACTCTAGCTGAAACTTCTATATGCTTCCAAAAAACATTATTAACCACAGAAAGAATACATGAGCATAGGGATGCCCCTTCCAACTCCATAGAGTACCGTGTAAAAAATGCATGAACAATACTGGTAATTGAGGTCGGGCAAGGCAAATTGAATACTTGCAAGAAGAATGCTGAGAGCTAAGTCTCGAACTTCACCCTTGATGACATACAAATATGCAAGCTGCATGTGACTTGCCATATATACTGTAAATAAACCGCCCTGCAAATCACCTAGTTATGTCACAGACAGGCATTAAACGCATTTGTTAGCAAAGTGTGATGAAATATGATTGCTCTATATTCACCCTTTTATGAATTTTGTATGGTGAGTTAATAATCTTTATGGCAATAATTCTTGCATCAATTGTAGGAGAATAGTACCTAGTTTGTGCGTTTATAAGTGTGTGTACTGATTTTGGAATTTGAATGGGGCTCCCATTTTCATGCGTAGAAGAGAAATTCACTGATAGGTTAGGCTGTTGCACACTATTCTTCCTAACATCTCAGTGCGAGAGGTGAAAGGCACCTTCTTTTCTCCAAGAAGACCACAGTTCCCTTTTGGGACACAAGAAATCAACAGGGTGTGACCCAAATACATTTGGGCAAAATAATTGAAAAAAACAACTTGTCACAAAATCTAAACCATAAAACTGGAGCATGGAATTGATGTGGCCTGAGACAAGATGGTGGTGGTGTGAGAGGAAAGATGGCATCCGTCTGAGACCACTGCCTACCTCTCTCCTCTCCTGTATAGAATCCTCCTGAGGAGTGGAGCCGCGGTCATATTGGAGATCTCTGCTGGAGCATTTCTGCGGAAGAATGAGTCTGGTGCCGGATGCACTCTCATTGTGGGAGGATTGGGCACAGCTGCTGACGCTAGGAGGCTATTGCTTGGCGGATGCTAACAGTGGGGGCGCTGCACGACTGCAGCTTTGGTTCACCCTAGTTGTTTACAGGCAGCGTCTGCTTACAAGAAGAAGGGCGGATGGCAGGGGGAAAACATGGATGGCACCCCCTGCCACCTGTACTGTACAACCATGACGGAAAGGCACATATGCTAAACCTGGTGGCAAGAAAGGAGAAGCTTGTGCCGGTAAGGGGGACAAGCTAGGAGATGAAAGACCAAAAAGACTGAATTACCTATCAAAACTACCCCTTGGGGTATACAGGCTCCCGGGGCACCTGGGGGGTTACAACCTTCTATTTTGAGCATTTTTCACCACAAGCAAAAGGAAAAGGATGGGCAGGAGATGCCTAAAAAGTTAGATAGTGGAAAATCAGGTGAGCCAGTCTATATTGCTACACCTAGAGACAAAGTGGAGGAAGCTGAGAATTGTTGTGGCTAGAAGCATGAGCCCCTGGTCAGTGAATAATGACAACACTATTCTAGAGGTGCCTCCACATACTGGTTTGCAGGAAATGGCAATTAGTGATAAATGTTCTTCTGATATGCTCCCCGATAAACTAATGGATGAGAGGGGTGATTTATTACTGGACGTAGCAAGTAAAGCCAGACCCTGTATATCTAAGGAAAGTAAACACAAAAGAAAACCCACTGAGACAGGATGCCTATCTCCAGACTCTCCGTAAAAATTATATTCCCTGACCGAGGATTCAGAGGTATGTGATACAAGCCTATCTGCAATAAGCGATGGCGGGATGTCCCTTTCAAGTAATAGTAGCCTTCAGGAGCAGGTTGTAATTACTAAGAAATCTAAACGGTTGTCTGGGGGAAAAAGGATTGCAAGAAAAACTCAGTTGGTACGGAGACTTGTGATAATGAGACTTAGGAGGAACTTGCATGGGATTACTCAGCCACACTATTGTTGCCCTCAAGAAAATGCAATGGAAAAGAGAAGGTTACAACTGGGAACTCGGGGATGAGCCGGAGCCATCAGATGATAGTAAATTGGGTGAACCGTCACTATCTTTAATTCTTCAGTCCTTGCAATCAATTCAAGACGATGTTAACTATGATAATCAACAGGCATATTTGGCCTCAAAGAAACTCCAAGGGTCCGTACGGAAAATAGGGAAAATATGCACTGATATTTCGGAGAGATTGAACATGGTGGAGACACCAACAGAAACATTAGAAACGGAAATGGTTACGCTGAAGGCTCAGGCTACATCACAGGAGAATAGTACTCTAAAAGATGTTTTGTGGAAACTTGAGGATTACGAAAACCGCCAGTGCCCTAACAATCAGAGACTGCTTGGGGTTCCCGAGAGCTGTGAGGGTGGCAACATAAGGAAATTTGCCACCCTCACAGGTATCCTCTTGGGATTGGGACAGGGAGGTCCAACGTGTTCATCAATTTCCTCTGTCATTGTCTAGGCAGGCATCCAGCCAACCGGCACGACCTTGTGCCATATTGATTTATTTTGGGATATTTTTGTTACGCCAGGCAGTTTATGATTTAGCCAGACCCAATGCCAAAATAAATTTTGAGGGAATTTTATTTTTTGTTCAACCGGATTTTGCACATGCTACTGTTGAGAGGAGATGGCAGCTTAGGCAGCTTATAAATCCTCTCCAGTCTGCAGGAGCAGTGGTATTCTTACAAAATCTGGCTAGGTTGAAAGTTGTTTATCAAGGTCAGAATTTTTGTTTCACTTCTGAAATTCAAGCCCAGAAGCTCCTGAATGATACATTAGCAGGGGCCCTTGGCTGTACAAAATAAGCTCAAATATGTGCTGACATATTTGGGAAATTTTCCTTTACAGAGGAAAAGTGGTTGGTGTTTGTTTTGTGTGGTTGTGAAGGGGGAGAGAGAGGTGGAGGGAGAGGAGGAAGGGCTCAGACGTCCTTATACAATCTCATGGTTGCCTAAGTTGTGGTAGTGGGTGGCGGGTGGAGAAAGGGTGGTGGGAAGGGACCCTCAGATGGGGGACAAGCGGGAATTGTTTAATTGTGTTCTTTTTTTACTTTTTAGGATGGTTCAGCTCTCTGGAATGGGTATGAAGTTATGTGGCTCCAGAGGTAGGCTACTACTATAAGCAGGGATGGGCAGACTTAGAGTGGCTATCATTAATATCTGTGGCCTCAATGACACTAAGAAAAGACAGAAGGTCCTGACTGGGTTTCAAATGTTTGATGCCAATCACATCTGCCTGCAGGAATGCATACTGAAGGGTCACAATTATATCTATTAAAATTACTGGGGTATTTACTAATTTGTGCTACAAAACAGGGGGCCAGGGTCTGAGTTATTGTGATATTGGAAGTGGGATGCA
The DNA here is from genome assembly GCF_964204655.1 of Triturus cristatus. Lineage (NCBI taxonomy): Eukaryota > Metazoa > Chordata > Amphibia > Caudata > Salamandridae > Triturus > Triturus cristatus. Next base: position 846,389,494 of record NC_140588.1, on the reverse strand, counting down.
ATTTACACAGTCATGTTCACACAAATTTGGCCGATGGGCTATCATAGAGTGCCAATTAAATTCAGGAACCAAACTGACACTAAGCACATAATACAGGCGTAATAGCGATGACCCGTGTGTGCTTGACGGCATTTCGAGTGAACTTGCTTATTGGCCACTCCCACTTATTTTATGGGGGACTGTAATATTAACCTTCCCTGCGACTGGTCTTTGGAGGAAGGGTGGGGGTATACCGGCAGGAAACCAAAGGTCTTTCAAGCATTGAATAATTTATGCCAGACCCACGGTTTGATTGATTGTTGGCATATTCTAAAACCAAATGATTCAGAATTTACCTATTTTCCAATCTACACAGGACCCATGCTAGACTTGATTACATGTTTGTCCCTAATTCATTAAGCTTGAAATGCTACATAGAGGGGCTACCCCGGAATTTATCAGACCATAACCCGCTTGTTCTTGATTTAGAGGTGGATTTATCTAACACAAATTCAAGATTGTGGACATTCAAGAGAATTCTGTTATCGAATGAAGAATATTGTGGACACTTGAGACAATGGATCCCTATGTTTCTGGGAAATATTTTGGGGAGCACAACAATTCAGTCGGTTTGGGATGCCCTGAAAGCATGTATTCATGGGGAAACATTGCGGTACTCTTTGAAACATAACAAACAACCTCAACAAATAATGAAGTACCTACAGGATAATTTGGTGGCGGCTGAGGAGGGATTATTAAGGGCTGTTCATAGGGGGAGGGATCTAAAGGTAGAACAACAACAGGTGGCGATTAGTGTAGTTCTTATAAACTATAAAGTTCCTATAAACCCATATTTGAGCTGCGCATTTAGACAACATAGACTGTGGGATTGGGGTCCAGACTGACTCCAGACACCACCACCGGATATGTTCGTCTGTATAACTGTGCTACTTCACAGTGCCACTAAAAACCCCTCTTACCAAGGAGAGAATAGTTCTTGGCAACTATCGAACATGACAACTCTGCCCCATCAGAGATCATGGAAACAGTGCAATACTTTTTGCTCAGTCACTGGTGCTCACTTTGTCTCGGAGAGATAGGCAGAATAAACGGTGGGGATGTATCAATAAGTATTTATTGAACCAGAGTAATTCTAATGTGAAATAGGTGTGCTGAAACAACCATTAGACAGAAACATATATAAATGATTATAAGCACCAACAGAGTAAAACGATGGTAGATTTCTACCATAGTGCTAAAACAAAGAATACAGGCAGGTATAAAAATATATGACAGTAAAACTGCGTACTCCTACGAAGCGACACTAATTAGATGTACCTAGCATGTATGTAGGTGTAGAGCCAAGAATCCCTCTAGGATGAAGTTGACCAAATTACCTGAAGTGAGAGACTGTGGGACCCCGTCTTGGTCTCAAGATGGACACCCCGCGAGGAATTTCAGACCACTGCGAGCTGGAGTGTCTGCATGCAGGAACCTCAGCGTCTTGCGTCAGAGTGTCAGCATAGAAGTCCTTTTTCTCCTCTCCCTGCCTCAGAAAAGATATGGTGTTTATATACCCAAAGTGGTACCCTCAGGGGGTCTACCTTACTGTGTCATGTCGGATTTAGGATGACGGAAGGAATGACACTTATACAGTTATTATGCAGGAGATGGTAGTCCTACTGAGTTTCCAAAAATCCTATTGCATAATGAATGAGGCTAGTTTTCAGGGATAGCCCCACGTCCTGTAAGCAGTACCGTAACTAGGTAAACGGTCAGTCCCAAGAACCGTTACGAAACATAACAAAGAGGCTATTGTTGATATCTTGGTGGATAAGGCAATGAGCAAATGAACAACTCAAAATGAAACAGCATATGAACTTAGTGAGCAGATCAGTCATCATCTGTCAGTGCGAACGAGGCAACAAATAACATCTTACCTAATCAGAGAGATTAAATATCCTGATTTAGGGAAGATTTCTGAACCAGATCGGATATGGTCTGCATTCAGGAGATACTATCAAACCTTATATGCAACTTGTATTGGGAGGATAAGGAAAGATTAGATAGCCCCCCACAATAGATTTAAATACCATTGTCCATGAACAGTTTGTCAAGGTGGAAAGCAGCCAGTACAGATGGTATCCTGATGGAAATTTGCCTCAATTTTTCCCCTCAGTTGAGAGGATTTATAAATGAATTATTCTTATATATTTTTAATGGTGGGCGACCTCCTGGCTCATGGTCCTGTGCTAAAATTGTGGTATTTTAAAAAAAGAACAAATCTCCCCTGGAATTGGGCTCCTTTCGTCTGAAAACCTTGATTAATGGTGATTTGAAAATCTATTCAAAGCTGTTGGTAATGCAACTTACTCCAATAATGTATAAGATTATCTCAGTGCTCCAATACGGGTTTTTTCCTGGGAGGTCTATAATAGATCACTTCGGAGTGTTATATCATTATTTGATTTTACCAATACTGCAGGAAACCCTATTGCTCTTATCGAATTGGATGCAGAAAAAGCCTTCGATAGGGTCTCCTGGCAATATCTGTGGACAGCAATGTCTAGAGTTAGTGTTGGGGATTGTTTTATTCAAGCGGTTAAAACGTTATTTATTGAACCATCGGCTGCGGTAATGGTGAACGGTAACCTCTCTGAAATGTTTTTATTTTTCTGTATAACTAGGCAGGGTTACCTTGTTTCCCTTTATTATTTGCGTTTTTTATTGATCCATTTATACATAGGTTAGAAAGCAATAATCAAATTCGCAGACTTGGGCTACAAAGACTCTGGCCTACACTGATGATATTGCTCTTGTAACATTGAAACCAAGCTCTGGCATTGTGGCATTTGAGGACGAAGCTGATCGTTTCGGGCGTGTTTCTAAATATGCTCGGAATAGAAACAAGATACAGATTGTTCTTAACAATAAAGTTAAGTTGACAGACAACTGGGTAATTGAAAGGGCTACACATCTCGTTATTACTTTGTCCGCCAGATTAGATAACGTGGTCAGGGAAAACATGGAGCCCCTTATGGAAAAAAAACAAAAAAGATCTTGCAAGAGTTAATAATCTACTTTTATTGATAGGTTGAATTAAAAGAAAAAATCTGAAAATCTTATATCTTTTTAGGGCCATATGTTTGGAATCTACCCCCCAATGGTTTAAAACATTGGAAAATATATTTTTCCGATTTATACAGGCTTATTCTCAACCTCGACAAGCCCTTAGGTTTCTTTCCCTATCAAGCGAGAGGAGAGGATTGGCTCTCCCGAATGTGAAATTATACTACTGTACTTCCACCTTAATTTATAGTTGTGAGTTGTTAATGGTGAATCATGATAACTCTCAAACCGATAAGGTCACTTCTCCATTTGAACTCATGCTGGAGACAGAGACTGGAGGGTGCCTTTGGTGACAACTACATGATAGGTATTATAAAAAAGTTTGTTTTAAGACTCTCTTTAGTGTAGAGTGCTGTGCGTAGATTTGTGGGAATTGGTAGATTGTCTTTTTATATACCTATATTTAATAATCACAATCTACCTGAAACCTTTTAGTGATCACTTTATGGTAAAATGGATTGGGGTAGGAATTGATCAGATCGGTTGCTTTTTCTCCTCCTCAGGGTTTCACTCCTTTGATGAGATGAAAAAGGAATATAACCTTGACTGGAGGGATTTTTTAAAGTTTCTCTAAATAAGGGATTTTCTTCAACAGAAAGGAGGTGTACGGGTCAAGTTTGAGAGAGTGGAAACTGTTGAGAGAATTATAAAAGATAAGGCAATCTCTATTGGGGAGATTTATAATAAGCTGAATATAGCTATGCCTGATGGTCTGGACAAATGCTTGCAAAAATGGCAGCTGAAAGTGGGCATTTCAGATAATACTTTTATGTATGTGCACGAACTGTCACAATCTATTATAATGTCCGCTAGGCTACAAGCACAGTTTTATAAGACATGCTATTTTCTATGCTATTGGGAAGGGAACATTCTGCCCACGCTGTGCTCTCTATAGTGCAGACATTAGTCAAAATTTTTCATCATGTAATCCTTTGCAAAACCTAATCAAGGATATATCAGATTTTTTAGCTCAGGTGTTAAGAATAGAAATAATCTTATGAAATGGTGCTATTTTGTTGGGAACTTCAGAACTAGATCTGTTACGAGGGACATGAATTGATTTTTACTGCAACTGCAGTTTTAAGGATGTGTATTGCTTCGGCCTGGCTGAACTTTAGAGCACCAGCTTTTCAGCAATGGCTGGCCAGGTGTTTAGCAATGTAAAGCTTGGAAGTAGTCAGACATAAGTGGAAAGGGAGCCGTTTACGTTGCAAAGTTATGAAAATATGAGACCCCCTCATTGTGTGGATGCAAGGACAGGGTGGGGCAAGATAGATTGTACGCTATTATTTTCCTTGCAGTTCCTAGATGAAGTTTTTTTTTTATTATTCCATGGAGGAAGTCTACATTTGGCACTTTAGGATTCTGATGGAGTTGTATAGGGTACGCTTTAACTGGGCTGTTTTGCACTGACACTTTTTCTGGGATATGTATTTATATAATGATGATTTGCTGTAACGTAATGTGTTTGATTACTTATGTTGGATGAATTAAAATGTTACCTGTCTGGGGGGTGGAAGGGTCAGGGGGAATGGATTGTTTTTGATAAAATGTGATGTATAAAGATTACTTTGAAAACAAAAAGGAACTGATGTGGCCCATGTACAACCTGACAATGTCCTGCAGCTATCCCCTTTACCATCCATTTGTAGTCAGCTGGCACACAATACTGCAACTCTAGTCAAGTTTAGCAATGACAGCATAAACGATTTATACAGTCCACTGAAGCACTGCCACAGAACGGAAGTTCAGCTGAAGGAACTTTCTCAGTATCCCTAACAGTAGTTCGTACGGTAATATAATTTATATTTCTAGGTATATGCAGGCAATATGGAACTGATGAGTTGCAACACCATTCATTCTCTTCCCGGCCCTCCCTTTTGAACAAATAAGGGAAACCCTTATAATGATTACAGATGTTTTTTTCTTTTTTTAGCAGGCACTAGTAATTGAAATAACTTAATTTTGCATACCATATGTTTCTAAGCACTACAATAAAACTAAGTTACTATGACTGAAAAAGGTAGCAATCTCATTCAGGCCTAGCAAGTAAACATTCCTCAACAGTAAGGGGCCGATTAGGATGGCAGAAAGCCCGCCACCGCCGGCTCAGTGGTGGCGGTCCTTCCGCCATCAGACACGAATTACCCACTGCCCAATTAGGATGGCGGTGCGTACTGCGGCGGACGCAAAGTCCGTCTACCACTTCACCACAAAAGGCAATTGATTGCCTGGTGAACAGTGCAGGGTGCCTAAAGTGGTGGCAGTACCTAGCGGGCACCGTCCACCAAATTCAAATGAGGGTAACAAAAGGCCTTTCCATGAGGGGCTGGCATGGATTGGGTTCGGGGGCCTGTTGCGGGCCCTCCTTGTTTTGGAGGGAGGTGTTGCTGCACTGGGGGGTACCCATGGTAAGCCCTGCATTTCCCTGCACTGCGTGGCTGGCACCACATGGTGGCTTTCACGTAGTTCAGGGAAATGCACAGCATCACATTTTAACATTGCAGACGGTGCTGCAGCCAGCAGCATTGTCCGCAATGTTAAATGCCCTGGATGTGCCCGCCAATATGGTGGGAGCATCCTAATTGCAGTGGTGGTACCACCCTATGTCTGGCGGGTGGTCCCAAACATGGCAACGATGGCAGGTGGACTCAGGTCCGCCCGCCATCGTAATAAGCCCCTAAGTAATTAAATCATCACATTCACAAATTCCAATCTCATCAGCTGTCCAACAGTAAATACAATCACAATGCAGAATGTCACAGCAAGCAGAGGAATGTACAAACATTTTTTAGATTAATGTATTTAAAAAGTAACTGGCATTTTTAAATGCCATCTTACTTTCAATCAGTGCAATAGCAAAGCACTAGAATATTCTGATCAGATAAAATGTGGTTGGTCCGCACAGCTGTGCAGAACTTTAAACCTAAAATCAAAGGTAGTTAGTTATCTTAGGCCTTCATTATGAGTCTGGCAGTCCACAGACTACCAGACTCACGGTGGTGGTCTCCCGACTGCCCTGTTATGACTAGGGCAGTTGGGCCACCCTGGGACCGCCACATATATCGCAACCAACAGGGAACTGCCATAACCTGGGATTTGTGCGATGGTCTTGTGGCCAAAATATCCTCAGTGAGCCTGCTGTAAAAACCATGGCAGAGAGGAAACAAATGGTGCCCTTACAGAGCCCCCTGGTGCCTTACACCATTTGGATGCACACAGGGGAGCACAACATGTGCCCCCCTGTGTGCATGCACCCCAGTACCTGCATGGCATGAACTACAGTGGTCCATGGCATGCAGGTACTGCCTTTAACTTTCCCATTGAGGTGCCTATAGCACCACCCTGGGAACACCAAAGAAACGCTCACCAGACCAGAGAGAAAACTCTTCTGTTCCTACACAGGTTTGAAAGTGAGGGAGCGGGGCGGGCTCTCTCCTGCATGGCCAAACTCATAATAAGGCTCTTAGTCACTTAGGGGCATATGTATCCAACGATTTTGTATTCGCAAACGCTGCGAATCGCAAAAAAACAGCGTTTGCGAATACAAGATCGCAAAAGGAGATGTATGAGGCATTTCAGACTCGCAATCTTAAGGAATTGCTAAATTTGCGATTTCTTAAGTTTGCGTAAGCATTTAAGAAATCGCAAATTGCGATTTCTTAAATGCAATGTAACACGCACCCAAGTTGTGCGATTTCTCCTTAAGAAATCGCAAATTACCACCAACTTCAAGTTGGTGGTAAATTGCGATTTCTTTGAAATATGCACTTTTTTGCATATTTCAAAGTGCCATGTGGTGCACATACATGCCCTTAGGGCATGTATGTGCGCCATATGTGCACACATGCTGATTTCAGGGGTGCATCAGGGTGTCATCATGACACCCTTGCACCTTTGAAAATATTCTCAATTTGCGATTAGCAAATAGCGATTCGCAAATTGAGAAGGACTTCCCATTCATTGCTATGGGCCTCCTGGCCCATAGGAATGAATGGGAAGGTATTCCTTAATTGCGATTTCGCAATTTGCTAATCGCAATTAAGGAATTTTAGGAAATCGCAAAATTTGTGCGATTTTTTAAATACATCCCGTTTTGCAATTCTCAAATAGCGATTCTCAAAAAATCACTATTTGAGAATCGCAAATGGAGATGTTGATACATATGCCCCTTAGTCATTGTCAGTACCATGCAGAAGGTTGGTGAGTCAAATGTATTCATTATTAGCACATGTTTGAGCTGTCTGCAACAAGGAGACAGGCGAAAGTGAGAGTAAGAGTTCTGAAATGAAGGAATTGAATGCTAAAATGTGTCAGGAACACATGATCTAGGTAGAAAGGAAGAGATGCATGCTTTCATTCCCTATGCTATTTATGATGAGAACACATTTTCTTTTGCTAAGCCTTTTTATTTTTAGGAAAATTAATCTAAGTTGACTTTCCTCAAGCACAACACTTAAAGGACTATATCACTTTGGACACTTTTTTTGTCAGTAGTGAATGGATTTGGAAAACTACATAGATAAATCCATGCCAGTGGCATTTGAATGTGTTTTTGGTAAATGGTTCTCACACATTTCATTAAAAGTTTGGGGAGAATTTGTGATAAAGGTCGGTATCATAAAATTCCACCTGGTTACAAATCAAAATATTACAGCAGAAGTAGTATATCGATTTTATAGCACAAGTTCGCTCATCTGAAAACTGTTTATTATTCATTCAGAATATAACTTCACTAATCCAGGAATCACATGGTTACTCGTAGCGACGCCTGAACTCCCTAAAGAGTCATGTTTTTATTGAAATAATTTTCACTTATCTGTCTTCCAAAACCATGTTGTCGTTTGAGAGCTGGTTTGGTTTACAAATGAACTGTAAATAAACATGTTAATTGCGGTGGGTATAAACGTTTTCCATCAACACAGAAAGTAAACAGTTTTAATAACCTAACATTAACACGTTTTCAGATACAAATCTTGACATGTTACCAAATGTATTCTCACTATTGTTCAAACATGAGACACAGTTACCCTCTGCAGCTCAGCTGACACCTTATGTCACATAAAGCATGAAGTAAAGAACAAAATACTTATTTGTGGCAAATATCTCACCCTCCTGAATTTATTGAATCACTAGGTGCTATTTTACATAAATCCAAAATGATAGGGGCAGATACCGAATCTAATTCAGTGCAGGCAAGCAGATTAAGTGCTTTTCATTTCATTTTATGACCAGTAGCTCGAATCCTTAGATTTTTCGCCTGCCCAATTGTAATGGCATGCCCCCACCTTGAATGTCAGAGGAGTGATTCTAATTCTGTTGCTATTCTTTTAAAAATTACTTCATATTGCAGCAGCTGGAATATGATTGTTTCACAATGGTGGTGCATGAACATCAATGTTTTTGTATGAATCGCATATTCTTGAGTGATCAATGACTTTGGAATTTGACACACTATCTTATTTGCTTTACTCGTTTGCAAGTTGAGTTTGTCCAGAAATGTCCCAAAACACCTGCTCATAAATTATCATCAACTTTATACAACACAAAGTTTGACAGTTAAGGTCCATACTTTAATACTGAGTATACCTGTACTAGTGTCTACTTTGTAAAGTGATCAATTTGAGGATTGCTGAGCAAATAACTATCAGTTTGTCAGCTATCTAAAATGTAACACAGAGGCAAAATGTATGTTTCAAGTTCAAGTAGGATTAGCAGGAAACTTAAACAACATTTATGGCCAGACCATATTGTTATTGACTTTTAGCAACTTTAGCAGCCCTACAAATTGTTTAATTTCTTTTTTCCTTAATCCATACCACGCTTAAAATCTTTTGCAATTTGCACATACCTGACTTACATATAGGGGCTGATTACGATGTCTGGCGGAATTGCTTTAACCCTACATCGTCTCGTAAACGGGACTGACCAACCTCCAGTTGGTGGCCCTGACTGCCTGATTTGGTTGCGACCGAACACTGTTTGGTTGCATTCCAACATTTCCCTATGAGAGCATGTGTAATGGCCATAAAACGGCCATAGTACATGCTCCCATAGGTAAATGGGAGGTCATGTTAATCTCTGCACCCTGTGGTAGGCACCTCAAGGTACCTGCCACGGAGTGCAGGGATTAACAAGGGGGCACAATAGGTGCTCCCCCAGCCCCAGCAGGAGGCCATGCACATAAGGGGGATCTGCTAGGGTCCCCCTAACACACTTTCCGACAGGGCTTCCATGTCAGAAAGGCCGGCATGGAACCCCTGCCGGAAACCGTGCATCATAATCCCAAGGGCTGAAAGGCCGCCCTTTAAGATAACGGGCCGGCTTCAGAAGCCATCCGGAATGACCTGGCAGTTTCAATCACAACCGGCTGATTCATAATTACGATTTAAAAAACAGAAGATTAGGACACATACACATAAATCGGGGTCACACAAAATGGAGTTCATCTCACGGGCCCTGCAGCTGCTGGCTGCTACTAATGCATCTTCTGTCAAACTAAGTTGGAAAGGGCCTCTGTTTGACAGAGGATGCATTAGTAGCAGTTAGCAGTTGCAGGGTCTGTGTGATAAACTCCATTTTGTGTGCCCCAGACTCCAATTGTGGATCGTATCCTAGCCATGTCCAGTTGATTGGAAACAAGGCTAGACCACGTGGCTAAGGTGAATTTGAAGGCTTGTGTTTTCCCCATTATAATCACTGTTACGACCATATTTTAAAGTGGAGATGTTTCACCCATCAGAGTGGAGGCTTTGGGCCCTTCTGCTTCATGGAATTATCCAAGTCTCTTTTCTCAGTTGGATGAATTTGGCATCCAGGTTACTCCTTTACCTTCCTGGTCCTGATGAAGACCCACGTTTGAGGCATTCAGTGGCCCCATTCCCTCCCAAGGTGTCAGGTTGAAATATCAACACTCTTTCATTAAGCCTGGATCATTTGAATATTAATGCAGAGTGGCAATAGTAACTTAACAACTGGAGCACTTCCAGATGCGATATATGTTATGTAGAAATTGTATACCAGACAGGCTTCCCTGTACATTAAAATGATTTGTAAAAAGGTCTAAAGGATCTCCCCCTTTATTATTTTTCTTTTTTTACCTCTTATCCACAAGAGCACCTTCTCTGAGCACTCATCTTTATCACTTTATCCACTTATGGAGCTAAGAGTTTTCGATACAATCTCTAAATAAGAATATTGTTAGAGACCGACTTATAAGTTATTTAACAAAACTTTCATAAATGCAATTATGTGTATGTGTCTTAATATTCTGTATTTTTTAAATCTTTTTTCCACCCTAACCTCATAACTGTGGATTGAATCTATGAGAGAGTTCTTCTTTTCCATATAATGGTTAGAGATCTTTTGATATACTCAGTTCTCCTATCCCTCTTGTTGCTTTTTGTGATCGGACTATTGTTTGCCAATCTGTAGCCTGCGCATGTTTTTAGGTCAGCTTTAATGGATAATTTACTAACTTATTATCATTAATTAAAATCACCCTGCTCTTGTACAACTGCCTCTTCAATTCTTCCCTGACTCTAATACTCCACCACAGATTGGATGTATAGCAGAGATCCTGTCCACTGAAGGTAGACAGTGCACAGATTATAAACCATACACTGAAGTACAGGGAAGAGAACAGGATATGTTATATTTGGCATGTTTGTCCCAAACAAACTCTAAATCAGGCACATAGTCCCACATTACACACTGGCCTGGCCCTCCACCACAAATTATTTTCAACTAATACCATCATTTGGCAGTAGGTAAAGTTACTATACTGAAAGGCAAGTTAGAGGGATGTAGCTGGGTAGAGGTTTGGCTATAGAATAGTGGGGTGTCACTGATCATGTTTTATGCTTCCGCTTAGTCAGTCACTGTGGTTGGTGAATAACGAAAGGAAACAAATTGAACAGGCATAAATCCATGATTGAAGCGTTGAAATATAAATCACTTAGGAAGAAAAATGTGTCACAGGGCCGAGAAAGGAATTTAAAAGTTTTTGATTCGCTAGGACTAAAGGAAAGACTGATGAAGTGAAATACTAGTAGTGGGTGACTGATTTGGCACTGGGAAATACACCTTGTGGCCGATTCACAGAAGTAATCTGAGATAAAATCCTAAACTTACTACTTTTGGTATTCACAGAAGGCATTTAGTAGTAGTAAAGTTAGGACTCCTAACTTTACTACTACTAAACTGAGACAAAATCCTAACTTTGCGGCTTTCGATATTCACAAAAGGCATTTAGTAGTAGTAAAGTTAGGATTCCTAACTTTACTACTACTAAATGCCTTTTGCGATTAACATGAGGACCTTGAGGCATGCTCTTGCCTGGATAACACTTGCAAAATGGGCCTTGTGGGATCCTCAAATATGGGGTGCCCTGAACGTTTTGTAGAAACTCTGCTTACCAATCTATTTGGCCCCCAGCATTTTACTTCCTCATTTGTCGTCGAAAGACCCCAGAGGGCACTGGTTCCCCATCTACCTCAAGGCACCACCCCCTCACCCCACTGTGGCTCACCTCTTGATTTACAAAGACTGTGACTCGATACTTCGCCTAGCCTCTGAACATACCCACTGCAGTGTCAGGGCACCGTGATCTCCATTTACTCTGACTTACACTTGCCATTTAGGAGGCGAGGCAGAAGTTTATTGATGCCAAGGTTCTGCTCAATAAGAATGGACTCAATTATGGTATGTTGTACCCAGTCATGCTCCGGGTGATCATAGATGGTAAGGTGTGATTCTTCGTCACCACAGCTGACAAACTCTATTTTTTCAAACAGCTGCCCAGGCAAACCTTCTTTGTCCCACACCTCCCTGAAGCGCTCCTCGCCATACCTCAAAATATCAGCTAGTGCTGACCTTTTCCTGTCTGGCTGAACTGCTCAATGGCATTTTTGCATTCAATGATGATTCTCACTTGTTCCAAAGGCCGTATACTGTTGTACTTATGTACCAAAAAAGAAGAGGGGGGTAAGAGGTTACACTGGGTTTAACCTCATCTACACATAAGTAGTTCCAACAAAAAGAAATCCAGCACAGGTATGTGGATAATGACTCCCCACTAAAGAAAAGCAAAGGTGTTTCTTTTAAAATCCTCACCCACCAGGGTTAACCATTGGTAACATGCTTCATCATCAGGTCCATTCTGTTCCGCTGCGGATTGGGTGTGCTGCGACCTATGAACTGCGTGGAGCACTTATTGATATTCTACACAGTGCTAAAGATGTTATTCTTAAAAAAATGGGAAGTGGGGGTTGATGGTGTGTGGCTTAAAATACCTGGCTAGTAGGTATTCCTTTATTTATTTTAACCTCTAGTCATTATGATTAAAAAGTCGGGGAGATTTTAGAATAAGAGATTTTAATGGATCAGGTTTCCTAAATAGTCAACATGTCAAAATGAAATAGCATACAGTTACCACCTATTAGGCGTTCTTGGGGGCATATCAACAAGGGATTTATCTCTGCTTTTTTGGCTTTAAAAGCCCAAAAAGCAGAGATAAAACTAGCGCCCTATCAACAACAGGGTGCTAACACGCAAATTTGCATGTTAGCACCCTTTTACTCTACGCTTCCCCTTGCATCTCTAATGAGATGCAAAGGGGGCGTTCCAGAGTAAAATAATAGGAGAAATGTCGCTAAGCGACATTTCTCCTATTATCAAGAATGTCGCTAACCCTGTTAGAGACAAAAAAAGCAGCGCTAACCGCGGTTAACGCTGCTTTTTTACGTCTGCTAATTTTCAGACTTAGCCATGATATCCTATGGAAGGAGGATATCATGGCTAAGTTTGCCTGTCCCTATCAACAAGGTAACGTGTGATTATCGCTGGGTTTCCAGCGATAATCTCACATTAGCCTGTTAGCGTGTAGATTTTTATCGCTATTGAGATAAGCGTTGCTAATAGCACGCTATCTCAGCGATAAAAATTCACGCTAGCCGGCGATAATTATCCTCACGCTAAGAGCGCTGAGCGATAATTATCGCCGGTTGTTGTTGATATGCCCCATAGTTTGATATTCTGTGAGAATATAAAAGAAGAGTTAGGTGTACCAGCCATTTTGCTGTGTACATATTTAATCTTTACTTTATTCAAATGTGAGAGCACTTCTAGGTGAACGAAAACATTTCAGCATACGTGATTGGTGAGCAATGCAAGTGCCTTGAAGGAAAAAGTGAATATTCACACTATTTTCAGTAAACATGCGTATACATATATATTCATACCATGCCAGATGTAATGAGAATTGAATCATAATAGTAGGAATGAAAAAATTAAAAAGTCCACGCACACATACAAAGCAGCTATGTTGCATCATGGTACATCCGGGGAGAGGGTGGCCTGTAGACACACTCTGTTTATTGCTGGAGATATAAAAGTATATCAGACATTATTTGAAGAAGAAATACTCCCTGTACTCTAAGACACAACATGGTCTTTAGAGAGGATTGTAAAGAAATGATTCTGAAAGGGAGGTTTTCGTGAAATAAGGAGTGTTCCATTGTGGTGCTTGTTGTTAGAAATGAGCCATTTATGGGCTCAATAACAGATTAAACCCAGGGGGGTGCATTTATTGCTTCAAATAGACCTCCTGGGACCACATATTGTCAGCATGATGTCCACTGGAGGTTTTAGAAGATTGCAGCAGGAAGAGGACGTTGCGTATTCGTGAGCTGAGAAAATAAACTAGACTGCTAACTATCCTAAAATGGCAGTGTATGTTAGAACTGCGGCTCGGTTTCATCTGGGTTTTGGGGAAAAACATCATTGAGCAGATGAGAGGGTTCTCTGCTACACATTGGTATGGATTTATCACAGGCGCTGAAAATTCCTATTGAAAGTATGTTTACTTGACCATTTTTTGTGACAAGGGGTAAAAAAGGTGTTGGTAGTCCCTTGTTAAGTCTCATCGCTGGGATGTGTGCTTATTGGTAACGGTGTTAGGCTGTGGAAACAATGTAAAATGCCAGATAATGTACTATATTAAATCAAGTAACGTACAGGATACATGTATAATAAATAATCCATAAAGATAAAAAAATATAATTAAACATAGAATTAAAAATACAGGCTCTTTGTTAAGCAGTCTCTTCCATGGCCAAATTATGCCCTTTTGTTGGGTCTTTTTTGGGGGGGTTAGTACTCTTGTGTCATTAATTATACATATGAAAGGTGTGTCTGTATTCCAACTTAAACACCGGCCCCAGGGAATATTGTCTTTCAAGCCGTGGGTGTTTGTTTTTAGTTTGAACACCCATCTTTGTTCCCTTTAAAAAAGGAATGATTCTGCATTTACTGTATATTTTGCATGTTCGAGGATGACTCATTAGTAGTCTTGTGTTATATGTTTCTTTTCTATGTAGTGGGTTGACATTTTGTAGTTGCGCTGCCACAGCTCAGGTTGCTGCGATGCTCACTGATTCTGGTTTTAATTTACGTGTTGTCATACCTACATAGTGCAGGTTACATGAGCATGTTATTAGGTACACTACTCACTGGCTGTTGCAATTGGTTAATTTCCTTAATTGCCAGATCATATGGTTGTTGAAAGTCACCATCTTCATTGGTTTCATCAGATTACAGACACTTCAGGTGCCACACGGGTAGTGGTCACTGGTATGTATTATGATACCCTGTGTGTTTGCTGTCTCATCTCATGTTCTGCAAGGGCTTTCTAGTACCAACATGTCTTTTAGGCTCATCCCCAGTCTATGAGAGAACATAGGGCATGGTATACTTAATGACCTACTATTCAGTATGCACCAAATCTTTTGGAAGAATTTTGTAACTAAGTTGGATACTATTTTGTAAGTGATAATGCATATCTGATTCTCTTCTCAGTCACTCTGTGGTGGAGGTTCTGGGAAGGCATTTCTTTTTTTGCTTCGTGCCCTTTCCTTTGCTGGTGACACCATCTTTCTTGGATATTTTCAAGCTTCCACTTTACAAGCTAAATGGTCGGCTTGTATTCAATAATATTTCAAATCGGAGCTGTTCCTCTTTATTCTAAAAAATTGCCCCAAGTCAGATTCTCCCTTAAGTGCCTGGGGTGGAAACTGTCATATTGTAGAAGGCAGTTCTTTGCTGTTGGTTTTTCATGCGTTGTATTCTTCGGTGACACCTTGTCTGATGTTATATTGAGGTCTAAGAGCACTAGTTTAGTTCTGCTCATGTTGCAAGTGAATCTCAAAAAATAATTCTGCATATTTAGCGAGTTCAGGAAAGTGGTTGTCGTGGTTTCATCACCTTCTCACATCACTAGCACATCATCAATGTACCTCTTCCATAGTTTGATGTGGTATAGAAAAGGGTTCTGTGGGTAGAGGATCTTGTGCGATTCCAAATGGTGCACGTAGAGTCTGTTGATACTTGGGGCAAAGGTGCTTTCCGTGCTTGCTCCATGTTGTTGTAGGCAGAGAGTCACTTTTTCCTTCAATGCACTAGGCTCTCCAATCATGTATGATGGAATGTTTTCTTTTGCCTAGAAGTGCTCTCACACTAAAAATAAAGTAAAGATTAAATATGTGCCCATCGCAGTGGCTGGTACAACTAACTCTCCTTTTATATTTCCACATACTATCAAACTATGAAAGCCTATTAGGTGGTAACTGTATACTATTACATTTTCCCTGCATGCATTAGTGTGCTTTCAGTGTGATTTAAAAGGAGTGGTACCAAGGAGCTAGCTTCTTCAGGTCCTGAAGAAGAGCAAATTAGTGGCGCGGCTCGAAACATGTTGACAATTTAGGAAAACAGATCCATTTAAATGTCTTATCCTAAAATCTCCCCACTTTTTAATTTTACCAACTAGAGTTTAAAATAAATTAAGGAACACCTACGAGCCAGGAATTTTTAACCACACACCATCAACCTCCACCTTTTTTTAAAACAACATCTTTATCATTGTATAGAACATCAATAATTGCTCCCACATACCTTTAAAGCATATATTCATGGGATATGCATCTTGAAGTACACAGGAATACTCCGCAATATCGACAAAATGCTGGCATGGATAGACCCAAATTTATTGACCTCGACAAGGCAAACTTTTCCCACTCTAATTCCTCTTCCCTACACAGATGATTAGCTCTCCTTGCAGAATTCCAAGAGTTTCTCAAGAGGGACATTACATATCTTGGCAAACACTCCATAGGTCGTAAAAATATGGCGAAGTTGAGTACCCCGGTCACACTCTAGATTGCCTCCTGCATCCCACACTGGGTCCCAGATGCATTGCTGTACTCCGCCTGAACAATGGCACCTGGGTTATCGCTAATGAAGTCATTATCCAAACCCTTATATACTTCACCGTTTAACCTGGAATATATGCTGCAATTTGCATAATTTGAAGAAATAGCCATGGCCTGGCTCACCATTGTTCAATCTCATTCCTTAAGCAAACCCTTCACAGCTAAGGAAATTGCTCATGCAGTGGACTCCTTAAATGTTTCTAAGCTGCCTGGCCTTGATCGTCTTTTGGGCCTTAAGTATGTGTGTAGTTGAGTGTAATAAGGTATTGCTATATCCTTTTAGACCTCTCACAGATGATGGGTATGCATAGCAAGATGTGGGGAAGAATTGCCCTCTTCTTTACACCTCACTTTCAGATGGCGGCTGGGCATAGTAGGGTGTATGAAGGAACTGGCCTCTCCTTTCAAACCTCTCTCTCAGATTACAGGTGTGCGTAGTAGGGTTTAGGGAGCCAGAGCCCTCTGCTTTTAGACCTCTCTCTCAGATGATGGGTGTGCATACTAGGGTGTAGGGAGGGACTGCCTTTTCTGTCAGACCTCTCTCTCAAAGCAAATAGTAGGTTGTCTACATTACTAGCCTCCTATTCCTGACCTCTGTCTCAGATGATATGTGCATGTAGTAAGGCATGTGGAAAGAGACAGGCCTCTCTGAGATATCTCCTCTTATAATAGGTGTGCTAAGTATACTCTGTTCAGGGCTGCTAAGTGTAATTAGTAGACTGATAAACACCATCCCCTGGACCGGAATCAAGCATCCTAGGACCGGTTTCTGGCTATCCTGGGGGAGAATGTATGCATTGTCAGCATTCCGTCCATCATTTGTTTGTTGTAACGCTTTTCGCCCTATGTGGGATGGGTATTCCCAGACGTGGGACCCGTGCTCACTACGCCACTGGAGTCAAGCTATCCTGGCTGATGACGGCTGATAGCCAGAAACCGGTCCTAGGATGCTTGATTCCGGTCCAGGGAAGACATGGCTTGGCAGTTCGGGCTGGACTGTTCCCATGAGGCACAGGGTCAAGACTGATTTGCATATGGCCATGTCTAAACTGGGGTGGTGTAGTGGGCAAAAGAACAATGGATTTAACCCAGATCTCTTGACGGGGGGAGAATGTATGCATTGTCAGCATTCCGTCCATCATTTGTTTGTTGTAACGCTTTTCGCCCTAAGTGGGATGGGTATTCCCAGATGTGGGACCCGTGCTCACTACGCCACTGGAGTCAAGCTATCCTGGCTGATGACGGCTGATAGCCAGAAACCGGTCCTAGGATGCTTGATTCCGGTCCAGGGAAGACATGGCTTGGCAGTTCGGGCTGGACTGTTCCCATGAGGCACAGGGTCAAGACTGATTTGCATATGGCCATGTCTAAACTGGGGTGGTGTAGTGGGCAAAAGAACGATGGATTTAACCCAGATCTCTTGACTGGGGGAGAATGTATGCATTGTCAGCATTCCGTCCATCATTTGTTTGTTGTAACGCTTTTCGCCCTAAGTGGGATGGGTATTCCCAGACGTGGGACCCGTGCTCACTACGCCACTGGAGTCAAGCTATCCTGGCTGATGACGGCTGATAGCCAGAAACCGGTCCTAGGATGCTTGATTCCGGTCCAGGGAAGACATGGCTTGGCAGTTCGGGCTGGACTGTTCCCATGAGGCACAGGGTCAAGACTGATTTGCATATGGCCATGTCTAAACTGGGGTGGTGTAGTGGGCAAAAGAACGATGGATTTAACCCAGATCTCTTGACTGGGGGAGAATGTATGTATCGTCAGCATTCCGTCCATCATTTGTTTGTTGTAACGCTTTTTGCCCTAAGTGGGATGGGTATTCCCAGACGTGGGACCCGTGCTCACTACGCCACTGGAGTCAAGCTATCCTGGCTGATGACGGCTGATAGCCAGAAACCGGTCCTAGGATGCTTGATTCCGGTCCAGGGAAGACATGGCTTGGCAGTTCGGGCTGGACTGTTCCCATGAGGCACAGGGTCAAGACTGATTTGCATATGGCCATGTCTAAACTGGGGTGGTGTAGTGGGCAAAAGAACGATGGATTTAACCCAGATCTCTTGACTGGGGGAGAATGTATGCATTGTCAGCATTCCGTCCATCATTTGTTTGTTGTAATTAGGGGTGGGCAGAATTACCGGAAGTGTCTTTCGCCAAATATCGCGAAACGGCACAACATCTCCACGATCACGCGATATTTCGCGCGATCGCGGAGATTAGTGCTTCCGGTTGGGGTTTCATTTTGTTACAGGAGCATCGTGCCAGAATGATTACCCAAGAAGATGCCACCGTTTTGTGCAATACCTCTACTCAAGTACTTTCTACTGGCTAATCAGTAAGTGCTTACTTTGCCACGGCGCCGACGGGCCCCCTCCAGTCAGTTGTCCATCATAGTGGGCGAAAGGGCGGGAAGATGTTGCCCACCGCTGGTGTGTGGGGCGGGGCTTCCATGCAGTTCACATGCCTCTTGTTTAGGGCCAGAGACCGATCAGAGCAGCAGACGACGTTACAGAACCTCCTGGTGTCAGGAACTACACGGGGATTGCGCTCGAGAAAGTCATGGCTGCACAGAGCTCCATCAAGGTAAGGACCACAGCTAATTTTTGATGGTAGATATGGGGAGAAAAGCACACCTGCCCAGCCTCGACCTAGCTCCCGAATGTTTTGTGCTGATGTGTTACTGAATTTGAGCTTCAACTCCACAGGAAAGGAAGGACTAGGCGACAATTTCCATTCCCTCGTGGAAATTGCGACAATTCGACATTTTTGCATTCCGCGCGGAACGCAAAAATGTTGAATTATCGCAATTTCCGCGGGCGGAACGGAAACTGTCGCCCACCCCTACCTGTAATGTGATGGTACCGCACAGGAGATTATGATGCGACCGCCACCATGGCGGTCACATTGTGTCTCTCTGACCTTGCGGAGGGTGCTGCTGGCTGCAGAACTTGCTGCAATGTCCGAAATGCACTGTTTGCATTTCCCTGACCTCTGTGGCAGACAAAACATGATGCCTGCCACCTGGTGCAGGGAAATACCCAGTGCACACCCACCTTTCCCAACACAAGGGGGCCCGCAACAGGCCCCCAAATGCAATCCCAGCCAGCCTGTGAATGGTGATTTCACATCCATACACCTGCTGGTGGGGAGGCAGCATCATAATATGGTAGATGGTGCCTGCTAGGCACTGTCACCATATTGTTGATACAGAGTGTGTCCGCCACTACACCGCCTGCCATTGTAATTTGGCTTGCAGATAAGTGCCTTACGATGGCAGTGAAACCACCACTGGCAGGCTGCTGGTGGTAGTTTCACCGCCATCGTAATGACCCTCCTAGTTTCCAGAGGAAAACCATTTTTTGACTTGTCTAAAACTTTGGTGCCGTTTAACGATTCTTCACAAAATTGTCCAAAATATGTGCACTGCTGATTCTAAGTGTGCAATGGAAAGTTTTGGGGTGATCCATCTGGCTGTGTCGGAGAAAAAGGGAGGGTCAAACAAAGAATGCTTACAATGTGAAATCCCATAAATATTTTAGACACATCTACAGCACAACTGTTGGATGAAATTACACCAAATTTGACAGAAAGGGAGCTCTTGATATAGAAAGTGAACTTTTTGTTATTTGGTGTAAATCCCTAAATAGTTTTGGAGTTATCAAAATAAAACCATATTAGTATATCTAGGGATGCTACCCATCTGCAAACTCTCCTGATCTTGTGCAGAGAGTTGATTGGCTGCCTACACTTCAACCAGGAAGTGTTGGAAGACATCTTGGGACATGGAGTCAGCCGAGTCCCAAAGAAAAATATGAAAAAAGAGAAGGGGGCAGGGTCGGAATACCCTGACCAAGGGGGAAGGGTAGGAATACCCTGACCACCTAGGCCTGGTGCTGGGGTCCAACAAAGACCCCGCCAGGGTCAAAAGCATGTATTTTTTATTTGTGCGGTGAACATCATAAGAGTTTTCCATGCTTGTTTCCCTTTGAACCCCCGGTTGGGCAAGTTCCCGGGGGCTTAATTCTTAATATAATTGTGGGAGGGGGCATATGTGGCCCCCTTCCCTTTTGTCAATATGTGATCACAGGACTGCTACCTCCCTGGGGCCAGAGCAAACCAAAAACTAAAAGGAGAGGGGCCATGAGCTCACCCTCCCTGGGGCTTCATCATAAAATAAGAGGGGGGTGCGTGGACCTTTCTCTTTGCAGATAAATTGCCCCAGGACTACCTTCTCCCTGGGGTGAAATGCATAAGTAAAAAGAGGAGGAGGGGTGTGCAAACCCCTTCCGGACCATTTATGGCCCAGGAACCACCATCTCCCCAGGGCAAGGCTGAAAAAACTGAAAGGAGGGGCCACACTGCCCCCCTCCTGGAGCCAATAATACTTGGCTGATTTGGCCCTGGAAGGGGCAGGACTGAGCCTGTGCTCTGAGCCTTTGACCGTATTTCCATGCCTGGCAGCCGAGCAGCAGCAGCCGCTTGAGAGAGACCCCCCACAGAAATCCTGCCAGCATGGCCACCTACAACATGAGGAACCTGCCCCCCAAAACCAGAGAAGAAAGACTTCATTCAGGCCTACAAGGACTAGGACAAGAATTACAAATGTACTGTTCCAGACTTAAGATGTGCCCCCACGAATATATATAAACGGGTGTTAAAACAGAGTTAAGTTTCCAGTGCCCAAAAAAGTTATGGTGCCCTGAGAAAGGGATCTGGAGGGGTTGACACGCACATGTGTAGTGCAGATGGCACTCCAGGGAACCCAGGGGGTGCAGGCGTGACCGAGAATAGGACATGCTAGGAAGAGACAAGGTCCTATGTCATGGGTCATTATACCACACTTTGCAGATCTAGGCAGTGAGACTTTACCAGGTGTGTCTGATGGGAGTCTATCCCTTGGAGAGGATTTCATTGGGGAGCACTGGTGGATTTTTCCAAACGCAGATGTGGATTGGGGGCTACACACCTCTACTATTGTAGTTTGCTGGGTGAAATTGTCCAGTGCAATGTGCAACGCTGCTGCTGAAAGTTGTATGTACTGTCCCAGGGTACTGTGTGTTTGGAAGCATACACAGTACATGAAATCACTGCCCTGCACGTGTGCCATCCTGTGACACCTCAGAGCTGTCATTAGCCCTGCCATACCCATTTTTATCTTAGATATTTGCGACCATACAGGTTCTTCATCAGAAGCATCTCAGGCATGCCTTTTCTCTACCCAGAGACCAACCCTCTGTAGTGCAATGATTAAACCTGCTGAGGCAATGAATGTGTCTCTGCTCATCCTTGTCAGTGTGTCTCTGCATTACTGTACAAAACAGTATTATCTAGTTAGTTACGAGGTGCTGCATTTTTCAATGTATGGGAGGCCTCCGTGTAAGTATGGCCCAAAACCTAATGCTTACAGGCATCTGTGTTGCGCATATATCCTTTCAGTTGTAAGTGGGACACAACTGCTGTGTTGTGGGCCTGTGCGGTCCATGTCACATGTAGTGTTTGCTCCACCAGTTCAGCAAGTTTTTGATGGTGTGCTCAGCTAACTGCACCCCCCCCTTTAAAGTGGTGTAGAGCTCTGGTACAGTAAATATATGAATGTGGTGCAGGCCCCAGTGTAATTCATGTTGCATGGTGCTGTGTACCCTGGTCTTCAGCACCCATTTGGTCTTGTGGCAAATCTCATGGTGTGATATACAAGCTATAATCAGTGCAGTTCATTCTCAAGGGTAGTTTTGGCTTTTTGTGGCACAGGCTAGCTCAGTGAGACACAGCCCCAGTGTAGTATACCGGCTTGTGTAGCCTAGGCTCAAGTGTCGATTCAGCAACGTCACTGTTGTAGAGGCCTCAGCAGTGTGCACAGTCCTTTTACTGTGGAGTGTTGACTTTGTAGGCAAAGCTATGAGTGCTGTACAAGCAGCATTGTGGAGTATGTAACATTGGGCTGTGAGCCACAGTATGCTGCACATGTGATGCAAACCTACTTGAGATAAATCTGCAGGTGTGGTTTATAATCTGTTGTGAGACATTCTCGAGAGTGGTGTATGACCTTTGTGGCTCAGATCACTTCAGTGTAGATAAGGTCCCATGGTATAGTATAAGGAGTGGCACATGGCCTAGTGTGGCACATCTACCTGTGAGGTGTAAGGCACAAAGTGATGTACCCTGTGTGCCACACTCCACTCTTCTGAGGCAAAGTCCCTGAGGTGACACATCGACTTGTGTGGTTCAAGCTCCTGGGTGGAGCAGGCTCCTCGTGTATGGTGCAGGCCCTGATTTGTCGCTGTCACCATTGTGTTGCATCTGTGAAGCTGGTATAGCCACACTGTGGCAGCACTGGCTCAACCATGGTGCACTTTACAGTGGGATAGGTTTCCCAATGTGCCACTGTCACCAATCAGTTGTTCTAAGATATCCTAATGATTAAAGGTAGCAGAGTCATGCCCTGGTTTAAGAAATGACTTACACTCACTCCTTTATCCAATCAGAATGTGGTGTTCCCCACAGCCTCTAACATCTTATTCTGGGAGATAGTTATTAAGAAGTTCAACACGCAACGTCTGCCTGGCAAGTGATATGCTCCTGGCATGTGGTGGGTGGTGATCAATGCATTTACTAGCATAACAATATAAAAGCAAGTTTATAAAATAAAATCTCTCTACAGATGTGTAGGCAGGGTTTAAAACAATATTCAAATTTGACAAAATTGGATAATAGCTCATTTTCACCCAGGCACCTTCTCATTATGAAACCAGCCTATATTTTGAGTGTCTGTTGTAAACGATGTCCAACAGAGTGCGGATCACCAGTTTCTCCAGTTCCTTATTCAGAGGATAATGTATGCAATGCTGCATGCACCCCACACAAGCACCTATGTGCTCAGTGCTGATGACATCGGTATTGTGCAACAGTATATGGTGTCTGATAACAGTGAGACAGAAGCAGGACATCAATGAATGTGTGAGGCTCACAATGGTTAAAAGTCCCTATAGTGTGTTGCTAATACATTTCTTACAAATGTAAAACTGCTTTAAAACCTGGTCTGGCCATGGGATCTTCAGTTCTGTACTGAGCATTGAGGACATAAAGAGGCGGCAGACTCTCTCTACACTGCCTCTGGTCTTTGGAGGCAGAGGGAGGGTAGAGAGGAAAAAGCATGCTTCTGTTGAAGACTTTGCAGAGCCACCAGGGAGTGACAGCTGTGGGGGGGGGGGGGTCACAGAACTATCACCTGATGGCAGGACTCACCAGGCAACATCGAGTACCAAATTTGAGTGTGCTCAGAACTGCTGACTCCCTCCCCTCTCTGCCTCCACGCTCTCCACTTCTGCACTCTGAAATCCTGCTCTTCCATACTCTCTGCCACTACACCCTCTCACTCATGCTCTCCAAACCTTCACTTGCTCTCTAATGCTCCTTCATCTGCCTAACTCCACTTCTTTCTGTCACATTTTACCCTATCTTCGCTCCATCTTGCTGCTTCCTTTCTGGCTTTCCCTCCCCTTAGCTGTCTCTCCTTCATCTCTCTGACTTACCATTCAACCAACCTTTCTCTGTCTTTCTTTCTCTCCCTCTCTCTCTCTCTTTCTCTCTCTCTTCCCCCACAAAGTTTTCCATCCATCGTATGCACTTACTTCCTCCTACCTTCCTCAACCTCCTATACTCCCAGGTCTCCTTCTCTTACATAATTCATGCTTTTACACTTCTTCCTCCTTCCCGCTCACCTATCTCCCCGATACACTTGTGTCTTCTCCCATTCCATTCAGCCCCCTTCCTCTTCTGTAGTGAAGAGTGGGTTCTTTCTTGGCCTCTGCTGGTTAGAGCAGGGTCAATGATTCTCCTCTTAAATCAATACAAGTATGCCAATGTGAAAAATCATTAGGTGGCATCGGCCATTTGCCCCTTCCCTGTCTACCCTGGTGCTATCTAAAAGGTCCTCTTGCTTTTTTCCAGGATGATGGATGACTTACCTAAATGCCTCAGCATGTTTCCCACCAATTTTAGTAATGTGTTCTTGATGCTGAAGAATATGAGAACATCTCCACCAAACAAAGAAGCTCTTGCTTCATTTAGTTAGGAGGAAGTACTCTTGTTTGGTAGGGATTTACCTATTTGTAGACTTGTTGTCTTCTCAATGCAGAGATTCATGTTATCACAGATTTCTGAATTAAGATGCATAAGGAACAATCACATTGCCAAAACATACGCAAGGTCATTTCCTAGTGGTCCATTACAACACTGTAGTGTAGAATATGCACTGTACATTTACCCAACATTATAGTACTTACTATTTAACCAGAAAAAAGTACTCCAGTTGGGTACACATTATGTGGAAAAACTCTCGACTCTTGTTGGATAAAGGGGCATGTGAGGTTCTTTTTTTAGCCCAGTCACTCACATAACAACTGGCACAGCTAGACAGACACTCAGACATCCACTCAAGTACCCATTCAGTCACTATCACATACACTTACAGATCTAAAGAGCCACTCACACACCCATATTGTCACTCACACACCCACAAACCCACTCACATACTCACTCACAGACCATAAACCCACTCACACACCCACATAACCATTAACACACCTACTCACTGACCCATATAGCCACTCACATACCCAAAAAATGTCTCCCAAACCCATACAGCTACTCACAGACCATACATCCATTCACACACCCACTCACAGACCCACAAGCTACATACAAACCCACTCACACATCCACAAAGCAACTCATGCACCCACTAATACAGCCATACAGGTGCGCCCACTCACAGACCTATAGAGCCACTCACACTCCCAGTCACTGACCCATACAACTACTCACAAAGCCATGCAGCCTCTGAAACACCCAATCCTGACCCACAGAACCACTTACACGTCTACTCACAAACCCACTCACACACTTACAAAACTACTTACAAACCCACACTTGGACCCATTCAGCCCCTCAAATGTCCACTCATTTCCTATATAGCCACCCACACACCCACTCTCAAAGGTTGCTGGTTACAGATATGAAACAAAATATTTTAAAAAAAACTTTGAAATTCACAAAAAACAAAGGTTACAGGGACGTTATAGTTAGAAAATAACATTAAAAAACCTTAGATATTTACTGAAAAAACAAAGGTTAAAGGAACATTATAGTTAGGAAATAGAAGTATAAAACCTTAGGAATTCACTAGTTAGGCTCAGATTTCACTTGTACAAAACCAGCAAAAGTCAGCAGTTACAGTTACCTTGGCTAAGTATAACTTATGCCCCAGCTATGCACTGCTTATGACCTCACATATTACATCACCTATGGCATGGTCAGTGACATCACTGATGACATCTTAAATGACATCACTGATGATGTCATCCACAGAATCTCTGATGCACCCACTCACACCCCAATATAACCTTTCATGCACCCAGTCCAACTTATACACTAGCATTCTCAAAACCATTGACACACCCATACCAGTACGTACATGCTAATTTACTGATTCATAGGTCTACAAACATACACATATACCTAGTCACCCAAATAGCCATTCATACACCAACTCACCACTAATACAACCACTGAAATATCTACTCATGGATCCATAAAGCCACTCACACACAGTCAGTCACTCATAGAGCTACTCACACACCTACTCACTCATGTTTTTTAATTAGTATTTGAATGTGCAGAGTGGTGGAGAAAGGGGGTGCACCTCTAACTAGCTCTCAGGAATCTTGCTTTGTCAGACTTACTGGATGTAACAGGAGGGCTTCTGGGCCCTCAAAATCCCTCATCATCCAGGAGGACTTCATCCCCCAACCAAAAGTGCACCAGTAGGTGTTTTTGCAGAGTGGTGGAGAAAAGGAGAGTGGCCTCCATAGTCCTCTCAGAAATCGCACTCAATTGCACTTACTCTAGGTGACAGGAGGGCAAGTTGGCACCAAGGACCCTTGAAGCCAAGAGCACTTCATTCCTAACCAGCAGTGCACTAGGAGGTGCATTTTCAGAGTGGTGGAGATAGAGGCGTAGCCTCTGAAGCCTCAGTAATCTCACTGTTTAGGACTTACTGGAAGTAACAGGAGCCCTTGTGGGCAGCAAAGGAACTATGCAGCCAAGGGGACTACATCCCCAAACCAGTAGTACGCCAGGAGGTGCCCTTGCAGAGAGGTGAAGAAAGAGGGTGTGGCCTGTGAAGTCCTCTCAGTAATCCCACTGTTTGGGACTTACAGGAGGACTTGTTGGCCACCAAGGATCCTCAGAAGCCAAGGAGGCTTCATCAACTAACAAGTTGTGTGCCAAGAAGCGCTTTAGCAGAGTGGTGCTGTAAAAGGGTGACTTGGCAGTTGTTTTTTTAATAATTAGGTCAAGGCAGGCCCTGTGCCCTCACCCTTCCCTGGGCCTTCTTTGGCCTGAGGACCCAATCTTGCAGGGCCTTTATTCAATAGGAAGGGGGGCCCTGCAGCCCCCCTTTCATGGCTGATTTCAACCCGGCCAACCCATCCCCTGGGGCCTGGCCTTTTTATAAAAAAAAATTAAGTAAAAGGAAGGAGGGCCGAGCAACCTCACTCCCGGGTTGAGGGCGCAGAATTTTTTATATTTTTTATAAAATAATGGGAGGGGGGCTGCGTGGTACCCCTTCTGGTACGATTTCAGCCCCATGAACCACATCTCTTGGGGCCCAGCCTGTAGTATGGGTACCCAGGTCCCATGAGGACACCCACTTTGTACAGTTGGGGACTGCAAGGAGATCCTAAAGGACCATGTGGTCCCTGTCACCTCCCTGCTTCCTGTGGGATCCTGTATTGCTTTGACAGAGAGGGAGCTTCTAACTTGTAGCTCCTTCTCTCTAATAGCAATTGTACTCAAAGTGGAGTACAGTTTATGACTTGGCAGGAGCAGCATAGCTCTTGCCAAGCCATAGCAAATAACGATATCCCAGGAGTGGGCACCACAAGACATAGCAGGAGCCAGTCCTGAGTTGGCAGTCCCTGGGGCTGTGGCAGGGTCTGTACAGCCCCATCATTTAAATTTAAAGCCTCAGGGAGGTGGTGGCCCCTGGGGCAGTGGGGGGTCCACTCTGCCTCTCCACTTTCTTTAAACATAAAGCTCCCGGGGAGGTTGCTGTCCACGGGGCTTCAGGGTCCATGAGGCCCCCATTTATAAAAATATACTTTGATAATCCCTTGCTTAAAGACTTTGCTATATAAATAGCAAAATGCTTTGTCCCTTTCATGCTTGGCGTGGATGGCACTGTGCTCAACACTTTGCTACACATACAGATATTTGAGGTGAGTAGATTCAGAGTGTCTCTGGTGTTGCAGTGTGCTCTATATAGGAGCTGCTCTCAACCTACATTTGAGACCTAATTAGAGTTATCTTCCTGAAAAGGTATTGTTTTTACTTATACTGGGTGGTCCCTTGTGCATGGACAAAGCTATACATCTCTGAAGAGCTCTAACGAGAGCAAAGCACATGTCAGGGGTTTCTTTTTCCATTCTAGGTTGGCTTGGATGATATTTTACAAATCCAAATCTGTAATACTCTGCCTGGAGTGGTAAAATGCTTTTGTCATTTTACAGCTCAGCATGGATGGCAATTTGCTAATCCTATACTTAAAGATTTTGCTGTATAAATGGCAAAAGGCTTTGTCACTTTCTATCTCAGCTTGGATGTCACTGTGCTAATCCTATGCTTAAAAACTTTACTCATCATTTAAATCATACATTTGAGGTGAGCAGATTTAGAGTGTCGCTGGTGTTGAAGGGTGCTCTATATAGAAGCTTCCCATGGCCTGTATTTGGGAACTAATCTGAGTTCTCTGCCTGAAAATGTATTGTTTTGACTTATACTGGGTACTCCCTTGTGCCTGGAATTTGGGAACTACCCAGAGATCCCTGCTTCTCATATTGTATAATGTGTCTGGCACTCTAAGCCTGAAAAGGAATTGTTTTGATTTATACTGGGTATTCCCTTGAGACTCATACCCCCTGACAGACCCACTCAGAGACTCATACACCCACTCAATACCCACTCAGAGACTCATGCATTCAGTCGCATACCCACACTGAGAGTCATATACTCACTCACAGGCCCAATTGTGTAAGTGTTCTTCATTTAAACCAGTTCTATTATGTATAAGTGGTCAAGCTGGTACGGGGAAACATTTCTTATTTAAAGTACCCAATAGCTACCCAAATAAAAATTTGGATTACAACTTGTCATGTTTAGTAACTGCAACAACAGGATTACCCACACATAACATTAATGGAATTACTCTGCTTCGACAACTAATATTAACTCTAGAACATGACAACACACTGGAATTTCAAAAATTATCAGATGCCGCTTATCATTCAGTAGCAAGAGAATTATAAATACTAAGGCTTCTTATTATTGGGGAAGTGTGCATGGTGTTGAATCTAAAGCTTATCTTTATACATTTAAGAATGCAACATGTTTAAAAACAAACAATGATGTACTGTTTGGTGGAAAACATTTGATGTTATTTGGAGACCTTCTACAGCTAACAAATGTAAAAGGACAACCTGTTTTCAAGACACTTCTACAGGAAGAAATGAGAGGTTTTCCTAGATGTATTGTGACTGTGAATATTTGGGAATACTTTAATTGCAAAGAATTAGTCAAATACTGAATGGATATACAGCAATAACAGCAGCCTTAAGTTGCCACCTAAAGCGGTCTAGAAAAATAAAAATAAAAACTTTAGGGGCATATTATCAAGTCAGGCGATAAAATTATGTTAGATGTTAGATGTGAAGGACATCTAAGTTGAGCTTCAATTGGAATTCTATAGACCAAATTATCAAGCCCATTATCGCCGTTTTAGCGGCAGTTTTCTGCCGCTAAAGCGGCGATAATTTTATCGCCTGTCTTGATAATATGCCCCTTAGTTTTTCTAACAAGAACTTCTACAAACTACTATACGATATTTTGCGTACATCGATCATCACAATTTTCTATGCAATTTTAACTAGAGTAAACAATTTTTTCAACACCATCTGCTTCACAATAATTTGTCATATTGTACCAGATATAACAAAATAAATAGCAGTTAAAAACAATGTTTCATTAGAATATTGTAGTAACTTTACAAGGAGTCAATAATTAGTGAATCATACTGCGTGCTATGCATATTATTACTTATTTGAAAAGATATACTATGCAGCATTGTTTTTTTCTAAATCCATTGACAGTTTTTCCCCCACTATTCATTGATGATGCTTCATAAACAGCACTATTTTTGGTGAACAAATATGAAAGATGAGAACAGTAAAAAGCAAAGAAAAATGTTTTGCAATGTTGTATTAAAATGCATTAGTGTATGTAATATATGTTAGTATAAGTTTCTAATCTTCAACAGGAAATACTAACATATTGTTTCTATGTTTTTCTGTTTCCAAAATGGATGAAGTTCTGCAAGATTGTATGCGTCAAACACTTTTCTATCATGGACACATTCACTAGTCATAAGTAAAGTAATGTAACCTATTCACTTACTCATAGGACTCTCACACACTCATGTACACACTTATGCACAATTGCATTCACTCACTTATACAGCTAATCACACAGCCAATTGCTGACTGATAGAGATATTCAGTCACTATTTCACTCATCCAAACACATACTAATACACTCATTCCCTCACTCATACATGTACTAATACACCCATGCATCCACTCATACATGAATTCACTTAGTCATACTAGCACTAATACACCCACTGACTTGGTTATATATGCACTATTTACTCCCTAATTCAGTCATGCACTCATTCACTCATACATGCAACTCTCATGTACTCTTTTTAATACCTATGTAGCATTCATTCACTCATTGTAACATCCATGGACCTGTCATGCACTCATTCTAACACCCATATACCACTGATCCACTTCTTCAATCATCCATAAAGCACTCATACAACATTAATTCATACATATACCACTTATGCATGCATTCACCCATGCACCACTCGCACACTCATTCTAACATGCATATACTACTCATCTGTGCACCACTATGACCCTCAGTCAATCATCCATACACCACTGCTGGTCATTCAATCATCCATGCGCAAATCATGTACTCATTAAATTGTTCATGGACAACTCATGCACTCATTCAATCATCCCTGCACCTCTTATGCACTCATTCGAACACCCATGCACTCATTTTAATATCCATATACCACTCATGTACTCATTCAATGATTCTTCTACCACTCTTGCACTCATTCAGTAATTCATGCACTGCCCTTTATCTTATTCAATCATCTATGCACATCTCATGCACTCATTCTAACATTCATTCACCACTCATTCTCATATCCATTCACCACTCCTGTATCCATTCAATCATCAATGCACCTATTGTGCATTCATTGAATCATTCATGCACTACTCATGCACAAATTCAATCATCACACGCCACTCATGCATTCATTCAATTATTCATTGACCTCGTATGCACTCATTGTAGCATCCATGAACCAATCATACACTCATAATATTATCCATGTAGTGCTTGTGCACTTATCCAATCATTCATGTACCACTCATGCACTCATTTAATCATCTGTGTACCTCTCATGCACTCATTCATTTATCCATGAACCACACAAGCACTCATTTAATCATGTATGCACCTCTCATGCACTCATTCAATCATTCATGCTCCTCTCATGTACTTATTCTAACATTCATTCACTAGTCATGCACTCAAAGTAATATCCATTCACCACTCATGCACTCATTCTAACATCCATGCATTACTCTTTCAGTCATTCTAATATCCAATCAAATCTCATGCACTCACTCTGACATCCATGTGCTGCTCATTCACTCATAATAACATCCATGCACCACTCCTTTTAACAGCCATGCACCACTCATGCACTCATTCAATAATCGAGGTACCACTCATGCACACATCCAATCATCCATCCACCACTCATGCACTCATTTAATCATCCATGAAAGTCTGATGCACTCAGTCTAACATACATTTACCACTAAGGCACATATTCTAACATCCATTCACCGACCATGCACTCAATCTAATATCTATTCCCCACTCATGCACTGATTCAATCATCCATGCACATTCATGCACTCATTCAATTATCCAATCTCCATTCACACACACATTCTTTCTAACATCCATTTACCACTCATGCACACATTCTAACATCCATTCACCACTCACACACTAATTCAATTATCCATGCACCACTCATGCACTCATTTCAACTATCCATGCACCACTTATGTGCTCATTCAATCATTCATGCACCTCTCATGCAAATATTCTAACAACCATGCACCACTGATGTACTCATTCAATCATCCATGCACCACTGAGGTACTCATTCAACCATCCATTTATCTCTCATGCACTTATTTAATCATCTATGCATCTCTTATGCAGTTATTCAATCGTTCATGCACCTCTAATGCACTCTTTCTAACATCAATGCACCACTCATGCACTCATACTAACATCCATACAACACTCATGCACTCATGCAATCATCCCTGCACATCTGATGCACTCATTTAAACATCCATGCAACACTCATGCACTCATTCCATCATTTGTGCACCTCTCACACACTCAATCTAATATCCATTCACCACTCAAGCACTCACTGTAACATCAATTCAGCACTTATGCACTCATACATACATTGATGCACCAATTATGCATTGATACTAGCATGCACGCACCACTTATGCACTCATTCCATCATCCATGCACCACTCATGCACTACTGATACATTCATGCAATCATCCATGCACCTGTCATGCACCGATTCCAACATCTATGTACTACTCATGCACTCATTCAATTATCCATTCACCTCTCATGCACTCATTCTAACATATATTCATCACACATGCACTCATTCTAACACCCATGCACCACTCATGCACTCATTTAATAATTCATGTAACACCCGTGTACTCATTCAATCCTCCTTGCACCTCTAATGCGCTCATTATAAAATCCATTCACCACTCATTCACTCATGCTAACATCCATGCACCTATCATGTACTCATTTAATCACCAATGCACTCATTCTAACATGCATGAACCACTCATGCACTCATTCAATTATTCATGCACCACCCTTGCTTTCATTCAAACATCCATGAACCTGTCATTCTCTCAATCATCCATGTACCTCTCATGCACTCATTCTAACATCCACATATCATTCATGCACTCATTCAATCACCCATGCACCACTGATGAATCTATTCACTCATGCATAAGTACGTCTTCCGACAGGAATATTTTTATGTGTGCCTCTATTGAGGGTCTTAACACAGATTGTGCATTGCACAAGTTTTGTCACTAACTTTGATTCTCCAGATTGAATTACTAAAAGATTTCAAGCCACATTTGCTCTCTTTTGGGAAGGCCCATCATCCTCAATACCTTCACTGTTGTAATCCTGCTCATCCTGGTCCTACTTCTCCTCTAGCTGATCCCCACCCCAGATTCTGTTGCCATTGTTTAATGAAAAAAAGCCCCAAAAATACCTCCAGCTGAAATCTGCCACCTGCTCATATGAAAGTCACATCAAAGAAGATTCATGAAGGAGCAGTAGGTGCATAGTTTCTATTCATTTTGTTTAAAAAGTATGATATCCAAAGCTTCTTGCAGTCATATGATCTGCCCGATGACCGACAGATTCGCCATTACCATGCGGTAGCTGAAATTGAAAATACAATTTTAAAGTAGTTTTCTTAAAAACATTATGACACAAGAAGACCTTTCAATACTATGGGAGTGAATAGCTATACTAAAGTTGTGCAGAATATTTGTATACATGCGTTTCACGTAAGAAAACACATGTTCTTCGCGATTAGCGAACGCACAACAACTACTGCTGACACTGCAGACACAGAAAAACTGGTTTTATGGAAAAATCTTTACAGAGAGACACATTTAAAGAGTATATTATTAAACACCTAGTGGCAAACATTGATTAAAAATAATACGTCTATATGTGTGTTTCAGAATTTCTGGAAAACACCTGCTATCGGCGATTAGCGACGTCACAGTGAAAATGGGAAACACAAAGCAAAACTGATTTTATTGAAAAATTATTATAGGCACTCAACCTTAAAGAGAACATTACTAAACAACTACTGTCAAACATCAATTAAAATATGTATATATTACCTATTGGCGGTTGCCAGTAGGTAGTTATAGTTAGGACCTAGTTACTATAGGAAAATGGCAGCATTCTATTCGCAATAACTTTTGCGCCGATTGACGAATCTTTGCTAATTTTTTAAAACTAATTCTTGTTGAGATTAACTCCTATGTTGAAAGTTTGGGGGTGATTCATGAAGGGCGGGCCGAGAAAAAAGGGGGTCCCAAAACGTGTTTTTTCAATGTTAATTTCCATAGGAAACTTTAGACAAGACTACAGGTTGAACGGGTGAATGGAATTACCCCAAATTTGGAAGGGAGAAGGGTCTTGGTCAAGAAAGCACACTTTTGTTTATTTGGTGTAAATCCATTGAGTAGTTTTTGAGAAATATTGAATTTAACAGATATCAATATTTGGGAATTCTGCCATCTGATTGGCTGAGGCGTTATGAGCACAAGCTTGCTGGTGATTGTCTGCGAGCGGTGCGAGCGGTTGCAACTAGGAAGTGTTAGCCGCCATTTTGTGATTCGGTTAAAGC
Organism: Triturus cristatus; assembly: GCF_964204655.1. Classification (NCBI taxonomy): domain Eukaryota; kingdom Metazoa; phylum Chordata; class Amphibia; order Caudata; family Salamandridae; genus Triturus; species Triturus cristatus. Next base: position 846,355,395 of record NC_140588.1, on the reverse strand, counting down.
GAGTAAGGGGAAAAAGGGAGAAACAAGTGGAAAAGAGGAGGGTAGGAGCGCTGTGAGGTTTGTAGGGTGGGTAGGGTGTGCTATAGAGGGAGTGTGAAGCGAATTATTTATCCCTACTGGTGTGAAAGTGCTGTTTTGCCCACTGTGAGATGGTGCTGAGGTGAGGTGCCGGTACAGTCTGGGATGAAACCGTGCGTCTAAACTATGATCTGGGTGCTGTAAAGTGATGTGCTCTGGGCGCTGTAGCATAGTGGGCACTGTTGCATATTTGTGCAGGAGGTGTTAGTATGCGTTTAGAGTATTGCGAGAGTGGGAAGCAAAGTAATTAGTGATATCGGTATGAAGACTCAGGGATGAAACTGTGAGTGTTAGTCGTGAGTTTATTGCTGTGAAGTGATGTGCTGTGGGCGCTGTAGGATAATGGCCGCTGTAGCATACCTGTGTAAGTAGTGTTAGTGTGCCGTTTATTTTATACAGGGAGTGTGAAACGAACTACTCATCCCTACTGGTCTGAAGAGTGGAATGTAGTGTTTTAGGAAGCAGGAATAAAGAAATAATCGTGAAGAATACAATGCAGAATGTTGCAATGCCAGAGAAGGAAAATGGTAAAATGAGTTGTGTCTAAGAAAGTGGTTATGTGTAATAAATGGATGGAGTTTAAAAATTATATAGAAAGTGTCTTTATTTTAGTGCCATAATTGTACTCACTGGTGCAAGAGCTAGGGTATCCAGCTGATGCAAAGTTCAACCACTTCTGCTGTATTCAAACGTAAGCTCCGGCATCAGTGAATTGTATATATACGGTTGCATGTGAAATAAACAATAGCTATTACACTTGAATGACTCTACATCCTATAAAGAAAATAAAGGTAGGATACAATTAGGACATGTATCATTTAAGAAAAGAAAGAAATAAAAAAGAAATTGCAAAATTTAGTCATCAAACTTTTTATGTACCTTGGCAGTGCTTGTTTGTAACAGAAAATTAACAGCAGTAGAATAGTTAACAATCTGTTGTACAGTAGATTCAATGTGATGCATGACAGAATTGGTACTAGTTGTACCCACATTGGAACTTTGAGGAGGAATACAAACATTTCGCTCTGAGAAGCACATTCAGTACCTTTGTAGTCAAACCCTAAATTATTGTCTTCAGCTGTTTCAAAAAAACATTCTTGCGTAGAGAGCTAAGGCATCGAGCTTAGACAAACTCCAATTGCTTCTGCTGTAGTCAAATCGAAGCTACTGCAGCAGTGTATTGCACATTATATGTTACAGTTCTATGTGACCTTCAGAATAGCTATTAGACATGAATAAATACATTGTATAATGAAAATAAAGGTAGTTTACGATTACCACACTGTGCCAACCAGTTCCTAAACAAATTCGGTTTTTTACATTTTTATCGTGAGGTTCTGAGCAGAGGCTGACTTTGAGTAAAATTGTGTGAAAGGGCTTTGTGAATACCAGGCAGGCAGAGAGGTGTGTGTACAAAGAATAGACGCGGTTTCTAAATGGGTGTCAGGTTTAGGTTAATTTTGGAAGTAAATAGCGTATTTGCATAGGCCATACATCACCGATTCCTGGTTAGACTGGAGATGTAAGGGGGAATAATGAGGATAGAGTTCAAATGTCTGAGTATACTTAGAAGTTGTTATATCAAAGTAGTAGGATTGAAGTGTATTATAAAAAATTTAAAGGAAAAAGTCAAAAAAGATGGAAAAAAATCCATTCAAGAATAATGTGAGTTTTTTACAAGTCTTGGAGATTCCAGTCCAGAAGTTCTTCAGCTGATTGAGATGCGTAATGTTCCAAGAGGCTATTGTTGCCATAGTGTGAGAAAAGCGAAGCGATCCAATTCATATCCTCGAAGGGACAGTAATGTTTCTCGAATGTTGGAGTGGTAATTTGAATGGGCAAGCAATCTGCAATGTTGTGAAAGGTTGCACGTTGCAGGAGATCTTTTGCAGCTGCGTAGAAATCCCATTGCGCTCCGATTCCTTTTTGCATTGCATTCGCCATTGCTCCGCTGCCAGAACAATCACGTTCATATTTTTCAAGATACTCCATTACCTGCTGGATATCTGGAGCGATTGTTGAGATGTTGGCAAGGCATACATCCATTCGTCAGTCGAATGGGTAAGTTTTGCAATCAAACAATGGTTGTACACATATTGCATAAGTGTAGATAAATATTATGTTGTAGCTAGATCCGATAATAGATAGAGGTAGGCACCTGAAAAGTTTTTCCATTTTTTTACAGTATTGATGTAGCTTGGCGTAGAGGTGTATTCTGTTAGACATAGTTGTTACCATAGAGAGCATAGCCATTTCTAGAAGTAGAATTAGTAGTAGGATGGCCGCAAAGAGGGTGAGACTTATGGGCACTGTTCCTGTTATTCCAAAGATGATCAAAAGAATGTCTGAATGTAGTCTGGTATTAAAAGAAGAACAGTTTGAAAGCATGTAAGAGGGCTGTAGGAGACTGTGTGCCAGACCTTGAGTGTGACATGTGTTGAAAATTGAGTAACAATTCACAAAGTGTAATGGGAGGTTCGTATTTAAAAGGGAGTGTATTTTACTTGAAGTTTGTGGTATCTGCAGTCGATAAATTTATTTTGCAGAAGTGAGGGACACTTCTGTTGTGAACAAAAGCATTTTCAGTTTGGTTTGTTTAATGAAATCTGTTTTCAAAGTAGGGATTGAAGGCCAAGTTGAAGTTTGGGAGCTAGTTTGTGTGGGTGGGAATAGACATTGCCACAGGAAGTTACTCGGTTTGAAACAGTAAGGACATATGGTATGCCAGCTCACATTCCGTAGGAGTGCATGTTATTGAGAAGCAGATAACTGCCGTTAGAAAGCTGTGTGAATGTTGGCCTGTTTGTGGGAGTTGGCGTCCATTTAAGAAAGGACGCAAGATTAGGGGCTGTAAGCTTAGAAGCGTCGTGTAGTTGGACATTCTTGGATAGGAATGAATGACTGCTATTGTGGTCGCTCTTTTCACCTGTGAGAAAAACTTCTGTATGCTCTTTAAAACAGCGATATGTAAATGGGAGAAACCAATGCTCGTGAATAAACGTGCTACTTCACATACAACATCACGCACAACATGTACACCTAGCAGACACAACAACACTACATACTGTGGGAACCGTGGCTAGACATGTACACAAAGTAAACATGGCATGGCACCTCTGCCACACAATGCAGAATGCGGGGAGAGATGGGAGCAAAGTATGTGCAAAGGTGGCAAGTAATTCTCGATTATAAAAGTATACAATACAAACTATTGAGGGGATGTGCCGGACAGACTTGAGTATGCAGAGCACAGACATTGAATTGATATGTCAACATACACTGATGGTCTATTGAGTGAAGTGAACAGTGGATGCAACCATGATACTACAATCAGTAGGGAAGATTACGCAATGGTAGCGTGTACGTGCCTCCCCCCCAAATGTTTAGGGAAGTGGGCTAGCTCACCGTACGCAAGGCTAGCATAGGGGTATGAATAAAAGGCACGTTTCTTTGGGTGTGGTTCTCTTCCGGATTGGCAAATGTGTCTGCCAGCTCTGCCCAGCTTACACTGCCACAAGGCTGATGCTGTGAGCGAAGGTGGGTGCGTGAATGACGCTGTCAGCCTGCTGGTACTCAGAAACCGTCATGGCCGCTGTGGCGCATATATACCCCACAGTTCATCTTTCGACACCGCTGTATGTGAAAGAGGGCCGACCACATGCCGGCGGAAGGTCCTGGGCTGAGGTCTGCAAGCTCGAAAGGCTCCTGAGATTAACGCTGGCTACCGCGACACAGACAAACAGAGCCCAGCCTGAGGCCCAGGAGCATGGAGTGTTCTGTATAATAGTAACACAGTAGTCCGACAGGTACCGACAGTGGAACAGTGTTTTGATACCATAGTGGACGATGTTAGAACTGTATCTGAGAGTGGAGATGAAGGTACTCCCTTCGACCAGCTGCAGCCAACTGTAGGTCCCAACAGTGGAACTGTGTCTTGATCCCATAATGGATGATGTCTGATATTACCTGCTGCTGAGTTTTCAGGGAACTTTCTCGGTTGAGGTGCATCACACTCTGTGCTTCCATAGCTAACTACTGTACAGGATTATTGGGCTTTGTTGACTGCAGTTGGTGGAGTACACCACGGTACAGCAGGTCCAAACAATGAAACGGGGACTTGATTCAATGAGAGGATGTCAGAAGTTAAAGTCTGTGATGATTTCGGTGTACCCCCTTCGATCAGGTGCAATCAACTCTGGGTCCCAACAGTGGAACTGTCTCTTGATCCCAGAATGGACGATGTCCGATATTACCTGCTACTGAGTTTTCAGGGAACTCCCTCCGTTGAGGTGCATCAGACTCTGTGCTTCTGTAGCTAACTGCTGCACATGATTATAGGGGTTGGCTGACTGCAGTCGGTTGAGTACACCGCGGAACAGCAGGTCCGAACACTGGAACGGTGTCTTGATATCACAATAGACGATGTTAGAACTGCATCTGAGAGTGGAGATGAAGGTTCCCCCTCCCATCAGGTGGAACCAACTCTAGGTCTGAACAGTGGAACGGTGTCTTGATCCCACAATGGACGATGTTAGAACTGCATCTGCGAGTGGAGATGGAAGTACTCCCTTTGACCAGCTGCAACCAACTCTGGGTCCCAAGAGTGCAATGGTGTCTTGATGCCATAATGGATTATGTTAGAACTGCATCTGAGAGTGGAGATGAAGGTACTCCCTTTGACCAGGTGGAACCAACTCTAGGTTGCAACAGTGGAATGTTGTCTTGATTCCACAATGGAAGATGTCCAATATTACATTCTGCTTAATTTTCACAGAACTCCTTCCGTTGAGGTGGATTAGACTCTGTGCTTCTGTAGTTAACTGCTACACATGATTATTAGGCATGGTTTATTGCACGTGCTGGAGTACACAGCGGTACAGCATGTTCGAACAGTGAAACAAGGTCTTAATTCTATGATTGAGGATGACAGAAGTTAAAGTGTGTGATGATTTTGTGTATAGCTTCTGATGAGGTGCAACCAACTCTAGGTACCAACAGTAGAATGGTGTCTTGATCACACAATGGACGATGTTCGATATTACCTGTTGCTGGTTTTTCACACAACTGTGTTGAGGTGCATCAGATTCTGTGCTTCTGTAGTTAAGTGCTGCACATGGTTATTGGGCTTAGTTGACTGGTATTGCTGGAATACACCGTGGTAGAGCAGGTCCAAACAGTAAAATGGGGTCTTGATTCTATGATTGAGGATGTCATAAGTTAAAGTCTGTGATGATTTTTGTGTACCCCCTCTGATCAGGTGCATCCAACTCTGTGCTTCCCAATCCAACAGTATGTGGCTGTGAGTTGTGAATGACCACTTGATTTGGTGTAGAATGCAGTTCGCAGGGTTCACAATATAGATTGCGTGGTGATTGTTTAATTACAGAATCCAGTAGTTGAGTAATTAGAACTTCTATTGAAACATACACAATATTGTTTTTTGTATACTTGCTTCAAGAAGTTTTTTTATATCAGATATCGGTTTAGTGAAATGACCAAATGTATCTTGGAAGTCCACAGGAACAGTGAATAGTGTAGACTGTGGAGAGATGAAATCCCAATTCGAATTGTTTTGATTTATTCATTGTAGAGTTCTCTGTAATTTATGTTGTTTTATTTTGTAAAGAGGGAGTGAGAAAAAGTATTGATGGTTATGTGTGTGAGTTCTGATTTTAATTAACAATGAAGACAGTAGTGTTCACAATTCAGATCGAGTCAGTATTGTAGATGATGCAGTCCTGTAGGAAAAGACATTGATCCAGTGTGCTCTGTCTGCACTACTCATACGCATCATTGCGAGCTCTGCACACGTTTGTTTTGCTTTGTGTATTGCAAACCGTAGAGCTCAAGTCAATGCCACGTGGCTGTGGGCCCTTGTTGACCGCTCTCTCTGGCCTATACTGCAGACTTCAGTGTCCACATTTGACATTGAGTCGGTATTAGAGATGATGCAGTCCTGCAGGAAAAGACATTGCTCCGGTGTGCTCTGTCTGCACCATTGATATGCATCATTGCAGGATCTGCACACATTTTTATTCTTTGTGTATTGCAAACTGTAGAGGTCAAGTGAATGCCAGGTGGCTGTGGGCTCTTGCTAACTGCTTTCTCTGGCCTACACTGCAGACAGCAGTGTTCAGAATTCAGATGGAGTCGCTATTGTAGATTAGGTATTTAGGAAAAGACATTGCTCCAGTGTGCTCTGTCTTCAGCACTCATACGCATCATTGTAGGCTCTGGACACGTTTTTGTTTGCTTTGTGTATTGCAAACTGTAGAGGTCAAGTCAATGCCACGTGGCTGTGGGCCCTTGCTGAACGCTCTCTCTGGCCTATACTGCAGACTTCTGTGTCCACATTTGACATTGAGTCAGTATTGTAGATGATGCAGTCCTGTAGGAAAAGATATTGCTCCAGTGTGCTCTGTCTGCACCACTCATATGCATCATTGCAGGCTTTGCACACATTTCTTTTTAGTTTGTGTATTGCAAACTGTAGAGCTCAAGTGAATGCCATGTGGCTGTGGGCCCTTGTGACCGCTCAGTCAGGCCTACACTGCAGACAGCAGTGTTCACAATTGAGATTGAGTCGCTATTGTAGATGAGGTAGTCCTGTAGGAAAAGACATTGCTCAAGTGTGTACTTTCTGAACCATGCATATGTATCATTGCAGGCTTTGCGCACTCGGTTTTGCTGCTTCGGTGACGACAAACTGGGTAGGTGAAGTCACTTTACGTATCTGTGGGTCCTTTGTGACCACTCTCTATGGCCTACACTGCAGACAGCAGTGTTCATAATTCAGATTGAGTCAGTATTGCAGATGATGCAGTGTTGATGGCAACAGATATTGCTCCTAGTACCGGCTGTCTACAGCCCGCATTATCGGTGGCTGTGCACATGCTGAATGCTTTTGATGTGGTTATGTGAGTGCACTAGAACTGATGGAGCATTTTTGATATAATCTTTTTGTGTATTATTTCAGATCTATTGATTGTGTGTCAGTATACCACAAGTTGTTGTTCTTTTACGATGGAATTATTTCTGTATTATTTCACATCTACTGTCCCTACCTTACTGCAGCATAAATTATTGATTCTTTTAATATTGAATCTCTGTGTGTGATCCAATGATTACTGTTGTAGTTGATGCTAGCAGCCACCATTGTCTGAAGGCTGGTTTAGACTTACCGCACACACATCCAGCACAGACGTCACTGGATATGTCACCATGGTACTAAAAAGGAGTCAAGCGTACTTGCCCGTATCAACTTCCACTATCTATCTGTGTCCGTGTGTTCATTATCTATGCATGATACTGTCTCTGGGCCGTACTATATTACGTTGTGTTGGGGACATGTTACCTGTGGTATTAGAGAACATTTTGGTAATCTAACTTTTAGGTGTATGGGTGGGCATCATGAGTGATGTAATATGTGACGTCATCAGCAGTGCATTGCAGGCGCGCGAGTTATAGTTAGCTCAACTAACTATAACAGGTGAATTTCTCTGGTTTTATATAAGTCAAATGTCCAACTAAGTATAACGTACCTGAAACCTATGGTTTTTTCAGTGAAAATATATATACATATATATATATTCACTGAAAAAACCATAGGTTTTAGGGGCGTTATAGTTAGGAATTGGCATTTAAAAAACCTTAGAAATTCACTGAAAAAACCATAGGTTTCAGGGGTGTTATAGTTAGCTGGACATTTCCCTCTTACAAAACCCTAGAAATTCCCCTGTTATAGTTAGTCCAGCTAACTATAACTCGCGGCCCTGCAATGCACTGCTGATGACGTCACATATTACATCACTCATGACATGGTCAGTGACATCACTGACGACATCACTGATGACATCTGAAATGACATCACTGATGACATCACTGATGACGTCATCCAGTGAGTGTGTGTTTCTGTAAATTTTAAATATGTTTAATATATGTATAGGGAAAAACCTATGGAAGAATGAGTGGGTGTATAAGTGTGTGAATGGATGATTTAGTAGGTGCGTGACTGACTGTATAAGTGAGTCATTAAACGTATCTTACTGCAGACTAGTGACTAAACTGTGTGAATGTTTGTATCTGTCTGTCTGTTGGTGTATAAGTGGCTGCCTGGTTTTGTGAATAGCTATATGAGTTTCTCTATGGGTTATTGATTGGTTGCCTGAGTATCTGTTTGGGTGCCTGAGTGTTTGTGTTGGTGGGGTGTGTGTGACTCTGTGCATACATGTGTGAGTGGGTGATTCTATGGGTGCATGGTTTTAAGAGTGCATCTGTGATGAACTGTATGGTTGGGTGAGTGTATGTATGGGTGTGTTAGTGATTGAATGTATATCTCAGTGGTACATGTGTGAGTAACTACATATGTGAAAGACAGTATATATGTGTATATATGTGTGTAAGAGTATATAAGTGGGTATATGTGAGTGTGTGATTGTGAGAGTGGCTGTATGGATGAGTGTGTGCTTGTATCAGTGATTGTATAAGAGCGTAAGAATGTGGTACTATTTTTATGAGTAAGTGAACTTGTATGTGTATAACTGCATAGGTGAGTAAATGGGAGTGTGATTAATTATTTGCATGACTGACTAGGTGTGAGAGTACCTCTATGGATGATTGGTGGTGTGTGAGTGTCTATGTAGGTGTATAAATGCATATGATAGTCCTGTACTGAGTGACTGTAAGTATGACTGAGTGTACAGGTAAGTGAGTGGATGTGTGTGTAGATCTAAGTGTCAATGAGTGGGTATGTAGTTATTGGTATTGGAGTATCTATGGTTTTGAGAATGGACGTCTGAAATTTTAATTGAGTATATCAAATGGTGTGAGAAGATGCACTAATTTATCACATGGATGACGTCATCAGTGATGTCATCAGTGATGTCATTTCAGATGTCATCAGTGATGTCATCAGTGATGTCACTGACCATGTCATGAGTGATGTAATATGTGACGTCATCAGCAGTGCATTGCGGGGGCGCGAGTTATAGTTAGCTGAACTAACTATAACAGGGGAATATCTAGGGTTTTGTATGAGGGAAATGTCCAGCTAACTATAATGCCCCTGAAACCTATGGTTTTTTCTGTGAATTTCTAAGGTTTTTTAAATGCCAATTCCTAACTATAACGCCCCTAAAACATATGGTTTTTTCAGTGAATTTCAAAGGTTTTTAAAATGCTAATTCCTAACTATATCAGGCCTGAAACCTATGGTTTTTTCAGTGAATTTCAAAGGTTTGCTAAATGACAATTTTGAAAGTATTAATTGATATGCTGATTTTTTTGATACTGATTTACTACGTTTTTTAAACTATTTATTTTTAGATATATTTTTTTTAATTACATTATAATTACATTATACATTACAATACAAAATATACTTTCTCAGAATGAATTACTTTAGTTTAAATACTTGGCAAATAGGCAACAGACTTTTAAGTACAGTAGTTACAGTTGTTGCAATGGGAAACACAATTTCAAACACAAAGCAACATTGAGCTCAATGTGAATTTCTAGTTAAATGCAATTAGTTACTTTATGGATTACTTTTCTAACCACAAGACTGGATCCTAGATTCAGTCCTTGGACATCTCCTGTAAATAGTTGAGTAAAAGCGCTTTGGTTACAGTAGTGATTATTAAGGAATATTATTGTATTTTAAAAGTTGACACTTAGAAACTTTTTCCCATAGAATCACCAATGTTATACTATGGCAGAAAATTCACCTAGCAGGTAAGTAGTATTATTGTTACTTTTTCTTACTCAGTGGTGGATCCTGGATCCAGCACTGGCCAACGTCCTATAAACAGTTGAAAGAATGTGTTTAAGTCTTACAGATGATTTTTTAGGAATATTTTTAGTTTGTGAAAATAGACACTTAGAAACTTTTCTGGTGAAAACCACACAATGGATTCCTATGGAAGGAAATACAAGTTACTGGTAGGTACGCTTAGAATTACTTTTCAGGATCAGTGCTGAGCTAAATGATGCAGCCCTGGGTTCTCTCCTGATAACAGGTGAGTAAATCGGAATTCGTAGTTCGGCTGATTTTAGAGGAATATTTGTACGTTTCAAAAATGGACACTTTGAAAATTTTCTGGTAAAAACCACACAATGGATTCCTATGGAAGGAAATACAAGTTACTGGTAAGTACGCTTAGAATTACTTTTCAGGGTCAGTGCTGGGCTAAAAGATGCAGCACTGGGTTCTCTCCTGATTACAGGTGAGTAAATCGGAATTTGTAGTTCGGCTGATTTTAGAGGAATATTTGTACAATGGTGAAGGAAGGGGGAGGGGCCTGAGGTGACGTATGCAAACACGCCCTGTGGCTCGTTTTAAGTTGGGGAATTAATTCCTCTTCAATCCTGAGGTCCCCTGGGGGCCAACTAGCCCACCAGGTACCACCAGTATGCGCCAGGGAGCTGCATTGCACAGAGGTATTCAGAGGCCACGCCCCTTTTTACAACACTCTGCAACACAGCTCTGTGGCGCTTAGTGGAGGTACCTGGTGGGCTATTTGTCCCCTAGGGGACCTCTGGATTGAAGAGGAATGAATTCCCCAACTTAAAACGTGCCACAGGGCGTGTTTGCACAGTATCACCTCAGGCCCCGCCTCCTACCTTCACCACTGTGCAAACGCGCCGCGTGGCATGTTTTAAGTTGGGAGATTAAGTCTCCTTGAAACCTGAGGTCCCCTGGCGGCCAACTAGCCCACCAGATACCTCCAGTAAGCGCCAGGGAGCTGCGTTGCAGAGATGTGTAAAAAGGGGCGTGGCCTCATTACACCTCTCTGCAACGCAGCCCCCTAGCGCATACTGGAGGTTCCAGGTGGGCTAGTTGGCCCCCAGGGACCCCCAGTATTGAAGGGGAATTCGCTCCCCCTCTGCAAAGGCGCCAGGGGGCGTGTTTGCAGAGTGGTGTAAGGAGGGGGCGTGGCCTCCGGCCCGATCGTTTTTTTTCCCCCTCTGTTTTTTAGATGGGGGGCTGTGTAGCCCCCCTTCTTTTGCTGTTTTTTTGGCCCTGGGGACCCCATCCTCCAGGGCCTGCCCCCAATTTTGATTTTTTTTTTAAATGGGAAGGGGGCCGCGTGGCCCCCCTCCCCAGGCCATAATTTGCCCTGGGGACCCCAACCCCCGGGGCATGGCCCTTTTTAAAAACATTATTTTTTTTATGGAGGGGGCTGCATAGCCCCCATCCTGTGCCACCTGTGGCCCCGGGGACCCCATCCCCCAGGGCCATTTAAAAAATGTTTATTTTAAATGTTGGGGAGGGGCGCCGCGTGCCCCCCTCCCGGGCCACTTATGGCCCCAGGGACCCCATCCCCCAGGGCCTGACGTCTGTTGGGGGCCGTGGGGGGGTCCCCAATCCCCCCATGGCCCTGCCGGCTCCCCGCGTCCTACGGGAGCCGGCATTGCTTTTCCACATGGCGAGCAGCTAACATGCTGCTCCCCTTGTGGAAAAGCAATCGGCTTTGGTATATGGAAGAGAGAGCAGGTTTCCTGCTCTCTCTTCCAAATACCAAAGCAGTTTGCTATGGCAGGGCTGGAGCTGCGAGGCTCCCACCCTGCCATAGCAAACAGCAGTGTCCCGGGGGTGGGCACCCCAGAACACTGCAGGAGCCGGCCCTGGTGGGGTGGCGGTCCCCAGGGCCATCGTTGGCTCAAGGGGGGAGCCGCGCGGCCCCCCCACTTAAGTTAAAGCCCCAGGGGGTGGTGGTCCCTGGGGCTTGGGGGTCCGTAACAGACCCCCTATTTTACATATTTAGTGCCCAGGGGAGGTGGTGGTCCCCGGGGCGTGTGGGGGGGACTCGAGGGGGGGCTCGAGCCCCGGGGCTGGGCGGCCCCTCTGGGCCCCCCATTATAAAACCATATTGCCCCCGGGACATGGCCCCCCGGGGGCTAAATCTAAACGAAGCGCGGGAGTCCGCGCTTCGTTTTTTTTTCGTTAGCGGGATGCATCCCGCGATTTAAAAAAAAAAATAAACATTTTGGGGGGCCTTTGGAGTCCTTGTGGGACCCCCTGAGCAGGCCTAGGGGATCAGGGTGTTTCTACCCTGCCCCCTTGTTGCGTTTTGCATCTTTGTTTTTGTGCTTTCTTGTGCCTCGGTTCTACCGAGGCACAAGATGGCTGCCAACACTTCCTGATTCAGAGTGTTGGCAGCCAATTAGCATTCAGCTCGTGCTCGGGAGGGTTCGGGGAGGGTGCGTGGAGGATCCGCGGATCCTCAGCGGCCATAGATATCGCTAACTTTTTTACCCTAATTTTCTCAGGAACTCCTGAACAGATTCAAACCATTTATGCAAAAGGCACGAGTCTGAACTGAGGACTACCTCTTTGCCAAATTTGGTGTCATTCCGTTAAGCGGTTCGGGCTGTAGCTGCGACAACAGATCCTATGGGAAATTGCATGGGGAAAACACGTTTTGGGAACCCCTTTTTTCTCGACCCCCGTTTGACAAATCAACGCGAACCTTTCAGGGTTGGAGTGGAGCGGAGCTGGCCAAAAGTTTGGAAAATTTTGCGAAGATTCGTCAATCGGCGCCAGAGATATTCCCAATAGAATGATGCGGATTTCCTATGGAAAATAGGTCCTAACTATAACTATCTACGGGCGACCGCCAGTAGATAATATATATATATATATATATATATATATATATATATATATATATATATCCAAAAACCAAGTTCCACCTTGCATGGAGACGCCATCACAGTTGGACATATCACCTCATTTATTGTGGGCAGCGAGGAAAACAGGAAGCACCCCACCACAGAAATTCGCCAAACATGTTTCGGGCTCCATGCCCTTGCTCACTGGCTGCAACAACAAAGTCCCAGCAGCTGTGAGGACTATAAATCACTGACCCCGCCCAAGTGGGACGTCATTCTGCCAAGTTGCATTATGGGGTGAGTAGTCCTTCATTCGCCATGGTGGATGCTGTCAGGGCTTCGAGTTAAAATAATTCCCAAGTGGGTCCCAAGGCAGGGAAACTCCGCGTTGCCTGCTGATATAGTAACCCCACAAAACCGGCATGTCCAACTCCTCAGAGTGCTTAGATTTCATGCACCAGGGTCCACTGTGTAACGCGGCGGGGCATCTCCGCAGTGAGGCGCGCCGCTAATAATGTCCAAAAACCAAGTTCCACCTTGCATGGAGACGCCAACACAGTTGGACATATCACCTCATTTATTGTGGGCAGCGAGGAAAACAGGAAGCACCCCACCACAGAAATTCGCCAAACATGTTTCGGGCTCCATGCCCTTGCTCACTGGCTGCAACAACAAAGTCCCAGCAGCTGTGAGGACTATAAATCACTGACCCCGCCCAAGTGGGACGTCATTCTGCCAAGTTGCATTATGGGGTGAGTAGTCCTTCATTCGCCATGGTGGATGCTGTCAGGGCTTCGAGTTAAAATAATTCCCAAGTGGGTCCCAAGCCAGGAAACTCCGCGTTGCCTGCTGATATAGTAACCCCACAAAACCGGCATGTCCAACTCCTCAGAGTGCTTAGATTTCATGCACCAGGGTCCGCTGTGTAACGCGGCGGGGCATCTCTGCGGCGAGGCGCGCCTCTAATAATGTCCAAAAACCAAGTTCCACCTTGCATGGAGACGCCATCACAGTTGGACATATCACCTCATTTATTGTGGGCAGCGAGGAAAACAGGAAGCACCCCACCACAGAAATTCGCCAAACATGTTTCGGGCTCCATGCCCTTGCTCACTGGCTGCAACAACAAAGTCCCAGCAGCTGTGAGGACTATAAATCACTGACCCCGCCCAAGTGGGACGTCATTCTGCCAAGTTGCATTATGGGGTGAGTAGTCCTTCATTCGCCATGGTGGATGCTGTCAGGGCTTCGAGTTAAAATAATTCCCAAGTGGGTCCCAAGGCAGGGAAACTCCGCTTTGCCTGCTGATATAGTAACCCCACAAAACCGGCATGTCCAACTCCTCAGAGTGCTTAGATTTCATGCACCAGGGTCCACTGTGTAACGCGGCGGGGCATCTCCGCAGTGAGGCGCGCCGCTAATAATGTCCAAAAACCAAGTTCCACCTTGCATGGAGACGCCAACACAGTTGGACATATCACCTCATTTATTGTGGGCAGCGAGGAAAACAGGAAGCACCCCACCACAGAAATTCGCCAAACATGTTTCGGGCTCCATGCCCTTGCTCACTGGCTGCAACAACAAAGTCCCAGCAGCTGTGAGGACTATAAATCACTGACCCCGCCCAAGTGGGACGTCATTCTGCCAAGTTGCATTATGGGGTGAGTAGTCCTTCATTCGCCATGGTGGATGCTGTCAGGGCTTCGAGTTAAAATAATTCCCAAGTGGGTCCCAAGGCAGGGAAACTCCGCGTTGCCTGCTGATATAGTAACCCCACAAAACCGGCATGTCCAACTCCTCAGAGTGCTTAGATTTCATGCACCAGGGTCCGCTGTGTAACGCGGCGGGGCATCTCTGCGGCGAGGCGCGCCGCTAATAATGTCCAAAAACCAAGTTCCACCTTGCATGGAGACGCCATCACAGTTGGACATATCACCTCATTTATTGTGGGCAGCGAGGAAAACAGGAAGCACCCCACCACAGAAATTCGCCAAACATGTTTCGGGCTCCATGCCCTTGCTCACTGGCTGCAACAACAAAGTCCCAGCAGCTGTGAGGACTATAAATCACTGACCCCGCCCAAGTGGGACGTCATTCTGCCAAGTTGCATTATGGGGTGAGTAGTCCTTCATTCGCCATGGTGGATGCTGTCAGGGCTTCGAGTTAAAATAATTCCCAAGTGGGTCCCAAGGCAGGGAAACTCCGCGTTGCCTGCTGATATAGTAACCCCACAAAACCGGCATGTCCAACTCCTCAGAGTGCTTAGATTTCATGCACCAGGGTCCGCTGTGTAACGCGGCGGGGCATCTCCGCGGCGAGGCGCACCGCTAATAATGTCCAAAAACCAAGTTCCACCTTGCATGGAGACGCCATCACAGTTGGACATATCACCTCATTTATTGTGGGCAGCGAGGAAAACAGGAAGCACCCCACCACAGAAATTCGCCAAACATGTTTCGGGCTCCATGTCCTTGCTCACTGGCTGCAACAACAAAGTCCCAGCAGCTGTGAGGACTATAAATCATTGACCCCGCCCAAGTGGGACGTCATTCTGCCAAGTTGCATTATGGGGTGAGTAGTCCTTCATTCGCCATGGTGGATGCTGTCAGGGCTTCGAGTTAAAATAATTCCCAAGTGGGTCCCAAGGCAGGGAAACTCCGCGTTGCCTGCTGATATAGTAACCCCACAAAACCGGCATGTCCAACTCCTCAGAGTGCTTAGATTTCATGCACCAGGGTCTGCTGTGTAACACGGCGGGGCATCTCCGCGGCGAGGCGCGCCGCTAATAATGTCCAAAAACCAAGTTCCACCTTGCATGGAGACGCCATCACAGTTGGACATATCACCTCATTTATTGTGGGCAGCGAGGAAAACAGGAAGCACCCCACCACAAAAATTCGCCAAACATGTTTCGGGCTCCATGCCCTTGCTCACTGGCTGCAACAACAAAGTCCCAGCAGCTGTGAGGACTATAAATCACTGACCCCGCCCAAGTGGGACGTCATTCTGCCAAGTTGCATTATGGGGTGAGTAGTCCTTCATTCGCCATGGTGGATGCTGTCAGGGCTTCGAGTTAAAATAATTCCCAAGTGGGTCCCAAGGCAGGGAAACTCCGCGTTGCCTGCTGATATAGTAACCCCACAAAACCGGCATGTCCAACTCCTCAGAGTGCTTAGATTTCATGCACCAGGGTCCGCTGTGTAACGCGGCGGGGCCTCTCCGCGGCGAGGCGCGCCGCTAATAATGTCCAAAAACCAAGTTCCACCTTGCATGGAGACGCCATCACAGTTGGACATATCACCTCATTTATTGTGGTCAGCGAGGAAAACAGGAAGCACCCCACCACAGAAATTCGCCAAACATGTTTCGGGCTCCATGCCCTTGCTCACTGGCTGCAACAACAAAGTCCCAGCAGCTGTGAGGACTATAAATCACTGACCCCGCCCAAGTGGGACGTCATTCTGCCAAGTTGCATTATGGGGTGAGTAGTCCTTCATTCGCCATGGTGGATGCTGTCAGGGCTTCGAGTTAAAATAATTCCCAAGTGGGTCCCAAGGCAGGGAAACTCCGCGTTGCCTGCTGATGTAGTAACCCCACAAAACCGGCATATCCAACTCCTCAGAGTGCTTAGATTTCATGCACCAGGGTCCGCTGTGTAACGCGGCGGGGCATCTCCGCGGCGAGGCGCGCCGCTAATAATGTCCAAAAACCAAGTTCCACCTTGCATGGAGACGCCATCACAGTTGGACATATCACCTCATTTATTGTGGGCAGCGAGGAAAACAGGAAGCACCCCACCACAGAAATTCGCCAAACATGTTTCGGGCTCCATGCCCTTGCTCACTGGCTGCAACAACAAAGTCCCAGCAGCTGTGAGGACTATAAATCACTGACCCCGCCCAAGTGGGACGTCATTCTGCCAAGTTGCATTATGGGGTGAGTAGTCCTTCATTCGCCATGGTGGATGCTGTCAGGGCTTCGAGTTAAAATAATTCCCAAGTGGGTCCCAAGGCAGGGAAACTCCGCGTTGCCTGCTGATATAGTAACCCCACAAAACCGGCATGTCCAACTCCTCGGAGTGCTTAGATTTCATGCACCAGGGTCCGCTGTGTAACGCGGCGGGGCATCTCCGCGGCGAGGCGCGCCGCTAATAATGTCCAAAAACCAAGTTCCACCTTGCATGGAGACGCCATCACAGTTGGACATATCACCTCATTTATTGTGGGCAGCGAGGAAAACAGGAAGCACCCCACCACAGAAATTCGCCAAACATGTTTCGGGCTCCATGCCCTTGCTCACTGGCTGCAACAACAAAGTCCCAGCAGCTGTGAGGACTATAAATCACTGACCCCGCCCAAGTGGGACGTCATTCTGCCAAGTTGCATTATGGGGTGAGTAGTCCTTCATTCGCCATGGTGGATGCTGTCAGGGCTTCGAGTTAAAATAATTCCCAAGTGGGTCCCAAGGCAGGGAAACTCCGCGTTGCCTGCTGATATAGTAACCCCACAAAACTGGCATGTCCAACTCCTCAGAGTGCTTAGATTTCATGCACCAGGGTCCGCTGTGTAACGCGGCGGGGCATCTCCGCGGCGAGGCGCGCCGCTAATAATGTCCAAAAACCAAGTTCCACCTTGCATGGAGACGCCATCACAGTTGGACATATCACCTCATTTATTGTGGGCAGCGAGGAATGTGATTTATAGTCCTCACAGCTGCTGGGACTTTGTTGTTGCAGCCAGTGAGCAAGGGCATGGAGCCCGAAACATGTTTGGCGAATTTCTGTGGTGGGGTGCTTCCTGTTTTCCTCGCTGCCCACAATAAATGAGGTGATATGTCCAACTGTGATGGCGTCTCCATGCAAGGTGGAACTTGGTTTTTGGATATATATATATATATTTATATATATATATATATATTTATATATATATTCACGTGTTCACAGTTTCTGAAAAACTTGCGCTATTCGTAGTATCGTTGTGAGGAGGTCACAACAATTTAAAAAATTTAGGAGAAAAAACATAATAACGAATCTACTGAAATGAAAAAAATTTAAACCTTTCTAAAAGACTACGCCATCACATTTAAAAAAAAAAAATCATTAGAGGTGTTTCATACGTGGAAATACAGTCACATCTCTGCCACACAAACAAGCAGTTTCTTCAGCAAGTAAGAAATCATAAAGTGTATTTTTATAGCATTACAATTACCTACAGCGATTAATTAAAAATACTCAAGGGGCAATCACAATAGCACTATTTCAGAAACACAAAAACATTGCACACATTTCATTAGTGTTCTCTACACTGTTGTTCTGTTGGAGATACATTAAGTAAACTGGGTAGTACTTAATAATTAGCCATTAAAAATGAGTCTAGTTCGATAGAGGTGTTGCACAAAAGAGTAATCTGTTATTCAATACATACAGAGGCAGGATTCATTTAGATACAATACTCATTTTTGCATATATTACATTTAAACTTTTTACACTTTTTAAATGACAATTCTTGAAATTATTTAAAGTTGCTGAACATAAAATAAGAATTAAAAGGATGATAAAGTTAGGATTTTTATTTTTTAAACCTATGAAATTGACTGAAAAAACTAATTTTCAGGGACGTTAAATTTAGGAAATAGAATTTTAAAAAACCCTTAGAAATTAACTGAATAAAACAAAGGTTACAGGAACGTTATAGTTAGGCTGGCATTTCTCTCGTACAAAACCAGAGAAATTCAGCAGTTATAGTTAGCTGCACTGCTTATGATCACAAAAAGCACATCACTCTTAACTTGGTCAGTCGAATCACTGATGACATCTCAAATGACAAATGCAAAAAAATCAATTGATGGCCAGAATGCAAAACAATATCATACATTCATCCCAGTACAGAGATCTGGGCCTTAATCTATTCTTTTTTTGCTCCATGTGCCATTCCAGATTGAACCCAGACATATGCAAATCCGTCTTGACCCTGAGCCCAATCGGAACAGTCCAGGCCAAACTGCCAGGCCAAGTCCTCCCTGGACTGGAAACAAGCATCCTAGGACCAGTTTAAGGGCTTAACCCCTCATCAGCCATGATAGCTTGACTCGAGTGGCATGGAGAGCACAGGACTCACGTCTGGGCATACCTGTCCCACTCGTGGTGACAAATTCACACAGAACAATTGATGGACAGAATGCAGAACAATGTCATACATTTACCCCAGTACAGAGATCTGGGCCTAAATCCATCATTTTTTGTTCCCCATGCCATTCCAGTTTGTACCCAGCCATTAGCAAATCATTCTTGACCCTGCACCTAATGGGTCAGGGTCAAGACAGTCCAGCCCAAACTGCCAGGCCAGGTCCTCCCTGGACTGGAAACAAGCATCCTAGAACCGGTTTCAGGGTTTCACCCCTCATCAGCCAGGATAGCTTGACTCCAGTGGCATGGAGAGCATGGGACCCACGTCTAGGCATACGTGTCCCATTCGGGGTGACAAATGCAAACAGAATAAATGATGGACAGAATGCAGAACAATGTCATACATTCACTCCAGTACAGAGATCTGGGGCTAAATCCATCATTTATTTGCTCCCCGTGCCGTTCCAGCCCGCAATGCTAGGACAGGTCCATCCTGAACTGGAAATAAGCATCCTAGAACCGGTATCGGGGGTTAAAAAAACATTAATACAATGTTAGTTTTCACAGTTGCCTAAGCTCTGCTACCGCCGATCCTGCTCTGCTTTGCATTTTTGCACTTATCTTAGTACTGTAGTGGAACTTATAGTTTATGCCATTATTTAAAAAAACATTGTTGTGATATTGTGAACTTATTTTATAATCCAAAACGATTTGATTGTTTGTGAACAAACTGAAGAGGAGGGTGGTGGGAATCAAACCAGGGATTCCAGGGTATCAGGAAGTGGGGTAAATCTTTTTCAGCGACCTCCCATCCTGGGCTAGGCGCGGTCTAGTCGTTCAATTGACGGAGATGTTAAAACGGGACGCTGCGCTAGCGCGCAGCAGACGCGCGCAGCAAAAGCGCCACTGGCGCGCGCAGCGAGTGCGCCACTGGCGCGCCGCAGGCACGCCAAAGGCAAGCCCTTCTGCACCTATCCGCGTCCCGGATGCACCGGATGGCGCCGGATCTGGCTTTCCGAGTAAGAGGACTGGTTGTTTAAACGATCAACGTATCAGCTATAATAGTATCGATCTCCAAGACCTTGGTAGATGTATAAATTGCTGTCCCCATTCTTTCTCTGTAGGCTACATGAGGAAATTGAGTTGTGAGATGGGTCACTGGACTCTCCCCCTCACCACTACCATAGCGAATAAATTATTACCTGGAGAACACACTCTTGGTCTGTTAGTTTTAACTAATCAATTGGCCAACAGTGATTTAATGTTGTTGCGCCTAAACACTCGCTCCATGAGGCAGCATGAATTTCAAATATTCGATCTTCTTTCTGAGCTTAAACCTGATGTGCTGTTTCTGACAGAAACATGGCTTCACGAAGGGTCTAATCCAACCATTGCTAACGCCATCCCCCCTAACTACCTCATTTTAAGAAAAGATCGATCAGGAGGACGAGGCGGAGGAGTTGCGATTATTTATAAAAACACATTTACCTGTACTATCTTACCAAATTTTGTCCTGGAGGACGCTGAAAGCCTAGGCTTCCTGTTAATGATATCACCCCATCAATCAGTTGCAGGAATACTAGTCTATCGACCTCCCGGCCAGGCACAAAGCTTTCTTGATGCGCTTAGCTCAGCCATTGCTCCTTTGACTGCCAAATATAAACAGTGTCTAATTTTGGGAGATTTCAATATTCATATGGATCTGTGCCATGAGCACGATTCTTTGAAGTTATATGAATCTTTGAATATGCTACACCTTACTCCTTATGTTTTCCTACCCACCCAGGAAAGGGGCCATACTCTTGACCAGGTTTTTTCCTCTGACATGATTGAAATGGCTCCACCCCATCCTTTGGTTTGGTCCGACCATTATTTACTTTTTTTAAATACAGAAAACACTTGTCCAGTCTCCTAAGCAGTACACGGAGCGTACCAGTAGTTTTAGATCTTTTTAATCAATGACCCCGGCGGCCTTAGGAGCTTTTCTTGAGGCACACCCGCTTTGCCTCAAGGATAGCCTTAAGCATGATGCTCTCACTTTAGAGAGCTGGCTGGAATCTTGTGTAAATGAGCTTGCCCCCCCTTAAATTCCGGGTGACAAATGGAGGCAGAGCATCTGCACCCTGGTTCACGGAAGCTCTTAGGAAGAGCAAGAGTCTTTGCAAACGCTTAGAGCGAATTTGGAGGAAGGATTTTAACCCTTTGGCTAAACAAACGTATAAGGCAACACTAAAAGCCTATTACACTAAAGTTTGCCTGGAAAAAAAGAACTTTCTTAACGGAAAAGTTGAGAAGGCAGGTTACAAAAGTAAAGAACTTTTTAAAATTGTGAAAGATTTTACGCCCGCTTGCGCTACAAAGAATCATTTTACTTCTATAGAAGAATGGACAGTGAGTATAGCGCAATACTCCTTTACAAAAATCTCCTCTATACAAGATTCTTTTGGAGCGGTATCTTCTGATTTCCCGGTCAACTCAGAGAAGCTCCTTTCTCTGCGACCTAAGGCCAAGAAATGTCTGCTGCATTTCCCGACGATCGTCTTTGATGAATCTTTAAAAAACCTTCGCTCTCTTAAATCAGGTTCTCCTGTGGACCCTTGTCCGGCGAAGGTTATTGCATCTATTGCTGAAGTAATTAACCCGGCGGTTAATAAGGTGCTGAACCTTTCACTACCTGAAGGGATGATGCCGTATAAATGGAAACATGAGAAGATTCTCCCACTCTTAAAAAAAACATCTGCTGACCCTCTGATAGCAAGTAATTACAGACCCATCTCACTGCTCCCGGCTCTCTCGAAGGCCTTGGAGAAATTTGTGAATCAGGTTGTGGGGGAGTTTGTTGAATCCAGTGGCATTTTACACCCGAGCCAATCGGGGTTCCGTGCTAATTTTAGCACTGAAACAGCTCTCCATGAGATATCTGAATCCATTAAGTCCACACTGGACAAAGGTGGGAAGGCAGTCTTGATACTGCTCGACCTATCTGCCACCTTCGATACCGTACTACATGACCTTCTTCTTGATCGTCTTTGGGGATACGGTATCGGTGGTACTGTCCTACAGTGGTTCCGGTCTTATTTATCAGACTGTCAGCAACCAGTTTGGTCCCCCCCTTTTGTGGCACCCATCCAATCTATGAATGTGGGTGTCCCTCAGAGATGCATTTTGAGCCCGACCTTGTTTAATGTGTTTATGGCCCCCTTGGCATCACTGGTTGAACCCTTCGGCGTTAGGATTATTTCCTACGCCGATGATACACAACTACTGTTTACATGCGGCAAGGGCGAAGTTCTTGATGGGAAGAGGCTAAACCTTTGCCTATCCACAGTATTTGGATGGTTTAATTAGAACCAACTTTGTTGCAACTCGGAAAAATCGGATATGATTTTCTTTGGATGTAATCCGAGGGACGAATGGCGAGATTGGTGGCCATCTAATATGTCTCCTCCTACCACCCTGGCTACCACGGTCAAGAATCTAGGGGTCAAATTGGATAATGATATGTCCATGAAATCCCAGGTCCAATCGGTGGTGGGCACCTGTTTTGGCCTTTTGAGAATGATGCAAAACTTTCTTCCTTTACTCTCAATTTCTCATAGGAAGATAGTTGTGCAAGCTTTGATACTGTCACGTCTTGATTATGTGAACGTCCTCTATCTAGGCCTAACGGACTACCTGACTAACCGCCTTCAGGTGACTCAGAACACTGCTGCCCGAGCCATACTTATGGTCGACCACAGGACCCATATGACCCCATACCTCAGATCTTTACACTGGCTTCCAGTACGCATGAGGGTGTTTTTTAAGGCACTGGTATTGGCCTTCAAGGCATTTCACAATATCGGGGCTCCATACCAGAGAAACAGATGTCAGCTTTATGTTCCTTCTCGTAATCTTCGGTCCTCAAGTCTTATTTGTCACGGACCCCAAGGTTCTTACGCTCCCGATTTGGTGTCCGCTCCTTTCAGGTAGTGGCTTCTGGGCTTTGGAACAATTTACCCCTTGAGCTGCGTCGTGAGGAGGATCTTCTGTGTTTCTGTCACAAGGTAAAAACATGGCTGTTTGCATGATAGGTGGTTCTAAGAGGTTATAGGTGTGTTTCTGTCACTGGTCCCCCCTGTTAGCACCGGGACACTCCTGGGAGTAGCCGTGTGCTCTACAAATACCCAGTAACATTAACATTAACATTAACATTAACAAAGGGGCCAGGTATGAATAGCCTGGCCCAAAAGCCTTGGTCTTGGGTTCTCAGAGGGACCCCAACAAAGCAAAAATTATTTTTGCCCTAAAAATCTGCCACAAATTTGCAGCAAAAAAAGAATATGTGGGCTTCTCTGTTTACTTTAAAAAGGGGCCCAGGTTCCTGGGGCATGCAGTGAATTACTAAAAAAAGTAAGGGGTGCATGGAGCACTCCTCCATGGGATTTTTTGCGTCATGAACCACCACCTCCCCGGGGTGTCTGAACATTATAATGGGTGCCTCGCAGACCACCCGGAATCTGGGGACCCCCACTCCGGAAGCAATAAGATAATGTATGGGGGTCCACACAGATGCCCCTGGGCACCATCATCTCCCTAGGGTTTCCTTTTTTTTAGAATAAGGTCTAAAACAAGCAGGAAAGAGTCAAAATCAAGGGAAGAAACAAGCATAAAGAGGCAAAACAAAGGTCAGAAATGGGAAGAAATAGACACAATAAAGGTCAGCATCAAGCAGAAAGATGCAAGATAAAGGTGACAAATGAGCAGAAAGAGGCAGAATAATGTACATAAATGAGCAGCAAGAGGCAGAACAAAGGTCAGCAGCATGCAGAAAGAGGCAAAATAGAGGTAATAAACAAGCAGGCAAAATAAAGGTCAGGAATTAGCAGAAAGAGGCAAACTAAGCATGGGCTATGAGCAGAAAAAGTAAAAACAAAAGAGAAAAACGGCTAGGAAGAGGTAGAATAAAGGTCAGAAATGACCAGAAAGCGGCAAAATAAAAGTGAGGTATTGTGAGAAGGAGGTAGAATAACGGTCAGAAACAACCAGAATGAGGCTAAATAAAGGTGAGTAATTAGCAAAAAAAGGGGAGAAACAAACAGAAAGAGGCAGAATAAAGTCAGAAACAAGCAGTAACAAGCAAATAAATGTGAGAAACAAGTAGAAAAAGGTAAACTAGAGGTCAGCAGCCAGCAGTAAGAGGCAGAATAGAGGTCAGAAACAAGCAGAAAGGGACAAAATAAAGGTCAGACATGAGTAGAGAAAAGCATAATAAGAGTCAGAAACAAGCAGAAAGAGGCAGAGTGAATGTCAGAAACGAGCAGAAAGAGGTAAAATAAAGGTAAGCAATGAGCAGAAAGAGGCAAGGTAAAGGTGACAAATAAGTAGAAAGAGACATAATAAAGGTCAGAAACGAGCAGCAAGAGGCAGAATAAAGGTCAGCTGAAAGAGGCAGGATAAATGTGAGAAATGAGAGACTCACGCACAAACTTGCAGACCCATTCAAAAACTTAGAAACTCACTCACACACCTATTCACTCTCTCCTGAACCCACTCACAGACCCACTCAGAGACTCACACACCAACTCACAGATCTACTCAGCCACTCAAGTATCCACTCACAGATCTACTAAGACACTCACACACCTACTTGCCAACCCACTCCAAGACTCTCACACACTCTCACAGACCCACTCAGACTATCATCCATATACTCACAGACCCACTTAGATACTCACACTCGATTCACAGACCTACTCAAAGACTTATACACCCTCTCACACATCTACTCAGGCTCATGCATCCACTCACTGACCTACTCAGACATTCATTCTCCCACTTACAGACCCACTCAGAGACTCACAGACACACTCAGAGACTCATGCACCCACTCACAGAGCTCCAAAGACACTTGTGTACCCACTCATAGGCCCAGTCAGAGACTCACAGACCCACCCACAGACCACACAGGCACTCCTTCTCCCACTTATACAGCCATGTACACACCCATACAGTCCCCCACTCACCCACTCACAGAGTGATACAGCCACTCACACCCACACAAACCCACTAGCAAACCGACTCAGAGGCCCACACAAACACTCACACGCCCACTCTCAAAGGTTACAGGTTACAGTTAGGATATTTTAAAAATCGTTGAAATTCACTGAAAAAAAACAAAGGTTACAGGGACGTTATAGTTAGGAAATAGAAATTTAAAAAAGATAGATATTCACTGAAAAAACCTCGGATTTCCCACATACAAAACCGGTGAATTGTGTGACTCTCTCATTGGGTATTTGAGTGGATACATGAGTCTCTGACTGGGTTTGTGAGTAGATGTGTGAGTCTGTGAGTGGGTGCATCAATGTCTAAGTGAGACTGCGACTGGGTGTGTGAGTGTCTGAGTGGGTGTGTGAGTGTGTGCATGAGTCTCTGAATAGTCTGCGTAGGAAGATTGCTCTCTATATAGTGTACTAAAATGAAGTACACTGTGCAGAGAGATCAGTGGATCCCCTACTGGTACATAGAGGTTAAAGTAGATAATATTAATGATATTTTTGTGGTACTGCGTGCAAGCAGTAAAGCTTATCAGAGGGTAGTGCTAAGCATTTGTTGTACTCACAGAGACACCCCCACAAAAATAAATCTGAGTCAGATTTATAAAAATGGTATTGATTTTTATGTATATTTTAAGATCATTTGCCATTAAACTTCTCATTTGAAATCAAAGGCAGGACAAAGGTCCAAAGTTACAGCAGGAGAAGATCGAGGGCATCCCAGATTTGGGCTAGAGCACAGTGCCGAAGGTGTTGGTGCACGAAAACAATGAGGCGCCACCTGGAAAGAATGGAGGACACCTCTAACTCTATAACCGATCTGCATACCTGCATCAATTCCAATTGGTCAATAGAGTTACTTTGATTAAATAATTCTAGCATGGCTACTGATCTCCATTATGCTCCCTATTCCAAACCTTTTTTAACTCCGATCTCCAACATTTTTGCAATACGCAGAAATTGCCATAACGGAACCACGTTCTCTATGTTAAATAATTATGCACATATTTGGGTTCTCTAAGATCATTATCATTCTGAGTGTCACAGTACGCCCTTGAGCATTCATCTTAGAAAACTTTATTAACAAAGAGCAAATAACATTCAGATCTATATTCCTGATGACGGTAGAGTCTAGCGAAACGGTCATCACGGTCGCTAGTACTGTCTGCCTTCCACACGCGACCTGCACCTAAGTTCCAGCTGCACCCTTCAATCATGTTAGTAATCCTGACCGAGGCAGATGCATAGAGCCCTCCGGGTAGTGGCTCTCTTATTCACTAATTGTGGGGTGGACATTCACTCTCGTGACCTTCCCTGATGCTCTGCATCGTTGAATGACTAGAAATCCCACTTACAGTAAGAGATTGCCTTTCACATGAACATGATTAATGAAGAGCCCTGCAATACTACGGTCACTACACTGGTCTATTGCTAATACTGCTCCCATATACCTCCCAGAAGGACATACCAAAAAGGACTTTTCAGTTAACAAATTCTTAATAATAAACGTGTGATTGGAAACACAAGGTTCAAACTGCCAGATCACCTCCCCTTCCAGGGGTGAGTCTTTATCAAATCACAAAAAAAAAAAAGTCGCTGAAATGTTTTGCATCCATTCCAACTAATCAACTCTCCTTGCAAAATGTTAAGTCTCCTCTCATACAATGACTGGCTGGGACCTATGTAATTAATCTTCTTCCCTTATTCCACTGAGTCTCTTTCTTTTGGATGTGCACACCACCACTCTGTCAGAATAGCATAGTAAATCCAGGTAATGGAGTCTGCCTTTTCTCCAATTCCAACCTTTTTCTCAGTCCTGAATTGATTTAGATCATTGATCCCTTCTTTATAGCATTTCAGATATCCCCCAATGTTAGGTCCTGATGATACCTCATATCCCATACGAGTGTAAATGGTTCTATTTTCACTCGGGACACCGTACACCTCCTATCTATCAATACAGGATTTTCTATATACATTATAAATAAGGTTCCCTGTTTTTACTGATCTTTACAGATAAACACAGGCAGAAAATCATTTATTTTATTTGCTGTATTTATTACTAAATGTGGATAAAAACGGAAATTGGGTGCTTTTTGAGTGATTCTAAATAAACTTTGCCCTGACTGCCAGGCCAATAACTGGGTGGATTGCTAGGTAAGGGGGTTAAAAAACAAAAACATTTTTTAAACAGCAGTGGCTATGAACAAGGCTGATACTGAAATGTGCAAATTTTCATATAAGTGCATTGATTTATCTTCTGATGGTGTTCATAACACCGAAACTTGACAGGCATCCAAGCATGACTTCATATTTATTGGTTAAATAAACGTGGAAATATACCAGGTTCAGCTTTTCTTTTTTCACAGAACCCATAATAAATATGGATAAATTCAGATCAAGTTGACAAAAAATAAGTATGGAAAATACAGACGGAATTGACAAAAAAATAAATACCATAAAACTAGGAGCCTTAATTATAATGCATTTCACGTCCTGGGCTTTCTGAGTGTTTTTTCTGAGCTTGTACATTTTCTCCCCGAATATTGCCATAGTGCTGAACAAATACTCTTATTATGTATATTAATATTAATATTATATTATATTATTATTACCACAGGCACCATTGTCTTTTTGATATATAATATGTACCTTGGTTCCTTGAGAGTAGGGTGTGCCTTGTCTCCTTTGAGCGCAACATTAAGCGTGGTGGCTGTACAGCAAGGATCTGTATTCCTTTGTTAAAAATAATTCTTCTTTCTCTGTACATGTACAGGGTTTTCTTTGAGAAATATTCAGGGGAAGATGTCAAACAAAGAAGCACCAATATACACAGTTGAATATACCACAAAAATCATAAGTGGCCCATCCTTCTTTTCTGCCCAACCCAGTATCATACTGAGTCCTAAACAGTTAATTCTTGAGAAATTGGAAAAGGCTAAAAAAAAAACACTTAGAAGAGAATTTTATGCTTGAATGCTCACTGAGGGCCCGATTCACAAAAGTTTGCGGTTTGTTTTCAATGATGAAAGTTGGATAATTACGACGTCCAAAAATTCCATCCTGAGACTACTTTGCCAGCCACACTAACTATATGTAAACCACAGTTGTTGTGGTAATGGTAATGATCCCATGTCAGCAATCAGTGTAGTGGATGTCACTAAGAAGTCTATTGACTCAGAGGATAAGATGTATATGTTCTGAGATACCTTCCCGGACCTTTTGAAAATGGGTGTTTAAATCACAAAAGGGCCTAACTATTGAATTGTTAGTGGTTTTGCTCTCAACATATTTTTGGGGGGAAAATATTTATATTAGTTTTCACTTTGATCATAGTCACATACATATTCCAGTCGACAGTTTGGTGAAATATACCGCAAACTAATACCCTATGGGAAAAAACATCAATTACAATCCTGGCAAAGTCATGTGTCGCTCTCCAGTGTGTTGCAATTCCATTTCTACTGATGGGGAAACGCATATGTCAACTTGGTAGGTATTCCACTTGCCCCACTTTCTGTCCCATTACTTAGGACACCCTCTTGCTTTAAACACTTCTTTTCTGCTATCATGCAGTTATCATATTCTCTAACCCACTAACCCATCCTCTGAGTAAAGGTCTGTCCGCTATCCCCACCTCCTTTCAATCTCACATTTAACTAGAGTGTTTCCCAGTGTTGCCAGTTGTTGTTCTTCCTCTGTTAGGTCAGTCTGTTCCCACATGTTAAGGAGCCCTAATCTTGGCGTAAGGGTAAGTTGCTTCCCCAGGGCTTCAGAAATGTGACCGGTGGCCCCCTCCCATAACGGTCGTACCCCCAGGCAGTCCCAGATCATGTGGTAAAAGGTTGCATCTTGTTGGCAGCCCCGAAGGCAAAGCGCGCTCGTCCTTGAGCCTATTCTTGCTACGGTTTGTCCAGTCAGATAAGATCTATGTAGGATTTTAAGTTGAATAAGCCGGTAACGAAGGCTAATGGCGGGCTCAAGGGGGGACATTAGTGCCGCTTGCCAGTCTTTGTCGTCAATGGGTCCAAGGTTCACCTGCCACTTCTCCCAAAGTTTACAGAATGCATCGGGTAGATTGTTGCATTGCTTTTTGTATGTTAATGATATGGCTTTGGTGAGCAATGGCCCGTCTAGTAGTCTGTCCTCCAGGGGGGATGAATCCAACACATCCGCCATGTCTGGAAGAGCAGTGGTGATGGCGTGCCGGATTAGTAGGCATCTATATACCTCCCCTTGGGCCATGTCATATTTCTCTCTTAAGTCTTCGAACTTAAGGAGTGCACCCGTCTTCACCAGGTCACCTATAGTTGAGATCCCGATAGTATCCCACTTGTCGAACCCTAGTTTGATGAAACAAAAGTCCCAATTTTGGGGTAAACCACAGTGGCGTGGCTTTGGTGAGGACATTTGAGCAGCCAAGACAGGAGTTTACCAGGTGCCATATGGCCACTATGTGGGCAGTGGGGCCGATATATTGTCCTTTCCGAGCCTTAGAGTACAGTGCCCCCAAGTATCCTGCGTTTCGGAATTTGGTATTTCTACAACATGTAGGCTGGGTTGATTGGGAAGCGGTAGATCCAATAATTCACTACCATCAGCTGCGAAGCCCGATAATAGAGTCTAATGTCCGGGAAGGCAATCCCTCCATCATACCACCCCTTGGCTAACTTGTTCATTGCTATGCTCGGGGCTCCCCCGTCCCACAGCAGCGTCCGGACTTCACTCTCCACCCCTGAAAAGTATGCATCCGTGACCTTGTGTTGACAGTTTTGAAGAATATAGAGGATTAGTGGAAGGGCCAGCATCTTAAAAAGAGCCGCCCGACCCACTAGAGACAGGGGCAGAGACCACCAGTGTTTAACATCCGTAATCGGGCAAGAGGAGAAGCCAGATACCGATCATAAAAGAGTTGGGAGTCTGGGGTTATAAAAACCCCCAACAGATTTGACTCCCCCACAAATGATGGGCCCCCAACATAAGTGACAATGTTCCTCATGAATCTGGCATTATGTGTCTGGGATACACAGCACTGCTTCCACCAAATTTAACATGACACAAGAGACAACTCTGGTGTTGAGCACTAAATATGGACTACATGACCATAATGCAAAGGAGAAGAAAACTATCCTGGGCTGTGAAGTTGTGCCAGCCCCCCCTCCCCTTGTTCCAGCCCAAATCTCATAAAATGGTCTTTTCTACCTTTTGTATCATGTCTATGATTTCTACTTACACTGCCATTTCAGGTTTCTCAGCAAAGGAACAGCAGGATGGCAAAGGATTTGATCTGTGATGGTGGGTGACTCCAGAATTAACACAAAATGGCTGTCAGCAACTTCCTGTATGTCATTTCCTATGTGAAAGAATGGGTTCCGTTTTTTTTGTGCAACTACTGGCACAAATGCAAGCTCTCCTTCTGCAGAGGGTAAGCCTTGTATGTGGACCCTAAGCTACGCAGAGTATGTATTTGTGCCTGAAACTCCCAAAACATCATCCTCTCTCACAGACCAGATCCTCTGCCATCGGCTGTTCAATTCAACCTAATTACCCACAAAATGGCTGAAGGTTATGAGGAGAAAGCACCCCCTTTTGCTGAAAGGGAATTAGACATTGTAGCTGAGGGGTGCTTAACAAATATGTTAAGCTATGTGGGGGCCAGAGGACCAGCTGAGTAATGCAGCGTGGGACACACTATGGGCCAACAATGGGGAGCACTGCAGTGGGCGTATACACCAGGAAGGCCAGAGCAAGCCGCACGCACTGGGAAGACCTAAAACGGTGGGCCCTGCACAAGGCCAAGGAACAATTGGGCTCCTCTTCCCAGCACTATGTGCATCGTCCCCGCCTCTCCCCACTGTACAGGAGGGTCCTGCATCCAGCTTTGCCAACCCTCCACGCTCAGCTGGAGGAGCAAGAGCAGCAGTCACCTGGTAAGTGCATTATATGCAATATGTGTCTGAAAGTATGATGTAAGTCATGGGTACTCACAAACTTTCTCTCGGGGGCCAAATTTACAGTGTGGTTTGTGGCCGAGGGCCGCACTGGTGGGGGCGGGGTCAGAGGGGGAGGGGCGGGGCTATGATGTGACCATGAGGTTGAACACAGGTCCCTGCAGCAGACCCCTTCGTCCACTGAGCCACCAGACCCAGCATACACAGATCTCTCTCTCCCTCTCCCCCGCCCTCTCTCTCCCTCCCTCTCCCTGTCTCTCTCCCCCTGTCTCTCATCCCCTGTCTCTCTCCCCCTGTCTCTCTCCTCCCTCTGTTGCCCTCCTCCCTCTGTTGCCCTCCTTCCTCTGTTGCCCTCCTCCCTCTGTCGCCCTCCTCCCTCTGTCGCCCTCTTCCCTCTGTCACCTTCCTTCTGTCTCCCTCCTTCTGTCTCCCTCCCTCTGTCTCCCTCCCTCTCCCTCCGTCTCACTCCCTGTCTCCCTCTCTCTCCCTCCGTATGTCTCCCTCCCTCCGTCTCCCTCCCTGTCTCCCTCTCGCTCTCTCCGTCACCCTCTGTCATCTCACCCGTGTGTGTGTCAGCCCTCAGCCTGGGCTGAGACAGCTTCCCAGCGCGCACACACAGCCACCCTGAGACAGCTTCCCGGCACTCACACACAGCCACACCCGAGTACTTCACAGGTCTTTAAAAGACCATTTACATGTTAATAAAGCTTTGTTGTATTTCACCTCTTAGGCCCCTGAATCTCCACTTTGACAATCACTGGAATCCCCCGGCCCCCACAGAGCAGAGTCTCAGAGTCCGGGCTGCAGCAACCAGCAGTGTTTACACTATTACATTTTTTTTTAAATCACATGTAGGATGTCTGCAAGATCCGCGGGCCGCCGAGGAAGGCTTGCTGGGCCGCTGGCAGCCCGCGGGCCATACTATGAGTAACCCTGATGTAAGTGAAGACAGAGCTGTACCATCATGTGTCCCATTCATCTATATACCTATACTTTGTCTATGCAGCAGTCATCATGGAGCAAAAGGCTCAATGTAGCACATTGACTGTAAATAATAATCCACATTTGTGAAGCGCGAACAATCCACCGTAAGGGTCTCTAGGCGCTGGGGGCCGTTGGGAAGATTAAGGTTAAGGAAGCTATTGCCCAGAGTCACATGGTGCTGGGCTAATCTGCCGCCGGCAGTGGGGATCGAACTGTGATCCCCAGATTCCGGAGTCAGTCGCCCTGGCCGCCGTGCCACACCTCTTCTTGTACAGGGGAGTGTGCATTCTGGGAGTGGTAGTTTTATTATGACAACTAGGAAATTGAACCACACATGTGCATTGGTAGAGCAATTTGCACTGCCAGCACCACTAAGAGTGAAACAAGGGCATCATAACTGAGGTGTGAATTGGATGAAGAATGCTACAAACACTGTCCAATATGTGGCCAATGTGTATTGGATGCTGTGGCTTGCATTGTTTTCAGTGAGTTTGGGTTATGATTAAGACAGATCATCATTTGCCATGGAGTCAGGATAGACTTTGATATCCTTGCCTCACTCTGAATTGTTTCCAATTTCTCCAAGTGTGTGCACACACACACATCTTACCTTCAGTGGCTTGTATGCCATTTTAACTAGTCCAGGGGTCTCAAACCTTTTCTGTAGTGAGAGCTATTTCTGATCAAGGAAAGTCTTCCCAAACTATTAGCATATATTTTAGCTCTAAAATAGTGACTACATTATGACCACCTTAAGCAGAATTATCAGTAGTTACCACCAAAATATTCCAGGTGCGGTTACGAGCAGAAATGCTGGAAAAAAGCACATAAATATAAAATCCCTCCACCTCACTTATAAAGTAACATTCAAATCTTGACATGCCACGTGACACAAAGGACATAAGTACAGCAGTAGGTCTCCCCAGCTTAGCTTGAATGATCATTACTCCGTTTCTGAAAATGCAATATCAAACAACATTTTCCACTGTGGGCGAAGAAACTCCCTCATATGGACAGACTACATAGTCCATGGATGCTCATCACAGCACCAAAGATGCCTGTATTATGCCAGTAATCCCACCATTATACTAGTGCCACAGTTGTGCCAAGGCTGGAAACTATGAGGGTCAAGGCAGAGACCATATATCAGTCAGGACCATTATTATGCCAGGAATAGGTAAATATTCCTAGTATGTAAAGGACGACTGCCAGTATACCACAACTAGGCCTAAAATACACAAAATGGTCAAGGATGACCATTATTATGCCAGTGGCACTATTATGTCAGGAACAGGCACAATAATGTCGAAGATAAGACTCTTATGATGGGGACTAGCATACAAATTTGGTGGTACTTGACACCAGGCGTAACATTCAGGAGGCAATAGTGTTTATTATAAACATCCATAAATGCTGGTGATTCTCTTAATTTTCTATGGTCTGGATCATACCTTGCTCTCTTCAGGTCTTGAGCTGAACATGCACTCAACTGACACATTTTCACTCTGACTCCTGCTGTCCCACACTTTGGTGGGCCAGCACCGAGAACTGCTCAGACTACTGCTACCACACTTCTTTTATGTTCCACTGTTCACCCACGTTGTGACTGATAAAGCAGGGACTACAACATAGTCAATCTTCTTGCAGCTTAGTTATATTGAGACTGGTTACAGACTGTCATGTGGCAGACCCTATAGGCCAACACAGTGTGTGTTTGCGTGTTAGTAAGAGTTACTGGCATAGGTTTGAGAAATTATGTCTGGATTGTCGCCGAGGTGCAGGTTTGTGTGGTGCATCTGCCTGTAAGGGATGAAGTTAATGTGCAGGGGTGGATGGTGTCCGTACAGTTGGTGTTTGTGCGTGGACAGGGGTGGGGGTGGTTGTGCATGTGGGGGAGTGCCTGTTCAGGGGTGGTGGTAGATGTGCAGGTGAGGTTAGTACCTGTTATGGGATGGTGGTGGATGTGCAGGTGGGGGAAGTGCCTGGATAGGGGTGGTGGTAGATGTGCAGGTGGGGGAGTGCCTGGATAGGGGACCGTGGTGTTTGTGTACCCTTGCTGCGGAGACTATGGATCACTTTCAGCATGCCCTGCATCATCTTGATGGCCAAGGCATAGTTTCTTGCACTCTCTTCCCGTTGAATGAATATCATGTCTCTGATATTCTTGGACATGTCTTTCCATAATCTATCCATCCTGTCCAAAATGTGGTTCAGAATTGGCATGTTACTTATGATGAACCGTAATACTATGTTTATTTGTGAGATAGCATAGGACACACCTACCAGTTTATAACTCGTAACTATGATGACAGCTGTTGGTTAACACTATGTTTATCATGTGTTATTTTGTTAGTTCCACATGATTTTACCACAAGGGAAATTATTATGCTTTTTACATCACCACACACCAGGGGACATCCATGTAGGGTTTGTATCAGACGCATTTGCAATTTTAAGATGGCCGCCATATGCCCTCTGGGAGAATCCCATTTCCATTACCATAGCACTCGTTCTTTTAAACCAGCTAACATCGGAGATTAACACACCATACACATGTTGAAGCCGAGCGCGACATCACCAACGGAAAGTAAGATTTGTTGATAAACTTTCAGCACGTTATAACTGCAACCTTTCTACACTCGAGTTTTACTCTAAGCAGGACTGTGAAATACGCTCGCCATCTCACCCGTTTTTAAGTACGCTACACTTTGCACGCTTCAAGTTTGGCTGATAAACTTTCAGCAAGTTAGAAATGTGACCTTCCTGCACTTGAGTTTCACTTTAAGCCGGATTGCGACTTACACTAGCGTTTCACCCGTTTTAACCACGCCTCACGTTATTATTCTTCCACTAAACCACCAATAATTTTGCCTGTATAGCATTTGAATTTATCTGCTTGGAAACACACCAGTGTAAACTATAGTTCACCACTATTAACACCGCGGTAACGCCTGTATTTGGATCATACAACCTTCGTATCATATTCTTGTGTTGTCATTAGAGGATGCTCAAGTAACGCTGAAATTTAGACAGCATCAACACAGTGACTGTCACTGAAAATTCAGTCCTGTTATCGTTTTCACCACTCGCTCGCCATTAACATCACTTCCTGCCTCACGTTAACTCATACAATTC
This sequence comes from Triturus cristatus, assembly GCF_964204655.1. Classification (NCBI taxonomy): domain Eukaryota; kingdom Metazoa; phylum Chordata; class Amphibia; order Caudata; family Salamandridae; genus Triturus; species Triturus cristatus. The sequence continues at coordinate 846,320,473 of NC_140588.1, read as the reverse complement.
AATGCAAAATTCTATTCCAATCAAGTAATAGCCTAATAACATCACCTGACTATTAGTAATGCAATAGTTATAACGATTTGATGAATACCCCAGTACATAGTCCCTCATGATATTATGTTTATTACAGGACTGATCCCTGCTGAAGGGTAATGATACCCGAAATGTATTGGATATCTTAGTCCAGATATTATGATTTGTACAACATCAAGAATCTAAGAATGCGCATAAAGTATGAAAAAATACATGGACTGAAAATTCACCGAGGATCAATTAGTTTATTTGAAGACCCTATTATTAGGATGAGAGTTGTGCCCAGGGGGACACATCCTTTCCAGGAAGTGCAGCAATCAGATTGATACACTTATAAAAATGAAATGGTATGTATGTAACTTTGTAAACACCGGTACTATGCAGAAGGGGATTTGGATCTTTGTCATGGTTTTGGAATCTTTGATAGGGAAACACTTCATGCCACACTTACCTGATGGACAGGTGCGAGAGGGTTTCACTGCTGAAGCCAGGAGGTCTTGCATTCTCCAGGATGGTGTTGTACGCTGCACTGGTGTCATCCTGTCAGCAGCTGTGATGAGACATACATATTCATATTTCAGTACACCTGATGGTAGCTATGAGCTAACATATATGTGTAATTCTCAATGAACATTGACATGATATTCCTGGCCAATGTGCAGCATGTTTACCTCAGGGACTTTACATGTGGGCCCCTGCTCACATGCAGCAGTTGTCAGCTGTTACCTCCACACAGCACTGACATCAATGAACAAACATGGATGAGAAGGTTACTGATATTTGAAGGAAGGGGATAAAGAATCAGAAGGCCTCCACATTACATTGATTACACCTTAACCATTAAGACCATCATGCCTCATGAGTACGGTCTTGTCTGTTGACAAGTCGAAAGGAGTGTACATCACCAGGCTAACCAGTTTCACATTTGCACATCAGATCAAACATTGCATTGCAGGGTTGATTTTCGAGATGTGCAATAGTCAGGTACCTTTTGGGGCTCATTTGTGCTTACCTACACATGAAGTCACAAAGCCATTTTGGACTGAGAGATCACAAAATTGTTATGTTCATCCTTCGGGTGTCCTCTGTTTCTATAATCGATTTACAACATCATGTTAGTACTTAGAAGACAACAGATGATGTCTTGTACAGCAGTCATCCTAAGCTCTTATATTATACACTCACTTATATAGGTGAATACAGTAAAAGGGGAGTCAAGCAGAATGCAGCATTTGACTAGGATCCCACATTGTGGGTAAGTTGAGATGCTTTAACTGTTGCCGCCTACACTGGATTTGTGTTGTGCTTTTCAGACAACGCGAACGCGAACAGGAGAAAGAGACCCCGAACACGTCATATCCAACACGACAGGGACAAAGAAGAGAACGCGATCATGTCGTTTTTGACACGCCGGCGGAAGTAATGTGAAGCTCGAGAACTCAACAACGTAAAATTTTCAATTTGGAGAGGAATATCGGCTCTAGCAGCATGAAACCATCTGCAAATGCTGATTTTGGATGAAAAGAACTCCTTACATTGACATTTGGCTTTCCTTTTTTGTGCAAGGAGTCATTTTTTTAAAAGGTGGAGAGAGGGAGGAAGTGACACAGAACCTCCAACTTCCTGTTCCTGTCCAGCAGGCTCCTCCCAGTGCTTTGTCCATCACCTGCTCATTCTGCCTTTGGATTTGGAGCTGGAAAGATCACTCTTTTTGTCTGCTGCATCATTGCAATTGGATTTGAGGATTTTTGGAATAGGATATTTTACAAGTAAGTGGTTGTTGTGTTTGTTTGATTGTGGGCATTGCAGTTGTTGTAACTACAATTTATTTTTGATAATTAATTATCATCATTCCCTTTTTTTATTTTTTTATTTTGTGGGTAGTAGTAGTAGGCCCGAGCTAGCCATGGGCATGGCCTCATGGGTGTGTGTGTGCATGATGAAGCAACTGTTCCTTTTGTTGTTTTTTGAATGTATTTCATTTTCTAGCACATTTAGGGCATGGATGGCATTGGATTGAGTTGGGGAAGTGTGTTTTTTGGGGTGGCCTTTGTGATGTTGTTGGGCCTGGCCATGTGGCTGGTGGCCATTTTGAGGCCTAGGCCTGCAAGCTTGCCTGGCCTTGTCTGCCAACAGGCCTGCTTTTTCATCCACTAGGATCAGAGCAGGTAGCCACAGCTTTATTAATCAAGTGTTTTCTGTGTGATCTGTTGAATTTAGACATCATTTAGGGCATGGATGGCATTGGATTGAGTTGGGGAAGTGTGTTTTTTGGGGGTGGCCTTTGTGATGTTGTTGGGCCTGGCCATGTGGCTGGTGGCCATTTTGAGGCCTAGGCCTGCATGCTTGCCTAGCCTTGTCTGCCAACAGGCCTGCTTTTTCATCCACTAGGATCAGAGCAGGTAGCCACAGCTTTATTAATCAAGTGTTTTCTGTGTGATCTGTTGAATTTAGACATCATTTAGGGCATGGATGGCATTGGATTGAGTTGGGGAAGTGTGTTTTTTGGGGGTGGCCTTTGTGATGTTGTTGGGCCTGGCCATGTGGCTGGTGGCCATTGTGAGGCCTAGGCCTGCAAGCTTGCCTGGCCTTGTCTGCCAACAGGCCTGCTTTTTCATCCATTAGGATCAGAGCAGGTAGCCACAGCTTTATTAATCAAGTGTTTTCTGTGTGATCTGTTGAATTTAGACATCATTTAGGGCATGGATGGCATTGGATTGAGTTGGGGAAGTGTGTTTTTTGGGGGTGGCCTTTGTGATGTTGTTGGGCCGGGCCATGTGGCTGGTGGCCATTTTGAGGCCTAGGCCTGCAAGCTTGCCTGGCCTTGTCTGCCAAAAGGCCTGCTTTTTCATCCACTAGGATCAGAGCAGGTAGCCACAGCTTTATTAATCAAGTGTTTTCTGTGCGATCTGTTGAATTTAGACATCATTTAGGGCATGGATGGCATTGGATTGAGTTGGGGAAGTGTGTTTTTTGGGGATGGCCTGTGTGATGTTGTTGGGCCTGGCCATGTGGCTGGTGGCCATTTTGAGGCCTAGGCCTGCAAGCTTGCCTGGCCTTGTCTGCCAACAGGCCTGCTTTTTCATCCACTAGGATCAGAGCAGGTAGCCACAGATTTATTAATCAAGTGTTTTCTGTGCGATCTGTTGAATTTAGACATCATTTAGGGCATGGATGGCATTGGATTGAGTTGGGGAAGTGTGTTTTTTGGGGGTGGCCTTTGTGATGTTGTTGGGCCTGGCCATGTGGCTGGTGGCCATTTTGAGGCCTAGGCCTGCAAGCTTGCCTGGCCTTGTCGGCCAACAGGCCTGCTTTTGCATCCACTAGGATCAGAGCAGATAGCCACAGCTTTATTAATCAAGTGTTTTCTGTGTGATCTGTTGAATTTAGACATCATTTAGTGCATGGATGGCATTGGATTGAGTTGGGGAAGTGTGTTTTTTGGGGGTGGCCTTTGTGATGTTGTTGGGCCTGGCCATGTGGCTGGTGGCCATTTTGAGGCCTAGGCCTGCAAGCTTGCCTGGCCTTGTCTGCCAACAGGCCTGCTTTTTCATCCACTGGGATCAGAGCAGGTAGCCACAGCTTTATTAATCAAGTGTTTTCTATCTGATCTGTTGAATTTAGACATCATTTAGGGCATGGATGGCATTGGATTGAGTTGGGGAAGTGTGTTTTTTGGGGGTGGCCTTTGTGATGTTGTTGGGCCTGGCCATGTGGCTGGTGGCTATTTTGAGGCCTAGGCCTGCAAGCTTGCCTGGCCTTGTCTGCCAACAGGCCTGCTTTTTCATCCACTAGGATCAGAGCAGGTAGCCACAGCTTTATTAATCAAGTGTTTTCTATGTGATCTGTTGAATTTAGACATCATTTAGGGTATGGATGGCATTGGATTGAGTTGGGGAAGTGATGTTTTTTGGGGGTGGCCTTTGTGATGTTGTTGGGCCTGGCCATGTGGCTGGTGGCCATTTTGAGGCCTAGGCCTGCAAGCTTGCCTGGCCTTGTCTGCCATCAGGCCTGCTTTTTCATCCACTAGGATCAGAGCAGGTAGCCACAGCTTTATTAATCAAGTGTTTTCTATGTGATCTGTTGAATTTAGACATCATTTAGGGCATGGATGGCATTGGATTGAGTTGGGGAAGTGTGTTTTTTGGGGGTGGCCTTTGTGATGTTGTTGGGCCTGGCCATGTGGCTGGTGGCCATTTTGAGGCCTAGGTCTGCAAAACAGGCCTGCTTTTTCATCCAATAGGATCAGAGCAGGTAGCCACAGCTTTATTAATCAAGTGTTTTCTGTGTGATCTGTTGAATTTAGACATCATTTAGGGCATGGATGGCATTGGATTGAGTTGGGGAAGTGTGTTTTTGGGGGATGGCCTTTGTGATGTTGTTGGGCCTGGCCATGTGGCTGGTGGCCATTTTGAGGCCTAGGCCTGCAAGCTTGCCTGGCCTTGTCTGCCAACAGGCCTGCTTTTTCATCCACTAGGATCAGAGCAGGTAGCCACAGCTTTATTAATCAAGTGTTTTCTGTGTGATCTGTTGAATTTAGACATCATTTAGGGCATGGATGGCATTGGATTGAGTTGGGGAAGTGTGTTTTTTGGGGGTGGCCTTTGTGATGTTGTTGGGCCTGGTCATGTGGCTGGTGGCCATTTTGAGGCCTAGGCCTGCAAGCTTGCCTGGCCTTGTCTGCCAACAGGCCTGCTTTTTCATCCACTAGGATCAGAGCAGGTAGCCACAGCTTTATTATTCAAGTGTTTTCTGTGTGATCTGTTGAATTTAGACATCATTTAGGGCATGGATGGCATTGGATTGAGTTGGGGAAGTGTGTTTTTTGGGGGTGGCCTTTGTGATGTTGTTGGGCCTGGCCATGTGGCTGGTGGCCATTTTGAGGCCTAGGCTTGCAAGCTTGCCTGGCCTTGTCTGTCAACATGCCTGCTTTTTCATCCACTAGGATCAGAGCAGGTAGCCACAGCTTTATTAATCAAGTGTTTTCTGTGTGATCTGTTGAATTTAGACATAATTTAGGGCATGGATGGCATTGGATTGAGTTGGGGAAGTGTGTTTTTGGGGGATGGCCATTGTGATGTTGTTGGGCCTGGCCATGTGGCTGGTGGCCATTTTGAGGCCTAGGCCTGCAAGCTTGCCTGGCCTTGTCTGCCAACAGGCCTGCTTTTTCATCCACTAGGATCAGAGCAGGTAGCCACAGCTTTATTAATCAAGTGTTTTCTGTGTGATCTGTTGAATTTAGACATCATTTAGGGCATGGATGGCATTGGATTGAGTTGGGGAAGTGTGTTTTTTGGGGGTGGCCTTTGTGATGTTGTTGGGCCTGGTCATGTGGCTGGTGGCCATTTTGAGGCCTAGGCCTGCAAGCTTGCCTGGCCTTGTCTGCCAACAGGCCTGCTTTTTCATCCACTAGGATCAGAGCAGGTAGCCACAGCTTTATTATTCAAGTGTTTTCTGTGTGATCTGTTGAATTTAGACATCATTTAGGGCATGGATGGCATTGGATTGAGTTGGGGAAGTGTGTTTTTTGGGGGTGGCCTTTGTGATGTTGTTGGGCCTGGCCATGTGGCTGGTGGCCATTTTGAGGCCTAGGCTTGCAAGCTTGCCTGGCCTTGTCTGTCAACATGCCTGCTTTTTCATCCACTAGGATCAGAGCAGGTAGCCACAGCTTTATTAATCAAGTGTTTTCTGTGTGATCTGTTGAATTTAGACATAATTTAGGGCATGGATGGCATTGGATTGAGTTGGGGAAGTGTGTTTTTTGGGGGTGGCCATTGTGATGTTGTTGGGCCTGGCCATGTGGCTGGTGGCCATTTTGAGGCCTAGGCCTGCAAGCTTGCCTGGCCTTGTCTGCCAACAGGCCTGCTTTTTCATCCACTAGGATCAGAGCAGGTAGCCACAGCTTTATTAATCAAGTGTTTTCTGTGTGATCTGTTGAATTTAGACATCATTTAGGGCATGGATGGCATTGGATTGAGTTGGGGAAGTGTGTTTTTTTTGGGGAACCTTTCTGATGTTGGTTGTCTTAAAGACATGCTTTTGTTGTATGTGTCTGGTGTGTTGGTGTGCAATACATGCACCCTGCAGACCTTTTTGGGGCCTGTGAATGTTCGTATTTCCATTTTGTTGCATTAAAAAGGCAGAGCAGTGTGCTTTAGCATGCATCCTTTACCTTGCTTTTATAGGCCTTTTGTCAGCTCCTGCTGGTTCCGAGGCCCCCGGCTTGTTTGTGATTTGTGAGTGTCCATGTGGGTGGTGGCCTTTTTTGGTGTTTGGACTGTGAGTTATTAGTGTCCTGCTTTTGCCAAAGGCCAGCATGGTTTTCCTATTGGCTATTTGGCTTACTGCTTCCATCCATCCTCCCCCTTTGCCAGCAGCAGCTCCATGGTGGCTGAAATGCTCAAATAATTTAATGGCCCCCCCACTTTCATTACATTTTTATTTTGGTGGTTATTATTAACTTTCCTATCCTTCCTGAGAGTGTAGTGTGTGGCTGTACACAGTAGTGTAACACAGCTGTAGTTAAAAAAAAAGTTATAAATGGCTAGACTATCTTTTGTTTGCACTAGTACAGTACTAAGTAACTGAACCACAACAACAAATGCAACATTTCACTGATGTTCTTCTCCTGTCTTATTTGCTTTTAGGTGCACAAAAGACAGAGTAGGAGGTGTCATCAGCATCACCCGGCTACCTGTTGTACTGCCAGCCAGACAGAAGTCCTGCTGCGCATCACGTCCACGTGTGACCAGAACTTGTTGTGCATCTGCATGCTGCCTGACGTCTGAAGAAGATGGCCCCAAAGAAAGGTACCAGGTCCAGTACCAAGAAAGTTGCCGGTAAGAAGAAGGAACAGAAAAAGGAAGTGCCATTAACCACGACTGGTGGTGTGCCGGCCAAAGTTTTTTTTGGCACCAAAGCGTTGTCTGGGAACCAAGCTGGGAGCAGCACAGCAGTCCAACCCCACCAACCTAGGCCCAAGGGCTTTAGTGTTGCAGAGGTAGCCAGTCTACTAACGAGCAGCGATGTTGAAGAAATGTCATTACCGCAAAGTAGTACACAATCAATTTCAACGCAGGCGCAAACTCAGCAGATCAGTGTGCAGCCGCCGCAACAAGAACAAAAGCAGCCACCGCAACAAGAACAGAAGCAGCCGCCGCAACAAGAACAGCAGCAGCTGCCGCAACAAGAACAGCAGCAGCCGCTGCAACAAGAACAGCAGCAGCAGCCGCCGCAACAAGAACAGCAGCAGCCGCCGCAACGAGAACAGCAGCAGCCGCCGCAACAAGAACAGCAGCAGCTGCCGCAACAGCCCACCATAGTAGTTGCTGCTCCTGACGTAGGGGCATTTCAGGAAATCGAGCTTCCTGCAGACAAAGTGGAGCAAAGTCAAACCACTGTTTCAGAAGATCTATTGTCTTCCAGACCACCAGCAAGGAAAAGGAGGCTTAGTCCATCATCTTCTTCTTCAAGCCCCGCTTCTGATGATCGTGATGACACTTGGGTCCCACCAGCTCGGACTGAGTGATATACGCCACAAGACAATGCTTTTGAAAAGGAAGGTCCCAGAAAAACTTAGAGTTATGGAGGTAGATGTAGAAGAGGGGGGTGATGATGTTGATGAAGACGAGCCAGTCATCAGGCACATTACTCCCGCCCCAAAGGGATTGGAGACCGACATTCTCACCCTATCCAGAAAGGCTGCTACGGAGCGGGATGTAGCACGGATCTCACCAACACAGGTTACACCACCACTACCTCCAGCTGCCATATTTTCCAAGGCCCAGCAGGGACCTACATCCAGCTCAACTATCTCAGTAGGAAGTGGTAGTAAAAGTCACAGTGTAGGTGGACAGGGTCACATATTTTCAAGCACCCCCTCAAGTTCATCTGGTGTTGAAAGTGGCACATCCAGCAGTGCCAGAAAGTTCTCCTCCCCAGTTTGGGACTTCTTTTCTGTTAGCGCCAAGGAGGAGAACGTTGCTATATGCTCAATTTGTCGGCAAGGTGTTCGGCGTGGTAAGCTTGGTACAATCTATGGTACCGGAGGACAAGCAAGTCATCTCAGAATACACCACACTATCGTGTGGGAGGATCACCTATTTAAGTTAAAAGAAAGTAGAAAAACTAAACCCATTGAAGTTGCTCAGGATTCAGAATCAGGGAGCGATATTATTGTGGTGGCAGGTGAAGAACAGGGAGGCATTTCTAGCCCTGTCTCCAGTAGTGCAGTCACTGCAGTGGTAACGCCCACATCCTCCTCAGTAACATCAGAGTGGCACCGCAGTAAGAGCCATACTGTGGGTGAGACACCAAGGCGACCGGCGAGAACCTCAATGAGACAATCTGTGTCGTTGAGCCTTAGTGGGTTAAAGAAAACAGCACCACTAAGGAAAGTAAGCCAGCCTACCATTGAGAGCATGTTTAGGTTGGAGGGGCAGTTCCAACGCAACCACCCAACGGCACGATTGTACAATGTGAAGCTGGCTAAAATGGTAGCGCTGGACCTTCTTCCTTTTTCATTTGTGGAAGGGGTGGGTTTCCTTGAATTTGTGTATGCCATCTGCCCGAAATGGAAAGTTCCCAGCCGGTCCTATTTCGCAAGAATTGCTGTTCCGGCACTACATCATGATGTGCTGGAAATGGTTGGACAAGCTTTGGAGAAGAGTGCTGTGCACAATATCCACCTGACAACAGACATGTGGAGCAGTTGCCAAGCCACAGATTACATGTGCATCACTGCACACTGGATCTCTTTTGTGGGGGTTAGAGATAAACTATCTGCACGAGCTGTTGTTTACACAGCTGCGATTTTTGAAGGTACTCGGAAACATGCAACTGTAGCCATGTTCGCCATGGAGAAATCTCATACGGCTGAAAACATTTTAGAAGAGTTTCGCACAAAGGTTTTGGAATGGCTGCGGCCCAGAGGGCTTGGTATTGGTTTTGTTGCCACAGACAATGGCAGTAATGTACTTAAGGCCATGGAACTTGGTTCCTATTTCAGGGTTCCATGTTTGGCACACTGCATAAACATTATAGTGCAAGACTTTCTGAAAAAAGAACCCATAGTCAGCAATTTACTGGCCATCTGCCGAAGAATATGCACTCATTTCAGCCATTCTTTTAAAGCTCGGAAGCAGCTGAGGATCATCCAACGTGAATTTAGGATGCCAGTCAAGGCACTCATCCAGGAGGTGGCAACACGTTGGGACTCATCGCATTACATGCTTGATCGTCTGTACGAACAGCACAGGTCCCTCCATGAATATGTCTGGTACAGAAGCAGTGATGCTAGTGTTAAAGGCATGACCCTACAGAGGGGGCAATGGACCCTAATTAAATGCCTGACTGAGATGCTGTCTCCTTTTGAGGTCTTCACACGTGAAGTCAGCAAGGAGGACTGTACAATGGGCCAAGCTATCCCATTGTTGCAAATGCTAGAGCATGAGCTGAATAATGTGTCTGAATCCTACAAAGGTATAGAGGACAGAAGGCAAGCCCATGACTTGGTGGAGAGCTTATTCAGGCGCTTATCTGAAAATGTAAGGATACAAAATGAAATTTTGTCACAAGAACATTACATTTGTGCCACAATTCTGGATCCACGTGCAAAATTAGGACTATTCCTTGCTTTTTCCGACAATGATGTTGCCCGCTACAAAAGTTGTATAGCTGAAGCAGCCATTAAGTTTGAAAACGAAGGGCTGCTAATTAAAAGCCCGCCACATCAACCCACAACAAGTACTGATACTGAAGCAGGCCATTATTATTATTATTATTATTTGGAGTTTTATACCGCGCACGGTTACCCTTGGGCATCCCAGCGCTGTCATGCAGAATCAAGTGCAACTTCGTCGGCTGAGGGCAGTGCGGTTGGCTCACAATCACAACACTCACCATCACTATCGACTACAGAAACAAAAACTGGATCATTAGGCCGAGTACAATCATCATCATTACAGGATTGGTATGTAAAGATCGGCTATTGTAAGCACAGTGCTGATGCACAGAAAAAACAGCACAAAAGCTTACCATCAGCAACCCTGAACATTGAGCGGATGGTCCAGGCCTATCTGGACGACCCAACAGAGGTGTACGTTGATCAAAACCCATTGCAGTATTGGTATAGGAAAAGGTCTGAATGGCCACAGCTCAGCAGGCTGGCGATAAGCTATCTGGCTTGCCCTGTCGCAAGTGTCTCTTCCGAACGTGTTTTCAGTGCTGCTGGTTCCATTGTAACATTGAGAAGGACTAGTCTATCTCCAAAAAACGTGGAGAGGTTAACAATGATCAAAATGAATCAGCACTTCATACCACCGAATTACACAATGGCTGAATCAACAGAGGAAGATGAGGACAGCGGCTCAGGTGACGGAAGTATTGTGTCAGATGATTACCTACTAATGGAAGAACCTCCAGAGTTTGAGGACGAGCTATACTTCCCTGACAATTAGGCTCGCACTTACTGTCTTCCTCCCTTTTTTCCCCCTTTGTTTATGTGTCTGTCGTTCCGGTTATAAACTTGTGAATCGCCACAAATCCATTATCACCGTTTTCTACTCTTCTAATTTAATATACAAGTTTCAGGTGTCTGCCATTTGACAGTACAGTCCTCCGAATCCAGCTCCTCCGCTTGATCATACTGAATCTCCTGCTCAATTCCATTTCCCTCATGAATGATGATTGGATGATGGTAACAACAAATTCAAACTTTCCTCGTCCTTCCAAAACAAGTGGACCATGAATCAGATGACCACTATAGCTATCCTCCTTTCAGAGCCAAGAGAGACTGGCCATTAACTGAAAATAAGATGGAACAGGTAATGATTGATGCCATGCATTGGACGCAGAGTCGCAGACTGAATGATTTAGATTTTGTTGTGTTTGTTGCGCATGAATTTATGTAATTGTGCACTGCCACTAATCAACTTTCTACAGAACACACTAATTTTCCCCTTCTTGCAAATAAGAAATGTATACTTCTCCTGCATCTTGGTGATACATTGCTTTTAATTCAATACAGGAAGGGGACTCACTCAATCTGCGCAATGCAAATGACTGTGACACAACAGCACCGTCCATGATGATGATGGCGAAATAGACGGCCCGTTAACAAGATGAGATGGAACAGGTAATGATTGATGCCATGCATTGGCCGCAGAATCGCAGACTGAATGATGTAGATTTTGTTGTGTTTGTTGCACATGAATTTATGTAATTGTGCACTGCCACTAATCAACTTTCTACAGAACACACTAATTTTCCCCTTCTTTCAAATAAGAAATGTGTACTTCTCCTGCATCTTGGTGATACATTGCTTTTAATTCCATACAGGAAGGGGACTCACTCAATCTGCGCAATGCAAATGACTGTGACACAACAGCACCGTCCATCATGATGATGGCGAAAAAGATGTCCCGTTAACTTAAGATGAGAAGGAACAGGTAATGAATGATGACAATTAATGGCATGCATTGGACACCTGACTCTGAGCTATTGGTCTTTGTGTTTGCGTTGTTTGTTTGTTGTGCACAAAGTGATGTCAAAGTGTACTAGTATTAATCTATCTTTCTGTACACAATAAAGAATGACTCAAGTCAGTAAAATTTATATTTCTACTCTTGTTGTGTCATAAAAATTATACTTATACTGCAGGCCAATCTTCAGTCAGTCAGTAAAAGTATCAGAGATGATGATGAAGTCAGGAGGATGTTTCAGGAGTGGCATAAAACGGAAAAGCCTAAAGGTAAACACGTCAACAACAACCACAGCAGACCCAAATGTCTGTGTAGAAGTTGAATAGAGTGTAGCGGTGGGATGACTGCAGTGCATTGATTTTACTAACTTAAACTGTAAACTGCTATGTTTGGAATGGATAATGTGCTTTGCGTTTGTCCAACTCTTTGAGAGAAAAAAAAGGACTCTAAAGTGTTAACGTAGGATGTGCTAATGCTAAGCACTGTGGCCCTGCTCTCTCCTGTTACTGTTGAAGGTCAATGCTGGAAACAGACCAGAGTAGAGATGATGCATATGCATACATGCCACCTCGGAAAGTGTTCTTGTTGCACTACACCATCACTTGTGCATTTGTTTTCACTTTCTTTCTCAATATCCCCTTTGGTTTTCCATCTGAAATTACAGGCCGGGCCTTGCCCAAAACTTTGTAAAACATTACAATGCATATTAATTACCTTACCAATCAATCACCTTTTTTTTTCCAGCCGGGCAGTGGCGAGTGGTGAGGCGACACACCCAAGATTGATGGACGAGAGGAGCAAGAGGAATGCGGAGATGCAAAAATCCAGTCCACATTTTTGACCAGGATAAGACAGTAACAGTATCCACTTTTAACTTCTTTTAAATAATTTGATTAATATCTTGTATACAATCTTTACAACAGTGTGTTCTTGGAGTTGTTATTATCAATCATCATTAGGTTTGCTCTGTGTTTACGATTCTTCCCTACCAATATTTAAAATTTCTATTTGCTATCTGTTAAAGTATTAAGGCCGTAACAACAGAACAAGAACTAGAAGTGTATGTAATCCGGGTCTCTCATCATCATGCATGCATTGCCTTTTTCTCCCTTAACATATGGATATGGTAGTCTTCAATGATTGTCGTTTGTTTGTCTATGTATGCATACTGTTTTTCTATGTCAAACCTTTCCCAAAAACCCCCTTCCCATCCATTCAACAAACCCTAACCCTCTTCCCCCGGGCTGTGTGACTTATTGTCGAGGTGTAACTAAATTAAATGTACACCAATACTTAATCACACACTTGCTGGGGCGGAAGTGGTGAAAGCAACACTACTTCAATTTCAAGGCAGAGCGATGATCTTCTTCTGCTTGGCCACCCATGAGTAGGATATTTCAGAGGTTATTTTATTTAACAAAGGAACATATACCTCTGCATGAATTGCCGGCATTGATTGGATTTGTTTGTTGTCATTCCTCATATACAGCACTAACTGTTAGACTGTAGGCATAGTCAAGTGACTCGACACAACTATAGTTTGTAACTCTGTCTAGTAGGCTATCCTCCTAACCACCATTCAGTTTTTTTGTCAAATATTTGAGCATATTATTGTTGCTCGGTAAGTTCTGTACTGTACTTCATTCAACTACTCCTCTAACAGTCTCTCAAAGGCGATTGACTGTCTCCTTTTCTTTTTTTGGAAATGCTGCCACCCTGCCAGTGTCTACTACTACTACTATACTACCACCACCACCACCACCACCACCATCCCAATCATGGCATGTATGAAAAAGGAAACCATCTTCACCATGCAGCCAGTGCTGTGCCACAGTTGGACATAAACATCAAGCACCGGTAAGAGAGAAGTTTGGGGGAGGCAGAATTAATAATGGACATGTTGTCAATGATTTCATTTTCACACACCACTCCAAAGAATGCATAGACTAGAGGACAGACTGAAAGTACTAGAAGGACCAGTCAATGAGTGAGGTGTGTCGCATCTATCTGTTTGTGTCTTATACAGTCAGCAAATTATTGAAATCAAACACAGGGTATGGGCGGCCATGCACCAGCAAGGAAACAGTGTGATGTAAAACAGTTACCCCACCTACAAAACATTAACAACATTGCATGTAACATAGAAAAATATATTTAATTTTCCCTAACAAAAATAAACTAAACCCACAAAAGCTGACCCACCCCCTCCCTAACCCCAACCAATGTCCATAGAACGAAGTCCGTAACACCCAAACAAGTTCCCACCCACCCACCCAAACAAGAATTAAAAAAGGGGCAGAACAGGATGACAGGGACTAAGTGGTGGGGCGGGACTGAAGGAGGACACGCATCTGGCGCATCTCGTCCTCTAAACGGGCGACGTGGCATCTACGGCCGAGGCAGTTGCAGCCACAGAGGGGGGGGCACCGGAGATGGCACGGTGGCGGTGGGTAGCCGCCAGACGGTGGTGCCGTACCGCTGGAGGGCGGTGGCTGGGGCCCGGGGCACTGGAGGAGGCTTGAACAAATGCTGCCGCAGTCTCCTCCTCCTCCTCGGCTAGGACCACCAGCCGCCGGTATTCCCGCTGGATTGCCTCCAGCTTCCGGCGCCGTGCCTTGGCGGCCAACTCCTTCCGGTTGAGTTTCGGAGTAGCTGTGTATCAAAAAGAAAAAAACAAGACAATTGTAAAATATACTCTTAGAAAAACAGTAGGACAAGGTAATTATTTATACACATAGTGGCATGGTAGAGTAGCACTATAAAATAAAGCACAGTAGTACATAACATTTTAAATGTCGCTCGTCCTTCTTCCTTCCACTAGTTGAACAGTGCACCAGGTGCTCTTCCCCATAAAACTTTCGAAGCGGAGTTGAAATCAGATAGATGAGGCCATTGGTTACTCAATACTCCGGCTCCTAGTCCTATGCCAAATAAAGGGAATTCTTGTCTTCTAGTTCACTCTTCAAACGTCCCCAACAACTCATACTTACTCACGACATCGGATAGCGGGCAGACTTTGTCCGCCCGCCATCCTCATGCTAAAAAGGGTGTGGGTCCCGTGGGAACAATTAATTAGGATGATGCGCCCGGCACAGTGGCGGGCGCATCCTGTTTCTTCTTTTACATTCTGGTTGGCTTTGCTGAAAGCAATGCTAAAATGTTGTGCTGCTTTTCCAAGCACAACATGACGGGCCCCGCACGGAGCCTGTCACGTTTTGCTTTGAAAGGCGGGGGGGTACCATAGCATAGGTAGGTAACCTCCATGGGGGCCCCCAAGCATACTCTGCAATGTCTGCATGCCTTTCCGTGGCGGACGGCAATGCCGCCATGCAAAGGCATTCCAAAATGCAGATTATATGGCTGGCGGTGTGTTCAGAGAGACACCACCGCCATATTGAACCCTTTTCCGCCTGGTCGACATGTGGGGGGTCTGAATATTTTCTACAGGGATGGCGGGAGGTTTGCCCCTGCGGTGTCGGCAGTGAATTTCAGCCGGCCCGGCGGGGGCAATATGCCCACCATCCTAATGGGGCCCTAAGTCACAACTGTATAGTTTACATATACATACAGTACACCCTTGCAGTGAGTGTACTGTCAAGTTCAACAATAGTTAAGGATTATGAATCTAACTTACCACCGCCCGCCACTGGTGCTGCCACTCCCCCTACTGCTCCGTTGCTATCTGCAGCAACTGCCACATCCTCACCCTCCGCGTCGCATTCGCTGGCCCCGGCAATGGTGGTCGGTAGTGCGCCTAGAAAACATTACACATTTATTAGGCGTCATATACACCTCCCCCTATTGATCAGTAGCAAGGTTGAAAAATGAGTTAATACTAACATACATCACTAGTACAAATCAGGTAGTAGTAGAGTAGACACTAATAGTTATATATGATCATTGTAGCCTTTGATTAATTAGCCCTAGCCATGCTACCATTTTACCTTTGTGGCTTTTATTTTTGCACATGTGACGTTACCATTACCTTGCAGCTTCTTAAGACACCTTTGAGCCCACATGACCTGCCTCACACTGCTACTGTCTAGTCTACGCGCTGCATACAAGCGGTCCACAAACATTAACAAGCCACTTTTTTAGGAAGTACTGGTGTACTACTGTTACTGTTAGTCCATATTGCTTATCCATAGATGCTACACTTTTTGGCACGGCTGCGAAATGCTTGCAAGTTGCAATATACTAACGCACACCATTTCTTTTTTCGCATTACAGACGCAAGATTCCCTTCTATGAACCAGAGCTTCTGAATGATGCAACAACTACCAGTACTAGGTTCTTCTAAGGTGAGGGGTCCCTTCACTCACATCTTCTTTTATAAATTTATAAAAACCAAATTGCTATGGGATGGTGGTGCTGCCTTCCACCACTGTTCAGTTATCATGATTGAATTCCCAACTGTATAAGTGTAACAATGTATATTGTTTTAATGTTATTGATTTTCCGGTTGGTGCTGCTAAGAAAACAGTGTACAGACCTTCTCAAATTGAAATAAACATTTTGAACTTACATAGACTTGGTGGTATTTGGTGTGGACTAACTTACACGAGTGAGCAAATTAAAGTAAGGGTGTGCATGTGAATTGCTTCCACGACTGAGAGGTTGGGTGTGTTATGTTCTGGGTTGTCTACTTGTTGGGTATCTTGGGGGGAGGGTTCCGAGACCTAATAGTTATGACAAGACAGTACTATAGTCAAGCAGTGGAATTGTGGTGGGTGCGGAATTTCTGATTGAGGTGTGCAAGGAAAGTCCAACCTACCATCACCAACATCCTATTTTCTGGTGCAAATGTATGTGCAAGATCCCTACAACAGTAGTAAGTCCTATAGGGTATCATATCAAAATAGTAATAAATCTGGTAGGGCTGTTGTTGCTGTGAATTTTCAAAGCCTCAAGATCAATAAGAGTAAAAGTAGTACAAGACGACGACCCAACGGATTGGACTCAATGGCTCCAGCTACTGGTGAATATGAGTTTTATATTACAACCTTTCACAAAGAGTGGCACTGGCCAACTGGGCAAGACTAGCTACTACAGTACAGACAGACTGATAGTATGTAGTAGTAGTAGTACTCAGAGTCATCATAGCGGAGGCAGGGATAAGATTTTTGAAACCGTACAGATCGAAGGATAATTGGTGGTAAAAAAATAGCATTTGGAAACCAACAATAGTTCAGGAAAAATATGGGGCAGTAAAAGTTATGGAATAAGAAATATTTTATGCAAAAGAACAAACTACGGCTGACCATAAGTTAAGCACTTTAAATCCCAAATTTTTAATTAAAAATTCAGTTCCTGTGCACAAATCTTCCAGGAGCACGCCGTAGATTGACTCCACTGGAGACCAGTTGTGTAAAATAGAGCAAAAGAGGAAGGTGCACCAGTAAAAAGTCCAAGTTCAAACAGATATTTTTGAAGTATTCTTTTAATTTTCTTGTAAAAGGGACTCGCAGCCAACGCGTTTTGTTCCACACTGGAACTTCTTCAAGGCTGAAAACATGCAACATAACCACATTTAAATAATAGCAACACCACAGAACATCACACAACACAACGGTATATTCTATCTGGTAGTTGGTTAGTTCAGATCTACCAGAAATGAAAGAGTACATCAATTGATAAAAGTTGCTGAGAAAAGAGAAGACAAAAACGAAAAGAAGTCCAATTTAACAAAAATAACAACATTACAACATATATATCATAACAAAATATACAGTACAAAACAATATTAATTTCACATGTATCATATACCATAAACATACTGCATACACGTATATATACAAAAAGTTGGGACATCGTCAGCACCGATATTAGGGTACCTATCCCTAATGTGTAACTGTGAGGAATTGATTTATATATAAGGCAAG
Source organism: Triturus cristatus (assembly GCF_964204655.1). Lineage (NCBI taxonomy): Eukaryota > Metazoa > Chordata > Amphibia > Caudata > Salamandridae > Triturus > Triturus cristatus. The sequence goes on along the minus strand of NC_140588.1, from coordinate 846,303,081 downwards.
AAATCATTCCCCAAAAAGTGACCACGAACTAATATACAAGTAGTGAGAGAGAAAGAAAAGAAAAGAAAAGGGGGGGGGAGGAAGAGAGAAATAAAAAAGGGGGAGGAAAAAGAAAAAAAGGGAATGAAAAAGAAAAAGAAAAAAGAAGAAAGAAGAAGAAAGAAGAAAGAAAAAGAGAAAGAAAGACGAAAGAAGAGGAGGGGGAAGAGGTGGGACGCAACGGGGAAAGGCAGGGAAAGAAAGTGAACGAATTTATGTTGGAAAGAGTTAAAACCCAGTCAAAGTAGTCATCTAATAAGAAATAATATAAGATAAAAAGGAAAAACAATGACAAAACTGGCTACTGTAAGAACAAACCATATAATAGACAAAGCAGTGTGAAGGTATCCCACATGTGTGGGGTAATAAATATGAATTATGACAAAAACGAAAACAACCCAATATCACAAATATCACAAATACGACGTACTAGTAGTGTCTCACAGTAATAGGCGTGGACTTACCAAAGGTAAAAAAGTAATGTGGCTTCGTCTAAAATTCGAGTTGGAAACAGGAGAGAACACCGCGACAGCGTGGGTAGCTGTAAATGGTGACCAAAATGATCAGAATAACGGCTCCGTGATAAGAGCACACAAGTTTCAATGGGTTCCAATACTCTAAATGGAAAAATATGGCATGAATTAAAACGCTGTTTGCACCTATGGGCTAGCACCAGTTATTTTAATATATATATGGTGCAGATAACCGATAATAGATTAAATATGTAAACAAAAACTTCAAGGGGGTCCGCCCACACAAAAATCTTATCGAACCGTGCCACAGTAATAAGACACATTTATGAATGTATAATACAAAAAGGTACACAAAGTCTCAAGTGCTGGGGAGCAAGTAACATGCCGAAAGTAGAGAGTTTTATACAAAATAAGCACCCAAGCGCCTGCTGTGTGCACCACGCAATGCCAGTTACAACATATCCAACATACATCTCAAAGCGGCACAACGTATGCCATAATGACGATGAAAGCAGGGGACACCATGAGTTAAATAAACAGTCGGCTGGGATAAGCGAATCTTAGGTGGTGAATCACTCGGCGGCAGCTATACAATTTAAGCACCACCCAAGAACACAACAAGCACATATCAGTGTACTAATGAGAGGCGGGGGGAACTTCCTGTATTGAGATACTAATCATTGTATAAAGCACGCACAAACCACGAAATTGTATGGCATGCGTTTTCGTTATGAGAGCTAGTGTAAATCCAAGAAAGCCGTCCATGTAAAGACTAGCGTATATCAAGGGAAACCGTCACCCAATAACTAAAGATAAATCTGCTTACAAGTAAAAGCGCTCCTATTAAAATACAAAAATACTCAGAACTCGGGCCGCACGTACCTCGGAATCCACTATCCCCAACCCGTCCTCGGAGAAAGTAACAGCAAAGTGCCGGAAGCTGAGGAAAACCGCACCGGGCCATGTTTAAAAGTAAAGCGTCAGGCGTGCATTAGGAGAATCACCTGACGTCTTGGGGCATCTGACATCACAAGTCATGTGATACAGTGAAAACACGGTAAATTCAGCCGCCATGATGGACCGGTATCATAACTATATCTTCGAAGTGGTCGAGAAAAGAAAAACATGCTAATCCATCGAAATAAGATAAAAAAGGAAAAAATGTTTTAAAATTCTAAACATTGTAAGGTATATGCAAAATAAAACTAAATAGCTGAAATTGAAAAAATATTTGGGAAGACAGCAAGTGAATAATGGAGAAAGCAAAAGAGGAAAAACAGAGAAAGGAAGAAGAGAGGCAACATAAGCTTATGACCCACACAATTGGGGGTCCATGTGCAGTGTGGTAGTTTGTAAATGTTTGTTAGTGTAACATTTTAGCGAAGGGGAGGATCACAGAGGCTAAATTAGGGTTACAGAAAATAATGCATCTCTGAATCGGAGTTGTGTCCCAATATAGTGGCGCGTAGACGGCAAATCCATTTGGACTCTAGTTTTCTCAGTGCCAGTCTCCGATCAGAACCCCTCTTACCGAGAGGTACATGGTCAATGCCATAAAACCAAAAATTGTTAGACCCAATATGTTTGGTATTGTAGTGCTCAGTAATGGGATATCTTGCGTCACGATTCAGAAGGGCCCTCCTGTGTTCCTGTATGCGGATTTTTAGACATCTTATAGTGCTGCCTACATATATGATATTGCAATCACATCCCAGAATATAAACCACAAAAGTCGTATTGCAGTTAATAAAGTGGCTGATAGTGTAAACCCGTGGACTATTGTGTGAAAAAGACTTGGTTTTATTCTTTCCATTTCCACAAATGTTACAACACCCACACGTAAAAAAACCTTTGGGTTTTTCAGGTATCCAATTAGCATTGTTTGTGGGGGGCATGACATAACTGGGGCATAGTTGGTTTCTCAAGGAGGTACCTCTTTTATATGTAATGCCAGGAGTTTCGGAAATTGAGTCTTTTAATCCTGTAACAGAGGAAAGGAGATGCCAGTTTTTTCGTAGGGCATTGAAAATGCCGTTACTATGGGTGGTGTATTTAGTAACAAATCTCAATCTGTTATCAGTTTTTATTCTCTTTAGTGCCTTAGGCCCATCAAGTAGTGTGGAGTCTCTATTTTTGCCAAGGATTCTATACTCAGCTTTATCTAGTACTTTGTTGTTATAACCTCTGTTTTCAAATCTTTTCCTTGTTGTCTTTAGATTGTAAAGGAAATCCTCCTCGGTACTACAGTTCCTCCTAATGCGTGTCATTTCACCATAGGGGATGTTGTTGATAACCGAATTGGCATGGGCACTGGATGCGTGTAACAGCGCATTGCATGCAGTTTCTTTTCTGAATAATCTGCTTTGTATCACCCCATCCTTGATGTAAAAGTTTATGTCTAGAAAGTTGATATTATCCTTATGATAGGACATGGTGAATTTAACATTGAACACATTATCATTAAGATAATTAACATATTGGTGCAACATATCAACAGACCCAGACCAAAGGCAGATGACATCATCGATGTACCTCCCCCAGAACACAATAAATTCAGTCCAGGGGGAGGCCCAGGCATGCTCTTTCTCGTACCACCCCATAAAGAGGCAAGCGTACGAGGGAGCAAACCCGGAACCCATCGCGACGCCCTTGATCTGTTGGTACCAATTAGAGTCATGCAGAAAAAAATTGTTCAACAAGATAATGTCAACCATTTCGACAATCATTTCATTATATTGGTAAAAATCCGCGCCTTCCCTGTCCAGGAAAGAGCGCATGGCCATAATACCAAATTGTTTGTCAATGCAAGTATATAAACTCGTGACATCTAAGGTGACAAACAAAAGCTCTTCTGACCATTGGAAGTTTTTAAATTTTACCAAGATGTCCTTACTGTCCTTAATATATGATGGAAGGTCCACCACATATTTTTGTAGTTTCGTGTCCACGAATTTAGAAAGGTTCTCAGTCGATGAACCTACTCCAGAGATAATAGGTCTCCCCAGTGGAAAGGGGCCCCCCTTATGTATTTTGGGTAAAGTGGAGCCGTTATTCTGATCATTTTGGTCACCATTTACAGCTACCAAATTTTAGACGAAGCCACATTACTTTTTTACCTTTGGTAAGTCCACGCCTATTACTGTGAGACACTACTAGTACGTCGTATTTGTGATATTTGTGATATTGGGTTGTTTTCGTTTTTGTCATAATTCATATTTATTACCCCACACATGTGGGATACCTTCACACTGCTTTGTCTATTATATGGTTTGTTCTTACAGTAGCCAGTTTTGTCATTGTTTTTCCTTTTTATCTTATATTATTTCTTATTAGATGACTACTTTGACTGGGTTTTAACTCTTTCCAACATAAATTCGTTCACTTTCTTTCCCTGCCTTTCCCCGTTGCGTCCCACCTCTTCCCCCTCCTCTTCTTTCGTCTTTCTTTCTCTTTTTCTTTCTTCTTTCTTCTTCTTTCTTCTTTTTTCTTTTTCTTTTTCATTCCCTTTTTTTCTTTTTCCTCCCCCTTTTTTATTTCTCTCTTCCTCCCCCCCCTTTTCTTTTCTTTTCTTTCTCTCTCACTACTTGTATATTAGTTCGTGGTCACTTTTTGGGGAATGATTTCTTGCCTTATATATAAATCAATTCCTCACAGTTACACATTAGGGATAGGTACCCTAATATCGGTGCTGACGATGTCCCAACTTTTTGTATATATACGTGTATGCAGTATGTTTATGGTATATGATACATGTGAAATTAATATTGTTTTGTACTGTATATTTTGTTATGATATAAATGTTGTAATGTTGTTATTTTTGTTAAATTGGACTTCTTTTCGTTTTTGTCTTCTCTTTTCTCAGCAACTTTTATCAATTGATGTACTCTTTCATTTCTGGTAGATCTGAACTAACCAACTACCAGATAGAATATACCGTTGTGTTGTGTGATGTTCTGTGGTGTTGCTGTTATTTAAATGTGGTTATGTTGCATGTTTTCAGCCTTGAAGAAGTTCCAGTGTGGAACGAAACGCGTTGGCTGCGAGTCCCTTTTACAAGAAAATTAAAAGAATACTTCAAAAATATCTGTTTGAACTTGGACTTTTTACTGAATAAGAAATATTATTAAAAACAAGAAGACTTACTGGGGCCAGCAGAGGAGCCCTCAGCGGTGTCCTCCTGGTGGTGTTGTTCCTGTCCCGCCGACTGCCCAGTCCCTGTCGGTCTGCCCCTGGGTGCTGATGAACAGGAAAGATATAAGAAAGAGACAAACATTGATGGATGGTGTCAAACAAATACAATATTTTTCAACAACGGTCAAAAAACACTTATGTAAACAACAATTGCAATAACTACATTGACCGATCTCATCTGGTCAACATGTAATATCGGGGGATTCGCAGTTCCACTACTTAAGTTACTATTTATCAACAGTAATCAAGTCTTCCATTCTGATTCCAGAAAACTAAGTTTCAACTAAGCCTAAGTACAACGTACCACCCAACCTAGCCCACCTATTCCAGGCATGCCAATTGTACATTTATGCATTTCCACTGTATTCCTCAACAATGCGTATGGTCAAATCATGGAGGACACATGAACATGACTACATTTTTTGTATACACCAAATTTTGGTTTGATTGATGCTGATCTGCTACTGCTAAGTAACTGCTAAGCCTACCACCACTCATTGAACAAACTAGAAAAGGTTCTAAAGACTGCCGTACTAGCAGCACGTCACGTAACTGAGTGAGGGGGCATCACACATACCACTAACAAATTAAAAAGTCATACAAAGTAGTGTACCTAAACATCAATCTGCCCCTATCTATTAGTGACGGGACAAAGTAAGGAGTGGACTAGAGTCACTGTAGCATTACGTAACTTAATTTCTCTAAATTAAACTCGTAAAGAATCACGCTAAGCAAGCGCAAACGCAAAGCTGCAAACAAGTAAGATTAGTAGTGTCGTAGAAGAGCACCATAATCGCAGAAGACTTTTAAACGTTATTAACCTGGAATGTATTGTAAGCAGCAACATTCTAGCTGGTTGGAAGGAAAAAAAATATTCGCAATATATAACACAGAGCAGAAGAACAGACACAAAGTTGTAGTAATTAAATATGTACTCACCAAGTCCCGGGACCTCCACTCCTAGCAGGTCCAGCAGGTCCTGCTCACAGTCCAGGATGTCAGACCACCGGTGCGTCAGCTGTGCCTGGGTGCGCCGGACCCCAGAGATGCGTGACACTGCCCGGCGCACCTTCCCCCACCGCTGCCGACGCTCGCGGAGGCCATACCCGGACCCAGGCCTGCCACCTGCTGCCAGGGTTGAGAGGAGGTGGCGCTGCACAAAGAAAATTAGTGCAGCCAACTTCTCCTCCCAAATAAGGCCCGTGCCTGCACCCCTTGTGGGCGCCGCCTTCCGCAAGGAAGGTGGTCGCGGCTCTGGCTGCGCCGGCGAACAGCCCTACCCTTGGACATGGTTCTGGGGACGGGGCGGGAAAGAAAAGGTAAAATAAATAAAGGAGTAAAGGAAATAAATAGCAGGCAATAGAAAGAGGAAAAAGTAGCTAAAAAACAAAAAAAAAATAGACAAAAACCAAAAATATAGAAGCAGGAAAATAGTTAGAGAAATAATAAGTAATAAAGATCCAAAAAAAGTGGCTATAAACAAAGGATTGAAAGGATTTTGGGAGGATTGAAAATCAGGCCCCAGAACCATGCAATAGAGTGAAAAACAAGATGGCCACGCCCGTTGCGACCACGTGCGCAAGTTCGCGCGATATTTTCTCCCCGAGCAAGCAAAAAGCAACGCGATCAAGTAAAAGCGGTCGCGAACAGGAAATTTCGACCGCGAACGGGCGCGAACATGCATTGCGCAACCCGGAACAGGAAGTAAGCATCGCGAGAGGGCGGGACAAGTGAAAACAAGATGGCCGCGCCCTTGAGCAACCGCATGGGTAAGTTGGCGACCCGCGATCACGCAAAAAATACCGCGAACAGGCGGGAAAAAAACTTCTGCGTCTTCGCGATATTTCCGGCGTGTTTGCGGAGAATTTTAGCATTTTTGCGATAATTTGCGAAAGTTAATTTCGCAAATTCCGCCCACCCCTAATCCACACCAATGTCAATGGGATTTGTCCAATGATATTTTGCAAGTGAGTTTTCATATCATTGAATTACAATCCAGTTGTGTATAGTACACTTCCTATGACACTATATACTATTTTATGTCCATTCTGCACTCCCTTGGCATACATTTAGTGGCATCCTTTAACTGGCCACCATGGATTGAGCTGGTATGTGGTTACATGTCATATGTAGGCATGTTGTGATGCAGGAGAACAGTGATGTAGAACACACACACAACATACAGCGGAGATTAAAGGCACATTTCATAAGCATGAGCATTCAGGTACATTATTCTAGGGTTTACTTACCATGGCCCCACACCTGCCCAGTGTGTGGTCCCTGACCAGATGTCACAGCCAACCTTGTAGCAGAAGTCACTGGGGTATTGGAATCTGGGACAACATTATTTGACCTCCAATGATAAGTTTACATTTCATCCGCCACATGTGATGCACTCAATTTCAGGCTAAGCACAAGCAGTGTGGGCGCTACCATTGCAGAAGTGCATGGCACTAATTATCATGAGCGATCGCACATTCAACTTATAATGGCCCCACTGCCTAGAAACAACGTCTATTAAATTACCAACACAACAATTCCTAAGGTAAGTTCCATTATCATTTTTTGTTTATGGCCAAAAAACATGCCATCCAATGTTAACAAATATAACCAGCTGGGTTGACTGGCCAATTTCATGTATTTAAAAATACATTATGATTTGGACACTGGATGCATTCTCAATACTCCTGAGAATTGAATCTCACTTCTTGTTCATCATTGTCATATTTGTTATCATTGGGGGGGCATGTCTAAGCACTGTGCATGGCGGCCACGTTGTAGCAGAGCTCCCGGCCGGGACTCGCATTATCCTGCTTTCACTGCTCAACCTGGGCACTACCCTGTCCAGTTCTTTCACCACTTGCCTGTGAACCCACCGGGGACAATTGCCAGCGACGCCGCGATACCGTGTGGCGGCCAAGATATCTTGGATCGGACAACATCAGTGCTCCCAGGCCTTGTGATACTGTGGGGGGTAGCCCGCCGGGGGGCGGCCTGCCGGGAGGCGGCGTCCAGATGCCGCTGGCTATTGCACCTTGCTGTGGATTTACCCAGAGGTGGCGAGGACTCAGCACATGTCTGGAACCGGGCCAAAATTACGAGCGGAGCGGACTGGTGCCAGAACCAGGGGCCCTTTAGTCATGGGGTCTGGGTCCATGCAACCAGGTCTCTTGCAGCACGGTGCTCTGTCGTCCCTGAGTGGGGGCCACTCCCGAGGACTGCGGTCTGCATGAGGGGCATCTCTGGTGTGGACTTCCCAACTTTTATGCCTGCACTGGAGTGCAGTATTCCGGAGCCCGGGGGGGGCGGCCTGGTGTGACACCCCTGCTCCATCGAACTAACTGCGTCATTGGGCCCTGTGCATTGGTGGTGATTCCTACCCTGAGTCCAGTGCTGGGACTTCTGTGCCTGCATGGCTGGTACCCCTGTCTTCCCTGGGCTGTTTGATCTATCGTTTCAAGGCAGCAAGAGGTTCTGCCAGACATGTGTGGGCCAGCAGAGTGGTGAGCGGACCACGCAGCCTGGTGGTGGGTTGCATGTGTATGTGACCGGAATGCCACTCAGGCGTCAGCTGCCACTTTAAAGGAGGCCTGGACTTTGCAGTTGCATCTTGGGGAAGCTGCATTTAGGTCTCAGCATAACATTGCCATTTGCATGGGGTTGGATGGCGTGAGTACTGACTGTGGCCCTTCCATTCAACTATCTCCATGGCCGGTGCGCCTCTCTTACCAAGCTTTGTGGTTGCGGCCTACAGTGGGGTGATCCTGTCTCATGGCCTGCTGCACTACATGTGTGACACGACCAATACCTACCCCATATATCGCTTCTCATGTGAGGGCTACCTCCTTGCCTGGCAGTGCCTGGGGTTCGCAGAAGCGGGATGGTGCTCTCCTTTGATGCTGGGCAGATCTGTGGCATTTCCTTTGGAGTTTTCTTTTTGAGGCTGCCGACAGTGAATTATCGCTCTTCCTTTCCTAGTGAGGGTGTCGTGCCTGTCTTCAACCGGGTCCCGCTCACACAGCTTCTATCTCCTTGGCACGTGTCTTATGGACATCAACCCCACACCGGTCTCAGAGGCTGTTGCAGACACCTGGGTGCCTCTTCTCTTACCCAACTCGACACCACGCACATTACAATGGGGCACCCGAAGGGGAAACATCTTGACGGTCTGGCCAGGCATCTTCAATCAGCTCCCTTCCGCCGACAGCCTTGTCGCCCCCTCCAGGCGAACTTGACCAGATTCTTCAGGAGATCATAGATTCACGGCAAGCGATTGAATATCAGATTGGCACACTTACCACTGGCCTCACTCTTTTGCATGCGGATCATTGTAAACTCTCAGATACTGTCAAAGACCACACTCATATGCTAAATGATCTCATACATCAACATAAGGAACATTCTGACCAGTTGGCACAAATGAATAAGCAATTGACAACCCTGCTGGACAGGGCAGAAGATGCGGAAGGAAGAGCGTGATGCAGGAATGCCGAAATGGTCCGAAGGAACTAACGCAACTCAATTTGTTGAGCAGTGGCTCAGGGGCCAGGTAGCCCCGGAGGGACTTTAAACCATCTTCTGTGTGGAGCGTGCTCACCGTATCCCTACGGGCAGGTCAATCGCAGGTAGACCACCCAGGCCACTCATAGCCCATATTCTCAACTACAGGGACCGCGATCTTTTGTTACAAAAAGCATGAGAAAATGCCCCGATACAGTTTGAAAAAACCCAAATCTCCCTGTATCCAGACTATACAGTGCAGATGCAGCGCCAGAGAGCCTCTTCCCAGGCACTCAAAAGCAAGCTCCAAGTCCTCAATTTTAAATACGCCTTGTTGTTCCCAGCACACTTAAAAAATTATTCACAACCAGAAAACCCACTTTTTTGACTGCCCTGAAGCAGCGAATGACAGGCTTGAAAACTACCTACCCTCCCAGTCCTTGGACAACATAGATCAACGGATACGAGGTGTGCAGATGCAGACCAATAGGCTCATACCCCGTCCCAACAGAACTCTGAGACCTCTGTCCACTAAAAAGAAACCTTCACCTGAAGAGGCTGTGCTGGAGCAGGAGTCGGCGCTGGTGATGGCTGCCTCCATGTGGGACCCCACGCGGGTCTCCTCCCCGGAACAATCTGATGACAATGCAATGCTGTCTGACTCTGAAAGTAATGACATCCTGTTCCCCTCGATCACCCCACAGATAGTCAAAGACTTCTTTGGCTGACATTGTGGCTCGATCTCTGTGGATCTCCCGTAATTATGGACCTACTTTGCTGGAGGGCAATAAGACATTGCCAATATATGTATAACATGTGGGATTTTTTTTCTTCCTTTCCTTTCCAGGTTTCAGCATAATTTAAACTCCTACATGGTCCCGGCAAGAGTGTAGCTGTGTTTGTAGCTGTATGGTAATGTTCAGTGTAGGGCCCACCCTCCCTGCAGTTACTGCATGGTATCACCGTTTGGAATTAGTGTATGTTAGTATCTGTTTGGACCAGCATAGTTCGATTGTTGGCCATAGTATTGGGGGTTATATTTTTGGGGGAGGCTCTCGGTTCCTGGTCCACCTTACACTTTTTTTATTGTACTGTATTCACAGTGCTTCCCTAGGGCGCCCTTTTCTTCATGGGTGCTGAAATATGGCTGTCTTATCTAAATATAAAATATTAACATGGAATGTGAGCGGTACGGGGTCAGTCACAAACGACATAGAATCCCTACTCAGCTGAATAGGCGTAAAGTCCACATAGCTCTTATTCAAGAAACACACATGATGGATTTGAAAGTCGCCTAACTGCAGAGAAAATGGAAAGGACACATTTTTAATACATCTTATTCTGCATTTGCAAGTGGGTCACTCATTTGGTTCAGGAGCGGGGTAACCTTTGTGCTGCTGGAACAGAGGATAGACGCAGCGGAGCATTATGTCCTCCTGCGGGGTACACTTGATGGTGTTCCGATTGTCCTTGGTAGCGTGTATGCTCCGAATTATGAACAGAATACTTATCTCAATAGCCTTAACACAGTGTTATTGGATTGGGTAGTGCATCCCTGGGTTATTGTCGGGGACTTTAATTCCATTTTAGATGTGCATCTGGACCACTCCCACCTCCCGGTTCAAGGCGCAGTGACTACCAAGATTTCTTACACTCTTGTGCTATGGGCTGGACGATCAGTGATGTTTGGCGGATACAACATCCCGATAGTTGGGAATATTCATTCTACTCCCCTCCACATCAGCTACACACACGAATAGACAGAATCTTTTGCACAACGTCCTTGATGCCCCAAATAGTTGAATCCACGTACATCCAGTAAAAATTATCTGACCACAACCCACTCAAAGTGCTACTTGAATGGGAGAGGGCTCCCGCCCCAAACCCGACTTGGCAATTATGGCCACATACACTTGAAGATTGGGTATTCCGTAATACCTTAGGTACAGCCATTACTAATTATTTTCCAGAAAATTTTGGTTCTGCATACTCACGCTTAGTTCAGTGGGATGCGTTGAAATCAGTGATCAGGGGGACAGCTGTAGGGGTTACTAGTGGGGCTCCACAGGAACTACACAAGAACCTCATCTCGGTGGAGGAGATCACGGAATATACTAGAAAATGAGTCTATCTTCAACCCTTCCCGATAAGCACAGTTACAGGAAGCCAGAATTCACCATATGGAACTACTTGAACGACTCTGCTTAATAGACTTCAGTGCATACACTCAATATAGTCATATGGAGGGAGACAAATCAGGGACCCTTCTAGCTCGTCTCATTCATGATGCTACTCCCCCGGTCCCAATAATGGAAATATGCCTCTCAGATGCTACTGCCATTTCCACCCAGGCTGATATCAACGCGGTGTTCCATACCTATTACAAGACCCTTTACACTGCACCGGCTGCTGTATCCCATGACCATATAACAACTTTCTTGGACGACCTTACATTTTCTACTGTCAGCAGATGCACAGTCAGACTTGGAGGCCCCTATTACCAAGACTGACATACTAGGAGCTCTTAAAGACCTCCCTAGAAATAAGACCTCGAGTCTGGACATGTTATTGGCAGAGTTGGATGTATGACGTTACAACGCATGCTGTTACAACGCATGCTGTTACAACGAAAGTTTTACAACGCAAGCGCATTGACAACGCAGGACATTACAACGCAAGTCTTTACATCGACTTGCACTAGATGGCGTGCTAACATTAAAAAAAGTGTAATTTACTATTCCAACTCCAGTCCACGTAACAGTAAGGAAGGTGTTAGGATAGTAAACTACACTATTTTTAATGTTAGCACGCCATCTAGTGCAAGTCGATGTAAAGACTTGCGTTGTAATGTCCTGCATTGTCAATGCACTCGCGTTGTAACAGTTTCGCTGTAATGGTAGTGCGTTGTAAAAGTTGCGTTGTAAAGGTTGTTCCCCGGCAGAGTTGTACTAGACCTATGCCGAGCAACTGGCTCCACATCTAGTGCACCTTTATAAGATGGCTCCGGATAAGCGCACGTTCCCCACCACTACTATGCATGCCCTGGTTGTTTCCCTCCCCAAGCCTAACATGGATTCCCGTGATATATCAGGCTATCGTCCCCTCTCTATGTTAGCCACTGAGTATAAAATACTCAGCAAAATATTGGCTCACTGCCTGCTCCCTTATCTTCCAAAACGTATTCATATTGATCAGTGCGGCTTCGTACCAGGCCGCAGCACATCCCTAAATATTAGACGCCTTCATTACCTTATGGAAACTGCAGCAGCCCTTTCCAACTCCGCTGGATGTATCTCCCTTGACATGCACCAGGCATTCTACACACTTGACTGGACCTACATGCTGTCCTTCCTTAAAAAATTTGGCATCCCAAAGGGCTACCTGCGATGAGTTGAGCTACGATCCACCTCCCCCACAGCCCGGGCCCAGAAGGGCTCATACATATTGACTGCATACCCTGCGGCCTCTTTGTCTTGGCGCCGGTACCCCTATTCCTCAAGCTTCATAAAGAGGCCATAGACTTGGGGATACCAACAAAAAACATAACACATGTTGCGTCTGCATATACCGATGACATTACTCTTTACTTAAAGAACCTCACAGCAAGCCTAGAACCCATTCTGTCCATATTTAACTACTTTGGGTGAATATCGGGCCTGGTTATTAATGCAAACAAGTCACATGCCTTTAATATGCGACATGGGATGCCCCAGACCCGATAGCTTTCGGAGATCTACTACTGACGACTGCCTCAGACACTTTTAAGTACTTGGTTATACAAATCTATAGGACACCCCAGGACTTAATTGATGGCAACCTGCAGAAGGCACTATGGTCCCTCCGGCGGCAGGTCTCTTTTTGGACCTCACTGCCCCTGTCTGTGATGGGTAGGATAGCCATCTCAAAAAAGGTGATGCTCCCCCGCCTCCTCTATTTTTTCACCAACATACCGGTTATAATCCCATCTCAACTTTTTAGATACCCTATAGTTGGATCTTGTCTGGGAAAGGGATGTAGGAGAGTGGGCCTGGCAAAAGTACAGCTCTGACCTGAGGAGGGCGGTCTTGGAGCACCGGACTTTCGAGCATATTGTATGGCCAGTCAACTACAATGGCTGCTCTATTGGCTAGCGGGCTGACACATCAAAGAAATTGGGTATACTACACGATTTCTCAGTCAGGGCACTCTTCAAGCTTTACTTCTACCACAGGCTAAGATTCCACCTACGGCTCCCCCCTTACTTAAGACAGCATTGATGTACTGGAAGAAGACTCTTCAATACACGAAGAAAGCCCTCCCGTACTCTCCCAATATTCCCCTACTTGGGATCCCTGTCACACACAGGTCAATCTTGAAAAGGATCGTGTTCCCCTGGGAACGGGAGGGGGTGTCCACTGTTGGGGCCCTGTTCATAGAGGGTGCACTAACGGACCATGACAACTTCACTCGTGCTCAAGGGGTCCCCTCGAGACTTCTTTCTTCTTCATGCTACCATAATCCTCTATGTGAAATGCCATTGGTCTCCTGCTGGGATTGAACCCCCAAAGAATGAACTAGTATATGCAACATATCTGATGGGTACAGGTCGTCATCTCACCCGGTGGCTCTATAGGGGTATTCGAATACACTCAGGAACATTGCTGACTCCACTTCGGACTAAGTGGTCACTGGATTTGGGGAGGGAGTTAGCGTATAGAGAATGGATCTCTATTTTAGAATTTCCCAAGAAAGTCTCCCGCAATGCTAAATTTAAATACGTACAATACATGATACTACACAGGGCATATCTTACCCCACATCACCTTAATTGCATCTACCCGGATGCTCAGCTCTCTTGCCCCAGGTGTCAGGAAGCGGACGCGGATCTGCTTCACATGCTATGGAGTTGCCCTCGCTTGCGAGTATACTGGCCAACAATCGGTTATAGAGTCCGGGAGGTCACTGGTACGGCTGTCTGGTCGGCTTTGGATAGCTGTCTACTGGGCCTGCATAAATGCCACAAGAAACAAAAAGTTCAGTATAGATTTGCAGACCTGGCTGTGCTTGTGGCCAAACGAGCCTTCACTATGAGATGGAAATCCGCCCATTTCCCTACAGCACTGGCCTGGCAGATGGAAATTATCAGGTGAGGCACCACAGAGAGCGTAATCATTAGGCAAGAAGAATTCCGAGGCCAGCGCAAGATTCCTATTTCTATGGAATGGGACCAAATGCTAGAAACATTCAAAGCCCTTGACTTACTTACCAATCCGGTGTCCCCAGCTGGACCCGCACTGCTTACGTCTCCCATATCCCTTGCAGTCAACCTGCCGGAAGTTGAGTAACATCGTGCTACTTTCTGTCATTATTGCCTAGGAATGTATGTATACGTATGTACTACTGTTTATGTTTTGTATTCCCTTGTAGCCAAATTAGTGACTACAACTTTCTATTGTGTTACATTATACAGTGTGGGCCCGAGGACCAGGGGGTAGAGGGTAACTTCAATTGTATTTTTTTCATCTTTTTCTTTTTTAGCGTTGAAATGTTTAGTTCAATAGAAAATCACGATTTTCCTCTAATGACTGGAAACATACCGACCATTTTTGATCCATGATGGATAAAGATGTCTTCATTTTGACGATTGTCCCATATGTCAAATGGGCATGTATTATTACTAATGGAAACTCAATAAAAATATGTTTTAAAAAAATATACATATATTTGTTATCATTAGATTTCTAGATTGTGTCTACAAAAACAATTACAATCTAGTGGTGACTCCTTTTTGACTTGTTGTGGCACTCAATTACAGGATTGCAGAATTGAGTTCACAGTTCTGGAACTGTTGATGGAATACATGTAATGTTCCCAAATTACAAAGGTATGATGAGCCTAGATATCATTTCTTTTTGTGTTTCACTATTCACAAATGTCATTTGCTATAGGTAAATGTCCTCTAAGTTAGGTTTTCATCTCCGGATACCTTTGCGATTCAATCCCAATATGTCCCTCTGTTGTCTGCTGACAATGTATGCATTTTGACCATCTCCTGACCAGTTTGACCTACCAGCTAGTGAAGGTGGTATGCCTTGCTCTGAATGATGTTGTTTCCTCCCAGAAGATGTAGGAACCTTTGCTACTGTGGTCATCTCTGCTCTGCCTGAACGTGTCAATAGGTGAGAAGAGAAGAAAGCAACCAAATCGAAAATGTGCATGTGTAACTTGTGTGACATTTCCCCATATCTTCTGCTTGCTAACAGTATTGTGAAGTACTGCTGTGGCTGGTGCACGTAGGAGCAGTGGGGTGCTAATGGGTGTAATGGCAGGGCAAGGTGGGAAATAGACGAAATAGTGAAAAGATATGTCTTAGAATAAGGATTGTGTCACCTTGTGCTCGGTGACGCAGCAAGGACAAGGTGAGTTATTTTTTGAATGATTGTTTTTTAATTTCCCTATTCCGTTGTCTGTAGATTTTCCTCTGCACCGCACCACACCACCTGACGTTCTTAACTGATCTGGCCACGTCTGGATAATTGGAATTGGCCCTTTGTCTATTGCTACTTAACAGTGTTAAGTGTATATGGCAGCAGTACTGGGCCGATTTTTTCAATAGTGGGAATGGGATTTGCCATTACCAATACAAAGGATTCTGGGACTTAAAGTGCAACAAACAGAGGGAAACACATCAGCCTCTGACTGACTATATATTAATATAAACTTTGGACAACTTCCATAATCACAATGGGGGTGCAACACAGACAGTTATTTTATATACTCATCACATTTACCTGGTACAACGTTGCAGACATCACTCAGAGGAAGCTCATGGAGCAAGTGGGGTGGATTGTAGTGAGGACATCCTTCTCAAGTGTGGTGAGATGGATGCGGTTTCCGGATTGTGGGCCAGGGAAAATTCGGCCCAACTCAATCCTGACATGCTTCTCCTTCACCTGCCTCTTTTCGTACTGTCACTTCTTCTTGATGTCATGGACTGTGCGCACATCCTCCTCCAATGCTGTGACAGCAGTGGCTAAATGCTGCCATAGAGCTAAATTATGTGTGCCATTAGTGCAGTAAGGGGGGAGACTATGTAGCTGTTTGTAGTACCTCACAATGAACTCAATAATCATGGTGGTCTCCTCATCTGTGAAATTGTTCTTCCTCCTCACTTGGTACATTTTCTTGTAGTGATGCACAGAGAAGGAAAACAGGAACTCTATGTGGCCAAACCTATTTCTTGAATGTGTGCTGCTTTTATGTTGTTTGTGGTACTGGTCTTGCTGTTGGTGTTAATTGATTTCCTCTGACGCAGGGGGGGGATGGTAAGCACTTGGACAGGTGTTTAGCATCAAGGTAAATGATCATCCTGCCCGAATGCTGGTATTCTGGGCCGGAAGTGGCGATTTCGCCCCGGGTGCCAGGTACAGAAATTCTGGCCCGGGTGCGAGATATCCAGCATGATTGTGGAAATGCCACCCCGGGAGTGAAAATTCCGTCCTGAGTGCAGACGTAAAGATAGGAGTCATAAGTGATTTCTGTAAATACTAAAAATCGTAAGTCCCTTCTCTGAATACCAAAAGTTGTAAATTTAGACTTTTGTCTCGGATTACTTTTGTGAATTAGGCCCTGAGTATTTAGGAACAGGGATTATACCACAGAGCTTAGAGATAAGAAATGTTTTGGGGATCTTTAGAGAGGACCCAAAGGAGGCTTGAACGACATTGGCACCACCTGTTCACGCCACTGGATGATGCTAGGTGTAGAAACTGCATTAGAACATGCCAAACAAGAACTCAAGGAAATAGAGGAATTGGAGAAAGAACTTCTAGGGCAGAGGTCTTTAAGCTGTTGAGTGTGCCCCCCTGGGGGTCCGATGATGTTTCCAAGGGGGGCGCAAATGCCTCCAATTACATGTAAATGAAGATGGCCTGGAACTACAGCCTTATTTATTTGCTGCATTTCCTGGCTGTCTTCATTTACACATTGCCTGGAGTGCTGTGCAGGGAGGCCGCTGAGTGTCAAAGAGTTGGCTACAAGAAAAGAAGTAACTAGTCTGAGTATTTTGCTATCAGCTAACTGCATATAAAATAATGAGCAAACAGATTCACTGAAAAATAAAATCAAGTTGCATTACACACAGTCTAAAATAGGCTGCTGCAAAATGATGCAGCATTTCAAATAAAAACACGTTCCTACAAAATATAGCCTTTAGTAATTAGTGATCAGACTGTCCCTAATGAAAACATTTTTAGATGTATAACACTCCTATATTACCTCTAAAAAAAGATTTATGTCACTTTGATGCATTAAGCAGGGCCACTGAAATTATGTGGCAAGAAAGGACCAAATTATGCAACAGGGTTGATTAAATCATACAAGAAGAAAAGGTAAAATATGCAGCATAATCTGACACATTTGTGGTTAGCTTAGTTTCATTTATTTTGTATTTTTAGTCATGATAACACTGTCAGGTGAAATATAATACCTGATTAGTACCAATTTAACACCCAAATACATCAATAAGCAACTGCAAGATGACCAATCAACCTTTATGAAGGGCCTTCTACTGCTCTGGAACACGTCACCAGCCGCATTTTAAGTAAGTTTTGATCCGTTTGAACTAAGATCAAATTTTGTTGCTAAAATCTGCAGATTATGCATCAGATGATGGATTATGTAACAAATTAGGTAAATCCATAACAATGCAAAAAAGCTTCTGTCTCAGGAACACATGATTCCAGTGTCCCTGTCTTTAAGTGACTAATACATTAATGGCTGGTAAGAGGATGTAGTGTAACAGCCATAGTGGCTGACCTTGAAGCTGGGGAACTAGGTTCCAGTCTTGCCGGGAGGCTCAAGCATCCTGCGATTCTGGGCAAATCACTTAATGTCCCTCCACCTGAAAAAAAAAAAACATATCCGTCTGTAATGCAACTGGTGCTCTGATACTTTTGGGTTGAGTATGCACTCTATAAAATTGCAACAAAAAAGCCTTGTTTCTTCTTTAATTGTGTGCACTACCACCCCACCCTTGCTTTCAAGCAGTGGCACCTCAAAATCAGCACTAACCATTTAGGAGCAGTTGTTTTTGTAAAAGATGAGTCCATGGGTTAGCATGAAGGACGTCAGCAGGGTCCTACTTAGATGCAGAGCTCTGGTCCTCTTGATGCCTAGGACCTCAGAGTAATGGTCCAGGAAAAAGAGGAAACGAGTGAGATTCCTAATTATAGTCAACAAGATGGCCCAGAAAAGAAGCATTGTGTGGGAGCTTCATTTTTATGGTTACAAATGGCCAGAGAGCGCTTCCTCAGAGAGATACCCCAAGGAAGAGGACGATATAAGGGAGTCTTTTTTATCTATAAAAAAGGGCCATCCATTAGTGCAGCAGGTAACGCTGTCAGGTGTTTAAGTGGCCACTGCTGCCCAATTATTGCCACATTTCCATGAAGTGAAGTGGATGGCCATTTTCCTTGCTAATAGCAGAGACGAGGATACCCTAGCTGCTTTTTAACATAAAGGGGCATAAAAAATCTTTGTTACTGAAGGTACAGTGGCACCAGGAGCCAAAGGTATGAGGAGCCAGCTTAACCTTAATTATGGCTGTTTACTATCCTTCCTTCTTAGCATAAAGACTAACTGTATACTCGCTAGTGTTGATTTGGGCCTCAATGCAATAGCCCACGGGAGGGGAAAAACGTAATGCAGTGGAGACACATTTGTTTGGCCTCAGAGAGATGGCAGAGAAGGTTTGTGGCTAGATGAGACTCCATGTTTTTAACAAAGGGCAGAGGAGTCTGCCCACTTTGCAAGGCAGTAGCTAACATTAGTGAAGCAGGTTTAGCAGCACTTGGGCCCCAGGGTCATAGGGGCCCACTGCATCGCAAGTATGACTGCCTCACTTTAAAAAAGGTGCATGGGAGCTTATTTTCTAACATTAGGACCAAGGGCACCATTGCAGATAAAGGAAGACAACATGTGGGAGCTCTTTTTTCTGAAAGGGCCTGCTTTAAATTAGAGTGATAGTTCGGCATGGTGGCGAAGGGGTATGAGAGGCAGAGGAGATACCCTGCTACTCAAGATTGAAGTTAATATTTCTCTAACAAGTGTAGTTGCTTTGAGGACCAGTAGTGCGAGGGGCTCACAACACCTCAATTATAGGGGCAGTATTTAGCCAGCAGTAACTGTTTATGTTTGATTCATTTGCTGTTTTTGAAGTCTCATATTTAATGTGGTTTATGAGCTATAGAAAAAGTACAGCTAAAACGATCTGATAATCCATACCCCCTATTCTCAGACCTTTCCGTCCAGCTCACCCAATCCTTTGCGTAAGGTTTTAGATGGGGGGCTTGACATTAAAATATTTTGCCTAGGGGGTTCAGAGCAAAAACGTTTTAAGACCTCTTACTAGGGGTAAAGGAGTTACAGAAGCAACTGCACTTATTACCAAACTAAATAAAAGTGTAGAGGAATTTAATACATATGAACTTAAGAAAAACACCGATAAAGTCACTAAGGACATTAAAATGTCCCTAAAGAGAACACTTACCCATACCTTAGAGAGGATTATTATACGAGCTTAGGAACAGTGAACAGACAGAACACGTGAGGTAGATTTACAAAAAACAAGCCAGTCACCTCAGAATCTCTTTGGAGGGTCAGATGATTCAAACGCACAGGAAGGATCTAGCCACACAGATAATTACCCAGGGCAGCCTTTCTTAGAGAGATGCCAGAAAGGCAGAGGCAAAACATGGTACCAATTCTCCAGAGAATGCCAGACCAGGAGGATGCACTATCAATGGGGAGCAGAAACATTCTAGAAACCAATGATCAGAACATCAACTCTGAAATAATACCTATTTTTAATTAGTCAGAACACATGCTCTCCTCCACCGAAGTGTCACTCCTTAGCAAAGGATTTTCCTTTGTTATCACAAAAAACACTAACTTTTTACCTTAAAAACTGAGTTATTCCTATTCTTCAGAAGGTTAAGACTAAAATCTTTGTTCATGGGCAATACATCCTCTGCGTCAGATTCAGTAACAGGCTTAAGACCTCCCTCTACTTTCTATCCGACTGATTCCATGATGCCATCTGAACTACTAACTTTTGAAAAGGTCATTCTCAGACGTGTAGATAATTTCAAATCAGCTGGATGCTTTATTCCTTATAACATTTCTCTGGAAGAAATGTGAGCACTACAAAGTTCAAGAAAATGACCAAACCATCATTTTGAAACCAGCAGACAAGGGTAGCGGAATTGTTATCCAAAACAGAACCGACTATGACTTAGAGCTTACAAAGCAAATCACTGATAATAAACACTACAAGAAATTATCGTGCAATCCTCTCAACATGATAAAAAACGAAATTTTGATGATAACCACTGAGGGTAGAGAACAAGGTAATATAACCACAAAAGAATTTGAATATCTGAATACTGATTCACCACATACTCCAGTCATGTATACTTTTCCCAAAATCCACAGAAAATGCCACAACTCCATCCGTGAGCCAGGTCCTTTCTGGCTGTTGCTCAGTTTTGGAAACAATTGGAAGATATATTTATTTATTTATCAAGTACCCATCCAAGAAACCTATGTAAGGGAAAGCATGTTCATGATTAACACCATTGAAAACATGCCATTCAACATTGCCACTGACTGGTTAGCCACTCCGGATATAACATCACTATTCACGAATATCCCTCAAGAAGAAAGCATTTGACTAATTCCAAACCTCTTGAAGATACGCACGCATCCATTCCAAGTGCCCACCCTCTTTATAATTCCCTTCTTGAGGAATGCACGACAACATAACTATTCCATATCAAAGGGAAATATTTCCAGCAATGCTCTGGGTCTTCAATGGGAGCTGTCTTTGCTCATAATTTGGCGAACATCTGTATGGACCATGTAGAATAAGTGCACACTCTCTCACAGCAAAATATATATCGTCCCAATATAACATGCTGGAAACGCTATATTGGCGATATTTTTCTGATTTGGTCAGGCACAGATGTTCATTTCCATGATTTCGTAAAGTATGTGAGCCAAAGTCAAAACACCTAACCTTCACCTCTACTATACACAAAAGTAACACCCTCCTAGCCTATGACAGCAATCACCCTCGAGCTCTGAGCGATGGCCTACCTTTCGGTCAATTCTTACGCCTTTGTAGGAACTGCTCCCGTAAGGAGCACTATATGAAAGATGCTGAAATCCTACAAAATAAATTGATGGGTAGGGGCTACCCAAGAAGAGTAGTAGGAAATCATTGAAGCAGCACAAAGCACCAGAATCCAAACACTGGTCACTGTAATAGACTTCATGAAATTCACCAGAAAAAGTTTTTTTTCTTTACAGTGCTTTAGTTGAGCATTTTCTTTTTCTGGGGGTGGGGCTGTGGATATTCTGGAAGGCCAGGCATAGTTTCATTGCAGATGCATTAAGACCCCATTAACATTTCATCACCAATTCTTGAAACGAAAGCTCTCCAAAGTAAATAAAGGAATCTCGATTTGCCTCAGTGCAGCTCTACGAACATTTGTCTTTGTAGTGTATCTTTGCAGGACTGTTATTTCGCTGCTTTATGTTTGTATGCAATCTTTTAGCATGGATCATTTGTTTTGGAGAGATGTAATAGCAGAGTCACAGAGTTGTGTTTGAGATCATCTTCCCTTGAATAGCACTTATGGTAGACTTTCATGTTACCTTTATATGTAATGCTTGGAGGTTAGGAGTTATAATACTGATTCGGGTCATTTCCTCTATTTTTGTGTGAATAGTTTAAGTGTGTTTATGGCATGTAATTCACTCGGGGTTAAAGTCTTTTTATTTCAAAGCAAGAAATTACTGGAGAAGTGCTTTATTGACAGTTGCTTCTGCATTAACTATGATCGTCGCTTGTAACCCTCACACACATGCTGCTTCTGCCGAATGATGTAGGATAGGATAGGATAGGATATATGTTTGTATAGCGCTCGAATACCACGGCGTCTTGGCACTGGTGTATGTGAAAAATGGTACGGCCTGTGTTACCAGGGAGCTAGATCGAGGTGAACAGCCACGTTTTCAGTTCCTTCCTAAAGGACTGTCGGTTTGATTGAAATCTCATGGCAATTGGAATTTTATTCCATAACTTTGCCGCACAATTTGATAATGTTCTGCCGCCCCATCTTACCCGCCTGATCCTAACAGTCTGGAGAAGGCCTAAATTGCCAGGCCTAAGGGCATGTAGTGTACAACAAAGGACCCTGATGAAGAGCACTCACCAAAATACATTGGGTCACGGTAGGAAATATGTGAGTATGCCCACACCGAGATATATTGAATGAATGGAATGATGGAACAATGAGACAGGGAGTACTGCACCTCTTTTAAGAAATTTACAAGATAATATGTGATGAATGACATGTAGCCCATGCGTACACTAAGAACTGGGCACCAGGCAGCACCTGCTAACATTGACTTGTGCATCATCAGATATGCATACACTCTCTCGCTGAATGAATCATATCCCTTTTCCATGCACAATAAGTTCACTATGAGCATTTGGATATGGTCTTTGCTTGCGCAGTGACACAGCGTCCTTTTCGCTTCACTCATTTTCTTTGTTTCTAACCTCCCATCTTCTTCATGAGAAAGTGTTGACTTATTGACCTTATTGCTGAAAAATGAAGTACTTGTTTAATCAGTAGCAATATAAGAATATTGGGGCCCTGGGATAGCTGTAATAAACTGTGCAGACCTTTTTGCGTGTTTAATACTAATTATGCATTATTAACAAAGAGCCGAATAGCAATCCACACTCAAATTCAAAGGTTTGCACATATGATGCTATTGTCTTTGGAAATGTTTTTGATATGACTTGTTAAGCTGCCTTTTCTTTGCTTATGCTCACGAGACCTCAGTTAGGCCTCAATGCCATCTTTTTTTAAATGGATGTCTCATCCTGCTCATGCACTGTGTATTATTTCTGCAGCACGAAGACAAGCATGTCATGCTTTCTTTCCAATTGACACTGTCCTCAAGGAAGACTCTCTAGCATGGACTCAGTAATGTTACTGTCCTATAAAGTTTCTTCCACCTGCTTGCAGGATTTTCTTCACTCGAAAAGGTTAACTGTGCTTTTGTAACTAGTTTGTCCTGACATCTCCGGGTTTCATAAGCATGGAGGGGGTTGAATCAATTTGCATGCAGTGGGATAGTGCTGACGTTTTTTGTATGACACTCTTAAATTCAATGTTCGGATTCGCTGTGAATGTATTCTTTAGCTTCCACCGTGATGAATCTGCAGCTTTAATGTGATCCTATTAGATGATTTCCTATATAAAACCCTTGAATTTGAAAGTCAACCAGAGGAATTTCCCATGCTACAAGGGATGCTGTCAGATTTCTTTCTGATTTGCTGCTCATTTTTAATCTGCTTATTATTCTGTGGTGCCCTTTTACTGGAGCTTTTATGGCAATTAATTTATGCATCTGCACTTTAGAATTTCTGTATTATACCTCTTGAAATTTGCTATAAATCATTCTAAATACACATTCTAAATGCACAAATTCCTCCCTCGAACGCACTTATTGAGTCTATCCTCAATTTTTTGAGCTGTGGTTAGGGGGCTACTTTAGTGGGTGGCACAGCAATTGCTGCAGGCCCACTAGTGCAAAAAGAACATTTGATGGACAGAATGTTGACCAATGACGAACATTCACCCCAGTACAGAGATCTGGTCCTAAATCCATCATTTGTTTGCTCCCCGAGCCATTCCAGTGGAAACCCAGCCATATGCAAATCAATCTTGACCCGGTTCCCCATGGGAACAGTCCAGCCCAAACTGTCAGTCTAGGTCTTCCCTTGACTAGAAATAAGCATCCTGGGACCAGTTTTGGGATTTCTCCCCTCATCAGCCAGGCTCGCTTGACCCCAGTGGCATTGAGAGCACGGGACCCATGTCTGGGCATACCCATCATACTCGGGTGACAAATGCAAAAAGAGCAATTGATGGACAGGATGCTGATCAATGTCAAACATTCAACCCAGTACAGAGATCTGGGCCTAAATCCATCATTTTTGTTTTCTCCCAATACCATTCCAGTTTAAACCAAGCCATATGCAAATCAGCCCTGACCCTGTTCCCCATGCGAACAGTCCAGCCCTAACTGTCAGGCTAGGTTCTGTCTGGTCCAGAAACAAGCATCCTAGGACTGGTTTTGGGGTTTCAGGCTAGCTTCACTCCAGCGTTTATTTTACGCACCCTGGGCACATGTAGCTTAAATATGCCAATTGGGCATAAACCAATAGAACCATGTTTTAGAGAGAGTACGTGCAATTTAGCGCTAGTTAGCAGTGGTAAAGTGCTAAGGCCAGCAAAAACAAGGTCAGAAATAGTGGAGGAGGGAGGCAAAAAGATCATGGGGGGGGGGTCCATCCTGAGGCTGTCAGGTTGATCTGATTACTCTGTTCGTCTGCAATAACCATGTAGGCCATGATCATGGAAATGATCGTGGAAATGGCTGGTGAACTTAGAGGTTAATCAAAGAAGGGTGAGCGGGAGAACGTTCCTGTTGCATGGTAGGAAGCCAGGCAAGCACAGGTCACGTCATATGGGGAAAACAGATGCAAGAAAACTCAGGCAGCCATCATAGCAAGGTTTTTGCCTCTCTCCCTGGTTTAACCATCCGATGTTCTCTTTGCTGGAAAATGTAACTACCAGGCATGGACAGGGTTGTACCCCGATAGAGTGCAGGCATAGATGTAGCGCAGTTAGTGAGTAGTCATACAAACATTTGACTCTTTCGTACCATGAACCCACTACACACTACACTGTAAAATGCTCCAATTGTATCCACCTGTTACCTATAATCACTTGGGGAAGAACTCGCAAGACACCCTAAAACCGTTCTGCATGTATGCTAGGTGTTTTTTTTATGTACCTGTGGGCGAGGCAGTTGCGCAGAGGCAAGTGGTCAAGGTGGGCTTCGGTAAAATACAAAGCAAACATTTTAGACCACCCAGAAAAAGTTTCGGGCTACCTGTGCTGTATACAATGAGACGTCTTTATGCTGATGACAACTGCTATGAGCATGAGAAGTTTTCAATGCTTTCTGAACACAGTTCCAGCTGAGATGCGTTTTAAAATATTCTGAACATAATAAATAAATATACATAAATATGTCTTGTCAAGTCTTAACAAAAAAACTCAAAAATAAGAGGAAAATGAACCGCGCAGTAGGAGGGCATTTCCAAAGCCCATTGGCTCTTCCAGTGTGTTTGTTAAGCCTCTCTCATTGAACACGACAGCCAGGATGCGCGTACTCATGGCGTCTGTGACAGGTTCTGCACTTTTATCAGCGGAATGCACAAGCAGCAGACTGGCAGATTAGAACGCGTTCTGGAGCTTCAGGCTACAGGGGAACAGTTTAGAACAAAAATGAATAAAAACAGGGAAGCTGCTACAAGGGGATTTCTGTTTATGACAGATGCGCCAGAGCCTGGTGAACCGCAGCCATTTGCATCCATCATGCTCTGGAACGAGGCGGGCCCGCTGCCTGTCACTGCGTCTTGAGTCATTTTCAGATTATGTATCAGGTCATTGTGTTAACAATAGGAATTGAAACGCATCATTTCACACTCAAATCTCACTTCCAGACACATATAGGTAAAATCAAAGTATAATACATGCAGGAAAGGAAACGTCTTTGCTGATTTATTAATCATACTCCATATGTGAATTTCCATGTAAGAACAATAAAAACTGAGCTATTTCAATCGAATGTAATGACATCCGCATGGTACCTCTGGTATAAACACCCACTCCTGCATGTATCATTCTACATTACCAATGAGCAACTGTCTAAATCCAAGTGACACTTCTGCAATGAAGATGACACAAATATTTTCAACATTTTCAAAGGTTCTATGTCTTGCATAATTTGAACATCAGCTTCATATTCGAGTTCTTTTATTTTTCTTTACTGCTAAAATACAGGGTATATTCACTTCTCCAATGATGCTAGAATGTGTGAGACAAGAGAGAACCGACTTATTTATAAGGCCAGTGACAAACACCTATTATGTTTTTCCTCATAAAATGTCTAAAACAACCTGCAACATAAGGCCGGTGCTTCTGATGGCAAAGTTTAACTATAAAAGCTAACAATATGAACAATAAAAGAGGAGTAGCTGTATATGAAGGATAGACTCTTTCTAAAAATGCCATATACACTATCATGATAGACTTGAAATAATGGGCACCAGCCTATCTGAGAAATGTGCTGCAGGAGGCTGAACTGTATCTCAGCTCCGCTATTCAAAGATGTAGCCTCTAGTTACGGTGCCTTCCAGCAGGAAGGTGGCGAAAAGATAGCACTACATTTTATCAGAGGGTTTAAAGGTAGCAATAACAATTGAGTGGGAACCGCATGCTGGCTTTATATGGCTGACAATGCAATAATTCATACAGATAACAGAGGAACCAATGCACCGGCCTCACACTACATAGTAGTGAGCTGTACTAATGTATTTTTTTTTGGGGGGGGGTCAACACCTGCACTCCCAACTAGAGAAGAAAAAAACCGATTACGTTTCTCTATGAAGGTTCCATTCTTTACTGCCTTCGTGAAAACTATTTGCGATTTTGCAAATTGTGGTCAACCAAAAAAATTCATAAAAATGAGTCCACATATTCAAGGCTCTTGATGGAAATGGAGCAAAGAATCAGATTCAGACGCAAACATCTGTTTGTACCAGAATGGGGATTTCCATAGGGGTGGGCAAATAATCCTCTCCGCCGGCGGAGTTCGCAAAGTTTTGCCCACTCCTCGTTGCACTTGGAATGCTGAATTCTGGCAAAACTCTGCTAAGCGCCATGTGGCAGAGCTTTTTCTCATCCATGGCTTGCCAGTGTTAAGTTGGGAAGTGCTTGTGAGATGTGCGTCCCTGGCATGATATATGGGCACTAGAAGACCTCCCAGAGAGATTTCTCAACGGAAGCCTCAGCCCTATCCAAGCACACTGTGACAATACAGGCTAAAAAGGGGCACTTCGGTGGGAATGTGGTGAGAGACCATGACCAGATTACCACTTCAGTGGAGGCCATATAGAGAGCACAACTAGCAAGTGGGGGTGTCAGCTGCCTCTCTGCTACTGATGTCCGAGTGCTGGGACGCAGTAGCAGCCGAACTCCTGCACAACCATTTGATAGTGCTTCCCATAATGGAAGCACACAAAAGAAAAAAGGAGGGTTAGGGATCCCGGAGGGTAAATATGTGTTTAATGTCAGGCTGCTGATGTAACCAATCAAAATGGTGAGGTACATTGCATGAGCTGATGTGCAAAACTGATTATTTTGTAACAGTTTTTTGACACCTGACAATAAAGGTTTGTTCACATGCATCGATCAAACTATTGTGTAGACATTTTCATTCATTGTGTTGATATGACCATGTCTGACCTTGCAAAGTAAAGTGTTGCAAGGTAGTCCCTGTGCCTCCTCCCCTCCTTTAATCTGCTCTCCTCTGTTGGCAGCTGAACTGAGGATCTGGGTTATTCATCCTCAGAATCAGAATCAGACATGGCAATGTGTAAATCACTGCTGCAGCCAATGCTGTGCAGTATGGCAGAGGTTGCGCCCATCTTAAAGGCAATCTCTAGTGCATATTGCAGGGTACCCCCAACCTTTGTGGAAGCAGCAACATCTGGATTTCAGCAGGTTACATGTGCACTCTTTCACAGTTCTAGTGCAACGATGTGCTGTGTTGTATCTCCTCTCATTCATGTGGCGGCAGCGAGGTAGGGTGTGATGATCCAAGGGCATAGGGCATATGCACGATCACCTGAAAGGCATACTTATTGTGTGTATTGTGCTAATACATAATCGTTTGAGCATGCATGTTCAATACCTAAAATACATCCTTCATCAGACTCCCCAGTTTCGTCTGTTAATGCCACGGGGCCTAAACATGAAGGAATCATGGGCGCTTCCAATAAATCTTGGCACTATATCAGTGATTATGTTTTGGGCATTGCATCCAATCTGAATGTTCATGGAATGTGCATTATTCCAATTCCTATAAAGATAATCAATATGGGATGCCGGACATATGGCTATATGTGTCCCATCTATACACCCTGTGACATGGGGGGATTGGCCAAACTGTTAAAATAACTTTTGTACGTTATATTTCCTGCGCATTCCTGGGCTGGTATATGCAGCAGTGGATTTAGATGAGCATGGCATCTAGGAATCTCCAAAAGAAAATTGAAAGCTAACTTTGAGACACACCTATTGCAACACCTATCGCATCTTGGTAACTTCCGCTGGCTAATAAGTGTAAAAAGCACAACACCTGCGCATGGGTGGGGATGTAATTGCTGCGCAGAGCACTGCTTTCTGAATGTGACCTTAACAGCTCATGATATCCAGGATGACTGTGCTACTCAGCTTGGCACGAAAAATGCTTTCTTGTCTCCGCTTCCTCCTCTGCTGCATGACCAGTATGTGCAGCCTACTTACTATCAGATACATATACAGGGTTGTCATCTTGGAAAACCACAATGCATTCTGCACCTGCTTTCAAAGTTTGCATCCACTTACCACCTGTTTTTAATTGGTGGCAAATTGCATGTGCAAACGGTCGAAATAGCGACTATTCGTGACGGCCTTTTACCTCCAGTTAGCGAGTTGTTATAAGTTACTCCCTAATATCTCAATTTTGGGTTAGTGAATGGGTTTCATACATTAAGTAGAGCTCACTTCGCATTCACTAACCCATTTGCAACTGATTTGTGATTTTCAAATCATACGTACATGTAGCCCCAGGTTATTTTTGTTTAAAAAGCAATCTCTTACTAACATAGCTGATATTTAGATAGTTACACAGTAAAAAATAAAGCACAGCAATGAAATCGCCCACAAAAATAACCAAATATCACACAAGGAATTTGTTCACATGAGTGGGCACTTGCTTTACATACAATATAGGGGAACAACCTTTACCACACAGTATTTACCATGCAGTGCAATTACCAGGCAGTCTTTACCATGCATATGCCTTTACCATGCCTGCCTTTACCATGCATATGTCTATAAAACAAATTCCTTTACAACAAATAGCTATACCATGCATGCCTTTTTGATGCTCATTGGTACCTATATAGGAAAGTATTTGTAAGTATGGGTAAGTGTTTTTAAAAATCTTTTTAATGCATTTCAAAAGTATCTATCTATCTATCTATCTATCTATCTATCTATCTATCTATCTATCTATCTATCTATCTATCTATCTATCTATCTATCTATCTATCTATCTATCTATCTATCTATCTATCTATCTATCTATCTATCTAGCTATCTATCTATGTATCTTTGGCTCACCGCCTCCCTTTAATTTTTTTAAAATAATATAAATATGTATATATATATAAAACCTACCAGTGCAAGAGCCACTGTGTTCCCTGTTGTTTTAGAAAGGAGGCAACTTTGGTGGATATTTTGCATGTGGCCACAACACGGTACGGGAACCCGTCCCAAGGAGTCCAGAATCGAGTGGCATATGGTGTGAATGTGTTTGAGGGATTGAATGAATCTAGATGGCTGCAGACACGGGAGGGCATATGGTTGGCCGGAAATAGGGCCATGAAAACATGGTTAGTCGCGGTGAACTCACACGGTGCCTCTCGAACATGCTCACCTTCGGAATCTTCAGAGGATGTAGGTTATGCACAGAGGGGCTGATGGAGACTCAAAGGTAAAGACTCTGGTGACTGGCAGAAACCTGATGTGTCCATCGAATGGGATGCTGGGATCTTGCAGCTTCTGGTTTCCTCCAATGGAAGACATCCATGAAGCTTTCAAATTGCGTACTGTGATTGAGCGACATTATAGTACATTTGGCATCTGAGGAAGGCATTAGCTGAAACGCGTCACGCAAAAAATGAAATAAAACCTACCTATGCAAGAGCCGCTGTGTTCCCTGTTGTTTTACAAAGGAGGAAACTTTGGTGGATATTTTGCATGTGGCCACAAAACGCTAAGGGAACCCGTCCCAAGGAGTCCAGAATTGAGTGGCATTCGGTGTGACTGTGTTCGAGGGATCGAATGAGTCTGGCCGGTTGTGGACCAGGGAGGGCAGATGTTTGGCCGGATATAGGGCCATGACTGCATAGTGAGTCGCAGTGTACTCACACGGCGCGTCCCGAACATGCTCACCTTCGAAATCTGCAGAGATTGTAGGCTATGCACAGATGGGCTATGGAGTCTCAAAGGTAAAGACTCTGGTGCCTGGCAGCATCCTGAAGTGTTCATCGGATGGGATGCTGGGACTTGCAGTTTCTGATTTTCTCCAATGGTAGAGATGCATGAAGCATTCAAATTGGGAACTGTGACTGAGCGCCAGTATAGTACGATTGGCATCTGAGGAATGCATTAGCTGAAACGCTTCATGCCAACAACGGAATAAAACCTACCTGTGCTAGAGCTGCTGTGTTCCATGTTGTTTTAGAAAGGAGGCAACTTTGGTGGACATTTTGCGTGTGGCCACAACACGCTAAGGGAACCCGTCCCAAGGAGTCCTGAATCGAATGGCATTAGGTGTGACTGTGTTAGAGGGATTGAAGGAATCGGGACCGCTGCGGACCAAGCAGGGCAGACGTTTGGCCGGAAATAGGGCCATGACTACATGGTGAGTTTTGGTGTACTCACAGGGCGCCTCACGAACATGCTCACCTTCGGAACCTGTAGAGGACATAGGCTATGCACAGATAGGCTTATGGAGTCTCAAAGGTAAAGACTTTGGTGACTGGCAGCAACCTCAATTGTCCAACGAATGGGATGCTGGGACTTGCAGTTTCTGGTGTTTTGTAATGGGAGAGATGCATGATGCATTCAAATTGGGAACTGTGATTGAGGGCTAGTATAGTATGTTTGGCATCTGAAGAAGGCATTAGCTGAAACGTGTCATGCCAAAGACGAAATAAAACCTACCTCTGCAAGAGCTGCTGTGTTCCCTGTTGTTTCAGTAAGGAGGTAACTTTGGTGAATATTTTGCATGTGGCCCAAGGAGTCCAGAATCAAATGGCATATGGTGTGACTGTGTTTGAGGGATTGAATGGTTACTCGGTTCACCGCAACCTAAGGACCTGGCTGGATCCCGTGCATTGTCACGCCGCCTCCACTGCTTGAAGCATCGTTTGGACCATTTAATTTTGGATATTCCATCACTCTATCTAGTGTACCTTGATTTCACCTGGCGAACTATTTTGCCCTTGGCTCCGGCCGGATCGTGCATTCGCCTTGTAGCTCACACTAGTGAACCTCCACTGTACCTGATTACCGTTGTTGCCGTCGTCATTGGACGGCTCTAGTATTCTCCACTCCAGGCAATTTTGTTTACAATCAGGCATGTACACATTAATGTCCTGATGATGATCCTGATACTCCTCTAACAGGATCGAAACGTCGTCGACCCCTTCAAAAATAGCATGCACGTTAATCCATTGTGCCAAAAAGTGCATCAGCTGTTTTTTTAAAAAAAGCTTACAACATTGGATAACGTAAAAAGCTCCTTTTGTCTTGCCTGAAATGCCTTTGTTTGTTTTGTAATGTTATTGTTCTAATCGGATACAGGACTGTGTCCCACAAGTACGTTGTTCCTTTATATGTGCATATATTTTCTATTGCAAAATTAAATTGGTTGTCCGGCTGGACTTCCAGAATATAGTATCGATTCTGAACTATATTTATCTAACCATTATCCTAACTATTTGAGGATCATTGTTGTTTGTACTGAACTATCACCCAAGGTTCTCAACTACCTTTTTGGGTTCCCTTGTCCCTTATAAATATGCTTTTTTCTCTGGTGGCCATCTTGGGAGACTTATTTGTTATGATGTTTCCTAATTTCCTCAGTTACTGCAATCTCCTCAGTAGGAAATGCTTTCAGTTTTTTACTTTGATTCCATCAAGAAGGCATTCAGATGTGTCACACATATGCCATGAAATCAGAATATTAGCACTCTATTTGTTCATTAGATCACTGTAGTAAAGCTACTGCTCACCAGGGAGTTAACTGGAAGTCTACTGCTGGTTTTGAAAGTGATTGTTTCAGTCTGCATGCCAGAATTTACTAATGAAATAGAAGAGGATTTGAGATCTCACTTAAAACATGCCCTACATTTTCTTTCTGCAGCACTAACCATAATTTCTATGGCAAAATGAACCACCTCATTTTGTTCCTTTTTAAATTAAATGTTTTAAGTGTTACCAGTCTATTCCAATCAAGATGTCTTCCGGTGTGCCATAATTTTGTCATAAGTGAGACTGTTAGCTCTCTAGTTGTTCTTTAGAACACTTTGGGAAGCTGCAGTAGAACACAAAGGCATCAACTGACAAGTTGCTCCTGTTGAAATATAACAGGAAGGTATTTGAGATCTCACTTAAAACATGTCCCAATTTTTCTTTCTATAGCACTAACCATAATTTCTATGGCAAAATGAACCCCCTCATTTTGTTCCTTTTTAAATTAAATCGTTTAAGTGTTACCAGTTTATTTCAATCAAGATGGCTTCAGGTGTGCCATAATTTTGTCATAAGTAAGACTGTTAGCGCTCTAGTTGTTCTTTAGAACACTCTGGAAAGCTGCAGTAGAACACAAAGGCATCAACTGACAGGCTGCCCCTGTTGAAATATAACAGGAAGACGTTTGATATCACACTTAAAACATGTCTTAATTTTTCTTTCTACAGAGCTAACCATAATTTCTATCACAAAATGAACCCCATCATTTTGTTCCTTTTTAAATTAAATGTTTTAAGTGTTACCAGTTTATTCCAATCAAGATGGCTTCAGGTGTGCCATACCTTTGTCATAAGTAAGGCTGTTAGCGCTCTAGTTGTTCTTTAGAACACTCTGGGAAACTGCAGTAGAACACAAAGGCATCAACTGACAGGCCGCTCCTGTTGAAATATAACAGGAAGACATTTGAGATCACACTTAAAACATGTCCTAATTTTCTTTCTGCAGCACTAACCATAATTTCTATGGCAAAATGAACCACCTCATTTTGTTCCTTTTTAAATTAAATGTTTTAAGTCTTACCAGTCTATTCCAATCAAGATGGCTTCAGGTGTGCCATAATTTTGTTATAAGTGAGACTGTTAGCACTCTAGTTGTTCTTTAGAACACTCTGGGAAGCTGCAGTAGAACACAAAGACATCATCTGACAGGCTGCTCCTGTTGAAATATAACAGGAAGATATTTGAGATCTCGCTTAAAATATGTCTTAATTATTCTTTCTACAACACTAACCATCATTTCTATGACAAAATGAACCCCCTCATTTTGTTCCTTTTTAAATTAAATGTTTTAAGAGTTACCAGTTTATTCCAATCAAGATGGCTTCAGTTGTGCCATAATTCTGTCATAAGTAAGACTGTTAGCGCTCTAGTTGTTCTTTAGACCACTCTGGGAAGCTGCAGTAGAACACAAAGGCATCAACTGACAGGCTGCTCCTGTTGAAGTTTAACAGGAAGATATTTGAGATCACACTTGAAACATGTCCTATTTTTTCTTTCTAGAGCACTAACCATAATTTCAATGACAAAATGAACCCCATCATTTTGTTCCTTTTTAAATTAAATATTTTAAGTGTTACCAGTTTATTTCAATCAAGATGTCTTCAGGTGTGCCATTCTGTTGTCATAAGTAAGGCTGTTAGCGCTCTAGTTGTTCTTTAGAACACTCTGGGAAGCTGCAGTAGAACACAAAGGCACCAACTGACAGGCTGCTGCTGTTGAAATATAACAGGAGGATATTTGAGATCACACTTGAAATATGTCCTCATTTTTCTTTTTACAGCACTAACCATAATTCCTAAGACAAAATGAGCCCCATCATTGTGTTCCTTTGTAAATTAAATGTTTTAAGTGTTACCAGTTTTTTCCAATCAAGATGGCTTCAGGTGTGCCATACATTTGTCATAAGTAAGGCTGTTAGCACTCTAGTTGTTCTTTAGAACACTTTGGGAAGCTGCAGTACAACTCAAAGAATCAACTAACAGTCTCTGCCCTTGTTCGATATACATGATTTACTGAGAATGACAAACTTCATTTTCACATGACTTAGAAAGATAATGTGAATTTACAGAAAATATGCTCTCCTTTTAGCTTCAGTTTTCTCTCAAACATGATTCATGATATCCCAGCACAAGGTTTTTCACAGAGTATAATCACCTAAGAACAAACCACAATTCCTGAAATTAGTATGGTACCATCAACAAATGAATTCTAATGTAACTAAAGTCTGTTATCACCTTTTATAGTTCTCCTTTTGGTAACCCTTAAAATCTTCGATTCACTACAATGCATTTCAATGGGGTACTATCATGTATATTGGTCCCAGGATGGCTGCCAGCAATTCCAGGATGAAGTGCTGACAGCCAATCAGATCTTACGATGAGATGTGCCGTTAGGCTCCACCCAGATATTGAAACTTTTTCTTTTTCTAATTTCTCATGAACTACTGAACGGATTTACACCATTTAACAAAAAGGGATCTTTCTGAAACAAGGGTTACCTTTTCGCCAAATTTGGTGTAATTCCGTTCAGCAGTTCGGGCTGTAGCTGTGTCTAAAGTTTCGTATGGGAATGAACATGGAGAAAACATGTTTTGGGACCCCCATTTTTTCTCGACCCCCGCTTGCTGAATCACCCTGAAGCCTTTAATATAGGAGCTGACCAGAGTGCCCCACCAGTTTTGAAAATTTTGCGAAGATTCGTCATCCGACGCCAAAGATTTTGGAAAATGAATGTTACGATTTTCCTATGGATAATAAGTCCTAACTATAACTACCTACTGGCGTCCGCCAGTAGGTAATATATATATATATATGTATTACCTACTGGCAGTCTAGTTATAGATATATGGCGGTCGCCAGTGGGTAGTTATAGTTAGGACCTATTATCCATAGGAAATCCGCAACATTCTATTTGGAATAACTTTGGCGCCGGTTTACGAATCTTTGTGAAATTTTCAAAACTGATGGGGCGCTTTGGTCTGCTCCTATCCTGAAAGTCTCAGGGTGATTCATCAAGCGGGGGCTGAGAAAAAAGGGGGGTCCCAAAACGTGTTTTCCCTATACAATTTTCCATAGGAACCGTTAATCGCAGCTGCAGCCTGAACTGCTGAACGGAATTACACAAAATTTGGCAAAGAGGTAGCCCTTGGTTCACACTCATGCCTTGTGGTTAAATGTTGTAAATCCATACTGTAGTTGCTGAAAAAATCAAAAATAAAATCATAGATACATCTATAGCCTCGAAGGATCCGCGCACCCTATGCGCACACAGCGCGCACCCTCCTGATCACGAGCTGCATGCTAATTGGCTGTCAACTGGCTGTAAACACTCCAAACCAGGAAGTGTTGGCAGCCATTTTGTGACTCGGTAGAAGCGAGGCTTAAGAAATCAGTGGATGAAGTGTGAAAAACATATAAATGGGGCAGGGTAGAAATACCCTGACCCTCTAGACCTGCTTAGGCGGCCCCACAAGGACCCCCAGGGTCCAAACATTTTTTATTTTTTTTTAAACGGCAAAATGCGCGCTGGGTGAGCGGATACTGCCGTAAAAACAAAAAAAGCGAAGCACGGGCTCCTGCGCTTCTTTAATAATTAGCCCCTGGGGGGCCAAATCCTGGGGGCAAAAAACATAAAATTTGATGGGGGACCCAGAGGGGCCTCCCAGCCCCCAGGAGCGCATCCACCGCGGCTTAAAAAAATGGGTGGGGGTGCTCAAATGACCCCCAAGCCCTGGGGACCACCAACCCCCAGGGCTTTTTATATTGTGGGAGGGGGGCCGTGTGGCCCCCTCCTGGAGCCATCGATTGCCCTGGGGACCGACATCCCCCAGGGCCGGCTCCTGCAGTGTCTCAGGATGCCCACCCTGGGACTCTGCTGTTTGCTATGGCAGGGCGTGAGCCAAGGCTCCCGCCCTGTCATAGCAAACTTGGTTTGGATTTTGAAAGAGAGAGCAGGACACCTGCTCTCTCTTTCAAATTACAAACCATACTGCTTTTCCACACTGGGAGCTGCATGCTAGCAGCTCCCAGTGTGGAAAAGCAATGCCGGCTCCCGAAGGACATGGAGAGCTGGTTGGGACCGTGGGGGCATTGGGGCTCCCCACACAGTCCCCAATGTTGTATATAGGCCCCGAGGTATGGGTTCCCCGGGGAGAATAGAAACTAGTGATAGGTGCTATTTTAATTTTTTGACGGACAAATTGGGAGTCGCGCACCCAGCACGGCGCTCAGCACGGTCCCCTGGTGTGTACGCGTTGGGTGCACATCTCCTCTCGCGTTGGGTGCACGATTCGGCTCGCTGAAAAATGGAGTGCACGCGTTGGGTGCACGACTCCTCTCGCATTGGGTGCGTGATTCCTAACGCGTCGGGTGCGCGACTCCAAGCAAAAAAACGTAATATTTTTCAGATAAACATCAAGCTTATGTGTTTAGATCTTGAGTGGCTCTAAAAAAAGCCATTGTGTTTATTGAGAGATTTTGGTACCTACAAGTAAATACCTATACAGAGTCTAAAGTTGTTGAGGAAGACTCTGTTACCCTCATCTGTAAAATGTACACCATCTCTCCTATAGATGCCTTACATATTAAAACGCAGATTGTTGTTGTAAATGGACCCCATCCTATAATCTCTGAGCTAAGCAGAAACAGCTTTATTGACATGTTTCCTAGCTTTCTCAATCTGTGGACTAAAATGATTGGACCAGTTCCATTTCTGTCTTTGGCATATGTTAGAATACACAAGACAGTTTGGGGTGAAAGTGACATCAATTCGCCAAATATGTCCTTCATAACCATTTCCAGACCTACCCTAGTCAAAGTGCCTAGGTCCTTGCCACCAAAGTCCACAATTATGAGGTCAGGCTGTTGGAGATGCAAAAAGGATTTAACCAATGGCATCAATTGGTGCCACTTTAATCCTCTCTGACCAATCCATTTAATGTCAATATTTGGCAAAGCTAGGTGTTTGTCAATACCTCTGTTTTCTACATACCTTTGGCTCCAGAAAATATAGCTGTGTCCCACAATCCACACTCTAATCAATTTGGAAGG
Organism: Triturus cristatus; assembly: GCF_964204655.1. Taxonomy (NCBI): domain Eukaryota; kingdom Metazoa; phylum Chordata; class Amphibia; order Caudata; family Salamandridae; genus Triturus; species Triturus cristatus. The sequence goes on along the minus strand of NC_140588.1, from coordinate 846,265,771 downwards.
AAGCTTGGATGCACTCATAAGGTGTCTGTATGTGAAGTGGCAGTTTGAAAAGTAAGATTTTTCTAAAATGGTGGATAAGATACAGTTTTGAAAAGAAAAAGAAATGATTGGCTGTTTGAGAACATTCTAGACTGAAAAGTAGGGTGCATGTTTGTATTTGTTAAAAGCATGTTTCTTATTGGCTAACAAAAACTATTTGAAAGGAACATTGCATAGGATAAGCTGATATTTTGAAAAGTCAAGCACACTTGCTGTTTGGAGTAGCAACATTGTGTGCTAAACTTGTGACCTCTGTGCTCAGTTGACTGTTCCGTGAACTGTTACTGTGGTAACAGGTAGTAAGCAGGTTAGGGGTAGGATTCAAACTTATGTCAATTGGAAAGGGTTGAAATGTGTAACCAATAGAAATGTATGTTATCTTTTGAATTAATGTGGGAAACTATGTGATTTGATATTTACATATATATATGTGCAGAATGAGTGGGAAAGTTTGCAATTTTTTGGTTTTGCTAAGAGCATTGCAGTACAGACATTTTGTATAAGAACATCTGGTGTGTGACTGACATACTTCTTAATCTACAAATCAATTTGAAAGGTGAGTTATTAATTTGTGAGGGGTTGTATGTGGTGCCTTTGTTTTTAATAAGAATAATGTGTTTCTCCTGCTAAAAGTCCAGGGAGTAGTGTTGCTTGTCTAGAATCACATTGTGAGTCTGTGTGCATTTGGGAACCATTGTGACAGAAGCAGTTGGGTACTTCATGTCTTTATATACACATAACTTTTTAAAAACCTATCCTGTTCACAAGTTTTGGTAAAATTAGAAGCCAGTCATAGCTTATGCATTTGGAAAATGAGTCAGGCTTTGACACTAGAGTGCAGTACTGAAAAATGTAGAATGTGTGCAGTTACCTTACCCCTTCCAGAGTAATGAATGTGTTTTGGTAAAGTCCAAGGGATAGTGTTGCTTGTCTAGAATCACACTGTGAGTCTGTCTACATTTGGGTAACCATTGCGAGAGAAGCATTTGGTAACATATTATATTTGCTGACAGATAATTGCTTTAAAACCTGTCATGTTGTCAAGATTAAGTAGCATTAGAAGCCAGTCATTGCTTGTGCATTCACAACATGAGTCAGGCTTTCACAGTATTGTGCAGTATTGAAATATGTAGAATGTGTGCAGTCACTTTACCCCTTTCCAGACTACTAAATGTGTCTTGGAAAAGTACAAGGGATGGTGTTGCTTATCTAGAATCACACTGTGGGACTGTGTGCATTTGGGAACCACTGTGAGAGAAGTATTTGGGTACTTCATGTCTTTGCATAGACATTACTGCTTAACAACCTTTCCTGTTCTCCAGTGTTAGTACAATTAGAAGGCAGTCATTTTTTATGCATTTGGAAAATGAGTCAGGCTTTGAAACTAAAGTACAGTAATGAAATATGCAGATTGTGTGCAGTCTCTTTACCCCTGCCCGAGTAGTGAATGTGTTTTGGCAAAGTCCAAGGGATAGTGTTGCTTGTCTAGAACCCCATAGTGACTCTGTCTGCATTTGGGCAAACATTGTGAGAGAAGCATTTGGTTACTTTGTGTATTTACTGACAGATAACTGTTTTAAAACCTGTCATGTTGTCAAGATTAAGTAGCATTAGAAGCCAGTCATTGCTTGTGCATTCACAAAATGAGTCAGGCTTTCACAGTATTGTGCAGTATTGAAATATGTAGAATGTGTGCAGTCACTTTACCCCTTCCAGACTACTAAATGTGTCTTGGTAAAGTACAAGGGATAGTGTTGCTTATCTAGAATCACACTGTGAGACTGTGTGCATTTGGGAACCACTGTGAGAGAAGAATTTGGGTACTTCTTGTCTTTGCATAGACATAACTGCTTAACAACCATTCCTGTTCTCAAGTTTTAGTACAATTAGAAGGCAGTCATTTTTTATGCATTTGGAAAATGAGTCAGGCTTTGACACTAGAGTACAGTACTGACATAGGTAGAGTGTGTGCAGTTACCTTATCCCTCCAAGAGTAGTGAATGTGTTTTGGTAAAGTGCAAGAGATAGTTTTGGTTGTCTAGAATCACACAGTGAGTCTGTGTGCATTTGGGCAACCATTGTGAGAGAAGCATTTGGTTACATCATGTATTTGCTGACAAATAACTGCTTTATATGTAGATTGTGTGCAGTGTCTTTACCCCTGCCCGTGTAGTGAATGTGTTTTGGTAAAGTCCAAGGGATAGTGTTGCTTGTCTAGAATCACATAGTGACTCTGTCTGCATTTGGGCAAACATTATGAGAGAAGCATTTGGGTACTTCATATCTTTGCATACACATAACTGCTTAAAAACCTTTCCTGTTCTCAAGTTTTTATATAATTAGAAGCCTGTCATTGCTTATGTATTCGGAAAATGTGTCAAGCTTTGACACGAAAGTGCAGTACTGAAATATTTAGAATGTGTGCAGTTACTTTACCTCTTCCAGAGTAGTCAATGTGTTTTGGTAAAGTACAGGGGATAGTGTTGCTTGTCTAGAATCACACTGTGAGTCTGTATGTATTTGGGTAACCATTGTGAGAGAAGCATTTGGTTACTTTGTGTATTTACTGACAGATAACTGTTTTAAAACCTGTCATGTTGTCAAGATTAAGTAGCATTAGAACCCAGTCATTGCTTGTGCATTCACAAAATGAGTCAGGCTTTCACAGTATTGTGCAGTATTGAAATATGTAGAATGTGTGCAGTCACTTTACTCCTTCCAGACTACTAAATGTGTCTTGGTAAAGTACACGGGATGGTGTTGTTTATCTAGAATAACACTGTGAGACTGTGTGCATTTGGGATCCACTGTGAGAGAAGCATTTGGGTACTTCATGTTTTTGCATAGACATAACTGCTTAAAAACCTTTCCTGTTCTCAAGTTTTAGTACAATTAAAAGGCAGTCATTTTTTATTCATTTGGAAAATGAGTAAGGCTTTGACACTAAAGTACCGTACTGACATATGTAGAATGTGTGCAGTTAGCTTATCCCTCCAAGAGTAGTGAATGTGTTTTGGTAAAGTACAAGAGATAGTTTTGGTTGTCTAGAATCACACTGTGAGTCTGTGTGCATTTGGGCAACCATTGTGAGACAAGCATTTGGTTACATCATGTATTTGCTGACAGATAACTGCTTTAAAACCTGTCATTTTGTCAGGTTTTAGTAGCATTAGAAGTCAGTCTTTGCTTATGCATTCAGAAAATGAGTCAGGCGTTGAAATTAAAGTACAGTAATGAAATATGCAGATTGTGTGCAGAGTCTTTACCCCTGCCCGAGTAGTGAATGTGTTTTGGTACAGTCCAAGGGATAGTGTTGCTTGTCTAGAATCACATAGTGACTCTGTCTGCATTTGGACAAACATTGTGAGAGAAGCATTTGGGTACTTCATATCTTTGCATACACATAACTGCTTAAAAACCTTTCCTGTTCTCAAGTTTTTGTAGAATTAGAAGCCTGTCATTGCTTATGTATTCGGAAAATGTGTCAAGCTTTGACACTAAAGTGCAGTACTGAAATATGTAGAATGTGTGCAGTTACTTTACCTCTTCCAGAGTAGTCAATGTGTTTTGGTAAAGAACAGGGGATAGTGTTGCTTGTCTAGAATCACACTGTGAGTCTGTGTGTATTTGGGTAACCATTGTGAGAGAAGCATTTGGTTACTTTGTGTATTTACTGACAGATAACTGTTTTAAAACCTGTCATGTTGTCAAGATTAAGTAGCATTAGAACCAAGTCATTGCTTGTGCATTCACAAAATGAGTCAGGCTTTCACAGTATTGTGCTGTATTGAAATATGTAAAATATGTGCAGTCACTTTACCCCTTCCAGACTACTAAATGTGTCTTGGTAAAGTACAAGGGATAGTGTTGCTTATCTAGAATCACACTGTGAGACTGTGTGCATTTGGGAACCACTGTGAGAGAAGCATTTGGGTACTTCATGTCTTTGCAAGGACATAACTGCTTAACAACCTTTCCTGTTGTCAAGTTTTAGTACAATTAGAAGGCAGTCATTTTTTATGCATTTGGAAAATATGTCAGGCTTTGACACTAGAGTACAGTACTGACATATGTAGAGTGTGTGCAGTTACCTTATCCCTCCGAGTAGTGAATCTGTTTTGGTAAAGTGCAATAGATAGTTTTGGTTGTCTAGAATCACACAGTGAGTCTGTGTGCATTTGGGCAACCATTGTGAGAGAAGCATTTGGTTACATCATGTATTTGCTGACAGATAACTGCTTTAAAACCTGTCATGTTGTCAGGTTTTAGTAGCATTAGAAGTCAGTCTTTTGCTTATGCATTTAAAAAATGAGTCAGGCTTTGAAACTAAGGTACAGTAATGAAATATGTAGATTGTGTGCAGTGTCTTTACCCCTGCCTGTGTAGTGAATGTGTTTTGATAAAGTCCAAGGGATAGTGTTGCTTGTCTAGAATCACATAGTGACTCTGTCTGCATTTGGGCAAACATTATGAGAGAAGCATTTGGGTACTTCATATCTTTGCATACACATAACTGCTTAAAAACCTTTCCTGTTCTCAAGTTTTTATAGAATTAGAAGCCTGTCATTGCTTATGTATTCGGAAAATGTGTCAAGCTTTGACACGAAAGTGCAGTACTGAAATATTTAGAATGTGTGCAGTTACTTTACCTCTTCCAGAGTAGTCAATGTGTTTTGGTAAAGTACAGGGGATAGTGTTGCTTGTCTAGAATCACACTGTGAGTCTGTATGTATTTGGGTAACCATTGTGAGAGAAGCATTTGGTTACTTTGTGTATTTACTGACAGATAACTGTTTTAAAACCTGTCATGTTGTCAAGATTAAGTAGCATTAGAACCCAGTCATTGCTTGTGCATTCACAAAATGAGTCAGGCTTTCACAGTATTGTGCAGTATTGAAATATGTAGAATGTGTGCAGTCACTTTACTCCTTCCAGACTACTAAATGTGTCTTGGTAAAGTACACGGGATGGTGTAGTTTATCTAGAATAACACTGTGAGACTGTGTGCATTTGGGATCCACTGCGAGAGAAGCATTTGGGTACTTCATGTTTTTGCATAGACATAACTGCTTAAAAACCTTTCCTGTTCTCAAGTTTTAGTACAATTAAAAGGCAGTCATTTTTTATTCATTTGGAAAATGAGTCAGGCTTTGACACTAAAGTACCGTACTGACATATGTAGAATGTGTGCAGTTAGCTTATCCCTCCAAGAGTAGTGAATGTGTTTTGGTAAAGTACAAGAGATAGTTTTGGTTGTCTAGAATCACACTGTGAGTCTGTGTGCATTTGGGCAACCATTGTGAGACAAGCATTTGGTTACATCATGTATTTGCTGACAGATAACTGCTTTAAAACCTGTCATTTTGTCAGGTTTTAGTAGCATTAGAAGTCAGTCTTTGCTTATGCATTCAGAAAATGAGTCAGGCGTTGAAATTAAAGTACAGTAATGAAATATGCAGATTGTGTGCAGAGTCTTTACCCCTGCCCGAGTAGTGAATGTGTTTTGGTACAGTCCAAGGGATAGTGTTGCTTGTCTAGAATCACATAGTGACTCTGTCTGCATTTGGACAAACATTGTGAGAGAAGCATTTGGGTACTTCATATCTTTGCATACACATAACTGCTTAAAAACCTTTCCTGTTCTCAAGTTTTTGTAGAATTAGAAGCCTGTCATTGCTTATGTATTCGGAAAATGTGTCAAGCTTTGACACTAAAGTGCAGTACTAAAATATGTAGAATGTGTGCAGTTACTTTACCTCTTCCAGACTAGTCAATGTGTTTTGGTAAGGTACAGGGGATAGTTTTGCTTGTCTAGAATCACACTGTGAGTCTGTGTGCATTTGGGTAACCATTGTGAGAGAAGCATTTGGTTACTTTGTGTATTTGCTGACAGATAACTGTTTTAAAACCTGTCATGTTGCCAAGATTAAGTAGCATTAGAAGCCAGTCATTGCTTGTGCATTCACAAAATGAGTCAGGCTTTCACAGTATTGTGAAGTATTGAAATATGTAGAATGTGTGCAGTCACTTTACCCCTTCCAGACTACTAAATGTGTCTTGGTAAAGTACAAGGGATAGTGATGCTTATCTAGAATCACACTGTGGGACTGTGTGCATTTGGGAACCACTTTGAGAGACGCATTTGGGTACTTCATGTCTTTGCATAGACATACCTGCTTAACAACCTTTCCTGTTCTCAAGTTTTAGTACAATTAGAAGGCAGTCATTTTTTATGCATTTGGAAAATGAGTCAGGCTTTGACACTAGAGTACAGTACTGACATATGTAGAGTGTGTGCAGTTACCTTATCCCTCCAAGAGTAGTGAATGTGTTTTGGTAAAGTGCAAGAAATAGTTTTGGTTGTCTAGAATCAAACAGTGAGTTTGTGTGCATTTGGGCAACCATTGTGAGAGAAGCATTTGGTTACATCATGTATTTGCGGACAGATAACTGCTTTAAAACCTGTCATGTTTTCAGGTTTTAGTAGCATTAGAAGTTAGTCTTTGCTTTTTGCATTTAGAAAATGAGTCAGGCTTTGAAACTAAAGTACAGTAATGAAATATGTAGATTGTGTGCAGTGTCTTTACCCCTGCCCGTGTAGTGAATGTGTTTTGGTAAAGTCCAAGGGATGGTGTTGCTTGTCTAGAATCACATAGTGACTCTGTATGCAGTTGGGCAAACATTATGAGAGAAGCATTTGGGTACTTCCTATCTTTGCATACACATAACTGCTTAAAAACCTTTCCTGTTCTCAAGTTTTTATAGAATTAGAAGCCTGTCATTGCTTATGTATTCGGAAAATGTGTCAAGCTTTGACACGAAAGTGCAGTACTGAAATATTTAGAATGTGTGCAGTTACTTTACCTCTTCCAGAGTAGTCAATGTGTTTTGGTAAAGTACAGGGGATAGTGTTGCTTGTCTAGAATCACACTGTGAGTCTGTATGTATTTGGGTAACCATTGTGAGAGAAGCATTTGGTTACTTTGTGTATTTACTGACAGATAACTGTTTTAAAACCTGTCATGTTGCCAAGATTAAGTAGCATTAGAAGCCAGTCATTTCTTGTGCATTCACAAAATGAGTCAGGCTTTCACAGTATTGTGCAGTATTGAAATATGTAGAATGTGTGCAGTCACTTTACCCCTTCCAGACTACTAAATGTGTCTTGGTAAAGTACAAGGGAGGGTGTTGCTTACCTAGAATCACACTGTGAGACTGTGTGCATTTGGGAACCACTGTGAGAGAAGAATTTGGGTACTTCATGTCTTTGCATAGACATAACTGCTTAACAACCATTCTTGTTCTCACGTTTTAGTACAATTAGAAGGCAGTCATTTTTTATGCATTTGGAAAATGAGTCAGGCTTTGACACTAGAGTACAGTACTGACATATGTAGAGTGTGTGCAGTTACCTTATCCCTCCAAGAGTAGTGAATGTGTTTTGGTAAAGTGCAAGAGATAGTTTTGGTTGTCTAGAATCACACAGTGAGTCTGTGTGCATTTGGGCAACCATTGTGAGAGAAGCATTTGGTTACATCATGTATTTGCTGACAGATAACTGCTTTATATGTAGAATGTGTGCAGTTTCTTTAATCCTTCCAGACTACTAAATGTGTCTTGGTAAAGTACAAGGGATGGTGTTGTTTATATAGATTAACACTGTGAGACTGTGTGCATTTGGGATCCACTGTGAGAGAAGCATTTGGGTACTTCATGTTTTTGCATAGACATAACTGCCTAAAAACCTTTCCTGTTCTCAAGTTTTAGTACAATTAAAAGGCAGTCATTTTTTATGCATTTGGAAAATGAGTCAGGCTTTGACACTAAAGTACCGTACTGACATATGTAGAATGTGTGCAGTTAGCTTATCCCTCCAAGAGTAGTGAATGTGTTTTAATAAAGTACAAGAGATAGTTTTGGTTGTCTAGAATCACACTGTGAGTCTGTGTGCATTTGGGTAACCATTGTGAGACAAGCATTTGGTTACATCATGTATTTGCTGACAGATAACTGCTTTAAAACCTGTCATTTTGTCAGGTTTTAGTAGCATTAGAAGTCAGTCATTGCTTATGCATTCAGAAAATGAGTCAGGCGTTGAAACTAAAGTACAGTAATGAAATATGCAGATTGTGTGCAGAGTCTTTACCCCTGCCCGAGAAGTGAATGTGTTTTGGTACAGTCCAAGGGATAGTGTTGCTTGTCTAGAATCACATAGTGACTCTGTCTGCATTTGGGCAAACATTGTGAGAGAAGCATTTGGGTACTTCATATCTTTGCATACACATAACTGCTTAAAAACCTTTCCTGTTCTCAAGTTTTTGTAGAATTAGAAGCCTGTCATTGCTTATGTATTCGGAAAATGTGTCAAGCTTTGACACTAAAGTGCAGTACTGAAATATGTAGAATGTGTGCAGTTACTTTACCTCTTCCAGAGTAGTCAATATGTTTTGGTAAAGAACAGGGTATAGTGTTGCTTGTCTAGAATCACACTGTGAGTCTCTGTGTATTTGGGTAACCATTGTGAGAGAAGCATTTGGTTACTTTGTGTATTTACTGACAGATAACTGTTTTAAAACCTGTCATGTTGTCAAGATTAAGTAGCATTAGAACCAAGTCATTGCTTGTGCATTCACAAAATGAGTCAGGCTTTCACAGTATTGTGCTGTATTGAAATATGTAGAATATGTACAGTCACTTTACCCCTTCCAGACTACTAAATGTGTCTTGGTAAAGTACAAGGGATAGTGTTGCTTATCTAGAATCACACTGTGAGACTGTGTGCATTTGGGAACCACTGTGAGAGAAGCATTTGGGTATTTCATGTCTTTGCAAGGGCATAACTGCTTAACAACCTTTCCTGTTGTCAAGTTTTAGTACAATTAGAAGGCAGTCATTTTTTATGCATTTGGAAAATATGTCAGGCTTTGACACTAGAGTACAGTACTGACATATGTAGAGTGTGTGCAGTTACCTTATCCCTCCGAGTAGTGAATCTGTTTTGGTAAAGTGCAAGAGATAGTTTTGGTTGTCTAGAATCACACAGTGAGTCTGTGTGCATTTGGGCAACCATTGTGAGAGAAGCATTTGGTTACATCATGTATTTGCTGACAGATAACTGCTTTAAAACCAGTCATGTTGTCAGGTTTTAGTAGCATTAGAAGTCAGTCTTTGCTTATGCATTTAAAAAATGAGTCAGGCTTTGAAACTAAGGTACAGTAATGAAATATGTAGATTGTGTGCAGTGTCTTTACCCCTGCCCGTGTAGTGAATGTGTTTTGGTAAAGTCCAAGGGATAGTGTTGCTTGTCTAGAATCACATAGTGACTCTGTCTGCATTTGGGCAAACATTATGAGAGAAGCATTTGGGTACTTCATATCTTTGCATACACATAACTGCTTAAAAACCTTTCCTGTTCTCAAGTTTTTATAGAATTAGAAGCCTGTCATTGCTTATGTATTCGGAAAATGTGTCAAGCTTTGACACTAAAGTGCAGTACTGAAATGTGTAGAATGTGTGCAGTTACTTTACCTCTTCCAGACTAGTCAATGTGTTTTGGTAAGGTACAGGGGATAGTGTTGCTTGTCTAGAATCACATTGTGAGTCTGTGTGCATTTGGGTAACCATTCTGAGAGAAGCATTTGGTTACTTTGTGTATTTGCTGACAGATAACTGTTTTAAAACCTGTCATGTTGCCAAGATTAAGTAGCATTAGAAGCCAGTCATTGCTTGTGCATTCACAAAATGAGTCAGGCTTTCACAGTATTGTGAAGTAGTGAAATATGTAGAATGTGTGCAGTCACTTTACCCCTTCCAGACTACTAAATGTGTCTTGGTAAAGTACACGGGATAGTGATGCTTATCTAGAATCACACTGTGGGACTGTGTGCATTTGGGAACCACTTTGAGAGACGCATTTGGGTACTTCATGTCTTTGCATAGACATACCTGCTTAACAACCTTTCCTGTTCTCAAGTTTTAGTACAATTAGAAGGCAGTCATTTTTTATGCATTTGGAAAAGGAGTCAGGCTTTGACACTAGAGTACAGTACTGACATATGTAGAGTGTGTGCAGTTACCTTATCCCTCCAAGAGTAGTGAATGTGTTTTGGTAAAGTGCAAGAAATAGTTTTGGTTGTCTAGAATCACACAGTGAGTTTTTGTGCATTTGGGCAACCATTGTGAGAGAAGCATTTGGTTACATCATGTATTTCCGGACAGATAACTGCTTTAAAACCTGTCATGTTTTCAGGTTTTAGTAGCATTAGAAGTTATTCTTTGCCTTTTGCATTTAGAAAATGAGTCAGGCTTTGAAACTAAAGTACAGTAATGAAATATGTAGATTGTGTGCAGTGTCTTTACCCCTGCCCGTGTAGTGAATGTGTTTTGGTAAAGTCCAAGGGATAGTGTTGCTTGTCTAGAATCACATAGTGACTCTGTATGCATTTGGGCAAACATTATGAGAGAAGCATTTGGGTACTTCATATCTTTGCATACACATAACTGCTTAAAAACCTTTCCTGTTCTCAAGTTTTTATAGAATTAGAAGCCTGTCATTGCTTATGTATTCGGAAAATGTGTCAAGCTTTGACACTAAAGTGCAGTACTGAAATATGTAGAATGTGTGCAGTTACTTTACCTCTTCCAGAGTAGTCAATGTGTTTTGGTAAAGTACAGGGGATAGTGTTGCTTGTCTAGAATCACACTGTGAGTCTCTGTGTATTTGGGTAACCATTGTGAGAGAAGCATTTGGTTACTTTGTTTATTTGCTGACAGATAACTGTTTTAAAACCTGTCATGTTGCCAAGATTAAGTAGCATTAGAAGCCAGTCATTTCTTGTGCATTCACAAAATGAGTCAGGCTTTCACAGTATTGTGCAGTATTGAAATATGTAGAATGTGTGCAGTCACTTTACCCCTTCCAGACTACTACATGTGTCTTGGTAAAGTACAAGGGAGGGTGTTGCTTACCTAGAATCAGAATCACACTGTAAGACTGTGTGCATTTGGGAACCACTCTGAGAGAAGCATTTGGGTACTTCATGCCTTTGCATAGACATAACTGCTTAAAAACCATTCCTGTTCTCAAGTTTTAGTAAAATTAAAAGGCAGTCATTTTTTATGCATTTGGAAAATGAGTCAGGCTTTGACACTAAAGTACCGTACTGACATATGTAGAATTTGTGCAGTTAGCTTATCCCTCCAAGAGTAGTGAATATGTTTTGGTAAAGTACAAGAGATAGTTCTGGTTGTCTAGAATCACACTGTGAGTCTGTGTGCATTTGGGCAACCATTGTGAGACAAGCATTTGGTTACATCATGTATTTGCTGACAGATAACTGCTTTAAAACCTGTCATGTTGTCAGGTTTTAGTAGCATTAGAAGTCAGTCTTTGCTTATGCATTCAGAAAATGAGTCAGGCGTTGAAACTAAAGTACAGTAATGAAATATGCAGATTGTGTGCAGTGTCTTTACCCCTGCCCGTGTAGTGAATGTGCTTTGGTAAAGTCCAAGGGATAGTGTTGCTTGTCTAGAATCACATAGTGACTCTGTCTGCATTTGGGCAAACATTGTGAGAGAAGCATTTGGGTACTTCATATCTTTGCATACACATAACTGCTTAAAAACCTTTCCTGTTCTCAAGTTTTTGTAGAATTAGAAGCCAGTTATTGCTTATGTATTCGGAAAATGTGTCAAGCTTTGACACTAAAGTGCAGTACTGAACTATGTAGAATGTGTGCAGTTACTTTACCTCTTCCAGAGTAGTCAATGTGTTTTGGTAAAGTACAGGGGATAGTGTTGCTTGTCTAGAATCACACTGTGAGTCTGTGTGCATTTGGGCAACCATTGTGAGAGAAGCATTTGTTTACTTTGTGTATTTGCTGACAGATAACTTTTTGTAGCATTAGAAGCCAGTCAGTTCAGTTCAGTAAATTTTTATTTTGATGATTAAAAACCATCATAAAAAAAAATAGCACATAGTATGAATCCTCAAAATCATCAATAACATACATTTCTGAACCGTACAATGTTAAAAACAAGATTTAAAAAGACATTCAATACAGTCTGAGTCAGCCACTGGTATTTCTTAATTTAACGGCAAATTTAAAAAAACTCAAACTAGAGCATAAAGTGCGTATGTCAGTTGCTCTCTGCAAGAATGATTGGGCAGGTTTAGCGTGACGTAGTTTTGACTCTTTTAAAATATTTACAAGGAATCTACAACGGGGGGTACGATAAAAGGAACATAATAGTACAAAATGAAGGGTGTCCTGCGGAGACCTATTGTCGCAGCTGCAGGCACCCTTCTGCTCAATTGTTATGGTAAAACCAGATGGGTAAGCTAAAATGTTAGGTAACAAATTGAGCCTAAAACGACACATTAAAAATCTATCTTGCTGATTATACATTAAAAATAAATATGGTTCCATGCCCTCTCCATTACTGACTAGAGAGTGTGATGTTACAGATGTTTTAATAGAGTCAAGTTGTTTCCTGCTCGAATCATATTTGCCCAATAACATTTTCTGAATCCGATTTTTGCAGAATGGGTCAATCAGTGATGGTTCTGTGAAAAGTATTCGATGATCTATAGCCCCTAGAGTTTCTTTAACATATTTAAGCCAGGGAATTTGAAGCCATCTATCTCTCTGGAGACAATCTTTGATTTGAGTGAAGTATGTAGAATGTGTGCAGTTACCATACCCCTTACACTCTAGTGAGTTTCTCCTGCTAAAGTCCAGGGAATAGTGTTGCTTGTTTAGAATCACACTGTGAGCCTAAATGCACTTATGCAACCATTGTAACAGAAGCATGTGGTTACTTAATGTGTTTGCTGAGACATAACTGATTAAAAACCTATCCTATTGTCAAGTTTCAGTAGTATTAGAACTAAGTCATTGCTTATGCATTCACAGAATGAGTCAGGCATACACACTAGAGTGCAGTAGTGAAATGTGTAGAATGTATGCAGTCATCTTACCCATACAAATCTAGTGAGTGTCACCTGCTAAAGTCCAGGGAATAGTCTTGCTTGTCTAGAATCACATTGTAAGTCTCTGTTCATTTGTGCAAAAATTCTAACAAAGCCATGTGGTTACTTCATCTCTTTCCTGACACATAACTGCTTAAAAACATACTCCCCTTGCACTCTTTTAGTGACCTATTCAGCACCATGAACTAATCTATTCACTGCGCCAAAATCAAACCACTTATAAATTCAACCAGGCACTCTCCTTGCAGTTAGTACCCACGTACTCATGCACTGAGCCAGGACTTAGCACATGGACTGCTACAAACCCCTATCCACTATGCATGCAGACGTCTAACCACCTACACACTTGTATTTCACACCTTCAATTCCCCATTCAGTATTCATACAGTTCCAGCAAACACCCTGTCACTCCCCTTGCACTTTTCCAGTGACCCATTCAGCACCATGTACTAATCCATTCACTGCATCAAAATCCAACCACTTATAAATTCACCCAGGCACTCTCCTTGCAGTACTCTAATCATTCAGTCAGTATCCAAGTACTAATGCAGCGAGACAGGCCTTAGCACATGGACTGCTTCAAACCCCTATCCACTATGCATGCAGTCTTCTAACCACCTACACATTTTTCTTTCACAACTTCAATTCCCCAGTCAGTATCTATACACTTCATCAAACACCCTGTCACTCCCCTTGCACTCCTCCAGTGACCCATTCAGCACCATGTACTAATCCATTCACTGCCCAAAAACTCGACCACTTATAAATTCACCGAGGTACTCTCCTTGCAGTACTCTAATCATTCAGTCAATAACCAAGTCCTCATGCAGCGAGCCAGGCCTTAGCACATGGACTGCTTCAAACACCTATCCACTATGCATGCAGTCCTCTAAGCACCTAAAGACTTGTTTTTCACACCTTCAATTCCCTAACCAGCATCCATACACTTACATCAAGCACCTTGTCAGTCCAGTTGCACTCCTCTAGTTACCCATTCAGCACCATGTACTAATCCATTCACTGAGCAAAAACCCAAACACTTATAAATTCACCAAGGCACTCACCTTGCAGTAATCATACAGTCAGTGAGTAAGTACTCATATAATGTCTCAGGGCTTAACACAAACACTAGTAGGAACCTTTGTCTATTACACATGCAGATCTGTAATCACCTATATAGTTATGTATACACCTTGAATTACAATTTCAATTAGTGATGAGAAAAGAAAGTGGTTAAATGGTTTTTATATAGAATGGGTTTGTATAATAATTGAAAAGTATAATTTATAAATGTATTACAATACATTTATTTATTTATGGTTTTTTATACAGATATTGTTTATCATCATTACAATAAAGTTATCATGCCTGAGAAATCAAGAAAGAGAAAAGAACAGTTAAAGGACACTTATGAGAAGAAAATTCAACAACAAGTATTGGTTGACCAACATCATGTGGCTAAAAAGAAAAAGTCTTACGGTAAAACAGCAAAAACATTCATTAAAAAACTTACAAAGCCTAGAAGCAGTGTGCAGAATGTGCAAACTACTGAGAGAATGGTTCGACCACAAAAAGAGTATGAATTACAGGAAAGGAAAAAAAGAAAATTTAAATTCAAAAGATTCGGTGTATTGTAAAAGAAGGCAAGATCAGTATAAAGAAATCAGGAAAAAGATTTTTTATAATAGAGTGTTTTTTAACTTGCTTAAAGATGTGAACAAATATAGAAAAAGAGCACTGTTTTATAAAAAGAAGAAGCATATTAAATCCATTGGTCAAAAGGCTTTTGAACTAAAAAGGAAACTATTCATTTTAGTTTTAAACAGAATTCGATCATTGGATAAACCAATCCATTTAATGAAGGCCAAAAGCAAGAGGAAATTAGTAATTAACAGAACAAATGTTTGTGATTTTTTTGGGGTGAATGGAAACACAGTTCAAGTTCAGAGCCTTTCTTTAATGAAGAGTGTTTACAGACCAATAATTTATTACATGCAGTTGATACCAGTGGTCGAGCTTATGAGGTTCGAAATGGTTGT
Organism: Triturus cristatus; assembly: GCF_964204655.1. NCBI lineage: Eukaryota > Metazoa > Chordata > Amphibia > Caudata > Salamandridae > Triturus > Triturus cristatus. The sequence goes on along the minus strand of NC_140588.1, from coordinate 846,250,702 downwards.
CCAATTGAGAAAGAGAAGATGGTTCCCAGAAATGCAGAAGAAGTGTTAGCTGATGAAGTTCTAGGGAGACGTCCTAAAGCCCCAGGGTACACTTGGGATTGCAGTAGTATTTGTAGTGTATGATAAGAATCTATTGATGTTTTACGCAATTTAGTAAAAAAGTGTAAAACAAAAGATTAAGATGTTGCAAGGACTAGACCCTTGTAGAGTGAGAAAAAAATACTGGTTTGCAAGGTCATTCTCTGGCTTGTCTTTCTAGGAAAGTATGTCAAAGTGTTTTTCACCATTTCAGCATGTTAGCAGTACATCATTCTCAGATGCAGAAGTTAGTCAGAAGATTGTATTATGCAAAAAGTCCAGCACTAATGTTAAATGAGTTGAACAGTGCTCTTTTGCGAGGATCAGTATCAGATGTGAAGAAGGTTTATGATGAAATTGAGTTTTGTTACTTTGGACCTGAACAAGACACATTAATCAAAGAAAATGCTGAAGAGAATGTGCAACATAGTACTACAAAACATTTTGAAGAACAAATTACAAAGTTTAAGGTGATATCAGGTGAAAGGCCAAATTATTCTTCTATTTGTTGTCGGCGAACTCACTATAAAAATCAGACTAGGACTGTTGATCTGTATTTAAAAAGTGAAACAGAAAATAATGATAAGTGGAAGGAATTTGCAACTTATTTGTTGGTAGAGAATTGTTTTGATTTGGGTTCTGATCAGCATATTTGTAAATATGGTTATAATAAATTGGATGAGAATAAAATGCCTGCTAGAGCTCTGCATAATTATCTAGAGTTGGTAACTATTCCTCCAAAACTGATAGATTTAAATACCTATGAGTCTATTCTCATTCAATGTGTGCACCCATTTCAGGCTATTGTTTGTATGGAGCCTAAAACAGGTACATTGCCTCCTTCAGAGTTACAGGGAGGATTAAAAGGAAGAATTGTATATTTACCTCTAGATTTAAAGAAACATGTTAAAACTATTGGTGTAGATCATGCAGAAAATGAGCCACTTGTCATTCTAGTTAATGGTGTTCCTACTAAGAATAAGAAAAACTGGCAAGAGTTAGTGGATGTTAGAAAAGTGCAAAAGGCATCATTGTATCTGATAAAAAATAATGAGTACTATAGAAATGTGTTTGTAGAAGAAGAAGAGATACTTTCAGCAGAAGACACTGAAACGTCAAGTGGACAAATTGAAAAAGTGGACATGTCCAGAAGTGAAGAAATCTATAAACATTAGAGTGTACATCCACTCCATTCCAAAGAAGTGATGGGAAATACTATTGAGTTATTCAAAATGAAAAAAGCAAAGGGAACTCCCATGAGTGTATGGGAAATAAGCTTGGAAGCTCGTTGTTTTCCACAGTTGTTCCCAACAGGAAAAGGTGAACGATATGATGAACGACCTGAGCAGGTTCCTGTATCTGAATATCACACAATAAGATTGTATGCAGAAGATCCAAGATTTCGACAATGTATTCCATATATATTTCATCATTTGTTTGAGAGTGACTTGTCTGGACTTTCATATGCAGTGAATCACATATTGAACACAGGAGTACATCTTCAAAATGTTTCTGCAAAGTAATTTATGGATAAAGTACATCAGAGAGATGATCATTTATAATCTCAGCTGATTAATCTGATGGCATGTCAGATTGGCACTAATGTATATTGGTACTGTCGTCATGGAGAACTTAAATGTATGCTAAGGAACTTAGTAACTCCTACGTGGTTCCTTACCCTAAGCTGTGCTGAATACACTTGGGATGATTTACTTGAATTTCTTCGAGAGGCAAATTTGAATATAAAAAATATTGAATACAAGACACCTGGAGAATTGTGCTCTTTGGATACTGTTAATGTATGCAGGTATTTCAATCATAGATTTGAAGCTATGATGTCTTTTATCTGTAATAAAAAGAATCCTCCTCTTGGAGAAGTTTTGGATTTCTTTTGGAGAAAGGAGTATCATGCTTGAGGTGCTCCTCACATACATATGCTCATATGGATCAACTATGCCCCCAAATTCGGAACTGATTCTGATGATACTGTTTTGTCATTCATTGAAGAATATGCCACATGTGCCATACCCAAAAGCACAGAAGAAAACAACTTAAGACAACAAGTCTTACGATTCCAAAGCCATCGATGTGGAAAATACTATCGAAGAAAGTACAAGTCTAAGGAAAAGTTTTATACCAAATGTCCTTTTGGATTTCCACGTCATGTAATGTCAAAAGGAAGAGTAAACAGTTTCATGTCAGCAGTGAGACATACAATCACTAGAAAGTCTTCCAAAAATTCCTACAATTTGAGAAGATGTGAAGAATCAAAATACATAAATGATTATAATCCGGTTATTCTGTCTATGTGGAATGCTAACATGGATATTCAGTACGGATATAATTCCATTGCTGTCGCTCAGTATGTAACATCCTACATTACAAAATCAGAAAAGACGGAATTGAAAGAAATGCGGGAAGAGATTTCTCACAAGAAGATTCTAAGTAAGAAATTATTCAGTTTCAGTTTGAAGATGTTATCCCAATGAGAAATTGGAGCGTATGAATGCTCAGATCGGTTATCATCTGCAAGTTTATACTCCAAATCTAGAAGAATCATTTGGGTGAGTTTAAGTCTTGCTGCAACACGAAATCGAGTTCTTAAATCTGTACCAGAAATTGAATATTTAGCATTAAATGAACCAGAAAGTACAGGTATTCTTAAAACCAATATGTTGGACACATATTATCCAAATAGAAATCATCATCTTGAGAACATATGTCTCTATGAAGTGCTGCAAAACTACACTTTTAAACAGAATACTACAGAAAACATCAATGATGGAAAATATGCAGTGATTGGTCCCGAAGGATGTTTGGTGAAACAAAGGAAAGGAAATTTAATTAATCACAGGAAACTGAGTTGCGACACTCCTGATAAAAGGGAATTTTACTATTTAGCACTTTTGCAACTGTTCAAACCGTGGCGTTCAGAAATGGAATTACTTGGAGATTTTCACAGTTATGAAGATTCCTTCAATGCTTGTAAAGATACCATAGAATGTACTGTTTTTGCAAATTATGTGAAAATGTTGAACGATGAAATTGATTAAGAAGCTAGTATTGCAGCTGAGATTGCAAGGGACAGTTCTCAAGACAGTCATAGCTCTGCTCCACTGAGTCAAGATTCACTAGGACAATCAATTGTTGAAAATAAAGCAGCAATCACCATGAATGAGGTGGAAACAGCAATGCATCAAGTTCAAGAAGATATTATGGACATAGCCAACTTGGAAGAACAACTAAATGTTGAACAGAATGAAATATATCAGCAACTGAGACAACAGATTGACCATGGATTTCCTTAATGAAAAAAAAGAATGCATATGCACCTCATTTCAACCTATATGAATGTATGTGAGTGGACAAGCTGGAACAGGAAAAAGTTTCTTAATTAAAGTAATCACCAGTTATCTGCAGAAAACAACGGACTCACATTTGTCTTGTGCTGTAACTGCTCCAACTGGGTTGGCAGCACACAACATTAAAGGAATTACATTGCATTGTTTATTTATGCTACTTGTGGCGCATGAAAACAAATTGGAATATCACAAGCTATCTGGAGAAGCTTTTTATGAAGTTTCAAGAGTGCTAAAGAAAATGAAACTTCTGATTATAGATGAGGTAAGCATGGTCTCAAACTTAATGCTTGCGTTTGTGCATTTAAGAATGCAGCAAATTCTTAAAACAGAGTATGATTTGTTATTTGGAGGAAAACATGTCATAGTTTTTGGAAATCTACTGCAACTTTCTCCCGTAAAAGGACAACCAGTATTTAAAACTCTTGCACATGAAGACACCAAAAAGTCCTTGGGAAGTGTTGGAAACGTTAACATTTGGTCATATTTTGAGTACGAGGAACTTACTAAAAATATGCGACAGGCAAATAATGCTAAATATGGAACTATTCTTCAAGATATAAGAATTGGAATACTGACAGAACATGGCAAACAAGCTGTGCAAAGTCGACTACTTACAAACTTGTTTCCAAATGAGAATATACTTCCTGAAAAAATATATAAAAAAGTTGCAGAAAATAATTCTATAATCTGCTTAATGCCAACAGTGCGCGAGTGCTCTATTTTCAATGAAGAACCTTTGAAGCTAGAAAATGAACAAATAATAAAAATGGAAGCCATTGATAAAATAGAAAATGAAGGAATCACTATTATTTTGACAGACAAATTGAAAACAAAATTGGATTCTTTCGAAAAATCTATTTCTAAAACTGCAGGTTTAGAAAATAATTTTTATGTATGTGTAAACTGTCAGGTTATTTTGCGGCGTAATTTGAATGTGGAAAAAGGGTTAGTGAATGGAGCAATGGGAAAAGTTGTTGATTTTGTGAATTATCAAAAAAAAGATGGATTTGAATGTTTAAAAATCAAATTTGATCAGATTGTAGAAGTGAAAAAAATAGCTTGTTGTTCTGCTCGTTTTTTGCTTGTTAAAGATTTGTATGTACGTAGAAAACAGTTTACCCTTTCATTGGCATATGCAGTGACTATTCATAAATCTCAAGGATTAAGTGTAGACAGTGCTTTGGTGAACATTGGAAGTACTGTGTTTAAAGAGGGTAAAGCATCCTGTGCCAAAAATATGTTACTTTTTGTAAAATACTTATTGCGCACGACACTCTTTCATATTTCATATTTACAAAGAGGGTAAAAGGAACTCTGTTGATCTTTTCTTCTCCATGTAAATACAACCTCATCATACACACCACTTTGTGTCGAAAGGGCGTTCTATAGGTGTTGCTGTGCGTGACTGCACAGAACACTCATAGAACAAGACACATCTCCACATTTATCAGAAATTATAAATCTAGACATGTGGGTGAAAGCTGCACCATTCTCCAATTGGTGTAGCAAGGCACAACAAGGAGAATTGTTTTCATTTCTCCTCATTTTTTCTCTTTCAATATATGCTACAATGCTCAGCATACATTGAAGGTGAAAAATGCCTTCACTGATCCTGAACAACAATCGTAAATGGTGGCAACGTTTCACGCATTGTTCGAGAACGGTATGCATTGGGTGCGCAACTTCCCAAAAAAACGAAGAAAAGAATGAAAAAAAATATTAAAAATATATTTAAAAAAATATAAAATAAAATAAAATAATTTAAATATTTTTAAAAAATTTTTACTTTACAAACATGTAATGTAATATTTAAAAAGAAATATGTAAAAAAAGAAGATTTAAAAATGATGAAAAACAGTATAAAACAACGAAATATAACAATTAATACATTTAAAAATTATGATTTTAAAAACCTATGAAATTCAGTCAAAAACCATAGGTTAGAAACATGTCATAGATAGGAATTACCTTTTTAAAAAACCTTTGAAATTCACTGAAAAAACCATAGGTTTCAGGGGCGTTATAGTTAGGAATTAGCATTTAAAAAACCATTGAAATTCACTGAAAAAAACATAGGTTTCAGGGGCGTTATAGTTAGGAATTAGCCTTTAAAAAACCTTAGAAAATCACTGAAAAAAACATAGGTTTCAGGGGTGTTATAGTTAGCTGGACATTTCACTCGTGCAAAACCATGGAAATTCCTCCGTTATAGTTAGTTCTACTAACTATAACTCACGCACCCGCAATCCACTGCTGATGATGTCACATATTACATCATTCATGACATGGTCAGTGACATCACTGATGACATCACTGATGACATCTCAAATGACATCACTGATGACATCATCCACATGACAATCAGATACAGCTAATCATACACTAGTATAATCTTTCATCACTTACTGTAAAATACAGAGTACCATATTTGAATCCATTGACACACCAATATAAGTTTCTAAAAACCCACTCAGTGATTCCTAGATCTATACACACATCTAAACACTTATCTATAAATTCGTTCATACATGCTGACAAAGATTAATTGAACACTATCAAATATACTTAAACACCTATATCGACATTACACACCAGCACACATCCTATTCACTTATGCACTTATCCTACTCACTTATGCAAACAATGGATCATACTTACATTTAGTCACCTCCACACTTATACAAACACCACCTTTACTTATTCATGTACATAGTAACTCATACTTAGTGTGTTATAAAATCACAATTACAAGTATACAGTTATCCATACAGTCACTCATATAATCTCTGAGTGTTATGTACACTTATTTATACACAACAACTGTCACATACACTGCCTTTTATTTTTCTACTGTGTTGGACATGTACCATTGAGAGATATATTTGCTCAACACCACACCCATAAAGATATTCACTCACCCAAACAACAGTTATAACATGCAGTCTTAACCTCATATACCTACTGAATTAAGTATGAACACATCTTTGGGCAGTCACACACCACCCACCGAACCACAGACACATCCACTCTCCCATACAAATACTCAGTTAACTAATCAATAACTAATATAGACCTTCATGTAGATAGTAACCAACTGGTGCAGCAGTTTACACAACAACTGACAAAGTGATAGAGATATTCACACAGTTTAGTCACAATCCAATATATTTCATGAGGCACGATAAAATACTCATGTAAACAGCCAATCACACTGCTACTAAATCCTCCATCCAGATATGTATTTATCCACTCATTCATCACTACAGATTGCTATATATATAATACATATTTAAATAGCAAACCAAAGCACTTTCACTGGATGATGTAATCAGTGATGTCATTTGAGATGTCATCAGTGATGTCACCGACCATGTCATGAATGATGTAATATGTGACATCATCAGCAGTGGATTGTGGGCGCGCGAGTTATAGTTAGTAAAACTAACTATAAAGGAGGAATTTCTATGGTTTTGTGAAATGTCCAGCAAACTATAACACCCCTGAAACTTATGTTTTTTTCAGTGAATTGCTAAAGTTTTTTAAAAGCTAATTACTAACTATAATGCCCCTGAAACCTATGTTTTTTTCAGTGAAAAAAATAAAAAATATTTACATATATAAATTATTGTTACTGGCGGTCGCCAGTAGATAGTTATAGTTAGGACCGTGTTTCCATAGGAAATCTGAAACTTCTATTATGTTTTAATAATTTGTAAGAATCATTCAAAAAATCTAAATATATTTATTAAATGGATTACATATTTATTGCTCAGCTTTCACAATTGATACCGAACCCATATATATATATATATATATATATATATATATATATATATTACCTACTGGCGGTCGCCAGTAGGTAGTTATAGTTAGGACCACGTTTCCATAGGAAAACCTCAACATTCTATTTTGAATAACTTTGGCGCCGGTCGACGAATCCTCGCGAATTTCTCAAAATAGGTGGGGCGCTACGCTCCGCTCCTACCCTGAAAGTCTCGGGGGGATCCGTCAAGCGGGGGCTGAGATAAAAGGGGGGTCCCAAAACGCGTTTTTCCCATGCATTTTTCCATAGGACCTTTAGAACGAGCTACAGCCCGAACGGCTGAACAGAATTACTCAAAATTTGGCAGAGAGGTAGTCCCTAGGTCAAGGAAGTGCCTTTTGTAGGTTTGGTGTAAATCTGTTCAGTAGATTCTGAGAAAATAGCCTTTAAATCAATATATATATCTGAGCCCGCTTACGGTACGCTTACCGTACGCTTACGGTAAGCGTACGGTGGCGTGCGCGAGCGCGATTCTGATTGGCTCTTAGATCTTAGTAAACATTCGAATCGGCCGAAACCAGGAAGCGGCGGCCGCCATTTTGTGTATTTCACTCTGAAAAAAAAGAGTGAAAACAAGGAAAGGGGGCAATGAGGAGAGTTACAGACCCCCTAACATTTGTAAGGGGGTCAAAGAAGGACAGAAAAGTACAAAAAAAACATTTATTGATTTTAAAAAAAAATCACGGGGTACGCGTACGGTAAGCTTACGGTAAGCGTACGGTAGAAAAAAAAAAAAAAAATGAAAATCAGATTTAAGTGTTTAGATATTAGGGGGCTCTAAAAAGAGCCGTTGTGTTTATGAAATGATTTTTTAGTGGTACCTACAAGTAAGTACCGATGCAGAGTCTAAGGTTCAAGAGGAAGACTCTGTTCCCTTCATCATTGAAGTGCACACCATCTCCTCTATAAATGTCTTGCATGTCATAACGCAAGTTGTTGTGGTAAATGGCACCCATACCATAGTCACGGAGGAAAGCAGAAACAGATTTGTTGACGTGCTTTCTTGCTTTGTCATCGCACCGCGTGCCCACCGTGCGTGCACGGCACTAACTGCGTAAAGTGGGCGCGCGGTGCGCGAAGCGCACCGCGTGCTCACTGTCCGCGCACGGTGCGCGAAGCGCACCGTGCGCGCACGGAACGAACTGCGTTAAGTGGGCGCGCACGCCACGAATGGCGTAAAGTAACTTAGCATTTAAAAAACCGTACAAATTCACTGAAAAAACCATAGGTTTCACACACGTTATAGTTAGGAATTAGCATTTAAAAAACCTTGCAAATTCACTGAAAAAACCATAGGTTTCACACATGTTATAGTTAGCTGAAATTTTACTGATAAAAAACCAATGAAATTCCCCCGTTATAGTTAGTGCAGGCAACTATAACTCACGCGACCGCAATCTTCTGCTGATGACATATGTGTCTTTATGAAAAAAAAATATTTGTAATATATGTATAGCTAAAAATGTATGGAAGAAGACATGGGCAAATAAGTGTCTAAATACAGTATTAGCATCAGCAGAGGATTGCGGTCGCGTGAGTTATAGTTGCCTGCACTAACTATAACGGGGGAATTTCATTGGTTTTTTATCAGTAAAATTTCAGCTAACTATAACATGTGTGAAACCTATGGTTTTTTCAGTGAATATATATATATATATATATATATATATATATATATATATATATATATATTCACTGAAAAAACCATAGGTTTCAGGGGTGTTATAGTTAGCTGGACTTTTCACTTGTACAAAACCATTGAAATTCCCCCGTTATAGTTAGTTCAGCTAACTATAACTCGCGCGCCCGCAATGCACTGCTGATGACGTCACATATTACATCACTCATGACATGGTCAGTGACATCACTCATCACATCACTGATGACATCTCAAATGACATCACTGATGACATCACTGATGACATCATCCAGTGAATGTGTGTTTTTCTGAAAATTAAATATGTTTTATATATGTATATCTCAAGGTCGATGGAAGAATAAATGGGTATATAAGTGTCTAAATGGATGATTTGTTTTTGAAAAATTGATTGTGTAACTGATTGATTAAGTGTATCATAGTGAATACATGGCTTAGTGGCTAACGTTTCAATATGTAAATATCTGTATCAGTCTCTCACTTTGTGTATAAGTGGCTGCATGGGTTGGTGAGTAGCTACATGGGTGTCTATATAGGTTATTGGTTGTTTTTTTGAGTATCAGTCTGAGTGTCTGCATGGTTCGGTGGGGGGTATTACGTAGTGCATAGGTGCATGAATGAGTGACTCACTGTTTGTATGTGTTGAAGAAAGCATGTGTGCAGGACTGTATGGGTGGATGAGTGTGTGTATGGGTGTGTTAGTGAGTGAATGACTGTCTCAATAGTGTCTTTATGAGTAACTACATATGTTTTAAACTAGTATATGTGACTATTGATGTATATAAGTGAGTATATGTGAGAGTGAGAGATTGAAAGAGTTCCTGTATAAACAAGTATGTGTTTCTATAAGTGATTGTTTAAAAAAGACTAAGTATGTGTAAGTTTCCGTAGAAGTAAGTGTGGTGGTGTGTGTATACTGTATATGCAAGTAAATGTATGTTTGATTCTTTATTAGCCTGAGTGACTATGTGTGTGAGTAACTCTATGGATGAGTGGCATTGTGTAACAGGATGTATAGGTGTATGAGTACATATGATGAGTGAGTACATGTATGAGTGACTGTATAGGACTGTTGGTGAATGAGTGGATGTGTATGTGGATCTTAGAATTACAGAAGAGGTTGTTGTAACTGGTATTGGTATGTCCATTGTTTTGAAAATTTGAGTCTCTATTTTTGAATGTGTGTATCAAAGGTTATATTAGGGTGAGAGGAGGTCTGCCACTCTATCACAAGGATGATGTCATCAGTGATGTCATCAGTGATGTCATTTGAGATGTCATCAGTGATGTCATGAGTGATGTCACTGACCATGTCATGAGTGATGTAATATGTGACGTCATCAGCAGTGCATTGCGGGCGCGTGAGTTATAGTTAGCTGAACTAACTATAACGGGGGAATTTCAATGGTTTTGTACAAGTGAAAAGTCCAGCTAACTATAACACCCCTGAAACCTTTCTGAGGTTTTTTAAATGCTAATTCCTAACTATAACGTGCCTGAAACCTATGTTTTTTTCTGTGAATTTCAAAGGTTTTTTAAATGCTAATTTCTAACTATGCCTACAGATAGGACATGTGAAGTAAGAAGAAAAAATGCACAGAAAGAAAAAAAAGAAGTGCAGAAAGAAGCAACAGAAGTCCTCAAAGACGAAGAAAAGTGCAGGAAGAAGGATAACGTGCAGAAAGAATAAAAAGAAGAGCAGAAAGAAGCCTTGTTGCAAAATCATCCTGTACCCTCAACTTTTTCAGACGGATACTGGTGGTAACTGAGTCTGACTAACCAGTCCTAGAGCCAGTGCTATGTTAAAAGACACTTAGAATACAGTGAAAACACCTATATACACTAGGGAACATTATGCATTGGGGTCCCCCTGTGATTAGCATGACCTCCTCTGTAAGCCCCTAGTATATAATAGGGCAGGGGGATTAAAACTACCTCTTAAAACAGGCCACAGGGCGTTTTTGCACACGTTAACTCAGGCCCCGTCCCCTCCCTTCACCACTGTGTAAAAACGCCCTGTGTCCGTTTTTAGTTGGGAGATTAAGTTCATTTGAATCCTGAGGGTCCCTAGGGTCCAACTAGCCCACTAGGTACCTCCAGTAAGTGCCACAGAGCTGCATTGCAGAGAGGTGTAAAAAGTGGCACGGCCTGGACCACCTCTCTGCAATGCAGCTCAGTGGCGCTTACTGGAAGCACTTGGTGGGCTAGTTAGCCCCCAGGGGCCCTCAGTATTGAAGGGAAATTATATCCCCAATTTAAAACGTGCCATAGTGCGTGTTTGCACACGTCACCTCAGGCCCCGTCCCCTCCCTTCACCACTGTGTAAACACGCCCAGTGGCTGTTCTAAGTTGAGAGATTAAGTCCCCTTGAATCCTAAGGGTCCCTAGGGTCAAACTAGACCACTAGGTACCTCTAGTAAGCGCCACAGAGCTGCGTTGCAGAGAGGTGTGAAAAGGGGCTTGGCCTCAGAACACCTGTCTGCAGCGCAGCTCCCTGGCACATACTGGAGATGCCTGTTGGGCTAGTTGGCCCTCAGGGACCCTCAGTATTGAAGAGGAATTAATTCCCCAACTTACAATTCGCCAGGGGCGCGTTTGCAGAGTGCTGCAAGGAGGGGGCGAGGCCTCCGGCATGATGCCAGTCTTTTATTCATTTTAATTTTTTAAGAAGGGGGGCTGTGTGGTTCCCCTTCTTATTCTAATTTATTGGCCCTGATGACCCCATCCCCCAGGGCTTGTCTCCTAATTATATTTTTTGACCCCAATCCCCAGGGCCGGCCACTGTTTTTTATTATTTTTAAAAAATATATATTTATAGACACACCTAGGACATGCTGGACAAACCATGACGATTTGCGTGATATTCATTAGAAGGCGACTATGCATACAATGAATCCACGTGGAATGTATTTACACCACTAGTGAAGCTCTGACATGTCTGATGCCCTACCGTGCCTAATCCCGGTAGACACCCTTGTCGTTTATTTATACAAACATGGGTAGCTATTGACGGGCACATTTAATACACATGCACACCAAGCCATTCAAAGGGGATTCGACAAAAATTCGACCAAAACTATGCAAGAAACCCCCCTCACGGTTAATAAAACACACATCCACTGCCGGATGTGTAATACTTTTTATTTTACTCTCTGGAAAGGGGACGAACATCACTTGAGAGTCACAGCGCGCTCCTGGCAGAGCCCAATGCTGTGTTACACCCACCATTGCCTGCTGAGTGCCACACACCTCTGTGTTGTATTCCACTAGCTAGTGCATATGCTATGACACTCTCTAGTCCATGTGCACTGTAACACCACCCCGTGAATATGTCATGCCACACTTGTCTTCGCACGGGTTATATTGCCCCATCTAACATGCCTTCCTCGATGCCTATGTTATAACGCACAGTACTATGCCATACATATTACAATCTGGGATCCATATCTTTGTCACAGTGCATATGCAACGTTACACTAATCAGCACATATTTTATATTGCAACTTTAGAGACTAGTTAGGTTACACAACACTGCCCTGTGCATATTACACTCCAAGGCGCATATTGCATAGCACGCGCTAGTGCCTGTGCTATCTCGCGCTCTCCAATGAATCTGTAATTGCGCACAATGTATTGCATATTATATTTCACGCCCGGTTCATCTTATATCACACTTTTTGGTGCATAGTTTATACCATACACTATATCTAGTTTTCATTTTCAATCGTGCTCTCAGGACTATGTTCTATATAACACTGTGTTCACCTACCCTTTTCACGGGCATTACATTTTGCGATAGGGGGTGGAGGGTCAGGGGGTGTTTCTTCGAAGTGAGCCCGGAGTCACAGTAACAAACTTCCTCTTCTTCCTGAATAAAAGTGAGATTATGCTGCATACTTGTTCATATTTTAAGTAGTTCGCACAGACACATTTTAAAAACAATAAAGTTCCTAATACCCGCCTTCTCTGAACAGTTAGCTTGCTGCCCCATCCCCCTCCTCCCTATCCTCTGTTGTGCAAATCCATGGACTAGCCTCCTCCCTCCTGCCATGCATGGTCTGATGTGCTGCCACTGCCCTCAATTTAGTATGATGTACCAGTCCACTCCTCCTGCCCTCCATTGCCCAATTCTATGCCCCATCATTGACCTCCCGCTTAAACTCTGTGCTTAGCGTGCTGCCCCTATTCTCCTTCCCCCTGCCCTCCGATGTCTTTTTGCATGCCCCTGCTCCATCCTTTTTGCCCACCATGTTCCATGGACCTGCCACTCCTATCTACTCTAAGTGTTCTGTTGAGCTGCCACTCCCCTCCCACCTGCCTAGCATTGTCAGATGACTGTAACCTGTCCCTGCCACCTCCACCCTGCCTGTCCACATGCCATGCCCCTATCCTCTTCCTCCTGTCCTACATGGTCCATTGTACTGCCACACCCTTCTGCCCTCCCTGGTCTGTTGTGCTGCAACTGCTCCTCCTGCCTGCCCCGTGCGGTCTGTTGTGAGGCCCCTTCCCCTGAACTTTCTTGTCTGTGCACAGGTCCTGACCCTCCCTTCTATCCTCCTTCGTCCTTTGTGCATCCCACTGCACCCTCCTTCTTGCCCATCATAGCCATTGTGTTGCCACTAACCCTCCCACTTGCCATGCATGGTCTTCTGTGCTGCCATGGCCCCTCCCACCTTCCCTGTGTGGTCAGTTAGCTGCCCCTGACCCCCTCCCACCTTCCCTCCATGGTCTGTGTGTATGCCATCACAGTCTCAGTGTTGCTCTTCATGGTGTGTCTTGCTTCTAGTGCCCATCCTGCCTGACCTCCATGGCTATCTTGCTGCTCCTGCCCTGCCCCCTTGCCCCCAGCCCTCTGTTTACATGTGCAGACCCCTACTCCCTCCCTCCTGGCTTGTCGGTTCCATTGTAATGCCCCTGATCCTTCCCTCCTGCCCTTTATGGTCTGTTATGCTGCAGCTTTCTCTCCTGTCTGTCCATTATGGTCAGCTAGCTACCATTGCCTCTTGCCCCTCTGTTCTCTGTTGTACATGTGCATGGTCTTGTCCCCTCCCTCTTGCTTTCTATGTATTGTTGTGCTGCACTCCCGTCCCGCATGCCCTGTGTGGTGTATTGTGCTGCTGCAAACCCTGATGCCTGCCCTGCAGGGTCAGTTTGGTGCACCTCTCCATGTCCCTCCTGTCCTCTGTTATCCAAGTCCATGTCCCTACCCCATTTCCTTCCATTATCCAATGTACCATACTTGCGAACATTTTGAACTTGGTAAGAGGGAGATTTTGAAAAAAAAACTGGGGTATTGATTTTCCCCTTTGAGTTACATTGAAAAAGAGGAGATTGTAGACAGGAGACAGATCAAATAAAGCCCATTTGAGCTTAAAAACATTGGACGTTTCCTGGCTGAATCGGGTCTGTTGGCATGTATGGTTGTACTACCATTGCCTCTTCCTTCTGCCCACAATGGTCTATTACATTGCCACAGCCTCTCTTGCAAGTCCTGTATTGTTGGTTTGTTGCCCCTGCCCCCCTTTCCACTGCCCTCCATAGTCTGTTGTGCTGCCACGACCCTTCCTGCCTGCTCAGTGTGGTTAAATTGTTGCCTTTGCACCCTCCTATCTGCCTTCAATTTTCAGAGTCCGTGCCCCTGGCCTCTGCCTCTCAACAGTATCCTAATGAACAACTAGATTGCTAACATTCTATATTTATTACAAAAGTGTGGAACGCCTGACGTCATCTTGATGTAATCAAAACTGTAATACCTAGAGCATTTCCTTTAGAAATTACATATATGAGAGGGTCTTATTGGCATCAAAATTATGGTTAGTGCTCTAAAAGACTAAAATAAGGACATATTTTCTAAGTTTTCAAATAGCGACAAAGCACTTTTAAATTATTTGTTATCTTTATGTTTTTTTATCCAGTTGGCCACTTGATTAAATGTTGCACTTAGGGGAGAGGATGTCGTGTTACTTCCAGAACTGCAGACTTTGCAACTGGGGAACCAGGTTGGAGTTTCTGCTTCAGCTCGACATTCTGTGATTCTGGTCAAATCACTTAGTCTCCCCATGTCTACAACCAAAATGAATTTGTTCTTGTGTGATGTAACCAATGCTCATGTAAAGCACTCCAATACATGACAAGTCTGCACTATATAACACTGCAAAAACACAAAATAATAAGTGTTTTGCACACTTCTGTCATTGGGTTATATTTGGGCTACATCTGGGTGATTTTGGGATACATTTGGGCTCTTTTGTCTCCGGTGGCCATCTTGGGAGATCTATTTGTTATGAAGTTTCCTAATTTCCTCATGTACTGCAGTCTCCTCAGTAGGAAATGCTTTCAGTTTTTTACTTTGATTCCATCATGAAGGTATTCAGATATGTCACACATTTGCCATAAATTCTGAATGTTAGCACTCTAGTTGCTCATTAGATCACTGTAGTAAAACTACTGTTCACCATGGAAGTCTGCTCCTGGTATTAAAGGTGCATGTTTCAGTCTGCATGTCAGAATTTTTTAATGAAATAGAAGAGGATTTGAGAAGTCACTCAAAATGTGCCCTCATTTTCTTTCTTCAGCATTAATCATAATTTCTATGGCAAAATGAACCCCCTCATTGTGTTCCTTTTTAAATTAAATGTTTTAAGTGTTACCAGTTTATTCCAATCAAGATGGCTTCAGGTGTGCCATACTTTTGTCTTAATGAAGACAGTAAGCGCTCTAGTTGTTTTTAAGAACACTCTGTGACATTCTGTCATTGGGCTATACTTGGGCCTCATCTGGGTGATATTTGGGCTACATTTGGGCTCTTTTGTCTCTGGTGGCCATCTTGGGAGACTTATTTGTTATGAAGTTTCCTAATTTCCTCATTTACTGCAGTCTCCTCAGTAGGAAATACTTTCAGTTTTTTACTTTGATTCCATCAAGAAGGCATTCAGATGTGTCACACATTTGCCATAAATTCAGAATGTTAGCACTCTTTTGGCTCATTAGATCACTGTAGTAAAGCTACTGCTCACCAGGGAAAACTGCTGCTGGTATTGAAAGTGCATGTTTCAGTCTGCATGTCAGAATGTTTTAATGAAATAGAAGAGGATTTGAGAAGTCACTCAAAATGTGCCCTAGTTTTTCTTTCTGCAGCACTAATCATACTTTTTATGGAAAAATGAACCCCCTCATTTTGTTCCTCTTTAAATTAAATGTTTTAAGAGTTACCACTTTAATCCAAGCAAGATGGCTTCAGGTGTGCCATATGTTTATCATAAGTAGGACTGTTAGCGCTCTAGTTGTTCTTTGGAACACTCTGGGAAGCTGCAGTAGAACACAAAGGAATCAACTGACAGTCTCTGCCCTTGTTGGATGTACATGTTTTACTGAGAATGTCAGACTTCATTCTCACATGACTGAGAAAGATAATGTGAATTTAGAGAAAATAAGCTCTCAGTTTAGCTTATAGATCACCTTCCAAACCTCTGTGGGAAAAGCATGAGAATTTTGTTTTCTCTCAATCATGATATCCCAGCAGAAGGCTTTTTCACATGGTGAAATCACCTTAGAACATACCAAAATTCCTAAAATGAGTATGGTACCATCAACAAATGATTTATAATGTAACTAGAGTCTTAATACCTTCTATTAACTGCAATGCTTTTTAATGAGGTGCTATCATGTATATTGGTCCCAAGATGGCTGCCAACACTTCTTGGATGAAGTGCTGACAGCCAATCAGATCTCAGGATGAGATGTGTGGTTAGGCTCCGCTCACATATGTATATGATTTTACTTTTGATTTTCTCAGGAACTACTGAACAGATTGACACCAGACCTGCAAAAGGCACTTCCCTGACCTGAGGACCTCCTCTCTGTCAAATTTCAAGTAATTCTGTTCAGCCGTTCGGGCTGTACCTTAGACTAAAGGTCCCTATGGAAAATTGCATGGGGAAAACGTGTTTTGGGACCCCCCTTTTTTCTCAGCCCCCGCTTGACGAATCCCCCCGAGACTTTCAGGGTGGGAGCGGAGCAGAGCGCCCCACCTATTTTGAAAATTTCGCGAAGATTCGTCAACCGGCGCCAAAGTTATTCCAAATAGAATGTTGCGGATTTCCTATGGAAACACGGTCCCAACTATAACTATCTACTGGCGACCACCAGTAGATAATATATATATATATATTATCTACTGGCGGTCCCCAGTAGATAGTTATAGTTAGGACCGTGTTTCCATAGGAAATCCGCAACATTCTACTTGGAATAACCTTGGCGCCGGTTGACGAATCCTCTCGAAATGTTCAAAATAGGTGGGGCGCTCCGCTCTGCTCCTACCCTGAAAGTCTCGGGGGGATTCATCAAGCGGGGGCTGAGAAAAAAGGGGGGTCCCAAAACGCGTTTTCCCCATGCAATTTTCCATAGGGACCTTTAGTCCAAGGTACAGCCCGAACGGCTGAACAGAATTACTTGAAATTTGACAAAGAGGTAGTCCTCAGGTCAGGCATATGCCTTTTGCATATATGGTGTCAATCTGTTCAGTAGTTCCTGAGAAAATCAAAAGTAAAATCACATACATATCTGGGCGGAGCCTAACCACACATCTCATCGTGAGATCTGATTCGCTGTCAGTACTTCATCCAAGAAGTGTTGGCAGCCATCTTGGGACCAATATACATGATAGCACCTCATTAAAAAGCATTGCAGTTAATAGAAGGTTTTAAGACTTTAGTTACATTATAAATCATTTGTTGATGGTACCATACTCATTTTAGGAATTGTGGTGTGTTCTAAGGTGATTGTACCATGTGAAAAAGCCTTCTGCTGTGATGTCACAAACCATGTTTGAGAGAAAACTATTTTCTCATACTTTTCCCACAGAGGTTTGGAAGGTGATCTATAAGCTAAACTGAGAGCATATTTTCTGTAAATTCACATTATCTTTCTCAGTCATGTAATAATGAAGTCTGACATTCTCAGTAAAACATGTACATCCAACAAGGGCAGAGACTGTCAGTTGATTCCTTTGTGTTCTACTGCAGCTTCCCAGAGTGCTCTAAAAAACAACTAGAGCGCCAACAGTCTTGACTTATGACAAAAGTATGGCACACCTGAAGCCATCTTGATTGGAATAAAGTGGTAACACTTAAAACATTTAATTTACAAAGGAACAAAATGAGGGTGTTCATTTTGCCATATAAATTATGATTAGTGCTGCAGAAAGAAAAACTAGGGCACATTTTGACTTTTGAAATCCTCTTTTATTTCATAAAAACATTCTGACATGCAGACTGAAACATGCACTTTGAATACCAGCAGCAGACTTGCCTGGTGAGCAGTAGCTTTACTACAGTGATCTAATGAGCAACTAGAGTGCTAACATTCAGAATTTATGGAAAATGTGTGACACATCTGAATGCCTTCTTGATGGAATCAAAGTAAAAAACTGAAAGTATTTCCTACTGAGGAGACTGCAGTAAATGAGGAAATTAAGAAACTTCATAACAAATAAATCTCCCAAGATGGCCACCAGAGACAAAAGAGCCCAAATGTAGCCCAAATATCACCCAGATGTAGCCCAGGTATAGCCCAATGACAGAATGTCCCAGAGTGTTCTTAAGAACAACTAGAGCGCTTACTGTCTTACTTATGACAAAGGTATGGCACACCTGAAGCCATCTTGATTGGAATAAACTGGTAGCACTTAAAACATTTAATTTAAAAAGGAACACAATGAGGGGGTTCATTTTGCCATAGAAATTATGATTAATGCTGAAAAAAGAAAAATTAGGGCACATTTTGAGTGACTTCTCAAATCCTCTTCTATTTCATTAAAAAATTCTGATATGCAGACTGAAACATGCACTTCTAATACTAGCAGCAGAATTCCGTGGTGAGCAGTAGCTTTACTACAGTGATCTAATGAGCAACTAGAGTGCTAACATTCAGAATTTATGTCAAATGTGTGACATATCTGAATACCTTCTTGATGGAATCAAAGTAAAAAACTGAAAGCATTTCCTACTGAGGAGACTGCAGTAAATGAGGAAATTAGGAAACTTCATAACAAATAAATCTCCTAAAATGGCCACCAGAGACAAAAGAGCCCAAATGTAGCCCAAATATCACCCAGATGTAGCCCAAATGTAGCCCAATGACAGAAGTGTGCAAAACACTTATTTTTTGTATATTTGCAGTTTTATATAGTGCAGACTTGTCAGGTATTGGAGTGCTTTACATGAACATTGGTTACATCACACAAGATCAAATTCATTTTGGTTGTAGACATGGGGAGATTAAGTGATTTGACCAAAATCACAGAATGTTGAGCTGAAGCAAAAACTCCAACCTGGTTCCCCAGTTGCAAAGTCTGCAGCTCTGGAAGTAACACCACACCCTCTCGCCTTGGATGCAACATTTAATCAAGTGGTCAACTGGATAAAAAAACTAAGATTACAAATAATTTAAAAGTTCTTTGTCGCTATTTGAAAACTCAGAAAATATGTCCTCATTTTAGTTTTTTAGAGCACTAACCATAGTTTTGATGCAAATAAGACCCTCTCATATATGTAATTTCTAAAGGAAATGCTCTAGGCATTACAGTTTTGATTACATCAAGATGACGTCAGGCATTCCACACTTTTGTAATAAATATAGAATGTTAGCAATCTAGTTGTTCATTGGGATACTGTTGAGAGGCAGAGGCCAGGGGCACGGAGTCTGAAAATTGAAGGCAGGTAAGAGAGTGCAGAGGCAACAATTTGACCACACTAGGCAGGCAGGAAGGGCAGTGGCAGCACAACAGACTATGGAGGTCAGTGGAAAGGGGGGCAGGGGCAACAAACCAACAATACAGGACTGGCAAGAGAGGCTGTGGCAATATAATAGACCATTGTGGGCAGAAGGAAGAGGCAGTGGTCATACAACCATACATGCCAACAGACCCGTTTCAGCCTGGAAACGTCCAATGTTTTTAAGCTCAAATGGGCTTTACTTGATCTGTTTCCTGTCTTCAATCTTCTCTTTTTCAATGTAACTCAAAAGGGAAAATCAATACCCCAGTTTTATTTCAAAATCTCCCACTTACCAAGTTCAAAATGTTCGCAAGTATGGTACATTGGATCATGGTAGGCAGGAGGAATTGGGGTAGGGACATGGACTCGGATAACAGAGGACAGGAGGGACATTGAGAGGTGCACCAAACTGACCCTACAGGGCAGGCATCAGGGTTTGCAGCAGCACAATACACCACACAGGGCATGCGGGACGGGAGTACAGCACAACAATCCATAGAAAGCAATAGGGAGGGGACAGGACCATGCACATGGACAACAGACAACAGAGGGGAAAGAGGCAATGGTAGTTAGCTGACCATAATGGACAGACAGGAGAGAAAGCTGCAGCATAACAGACCATAAAGGGCAGGGGGGACGGATCAGGGGCATTACAATGGAACCGACAAGCCAGGAGGGAGGGAATAGGGGTCTGCACATGGAAACAGAGGGCTGGGGGCAAGGGGGCAGGGCAGGAGCAGCAAGATGACCATGGAGGTCAGGCAGGATGGGCACTAGAAACAAGACACACCATGGAGAGCAACAGTGAGACTATGATGGCATACACACAGGCCATGGGGGAAGGTGGGAGTGGGTCAGAAGCAGCTAGTTGACCACATAGGGAAGGTGGGAGGGGCCATGGCAGCACTGAAGACCATGCATGGCAAGCGGGAGGGTTAGTGGCAGCACAATGGCTATTATGGGCAAGAAGGTGGGTGCAGGGGCATGCACAAAGGACCATGGAGGATAGAAGGGAGGGTCAGGACCTGGGCACAGACAAGAGAGTTCAGGGGAAAGGGCCTCACAACAGACCGCGCGGGGCAGGCAGGAGGAGCAGTTGCAGCACAACAGACCAGGGAGGGCAGAAGGGTGTGGCAGTAAAATGGACCATGGAGGACAGGAGGAAGGGAATAGGGGCATGGCATGTGAACAGGAAGGTTGGAGGTGGCAGGGACAGGTTACAGTCATCTGACAATGCTAGGGCAGGTGATAGGGGAGTGGCAGCTCAACAGAACACTCAGAGTAGATAGGAGTGGCAGGTCCATGGAACATGGTGGTCAAAAAGGATGGACCATGGGCATGCACAAAGACATCGGAGGGCCTGGGGAAGGAGAATAGGGGCAGCAAGCAAAGCACAGAGGCTAAGCAGGAGGTCAATGATTGGCCATAGAATTGGGCAATGGAGGTCAGGATGAGTGGACTGGTACATCATGCTAAATGCAGGGCAGTGGCAGCACATCAGACCATGCATGGCAGGAGGGGGGAGGCTAGTCCATGGATTCAGACAACAGAGGATAGGGAGGAGGTGGATGGGGCAGCAAGCTAACTGTTCATAGAAGGTGGGTATTAGGAACTTTATTGTTTTTAAAATGTGTGTCTGTGCGAACTACTTAAAATATGAACAAGTATGCAGCATAATCTCACTTTTATTCAGGAAGAAGAGGACGTTTGGGACTGTGACTCCGGGCTCACTTGGCAGAAACATCCCCTGACCCTCCACCCTCCATCGCAAAATGTAATGCCCATGAAAAGGGTAGGTGGACGCAGTGTTATATAGAACATAGTCCTGAGAGCACGATTGAAAATGATATAGTATATGGTATAAACTATGCACCAAAAAGTGTGATATAAGATTAACCGGGGCGTGAAATATAATATGCAATACATTGTGCGCAATGACAGATTCATTGGAGAGCGCGAGATAGCACAGGCACTAGCGCTTGATATGTGATATGCGCCTTGGAGTGTAATATGCACAGGGCAGTGTTGTGTAACCTAAGTAGTCTCTAAAGTTGTAATATAAAATATGTGCTGGGTAGTGTAACATTGCATATGCACTGTGACAAAGATATGGATCCCAGATTGTAATATGTATGGCATAGCGCTGTGCTTTATAACATAGGCAGCAAGGAAGGCACGTTAGATGGGGCAAAATAACCCGTGCGAAGGCAAGTGTGGCATGACATATTCACGGGGTGGTGTTACAGTGCACATGGGCTAGAGAGTGTCATAGCATACGCACTAGCTGGTGGAATACAACACAGAGGTGTGTGGCACTCGGCGGGCACTGGTGGGTGTAACACAGCATTGGGCTCAGCCAGGAGCACGCTGTGACTCTCAAGTGAGGTTTGTCTCCTTTCCAGAGAGTAAAATAAAAAGTATTACACATCCGGCGGTGGATGTGTGTTTTATTAACCGTGAGGGGGTTTCTTGCATAGTTTGGTCGAATTTTTGTCGAATCCCCTTTGAATGGCTTGGTGTGCATGTGTATTAAATGTGCCCGTCAATAGCTACCCATGTTTGTATAAATAAATGACAAGGGTGTGTACTTGGAGAGTACCCACCAGCGGGGGCGCTGGGATTAGGCACGGTAGGGTGTCAGACATGTCAGAGCTTCACTAGCGGTGTGAATACATTCTACGTGGTTTCATTGTATGCATAGTCGCCTTTTAATAAATATCACGCAAATCGTCATGGTGATAGGTACATACGGTTTGTCCAGCATGTCCTAGGTGTTTCTATAAATATATATTTTTAAAAAAAAATAAAAAACAAAGGCCGGCCCCGGGGGATGGGGTCCCCGGGGCCATAAGTGGCCTGAGGAGGGGGGCAACACAGCCCCCCTCCTAAAGAATATTTTTTTTTTAAAAAGGCCATGACCTGGGGGTTGGGGTCCCCGGGCTAATAAATTAGAAAAAGAAAGGGGGCCACACAGCCCTCCTTCTTAAAAATAAATAAATAAATAAATAAAAGACCGGCATCGCGCCGAAGGCCACGCCCCCTCCTTGCAGCACTCTGCAAACGCGCCCCCTGGCCAGTTGTGAGTTGAGGAATTAATTCCCCTTCAATACTGAGGGTCCCTGAGGGCCAACTAGCCCAACAAGTATCTCCAGTATGCGCTAGGGAGCTGCGTTGCAGACAGGTTTTCTGAGGCCACGCCCCTTTTTACACCTCCATGCAACGCAGCTCTGTGGCGCTTACTGGAGGTACCTAGTGGGCTAGTTTGACCCAAGGGACCCTTAGGATTCAAGGGGACTTAATCTCTCAACTCAGAATGCCCACAGGCCCTGTGGCGTGTTTTTAAGTTGGGGAAATAATTCCCTTTCAATCCTGAGGGACCCTGGGGTCCAACTAGCCCACCAGGTGCTTCCAGTAAGCACCACTGCTCTGCATTGCAGAGAGGTGGTGCAGGTGGTGCAGGCCGTGCCACTTTGTACACCTCTCTGCAACGCAGCTCTGTGGCACTTACTGGAGGTACCTAGTGGTCTAGTTGGACCCTAGGGACCTTCAGGATTCAAGGGGACTTAATCTCCCAACTTAAAACGGCTACAGGGCGTGTTTACACAGTGGGGAAGGGAGGGGACGGGGCATGAGGTGACGTGTTCAAGCATGCCCTGTGGTGTGTTTTACGAGGTAGTTCTAATCCCCTGCCCTATTATATACAAGGGGCTAATCACAGGGGGACCCCAACACATAGTGTGCCCTAGTGTATGTAGGTGTTTTCACTGTATTCTGAGTGTCTTTTAACATAGCACTGTGTTGTAATCTTGGTCTGCTCTGCCCCCCCCCGTTTTATTCCCTTCCACTTGGTACCTTCCCCCGCCTGCTGTGAACGTTCTACTGCAGCCTCCTCTGGCACTGTGCTGTCAGAGAGGCTTTGGACGAGTTGGTGATGTTGGAATAAACGAGTGCTTACCTGACTACTAAGCTACTTTTCAACACTGGCGACGAATACTGCGTGGGGGCAGTACATCACCATCCCCAGCTTACAGCATTTCGCCGTCCATTCTCTCGTTACGTTTCTGCCTGTTGGATCTTCCTCACCGACGGTCACGGACTCTGTCTTCGGTGTTCCAGTTCCGTTCAAGTGAGTGCGTCAATTTCATGGTGTACTCTGTTGGCCCCCTTGCTGTGTGGTGCTGTTCTGGTCGTGCTCCTTCACCATTTGGGTTCTCAGCTGCTCGTGCCCGGCTGTGTGTGACTGTGGATCCTCCTGTGCCTCACCGTTCCGGTCTTTGTGGCACTCGTTCCTGGCCTCCCTATGTTGTGGCGCTTCTACGCATCGTGCAACTCTTTTTTCAGCCGCGTTGTGCAGCTCACTGTTCCGGTTATCCTCAGCGGGTCTCTGCGATTCCTGGGTGCTACCGGGTGTGGGAGCCGTTTAAGGGGAGTGATCCTGGGCGTTCTGCCTCCCGCAACTCGACCAGATTCTCCGTGTCCTGAGGAGATTTCTTCAGATGAGCGCCCCTGGTGGTTTTACTGTTCCTTTCAGCAGATTCCTCGTTCAGTCAGAAGCTATTTTGAAGGAAAAATAGTTGATTTTCCGTTCCTCAGTTTCCACACATTTTCAACGCTGATGGGCACAGCTTTTCGCCTGTCTTTGGGGAAATTTGCATTCTATGTTTTTGTGTGACTTTGTTCTACACGCTGACAGGCACAGTTTGTTTTATCTTCTTCAACGCTGATGGGCACAGCCTTTTCGCCTGTCAGTGTAATTTGCTTTCTCTGGTTTGTCGTGACATTGTTCTACACGCTTATAGGCACAATTTGCCTTTGCCTATTATTCCTATGAGATATATATTTATATTGTATTGTTGCTCTATCGCATTGTATAATTGCAGAACCTTTTTCTTTGTGTATTTGGCTACTATGAATAAGTTGGAGAAACAATTTGGGAAAGCGATAAATGTGGTATTGGAGAGACATACATTTTTCTCAAGGGTTCAAGGCAAGAGTGAAAAGGTAAAATCATACATTGCAGCTCTTAAGGGGTTATCCAATACGTGTGAATTCGAAGGGTTAACTGATTCTCTCATCAGAGACCAGTTGGTCAGGTGTACGAATAACCATAAAATTCAAGAGAAACTGTTAACAGGTAATCCGGATCTGAAACAAGCAGTGGACATAGCGTTAAGTGTTGAACACACAGCGGAGTGCATAAAAGAGATTAATGTGGGGGATGACACTAAAACTAAATGTCATGAAGTTAATGCTATTGTCAAACAAGAAAAGTCAAAGGAAAAGGAGGTTAAACTAAAAAATGTGAGCACTTCAAGTGTCAAGATTAAATGTTACAGATGTGGTAATCCTGCACATTTGGCTAATAGTCCCACTTGGCTAGGAGTGCTACATGTCATAATTGTGGCAAGAAAGGACACATAGCCAGAGTATGTAATAATAATTCTATGACAGTCTCCTTGGTGGATTCAGAAAATGTACCAGATGATAATAAGTTTACTTTTCAGGTCGTAGACAAGGACAGTACTGTTAACTTTCCGGAATGCACCATCACGGTAGACAACAAGTTGATAAAAGTCTTCGCTGATTCATGCTCCCCATACACTTTGTTAGATGGCAAAGTATTTGAAGGGTTATTTCCTAACAAAGTAGGAACTCTGGAAGAAGCTGACATAAAACTCAGAGGGTATGGGGGAGACCCTATCTCGTTGTTAGGAATGACTACCATGAGAATTGAGTATATATGCAGAAGCACAGTTGGGAAAATCTATGTGTCAGAGAAAGGATCTAATTTAATTGGTTGGAGACATCAAAAAGATCTAGGTATGAAGCTAGATCCAAACAGCACTGACCAAGTTCTTTTAGTGGATAGATCAGTGTGTGGTCAAACTATCTGTGAAGAATTCCCAGAGGTTTTCACAAATAAATTGGGCCTACTTAAAAACTACCAACATTGCATAAAACTTAAAGACAAGGCTAAAGCCATTGCACATAAAGTGAGGCCTATCCCTCATTTAATGCATGAACCGTTACCAAAAGAACTAGACAGACTGCTTGAGCTAGGGGTCATAGAGCCCATTGAATGTTCCCAATGGTTGTCTCCAATTGTTATCACGTCCAAGGCTGCCAGCAAGGATATTAGGCTTTGCATTGACCTTAGGGACTTAAACAAAGAAATTTGGGTAGATAGGCATCCGCTACCCAGAATACATGAAATTCTAACTTTAATCAAGGATGCCAGTCATTTTAGTGTCCTTGATTTATCATCAGCCTACCACCAAGTAGAGTTACATCCGGAGTGCAGACATTTAACCTCTTTTGTAACTCCGTTAGGGGCATTTCAGTACCGCCGCATGCCTTTTGGGCTAGCCTCGGCGGCAGCTGCATTTCAAAGAATCATGCAGCATGTACTCAAGGATGCTCCAGGCACGATGTGCTTTCAGGACGATATTTTGATATTTGGAAAAAATGAGCTTGAACTCAATGACAGGTTGAGAAGTACCCTTAAAAAATTGAGCCAAGCAGGTCTTACCTTAAAAAGAGACAAATGCCAAATAGGGGTAAAGTCTGTAGAATATTTAGGACACACCATCTCCAATGAAGGTATCAAACCCAAAATGAACTTAGTGGAGGCAATACAGGAAGCAGCTACCCCCACTAATGTAGAAGAAGTAAAATCCTTTCTAGGGTTATCTGAATACTACTCTAAGTTTATCCAAAATTATGCCAGAAGAGTAGAACCGTTAAGAAATCTTCTCAAAAATAAAGTACCATTTGTATGGAATGAAAACTGTAAGGGAGCTTTTGCTGACATAAAAAATTGCATTACCCAAGCTCCTTTCCTGGGTAGGTTTGATCCCACTAAAACTACTTACCTTTCCACGGATGCCAGTAATAAAGGGTTGGGAGCCAGCCTTACACAAAAAAACAGGAAATACTGAACAAGTGATAGCATTTGCATCCAGAACTCTAAAAGGTGCGGAACAAAACTACTCGGTCATCGAGAAAGAAGCGCTAGCTTGTTTTTAGGCTGCTAACCATTTCAAGTTTTTTCTTTGGGGGATACCGTTTACTATCAAAACGGATCACAAACCACTCATGTATGTATTCACGACCAAGGGGTCTACTAGGCTAACCCCAAGGATAGCTAAATGGATGATAGGCTTGGAAGGGTTCAATTTCAGAGTAGAGTATGTACCTGGGAGAACAAATGTAATTGCTGACTTCCTTTCTCGCTCCCCTTTACAAGTCATCGATGATGTGAAGGAGGAGGAAAGTGATGTGATTGTATTAGAAGTAACAGGTTTGACTAAGGAAGAATGGGAAGAACAAAATGAACTAGATGAGACATTGAAAACTGTAAAAGAATGCATCCACAAGGGTTGGCCAGAGCAAAAGAGCATGTTGACTGACCTGGTTGGAAAATTCTGGGAAGTTAGACATGAAATGGTTGAAATCAATGGAACTATACATAGGGGGGAGAAAATTGTACCCCCTGAAGGTATGAGGAACAAAATCATTACTCTAGCACATGTGGGTCATCTAGGGCGGAGTTTAACTAAAAACAGAGTAAGAAAAGGTTACTGGTGGCCTAGCATGGACAAAGAAGTAGAGGAAGTGGTAAAGAACTGTGAGAACTGTGCCAAGAGTGACAAGACTCTGTCTACTAGGAAACCTCCTTTATCACCCGTTGAAGTTCCTGACCGTCCATGGGACAAACTGGCATTGGACATTATTGGACCGTTAAACCTAAGACAAGCCTCTGACCGCTTTATCCTGGTCCTTATAGACTATCACTCAAGATGGGTAGTTACCAAATGGGTGAATATGATTGATACCAAGGTCTTGATCCAGTTCTTAAGAGACACTTTTTATGAAGAAGGTATTCCGGATGCCATTGTGACGGACAATGGAGTCCAGTTTACCTCAGAGTTGATGAAGAAATTTTTGTCTGACCTACGCATCAACCATTTGAAAACAGCGTTGTATTGTCCGAGAGCAAATGGTCTTGTGGAGCGTATGAACAGGGTCATTAAGGAATGCATACAAAGAGCAGAGGCCACGGGCATTCCGGCCAAACAAGCACTACAAGAAATTATATGGTCGTACCGAACGGCACCCAACACTGTCACTCATGTTTCTCCTTTTGTGTCTTTGAAAGGAAGGAAGCCAAAAACCATTCTCACAGCAGGATGGTTGTGTAATACCTACAACTGCAACATAGACAGGTTGAACATTGCGAGACAAATTGGAAAGCAACAGGAGAAGTATAAGTTGAGGTATGATTTGAAAAAGAGCGTCACAGTACCTTCAATGGAATCAGGTGATTGGGTTCGAATAGACTTACCACCTGCCAGAAGGAGGAATTCTTCTAGGTTTTCGGAGCCTATCAAGATAGCAAGTGTTGGAAGAAATGTGGTCCATTTGGATAATGGACAAACATGGGGTATGGACAAAGTGGTAAAATGTGGCCCTCCAAAAAATTAGGGTGGTACTTATGCACCGTTGTCTAGAAACCACGACAGTGTTCGCAGTTCTACAAGGAACACTACTAGTCCTGTTTTGCACAAAGACTATGTTATTACTTAATTTGCAGCCTTTATATCTGTTGCTGTATTTGATATTTTGCCCAGGGAGATGTGTTGTAATCTTGGTCTGCTCTGCCCCCCCCGTTTTATTCCCTTCCACTTGGTACCTTCCCCCGCCTGCTGTGAACGTTCTACTGCAGCCTCCTCTGGCACTGTGCTGTCAGAGAGGCTTTGGATGAGTTGGTGATGTTGGAATAAACGAGTTCTTACCTGACTACTGAGTTACTTTTCAACACACTGGCTCTAGGACTGGTTAGTCAGACTCAGTTACCACCAGTATCCGTCTGAAAAAGTTGAGGGTACAGGATGATTTTGCAACAAGGCTTGTTTCTGCTCTTCTGTTTGTTCTTTCTGCACGTTATACTTCTTCCTGCACTTTTCTTCGTCTTTGAGGACTTCTGTTGCTTCTTTTTGCATTTCATTTTTTTCTTTCTGTGTGTTTTTCCTTCTTTCTTTACATGTCCTATCTCTGTAGGCATAGCTAGAAATTAGCATTTAAAAAACCTTTGAAATTCACTGAAAAAAACATAGGTTTCAGGCACGTTATAGCTAGGAAGTAGCATTTAAAAAACCTTAAAAATTCACTGAAAAAACCATAGGTTTCAGGGGCGTTATAGTTAGCTGGACTTTTCACTCGTACAAAACCATAGAAATTCCCCCATTAAAGTTAGTTCAGCTAACTATAACTCGCGCGCCCGCAATGCACTGCTGATGACGTCACACATTACATCACTCATGACATGGTCAGTGACATCACTCATGACATCACTGATGACATCACTGATGACATCATCTTTGTGAGAGAGTGGCAGACGTCCTCTCCCCCTAATATAACCTTTGATTCACACATTCAAAAATAGAAATTAAAATTTTCAAAACAATCGACATACCAATACCAGTTACAACAACCTATTCAGTAATTGTAAGATCCACATCCACATCCACTCATTTACCAACAGTCCTATACAGTCACTCATACATTTACTCACTCATCATATGTACTCATACACCTATACATCCTGTTACACAACGCCACTCATCCATAAAGTTACTCACACACATAGTCACTCATGCTAATAAAGAATCAAACATCCGTTTACCTGCATATACAGTTATACACATGCCACCACACTTACTTCTACAGAAACTTACACATACTTAGTCTTTTCAACAATCACTTATAGAAACACATACTTATTCATACAGGAACTCTTTCAATGTCTCACTCTCACATATACTCACTTATATACACCAATAGTCACATATACTAGTTTAAAACATATGTAGTTACTCATAGAGTCACTATTGAGACAGTCATTCACTCACTAACACACCCATGCACACACTCATCCACCCATACAGTCCTGCACACATGCTGTCTTCAACACATACAAACAGTGAGTCACTCATTCATGCACCTATGCACTACGTAATACCCCCCACCGAACCATACAGACATGAGACACTTATACTGATACTCAAAAAACCAACTAATAACCTATATAGACACTCATGTAGCTACTCACCAACCCATGCAGCCACTTATACACAAAGTGAGAGACTGATACACATATTTAAATATTTAAACATTACTCACTAAGCCATGTATTCACTAAGATACACTTAATCAGTCAGTTATACAATCAATTTTTCAAAAACAAATCATCCATTTAGACACTTATATACCCATTTATTCTTCCATCGATCTTGAGATATACATATATAAAACATATGTAATTTTCAGAAAAACACACATTCACTGGATTATGTCATCAGTGATGTCATCAGTGATATCATTTGAGATGTCATCAGTGATGTCATGAGTGATGTCACTGACCATGTCATGAGTGATGTAATATGTGACGTCATCAGCAGTGCATTGCAGGCGCGCGAGTTATAGTTAGCTGAACTAACTATAACCGGGGAATTTCTATGGTTTTGTACGAGTGAAAAGTCCAGCTAACTATAACACCCCTGAAACCTATGGTTTTTTCAGTGAATATATATATATATATATACATATATATTATCTACTGACGGTCGGCAGTAGATAGTTACAGTTAGGACCGTGTTTACATAGGAAATCTCAAAATTATATTTTGAATAACTTTGGCGCCGGTTGACGAATCTTCGTGAAATTTTCAAAACTAATGGGGCTCTCCGCTCAGATCCTACCCTGAAAGTCTCAGGGGGATTCATCAAGCGGGGTCCCAAAATGTGTTTTCCCCATGCATTTTCTCATAAGACCTTTAGTCGAAGGTACAGCCCGAACGGCTGAACAGAATTACTTGAAATTTGGCAGAGAGGTAGTCCTCAGGTCAGGGATGTGCCTTTTGCATATATGGAGTCAATCTGTTCAGTAGTTCCTGAGAAAATTGCAGTTAAAAGCACATACATATCTATAGCCGCGCACCGTGCGCGCACCGTGCGAGCACCCTAACGTGCGCGAGCGTAATTCTGATTGGTGGTTATATGTTAGTCAACGTTCGAATCGGTCGAAATCAGGAAGTGTCGGCCGCCATTTTGTTTGTTTTCAGTGCGAGAGTGAAAAAGGAAGGTGGCGAACATGAAAAGGCGGCAGGGTAGAGAGTTCCTGACCCCCTAGCCTTTGTCAGGGGGTCCCTGAAGGACCCCAAAGGCAGAAAAAAAAAAAAAAAAAATTTAAATCGCGGGGGTGCGCGCACCGTGCGCGCATGGTGAAAAACCAAAAAAAAAAAAAAAATGTTTAATACGTAGTTTATTGTAAAATAAATATCTAAAAAAAATATTAATACATACATCACTTAGCATTTAAAAAACCGTACAAATTCACAGAAAAAACCATAGGTTTCACACACCTTATAGTTAGAAATTAGCATTTAAAAAACCTTGCAAATTCACTTAAAAAACCATAGGTTTCACACATGTTATAGTTAGGTGGATATTTCACTCGTAAAAAAACAATGAAATTCCCCCGTTATAGTTAGTTCAGATAACTATAACTCGCGCGACCGTCACTCTATCACAAGGATGATGTCATGAGTGATGTCATGAGTGATGCCACTGACCATGTCATGAGTGATGTAATATGTGACATCATGAGAAGGATTGCGGGCACGCGAGTTATAGTTATCTGAACTAACTATAACAGGGGAATTTCATTGGTTTTTTACGAGTGAAATATCCACCTAACTATAATGTGTGTGAAACCTATGGTTTTTCAGTGAATATATATATATATATATATATATATATATATTACCTACTGGCAGTTGCCAGTAGGTAGTTATAGTTAGGACCTAGTTCTCATAGGAAAAAAGTTTTTTGTTTTCCCTATAACTTTGGTGCCGGTTGATGAATCTTCGCGAAATTTTCAAAACTAGTGGGGCGCTCCGATCAGCCCCCGTCTTGAAAGTTTTGGGGAGATTCGTCAGGCGGGGGCCGAGAAAAAAGGGTGTCCCAAAACGTGCTTTCTCCATGTTATTTCCCATAGGAAACTTTAGACACGACTACAGTCCGACTGCTGAGCGAAATTACACCAAATTTGGCAAAAAGGTATCTCTTGGTTCAGATAGGGATGTATGTCGTTACAACGCACACTTTTACAACGCATGCACTTACAACGCATTTTTTACAACGCAAAATCCATTACAACGCATTCCATTACATAGCATGACACTACAACGCATTTTTAAAAACTACCTTTACAACGCATTCCATTACAACGCATA
This sequence comes from Triturus cristatus, assembly GCF_964204655.1. Lineage (NCBI taxonomy): Eukaryota > Metazoa > Chordata > Amphibia > Caudata > Salamandridae > Triturus > Triturus cristatus. The sequence continues at coordinate 846,218,712 of NC_140588.1, read as the reverse complement.
CTACCCTTACAACGCATACCATTACAACGCATTATATTAAATTGCATTTAAGGTAAGTATTAGATAGTATAGGGGTAAAAATTACTTTTCTAACTCCAGGGGGTGCAACAGTAGGGTAAGTGTTGGATAGTATAGGGGTAAAAATTACTATTCTAACTCCAGGGGGTGCAGCAGTAGGAAAAGTGTTGGATAGTATAGGGGTAAAAATTACTATTCTAACTCCAGGGGGTGCAACAGTAGGGTAAGTGTTGGATAGTATAGGGGTACAAATTACTATTCTAACTCCAGGGGGTGCAACAGTAGGGTAAGTGTTGGATAGTATAGGGGTAAAAATTACTATTCTAACTCCAGGGGGTGCAACAGTAGGGTAAGTGTTGGATAGTATAGGGGTAAAAATTACTATTCTAACTCCAGGGGGTGCAACAGTAGGGAAAGTGTTGGATAGTATAGGGGTAAAAATTACTATTCTAACTCCAGGGGGTGCAACAGTAGGGTAAGTGTTGGATAGTATAGGGGTAAAAATTACTATTCTTACTCCAGGGGGTGCAACAGTAGGGTAAGTGTTGGATAGTATAGGGGTAAAATTACTATTCTAACATCAGGGGGTGCAACAGTATGGTAAGTGTTGGATAGTGTAGTGTAATATTATGTGTTGTAATGGTATGCGTTGTAAAGGTAGTATGCGTTGTAATGAAATGCGTTGTAAAGGTAGTTTTTAAAAATGCGTTGTAGTGTCATGCTATGTAATGGAATACTTTGTAATGGATTTTGCGTTGTAAAAAATGTGTTGTAAGTGTAGTGCGTTGTAAAAGTTGCGTTGTAAAGGTTGTTCCCCTCAGATAGAGCCCCTTTTTTTAAATGGTGTGAATCCGTTAAGTAGTTCCTGAGAAATTCAGAAAATCATTTTCCCATTAGAAACTTTAGACATGGCTACAGCTGGAACTGCTGAACGGAATTACACCGAATTTGGCAAAAAGGTAGTGCTTGGTTCATAAAGCCACCTTTTTTTAAATGGTGTAAATCTGTTCAGTAGTTTTTGCGATATTAAAGGAAAACAATCTTTATATATCTGGGCGGGACCTAACTACACAAGGACGAGCTTGCCTCTAATTGACTGCCAACACTTCAATTCAGAAAGTGTTGGCAGCAATCTTGGTGCAATGCTTTTTAGGTCTTGCCTAGCAACGCAGCACATGCGCTGACCCTACACAAACACGACTGCACTGCCCTAAACCCTAAAATACTACCCCAGCACGACCCCCTACACTGCACGAACACCGCTGCACTGCCCTAAACCCCTAAAACACTACACCAGCATGATCCCCTACAGTGCCTGAACACCGCTGCACTGCCCTAAACCGTAAAACACTACCCCCAGCATGACCCCCTACACTGCCCGAACACCACTGCACTGCCCTAAAATCTAAAACACTACCCCAGCAGGACCCCCTACACTGCCCAAACCCTGCTGCACTGCCCTAAACCCTGAAAAAATACCCCCAGCATGACCACCTGCACTGCCCGAACACCGCTGCACTGCCCTAAACCCTGAAACACTACCCCAGCATGATCCCCTACACTGCCCGAACACCGCTCCTCTGCCGTAAGCCCTGAAACACTACCTCCAGCATGACCCCTACACTGCCCGAACACCACTGCTCTGCCCTAAAACCCTGAAACACTACCCCCTGCGTGACCCCCTACACTGCCCGAACACTGCTGCTCTGCCCTGAACCCTGAAATACTACCCCCAGCATGACCCCCTAGACTGCCAGAACACTGCTGCACTGCCCTAAACCCTGAAAAACCATCCCCAGCACAACCCACTACACTGCTCGAACACCGCTGCACTGCCCTAAACCCTGAAACACCACCCCCAGCACAACCCCTACACTGTCCGAACCCCGCTGCACTGCCCTAAACCCTGAAACACCACCATCAGCATGACCCCCTACACTGCCCAAACACTGCTGCACTGCCCTAAAGCCTAAACCACCACCCCCAGCACAACCCCCTACTCTGCCCGAACACCACTGCACTGCCCTAAACCCTGAACAGCCACCCCCAGCACAACCCCCTACACTGTCCGAACACCAGTGCAATGTCCTAAACCCTGAAACACCACCCCCAGCAAAACCCCCTACACTGCCCGAACACCCCTGCATTGCCATAAACCCTAAACACCACCCCCAGCACAACCCCTACACTGCCCGAACACCACTGCACTGCCCTAAACCCTAAAACATCACCCCAGCACGACCCCCTACACTGCCCGAACGCCACTGCACTACCCTAAACTCTAAAAAACTACCACCAGCATGACCCCCTACACTACCCAAAGACCACTGCACTACCCTAAACCCTAAAACACGACCCCCTACACTACCCAAAGACCACTGCACTACCCTAAACCATAAAACATGACCCCCTACACTACACAAACACCGTTGCACTACCCTAAACCCTAAAACACTTCCCCCAGCATGACCCGCTACACTACAAAAACACTGCTGCACTACCCTAAACCCTAAAACACTACCTCCAACACTACACAAACACCACTGCACTACCCTAAACCCTAAAACGCTACGAACAGCAAGACCCCCGACACTACACAAACACCACTTCATTACCCTAAACCCTAAAACACTACCCCCAGCAGTACCCCCTACAGTACCCAAACACCACTGCACTGCCCTAAACCCTAAAACACTACCCCCAGCACGACCCCTACACTACCCAAACACCGCTACACTATCCTGAACCCTCAAACACTACCCCCAGCAGTACCACCTACACAACCCAAACACCACTGCACTTCCCTAAACCCTAAACCACTACCCCAAGAACAACCCCCTACACTACCCAAACACCACTGCACTACACTAAACCTTAAAACACTACTCCCAGCACGACTCCCTACACTACCCAAACACCAGTTCACTACCCTAAACTTTAAATCTACCTCCAGCACCACCCCCTACACTACCCAAACACCGCTGCACTATCCTAAACCCTAAATCTACCCTCAGCACTACCCCCTTCACTACCCGAACACAAGTACGCTACCCTAAACCCTAAAACACTACCCCCAGCATGACCCCCTTCACTACACGAACACCACTGCTCTCCCCTAAACGCTAAACACTACCCCCAGCACAACCCCTACTCTACCCTAAACCTTAAAATACTACCCCCTGCATGACCCCCTACACTGCCTGAACACCACTGCTCTGCCCTAAACCCTAAAACACTACCCTCAGCATGACCCCTACACTGCCCGAACACCACTGCTCTGCCCTAAAACCCTGAAACACTACCCCCTGCGTGACCCCCTACACTGCCCGAACACTGCTGCTCTGCCCTGAACCCTGAAATACTACCCCCAGCATGACCCCCTAGACTGCCAGAACACTGCTGCACTGCCCTAAACCCTGAAAAACCATCCCCAGCACAACCCACTACACTGCTCGAACACCGCTGCACTGCCCTAAACCCTGAAACACCACCCCCAGCACAACCCCTACACTGTCCGAACCCCGCTGCACTGCCCTAAACCCTGAAACACCACCATCAGCATGACCCCCTACACTGCCCAAACACTGCTGCACTGCCCTAAAGCCTAAACCACCACCCCCAGCACAACCCCCTACTCTGCCCGAACACCACTGCACTGCCCTAAACCCTGAACAGCCACCCCCAGCACAACCCCCTACACTGTCCGAACACCAGTGCAATGTCCTAAACCCTGAAACACCACCCCCAGCAAAACCCCCTACACTGCCCGAACACCCCTGCATTGCCATAAACCCTAAACACCACCCCCAGCACAACCCCTACACTGCCCGAACACCACTGCACTGCCCTAAACCCTAAAACATCACCCCAGCACGACCCCCTACACTGCCCGAACGCCACTGCACTACCCTAAACTCTAAAAAACTACCACCAGCATGACCCCCTACACTACCCAAAGACCACTGCACTACCCTAAACCCTAAAACACGACCCCCTACACTACCCAAAGACCACTGCACTACCCTAAACCATAAAACATGACCCCCTACACTACACAAACACCGTTGCACTACCCTAAACCCTAAAACACTTCCCCCAGCATGACCCGCTACACTACAAAAACACTGCTGCACTACCCTAAACCCTAAAACACTACCTCCAACACTACACAAACACCACTGCACTACCCTAAACCCTAAAACGCTACGAACAGCAAGACCCCCGACACTACACAAACACCACTTCATTACCCTAAACCCTAAAACACTACCCCCAGCAGTACCCCCTACAGTACCCAAACACCACTGCACTGCCCTAAACCCTAAAACACTACCCCCAGCACGACCCCTACACTACCCAAACACCGCTACACTATCCTGAACCCTCAAACACTACCCCCAGCAGTACCACCTACACAACCCAAACACCACTGCACTTCCCTAAACCCTAAACCACTACCCCAAGAACAACCCCCTACACTACCCAAACACCACTGCACTACACTAAACCTTAAAACACTACTCCCAGCACGACTCCCTACACTACCCAAACACCAGTTCACTACCCTAAACTTTAAATCTACCTCCAGCACCACCCCCTACACTACCCAAACACCGCTGCACTATCCTAAACCCTAAATCTACCCTCAGCACTACCCCCTTCACTACCCGAACACAAGTACGCTACCCTAAACCCTAAAACACTACCCCCAGCATGACCCCCTTCACTACACGAACACCACTGCTCTCCCCTAAACGCTAAACACTACCCCCAGCACAACCCCTACTCTACCCTAAACCTTAAAATACTACCCCCTGCATGACCCCCTACACTGCCTGAACACCACTGCTCTGCCCTAAACCCTAAAACACTACCCTCAGCATGACCCCTACACTGCCTGAACACCGCTGCTCTGCCCTAAAACCTGAAACACCACCCCAGCACGACACCCTACACTGCCTGAACACCGCTGCACACCCAGGCTGCTGCACCACATCCACTCCCACTGCCCAGAGGTTACTGCCCACCGCTGCGCACCCAGGCTGCTGCACCACATCCACTCCCACTGCCCTGAGGTGACTGCCCACCGCTGCCCAAACAAGCCTCTCTGCTCACCTTTTGCAACCTGCGTGTAGAAAAGAGGGCCTACCACATGCCTCCGCAAGCCCCAAGCCCTTGGACAGGGCACCCTGCTTATCATACAGCTCCCCTCCACAGGCCACCAGGTCTCACATTTGGTGCTGGGTCTTGATTTCGCCATGGCAGAGGACATACCAGTGCACCTGGCTTTTCATCGCAGGCTGCACACCTGCTCAGCCCTTGCGGTGCCACTAACTCTGTGACCAGCGAGGCGACGCCACGTGGCGGCAGGCCTGCCCTGTCTGATGGCTCAGGCCTACACTGCGGTCCAGCAAGGCACACAAAACCTGTACCCGTACCTCCGTGGACCGAAAGTCACTGTCCCGTGCCGGTGAGCCTGCGCCGGCCACAGTGCATCCGGTGTGAGCAACTCTGAAATGTCGTAGAGCACCTGTTCCCTGTCTTTTTTCTGGGCAGGGTCACGAGTCCTGTGATGCCTGTGCTGGATGGGTGTGGTATGGGTGTATACCAGCCGTGAGGGAGTGGCTGTGGCGTACTGACAACTAGGCTGTGACTAGCAGATCACTGCAATGAAAATCTGGGCCATGTCATTGTTGTCCTTCCCTGTAAGCGTAAGCGGAGTGGGCTGGCCTGGCGTATGGCAGTCCTGCGTGAGGCTGTGAAGAATGATTCTGGACATATGGGCGTGGCTCCGCCCAGGGCTGTATGAGGAATCAACTGAAGCGGGTGTCCCAGTTGTAGTGCTGACGTCACCCGGGTCGCAAGCACCAATGTGTCACTCTGTGAGGCCAACTAGCCCACCAGGTACCTTCAGTAAGCACCAAAGATCTGCGTTGCAGAGAGGTGTAAAAAGGGGTGTGGCCTCTGAACACCTCTCTGCAACGCAGCTCCCTGGTGCATAGTGGAGGTACTGGTGGGCTAGTTGGCCCCGGGGATCCTCAGGATTCAAGGGGACTTAATCCCCTAACTTATAATGTGCCACAGGGTGCATTTGCACACTTGTCACATCAGGCCCTGCCCCCTCCCTGCACCACTGTGCAAACGCACCCCGTGGCCCGTTTTAAGTTGTGGGATTAAGTCCCCTTGAATCCTGAGGGTCCCTGGTGGCCAACTAACCCACCAGGTACCTCTAGTCAGTGCCAGGGAGCTGCTTTGCCGAGAGGTGGTCCAAGGCCACGCCTCCTTTTTACACTACTCTGCAATGCAGCTCTGTGGCGCTTACTGGAGGTAGCTGGTGGGCTAGTTGGCCCCCAGAAACCCTCAAGACTCAAGGGGACTTAATCCTCCAATTTACAATGCACCAGGGGGTGCGTTTGCACAGTGGTGCAGGGAGGGGGCAGGGCCTGATGTGACAAGTGTGCAAACACGCCCTGTGACGCATTTTAAGTTGGGGAATTAAGTCCCCTTAAATCCTGAGTGTCTCTGGGGGCCAACTACCCCACCAGGTATGTCCAGTAAGCACCACAGAGTTGTGTTGCAGAGAGGTGTAAAAAGGGGCATGGCCTCGAACCACCTCTCTGCAACGCAGCTCTGTGGAGCTAACTGGAGGTACATGGTGGGCTAGTTGGCCCCCAGGGACCCTGAGGATTCAAGGGGAATTAATCCTCAAAATTAAAACCCGCCAGGGGGCGCGTTTGCACAGTGGTGAACAGGGGGAGGGGCCTGATGTGACATGTGTGTACTTATGCAATCACTCCACCAAAACCCAAGCACTTATAAATTCACCATGCCCTCTCCTTACAGCACTCTAATTATCCAGTCACTACCCATGCACTTATGCAATGACCCATGCACCTCTAGTAAGCGCCAGGGAGCTCCCTTGCAGATAGGTGGTCCAAGGCCATGCCTCCTTTTTACACTACTCTGCAATGCAGCTCTGTGGTGCTTAATGGAGGTAGCTGGTGGGCTAGTTGGCCCCCAGGGACCCTCAGGACTCAAGGGGACTTAATCCTCCAACTTACAACATACCAGAGGGTGCGTTTGCACAGTGGTGCAGGGAGGGGGCGTGGCCTGATGTGACAAGTGTGCAAACGGGCCCTGTGGCGCATTTTAAATTGGAGAATTAAGTCCCCTTGAATCCTGAGGGTCCCTGGGGGTCCCTGGGGGTCAACTAGCCCACCAGGTACATCCAGTAAGCGAGTTGTGTTGCAGAGAGGTGTAAAAAGGGGCATGGCCTCGGACCACGTCTCTGCAATGCAGCTCTGTGGCACTGACTGGAGGTAAATGGTGGGCTAGTTTTCCCCAGGGACCCTCAGGATTCAAGGGGACTTAATCCCCCAAATTAAAACCCGCCAGCGGGTGCGTTTGCACAGTGGTGAAGGGGGATTGGCCTGATGTGAAATGTGTACTTATGCAATCACTCCACCAAAACCCGAGCACTTATAAATTCACCATGCACTCTAATCATCCAGTCACTACCCATGCACTCATGCAATGACCAATGCACTAACTCATGCGCTGCTACAATACCCTGAGAAGTACCCATGCATCCAGCCATTGCCCTGTCAATACCCATGCCCTCCTCCAATCACCCAGCGAGCACCATGTACTTATCCAATCACTGCGCCAAAACCTAGGCACTTATAAATTCAACATGCACTCTCCATGCAGTACTCTAATCTTCCAGTCAGTACCCATGTACTCATGGAGTGACCCAGGCACTAACACATGCACTGCTACAATCCCCTGTGCACTACCCATGCAGACCTCTAACCACCTACACAGTACTGATTTACTCCTCCAATTACCCAGGTCGTACCCATGCACTCCAGAAATCCCTCTGTCACTACCCATGCACTCCTCCAATCACCCATCCAGCATCATGTACTTATCCAATCGCACCACCAAAACCCAAGCAGTTACAAAATCATCATGCACTGTCCTTGCAGCACTCTAATCATCCAGTCACTACCCATGAACTCATGCAATAACCCAGGTGCTAACACATGGCAAATACAGAGGATCTCATGCTCATTTCAGGGGTACCTCAACGCATAGTGTTTCCTAGTGTATGAAGGTGTTTTCACTGTATTCTAAGTGTCTTTTAGCATAGCACTGGCTCCGGTCCTGGTTAGTCAGAGTCAGTTACCACCAGTACCCGTCACTAAAAGTTTGTGGCACAGGAGGACTTTCGGCTCCTCTGTTGGTTCTTTCTGCACACCACTTGCTTCTTCCTGCACTTTTCTTCGTCTTTCTGGACTTCTGTTGCCTCTTTCTGCATTTGTCATGCTTCTTGCTACGCTTTTCTTCCTCTTTCTTCACATGTCCTAACTCTGTAGGCATAGTTGGAAATTAGCATTTAAAAAACATTGAAATTCACAGAAATAACCATAGGTTTCAGGCACGTTATGATTAGAAATTAGTATTTAAAAATCCATTGAAATTCACTGAAAGAAACATAGGTTTCAGGCATGTTATAGTTAGAAATTAGCATATAAAACCTTTGAAACTCACTGAAAAAACCATAGGTTTCAGGGACGTTATAGTTAGTTGCACATTTCACTCATACAAAACCAAAGAAATTCCCTCGTTATAGTCCGGTCAGCTGACTATAAATCACGCCCCAACAATACACTGCTGATGATGTCACATATTACATCATTCATGACATGGTCAGTGACATCACTGATGACATCTCAAATGACATCACTGATGACATCATCCATGTCAAAATCTGATATCAGTTACTACATACACACACACTGATTCCTAGGTCTACACACACATCCACTCATTCACCCATGCAATTACTCATACATACAGTCACTCATCAATACAACACTATAATATGCACTCATACACCTATACAGACTCTCACACACCGCCACTCATCCATAGAGTTACTCACACACCTAGTCAGTCATGTAAAGAATCAATCACACTCCCATTTCCTCACCTATATAGTTATACACACACCACCTCACTTATTGAAACATATGCTAACAGATACCTACTCTCTTATACAATCACTGATACAAGCACACACTCAGCTATACAGCCACTCTAACAATCACTGACTCTCACGTATAGTCATTTATATACTCCAAGTCTCACATACACTTCCTTTTACATATGTAGTTATTTGGACATTTAGCACTGAAACATCCAATCTCTCACCAACACACCCATACACACACTCACCCGCCCATACAGCTGTTTACACATGCACTCTTGAACCCATACACCCAGTGAATCAACCACTCACACATCTATGCATAGAGCCACACAACTCCCACCCACCCACACACACACTCAGTCTCCATACAAATACTCAGGCAACCAATCAATATCCCATATAGACACTCATGTAGCTACTGACCAACACACTCAGCAGCTTACACATCAACAGACATACTGATACACACATTCAGACAAATTAGTCACTAACCCTTGCATTCAGTTAGACACATTTAATCACTCACTTATACAGTCAGTCAAGCCCATACTAAATCCTCCTTTCAGACACCTATACACCCACTCATTCTTCAATACACCTTGGCATATTTATAAAACATATTTAAACTTTAGAGAAATACACAGTCACTGGATGATGTCATCAGTGATGTCATTTGAGATGTCATCAGTGATGTCATCAGTGATGTCACTGACCATGTCATGAATGATGTAATATGTGACATCATCAGCAGTGCATTGCTGGGGCGCGAGTTATAGTTAGCTGAACTAACTATAACGGGGGAATTTCTATGGTTTTGTACGAGTGAAATAACTATAACATCCCTGAAACCTATGTTTTTTTCTGTGAATTTCAAAGGTTTTTTAAATGCTAATTTCTAACTATAACGTCTGTAAAACCTATGGATTTTTCAGTGAACTTCAAAGGTTTTATAAATGCGAATTTCTAACTACAATATCCCTGAAACCTATATTGCTTTTAAGTAAATTTGAAAAAAGCTTGCATACTTTTTGTAGTGAAAAACTAACTGTAACAGTAGTATGTTATAAGTTATAATTTAACAATGTTTGAAATGTAATTAGCAGTAATTCACATATAAGTGTGGAAAAAGTGTGACGCAGCAGCTATGATACTGACTTCAAACAAAAGCGTTCACAGTTCGATTCCTGGCTCCAGTGGCACATTAGCCCACCACTATTTCACTGTGGGCAACACCTTGCTTAATCTTTCCGACAAAATCCGAGTGCTGGCACACCTTTCCAGGGGTAGCTGTACGCTTTACAAATGCGTGCCTTTTTTTTTTTTAAACCATAGTGATGAGAAATATTAGCACATTTTTTTCTCTTCTATTCTGAAAGATATATATTCTTTTATGTCTTTTATTTAGAATTACGGCAATTAATAGATGTATTTAGTCATGAGAATGGAAATGACACGTTTTGCCAGGTATCAGTTTTTAAGCTGTCCAACGTGTGTACATATTAAGGACCTTATACGTGTTAGGATCGAAATCGAAACCTTTACCGCTTCACATTTTGTAACTTTTCCTAACACATGCACAAGTTAAACAGTTAAAACTTGAGCACATGTCAACTGTAAAATGTGACATCTAAATGGGCGGAGCCGCATCTTCCTTCCATAGACTACTCAATAACCAAAAAGTATATAAACTACATCCGTTGATTGATTAGTTTTGTTTTTACGAGTTATTTACGCGTGTCCATTCAGTGATGCAGGTGCTCTTTTCTAGAGTCGGGTTCTTCTTTTGTGGCCACAAAACATAATCCAGAGTTCTAAGTTGTTTGATAATAGCTATATGTCAATATTTAAACACTTGTATTTAGAAATTAGTGTTATTGATTGTTTTTGCCATTTATATGTAACGTCAGCAGCTTGTTTTCAGAAACGGACAGAATACAGTAAACATTATTCCTTTTCTAGCTCCTTTGAGCTCATATAGTGTGACTTTGTATATTATAATTAGGGCTCCCGGTTTTATGGTATTTATATTTTTGTCATTTCCGTCTGTATTTATCCATATTTATTTTTTGTAAATGTTACCAGTATTTATCCATATTTATTTTAGGTTTTGTGAAAAAAATAGATGAAATGTGTATATTTCTGCATTTATTTAACCAGTTAATGTGCACTCTTGCCTGAACGCCTGACAGGTTTCAATGATATATACACACACAGGTGGCAAATTATGCATGTGCAAGAAAATATGTAAATTTTTGTATCATCTTCTGCTGTTTAAGGCTCTTTACTAAGATTCCTATATTTGTAACCCCCTTGCCTGTCAAGCCGCACAGCTATTGGCCTCGCAGTCATGACTGACAGCATTTAGAATCTCTCAAAAACAACCCAATTTCCGATTTTATCCACATTTAAAAATAAATACAGACAGGAAAATGAATTGTTTTCTGTCTGTATTTATCTGTAAAAAGCAGTAAAAACGGAAAACAGGGAGCCTTAATTATAATATTGACACTGAACTTGACGTCAGAGGTGTTGGTGACCCTTCGGCGCAAAGACTAAAGATTTATATGTATTGTCAGCAGCTTCTGTTTCTTCCTTTGTTTCCCCCTTGGGATCATATACTGTGTATATGTATATTATAATACTCACAGTCATTATGATCTCAGAGGAGTTTATGACCCGTCAACATGAAGACTAAAGATGTATATGTAATGTTAGCAGCCTCTTGGTCTTAGTCTGTTTCCCCCTTGGGATCATATAGTGTGAGTATGTATATTATAATAACCACACATTTTGATCTCAGAGGAGTTTATGACCTGTCGCCGCGAAGACTAAAGATTTCTATGTAACGTCAGCACCTTCTGGTTCAAAGTCTGTTTCCCCCTTGGGATCATATACTGTGAATATGTATATTATACTACTAATAGTCATTGTGATCTCAGAGGAGGTTATGACCCGTCGGTGCGCAGATGAAAGATTTCGAAGTCCCGGAGAAAAGAAGCCCTTAACATATTCATCGCTGAAAAGTATTTCGTTATTGATTTTTTTTTGTATTCATGAGTTTATGCTCCTTTTCCTTTTTGTGTGACATCAGTGACACTCTGTATATTGTAATAGAGTGTCATATTTCCACACAACAGGAAGTGGAGATTTGTCGCCGCCAGGAGTAACCCATCTGAAATACAGCTTACTAACCTTTATAACTTACTTGGTCAGATATTTTTAAAAAAGTTAGTTTGCATACTTTCTTAATGAATATCTTTGATAAACCCTACATTTTTTGGGGGTATTTCTATTTTTCTCTGTTGCAATTCCTATTCACCTTCTCCCTATAGAATATATGAGACCAGTAGTGTATATTATTATACTACTATCCTATATGTTCTTAGAGGAGTATGTGATTTGTTAGCGGGGCAGTGAGCGACCTCTAAGCACTGCGACAGAACTTTACTGAATTCTACAGAATATAAATTTTTTTGAAATGATAAAGCATACATTTGTGTGTAATATAAAGTCATTTGTGTTTAACTGTTTTTACTTTTTATTGTTTTTCTGACCTGGGATGATATAGTGCTGGAGTGTATCTTGTAGCACTTCTTTTCTACTTCATCTAAAAGTAACTCAAGCCCTCTTATATTAACAAGAATATGGGGCAACACTTTTACAAAAAAAAGGGAGGGTGTGGCCACGCGTAAGGAATATTTAATTAATTGCGTTTTTATTTATCACCCTTTTGAGATATACAGCTTCAGTTTCCGAAGAAATTATATTTTTAATTGCTTAATAAAAACTGTTTCAAACCTAGACTGAAATGTTTGCTGCGCAACCACAACTCCCCGTCAGAAAAGTAAACACCACATTATAAGTAAATAGTGCTCCTAGGAAGTATCCCACCTGCAAACTCAATAAAAAGAAGAACGCAACACATTTTTATTTTGTCGCCGTGATTTGTACATTCCACGCCAAATATATAAAAGGCCCTTAAAATATATTGAGTTAATAGTGTTCCTACCCTCCCCGCTACTAATTTGTTTTCCTGTACTCCATTGAAGTGCGTCACAACAGTGAACCGTTCCCAGCCAATAATGAGCAAACTTGTACTCGGAACACTGTAGTCAATAAAGTGTGCATGGTGATCCACAGAGGGGGAGGGAATCGCTGCCAACACTTCTTCTTTCAATGGTTTAAAGCCAATGCACATTAAGCTTGAGAAGGTTCTGCTTGGAACACGTTACCCAATCAGATGTCCCTGCTACTCCGTGTACGGGAAGGAAATGGCTGGCAACACTTCTACTTTTAATCTTCGCAGCCAATGAACATTGAGCTCGTTGTTGGAACACCTCAGCCAATTAAACGTTGAACAGAACATGCCTTCCCACTTTGTAATACATTTTTTCTAAGAAAGTGACACTGTTCGTGATAAAAGTGAAATACGCATTATAAGTAAACATTACTGCGCACTATAGTAAAGGAAAGCAGCAATATGGAGCATTGTTATTTTCCAGATATGATTTACACAGCCTACTGAACATTACCACAAAACCGCACATTGACACTACCTGTGTATGCACCGTTACAATGCCTACTGAACATTGCCACAATACCGATCATTCACACTACCCGTGTGTGCACCCTACTCACTGCTTGCCGCAATACGGCACATCGTTTTCCCGACGGGATTTCCAGAGCCTACGCAACCTTCCAGCAATACAGTGCACCCTTGTTCTGCCGACGTAATTTCTATGGCCTAAGCAACATTCAAACTCCCTGCCTCTGCACCATACAGACTGCTTAAACTAAGACCACAGTGTTCCCTCTCATACAATCATTTTCTTTTTTTCACCTACTTCTTTCAACTCAGTCACAAAATGGCTGCCAAGACTTCTTAGTTTCAACAGTTCGCAGCCAATGAGCCGCACGCTTGTGCTCGTAACGCCTCAGCCAATCAGATGTCAGAATTCTCAAATAGCGATATCTGTAAATTTTGATATTTCTCTAAAACTACTAAACTGACTTACCCCATATAAACAAAAGCATGCTTTCTGGACCAAGACCTCTCTCTCTGCCAAATATGGCATCATTCCGTTCAGCAGTTTGACCTGTAGCCTTGTTTAGCAGAGAAAGACCTGCGGAGGGAGAGCTGCGAGGTAGCTCGCAAAGGCACAGCAGCGTACTAGTTCGCAGAGGGAGAGAGTTGTAATCAAAAGTTGGTCCACTCCAAGTGATATCTTTAGATAACTTTATTTCAGGTTAAGATCTGTTTGGGTGTCATGGGTATGCCACCCTGTGGGTGGTGTGTTTGAGTCAATCCTTGGTGTTAGGTCACTTGTGTTACCACCTGAGTATGTGTTGTCGATTTCACTTTTACACATCAAGTCCCTCGTGGTCATCTCCTGTTGTTATTCTGACAGTGTGTGTATCTCTCTGTTGGGGGTGTGTATATGAGTTGGCTCTTAGGTTCTGAGCCTCTCTAGCCTACCACTATTTTCGCGGTTGTGAGTGACATTGGTGTGTTACCTTTGTGTGCAATGTTTCGTAATTGACCCCTTGTGGTTGTTGTGGAGGTGTGTTTACCTCACACTGTTGGGGGGTGTTTGTGAGAGGACTCTATGTTTTAGAGCCTCTCTGGCCTACCACTATTTTTTGTGGTTGTGGGTGGACTTAGGTTTGTCTCCCTTGTGGGCATTGGTTAGAGTTGACTATGTTTTTGAGTCACTCGTATCTACCACTTTTGTGTGCTTGGTAGATGAATGTCACTTCACCTTCAGCTTTTCCGTTTCTGCTGAGCATTTTATTGTGTTTTTCTCCTATCTTTCCTGCTTCTCTTACGGCATGGGTCTTTGTCCCAAGTTTACTATGGGTTTTGTTGTGGTGTGTTCTCTTTTGCACCTCTTTTTTTGTGTGAAAAGGGAGTGGATGTGTATGGGTGTTGACTATTCCCTTTCTTTTGGGGGCTTATGTGTGGGAAAGTTGTTGGGGCTATGCTTCAGAGAGCTGTGGTCTGACTCGCACAGGGAGAGCAATAGGCCAACGGGCTTGCTAGCAGACACACAGCTACGAGCTAATGGGCTGGCTCGCAGAGGTAGAGCTGCGGGACCGAGAAGGTTGTTGAGGGCTATGAGCTGTGGTCTGACTTCCAGAGGGAGAGCAATGGGCTGACAGGCCTGCTAGCAGACACACAGCTACGAGCTAATGGGCTGGGTCGCAGACGAAGAGCTGAGAGCTGACCGGTGGTTCTCAGACAGAGACTAGCGAGCCGGCGGGCTGGCTCGTAGAGGAAGTACTGCGAGCTGACTGGCTGGATCATAGAGGGAGAGCTGTGGCCCATCAGCTCACAGAGGGAGAGCTGCGGGCCAGCTCGCAGAGGAACAGTTGCAGGCCGACTGGTATAGGGAAAGGTGCGGGCCGTCGGCTTGCAGAGGGATAGCTGTGGGTCGGCTCGCAGAGGAACAGCTGCGGGCCGACTGGTATAGGGAAAAGTGCGGCCCGTCGGTTTGGAAATGGATAGCTGTGGGACAGTGATGTGGGGAGAGGGAGCATGAAGGGGGTATCTCGCAGAGAGAGGGCTGCAGTATATTTCTAGTCTTGGCTTCAGAGATACAATTGTGGGCCCGAGAACTCGCACACGAAGAGCTGTGAGCCGACTGGTGGTTCGCAGAGGGACAGTTGTGGGTCTGAGAAGGTTGTTGGGGGCTATGCTTCAGAGAGCTATGGTCTAACTCGCACAGAGAGAGCAACGGGCTGACAGGCCTGCTAGCAGGCACACAGCTACAAGCTAATGGGCTGGCTCGCAGAGGTAGAGCTGCGGGCCCGTCGGCTCACAGATGCAGAGCTGCGAGCCACCGGACTAGCTTCTAAAGACATAGCTGCTAGCTGGTGATGTGGGGACAGGGAGCGTGAAAAGGGTATCTCGCACAGACAGAGCTCCGGTATGTTTTCAGAGTTGCCTCGCAGAGGTAGAACTACGGACTTGATGTTTTGTAGACGGAGAGATGCAAGCTGACATAGACTGAATCACAAAATGGCTGCCAACAGTTCCTAGTTTCAACAGTTCACATCCAGGCTCACAGAGGGAGAGCTGTGGCCAGTGGGCTCGACTCGCAGAGGGAGAGCTATGGACCGTCCGCTCAGAAAGGCACAGCAGCGTACTGGCTGACAGAGGTAGAGATCTGCAAGCCGATGCAGCAGCGTTTTGGCTCGCAGAGGTAGAGAGCTGTGAGCTGAAGGACTGGCTTCTAAAGGCATAGCTACAAGCTTGTGATGTGGGGAGAGGGAACGTGAAAGGGGTATCTCGCACAGACAGAGCTCCGGTATATTAAATTGCCCCCGGGAGCTTTGTTTTATTTTCACTCAATGCGAGGCACAAGATGGCTGCGAACAATTCTTGGTTTGAAGTGTTAGCAGCCAATCAGAGGCAAGCTCATGCCCGGGAGTTAGGCTCTGCCCATATATATAATATTTCAAAAACTACTGAACGGATTTACACCATTTCAAACAAAGCTTGCTTTCTGGACCAAGACCTTTCTACCTGCCAAATTTGGTGTAATTCCGTTCAGAAGTTTGACCTGCAGCCTTCTCTAAAGTTTCCTATGGAAATTGCATGAAGAAAACACGTTTTGGGATCCCTCTTTTTTCTCAGCCAGATAGGAGCTGATCTGAAAAGAGGAGCTTTTTGGAAAATTTCATAAAGATTCGTCAAACGACACTAAAGTTCTAAGCACATCAAAAAATGCTTTTCCTATGGAAACTAGGTTCTAACTATAACTATCTACTGGCGACCGCCAGTAGATAATATATATATATATATATATCCACAATGCTTCACGCCACCAAACCATCCAAGGATAAGAAAGCAGACCCAAATTCTGTGCACAGACAGGTTTATTCCAGGAATGCCCGCACCTCCACCATTAAGCGTTTCAGCCTCCAACAAGGCCTTGATCAAATATATATATTTTCACTGAAAAAACCATAGGTTTCAGGGACGTTATAGTTATTTGCACATTTCACTCGTACAAAACTATAGAAATTCGGCCATTATAATTAGTAGAGCTAACTATAACTCTCGCCCCCGCAATGCACTGCTGATGACATGACATATTACATCACTCATGACATGGTCAGTGAAATCACTGATGACATCACTGATGGCATCTCAAAGGACATCACTGATGACATCACTGATGACATCATCCAGTGAATGTGTGTTTTTGTAAACTTTAAATATATTTTATATATGTTAATGCCAAGGTGTATTGAAGAATGAGTTGGTGTATGAGTATCTCAGTGGAGGATTTAATAGGTGTGTGACTGACTGTATTAGTTATTGATTAAATGTCTTTTACTGAATGCATCGGTTAGTTACTAAACTGTGTGAATGTCTGTATCAGTCTCTCAGTTGTTGTATAAGCTACTGCATGGGTTGATGATAAGGTACATGACTGTCTACATGACTTACTTATTGGTAACATAAGTATCAGTATGGGTGGCTCAGTGTTTGTGTGTGTATGTGGGTTGGCAGTGTGTAGCTTTCTGCCAACATGTGTGAGTGGCTAATTTACTAGGTGTATGGGTTCAATAGTGCAAATAGCTGTTTCGGTGAGTGTGTGTGTGTATCACTGTGTTAGAGAGTGAATGTATATCTCACTGGTATATGTGTGAGTAACTACATATGTGAAAGGCAGTATATGTGAGTGTTGGAGTATATAAATGAATCTATGAGATAGTGAGTAATTGTGAGAGTGGCTGTATAAATGAGTGTGTGCTTGTGTCAGTGATTGTTTCAGAGAGTCAGTATATGTTACTATGTGTATGAATAGGTTAGATACTGAATGTATAACTGTATAGGTGAGTACATAGCAGTGTTATAGATTCTTTACATGACTAGCTACATGTGTCAATAACTCTATGGATGAGTGACGGAGAATGAGTGTTTGTATAGGTGTATGAGTACATATAATGTTGCTATATTGATGAGCGACTGCATGTATGAGTTACTGTATGGGTGAATGAATGAATGTGTGTGTATAACTAGGAAGTAGTCAGTGGGTATATAGTAACTGCTATTGATTTGTCTATGGTTTAGAAAATGGTAGTCAGTATTTTAGAGTGGGAGTATCAATGGTTATATTAGGGTGTGAAGTGTTGCATCAAATTATCACATGGATGATGTCATCAGTGGTGTCATCAGTGATGTCATTTGAGATATCATCAGTGATATCATCAGTTATGTCACTGACCATGTCATTAGTTATGTTATATGTGACGCCATCAGCAGTGTATTGCGGGGGTGCAAGTTATAGTTAGCTCTACAAACTATAATGACCGAATTTCTATGGGTTTGTACGAGTGAAATGTGTAACTAACTATAACATCCCTGAAACCTATGGTTTTTTCAGTGAATTTCAAAGATTTATCGAATGCCAATTTGTAACTATAACGTCCCTGAAACCTATGTTTCTATTTATAGTGGTTCATTAAACCTATGGTTTTTTCAGTGATTTTAAATTATCATTCCATATTGAAAACAGGCGATATTGACAGTTTTCCAGCAATAGATTCCACAAACAAATCTGCCACAAACGAGAGCAACAACTAACGCAAATAATATGCAGAGTAGGCGTTCCAGTACAAAAATAACATGAAAACACCACTTCCCGATATTTTCAATGAGCAGCCAAATCTGCGGTGCGATCCAAAAACAGGCGATAAGCTGCGTTAACAGTAGGAATGTACCATCTGCCTTTTACTGGTGTAAAGTAGGATGACTACCTACAATATGAAAGGGAGCACAACCTAACATCACATCTGAAGGCCAACACATGTCATAGAGCTACTGATCATGCACCTCCGACACCCAAGAAGGCCACAAAACCCACTGCCACCACCCTCAGGACCTCCTCCTTGGACTACCCCCCCTACTACCACCAAGGCAGCGCACAACAAGACAGTGGACCTTCCAAAAACGGCATGGCCCCTCAGCCCACAATAGCTGAATGTTGTGAGATGTGGCAACTAAACATGTGTGAAGGACGCAAGTCACCCACCAATAATAATGCCCACACTATCAAGTGTAGCGGTAATGTGCCGGACAGACTTCACTATGCAGATCACAAACCTCTCCACGTTTACATATACTGCTGGTGCTTGTAGTGTTGTGGACAGTGGACGCAACCATGTTACCTCAGGCAGTGGGGAAGATCTCGGTCATGTGCCTGTATCATCGTTTCCTGTAAGTGGAAGCTCAGTGGGCTACTCCAACATACGCCATTCCAGCGTAGAAGTGTGAATAAATAGGCCGGGACTCTAGGCATTGTTCACTTGTATGAAAGTCAACGCGTCTGCCAGAGCAGCGACCCTCACCCTGCCAGGTAGCTGCCGCCATATCCGCCGGCCTCCTCGACACACGCCCCCAGCGAACACAGCGGCACAGCACCGCAGACTTATGTCTGTACAGATTACTGCCTTCAAACTACACTGCGGACAGCAGGGCTCACAATTCAGATGGAGTGGTGATTGCTGATGACACAGTCCAGTAGGCAAGACACATTGCTCCCAGGGCAGCCCGCCCAGACCATGCATCATTGCAGGCTGCACACACGCTGAGCGCCAGAGGTACCACTAGCTCAGTGTACCACAAGTCAACGCCATGTGGCCTTATTAAGGCAGAATCCATTAGACAAAAGACATTGCTATCAGTGCGGCCTGCCTGGACCACGCATCATCGCAGGGTGCGCACACGCTGAGTGCTTCAGGTGCCACTAACTCACTGCACCACAAGCCATCACCACGTAGCCTTATTAAGGAAGAATTCATTAGACAAAAGACATTGCCCCCAGTGCAGCCTGCCCGGACCACGCATCACCGCAGGATGCACACACGCTGAATGCTTCTGATGCCATTAACTCAGTGCACCACAAGTCACTGCCATGTGGCCTTACTGAGGCAGAATTCAATAGACAAAAGACATTGCTACTAGTGCCGCCCGCCTGGACCACGCATCCTCGCAGGGTGCACACACGCTGGGTGCTTCAGGTGCCACTAACTCAGTGCACCACTTATCATCGCTGACTGCACACACAAAGAATTGCTAATAACTGTGCAGCTCCACTGAATGCCACGTGGCTATGGGCCCTTGCTGACCGCTGCCTTTGAGTGTTTATTCATTAATTACAGAGTCCAGTAGGCAACTAACTACAACGTCTTCGAAACCTAAATATTATCCTTTTAGTATCCTTGCTTCAAGAACTTTTTTGATATCAAGCACAATGACCAAATTCATCTTGCAAGTCCAAAGGAGACTGAATGGCAGTCTACACTGCGGCCAGCCAAGCTCACAGTTCAAATTCAGTCTTGATTCATGAATTTCAGAGTCCAGTAGGCAACTAACTATGACGTCCCCGAAACCTACACATTTCGACAATGTATTCCATACATATTTAATCTTTTGTTACCTACACTGCGGTCAGCAGAGCTCACAATTTAGATTGAGACATGATTTATTAATTGCAGACAGAATTGTACTCTATGTCCTCGGATTTTGTCAAGAGGAAGTGACAAAAAGCATTTCTCGATGTCTGTGCTGACTACTGCCTTCCATCTACATTGTGGATAGCAGGGCTCACAATTCACATTGAGTCGCAATTGCAGATGACGCAGTCCAGTAGACAAGAGACATTGCTCCCAGTGTGGCCCGCCCGGACCACACCTCATCACTGGCTGCGCACACGCTGAATGCTTTTAATGCCCCTATCTCAGTGCAGCACAACTCATGGACCCTTTATGATACAATATTTTGTGTATAATTTCACATCTGGTGCCCCTACCTCAGTGTACCACAAGTCATGGACCCTTTACAATAGAATCTTTTGTGTATTATTTCACATCTGGTACTCCTACCTTAGTGCAGCACAAATCATTGACCATTTATGATTGAATCTCTGTGTCTGATCCAATGATTACTGTTTTACTTGTTGCCAGCACCAACCATTCTCAGAGGGCTGGCTTGCATTCACACCACATGCATCCAACTCAGACGTCACTAGACATGTGACCCTGGTAATAAAAAGGAGTCGAGTGCACGTGCCCGTACCCAGTTCCACTCTCTGGGTCCATGTGTTCATTATGTAAGCAACATGCTGCCTCTGGGCCCTACCACATTACATTGTGCTCTGGACAGCATATGCAACCAACTTACCTTTGACAGTGGGAGAAAACTTTGGCTATGTAATTTTGTCTCGGTCATTGTACAAGTGTATACGTAGAGGTTGGATGATTAGAGTACTGCAAGGAGAGTGTATAGTGAATTTATAAGTGTGTGGGGATTGGCGAAGTGATTGTAGAAGTACATATGTTGGCGCAGCCTAACTCCGATAACAAGCTTGTCTCTAATTGGCTGCCCTCCATGTCTCAAAAACTGAATTTTGGACTTTGCATGACCCAGTTTTACTACAGCTGCAATACTCCACTGAATGTACAATAAACATTCACATCCACACAGATGTGTCATGTCCACCATCTTTCTTGTGTGGAACTATGAATGAATGTAGGGTCAGTGATTCCCCGTACCTTCCATGTTGGCAATGTTGTGGGAATTGGCTCACAGAGTGACACATTGACGCTTCCGACCCAGGTGACGGCAGCACTACAACAAGAACACCCACATGACAGTGTTGCCAGATGTTTTAAGCATTCTCTACCCAAAATACATCCAAAAAGTAGCCCCAAGTAGCCCAATATTGCTACTTTGAGGAAGTAGGGGCAGGGGCATCGTCAACCAGGCGGTGAATCCTTTGGAATTGATGTTGCAGCAGGCTGCCAAGTAAATATGTGTCTAATAAAGCTCTTTAACATACTAGTTTACTGGAGCACTGTTAACATGTTTATGATCTGGCAACTAGCACAAACCACAATTTTACCACACAACTAGGAAAAATATAGCCCAATTGTGTGTGATCTAGCCCAATCTGGCAACAGTGCAGCATCAGTTGATTCCTCATACAGCTCACGATGGAGCCACGCCCATAGCTCCGGAGTCACTCTTCGCAGCCTCACGCAGGACTGGCATACGCCAGGTCAGCCCACTCTGCTTACGCTTACAGGGAAGGACAGCAAGGCTACATGGCCCAGATTTTCATTGTAGTGATCTCCTGGTCACAGGTCTAGTTGTCATTATGCCACAGCCACTCCCTCATGGCTGGTATACATCCACACCACACCCATCCAGCACAGGCATCACAGGACACGGCACCCTACCAAAAAAAAGACCGGGCACATGTGCTGTACGCCATTTTAGAGTTCCTTCCACCGCACGCACTGTCACGGCCTGTCCCGGTGGTCCGGACACCTCATGTAGGCCTGAGCCACTGAACAGGAAGGCCTACCACCATGTGTGTGGCATCACTAGTCACTGAGTTAGTGGCACCACAAGGACTGAGTGGGTGTGCAACCTGCGATGATCATCAGTGCACTAGTATGTCCACTGCCATGGCAAAATCAAGACGCAGACTCAAATGTGAGACATGTTGGCCTGCGGAGCGGGACTGCATGATTTGGAGGGTGCCCTGTCCGCGAAAAGGTGAGCAGTGAGGCCTGGGTGCACATCTGTGGGCAAATACGTCTGGGCGGCGGAAGTCGATACACAAAGGCAGCATAGAGATTTAGGCGTACACATTCGTATATAATCTCCCATTACAAATTCTGTACTATGTTTCAGGTGTGGGAGCTTGAGGGCTCCACTAGGTCCCGGCACGTGGTTGGAGACACAGAGGTGGCGTAAAGGTGAGCTGTGAGGGTTTTGTCAACAGTATGGACACTCACTGTCCCTCTTCATATCTTCCTTTCTCTCCTTCACACTCTTTCTCTCTCTCTTCTTCTCACACTGTTTCTCTCTTTCTCTCTCTCTTCCTGTTTCTCACAATCTTTCTCTCTTCATATCTCTCACTGTTTCTCTCTCTCTTTGTCTCTCTCACTCTTTCTTTCTTTCTCTTTCTCTTTGTCTTCCTCTCACTCTTTCTTTCTTTTTCTCTCTCTCTTTCTCTCACTCTCACTGTTTCTTTCTTTCTCTCTGTATTCCTCTCACTCTTTCTTTCTTTGTCTCTCTGTCTTCTTATCACTCTTTATTTCTCTCTCTCTCTCTCTTTCTCTCTCCTTTGATGGATGCATGACACACAATCTTATCTTGCTTTTTGTCTTGCAGGCCTGCGATGATGTGTGGCCATCCTGCAATTAACACTCAATCTGAATTGTGAGCTCCGCTTCACCGCATGTTCACAACGGGTAAGGAGGTTTCTTCGGCATATGGTGGACCCTCTTCGACACACGCTGGTGGTGTAAGGTGAGCCCAGAGGCTTGTTTGCACAGCGGCAGACAGTCACCTCTGGGGCAGTGGGAGTCAATGGGCTGCAGAAGCATGGGTGCGCAGTGGCTGTCATACACCTCTGGGCAGTGGGAGTGAATGGGGTACACTAGCCTGGATCCACAAAGTCGAGACATTGATTTAGGCATGAGTAGTTGTATATACTCATCCATTACTGATTCTATACTATGTTTCAGATGACTAAGCTTGAGGGCTGCCCTATAACCTGGCACATGGTTGGAGACACACCGGTGGCAGAAAGGTGAGCTGTGAGGATTTTCTCCAGAGTGTCAACACTCACTTTCCTTCTCCATCTCTCCCTTTCTGTCACTCACACTCTTTCACTCGCTCTCACTATCTATCTCTTCCTTTCTATCTCTATTTCTCTGTCTCTTTCCCGCTCTCTCATTCTTTCTTTCTCTCTCTTCCTCTCTCTCACTCTTTCTCTCTCTCTCTTCCTCTCTCTCACACTGATTCTCTCTTTCTGTCTCCCTTGTATCTCACTCTTTCTCTCTTTCGCTCTCTCACTCTTTTTCTCTTTCTCTGTCTTCCTCTCTCTCTCTCATTCTTTCTTTCTCTCTCTCTCCTTTGCTGGATGCATGACGCACCATCTTCTCTTTCTTTTTGTGTTTCAGGCTGTGATTCACAAATTGTGCACTTGTATGTACTCATCCATTACTGATTCCATACTATGTTTCAGATGACTAAGCTTGAGGGCTGCCCTATATCCCGGCACGTGGTTGGAGACACACCAGTGGCAGAAAGGTGAGCTGTGAGGATTTTCTCGATAGTGTCAACACTCCCTCTCCCTCTCTATCTATTCCTTTCTGTCACTCACACTCTTTCGCTCTCTCTCACTCTATATCTCTTCCTTTCTCTCTCTCACACTCTTTCTCTGTCTCTTCCTCTCTCTTTCATTCTTTCTTTCTCTCTCTTCTTCTCTCTCACTCTTTCTCTCTCTCGTCCTCCCTCTCACACTGTTTCTCTCTCTCTTCCTCTATTATACTGTTTTTCTCTTCCATGTATCTCTCTCTTTCTCTCTTTCTCTGTCTTCCTCTCTCTCACTCTTTCTCTCTCACTCTTCCTCACTCTCACTCTTTCTCTCTCTTCCTTTCTTTCGCTCTTTATCTCTACTCTGCAATTACTAATTTTATACTTTCTTTCGGATAACTAAACTTGAGGGTGTACTATGTCCCAGCAGGTGGTTGGAGACACACCGGTGGCACAAAGGTGAGCAGAAAAGATTTTCTCGAGTGTCAAATCTCCCTCTCCACCTCTTCCTTTCTCTCTCACACTTTCTCCTTTTCTCTGTCTCTTCTCTCTCATTCTCACTTTCTCTCTCTTCCTCTCTCTCACTCTTTCTCTCTCTTTCACTCTTCCTCTCTCTCACACTGTTTCTCTCTCTCTCTTTTCCTAGTATCTTCCTCTTTCTCTCTTTCTTTCTCTCTCTCTTTCTTACTCTCACTCTTTCTCTGTCTTCCTCTCTCTCTCACTCTTTCTCTGTCTTACTCTTTCTCTCCTCTCTTCCACTCTTTCTATCTCTCTTCCTCTCTCTAACTGTTTCTCTCTCTTTCTTCCTCTCTCTCACTCTTTCTCTCTCTCTCTTCCTCTCTCTCACACTGTTTCTCTCTTCCTTGTATCTCACTCTTTCTCTCTTTCTTTGTCTTCCTCTCTCTCTCTCTCTCTCTCTCTCTCTATCTCTCACTCTTTCTTTGTTTCTCTCTCTCATTTACTCTTTCTCTCTTTCTATTTCTCCTTTGCTGGACGCATGATGCACCATCTTGTCTTTCTTTTTTTCTTGCAGGCTGTGATTCACAAATGGTCCAGCAATGACACGACATGGCTGTACATAGCTTTATTTGTTGTTTTTTTTTAAATATTTTTTTTTATATGTAAATCCATACATGACTAAGATTCTTATTTGTCCAACCTAACGTGACTGTCACATTTGTGGTGGGGGCTGGGAGTGAGTGGGGATGGTGGACAAGAAGCACCTGCTGGGGGATGTCGGAGCAGTATTGGGTGTCCGTCCTGCATGATCGTTGCTGCCTCCATTGCATCTGTTCTCAGAGACTTACGAGCCAGCAGGCTGGCTTGTAGATGAAGAGCTGCGAGACGACTGGCAGGCTTATAGAGGGAGAACCACGGCCTGTCAGTTCGTAGAGGGAGAGGTGCGTGCTAGCTCGCAGAGGAACACCTGAGGGCCGACTGATATAGGTAAAGGTGCGGGCCGTCGTCTTACAAAGGGATAGCTGAGAAACCGTGATGTGGGAGAGGAAGCGTAAATGGGGTATCTCGCCGAGAGAGACCTGCAGTATATTTCCAGTCTTGGCTTCATAGATACAACTGCAACCCTGAGAGCTGACACCCAAAGAGCTGTGAGCTGACAAGTGGTTCGCAGAGGGAGACTTGTGGGCCTAAGAATGTTGTTGGAGGTGTGCTGTTGATGGGGGAAAAGGGTGCGTTACCTGCTGATGTAGGGAGACGCAGCGTGAAAGAGGTATCTCGCACACACAGAGCCCCCGGGACCTTTCTTTTATATTTTCACTAGATGTGAGGCACAAGATGGCTGCTAACACTTCCTGGTTTGAAGTGTTAGCAGGCAATAAGAGGCAAGCTTGTGCTCTGGAGTTTAGCACCATCCAGATATATATATTTTTTTCCTTAAATATCTCAAAAACTACTGAAAGGATTTTCACCATTTCAACAAAAGCACGCTTTCTGGACCAAGACCTTTCTCCCTGCCAAATTTGGCATAAGTCCGTTCAGCAGTTTGACCTGTACCCTTGTCTAAAGTTTCCTATGGAAAATGTATTGAGAAAGCACTTTTTCGGACCCCCCTTTTTTCTCAGCACCCCCTTGACCAATCCCCCTGTACTATGTCTTCGCAGCTGGACGGCTCCGGTCGTGGGGGCAAATATCTCGCAATAAACTTGCTTTCAACCAACAACCAACCTTGTACGTCCTCAATACACCCCTAAACTTTCAAGATACGAGCTGATCAAAAAAGAGAAACTTTCTGGAAAATGTAGTAAATATTTGTCAAATGATGCCAAAGTTATGAGCACATGGAGGACTCTAAGAGGGGGGGGCGTGCAACCCCCCTTCCCAACATTTGTACATCCTCAATACACCCCTAAACTTTCAAGATACGAGCTGATCAAAAAAGAGAAACTTTCTGGGAAATTTAGTAAAGATTTATCAAACAACGACAAAGTTATAAGCACATGAAGGGATCCAGAAGGGGGGCCTCACAACCCCACGCCCAACATGAGTGAAGCTCCTGGTCGGCTGGGACCCCAGCGGGCCCCCGCAGACCCAGCAAGCCCCCACTGTTATTTTTTTAAGAAATGCCCCTGGGGCCTACCCCACCCCGGAGTCTCATTAAAATAAAATGTGGGAACCCGCGACCCCTGCGCGAATTCTGCCGATATATGTATATATATTTTTTAAAATGCTTTCTTTGGCCCTGAGGGTCCTTCTGGGACCCCTTGAGCAGGCCTAGGGGGTCAGGGTGTATCTACCCTGCCCCCTTCTCTTGTTTTATACCTTTGTTTCTCTGTTTTCTGGTGACTCGCTTCTACCGAGTCACAAGTAGGGGTGGGCGGAATTTGCGAAATTCACTTTCGCACATTATCGCGAAAATGTAAAAAATCTCCGCAAACATGCGGAAATATCGCAAAAAAGCGGAGGTTTTTTTCTCGCCCGTTTGCGGTATGTTCTGCATGGTCGCGGCTCGCCAACTTACCCATGTGGTTGCTCGTGGTCGCGGCCATTTTGTTTTCACTTGTCTCGCGGTGCATGATCGCGAGAAGAAAGACGTGATCGCGTGACGAATTATGTTACTGCGGGCGCGAACTGTCGCGAGACAGCGCAAATGGCTACCAACAATCCAACATCTCGTGGAGAACGCGACCGGATTGGGAAAACTTTTCAGCGAACGCGGGGATTTAGGTAAGGCGACCGCACGCACGCAAAAATGTATTATTTTACAGCGCGAGCAAGCAAAACATTTCCGGTAAAATGCGTATTTCGCGCTCTCCGCGGAACGCGAAAATGTCAAATTATCGTCCTTCTAAAGCTAGTGCACAATAAAGTTTTTGTGCAGTTTCCTGGTGTGCTGTCTTCTCATTCCTGGAATTGACGCGGAATACAAGATTCTGATCATATATATATATATATATATATATATATATATATATATATTATCTACTGGCGGCCGCCAGTAGATAGTTATAGTTAGGATCGTGTTTCCATAGGAAATCCGCAACATTCTATTTGGAATAACTTTGGCGCCGATTGACGAATCCTCGCGAAATTTTCAAAATAGGTGGGGCGCTCCGCTCCGCTCCTTCTCTGAAAGTCTCGGGGGGATTCGTCAAGCGGGGGCTGAGAAAAAGGGGGGTCCCAAAACGCATTTTCCCCATGCATTTTTCCATAGGACCTTTAGTCCAAGCTACAGCCCGAACGGCTGAACAGAATTACTTGAAATTTGGCAGAGAGGTAGTCCTCAGGTCAGGAATGTGCGTTCTGCAGGTCTGGTGTAAATCTGTTCAGTATTTCCTGAGAAAATAGCATTTAAAAGCATATATATATCTATAAGCGCGCACCGTGCGCGTACGGTAAAACTTACTGTACGCGCACGCTGCCGTGCGCGAGCGTGATTCTGATTAGTTGTTAGATCTTAGTAAACATTCGAATCGGTCGAAACCAGGAAGTGTCGGCGGCCATTTTGTCTCTCGCAGTCTGAGGGGGTGAAAAACAAGGGTGGAGAACGTGAAAAGGGGGCAGGGTGGACAGTTCCTGACCCCCTAGCCTTTGTCAGGGGGTCCCAGAAGGACCCCCAAGGGCCAAAATTTCCTTTAATTTTTTTGCAAAAAATCACAGAGTACGCGTAGCGTGCGCGTACGGTAGAAACGGAAAAATTCCGCGAACTGCGTAACATGGGCGTGCGGTGCGAGAAGCGCACCACGCACCCACAGCGCGCGCACGGTGCGCGAAGCGCACCGTGCGCGTACGGTACGCGCACCGTGAAAAACCTTAAAAAATTAATTAATAAATACATAACTTAGCATTTAAAAAACCGTACAAATTTACTGAAAAACCATAGGTTTCACACACGTTATAGTTAGGAATTAGCATTTAAAAAACCTTGCAAATTCACTTAAAAAACCATAGGTTTCACACATGTTATAGTTAGCTGGACATTTCACTCGTGAAAAACCATTGAAATTCCCCCGTTATAGTTAGTGCAGGCAACTAAACTCACGCGACCGCAATCCTCTGCTGATGACGTCAGATATTACATCACTGATGACATATGTGTCTTTCTGAAAAAAAAAAATATTTGTAATATATGTATAGCTAAAAATTTATGGAAGAAGACATGGGTAAATAAGTGTCTAAATACAGTGATGTAATATCTGACGTCATCAGCAGAGGAGTGCGGTCGCGTGAGTTATAGTTGCCTGCACTAACTATAACGGGGGAATTTCAATGGTTTTTCACGAGTGAAATGTCCAGCTAACTATAACATGTGTGAAACCTATGGTTTTTTAAGTGAATTTGCAAGGTTTTTTAAATGCTAATTCCTAACTATAACGTGTGTGAAACCTATGGTTTTTTCAGTGAATATATATATATATATATATACATATATATATATATATATATATATATATATATATATATATATATATATAGATATATACATATAGTTATAGATATATAGATATATATATATATACTGAAAAAACCATAGGTTCCAGGGGCGTTATTGTTAGTTGGACATTTCACTCGTACAAAATCATAGAAATTCCCCCGTTATTGTTAGTTCAGCAAACTATAATTCGCTCGCCCACAATGCACTGCTGATGACGTCACATATTACATCACTCATGACAGGGTCAGTGACATCACTCATGACATCACTGATGACATCATCCTTGTGACAGAGTGGTACACCTCCTCTCACCCTAATATAACCTTTGATACACACACTCAAATATACAAACTAACATTTTCAAAACAATGGACATACCAATACCAGTTATAACACACCTATTCAGTAATTCCAAGATCTATACACACATCCACTCATTCACCAACAGACCCTATACAGTCACTCATGCATGTACTCACTCATCATTGTACTCATACACCTATACATCCTGTTACACACTGCCACTCATCCATATAGTTACTCACACACATAGTCACACATGCAAACAAAGTATCGAACATCCATTTACTTGCATATACAGATATACACACACTACTACAATTGCTTCTACAGAAACGTATACATACTTATTCTCTTAAACAATCACTTATAGAAACACCTACTTATTTGTACAGGAACACTTCCAATATCTCACTCTCACATATACTCACTTATATACACCAATACTCACATATACTAGTTTAAAACATATGTAGTTACGCATAAAGACACTATTGAGACAGTCATTCACTCACCAACACAATCATACACACACTCATCCACCTATACAGTCCTACACACATGCTGTCTTCAACACATACAAAGAGTGAGTCACTCATTCATGTATCGATGCACTAAGTAATACCCCCCACCGAACCATACAGACACTCAGAAACTCATACTGATACTCAAAAAAACAACTAATAACTAACCCTGGGCGTAGTTTGCGAAGTAGCACTACGCAAAGCTATGCAAAGTGCACTTCGCACTACGCGAGCTACGCGTAGCACTTCGCGAACTGCGTAGTACCCTGTTCGCACTGTGCAAGATGCCGTTTTCAATGATTGCACAGTGCGGACAAGCATCCGGCACTGTGCAATCATTGAAAACGCCATCTTGCACAGTGCGAGCTGTCGTTTTCTGCCGCTCGAGTAGATTTTTACTCGAGTGGCAGCTTTCTCAACGCGGACTGGTAGTTTCTCATCGTGAGCGGTCGCTAGCATACGCGACCACTCGCAATGAGAAACCTGACCTCCTCGCATTGAGAATCTCGCCGGGATGTTTATTTTCCACGCTCGCGATTGGCATCTTGATGTTGCTGATCGCGAACAAGGAAAAAGTCTCGTCGGGATGTCATTTTGCTTGCTCGCGGTCGCCAACTTGATGATGAGGACTGCAAGCAAGCAAAAAGTGACCGCTGCACTACGCAATGCTATGCTACGCATGTTTGCACTGTGCTACGTGCAATTCGCGTAGTGTGAAGTAGCAAAAACTTCGCAAACTACGCAAGCGTAGAGTAGTGCTTTGCCCAGGCTTACTAATAACCCATATGGACACTCATATAGCTACTCACCAACCCATGCAGCCACTTATACACAAAGGGAGAGACTGATACAGATATATACATATTTAAACATTGCTCACTAACCCATTTATTCACCAAGATACACTTAATCAGTCAGTTATACAATCAATTTTACAAAAACAAAATCATCCATTTAGACACTTATATATCCATTTATTCTTCCATTGACTTTGAGATATACATATATAAAACATATTCAATTTTCAGAAAAACTCACATTCACTGGATGATGTCATCAGTGATGTCATCTGAGATGTCATCAGTGATGTCATGAGTGATGTAATAGGTGACGTCATCAGCAGTGCATTGCAGGCGCGCGAGTTATAGTTAGCTGAACTAACTATAACGGGGGAATTTCTATGGTTTTGTACAAGTGAAATGTCCAACTAACTATAACGCCCCTGAAACCTATGTTTTTTTCAGTGAATTTCTAAGGTTTTTTAAATGCTGCTAATTTCTAACTATAACGTGCCTGAAACCTGTGGTTTTTTCAGTGAATATATATTTATTTATTATACTATGTATACATGTAAAAATTTCTCAGTCCGACTGTTTGCCTCGGTGGCACAGAAAAAATGGGTGGATCTGACGTCAGCACACCGACGAGGTCCTCTTATGGCTCCGATGACGCCATACGGTGTTGCGAGCCTATCCAACCACCCGTAGGACAGATGGGGCGCGATCGCATCTCAGGGTCCACCGCAAAGACCTCCTGGGATATTGAGCCTCAGCACCCTTTGTGCTCCTGAAGAGGGTACCCCTGAGTACCTTTCTGCCTCTGGATAGCCAGGGTACTCCACCTGCAACACAAATAAAAAGATTAGAAAATCCTTCCCCCCACCCTGATTATGCTGGGTGAGCGGTAGGGAGGGAAACGGCATCAGGGTGAGGGACAAGGAGGCCACAAGGTGGGTGGGGGAGGAACTTATACCTCTCCCCTTCCCCCACCTTGGCTGGAAGAGACGAGCGGGACCCCAAAGGGGTCTCCAGACACTAGGCTGTCCAGTGTGCCATCCTATGGCACTAAAGAGGCCGCCCTCTTATGAGGGTCCCCTGCGGGGACGTCGTCGGTCAGCCCACATAGTGACAATATCGGCAACACTCACCAGCCTTCATGCAGCAACATACAGGTAACATAAATAATCAGACAAGACAACTTTTTGGTGGAGAAAATTGCTGCAGGTTTAGTAGCATACCAAATATGCCAACATGGTGGGTTATCTTACAGGCGATCCAAAGGCAAGCCGCCCATCGCGGCCTACAACCAGATGGGCCAACTTGCATCGTGACCTAAGCCAATCGGTGCTTAGCGGTTGTGATGAGCGGATAGCCCCTCCCACTTTCGGTGGACCATCGGTCCACCTCCTTACTCATGCCCCTCCTATTAGGGGCGGAGTGTTTAAGCAACCCCCGGTTGTATAGGTTTACAACCGCCCGTATGACAGATGGGGTGCCGTCGCACCTCAGGTTGCACCACAAAGACTTCCTGTGAATATTAGGCCTCAGAACCCTTTGTGCTCCTGAAGAGGGTACCCCTGAGTACCTTTCCACCTCTGGATCACCCTGTAATTCCGCCACAGCCCTGGGTGTGGCGACTGTCACAGCCAGGGCCCCCCTAGTACCCCCAAGGCCCCCGATGGCCCGCATTGCACTAACCTCGTGGTCCGAGGCGACCTCGATGCAGCAGCTACACACAGCTTCAGGGTGAGGGACAAAGAGGCTGCCAGGTGGGTGGGGGAGGAACTTATACCTCTCCCCTTCCCCCACCTCGGCCAGAAGTGATGAGAGGGACCCCAAAGGGGTCTCCAGACACTAGGCTGTCCAGTGTGCCATCCTGTGGCACTAAAGGGGTCGCCCTCTTATGAGGGTCCCCTACGGGGACGTCGTCGGTCAGCCCACATTATTCATGCATACATCAAAATGGCAACAGGTTCAATCCTAATGCGTTTCAACTCTCGTGGAGCCTTGATCACAGGTGAGCCATGTGGAAAATTAAGGTGTGACTTGAATTCTGTCCACTTTTAAAGGACTACAGCGTCTCTCCGTAGTCTTAAATTACTGCAATGTCCACAATGCACTGGGAAAGCAATCTTTAGAACTTTAAATGACCAATCAATCAATCAGTCCATTTATAGAGCGCGCTACTCACCCGCGAGGGTCTCAAGGCGCTGAAGGGAGGGGGGGTCGCTACTGATTGAATAGCTAGCAATATAAAGGTTTTGATTATGTATTATGCTCAATCCCCTAAATATGTAACCCAACAAATTGGAGAGGTGACGTGTATTTGACCATTACAAGGCCTACCTGAGTACAAAACAGACAATTACACAACTTGATTGGGTGTTTACCATTAGTTATTGTAGGAATCTGTCCCTCTATATAGTGTACTAAAATGACATACACTGTGCATAGAGTCCAGTGGCTCCTCAACTGGTATACAGTGGTAAAAGCAGGTCATTCTAATGTTCTTTTTGTGGTAGTGTGGGCGAGCAGTTAGACTTATCAGAGGGTAGTGCTAAGCATTTGTTGTACTCACACTGACACACACTCAAGAATAAATCAGAGACAAATTTATAAAAATTGTATCGATTGTTATGTAATTTTTAAGACCAAAAACTTAAATCTACAGTAACTTCTTTTGTAGTTTTCAAAGTTCTGAAAATATATAACTTTTGTGTAAAATTACACAACATTGAAGTCAATGTGATAAGGCGTTAAAATGCATAGCTAATCAGGCAATGCTTTTGCACAGTTCACCTTCTTGTTGCAGATCAATAACGGGACCAGGTCTAATGTTACAGCAGCAGAAGTTCAGGTGCATCCCAGTTTTGCCCGGGAGCATTGTGCTGAAAGTGATGGAAGCTGGTGCGCTATGACGAAGGGGCCATTTTAAAACACACTGCACAGAGGCCCTTAAAGGTAAGTCTGAGGGGTTTCCTTCAAGGGGAGTGGTTACAAGGGCCTCAGGGTCATGGGAGCACAGTTCGTTCATCTTTGTTGGGGCAGGTCAATTAATCAATCAATCAGGGAATTGTAAGCGCACTACTCACCAGTGAGGGTCTAAAGGCGCTGGAGGAGTGGGGAGTGAGCATCTCTGTGTTGTCGAACAGCCAGGTCTTTAGTGCCTTCCTGAAGAAGTTCAGATGCGCGTCTGATGTTGATCAGGAGCTCATTGCAGGTCTTGGCCGCGATGTAGGAGAAGGCTCTTTCTCCTGTTCTGGCTCTGTGGATGCACAGTGTTTCGGCGAGGGCTACGTTAGTGGATCTGAGGTTTCTTTTAGGTACATGAAAGGAGATTCTCTCGTTGAGGTATTGTGGTCCAGTACTTTGGAGGCATTTGTAGGTATGGGTGAGTATCTTGAAAGTGACTCTCTTCTCGACGGGGAACCTGTGGAGTTTTTGTAGGTATTGGGTGATGTGTTTGTGTCGGGGGATGCTGAGCAGAAGTCTGGCTGTGGTGTTCTGTATTGTCTGGTGCTTACAGAATAGAGACTTGGTGATCCAGGCATAGAGGGCGTTTCCGTAGTCCAGTCTGCTGGTTATGAGTGCATGGGTGATGGTATTCCTTAACTTGGGGGGATCCATTTGAAGGTCTTACAGAGGATAGAAAGTGTGTTGAAGCAGCTGTAGGCAAAGGCGTTGACCTGTCTGTTCATGGAAAGGGAGGAGTCGAGTACAATGCTGAGGATTTGGGTGTGGTCCGTGGGGGTCAGGGTGCTGCCGACAGTGGTGAGCCACCAGCTGTTGTCCCATGCTGATGGGGCGTTCCGAGGATGAGGACTTCTGTCTTCTCCGAGTTAAGCTTCAGGCAGGTGTTGCTCATACAGGTGTGACATCTTGCATTCCGTCCTGGAAGTTGAGTCGGGTGGTGGTGGGGTCTTTTGTGAGGGAGAGGATGAGCCTGGTGTCGTCAGCATAGGACACTATGCTGAGGCTGTGCTGTCTTACCATGGCAACAAGGGAGTCCATATAGATGTTGAAGAGGGTAGGACTGAGCGAAGATCCCTGGATACTCCACAGTTGATTTCTGTGGGTAGTGAGAGGAAGGGTGGCA
This sequence comes from Triturus cristatus, assembly GCF_964204655.1. Lineage (NCBI taxonomy): Eukaryota > Metazoa > Chordata > Amphibia > Caudata > Salamandridae > Triturus > Triturus cristatus. The sequence goes on along the minus strand of NC_140588.1, from coordinate 846,183,985 downwards.
GTCTGATTCTTTGGGTTCTGCCAGTGAGAAAAGAGCGGGTCCAGTCGAGAGCGGTTTCTTGTATGCCGGCATCATGGAGTCTCGCTGAGAGGTCAAGTACAATTAGGGCCGCGGTGTGTCCTTTGTCGCGGAGGGTGCAGATGTCACCTGTGGCGGCTATTAGGGCATTCTCAGTGCTGTGATTGCTGAGTAATCTGGATTGGGAGGGGTCGAGGATGGAGTTGAACCTAGTTAGTTGTGCATTGAAGGTCTTCTCTGTGACTTTTGCTGCAAAGGGGACGAGGGAGATGGGATGGTAGTTTTTTAGGTCTGTGGGATCTGCTGAGGGGTTCTTGAGTAGGGGTCTGACTTTGTGCGTTTCCAGTCATTGGTGAAGGTGCTGGTCTTGAATGTGACATTAATGGTGTGTCGTAGTTCCGGTGCGATGGCGGTGGTGGCTCTGTGGTTGATGTGTGGAGGGCAGGGGTCTGTGGGGGCCCCAAGTGGATGCTTTTCATGGTCGAGGTGGTCTCTTGAGTTGTGACCAGTGTCCAGGAGGAGATGGTGGACTGGCTGGTGTTGCCAGAGGAGGGAGTGGTTGCGGAGTCCAGTGTCCGGTCATTGGAGTTGTCGTAGAGGCTCTCGATTTTCAGGTGAAAGTAGGACCCGAGCTTGTTGCAGAGGTCCTGGAAAGGAGTGATGTCTGTGGTTTCACTGGAGGGCTTGGGGAATTCCTGGATGATGCTGAATAATTCCTTGGAGTTGCTGTAGTTGACGAGGATTTTGTTGTGGATAAAGGTCCTTTTGGTGGTTCTGATGTGTTTGTGGTATTCTGTCAGGTGTTTTTGTAGGTGGTGTGCTCCTCAGGTGTTTTGCTGTTTCTCCAGTTCTTTTTGAGGCATCTGCAGGTGCATCTGGCTTCTTGGAGGTCGGTGTTGAACCAGGTGGCCTTCCTGGGGTGCTGTCTGTTGGAGTTACATAGGGTTGCGAGCCTGTCTGTGCAGTTGGAGATCCATTTGTGCAGTTCTCTGACTTTGCTCCAGTTCCTTCGCAAAGGGCGCTGAGCAGGTTCAAGCGGCTTGGGTTTGTCGACAAGGAAGTGTACGCAGTGGTGGTCTGTTCATGGGGGTTGCGTGGTGTTGCTGAAGGGGACGTTGTTTCCTCCTTTGAGGATGCAGTTGAGGGTATGTCCTGCCTTGTGGATAGGTGTGGTGACGAGCTGTTTCAGTCTGATGCTTGCGAGGTTGTCCAGGAAGGTGGTGGAGTTGGGGTCACTGTGGTTGTTGTTGTGGAAGTTCAAGTCTCCCATGAGTATTTAGGCGATGGAGGAGATGGCGTGGGGTGCGATGAGGTCAGTGATGGTGGTGCCAAATGTGGCACGAGTCGGGGGGTTTGTAGGTGAGGGTGCTGTGGAGTGTGGTTCTAGGGCTAGGCTAGACCTGGAAGTGAAAGTGTTTGGCGGCGGAGAAGGTGTCACTTGTGGTGGAAAGGCGAAGGCGGTTATTGTGTGCGATGGCGAGTCCTCCTCCTTGGTGGTTGGGGCGATCCTTCCTCTGGATCTTGATCCATCCGGAATGGCGATGGCGACGTTGGGGCCGGAGGAGGTGTTGGTCCAGGTTTCTGTACGGAAGGCGACATCTGGTGAGAGTGTGTCAAGGAGGTTCCAGATCTCTATACTGTTTCGGTGCAGGGAGGGTATGTTTAGGAGGATGCACCTCAGGCCATCGATGGTGTTGGTGGCTGCGGCGATGATGAAGGTCTGGCGGCAGTGACGGCAGTGATGGCAGGAGAACTGGTCGTGGGTGGTGCTTGGCGTGGACAGCTGTCTGTTGTTGCTCCTTCTGGTGTTGAGTGCGAGGGAGGCAGCTGCATTGTAGCGGTGGATGGTCGAAAATCCAGGATCCCTGGTGCTGGTCGCAGTCAGGTCAGGGACGGGCGCAGACCGACTTGCCTTTGGCGTGCCTTCAGCATGTGGCTGCACAGTGGCTGCCATTAAATAGGGAGGGGGAGGGATGCTGGGAGGCGGGTACATCAGGGGGAGGGGCTGTGGGGGAGCAGCGGCAGTAAAGCAGGGACAGAGCAGGCAAAAAGACGAGATGTGGAATTAGAATTAAACAATAAGACACAGAATTAACAATAATACAGGATATCAATACCAATACAGAACCAATACAAAGTACCAAAAACCAACGAAGAGAGGAGGATGACACGCCAAAAAGGGCACTGTGGAGGAGACAGGAAAACAGTGGGAGCAACAGGGCAGGCTCGAACACCTGCAAGATCCCTGTCGGTGGCAGTGGCAGTGGCACAACGGCGTAGTTGCTGGGAGGGGGCAGGCCCCTGGCCAGAGGTCAGAGGTCTTGCTCTGGGCAGGTGGGGTTGGGTGCAGAGTAGATAGGACAGCCGGGCGTTGTGTGCTGAGAGGTCCTCGTAGTCAGGAGCAGGCAACGTGGAGAGGTCATTCCAAAAATGCTGAGCCTCTCTGGAAGTGGTTCTCAGGGTTCTCAATGTGTCTCAATGGATGCTAACTTCCAGTGTTGTCGGAGTCCAGAGTGGACTCTTATTCTCGCATGTTGCAGGTGGGGTTCTGGTATCCCGGGTATTGGTACGATGCAGCTCTGATAGGTCCTGGTACCTCCAAACTTAGTGTGGCTCACATCTGACCATTTGGAACTTGTATGTGAACATTGCTGTAGCTGATGTTTTGGGATCACCGGTAAGCAGCAAGTTGACAAACTGGACTTCTTTGGATGGGCTCCTGTGGTGTGCAGGGGAGTGAGACCTTTACTCTAAGGAAGGTTCATGGTACTTTTTCGAAGTACGGACGAGCTCCAAGGCTCTTGGAGTCTTCACAAGTTCAGGACAACAAAGCATAGAGCCATGATCGAAGTCCAAGAATAAAGCAGGCAGGGTTTGGAACCAATTTTTTTTCTGTAGCAGGGCTTCAGGTGTTATTTGTCCTTTTCTTCTTCTTCTAGGGTCTAGGGATGCCACCTAATACTTAGTTTACAGGCATTATGGGGTAGACATGTAGTAGCCAATTGGTTACCTACCTTGAGGGTGCCTATAACCTCTAAGTGACCAGTTTCTGTGGGAAGAGGTACTACCCTAGCCCTGATAGGTTGTTTCTCCACCTTCCGAAGATGGTGGATTTTCAGGAGAGGTGTTCACATGGCTTGCCCCAACCTAGCTGAGCAGGGGCCCTCCTCCTAATCTAATTTTCCAAACTGTCCTCCCACCAAATCTAGAGTTGGAAAGGGGGGTTGGCATTCCCCACTACCTGGGGAATGCTGGGCTGAACTTTAAAGGTGTAAATACCCGCTCTGGAAGGCCATTCTGACCTGGAGGAGGTGTCAGGCACCTCTGCCCAGAGCAGGCTTTGTTTCTTGCCTCTGAAAGTGTAGCCTCTCACCCCATGAGGTCAGAAACATGTCTAGTGGTGGCACACAAGCTATGATTAGTCAGAGACCACACCAATGCCTGGTAGGTTTTCAGGAGACCCTCTAATGGGTATCCTGACTGAGTGCATTTATTATTAAATCTCTCACTGGCATCAGTGAGGATTTATTAACACAAAATATATGGTACCAAACAGCTTAGGGTACGGTGAAGCCATTATGGAACTAAAAACCCGTAATGACAAGTATCCGGCTCATGTACTCCTAATGGCTTCTCTTTGCACTTACAATATCCAAGAATGGCTCAGACATTTGTGGTAAATAATTTAATTACCGGGACTTAATTTGATACAGAAACATAATAAAAATAGCTCAATAAATAAGAGGCAGAATCCGTGGTATTAGAGGTTCGGAATGGGCTTTATTCCAATGGACGATTCGAATCGGTTGCTCCAAGTTCCATCACCACGAAGGTTCAGGAAGTGAAGTACATACATTATTGATAATTAATCACTTTTATACAATAGGCATTACAGTGAAGCAAATGCAAGAGGCGTAACAATTGATAGTGTAGATAAGACATACATACGTAGCAAAAGTAGGTGTAACTGGGTGTGACTAAAGAACGTCATCAGGTGTGATGTCATAATAGGGTGGTTCCATGAAAGAATTTCGCAATGTCAGCAGAAATACTTGGCAGAAATGCGCGCACAGCAGCATGACGTGTGATTGACGTGCAACTAGGGGGTGAAGGGGACTTGACATTTAGCTCTACATGTGGCGACAGAAGTCTGGAGGGTCAAGTCAACCTAATCCCAAATCATATCTAACATCCTATGTTTAAAGAACTATGTTATCCAAAAGAGAGGTCTCTTAGAGTAGAATCTTATTCTATACTGACTATACTGACTGTTAGTGCGTGTACAAGCGTCTAAGTGTCTACACTAGATGCGAGGGCAGAAGTCTTCCATAATAATAAGGCTATGAATTACTTGCATAAAGACAGAGAAGCCGGGCCTTTGCTCGGTAGCTGGAAGAATGTTTACTTAAACTACTAGACAGGAATGCATTGGGCAGGGAGCGGAGCAGATAATTTTGAAGGTGAAATACAGTTTTTGGCAGGCAACAGGCTGATGTCAGGCTTCGTGAGCCGCGCAGGGAATGAGACAAAGTTCATGGTCACAGATGCAGGCTCAGACTGGAGCTTCAGAGGCAGAAAGAAAGAAAAGCTTGATGACAGAATCAGGGCCTACTTGCCTGGACTGTAAAATGGCATAAGTGAACCATATAAAGCCGGTGGCCTTTCGTACTTAGGAATGGAATATCCGGCCCATTCATGGCTGATCTGAAAGAGGACATGTTGACGGTGGACGCACATGTGTTTGCGTCTTCATAACTGGAACTGGAGGGAACATACATGTACTTGTGATTCATACATGAAACCGTTGGGGTCCAAGATAGGGGACATAACTGATCAGAAAAATCCATATTTCCACATTCCCTCCTTGTCCCCTACTTGCCCGTCAAGAGATATCAATCTTCATCAATCCATTGATCTGTTCATATAGCATCATTTGTTCTTCTGGGACGAATGAAATCTTGGTGATGGAATACACGATGTGGCACCCAGACCACAAATCGCTGGTCCACATTGTAGGCATAGACAGCAACTGAATAGTATGAGAAAGCCAATACCTAGGAAGGATAGGACCTTCCATCCAAAGGTAGATAATACACTCCAAAACCAACCGGACCAAGTCCAGGTGCCTGGATTCTGGTGTATCTGGCTTACAATCTTATGAAGGCGAGTTATGGCTTTATATACAGATGGCGAATTTTCTGGTATGAAAATGCAACAACTTGATCCGATGACCCTACAAGCTCCGCCCCTATCGGCCAGGATGACGTCAAGGACAAGACGATTTTGAAGCACAACAATCCGCATAGCAGACTGTTCTTCTGTTAAATTGCCTAAGGCGGAAATAGTTTCGTTCACTACTGCTTCAAGGGTTCTAGTTAATCTACGTATCAGCTTACTATTAGTAACGGTACCTATATAGGGAAAGAGACCTTTATTGAAATCTGTGTATTTTTCCCATGCTGTTTCAGTGTAATCGACAATTGGGAGATCTCTCCTTTCTCTATTGTGTACTAAATGAGTATTTCTGTGATAATCGGGAGGAGCTAGGAAAACAGGTGGCAAAAGGAATCCAATGTAGCAGGTACCATCCCAATCTAGAGGCAAACGTACATATGCCGTCTGACCACATATAAAATAGGAATGGCGGGAAGCTCTAAATGTCGACTTGCCTTGATCACTGAATTCTATTACAGTGGTGCATCTACTATGGCCCATATGTATGGAACCATTCTTTCTTACACATAATTCACCTTTTACTGGAAATACTGACATGGCGGGCAAAATTGGAGTAGCTTCGGATTCGACATTTAGGATCATAAGATTAAGCGTAAAATTACCTAATCCATATACTTCATTTTCTATATCAGTTCCTGTTCTCTTGGGAAGTCCCTCCTTGTTAGGGTAGCAGACTTTAAGTAAAACTAAGTTTAAATTTCCCCATACCCAGTTGTCTTGATAAACTGCAGAATTTGAATCTAGGGGATTAATTAAACTAAACCATGCTCCACAGGAGCCGTTGTGTGTGAATGGGTATGGAAAGAGAGGTAGAATTCCTTTATAATTCTGATAGGGAGGGAGTCGGCCACATATCCAACAATTTGTAGCATTGCTAACTTGATGGGAATGATGTAACATACTAATAAACGTGTTATTGCGCAGCGCAAATCTATAAGACAACTCATGCGGAGGTAATTCACTAAAAGAATGTTCAGCAGTAACATTATAAACATGTCTAGAAATAGGATAATATATGTGCAACAATATACTTGCAGTAATTATTAAAAGACTTAAGAAAAACAAAATTAATAACGTCACTGTGCAATGACTATGCAGTGATTTACAGTATGCATGTCGTTTCAACATTTTTCGGGTGTTTTCTCTATTCAGATCTAAGGGATACATGTCAGAGACAAATTCAACCGCTTCACCTTGGAGAGGACTTAAACAATCAAATTTCCCGACTGGTTAGATCTGAGTTTTAGTTTATATTGTTCGTGACTACTTGATTCAACAAAAGGAAGTTTTGAGTCAATGGGTGAAGACACACGAGGTGTGGTATTTACATCCGATGGTAGTCCATGAAATTTCTTGATATGACTTGAATGTATCCAGCCTTTTCTGCCTTCGATCTTCACGGCTGTCCTTGTGGTGAGCAAGACCAGTTGCGGTGACTTCCACCTAGGATCCAGCTGAGTCTTTCGATCAAAGTTCCTCACGAGGACCAGGTCCCCCGGAATTATATCATGGGGTTTCACCTCAGTGTTGTCGGGAAAGGCTGCAGCTACCTGTGAACGACAAGATTGTAGTGCAGACATCAAGGAAGCCAAATAATCTGTCAGCATATTACAGTCAATATCAGTTATTTTTCGTGGTATAGGCGTCCCCCACATATTTGGTGGTCTGCCAAAGATCACCTCATACGGGGATAGCCCTGTTCGAGAGTGTGCTACCATTCTCATGTAAAAGAGTGCAACTGGTAACGCTACTACCCAGTCGACACCTTTCTCTCTGCATATTTTGGACAATCTGATTTTCAGGATCTGATTATGTCTTTCTACGAGACCTGCTGCCTCGGGGTGTCGGACACAGTGGAATTTCCACTGATAGCCTAACAAAAGTGAAACGTGTTTCATTAGTTCGGATGAGAACGGCTGGCCGTTATCTGAGTAGACAACACGTGGTAAACCGTATCGTGGGAAGAATTCTCGAACTAACTGTTTGGCAGTAGTCGGGGCAGTGTAATCTGAAACCGGGTATGCCTCTGTCCAACGGGAAAGAGCACAGACAACTACGAGAACATATTTGAATCCTCGACATCGTTCCATCTGGATATAATCCATCTGGAGCACTTCAAAAGGGTGATCAGGAGGCTGAAATCCACCCTGTTCTACGGGAACGCTTTTTCCTGGGTTGAACTGACAACAGATCATACAGGTACGAACTTTTTGCTTGGCTGCTGCTCGTAAATGTTTATTGAACCAAATGTGTTGGATGCTGTCTAGCATAGCTTTTTCTCCTAGATGCGCTGGACTATGTATAGTGTTAATAATAACTTGGACCATTGAATCAGGAAGGAACCACACAGATTTTTCCTTCGTCATCCATCCTTGATCCGTTTGGATCCCTCCTAATTCAGTCCATTTCTTTATTTCGTCTGGTGTAGCATGTGTCTGTATGTCAATTACGTCAAGAGCGGGATCTTTAATCGTCATACAATGTGTTGGCGTCGGGACTTTTGTCTTTGTCATGTCGGATGTTTGAGTTTGAGCAGTCTGTTTAGCTGTTCTGTCAGCTAGATCATTGCCTTGAGAAATGATATCAATAACTTTCGTATGAGCTTTACATTTCATAATTGATATTGCAGTGGGTAGATGTATTGCATCTAATAAGGCATGAATGAGGGGTCCGTGCTGAATGTGGGCACCGTGAGAAGTTAAATAACCTCTCTCTCGCCACAGCACGCCGAAGTCATGTACAACTCCGAATGCATAACGTGAATCAGTGTATATGTTGACTTTTTTATTTGTGCCTTGAATACAGGCTTGTGTCAGAGCGATGAGCTCTGCGGCTTGAGCTGACAAGGTATTTATGCAATTTGTTTCGATGACTTCAGTGTCTGTTGTGACTGCGTAAGCGGCCACTAACTCTCCTGTACTTGTTCTCATACATGAACCATCTACATACAACGTTAGGTCTGGGTCTGACAATGGGACATCTGTCAAGTCTTGTCTGGGTTTCGTCGTGATTGTAATAACATCAATACAATCATGAGCTAGTGGGTCTGTTCCGATTACGGGTAAAAGTGTGGCAGGATTCAATGTGTTACAACGTCTGATTTCTATATGTGGCTGAAACAATGTTAATTCATACCCTGTAAGTCGCGCTATAGTCAAGTGCTGTGTTTGCGTTCTATTCACAAGAACTTCTACTGCATGTGGTACTTGAACTGTCAATGGATGTCCTAACACTATGGCATCGCTTTGTCTTATTGCTAAAGCTGTTGCTGCCACCGATTTCAGGCATGCAGGCAAAGCCTGAGCTACGGGATCTAATGTACTAGAAAAATAAGCACATGGTTTGTGGGATCCTGCCTGTTCCTGTGTGAGTACTGACAAGGCAGTACCTTCGCGTTCTGTAACAAAGAGTGTAAACTGTTTATTGTAACATGGTGTTGCTAAAACCGGTGCTTGGCATAAGGCTTTCTTTAGGTTTTCAAAAGCTTGTGTATGTTCCTGAGTCCAAGGGAGAACAGTCGATGTGGCTGCCTCCTGTGTTGTCAATTGAATGAGTGGTTTTGCTAGAAATGCATACTGAGGGATCCACTGCCTACAATATGAAGTGAGGCCTATAAAAGCCTGCACCTCCTTTTGTGTCTTGGGTATTGGCATGTTAGCTATTAACTGAATGCGGTCGGGTGTAAGCTGCCTTCCCTCCTTGGACAGCGAGTGTCCAAGATAAACAACTCGCTGGACACAGAATTGCAGCTTAGAAGGGGACACCTTGTGCCCTTTTTCGGCTAGAAATTGTAAAACTGTCAGTGATGCTTTCTCACATTCGTGTTCGCTTCTAGCGGTGATCAGCAGATCATCGACATATTGAAGCAGGGCAGTGTTTACTGGCATGTGGATACTGTCGAGTTCTCGTTTCAGTGCTTGGCTATAGATGCTGGGGCTTTCTGTAAATCCTTGAGGTGCGCGTGAGAATTTAAAGCTACGTCCATTTAAACTAAATCCGAACAAGTATTGGCTTTCCGGATCTATAGGGACGCTGAAAAAAGCATTTTTGAGATCAATTACAGTGAAGAATGTTGCTTCAGAATCAATAGCTGTCAGTAATGACGAGATATCTGGGACCACAGGGAATTGTGGCACAATGCACTTGTTTAATTCGCGCAGATCAATAACCAATCGATATACTGGCGGGGCCTTCGGATCTGTTCGTTTAAGAATCGGAATTATCGGTGAATTACATACATTGGAGTCTGTTTCCACAACCACTCCTTGGGCAATGAGCTCGTCAATGATTTGTAGTAAAGCCACTACAGCATCTGGTGGTAACTTGTATTGTCGCATTCGTGGTAGTACCACTCCTGCCTTTAGTGTAACTCGATATGGTGTAATATTCATGCAACCAACATCAGTAGGGCCTTGTGCCCATAGATGTGTAGGTAAAGTCTGCAGTCGGGGATCCCAAGGATCGCCAAGGAGGGAATCCATGTCTCGAGACACATAGTGACCTTTGAAATCACGTAAAAACAATCTTACTCCTTCCGGAGAACAACATATTATAGCTCCTAGAGCTTTCAGTGTTTTTATACCTAACAAGTTTTCTGGACATGATTTAGTAAGCAATAAATCTGTAGTTCTGGTCAAGGGTCCTATCGTAAGTGGAAGAGGCTGTGATACTTCATTAACAATAGGTTTTCCTGAAAAACCAAGGGAAATATTCTGTGAGCCTGAGAGGGGTGCCCCTGGAACTTCACTACGTTTTATGGTTGTTCGACTTGCCCCTGTATCAAGTAAAAATTTTCTATCTTGGCCTAATAATTCACTATGTACATAAGGTCCTTCTTGGTCTACTGGGACCTCGATAAGGGGTAAGTCAACTTCCCTCTCTAGGCTGGTTCATGCGTATCGTTGATAATCAGGATAGTCGTACTGTGCGGTCTGGTACAGCTGTCGTGTCGTGGTTTGTGTGGCAGCAACAGGCAGCGCTGGTGCAGCTGGCACAAACTGTATAGACTGTTGTGGAGCTGGCATGGACTGTGCATGCTGCGGGGCTCCTTGTTCATTCTGATCCTGTCTAAGTGGCCGTGGTCTTTCTTTTGTAATACCTGTGGCGATATTACGCTTCAGGACTGGGCAATCGTGTATATAATGACCTGGTTGTTTACAATAGTTGCATGTCCCTTTTACAGGTCCTGCTGAATCACCGGAATGTGTCGTACCCTTTTTATGTCCTTCAGCTGGAACTGTCTGGGAGACTAGCATTTTCATTTTCGTGTCTTTCATGCGTCTTTGTTCATGTTCTTGTTCCTCTCTAATTCTATTGTAATGGTACTGTAACATTTGTAACATTTGTGATGGGGTATTACCTTGCCAGGTACTCTCGAATTTTAATACTCTATTCTTCACTTGGGGCAAGGAATTTTCAACTAATTTTGTCACAAACAGATGTGGGTATGATTCGCTACTTGCTTTTATGCCACTATTTATACCAAAACATTTTTCGAATCGTGCATAGAAATCACTAGTGTCTTCATCTTGCTTTTGTTTACAGGCTGAAATTGCACCCCAGTCTTCCTTTTTCGTAGTTAATAAACGTGGCAGTACCTGTACTAGTAAACCTGGTAGTGCTTTAGTTTTGTCCCCAAGCCCCGAACCTGGACCTCGGGCCTTTTCTTCATTTTCTAATGCTGTCCAGTCTATCTTTTGGTCTCCCACCTCCCACTCTTTTTCCTTGAGTTTTTCATAAATGCCAGCAGGCATCAATACCTTTAATATTGTCATAATGTCGGGATAGGTATACTCTCCCATGAGTAACATGTCTTTAATTTCTCGGTGGAAACCCGCTGGGTCTTTGTCATGACTGGGTACCACTTTCTTCATTTCTAACAATTCTATTTTCGATATGGGCGTATATACAAATACACGTTTAAACTGATTGTCCTCGCCCTTTATTGGGTGTACTTCTCGTAAGGGATTCTGTCTGTCCATGTAATACATCGGTCTTTCCTTGATGGGCAGTGAGACATGTTCTGGGCATACAAAAAAATGTACTGCTTTCTTGATTCTAGTATTTCTTTAATTAGCTTAGTACCTGAACCTCTCCATCTATTCGTGAGTAATTCAGTCAATATATCAGGTAAAGGACCAGGATCTGAATGTTGGCTTTTATATAGTATAAGAAGTTGTTGAATCATATAAATCCCAGCTAAACGCTGTTCATCTGGGGTGAGGTTCAAAAATGTGTGTGCTACTGTATCATCACCATATTTTCCGGGACTGTCAACCCAATGAACGGCTGACCTGGCTAATTCTTGTTCATCCATAGAGTCGAGTAAATGATAACCCCTTCGTTCTCGCAGTAATTTGTCAGCGGCTTGGAACGAATGCTCGGGGGACCTTATATTTATTATAGGTGTTTGGAAATTCCTGTTATTATCTGGACATATCGGACGTATCGGGTCAGTAAAACATCTAGTACTATTACAAGATCTTCCTCTACCTACATAGGCTATGGTGTCTGACTGTCCTGTGGGCAGTCCTGATCCTTCCTCCTCGCTTTGTTCGAACTGGTCTACCGCTAATCTCTCTTCGTGTAGGCGTTCTATTTCTTTACGGATCTTTCGGCACATGGCTATTATACAGTTTTGCTTATCATGTCTCCCTTCTGATATATTCTGGCTCCATCTGGTAAGAGTTTGCATTGCTTCCGGGTCTACCCCCGGTCGGTCTTGATTTCTGATCACACAATTTATAGGGAAACGTAACAGTTCCCCTTGTATCTCCACTTTCTGGTATTCCATAGCTCTGTTAATACATTCAGAATCTCGCCCTGTTTGGACAAAATGGTATATATTATCTAGATGCATAGTCATTCCTGGTAACTTCCCTAAATACACCGCGGCTCGTCTGATACGTAATGATGCCATGATCATTTCGTCCTCTTTGCCGGGCACAGGGTCATATCTACAATCTATAAGAAGTTCCTTAAGCGTACGGGCATTTATGAGTTTGGGGGTACGTGGATGTGCTGATTCTTGAAAGGTAAGTTTATTTACTCTGGGTGGCGTAGAAAAAATATTGGTAGCACCTCCGGTAGCCCCGTCTGGGGTATCGGGCGTGAAAGGATTCGTTGAACGCGATACAGCAACTATAGGTGTGGACACAGCTATAGAAGTAGCTGTAGGAACAGATGTGGAAACAGATGTGCTTGCCGGAACTTGTGTCAGGATTTGTTGTTGTAGAGATACAGATACAGGATCTTGGCGTTGAACCTCCCCGGCCGACGGTCTATGTGGGGCGGGGTTAGCATACTCGGGAGCTGCGTCATCTAAATATGAGGAAAGAAAAACATCTTCTGCGGTTCTAGGATGCCCCTTAGGATGTACTTTTATTGGAAATAATGGGGTTGGCAAGTCTTTTGGTATCCCCGGAGTAGCCTTAGGTAATCCCTCGGCCAGAAGGGGATACATACCCTTCATAAGGGCATTTCTTTGTCTGTCTACTTGTTCTGATTTCACTCGTGTACCTTCTTCAATTAATAGATTTTCTCGGACTCTATTTGAATTCTCCTTATTTTTCTCTTCCTGTCGGAGTGCTTTTTCTGTACGTCTATGAGATTCTTTACGCCATAACTCAACGGCGTCTTTCTGTGACTGTCTGACTTTCCTTTTCCATAACTCTTCCTCTACTTTCATGATGCACTCTGCATCCCAGGTCCCAGCTGCGGGCCACCTCTGACTTTCTGGTAATTCCTTGGTGTAGTCTACCCATAAATCAAGAAATAATATAGCGTCTAAGCCGTGTTTATGATACATGAAGTACCCTGGAGTGTCCCTAGGAGGAATAGGAACAGCTTCTTCGAGTACCCCTTTTCTAGTTGTGATCTGTCTTAATTTCGAAAAGAGCGGCATATTGAGAACTGATCTGATACTTGATCTTGAACAAACTTAATACAATAAACACGATAATGAACAGTCATTCATACCACAATATGCAGAACGTATTAACACATTTAACATTTAACATTTAAATGAGCAAACAATGATGATGACGATCTAAGGAAAACTTAATCACTAAACATAATACTCGGCATTATCTGGATTATTCTGAATTTATATACTTGATATACTAGATATACTGCTAAACAGTACAGATACACTGCTGAAACAGTGCAGACCGGATTTGTGTACCCAAACCCGTCTTGACCGGCACAACCTATGTGCACGTCAGAACGCCTCCCCAGTAATGGTACTCACCGGGTAGCTCGGAACGGAAGGCCTCGGAACGGAACTGAACTGGACCGGACTGGACTCGACTCGAAAACTTCGGACACTTCTGAGCTTCGGAAACCTGGTGGGCCTCTGTATACCTCGGATCTTGCTCTCTCAGCTAGGCTCTGGTCGGGATACTTCGCACTTCTCACCGCCTCGTCTGGGTGTTGATCGCAGCCTCAGTCGCCCCCGCTTGAACGGAGGGAGATACAGGAAATCCTGCTGGTACGCGTTGTTGTCCGTCCAGCTGTGGCAGGAGACCGGGCCTGCAACGCACCGCCGGCGCGTGAGATGAGAAAGTGTCCCTGTTCGGGCGCCATTCATGTGGTAAATAATTTAATTACCGGGACTTAATTTGATACAGAAACATAATAAAAATAGCTCAATAAATAAGAGGCAGAATCCGTGGTATTAGAGGTTCGGAATGGGCTTTATTCCAATGGACGATTCGAATCGGTTGCTCCAAGTTCCATCACCACGAAGGTTCAGGAAGTGAAGTACATACATTATTGATAATTAATCACTTTTATACAATAGGCATTACAGTGAAGCAAATGCAAGAGGCGTAACAATTGATAGTGTAGATAAGACATACATACGTAGCAAAAGTAGGTGTAACTGGGTGTGACTAAAGAACGTCATCAGGTGTGATGTCATAATAGGGTGGTTCCATGAAAGAATTTCGCAATGTCAGCAGAAATACTTGGCAGAAATGCGCGCACAGCAGCATGACGTGTGATTGACGTGCAACTAGGGGGTGAAGGGGACTTGACATTTAGCTCTACATGTGGCGACAGAAGTCTGGAGGGTCAAGTCAACCTAATCCCAAATCATATCTAACATCCTATGTTTAAAGAACTATGTTATCCAAAAGAGAGGTCTCTTAGAGTAGAATCTTATTCTATACTGACTATACTGACTGTTAGTGCGTGTACAAGCGTCTAAGTGTCTACACTAGATGCGAGGGCAGAAGTCTTCCATAATAATAAGGCTATGAATTACTTGCATAAAGACAGAGAAGCCGGGCCTTTGCTCGGTAGCTGGAAGAATGTTTACTTAAACTACTAGACAGGAATGCATTGGGCAGGGAGCGGAGCAGATAATTTCGAAGGTGAAATACAGTTTTTGGCAGGCAACAGGCTGATGTCAGGCTTCGTGAGCCGCGCAGGGAATGAGACAAAGTTCATGGTCACAGATGCAGGCTCAGACTGGAGCTTCAGAGGCAGAAAGAAAGAAAAGCTTGATGACAGAATCAGGGCCTACTTGCCTGGACTGTAAAATGGCATAAGTGAACCATATAAAGCCGGTGGCCTTTCGTACTTAGGAATGGAATATCCGGCCCATTCATGGCTGATCTGAAAGAGGACATGTTGACGGTGGACGCACATGTGTTTGCGTCTTCATAACTGGAACTGGAGGGAACATACATGTACTTGTGATTCATACATGAAACCGTTGGGGTCCAAGATAGGGGACATAACTGATCAGAAAAATCCATATTTCCACACATTGACAGGTCATATCTACTCATGCAGATACATACTGTGCCCTGCCTGTAGTAGGGGTGACTTATCTATTTCTTATGCAGTGTTTGTGGGCATGAAACACAGTGCAGTGTACCATGTTGACTCTTCAGATTTTCCTCATCAAGACACACAGCCTGCAGTGGCAGTTTCCATGGCCTTGTTGATGGATCTCTGGAGTGGCACAATTCATGCTTCAGCCCCAGTGGATACTCTTCAGTACTCATGCACTATGTACCAGGCACCAATTACCAGGGGCGTACAAGGGTGGCTGAAGGTGTGCTAATTGTGGTACAGTTTTGGGAAAGATATCTGGCGCTGGGAACCTGGTTAGCAGGGACCCAATGCACTTACAGTTTGCAATCGCATCAGGCACAAAGTGGGAGCTAACCATGTCAAAAGAGTCACTTTCCTGCAATTATCATGTGAGCAGTGCAGAGTCAATATTTCAGCTGCTCATTCTAATCAGCAGAGTAAAATGAATACCTTACAATATTTGGCTCAACACACTTTGTATAGTGCCACTTACGCCATAATTTCAATCAGTTGAGAAGAACAGGACAACATAAACTAAACAAGCCAGACATTTCTCAGAGGAGGGAAATGTATAGTGATTGCTCAGTACATGAGTTTTGACATTCAGTTGGAGTATATATGACAAGAGACAATGAGCAAAACCACAAAGCAAATTTGTTTTGGGTAACAGAAACATGACATCATTGTAGTTGTAGTCATTTGAAAGTAAACTTGCCAACACTAGCAAAATGGTTTGCGGAAGATATCTATTGAGAATATACACTTGAAATGGGACATGCATTTACAATAGGACACATATATGGGTACTGTGATAGTTTTTGTTGCAACACCTACAGACAACATAAACTCATTTAACATTTAATAGAGATTGGCACTTGTAATCTTCTATGTAACACAACACATTCTCACAGACAATCCTAAATCTCAGAATCTGATACTTTGACCTTTCTATGTTAGAAAGTATATGTGCATTACACATTGACAACAGCAGTGTTGTACACAAAGATGGCATTGAGGTCTACAGAATGTTAGTGAGGTGTAACCTACTAGACTCTACTCCAACAGGTATTCCTATGAAGTCTTCAGTATGCTGGATCTGAAAGACCTGGTCCTCCCAGGAAAATAGATGCAATGGGGGGTTGGGAGAACCACCACCCATCCTCTGGGCCTCCAGGTGATGCTTGGAGGCCAGGGAATAAACCTTTCCCTGCAGGTTGTTCCACCTCTTCATAATTTCCTCCTGTGTGTTCAGGTTGTTAGCTACAACATTCACCCTGTCAACTATTCTGGCCCACATTTGCCTTTTCTGACTGATAGTTATATTTTGAATTTAGTCTCCAAACAATTGTGGCTCTACTTTAATGATTTCATCCACCATGACTGTCAACTCTCTCTCTGAGAAACATGGAATTGTAATTCTTGCCATATTCCTAAATTGAACTAAGTAGCAGCACAACAAAATAAATCAATCAATCAGTGACACTTGTAAAGCGCGCTACATACCCGTAGGGTCTCAAGGCGCTGGGGGGGGGGGAGGGGGGGGTGCCGCTACTGCTCGAACAGCCAGGTCTTCAGCTTCTTCCTGAAGGAGAGGTGGTCTTGGGTCAGGCGCAGGTCGGTCGGGAGGGAGTTCCAGGTCTTGGCGGCCAGGTAGGAGAAGGACCTTCCTCCTGTAGTCGCTCTTCGGATGCGGGGGACGGCGGCGAGGGCGTGGTTGGCTGATCGGAGGTGGCGTTTGGGAGCGTGGAAGTTGACTCGGCTGTTGAGGTAGCTCGGGCCTTGGTCGTGTAGGGCTTTGTGTGCGTGGGTGAGGAGGCGGAAGGTGATTCTTTTGTTGACGGGGAGCCAGTGAAGGTCTCTCAGATGTCCGGAGATGTGGCTGGTTCGTGGGATGTCGAGGATGAGTCTGGCTGAGGCGTTCTGGATCCGCTGGAGTCTCTTCTGGAGCTTGGCGGTGGTACCGGCGTAGAGGGCGTTGCCGTAGTCCAGTCGGCTGGTGACGAGGGCCTGGGTGACGGTCTTCCTGGTCTCGGTGGGGATCCACCAGAAGATCTTCCGTAGCATGCGTAGGATGTTGAAGCACGCCGAGGAGACGTTGTTGACTTGCCTGGTCATGGAGAGGGAGGAGTCCAGGAGGAAGCCCAGGTTGCGTGCATGGTCTGTCGGTTTGGGTGCTGTCAGCTGTCAATTTGAAATGAGGACAAAAAAAGTGAGTAGTGAGTGGAAAAGCCAGAAAGAAAACAAATCCTGCCTTCTCTGACCAAGCGTTCTGTTTCAATTTTTTGTGGTGCGGTGGAATGGCAAAGGATCATTGTCTGAAATGGTGTGCGTTTATACTGTGATATGGAGATGTTTGCACTTGGCTGAAGGACATCATGTGTGTTGTATTTATATCCTCCCAATGGCCACTGTTACAGTTCTTTCTTGAGCACCTATGACGGACTCAATCGAAGAACCACCCTAAGGAGACCGCCAGTGCGACTGTGATTTTCTAATATGCTCCGCGGGAATCCACAGCTCTACTGGTAATGGAGAACTGTTCACTAGCATTGTAGCCCGCCGTGTTGCAGGTGGGGCAAATTCCATCAACCCGGTTGGTGGTTCAGGCTGTATGCATCTAAATATGATGGGCGGAAGTCCATCGATTTGATGGAGAACTTGGGATCGCCACCAGGGCAGTACAGTGGTAAGACCTCCAAACTCATAATCAGGCCCTAAATCTTTGTTAGTTTCCTGTTCTCAAAAAAGAATGTGGTTATTATTTCACAATTTTATCTGTTGATTTGTTCCTTGTTCTTTTGTCATCAAGGTTTTTTATATGGTGCTGTCGGATCGTTAGCAGTTTTCAGGTCTGTTAAGGACTTGCATCTTTGTAGTGTATCCAAGGTTAGAAAGAAAGTTTAAACATATATTCTACTTTCTGTGCTTTTGAGAAAGGTATGTGTTTACTATTGATTTTTAAGTTGCTTACTTTTCTTTTGGTGCTTTTCTTTTTCTATGACTTCATAATATTAGGGCCTTTTTTGGTTTGTGTAAATGTTTTTCTCTTTCAAAGTTTTGTTGTTTTCTTTGATGTTCTAAAAATAAATTAATTGTGCACCCTTTTCAATGTCCCGCATCTTCCTTGAAGTAACACTTGGTGGAGTTAGAATAGCAAATCTGCCCCCAAGCCAGTGCCCAGCACCTTCCTTGAAGTAACCACTTGGCTGAGTTAGAATAGTAAATGTGCTCCCCCAGCCACTGTTCAGCACCTTCCCTATGGTAGGCATTTGGCAGAGTAAGAACAGTAAATCTGCCCCCCTCCTAGTCACTGTACAGCACCTACCCTGAGTAGATTGCAGTTTATTAAATTATTTTATTTGAACATTGTTACTGTCGAGGAAAGACCAAAATTAAAAAAAGAAAACATGGTTGTATTTTAGCTTACAATTATATGTAATTTGAAAAGCTTCACAATCAGTGTATCCTCACAAGTTTTGCAATGTCTAAAAAAGTGAATAACTATTTTTAAATTTCGATTCTATGATATACCTAGATATTTCTATGCATATTAAATGTGTAAGTTATACTTGCTTGGATAGATCGCAGTGTTTTTGTACTTTCTCTCATCAACTCTCTTCTTCATTCTTGTACATGTGGTCACTTCTGAAGGCAGTGCACCTCTAACCACAAAATTGTGGACGCTTATTTTTAATATGTTTTTGAAGGGTTAAGCATAAATTACAGTGATGTTAGTGTTGGAAACCACTTTTTTTCGTGAAGCGAAATGTAAGTACAGTTATAATTATTTTTGTGGTGAAATATAATGCGTATTTGACATTCTTCACAGACTTTGTCAGCCATCTTGGTTGAGGACAGGGTGTTTGCTTATGTAGAAATTAAAGAACATCTGAATGTTCAGTGTAAAACATTGTTTACTATTATAGAACACGTGTGCCATGTGATGTGTCTCTTTCTTTTATATTTATTTTTCGGAAACATTCGGAAGGGTTGCGATATTTTGCATTGTGTAGCATTGATTTGCGTAGTATTGCGTTGTGTTGCATGGTACTATCATCTTCAAAATATGTGCGTAGGGTTGTTATGAATTGCATTGCCTTACATTGTGTTGCATTGTGTTGTTTTATGTGACGTGGTGATGCAATTGCAGAGGTTTTTTTATTTTAACAATGTTTAAAAAATGGCCTTTCATCATGCAATTAGATTGTCTATGTAGATATCATTTTTATTGTTTAATTCATATCTATTAAAAAAATGTATATGAAAAAAGTTGCGTGGTAAAGGTTTGCGTGATAAAAATCTACATGTTAATGGTATGTATGGAAATGGTTCACATACTCTTTGTCTATGTATGTTAGTGGTCAAGATGTGTGGTAAAGATGTGTGTGGTAGTGGTATATTGGTGGTGAAGACTGTGTGGCAAAGGCATACGTAGCATATGCTTGTGTTGTAATGTAAAAAACACAATATGTACTATTAACTTACTGAAAATGTATTACTTTCAAATGAGTGGTTCAGTAGTACCATCTCATCACTATCACAAAGAAAGTTACACTAAACAAAGCAAATGTGCTTACAGATGCGCAGAGTGCTTATAGGCAGACTCAACCCTCAGGTCACCTAAGATTGTGTGACTTTCTTAGCAATCGTTCTGTAGCCACTGGGGACAAGTAGAGTGGTTCTTCATGTTCTAAGTCTAAATCACTGAACTCTCCAGGCTCGCTGGGGACTTCTAAACAGACAAGTTCAGCTGCAGGGATGGCCATCACAGATTCACCATGGCTTCAAGCTAAATACAAAAATACTGGAAAAGGGCAGCACACAGCTTTATGTTAAAGTTCTGCAGTGTGGTCTTCACAAAATTCTGTCAATGGACATCTTCTCTTTGATGAAACCCATTGGCAGTCCATCTTCACAGTTTAAAAACATAACAAGTCTGATTTGCACTGAATTTGTTTCAAGAGTATGCTGGGTTGACATCTTCCCAGAATGCACTGTAAGGGTCGGGAGCAATGGTACATGACACAGGTATATTCGGCCGTCGTCTTCTCTGGCACTAAGCTTTGTGTTTTACAGCTAAAGTGGCACAGATGACAAAGGAAACAAGGAGTAAAAAGCATTGGAGATGAGCCGAAGCAGCCGTTTCTCTGTAGTAGGCAGCAAACTCCAACTCGAAGTCGCCTTCCTCACAGAAAGAAGCTCACAAACTTCTTAGTGTAATATTGAGGGCAGCTTCTCCACCTATACGTGTTTCCTTGTTCACAATCATCACTGAGAATGAAATCTCGATTATACATTCAGGAACAGTACCATTCTTTAAAAACAGACATGACGAGGGTCCATTTAACAGAGGTGCCTGGAAGGTCAGTAAGAATCACTGCTGGATGCAGTGAACACCCTCAAAAGCTGCACATATTTTGATGCTAGCCGTGACCTCAATAGAGTTGTTGAAATCAGTGCTTAATTTGGAGTGTCAAGGCCTTCGTCAGGCGGCCACTGCAGCTCGCACCACCCATGACAGTAGCAACAGAACTACTAACCATGACACTCCAACAAGTGTGACAATTCAGACTATTCCACGCCCCCAGAACTATAAAAAATGACTTGGGCAGCAGGCATTAAACCATTCTAAATGTTTATTTCATTTTCAAAAAATTGGTGTTGTGCTCATATGTAAGTTAGACAAACAGTGCCACCATGTGACAGACTGTCATAAGTGCCGGTGTTGACAATTCAGTGCTGGTGCTAGTGTTGGTGCCCACCACCGAAAAACCACAGCTCAAATTAAGGCACAAATTGAAATGTTTGCGATCAGCAGCGCTACAGGATGCGAGAAACTTTTAAGGTCTATGGCACATCAAGAGTGCCCCTCACAAAAGCCAGAGAAGAATTTCCGGGATTTCCTTGAGATTAAGACACCTATGTATTTTTCAAAGATATAATGCAAGGGAAATGTTTTTGGGGACAAAGAAGAAGTGGTCGGGATGAGACAGCTTTACAGTCAGTCTGAAAACTTCAACTCTATAGTCTGACAAGATCATGAACTATCAAAGGGTTTAGGATTGTTAAACAAAAAAGTCTCATTTCTGATAATTGCTCATGTGTAGCAAATACCCTGAAGAGAGGGCTTCTTTTTCTCTGTAATCTGCTATTCAAAGTGTTTTATAGCATATTGTGAATGTAATAAACCACTCTTGAAGACAACAGAAGGCAATCCTATGTTTATTTTAATTTCTTTGAGTATATGAGTAAGTTACATGTTCATAAAAGTTACATGATCATCTAGATGCTGTAAAAACCATCGTTATAGTGCTGACGGCTCATTGCACAGAGAGTAAGTGTGTGGATTGGCACATATCTACTTTGTTTTTGTGCTAGTAGTGTTCAAACTGAATGTAGTTCGGTGTGAAGAGATGCCTAGTGCTGTCAACTCAGTCGGGTGTATTGAAAATGTTAGTGCTTCAAACTTCGTAGAAATTAATCAGGGGGGTCATCCAGACAGAAGAAAAGGGGAAATCGTCATCCTACATCCTATAATCGAGGATTGCATACGTCAGCATTAAGTCCATTGTGCCACATGGGGCTGGCCTTTAGCACAGGCGAGCTGGGCCCACGCCCAGGGCGTTGACATTCATAGGGGTGCAGGGAGCTGCCTGCATACAGATCATGCACGGCCCCCTCTGAAAGAGCTCCTGCAATTCAGCCCACACTGAGGCATATTCACAAGAACGTGTGATAACTACCGCAAGAGTAGCCTAACGCAACTCTCAACATTGCAGCCCATCGTGGAAAAATCACGCCGTCCCAACCAAGTATACACAACGCTGTGGTAGCATGCGAAAGTCACCAGATAACACGTCAAATGGGCGAGCAAAATCCAACACCACGCCGCAAAAATGCGAAACGTGAAAGCAAAAAATCATGCGATGAGGCCAATCGCGGTAAAACAATTTGCGAAAACCAGCCACAGGCCTGCAGATCCCATGCGACTGGCGGGAAAATGCACCATAAAAGAAACAAAAAAAACCCACCAAAACCAATTCAAATTGCGTAGCACCATAGATGCATTCGGACCGAGTGTAGAGGACATGCCAAACTCACCAAGCCCCACGGAGGACCAGCACGGAACGCCGGGGTCGGGGAAGGGCAAGGAGAAGAGGAAGACGGGGCAGTCCGCAGAAAGACCTGATCATCTTCACGGAGGTGAAAGAAATCTCACAACAACTGTTTGGCACCTCCCCTGTGGCACTGGCAACACAAACGGAAATATGGCAGTCCATCGTCACAAAAGTCAATGCAATCAGAGTGTCGAGGAGGTCAATGGAGGAGGTCAGGAGGCGCTGTCATGAAGTGCACAGCCAAACGGAGGAGAAACTCTCCGCCAACAGGAATGCAGCAATGGTGACTTGAGGTGGGAGTCCTGCGACACAAGAGGAGCTGGATGAGCTGGAGGAAATGGTGGCCACAGTCAGCAGTGTGGAGACGGTGGCACGAGTTGGGGGCATGGACGCAGCTCAATATGTCCTGACCCAACAGCAACAGGGTGAATAATGACCAGGGACTGGGGGGACGGGGGAGATGGGCACAATGGCACACATGTACAAATATGTGGCGCACACTGCACACCCATAATGATCGTGGAACATGTCCCTAACAGCCTTGGCACACTGCAGCACACATAGAAACACCAAGTATGCACCCATCAACTATGTGCAAAAAGGGGTCCCCCTCCCCAACACCAATATCACAACCTACCCATGCACATTTGCTGAATCCAGGAAAGCAGCGGCTCTGTGAGCCACACTGACTATGCAAGTGACACTGCATGACAGATAGCATGGCTGTAGTCACAATGCATGCCATGGCCCAAGAATCAACATGGAGGTGTCCCAGTGCGTATCACATCCGTAAAGGAGGAGGTCACACTTTGACATATCCACGTGCACCCACAACCCATGTCTCACAACACGTGCAGCAGACAAACAATGCACCAGGCTACAAAATCTGTCCGGGAGCACATATGACCCAAGTCAAAAACAATACAGCTCCCGAAAAGCACACAATTCAAAGGCGCCCCGCCTCAAAGGGAGAAGGGTACACAAAATCAGAGCTGTAGGGGCAACTCCCCCACAATGCAGCACACACACATAGCATTTACAGTATATCAGCAATGACGGCAACGTGGTACAATGCACAACACCAGAGGACAGAGCTCACAACATGTTACGCTCATGCGTATCAACTGTTACTCACGTCAGGCATTGCCTGGCACTGTGTGATGACAATGTACGGGTACTACCACACATCCGTCATCTAGTTGGTAAACACACTGTCTCCCATCAAATATCCAGCTCCACCAAAACAGTCACAATGTACATTGGCATGCAGTCTGAATGTAAACATCTGCAATCCTTCAACATATATGTGCAACACCATTAACCTGCATCACCCCTTTACATTTCAGAAGGACAAAAAAAAATTTGTGCAAAGCACACCACACTTCCCATCAGTGATGATGAAGAGGACAACGTGCACATATGTCAGGACACCCTCCAACGGATAATGGACAGCCTCCGCACCCCACGCCCAGGAGCAGGGCAGGCCAGCTGCCTCGAGGTGACCCCACCACCTGCACAGACCACACAGCAGGAAACACACACCACCACCGCTGTCTCCCAGGACCCCCCCAACCAAGACACGGAATTACAATAGCGGGTGTATGCATGCCAGGTGGAGTTGGCTGATCAGCTGCGGGCGGGATTCGAGCTTGTGACAGCCAAATTCTATGCCATACGTGGGTGTCTGAGACCCACCAGGGACCGCGTACAGTCCCTATCAGACACCCCCTGTATGCACCATGCTCCATCACAGACCTTGGCTGACCTCGCTGGGGCCATTAATCGGATACAAGAACTATCTGGTCAGACAGGCACCAGGGATGTCAGCACAGAATTGTTCTACACATGTAAGAAAATGCTTAAAATTCAGAATTCGTGAGTGTATTAGTATGTAAGGTCTAGAGTGACTGAACGTTAACTAAAACCCGTGAAAATACACTTATGCGTGAGATTCAGCGGTAGCCGCACTAACGTAAAAAAAACGGGAAAAGATTCCTGCTACCATGAGGTGGAATATCAGCGCATACTAGAAGGTTGAAGAAATCGCGTGCTCAAAACATCACCGATTAATGTGTAAGTAACCGTGACGTGTGAAGAAATATAAATATTACCGCTGCTCAAAGAACTAATGTGTCGACACGTACCTGTAGACGCGGTAAATCAAGTGTGCACGGAACCCCATCAGGAAGTGTTAGTGCCGCGTGTGTTGACACCGGAAGTGAAATAGGGAGAAGATCCGGAAATGTACTCCCATGTGGTATAACAATGGAAAAAATACTATGTGGTAGGTTGGAAGTGGAAAAAAGAACTGAAATCAATGAAATAAGATCAGAGAAGAGTGTAAAGTGAATGGTGCTAAAACGGTGGTGATCAAAGGGACGAATAAAGATGAAACATAGTGCTATGTATAGTAATTATATGCGAATGATAACGAAAAAAATAAAAATAAAAACGGGATGCAACAGCAAACCTGTAAATGAAACATACAAAATACATGAAAATGACACAAGTTCGAGAATGAATAGAAAGAAATACGGGTTAGTCAAAGAGAAAAAAAAAAAAAGGGAAGAAAAACGGGAAGAGAAAAAGAAAATGAACAATGCTCACAATGTAGTAACAGAAATTAAATGCGAATGCATCCGTGTAATGAAATCTTACTCTGTGCATAATCATAACATAAATCAATTATAAATAGCAACTGAATTCAAGCCGTTCGTTAAGTCCCCTGGGGTGCACAGAATTGAGTTTATTTATCCAATACAGTTCTCGTCGTAAAAGGAAACTACTGTTGTCTCTGCCTCGTTGTGTAGTAACTCGTTCCAAAATCATAAATCTGAGTTGACTCATGTTGTAATTAAACTCAAGGAAATGTGCTGCCACTGTAGACTTAGTGTTCTTGGTCCGTATGGTACTTTTGTGTTCCGTGAGACGGATCTTGATTTTTCGTTCTGTTTTACCCACATATGGTAATCCACATGGGCATTTTAAGAGATACACAACATTGCTTCAATCACAAGTGGCCGTGACACGTAGTTTAATAGGTATACCTTTAGTGGGATGCATTATAGTAGTACCCTTGATGATGTTATTGCAGCTGCCGCAATTATGACAGGGAACAGTACCTTTATGATGATGATCAGATTGAGGAGGGCTCTTATTGAGCAGTTGTTGTAGATTGTGGAGTGGTGTGGCTCACTGTTAGAGGCGGCAGACCCGGAAGCAGAGGTCGGTCAGGGACCAGGGTTCGATTCCCGACGCGGCAGGGTCGATAATTCTCGCCTCGGTACCTACTCTAATCATGGATCACACTCAGCAACTTTGGGCAATAGCTTGCTTAATCTCCACTAACGGCCCCATCAGCTCCGTGGATGCTTCGTCTTCACCTTGGAGATGCCCAGTAAGGGACCATCTCACAGGGAAAGCCAGGATGGGTTCCCCAGCAGTACACAGCACCGGGACACTCTGCTTGAGTAGCTGACCGCTCAATAAAACACCAGATAACATAACATAAGATTGTGAGTGCGAAGTTGATGAAAAATTCCTTTGAAATCTGATGCAGCTTGTAACAGTGGCCAATATTTTCGAATAAAGTTTCTTGATTTTTGCGCTTTTAGTGGAAAATTTAGATACAAATGTCGATCGTGGATCCTTGGAATCTATTGGAGTTTTTTGTTTGAGAAGGTCAGATTGATTCTTGATTTTAGCTCTGTTGACTGCTTCTTGTAGAATAGAATCTGGATATGATCTTTGTTTGAATTTGTCAATAAGTTTAATACTGTGTTCTTGAAAAATTTCATCTGTGGATGAGATGCATTTTATCCTCAACAGTTGAGAATAGGGCATATGCTTTTTGATGAAAACAGGAGAAGTGTAACAAATTATTACGGTCTGTAGTTTTGGTGAAAACGGAGGTGATTAATTGATTATTCTGTATGGTGACATCAACATCCAAGAAAGAAATATGGTTAGTACTGATTTCATGAGTGAATTGTATGCGATCATTGATGGTATTCAACTGAGTGATGCATGTGAGAAGTTCAGATTGATTTCCCTTCCAAATTAGAAAGATGTCATCGATGTATCTGTGAAAAGTCACTAAATTCTTCAACCACTGTTCATGGGATACGATGTGATCGAGCTCGAATCGGTGCATAAAGAGATTTGCATACGCAGGAGCTGCGCAATTGCCCATAGATGTACCAGATAGATTTGTGTAGTAATTGTTGTTCCAGGTAAAATAACCTGGATTTTAAAAGTTGTTGGGACCTGTGCTGTGGGTGACAATCCGATGTGGTTGCAGGGACGTAGTTACTCGTCCATGAATGCCAACGCAGCTTCATGTGCAATGTGTTCCAATAGTACGTCGTTGTCATGTTCGAAGAACACCAGGCTGAGCCAATCCATTAACTGGTCTGGGCAGGTGTGCTCAGCCCACACCGTTTCCCAATCAGCAAAACATCCCAATAGGGGAGCGCCTCGATGTGGTCGCTGCACACCAGGAATTGTGCACTCTGCCATCCACAACTGCCAACACATATGTAGTATGACAAGCCATGCACAGTTGTCTCGGTTACACTCCTGTTCGTGATCAAACAGGGGACGCAGACACAAGTCATAGTCCAATTCATCTACGGTTGTGTTTGATAGGCAGACATACATGGGACACTTGAATGTGCATGTTCGGCATTGGAACCAGGGCTGGACGCAGGTGACATAGGCCAGGTGGAAGCTCATCCGGTAGCTGATCCGCAGCAATGCCAGTGGCAGTGCGCCCAGTGAATGCAGCATGCTTGCATCTTACTGTTCCACGTGACCGGAGTTGTGCATGTGCCAGGGATGGCCTGACATTGCGTTGTTGTGTCTCGTGGAACCAGCGCTCTTCTGGACTGTGGCAGTTGTGTGGAGGATATGCCACAGCTCTGGGCTATGATTAGAATGTGTGTGCCATGTTGGGTAGAATGGGTTGGTGTTTCCGTGTCTGTCAAGGGCATCCCATGCGGGGGTACCTCAGGCAGGGCCTTCTGTGTGTGGGGTGTGGATAAGTTGGATTGTTTATTTACACAATGCGTGGTGTGGGAGTCATCCAAGTCTGCCATGGCATCTCTCTCAGGGTGTTCCAGCTGCGGTCAGGACCTAGGTCAGATGCGCAGGTGTCCTTCCGCCTTCTGCATTGGTACAAAGGAGCTTTCATCCCTAATGTGTGTCTGACTACTACTTGCGTTTTCAGAATGTGATGTGGCTTTGGTGCTGAGATTGAGGCAAGGCCTTGTGCTCATGGTGTCCTGACAGCTTGTAGCAGTGGCCAATATTTTCGAATAATGTTCTTGATTTTTGAGCTTTTAGAGGAAGTTTTAGATACAAATGTCGATCGTGGGTCCTTGGAATCTATTGGAGTTTTTTGTTTGAGAAGGTCAGATCGATTCTTGATTTTAGGTCTGTTGACTGCTTCTTGTAGAATAGAATATGGATATGGTCTTTGTTTGAATTTGTCAATAACTTTAATACTGTGTTCTTGAAAAATTTAATTTGTGGATGAGATGCGTTTTATTCTCAACAGTTGAGAATAGGGCAGATGCTTTTTGATGGATTTTTGATGAAAACTGAAGAAATGTAACAAATTATTACGGTCTGTAGTTTTGGTGAAAACGGAGGTAATTAGTTGATTATTCTGTATGGTGACATCAACATGCAAGAAAGAAATATGGTTAGTACTGATTTCATGAGTGAATTGTATGAGATCATTGATGGTATTCAACTGAGTGATGCATGTGAGAAGTTCAGATTGATTTCCCTTCCAAATTAGAAAGATGTCATCGATGTATCTGTGAAAAGTCACTAAATTCTACAACCACTGGTCATGGGATAAGATGTGATCGAGCTCGAATCGGTGCATAAAGAGATTTGCATACGCAGGAGCTGCGCAATTCCCCATAGATGTACCGGATAGTTGTGTGTAGTAATTGTTGTTCCAGGTAAAATAACCTGGATTTTACAAGTTGTTGGGACCTGTGCTGTGGGTGACAATCCGATGTGGCTGCAGGGACGTAGTTACTCGTCCATGAATGCCAGTGCAGCTTCATGTGCAATGTGTTCCAATAGTACGTCGTTGTCATGTTCGAAAAACACCAGGGAGAGCCAATCCATTAACTGGTCTGGGCAGGTGTGCTCAGCCCACACCGTTTCCCAATCAGCAACACAGCCCAATAGGAGAGTGCCTCGATGTGGTCACTGCACACGAGGAATTGTGCACTCTGCCATGCACAACTGCCAACACATATGCAGTATGACCAGCCATGCACAGTTGTCTCGGGTACACTCCTGTTCGTGATCCAACAGGGGATGCAGACACAAGTCATAGTCCAATATATCTACGGTTGTGTTTGATAGGCAGACATCCATGGGACACTTGAATGTGCATGTTCGGCAGTGGAAACAGGGCTGGACGCAGATGACATAGGCCAGGCGGAAGCTCATCCGGTAGCTAATCCGCAGCACTGCCACTGGCAGTGTGCCCAGTGAATGCAGCATGCGTGCACCGTACTATTCCACCTGACCGGAGTTGTGCATGTGTCAGGGATGGCCTGACATTGCGTTGTTGTGTCTCGTGGAACCAGCTCTCTTCTGAACTGCGGCAGTTGTGTGGAGGATATGCCACAGCTCTGGGCTATGATTAGAATGTGTGTGCCACGTTGGGCAGAATGGGTTGGTGTTTCCGTGTCTGTCAAGGGCATCCCATGCGGGGGTACCTCAGGCAGGGCCTTCTGTGTGCGGGGTGTGGATAAGTTGGATTGTTTATTTACGCAATGCGTGGTGTGGGAGTCATCCACGTCTGCCATGGCATCTCTCTCAGGGTGTTCCAGCCGCGTTCAGGACCAAGGTCAGATGTGCAGGTGTCCTTCCGCCTTCTGCATTGGTACAAAGGAGCTTTCATCCCTAATGTGTGTCTGACTACTACTTGCGTTTTCAGAATGTGATGTGGCTTTGGTGCTGAGATTGAGGCAAGGTCTTGTGCTCATGGTGTCCTGATAGCGATACACACACACATGTTAGCATGTAGGGCCAGGTGCCCAGGAGGACTTGCGCTGCTTGTGCAGTCTCACTCCATCTCTCTTCCTCGATCTCTCCCTCCCTCCCTCTCTCCCTCTCTTTCCTTTGTTGTGCGCATGGCACTCCTTCTTCTCTTGGATTTTGTCTTCCAGGCTGTGCCCTACAGATTGTCCAGTGCGGACCTGCTAGGACTCATTCAAATGGTTTTGGGGTTTTGGTTTGAATGTTGTTTTGTGTTGGTGATTACATTGCTGTATGACTGATTCTCAGTTTTCTGGGCACGCATGTGTGTATTTTTGCTTGTGCTACATCAGTTCAAAATATTTTTGCGTGGGATTCACAGGGTTGGTGTGCAGTTTATTTATCCGGGGGCGGGGTGGGGGCCCGGGGAGTGGGGGTTGCCATCCTGTGTGTGGTATTGGTGGGTGTTGAGGCCCTCTTGTAAATGTAAATGTAAATCCAATATTTGTAAAGCGCAAACAGTTACCTGAAGGCATCCCGGTGCTGGGGGCCATCAGGAAGGTTAAGCAAGCTATTGCTGAGTGTCACATAGTGCTGAGCTGACCTGCCGCCGGTGCCGGGGACCGAACCGTGAGCCGCAGATTCCAGTATCAGTTGCCCTAGCCGCGGCACCACACCTCTTCCTCTTGGGTGTCCGTGCTGCATGGACAGTTGCTCGGGGGCATCTGTGGTTCTTCATGCGTGGCTCTGGGCTGTGCTCCCTTTAGTGGTGGAGGCTGTGGTCCGACTTCGCACCAGCTCAGAGCAAGTGTTATTTTCCGGCAGCTAATGCGCTTTATCGCCTGTTTTGTGTTCTTATCACAGTTCTGTCTGGTCGTTGTGAATGTTATGGAGTGGTGTTGTCACGGCTTTTGGCACGGGAACGCCTACTTTGCATCTCATTAACGATAGTTGTGGGGGGTTTCTGTGGCGATGATATTTGCGGCTGCTATCGCGGGTAAACTGGTTCTGTGGGCTGTTAACATAAGCTTGTGAATGGGGCGATAAATGTATCGCTACTTTGGCTGCGAAAAAGTGCTGTTAACTTGGCGATAGCTCCTTGTGAATATCCCCCACTGTGATTACTCTTGCTTTTCTCTTTCATCGGCCACAGATGCCTTACTGACATCCTTTCGCCTGCCCATCTCCTAAACACCCTCTACCCCTCCTCATCTACAGTTTAGCTCTGGCAGGAAGAAGCTGAGCTGAGGGCGGTTCAGGAGAAAATGGGGGAGGAGTTGCCAAGTTTGTGTCATCATCCAAAGCCTTACAATAGCCCTCCGCCTTCCTTCCCCGGCAAATTTTACTGAGAACAAGCAGCAAGGAAGAACATATTGGATGAGACCACCTCAGAGAGCAGAGGCAAAAGAGCCCGGACATGACAGGAGACAGCCGGGCAGGAAGGTCTCAGTTGGAGCTGCTGAACCTCTATAAAACTATATTCTAATTATTGCTTTCTAAACATGAAACATCTTCCAAATTTCTGGTCACACTGTTTCAAATTCAAAACTACTGTGTTACTCGATTACTCGTATTTTAGGAAATTTATTAAGGGCGAACGAGTGGCATTATTACATCGGAACTGGGGAACCAGGTTTGAGTCCCAGCATTGAATAACCATCTCGTGATTCTGGACAAATTACCCATGCTTACCTGAATCTGAGCTTGTGTAATGTAACTGGTGCTCATGTAAAGGGGGAAAGTTTGAGTTACATAAAACTGCTGAAAAACATTCTACCATTTCTCTTTGCTTTCTTGTACTTGCAGTTTTGCTTCTCTGTAAATATGCGACTAGAAGTACCAGGATGCAAAGAAAACATATATTGGCTAAATTAATCGAGAAAATGGTTTGCTCTTTGTATATCTTAAACTGCAGGCTACAACTAAGATGAAAAGAGGAGGACTAAGGGGTGCCAAATGTGGTTCTGTCCATGGCTCAATCTGCGCAAAGGTTGGCCCTGGTGCCACCTTTTATTAAATGCGCTTATTGCCTAGAAGCAACATGAAATGGCATAATCTAAGCTCAGTGTCAGCTAATGTTTTTTTATAAATTTCAAGGGTTTTACATTAGTAAAGTACAGATACAGTAAAGATATAAAGAGGAAAAAAAGACCAGTTCCCGTGGGGTAATATAAAAGGCAGTTTAAATCAATACTATAGTTTATGGTGGGAAAATAAAAAAACGGTATGTACCGTAGATAGTGTGTTTAGTTGTAGACAGTATGTTGTAAAGGGACTTTTTTTAATAGTGTTTGTATGGAGGATTTCAAGTAACCGACTGGCAGGTAGCTGTGAGAAGAAGGATGGACCAGATGATCGTATGGTTTATGATGGGAAAGAAAAGAAATGAAAGCAAGAGGGATAGAGAGAAGACAGGATTTTTAGGGCTTTTGGGGTGTCAGGGAGGTTTGGGACGTGGGATGTGGGTAGGGAGTGGGTAGGGGAAGGGGTAAGGGATTGGCAGATACTATGGGTATGCATTTTGAATAAAGGTGTTTAACTTGAACCAAATGTTATCTTTTTTTCTAGAGTTGTGTAGGACGCTGGCTCGCCATATACTGCACTAAAAGTTAGTACTCTGTGCAGATAGTCCATTGGGTCCCTTATTGGTATACAGAGGAAATAGTAGATAATGCTAGCGCTCTATTTAAAATAGTGTAGGCGAGCAGTTAGGATTATCGGAGGGTAGTGCTAAACATTTGTTGTACTCACAGAGGCAATAAATCAGACACCCACTCAAGAATAAATCCAAGACCAAGAACTTCATTCTACAGTAAGTACTTTTAAACTTATGAATCCCAGAATCAATCACATTTGTGCAGAAATATACACCATTGGAGTCAATAGGGAAAAATACAAAAATGCATATGCAATCGCACATTCGACTTTCAAGGTTCACCTTTTGGATAACGGTAATTAGCAAGGCCAGGTCCAATGTTCCACCAGTGGATTTGTGGAACCGTCTCATATTCAGCCGGGAGCAGGGTGCTGAGGTCCTTCTTATCTGGTGTGCTACGGGAGCAGTGGCCACTTAAAATGCACTGCAGAAGGGGATTACAGGTAGGTCCGAGGAGGCCACTCAAGGTAGCAGGTTGCCAGGGTCTCAAGACCACGGGAGCATAGCTGGCTCAATGTTACCGGTCAGGCCAGGTGCAGAGCAGATAGGCTAGCCAGGCAGAATGCTTCAAGTCAGAAGCAGGCAGCTTGGAGAGGCAATTTCAGTATAGCTGGGCCACTTTAAACATGGGCCTCAGGGGTCTTGATGTTCCTCAATGTGTGATTTTATCCTGGGCATTTGGGGTCCGGGGAGGACTCTTCGTTTCGGTGCAGGATGCACAAGAACCAGTACCTCAGGTATTGGTGCAGCATGGCTCTGGTAGATCCTGGAGTCCACAAACATGGTGGGGGCTCAGATCTGACCATTTGGAAATGGTGTATCACATCTGGTCTGGGTACTGCATCGGAGTCACCAGAGAGCAGAAAGTCAGTAGACAGGAGTCTGTAGTTCAGTGACTGCTGGTGCAAGGAAGTAGAGCCTCTATTACTAAGGAGGATCTCTGGTGATTTGGCAAAGGCTGGAGGGGTTCCGGGATTCTTTGAGTCCTCACAGTTGCAGGGCAAGACAGCACACCCACAAATATCACGTCCTTGAGATTTAGGGCCAAATTATCTGCAGCAGGGCTTTAGTTCTCTGGCTGCCGCTCTTCTTGTCCATAGAATCTAATGTTCAAGGTCCATGGATGCCCCCTAAATATTGACTTTAGGGGTGTTAAATTTGTAGACAGGTAGTAGTCAATGGGCTACCTACCTTTAGTGGGATTACACCCTCTAAGTCACCACTCCTTGCTGAAAGGGGCATTACCCTAGCCCTGATAGGTTGCTTTCCCAACCTTTCAAGATGGTGGATTTTCAAAAGTGGAGTCTGCATCGCCTGCCACACCTTAAGGGTGTTGCTGGCAGGCTGTGCGCACACCTCCTCATCTAAAACATTTTTCCACCTTTCCTCCCGCCAAACGTGAAGCAGGAAATGGGGGTTGGCACCCTCCACTATCTGGAGAAGCCTGAGTCACATTTCAAAGGTGTCTTCGCCTTTGAAACTTACCACCTCAGAAGACCATCCTGTCCTGGGGGAGGTGTGAAGCACCTCAACCCAGAGCTGGCTTTGTGCCTGGCCTCCTAGAGTGCTGGCCCTCAACTCTTGAGGCCAGAAGCATGCCTGGTGGTGGCAGCCTGCCTGAAGCTAGACAGAGACCACACCAGTGCTTGGTAGGTTTTCAAGGGACTCTCTAAAGGGTCTCCTGTATGCATTCATTAATAAATCCTACACTGGATTCAGTGAGGATTTAATAAGATGAGATGTTTGGTACCAAACATCTTAGGGTACAGGGAAGGCATCACGGAGTGAGGAAGCTCATAATGACCAGTATGCAGCACATGTACATTCTATGGCTTTCCTGTGCCCCTAGAATATCCTCGATATGGACTTGATTTTGTAGGGTCATATCTGCTCAGGCAGATATGTCCACACATGGGATATAGTGCACACTGCCTTAGGGCTGTAAGGCCTGTCTTAGGGGTGACTCACCTATATACTATGCAGTGTCTAAGGGCATGGCACACAGAGCTAAGTGCTATGTTGAATCTTTGGCACCAAGACACACAACCTGCACTGGCAGTTTGCATGGTCTTGGTGAGCAGTCTCTGGGGTGGCACAATTTGTGCTGTGGCCCCAGTGGACCCTCTTACAGTACCCATGCCCTAGGTACCAGGGATGCCATTTACTAGGGACTTACAGGGGTGGCTGAAGTTGTGCCAATTGTGGTGCAGTTTGGGGAAAGAGATCTGGCACTGAGAACCTAGTTAGCGGCATGGTTATGCCCAGGAGTGTGAGCGTTGTTTGGAAAGGTTTTTCCATTCCAATAGAAAGATTTTGAGACCAGTTGATACAAAAATATCCCAAAGAAGGTGATCTTCTTTATTTAACTTATAGTGCATGCCAGGGGAAAGGATACACAGGAATATAGAGGGTAGAGTTGTTGTCCATGTCAAATTCAGAATTTGTGATATGGTTTTACCAATTTTAGCCCTGAAGTTTTGAGAATAGGTGCTTTCTAGTTGCATGTGACCAAGGACTCCTGGTCCAATATCGCAGCTCTAGCATGTGTTGGAAATACGGAGGTCTAGTTAAAATAGTTTAGCAGGGGTCCAGTGGGAGTTTGTGGTTTTTTCCAAACTCTGTGTTCTGCAGAAAACACAGAATTCAGAAAAACTTTAAGTTGGCGATCATGAGCGAGGAGAATCAAACACTAGACCACCTGTCAGTGAGATTTCTCAATGCGGGCAGACGAGAATGGTTGTGACCGCTCGTGCTGAGAAACCATCTGTTCACATTGAAGAAGCAGCTGCCTGAGATGCGGCAGAAAGAAGCATTGTGCAGTTAGCGCCAATTTTCCAGTTTGGGACAAACACCCAGCGCTAACAATCAGTGTGTAGGGCGGGACCTAACACACTCCGAGCCTTGCGGAACTCCACATAGCACAACAGAGTTTTTTTGTCCCTTCACAGAGTTCCAAATAGCAGAACTCTGCCCAAGCCTAGTCTTATGCGCCACCCAGTATCTAGACTGAGCTAAGGCAGGTGTGAGTTTGTGGTAAGGTTCACCCAGATGTGTGGCCGGTTCAATGGTGTGGCTGTAGGGTTGTTAGTGTCATAGAGGAGTGATTCCCATTTGTTTTGTATTTGTTTTGTTAGCGCAGGTGAACTGCCATGGAAAGGCTGGTGAGGAGGGACACCCTAATCTATACGGTGGTACCTGGTAGGCCCTGCCACCAATGCAGGGCTTTGGAGGCCGTGCGCTGTACAAGCTGGCTCTAGGAACCCGTCAGATGAGTGGTGGTCAGAGTGTCCGGCCGCCATGGAATCGCCAGCTTTCATAACGTGGCAGGCGTGGAATGGCCTTCCGGTGGCAGTGAGACCCCCACCGACAGCCTGTCAGTGGCGGTCTCGCTATCATCGTAGTGAACCCCACGTTTCTTTAAGGCACTTCTGTTTTTTTTTAATTACCATAAGATTTACATGGCAATAACTTTTATTTTGGTAAAGAATGAATCAGAAAGGTGAACCAGTGACATGCTGATTAGGAAGTTAGTGAGTGGGGTAATTACCATTTTGACTGATCCAATCCACCCCCCTAGAAGATGTATCAAGAGGACCAGCTGTCTACGAAGTCTCTGATTTTGGATGAGATAATTTTCTCATTGACTTCTATGGATTCTTTTAGGCTGTGGGAACACTATAGGCCTAGGTATTTTATTTTGTCGGGGGCCATTTGAGGTTGGGGTCACTTGTAATGGAGCTGTTGTAGTGTATATTAAGAGAGAGCACCTCAGTTTTCCCTTTATTGAGACAATAGCCTTAAGCCTGGGCATATTTGTTTATTGTCAACATGATGTTGGGTAGGGGCAAATTCGCTTGGGAGGTAAATGGAGAATGTTGTTGGCATAGGCAGACACTTTTTGCATTCCTGCTTTAAAGAGGATTCCTGGGATAGAGGGATCCTCTCTAATTTAAGTCAGAAGGAGCTCCAGTGTTAGGAGGAATAAAAGTGGGGAGAGAAAGCAGCCTTTTCTACTACCTTGTTGGAGATTGATGGTATTAGCTATGCCGCCTTTGATGTTTATTGTGGCTCTGGGTTATTTGTACAAGGCAGGGATCATTCTTGTAAAAGAAGGACCTAGGGTGAAGGCAGTAAGAGGGGCATGGAGGAAAGGCCAAGAGACCTTGTCAAAAGCCTTCTCTGCATCCAAGGCTATCGCGCAAGCAGGCTGGTAAAGGTCATGGGCTTTCTCTATAATATGGCTGAATATTTTGATATTGTCCACATTAAATCTGCCTTTGATAAAACCGGTTGGAGAGGGACGTATAATTTTGTTAAGCATGGGTTCTGGTCTTAGTGCAAGAATTTTCATGTATAATTTGCAATCAGAATTTATTAGAGATATAGGGCGATAGTTTTTAGGTTTGTATAGGAAGCTAGCTCTCTATATAGTGTATTAAAGAGAAGTACACTGTGCAGTGAGTCCAGAGACTCCCCAAACGGTATACAGAGGTAAAAGCATATAATTCTAATACTCTTTTTATGGTAGTGTGGGCGAGCAGCTAGGTTTCTCAGAGGGTAGTGCAAACATTTTCTGTAATTCACAGAAGCAATAAATGAGACACATACTCAAGAATAAATCCGAGACCAATTAAAACAAAATATTGATTTTTATAGACTATTTTGTGAGCAAAATCACAATTCTCAGGTAAGTACTTTTGGAGTTACAATTTTGCAAAAAATATATCACTTTTATACACAATTATGTACCATAGGGAACAATGGGTAAAAAGCTGAAAAATGCATAGAAAATCAGGCAATGCTTCAAAAGTTTACCTTCTCGATTTAATTTGATGGTGGTACCACGTCCAAAGTTCCAGCAGGAGAAGTTTGGGAGCATTCCAGATCATCCGGGAGCATAGTATTGAGTGTCTTGAAAGCTGGTGCACAAAGAAAAAGAAGGCTCCTTGAAAACTCACTGAACAGGAGGACTTACAAATAAGTCTGAGGGTGCTTGTTTGAGGAAGGTCAAAAGGTCTTGGGGACCACAGGAGCACAGTTGGTTAGTCGGTGCCAGGGCCGGTTGTGCTGGGTGTAGAGTGAACAGGCCAACTGTGTGTTGTGTGTCTTCAGGTTCTCACGGTCAGGAGCAGGCAACCTTAAGAGGCGATCTCAGGATAGCTGGGACACTCAGGAAGTGGGTCTCAGGTGTTTCTTTGTCCCTCGATGGGTGTTTGCTTCTGGTGCCTTGGTAGTCTGGAGTCGACTCTTCTTCTTAGTGTTTGCCGATGAACAACTGGTGTCCTGGGTAACAGTACGCTGTGGCTCTGACAGGTCCTGGTGCCTTCAAACATAGTGAGAGACAGATCTGACCTTCTGGTGCTGTTGTATCTTTCTTTGCTTCAGTGCTGCATCGAGGTCATCAGTGAGCAGCAAGTCAACAGACTAGACTTCATGGAATAGGTGCCTGTGGTGTGTAAGGAAGTGATACCTTCACTCCAAGGGAGCTTCTTGCCAATTTCTCGAAGGTTGAAGGGGCTCTGGGGTTCTTGGAGTCCTTTCACATTTTAATACTATAAACAGCTCACATTTTAATACTATACACAGCAGCAGTGATTGTCAGATCCTGGGAGCTCAAGCAGGGTTTGGCACTTTTTTCCTTCTGCAGCAGGGCTTCAGTTATTGTGCAGAGTGTCTTTTTTGTCACTGAATTTAGGGGCGGTACAAAGGGAGACAGGTAATAGCCAATGGCCTATCTACCTTTATGGTGGCTACACCCTCAAGTGCCCACATTGTTGTAGAAAAGCGCTACCCTCACCAGGTTGTTTTTACACCATCCCAGTTTTCCTACATTCCAATGTCAGGAGAGTGGTTTATATTACCTGCACCACCCTATGGGTGGTGTAGGCAAAGTGGTGACCCTCCTCCTGATCTAACTCATTTTCCCACATTACCTCCCACCAAACGTAGAGCAGGAAAGGGGTCATTGCTTCCCCCACTATCTGGAGGTTCCTGCGTTGGATTTCAAAGGGGGCATCACCTTTGAAGCTTCCCACCCAGGAAGGTCATAAGGTCCTGGAGGAGATGTAAAGAACATCCGCCCAAGAAGGATTTGTCTCTGACCTTTGAGAGCGCTGGGTCTCACTCCATGAGGTCAGAAACATGTCTGGTACTGGCAGGCTGTCATAGTGAAATCAGAAATCATACCAGTGCTTTGTAGATTTTCTGGGGACCCTCTAAAAGGGTCACCTGTGTGAAATTATTATTAAATCCAACTTGAGCATCAGTGTGGCTATATTAAGGCAAGCTGTTTGATACCAAACATCTTATAAATGCCATCATGAGCTTTGAAACTTGTGTTGACAAGTTCCAGCCCATCTATTCTTCATGCCTTCCATGTGCACTTACAACATCTCAGAAGAAAATCGACATTGTAGGGGAATATCTGCTTATGCTGATATGCCCTCACATAGGATATAGTGCACCCTGCCTTAGGGCTATAGTCCTGCAATAGGGGTGACTTAGCTATATCTTATGCAGTGTATGGGTGGGATGGCACACAGGGTTCCATGCGATATCGACTCTTCAGATTTCTCTGCACCAAGAAACACAGCTTTCAATGGCACGGTGCACAGTCTTGGTAGGGGGTTTCTGTGGTGGCACAACCAGTGCTGCAGCCCCAGAGGACACTCTTCAGTACCCATGGCCTAGGTACCTGGGTTACCATTTACTAAGGACTTACAAGGGGAGCGGAAGTTGTGGCAATCCTGGTACAGTGTTTGGAAAAGAGCTCTTGCACTGGAAACCTGGTTAGCAGTAACCCAGCGCACTTATTCTTCAAAATCACATAAACCATCAGGCAAAAAGTGGGGGCTAACCATGCAAAAAGAGGCGCTTTCTTACATGTTGGAAGGATCTTTCCCTTCTTTGGGAATAACTATTATTATTGCTTCTGCTGATGTACCTTTAATGGCACCAGAGGAGGAATAATGGGCAAAGAGGTCCTTGAGAGGGGTGACTAAAGAGGATGTACACATTTGGTAGAAAGAAGATAGGAAGCCGTACAGGCCTGGGGCTTTTCTAGGTATAAGTATTTTAATTACTTATAGGATTACATGTCAAGAAATAAAGGTTTCTAGTGAGAATTTGATGTTCTCATCTACTTTTTTTATAATAATAACTTTTTTTTGTCTACGCAGGAATCATATAAACAGTCACTACTTTTTGCATTGAGTCTGCGTTAGAAGGCCTCAAAAGTGGTTAGAACATCTTTCTTTTGTTGAAGGGTATACCATGTTTGTTTGTTATAGAAGTTTTCCTAGGTTTACAGTAGTTTTGTTTTAAATAAGAAGCTAGTATTCTACCCGTTTTGTTTGACCGCTAACTTTGATGATTTTATATCTTTGAATTAGAAGGTGGGCTTCCCTTCTTAGGATTTTGTTGAATTCATACCTTACTTTAGTCAGTTGATTTAGTTGTGACATCTTTGTAAGTTTAAGGGAATTTATTTCTGATACCTTTAATTAGAGTTCCATTTGGTCTAAGGCTTTATTAACTGCCTTGTTTATTTAGACATTAGTTTAATCATATGACTGCAATTTGTGGCCTTCAAAGTATTCCACATATTCTGAGGATTAGAGACTGAATCTTTGTCGATTTCTATGTATTGTTCAATTTCTTTTTTTATTAACTCCTTAAATAGGGGGTCTTCTGAAAGGAGGTCATTCATTTTCCACATTTTGGTTATATACATGGCACAAGAGATATCATAAAGTAAGGAAATGCAGGTATGATCTAATACTAAGATTGGTTCAATAGTGGGGTTTGAGGGAGCTGCAACATGTGAATCATCTACTAAGACATAATCGATATGTGAGAAGGAGTTATGGGGGTGGGAGAAGAATGAGTAATCTCTGCCTGTAGGGTCACAGAGTCTCGAAACGTCATTTAGCTTATATGTTTTATGGAGGTTTAGCATTTGTTTGTGGGACTTATTAGGTTTAAAAGGGGAAGCAGAGTTTCTGTAAAGTATGTCGTCCCATGGGAATTTGAAATTACCACCCAGAATGAGTTGATAATGCTTAGGCAGAAGTGATTGTTTTTTGTCAAGTTTAGTCCAAAAGGTAGTGTTATCACTATTGGGAGCATAGGTATTCACTATCACAAGGTCAGTATTGTCTTTGTGTAATTTAGTGATAAGCCATTCTGGGTTAGCCTCAGATGAGGTAGTAGTGAGACCAGTGGAGATAGAGATTAGAGTAAGTAGGCAATTTTTCTTGTTGCTTGCAGGGGTACAGAAAAGGTCACCCACCCAGGCTTTTCTTAATAGGAGAGCTTCTTTTAGAGTGAATTTTGTCTCTTGTATGATTATTCCTTCACCCATGAGTTTATGTGTGTGTCTGGGGTTTTCTGTCTTTTTGTCTGGATATTTAAGTTCTGAATATTAAGAGAAAGAATCTTTCAATTATGCATGAGGGGGCGTTGTGGATTATTTGTATAATTTGCTGGGGAGCAGGGGGCAGGGATGAAGTATGAGGAGGGGGAGTAGGGAGATGGTGTTGGTGAGGAATGAAGATTGAAGGAGTGATTGGGTGGCATGAGGGATGGGAGAGGTAAGGGATAAGAGGTAGGAGGTAAGAGTGTGAAAGAAGGTAGAGATGAAAAAAAGTTATAGAGGAAGGAAGAAAGAAAGAGATAAGTAGGAAAGAGGAGATAGACACTAGAAGTTGTGTCAAAATCTGTAACATATTGCTGGGTGACCAAAGGAGGTACCAAGTGGCCTCAAAGTAATATGTTGCCAATGTCAGCTGAAGGTATGTGAAAAATCACATGTCAGAAAGTACACAAAGTTTTTAGAGAGTCTCAGCTACTGTTGAAAGACTACAGAGTGGCCGGTCAAGGGTTATCTTGAGTGAATCAGCTATGTGCTGTTGTGAAGAAATAAATTAAAAAATATAATCCTCTATCCCTCTAGTACATTGAACTTATCCATTTAAAAAGGAAGGCAGGTGGTTTACCAAAATAAGAAATTATTTAAAGGGTAGGTTTGCTTCTCTTTTTCCAACGGGACAATCTCATTCCCCAAACATACATGCCAACCCTCCTGATTTAGGTGGGAGACTACCGATTTCAAGGCTAGTCTCTCACCTCCCGAAAAACCTGATTCCTCTGTGGGCTTCAACTGACAGGGACTGGTCTTGTGTGACTCACAGCATAAACTGCCTGTAACCTGTTTCTACAAGCCAGCGCACAATATTTTTATCACGCTCTCTCCTCATGCCATAGCGCTTTGTCTGTGCTACTGACAGGTAAGAAAAACAAAAACATGTATTTGCATTTCAAATATCCAATCCTGCAGCAGCACACTTGCACTTCCCGTGCAAAACAATAACCCTATTCAGGCCTCAATAGAAGTCAATAGGGGAAATATATTTTGCCGATAATTATTTTCAATCTCCCCACTTCTTTTGTAAATGTTGGCATGTATGCACATACAGAAACAAAGTTATGAAGAGTCAGAACAAACCGCCATATGAATGTTGATATCCACAAGGTGACACTAAAAAATGCAGTAGTATAGTTCACAGTATTTCTCCTATTGACTTCTATTGAAGCTTGCATTAGGTCTATCAGCATGTATGGGACTTGCAAGTTTGCTGCTGCAGGATTGGATATCAGAAATTAAAATATTTGTTTTTCCACACCTGGCAAGAGCAAAGAAAAATCACTATGGCAGGCAAAGACAGTGTGACAAAAACATTGTGCACTGTAAGCAGGAGCAGGTTAATACAGTGCATAAGCCGAGTCACATAAGACCATCCCCTGCCATCTGCAGCCTGCCAAAAAATCGGGAGGCGGGAGACTAGCCTTGAAATCTGTAGTTTCCCACCTGAATCGGGAGAGTTAGCATGTCTGCAGTTGGAGTCGAAATTGTCAGGAGAACGATCTGATATAAAGAGTGCCCTCTCTAAATTCAAGTACTGTGAAGTAGGACTGGTCAAAAGAATTAGGCATTTCCCCATTTTCCGTTCTGCGTAAGTGCACAGTCTTGCGGTCCTTCTGGATATGATGAAGGTGCTACTGTGGTGTATTTGCAAAGTCAATTGGGACACTGATGAACACTATACACAAGCGTTGCTTGGTCTAAACTGTATTGCACATGTTAAGGCCTGGACTGACAGTGAAGCTGGAGCCAGAGCTTATCTGATCTACCTAAAGAGAGCCTTTAGGAGTACTGCAGAGTGAAGCACTGTGGCATCACCTACATGATAATTGATGGGAGAGCAGCTTTTAATTCTGAAAAAATGTGGCTTCTATAAAGCAAGTGATTCTCTTGCTTTGTATTGGCTATAGAAGGTTTCCACTCACCGAACATGGTCCCTGCATTCACATAATGACAGGGATGATGT
This sequence comes from Triturus cristatus, assembly GCF_964204655.1. Classification (NCBI taxonomy): domain Eukaryota; kingdom Metazoa; phylum Chordata; class Amphibia; order Caudata; family Salamandridae; genus Triturus; species Triturus cristatus. The sequence goes on along the minus strand of NC_140588.1, from coordinate 846,141,740 downwards.
GCATGGAGTAAATCCTTCACCATGATGTAATCTCATTGGCTAAAAGGGTTTTCCTCAACCTGCCACATCCATATACTATAACTTCTACACATCACAAGGTTTCTGTGCCAGATGTGTCTTGCTCAAGTTGGCCAGTCAGGAGAATGCATTCAACTGGACGTGTCTGAGATTTTTCTGTTCATTTTCCCAAATCATAGTAAATCTTTTTTAGTCTTCCTCAAGGAGAACCTTATTTGAAAATATCTTGATCAGAATCAGTATTTTCCTCGCAATCCTGAGTGGGAGGGTGCGAGGCATGTGTGGGAAGGCAGAATGTATAGCTTTCTGTGATCCCCCATGGGCTTCGCTTGTATTTTTCACACAAAGTGCAAGGTATTGGTCCTGACCCTTTCTGTAGGGTCACCCCCAAACTTTTGTTTTCCTCCTCCTATTTTGCTGTACTCATGTCTACTGGCTTTAGTACTCAGCACACTTTAGCACCGATAACCAATGCTAAAGTAACTAGTGCTAGTGTGCATGTGTTCTCCCCCTATACACATGGTAACATTGGCTCATACCCAAATGGCATATTTAATGTATCTATCTGTCCCTAGTAAAGATCACTACCTGTGCCCAGGCCCTGAAAAATAAGTGCTATTTGTGGGCTTGCAGCACTGCTTATGGCACCCGCCTAAGTTGCCACCTAGCCATGTCTCAGACCTGCCACTGCATGGCGCAGAGTGCAATGTACTGCTACTTTGACTTGGCATTTAAACCTAATTGCCAAGCCTTAAACTCCTCTTTTATTACACCTAAGTCACACCTAAGTTAGGCCCTAGGAAGCCCCATGCAGGGGATGCTCCTCTGCTAGGGCAGAGGAGCATCGCCCCACTGCTTTCGCGCAGTGCGAGAAGCAAAAGTATAAAATGGTAAAACGACCTTTTTATGTTTCTGTTTCTCGCACTGCGAGAAAGCAGAAGTGTTTGGTTGTTGTTGGGGGGGGCTGCTCTATGAGCAGGGCTAGGCAGGGGAGGAGTGGTGTGCCCACTCCTGAGTGAGTATGACTGTTTTGGTTGGCTCTCTGGCAGAAGAGGGGTGAAACCACGAAACCGGTCCTAGTATGCTTGTTTCTGGTCCAGGGAGGACCTGGCTTGGCAGTTCGGGCTGGACTGTTCCCATGAGGCACAGGGTCAAGACTGATTTTCATATGGCCTTATCTAAACTGGAGTGGCATGGTGAACAAAAGAATGATGGATTTAACCCAGATCTCTTGACTGGGGTGAATGTTTTGATTTGTTCTGCATTCCGTCTATCCATTGTGTGTCTTTTGCTTTCTCACCCTAAGTACATCAGGTATGCCCAGACGTGGGTCCTGGGCTCACTGTGCCACTGGAGTCAAGCTATCCTGGCTGAAGAGGGGTGAAACCCCGAAACCAGTCCTAGGATGCTTGTTTCCGGTCCAGGGAGTACCTGGCTTGGCAGTTCGGGCTGGACTGTTCCCATGAGGCACAGGGTCAAGCCTGATTTGCATATGACCAGGTCTAAACTGTGGGGGCATGGTGGGCAAAAGAATGATGGATTTAACACAGATTTCTTGACTGGGGGTGAATGTTTTTATTTGTTCTGCATTCCGTCCATCAATTGTGTGTCTTTTGCTTTCTCGCCCTACATCAGGTTTGCCCAGACGTGGGTCCTGGGGTCACTGTGCCACTGGAATCAAGCTATGTTAGCTGAAGAGGGTTGAAACCCTGAAACTGGTCCTAGGATGCTTGTTTCCGGTCCAGGGAGGACCTGGCTTGGAATTTCGGGCCGGACTGTTCCCATGAGGCACAGGGTCAAGACTGATTTGCATATGGCAGGGTCTAAACTGGGGTGGCATGGTGAGCAAAAGAATGATGGATTTAACCCAGATCTCTTGACAGGGGGTGCTTTTTTGATTTGTTCTGCATTCAGTCCATCAATTGTGTGTCTTTTGCTTTCTAGCCCTAAGTGCACTAGGTATGCCCAGACGTGGGTCCTGGGCTCACTGTGCCACTGCAATCAAGCTATCCTGGCTGAAGAGGGGTGAAACCCCAAAACCGGTCCTAAGATGCTTGTTTCTGGTCCAGGGAGGACCTGGCTTGGCAGTTCAGGCTTTACTGTTCCCATGAGGCACAGGGTCAAGACTGATTTGCATAAGGCCAGGTCTAAACACGGGTGGCATGGTGAGCAAAAGAATGATGGATTTAACCTAGATCACTTGACTGGGGTGAATGTCTTGATTAGTTCTGCATTCCGTCCATCAATAGTGTGTCTTTTGTTTTCTCGCCCTAAGTGCACCAGGTATGCCCAGACATGAGTCCTGGGCTCACTGTGCCACTGGAATGAAGCTATCCTGGCTGAAGAGGGCTGAAATCCCAAAACCGGTCCTAGAAAGCTTTTTTTCAGTCCAGGGAAGACCTTGCTTGGCAGTTCGGGCTGGACTGTTCCAATGAGGCACAGGGTCAAGATTGATTTGCATATGGCCAGGTCTAAAATGGGGTGGCATGGTGAGCAAAAGAATGATGGATTTAACCCAGATCTCTTGACTGGGGGTGAATGTTTTGATTTGTTCTGCATTCCGTCCATCAATTGTGTGTCTTTTGCTTTCCAAACCAGTCACACACACTCTGCCTTTTCTCCATGCAGGGGACAGTGGAATGTGAAATGATATCCGCTGATCACACAGAAGGACTGGAAGTACTGGTCCCAGATCACTAACGCACTCACATCCAAAGGCAACTTGCGTATCATTAATTTCAAGTACCTGCACCAGGTGTATTACACACCACACAAATTGTTAAAGTACGGTCTTAGAGATAATGACAAATGTAAAAGGTGTGGATGCACAGGTGCAGACATTTGGCATCTGGCATGGGAATGCGGAAGGGTGGCAGCAATCTGGGCCGCTGTTATTACTGCATTTCAGTAAATTACCCATACTGAGCTCAACTGCTTTCCTCAGGTGTGTCTGTTATACCTGGTGCCGTTCTTAAATGGAGATGTGAGTAGACTGGTGAAAATAGCACTATTTCTAGCCAAGAGAAGTTTAGCATTGACTTGGGAAAGTAAGGCAAGTCTCTCCCTCGACCAAAGGATAAAAGATATGGGGGCATGTTATCAAGGGCACTTTTAGCCACTAAAGCGGCGATAAGCCCATTGCCCCATTACCAAGGCGGCGCTAACATGCATAAGCGCATGTTAGCAGCCGAATTACTAACGCCACGCATCTTAGGGATATACATCGCTAAAGAGATGCAAAGTAGGCGTTCCCTCCTAGGACAAACAGTGCAATGCCTGCAAAACCTACATCGCGATATTACCAACGCTGCCCCTGATTAGCGAAGCGATGAGAAAAGGTGCGCTAAGGCCCCATCATTGCACTATTCTATCGCCTGAATAAAACCTGACTTGCAATTAATGCCTATGGGAGGTGTATGGTAAGGTTAAGTCCACACTCCCCTTTTACCAAGTTTGACATTAGCGCTGTGAAATCATCGCAGGATTTCACAAGCTAATGTTAATTATCGCAGTCTATCACAGGATTTCACATCGCCTGTCAGCTAAGCGTTGCTAATAGGCCGCTGACACGGAGATGAAATCCAGCGCTAGCCGGCGATAATTAAAATTGGGCCAAGCGCGCTTTGCGATATTTATCGTGGTCTGTAGATAATATGCCCCATGACATACTTTTGCGACACCCTAGCCGTGTATGCAGAAGGCTTCTCACCACTTCCAGACCAAAAGACTTTTGGGAGCAGCTGCTCCAATACTTACGCTCAAAGGAGCAAGATGCACAAACTGACTCTGATATATAGTGCTATTGTATGACAAGGCCTTTACTATAAATATGCATTGCACCTTATGTTCAAGAAATCTGAGAATGTGTGTACTTCTGTAAAACATTGCCACAGGTTCTTTACATTGTTAAATTGATAAATTCAATTATCGATGCTATGTATGTATCTTACATAAATATCAATAAAAAATAAAATAAAAGAACAATCGGTGGACGCACCCAACCGCCCTGACCCTGGAGTCAGCCCACCCTTATGCGGCGAACTGGCTGCTTTCTTTACTGAGAAATCAAGACTCATCAATATTGAACTGGAATCTATGAAGGCTCTTTTGCAATCCTATGAGCTTGTGTTGCCTCCGGCCCTCTTAGAGAATCTCGAACCAACTAATCTGAGCACTGAGAACAATGCCTATGGTGCACCTATACTCTCCTCAGCGAAAGAGACATTAACAAAACTCTTCAGAGTATCGACTCATCTAATCACTTCAGCGACCCATTGCCACCTTCTGTTTTCAAAGAAATCAAGGATGTCGCTATCCCCCTTTGGACAAAGATTGTCAATGCTTCACTGTCACAAGGCACGATCCCTGATTGCCTAAATGCAGCTCAGGTTCACCTATACTAAAAAACCAAATGCAGATAGTGCTGACCTTAACAACTTCCGCCCTATTTCCAACATCCCCACTCTGTTCAAACTCCAGAAAAATGCGTCCAATCACAACTTTGCGCTCACATTGAGAATTTTCAACTCCTGGACGAACATCAATCTGGTTTTCGGAGTGGTCACAGCACTGAATCGGCTCTCACTCACGTTATGGATGACATTTTAAAAATGCTTGACCAAAATGTATTTTGCCTCCTAATCCTCATTGACCTTTCCTCTGCGTTTGACACTGTTAATCACGGCAACCTCTTATCCATTTTGGAGCACAGGATGGGCCTTTCTGGTCTGGTGTTGCAATAATTATCGTCCTTCCTCCACCACAGATCCTAAAGAGTCAAGGTGAATCAATCTCTATCCCAGCCTCGTCAGTATCCATGGGGGTCCGCAAGGGTCTGCCCTATCTCCAAGACTCATCAACTTGTTCTTGGAACCATTAGCTAATGCACTAAACTCCACGAACATTCTTTTCCATATGTATGCAGATGACTCGCAACTTTACCTGAAAACCACCTCCCCTGAAAACCTAATATTACTCAACACTACCCTAACGAATACTCAAAACTGATTAACTGAGAACCACCTCCTGCTCAACACTTCCAAAACAGAATTCCTTCTCATTTCTCCTCCGAATCACACCCCCAGTTAGACCTCCAGATGAAGTACCTTACTGCCTTCAACTGCTCCCCCACATTATTGAGTCAGCCAAATCTCTCGGAATCACACTGGTTAAGCATTTAAACATGAAGGATCATATTAGTAAGGTGTGCAAGGGAGCTAATCACCTGATAAGGCTACTTAGGAACCTCAAACTATTCCTTCCAGAAGTTGACTTCAAGCAGGTGGTCCAAGCGCTTGTTTTGCCGAGGCTAGACTATGGCAGTGGTATGCTCTGTGGCCTCCCCAAATATACCTTGGCCCCACTAAAGGGCTTCATTGAATGCTGCTGCCAGATTGATTATAGGTACAAAAAGAAATGCTCACATATTCCCATTCTTAAAATCCCTAAATTGGCTGCCCTAGGAAGCAAGAATACAGCTAAACATTTGTATGAGAGGGAAGGTGCACCAGAATGAAGTCAGTGAGCTACAAGTATATCCAAAATATCTTTTATTGTGTTTGTAGTTCAAAAGATCAAAATTTTCTTTATTCGGCTCTCCAAAGAGAGTCATAAAAGATACGTATACAAATACACATAAAATACATAATTTAAAAAGAGACAATTATAAAATTCATTATGTTAAAACTCATGGCTAGCACAAATAATCAAATAACAGTTCACAGAGTTTAGAACGTGAAGTAAGCATCTGGGTGAAACATCTGTTAAGTCGATACAATTCATTTAAAATTAAAATCAGAACTGGGTTAAGTCAGCCTAAGTTCTGTCTATGACGCATAATATACTGTAGGAAATTGGAAACAGCATAGACCAGCCCTTCCCCCTCAAGAGACTGCAAAAACAATAAGGCCGGGCGACAGGTACGGAAGCCCATGCGTTTTAATAAGGGGATTAATATTTTCTTCCGCTGGTCTGTATAATATTTACAGAATAGTATAGTGTGAATTGTAGTCTGGGAGGAACTCCCATTACATGGGCAAGGTGGAATTATTTTAGCCCAATTGTTTCTCAGCGGGAATGTCACTAAGCGGTGGAAGTAATTCAGTCTAAACCTCACCAAAAGAAACAGCTCATAAGAAGTGATGTTATAGGTAAGGTAAGGCTGGATCCCAAAAACCGTCTGTACTGTAAGACTGTGCCTAGCTGTTTGCTTCATTACCTCTAAATTGAGTCTTAAATCTTCAAGGTGGTTATAACAAAGATCATAGAAGGCCTTTCTTGTTAGCTCATGTATGGTAAGAGGATCATGATAATAATTTCCTAGTCCTAGATCTATTAAAAACTTTTTGACATAGGATAACCACCCAGATCTGAAAACATTATCAAGGTTCATACAATCTTGAATAATTTTTTGGGTAAGGAAAGTTTTTTCAGATGACCATATTCGGTACCACAATAAGAGCGGCTGGATTTTTGCCAGGTCAGTAACATATGGTAGGCCTAGTTCTAAATGGCAGGAGTAGTTTGCGGCTGAGGTTGGTAAGGCGAGGAGGTATCTCCAAAAATTATTTTCTATCGTCTGGATGGGAGCCACGGACACGTGGCCCCATACTCCTGCGCCATATAAAGCCACTGAAATACATTTGGCTTTATAAATTTTTGTCATCTCCGTAGGTGCTTTCTTCCCCAGTTTCCTGGAGAAACTCACAAGTGCGGAGGTTGTTCTCGCAAACTGAAGTTTTCTTACTTCAACTGCCGGTTTCCAAGTTAGTTTTTTGTCAAACATGACACCTAAATAAGGATAACTGTCAGTATTTGCTAAACTTTCCTTGTTCAAGTAGATGGATCTAGTTTTGGTGTTCTTACTAGCACCTGCCTTCATAACAAAGGTTTTCCCTATGTTGACCTTAAGGTTCAGACAGGCCATAAAAAGAGCATATTTGTTTAAAGCCCTCTGGAGTTCATTTGGGGTGCGAGCAAAGATGACCGCATCGTCCGCATACAGTAATGCCGGAATGTAGCGATTGGCCACCATAGGAAGGTCCTGGGCTCCACTCAACATTTCAGCCTCCAAGCCATTGGTATAGAGGGTGAAGAGGAATGGAGCCAGGACACAACTTTGTCTCACCCCCTTTTCTACCCCAAAAGATGCAGTCAGTTCACCACTAGTACCGAATCTTACTCTGGCACTTGCATCCGCGTAAAGTTCCCTTAGAAAAGTGACTGCAGTCTGGTCCATCCCTAGAACTAAAAGGATGGACCAGAGTTTAGGATGGCTAACGCAGTCAAACGCAGATGACAGGTCGACATAGACCATGTAGAGTACTCCGGCCTTGATGTTAACGTATTTATCTATCAGAAGAGATAGATTTAGTGCCTGATCTATGGTACCCAGTCCTTCACGGAACCCGTATTGTAGGTCGGATAAGATGTTATTATCCGCTGCCCACTCCTGCAATCGGTCAAGCATAATCCGACCCATCACTTTCCCCGTGGAATCTAACAGGGAGATGGGGCGGTAGCAGGATACTGAGTTCCTGTCCCCTTTCTTAAAGATCGGGACTAGGATAGATGTTTTCCAGGATTCCGGAATGCCTGTGGAGCATAGTGCATTGAAGACTCTAGTTAAAAAAGGAATCCAGAGTTCGGTGTAGGTTTTATAGAAATCTATTGGGACCCCGTCGGGCCCAGGGGCCTTCCCTGGTTTGCTTGCGTTTAAAGCCCGAGTGACCTGGTCAAGGGTGATAAATATATCAATGGGGAAAGACGAGGAGCCTTGACAATAGGGAACAGTGTTACCGACATCAATTGATAATTGAACTGCCGAAAAAATTCTTGAAAAGTGATCAACCCAGTCCTTTTCATCTATTGCAACCTCAACTCTAGGCAAATTACCATTATCAGTAAAAAATTGAGCTTTTACTGCTTTCCAAAAAGTGATGTTATTGTTACTGGAACAACTCTCGTGCAAATCATTCCAGAGTTGTTTTTTCAGTTCCATTTTCCTTTCTTTTAACACAGAATTATAGGCCTTCCTCAATGTAGGTATTTCAACGGGATCCCTGACTGTTTTATGCAAAGCAGATTTTAACCTAGAATAGGCCGCTGTGCATGAGTGGTTAAACCAGCCTCTATTATTTTGTTTAGGATTGGCCTTCTTAATCATTAGGGCCCGTTTTACCTCCTGAGTCACAGTGCCAAAGTTTGCAATGACCTCTATGTCAGACACGGTCGGGTCAAGGCATTTCGTGATAGACGAATATGCCTTAGTAATCACCGTTTTTGAAATATCAATGGGGTTGACTAAGGCCCATTTTAATGAGTACCCATTTAGTCTGGATAATTATAGATTATATTGGTCCAGAACACTTGAATTTTTGCGGTTAGGCCCATTGAATAGATGTAAAGTAATACTGATAGGGTAATGATCACTTAGTGCAATCTGATGAGTGTGGAAGGTAGTATCCCTCTTTGCAACGCTGTTAGAAAGAAGGATATAGTCAATTGTAGAATTACATCCTCGCCCATGATAAGTCGGGGCCAGTGGAGTATTTGAGTCATGTAAATTATTCGCAATTCCCATATCCAGCTTAAACATAGTTTCATTTAAGGAACTACCTAGAGTTGAGTGAGCAAAATGAGAAATGGGTATGCCTGCCTCATCATCTAAATCACATAAAAGTTGATTAGGTGCAACACATATAGAATGGTTAAAATCCCCGCCCCAGATAATAGACACCTCTCCGGCTTTATTCTTAATAAAAGATGTTATCAGAATAAAAATGGAATTAATTAATTCCGATGCCACTTTATCGGGGAGGTTATTATAATAGTTAACCAGGAGGAAACAATATCTTTTATTTACTGTTAGGCTAATAAGCTGGAAGTTAGGATCAAGTTTTATTGTCCTTATTTCATCTAACTTAATCAAATTTGAAATGTATGTGGTTAACCCACCCTTAGCCCTACCAGAGTTTGAAGGTTGGGCAGGAGAAAAGTATGTTTTATAGCCATTCAAATGCGTAGCTGTTGTCTGCCATGTCTCCTGTAGACACAGGATGTTAAAGTTTACAATAAAACCAGTCCAAACGTCATTTCCTATTCTGGAGCGAAGACCCGCTACGTTCCAGAATAGAACCACTAGTTCTGATTTAATTAAATTAGGATCGTGTATAGCCATGGGACATAATAGAGGAATCGTAGATGTTGTCGAGACATCTTTTACTTGGGGGACTGTACTTGATGACAGCGGTAGCAAGATCTTAGTATTTGAATCAGTATGATTTAATGCAGGAGGACAAGAATCGCTGCCTAATAGACCATTCATTAAACCACTATCGGGGGTCCGCAGATGGCCCTCCAAAGAGAGTCAATCGACATCCTCTAATCCTTCAAGGGGGTAAAAACGGTTGGAGATAGGAAGGTTAAAATTAAGGGGCCCTATTTGGGGGTGTGGATACATTCTAGATATTATTGTATTCCTATAGTCCGACTGTGGATAAAAGTAAGTCAGGTCATAGGTTCTTATAGTTGTCTGTCGTTGGGTATGAAACCAATTGACTATGTAAGAAGTAGCTTTGTAATCTCTGAAGTTAACAACTATTACGCCACCTGCAATATCCTTTGGGCGCAAACCGACCCAACCAAGTCTACGAACATGTAAAATTTCACCATTGATGTGAGGCGGTAAGGGCCTATTCTGTCTCAGCCAGTACATTGCTTTATTTTTTAACTCGTGGTAGCCCTCCTTCTTCCCCAGCTCCAGAGTAGGAACTCCTGTCAAAACAACAACAGAGGGGACCGCCTCGGGAGGTAGATCTATATGCTGACATCTAGAACCATCTATTTTGCACTGGGCTGTATCAGCAGAAGCGCTATGTGGGTTAGGGTTAGAACTAGTAGTTTTAGGGGTTACTTTTTTACTACCATAGTCAGGGACAGTATTATTATTTTGATTTTGCAATGAATTAGTTTGATTTTCTAAGGATGGTAGTATCTTTGTTTTTGGTTGATCTGACTCTACTTGTTTATTATCTATCACTGTAGTTAGGGAAGAGTGAGTGATAGTATTTTGAATTGCCACTGTATTTAAAAGTAGATCTTTTATCTGTTCCGAGTTTTGCGCAACTGATTTCTCAATTAGCCCAAGTTGATTCATCATGCCCTTAGCTCTTTCTAAAAGGGGGAGAAGGAGTGATTTTACAAGTAACTCTATTCGACCCACAATTTCGTTAGTCAATAAATCACAGTTTTGGGAATCTGACTGGATTTCAATGTCGTGTGATTTAATGGGGTCAGTAGAGTAAAAAGTTGTTGTGTTGTTAACCACCTGGTTGCTCTTAGTGTTACCAGGTGGGTTTAATTTATCAGACTTCTTTGGACCCTTCTTTCTCTTCTTCAAGGGGGGTGGACCTCCACTAGTCATTTTTGATCCCTTCCTAAATAAGCTCTTAGTAGTAATAGCGCTAGTGGACTTTAACGGTAATAAACCAGAAGAGGTATTATTAGAAGAAGGGTTAGCATGAGAAGTTGTGCCAGACGATGGTAAATGGGTACCAGATTGAGTCTCAGAGTCAATATCTTGTATAGACAAAGAAGAAGATCCTGACGGAGATTGCGTATTACTTATTAAACACGGTAAAGGCAGTGCATGAACCGGAGAGGCAACCATCTGAATGGTGCCAAGCGAGGAACGTTTAACATGCAAATGTTCAGCCGATAGGCGCCGCTCCACCAGGGCAATCTCATTCTCAAGGACTGAGGCGGCTCTTGTGATGAAATTGTCCAAATTGCCTCGAACTGTTCCTCCCACCAAAGAAGATCTGCCCTTAGAAATGCGTGATGTCATGATTACAATGAGGTGGTATTGCTATACGCACTTATGAAGGCTCAAGATGAAATAAAGCAATGTCCAGGTCATAGGCAGGGTGCAATCACGCAAGGTAATATATATGATAGTCACAAGCAGTAAGCACGGACTTAGTAACAATACCTCTCATGCGGCAGCAGGATGTTTGGGGAGTGGGCCCAGCCCAGCCTCCTCCGGCCCCGGACGGCCCGCCCTTGTCCCGGGCTTCTCCCGGCGCTGCCCGCGCGCGTCCCGCGACGCGGGAGTCAGTCCAAGCTCTTATGCGCCTCCTGGCGCGCTGAGCGGCGTCGCCGGCGGCTTCCGGCCGCTATGAACTCTGGGGATGATAGTCCGGTCTCCGCTCCGTGGCCGCTGTGCTTGTCAATGCGGCGGCAGGAGACCGGACAACAGAGAGCCAGACACTGCACCAACAGTAGGAAGGTAAGTCACCACCACGGTCCCTGGGTGTAAAGCAAGAGCCCGCTCCAACGAAGGCAGTCCAAGCTCTTATGCGCCTCCTGGCGCGCTGAGCGGCGTCGGCGGCGGCTTCCGGCCGCTATGAACTCTGGGGATGATAGTCCGGTCTCCGCTCCGTGGCCGCTGTGCTTGTCAATGCGGCGGCAGGAGACCGGACAACAGAGAGCCAGACACTGCACCAACAGTAGGAAGGTAAGTCACCACCACGGTCCCTGGGTGTAAAGCAAGAGCCCGCTCCACCGAAGGCAGTCCAAGCTCTTATGCGCCTCCTGGCGCGCTGAGCGGCGTCGGCGGCGGCTTCCGGCCGCTATGAATTCTGGGGATGATAGTCCGGTCTCCGCTCCGTGGCCGCTGTGCTTGTCAATGAGGCAGCAGGAGACCGGACAACAGAGAGCCAGACACTGCACCAACAGTAGGAAGGTAAGTCACCACCACGGTCCCTGGGTGTAAAGCAAGAGCCTGTGTTTGTAGTTAAAACATTGGACATCAGCCAACGCGTTTCATTCCACCACTGGAAATTGGTCGGGGCTTAACTAAATTAAATCCTGGCCCAATCAGTCCGTGTATATGGGTCAATATGTCCCAAGATCAAACCAGATAGAGACAATCCTAAGATCGCTAGTAATACAGATAGTGGACTTGTAGGTTCAGTAATGTCCCAAACTCCTCCACACACATTTATTCACGGTGACGGCCCAAAATTATTGGCCCAAGTCCTCCACATCCAATGTGATGCAATAACGTAATGGACAATATCTCTCAGCATCCTGTATTTCAGGTGGCCAATGTAGCGGCCAATAATCCAGGTCAAGGTCAACGCCAGTAAACACGGTCCCTCATCTGGACTTTCTAACTCTTTCGTCCTGAAACCAAAGATTTTTTGCAAAAAGAGAACATGTCACAGAGATTTCTCAGGCTCTGCCGTGAAGATCTAGAACGATCTCCCACTGGAAGTATGCAGAATCTCCTCCACGGTTGCTTTCAAATTGGAAGTGAAAAGTTTCCTTATTAACATGTTCTTGCCTTAAATGGGTTATAGATCATCTGTTTTTTGATATTGGACTTACACATTTAAACCCTGAGTTGGTTGCTATACTCCCATATTTATTTGTTTGCTCCTCTCTCAGTTCGCTATTTACTAGCTAATGTGATGTTCTTCGATGCTCCTTTCTTTTTTTTTTTTTTTTAGTCCTCATCTCACCAATAAACAACTGTGGGTCTTATGAAGCCGCTTATAAGATCTGTGGGGAAGGAAGCACCCGGCTTACCACATATGTTTCCGTTGGTTGACCAGGCCCTTGTTTAGTATGGGTATCTGGTGTAATCATTGGACCAATGCATTTAATCGTAGATTAAGACCCCAGCTCATGAAAGGATGCCAAAGGTTGGTGGATTTTTCCTCTACTCGATCATATTCCAGATGGGCCATAGCAAAGGAAACCTTAAGCCAGTCTTCTCTATTGGGTGGTTGGGGATTCTTCCATCTCTTACATATTTCTCTTCGTGCCAACAATACCAAATATAGCAGTAGTCCTCTTTGCTGTTGTGATACCTTTATGCAAAATGAGCCATCGTCTCGAAAGAAAATCAGAGACAAATTAATCTTGATGTTAAATTTAAAAACATCCTTAAGAGTGTCTCCGGTTTCCCTCCAGAAGGTCTTTATTTCTGGGCACTCGAAAAATATGTGGAGATCATTAGCTAGGGGAAGCTTGCACCTTTGACATTTCAGGGTTGGCACTGGGGCAAATTTCGCTATTCTTGCTGGGGTGTAGTAAAGCTTATTGATGACAAAGAAATTATTCTTTTTTAAAGCCGCAGGTTTAATATATTTATACAGCAGCTTCAATGATGGCTCAAACAATGCTTCTATTGTTAGCTCGAGGGGGGACTGCTCCCATATTTTAATCGAAGGGGGGGTCTTCGGGTCTACGGCTTCTAGGGCTAGATTGTACCACACTGATATCTCTTTTTTTATAACATGGGCAGAGTGACATAGCCTTTCTTTCACCCAGTTTCCTCTTACTTGATCTTTCTCTGCCTCAAACCACGAAGCCAGCTGTAGGAACTTGAATCTAGAGAGACCGATGCCAATCCTAGACCTCAAAACCTCCCAGGGGTGAATCCCCTCTGGATCTGCCAATTCCGACCAAATTATGATTCCAGCCCTCTTAATGGGTAAAGCCAAACCATCCTTTAAACAATGAGGTGTCCCGGGGGAATCCCAAATGGGGGCATAATGTGAATAATACTCTATCCCCCATGTAGTTCTTACTTTATACCAAAGACCTAGGGCTGCCCCTAGGACCTTTAGGCAAACTTTTTTAAAGCACTTTGGTGCACCAAACTTATACAGGAAGGCCTCTTCTCTTCCTCCTCCTCCTTCTGCTCTTGCCATTTCACCCAACAGCCTTCCCCACGCTGACTCTTCAGGTCTCATAAGTAGCATACGGATAGCTTTAAGCTGGAAGGCTACTGCGTACCAGCTTATGTCCGGGAGTGCCAAACCCCCCTTAGCAAGTCTACGCCTCAGCTTTTTCCAAGTCAATCTGGTTCCCTTATCTCCCCAGATGAAACTCCCTATCTTACTCTGAATTTTACTTATTAAGTTTTGCGGAAATGTGAGAGGGATAGCAGAAAAAACATAGGAGAGCTTAGGGAGAATGATCATCTTCACCAGATTGACTTTCCCGTATATGGTCAAAGGGAGAGAAAAAGCAATCGATTTCCTTGATTACTCTAGTCAGATTTACGAGGGGGACTCTTCCAAAATCTTTAACTATGTAGATACCCAAGTATCTTAATTCTGAGGAGTCGACTCCTCCCCATTGATCAACATTCCAGCCCATCACCTACGTCTTGGATTTATTGACCAGATAACCTGACAGTGCCCCCAATTCCTCTGTGATTAACTCTAAACGGGAAAGATCTGCTCCAGGGTTGTTTGTGTATACTATCAGATCGTCAGTGTACAGGGCTAATTTGCAACTGCAGAATTTGGATTTAAAGGGATAGATGTCATTATCTATTCTGATGGCTTGTGCTAATGGTTTGATTTAAATATTGAACAAAAGTGGGGAGATCGGGCAACCCTGTCGAGTCCCTCTCTGGATGTTAAAGCTTGAGGTAAGTGTCCCATTCAGAAGGATTCGGGCAGATGCGCCTTGGTAGCAATTTCTCAGGGTTTGGATAAAAATTGGGCCAAACCCTAGTGCTGCCAAGACCTCCCATAGATAAACCCAGCAAACTCTATCGAACGCTTTGGCCGCGTCCAAGGCGATTATAGCCAATGGATCAGATCTTGTAGTGGCCAGGTCGATATTACCTATCATTAATTGAGTTTGCTCTTGGATCTGCCTACCTTCTATAAAACCCTTTTGGTCCGAATGAACCAACGTGGGGACCAACTTCACCAATCTCCCTGCCAATATGCCCATAAAGATCTTGTAATCGGCGTTGAGCAGGGAGATTGGACGGTATGAATCGGCTCTTAATGGGTCTTTACCAGGTTTAAGAATCAACACTATAATTGCCTCTTTCCAGGACTCCGGAACCTTACCAAAAGGACTGTAGACCGAGTTAAACAAAGAAGCTAAGGCAGGGGTCAGTTCTTCAGCCAGAAGTTTGTAGACTTCATTTGGAAGTGAGTCCATACCGGCTGCCTTTTTGTTCTTACAGTTGTTAATTTGCCCACTTATCTCCTCCAAGGTGATAGGGGCTTCTAATTTATATCTGCAGCCCTCTGTTATAGAGGGGAGAGACGTTGTGCTTAACCAAGCTTGAACTGAGCTGGGGGAGGGCTCCAGATCCTCTTTATATACGTCTGAAAAGAGGGAAAGTAGGCAAGATTGCAGATCTTCAAATCTACTTGAAGTCTCCCCCGGGGTGTTTATTATCAATCTACTGATGTTGTTTTTTGCTCGATCTATTCTAGACTTCCAAGCAAGAAGGGCTCCTGCTTTCTCCCCGTACTCAAAGTTCTGCATATTCCTTGCCTGCCACTGTGCCCTGCACTTTGCTTCTAGCTTACCTCTATACTCACGTCTTACATCTTCTAAGCCTTTTAGAACTTGCGGTAGGTGTTCTAAATCCCCAAGGGGTAGTCTATTCCTCTCCCTCTCCAGCTGACTTGTTTTCTCCTCGGCAGATTTTAGAACACTAGCTTCAGATCTGTTTTTAAAACAGATGAGGCTATGGAGACTACCTCTCAAGTTGGCCTTGTAGGCATCCCATATAAAATCCATTGACGTAGATCCCCTATTTAGCTAAAAAAAATCAATAGAGGAAAGCTTAGCAGCATTAATGATCTCGGGGTCGGACAACATAGCTCTATTTAGGGTCCATCTTGACTGTAATAACGTCCCCTTAGCTCTATAGCCAAACTGAATTGACGCGTGATCTGAAAGGTGGCTAGGCTTAACTGATATCTCCTCAATGTCGTTCAGAGATTGTGTATCTAACAGAACATAATCGTTCCGGGAGGAATGTCCATACTTTTTGCTGTAAAACGTAAATCCCTGTAAATCTCCTTTCTTTGCCCTCCAGACATCTGCCAAGCCTAAATCCTGTAACATATTAATAAGAGCTCGACGGGATTTTGGAGCGCCAGTATAATAACTCAAGTTAGATCTGTCCTTAACCGGGTCAAGGAGGAGATTAAAGTCGCCTCCAATAACAAACGGAGGAGTTGCTAATGTTAGGATCGACAGAAGTTTACAGATATGGGTAGGATCATCTATATTTGGGCCATAGAATGACACACATGTTAAGTTAGTATTATCTACCATCAAGTTAGCCACTAACCACCTCCCAGATGTATCTGTCAGCTGGTTTTTTATAGAGCAATATAAGCCTTGTTTCACCAAGATTGCCACCCCTCTGTTGTGGGATGACTGCTGAGCAGTACAAAAGCAGACTATCCAAGGGACCCTGGAGAAAAGGAGGGAGCTTTCTGTTTGACTCAAGTGAGTCTCCTGTAAAATGCAGACCTGAACCGAGGAAAGTTCAAGATGCTTTAAAATCAGCCTTTGTCTGCGGGGGCACCTTAACCCATTTACATTCCTGGAGGTGAAGATGATTTTTCTACCCCCCCGTGTTACGTGTTAAGGCCATTAGCGATGTATCCACCCCTTAGGCCAAAAGCACCCAATACCTATACCTATACTTAATGTGAGATGAGGTTCATTTTTTTTTATTTTTACCCACTGCTCCCCACCCGTGTCCTCCCAACCACCCTCTCCCATACCTCCCCTGTGCCCCCCTCTACCATGAGGAACCCTCCCTTCCAATAGGCAAGCCTATTCGTCCCCTGTCCCCCCCTGGACTAATAAATTATAAACTTAAATCTACTAATGGATTCTAACTTGGATTCTCTTTAAAGACTATTATTGACTTTCATACACTACTCCCGCTGGAGTTACTTTACATATAAATCCTCACCTACCTCCCTTTGCTGCTTTTAATCCTCTCTATTAGGGCATCTGCTTCTTCTCCTGTTTTTATTTGGTGCATTTGATTGTGCCACATTACTCGGAGAAGAGCGGGAAACTTCAGCTGGACCTTAGCTCCCATACTCTTCAGCTCCTCCATTCTTTTCCCCAACTCCCACTGCCTTGAAGCAGTCGCATGGGAGATGTCAGATCTAATTTGGAAGGAGAAAGGAGTAGACCCCCTGAAGTTAATGGAACCTTCTTTAAGGGCAGAAGACAGAATCAATTATTTTACTGAGTAAGTTAGAAAATTAACCAGTATTTTCCTCGGCTTTGTTTTAGCCAGGTTCCTCCTAAAAGGATCTCGATGGACTCTCTGGATGTCATGAACAAAATCGATCTCTGGAGCACCTATCAAGACTGTTTCTTTTAAGAGAGAGATAATAAATCCCTTTAAGTCGGCACCCTCCAGGGCTTCTGGAATATTCAAAAGTCTTAAGTTATTCCAGCGAGAGCAATTTTCCAGGCGTTCTATATCATCCCTGCGGTCCTTATTCTGGGCTGACAGCTTAGCAAGCTCCCCGACAGTAGAATTAATGGTGTCCTTTATTTTTGGTATCTCTGTCTCTATTGCATCAGTTCTTAGAGAGACCTCATCCAATCTATTAGAGAGGACCTCACAAGAAGCGTGAATGGCTGCCTGGTTTGTCTCAGAAGTGGTAAATCTTTTTGAAAGCTCTGCTTGATTCAGCTCAGAAACCTTAAACCTACTGGACAGTTCCTCTTTAATTCCAAGCAAGATGTCGGCCAAGGAATGCGGCTCTGTACCTGAAGTTACCGAATATGGAGCCGTGTCGGGAGTTGCTATTGCTGAACCAATGGCCATAGCTATAGCTATACTGTCTAAGGTATCTGGTAGAGTTTTCACACCTGCCGGGACCGAAGAAACGCTACTGGTATCCCTCAGTTTGCACGCCTCTTCACACACTGTCTTGCTTTCATGTAAAGCTAAGGGAGAATATCTGTTAGAGAGAGATATGGCGGGGCACACCTCCACTGACAATGAGGATGTCTTGTGGGTGGGTGTACTCCCTCCTTCCCTACAGGTAGCTGAATGGAAGGTGCAGAGTCAAATTTAGTCACTTTTGGGTGAGCACTGACTGAGGTAGCAGGAACAGAAGATATGGAAACGGTGGTACTCGTGCCTGAGGAAGACATGACCTTATAAAATGCTTTAAGGGAGTGGGTGATTTTAACCCTTGATGGAGAGCCCCTTTTGCCTTTCACACCTCTCTTACTGTTATCCGTCCTTTTATTCTTGGTCTCCACCCCCCCCTCTGTAACTCCTCTCTCAGTTGTGCCCCTCCGTTTCACTTCAGATATTACTGGAGGGGTGCGGGAGGGATATACAGTCTTATCAATATTTGAAGCACAAATCACTCTCGTCTGGAGGGTGTATCTGTTTGCTTTAGGTATATCGCCTTTTGTTACCTACGGTCTCTTAACTTCACCAAAGCCTAACTCCGTCTCCAGCCCTTCTTCCATACATTCAACAAGGGGATCTTGACTTGTTTTTAAAGGGGTGGCCTTGTGTGGGGTATAATCAGGAGGATTTTCATAAGTCTCCACCTTATCAAAAAAATCCCCGAGCTTAAAACAGGCCTTACCTTGAACAGAGAAAAGAGAAAAATGCTGACTTCCTACCTGTGGGGGGATTACCATTCCACAGCCCCCACCACCGCATGGATCAAAAATAACCTGCCGGAGGACGGAGACGCCGCTGCTTGGACTGTTGCTTCCTCTGTCTCTACCACCCGCAACCCGGAACTGGAAGCAGACGAGATCCCTTCTCTGATACAATCGTGCGGCCTCCTCCCAGCGCCAGCATCGGCGTCGCTGAGCTCTATCCCCCGTCGGCAACGGTGTCCGTGCCTGCTCCTGCAGAAGCGCCGCTCATACCTTCGGCGTGAGCATACACCTCGAGTCTCGAGCCCAAGTAAGTTCCGGGGGCATATCTTCCAGAAGTGAAGTTAGAGGGGCGGTTTGGGGCGGGTATAATTCAGCAAAAAGAAGAGTTCGAGGGGTGAAAAAAAAGTTACAGTATAACCCATATAGTCATTCTAACACAAAGTCCACATCGTCCAGGGGGAGATAAGAGCCGCGACCGTTTAGCCAGCGGCCGCCATGTTCCCCTCCTCGTACAGTCACTACTTCTGTCAACTAATCTGAGCACTGAGAACAATGCCTATGGTGCACCTATACTCTCCTCAGCGAAAGAGACATTAACAAAACTCTTCAGAGTATCGACCCATCTAATCACTTCAGCGACCCATCGCCACCTTCTGTTTTCAAAGAAATCAAGGATGTCGCTATCCCCCTTTGGACAAAGATTGTCAATGCTTCACTGTCACAAGGCACGATCCCTGATTGCCTAAATGCAGCTCAGGTTCACCTATACTAAAAAAACAAATGCAGATAGTGCTGACCTTAACAACTTCCGCCCTATTTCCAACATCCCAACTCTGTTCAAACTCCAGAAAAATGAGTCCAATCACAACTTTGCCCTCACATTGAGAATTTTCAACTCCTGGACGAACATCAATCTGGTTTTCGGAGTGGTCACAGCACTGAATCGGCTCTCACTCACGTTATGGATGACATTTTAAAAATGCTTGACCAAAATGTATCTTGCCTCCTAATCCTCATTGACCTTTCCTCTGCGTTTGACACTGTTATTCACGGCAACCTCTTATCCATTTAGGAGCACAGGATGGGCCTTTCTGGTCTGGTGTTGCAATAATTATCGTCCTTCCTCCACCACAGATCCCAAAGAGTCAAGGTGAATCAATCTCTATCCCAGCCTCGTCAGTATCCATGGGGGTCCGCAACGGTCTGCCCTATCTCCAATACTCTTCAACTTGTTCTTGGAACCATTAGCTAATGCACTAAACTCCACAAACCTTCTTTTCCATATGTATGCAGATGACTCGCAACTTTACCTGAAAACCACCTCCCCTGAAAACCTCATATTACTCAACACTACCCTGACGAATACTCAAAACTGGTTAACTGAGAACCACCTCCTGCTCAACGCTTCCAAAACAAAATTCCTTCTCATTTCTCCTCCGAATCACACCCCCAAGTTAGACCTCCAGATGAAGTACCTTACAGCCTTCAACTGCTCCCCCACATTATTGAGTCAGCCAAATCTCTCGGAATCACCGTGGTTAAGCATTTAAACATGAAGGACCATATTAGAAAGGTGTGCAAGGGAGCTAATCACCTGATAAGGCTACTTAGGAACCTCAAACTATTCCTTCCACAAGTTGACTTCAAGCAGGTGGTCCAAGCGCTTGTTTTGCCGAGGCTAGACTATGGCAGTGGTATACTCTGTGGCCTCCCCAAATATACCTTGGCCCCACTAAAGGGCTTCATTGAATGCTGCTGCCAGATTGATTATGGGTACAAAAAGAAATGCTCACGTATTCCCATTCTTAAAATCCCTAAATTGGCTGCCCTAGCAAGCAAGAATACAGCTAAACATTTGTATAAGAGGGAAGGTGCACCAGAATGAAGTCAGTGAGCTCCAAGTATATCCAAAATATCTTTTATTGTGTTTGTAGTTAAAACATTGGACATCAGCCAACGCGTTTCATTCCATCACTGGAAATTGCTCGGGGCTTAACTAAATTAAATCCTGGCCCAATCAGTGTGTGTATATGGGTCAATATGTCCCAAGATCAAACCAGATAGAGACAATCCTAAGATCGCTAGTAATACAGATAGTGGACTTGTAGGCTCAGTAATGTCCCAAACTCCTCCACACACATTTATTCACGGTGATGGCCCAAAATTATTGGCCCAAGTCCTCCACATCCAATGTGATGCAATAACGCAATGGACAATATCTCTCAGCATCCTGTATTTCAGGTGGCCAATGTAGCGGCCAATAATCCAGGTCAAGGTCAACGCCAGTAAACACGGTCCCTCATCTGGACTTTCTAACTCTTTCGTCCTGAAACCACAGATCTTTTGCAAAAAGAGAACATGTCACAGAGATTTCTCAGGCTCTGCCCGGAAGATCTAGAACGATCTCCCACTGGAAGTATGCAGAACACGGTTGCTTTCAAATTGGAAGTAAAAAGTTTCCTTATTAACATGTTCTTGCCTTAAATGGGTTATGGATCATCTGTTTTATGATATTGGACTTACACATTTAAACCCTGAGTTGGTTGCTATACTCCCATATTTAATTGTTTGCTCCTCTCTCAGTTAGCTATTTACTAGCTAATGTGATGTTCTTCGATGCTCCTTTCTGTAACTGTGTCGTTTGGTATTCTTAATTGATGTCTGTCCTTCCCTTGATTACCTTCCTCCCTGCCAAGTGTGAAGCGCTCTGCTATCCATCGGGAGTCATATAAAACTTTATAAAGAAAAAATAAAGAAAAATAAATAAAGAACATAGATTTTCAAATTAAATCCGAAAACAGGGATATGCATCAGAAGTGACTAATGACCAAATGTACTACGCTCTTCAATGTTCACACACACCTGTAAATGGTTATTTGCAACCATGAAATGTTTTTAGCTGTATTCATCCCACTTTAGAAGTTGGAAAACGTTTTCCCACTCCTGAAATGAGATTGCAAATGGATACCAATGTGGTACTTAGAAGGGACGTGTTGTAGACGTTCCTTCTTTATACAAAATGGGTGTTAGAAAGGAAGGTCTCTAGTTGGTGCTGGAATGTACCCTGACCAAGTTGAAACCCTTCCTTACAGTCAGGGCAAGGGGACTATACAGCTAAATTAACCCCTGCTCTCCACCTGGGCGGCTTGGCATGAGTAGTCAGACCGATCTCAGAGGCAATGTGTAAAGCATTTGCACAAAGCACACACAGTAACATATTGAAAACACTACAAAATCGTACCACACAAGTTAAAAAAAATATAAAATATTTATCTGATCAAAACAAGACAAAAACAACAAAAATCCAACATACATGAGCAAAGATATACATTTCTTAAGACACATCAAAGCCCAGTCCTTTTCCTCTTCAAAGCAGAATCAGCAACTGCAGGCCAACCCAGAAAAGCAACATACAGCACAGGGGCAGTGCTCCTTTCAGATATTCAGCCCTTCTCCTTGACAGAATATCCTCTTGTTTCAGAGGTGATCTAAAATTCTGGGGTTTTAGGTCCAATACTTATACTCCTTTTGGCCTTTTAAGTAGGCATTCTTCAAAGGATTGTCTTTGTAGTGAACAAGTTCTTGTGCTGCCTGGTCTTGGTTGCAGGTACACTCCAGGAGGGTGGAGTCGGCATTATGAGAGGCCAGGCACAGCCCTATTCAGGTGTGACAACACCTCCTATCACTCTAGCTCTGTAAGCCCCATCAGCCGGGTCATGAGCAATCCGGATCTGCAGGGCACACCTCAACTCCCATTGTGTGACTGTCTAGAGTGAATGCACAAACTGGCCCCTGTCAGTCAATACCATACATTGATTCCATAGGCACCCACATACACAGGATTGCTAAGTAAGAAAATGCCCACCTTCTAAAAGTACATTTCCAACCACACAATTAAAAAAACACTTTAACTAAAAGATGTGTTTTTACATGCTGAGCTCAGAGAGGCCAAAATTCAACTCTCTAGCTGTTCTTAGCTGAAGTTACACTTGAACAATGTTACACGGCAGCTCCAATGATAGCCTATAGGAAAGCTAGTCTTCGCAATAGTGAAAAACAAAATTGGTAGTATTTCTTTACCAGGATATTTAAAACATGTCCTCCCTTTCATAAAAACTGCACCTTGCCCATTGGGGTACCATTGGCCTACCTTAGGGGTGCCTCACATGTAGCAAAAGGAAAGGTTTAGCGAGGCAAGTGGGTGCACTTGCCAGGTCGATATTGCAGTTTAAAATTGCACTCACAGACACCGCATTGGCAGGACTGAGACAAGTTTGCATGGCGGCGGGCGGCACAACCAGTACTGCAGGCCCAGTAGTAGCATTTGATTTACAGGCCCTGGGCACACATAGTGCACTTTACTAGAGATTTACCAGTAAATCAAATATGCCAGTCATGGATAAACAATAAGAATCACAATTTACACAGGGAGCACTTGCACTTTAGCACCGATCAGCAGTGATAAAGTGCCCAGAGTACCTAAACAAGCAAAAACGAATTCCAGCATAGCATCAAACATACAGGAGGTAGAGCCAAAAAGACAGAGGAGACCACACCAAGTATGTCAGGTCTAACAATTGGTATGCTATGTTAAACCTGTTGCAACCAAACTCTATCCACCAAAACACTGAAAAGTTTTTGAGACCTCTACGGAGCAGGTAATCCATTCACAAAAAAGAATGGGTCCCCCTGGAATCATTTCTCCTATCTAAATTTTAAATGTTTTGGCGAAAAGAGCCAACCTTTAAACAAATAAACAAAAATAAAGATTTATTTTTAAATATGGCCTTGGTTGCAGAAAGAGGGTGCATTAAAAAACAGAAGGGGCGGTTTTACAAGCCCCTCACGCCACATTTGTGTCACTTTTCCAACATTAAAAGTGACGCAAAAGTGGCACTATGGGCTTGTTTTGTTAAAAAGCAAGCATGCACATGCTGGTCTGCTGATCACCAAGGACAAGCGTGCATGTGATGGACTCCAAAAATAGTAAGTCGCAATGTATGCCCTTCCTCAATAAAATTTAAGAGGTAGATTTGTTTTAAAATGTTATCAACTGACCTATTAGTAAATAGGTTAGTTGTTAAAATACTTTACTGGTTGCAAAAATATTGGTTACAACGGTGACCAGTATTTTGTAACTATTGATTTATACATCTGTCACAGTTGTCCTGGTGAGGCTGGTAGCCTTAGAAAGTGGTGAGGCAAGTGAATTGCCCCAACGCTACCCAAAAGCCTAAATTAAACAACCCTTCCCTCTAAAAGCTAAAACAAACTAACCCCTCCCTCCAAAAGCCCAAATTAAAAACAACCCCTCCACCTAAATTCCCTAAGTAAATCATAACCACTAACTTAATCACTACAATTACAAGCCTTACATACTTCTAATAAATACATTAAATAAATTGATACTTACCCATGGGCCCCACATCCTCCTCTGTGTTCCTCTCAGTCTCAAGGGATGATATCCTAACCAATCCAGATGCTGCTCTCATGGTGCTATCCAGCTTTAGGAAAGCACCAGAGTTGAATGGAGCGGGTTGGCTGAACGTTTCTTCAGGCCCTGGAGGCCCGTGCTTATTATCTACCCAGCTGTCTAAGAAAGCTAGGTGGGAGCTTCAAAGTGTGCATGTCACTTTAGATGGTGCATGACAGCCCGCCAAAGTGACACGCGCATCTGGAGCGTACAATTATGCCACTGCTCCAGTCCTCTATGCTGCCAATAGAGGACATGCCCCCATTTCTCTTGGCTCGGGGCAGGCTGGCAGCTGTGGTGCTCCTCGGTAAAGAGTAAAATGTCTATGAAATCATTTCACTGCCACTTTATTTTTCACGTTTAGCGAGGCTCGCAGAGGGTGGGGGCAACTCTCCCTTGCCCTCATGAAGAAACTGCTGCTGCAGGTGTTCCTATTTATCCAGCATACTTCTCTACTTAGGGGCCGATTCCCATCTGGGTCGGAAAGCTCTCTGACTGAGCCAGATCCGGAGTGTTTTCCGACCGGGCCGGACTCCTGCAGTCCGACTGAGCAAGTATGATGCGGCTGCATGCTGCCGGACTCGGTTCGGTTGGACTCCCATAGACTTCAATGGGAGCCGGTTGTACGACACGTACATGGGCTCCCATTGACTGAATGGGTACGTCTCGCACAAGTACAGCCCCTACAGTGGGTAGGCGTCAGTGCCATCTGTACCGTACATGCCTGTGTTGGGGAGACCCTTGGGTCTCCCCCTGTGTCCGAGTCGTAAGGCTGCAGGTGACGTGGGTCCGACGCGGACCCCCTAAGGCAGTTTCCCGGATGTTTTGCGAGCCGGAATCTTCGGCTTGATCCGGCTGTCCGACGCGTGCATTGTACTGGCTCGGTCGGAATTTGCCTCCATTGCATGGCACGGTTTGCTTACGGACGAGGCGTACGGAGCGGTTCAGACACATAAACGAGTCGATCGGCGTTTTTTAGTTTCTCGCATCGTACTTGCTTGCTTGTACAGCTGTACGAGTCGGTTGGTAAACACGCGTACGGCTCGTACTTTTTAAGGCCGGATCGCTTGCAGAGATATTCCGAGCGACATCGGAATCGGCAACTTAGTAGAAATGTATCTCTATTCTAGCTGCTAAACAGTGTCAATGTTATCACTTTTTTAAGTGAAATTGTTGCAAATTATTCTTATATTCTTTGAAATGATTTGATGCCTTACTTTTCGATGTTTCATACTTTGGGCCCGATTCTGGTGGGCGGACGTACTCTTTCAAGGATTGGGACCGCCAGAAAGGCTGTCAGCTCTCCCAACACAGGTAGATTGATGTATCGCCACCACGGTGGTCACAATACCTATTTTTTGCAGTGTGGTGGGTGCTGCTGGCTGCAGAACCCGCCGCAATGCAAAATGGTGCAACATGGTGCAGAGAGCTGTAAGGGGGTACCCTAGGTGCCCCCCAGGTCCCATGTCTGGGGACAAGGGGGAAGTGGGGCCAACTACGGGGCCCCAAAGTCCCTTTCTGCCTTCCTTTTCAGTGGAAAGGGACATTGTAATCCCTACTGCTGTGCCTGGCAGGCACCCCCAACATGGTAGTGACTACAAGCCCCTCCACCACACCTGTTGGACCTGGCGGTCCATCACCCTACCCGCTATTGTAATTTAGCGGGCAGGAAACATGTCTCAGATTGCGGGAAGACCGCTACCGACAGTCTGTTAGTGGTAGTCTCCCCGCTATCATAATAGGCCTATTGGTAGGCAATTAATACTTTCACATTCCAGCCTATTCACAGTTTACCTACATTATCCAAACCACAACTGCACTTGATTAAACAAGCAGAATATTTTGTGTCACTTCTCAGAAAATCTTAAAACAAACAGTTTTTTTTCCGATTGAAGATCAAAATGTCTATTGACTACTATGGATATTTGTGCAGGCTTGTGGAATTTGCTTAACCTTATACATGTCAACTTAATTATTATGTTTTAATGATAGAAAATTGCTCTTTGAGTTCTTATACCTTGAGTAAGAGAAAGCAGTTTTTATCCAAATATCATAATCAATTCTCTATTCATGTTTATCAGTTATCATTTTTCTTCATAATTATTTTTATTTGCTTACTCTGTGACAAGATACATTTCTCTACACCATCAACTTTTTTCTTCAGTAATTTTTTTCTTGTGAATGTCTTTGATTTCAATATTACATTTGTGATAGCCTCTTCAGCTTAGGTTGACTATTTAATATATTTTAATCTTATGTTATATTTATGTACTGTTTCCTTCAATATGACACATTTTAAAGGCAATAGCTGTGCCAATGGTAGGTATTGCTGACAGGGGTCTAAAACATCAGCTCATGCAAAACATGATTGCAAGAATATCAAAAAATGAATCTATGGCTCGTTGACCTCATAAGTGAATATAATTTACCCATGAATCGAGTTCAAAAAAATAATGTTATTTTCTAAACATTCTCTTGTGGCTATCATTACCAAAATGTGTAATATACATGTGGCTAAGAATTAAGTGAAGGACATATTAAAACAATGGTTGACAGAAGTGTTTTTGTTTTACTAGTCTTTACATTTTCATTGCACCGTTAGGTCATTTATCAAAATCTCCAATCCTAACAATGACCTGAGTAATAAATATTAATCAGTCAGGGTTCTATTTCAGTTTATTATGTGGTTGAATTAGATTAGAAATCTTGCCTGCAACTCTCAAGGACTCACCCGGTTTCACCACTTATATACTTAGTGTGAGGAAATGTCCTGATTAATTACCGGTAATCCTCATTACTCTTAGTCCTACTTGTCCTTGACCCAGTCATAAACACATGAGGTAGTATCCAATCGCAAACAGGAAACCCTTGCTAACCCCACCCAACCTCCTGCTAAGGGTTGTAATACACTATCAGTACCTGAGCACTTCCTGAAATACCAGCACACAAAGGCCTGAGACCGGGAGGGTGGGTGGGAAGTATGACTCGGTCAAGGATGAATAGAACAAAGAGTAATGAGGAATCACAACATTACCTCTATGTCCCTCATCCTTGACCTAATCATAAACACATAAGGCGAACCAACGCAAACCCCTAAAACTGAAGGACTTTGGAACACCATCAGAAAAAAAAGATGACACCACATAGGACAGATGTACACCGCAGTGAATTTAATGTCATGTCAAAATGCATCACACAGGAGCAGGAGGCTCCACAGCCAGCAAAGCATCACTCCAAAAATTCAAATGGTGATTCAGAGCGCAGTTCAAATGGTAGTTTCTGATAAATGTACACTCAGAAGCCTATGTTCCAGCACAACGGATTTTATCCAAAGCCACTCCATTGAAGGCAGTCCAGGAAGTCAAGACACTTCGAGAATTGGAAGGACATGGCAAGGCAGAGCCCTGAAACGCCAAAGAAATGGTGTCCTTCATCCAACACCGAAGGTCATCTGAGGAGCAGCCTTCCCACGTCCTGTAAGACCAAAAGTCACAAACAGACTATCAGAAGAATGAAATGCAACAAACATGTCCTCATAAATAGATAAAGCATGTTTTATGTCAAGAGTGTGCAACAATTGTTCCTCAGGAGAAGGACAGAAAAAAGGCAACACTAACTCCTGAAAGTATGAAATTTAGAATTATTCTTGGGAATAAACCCAGAATCCAAACACAACACCACAGCATCTTCCATGAGCATCAGAAAGGGGGGACACTGCAAAACAGAAAGCTACCCCAACCTCCTGGCCGATGTGATAGCTACCAGGAAAGCCACCTTAAAATACAAGAACTTCACATCCACAGTTGATAAAGGCTCAAAAGGAGAGGACTGAAGAACATACAGGATGAGTGAAAGATCCCATGAAGGAACAGAAAAACAGACAGTAGGGAGGGATTGAGTGAGAAACTCCAAAACAAAGGGAAAACCAAGGGGGCATCCTCAGAGGAAAGGGAAGCAGGATCCGTGAATGCTCTGATATCTGCTTCCTGGTTATTTAAAGTAGATAGAGCAAAATCTTCATGGAAACCATGAAAAACAATACTATAAGTACAATTTATAACATCATACTTTGAGGTATCTATAAATAAATAGCTTGTTTTTAAATAGATATGCTAGTCTATCAAAGATCATAAATTATAAAAGTCATCTCTTCTGGACGTCCTCAGCCAAGGGAGTGTGCAGTATACTCTCTACATTTGTCGTAGGGTACAGGACAACAAAGTGCATGTGCATTATCAAGTAGCCAATATTGGACATAGAGATATTTCATTCAAGCAGATTATCTCGAAGAAACACATAGATAGTACACTATGCGTGATAATCTCAAGAACGTGTGATAACTATTGCCAAATTTGCTTAACACAACTTTGCACATCGCAGTCTATTGCGGGAAAATAACGCTGAGTTAACATTGTATTCTCAACCCAGCGGCACCCTGTGATAATCCTACGATAACGCGCCAAATGACCGTGTTAAAACGAACGCGAAGCCGAAAAAACGCGAAACACGAATGCACAAAAAAGTTGCGATGTGGCCACTCGCGTTACAAAAATCAGAGATAACCAGTGAAAGGCCGGCAATTCCAAAGCGTAATGTGGGAAAATACATTATAAAAGAAAAACAAAAAAAAGGCCCAAAAAAATAAACTGCGTAGCACCATGGATGCACACGGACCAAGTACAGAGGACAACGCGAACCCCAAAAGCCCCACAGACGACCAGCAAGGAACCTCTGGGTCGGGGAAGGCCAAGGAGGAGAGGAAGAGGAAGACGTGGTTCATTCCACAGGAAAACAGGATAATAGTTACGGAGGTGACAGAAAACTAACAACAACTGTTCGGCACCACAAACGTGTCATTGGCAACAAAGACGCAAATATGTCAGACTATATTGGACCATGTCAATGCAGTTGCAGCGTTGAGGAGGACTATGGAAGAGGTCAAGAGCCACTGGAATGATGTGAAGGCCAAAACCAAGAAGAAACTCGATGCCAACATAAAAGCAGCAACACTCATTGGAGGTGGGGGTCCAGCGGCACACCAGGAGCTGGATGACATCGAGAAAATGGTGGCCACAGTCATCAGTCGGGATATGGTGCTAGAAGTTGGGGATCCGGACACTGCTCAACATGACCTGACACAACATCAACAGGGTTAGTACCGACCATGGACTGGGGCGACGGGAGGAGATGAGCACAATGGCACCCGTGCACAAATAAGTAGAGCACACTGCACACCCACAATGACTCTGGAGCATGTCCCTGATCCCCGTGGCACACCGCAGCACACACACAAACACCAAGTAGGCCACCGTACCCCATGTCCCCAAAGGGGTCCCACACCACACATCATCAATCTCACCACCAATACATGCACACATGCGAAACCCATCAAAGATGCCTATTTGTGAACCACACTGACAATGCAAGTGACACTACATGACAATCAGCATGGCTGCAGGCCAATCATCATGACATCGTGCACGCCACAACACTGAGGTAGCTGAGTGTGGACCACATCGGCAAAGGAGCAGGTCACACTCTGACACATCCATGTGCACAAACAACCCCTGACGTCTACAACACATCTGCGGACAAACCATTCCCAAGAGTCACAACTCGACCAAGAGCCCCAAACAACCAAGTCCGGTACATCTCAGCACTGTAGAAGCATAGAAGGCAAAGGCACACTGCCTGAAAAGAAAAGGGGCGAAAAAATCTGAGCTGCAGGGGAGACTCACCCACAATGATGCACACACACATAAGAATAAGAGCACCTCAATTTTCACAACAATGTGGTACAAACTGCAACACTTTCACAACAGGACACAGGACACATCTGGTGCCGCATGGGTGTACAAAATGGCCACTCACTCCTAGCAGAACAGGAAACTGTGAGATGACAAGGTACGAGTACAACCTTACATCCCTGATGTTGTACAAATGGCCACTGTCCTGCATCAAATAGGCAACTCACCACAAACAGTCACAATGTACATTGTCATGCAGTCTGTATGTAAACTTCGCCAATGCATCAACATACATGTAACACACTGAGTAACTGCACATCCCCTTTAAATTGCAGACGAACAATTAACACCTTCTGCAGAGCAGACCCTACATCACGTCAGTGATGATGGAGACGAGCACCAGGACATCGACCTGTACAAACTCCATCGGTTCATGGACAGCATCAGCATTCCACCTCCAGTAGCAGGTCAGCCCAGCACCATCGAGGTGAGCCCACCCCCTGCACAGATCACACAGCAGGAAGCACCCACCACCATCTGGCTCCAGGCATCTCACCGAAGAACACATGGCGAACCAACGCTGTGTGTTAGACTGCCAGAGGGGGCTCGCTGAACAGCTGCCGCTGAGGTTCCAACTCATGACAGCCAAACTGGATGCCACATGTGGGTGTCTAAGTCCTATCAGGGACCACTTAAACTCCGTAACGGTCACCAAGAGTCTGCCCCATGCTCCCCAACAATCCATGGCTGGCGTCGCTGGAGTCATGACTCGGAGACAACAACAAATTTCCAGTCAGAATGGCTACAGCAATGTCATCCGTGATTTGGGAAACATAAGGAGGGTCATGGAGAACATGGAGCAGATGCAGGTCCAAAGAATGGCTACCGCGGCTGCACACGAGAGAGCTGTAGATGGGATCTTCCATGCCCTGCAGATCCTGATCATGGGAGTGATGCTACAAGACATTGTGCAGATAAATGCTGCTGCTAATTCTACATTCACATCTCCGGCCCCTAATGTGTCAGTGTCACACACTGCTGCAGACCAAATAACACCACCCACATGTGAGACACATGAAACGTCAGGGGCCGAAGATGAGGATGAATCTGCCTTAGTGGTAAGTAGGAAGCAGTAGCATTCATCTCCGCCATAGGGCTTCTCACTGCTTGGTTCTACACTCTGCATCGTGCCCTGGAATAACACCTTCCACTGTCCCACCAAGCCCCGATACACCCAGCCACACTAACCTTGCACCTCAACAGGGACTGCCACATATCGTCTGCAAAACAATGACACAGCAATCAGCCTGCGGACTGGACTCTTTCCTTTCCCAGCGACTTGTCAATGCCTCTAGGACTCTGGCTGGTCCTCCACAGGGCAACATTGTAAAGTGTTGTCTGCATGGCCCAGTACTAAGACAGCTTCAACACTCCACTGTGCGTGAATATTACCTTCCAATACACACAGATGTCTCATGTCCATGATTAATCAAGTATGTAAGCATGTACGAATGTAGGGGCAGTGATTCCCCCTTACGTCCATGTTACTCATGTTGTGTGACTTGAGTCACAGGGTGCATCCCTGCATCATGGTGGTACATATATGACCCCAAAAGAAGCCCTGTTGTCAATTGTAGGTCACAAATGACAGCCTATATGCAATTAAGTGGGACACATGTGAGACGCTGATGTGTGGGATTTCTGTACTATCCCTGACACACAGAAATGGCATTTCGAATACGTGACACCCCAAACAGCCTCTCCGTACAGAGGGGACACACCCAAAACCTATTCCAAATTTACGAGATCATTAGCACTAAATTTTGTACTTACACTTGTCAGAGTGATGTGCCTGTACACTGGAGTGACATGCACTCAGGGAATGTGTGTTTGCAAGAATTTATTTGCACATGCTGTGCATGTGCTTATTTTGTACTGTCTCATGTCTGCTAAGGAGTGTGACAATGTGACATGCTCATGTGAAGGAATTGTCAATGATGGTGTTCCTACTGGCTATTCCTGCTGCAGCTAAAGTGGGGCGTGGTCCACATGCCTCATCTTCCTCATCATCGTCCGGTGCATCTGGCACTCGTAGCCATGGGGCATTGGTGCGTACACATATGTTGTGCAACACACGACATGCAACAATCATCTTGAGCAAGATGTCTGGGCTGTACAGGAGCCTTCCACCTGTGATGTCCAGGCACCTGAAACGTGACTTCAACACGCCAAATGTGCATTCCACGATTCCCCTGGTGTGTTTTTGGGCCACATTGTACTGCCTCTGGGCCTGTGTGTTCGGGGCTCGGAGAGGTGTCATCATCCAAGGGCAGAGTGCATATCCCTGGTCACCTGTGACAGTGAAAGAGACATGAGTCAATAGTTGGTTCAGCATGATGTGTTGGCAGGCCCACTGGTTCTTTGATGTGTGATATGTGTGTCTTAGTGATTCCTGTTTGATATGTACTGCTTGTAGCAAATGAGCGGCATCAATGTACATCACGCTGCCTCACTGCTGCTCCTCCCTCCCCCCAAGCCTATTTACTACTGTGCGCAGCGCAGTTGCATCACTTGCACTCCTACGGCACACCATTGTAATGCCTGTCTGCGCATGTCCACAAGCCTGACTACGACACTTTGATGTTGTGTGTTGAAGGTGGGCAGTCATGTGTGTGTAGGCCTATGGTAAGGACAGGGCGGAAACAGATGTAGAGTTCATGGCTGGCTGAACTCGTGATGCGGTTGACGGTAGACCTTTGGCTCATGCTGTGGTAATGGCGACACACAAAACAGTTGGCATGTATCATCCTGGACCCCGAGCGGGGTTGCGCTCCCTCATTTACCCCTTTGCCCGAGCCAGCACTCCAGGGGCATGATACATTGCAACATTGTCCATTGCGTGACGGGTGGCACTGACACTACAACAGAGACACACGCATTAGCTACTGCCTTGGCAAGGCCATGACTTAACCACGCCCAGAGCCCCGATGTCCCTCATGCATACATAATGACCACACGGACCCACTTATATAGTTTGCGGAAATGGCTATGGGCAGGTGCGCCCTGCCCCATTTATTGCCAGGATCACATGTATAGTGACGCCTGTGCTGTATGAGTGTAAGCCAGCCCTCATGGAGTGGTTGCTGCTGGCAACAACCAACTTGAACAGTGATCACCATTTAAGCGGAAACCAAAAACATCAACATATGCAATCAGAAGGGTCCGTGAGTCGAAGTGCATTGATGTTGGGGCACCAGAGCTGGGCGTGCTCATGTTAAGTGATTGTCTAGGGTTGTGTCCCTTCAGGATATTCCTGCTGCAGATGCAGTGGGGTGTTTTACACCTGCCTCATCTTCCCCATCATCGTCCCAGGTCTTCCCCACTGCCTGAGGTGACATTGCTGTGTGAGTTGTCCACAGCACAAAACTCAATCAGAAAGGGTCCATGAGCTGTTGTACACTGAGTCTGTGGCACCTGAAGAGCTGAGCAGGGTATCAAGCTGATGATGGCACCCACGACAGGTGTGAGCAACTCTGGTAGTCTGGCTATGGGACTCTTTTGACTCTGGCAGTAGTTGTTTGGAGGTGGTCCTGGCGGTGGTGGTGTGTGCCTCCTGCGTTGATGCATCGTCCGGGCAGGTCAGGACTCGATTTGAAGTGTGAACCCTGGTGGACTGCAGTTGATGCCGGTAGCAGCGGTCATCCCAGGGCCACAGACACATGGCATTGAGGACCCCCAGGCCATCGACCCAGAGGCCATTAAATATTCAATCAGACAGGGCCCATGATTTGAGCTGCACAGAGTTAGTGGACTCGGATGCAGTGCGGCTGGCACAGGCACACCCGCAAGGGACGGTGACTTGCGGTGCACTGAGGTAGGGCCACGTGGGCTGAGCGGGTCCTCGTCGATGCCCAAGGTGAATGTTGCGGAGTGTTTCAGTGGACAGTGGAAGCTGTCCTTCCTGGGCATGATGCAGAGGGCAATACCAAGCAGAAACAGGCAATATGGAGGAGATTAATATTTCAGACTACTTTTTACCACCAAGTCAGTATCAGCTACATGATGGTGAAGACAAACACCAGGCCAGATGCTCATATGCCACCAAAGTCCAACCAGAGAGTGTCCATTACTTTGGAGCACAGAGTCAGTGGCACCAGTGCTGGAAGGGGATGCAGTCTGCGATGATGCCTGTACAATGATGTAAACTCTGCAATGGACAAATCAAAACTCAGTCCCAAATGTGTGACCAACAGGACCGCAGTGTAGGCCGGAGGCGGTGCTCAGCATGGGTCCACAGCAACGTGTCATTGGCTTGCGATGCACAGAGTTAGTGGCACCAGAGCAGTTGTTGGTAGTGTCCGTTCACCTCTGTATCGAGGATCCTTTTTTCCTCTGGACTGCACCATGTCTTCCTCTTACTCCTCTCCTTGCGTGCAATGATATGAACTCTGCCATAGAGAAATCAAGATTCAGTTCCAAATGTGTGACCTACTCGACCGCAATGTAGGCCGAAGGCAGTAGTCAGCAAGGGACCACAGACAGTTGTTGTTCAGATGCTATGCACAGAGATGGTGGCACCACATCGAAGGGAGTTCAATAATATCAACTCAGCCATAAAGTGTGTACTCTGCCATTGCATAATCAAGACTCAGTTCCCAATGTGTGACCTACTTGACTGCAGTGTAGGCCGGTGGAGTACATCAACGAGAAAGGAGTGCTGCTGGCCTGTCTCGGGGAGGACAGCGATGGTCTGAGGAGGCTGCCAAGGTCGCGGGCCTCTGGCTTGGAGCTTGAATAGGCATGTGCTGGGCCCTCTTTGGCACATGCCTGTGTCAGAAGGTGAGCGGTGTGGCCTGGTTGCGCAGGGGTGGGCAAGATGGGTCTGGGGCCCTGCGGCCTGGGGTGCAGCAGGCATACATGGTCGCAGGCACCGCCGCACACAGCATTGGCCTAGTGGCATGCTGGGAGGCCCCGCCCTAGCAGACACATTGGCCATTCCAGAAGACAACCACGCCCAGTGCTATGGGCTTTTTATTCACACCCCTACGCTGACCTGGCATGCGCTGGGCCAGCCCACTCCACTCATACTTACAGGGGGATGTGATGAGGTACTTTCTACGCACTTCCCCACTGCCTGGGGTAACATGGTTGCATCCACTGTTCCCTACAATCCAGACACTAGCGGTATATGTCGACATGGGCATGTCTGTGGTTTACATACTGCAGTCTGGCCAGTGCATCCACACCACACCTGGCATTGTGTACATTCTCATTCATTGGTCACTTGCCTCCTTCGCACATGCATGGTTCCCACCTCTCCCCACATTCTGCTATTGTGTGGCTGAGGTGCCATGCCATTGATGGCTCGTGTACATGGCTTGCCCAGGTCACCACAGTCAGTTTTGCTGTCGTGTCTGGTAGGTGGACATGTTGTGTGGCATGTTGTGTGTGAGTTTGTAACGTGTGCATTCCCAGAGTTGTGAGTTGCATGATTGTGGAGTTGAGGTGTGTGGTGTGTTCATTTGGTACTTACCAACGAGCACTGCATTCCCATAGGTGCCAGCCTCAAAGCGCTGGTTGATGATGGACTGTCAGAAGATGAAGGAATCATGCACACTGCCTGGGTAGTTGGCAACGACATTGGTGAAGACTCCATGGTGGTCCACTATTGCCTGCACATTGAAAGAATGCGTGTGCTTCCTGCTGTGTGCAGTGGAGGCAGGGGGCACGAGGTGTACATGTGTGCAATCAATTGCCCCCAACACGTGCGGAAAGGCAGCTATGGCATAGAAGCCTTGCTTGGTTTCTAGCTGTTCCTTCGCAGTGTGTGGGAAGTGAAGGTACT
The DNA here is from genome assembly GCF_964204655.1 of Triturus cristatus. Lineage (NCBI taxonomy): Eukaryota > Metazoa > Chordata > Amphibia > Caudata > Salamandridae > Triturus > Triturus cristatus. Next base: position 846,106,216 of record NC_140588.1, on the reverse strand, counting down.
GGGGTACCAAGCTGATGATGGCATCCGAGACAGGTGTGAGGAACTTGGATAGGGCTGGACGTGAGACTCCTACGACTCTGGCCGTTGTTGGTTGGAAGTCCCAGAGGCCAACATGTGCAGCACAGCCAGCACCTTTGTCTGCGGAGGGATGTTGGTTGTCCGCTGTGTTGGTACCGTCAGTCTGTAGGCAATGATGTGTCGGATGGTTTTCCTTTTGAGACTGTAGTGGGCAATGACATCCTCTGGTCTTAAGTCTGTGAGGCTGGTGTGTTTTCTGAAGGTCTGCTGTCTTTGTCTGCACTTCCTCTGAGGTGGTCCGGGGTGGGCAGGGGGGCCCGGGGTTGGTGGTGGTGGGTGTTGTGGCCCTCCTGGGGCTCCGAACTGCATGATGAGTAGCTCCATGGCATCTGTTGTTCTTCAGGTGTGACTCTGGGCTGGACTGCCTTAATGGTGCAGGGTGTCGTCTGACTTAACACCAGCTCGGAGCAGGTGTTAAATCCCTGCTGCTAACACGCCTTATCGCATGTTTTGTGAACTTATTGCCGATCTGTCTGGTCGTTGAGAATGTTGCGAAGTGGTGTTGTCACAGCTTTTTGCACGGGAATGCATATTCTGCATCTCATTAGCGTTAGTTGCCGCTGTCATCTGTGGAGATGTTTTTTGCAGCTGCTATCGCAGGAAAAGTGGTGACATGGGCTGTTAGCACCAGCTTGTGAATAGTGCGATGAATTTATCACCACGTTGGCGGCGATAAAGTGCCGCTAACTCTGCAAGAGGTCTTGAGAATATCCCCCTATGTAGCAAAATGTCCAAGTTTAGAAGAATGGCAATAATTTTTTTTTCAAAAAGACATGACAATAATAGATAAAATATAAAGATAACATTTTAAAAACGTTTCAGGAAATTACTATAAAAACTGATTGTATGCAGAATGATGGTGTACCAGGGAAGCAATGGTTGACAAATGCGGAAACGAAAGGGAAGGGTACATGTTCTGGAGGGTATGATGGCTAAAACTGGGCTCAGATTTGCCTATAAACTCTTCTTTAAAATAGCTCTACGAGTATGCCACATAGAATACAAGAAACGTGAGACGTAAAAAACACAGTGGGCATTTGAGTGTCATACTTGAGTAACCTAAAAGTCTTGGAGCAATGTCTGAACCCCAAGTTCCTGCCCAGCTGTACAAGCCAGCAGGACCTTGGCCTCCTGTAGGCAGGGCAAAAGAAAAGTACATGCATTTCAGTTTCCTCCACATTCTGGCATGCAGGACAGTCCCGACTGCGGTCGCCCGACCACTCAGTGGTGAATGATCGGAGCAGAAGTGCCCCGTGTCTGAACTGGAGGATTAGCTTCCTTGCAAGGAGCGGCTGGATGTCATCTAACACGGATTCTAGCTTATATTGCAATTTTACTTCCATGAACCCAAGGACTAAGTGCCCAGGCGAGTTCCTCCATAGCTGACTCAGTTTTAGTTCTCTACAGTTCTCAATGAGTACCTGCAGTGGCCCCATAGTTCTGCTCCATACAAGATAGCACCCCTAGCCTGTGCCTTGTAAAATTTGGCCTCGGGCCTATTACTTTACAGGTGCTCTTGTTATATGCCTTTAGAATGCCCCCTGAGGATTGGACAAGTTTTAGGCCAGCTTTCTTTATTTGGGCCCCCCAATTCATTTTCTCAGTTAGTGTGATCCCCACTAACATCTATTCTAACTTACTTGCCATTATTGCAAAATCTCATCTAGAAATAATGTGGCATTTTACAAAATCTTATTGCTCAGCCATAAATAAAATTGCTCTTTCTACCTTAAGCTGTCTTCTTTCTTCAACTCTTCTTCTTTTGAAAAAATCCAAAGTTCACCAAAAGTCTTCAGCTCACCAAATATCCAAAGCAGAAAAGCCATAATCCAATGCAAAACTAACAAAAGAGACACAGATTGGCAAAGCCATAATATACAGCAAACACAGTGCTGCAAAATATACTGTGTAAACTAAAAAAAACACATCCCCAAAAATGTAAATGCTTTAAAAAAAATCGCAACAAGAAATACATTGTTTCAATCCTCCTTGCATTGATTTTCTGCACAAAGTGTTACAGAATACACGATCCAAATTTGCACACCCTGAAATGTTCCGGCATTAAGTTATAATCCATTAGCAAAATTACCAAAATGTCCAATATATCCGTTTGGCTTTCCATGCCATCAGTGTTGTCTAAAATTGGATGTAGTCTAACATCCATGGATATGATCTTCTATTTTGGAGAAACGTGACACAGCAACAACCGTAAAAAAATAATTGCTCGATTTGCACTTTAATTTAAAAAATAGAATACTAACAAATGTATCCACATACTATCTTTTTTTAATCCAAAACTGTAAAAAAATCTATCACTCATCCGTGGCCCTAGATCCGTTATCTGTATAGGAATAAAATTGTGGTTAAATAACAAAATACATACTTCCAAACCGTAACATCTATCTAACTACATCCCTCCTCTCTCTTTACAATAAACTATGCCACCTATAAACTCTATTAAATAAATAAAGTTTGTCTTACCTAACCAGAGCTCTTCCTTCCTTCCGACCTTGACCACTGCACTCCACCGACTGTAAAAACAATCGCACAACTGCGTACATCATCAGCAAAAGTAAATAGAAAAAAAGACAATTTTAAACATTTACTTCAATGAGAAAAAGTGAGAACTATCCCAAAAACATGGTTTAAAAAATGTTAAGGTACTATTTTAAATAGATAATATTTAAAAATATATATATATATGTATACTTTAACTTGTTCATATTTAGTTTTTAAATAAATATCCTTCATTGATATATGTTTGTTTTTAAATAAGAAATGTTTTCTACAAAATACTTTTATGTCTTATTTATGTATTTTACTTACAACTTATAAACACATGTCTTTATTGATATCATGTTTATTTTTTTAATTAAAGTATTTTAAGTGTACAAATTACCATATTTATCTTTTTCAAATATTTAGTTATATTATTTTATATCAATTATACTCTTATAAATAATCTATTTTATAACTACTCACTCCTACCCCCAAAAATGCTTTTCTATTTGATATTATCACACTCCCCCACCCATCTCACCTATTTCACTTGCATTCTACGCCAGTGAATGCTTGTCACTCACTGATAGGTGTTATTTTTTATTAATATTATATTACTTTAAAATAATATTATCTTCAATATGTATTATTAGCCAAGTCTTAAAATTAATACCTGAGTATTTACACACTTTTCCACCCAATACCCCTAATTCCCTTGTATCCTGTGCCAGTGAATTAGGTTCACAACCTCATAACTAGTATTTATAAATATCAATAAATCACTTAAAATTAAAAATAAAATCAATATGTAATATTATCCAAGTATTACAATTAATACCTGAGTATTAAAACACTTCCCCACCCAAAACCCCTAATTACGTTCCATCCCGTGCCAGAAAGAATGTTGCACAACTTCATTATTAGTATTTATATATATTCGTAGATGTTTTAGAAAATATAATTGCAATCATTATGTATTAATGCCCAAGTTTTAAAATTAACACCTGAACATGAATACACTTCCCCACCCAAAACCCCTAATTCCCTTACATCCCATGCCAGTGAATTAGAGTCACACCCTCATAAATACTATTTTTAAAGATTAATAAAGAACTCAAAAATAAAATACAAATCAATATATAATAATACCCCAGCATTACAATTAAAACCTGAGTATTAATACACTCACCCACCCAAACCCGCCAATTCCCTTTCATCCCAAGGCAGTAAATTAGGGTCCCACCCGCATAAGAACTATTTTTAAACATTAATAGGAAATTAAAAATAAAATGTATATCAATATTTATGAATAACCCAAGGATTGGAATTAGCACCACAGTATTAAATCATGTCCCTACCCAAAACCCCTAATTCCCTTCCACCCCATACCAATGAAAAAGTGTCACACCCTCATTGTTATTATTTATCTTTATTTATAAATGTTTCAAAAAATAATATTGCAAGCAATATGTATAAATTCCCAAGAACTAAAATGAATACCTGAGTATTAATACACTTCCTCACCAAAACCCCCTATTTCCCTTGCATCCAGTGCCAGTAATTTACAGTTACAAACTGATTAGTGCTGTTTTTAAACTTTAATAAAGAACTTAAAAATGAAATTAAAATCAATATGTATTAATATCCTTGTGTTAAAATTAATACCTACATATTATTATGCTCCCCCACAAAAAAAACCCAATTGCCTTGCATGCCATGCCAGTAAATTAGGATCACACCATCAGAGGTAGTATTTTTTACCTTTAATAATGAACTTAAACATGACATCAAAATCAATGTGTATTAATATACAATCCGTCATGCGCTCCTAAGGTGCAGCAGCAGCCACTCCTCCTCCCTCCCCCAGGCTGTGACACGCCCAGCCCCGCCCCGCCCCTACCTGGCAGGCTCATGACAAAAGAAGAAAATTATAGTAACGTAACGTTATTAATGTTGTGTGATTGTCATTTTCTTTTACTTTTTAAACTTAGTGGGTCGACGCTCCTCCGCCAGAGCAGAGGAGCCGCCCCAGATGTGCAGGTGTTCATGTTTTTATAGTGTGCTATCTGTTATATTGATTTCGTCTGTTTGCAGATTGTATTATTTAACATACATTTAAAACAACAGTTGTGCACAATATCACACTTTGGCTTGACTCTAGACTTTTTAAGATGTACTAGGTGTGGATTGTTTATTATAGCAGGTGTTTCAATACCTTCGGTTTTCTCATAATTGGGATCCGTCCAAAGAAATGAGAGGGTACATAGATATATAAAATCAAAAGCGACGTTACCAATTTATTTTACTCTTTCTTATATCGCAATATTAATACATTTATTTCCGTTATGCCTCAGTTGCACATAGCTACAGCAATTCAAAAGTTTTGTTACACACGTTAAACGGATGAACACACCTCATTCCGTAGAATGTTCCTTATATGCCGTATGCAAAGTAACTCAGTCGCAATCTCCATTAATTTCTCAATTTACCATAAGTGAGACATCTGCCTGGCTTCCTCTTCATTCATGTACTTTGTAACAAACAAAAGCTCTTCTTGGCAATCAAAAAAGTTCTGTGCAGGGTATTATGAAAGACATCTGCTCAGAAAAGCCCATTCTTCGCAGGGTCTCGCAGGGCTTCACTTCAGTCATAGCCACAATGGACCGCATGTAATTATTTAAAATTACAATCTACTGCCTTCCTCTATTTAGAACGTAAGGGGGGCGTGTTGTCTACTGCAGGTGTCCTAGCTCACCCTGTAGATTTTATGTTTACATTTAAATGTGTATTATGAAGGCATGCATAAATGCCACTTGTTGAGGCATCAAATATAAAGTGCATTGCGTGCGAGGGAGCTATTTCCTGTGACAAACAAAAGAGCATGGAGGAACAGGGGGTTTCCTTTTAACACTTTTAAACTAATATCATGTCATTAGGAAGAATGGTCGTTCCAACTAATGGTCTATTCAGTGTGCCGCTCTGATAACAGACAATCACTGACAAAGTGTTCAGATGTCGCCACTTTGCAGATTATAACGAGCAAGAAGAAGCAGGAGGAAAGCGTAGGGCATATGATTTAGGCTGGATCACTTCCTGCTGTGCATTCAGATTATGATGTGTCTATATTTTATGACTTTGTCCTGTGACACAACTCAAATTTGCTTTTCATCTTCTGTCACTAGGCAATCCACATGCAGGTCCCAACATTTCTCAAAAAGTTTCTTTTAACAATTTGCTGGCCACCGTGTATCATCACGGACATGAAGTTCATTGTTCAAACGCTAATTAACGAGAGAGTACCTTTCTTCAGTGCAAATGAGATCTGAGATGCATCTGTGTGGCGGCAAATTGATAGTGGGAGCAGTTTAGGGAGAAAGTAACCTGGGTAAAAATAGAAACATAAGGGGTCAGCGGATTCTCTAGCAAGACCCGAGTTTCAAGAGTGACTTTTCTTCTTTACTGAAAACCCCGTTTTACAAAAAAACAGCATGAATATTACAAAATACAAATATCTCAATACTATTGTGAAATCCCCAATTATAGTACGTGGCAATCGATTGGCCAACAGCCCGGTTGGTAGCTCCAGCCAATAGCCACTTCTGTCTTCTTAGCTGCTCTAACAGATGCCTTTCTTCCCATTCATTCGTATACTGCAAACTGTTATCACTTGCTGTTTCTGTTTTGCAAGCACTTGCCCTCTATTTCTATTTGTTGGCTCTACTGTTTCTATTTCTATTTGTGGTTCTACTCTGTTGCAAGCTGTGCCTGCGTAAAAAGTATGCCCCTCAATGCAGCCTTTTCATATTGCTCTTACATGGTCGTTTCTGTGTGTAGTGTGTGCGGGTGGGTCTCTGCGGTGAGGGGGTTTCAGTGAGTAATGTGAGGCGGTGCTCAGTGCCATTGGGGTCTATACCCTAATGCAAGGTTCACCTCGGCTCATTTCAACACGAGGAACATTTTTGTTGTTGTTTGTAGAGTAATATGAATAATGTCATGCGTGTGATGACAGCTTCGGATAGGAGAAGCGTCACCACACACGGATAATCATAATGCCGGCAAGAAAATCTCATATTGGGGGCTATTCAGGGAATAAATCACAAAACAAGTACGCGCGCGCTGGTTCACTCTTCCCAGTGAGTGTTGGTCTCGTCTATTGAGAGGGTTGCCTAAGAGACACATACTGCAGATTAATAGCAAAGGTTTCAGCTTGTTAGCACTTAACCTAAGGCAACGCTGCGAAGCCCCGCATCCCTATTATGTCCTATTCACAGTAAGACCTTCAGTTGTTACAACATGTAGAACAGTGAAATCATATATGTAATTCCATTGCGGCGGCTGTTGCAGAAATAATATCGGGGCATATCAACAACAACCGGCGATAATTATCGCTGAGCGCACTTAGCGCTCGGATAATTATCGCCGGCTAGCGCCGATTTTTATCGCTAAGATAGCGTGCTATTAGCAACGCTTATCTCAATAGCGATAAAAATCCTGGTGCTAAGTGGCTAACGTGAGATTATCGCTGGAAACCCAGTGATAATCTCACGTTAGCTTGTTGATAGGGACAGACAAACTTAGCCATGATATCCTCCTTCCATAGGCTATCATGGCTAAGTCAGAAAAATACCAGACGTAAGAAAGCAGCGTTAACCGCGGTTAGCACTGCTTTTTTTTGTCTCTAACAGGGTTAGTGATATTCTTGATAATAGGAGAAATGTCGCTTAGCGACATTTCTCCTATTATTTTACTCTGGAACGCCCCCTTTGCATCTCATTAGAGATGCAAGGGGAAGCGTAGAGTAAAAGGGTGCTAACATGCAAATTTGCATGTTAGCACCCTGTTGTTGATAGGGCGCTAGTTTTATCTCTGCTTTTTTTGCTTTTAAAGCCAAAAAAGCAGAGATAAAGCCCTTGTTGATATGCCCCATCGAGAGTTATTATTGAGACCACCAAAAGCTTCTGTCCTTAGCAATGCCTGGGCTTTGGAGAGCGTGTCAAGCAAGTCCAACCATTTTGCATTTGTAAATGCTTGTGGGCATTGAAACAGTATTTCGTGTTAAGTCCTGAAGGGACATTTTGGCTCTCTCTCAGAGGGGCACATTATCAAGCAGGACGTTAAAATTATCGCCGCTTTATCGGCAGAAAACTGCCGCTAAAGCGGCGATAATGGGCTTGATAATATGCCGCAGATAATTCCAATAGAAGCCCATGTTGACACCCAAACATGGGCTTCTATTGGAATTCACAAGAGCATATTATCAAGCCCATTATCGCCGCTTTAGCGGCAGTTTTCTGCCGATAAAGCGGCGATAATTTTAACGCCGGACCTTGATAATATGCCCCAGAGTTTGATATTTACAAGCCTTAGTAGCACCGTGGTGTCAGCCGGCCCTTTCTGGTGATGCCATCCGCCATAGGGCAGTCTTTCAAACACACTAAGGGGAGCTTTTATGTTCGCATTGAAACACAGAGGACAGATCCATGACCACAATGGAGTGGATAAAAATGTAAACATGAAAAATGCACTTTAAGGGCCTCATTTACAAAGAATTGGTGTAGGGCATCACGACAAGTCATTTTGCTGCGCTGCCCTACCAAATTCAAATGGGCAGCAATGTACTATCTTTACAAGGTACTGTGCATTCCTGTCCTTTCTGCCAGCGCTGGCGTTTAATTTGCAGCTGAGCGCCAATGCTACCACCCTTGCACCATGGTGTCTGTGTTGTTGGCATGATTGTTTTTGTGCAGGAAGGGGCACCTTCCTTCATAAAAAACAATTACGAGAGGCATTTTCCTCATTCTATGTGTGCTCTATGTGTGCTGCAGAATGCAGTGTTAATATGGAAAACAATATTGGTACTATGGAAAATTATACATTCATTTATGAAAATAATATCACGTCCATATTAACGAAATTGCCTGTTGTGAACTCCACATCAACCCCGACTTGCAAATACATAGACAGGCAACCTCTGAGACACAGGCCCGGGGTTACTGATTTATAGGTGACAGGTGTATGGCACGTAACTGGCAGATAATCACACGAAGAGGAATCCCAAGATCAATCCCACAGATAGGCGCAGGTACATTACAATAGTCAAGGGAGAATGACCACAATAAAGCCGGAAGGGGTGCATGTGCTCCTAAAAACACCATTAAAGTCAGATGCCACATGAGTTAGGAACTTATAGCCAATCAGAACACAGCATATGCAGTGATCACGGGCTTCCCATGCTGGACATCTGAACGTGTTACCCATTGTTAATGTTAAATGAACTTATATAGCACTCGAATACCTGAGGATGTCTTGGGGCTGCCTACTGATTGACGTGAAGGAAGGAAGAAAATGATAAATGATAAGGAGTTAAATAGCCAAGTCTCGAAAGATTTTCTGAAGGTTAAAAGATTTATTGAGAATTGTATGTGGAATGGAATCTTGCTCCAGGCAGTGGAAGCACCCAGCACCAAGCTGAGGCCTCACAAGATGCACATTTGAATTTGGACAACAAACAGATTTGTCTGTGGTAGATCTTTCCGGTCGGTTGAGAGTGTACCAATTGAAACTGTTTTTCAGCAAAACAGGTCATTGATCATGTAGAGACTTGTAGGTGATGCAAAGAGCTTACTAGGTAATTCTGTACCTGATAGGCAACCAGTGAAGCTGTTTCATATGTTTAGACACCGATTTATATGTTGGGATCTGAAAGGGAAGGCGGGTCGCTGCATTTTGTAAAGTTTGCAGCTTGTTAAGAGCATGTTGATGTGCATTGAGATAAAGGGCATTGAGGTAGTTAAGTTTGGAAATCGCGAGAGAGGTAACTTCTGATTTCTTAAGCTGTGAATGAATGAAAGGAAGACACTTTTTTACCACCTTGTATCCCCACAAGGTTGAGGCCCACCTGTAGAAACTATTTGACCATTAATTTATGACTCTAAGGCAGCAACCAACATTCCTCACCATATATGATTCGTCAGGGAACTTTACAATCTGGTGAAAATTGTATTTAAAAAGGATGTCAACTGAATGTAAAGTGAGACAGTCCTCAGACCCTGTAACTGTTCTCCGGACACTACGTTTAATTAAATAAAGTATTCCTGCCTTTCCAAAAACCTCTTGTCTCTTTTTTAAGGTACTTTGTACTCAAGTAACAGCATCACACATGGAAAGAGGAAAAAAACGAGGAGAAGTGTAAGCATTTCTCCTTGTTACGCCTGCTCTGGGGAGGCATACACTTTTGGCACTACCCCAGATTTACGTGATGTTGTACATCTGGGGCAATGTTAAAATCCATAGGTGTTGAGTGAAAGCCCTCACACTGGCAGCCTCGACGACGATGCAGGACTCTGCATCGCAAGCCCTGCAGCATCTTTGGAAACAATCTGTGTGTGATGCATCTTCAATGTAGGACTTTGCATCGCAAGCCCCCAGTCAACAGCCTCCTCAACAACAATGCAGGACCATGCATTGCAGCATCGCAGCTCCCCAGAACCACTGCTGTGTGACACATATCCAACCAGGACCTCTCATTGCCTGAGACTCAAAGTGGTAGGAGACAAACATTTGAGGTTGAGAGTCCACAGGTAGAGCCACAAAAAGAGGTAGCCTTCTTCAGTCTTTCATCCCAGTTGGATCCAAATTTCACAACAAGGAAACTCAACTGATGGGGAATTTCTGCAGGTACACGAGTAACCGGCGGAAATAGCAAAATCCTACTTCATACAGCCCACATGTTTCCATTACTGTCAACTACATGTGTGCAAAACAAGGTTCAACCACTCTCAGTCCTATTTCAACAGGTGTGATTTTCAGGATTTATGGATCTAATGTCCGAGCCCATGTTTTAGAGTTTTGCAGGAGAGGGTTAATGCTATAAATTGGCGACCTTCCACCCGCACCAAACCCATGATTTCCCCACCTCCTTTGGAGATGGGAAAAAATGCTGAGGTACCAAAGACAGAGCCTCTGCTGACTCTGCCAATTGTAGCCCCTCACCCAGGGGCACATTCCCCATGTGTTCACTGGTTCATAGGGAAGGACAGTCTGCACTATTGATTTGTGGGATAATCATAACTCATTTTCCTTGCCTGTGTCTGCCATGCAACCTTAACATTTTTAGATTTCGGTAAAGGGAAGGAATACCTCTGCTGGTCAATCCACTCACTACACTAACTGAACAGGTTCTAAGATGTCGCTAGCTACAAATGAAAGTTACAAATTGATAATGTTTAAAGCAATAGCCAAATACTTGTACATTTTACAACACATCATATGCCTGTCTATATTATCCCACTGATTTATAAGAAGGTGATAGATAGAATGCCTGAATGAGTCCCAGCCACTGGTAACTATTTGGGCCGCATCCCTGTCCATCGTTAGTGTGCACACCATGCCAAGTCAGTTTGGACCCAGCCATATGAAAATCAGTCCTGACTGTGCTCCAGTAGGGACAGTTCACCTGAAACTGCCACGCCAGATCCTCCCTGAACCCTGAAACAATCAACCAAAGACTGATTTTGCCCTTATTAGAACTCATTAGTCATTTATATCCTGGTTCCAGTGGCACAGTGTGCACTGGCCCCACACCTGGGCATACTGGAAGCACTTAGGGGATTGCACTGAAGTATCCAAAACACTTATAGACTATGACTTTTGATATAATTGAATCATTCCATCGATCACTGTTTGTATACTTCCATCTATAATATCCAAGCATCGAACAGTCTGCATAAGCAGACATGATCATAGAATCAAAAATAGAGGGGCATATTATCAAGAAACAGAGTTACAATTATCGCCACTTCAGTGGCAGAAAACTGTGACTTGGCAAATTTAATTTCCTGTCCCAGGGTCCCTGCCAGGTGTACGTCATAAGCCAGACCCAGTAGGAAGGCTCTGTAGCACTTGGTGACCATGAACACATGGGTTGCCCCAGACTCAAGAACTTAAGGCTCAATGTACAGGAGGTAATTCTCCCAATTGGTCAAGTAAACTACAGCCAGAGGTTTTACCAGCTGCCTTGGCCTCAACCTGTCATACGAGGCCTTCAAAGGTAGGTTACTCCTTCTAATCCTTGCAGAATTCCTTCCTAGTGGGTCCTCTCTCAGGTTGCCTCCAACCATTTCAGGTAAGTACCCCGGGGCAGCAATGTCCTCATCTGTAGGCTCTGGGGCATCACTCTCAGACTCATCCTCCTCCTGGACCATGGGAGTTTCAAGGGCTGGTTCCCATACTTCTTCCCCTTTCTCTTCTTACCTGGGCCATTTTACAGATCCCAGGCCTCTTTCTTGTTTTATCAGGCTGCCATGGACCTTTTGGTCATCCACACCCGATCAGGCAACCCAAACATCTCCAGGTGAGACTAGAGCTCAATCTCCTTCCAGATGGTATGCTCCAAGTCATTCCAGAATAGACAATCTACAGGCATGGCAGGACTCAGAGCTATTCATAAGGATTCAGAGATCAGCACCCATACTCAAAAGGAACCAGAGCCACAGGGTAGTGACCCTTATAGTTTTCTGCTATTGTATAATTGTGGTGGAATACATTGGGGACTACCTGCTCTGCAGAAACCAGATGTCACCTGACGGTATTCATGCTGGTTCCTGTGTCCCTGCTTCCCACTCATTGAGGTCCACTGCCTGTACTTGGAAGTGTTGGAAGGCTTGCGTGCTTTTGGTACCATCTCCTTGTCACCCATGGACACTATAGTAAACTCTGCTCTACCCTCCATGCTAACTAGGAAACCTTCTCCCCAAGCGCTACACTAGCTAACCCAGGTGTCTGCCCATCAATTGGGGGCTGTGCCTTCTTTGGCCATTTGGTGTCTCCTTTAATTTTTCCATACTTATAGAACTCATAACCTCCCCTGACTTCCTTTCACGTAACCCACTCTTCTCTTGATCAGGTTGGGATGGGGAACCCTTACACTGAGAGCTGTTTTGGGTGCCTTTAGAGAACCGCCTGTTTTTTTTTGTCTCCCCCCTCTCTCTTTTGTTGCGGACCCAGGCCACTCTTTGGTAATCCCCCCTAATAACTTCTTGGATACTCTAGTGCTTCCCAGAGGTCTGTCTCTTGGGCAAGCTCCCTAGGTGAAGTCTGCTTGCTGTCAATTAAGTATTGGCTCAACTCGGTAGACACCCATGCATCATTTTGCAAGGGAGCACACACTGACAGGATGATTGTTTTTGTGCAGGAAGGGACATCTTCCAGCACAAAAACAATCATTAAAGGCATTTCACTCTTTATATGCATGCTGCAAAATGCAGCACGCAGAGATAGAAGACAAATGAGGAGAAATCAATGTATTTCTCCATTTGGCACCTCCTCACACCTCCCCTTGGGAGGTGTAGAATTCTGACGCATTCCCAGATTTACAGTGTTGTAAATCTGGAAATGCGTCAAGTACCATGGATGTTGAGTAGGCCCACAGCAACATCCATGGAACACCGAGTTCACAAAGAGGTATGCGTGAAAGGGAAACATATTTACAAGGCCGTGAAAAGTCAGCAGGGTGACTTTACATGGGCTTGTAAATATGGGGAAGCTCATTGCGATGCCAGGGCATCAAAAAGAAAGTGATGCACTGGCGGCACAATGGGCTTGTAAATAAGCCCCTCATTGCCTTACTGGATTAATGAAGGAAATCCACCCAAGACTAGTTTTAAACTTCTATCTGTCCCTAAATCTCATGTGGTACTTTTCTGGGGTGAGAAGAACTCGAGGAAAAGTTGAAAAAAGACAACTCTGTTGAAGCTGGAAAAAGGAAATTAGAAGAAATCAGCCAGGAGTTAGGCTCTTTCTCCAACTATCTCCTTAAGAGAAAGACGGAAAATCTTAGGAAGGACATTAGGCTATCCACCCAAGTACGTGAGTATCCGTTCCTAACAGCTAATTTCTAAAATTGAAAAAATCATCAAATTTGTTCCTAAACCCCCGCATAATCTCCCCAAAGCAGAAAATGCTGCGATGGTGAACCTGAGAGAAAACAAAAAACTCACGATCAAACCGTGTGACAAGGGAGGGGGGATTGTCATTTTTGGCACCCCCTCATATATAGAGAAAATGAATATCTTACTCTCTTCTACTAAACATTACTAACGCATTGTCAGGAACCCGGAACCAGGTTTGAAGCAGTGGATTCTCTCGATGGTTGAGACCACGAGAATGTCCGAGCTTGGTCTCGATTTATTGATGATATCTTTTTCATCTGGGAGGGGGACCAGACCTCCCTGAATGAATTCATGCTATGGATCAATGCTGCACATATCAACCTGAAATTCTCTGCACATTCCAGCAACTGTAAATTGGAATTTTTGGATGTATGGATCGAACACAATCAAAATGAACTTTTTGTTTCTCTATATACGAAACCTACCGCTAGAAATACCTTGCTGCAGTATGGGACCTACCACCGCCGCTGTCAAAGGGATAGTATCCCCTTCAGCCAGTTTCTCCGGTTACAGAGAAACTGCTCCAACATCAGGGACTTTCTCAAACAGGCAGACATTCTTAAAGAAAAACTGGCCAACCGGGGGTACCCTGGCAAATTGATTAAAGATTCTTTTAAGAGGGCTAGGTATTTTAATCGAGAAACCATGTTTCATACTAATGAGACCAGAAGTATGGATAAGTTGGTCTGTGTCACCAAACACTCCAACATTAACCATAAAATCAGACAAACCATCAATTCTCTGTGGTACTTACTAACATGGATGACTGCGATAATAAACTCCCCAAACCTTTGTTTGCATTTAAAAGAAACAAAAACCTCAAGAACCATCTGGTGAAATGAATAGCCTCGGAACAACCTGACCCTCGCCAAAGATCCATCACGGACTTGGAACCTATAAAGGGGAACCATTGTTGTGGTAACTGTCAGGCTTTCCCGAATGCAATTGTGGGCCATACCATTAAAATCCATGAGCGATCTATAACCCTACTGGAAATGACCAATTGCCGCACTGCTAACGTTATCTATATCATCACATGTCCATATGATCTTAAGTATATCCGAGAAAGAGGACGGGAATGTAGGACTAGAATCGGGGAGCATAAATCTAATATTCAAACTAAAAAGGTTTCTTCCCCCTTGGTCAATCATTGGCTGGAAAAGAACCATACTGAAACTGACCTTAAGTGGTCAATTCTAGAGAAAATCCTAGTCACTCAAGGCAAGAATCCGACCGCTACTAGGAAGAAAAGAGAGGTGTTTTGGATTTACCTTCTCAGCTCTGTTAGCAAAGGACTAAATGAACTTTTCCCCTGGGAAAATGCCATTATTTAACCTAAACTCTTTTTAATTATGCAGACTTGAGTAAGATTACATCCTTTGTCCCCCTGTACCATTCGCTGTTTTCTAAATGGAAAACAAAAGGTTTGTATCCGGTCTTAAGAAATCTCTTTAGAATGTATCAATGACCATCATTTATGGTACTTGCGGATATTACCATACTGGCTGTGCCAGTGGGCGGTTGGTTCTTTACAATCTCGCCCAAGTAGTGTTGAATAGATGCCTGGAGGAATCATGTGGCATCTATTTTCCTATTCAAAGATGGCCCCCATGCTCCATTCAGGAAGCCTAGTTGAATTTTGTCCGCTTTCTATTTCTGTCTCCCCCATCCTGTCTCCCATTGGAGGCCAAATGATACCGGGAAATATTTAAACTGCACATTTCCCTCGATGCTGCCTTGCTTGGAGAGATTCCTCGCACACCGGCAACGGGATGAACTTTGTGCAGGACGGACCCTTTATCGAACTTCAGTAAGTACGTCTTCCCTTGCGGCGCTGCTCCCAGTTCTTCAAAAGCCTAAGCGTTATGTTCAAACCGTTTGCGTTCTATCTTTAGAGCCCTCTCTGTAACTATGACGGAAGGCTCCTATGCAATTCTTTGGCCTTTCCAAACCTGTCGGCCCTTGTACTGCTACTACTTCCCGGATTGATTTAGGATTAACACTTCTGTTGAATATATGTTTAACAAGCGTGAACAGGGTGTTTTGTTTGGCCCCAAGTGTATTGCTCATGGCCTGGACTATCACGCTGGAAATATAGGTCAAACATATCGCCATGACAACCTCTGCAAACATAAGAGCGTGTTTAAATACCAAGAGCTGCTACCCTAATATAGTTTATTTTAATGCTCTAGGACCCTGCGTGGCTCTCTCTTGAACATATGTATAATTTTTCCTCTCCCCTGCTACCGGAAGAATCCGGATAGTTCCAGGATGTTTAATCTTTAAGGGTCCATTGAACCAGTTGTCTCCCGATATGCTCAAGGAGCCATAGGCAGCTAGAATGATTTTCTGGAAAGGATCCCTGATCCATCAATGAAATATCTCGAATCCTGGTATGTACTTTGGTTTTTATGTTTTAATCCTTCTCTTTCTTCTTTTTATGTTATTATGGGACATGAATGTACTATATGATTGACCTAGTGGTATATCTATGTTTGGGTTATGCTTTCAGATACTGTCTCTGCGCATCGTGTATGTCGTGTCTTGAACCATATATAAAAAATCCCAGTGAATATCTGTAGTCTCCAAGAAATCTTTGGTTTGTGAGAAGTCTCATTATTCTTTTTGAGCACTCTGCATGCAAGGGCCTCCCCTCCACGGACACTCTTCATTTTCCTTCATATCTTTCTAAAATCTGGTATAACCTGCCATTTATACATTATGTATAATAATATTAAAAGCACAGGCCTATCTTTTTTGTCTGATTGGTTTTTCCAACCGTTTCTATTTTCAGTGGTTCTTTCGTGCACTCTATTCCGCTTGTGAATTTATGCTATTTAAAACTTGAATTATTCATTAAGTCTCACCGCCGTGCTGAACTTTGTGACCACAATGTTCTAATATATTTTGATACAAAGGATTGTACATAATTTCTGTGTTTGGTAGCCAATATGTGCACAAATTGTTGATATAATCTTTTGTAATTTTTAGGTGTGTGTGTGTGTGTCCCGCCCTGATGAAGGTGTCGCCCCTGTGAGGGCATTACACCAAAACGCGCGTTGGCGTTCTTCTTTTCTCGTGTACTTGGATCCAGCTCCCATTTACCGCATGGAGGATACACAAGAATGCTCCACCTTGTTACCAAGTGGCAACTCTACCACCTGGAGTGCTTTGCTATGCTGTACTGTAGGAATGCGTGTGTGTTGTGGAATGAATGTGCAGATCATCATGAGTGAGTGCAAGTATGTTTGATGTTTATGATTGTTTTTTGTTGTGGGACATATGTATCTATACATTCATAGATGATTTTGTATGCTCTATTTATATATTCTTTGAAATATAATAACTTTGTCTGATACTATGAAAATAAAAGAAAAATAATTTTGATAAATAAATGGTCTTTTGAAAATTTTGAACACTTGTGTGGGTCAGCTCTCGGTGTTGGTATACTAGAATCCTCTTTTGGACCTCCTATAATCCTTTTGGACGGGTGATTGTTAGTAGTGGTGGCAGGGAACAGCTCCCACCCACCCATCCTAGCATTTGATCTATTCAGTCAACTCCTAGTCCCCTTTGTTCCACTGTCTGGGAGGAATACTAAAAGGCCAACTATCAAGCTATTGACTGTCATCTGACGCAGAGACAGGGGGCAGGCACCAAATGGGTAGAACAAGAAAATGACAACTTATTAAGGGCGGCGTTTTCAGATTTATAACTTAAATCTGATTTTACAATTAAAGAGGGCTTTAAATCACGATTCATTTGAGTCCAAATTCAACATTCCTATCTGTTCCCAATCAAAAGTTAGCACTTAGTAAATTTAATAAGGTAACCCAATGTTTATCCAATAGAAAAGATATGCCTTACAAAGGTGAAAAACAAGTTTAGTCATTTTTTAAAAACCAGGACATGTAAAACTTTAAAACACTGCCCTATCGTCTGTTTAGGGACCATCTTAGGGGTGACTAATATGGTTTAAGAAGGAAGGTTTAAACCTGGCTAGGTTTATTTTGCCAGGTTGAATTTACATTCTTAAAACTGCTCTACAGGCTACAGTGAACATATATATTACCTACTGGCAGTCAGCAGTATGTAGTTATAGTCAGGATCAAGATTCCATCATAAAAGTGTATTTTGACTTCCCTATAACTTTAGTGCCAGCTGACAAATCTTCACAAAATTTAGCAAACCAAATATCCTCCTGGTTCTAGATGTACATGGAAAGTTTCAGGGTGATCTGTCAAGTGAGGGATGAGAAAAAGGTGGGTCAAGAAAAGTGTGTTTTACATGTTAATTCTCGTAGGGATTTTGAACACTACTACAGCCCGAACCACTGGACAGAATTACATTGAATTTGGCAGAAACTACCTCTTTGTCCAGAAAGAGTAGTTTTTGTGATTTGGTGTAAATCCATTGAGCCATTTTTGAGATATTAAAAGAAAAACAAATTTGTATATCTAGAGACGCAAACCCCCTAAGAATCTTACTGATCTTGTGCACAGATCTAATTGGCTACCAAAACTTCAACCACCAGGTGTTGGCTGCAATTTTGGAACTTGGCCTTAACTGGTCCCGAAAAAAAACTAAAAAAAAAGAAAAAGGAGAAGGGTAGGTATACCCTGACCGCCTCCTAGCCCCGGTACTGGGGTACTCCAGGGATCCTGCCAGGGCAAAAAGCTTTTTTTGGTTTAATTTTTGCCACAAAATTATTAGGATTTGTGGCAAAATAAAAAAAAACAAATGCTGGCTCTCGTGCTTGTTTAGTCATTAGCCCCTTGGGTGTGGCTATGTTGGAAGGCTTCCTTTTATATACAAAATGGGTGGGGGATGCATGGGGCCCCCTTGCCCATGGAAAATCTAGGTACTAGGGACCACCACAGCCCCGGGGTAGGCCGATGTAATTTTAACTGAAGGGGGACCACACCGCACCCATACTGAGGCTTTTAAGAGCTCAGGGTAAAACCACCTCCCAGAGGTTTTATAAAAAATTGAAGAGGCCACGTGGGCCGACCCCTGCTTTTAAGGGCCCAGGGGACCACAACCTTCCTAGGGCTACCAATTAAATTTAAGGAGGGAAGCATTTCCCCCCCGCATGGGCCATTTACAGCTACGGGCCACAACATTCCTGGAGCTTAGTTAATAGTTTACAAGAAGGTGGGCTGTGCAGCCCCCCTACTGGGACATTCTCAGTTTTGGGGACTAGCCCTCCCCAGGGCTGGCCCTAAATAAAGGAAGGAGGGGGCTGCATGTCCCCCCTCCTGGAACAAACACAAAGTTCCCTTCTCCTTTTACTCTGAGAACATGAGGATTCGATCCTCCAATTGGATTGGTTAACTTAGTTATAGCAAGGCCATACACTGAAATATAATAAGACACATTTTACCAGGTTGCTAAATTTACAAACAAAAATATAGAATCCTACATAGAATAATCAATTTCCAATTAAACATCTGAAATCAAAGGAATGTATTATCAATATTTTATTTAAAAAATCATGTTTTATACAATTGATATTGACAAAGTTAAAAACACATTAAAATCATATACTCAACATATTTTTAAATAGAAAGAAAACAATATGTGTAATAAATACATGACAAACAACTGCCGACGCGGCGTTTCGGTGCTAATGTGGATCATCACCTTCTTCAGGACAATAGTTCTATATTTAAAATTCTGAATCGAATGTAAAAATCTTTATTAGAAAAATAATTACTTAAAACATTGCTTTGTTACATTATTCATGATTTATATTTAGCAACCTAGGAATAAGTCTACATGGAAGAAAAGTGTAGGGCAAAACTCCAATAGGATTAGACTCATTAATTTAAAACACAGGAAGATTACTCAGACATTATTTATAGTTTGATACAACGGGTCTCTTTCATATTAATAATAAACCTGTTACATACCTATTGATTTATGTGGAAACTCTTATATTTGCGTCCAATAATGTTTTGGACGGGTTTCTCTTTACAGTCTCATAGGAGCCGGATAATGCTATGAGGAAAAAGTATTCCATTAGGATCAAACCCTCTATATGTATATAGTTCTATTTTAAATATAGAACAGCCTGAGTAAAGTTACCCGTCTAATTATCTTTGGAAGGCCTTCGTTATATTTTCTCACCCTTCTATTTCTATGAATACCTTCAAAGGTTGATGTGATTCCTAGGTGGGTAGGCAAAAATAGTCTATTTAAAATGATTTAAGAAAATGTTTCAAAGGTTTTCACATTCTACATACAGAGGCAACTTTACTTTAAATTGCTAAGACTTTTTAATCATGCTGTTTACCTTTATTAGTCACACTTCGATGGAATGATTTACAAATAACTTTTATACTGTCAGGTCCATTTTTTTTTTAAATCACTTATTATAGAGTATATTTTCTATTTTTATACTAGTCAGTATAAGCAAGTAACATTTTTCTTATCTCACATCTAATTAAAATCTTGTTTATTAGATCAACCCACTTTTTCTTCTTTAGGGGTACTATTTCCAATTAATTTTAGTTCTGGTCCAGATTTTCTTCTACAGAAACAACATAGGAATGTATACTCAACTATTATTCAAACTTTATGGATTATGACTTAACCTTTAACTGGCAATGTTATTTTATAGCCGAAATTAAGTTAAGTACTCTGTTCTTTTCATAGAGCAGTATGAAAATGTATTCTTTAAAGCTCATATATCTAAAAAATCATCTAAGTCCACCTTCATTTTATTTAAAGAGATGTGAAGATCAGGGTTAGTATTCCCACACTTACCAGGTGTGAAGTTAAATGAGCAAGCGTCTGTCTTGCTGACCTGCCAATTTGAGTCTGAAAGCAGTGTTGTTTTCAGGCTCCTTATATTCCATTTTTATTGGGTCATAATTACCTCGTTAGGCCCACCTGTCCGGTGAATGACATCGCATTGGATTAAGTGCACTGAATTACGACTCACCCAGGGCGGCCTTTTTGAAATGTGTTCTAGCCTCATACTAATGAATTAAAACTGCCCTTTTGTTTAATATTTTGCTAAAATGCTCGTTTCATGACATCTAACATTATCAACTGCTTGTTACGTTGTCTTGTTGCTATCGTCTCACAAATTTTACAGGGCAAAATATTGGGGTAATTCCCTGTTTTAACCTAACACTATCATAAGTAAGAGCGTGGCGCGGGAATCGCGTTAGTAGCAATCCCCTACATATCGTTTCTTTAATAATAAAGTTATCGCTAAGCGAACCGTGCATGAAACGGACTATATTCAATAATATGCCCTGTTTTAAGACTCTACCATGGCGGCCATATTGTAATATACTGTGGCATAATACCGCTCAATTATACCTACCTGTAAGTCTTATTTATTTAAGAAGCACCTATCCTCTGGTTTGTCATCATGATAAAATTAGTCAATCTATATTATGCCCTGAAATTATCATATCGCTAAATCATTCAGATTGTGGTAATGAATTTAATTTTGATTTTACCGCCATGTTGTGTTAATCAATAGCGCTGCACGGTAATGATACCTGCACAATACTTTTTCTTTTTATATCTTCACGAACTGTAGGTTCATACCAGGCGAACCAAAAATCAAAACAGGGACCTCTTCATTATGGTACACCATGTATTTTGTGTAAACTTGTTTTACTCGTCCTTCACTATGGCAGCCATCTTGGTGCAATATCATATTTATCTTAGACACACCAATGTTTTTTAACTATAAGACATATTGGCGTATTGTCAGTTTCTATCACCACTATAGGTATACCCATTATTTTTATTCTTTTGGTATTAAAAAATGGTGGCACTTAAAACATGCACGTAATCAATTCTGCAAGACCATATGGACTAGGAGTAGGACCCTACAGATATGTAGACCTCAATGTTTGTTATATAGAACCATATACTGTCTCCCCGAATATTATTTATTATATCCATAAATACCAGGACATACTTTTTGTCAATGCGCTCTCTATGTATCAGGGACAGTGGTCATTTTATAATTAATTTGTAGTCATGTTTCCAAAGGTTTTCTTTCTGTTAGTTCACTACTGTTTGGTATAATGGCCTCATAGAACAAGCTACTATTCTTGTTACTATATCTTATTCTCATTTTTATTGCCAAAGAATCAGACCGTGATTTCTCTGATGGTAATTGTTTCTAGGAGTGTTATAATGTGATAATAGAATGGCTCTTTATATTGGAAACACGGCCACTATGGAAAAATCCGGGCGATATTATACGGGATTTTAACTGAGGGACATGGCAATATACTATATATGATCTTAAATAATTATTTCCCATTCTTCCCTACTGTTCTATCCACATCTATATGTATTAAATTTAGACATATAGTATTGTTTCCTCTTCTTCCTTTTCTCTGTTAAATCTCCTCCTCTTATATTCATTTGTACTACCTCAATTATGCACCACCTGAATTCTTCAATTTTATGTGCCCTTTCAGTCCTGTGTTCTACTAAAGGGGCATTCTAGCATTTAGTTTGGATCGCTGATTTATGTTCATTTAGCCTCAATATTATTTCCCTAGAGGTCTTTCTGATGTAGCCTTTGCTGCATGGACATACAATTAAATAAATGACATTTTTGGTTCTGCAATTCACTACATTTCTGTGGTGGTGAGGTATTGCATTATATGTTATTGATGTACCTTTCATGATGGTGGCACAGTTCTTGCATGATCCACAAGGTAAATTGCCTCTAGGGCATGAACCATCTATTGTGCAGATTTGCTTTCTATTGTTTGAGGAGGGATAGTATGTACAAGGCAATTCCTAATGCAAATAGTGGTTTTGGTAGAGAATTGGAGCCACTATTATTTAATAGGTTCCAATTCCTATTTATGAGATTTTTTATTTTATTACTTATACTTGTAAAGTTAGTGACACAAACAAGTTGTTTTTGATCTTCCATTTTCTTTGTTTTGGGTTCAAACAAGCTATCTCTATTATAGTATTTAGCTCGTTTGTAAGCTTTCTTGACCATTTGTTTAGAATAGCCTCTATCAATAAATTTTCTGGTTAATATTCTTGCATGATATTCAAAATCTTTCATGCTTGTGCTGTTTCTTCTAATTCTGACAAACTGTCCGAAAGGAATAATATTTCTCTGACTTACAGGATGATAACTCTCAAAATGCAGCATAGTGTTGCAGTCAATAGGTTTAGTGTATAGTTCCACGGATAGATGGCCATTAGTGTCTTTAATTTTAATGTCCGAAAACTCGCACATATTATTACTGTAGGACAGAGGTCTTCAAACTTTTGGATGCCGAGACCCCCCTGTCAAAAAATTTCAGGCATGAGGACCCCTCCTTACAAAAATTTCTAGAACTTAATACTCCTCATAATTGGTGCTCCCTGTTTTCCATTTTTACAGATTTTTACAGATAACTACAGACAGAAATCATTGTATATCCTGTCTGTATCTACTTTTGAAAGTGGAAAAAAGCTGATAATTGGCTTCTTTTGGGTGACTATGCTGAGTTTATTGACTTTCAGGCCAGTAGTTGCACACATTGCCAGCATAGGGAGTTATAAAGCTCACTGAGATTTGCTTAAATTAATTGTTGCATTTCTCAACAGGTATTTGTGCTATCATGCCAATTGTTTGATGTGTGTATTATATTATTTTGGCAGTGTAATTTGCTAAACCGCGACAGGCATGAAAGTATGAGTGCACGTCTATCTGGTCTATCTGTTAAGTAAACGGTGAAATATACGGGTTATCACATCTATTCACAAAACAAAATAAATATGGATAAATACAGACAGCAAGAGACTGGTTTGAGGAGAAAATGTTTCTCAGCAATTCTTTTTAAGCATGGCCCACTCTTCTACTACCCTCCTTTAGCCTCACTGCTGCAGGTGAAACCTGCCTCCTAGTCCTTACTTTCTTTGTCTCAGGGTTGCTACCCTCAGAGATCAGGACCTGGACCACAGCCCACAAGGCAACCACAGACAATGCAGTATCTAGGATAGACTCACCAACCCATCTCTGTTTCTCAGGGTCCATGCCAACTGCCTCTGCTTCTTGCCCTCCCCAGGTTTCATTCTGCCCCATCAATAAAAATTGGGATGCAAACCACCACCTGCTTACTCCTCATGGACAACCTCCATACTACCAGGGGGTGCTATGGAGCAGACCACCCAGTCCTGCCTCTTCAGTGTCACACCTTACTTACCTTTTCCAGGGAACCACATTGCATCCCTCTTTACCGAGAGGCCAGGCTCTGAAGCCAGCCTTAGAGCGCCGCAAAGAACCCTAGTTTGCATAGGGACGCTATATTACACTATGCTACCAGGTCACTATGGATCTAGATCTCAGAATAAAGGCCAAACACCATGGCATTTATTTACTAAAGTATATATTGGAGGGTGCATAACAATGCAATAAAGCATACAGGCCTTTAAAAAGTGAGTAGATTGACACTAACTTTTGTGTAGCCTTTCAGAGTGCAAGCGCCCATGCAAAACATTAGTAAAAGAGGGTCCATGCATCCACTCTCAGGCTTTCATTTTTACAAGTTATTGTTATGAGGTGCAGCAATCCAACTGATCTTAAACATTGGAGGACTACAATTCCCAGAAAGCAATACTTTGTTCAAATAAACAGGCAGAACAGGAAACACAGTGTTCCTCTCTACAGAGAGACCAGGTTCTACAGGAGGTTTGAGGCAAATTAAAAAATGGTTAATTCCACCTGTTCTCCAGAAAACCACTAATGTCAAAACATAGTATCCCTGGTTAATAGGTTGGATAATAATGGAAGGGAGACCTTGTAGAACAGAGCCAGGGCATGGCAGTCCCACTGGAGGGGTGAGAGGGCAGCACTCACCCAAGAGAGCCCCAGTGTGGGAGTGACACTCCTTACTCACAACAGAGGGAGACCTTGTGGCACAGAGCGCAAGGCCTTGCCATGCCAGATGGAGGATGAGAGGACAGGACCCACCGAGAGACCCCAACTGTGGAAGACACCGGAGGGAGACCTTGTGGAATAGAGAGTTAGGCCCTGGCAGACCCATTGGAGGGGTGAGAGGGCAGGACCCACCTGAGAGAGCTCCTGTGTGGGAGAGACACTCCTTACTCAGAACAGAAGGATAGACCTTGTCTAAGACAGAGCTAGGTCTTGACCACTGGAGAGATGAGGGGACAGGACCCACATGATCCTGATGGAGGGAAATGCACTTATATAGCGAAACAGAGAGCCATGCCTGCCCTGGACATGATGGCTGCAGGGGGGAGTGGGAGGACAGGTGTAGAGAAAACAAAAACGGACGTGATGAAGCCACCTGAAGGATTTTAAGGGAGAGGAGATAGGAAGAGAGACAGGAAGTTTGACAAGGAGGTGAGGGTGTAATACACCCCCCACACCCCTGCCATGGACAATCTTCCAAACAGAAATACAGTGAAGGGACCACCTGGGCTTTTTATGGTGGTAGCTGCACATTTGACATTATATGGGTGACGTCAGCAGCAGGACAAAAGTGAAAGAAAAGAAATGGGATTAAAAGACAAAGATGTGTGGAAGGAGAGATGAGGTTTCAAGCAGAGGATGGAAGAGAATGGGAATGTGTGAAAATTGTACTTTAACACAGAAACACAGTATCAGCTCATGTACTAATAACATATTTAGAGAATGTTTAAATAGTCACAAAACACAGTGCAGAGTTTTTGGTGATATCAAGCAAAGTATAAAATATCTGAAAGCACAGCCAAGGCATGTCGGCAGGTGCCTGGCTGAACCTATGAGAAATGCTATCCAGCCTGCGTTCACTATTCCAACCTCGTGTTATTGTTGTGTGACTTACTTTAGCAGAGGAATCCCAAAGACAGCAGTGGGGAAAGGGTGGGCGTAAATTTTTGGAGTTAAGAATGTGTGTGTGCGCGTGCGTGTATGCTTGTGTGTAGGTCTGAGGGGTAAAAAGCCAGGGAATGGTGGAGGAGGTGGGGCAGAGGCAACCTACTTACAAGTTCCACGAAGTTCCGGTTGCCGCAGAAACCAGGAAACAGCCACGGGATCGTATTTCAGAGGCAGCCGCGAAGAAGAAGCACGAAAAGGACACCAGCTGCTGGAAAAACACAGCAGCAGCAAGGACAACAAGGAAGTCCAGGAGATGCAGCAGGAGTGCAAGGCAGCAGCAATGACAAAAACATTGAAGCACTCCAGACGCTTCGCCAGAGCATATTTATGGCCCCAGTTCCCGGCATTTCCTGATGTTAAATCTGCAATTTCTCTGATTGGAGGACAATCACCGATGACGCTGTATGCTTTCACGATGTCCTCCAATCAGAAAGCGCCTGAAGATGCCACTATTTGGAATCCAAAACGAAGAGCAAACGTTTTGGATTGCAGCTTCAGGCAGTTCCAGGCAAAAGTGCGATGGGAATGCGCGACCCCCTTTCTAGGACTCCACGCCCCCCCTGGGGGTTGCGCCCCACAGATTGAAGACCCCTGCTCTAGAGGTACTCAGAAAGAAATAATTCAGGGATACCTGTGTGAAATCATTTACGCACTCTCTCCACTTTTTCAATATTTGAGAGTCAGCACATGGATTATTTTTGTGAAAGAAAAGATAATGGCCATCTTTGTTACACTTGGAGGGTGGCCTTTGAAATACATTTTGTACAGGACCAAATACAGAAGAGGAGAATAGGTTTTCAGAGCTTCCAGTGTGTACAGAAAAATGGCAATTCCTTATTTGACTTTTCTGCTCATTTTTTCCTCTCTGTCCCAACCTTCCCTCCAAATGTACCTCATTATTCTCGACCTTGGCCTTTACAGTGGACCATTTTCTCCTCCACCTCCCACCCCGACCCCCCGAAGCTATTCTCTCCCACACTGCGTCCTTCCCTGCCATTCTGCAAACATGCCTGCCACCTATCCTCCACCTCAGGCACTCTGCACCTTCGCCCACTGCTCACTTTTCTCTTCCGCTATCCCTCTCTATCCATGTGCTTATCATGCCTCCTGTATCCTCTCTCCATCCCTGGTTTTGTCTTTCTTTGTCCTGATTGATCTCCCTGTTTCCTCTCACCTTCAGTCTCGCTCTCTCTTTCTCCCCGTTTCTGTTCCTCCCACTCTTTCATTCATATAAACACTTGGGCCTAAAATATCTTTGTGGTTAATACAAGAAAAAATTGAAATACAAGGAGTAATGAAGAAAGATATTAGATGGAAACAAGAACGGGGAGAGAAAGTAAGAATGGACTTGATTTAGGGGAGAGAGAAATTATTTAATAGCAAAGGACACGAAATGTGATCTAAAAACACTGGCAGCGTTGCTTGCTTGTGTGGCACCCGATCTCAATAAAACATCTGCTCTCGTTAGTTATGTATTTGTCAAGGTTTTACTGTAACTACTGGCAGTGTACGTGCCATATAAATCCTGTTTGTTAGTGCCTCCAAATCCAGACATGCCAACTCTCCAGATTCAGGCGGGAGACTACCGATTTCAAGGCTAGTCTCCCGCTCCCGATTCCTGCAAGCAAAAACCCGATTCCTCGGGGTTTCAGCTAGCATGCACATGGAGCCGTTGGGGTCTACGATAGGGGACATAACTGATCACAAAATTCATATTTCCTCATTCCCTCCTTGTCCCCTACGGACCCTCAGGAGATATCGATCTTCATCAATCCATCGATCTGTTCATATAGCATCATTTGTTCTTCTTTCTTCTTCCGGGATCTTGAACGAAAACTTGGATGTGGGATACACGATGTGGCACACAGACCACAAATCGCTGGCCCACATTGTAGACATAAGCAGCAACTGAATAGTATGAGAAAGCCAATACCTAGGAAGGATAGGATTCTCCATCCCCAGGCTGACAACACGCTCCAAAACCAACCGGACCAAGTCCAGGTGCCTGGACTCTGGTGTATCTGGCTCACAATCTTATGAAGGCGAGTTATGGCTTTATATACTGACGGTGAATGTTCTGGTATGAAAACACAGCAACTTGATCCGATGACCCTACAAGCTCCGCCCCTATCGGCCAGGATGACGTCAAGGACAAGACGATTTTGAAGCACAACAATCCGCATAGCACTGTTCTTCTGTTAAATTGCCTAAGGCGGAAGTAGTCTCGTTCACTACTGCTTCAAGGGTTCTAGTTAATCTACGTATCAGCTTACTATTAGTGACTGTACCTATATAGGGAAAGAAACCTTTATTGAAATCTGTGTATTGCTCCCATGCTGTTTCAGTGTAATCGACAATTGGGAGATCTCTCTGCTGTCTATTGTGTACTAAATGGGTATTTCTGTGATAATCAGGAGGGGCTAGGAAAACAGGTGGCAGAAGGAATGCTATGTAACAGGTACCATCCCAATCTAGAGGTAGACGTATATATGCGGTCTGGCCACATATGAAGTAGGAATGACGGGAAGCTCTAAATGTAGACTTGCCTTGATCACTGAATTTTATTACAGTGGTGCATTTACTATGGCCCATGTGTATGGAACCATTCTTTCTTACACATAATTCCCCTTTTACTGGGAATACTGACATGGCGGGCAAGATTGGTGTAGCTTCAGATTCAATGTTCAGGATCATGAGGTTAAGTGTAAAATTACCTAATCCATATACTTCATTTTCTAGATCAGTTCCTGTTCTTTTGGGAAGTCCCTCCTTGTTAGGGTAGCAGACTTTAAGTAAAACTAAGTTCAGGTTTCCCCATACCCAGTTGTCTTGATAAACTGCGGAATTTGAATCTAGGGAATTAATCAAACTAAACCATGCTCCACAGGAGCCATTGTGTGTGAACGGATATGGAAAGAGGGGCAAAACTCCCTTATAGTTCTGATAGGGAGGGAGTCGGCCACATATCCAACAATTTGTGGCATTGCTGGTCTGATGGGAATGATGTAACATACTAATGAATGTGTTGTTGCGCAGCGCAAATCTATAGGACAACTCATGCGGAGGTAATTCGCTAAAAGAATGTTCTGCAGTTACATTGTAAGCACGCTTAAAGATAGGGCAATACATGTGCAATAGTATACTGGAAATGATGATCAGAAGACTTAGAAAAAACAAAATTAATAATGTTACTGTGCAGTGACTACGAAGTGATTTACAATACGCATGCTTTTTAAGCTGCATCTGTTGATTTCTTTCTCTATTCCGGTCTAGAGGATACATGTCAGAGACAAATTCAACCGATTCACCTTGGAGAGGACTTAAACAATCAAATTGTCTGACTTACTAGACCTTAACTTCAGTTTATAAAGTTCAGTGTTTGTTGGTTCAACCAAGGGGAGCTTTGAGTCTGTCTGTGAGGGAATGCAGGGCTGAGCGTTCACACTAGATGGTAGTCCATAAAATTTCTTGATATGACTCGAGTGCAACCACCCTTTACGTCCCTCGATCTTCACGGCTGTCCTTGTGGTTAGTAGAACCAATTTTGGCGATTTCCACCTAGGCTCCAGTTGGGTCTTCCGGTCGAAATTCCGGACCAGAACCAGGTCGCCTGGAACCACGTCATGGGGCTTCACCTCAGTATTATCGGGAAAAGCTGCAGCTACCTGTGAACGACAAGATTGTAGTGCAGACATCAAGGAAGCCAGGTAATCTGTCAGCATATTACAGTCAACATCAGTGATTTTGCGAGGTATAGGCGTCCCCCACATATTTGGTGGTCTACCGAAGATCACCTCGTACGGGGATAGCCCTGTTCGAGAATGTGCTACCATTCTCATGTAAAAGAGCGCAACTGGTAAGGCTACTATCCAATCGACACCTTTTTCTCTACATATTTTGGACAATCTAATTTTCAGAGTTTGATTATGGCCTTCCACGAGACCTGCTGCCTCGGGATGTCGGACACAGTGGAATTTCCATTGGTAACCTAACAAAAGGGAAACGTGTTTCATTAGTTCGGATGAGAATGGCTGGCCGTTATCTGAGTAGACAACACGTGGCAAACCATACCGTGGGAAGAATTCTCGAACTAACTGTTTGGCAGTAGTCGGGGCAGTGTAATCTGAAACCGGGTAGGCTTCTGTCCAACGAGAGAGAGCACAGACAACTACGAGAACATATTTGAATCCTCGACATCGTTCCATCTGGATATAATCCATCTGGAGGACTTCAAAAGCATGATCGGGAGGTTGAAATCCACCCTGCTCTACGGGGATGCTTTTACCTGGATTGAACTGACAACATATCATACAGGTACGAACTTTTTGTTTAGCTGCGGCTCGTAAATGTTTGTTGAACCAGATGTGTTGAATGCTGTCTAGCATAGCTTTTTCTCCTAGGTGCGCTGGACTATGTATTGTGTTAATGATGACTTGAACCATGGAGTCGGGAAGAAACCATATAGATTTTTCCTTCGTCATCCATCCTTGATCCGTTTGGATCCCTCCTAATTCAGTCCATTTCTTTATTTCTTCTGGTGTAGCATGTGTCTGTATGTCAATTACATCAAGGGCGGGATCCTTAACTGTCATGCAATGTGTTGGTGTCGGAACTATTGTCTTTGTCCTGTCAGTTGTGTGAGTCTGATTCTGAGCAGTTTGTTTAGCTGTTCTGTCAGCTAGGTCATTACCCTGAGAAATGATATCGGTAACTTTCGTATGAGCTTTGCATTTCATAATCGATATTGCAGTAGGTAGATGAATCGCGTCTAATAGGGCTTGAATGAGGGGTCCGTGTTGGATGTGGGCACCGTGAGAAGTTAAATAACCTCTCTCTCGCCACAGTACGCCGAAGTCATGGACGACTCCGAATGCATAACGTGAATCTGTGTATATGTTGACTTTCTTATTTTTGGCTTGAATACAGGCTTGTGTCAGAGCGATGAGCTCTGCTGCTTGAGCTGACAGAGTGTTAATACAATTTGTTTCAATGACTTCAGTGTCTGTTGTGACTGCGTAAGCGGCCACTAACTCTCCTGTATTTGTTCTCATACATGACCCATCTACATACAATGTCAAGTCTGGATCTGACAAAGGGATATCTGTCAAGTCTTGTCTGGGTTTCGTCGTGATAGTAATGACTTCAACACAATCATGTGCCAATGGATCTGTTCCGCCTACTGGTAACAGTGTGGCAGGATTTAACGTATTACAACGTCTGATTTCTATGTGTGGCTGAAACAATGTCAATTCGTAACCAGTGAGTCTCGCTATAGTCAAGTGTTGTGTTTGTGTGCAGTTCAAGAGAACCTCTACTGCGTGTGGTACTTGTACTGTCAATTGGTGTCCTAACACTATGGCATCGCTTTGTCTGATTGCTAAAGCTGTTGCTGCCACCGATTTCAGGCACGCAGGAAGAGCCTGAGCTACTGGATCTAATGTACTAGAGAAATAAGCACATGGTTTGTGTGATCCTGCTTGTTCCTGAGTGAGTACTGACAAGGCAGTACCTTCGCGTTCTGTAACAAAGAGTGTAAACTGTTTACTGTAACATGGTGTTG
Source organism: Triturus cristatus (assembly GCF_964204655.1). Classification (NCBI taxonomy): domain Eukaryota; kingdom Metazoa; phylum Chordata; class Amphibia; order Caudata; family Salamandridae; genus Triturus; species Triturus cristatus. The sequence goes on along the minus strand of NC_140588.1, from coordinate 846,075,258 downwards.
CTAAAACAGGTGCTTGGCATAAAGCTTTCTTTAAGCTTTCAAAGGCGTGTGTATGTTCTTGAGTCCAAGGGAGGACAGTCGATGTGGCTGCCTCCTGTGTTGTCAACTGGATGAGTGGCTTTGCTAGAAATGCATATTGAGGGATCCACTGCCTACAGTATGAAGTGAGACCTATAAAAGCCCGCACCTCCTTTTGTGTCTTGGGTGGTGACATGTTAGCAATTAACTGGATGCGGTCGGGTGTAAGCTGCCTTCCCTCCTTGGACAGCGAGTGCCCAAGGTAAACAACTCGCTGGACACAGAATTGCAGCTTAGAAGGGGACACCTTGTGCCCCTTGTCGGCCAGAAATTTCAAAACCGTCAGTGACGCTGTTTCACATTCAGGTTCGCTTCGGGCGGTGATCAGCAGATCATCGACATATTGAAGCAAGGCAGTGTTAACTGGCATGTGGATACTGTCAAGTTCTCGTTTCAGTGCTTGGCTATAGATGCTGGGGCTTTCTGTAAATCCTTGAGGTGCGCGTGTGAATTTAAAACTTCGTCCATTTAAACTGAATCCGAACAGATATTGACTTTCCGGATCTATTGGGACGCTAAAGAAAGCATTCTTGAGATCAATTACAGTGAAGAACGTTGCTTCTGAGTCAATAGCTGTTAGTAATGAAGAGATATCTGGGACCACAGGGTATTGTGGTACAATACATTTATTTAATTCGCGCAGATCAATAACTAATCGATATACTGGTGGTGCTTTTGGATCCGTTCTTTTGAGAATCGGAATTATCGAGGAATTACATACATTGAAGTCGGTTTCGACAACCACTCCTTGTGCAATGAGCTCGTCAATGATTTGCAGTAAAGCAACAACAGCATCTGGTGGTAACTTGTATTGTCGCATTCGTGGTAGTACTACTCCTGTTTTCAGTGTGACTCGATATGGTGTAATGTTCATGCAACCAACATCAGTGGGGCCTTGTGCCCATAAATGTGCAGGTAAATTCTGCAGCCGGTGATCCATGTCTCTAGACACGTAGTGACCTTTAAAGTCACGCAAAAATAATCGTACTCCTTCCGGAGAACAACATATTATAGCTCCTAGAGCTTTCAATGTTTTTATACCTAACAAGTTTTCTGGACATGATTTAGTAAGCAATAAATCTGTAGTACGTGTCAATGGACCAACCGTCAGTGGAAGAGGTTGTGTTACTTCATTAATGATAGGTTTTCCTGAGAATCCAAGGGAAATATTCTGTGAGCCTGAGAGGGGTGCCCCTGGAACTTCACTGCGTCTTATAGTTGTTCTGCTTGCCCCTGTATCAAGTAAAAACTTTCTGTCTTCCCCTAATAGTTCACTATGTACATAAGGTCCCTCTTGGTCTACAGGAACCTCAATAAGGGGTAAGCCAACTTCCCTCTCTAGGCTATTTCATGTATATCGCTGATAATCGGGATAATCTGCTTGTGCATACTGATACATCTGTTGTGTTGTTGCTTGTGTTGCAGCAATAGGCTGCGCTTGTGGTGGTGCTACGGTCTGTTGTGGAGCTGCCTGTTGCGGAGCTAGTTGTTGCGGAGCTAATCTAGGTTGCGCATGCTGAGGTATTTGTTGTTGATTCTGATCCTGTCTAGGTGGACGTGGTCTCTCCTGAGTTCTACCTGTGGCAATATTATGTTTCAGGACTGGACAATCGTGTATATAATGACCTTGTTGTTTACAATAGTTGCATGTCCCTTTCGTAGGACCTGCGGAATCACCCTTTTGATGACCATCAGCTGGAACTGACTGAGCAACAAGCATTTTCATTTTTGTATCTTTCATACGTCTTTGTTCGTGTTCTTGTTCTTCTCTAATTCTATTGTGGTGATATTGTAACATCTGTAACATCTGTGACGGGGTATTACCTTGCCAGGTACTTTCGAATTTCAATACTCTATTCTTGACTTGTGGTAGGGAATTTTCAACTAATTTTGTCACAAACAGATGTGGATATGACTCGCTACTTGCTTTTATGCCACTATTTATACCAAAACATTTTTCAAATCGGGAATAGAAATCACTAGTGTCTTCATCTTGCTTTTGTTTACAGGCTGATATTGCACCCCAGTCTTCCTTCTTCGTAGTTAATAAACGTGGCAGTACCTGTACTAGTAATCCTGGTAATGCTGTAGTCTTTTCCCCAAGCCCTGCTCCTGCAGCTCGGGCCCTTTCTTCGTTTTCCAATGCTGTCCAATCTATCTTTTGGTCTCCCACCTCCCATTCTTTTTATTTCAGTTTCTCGTAAACACCGGCGGGTAGTAGGACTTTTAATATTTTCATAATGTCGGGGTAGGTATACTCTCCCATGAGTAACATGTCTTTTATCTCACGGTGGAAACCTGCTGGATCCTTGTCATGGCTGGGTACTACTTTCTTCATTTCTAATAATTCAATTTTAGTTATAGGCGTGTACACAAACACGCGTGTAAAGTTATTACCTTCACCTCTGATTGGGTGTACTTCGCGTAACGGATTCTGTCTATCTATGTGATACATTTTTCTTCCCATAATGGGAACTGGAACGTGTTCTGGGCATACGAAAGTTATATACTGGTTTCGGAATTCTAGAATTTCATTAATTAAATCAGTACCTGACCCTCTCCATTTATTCGTGAGTAGTTCTGTCAATATGTCAGGTAAGGGTCCTGGATCAGAGTGTTGGCTTTTATATAATATAAGGAGGTGTTGAATCATGTATATACTAGCTAAACGCTGTTCGTATGGGTCAAGATTCAGAAACGTGTGTGCTAGTGCATCATCATTGTATTCGCTGGGACTATCAGCCCATTGTACTGCTGACCTGGCTAATTCTTGTTCGTCCATGGAATCGAGCATGTGGTACCCCCTTCGATCTCGGAGTAATTTATCAGCGGCTTGGAATAGGTGTTCGGGGGACCTTGTATTCAACATAGGGGTTTGAAAATGTCGATTATATTCTGGACGTGTCGGACGTATCGGGTCATTAAAACCTCTGGTATTATTATGGGGTCTTCCTCTACCTACATAAGCTATCGTATCTAATTGTTCTGATTCTTGGTCCTCCTCTTCCTCTGATTCAACTCTGTCTGCTTCTCGTCTTTCTTTATGTATTCGTTCTACTTCCTTGCGGATCTTTCGATACATGGCGATTATACACGCCTGCCTATCATGTTTCTCTTCTGATATGTTCTGACCCCATTTGGCACGTTTTTGCATGGTATCATGATCTGCCCCAGGCCTGTCTTGGTTCCTAATCACGCAATTTATGAAGAAACGTAGTAGTTGTCTTTGTACATCCACTTTCTGGTATTCCATAGCTTCGTTAATACTTTCTGGACCTCGCCCTGTTTGGACAAAGCGATATATATTGTCTAGGTGTTCAACCATTCCTGGTATCGTCATTAAATATAATGTAGCTCGTCGTATACGTAGTGATGATATGAGCAATTTGTCCTGTCTACCTGGCACTGGATCGTATCTACAATCCACAAGCTGTTCTTTAAACATGTCGGATGTCGCTAGTTGAGGTGTACGTTGGAGTGCTAAATCTCTAAGGGTCTGTTTATTTCGCGGCGGTGTGGCAAACATGTCTGTCGTACCTCCTGTAGCACCATCTGAGGTGCTAGGCACGAAAGGATTCGTTGGACGTAGGATAGAGATTGTAGATGCGGGAAAAACTGTAGAAACGGACGGACCTGTGGGAATGGGCGTAGGAGTCTGTTGTTGCGGGGATACAGACGGATGCTCTTGGTGTTGAACACCATCGGCAAGTGGTGTGTGTGGTATGGTATTAGCATACTCGGGAGCTACGTCATCTAAATAGGAGGAAAGGAAAACGTCCTTTGCTGTTTTGGGATGTGTTTTGGGATGTGCTTTTATCGGGAGCAATGGAGGAGTTAAGTCTTTTGGTATTTCCGGGGTAGCCTTAGGTAACCCTTCGGCCAAAAGAGGATACATACCATTCATAAGAGTGTTTCTTTGTCTACCTACTTGTTCTGATTTTACTCGGGTACCTTCCTCAATTAATAGATTTTCTCGGGTTTTATTTGAATTCTCTCTACCTTTCTCTTCCTGTCTGAGCGCTTTTTCTGTACGTCTATATGATTCTTTACGCCATAATTCAATGGCATCTTTCTGTGACTGTCTGGCTTTCTTTTTCCATAATTCTTCTTCTACTCTCATGATGCAATCTGCATCCCAGGTCCCCGCTGCGGGCCATCTCTGATTTTCTGGCAAATCCTTGGTGTAGTCCACCCATAAATCAAGAAATAATACGGCATCTAGGCCATGCTTATGATACATAAAGTACCCTGGAGTGTCCCTTGGTGGGATGGGAACAGCTTCTTCGAGTACCCCTTTTCTAGTTTTGATCTGTCTTAATTTCGAAAAGAGCGGCATTTTTAGACCTTATTACTAGAACACACTTTATACAATAAACACAATAATGAACAGTCATTCACACCACAATATATATAAAACGTATTAAAACATTTAACACATAACAGTTTTAACGAACGATAATAACTAATAGAAAACTAGTTACTGACATAATACTGACACAAAATAATACTTATTTATATGCAAGACATACTAGATATTCTGCTAAACAGTACAGATACACTGCTGAAACAGTGCAGACCGGATTTGTGTACCCAAACCCGTCTTGACCGGCACAGATTATGTGCACGTTAAATGCCTCCCCGGTAATGGTACTCACCGGGTAGCTCGGAACAGAAGGCCTCGGAACGGAACTGAAACTGGACCGGACTGGACTCGACTCGATTGGACTCGGAACTTCGGAACCTGGTGGGCCTCTGTATACCTCGGATCTTGCTCTCTCAGCTAGGCTCTGGTCGGGATACTTCGCACTTCTCACCGCCTCGTCTGGGTGTTGATCGCAGCCTCAGTCGCCCCCGCTTGGCCGGAGGGAGATACAGGAAATCCTGCAGGTACGCGTTTTTGGCCGTTCAGCTGTGGCAGGAGACCGGGCCTGCAACGCACCTCCGGCGCGTGAGATGAGAAAGTGTCCCTATTCGGGCGCCAATTTATGTGGTAAATATTTCATTACCGGTACTATTTTTTATGCGGTAAAGTCTAGTAAGAATAACTCAGTCAATATAAGAGGCAGAATCCGTGGTATTAGAGGTTCTAAAAGGCTTTATTCCTATACAAAGGAATACAATTCGAATTGCAGGCTTCTATTTCATCACCACGAAAGTTCAGGAAGGAAGGGCATACATTATTGACAGATAATCAGTTTTATAGGAAATGCATTACAGTGAAACAGATGCAGGAGGCGTAACAGCTGATAATACAGATAAAATGTGCATACGTAACTAATAGAGGCGGACATATAGGCGTAACTTAGATAACGTCATTATACATGATGTCATAAGTGGGTGGATCCATAAGAGAATCCTGCAATGTCAGCAGAAATATTTGGCAGAGATGCGCGCGCAGCCGCATGACGTGTGATTGACGTGCAACTAGAGGGTGAAGGGGACTTGACATTTAGCTCTACATGTGGAGACAGAAGTCTGGGGGGTCATGTCAACCTAATCCCAAATCATATCTAATATCCTATGTTTAAAGAACTGTGTTATCCAAAAGGAAAGGTCTCTAGGATAGAATCTATTCTATACTGACTGTTAGTGCGTGTACAAGCGTCTAAGTGTCTACATGAGATGCGAGGGGGTAGGAATATTCCATGGTAACGGGGGCTATGAATTACTTGCATGAGGACAGCGAGGCCTGGCCCTTTGCACAGTATCTGGAGGAATGTTTACCTAAACTACTAGACAGGAATGTATCGGATGAGGAGCGGAGCAGATAATCTTGAAGGTGAAATACAGTTTTTGGCAGGCAACAGGCTGGATCAGGCACCGTTAGCCGCGCAGGGAGTAGGACAAAGTTCATGGATACAGATGCAGGCTCAGACTGGAGCTTTCAGAGGCAGAAGGCAGGAAAAGGCTTGATGACAGAATTCTGGGCCTACTCGCCTGAATCTGTAAAATGTGGGAAGTGAACCACATAAAGTCGGTGGCCTTTCATACTTAGGAATGGAATATCTGACCCATTCATGGCGGATCTGAAAGAGGACATGTTGACGGTGGACGCACATATATTTGCGTCTTCAAAACTGGAACTGGAGGGAACATACATGTACTTATAGCATGCACATGGAGCCGTTGGGGTCTACGATAGGGGACATAACTGATCACAAAATTCATATTTCCTCAGGGTCGCGCCCCACAGATTGAATTTTAAATTTCCATCCCCTAAATTTAACCACTTTATAAAGGACTCAAGATCCTCTTGCCAGATAAAGAATACGTCATCTATAAATCGTGACCACTGGCTCACATTTTCATAGTACGGAGCTAATTTACTAAAAATATGTTTCTCCTCAAAGGACGCTACATATAAACATGCCAGGCTGGGAGCATATGTGGCTCCCATACTGGTCCCTTTGATTTGCCTGTAGAAATGCTCTTTGAATAAAAAGATGTTAAGCCATTAACCACCGACCACCACCCGAGGCCTAGATCCCTATTTCCAGGGGGCCCTACTCGGGACATAGCTGTTTGCTTTTGCTTCTTTGACAGCTGTATTCCTGTGGACAGGAGCAGGAACCCTATTCCTGCTTGCTGGGAGTGGAATTTTAATCTGTTTTCCTGCCCTCTGTCAAGTGGGCAGGAAAACAGATGAAAGAATTGCTCCCACCTGCAGGGAGTAGCATTTCTGGCTTCTCACTGTGTGTGGGAGCAATGCTGGATCCTGCTGGAGGATGCAAGGTGGCATTGCGGATTCCCCCAAAGTCCCCAACACTGGAGACTGAGTATCCTAGGTGGGTTCCAGGGCACCCAGAATGAAAAGGCCAGGCCCCAGGGGATGGGGTCCCCGGGCTGATATCGGCCCAGGAAGGGGGCCGTGTGCCCCCCTCCTCTTCTAGAAAGAGGAGATTTTTTGGCCTCTCCTGGTTAGAGCAGAGTCTATGATTCTCCCTTCAAACTACTATGAGTATGCAAATATGCAAATCACCTAGAAGCTCCATCCGGCCATGTCCTGTCCACCTTAGTAGTATACAAAGGTCCCACTGCCCTTTACCAGGATGATGGACGGCTTAACAAAAGGGCCAACAGCACATTTCCCACCGGTTTTGGTGATACTTTCTTGATGCCTTGAAATATGAGGACATCTCCACCAAACAAAGAGGAGGCAGTTACTTCATATACTTAAGAGGAAGCCCCCTTGTTTGGTACAGATCTACCTCTTTGTGGTCTGATTGTCTTCTCTATGATATGATTAATGTGTTTCCTCAATTCTGGATAAAGATGCGCAATGTACAATCACAGTGCTGAAATGCGCACAAAGTCACTGGAGACATTTCTTCATGGTACATTACACTAATGTAGTGTTGAATACATACCGGGAAATCAAACAAGGAGGTAGCCCTTAGCAGTTAAGCAATAGAAAGTACTCCAGTTTGGTAGATAATTTGTGCAAAACTGTGAACTCTTGTTGGATACAGGGGCAAGTGAGGTTCCGTTTTGGCTCAGTCACTCACACTGCTACTGACACAGATACCCACTCATACACCCATATGTCTACTCACACACTGCAAAAACCACTAGCACACCCACTCACAGACCCATACAGACACTCAGATACCCTATCATACACCCACATACCCACTCACACACCTACTAACAGACCCATACAGCCGCTCACACACCCAGAAAACTAGTTACGCACCCAATCACACACCCACATACAGATCCACACAGCTATTCACACACCCACTTACAGATCCATACAGCCACTCACACACCTTGCACAGACCCATAGAGTCACTCACACCCTTGCACACTCACACAGCTAATCGTGGACCTACTCAGAGACCCATACAACCACTATCACACCCAATCACCCACCCATATAGCTACTCACACAGCCAATCATAGACCCATACAGCTATACACACACTCTCGTTGACTTAGACAGACACTCACAAATCCATTCACACACCTACTAATCAATGTATATAGCCACTCACAGACCCATAGCACCACTCACACACCCACCTATCAATGTATACAGCCACTCACACATCCATTCTTAAAGGTTACAGTTAAGAATTAAAAATTAAAACAAAACATAGAAATTAGCTAAAGAAACAAAGGTTACAGGGACATTAAAATTGGGAAATAACAGTCAATAGCGATAGGATTTCACTAAGAAACCAGAGAATACAGGGAAGTTATAGTTGAAAAATACATTTTAAAAAATCTTAAAAATTCACAGAAAAAAAACAAGGGTTGCGGGGACGTTATAGTTAGGCTCAGATTTTACCCACACTAAACCAGTAAAATTCAGCAGTTATAGATACCTGAGATAACTATAACTTACTCCCTCGCAATGCACTGCTTATGACCTCACATATTATATCAATCATGACATGGTCAGTGACAACACTGATGACATCTCAAATGCCACCACTGATGACATAACTGATTGTATCACCCAGTGAGTTTAAGTGTTTTGTAAACATTTGCGAGACTTAAAGATAGATAATAAACTACGGCATGAGTTAAAGTTCACTCGTTCACCTGTCCACACTCACCAAGCAGGGTTGGTTCTGGGCAACGGGCGCAGGAACTGTTCATAAATCCAAAAGAAGATGTGTCATACAATCAGTAACACAAAAGCCCGCACTGTGGAATGTGTTTTGAAGAAATGTTTATTTGGCTGCATGTTTTGACCTGTCTTCATCATTGCCAATAACAACAAAAATGCACAATCACTCTAAAAAAAACAATTACATAGTAAACACACTTATCCTGTTTTTGCCCCACTTCAATCACAATTTTAGCTCTTGTGAAAAGGGGGAGTTATGTAAAAAAAAGTACAACATTTGGATATGTAATCAATTAATTGCAGGGGTGGGTGAGTGCCTGTATAGGTGAGTGAGTGGGTGTGTGAGTTGTTCTATGATTGAATGAGTGGTTGTATGAGTACATGTATAGGTATGGGAGTGATTGTATAAAGGTGTGAATGGGTGTGTGAGAGTCCCTTATTGGTTTACAGAGGCAAAAGTAGATACTACTAATGCTCTATTTGTGGTAGTATGGGTGAGAACTTAAGCTTATCAGAGGGTAGTGCTAAGCACTTGTTGTACTCAAAGAGGCAATAATGAGACAAACACTTGAGAATACATTTGAGACCAATTATGTTTATGTTTATGCAATTTTTATAGCGCGCAACTACCCGGGGGTGTCTCGGCGCTCAGAATACAGAACCGTACTGCAGCAGACAGATTATGGTGAAAAGAGCCATGTTTTTAGTTTCTTCCGAAAACTGATAAGGGTGGGGGCAGTTTTGATGTGAAGGGGTAATGTGTTCCAAAGTTTGGCTGTGGAGATTGTAAAGCACCTGTCACCCCAGTTGGCCTTCTTTGTTCGCGGAACTTTGAGCAAATGAGCCGAAGAGGAGCGAAGTGTTCTAGAATGTTCAAGTGGACAAAGAGCTCTTCTGAGGAACTGTGGGCCAGAGTTGTTAACTGCCTTGTAGGCAATACAAAGTGCCTTGAATTTTGTCCGGCTCCTGACTGGGAGCCAGTGCAGCTGCCGGATATAAGGGGAGATAGATGTAAACTTGGGAATTCCCAGTAGAATTCTAGCCGAGGCATTTTGGACTAGCTGTAGTCTGTTCAAGACTTTTTCCTGGGCATTTAGAAGAAGGGCATTACAATAGTCTGTTTTGGAAAAGACCAGGATGCGGATTAGAGTTTTGCCGGCTGACGAGGGGAGGTATGGCAGCAATTTTTTGATCTTTTTCAGGATAAAAAAAGATGAGGAGACCACGGAGTTGACGTGGTGACAAAAAGTCATTTTATCATCGAATACAACCCCTAGGTTGCGAACCTTAGTGACTGGCTGAGGTGAAGCTCCCATCTCGGGTGGCCACCATTGAGGGGACCAAGCAGGTTCCAGTTTCCCGAATGTCATCACCTCTGTTTTGTCAGAGTTCAGTTTGAGACAGTTTGATGACATCCAGGAACTGATAGCCCGCATTCCCTCTTGAAAGTTTGCAGCAACTGAAGTGCCATCACTATGTACAGATAGCACCAGTTGTGTGTCGTCCACGTATGTTGTGAGGGCGATTCCGTAGGATTTTATTACCCTCGCTAAGTCCGAAACATAAATGTTAAATAGTGTCAGCGAGGAGCCCTGTGGGACGCCGCATGGAAGGGTGAAGGTGTGGGAGGTGAAAAGGCCCATTTTTACTGTTTGTGGACGGTCAGCAAGGAAGGCTGCGAGAAGTTCTTTCGCTTTATTTTGAATTCCTATGGCTGAGACATGGTCGATAACTGGCAGGAAGGAGAGGGTCAAGAGTAGGTTTTTTGAGAAGTGGCTTAATGATAGCCTCCTTCCAGACTGAAGGGTAAGTGCCCGTCGTAAACATAGCGTTACAGATGGTTGTCAAAAAGGGGGAAATAGCTTCAGGAATAACATTGAGGATGGCAGGAGGGCAAGGGTCTAAAGGTGATCCTAATTTAGTACCCGAAACAAGTCGATGGACCTGTTCCTCCGTAACATCTTCGAAGACCAGGAAGCTAGGTGTATTACTATGTGATGATAGATTCATCGTGGCTGCGGAAGGGACGTGAGTGAAGGCTGAGAAAATGGCAGTGACTTTGTCTTTAAAAAAATTGGCGAGTAAATCGCAAAGGGATTGAGTTCCGTCAAAGTGTGGGGCAGGAGGGTTGGAGAGGTGAGTTTCCTGCTACGATGGGATAATTTAAGGGGAGCTAGGTTGTCACAAGCCATATTTAGGCTGTTGAGATAGTTAATGGAGGCTAGTGAGGGATCCTGTTCGGTAGTGATAATGCTGTCAAGCAGCAAAGCAGCAAGTTGGGGAGGATTGGTGTTTTTCCAGTCTCTGAAAGTGATAGGAGAGGGAGATGTAGAGGAGAGTGAAGGGGAAATCACTTTTATGGAGAAACAGACTGCTGCGTGATCGGTCCAAATAAGAGGGATCCCCTTGGAAACCAAAATGTGTGGGTTGCTGGTAAATAACCCGTCTAGGGTGTGTCCGGCTTTATGGGTAGGCTGATTGACAATTTGCTGTAAGCCGGCCGCTGCTAGATCGTTAATTAGCGCCGCGGTGTCGGGGTCACAGATGGCTTCAAGATGGAAATTGAAGTCTCCCGGTAAGGTGAAGTGTGGCGCTCCTGCTGAGACCTCAGTTAAGTTGTTAAGATTGTTGAGAAATTTCAATCTGGACCCTGGGGGGCGGTAAAGCGAAACACCTATGAGTGATTGGTTACCAGACAGGCTGATGGTAAAGGAAAAAGCCTCACATTCAGTGTATTTAGCGTCTGTAACTTTGACTTCAAGATGGTTCTTATAGATAATGGCTATTCCCCCACCCTTTCCAATTAATACATTTTTTTTATTGATTTTTATGTACTTTTTCTGACCAAGGACTTAGATGTACATTAAGTACTTTCAAAGGTACCATTTTTCAGGGTTCATAAAATATATCACTTTAGTGACCAATTACACACCATTGAAGTCAATGGCAAAAAGCAGAAAAATGCATATAAAATCAGCCAATCCTTTCATGAAATCACCTTCTCATTTTAGCAGGTTGATAGCAGCACCAGGTTCAAAGTTCGAGCAGCAGAAGATCAAGAGCCTTCTGGATTCAACTAGGAGCAGGGTGATCAGAGCTATTGTAGCTGGTGAGCTACGACAAAGGAGGACCCTTGGAAAGATACTGCACAGGACAACTTAAAGGTAAGTCCGGTGGGACCCACTAGAGGGAGGAGGTTGCAAGGGTCTCAGGAGCACAGATAGATTGCTGTTACCGGGGCTGGTTGGGTCAGATGCAGAGCAGATAGGTGTGCCAGGCACCATGCATCAAGAGGTCCTCGCTGTTAGGAGCAGGCAACTTGGAGAGGCGATTTTGAGACAGCTGGGCCACTCAAAATGTGGGTCTCAGGAGTATCAACATCCCTCGATGGGTGCTTGCTTCTGGGATAGTTGGAGTTCAGAATGGACACTTCATCTCGCTGTTTTCTGAAGGGGGTCTGGTACCCACAGTAATGGTATGGTGCAGTTGTCATAGGAACTGATGTGTCCAACCTTGGTGGGGAGACCGATCTGATCCTCCAGAGCTGATGTCCCTCTTCGGGTAAAAGTGCTCCACTGTAGTTGCCAGGGAGCAGCAAGCTGACAAACTGGACTTAGCGGGACCGGTGTCTGTGGTGTGTAGGGGAGTGATACCTTCATTGTCAGAGAGGTTCTCAGCAATTTCTCAATGACTAGAGGAGCTCTGAAGTTCTTGGAGTCTTCACAGGTTCAGGACACGACTGCACAACCATGATTGTCAAGTCCTTGAGGCTGCAGGCAGGGTTTGGCACCAGTTTTAGGGGCAATAAAAGGGGTAAAAAATTAGTAGCAAATGGGCTTCCTCCCTTAATGTGCCTACACCCTCTAATTGACCACTTCTTGTGGTAAGCAGCACTACCCTAGCCCTGATAGGTTGTTTTCCCACCATCTCAAGATGGTTGCTTTTCAAAAGAGAGGTCCAAATCCCCTGGTTTGTGCTGGCTAAATGTAGATACTCCTCCTCAGCTGAATAATTTTCCAGCCTCTCCTCCTGCCAAATGTGGAGCAGGACAGTGGGGTTGGCATCCCCCACAATCTGGGAAAGTCTGGGCTGCACTTCCAAGGTGGCTTTGCCTTTAAAGCTTCCCGCTCTGGACTACCATTTAGCCTGGAGGAGGTGTGAAGCACCCCCGCCCAGAGCAGGCTTTGTTACTGGCCTCTGAGAGGATGGGCTCTCACCCCATGAGGTTAGAAACATTTCAGGTGGTGGCAGGCTGGCCATAACTAGTCAGAGACCACACCAGGGCTTGGTATGTTTTATGGGGACCATTTAAATGGTCTCCTGTATGCATTTATGTAATAAATCCAACACTGGCATCAGTGAGGATTTAGGAAGACAAGATATATGGTACCAAACATCTTAGCGTAGAGTGAAGCAATAATTGAACTAGGAAACTCATAATGATGAGTATTCAGCCCATGTACTCTCTGTGGCTTTCTTGTGCACGAACAATATCTAAGAATCACTCAGATATTGAAGGGTCATATCTGCTTATGCCGATATGTCCACACCTGGGATATAGTGCACCCTGCCTTAGAGCTTTAAGGCCTGCGGCAGGAGTGGCTTACCTTATATCTCATGCAGTGTATGAGGGCATGGTGCCCAGGGATGTGTGCCATGTTGATTCTTTGGTTTTGTCTACACCAAGACACACAGCTTGCAATGGCATTGTGCATGGTCTTGGTAAGGGGTCTCTGGTGTGGCACAATTCAAGCTGCTGCCCCAGTGGACCCTTTTCAGTACCCATGCCCTGGGTACCAAGGGTACCATTTTCTAGCAACTTATAGGGGTGGCTGAAGTTGTGCAAATCATGGTATAGTTTTGGGAAAGAGATCTGGCACTGGGTACCTGGTTAGCAGGGACCAAGTGCACTTACAGTTCAAAATCACATCAGGCATGAACCAAAAAGTGGGGGCTAACCATGTCAAAAAAGGCTCTTTCCTACAGTAATGTATTAAGTGACGTCATAAGCAGTGGTGTAAGTTATAGTTATCTCAGATAACTATAACTTCTGAATTTCTCCGGTTTTGTACTAGTGAAATGTGTGCCTAAATATAAAGTCCCCTTAACCTTTGTTTTTTGCAGTGAATTTCTACATTTCAATTTTTTTTATTTCCTAACTGTAACTTGTAACCTTTGAGTGAGTGAGTGAGTGTCTTTGAACGTCTGTGGGTGGATGGATGAATGAGTGAGTGAGTGAATAGGTGCATTAATTTCTGAGTGGGTCTGTAAGTTTCATAAAGTATTGTTAGCTTTGGTAACTATCACTGTTGAATTTCTCTGGTGTTGTAGTAGTGAAATGTGAGCCTGAATATAAAGTCCCCTTAACCTTTGTTTTTTGCAGTGAATTTCTACATTTCAATTTTTTTTATTTCCTAACTGTAACTTGTAACCTTTGAGTGAGTGAGTGAGTGAGTGTCTTTGAACGTCTGTGGGTGGATGGATGAGTGAGTGAGTGAGTTAGTGAGTGAGTGAGTGAGTGAGTGAATAGGTGCATTAATTTCTGAGTGGGTCTGTAAGTTTCATAAAGTATTGTTAGCTTTGGTAACTATCACTGTTGAATTTCTCTGGTGTTGTAGTAGTGAAATGTGAGCCTGAATATAACATACTTGTAATCTTTGTTTTTGTCTGTGAATTTCTACATTTCATTTTTTTTTATTTCCTAACTGTAACTTGTAACCTTTGAGTGAGTGAGTAAGTGAGTGTCTTTGAACGTCTGTGGGTGGATGGATGAATGAGTGAGTGAGTGAGTGAATAGGTGCATGAATTTCTGAGTGGGTCTGTAAGTTTCATAAAGTATTGTTAGCTTTGGTAACTATCACTGTTGAATTTCTCTGGTGTTGTAGTAGTGAAATGTGAGCCTGAATATAACATACTTGTAATCTTTGTTTTTTTCAGTGAATTTCTACATTTACATTTTTTTTTATTTCCGAACTGCAACCTGTAACCTTTGAGAGTGGGTGTGTGAGTGTATTGAAGGTCTGTGAGCGGATAGATGAATCTGTGAGTGAGTGAGCGAGTGAGTGAGTGAGTGAGTGAGTGAGTATGTGAATGTCTGAATGGGTCTGTGAGTAGTTGTGTGAGTCTCTGAGTTGGTCTGTGAGTGGGTGTGTGAGCATCTGAGTGGGTTAGGCAGTGGGTTCATGAGTCTTTGACTGGATCTGTAAATGGGTGTATGATTCTGTGACTGAAGCTGTGAATGGGGGCATGAGTGTCTGAATGGATCTGTAAGTGGGTAGATGAGTGTCTATGTGGGCCTGTGAGAGTGTGCGGGAGTCTCTGAGTGGATGTGTGTGTGGGGAATGAAGGTCTGAGTGGCTCTGTAACTGGGTGTGGGAGTCTCTGAGTGGTTCTGTGAATGGTTGCATAAGTGTGTGACTGGGTCTGTGAATGTCATAGTGGACCTGTGAATGTGTATGTGAGTCTCTCAGTGGTTCTGCTCATTCTACTGAATTATTCTACCTGTTTCTGCTTGCTCTTGATCTTTATTCTACCTCTTTCTGCTTGTTTCTGACCTTTATTCTGCCTCTTTCTGCTCTCTTCTGACCTTTAATTTTGCCTCTTTCTTCTCATTTCTAATCTTTATTCAGACTATTTCTGGTAGTTTCTAATCTTTATTTTCCTCTATCTGCTCCTTTCTGAGCTTTATTCTGCCTCTTTCTGCTTATTCTGACCTTTTTTTCTGCCTCTTACTGCTTGTTTCTGACCTCACTTCTACATATTCCTTCTCATTTTTAACCACTATTCTGCCTCTTGCTGCTTGTTTCTCGCCTTTATTTTGCATCTTTCTGGATGTTACTGACCTTTTTTCTGCCTCTTTCAGCCCACTTCTGACCTTTATTCTGCCTCCTTCTGCTCATTTCTCACCTTTATTTTGTCTCTTTCTGCTCATTGCTGACCTTTATTTTTACTCTTTCTGCTCCTTTCCCACATTTATTTAGCCTCTTGCCGCTTAATTCTAACCTTTAATCTGCTGTGTGTATGTGTGTTTATGTGTGTTTGTTTGTGTCTGTGTGTGTGTGCATATTTATAGATATATCACCTACTGGCGGTCACCAGTAGTTAGTTATAGTTAGTATCTAGTTGTTATGTTAAATCCATTTGTACCGTGCACAGATACTCAGCAGAGTGTCCCGGCGCGAAGCTCAAGGAAAGGAGCCACTACCCAGAGCACTATTCAAACAGGAAGGTTGTAAGCTTTTTTTTAAAGATCAGAGGATCAGGAATGCTGCATAGAGTCATTGGTAGAGCATTTCATGCCAAAGCAGCTTTGCGCACGAAGGAGCTCCCGCCCAGCCTCTGGAGTTTGAATCTCGGGGTCAGCATCAAAAGCTGAGAGGATGACTGCAGCTCTCTCGCTGGTTTATAAAAAGCAAACCTCTTCTAGAGTTAAAGAGTGCCCTGACTGTATAGGGCCCTATGGACAATCGCCAGGGTTTTGAATTTAATTTGTGTCTCCACCGGAAGCCAATGCAGAGAGCGCAAGTGGGCGCGCACACTACACCTGCGAGATATACCCAGGAGGAGTCTGGAAGCCGCATTTTGAATGATCTGCAATTTGTTCAGAAGGAAGCCAGGGATGCCAACATAATGTGCATTGGCATAATCCAAGCGAGACAAAATTAGAGCACGAACCACTGTTTCTTTGGCATGTCTAGAAAGAAAAGGCAAGAACTTCCTCAAGACTTTTAATATGCCAAAACAAGAACCTGCCAGCTCTTTAACCTGAGTGGAGAAGGACAGATTCTCATTGAACCAGACCCCGAGATTTTTAGCAGCCATACCCATAGCCTTTGGCATGGGAAATCCAGGGGGCCAAAGCATCTCTCTGAAGTTATCTGGAAAAACCCTGTACAAGAGAACCTCTGATTTCTCCTCATTACATTTGAACTGTGCCTGAGCAAGCCAGCCAAAGATTGAAAGAAGACAGTGTTGCACTGCAAGAACTGAGTCTTCTGCCTTATCCCAAGAAAACAGGAGCTGGGTATCATCAGCATAGGCCATCACCTTAGCCCCTAGTGACTCCTCTAAATAAATCAGCAGAGTCACATAGATGTTAAAAAGAAGGGGACTAAGGGATGACCCCCGAGGGACACCTGTAGCTACCTGCTGAGGCTCAGAAACACAAGGTGGTAGCCAGATCTGCTGTGAACGGTCTTCCAAGAAAGATTTAACCCAAAGCCAGGCCGAACCAGAAATCCCGATCTCCCAAAGGCGGGCCAGAAGCAAAGAATGTGGTACAGTGTCGAAGGACGCCGACAGATCGAGCATAACCAAAGCCGCTCTCCCGCCGGCGTCCAGACACCCGCGACTTGCCTCTGTCACCTCCAGCAAAGCAGACTTCGTGCTAAACGAAGCACGGAATCCTGATTGCGCAGGGTGCAACAGGCCTGACTCAAAAATTAGTCAATTGCTTGGTGACGATCTTCTCACAAACCTTAGCCAAGCTTGGAAGCAGTGATATGGGACGATAATTACCCGGTGTCCTTGGCTCAAAGGACGGCTTCTTAAGGTGATGGTGAAGAATTTGAGCCTGCTTTCAAGATAAAGGAACCCGATCCTTCAACAAGGACAAATTAACAATTTTGTTACCATAGGAAAAGAGTTTTTTGTTTTGATAATAAGTTTAGGGCCGCTTGATGAATCTTGACAAAATTCTCCAACTTGTTACAATGCTTAATTTAGCTGCTATCTTGAAAGTTTCCGGGTGATCCATCAAGTGGGGGCCGGGAACCAGGGTGTGCCTAAAAGCGCATTTTCACCATGTTAATTTTCATGGGAACTTTAGACATGTCTACGGCCCGAACTGCTAAACAGAATTACACCAAATTTGGCAGGCAGGCAGATGGTAGTTCAAGGAAGTGTCTTTTTGAGATTTGGTGTAAATCTGTTTAGCAGTTGCTAAGAAATGTAAAGATTTTGCAGATATACTACTGAGGCCACGGTGGATCCATGACCCCTCCCAATCTCATGCCTGAGATTGGATTGGCTGCCAACACTTCAAACAGAGTCACAAGAAAAAACAAAAAAGGGGCAGGGTAGAAACACCATGACCCTTAGTCCTCTTAGGGAAGTCCTACAAGGACCACCCAGGGCCAAAAAAGCATTAAAAAAAGACATTTCTGCCAGAGTCGTGCTGGATCTGAATCTCCAGCAGAATTGTATTCAAAATTGAGTGCAGGCTCCTGTGCTTCATTTAATCTAGGACCCAGATGGGCCAGGTTCTGGGGCCAATTAAAAAACAAATATGTGGGGGTCCACGTGGGCCCACGGAGCTCGGGGGACCGCCACCTCCCTTGGGCTACATTTAATATTAAAGCACAGGGGGTTCCTGCACCCCCTGCTGTCCCAGGGACCACCACCTCCCCTGAGTGCAATGTTTATTTTTTTTAAATATTGCGGGGGAGGCCATATGGCCTCTCCCCTCTCTAGGGACCGCCACCTCACCAGGGCACAAATAGAATAATTAAGGAGGTCCATTGCTGAGGAGGATTGGGGTGTTGAGACCACATGGGAAAGATGACATCTCCAGGAGCCAGGAGAGAGGGCTAGGGTATAATGTGGCAAACAGGACCAAGATTACAAAAGCATGGACAGAAAACAACATCTTTTAAAGGAATATGCATATTTTAAGAGGGAGAACAATAAAATAAATAAACGTCAAGAATTAATAGCAAAAATTGCTTTATGTTGGTAAAATAAACATGTTAATGAAATATAATATAATAAAAATGAATAGAAAAAAATGAAAAAGTTTTATTGTACATTAAAGATGGACAACTCCATAGCTTACTTCTGATTTTCCGCTCTGGATGAAATGATTCAATTTCTCTGGGTATTCATAAGATGTTGTTTTATTTGTGTATGTGGCTTTGAGGAGACAAGGATGTACTAGTCCAAATGTTGCATTCAGAGAATGAAACTCCGACCTCAAGTTTAGGAATGTTTTATGTCTATCAGCAGTTTCTTTAGCATATTCTTATGAAAAATATATGTAGTTCCCTGACCAGGTTATTACCCTCTGCATTTTAACAGCAGTGAGGACTTTAAGTAAGTTGCTGTATTCTAGGAAATACAGAATAATGGCTGTAGATTTAGTTGATGAGTATGTAAAGCTTAGTTGATGACCGAGCCTATGCGCTCTCTGGATGTTGAGGATAATTCATTCTTTTTGGTCCAATACTTTAGGCTGGAATGACCTGAAAATGTCCAGTGGGTCACTACCCTCCGATTCTTTTGGGTACTCCATAAATACAGAGGTTGTTTCTCCTATTTAAATTTTCAAGGTTTACTACTTGCTTCTGACAGGTGGAGAATGTGTTTTCAAGTTTTCAACTCTAAGTGAAGTTCCTGCAAATGTGGAAACATGGTGTTCTAATAAGGAGTGGGCGGAATTTGCATAGTCGAGCTACGCATAGCCCTGCGAAACTGTAAAAAATCTCTGCGAGCACGCACAAATTCCACGAACACGCGGAATAGCTTGTTCCGCCTGTTCGCGATGCCTTTTTCTTGTTCGCAAACGCTGTTTGCGTGCTCGGGGGAAATATCTTGTGAACACGCATTTTGAAAGCGCTAAAAAGCAAAAAATTCTGCCAAGCTGCGGATCGTGGAATTTTTGGCAATTCCGCGTTCTCCACGGAACGCGAAATTACCCACATTCCGCAAATTCTGAAAGCGGAAAAGAATTGACCACCCAGGCATAGTTCTAATGCAGCATTGTGATCATCCATTCAGGACCATTTTTCATCTCGAGTTTGAAGCCTCCATTGGGAGAAGATCTGGCTTAGGGATGATAGTAGAAATTCCCTTTCTGGAATGACAAAGGAGAGACTTGGATAACAGAATATGTCTTTTGACTCTGCCCATAAATGGATTGGGAATTTCACTCATGAAGCAGTTTACAAGTGGACAAGATGCAGGAAGAAAAGCTCTAGTTAAATGTTCAAAACCTACCCATTGTGAAAATAATGATGAGGTCACAAAATATGAGCAAACAAGGCTTGTCTATTCCCAAAAAATCTTCAAGGTTGGCCCTGTTCCGTAATGTGCGAACACAGATTATGAGGAGAAATGATGAAAAAGCCAAATCAGGTGCAAGACATATACAGAATTGAAAGCCCAGTGCAAGATTAGTAGTAAGCAAAAAGCTGAATGCTCATAAGGGGGCCGATTCACAGAACTAATCTGAGACAAAATCCAAAACGTACTACTTTTGGTATACACAGAAGGCATTTAATAGTAGTAAAGTAAGGATTCCTAACTTTTCTACTACTAAACTGAGACAAAATCCTAACTTTATGACTTTCAGTTTTCACAAAAGGCATTTAGTAGTAGTAAAGTTAGGATTCCTAAATGCCTTCTGTGAATACCAAAAGTAGTAAGTTTAGGATTTTGTCTCAGATTACTTTTGTGAATCGGGCCCTAAGTCATTAGGTAGAGAGCAGGTTCAAACAGACAAAGGAGATAAGGTAAAGAACTGGTTTCTCCATTTATGCTTGCCCCAAAAGTGAAAACCATATGGTGGTCACTCTGAAGTGACAATGGAAAGGAGAAAAATGCTGGCAATGGCAGCTAAAAGTAGAAAAAAACAAACTTGTTGTTCTACTCATGCTCACCATCCTTTTGTGTGGGGTTTGCAAGCTTGTCTTCAGGGCAAGCCGCTTGGCAACAAGATCTTCTCCCCTGCACCATGGAGCCTCACTCAGAAGCCACCATCTTCACCAGGCACCCAGGCCACAGCCTATTCAGTTGCAAATAGGACCACACCACATCCTGCCAGCTAATGTCCCATTCAAGCATACCGATGGTTGGCTAGGAGGAATAAACAAAGTCCAACAGCCAACTACCCAGTCATTAGACTCAGAAAAAGGCTGCAGCCACCAAATTGTTTTGACAAGTAAATGACAACTTTCTAAAAGTGACATTTTCAAAATTGTAACTTAAAGTCAACTTTATCATTAAAGAGGATTTTTATTTAGTTTTTTAGACACTAATCATGAAAGGTCTATCTGTTCCCAATCAAAAGTTTGCACTTATTTAATGTAATGAGGCAACCCAATATTATTCTGTAAGAGAGGTAGGCTTCACAGTAGTGAAAAGCGAATTTAGCAGTTTTTCATTACTAGGACATGTAAAACTTAAAGGCACATTTCCAACTTTTAAAATACAGTGCACCATGACGTCTGGGCTATGTGGAACCTACACTAGGGTGACATATCAATTGAAAATGAAGGATTAGGTCAAATGGCAGTTTGCAAATGCACACGCAAGCTGCAATGGCAGACCTGAGACATGTTTAAAAGGGCTACTTAAGTGGGTAGCACAATAAATGCTGCAGATCCACCAGTAGAATCACATTTATATGCCCTGGGTACATGTAGTGCAACTTTACTAGAGACTTACAAGTAAATTAAATGTGTCTATTAGGTGTTAGCGAATTGTACCATGTTTAAAGGAGAGAGCAAAAGCACTTTAGCACTGGTTAGCTGTGACAAAGTTCTAAGGCTAACAAAACAATATTAGCAAAAATGGAGGAGAAAGGCAAAAAACGTTTGGGGTAAGACCACCCTATGGCTGGAGGGGAGAAGGCAGGGTACCTTGTATTTAAAAAGTAGGACATGTTGTTCAAAGTTTTACATGTCCTGGTAGTGAAAAACTCCTAAATTCATTTTTTGCTACTGCAAGGCCTACATCTCATGTAGGATAACATTGGAGCAACCTTATTATATTTAATAAGCTGTAATTTACAAATGAGAACAGGTAACAAGTTCATGTTTGGTGTCTTTGGAATTGTAATGAAAAATCATCTCTTATTGTGAGGTCATCTTTTAGATTACAATTTTGAAAATGCAACATTTTGAAGGTTGCCATTTTCCTGCCTTAGTAATTTAGTGCCTTTAGACTTTCACTGGGACACCTGACTGGGTGTAGCTGACAGTTGGGCCTTGTGTAGTCCTCCTACACAGGCACACACAATAGAGAGCTAGGGTGTATCTGTATAAGACATCATTTGCAGGATGGAAGGGTGGGGCTGAGCACAGCCCTATTTGCACTTGAATAGGATGTGTCCTGCCTTCAACCAAAGGACAAATTAGTCGGTAGCCAGGGCAAGGAAGGTGCAAACGCTGTGGAATTCAAAAGGAAACATCTAGAAGCTTCTCCCACCTCAAAGGTAGAAATGGCTATAGATATTTGACCTCAGACACTATCTCATCAGTACACTTCTGGACCTGTGGATTCTCTGCCAGGAAGAAGGACTGCTACACTGCTGACAATATTGCCACTCTGCAGGACTGCTGTTCTGAAGGACGGCTGCCCTGCTGACCTGCTGCCTGTTGCCTTCTTGCCTTAGGAAGAAGGACTGGACTGGCAGCTGTTGAACCCAAGACCCCAAAGTGATTCCAAGAGGTAGTTGGCTGGCCTCCTGACTAGAACATCAGGGATAGAAGACTCGAACAACCTTGAACCCAGCATCTTGGAATCTTACCCTGCCAAGTAGTGCTACCTTAATCTTGGCGCCTTGGAAGTGGGCCTGAAGGTGATCGGTCAACCAATATGTAGACCCAGCAGAACTGGTGCATCAGCTCTGTTCCATGGTGCAATCCCAAGCAAAACTGATGCATCAGCTCTCCTGTGAGGGTTCTCACAGTGCAAGGGTTCTGCATTGACCTCACAGCCCATATCAGAACCACCACCGGTTTTAAGCTTTCCTGATGTAGGCCCTTGCATAGCAAATCTCTCATCAGTGGCAGCCTCGATGTTGATGTAGGTTTTCATATCACAGCCTCACAGCTCTTCTGAAGCCACGCATCCTCGACACCAGACTTCTCATCACAAGCCCTCATGGATGACACCCTCGACATCCCTCACCCTCACAGCTTCTTAGAACCAATGTATCATCTCGGCTGTGTGACATATCTGTGGTACGGGACCTCGCAACATTCTGCAACCAAGATTTAAAAGCCATATTATCAAGTAACATTATCGCCGCTTTAGCGGCAGGAAACTGCTTTATACCAGTCCAGAACGACCAGACATCCATAGTTGGTGCTTTGTGCTTTATGAGTGATATTTTTACAGAAATTATTAAACCTGAATATTCTCAGTTCTACTTATAAGATTTTTTGTCATTTTGGCCTTGTTTCATGTATTAAAAAATAATCCACTTTTCTAATCTAGTGTAGGATCCTTTTGTGGTGTGTTTTCACTGTGCTACAGTTTGAAGTGTTTCATACATACTTTATACATTGCCTCTGAGTTAAGTCTGACTACTCAATGCTAAGCTATCCAAGGGTTTGAGCACAGTTTATTTTAGGGTTTCACCCCCCTCAATCAAGAACCCAGATTTTTAGACAGGACTAACATATTCCCGTTCCAGCTAAAAGTGGGAAGAACTAAACAACCTCCTGGGAGTTTTCATCACTAAGGTAAGAGAACCTAGAGAGACCATCAGCATTGTTGTGGTCAGGCCCAATTCACCATAAAGACCATTGCATGTAGGGAGAAGGAACAACTTAACAACTTGGAACTCTCACCCCTCATTTGCATGAGCCATCTTGGGGCATGTGGTCTGTTGGAGCCCATACCAGTGCCCAGACCACAGAAAAGGCCTCCCTCTCAATTGTACTCCACCTTTGTTCCCAGGAAAGTAACCACCTTTTAATAAAGGCTATAGGTTATTTTAAGCTCTCATCATTTAACTGTGCTATCATAGCCCCTATGCTATTCTCTAAAGTGTCCGCCTGCACACTAAACTCCTTGGAGAAGTCAGTAGCCTTGGAGTACAGGGTGTCAAAGGCATTCTGACATGCCTCTCTCTAGATCAGTGGTCTTCAAAGTTTTTAACGCACCGCCCCCCAGAGAACAAAATACAAGTATTCGGGCCTCCCTCTTCACAATTATTCTATTAAGTTGGCAATGTTTAAATATGTCAACACAAGGAGATGATGAACGGAGCACTGAAACTTTTCAGACAGTCAGCCCCAGTCACAGATCTGGGTTGAATCCATCATTGTTCTTTAGCTCACTTTGCCACCCCAGTTCAGACACAGCCACATGCATGGATTCAAGCTAGCCTGGCTGATGAGGGCTATTATCCCCAAACTGGCCCCAGGATGCTTGTTTCTGGTCCAGGGAAGACATGGATTGGCAGTATGGGCTGGACTGTTCCCATGAGGCACAGGGTCAAGAATGATTTGCATATAGCCGTGTCTGAACTGAGGTGGCGAAGTGAGCTAAAGAACGATGATGGATTCAACCCAGATCTGTGACTCGGGGTGAGTGTCTGAAAAGTGTCAGCGTTCCGTCCATCATCTCCTTGTGTTTGCTTTGTTCACCCTAATTTGGCAGCGTATGCCCAGACATGGGTCCCTTGCTCACTGTGCCACTGGACTCAAACTAGCCTGGCTGATGAGCGCTGTTAGCCCAAAACTGGTCCCAGGATGCTTATTTTTGGTCCAGGAAAGACATTGCTTGGCAGTTCGTGCTTGACTGTTCCCATGATGCACAGGGTCAAGACTGATTTGCATATAGGGGTGTCTGAACTGGGGTGGTGAAGTGAGCTAAACCAAGATCTGTGACTGGGGGTGAGTGTCTGAAAAGTTTCAGTGCTCTGTCCATCATCTCCTTGTGTTTGCAATGTTTAAACATGTCTCGACTTATTTAAACATAAAACATGTTTAAACATCGCAGGTAATTTTTATTACTGCTTAAAAAAATACAACCAAATATATGATTTCCAAACATACTATTCCGGTCAGGCAGGTCTCACTAGCAAGTAAAAGTGTCCACAGAGTGACCATTAGAAATGGGGTGACTAAATGGGGGTGGGGTGTTTTAATAATATTTGGAGCCCCTTCCCTTTTGACACATACACCCAGCTAGAATATCGATGACAAAAGATGTCAGGGATGGCCCATCACGGAGTGATTACTGACGTTCATTCTTTTATTTCCTGCTTAAAACAAAACACTGCTATCAGCATAATGCTTCTTTTGGTCAGAGCCTGGTTCCCCTCCCTGGGTTCACTTGAGGCCCCCCTAGGGGGGCCCACACCCCAGCTTGAAGACCCCTGCTCTAGATTTTCTTTTTGGTCTGCTTCTTGGAAGTCAACACAGCTAAGGGAGCAACAATGGTGTCACTTCCCTTAAGAAAACACCTATAGTGACAGCTTTTCAGACGATCTAATGAAATTGATAAATTGAACAGCAATGAAGGTGTGGCTTACCTCCTTCAATGGTGTTGACCGAGCAAAGTGTGTTTTGCGAGACACAAGGCATCCACTGGATGTAATGCATTTAAACCCCATCCGGGTCTTATTCACACAACATGGTTTTTCTCAGTGAATTAAAATATGTATTTTTGAAGTGCACAAAAATGCAAGGTTAAACACGCACAACAGGCTATGAGAAGAGTCATGGGTTAAGAATGGACAGAGATGAAGGAAGTAGTAAGAGGTCTTTTAATTTAGGGTCTGGATGGGGTAAGGGGCTACTAATGGGTTTTTTTGTGTAAGGGATGGGCAGGGTTAGAGGGCTTCAAGGTATTTATTTAAGGATTGGGTTAGGGAGAGGTTTTTATGACACTTGCTCAGTGACAGTTGTTACTGTGCAATTAAAGTTAGACCAATGTTTGCTTAGGAAGAGTGATTTTCTTATGTTAATCATTTTGCTACCATTTGGTGAACCTTCACAAAACTTCCTGGAAAAAGTTCATTCACCTCAGGTCTTCCCTAGAATGTTTTGGGGTTATCAGTCAATCGGGGATCACGAAAAAAAAGGGGGGTATCAAAATAAGTCTTCCTTATGCAATTTCCTATCAGAATTTCAAGAAGTGTTTTAAACAAAACATGGCTGAACAGAATTATACCAAATTCAGCAAAAAGTTGAGAAAGCATGCTTTTTGTGAATTTGTGATTTGGTGTCAATCTAATCAATCCAATTTTTGAGAAATGAATGGTCATATAGAGCAATTTGATTGGCCAAGAGAGATTTTTTTGTGTCAGACATCTTGGTACCATTCCTGCAGTATCGAACAACCTCATTAGCTTGCCACAATATCAAAAGAAATGTTGTGGCCACGACTACAGGACAAAGATACTCGGTCCTCATATCCTGAAGTTACAAAAAATATAAGCCATAAGGAGAAGTGTACGGGTATCTTGGCTCATGGCCCCTTTTGGGAGGGGTACCCGGGACTAATTATTATTATTTGTTTCATGTTGCAGGTCCTGCCGAAGTAGAGTGGGACCCAGTGAGCCCACTGTGAGGTTCCACAGGCCTATCGTGGGACCGAGGGCTGTCTTCCCATTTGGTTGTGTGAGAACCACAAAATAAATGAGCAGTAGGTTCCATTGGGGGTGTGTGACTTTGGGGAGATGCACAACAATGCAGCATTGGCCACCAGCGCAGGCTCACTGCTATGCCCTGTGCCAAATCCTCAACTGTGTGTGGTCCAAAGATATGCATAATTAGGGTTGGTTGTTGTTATATAATGTTATGTTATTTTATTATTTTTATTTCTTTATTTTAACGAACTGTATGTTGTCTATATTGTATACTTTTATGGTTGTAAAAGATCGAATAAAGTTTATATGAATGAATATGCATAATTAGGGGGTTTTGTGACTACAATAAAAAAACTGAAATTCACTGACAACAATGGTTTAAGTGATATTATAGTTATGTATGGTAATACTATCTTACTGTATGCTACAAGAAACCTTAGAAATCTACTGAAAATACAAAGGTTAACATGTCAGTATAGCTAGTTATGGTAATAATATGTACCTTTACATTAAAAATACCCTAGATATTCGCTGTAAAAAACAAGGTTAAATTTATAAATAGTCATTTATAATGTGTTGATTTCTTTTTATTGAACTTTGCTAAAGATTTAGGGGCAGTGTAGATTATTGAATAATGTAAAATGTAGGAGTGTTTCACTTAGATTTGGTTTATCTCTTACTGGTGTTAGCTCTAAGGCTGTATACCACTGTGTTCATCTTAGGAATGTGTGTGGTGTATCCTATTATACTACAGAACCTCTTTGCTTAAAATATTGGATCAGTTAAGTATTTAAGTGGGTAATCCCATTAATTGTACAGAAAAGTGTCAATATCTGTTGTATGTAGAATTTTTTCAAGGCGAAACCCCTACTGGACGGTGTCACAATGATTGAATGATGTAATCAGTACTGTCACAAATAATGTAATGTCAGATGTAATCATTGAGGTCATTAATAATGCCATTAACATGCAATCAATCAAAATATAACATGTTGAATTTCAGTGTTTTTCTGTTAGTTTTCACATTACAACCCCCAGGGGCAGCTCCTCCATGTGGGTGGAGAAATGTCCCCCCACTGCTTTCTTTCAGTGAGAGAAGTAGAAACATAACATTGTATTTTAAATATCATTTTATGTTTCTTCTTCTCGCACTGGGAGAAAGCAGAAGGCAGGGTTTGGTTGGGGGCGTGCAGGTGTTCTTGCATAGTGGAGAGCAGGGGAGGAGTGGCTTGCCCGCTGTTGTGGGCGCTGACTGTTTGGTTGGCCCCAGGGCTGACCAAACCAGTCATAAATACTCAGCATTTTCTCTATGTAGGCTGCATGCAGCCTACATAGAGAAAATGCCTTCCGCATAGACGCCTGTGGGGTCGGCACCCCAGCCAATCACAACGCTGCCATTGCAGCATTGTGATTGGCTTAGGGGAAGGGAGGCAGGCTGCCTGTGGCTCCTTTCTGTTGTACAGAGGACGAAGCAGACCTATGACAAGGGACGGGCCGGCAAAGGTAAGTTAGCATAACTTTTTTTTTAATTAAACCTCCCCGTGCGACCCCCTCACTGCGCTCCCTTAACCGCTCTGCACACTCCCCCATCCATGAGTCATACCGGCCGTGACTAACAACACCTACATAAAACGTCAATCTAACCTTTGATGTTTTCAGTGACTTTTTAAATTTTTTTAAATGTAAGATAAAATTGTAATACCTTACCAAGCTATAAAGTCACATAAACCTTCAGTTTTTTTTAACATATTGGTGCAACTCCTCCTACTATCTTTTTACCATGTGTGTCAAGGGGTTGGCTTCAGGGCCTGACCGGAGTCCAGAACCTGCAGCCTACTCCCCATGGTTGGGCAACACTCTGCCGCGCATGGCAGATGACTGGCTTTAGGTTGAGTTTGGCTGCAGGGCTAGACCTACTTGCCTCCTCAGAGTATATGGTATGCTAACTGCTGTACTTACCATGAAAGGGACGGCTTGCTAGCTTCCTAGTGATGCAGAGAATCCTCTCGACTTTGAGAAACCAAAGATGGATAGGCCTTGATCACCGGCCTGGGTGCCAGTGACTCGGGCTTCAGATGAAGAGGGGGATGAGCTCCTTGAGGTGGACCATGTGCTATTCTATGGGTCACTAGCTGAGCTGCAGAATTTGTTAGCTGTTGGAGATAGAATAGCCCTTTCCTGTGGACCCTTGGAATATTGCACAGGATTAAATCTCCTCTGGAATGGTGGTGAAGTTCAAGGTAGCTTAAGATAATGAACTTCTTTAACGTGAGCCAGCAAGTGGAAACTGATGGTCAATCAAGAGCACCAAAAGTTCATGTTGCAGCTGGCACATGAGGTAGGTTTAACAGGGTATGTGAGCATCCAAAAGGCTAATGACAGGTTAAAACCTGTATTCTAACAGCCAGATGAATGAGTTAAGATGTGGATAGGGGTCAGCCGCAAATCTGGTTTCTAGTCCATGGCACCATTGGTTCTTGTACCATTTGAGAAGGTAGGAATTAATATTATTAGCTACTCTGACTCATTCAACCCCTCCTTGAGCAGCAAGTATTTCCTTATGATGGGTCATGCCAACAGGATTCCTGAGGTAGTATCATTAAAGACCACTACTGACAAGGTGGTAGTTAGGGCTCTTTACTTGTTTTCAGGTGTCAGATTGAGCAAGTTTGTGATTTCTTACAGAGTCCAATTTCCTGGATGAGTCGTGAAATATGTGGTTGTCGGTCCTTATCTTTTCTGTTAGCAAAATCATGGAACCATTTACCGAAAGAACTAAAAGAGTCTAATTCAGAATGTGCTTTCAAATCAGGACTGAAAAAGTTCCTTTTCAGAGAACCTAATTTGAATGTTATGTGACACTGCTGGTTTGAGCACCAGGACATTTCTTTGGACGCAGCTGTTGCACTCTACACATGGAATTTCATTCATGTTGAGGTTGTGGGGATGGAAATGTGTAGGATGTGAGAAGATCAAAAGAGAGTGCAAAGTTGCAAACCCACTATCACATGCAAGAAAATAAGTGTTTCAGTTTAAAATGTGGTCATAAGACTTAGAGTCATTCCTTTTACTGATGTTACTTTTTCTGCTTGTAAAATGAAAACACATATTTGCAGGACCGATTCCAAATTCAGATATACCAACGGTAATGGAACGCAGCACTGAATGCAGTTGTGACCTTAAATTTGGTGATCTCCATGCCACTGGAGTCAAGCTAGCCTGACTGGTGATGGGTAAAACCGGAAACCGGTCCCAAGATGCTTGTTTCCAGTCCTGGGATGACCTGGCCTGGCAGGTCAGGCTGGACTGTTCCCATGGGGAGCAGGGTCAAGACTGATTGAATAGGGCTGGGTTTAAATTGCAATGGTATGGGGAGCACAATAACAATAACAATGGATTTAGGCCCAAATCTCTGAACTGGGGTGAATGTTTGACATTGTTCAACATTCTGTCCATAAGGTGTTCTTTTTGCATTTGTCACCCTGATTGGGAAGGGTATGCACAGGGGTGGGTTCCATGCTCTCAATGCCACTGGAGTCAAGTTAGCCTGGCTGATGAGGGACGAAACCCCGAAACCGGTCTCAGGGTGCTTGTTTCCAGTCAAGGGAGGACCTGGCCTGGCAGTTTGGGCTGGAATGTTCTCATTGGGGGCAGGGTCAAGACTGATTTACATTTGGCTGGGTTTAAACTGCAATAGCATGGGTAGCAAAAACACAATGGATTTTGGCCCAGATATCTGTACTAGGTTGAATGTTTGACATTTTTCAATATTTTTTGCTTAAATTTGTGGAGGCACAGGAATAAATTACATCTGTTTGAGAACATGATTTCAGTTGGAGCAGACAATTGAACTGACTTTAAAATGCAAATCAATCATTTCATTGTGAAGAGCTCTACACGCTGGAAGCAAGTCTAAATCAGGCGTCATGTATTCATTCATAGAAACACCCTGAAGCTCTTCTATAGCAGGGGATTTCATAAAGAAACAATGCAGTAAAAAGTAAAGATTATTGTACCTTAACACATTTAATATGTGTCTCTTTTGAAACTGTCAATCTATTATTGTGAGATCCATCCACCAAACCATATTTATCAATGGCATTTTAGCATACAAAATATGTAGTTTATATAGAATTACAATGTGTTTCTAACAATCTAACATAATAAGTTAAGGGATCATGGATACACATAATCTTGCTGGGCTGGACTGTTCCCATGGGGAACAGGGTCAAGAATGATTTGCATATGGCTGGGTGTAAATTGGAATGGCATGGGGATCAAAACAACAATGGATTTAGGGCCTGAGCACTGAACTGGAGCCAATGTTTAACATTGATCAGCATTCTGTCCACCGATTTTTCTTTTTGCCTCTGTTGAATTGACACATCATTTAAGTCATGGATGGCATTGGATAAAAATATGGTTTTTGGGGTATTTCACTTTTTTTATCAAACGGTGTATAGGTGGGATAACATATTTGATGCCTTTTGAGGATGTGTGTTGCTCAGCCCCGCTAATTTTTGCTTTTGGCATTGCTGAATTAATGTTGCTTTCTCCTGTGTTACCATACCTCCTTTGCCTGCCAGTGTGTGAGTGTATGTGTTCTTTGTTTCCCATGCCTCTTGCTTGTTGTTTAACCATGTGGCTGGTGGCCATTTTGTGGTGGCAGTCAGTGTACCTTTGCCATAGGCCTGTGTGTCTTCTTTTGTGGCTATTTTTCTTTCTGGTTGTTGTTGTGGTGACGATGCGGTTGGCAGCTATTTTGTACAGGCAGCCAGTCTGCTTTCGCCATAAGCCTACATATGTTCAATGTTGTGACCATGCCTCCTTACTGGTTACTGTCATTGTTTGACCATGAGGTCAGCGGCCATGTTGTGTAGCCAACAGACAGTAGGCTTTTGCCACAGGCCTGCTTATGTTCTTTGTTGTGGCCATGCCTCCTTGCTGGTTGTTGTTATTATGACCATGTGGCTGGCTGCCATTTTGTGTAGCCAGCCAGTGTACCTTTTCCATAGGCTTACATGGATGGATGCGATATCAGTTTATTAATATGCTTGACTATCATTGCAGTATGTTTGTTTCTGTTCTGATCATGAGGCTGGAGGCCATTTTGTGTTGTTTGACCATGTGGCCAGTGGCCATGTTATGTAGCCACCAGCCAGTGTGCTTTTGCCATAGGGCTGCACATGTTCTTTGCTGTGGCCATGCCTCCATGCTGGTTGTTGTAAGCATGTTGCTGGTGGCCATTTTGTACAGCCAGCTGCGGTGCTTTTTCCATAGGCCTGTATGTGTTCTTTGTTGTGGCCATGCCTCCTTGCTGGTTGATGTTGTTTGATCATGTGGCCAGTTACTACATGGTATAACCAGGCAGCGTGCCTTTTCCATACGCTGCATTGATAAATGAGATATCAGTTTATTAAAATCCATTCATCCATCAAACATAGGTGCACAGCCACTCAACAGCATTCAGATTTTTAGATATATAATTCCATTTCTGCCTGGACACCCTGCCTGCTGTGCACATTAGACACATCGACATCATCCATTTGCGTAATGATGAATTATCCATTTCCATAGGTGCACACCAACATCTATTTTTAAAAGATCATTATTAACCCTGGGCGAAGTTCACGTAACTGCGCTACGCGAGGCTGCGTGAAGATGCACACAAATTCCATGACGCTACGCGTAGCTACATGAGCATGCAGAGTTGCTTGTTTCCGCATGCTCGTGTGCGCTCGCGTATGCTTGCGTAATGTTTTTGACGTTCGGCAACATGGATGACGTGTTCGGGACAAATATCATGTGAACTTCACCACGAGGTCACCAATGGGCACAGACATCTTGTTTTCCTATCTTTTGCATGGTTCTGGGGCCTGTTTTTCAATCCCTCTCCAATCTTTTCAATCCTTTGTTTTTTACGCTGTTTTTCTGAACTTTTTTATTTATAATCTATCCCTCTCTGTCCCTAAGTCTATAGTTTGCGTTTTATTTCTACATTTACTGCGTTTTTTAACTTTTCCACTGCTTTATATTACTTCCTTCTTTACTCTCCTACTTTTTCCACTAACTTTATTTTTTCCTGCTAAATTTTCTTTTACGCCCCCGCCCACTCCAGAACCATGCCTAAGGGAAAGGGTACCGCCCCAAGGGCAAGGCGCCTGTGCCAAAGAGCCGCCTGCCTTTCAGCAGACTGCGCCCACCAGGGAGGTGCCCGCCCTTGTTTTTTTTGTGCAGCGCCACCTCCCATTGACCTTGGCAGCAGGCGGCAGGCTTGCCTCCGGGTTAGCTACCCAGGAGCGTCACCACCGGTGGGCAAAGGTACGCCGGGCAGTGTTTCGCTACTCTGGGGTCGGGCGAACCCATATCCCGCTGACCCACCGATGGTCAGACATATTGGACTGGGAGCAGGACCTGCTAGTTGTCGAGGTCATGGGGCTTGTTGAGTAGCTATTAATACTAGTTGTATTGTGTGTTCTCTAGACTGTGTTACTGTTATTGCGAATATCATGTTTTTCCTAATAGCAAGAATGCTGCTGCTTACATTGTAGGTAAATTAAGTTTAAAAATCTTCTGTGATTGTTATTCTTCATGACACTAATAGAGTGGTGGATAGGTGATTTAGTTAGTATCAGTTGGTATTCTTTAAGCTGTCTGCGTGACACATCCTCCGTCATGTCATGTGCCGTTGAGTGCTGCTTACTCCAGTCCTTAGTAGAACCTTTTGTAGTTTGTTTAATGAGGGAGTAATAGGCTTAGCAGAACATCAGCAGCAAGCAACCAACCTACAATTTGATGTATGCAAAAATGTATGCATGTGTCCTCCATCTATGCATTTTTGAGTACTAAAATAAATGGAAATGCAGATTTAGTGAACAAGTGTTGGCCCGTCTGAATAGGTGGGCTAGGTCAGGTGATATATAGGCATAGTATTCTGGAATCAGAATTGAACTTTGGATTAGTGTTCATAAATATATTAACTAGACAGTCTGCGAGTTCCGCAATACTACCAGTCGATCAGATTATATAGGTACATTTTATTGCAATTGTTGTTTCCAAAAATGTTTTTGGGAGCATTTTTAAAAATATTTTATTGTTTCACACCAATCATCAATGTTTTTCACTTTCTTTATTATATCTTACATGATCAGCACCCAGGGGCAAGAAGATGGAATTGGAGTCGGCAGGAGCATCTGGAGAACGCCAGGACCAGGACCGCTCCTCTGCCAAGGGCTCTGCAGCTGGCCCCAGTAAGACTTCCTGTTGGTAATATTAATAATTATTTTTCCCTAACTTTTACTGCACCTTATTTTTTCTAAACTATCATTTCCGTTTCCTAATTGTATTTTGTACCAAATCTTCTTCAATCTAGACTATTTGTTTCTAAATTCTTATTATCCCTGCCTCTAACTGCCTCTGCTATGACTCTTTGTAAAACTACTATTATTAGTCTGTCTGTAGCTAAGCTTGCCCAGTTGGCCACTTTTTATTAAAAAGGTTTTACTAAAAAACTCAGATTCACCAATAGCTCTAGCCACTGAATCCAGTCCTTTGGGTTGGCCTCTTCTAGTCTTCTTATTCTTGAGAGGTTTTTTGACAATTCCCACCAACAAAATGCCCAGCTAGATATTTTACTATTTTTGATAGGTTAGGACATACTACTGCGAGTAGTGTCTACTCTACTCTAGTACCCGATTTGTAGTTATGTATGTGGTATATGTATATATTTTAACTTTTTTTTTAATCTTGCTAGTGAAAAATAGGGGGAGGTGTATATGGCATCTAAAAAATGTGTAATGTTTTTTCTCGGCGTACCGACCATGACCACCAGTGCCAGGGCCATCGGCGGGCCAGGTGACGCCAGTCAGGAATAAGCAGTGGATGCGGCAGCTGCCACAGAGGTGGGTGAGCCAGCAGCAGTGGCGGGCGGTGGTAAGTTATACTTATATTCCTTACTTATTGACAATGGTTACACACTATCTGCAAGGGTGTGTTGTGTAAATTATGAGAGACTAAGCTGTTGCTGTGAACAACGGTTGAAGAAGACACCCTTTACTAAGCATTAGAGCAATAGCATTAGTGGCGGGAGTAGTTGAGTAACTACTGGCCTCCTCTATCTGACTTCAACTCAGCTGTGACACTTTTATGGAGAAGACCCAGGGGCATATTATCAAGGGCGGAGTTAAATTTATCGCCGGTTTAGCGGCAGAAAACTGCCGCTAAAGCGGCGATAATGTGCTTGATAATATGCCCTGAAGAATTCCAATAGAAGCCCATGTTCACACCAGAACGTGGACTTCTATGGAATTCTCCAGGGCATATTATCAAGGCCATTATCGCCACTTTAGCTGCAGTTTTCTGCCGCTAAACCGGCGATAAATTTTAACACCGTCCTTGGTAATATGCCCCTCAGAGTCAGATCAGATAACCTTTATGGTTGGGTTGAACGAAAAGGGAAAGAAGGATGGAAGGAGAAAGGATGGGCGAGATGTAATATATATGACTGGCAGAGAAGGATGCGTGGGATGCATGCAGAATAGGTGGCCGATAGGAATCAGATGCATGGGTGGTTGAAGGATGGGTGGAAGGTGAAAGAAAAGAGGCCTGCCCGCGTGGGTGAAACTGTATGGGTGGATAGCAAGAATCCTCCGGGGTGTTTCATGGGTCAAACTCAAAGGCAAGCAAAGAAGGAAGGGTGGTTTTAAAAAAAAATGGTTTGTTGTTGGTGAAACAAACTAAGGTTTGTTGAGAGATTAAGAAGAATGATAGACATGTTTACTTTGAATGGATGGATTCCTGTGTTGTATTCATCATAGATACCATAGGTGGAGACTGTCACTGGATAAAGAGTCTTTGAAGAGAATGTAAAAGAAAAAGAAACTGCGCCAGAGTAGCATAGCCAAGGAGAATAGAACTAGAAGTTGTATTTTCAGAATACTCCCTTGACTCACCGTAGTTTGCAAGCACAGCAAATATATTGTGTATGTATGTTGTTATCAAGAACCTCCCTCCAACTCCAATGCCCACTCCCTAACTATGGTAATTTATTTTTGACTGTGTCAGCCTGCCCTGGGTAGGCTATCGGCTGCATGGTTACACAATCAATCAAAACAAAGTACCTCATGTCGTCCCATATATATGCAATGATAATTTGGATCAGACATCATCTGCCTTGTTGTAGTATAGTAGTCAGGGCAGGGTGAAATTGAAAATGAGCAGTTGCCCTTGACGGAACAGAGTATGGTCAGTGCCACCCGTAATAGAAAAATACGATGATTGTGTAGTCAGATTCCCCACCTGCAGACAGTAGTAAATAAAACTAACGAAAGTCTGCGTCACGACGAGTATGTTTGCCTTGGGAGCAAGCTGACTGAGTTGGCATGCCGACTACAACAAGGTTACGTAATTTCGCTAAACAAGAGAGAAGAAGAAGACTGGTGTATTGTGTACTTAAGTAAGTAGTGCTAGTATATTGCCTGAAACTCACACAAATGTTAGAGGCTGAGGAAGTGGGAGGATAGATACATATCACAAATGTTATGTACTGTGCTTGCTAGTGCTACCGTGCCATCATGTGTAGAATTAATTTGTCTTACTGTTTTGCTAAGAGTATATTGTTACAATAGTCTTTTTTCTTCCTGATATAGCTACTCCTTCCCAACCAAAATCAAAACTGGACAGGAAGGAGTTTGCAGCCATGGCCCATGCCCGAAAGCTGGAGGCAATCTGCAATAAATACCGGCGGCTGGTGATTCTGGCAGAGGAGGAAGAAGAGGCGGCAGCAGCTGCAGCGTCCTCCAATGCCCCGGGACCCAGCCTGGCCCAGACCCCTCCAGTGGTACAGCACCACGGTCTGGCAGCTGCCTGCCGCCGCACTTTATCCAGCACTGCTGCCCCCCCCCGTGGGTGCAATTGTCGGGCATTCCAGCGCTGCATGCTCCTCCAAATGGCCTGCCTAGAGGAGCGGATAAATGTCCTGGAGATCGAGAAGCGTGCCCGCCGATGAGACCCAGTACATAAGAAGACTGCCAAACAATAATATTAATGCTGATTAGCAATGCTAAAGTAAAATAAAACATAATGGTGGTGGGGATAGCCTAGTACAACAAGTTACAAACTATAGTTGTGTTGAGTCACTCGACACAAGTGTAACCTTTAGAGCTGTGTAGGAGGATGACGAATCCAATCGATGCCGGCAATTAATGGTGATGGATTAGGTTCCTTTGGAAAAACAATTACTTGCAAATATACTGAGCATCGGTGGGCAAGCAGAAGAATATCCTCGCCCTGCCTTGAAATTGAATTAGAGTTGCTTTGACCAAATCCTCCCCCAAAAACAACAGTCTTGGGTCTTGGCTTAATGGCAGCAAGGCCTAGCCTGGTAATAGTAAATACCCAAAAATATGCCAATGCTGCACTTAACTTAAAACATAATTTTTCACTGCGTGTATTGATTAAAATAATACCACTGATGACTACTTTTTCAGTCAGATTTCATCAACAGCAAATCCTTAAGTTACATTAAATTTTTTCTTTACAACAAATATTCCGTAACCCTAAAACCACATCTCATAGTAATGTCCGCATTGTTTTTTTAAACATGTATTTTCTTTTGAACTTTTTAGGTGTCAGCTGATGGAAAGAACTCAAGTCAAAAGAAGCAGAGCAGCTGATTGTAAGCCCGCCACAGACACGTTGGATGCTCGTTTCTTAAAGTGTTAGGCTTTCATTGTAGTACTCTGTTGGCTTGGTGTCTCAGCCTGACTCTTACTACGGTGCCACTCAGATGTTGCTGAGGATGTGAGTGGTACCACTACATTGCTGAGGACAGGGCTACTTTGTGTGCCCGAGAAAATATCTCCCTCGTATTCACCTTCCACCGTGATCATATCTGCTTCTACTTCTTCATCAACACCAACAGCAATGGGTGCAGTTTTATTTTATAGGCCTTTAAGGTGTTCCTCCCACTGAACAAGTGGTGTTTTTTCAGATGGGTTGTTTGGCCTCCAGTACCATAGTTTGTACGAAGCTTACCCCAAGCTTCCCCCGACTAACACTATGTCAACTAATTGAGCATATAGCAAGGTTCTCCTCCTTATTGCTAACCAAAAAGAAGTTCCAAACGGAGGAGGTGAACTTTCTTGAGCTGCTGGAGGTGCCACTTGCAATGCCGGATGAACTGGAGGGTGTGCCTGGAATTTGACTCTGTGCAGTACCTCTAATACCTACTGAGGTGGTGGTTGTGCTGGATGTGGTGTTGGTGTTACCTGTCTTGGTGGTATCCATGCCACATCCCTCACAGCAATTTGGGATAGGGTAATAATGTTGGTCTCCATCTCCACTGGGCCGGGAGTGATGTTCATGATGACAGGCTCATCATCATCCCCCTCTTCTACATCTACCTCCATTTCTCCAAGGCTTTCTGAAACCTTCCTTTTCCCTAGCCTTGTCTTGTGACGGGCCTCACTCTCAGACTGAGCTGGTGGCTTCCAAGTGGTATCTAGATCATCAGAAGGGGTGCTTGAAGAAGAATTTGATGGACTAACCCTCCTTTTCCTTGCTGGGGATCTGGAACACAAGTGATCTTCTGAAAGAGTGGCTTGCTCTTCTTTGTCTGCAGGAAGCTCGATTTCCTGAACTGCCCCTACTTTGGGAGGAACAACTACTATTGTGGACTGTTGTTGCAGCTGTTGTTGCGGCTGTTGTTGCGGCTGTTGTTGCGGCTGTTGATGCGGCTGTTGATGCGGCTGTTGATGCGGCTGTTGATGCGGCTGTTATTGCGGCTGTTGTTGCAGCTGTTGTTCGAGCTGTTGTTGCCCACTTATCTGCTGAGTTCCCGCCTGCGTTGATTGGGTACTACTTTGCGATAATGACATTTCAACATCACTGCTCGTTGGCGTTTGCGCAAGTAGACTGGCTAGCTCTGCAACACTCATGGACTTGGGCCTAGATTGGTGGGGTGGGCTCTCTGATGCGGAGGTGCTGCTCCCAATTTGGTCCCCAGACACCGCTGATGCAGGCGTAATCTTTTGTTTCCCAAAAAACATCTTGGCACGCACACCAGTCTTGGTAAGTGCTACTTCCTTCTGGTGTTCCTTCTTCTCACTGGCAACTTTCCTAGTACTGGAGGACCTGGCATCTTTCTTTGGGGCCATGTTCTTCCAACCAATGTCAGCAGGAAGCAGGTGCACAGGTTGCAGAGATGTCTGTGGTCACACGTGGGTGATGATGACACCTCCTCCTCTGTCTTTGTGTGCAAACAAAAGCAAAGAAGCCAGGAGATGATGCATTTGTTTTTGTGGTTCAATTACTACTAGTACAAACAAACAAATATAATATATAACTTAGTGTGTGGTGGTCACACTTGTTAGTGTTATATTATTACATTTTATTAACATAGTTAAAAAAAAAATAACAGTGTAGCCATTTGTGAGACTATGAGAACAAGGGCTTTCATGGTATACTGTGTACACTCAGGAAGGATAGGAAAGAAGAAGGAAAAAAAATACAAAGGGAATGGAATTGGAACCTGTTTGGCATTATTTGCTCATCACATCATTCAGAGAGCTGCAGCTGGTAAAGGGGATGGAAGCAGTAAGCCAAGAGGAACAAAGGAAAGACATGCAGGCCTATATGGCAAAAGCAGCACACTTCTAAACTGCCACCACAAAATGGCCACCAGCCACATGGTCACTGACAGTCACAACAAGCAGGAGGCCTGGAAAACAATGAGCTGAAACAGGCCTATAATGGACAGGTAAAGGAGGCATGCTAAACAACACAGCTTTAATGTAATAAAATGCAAAAAAGAAAATCCATATTGCTAAACAAGGTGTGCAAGTTACACAACAACCACACCACACACACACACACACACACAAAACAAAGGCATTTATTTAACACACACCAAAAAAGTGAAATACCCCATAAAAATACATATTTAGCAATTCAATCCAATGCCATCAATGCCCTAAATTATGTTTAAATTCAACAGACACCACATAAACAGTTGTTTCATGCACACATGACTAGCTCTGGGCCTACTGAATTTTTTTAAGAAATGATAAAAAGTAAAAAATAAATTGTAGTTGCAGCAACAGCAATGTCCCAATCAAACAAACAACACCAACTTTCTTGTAAAATTTTAAATCCAAAAGTCCTCACATCCAAAAGTCCTCAAATCCAATGATATATGATACTGCAGACACAAAGGGTGATCATTCCAGCTCCAAATCCAAATGAAAAGTGAACAGGGTATGGACAAAGCACTGACAGGAGCATGCTGGAAAGGAACAGGAAGTTGGAGACTCTGGGGCACTTCCTTCCTCTCCACATAAAGTAAAAAAAGAAAAAAGGACTGCTTGCACAAAAAAGTACAGCCAAATGTCAATCTGTGTTTTTTTTTCATCCAAATCATCATTTTCGGGAAGGTTTTATGCTGCTTGAGAGATATTCTTCTCCAGATTGCAAATTTTGCGTGTTTGACACCGCGAGCTTCACCAAACTTCCGCCGGATGTCCGATGACGCATCTGGATGATGTGTTCTCGATTGCACACTCTCGAAGATTCGCGCGGCCGGCTACCAAAATCTCGTGGCGCACGCGAACAGATAGGAAAACTCATTGGCGAAGTTGGTGGAAAGCGTGAACTAGGGAAAAACTCCGCTATGCCACAGATTGCAGAGTTTTCAGTACCTCTGCGTTCTACGCAGAACATGAAGTTGCCAAAAATCCACAAACTCCGCTAGCGGAGCGGATTTTACTGCCCAGGCTTGATTATTAGTACCACAGGGTCTCCTTTAGAATATATAGACCTCTATCTTTCTGTTTTATTGTGTGTAATGTTTAGATGGGGAATTACATTTTACGGTATGGTGGGGTCCTTGGACTTTAAAGTGGTTAATATTTATCACCTAAGTAAACAACTACACTAATATTGCCTTTGTCTGTACTAATTCAAACTGCAAACAATTCCACATGTAGTTCACACTAGGGGCCTCAATACGATGTCAGTCGGAAAGCATTCAGACCGACTCGGTTTTGGAATTGTTTCTGACCGACTCGGGTTCGGGGAGTCCTACTGACCGATTACGATGTTTGTTGACTTCAATGGGAACCTCTGTTCTGACCGACAACACAGGCTCCCATTGAAGAATGGGGTAGTTCCGGAAAACCTTGCTCTCTGTGGGGGGCACCCCATGGTGCTTGCCACACTGTGCATGGTTGGAAAGAGGGGATCCAGAGGCCCCTGGGTGAAGAGGCGCCTACCACGTTCCCCCAAAGTTGGATTCCGACAGCCGATCCATGTCGGACAGACCGATTCAGGAAAAGCTGTCCTAATCCGACATTGTAATTGCTCGGTCAGAAACGCACTCTTTAGAGATGTTCGAGTCAGCTCTGACCAACTCAGAGTGCCCGAATGCCGTTCAGACCCGAGTTGGAACCAAGTCGGACAGGCCGAACAGTTTCTAACCATTGTAATCGGTCAGACGGAAATGTTTCCAAGTCGGTCGGCAAGGCTTCCAACACAGATTCTGACAAACCGAATGCCATTGGGAGCCTTTCTGACCAACATCGCAATCAACCCCTAAATGTTTTTCTTGTTTCTTTGCTTAGAGGTGTACAAGAAAAGAGACATTACCCACTATACTGCCAAACAGAATGCCTTTGCAGTCACACATCATTCATCCAATGTATTCCATTTGTTCAGCTTAGTGCAACTGCCACCTGAAAGCTTTAAAACGGCCCCAAAGAAAAATGCTTCCAATAAAGTTGTCAGTGAGAAGAAGCAGCTTCCCAACAGTGACTTGTCACCCCAAAACAGGCTGAGAGCAGCACTCCCAGATCAACAGCAGCAAAACAACCAAAGTCCAAAACCATGTCTGTCAGTGTGGCGGCACTTTGAATCTTGATGACTCCGATGAGCAGTGACACTAAATTAGATTTGACTCTTTCCCAAAGTAGTACACAATCATTTCAGGAAACAAAGCAAAGTGGACAGCAGCCAGAAATAGTATATTTTCCTTGTGTTGGAGCAAAACAGCAGGTTGAGGTCCCTTCCAACAAGAACTTCTTCTTTAAGAATCATTGGTTCCCAGATCTCCAGCAAGGAAAAATAAGGGTGCACCATCTTCCACTTCTGATGATGATGATAGAGACATGGAGTGGACTCCGGCAGAATCTAGAAGACAATGGGAGAAGCAAGGGAAAAGAAAGTTCCTGGAAGCCAGAAACTTTTGGAAGGGGATGATGAGGAAGATGACGAGGAAGTCATTGTGGAAGTTAACACAGAAGAGTCTGACATTGCTTTTCAACCTGCATAGGCAGTACCACCAGCTGCCATATTTGCAAAGCCCCAGCTGAGACATACACCAACCCCTACCTCAGGAGAAGTATTCCCTGCAGGGAGGCAATCAACAACACGTCCACCTACCTCAAGTTCGTCTTCCGGCATTGACAGTGTCACAGTAAAAAAATGCTTTTCCCCAGTTTGGGAGTTTTTTACGGTAGCACACAGGCGGAGCACATTCCAGTATACAGCATTTGCAAAACGCATGTTCGTCGAGATAAGCCTTGTTTACATTATGTCACTGTAGACCAAACAACCCATATGAAAAAACACCGCGCAATCCAATGGAATGAGCATCTTAAAGAAATTGCTGAATCTATTTGTGCTGGTGAGGAGAGCCGGAAAACATCAGCTAAAAACCCAATCATGGACCACCCACCTCAGCGGCTTCTCATTGACAGAAGAAGACTCATTTTGAGATGGAGACACCACGGCATACAGTGACTGCCCCACCCCAATGCACTTTGAGCGTACCAACATCTACTTCTCGAAAGACGCCTGTGTCAGTGGCCCCAGAAAAGAAGAAAATCTAGGCTACTATTACGGGCATGTATAGGCAGGAGGGCCCTATGAGTGCAACCACCCAACCACATGTTTGTACAATAGGAAGCTGGCAAAAATGTTAGCGCAGCACCTCCTCCCTTTTTCTTTTTTGAAAGGAGTGGGATTCTTATAATTTGGGTCAGCCATTTGCCCGAAATGGAAGTTCCAGGAGTTTTTTCTCCAGTTGTTATGTACATAACAAAACCACCGATAAGAATAGCATACTCCTCTATGAGAGCTACCACCCGAAGGCCTTGAGACAAAATCTGCTGGTGCGACAGTTCCTTCGAGTCCGAAGGAACTGTTCCAATACAGATACCTTGGAGGAACAAGCAGAACAACTGGAGAAAAAACTCCTGGAACGTCACTATCCAAAAAAGATGGTGAGAAGAGCTAGAAAACGAGCAAGAAACCACCCAAGGGAGTCACTACTAGAGGATGTGACAAAAGAGGACACCAAGAGACTGGTATGTGTACACCCCGGCCTCCAACACAGTTCACAAAATAATTAGAAACAATTGGCACATCCTAAACAGTGCAGGTAGACAGTGGGAACCACCATTGTTTGCCTTCAAGTGTAACAAGAGTCTGCGCGATGAACTGGTACATGCCAAAATGACGATCCCTGAAGGAGAAGAACAGCAGAGACTTTGGAGCCAACCACGATCAGTGGGCCATTTTTCATGTGGTGGATGTACGTCCTGTGACCTCACGACTAATACAAAAGAGGTGGACATAGGCACCGGAAGATGCTGGCAACTACGAGCATTCAGCAACTGTAACACCGAAAATGTTGTGTACCTCCTAACATGCCCATGCAACCTCAAGTATGTGGGCATGACCACCAGAAAAATAAAAATCTGCATTAATGAACACAGGAGCACCATTAGGTGCAAGGAGACAATCACTAAACTGACACGTCACCTCATGGAGAACAAACATAAAGATACAGACCTCAAGTGGACTATACTGAAGGTCATGAAAAAACGCAAATTCGACCTAACAAAAGCCCTACATGTTAGGGAACAAAGATGGCTCTCCCGCCTGCGGTCCTGGGAGAAGGGGCTTAATGATGAAATTCCATGGCTACAGATGGGATGCTGACACAATTTGTGACATTTTCCCTGGCAAATAAATACACAATACGATAAACACTAACTTCAACCTAGTCCTTACACTCTGGTATTCACAGCATGTTCCACCTATTAGACCACTTATCCGTTCAGGTTTACTGACCCAAGTGTGATCTCCGTACTATCACACACAAAGTGATATTAATATGGGATATTCCTATCTCCCACCCAGATGGGGTAGGGACACTTACATCCCTGTCCCCTCATTTATTCTCGCACGCTGCTTTACAAGCTGCAGGGCAATTGCCAATTCCATCCACAATTTATTTGGGCATTTCGTGAACATCAATTGTTGCGGGTAGCATGCACCACATAGCCTTGGCGATTCATATATGCAGCGCCCAGGGAGTCACACTGACCCAAGTGTGATCTCCGAACTATCACACCCAAAGTGATATATTAATATGGGATATTACAATCTCCCATCCAGATGAGGTAGGGACACTTATATCCCTGTCCCCTCATTTACTCATGCACGCTGCTTTTACCAGCCGCAGGGCAATTGCCTCTTTTGCCCGCATTTTATTTGGGCGTTCTTGTGAACTTTACTTGTTGTGGGTAGCGTGCACCATTTAGCCTTGGCGATTCATACATGCAACCCCCATGGAGTAACACACACTGCCCCTGTGCTAATTTTTTCATCAGCTGCAAGATTGCCGGTTACTCACTACACCTTAGCAACACCGAGCGTGACTTTGTTTATATTTACACGCGCGCACGCTTTTTTCAGATTGTAATCACGCCCATACTTGGGCGTTACCAGACTTCATCAGGCTACAATAGACATGTGCAAGCCCACAGCCAGAACATGGAGGGCGTTAACGTCACTCTCCTTCCTCCCGGGCACACCCATACATGAGCATGTCGGGCCGCTTTTTTCTTCAGCTGCAAGATTGGCGGTTACTCATTGCACCTTGGCAACACCAAGCGTGACTTTGTTTATATTTACACGTGCGCACGTTTTTTTCAGATTGTATCCGCGCCCATACTCGGGAGTTACCATACTTCATCAGGCTAAAATAGACATGC
The DNA here is from genome assembly GCF_964204655.1 of Triturus cristatus. Classification (NCBI taxonomy): domain Eukaryota; kingdom Metazoa; phylum Chordata; class Amphibia; order Caudata; family Salamandridae; genus Triturus; species Triturus cristatus. Next base: position 846,031,229 of record NC_140588.1, on the reverse strand, counting down.
GCAAGCCCATAGCCAGAACATGGAGGGCATTGACATCACTCCCCCTCCCTCCTACCTCCCTGGCATACCCATACATGGGCATGTCCAGCCTCAATTAATTTATCTACTAAGCCTGTGCACATCGCGGACATTTCTTAATCAGTCACTAGCTCGCACTAGAACGTTAAAGTGCGTGGGGACACCGGAAACCACACATCGGGAGATATTTTTCTTCAATGCCGACCTACTTAACAACAATCATCATGATGGGCCGCACTATATATAGCGCAGCAATTCTCCCTCACTCTAACATTCGGGAGGACCGGGAGCAGTCACAAAGGAGCAATGATGAAAACTATCCTGAGGCAGTAAGAGTGTGTTTGATTACAGTGTCTGGTTTATCGCTCGTAAGCCCTTACATGTATGATTGTGACTTTTTTGTTTTCCCTGACTTTAAACCACCATTCACGCAGAATGTGGTCTGTATGTTTTTCCTATCAGGGCTGACAACAGGGGTTTTCCCCTCCTCTCCTCCCATGTGGCAAGTAGTTTTTGCACTTAGGGTAAGAACAGTGAGAACCTTTCTCACTTCATTAATTTTCTGAGTTGTGTACACACATAGAGTATCACATGTCACATGAGTAGTCACTCACTTTAAACTGAATCAGTGCATGCATTGTTTCCAATATTCTGTCATGACCCAAGTATGTTGTTACAGACGGTTGTATGTATTTTATTGCACTTTCGTAATCTAAGCTTGACATTGGCAGTCATTTCGGAAGTGGAGAGTGACACAGGTCACACCCGCAGAGTGGTATCTTCTTGCCACCAGTTGGTAAGAAACGGAGCCCCCCTTTTTCTTTGTACTAAGGTCCTGATTAATACACTGGACCCACTTGGGCCAACACAGCAGAAACATGTCGACCGCTTACACTATGGTTAGGGGACAATTATTTCCCCATACACCGTCCACTGATTTAAATATCATATAGTTACTAGTCACATTAAAACATATTTAATAAATATAATGATTTTTACTCTCACTTACTTTTTCATGGGCCGCCACTTAGTTTAGAAGTACATCCCTGTCGTCAGGTGTATGCCCTCTATCAAACCAAGGTTTTAGAGGGCGAGGACTGGTCAATGATGAAGCATGATACCAGGTAGTGTGTGAGACCAGTCCATCACATTTTGTGAGATGCCTTCACTCACAATACAACCATAACTTCACAGTGGTCACTACACTAGGAGTAGCTCTTGTTGTGGTTAATGGCATGCAACAGTGGCCATGTTCGCCAGGGTGAAATCACATACAGCTGTAAACATCTTGCACAAATTTAACAAAAAGTTGTATGAATGGCTATGACAAAGCGGTCTCAGAATTGGTTTTTTTGCCATGGACAATTGCAGTAACATAGTCAAGGTCATGTCAGACGGTGGCTATTTTGGGGTTCTGTGTTTGGTCATTTGCATCAGCCTGGTGGTGCTAGAGGTTTTCAAAAAAGAAGACATAGTCAGCCACATACTGATCATCTGCAGAAGAATCTGCACTAATTTCAACCATTGTTTTAAAGCCCGGAAGCAGTTGCAGATTTGTAACCGTACTAATAGAGCACCAGTTAGAGCCTTGATACAGGAGGTGCCAACACGTTGGAGTCCAGCCTATTACATGTTGCAGCATCTGTTTGAGCAGTACAAACAGAACAATGAATATGTTATTCAACGAAGAGGGAATGCAGTTGGGATAGCTATGATGATGGATGAAGACCAATGGTGTCTAGTCAAATTCCTGACACAGATGCTACTCCCTTTTGAGGTTTTCACACTGGAGGTTAGCAAGAAGGACAGCACAATGGGCCAAACTATCCCGTTGTTGCATCTGCTAAAGGACCCGGTAAAGAAAATATATGAAAGGTTCGTGTCTGCAGGTATGAATGAGAACAGAGAAGAGCATGCCTTGGTTGAGAGCTTTTGTTTGGCTTGTAATGGAAAGCTGCAAAATGACATCATCATGCCCAAACAGCACATCTGTTTCACAATACTTGATCCACGGTACAAAAAAAATTAATTCTGTCCACTTTAATTCCTTTTTCTGAAGGGGATACTTCAAAATGCAAGAGGTGGATTGTTAAGCAAGCCGTAGACCTGGAAGAAGAATGGCTGAAACTTAGAGTCCTACACCAAAGTTCTGGGGTGACACCTTCAACTTCCAAAGAGGGCAGTCTTGTCTCACAACAGCCAATAACACCATCAACCAGAAATCCGGCAACAGCAGCAAAAGAAAGACCGGATCCAAATTTTGTATTGTATTGGTTTCAGTTGCAGGGCTTAAGGGAAAAAGAAGTTGAGGAAGCGTCAATACCAGTGACTATCCACAGGATGCTCCAGGAGAATATGGATGATTCAAAAGAGGTCTATGTGGATCAAAACACATTGATGTATTGGTATGGGAAGATGCTCAAATGGCCAGAGCTCAGCAGGCTGGCACTATAGTATGCAGTGTGTCTGCTGAGCATGTGTTCAGTGCAGCTGGTGTGGTTGTTACATTGAGAAGGACCGGTCTCTTACCTCAAAATATTTTGCAGTACAGAATCATTTTTCTTTTAACAATCATGTTTTGAGGGCTAGCCGGCCAAGATGGGGGACACACTCTGAAGAGGCTCTGTGTCGTGGCCCGATTATTAGCAAGTATAATTCAGCCACTGATGTCATTATACCAACTGACCTGGCTCTCCACGTAGTGGGCGTTGGTGGGCTGTGGGGAGGCGAATCCCAGAGCAGCAGAGTATAACCCGGCCGCTTCGAGAACTCTTCTCTGAAAACGTGCATTCAGTGTGCTGTGGTCATCTTTATGAAGCTGCAAAAGTCAGCTGGCGAGAGCTGCCGATCCCCAGAGCTGCCGGAGCTGGTAGTAACAGGATAACAGGCCGACCACATGAGTACCTGCCAAGCGGTAAGGAGCACATGTAACAGTGAGGCACACGAACCACAAAGTACTGTAACGTAGAGCACCTCACTGCAAAGCAGCCCACAACCAAGAACCTGCACCGCTCCTGTGTCGGGCGCCTAGCGGGAGTCCCGGGGGCTATATGGAGCCCAGGTTCAGCTACAGGCAGATCGCGCCGGCTTTTAGCGGCAAATCCAGAGAGAGGTGAGGTGCAGGATAGAAGCGGAGGGCGACCAACATACTTGTTGCCAGATACCTCTCGGAGGGAAGACCCCCGACGTTGTGATGCCCAGACTGCTGCTGCAGCGCGAGGTGTATCACATGGAGCAAACAAGATTTGGCAGCACATCCTGCTTCACCGTTGGCTGCCCGTAGTAGTCTGGGGGCTGTATCGCACCTGGGCCCACCCAGGGTGTGAAAACACAGACAAGCATCAGGCCTAGCATGCCGCCACTGCACCACTGTGCTCAATATGGAAGACATCCACAGAATGGAGCCGCCCGACCTGCTCTGCATAAGCCCAGAGTGGCAGGTCCAGGGCAAAGACCTGAGCAGCTACCAATCAGCACAGTGCACCACGATACACTCCACGGGATAATGAACTGGTAAGCCCAGGGCCAGCATAATACGGGGAGACTCTGCAGCCCACCCCGGTCAGGTATTGATGCAGGACCCGTGTGTGTGCAGTGTGGTAGCACCAAGTGAACAATATGCACATAAAGCATGGGTTCCCCTTGGGGAAGAGAGCCCAAGTGGAGAGGTGCCCAAATAGTGACAGCGTATTAGTGTACAACATACTTTAGCAACCTGGAGTTAACTAAACACAGTGTTCATGTGTTGAGTGGCCCAACTGCTGAATCAAGACTAGGCCCAACTATGGATGCTGCACTTGAGAGCAGTGGGACAGATGCCTGATGTGTCAACTGACTTCCACGTCCACAACTGTGCCTGGTGAATGCATGATTTGTCAAGCGGCTTGCAACAAAAACAGAGCTGAAGTGGAGAGGCTGGAGTAAAATCTACCTTGCCACCCCAGAGGCTGATTGAAGAGGTGAACGCAATGGGCAGAGGCATGCAGTAGTAGCCCATGCTGCACAAACCCATTCCCCGGAGCAGCGTGCGCTCAGAAGGTGAGATACCTCGAGATCCACAGTGTGCAAAAACTCCATAATTCAACCTGATAACAGAGACACACAAAACTTGCGCATCATTGGCCCCCAAGATGGGCAGACAATGGATAGGAATGGGCATGTCAGCCACACACCCAGAGATAGCCAATAATCAACCAGGACAAGTTCACGAGGCAGCGGACTCCTCAAGGGCACCCATGTTGGAATCCAAAATAGACTTATTGCTCCAAGTAGTGGCGCAGATCAGGTTCTCCCTGACACAAACTTGCACATCCCAGAAAGGGCGCATAGGCAAGATCACATCAGATTTTACACTACTATATGCAAATCACTACTATTTAACAGGAAATGTCAACGAGATAGAGGCAGAACTGGGAGAGATCCTTCCAATCACCAAGGCTGCAACTGCACAAGTGCGGGAACTTACAACATGGGTGCACGAGCTGGAGCGAAGAATGGATAATGCTGAAGGGCACTCCTGCCACAATAATGTCTGATTCGTGGGCCTGTATGAAACAGAGGACCGTGATGCAGTGGTGTACACGGAGGAGTGGCTGAAGTCCCTCATGATGGCGGACACTCTCTCCCCCTTCTTTGAGGTAAAAAGAGCATACAGGGTGCCTTCGGCCGCCCACCGCCAGGCACCAGAATCGGCCCTTTCTATTCCGCCTGCTGAATTTTAAGGATTGAGATGCAGTCCTTAGGTAGGTGCGGAAGATGGAGGAGGTCAGAGTAGACAATTCCTCAGTCCTTTTCTTCCTGGACTATGCCTTGGGGGTACCAAAATAAGGGAGCAGATTTCTAGTGGTCAAGAAATGAATGCAGGAATTGGACATCAAATACTCCTATTCCCAGCCTGCTTGCGAATAGTTATGGATGAATCCTCTAACTACTTTAGCACAACGGAGGAAGCGTGGAACTGACTTGAAGATGCAGGGCACCACACCTCACAGAACAGGAGGCACAACAATAATGGCATTGACTGAGGCATCTGCAGAAACTGGACAAGATGCTGTAAAGAACCCGGGAGAGCCCAAGTGAACTTCCGGGCTGTACACAACATAGAACAAGTGCTAAAAGAGCAGTGGGATGCCCTGCAGACAGCAGCTACCATGCGGAGTCACAAAGCCAACAGAGACACAGACACCTCTTCTGAAAGATCTCTCAGGGAGGACCGTTTGTCTACATTGTGGCCCAACAGCGAAGAATCACAAAAGATCCCAACAGTTACACCCCAAACAGAAGACAACCTAATGTGATATCTTGTAGAGTCCCCATATTGTACATGTGAATAACTGTATATGCACATACATTGCACTCCACCTCAGTATATACACACATGACACTTTATGGCATAAACCTATGTCCCCACAAGAATGGACCCTGGATGCCCCTGGTGAAACCGAGACACAATTCATGATGGTAGATGTGCAGTGTGCTTATTCACACACAGACACAGGGACCAGGACCAAAAGCATGCCCACCCTCTGTAGGTCCAACCCCCCCACTAAGAGTAGCACGGCACGAACAGCCGAACTTTGCCACATGGCACTGTTTATTGTTTGGGCAGATACACGTTGTCCCTCTGCTGTACCCCAGTTAAATATCACATTGTTTCCTCCCCTAATAGATGTCTTGCACAACACAATCATGCAACCATGAACAACATCGATGCAGCATACATCTGTCACAAAAACATAGTCGCCGCCTCACCTTCAATACATCATGCCTCCTGCATGCACTACTAACCTATACGAGTGACATATGCCATCCACTAACATAATTACTTGGAATGTCAGAGGTATGCACACACTGGCACGCCAATATCAAATCTCTACAAATCTCAAAATGCTTACAGCCCATGTAGCATCTTCGCGGTCATCTCTTACGCAGATGACACGCAGCTCTTGTTCACTATTGGGGATGAATTAGAGGAGGAGAAAATCCGTTTTGCAAATGGTCTGATGACAATATATGACTGGATGATGGCAAATTTTTTACAACTAAATCCAGATAAATCAGAAATTATGCTTCTGGGTAAAGCAACCGATGTTTGGTCAAGTGATTGGTGGCCAACTACATTGGGCGCGGCCCCTATCCCCAACGTTTCAGTTAATGACCTGGGCATAAAAATCGACAGGGCCCTGTCCATGAAAGAAAATATCATGTCTACATCCGCATCCTGCTATTATAACCTCAATGCCTACCTACCATCGCAGGACTTTGGTACAAGCCCTAGTTACCAGTCGGTTGGATTATGGCAATGCACTAATGGCAGAATCAGGCGAGACACACCTAGCCAAGCTGCAGGTGGTCCAGAACCCAGCAGCTAGGATGATCCTGAATCAACCTGCAGGCACCCCCTCTCGGTCACTACTTAGAGAACTTCACTGGCTAACGGTGAAAAAGAGAGCTTTCTTTATGATCTGCTGTTTCACCTATTCGGCTTTGAACAATAGTGGCCCTCTCTATCTACAAAAAAAACTCCTTAAATATTGCCCTGTAAGGTATCTTAGATCTAGCTCTCAGGGTTTATTACAGGTCCCCCGCTACCGTCTCTCTCGGACAGGAGGTAGATCTTTTTCTTATTTAGGCCCAAAATACTGGAACCAACTCCCGTTTGCTTTGCGAGCAACGCCCAGACTTGAACTCTTTAAAAAAAAGCTAAAAGCGTTTTTGTTCTGAGCCCTTTTCTCGTTCCTTTGCTGGTTTTCTTTGTCAAAGTTGTTGGTCTACTAGGCAGTGCCGAGATGCCCCTGGGTGAGTTGAGCGCTTTATAAACATAATAATATAACATAACAGCACTATTGCAAGAGACGCATATAGCAGAACCAGAGATCTGCAGATTGCAGTATAGATGGAAGGGGCAAACACTCGCCACAGGATATTCCCCATACGGCAGAGGAGCTTTGATGTGGGTCCGTCCAGGGACCCTATTCACACCTGAGGAGACATAGGTGGATGTGTATTGCAGCTTCGTGGTGACGAAAGGCAGTTTGAATGGGAGACAAATAGTACTAGGCTCCATATACGCCCCAAACAAGGAACACGGTGCCTTCTGGCGTACATTGTCTGCGATATTATCACGTTGGTGTGATATTCCCTGGTTGCTGTGGGGAAACTTCAATGTGGTGCTGGGCACCAACTTAGACAGGTCCTTTCCACCGCTGCAACAAACTGCTGCCACATCTAATGTTGGGGTCCTAGGGGAGTGGCTGCATCACAGGGGTCTGGTATACGTGTGGAGAACCCTAAACCCACAGACATGTCTCTACTCACATTATTCCCTCCCACAAGATTTACATGTCCACATAGATCAATTTGTAGGGAAGAAAACAGTCCAGCAGACTACTCCAGCACGGACTACCTTGGCCGTACGCACTCGGACCATAATCCTCACACACTACAACTGCAATGTGACAGTGTAGAACACACCACCTGTAGAATCTGCAGCCCTTAGCGTTGGAAGGCCCCCCTTTAGGGCCTCAGTGGGGGTGGCTATAGATATCTACTTTGAAACTAACATGGGCACAGTCCCTGATGCAGATGTGCAACGGCATGCAAGCAACGCCGTAATTAGAGGGCAGTGTCTATGTCTTAGCTGGAGTATTGGATGCCAGCTAGACCATGAGGCAAAACGCATTGAAGATGCACTTGCTCGCTTAGAAACCGACTTAGCACAAAACACTGGTACTCAACAGGCTTTGGACAACCAGAGACAAAAACATGCTGAGGTTATTGAAAAGCTGCGCTGCTTAAACTCTGCTGCACACGCAGCGTGCACGCATGCGGCAGCAGAGTGGGTGGGCAGACAGCTATCAAGACTGATGAGGCAAGAACACACACACCTACCGGTTCTGCAGTTACCGTCCATGTCAGGGCAGCTGCTGACTTGCCAACATGGTAATCTCTGCAAGTTTAACGCCCACAACACCAGAGTCTATAGATCAGCAATCAACGTAGCACCAACAGAATTGCAGTGTGTGTCTGTGGGACAGAGAGCTGAGATTGATACACCTATCACACTCCTAGAGATACAGCAGGCAATATAGGCATTAGAGACAGGTAAAGTGCCTGGTCCCAAAGGGCTGCTAGCCGAATACTATAAAGCATACCAGTCAGCTCTAGCTCCACAACAACTCTCAGTGTACCGTAGCTCACAGGAAGCATCTATAAAACCAGAGACGCTCCGTGAATCTCTGCTAGTCTCGTTACCTAAGGCTGACAGAGATGTAGAAATGATAGGCCTCTATTGTTCGTTAGCATTATTGAATACGGACTACAAGATACTAGCCAATATACTGGCAACCAGGCTGGCCCCAATAGTGCCACACCTTGTACACACAGATCTAAACGGATTTGTTCCTCCTCACTGTACATCGCTGAACTTGAGAAATTTTTGTAGAGTAGCTCACTACTCGAAGGAATGCTGGACACACTCTGGTTCCTTGGTACTTGACTTGGAGAAGGCATTTGACATACTAGAGTGGGACTTTTTATTCGCTGCTTTACACAAGTACGAACTGGGTGCCAACTTTCTAAGTCTCGTCAAATTGCTTTATACTCAATCTACTGCCAAAGTCAAGACGGGCCCATACATATCTCAACCGATCCCAAGTGAGCGTGGCACATGTCAAGGCTGCCCGCTCTCCTCACTATTGTTCTCTCTGGCCATTGAGCCACTAGCCGAGTCCCTGCGCAAGACAAAAGAAGAATGGGGCATCCCCTTAGGAGACTGCACGCATCCGGTCTCTCTATATGCAGATGATCATTTAATATATCTCCGAGATATCAGGATGCCCTGTGAAACAATAGAAAAGTGCTGCTGGAATTCACCTACCTATTAGAACTTCTAGTATACTGGGGAAGTCAGGCCTGTACTCCTTCACTGAGTCAACCCCTGACTCAATGTTATCGATCAACAACATATCGGTACACTGGCAGCAGACAGCGTTCCAATACCTTGGAATCTGAATCTAGCGAGAAGCAATTAATATATTGGAGGGAAACCTCACATGCGCTATAACAGCAGTTAGGTCGCAAATCGCATTCTGGAGCACCATTCCATTGGCTATGATGGGCCGAATTGTGCTCCTGAAAATGGTGGTGCTCCCAATACTCCTTTATCACTTCACCAACTTACACCTATATGTCAAGCCAGCACTTTTTCGCATGTTTGAGCGAGATATGAGACAGTTCATATGGCATGGAACTCATAGCAGGGTAGCACTGGCCAAACTATATCTCCCAACTAGCCATGGTGTCCTGGCTGTGCCCAAAATGGAGCACTACTACCTAGTAGCACTGCTACAGTGGGTGGCCGCATGGATCGCAGACACTGCTGCACAGCAACCAGGATAATCCCACCCCCAAATAGTAACATTATTTTACCCCGGAAGGACAGGAATGACACCTTCCCAGCTGTTGACGAGAGTGCTAACACCTCTTTCCGTCGTAGCCTAAGACTCACGGGAACAGTCACCCTGTACGCACCTTCCCTACCCATGCTTGGCATGCCCAGGCAACATCGAGCAGTCACCAAGGCAGAACTCTACTTATGGGAGGAGGTAGGAATCTAAACCCTAGGGGACTTACATCAAGATAAGCAGCAGATGCCGTTCGATATGGTTGCCGAAGTATTCAACCTGTCGCAAGGTCAATTCTTGCTTCACGTCACGTTGACGCGGGCGCTGCAAACACTGTGGGGAGACATAACACAAGAGCCTGCAACACATTTGACAGTCCAATATTTGCATGAGCTGGGCGCTGGATGACACCTCACTAGATGGTTGGTAGAATCACTACGGACACACCCAACACTTCCTCTGCCATCTCTTATGGCCTGCTGGGACAAAGATCTACAGCGGCCAAGCACAGAGCGAGAAAGGGGGGCAATTCTAGAAGGACCCACATACATTCCCCGGAATACCAGATTACACCTCATACAGTATTACATAACACACAGAGCTCACATGACACCAGCCAAGATTAATCAATACTTCGGCTGCAATGAGGCCCAGTGACCCAGATGTGGTCTATTGGGAGGAGACCTCTTACATATGCTATGAGCCTGCATTGCCATTGTAACCTACTGGGAAATGGTCACTAAGCACTTAGCCCAGTCCACTGATCCCATGGTGGAGTGGAACTGGGATGTATGCCTTCTGGGTGTCTATCAGAGATCTAAAAAACATAAATTAAAAATTCAATTCAAAGACCTAGGACTCATTGTAGCCAATCAGTTATTCACTAGGAAATGGAAGTCCCCTGAACCCCCATCTGCGAAGGGTCCCCTGAGCCCCCATCTGCAAAGGGTCCCCTGAACCCCCATCTTCGAAGGCCTTGTTCCAATCCCTAATATTCTGGGCTCAGGTGGAAAGTGAAGCGCTTTGTCATAAAGATACCATAGGGTTGCGTACATTGCCGCTGGCAGCAGCGTGGGATGCGATACTAGCAGACTTCCTCAGCTCCTGGCAGAAGTATTCAGAAATGCAGTACGCTTCCTTAGGGTCGGATGAGACGCAAGAGCAAGCTAATAACATAGAGTAAAGTAGACATCACCATGGGGGAGGTTGTCAATATAGGAAGCCTGCAGGGCCCCAAACATTGTGTATATATCCAAGTCAAACAAGGTAATTCAAGCAGAAAGGAATGGCGTCTCACAAGTGTAATATACAATTAAGGTGCAGTTGAGGGAATGGGATGTGTTGATGATGGTGTCGATACACAAAAGCTGACACAAGTCGTCTTACCATGTCAAATCAGTGGGGCTTTACACTTGTGTTTTATTATATAATGTACACACTGGTTAATTAGGCATTTCAAATGCTCCGCATATGCATATACTTACTATTCAATGTTAAAATGATGCTGTATGCTTTATGATTTCTTCCATCAACATAAACATGCACATGCTTGCCTATGTTACCTGTTTAAATGCATTAAAATTCAATTTAAAAAAATCATATTTAGAGAACTGGGTGGGTGGGTTCATTCCCAACCTACAAGACAGAACATTTAGATATCTGATAACTTGGGTCTTGGGGGCAGAAGGACTGTTTGCAAAGCATTTAACTGTACTGTGTCATACTCATTCCTTTGTTTCCTTCTACAACAGATTGATGACGAAAGATGAGCTGCTCATTGCTCAGATAAATTTTGTACTTCTGTAGTGTTTGTCTTTGCCAAACATTTACCCAAATCCCCTTTTCCATCCATTCATCAAACCCCTAACCCTCTTCCTCTGCGCTGTGTGATTTATTGAGGTGTGGCTTAATTTACACCATCAGTGGATCACACACTTACTGGGGCGGATGTGGTGAATACAAATCAACTCACTGCAGGATCTTTGAAGCAATAGCCCAAACTGGTCCCATTCAGCCATCCGCACATAAAAGTGATACATACTTTACATATACAAAGAAGAACATCAGTTGTCAGCATCATCATTCAAGCTTGTGTTGCGTAACTATAAACACCTAACCTAAGCTTGTCCACTCTAGACTTTGAGTCCACTTTTTATGACACAAGGATTTTGTAATTAATTGTAGCTCCCCATTGCTCATGTTAGTACTATTGCCATTTTTTGTTATTTTGTCACTGTCGGGAATTCTTGTTGTGACTTCATGTAGTAGTCTGGTCTCAATTCTTTGTAAAGCTTTGATATAACCCTCTAACTCAGTTTTTTTATTTCCATTTATTTGCCTGCGATGGATAATCCTTCCGATTAATCCTAGAGTTGGAGCTCACCTGGGTGGAAGTGGGACCACATTTGTGAAGTTGTGATGCTTTCCCTGTGAAGTGAGCAGGTTAAATTTGTAAGTACGTAATTAACTGCTACTGCAAGTAATCATTTATCTAGGTAGTTGTAGACAATATAGGCTATGGGAGCATCCCCCAATGGTCAAGATAGTAAGAGTGGTATAACTCTATAACTAAGCGGTAAATTACACTCTTACAAGTGCATCAACAGGCTGATAACATATAATTTTTCCCCTTTATTTATTTTTTCAAACAAATCCACCCAATCCACCCACAAAAGACCCACCAAACAAATTGACCCTACCACCAATGTCCAGAAATCTGAAATGTCCAAGGAAAAAAAAAACAGTGCTAACTCCCTTCCCACACTCTCCACCCACAAGTCCATCCCACAAAACAAAACATGTAAAAAGGACTAGAAAAGGAAATTGTCCATTTGGTCTGGAGCTGGTCCAGGCTCTTCTCCATGCTTATGAGCCGGCTCTCCATAGCGCCAGACTTTGCAAGATGCACCCCAATAAAGGCCTGTCAGAGTAGGAGGGGGTGGTAGTTGAGGTCAGCTGACTGCGGGGCTGGCGTGAGGTTAGCCAGGAGGGTAGAGACTCAGGGGGACCGAGTGCACTGGAGCCCAGCTGAAACTGAGAGGCAGCTATTTATGCTACTTTCTCTAGGACCACTAGCCACTGGTATTCCTGCTGGATATAGTCCAGTCTCTACGGCCACAGACGGGCTGCTATCTCTCGCCTGGTAGGTGGTATGGGTAGACTAGCAGGAGTAGCTACATTGAATAAAAAGACAATTTGTAACTTATGCTCTATGCAAACAATTGTTGTAAATTTGGGTGGCACAGTAGCAGTACATTGCTGGTCCCCTAGGAATTGGAATTTGAGTTGATTATGATTAGAACAGTCACAAGGCCAATTTTATGTTTTACCCACACATGCCTTGCATAAAAAGCACTGACTGTGTGGTAGAAAATGTAAGACAGAATAAGAATAACACTGGAATAAAAAACACAGTGATTTATTTTTAACTAACAGAGCCATTTTCATTGCTAATCTTAGCACCGGGTATTTTGTTACTGTCTGATGCTGGGGCAACTATAGTTAACAATTATCTATTTTTAATTCCAGTGGACCTACTCTTCTCCAAAGGAATTTCTCTTTCTACCCTGACTACAAAGAGGCTTATAAATAATAAATAAGCTACTATGCCACACACCTCACTTATGAAATGCGGATATTATCCTGTCTGACGTAAGTAGAACATTGGGGAAATAGATGCACTGCGCTACAGGGAAAGGAATGGGCTATATACATTGTATTTGGCACTTTCATCACAGTGTATCCCATAGCCAAACTTGGCATAAAATCATGCACTCACTCCCACTTTACTCACTGGCCTCGCCTACCACCACATATTCTTTCCAACAAATTGATTCTCTGGGTAGTAAGAAAAAGAAACTTGACTGTAGGGTAGAGCAGAAGGGTTAGGTGGGTAGGGTACAGCTTTTGATATAGAAGAGAGGGGTCACTACACTGATCATCGATTCTTCATCATTGTCTTATTCAGTCACTGTACTAGTTGACAAAAGTTGAAAGGTAAAAATCTAAACATGCATAAAATAAATCTGTTATGAAATATATTTTGGAACCACTTCACATGGCCATAAAATCAAAAGTGACACATGGATTTTTCAATTTTATAATTGACTAAGATGGAAGAACTTAGGGGAAAAAAGAGTGAAATACTAAGAGGTGACTGAGTGAGTGAAGGGAATCACCCTTGTCTGTTCAGTTTGCAATGCATTAAAAACTTTGTAAATGCTGCATTAATTTAAGCAGACGCACATTTCACAGCCAACACTGCAGTCCTGAATTGACCCAGACTGCACTTCGGTCATAGGTGGGAAAATGCCAGGGGTGGGGAGGGGGGGTGATGAATGATGGGTGGGATACATCTGCCTCACTTAACAAATAAAGGGAGTAAAACAAAAATTTTAAAAATACCCCCCACTTTCAACCATAGATTTCGAAACCCTACATAAAAAAGTAAGCAATGTAGGTAAGCAGCATACTCCTCGCCTTAAGAAAAGCTGTCTTGCTTATTCATCCAAGCAATCCAAATATTCATTCATCCTTTCATTCTAATTCACCTATCGCCCCCGTGATTATGCTTTACTTTCTCTCATTCAGTCTTTCACCAAAATTTCAAATCCATGATCCACCCTTTCATCCAACCATCCATCCCTTTACCCACCCACGCACCCTTTCACCCACCCACCTTTTCACTCTGATCACATTTTCCTTTCTTTTAACCTTCTATTTTTTCACGTTTACCTCAAGTCATCAATACTCATTATGTGAGCTTTTGCTAAGTTGCAGATAGAAGGGGCTATAATAACTCAACCACTGCTGTAGTTGGTGAAACTGGGGGATTTATGGTCATGAGTTGACAACACCCTGGTATTAGCTAATGAGGATAACAGTAATTGTCAATAAGCAAGCATTTATGTGACTTACCAGTGCCCATCTCCGCGGCCACTTCTCCCCCTCCAACTCACTCTCCTCCTGCAGAGGCACTACTTGAGCTGCCATCATTGGTGGTCTGTGTTTCTAGAATGAAAACACTATACATACTTTAGAAGCCAGATATTCCACCCCTTAATTGTTTCAATCAATCAATAAAATACAAGCGCAATGTACTGCAATATCTTCTAACAAAAATATTACTGAATCATGATGACTCAGTCATTGAAGCACAATGAAGGGGTAGAAAAATGGTCAATTAAAGACATATGGTGTTGGTTGGCAATGCAATTGGGCCTGATACATTTTTCCAGTCATGCTGCACTGTCATGGAAACTTGTGGTATACTGTATAAATGAATTAGAGAGCACACAACACTGGGGAGGGGGTCCATGACCATGGCCACTCTCTGGTGAACTCAACTGTTGGAGCATTAGCAGAATTAAAAGCCTTAGCAAACGTACATGGTGAATATTATTTATAATACTCACATACTTGGGCCTGTAATCTTCACGGTAGACAATAGAGTAACAAACATGTGTTTTTAGCCTTACTGTTAAAGTACCGCAAGATATATAGGAGAGGGGGAAATATTACCAACCAAGACAAGATAAGTGACCGAGAGACTAGACACAGGAAAAAGTCAGCTGCCAAAAAAGAAAACCATCTAATGTGGGGGAACAAAAAGATACAGGGATAATAGGCATGAAACTAAAATTGAATAGGAATGAGGAAAAAGAGCTAATCCATTGTGTTTTGCACAAGTGGATTCGTATCCCGTCCTCATCACCAGGTGAAAGGAAGACGGCAGGTAACGGTGTCAGAACAACTTTATTTCTAGCCAGCAACACCAGCCTCCAGGTAGCAACTCCAATCCTGGAACCCAGCACCAACATTCCAATATCCCAATAGTCTACCCCAATCCCACAACAATCATAAAACCCAACAATAGGGAAATAATGTTAATAAATGATAGGACTAGGTAGGCTGACCAGAGCCAACAGCAGAGGCGCTGGTGGTGGATGTCTCCTCCCTAGCCCTTCCCGGACCCGTCTCTGTAACATCCTCTTCTTGCCCATGGGTGCTTATGTAAGAAGAAATGAAGAATATAAAAAAAGATTAGTACTTCTGTTAATCTCCACAAAAGTATTATGATAGGCAAACACAGTCACATTGTACTTCTCTAAAACAGATCGCCTATAGTTCTAATTTCAAGTCTATCGACTATCGTTGAGTTGCCCATATTAAGCCTAAAATCCCTATCTCAATTTTCCTGAACAAAAACTACATTTGGAACTACTGCATTGATTCTGTTCTCATTTCTCAACCCTCTTGATGGGCCAACTCATTCTCCCTTTTTTGCAATCATAGATAGATACTTCCTATCGCTGTGAAATACCTTGGAAATGTACGAGCTACATAAACAAAGTCACAGAGAAAATGCTAACTTGCTGCTAATACTGATTCACTATGGCGACAGGGGGATGGTCTGCAATGGCTTCTTAATTAATCAGCCAAAGAAAAGGTTAATGATAAGGATGAGTACAATTAGTTAGCGCAGAGCACCTGCCAAGCAAAAACCAGAAAATGGATCATGGTATAATCTTATTCTCAATATAAACTAAACTTAAGTTACCTCTAAGTGTGAACTGCTATTTGGAAAAACAATGTTAATATTGTAGAAACACAACTAAATTAAGTATCAGGAACCCCAGAATCTTGACAA
This sequence comes from Triturus cristatus, assembly GCF_964204655.1. Lineage (NCBI taxonomy): Eukaryota > Metazoa > Chordata > Amphibia > Caudata > Salamandridae > Triturus > Triturus cristatus. Next base: position 846,015,158 of record NC_140588.1, on the reverse strand, counting down.
TGAGCAGGTCCTGCTTCTGGTCAAGAATATCCACCCAGCCATGTGTCAGCTGCTGGATGGTGCGCCGAACATGGCTGGTGCACTGCACGCACCCTCCCCAGCACAGCCAACGCTCCCGCAGGGATTATCCACTGCTGGGCCTGATGACTCCTGCCAGCATGGAGGAGAGGTGGCGCTGCAGAAAAAAACAAATGTAGTGATGCCACCTCCTCCTTGCTTAAGTTCACTCGGGGTTGTACACCTAGGCGGCAGGGTCGCCCGCAAGGTAGCAGACCCGATGCCCGCTGGGTGGGGTTAAGAAAAATTAGAAAAGAAAGACACAGGAAAAGGAAGGAAAGGAAAGAAGAAATAAGAAAGTAAGGGGGAAAATAAAAAATACAAAAAGTCACACAAAAAAACAAAATATTTACAGAGACATACACAATACACAAAAACACACACACTAATATGAAAAATAAGTGATTTGGAATGCGAGGACACACTCCGCATTGCTTTCCACAATGCGAACGGGTGTGCTGACTAACTCCACCCACCCTCCAGAGTTTTTTAGCCACTTTGCAAAATCTGCCCTGGCCTAATGTAGAAAATTCTCACTGTGGCTCTGACCAAAGGATGTACGATGATGTGCACCTCTTGCAGCCTTGTCCTACTGACTGGGCTAAATTCACTTCTTGCATCCAAACTTTGCTCCATCACGGTTGGCCATATTTTTAGACTTTTAACTGGTCTCACACAACTAGATGTCTGCAGTTAGCACTTTGATCCTTTAGGTGCTAGATTTCAATACAAACTGTAAAAATACATACCTGTGATTCTACTGATTTGATTTTTTACATTTTGGTGTGAAATAACTCATTAAAATTAACTACATTTTTTAAATTTGAATGGGATTTTTCTTATGTTGGGTTTTCACTTTATTAGCGTTTGTGTACTGCATAAATACTTGACACATTGCCTCTACGTTAAGCCTGACTGCTTTTAGTGCCAAGCTACACAAGATTAGGCACAGGTTAATTTACTGACTTTTTGTAGTTCACCCTGCAAGGAATTGGGGCTGTTACTTGATCAGGGCTCACTGCATCTTCAACCAACAACCCAGTTTCTCACATTGATGGCAGTCGTGTCCCCCCTCCAGTTACAATTAAATTGGCCTGCCCCAGGGTGGTGGCAGTCCCTGGTGCCAAGATTGGCCATGGGGATGAGGGCCACATGCACACCCTCCCCATTTTAAATATATAAAATAGCCTACAGGACCTAGTCCGCCCAGGGTGTAATCATTAAACAAGCTCACAAGCCTGCACTTGTTTTTATCCGCAAATACGCAAATCTACAGAATTTCATGACAAAAATAAAAAAAATCTTTTTAGGCCTAGCTTTTGAGGCGTTGGAGAGGAAGGGGGAGACTACCTACCTTCTGCCACTCAAGACCCCCAGAAACCCATTAAGGTTCTCCATCTGAACCACATCAGACCCCACTATGAGGACACAATGCTACTGATAACAGATGATAGGGAGGAAAAGGAGGTTGAAACCTCTTCCTGATCCCTTGTCATAAAAAAAGGGGGAGGGCCAGTGGAGGGTGTCAACCTCTGCCCTACCCTGACCCAGAGTGATAGAGGGACTGTTGCCAGTTGCTGGAACAGTTACCCTCCTTATTTTCCCTCACTTCTATGCTTAAACATCGGAGAACCCATGATATTCACATTGGGGACAGCCTACTTGTCAAAAATAAAATGTACAGGCTGTCTGACATGGTGAGGGCCAGCATCATTGTAGATGTCTCTAAAATGTTGGAATTGGGGGGTCATTGAGCCCTCCAGTATTCCCTGGCCCCGCCCAGTGTTGCTGGTACCAAATGCTGCCCCACCAGGCACTGCCCCAGAACTCATGTTCTGTGTTGACTACAGGGAACTCAACTCAGTCACCAAGACTGATGCACACCCCAATGCCAGAGCTGATGAGCTCATTGACAGATTAAGGGCTGCCAAGTTCCTGAGCACTTTTGATTTGACTTAGGGGTACTGGCAGTTTGCCCTGACTGAAGGGTCTAAACAGGTTTGCCTTTTCTATACCAGAATCCCACTTTCTATTCAAATTGATGCCCTTTGGACTAAATAACAGCCCTGCAACCTTCAAGAGGCTAGTGAACCTGGTCTTAGCTGGGATGAAGGCCTTTAGTGCTCCATATTTAGATGTCATAGCTGTCTTCAGCAGCACCTGACAGTATCAACTATTTCACCTGCAGAACATGCTTAGGCTATGCAACAGGAAGGCCTAACTATCAAAGTCAGTACATTCCAGATAGGGTAGGGGTATGTGGTGTACTTGGGACACCTGGTTGGTTTGGGTAAGGTGTAGTCCCTGCAGGCCAGGATAGAGACTATTCTGACTTGGATCCCCTAAAGAATCAGATGGAAGTGAAGGCCTTCCTGGGTCTGACTGGGTATAAGAGGAGGTTTATCAAGGGGTATGTCTCCAACATTGTCTCCTTGACTGTGCTGCCTTTCCAAAAAGCAGCCCGAGAAGGTGATCTGGACAGAGGCCTTTCAGAAAGCCTTTGACCCCCAAAAACAGGCCAAGCTTATGGCCCCTGTGCTCAAGACACCTTAATTTTCCCAGGAGGTTAATGTCTAAACAGATGCCTTGGAGCATGGAATAGGGGCAGTCCTTTCACAGCTATATGAGGAGAACTAGAAGTGACCTGTAGAATTCATGTCTTAGGGAACAGAGTTGGAGTGCTATTGAGCGAGAAGCCCTTGCTGTGGTTTGGCCACTGAAGAGGACGAGACCATGCTTGTTTGGGACTCACTTCCAGTTTCAGAAAGAACACAGGATTCTCAGGCAGCTAATGCAAATGATGGGTGAAAATCCAAATTTGTTGATGTGGTCCATCTCCTTACAGGGAATGTACTTTGCCGTGTAACACCTCCCTGGGACAGATAATGCAAATGCTGATGGTTTATCCAGGTTTTACTGTCTTACTGAAGAGTACTTCCAAGGCGATGAAGTTCTAACCACTTTCAGCTGGGGGACCCGTGCTAGAACTGTCAGCCTTGGTGTGGACTTTCCCCGAAGTCTTTGTATATCCTCCTGCACTTTGATTAAATTACTTTTGTTGGCCTTAGGACTCTATGCACTTTATCACTGCTAACCATTGCTAATGAATTTTTGCTCACTTCCATAAACATGGATAAAGTGGCTTATTGTCATTTGGAATATTTAATTTATTTGTAAATCCCTTGTAGATTGGTATGCCATATACACAGGTTCTGTAAATTAAATGCTACAAGTGGGCCTGCAGCACTAATTGTATCATCCACATAGGGCCTGATTATGAGTTTGGCAGTCTGTGGACCAACAAACTCACAGTGGTGGAGCAATGGCACTCCAGCCATCGCTGCACTGTTGGTCCGTCCACCTTATTACAACTTAGGTGGTTGGACCCCCATTGGATCACCACAACAGTATTCCCTGGGGGTGGTGTGGTTGACATTGGATCACAATATGCTGGTGGTATCGCTGCTGCACCGCCACACACATTACGAGTTTACTGATCGCCAGTGGTCTCTCATGTAGGTTCTTCCTCCAGGAAACAGCAGCGTATCAGGAAAAAAAGGGTGCCCTAAAGGGCCCCCTTTGCCTGATGCATTTTGGTGTATGCCACTGGAGTCAAGCTATCCTGGTTGATGAGGGGTGAAACCCCGAAACTGGTCCTAGAATGCTTGTTTCCAGTCCAAGGAAGACCTGGACTGGCAGTTCGGGCAGGACTGTTACAATTGGGTGCAGGGTCAAGACTGATTTGCATATGGCTGGGTTCAAACTGGAATGGCATGGGGAGCAAAAAACAATGGATTTAGACCCAGATATCAGTACTGGGGTGAATGTATGACATTGTCCTGCATTCTGTCCATCAATTGTTCTTTTTGCATTTGTCACCCCGAGTAGGACGGGTATGCCCAGACATGGGTCCTGTGCTCACCATGAAACTGGACTCAAGCTATCCTGGCTGATGAAGGGTGAAATACTGAAACCAGTCCTAGGATGCTTGTTTCCAGTCCAGGGAGGACCTGGTCTGGCAGTTTGGGCTGGACTGTTTCCATTAGACACAGGGTCAAGACTGATTTGCATATAGCTGGGTTCAAACTGGTGTGGCATGGGGAGCAAAAAAACGATGGAGTAAGGCCCAGATCTTTGCACTGGGGTGAATGAATGACATTGTTCTGCATTCTGACCATCAATTGTTCTTTTTTCAGGTGTATGCAGGGGAGCACATATTGTGCTCCATAGTTTGCGTGCACCCCCAGTTCCAGCATGGCATGGACTTTGCAGTCCATGCCATGCTGGAGCATGCTGTGGCTGTCCTGTGGAGGTGTAGCATTAAGGCTCACAGTTGAACCTTTTTACTGCACAACTGTGAAGCCACCATACTGGCCTCGACCAGACCACAATTTTACTCATAATCTAAGGGGTGGGTGGTAGAGAGGTTTGGTGGTGCAGAAGCAGGGCGGTGACATGCCACCCGCTCCAGCACTGCCAAAATATGTGCTTAGGACCTTAGTCCACGGCAGCCAGAGTGCAGTTTTAAACTGCCAGATGGACTTAGTTTTTAAATCCCCTTGCCAAGCCATAAACTGTTCTTTTACTACATAAATTTAACCACTAAGGTAAGTGATAGGTAGCTCATAGTGCAGGGTGAATTGTAATTAAAAGGTTGGACGTGTGCTTTTGTGTTTTGCATTTCCATGTAGTGAAGAACTCCCAAATTCATTTTTTACTACTGAGAGGCTTGCTCTTCCCATTTGATAACATTGGGGATTGTTAATTACATTTAATAAGCTGTGATTTCCAATTAGCAACAGGTGCCTACATCATGTTTGATGTCTTTGGATTATGATGAAAAATCCTGTTAATGGTAAAGTCTTCGTTTTGATTATAGATTTTAAAATGCTACATTTAGAAAGTAGCAAAAAGAACAATAGATGAAAAGAATGCTGAACATTGTCAAACACTCAACTCCAGAACGCCAGATCTGGGCATAAATTCATTGTTTTTTGCTCATCGCACTACTGAAATTTTGACCCAGCCAAATTCAAACAGTATAGACCCTTCTCCGCATGGGAACAGTTCAGCCCGAACTGACAGACCAGGATCTCCCTTGTCCCGAAACAAGTAACTCAGGGCCTTCTTCGGGGATTCACACCTACTCAGCCAGGATATGCTGAATCCAGAGGCATGGTGAGCACGGAACCCATATCGGGGCATCCCCGTCCCACTTGGGGAGACACATGCAAAAATAACAATTGATGGATGGACTATTGAACAATGTCACACACTCACACTGAGTACAGAAACATGGTTCTAAATCCATTGTTTTTTTGGCTCACCACACCATCCCAGTTTGAACCAAGCCAAACACTCACCCCCAGTAGAGAGATCAGAGCCTAAATCCATCACCAGGCCACCCCTGTTTGGACCACACCACATTCAAATAAGTCTTGACCCTGCCCATCATGGGAACAGTCCAGCTGGAACTGCCAGGCCAGGTCTTCCCTAGAACTGAGACAAGTATCCTAGGACCAGTTTCAGGGTATCACCCCTCATCAGTCTAGATTGACTGAATCCAGTGGATTGGCGATCACAGGACCCACTTCTGGGAATCCCAGTCTTACTTGTGGTGACAAATGCCAAAAGAACAATTGATGGACGGAGTGGTAAACAATGTCAAACACTCACCGTCCCCATACAGGGATCTAGGCCTAAATCAATAGTTTTATGCTCCCCTGCCATCTTTAGTGCAGAGATCTGGATCCGAATCCATTGCTTTTTTGCTCAACACTTCACCCCAGTTTGGACCCAGCCATATGCAAATCAGTCTATACCCTGGTCCCCATGAGGACAGTCCAGCCCGAACTGCTGTGCCTACCAAGCATAAAGGTTATTAATGTTTAGCCACTTGTCTTTAAAACATGCATTTTAAAACTAGATATAATCTTGTTAAAAAAGAGAACCCCCCACATCTCTCCCTGCTTGCAAACTAGGTTAATACCCAATACCCCACCATGTAATACCTTTATTCTCCATTCCCCTAGTACCTCAGCATTATATAATTAACTGAACCTATTGCATCGCTAGTCCAAAAATATTTTTAAAATTGTTGCCAGTGTCCATTCCACGTCTAAAAATTCCATATTTAACAAAAGTGCAAGTGCATCATTATGATGATTTATTTCATATCTTTTAAAAAGCAATTTTAAAATCAAATGGCAAAGCCTATTAAAATGATGGGAGTCAAATAATAAATAGAAATTAAAATTTTGAACACACAATCCACATGTGCAAATATTCTCTGCATCTCAGAAAATGTCAAATTTTTCAGCTCTTACATATCGCACTTTTAATGCTACCCAAACTTTTAATAGTGCGAAGCATAAAGTGACATTAGGAAGTGCTGATAAATATGGAAATGCTCTCCTATTTTCCCAATATTCTACCATATACTTTGCAGAGGGTCTATTCCCTACATACTCCATATCAGCCAATCTGGACTCTATTCTACAGGCCATTTTTAATTCTACTTTAGAAAGATGTGGGGGCCTCTTTTATTTTTACCTCCATTTTTAAGGCTCCAGTGATGGTTTGTAGCCTTTTCTTGACCTTCACCGCCCACTTTAATTCACTCTTTCCTATTTAAGCAGCATAATGCTGAAATCTTTCATACTGTTGAAACCCAAAGTTTATCCCAAAATCACAAGGTTGCTTTATAGGCAAAAAAATTCAAATCCTGCAGGTTTCCTTCCAATCTCATTGCCTGGGTCATTGTACCTTTTGGGAGAGCTAGCAATTTTTTCAAACACTTACTCTCACATCTCTCCCAGCTACCATCCATACTTAGGGACAGTAACACGGCCCTGTTAAGGCATTGAGTGGGAACCATTGCATTTTAAGCTGTCTAAAGGGGGACCAGGAAGGGCCACAGAAAGTCTTCTCAAAACAAACAAGCCCCCTATTGTTGCTGCTGCCCTCTTCTCCAGCAACTCTTTATGCAAGACCCAATTCAACTGTCATACCCAGGTGCTTATATGATGACACAACCTCAACCCTACTGTTACTTAACAGCCACTTATACAGCTTCCCTTTTTTCTCAAAAAGGATTTTTTTTTCCAGATTCACCTTTAATGTATTAGCTTCACAATAATTATTGAATGTAGTCAACTCCCTCTGCAGGCCTACTTTGGTCACACCCAGAATTGTCAAATCATCTGCATAGAGTAGGCACAACGTATGTCTACCTGCTATTTTTGGGGAAAAGGAATGAGTCGCTGCCAACCCCCCCAGAAGGTCAGCAAGGAACAAGAACAGTGTAGGGGACAGGTCATAGCCCTGCCTTAACCAATTTCCCAAAGGGATTCTCCCTGAAATGACCACATCAAAATCAATCTCCTCTTGGGCCCAGTTTCGAGTGTGCAAGCCCTGCAGGATTGCTACTAAGCATTTTGGAAATCCCCTGTTGTGTTAATTTAGGCCAAAGTATACTACGGTCTCCGACATTGAAAGCTGAACTAAAATCAACAAAACAGCAGCATAAACTCCCAATTGTTTCCTTCGGCTTTTCCATAAGATCCATATGCTGAAAAAGTGGTCTATTGTTGAGTGCCTGGCTTTAAAGCCCCCCTGCTCCACAGGGATTATTCTGTTGTCCTCAATCTAATTTTGTAAAGCCCTTAGTACAACCTTAGAATACTGTTTTGCACCTACATCCAACAGACTGATCAGATAATTGCCTGGAAAATTCATGTCTGTTTTTGGTGTATGGGTTTAATTATTGCTCCCTTCCAGCTTGGAGGTATTATACCAGGCTTGGTTATGGCTATAAACATGTTTGAGAAGAATCCTGCCCACCACAATGGGCTTGACTTAATCACAGTTGCTGGCAATTTGTCCGGTCCTGCTGCTTTATTTAAATTTAGGGAGATTATCAACTTGGCAATAGATTAGATGGAGATAAACTCCAAAGCTTCCTCCTCCTAGTTTGGCAAGCGCTTCCTAACAGGTATCTCCCTGGGCTTATAAATATTACTGAAACAAGCTACACGGTCAGTTTCTGGTACCATGCATCTTGCCGGAGGGGGCGCAATACTGCATCCCCTCTGGACATACTTTCAGAACTTTCTCATGTCATTTCCTCTTAATGTACTAATCATAAGATCCCAGTTTGACTGGAAGAAATACTGCTTCTTTCTCTCAATCAGCGCCTCAGACTCCCTTTCTTTTCTTACAGCTATAGACCTTATTTGCATTTACGGGGGCCAACGGATCTCTTCACCCTTCCAGTCTTCTTTAACTCATTCCTAGCTAGCTCACACTCTTTGCCAAACCACTGCTGCTTAGGATGCTGGCAAGTCGGATCCTTTTTTACCTTCTTATTACATAACCTTACTACTGGTCTCAGTCGATTTACATGCTCTTCCTGGTCCAGAAAAAGTATACTAGGATCAGTTTCAGCGTCTCACCCGTCATCAGCCAGGATAACCTGGATCCAGTGGCATGGCAGGCAGAGGACCCATGTCTGGGCATCCCCTTCCCACTCAGGTTACAAATGCAAAAATAACAATAGATGGATGGAATGCTGAACAATGTCAAACACTCACACTCAGTACAGAAACCTGGGCCTAAATCTATTGTTTTTGAGCCACCACACCACACCAGTGTGGACCCAGTTATATGCAGATCAGTCTTGACTCTGCTTCCCAGGGGAAGAGTCCAGCCCAAACTGCCAGGCCAGGTCATCTCTGGTTTGGAGACAAGTATACTAGGACTGGTTTTGGGGTATCAACCCTCATCAGCCAGAATAGCCTGATCCAGTGGCACGATGAGCACAGGATCCACATCTAGTCAACCCCATCCCACTTGGGGTGACAAATGAAAAAAGAACAATATATGGATGGATTGCTGAATAATGTCTAACACTCACACCCAGTATAGAGATCTGTGCATACATCAATAGTTTTTATGCCCTTGCCACCCTAGTTTGGACCCAGCCGAATGCAAATCAGTCTTGACCTTGCTCCCAATGAGAACAGTCCAGTCTGGCAGTTTGGACTGGACTGTTCCCATCAGGAGCAGGTTCAAACCGATTTTCATATGGTTGGGTCCAAACTATGGTGGCGTAGTGAGAAAAAGAATGATGGATTAAACTCAGATCAGTGACTGGGGGTGAATGTTTGCATTGTTTAGCATTCCATCCATGATCTGTTCTTTTTGATTTTGTCACCCTGAGAGAGAATGGTATGCCCAGACATGGCTCCCATGCTCACTGTGCCACTGGATTCAAATTAGCCTGGCTGATGAGAGGTGATATTCTGGAACTGGTCCCAAAGTGCTTGTTTCCAGTCCAGAGAGGATCTGTCCTGGCAGTTCAAGCTGGACTGTTCCCATGAAGAGAAGTGTCACAACTGATTTGCATTTGCCTGGGTCCATACTGGGGAGGTGTTTTGAGCAAAGAATAATTAATTGAATCCAGATCAGTGACTGAGGGTAAATGATTGAATTGTGCATCATTCTGTCCATCATCTGTTCTTTTTGCTTTTGTTGCTCTATGTGGGAAGCATATGCCCAGGCTTCGTTCCCGCACTCACTGTGCCACTGGATTTAAGCTAGCCTGGCTAATGATGGGTGATATCCCGAAACCGGTCCCACAATGCTTGTTACTGGTCCAGGGAGAAACTGGTCTGGCAATTTAGGTTGGACTAGTGCCATGAGGAGCAGGGTCAAGACTAATTTGCATGTGGCTAGGTACAAACTGAGGTGGTGATGTGAGCAAAAAATCTAGGATTAAACCCCGATCTGTGAATGGGTGAATGTTTGCATTGTTCAAGATTCTGTCCATCATCTGTCCTTTTTGCTTTTGTCGCTCTAAGTGGAGAGTGCACTGTGCCACTGGATTCAAGCTAGCCTGTCTGATGAGGGGTGAGGTCCTGTCCTGAAATCAGTCCCAGGATGCTTGTTTTTGGCCCTGGGAGGATCTGGCCTGGCAGTTCTGGCTGGGCTGCTCCCATGAGGAGCAGGATCAAGACTGATTTGTAGTTGGCCCAGTCCAAACTGGGGTGGTGAGCAAACAAACGATTCATTAAACCTAGATCTGTGACGGGGTGAATGTTTGCATTGTTCAGCATTTTCGTTCATCATCTGTTCTTTTTGCTTTTGTTGCTCTAAGTGGGAAGGGTATACCCAGACGTAGGCTCTTTGCTCACTGTACCACTGTAGTCAAGCTAGTCTGGCTGATGAGGGGTGATAGCCTGAAATCAGTCCCAGGGTGCTTGTTTATGGTCCAGGGAGGACCTGAACTGGCAGTTTTGTCTGGACTGCTCGCATGAGGAGTAGGGCCAAGACTGATTAGTATATGGCTGGGTCCAAATTGGGGTGGTGAGCAAACAAACAATTGTTTAAACCTAGACCTGTGACTGTTTGCATTGTTCAGCATTCCATCCATCATCTGTGTTCTTTTTACTTTCATCAACCGAAGTGAAATGGGTATGCCTATACGAAGGTCCCATGTTCACTGTGCCACTAGATTCTTATTAGCCTGGCTGCTGATAGGGGATATCCCGAAAACTGGTCCCATGCTGCTTGTCTCCGGTCCAGAGAAGACCTGACCTGGCAGCTTGGGCTGAACTGTTCCAATGAAGAGCAGGGTCAAGACTGATTTGCATATGGCTGGGTCCAAACTGTGGTGGTGTGGTGAGCAAGACAATGATAGATTAATCTCAGATCCATGACTGGGGTGAATATTTGCATTGTTCAGCATTCCATCCATCATCTGTTCTTTTGCTTTTGTCACCCTAAGTAAAAAGGGTATGCCCAGAGGTGGGTCCCATGCTCACTGTGCCACTGGATTCAAATTAGCCTGGCTGATCAGGGGTGGTACTCTGAAACTGGTCCCAAGATGCTTGCTTCTGGTCCAGAGAGGACCTGGCTTGACAGTTCAAGCTGGACTGTTCCCATAAGGAGAAGGGCCAAGACTGATTTGCATATGGCTGGGTCCAAACTGGGGTGGTGTGGTGAGCAAAAAAACAATGGTTAAACCCGTATCTGGGACTGGGTGTGAATGTTTGCATTCTGCAGCATTCTGTCCATCATCTGTTCTTTTTGCTTTTGTTGCCCTATGTGGGAATTGTATTCCAAGACATTGTTTCTGTGCTGACTGTGCCACTGGAATCAAGCTAACCTAGCTGATGAGGTGTGATACCCTGAAACTAGTCCCAGTGAAGAATACAAGCCTCAGCTAGGCCCGCAGAATACAAGGGTTCGCTCTCCTGTAACAAAGGTTAGAAGGAAGTTGGCACGGAAGCTGCAAATACAAAAACAAAGTTTATTAACCCTTAAGGGTGGTCCTACAACCTATACAACACTCTTCAGCATTGCACAGAGTAGTACAAAGAACTTGCGTACGCGGTCCCCTTTCATACACAACAGAGGGGCTCATAAGTGGGTGGATACATCATGAGGCGAAAATTTTTACCTTTTATGGACATTTTCGAAACAGAACCAATATGTGGGCGGAGTAACCAATTTCCTGAGACCGCGAAAACATGGTCAAGCAAGGACTAACTGATAACAGATGTGGTCAAGTCTGGGCATGCGCCAGACGGACAAAGGAGCTATTTATAGACTGTTACTAGGCAGATTACAAGAGCAACTAGCGGAAAGGAAGGACTCTTCTCGTGCACAGCACGTGGAGACATGACAATACAAAATGGAGTCCAGACATTAGTCAACATAAGACAACAGACATTTTCTAAGGCAGGAAAGTTAATGTCTTCAGTAAATGCTTAACCATCGCTGTTTTAGTTTTCAACAGACGACCCTTTCAGCATTTACTGAAGACATTCGGCCTATTAGGATAATCATCAAATATGTCAATTTTCATCATCTCTTCCACTTCTTTGGTTAAATGTTTCTGATGGGCGACATTGGCGATAGTTTTCTTATCAGGAATACAAAATGACACACATAAAGAACAGAGTAAAGGACCACATTGGACGCAGATGCAACAGGAAAACATAACTGCTACAATAATACAGAGACCAGTTAAAACCTTCCATCCCCATGTAGTGATCAATGCCCAAAACCATCCGGAAAAGGACCAAGTGCCGTTTTCTGTATGGATCTCAGCCGCGATTTTATGTAACTTGTTAATAGCGCTATAAACTGATGGCGTATGATCAGGAATAAACACACAACAACTACTTCCGATAATTTTACATGCTCCACCTCTGTCAGCTAACATAACATCTAATACCATGCGATTCTGTAATGCGACAATTCTAGTGATTTGCAATTCTTCCGTAAGATTCCCAAGAGCAGCGGCGGTCTGATTCGTCACAGCCTCTACGACTCTTGTCAATCTTCGAACCTTCCTACTATTTAGGGCAGCTCCAACAAAGAAAAACAATCCTAAATTAAAATCAATATACTGTTGCAAACTCGTATCTGTTTGATCAACATCATCAATAGATAGAGTGCGTTTATACCTATTTACAGTTACATTGTTCATCAGCTTCAAATCTTTATGATAAGATGCAGGTGCTAAGAATACAGGAGGTAATAAAAACGCTACATAACATACTCCGGACCAACCGGCCGGTAAGCGATAATAACCCTTATTCCCACATACAAAGTATGTATTATGGGAGGCTAAGAAAGTACTGTTATTCAATCCATCAATGTTCAGGATGATGATACAGTCACTAACACCAACAGGAATATAACCCACACTCTGGACACACAGGTCCGCTTGAGCTTGTGCCACTTGAATCACAAAGCGCTCTTGTCCTGTAGTGTCTCTGGTGTTCGTAAAGATGTAGGGAATCGATTCATTATCCGGTCGATATTCTTCCCATTCCCATATTGTCCCATTCGCTTGTGGATAGCCATCCTTATCTTGATGACATTCCTTATTAAGTCTAAAAAGTAATCGTCCCACTGTAGGTTTCCGCGTGGCAAAAAGCAAAGTGTACCATGCTCTACAGGAGCCATTATGGGAAAAAAGGAAGCGGTATGAATGGCGTTCCTCCTTTCTTCTGATGAGCTGGCATCATACCACATATCCAACAGTTCGTAGCATTTGTGGCAACGTGGGTATGATGAAACATCTGAATGAAAGTGTTATTCAAATAAGACTGACGATGCTTCAGTTCTTGATATGGAAGTGTATAAAAGTAGTGCTCCTCAGGCACTGGAGTAGTCAAAACAAGCAACTCCCGGGCAGGAGTCACATCCTCAACAAACCATGTAGCTATACCAACAATAGCTACTGTAATAATAAAGCCTGTTGCGCAAAGAATCTTCTTCTTCTCCATCTTAGAGTAAAAAGTCAATATCTTCCTGAAACTAAAAGGTTGTCAGAACTCTTCCCCTTAGGCAGCGGTTGATTTCTTCACCAGCGGGCCAAGATGGGTGTCGCTACACTAAAGCAGGGCTGATTCCCCCCCCTTGCCTCATTGGCTCTCCGTTTCACTAACCTAAGGGCCGTTCTGACAACGTATCTGGATACAGAAAAGAAAAGTCACTTCCTCGGTCGAAGATGATATCTCCCTCTTCCGGGGATCACTTGGTCCGGGAAGAGCTCCGCAGTGTCGCTTGGTCCCACGGCACGGCCTTTCTCCGCAGTCAGGATTTCTCGATGGTCGGTCAACACAGCAGGATCCACCAATCCAGACGGCACTTTACGACAGTGCAAGGAGTGGATCCAGTTCTTCCGATTGGAAACTTGCACAGCTGTCCTTGTTGCGAGCAGAACTTGCTCAGGGCCGACCCATCTTGGCTCCAGACTGTTCGTCCTTTGAAAAGCTTTCACCATCACCAAGTCACCGGGTCGGAGATTATGGCCTTCACCGGTGGACCGATCAGGGAGCGCCTCTCGCACCTGTTGATGAATAGAAACCAAATTATCCGTTAACTGTGCCAGGTAATCACTCATCATTACACAAGGTACATCATACATTGACTGTGGTTTTGGTGGGCCCCAAATATTCATTGGGCGCCCAAACACAGTCTCATAGGGCGTGAGACCGGTCCGAGAATGCGGTATCGATCTGATTGACAATAATGCCAGCGGTAAAGCATCTGGCCAAGTCAAAGAAGTTGAAGCTTGAATCTTAGCAATTTTTAGCTTCAGTGTACCGTTATATTTCTCAACCAGTCCCGCAGACTGCGGATGAAACACCGCATGGAACTTCTGCGTTATGCCTAGTCCTTTCAGGACATACTTGATGACATCTGCTACAAAATGGGGCCCGTTATCACTCCACAGCAATCTGCAAACCCCATATCGAGGGAAAAACTCTTTCAATAGCATCTTTGCTGTAGTCATTGCAGTATTATCTTTCGTAGGGTAGGCCTCCACCCATTTACTGAAGGTACAAACCACTACTAGAACATACTTCAGATTGTTACAGCGTTCAAGCTGAATGTAATCCATCTGCAGAACCTCAAAGGGTGCAGTGGGTGTCTCAAACCCTCCTGCTGGAGTTCGTGTACCCTTTCCTGGGTTATACCTCAGGCAAATCATACAGGTCTGCACTACCCTTTTTGCCGTACTAGCGATCTCCGGATGCTCCCAAACTCGTGTGAGTAATTTGACAATTGCGGAAGCTCCGACATGCGCTAGTCCATGTGCCATCTGAACCATAGGTTGGACGAAAGCAGTGGGTAACTTCCACTTATCCATCTGCTTACTTCTCCAACACCCTTCATCATCTAATTCTCCATCATTGGACCATTGTTTCCGTTCCTTATCGGAAGCGGTCCTCTGTATCTCCAACACTTCTCTCCTGGCATCGTGCCATCTTTCTGTCTGTGACTTCACACCATACATTGCAGTAGCACCAGGCTGCATTGCAGTCTCTCGCGCCGCCCGGTCTGCTAAAGCATTCCCTTCTCCAACTTTATCAACCACCTTCTTGTGGGCACTGCATTTACCTATAGCAATCTTCTTTGGATAGGTCAGTGCGGTCAAGAGGTTCTGAACTAACTCCCCATACATTATCTGGGTTCCATGTGACGTTAGAAACCCTCTCTCCTTCCAGAGTAAGCCGAAATCGTGCGCTACTCCGAAGGCATAGCGGCTATCTGTATAAACATTCACATGCAATCCTGTACTGAGCTCACATGCTCGTGTTAATGCTATCAGTTCCGCTGCCTGAGCTGATTTCTGCAGTATGCGTGCTGTCTCCACTATTGTTTGTAATGTGGTAATCGCATACGCTGCTGAAGTCGTACCATCTGGTAGCTTCAGGCATAATCCATCCACCCACAGTTCTCCATCTACGTCTGTAAAGGGCGTATCCTGGAGATCAATACGACCCTTTGTCTGTTCCTCAGTCACAAGAATACAGTCATGTGTTTCTCGTGCTTCAGGCTGCGTTTCCGGAAATGGCAACAATGTGGCTGGGTTTAACGTTACACACCTCTTTAACGTAATATGAGAAGCCAAAAGCGTCAACTCATATCCCGTTAAACGGGCACTGGTCAGATGCTGCGTCTTTGTCTGATTAAGCAGGGCATCCACAGCATGGGGAACTAATACCAGCAGCTTGTGAGATAACACAATTCCCTCACTTTGGCGTATTGACACAGCTGCCGCCGCAACCGAGCGAAAACACCCTGGTAATGCTCGGGCAACAGGATCAAGTACAGCCGAAAAATATGCACAAGGACGCTGCTTGTCGCCGTGCATCTGCACTAAAACTGATAATGCACATCCATCTTTCTCATGCACATACAGTGAAAAGGGCTTCGTGTAATCAGGGGTACCTAACACTGGTGCTGAACAAAGGGCTTGTCGTAATTGCTGAAAAGCAATCTCACACTCATTGGACCAGGGAAGAGGAATCGCAGTGTCTTTTGTCAAAAGTGCTAACAATGGCTTAGCTATGTGTGAGAACCCCAATATCCATTGCCTACAGAAAGAGGCCAAACCCAAAAATGCACACACATCCTTCTGTGTGGAAGGTGCTGGTGTGTCCAAAATTGCTTGAATACGATCTGGTGTAAGTGCACGCCCCTCCTTAGACAAAAGGTGACCCAAATAAGTCACCTTTGGTCTACAGAATTGCAATTTCTTCCTCGACACTTTGTGATTGTGAGATGCCAAAAAGGAAAGCAAGGATAACGTAGTCTTCTCACACAGCTCAGAAGTGTCAGCCGCCAACAAGATGTCATCGACATATTGTATAAGGGCGACACCCTCGGGCAGAACAAAGGAATCCAATTGCCTTTTCAATGCTTGACTGTAAATGCTAGGGCTTTCTGTGTAGGCCTGGGGGACTCTGCAAAACCTATAAGACCTATTATTCAAAGTGAAACCGAAGAGATATCGGCTATCAGGGTGAATAGGGATCGAAAAGAAGGCATTTTTCAAATCAATAACTGAAAACACAGTCGCCGTTGGCGGGACCAAAGTGAGTAACGTCGTGATATCAGAAACCACTGGATACTGAGGTATCACTATCTTATTCACCTCTCTTAAATCAATGATGAAACGATAAACCTTGGAGTCAGTATCTTTCTTTAAAATAGGCAAAATAGGACTGTTGCAGACATTATAAGGAACTTCCTCCACTACTCCCACCTTAATCAAATCCTGCACAATCTGTATGAGTGCCTCCTCCCCCTCTTGGGAAATACGATACTGAGGAAGGCGCGGTAATACCGCACCCTCCTGGACACGGACATGGACAGGCGGAATCACCATCCGTCCCACATCAGTATCTGAAACGGCCCACAAAGAAGGGGGAAGAGAGGCTAATGCAGTGTCCTCTACAACCACACACATCCGGTCTGTCAGGGGGTGATTATCGTTCAAGATCACACGTACTCCAGCAGGGGAGCAGCGGATCGTGGCTCTGAAGTGCATAAGCATATCGAGACCCATAATGTTATCAGGTGCGAGCAAAAACGGACAGGGTGCAGAAAAGTGATCAACATGGAAGGGAAGGGGTTGAGAAAGAGGGCTTCGAGAGAGTGTACCGTCAAACCCTACCGATGTAACCATTAAGCCAGATGGGGGAGCCCTCGGAACCAATTGTTTAGATAGTGCACTACGAGTAGCTCCGGTATCAACTAGGAACCGATCAGTAGACCCCAAAACACTTGCCGAAACATAAGGACCCTGCTGATCAACCGGTACTTCAACTGATTCCAACCCCCATCCAACGCAATCCTATGCATGCTGTGAATCATAGCACCCAGAGCGGTCATTCCCAGTCATCTGATACTGATTTTGCCGATCAAATACGTTAGGTCTATCTCGTTGCTGCACGCTAGGCTCAAAACGAGCACGATCAGTGGAATGCCCTCTGAAGTTTGAAAAGCCCCCTCTACCTCTCGGTGGTCCCTGACCACGCCCCTGACGAGACGTATACAACGCCGGACAATCTCTGGCCCAATGGCCCGACTGTTTCCAATACGCACATTGATTCCTATTTACATCTGACCGACCCGAAGGGGGACCATAAAATCCTCCCCTACCTCTGTCGACACCCCGACGAGGCGGACCATACACTTGTGCTAACATCACCTTTGTTTTTAAATCTTTCGATTTCTTCTCCTCCTGCCCCTTCGCTTCTTGTTCCTGACGCTCATAATACTGAGCCATAGTCATGAGGGATGCCGGAGACGAGGTGGACCAAGAACTTTCACTCGCCTTTAAACGAGCTGCTATTCCCGGTAATAAATTTGCCACATATTTATCCACAAAAAGATGGCGACCCGTATCATCGGTAAGTGACTGACCACTGAAATCATGAAACGTCTCCCCAAAGCGCGTAAAGAAATCTGAGACTGATTCATCCACCTTCTGTTTACACGACGCTAACATATTCCAGTCAATCTTCTTAGGGGGAATAATCGTTTTCAACTTAGTCAAGATAGCAGCAGGAAGATCTAAAATAATCCGCGGTGGTTTTTGCGCGGGTTTTCATTCCCTATCCTCATCCTCAATCTCAGCCCACCTAGCCTTAAAAGTGGGAACATCATCCACCTTTCGCACAGATCGCCACATATCAGGTGGTAATATGAGTCCAAAGAACAAATCTATATCTGCTAAAGTCATAGTACAAGAATTCAAGGCCCCTTCGACCTCTTCATAAAAGGCCGCTGGGTTCTTGCGGGGGTCAGGCAATGCATTCTTTAATGCCATAACATCAGCCCTATGCCAGGGAGTATAGACCCAATTATACACAAAATATCCCTTAGCATCGGCGGAAGTAATATCCAAACTAGTTCCCGCTCCTTTAGGAGGAACATACAAAGGCGCTGCCTCTCGCATCGGTTTAGCATGCACTAGTTCGCTCTTATCTGAGTGGGAGGTAGATGACTGGTCATCGATGATACATGGATTCGACTGCTCCATCAGGTGCCTTAGAGGGAGAAAAAACACCATTGCGTAATGCTTTAGCATCTAATACTACATCATCAGGCTCAAAAACTTCTGAATATTTCCGAAAGGCAGAAATCACTTCATCAGAAAAGGCGCCCAAAAAGTACAACTTTTCCCTGTCCTGCCACTGTTCCAAAGAATCCAATAACTCAGCAAGGGATACCTTGACCTTAAATGCTCGAAGAGAAATTTTCCGAAGCTCACCCATACGCTCAATTGATAACATGGACCGCGTGTCTACCTTATCCGAAACCACTCCAGAATCCTGCGATCTTGGGGCGGACGCGCCAGCATAACGGGGTGGAGAACGATCTAATAAATAAAAATCATCTTCAAGATTAGTAAGGACAGGATAAAGTGGCTGGCGGACAGCATATTGACCCGAGACTTGCAACCTAAGCTCTTTCTCTTGTCTCTCCGCCAATTCTCTTTCCTCCCGGCGCTTCGCTTCCTGCGCTCTCACATGATCATTTTTCCGTTTTTCTTTATCAAACAGTGCTTTCTCACGTTTCTCTTGCTCACGCACTTCCTTTACCCATAACCGTACACATTCAAACATGTCTTGCCGAGCACGCCGTTTACACATACACTGTTCCACATACTCAATCTTACGCATATCAAACGATCCATACAAAGGCCATCGCAACTCAGGATCCTTTTTGGTATATTTCCTCCACACTGTGCTGTACATGATAGAGGAAAGACCATGCTTCACATACATATCCCTATTAGGAGTCCCCTCTGGGGGGGCTGGAGCAGATTCCTCGAGATTTAACCGGTTTCCAAAACAGCAGCACCACTAACGGAGTGCGCTGAAAGCAGGCATGCTCAAAAATAATGCAGAATATGCAGTATTATCAAAAAAATGGCACTTAAACTATGTGCCGCTCAAATTGTCACAATTCCGGAGAAATATCTCCACATTACCTGCCTATATGTGTTGCAACGCATATATTCTCACAGTAATCAATACAAAATATGACCGGTCGTCACAAATCAAACTCAAATAGCCAACTCAGGCTTCAAAACACGGAGCAAGTACCGTACAATGGTTCTTACCAATCAAGAGTGTCCAGATTCCAACTGCCAAGTTCCAAAATTCGCCCAAACGGCTATCACAGCAAACCGACAGAAGAGGTCTCAGTCGAGGACCGGCGCCACCCAGAAGGTCAGTTCGGAAGGGGAGGAAGAAAAACCTCGGGATGCCAGGGCTAAAAGACGCCGCTGGCAGTGATCACATCCCCGGCCAAATTCCTCACCTTCACCACGACCAATCCTTCGAGCATCCGAGTCGCCGATGAGCCCCACGTGCCGGGCGCCAATTGAAGAATACAAGCCTCAGCTAGGCCCGCAGAATACAAGGGTTCGCTCTCCTGTAACAAAGGTTAGAAGGAAGTTGGCACGGAAGCTGCAAATACAAAAACAAAGTTTATTAACCCTTAAGGGTGGTCCTACAACCTATACAACACTCTTCAGCATTGCACAGAGTAGTACAAAGAACTTGCATACGCGGTCCCCTTTTATACACAACAGAGGGGCTCATAAGTGGGTGGATACATCATGAGGCGAACATTTTTACCTTTTATGGACATTTTCGATACAGAACCAATATGTGGGCGGAGTAACCAATTTCCTGAGCCCGCGAAAACATGGTCAAGCAAGGACTAACTGATAACAGATGTGGTCAAGTCTGGGCATGCGCCAGACGGACAAAGGAGCTATTTATAGACTGTTACTAGGCAGATTACAAGAGCAACTAGCGAGAAGGAAGGACTCTTCTCGTGCACAGCACGTGGAGACATGACAATACAAAATGGAGTCCAGACATTAGTCAACATAAGACAACAGACATTTTCTAAGGCAGGAAAGTTAATGTCTTCAGTAAATGCTTAACCATCGCTGTTTTAGTTTTCAACACCAGGATGCTTGTTTCTGTCTAGGGAGTACCTGGCGTGGCAATTCTGGCTAGACTGTTCCTATGAGGAGCTGGGTCAAGACTGATTTACATATGGCTTGGTCTAAACTGGGGTGGTCTGGTGAGCAAAAACAATGATGAATTAAACACAGATCTGTGATGGGTTGAATGTTTGCAGTGTTCTGCATTCCGTCCATCATCTGTACTTTTTCCTTTTCTCACTCTAAGTGGGATGGGTATGTCCAGACATGGGTCCCATGCTCACTCCACAACTGTATTCATGCTACCCTGGCTGATGAGGGGTTATATCCTGAAATCAGTCCCAGGATACTTGTTTCTGGTCCAAGGAGGACCTGACCTTGCAATTCGGGCTAGACTGCTCCCATGAGGGGCAGGGTTATGACTGATTTGCGTATGACTGGGTCCAAACTGGGGTGTTGTGATGATCAAAAAAACAATGGATCAAACCCAGATTTGTGACTAGGGGTGAATGTGTGCATTGTTCAGCATCCCATACATCTTCTGTTCTTTTTGCTTTTGTTGCTATAAGGGGGATAGGTATGCCCAGACGTGGGTCCCGTGCTCACAGTGCAACTGTATTCAAGCTAGCCTGTCTATTAAGGGGCGATACCCCAAAACTGGTTCAAGGATGCTTGTTTACAGTCCAGGGAGGACCTGGCCTGGTAGTTCGGGCTGGACTGTTGCATGAGGAGCAGGGTCAAGAGTGATGGCTTCAAACTGGGTGGCGTGATGAGCAAAAACGCCCTGGAATAAACCCAGATATGTGACTGGGGGGAATGTTTGCATTGTTCAGCATTCCGTCCATTATCTGTTCTTTTTACATTTATAAACTTGCCATTTTTATGTCCATGGCCTTTTTGTACATGTGGCCTGTATTGGGTCACATGACTAGGTGTAAATGACAGTAAGACTTTGTGATCTTCTCCCAGACAGTCACACAATAGAGGGATTTGGTGTGCCTTGATTGGCCATCTGCTGAAGGATGAGGGGACAGAGCTGAGCACAGCTCTATTGGTAACTGAATAGGGAGCATTCTGCCCTTGCACAAAAGACCTAACACCTAACCATTGTCACTGCAGTCAGCGTGGAGCTAGTGCAGGAAATTTAGGAAATTCCATGCACTTTGAAGCCACTGTCTGCAATCTTCTTCAATCTTCCAGAGCAGGGCACCAGTGTATAACGAGTTTTGCTATGCAGTAGGTCTCACATTTGCAAAAGTGTAAGCTATTGGCAATGTAAATGACAATACATGTTATTTGTATGTTTTGCTAATTGACACATAAATAAAAGGCATTGTCTTTTACATTAGCAGTAGCTCAAACTTGTAAATGTAAGAACTTTTCAAAGAAGTGATGCCATTTTACTGCTCGGACAGTGAAAGCACGCATGACGCACTGAATATATCAGGGAAGCATGCCTGCCTGCAGTAGGAGAAACTCTTTAAAGAAAATAGTGCTTACAGACTAAAAAAGGAGTACTGTGTAACAACTGATGTAAAAGGGCCAGTCCTCATGGGTGTTTACAAATGAAGACAAGACGGTACTTAGGAGGGACTAACAAGCCTATTAATGAATCAGGAGCCAGCATCTACGAAGGGCAATTACACAAGCCGGGCTTCTATTTCATACTCCAATACAGCATTCCTCAGAGCAGCGCAAGCGCTGCCCAGGCTCGACCTAAAAAGGGTACCTCAGACACCAACTCTTCAGTACAATTCTGGACCTGTGGATACTCTGCCAGGAAGAAGGCATGCTGTGCTTCTGAAAGGACTGTCAATCCGCTGGACTGCTGTCCTTCTGTTCCCTTGCTGAGCTGTCCAATCATTAGAACCGGAGTTATGAGGTTTTAAAGTTTTTAGTGAAAAATAGTGCCTAACAGATCAAAGCGCCAATCGCAGTGGCTCTGACCCAAATCTATCCGATGATGACGCTCCCTCCTCGGACACCTCCTGCATTCTTGCGAGGCTGAACTCTACCTTCTCAGAACATTTTTCTCAGAAATGTTTCTTAATTCGAAGTTAATCGTTGACGGTGCCCAATCCACTTCTTTAATCAAACCACACTCCATCTTGGTCAGCCATATTGTTGTGAAGTACTCCAATTTTTGAGACCCCAGAGGTGCTAGGGGTAGCACCCTATGACTTCGAGTACTTCCTGATGTGGTATTATAAAATTCTGCATATCTTGATAATAAAACAAAGAACTTGGCAACAGAAGCTGAAATATGAAAATACATCTTTATTAAACTCAAATGAGTGAGACTACGTCGCACAGAAGCCTTAGCAACTGAATGAGGCAGTCTCCAGAACAGAAACCAGTCTTCTCTTTTATGGAGAATATTACGCTCTGGGCAACACCGCCCTTCTCTTGCAGTTGGTCATTCACATATTTTACTTCAAAGAACAAGCAGAGTCATGATTACAATCCCACATTTCAGTTCAGCCAGCCCGCAATTATTTACCCAGCAAGGCTCAGATCCCTCATCAGATATCAGCAGGCCCCAATAAACACGGGCACCTCCTGTTTGTAAAACAAGCCATAAAGCAGGAAGAGTCAGGTGTGAAAGTGATTAGTCAGGGTTCGTGTGGGAAGAAGGAATTTATGATGCCTCGGGCCCTGATGCTAATCCCATTTGGCCGCAGTAAAAGGAACCGGCCGGACAGGGCTGACCTTGGGCAGTGGAGTCAGTTTGCACAGGTCACAGAGAAGTCAAAGTAAAGTGTAGCCTATGTGAGGGCAACTATAAGATGGCCACCGCTCCAAGATGGAACCCAGGGAGTCAATGTATAATAACGTATACATAGTGCATTCATAGCTAAAACGTTACACAAAGCACTTGTACATACCGCATTGACCATTCACGGTTCGCTAATACCGTGATAGACAGGGGTAGGGCCCTGCCTCCTACGCGGTCCCAAATTTTAAAGTACGACAGTTGTAGCTTTCCCTTTAAGCTGTAGCTACCCAGTTTAACGTTACTAGATGTCTGTGGTTGGTGCTTTGATCTGTTAAGCACTATTTTTCACCAAAAACTTGAAAAACTCATAACTTCGGTTCTACTGATTGGATTTCTGTCATTTAGGTGTCGAAAAGTGTATTCAAATTTGCTCCATTTTTCAAAATTGGTGTGGGATTATTCTGGTGCTGTATTTTCACTTTTCTATGGTTTGTGTGTTGCATACATACTTTATACTTTGTCTCTAAGTTAAGTAAGCCTGACTGATTTATTCAAAGCTACCAAATGGCTACGCACAGGTTAATTTTGTGACTTTTGTGGTTCACCTTGACAAGGATTGTGGTTGTTTCCTGAGTGGGACTGCCACCTCCCAGTGAAAACCTAATGCTTTTGACAGAGTGAAATTGAATTATCTCTGGGAAGTTTTAAGCAGTTTTGGAATAAGTGAAAATTACTTCAACAGGCTGAACGAATTGTACAGAGCCCCTAATGAAAAAATCCTTTTTAACGGTTCCTTAAGGGACACATGTATTAAGCATATTTGCCATCGGAAACGGACGAACAGCGTTTACATATGTAAGAAACACAAAGTACGGCTCGATAATATGTCATCAAACCGCAATTTGTGTTTGCGATTCGGTATTTGGAAGGGGCGTGTTAATGGCTTCCCTTCCAAATACTGAATCCAAATGGGATGAATGAATGTTTTTCGACCGAATACTGGTCGTAAAACATTCATATTTTACCGACTCCTCAAAGGAGATGGTAACCCATTTTCAAATGGGAAGGAGTCCCGAGGGGGCCCCTTCCCCTTTGAGAATGAAAAAAGATTTTCTAAGAGCAGGCAGTGGCCTCACGGACCACTGCCTACTCTTAAACTGCAAAGTTTACATTTTCCTTTTTAAATGCATCCCGTTTTCCTTTAAGGGAAAGAGGCTGCATTTGATAGCAAAAAAAGACTGCTTTATTTAAAAGCAATTACAGACATTGTGGTTTGCTGACCTCAGCAGGCCACCATCCCTGTGATGACGTAGATTCCTAATGGCTCGCAAATTGTGACATACCTCATTAATATGCATGAGGTAGGTCTATTTGCGGCCATTATGAATTGCTAATGAAACTGAAAAGAGTTTCATACATTAGGATTAGCGATTACCTAATTGTGATTCGGAGAAAATCGCTATTAGGTAATCGCTGCTTGTAAAAATGATACATGTGGCCCAAAATCAATATCTCCGTGGTGACTACGCAGGGGTGTCCCCTATGACTGCAACTCTTTGATGTGAATGTTGAGCTGTTTTCCCAACTAATAAGGAACAATCAAAAAATAAATATTTACCTTTAAATGATCAGGCCTAAAAATAACGGTAGCTTTATATGCTGCTGACATCATCCAACACAGCTGACCCAGCAAAATCAATAAGGAGGGCAGAAATAATTAGCAGAATTTGAAAAGCTATCAAACTGCCAAGTCAATAAAGAAAAACATAGGGTATGACTTGAGAAGTAAGACATAAAAGCCATAAGATAAAAAGGAGAAAATATATTTGGGAGATTCTCTTTTAGAAAATAAAAAATGCAGTGCTCCCCTCACCATGGGAGTCCTTTCCCAGGGCCAGGGGAGCATTTAGTAGTTTTCACTGCCCCTTACTGCCACGGTTTCCAGGGTTTGCCTGGCAGTGACGGTCAGGCAAAAGTGATCTGTAGTCACGCCCATCTAAATTAGGTGGATGGAATGATAGGTCAGCCTCCGACGGCCCTTACTCTGCAGGTCGGAGGGGTTTGTTCATAGCAGAAAAAGAGTAGTCTATATTGGTTTTGGATTTTTTTGTGTTGTTTTTCGACTTTATTTCTGTTTGAGTACTGCATAAATACTTAAATTAAAGCCTCTCTTAAAGCAAGAGAGGCTTCTAAGTTAAGCCTGTCTGATCTGTGCCATGGCTACCAAGGGGCTGAGCTCAAGTTAATTTAATGACTCTAAGGGTTCTTCACCGTGACAAGGATTGCAATTATTTTTTGAGGTGGGTACTTACCCCCCTCAACTAATAACCTAAGTACTTACACTTATGTAGAGAGAAGTTGAAAACAAACAGATGGACATGTCCAGAAGTGATCAAGAAGAGGCCAAGGGCAGGCAGGACAGGTGAGGAGTCGCGCTTACTAAGGTGTAACAAAACAGAAGGTTTGATTCAGTGTCTTATAGTAGTAAACTACTTGTGTTTCAACCTTTCCTAACTCTAGCAATTTGCCTGCACAAAGGAGAAGAACAATTGTGGATAATATTTAATCAATATGGATTGGTAATTGAGCGGCTATTCCCCATTTGTATAGTGCCACTTGGAATTTACTGCCGATGGTGCACCTCTGCATAGTTTCTCCTGTACATTTTACACCGTGGAGAATGTACATGCAGGGCTCCTTGCAATTGGAGCGAATTGTCCGATATGTAAATTATCAAGGACATAAACTACGCACACACTAAGGGCACTAAACTACCTATGCACACCAGTGCCAGAGAGTTATTCAGTCTGGATTATGAAGGCTGGTGTTAAGAGCCCACATCGTACACAGGGGCAGGCTGCCGTGACTGTTCTTGGATGGCACGTTGGCAGGAGGCGCACAGGTTGGTTTCTGTGAAATGGACTGAATTGCTGCAGCTAGGATCGGACGCGGGATTTGTAAAGCACGAGCCGAGATGAAACACCAACTATTCCATTCGAACTTTAGCATCACACTCTGGCAGCAGGTGTGCAGAAGGAATTGTCAGAAATATACTGAATACATTAAGGGCTCTGAAATACCACTTGAATGAGAGTAACTCTCAGAATCTTGCATGGCATGCTTCCATGGCAACTCCAGCACAGCCCTTCGGCAGAAGACTGCTGCTGTCAGGTTTCTGGGGAATACACTTAATGCACACTGTTAGCGTTGTGAAAATAAATACAAAAAATCAATGTTCTCCTATAGAAATGTCTTTGGATAGCAATGACAGTGCCAGGTGTGCGCATGTACTTAGGCTTCGAGTAACCGCAGGTCAGCCTGGAGAAGGTGACCACTTACATCGAGCGCGCTAGCCGCTAGCTACGCTTTTAGGCAGCTTCCTACATTTTAATACTCCCGTTTTGTATTTTGTTTATTTTTGGTGATTCTTACCCTGGTTTTATCTCGCTGACCTTCGTGGCCTCATTCCTGCACATTAGAACCCCCCCTGGGGACCATCTACACCGCCTTTGGCGGGTCCGGGATCACGGGGTTGTGGGAGCCACGTTTTTGAGCGCCATCTTGGATTGGGCAGGGGCTCGCTCGCGTAATCTCGCGAGATCTCGCCCTTTTGAGCCTATTTGAGCCATTCTTTGGTCGCGCAGCGGTGACGCGCAGCGGGGCGCCTTCATCGCGCCTGAGTCCAGCCAGAGTCCTGCCCGTCTGCGCTCGTCCGCGCTGAGGACGGCCTGGACGACTGGCCCTGGGACTCTGCCAAAATGTCTTCCCCCTATTGCAGCTACACCGTCAGCCAATTGCTGGCCCTTAAACCCCGCACTAAATGCTGCTCTCACTCTTATGAACCGGATGACCTTCTCCTCCCGTTGCGATGTGATTGTCCTTCGACGTTAAGGCCCCGTGACTCCGCCCCCATCCTTCCTCCTGTGGAACCCCCCGTCATTTCGAGTCCTAAGTCTGTAGGAATAGAGGGCATCTTGGTTAATGCCCGTTCCCTTGTCAAGAACAAGGTTATGTTCAAGGAGATGGTTCTGGATAGAACACCCACTCTTGTATTGGTGACCGAAACATGGGCTAAGGACTCATCCGACCCAGACCTCATCGAGGCAGTCCCGGAAGGATACTGCCTGGTCAGGCTCGATAGACAGGGTAGAGTGGGAGGGGGGATAGCGATCCTGCATAAAGATCATCTACAATGTCATATCGTCCCCATACTTGATTTTCCAGAGAGCTTTCAAGCATTTTATTTTTCCATAAAGGAAGCGCAACGCCCCTTCTTTAACGGTATTTTAGTGTATCGACCTCCCTGTTCGAGGACTCATTTTACGCACAATTTTCTTCAGTCCCTAGAACCTTACTTTGGCCGAGACAATTTTTCTATTATGGGTGATTTTAATTACCACCTTGAACGGTGTGATCTCTTTGATACCTCCTGTCTCACTGAGGCCCTTGAATCTTGTGGGCTCACACAACGTGTCTCCGGAGCCACACATCGGGCAGGACACACTTTGGATGGTATCTTTTCCAATGACCCTCGCTTGACCACTAAGGACCCTTTTCATCTTTCCTGGTCGGATCATCTGGCGGTCCCTTTCCTTTTGAAATATCATAGGCTGGACTCCGGCACAAAAGGGAACCACCTAATGGAGACTGCTCGAAATTTCAGGAATATTAACTGCGACTCTCTTAAGCCCTGGGCCGCTAGTCTCACCATCACAGACCAAGATAATCTACAGACTGCAGTCGCTCGCTTCGAAAAGGTAACTACCGAGGCCTTGAATAAACTGGCCCCAGTACAATCTCGGCGCCGAGCCAGAAAGAGACCATCTGCTCCCTGGTTTTCGGATTCCCTCAGGCTCCTTAGGCAGGAGGTGAGGAGAAAGGAGAGGCTCTGGCATACTAGCTGGGACCTTAAGAACAAGGAAGCCCATAAACTCCTTGTTAAAAAATACAAGGCTGCAATCTTGCAAGCTAAACAAGATTACTTTGTTACTGTGACCACCTCGCTCTCCTCCTCGAAGGAGCTCTTTAAAACGGTGGATTCCCTGGTCAAACTGCAAGCCCCTGACCCTGTTATTCCTTCGCAGGATCTATGCGACAAGATAGCCTCCTTTTTCCACACTAAAATCCAAGATATCCATCTGGCCCTCGAGGAACAAAGAGCTGGTCTTAGTGCTTCTATACCTGGGGTAGAGATGAGTCTGACCATCTCAGAAATCTCCCCCTCAAGCACCCTGGACTCTTTTCCTCCGTTGGTCCTGCAAGATCTCGATTTACTGCTAACTAAGACTAAGTCTGGTTCCCCTCTGGATAGCTGTCCACTGAAAGTCATCAAGCAGTGTAGGGATACCCTCTTACCCCCACTGCTACAGGTAATGAATCTAGCTATCAGAGATGGTATCTTCCCTATGGAATGGAAGAAGGCGGTAGTAAAACCCTTGTTGAAAAAGCCCTCCTTGGACCCGGGTGATCTAAAAAACTACCGGCCTATCTCTCTGCTCCCTGCCCCAGCGAAGATGCTTGAGACTTATCTCAACGGGCATCTCGCTGTTTTTGTGGAGGGTTCGGAATTCTTAGATCCTTCCCAGCATGGATTTAGAAGAGAATTCAGCACCGAGTCAGCCCTCACTATCGTGTTAGATAAAATTCGCACGACAGTAGATGAGGGCCAGACCTCTCTCCTGGTCCTGCTGGATCTAACTGCGGCCTTCGATACCCTCTCCCCCTCAGTCCTTACATCTCGACTGAGGGAGGTGGGGGTGAAGAACGCAGCGTTGGATCTTTTGACCTCCTTCCTCACAGGGAGGGAGCAGAGAGTCAAGCTGGGGGAGTTCCTATCTCCATCCCGATCTGTGCTATGTGGGGTCCCTCAAGGGTCGGCTCTTAGCCCAACCCTTTTTAATATCTATGTGACCCCACTGGCCAAACTAATAAGATCTTTCGGGATGGAGGTAGTCTCTTATGCAGATGACACTCAAATCCTCGTCTCTCTTCCCCATTCTGATGATCTAATCGCCTCCAGGTTTAGATCTTGTATGGAGGCGGTTGGTCACTGGATGATTCAGAACTCTCTAAAACTGAATGGGGAGAAGACTGAGGTGATGGTGTTTGGGGGGAAAGAAAACATCTGGTCCGCCAATTGGTGGCCTGACTCACTAGGGACATGCCCTTCCCCTACAACTTCTGCCAAGAACCTCGGGGTGCTAATTGATCCTGCTCTCGACTTATGCAGCCAGGTGAGCAGAACTGTTTCCACCTGCTGGGGTCTGATTCATACCCTACGAAGGATCAGGAATTATCTCTCCTTGCAGGCAAGAAAACAAATAGCTGTGGCGCTCATTGGATCGCGCTTGGACTACTGTAATGCACTGTATGCTGGGCTTAACAAAGGCCAGCTGCATCGCTTACAGGTAGTCCAAAACGCTATAGCCAGATTTGTCCTGGACACCCCCAGACGCTCTTCGGCCTCCGCAGCCAGGAAAACACTACATTGGCTGCCGGTAGAACACCGAATTCGTTTCAAGGTCCTATGCATGACCTACAGAGCCATTGCCAAAAATAGCGACACAGGAATTGGGTCCATCATCTCCCACTATATTCCAGGAAGGAACTTGCGCTCCTCTGGGAAATTGCGTCTGACTACTCCCCGTGTGCGGAAAGCCAAGTGGGGGGGTAGAGCCTTCTCCACTCTTGCTCCTAAGTGGTGGAACGACCTCCCTCTGGACCTGAGATCTCTCTCGTCCTTACAGGACTTTCGTTCCGCTCTAAAAACTCTTCTCTTTCGGCAAGCCTACATGTAAGGTCTCCTGTCTCCTCCTTTGATCATTTACTGGTTTTTGTTAGGCGCCTTGATACCTGAGGGTTATTGTTCTGCGCAATATAAATTTCTTTTCATTCATTCATTCATTCATGCGCGATAGGAAAGGAAGCGCGGCTGCACAACAAACCCACGGCTAGGCCCAGCTGATTCAGGCAAAATATGTTTGGAGTTTGGTAGTTAATTAGCGTCATATGAAAACAAGTGTGTTTAGATGTTCCAAGATATCCAAGGTACAATATTCGACTTATCAACTGTTTCAGATAACGTTTTTTCTTTTTTAAAGATGGAACGAAACGGTTTAGCATTTTATGTAGAGCATATATGAACAGAAATAAAAGAATAAGAAATAAACAAACAAAACAATCTAAAAAAAGATATAGCTTGCAAAAAATTACTGTTAAAACCATGCATATATTTATCAAGAACAAAACATTTCGCTTTGCTCAACGTAGGGATATAGGGTAGATTTTAAATTAGGGAAAAGAAGCCAAAACATGCGTTATGCTGTTTTTCCAGCATCACTGCATACGGATTTCTGTAAGAGTTTCCATCCCTCTTGGATGGATAGTGATAAAATGTGCTTTTTATTGAACTTTGGATTATCAAGATATAAAATGGCACAGCTTCTAGAAAATCTACTACCATCTTAGACTACGTACGTGTTTGCTGCTCTCCATAATTCAGGTAAATGGCTTCAATGCAATGAAAAAAGGTTGACTGTCACAGGACATCAATGAGGTGGCTTATAAACAGGGATAAACATGATGAAACTTGCGAGAAACGTGAAGAATCCAGGCAGATGGAAGCAGGACTATATTCAAAGTACAGCATTTGGATAAAACTGAATATTCTGGTAGTAACACATTCTTTCTTTTAAAACTATTGACTAGTGCAGATAGTTGGGTTGTCACAGGTGTGTGGGGGAGGGGGCGCAGCAGAGGCGGCATTATTCCCCAAGTGTTTGCTTTTTCATGGCACCTATGCAGATTTATTTACAAATGTTTAATCAAGCTTATGTCTTCGAGTGACTCAGAGAGCAGAATTATCACAATTGATAAATGTCCCATTTTCTTACTCGTAATCTTCATCACTCCAAGTTGTGTCCTTACCTGGTGTGATGTCATCTCTAGCAACAGAAATGGTTTACCCATCACTGCAAACCCACATTATACTACAAAGATGGCAGACGTCTTACTGTCTTCATCGCATATAGATAAAATGGTCACATTCTACTTTGTAAATATCAAGCAGAAAGTTCTTATTTGTAAAAGCATATATACCCATTGTCTTGCTACCTCTATCAACTGGAAGGGTGGGAGGGCAATGTAGGACTGTGACAAGGAAGATCAGAACATGGAGTGATAGAGATTACCGTTTAAGTAACCAGGGCATTACCTTCTCGTCCATCTTCCTCGTTCCAGTCCTTACTAGGTGAGGTCAAATCCAAGCAGTGAAGGCAACCAGAAAATAAACACTAGCGTCCTAAATTACGAAAGAGTGATCTATTTAATCAAAAATATTGAAAGTCAGGAATTATGCAGAACAGAATCAAATTAATTTCCACAAAAACAGCAAAATGTCCAACTCCCACCTGCAGATAGTAGAGATTCATAAATGTGGGTGTGGATGACCAAGTTGCTGCCATACACACATCACTCATAGAGACACCTTTGAGCATAGGCCAGGAGGCAGACACACCCTGGTTGACCTACCTTGTACTGAACTTTGCAGTAACTCATTCTTTTATCATAAGCTCAAATGATTGACTGTATCAACCATCTCGCATTGAAGCTGGAGAAGACTGTAAACCTGGTCCTAAAATACCAAACATAATAAAAAGAACTTACACTTTCCTAATGCAGCTGTTTTGCCCAATAGACCAAAAAAGGGTTATATAGGCCCAGTGTATGGAGTCTTACCTCTCCAAGAGTGGTTAGAGATGGAAAACAGATTGGAAACACCAAGTCTTGCAAAACAAAAAACTCAAATAAAGGCTTTGGTGTTAAAAACTCTTTATCTTGAACAGAGAATGGAGAAAAGAATCAGCCCACAACAGAGTCTTTAACTCACCTATTCTTTGTCTAGAACATATAGCTGTTAGAAATGGGGGTCTCTAGTTGGCAGAGGTAGGTACCTTTGTACAAGTAGGGGCCCTTTCTTCCTAGTCAGGGCAAGGGGGATACACTTCTAAAATAACCCATGCTCACCCCCTTGTTAGCTTGGCATGAGCAGACAGGTTTACGTCAGAGGCAGTGTGTAAAGCATTTGTGAGCACATACAGTAATACAGTGAAAACCCTACAAATGGACACCACACCAGTTTAGAAAAATAAGTAATCTTTATCTAAACAAAACAAGACCCAAAACAACAAAAATCCACAACACAGTATTAAGAATATGACTTTCAAATGGCAGAAATATTTCAGTTTAAAGTAAATTTCAGACGCAACACTTTTCACACACTGTACCTTGGATGCATCACGCACAAAAGCAAAAATGGCCACAGGGAATGTCACTGCAGCACAGGGGAGGTGATGCGTTGGTTCCTTACCAGAGAGGAGGTAATGCGTCTGTTTCTTACTGCGTGGGGAGGTGATGCATCGGTTTCTTACTGCGTCCCCCAATGATGCGGCAGAATTGGCGCCTCAATGCGATGATCTGGGAGGATACATGGAGTCTTGCAGCCGCACAGCAGGGCTTGCCTTGGAATCGGTGCGGTGATCTTGGAATTCGGAGATCGTTGCACTCGATGCGGCGTACAACGATTTCTCGAGCTGCGGCAGGCGCTGCAATGGTTTCTTTGGCGATGCATTGGAAACAGGTACCGATGCTTTATGCTTCTCGGTGTTGCATTGATTTTCCAGATCCCCGCGGAAAACAGTCTCTAGAGGTCCAAAACAACAGCAGGCACCTCTTTGCAAGTCAGAACTCCCAGGAAGGAAGTTTGGGAGAGCTGGTGGTGAAGTCTTTGTGTCCCTGAGACTTCAGAACTGGAGGCAAGCTCAGTTTAAAGCATTTGGAGATCTTCCTCAAGCAGGGGACACAGCAAACAGCAAAGTCTTTGCTCCTTTACTTGGCAGCTAGTAGCCACTGCAGCCCATCCCCAGACAGCAAACAGCACAGGGAGAGTATTCCTCCTCAGCTTTTTCTTCACCTTGGCAAAGTTTCCTCTTGATTTTCCAGAAGTGATCTAAAGTTCTGGGGTCTGAACCCCAATATTTATACTGTTGGACTTGGCCCTTCTGGCAGGTTCACCCCTAAACTTTTTGCGAGTATATTAGCTCTTTCCCTATGGAGGACTAGTGATTTTAGGCCTCTAGGCGCTTTCACACTGTGTCCCAGTGGAAAGCGCGTGCGCTCTGTGTATGGTTTAGTTAGACTGACCTGCCCTCCCATAGGAATGAATGGGGAATGTGTGTGACCCTGGTAGTTCCTGATGCGTGGGGAGTGCAGGGCCGAGTTTGGTATGTGCGGACTCGTGTGATGAAATGCTGCGCGATGATGTGTGCGGTGTCAATGTACCTAGTGTGGAAGTGCCACTTCTAGAAGTTGGCATTTCTGTGTGCAGTGTGAGATAAGTGCCTTGTCTGGCGATTGGCTGGCTGATGTGATGGGCTAGGGAATCCCCAGAGTCAGGAGGAGTCACCCAGTGGTGAATGGGGAGATCAGCAGCTGGATGGGTGGGAGGAGTACACCTGGGACCTGAAAAGGGCTGGGCTTTCCCCACACAATGCTGGCTCCTCCCCCTGTGGTTCGACTGATGACCCTGGCCTGTTCTGTGAATAGGGAGAGGGGCTAAGCAAAACAAAGTGCTCAGGAACCAGTTGTAACTGGTTTGCCCCTTCCCTGCACCTTGAGACAAAGGAAACCTGAGTATAAGAGGGGGCTGTGACCCCATGTAAAATGTTCTCTCTTCTGATCCTTACTTGAGGGGGGCCTGCTGCTGCTGGGCGCCAGGAGAGACCGCCACTGGGGACTGCCTCCCTGCTGGAGGGCCCTGTGAGCTGGCCCCTGGGCCCAGTCTTTGCCCCCCTGCTTCTGAAGACTTTTCCTGGAAGACTTTCCCTGAACCTAGCGCCTGGAAGAGTGCTTTACTTGCCTTTTTTTTCCCTTGGGGAGAAGTGCCTTGTCTGGACTGAGGAGCGCCTTGGTTGTGGCCAGCAGCGCTGCGCTACGATAATCTACGAGGGAACCCCGATGTAGGGATTCCCCCGCTTTGCCCTGGATTCATAGCGGGTGCCCACCCCGCATTGTTGTGCTCATTGGCGGGTGCCCACCCCGCTTATTTTATCGTGTTTTAAACCGAAGGCGGGAGCCCACCCCACGCTTTGGTGAAGAGAAGGAAATCACCGCCGCAGCCCGGGCGTAATCAGGAAGTCAGGCCCTGTAAGACCTGACGTGGGGCGAGACTTCCGCTTCCTGAGGGAAGCCCCGCGCCCACGGCATCGCGAGAAGAGAAGCGGAACGAAGAAGAAGTGACCGGGGCTCCCGTGAGCTGAGGGAGCCCCGCGCGGTTGCAGCCCAGGTGAAGAGCCGAGGAATCCAGGTGGAAGCCCACCCCGCGCTGGATCTTAACGGGAGGAGTGCGGCCGGAGCTGGTGCGGAGTGGGCGCGAGGCACACTGTCGGTGCCTGCCCCTCCGTGCTACGAGAAGCCAGGAGTCCTCCCTTGGAACCCGGTGAGTGAGGGCAGGGGACAGGGCCGCATTCCGCTACCCCCACACCCCCCGAGAGGGGCTGCATAAAGGGCACCCGGCCGGCGCCTAAGTTCATGAGTGGCCCCATCTGGCAGCGGGCCGCTCCAACGACGGGGCCAACATTGTTTTAAGAGCCTAGAAGGCTCCAACACTTGGGGACATTAGTCCTGTCCAGAGCCCTGTGAGGCTCCAACTACGGGGGCATTTTCTTTTTGTGATAAGAGCGGCCCCGGGAGGCAGCGGGCCGCTCCAACATTTTGGGGCATATTTGTGTCTTAGAGCCCACGAGGCTCCCACGCTGTTTTGGGGCATATTTCTCTTTTGGTGATCTAAAGCCCCTGAGGCCCCCTACGCACTGCACAATTGATCTACAGGCACAGTGGTGCCCAGGCTCCTTTCCCAGCTGCCCAGCACTTAGTGGGCAGCTGCAACGTTTAGGTTGTGCCCGGTGCCCTGTTGCTTGCGCAGTCCAGCCCTGACTCTATGGACAGAGGGCGTTTGAGCCCCTGAAAGGCCAAGTTGGCCTGGGGACAGTTTTCTTGTGTTGTGCCCTCACCTAGGGTACATAATCTTTGTTACCTGTGTACCTTTGTGCCTGTGCATTGCCTATATGCTATTTTCATTCCTAATGTGATTTATGCAATGCTTTGTGTATCCCTCTAGATGTAGTTTTATACCTAGGAGGTAGTGTTACCTAGTATAGTGAAACTAGTGTGTTCATGGTTCCCTGCGTAATATTTTCCTAATGTGGTTAGGGTTGCGTAGGTGGTACTTACCTTTTACCAGTGGTTACTGGTTGTGCGCTACATTTATTATTTGTTCTACCTTTCTACGTTTACCATTTGGTGATTTGTGCTAACTCTGACAGTGGCCCATGTGGCCCTGTCTTGTGTAAATAGTCCCCTGTAAATTCTGCCCAGTGCCAGTTGGCACAGTGTAAATTGTGTGAATTTTATCTAATGTGTTTTGGTATAATACAAAGGCTATTTTTATATAATACCTTGTGTGGAGTTTCTTTTGTGGCGGGCCTTGGGTGTTGTTGCTGGGTGCGCGCGCAAACGCTTTACACATTGCCTCTGGGATAAGCCTGACTGCTCGTGCCAAGCTACCAAGGGGGTGAGCAGGGGTTATCTTTGGCGTGTAACTCCCCATCCCTGTCTAGAGTGGTGGTTTCTGCCTGCTTTGGCGCAAGCCTTAGCCAACCAGAAATCCCATTTCTAACATATACTACAACATTCTTTGTTATCAGGTGGCAGAGAAGCCCTGTGCTTTGTCAAAACCAGGTCTGTCCTCTCTGGCGCAGCTTCCTGGTAGGAGGTGGAGACAGTATTGTGGAAGGCAGACCAGGCCCATTCAGGTGAAAGGAATTCTCCTCCCCCTACTCTAAATGCAGCCCACGTCTATTCAGCCCAGTCCTGACTCATCAGACTCTCTGGAGTCACTGCACCTCCCCAGTCCCTGATGCGCCAAACTCAGATAGTCAATCCACATCCTAGCAGAGGCATACTGGAGGGCTAAGCAAGAAAATACTTACTTTCTAAAAGTGGTATTTTCAAACACAGAATGTAAAAATCACCCTCACTAAAAGATGGATTTTAACATTCTGAGGTCAGGCATACTAAACTTACATACATTGGACCCTGCCCACATGGATAACTTGGGCCTACCTTAGGGGTGACTAATATGTAAGAAAAGAGAAGGTTAGGGTCTGGCAAGTGGGTGCGCTTGTCAAGTCGACATGGCAGCACCAGACTGCACACAGGCTCTGCAATGGCAGGCTTGAGTTACATGTACAGGCTGCTCATATGGGTGGCACAATCAGTGCTACAGCCCACTAGCACCATTTGAATGACAGGTCCTGGACACATACAGTGCACTGTACTAGGGACTGACTAGTAAATAAAATATGCCATTCATGGAATCACCAATCAATAACAATGATTTACAAAGGAAGCACTTGCACTTTGGCACTGGACAGCAGTGGCAAAGTGCCCAAAGCATCTTGACCAGCAAACCAGAGTCCAACACACAGCAAAAACACAGGAGATCAAGGCAAAAAATACAAGGGAAACACACACCAATGATGCCAGGTCTAACAACAGCCATTACAATTAGCACTTTATAAGGGAGAAATGTAATCTTGAAAGGCTTAGAGTGAGAAGGCTGATGGGCTATAGGGACTAACAGCAGATCAGAGGAAATAATTGGTCAGTAAACTATTGGCCTCTTTAAGAAAAGTCCACCAAGGAGTCAAAATTGTAAACCTCAGACCCTCTGAACGATCAGATTACCACCTAGTGACTACTCATTGTGGAGTCTGCTAGACCGAATACGAACCTATGCCTCAAAAATGTAAGATCTTTATAGGATGACACAAGGAATGGACTAAAGACACCAGGTTGAAAAAAACAATTCCAATGACTAGCATAAAGTTTTAGCACAGCTGGACATTGAATTGAAGACACACCCTCTTCTAAATACTACAGTTCTTGAAGGTTTAACCTTTCAATCTCAAATTCCCCAACTGCTGGTGAGATAAGATAGATCCATAGAGGGTTGGGGACAACAAAGGGGACTGATCAGGAGGAAGCAACCAATGAGGGGCTAAAGGCCAAATCTGCCTGGCCCAACAAAGAACAAATAGAAGTAACCACACACAACCTGACAGAATCCTTTGTAGAAGACTTTTCAATAATGGGAATCAGGTGAAAGGCATATAGAATCCCACATGGCCATGTTATGGATAACACATCCACCGCCCAACCCTCCATTGCCTGCCTGCGAAAACAAAACTTGGGAAATCAGGCATTCTCCATAGAGGCAAATAGATACCATTGGTTTTGAGGAAGGAAATGAAGAACTGTGATGGTCTGCGGGCTCATTTGCCTTCCTCAGAATGTTAAATGGTAGCGGCACCTTCAGTCGATAACCTTCTAGTATTGCCCAGCGGTAATCGCCTCTTATACCATTCGATGATTAACCAACAAAAGAGGCAGGCACCAGAGACTGGAAGGCAGGAAACAAAGTTTTATTCCGTCGGAGCAGAACACGTCAGAT
This sequence comes from Triturus cristatus, assembly GCF_964204655.1. Classification (NCBI taxonomy): domain Eukaryota; kingdom Metazoa; phylum Chordata; class Amphibia; order Caudata; family Salamandridae; genus Triturus; species Triturus cristatus. Next base: position 845,977,538 of record NC_140588.1, on the reverse strand, counting down.
CGGACAGCAAGGTATCATTTCGAGGTGCTCTACCCACATCTCTGAGGCCTGGCCTCTTATACACAGGTTTATTGCTTTATTACACGTGACACATTCTTGTTAAGACTTTGATGTACGGAAAGGCATCCTTGGAATCCCCACTTCAAGCTTGTTCCTACACATATCTACAGTGGAAGTCCCCACCCCACCCACAGTAAGAGATGGCTATCACACAGGTGGACATTCCGCCAATTCCCGGGGGTGTGTGCGACTGGTCGGGTCTCAGGGGGTGGGGGCCTTGATCTACTGTAATCCCTTTGATGTGAGGTGTTTCCCTTACAGTGGGGGCAATAAACTGAATCCGCAGGGCCAGGTGATGGCCTGGGATCGGTTCGGACAATCGTGCGCAGGGGAAGGGGGTTATCAAAGGGATGTACGACCATGTATGGGATGAAAGGAGGTGTTGGTCAGGCGCGGGATGTGGTTCCATGGCAGGGTCGCGCAGAAGGAGAGGGTTTATGGCCCCTATATGAGAGAGCGGGGGTGGCCGGCGCGCGGGGGATGTTTGCAGCGCCAAGGGAATGTGCTGGTGATCGGCGAGGGGCAGAGGGGCCATGGTGCTTTCGAAATGGCTACAGCTTAAGTGAGCGTACGGGCCTGAGAGGGGACAAGGTGGCGCCGATTATGTTGACATCGCAAACCAGATTTTTAACAGTCCTCCCTTTTCAACATATCTAGCCAGCTTGTCTAGCCGACATCCATCTTCGTTAAATTCTTAGCCACGACATCGTAAATGCTTTCATGCGTTCCTGTTTCAAAGTACAGAGTCTCAGGACAGACAGGAATAATCTGACACAATTGTACATAATTACATGCAGTTGATGTGATAGGCGAGGAGGTAGCGCATACAGAGTTACATCAGCTGCGTCATATGTCAGACCCGGAGATAGGTGGAGGGAAGCTCGCTTAAACACAAACCTGATACCGTAAAGAGTGGTCTGACAAAACATGGAATATCACGTACATTACTTAAGGCCTAGACTTCGTGTGGATCAAACTAAACAGCATAGTCATGTGTACGGCTGATGCTATACAATTGTCATTTATACTAAGTTAATGTTTCTTAACTAGTAGTGTGCAGTTGGAAGTGACCGATAAAAGACCTTGGGAACTTGATTGGAGGATGGTCAATTCAAAGGTGGTTGGGAGAGGAATTTCAACTCAACATGAGTTACAGTCAGAGAAGGGGGGGGGGTAATGTCCACAAGGGAGTTCTTCTTTCCAGTGTCCTATTACCGCGAGCCATCACTGGTAAGCTCTCATTGTTCTTCTTCTTTCGTTGGCACTGTTGAGCACCGGCGGTGGAGCTAAGGTCCAGCTCAAATCCAGGTTTTCACGTTGCAGGGTGTGACCACTCTTTGCTCTCGGATCACAGTCCTGTTTTGTCCTGTTCCTTAACTGATCTTATCATAGGTACCTTGAGACGGGGTACCCGCATTTCGTTCCTTTTTCGCCAAGTCAAGTTCAAAATCCCATATGGAAAAGAGAGGGGGGGGAGTAGGGACGTGCCTTGGGAGGCCGAGGGAAGAGGGGGTGGAGTGGGATCGGATCAAAAAGCGGACCAAGGAGAGCAGAATCTTTTAGCACTGAGCCCATCAATCGGGCTCGACGGCCTGGGACTTCAGGCATGAGCTGATCAGTGAGCAGGGGGCTTCGGGATAGCCCTTCTTTTTATCGCTTTCCATGCTGAGAATGGTGCCTCGTCCCACCTCTTTTTGCTCCGTGGCTCCCCCTTGGTCGAGGCCATAAATGTTCCATGATCCGCAGCCAGGCTGTGCGTCACGTCCAACCCCTCTTCTCCGATGGCCGCATGTTATCTTTGAATGAGTACAAGAAACAAAATCTTAGAGAACTGGTAGGGAAGACGTTTACACATTTCATTCTTTCTCCCAACCCCAAGTAGTCGGGGAAACGTTTATCGGTCACTCTATGGTGGATGTCTATTAACTCTTATGTCGGTGTATGCTGCTAACTCATTAATCATTGCTGTGGTGCAGGTTTGCGAGTGTTCCTGCAAATTTCCATCATCAGGTCTGTTAGGTGTTGATTCCTCTACCTTATAAACGTGGCAAGAAGTCTGACATCTATCAACTTCCTGGTCTATCAAAATTTGAACCGGCTTCTCCGGTAGAGACTCGTCTTTCTAACAAAAGGCCTGTTGATTCATAATTTTCTCCAGGGACTGCTAAGTTTATGAAAAAGTGCGAGGTGCTACTGTCATGGGCTCACAAGTATCTGTTTCGGGGAGGAACACAAGTTAAACATTTTTCTTGCTGGAGACAATAGTTAACCTCTATTAGTTTTAGGCGATGTATCTTTAAAAACAAGGTCATCAGCTGTATTGCTTAACCCCTTCCCCGCTCATGACGGAACCGTTCCGTCATGAGCCACGGTTGCCGTGTGCTCATGACGGAACGGTTCCGTCATGACAATCCTGTTGGCGGCCGCTCCGCCTGCGCGGCGCTGTTTCCCCGCCTGTGCGGGGCGACAACGCAAATGGGCGGAGTCATGACGGAACCGTTCCGTCATGAGCACAGCTCAACTGTGGCTCATGACGGAGCGGCTCCGTCATGAGCACAGGCCCACCGCGCTGTCCCCCTGCCCCCCCCAGCGCTGCAGCGGAATGTCCGCAGCAGCGAAGGGGTTAAATTGTCCAGGGACGGCTAGTACAGGACTGGGACTATTCTGGAAAGACTGGGTGCTTAGACGCTCTATTTCTGTACAATTGGGCGGGGCGATTCTGAGCGAGGGAGGTGGAGTCGTTAGAGCCATAAAACAACAAAAAGCACTGACATATAGCTCCCGTTATAAGGGCCAGATTGGGAGACATCAGTCGTCTTACCTGTCCTTTCTTTCTCAGCCAATTAGGTTCCATCATTTTACAGAAAGGAGAGGTAGTAGTGTGGCAAAATACGGTCGTTTTGCTTCTGTCAACTTGTTCGAATACTGTCGTGTTTAGGCCAATTATACATATACTGACGAGGTACAGTTTCGTCATCTATTCAAAAGAGGGCAAGGGAGCTTTCAGCGAGGAAGAGAGAGAGAGAGAGAGAGAGAGAGAGAGAGAGAGAGAGAGAGAGAGAGAGAGAGAGAGAGAGAGAGAGAGAGAGAGGGAGAAAAAGACGTGCGCACCAAGTAGGCTATTTGGTACATGTACGACATAAAACGAGAGAGAGAGAGAGAGAGAGAGAGAGAGACGTGCACGATAATAGGCTACTTGGTGTACACACAACATAGAGCAGCACGAGTCAGTTTTACGTCCAGGAACACAAGCTGGGGGAAAACATAAATTCAACGTTCACGTACACACGAATACCGAATAGGGTGTAACGGTACATACATCGAGCACAGAAACCTAAGATGAAGACACAGGGCTATTTTGGGTAACGGTACCTTTCCTTTCCTATCCTTTTTCTATGCGTGCTGCGTATTTTCAGTATTTTCCGTAATTCGTTTCGGGGGGGGGGGCGAACTTTTTACTCCCCTCCCTTTTTGCGCAATTTTGTTGGAGGCCTCATTCTTAAAAAAATACTCACTCCTCTTCTTCCGGTCGGACACTAGTCCAGTCGTGTTTATACTCACGGTGGAGCCTTCCGACCCCTGGGCAGGTGGTCATCCAAACTGAGGCATAGGAGGGGTATCGGTCGGACGTTCAATGGTACAACTCTTATTTTCTAAGTGGATGGAAGAAGAAGTGGTGAATCTAAAACATGCCAGTATCCCTAACTTCTGGGCTGAGGGGGGGGTGGTTCGGATGAGTCCCGACCTGGGGTATTCTTAACTTCTCTTATTTAGTCAGCACACGAATCGACTCACTGGTGGTACATTTGGGTTATCAGTTGGAGTCGGGTTCGTCGTACGGGAATGACCCTTCAAGTTTCTGGTGTAGGTCACCCTCCAATTTACTAGCTCCCGGGAGAGGGAGAGTCCTTCCTTCAAACGAGGAGTTACCATATTCCGGTTTTTTTTCCCATCCCCTTGATCGGTAGACAAGCATTTCAGTCATACAAAAGACGTTCTCTTCAGCGTCCCAGGCATATGCAATACATACATATTCATACCGTACAATCAGGGCACGTACGCACAGTCATACAATACAGCTTTTCGTGTTCTCAGTGGTTGTCTGCACTCCACGCACCATCTCACAACGTTTGTCTATGTCTTTCCCTACATTCGAGCATAGTGCGGTCCATGGCCACTCCATTCTTCAGTCGGAACTCCGATGTAGCCTACAGGGAAGAAAAGAAGGGGGGGGGGGCAGCATTCAAAGTACGTCAGCGTGCATAAACACGAAAAAGTTCTACTTACCACGTACCAGGCTAGCTGTAGGAGCGTTTAATACCACAGATCTACTATATCCTTCCTTTTTACTATACAAAGATGCTTCATTTTATTTGTCCCTAAATTCAAGTTCCCTCGTCGTGCAGTTGTTTCTCAATCAGTCGTATATTATGGGACAGAGTACCATACCTTGCATTCGGCAGATACCTTAAGCTACAGTCAACCATTTTCTAGCAACTCTGGAAAAAAAGACAGGTGTGATGGATACAAATTTTTCATCAATCCAAAATTCAGGCAAAGGGTCTGTATTATCTGTCCTCTATTGTTTGGGAATATAGGTCATTATTAAAAACCTTCGCCAACCCTAATGATTTGCTATGACGCTGATCCCATAATTCATTCGAAAACCCTTTATTGAAAAGAAATGTCAGTACACAAATACGGGCCTACGACCGTATAGGCCGGCCACAGTGCAAGAGGCGTCGAGTATCATGAGCAATACTACCTTAATGCGAAAATAAAAATAATCAATAATGAGAAGACCAGCATCAATAAGGTTGTTCGCATGTCCAGTCAGTACCCTCCCTGTCCCCCGCCCGCCATGTGCAAAAAGACCGTATACATATCCCTAAATATCAATGTCAAGTAACCGGAACGCCATAAGGAGTTGTAGGTCCCGCCTACATCGGCGCCATTTTGGGGCGAGGTCGGGTGGGTCCAGGGTACAGTCTAGATGTTTCCAATAGCTAACAGTCGGACCAGAATCCCTTTCGGCAGTCCAAAAAATTTCCATTAATGCCAACAGAAAGAACAGACAGCATGAATCGTGACTCGAAGGTGGGGAAAGCAAAGTTGTTTCCTATCGGATCATGCTGAGGTTCCACCAGAACTGATTCGGGTTGGTAGACTACAGTGTCTCCTGGTAATTCAAACGGAAACTGGCGTCAGCATGAGGACACCACCATCTTGCAGCGACGCCGTGGTCCTTTCGGAGAGCGGGACAGCAGGCGTGTCTCTCCGCCGATACCCTGAATCAGTCTCTCTCACGGTACCAAACGGGGGCAAGGTGGCTGCCGTCCGGGGCAAAGGCAAGTTAATGTGGCATGATCGAGCGATAGTGGCGGTTGCCCCCACCGGAAGTCCGCGGGAGTCGAGGGCCAATGACTCCCGTAGAATCTGCAAAGCTGAGAGGACGACTTCAAGGGTGGGGCCCACGCCCGAGCAGGCAAGCTTCCGAGTTCCGAGGTAGCCCAGAGCCATCTTAGTGGACCAGCAGTTCTCCACCACCGCCACCGGAGTGGGTCCCCCGACCAACCAACTGCGGAGGGGGGGTCCACTTCTTGGGTGGAACGCCAATGGAAACCTTGGTGCAGAAAGGAACCTCCGTCTGGGTGGTCGACCGGCAGGTGAAACGTTTAATGGCTGCCCTGCTGCAGCTGGCCGGTGAGTGAAGCGTCAAGGGGTGCCCTACTGCAACTGGTGAGCCTCCACCTGGGGAGGCGGGGGAGGCCCGTTCGCATCGCCCCCCCCCAGGGCACCCCACGCCGTCTTTCGGTGCTGCATTGTAGGACGGCCAGGCCGGCACTACAACTTGCTGGACACCACCTCGATGCCGTCCGGGTATCGGCGCATCGTTTGCCTCCGGCCTCTTCGCACAACGGACCGTCACTGATGCCGTCTCACAGGCGGATGGATTTTGTAGGCCCTTTTTATAGCCCAAAGCCGACTAAGAGACAGAAATGTTGCTACTTCGAAGAAGGAGGGGCGGGGACTGTGTTACGCGGACGGTGAATGCTTTGGGGGTGGATGTTGCAGCAGGCTGCCATGTAAATAGTTGTGTTTTAACGTGTTTTACCCTGTTGGAGTGTTGCATATACCTACAAGTTATTAAAGCGTTTTAATCATACTATTTTGTTGGAGTGTGGCATATATAGGTTGGGAGGGAGCGTATGGAGGGGGCATATAGGTGATCGGAGGACCTAATAGCAATTCATCGTTTGCCCGCTGCTTGGAAGGCAACTCAGGGTAGAGCGTAGAGGAGGTCCTAACAGCGCACTGGCCTGATGTTTCAGATTCTTGTTTTTGTTTAGCTTCCTTTCTCTCCTTTATTTCTTCTTCTAACTTTCTAGCGACAAGGTGAGCTGCCTTTCGTGGTTCTTTTTCTGCCTTTACTTCTTCTCTCTTTTTTCGTTGCGTTGTTTCTTTGCGCCACATGCCGATACTGTCGAGCATAGTGGGCGTCGTTTTATTGCTACGTAGAGCTATTTCTAGTGTTTCTATTTTATGGTCATCAAAGGATCCCATCAGTGGCCACTGACTCTCGGGGTCCTTCTTTGTATATTTATGCCATAGTTTGCTATAAGCTACGGCGACTAGTCCATATTTAGTAAACATGTCCTTATTAGGGGTGCCTTCCAGTGGAGCCGGATGGTTCATCTCTAATAAGCGGTCCGGGCATAACCAACTACCAATCAGTGGGGAGAAGATAGGCATGACGGGTTACAACGGGGACAAATGTCTGCACTACCTATCTTTTCACTGCTTGCAAATACTAGATAGAATATCTCTATTCTACGTTATTTGCAAGAAGAGAATACCTCCAAAGAACCAATATCGAACAACCAATGTTCGGACAATCAATCAATCAAATGGTGAGAAAGAGATAGGCACGACGGGTTACAACGGGGACAAAAGTCTGCGTTACCTACCCTTCACTATTTGCAAAGACTAGACAGAATATTTCTATTCTTCGTTATTTGCAAACAGAGAATATCTCAAAGAACCAATATTCTTCAAAACAATCAATGTTCGGACAATCAATCAGTGGGGAGAAAAAAATAGGCACGACGGGTTACAACGGGGACAAAAGTCTGCGTTACCTACCCTTCACTATCTGCAAAGGAAGAGAGAGTATTTCTACTCTTCCCCGTTTGTAGACAGCGAATATCTCAAAAGGAACAATCAAGTAAGCAATACTAGTATTTTCAATCAATCAATCGTTTCGCAATTCATCGTGTTACACGACCTTACCCGGACCGCATGGACAGTTTCTCGTCTTCCGCCTCCAGCGCCCGATCGTCCTCTACTCTCCGTATTTGCCGCGGCACTCCTGACGGTTCCCAGTCAGGACCGTAGATCACTCGAGAGAGGTCTGTTTCTGAACCAGTTCGGATGATCGGCTGCCAGACGAGGGTCTATCAGGCAGGAGCTCTTCCCGATCGTTGCAGTCGTTCACTTTGTCGTCAGGACCTCTCCCACTGGATCCACGTGTCGCTGATGGGCCCCACGCTTGGAACGCCAATTGTTAAATGGTAGCGGCACCGTCAGTCGATAACCTTCAAGTATTGCCCGGCGGTATTCGCCTCTTATACCATTCGATGATTAACCAACAAAAGAGGCAGGCGCCGGAGACTGGAAGGCAGGAAACAAAGTTTTATTCCGTCGGAGCAGAACACGTCAGATCGGACAGCAAGGTATCGTTTCGAGGTGCTCTACCCACATCTCTGAGGCCTGGCCTCTTATACACAGGTTTATTGCTTTATTACACGTGACACATTCTTGTTAAGACTTTGATGTACGGAAAGGCATCCTTGGAATCCCCACTTCAAGCTTGTTCCTACACATATCTACAGTGGAAGTCCCCACCCCACCCACAGTAAGAGATGGCTATCACACAGGTGGACATTCCGCCAATTCCCGGGGGTGTGTGCGACTGGTCGGGTCTCAGGGGGTGGGGGCCTTGATCTACTGTAATCCCTTTGATGTGAGGTGTTTCCCTTACAGTGGGGGCAATAAACTGCATCCGCAGGGCCAGGTGATGGCCTGGGATCGGTTCGGACAATCGTGCGCAGGGAAAGGGGTTATCAAAGGGATGTACGACCATGTATGGGATGAAAGGAGGTGTTGGTCAGGCGCGGGATGTGGTTCCATGGCAGGGTCGCGCAGAAGGAGAGGGTTTATGGCCCCTATATGCGAGAGCGGGGGTGGCAGGCGCGCGGGGGATGTTTGCAGCGCCAAGGGAACGTGCTGGTGATCGGCGAGGGGCAGAGGGGCCATGGTGCTTTCGAAATGGCTACTGCTTAAGTGAGCGTACGGGCCTGAGAGGGGACAAGGTGGCGCCGATTATGTTGACATGGCAAACCAGATTTTTAACAAGCAGATAGATGGAATATAGATTGAGGAGATGATCCTTTGACCCATGCTTTTTAAATAGTTCATTACAATTTTATTGTCTGTATGACTCATGATAGATTGATTGACTAGGACTGGAGCAAAGAACAATGGGCTAGGTGAACAGCTTTCAACTCCTTATAACTGGAAGATCTCGCGAGGAGTTGAGAATACCATCTGCCTTGGAACTAGTCCGTCTTCCAAGATTGCTCCCACCCTTTCCCACTGCATCCCTTGCAGAGGGATGAAGGAAAGGTGACCCCCTGGGTAAGGTGTCTGGATTTAGTCACCATTGAAGATTCTTAGAAATATGAGTTTAGAACTGGAAGACTTTAATCTAGGGATTGAGGGATGCAGTGGTTTTATAGATGACAAACTAGAGGATATGATTGTAGCCAAGCCCATGTAACAATCAATTTGATTGACCCCATATCTCTCTGAACCACCAAACACTTCTTGGCTGATGCCACTGTTCTTTTTTTAATAAACTCCTCAGACAGATTGCAATTTGGTTGTTCTGTGTTTGGGCAGGAAAATCTCCTCCACGGAAGTTTTGAAACTGACCTGATTAACTGGATCTGTCACTTTCAATGGGAAGTAAAACCCGGAAAGTGTCTCCAAAACAATCCTGAAATCTTTGTTTCCTTTTAAGAAAGAAAGATTAGCAGTAAGTCAGATTTGGATAAATTCTGATACCATCAAATGAATTTAACCCACCACTGGCGCAAGCACTTTCCACAAAGTTCTTGGTATTGAAGCCAGACCAATTTGAAGCACCTAGACTTGCTGCTTCTGAAACAAAAGCAAATATATCTTTGGGCTTGTTTGTGCATTTATATATGCTGGAAAGTGTCTTTTGAGTCTATTGTAGTGAGAAACTCACCCCTCTGCAGCAGTGCAAATATAGATTCCAGCATCAGCATCTCAAACCTTTGGTGGGGTACTTTGGTATTTAGAGACGTGAGGTCTAGAATCAGTCTGTAGCTTCAACAGGCTTTCTGTACTACACAAATAATTGAGTATCAGACCATCCTTTTCTCAGCTTATAGGACTGGAATAATTCCCTGCCAAGAGAGTAACTCAAATGTATTAGATCTCTTCAAACGGGGTTTGATAAAAAAACATTTGTAGACGGATTGGGAAGTTAACCTGATAACTTTGTTGAACCACTTCCACAGCCCAAATGTCCATAATATCCTGCTGCAAAACCTTTTTAAAATATGGAAAGTGATCTGACACTTGTATGGGAGCTGGACAGAGATAGTCATGCCTTTGCATGTTGTGGTTTGATGGCTGTGGAGGTATGCTGAAACTGGGATTTGTCAGCTGCAATTGTCACCCGGCCATGAGTCCTGCCTCAAAAAGGCTGACTAAGCTTTAAGGCTGACACTGAACGAAAAGAGCTTCTGCAGCCAAAACACCTTCTCCTTCTGCTGAGTCTTTGATTTCTGATCCTCTACTCACTTCTAGACCATTTCTTCCTATTGGTTCCCTAGTATCTTTGGGCCAGGTGTATCAAAAAAGCATTTTGCGATTCTCAAATAGTGATTTTTACCGAATCGCTATTTGGTAATCGCAAAATGCAATGTATCAAAAAATTTGCTAACAATTACTGATTTGGTAAAATTCTCATTCGCAAATACAGATTCCCAATTTGTGATTCTCAAATATCATATTCCTAAATTAAAGAATCACAAAATTGTGAATCTATCAATCCGATGCAGCATGATAACCTCACAACCAGGAACTGATGGTTCCCATGCTGCTCCTGAGTTCCTGAGGCTGTATATGAGGCTGAGAGCAAGAGCACACCACTCAGGAGAACATCCAGAGTGCAGAGGCAGACACAAATACCCAGCATGGCTTCACAGGAGATGGCAAAGGAGGCTGTAGGACGCAAGAGAAAAATAAAATGCATTGAAAAGTAATTGGAGGTCCTCATTGAGGAAATGGTCAATACACATGAACAATTATTTGGCAAAAAAACCCCCAAGTCCCAGAGTCAGAGAAAAGTTAAATGTGGCTGGGCATACATGCAAAAATCAATGCTGTAGGGGTCACACAGCTCTCCTTTGAAGATTTACACAAGTGCTGGTATGACTTGCGGTCAAGGGCAGAGGAGACGGTGGCACGCAGGCTTGCGGACACCAGGAAAACCGGCAGAGGACCATCTACTCAGCCTGCGTCTATGCCCCTTGAGGACTTGGTGGAGTTGACCCTACAGCCTGAGGCTATCAGTGGTGTTACGGACATTGATAGCTACGCCACTCCCCCAAGATCGGCCATGGTAGGATGCATGCTAAAATACACTTGCCCCATAACTCACAAAATGCACTCTTAGTAAGTTGAGAAACATTTTTGGTCAAATCCCACTCCAGTCCACTTCTTAGCTACCACCCAGCAATGCATCATGGGAGATGTAGTCAGGCACAGAAGATAGAAACAAACTATTTTTATCACCATAGGTGAAGTTGAGAACCACATGCAATTGACCAATACAATGAACACACCATATTTTGGTAGATCAAATCAATTTTCATTTAAGTTAAAAATTTGACAAAGCTTTACGCACATAATACTGAAGTAGTTCTGTTACATTCACAGATCTGCAGACTGCGAAAGCACAATAACAGATGAGCCAGGGGAGACCCAGAAACAGGCAGGAGGAGACAGTCACCACAATGCTAACAGCACCTGCACCAAGAACACGCAAGTACACTGTGGCTCCACTACAGGAATTTGAGGTAGAAGGCGAAAGACACCCAGGAAAAGCTGCTGATGAGCAGGCACAGATCCAAAGGGACCAGTCCCACTTGCAGCATCACAACACCAATCACAGGAGTCGCAGAGCAAGAGCACGCTATGCTGATGATGCAGGTGAGGGCTCCTCTGTCTTTGCTTGGCTGGAGGGCACCATGGCAAGGTGCAGCGCCTGCAATTGAATAACATGCGATCAATGAAAACACAGCTGGTGTGTTGGAAGAACAACATGGTGGACAGTAAGGCCAGCATCAGGGAAACGACCAAGACAGTGGCGGAGGGCCATGCGGCAAATTCTTAAAGCCTCAGGGACATGACAAAGCCATTAGAGACATCTGTAACACCATGCAGAGGGAGCATACCTCCAAACGCAGATAAGTCACCACCTATTAGGCTGTTTGGATTGTTACACCAAGGCAAAAAACCATCTGAGCAATGCCACATCTGTCCTGTCCAGAATCACTGTGGCAATGCAGGTGGAAATGGCCCATTGCAGTTCTGATGTAGCCAAGGTATTGGTGCAGGTCACCACTGCTGTAGAATAGTTACATACATCTACTATAGCTGGGACAAGTATGCTGAGAGCAGGGGAAGGTGAGGAGGCCTCCAGCCTCAGTAGCATCACTGTCCCAGTGACTAAGACCAGACTACAGAGTGTGAGGCAAGATACGCCATCCAAGACCTCATCAAGGGAGGCCAGTGTACACACTGATTGTTCGAGTGCTATGTGTGCCTGCAAAAAGTAGTTAGTGATGTGACCAAGGCATGCCAATGTGTGAGGTAATCTGTTGCATGTAATGCTCAGTGCAGAATGGTGTGCATGTTTATTTTCAATCCTATGTTGTCCTAAAAATGTTCACACATGTAAGATGATGATGGCTGTGTGCATACAGTTTACCTGAGATTAAAGTGAATAAAACACAGTAGAAAATAAGTCATGAAGTGCATTGTCTCATCATTACACACTAGAAAAAGTTCTGTGTTATTTTGTCACATCTCTGTCTGCCATCTGCCGCCCTTGCACCGTTTGCTGCTCTGCAAGGTTGACGTGGTTCATCCTCTTCATCAGACTCGGTCTGTGTCAGGTCCAATGGGTTGTCAGAAGGTTGTTCAACATGGCTCAAGCGGTCACAAGTTTGCAACATATCTCTGGCCTATACTGCAGTGCATCTCCACTATTGTGTAGGCAGGGGAACCTACTCTTCTGTAGGCTGAAGGTCCGCTCTATCACATTGCGTGTCGACTTATGTGCAGCATTGTATTTCCTTTCACTTTTAGTTGCAGGATTCAGGTATTGGGTGAGTATGAAGGAGCACACAGTATATGCGCTGTCACCTAAAAAGTAAAAGGCAATAGATTAGTCACTGTACTGTTTTACCATATCCAGAGAGTCTACCAGACTCTGTTACATGCATTTACCTAGCAGGTATCCTTTGCCAAATTCAGCCCCAAGGAGATGTGTGTATATACCACTGTGCATGAATATGAATGAATCGTGATTACTGCCAGGGAATTTTGCCACTTTGCCAGTTACTATGTGTGCAGCATTACATTTGACCTGGATGTTCATTGAATGAAGATATTTCCTGTTCCTGAACACGTACTCATTAATTGAGGGGGACATATGGCTACATGTGTACCATCAACGCACCCAATTATTTGGGGAAGTTGAGGTATCTGGTAGAAATATAATTTAATCTGCTGCAATTCCTGTGGTGTAATGGGAAATCTAATGTAATGGTGTATCCTCTGGACCATTGTGTCCAAGAAGGCATTAAAAAAGGACAAAAGCACACTTTGGGGGAACCCTCCTGCTACTGCTATCAACCCCTGGTAGCTCTCTGTAGCTAGTAGGTGCAGTGAACATAGGACCTGCACATGGGTAGGAATGGCATGGGTTCTACGAGTCTGATGCTGCAGTAGTCGATGAAGGTCAGCTATTAGGTCTTATATTGTAGTGGAGTATAATATATATTTGTCATGGATTCCTTCCTCTGTCTGCTGAAACAGGGTTAGGTGCACTCTGAAAATGCGTTCTTGTCTCCACATCCTTCTCTGTGCTGCTGGTTGAATTCTCATCCTCCTTGCAATGATGTACAGCGCTGCCATTGTGAAACATTCTGAGGCCCTCTGGGACTGTTTAAATAGTTTGCACCTGATTACCACCTGATTGGAATAGGTGGTAATTTGTATGTGCAAAATTGTGGATTTTTGATCATTCACAATTTGAGAATGGTTCATACGTTAGTCTGCAATTACCAATTTGTGAATTCACAATTTGAGATTCGCAAAATTGGTATTCGTAAAATAAGGATCCACATTTTTTGCGATTACCAATTTCGCGAATGCGAACCCTTTCATACATTGGGAAATGCAATTTTGTGTTCACAAACGGCCACTTTTTGCGGTTCGCACCATTTGTGGATGCCAAATTGTTTCATACATCTGACCCTTGGAAACTGAGACAGGAAAATTCATTAGTATGCTCTTCTGAACTAAGTCATCCTTCCAGGAATGCACCTAAAGGTGTCTTCTTGTGGCATGGGAGCTCATTATGCCACAGCTCCTGCTCCTAGCACATCACAAGAGATATCCTCTAGGATCCTCACTTGCTGCTTCATAATGGACAGGGCATCCACAATGTCAATATTTTGATGGATTTGCTCATCAAGATTATAAGTCACCTAGGGGAAACTGATTTGAATGATTAAACTATGTGCCAAATCTAATTGAGAACCACAATGCTACTTCTGCTCTATTAAAAGTTGACTCATCTTGTTATCTACAGGATCTGAAGGGGATGCCCGTTCCTAAATGCTAACTCCTGAGAGGATAATAAAGCCATCTGTGTATTCACCTTCACAACTAGAAAGAATTTGTCAGTGAATTTCTGATGAGGATACCGTTTCGAAAGGAACTTTTGGAAATGACTGTTATTTCCACGTTACTACATTCATGACCTTTCTTAGTGAAGAGTGAAGTGGAAGACTGCTTGGCTCATATTTTTGATAAGAAGCATGTTGTAGAGCCTTCAGTGAATGGTGTCTCTAGGGAGGGTGGGACAGGGGTTCCTTCACAAGTAGCCATGGAGCAGCCAGCTTGGGTGACCAACCTGGTGGTGAATTTACAGGTCCAAGTAAGGGACATTGTTAAGGATTAACTTAACACTCTGATGGAGTGTGTAGACAAGCTTGCTACCCTGGTCGAGTCTTGAGTTGTAAAGACAGAGGCAATCATAAGGGGGTTGAGCCTGTAAATCACCTGGTATCTCAGGTTGCTTCTCCTAATACTAGGCTGGAACCCACATCTACACATAATACGACCCCCATTACTATTCCAAACCAGATTAATCAGGAGGGTATAAATTAACATATGAGTGTCCCAGCCTGGCCAAGTACACACTGCCAGAGGCGTACCTATGTGATGGAGGCTGGAAGCAAACACAGGGCCAATACAGCAAGGACATCAGTACGTGGTTATTTGCCCCAACAGGGGACCAGTCACAGGGCTGATTAGGGCCCTGTTTTAAGAGCAGATGCTAACAGTGAAAGGCCTGCTTTGCCATGCAACAATCTCCCACCGGCCTCAACACCTTATGTTATCATTCTAACTGGAGTACCAAAGTTCAATAAGGGTATAAGGTAATCCCAGTATGAACTGAAAAATAAATGTATATTTTGGCTGGCCAAGCAGCGGAAATTTTCCTACAAAGATGCAAACGAAATCCTTATGACACGTAGTGTGGGACGGGTGGACTAGAGGCTGAAAGATGTTCCTGGGGCCTGTGTTATGATTAACTTCAGACATCCAATTGTTGTACAAGCTCTCCTTGATCGGAATCATTGAAGGCTGGATGGGGGAATAAGGTATTTTCCACTGGGCTATTTGTTTCCCCCAGGGTTTAACCCACACAACAGAAGACGGGTGGCCATGAGGTGGAGGCGTGGAACCAGAATAAGCAACACACCATAATGGGCCAGGACCAACCCAGTCTGTTATTCTTCAACCTGTCATTATCAAACAGATTTGAGTCTGTCGATTGTCTTGACTCCATAAGGCACCTGTACGAGAGATCCGACCACCAGAAGGAAATCCGGAGTAGCCCAATCCGAAAGGGAGAGTCTATACAGCAGTGTAGGCTTCCAAGGCTGAAAAGGGAACAGGTGAAGGTGTGTGCTGGTGGAGAGAGAGGAGTTAAAAGTGGCGCATGGCTTGGGGTTCTTATCAACACACTTTCGCCAGATCCATCACAAGAGAACACACAGGCAATCAAGTACCAACCGTAGGTGTCTATAAAATCCCCATCCCACTTATCTAATCACCCTGATGCTAGCAATGGCCTAAGGATAGTGGGGGAGGAGACGATCAGCCCACTCCCACCAGATCATGGGATATCAATGTCCGGTGATCAGTCTTATATTCCAGACAACTGCACGGGCCCTCCTAGGCTGCAGGTACTTTCATGGAAAAGTGCAGGTCCCACCACCAAAATAGATAACCTGGATTGGGGGTTATTTATAGAACACCAAGAGATCTGCATGTTCCAGGAAACCTGGGACAAGCATAAATTAGGCTATGCGTAATTTACTATGGCAGCCAGTTTTGGGGGTAGGGGATGGCCCTCAGTGGGACTTTGTACAGTGTGCATTCAGCCTGTGCAGTGAAACAGGTAGAGACATCTTCACGTGAAATTCTTTGTTTCTCTCTGACCTTTCCTGCAAAGGTACTACAAAGGACAGAATTACCATGATAAATGTCTATTCATGGCTCGTTGGTTACAGCCGAGAGTCAACGACTCTTGACCAACTGTCAGCCTTCCTGCTAACCATTCCTGACAATTTTTGGCTGATCCTAGGTGGAGATTCCAATTGCCAGTTCAAACCACTGAATGGCCTGACCACAGGTAACCTCAGTGATGAGGATCTACATTGGACCATCCCAGAGCCCAACATCCTGCCAACTCAGGCATGGACTCCACTGGTGTTGCAGATTAGTACCCTTACATTGAATCTCTCATTAAGATTGTGTAATGGCCGCACAAAATCTGACACACCGGGGAATTACACTTTTAACAGACCGGGACATGCCTCTATCATAGACTACATTCTGATAGACACAAAATCCTGACATAGGGTGTTAGATTTTATGATCGTGCCCTGTATTATAGTGACCATAATGCTCATATCATAGAGATGATTTTGCCTTGTGCTTAAAGTGTATCTGAAACACAACCACCAATCAATTTCAGACTAACTCTGACCAATGGCAGGAGGAGAGTTCCTTGTGGGGAATTCAGCCAATCTCAAGAAAAGCTGACCTTCCTATACCAAAAAATAATTCTATTTCTCATGGCCGCGAACCAATTTACTTTGAACGACGGCATTTCTACTTCTCTTTCTATAATCTTTGATAATTACCAAGATCTGGTATCTAATATGGCTCATATTTTCTATCCAAACAAAAGGGTAATAGAAGAACACAACATTATTGGTACAATGATGGTTGCGGTATGGCCAAGTCAGATCTTATCGCTGCTATGAAACTTAAGGATAGGCTATTAATAAAAGAAAAAAGGGTAGCCCACAAAAGTACCATCGATAAGGCAAAACGAAGTTGGGAATTTCATAAATGGGATACCCTGAGAAGTGCCTTAAATACGCATTATATGAGGTCCTTTTGGAATGTGGCAAATATAGGCTCTCAAGATGGAAAACTGGCTATAGAACCCAATATAGAGTTGGATGTATGGAAGGGTAATATTGAAACCTTTTATCCAAGGGTGGAGGTGGAGGACAAGGATGGGCCTGCTGGCAACGTGCATCCCCCCTTGAGCCTATTTGTCTAGATGCCGTTTGATCTCCCTGAAGGAGATAACTGATGCATTGAGCAGGATGTTATGTTATGTTGTTATGTTAGCGAATCTTATAAAGTGCATGATTACACTTAGAACAGTGTGTCCCCGTGCTGCGGTGAGGCAGCAATAGCAGGTAATGAGGTCTGTTAGGAGGGAAACAGGAGAGTCTTTAGTTTCTTCCTAAAGATGCCTTCGACAGGTTCCAAGCGAAGGCATGCTGGTAGTTTATTCCAGGATTGGGCAGCCAAAAGCCGAAAGGAGCGGCCACCCATCCTGGCTCTCTTCACCCGCGGGGTACAGACTAAACCCAGCCCCTCAGACCTGAGGCGGCGGGTGGGGGTGTAGGGGGTAAGAAGATTCCACAGATACGCTGGAGAGATCCCATGCATAATGCGGTGGCATACACATTATGCCTTGAAGCGCACACGTTCCCGAATAGGGAGCCAGTGTAAGGAAGTAAGAGCCAGTTTGGAGGGTGCTCTCCTTGGACGCTTCAGGACTAGACGTGCCGCTGCGTTCTGTACGCATTGGAGTCTCTTTATGCACCTTTCAGTAGCCCCAAGAAATAGGACATTTCCATAATCATGACGGGAGGTCACAAGTGCATGAATCATAGTCTTTCTGGCCGCTGCGGACAATATGTCCAGGGTTTTCCTAAGTTTTTTTAAAACTCCGTAACAGGTGCCCGCAACCCGTTTGGTATGATAGTCAAACGAGAGATGGGTGTCTATCCAGACCCCAAGGTTTTTTGCCTGGGCACACGGAACGGGAGTAGGGCCCAAGTCCTGTGGCCACCATGCCGACGACCAAACAGACGGAGCTTTTCCCACTACCAACACCTCGGTCTTATTGCCGTTCAGTTTTAAAACAGTTTGAGTCCATCCAGGCTGCAAGTTCTTGGAAGCACACCACCAAGTTGGGTGCTGCTGATTGTTGATCCTGAGTCAGAGACACGACCAGCTGGGTGTCATCTGCATAGGATACCACTCCAATCCCAAAGCCTTCAGCAATTTCAGCCAAGGGAGCCACATAAAGATTAAATAGAGTGGGGCTTAAGATCGAGCCCTGAGGGACTCCCTGCTGCAGTGCCATCACTTTCTAGTAGAACTTACCCTGCCTCACCTGGAAGCTGCGATTGTTCAGAAAAGAGGTGAGCCAGCCCAAGGCCCTCCCAGACACACCTCCCCTCTTCAGACGGTCGACCAATATCTTATGGGCCACCGTATCAAAGGCCGCACTGAGATCAAGCAGGATCAGGGCCACAGAATGGCCCGCGTGCACATATTGCCGAATGGTCTCAGTGGCCAGGAGAAGGGCGGACTCCGTCGAGTGACAAGCACGGAAGCCCGACTGGGTGGGGTGAAGGAGATGGCATTTCCCAATATGCGCCGTAAGCTGTTGGTTGACCACCTTCTCTGCAATCTTGACAAAGTAGGGAAGCAAAGAAATGGGACGCAGATTATCTAGTCGTTCAAGGCCTAGGTGAGATTTTTTAGGGTGGGGTAGAACAATAGCCTCCTTCCAGCAGTTAGGAACTGTGCTGGTCTCAAATGAAACCTCTAGAAGATACCTGATAAAGGGCTCCAGCACTTCTAAGCACCCCTCAAGTCTTCTCGGGGAGGCCGGGTCTTTGGGAGACCCTGATTTAACACTCCGACAGATATTTATCAAGACTCCAGGGGAAGGGGTAGAAAAGTACTCAAGCCTCTCCTCCTCGGCTACAGTTACATGGCATGACCTAGGCCATATGTCTTGGTCAGTCAGAGCCACATCAGGAAAAGAGGAGTAGATTGTTAGTACCTTCTCGGAGAAGAATTCCGCTATTTGGTTACAGCGTTCTGCTGATCCTTCACCAGGCACTACTATAGAGTCCAGAGAGGAGATCTCTTTATAGACCCTAAATAGTTCTCTTGTGGAGTTTTCCGCAGACCTGATTCTTCCAAGGTAGTATTCAGCCTTGGTTTTCCTGATCAGTCTATGGTAGGCTTTCAGCGAGTTTTTATACTCGTTGCCACCTTGCACAGAAAAGTCCTTCCTCCATACTCTTTCAACACGTTTACAATCTGCCTTAGCCATTCTCAGGACATTATTAAACCATGGGGCAGATTTTTTAGTTCTGGTTGGAGTTTTCCTCAGCCAGGGGGCAGTCCTGTTAAGTGCTTCTTCTATCCTCCCATTTAGTTCAAGACAAGCACTTTCAGCGTCCTTACCCCCAGGGGGGCCCCTCATCAGGAGGGCACTCTTAAACTTGGGGAGAAGCTAGCCCATTTCCGGCAGGCTATACCCTCATTCGAGTGCTCTTGCACCTTCGACATGGGGGTCTGTAGCCCAAAAGGGACTAGGTAGTGGTCCGTCCAGATCAAAGGCAGGGGGGTACCTACCACTACCTCCTTCCAGTTGGTAAAAATAGGGTCAAGCAAATGGCCCTTCTGATGGGTGGGGCACGTGACCCTGAGTTCAAGTTGAAGTGTCGCTAGCTCCTGGTGCAATGTTTGAGCCATTGTGCAACCGGCATCTTCCAAATGTAAATTAAGATCACCTAGCACAATGAACTTGCTATAGCGCAGAGCAGGTTGGGTGAGATAATCAACCAAGCTCGCTGCAAACCGGGATGAATACCCCGGAGGCCTATATACCAGGAGGCCTTTCATAGTACACTTGCTGTCAACCATGATAGTAAACAGGCCGACCTCACAGTCAATAATGGTGGTAGACTCAAGTTTAGACTGAATGTTGTGTTTGGAAATTATAGCCACGCCACCTCCCCTACCAGAATCCCTGTCAATGCGGGTGATAGTGTACCCATCTGGCAAAGCTTCGAGGATCTCAGGGGCAGCATCCCCGTTCAGCCAGGTTTCAGTAAGACACATGATATCGACCAGTGTATCTGTCAGGAGGTCATAGATCTCAAGTCCATGTTTCTTGAGAGAGCGGCAGTTCAGGAGACCGCAGGCTAGAGTAGGTAAGCCCATCTTACCCTCGAGCGTGTGGTTAAATTTAAAAGAGCAGTGGTTGCAAGCTCTAGTGAAACCGTCAGCAAACATAGAGCGGCTTCAAGTAAAGGTGGTTTGGGGACAAAGAGCATGAAGATATTTGCTATCATAGTAGAGTGCTCTACTAAAACCACCAGGGGGACAGGCCCCGGGCCCCGTACGGCCGCGGACGGGCGCAGACGGGCTTGCCTTTGGCGCGCCTTTGACGCGCCAGCGGCACGGGCGCCGGAGCATGTGTATTTGAGCCTCCCCGCTGCCTGCCTGTGAACCGGAAGTGCCTTGCCCTGACCTTCTCCGCCCTGCGCGCAACGGTACTAGTTACCGCGTCAGACCGGGCGAGAAGGAGGAGGAAGAGCAAAGGCACAAGATATCCCGGGTAAGCTGCCACGAATAGCAAGATAAAAGCTTTAAAAGTGTAAAACGATAAAATACACAGTCAATCACAGGCTAAAATACATTAAAAGTCTCAGAAATTAAAAATTAGCGTAACTCAGCTTTTCGCTCCCAAGTATCAGCGTACCCACCAAGCGCCTCGGGTCATGTCACTGCCCCGATCACCGCTGCGTGGGCGCCGGAGCAAGCGTATTTGAGCCTCCCTGCTGCCTGCCTGTGAACCGGAAGTGCCTTGCCCTGACCTTCTCCGCCCTCCGCGCAACGATACTAGTTACCGCGCCGGACCGGGGCGAGAAGGAGGAGGAAGAGCAAAGGCACAAGATATCCCGGGTAAGCTGCCACGAATAGCAAGATAAAAGCTTTAAAAGTGTAAAATGATAAAATACACAGTCAATCACAGGCTAAAATACATTAAAAGTCTCAGTAATTAAAAATTAGCGTAACTCAGCTTTTCGCTCCCAAGTATCAGCGTACCCACCAAGCGCCTCGGGTCATGTCACTGCCCCGATCACCGCTGCGCGGGCGCCGGAGCAAGCGTATTTGAGCCTCCCCGCTGCCTGCCTGTGAACTGGAAGTGCCTTGCCCTGACCTTCTCCGCCCTCCGCGCAACGGTACTAGTTACCGCGTCGGACCGGGGCGAGAAGGAGGAGGAAGAGCAAAGGCACAAGATATCCCGGGTAAGCTGCCACGAATAGCAAGATAAAAGCTTTAAAAGTGTAAAATGATAAGATACACAGTCAATCACAGGCTAAAATACATTAAAAGTCTCAGTAATTAAAAATTAGTGTAACTCAGCTTTTCGCTCCCAAGTATCAGCGTACCCACCAAGCGCCTCGGGTCATGTCACTGCCCCGATCACCGCTTCGCGGGCGCCGGAGCAAGCGTATTTGAGCCTCCCCGCTGCCTGCCTGTGAACCGGAAGTGCCTTGCCCTGACCTTCTCCGCCCTCCGCGCAACGGTACTAGTTACCGCGTCGGACCGGGGCGAGAAGGAGGAGGAAGAGCAAAGGCACAAGATATCCCGGGTAAGCTGCCACGAATAGCAAGATAAAAGCTTTAAAAGTGTAAAACGATAAAATACACAGTCAATCACAGGCTAAAATACGTTAAAAGTCTCAGTAATTAAAAATTAGGGTAACTCAGCTTTTCGCTCCCAAGTATCAGCGTACCCACCAAGCGCCTCGGGTCATGTCACTGCCCCGATCACCGAGCACCATCCAAGGCTCCAGGGTTAGATAAAATCAAAGGGGACCTCTTTTATTGTGAACCTACTATTTGGGCCCCCTACCTGTGGTCTTTGTTTAATGCTATCCTGCAGGGAATGCAGGGGCCAAATTTATACCAATTTGTAAAAAGGGATCTCTGCTCCTCCCCGCTAGAACTGGATGGAGGAGCACATCGTCCTTAGTCCCCATCAAGCTGGGTTTAGAGCAAAGATATCTACAATAGACCAAATTTGAAGGTTACAATTACTACATTGGAAATCAGTGAGTATAGAGGCTGGCAGCCTCTATTTAATATTTGTGGACCTAAAATCTGCATTCGACCTGGTACCGAGGGAAAAACTATGGGCAATTTTATTGGATATGGGGGTTCTAGCATAACTTCGCCACCAGCTGAAATGATTGCATGAGGGCAATATTGCCCAAATTAGGTATGGCAAAAATGGTGAACTCACAGCCCCCATACCTGTAGAAAGAGGAGTACGCCAAGGCTGCGTCTTGGCCCGACCTTTTTTTGCCTTTTTATTAATGGCTTAGTTGAGTCACTGATTGCAAGTAAGGATATTAATGCCCCTGGGCTGGTGAACCGCAAAATACCTGCAAGGATGTTCGAGGATAACACCCTCCAGCTATCAAAGTCACCCATGGGAATTCAGAGGGCCCTAGACATTTTTAATGTTTTTTTGTAAAAATAGGAGTGTGGAGATCAACCCACAGAAAACAAAGTACATTGTATTCAATGCAAGTAATAGTACTCAGCCAAATGCCCGCCTACATGGGAAACTCCTGGATAGGGTGTCCATTTTTTAATACCTTGGCATCACGCTCACTGAAAACATGGATTGGGATGTGCAAACTAAGAAAGCAGGTTTAAAGTTGTCCCAGACAATGGGGGTACTGACAAAGGTATATAGGAGCTGTACCCACAAATTTGTTGGCCCGGCATTGGAAATTTATAAAGCCCAAGCCAGGGTTGTTGCCCTGTATGGAGCTGAAATCTGGGGGCATTGTCTATCTGGCTCTATATCAAGAATTGAGAGTTCCTTTGCTAGGCAATTAGTGGGTCTTTGCCCAAGCTCCCCACTTACACCTCTCCGAATGGACCTTGAGATCAGACCAATCACAGTCAAAGACGCTCCCAAATCTGTTATATTCTGGCGACGCCTGTGGAGCAGTGCGGAACTGGCTGCATACAGGGAAAGGCTGAGTGAAGTACTGAGTCTACAGGGTGTGGGCAAACTACTATGGCTGGCTTTTATTAAGAACACTTTCGAGGCCATGGGTACGGGTAACCTGTGGAACAACGCAGAGGTAATATGCCCCACAACATCAAGGAAGGACCTCATAGAGGGCTATAGGGAACATAAACTTGCCCAGATACAGGGGAGGTCTATGTCTGGGCCACTGACCTTAAGGGTTCTAGAAGTAAAAGATCAGTACAGACTAGAACCTCTCCTGGATGACATCCAACCAGTCCTTGCCAAGAGGTTATATTTGCAGTTCAGACATGGGGTGCTCCTTTGCAGGCTTTTACAAACAAATGGGCAGGGGCATCTAATTTGGAGTGCCCGGCCTGTAACAATGCAGCGCAGACGGAATATCATGTAATATTTTTCTTTCAAGGATACAAGAGGGCGAGAGACTGATGGCTTTTACAGCTATGTAGAAATATGGGAACCCGTCACTGTACTGCGCTCTTTAGGTTATTGAAATATGACACTAAGGGTGGGCGCTGTGCTCCGCTTCGCCCACAGAGTGCACCTAGCGCTGCCTGCTTCGCCATTTACGAAGTAGGTGTAGCAGGCAGCGATACGCCCATGTCGCTGCGAAGTGGAGCTTCCCGCCACCCGCCGCCCGCCCTTTTTTTAAAATACTTTGAAGAATATAAAAAGTAAATAAAAGACCTTACCTGCAGTGCGGTGTCCCGGGGCTCCCTCTTCCTGCTTGCCGGTAACTTCTTCACACAAATGCGCATGCGCGGACGCCCGCGCATGCGCATTTCTCGCGAGAAATGTGCATGCGCGGGCGTCCGCGCATGCGCATTTGTGTGAAGAAGTTACCGGCAAGCAAGAAGAGGGAGCCCCGGGACGCCGCACTGCAGGTAAGGGCATTTTATTTACTTTTTACATTCTTTAAGGTATTGTAAAATGAGGGTGGGCGGGAGGCGGGCGGCGCGTAGTGGGGCTACGCGGAGCACGAGAGTGTGCTTGAATTTTGCCACACTATGCGCTGCCCCACGTAGCCCCACTACGTCCACTACGCCCAGGGTTATATGACACCCACATGCCTATTGTGTTCTCAATATCACGATTTCTATTTTCTATGTAGTGTATACGTAGGGCCATCCTAAAGATGAGCCTATAGGTTTTGCCCGTCTATTATTAAATATTCTATAAAACGGACCCAGATCTTTTTTTGACTTGAATGAATGTATTTTATGACTTTTGAACAAGTATTTTTTAATTATAATGTGCTGTATATGTTGTTTTTACATCTTTATATTTGTATATACCTTTGAATGCTACTATGTGAGGGCCGCTATGATAGCATCATGAACTCCGGTACTGGATTACTCTAAAAGCCTTCAAGCTACTTGTGTATTGCTCACGCACTTTATTGAACCCTGTTTCCGAACACTGTAAAGGCCATTATGCTGCTCATGTTTTGCACACGCATTTTATTGAATCCTATATTTATGGGTTAACTTCTGGACCCTTGATACTGGCATGTGGGGGTAGCCGATTTTTTTATGTAATACTACAATAAGCTTACACCACTTATGTGTAATTCTCAGCCTCACATAGAGATATGACCGCTTTTATCCAATGGAATGAAATGTATTATATTTTTACTTGTGCTTTTAAGGCAATATAGGCCACAATAAAGATCTTTTTTTTTTTTTTTTTTTTTTGAAAAACCTTTATTGACACAGCAGTTATGTACAGTCACGGGCCTACAACCTCCGAGGCCGGCCGCTAGTATGCAAAAAGGAAACACAGTACAGCCAACAAATGAGCAACCTACACGGGAGGGTGGCCAACAGACCCACAACTAGACTCCATCCAACAAGAAGGTTTTGAATTAACATTTTATGAAAAAGAAACAACAAAACAAAACTAAAACCAGGCATGGAAACTACATAAGCAGGAACTTGCTCTCACATGGGGGGGGGCAACCGCCACTCAGCGGCACTATAAGCAAAAGTTAGTATTAGGCGAGGTAGGAGGGGGGGCAGGGAAAAACCCAAGTACCAATTCCAGGAAGGAACAGGAATAGCCGAGCTAAGGGGACAGAGCTACATCGGAGGCGATCACCAGGGGGGGCGTGCATATATCTCCGCGGTAAGAATTCCACGGACCCCACATCTTGTTCCATTTTTTGGGTTTGCCTCTAGCAACATACACGGTTTTCTCCCGGAACATGCACCAATCCATGTTTTCTTTCCATTTTGACACTGTAGGAGACCTACCCGAGCCCCACAGCTGCGCGATGTCCCTTTTGGCTATCATATTGCCCAGAGTCACCCAGCGCTCCTGGGCCGCGTCACAATCAGTCGGTTCCCACACATTCAACACACAGCGCCGCGCCTCCGGGAGTAAAGCCACACCAGTGACCTCCTCCATCACTGCATGCACCCTAGTCCAGAACCGGACAACCACTGGACACTCCAACAAAATATGGAAAAAGGTACCAAGCAGGCCACAGCCACACCTACATAAACCATCACTCGAGTAGCCCAAGCGAAGCAAACGGGGACCGGTAACATAGACCCTGTGTAATATCTTTAACTGCACAAATCTAAGGCGAGCGGGTATGGCCACTTCTCTCGGCGAGGCTATAGCCGCAACCCAGTCCTCATCGTCCAATTCTAGGCCATCCGCGACCCATACCTCTCGCAGGCGGGTGAGGAGGTCCGCATGGGTATTTATCAATTTTTTATAGATCAGGGAAATGGTGCTGTCTGGCAAGTAACCATCAAGTATACGATCCTCCAAGGGGGAGGCCTCAGGAATATCCGCCGGGGTCGGAAAGGCAGAAAGCAGGGCGTGGCGGACCTGCGCGTAACAAAAGAATTCCCTATCGCTCAGGCTATATTCGGTCCGAAGGACTTCGAACGTTTTAAAAGCGCCCTTCGCCCACAGATCCCCCACTCGGCTAATACCGATCGTGTCCCACTTCTCAAATCCCTTAGTGTGCCACATCCCGCCCAACTCTTCAGAAGCATACAGCGGAGTCGCACGAGTCAGGCGGCCCTTCCAGCCCGTAGCAGCAGTGGCGCCGTGCCAGGCGCGTACAGCATTGTTCGTGGGGCCCGTAAGTTTAGTGCGTCCCTTCTTGGAGTAAAGCATTCGATTGAAATCCCCACCCAGCAACAGTAACTTATCCATCTCATATGCGGGGTTCAAAGCTAGGTCATACGTCCCATGGTTCACTGCCACCAGCTGGGACGCCCAATAATGGGATTAGCGAGCACTCGGGCAGTGTGTCACCCTACTGCTCAATTACTGCGCTAGAGGATAACAGACAGCCGTTTTTAAGCGAACAAAATCTTTTTTTAAAGTTGAATTGTGTTTATTTGTATTACTGTGTTTAAATTTATAATCTTGCAGTCAGCACATTTGGGGCTTACCCACTTTGTCACCAGCATACTCGCGCTCGATACCTGCCGAATCAGGGCAAGGCACCGAGCACCAGGGATTTAGTGGCGGCCATCTTAGGGCGGGACAGAGCGGTGAGAGCGCTCTAGGCTCAGGGATAAAAGGAAACAGTCTTTCTCCGCGATAGCGGACGCGTTTTTAGCGGACGCGCCTCGTCTTCGCCGGAGTCCAGCCAGAGTCAGCCCGTCTGTGCCCGTCCGGGCCAGGCCGGGACTTAGGGCGCATTACTCTGCTCCTACACTATACGGTATGCTAACAGGTGCTGCACTTAGGGCGTTACGCCCCATTAACCATGATAAATGCATAACCCTGAACCCGTTATTAGCTGGCTTACAAACATGCCCTGAATGTACTCTTTCCTTGACTAACTTTCAGCCCTATTGTGAAACCCCACAGAGTACGGTTATCAAACCTCGCCAGCAGGGAGAGAGTTCTAACAATTTTATATTCTACTTGGTTAACTGTCGTTCACTACCTCAACACAAACTAGACATTTTTCATCTTTTAATGGAAAAAAAGACTACCGCCATATTTTTAACCGAGACTTGGCTTCATGAAGGATCAGGTCCAGACGTCGCCACTGCCCTCCCCCCGAGCTATGCTATTGTAAGGAGGGACCGGGTAGGTCAAACAGGAGGGGGCATTGCCATTATTTACAGTAGAGATTTTGTGTGCAATTTTGAACCTGCAGACATTCCTAACTGCGAAGCGGCATTATTTAAAATTACTCTCAGTCCCAATTTTACCTTCTCTGGCGTACTGGTCTATCGACCGCCAGTAAATAATCCCTCCTGGTCAGATAATTTGGTAAATTTTATCTTACCCCAATACCTAAATGCTCAAAACTGTACGGTACTTGGAGATCTAAATCTTCATTTAGAAGATGACACCAATAAGACCTGCAAAAACTTTATAGACGACTATATGGTTTTAGATATGACTTTACGTAATAGGGGTCCTACGCATAAAGCTGGACATTTGTTAGACCCTATCATATCAAACATGAAAGAACTCTCATGGCTTAACACTACTCCCGTTCTCTGGTCAGATCATTTTCTTTTACGTTTCGCTATCTCACTTAAACCTACAAAATGCCCTGTTATGACTCATCCAGAATCTTTTAGGAGAAATTGGAAATCTCTAAATTTGGAGGATCTCAATAACGCGTTGAGGAAAGATCACCCATGCTTAGATGGAGATATGGAAAGTATAGCAGAAGCTACACAAATATGGCTAAATGGTGCAGCGGATTCTTGCCTGCCCTTATCCCGCTGCAAAGGAAAAATACATCGCCCTCCTGCCCCCTGGTACACAGAAGCTCTTAAGAAAGAAAAATCTACATGTAAGACTCTGGAGAGGCTGTGGCGTAAAAACTATGAACTCCATCAAAAAGAAGTCTACCGAAAGGCCAGAAATAGCTATCATTCAGCATGCATGAAAGCTAAAGCATTCTATGTTACTACCAGCATTAACATGGCCGTAAATAAATCCCAGACTCTCTTCAATACCGTAAGAGAGCTGGCTGGTGAAAATTCAAGAGCGGAACCTACCCCTCTTAATACCCAACAGTGTCAGGACCTGGCTTCGTTTTTTACTGATAAAATTGAGAACATTGTCTCTAACATCAAAAGGGACAGCATGACCACGCATAAACAATATAACATCCCTCAACTTTTCAGAGGAAATTGTCATCTTGGGGCCTGGCCTCCTATTAATCTGGATATACTGAAGGAACTATTAAAATCGATCAAATCGGGTTCTCCACGTGACACCCTCCCTATCAGTATTTTAAGTAAATGAGAGGACTCTGCTATGATCTCCATAGCTGAGATATTGAACGCCTCCATTGAGCAGGCCACAGTTCCTGCTCTATGGAAACATGCTATGGTCAGTCCTCTACTTAAAAAGCTGGCCGCAGACCCTATGATATTGGCCAATTACCGCCCTATTTCATTACTGCCTGCCTTCTCAAAAATTCTTGAGAGGCACATCCACAAAGCACTCTCATTCTATGTGGAAAATAACGAGCTTCTTCACTCGTCCCAATCTGGATTTAGGAGTGGTTATTCCGCCGAGACGGCCCTACTTGGGGTCACAGATGGATGACGGCCAAACGGTAGCATTGGTCTTGTTGGACTTAAGTGCGGCCTTCGACACCATCTCTCACTCCATACTGCTTGACAGGTTGGGGGAGAATGGTGTCGAAGGCAAGGCACTGGAGTGGATTAGATCATACTTATCCCTCCGCACTTTCCAGATCTCCTCCTCGGAGGCATGCTCTGAGATATTCCACTCTCCTCATGGTGTGCCACAGGGATCGATCCTGAGCCCTTTGTTTTTTAATTTGTACCTACGTCCATTAGCCAACCTTGCAGAAAATTTTGGTCTTACTTTAATGACTTATGCAGATGACTCTCAAATTCTGTTCTCACTTTCTAAATCTGACTCATCTGCTCCATCTGCATTGAAAATAGGCCTTCAGGAAATATTTAATTGGATGCCAGCTAACCAACTTAAATTAAATGGGGAGAAAACAGAGGTCCTCCTTTTAGGAAACAGTAAAGATCTCTGGAGTGATCCCCATTGGCCATCATCATTTGGTAAACTTCCACCTCCAGCCTCTCAGGTTAGAAACCTTGGGGTCATCATAGATGATAGTTTATCTATGACTCAGCAAGCCAACAGAGTGGCAGGCACATGTTTTGCCATTCTTAAATGGCTTCGCAAAATTGCCTGGATGTTACCTCCTACCACCCAGAAGACCGTAGTCAATGCCTTAGTGACATCTCGGCTTGATTACGGAAACATCTTGTATCTGGGCTCAAACAAAGCGGTAATAAGACGTCTGCAATTGGTGCAAAACGCTGCTGCCAGACTGCTTTGCAGAATCCCTAGATCCGTTAGGATCACCAAACATCTTAGGGACCTGCATTGGCTCAGGGTCGAAAACCGGATCCGTTTCAAAACCCTGACCTACCTATTTAAAATCAAAGCTGGTACTGCCCCTAAATATCTACAGGACCTTGTTCAACCCTACCTCCCCAATCGCAGCCTCCGTTCTGGTACTGCTGCGAATTTTGTGGTACCAAGGTTCAAATGGGCTAGAATAGGCGGCAGATCATTTTCCTATTTGGGCCCAACTCTGTGGAACACTTTACCCATTCATATACGCAAGGAGGAAAACTTCATGACTTTTAGAAAAAGTGTAAAAACCTGGTTGTTCGACAAATAAGTGCTTTAATTGTTTTCTATCCAGTTGGTTTGTGCGATTCGCTGGTCCGGCGCCGGGAAACCCTTTGTGGGTAGCTGTGCGCCTTACAAGTGTTATAAAATAAAATAAATAAATAAATAAAATAATACCTTCTGATATCAGGAAGAGCTATGCCACCATCGTACCATGGAAGAGTCAGCTTAGCAAGAGCGATACGTGGTCTCCCATCCCACACCAGCTGTCGCTGCAGGCTTTCCACCTCCCGAAAATACCGTGTAGGCACCACGTCCAGCGTATTCTGTAGGGCGTACAAAAAACGTGGCAGAGACATCATTTTAAATAAGGCCGCCCTGCCCAGCGGCGATAACGGAAGCCTCTGCCAACGAACTACGTCAGCCCGAAGCCGCTGAAGCGGTGGCAGCAGATTCAGAGAGTAACGAACCGCTGAACTCAAGGAGACGTGAATGCCTAAGTATTTAAATCCAGACTGAGAGATTTGAATCGGACAGCCGCGAGGGAGAGGAGGGGGGTCGCCAACCAACACATATACACAGGACTTGGCCCAATTAATAACAAGCCCAGAATTGCGGCCGAAGGAGGTCAAAACATCGAACAACACTATGATTTCCGCGGCGAGGTGAGGTAGAGCATAATGTCATCAGTGTATAGTGACACACGGTCCTCAAATGTCGGAGACCACCGGATACCCGCCATAGAGGGCTCCCACCTCAGCCACGCCGCCAGGGGTTCCAACGCAAGAGCAAAAAGAAGCGGGGACAGGGGGCAACCTGGCGGGTACCCTTCCCAAGCACAAAGGGGGCCGACACCCTACCATTCACCACCACCTGCACCAGCGGCTCCACATACAACAGTTTCACCCATTTAATGAATCCGGGTCCAAAACCAAACTTGGCCAGTGCCGCCCAAAGATACGACCATTCCAGCGTATCGAACGCCATCGTGGCGTCCAAGGACGCCAAAATGGTGGGCTCTTGGATACAATCGACCCTTGCGAGAACTCCATGTAGGCGCCTCAGGTTCAACGCGGTGTTGCGATGCGGAATAAAACCAGATTGATCCGGATGAACCAGGTCGCCAATTACAGTAATCAGTCGATTTGCCAGGACCTTTGCAAGAATCTTTGGCTCGGCATTTAGGAGTGAGATAGGCCTATACGATGCACAACAGTCTCGCGGCTTACCCTCTTTATGGAGAACCACAATAGTTGCAAGCCGTTGGTCCAGCGGAAGGGAGCCTACCTCAAGCGACGCATTAAACATCTCACGGAGATGAGGCGCCAGCTTCTCTGGACGAAGCTTGTACAGCTCGATCGGCAGACCATTCGGGCCCAAGGCCTTTCCGGAGCGGACC
Source organism: Triturus cristatus (assembly GCF_964204655.1). Taxonomy (NCBI): domain Eukaryota; kingdom Metazoa; phylum Chordata; class Amphibia; order Caudata; family Salamandridae; genus Triturus; species Triturus cristatus. The sequence continues at coordinate 845,946,586 of NC_140588.1, read as the reverse complement.
GCGCGAATTGCCAGTGCTATCTCATCATTCGTCAATGCCGCATCCATCAAATCTCTGTCGGAGACAGAGAGGCATGGCAATGTAATATCTCGTAACAATTGGCGAGAGTCATCCTCCGGCCTATCCGAGACCGACGTATAGACGTCACGCAGATGATCTGCAAAACAAGTCACTATCTCTCCGGGATCTGTGACACTCACACCGTCAGCGCGCACAATCACCGGAACCACACGATTCACTCTTTCGCTCTTTTCCAGCCACGCAATCAATTTTCCAGCCTTGTCACCCACATCATACAAGCGCCCCTGCTGTTCCTGACTAGTGAGCTTGGCAGCATTCGTAACCAGCGCCCTATAGTCCGACTGCTTAAGGCTAAGGGCGTGAAGTTTCTCCCTCGTGACTCCCCGCCCAAGATCCCCTTCCATACTAGTTATGTCAGACTCCAGGTGCACCACCTCTTCGTTTTTACGCTTTTTAGCAAGGGAGATCAGGGATAGGGCCTGCCCACGGATCACCACCTTAAAGGCCTCCTACAATGTCAAAGCTGACGAGACGGAAACTTGGTTTTCCGCGAAAAACCGGTCCAGAGACTTCACCAATTGGGCACGAACTGTGGGGTCACGGAGATACCAGGGGTTAATCGGTGCCACCCTCCCCCCAGCCCCCAAGGCAATATCCAAGTGGAGCAGCACCGGGGAATGATCCGAGATTCCACGAGCAAGATGTTTAACTTCCCCAATCATTGGGGCTTGGGCAGCCGGCATCAGCACATAGTCCAATCTAGACAGGGAGTCGTGGGCCCCAGAGTGAAACGTAAACTGAGCCAGCCCCGGGTGCATCGCTCTCCAACAGTCAACTAGTCCCATAGTGTCAATAAAACCACCTAACCAAGAATGCGCCCCAGGGAGGTCTCTGGGCGGGTGTCGATCCTCTCTACCAGACACAACAGAGTTGAAATCCCCACCAACCAGCAACAGGCCCTCAGGGAGCCCGAGCAATAGACCTCCCAGATCCGCGAAGGTGGTAGTCTGCAACCCAGGGGGGACGTAAACTGAAACCAAACACAAAGTCTTACCCTCCCACCAGCCAACCAGCACTACGTAACGCCCCCGATCATCGTGCTTCACCTCGTTAATTTCCAGTGGGAGAGAGGCTCGGACCAGAATGCCTGCCCCTCTGGATCCAGTGGTAAAGCCGGAATGGGCCACCAAACGGTAGCCCCGTCTATTCAATGCCTGACAGGAGTTGCCCACCAAATGCGTCTCTTGTAGGAAGACGACATCAGGAGAGAGACGCTTCAGATATTGTAGCACCACCCCTCACTTCACACGGTCCCCCAAACCATTGACATTCCATGTTAAAATATGCAACCCCCTACCCCCCATCCCAACCACAACGATCATCCCACCCACTACGAGAGCAAAAAACAGAACATCGATCACCTGGTATAAAACAAACCTGAAACAACAACAACTCCCCCACCACCACCCCCCCAACTCCCGTGACACACCCCCCCACCCTGCACCCCTGCACTAGAACATCTAGCCACCCCAACTCGCAGTGTGCCTGTCGCCCCGACATAAACCTAGTCTACGAAAAGAAAGAAAACCCCCCTAGAGGAGGAAGAGTCTCACCAGATACCCCGCAGCCCCCGACACAAAAGGAAGGGCAATGCAGTCCCGTGTACTAGGTCACCCCCGACCAAAGTCTGAGTTCAACACACGATTAGCCAGGAACCATAGTTCAGTAGTTCACGGGTGCTCCGCCGAGCCACCTCCGTCGTCCTCGGCCCGCTCTTCTCCCCCGCGTCGACGATGCAATGTATCAAGCCATTCCTCCACCGCATCAGGCCGGTCGAAAAAGTGGGTCCGGTCCTCCAGTTCAACACGAAGCTTAGCCGGGAAAAGCATGGCGTACTTCAGTCCCATGTCTCTTAATCGCCGTTTCACCGTCAGAAACCCCATGCGCTGTTTTTGGACCGCCTGAGTAAAGTCAGGATAAAAGCTAACGTCCACGTTCTCATACTTCAGTGGGCCATTTACACGGGAGGTCTGTAGGATGGCGTCGCGGTCCCTAAAGTTAAAGATCCTGGCGATGATGGGTCGCGGCGGGGCCCCCGGCTTCGGCCGTCCCCCCGGAACTCTGTGGGCCCGCTCCACCATGAAGTATTTACTGAGGCCCTTTGGCACGAGGTGGTTCAGGATCAGTTCCTCCACAAAAAGATCCACTGACCCATCCTCCGACCTCTCCGGCACAACTACAATGCGCACGTTATTGCGCCGTGCCCAGCCTTCAAAATCCTCCAGCCGCTTGACCGAAAGGTCGGTGAGGGCCCTCAGACTGTGAAGCTCCGTCTGCAGGTCAGTAACATCTTTCGTAAGGCCCGAAGTCGTGAGAGCAAGTGAATTGACCCTGTCGCTGGTTTTCAAAAGGTCCGCTCTGAGTAGGTTAACATCAATTGACACAGTGTCCAGCTTGTGGGCCAGAGAGTCCTTCATGGCGTCGATGGCACCCATGACATCGTTGAGTGTCAGTTCCGCCGAGGATGACGGTCCCTCCCGAGCCACCTCCGCGAGCCCACTCGGACCAGGAGACCCCTTCTGATGGGCATACCGATCCATATTATTCGTCTGCACATAGCCACCTCTCCGGGTAACCTTGGGCCTTAGCTTGTCCCCATCCAGTCGGGCCGCCATTACACGGCCGGGGAAACCAACTCTTGGATGCCCGTGTGTTGTAGTGGTTCCCTGGGGGGAGCACACCGCAATCAGTGGTAGACAGCTCCCGCTACCGATATCACCCGCCGGCCTCCGAGCTGCTCAGATGTGGAGCCTCCGCAGGCGCCCGCCCTCCACGTCACTGAGGAGAGGCGAAAGCGAAAGTGAAACCCGGGGGGCAACGGGTCAGCCCGAAGCTCCGGATCCGTTGTTGTTCAATTGGGACACGGGGAAGATGCCAACCCGAGTCCGGAGCAGCGCCGCGGAGCAGGCCTCTTGTCCAAAGACCGAAGAAGTAAAGTTCCCAAAGTCCGATTTGAGTTCTGAGAACAGGAGTATCCTCAGCGTAGGTTCGCCCGTAGTATTCCTTCAAAATATCAGGATGAAATCCAGGATAATCGTGGGAGGCTGCGTGGACCCCGGGAGCCCTGTGCCTACGCGTCCATCATGGTTGGGCGCTAGGCTCCTCCCCCCCACAATAAAGATCTTTGATGATGAAGATGATCATGATCAGACTCAATGTTTTGTCTTTTGGATTTTGCCATGCCTTCCATGTTTAGGCACAGAGCTTTCTAAATAAGGATATGGCAATATAAGCAAATCTTGGGTGCTTTAAATAGACCTGGTTGCCAGACACTTTTTGCTTGAAGCATTGCCTAGAAACCAGATTTTTCAGCCTGCCAAGTTCTTATGAGCCTTCCATGCGTGAAAGAAGTAGCTGAAAGGCTTGCAGGTTCACACACCCAGAACTAGCCCTTTAGAGCCGGTCAAAAGATGAGGCACTCCAAAATGCCCACGACCACTAGAGTAATTCACTGTTGGGCCACTCTAAACCCAGACAAGCTGCCCGCTCTGCTGCACCTATAATAGGGGTGAGTACATATAACAGGGCTCACTCACAGAAAGAATCTCCACACACATTTTTTTTTAACATAACTGCCTTACATTGATTGGTAGAGCAGAATAAACTAGGCTATTCATCATGTTGACAGAAATGAAAAAAAAATAACAGGAAGCAGAATGTGACTACTTCCTATATGATTAATTCAGGAAGAAGAAGCAGTCAGCTTTGCAGTTGATTACGGATTTGCATTGAAAAGTAAACCATTTCTGTTGCCAAAGGTGACCTCTCGCCCAGTAAGGACTGTGACGAATATGTATGAGGAGATAGTGCAGTGATTTGAAGGACATGAGTTTGAATCCTGGCAAGGTAGACTCATCTTTCCAAGGTGGGTAAAATCAGTACTATAATTTGGGCAATAGCAGCATCTGATATTTGGAATGCATAAGTGGAGTGTTTACCATTATGAACAAATACGGAGGCAGATTTATCAAGAGGTTGCACAGAAAATCATTCTAACTTGCTGTGAGTTTTCGACAAGGGGAAAACATCACAGAAACAGGCTCCCTAGCAGCCGCGGTCCGTGCAGGTAACAGGGTGGGGTGGTGGGGCCGGGTAAGGGGGAATTTCGAGGGACGATGCTGAGGGAACTTTAAATAAATAATTAATTTTCCCTCTACATTGTCCCTCGAAATGCCCCCTTACCCGGCCCCACCGCTCCACCGCTGTTACCTGCAAGGACCGTGGCTGCTCACTAGCACTCATCAGCTCTCAAACAGGATCACACCTTTAAACTATAGTGCAAACATGTGTATGAAATGTCTTGCTTAGGTGTGTACTAGAAGCGTACCTTTCCAGTACAAAAAATCTAGGCAAAGACAAGATATACTGTAAAACTTTTCAAACTTTTTATGTGTGATCTAAAAATGAAGCACAAGTGCAAAGGTTGGGAATTTTTAGAGAAAGAAAAATATTTCTCTTCTCCAAGTTAATATTAGAGATTGGAGGATGTGTTATTTTTGTATAAAACTTGTCTGCAAATGGTAGTGGACAGGACTTGAGCTCAAAAATATGAATTTTAGAATAGGAATTCCAGTGTAAAAAACCCATGGGATGCATGTTTGATGCAAAGTAACGCAAAACTGCACAAAGCGTTACATTGCGTTGCATTCAGACAATTTTCCAGCAAATGTTGTGCTTGAAGGTAAATGACACTTAAACACTCTGCTGGATTTCATAGCTTTTGATGACTTTGCACATGCCACAACCTCTAGATACATTTTCCCCTTAATTTATAAAAGAATTGTTTGCACTGCATAGGAAAATGCATTTCCTAATGTATTCAGAGGTCGTGGCCTTCACAGATCTCCAACCAAATTCAAGAACGGTGCATTTATTGTCCTGAAAAAAGGTTTATGTGAAGGAAAAAATCCAGAATGTAATTTTTAGCTTTCCAGCAAAGGGGACGTAAAATTTTGATCTATATCAATGCCTGCGTTCTTACCCCGGAAAACAAATAGGTATTTGCAGAACCCATGTAGTCATTAACAGTCCCAGAACCAAGAACATATGTCCCCAAGTCCTGGGCAATAGCTTACAGTGTGAACAGATAACAGAATTTCAGACTGTGCTCTGCTTTATTGCTCTCTATGTAGAGATTTTCTTTGTGTGTGTTTTGTTCCACAATTTAACTATGCAAAATGTATACTTTGCATTTGACACTATAGATAAGAGTGGGACATGTCACTATATTCATAAAACTCTTAACAATACATCCTGTATTCTAAAAAAAACAATTAGCATGGGTTGTCCCATAAGGTCCATGATGTGAACTGTCGTTGTGTGCCCTTATCTGGTCTGGCTGGCAAACGACTCCATATGCTTGTTCAGTTCTAAGGATAATAGATTTATCACTTAAAATCCATAGGCGTTCATTGCACCCCTGAATTCCCCTCTGTCCACTTCAATGCTAAGCACTGAGTTAATCTCCTTGAACTTGTCTTAATTGACACACTGAAGTTCCATTACTGGAATATAATGGAGCTATAATGCATACAATTCTAAAAGGATGCGCCATGAATTGATCCTTGGGTTTGGCCTGACGCCATTTGTCTATGCATCTGATAATTGAAAGTTTCATTTTTTAAAGAGTATTTGTCTCTCCCCTCCTGCTCTATTGTGTGTTTTTTAATTTCTCGGATGTTGAGGTTCAACAACTTCAGTGAATTCAGGTTTGGAGATTTACAGATCCCATTGCTTATTAGTTTCATTTTCATGTTTTTAACATATATCCAGCGCTCTAATTCGATAGATAAAAATTAATGTAGTTCATGTCCCCTTGAATTACATTTCTGTAGAAATGTGTATTACTACCATCTTGAGCAATGGTTAAAAGAAGGTTATAAACTATTTTGTTATGTGTGTGTCTCCGTGGATATTTTCCCTACTTATTTGCACATGCGTTCAATGTTCTGAGAGAACCTGGTTGTGATGCTTGGTTTGCAAAAATCATGTTTGTTTGGAATATCGTTTGCTGTCTTAACTCTGCTTTTACTTTCGTTTTTGATCCTGCCAGTACAGTGTTGTTGAAAGGTGCATGTCCCTACTTCTTACAAGTTGGAACCTGCAACCAATACAACTGGAGTAAAGGATGGCAGGATACTGATAGCTGGCTACTAATTATGTCTGAGTATTATCGGCAGCCTCCTAGTTTAAATCCAATCATAAAAGTCTCAAATGATCATTAAGGCACTTTCTTGGGGTCAACTAGCCCTTTAACACAGATTATGGCTTCCCCTACCCTCATCCACTAGGTCAGGAGAACCCTGCTTGTCTGGCAGACATCTTATTGCCTTTTGTGTCACTACCAAGCAGTGGTTGCACACAGTGACGGTTCTCTTAAATAGTGCCAAGTAGAAACATAAAATGATGATAACTCAAAATTATTATCATTTTATGCTTCCTGTTCTGCTGTTTTGTGGGCAGGAGGCGGGTGGGTGGGGCTGTTCTGCTCTCGCAATGACTATTTGGTCGGCCCTCCCAAGCCACCCAAACCACTCATCCACACTTTACCCATTCTCCATGCAGGCTGCATGCAGCCTGCATGGAGAACATGCCCAGCCCTCCAGCCCCTTTCACAGCACTCAAACCAATCACAATGTTGCATTGTAGCATTATGATTGGCCTAGGGGAGGGAGCCTGGTTGCCTGCTTCCTGCTACTGGAGTCGGAGACCGAGAGCAGGAGCAGGACGCGAGACCCGGCCTCCAGGTAAGTTTTGTTTTATTCCCCCACCCAGCCGACCCCCATGACACCAATCCCCACAAAATCCTGATCAAAACCACCATGCCCACCCTTACATCCACGAGCCATGCAGGCCACCACTGGTTGCATAGGAGGCATACCGGTCGCTGAACCCTACTTATCAAACTTTTTGGATTTTACTGAAACAAACCTCTCCCTACCCTGAATCACAGGCTTGTTCCTGAAAAATAAAAGCAGACATTGGCAATACCAACAGGTCTGGTTTATGAATGAAAGTGCCTTTTGTGTCATTGTTGGTTGTAGGCACCCAATAAGTCATCATACATGCAGTCTGTCACTCATCTTTGCACTCATCCATCCATTGACTCATTACTGCATGACCCTCTGTCACAACCACAATAAAACAGACGCAAGATCAACAACAAATGTGCAATAAATTGAAAGAATGCAAATATTAAAGAAAACATGACAGCCATATGCTTGCAAAAATGAAACACAGCAGTAGGATTTTCATCTTGCAGAGGTATTACAACTAATCTATCATTGTTGTCAAGTTCCAGCATAGCCACCTCATTCAGAACCAACGTTTTTATCATCTTGGAATGGGAAAACAATGGTACACTATGGAAACAGCATTCCATAATGATCTCCTAGTTTTGATGATGCAGCCACGTGGGATTTGGAGTAATACAGGTGAAATGCATTGGAAGTAAGTGACCTGTTAGCACTGTCTGCAGAGCTGTAGTACCCTCTTGAAGAATATTAAAATAAAATGAGGAGAAGCAAAGAAATGAAAGGGGAACGATAAAATGAGAAAATTGATAACTAATGGACTGTCCAACCACCCTAAACATTGAAAGGCCCTCATTTTCAGGTGGAAATATATATGTGTGATCACAAAATACCGTCATTCACAGGGCAAGAGAACAAGAGCTGATATAGATTGTACCAACACCGTATGCGTTGGGCCGTCATGCATGGAAGCAGAGTGTAAATGGCATTCAGACAAACTAGAGGCAGAAAAGAGCTGGCCCAAAGGCCCTCTATGTACCTACATGGCTATAGATTTAAATATACATAAAGTTGTGTGTTTTATTCAATTAGTTTTTTTATCTGACAATTCTTGCAGGCAGCTAAGAAGACATTTTATCAAGAATAATACAGTACAAATCTTCTCCCCCTCTGGTTGATCAGAGGCAGTAATCAACACCAAATGCCTTACCTACAAAGGTCATGTACAGATAATCAACAACCCACCCTTGAATCTCGAGTGATTTTAACATATGCTTTTCACAATCACTATATAAGTCCTACTGCATTTATTGTAACTTTTAATAACACATAGATCAGACCTGTGGCAATACAAATGTTTTCCTAGTGAACCTATCAAGCCGGCAGCTCTTATGAAAATTAAATTAATATTTGATTTATAAAGCACACTACTACCCAGGGGAGTCTAGGCACTAAGCTCGGGAGGAAGAAAAACCTAAAGGACTATGAAGACACGAGAGGTAAGATGACTTACCAATTGAAAAGCTAGGATTTAAGGCTTTCTTGAGAGCTGAAGGCATGGAGTTCCACAGCTTGGCCATTCATGTTACAAAGCTTATGACTCGCCAGTTGGATCTTCTGAATTGCGGGATAACTTGATTAAATGTGGAAGAGGAGTGAAGGGATCTTTTGGGGGTATACCATTGAAAGCGTTGTTTGAGATAATCAGATTCCAAGTTGTGAAACACTTTAAAGGCAATACAAAGGGCCTTGAATTCTATATGTTTTTTATGGGAAGCAAATGGAGCTGAGAGAGGGCATGCAACACTGATTAGTGAAGAGGTCTTTGCAGTAATGAAGTTTAGACATGATAAGTGTAGAGATTCGGTAAATTATGTGGGATGAAAGGAAAGACTTTAATAAGCGTCTTTAGCATAAAAAAGATGGAGGTGATAGAGTGTATATGGCCTTCGAAGGAGAGTTTATCATCAAAGTAAGCTCCTAAGTTCTTTACTTCGGTGACAGGGGAGGGAAGCCCTCCAAGCTCCTGAGGACACCACCTAGGAGACCAAAATGATTGGTTTCTACCAAATAGCAAAACCTCTGTCTTTCCTGAATTACATTTTAGACAATTATTAGCCATGCAATTCCCGATCTGGAGCATGCAGTCATGAAATTGAGTAGCAGTATCATCAGGATTGCTGGCCACTGGTACCACAATCTGGGTGTCGTCGGTGTCTGATGCAACTGTGAAGTGAAACGATTTCATTAGGCTGGCTAAGGGGGTCACATAAAGGCAGTGGCGGCTGGTAATAATGGGCATCGAGGGCGTTGCCCTCCCAGTTTTGGAGCGAGAAAAGGGAGAAAATAACACCACATGGATTGGAGCAGCTTGCCAGTTTTAAATCATGGCATGCTCATTGCTTGGTGCGCCAATTGACCACTTCTACCCTAAGAAAGTAACATTTTTAATATAATTGTTTTTTGAGGTCGGACCCTTGGACGATAGTCCACTCCTACTCATGTGCTGAACTAGGCGAGGAATCTTCCTCGCCCTTGAGGCACAAGCGAGGAGAGTGACATCAGCCTGATGGGAGTGGCTGAACCAAGCAGCAGTGAATAGGCTGCATATGGGGCGCTTCTGATGTGGCCCTGGGCACGGTCAGCAGATCCCCATTCACATTAAGGGGAAGGGGTGGGGCTGGCCGACAGCAACACAGTGCAGTGGGTGGCAACAATTGTACTGTTAGGCGGCTTTACCATTGGATAATGGAAGCTGCTGGCGGTGTGGGTTATTGAGTTCAGTAGTTAAGCTCTTCTTCCGGGAATTATCTCATGTTGGCTGACTGTTTATGGCGTGCAACGCAACGGACGGACACCATCAAGCTGCTCCAGTTGAGTCGATCTAAAGTGACCTACAGGGCTACAGGCACCAGTTGCAGTTGGAAAAAGAAAGTCCACGCCTGCAGCCACGGAGCGCACAGAACTAGGGAAAGGAATTTAAGGAAACGCTGGTAAAATTGATAAAGTGAAACGTTATATTTTAAGGGTCTCACTCTCTTCCAGTCTACACTGAGCCGACAAGAAGGGCAGATGGGAACTGCTAGGGAAAGCCTCTTCATGTTAGGGTTGGAATGATTTCTCCACATCACCCCTTCTCTCTCATACCGCATATATTTCAGTCGCTCACAAACTTAAAAGGAGCTGAAAACCAGCCAGCCACTCAGCAGGTTTGGAGGCCACAGTCTAGCTTCAGAAATGTTCACAGACATAGTGGAAAGGAGAGACAACGTAGTGAAGAGAATTAAGAAGAAAACGCTCGGGTTTCACCTGAGGGATTGGTGAAAATCGTCGGTGTAGTGCTTTGATTTTCATTGTACAGCCAGAATGCCAGTTGTGAAAGTGGAGGCACTTATTTGGAATTACACATATCCTGTAATAAATTGCTGTTTGCAGATGTCTTACTTTAATAGTATAAAATTGTTCACTAAACATCCAGCAAGTTATTGTTGCAAATACAAACATCTTGATCCACACACAAACTGCACCAACGGACTATGTGTTATACTTCAAAAGTGTAATTAGAGCATTAATGCTGAGCTCTTCCTGCACAAACTGGCGTTTTCATGGCGTCCCCTGGCCCACAAAAAATCTGCTTTCCTCAGCCTACGTTATGGTACAGTGATGTGCACACACAATTACACACAATGTTATTTCCTCCCGTCACAAATGGGAATTAAGCACTACATTATTGACACTGACCCAGTCTTCCAACTCACTGAAGCACTCGGATGCCGATCAACCACTCATCCATAATGTTTAAGCCCCTCCACTTTCAAATGTCACCAGCTGACCCTGCATAAAGGTTGAAAAGGGTAGGGCTCAATGAAGAGCCATGTGGTACCCCACATGGGAGCGAGTAGGAAGGGGACTTAAACTTGTTCAACTCAAAGAACTGTTTATGATCAGAGGAAGGATGTACGAAGCTTAAGGGCATTACCTCTTCTTCTGATAGAAAAGAGATGGTCAATAAGCAGGCAGTAGTTTACCATTTTGAATGCTGCTGAGAGGTCTAATTAGATGAAAGCGCCATTGCCTCCTACATCAAGGGGTTGTTTGACTCCTCAGAGGCTGTGATCAGAGACAATTCGGTGCTGTGTTGACTTCAGAAGTGAAAGTGAGTGGCATCCAGAAGCCCATGTTGTTAATGAGAGGAGAGAGTTCAGAATTAATAGCCTTCTCTACAATCTTAGCAGGGAAAGGAAAACATGGAATAGGTCTATAGTTACTTGGGTCACTGACATGCACAATGGGAGTTTTTTGAAGAGAGAAGATGGAGACAATTTTCTACTCTTTTAGGACAAACCTAAACATCAAATTTAAGATACTGCTGCAATGCCTAGATGTAATATCAGGTAGAAGAAGAAGAATTCTAGGAGAACAAGAATCCATTGGTGAGCCTGATGTAATTTGGCTGAGCAAGGTCTGAATAAGGGGGAAAATATGTCAGAAATGCATTGCCAGATGGGGAGAACCACTCGGATGAAATTAGAAGATGAGCTCTGGTGTTGCCTAGTGAAGCGGTATCACAGGAAGGGGTTTGCCCAGGTGATTTCTGACCATCGAGCATGCCCTTCTCCTTGAGATGGCCAGTGGGAGCATGGTCAGTCCAAAATATGTTATACATATAACCTTCTTATGGTAAAAGGAGGCTAAGGCATTAAAGAATGCTTGGTCGACTGTGTTGTTTTTAATTTCGGTAAGCTTGCTCAGTTGTCTCAGTGTGGCAAAAGCTCTCTCGGTACATTTAAGGAGGGCTCAATTTTGGATGTAAAGTAGCTGGATTTTGCTTTAGTAATCATATCCAGAATGGCCTGCTTGCAAGATTCGTTGTCTATGAGACCATACTTAGTGTGCCATTTCCTTTCTGGCTTTGACAGGTTGTTTTTGCATTCTACGATCATCAATGGACCAGGGTTCTGAGGGGGAGGATCTCTATTTTTTAAAAGCTTCAGGTGGGGCCAGGAGATTGATAAAGGAGTCATTCCACTGATCATAATTGTTGTTGCTTAGTCCAGATCTGAAAAGGCCACAGACATATATTGAGCTAAGGATGTGTTTAGCGTGTTAGAATTAACTTAATGCCAGGGACGGCCGGACATGTGAGAAGACAGGTGATAGGCAAAAGGATTTGTAGCTTCAAGTTTCAAGGAAAACATGTCAGTGTGTTGATCCAACCATACAAGAGGAAGGGCGGTCGTAACTTGGATACTAGGGTTGTCTGAGAAGATCCAATTCAGTGTTTGGCCTGCTGAGTGGGTGGGTACCTTTACTAATTGGGTATGGCTCAAACCTGCCAGCGAGTCTGTAGAATGGAGAGAGTTGCTATCTAGGGAGTTTTCAAGATGGAAATTGAAACCCCAAGTTTAGTGAAATAGGAAGAATTGGCTTTGATTTCCCACAGCTGACTACAGTTGTGTCAAAAGGTTGTTCTTGGGCAAGGTGACTGGTAGATGAGTATTCCAGTAAAGGAGTAGTTGTTAGTGAATGTTATTTTATTAGAGACACCATCACAGTCAGAGGTAACATGAAGCAGAACAAAAGATGCTTTAAGGTGTTCACAATAAATGATCACTGGTCCTCCACTCCTTTTTCAAATGCAGTCTTGCCTAATCATATAGTAACATGGGGAGGTTACAAGAATAAGATCTGTGCAAGATGCTGTGTCTGCCCAGGTTTTGGTGACAAAAGCTATGTCCAACAAGTGCACATCCAAAAAGTCTGATAAATCCAAGACATTTTTGATCAGGGATCTTGCATTAATAAGGGAGCAGTAGACATCAGCAGGTAGAATGGTAGAATTATGGTTGTGTGGTTTGGGAAATTCAGATCAATGATTTTAGTTTTGGTGAGAGTTAGCTTACAGTTCAGGCAAGTATCGGCCTTCAAGTTGCCTGATGGGAGTATTGCGGGGCCACGGCATTTCTTATCTGGGGACTTGAGCTTGAGCAGCTCAGAGGCATCCGGCTGAGGCATGAAACCTGTAGGAGGGCTGGTGCTGAGTGTGGTCCGAGTGCAGACGGATGCAGACAGGCTTGCCTTAGTGGTGCCTTCGACGTGCCAGCAGTGCAGACGCTCTGTAGAGCTGGCTTTGAAGCCCTGTATCCAGGGGGCATTTCTGATGGCATGACCTTAGTGTGGCGAAGTGATAGTAAAACTCAGCTAATAAGAGGGCAAATAAACAACAAAACAGAGTCCAGAAACCCCTACTGTCTTACACAAGCTCCCTTGTGAAAACCCAGTTACTGGTAACATAAGCAAACTAAAATAATGATGATAAACATTAAGCAAACCATAAAAACAATGTTTTCAAAAGAGAATTGCTTCATGTCAAGATGACAACCAGGGAGCCAGGCTCCTACCAAAACACATGCTCATTCTTTAAGGATATAAAAGTTAAGAGGCACATACATTCTCAATGTAACCACATGAGGACTCCTGTCCTGAGCTTCAGCATTTCCACAAGGCAACCACCAGGCTTGCAGTTATAAAAATGCATAGTAAACAAACTTACAGCTGGCAAAAAAGAACAATCTGGGCCAGAGATACGACTCCATTTTGAATGCGCAAATGGGTTTGAGACCCGTTTGCACATGCAAAATGTCACAGGGCCTTGTACAATTCCTAAATAGCAAGTTGCAATTTATTTGCACCTCGTTTTTTATGAATTGCGAGTCGCTATTAGGAAGGGGCGTTCCCTTCCTTATAGCAACCTCAAAGCCATGAATGAATGTTTTGCAACCACAATTGCGGTCACAAAGCACTTGCAAATTACCACCTTCAAGAGGGTGGTAATGCACTCGCAAAAGGGAAGGGGGACCCCTTCCCCCTTGCAAATGCAGGGGATAATATTTGTTAGGGACAGGCAGTGGTCCCAGGGACCATGGCTTGCCCTTAAAAAATTAAACAAAAAACATTTCATTTTGTAAAAAATGCATCCCGTTTTCCTTTAAGGAAAATGGCTGCATTAAAAAAAAAAACCTGCTTTATTGAAAAGCAGTCCCAGCCATGGTGGTCTGCTGAGGCCAGCAGGCCACCATCCCAGGGTGGGCCAGCCATTCCCAATGTGGCTGATTAATATTCATGAGCCTCGCATTTTGCAACCCCATTGGGAATGGCAATCAGTGTCTCTGGCACTGTAGTACATTGGAAATTGCGCCTCGCAATTTGCTACTCGTAATTGAGCACAAATTGCGAGGCACAATTTACAAGGGTCATACATCTGGCCCTCTCTCTTCTAAGAAAGATTCTGATATTGCAAATCTTCTGTGCCCACTTTTTGTCAGAGAGTATAACACGTACCAAAACCCCTGTCTACAACGGCAATCTGTGAGAATCCATGTCACTACATACCTAACTGTAGGCTTGAATACAAAGTAATAAGAATGTACTCATAATATCTATGGAGCACACAATTGTCCAAGGAGGGATATTCTGGTGCTAAACACAATTCTAAATAAAGAAAAGGAAAGCCATATCCAAAGGAAGGAGCAGGAACAAGGCAGAGATGAGCAGCTTTTATGAATAAAACAACCATGTTTTCAGTAATATCTGGAAAATGGTTAACTTAGATCTCAAAAACATAAGAGGGAGGGTATTCCAGGGTGTGGCTGGCCTTAAATGCCCATTGAGTTTAATATATGTGTTCACAATTGATATGTGAGATCTACTGTCTTTATCATAACTTTTCATTATAAACACTAAGTCCCATAAATTATACATTGGGTCTGTTGCCACACCCAACATACACCTACTGATTGGTCATAAACTTTCCCACAAAGCACCAATCAGGTATCCCATAACACAATTACAAATATGTACAACACGCAGTTGTAAAATTAATATAAAATCCCTGCTAACTGAGAATAATAAGGATACCCTAGTGCAAATAGTCTATCCCCCTGGTTTGTTCGGTCGGCCACCTACTCCAAAACCCTTGCCCACTGAGTAATCTGCAACATTCCCTGGAAGAAAATGCCTCCCATAAAGCTTTTAGTGAAATAACAATCCACCATTAAAAGCCTGATGCATTTACCACAAGCTTTTCACAATAGGTAAGGCCTGCGTACTTTGCTATAACTTTAATTATAAACAAATCACATCTAAGAAAGCTGACATAACTTTTCCCAATGAACCAATAAGACTTCTAAAATTTACCAATGGCTAGCCACTATATACAACCAAGACCTGAAGTGCACATAAACTGGCATCTATCAGGGATGCATTGATAAAATTACAAATATGTACAAACGCACAGTTGGCTAAAAAATATATAATCCTTGCAATAGGGCTTAAAATGAATAATAACAGTGAAATCCTACTCCCAAGGTTTGTCAGAGTGGGTGACCAAAACCAAACATGTGCCTACTATGGTGAACAGTGAGAATACATCCAAACAAATACCTTTTGCAGGCATGCAACATAATGTGATAGCAATCCACAGTTAGAGTCCTACTGACTTTATCATATGCGTTCTGTAATATATATGGCCTGACCTATAGCAGTGGGAATAACATTCACTTGCATATCAATCAAGCCTATATCTGTTATCATTGTCATGTTACCATAACTAACGTAGGCCTACTGTACTGAGGGTAAACATTTAAACAAGTGAATCATCAGGCAAATAGTCATACAATTGCAAATGTATACAAAATGACAGAAGGTGAAGCAAAATGCTATCTCTCTTAAAAAAGGTTCTAAGACAGCAAATCTTATATACTAATGTTTGGTTGAGAGAGCAACCAACATCAAATCCCTTGCCTACTATGGTAATGTATGAGATTTCAAAACCCTATATGACGCTTTAATTCATAGTAATAACAATCCTCACTTAAATGGCTATTGACTTTAACATAAGATTTTCACATTCAATATGTCAGGCCTAGTGCCTTTATTGTAACTTTTCACAGTAAAAGAATTATCATATAGCCTTTAAATTGGCTTGTCACCATAACCAACTCAAGCCCACTGTACTGAGTGTAGCTTTTCACAAGGCAACCACCCAGCCTATATAGTCATACCATTACAAACGTATACAAAAGTATAATATTTCTTTATTTCAACAGTTAGCTTCTTTTGGACCATCATGCGAGATCTATACATATGACTTGTTGCAGCGAAGTGAGACTGCAAACCACTCATCTCATCAGCTGCAGGGACTATCTTTCTTAGGATTTCTTTCCTCCCCCAGGAGCCTCGAGGGCAGGACGTGTGGCCCTCTCAGGTTGTGCTATTTAATGCAAATTGCTGTCCCGCAGTGCAGAAATCTCATACTGCAAACCACTCTGCTCATCGGCTGCAGAGACTACCTGTCCCTGTCTGCTCCCCAGACCTATGGATCTTTTTAGAACCATATAGGGATGTTAAAGGTGGGAAAAGGGTAAGGAAGCTAAACCCTCTAAACCGATCCCAACTTCTTTCCTCAATGGCTAAATGCGTAAGTCTCAGTAGCATTGGCACAGAGGATCTTAAAGAAGTGGGGTTTGTCACAAGTAGTAATGGGGGAGATGTGACTAAAGTTCTCTTTCATTCAGCCATGGTGAAAAATGCTGTAGAAAAAGCCAAAACTGAGCTGCAAAGGGAGGGAATTAGACTGGTAAGAAAGGAGGAATTACAGGGACAGTACTTTTTGACGAACCATGCGGGCCTAGGCCTACGGCAGGTAAGACTAATTAACTCAAATTGGAATAGGAAGGAGGATCTTGCAATAATGATAACAGAGAGCGGATCCGCGAGCTATGAAACAGACCTATTAATAGGAAATAGATTCAACCATCTAGCATCCCCAGATTTTAGGGCGGACGATGAGGAGGGTTTTCTGAGTGAAACTGATTAGGAACCTGGGACGTCACACAGCCTATCAGCCATTTCATGGAACATAAATGGTCTCAAGAAAATAAGTGTAAACAAAGATTTTAGTAAATTTATAAGGAGAAATGATATTGTATGTCTACAAGAGACTTGGCTGTGTGACGATACCCTAGAACTACAAGCCTTGGAAGGAT
Source organism: Triturus cristatus (assembly GCF_964204655.1). Lineage (NCBI taxonomy): Eukaryota > Metazoa > Chordata > Amphibia > Caudata > Salamandridae > Triturus > Triturus cristatus. The sequence continues at coordinate 845,929,707 of NC_140588.1, read as the reverse complement.
TTATCCAACATTCCAAAGTAGCAAAGAGGGAAAAAAATGTGGGTAGACCATCTGGGGGCCAAATAACATTGATCTCTTCACAGATAGCAAGGAAAATCGATAAGTTAAAGCTATTATGTGATTGGGCATTAGGTTGTAGGGTGCTATTACAGAAGACCGACCCTCGATTCGAAGGAATATGTGTCATAAATGTATATATTTATAAGGGGAAGGATAGTGATTACAAAGTAAATTTGGGAAATTTGAAAGAAGATATAGCGGCAGTTTGTGTAAAGTATCGGAAGGATCTAGTACTTGTGTTGGGAGATTTTAATCACAGATTAGATCCCCGAAGAGTGGATAAATGGTATAAAGAATTTTTAGACGCTTATAACACTGAAGCAGCCATCTTTCCAAAAGGTGAGATCTCTGCACAGGATATGATATTTACCCAACTGATGGGCTCATTGGGCATGATCTGTGCAAATGGGAGATCTCACCTGGATCGACCATCTAGCCGGACCTTTGTGAGGGGCCAGCAATTCTGCCCAATCGATTATATGTTCTGCCAGGCCTCGTGTTTTGAGACAATTAAAAATTTTGAGGTGGTAAAAATGTCAGGCAGTGACCATTACCCATTGAGGGCAGAAATCCAACTATCAAGCAACAATAGAAATAGAGAAAGGGTGTTGCAGATATATGCTGAATATCCAAAATGGCTGAGAACATGTATAACTGAAGAGAATGTTAAAAAGCTTTTGTTAACCAGCAGGAAATTTCAATGGAAGAAATGTATGTGAATGTTGGAATAACCTGATATGAATCATCCTTGGGAAGGCTGGCGGAAACCCTAAAGAAGAAGTTTAGGGCAAAAAAGTCAGAGATGGGTAGGAATAATCCTGCAAACTTGAGGAAGACCTGGTTTGATGAAGATTGTAGGAGGGCAAAGGCTGAGATTAGACAAAAGGAAAGAAAATTAAGGGCTAAATTTAAGCTGGATGTATATCAGTCGCTCCAACAAGCGAGAATCAAATATAAAAAATTATTTCGGGGGAAAAAAAGAAGCTATAAAGATAAATGTTGGTCAAATATGTTGGAGGTAATAGAAACCAAAGACATTAAAGGGTTCTGGAAACTAGTCCAAGAAAGTATGGGTATGAAAACCGGCTCCCTGATATGTAAGGTTGCAGAAGATGATTGGGTGGGTTACTTAGGAGAAATTTATGGGCAATGGCCAATGCAAGAAGATTTAAGAGTTATTGATCGGACGCCGTTGTCAGAGGACATAAAAGAATATTTTTCCTCAGAAAATATAAAAAGTATTATAGCCAGTCTGAAGCTCACCGGTGCGGCAGGCCCAGATAACTTACCGGCTGTAATAATAAAAACAAGACCGGAATGGTGGGCTGACCTTTTTACAAATTTGTTCCAAATAATCCTGGAAACAGGAATTATCCCAGAAAGTTGGAAGGGTGCTATTATAAGACCCATACATAAAAAGGGGGATTATAATTTACCGAAAATTTTAAGATTGATAAATCTCCTTGATATAGGGGAAAAGGTCTTTGCAAAAGCACTATTGAATGTATTAAAAGACTGGGCAGAGGAAAAACAGATTATCCCACCGGAACAGGGGGGGTTTAAAGCTGGCCATTCTACAATTGATCATTGTTTTGCGCTATGGGCAATAGCACGGAAGTCAATGGAAACACGGGGAAATTTATTTTGTTGTTTTGTAGACTTCCGGGCAGCTTTCGACCTGGTGGATCGGAAGCTGCTATGGGAGGACCTAACTAGCTATGGGATCCCAAATGAATTGTTACGCTTGATACAAACCCGGCATACCAAAAATTGGGCCCAGATAATTCTAGATATAGACGGTAGTTTATCCAGGAAAATAGAGATTGGGAATGGGCTACGGCAGGGATGTGTATTGGCCCCCCTGTTGTTCTCCTTATTCCTGGCAGATCTACCTTTGATTCTAGGGGAACCAATTGGGGCTAGCCGGAAACTAGATGGGAAGCATATTGCCTGCTTACTTTATGCTGACGATCTGGTAATTATGGACCAGACCGAAGTGGGCTTGCAAAGGAAACTGAATTCTTTTAACGCTTATTGTCTGAAGAAAAAACTGGTGATTAATATGGATAAGACCGAAACTTTGACTTTTGGTCGAAAGAAATCCGGTTTCACTTGGTGGATGGGGACCGAGAAATTGGAATCAGTTTCCGAATACAGATACCTGGGGAAATGGTTTGAGAAGACCATGAAGTGGTATACCCATCTAGATGCATTAAGATTGAGATCCTCAACAACAATCAGTGGCCTGAAAATATTTAACAAAGCCTATGGTGAAATGTCGGATGGCCCAGTGCTAAAAGCTTATTCCGCTATGCTATCCCCACAATTTCTGTATGGTGCTGAATTGATATATTTGAGTGGGAAGATGTCCTGGGATCTTGAGGAAGGCAAAAATGTAAAAAACGTATTTATGCTGCCTCAATCATCAATGGTTCATGCCGTAAGATTGGAGCCAGGACTGACTTCATGGGGTATGTTAGCTGGTATGGCCCTGTTTTGCTTTTGGCAACTATTAGGGGCTGATGGAAATATAAAAGTATTTCAATGGTGTAAAATTGTAGTAGAGAAAAGTGAGCTAAGATGGGCGAAAGAGATCAGGGCACCCATGAAGAAGTTATACCGTAGGATGGAGTTTACCCAGGTCCCTAACGATTCTGTGGTAAATATTGATAAAAAGATCCTCAAATCGTTGGGGAAGGAAATATCTATTGTAGAGGATCGAAAGTATCTTGGCAACAAACCATCAGTACATTTCATGAATATTGCTTGGGAAGATAATCAATGCTTCCCTTATATTGATAGGCTACCAGATCGTGGATTACGGAGGGAGGTCCTTAGGGTAAGAATTTGGGTAAACCCATGTTATACAAACCATATGGTAAAAAGCGCCATGGTCGACAAGATGGGAAGATGTACTTGCATTTTGAACACACAGTGCGATTTGTTACATATATTATTAGATTGCCACAGGCTTTTAGAATTATGATGCATGTTTTTAAAACCATTATTTAAATTATATGAGATCAAAACCAGGATACAGGCTGTCGCACTTTTAACCGAAATGACTAATTTAGATATTGCTGTTGCTATGGGGTAGTTTTTGCAAAAAGTGAAAGTATTTTTGAATACTTTTATTGAGCTGTAGCAAATAGATCACGTGTAACTTAGGTTATAAAGGTGTTTAAATGATTTTTTAAGTTGTATTTTAATGTTTTAAAAGAAATGAACTTTTTAAGATGTAATTTTACATATTGTGTGTTTGGTTTATGGATCTACGGTCCAAATAAACGTGAATAAAAAACTAAACCTGTCCCACGATTACTTACTTCTACCAGAAGCCTCGAGGGCAGGAGGTGTGACCCTCTCAGGTTGTGCTATTTAACGCAAATTGCTGTCCCGCAGTGCAGGAATCCCAGATTGCAAACCACTACGCTCATCAGCTGCAGAGACTACCTTTCCCATGATTACTTCCTTCTACCAGGAGCCTTGAGTGCAGGAGGCAGGCCCTTCCAGATTGTGCTATTGAATGATGCACAACCTGAATGATGATTGCTGTCTCGGACTGGCCCGTCTTCTCCAATCATTGCTGGGCCAACCCTCTTGGCTCAATCTCAGGAGGTCCATGAGGCTATTTTTTTCACTTTATTTATTATTTGTCTATCACAGTTAACTCAAGGTTCTTGGCTGAGCCCTGTGACATTAGTTATAATTTTCTGCTGACATTTGGGTTTTGTTTTGTCTTTCTAGCAGTGTAACTTTTACTCCATTATTGCTGGCTATGGGAAATAGGAACGCTGCTGCCAGTCCCAGAGCCAAACAAAACAAGAGCAAATTAGCTAAGCATGCTGCTATTTATGGTGTGGTCAAAGGAATTGACAACTTAGTAGAAGAAGTAAATCTATACTGTGCACTAGCTAAAGACCTGCTTTCCAAAACACAAAACAAACAGCATAACTAGATTCTTTGGGGAAAAAGTTAAAGCACCTTGTAGCCAGCCTCTTAAGCCACCAGCAACTCCAAAAAGTCCCAATGGCACCCCTGACTTTCCTTCTTCCAGTGATAATCTTTTCAGTAAATTAATATTGTGTTTACAATTAGATTTACTCCTTTGTTGAAGGATAGTGCTTGCTCCGGTAGGGAGCTATCAGAGTGCTCCTCAGCGTTAATGTGTTGTGCGGCAACCAAAACTGCGTACATGTTTCAGGACAGCTTCATGTCAATTTCAAAGAAAATTGTCACTTTGATTACATAATTGAACAATGAGGCTCAGACTCTGAAGCAGATAGTAAATAATGTAACCGGTTTACTTACTAAGTATACCCCACATATTGTAAATTGCACAGATCTTGTACTTGTTCCAGCCCTTCAATCTGTAACACCCATTCCACAATGTATAAGTTGCATAGAGAATATGAGGACTGGCAAGGATTGGTATCAAATTAATGTCAAAAAAGCTTGTGACCCCATTGTTCATACTAGTGCTGTTACATCGCACCATGCTCATATTCAAAGGCACTTTAATTTGCCTAAGGGTATTTCAATAGCTAGTGATATCACAGTAAGAGGGGAGGGGAAGAATGTCTCTTCTTCCAGAAAACTTATTTAGAAATTTGAAGAGGCCATTTTGCAGTCAGGGAGGAGTTGTTCCTGTTAATGATGCAATTACCCTGGGTCCTGTTAGACCATCGCCCAGTGAGCTATTACTTGAAGGTATTGCAGGTCAGGTCACATCAACTTATTTGCCTGCAACTGATATCTTTATGGTTATTGTTCCAAAACTGTGCCCTGGATCAGATGAGAATTTTGAAACAGTAATGATTAAGGTGGTCAATTGGATTAGATTGGTGTGCAAGTGTTATTCAATAGTCCATGAAGATTTGGTATATGCAGAACGTCACCCAGACCCTTTTGGTCAATGGGACTATATTTGAATTACACTAAAGAGGCCTGGATGGTGAACGATTTAAAAACTCTCAGCCTTGGGACCAAACCTTCCCAGAGTTTAAAAATTGGCATTGGAATCATGGAAAAAGTCTTTCCTCATCTTCCTAGGGTCAACTGACTGGTGATTTTAGATTATATTCAACCAAGGTTAGCTAGAACCCTTTATATAAATTTCAGGTTGGGAACTTTACCAACAGCCTCTATTTGCAGTATTTGGCAAACTGAGGATCAAATCTCCAACACTTGTCCATCCTGCAAGTCCCAGGATAAAAAAGAAGGTCATATGTTATGTTTTTTGTAAAGCATATAGTAGACCATTGGTAAAGCCCTTTGTAAACTATATGGGACACTGCAGTATCTTGTGGCATTAAGAATTTACAAGACTTATATGATCTCTACGGGTTTCTTTGCAGTAGCCAAATTTAACACTCTACTTTGGTCCTTTGATGTAAAGCCTCTCAAGTGATTCCCAGACATTTATCCGTTTAACAATTGTTTGCAGACTGTTGTACATTGTGCTATCTCACTTTATTGATGTTCGGGAATGGTTTTCGTTGGATCAACTTACGATAAATTGGTGCGTGATAGAATATGATGGAATGGGCAATTTTAAGAATTGTTTACTTGTTTACTTGTTTGTGTAATCTTGATGGTGTTCATTATTGTTTGATTTGTTTTTGTCAGTGGAAGTTGTATCTAAAATGACAGTAAATAAATGAAAATGAAATTAATAAAATGACTCATTGCTGAATTCAGAATCTTTAGACCTCCTGGATAACCAATGGGTATCATACCAGTTTCCACCACAAACTGGAAGTAGGTTGAAGGCACAAAAACAGAAAAAATGGTCTGCCTCTGAAAATTATTAAATCTGCTTGGTAAAAAAGGGTTTTTGGATTCAGCTCTGCAAGCTGGGAAGATGGTAAATTTAGCAAACCCTTTACTGAGGATATTTTTAGACAAAAACAGACATTATTTTCTGGAGTAATTTGTTCCTCTTTTTCCTCAAAAACTCCAAATGCAGAAACAATTTTCCAATTTTTTCAATCCCCCAGTGGAATGTAAAACCCATGGATACTTTTAGAATCCCTAGAAAGATGCAGAATTGGGAGGATAGCTAATTTGGAAAAAAATGTTATGTAGAACTTAGCTCAAAATATCCCAAATAGTCAAAAAAGGGCTTAACACAGGGGTGAAAAAAAGCCCCTGCACTTAAGGGGTTAAAGAAACCTGTAACAATCAGAAGTATTTAGCTTAGTTTGAATTGGCATTTACCCTGGAAATTAACATCTCCTGGTGTCAGATAGTTTTTTTGGTTCAGGTGTCGGCTGAGGGGCGAGCATAAAACTGAAATTTCCAGAACTAGCACATCCAATGTGATATCCCACCATCGTCCATTATTGTGGGTTTTCAGGCTGTGGGCAGATTTTGGAGTTCCAAATGTATTGAGACTTCTCAAACCAGAAATCAAGTGATCCACAGGCACACTCTTGGTGTCCTACAATAATGCAGAGAACGTTTATTGGTTTACCACAAGTTGGTACATTCCCCAATATTTTGTGAGGACACACCCACTTGATCTTTTCCTGGACTGGTCATTTTGGATATAGCCTACGTCCCTTCAGATAATAAAACAAGCAGGGATTTCACCAACCTTCTTCTGTCCTATAGTATAAAGAAAATGCACATTTGGAGAAATACACAAATTATCATTAGCACAGACAAATGGTAAAAGGGTACAAATTATGAGAACCACAATTGCAAATACAGCATGAAATGGAATACACTTGTGCATACTTTTTTTTTATCCCCATGTCTGTATTGCAAAAAAAATCATGACGGGCTGCTTAGTAGTATCTGTGTCTCTTGGAACCTAATGTTACTCCCTGTATCATGAAAATGAATTCATTATGCTTGCCTACAAAGTCACAGTTTTTATAACTTTTCAATGAAAAAAAAGAAGGGCTATTAGCCTGGTGTGGTATCATGGTAATCAGACATTGAGATCAGGCAACTCATGGCTTAGTAACTGGGCACTGTGTGCATTATTCATACCTAGGCCTTTCATATGAATTTATGTTTATTTAACATATGAACCTGCATAAAAAGTATATTCCAAATAGAAGGCCAGCATATAATATCTCCCAGGTACATCTCAATAACTAATACATAACATACTCATAGTTGAATAGACCATCATATACTCACATAACTTAAGAAAGAATAGGTCCATAAAAGGAAGTAGTTAGAAAGTATAATTAGTAAACATACAGGTTTCGTTAGAATTCCCTCCTTGGTGTGAGCACTTAAATTTAGATTTGAGTTGATAATACAGTTAGGTCTTCATTTACCAATACATTCTCCACAAAAGGTAATATTTACTACTTTATTAAGGACAGACAACACCAACCGTCCAGAGCAGTTCTTCCTTCACTCTCCAGGTTAAAACTGTCAAATCCCAAAGTTGCACCACCCATCACATTCTATGCTCACATTGTCACTTCTAGAATGTATGTGCATTCCATAGGAGGAACATTGAAGCTCATCCCCCTTACACTGACAACAAACCAATATAAAGTACTAAGATGAAGAACCCATATATTTTTTAAATATATAAACATCGAAACTTGCATAAAATGCTAGTGAATTAATATACTAACAAATTAAAATTAGATACATCTGTGAATATTATATACAAAAGAAAAAAACAGTTAAAATGTATCACCTGTAACACTCTGCATATACAATACAAAACAAGAGTTCTAATATTTAAACAATTGCTACTACTTCCACTTAATGTTTGCCAATTACATTATGATTCCATCACCCAGGTCTATGTATATTTCCAACTTGTCTTCTGCTCTCAACAAAAATTCATTGGATGTCAAAGGAATCAAATTAGAATTACCCTGGGTTATTGAAGAATTGCTCTGGGATTTCTTTCTCATCTTGGCCAATCTTGGCATGCTCCATAAATCTCTGTTCTCAAATTCTAATACATTTTTCATGACTTTCTTAATGACAAAAGATGTCATAATTGTCGACAATATTTTTCTCATTAATCCTGGCTTCTTTACCAGTGCTAGCGTCCCCACTTATCAAGGTACTCTTTTTGCACATTTATTTTAATCATATCTTTCCATATATTTGTTAGATAACTCTTCCTCAGAACCTTATGTTTACCTTTATAACTTTTTAAATAGGTTTCATCATACAATCACCCCAAATCATGAATTACATCAGTCATCCAAGCAGGATTTAATTTTGTATTTCCTACGCTTCCCATTTTCCAAAATAAAGTAGATATGAGAGTTATCAAATTAGGGGGATTACAGTGCACATAACTCATCCAAAACTTTGGTTAAAGGCATTTTGAAATCCACTGCTTTGTTCACACTTGACTTAACCAATCTGTTCATCCATTCTGCTAAGCCTTTGACTTGCGGGGAATATAGTGCTGTTCTGAGATGTTAAATGGATAGTCCTGTAACAAACTCCTGCATCTCCTGGAAATTAAGTTGGACTCCATTATCAGTCACTATACGGTTGGGTGTACCTTCTTTATTGAACTCTTCTTTTAAAAATGTGATTACATCATTGGTATCTAAAGATTTCATATACGTAGCAACTACCCACCTGGACATATAGTCCACCAATACTTTGACATATCTCTAATTCTCTGGCAAAAAAGTGAAAGGACCAGCAAAATCTAATCCTAACTTTTAACAATGTTCACTCGGAACAGACACTGGTTATGATGGTGTGTTAGCCACTGTTTTGCTTTTATCATTTCTAGCAAATGAATCACAATCTCTAACTAGTTCCTCAACATGACAGTCTATTCCTAGCCACCCGTATAATTCCCTTACCCTGGCCTTAGTGAGATTTCTTCATATGCAAAATTTACCACTTTCTCTCTGAGTGCCTTTGGGAGAATGTCTCTCTCGCCTCTAAACAATCCACCACCTGACCAATTTAAATGATCCCTGATATTCCAGAATCCCAGCAGGTTTTCAGGGAGGGGTTTGTATTCTGCCCACCCTTTCAAAATGAACTCTATAAGATATTGCACCTCTGTGTCTCCGTCTCTTACTTCAGTCCACTATTCCCTCTGAATGGCACTCTCATAGACCCAATTAATTTGACCCAAATGCTGACAATCCTGGATACTGTTCTCATTGTCTATGGGAATCCTAGATAAGTACTCAGCCACACAGACTTAAATCCGATTGGCCGCACTCTGCTAGTCCTACCAGCGTGTTACCCCAAAGAATTGTGGTCCATGAAGTAGTGTCGGCGGGTACGCCTATGCCATAAGTTTAAAATGTAAATAAGGGTTGCGTTAGCCATCCCTGGACACGTGTTTCGAGGTAGTTGCCTCTCGTCAGCAGGGAGTAGGTATGTGTGTAGGGTTGCTGCGTAGGCTGCCAAAAAATATTCTCAGGTAAAGTACCACTCAAGGCGCACAGGAGCGTAGCCATGGGCTCGTCAGCCCGACCGGCTCAAGGGAGCCTGAATGTAAACAAAAATCTGATTGGCCGCACTCTGCTAGTCCTACCAGCGTGTTACCCCAAAGAATTGTGGTCCATGAAGTAGCGTCGGCGGGTACGCCTATGCCAAAAGTTTAAAATGAAAATAATTGTCGTGTTAGCCATCCCTGGACACGTGTTTTGAGGTAGTTGCCTCTCATCAGCAGGGAGTAGGTATGTGTGTAGGGTTGCTGCGTAGGCTGCCAAAAAATATTCTCAGGTAAAGTACCACTCAAGGCGCGCTGGTGCGTAGCCATGGGCTCGTCAGCCCCACCGGCTCAAGGGAGCCTGAATGTAAACAAAAATCCGACTGGCCGCACTCTGCTGGTCCTACCAGCGTGTTACCCCAAAGAATTGTGGTCCATGAAGTAGCGTCGGCGGGTACGCCTATGCCAAAAGTTTAAAATGAAAATAAGTGTCGCGTTAGCCATCCCTGGACACGTGTTTCGAGGTAGTTGCCTCTCATCAGCAGGGAGTAGGTATGTGTGTAGGGTTGCTGCGTAGGCTGCCAAAAAATATGCTCAGGTAAAGTACCACTCAAGGCGCGCAGGTGCGTAGCCATGGGCTCGTCAGCCCCACTGGCTCAAAGGAGCCTGAATGTAAACAAAAATCCGATTGGCCGCACTCTGCTAGTCCTACCAGCGTGTTACCCCAAAGAATTGTGGTCCATGAAGTAGCGTCGGCGGGTACGCCTATGCCAAATGTTTAAAATGAAAATAAGTGTCGCGTTAGCCATCCCTGGACACTTGTTTCGAGGTAGTTGCCTCTCGTCAGCAGGGAGTAGGTATGTGTGTAGGGTTGCTGCGTAGGCTGGCAAAAAATATTCTCAGGTAAAGTACCACTCAAGGCGCGCAGGTGCATAGCCATGGGCTCGTCAGCCCCACCGGCTCAAGGGAGACTGAATGTAAACAAAAATCCGATTGGCCGCACTCTGCTAGTCCTACCAGCGTGTTACCCCAAAGAATTGTGGTCCATGAAGACTTGTTGCCAGAAATGTACTTTATGTGGAAATTAAAATCACTATCTCCTTCCACCCATATTTTGATTCTAGGAGTGCTTTTGCCATCTTTTCTCTCAGCAAACAACTCTACCAAGGGTCTGTGATCAGAATGAACCACAAAGGGTAGACCCCACAAAAAGATTTGAAATGTTTTATTGCCTATGCACATTCCAAGGGGTCCCTTTCTACAACTGTGTACCATTCTTCAGCTCCTTTCAGTGAACAGGAAGCAAATACAACCACACACTCTCCATCACCATTACTCTGTGACAACACTGCCCACAAACATTTGAGGCTGGCATCAGTAATCAAGAAGGTCTTCTTTCTAACATCAAAATGTCCAAAGTAAGCATTCTACTGATATTTTCCTTAATAGTTATAAAGCTAAATCAGGATCTTCAGACCAAATAAAACTTGGTGCATTTCCCGAGTAAAGGCCTGATGGGTTGAGCTGGATTGGGGAAATTCTGGACAAACTTTGAGTAGAACTCAGCCTTACCTAGAAAAGATCTTACTTGATTCTTATCCTGTGAGGAAGGCGCCTCCAAGATTGAGCTGCTGATATGGTGTGACCCAAATATGATACAGAACTCCTTCTAAATTTACATTTATATTTCTTTAAAGAGAATCTAACTTCTGCCAATTTCTCCAACACCAATTTCAATGTAACACCATGTTCAGTCATACCCTTCCCTTAAATTAGGATATCATGCTGAAAAAAATATATTAGTTACTCCTTTCAATAGCTTTTTAATTAACCTCTGGATTCAAGCAGCAGATGACAGGCACCACGAGGGGTAACTAAGAGTTAGGATGCATGGACTCATCATGTATTTTAACTTGATGATAAACGGACAATGGTTTCATTACACTAAATACATTTGCACCAAGCATTGTCAAGGTCTCTGAGATATTGGAAAGTGGTTGATGATCTACCCAAATGTTATGTTATGTTACAGAATCTTGTAGAGCACATAGCTACCCAGAGACTAACTTCCCAGCAGTAACAGGGATCACGAGGATGAAGTGCATTGCTTAAGAGAAGAGGTGTGTCTTCAGTTAATTCCTGAGACTTAACAAATTGCTGTTTGTGACTAGGCAGTGAGTTCCAAAGTAGGGGTGGGCGGAATTTGCGAAATTCACTTTCTCAAATCATCGCAAAAATGTTAAAAATCTCCGCAAATACGCGGAAATATCGCGAAGATGCAGAAGTTTTTTTCCCGCCCATTCGCGGTATTTTCTGCGTGGTCGCGGCTCGCAAACTTACCCATGCGGTTGCTCGCGGGCGCGGCCATCTTGTTTTCATTTGTCTCGCGGTGCATGATCGCGAGAAGAAAGACGTGATCGCGCGATGAATGACGTTACTGCGGGCGCAAACTGTCGCGAGACAGCGCAAATGGCTACCAACAATCCAACATCTCGTGGAGAACGCGACCGGATCGGGAAAACTTGTCGGCGAACGCGGGGATTCAGGTAAGGCGATCGCACGCACGCGAGAATGTATTATTTTACAGCGCGAGCAAGCAAAAAATTTCCGATAAAATGCGGATTGCGGAAATTTTGACATTTTCGCGCTCTCCGCGGAACGCGAAAATGTCAAATTATCGCAATTTCCGCGAGCGGAACGGAATTTTAGCCCAGGCCTATTCCAAAGCCTAGAAACGAGATAATCAAATGACTGGCCTCCACTTCTTGCTCTTTTGATCCTGGGGGTAACCAGGAGGGGGCAATTGTTAGATCCTAGATCTCTATTACTGTTGTATTGTTTGATAAGGTTACTAAGGATGTGTGGGCCTTATGCATGTTTTACCTTGCAATGCATAAAGCATAAAGCCTTTAATACAATGCAATGCATAAAACATTGTGTGTGTGCGATGCATAAGGCCTTGAATTAAATGATTTATCTCACCAGCAACCACTGAAAGCTTGCCAAAGCCAGACACGCAGACTGTGTTTTTGGTAGGCCCAGCAGTAGTCGGGCTGGAACATTTTGAATGACTTGCAGCTTCTGAATCACCTAAGCAGGGCTGCCTAGATAGAAAGTGCTACCAAAGACATGTGTGGAAGTAGAAGACTTTATACAGCTACTCTCCCAGTATCCATAGAAAGTCATTTAATCGTCTTTCTAAGGGCTCTCAGTACATGTCCCTGACACTTTCTTTGCCTGGGCAGCCATGGTCAGGTCTTTTTCCATTAGTACCCCCGTGTTCTTTATGGGTTTTCCAACAACCATAACCTCGTTTTTTTCACCATTAAATTTAAGGCAAAAAGTTGTCACCCAGTTGTTCACCTTCTCCAGGCAGATGGACAGTGTTTCCCATGTTAGGCTGGCATTATGTGATAGGGAATCAACAATCTGGGTGTGGTCAGCGTACAACACCATTGTAGGCATGATGAACAAATAATGTCTGCTAAATGGTGAATGTAGACATTAAAAAGAGTGGGGCTCAGCGACAAGCCCTGTAACACTCCACATCTGAGCTGATGAATCTCAGACAGACAAGGCCCTTCCTGGACCTGGAAGCTTCTATTGCCCAAAAACAGAATCAGCCACCTTCGTGCCCTTCCATTAATACCTACCACCTCCAGTCTATGTCAGAGAATGACATGGGAGACAGTGTTGAAAGCTGCGCTCTAATTATGAAGAATGAGCGCAGCTGTCCCTCTCTGGTCTAATGTTTTTTTAGATCCTCCAAGGATGATAAAAGGGATGTCTCTCTACTGCACCCAAGACGAAAGCCCAATTGCATCTGGTGCAGTAGTTTGTGTGTCTGCCGAAACTCAATCAAATAGCCACTTATCCCTTTTTCTATGATCTTGCTAATGCCTGAGAGCAATGAAATTGGTCTGTAGCAAGGGGCTAATGATGGCATGTTTCCAAGGGTCAGGGACTAGTCCAATTTCCAGAGAGGTTTTGAAGATAGTCGTCAAGGCAGAATTGATACTGACGCCACAATTCGGTAATATATCTATAGGAGCCAGATTCGGAGGAGAGCCAGTCTTGACTCTGGTTTAATCTTAGCAACCAATTCGATTTTACCAGAGCTATTATTGGTTGAATTTATTGTCAAATAGGTATAACAAGCAGAAGATGGTACTTCCCACATCTCCCACACACAAGACGTTCTATGCCTTCAACAATAGCTATAGTTTCCCTATGCTCAGGTTTCTTCATTAATAGTTTTTCTTACACTCTCATTTTATTAATACAGCGTACTAATTGATCTCGAATAAGAGAATCAGCCAGAAGATCAAGCTCTAAAACCCCAATAATCGTGTCTGTGAAATGTTTCTCCAACATAGTTACTGACATGCCATATACATTTCTGGCCTCATCTACTGCATTTCCTGCTGGTATTGTTTCTAAACTGTCATATATATTCCTCCCTTCTCAACTCAAAATATGTAACAATGCAGCTTGTTTTCCTGCTGGCGAGGATTTTTGACCCAAACAGCAATTAAATATGAATCAAAAAGATTTTTCCATCTTTTCCTTAGCAATACAGGTTCTCCATTTCCTGATAAAAATACTGGAAGTGGAGGTAAATTAACTGATGCCATTGTTTAATTACCAAAATGAGTGATGTTCTTTTTATGGAAATGCTACGTACCATGCAATAGGAAAGGGTATTAAACCAATTGCTCTTTGCTGTGCACATCAGTGCAGTGAGTATATCCAGAATTACTCATATTTATTCAATTATTCTTTGTTGTGTGCATCAGCGCTATTACTAAAATGACTAATATACTTGCTCCAGAACTGCAACATTCTACGCAATAGGAAAGTATATCTTCATCAATTACTTTTTGCTGTGCATTTCAGCGCTGCTGTGAATTTGTCCAGAAATCAACATGTTGAATCAATTACACTGTGCTGTGCACATTGGAACTATAAATATATCCACAAATTGGGCTATTTTCAATCACTGCACAGTGAGCGCAGAACTGCGCCTCGTATAAACTTTATTCAAGATACCCGGTGGCACGTAGACATAGAGACGTTATACGCCAGAGTCACATATCTTGAGGCAGTGACACAAAGATAGAACTGCCAGACTGGTGATAATGCCTTTGCCACACAACTATGAATCTATTCATGCACCAATAAAGTTATTGCGTGGCAGCCCTTGAGCTGCTCTTGAGCCTGCCCATTTGATGGAGTAAGGTTTTGCAAAATAAAACCTGCTTGGATCAAACTTCTCATTGTGTGGATTATTAACAAAAGTTGTTGGAAATTAACCATGAAAAACTAAAAATAGGGAGAACATGAAATTGCGCAAGTGCTTGCTGGAAGGAGATTCGTATTTCAAGTATTTTTCTAGTAGGCTGAAAACGTGAATGATTAATGCAGAAATTACAGCCAACAGAAATAATGATAGAAATCATGAGTTTTTAAAGAAGAATATTTGCCTTTGCACTAACTATTGAAAAGCATTAATGATGGAGTTTTGTTATGTTATGATATTTACTTGTGTATTTGTTTTCCCTAGAGAAAAAAAGCACACTCTACTGTTCTGCAGAGAAGGCCTAAAAAAGTCTTTTTAGGCTTAGTTTGCTTTCTAAAACGTAGGCTGCAAAGAAATGTATTTTGTCTATCGAGAGTTCCTGAAGATGGCCATGGTTTTGCGAAGCAAGCAATGAATATTATTAATGGAATTTCCTTGCCAACCAGAGAAAATGTTTTTGTGGACAATCGTGCTGAAAGAAATTAGAAACAATTTTGCTGAGAGCTATGTGCTACCTGCGGAACAGATTGTCGGAGTTTCCTTTGCGGAATGCGATGGCGAAGGTTTCCTAAAGACAAAGGAACTGTTGAGAGTCAGGTGCACTGCAAGTGGAGTGATCACACACCCCCTGCTCTAGTCCAATCAGAATTCTGGATTTTTGTGTTTTGATACATGGGGGCTGGGTCTTTAATAAATAAGGGTATATTTACTAGTGTTAGAATTTTAAGCGAGGGTTTGAGACTTTGACTTTATGAGAGGAGAGGGCCGTGTTGCTGATTTCCTTACTTAACTGGCTCGCTGTTGTTCTGCTGATCCTGACTCTTTACTTTGCTCCTCATGGGCCATATGTAGGTAGCCTAATACCGGTCGGTAACGGACGATTTTCGGTAAATATCCCGTTACCGACCGGTATTTAGGCTTTTGCTATGTAGGGGGAACATTTCAGGATTCGGTAATTTACCGAATCGGTAAAATTACCGAATCGGTAATTTTACCGATTCGGTAAATACCGAATCCTGAAATGAGATGTAGGTGACACTCAAATGAGTGATGTGTAGGGAAAATAATTCGGTATTTAGCACCAAATATATGTTGGTGCTAAATACAGAATTCATTGCAAAAAGCAATATTTTGCTGGACTAACAGTGCCATGTGGCAGACATACATGCCCTTAGGGCATGTATGTGCGCCACATGTGCACACATGCAGGAATCAGGGGTGCAACAGGGTGTCAATGTGACACCCTGCCACCCTTGAATGTGCTCCCCCCATTACCGAATCGGTATTTACCGATTCGGTAATGAGGCATACCTTCCCATTGATGCCTATGGGCCTCCAGGCCCATAGGAATCAATGGGAAGGTATGCCTCATTACCGAATCGGTAAGTACCGATTCGGTAATTACCGAATTTCTCCGATTCGGTAATATTTACCGAATGATTACCTACATACGAGTTACCACTTCTTAAATACCGAATCGGTAAAGTTCGGTATTTAAGAAGTGGTAACTTGTATGCTACCTACATATGGCCCCATATCTTCATGAGGGTACCCAGCCTACTCTTCTTGCTGGAGAGTGGCTTTTCAGACTATTAGCATTTTGTGCTATAGTTATTCTTAGGTTCGTATGATATTTAATATTTGCATTATCTTATTTGCAAATGTTTTTTTGTCTCTTCACCTATCCACTCATTCATGACTCGTTTGTGAGATGTATTATTAATTACCATATTGATGTTTCTCTTGTGTGATGATCAATGATTCAAGCTGTGTTGTTTTTGATGAGCATTCACTATTTCTTAAATTAGATAAAAGCAACTTTATAAGTAACCAGAGTTTGTCATTATTAATGTCATTTTTATTATAGTGTTTAAATTATTTCACTTGTTTGGTCCTCAAAAGTTTAGGATTCCGTCTATTCTTTGCCAATCCCTGACAACTTACAAAGGTCCAACGGAGAGTGAGGACCACAAAATATTATGAATATAGGTAACTTGTTTTGGTAACGTGTTTTAAAACATGCAGTGGAAGGGACTGTTAGGTGTTGAATTTGGTTTCTGATGGTGAAATTTGGCAAAACCCCTTTCCGCTGCATCCGTTTTGGTAGCAGACTTGATGGCTATGTTGATTACATTGCCAATTGATTAGGACAGAATTGATAACTTTTTTGTTATTAATAATTGTATTTATGTTTTATGTTATGGTCTGCCGTTGACCTTAATGCAGTTGAGTACGGGTCCGAAGTGGCCTAAGATCCCGGGATGATATTAGCCTAAGGGTAATGTCTTAGTGTGGCATACACTAAACAGTATTGCATTGTCTGCTGTTGATGCTGTACTAAGCAATAGTTGTGTTGTTAGTATTGCACAGGGAACTTTGGAGTTAGTATAGTGAGGATTCACTTGGATACCTTTAAAAAGCCCAGCTGAAGAAGTCCCGAGAATTTTCACTTGATTGAGGGTAGAATAACGCTGGTTGATATTTTGCTGATTGGATCTATTTTTCTTTTAGTGGAGCAGACAAGCAGGTTTGTTTTAGATGTTCTAATCTTGTTTGTCTCATAAGAAAACTGTTTAGTTTAATGCTGATTATTTTTTTTAGAAGAGGCTCAGTTTCAGGAGTTCTGGCCTCTGAGCCATGCTGACATTGGTCAGCTAGTGTGATTCATCATAAAAGGGTGCTGTGCTACTATTGGTT
Source organism: Triturus cristatus (assembly GCF_964204655.1). Classification (NCBI taxonomy): domain Eukaryota; kingdom Metazoa; phylum Chordata; class Amphibia; order Caudata; family Salamandridae; genus Triturus; species Triturus cristatus. Next base: position 845,912,251 of record NC_140588.1, on the reverse strand, counting down.
GGTTGGTGTGAGTCGCGCTGGTATTGGTCAGTGTGAACGAATAGTATTTGTGGAAATATGGAAGAGTTTTTCTTTGGTTTCTTGAGTTTTAGTGTAGAGAACAAAACAAAATAAAGTTATTAAAATTGTTAAAGACCTTGTTTAGAAAATATGGGCCTATGTCTATTAGAGAGGGAATTCCTGTACCACCTGAGGGTACGCCTGCTTCTTTTATGTCCTTAGAAAGAGGATATCACACATGTATGTGATTTGAAAAGTGGGTGAAATATACAGAAGGAGATGGGAATATGGAGTATCCAGAATATGGTATTTTTAAAGTGAGGATTTTAGAAAACCTGAGACATCAAATGAATGAATTGAGACCAAATCCTAGACCTATGCAGTATGAAGCGCTTGAAGAATGGGAACATGAGGCTTACAAACGAGATAGAGACAGGTCTGAGAATAAATACAGAAATACAGTGAGTAGATATTCAGAGGCAAAATGGGATGTCCAAATGAAGAAGTGGAGGGTAGACGTGATAGCAGTAGGCGAAGGATTATATTCAGTGGTTTTAGTAGAGAATCAGGAGGGAGGAAAGTGTAAAGAGAAAAAGAAAAATGTTGTAGAAATAGGTCCCGATCTGAATGAGGTAGATGATGAGTTGTTGGATGAATTATTGTAGACTGCCACCATATCAAGACGAACAAGAAAGAATTACCCCAAGTGCTTCGTTGATTCAGGTAGACGTTCCTCAGTATTCTCAAAGGGTAAATGCGAATGCAGTGAGTCAGGTGAAAGATGATTTGACAAAAAAGATTACTCAATTGAATTTGAATGCAGAGGCTTTGTCAGTACCTGTGACTATTGTTCCTATATTTCTAGAGTAAAGTGAGGGCCTGTGCTTTTCACAAGTGTATACATTAACAGTGTCTGTTAATAATAGGGTTAGTGGTGGTGCTGTTACAGGAGAGACAGGATCATTGATTAACATTTCAGAAAGGTCAGTATAAACACCAAAGCGTAATGTGCAAATAGACCCAAGGAGACTAGTGCAGAATAGTAGAGGACCTGCGATAGAAGAGATGATTAAACAGGGTATTTTGAGAGAGATATTAAGGAGTCCTTGTAATTCACCTATTATGGGGTTTAAGAAACCGAGCAGTTAGTACAGTATAGTTCAGGATCTGAGGAAGATTAATAAGATAGTGATACCCTGTTGTCCAATAGAGCAAAACCCTGCAGTGATTCTTTACCAAATACCAGATGAAAGCGCCACAGAAAGGTGGTAATTTTGTAGATTTCTCTCAAACAGGTTTCAAAGGAAAGGGTCAGAATCAAAATATTCAGGATGGTCAGATTGCTGCCAGGGGAGGTGTCATGGTGAATGGTGACGTTTCTACTCAAGGAAGAGGTAGAGGTAATAAAGAGGAGATGAAAAAGAAATATCCTTGTTATGCATACAGCAAGTTGGGACACTGGAAACGTGGGTGTAAGATTTTCTTAGGGAATAATTAGATGAATCAGAACTCTAATGAGCAGAAGCAGGTTGAAATGAACAAGAATCAACAGCCACTACAGGCGATAACACAGGTTCAAATACCACAAGCCCCAACGCCAAATGAAAATATGAATGCTCAAGTGCAAAGATACAGTGTGAATGTAGGTTATCATACGGGTGAATCAGTAAATCAGAATGTACAAATTGCTTCACGATATTGGTTGCAGTGCCAGGAGAGTGATTAATATACATCTCAATGATGGTGCCTGAGGGGGAGAAAGAGTGCTTGCTTGGCGCAACTATAAACGTAAATCAGTGTGGTCCATTCGTGGATGGAGAAGTAGAAAGTAATGTGATTACATTCCTTGTAGACACTGGTGCTACCCATTCCACTGTACGAACTGTGGAAATCCCTAACCTACCCCTCTCTGTCGATACTATTCAAGTCGTAGGTGTTTCAAATCAATTGATCAAAACTCCAGTGACAAAACCAATGAAGGTATAAATTGGAGATTTTCAAGACTTGCATCATTTGTAGTGCGCGATACAAGTCCAGTTAACCTGCTAAGCAGAGATTTATTATGCAAAAAGAATTACACCATCTATTGTACATCGGATGGAATAGCATTTCATACGCAGGATGAGGATGCAGTGTTCAAAATGATGATGGCAAGGCAAAGGACAGAGGTGAATCATTTATATCCTTTATTTACAGCAAAGGGTTTACCTGTTGAGCTGAGAGACACAGTGTTGACTGATGTGTGGGATTTTTCAGGGAAAGACATTGGACTAATGAAAATAGTTGAACCGATTTAAATTTCAGTCAAACAAGGTGCATAATTTCTAGGCCTGGGCTAAAATTTTGTTCCGTTCGCGGAAATTGCGATAATTTGGCATTTTCGCATTCCGCGGAAAGCGCGAAAATGTCAAAATTTCTGCATTCCGCAGCTTGGCGAGAATTTGTTTCTTGCTCGCGCTGTAAAATAATACATTCTCACGCGCGCACGATCGCCTTACCTGAATCCCTGCGTTCGCCGACAAGTTTTCTTGATCCGGTCGCGTTCTCCATGAGATGTTGTATTGTTTTTAGCCATTTGCGCTGTCTCGCGACAGTTCGCGCCCGCAGTGACGTCATGCGTCGCGCGATCACGTCTTTCTTCTCAACTGAAAACAAGATCGCCGTGCCCGCGAGCAACCACATGGGTAAGTTGGCGAGCCGCAACCATGCAGAAAATCTCGCGGACATGTGGGAAAAAAACGACCGCATCTTCGCGATATTTCCGCGTGTTTGCGATAATTTTTAAAATTTTCGCGATAATTTGCGAAAGTGGATTTCGCAAATTCAGCCCACCCCTAATAATTTCCCAAAAACCACAGTACAAAATGGGTCCTGACACCATTGCAGGAGTAACACCTGTGATAAAATTGATGATTAAAAAGGGTATTTTAAGAGAGATATTAAGGAGTCCTTGTAATTCACCTATTATGGGGATTAAGAAACCGAACAGTAAGTACAGAATAGTTTAGGATCTGGGGAAGATTAATAAAATAGTGATAACCTGTTGTCCAATAGAGCTAAACCCCGCAGTGATTCTTCACCAAATACCATGTGATGCGGAGTGATTTACAGTAATCGATTTATGCCAAGCATTTTTCTCTATACCCTTGCATCCGGATAGCCAATATTTGCTTGCTTTCTGATTCGGAGACCATGTTTTGGCATAGTTCCGAGTTCCTCAAGGGTATACAGAGAGTCCTTCAATCTTCAATAGATTTTGAAGAATTGCTTCGAGTCATTGGTTATGCCAGAAGACTCAGTTTTGGTGCACTACATTGATGATTTGCTTGTTGCATCAAAGACTAGGGAAGCATGTGTCACAGAAACTATTGATTTACTGAACCATGTGGCAGTAGGTGGGTATAAAGTGTCACCACCAAAACTGCAATTCTGTCAAACCAAAGTTGTATAATTGAGACACAAAATTGAGAAAGGAGTCACAAAGGTATCACAAGACCAAATAACTGTGATCTTGCAAATGAATCCACCCCGAACACAGAAAGAAGTTTGAATGTTTTTGGGAATGGTTGTATACTGCAAACAATGGATCAGTGGTTTTTCACAGACAGCCAAGCCATTACAGAGATTGACACATGAAGATGTGATTGATCCAATTGAATTGGATGAGGAAGGCAAGAGGGCATTCATGGAGCTGCGAGACAGCCTTTGTCGAGCACCCACATTAGGAATGCCAGATAATAACAAGTATTTTGCTTTATTCTGCTGTGAAAAAGATGGTTGTGTACTTTCAGTTCTAATGCAAATGCATGGAAAAGCACGTCGTTCAGTGGCATATTTCTCTGCAACACTAGATTCAGTGGCTGCAGCTTTACCATGATGTTTGAAAGCAATTGCTGCTACTGTGAGTTTGGAACGGAGTGAAATGATTGTGATGGGACATCCTTTGAGAGTGTATGTGCCATATTCTGTTGAGATCTTGTTGACAAGAACTCAAACACAGCACCTTACAAGCAGTTGGTTGACAAAATATTAAAGAGTGATTCTGGGAGCTGAAAATGTGACTGTGACAATATGTGCAAATTTGAATCCAGCTACTTTATTACCAAGTCCAGGTTGTGAGGAAGTGGTGGATGAGGCTGATCATAATTGTCTCGGTGTGACTGAGCTGTGTACAAAACCAAGGTCTGATATAAAAGATGTACCATTGTCTGAATCAGATTGCGTAATGTTTGTGGATGGATCATGCTTGAGAGATGAAAAAGTCTTACAAGCTTCATAAGCAGTCTGTACAATGGCCATGGTCCTCGAAGCTTTATGGTTGAAGGGAGTGACCTCCGCACAAATTTCTGAGCTGGTTGCACTGACTAGAGAATGCATAATTTGCAAAAATTTGAGAATAACAATATTTACTGATAGTCAATATGGTTTTTGAGTTATCCATGACTTTGGACAATAGTGGTTGCAACATGGATTTTTAACCTCGTCTGGTTCACCAATTTGAAATGGAAATTATGTCAAGAAATTATTGGTTGCACTAAAATTGCCCAAAGAAATTGGAGTTGTAAAGTGCTCAGCACACAAATCGGGAAATCGGTACATTACAAGTGGAAATCATTATGCGGATGAAGTGCACGATTTTGTGCACAAAATTCAGTTTTGATTAACCAAAGTAAGCAGAAATCTGATGTGAATTTTCATCTGATGTTTTCTTCTGTGTAGGCATGGGAGGAGATTAGCCAACTGCAGGAAGAAGCTAGAGAGGAAGAAAAAGACATTTGGATCAAGGCAGGTTGTTCACGTAGGGCTGAAGATGAAGTGTGGGTCTATACATATTGAAGACCAATAATGCCAGACAGCCTGTTGTCTCAAATGGCCAGAATGTACCATGGTCTAACACATGTAGGAAGAGATTCAATGATTAGGTGATTTAAACAAGCATGGTACAACCCTAAATTCAGGATCATTGCAGAAAGTCTTTGGCAGAGGTGTATCACTTGCCAGCAGCAAAATGCAGGGAGAAATACCGTTGTCAGTTGGGGACGAATTGGAAAAGCAGCAGATCCATTTACTAGATTACAGGCTGATTTCATTGAACTGCCTTCATGTAATGGATTCAAATATGTGTTGGTGGTGGTTTGTCTGTTCTCTTGTTGGGTGGAGGCATATCCAACAAGACGAAATGATAGCCTAACTGTTGCTAAACTGCAGTTGAGAGAGATTATACCACAGTTTGGATTTCCAGTCTCTTTAGAAACAGATAGAGGTACACATTTTAGCAATGAAATAATTTGGATGATTTGTGCAGCATTGCAAATTGAGCAAAAATTACATTGTGCCTATCGACCAGAAGCCTCAGATGTGGTTGACCAAATAAATGGTACAATTAAATCAAGGCTTTCAAACGTTTGTGCATCCACAGCATAAAATGGCCAGATGCTTTACCCTCACTTCTGATGAATCTGAGAAGTATCCCTGATAAACAAGACTGGATTATCACCCCATGAAGTCAATATGGGCAGAGCAATGAGACAGCCAATGCTTCCACAAAATCAACTGATAAATATAACTGATGATCTAGTGCCCGATTATTGCAAAGGATTGGCTGATGTTGTGCATTCTGTGTTTCCTCAGGTTGGAGAAGTTGCAACCAGAACACACTAAGAACACGCACACAATTTAAGTCCTGGAGAGTGGGTCTTAGTGAAGAAACACATGAGAAAGTCGGGTTTTGAATCACGTTGGCATGGGCCATACCAAGTGATACTGGTGACAATGACAACAGTGAAGTGTGGTGACTTTCTGAACTGGATACACGTAAGTCACGCAAGAAGAGTCCCAAGTCCACTTAAAAAAAGAGAAATGAAATTGATCAAGGAAGAAAAGGAGAAAGTGATCAAAGAAATCCAGATCAGAATAAAAGTCAAAGAGAGTCTGGACAAGGTTGAGTAACGTGGGCACCAGTTACTGGGTTGAATGCGACTGTTGTCAATGTCAATACAGAAAAGAGTTTGATTCAAGAGCAACAGCAAACCAGAAAAGAAGAAACAAAAGAATCAAACAAAAGAAGTTTTGAGTCAAGTCTTGAATATAGTGAATTTGCCCAAGTGAAAAAGCCAAGAAAGTAGGATATATGGCCATAACGAGTAAAAAGACTGAAATGCATTCTGAATAAGAAGGTTCCAAATACCATAATCGAAGCATCAAGCCAATCTGAACAAAGTGACACTGAAGAAGATACAATTCAAAGAACAAAAAGAGCAAGAGTTGTGAATAAGAAGTACACAGCACCTGAATGGACAAATGTGTTGACCGAAAAACTTGAACCTAGATACCATTGTAAGGAAAAGACTGTTGCAGAATGGAGCTACAGAAACAGTTGCAAGCCACCCTAAATGAACTGTGTTAAAAACATTACGGAGAAGTAATTGAAAAAGCTGTTCTGAAATGTGCAGAAAATTAAACTGGAACTCAGTTAAATGCACATAAGTGAAAAAAAAAGGAGAGGGGGAGGGGAGGGGAGGGGAGAAGCAAGAAGGCTTAAGAGGTGCTTGTATATACATATTTGTTCACAAATAATTTTTATTTTTTTGTTTCGTTTTTTAGTTTTTTCTTAGCTCTTAGAGAAAATGGTATGAGCAAAATATCAAGAGACTAGATATCAAAATCAAGGTGCTAAAGGTAGATGTATTAATGCTTGCTTTATAGGTGTTTCTAATTATGTTTGTTTGGTTAACATTAATTGTCGTTGTGCCTTATTTTATGTATCTTATCAAGAATAATATTACTAATGATTTGGTGAGTGAAGAAATAGATGTGGAAGATCTTAAAGAAGATCCACAGACTAACATCAAGAGATTAACGGGCGATAATTTACACCAAGATAACTCCCTTAATGATTTCTTGTTAAAGGTTTTTACCAAGTTATTGTATAAATATGTGGATACTATGGATGCTAGAGATTGTTGCATGCAATTAATGTTGTCTGTGTCTGAAGGCGGACCTATCATCACCTACCTTTAACTTATGGAATCTTGTGTAGTGTACTAACAAGTCTGTTCTATGAAAAAGGCAGTTTGCAGTACTTATATTCAAATTTTGATTTAGTCTTTTCAGAGGTGCCTATTGGAAAGAATATGAATGTGGAAAGTAGTGTGAGAAACGCTGCATATTTTGGGATATCGTGTATGCACATCATAATAACTTAACCTGTAGCTTGTGTCAGGAAGAGATTGAATTCATAAATATTGTGGAAGATAGGAAAGAAAAAGCTGCTGAGCAAAAGTGCCATATACCTTCTTAAGGCTTTTAGAGAAGGAAATTACAAAAAAGTGAGACATTTGCTTCAATGACCCTCGATTGGCATCATAGACGCTTTTTTTGCTTCGACAGAAAACAGAGTATAATAACTATTTCAATGGTTCTAGTGATTGTGACCATACTTTTTCTGATTACAGGGGGTTGGGGAATAAAAGGTGGTATGGATCCTTTTTTTCCTAGTATATATTATGTGTGTGGTAAGAATGCCTATTAAAGGTTGCCCGCACATAGTTATGGGTGTTGTTATATGGAAATTGTTTATCCTTAAATCTACCATGTGGATTAAAGTCATGGAACCAATAAAATGAAGAGTGGACTAACATGACATAAAAGGGGAAATAGTGCTGCAGAAATTGTGAGGGATATTTTTGGAGCATTAATAATACCTTCAGTTGGTGTAAGATTGAATTTGCATAAAATTAGAAAATTGTCCACAGTGTTTGATCGTTTATCAACAGACACTGCTGGTGGGTTATTAATGATTGATACTGAAATGGTGGTTATGATATCGATGGTTTTACAAAATCGGCTCGCTTTTGATGTATTATTGCAAAAGAGGGTGAAGTCTGTAGCTTGTTGATAATCCACATATATCCCTGCCAAAAGTAAGAACCTGGAGGGATATATTAGTAAATTTACGCACTTAAGGGAAGATTTAACTGAACTTAAGGTTAATGGTGCTAAGGAGAAACTTGATAAGGGTTTCTCTTCATTGGGTAACTGATTTTCTGCTGTTGGTGATAGCTTGCTAGGAAAAATATGAACACCAATATTTGTTATTGCTAATGGAATATTAACGTTGTTATTAATATGTAAGTGTGTAATATATAAGTGTGCTAAGTGCAAGAGTGAAATAGTAGAGACTAAGCAAAGAGCAAGAAAGAGAAAGAGAGAAGGAATAGAATTAGAAGATAGGAGAAAAAAAATACTATGAGATAGTAAAAGGCATAGATGGGGTTAGGTTGAAACAGAAGAAAACTACTGCTTTTTAGGTAATATCATCTGATGACAATCAGATTTTTGGCTTTTTTTGATGGCTTTAGTTGCCATCAGAGGCGGAATAGATGGAGAAGGGTTTTGCAAAATAAAACCCGCTCAGATCAAACTTCTCATTATTTGGATTATTAACAAAAGTTGTTTTAAATTAACCGTGAAAAACTAAAAATGGGGAGAACATAAAATTGATTAAGAGCATGCTGGAAGGAGATTAGAATTTCTAGTATTTTTCTAGTAGGCCGCAAATGTGAATGATTAATGCAGAAATAACAGGCAAAAAAATAATTATAGAAATCATGAGATTTTAAAGAGAATTGTTTCCTTTGGACTAACTATTCAAAACAGCGTACATAATGAGTAGAGCAATACAAAGTATTATTAATGGAGTTTTGTTATGCTATGTTATTTACTTGTGTACTTATTTTCCCTAGACAAAAAAGCTAATTTTACTATTCTGCAGCGAAGGCCTCAAAAGTCTTTTTAAGTTTTTATTTGCTTTCTAAAATGTAGGCTGCAAAGAAATTCATTTTGTCCATCGAGAGTTCCTGAAGATGGCCATGTTTCTGTGGAGGAAGCACTGAATGTTATTAATCAAATTTCCTTGCTGACGGAAGAAAATGTTTTTGTGGACAATTGTGGTAAACAGAAATTAGCAACGATTTAGCTGGGAGCTATGTGCAAGCTGCGGAAGAGATTGTCAGAGTTCCCTCTGCTGAAGGACGATGATGAAAGTTTCCTAAAGACAAAGGAACTGTTGAGAGTCAAGTGCACTAGAAGTGGAGTGATCAGACACCCCCTGCTCTAGTCCAATCAGAATTCTGGATTTTAGTGTTCTCATACATGGGGGGCTGGATGTTTAGTGAATGAGGGCTAGCTTACATATGTTAGAATTTTAAGAGAGGGTTTGAGACTTTGCCATTATGAGAGGAGAGGGCCGTGTTGCTGATTTCCCTACTTAACTGGTTGTTGTTCTGCTGATCCTGACTCTTTACTTTGCTCCTCATATCTTCGTGAGGGTACCCAGCTTTGTCTTCCAGCCGGAGAGTGGCTTTTCAGACTATTAGCATTTTGTGCTATAGTTATTCCTAGGTTTGTATGATATTGCAGATTTCCATAATCTAATTTGCAAATGTTCTCATGACTCGTTTGTGAGATGTATTATGAATTACTGAATTGATGTTTCTCTTGGGTGATTATCTATGATTCAAGCTGTATTGTACTTGATGAGCATTCACTATTTATTAAATTAGATAACAAGGAAGTTGATAAGTAACCAGAGTTTGTTATTATTAATGTCATTTTTATTATAGTGTTTGCATTATTTCCCTTGTTTTGTCCTCATAAGGGTAGGATTCTGTCTATTCTTTGCCAATCCCTGACAACTTACAAAGGTCAATCAGAGAGTGAGGACCACAAAATATTATGAATATAGGTAACCTGTTTTGGTAAAGTGTTTTAAAACACGCAGCGGAAGGGACTGGTAGGTGTTGAATTTGGTTCTTGATGGTGAAATTTGGCAAAACTCCTTTCCGCTGCATTATCCTTGAGCTGTTCTCTCCCTGTTTCGCTTGGCTTCTTTCGAGCCTCTCTCTCGTGCTGCTCACTCGAGCCATTCTTTCGTCGGATTGCGCTGTTGCTGAATTTCACCCTTTGAAGGTTTGCGTAATAAATAAATACCAAAAGCATTTCTCACCAGGTTTAAGTAAGGTTTCCCAGCAAAACAGTGTATTAATTTCAGTACAGCAATGGTAAATGGTAAATGTCTTTGCAATGGGCCACTCTTCCATTCCTTTTCTATCTTCTCCTGCCTTCAGCTAGAACCACCAGTAAATTATAGGCAAGCTATATCCACAATGAATAGGGGATCTGCCAGAATACTAGTGTGCCGATGACATGGGTTCCGAAGAAATTGGAGTTAAGCATCCATCTCTCCTCCCTGGCAAGTTGTCGCCAATTGTTAGGTCTACAAAGTAAGATTTAGTACTTTATTCAGTACAGACAGCAACAACCATCAGGAGCAGTCCCTTAATCACTCTCTAGGTTACAACTGTCGAATCTTAGAGTTCCATCACCCACCACATTATATGCTCATTTTGTCACTCCTAGATTGCATGTGAATTTTAATAGGATGAAAAAGGATGATCATAATACCCCAGTTAATTTCTCAGCTAAAGCCCTTGCTTCAGGACAGTGTAATTTATATTTTTTGAAGTGATCAGTGCAACAGAGGGGATGTGTATAATGGCTGTACAATGACTACGGAAAGGGGTTCTGCCAGAATACTAGTACGCCAATGGCATGGGTTCAGGAGAGATTGGAGTTCAGAATGTCTTTCTCTTCTCAGGCAAGTGGCCGCCACCTTTTAGCCCTTCATTTACCAATAAATTCTACTCAAGAGGTAAGATTTAGTACTTTATTAAGTACAGACAACAACAAACGTGAGGAACAGTCCCTCCTTCACTCTCCAGGTTACAACTGTTGAATCCCCGAGTTCCACCACCCACCACATTCTATGCTTACATTGTCACTTATAGATTGCATGTGCATTCCATAGGCTGACCATGGAGGATCCTAACAAATACCCCTGTTAATTTCTCAGTTGAAGCCCTTGCTTCAGGACAGTGTAAATTATATTTTTCAGAATGTTCAATGCAACACAGAGGATGTGCATATTGGCTGTACCATGTCTACAGAAGTCCAAAGGCTCTTTGTGTTTGCTTTGTAAGCAAAGATAGAGACCTATTCACAAAGATAAACTTGCAGGTAAGCAAATATATATGTGTAAATTTACTCTTACACATTGTTTTAACATAACATTTTGGCCCAATTCAGACTTTTGTCAGTCTGACTGCTGGGCCACCATTGCAGGGGTCGGGAGAACACCACTAAGCCGGAGGCATTCGACAGTTGCATTATGATTTTACCGTTGGGCTGACAGTGTTGCTGCAGTGGTGGCATGGCAGTGGCATGCTTCAGCTCATAGAGAGCCTGCACCACATGCTGCCACAGTGACACCCCCACTTGCATATCGATGCACGGTGTCACATGCACAATGTCATGCATGGGACACAGTTCTTGCATGATAGTACAAGCAGAGGGGGCAACACATGTGTCCCCATACACACACACCCATGGGCAAAATCATCCTGGGGCCTCTTTCTTGCCTTTCTGCTGACTTTTTCATGGTGGGGTCCCTGCCATTAAAAGGCTGGCAGAAATGCCGGTCGTGATCAGAACGGCATTGGCACTGCCACCATTGATCACTGCTTTGCCTGCCACTCCGGGATCCAATATGCTTGCAGTGGAATCGGTCTAGTGGTGGTCTGACCACCATGGTCCTTATTGGGTGATCGGACCGCCGAGGAGGTGGTGGTCAGACTGCCACTGCGGTTATGGCAGTCTTGGGACCACTGTGCTCGTAATCAGGCCCTTTGTGTATTCACCATTGTGGGCATTACATTTACTACAAAGTGTAGACTTACATTTCTCTACCCCTTGAAAAATGGTATTTGAAAACTGTGTTAAATAATATACACTCCACACCTGAGTCTTGACCATGATAGCTCATCCCGTCTTCCTTCCTGTATTTCTATTTTCAACACTGGCCCTCAATTATTCTTATCTCTCTCATTTGAATTGCATATACATAGGGCAAGTACCATTCCTAAAGCCATATCTGAAAAGGCATATGTCTTTCGAATGTATTAACAATTCTTTCTAAATATATATAGTTATTTCTAAAAAATTATACCAAGCATTTAAATAATTGTGCATATAAGAAGATATTGTTTGCATTTCATTGCAAAATAAGCTTTGCTTGGTAATGCCTCAGAGGAAATGAATTTGTGATTTATGGTTCACTGGGCTGATTAACTCAAAGATGCTAGAAAAAAGCTGACATGTTCTAAAACTGAAAGAGATCGTAAAAAGATCCTTGCAAATGAATAAAACATGCAGTGTTTGGTGCTCTACTAATATCCTTGCCTACAATCCTATTGGTTCTCTCTGCACTTATACTTATGTAAATAGATATTTTCTGTGAACTAAAAAACAATTTGATGCCCTTATATTGTAGAGGATTAGCTTTGCAGGTATGTAGAACTGGTAAGACTTCTCCAAAGTGTCCTACTGTCTCTGTTCATAGTAATACACATTTCAATAATGATATAACAAATAAAAAAAGAACTTATCAGTATTGTCCACAGAATTTACTTTCAGGAACAGTGGTGGGGGGTGGAACTGTAAGCTACAAGCTTTCAGCTCATTTATAGACTATTTATTGTAGCCTTCATTAAAACTTAGAGCCTGATCTAGAGGTTGGGGGATGGGTACTCCATTACCTACGTGACTGGTGTCTCATCTGTCTTTTTACAAGTGCTTATATCATGATTTACGAGTAATACAGCAGATGGGATGTCCAACACATTTGTGATGGAGTTCTCATTCACTAAACTTTAGGGCTTGATTTAATGTTTAGCAGAAAGGTACACCATCACAAAAGATGAAAACATCCTGTCTGCCTCATTACAACTCCATTATATCCTAATGCACTTGTAATATGGCCAAAGGGATAAATGTCACGTTTGCGATGAGGCACCCATCCTCTATATTCTAAATCTGTCCCTTAATGACAGTAGGAGATTCCGAACTAATGATGTAACATCAGCAAATATTGAGAACATTCAACCTCTGACCCAGATTCAGGAACATTAGTCTGCACGTTAGTGAGGAACAAAATGTTTCTTGCAAATATGAATCCACATTTCCTTTGACCACACTTCTAATCCAACCAGCCATTCTTTAAAAAACAGAGGCATTCTCCCAGTTGTTATATATCAGTTTCTATGAGCCTCATGGGCATCATGATGAAGCCTAGTGATGCGAGTTAGCTCCTTCTCCACTCATCTCCCACAGTGGCTGAATTAAATGAACAGACCATCTAATTCTTGTTCTTGTCAATGCTCTGATTTATGTTTAGATCTCTAATATACGAAGAAAAAATAAATCATTACTCTGCTGCTTATATTGTGGTTTACATATGGGCCGGATTTAGGTGTGGAGATACCGGGTGACCAGAAATAACAATTCTGGCTGGCATTTATGGACGTGGAAAATTATGGGGCAAATTTTGATTATAAGATATTCAACATAAACTTAGAGAGCGTTACAATGAGTACCGTTTATTGTGTTACTTTTCTTGTAATGTTGAACTTCTAAATATTGAATATTTCTGTTATATTTATTATGTTCTTGACTACACTGTTCATGTTTTATAGAATTGCAGATGCTTCATTTGTTCCTTGAGGAAGTACATGTGTTCTTACTGCTGTTCAGCCCCATCCCACACATCTACCCTAAAAATAAGACTGGAATTTAGAATCTACAGACAGGCGTTGGCTCGCATTGTGGCCTATACGATAAGCTACCATAAGCTTAGGGTCTCCAAAGAAGGTACTCTGGCCCATAATTTATGGATAAATTTGTATACAAACCACAGGTAGGTGGGACACCACTGTCTGACCCAAGCCCTCAGTACACTTGGCTTGACACTCTCTTGGGACCTATACATCAGGCAACAGGAATTTAAAAGGTTAGCAAAAATTTGCATGAAATGAGTCTCTTCAATAGAAGACAGGGCCAACCTCTCCACACGGAATCATGGTTGAATGACTTTATGCACTTATAAACATCTAAAACCCCAGTGCTACCTAAACAACACCTATAATGAAAGGACTAAGCTGCAGTTCATAACGCTGAGAATGGGGGTTATCCCCATCTCGTCATCTCCCAATATTGAAAAGAGTTAATTCATGCAATGTGTCGGCTCTGTAAGCAACATAAGGAGGACATAACACACATATTGTGCCAGTGCCCCACCCTCCTACAGGAAAGAAGGGCTCTGCTACGAAGGGGCTGGATAGCTAAAGACATAAGATCCTGCAATGGAGCGGTTCTGCCCTGTGGCCTGTTTTAAGTTGGGGAATTCATCCCTCTTCTATCCAGAGGTCCCCTAGGGGCCAACTAGCCCACCAGGTACCTCCAGTAAGCGCCACAGAGCTGCGTTGCAGAGTGTTGTAAAAAGGGGCGTGGCCTCTGAACACCTCTCTGCAACGCAGCTCCCTGGTGCATACTGGAGGTACCTGGTGGGCTAGTTGGCCACCAGGGGACCCCAGGATTCAAGGGGATTCAATCCCCCAACTTAAAACACGCCACGGGGTGCGTTTGCACAGTGGTGAAGGTAGGGGGCGGGGCCTGAGGTGAAATGTGTGCAAACACACCCTGTGGTGCATTTTAAGTTGGGGAATTAATTCCTCTTCAATCCAGAGGTCCCCTAGGGGCCAACTAACCCCTAGAGGCCAACTAACCCACCAGGTACCTCCAGTAAGCGCCACGGAGCTGCAGTGATGTAATTTGAGATGTCATCAATGATGTCATGAGTGATGTCACTGACCATGTCATGAGTGATGTAAGATGTGACGTCATCAGCAGTGCATTGCGGGCGCGCGAGTTATAGTAAGCTGAACTAACTATAACGGGGGAGTTCCTATTGTTTTGTATGAGTGAAATGTCCAACTAACTATAACACCCCTGAAACCTATGTTTTTTTAAGTGAATTTCTAAGGTTTTTAAAATGCTAATTTCTAACTATAATGTGCCTGAAACCTATGTTTTTTTCAGTGAATATTTATATATTTATTATGCTATGTATACATGTGAAAATGTCTTGGTTCGCCTGTTTGCCTCGGTGGCACAGAAAAAATGGGTAGAACTGACGTCGGCACACCGACGAGGTGCTCTTATTGCTCCGATGACATCATACGGTGTCGCGAGCGGAGCCGTGCTATTATAACGTCCTCGTCGACGTGGGAGAACTAGGAAAGAATATCCGTGGAATGCTGTGGCATGGGATATTCACCTAAGTGTTCAGGCTAGTCCTTTGGGAGCAACTGTTTATGTTGCCACTCCAGAAACCGAAACCAGTGATCCAAGGGCAGAGGCCCTGCAGATGGCACACGAAGGTGGGGTGCCTAGTCGTGTGCACCGGCGGGGCAGCGAAGTGACAAGTACCACAACCCAAAACAAGGTAACGAGGGCACTGAATAACACAGGATCTTCTCTTTGTATCTGGCAGGAACAGCAAAGTTAAAATGCCCTAGTACCAAAATGTAGAATTAGTGCTACAACGGTCTTCAAGAGGACCTGCGATGCCACTTCTGCCTCCCGTGCCCTGGAGATGGCACATGGGTCACGCGGTACGGTCATACTGCGATGCGACGCACACTCGTTGACCTCTCATGGCACTGCTCCACACTTCAGGGAGGACACTTTCCATTAGCTATGTTTTCTGATGTTGTGTCACGCCAGCCTCGTCCAACAACAGAACTCCTTTAGATCCAAACAGACTCTTCCACTTTCTCACCGGAAGTGAAACAAGGTCACGCGGACACTTTCACAATACAACAGCTGGGAATACACTTTTTGGTAAAAAAACCACATTCCTTCCTCATGATTAATCAAATAAACGTCTCACTGAAGAACAGGGGCCAGCCTCGATCGGTAAACAGCCGTTACAATGACTTTATTACTTCGCGATACCACTACAACGCATGCATTACCACGCATGCATTGTACATCGCGAAGTCATTACTGCACATTTTTTTAGAACGCATGGTTATTTAACAAGCATGCATTTACAACAAATTTTGTTGTAAAGGTATGTATGGTAAATGACCATGCGTTCTAAAAAACATGTAGACGATCCACGTTGTTGTAAGGAAACAGAGGCTGTTCCGTTTCCTCACAAAGACGTGCACTGCCCCTCCGAGATGACGTGAAGCAGGAACCACAAGGTGAGAGGAACCACGTGGAGTGAGAGGTAAGGGGGATAGGGCATGGGGTGGATTTTTTTTTTAGGGTTTAGGGTAGTGCAGTGTTGTTTGGGTAGTGTAGGGGGTCGTGCTGGGGGTAGTGTTTTAGGGTTTAGGGTAGTGCAGTGGTGTTTGGGAGAGTAGGGGGTTGTGCTGGGGTAGTATTTTAGGATTTAGGGTAGTGCATTAGTGTAGGGGGTCATGCTGGGGTAGTATTTTAGGGTTAAGGGTAGTGCAGTGGTGTATGGGTAGTGTAGGTGGTCATGCTGGGGTAGTGTTTTAGGGTTTAGAGTAGTGCAGTGGTGTTTGAGTAGTGTAGGGGGTCATGCTGGTGGTAGTGTTTTAGGGTTTAGGGTAGTGCAGTGGTGTTTGTGTAGTGTAGGGGACCTGCTGGGGTAGTATTTTATGGTTTAGGGTAGTGCAGTGGCGTTTGGGTAGTGTAGGGGGTTGTGCTGGGGTAGATTTAGGGTTTAGGGTAGTGCAGTGGTGTTTGGGTAGTGTAGGGAGTCGTGCTGGGGTAGTGTTTTAGGGTTTAGGGTATTGCAGTGGTGTTTGTGTAGTGTAGGGGGTAGTGCTGGGGTAGTGTTTAGGGTTTAGGTTAGTGCAGTGGTGTTTGTGTAGAGTAGGGGTAGTGCTGGAGGTAGTGTTTTAGGGTTTAGGGTAGTGCAGTGGTGTTTGTGTACTGTAGGGGGTCGTTCTGGGTCCTAGTGTTTTCGGGTTTAGGGTAGAGCAGTGGTGTTTGTGTAGTGTGGGGGGTTGTGTTTTAGGGTTTAGGGTCGTGCAGTGGTGTTTGGGTAGTTAAGGGGGTTGTGCTGGGGGTAATGTTTTAGGGTTTAGGGTAGTGCAGTGATGTTTGTGTAGTGTAGGGGGTCATGCTGGGGATAGATTTAGTGTTTCGGGTAGTGCAGTGGTGTTTGTGTAGTGACGTGGGTCATGCCTGGGGGTAGTGTTTTAGGGTTTAGGGTAGTGCAGTGGTGTTTCTGTAGTGTATGGGGTTGTGCTGGGGTAGATATAGGGTTTAGGGTAGTACAGTGGTGTTTGGGTAGTGTAGGAAGTCATGCTGGTGGTAGTGTTTTAGGGTTTAGGGTAGTGCAGTTATGTTTAGGTAGTGTAGGGTGTCGTGCTGGGGTAGTGTTTTAGGGTTTAGTGTAGTGCAGTGGTGTTTGGATAGTGGAGGGGGTAGTGTTTTAGGGTTTAGGGTAGTGCGCCCAACCTGCCACAATATCCGTGGACAAAGGGGATCCTGAATCTTTTGAACGCTCCGCCAATTGAATAATTGGGGTCAAGGGCCCTACCACGTCCAAGACCTATCAATTCCTTTCTTGGGATCCCTCATATACTTGGAGAAAAAGATACATAGTTTCTCATCAATTTCAGGTGTGTGTGCCACCTTCCCCTTCAGTGAGGGCCTGGGGCATTCTCCCCTCATCCTATTCCTGACCACCCTTTCATGGGGTTGATGGATTTTCCCCACCACATACTCTGCCACTTTGGTGTCGGGGGTCCACTCCGCGACCTAGGATGGTAAATTTGGGTAGGCTCGACCCCATCCCCAACCCGGGACTGAGAGGAGGGGGACTCTCGATGCAAGGGACGGCCCAACTCCTTATCCTCATCGGAGGAGAAATCGTCCTCCGATACACCCTCTCCCTCTAAGGGAAACCCGCCATTGGGTCTACAATAGGGGTGACAGCCTCGCAATTTTCTCCGGACTCCTCCTCCTCCCGCCAGGTTGCATGTTTTAGCGTTCACGCACTCTTGAAGAAGGTCTCCATAAGTTTATCAAATCCTTCCAAGTGCCTCGTGTTATGCTTAACGGCCCTCTTATTCCCCATCTGGGAGCTACTTGGACCCACCACCACCAGATCTGAGTCACTGAACACCCCAGGGATGCTTTTCGCCAGCTTATCAACCTGATCCCTAAGAGGAGTCAGTGCCCTAGAAATAGCCAGAGAGAGGGCTTGGTCCACTAATGGAGGGAGAAATTCGGGGGTCATTCCTCCTCCACTTCCTGGTAGGAGGAGTAAAAATGGTCTTCTGGAGAAGACATGATAGCAGAGGGTGTAAGCACAGAACAAATGCCCTCAAAATCCTTAAGGCAGCCTCCTCGCCGGTGCTCCAACAGCTGGGCTTTCCCCAAAGCTGTTATAAGAATAGACTGAGGCGCAATACCAATTACCACCACAAGGTGGCGCTGGATACTAACGTGGCCGTGTGGGGAAATCACCGAGTAGCGGTGTCAAAATTAGGTGAGGGTTGGTCGGGAATCTAGCGGACACTAAAGGAGTGACCGGATTCCCAAACACGCGTAAAGAACAGCGGGAGCGGTCGACGGAGCTGCCTCGCTCGGACCAGATGCGCCAGACAGCAGAGCGCACAGCGGGAGAAAGTGCAAGGGGGAGAACACTTTCGGGCAAGAGCCTGCTGCGCAGGGAATATGAAACAATACCAAGGCAATAATGCTAATAATGTGCACAAGAAACTGCTATACAAACAGCAACACCGTCAGATTAAGACAAGAATGTAAGGAATGCACTTAACTGATGAGCAGTGAAGAAAGAGGAAGCGGAAGGGACGTCACGATATTATATACGATGGACTGATATATGATTGGAATATAGTTGCCTTGGAGACTACCCCCTAATGGTTCATGGGTTGTGTAGTCTTTTGTTTAATTATTGTTGTGTTTTGTTTTCTTTGAACTGCTATGCAAATAAAGTGAGGAAAGATCCTCGCCTCTGTCCTGCCATAGAATTAATTAAACTTTATTCGATCTGATTTAGAAACATAGATCATAAAAGTGTACATAAAAACAGTAAATCCTCTTTCCTAATACAATACAGTGAGAATTAATTAAAACCATTAGGTAAAAACAGGTGTTACAAAGCACGGTTCAGAGCAACTTCAGGTTAACAGAATCGTAAAGTTCAATGTTTCGCAAGATCAATCTCATGTACTTCGTGCAAAATACGCAATAAGGGGTCCAAGTAAGATGTAACGCTCCAATACCTGATCAGTCTGCACTATATAAAACTGCAGAAAAACTAAAAATAAAAAGTGTTTTGCACACTTCTGTCATTGGGCTATATGTGGGCTTCATCTGGGTGATATTTTTGCTACATTTGGGCTCTTTTTTCTCTGGTATCCATCTTGGGAGACTTATTTGTTATGAAGTTTCCTAATATCCTCATTTACTGCAGTCTCCTCAGTAGGAAATGCTTTCAGTTTTTTACTTTGATTCCATCGAGAAGGCATTCAGATGTGTCACACATTTGCCATAAATTCAGAATGTTAGCACTCTAGTTGTTCATTAGATCACTGTAGTAAAGCTACTGCTCACCAGGGAGTTAACTGGAAGTCTACTGCTTGTATTGAAAGTGATTGTTTCAGTCTGCATGTCAGAATATTCTAATGAAATAGAAGAGGATTTGAGATCTCACTTAAAACATGCCCTACATTTTCTTTCTGCAGCACTAACCATAATTTCTATGGCAAAATGAACCCCCTCATTTTGTTCCTTTTTAAATTAAATGTTTTAAGTGTTACCAGTTTATTCCAATCAAGATGGCTTCAAGTGTGCCATACGTTTGTCATAAGTAAGGCTGTTAGCACTCTAGTTGTTCTTTAGAACACTCTGGGAAGCTGCAGTAGAACACAAAGGCCTCAACTGACAGGCTGCTCCTGTTGAAATACAACAGGAAGATATTTGAGATCACACTTGAAACATGTCCTAATTTTTCTTTCTACAGCACTAACCATAATTTCTATGACAAAATGAACCCTATCATTTTGTTGCTTTTTAAATTAAATGTTTTAAGTATTACCAGTTTATTCCAATCAAGATGGCTTCAGCTGTGCCATACTTTTGTCATAAGTAAGGCTGTTAGCGCTCTAGTTGTTCTTTAGAACACTCTAGGAAGCTGCAGTAGAACACAAAGGAATCAAGTGACAGTCTCTGCCCTTGTTGGATGTACATGATTTACTGAGAATGACATACTTCATTCTCATATGACTGAGAAAGATAATGTGAATTTACAGAAAATATGCTCTCATTTTAGCTTCAGTTTTCTCGCAAACATGATTCATGTTATCCCAGCAGAATGTTTTTCACAGGGTAAAATCACCTTAGAACTAGGCCTGGGCGAAAATTTCGTTCCGTTCGCGGAAATTGCGATAATTTGACATTTTCGCGTTCCGCGGAGAGCGCGAAAATGTCAAAAATTCCGGTTTCCGCAGCTTGGCGATAATTTGTTTCTTGCTCGCGCTGTAAAATAATACATTCTCGCGCGCGCGCGATCGCCTTACCTGAATCCCTGCGTTCGCCGACAAGTTTTCTTGATCCGGTCGCGTTCTCCATGAGATGTTGTATTGTTTTTAGCCATTTGCGCTGTCTCGCGACAGTTCGCGCCCGCAGTGACGTCATGCGTCGCGCGATCACGTCTTTCTTCTCGCAATCATGCACCGTGAGACAACTCAAAACAAGATGGCCGCGCCCGCAAGCAACCACATGGGTAAGTTGGCGACCCGCAACCATGCAGAAAATCTCGCGAACATGCCGGAAAAAAACGTCCGCATCTTCGCGATATTTCCGCTTGTTTGCAATAATTTTAAACATTTTCGCGATAATTTGCGAAAGTTAATTTCGCAAATTCCGCCCACCCCTACTTAGAACACACCACAATTCCTGATATTAGTATGGTACCATCAACAAATGAATTCTAATGTAACTAAAGTCTGTTATCACCCTTTATAGTTCTCCTTTTGGTAACCCTCAATATCTTCAATTAACTACAATGGATTTCAATGGGGTACTATCATGTATATTGGTCCCAAGATGGCTGCCAACAATTCCAGGATGAAGTGCTGACAGCCAATCAGATCTCACGATGAGATGTGTCGTTAGGCTCCGCCCAGATATTGAAACGTTTTCTTTTTCTAATTTCTCATGAACTACTGAACAGATTTACACTATTTAACCAAAAGGGATCTTTCTGAATCAAGGGCTACCTTTTTGCCAAATTTGGTGTAATTCCGTTCAGCAGTTCGGGCTGTAGCCGTGTCTAAAGTTTCCTATGGGAATTAACATAGAGAAAACACGTTTTGTGACCCCCCTTTTTTCTCAGCTCCCACTTTCCGAATCACCCTGAAATTTTGAAGATAGGAGCTGACCGGAGCGCCCCACGAGTTTTCAAAAACTCGCAAAGATCAACCCACGCCAAAGTTATTGGGAAAAGAATGTTACGATTTTCCTATGGATAATAGGTCCTAACTATAACAACCTTATATATATATATCACTGCACCAGCCTGTTGCACTCACGAACGGTGCATGTCACGGCAGGGGTGCTCCCGCCTACATATTAAGCTCCCACTTACACTAGGTAATTGTACCCTTCACAGATGACAGCACTCACGAGGCAAGTTCCAATTGTTATTCACAGGAACTCGGGGCGCACAGACGCGTTTCGTCAATCGCCTTTGTCGATGTTTGCACAAAACGCCAGCGTTGCCATTTTCTTTTTAAGCAAGCCTTTCCAGTTCATTGAAACAGTAAAAGGACCATCAGTACATAACATGATACGACAGGTACAGAAAGTTACGCCATCTTAAATTTCAACAACGGAATGCGTATGCAGTAAAAATAAATCACACACCGAAACTGTAGGCAGGCGCTGCTGTTTAGTGCAAATGACCACGACATTTTAGTCTGTTAATGTAAATAAGAATGTGGTTCAGTGGTTTGAATGTGCTTGTAGGAGTAGGGCTTGATGTCTAAGAACTGGACTGGATGAACTAGCCCCATGACCCCACTAACCCAAAACCTTGCATTCCCACCTGGACAACTAGATTCTTGTGTTGCAACAACAGCAATCCACCATGCCAGGGAGACTTCTAAATAGATGGGTCACTAGCTGACAGGCCTACCTATAGGGAAACATTCCAGCTCCTACCTCGAGATGAATATGGATGAATATGGATGAATATAGATTCATTCAAGCATTACACTGGTTTGGGGCATGAGAGACTCAAACTAATATCCTAAGACAAAAGACTCACTTCAAACAGTTACTTCATAATAAAACAAAGGGAAAGGGGACCTCTCTTGTGTACTCTTCACTGAACCAATCATTTGTGCCGCAACCCCCCCCCCTCAATTATACAGTAGCATGGACCAGAGTCCTTGGCCGAGAAATAACTGAAAAAACATTGGTAAAGATATAGACTAGAGCAGCGAAATCCTCTATATGCGTCCAAAACAAAGAAAATGTCTATAAACTAATAATAAGGTGGCACTTAACACCAGTTAGTGTAAAGACAATCATAGGATGATTGAACCTCTGCTGTTGGGGATGTGGGGATAGGGGAGACTTAATATATATGTGGTGGTCGTGCCTTCTAGTTTGAAGTTTTTGGGAGCAGATTCTACAAGAAATAGAAACAATTATGAAAGGAAAACTCCCAATGGATCTTCTTATCCTATTATTTGGGGCTTCGGGAGACACATACATATACCCATTGAACCACCCCATCTGGCAAACTCCTAACTCACCGGCTCATAGCAGCACATTTTACCCTAGCTCAATTCTGGAAACAGGCTCTAATCCCCCTGTTCATGTTTGATGGTCTAAGATTTGGTCAATTTATGCCAATGAAAAATCAGGAGAATTAATACGGGACATACTGTCTAAATTCAAGAGGACGTGAGCTCCATTTCGCTTCTACATGAAGATGGGTCAGCTATTTAGATGGGGGGGCACAAGGTTGACCTCTTGTCCTCCAATGCTTATGGTTAGATTAAATGTCTATGTCTTCCTAATCGGATGCTGCTGATGCAGAAACTAGACTGGTGTCAGACCCTCTCTATTAGTACTCTCAGCGAGCCAATGCAATGAGGTCATTAACTGACGGTGGCTTTACTAATTTCTTCTTCCTCCTACCCATTTACCTACACTGGTAGTGTTTACTGTAATAATGACTGATCAAGTTATAGCCGTATTTTTGGTCAAACTCAATATTTTTTGCTGAACATTGATGGTATTGTGCAAAATGACCCAATGTTAATTAAAAAAAAGTTGGGGGAAAAAAGAAGTGGAATAACTTGTTTGGCGATAAAAAATGAAACTCTTCTTCACCCCTCCCCAATCCTGCTTCAGACTAAATAAATGCTTATTTTGATTGACAGTTAATTTGTCATTTTATGATGGTTCAAAGGTATGTGATTTTTTTAGTCTCCAGACCTATCTCTTGAAATTCAGTTTAAAGACATTTCTTGATATACATATTAAGGGTGGGCAGAAATCTCAGAGTTTTACACCACGGAATTCCCCAAAGTTGCAAAAAAATACATGAAATTCCTTGGAGTGCCGCAAGCAGCAAATTTCCAGTCCGCCGCGCTGCTCATGCTGATTTTAGTGCCAGGAGCTCGTCCGACGCCATGAAAGCAGATTAAATAGCAGCACACCAAAGTGCACAGATTCTTTCTGAAACTTGAGTAGATTTTCTACTGGTGCTGCAGTTTTTGTAAAGCGAGCAGCAATTTTCTCAATGCAAGCACATTGTAGACAGACCCACTATTAGAAAGGGACGCCCTTGGCATGCCCCTTCCTAATAGCAAGTTGCAAACCATATTTTTTTAGTCTCTAATAGGTTAGCGACTCGCAAAATATGGTTTGTACATGGGGCTGACCAATTTTGCGGTCACAAATGGTCAGAGTTCCAATTTGCGACCGCAAGAAAAGGTTGTTCACCTGCCCCTAAATGTTTTAGTTGGTGCATTTCTAAATTGTGTACAGTGGCATGGATTGAGTTAGAGTCCCATAAATGTTATCATAGTATTATTAGTCTCTGATCAAATTCATGCTGATCTAGAGCGATATGTGTATATTCTTCTTAAGTAGTGAAGTTCACAGATAATGTGTGCTTTTGTTTGTTCTTTACCATGTGTACAATGAAGTGTTTGTTTTACATTTTACTATATTTCTAGACAATATGAGAAATGTTAAGGATCAGAAAAAGTGCCAGTGCACTTCCTGAACTTGTTTGTGCAGGATATGTTTTACAAATTCTTCATATAATTTCAAAATGGTATTTTTTTGTCTTTTTCTTCTTTATTATAGGTTCTTCCTTTTTTAAATGTACATTGTTGTTTAAAATTGTTGAACAGTGTTCCTTTACAATATATTTGATTATTAAATACATATGCAAACTAATTAAAAAGGGAACATATTTTCACACCTTAGTTGGCAGATTTATCAAACAGTGTTTTGGAATCATTACAGTACATTGATAGTTACAACTCACGGGTATCATTGCCTCAGCGTCACAAAAGAACTGAATCAGTTAACAACATTACATTGAAAGATTTATTAAATTGCCAGACATTGTAATGCCACCACTGGCCTAAATACTGTCATGTTTGTCTGCTTCACTGTCAAAAAGTAGCTATGATTATTACAAATGTCCAATGTGTACTTTCAAACAGAACACCCTAATGTTTGCAGCAACTGGAATATTTCTTTCTAAATTGAACAGCTGACGGCAACATGGCTTTAAAAGCTTGGAACGTTTCCTACATGCACGTTTTTCTCTCTTCTGTGTTTTCCTTTTTCATAAAATAGTCTAAATGGGATTTGCTTTGTGATGCTGTTTGTACCGAATACAATGTATTCAATGGTATGCCTTTGAAGGAAGCCATGCCAGAGATGTTCCTGTAATGTTGTGTTTAAAATGTGCCGTGTTTGGGATGTGTGCCAAAGATTTTTGCCTGTTGTCCACAGGCAGACCTAATGTCAAAACTCTTGCTGGTTTTAGACTCAGATATTGTATAAACCTTCTGCTCACTTTAATGAAGACACACTCCGTGACAGTGAATCCATACTTTGCATTTTCTCTTGATTTGTGAGCTATATTTTACTGATTTAAAATGACTAACAAATTGCTTGATTTTTATATGATTATTAATATTGAAATAGTATTTCATGTTTTTGGCTTTGAATATTGTCCTGCGTATATTTCTTTTATTTGCCATGGGCCATTTTCCACTGGAACTCACATTGCCCCTATCACGGTTCTTATTTTTGTTCTTTTCAAATTCATTGGTTCAATATGCCAGCATACTCTAAATAAACCTAAAAAATAATCATTGTCCCATATCCATAATTAGTTTGACTATTGAATTTTATCGATTATGGTGCAAAAACACCACCTATCTTTAAAAAGTTATCATATACAAGTTTCCTATGTTTGGTTAAAAGGTGTCTCCCATGCATACCTTCCTAAGTGTACTTTAAATTGTCAATGTATATCCAAATGAGTTATGGTCTTGATGCAAGAAAGCATTCAACAATCAGGAGCTTTCCTGTAATTTTTTTTAGTCAAGGATAATTTGTGCAAATAACTTTTATGTCTAAGCCATTAGAAACTCAGACATTAGTAGAAATATGAGGCCCAGACTGCTAAGAGAAAGGTTGCAAAAAGTGGTCAGAAATTGCAAACCATTTATTGCAATATGTCACTAATTTTGCAATGTGACCTATGTACAAATAGCTCATATTGCAAAATAGACAGCTGCAAGCAGTCTCAAAATAACCTGCCTAGTGAATATTAATTAGGCAGGTCACAGTTTGTGATCCCAGGGCTTAGCAGAAAACATGATGATGATGCCCTGCAAGGAACAGCACCACCATAAGTGTGTTTGCATCCCCCAAAATAATCTTTTTTTAGCAGCCTATTTTCCTTAAAGTAACTGGTGTTGTTTAAAAGAAATGGTTTGTGTTTTTGGAATACATCGGAAGGAGTAGGAAGTAGTCTCCTGAAGCACTCCCTGCTTACCCTGATGTAATCTGATGGAATTCACAAAAGATAAGGGGCCATATTCTCAAGGAGCTATCTCCAATTTAACGGCACTTTAGCGCAGCCAAAGTCATGATAAATTTACCGCCCCATTCACAAGCCGGTGCAAACAGCCTAAAGCACCACTTTTCCGGCATTAGCATCTGCAACAAACATCGCCACGGATGACACCGGCAAACTATCACTAATGAGATGCAGAGTAGGCGTTCCTGAGCAAAAGGCAGCGACAACATCACTATGCAACATTCTCAACGACCAGCCAGATCTGCGATAAGAACACAAAACAGGCGATAAGGCGCGTTAGCACTAGGAAATTAACACCTGCTCTGACCTGGTGCAAAGTTGTACCACAACCTGCACCAGACAAGGGAGCACAGCCCTTAGCCACACATGAAGAACAACAGATGCCCTAGAGCAACTGAAAATGCAGCACGGACACCCAAGAGGACCACAACACCCACCAACACCACATCCAGGCCCGCAACACCCCCCCCCAGACCACCCCCAACCCCAGACAAAGAAACTCCACACTAACACCACGAATCCCCCCCCAAAAAAATGTTCCTGATGTCGCACAAGCAGGAAAATCAACCTACATGAGTTTGCCAGGAAATGGAGAATCAGTCTTACAGCAATGCAATCACCAACACAAAACACCATTCAAACAAAAGCCAAAACAACCATTCAGATGATTCCTAGTGGGTCCTCACTGGACAATCTGTAGGTCACAGCCTGGAAGACAAAATCCAAGAGAATAAGGTGTGCCATGCGCCCAACAAAGAAAAGAGAGGGAGAGAGCGAGGAAGAGAGATGGAGTGAGATTGCACAAGCAGCGCAAGGCCTCTCGGGTCCTTGGCTCCACATGCCAACATGTGTGTGTGTATCGCCATCCGTACACCATGAGCCCAAGGCCTTGTCCCAATCTCAGTGCCAAAGCCACATCACATTCCGAAAACGCAAGTAGTAGTCAGACAAACATCAGGGATGAAAGCTCCATTGTTCCAATGCAGAAGGCGAGAGGACACCTGCACCTCTGACCTTGGACCAGAACACGGCTGGAACACCCTGAGAGAGAAGCAATGGCAGATGGGGATGACTCCCACACCCCGCATTGCGCAAATGAACTATCCGACTTATCCACACCCCACACACAGAAGCCCATGCCTGAGGTACCCCCACATGGGATGGCCTTGACACTAATGGAAACAGCAACCCATTCTCCCCAACGTTGCACACACATTCGAATCATTGCTCAGAGCTGTGGCATATCCTCCACACAACTGCCGCAGTTCAGAAGAGTGCTGGTTCCATGAGACGCACCAAAGCAATGGCAGGCCATCCCGGGCACATGCCCAACCCCCGTCACGTGGAACAGTATTGTGCACGTATGCTGCATTTACTGGGTGCACTTCCACTGGCAGTGCTGCGGATCAGTTACCTGATGAGCTTTCGCCTTGCCTACGTCACCTGCGTCCAGCCCTGGTTCCACTGCCGAACATGCACATTTGAGTGTCTCATGGATGTCTGCTTTTCCAACACAACCATAGATGAATTGGACTATGACTTGTGTCTACGTCCCCTGTTGGATCACAAACAGGAGTGTAACTGAGACAGCCATGCATGGGATGCCTTGACATAGTGCGTATGTATTGGCATCTGTGCATGGGAGATTGCACAATTCCTCATGTGCAGTGACCACATCGAGGCGCTCCCCTATTGGGCTGTGTTGCGGATTGGTGAAACGGCATGGGATGAGCACACCTGCCGGGACCAGTTAATGGATTGGCTCACCCTGGTGTTCCTTGAACACGACAACAACGTACTATTGGAACACATTGCACATGAAGCTGCACGGGCATTCATGGGCGAGTAACTATATTCCTGCAACCACATCGGATTGTCACCCACAGCACAGGTCCCAAGAACTTGTTGCATCATGGGAAATGCTCACATATCCCACCACAACAGAGGATGTATGTGCGTGGAACTACGTGTGTGTACACACACCTGTGCAAGGTGATGCAGGTCCATGGTCAGAGCAACACAGCGTCGTTTGGCAACGTTACCAATTGAGACACACTGTTGGGGGGAGAGTACACACATGGCAATGTAGCACGACATGTGAACCTGTCGGACCCTTTCACCTGATTACTGTCTGCAGAGCAGACAATCGGTGCACTCCGGTGGCAGAGCACTATGCAGATCCCATGGGCAATGAGTCATACCCCCTCACACGGGGCAATGGGCAGATGCCAAACAACACATGACTCATCCAGCAAGGCAAGGTGGGTTGAGACCATTGCCATCCGTGATGATTGTTGTCCATTTTTGCCTCACCATTTTCTGAACCTCAACATGTTCCCATGCTGCGTGTAAGTGACGATAAGGTTAACAAGGGGGACCCGATTAAGGTAGCTTAGGACCACGGGTATATCAATTAATTTAGAGAACAATGGTCCTTCGCCTAAATTAAATTAAAAAAGAAAGAAGTATTGCAACATAGACTACAATGAGACCTATGTGTATTTTTCCTAAGTCCAGCCGGACAAAGGAA
Organism: Triturus cristatus; assembly: GCF_964204655.1. Taxonomy (NCBI): domain Eukaryota; kingdom Metazoa; phylum Chordata; class Amphibia; order Caudata; family Salamandridae; genus Triturus; species Triturus cristatus. Next base: position 845,883,665 of record NC_140588.1, on the reverse strand, counting down.
CATTTATTCTAAGGTATTCATAGAGATAAGGAAATAAAGAGTAAATAAACAAGGGCACAATCCTGTACCAAGTTTTCAAAAAGGGGAGACAAGGAAGTCAGATTTGAAAGAAAGAAAATAACAGGCAAAACGTTTGTCGGAGCAAACAGAGGGCTTACAAATCAATAAACAATTCCAGTAAGCACAACCAAACAGAAACCACCAAACATTTTCACAGTGGATAAAAATTGTGGTACTGTAATAGAAAGTCGACGACGTTTCGATCCCAAGCTCCTAATAATGTGGGATCATCATCAGGACTAGAGTTTGAGAGGAAGTTGCCTGGTATGCATAGGCAATGCCTGTTAACATGAATATTTGGAAAAGAAGGGGGAGAGAAAAACAAACAAAACAAATTTGTTCCACAATTCTGTTTGACTTGTATTAAAACAACAATTGTGAGGTCCAAGGACGTGCCTCATGCTTGTGGTGAGTGCTGATGCTTGTTAAAAAAGGTCCGTGGTCGGGAGTGCGGAGGAAGAATTCATTTGCGTGGTGCCCAGGTCGCCGTTGATGTGGCTGAAGGTAGTGGTTCGTGTGCGTGGCCATCTAGCAAACAATTGACTAGATGCTGTTCATGCGCTGAGCATCGTTGGTGAATTAATTCCTTTTATTTGGAGGAGTTGATAAGGGCGAGGTAGAAGAAGTTGTAAGGTGGAAAACAACTTACAATTTGAAAAATAAAACAATTACCTAAGGTATCGACGAGAGGAGATTTCTCGCAACCGTGCTCGAATGAGCAGGGCAATCAATGGCAGTCGGTGGACACTGTGATTAGGGAGGGAGATGGAAAGTTAGAGTATTGCAAGGAACGGGGATGGACCTAATCGAGTGGTATGTCCGCTTACCGTTTAAAAGTGGAAAGGTTCAAATAGAGAGGGCGCGGTTAATCCCGGGTGTAGTAACCAATTTCTGCGTCTTTAATTAGGATATGCAGAGCTAAGGGGATAAAGAGATAGAAAGGCGGGGGGAGATAATTAACGGGAGATGAGGACGAGGTGTCCTAGACAGGGGATAAATAGTTGCAGGCTTACCTGCTATGGTTGGCTCTGCAGGCGATAGTTCAGGAAAAAGTCCAAGGGTAACAACGACACGGCAGCTACAATGGCTGTCCGTTACATGGAAACGAGCTGGGTGGGAAAGGAGGAGCTCATTAGTGGACGTAGCTAGTGTTGAGGTAGGAACGGGTGTGATAGGCCAATTATCGCTTACCTCAACAGAGTCTCAGAGGGACGTGTAGTGGCGTCCGGTCCTCATTGTGGAATGATCTCTGAGGTCCCGCTGCGTTTAAAAACCGCGCGAGAGTGGAGAATGGAGGTGGGACTCAATGAAGCCCCGTGCAAGGGAGTGAAAATAGTAATAGGACTGTGCTGGGAAGTGAAAGCAGGGGACATCTTGGAGTGGTGAAAATTAAATGTGACTGTTTGAAATACAGTTTTACTTGTTACGGTCAACATTGGTAATTTACAAAAAAGGGGGTATTTGTCAAAAACAAATTACGATTTAAAAGAAAATAATTCGGTTGGGCTACCTTTGTAGCTAGAAAATGGCAATTTGACAAGGTGACAACAGACATACCAACATCATCAAACACTTCGATACCTGATCAACTAGAAAAGCTTAAGAAAAAACAAGTCTGCCTGCAACTAATGATCTTGATGCTCACAGAATACCTGAAAGCAGAAGTTATTCCCCTTGGCCTACAGGTACGCAACATCCCAGGTATCTTTACTGACAATCCCAAATACATATCAAACTTCAGCTATATCGGAACTACCTGTTCACGCCACTGGTTAGTACTGGGGATAGACATTGCCACAGAAACCCTTAAAAACTTAGATTCAGAAATATCAGATATCCTTAAGCAGATCCAGGACTCCAATCCCACAGCAGAGGCCAAAAAACTGCTTGAACAGATTGACAAAACTGTATCAGACTTTCAGAGAATAGAGCAGAACAAGAAGGCCAACAAAATCAAGAAAGATATTAGGACCTATAGTGTAGAGGCTACCTACCCGTATTTACACAAAGACTTTTACACGAACAGATCTTACACCACCCACCAAAACAATCGCCCCTGGGGCAGATATAATAGACGTCAAAATCTTGTCGGTTTTTCAGATACCTCAGCTGAATCATCTGATAATTCCGACCCTGGTGAAGGGACTAGCACCACTAGACGTGGAGGCACCCACCAGCAGCCTTTTTTAGCCAGAGGCCCTCAAGATCTGCCACAACGCGGGAGAGCCAAGAGAAACCAGCGATGGTACAACCAACCAGGGGAACGGAGAACCCGCAACAACTTCTACCAATGGTAGCCTCTGGCAACCCATTTCTTCAATACACTGATACTATTCCCATTTTCAATCTGTCTAGTTACCTACTAGCTACAGAAGAACTTTCTCTCCTTAAAAAAGGCTTATCTTTTGTCCCTACAGTGCCACCTGACTATATGGAACTACACACAGAACTTCTTAGATTTTTTAGGCGCATTCGCCTACAAGCTTTTTTTCAGCTACACCCCACACCTGAACAAATTTGCAACACCCCTTTTCGACCTCCATCTACCTTCTTACCTTCAGCAGGAATGATTCCACCCGAAATATTGACATTTGAAAAAATGGTTATGAAAGACCTCTCCCTAATACAGAATAAAAGGCAATTCATTCCCTTTAATATTTCCTTAAAAGAAAAACAAGCGATCAGCCATTTGAAAACTGTCGACACTCTTGTCATCAAAAGCACAGACAAGGGCGGTGGAATAGTCCTTCAGGAAAAAACAGCGTATATAGCTGAAATTCAGCGCCAACTAGACAACAAAGATCACTATATGCTTCTCAATCAATCAATCAATCAATCAAAGACATTTATAGAGCGCACTACATACCCGTAGGGTCTCAAGGCGCTGGGGGTGGGGGGGGTGCCGCTACTGCTCGAACAGCCAGGTCTTCAGCTTCTTCCTGAAGGAGAGGTGGTCTTGGGTCAGGCGCAGGTCGGTCGGGAGGGAGTTCCAGGTCTTGGCGGCCAGGTAGGAGAAGGACCTTCCTCCTGTAGTCGCTCTTCGGATGCGGGGGACGGCGGCGAGGGCGTGGTTGGCTGATCGGAGGTGGCGTTTGGGAGCGTAGAAGTTGATTCGGCTGTTGAGGTAGCTCGGGCCTTGGTCGTGTAGTGCTTTGTGTGCGTGGGTGAGGAGGCGGAAGGTGATTCTTTTGTTGACGGGGAGCCAGTGTAGGTCTCTCAGATGTCCGGAGATGTGGCTGGTTCGTGGGATGTCGAGGATGAGTCTGGCTGAGGCGTTCTGGATCCGCTGGAGTCTCTTCTGGAGCTTGGCGGTGGTACCGGCGTAGAGGGCGTTGCCGTAGTCCAGTCGACTGGTGACGAGGGCCTGGGTGACGGTCTTCCTGGTCTCGGTGGGGATCCACCAGAAGATCTTCCGTAGCATGCGTAGGATGTTGAAGCACGCCGAGGAGACGTTGTTGACTTGCCTGGTCATGGAGAGGGAGGAGTCCAGGATGAAGCCCAGGTTGCGTGCATGGTCTGTCGGTTTGGGTGCGGTGCCCAGGGCGGGAGGCCACCAGGAGTCGTCCCAGGCGGAGGGTGAAGAGCCCAGGATGAGGACCTCCGTCTTGTCTGAGTTCAGTTTCAGGCGGCTGGTCGTCATCCACTCGGCTACCTCTTTCACCCCTTCGTGCAGGTTGGCTCTGGCGGCGGCGGGGTCGTTGGTCAGGGAGAGGATCAGCTGGGTGTCGTCGGCGTAGGAGATTATGCTGAGGTTGTGTTGGCGTGCGATGGCCGCGAGGGGGCTCATGTAGACGTTGAAGAGAGTAGGGCTCAGCGAGGATCCTTGAGGGATGCCGCAGATGACTTCGGTGGCCTCTGACTTGTACGGAGGTAGGCGGACTCTCTGTGTTCTTCCGTCGAGGAAGGAGATGATCCATTCCAGCGCCTTGTCCTGGATTCCGATGTTGCTGAGGCGCTGTACTAGGGTGCGGTGGCAGACAGTGTCGAATGCCGCGGAGAGGTCTAGGAGGATGAGGGCCGCTGTTTCTCCGTTGTCCATCAGGGCTCGGATGTCATCGGTGGCGGCGATGAGGGCGGTCTCGGTGCTGTGGTTGGCTCGGAAGCCAGACTGTGAGGGGTCGAGGGATCCATACGTCTCGAGGAAGGCGGCCATCTGCTTGTTGACGGTCTTTTCGATGACTTTGGCTGGAAACGGGAGGAGCGAGATGGGGCGGTAATTCTTGAGTTCGGTGGGGTCCGCTGTGGGTTTCTTGAGTAGAGCACTGAGTTCGGCGTGCTTCCAGCTCTCAGGGAAGGTGGTGGTGTCGAAGGATGTGTTGATGATGTCTCGTAGGTGGGGTGCGATGACAGCGTCGGCCTTGTTGAAGACGTGGTGAGGGCTGGGGTCGGTCGGCGATCCGGAGTGGATGGAGTTCATCATGCGGATGGTGTCTTCGGTGCTGATCGGGGTCCAGGCGTGGAGGGTGGTGGTGGGGGGTGGTTGTTCGGTCGTGGTGTGCGTTGGTTGGTTGTTGAAGCTGTTGTGTATGTCCGCGATCTTGTTGTGGAAGTATGAGGCGAGGGAGTTGCAGAGGTCTTGCGATGGGGTGATGTCGTTGTTTCCTGCGCTGGGGTTGGATAGCTCTTTCACGATGTTGAAGAGTTCCTTGCAGTTGTGTGCGTTGTTGTCCAGCCGGTCCTTGAATGCAGTTTTCTTGGCGGCGCGGATCAGCTGGTGGTGCTTCCGGGTGGCCAGCTTGAAGGTGGTCCTGTTGTCCGGTGTAGGTTCCCTTCTCCAGACTTTCTCGAGGGCTCGGCAGTTCTTCTTGGAGCTCCTGAGTTCGTCGGTGAACCATGGGGCTTTCTTGCTGCCGGGTCTGCTGGGCGGGGTCCTCAGCGGGGCGAGCTCGTCCGCACAGTTGCTGATCCACTTCGTGAGGTTGTCGGCGGCCTGGTTGGGGTTCGCTGAGCTGGCAGGAGGGTGCTGGCTCAAGGAGGTGGCGAGCTGGTCTGCTGTGATCTTGTTCCAGCTTCTGCAGGCAGCCTGTTGTTGGTGGTGGTGGGTCGTCGTTCTTTTGAAGGTGAAGTGGACGCAGCTGTGGTCCGTCCATTGAAGCTCTGTGGCGTGGCTGAAGTCGATGTCTGTGCTGGATGAGAAGACTGCATCGAGTGTGTGTCCGGCGAGGTGGGTGGGGGTGGACACCAGTTGCTTGAGTCCAAGGTTGGCGAGGTTGTCGAGCAGGGTGCTGGTGTTGCGGTCGTTGTTGTTCTCCAGGTGGAAGTTGAGGTCCCCCAAGAGGATGTAGTCAGTGGAGGGGAGGGCATGCGGGCTGACGAAGTCGGCGATGTCCTCGCTGAATTGTGTGCGTGGCCCCGGGGGTCGGTAGATCAGGGTGCCTCTGAGGGTGGTGTTCGGGTCGGTGTGAATCTGGAAATGCAGGTGTTCGGCGGTGGTCAGGGTGTTGTCGGTGCGGGTCGTGAGACGGATGGTGTTCCTGTGGACGATGGCGATGCCTCCTCCCATCTGGTTGGCGGTGCGATCCCTCCGGGTGATCTTGTAGCCCTCTGGGATGGCGATGGCGATGTCGGGAGCTGAAGAGGCGTTCATCCAGGTCTCCGTGAGGAAGGCAACGTCAGGGGCTGTGGCGTCTAGGAGGTTCCAGAGTTCGATGGCGTGTCTGTGGACGGAGCGGGTGTTGAGCAGGATGCACTTGAGGTGGTTGCTGCTGGTGTTCGGCTTGGCGGGTGCTGTTGCGGGGCAGGTCCAGATGCAGGTGTACTTGCAGGCAAGGCAGCTGAAGGGTCCGTGGGTGCGTCGTGGTGTGGCTTGGTGGCATCCTGGGAGTCGGCCGGTGTTGAGTGCGATGAGGGTGGCGGCGGAGTACGTCAGGCGGGTCGGTCGGGGTCTTCGTGGGCCAGGGGTCCTGGCGCTGGTCGCGATCCGGTCGCGGACGGGCGCAAACGGGCTTACCTTTGGCGCGCCTTCGGCGCACAATCGGCGCGCCCGCTGCGCGTGACCGCTGCGCGTTCGCACGGTCGCCATATAAGGCGAAGTGCGCGGGTGGGCGGAGCAGCTGGGAGGCGGGAGCGGGGAGGGAACAGAAGGAAAAAAGGGGCGGGGTCTGCGGTGGAGGCGGGAAGCGGGGAGCGGGGAGGGCGTCAACAGGCGGGAAAAAATACAGTCGATACGGCGGAACAGCAACAATGATCACAAAAAACACAAAAAAACAGGTCAACAGGCAATACGGCGGACAAACAATTATAAGCACAGAAGAGCACTAGAACGAGTCTGCACAGTGCCCCGGGGGCACAGGGAGAGGAGCGCTGAGCACGGACCACGCCGCTCGAAGGAGGGGGCGTGGTCACGAGCCGGCAGTCGGGCAGCAAGGCACAAGGAAGGAAGGGGGCACACGCAGCAGCTGGTGGCCGTGCGGCGCGGGGTGTCCCAAAACTAGGGCACACTCACCTGCGTCGCACGGTCGCCATATAAGGCCAAGTGCGCGGGTGGGCGGAGCAGCTGGGAGGCGGGAGCGGGGAGGGAACAGAAGGAAAAAAGGGGCGGGGTCTGCGGTGGAGGCGGGAAGCGGGGAGCGGGGAGGGCGTCAACAGGCGGGAAAAAAGACAGTCGATACGGCGGAACAGCAACAATGATCACAAAAAACACAAAAAAACAGGTCAACAGGCAATACGGCGGACAAACAATTATAAGCACAGAAGAGCACTAGAACGAGTCTGCACAGTGCCCCGGGGGCACAGGGAGAGGAGCGCTGAGCATGGACCACGCCGCTCGAAGGAGGGGGCGTGGTCACGAGCTGGCAGTCGGGCAGCGAGGCACAAGGAAGGAAGGGGGCACACGCAGCAGCTGGTGGCCGTGCGGCGCGGGGGTGTCCCAAAACTAGGGCACACTCACCTGCGTCGCACGGTCGCCATATAAGGCCAAGTGCGCGGTTGGGCGGAGCAGCTGGGAGGCGGGAGCGGGGAGGGAACAGAAGGAAAAAAGGGGCGGGGTCTGCGGTGGAGGCGGGAAGCGGGGAGCGGGGAGGGTGTCAACAGGCGGGAAAAAAGACAGTCGATACGGCGGAACAGCAACAATGATCACAAAAAACACAAAAAACAGGTCAACAGGCAATACGGCGGACAAACAATTATAAGCACAGAAGAGCACTAGAACGAGTCTGCACAGTGCCCCGGGGGCACAGGGAGAGGAGCGCTGAGCACGGACCACGCCGCTCGAAGGAGGGGGCGTGGTCACGAGCCGGCAGTCGGGCAGCGAGGCACAAGGAAGGAAGGGGGCACACGCAGCAGCTGGTGGCCGTGCGGCGCGGGGGTGTCCCAAAACTAGGGCACAACAAAAGAGATCCAAGAATTGATCCTGAAAACAACCACTGATGGACTGCAAGCTGGTTTTCTCTCCAAAAAAGAGTTCAATTTCCTAAATGTCAAAACTCCTCGCATTCCTGTCATTTATACACTTCCCAAAATCCACAAAAACACATCCAACCCCCCAGGCCGACCAATTGTTTCGGCTTGCGGCTCAATTTTGGAACCACTAGGGGCATACGTAGATTTTTTCATTAAAGGCTTTGTCCCCAATACACAATGCTACGTTAGAGATTCCATGGCTATGATTAATTTAATTGAACATCACCCGTACAATCCGACATCTGAAACTCTTTGTACCATGGACGTTGAGTCCTTATACACCAACATACCTCAGACAGCTGCCCTTTTGGCAATACAAAAGACCCTTGACTCACGTCCCCGTCCACACGCTGTCCCTAGTCACTTCATCTTACAACTCCTTGAACTTTGTCTTACACGCAATTTCTTTTGGTTCGAAAACAAATTTTACCAGCAAATCAAAGGCACGTCTATGGGTGCAATTTTTGCCCCAAATCTGGCAGTGCTGTTTATGGACCAATTAGAACTAAATGTTATTCTCACTGATTCAAACCCTTTTTTTCCTTGTATCAGCCTTTGGCGTAGATACATAGATGATATTTTTATCATTTGGAAACAGAACACAGAAACCCTGCCCGCCTTTGTACATTGGATGAATAACAATTGTTCAGGTCTCTCCTTTACTATCACGACGGATAAAAATTCAATTGCCTTCCTAGATCTCACCATTTTTCACCATGAAGGTGTACTACTCACACGCCTATACCGCAAACCTACAGAGCGCAACACATTGTTGAACTACACTAGCAATCACCCTAGGGCCCTTAGGGACTCACTGCCCTACTCCCAATTCTTACGAATTAGGAGAAATTGCTCTTGCAAAACTGATTATTTCAGAGAGGCAAACTACCTTTCGGCGAAACTGAAAGCTAGAGGTTACCCTAGAAAAATAGTGAAAAATGCATCAAAACGCGCATGGTATTGCCCAAGGGAAGTCCTGCTGACCCCCAAACCGAAAAAAGAAACACAAAGATTAGCATGCGTGACAACATTCTCTCCAGTCTCAAATAAATTGAGGAAGATGATACTCCACCACTGGCCGATCTTGAATGTAGTTTGAGTAAAGGTATCCCTTTTGTGCTAGAGCGCGAAAACAATATTATCTGCACATATTGTACTATGCTAAGTTAAAAAAACATTCTTTATATCACAGTCAACATTTATATCAAAAAGTAATTTTATTGCATATTTTCATTAAAAACCTAATCACATACACATGTGGTACATTTTTCTTTAAAACCAAAAAATTAATTTTTCATTAAAAACACTACATCAATAGTATAAAAACATTACAATATTATACAATAATCACAAATTGAACACAGAGAAAAACCTATGAGAAAAGACAATATAATTTGTCATCATTACGACAGATCACTTGGAAAGGTATATACACTCGACCTGGATGAGTTCTATAATTTCAACTGCAGGTCAGAGTGGTTCCACAGATTCTGCCGCACAGTAATCAGGCGTCGACGCGTTTCGATGGTATTGAATTATTGTTCCATCTTTATCAAGACTAGCAATTTGAATTTCTCTGTTAGTCACTTAATTGGTTATTACATCTACCCTGCGTTATAAACAGATACAGAGAAATCACCATTATACACCATCCAAATATGAGATCAGTGTTATCAATTCACATTGTCCTTTGTCTGACTAATCTAATACATATGTGTTATCCTATATCTGGTTCTTTTCTTAACAACCAATTTCATAATTCTCATTGTGGTATCTTATAATATCATCTAATACATATGTGTTATCCTATATCTTGTTCTTTTCCTAACAACACATTTCATAATTCTCGTTGTGATATCTTATAATCTCATCTTCCTACCCTTTGTAATTCTATCTCACCTGTAATTATAGATTGTAACTTTTATTTCATTAGGATAATTGATGTTGGTATACACTTGCTTCCCACCTTGGGTAACCTAAAAAGACAGCAATGGAAAACAATACCGCTATTAGGATGTTCCTAACCCTTCTGCCTTTAGTTTGCGCAATAAACGTCTTTTATACCTTTCAGTGATGCTCCTCAAATTTCCATTTGTTGTGGAGAGATGTTTTAATAATCCATCTATTTGATATCCTTTTAATGAACGTACTAGTTGTACGTGCAGGTATGCCTGCAAAAGTAAAGTAAATGCGTCCATGATTATTACGCACATTGTTTGGATGAAGAATAACCCTAGTAATTGAAGGACTTCTATCATACCTTTTTATTTAGGATGTAATGAAGAAGGAACAAATCTCTTTTTCTTTGGAAGATTCTGCAGCTTCTATACAATCCAACGAAGCTCCTCCCCTAGATGCTCTTCAGTTCGTAAACTATTGAAGAGGAAGTGAAAAATTATATCTAAGTAAAACTTGCTACTAGCAAGAGGTGTTATTACAGATTCCTATGCTGTCCGAAGAATAGTATGGTGATTTCTCTGTATCTGTTTATAACGCAGGGTAGATGTAATAACCAATCAAGTGACTAACAGAGAAATTCAAATTGCTAGTCTTGATAAAGATGGAACAATAATTCAATACCATCGAAACGCGTCGACGCCTGATTACTGTGCGGCAGAATCTGTGGAACCACTCTGACCTGCAGTTGAAATTATAGAACTCATCCAGGTCGAGTGTATATACCTTTCCAAGTGATCTGTCGTAATGATGACAAATTATATTGTCTTTTCTCATAGGTTTTTCTCTGTGTTCAATTTGTGATTATTGTATAATATTGTAATGTTTTTATACTATTGATGTAGTGTTTTTAATGAAAAATTAATTTTTTGGTTTTAAAGAAAAATGTACCACATGTGTATGTGATTAGGTTTTTAATGAAAATATGCAATAAAATTACTTTTTGATATAAATGTTGACTGTGATATAAAGAATGTTTTTTTAACTTAGCATAGTACAATATGTGCAGATAATATTGTTTTCGCGCTCTAGCACAAAAGGGATACCTTTACTCAAACTATTTGATAGTACTCCAGTCCCTTTGGTTTCAGTCGAAGGGGTCTCTCTCTACTGTTTATATACGATCTTGAATGTAGGCAACCTAGAACTAGAGAAACCTTTATTCGCATATAAAAAGAACAAAAATTTGAAAGATCATCTTATCCGAGCCTCCTTGCCCTGTCCTGTAACTGCCTCTACTCTTGATGTTGCTTGGGGCCTCTCTCCTGTAATTGGTCATTTCAAATGTGGTTGTTGTACTGTTTGTGCATTCACCGTGGAGGGTAAAAGTTTCACTTTTAATAACATTACTTCACTTTGCCACTCTTTTTCTAACTGCAACACATCAAATGTGATCTATCTCATCTACTGCCCATGTCATAAAATCTACATTGGGCAAACCACACAGAAAGTGAAGACAAGAATCTGCCAACATAGAAGCAGAATACGATGTAGGACTCCAAATGCGCCGCTGGTCGAGCACTTCACAGAGGCTAATCACAACGAGAATGACATTCGCTGGACTGTTTTAAAAGTTCTGAAACTGCCACATCGTGGAGGAGACATTGTGCAACTACTGAACTGAGAAGAACTTAAATCTATCATTACCTATGACTCTATTCGTAATGGCTTGAACAGGACAGAAGATTGGACTACACTGCTTTAATAGCCATTGAAGTAATAACTGAACTATTCGACCCAGTTTTCTAATAGTGCTCAAAAATCGGGGTGTACTTGTTTATTCCAATGTTTTTTATGGTTGATCATGTTGTCACCTTGTCAAATTGCCATTTTCTAGCTACAAAGGTAGCCCAACCGAATTATTTTGTTTTAAATCGTAATTTGTTTTTGACAAATACCCCCTTTTTTGTAAATTACCAATGTTGACCGTAACAAGTATAACTGTATTTCAAACAGTCACATTTAATTTTCACCACTCCAAGATGTCCCCTGCTTTCACTTCCCAGCACAGTCCTATTACTATTTTCACTCCCTTGCACGGGGCTTCATTGAGTCCCACCTCCATTCTCCACTCCCGCGCGGTTTTTAAACGCAGCGGGACCTCAGAGATCATTCCACAATGAGGACCGGACGCCACTACACGTCCCTCTGAGACTCTGTTGAGGTAAGCGATAATTGGCCTATCACACCCGTTCCTACCTCAACACTAGCTACGTCCACTAATGAGCTCCTCCTTTCCCACCCAGCTCGTTTCCATGTAACGGACAGCCATTGTAGCTGCCGTGTCGTTGTTACCCTTGGACTTTTTCCTGAACTATCGCCTGCAGAGCCAACCATAGCAGGTAAGCCTGCAACTATTTATCCCCTGTCTAGGACACCTCGTCCTCATCTCCCGTTAATTATCTCCCCCCGCCTTTCTATCTCTTTATCCCCTTAGCTCTGCATATCCTAATTAAAGACGCAGAAATTGGTTACTACACCCGGGATTAACCGCGCCCTCTCTATTTGAACCTTTCCACTTTTAAACGGTAAGCGGACATACCACTCGATCAGGTCCATCCCCGTTCCTTGCAATACTCTAACTTTCCATCTCCCTCCCTAATCACAGTGTCCACCGACTGCCATTGATTGCCCTGCTCATTCGAGCACGGTTGCGAGAAATCTCCTCTCGTCGATACCTTAGGTAATTGTTTTATTTTTCAAATTGTAAGTTGTTTTCCACCTTCCAACTTCTTCTACCTCGCCCTTATCAACTCCTCCAAATAAAAGGAATTAATTCACCAACGATGCTCAGCGCATGAACAGCATCTAGTCAATTGTTTGCTAGATGGCCACGCACACGAACCACTACCTTCAGCCACATCAACGGCGACCTGGGCACCACGCAAATGAATTCTTCCTCCGCACTCCCGACCACGGACCTTTTTTAACAAGCATCAGCACTCACCACAAGCATGAGGCACGTCCTTGGACCTCACAATTGTTGTTTTAATACAAGTCAAACAGAATTGTGGAACAAATTTGTTTTGTTTGTTTTTCTCTCCCCCTTCTTTTCCAAATATTCATGTTAACAGGCATTGCCTATGCATACCAGGCAACTTCCTCTCAAACTCTAGTCCTGATGATGATCCCACATTATTAGGAGCTTGGGATCGAAACGTCGTCAACTTTCTATTACAGTACCACAATTTTTATCCACTGTGAAAATGTTTGGTGGTTTCTGTTTGGTTGTGCTTACTGGAATTGTTTATTGATTTGTAAGCCCTCTGTTTGCTCCGACAAACGTTTTGCCTGTTATTTTCTTTCTTTCAAATCTGACCTCCTTGTCTCCCCCTTTTTGAAAACTTGGTACAGGATTGTGCCCTTGTTTATTTACTCTTTATTTCCTTATCTCTATGAATACCTTAGAATAAATGTTCCTTTGTCCGGCTGGACTTAGGAAAAATACACATAGGTCTCATTGTAGTCTATGTTGCAATACTTCTTTCTTTTTTAAGTGTCTTAAGCATGTCTCTGCCTGTTGTGGCCATTGCCTCGTCCGTACTGAGACGCACATGCCAATAAAGTCTATGCCACTCCACTGGTGTCTGTTGATTAGATTTTCCACTTGTGTGCCACAATGAGCATCGTCCCTACACAGGGAGGAACTGACTGACGCATGTGCAATGGGGGTGGCTCCCTTTTGTAAGCTCCACCTCTGTGAGACAGACATTGTTTTGGGATAGTTGCTGGCGGACCTGTGCACTTACGTGACTTCAGCAATGTGAGTATGGTGTCCAACCTCTGACCATGTGGAGCAATGTCATATATCATAACAGAATGTGTCCACACAGAGTAGGTATACGACGTGAAGTTCTGTTGTCACAAGTGATGTATGACACCACTCCTGGCCTGCTACCGATTTGGTCATTCCTACACACAGCCCTATTCAATACATGGACGTGTGCCTACGTTGGGGGGTTGTGAGATTGGTGTTGGTGTGCTATGGGAACACAGCTAGTACTCACCTTCACAGTCATCCAATTGGCCATGTGTCTCAGGAATACACATGTGCATAGATGTCAGTTACTAGGGTGTACCTTCATGTGCAATCATTGTCCCTTACTTCCATACATGAGTGAACATAGTCATGACACATCTGTGTAATTTAGAATGTTTTATTCACGTTTAGGTGATTTACGGAGCTGGAGCTGTACATGGCCATCCAAGCCCACATTACATGGAAGCCCAGTGGTGGGCCAACCAGAGTCCTTTGGGGATTGAAAAGTGATTAAGAAGAGGGGGAGTACAGTCCGCAGCAGGATTGCTGTGTAATTGTCCAGCAGTGAAGATATGGCAGTCCGTGACGGGGTCCGGGTGAATGTCACAGTGTGTTCTGGGGGTCAGTGGGAGGTATTGTCCCAGGGCATGATGCATAGGCCAGAACCAGGCAGAGACAGGCCATTTGGCAGTGATGGATGCTACTGCCTCCTTCCTCACACAGTAATTACTATCCCCATCTTACTCCCCTGATACGGATTCTGTGTCCGGTGTGTCCGGTGTGTGGCGGGGTAATGGCTGCATCACTGTGTGCCACTGACACATCAGACTGCAAAGGTGATGGGGCACCATCACTGTGTGCCATTGACACATCAGGGGTCGGAGCTGTGTGTGTCGATGTTCCTGCTTCGGTCATCTAGCACAGGCTCAGTGGCAGCAATGGCAAGATGATGAACTGCAGGGCATTAAAGTTCCCAGCTAGGTGTCCAGCCGTGTGTTCTGCTTGGGTTTTCGGATCAGATAGAACCCGCTCAGCAGAGCCTCACTAACCCAGCCAGAACGTTACCCCCTCCCTCTCCCTAGGGCCTATCTACAATAGGTAACCACATATATCTTACCACCTAAGGACAGGGAATTCCTACTATACATACCAAGACCTCTTACAATCGGTGGCCTCGCGATCCCATACGGATCCAGACCTCTCTGCCCATACGACAGTATCACAAGTGGCGGCCTCGCGATCCCATACGAATCCAGACCTCTCTGCCCATACGACAGTATCACAAGTAACGGCCTCGCGATCCCATACGAATCCAGACCTCTCTACCCAGACGGCAGTCTCAGCACAATCGGCGGCCTCGCGATCCCATACGAATCCAGACCTCTCTGCCCATACGACAGTATCACAAGTGGCGGCCTCGCGATCCCATACGAATCCAGACCTCTCTGCCCATACGACAGTATCACAAGTGGCGACCTCGCGATCCCATACGAATCCAGACCTCTCTACCCAGACGGCAGTATCACAAGTGGCGGCCTCGCGATCCCATACGAATCCTGACCTCTCTGCCCATACGACAGTATCACAAGTGGCGGCCTCGCGATCCCATACGAATCCAGACCTCTCTACCCAGACGGCAGTATCACAAGTGGCGGCCTCGCGATCCCATACGAATCCAGACCTCTCTACCCAGACGGCAGTCTCAGCACAATCGGCGGCCTCGCGATCCCATACGAATCCAGACCTCTCTGCCCATACGACAGTATCACAAGTGACGGCCTCGCGATCCCATACGAATCCAGACCTCTCTACCCAGACGGCAGTATCACAAGTGGCGGCCTCGCGATCCCATACGAATCCAGACCTCTCTACCCAGACGGCAGTCTCATACGACGGTTCATCCTATGATCACCATAACATACAAAAAGGGAATCAGTCTCACTATTCATCAGATCACACAAGGACTGCCAGTTCGAGCATAGCCTGTTCTCCGGTTCGAGGGGCTCCTCTTTCCCTTATTCAGTTACCACTTACCTGATCAGGGTTAACATCTGTTCATGTAGCCGCAGCTGACTAGAAGAATAGGCTACCCTCTCATACAAGAACACGCAGCACATGTTGGTTCACTACAAACTGGGTACTTTATTACTCATTACATACGCAATCACATAATATTACAATATAACACATAACCTGCAAAGAAAAGTGAAAGATTAAGTTGTACACTCTAATAAGAAAGGGTCGACATCACCTTAGTAGTATGTAGCCTGCACTCAGTGGTCATCTAGGTTCCCTTCTCGTCTGTGCCTCGGCTCGCCTGGAAGTCACACCTCCGCAGTCACGGATCACCCTTCTCCGAGTCACTGGGACCTCTTCCTTATCGGCTACTCTCTCCTCTCTGGCTATTCTGCTAGGAGAGTATCTGTCTCTCGGTTCTTCTCCGCCTTCAAGATGGCGTCTGTCTTCCCTGGAATAAGTAGTAGCTTTACTGCTAACGGCTAGATACCGCCTACGGACTGAACATGTAACTGCCTCAGACTTTCACTAATATAGAGGTGCGTTTCCTCATGGAAAATTCCGGCCCGTAACCTGCCGCCCACCAAATTCTTGTACCTCCCCGTACCAAGGACACTTTCCCAGCCGGCCGGCCTGATGTAGTGTCTTCGGCATGAAGAAAAATACAATCCTTCGATAAGGGCCGGCCTGAACCGGTTCTCTCCAAGCGAATAACACCTCATAACTAAAACATTACATTTGACCTAGAAGCATCTCAAGCTGCCGGAGCAGAAAGAAAGATGGAGTCTCTCCCGTTTGAGGCCTACCAGGCCTGAATTCAGCACGGCTCCATGAAATACCCTCACTACAGGAAAGGTTATCCCTAATACTAACGAATCTATCCCCTAGGCTATGTGTGCAAGCCCTGATCTATGGGGAAGAGCACAGAATCATATCGAAGTGCCTAGTAAATAGGCTCCATTCACTACTCTAACCCTTAGGCTTGAATGGTAAGAGACTGAAGTCACATTCAATCACTTTTTAACACAAGAAGGCCGGGAAAATCGAGCAGAACACCGTGACACCCATACTTCCAGCCTGCATCTGCCCCAGGGTCTCCATTATCCAACGCATCTGTGTCATCTCTGTGCTGTCATCGCTGGTGCCTGTCTGACCCGACAGTTCTTGTATTCGATTATTGGCCCCAACGAGGTCAGCCAAGGTCTGTGGTGGAGCATGGTGCGTGCAGGGGGTGTCCGATAGGGACTGTAATTAGTACCTGATGGGACTCAGACACCCAGGTATGGCATCGAGTTTGGCTGCCACGAGCTCGAAACCCACCTGCAGCTGTTCAGCCAACTCCACCTGGCAACCCCGCACATGCTGTTGGAATTCCATGAATTGGTCTTGGGGTCCTCGGAGACAGCTGTGGTGGTGTGTGTTTCCTGCTGTGTGGTCTGTGCAGGTGGTGGGGTCACCTCAAGGCAGATGGCCTGCCCTGCTCCTGGGGATGGGGTGCGGAGGCTGTCCATTATCCGTTGGAGGGTGTCTTGACATATATGCAGGTTGTCCTCTTCATCATCATTTATGGGAAGTGTGGTGTACTCTTCAGGAAGTGTTGTTTGTCCCCCTGCAATGTAAAGGTGAGATGCAGGGCAGTCGCTCCCCACGCTGCGCAGCTCCACCTGACTGTGCCTGTGTTGTTCCCAGCTGATTGCTGCTGCTGGGAAGGTTCGCTCACCTATTTCTGCCTGCCTGTCACCTGCTTGTACTGTTCTGTACTGTACTGTCTCTGCCCTGCTTGTTGGTATTTTGACCCCTGTGCCTTGTTCCCTTGTACTGTCTCTGCCCTGCTTGTTGGTATTTTGACCCCTGTGCCTTGTTCTCTTGTACTGTCTCTGCCCTGCTTGTTGGTATTTTGACCCCTGTGCCTTGTTCCCTTGTACTGTCTCTGCCCTGCTTGTTGGTATTTTGACCCCCGTACTAGTTCTCCTCGCCGCCCCTGCCACCCGCTC
This sequence comes from Triturus cristatus, assembly GCF_964204655.1. NCBI lineage: Eukaryota > Metazoa > Chordata > Amphibia > Caudata > Salamandridae > Triturus > Triturus cristatus. The sequence continues at coordinate 845,866,478 of NC_140588.1, read as the reverse complement.
TCCCGCCGCTGCTGCCCCTGTGGCCCCGCCCCCTTGCCTGAGTCTCCTTTGCCGTTTCCTGCCGCTGCATCCCCTGCGGCCCCGCCCCCTCGCTCCCATTTGCCGTATCTCCTCCCTCCCAGTTGCTCCTCCCTCCCACCTTCCTTTCTTATGGCGGCCGCTGTGCGGCCGCGCCAATGGCACTCCTAAGGCAAGCCCGTCTGCGCCCGTCCACGTAAGGACTAAGCCCAGCCCCAGAACGCCTGGACCCCACGACCGCCATGACACCAGACTCTGATACGATGCCAACACCCTCCACGCACTCAACGCCAGGCGAGACCACACCTCCCCCCAGGCTGCCCCGAATCGCACCCACGGACCTTTCTCCTGCCGCACCTGCAGCTTCACCTATGACAGAACCACCACACCACCAAGGACCGGACCCAACCACCTCCGCTGCATACTTCTAAACACACGATCCGCACGCAAACACGCCGTAGAGCTCTGGGACCTACTCGACACCTCTGCCCCAGACGTTGCCTTCCTGACCGAGACCTGGTGGAACGACTCCTCTGCACCCGACATCACCATAGCCATCCCGGACGGCTACAAGATCTCCCGCAGAGACCGTACCAACGGAGTTGGAGGAGGAATAGCCATCGTACACAAGTCCACTGTCAAGTTCTCCACCCAGGCAGACGACACCATCAGCACCGCTGAACACCTGCACTTCCGGATCCACACCGACCCCAACACCACCCTCAGAGAAACCCTTGTCTATAGACCCCCCCAGGCCCCGGCCACAGTTCAGCGACTCCATCGCCGACCTTGTCGGCACCCATGCACTTGCCTCCACAGACTACATCCTCCTCGGGGACCTGAACTTCCACCTCGAGAACAACAACGACGCCAACTCCGCCACCCTGATCGACAACCTCGCCAACCTCGGCCTCAGTCAACTCGTCACCGCTCCCACCCACACCGCCGGCCACACGCTTGACCCCATCTTCTCCACAAGCCCCCACGTCTCCTTCGACCACACCACCGAACACCACTGGGCCGATCACAGATGCATGTATTTCACCTACAAGAAGCCCACCACCGTGCCCTGCCACTGCTGGAGCAAAGTCACCGAAGAACAACTGACCACCACCCTTGCCCAGATCCCACTCACCGGCCCCACCGACCCAGACACCGCCACACGCAACTTCAAACAATGGATCGACTGCGCCAACACCCTCACCCCACTCAAAAAACCCTCCAACAGCTGCACCAGCAAGAAAGCCACCTGGTTCACCGAAGAGCTCCAGACCTCCAAATGAGCATGCCAGAAACTGGAGAAGAAATGGCTCCACGAACGAACATCAGACAGCCACGCAGTCCACAAAGATGCCACCCGCAGACCTCACCACCTCATCAGATTAGCCAAAAGATCTTCTTTCAAAGCCTGCCTGGACAACAACGCACACGACAGCAAAGAGCTCTTCGGCATCGTGAAGGAACTCTCCAACCCCAAAACCAACACCAATGACATCCCGCCCTGTGTGACTCGCTGGCCACCCTCTTCCACCGCAAGATCGCTGATGTCCACGACAGCTTCAACACCTTGACCACCACGACTACGCCAGACTCCACCCCCCCTGCGAACACCACCCGCTTCAACCGCTTGACCTCCTGGACCAACGTCAACGATGACGAAACACGCAAGATCATGAACTCCATCCACTCAGGATCACCGTCAGACCCCTGCCCACACCATATATTCAAGAAAGCAGACGCAGCCATTGCACCCCAACTACTGAAGGTAATCAACATCTCCCTCGAGACAGCCACTTTTCCGGAAAGCTGGAAGCATGCCGAGATCAATGCCCTCCTCAAAAAGGCCAAGGCGGTCCCCAAGGACCTCAAGAATTTCTGGCCCATCTCCTTGCTCCCGTTCCCAGCGAAGTCCATCGAAAAAGTCATCAACACACAAATGACCCGCTACCTCGAGGACAACAACATCCTAGACCCGTCCCAGTCTGGATTCCGAAGAAACCACAGCACCGAGACAGCCCTCATCGCCGCCACAGTTGACATCAGGATCCAACTAGACAACGGCGAAACATCAGCCCTCATCCTCCTGGACCTGTGAGCCGCCTTCGACACGGCGTACCCCAGGGCTCATCCCTCAGCCCGACGCTGTTCAACATCTACATGGCCCCCCTCGCTCGCATTACCCACCAGCACGATCTCAACATCATCGCCTATGCCGACGACACCCTGCTGATCCTCTCCCTCACCAAGGACCCGCACACCGCCAAAACCAACCTCCACGAGGGGATGAAGGCCATCGCCGAATGGATGAGAAACAGCCGACTGACAAAACGGAGGTCCTCATCCTCGGAACCACCCCCTCCGCCTGGGACGACACCTGGTGGCCGACCACGCTGGGAACAACACCAACACCAACCGACCATGCAGGCAACCTGGGAATCATCCTCGACTCCTCCCTCTCCATGTCGAAGCAGGTCAACACCGTCTTCTCTTCCTGCTTCAACACCCTCCGCATGCTCCGCAGAATCTACAAATGGATCCCCACCGAAACTAGAAGAACGGTGACTCAGGCCCTTGACAGCAGCAGGCTAGACTACGGCAACGCACTCTACGGAGGTATCCCTGCCAAACACCTGCAACAACTTCAATACATTCAAAACGCTTCGGCCCGACTGATCCTCAACATCCCTTGCTGCAGCCACATCACCCCCCACCTGACAGACCTGCACTGGCTCCCCGTCTAAAAGAGGATCACCTTCAAACTACTCACCCACGCACACAAAGCACTCCACAACACCGGACCAGCCTACCTCAACAGCCGACTCAGCTTCTACACCCCCACCCACCAGCTCCGCTCCGCCAGCCTCATAATCGCTGCTGTCCCCTGCATCCAACTAATGACCTCTGGTGGCAGATCCTTCTACTTCCTCGCCGCCAAGACCTGGAACACCCTCCCTACCCACCTACGGCAGACCCAGGACCTTCTCACCTTCAGAAGACTCCTCAAGACCTGGCTCTTCAAGCAGTAGCAGCACCCCCTCCCCTCAGCGCCTTGAGACCCTCACGGGTAAGTAGCTCGCTTTACAAGTGTAATGATTGATTGATTGATTGCAGGTCAACAGAGTTACACATGTATGTTGAAGATTTGCAGATGTTTACATTCAGACTGCATGCCAATGTACATTGTGACTGTTTTGGTGGAGCTGGCTATTTGATGGCAGTCAGTGTGTTTTTCAACTAAATGACATATGTGTGGTAGTACCCGTACATTATCATCACACAGTGTCAGGCAATGCCAGATGTGAGTGGACAGTTACTATGCACGTGCAGAACCTGTTGTGAGCCCTGTCATGTGGTTTTGGTTTTGCACTTTGTAACACATTTTCGTCATTGCGGATGTGCTGTGATTGCTATGTGTGTGTGCTGCATTGTGGGGGAGTTGCCCCTACAGCTCTGATTTCATGTTGCCGTCTCCCTTTGAGGCGGGGTGCCTTTGAATTGTGTGCTTTTCGGGGGCTGAATTGTTTTTGACTCGGGTCATATGTGCTCTCGGACAGATTTTGTGGCCTGGTTCACGTCTGCTGCGTGTATTGTACGGCATGGGTTGTGGGTGCACGTGGATATGTCAGAGTGTGACTTGCTCCTTCACGGATGTGATCAACACTGAGCAACCTCCATGTCTATTCGTGGGCCATGTCATGTTTTTCGGCTGCTGCCATGCTATCGGGTATGCAGTGTCACTTGCATAGTCAGTGTGGGTCACAGAGTTGCTGCTTTGCTGGATTCAGCACATGTGCGTGGGTAAGTTGTGGGATTGGTGATAGGGAGGGGGGCCTTTTTGTGCACATTGTGGACGGGGGCCTACTTGGTGTTTCTATGTGTGCTGCAGTGTGCCAAGGCTTTCAGGGACATGTTCCACAATCATTATGGGTGTGCGGTGTGCTCCACATATTCGTGCATGTGTGCCATTGTGCCCATCACCTCCCATCCGCCCAGTCCCTGGTCGTTACTCACCCTGTTGCGTCAGGTCGTATCGAGCTGTGTCCAGGCCCCCCAAATCCTGCCACCATCTCTACACTGCTGACTGTGCCACCATTTCCTCCAGCTCATCCAGCTCCTCGTGTGTCGCAGGACTCCCACCTCCAGTCGCCATTGCTGTCTTCCTGTTGACGGTGAGTTTCTGTTTGGTTTGGCTGTGCACTTCTTGCCAGTGCCTCTTGACCTCCTCCATTGACCTTCTCGACACTCCGACTGCATTGACGTTGGTGACGACGGCCTGCCATATTTCTGTTTGGGATGCTAGTGCCGCAGTGGAGGTTGTGAACAGTTGTTGATGGTGTTCTATCATCTCCGTGATGATGATCCGGTCTTCCTGCGGACTGAACCCCGTCTTATTCTTCCTCTTCTCCTTGCCCTTCCCTGAACACTAGGTTCCTGGCTGGCCCTCCGTGGGGCTTGTGGAGTTTGGCTTGTCCTCTGCACCCAGTCCCGGTGCATCCATGGTGCTACGCAGTTTGAATTGGTTTTGGTGGGTTTTTTTTTCTTTCTTTTATAGTGCATTTTCCCGCCAGACGCGTTGGATTTGCAGGCCTGTGGCTGGTTTTCGCTGATTTTTGTACTGCGATTGGCCTCATCGCATGATTTTTTGCATTTCGCAATTTTGCGGTGTGACATTGATTTTCACGCTGACATTTGACGCATTATCTGGTGGCTATCGCATGCTACCGCCGCCTTGTGAATACTTGGTTGGCACGATTGAGATTTTCCCGCGATAGACTGCGATGTTGAGAGTTGCGTTAAGCTACTCTTGCGGTAGTTATCACACGTTCTAGTGAATATACCCAAAGGTGTGCCCTGGGATACCTTCTCCTTTGCAATTTACTTACCACCTCATTTGAAATCTTGGTAATTGGATTTGGAAAGGCTTTTGAAATTCACAAAATGGGTTTAGTGAACAGGAAAAAGTCATTTTACAGTAGCAAAGCCTGTTATTTTGTGAATTGCAGAGTTTATGATTGCAAACTTACATTGTACAGTTGGCCACTCAGAAAGGTTTACCAAAGCCATTGTGTATTGATGCTGCTGGGTGAATTAACCAATCTCCATTTATATATATTGGCTTCTGAAAAGATGAAAGAAACAATTGGATGACCTGAGGGATTTTTTGTATTTCTGTCCTTTTTGTGCTAAAGAAAATGCTGCGAAAGGATAGGTGGGATGTCTCAATAACTGCCAGTTTCTATGGCCAACCATGACTCTTTATTGTGGATTTCATTCCCTTTTCTGGAAGTGCAGTTGCTGACAATAGCATCCCTATCAGAAAGGAAACCATTCCCACGATATCATCATATCTTCTTTCATTAAGGATTTACACCAACATCATGGAACAAGAACGAGGCATGGATGAGCAGATTTCCAACGTCAACAACAAAGAACAAAGAATTAATAAATGATGTGGGAAAGGAAACAACATTAGCACCCTGGATGCCCATGTGACACTACTCTGGAATGCATCCACCTCCACTATAAAACAAAGCACAGGGTCTGTTGCCCTAGGGCTTGTTGGGCATGGGCTGCATCTTCAGACATTTTAGAGTGCTTCAAATGATACTGTCCGAGCAGATTTAGTAAGTGTACACGTTGTTTACAAAGGTCGATGACGTTTCGATCCCGTTGACGAAAATAGGGGGATCATCATCAGGACTGACAATATTTGCCTAAACATGTAATGGAACAAAATATTGTGACAATAAAGGAAGGAAGGAAGCGAGAAAAACAATAGAGAATTAGGGATTGTTCAACATAACAAAAACGCTTAATTCAAGTGGCGCACAGCGATCTTGGCTAAGGCCAAGGGGTCAAAATCAATATGCTACAACTTAAGTACAATCGAAGATCGATATTAGAGTGACTAAGATGAATAACAGTTGAAGGTCACGTGAAGGAAGCCAGTTAGCGGTGCCACTAGGGAGCAAGCATTATCAAGAGCTACAAGAATGGTTGCCTGAAAGGTGGTAAGGAAACGTGATGCAACAGGAATTGCAGTGTGAACAGGGAGCCAGCATAATACAATTGGCCTTGTCTAGTTCCTATGGAATGATTTATAAGGTCAAAAATCAAACAATGAAGGTGAAGGCCGTGAGAGGAGGGTGAAGGAGGGAGGAGGGTAGCCTAATTAAGCGCAATAGGTGAATTGACGATGCATACCTTGGGCCCAGATTAAATTGTTAGAGGAGGAGAGGGGTCCGTGGTTGCAAAACCCAGTAATGAATTGAGGATCGCCGAGTAAGCGCCGGGGCCTGTAAGGGAGAGGTAACGTTGTTTTCAGGGACTTGGGTTAGGAAGTAATTGGACAAGGGACGCGCGTGTAGGAAGAATGCCTACCTTCGATATTGCCCTCAACCCAAGGATTGCGTGTTAGTAGGTTCGGCAAAAAGAGGTTCAAGCCAATTATTCAGGCAGTACAGGTTCTCACCAGTGGTGGTGAACCGGACCTGAAAAATAAGAGGTATTAATGAAATAAGGGGGGGGGTTGGCGGGTTAGCGAAAAGAACCGGGCAACAACGGAAGAGCTACCGCTTACCTCAAGGACGGTGATCGCGTTGGGATACATCCGGTAATTACCGTTGCATGGAGAAGCTCAATGACTCTGGTCCTGAGCCGTTGTGGGGCGAGAGCCTTAAAACCAGGAAGTGTAGGAATCGCGCGGGAACAACTAGCGTGTATGCAGAAATTAGACGAGTGCGCGAACCAAGGTGGCCATCTTGGTTGAGTTAAGGTGCACCCGTGGTGCTGCAGGTTTCTGCCTCTTCATTCATACAGTGTTGTCTCTAGCTTATAAACATGTAAGAAACACCCTTTCCATTGATGGAAGGTCGGTGGTAGCGGATCCAGCCAAGCTGATGCAACACACAACCGGAAGACTAACATGGCTACAAAGATAAGCTCCTATGCGTTTTTCCCATCCTGCTCGTCTATTCCTCATAACATAATCTGGGGTGATAACGGAATATCCGTCTTCAATATGTCTCATAGAAAAACGATTATTTCCCTGGCTGATAATTCGAGACTAGGGCATGTGGAAAATATGTCAACCAAGTCTGCTCCTTCCACCCTGCACTGATTCCCTCCACTCCCCCCATTTTGCAATTTTTCAGGGTTATATAAAAATTGAACGGGGTTTTAAAAGGCTGTGACTGTAAGCTAGCAGAGCATAATATAGAGCCCCCTATTGCTAATTATACCCCAAACAAATTAATCAGACTGCCCTAGCCTGACCTGCCACTTCAGGCTATGTTTAACCAGATCGTCCGGGGCCTTCTCGAACAAACATCTACATATCTGTGAAACTGAGGGGTTTTCGTCCTTTATAAATAATTCCATTAAAGGGACCTGTGAAACCGTCCGCTCCTCCAGCTTTCTTATATTAAAAGTCCCTTAATTGAACATTTTTAAAAAGTCTCTGGGGACAATGTTGAATCTTTCCCTGACTATCTCAAAGGACCCAATATGATCTCCAGCCAAAAAATCCACTACTCTGCAAAAAACAACCTTTTCCCACCTGGCCAGACAGTCATATTGCAGGGCCCCAGGTACCTGATCATTCCTGAACAAGGGGGTATATCTACTAAATCTGCCTACCCCAAGCCGATTGCGAATCCCTGCCCAGTTTGCGGTTATTGTAGCTATTTAACACATTCGTAAGGAGCGGAGCCCATAAGGGAATGTCATCCTTGTAAATATCTATGGGGATTCCGTCGGGTCCTGGGGCTTTGTTATTAGAACTTTCCATTATGCAAGTTGAGTCTCTGCAATGGAAAAATAGATCCCCAGTGGGAAAAAGACAGGGGGGACAGGCTCGCTAACATTCGTCTGTATGTGGCAAATACTTTCTAAGTTGACCTGCTCATCTTTTTTGTATAACTGGGTAAAATGATTTACCCAAACAGTCTACTCGATGGCAATATCTATCGAGTCAGTTTTCCTTTCGACAAAGAAGGGAGCGTTTACAGCTTTCCAAAAGGCGGTATTATCTGCCGTGTTACATGCCTTTACTAAGGCGTCCCACGCTGCCTCTTTTAACTCCTTTTTCCGTTTGTATAAGGCAAATTTATAGGATTTTCTAGCATGTCTAATTTCTTGCCGATTTTTAGGTATTTTGTTAAGAGACTGTTTCAACATGGTATGTGCTTTGCTACACTCCACGTTGAACCAGCCCTCAACCTTCTGTCTTTCACCTGCCCGGACTATTTTTGTTAATTTATTGCCGATTAGTACTTTAATATTCTGAAAGGCTGCGATGACGGCAACTGGGTCAGGTACTTCCTCAAGACACAGCATAAAATTGCTAAGTTGATCCGTTATTAGTGTCTGGAGAAAATTTGTGGGGTCTACCTTGCACCATTTTATTGCGTAGCCAGTGATATGGCGTGACAGTATAAATTTCCGACTACGTTGGGTGCCCGTCTACTGGCCAACCCACTATCAAAGGTTAAGCTAATCGGGAAGTGGTCGCTCAATGCAATATCTTCTGTCTTGAATGACAGGACGCTGCTATGATAGTTTTCAGTGACCAATATATAGTCTATAATGGTATGCCGATCCCTTCCACTAAAAGTTGGTTGGAAGTTAACCTGGGGACTGCATAATTCGTTTGCAAAACCCAGGTTCCAATCATAAATTAGATTATTAAAGAGATTGCCCAGCCTAGAATGCTCATAGTGTGTGCAGGGGTCACCCAGGACGTTAGCCATTCCACATAACCCCAGATTACTGTGCGGGCATAGATGACAATTAAAATCGCCCATCATTATGATGCAACTATCGTTAGGCTCAGGGCCCATGCCGTAACCCAATGAGTTGCTTAGTTCTTCCATTACACCTTTTTGATCAATCTTTGTGGTATTATTATATAAATTTACTAGGGTTATATGCTGGTTTCCTCCCAGTTTAAGGAAAAGTACCTGATAGTTGTTGTTTCCCCCGATGATCTGATGTCTAACAGTCAAGTTAACAGTATTGGAAATGTAAATGGTAAGCCCACCAGAGCATCTACCCCTCTTAGACTGTAAAGCCGTTACAAAGTAGGTGCGGTAGCCAAGTAGATGTATTTCTTCCTGTTCCCAGCACTCTTGGAGACAAATAACATCGTGGTTATCGATGAACGCTCTGAGTATGGGATCCTTAACTTTATTCGACAATCCCGCTATGTTCCAAGAAAGGAAACCCAGCTTCCCCCCACGAACAACAGCCAACGACTCTGATTCTTGAAGGATATCAGAGCAGTTGCCCATTGCTATAGCTGTGGGTATGGGTGCAAGAGCTTCCACGAAGACCCCCACTGCAGTGTTTTGTAAATATTAACAGGCTGGCTCTCTTATGTCGCCAACGTTAGTTTGTTCAAGGACTACAGTTTCAGAAATATCTGGTCTTTTTGACATTGAGCGTTGGGGGGGGGCCGATCAAGGCCGGGTCTTTATCTATGATCTTAAGTTTTGGAATACTATGGTCCTGAAGATTGATATTTGTAATTAGATTACTGGGATCCTCTCGTCCATCATATGTAGACCTGTTGATCTTAGGCAGTCAGTCTACCATCTCCAAGCAGTCAAACCTATTTTCAGTTGGTATTCCTCTCCAGTTATCCCAAGGTATTGTAGCCCTGGTCATTTGTCTTCCCTGTTCTCGCCGGACTACTCCCCACTCTTGATGTCCTATATTGCACCAATTTTTATTATCGTCCGAGTCGAGACAATTCCTGGGGGGATAAAAAAAGGAGAGGCGTTTTATTGCAATACCCTCTTCTATAGGCTGCATATCCCAAGAGCATATGTGGTCAACCACCCGTGGGTTATCAAAATTAACTAAGATACAATCGCCTTGAGTTGTTTTTCTCCCTTGCCCCACCCAAGGCACCCTACGCACCATTAGTATCTTACTCGAGCAATGTGGGGGTAATGGGCGGTTGACATTAAGCCAGTACTGTACTTTATTTTTTAGTGACCAGACTGACTCCTCAGCGTATTCACTCAACTCCGGAACCCCTGTCATCACTACCACAAAAGGAATAGCTTCAGGGGGCAGATTAATAGCTAATATATCCAGTGTGGGTCTCCTATTAGGGTCTCCATTTAAGTCTTTTCTGATGGTCTTAGGTGCATTTACCTTTTGCCTCTGATTCGTTGTGGGGGAATTAGGTTTAGGTTTAACTACCGTTGTTATATCAGGCGTTGTTAATTCCGATGGTTTGGCATTTGCCGTTGCATTTACTACTAGGGAAAATGATTTATTTAGTGGCGTACCCATCGATTTATTATAATTACGGGTTGGCTTTCTACCCCCTACCTTCGTTGTACCAGGTTTGGCGGGAGTGCTTAGGGTGGTGGTTAGTTCTATTACCTGAGTTTCTATGCGTTTTAATCTAGACTCTATCGGGGAGAGGTGTGTTTTAAAAAGATCTCTCAGTTTTTCAAGAAACCGACTATCAGCCTCATCGTCCTCTCTAGCACCAGTCACCTCGTCCAGTATCTCAATGTTGCCTTGATCCGGGTCCACAATATTTAGATCCATTTGTGTGGTAACGCGTCCACTATCTCTATGATTTTCCCAGGCCTCCCTACTTCTAGTGAGAGGCCTACTTAGTCTCTTTTCCATGGGCTCTACGCGAATCTGGGTCTTTTTGGATGTTTTCGCAATGGCACCCTCTCTAGTTCCCCTCGATTGACTAGAGATCAAATCCTCCTGTAGTAGATTTGACTCTATATCCGAGGTACTAACTATAGGCGAAACAGATATGGATGTTGACGGTGACAAGTCTACCATGTTTGGGATGCTGTACACCTCTGCATGCGTTGCTGTAACTCCCATTTCCTTATTGTGTTGATCTGGGGTTTTGGCATTCACAAAGTGACCCAATGACGATCGCTTAGCGATTGCCAAGTCTTGAGATACTCTTCTTTCCATTAAGGCAATCCCCTGGTCAATTACTGAATTTGCCCGTACGATAAAGTTATCTAATGGGCCTCTTATATTAGCAGCCTCCATGGCCGTTTTATTCCTACTAGCTCGTGTAGTCATCATGCTGATAATATACGCATATATCCAAAATAGAAATGTAAACAATTAAAAGGGAGTACATTAAAAAAAAAAAAAAATTTACAACAGGGGTTTAGAGAGGGGGCCCAGCGCGGCCTTAGTCAGTCTTTGACGGGCTTAGACGGGCCCGCCCTCTGCCCAGGCTTCGCCCCGGTCTTGTCCCGCTCGCGCTTCACTGGGTGTCCTTTAAATAGACAAAGGGGAGGAGTCAAGAAGAGTGCCCAGGTGCTCTCGATATTCAATGCGCGGAGCGCGCTGGTCCTCGCAGTCCCGGCAGCAAGTTTCCCAGTGCGAAAGAGACACGTTCCCCACTGACAGCCAATCCACTCCTCAAAGCCGGTAAGCTGGTGTAGAAGTTGCAGGGGAAATGTCCACGCCTACGAGCGGCTCCCGCGAAGCGGGGGCCGTGAGGCGTTATGTACCTTGCAGGGGAGGAGTCGGGAAGAGTGCCCAGGTGCTCTCGATATTCAATGCGCGGAGCGCGCTGGTCCTCGCAGTCCCGGCAGCAAGTTTCCCAGTGCGAAAGAGACACGTTCCCCACTGACAGCCAATCCACTCCTCAAAGCCGGTAAGCTGGTGTAGAAGTTGCAGGGGAAATGTCCACGCCTACGATTTATTTTTAGGTCTCTGGATCTCATGTATTCTGAGAAACTTGTTAACGCCTTTTGGAGGCCTACTTGGGTTCTTGCCATTATAACAGCGTCGTCTGCGTACAATAAAATCGGCACCGCCGTGTCGACAATTTTGGGATAGTCTACATCTAAGCTCATTAAAAAGTCTGCCACACCATTAATGTACAAATTAAAGAGGAAGGGTGCCAAAATGCAACCCTGTCGTACTCCTTTCAATATTGGAAATGTATTTGTACATTCACCTTTTTTACCGAAACGCACCTTTGCTCCTGTCCCTCGATACAATTCTTTGATGAAATTAAGAATGTTTAGGTCAATGCCAAGACTTGTTAGAGTATCCCACATAATATCATGGCTCAAGCAATCGAAGGCCGAACTAAGGTCTACGAATGTCAAAAATAGGTTACCCTTTTTTGCCACGACATATTTACCAGTCAATATGGCCAAGTTGAGTCCTTGCACGACGGTTCCCAATCCTGGCTTAAATCCATATTGAAATTTGGACAGAACGTCTCCATCTTTGGCCCATATTTGCAGTCTGTTTAAGATAATTCTTCCTGCCACTTTCATCAGGGAGTCGAGTAACGAAATGGGCCTATAGCAATTAGGGTCACTCCGATCTCCCTTTTTAAATATGGGGACCACTATCGCTTCCTGCCATGTGGGAGGGAATCGTTTGTTATTGTAGCTATTTAACACATTCGTAAGGAGCGGAGCTCATAAGGGAATGTTATCCTTGTAAATATCTATGGGGATTCCGTCATGTCCTGGGGCTTTGTTATTAGAACTTTCCATTAATGCAAGTTGAGTCTCTGCAATGGAAAAATAGATCCCCAGTGGGAAAAAGACATGGGGGACAGGCTCGCTAACATCCGTCGGTATGTGGCAAATACTTTCTAAGTTGACCAGCTCATCTTTTTTGTATAACTGGGTAAAATGATTTACGCAAACAGTCTCCTCGATGGCAATATCTATCGAGTCAGTTTTCCTTTCGACAAAGAAGGGAGCGTTTACAGCTTTCCAAAAGGCGGTATTATCTGCCGTGTTACATGCCTTTACTAAGGCGTGCCACGCTGCCTCTTTTAACTCCTTTTTCCGTTTGTATAATGCAAATTTATAGGATTTTCTAGCATGTCTAATTTCTTGCCGAGTTTTAGGTATTTTTTTAAGAGACTGTTTCAACATGGTATGTGCTTTGCTACACTCCACGTTGAACCAGCCCTCAACCTTCTGTCTTTCACCTGCCCGGACTATTTTTGTTAATTTATTGCCGATTAGTACTTTAATATTCTGAAAGGCTGCAATGACGGCAACTGGGTCAGGTACTTCCTCAAGACACAGCATAAAATTTCTAAGTTGATCCGTTATTAGTGTCTGGAGAAAATTTGTGGGGTCTACCTTGCACCATTTTATTGCGTAGCCGTTTGTTCTCGCCAGTGATATGGCGTGACAGTATAAATTTTCGACTACGTTGGGTGCCCGTCTACTGGCCAACCCACTATCAAAGGTTAAGCTAATCGGGAAGTGGTCGCTCAATGCAATATCTTCTGTCTTGAACGACAGGACGCTGCTATGATAGTTTTCAGTGACCAATATATAGTCTATAATGGTATGCCGATCCCTTCCACTAAAAGTTGGTTGGAAGTTAACCTGGGGACTGCATAATTTGTTTGCAAAACCCAGGTTCCAATCATAAATTAGATTATTAAAGAGATTGCCCAGCCTAGAATGCTCATAGTGTGTGCAGGGGTCACCCAGGACGTTAGCCATTCCACATAACCCCAGATTACTGTGCGGGCATAGATGACAATTAAAATCGCCCATCATTATGATGCAACTATCGTTAGGCTCAGGGCCCATGCCGTAACCCAATGAGTTGCTTAGTTCTTCCATTACACCTTTTTGAGCAATCTTTGTGGTATTATTATATAAATGTACTAGGGTTATATGCTGGTTTCCTCCCAGTTTAAGGAAAAGTACCTGATAGTTGTTGTTTCCCCCGATGATCTGATGTTTAACAGTCAAGTTAACAGTATTGGAAATGTAAATGGTAAGCCCACCAGAGCATCTACCCCTCTTAGACTGTAAAGCCGTTACAAAGTAGGTGCGGTAGCCAAGTAGATGTATTTCTTCCTGTTCCCAGCACTCTTGGAGACAAATAACATCGTGGTTATCGATGAACGCTCTGAGTATGGGATCCTTAACTTTATTCGACAATCCCGCTATGTTCCAAGAAAGGAAACCCAGCTTCCCCCCACGAACAACAGCCAACGACTCTGATTCTTGAAGGATATCAGAGCAGTTACCCATTGCTATAGCTGTGGGTATGGGTGCAAGAGCTTCCACGAAGACCCCCACTGCAGTGTTTTGTAAATATTAACAGGCTGGCTCTCTTATGTCGCCAACGTTAGTTTGTTCAAGGACTACAGTTTCAGAAATATCTGGTCTTTTTGACATTGAGCGTTGGGGGGGGGGCGATCAAGGCCGGGTCTTTATCTATGATCTTAAGTTTTGGAATACTATGGTCCTGACGATTGATATTTGTAATTAGATTACTGGGATCCTCTCGTCCATCATATGTAGACCTGTTGATCTTAGGCAGTCAGTCTACCATCTCCAAGCAGTCAAACCTTTTTTCAGTAGGTATTCCTCTCCAGTTATCCAAAGGTATTGTAGCCCTGGTCATTTGTCTTCCCTGTTCTCGCCGGACTACTCCCCACTCTTGATGTCCTATATTGCACCAATTTCTATTATCGTCCGAGTCGAGACAATTCCTGGGGGGATAAAAGAAGGAGAGGCGTTTTATTGCAATACCCTCTTCTATACGCTGCATATCCCAAGAGCATATGTGGTCAACCACCCGTGGGTTATCAAAATTAACTAAGATACAATCGCCTTGAGTTGTTTTTCTCCCTTGCCCCACCCAAGGCACCCTACGCACCATTAGTATCTTACTCGAGCAATGTGGGGGTAATGGGCGGTTGACATTAAGCCAGTACTGTACTTTATTTTTTAGTGACCAGACTGACTCCTCAGCGTATTCACTCAACTCCGGAACCCCGGTCATCACTACCACGAAAGGAATAGCTTCAGGGGGCAGATTAATAGCTAATATATCCAGTGTGGGTCTCCTATTAGGGTCTCCATTTAAGTCTTTTCTGATGGTCTTAGGTGCATTTACCTTTTGCCTCTGATTCGTTGTGGGGGAATTATGTTTAGGTTTAACTACCGTTGTTATATCAGGCGTTGTTAATTCCGATGGTTTGGCATTTGCCATTGCATTTACTACTAGGGAAAATGATTTATTTAGTGGCGTACCCATCGATGTATTATAATTACGGGTTGGCTTTCTACCCCCTACCTTCATTGTACCAGGTTTGGCAGGAGTGCTTAGTGTGGTGGTTAGTTCTATTAACTGAGTTTCTATGCGTTTTAATCTAGACTTCATCGGGGAGAGGTGTGTTTTAAAAAGATCTCTCAGTTTTTCAAGAAACCGACTATCAGCCTCATCGTCCTCTCTAGCACCAGTCACCTCGTCCAGTATCTCAATGTTGCCTTGATCCGGGTCCGCAATATTTAGATCCATTTGTGTGGTAACGCGTCCACTATCTCTATGATTTTCCCGGGCCTCCCTACTTCTTGTGAGAGGCCTACTTAGTCTCTTTTCCACGGGCTCTACGCGAATCTGGGTCTTTTTGGATGTTTTCGCAATGGCACTCTCTCTAGTTCCCCTCGATTGACTAGAGATCAAATCCTCCTGTAGTAGATTTGACTCTATATCCGAGGTACTAACTATGGGCGAAACAGATATGGATGTTGACGGTGACAAGTCTACCATGTTTGGGATGCTGTACACCTCTGCATGCGTTGCTGTAACTCCTGTTTCCTTATTGTGTTGATCTGGGGTTTTGGCATTCGCAAAGTGACCCAATGACGATCGCTTAGCGATTGCCAAGTCTTGAGATACTCTTCTTTCCATTAAGGCAATCCCCTGGTCAATTACTGAATTTGCCCGTACGATAAAGTTATCTAATGGGCCTCTTATATTAGCAGCCTCCATGGCCGTTTTATTCCTACTAGCTCGTGTAGTCATCATGCTGATAATATACGCATATATCCAAAATAGAAATGTAAACAATTAAAAGGGAGTACATTAAAAAAAAAAAATTTACAACAGGGGTTTAGAGAGGGGGCCCAGCGCGGCCTTAGTCAGTCTTTGACGGGATTAGACGGGCCCGCCCTTTGCCCAGGCTTCGCCCCGGTCTTGTCCCGCTCGCGCTTCACTGGGAGTCCTTTAAATAGACAAAGGGGAGGAGTCTAGAAGAGTGCCCAGGTGCTCTCGATATTCAATGCGCAGAGCGCGCTGGTCCTCGCAGTCCTGGCAGCAAGTTTCTCAGTGCGAAAGAGACACGTTCCCCACTGACAGCCAATCCACTCCTCAAAGCCGGTAAGCTGGTGTAGAAGTTGCAGGGGAAATGTCCACGCCTACGAGCGGCTCCCGCGAAGCGGGGGCCGCGAGGCGTTATGTACCTTGCAGGGGAGGAGTCGGGAAGAGTGCCCAGGTGCTGTCGATATTCAATGCACGGAGCGCCCTGGTCCTCGCAGTCCCGGCAGCAAGTTTCCCAGTGCGAAAGAGACACGTTCCCCACTGACAGCCATTCCACTCTTTAAAGCCGGTAAGCTGGTGTAGAAGTTGCAGGGGAAATGTCCACGCCTACGAGCAGCACCCGCGAAGCGGGGGCCGCGAGGCGTTATGTACCTTGCAGGGGAGGAGTCGGGAAGAGTGCCCAGGTGCTCTCGATATTCAATGCGCGGAGCGCGCTGGTCCTCGCAGTCCTGGCAGCAAGTTTCCCAGTGCGAAAGAGACACGTTCCCCACTGACAGCCAATCCACTCCTCAAAGCCGGTAAGCTGGTGTAGAAGTTGCAGGGGAAATGTCCACGCCTACGAGCGGCTCCCGCGAAGCGGGGGCCACGAGGCGTTATGTACCTTGCAGGGGAGGAGTCGGGAAGAGTGCCCAGGTGCTCTCGATATTCAATGCGCGGAGTGCGCTGGTCCTCGCACTCCCGGCAGCAAGTTTCCCAGTGCGAAAGAGACACGTTCCCCACTGACAGCCAATCCACTCCTCAAAGCCGGTAAGCTGGTGTAGAAGTTGCAGGGGAAATGTCCACGCCTACGAGCAGCACCCGCGAAGCGGGGGCCGCGAGGCGTTAGGTACCTTGCAGGGGAGGAGTCGGGTAGAGTGCCCAGGTGCTCTCGATATTCAATGCGGGGAGCGCGCTGGTCCTCGCAGTCCTGGCAGCAAGTTTCCCAGTGCGAAAGAGACACGTTCCCCACTGACAGCCAATCCACTCCTCAAAGCCGGTAAGCTGGTGTAGAAGTTGCAGGGGAAATGTACACGCCTACGAGCGGCTCCTGCGAAGCGGGGGCCCCGAGGCGTTATGTACCTTGCAGGGGAGGAGTCGGGAAGAGTGCCCTGGTGCTCTCGATATTCAATGCGCTGAGCGCCCTGGTCTTCGCAGTCCCGGCAGCAAGTTTCCCAGTGCGAAAGAGACACGTTCCCCACTGACAGCCAATCCACTCCTCAAAGCTGGTAAGCTGGTGTAGAAGTTGCAGGGGAAATGTCCACGCCTACGAGCAGCACCCGCGAAGCGGGGGCCGCGAGGCGTTATGTACCTTGCAGGGGAGGAGTCGGGAAGAGTGCCCAGGTGCTCTCGATATTCAATGCGCGGAGCGCGCTGGTCCTCGCAGTCCCGGCAGCAAGTTTCCCAGTGCGAAAGAGACACGTTCCCCACTGACAGCCAATCCACTCCTCAAAGCCGGTAAGCTGGTGTAGAAGTTGCAGGGGAAATGTCCACGCCTACGAGCGGCTCCTGCGAAGCGGGGGCCACGAGGCGTTATGTACCTTGCAGGGGAGGAGTCGGGAAGAGTGCCCAGGTGCTCTCGATATTCAATGCGTGGAGCGCGCTGGTCCTCGCAGTCCCGGCAGCAAGTTTCCCAGTGCGAAAGAGACACGTTCCCCACTGACTGCCAATCCACTCCTCAAAGCCGGTAAGCTGGTGTGGAAGTTGCAGGGGAAATGTCCATGCCTACGAGCAGCACCCGCGAAGCGGGGGCCGCGAGGCGTTATGTACCTTGCAGGGGAGGAGTCTGGAAGAGTGCCCAGGTGCTCTCGATATTCAATGCGCGGAGCGCGCTGGTCCTCGCAGTCCCGGCAGCAAGTTTCCCAGTGCGAAAGAGACACGTTCCCCACTGACAGCCAATCCACTCCTCAAAGCCGGTAAGCTGGTTTAAAAGTTGCAGGGGAAATGTCCACGCCTACGAGCAGCACCCGCGAAGCGGGGGCCGCGAGGCGTTATGTACCTTGCAGGGGAGGAGTCGGGAAGAGTGCCCAGGTGCTCTCGATATTCAATGCGCGGAGCGCGCTGGTCCTCGCAGTCCCGGCAGCAAGTTACCCAGTGCGAAAGAGACACGTTCCCCACTGACAGCCAATCCACTGCTCAAAGCCGGTAAGCTGGTGTAGAAGTTGCAGGGGAAATGTCCACGCCTACGAGCGTGTGAGTCTCTGAGTTGGTCTGTGGGTTGGTATGTGTGTGTTTGAGTGCTCTCTGTTTTGTCCTCTTCTGCTCTGTTTTGCCTTTCTGCTTGTTTTTCTGCCCTGTGTTACCTTTCCTGTTAGTTTTTCTGCCTTTCCTTTGCCTTTTCTGCTTGTTTTTCCCTCTTCTGATCTATTTTGCCTTTCCTGTTCATTTTTCTGCCCTCTATTTTGCTTTTTCTTCTAATTTTTCTGCCCTTTGTTTTACCTTTTTCTGCTCATTTTTCAACTCTCTGTTTGGTCTTTCCTGCTCTTTTTTCTGCCCTCTGGTTTGCCCTTTCTGCACAATTTTCTGCCCTCCATTTTGCCTCTGTTTTCTGCTGTTTGTTTATTTCCTCTTCTGCTCTGTTTTGCCTTTCTGTTAATTTTTCTGCCCTATGTTCTGCCTTTTTCTGCACAGTGGAGGGGGACAGTGCAGCCCAGCTGGCTGATTCACTCCCTGGCCTGGCCATGTGTCCCTAGGTACCCTGATCCTCCCCAGGGCACCTAGTGTGCAGGATGGAGACCGTTACGTGAACCTCAAGTCCACTGCGGTCCCAGCCGATGTCCCTCCTCCTGCTGAGCTGGTATTGCTCTTCCACCAGGGAGTTGCTGGAAATGTAAGAGCAATATTTGAATCTCTTTCCCTGCCCGTATGTCTATGGACAGAGAAAGAGAAACCTTCGCTTCCAGCAAGCAGGAACACTTTGACAGCTTCCGCACACTGGAACTGGAGTGTTTGCTTCTGCTTGTTTGGAGCAGTCAAAGCTCCCACCAAGCGAAGTAACATCCATATCCTAGGGATGGGCACCCTGGGACATAGCAACAGCGCTCCCTGGGGGGGTCTCCAGGGCCAATAATGGCTTCAGTATTTGTTAATATCATTTACAAAAATATTGTTGTTAATAATTTTAAAAAAACATTATTTAATGTATTTAAGATATGTTTTAATAGTAAATATCCTAAATTGTTTCTATAATTATTGTTAATGTTTTTGCATATGGATTGCACATTTTGTAGTTGATTTTAAATGTAAATTAATTGTTTAATGTAATTTTTAGTGTTGTAACACGTTGCGAAGTCTTTAGAGGTATAGGGTGGGAACCAAATTATTTATAATTAATTAATAATTTGTTTTCATTCATTATTAATTATTTAATTAAGAATTAATTATGTAAATTGTGCAATTAATATGCTTTTTAAGTTATGTTTTCGGTGCAGGATTTGAGGTTTGCAGTGGTACATGGAATTATTAATTATAATTTAATAATAAGTGATGTTTCATTTGTATTCATTATTTAATTGATAATTATTTATGTAAATTGTGTAATTAATTACATTTTTAATTCATATTTTTGGTGCAGGGTGAGCAGTTTTTAGGGGTAAAGGGTGGGAAAGGAATTCATTATAATTAATTAATAATTAATGTTAATTAATAATAATTATGTAATTAATAATTAATTATGTAAATTGTGTAATTAACATATGTTTCAAGTTATATGTCAGGTGTGGGTTGTTGCATTTGTAGGGGTAAAGAGTGAGAAGTCAATTAAATATCATTATTCAATTATTAGGTGATTATTATTAATATTTCAATGGATAATTATGTGAATTGTGCAATTTAGATATTTTTAAGTTATATCAGGTGTGGATATTGGGTTTGTCAGGATAAAGGGTGGGATGTTAATTAAATGTAATTGATTATTAGTTAATTTTATCAATTGTTTAATTGATAATTATCTATGCAAATTGTGTAATTATTATACTTTCCTAGGTATACCTTAGGTGTGGGTTCTTGGGTTATTAGGGCTTCAGGGTGAAAAGGTAATTAAGAAATACGTTATTGATAATTATTAATTTGTTATTAATTATTAAAATTATAATGATGTTAATTGTGAAATTATGATATTTGCTAAGTTATGTTTTAGTTGTGTGTTGTTTAGTTTGTAGAAACTTAGGGGTCTATTATAATTGCGGGTGGATCGCCACTGCCCGTATGGCGGTGGCGATTCACCCGCCATTATTCTTCAGCCACATGCAATTTACCTCCGCCTGATTATGTTGGCGGGGGTATCGCGGTGGACGGTAAGACTGTCTGCTGCTTTTCCGCCCGGTTGATGAGTTGACCGAGCCGAAAAGGTTTGAATATTTCGGCTGTGTCTGTTAGGCATTACCATCCATATTACTATGCATGCGGGAAAAAGGAAAGGCATGGGGATTTGGCAGCTGGGGGCCCGTTGCAGGCCTCCAGGATGTTGGCAGGGCACATGGGGTAACCTATGGTACCCCCCTGCATTGGCACGAACAGAGTGGCAGGCACCACACGGTGCCTGTCACCATGTGCATGCCAATGCACGACGTATATTCGCAGCATTGTGGCGGGCGGTGCTGTGAGCACCACCCACCGCAGTGCTGGGAATAGAGGATGCCACCGCCACGGTGGTGGTGGCATCCTAATTGCTGGTGCGGGACCGGCGCACCACTGGCGGCTGGTCCCAACACCGTCCGCCCGCCATCCTAAAAGGCCCCATAGTGTGGAAGTTAGTTAAGTAATAATACATTTAAATAACTTATTCAATTATTAAAAATTGTGATTTATATTTCATTATATGTTAATTGTTTGATACTTTTTCATTTCAATTACATTCTATTTGTTGGTGGTTATGATTGTGAGAATATATTGTGTTTTTCTAATTACATTAATATTATTTGTTTAAATTGATAATAATATTTATTAAACATTGCCATAATTATGTTATTTCCTTAATGTTTGTTAAAAGTTAGACATATAATTTTTTAATTTAAGTATATAGATTTTTTGTTATTTAATAGAATTGGTAAAATATGATATTTGTTTTAAGTGAACTATTCTCTCTCTACTGTTATACTGACTGGAGTGGTAATAGTATATGTTACCCCTCCTGAGTCCAACGCTTTCCCTACTGTTGCACAGGCTGGAGTGGGAATAGTAAATTTTACCACTCATGAGTCCAACGCTTTCCCTACTGTTGCACAGGCTGGAGTGGGAATAGTAAATTTTACCCCTCCTGAGTCCAATGAATTCCCTACTGTGAGTGGAGTAGGAATAGTAAATGTTATCCCTCCTGAGTCCAACGATTTCCTTACTGTTACACCGACTGGAGTGAGAACAGTAATGTTTTACCCCTCTTGAGCATAACGTTCTCTCTACTGTTATGTACCTTGCAGTGGGAATAATATATTTATTATTTATAGAGTTTAATATTTTTTTAACTATTCCTTTAATACATATTATTATGAGTTTCTGTATCTACTTATATATATATATATATATATATATATATATATATATATATATATATATATATATCAAAATACGTTCTACTAAAAATATCTTCATAATTACATATATATATATATATGAGAGAAGAAAAGGTTTCCCTTGCAATGAGAACGCTCAAATAGGTGAGTAATCCTCTCTTTATTGAAGTCAGAGAACGGAACAGCCCTCTACTTTGCTTCAAATTTCATCAAAGCCTGACCGGTTTCGGACTCCCCGTCCTTGTTCCCAGGCACGATCAAGTAACAGAAACCTTGCAGCACACCTGCTTTTGATTTTAAACAGTCCCGCCCCACGCGGGCTTTCAGGGCAAGTGCATTGTGGTATCAGCAGTTCTGCAAAGTCCGTAACTTGGAACATCATGTAAAACATAACATACCCGAGTGGGTTGATTCAAAGTCCCAGTTTACTGCTCCATTCACCATACAGTAACTTCAATCCGGGCTCACCCATTCCGACCGCGCCTCTATTAGACGCACCAGATCCGCTGTTGCTTGCGGCAGAGCGTTCTCGCTACCGGGGCCGGCCGCTTAATGTGAGAAGAAAAGGTTGCCCTTGCAATGAGAACGCTCAAATAGGTGAGTAATCCTCTCTTTATTGAAGTCAGAGAACGGAAGAGCACTCTACTTTGCTTCAAATTTCATCAAAGCCTGACCGGTTTCGGACTCCCCGTCCTTGTTCACAGGCACGATCAAGTAACAGAAACCTTGCAGCACACCTGCTTTTGATTTTAAACAGTCCCGCCCCACGTGGGCTTTCAGGGCAAGTGCATTGTGGTATCAGCAGTTCTGCAAAGTCCGTAACTTGGAACATCATGTAAAACATAACATACCCCAGTGGGTTGATTCAAAGTCCCAGTTTACTGCTCCATTCACCATACTGTAACTTCAATCCGGGCTCACCCATTCCGACCGCGCCTCTATTAGACGCACCAGATCCGCTGTTGCTTGCGGCAGAGGGTTCTCGCGACCGGGGCCGGCCGCTTAATGTGAGAAGAAAAGGTTGCCCTTGCAATGAGAACGCTCAAATAGGTGAGTAATCCTCTCTTTATTGAAGTCAGAGAACGGAACAGCACTCTACTTTGGTTCAAATTTCATGAAAGCCTGACCGGTTTCGGACTCCCCGTCCTTGTTCACAGGCACGATCAAGTAACAGAAACCTTGCAGCACACCTGCTTTTGATTTTAAACAGTCCCGCCCAACGTGGGCTTTCAGGGCAAGTGCATTGTGGTATCAGCAGTTCTGCAAAGTCCGTAACTTGGAACATCATGTAAAACATAACATACCCCAGTGGGTTGATTCAAAGTCCCAGTTTACTGCTCCATTCACCATACTGTAACTTCAATCCGGGCTCACTCATTCCGACCACGCCTCTATTAGACGCACCAGATCCGCTGTTGCTTGCGGCAGAGCGTTCTCGCGACCGGGGCCGGCCGCTTAATGTGAGAAGAAAAGGTTGCCCTTGCAATGAGAACGCTCAAATAGGTGAGTAATCCTCTCTTTATTGAAGTCAGAGAACGGAAGAGCACTCTACTTTGCTTCAAATTTCATCAAAGCCTGACCGGTTTCGGACTCCCCGTCCTTGTTCGCAGGCACGATCAAGTAACAGAAACCTTGCAGCACACCTGCTTTTGATTTTAAACAGTCCCGCCCCACGTGGGCTTTCAGGGCAAGTGCATTGTGGTATCAGCAGTTCTGCAAAGTCCGTAACTTGGAACATCATGTAAAACATAACATACCCCAGTGGGTTGATTCAAAGTCCCAGTTTACTGCTCCATTCACCATACTGTAACTTCAATCCGGGCTCACCCATTCCGACCACGCCTTTGTTAGACGCACCAGATCCGCTGTTGCTTGCGGCAGAGCGTTCTCGCGACCGGGGCCGGCCGCTTAATGTGAGAAGAAAAGGTTGCCCTTGCAATGAGAACGCTCAAATAGGTGAGTAATCCTCTCTTTATTGAAGTCAGAGAACGGAACAGCACTCTACTTTGCTTCAAATTTCATCAAAGCCTGACCGGTTTCGGACTCCCCGTCCTTGTTCACAGGCATGATCAAGTAACAGAAACCTTGCAGCACACCTGCTTTTGATTTTAAACAGTCCCGCCCCACGTGGGCTTTCAGGGCAAGTGCATTGTGGTATCAGCAGTTCTGCAAAGTCCGTAACTTGGAACATCATGTAAAACATAACATACCCCAGTGGGTTGATTCAAAGTCCCAGTTTACTGCTCCATTCACCATACTGTAACTTCAATCCGGGCTCACCCATTCCGACCGCGCCTCTATTAGACGCACCTGATCCGCTGTTGCTTGCGGCAGAGCGTTCTCGCGACCGGGGCCGGCCGCTTAATGTGAGAAGAAAAGGTTGCCCTTGCAATGAGAACGCTCAAATAGGTGAGTAATCCTCTCTTTATTGAAGTCAGAGAACGGAACAGCACTCTACTTTGCTTCAAATTTCATCAAAGCCTGACCGGTTTCGGACTCCCCGTCCTTGTTCACAGGCACGATCAAGTAACAGAAACCTTGCAGCACACCTGCTTTTGATTTTAAACAGTCCCGCCCCACGTGGGCTTTCAGGGCAAGTGCATTGTGGTATCAGCAGTTCTGCAAAGTCCGTAACTTGGAACATCATGTAAAACATAACATACCCCAGTGGGTTGATTCAAAGTCCCAGTTTACTGCTCCATTCACCATACTGTAACTTCAATCCGGGCTCACCCATTCCGACCGCGCCTCTATTAGACGCACCAGATCCGCTGTTGCTTGCGGCAGAGCGTTCTCGCGACCGGGGCCGGCCTCTTAATGTGAGAAGAAAAGGTTGCCCTTGCAATGAGAACGCTCAAATAGGTGAGTAATCCTCTCTTTATTGAAGTCAGAGAACGGAACAGCACTCTACTTTGCTTCAAATTTTATCAAAGCCTGACCGGTTTCGGACTCCCCGTCCTTGTTCACAGGCACGATCAAGTAACAGAAACCTTGCTGCACATCTTCTTTTGATTTTAAACAGTCCCGCCCCACGTGGGCTTTCAGGGCAAGTGCATTGTGGTATCAGCAGTTCTACAAAGTCCGTAACTTGGAACATCATGTAAAACATAACATACCCCAGTGGGTTGATTCAAAGTCCCAGTTTACTGCTCCATTCACCATACTGTAACTTCAATCCGGGCTCACCCATTCCGACCGCGCCTCTATTAGACGCACCAGATCCGCTGTTGCTTGCGGCAGAGCGTTCTCGCGACCAGGGCCGGCCGCTTAATGTGAGAAGAAAAGGTTGCCCTTGCAATGAGAACGCTCAAATAGGTGAGTAATCCTCTCTTTATTGAAGTCAGAGAACGGAACAGCACTCTACTTTGCTTCAAATTTCATCAAAGCCTGACCGGTTTCGGACTCCCTGTCCTTGTTCACAGGCACGATCAAGTAACAGAAACCTTGCAGCACACCTGCTTTTGATTTTAAACAGTCCCGCCCCACGTGGGCTTTCAGGGCAAGTGCATTGTGGTATCAGCAGTTCTGCAAAGTCCATAACTTGGAACATCATGTAAAACATAACATACCCCAGTGGGTTGATTCAAAGTCCCAGTTTACTGCTCCATTCACCATACTGTAACTTCAATCCGGGCTCACCCATTCCGACCGCGCCTCTATTAGACGCACCAGATCCGCTGTTGCTTGCGGCAGAGCGTTCTCGCGACCGGGCCGGCCGCTTAATGTGAGAAGAAAAGGTTGCCCTTGCAATGAGAACGCTCAAATAGGTGAGTAATCCTCTCTTTATTGAAGTCAGAGAACGGAACAGCACTCTACTTTGCTTCAAATTTCATCAAAGCCTGACCGGTTTCGGACTCCCCGTCCTTGTGCACAGGCACGATCAAGTAACAGAAACCTTGCAGTACACCTGCTTTTGATTTTAAACAGTCCCGCCCCACATGGGCTTTCAGGGCAAGTGCATTGTGGTATCAGCAGTTCTGCAAAGTCCGTAACTTGGAACATCATGTAAAACATAACATACCCCAGTGGGTTGATTCAAAGTCCCAGTTTACTGTTCCATTCACCATACTGTAACTTCAATCCGGGCTCACCCATTCTGACCGCGCCTCTATTAGACGCACCAGATCCGCTGTTGCTTGCGGCAGAGCGTTCTCGCGACCGGGGCCGGCCGCTTAATGTGAGAAGAAAAGGTTGCCCTTGCAATGAGAACGCTCAAATAGGTGAGTAATCCTCTCTTTATTGAAGTCAGAGAACGGAACAGCACTCTACTTTGCTTCAAATTTAATCAAAGCCTGACCGGTTTCGGACTCCCCGTCCCTAATATGTATATTAAAGACACATACATATCATTTTGGAACATAATTTTTTTTTGCGGGTGTCGCGCACCCAGCGCACCCTAGCATGTATATGACGTCACACGGGACCTGCCACCGGGCAAGCATCTCGTACCGTAATGCGCATGTGTCGTGAATGCGTTGGAGCAGGAGTCGCGGACTGGTCGCATACCAATCACGCACATCACGTAATATTGAATGTTTATGATGTAACTGAAAAACTCACAGCCATCGCACACCTTACGTGGAGCCCTCACAACTTTTCTAAAATGGCGTCTAGAATACGCGCACCCACCTTGATGTGTATGCTATGAGTGCGCGACTTTTGTTTTGGTTTAAAGAAAATAATATAAATATATTAAAATAAAAATGAAACCCCAAAAATTAATCAACATTTCAGTTTGAATGTTTTTAAAAAAAAATTGTGCAATTTTCTGAAAAATATATACTGTTATTTAACTAATAAAATATTTATAAATAAACAGATAAAAAACTGTAGAAAATCAGTAAAAAAAATAGGTATAACTACTATCACACTTACAAATTAGCATTTAAAAAACCTTTGAAATTCACTGAAACAAACCATAGGTTTCAGAGACGTTATAGTTAGAAATTAGCATTTAAAAAAGCTTTGAAATTCACTGAAAAAAAGATAGGTTTCAGACACGTTATAGTTAGAAATTAGCATTTAAAAAACCTTAGAAATTCACAGAGAAAACCATAGGTTTCAGAGGTGTTATAGTTAGCTGGCCATTTCACTCGTACAAAACCATAGAAATTCCTCCGTTATAGTTAGTTCTGCTAACTATAACTCGCGCGCCCGCAATGCACTGCTGATGATGTCACATATTGCATCATTCATGACATGGTCAGTGACATCACTGATGACATCACTGATGACATCTCAAATGACATTGTTGATTACATCACTGATGACATCATCCACGTGACAATCTGATACACCTCATCTTACACTAGTATAACCTTTCATCACTCACTGTAAAATACAGAGTACCATATTTGAAACCATTGACACACCAATACCAGTTACTACATACCCACTCACTGATTCCTAAGTCTACACACACAACTCCCCATTCAACAACAGAATCATTTATACATGAAGTCACTAATTAATAGAACACTATCAAATGCACTTATACACATATATAGACACTAACACATCAGCAGTCATCTTAGTCAGTTATGCAGTCATGCTACTCACTCATGAAAAAAATTAATCACACTTACATTTACTCACTTACACAATTATCCAACAACACCTCATTCATTCAAACACATAGTAACTCATAGTTAATATGTTAAAAATCACCATTACAATTATACACTCATTCATATAGTTACTCTCACAATCACTGACTCTTACACATACTTATTTATATACACCAACTCTCATATACAATGCCTTTTATTTTTTTACTTTGTTGAAGATGTACAACTAAAACATATATTCGCTCACCAACACACAAATAAATACACTCAGTCACCCAAACAACTGTTTCCACATGCACTCTTAAACCTACACACCTAGTCAATCAATCATTCACACATCTATGCATAGAGTTACACACACCCCATCCAACCACACACAAACTCAGTGTCCCATACAAATACTCACCCAACTAATCAATAACTAATATACACACTCATGTAGTTAGTGACCAACTGATGCAGCATGCTATACAACAACAGAGACAGTGATGCACACATTCACATAGTTTAGTTACTAATCCATGTATTAAGTGAGACACTTTTAATTACTCACTTAAACAGACAGTCAGGCAGCTACTAAATCCTCCATCCAAACAGTTATATATCCACTCAATCTTCAATACAGATTGGTATATATATAATACATATTTAAATTTCAAACTAAACCACATTCACTGGATGATGTCATCAGTGATGTCATTTGAGATGTCATCAGTGATGTCATCAGTGATGTCACTGACCATGTCATGAATGATGCAATATGTGACATCATCAGCAGTGCATTGCGCGATTGCGAGTTATAGTTAGCAGAACTAACTATAACAGAGGAATTTCTTTGGTTTTGTATAAATGAAATGGCAAGCTAACCATAACACCCCTGAAACCTATGGTTTTTCTGTGAATATGTATATATATATATAATTATTAGATATTTTTAGTAGAATGTATTTTGATATATTGTTTCATTTTACTGTACAAATAAATTGGAAATATTTAAAATAAATTGAGTACTTTATTTGTTGAACTTTTCATATTTAAGTTTATATATGTGTAAACATTATTTAAACACATTTAATGTATATTATATTAATGTTATATGTTAAAATATTTAGGTGTTACTTATTTAAAATATATATACTAAAAAACAATATTTTTCAATATATTTTTTTATATGAGTGTAAATGTTATTTTTCTTTCGATATTTTTGTGCTTATTATTATAGGTATAGAAAAACCATATTGTAGTGAGCAATATTTTTGATACAATATTTTGGCATCACAATGTTTATGGTTTCAATATTGTGTCAGTGATCCGCGTGGAAAAATCTGGTGCAATACCCCAGCTGTGTGGGGATCATCAAAGGCCCCGTGCTACGACAAGGATGGCATAATTCTCTCCAGGAAAACTCCAAAATATCATTCATGGACTCACTACTATTGATAGAGTCAACAATATGCTATTGTTGTATTTATCCTAAAATGTACAGACAAGAAGTTATAAAACCTTTCTTGCCTGTAAGGGGAGAGGATGAAGCCTTACGGCTAAAGGGGTTGATGTCGAAGCTGGGGAACCGGGTTCGAGTCTCGGCAACGTCGCTCAACATCCTGTGATTCTGGCTGAATCACTTAACCCCTTCCCCGCTCATGACGGAACCGTTCCGTCATGAGCCACGGTTGCCATGTGCTCATGACGGAACGGTTCCGTCATGACACGCCCGTTGGCGGCCGCTCCACCTACGCGGCGCTGTTTCCCCGCCTGTGCGGGGGGACAACGCAAATGGGCGGAGTCATGACGGAACCATTCCGTCATGAGCACAGGTCAACCGTGGCTCATGACGGAGCGGCTCCGTCATGAGCACAGGCCCGCCGCGCTGCCCCCCTGCCCCCCCCAGCGCTGCAGCGGAATGTCCGCAGCAGCGAAGGGGTTAATCTCCCCGGGCCTAACAGAAATTAATGTTTTCCTTGTGTAACGAAACTGGTTCTACGTAAAGCACTCTGATACCCAATATCTTCGTGTCTAGTTAACGCTATATGAAAATCTAAAAAAAAAACGCCAAAATTCTGCCTTCCAGTTATCTGCCCTGATTGGTTAGAGTTAAGTGGATTTTCCAGGCTGCTTTGATGAAGTGATAAGTAGCCCCTGCAGTGAAATAGTCATTCTGGAAGGAGAGGGTTCTGCTACATTGGAATGCCAGAGCAAGTGGAAGGGGTCGTAAACATTGGTCTTCAAAAAGAGGAGGAGCCAGGCAGGCAGGAGAAGCCAATTTCATTTACACCCTTATTCTTTGAACACAGCCAGATCACAGGCTTAAGGAAGGAATGTGAAGATGCCAGGGGGACGGAGACCATGGAGAAGAGCCATCCTCAAGGTTGGATTAACTAGCTCATGCCTCTCTGCTGAGACTTCTGCCATATTGAATTTTGGAGAAAGAGGGGCAGTGCCTCTCATATCTGCTGCTTGAAATCACAGAAAGATGAAGGGTCGATGCTGAAAGTTTGATTTGCACCAACCAGACCCTGCAGTCTTACTGACTGCAGCTGCTGGACAATCTGGACCTACAGCCCTGTGGATCAAACCTGCTTCAAAATGACTAAAGAGTGGACTCCCTGCAAGCTACAGGTTAACAGAGCTCACCTGGACCATCACCACCTAGAATCCCCAGCCTGGAGTACTACCAATTGATTTGTAAGGATTTTGTACAAAAACTTCAAGTACCATCTTGGAGCTTCCAGATCCTTGGAGTAAGTTTTAAATGCTTTAGAACCCTCAAAGGAGGGACTCTAGGAAAAAAAGCTCTGTAAAAGTTCCTAAGTCTGAACGTAGAAAAAGTGACCAGGACCAACCCCAAGAGTCAAGCCACCCACCTTCAACCATGAGCTGACCTGGATCTCTGGTTCTTCCCACTTGAAAGCTCCGGAAGTCTGACTTCCATAAGTTTGAACGGAAACTTGTTGCAAGGCAAGCCAGTGAACCCTCACCGAATCTGGACTGGCTGAGAACTTTGAGGGACCCTGGGATGAAAAGCTGCAGAAAAGCTTTTAAGTGAGAAGGTAAAAACTTTGACTTTGTCCAGGTCTAGCGCAACCATATGTCCCAATAGGCGCTATAGGTTTCTATATGCTATATAGTGCTGAATCTTTAAAAAATCATATCTCTGGTTTCCTACATGGATTTTGTTTGTTTTGGTGTCATTTTAAAGATAAAAATATTTCCTATTTTTTTAAATAGGTGTTGGATTTTGTATTGTGAATTGTGTCTTAACTAGTTACTGAATTGGTGCTTTACATACCTGTCTTTAAAGTTAAGCCTGCCTGCGTGCAGCCAAGCTACCAATGGTTAGAAAGCATAGGAATAATATTCTAAGACCTATTCCGAGCAATATATTGTTTTAGTTGTATTATTTCTAGAGGTAGATGTATATTTACCACTATTACTAATCAACTTTCCAACATTTAGTGGCAGCGGTGGGTTGAGGACTTGTGTTTAAAAAGTGCACCTTTCATTAAAGTGAATTAAGAATTTAAAAATCCTCTAACTTGCCTTGGAACAACATTTTTGGAGTTTGATTTTTGGAACTTGGACTAAACTGTTTTTCATCCATTGTTTTGAGTTTTCCATTATTGTTCTAAGTCTGTGTTGCTAGTTGTTGTGTCCCAAAACTAGGGAACCATGAAGCTAGACCTGGCTAAACTGCCTAAGCTTAGGATTGCTGATCTTAGTGTACAGTGTAGGCTTAGGGGAGCTGCCTGCTTCCAACAAGATTAGGAAGGCAGGGGTGCTTAAGTCCCTTAGGGCCTGGGCCGGGGAAGCTGATGAGATTCAAGGAGGGTTGAGGGTATACCCCCACCTCACTAAAGAGGAGGGTGAGGATTAGGCCTGGGTGGTAAATTCCGTTCCACTCGCGGAATTTGCGGAATTTGGGTAATTTCGCGTTCCGCAGAGAACGCGAAATTGCCCAAAAATCAGCGTTCCGTGACTTCGCAAAATTTTTTGCTTGTTCGCGTTCTCAATATGCGTGTTCGCGAGATATTTCACCCCGAGCACGCAAACAGCGATCGGGAACAGGAAAAAAGTATCGCGAACAAGCAATTCCGCGTGTTCGCGGAATTTCTGCGTGTTCGCGGAGATTTTTTACCGTTTCGCGGAGATTTGCGTAACGTGATTACGCACATTCCGCCCACCCCTAGTGAGGATAGACCCTCTTCTATTTTTTCCAATATTATCCATGTGTTTCCAGATGGTGGGTGGATTGCAGGGTTCCCTACTCAGGAACCAACCTTGTACCTTGCTAGATTCCATTGCCTTGGAAAGGGAGAAGCTGGAATTAGCTTAGAAGAGACAGAAGAGGGAAGAGGAGAATAGAAATGGTGGCAGTGAAAAGTATGAGGAGTTTGAGATGTCCAGGGGTGGTGGGTTTGACCACAAACTTCCCAGGGGTATAGTACCCAAATGCACGCACAGAGGGGGGTGACATTGATAAGCGGCTGTATATCCATACAAAGGGAGAACTTTGAACATTATACCACCTGAAAGGAAACAACTGTACTGCTCAAACATGAATCATAACACACACTGTGTACATGGGTGGATATAAGAAGAAGGTTGATGAAGCAAGAGTGGGACAAGAACCCTCACTCACCTGAAGGTGACATGCTTCATCATTGGGTTCCCTCCACACACACTGGAACCACAAATAACTCAGTGTGTGCTACAAATCCCCTTTTGGAAGTTGTGTCTGGTGAAGTTGGATTAATTGATGAAGGATAGGATGAGCTGGGTGTCATTGGCGTAGGAGACGATATTGAGCCCATGGTTTCTGAAGATGGTTGTGAGGGGGGACATGTAGATGTTGAACAGGGTGAGAGAGGATCCCTGGGGCACTCCACATCTGGTCTCTGTTCGTTACGAGCCGTCGGGCGGGAGCCTGACTCACTGCGTTCTGCCTGTTAGAAATGAGTATATCCAGATAAGGGCCTTTCCGCGGATGCCTGTGTCATGGAGTCTAGTGGCTAGTGTGCAGTGGGAGACAGTCTCGAAGGCAGATGAGATGTCCATGTTGATGAGGGCTGCTGTAGCCCTGGTCGAGGAGGGAGTAGATATCATCGGTGGCAGTGAGTAGGGTGGTCTCAGTGCTGTGGTTGTTGTGGAGTCCAGATTGGAGATGTCCACAATATTGTTGGCTATGATAAAATTTGCTAGCTGGGTGTTGACGGCCTTTTTGATAAACTCGGCTCCGAATGGAAACAGAGGGATGGGCCTAAAGTTCTTGAGGTCCAACAGGTGTGTGGACTGTTTCTTCAGGAGGGGGTTGACTTCGGCGTGTTTCCAGCTGTTGGGGAATGTGGTGGTTTTGAGGGAGCAATTGATAGTTCAGCGTAGTTTGGGTACAATGGCTGTAGGGTATCTGTGGAAGATCTGGGGCAGACAGGGTCTGAGGGTGCTACGGAGTGGATGCTCTTCATGGTGTTTAAGGTGTCTTCTGTCATGTGTGGGGTCCAAGTGAGCAGGGTGTGTTGGGTGGCAGGCTGGGTCAGGAGCTGGAGCAGTGCAGAGATTTTGAATGTCAAAGTTGTCTTGGATCATATTAATCTCTAGAGGTGAAAAAAGGTGCTGAGTCTGTTGCAGAGGTCTTGGGAGGGTGGGACATCTGTTGTTTTACTGCATTGTTTGAAAAATTCCTTTATGATGGAGAAGAGTTCTTTGGTGTTGTGTGCACTGGTGAGGATTCTGTTTTGGAGTAATTTCTTCTTTGTGAATTTGATGAGTTGGTGGTGTGCTGTGGTGGCTGCTCTGTAGGCTGTGCGTGTTTCTGGGGTTTTGTTGCTCCTCCATGTCCTTTCAAGTCCTCAGAAGAAGTGCCTGGATTGCTTGAGTGCAGGGGTAAACCAGCTAGCCTTCTTGACATGTCGTCCTGTGGCGTTCTTGAGGGGTGTGAAGGTATCAGCACAGTTTGTGATCCAGCGAGGGACGTTTCATGCCGCAGTGTTAGCGTCTGTCGAGAGGAGTTCCGTGGTGTGACTGTATGAGAATCTGTTTCCTTCTGCGAAGAAGGGGTAGTGTGTGGCCCAATGTGTGCATAGGGCGGTGACAAGTTGCTTCAGTCCGATGTTGGCAAGGTTCTCTAGGAGGACAGAGGTGTCAGGGTCATCGTCGTTATTCAGGTGGAAGTTTAGGTCTCAGAATAGGATGTAGTCTGTGTGGGTAAGGGTGTGGGGAGAGATGAGGTCGGCAATGGTGTCAGTGAAATGAGAATGGGGTTCGGGCAGCCTGTGGATGAGGGTTCCACAGAGAGTCATTTTAGGGTTGGTCTGGATCAGGAAGTAGAGATGTTGCATGAGGGTCTTGGTGTCATCCGGGCCATGTGGAGGATGCTTTTGTGGATAATGGCAATGCCTCCTTGTGGGCGGATGGGTCGGTCTTTCTGCAGGATCTTGTATCCGTCGGGAATGGTAGTGGCGATGTTGGGTGCGGAGTTGGCATTGCCAGATGTTTCTGTGAGGAAGGTCATGTCTGGTGCATGGAAGTTGAGGAAGTCCCACATTTCTATGGCATGCTTCTGTAGGTAGCGCACATTGAGGAGGATGCAGTTGAGTGGTTTGTAAATAGTGAGGTCTAGAAGGCTGGGGTCTGCTGCTGGGGTCCGAAGGTGGGTGAAAGTGCAATGGAAGTGACTGGAGATCAGGCCTTGGGTGTTGTTTGGCGTTAAAAGCTGGCAGTTGATACTGTGATCGAGGTTGAGACCATGGAAGGTGCTGGAGTCGTACTGGAGGGGGGTTTGGAGGACCAGGGTCCCAGGCACTTGTTGCGGTCCAGCCATGGATGGGCGCAAACAGGCTTGCCTTTGTCGTGCCAGCGGGGAGGCCGCACAGCATCCACCCTTAAGTAGGGTTCAGGGGGAGGGCAGTCACCTGGGAGGCAGGACCAGGAAGGACACATTGGAGGGGCCACAGGGGCAGCAGTGGTGGGGGGAGCATGAGAGAGAAAAGAGAGAGAAGAGAGAAAATAAAAGAGAACAAAGAGAGAAAAGAGGGCACAGAGAAAAAAGCCAAGAGAGGTGGAACAGCAGAAGAGCATAGTGCTCTCCCACCGGACCACCAGGGATGAGGTGCAGGCAGGAGCCTGTGGGTGCAGGAGGTCCTCAAAAAACCCTGTAACCAAGCTCAGGGGGCTCAGTGGAGAGCACTTAGTGGTGGAGCTGCAAGGGCAAGAGCAGTCACACTGACCTGGTCAGTGCTCTACTCGTGTTTCATCTACATTCCTTTTATACCCACCCACATACGTAGGGGGTGTTATGATTGATAAGTGGCTAGCAGCCTTTGAGAGGGCCTTTAGAATGTGTATGGTCCACTCTCAGTATCGGGGTGCATCTCCTATGGGAGTTGATTCCAGTGCCTGGGAGGGATGGACTTCTGAAGGGGGAGGATGCATAATCATATCAGCAGATTTGGTCTGACTCCAAACCAGTACAGGGTGAAGTTTAAAGACACCCAGAAAGTGAGTGCAAAGTCTTGGGTAGACTTTGTGGACATCTCATTGAAGGCACTGGTTGACCCATATGAGGAATTGTATAATTTATTGTTGAAAGAATATATATTGACTCATTGTGTAGAAGAGAAGTTACATCAGTGTCCAGTGGACTCTAAGCTGACAGACCTCAGAGAGCTGGGGGAAACAGCTGATGAGTGGGTGAGAACCTGGGTTTCCTGTCAGCACCAGGGGGGTGGACAGAAGAAAGGAGAACAGCCCATCCCCAGGGGAAAGCCCAGGGAAAAGAAGGTCAAAAACAGAAAGGGTCCTCCAAAGACCCAAAAAAAACCTGAACAAGTAGGATGGACCTGAGCTAATCCAAATTTAAAGGGAGAGGTGTCACAAAGGTAGGTAAGTGCTGTAACTGTAACCAGACAGGGCACACACAGGGAGATGCTGTCTGTACCAAGAAGCTCCCCTCCCACTAAGGGGCCATCCCCAGGAATTGCCAGTGTAAGTGTGGGGGTGGAGAGTGGTGCTCGAGAGAGGAGAGACAGGCTGTAAAAGCAACCTTAGTGTCCCTGTGTGGGGTGAATATTGCAACCCTTGATACCTTACCTCCAATCATAGACAATTACAGGCAGTGGCCTAAAGTTAATGGGGCTGATGTGGTTGATATCAGAGACATACGAACTAGTGTAACTATGGTCATGGTCATGGACAAGCTGGTGCCTCAGGAGAGGTTGCTACCGGGTGAGTTTCACCAGGTGACCTATACAAACAGCACTGCCAAACTCCATCCTATGGCAAATTTGGAATGAGGAGATATGACAGGCTCTGTAAAATTAGCTGTGTCGAGACAGGGGCAAGATGGCGGCCGAAAAGTCGGTCGGGTAAGTCGGCTTTTCCCCTTCTGACGATGCAGCAGCACATCTAATTATTCTGTGAAGAGGACCTGTGGATTTTGCGAGTGTGGGTTTGGTGCCACGAATGCGTTGGAGAGTTTTCTCGTTGGGAGGCTGAAGAGACCATGGAGGCTTATCTCTCCTTTATCTCGCTGGCGGTCAGCTGTGGTGTAATTCCATCTGGCCGATGATGGCGTCGAAAGGTGCTTCTCGGGTGCAACGGGGGAAAGGCACTACTTCACGGGCCGGGACACCTGTTAAAACTAGTAATGCTACGGCTGTAGCAGGAGCAAAGCTAACAAACAAGCAATTTTTAAGAGCACCAGCCCTGCAGCTCGAAAGGGCACTCTGACACAGACCTTGCCATTCTCTGAAACGAACTTCAATATAACACCGCTCGAAGGCTCGGCGGAGACGCAGACAAATACGCATAGTGCACCCGTGATGGTACCTGCAATTTTCTCGCGGGCTCCGAGGAAGGGACGAACTCTCGATTTGGCGACTCTGCCTGTGGAGGAAGGCAGCGGGGCTGGTGGTGGGTCGGAGGCCGCTTCTGAAGGTGTTTCTGGTGAGTTTTATCGCTCCCCTCCTGACTCGGCCAATCTTAGTTCATGTTGGGGGGCCCCTGGGTCTGGATGGGGTGCTGGGCTCGGGATCGGGTTCTCGGTGTACTGAACCCGCTCCGGAAAGCCTCAATGCTCATTCGCCAAAGCAATGCACTCTGGGACCTGTAGGCATATCTGATGAATCTGATGAATCTACACAGCGGCAAGAGCTGATGCCTCCAACAGATACGGGAGTAGCGAACAACTCGGATCATAGCATAAACAGGGCGGTCAGCAGTCTTCACGAGATCCTGGAGGTCCCTAATAACCTGGATATTCCCGATAAAGTCTCTAACACTGATGATTTTTTTTCTTTGTCTGAGCACTCATCGGTGGAAAGCTTAGTTAAAGAATGGCTGGAAGATTCTAATCCAGACGAGGATGAAGGGAATTCAGTCATCTCGGGCTTTGGTACAATCGAGGGACGGATGGATCGCAATAAGAGAATTCTTGTGGAAAACAAACAGCAACAGGGATCAGACGCTTCACTGTCTTGGGACTATCAGAATTCTCCAAATATAGACGCCTTCCCTCCTAATGTGGTTGGGACTATTTCAGCTGGATATACTGGGAACGATCTAAGAGCGGGGGTAATTACGCTCACTACTATTTACGATCTTATAATGGCCCATAGAGCTGCTGAAACTCAGGCAGAGAGTAACCGTGCCCAGAGTGCGTGTAAGCGGTTACAGAACGCAATACGAAGGATTGCTAAGTCTTGTGCTGATATAGCAACGCGGGTGGGTGAGACTGAAACTAGGATTTCAACCTTAGAAGACGATCTAGTAGCTCAAAAAGAAGTAACAGCATCTTTGTTGTCTCATAGAGAAGATATGCAATGGAAGCTGATTGATTTAGAGAATAGGGCTAGACGCAACAAACTCCGCATTTTAGGGGTTCCGGAGGGAAGTGAGAGCTCTGATGTAAGGAAGTTTGTTATTGAGCTACTGAGTGAGGCTTTTCCAGGTCTGGGCGAGTGGGACTGGCAAAGGGAGGTGCTGAGGGCCCATCGCTTCCCATTTAATCAAAACAAGATGAAGGTACAGAAAGAGGCTACATCACGTGCTATTCTTATATCTCTTAATAATTTTTTAGCAAGAAAGGCCCTATATGATTTGGCACGTCCTCAAAAAAAAGCTCATGGGAAGGGTTGGTAATTTTTTGTGAGACCGGATTTTTGCCAGGCCACGGTCGAGACCCGCTGGAGAATGCGTCAGATGATTCCACTTTTCCAGGCTAAGGGGGCACAATTTTTTCTACAAAATCCGGCTAGGTTAAAAGTAATCTTTAGGGGTCATACACAGGTTTTCTTTTCTGAAGTTAAAGCGAATGAATTTTTACAAACCATGGGTTCCTAATGGTGATCTTAATGGTGGGCCTTTGGGCGCAACTTCTATTCTTTTGGTATAATGGCACACTTGTACATTGCGTCTTTTGGTTTATCTTAAGTCAGGTATGACTTTTTTCTTTGTTTTCTCGTTGTTAAGGTTTGCACTGCATCAGGGGGGTATGGGAGAGATCAACTCCACATCAAAAGGGGCATCTGTCCCCAAGCTCCATGGGTTGGGTGGAGGGGGTGTGGGTTTGGGTGTGGGGGAGGTTGAGGGGGGTGTATAGGGGAGGGGTTGTGGGCGGTGGGGTTGTTGGTAGAGTGGGTGAGCAGGGGGGGAAAGAAAAATCTATCCATGAACTCTTGTTTTTCTTGTTTTTAACTACTATAGCTATTGGATAGCTGTCTGTTCAGCAATATGTGTTGTTTTGATCCTTCCTGTTTTTTTCTTGCTTTTCTCTGTATGTAAACCACAATTGCATCAGCTACTTATGCAGGATCGTTTATTTATGTCTTTATATTTTTCTACTTCCAATGGCTAGGGGTATAAGCAAATTATACTACTAAATGAGGAAATTAATTTTGTGTACCCTTA
Source organism: Triturus cristatus (assembly GCF_964204655.1). NCBI lineage: Eukaryota > Metazoa > Chordata > Amphibia > Caudata > Salamandridae > Triturus > Triturus cristatus. The sequence continues at coordinate 845,828,395 of NC_140588.1, read as the reverse complement.
ACATCTCAGGGTTAAACAATCCTAGAAAGCGGAGGGTCCTAGCTGGGATAATTAAGTCGCAAGGCTGAGATTTAGTATGTCTCCAGGAGACTCATATCTCATGGGCTCATAGAGCATGGTTGGGTATGCTTGGGATGGAATTATTGGGTTGTTCACGACAATCAACTAATACTACCGGGGTCGCTATATTGTTGAGAAAAGGTTTATTGGAATGCAAAAGGAAAAAGGAGGATCCATGGGGAAGATGGGTAATTGTGGAGGGGAGGATTAATGGAGAGGGCTTTACAGTTTTTAGCTTGTATGGTTCTAATCTAGATGATGCTGAATTGATGGACTCAATTAACAATGAATTAGCATTCTGGTCACAACCTTTAGTAGTATGCGGTGATTTAAACATCCATTTGGAGACCGAGTTTAATGCTGACACTGGCCAGCCCTATGTGGGGCGAAAACCTAGGGTTTTTAAAAGTTAAGTTAAGACCTAATCATCCCGGCTATACATTTTTCTCTGCACCTCATAGCAAGCTGGTACGCTTAGATTATTTTTTGGTCTCGCATTCTATATTGGCAAGATCATTCGTGAAAAAGCTAACAAGAATAATATCGGATCATAATCCCCTTATTTTGGAAATATCTGGTACTGATTCTCTGTCATCTACAAATAACTGGTCGTTTGATAGGAAACCTCTTTTGGATCAAGATTATTGCAGACATATTGAAGAGTGGATTAAATTGTTTTTTTCTATCAATAAGGGATCTGCGCTTGAGCCCATATTTTGGGATGCGTTTCAAGCTGGGATTTGCGGCGAAACACTGAGCTTTGCGGCACAAAAAAGAAAAAAAGCTAAAGAAGAACTTGATAGAAGCTTGGTCATTTTAGCGGAATTGGAGAAAGAGCTGATATATGAAATGAAATATAAATTAGATCTAGTAGAATGCCAGGCCAGACTGGCAGCTAAACGATCAATAATCTATCAGCACTTTGCTGAGGAAGTGGCTTCAAAATTTGAGACCGTTAAGCGAGAGTGTTACGAATACGGGGAGAAAACCAGTAAAATCTTAGCCAATAGATTACGGCAGAGGGAGTCCCAGAATAAGATTGTAGAGATGAAAAGATGCACACCTCTCCTTCAAGCATAAGGCAGGCATTCAGGGAATTTAATCAAAGACTTTATATGAATGATAAGACCGCAACAGCCAAAGGATATCTAGAGGGGATTGAAAGGTCAGTTTTACCACAAAGCAATAAGGACTATCTTGGATATTTAATCACTTGGGAAGAAGTGGAGTTGGCGCTCTGTCTCTTTCACGTGGAAAGGCAATGGGCCCAGATAAAATCCCCCTGGAATTCTATATAACTTTTCGTAGCGCTTTAAAAATGGAACTGCTTTCTATAATCCAGGGTGCATTTGTTGGAATGCCACCAAATTCCTGGTCAAGGACCACAATTGTGGTGTTCACGAAAAAAGGTAAGGAGGCTATGGAACTTTCGTCTCATCGCCCCATTTCTTTAATAAATGCGGACAGCAAGATCTTTTCTAAAATTCTAGCCATTCGGTTGGGAAAGGTTATTGCCCCGCTAGTATCCCTGAGGCAGTATGGCTTTATTGGTGGATGAAGCACTACGGATCATATTAGACGGGTTATAGCACTATTTGATTGGGCCCAAGTGACGAAATCCCGAATGGGACTAGCCCTCTTAGACGCCGAAAAGGCATTTGACAGGGTTTCGTGGGACTTCCTATGGGCAGTTCTTGCCTGGAAGGGCTTTCCGCCCATTTTCATCGAAGCGGTACAGGTTATGTATAAGAATGCATCGGCCCCTATCAGGACTCTGGGTGGAGAGTCTGAGGAATTTGCGGTGACCAGGGGGACCCGCCAGGGGTGCCCCTGCTCACCTCTCCTTTTTGCCTTGTATTTGGAGCCATTAATTTCCAAACTCAAGACAGACCGTCTGATATCTCCTGTAGCCTCTCCGATAGAGGCTCCCAGGGTTCTGGCATTTGCGGACAACTTGGCAATAATATCCTCTGATATTAAAATCGCTTTGAATAGAATCGAAATTATTACTAACGCAATTGGTGCGGTTTCAGTGTATAAACTAAACCTGGGCAAGACTCAAGTCCTTCATTCTGAGGCGGGCACTCCTCAACAGGTCGAAACTGTCTCAGAGGCAGTGTATTTGGGCATTCGCATTTTTCCCGATGTTCAGAAGATAGTAGAGGCTAATATAGATCCAATTGTGGACTCCTCGAAAAAACTCCTACAAAAATTTGATCGCCTACATCTGTCATTATATGGTCGATCTAATGTATTGAAAATGGCAATGCTCCCCAAGTTTTTGCATCTATTTCGTGCTATACCTTTGGTATTCACAAATGTCCTATTTAGCAAGATAGAAAGAAAGTGTGTACGCTTTATGTGGGGATACAAGAGGACTAGGAGGGCGTTAAGGTGGCTTTATTTACCAAAAGTACGAGGTGGCTGGGATGTGCTGAATTTTAGGTACTATTATTGGGTTTCTCTACTCCAGCATTTAGGGGATTTTATTGTCGGTGAAGAAGTAATGCACGACCCTGCCCATACCACGTCAATCTATAAGGTAATAATGCCCGATATCTCTTAGTAAGGATCCTTGAGCCGAGCTACTACAAAAGGACTCAGTTTAAGGTTCTGGAGGCTGCCTTCTTGGTCTGGAAAAAGGCACGCACTATGTATAAGATCCCAAAAATATCATTTCTGACCCCCTTTAAATCTATAGGGCTACTCCCTAGTATTTTTCATGATACTGTTTCTCGAAGGTGGGTGCTATCGGGTATTCGGGTTATTGGGCATTTATACGAATTCAGGCAGCAATTGTCCTTTTTACAGCTCCAGGATCAATTTGATTTGCCGAGGGGTGATATTTTCAAATTCCTCCAGATACATAGCTTTTTGGATCATGGCCGGTCGAAAGGACTTTTCCAGGAAGGGCGGAACAATCTGCTAAAATTAATCACAGTCAAGTGCAAAATTGGCCAGATATATAGATGTCTAATATCTGTTCAATTAGATGATTTAGACGTTCAGCAGGAAAATTGGAAACGCAGACTGGGCGATGTCCCGATAGATATTCAGTTGATGTTAGGAATGGCTAATTCTGTGTTACTTGTTGGGAGTTTGAGAAGTCAATTTTATATGTCTGCTTTTAATTTATATTACACTCCCTCAAAAATTGCTAAATGGAGTACGGGAAGGGGGGACAAGTGTCCTAGATGTAAGCTCCATGCATATGTTCTTTGCTTGTCCCCTGCTTGCTGTATTTCTATCTGAGGTCCAACATTTTCTCAACTCTTCTTTGGGTATAACATGCAAATTGACTGCTGAAGTTGTATTGTTTGGGGTATCATCAAGCAGTGGCAATGGGGGGGGGCATGCTCCAGAGTGTCGTTTTCTATTTACCTGCATGTCTATTGCTATATTATGTATCAAAATGGATTGATTCTGACCCCCCCCCCCCACACGTTTTGGGAGTGGAGAACAAGGATTTTGGCTATATATCACTTGGAAACTGCTTTGTATAGGCTTAAACAACCCAGAAAAAAAAGATTTGGATTGCAAACTTGGGACTTCATCAAACAATGGCTGTGATTTGTCTTTTGTCTTTTGTTTATTTATGCTGGAAATCCTTTAAGTCTACTATTTTTTTTATGTATCTGGCATTGTCTATGCTTTTTTTTTTCTTTTTGTTGGTTCATGGATAAATAAATTTAAAAAAACAAAAATATAAAATTAGCTGTGTCTCCTGTGCTCCCAGTCAAGTGTTTACAGGGAAATGACCTCGAAGCATCTGAGTGGAGAAGTGGAGAGGGGTCTTCATATGAAAATATTGGAGGCTCCTGAGTAGGTATGTGCTGTGACTTGGTCAAAGACTATCTAGAAGGGCAGGGCTTGATAGTTGGACCCTGGAACAAAGGGCCAAGCATCCAAGGACAAGGGTATGGGCCTGGTTGACAGCCCAGGGAACTCTAGAGGTGCAGGAAGAATCTAACTCTGATTAGGAGGATCTACCTCTGAGGGAGGGACTCCATCCCTGCCAGGGTTGTCAGATTTGACATCCACATGAGTAGCCCTGTAATGGTATCTCAGACCAGCCACTGCAGTGTCTGAGCACACAGTTGTAAAACTGCCTTGTTGACCTGGCAGTGCACCCACTTGCCAGGCCAAGACCTTCCCTTTCCTTACATGTAAGGCATCTCTAGGGTAAGCCGAAGGCACCTCCATGGGCAGGGTGCAGTGTATGTGAAAGGTAGGACATGTTACGGGATGTGAGACATGTTCTGAAAGTGAAATATTGTGTATTTCGTTTTTCACTATTGAAAGGCTGTCTGTCCCATAGACTTATTATTGTGGCTGCACTGTAACAATTTTACATGTGGCACTCGCAGTAGGGACAAGATAGAACAATTAAGTTTAGGCTCTCTGAACTCAGAATTTATTAACACACCTTTTGGTGAAGGTGGTGTTTAAATTCTGTGTTTGAGAATTCACTCTAGACAATCATTAGGGAGGTTAAGTTGTACCCTGCCTAGGTGACTTATCGCTAGGCTGAATAGACCTGCTCTGCATTTAGAGTGGTGGGGGGAGTTTTGCTTGCACCTGAATAGGCTGTGTCTCCTTTTCACAATGCTGTCTCTATCCTGTCTCCACCCCCTGTGGTCATACTTCACCAGGGAGAACAGGACTGGTTTGAACTGGGTTCAGAGACTCTTGCCACAAAGAGAACAATGACAATTTGGGGTATAAGTATTAGACCTAAAATCCCAGGACTTTAGATTACTTCAGGAAACAAGAGGACCTTACCAAGAAGAAGAGCAATAGGACTGTGTGAGGAGCACTATCTTTTCTGTGTGAGGGGTGGGTTGGCCTGCAGTTGCTGCTTCTGTCTATGGTGGTGGAAAAGGACTGTCTCCTTTTGGCCTACTATAGTATCCTGCTTGTGAAGACAATCTCCAAGGGCTTGTGTGTACTTGCTCCCTATTGTAAGTTTCAGGGAAATCAAAGACTTAATGGAAAGATCCTTGTTGGATCTTAAAGGGAACCTTCCTGGAAGGGAAATTGCAGAACTGTGTGAGGAGTGCTGCTCCTGGTGCCTCTGGGAGGGACAGCTTGCAGTTGCTGCTCCTGTTTGGAGCAGGCGAAAGAATTGAACTTATCTCCTACGAATTGGCCTAATAGCGCAAGGTGAGCACTGTGTTCTTTCCCTTATTCTTCAAACAAAAAACGCGGGAGGAGCACTTTGAGTAGCATCTCAGTGTGTGCAGCGCTGCACTGCCCTTGTCGTTCCAAGGGAAGGGAGAGCTTGTGGTAACAAAAACGCTCCCCTCTTCCCTGCAGGCGGTGTGTGAAAGGTCCTGGCTGGGGACTGCCAGCAGGCACTACACAATGTGCCTCTCTGCTAGTGGCTATCCTGGTCTAGCCCACCACCCTGGGGGAAGCCATGACTGGCAACTGGTGTGCAGCAAAGGCTGCTCTGCGGCACCCTTTGCTGCTTTTGGTAGCAACAGTATGCCCCAAGAGCCTCCTTCAGGTGACCCCATCAACTCAGGGAGGCGTGGAGGTAAAGGAGCCAATCCCAGCATGGACCCAGTTGGAGGTCATGTCACCTGGGAAAATCCAGCGAGGAGCGAGCGCTATGTGGTCTCGACAGCCTCCCAGGGAGAAGGAACCTCCAGCAAAGAGGAACATCTGGATGATGCACACGGGGGAGGTGAGCAGCTGTGCCTTGCAGCTGCCTAAGTGAAAGATTGGCCACAGGGGACCCAGAGAGGTCTCCCTCAGGATTTGTCTATTAAAGGGGGCATTTTGTTTTTCTTTTTTTGCTTGCTCTTTTTCCCCAGCATCTAGGTTCGGTGGCTGCACCGTGTTCCTGCAGGGAGCCAGCTTGGCCGCTTACCCGGCGTAAGGGAATGAGGAAGTGTCCCCGCTAATGGGGGGAGGATATGTGCCCTCCCGCCTCTGGTGTATGCTCCCATCTTCGGGGGCATTAATTCCTGGTGATTGCAGGAGGTATCCTCAATGGAGGATCCCTAAGTTGCTGGATGAGGTGTCGGATGACTGCCGAAAGTTACCAAAGTAATGGCAGTGGATGGGCAGGAGCTCCTGTGCCCTGCAGCTGGCCCAGAAGTACAATATATCCCATACAACCAACACAGGAGTGCTGAGACCTCGTGGTTAGGGGGCACACTGGTAGTTCATGTGATATTCTGAGGGCTGATATACAGCAGATATGTGTACAGTGATATGTACTGGCTTATGTGAGCCTAACTACTGAATATTTGTTTCATGCCCTGATGGTTTTATGGGATGGGCGAAGTTTGCTGGCACGCACGTTTGTGTTGCATTGGCAAAGCAGAGTGCGTCCCTGCGCTCCAAAATTGTGCTCCAAAATTGTGTGTGAAGGGCACTACATGCTCCTCAAGTGTGTTCTCGCATTCTAAATTGTATGCAAACAGTACCACATGGTTCACATGGGCATGGCCTTCTTGTTTTTCTGCTCTCTGTTATGGTGCTTGGCATAAATTTTAAAATGTCCTCCTGCTTTATTACTTTTCTACCTCTAATTTGTATTTTTTATAATAGTGTGTGTCTTTTTGTTTGTGTATTGAAATATTCGAGTCGAAACTAGTAGTACTAGAGGTGATCTCTCTTAGCGACTGCATTTGCTTTTCATAAAACATTTTGTGGACATTATTAATCAAATCACTAATCTATTTGTATTTATCTTCTTAATTTCTTTCATCAGCACCCAAGGTCAAGAAGAGGGATGATTCTGAGGATCTAAGTCAATCTAGTCAGCTGGTGCTGACCACCAGCGCCACTGCTGAGGGCTCTGCGGCTCTCAATAAGTCCTTTTATGATTGTTGTGCACTTCTTGTGGTATTTGAATGTTGGTGCTATCTATCATGAATATTTAGATAGAGGAACCATGTATGGTAGTATTTGGAATAAAAATCCCCATGTATGTTTGTTGAGAAGGCATTTCTTTTCCTGTTTATGCCTAGCTCTAACACAGTTCAGTTCACAAGAGAGTGGCCATAGTCATCATCATTGATCACACACCTCAATATGGTGTGCTGCAGACTCTTTCATTTATAGTACAGTATATCAGTAGTTTCCCATGACAGTGCAGCAAGTCTAGAAAAAAAGTATGATGTCCCACTCCCATTGTATTTGCCAACCAACACCATATGTATTTTATTGACTATTATTCCACAACTGGCTTGTCTAACTTTGTGAACCAACCAATCAAAGGCTCAGAGTGATAATTGGAAGACACTGACATGTTAACTGAGCCAAAGTGCAGCATTGCAGTTGCATTTGGGGTTGCGTATCTGGGATCTAAATTATGTGTAATGTTTTATTCTAGTCAAACATACCATTGGTGATGCCGGCTCCAGTGCCGCTGCAGGAGGAGACGGGTCATTTGGAGGGGAGAAGCAGCAGCAAGGACGGGCATTTGTTAGGCACATAATTTCTTGCAATAACTATGCTCACTAGCTATTGCCATGGTGTCACTTGTCGTCATCAACTATGACGATGAAGTGAACCCCCCTCAACCCACCAGCTTTACCAGCCAGAGCAGTGGTTAAGTTATTATTATGGCCTCATCTATCTGCAATGCAGCAAAATCTCATCAATGAGCTTTGATGGTTTTAGGGAGACAAGGTAACTTAAAAGAAAGGAAATGGTATATGAGTGATAGGGTGGGTGGGTGGAAGGGTTGTGGTGAAACTGTTAAGGATGGTTTGAAGAAAGGGTTGCTATTGAGTGGGTAGATAATGTATTGAAAAGGTTGCTGAAAGACGGGATGGGAGAAACTAAAGCAATTCAATTTCGGACCAATCACCCACTTCCACCTCCTGTGCTGTTCCAGGAAGGGTATAATTGTGTTGTATAAAATGTTGGCTCATTTTGATCATTGTCAATCTCTCCACATTTAGAGGCGAAAGACTAGTCCTTCTCACTGTAACAATTGCACCAGCTGCACTGAACACACGTTCAGAAGAAATAGTGGCGACAGGACAAGCCATGTCCTTTATTGCCAGCCTGCTGAGCACTGGCCATTGTCGCATCTCACCATGCTAGTAAATTAATAGATTTAGGTCCACACAGACCTCTTTTGGATCATCCAGATACTCCTGGAACATCCTGTGGCTGGTCTTTGGTGCTGCCACAAATGTGTTACCTGACCAACTTCTGGGTAAACCACCAACAATTGAGGTCAAACTCTACTTCCCATACTAAGTTTGCCAGTGCCCCGAAAGAACTTTAGAAAAACTTCTCATTGATTTCTTTCTTTGCACAAACCCCAAACAAATTAGCAAGAGGAACATGATTATTTTTGTGTCAGATTTATGCTGCCCCACCTTATTTCTAAGTCACATATATATTGCCGAATTCCAGTTGCACCGGTGTGCATTGAAGAAGCCTCCACAATTCCTGCTCAACCTGATTTGCCATCACTTCCGCACTGGATTTGAATGAACACTGCCAATTGAAACAAATACAATGCAAATACAATGCAGAGGTTGGGTCTGGTCCTTCGGTTGTTGTTGCTACCGGTGTTCTGGTTGATGGTGTTGATTGCGCCTGTGACACAAGACTGTCCTCTCTGGAAGTTGAAGGTGGCACCCCAGAACTGAGGGCTGGGACTTGAAGTTTCAGGCATTCTTTTTCCAAGTCTCCGGATTGCTCAACAATTCACCTCTTGTATTTTAAAACATCCCCTTCCGAAAAAGGAATGAAAGTGGGCAGAATTGTTTTGTACCTTGGATCAAGTAGTGTGGCACATATGTACTCTTTGGTCATGCTGCAGCCTTATATTAGAAGCCAAGTGCAGGACTAAGGTCTCAACCAAGGCATGTACTTCTGTGTTTTCATTCACACCTGTGGTGCAAATCTTTCAGATGCCTTCTTTACCTGGTTTTGTAGGAGATGCAACAAAGGGATAGCTTGGCCCATCCTACTGTCCTCCTTGCTACCTTGCTGTGTGAAAACCTCAAAAGGAAGTGGCATCTGTGTCAGGCATTTAACTAGGCTCCATTTGTCCGCATCCATGGTCATAGCTTTCCCAACTTTATCCCTCCACTTTGAATGAGATAGTCATTGATCTGCTTGTACTGCTCAAACAGAATTTGCATTATGTAAAAGGTGGGGTTCCAATGTGTTGGCACCTCCTGTATCGGGGTTTTAACTGGTTCTCTATTATTCCACTGCATTAGCTGCAGCTGCTTCCGGACTTTAAAAGAATTGCTGAAATGAGTGGAGATTCTTCTGCAGATGGTCACGATGTTGCTGACTATGTCTTCCTTTTTTTCAAAACCTGTACCCAAACAATCTGTGAAGAAACTTGCTATAAAAATCGACTAAGCCCTCACGATGAAAGATCATACTCTTGCCATCACCGTATTATGCTATCAGAATATGTTTCTTATCTTCCTACACCTGCCAGAACGCTAGTGCAAGCTGTGGTAGTAAGCAAATTAGATTACGGCAATGCTCTTTTGGCAGCAGCACATGAGACGCCGGTAGCAAAACTACAGGTAGCCCAAAATACTGCAGCTAGGCTTGTTCTCAGTAAGTAGCCGCTGCAGTGAAAGAGCCATTCTGGGAGGAGAGGGTTCTTCTATATAAGAATGCCAGAGAAAGAGGGAGGGGTCATAAATAGTGGCTTTCAAATTAAAGAGGAGACAGGCAAGAGAAGCCAGTTTCATTTACACCCCAACTCTTTGAACTCAGCCAGATGGCAGGCTTAAGGAAGGAATGTGCAAATGCCAGGGGAAGGGAGTCTATGGAGCTGTGCTGTCCTGGAGGTGGGTTTAGCTAGCTCTTGCCTCTCTGCTGGGATTTCAGCCATATTGGGTTTTGGAGATATAGTGCTTTCTGGGAGTCAACTGTGCCACACTTTGAAGGAAATGGTCATGCTCTGAGGTGTTGCCCTGCATCTCATTAGACGGGAGTGCCCTCCTGTGTGACCCAGAGAACAGTGAATAAGTATCTGAGAGGGGTGCTGTGTCTCAGATCTACTGCTTGAAACCAGAGGAAGAAGAAGGGTCCATGTTGGAAGTTTGATTTTCACCAACCAGGCCCTGCACTCTGACTAACTGCACCTGCTGCACAATCTGGAACTGCAACGCTGTGGATCACACCTGCTTCAAAAGGACTAAAAGTTGTCTTCCTGCAAGCTGCAGATTAATGGAGTTTACCTGGACCATCACCACCAATAATCCCAATCCCGGACTACTACTAGTGAATTTGAAAGGGTTTTGTCCAAGTGGATTTTGTAAATTGAATTCCTAAACTTTCAAGGACCATCTTGGAGCTCCCAGACCCTTGGAGTGAGTTTTGGATGCATTGGGAGCCTCAAAGGAACTTCAGGAAGAAGTTCCAGATTTTTGAAGAAGTTTGGAGCAACTTTGGGAAAAAGCTTCATAGGTGGACCCGACTCAACCTGGCCAGCCAAACAGGCCAGCCTCAAAAGCAAGCTGGCTCACACCAGTGAAAAGCTACAGAGGTCCGATTTCCACAGTTTGACAGGGAGCTGGTTGAAACCCAAGCTGGCGAACCTTCACTGAATCTGACCTGTTGAAGAGCATTGAGAGATCTTGGTAGAAAAAGCTCTGTAAACGTTTCTACATCCAAACATAGAAAAGGTGACAGGAACCAACCACAGTAGTCAAGCTGCCACACCTTCAACCGTAGGCCGGCCTGGATATCTGGGTTGTCCCATTGGAAAACTCCGGAGGTCTGACTTCCATAGGTTTGACTGGGAGCCTGTCGTAGGGCAAGCCAGTAAACCCTCACTGAATCCGGACTGGCTGAGAGCTTCGAAGGACCCCGGGAGGAAAAGCTCCAGAAAAGTTTTGAAATCAGAAGATAAAAACTTTGGGGCAGATTTATGAGCCCCTTGCGCCTCATTTACGCCGTTGTTGCGTCACTTTTGTGACGAAGCGGCGGCGCAAATCCTGTGCCATGCTGTGGGGTATTTACAACGTGACGCATCTGGGAGATGCGTCACGTTGTAAAGCCCTGCGCCAGCAGTAGGCGTACCTGTGCAGGGGGGGGGGGGCATTCCGTCGCAGGAACGCCTCCTAAAAGTGGCTGAGTGAAATCTACAAGATTTCACTCATTCACTTTTGAGCCCATGCTGCGTCATAACCCTGCGCCTGCTTGAAGCAGGCGTAAGGATTGACGCAGCATTGTGATGATAGGGCACCCCCGAGCCTTGCTGGAGCTGCGTCTCACTTGCGACGCAACTCCAGCAATGCGCCGCCTTTCCGACAGCAGATGCGTCACGCATCTGCCCATACGAGTGCCACGGTGCGCCGCATTATAAATGCGGCGCATCAATGGTGGCGCACGGGTGGGCAGATGCGTCGCAACTCTTCTGGTGCATCTCTGCTGATTAGCAGAGATGTGCCAGACGTCATAGATCTGCCCCTTTGACCTAGAACTACCTCAAAGGTTAGCCGTGCAGAGCTCCATCACGGTCACCCTAAAACTTTGCCTTTGTCCCGGTTTAGTGCAACCAGATATCCCAATAGGTGCAATATGTTTCTTTTTGCTATATAGTGCTGAATTTTTAAAAATGTATATCTCTGGTTCTCTACAATGGATAAAATGCATTTTGGTGCCATTCTAAAGATAAAAATATTTCCTATTTTTATCAATTGGTGTTCGATTTTTATTGTGAGTTGTGTCTTAATTAGTTACTGAATTGGTGTTTTTAAATGCTTTAAATAACAGTCTTTGAAGTTAATCCTTCCTGCTAGCAGCCAAGCTACCAAGGGATGAGCATGGTAATCATTTTCTAAGACCTATTTGGAGCCCTATAATATGTTTGTGGTATTATTGATATTGGTAGATGCATATTTACCACTACCAATATTCCACTTTCCAACAATTAATTTGAACAACATTCTCGAGGATGCAGAGGGAGAGGCAGAGGAGGTCGAGGGAAAGCAAAAGCAACTGGCAGGCAAAAGCAAGACTCAAAAAAGACGGAACAACTCTTGTGGAAATGATGGCAAGGACAAGACAACCCCGAAAATGTATGTGGTCAATCTTTCAGAACTTAAGTTAAACAAGGATGAGACTGATCTCTTATCGCTTGGTGTATCCTTCTGCCCCACTAGTAACATGAACTATGTGCAGACTAAAATTTATCAATTTTGCTTTTGGAGGAAACTGAAATTGAAAAAAATTGTTCCATTTCTGACCATCAAGAGCCCCTAGATACACCGCTTCTGAACCTTTGAGCACACTTTGCCCCAATGATATTGAGATGCTCTATGCTCTAGCCACACTTGATAAGAATTCTAGTGGTCATGAAGATCCTTTCCTCGATCGGGACATTTTGAATTTTCAGGTGGACTTACTGTGTCTCAATACATTAAAGCCCAAGTCCACCTTTACACCACAAATTTATTCATTGCGATGCTGTGGATTTTTTTTTTAAAAGTGTCATCAAGAACTTAAAAGAATGAGATTTAAGGTTTTCACTGGAGCCAATCTATCACAGGGCCAATTTACAGCATTTTAAACCCTACACAGTGATCCTTCCATAGTCATTCGTCATTCAGACAAAGGAGGGGATGTTGCAATACTGACCAAATCTGCGTATTGTTGTGAGGGGATAAGACAAGTTAGTGATGTTAAATGCAATGCCCTTTCCAATACCTCAGAAGTCACAGCCTCTAATCAGAAATACTGGGAAATGTTGGGATAGTGGAAAGACTGGGACTTTTTGGACCAGGAAGAATATATTTTCTTCAAATGTAGTCACCCTAGAATTCTGGTGCTATACGTACTACCTAAACCTTATAAAGGAGCATCCAGGAGACTGATTGTGTCAGCTATACAATCACTGCTTGAAAACACATCCAATAACATAGACCACTTTCTCAGGACATTTGGCACAGCACTACCAGCATACAAAAAATACACTACACACTTTTTTACTCTGATTGAGAATATACACTAGTAAAATGGTTACTCATTACTAACCATGGATGTGTGCAGCCTCTATACCAGCATCAGGTATGACTTGGGCATTCAGGCTGTCAGGCATTTCTTAAGAGCACGATCCATCTCATTAGTGTTCAACCCTGATGTGTTATTAGACATGTTCCTATATTGCTTCAATAACAATTTTTTTCATCTTTGCTACCCAGATGTATATACAGCTACAAGGGACTGCGATGGGCACCCATGGATACCAATTTGTTTATGTGCTGGTGGGAGGAACAGGTCGGCATGCAGCTCGAAAACACTGAAGACCAGGTGTTTATGTGGATCAGGTGTATTGAAGATATTTTTGTAATCTGGAAAGGAGATGAGGAGATTGCCTTAAAATTTGTTTCCAACCTAAACACCAATACACATAATATTCAGCTCACTACACAAATCAGTAAGACCAACATTGTTTTCTTGGACATAGAGGTAGAGGTTAGTGATGGATATTTACAAACTAAGTTACATCGTAAACCCACAGCAGGCACCTGTTTTCTCAGTGCCAGACATCAAACCTAATCCACAGCATTCACTACGGGGGACACCTACATGGAAAACATAATTGCAGCACCAAGGAGACATTTGAGAGGAAGAAAACGATAAATGAATTAGAGGTTCCAGGAAAGAGGATACAGCAAGAAAGTCATAGAACAAGCATGTGCCAAAGTGGATCAGGTATGTAGACAAGGCTTACTACAAACTAGAAATAAGCCTTCAACAGATAAACATAAGCATATCAGATGATATCACCACATTCTCCAAACAAGCTTATCAGCTCAGAAAGTCTTTAAATAAAAACTGGCATATATTTAAAACTGATCAGATACTCAACAAATACTTACCTGAATGTCCTCAGACCACTTTCAGGAAGAGCAGATCACTCAGGACAAACAGAGTCACAATTGGGTCACCCACGGCAATACCAATCATCTTGGAGGAAGTGTCAATGGCTGTTTTTGCTGCATGAGACTCAAAGCATGCAGCAATAGTTCAAATTGCCAGAGCCTTAAACAATTCTAACAGCACTAGGGTGCATCATCTCAAAGGGAACCATAACTGTAACACAGACTATTGTGTATACTGTCTCATTTGCCCATGTTACAAACTGTACATAGGCTGCACCATATATCGAGCCAAAAAACGGACACTCGAGCACAGATGTTTCATTTGTCATAATGAAAATCTGGTAGCACAAAACTTCAACAAGACACATTTTTAGAATGAAAACCTTCTGAGATTTGTGGTGATTGATGCCATATCCCATGATTTTAGAGGGGGTGACAGGAACACAAACTGAGGCTATTGGAATCCAAATATATTTTGGATTTCAATGCACACTGACACCAGGGTGTTTGAACTCCAGTGAAGACATGTCTATTCACTTAGGATGGATAGGTGTATTCATATACCTATTGTGTTCTCAAATGCTGCATCTTGAATCATTTTGGTAACTTGAACTGATTTTAGTTCTTGAATATACATGTAGATAATGTATATATTTTGCACTTACACAGGTATGCACAGTGAATGTAACAAAGAGTAGCCAGCCTAGCACTTAACCGATTAGTGTATAAACCACTATAACAGGGAGCATACAATGAGATTCTGTTGAGAGCCCACATGGACAGGACTTATGAATGGCTGCACTATTAGTGTAAGAGACGGTAAGCACATAGGGGCACATGATCATGCATTATAGTATGTGGTTGTTGTATGTTTGGGTATAACAAATGGCATGCTTTTCTTAATAATTTTCATGATTTATTCATTTTTGGGTAACACAATGCCCCTTAATTAATAGCTACCATTACTGTCCTCACAATCTCGAGTTAATCAAATGTTACATTGTGGGCATACTTGTGTGGTTATTATATACTTGCCACACCACATTACTTTGCCTGGAGGCCACTCAAGATAGCTACCCATACAAGGGTAGTTTCCCGATAACTAATGAACTAATGTATTCAATACAGTGCATTCCTGCCCTTTTTCCCTGCACTGGCACCATTTCAGCATCCTAGTGCCAATGCAGGTATCCACAGCGCAAGGACACCTGTGTTGTCGGCAGCATTGTTTAAATGAAGAAAGGGTCACCTTCCTGCACATAAACAATCCACTGAGGTGTGCTCCTCTTTTTAGGTGTACTGCAGAATGCAGCATACATAGAAGAAAGACATAAATGAGGAGAAATAATGTTATTTCTCCTTTTTAAGCTTCACCTCTTGAGGCGTGAGGTTTTGATGCATCCCCAGGTTTTCGTAGTCTTGTATATTTGGAAATGCATCAACATCCAATGGTGTTGCATGGGAACACCCATCACAACACCCATGGTAAGGGTCTCAAGGCACTAGGGATAGGGGGATGCAGGATCCTTTCCATCAAGGAGGGGATATGTTGAAGAGCCAGGTTTTGAGGTTTCTTGCGAAGATGGGGAGCGATGTTGTCTGTCTGAGGTGGAGCAGAAGGGCGTTCCAGGCTTTGGCCGCAAGGAAGGAGAAGGAGTGGCCTCCCGATCTGGTCTTTATGGCGTGGGGAACCATGGTGTAGGAGAGTTGGGCTGATCATAGGGTCCTTTGGGGTGCGTGGAATTTGAGTCGGCTGTTCATTTATGCTGATCCGGTGCCGTGGAGGGCCTTGTGTGCGTGGGTGAGTATCTTGAAGGTGATTCTTGCCTCGACGGGCAGCCAGTGGAGTGTGCACAGGTACTGGGAGATGTGGCAGTGTTTTGGCAGGTTGAGGACCAGTCTTGCTCGTGCTCTGGATGTTCTGTAGCTTGCTGGTGAGGTTTTTGTTTATTCCAGCGTAGTGTGCGTTGCCGTAGTCGAGTCTGCTGGTGACCAGGGAGTGAGTGATGGTCTTTATTGTGTTTGAAGGTTTTACGAAGGAGTCAGAGGGTGTGGAAGCAGGAAGATGAGACGGAGTTGATCTGCCGATCCATTTCCAGCTCGGAGTCCAGGATGATTTCCAGGTTGCGTGTGTGGTCCATGGGGGTTGGCGGGTTTCCGAGGGCAGGGGGCTACCAGGTGTCGCTCCAGGCATCGAGGATTGGGCCCATGATGAGCACTTCTGTTTTGTTGGTGTTTAGTTGTAGGCAGCTGTTTTTCATCCATTTGGCGACTGCTTCCATGCCTTCTCGAAAGTTGTGTCTGGTGGTGTTGGGTTTGTTGGATAGGGAGAGGATGAGTTGGGTGTCGTCTGCGTATGACACAATGTTGAGTCCGTAGGTTCTGATGATGAGGGCATGTAGACGTTGAAGAGCGTCGTGCTGATGGATGAGCCCTGGGGGACTCCGCAGGTTGTAGGTGTAGGGTCCGAGAGGAAAGTAGGAATTCTGATCCGCTGCATTCTGCTGGAGAGGAAGGAGTGGATCCAGTCAAGGGCCTTGTCCTGGTTTCCTGCGTCATCGAGTCTGCGTATTACGGTGCAGTGGGAGACGGTGTTGAACGCTGTTGAGAGGTTGAGGAGGAGGAGGGCTACTGTTTCTCCTTTATCCAGTAGGGTGCGGATGTTTTCTGTTGCGGCGAGGAGGGCGGTTTCCGTTCTGTGGTTTCTTCTGAAGCCAGATTGGGAGTAGTCGAGGATGTTGTGCTCTTCAATGAATGTGGCGTGTTGACTGTTGATGGCTTTCTCGATGACTTTCCCTGGGAATGGGAGCTGTGAGATGGGGCTGTAGTTTTTGAGGTCGGTGGGGTCTGCCAAGGGTTTCTTCAGGAGGGTTTGACCTCGGCGTGTTTCCAGTCGTCGGGGAACAAGACGGTCGCCAGGGAGTAGTTGATGATGTGGCAGAGCATGGGTGCAATGGTGTCAGTGGCTCTGTTGAAGATGTGGTCGGGGCAGGGGTCCGTGGGGGCCCCTAAATGGATTGACTTCCTTGTCTTCAGTGTGTCTTCGGTGGTGAGGGCTGTCCAGTTGTCAATCGCTGGTTTTCGGGTGTCAGGGGTGGTTGGTGAGGGTTCAGTGTGTTGGTTGTCTTTGTTGAAGTTGTCATAGATGCTCTTGATTTTGAGGTGGAAATAGGTGCTGAATTTGTCGCAGAGGTCTTGTGAGGGACGGATGTCAGTGGACTCGTTGGTGGGTTGGGTGAACTCCTTGATGATGTTGAAGAGTTCTTTGCTGTTGTGCGCGTGGGTGGAGATTCTGTCTCCAATCGCTTTTTTCCTTGTTTCTCTGATGAGTTGGTGGTGGGCGTTGATGGCGGTTCTAAAGTTGTTGTGGGCGTCTGTTGATTTGGTGTTCCTCCTTGCCTTTTCGAAGCAGTGGCAAGTGCATCTGGACTCTCGAAGTTTAGTGGTAAACTGTCTGGCATTCTTGGCGTGGGTGTTGTTGTTTTCCTTGAGGGGGGCTATGGTGTTGGCACTGTCCGAGATCCTTCTATGCAGGGTTCGGGCTGCGATGTTGGGGTCGTCGTTTTCCGTGATGGTTGGGGTAGAATTGTTGAGAGAGGAGGTGAGCTGGTCGTCTGTGATTTTGGTCCAGTTTATTCGTGGGAGCAGGTGCTGGTGTCTGTGGATGATGGGTGTTTTGAAGGTGAAGTGGACACATCGGTGGTCTGTCCATGGGAGTTCGTTGGTGTGGCTGAAAGTGATATAGTTTCCTGTAGTGAAGAGGGGGTCGAGGGTGTGTCCTGCTGAGTGTGTGGGCTTGGTCACGATCTGGCGAAGTTATGGAGGTTGTCCAGGAGGGATGTGGTGTTGGGGTTCAGTTGGTTGTTGAGGTGGAAGTTGAGATCTCCCAGTAGGGTGTAGTTGGTGGATGCAATGGCCTGCAGGGAGGTGATATCTGTGATGGAGTTAGCAAAGGGTCCGAGGGGTCCAGGGGATCAGTAGATGAGGATTCCTCAGAGGGTGGAGGTGGGGCTGGCCAGAATCTTGAAGTGAAGATGTTCCATCAGTTCCGCGTGCTCGTCAGGGAGTGTGCTCATGTGGAGGGTGGATTTGTGGACGATGACGATTCCTCCTCCTGGGCAGATGTGGCAGTCCTTCCTGGAGATCTTGTATTATTGGGGGATAGCGATGGCTATGTCCGGTCCCGAGGTGGTGTTGGTCCAGGTTTCAGTAAAGAACGCTATGTCCGGGATGGTGTTGTCAAGGAGGTCCCAAATTTCGGTGTGTGTTTGTGGAGGGATCAGACGTTGAGAAGGATGCAATGAAGGGTCTTTGGTTTGGTTGTGTTCTTTTGGGCGGGTTGTGCTGGATCCATGTTCTTGGCAGTTCTGCAGGTGTGCCGGCAGCAGTGACAGCTGAAGGGTCTGTGGTTGTCGGCTGGTGAGGTTAGCTTGCAGTTGTTGTTGCAGCCTGGGTTGAGTGTGTGGAGTGCTGCTATTAAGTAGGGGTCGGGGAGGGTTGGGCAGCTTGGAGGTGGGAGTGGGGAGGGCAGCTGGATTGGGCCAGTCGTGCTGGGTGGGAGGGGCCACAGGCAGCAGCGGCGGGGAAAACGGGCGGGAAGGAGGAATGGGGAGGAAAAAGGGATAAATAAAAGATGGAGAAGCAGAAAGAAAAACAGAGCAGAAAGCAGAAAAGTGCAGAAAGAAAGATTAAAAAGAGGGTGAAAAAGCAAGTGATAAACAAAGAGGAGAGCGGGGTGAGAGAAAGGAGACAGAGATCCACTGGAACACCAGGGATGAGGTGCAGGAAAAACCTGCGGATGGAAGAGGGCCCCGAACACCAACACTCATGAGTGCAGGGGCTCGGGGGAAGGCCTCACTTAATGGTGGAGCTGCAAGGGAGGGAGAGCAATTTCACTGACAACACAGTGATTTGTACTGCGCTGCTTTACTCTACATCTATGAGGCCATTCAAAGTGGTTTTGCAAGGGCTCATAAACATGATTTGGTGGTTTGAATTGTTGGAGCGTCACAAAAAGAAATGCTACGGCGGATCAAGGGGCTCATAAAAATGCCCCCCAATTTCTTACATTGGTGTTGAGCAGGGATGATTAGGACTTGTGTTTTTGCAGTGCCATACAGTGATTTTGTGTACAGTTGAAAAATGCCAAATAAGTAATCTGAGAATGCTTCTAACCTTTTCAAATTCTTCCAATTTTTCTGATTGGCTGCTTTTCCTTTTTCTAAATTTAAATGCCCTCCCTTTTTGTCCTGTACCATGAAGATGGAGATGCTCAATGTAGATAATCTTCGCAGGAATGAGGTGCAAACATCTGCAAGGAGAGGGGGCTGCATGCAGGAAAGAAGGTTGAAAAGTTAGACTTTCAGATAGCCCTCTGTTCCTATGAGGAGGTCATAAGGTTATAATACAATTTTGAGGAATCGGAGGAGGAGGATCTTAATGATGATGATCATAACTTTGTTGTGTGGGATGACATAGACGACTGGATTGAGGCCTATGAGGTTGCCTTAGAGATGAACCATGTCCCTGAAGAGGATTGGATGCCAGTTTCTGGAGGCATAGTCCCAAAGAAGGGAGCAGTGCCCTGTGAGCACTAGGGAAAGGGGACAGAATGAAGTGTCCCCTCATGAAGGAAGCCCTGACCAGGAATTATGGTCTAACCCTAGAAAGATTTAGGCAGAACATTAGTGACAACCAGAATCTGCCCTAGCAAACCTGGGTGGATTGTGTGGATCATTTTTGCAAAGCACTGCATGTTTGGGTGATGGGAAGGAAAGTGAAGGATTACCACAGGCTGTATAATTGGATTACTAGAGAGCACATATTCAGGATTTGTTTTACAGATCTGCACCATACCTTTGCGGATAGTAAGCTTTCTGATCCCGGGGAGCTTGCTAGGGAGGTAGACTGCTAGATCAGCATCAGGGTCCACAAGAAAGTACCTTGGGTGACCCCAAGAAGGATGGTTCAGGTTCCCCCGGAAGAGTGAGAGGGATGTCAAAGATGAAGGTTCCCATGACCCCTTCTGAAAAAAGGGGGGAGGGAAGGTTTCTGGTGAGCAGTGACCCAAGGAACCCCTTTTCCAACCCTCTCGATCTGATTGTTCTTAGGAAGGACACAAGCAGAAAGACTGTTGGTCCTAAGAAATGACCCACTAGTGGGACCTCTACAGGGTCGCCAACATTACCTTAGGGACAAGTTATCCATAGGGGCAGGAGGTAGACCATGCCCTATCTGCCTCAGCTGGGAGGGTTACTCAGAGTGTTATATTCCATATAGGTACCCTATATAGGTGCAGGTAACACTGCAACCTCTCACCGATATCCTTGCCTACATCACATACATAACGGTTCATAGGCACAGACCTTTTACCCAGATATGACACTGCATTCAGAACGTGGTTTTTCCCTAGTTTGAATCTCATACATTATGCATGAGGCTTCTTGGAAGCACAGCAGGATTAACAGCAGGACTGACATCTCCTGTATTATATCTCTGTATAAAGTTCAGGTCCGACGTCATCCTTTAGGCCGACACAGTAACACAGCAAGGTAGGACCCCTGGGGAGACCAATGGGTAGATATACATCATGTCTTGCTTTGAAAGATAGAGGAGACCGTGAATTCCTGGCTGACACACTGACCAGAGACATTGAGGTTCCTGCATGCAGACGCTCCAGCTAGCAGTGGTCTAACATCCCTCACAGGGTGGCCAACTCGAGACCAGAACAGAGCCCCATATTCTCTTATTTCAGGTAAATGGGGTTGACTAGATCCTAGAGGGATTCTTGGCATAACACCTACACAGATACTAGGTACATTCAAGTACATCTAGTTATGGAGACATCGTAGGAGTACTCACCTTTTATCATGTGTTTTATGTATATGAACATATTCATGATTTCTTCAAGATGGTAGAAGTATACCATCCCTTTACTTTTGTAGTATTGCTAATCATATATCTCTGCTACCGTCTAATGGGTGTTGCAGCTCATCTATTCTACACTAGAATAACAACTGTTCAATAAATACTTATTGAAGCGCCAAGACCGTTTATTCTGTGTATCTCTCTGAGACTAACTAAGTGAGCACGAGTGACTGAGTGAAAAGTAGTATATTGTGTCTACGATCCTGGGGAATCAGGGTTGTCATGTTCTGAGGTTGCCAAGAACTATTCTCTCCCCAATAAGAGGAGATTCTAGCGGCACTGTGAGCTAGCTGATACAGACAGGCTAACGTATCCGGTGAGGGTGCACAGAATCAGTCTGCCACCAATCACACAGTTTATGTTATCCAAAACGCGCAGCTCCTGTACAGGGTATATAGGAACTACATGACAAGAGGTTTGACTGGTGATCCCTGAGGGTGGGAGTTGCACTTCCATCAGGTCAAAGTCAATCGGGTATCTGGCACTGGGCTGAGGCATACAGGGGCCAGCCATGCCATGCTAGTGGAAAGGCTGCTTTCCCCCTGAGCAGTACACCTGTCAGGTATGTAGGGTAACTCAGGTCCAGGGCCAGGACTTTTTCATTATACTGGCCCTGTCATCCCTGGAGTGAGGTGGGGAGGTGACCCAGAGGAGAGGCATAGTTAGTATCCAGATGCCCATTGACTGTATCCTGACATAGCATGCAGGAGTAGGGGTGGGCGGAATTTGCAAAATTAACTTTCGCAAATTATCGTGAAAATGTTTAAAATTATCGCAAACAAGCGGAAATATCGCGAAAATGCGGAAGTTTTTTTCCCGCATGTTTGCGAGATTTTCTGCATGGTTGCGGGTCGCCAACTTACCCATGTAGTTGCTTGCGGGCGCGGCCATCTTGTTTTGAGTTGTCTCGCAGTGCATGATCGCGAGAAGAAAGACGTGATCGCGCGACGCATGACGTCACTGCGGGCGCGAACTGTCGCGAGACAGCGCAAATGGCTAAAAACAATACAACATCTCATGGAGAACGCGACCGGATCAAGAAAACTTGTCGGCGAACGCAGGGATTCAGGTAAGGCGATCGCGCGCGCTCGAGAATGTATTATTTTACAGCGCGAGCAAGAAACAAATTATCGCCAAGCTGCGGAATCCAGAAATTTTGACATTTTCGCGCTCTCCGCGGAACGCGAAAATGTCAAATTATCGCAATTTCCGCGAACGGAACAAAATTTTCGCCCAGGCCTATGCAGGAGCCCAGACAAAGGGGCAGGGTGGGTGGACACACCCCTGTCACATGTTCAGCCGAGGCGTACAGACTCTTGACTGAAAAGCCAGTCTCAATATACCACAATTAATTGGTGGGAGGTAGAGTGGGAGATGGGTGCCTAACCACCGGGACTGTGGCCCTCCACACTGAGAAACTTCAGAGGTCAGAGCATCCTAGATGGCCTGGGGCCTGGCTCTTGACACCACCAACTGTCAGTGGCTTCTATTAGTTACTATCCTTATGGGCAGAGTTTTCCTTGTGTTTTGGATAGAAGTCTGATTCAAGGGGTGAAATGGGCATCATCACTTTGATAGCCTTGTGGTACTGTCTGCCTACTGAGATTCACTTGTGAGCAAGTTAAGGTTAGGTGCATCATTGATGGGGTCTACAAGTGAGAAGAAGGGTTTCCCATTGTGAAGATCAGTGGCTCAGGAGAGTGTAGGCAGAGGGATCCAACTGGGTTCAGAGAGGCGTAGAACTGACATGTTCCCCTGCATAACTCGGCCTTCATCCATGTTCTATCACATAAGCAGGGAAGCTCATTAAGGTACTGATTAGTCTACCCTGGCATGTGGCTGGAGAGGAGTTATGTTGGACTTGGCTCTATCTGCAGGGTCATCTCCAAAATGTTTGCCTTCACCCTGCTGTTTTCTGAAAACATTTTTGTTGGTGTTTAGGACTCAGCACACTATGTCACTGGTAGCAAGTGCTAAAGTGCTTATGCACACTCTTTTATACCTGGAGAAATTGGCTTACATCCAATTAGCACATTGCATGTACCCTAAGACCCTTGTAAGGTGGTATTACATGTATCTAGGGCCTGTTCATTAAGTGCTGCTAGTTGGCCTGCAACACTGATAGTGCTACCCATTTAACTAGCCCTTTAAACATGTCTCAGGCCTGCCATTTCAGCCTGTGTATGCAGTTTTAAACTGCCATTTCGACCTGATAAACAAAACGTTTTCCCAGGCCAAAACATCCCTTCATTATGCATATTAGTCACCCCTAGGGTAGGCCCTGAACAACCCAGAGGGCAGGGTGCACTTTATTTAAAAAGGTAGACAAATTCCCTTAAATTTTACATGTCCTGGTAGTGAAAAATTCTTACATTTGTTTTTTACTACTGCTTGGCACACCTCTCCCACAGAATAACATTGTGTTTGCTTATTAAATTTAATGCGTGATGACTTTCAATTGGGAGCAAGTTGACAAAACGAGTTTGGTGTTTAAGTAATTGTAATTTAATGCCCTGGTAAAGTTACTACAGAAGAAGGACTGTTGTGCTACTTTTCTGCCAGAAGGACTGCTACTATTTTGCCCTGCTACTCTCCTGTCTGCTGCTCTGCTTGCTCAGAAAGAAAACTGGATCATTTCAGGCTGAAATTGCACCAGGGCACAGCAAGTTAACCTTCTGTTTTGAGCTACAGGGAAATGACAAGTTCCAGAGGCTCCCTGAAACTGTCCATCGTACCTGCCGTCTGAACCTGCAACAGGACATGCCTAAGCAATGAAGGTCTTTACTGGAGTGAGTTCCTGACCCCCAAATGGTGCCCCTCATGTCCTGAACTCTCAGTGTGACCTCAGTGGAACTCTCCTGAAGATTTGGGCTCTGTGCAGATGGGCCAAGTCGAACCAAGATCTTGAGAACCATGCTGCCTGCCAATGCAATGTTCCGGTGAACCTGACTCTTCACACCACAGCGACAGCCAACAATGCCCGGCAGAGTGTGATATGCACTTCGCACAACTGCATCAACTGTCAAGGAATCACACACTCTTAACTGCTTAGTTGCGTGGTGTAGAGTTTCGCAGTGACGTAATGGCCAACTTCCCTGAAATTTATTTTTTAACTGGCGACTTTTAATAATGCACACTAGTTAACAGATAGAAATTGGGGAGGAGGGCCGGATACCGGACGTTGTTGTAGTGGGTTCTTGCTGTTGACCTGCGAGGCAACAAGGGATAAGTCTAAGTAATCTGTCCTGCGTATCTTGCCTTCTAAACTATTTCTTAACTGAGAGTCTTAGAATATTGTACACTATTAAAGGGCCTACCTGCGATCAGAAGTTGTAAATCCTACGTCCGAGTATGTCTTTGAGGGACTGGTTAGCTGAATTGGAGGGCAGATGATGTGCGCCTTAGCTTCTATGTAGTGAAGTGTCAGGAAGCTCTTGAAGAAGAGAGCAGACACCAGTGAGATTCTGCGTTCAATTACCCAAGATTCATAAAACAACTGTGAATATAACTGGAAATAGTACCTTAATTCTACTCACTTGTGTTTAGTATTTCCTTTGTTAACCAGCATCTTTTAAATAAAAAGTAGAAGAAACAAACAACATGCCTTCTAATCACAATTCGCTAATCTCAAGGACTGTTCCTCTTAGAGTTACTAAAAAATGTATTTTTTAAACATGAGCTGCTAGTTATTCTTAAATGTTCTTTTCTCTGTAGCAAAACAAATTTGAGCATCAAAAGGTTCCAAAGATTATAATTCTCTTTCTTGCGTAAGGCGCCAGAATTATCTTGTACTTAGCTTTCTTTTTCTTGCTTTCTTGCAGGTCCAAACGTCGTCATGAAGAAGATTCCCCAGGAAGCGGAGTCTGGAATGAAGAAGTTCTGCGCGCTGCTTTTCAGGTACGAGATGCAGCACTAACTTCCTCCTGGCAGGAAAAACAGAAGGCCAAGCACCTTCTAGAACTTGGGTGTGGTCTTTTATAGTCAGACCACACCCAAACGTTCACACGTTCATCCACGTTCCCTATGCGGTGATGCGTGCACAAGGTATTTTTTTTTATCCCGTTAGTGGGTAGAAGCTCTGCCGGGACCAAAGCTTTAAAACGTCTTGCTTTTGACATCAAGCGTTCTCACTCTGCATCTGCAAACGTGTCTGGCTATGTGTTTTGTCAAAAGGTGTCCGTAATATTTGTAACTTACTTGGAAACAGTATCAGAGTTCAGTTTACAAAACAAATACAGTATTAACCACTATTAACCAACTTACTTTTTGCAGTACAAACAATCATTATCCCTAAGTGACACCCAACAGGATCTTTGTGCTACATCGTCGACTGTCCACAACACTTTCCCTGCTCCTCATGTCCCCTTCCACCATGAACGGAACCCCTTCTGCTGGACTTTAAAGATAACTTTTTCAGTGGAACTAACCTAGTCATGACATACATCTGAGCTCCATGGTGGTCGAGCTGAACTTGTTACTTTCACCAGGTCTCACATGACCAGATAGCAGCGAGTGACCCTCTGTAATTTTAGGCTAGTCTACTGATTCGATTTCTATTTTTTTGGTATCAAATAATTTATTACATTTTACTCTATTTTTCACAATTGAGGGATTTTTCTTGTGTTGTTTTTTCACTTTATTACTGTTTGAAATGCTGCATAAATATTTTACACATTTCCTCTAAGTTAAGCCCGACTGCTTTGTGCCAAGCTTCTAGAGTGTTAAGTATGGGTTAATTTGGGGTTTGCTTGTGTTTCTCCCTGACAAAGACTATGGTTGCTGCTGAGTAGGGTTTCACCCCCTCAACCAGTTACCCGATTTCCAACATCAGTTTTGTGAATATCAGCACTGTGGCAACAGTAGACCTGGAACTTTACTAGAGATGGTGCTTTAGAAATAAGGGAACAGGATTGCCTGATGTTGCAGATAACTGAGGAACAGAAGACAGGTTGCTCAATTAGCTGAGAATGGAAGAGCTGAAAATGATTTTTCAAGAAAACCGCTCTCAGTGACAGATCTGCCTGAGTTGTTCTTTGTTGGTCAAGCACCTTGCCCGCTTCTTTGTGTTCATCATCAAACTATATTGTGGCTTTTCTTGTGATTACCTAATGACCACCATTGCACTGCATTGTGGCAAAAACATTATGTAAATACTGTTAGTTCTCATTCCTGCGGGTGCCCTGCAATCTTCTCTCCACTGAATTGTGAGTTTACACGATGTCAGAGCCCTCTCTTCTTTTTACCAGGATCTGCTCTCCATTCAGTTTGACTCTAGAACACCTTGAACTCATTTTGTAGCTACAAAGTTTCAAAAACTTCCGAGATTTATGCACACACTTATAGAGCATGTAAAATGATGTAACTGCTCTAGACCACACTTTAAAAATTATCTGCAGAAGCAAGCAACACACATGCTGACCTCTGGATTGGCTGCGCATATGTTTCCCATGCCTAACCTTTAAAGCATAGTATGTTAGAATGTTCTTCAGGTTAGAGGGGGTCAATAGATCCACCATGCAGGGTAGTACTGCATTCAACTTTTAAGCTATTGCAGATCTAGTGAGACATTGACCTCAATAGAATACAAATCTTAGAGTATTTCTAGAGGGTGGCATTCTGCCAAACATTTGGTTTTCCCACTCTGTTTTGAGGTTGGGGTTTCTGTGTGCAGAACTTCAGACCAATGTCCGTCACAGGACCACGGTGTCATTGTAACAGTTATCTTGATTTAGGGTGGGGCGACCATTACCAGTTTTCCTTACCCAGGACTGTTAGGCACGACATGGCATCTCCAGGAGAGAATTAGCAATTTGACCCCAACACTCATGGAGAAAACTTCATGTGCATCAGATCATTTTCATTTTGTTTAAAAACAAACTTCCACTTTTTGCATAACAAAATAGTTTACCAAGCTGGTGCATCCAACACCTAGTAGCAAAACGATCAGTTACTTCAGTGGAGCCACTGAAGCGATCCTTTGGATGCATAAGGGGCCCAAAATATGGTAGTCCTCTGCTATGGGAGCAAGGCCCATAAGGTAGGGGGGCAGATTTACCAACATTTTGAATTGTGGTTGCACTTTTGTGCTGCAGCCACAACACAAAATGCTAGTAGACATTTATAAAGCCATGCATGGGCAATTTATGCCACCTTGCATGGCTTTGAAAGTAAATGTAACGTTAATCAGCAGCTTGCGTTAGCTTGAATGATCTTTAGTTCTTGGAAGTATTTCATGGGTGGAGCATGAGCATTAGTGTGCATCCACCCATGGATTTCACACAATCCCAGATTTACAAAGGTTTGTAAACTTGGCATTGTGTGAAATTGCTACGCCTCTCAGAGGACGGCGTAATGATGACCAAATACTTTTTTTCTCTTTGTTATTTCCTCTTCTTATGTGTGCTGCATTCTGCATCACACTTGGAAAGAGGGAAATGCCTCGAGGGAATGCTTTTGTGCAGGAAGGTATGCCTTCCTGCACAAAAACAAATCTCTGGTGCTAGGGTGCCAGACGTGCACCAGCAGTAAGTGAGAGTAGAAGTGCACCATATCTTAGTAGGTATGGAACATTTCACCTCTCTCCCTTTCATGAAACGTAGCACAGCAATTTGCCTTGCTGCACTGAGTTGCATAAAAGATTAGTAAATTTGGCCCTAAGGGGCATATTTCTCAATGTTGTGTGTCACACAGGGTAACTCAAGGCTGAAGCAAATCTATATAAGATTTACCAATACATGCAAGGCCATCTCCAGTAGCCCTGCGTGACTTGGTAAATCCGGAAAAGGCAGCACAACTCGCTGCCTTGCATTACTCTGCCCCAAGGAGGTTTTCCATGGGTGGAGCGTGGGTGTTCACTAGCATCCACTCATGGATTCTGAAGCATTCCCCGATTTACCAACACTGGTAGACCTGCCAATAAGTCAGAATGCTATGCCTTCCCTGGGGGGACATAATGAGGAGACACATATTTATTTCTACTCATGTGTTCCTCATTCTCTGTATGCTGCATTCTGCAGCACACACAGTAAGAGGAAAAGACCTTACTGCACAAAATCAATCCTGCCAATAACACAGGCACCAGGGCACTATGGTGCAAGGGTGCCTGAGTTGTCACTATGCAGCAGCGTGTGCACCAGTGCAGTCAGAGCGCAAGAATGTGCTATACCTTGATTGATATGGCGCTTTCCTGTCCTCTCTCCTTCATGCAGAGCAGAGCAGCAAACTGCTTTGCTGCGTTCGTTAAAATGTTAATAAATATGACCCTAATTTTTTAATGATTACTCGTCTTTAATAAACAAAAAAGAGTAACTGACTAAAGATCTATTAGCAAATTTATGGAGCCCTTGTGTTGCCCTTGTGTCAAGGAACGCAACGCATGGCAACTCCAGGGCTTATAGATTTACTAAGCCATGCAAAGCCACCTTCCATGGCTCTGCATGGCTTAGTAAATCAAGAGTAACACAGGGCTGTGCAAATCATTTCCTTGTCTTATTCTGCTTTGGAATGTGCTCCATGGCTGGATCATTGGCATGCCACACATCCACCCAAGGATGTTGACGCAATCCCAGATTTACTACGGTGGCTATTTATGAGCCGGTTTGGTGGCTCTTGCATCACACAATGTGGTACAAGAGCAATGCAAACCTTACTTGTGATTTATGGATCCCTGCAAGGTCACTTCACCTGGCCTTGAGTGGCTCCATAAATCTGGAGTAAGGCAACACAGAACAAACCACTGCGTTGCCTTACTCTGTCCTGGGAAGGCGTTCCATGGATGATGTGTGGGTGTTCTCACACAAGTCCCATGGTTTTTGATGTGAGAAGGTGGCCTGATATATGCTGTCCACTAGTTCTAGTGGGCACCTTCTATCAGTCCAAACAACCCCCTATGGTGAATGGTTAATGTTAGACTTGGGGGTCTCTAGTTGGCACAGGTATGCACTTGTGACAAATAGGGACCTCCTCCTCCAGTCAGGATAAGGGAGTACACTCCTAAAATAACCCCTGCTCACCCCCTTGGTTGCTTGGAACGAGCAGACAGACTTATCTCAGAGGCAGTGTGTGAAGCATTTGTGACCACATACAGTAATCCAGTGACAACACCACAAATGGACACCACACAGGTTTTATATCAAAAATACGTGTACTTTATATAGATTTACCACAAGACCATTAAACGACAAAAACACACAATACTGTTACTTTAGATAGTAGAATTTTGCTTAGCTCTCTTAAGTTCTTAAATGCGACACTTTAAGTCAATGTACCTTTTAGATGCGACACGCAGGGCAACGAAAGTGTTGCAACAATGTTGATGCGATGAAGTTTTTGGTGCAAAGAAATAAAGACGTGAAGATCTTCCAGATGCGGCACGCTTCTCCGATGTTGTGAGAAGACTCGACTCGATGCTTCAGCTGCAGTGGCGTCACCCTTTACGCGATGCGATGACAGCGGCCTTGGCAGCGACACTCTTCTTCGACGTTTGCGAGACGCTTCCGCTCGATGCGATGTTGCAGCAGCGACACCCCTTCTCCGTGGATGTAAGGCGCTTTCCTTGATGTGGTGCAATGCGACAACTACGATGGCTGCGATGGCGACACACTTCTTCCTCAATGCGAGACTCTTCTCTTGATGTGGTGCAATGTGTCAGCTACAAAGGCTGCGATGGCAACACGCTTCTTCGGCGTTGCGAGACACTTCCTGGATGATGCGAGACGCTTCCACTCGATGCGATGCTGCAGCGGCGACACACTTTACGAGATGCTACGACAACAGCTCCGACGGCGGCACGCTTCTCCTTCTTGAGTCGCACTTTCAGCTCCTTGCGACACGCAGTCCCTCAGAAGGCCCAAAAACAGCAGCAGGCACTTCCAAAGAACTTTGGGGAGCTGGGGGGTGAAGTCTGTTGTTCTTGAGACTTCAGCAGGAGGCAAGCTCTTTTCCAAGCCCTTGGAGATCCTTCACTTTGTTGACAGGATTCCTTCTCTTAATTCACTGTGCAGGGCAGAGACATCAGCCGCTCCCCAGGGGGTGGAGCCAGCATTGTGGAAGGCAGGCATAGCCCTATTCAGGTCCCAGGTGAAACTCCTCCCACCCATCTAGATGCAGATCTCTCTATTCACCACTCGGGCATCTCACCCTGTCTCCTGGAATTCCCCAGCCATATCACTCAAACTCCAGACAAAGGAATACACACAGCCTAGCAGAGTCAGTTTTGAATGGTTAGACAAGAAAATGCCTACTTTCTAAAAGTGGCATTTTCAAACACAGAATGTTAAAACCAACTTCACTAAAAGTTGTATTTTATCATCCTGAGTTCAGGCATACTAAATTCGAATTTTTACTAGGGGTGGGCGTAGTGGGCGTAGTGGGGCTACGTGAAGCAGCACGTAGTGTGCCCAAATCTATGCACACTACGTGCTTCGCGTAGCCCCACTACGCGCCACCCGCCTCCCGCCCGCCCTCCTTTTAAATTAACCCCCGCATTTACAATAAATACTAAATTAAAGAAACTTACCTGAAACGCGGCGTCTCCGGGGCTCCCTCTTCCATTTCAAACTTCTTCTGACAAATGCGCATGCGCGGAAGCCCGCGCATGCGCATTAGTCAGAAGAAGTTTGAAATGGAAGAGGGAGCCCCGGAGACGCCGCGTTTCAGGTAAGTTTCTTTAATTTAATATTTATTGTAAATCCGGGGGTTTGAATTAAAAGGAGGGCGGGCGGGAGGCGGGTGGCAGCGGCAGGCAGCTACGCTTCGCCCTGGGTGTGCGTAGCGCTAGCCTGCTTCGCCTACTTCGAAAACTGCGAAGCAGGCAGCGCTACGTACACTACGTGGGCGAAGCGTAGTGTCTCGCCCAAGGTTAATTTTTACCATGTTCCCTGAGTCAGTTAGGATTATAAGATGCAATAACCAAACTGCCTATTCTGGCCTATGGAGAACAGGTAGCCTTGCAATAGTGAAAACCGAAAATGGCTGTAATTCACTATTAGAACATCCCACACACACCAGGGCATGTCCTACCTTATCCTTACAATGCAACCTGCCCTTGGGCCTACCTTACGGGTGTCTGATATGAAGAAAAGGGAAGGTTTAGGGACTGGCAAGTGGGTGCACTTGCCCAATCAGCATGACAGTACCAGAATGCACACAGGCTCTGCAATGGCAGACCTTAGACACACTTTTACAGGCTGTTTCTGTGGGTGGCACAACCAGTGCTGCAGACCCATCGTCAGCATTTGGATTTACAAGCCCTGGGCACTCCTGGTGCACTGTTCTAGGGTCTGACAGGTAAACCAAACTAACCAATCATTGAATCACAAATTCATACATTAATTTACATTAGGGAGAGCATATGCACTTTAGCACTGATCAACAGTGGTAAAGTGCCCAGAGTCATAAAACAGCCAACAGGTCAGAAAAAATACAGGAGGAAGGCAAACAGTTAAGGGATGACCCTGCTAAAAGGGCCAAGTCCAACAGTTAAAGACAACCTTATGAAAGCTATCCTAGTGGTAGCTATGGAGAGCAGCCTTCAGGCTAAGTCTTGAAGGAATGTAAAGCAGCTTGTTTTACCAGTCTATAATCTCTTGAATGATCAACTGAAAGGACAACCCCACCAGGTATATATTTAAAATATATGTATTTAGGTTAACACACACCCCTCTAGTCTCTTTATGAGACTGGAGTTCGAAGTACTTAAGTTAGAAGTGAGCAAGCATCAGTAAAAGCACAAATACATGTTGGGGTCCTAGGGGCGTACCAAACCATATACCAAAAAAGTGGTATAAGAACCACGACTGGAACAGGCACTAGGCCTATTGCCTCTAGAATCGCTGGGACCCCAAGGAACCACCCAAGGTAGTGACACAGGGGACCCACGGGAGCTGTATGCAGTGTGAAAACACAACTGTGGGTTCCTAATATCTTCTATGGGCAATGTTGCGGTTGGAAATTTAAAGATTAGGGACACTTCTAATCGAGTCCGGACCAAACCCTTTTGGACTTAAGAAGTTCTAGGGCTAGCACCCACGAGAGCACTGGAGTACTCAAGTTAGCTCACCCAGGGAAGCCGGGTGCATCGGTGTCTTTTGGTGTCGGGTCGGGTCGTCGATTTCAATGGAAGCCTGCAAAGAACTGCTGCTGCCGTGAAGAGGAGAAGTGTCCGAAGAGATCCAAGCCTGGATCTAGGATGTAAGGAACCTGAAAGCAGAGGGGACAGAGTCTGGGTCACTAGCCAGTGACCGAGGGCAGGATGGACCAATGCCCACAGATGTCGGGTGCTTCAGGTGAGTTGATGGGTGTCTTTACTCTTCAGGCACGAGGTCCAGGAGGTGTCGACGAAGTCCACAAGCCGGATTCGAGCTGTCCCACACATTCTGTCGAGTGCTGCAGTGTCAGCGACCAGAATGGACTCAACAAGCCTTGGCAACGACAAGTCACTGGAATTCAGAGAAAGGACTGTCGTACAGACCAGAAAGGTCTGAGGGACTCACCCTGCAAGGGTAAGTCGGGGCAAGTCTGGGGCATCCAGGTAAGCCCAATCAGAAAAGGAGTCGCCTTCGTGGGGACCTGCTAGTCAACGGCCTAATCATCGCAAAGGAGCCTCAAGCGGTCGCACTTGAAGCTGGCCCATGGGTCACTCGTGGAGTGGAGGCCAACAATATTCAATGCAGGAGGTGCTCAAGGCTGAGGCTACTAGGAGCCCAAAGCACAACTTCTAGGAGTACCAGGAAGATAGTGTTGCTGCAAAAGTTTACAGTGTCCAGTGGTCACGGTTCCACGTCACCCACGATAGCCACGAGCCTCAGCGTTGCTGTGGACTCAGGGTAGCCTTGGTAACGTCAGGAAATCTACCTGTGAGGATGTAGAGACTTCGGCGTCCGGCAGGAGCTTCAGAATTGCAGACCGGTCAGTTGCTTCTTTGGTGCCTGCCAAGCATGGGAGTCACTCCTTGACCCCAAGGGAGATTTCTTCCGTCTTCTAGTCAGGATAGAACGTCGAAAGTCCAGGATGTACGTTGCAGAGTTTCGTCCAGGGTAATCTAAAGTCCTAGGGACTGGATTTCTATACTTATAGTAAGTTTAAGGGATGGACTAACTCTAAGGCCCCACCTATGGGAGGACCTAGGTTGGCGGTGGTAACACCCCTTCCCCTTTGTCCAGTTTCCCACCAGAGCAGGGGCTGAGTGCCGCTGCAACCGGTTTGAACTGGGCTATGCACAGGGACACCTTGTGTGCCCCAGACAGTGTCTCAAAAGCATTCTCTGAATGCACCCACCCTGCCCCAATACACATCTGCCTGTCTGGGGAGGTGGTTACACCTCCCTGTGACAGGAAACCTATTGTCCAGGCCTCCCATTCCGGAGATTCTCTCAGCAGCAGGAGGCAAGACCCGTGTCTGTGGCAGTGGCATCTATTTTGTGATGCCAGGGCTTTGGAAAGTTTTAACCGGGTAGACCAGTGTGAACATGTCTCTCCCTCTAGAAGGGTGGAATGCTACCTCCGCCACCAGAACTGGTGAGGGGGTTAGTATTCCAAAGCATTTGACACCAAACACGACATGTTTTGATGCAGCCATTCCAATGTTAGCATTTACCGTGAGGTTATAATGCACTTAAGAGTATATGGTATGGCTGTATCACAGAACAGCCATAAGGAAGTTTTTCCGAAAGCTGCAGAGGGGCTCAGCTCATGCTTGGGCACCCTCTCACATAAAACCAAGAACTCTGCCTTCAGGATTGTCAAGGCCTGCGATAGGAGTGGCTTATAGGTTTATATGTGTCTGTATAGGGTAGTGATATAGGTAGCCTATACCACAGTAAGGGGTGCAAGCACACCCTTACCCAGGCTGCAGTAGCAGATCTGTGGTGCCATTGTGGAGTGCTTCCCAGGGGTGGCATAATATATGCTGCAGCCCCTGGTAGGCCTCTGAGGTACCTATGCCCTAGGTACATAGTATATCATATACTAAGGGCTTATAAGGCACACCAGAATCCAATTAGATATGTACCTAATGTACATGCAAACCATTTTACAGAGAAAGCAGATATACTGGGGCCCTGAATAGCAGGATCCCAATCCAACTAAGTCATAAACCAGCAAAACACCAGGAACAAAGTGGGGGCAACCATATAGTCAGATTCCACCTTCCTACATTTGACTCATTTCCAGATTTACCAGAAATGGTAGATCTGGGAATGTACCAAAAAGAAACACCTCCACCGGTGAGGAGTAACGAGGAAATATATCTTTATTTCTCTATGTTACTTCCTCTTTCTATGTGTGTTGCATTCTGCAGCACACATAGAAAGAGGAATATGCCTCTTAGGATTGTTTTTGTGCAAGAAGGTGCCCTTTCCTGCACAAAAACAATCCTGCATGCAACTCAGGCGCCCTTGCACCATGGCTCAAGGGTCCATGCATTGGTGCTAGGCTGCCATAAGGGTGCCAACATAGAGGAGAAGGCAGGAATACAACAAATGTCTGCCCTTTCCCTGTCACGTAGTTCAGCGCAGCAAGGTGACT
Organism: Triturus cristatus; assembly: GCF_964204655.1. Taxonomy (NCBI): domain Eukaryota; kingdom Metazoa; phylum Chordata; class Amphibia; order Caudata; family Salamandridae; genus Triturus; species Triturus cristatus. Next base: position 845,794,047 of record NC_140588.1, on the reverse strand, counting down.
TTCCACACTGCACTGCGGGTCTTTCTCATAAGTAAGCGGATAACAGTAGTAGTAAACCTGGGACTGCATCAAAATGGTAAATCTTCCCAACAGAGGAATAATGAGGAGAAATATCTTAATTTCTCCTTGTTATTTCCTCTTGCTGCATATGCTGCATTTTTCAGCACACATAAAAAGAGGAAAATGTCTTTAAGGATTATTTTTGTACAAGAAGATGTCCCTTCCTGCACAAATAAAAAACAATCCTGACTGTAATACAGACATCCTTTCATCATGGTGCAAGTGTACCTATGATGGCGCTAGGCAGCACTCAGGGACTGTTAGACCTGTCAGCCCTTTGGGTGGTCCCTCCTCATCATTATTTATTTTGTCCCACTTTTGCCTCAAACCCTGTTTGAATTTTTCCTTTTTGGGAACCACCAGACTTTTTAGTGTTGCTGCAGATTCAGGGAGCCATTTTACCTACCCCTGAAACTTCTGTCTGAGGGCCTGAAGCACAAAATGGTGGCCTCCTGTGACATCACCAGCATCCACTGGAACCTACCAGCACCTTCCAGAACCTTCCAGGAGATTCCAGAACTGTGTGACAGTTGGAAACCGTTTAGAATGTTGGGAGGATAAGAGAGGCAGTTGGCAGTTGGAGCTGGCAGTTGGCACCTGACTGGTGAAGAGAGAGGAGCACAACAGTGAAGGAGGAAGGAGTGAAGCAGCAGGGGTGGAAACTTGTGCCTGGAGTGGGGTCCATAAACCCACCCTTGATACTTGTCCCTACTGATGGATCCCAGCCTATAGCCCTGTGTGGGAAGAAGTCAGAAGAAAACCATCCTAAGGACCTGGACAGCAGGAACAGGCCTTAGAACCAAGAAAGCAGCAAGATCCTGACCTGGAAACTGGTTTCCCTGGAGTCCGGCGTCGAGTAGCCTGAAGACCTGGAGCCCGAGGTGGAGAAGCGGCGCTGACTGAAGTAGCAGACGTCGTACCCGGAGCCGCCTGAGGTCGTGAGAGGGCGCCGACGGAGGTCGTGAGGAATACCAGAGGTCGAGGAGGAAGTGAACCGAGGTCGAGCGAGCGGCGTCATCGGAGGAGTGAAGTCCGCCCTCCGGAGTCGTCGGAGACCGAGGTAGAGGAGCACCGGAGGTCGGGAGTGAGGATCGCACTCCGGAGTCGCCCGGAGCCTGTGAGGAGGAGCACCGGAGGTCGGGGGTGAGGATCGCACCCCGGAGTCGCCGGAAGTCGACATCGAGGCCAGGCCGGCCGACGTCATCGGAGCCGAGAGCGCCATCGGACCGGAGCCGCCCGAAGTCGACATCGTGAAGAGACTGCCCGACGCCGTCGAATCGGAGGTCGAGATCGAACAGAGGCCACCGACATCGGACCGGAACCGCCTGCCGGCGTCGTCAAAGAACTGACATTGTGCCGAGGCCGCCGAGACCGAACCGGAACCGCCTCACGGCGTCGACACGACTCCAGCGGCGCCGGAACATCAGAAAAAGGGCAGTAAGTGGAGTAGAGGGCGCCTAAGGCCCTGTGGAGACCTGAGAGACTGCTCTAAGGGGCTAGGGAGGTGCTGAAACCCACCTGACTGTGCCTGGGGTGAACTGGGACTAACCTAGAGAGGTTGTGTGGAGAGAGAAAGCCAGGGCACTGGTATACCCCCCTTGGATCTACCTCAGGTTAGGCCTCAGCCTTGTCCCAGCCAGGGAGTAGCCCCCCTCAAGCCTTCCACAACCCTACAAGCTGTGCCTGGGCCAAATCAGCCCTTAAGAATTGAAGTGTCATCTGATTACATGAGTGTTGCTGTATACTTTTAATTATTTATTGGGGGTACTGTATTTATTGAATTTTTACCTATTTATTGCTTCACTATATTTATAGGTCCACAGGACCTGATGGTGTACAATATTTATTGGTACAGTATTTATTGCCTCAAAGTATTTAATTGTCTGTATATATTGCACTTGTATTTATGCCCTGTTATTTATGATCACCCCTATTTATTTCATCAACCAGCCAATATTTATTTGACCTGCACTAATTGAAACTTGTATATTGTGATTGACCTATTTATTTTTCCAATCAGCAACTAAGAGTAGAAGATAAAGAAAGAATATTTTCATAATTTTTACGGTGTAGAGTCGTTTTTGGAACGGATGCACGCATGGTTATTGTATGGGTATATTGTATGCTTAGCACGGCGCCTGTTTCCTGACCACTCGAGCCAAGCTACCACAGTGTGTCCGGAAGACCACCACCACCCTTTCAGAGTGGGAGTGTGGTTTTCCAACATAAATTGGTGTTCAGTGGTGGGATAGAGCTGTGCCTACGTATACTCAACAATAACTGTGGGTAGTCCATAGGCCTACACCGGGAGTTTTCTCAAAGCGGCCTTCCTAATTGTGGGTTTTTGTTTTTTCCAAATTTACTCTGGTGGTGGGAGGAGGTATTATTAAAGGTACCCCCCTGCATAGTTACTGCACAAAAACCTGTCCTCTAACCTGAGTGGGCAAGATGGAGTTTGTTCTTGAAAATCTAGACACGTACACTGTGGCCCAACTCAGGGAGTTTTGCCAGCGAGAGGGGGTGTACTGTCCCCCAGGAGCAAAGAAGGGTGCACTTCAAACCAGCTTAAGGGCTTGGGGGGAGGCACGCAGGGAAAGCAAGGCTGAGGAAGAAGACAGGGATGGAGAGCCTGACCCCGAGGGGGCTGAGATGTACCAACCTGAGGTGGGGAACCTGTCCGCAGGGCCCAGGACACTTTCTAGGAAGGGCAGCACCGTCTCTAGTGGGGGCTTATCCGAAGTGGAGTTAGCAGACCGGAGAGAGAAGAGACAGCTTACATGGGACTTAGCAAGGCTGGAAAAGGAGAAAGAGGAGCAGAGGATGGCCCATGAATTGCGACTGAAAGAAATAGATCTTCAGATTTTGAGAATCGGGGCACAACCTGTTCCTAATGGTGGCAGCCAAAACCAAGAGTCCACTAGGGAATCCAAACCTCACCTGCCAAAGGACATTGTAGCGAGCTATGGGGCGGGTGACGACATCGCCAAGTGGCTAGCAGCCTATGAGGTCTCATTGAGGGCCCATGGGGTTCCAGTGAAGTATTGGGGAGGGGGATTGTATAAGTACATGCCTCCAGCTGGTAGGGATGCTTTATTGGCCCTCGAAGAGGAGGAGCAAACCCACTACCCCACCATGAAACTGGCGCTCATCAGAAAGTTTGGACTAACTCCGGAAAAGTACAGACAGAAGTTCAGGGGTAGTCACAAACTGGGCACACAGAATTGGGTGGACTTTCTGGACTATGCAAAGAAGGCACTGGAAGGTTGGATTCAAGGCAGTGAAGTAAGGAACTACGAGGAGCTGTTTGACCTAGTATTGAAGGAACACCTACTCGAGAAATGTTTCCCTGAACTGCGGCAACACCTGGTGGATAGCAAGCTGACCAGTCCCCGGAAGCTTGCTGAGGAGGCGGACATTTGGGCTAGTACCCGGGTGTCCACAAGGGGGACTGGAGGGGATACTCAAAAGGCCGGACAGGGCGCCCCCCAGAAGAAAGAGGGAGGGGAAAAGAAAAAGGAGTTCTCCAAAGGCCCCCAAAATAACTTCCAAGGGAAGGGAACAGGATTCCCCTCTAAGGCTAACCCCCCCAGAAACCCTAATCCTGGCCAGAGTCAGCAGCCAAGGGTTGTCCATTGCTACGAGTGCGGTGGCGTTGGACACTATAAAGGAGATCCGAAGTGTCAGAAACGATCACCCCCTCCCACTGGAGGAAAGCCCCCCGGAGTAGCTAGTGTAGTGCTCGGGGAGGAGATGCCCTTAACTAAGGGAAGGGAGTGGGCGGGTGTCACTCTAGTGTCCCTGGGAGAACGGGAGATGGTTCCTAAGATCCAGGTGCCCGCAAATACCGCAAAGTATGGGCAGTGGATCACCATCAACGGCCAAAGAGGGGAGGCTCTGAGAGACACAGGAGCCAGTATGACTATGGTGCGTAGCCAACTGGTGTCTCCAGAGCAGGTAATTCCCGATGTACTCCACCCAGCCGCGATGGCTGACGGCAGAACCGGCCACTATCCCGTGGCTGAGGTTCCCTTTGAATGGGGGGGGGTTGCAGGTTCACTTCGAGTTGCCGTAAGCCCTGCCGTGCCAGTCGATTGTCTGCTGGGCAATGACATGGAGCACAACGCTTGGAAGGAGGTGGAATACCGGACTCACACCGAGATGCTGGGTACACCTGACTGGGCCTGTGTTAGCACAAGGTCCGAGACTACCCGAAGAGGGAGTTCATTCCGGCTGGAGCCTGGAACAAAGGCCCAGCCAGCTGCCAGTCAAGGGAAGAACCGAGGACAGGAGGAGCCTGCCTCGGCGTCCCCACCCCGTAGGACGGATAGGCCACCGGAGGTGGTGGACCAGGAGTCTGCGGTGGGGGACGTTACCAACCTGGAGGACCTACCCATCCCGGCCGAGTGGCACGTGGAGGGAGGCCCGTCCAGGGAGGAATTCTGCCAGGGCCAGAGGGAGTGCCCTACCCTTGAGGGGCTAAGGCGACAGGCCGAAGCCCAGGCAGCAGGGAACGTTGAAGGGAACTACAGTGTTTACTGGGAGGATGGCCTCCTCTACAGTGAACCCAAGGCACCCCTACATGGATCATCACGAGCCTTGGTGGTTCCTCAACGTTATCGAGCCTTCCTTCTGGAGTTGGCTCACGAGATACCATTGGCAGGACACCTGGGGCAAGACAAGACCTTCGCCCGTCTTGTCCCACACTTTTATTGGCCTCAGATGAAAGTGTCGTCCGATACCTACTGCCGGACATGTGTGACTTGCCAAGCCAGTGGGAAAACAGGGGTGAAGCTGAAAGCTCCCCTGGAACCACTTCCTGTCGTTAGCACCCCCTTTGAAAGGGTGGGCATCGACATTGTGGGTCCGTTAGATCCACCGACTACAGCTGGTCACAGGTTTATCCTGGTTCTGGTGGATCATGCCACACGGTACCCAGAGGCAATACCTCTGAGGACCATAACAGCACCTGTTGTGGCTAGGGCCCTGATGGGAATCTTTACCCGAGTGGGTTTTCCCAAGGAAGTTGTGTCCGACAGGGGGACCAACTTCATGTCAGCGTATATGCGGGCAATGTGGAAGGAGTGTGGAGTGACATACCGGTTCACCACTCCTTACCACCCCCAGACCAATGGTCTGGTGGAGAGGTTTAACAAAACCTTGAAGGGCATGATCAGAAGTCTGCCTGAAAGCCTGCGGAGGAAATGGGACGTCCTCCTACCCTGTTTACTTTTTTCCTACAGGGAAGTGCCACAGAAGGGAGTGGGCTTCAGCCCCTTCGAGCTTCTGTATGGGCACCCTGTACGTGGACCTCTCAACCTGGTGAGAGACGGATGGGAAAGAACTCCCAGAAAGCTTCCCCAGGATGTGGTGAGCTACATGCTGGCCTTCCGGAGCCAAATGGCTAAGTTGTGGAAGCAAGCTTCTGACAACTTGGAAGCCAGCCAAGCAGTAATGAAGGCGTGGTATGACCACAACGCTCACCCGGTGGAGTTGGAGCCTGGCCAGAAGGTGTGGGTGATCGAACCAGGAGAGCTTAGTGCCCTCCAGGATCGCTGGTCAGGACCCTTTGAGGTGTTGGAGAAGAAGGGTAAGGCTACCTACTTGGTGGACCTGAAGACCCCTCGTCAGCCCCTGCGGGTGCTGCATGCCAACCGCCTCAAACCCCACCACGAGAGGCCCGAAGTCATCTTGATGATGGTGACTGACGGAGGAGAGGACGTGGAAAGCGAGCCTCTCCCTGATCTGTTTGCGTCTCAGGAAAAGGATGGGTCGGTGGAGGGAGTGATTCTCTCCCCATCTCTAACTCCTGAACAGCAGGAGGACTGTCGCCAGGCCCTGGGGCAGTACTCTGCGTTGTTCTCCCTTGTCCCGGGTAGGACTCACCTGTGCGTCCATGACGTGGACACAGGAGACAGCCCACCTGTGAAGTCCAAGATCTACCGGATGTCAGACAAGGTGAAGGCCAGCATTCATAGTGAGGTCACTAAGATGCTGGAGCTAGGAGTGATTGAACCTTCTAGCAGCCCCTGGTCTAGTCCGGTGGTGTTAGTACCGAAAGCTGCACCACCGGGTGCCCAACCAGAACTGAGGTTCTGTGTGGACTACCGGGGACTGAATTCAGTGACAAAAACTGATGCTCATCCGATCCCTAGGGCGGATGAATTGATTGACCGGCTGGGAGCTGCCCAATATCTAAGTACCTTTGACCTTACTTCAGGGTACTGGCAGATCTCGTTGACTGATGGAGCAAGGGAAAGGTCAGCCTTCTCCACGCCCAATGGCCACTACCAGTTCTGTGTGATGCCCTTTGGGCTCAAGAACGCACCTGCCACGTTTCAGCGCCTGGTAAACCAGATCCTCACCGGAATGGAGAGTTTCTCTGCTGCTTATCTGGATGACATAGCCGTCTTCAGTAACAGCTGGGAGGATCACTTGCGTCACCTGCAAGCTGTTCTCCAGGCCCTGAGACAAGCTGGATTGACGATCAAGGCCAGCAAGTGCCAGATCGGGCAGGGGTCGGTAGTGTACCTTGGACACTTGGTGGGTAGGGGAGCGGTGCAACCCCTCCAGGCGAAGATCGAGGCCATCATGGCCTGGGAACCCCCCAAGACACAGACTGAGGTCCGAGCATTTTTGGGCCTCACGGGATACTACCGCCGCTTCGTGAAGGGGTACGGTACCATCGTAGCCCCCCTCACGGAGCTCACGTCCAAGAAACAACCTCGACGGGTAGTCTGGACGGAGGCTTGTCAGCAAGCCTTTGAGAGATTGAAGAAAGCCATGTGCGAGGCCCCGGTCTTAAGGGCCCCAGACTTTTCCAAGGAGTTCATTGTCCAGACAGATGCATCAGAACATGGCATTGGGGCAGTGTTATCGCAACTCAACGAAGAGGGTCTGGATCAACCCGTGGTCTTCCTATCCCGGAGACTACTTCCCAGGGAACAGAAGTGGAGTGCAATAGAGCGTGAAGCCTTTGCAGTGGTATGGGCTCTGAAGAAGTTGCGGCCATACCTGTTTGGCTCGCACTTCCTAGTTCAGACCGACCACAGACCCCTTCGTTGGCTGATGCAAATGAAGGGGGAGAATCCCAAGTTGTTGAGGTGGTCTATTTCCCTACAGGGGATGGACTTTCAGGTGGAACATCGGCCTGGAGTGGACCACGCCAATGCAGACGGTCTCTCAAGGTATTTCCGCCTTAGTGATGAGAACTCCCAAGGGGTTGGGTAGCTCTCCCCACTTTCAGCTGGGGGGGACGCGTGTTAGACCTGTCAGCCCTTTGGGTGGTCCCTCCTCATCATTATTTATTTTGTCCCACTTTTGCCTCAAACCCTGTTTGAATTTTTCCTTTTTGGGAACCACCAGACTTTTTAGTGTTGCTGCAGATTCAGGGAGCCATTTTACCTACCCCTGAAACTTCTGTCTGAGGGCCTGAAGCACAAAATGGTAGCCTCCTGTGACATCACCAGCATCCACTGGAACCTACCAGCACCTTCCAGAACCTTCCAGGAGATTCCAGAACTGTGTGACAGTTGGAAACCGTTTAGAATGTTGGGAGGATAAGAGAGGCAGTTGGCAGTTGGAGCTGGCAGTTGGCACCTGACTGGTGAAGAGAGAGGAGCACAACAGTGAAGGAGGAAGGAGTGAAGCAGCAGGGGTGGAAACTTGTGCCTGGAGTGGGGTCCATAAACCCACCCTTGATACTTGTCCCTACTGATGGATCCCAGCCTATAGCCCTGTGTGGGAAGAAGTCAGAAGAAAACCATCCTAAGGACCTGGACAGCAGGAACAGGCCTTAGAACCAAGAAAGCAGCAAGATCCTGACCTGGAAACTGGTTTCCCTGGAGTCCGGCGTCGAGTAGCCTGAAGACCTGGAGCCCGAGGTGGAGAAGCGGCGCTGACTGAAGTAGCAGACGTCGTACCCGGAGCCGCCTGAGGTCGTGAGAGGGCGCCGACGGAGGTCGTGAGGAATACCAGAGGTCGAGGAGGAAGTGAACCGAGGTCGAGCGAGCGGCGTCATCGGAGGAGTGAAGTCCGCCCTCCGGAGTCGTCGGAGACCGAGGTAGAGGAGCACCGGAGGTCGGGAGTGAGGATCGCACTCCGGAGTCGCCCGGAGCCTGTGAGGAGGAGCACCGGAGGTCGGGGGTGAGGATCGCACCCCGGAGTCGCCGGAAGTCGACATCGAGGCCAGGCCGGCCGACGTCATCGGAGCCGAGAGCGCCATCGGACCGGAGCCGCCCGAAGTCGACATCGTGAAGAGACTGCCCGACGCCGTCGAATCGGAGGTCGAGATCGAACAGAGGCCACCGACATCGGACCGGAACCGCCTGCCGGCGTCGTCAAAGAACTGACATTGTGCCGAGGCCGCCGAGACCGAACCGGAACCGCCTCACGGCGTCGACACGACTCCAGCGGCGCCGGAACATCAGAAAAAGGGCAGTAAGTGGAGTAGAGGGCGCCTAAGGCCCTGTGGAGACCTGAGAGACTGCTCTAAGGGGCTAGGGAGGTGCTGAAACCCACCTGACTGTGCCTGGGGTGAACTGGGACTAACCTAGAGAGGTTGTGTGGAGAGAGAAAGCCAGGGCACTGGTATACCCCCCTTGGATCTACCTCAGGTTAGGCCTCAGCCTTGTCCCAGCCAGGGAGTAGCCCCCCTCAAGCCTTCCACAACCCTACAAGCTGTGCCTGGGCCAAATCAGCCCTTAAGAATTGAAGTGTCATCTGATTACATGAGTGTTGCTGTATACTTTTAATTATTTATTGGGGGTACTGTATTTATTGAATTTTTACCTATTTATTGCTTCACTATATTTATAGGTCCACAGGACCTGATGGTGTACAATATTTATTGGTACAGTATTTATTGCCTCAAAGTATTTAATTGTCTGTATATATTGCACTTGTATTTATGCCCTGTTATTTATGATCACCCCTATTTATTTCATCAACCAGCCAATATTTATTTGACCTGCACTAATTGAAACTTGTATATTGTGATTGACCTATTTATTTTTCCAATCAGCAACTAAGAGTAGAAGATAAAGAAAGAATATTTTCATAATTTTTACGGTGTAGAGTCGTTTTTGGAACGGATGCACGCATGGTTATTGTATGGGTATATTGTATGCTTAGCACGGCGCCTGTTTCCTGACCACTCGAGCCAAGCTACCACAGTGTGTCCGGAAGACCACCACCACCCTTTCAGAGTGGGAGTGTGGTTTTCCAACAGGGACATATTTATTAAACTATAGTACAGCTCAGCCAGTCATCTTGTTGTGCAGCACGATATGGACAGGGCAGGAATGCACCATATTTAAAGGAATAAGCCACATTCCTGCCTTTTCCCCTGCACTGGCACCCTTTAGGCAACCTAGCGCCAATGAAGGGGCCTTTGCACCATGGTGCATAAGTACCTGTTTTATGCAGGATTGTGTTTGTGCAGTAAGGGACACCTCCCTGCAAAAGTCAATCTGGGGAGGCATATTCCTCTATGTATGTGTGCTGCAAAATGCAGCACACATGGAAAAGGGAAGTAACAAGAAGAAATTAAGGAATTTCTCTGTGTTATGTCTCCCCTGGGAAGCGTAAGATTTTGGCACACTCTCAGGTTTGAAAGCTCTTGTAAATTTGGGAATGCATCAAAATTAATTGGAGTTCCGTGGGAACACTCACCGCAATGTCCATGATACTCTAACCCAGAGCAGAGTAGCGCAATGCAGCGATGTGCGCTGTTTTGCTCTACTCTTGATTTATGAAGCCACTCAGAGCCACGCAGAGTGGCTCTACACACCTTCATAAATCTGTCTTAGAGGTCTGTGTTGTGCATGTACTACATTTCACGGTACAAACGCGATGCAACTCTCTCATAAATATGCTCTTCAGTGTACCAGCACAGGGAGAGAGCAGAACTGCTATCTTAATAGATATAGGGGCATAATATCAAGCCAGGCGATAAAATTATCACCGCTTAAGCGGCAGAGAACTGCCGCTAAAACGGCGATAATGGGCTTGATAATATGCTCTATGGGATTCCAATTGAAGCCCATGTTAGACGTCCTTCATATCTAACATGGGCTTCAATTGGAATTCCATGGAGCATATTATCAAGCCCATTATCGCCGTTTTAGCGGCAGTTTTCTGCCGCTAAAGCGGCGATAATTTTATTGCCTGGTTTGATAATATGCCCCATAGTGCGTTCATGCTCTCTCCCTGTCAGGCAACCTAATGAAGCAAATTGTCTTGCTCCATTGTATGACATTTTGAAAATTCTTGCCCCTCACTTGCTCTGTAGTAGATAAAGGTTTACATCTATATTTATGGCAAAGTGGCGCTATCCAGTGCAGCAAGTCACCTTGCTGCGCAGTTTCACTGGGAAAGGCCAGGAACGCATCATATTTAAGGCATATGGCACATTTCTGTCTTTTCCCCCTGCACTCGCGCACAATGCAGGTACCCTTGCACCATGGTGCAATACCCTTGCACCATGGTGCAAGGGTGCCTGGGTTGCATGCAGTGTTGTTTTTGAGCAGGAAGGGACAGCTTCCTGCACACAAAAAAAAATCCTTACAGGCCTATTCCTCTATCTAGGTGTGCTGCAGAATGAAGCACAAATAGAAACAGGACGTAACAAGGAGAAATAAAGATATTTCTCCTCGTTATGCCTCTTCTGGAGAGGCGTATCTTTTTGGCGCGTTCCCAGGTTTTCCACGTTTGGTCAATCTGAAAATGCGTCAAAAACCAGGTGAGTCGCGTGGGAACACCCATGTAACATCCATGGAACACCTCCCTTGCGCAGGTGTGCACTGTGTTGCATTACTCCAGATTTTTTAAACCATTGAAAGCGACTTCCAAATATAAGGTCACATTGCTGGTGCAAGAGCGAGGTAACCCGTGTCAATAATATGGCCCTAATGGTATCTGAGTTTTCATCATCCTATCGAGCTTCAGGAGTATCAGGCACTGTGGCCCCAGGGTCAAAAGGCGATACCTGGGGTAAGGGTTGCCCTGTTGACGGTGAGTTGCACAGGACATGGGAAAACTCGCCCGAGAGAGGATGTCGTTTGCTGTAAATATATTTTGCACCCGATTGATGCAATACATATTCAAATGAAGCTGCTCGGCCTGAATCATTTAATCGACGCCCAAAAATAGTAAGCCAATCCAAGAAGGAATTATTTCTGCTGAAAAAAGTGAAATATTTTATTGGTGAGTCATGAGGGGTAAAGTGATGGAATGGTGTAGCAAGTTTCGAAACCACACAGGCCCCTCGTTCGCACTTAATAAGTCGTCGTCTTTTTAGGTGGGGTGTTACTAACGATGCAGTATTTGTTTTTATGACATATATTTTTGTAAAGCAAGCTCCTGGCTGAGATATGTTCCGTGTCACTGCATTCGGCATTCCCGCACGGTGGCTTCTTCTTGCGGCCTCAGTGATTCTGACCAAATCTTTCTAAAGAATGAAACCCCACGCCCCACCCCCCAGGAGACCTGTCCTATGCATTCCACACAAGAGCTGCGTCGCTCGGATTTCTACATTTTAAAGCCACCTGTGAAATAAAAGCGATGGGCTGTCTTCGTCGCCCCGATCTCCTTAGCGACTGACAGTGACACTGGGCGCTCGCGCACTGCAGCGGTTAGCCACATGCCACGGGAGGAGGCCGCCACGAGCCTGGAAGGGCTGCGCTGACATCTTATGTATTCACGGCCATCGCCAGGCAATATTCCCCTTTAATGTGCGTGCACTAGGTTACAGAGCAGCAGGGTAACCGCAAGCATCCATTCGCATCGCCCAGCCTCCGAGTTATGTCGACGTCTCGAGGGGATTGTTTCTCTGGGAAAAGGTTGGTCTTGAGCGGGGGGGGGAGGGGGGGGGCATCAGAAGTTCAACGGAATTCACACGACCGTGCTTTAGAGCAGACAGTAGGTTTGCCTTCTCAAAAGACACAACCGACACTGGCTGCTCTGCTCGCCACTGTAAAGCTCAAATCTCCACTTGCCTTCCGGCTAAACAAAAAAGCAGTCGCGAGATGCTGGCGGTGATCACCTGCTCGCACAGGTAGGAAGAGGAGGCCTCTGGCGCCCCCCCCCACCCCCCCACCCCCTCTGCCTGCATGCCATCATCTCTGCGGCGACAGCATTCATGATGGATGGGACGGGTCCTCGTCATCGCGTGGGTCTACGGGGGTCTCCGCAGAGGGTACCTGGCCCGCAGCACCGCTGGCCTGCCTCATCCATCTCCCTCGCCGCCTCACCTCGCTCCCCCGCCCCATCGCTGCGCATCTTTTCCTTCTGTCTGTCGTGTTCCTGCGGCTTGTGTCCCGCCTGGCGGTGTGAGCGCGTGTGACTGTGGGTATGCGGGTGAGTTGTGTGTGCCTGTGTCTGCCCCCCTCCCATGATTGAGACTCCGCTCTGCGTGCGATGGAGACAGGGGGGTGGGGGAGGCAGAGAGCACAAACCGAGATCTTGCCGAGACAATCGCAGGAACTGCAGAGCATGCAGCAGCGCTGGCGACCATGCTGTCGGATCTGAAAGGTACGTGGGGGTTCCAACCAAATGCACCCCTCGGGGGGATTACCGCGATTTGTAGTGCATCCGTCTAGCGCTGGAGCGGCGATGGGGTTCTCAAACAGTCAACATGCGGTTCCTCTTAGATCGAGCATTACAATTCCCCGTGTGTTGCGCAGCCCTGTCAAATTAACGGCGCTCCGACGTCATAGGAACGAATGTGCCCTTTGTTTTAAGTGTAATTAATAGCTTTCATTGGGTAATAACGTGCGATATTTCGAGTAAATTCGTGTAGCTAATTTGCATAAAGCATATCTAAAGTGTATGGCATTCTCTGATGAGAAGCAAAATGCTTCAAGGACCAGAGGGTGGGGGTTAACAAGGATCACACAATATGTATGAGGCAACCTGCGTCGTAATTGGGGTAGGTTCTGCTTTCCACGGTGATTATGTTGTTCCGATTTCCCTGAAGAAGGTTTTGGTCCCGGCTTCCTCTATGTATCACTGCATCAAAATGGCTTTTCTTCTGTTTGTGTAGGCAGATGGAAGCCGTCCCCAGACGCGGACGCCCAGCGTGAGTCAATGCTCTCCGACGTGGGAAGTATCTGAGCTCGTTGCAGCTCCGGCCCCTGGGAAGGGTCAGAGTCCCTCCTGCCCTGGACCGGTGCAGGCTCCCTTAATCCTCCGACCCAAGGGAGCTCCCGCCAGCCGTGGATCTCCGGAAGCCCCCCAGCCTTGGACAAGGATGCAGTCCCTCCTGCCTTGGGTACAGAGAAGGTCCATCTTGGCCTGGACCTAGAGAGGCTCACTCGTGAATTGGACCTCTGGACCCCCCCCCCACCCCCCTTCCCTCCCCTCACTTGTCCTTAGGAAACAGTGACTTTGGATTTAGGGATGCTCGTGCCAGCTTTGGACCTGTGGAAGCCTCCTCATCCGTGGACCGAGGGGGGCTCTCTCCAGTCTTGAACCTGATGTAGCTTCTTTCGTCCTGACAGACAGGAAAGCTCCTGCCAGCCTTGGGCCCGAGGAAGCTCTCTCCTGCTTCGGACCTAAGAGAACTTCCCCCAGTCCTTGACCTTGGCAAGCGCTCACCGGCATTCGATTTCGTGAAGTTCCCTCCACCCTTGGGCCAGGAATACCTACGTCAGGTTTAGACCGGGGACACGACAGAGCTCTTCCTGGCTCCTGCCCACGATAGCTCCTCAGGCCTCTTAGCTTCTGAGGCCTCTTACAGCGCAGCTCACAGGAACATTTAGAAAAATCCGCTTTTCCACTTGAGGCAGCGCATACCCTTTCACTTTGGGCCCTGTCACAGTCTGAGGTCCTTCGTGCTGTGAACACTGGCAGCACCTGGAATTCCCGTGCTTTAGACATTGGCAGCAGCGGAGATTTTCCTGAATTGGATCATAGGAGCAGCACACACCGCTCGCCCTGGACACTGGCAGCGCACGGCTTCCTCCTGCATGGCATCTGGTGCCAGAGAGGCTTGCGCCTGCTTTGGGTCTGGGGCAGCAAAGGTGACCCTAGATTTGACTTCTAGGACAGGCAGAGCTCCCTCTTGCTTTGGATTCTGAGGGCAGCGGAGCTCTTTGGGAGATTCTGGGGGCAGCAGAGCTCCCCTTCACACTTCATCCTGTGGTAGTAGAGTTCCTTCCTGCATTGGATACTTCTACAGCGCTCCCTTCTAAGTTTGATCTTGTGGAGGTGAGCTGGTCCCCGTGCTTGACCCTGAGGAAGCAGAGCTCCCTTCTACGTTTGACCCTGTGGGAGCTGAGTTCGTCCCTGTGCTGGGACGTGGACAGCACGCCTCCTGCCAGTTTGGGGTCCTTTTTGTGGGCCCTGGGACAGCAGGCCTCCTGCCTGTACTGAGTCCCGGGGCAGTGGGGCGCCCTCCTGCTGTGGGCCCGGGCAGGCGCACAGCTCCTCGGTGCGCTGTGCAGTGCGGCAGGAGCAGCTCTGAAGTCTCCACGTCTGCTCAGCACCGCGGACAGCAGCGCGCTCCCTGGCTCCATCCGTCTCTGCCAAGCGCACTCCTGCCTCGCTCCGTCTCTGCGCCCATCGGACCTCGGATCGGCCTCGGGGAGCATGCTGCGGCGGAGCGCTGTGGTACCGCTCATGAGTCGGAGCGGAGACGCCAGGACATGCACCGCTCTATAGTAGGTAAAATCCAGCTGCTGGCCTCGGTGCTTTAAAGCCTCACAAGTATATGCTCGGTTTGCATCGTGTGCTTCTTCCTGTCATAATGGTACGATGGTCAAACGTTTTATATGTGTGATGATACGCGCATATTGAGTACACGGGTACACGTGTATGCTTGTGCGGGTGCATGTATGTAGGCATGGTCAGGTAGGCGCGCAGAAGTACAGCGAGCCAGCGCTCCCGGTATGATTCGTGTTGCGGGAGGAGAGAGCACGCCGTGGATGGATGGTGAGGCGAGAGCGAGGCGGGTGAGAGGTGTGGCGGGAGTTGAACATGTTGATTATGTCGGGGCATTCTCGCACCCGCAGCCCTGACATTAAATGGGGAGCCTACTACCATGTACCCAAATGTTCTGGAGTCGAAGCAGGTTGCGACGAGTGCTTGCGATGGTCTTGCGCACGACAGCTCGAGAGAGGACGCCTGTCGTTCAATCGCAATTTTACTGACCACATTTATTCATCATATCATCCATTGCTCTGCGCAGGGGAGGGTGCGCTGCACGCACAGCGTGTGTGTTAGTGACGATGAGCACAAGTGTATGTGTGTGTGTGTCAGTGTGTGTATTCGCCTCCTTGTGTGTGTTCTGTTAGCAGTGGCTGTATGAGACTGAGTGTGTCTGGGCGTTCATATGTGTCTTCTGGTGTGTCATTTGTTTGTGGGAGTGTGTGCATGCTTTGTGTGCCCATATAAGTCATGTATGTGCGCTGTTATGTATATACATATGAGTGGGCATTCATGGGTACTTCTGTGTCTGTTTCTGTTGATGTTGAGTGTGTGCATTTAGTTACGTACATGATCGGAAGTGTATTGTGTAGTAGTATATGTGTTCATTGTGCTCGTTCGTGTGTGAATGTTGTGTTAATAGCTGTGTGTTTGTTCTTCTGGCTCACTATCTCTAGACGCGTGAGCAAGTCCATGCGTGTGTGCCCTGTGCCACAATGTGTGGGTTAGTGAGAACATGTGTATGAGAGTGTGTGATAAAAATGGTAACGTTTGTCTTGACATTACACCGATGTGTTTTTTCTGTGCAATGTATGCATATGGCCTGTGTTTGTTGTAAATGTGTGTGGTGACCTAACTTTGACGTGCTTGTGTGCGCCAACTGTGAATGTGTTTGGCCTATGTTTGTTGTAAATGTGTTTAGTGGCCTTCGTGTGATATATTCGCGAGGGCCTACTGTCTATGGTTTGTGCGTGCTGTATATTTGTGTGTTGATCTTCTTGATATGTGTTTGTAGGATTGTGTTTGTGCGTGGCATGTGTTTGCTGTAAATGTGTGCGGTGACTTCTTGTGATGCATTTGTGTGTGCCAACTGTGTATGTGTGTTGTCTTTTTGTCGTAAATGTGTGTGGTGATCTTCTAGCGATGAGTTATTGGTGCTAACTGTGAATGTACGCGGTTTGCGTCTGCCTGTGTGAGACATTAGTGAGTGTCTGTTTGTTGTACGTGTGCATCTTTGGATGTGCCCTGGGAACTCCTCTTGGTTGTCCCTTCCGCACCTGTGCTGTGACACCCAGCATGGGCAGAGCATCAAAACGCAGTGAATGCGCAGGGAAAGCGCCCCAGAGCAAGCACTGAAACCCACATCTCTCTCTCTCTGTCTCCGTTTCTAGATTAACATTCCCAGGAGGGTGAGAGCTGCTTCTGAGTCCAAGAAGATGTTTCTGTGGCTTTTTCTGTTCCTGTCCACCCCGATATCCTCCACAAACCCAGATTCCGAAATATCCATGGAGATCTGCAACGTCTGCTCCTGCCTGTCGGTGGAGCACGTGCTCTACGTGAACTGTGAGAAGGTGGCCGTCTACAGACCCAACCAGCTCAACCCTCCGCTCTCCAGCTTTTACCACCTCAACTTTCAAAACAACCTGCTCATCATCCTCTACCCGAACACCTTCTTGAATTTCACGCATGCTGTGTCCCTGCAGTTGGGCAACAACAAGCTGCAGAACATCGAGGGCGGAGCCTTCCAGGGGCTGGGCGCGCTCAAACAGCTGCACTTGAACAACAACGAGCTGAAGGTCCTCCGAGCCGACACCTTCCTTGGCATCGAGAACTTGGAGTACCTCCAGGCCGACTACAACCTCATCAAGTACATCGAGCGCGGGGCCTTCAAC
This sequence comes from Triturus cristatus, assembly GCF_964204655.1. NCBI lineage: Eukaryota > Metazoa > Chordata > Amphibia > Caudata > Salamandridae > Triturus > Triturus cristatus. Next base: position 845,777,173 of record NC_140588.1, on the reverse strand, counting down.
AAGCTGCACAAGCTGAAGGTGCTCATCCTCAACGACAACCTGATTGGCGTTATCCCAGACAACATCTTCCGGTTCGCCTCCCTCACCCACCTCGACATCCGGGGCAACCGGATACAGAAGCTGCCCTACATCGGGGTACTAGAGCACATCGGCCGGGTGGTGGAGCTGCAGTTGGAGGACAACCCCTGGAATTGCACCTGTGACCTGCTGCCACTCAAGGCCTGGCTGGAAAATATGCCCTACAATATTTTCATAGGCGAGGCCATCTGCGAGACCCCTAGTGACCTCTACGGGCGGCTTCTGAAGGAGACCAACAAGCAGGAGCTGTGCGCCATGGGCACAGGCAGTGACTTCGACGTGCGCATCCTACCCCCGCCTCAACTGGAGTCAGGCTACACCACCCCAAACGGGCACACCGCGCAGACACCCCTGAACCGCCTGGCCACTAAGCCACCCAAGACCACCAACCCGTCCAAGATCTCTGGCATAGTGGCAGGGAAGGGCCTGTCGCCTCGGAATCTCAGCCAGGTGGTGTCCTATCAGACCAGGATACCGCCTCTCACCCCCTGCCCCATGGCCTGTGTCTGCAAAACGCACCCTTCTGACCTGGGGCTGAGTGTGAACTGCCAGGAGAGGAACGTGGAATCCATGGGGGAGCTGCAGCCGAGGCCCCTGAACGCCAAGAAACTTCACGTGAACGGGAACTCTATCAAAGACGTGGACAGCTCCGATTTCGTGGACTTTGAAGGGCTCGACCTGCTACATTTGGGCAGCAACCAAATTTCAGCCCTGAAGGGAGAGGTTTTCCGCAACCTTACTAATTTACGGAGGCTGTACCTCAATGGCAACCAGCTGGAGCGGCTGAACCCGGACATATTCACTGGCCTTTACAACCTACAGTACCTCTACTTGGAGTACAACGTGATCCGGGAGATCCTGGCTGGCACATTCGACGCCATGCCCAACCTGAAGCTGCTCTACCTGAACAACAACCTGCTCAGGAGCCTGCCAGCCTACATCTTCGCCGGCGTTCCCCTGGCCCGGCTGAACCTGAGGAACAACCACTTCATGTACCTGCCGGTGAGCGGCGTCCTCGACCAGCTCAGGGCGCTGACGCAGATGGACCTCGAGGGCAACCCCTGGGACTGCACGTGCGACCTGGTGGCGCTCAAGCTCTGGCTGGAGAAGATCAACGAAGGGATTGTGGTGAAGGAGATCAAATGTGAGACCCCGGTGCAGTTTGCCAACATCGAACTGAGGGCCCTGAAGAACGAGATCCTGTGCCCCAAACTGATCAACAAAGCGTCCAGCCTGGTCACCAGCCCCATGCCCGCTGTGACTGTCACAGCCACCCAGGGTCCCGGCAGGAGCCCCCCAGGAGGCCCGGTCCCTTTGTCCATTTTGATACTAAGCATTTTAGTGGTGCTGATTTTGACGGTGTTTGTTGCCTTCTGTCTGCTGGTGTTTGTGCTGAGGCGGAACAAGAAGGCGTCGGTGAAGCACGAGGGCATGGGGGGCCAGGAGTGCAGCTCCATGCAGCTGCAGCTGCGCAAGCACGACCACAAGCTGCACAAGAAGGACGGCCTCTCGGCCGAGACCTTCTTCCCGCAGACCATCGAGCACGTCAGCAAGAGCCACATCTGCATGGGGGCCGACGCCGAGGCCGGCTTCTCCTTCTCGGACCCCCACGGGCAGAAGGTGGTCCTCAGGAGCCTGGGCGACAAGGAGCACGACCTGCTGCACGCCGAGAGCCGGAAGCGCCTCAGCACCATCGACGAGCTCGACGAGTTCTTCCCGGGCAGGGACTCCAACCTCTTCATCCAGAACTTTCTGGAGAGCAAAAAGGAGTACAGCAGCATCGGGGTGAGCGGCTTCGAAATACGCTACCCCGAGAAGCTCTCGGACAGGAAGAACGCAAAGTCCCTGATAGGCGGCAACCACAGTAAGATCGTGGTGGAGCAGAGAAAGAGCGAGTACTTTGACTTGAAAGCAAAGCTCCAGGGCACCCCAGATTACCTCCAGGTGCTCGAGGAGCAAACTGCACTCAACAAGTTATAGGCCGGACGCACTTGCATACATGACCTTTTTGAATGACGAAAGTGCCTTTTGTCGACGTTTAACTTCCAAATACTAGTGTGCTTATGCATCGAGGAGAGTGACGCGCAGAGTCTCTCTCTCTACACTGATTTACCACTGGCCGGAAATCTGCTATGCCCCGTGCCATCCTGTAAGGGTACCCCAAACTCTATTGCCAAAGGGATCGTTCATATTAAAAAAAAAAGGGTGCACCAAGTGCGCCCTGTGCATCAGAGACCCCACTTTGTTATCTCACATACAGATCTTTACCCACTTTTAATTTCCAGAGCAGGCACATGGACTCATTTACTGCCACTTTCGTACTGATTTCCAAGGGTTCTACATCTTGCACGTGGATTAAGCTGGTGTAACTGGATTTGTGAGGTTGTGAATCACTATTTTAAAAGATTATGTCAAAAGTAAAAAGCATGCAAGGAGAGAACTTTCAATAGTTTGTGTAAAAAGGTTACCTCTTTGACCTGCATCTTGCAACCCCTGGAGGTTTAATGCTGAAAAGAAAACGCGAGGATCGTTTTAAAATGAGCCTAAAGATGCATTACAATCATGAGGAATAAATGCCAGGACGGGGAGCATACCTGTCTGTATAAATCTCTGTCATGCTACAGAGAGTGGCATCTCACCCCTCCAGGAGGAAGGGGATAGGTCAGATGGCAGGCAGCGAACATCCAAAAAGGTCAGAGGTCATGCTCAGTTACAAGAACCATTCGCAGCCCCAAAGGTGTGCCCTATATTGTCGAAAATGCTTACTATGCAAGCGTGCCAGAAACTATTTTTGTAATATAATTCATATTTATGAAACACTTTGTATAATAAATAGCAATCTATGTACTCCTTAATATGTATTTAATATGCCTGACTTGTTTTCCCTATCCTAATGCATTACGTTTTGAGTATACATTGAAAAACTGAAAAAATATACCAAACTGAGGCTGGTGAAAAGTGTGTAGAATTCTCTTGGTTTACGTGATCAGGTACAAAAATAAATAATTTGTTCTGCGCTATTAAGTTGTTGGACTTGTCGTAATATAATGCCAGGTGTGCTACCAAGGTTACTATTTCTTATATCTTTTTTAATGAATAGTTGTTATACATATTGAGCGGTTTCTTAATGGTGTGTGTGCACCTTGTGCGGTCAGCTTGGTTTGGCGGTTAACGGCCAGTCAGGCCCTCACACCTCAGTAATTTTGAGTGAGATAGACTGCGTCAAGCACGTGACTTGCCACGTAACGTCAGGACGCATTGGAGTGGGTCCCAATTGTGTGAAATATTGGAAGATTCGCTTAAAAAAGAAATCAAAACTCTTAGCTTAGAGGTCGGTTAGAGAACTGGCCGGTCAGCCTCCTTTTTTCGCCCGCTGCATCATATCTAACCACCATATCAGCGCGTTGAAGCTGCGCGGTTCACCTGGCCTAATGCGTCCCTTTGCTTTAATGTGTGCGTTGCTGTATTGAGAGAATGCGAATAGCCCCGCTTCCCAGCAGGTGGTTGCAGGCATCCCTTAGCGGTGACGCAAAGAGAACCTTCCCTTTAGTGAGTGTTATTGACCTCGATCTCCACCAGGGGGAGACGGGAGAACTATGCACCTTAGCCGTGACTCACAGACGATAGCCCCTTTTCTATTTTAGGCTCTTCCAAAAAGCGTGTCTGGAGTGGTGAGACTACAGCGGTTTGCCATATTTAATATATAATATAATATAATTAATATAATATAATATAATATAATATATGTGCAACCCCACTCGCACACGTTCGCAGAGTCTAAATTAGAGGGGTAACTAATTTCCGTACGGTGATGTTCTTACTATATCACATTACAGATAGATGTTCTATGCAGAGAATGTGGTATTTTCTTTTGTAGCCGATTGTATATCCCTTAATTTTAAGCATTTACAATTATACCTCTTTCATATTCTTTGTATATTTGCATTTACATCCATTTTCCGCTTATTGTTTTTTCTCATTTTATTTTGAAAAGTGTTTTGCCTGGTGCTGGACGGTGGCTGCGCTGTCCCTTCCGTGCCTGCTCTCATGATTTGACGCGAGGAGGATCAGTGTCTCTGGAGATGCACCTACCGCCCCTGGGCCACCCTCAGACCGCACACTGGGGCTTTAATCATGATGACAAGTACATTTCTATAAGAAGCCCCCCTCCCCCTTGCGCCGCTCCCCCCGTCCCCAGCGGCCCCCCGGCTTCCGCTCGGACGCAGCGCCTCGCGGCTCCCACGTGAGGTGGATTACAAAGCAGTGTTTGTGGAAGGTGACCCGGCGCTGCGGCGGGCAGTGTTTAGGGAATTAAAGGAGCAGGGACCTGATCTGTCCTATCGGAGCTCGCGGCGCACAGCGCCGGCGGCTCGCGCCGTTTCCGTCTAGTGCATTATGCATCGGCTGGAGCTGATACTGTAACACGGAGCCAGCAGCAGCCCCCACAGTCCAATCACTGTCCCTGTAAAATGTATCCGAGAGGGAGCCCTGGCTCTCTGGTCGTAGCACGCAGGAACCGTAATTGTAACCCCTCTATATTTATCAAAGAGAAGGAAGCGTCTCCAACAGGGGCCGAACGCAGCGCTCTTCTCAACGCACCAATAAGACACCCACGTAGCTAGCGCAGCGCCATCTCTCAGCGCACTGGAATTATGGCTCGTGTCATAGAGACTCCTTCCTTAGGCGCCTAATAGGCAAATGATTCAAACCTGTATGCAGGGTGTTTCTCTCAAAATACCGTGCACGTAGATTCAAGTTGGAGGCACAGAGCTTTGGAAACACATGCACCGCTAGTGCCAGCAGACCAGGCATAGCGTTCTATACAATTCAGTTGCATAAACCATTACTAACTGGTCAACTGGACTGTCAATAGGATGGGATGGCGATATAAAATGCATCCATAGGCACATACATCAGATTTAACAAATAGCAGAGAGGGAGAGTTTCCCTGCTCTGTGAATTATTTCAGTTTAATGTATTTTTTAAAAAGGCTCTCAAAGAAAGCATGCCGTGCAGTATACAGTGCAGACACCAGATGCCTTGATTTCCTTGTTTACTGACGCCAGCATCATAAGACGGGAGCGCTGTCACTGTGTAGAGACGGTCGTATGCAAACAAAAGTTAGGTGCCATTTCATTTGACACAGGACTGTGAATGTTTTTATACTTAGCAGAGTGACATTTTCAAAGAGAGAATGACAATTCATGCGCGGATCGTGTTATCACGTCCGGCATACTGATTATATTTCACTGTGGTGTGCATGCAAATTGCAGCGACGGCAGCCATTGTTTTCAGACGTGCAGTCAATTTTACTTATCTTTAATCTCCACAACTCCAAAGAGATGATTCTGCTGCGCTGGGGGCAAGCGTTCCCCAGCATATCTCCCCTCATTAATCAGTTTTAGAAGAAGCGCATTTGTGTATTCCTAGCTGTAATAACACCTGTCATCATTCATGACAATCGGAATGGCTTAAAAAGATATATATATATAAATTCACTGAAAAAACCATAGGTTTCACACACGTTATAGTTAGGAATTATCATTTACAAAACCTTGCAAATTCACTTAAAAAACCATAGGTTTCACACATGTTATAGTTAGCTGTACATTTCACTCGTAAAAAACCAATGAAATTCCACGTCATAGTTAGATCAGGTAACTATAACTTGCGCGACCGCAATCCACAATGTGTAATTTCAGATGTCATCATTGATGTCATGAGTGATGTCACTGACCATGTCATGAGTGATGTAATATGTGACGTCATCAGCAGTTTATTGTGGGCGCGCAAGTTATAGTTACCTGATCTAACTATAACGTGGAATTTCATTGGTTTTTTACGAGTGAAATGTACAGCTAACTATAACATGTGTGAAACCTATGGTTTTTTAAGTGAATATATATATATATATATATATATATATATATATATATATATATATATGTGAAAATACAAAATGCAGATTATACACAAATGAAGAGTGCATTATCACCGGAGCCTCTGAAACATAGCGCAGACATCAACCATTTCGAGTTTAAAAGCTGAAGACATTCATTGTCATCTCTCCAAGGCAAGTAGACATTTGGATATTGGGAAATTCCCAGGATTCCATACTCTGTGTCCCGTTTGCACCGGTGCTTAATTTGAGTCAGGGGTGACCACCTGTACTTAATTGTCAACACTTGCGCTTGTGACTGTCTGCCACAAGGTGGCGTTATCTAGCTAATTTAGAGAATTCCACAACAACAGGTAAATATTAATTTATTATACATTAGAAATGACTATTACCTGCCACCCAAGCCACTGTTATAATTTTGAGGACTGAAATAGTCAGAATTGTCCCACTTGTAGGAGTGTAATAGTAGCTAGTTGTGTTGCGACTATCGTTCGGAGTATAACAGGGGCAATGTGTGGTGCAAGCTGCAGTGACCTCCTGACGAGAGCCCTGGTAGTTACATTTTAAAAAAATAAACACTGTTTTGCACTACAGCACTGTGCCAATTCCAGGCGTTGTACTCAGACACCCATCGATGTCACGTGTCGTGTCCGACCAACTGTCAATAAAGTATGCAAAAAAGTGATAGATGGAATGCTCAAATTAATCTCAGCCAGGATGCATCCCAGTCCATCGTTTTTTGCACACCATGTCACCTCAGTTTGGACCCAGCCATGTGCAAGTCAGTCTTGACCGGTATGAACAAACCGTTTTACAGTAAATGACAATTTTCAGAAGTAGTTCTGACACCTGAGTTTAATGAGAAGATGAAAAAGGCAAAATGTACGGTCTTATGATATGTGGAGCCTTAATTTTATCAATAATAATGGGTTTTAATTTATATTAAAATAATAGACGTACATACGTAACATTGTTACGGTTTTAATTAACCAAACAATAAATATATTGATTGATTGACAGTTTGGCCCAGCTTTGGAGAGCTTGTGTTCGTGTTCAGAGGATTTGGCTTGACAGTTTAGGCTCCACTCTTCCTCTCAATCAATCAATCAGTCATTTGTAAAGCGCACTACATATCCGCGAGGGTCTCAAGGCGCTGGGGGGGGGGGGGGTGCTACTGATCGAACAGCCAGGTCTTGAGCATCCTCCTGAAGGTCAGCAGGTCTTGGGTCTGTCGTAGGCTCAGTGGGAGGGTGTTCCATGTCTTGGCCGCGAGGTGGGAGAAGGATCTCCCGCCGGTGGTTGTTCTTCGGATGCGCGGGACGGTGGCGAGTGAGTGGTCGGCGGAGCATAGCTGGCGGTTGGGGATGTAGAAGGAGAGCTGTCTGTTGAGGTAGGCTGGGGGGGTCTTGTGGAGTGCCTTGTGTGCGTGGATGAGGAGCTTGAAGGATATTCTCTTGCTGACGGGGAGCCAGTGCAGGTCCCTCAGGTGGGGGGTGATGTGGCCGTGGCGTGGTACATCGAGGATCAGTTGTGCCGAGGTGTTTTGGATGCGTAGTAGTCGTTTGATGAGCTTGGTCGAGGTCCTGGGTGACTGTCTTTCTTGTATCTGTCGGGATCCATCTGTAGATCTTGCGGAGCATGCGGAGGGCATTGAAGCAGGAGGAGGAGACGGCGTGGACTTGCTTGGTCATTGAGAGCGTTGAGTCGAGGATGATTTCCAGGTTGCGTGCGTGGTCGGTGGGTGTCGGGGCTGGTCCCATTGCCGTCGGCCACCAGGAGTCGTCCCAGGCTGAAGGGTTGGAGCCGAGGATGAGGACCTCCATCTTGTCTGAGTTCAGCTACAGACGGCTGGTCTTCATCCAGTTGGCGACGGCCTTCATTCCTTCGTGGAGGTTGGCTTTGGCGGTGATGGGGTCCTTGGTGAGGGAGAGGATCAGTTGAGTGTCGTCGGCGTAGGAGATTATGTTGAGGTCGTGCTGTCGGGAGACGTGTGCGACTGGGGCCATGTAAATGTTGAACAGTGTCAAGGCTGAGGGAGGATCCCTGGGGTACACCACAGATGATCTTGGAGGCTTCGGACCAGAATGGGGGGAGGCGGACGCTCTGGATTCTGCCGGAGAGGAAGGAGGTGGTACATTCCAGAGCCTTGTCTAGGATCCCTGCGGCGTGGAGGCGTGCGCGTAGTGTGCGGTGGCAGACGGTGTCAAAGGCGGCGGAGAGGTCTAGGAGGATGAGTACTGCGGTCTCGCCGTTGTCTAGCAGGGTCCTGATGTCGTCGGTGGAGACGATGAGGGCGGTCTCGGTGCTGTGGTTGGTGCGGAACCCTGACTGGGAACGGTCCAGGATTCTGTTTTCTGCGAGGTATTGGGTTAGCTGTCTTTTGACGATTTTCTCGATGACCTTGGCCGGGAAGGGGAGCAGGGTCAAGAATGATTTGCATATGGACAGATCTAATCTGAGGTGGTATTTTGGGCTAAAACAAAAATGGGTTGGAATGCTGAACGGAGCGATTGCCACTGGTTAACTTACTGCAAGCATCCTCACCATCACCTTTTGTATGTTTGATGTACCGCCGTAGGTGGCAATGGGTGTGCCCAGATGTGAGTGCTTTGCTCGCTTTGCCACTGGAACCAGGCCACACCCGACTGACGAGCCCCAATAAGGGCAAGGCCAGTTTTTGGATGTTTGTGTTCCAGTTCAGGTTTCACCTGTCTTGGCAGTTCAGGCTAGACTGTTGCTAGAGTAGGGTCAAGACTGATTTTTAAATGGGTGTGTCTAATCAGAGGTGGTATTGTCAGCAAAAAAATCAATGGGTTAGACTGCCAGTCCAAGAGAAGCAGTGCTCCTGCGAGGCCTCTGGGAGTACAAGGGTGCCGTGCTGTATGCTTTAATCAGATATCAGATATAACTTTGGGGTCTGGCATCAGCAGTGCTCGTATGTATCTGTGTACTAGAGTGCCATTCTGTATGTGGACCAGAGTACCGTGCTGTTTGCCTTTCCCTGATACAACTCCGCATTCCGGCACCCACAGTGCTCATGCGCATTCTCTAGGTCTACCAGGGTGCCATGCTGTATCCATTTACCATCTATAACTCTGTGGTCGAGCACTGTTAGTGCTTGCGTGCTTCCTCTGGGTGTTCCAGGGTGCCGTGCTGTATTTCTACCAGTCTGCAATGCTCTGTGTGTACCAAAGTGCTGTTTTGTATGCATGTAGCAGATATCACTGTGTGGTCAGGCATCAGCAGTGTCATGCACGATCTTTGATTGTACTGGTGCACCGTGCTGTGTGTTTATTAGTGTGCCCTGCTATATGCCTGTATCAAATATAACTCCTGGGTCAGGCACCAGCAATGCTCGTGCACGTGCTCTCTGGGTGTACTAGGATGCCGTGCTGTGGGGCCAGTCATGCGTATGACTGGACACAAAAAATATTAGTAACTGCTTCGTTGTTCTTATGTCTGCATACACATGCCTTTCAAGTTTGTAATATGCTTAAAGCGTTCTCCCACCCCTTCATCTGGGTCTAATTCACTCCTTATATACATTTTAACAGAAAACAAAAATTATACTGTATATATCATAGTGTAATAACAGAGATATATTCTAAGATGCCATTGTGCAGTCGGTACTGACCCAGATGCTGTAAGATGGAGTAGCAACAGCCATTTTCTATTGGTCATGAGGAGTCAGGCAAAAGCACGGAAAAAAGTCATGCTGTAGTGGCACTTCTGTCGCTAGAGGCCACTGTGGAGCAAGACACAATTAGTTCATTCAAACTGAATGCAGTACCGCCGGCGTTGCTAGAGGGCAATGTGAAATAAACATTAATACCACGTTGGAAAAAGTAACTAATATTTCCCTGGTTTGGGAAAAGAAATAACTACAGTCATTTGGAAGAATGTATGTTCATTTCTCAGACATTTAAGCCCACGGATGCGTGGATTTAAGTGCACGACGTTCCCCTTCAAGGCTCGAACTTTTTTACCTATTAAAACAAACTGGTCTAACTGTATTGCTTTAAAATATAAATACGTACTTGAATGTCTATTGGAATTTCTACAAATTATCCAACCCTAAACTTTACCTCTGTGTCTTAGTTTTCAGAAGTGACTGTTTCATAAGTCGATGGCTTTGTTTGCATTTTATTTAGTCTCTTTTATACCCACATACCTCATGTAATGGAGCTATAAACACAATGCTGTGCAACGCCATAGCCCCTCTGTGTGGTGGGCACGTGAATTAATACACACAAGAGCAATTTTACGCGACATGCAGTTCCATAACTGAATATTAACCTGTTTGTCAGCTTGCGTTCTTAGCAACAATCCCATCGTTTATTCGTGTTAGCAAGGCAGACTGCTATGCAAGGCGTTTCCCCTCTAATTTTGCAAACATACAAATTGTAATCATTATGTAGTTCACACGCATATTTATACATGCACGGTATATTTCTCAGTATCAACTACCGAATAAGTTAGCCAAATAATACCAATATGCATTGTTAAATATAACTTTTTTTTTTGGTCTGGAGTTAATCAGACTTTTTAGAAATCCAAATATGTATTCTAAATATACATACTTACAGAGGCTTTTAATCTGGCCTCTTGATCTATTGGTCTGCTGTAATGTCATTCATATTTTACTTTCACTCACTATAGCGTACAGAGTGACAGCGTTCTGCTGTTGCACAATGAGAACACACTAAAAAGTAGCCAAGTCAGTGCCAGGGACTACTGGTGCAATGAATGCTTGTACATTAAAAGCATGGGGGAATATTATCAAGACAGGCGATAAAATTATCACCGCTTTGGCGGCAGAAAACTGCCGCTAAAACGGCGATAATGGGCTTGATAATATGCTCTACGGAATTCCATTTGAAGCTCAGGTTAGATGTCCTTCACATCTAACACGGGGGCATATTATCAAGCCAGGCTATAAAATTATCGCCGCTTTAGCGGCAGAAAACTGCTGCTAAAACGTCGATAATGGGCTTGATAATATGCACTATGGAATTTCAATTGAAGCCCATGCTAGACGTCCTTCACATCTAACATGGGCTTCAATTGGAATTCCATAGCGCATATTATCAAGCCCATTATTGCCGTTTTCCGATAATTTTATCCCCTGGCTTGATAATATGCCCCTTGGGCCTCAATTGGAATTCTACAGAGCATATTATCAAGCCCATTATCGCCGTTTTAGCGGCAGTTTTCTGCCGTTAAAGCAGCGATAATTTTATCGCCTGTCTTGATAATATGCCCCATATATTTTAGCTTTTGGAAAATTCTTTTTTTACTCAGGCAGGAGAGAGCCAGCTCTCCAAACACTGCTACTGGGTCACTCGTAAATTGTGTGTATTCGCACAAAAAGCATACAAAAATGAAAGCATCACAGGTAAAGTCAAAAGGTCAGTAGCCAATATCAAATATATTCAAGTTTCAACTTTTTTTTATTAGCATAGTTACTTAAAACCATTGCATCAAGGCACAGCATTAACATTTGTAAAAGACTATATAATATTGTGAAAATAAATTTGTTAACCATTTTCATTATGGATTGGGTTTTTAAGTTTGTTTATATGCGTCATTAGGGATGTGGCCATCAATGGAGAGCCCGTTTTCCACGCAGGTTTGTTTAGTGCTTTTATACTATATGGCCTCTGCGTGGGCTAAGGTGTGCCATGGTTACAATGATTTAATTGAAAAAGCTTTAGGTTTGCTCAGTTGTTCTGGCTAAACGCCCCTCCATCGGTGAGCTGGCATTTTACCAACCGACAGTTCAGCTGTGGGTCCTCTGGTGCAAAGCAAGCCAGCACGGCTTGCCTCCGTGTATGGATCCCTCGTTGATTGAAGTGAGGTTTAAATAGTAGTTTCAGTTTCTTCAGAAGATCTTTACATGTACATAAGAGGTTTAACAGGTCCTCTATGCTGTGCCGCATAAGCGGCAGGTGGAGCCCACTTGATCCCGAAGCCAGTGTGGGAGGTGCTGTGTGCAAGGTAGCAGACTCAGTTGATATTTCAGGAATTGAGTTTGATGGATTTGGTGTATCCTAAACTGAAATATTTTGTGGAGGATCAGGGCAGTATAAGTGCCCAGGGTCATCCAGCCGTGGGCCCTCTTTGATAGTGCACCTTTCTCTTCTGTTAACGATAAAAGTTTTACGTTTTTTCAAACAAGTTTTTTTAATGCTATATTTTTGGTGGGTGTTTCCCAGAACCGTGATCGCCCTGTTTTACTCAGACATTTTTTGAGATAGGATGAAGCAGGTGATGAGTGTCTCTGTTATAATTCTAACCATAAGTAATGATTGAGAATTTCTGGTATAGCTTTCCAGACTTTATCCTAGGTGATGATATACGCTCCTTGTCTGGCCAGGGTCTGTTTTTGAAGTCCAAACTCAAAACTAATCTGTGCTTGTGAGGTGTGTTTGGGCAGACCAAAGATAATTCTATACGCTGTTATAATTGTGCTGTGCGGAGTATTTGAATTTCTGCCCCTCAGTAGTTCACTGCCACAGGCGATCATTGGGAAGAGCATGGCTTGTGTAACTTGAACTAAGGGAAGTAACGATGGACCGCTCAGTTTTGAACTGAGTTTCCTTAGTGAAACTGCCAGGGCAAAGCTCTTCCTTCTGATTGAGTTCTTCTGGACGACAAAGTGGCCTCCCTTGTCTATGACCACGCCTAGGTATTTATATTCCATCCTAGGTTCAATGTGTGTATTGCCCCAGTGCCAGACCGGTGAATTATTTAGGTTTTTCCTGATCATCATTGTCCTTTATTTCTCCAGGTTGATGGTTAGGCCGTTGGCTTCAGGGAATTCTTGTGTGATGGTGGGAATGTATTGAAGGCCCACCTGTGTGTGGCAAATCAGGACTATGTTGTCCGCATAGAGAAGGCATGATCATAATGCTTCTCCTCCTATTCTTGAAGCTTGTGAGTTGCAGGCATTCAGTGCTGGTACCAGGTCAGCTAAGAAGAGGTTAAACAGAATCGTAGCCAGGAAACACCCCTGTTTAAGTCCCTTCTCGGTTGGAATACGTCTTGACAGAGAGGAGCTGTTGCCCAGCTTTATCTGGACCCATGTATCTGTGCGAAGATTAATTACCAGGTTTAGCAGAGTCTGTGGGATCACCCATTGTGCCAGTTTGTCCCAGAGTCTGTTGTAGTTCACCTGGTCAAAAACGGTCTTATAGTCAATAAAGCATAGGTGTAACACCATTTTTGTTGCTTCCACTTTATCAACCAGCAGTGCCTTGGCGAAGATCTTTGTTGTTGTTCCGACAGACATTGCAAAGCCTGTCTGGTTAAGAGGGTTTATGAAATATGTTGGCTTTGTCAACGTTTTAATCGAAATGCCTGTACTGCATCACAACATTTTATGTTAGTGATTATTGTATGGTGTGGCATGCAAGATAACTTACAACTCATGTTGATCTGTAGTAGAAAATATACCTCACACAAAGCTATTACTATACCACAAAACTCCTTACAACCTTACTTTGATGTTTCTCAAAATCAGGTATATAACAAGCATTGGCATAGCCAATAGGTCTCGCCTTTGGGACCTTATAAGTGTTTAGCCATGCAACAGTTGCATAACTAAATACTTATAAGGTCCCAAAAGCAAGACCTATTGGCTATGCAAAGCGGCCGTGCGGCCCCGAAAGTGAAAGTGATCGCGATCACGATCACACATCAAAGCGGCCGTGAAAGTGAAAGTAATCACGGTAAAGTGTGGCGCGCGCCCGCGCACATGCACTGTAGCTCTAGGCTGGCCTGTAGCACTTTTTGGAGCCCTCTTAATAAGTCACACCAGACCAGCGCATGCGCTGGGTCAGGCGAGACCTAAAAACGAGAGGTTGTACACTGTGTAATTTATTCCTATTTAAGCTTCAAGGAGTGCACTTCAAAACCCGAAGTGACATCATGATCCACAATATCGCCATTTTGCAAATGTGTTTTGGGTTTAGAGATGGATGATGAACTGTAGCAGTGGTTTCTTAATGTTTTAATTAAGGTGGACCCCACTGAATCACGTTTGGAAGGCGGGGACCACAGCTGAAGCAGTGTCTATGATTTGAACCTCAAACAATTCTCCAAATATGCAGAAACGTGCACAAATTCACAAATTATGTAATACAATTAAAAACAATTGCAGTTGCAAGGTTGTAGCTATATATATATATATTCACTTAAAAAACCATAGGTTTCACACATGTTATAGTTAGCTGGACATTTCACTCGTAAAAAACCAATGAAATTCCCCCGTTATAGTTAGTGCAGGCAACTATAACTCACGCGACCGCAATCCTCTGCTGATGACATCAGATATTACATCACTGTATTTAGACACTTATTTACCCATGTCTTCTTCCAATAATCTTTAGCTATACATATATTACAAATATTTATTTTTCAGAAAGACACATATGTCATCAGTGATGTAATATCTGACGTCATCAGCAGAGGATTGCGGTCGCGTGAGTTATAGTTGCCTGCACTAACTATAACGGGGGAATTTCATTGGTTTTTTACGAGTGAAATGTCTAGCTAACTATAACATGTGTGAAACCGAATGTTTTTTAAGTGAATTTGCAAGGTTTTTTAAATGCTGATTCGTAACTATAACGTGTGTGAAACCTATGGTTTTTTCAGTGAATTTGTACGTTTTTTTAAATGCTAAGTTATGTATTTATTATTTTATTTTTTTTTCAGGTTTTTCACCGTGCGCGCACCGTGACGTCATCAGCAGCGCATTGCGGGGGCGCGAGATATAGTTAGATGAACTAACAATAACGGGGGAATTTCTAGGGTTTTGAACGATGGAAATGTCCAGCTAACTATAACGCCCCTGAAACTATAGGTTTCAGGGGCGTTATAGTTAGCTGGACATTTCCCTCGTTCAAAACCCTAGAAATTCCCCCGTTATAGTTAGTTCAGCTAACTATATCTCGCGCCCCCGCAATGCGTTGCTGATGACGTCACATATTACATCACTCATGACATGGTCAGTGACATCACTGATGACATCACTAATGACATCACTGATGACATCTGAAATGAGATCACTGATGACGTCATCCAGTGAGTGTGTGTTTCTGTAAATTTTAAATATGTTTAATATATATATTGAAAGGCCTGTTGAAGAATGAGTGGGTGTACAAGTGTGTGAATGGATGATTTTCTAGGTGCGTAACTGACTCTATAAGTGAGTCATTAAATGTATCTTACTGCAGACTAGTGACTAAACTGTGTGAATGTCTGTATGTGTCTGTGTGTTGGTGTATAAGTGGCTGCATGGATTTGTGAATACCTATGAGTGTCTATATGGGTTATTGATTGGTTGTCTCAGTATCTGTATGGGTGCCTGAGTGTTTGTGTGGGTAGGGTGTGTGTGACTCTGTGCATAGATGTGTGAGTGGGTGATTCTATGGTGCATGGTTTTAAGAGTGCAACTGTGATGGACTGTATGGTTGGGTGAGTGTATGTATGAGTGTGTTAGTGATTGAATGTATATCTCAGTTGTACATGTGTCAGTTCTACATATGTGAAACGCAGTGTATGTGTGTAAGAGTATTTAACTATATGTGAGAGTGTGTGATTGAGGGAGTGCCTGTATGGATGAGTGTGTGCTTGTATTAGTAATTGTATAAGAGTGTCAGAATTTGTTAGTATTTTTATGGGTAAGTGAACTTGAGTGTGTTTAACTGCATAGGTGAGTAAATTGGACTGTGGTTAATTATTTGCATGACTGACTAGGTGTGTCAGTACCTCAATGGATAATTGGCGGTGTGTGAGTGTCTATATAGGTGTATAAATGCATATGATAGTCCTGTACGGAGTGACTAAGTATGAGTGACTGTACAGGTGAGTGAGTGGAGATGTATGTAGACCTAAGAGTCAATGAGTGGGTATGTAGTTATTGGTATTCGAGTATCTATGGTTTTCAAAATGGCCGTCTGAAATTTTGAGTTGGTGTATCAAAGGTTATATTAGGGTGTGAGAAGATGCACTAATTTATCACATGGATGATGTCATCAGTGATGTCATCAGTGATGTCATTTGAGATGTCATCAGTGATGTCATCAGTGATGTCACTGACCATGTCATGAGTGATGTAATATGTGACGTCATCAGCAGTGCATTGCGGGGGCGCGAGTTATAGTTAGCTGGACAATTCCCTCGTACAAAACCCTAGAAATTCCCCCGTTATAGTTAGTTCAGCTAACTATAACGCCCCTGAAACCTATGTTATTTTAGTGAATTTCTAAGGTTTTTTAAATGCCAATTCCTAACTATAACGCCCCTGAAACCTTTGTTTTTTTCATTGAGTGTGTGTGTATGTATGTGCATATGTGTGTATATATATATATATATATGTATATATATATATATATATATATATATATATATTATCTACTGGCGGTCGCCAGTAGATAGTTATAGTTAGGACCGTGATTCCATAGGAAATCTGAAAATTCTATTTTGAATATCTTTGGCGCCGGTTGACGAATCCTCGCAAATTTTTCAAAATAGGTGGGGCGCTCCGTTCCACTCCTACCCTGAAAGTCTCGGGGTGATTAGTCAAGTGGGGGCCGAGAAAAAAGGGGGGTCCCAAAACGCGTTTTCCCCATGCATTTTCCCATAGGACCTTTAGTCCAAGGTACAGCCCGAACGGCTGAACAGAATTATTTGAAATTTGGCAGAGAGGTAGTCCTCAGGTCAGGGATGTGCCTTTTGAATATCTGAAGTAAATCTGTTCTGTAGTTCCTGAGAATATTTCAGTTAAAAGTGCATATATATCTATAAGCGCGCACCGTGCGTGTACGGTAAGCATACTGTACGCGCACGCTGCCGTGCGTGAGCGTAATTCTGATTGGTGGTTACATGACAGTAAACATTCCAGTCGGTCGAAATCAGGAAGTGTCGGCCGCCATTTTGTGTGTCTCACACTAAAAAACAAAGGTGGAGAACGTGAAAAGGGGGCAAGGTAGAGAGTTGCAGACCCCATAGCCTTTGTCAGGGGGTCCAAAAAGGACTCAGAAGTGTGAAAAATACATTTTTATCTTTTCAAAAAAAATCGCGGGGTACGCGTACCGTGCGCGTACGGTAAGCGTACGGCGGAAAAACCTTAAAAAAAAAAATATTAATAAATACATAACTTAGCATTTAAAAAACCGTACAAATTTACTTAAAAAACCATAGGTTTCACACACGTTATAGTTAGGAATTAGCATTTAAAAAACCTTGCAAATTCACTTAAATAACCACAGGTTACACACAGGTTATAGTTAGGTGGACATTTCCCTCGTAAAAAACCAATGAAATTCCCCCGTTATAGTTAGATCAGATAACTATAACTCGCGCGGCCGCCACTCTATCACAAGGATGATGTCATCAGTGATGTCATGAGTGATGCCACTGACCATGTCATGAGTGATGTAATATGTGACGTCATCAGCAGTGGATTGAGGTCGCGCGAGTTATAGTTATCTGATCTAACTATAACGGGGGAATGTATATATATTGTGATAGAGTGGCGGTCGCGTGAGTTATAGTTATCTCAACTAACTATAACGGGGGAATTTCATTGGTTTTTTACGAGTGAAATGTCCACCTAACTATAACATGTGTGAAACCTATGGTTTTTTAAGTGAATTTGCAAGGTTTTTTAAATGCTAATTCCTAACTATAACGTGTGTGAAACCTATGGTTTTTTAAGTGAATATATATATATATATATATATATATATATATATATATATATATATATGGCGGTCGCCAGTAGGTAGTTATAGTTAGGACCACGTTTCCATAGGAAATCCGCAACATTCTATTTTGAATAACTTTGGCGCCGGTCGACGAATCCTCGCGAATTTTTCAAAATAGGTGGGGCGCTCCGCTCCGCTCCTTCCCTGAAAGTCTCGGGGGGATTCGTCAAGCGGGGGCTGAGATAAAAGGGGGGTCCCAAAACACGTTTTGCCCATGCATTTTTCCATAGGACCTTTAGACAGGGCTACAGCCCGAACGGCTGAACAGAATTACTAGAAATTTGGCAGAGAGGTAGTCCTCAGGTCAAGGAAGTGCCTTTTGTAGGTTTGGTGTAAATCTGTTCAGTAGATTCTGAGAAAATAGCCTTTAAATCAATATATATATCTGAGCCAGCTTACGGTGCGCTTACGGTACGCTTACCGTACGCGTACGGTGGCGTGCGCGAGCGCGATTCTGATTGGCTCTTAGATCTTAGTAAACATTCGAATCGGCCGAAACCAGGAAGCGGCGGCCGCCATTTTCTCTCTCGCACTGAGAGTGATGTTTAAAATCTAAAGCACAAAAACATGTAAAGGGGCTGTTTAGACAGCTCCCACACACATAGCAATGTTGAGGGAGTCCCCAAAGATCCCCCAAGGCCAAAAACGGAATTTTTATTTTTTCGCTAATTTCGCCGATTACGCTTACCGTACGCGTACGGTAAAAAATTATAAAAAAAAAAAAATTATCCACACTCTCCCCACCCCGTGTGCAATTGGTGCCCGAAGGCCACCAATTGTGCATGGCTTATTAAAGATGAGTTAAACTAAAATATTTAAAAAAAAAATAATAAAAAAAAAAATTATCCACACTCTCTCCACCTTTTAACATATACGAAAAATTAAAATATTACCTTTCAAAACGAAGTGCATCATATGTCCTCCATGTGCGCACGGTGCGCGAAGCGCATCGTGCGTACATGGCCCATCTAGCGTAACGTGGGCACGCGGTGCACGTAGCGCACCGCGTGCCCACCGTGCGTGCACGGCACTAACTGCGTAAAGTGGGCGCGCGGTGCGCGAAGCGCACCGCGTGCTCACTGTGCGCGCACGGTGCGCAAAGCGCACCGTGCGCGCACGGAACGAACTGCGTTAAGTGGGTGTGCACGCCACGAATGGCGTAAAGTAACTTAGCATTTAAAAAACCGTACAAATTCACTGAAAAAACCATAGGTTTCACACACGTTATAGTTAGGAATTAGCATTTAAAAAACCTTGCAAATTCACTGAAAAAACCATAGGTTTCACACATGTTATAGTTAGCGGAAATTTTACTGATAAAAAACCACTGAAATTCCCCCGTTATAGTTAGTGCAGGCAACAATAACTCACGCGACCGCAATCTTCTGCTGATGACATATGTGTCTTTATGAAAAAAAAATATTTGTAATATATGTATAGCTAAAAATGTATGGAAGAAGACATGGGCAAATAAGTGTCTAAATACAGTATTAGCATCAGCAGAGGATTGCGGTCGCGTGAGTTATAGTTGCCTGCACTAACTATAACGGGGGAATTTCATTGGTTTTTTATCAGTAAAATTTCCGCTAACTATAACATGTGTGAAACCTATGGTTTTTTCAGTGAATATATATATATATATATATATTCACTTAAAAAACCATAGGTTTCACACATGTTATAGTTAGGTGGACATCTCACTCGTAAAAAAACAATGAAATTCCCCCGTTATGGTTAGTTGAGATAACTATAACTTACGCGCCCGCAATCCTCTGCTCATGATGGCACATATTACATCACTCATGACATGGTCAGTGGCATCACTCATGACATCACTGATGACATCATCCTTGTGATAGAGTGGCGGTCGCGTGAGTTATAGTTATTTCAACTTACTATAACGGGGAAATTTCATTGGTTTTTTACGAGTGAAATGTCCACCTAACTATAACATGTGTGAAACCTATGGTTTTTTAAGTGAATTTGCAAGGTTTTTTAAATGCTAATTCCTAACTATAACGTGTGTGACACCTATGGTATTTTAAGTGAATTTGTACGGTTTTTTAAATGCTAAGTTATGTATGTATTATTATATTTATTTTTTTAAGGTTTGTCACCATGCGCGCACGGTGCGTGCACCCCGCGATTTTTTTTACAAAAAATAAAATGTTTTTTTCACCCTTCAGGGACCCCCTGACAAAGGCTAGGGGGTCAGGAACTCTCTACCCTGCCCCCTTTTCACGTTTGACACCTCTCTTTTTCACTGTCGCACCCAAAACAAACAAAATGGCGGACAACACTTCCTGATTTCGACCGATTCGAACGTTGACTGACATGTAACCACCAATCAGAATTACGTTCGCGCACGTTAGGGTGCGCGCCTATAGATATTTATGTACTTTTAACTGCAATTTTCTCAGGAAATACTGAACAGATTGACTCCATATATGCAAAAGGCACATGCCTGACCTGAGGACTACCTCTTTGCCAAATTTCAAGTAATTCTGTTCAGCCGTTCGGGCTGTACCTTCGACTAAAGGTCCTATGGGAAAATGCATGGGGAAAACGCGTTTTGGGTCCCCCCTTTTTTCTCAGCCCCCGCTTGACGAATCACCCCGAGACTTTCAGGGTAGGAGCTGAGCGGAGCGCCCCATTAGTTTTAAAAATTTCGCAAGGATTCGTCAACTGGCGCCAAAGTTATTCAAAATAGAATTTTCAGATTTCCTATGGAAACACGGTCCTAACTATAACTATCTACTGGCGACCGCCAGTAGATAATATATATATCACACAAAGTTCAGCAAATGAAGCACACTCTCAGGAGGTACTACCAAGTGCAGGTTTATCAGTCCATTTGCTGAACTTTGTGTGATTTAATTACTGGCAGGCTCCGCCGGTTCACCGCACCACCTTCCGATGAGCCGTGGGATCCGGAATTATAAAACCAAACGGTATGCTGTAGCATATAACATTCTCTTTTTAGATGCTAATTAATTCACATTTATAGAACATTTTAGAAAAATTGAATGTCACGTTTTGCTTTTTGTTAATGTGTGTTGCTTTATTTATCTGCTAACATTTAATTTTCAAAACAGTTGCAGATCCCCTGAGTGGATGTCATGGAGCCCCAGGGTTCAGTGGACCACAGGTTAAGAAACTCTGACCTATAGCAGTCTGAAAATCAAGGGGTGATGTAATTTCCTCCTTAACTGTAATTTTACTTGGAGGGTTCTCTGACAGATAACTTCTCATCACCATGGCCATGGCGATGGTCTCAGCAGAGAATCATCCAGTAGAAACTACAGTTACGGAGGAAATGACACCACCACTGTTTGTAGGTGCATTGCGTCAGCTAAACCTCCCCAAATCTGATCAGGAACATAAATCTCTCAGCTCTGTCCAACAATCACAAAGGTTTTTCATTCTGTTTGGAGCCCAGCACTAGCAGATTGTTGACAGGCTTGGAGAGCAATGAAGCTCGGCTTTGGCATGTGTAGAGAGTAACAAATCCCAGGGTGGAAGACAGTTGACATATTTAGAGATCATTGATGCTCAGAGTTTGAGCTCAGCACTAGAAGGTTGCTGTCATGCTTAGACAGTAATGAAGCTCAGGGCTGGAGTTGAGCACTGGAAGATTATTGATATGTTTAGAAATGAATAAAGCTCAGGGTGTTGACATGTTTGGAGATCAATAAATCTCACGGTGGAGCTCAGCACTGGAGGTCTGGTGACATGTTTAGGGAGTGATGAAGCCCAGGGTGATAGACTGTTCTCATGTTTAGAGAGTGATGAAGCCCAGGGTGGAAGGCTGTTGAAATGTTTAGAGTGCAATGAAGCCCAGGGTGGAAGACTGATGACATGTTTAGAGAGTAACTAAACCCAGAGTGGAAGGCTGTTGACATGTTTAGAGAGTAACAAAGCCCAGAGTGGAAGACTGTTGACATGTTCAGAGAGTAACGAAGCCCAGGATGGAAGACTGTTGACATGTAGAGAGTAACGAAGCCCAGGATGGAAGACTGTTGATGTGTAGAGAGTAACGAAGCCCAGGATGGAAGACTCTTGACATTTTCAGAGAGTAACGAAGCCCAGGATGGAAGACTGTTGACATGTTTAAAGAGTAACAAAGCCCAGGGTGGAAGGCTGTTGACATGTTCAGAGAGTAATGAAGCCCAGAGTGGAAGACTGTTGACATGTTTAGAGAGTAACAAAGCCTAGGGTGGAAGGCTGCTGATATGTTTAGGAGCGATACCAAAGGGGATGATGGACGGAGTGTTTGAGCAAATCAAACACTCACCCCCAGTCAACTTATCTGGGTTTAATCCATCATCATTCTTTAGCTCACTCCACCACCCCAGTTCAGACATGGCCATATGCCAATCAGTCTGACCCTGTGCCTCATGGGAACAGTCCTGCCCGAACTGCCAACCCAGATCAGTTGACTGGGGGTGAGTGTTTGATTTGCTCCAACGTTCCGTACATCATCCCCTTTGGTATCGACATGTTTAGGAGAGCACTGAAGTTCAGAATTTCAGCTCAGCACTGGAAGATTGTTGACATGGTTAGAGAGAGATGAAGCCCAGGGTGGATGGCTGTTGACATGTTCAGAGAGTAACAAAGCCCAGAGTGGAAGACTGTTGACATGTTCAGAGAGTAACAAAGCCCAGAGTGGAAGACTGTTGACATGTTCAGAGAGTAACAAAGCCCAGAGTGGAAGTCTGTTGACATGTTCAGAGAGTAACGAAGCCCAGGGTAAAAGGCTGTTGGCATGTTTAGAGAGTGATGAAGCCCAGGGTGGAAGACTGTTGACATGTTTAGAGTGTAACGAAGCCCATGGTGGAAGACTGTTGACATGTTCAGAGAGTAACAAAGCCCAGGATGGAAGACTGTTGACATGTTTAGAGAGTAATGAAGCCCAGGGTGGAAGACTTTTGACATGTTTAGAAAGTAACAAAGCCTAGGATGGAAGGCTGCTGACATGTTTAGATAGTAATGAAGCCCAGGGTAAAGACTGTTGACATGTTTAGGAGAGCACTGAAGTTCAGAGTTTCAGCTCAGCACTGGAAGGATGCTGACATGTGTAGAGAGTAACAAAGCCCAGGGTGGAAGATTGTTGACATGTTTAGAGAGTAACAAAGCCTAGGGTGGAAGTCTGCTGACATGTGTAGAGAGTAACAAAGCCCAGAGTGGAAGATTGTTGACATGTTTAGAGAGTAACAAAGCCTAAGGTGGAAGTCTGTTGACATGTGTAGAGAGTAACGAAGTCCAGGGTGGAAGACTGTTGACGTGTAGAGTGTAACGAAGCCCAGGGTGGAAAATTGTTGACATGTGTAGAGAGTAACAAAGCCTAGGGTGGTGTGGCAGTCTGTTGACACTTATAGAGAGTAATGAAGCCCAGGGTGGAAGAGTGTTGACGTGGAGAGAGTAACGGAGCCCAGGGTGGAAGACTGTTGACATGTGTAGAGAGTAACGAAGCCCAGGGTGGAAGACTGTTGACGTGTAGAGTGTAACGAAGCCCAGGGTGGAAAATGGTTGACATGTGTAGAGAGTAAAAAAGCCTAGGGTGGCGTGGCAGTCTGTTGACACGTATAGAGAGTAACGAAGCCCAGGGTGGAAGAGTGTTGACGTGGAGAGAGTAACGGAGCCCAGGGTGGAAGACTGTTGACACGTGTAGAGAGTAACAAAGTCCAGGGTGGAAAACTGTTGACATATTTAGAGAGCACTGAATCTCAGAGTTTGAGCTCAGCACTGGAAGGTTGCTGACATTTTCAGAGAGTAATGAAGCCCAATACTGGAGTTGAGCAGTGAAAGATTATTGATGTGTTTAGAAACGAATGAAGCTTAGGGTGATGACATGTTTAGAGATCAATGCAGCTCACGGTGGGAGCTCAGCACTGGAGGTCTGGTGACATGTTTAGAAATGATCGAAGCTCAGGTTTGGAGCTCAGCTTTGGAGGGTCGTTGTCATGTTTATAGAGGTACCGGAATAATTTTTAGAGTGGGTGTGCTGGCCAGGACATCCCTTCACTAAAGATAGAGATATGTGAAAGTGTGTACTTAAAAAAATAAAATAGTGACAGAAAAAAGAACTTTTGAAGGTACCCTTTATTGTTCGTTTTCAATCTAAACTCCTTCAAGTATTATGGGCATGCTGCAGCTGCTCCTGCACCCGCAGTGCCAGCGCCACTGCTTGTTGATAGAGCAATGAAGCTCAGGATTGGTGCTCAGAATTGGAACATTGTCGACATCTTTAGAGAACAACGAAATCTGAGGGAACCTAGTACCATGATAAGGGAAGTATTAAAGAAGGAAGAAGTGCATACGCAGTTAGGTTCAACAGCAAATATATTTTCCACGTGAATCTTCTGTGCTAGAAAGGATTTTCACCCAATTAAGAAAACATGCAGGAAGCACTCTGTGGTAATTCTGAAGGCAGTTTTACTTTAAACATGCATTTGTGTGTTATTTAAAGATTAGTGATGTTTTCAGAAAACATGCTTTTACATACACGGCATGAGCTCTTTTTACAATAACTAGCAATATTAAATGAGGCAATATGCTTTGTCTGCTTGATAGGCTGGTCAGCGTGTTTTTCTCATTTTCAAAGACAAACAGTTTACTCCGGAGATTTCTTTTTAAGTCAATGTACTTAACATACTGGGAGCTGGCTTAAAGGATGTGGGCAATGTTTTCCTCCCTTCAATGGGAATAATTTGCTACAGATGGCGGTCACAGGCAAGGAAAGACCCTAATTACGAGCGAAGGTGGCATTTAGTGCACATGATAAATACCGATATCACATTGCATTATTTATCGAGTGCGATAAATGCCACCTACTGTGAATTGCTGGGGAATAACATGTCGTTTTTGGTGTTTAATGCACCAAAATCCACATGGCACAGTAAATGCCGTATGGTTTTACCCCATTAAATTTCGGTAGGTTTGACATGCTGACACTTAACGAAGGTTGAGTTATCGGATGTGTCAAATGCTTAACAACGCATAATCCCAACCTGTATGTAAACAGGGGTTCACACAAGTCTGAAATAACTGCTCAACTTATAATCAGTCCTTAAATAGAACTGACTTTCCAAAGCCATGACACCCGGTGGCAGGGCCGGCTTTAGAGCTGTTGGCGCCCAGTGCGACAATGTTTGTTGGAGCCCCAATGACCACCTCCGCCAAGGATTCCCTCAACCACCACCCTTTAACAGTGCCCAAGTCTCCATAACCAATCTCTCTCAGATGCATTTAAAGCGCCACTCATACCAGTGTAGGGTGTCAGAGCACTTTGCCTCACACACACTTTACACAGAGACAATCAATCATACGTGTGTAACTCAGCCTATATGAAATGTTACAAAAGCCAAAAGGACTACAAGGTGTAGGAGTAGCATGTCATTCAAACTGGTAGGCAGCGTAATTTAATAGTGCTTGGTCTAGAGAAGCACAAACTCAGTATTTAAAAAGGAACACCATAGTTGAGGGTTCCCTATAATTATAAGAACAGATTTCTACCAAAATTAATCCTTTTTGCAACAATAATCTTTGCTCAAATCTGTACTTTTCAGCCTGCATGCAGTTCTTTGAAAAAAGTGAATAGTTCAGTACAGTAACAAAGTGCATAGAATGTAAATAGGTCAGTGAGTTACTGCTTTTAAAAGAGACATCATTTTGTTACTTGCAAATTATAAATTGAAATACTAGATTAGGATTTAACTTATAAATTGCAAGTAACAAAGGGATCTCTCTTTTAAAAGCAGTAACCCACTGACCTATATACATTCTATGCACTGTGTAATCTGCTCGGTATTAGTTTTCTGCAACAATCGCATTAACCCTCTGAGCTACTTTATAGTGAGTCAACCCCAATTAAACAAAACTCCATCCCTCTTCAGAAAGAACATAAATCAAAGGATTTATCCTGACATTTTTTTTTGCCCGGAAATTGCTGGAGGGAACGAACGCGGCAGCAGGTGCTTTAAAATCAATAATATCCTTGCAAATACGGCGCCCCCCCCCGCCCCCCAGAAGCCAGCACCCGGTGTAGTGGCACCGGTCGCACCACCCTAGAGCCGGCCACATTAGGGGTGTTTCTGACAGTACAGACTGCTGTGCTCTCCCATCGGAAACACAGTATTTCTCCCATTCCTAAAAGTGGCAGGGTAACAGGGAGGTGAGCAGATGTTGAATCCACATTTTTTTTCATTGATGTATAAAAAAAAGAACATTTATGGTAGACTTTTATGCTTAAATACTGTTTTTCTCTGAGGCACATTAGTGTGACAGTTTGAGATTTCTTGAGAATAATACAGTGTAATAGAAAATCACGTTTCCACACTTTCTCCTGACAATTTGTTAAGGGATTCAATATGAAAAGTCAGGTTCTTACAGAAGTTGTTGAATAGCACATCCTCACCAGAAAGGATCTACAGTTTATTTTCAGATAGTCCCACGAAAAACGCTCACGCTCACTATCACAGATTATGCTTTTATTTGTTGTAGCAAGACCTTTTTATTTTTTTAAAATTTTCTAAAATTATATGTACAATACATTTTTCATTTGGAAGATTTCAGACAGTCCTCTTCAGCCTTTGGTCTATTATTGTGTAAATCACATTTTTCTTCCACCCACAACACCGTAAAGCATGAGATCACAGGACAGCTAACTTAAGCCACTGGTTACCTTCACTATGAGTGATGTAATTCTACCCTTTCTCAAAGAGCACATCCACACACAAAGTAGTTCCCATACGCACTTGGGAATACTATGGTAATGTGTGCTTTTTTAGACCCAAAAATATTTGTACTTAAAGACAATCAGGAATATGCCCAACAAAATAAAGTTTTGACAAAAACACAAAAAATCATAACCTGTGTTGACAGAACAAAAAGGCTGGTGGCCAACCTAGAGGCATTGATTTTGATAGTGCCTATTTTTGTTCGGAGCTAATCAGTGGTAAGCATTTGCAAGTAATAGTTCGAATAAACACCTCATACCATGCAACCTCAATGATGAAAAAACTATGTAAATTATAAAGGTTTTATTCTGGCTCTTGGAAGGTATGCCTATTCCAACCTCATATTAGTTTGAGGCACATTATTAGACCGGGTCATATGTACATGTGCAAAATTTCTCAGCATGTATATGAGTGTGTTTGTGGGTGGGTTCTCACATGCATGTCTATTGCGCAATTTTTAACAGGAAGCAATGGCTCTCTTGATTGGCACTCTCATAAGCACAACCTGACCCCCTGATGTTTGAGAGTGTGGTAGATCTTTTAACGTGGGCAGGTAAAGGTAATCACTATCAAAAGCAAGACATTGTGGCATTGGATGCTTTGCCTGGCTTTATGCCAGCCAATCTTTGATCTCCCTGATGTAGGCCACCTGGAAGTGTAGAAACAAGTTATGTGTCGAAATCCATGATTCAAAGACCTCCATGTTCAAGTCATTTGTGATCACTCTAAACATGAACTACTGTTATGGTGTCACTTATGCTTTTAAAAAGGTATGATGCTGTATAACTTATTCAGAAATCACATTTTTACAATTGTTTGTGCTGTATTTATTTATTTATTGACACATATTTGGTTATTTGTGTTTATTCACAAGAGTTTGATTTTGCTTGTCAATTGTTTCTATAAAGGTTGTATGCTGAAATGTCTTCTTAATCCTATCAAAGGTGGTTGACAAGTTTCAGTCTAAAGCCTTTGCCAAATCTATCTATCTATCTATCTATCTATCTATCTATCTATCTATCTATCTATCTATCTATCTATCTATCTATCTATCTATCTATCTATCTATCTATCTATCTATCTATCTATCTATCTATCTATCTATCTATCTATCTATCTCTCTCGATATATATATATATATATATATATATATATATATATATATATCGACCCAATTCGGCTCCGTTCGTAGGACCCCTGGCGCGTCTTGATCCGGTGCTGTGCTAAGGCAGAGCCATGCCGTTTGGTATTGTCCCCAGAGATTCACTTCACAGTGAAACAAGTAGCACGCACTCACAGTCTGTTGAGTTTCCCAATTACTTTATTTTCATTTTTAGTAGTTCTCCAGTCTCCAAATTAACCAACGCGTTTCGCCATCCACCGATGGCTTGGTCATCATCATCATCAGCAGTGGATTGTGGTGGCGCGAGTTATATTTAGCTGAACTAACTATAACAGGGGAATTTCAATGGTTTTTTATGAGTGAAATGTCCAGCTAACTATAACATGTGCGAAACCTATGTTTTTTTCAGTAAATATATATATATATACCTGGCGACTGCCAGTAGGTAATATATATATATATATATATATATATATATATATATATATATATATATATATATATTACCTACTGGCAGTCGCCAGTAGATAGTTATAGTTAGGACCTAGTTTCCATAGGAAAAGCGTTTTTTGATTTGCTAATAACTTTGGCGTTGTTTGACGAATCTTCGTGAAATTTTTATAACTAGTGGCCTGCTCCGGTCAGCTCCTGTCTTAAAAGTTATCTATCTCTCTCGATCGATATATATATATATATATATATATATATATATATATATATATATATATATATATATATATTATCTATATAGTTATAGTTAGGACCGAGTTCCCATAGGAAATCTGAAAATTCTATTTTGAATAACTTTGGCGCCGGTTGACAAGTCCTCGCGAAATTTTCAAAACTAATGGGGCGCTCCGCTCAGCTCCTACCCTGAAAGTCTCGGGGTGATTCGTCAAGCGGGGGCTGAGAAAAAAGGGGGGTCCCAAAACGCGTTTTCCCCATGCATTTTCCCATAGGACCTTTAGTCGAAGGTACAGCCCGAACGGCTGAACAGAATTACTTGAAATTTGGCAAAGAGGTAGTCCTCAGGTCAGGGATGTGCCTTTTGCCTATATGGTGTCAATCTGTTCAGTAGTTTCTGAGATAATTGTAGTTAAAAGTACATAAATATTTATGTGCGCGCACCGTGCGCGCACCGTGCGCGCACCGTGCCGTGCGCGAGCGTAATTCTGATTGGTGGTTAGATGTCAGTCAACATTCGAATTGGTCGAAATCAGGAAGTGTCGGATGCCATTTTGTGTGTGGCAGTGAAAAACAAAGGTGGAGAACGTGAAAAGGGGGGGCAGGGTAGAGACATTTTATTTGTTTTTCAAAAATTCGCGGCGTGCGCGCACGATGCGCGCACCGTGCACGCACGGTGAAAAACCCTTGAAAAAAAAATACATTTTAAACGAGCTATTCCATATTACAGGATACAGTCAATCTATAACTATATACATAGGTAGTTTATTGTAAAATAAATATATAAAGAATATAATAATACATACATAAATTAGCATTTAAAAAACCTTACAAATTCACAAAAAAAAACATAGGTTTCACACACGTTATAAGTAGAAATTAGCATTTAAAAAACCTTGCAAATTCACTTAAAAAACCATAGGTTTCACACACGTTATAGTTAGGAATTAGCATTTTAAAAACCTTGCAAATTCACTGAAAAAACCATAGGTTTCACACATGTTATAGTTAGCTGGACATTTCACTCGTAAAAAACCATTGAAATTCCCCCGTTATAGTTAGTTCAGCTAAATATAACTCGCGCGACCGCAATCCACTGCTGATGATGTCACATATTATATCACTGTATTCACTAAGATACTGTTAATAAGTCAGTTATACAATTAATTTTCCAAAAAAACCCATCCATTTAGACACTTATTTACCCATTTATTCTTCCATTAACCTTTAGATATACATATATAAAAAATATTTATTTTTCAGAAAGACACATATTTACTGGATGATGTCATCAGTGATGTCATCAGTGATGTCATTTGAGATGTCATCAGTGATGTCACGAGTGATGTCACTGACCATGTCATGAGTGATGTAATATGTGACGTCATCAGCAGTGGATTGTGGTGGCGCGAGTTATATTTAGCTGAACTAACTATAACAGGGGAATTTCAATGGTTTTTTATGAGTGAAATGTCCAGCTAACTATAACATGTGCGAAACCTATGTTTTTTTCAGTAAATATATATATATATATATATGTATATATATATATATATATATGTATATATATATATATATATATATATATATATATATATATATATATATATATATATATATATATATATACCTACTGGCAGTCGCCAGTAGATAGTTATAGTTAGGACCTAGTTTCCATAGGAAAAGCGTTTTTTGATTTGCTAATAACTTTGGCGTTGTTTGACGAATCTTCGTGAAATTTTTATAACTAGTGGCCTGCTCCGGTCAGCTCCTGTCTTAAAAGTTTCGGTGTGATTCACCAAGCGGGGGCCGAGAAAAAAGGGGGCTCCCAAAACGTGTCTTCCCCATATTATTTTCTATAGGAAACTCTAGACACGGCTGCAGCCCGAACTGCTGAACGGAATTACACCAAATTTGGCAAAAAGGTAGCCCTTGGTTCAGAAAGAGCCCTTTTTTGTTAAATGGTGTAAATCTGTTCAGTAGTTCCTGAGTTAATAAAAAAATAAAAAGTTTCGATATCTGTGCGGAGCCTAACCATCCGAGCACAAGCTTGGCTCTAATTGGCTGCGAGCACTTCAAACCAGAAGGTGTTGGCAGCCACCTTGTGCTTCCAGGCTGCTCAGAGACTCGGCCTTAAGCAACCGGAAACCACATTTTTTTCTGCTCTGCAAAAGTTTACAGTCGCTGCAACTGTGAGCAGAGAGCGAGGGGGCTCCGGCTGGCCAAGAGGAACTGCTGCTCTGTGCAGAGGGAGCGGGAGGGAGAGGCAGGCTCCGGGCTGATGGGCGGCAGAGAGAGGAGCTCGGCACAGACAGCGGGCGCTGGGGAGCAGGGAGACACCCAGCAGATGCTGGAGCCTCCAGCAAACGGCACAATTTACACTGTCGGAGGCTCTGCATCCGGAATAGCGGATCCGAGGCCACGAGCAGCGCGAGCTGATGCCCTGGACCGCGGAGAGCTTAAGTCCCAGACCGCAGACAGCTGAAACCCCAGACCGCAAAAGCCCCGGACATCTGAGAGCAGTGGCACAGCTAGGCCTTCTGCCGCCCGTGGCGGTTACAGCCTTTGCTTCTCTGCTGCGACCGTAAAGGGGAGAGAGGGAAAAGGGACGGTGCTGGTGAACAAATCCAGCGTATGCCGCCTAGTGTGGCTGCAGGCAAGAGGGGGGAGTAAACTCTTCTCCTCGCAAGTGTTCAATGCTATGCTGTAAAATGTTAAAACAATGGCCTGTTGGCACTTCACACAACTGCCAGCACTGCAACCCTGTATTTTCATGACAACTTGCGCACATTGGGATTTCTGCCTCTGCCGTTTGTGAGTTGCGCTTTTGCCCGAGAGGATGTTCTTGCGCTCTCACCCGGGTCCAGACTGGAATTCTCTTGGGAGATGGGTAGTCATGAAGACAACATGGCAACCCCATACTCAATATCAAAATGGATGGAGAGGCACACACAAATTCTTAAACAAAAATACTCCAGTTAAATCCACTAAATTCAATTCTCATATTTACAAAAGCCCATACTCAATACACCTTATGGGCCCATCTTAGACTAATAATATGGCCATCTGATGATAATGGGAATGAGAAGGAAACTCATTCCAGCATGGCCGCCGCCCCCAAACTTGTGCCTTCCAGGGTGCACCGCCGCTCCCACCCCCCTTGCTACACCACTGTCTGAGAGCCAAAGCTCCGGACCGCTGGGATCTGCAGGCCAGTTGTATGAATTGGATGGTGATCCACAACGGAAAGAGTTCCTTGATGACCTGTTCATAGGTGAGGCTCCGTGCTAGGGCATGAGGGGTGTAGTGGGAGGGCTGGGACTGGCTGTGGCTTGAGTGATGGTTGGAAGCCATGAGGGCTGGGATTGGCTGCGGCTCGAGTGATGGAGGCTACGAGGGTTGGGACTGGCTGCTGTTCAAGTGATGGATGTAGGCCATGAGGGCTGAGGGATGGCTGGTTGCATGAGGAATGGAGCGGCTGCTGGCATAATGGACTGGGGGTGTCTGATGGCACAACGGTTTGTGGGGTGTGACTGGGCTGTGAGTGCAGGGTAGGTGGCTGGGGCATGAGAGCTGGCTGAGGGGTGGCTGGGGCACGAGAGCTGGCTGAGGGGTGGCGGTGCATGAGAGCTGGCTGAGGGGTGGCTGGGGCATGAGAGCTGGTTGAGGGGTGGCTGGGGCATGAGAGATGGCTGGGGCACAAGAGCTGGCCGAAAGGTGGCTGGGGCACGAGAGCTGGCTAAGGGGTGGCTGGGGCACGAGAGCTGGCTGAGGGGTTGCTGGAGCAGGAGAGATGGCAGGGGCACTTAATCTGGCTGAGGGGTGGCTGGGGCACTAGATCTGGCTGAGGGGTGGCTGGGCATGAGAGCTGGCTGAGGGGTGGCTGGGGCACTAGAGCTGGCTGAGGGGTGGCTGGGGCATGAGAGCTGTCTGAGGGGTGGCTGGGCATGAGAGATGGCTGAGGGGTGGCTGGGGCACGAGAGCTGCTTGAGGGAGGCTGGGGCACGATGGCTGGTTGAGGGGTGGCTGGGGCATGAGACCTGGTTGGGTGGCTGGGGCGTGAGACCTGGCTGGAGCACGAGAGCTGGCTGAGGGGTGGCTGGGGCATGAGAGCTGGCAGAGGGGTGGCTGTTGGCACGAGGGCTGGTTGAGGGGTGGCTGGGGCATGAGAGCTGGCTGAAGGGTGGCTGGGGCACGAGAGCTGGCTGAGGGGTGGCTGGGTCATGAGAGCTGGCTGAGGGGTTGCTGGAGCAGGAGAGCTGGCAGGGGCACAAGAGCTGGCTGAGGGGTGGCTGGGGCACAAGAGCTGGCTGAAGGGTGGCTGGGGCATGGAAGCTGGCTGAGGGGTGGCTGGGGCATGAGAGCTGGCCGAGGGGTGGCTGGGGCACCAGAGCTGGCTCTGGGCATGAAGGCTGGGGGATGATTGATTGCATGAGAGTGCCTCTTTTGAAATCCTTTGCTGGCATCCTCTCTGCTCGCCATCCCTGCTGGTTGGGTTCTTTTCTTTGCTGGCACCCACTCCACTCACTCTCTGTGCTGGCTGGGCTGTTATCCTCGCTGCAATGCTCTGTTCACCCTGCCTGCAGGCTGGGCTCACTGGCATCCTCTCCCCTCACTGGCATCCTCTCTGATCGCCATCCCTGGTGACTGGGCCTTTGCCAGTGGTCATTCACACTACTTCCTCTCCCTGCTGGTTGGACCCTTGCCTTCTCTGGTGCCCTCTCCATTCACGGTTGGCTGTGCCCTAGTCATGCCAGGTACTCTTTGCTCACCCTTTCCTCACTGGCACCCTCTGCGTGCCCTCAATGCTAGATGGGTCATTGCCCTCGCTGGCACCCTCTCCGCTTCCCTCACTACTGGCTAAGTCCTCACTGGCACCCTTTCCACTCGTACTTGCTGGGCCCATGTCCTCACTGGCACCCTCTCCGCTTACCCTCACTACTGGCTAAGTCCTCACTGGCACCCTTTCCACTCTTCCTTGCTGCTAGCTGGGCCCATGCCCTCGCTTGCACCCTCTCCGCTAACCCTCACTGCTGGCTAAGTCCTCACTGGCACCCTTTCCACTCATCCTTGCTGCTAGCTCGACCTATGCCCTCACTGACACCCTCTCTGCTTACCCTCACTACTGGCTAGGTCCTTGTCGGCACCCTTTCTACTCACTAGGTACTTCCAGGCACCCTCTCCAGGCATTGCTACTTGCTGGGCCATTGCAGGCATCCTCTCTGCTCCCTCTCGCTCCTGGCAAAGTACTTGTCCTCACTTGCACCTTCCTTGTTTGCCTTCCCTGCTGGCACTCTCTCCCCTTGCTGGCCCTCTCTCTCCTCCCCTCCCTGCTGATAGGGCCCTCTCTATGCACACTTCCTTCTGCATGGCCCCTCCCGTTACTCTTTCTGCTCACTCTCCTGTCGTGTCGTTGATGCTTTAGTTTGGTATCTGAATGACTCCTGGTGTGGCCAGGGTATTAGATTCCTCGGCCTCCATGACCTCTGGTTTGTGTTTATACACGTGCTCATCTGGTCTCTGACATCACCAGCAGGAATGGCATCTTTGACTTGTGAACAGATCACCTGAGAGGATGGGAATCTGAGTGTTACCCTGCAGGAGTCCTCGCCCGCGAAGACCCCCAGGGACCGCTGACAGGCCTGACCTGGTGTTGGTTGTGACTTTTGACTGCTCAGCAGTGCCGACCACCTGCCTCAGGCTTGCTTTAGTTTGCCTGGATTGAAACATGACAACTCCTCGCACCATTGGCACTACTTCATTCGCCAGGACAGGCTGGTCAAAGGATCAGCGCATGTCCTGCACCAGAAGCAGACTGCACCCCTCCAAAGCCCTTGGAAGGTTGGCTCCCTAAATGTCTGTTTGCCCCCATGGCCTGAGCAGCATTGCCGTCTGCAGAAGAGGTAGGGCAGGGCCGGGTTTTCCAGTCATCTGAAGATCTGAATCTCTCCAGACTAGGATAAACGTGATCAAACGCTACGGGGGTGTCGAGTTATCCCATGCACTACACCCCACCCCATGCCTTCCTCATACTTAAGCTGATGGATAATCCACCCTCCCCCACAGGGTTAGGGACTGCTTTGTACTAATACGTTAATAACACAATTATCTTGCAGCCAGCTCTTAATGCGACAAAGACAACTGGCAGGTTGATTAAAAATAACAACCCCTTCCCCCCCACTCAGGCTTCCCTGGGAGGCAGGGTTGTTGTCGTGGCGCTGCTTCATGGCTGGCGCTAGGCTCAGTGGTTCAGAATAATTGCTCTTCCAGGAGGCTTGGGTTTTGTTTGTACACACGTGTCCCTCTGGCCGTCTTCAGTGTGACCTGAGTTAATGAGGGTTGAGGCCTGGGGGACTCAGCAGTGTCTCCATTCTGTGTTTGCACCATTGTCATCAAGGCGGCTGACAAAGGTGGAGCAGTAGTGATGCAATACACCATGGATTATGTGGAAGAGATTGAGCACCAACTAGGAGTACTTGAAAGCTTCCTCGCTACACCAAGAGACCCCACTGCGGAAATCAAGTCCCTCATTGAAAAACTAACTGAGTATGGACTGAGTAAAGGCTTTCGGAGCCAACCAGAGAAAGATTTCTTGAATAAAAAAGAACCCAGAATCCCCACCATATACACCCTCCCCAAAAGGCATAAACACATGGAGAAGCAACCAGGGAGGCCCATTGTCTCAGGTTGTGGGTCAATTCTCGAACCTCTGAACCAATTCATTGACCATTTCCTGCAACCCTGGGTTGTAGAGACCAAGTCATATGTGAGAGATACGATGCGCATTATTCACCTGCTGGAAGGCCAGGCATTTGACATTGAATCACAATTTCTTGTAACCCTTGATGTCTCGTCTCTTTACACTTCGATACCTCAGGCCAAGGCACTGGATGTGGTCCAAATACCCTGAACAAGCGCCCAAGACCGCACTGGATACCGACAGACTTTCTGGTTGACATGCTGGGAATTGCAATGAAGAAAAATTACTTTGTGTTCAGAAATTAGTTCTACTTTCATTGCAAAGGCATGCCAATGGGAGCTACATATGCACCCAGCTTGGCCAACATCTTCATGGATGACTATGAGGAAGAACTTCTGTACAGCTTTGACAATCCATTCATCGAGTCCATTGTAGTATGGAAACGCTACATTGACGATGTAGTCATGATTTGGTTGGGTACTGAAGACGAGCTCTAAGAATTTGGAGCATGGATCAACAGCAGAACAATGGACATCCAATTTACCATGTCCTACAAGAATGAAGCCATTGACTTCTTGGATCTTACGTTCAGAGTTGAAGAGGGCCTCATATACTGCGACTTATACCGTAAGCCAACGGAAAGGAACACACTACTAAAATACGAATCACACCACCCACGCAACCTGAGGGACAATTTATCCTATGGACAATACCTCAGGCTGCGGAGGAATTGCACAAGGAGAGTTGACTTTTTTAAGGAAACTGACATCTTGAAACGCTTGAGAGAACAAGGCTACCCTATTGGACTACTGAAATGGGCAAGGAAGCACGCTTGGTATTGCCCCCGTGATCAACTACTACAAACTAAAGAAAAGCAGACCAAGACTGAAAACATTGTGTGCGTAACTACATTCAACTCCAAAAGTAATGGTACAAAGAAAATCATCAAGAAGAACTGGAACTTGGTCGCCAATGAACTAAACATCACCGGAAGTCTGTTATTCGCCTTCAAGATCGGAATAAATATCAAAGACAATGTAGTCAAAGCGTACCTCGAGCCACCCAAACAACAGGACCTTAGAAGTCAAATGGGCCTCCTGCCCATATTTGGACATTACAAATGTGGGCAATGCAAAGCCTGCCCGCTGACCATTCAAGGGGCAGCCTTCACACACAAGAATCAGACACACAAACTAACATCATTATCCAACTGCAACAGTATGAATGTGGTCTATATCATCTGTTGCCCATGTAACTTAGTGAATGTTGGACAGACCACGCAAAAGGTGAAGGCTAGGATACTCCAACACATGAGCAGAATTAGATGCAAGGTCCAGGGAGCCTCCTTTGTGGAACACTTCACTACTAACAATCACTCACCAGAGAGCATCAGATGGACAGTAGTTAAGAAAATTTGCCCCCACCCAAGGGATGGGTCCATTTCCACATTCCTTAACTTTAAAGAGTGCAGTTTAATTCAGTAACTGAGGGCCTCAACGAACATGAAGAGAATGCAAGACAGATGGGCCAACTGTAGTGCTCCCCCGCATATCAGATGGGCCAACCATATTGCTCTACCTCGTTGGTTGATTTAGTGGAGGGCTACAATGGGTACACAACCCTCAACACCACAAGCGTGGTACTCGTTCAACATCTGCTGAAGCACCACAATGAATTTGCTGTTATACTTGTGACACTGTGTCACCACCCAATCATTTAATATGTGTACCAAGTATCTGGGATCATACTCATGTACAATAATCGTGGACCTGTACCAGTCATGTATAGTTGTATTGTATATATGCGTAATATCCCCTCCAGCATCATTGTAGGCTTCAATCACAATGTATATAACCACCGTATACAATACTCATGGACAGGCACTAGTTATGTATAGATGTTCAATCAGCATTTAGCGGTAATACCAGGCCAACATATATGTGTCAAATGTTTGACCACCTTAAAATTAAATACATGTATGCTTTCGAATTTATGCCTAATGTTTCACCAATCAAAGGCTCCCAAACTCATGTACAATACTCATGGACAGGCACCAGTTATGTATAGATGCATAATCAGCATTTAGCGGTAATACCAGGCCAGCATATATGTGTCAAATGTTTCACCACCTCATAATTGAATACATGTATGCTTTCACATCTATGCCCAATTAGCGCGTTGTGGATGTCACCACTACTCATTTTCGAATACGTGTATGCTCTTAAACACTTGCCTAAATAGCGAGAGCGCCCTGTAGATGTTGACTCCGTCACCACTACTTAGTATCTTAAATTTGCATTGATGGCCTTTTCATACTATATGCCACATCCTTATGTTTGGTATACAAACGTGTGACCTTCAATCATTCAGATGCTTTTACATCATGGCACCCAGTTTCCCTTTACATGTCACAGATCAGGAACACCGATAATTGAAAGAGCGATGCACCACATCGCTTTCGATTAGGTGGACTAGCCCACTCAGCCGGAGCACACAGCATCCAGCTGCTGTCTGTGACAAGCGTGGCATGCACGTCTTCACGTCCGCACCAGCTCAACTCATAAAAGAACCGTCAGTCTGTGTAATCAGCTACTGACACTGCAGCGGTGTTACAGCACGGATGCCTGTACACCGACTTCCAGGTTTGAACGATCCAACTGTTTCGAGGTGAGCAAATACACAAGGTGCTCTATGTCTCATTAGAGACATCACGAGTTGCTAGCTGCACCCGTTTCAGTTAAAGGATGGCGCTGTCCTACGACAGGCGGCAAGCACTTGCTATGCGCTGCTGCTGCTCGAGCGGTAGCTGTCTAGCAGCGCTGTGATAAGAGCGCCAGTCTAATCGCACTCACACTCCACACATAAGCAGCGAAGAAGACGCGCGTTAGGTAGAACCCCACTGAGTTTACTTTAACTCGATCGGAGGCATGGCATCCTATTCCCCTGACAGGCATGGAATACTTTCACATGCTGCCCCCAAGCTGTGTTGCGCAGTGACTCAGATAATATCCACGTCCCCACAGCCCAATGGTGCGTGTTAGCAAATTACTCACTCTGAGACCATTTCATGCGCAGCGCCCTATTCCCACATTAGGCAGATGTTATGTGCTGCACCCAGTCACACATTAGGCATTTAGTAACGTTATGTGCTGTAGCGACTCTAGTTTAGTGGTGGCAGCACAGTGGCGTAGTCTCAAAATTCCACCCTCACTCTGACAAGTTATTACACGCATAGGTTGCCCTTTGACCTTAACACAACTCTGCCACGCGCTCCCACTTGTCGGGTTAGAGTGGGCCCACGTCTAACATCCATTTGGTCACTCTTGAGATTTGCCTTTAATTTCCCTCCTTCGGAAGGGACGCTGTATCACCCCCTGGGTGGTTTGATGTGATGCTTGCACACCCTACAAGTATATTTCGCATGCCTTTCTACTTTGTAGATCAACACCGCCTGGTCCCAATTGATTCCGCCACCAGGGCTCGTTCCAGGATTCACTCTGGTTCTTTTAGGGTGAGTTCCATCACCACATACATTCCCATTTTGTATCTCTGTCAGATGTAAGAAACCTAACCCCACCTTTCTTAATTATAAGCTGTCCCAAACCCCGCCCCACCCCGTTCCATCCTGATGAAGACCCGTTCTTGACTACCGAAAGGAACATACATAGGGTGGAAACGTCGACGACCACACTAGGCTCAGATCATCCAAGGCTCTGCACAAAGAAAGAATAATCATCAGTCGGCAGAGTAATTGAATTTCCCCACATTATCTGTCCCATTACCCACATGTACATAATCTCCACCACCATGTATATATTGCACACCGCTGAGCACTGAGCACCAATGTCACTTTGTCACTACTTACTTGTAAATATTTCACTTGTGCTGACAGCCATAATTATTTATGTGTAAAGTATAGGAATGATATTATTTCGATAAAACTTACACAGCAGACAGCAATTTGAGTCATGTGCCTTATTGTTTGTAAGAATGTTTCCCGCTTATAGGCATTTGAGATACGTTTGTGATAACAAAATTGATATATGCGATACTTGATGCACCAGCAGAAGTAATCAGTAACCCGACAGAATCAATTTTGTTTGTCACGATATACCCAGGTTCTGAGGGACAGGGTCACCCCATTTTTTGTAAAACTATCACCAGCAGGAATGGCATCTTGGACTGGTGAACAGATCACCTGAGATGATGGGAATCTGAGTGTTACCCTGCAGGAGTCCTCGCCCGCGAAGACCCCCAGGGACCGCTGACAGGCCTGACCTGGTGTTGGTTGTGACTTTTGAGAGCTCAGCAGTGCCAACCACCTGCCTCAGGCTTGCTTTAGTTTGCCTGGATCGAAACATGTCAACTCCTCACACCATTGGCACTACTCCATTCGCCAGGACAGGCTGGTGAAAGGACCAGCGCATGTAAGGCACCGGAAGCGGACAGCACCCCTCCAAAGCCCCTGGAAGGTTGGCTCCCTAAATGTCTGTTTGCCCCCATGGCCTGAGGAGCATTGCCGTCTGCAGAAGAGGGAGGGCAGGGCCGGGTTTTCCAGTCATCTGAAGATCTGAATCTCTGCAGGCTAGGGTAAACGTGATCAAACGCTACGGGGGTGTCGAGTTATCCCATGCACTACACCCCACCCCATGCCTTCCTCATACTTAAGCTGATGGATAATCCACCCTCCCCCACAGGGTTAGGGACTGCTTTGTACTAATACGTTAATAACACAATTATCTTGCAGCCAGCTCTGAATGAGACAGCGACAACTGGCAGGGTGATTAAAAATAACAACCCCCCCGCTCGGGCTTCTCTGGGAGGCAGGGTTGTCGTGGCGCTGCTTCAGGGTTGGCGCTAGGCTCAGTGGTTTGGAATAATTGCTCTTCCTGGAGCCTTGGGTTTTGTTTGTACACACGTGTCCCTCTGGTCGTCTTCAGTGTCACCAGAGTTAATGAGGGCTGAGGCCTGGGGGGGCTCAGCAGTGTCTCCAATCTGTGTTTGCACCCCATGAGCCAAGGGGAGGCTGCCTTGCAGCTTGGAGGGTCACTGAAGCTGTCACATAGTGTCCCCGCCTTTTGTTTGTGTTCTGGCAGGCATGCTGCAGTTCTTTGCATCCCATGCATTTTTGGGGAACCCTTCTCACAGCCTTCCCCTACACAGCTTCTCACAGCCTTCCGCTACATGCCTCAGTAGGTCTTCTGAAGCTCTTATTGAGACTTTAGCAGCTTCTTCTCACAGCCTTTCCCCCACATGTCTTCTCACAGCCTTCCCCTACATGCCTTCTCACAGCCTTCCCCTACACGCATTCTCACAGCCTTCCCCTCCATGCCTGCTCACAGCCTTCCCCTACAGGCATTCTCACAGCCTTCCCATACACACCCTCTCACAGCCTTCCCCTAGAGCCCTCTCACAGCCTTCCCCCTACACACCTCTGCAGGTCTTCAGAAGAGTCCTCATTGGGACTTCAGCAGCCTCCTCTCACAGCCTTCCCCCTACACACATTCTCACAGCCTTCCCCTATATGCCTTCTCACAGCCTTTTCCTACACGTCCTCTCACAGCCTTCCCCTACATAAAATCTCACAGCATTCCCCTACATGCCTCCTCACAACCTTCCCCTACATTCCTGCTCAAAACTTTCCCCTGCACGCCTGCTCAGAGCCTTCCCCTACACTCCTGCTCACAACCTTCCCCTACATGCCTGCTCACAGCCTTCCCCTACATGCCTGCTCACAACCTTCCCTTACACGCCTTCTCACAGCCTTCCCCTACACACCTACTTACAGCCTTCGTCTACACGCCTCAGCAGGTCTTCAGAAGTGTCCTCATTGGAACTTCAGCAGCCTCCTCTCATGGCCTTCCCCCTACATGCCTATTCACAGTCTTCCCCTACATGCCTGCTCACAACCTTCCCCTACACGCCTGCTCACAACCTTCCCCTATACGCCTTCTTACAGCCTTCGCCTACACGCCTCAGCAGGTCTTCAGAAGCGTCCTCATTGGGACTTCAGCAGCCTCCTCTCACAGCCTTCCCCCTACATGACTTCTCACAGCCTTCCGCTACATGCCTGCTCACAACCTTCCCCTATACGCCTGCTCACAACCTTCCCCTACACGCCTTCTTACAGCCTTCGCCTACACGCCTCAGCAGGTCTTCAGAAGCGTCCTCATTGGGACTTTGCCAACCTCCTCTCACAGCCTTCCTCCTACACACTTTCTCATAGCCTTCCCCTGCACGCCTTCTCACAGCCTTCCCCCTGCACGCCTTCTCACAGCCTTCCCCTAAACACCATCTCACAGCCATCCCCTACATGCCTGCACACAACCTTCCCCTACACGCCTGCTCAAAACTTTCCTCTACACGCCTGTTCAAAGCCATTCCCTACATGCCTGCTCACAACCTTCCCCTACATGCCTGCTCACAGCCTTCCCCTACATGCCTGCTCACAACCTTCCTCTACACGCCTTCTCAAAGCCTTCCCCAACAAACCTACTTACAGCCTTCGCCTAAACGCCTCAGCAGGTCTTCAGAAGCATCCTCATTGGGACTTCAGCCGCCTCCTCTCACGGCCTTCCCCCTACATGCCATCTCACAGCCTTCCCCTACATGCCTGCTCTCAACCTTCCCCTACACGCCTGGTCACAACCTTCCCCTACACGCCTTCTTACAGCCTTCGCCTCAGCAGGTCTTTCAAAGCATCCTCATTGGGACTTCAGCAGCCTCCTCTCACAGCCTACCCCCTGCACACCTTATCACAGCCTTCCCCTACATGACTGCTCACAACCTTCCGCTACATGCCTGCTCACAACCTTCCCCTGCACACCTTCTTACAGCCTTCACCTACATGCCTCAGCCGGTCTTCAGAAGCGTCCCGATTGGAACTTGCACAGCCTCCTCTCACAGCCGTCCCCCTACACACTTTCTCACAGCCTTTCACCTGCATGCCTTATCACAGCCTTCCTCCTGCACGCCTTCTCACAGCCTTCCCCTACATGCCTTCTCACAGCCTTCCCCCTACACACCTTCTCACAGCCTTCCCCTACACGCCTTCTCACAGCCTTCCCAAACTTGTCTTCTCACAGCCTTCCCCTATTCGCCTTCTCACAGCCTTCCCCCACACACCATCTCACAGCCTTCCCCTACACACCATCTCACAGCCTTCCCCTACACATCTTCTCACAGCCTTCCCCTACACGCCTTCTCACAGCCATCCCCCTACATGCCTTGGCAGGTCTTCAGAAGCATCCTCATTGGGACTTCAGCAGCTTCCTGTCACAGCATTCCCCCTACAAGCCTTCTCACAGCCTTCTCCCTACACGTCTTCTCACCGCCTTCCCTTACACACCTTCTCACAGCCTTCCCCCTGCACAACATCTCACAGCCTTCCCCTACACACCTTCTCACAGCCTTCCCCCTGCACAACTTCTCACAGCCTTCCCCTACATGCCTTCTCACAGCCTTCCCCCTACATGCCTTCTCACAGCCTTCCCCGAAACGCAACCTCACAGTCTTCCCCCTACACACCATCTCACAGCCTTCCCCCTACACACCTTCTCACAGCCTTCTCCTACACACCTTCTCACAGCCTTCTCCCTCCATGCCTTCTCACAGCCTTCCCCGAAACGCAATCTCACAGCCTTCCCCCTACACACCTTCTCACAGCCTTCCCTACACACCTTCTTACAGCCTTTGCCTACATGCCTCAGCAGGTCTTCAGAAGCATCCTCATTGGAACAATAGCAGCCTCCTCCTCTCACTGGGACATCAGCAGCCTCCTCCTCTCACTGGGACATCAGCAGCCTTCTCCTCTCACTGGCACATCAGCAGCCTCCTCCTCTCACTGGGACATCTCACTGGGACATCAGCAGCCTCCTCCTCTCACTGGGACATCAGCAGCCTCCTCCTCTCACTGGGACAATAGCAGCCTTCTCATCACACTGCTACAAACCCCTGTCACTCCCCATGCACTCCTCCAGTCAGACATCCAGCCGAATGTACTAATCCAAACACTACACCAAAACCCAAACACTTATAAATTCACCCAGGCACTCTTCTTGCAGTACTCTAATCATTCAGTCAGTACCCAAGTACTCATGCAATGACCCAGGCCTTAACACATGCACAGCTACAAACCCTTGTCCACTACGCATGCAGTCCTCTAATCACCCATACACTTGTCTTTCACACCTTCAATTCCCAGGCAGTATCTATACACTCCAGCAATCACCCTGTCACTCCCCATGCACTCCACCAGTCAGCCATCCAGCAGCATGTACTAATCCAAACACTGCACCAAAACACTTATAAATTCACCCAGACACTCTCCTTGTAGTACTCTACCAAGTACTCATACAATGACCCAGGTATAGGACATAGACTGCTACAAACCCCTGTCTACTACGCATGCAGTCCTCTAACCACCTACACACTTGTCTTTCACACCTTCAATTCCCAGGCAGTATCTATACACTCCAGCAATCACCCTGTCACTCCCCATGCACTCCTCCAGTCAGCCATCCAGCACATATACTAATCCAA
Organism: Triturus cristatus; assembly: GCF_964204655.1. Classification (NCBI taxonomy): domain Eukaryota; kingdom Metazoa; phylum Chordata; class Amphibia; order Caudata; family Salamandridae; genus Triturus; species Triturus cristatus. The sequence continues at coordinate 845,733,636 of NC_140588.1, read as the reverse complement.
ACACTACACCAAAACCCAAACCCAAACACTTATAACTTCACCCAGGCACTCTCCTTGCAGTACTCTAATCATTCAGTCAGTACCCAAGTAGTCATGCAGTGACACAGGCCTTAACACATGCACTGCTACAAACCCCTGTCCACTAAGCATGCAGTCCTCTAACCACTTAAACACTTGTCTTTCATACCTTCAATTCCCTAGGCAGTAGCCATACACTCCAGCAACCACCCTGTCACTCCCCTTACACTCCTACAGTCACCCATTCAGCCCATGTAATAATCTATTCACTTAGCAAAAACCCAACCACTTATAAATTCACCCAGGCACTCTCCTTGCAGTACTCTAATCATTCAGTCAGTACCCAAATACTCATGTAGTGACCCTGGCCTTAACACATGCACTGCTACAAACCCTTGTTCACTATGCATGCAGTCTTCTAACCACCTTCACACTTGTCTTTCACACCTTCAATTCCCCAGTCAGTATCCGTACACTCCAGCAAACACCCTGTCACTCCTCTTGCACTACTCCAGGGACCCATTCAGCACCATGTACTAATCCATTCACTGGGCCAAAACCCAACCACTTATAAATTCACCCAGGCACTCTCCTTGCAGTACTCTAATCATTCAGTCCGTACCCAAGTACTCAAGCAGTGACCCAGGCCTTAACACATGCACTGCTACAAACCCTTGTCCACTATGCATGCTGTCCTCTAACCACCTACATACTTGTCTTTCACACCTTCAATTACCCAGGCGGTACCTATACACTCCGGAAAACACCATGTCACTCCCCAAGCACTCCTCCAGTCAGCCATCCAGCACAATGTACTAATCCAAACACTGTGCCAATACCCAAACACATATACATTTACCCAGGCACTCTCCTTGCAGTACTCTAATCATTGTTTCAGTACCCAAGTACTCATGCAGTGACCCAGGCCTTAACACATGCACTGCTACAAACCCCTGTCCACTATGTATGCAGTCCTCTAACCACCTACACACTTGTCTTTCACACCTTCAATTACTCAGGTAGCACCTATACACTCCTGCAGACACCCTGTCAGTCCCCATGCACTCCTCCAGTCAGCCATCTAGCACATATACTAATCCAAACACTACACCAAAACCCAAACCCAAACACTTATAACTTCACCCAGGCACTCTCCTTGCAGTACTCTAATCATTCAGTCAGTACCCAAGTAGTCATGCAGTGACACAGGCCTTAACACATGCACTGCTACAAACCCCTGTCCACTAAGCATGCAGTCCTCTAACCACTTAAACACTTGTCTTTCATACCTTCAATTCCCTAGGCAGTAGCCATACACTCCAGCAACCACCCTGTCACTCCCCTTACACTCCTACAGTCACCCATTCAGCCCATGTAATAATCTATTCACTTTGCAAAAACCCAACCACTTATAAATTCACCCAGGCACTCTCCTTGCAGTACTCTAATCATTCAGTCAGTACCCAAATACTCATGTAGTGACCCTGGCCTTAACACATGCACTGCTACAAACCCTTGTTCACTATGCATGCAGTCTTCTAACCACCTTCACACTTGTCTTTCACACCTTCAATTCCCCAGTCAGTATCCATACACTCCAGCAAACACCCTGTCACTCCTCTTGCACTACTCCAGGGACCCATTCAGCACCATGTACTAATCCATTCACTGGGCCAAAACCCAACCACTTATAAATTCACCCAGGCACTCTCCTTGCAGTACTCTAATCATTCAGTCCGTACCCAAGTACTCAAGCAGTGACCCAGGCCTTAACACATGCACTGCTACAAACCCTTGTCCACTATGCATGCTGTCCTCTAACCACCTACATACTTGTCTTTCACACCTTCAATTACCCAGGCGGTACCTATACACTCCGGAAAACACCATGTCACTCCCCAAGCACTCCTCCAGTCAGCCATCCAGCACAATGTACTAATCCAAACACTGTGCCAATACCCAAACACATATACATTTACCCAGGCACTCTCCTTGCAGTACTCTAATCATTGTTTCAGTACCCAAGTACTCATGCAGTGACCCAGGCCTTAACACATGCACTGCTACAAACCCCTGTCCACTATGTATGCAGTCCTCTAACCACCTACACACTTGTCTTTCACACCTTCAATTACTCAGGTAGCACCTATACACTCCTGCAGACACCCTGTCAGTCCCCATGCACTCCTCCAGTTAGCCATCCAGCACCATGTACTAATCCAAACACTGTGCCTAAAGCTAAACACTTCTAAAATCACCCAGGTACTCTCCTTGCAGTACTCTAACCATTTAGTCAGTACCCAAGTTCTCACGCAATGACCCAGGCCGTAACACATTCACTGCTACACCCCCTGTCCACTACGCATGCAGTCCTCTAACCTCCTACACACTTGTCTTTCATACCTTCAATTACCCAGGCAGTACCTATACACTCCAGCAATCACCCTGTCACTCCCCATGCGCTCCTCCAGTCAGCCATCCAGCACCATATACTAATCCAAACACTACGCCAAAACCCAAACATTCTGCACCGACTGCACGACAGTGATGTCATGAGTGATGTCACTGACCATGTCATGAGTGATGTAAAATGTGACGTCATCAGCAGTGTATTGCGGGCACGCGAGTATAACGGGGGAATTTCAATGGTTTTGTACGAGTGAAAAGTCCAGCTAACTATAACACCCCTGAAACCTATGGGTTCTTCAGTGAATTTCTAAGGTTTTTTAAATGCTAATTCCTAACTATAACGTCCCTGAAACCTATGTTTTTTTTAGTGAATTTCTAAGGTTTTTTAAATGCTAATTTCTAACAATGCCTACAGAGATAGGACATGTGAAGAACGAAGAAAAAACGCACAGAAAGAAAAAAAAGAAATGCAGGAAGAAGCAACAGAAGTCCTAAAGGACAAAGAAAAGTGCAGGAAGAAGGATAACGTGCAGAAAGAACAAACAGAAGAGCAGAAAGAAGCCTTGTTGCAAAATCATCCTGTACCCTCAACTTTTTCAGACGGATACTGGTGGTAACTGAGTCTGACTAACCAGTCCTAGAGCCAGTGCTATGTTAAAAGACACTCAGAATACAGTGAAAACACCTACATACAATAGGGACCACTATGCGTTGGAGTCCCCCTGTGATTAACATGACCTCCTCTGTAAGCCCCTAGTATATAATAGGGCAGGGGATTAAAACTACCTCTTAAAACGTGCCACAGGACGTGTTTGCACACGTCACCTCAGGCCCCGTCCCCTCACTTCCCCACTGTGTAAACACGCCCTGTGGCCGTTTTAAGTTGGGAGATTAAGTCCCCTTGAATCCTGAGGGTCCCTAGGGTCCAACTAGACCACTAGGTACCTCCAGTAGGCGCAACAGTGCTGCATTGCAGCGATATGTAAAAAGAGGCACGGCCTAGACCACCTCTCTGCAACACAGCGCAGTGGCGCTTACTGGAAGCACCTAGTGGGCTAGTTGGGCCCCAGGGGCCCTTAGGAGTGAAGGGGAATTATTTCCCCAACTTTAATCATGCCACAGGGCATGTTTGCACACGTTAACTCAGGCCCCGTCCCCTCCCTTCACCACTGTGTAAACACGCCCTGTGGCCGTTTTTAGTTGGGAGATTAAGTTCATTTGAATCCTGAGGGTCCCTAGGGTCCAACTAGCCCACTAGGAACCTCCAGTAAGCACCACAGAGCTGCGTTGCAGAGAGGTGTAAAAAGTGGCATAGCCTGGACCACCTCTCTGCAATGCAGCTCAGTGGCGCTTACTGGAAGCACCTTGTGGGCTAGTTAGCCCCCAGGAGCCATCAGGATTGAAGGGGAATTATTTCCCCAACTTAAAACGCGCCATAAGGCGTGTTTGCACTAGTCACCAAAGGCCCCATTGAGGAAATTCGATCCGTCCCCTCCCTTCCCCACTGTGTAAACACGCCCTGTGGCTGTTTGAAGTTGGGAGATTAAGTCCCCTTGAATCCTTAGGGTCCCTAGGGGCAAAATAGCACACTAGGTGCGTCCAGTAAGCGCCATTGCATAGAGTTGTAAAAAGGGGCACGGCCTGCACCACCTCTCTGCAACGCAGAGCAGCAGTGCTTACTGAAAGAACCTGGTGGGCTAGTTGGCCCCAAGGGTCCCTCAGGATTGAAAGGGAATTATTTCCCCAACTTCAAACGTGCCACAGGGCGTGTTTGCACACGTCACCTCAGGCCCTTCCCTTCACCACTGTGTAAACGCGCCCTCTGGCCATTCTAAGTTGAGAGATTAAGTCCCCTTGAATCCTAAGGGTCCCTAGGGTCAAACTAACCCACTAGGTACCTCCAGTAAGTGACACAGAGCTGCGTTGCATAGAGGTGTAAAAAGGGGCGTGGCCTCAGAACACCTGTCTGCAACGCAGCTCCCTGGCGCATACTGGAGATACCTGTTGGGCTAGTTGGCCCTCAGGGACCCTCAGTATTGAAGGGTAATTATTTCCCCAACTTACAACTGGCCAGAGGGCGCGTTTGCAGAGTGCTGCAAGGAGGGGGCATGGTCTCCGGCGCGATGCCGGTCTTTTATTTATTTAATTTTTTTAAGAAGGAGGGCTGTGTGGCCCCCTTCTTTTTCTAATTTATTGGCACTGGGGACCCCATCCCCCAGGGCCTGCACCTTAATTTTTTTTGTTGAAAAAAATAAATTTGGAGTGGCCCCCCTCCCAAGGCCTTAATTGGCTCCGGGGACCCCAAACCCCGGGTCATGGCTTTTTTCTTTTTTTAATTCTTTAGGAGGGGGGCTGCGTTGCCCCCCTTCTCAGGCCACTTATGGCCCCGGGGACTCCATCCCCCAGAGCCGGCCTTTAGTTTTTAATTATTTAAAAAAAATATATATTTATAGAAACACCTAGGAGATGCTGGACAATCCGTATGTACCTATCACCATGACGATTTGCGTGATATTCATTAAAAGGCGACTTTGCATACAATGAATCCACGTGGAATGCATTTACACCACTAGTGAAGCTCTGAAGTGTCTGACGCCCTACCGTGCCTAATCCCGGCGCCCCCGCCGGTGGGTGCTCTCCAAGTAGACACCCTTGTTGTTTATTTATACAAACATGGGTAGCTATTGACGGACACATTTAATACACACGCACACCAAGCCATTCAAAGGGGATTCGACAAAAATTCAACCAAACTATGCAAGAAACCCCCCTCACGGTTAATAAAACACACATCCACTGCCGGATGTGTAATACTTTTTATTTTACTCTCTGGAAAGGAGACAAACCTCGCTTGCGAGTCACAGCGTGCTCCTGGCTGAGCCCAATGCTGTGTTACACCCACCAGTGTCCGCCGAGTGCCACACACCTCTGTGTTGTATTCCACCAGCTAGTGCGTATGCTATGACACTCTAGCCCATGTGCACTGTAACACCACCCGTGAATATATCATGCCACACTTGCCTTCGCACTGGTTATATTGCCCCATCTAACGTGCCTTCCTCGATGCCTATGTTATAACGCACAGCGCTATGCCATACATATTACAATCTGGGATCCATATCTTTGTCACAGTGCATATGCAACGTTACACTTCCCAGCACATATTTTATATTACAACTTTAGAGACTAGTTAGGTTACACAACACTGCCCTGTGCATATTACACTCCAAGGCGCATATCACATAGCATGCACTAATGCCTGTGCTATCTCGCGCTCTCCAATGAATCTGTCATTGCGCACAATGTATTGCATATTATATTTCACTCCCCGGTTCATCTTATATCACCCTTTTTGGTGCATAGTTTATACCATATACCATATCTAGTTTTCATTTTCAATCGTGCTCTCAGGACTATGTTCTATATAACACTGCGTCCACCTACCCTTTTCACGGGCATTACATTTAGCGATGGGGGTGGAGGGTCAGGGGGTGTTTCTGCCAAGTGAGCCCGGAGTCACAGTCACAAACGTCCTCTTCTTCCTGAATAAAAGTGAGATTATGCTGAATACTTGTTCATATTTTAAGTAGTTCGCACAGACACACATTTTAAAAACAATAAAGTTCCTAATACCCACCTTCTCTGAACAGTTAGCTTGCTGCCCCATCCACCTCCTCCCTATCCTCTGTTGTCTGAATCCATGGACTAGCCTCCTCCCTCCTGCCATGCATGGTCTAATGTGCTGCCACTGCCCTCCATTTAGCATGATGTACCAGTACACTCCTCCTGCCCTCCATTGCCCAATTCTATGGTCCATCATTGACCTCCTGCTTAGCCTCTGTGCTTAGCTTGCTGCCCCTATTCTCTTTCCCCTGCCCTCCGATGTCTTTGTGGATGCCCCTGCTCCATCCTTTTTGCCCACCATGTTCCATGGACCTGCCACTCCTATCTACTCTGAGTGTTCTGTTGAGCTGCCACTCCCCTCCCAATTGCCTGCAATTGTCAGATGACTGTAACCTGTCCCTGCCACCTCCACCCTGCCTGTCCACATGCCATGCCCCTATCCCCTGCCTCCTGTCCTCCATGGTCCAATTTACTGCCACACCCTTCTGCCCACCCTGGTCTGTTGTGCTGCACCTGCTCCTCCTGCCTGCCCCGTGCGGTCTGTTGTGAGGCCCCTTCCCCTGAACTCTCTTGTCTGTGCCCAGGTCCTGGCCCTCCCTTCTATCCTCCATGGCCCTTTGTGCATGCCCCTGCACCCTCCTTCTTGCCCATCAAAGCCATTGTGCTGCCACTAACCCTCCCACTTGCCATGCATGGTCTTCTGTGCTGACATGGCCCCTCCCACCTTCCCTGTGTGGTCAGCTAGCTGCCCATGACCCCCTCCCACCTTCACCCCATGGTCTGTGTGTATGTCATCATAGTCTCACTGTTGCTCTAAATGGTATGTCTTGTTTCTAGTGCCTATCCTGCCTGACCTCCATGGTCATTGTGCTGTTCCTGCCCTGCCCCCTTGCCCCCAGCCCTCTGTTTCCATGTGCAGACCCCTATTCCCTCCCTCCTGGCTTGTCTGTTCCATTGTAATGCCCCTGATCCGTCCCTCCTGCCCTTTATGGTCTGTTATGCTGTAGCTTTCTCTCCTGTCTGTCCATTATGGTCAGCTAGCTACCATTGCCTCTTTCCCCTCTGTTCTCTGTTGTCCATGTGCATGGTCCTGTCCCCTCCCTATTGCTTTCTATGGATTGTTGTGCTGCACTCCCGTCCCTCATGCCCTGTGTGTTGTATTGTGCTGCTGCAAACCCTGATACCTCCCCTTTAGGGTAAGTTTGGTGCACCTCTCCATATCCCTCCTGTCCTTTGTTATCCGAGTCCATGACCCACCACAATTCCTCCTGCCTACCATGATCCAATGTACCACACATGCGAACATTTTGAACTTGGTAAGAGGGAGATTTTGAAAAAAAACTGGGGTATTGATTTTCCCCTTTGAGTTACATTGAAAAAGAGGAGATTGTAGACAGGAGACAGATCAAAGAAAGCCCATTTGAGCTTAAAAACATTGGACGTTTCCTGGCTGAAACGGGTCTGTTGGCATGTATGGTTGTACTACCACTGCCTCTTCCTTCTGCCCACAATGGTCTATTATATTGCCACAGCCTCTCTTGCCAGTCCTGTATTGTTGGTTTGTTGCCCCTGCCCCCCTCTCCACTGCCCTCCATAGTCTGTTGTGCTGCCACTGCCCTTCCTGCCTGCCCAGTGTGGTCAAATGTTTGCCTCCGCACTCCCCTACCTGCCTTCAATTTTCAGAGTCCGTGCCCCTGGCCTCTGCCTCTCAACAGAATCCCAATGAACAACTAGATTGCTAACATTCTATATTTATTACAAAAGTGTGGAACGCCTGACGTCATCTTGATGTAATCAAAACTGTAATACCTAGAGCATTTCCTTTAGAAATTACATATATGGGAGGGTCTTATTTGCATCAAAATTATGGTTTGTGCTCTAAAAAATTGAAATGAGGACATATTTTCTGAGTTTTCAAATAGCGACAAAGAACTTTTAAATTATTTGTAATCTTTATGTTTTTTTATCCAGTTGACCACTTGATTAAATGTTGCACTTAGGGGAGAGCATGTGGTGTTAATTCCAGAGCTGCAGACTTTGCAACTGGGGAACCAGGTTGGAGTTTCTGCTTCAGCTCAACATTCTGTAATTCTGGTCAAATCACTTAATCTCCCCATGTCTACACCCAAAATGAATTTGATCTTGTGTGATGTAACCAATGCTCATGTAAAGCACTCCAATACCTGACAAGTCTGCACTATATAAAACTGCAAATACACAAGAAAAAAGTGTTTTGCACACTTCTGTCATTGGGCTACATTTGGGATACATCTGGGTGATATTTGTGCTGTATTTGGGCTCTTTTGTCTCTGGTGGCCATCTTGGGAGATTTATTTGTTATTAAGTTTCCTAATTTCCTCCATTACTGCAGTCTCCTCAGTAGGAAATGCTTTCACTTTTTTTACTTTGATTCCATCAAGAAGGTATTCAGATATGTCACACATTTGCCATAAATTCTGAATTTTAGCACTCTAGTTGCTCATTGGATCACTGTAGTAAAGCTACTGCTCACCAAGGAAGTCTGCTGCTGATATTAAAAGTGCATGTTTCAGTCTGCATATCAGAATTTGTTAATGAAATAGAAGAGGATTTGAGAAGTCACTCAAAATGTGCCCTAATTCGTCTTTCTTCAGCACTAATCATAATTTCTATGGCAAAATGAACCCCCTCATTGTGTTCCTTTTTAAATTAAATGTTTCAAGTGTTACCAGTTTATTCCAATCAAGATGGCTTTAGGTGTGCCATACTTTTGTCATAAGTAAGACAGTAAGCGCTCTAGTTGTTCTTAAGAATACTCTGGGACATTCTGTCATTGGGCTGTACTTGGGCTACATCTGGGTGATATTTGGGCTACATTTGGGCTCTTTTGTCTCTGGTAGCCATCTTGGGAGATTTATTTGTTATGAAATTCACTGAAAAAAACATAGGTTTCAGGGGCATTATAGTTAGTTGGATATTTCACTTGTACAAAACCAGTGAAATTCCCCTGTTATAGTTAGTTCAGCTAACTATAACTCACACCCCCGCAATGCACTGCTGATGATGTCACATATTACATCACTCATGACATGGTCAGTGACATCACTGATGACATCTCAAATGAAATCACTGATGACATCATCCAGTAACTGTGTGTTTCTGTATTGTTTAAATATATTTAATGTATATAGGGAAAGACGTATTGAAGAATGAGTGGGTGTATTAGTGTCTGAATGGATGATTTACTAGGTGCGTGACTAACTCTATAAGTGAGCGGTTAAACATATCTTACTGAATGCATGGGTTAGTGACTAAACTGTGTGAATCTCTGTATCCGTCTGTCTGTTGGTGTGTAAGCGGTTGCATGGGTTTGTGAATAACTACATAAGTGTCTATATGCGTTATTGATTGGTTGTCTGAGTATTTGTATGGGTGTCTGAGTGTTTGTGTGGGTGGGGTGTATGTGACTGTGCATAGATGTGTTAGTAGGTGATTCACTGGGTGCATGGTTGCAAGAGTGCATCTGTGATGGACTGTATGGGTGAGTGTGTGTATGGGTGTGTTAGTGAGTGAATGTGTATTTCAGTAGTATATGTGTGAGTAACGACATATGTGAAAGTCAGTATATATGTGTGTTAGAGTATATAAATGGCTATAAGTGAGAGTGTGTGATTATGAGAGTAGCTGTATGGATGAGTGTGTGCTTGTATCAGTGATTGTATAAGAGCGTAAGAATGTGCTAGTATTTGTATCAGTAATTGATCTGGTGTTATAATGTATAATTATATATATTTTTATTTATTTTAATATAATTATATAATCTCCTTTTTTAAATATGATTTATATTTTTTCCCCATTTTTTGGGGGGAGTCGCACCCCCAAAGTGCACCTAACACTGCGGGTGCACGTATTCTAGCTGCCATTTTGGAAAAGTTGAGAAGGATCCGCGTACAGTCTGCGACGGGTGCGTGGCTTCCAGTTACGTCATATACGTATAATATCATGTGGTAGGCGTGATTGGTATTCGACTGACGCGCAACTCCTTTTCCTGCGTATTCGCGACACATGCACATTAAGGTACGCAGCGCTTGCGCGGTGGCGGACCCCATGGGACGTCATATGCGTGCTGGGGTGCGCTGGGTGCGCGACTCCCATAAAAGTTTTAATATTCTAAAATAATATGTATGTGTCTTTAATGTACATATTATGGCAAGAGATTATCTAATGTATTCATAAAAATAATATATTTGTACTTGTAATAAACATATATTATTGTTTATTATATTTTCGCAAAGTCGCGTCATGTGCGTTCATTGTGAGTGTAGGGTGCGCGAATCCCATGTGACCTAAAAAAAAGGGATTTGATTGGTTTATAACATTTCCCATTGCAACTGTTGAAGGACCCCACCCATTTTAGTCATTCTGTTTGGACCAATTAATGAGAGACATCTCTTCCCCATCAAGAGCTGGTTTTGCAATTTTTTTGGTTTGTTTTCAAATACTGCATTGGAACAATCGCATCTAGTTCAGAACCTTCTCATCATTCTTCAGATGAAGATATCTTGGAAGAAGATCCACCCAAGCAGAGGCCTGAGTCAGTGGTCTGGAAATTTTTTACCTTTCCTGCTGGACAAAAAAAAGGTAAATGCAACAAAAGTCAGATGCTTGCTGTGTGACAGGGTCCTGTCGCGAGGCAGTGAAAAAAAATACTCCTGTGGAACTGCAAGTATGTACAAGCATTTATGTACCATTCACCACCGGGATCTGGCATGAGAAGAGATGAGACGTGCAGCAACAAAACCACCACCAGGAATTGCTAGAACCTCTGGAGCATCCACATCAACAGCTCTGATAGACATTCCTCCAGAATTCGCATTTCTCCAGCAGCACTGCACTAAATGCAAAGCCATCATCTGCTATGGTGAACAATCAGTAAATGCTGTTTGTGCCGCACAGCACATCCATAAAGGCTAATTTTAAAATTTTGGGGGGATTTTGGAATGATGTTTAATTCCAAAACCTACCTGTTTTTTTTTTCAATTTTTTGTTTACTTTTTAGAAAAACACCCAAAAAAACTACTAAATTCTTCAAAAACTACAAAAAAAATACAAAACAAAAAAAGAAGAAAAAAAAAGTTCTTGTCAGAACTATCTCATCTGGTTTAAAAAAATAACTATAATTGCATGGTAATGTCTGAAAGTTTGGTTGAATATATGTGTAGAGCATGATTGACTGAAAGAATACATTAGTAGTGTGTGGTGAATTTATAGGGGCAGATCTATGAGGAAGTGCTGCAGCGTGGCACTGCAAGCCCTTTGGCTGTACCGCGCTGCGACACTTCCGAAGCACAGGGATGCGACATATTTACATGAATATGTAGCATCTTTGTGCCTCCCTCTGCAGTGGTGCTCAAACTGTAGCTATGCGCTTGTGCAGGCACCCTTGCACCATGGTGCAAGGATGTCTGCGTTGTGGTGAGATTGTTTTTGTGCAGGAAGGGACACCTTCCTGTACAAAAACAATCAGTAAAGGTATTTTCCTCTTTCAATGCATGCTGTGGAATGCAGCACGCATTGAAAGAGGAAAAAATGTGGAGAAATTAAAACATTTCTCCACGTTGCGCCTTGCTACGCCACCTCTACGGTGGTGCAGCATTCAAACGCATCTCCAGATTTACTATTTCTCGTAAATCTTGAGATGTGTCTTGTTCCATGGGTGTTGTATGGGAACATACACAGCAACACCCATGGAATGCACTTTCAACACAAAGTGCTATGTGTGAAGGGGCCGTATTTTCAAGGAGAGGAAAAGCCATGCACAGTGGCTTTTCCTATCCTTGGAAATATGGAGGTGCCTTCATTGCCACCACCACTACATCACAAAAAGTGATGTACTGGTGGCGCAGGGGGCTTGTAAATCTGCCCCATATGTGCTTAGGTATGGACAGAGTGATACGATAAGAACATAGTGCTGGATGGGTGATTGAGGAAGTGCATGAGACTGACAGGAAGAATCCTAGGTTGTATGAGTACTAATTTAGTATTTACTGGAGTGTATCAATAGTATGTATGTGCTTAGATGTTTGTAGGGATTGTGCACAGAATAGTGTAGGTGTAGTTGTGCAGAGAATATTGTAAGTGTACTTGTGTTAGTGACTAGGCCACTCCATAAGTACATGACTGGTAACTACCATGATGACAATTCTGTAAAGAGAGTGCCTGGTGAATTTATAATAGGCTAGGTATTGGCGGACTGATAGGATAAGTAGATAATACCGGATGGGTGATTGGAGAACTGCATAGGACTGACATGAGGATTCCTAGGCTGCATGGGTACTACTTGGATATTTAGTGGAGTGTACCAATAGTATGTATCTGGTTAGAGGTCTACATGCATTGGGCAGAGAATATTGTAGATGTAACTGTATTACTGGCTAGGACACTCCATAAGTACCTCACTAGTAATTGTAATGATTACAGTGCTGCAAACAGAGTGCATGGTGAATTTATAAGTGCTTAGGTATTTGTGGAATGATAGGATAAGAAGATAGTGCGGGATGGGTGATAAGGAAGTACATTGGAGTGACAGGAGGAATCCTAGAGTTCATGGGTAGTACCTTAGTATTTAGAAGAGTGTACCAATAGTATTTATCTCGTTAGAGGTCTGCATGCATTGTGCAGAGAATATTGTAGGTGTACCTGTGTTAGTGGCTAGGCCACTCCATAACTACATGACTAGTAATTGGAATGATCACAGTGCTGTAAAGAGATTGCCTGGTCAATTTATAAGTGCTTACCTATTGGGGGATTGATAGGATAAGAAGATAGTGCTGGATGGTTGACTGAGGAAGTGCATGGGAGTAACAGGAGGATTTCTAGGCTGCATGGGTGGTAAGTGGGAATTTGCATGAGTGTATGAATAGTATATACCTGGTTAGAGGTCTGCATGCATACTGTACAGAATATTGGAGGTGTACTTGTGTAAGTGGCTAGACCACTCCATAAGTGCATTGCTAGTGTTTGGAATGATTACAGTGCTGCAAATACATTACATGGTCAATTTATGAGTGCTTACTTATTGGCGGAGTGATAGGATAAGAAGATAGTGTTGGTATTCACAAACTATTAGGATAAGTAGATAGTGATTGGAGAAGTGCATGGGATAGACAGGAGGATACCTAGACTGCATAGTTAAAGTGCTGGTAGTTGAGAGTAGGGTGAGTTTATAAGTGCTTGTGATTCAGCACAAAGATTAGATAAGGACATGGTTCTGTCAGGATGATTGCAAAAGTGGACAGAGAGTGACAGTGTGATTGGGTCACTGCATGAGTACTACCTAGATTATTACAGGACTGAATTAGTAGTCTACAGGGGGTTAGGGGCCTGCATAGATTTTACACATTTGACTGTAGCACGGTGTATCTTCATGCTTGAGTCATTCTACAAGTGCATGGTCAGTGACTGGGTAGGTAGCGTGGCGGTAGTTGACAGCTGGGTGAGTTTACAAGTGCTTGTGTTTCGGCGCAGAGAATAGATAAGGACATGGTTCTGTCAGAATGATTACAAGAGTGAACAGAGAGTTACAGTGTGATTGGGGCACTGTATGAGTACTATGTATATTATTGCAGGAGTGAATCAGTAGTCTGCTGGGGGTTAGGGGCTTGCTTAGATTGTGCACGTTTGACTGTAGCACTGCGTGTGTTAGTGCCTGAGTAATTGTACAAGTGCATGGACAGTAACTGGGTAGGTAGAGTGCTGGTAGCCAACAGCACGGTGAGTTAGTTTATAAGTGCCTGTGTTTCGCCACAGAGATTAGATAAGGACATGGTTTGCTCAGGATAATTGCAAGAGTGGACAGAGAGTGACAGTGTGATTGGAGCACTGCATGAGTACTGTCTGGATTATTGCAGGAGTGATTCAGTAGTCTACATGGGGTTAGGGGCCTGCATAGATTGTGCACATTTGACTATAGTCCTGCCTGTCTTAATGCCTGAGACATTCTACAAGTGCATGGACAGTCACTGGATAGTTAGAATGCTGGTAATTGACAGCAGGGTGAGTTTATAAGTGCTTGTGATTCAGCACAAAGATTAGATAAGGACATGGTTCTGTCAGGATGATTGCAAAAGTGGACAGAGAGTGACGGTGTGATTGGGTCACTGCATGAGTACTACCTAGATTATTACAGGACTGAATTAGTAGTCTACAGGGGGTTAGGGGCCTGCATAGATTTTACACATTTGACTGTAGCACGGTGTATCTTCATGCTTGAGTCATTCTACAAGTGCATGGTCAGTGACTGGGTAGGTAGCGTGGCGGTAGTTGACAGCTGGGTGAGTTTACAAGTGCTTGTGTTTCGGCGCAGAGAATAGATAAGGACATGGTTCTGTCAGAATGATTACAAGAGTGAACAGAGAGTGACAGTGTGATTGGGGCACTGTATGAGTACTACGTAGATTATTGCAGGAGTGAATCAGTAGTCTGCTGGGGGTTAGGGGCTTGCTTAGATTGTGCACGTTTGACTGTAGCACTGCGTGTGTTAGTGCCTGAGTAATTGTACAAGTGCATGGACAGTAACTGGGTAGGTAGAGTGCTGGTAGCCAACAGCACGGTGAGTTAGTTTATAAGTGCCTGTGTTTCGCCACAGAGATTAGATAAGGACATGGTTTGCTCAGGATAATTGCAAGAGTGGACAGAGAGCGACAGTGTGATTGGAGCACTGCATGAGTACTATCTGGATTATTGCAGGAGTGATTCAGTAGTCTACATGGGGTTAGGGGCCTGCATAGATTGTGCACATTTGACTATAGTCCTGCCTGTCTTAATGCCTGAGACATTCTACAAGTGCATGGACAGTCACTGGATAGTTAGAATGCTGGTAATTGACAGCAGGGTGAGTTTATAAGTGCTTGTGTTTTGGCAAAGAGATTAGATAAGGATATGTTTCTGTCAGGATGATGGCAAGGGTGAAAAGAGAGTAACAGTGTGATTGGGGCACTGGACGAGTACTATCTAGATTATTGCACAAGTGAATCAGTAGTCTGCTGGGGTTTCGGGGCTTGCATAGATTGTGCACATTTGACAGCCGCACTGTGTGTGTTTGTGCCTGAGTCATTGTACAAGTGCATGAACAGTAACTGGGTAGGTGGAGTGCTGGTAATTGACAGCAGGGTGAGTTTATAAGTGCTTGTGTTTCGGCACGGAGATTAGATAAGGATATGGTTCTGTCAGAATGATTGCAAGAGTGGACAGAGAGTGACACTCTGATTGGGGCACTGCATTAGTACTACTGAGATTATTGCACGACTGAATGAGTAGTTTACAGGCGGTTAGGGGCCTGCATAGATTGTGCACATTTGACAATAGCACGGTATCTCTTCATGCCTGAGTCATTGTACAAGTGCATAGACAGTGAATGGGTATGTAGATTGCTGGTAGTTGACAGCAGGGTGCGTTTATAAGTGCTTGTATTTTGGCACAGAAATTAGATAAGGACATGGATCTGTCAGGATGATTGCAAGAGTGGACAGAGAGTGACAGTGTGATTGGTGCACTGCATGAATACTATATGGATTACTGCAGGAGTAAATCAGTAATCTGCAGGGGGTTAGGGGCCTGCATAGATTGTGCACATTTGACTTTAGCACTGTGTGTCTTAATGCCTGAGTCATTCTACAAGTGCACGGACCGTGACTGGGTAGGTAGAGTGCTGGAAGCTGACAGTAGGGTGAGTTTATAAGTGCTTGGATTTTGGCACAGAGATTAGATAAGGACATGGTTCTGTCAAGATGATTGCAAGAGTGGACAGAGAGTGACAGTGTGATTGGGGCACTGCATGAGTACTACCTAGATTATTACAGGACTGAATTAGTAGTCTACAGGGGGTTAGGGGCCTGCATAGATTTTACACATTTGACTGTAGCACGGTGTATCTTCATGCTTGAGTCATTCTACAAGTGCATGGTCAGTGACTGGGTAGGTAGCGTGGCGGTAGTTGACAGCTGGGTGAGTTTACAAGTGCTTGTGTTTCGGCGCAGAGAATAGATAAGGACATGGTTCTGTCAGAATGATTACAAGAGTGAACAGAGAGTGACAGTGTGATTGGGGCACTGTATGAGTACTACGTAGATTATTGCAGGAGTGAATCAGTAGTCTGCTGGGGGTTAGGGGCTTGCTTAGATTATGCACGTTTGACTGTAGCACTGCGTGTGTTAGTGCCTGAGTAATTGTACAAGTGCATGGACAGTAACTGGGTAGGTAGAGTGCTGGTAGCCAACAGCACGGTGAGTTAGTTTATAAGTGCCTGTGTTTCGCCACAGAGATTAGATAAGGACATGGTTCTGTCAGGATGATTGCAAGAGTGAACAGAGAGTGACAGTGTGATTGGGGCACTGCATGAGTACTATCTGGATTATTGCAGGAGTGAATCAGTAGTCTACATGAGGTTAGGGGCCTGCATAGATTGTGCACGTTTGACTATAGCCCTGCGTGTCTTAATGCCTGAGACATTCTACAAGTGCATGGACAGTCACTGGATAGTTAGAGTGCTGGTAGTTGACAGTAGGGTGAGTTTATAAGTGCTTGTGTTTTGGCACAGAGATTAGATAAGGATATGTTTCTGTCAGGATGATAGCAAGAGTGGACAGAGAGTAACAGTGCGATTGGGGCACTGCATGAGTACTATCTAGATTATTACAGAAGTGAATCAGTAGTCTACATGGGGTTAGGGGCCTGCATAGATTGTGCACATTTGTCTGTAGCACGGTGTCTCTTCATGCCTGAGTCATTGTACAAGTGCATGGACAGTGACTGGGTAGATAGAGTGCTGGTAGTGGAGAGCAGGGTAAGTTAATAAGTGCTTGTGTTTCGGCACAGAGATTAGATAAGGACATAGTTCTGTCAGGATGATTTCAAGGGTGGACAGAGAGTGTCAGTGTGATTGGGGAATTGCATGAGTATTATATGGATTATTGCAGGAGTGAATCAGTAGTCTGCAGGGGGTTAGGGGCCTGCATAAATTGTGCACATTTGACTGTAGCACAGTGTCTCTTCATGCCTGAATCATTGTATAAGTACCTAGACAGTGACTGGGTAGGTAGAATGCTGGTAGTTGACAGCAGAGTGAGTTTATAAGTGCTTGTGATTCGGCACAGAGATTAGATAAGGACATGTTTCTGTCAGCATGATTACAAGAGTGGATAGAGACTGATAGTGTGATTTGGGCACTGCATGAGTACTGCCTAGATTATTTCAGGAGTGATTCAGTAGTCTTCAGACGGTTAGGGGCCTGTGTAGATTGTGCATATTTGACTGTAGCACGGTGTCTCTTCATGCCTGAGCAATTCTACAAGCGCATGGACAGTGACTGGGTAGGTAGAGTCCTGGTAGTTGACAGCAGGGTGAGTTTATAAGTGCTTGTGTTTTGGCACAGAGATTAGGTAAGGACATAGTTCTGTCACAATTATTGCAAGAGTGCACAGAGAGTGACAGTGGGATTGAAGCACTTCATGAGGGATGTATGACGTTACAACCCACACTTTTACAACGCATGCACTTACAACGCATTTTTTACAACGCATAATCCATTACAACGCATGACATTACAACGCATGACACTACAACGCATTTTTAAAAAATACCTTTACAACGCATTACCATTACAACGCATACTACCTTTACAACGCATACCATTACAACGCATAATATTAAATTACATTTAAGGTAAGTATTAGATAGTATAGGGGTAAAAATTACTATTCTAACTCCAGGGGGTGCAACAGTAGGGTAAGTGTTGGATAGTGTAGGGGTAAAAATTACTATTCTAACTGCAGGGGGTGCAACAGTAGGGTAAGTGTTGGATAGTGTAGGGGTAAAAATTACTAATCTAACTCCAGGGGTGTGCAACAGTAGGGTAAGTGTTGGATAGTATAGGGGTAAAAATTACTATTCTAACTCCAGGGGGTGCAACAGTAGGGTAAGTGTTGGATAGTATAGGGGTAAAAATTACTATTCTAACTCCAGGGGGTGCATCAGTAGGGTAAGTGTTGGATAGTATAGGGGTAAAAATTACTATTCTAACTCCAGGGGGTGCATCAGTAGGGTAAGTGTTGGATAGTATAGGGGTAAAAATTACTATTCTAACTCCAGGGGGTGCATCAGTAGGGTAAGTGTTGGATAGTATAGGGGTAAAAATTACTATTCTAACTCCAGGGGGTGCATCAGTAGGGTAAGTGTTGGATAGTATAGGGGTAAAAATTACTATTCTAACTCCAGGGGGTGCATCAGTAGGGTAAGTGTTGGATAGTATAGGGGTAAAAATTACTATTCTAACTCCAGGGGGTGCATCAGTAGGGTAAGTGTTGGATAGTATAGGGATAAAAATTACTATTCTAACTCCAGGGGGTGCATCAGTAGGGTAAGTGTTGGATAGTATAGTGTAATATTATGCGTTGTAATGGTATGCGTTGTAATGGTAGTATGCGTTGTAGTGGAATGCGTTGTAAAGGTAGTTTTTAAAAATGCGTTGTAGTGTCATGCGTTGTAATGTCATGCGTTGTAATGGATTATGCGTTGTAAAAAATGCGTTGTAATGGTAGTGCGTTGTAAAAGTTGCGTTGTAAAGGTTGTTCCCCCTTCATGAGTACTATCTGATTTATTGCAGGAGTGAAAAGGTAGTCTGCAGGGGGTTAGGGGCCTGCATAGATTGTGCACATTTTACTGTAGCACTGTGTGTCTTAATGCCTGAGTCATTATACAAGTGCATGGACAGTGACTGGGTAGATAGAGTGCTTTTAGTCGACATCAGGGTAAGTTTATAAGTGTTTCTGTTTTGGAACAGAGATTAGATGAGGACATAGTTCTGTCAGGATGATTTCAAGAGTGGACAGAGAGTGTCAGTGTGATTGGGGCACTGCATGAGTACTATCTGGATTATTGCAGGAGTGAATCAGTAGTCTGCAGGTGGTTAGGGGCCTGCATAGATTGTGCACATTTCACTGTAGTACTGTGTGTCTTAATTCCTGAGTCATTGTACAAGTGCATGGACAGTGACTGGGTAGAGAGAGTGCTGGTAGTTGACAGCAGGGTGAGTATATAAGTGATTGTGTTTCGGCACAAAGATTAGATAAGGTCATAGTTCTGTCAGGATGATTGCAAGAGTGGACAGAGAGAGGCAGTGTGATTGGGGCACTGCACGAGTACTATATGGATTATTGCAGGAGAGAATCATTAGTTTGCCGGGGGTTAGGGGCCTGCATGAAATGTGCACATTTGACTGTAGCACAGTGTCTCTTCATGCCTGAATCATTGTACAAGTGCCTATACAGTGACTAGGTAGGTAGAGTGCTGGTAGTTGACAGCAGAGTGAGCTTGTAAGTGCTTGTTTTTCGGCTCAGAGATTAGATAAGGACATGGTTCTGTCAGGATCATTTCATGAGTGGATGGAGAGTGTCAGTGTGATTGGTGCACTGCATGAGTACTATATGGATTATTGCAGGAGTGAATCAGTAGTCTGCAGAGGTTAGGGGCCTGTATAAATTGTGCACATTTGACTGTAGCACAGTGTCTCTTCATGCCTGAATCATTGTACAAGTACTGAGACAGTGACTGGGTAGGTAGAGTGCTGGTAGTTGACAGAAGAGTGAGTTTATATGTGCTTTTGTTTCGGCACAGAGTTTAGATGAGGACATGGTTCTGTCAGCGTGATTGCAAGAGTGGACAGAGAGTGACAGTGTGATTTGGGCACTGCATGAGTACTATCTGGATTATTGCAGGAGTGATTCAGTAGTCTACATGAGGTTAGGGGCCTGCATAGATTGCGCACATTTGACTATAGCCCTGTGTGTCTTAATGCCTGAGACATTCTACAAGTGCATGGAGAGTCCCTGGATAGATAGAGTGCTGGTAGTTGACAGCGGTGAGTTTATAAGTGCTTGTGTTTTGGCACCGAGATTTGATAAGGATATGTTTTTGTCAGGATGATAGCAAGAGTGGACAGAGAGTAACAGTGTAATTGGGGCACTGCATGAGTACTATCTAGATTATTGCACGAGTGAATCAGAAGTCTGCTGGGGTTTCAGGGCTTGCATAGATTGTGCACATTTGACTGCAGCACTGCGAGTGTTAGTGCCTGAGTCATTGTACAAGTGCATGGACAGTAACTGGGTAGGTAGAGTGCTGGTAATTGACAGCAGGGTGAGTTTATAAGTGCTTGTGTTTCGGCACAGAGATTAGATAAGGATATGGTTCTGTCAGAATGATTGCAAGAGTGGATAGAGAGTGACACTCTGATTGGGGCACTGCATGAGTACGACTGAGATTATTACAAGAGTGAATCAGTAGTCTACAGGCGGTTAGGGGCCTGCATAGATTGTGCACATTTGACTATAGCACGGTATCTCTTCATGCCTTAGTCATTGTACAAGTGCATAGACAGTGAATGGGTAGGTAGATTGCTGGTAGTTGACAGCAGGGTGCGTTTATAAGTGCTTGTATTTTGGCACAGAAATTAGATAAGGACATGGTTCTGTCAGGATGATTCCAAGAGTGGACAGAGAGTGACTGTGTGATTGGGGCACTGCATGAGTACTATCTGGATTATTGCAGGAGTGAATCAGTAGTCTGCAGGGGGTTAGAGGCCTGCATAGATTGTACACATTTGACTGTAGCACTGTGTGTCTTAATGCCTGAGTCATTGTACAAGTGTATGGGCAGGGAATGGGTTGATAGAGTGCTGGTAGTTGACAGCAGGGTGAGTTATAAGTGCTTGTGTTTCGGCACAAGGATTAGATAAGGACATGGTTCTGTCAGGATGATTGCAAGAGTGAACAGAGAGTGACAGTGTGATTGGGGCACTGCATGAGTACTATCTGGATTATTGCAGGAGTGATTCAGTAGTCTACATGAGGTTAGGGGCCTGCATAGATTGTGCACGTTTGACTATAGCCCTGCATGTCTTAATGCCTGAGACATTCTACAAGTGCATGGACAGTCACTGGATAGTTAGAGTGCTGGTAGTTGACAGTAGGATGAGTTTATAAGTGCTTGTGTTTCAGCACAGAGATTAGATAAGGATATGGTTCTGTCAGAATGATTGCAAGAGTGGATAGAGAGTGACACTCTGATTGGGGCACTGCATGAGTACGACTGAGATTATTACAAGAGTGAATCAGTAGTCTACAGGCGGTTAGGGGCCTGCATAGATTGTGCACATTTGACTATAGCACGGTATCTCTTCATGCCTGAATCATTGTACAAGTGCATAAACAGTGAATGGGTAGGTAGATTGCTGGTAGTTGACAGCAGGGTGCGTTTATAAGTGCTTGTATTTTGGCACAGAAATTAGATAAGGACATGGTTCTGTCAGAATGATTCCAAGAGTGGACAGAGAGTAACAGTGTGATTGGGGCACTGCATGAGTACTATCTAGATTATTACAGAAGTGAATCAGTAGTCTACAAGGGGGTAGGGGCCTACATAGTTCGTGCACATTTGACTGTAGCTCGGTGTCTTTTCATGCCTGAGTCATTGTACAAGTGCATGGACAGTGACTGGGTAGATAGAGTGCTGGTAGTGGACAGCAGGGTAAGTTAATAAGTGCTTGTGTTTCGGCACAGAGATTAGATAAGGACATAGTTCTGTCAGGATGATTTCAAGGGTGGACAGAGAGTGTCAGTGTGATTGGGGCACAGCATGAGTACTGCCTAGATTATTTCAGGAGTGATTCAGTAGTCTTCAGACGGTTAGCGGCCTGCGTAGATTGTGCATATTTGACTGTAGCACGGTATCTCCTCATGCCTGAGCAATTCTACAAGTGCATGGACAGTGACTGGGTAGGTAGAGTGCTGGTAGTTGACAGCATGGTGAGTTTATAAGTGCTTGTGTTTTGGCACAGAGATTAGGTATGGACATAGTTCTGTCACAATTATTGCAAGAGTAGACAGAGAGTGGCAGTGTGATTGAAGCACTTCATGAGTACTATCTGATTTATTGCAGGAGTGAAAAGGTAGTCTGCAGGGGGTTAGGGGCCTGCATAGATTGTGAAAATTTTACTGTAGCACTGTGTGTCTTAATGCCTGAGTCATTATACAAGTGCATGGACAGTGACTGGGTAGATAGAGTGCTGGTAGTCGACAGCAGGGTAAGTTTATAAGTGTTTCTGTTTTGGAACAGAGATTACATGAGGACATAGTTCTGTCAGGATGATTTCAAGAGTGGACAGAGAGTGTCAGTGTGATTGGGGCACTGCATGAGGACTATCTGGATTATTGCAGGAGTGAATCAGTAGTCTGCAGGTGGTTAGGGGCCTGCATAGATTGTGCACATTTCACTGTAGTACTGTGTGTCTTAATTCCTGAGTCATTGTACAAGTGCATGGACAGTCACTGGATAGTTAGAGTGCTGGTAGTTGACAGAAGGGTTGAGTTTATTAGTGCTTGTGTTTTGGAACATAGATTATATAAGGATATGTTTCTGTTAGGAAGATAGCAAGAGTGGACAGAGAGTAACAGTGTGATTGGGGCACTGCATGAGTACTATCTAGATTATTACAGAAGTGAATCAGTAGTCTACAAGGGGTTAGGGGCCTGCATAGATTGTGCACATTTGACTGTAGCACGGTGTCTCTTCATGCCTCAGTCATTTTACAAGTGCATGGATAGTGACTGGATAGTTACAGTGCTGGTAGTTGACAGCAGGGTGAGTTTATAAGTGCTTGTGTTTTGGCACAGATATTAGATAAGGACATGGTTCTGTCTGGATGATTGCAAGAGTGGACAGAGAGTGCCAGTGTGATTGGGGCACTGCATGAGTACTATATGTATTATTGCAGGAGTGAATCAGTAGTCTGCAGGGGGTTAGGGGCCTGCATAAAGTGTGCACATTTGACTGTAGCACATTGTCTCTTCATGCCTGAATCATTGTACAAGTGCCTCCACAGTGACTGGGTAGGTAGAGTGCTGGTAGTTGACAGCAGAGTTAGTTTATAAGTGCTTGTGTTTCGGCACAGAGATTAGATAAGGACATGGTTCTGTCACAATTATTGCAAGAGTAGACAGAGAGTGGCAGTGTGATTGAAGCACTTCATGAGTACTATCTGATTTATTGCAGGAGTGAAAAGGTAGTCTGCAGGGGGTTAGGGGCCTGCATAGATTGTGAAAATTTTACTGTAGCACTGTGTGTCTTAATGCCTGAGTCATTATACAAGTGCATGGACAGTGACTGGGTAGATAGAGTGCTGGTAGTCGACAGCAGGGTAAGTTTATAAGTGTTTCTGTTTTGGAACAGAGATTACATGAGGACATAGTTCTGTCAGGATGATTTCAAGAGTGGACAGAGAGTGTCAGTGTGATTGGGGCACTGCATGAGGACTATCTGGATTATTGCAGGAGTGAATCAGTAGTCTGCAGGTGGTTAGGGGCCTGCATATATTGTGCACATTTCACTGTAGTACTGTGTGTCTTAATTCCTGAGTCATTGTACAAGTGCATGGACAGTCACTGGATAGTTAGAGTGCTGGTAGTTGACAGAAGGGTTGAGTTTATTAGTGCTTGTGTTTTGGAACATAGATTATATAAGGATATGTTTCTGTTAGGAAGATAGCAAGAGTGGACAGAGAGTAACAGTGTGATTGGGGCACTGCATGAGTACTATCTAGATTATTACAGAAGTGAATCAGTAGTCTACAAGGGGTTAGGGGCCTGCATAGATTGTGCACATTTGACTGTAGCACGGTGTCTCTTCATGCCTCAGTCATTTTACAAGTGCATGGATAGTGACTGGATAGTTACAGTGCTGGTAGTTGACAGCAGGGTGAGTTTATAAGTGCTTGTGTTTTGGCACAGATATTAGATAAGGACATGGTTCTGTCTGGATGATTGCAAGAGTGGACAGAGAGTGCCAGTGTGATTGGGGCACTGCATGAGTACTATATGTATTATTGCAGGAGTGAATCAGTAGTCTGCAGGGGGTTAGGGGCCTGCATAAAGTGTGCACATTTGACTGTAGCACATTGTCTCTTCATGCCTGAATCATTGTACAAGTGCCTCCACAGTGACTGGGTAGGTAGAGTGCTGGTAGTTGACAGCAGAGTTAGTTTATAAGTGCTTGTGTTTCGGCACAGAGATTAGATAAGGACATGGTTCTGTCATGATGATTGCAAGAGTGGACAGAGATTGACAGTGTGATTGATGCACTGCATGAGTACTATCTGGATTACTGCACGAGTTAATCAGTAGTCTGCAGGGTGTTGGGGTGTGCATACATTGTGCACATTTGACTGTAGCCCTGCGTGTGTTAATGCCTGAGTCATTTTACAAGTGCATGGACCGTGACTGGGTAGGTAGAGTGCTGGTAGTTGACAGCAGGGTGAGTTTATAAGTGCTTGTATTTTGGCACAGAGATTAGATAAGCACATGGTTCTGTCAAGATGATTGCAAGAGTGGACAGAGAGTGTCAGTGTAATAGGGGAACTGCATGAGTACTATATGGATTATTGCAGGAGTGAATCAGTAGTCTGCAGGGGGTTAGGGGCCTGCATAAACTGTGCACATTTGACTGTAGCACAGTGTCTTTTCATGCCTGAATCATTGTATAAGTGCCTAGACAGTGACTGGGTAGGTAGAGTGCTGGTAATTGACTGCAGAGTGAGTTTATAAGTGCTTGTGATTCGGCAGAGAGATTAGATAAGCACATGGTTCTGTCAGCATGATTGCAAGAGTGGACAGAGATTGATAGTGTGATTGGGCACTGCATAAGTACTACCTAGATTATTACAGGAGCGATTCATTAGTCTACAGAGGGTTAGGGGCCTTCATAGATTGTGCATATTTGACCGTTGTACTGTGTCTCTTCATGCCTGAGTCATTCTACAAGTGCATGGACCGTGACTGGGTAGGTAGAGTGCTGCTTGTTGAGAGCAGGGTGAGTTTATAAGTGCTTGTATTTTGGAACAGAGATTAGATAAGCACATGGTTCTGTCAAGATGATTGCAAGAGTGTACAGAGAGTGTCAGTGTAATTGGGGAACTGCATGAATACTATATGTATTATTGCAGGATTGACTCAGTAGTCTGCAGGGGGTAGGGGACTGCATACACTATGCACATTTGACTGTAGCACAGTGTCTCTTAATGCCTGAGTCATTATACAAGTGCATGGACAGTGACTGGGTAGATAGAGTGCTGGTAGTAGATAACAGCAGGGTAAGTTTATAAGTGCTTGAGTTTCGGCACAGAGATTAGATAAGGACATAGTTCTGTCAGGATGATTTCAAGAGTGGACAGAGAGTGTCAGTGTGATTGGGGAACTGCATGAGTACTATATGGATTATTGCAGGAGTGAATCAGTAGTCTGCAGGGGGTTAGGGGCCTGCATAAACTGTGCACATTTGACTGTAGCACAGTGTCTTTTCATGCCTGAATCATTGTATAAGTGCCTAGACAGTGACTGGGTAGGTAGAGTGCTGGTAATTGACAGCAGAGTGAGTTTATAAGTGGTTTTGATTTGGCAGAGAGATTAGATAAGCACATGGTTCTGTCAGCATGATTGCAAGAGTGGACATAGATTGATAGTGTGATTGGTGCACTGCATAAGTACTACCTAGATTATTACAGGAGCGATTCATTAGTCTACAGAGGGTTAGGGGCCTTCATAGATTGTGCATATTTGACTGTTGTACTGTGTCTCTTCATGCCTGAGGCATTCTACAAGTGCATGGACAGTGACTGGGTAGGTAGAGTGCTGGTAGTTGACAGCAGGGTGAGTTTATAAGTGCTTGTGTTTTGGCACAGAGATTAGGTAAGGACATGGTTCTGTCAGGATGATTGCAAGAGTGGACAGAGAGTGACAGTGTGATTGGGGCACTGCATGAGTACTATATGTATTATTGCAGGAGTGAATCAGTAGTCTGCAGGGGGTTAGGGGCCTGCATAGATTGTGCACATTTGACTGTAGCAAAGTGTCTCTTCATGCCTGAATCATTGTATACGTGCCTAGACAGTGACTGGGTAGGTAGAGTGCTGGTAATTGACAGCAGAATGAGTTTATAAGTGCTTGTGATTCGGTAGAGAGATTAGATAAGCCCATGATTCTGTCAGCATGATTGCAAGAGTGGACAGAGACTGATAGTGTGATTTGGGCACTGCATAAGTACTACCTAGATTATTACAGGAGCGATTCATTAGTCTACAGAGGGTTAGGGGCCTTCATAGATTGTGCATATTTGTCTGCTGTACTGTGTCTCTTCATGCCTGAGGCATTCTACAAGTGCATGGACAGTGACTGGGTAGGTAGAGTGCTGGTAGTTGACAGCAGGGTGAGTTTATAAGTGCTTGTGTTTTGGCACAGAGTTTAGGTAAGGACATGGTTCTGTCAGGATGACTGCAAGAGTGGACAGGGAGGGACAGTGTGATTGGGGCACTGCATGAGTACTATATGTATTATTGCAGGAGTGAATCAGTAGTCTGCAGGGGGTTAGGGGCCTGCATAGATTGTGCATATTTGACTGTAGCACGGTGTCTCTTCATGCCTGAGCAATTCTACAAGTGCATGGACAGTGACTGGGTAGGTAGAGTGCTGGTAGTTGACAGCAGGGTGAGTTTATAAGTGCTTGTGTTTTGGCACAGAGATTAGGTAAGGACATAGTTCTGTCACGATTATTGCAAGAGTAGACAGAGAGTGACAGTGTGATTGAAGCACTTCATGAGTACTATCTGATTTATTGCAGGAGTGAAAAGGTAGTCTGCAGGGAGTTAGGGGCCTGCATAGATTGTGCACATTTGACTGTAGCACTGTTTGTCTTAATGCCTGAGTCATTATACAAGTGCATGGACAGTGACTGGTTAGATAGAGTGCTGGTAGTCGACAGCAGGGTAAATTTATAAGTGTTTCTGTTTTGGAACAGAGATTAGATGAGGACATAGTTCTGTCAGGATGATTTCAAGAGTGGACAGAGAGTGTCAGTGTGATTGGGGCACTGCATGAGTACTATCTGGATTATTGCAGGAGTGAATCAGTAGTCTGCAGGTGGTTAGGGGCCTGCATAGATTTGCACATTTCACTGTAGTACTGTGTGTCTTAATTTCTGAGTCATTGTACAAGTGCCTATACAGTGACTGGGTAGGTAGAGTGCTGGTAGTTGACAGCAGAGTGAGTTTGTAAGTGCTTGTTTTTCGGATCAGAGATTAGATAAGGACATAGTTCTGTCAGGATGATTTCATGAGTGGACGGAGAGTGTCAGTGTGATTGGTGCACTGCATGAGTACTATATGGATTATTGCAGGAGTGAATCAGTAGTCTGCAGAGGTTAGGGGCCTGTATAAATTGTGCACATTTGACAGTAGCACAGTGTCTCTTCATGCCTGAATCATTGTACAAGTACCTAGACAGTTACTGGGTAGGTAGAGTGCTGGTAGTTGACAGAAGAGTGAGTTTATATGTGCTTTTGTTTCGGCACAGAATTTAGATAAGGACGTGGTTCTGTCAGCATGATTGCAAGAGTGGACAGAGAGTGACAGTGTGATTTGGGCACTGCATGAGTACTGTGAGACCGGCCTCACGGCGTTGCCCTCTCCATCATCCCGCCGACCTGCAACCACCCTCAAGACACGACATCCCCGACTCCGGCCGCCCCAGCCACCCCCGATCCACGGGCCGGCCAGAGACCTGACAGACTCAACACCCTACCACGCATGCCCAACCGAGGGAGCGGGAACCCTCGAGCCAGACCCAGAGGCGCCAGCCCAGTCACACCTCGGGTCGCCTTCCCCGGGAGGACTCAATCGGCCACCAGGCCCCTGGGGAGCAGGCACCTCCCCTACCGAGCGTCTGGGGTCCCTCCCAGACCCACCTGAAAAGACCAAAGAAGGGAGCGGCAGGAAATCCCGCCGACCCCCCTCCGTCACCCCAGTCCCCCCCCTGCGAGCACTCCGGACTTCAAAGAACCAGCGGAGTATAACAAGGGGTGCCGGAGGAACAAGGACAGAGAAGACCTGGAACCATCTGAGCCTGCCGACGCTGTCGCGGCTCCTAAACGCTGAAGTCACCTGGGCCTGCTGAGTGACTCGCGGCCTCTTGCTATTGAACCATCTGAGCCCTGCGGACGAGGTCGCGGCTCCCGAACACTGATCCACCTAGGCCTGCTGAGTGACTCGCGGCCCCCCAGCTATTGAACCATCTGAGCCCTGCGGACGGACTCGCGGCTCCTGAACTCCGACCACCTGTGCCTGCTGAGAGACTCGCGGCGCTCCCCTTGAGGACGACTCGATAAGAGATCGCCCAGAGACACGACACCCTCCAGCTCGAGGATTGTGAGCTTCCGCAGGGTATTTCGCAGAGACACTATCTTGAAAGACTGTCCCGCTACCCCCATTCCCCACGACTGATTTGTGGTACGTTGTGCCTGTACTATTTGCCTTTTGGGTCATAAAGATCCCTGAAATCATCGATAAAAGAACTTATCGTCCTACAAAGAATACGTGTGGTGTCCCTCTGTTCACAGTGCAGATCAGGGTGTGCGCGCCTGGTTCGGCTTACTTGGGAGAGGTGGGTCGAAGGGGTGGGCAAGACGTGTATCGAACCCCCTTCTGGCGGGCGCCTTTCCAACATTTGGTGGCAGACGACGGGATCCGAGCCGACACCGAAGGAGAGCGTGCAGTAAACGACTGACGCACTACCAAACAGAAATGGAAGGAGAAACCTCCCTGGGTGCCACAGGTACCGAAATAAACTCACCGTTCCGAGAAGATCAATTGGACTATTACACGCATAGAGAACTAAAACAGTTTTGCAAAGACCTTGGCATCGCTACCACCGGACTGAGCACAAAGGAAGACTACCAGAAAGTACTGAAAGCCTGGGTCGAGACGGGGGCGCCCCGACCCAAACGGAAAGAGACTCTACCCATGAACAAACAAGCACCCCGGCGAGAAACAACGGACCAGAGGGGAACCTGTCCTCCGAGGAACTAGCGGACCGAGAGAGAAGCCGCAACCACGAACTGGAACTGGCAAAACTAAAAATCGAGGGAGAGATAAAACTGGCAGAGAAGAAGTTAGCCGTCGAGCAGTTACGGCTACAAGGGGAACTCGAAGAGAAGAGACTCCAAAGGGAGCACGACGAAAAGAAACTCCAGCTAGAACATGAACGCGGCCTGAAGGAAATTGAGTGGCGGGCTAGACACGAAAAGTCACAGCTGCCCGGGAATCCCCAGCCCGCTCCCGCCGGGGAAACCAAAGTTCACATCCCCAAGGATGTGGTCAAGGAGTATTATAAGAACGATGATATCCAGCAGTGGTTTAAAGCCTACGAAGTCGCCATGACCTCTCACCGAGTCCCGCAGAAGGATTGGGGGGCTGGCCTATGGGGCCGGTTCTTAAGCGAAGGAAGGGACACTCTGCTCGATCTGCCCTCCGCGGTCATGAACTCCTACAGCCACATGAAGGAAGCCCTCGTGGGCCGGTACGGACTCACCCCCGAAATGTACCGACAACGGTTCCGAGATTGCAAAAAGATACCGGGCACCACGTGGGTCGAATACGTGAACTTTTACAGCCGAGCTCTGGACGGGTGGATCAAGGGCAGCAAGGTCTCCACCTTCGAAGAACTGTTCGATCTGATCGCCTGGGAACATTTCGCGGCCAATTGCTTTATAGAACTGCGCCAGCATCTCCTAGACAGTAAACTCACCGACCCTCGGAAGCTGGCCGCTGAGGCTGATCGTTGGGTGAACACCCGGGCCACCCGGGGCCCCGTGGGGGACTACGGCCGCAACAGTCAGGGTCCCCCCCGCCAGAGGGGCGGAGGGAACCACGGCCGACCAAGAGACTTTGCCGGGGGGTCCTCCACCAGCCCCCCCAGCAGCCCACCAGCGGCGGGTTCGGCCCAGTCTCCAGCCAGCACCGGAGCCCCAGGACGACCAGGTCCACGAGCTAGGATCACCTGCTTCCGCTGCCAGCAGCCCGGACACTACGCCAATGACCCCCAGTGTCCCCAGTATCAGCGAACCACAACGACCAACCCCACGACCCAGCAGATGGCCTCCGTGGCTCTGGGGGAAGAAATGGAAGACTTCGAGGAATGGGAACCGGCGGCCATGGCCCTGGTCTCCCTTGGTGATCGAGAAATGGTCCCCGGGACACCCTTGCCCGCCAACACAGAGAAATACCGACAGCAGGTGACTATCAACGGCCACTGAGTCGAGGGCCTTCGCGACACCGGGGCGAGTGTCACCGCGGTCCACCACAGCCTAATTTCCGAAGACCAGATCCTAGCCGGGGCCCTCTGTCCGGTCGTATCCTCCGACAATTCTGAGAGCCTCTGCCAGATGGCCCTGGTGCCCTTCGAGTGGGGAGGGGTCTCCGGAGAACTGAAGGTAGTGGTCCGGACCTCGCAGCCCGTAGACTGCCTCCTGGGCAACGATCTGGAAAATTCCCCGTGGGGGCAGGTAGAACGAAGAGCCCACCTAGAGATGATGGGCCTACCGGAATGGGTCTGCGCCACCACACGCTCCATGACCGCACGAGTGGCCCCCTCCAAGGGCGGTGAAGCCCTCTTACCGAACACTTTCCCCGAGAACAGGGACCCCCTACCAGAAGCAGACAACCCTCCTTCCGAGGAAGAAGGAGACACTAACCCAGGGGAAGGACCGGAACCTTCCGCCCCAGAGGCCCCGATGGAACCCCTGCCCAATCTCCTGTGCACAAAAGAACTGGACGGTTCCGTGGAGGGTGTGAAACTGTCGGACACCCTCACTCCCCAGCGGGCCGACGACTGCCGCCAGCTGCTCGGACAATTCGCAGACCTTTTCTCCCTCATTCCAAGGGTGACCGACTGGTGTGTCCACGACGTGGACACCGGCGACTGCCCGCCTGTGAGACACCGAGCCTACCGGGTGCCTGACCGGGTCCGCACCTGCATCAAGACCGAGGTACAGAAAATGCTCAACCTAGGGGTCATCGAGCCCTCCGACAGCCCCTGGGCCAGCCCGGTGGTTCTGGTCCCGAAGGCTGCCTCCCCAGGGGTCGCCCCGAACTAAGATTCTGTGTAGACTATCGGGGGCTCAATGCGGTCACCCGCGCAGACGCTCACCCTATTCCCCGAGCCGACGAGCTCATCGACCGCCTGGGGGCCGCCCAGTTCCTCAGCACTTTCGACCTGACCTGCGGGTACTGGCAGATCGCTCTCACGGAAGGGGCGAAGGAGCGCTCTGCCTTCTCCACGCCAGATGGCCACTACCGCTCTAGGGTCATGCCGTTCGGGATGAAAAACGCCCCAGCCACGTTCCAGCGGTTGGTGAACAAGGTCCTGGCCGGACTCGAGGAGTTCAGCGCAGCGTACCTTGACGACATCGCCGTATTCAGCTCTCAATGGCACGAGCATCTCCAGCACCTCCGACAAGTACTAATGGCCCTGCGCCAAGCGGGCCTGACAGTGAAAGCCAGCAAATGCCAGCTCGGACAAGGCTCCGTGGTCTACCTGGGGCATCAGGTGGGCAGCGGCCAGGTCGCCCCTCTCCAGCCGAAGATCGATGCCATCAAGTCCTGGGAGCCCCCCACCACGCAGACAGAGGTTCGGGCCTTCCTGGGCCTTACGGGGTACTACCGGAGGTTCATTAAAAATTATGGTAGTATCGCAGGGCCCCTCACAGAGTTGACCTCCAAAAAGCTTCCGCAGAAGGTGCAGTGGACCCCCCAGTGCCAGCAGGCATTCGACGCCTTGAAAACCGCCATGTGCACCGCTCCCGTACTCAAGGCCCCCGACTACTCCCGAGAGTTCGTGGTCCAGACCGACGCATCCGAACATGGCATCGGGGCCGTGCTCTCGCAGTTCGACGACAAGGGCATTGATCAGCCCATAGCCTTCATCAGCCGAAGGCTGCTGCCGAGAGAGCAGCGTTGGAGCACTATAGAGCGAGAGGCCTTTGCCGTAGTCTGGGCCCTCAAGAAACTGCGGCCCTACTTGTTCGGAACCCATTTTCGAGTACAGACGGACCACCGGCCCTTGCAGTGGCTAATGCGGATGAGGGGGGAGAACCCCAAGCTACTACGATGGTCCATCTCTCTCCAAGGGATGGATTTCACTGTCGAACATCGCCCCGGGACGGATCATGCCAACGCCGACGGCCTGTCCCGGTTCTTCCGCTTCGGCGAGGAGAACCCCCCAGTGGATGGGTAGTTCTCCACGCCTTTCAGCTGGGGGGGACGCGTGTGAGACCGGCCTCACGGCGTTGCCCTCTCCATCATCCCGCCAACCTGCAACCACCCTCAAGACATGACATCCCCGACTCCGGCCGCCCCAGCCACCCCCGATCCACGGGCCGGCCAGAGACCTGACAGACTCAACACCCTACCACGCATGCCCAACCGAGGGAGCGGGAACCCTCGAGCCAGACCCAGAGGCGCCAGCCCAGTCACACCTCGGGTCGCCTTCCCCGGGAGGACTCAATCGGCCACCAGGCCCCTGGGGAGCAGGCGCCTCCCCTACCGAGCGTCTGGGGTTCCTCCCAGACCCACCTGAAAAGACCAAAGAAGGGAGCGGCAGGAAATCCCGCCGACCCCCCTCCGTCACCCCAGTCCCCCCCCTGCGAGCACTCCGGACTTCAAAGAACCAGCGGAGTATAACAAGGGGTGCCGGAGGAACAAGGACAGAGAAGACCTGGAACCATCTGAGCCTGCCGACGCTGTCGCGGCTCCTGAACGCTGAAGTCACCTGGGCCTGCTGAGTGACTCGCGGCCTCTTGCTATTGAACCATCTGAGCCCTGCGGACGAGGTCGCGGCTCCTGAACGCTGAAGTCACCTGGGCCTGCTGAGTGACTCGCGGCCTCTTGCTATTGAACCATCTGAGCCCTGCAGACGAGGTCGCGGCTCCCGAACACTGATCCACCTAGGCCTGCTGAGTGACTCGCGGCCCCCCAGCTATTGAACCATCTGAGCCCTGCGGACGGAGTCGCGGCTCCCGAACGCTGAAGTCACCTGGGCCTGCTGAGTGACTCGCGGCCTCTTGCTATTGAACCATCTGAGCCCTGCGGACGAGGTCGCGGCTCCCGAACACTGATCCACCTAGGCCTGCTGAGTGACTCGCGGCCCCCCAGCTATTGAACCATCTGAGCCCTGCGGATGGAATCGCGGCTCCTGAACTCCGACCACCTGTGCCTGCTGAGAGACTCGCGGCGCTCCCCTTGAGGACGACTCGATAAGAGATCGCCCAGAGACACAACACCCTCCAGCTCGAGGATTGTGAGCTTCCGCAGGGTATTTCGCAGAGACACTATCTTGAAAGACTGTCCCGCTACCCCCATTCCCCACGACTGATTTGTGGTACGTTGTGCCACTGCTGTACTATTTGCCTTTTGGGTCATAAAGATCCCTGAAATCATCGATAAAAGAACTTATCGTCCTACAAAGAATACGTGTGGTGTCCCTCTGTTCACAGTGCAGATCAGGGTGTGCGCGCCTGGTTCGGCTTACTTGGGAGAGGTGGGTCGAAGGGGTGGGCAAGACGTGTATCGAACCCCCTTCCGGCGGGCGCCTTTCCAACAAGTACTATCTGGATTATTGCAGGAGTGATTCAGTAGTCTACATGAGGTTAGGGGCCTGCATAGATTGCGCACATTTGACTATAGCCCTGTGTGTCTTAATGCCTGAGACATTCTACAAGTGCATGGACAGTCCCTGGATAGATAGAGTGCTGGTAGTTGACAGTGGGTGAGTTTATAAGTGCTTGTGTTTTGGCACAGAGATTAGATAAGCATATGTTTCTGTCAGGATGATAGCAAGAGTGGACAGAGAGTAACAGTGTAATTGGGGCACTGCATGAGTACTATCTAGATTATTGCACGAGTGAATCAGAAGTCTGCTGGGGTTTCAGGTCTTGCATAGATTGTGCACATTTGACTGCAGCACTGCGAGTGTTAGTGCCTGAGTCATTGTACAAGTGCATGGACAGTAACTGGGTAGGTAGAGTGCTGGTAATAGACAGCAGGGTGAGTTTATAAGTGCTTGTGTTTCGGCACAGAGATTAGATAAGGATATGGTTCTGTCAGAATGATTGCAAGAGTGGATAGAGAGTGACACTCTAATTGGGGCACTGCATGAGTACGACTGAGATTATTACAAGAGTGAATCAGTAGTCTACAGGCGGTTAGGGGCCTGCATAGATTGTGCACATTTGACTATAGCACGGTATCTCTTCATGCCTTAGTCATTGTACAAGTGCATAGACAGTGAATGGGTAGGTAGATTGCTGGTAGTTGACAGCAGGGTGCGTTTATAAGTGCTTGTATTTTGGCACAGAAATTAGATAAGGACATTGTTCTGTCAGGATGATTCCAAGAGTGGACAGAGAGTGACTGTGTGATTGGGGCACAGCATGAGTACTATCTGGATTATTGCAGGAGTGAATCAGTAGTCTGCAGGGGGTTAGAAGCCTGCATAGATTGTACACATTTGACTGTAGCACTGTGTGTCTTAATGCCTGAGTCATTGTACAAGTGTATGTACAGTGAATGGGTTGATAGAGTGCTGGTAGTTGACAGCAGGGTGAGTTTATAAATGCTTGTGTTTCGGCACTGAGATTAGATAAGGACATGGTTCTGTTAGGATGATTGCAAGAGTGGACAGAGAGTGACAGTGTGATTGGGGCACTGCATGAGTATTATATGGATTATTGCAGGAGTGATTCAGTAGTCTACATGAGGTTAGGGGCCTGCATAGATTGTGCACATTTGACTATAGCCCTGCGTGTCTTAATGCCTGAGACATTCTACAAGTGCATGGACTGTCACTGGATAGTTAGAGTGCTGGTAGTTGACAGCAGGGTTGAGTTTATAAGTGCTTGTGTTTTGGCACAGAGATTATATAAGGATATGTTTCTGTCAGGAAGATAGCAAGAGTGGACAGAGAGTAACAGTGTGATTGGGGCACTGCATGAGTACTATATGTATTATTGCAGGAGTGAATCAGTAGTCTGCAGGGGGTTAGGGGCCTGCATAGATTGTGCACGTTTGACTGTAGCACGGTGTCTCTTCATGCCTGAGTCATCATTGTACAAGTGCATGGACAGTGACTGGGTAGGTAGAGTGCTTGTAGTTGACAGCAGGGTGAGTTTATAAGTGCTTGTGTTTCGGCACAGAGATTAGATAAGGACATGGTTCTGTCAGGATGATTGCAAGAGTGGACTGAGAGTGCCAGTGTGATTGGGGCACTGCATGAGTACTATATGTATTATTGCAGGAGTGAATCAGTAGTCTTCAGGGGGTTAGGGGCCTGCATAAATTGTGCACATTTGACTGTAGCAAAGTGTCTCTTCATGCCTGAATCATTGTACAAGTGCCTAGACAGTGACTGGGTAGGTAGAGTGCTGGTAGTTGACAGCAGTGTGAGTTTATAAGTGCTTGTGATTCGGCACAGAGATCAGATAAGGACATGGTTCTGTCAGCATGATTGCAAGAGTGGACAGAGACTGATGGTGTGATTTGGGCACTGCATGAGTACTACCTAGATTATTTCAGGAGTGAATCAGTAGACTTCAGAGGGTTAGGGGCCTGCATAGATTGTGCATATTTGACTGTAGCACGGTGTCTCTTCATGCCTGAGCAATTCTACAAGTGCATGGACAGTGACTGGGTAGGTAGAGTGCTGGTAGTTGACAGCAGGGTGAGTTTATAAGTGCTTGTGTTTTGGCACAGAGATTAGGTAAGGACATAGTTCTGTCACGATTATTGCAAGAGTAGACAGAGAGTGACAGTGTGATTGAAGCACTTCATGAGTACTATCTGATTTATTGCAGGAGTGAAAAGGTAGTCTGCAGGGAGTTAGGGGCCTGCATAGATTGTGCACATTTGACTGTAGCACTGTTTGTCTTAATGCCTGAGTCATTATACAAGTGCATGGACAGTGACTGGTTAAATAGAGTGCTGGTAGTCGACAGCGGGGTAAATTTATAAGTGTTTCTCTTTTGGAACAGAGATTAGATGAGGACATAGTTCTGTCAGGATGATTTCAAGAGTGAACAGAGAGTGTCAGTGTGATTGGGGCACTGCATGAGTACTATCTGGATTATTGCAGGAGTGAATCAGTAGTCTGCAGGTGGTTAGGGGCCTGCATAGATTGTGCACATTTCACTGTAGTACTGTGTGTCCTAATTTCTGAGTCATTGTACAAGTGCCTATACAGTGACTGGGTAGGTAGAGTGCTGGTAGTTGACAGCAGAGTGAGTTTGTAAGTGCTTGTTTTTCGGATCAGAGATTAGATAAGGACATAGTTCTGTCAGGATGATTTCATGAGTGGATGGAGAGTGTCAGTGTGATTGGTGCACTGCATGAGTACTATATGGATTATTGCAGGAGTGAATCAGTAGTCTGCAGAGGTTAGGGGCCTGTATAAATTGTGCACATTTGACAGTAGCACAGTGTCTCTTCATGCCTGAATCATTGTACAAGTACCTAGACAGTTACTGGGTAGGTAGAGTGCTGGTAGTTGACAGAAGAGTGAGTTTATATGTGCTTTTGTTTCGGCACAGAATTTAGATAAGGACATGGTTCTGTCAGCATGATTGCAAGAGTGGACAGAGAGTGACAGTGTGATTTGGGCACTGCATGAGTACTATCTGGATTATTGCAGGAGTGATTCAGTAGTCTACATGAGGTTAGGGGCCTGCATAGATTGCGCACATTTGACTATAGCCCTGTGTGTCTTAATGCCTGAGACATTCTACAAGTGCATGGACAGTCCCTGGATAGATAGAGTGCTGGTAGTTGACAGTGGGTGAGTTTATAAGTGCTTGTGTTTTGGCAAAGAGATTAGATAAGGATATGTGTCTGTCAGGATGATAGCAAGAGTGGACAGAGAGTAACAGTGTAATTGGGGCACTGCATGAGTACTATCTAGATTATTGCACGTGTGAATCAGAAGTCTGCTGGGGTTTCAGGTCTTGCATAGATTGTGCACATTTGACTGCAGCACTGCGAGTGTTAGTGCCTGAGTCATTGTACAAGTGCATGGACAGTAACTGGGTAGGTAGAGTGCTGGTAAAAGACAGCAGGGTGAGTTTATAAGTGCTTGTGTTTCGGCAAAGAGATTAGATAAGGATATGGTTCTGTCAGAATGATTGCAAGAGTGGATAGAGAGTGACACTCTGATTGGGGCACTGCATGAGTGCGACTGAGATTATTACAAGAGTGAATCAGTAGTCTACAGGCGGTTAGGGGCCTGCATAGATTGTGCACATTTGACTATAGCACGGTATCTCTTCATGCCTGAGTCATTGTACAAGTGCATAGACAGTGAATGGGTAGGTAGATTGCTGGTAGTTGACAGCAGGGTGCGTTTATAAGTGCTTGTATTTTGGCACAGAAATTAGATAAGGACATGGTTCTGTCAGGATGATTCCAAGAGTGGACAGAGAGTGACAGTGTGATTGGGGCACTGCATGAGCACTATCTGGATTATTGCAGGAGTGAATCAGTAGTCTGTAGGGGGTTAGAAGCCTGCATAGATTGTACACATTTGACTGTAGCACTGTTTGTCTTAATGCCTGAGTCATTGTACAAGTGTATGGACAGTGAATGGGTAGATAGAGTGCTGGTAGTTGACAACAGGTTGAGTTTATAAGTGCTTGTGTTTCGGCACAGAGATTAGATAAGGACATGGTTCTGTCAGGATGATTGCAAGAGTGGACAGAGAGTGCCAGTGTGATTGGGGCACTGCATGAGTACTATATGTATTATTGCAGGAGTGAATCAGTAGTCTGCAGGGGGTTAGGGGCCTGCATAAATTGTGCACATTTGACTGTAGCAAAGTGTCTCTTCATGCCTGAATCATTGTACAAGTGCCTAGACAGTGACTGGGTAGGTAGACCGCTGGTAGTTGACAGCAGGGTGAGTTTATAAGTGCTTGTGTTGTGGCACAGAGATTATATAAGGATATGTTTCTGTCAGGAAGATAGCAAGAGTGGACAGAGAGTAACAGTGTGATTGGGGCACTGCATGAGTACTATCTAGATTATTACAGAAGTGAATCAGTAGTCTACAAGGGGTTAGGGGCCTGCATAGATTGTGCACATTTGACTGTAGCACGGTGTCTCTTCATGCCTCAGTCATTGTACAAGTGCATGGATAGTGACTGGATAGTTACTGTGCTGGTAGTTGACAGCAGGGTGAGTTGATAAGTGCTTGTGTTTCGGCACAGAGATTAGATAAGGACATGGTTCTGTCAGGATGATTGCAAGAGTGGACAGAGAGTGCCAGTGTGATTGGGGCACTGCATGAGTACTATATGTATTATTGCAGGAGTGAATCAGTAGTCTGCAGGGCGTTAGGGGCCTGCATAAAGTGTGCACATTTGACTGTACCACAGTGTCTCTTCATGCCTGAATCATTGTACAAGTGCCTACACAGTGACTGGGTAGGTAGAGTGCTGGGTTTGACAGCAGAGTTAGTTTATAAGTGCTTGTGTTTCGACACAGAGATTAGATAAGGACATGGTTCAGTCAGCATGATTGCAAGAGTGGAGAGAGACTAATAGCTTGATTGGGGCACTGCATGAGTACTACCTAGATAATTACAGACGTGAATCAGCAGTCTACAAGGGGTTAGGGGCCTGCATAGATTGTGCACATTTGACTGTAGCACGGTGTCTCTTCATGCCTGAGTCTTTGTACAAGTGCATGGACAGTGACTGGGTCGGTAGAGTGCTGGTAGTTGACAGCAGGGTGAGTTTATAAGTGCTTGTGTTTCGGCACAGAGATTAGATAAGGACATGGTTCTGTCATGATGATTGCAAGAGTGGACAGAGAGTGACAGTGTGATTGATGCACTGCATGAGTACTATCTGGATTACTGCACGAGTGAATCAGTAGTCTGCAGGGTGTTGGGGTGTGCATAGATTGTGCACATTTGACTGTAGCCCTGCGTGTGTTAAGGCCTGAGTCATTCTACAAGTGCATGGACCGTGACTGGGTAGGTAGAGTGCTAGTAGTTGACAGCAGGGTGAGTTTATAAGTGGTTGTATTTTGGCAAAGACATTAGATAAGCACATGGTTCTGTCAAGATGATTGCAAGAGTGGACAGAGAGTGTCAGTGTAATTGGGGAACTGCATGAGTACTATATGGATTATTGCAGGATTGAATCAGTAGTCTGCAGGGGGATAGGGGACTGCATACATTATGCACATTTGACTGTAGCACAGTGTCTCTTCATGCCTGAATCATTGTACAAGTGCATGGACAGTGACTGGGTAGATAGAGTGCTGGTAGTTGACAGCAGGGTAAGTTTATAAGTGCTTGTGTTTCGGCACAGAGATTAGATAAGGACATAGTTCTGTCAGGATGATGTCAAGAGTGGACAGAGAGTGTCAGTGTGATTGGGGAACTGCATGAGTACTATATGGATTATTGCAGGAGTGAATCAGTAGTCTGCAGGGGGTTAGGGGCCCTCATAAACTGTGCACATTTGACTGTAGCACAGTGTCTTTTCATGCTTGAATCATTGTATAAGTGCCTAGACAGTGACTGGGTAGGTAGAGTGCTGGTAATTGACAGCAGAGTGAGATTATAAGTGCTTGTGATTCGGCAGAGAGATTAGATAAGCACATGGTTCTGTCAGCATGATTGCAAGAGTGGACAGAGAGTGCCAGTGTGATTGGGGCACTGCATGAGTACTATATGTATTATTGCAGGAGTGAATCAGTAGTCTGCAGGGCGTTAGGGGCCTGCATAAAGTGTGCACATTTGACTGTACCACAGTGTCTCTTCATGCCTGAATCATTGTACAAGTGCCTACACAGTGACTGGGTAGGTAGAGTGCTGGGTTTGACAGCAGAGTTAGTTTATAAGTGCTTGTGTTTCGACACAGAGATTAGATAAGGACATGGTTCAGTCAGCATGATTGCAAGAGTGGAGAGAGACTCATAGCGTGATTGAGCACTGCATGAGTACTACCTAGATAATTACAGAAGTGAATCAGCAGTCTACAAGGGGTTAGGGGCCTGCATAGATTGTGCACATTTGACTGTAGCACGGTGTCTCTTCATGCCTGAGTCTTTGTACAAGTGCATGGACAGTGACTGGGTAGGTAGAGTGCTGGTAGTTGACAGCAGGGTGAGTTTATAAGTGCTTGTGTTTCGGCACAGAGATTAGATAAGGACATGGTTCTGTCATGATGATTGCAAGAGTGGACAGAGAGTGACAGTGTGATTGATGCACTGCATGAGTACTATCTGGATTACTGCACGAGTGAATCAGTAGTCTGCAGGGTGTTGGGGTGTGCATAGATTGTGCACATTTGACTGTAGCCCTGCGTGTGTTAATGCCTGAGTCATTATACAAGTGCATGGACCGTGACTGGGTAGGTAGAGTGCTAGTAGTTGACAGCAGGGTGAGTTTATAAGTGCTTGTGTTTCGGCACAGAGATTAGATAAGGACATGGTTCTGTCTGGATGATTGCAAGAGTGGACAGAGAGTGCCAGTGTGATTGGGGCACTGCATGAGTACTATATGTATTATTGCAGGAGTGAATCAGTAGTCTGCAGGGGGTTAGGGGCCTGCATAAAGTGTGCACATTTGACTGTAGCACAGTGTCTCTTCATGCCTGAATCATTGTAAAAGTGCCCACAAAGTGACTGGGTAGGTAGAGTGCTGGTACTTGACAGCAGAGTTAGTTTATAAGTGCTTGTGTTTCGGCACAGAGATTAGATAATGACATGGTTCAGTCAGCATGATTGCAAGAGTGGACTGAGACTAATAGCGTGATTGGGGCACTGCATGAGTACTACCTAGATAATTACAGAAGTGAATCAGCAGTCTACAATTGGTTAGGGGCCTGCATAGATTGTGCACATTTGACTGTAGCACGGTGTCTCTTCATGCCTGAGTCATTGTACAAGTGCATGGACAGTGACTGGGTAGGTAGAGTGCTGATAGTTGATAGTAGGGTGAGTTTATAAGTGCTTGTGTTTCGGCACATAGATTAGATAAGGACATGGTTCTGTCATGATGATTGCAAGAGTGGACAGAGAGTGACAGTGTGATTGATGCACTGCATGAGTACTATCTGGATTACTGCACGAGTGAATCAGTAGTCTGCAGGGTGTTGGGGTGTGCATACATTGGGCACATTTGACTGTAGCCCTGCTTGTGTTAATGCCTGAGTCATTCTACAAGTGCATGGACCGTGACTGGGTAGGTAGAGGGCTAGTAGTTGACAGCAGGGTGAGTTTATAAGTGGTTGTATTTTGGCAAAGACATTAGATAAGCACAGGGTTCTGTCAAGATGATTGCAAGAGTGGACAGAGAGTG
This sequence comes from Triturus cristatus, assembly GCF_964204655.1. NCBI lineage: Eukaryota > Metazoa > Chordata > Amphibia > Caudata > Salamandridae > Triturus > Triturus cristatus. The sequence goes on along the minus strand of NC_140588.1, from coordinate 845,692,319 downwards.
TCAGTGTAATTGGGGAACTGCATGAGTACTATATGGATTATTGAAGGATTGAATCAGTAGTCTGCAGGGGGTTAGGGGACTGCATACATTATGCCCATTTGACTGTAGCAAAGTGTCTCTTCATGCCTGAATCATTGTACAAGTGCATGGACAGTGACTGGGTAGATAGAGTGCTGGTAGTTGACAGCAGGGTGAGTATATAAGTGCTTGTGTTTCGGCACAGAGATTAGATAAGGACATAGTTCTGTCAGGATGATGTCAAGAGTGGACAGAGAGTGTCAGTGTGATTGGGGAACTGCATGAGTACTATATGGATTATTGCAGGAGTGAATCAGTAGTCTGCAGGGCGTTAGGGGCCCTCATAAACTGTGCACATTTGACTGTAGCACAGTGTCTTTTCATGCCTGAATCATTGTACAAGTGCCTAGACAGTGACTGGGTAGGTAGAGTGCTGGTAATTGACAGCAGAGTGAGTTTATAAGTGCTTGTGATTCGGCAGAGAGATTAGATAAGCACATGGCTCTGTCAGCATGATTTCAAGAGTGGAGAGAGACTAATAGCGTGATTGGGGCACTGCATGAGTACTACCTAGATAATTACAGAAGTGAATCAGCAGTCTACAAGGGGTTAGGGGCCTGCATAGATTGTGCACATTTGACTGTAGCACGGTGTCTCTTCATGCCTGAGTCTTTGTACAAGTGCATGGACAGTGACTGGGTAGGTAGAGTGCTGGTAGTTGACAGCAGGGTGAGTTTATAAGTGCTTGTGTTTCGGCACAGAGATTAGATAAGGACATGGTTCTGTCATGATGATTGCAAGAGTGGACAGAGAGTGACAGTGTGATTGATGCACTGCATGAGTACTATCTGGATTACTGCACGAGTGAATCAGTAGTCTGCAGGGTGTTGGGGTGTGCATAGATTGTGCACATTTGACTGTAGCCCTGCGTGTGTTAATGCCTGAGTCATTATACAAGTGCATGGACCGTGACTGGGTAGGAAGAGTGCTAGTAGTTGACAGCAGGGTGAGTTTATAAGTGCTTGTGTTTCGGCACAGAGATTAGATAAGGACATGGTTCTGTCTGGATGATTGCAAGAGTGGACAGAGAGTGCCAGTGTGATTGGGGCACTGCATGAGTACTATATGTATTATTGCAGGAGTGAATCAGTAGTCTGCAGGGGGTTAGGGGCCTGCATAAAGTGTGCACATTTGACTGTAGCACAGTGTCTCTTCATGCCTGAATCATTGTACAAGTGCCTACACAGTGACTGGGTAGGTAGAGTGCTGGTAGTTGACTGCAGAGTTAGTTTATAAGTGCTTGTGTTTCGGCACAGAGATTAGATAACGACATGGTTCAGTCAGCATGATTGCAAGAGTGGACTGAGACTAATAGCGTGATTGGGGCACTGCATGAGTACTACCTAGATAATTACAGAAGTGAATCAGCAGTCTACAATGGGTTAGGGGCCTGCATAGATTGTGCACATTTGACTGTAGCACGGTGTCTCTTCAAGCCTGAGTCATTGTACAAGTGCATGGACAGTGACTGGGTAGGTAGAGTGCTGATAGTTGATAGTAGGGTGAGTTTATAAGTGCTTGTGTTTCGGCACATCGATTAGATAAGGACATGGTTCTGTCATGATGATTGCAAGAGTGGACAGAGAGTGACAGTGTGATTGATGCACTGCATGAGTACTATATGGATTATTGCAGGAGTGAATCAGTAGTCTGCAGAGTTTAGGGGCCTGTATAAATTGTGCACATTTGACTGTAGCACAGTGTCTCTTCATGCCTGAATCATTGTACAAGTGCCTAGACAGTGACTGGGTAGGTAGAGTGCTGGTAGTTGACGGAAGAGTGAGTTTATATGTGCTTTTGTTTCGGCACAGAGTTTAGATAAGGACATGCTTCTGTCAGCATGATTGCAAGAGTGGACAGAGAGTGACAGTGTGCTATGGGCACTGCATGAGTACTATCTGGATTATTGCAGGAGTGATTCAGTAGTCTACATGAGGTTAGGGGCCTGCATAGATTCCGCACATTTGACAATAGCCCTGTGCATGGACAGTCCCTGGATAGTTAGAGTGCTGGTAGTTGACAGTGGGTGAGTTTATAAGTGCTTGTGTTTTGACATAGAGATTAGATAAGGATATGTTTCTGTCAGGATGATAGCAAGAGTGGACAGAGAGTAACAGTGTAATTGGGGCACTGCATGAGTACTATCTAGATTATTGCAGGAGTGAATCAGTAGTCTGCTGGGGTTTCAGGGCTTGCATAGATTGTGCACATTTGACTGCAGCACTGCGAGTGTTAGTGCCTGAGTCATTGTACAAGTGCATGGACAGTAACTGGGTAGGTAGAGTGCTGGTAATTGACAGCAGGGTGAGTTTATAAGTGCTTGTGTTTCGACACAGAGATTAGATAAGGATAAGGTTCTGTCAGAATGATTGCAAGAGTGGATAGAGAGTGACACTCTGATTGGGGCACTGCATGAGTACGACTGAGATTATTACAAGAGTAAATCAGTAGTCTACAGGCAGTTAGGGGCCTGCATAGATTGTGCACATTTGACTATAGCACGGTATCTCTTCATGCCTGAGTCATTGTACAAGTGCATAGACAGTGAATGGGTAGGTAGATTGCTGTTAGTTGACAGCAGGGTGCGTTTATAAGTGCTTGTATTTTGGCACTGAAATTAGATAAGGAGATGGTTCTGTCAGGATGATTCCAAGAGTGGACAGAGAGTGACAGTGTGATTGGGGCACCGCATGAGTACTATCTGGATTATTGCAGGAGTGAATCAGTAGTCTGCAGGGGGTTAGAGGCCTGCATAGATTGTAAACATTTGACTGTAGCACTGTGTGTCTTAATGCCTGAGTCATTGTACAAGTGTATGGACAATGAATGGGTTGATAGAGTGCTGGTAGTTGACAGCAGGGTGAGTTTATAAGTGCTTGTGTTTTGGCACAGAGATTATATAAGGATATGTTTTTGTCAGGAAGATAGCAAGAGTGGACATCGTTCTGTCAGGATGATTGCAAGAGTGGACAGAGAGTGACAGTGTGATTGGGGCACTGCTTGAGTATTATCTGGATTATTGCAGGAGTGATTCAGTAGTCTCCATGAGGTTAGGGGCCTGCATAAATTATGCACATTTGACTATAGCCCTGCGTGTCTTAATGCCTGAGACATTCTACAAGTGCATGTACAGTCACTGGATAGTTAGAGTGCTGGTAGTTGACAGCAGGGTTGAGTTTATAAGTGCTTGTGTTTTGGCACAGAGATTATATAAGGATATGTTTTTGTCAGGAAGATAGCAAGAGTGGACAGAGAGTAACAGTGTGATTGGGGCACTGCATGAGTACTATCTAGATTATTACAGAAGTGAATCAGTAGTCTACGAGGGGTTAGGGGCCTGCATAGATTGTGCACATTTGATTGTAGCACGGTGTCTCTTCATGCCTGAGTCATTGTACAAGGGCATGGACAGTGACTGGGTAGGTAGAGTGCTGATAGTTGATAGTAGGGTGAGTTTATAAGTGCTTGTGTTTCGGCACATAGATTAGATAAGGACATGGTTCTGTCATGATGATTGCAAGAGTGGACAGAGAGTGACAGTGTGATTGATGCACTGCATGAGTACTATCTGGATTACTGCACGAGTGAATCAGTAGTCTGCAGGGTGTTGGGGTGTGCATACATTGGGCACATTTGACTGTAGCCCTGCGTGTGTTAATGCCTGAGTCATTCTACAAGTGCATGGACCGTGACTGGGTAGGTAGAGTGCTGGTAGTTGACAGCAGGGTAAGTTTATAACTGCTTGTGTTTCGGCACAGAGATTAGATAAGGACATAGTTCTGTCAGGATGATGTCAAGAGTGGACAGAGAGTGTCAGTGTGATTGGGGAACTGCATGAGTACTATATGGATTATTGCAGGAGTGAATCAGTAGTCTGCAGGGGGTTAGGGGCCCTCATAAACTGTGCACATTTGACTGTAGCACAGTGTCTTTTCATGCTTGAATCATTGTATAAGTGCCTAGACAGTGACTGGGTAGGTAGAGTGCTGGTAATTGACAGCAGAGTGAGTTTATAAGTGCTTGTGATTCGGCAGAGAGATTAGATAAGCACATGGTTCTGTCAGCATGATTGCAAGAGAGGACACAGAGTGACAGTGTGATTGGAGCACTGCATGAGTACTATCTAGATTATTACAGAAGTGAATCAGTAGTCTACAAGGGGTTAGGGGCCTGCATAGATTGTGCACATTTGACTGTAGCACGGTGTCTCTTCATGTCTCAGTCATTGTACAAGTGCATGGATAGTGACTGGATAGTTACAGTGCCGGTAGTTGACAGCAGGGTGAGTTTATAAGTGCTTGTGTTTCGGCACAGAGATTAGATAAGGACATGGTTCTGTCAGGATGATTGCAAGAGTGGACAGAGAGTGTCAGTGTGATTGGGGCACTGCATGAGTACTATATGTATTATTGCAGGAGTGAATCAGTAGTCTGCAGGGGGTTAGGGGACTGCATAAAGTGTGCACATTTGACTGTAGCACAGTGTCTCTTCATGCCTGAATCATTGTACAAGTGCCTACACAGTGACTGGGTAGGTAGAGTGCTGGTAGTTGACAGCAGAGTTAGTTTATAAGTGCTTGTGTTTCGGCACAGAGATTAGATAAGTACATGGTTCAGTCAGCATGATTGCAAGAGTGGACAGAGACAAATAGCGTGATTGGGGCACTGCATGAGTACTACCTAGATAATTATAGAAGTGAATCAGTAGTCTACAGGGGTTAGGGGCCTGCATAGATTGTGCACATTTCACTGTAGTACTGTGTGTCTTAATTCCTGAGTCATTGTACAAGTGCATGGACAGTGACTGGGTAGAGAGAGTGCTGGTAGTTGACAGCAGGGTGAGTATATAAGTGCTTGTGTTTCGGCACAGAGATTAGATAAGGACATGGTTCTGTCAGTATGATTGCAATTGTGGACAGAGAGTGCCAGTGTGATTGGGGCACTGCATGAGTACTATATGTATTATTGCAGGAGTGAATCAGTAGTCTGCAGGGCGTTAGTGGCCTGCATAAAGTGTGCACATTTGACTGTACCACAGTGTCTCTTCATGCCTGAATCATTGTACAAGTGCCTACACAGTGACTGTGTAGGTAGAGTGCTGGGTTTGACAGCAGAGTTAGTTTATAAGTGCTTGTGTTTCGACACAGAGATTAGATAAGGACATGGTTCAGTCAGCATGATTGCAAGAGTGGAGAGAGACTAATAGCGTGATTGGGGCACTGCATGAGTACTACCTAGATAATTACAGAAGTGAATCAGCAGTCTACAAGGGGTTAGGGGCCTGCATAGATTGTGCACATTTGACTGTAGCACGGTGTCTCTTCATGCCTGAGTTTTTGTACAAGTGCATGGACAGTGACTGGGTAGGTAGAGTGCTGGTAGTTGACAGCAGGGTGAGTTTATAAGTGCTTGTGTTTCGGCACAGAGATTAGATAAGGACATGGTTCTGTCATGATGATTGCAAGAGTGGACAGAGAGTGACAGTGTGATTGATGCACTGCATGAGTACTATCTGGATTACTGCACGAGTGAATCAGTAGTCTGCAGGGTGTTGGGGTGTGCATAGATTGTGCACATTTGACTGTAGCCCTGCGTGTGTTAATGCCTGAGTCATTATACAAGTGCATGGACCGTGACTGGGTAGGTAGAGTGCTAGTAGTTGACAGCAGGGTGAGTTTATAAGTGCTTGTGTTTCGGCACAGAGATTAGATAAGGACATGGTTCTGTCTGGATGATTGCAAGAGTGGACAGAGAGTGCCAGTGTGATTGGGGCACTGCATGAGTACTATATGTATTATTGCAGGAGTGAATCAGTAGTCTGCAGGGGGTTAGGGGCCTGCATAAAGTGTGCACATTTGACTGTAGCACAGTGTCTCTTCATGCCTGAATCATTGTACAAGTGCCTACACAGTGACTGGGTAGGTAGAGTGCTGGTAGTTGACAGCAGAGTTAGTTTATAAGTGCTTGTGTTTCGGCACAGAGATTAGATAACGACATGGTTCAGTCAGCATGATTGCAAGAGTGGACAGAGACAAATAGCGTGATTGGGGCACTGCATGAGTACTACCTAGATAATTATAGAAGTGAATCAGTAGTCTACAATGGGTTAGGGGCCTGCATAGATTGTGCACATTTCACTGTAGTACTGTGTGTCTTAATTCCTGAGTCATTGTACAAGTGCATGGACAGTGACTGGGTAGAGAGAGTGCTGGTAGTTGACAGCAGGGTGAGTACATGAGTGCTTGTGTTTCGGCACAGAGATTAGATAAGGACATAGTTCTGTCAGGATGATTGCAAGAGTGGACAGAGAGAGGCAGTGTGATTGGTGCACTGCATGAGTACTATATGGATTATTGCAGGAGTGAATCCGTAGTCTGCAGAGGTTAGGGGCCTGTATAAATTGTGCACATTTGACTGTAGCACAGTGTCTCTTCATGCCTGAATCATTGTACAAGTGCCTAGACAGTGACTGGGTAGGTAGAGTGCTGGTAGTTGATGGAAGAGTGAGTTTATATGTGCTTTTGTTTCGTCACAGAGTTTAGATAAGGACATGCTTCTGTCAGCATGATTGCAAGAGTGGACAGAGAGTGACAGTGTGATATGGGCACTGCATGAGTACTATGTGGATTATTGCAGGAGTGAATCAGTAGTCTACATGAGGTTAGGGGCCTGCATAGATTGCGCACATTTGACAATAGCCCTGTGCATGGACAGCCCCTGGATAGTTAGAGTGCTGGTAGTTGACAGCGGGTGAGTTTATAAGTGCTTGTGTTTTGACATAGAGATTAGATAAGGATATGTTTCTGTCAGCATGATAGCAAGAGTGGACAGAGAGTAACAGTGTAATTGGGGCACTGCATGAGTACTATCTAGATTATTGCAGGAGTGAATCAGTAGTCTGCTGGGGTTTCAGGGCTTGCATAGATTGTGCACATTTGACTGCAGCACTGCGAGTGTTAGTGCCTGAGTCATTGTACAAGTGCATGGACAGTAACTGGGTAGGTAGAGTGCTGGTAATTGACAGCAGGGTGAGTTTATAAGTGCTTGTGTTTCGACACAGAGATTAGATAAAAATATGGTTCTGTCAGAATGATTGCAAGAGTGGATAGAGAGTGACACTCTGATTGGGGCACTGCATGAGTACGACTGAGATTATTACAAGAGTAAATCAGTAGTCTACAGGCGGTTAGGGGCCTGCATAGATTGTGCACATTTGACTATAGCACGGTATCTCTTCATGCCTGAGTCATTGTACAAGTGCATAGACAGTGAATGGGTAGGTAGATTGCTGTTAGTTGACAGCAGGGTGCGTTTATAAGTGCTTGTATTTTGGCACAGAAATTAGATAAGGACATGGTTCTGTCAGGATGATTCCAAGAGTGGACAGAGAGTGACAGTGTGATTGGGGCACTGCATGAGTACTATCTGGATTATTGCAGGAGTGAATCAGTAGTCTGCAGGGGGTTAGAGGCCTGCATAGATTGTACACATTTGACTGTAGCACTGTGTGTCTTAATGCCTGAGTCATTGTACAAGTGTATGGACAATGAATGGGTTGATAGAGTGCTGGTAGTTGACAGCAGGGTGAGTTTATAAGTGCTTGTTTTTTGGCACAAAGATTAGATAAGGACATTGTTCTGTCAGGATGATTGCAAGAGTGGACAGAGAGTGACAGTGTGATTGGGGCACTGCATGAGTATTATCTGGATTATTGCAGGAGTGATTCAGTAGTCTACATGAGGTTAGGGGCCTGCATAAATTATGCACATTTGACTATAGCCCTGCGTGTCTTAATGTCTGAGACATTATACAAGTTCATGGACAGTCACTGGATAGTTAGAGTGCTGGTAGTTGACAGCAGGGTTGAGTTTATAAGTGCTTGTGTTTTGGCACTGAGATTATATAAGGATATGTTTCTGTCAGGAAGATAGCAAGAGTGGACAGAGAGTAACAGTGTGATTGGGGCACTGCATGAGTACTATCTAGATTATTACAGAAGTGAATCAGTAGTCTACAAGGGGTTAGGGGCCTGCATAGATTGTGCACATTTCACTGTAGCACAGTGTCTCTTCATGTCCCAGTCATTGTACAAGGGCATGGATAGTGACTGGATAGTTACAGTGCTGGTAGTTGACAGCAGGGTGAGTTTATAAGTGCTTGTGTTTCGGCACAGAGATTAGATAAGGACATGGTTCTGTCAGGATGATTGCAAGAGTGGACAGAGAGTGCCAGTGTGATTGGGGCACTGCATGAGTACTATATGTATTATTGCAGGAGTGAATCAGTAGTCTGCAGGGGGTTAGGGGCCTGCATAAAGTGTGCACATTTGACTGCAGCACAGTGTCTCTTCATGCCTGAATCATTGTACAAGTGCCTACACAGTGACTGGGTAGGTAGAGTGCTGGTAGTTGACAGCAGAGTTCGTTTATAAGTGCTTGTGTTTCGGCACAGAGATTAGATAAGGACATGGTTCAGTCAGCATGATTGCAAGAGTGGACAGAGACAAATAGCGTGATTGAGGCACTGCATGAGTACTACCTAGATAATTACAGAAGTGAATCAGTAGTCTACAAGGGGTTAGGGGCCTGCATAGATTGTGCACATTTGACTGTAGCACGGTGTCTCTTCATGCCTGAGTCATTGTACAAGGGCATGGACAGTGACTGGGTAGGTAGAGTCATTTTAGTTGACAGCAGGGTGAGTTTATAAGTGCTTGTGTTTCGGCACAGAGATTAGATAAGAACATGGTTCTGTCATGATGATTGCAAGAGTGGACAGAGAGTGACAGTGTGATTGATGCACTGCATGAGTACTAGTTGGGTTACTGCACAAGTGAATCAGTAGTCTGCAGGGTGTTGGGGTGTGCATACATTGTGCACATTTGACTGTAGCCCTGCGTGTGTTAATGCCTGAGTCCTTCTACAAGTGCATGGACTGTGACTGGGTAGGTAGAGTGCTGGTAGTTGACAGCAGGGTGAGTTTATAAGTGCTTGTATTTTGGCACAGAGATTAGCTAAGCACATGGTTCTGTCAAGATGATTGCAAGAGTACTATATGGATTAGTGCACAATTGAATCAGTAATCTGCAGGGGGTTAGGGGCCTGCATAAACTGTGCACATTTGACTGTAGCACAGTGTCTTTTCATGCCTGAATCATTGTATAAGTGCCTAGACAGTGACTAGTTAGGTAGAGTGCTGGTAATTGACAGCAGAGTGAGTTTATAAGTGCTGTGATTCGGCAGAGAGATTAGATAAGCACATGGTTCTGTTAGCATGATTGCAAGAGTGGACAGAGATTGATAGTGTGATTGGGGCACTGCATGAGTACTATATGTATTATTGCAGGATTGAATCAGTAGTCTGCAGGGGGTTAGGGGACTGCATACATTATGCACATTTGACTGTAGCACGGTGTCTCTTCATGTCTCAGTCATTGTACAAGTGCATGGACAGTGACTGGGTAGATAGAGTGCTGGTAGTTGACAGCAGGGTAAGTTTATAAGTGCTTGTGTTTCGGCACAGAGATTAGATAAGGACATAGTTCTGTCAGGATGATTTCAAGAGTGGACAGAGAGTGCCAGTGTGATTGGGGAACTGCATGAGTACTATATGTATTATTGCAGGAGTGAATCAGTAGTCTGCAGGGGGTTAGGGGCCTGCATAAATTGTGCACATTTGACTGTAGCACAGTGTCTCTTCATGCCTGAATCATTGTACAAGTGCCTAGACAGTGGCTGGGTAGGTAGAGTGCTGGTAGTTGACAGCAGAGTGAGTTTGTAAGTGCTTGTTTTTCGGCTCAGAGATTAGATAAGGACATAGTTCTGTCAGGATGATTTCATGAGTGGATGGAGAGTGTCAGTGTGATTGGTGCACTGCATGAGTAATATATGGATTATTGCAGGAGTGAATCAGTAGTCTGCAGAGGTTAGGGGCCTGTATAAATTGTGCACATTTGACTGTAGCACAGTGTCTCTTCATGCCTGAATCATTGTACAAGTGCCTAAACAGTGACTGGGTAGGTAGAGTGCTGGTAGTTGACAGAAGATTGAGTTTATAAGTGCTTGTGATTTGGCACAGAGATTAGATAAGGACATGGTTCTGTCAGCATGATTACAAGAGTGGACAGAGACTGATAGTGTGATTTGGGCACTGCATGAGTAATGCCTAGATTATTTCAGGAGTGATTCAGTAGTCTTCAGACGGTTAGGGGCCTGCATAGATTGTGCATATTTGACTGTAGCACGGTGTCTCTTCATGCCTGAGCATTTCTACAAGTGCATGGACAGTGACTGGGTAGGTAGAGTGCTGGTAGTTGACAGCAGGGAGAGTTTATAAGTGCTTGTGTTTTGGCACAGAGATTAGGTAAGGACATAGTTCTGTCACGATTATTGCAAGAGTGCACAGAGAGTGACAGTGTGATTGAAGCACTTCATGAGTACTATCTGATTTATTGCAGGAGTGAAAAGGTAGTCTGCAGGGGGTTAGGGGCCTGCATAGATTGTGCACATTTTACTTTAGCATTGTGTGTCTTAATGCCTGAGCCATTATACAAGTGCATGGACAGTGATTGGGTAGATAGAGTGCTGGTAGTCGACAGCAGGGTAAGTTTATAAGTGTTTCTGTTTTGGAACAGAGATTAGATGAGGACATAGTTTTGTCAGGATGATTTCAAGAGATGACAGAGAGTGTCAGTGTGATTGGGGCAATACATTAGTACTATCTGGATTATTGCAGGAGTGAATCAGTAGTCTGCAGGTGGTTAGGGGCCTGCATAGATTGTGCATATTTCACTGTAGTACTGTGTGTCTTAATTCCTGAGTCATTGTACAAGTGCATGGACAGTGACTGGGTAGAGAGAGTGCTGGTAGTTCACAGCAGGGTGAGTATATAAGTGCTTGTGTTTCGGCACAGAGATTAGATAAGGACATAGTTCTGTCAGGATGATTGCAAGAGTGGACAGAGAGAGACAGTGTGATTGGGGCACTGCATGAGTACTATATGGATTATTGCAGGAGAGAATCAGTAGTTTGCCGGGGTTTAGGGGCCTGCATAAAATGTGCACATTCGACTATAGCACAGTGTCTCTTCATGCCTGAATCATTGTACAAGTGCCTAGACAGCGACTGGGTAGGTAGAGTGCTGGTAGTTGACAGCAGAGTGAGTTTGTAAGTGCTTGTTTTTCGGCTCAGAGATTAGATAAGGACATAGTTCTGTCAGGATGATTTCATGAGTGGACGGAGAGTGTCAGTGTGATTGGGGCACTGCATGAGTACTATATGGATTATTGCAGGAGTGAGTCAGTAGTCTGCAGAGATTAGGGGTCTGTATAAATTGTGCACATTTGACTGTAGCACAGTGTCTCTTCATGCCTGAATCATTGTACAAGTGCCTAGACAGCGACTGGGTAGGTGGAGTGCTGGTAGTTGACAGAAGAGTAAGTTTATATGAGCTTTTGTTTCGGCACAGAGTTTAGATAAGGACATGGTTCTGTCAGCATGATTGCAATAGTGGACAGAGAGTGACAGTGTGATTTGGGCACTGCATGAGTACTATCTGGATTATTGCAGGAGTGATTCAGTAGTCTACATGAGGTTAGGGGCCTGCATAAATTGCGCACATTTGACTATAGCCCTGTGTGTCTTAATGCCTGAGACATTCTACAAGTGCATGGACAGTCCCTGGATAGTTAGAGTGCTGGTAGTTGACAGCTGGTGTGTTTATAAGTGCTTGTGTTTTGGCACAGAGATTAGATAAGGATATGTGTCTGTCAGGATGATACCAAGAGTGGACAGAGAGTAACAGTGTAATTGGGGCACTGCATGAGTACTATCTAGATTATTGCAGGAGTGAATCAGTAGTCTGCTGGGGTTTCGGGGCTTGCATAGATTGTGCACATTTGACTGCAGCACTGCAAGTGTTAGTGCCTGAGTCATTGTACAAGTGCATGGACAGTAACTGGGTAGGAAGAGTGCTGGTAATTGACAGCAGGGTGAGTTTATAAGTGCTTGTGTTTCGGCACAGAGATTAGATAAGGATATGCTTCTGTCAGAATGATTGCAAGAGTGGATAGAGAGTGACACTCTGATTGGGGCACTGCATGAGTACGACTGAGATTATTACAAGAGTGAATCAGTAGTCTACAGGCGGTTAGGGGCCTGCATAGATTGTGCACATTTGACTATAGCACGGTATCTCTTCATGCCTGAGTCATTGTACAAGTGCATAGACAGTGAATGGGTAGGTAGATTGCTGGTAGTTGACAGCAGGGTGCGTTTATAAGTGCTTGTATTTTGGCACAGAAATTAGATAAGGACATGGTTCTGTCAGGATGATTCCAAGAGTGGACAGAGAATGACTGTGTGATTGGGGCACTGCATGAGTACTATCTGGATTATTGCAGAAGTGATTCAGTAGTCTACATGAGGTTAGGGGCCTGTATAGATTGTGCACATTTGACTATAGCCCTGCGTGTCTTAATGCCTGAGACATTCTACAAGTGCATGGACAGTCACTGGATAGTTAGAGTGCTGGTAATTGACATCAGGGTTGAGTTTATAAGTGCTTGTGTTTTGGCACAGAGATTATATAAGGATATGTTTCTGTCAGGAAGATAGCAAGCGGGGACAGAGGGTAACAGTGTGATTGGGGCACTGCATGAGTACTATCTAGATTATTACAGAAGTGAATCAGTAGTCTACAAGGGGTTAGGGGACTGCATAGATTGTGCACATTTGACTGTAGCACAGTGTCTCTTCATGCCTCAGTCATTGTACAAGTGCATGGATAGTGACTGGATAGTTACAGTGCTGGTAGTTGACAGCAGGGTGATTATATAAGTGCTTGTGTTTCGGCACAGAGATTAGATAAGGACATGATTCTGTCAGGATGATTGCAAGAGTGGACAGAGAGTGCCAGTGTGCTTGGGGCACTGCATGAGTACTATATGTATTATTGCAGGAGTGAATCAGTAGTCTGCAGGGGGTTAGGAGCCTGCATAAAGTGTGCACTTTTGACTGTAGCACAGTGTCTCTTCATGCCTGAATCATTGTACAAGTGCCTACACAGTGACTGGGTAGGTAGAGTGCTAGTAGTTGACAGCAGAGTTAGTTTATAAGTGCTTGTGTTTCGGCACAGAGATTAGATAAGGACATGGTTCAGTCAGCATGATTGCAAGAGTGGACAGAGAGTGACAGTGTGATTGATGCACTGCATGAGTACTATCTGGATTACTGCACGAGTGAATCAGTAGTCTGGAGGGTGTTGGGGTGTGCATACATTGTGCACATTTGACTGTAGCCCTGAGTGTGTTAATGCCTGAGTCATTCTACAAGTGCATGGACCGTGACTGGGTAGGTAGAGTGCTGGTAGTTGACAGCAGGGTGAGTTTATAAGTGCTTGTATTTTGGCACAGAGATTAGATAAGCACATGGTTCTGTCAAGATGATTGCAAGAGTGGACAGAGAGTGCCAGAGTATTTGGGGAACTGCATGAGAACTATATGGATTATTGCAGGATTGAATCAGTAGTCTGCGGGAGGTTAGGGGACTGCATACATTATGCACATTTGACTGGAGCACAGTGTCTCTTCATGCCTGAATCATTGTACAAGTGCATGGACAGTGACTGGGTAGATAGAGTGCTGGTAATTGACAGCAGGGTAAGTTTATAAGTGCTTGTGTTTCGGCACAGAGATTAGATAAGGACATAGTTCTGTCAGGATGATTGCAAGAGTGGACATAGAGTGTCAGTGTGATTGGGGAACTGCATGAGTACTATATGGATTATTGCAGGAGTGAATCAGTAGTCTGCAGGGGGTTAGGGGCCTGCATAAACTGTGCACATTTGACTGTAACACAGTGTCTCTTCATGCCTGAATCATTGTATAAGTGCCTAGACAGTGACTGGGTAAGGAGAGTGCTGGTAATTGACAGCAGAGTGAGTTTATAAGTGCTTGTGATTCGGCACAGAGATTAGATAAGCACATGGTTCTGTCAGCATGATTGCAAGAGTGGACAGAGACTGATAGTGTGATTGGGGCACAGCATGAGTACTACCTAGATTATTACAGGAGCGATTCAGTAGTCTACAGAGGGTTAGGGGCCTTCATAGATTGTGCATATTTGACTGTTGTACGGTGTCTCTTCATGCCTGAGGCCTTCTACAAGTGCATGGACAGTGACTGGGTAGGTAGAGTGCTGGTAGTTGACAGCAGGGTGAGTTTATTAGTGCTTGTGTTTTGGCACAGAGATTAGGTAAGGACATGGTTCTGTCAGGATGATTGCAATAGTGGACTCAGAGTGCCAGTGTGATTGGGGCACTGCATGAGTACTATATGTATTATTGCAGGAGTGAATCAGTAGTCTACAGGGGGTTAGGGGCCTGCATAAACTGTGCACATTTGGCTGTAGCACAGTGTCTTTTCATGCCTGATTCATTGTATAAGTGCCTAGACAGTGACTGGGTAGGTAGAGTGCTGATAATTGACAGCAGAGGGAGTTTATAAGTGCTTGTGATTCGGCAGAGAGATTAGATAAGCACATGGTTCTGTCAGCATGATTGCAAGAGTGGACAGAGATTGATAGTGTGATTGGGGCACTGCATAAGTACCACCTAGATTATTACAGGGGCGATTCATTAGTCTACAGAGGGTTAGGGGCCTTCATAGATTGTTCATATTTGACTGTTGTACTGTGTCTCTTCATGCCTGAGGCATTCTACAAGTGCATGGAGAGTGACTGGGTAGGTAGAGTGCTGGTAGTTGACAGCAGGGTGAGTTTATAAGTGCTTGTGTTTCGGCACAGAGATTAGATAAGCACATGGTTCTGTCAGCATGATCGCAGGAGTGGACAGAGACTAATAGCGTGATTGGGGCACTGCATGAGTACTACAGTGATAATTACAGAAGTGAATCAGTAGTCTACAAGGGGTTAGGGCCCTGCATAGATTGTGCACATTTGTCTGTAGCACGGTGTCTCTTCATGCCTGAGTCTTTGTATAAGTGCATGGACAGTGACTGTGTAGGTAGAGTGCTAGTAGTTGACAGCAGGGTGAGTGTATAAGTGCTTGTGTTTCGGCACAGAGATTAGATATTGACATGGTTCTGTCATGATGATTGCAAGAGTGGACAGAGAGTGACAGTGTGATTGATGCACTGCATGAGTACTATCTGGATTACTGCACAAGTGAATCAGTAGTCTGCAGGGAGTTGGGGTGTGCATACATTGTGCACATTTGACTGTAGACCTGTGTGTGTTAATGCCTGAGTCATTGTACAAGTGCATGGACATTGACTGGGTAGAAAGAGTGCTGGTAGTTGACAGCAGGGTAAGTTTATAAGTGCTTGTGTTTCGGCACAGAGATTAGATAAGGACATAGTTCTGTCAGGATTATTTCAAGAGTGGACAGAGAGTGTCAGTGTGATTAGGGGACTGCATGAGTACTATATGGATTATTGCAGGATTGAATCAGTAGTCTGCAGGGGGTTAGGGGCCTGCATATATTATGCACATTTGACTGTAGCACAGTGTGCCTTCATGCCTGAATCATTGTACAAGTGCATAGACAGTGACTGGGTAGATAGAGTGCTGGTAGTTGACAGCAGGGTAAGTTTATAACTGCTTGTGTTTCAGCACAGAGATTAGATAAGGACATATTTCTGTCAGGATGATTTCAAGAGTGGACAGAGAGTGTCAGTGTGATTGGGGAACTGCATGAGTACTATATGGATTATTGCAGGAGTGAATCAGTAGTCTTCAGGGGGTTAGGGGCCTGCATAAATAGTGCACATTTGACTGTAGCACAGTGTCTCTTCATGCCTGAATCATTGTACAAGTGCCTAGACAGTGACTGGGTAGTTAGAGTGCTGGTTGTTGACAGCAGAGTGAGTTTATAAGTGCTTGTGATTCAGCACAGAGATTAGATAAGCACATGGTTCTGTCAGCATGATTGCAAGAGTGGACAGAGACTGATAGTGTGATTGGGGCACAGCGTGAGTACTACATTGATTATTACAGGAGCGACTCAGTAGTCTACAGAGGGTTAGGGGCCTTCATAGATTGTGCATATTTGACTGTTGTACGGTGTCTCTTCATGCCTGAGGCCTTCTACAAGTGCATGGACAGTGACTGGGTAGGTAGAGTGCTGGTAGTTGACAGCAGGGTGAGTTTATCGACTGGGTAGGTAGAGTGCTGGTAGTTGACAGCAGGGTGAGTTTATCAGTGCTTGTGTTTTGGCACAGAGATTAGGTAAGGACATGGTTCTGTCAGGATGATTGCAAGAATGGACAGAGACTGATAGTGTGATTGGGGCACTGCATGAGTAATACCTAGATTATTACAGGAGTGAATCCGTAGTCTACAAGGGGTTAGGGGCCTGTATCGATTGTGCACATTTGACTGTAGCACTGAGTCTCTTCATGCCTGAGTCATTATAAAAGTACATGGACAGTGCCTGGGTAGGTAGAGTGCTAGAAGTTGACCGCAGGATGAGTTTATAAGTGCTTGTGTTTCAGCACAGAGATTAGATAAGGACATGATTCTGTCATGATGATTGCAAGAGTGGACAGAGAGTGACAGTGTGATTGAGGCACTGCATGAGTACTTTCTAGATTATTGCAGGAGTGAATCAGTAGTCTGCAGGGTGTTGGGGCCTGCATACATTGTGCACATTCGACTGTAGCACTGCATGTGTTAATGCTTGAGTCATTCTACAAGTGCATGGACCATGACTGGGTAGGTAGAGTGTTGGTAGTTGACAGCAGGGTAAGTTTATAAGTGCTTGTGTTTTGGCACAGAGATTAGATAAGTACATGGTTCTGTCAGCATGATTGCAAGAGTGGACATAGACTGAAAGTGTGATTGGGGCACTGCATGAGTACTACCTAGATTATTACAGGAGTGATTCAGTAGTCTACAGAGGGTTAGGGGCCTGCATAGATTGTGCACATTTGACTGTAGCACGGTGTCTCTTCATGCATGAGTCATTCTACAAGTGCATGGACAGTGACTGGATAGGTAAAGTGATGGTAGTTGACAGCAGGGTGAGTTTATCAGTGCTTGTGTTTTGGCACAGATATTAGGTAAGGATATGCTTCTGTCAGGATGATAGCAAGAGTGGACAAAGAGTGACAGTGTGATTGGGGAACTGCATGAGTACTATCTGGATTATTGCAGGAGTGAATCAGTAGTCTGCAGGGGGTTAGGGGCCTGCACAGATTGTGCACATTTGACTGTAGCACGGTGTCTCTTCATGCCTGAGTCATTCTACAAGTGCCTGGACAGTGACTGGGTAGGTAGAGTGCTGGTAGTGGACAGCAGGGTGAGTTTATAAGTGCTTGTGTTTTGGCACAGAGATTAGGTAAGGATATGCTTCTGTCAGGATGATAGCAAGAGTGGACAAAGAGTGACAGTGTGAATGGGGCACTGCATGAGTATCATCTGGATTATTGCAGGAGTGAATCAGTAGTCTGCAGGGAGTTAGGGACCTACATACATTGTGCACATTTGACTGTAGCACTGCGTGTGTTAATGCCTGCGTCATTCTACAAGTGCATGGACAAAGACTGGGTTGGTAGAGTGCTGGTAGTTGACAGCAAGGTGAGTGTATAAGTGCTTGTGTTTCGGCACAGAGATTAGATAAGGACATATTTCTGTCAGTATGATTGCAATAGTGGACAGAGAGTGACAGTCTGATTGAGGCCCTGCATGAGTACTACCTACATTATCACAGGAGTGAATCAGTAATCTATTGGGGGTTAGGGGCCTGCATAGATTGTGCACATTTGACTGTAGCACAGTGTCTCTTCATGTATGACGTATTGTACAGGTGCATGGACAGTGACTGGGTAGGTAGACTGCTGGTAGTTGAAAGCAAGGTGAGTTTATAAGTGCTTGTGTTTCGGCACAGAGATTAGATAAGGACATAGTTCTGTCAGGATGATTTCAAGAGTGGACAGAGCGTGTCAGTGTGATTGGGGCACTGCATGAGTACTATATGCATTATTGCAGTAGTGAATCAGTAGTCTGCAGGGGGTTTGGAGCCTGCATAAACTGTGCACATTTGACTGTAGCACAGTGTCTCTTCATGTCTGAATCATTGTACAAGTGCCTAGACAGTGACTGGGTAGGTAGAGTGCTGGCAGTTGACAGCAGAGTGAGTTTATAAGTGCTTGCGTTTCGGCACAGAGATTAGATAAGGACATGGTTCTGTCAGCATGATTACAAGAGTGGACAGAGACTGAAAGTGTGATTGGGGCACTGCATGAGTACTACCTAGATTATTACAGGAGTGATTCAGTAGTCTACAGAGGGTTAGGGGCCTGCATAGATTGTGCACATTTGACTGTAGCACGGTGTCTCTTCTTGCTTGAGTCATTCTACAAGTGCATGGACAGTGACTGGGTAGGTAGAGTGCTGGTAGTTGACAGCAGGGTGAGTTTATAAGTGCTTGTGTTTTGGCACAGTGATTAGATAAGGACATGGTTCTGTCAGCATGATTGCAAGAGTGGACAGAGACTGATAGTGTGATTGGTGCGCTGCATGAGTACTACCTAGATTATTACAGGAGTGAATCAGTAGTCTACAGAGGGTTAGGGGCCTGCATAGATTGTGCACATTTGTCTGTAGCACGGTGTCTGTTCATGCCTGAGTCATTCTGAGTGCTTCTGTTTTGGCACAGAGATTACATAAGGATATGCTTCTGTCAGGATGATAGAATTATTGGGCAGAGACTTACACTGTGATTACTGATCTGCATGGCTACTACTTGGATTTTTGCACAAGTGAATTAGTAGACTGCAGGGGGTTATGGGACCATATAGATAGTGCACATTTACCTACATACTAACTACGAAATTAGACATTATAGAACCACAAAAACACTTCTCATGCACTTATAAAATCACAAATTCACTACCTTTGCACTCATATGATCTATCAGGTACCTCTCATTAATTCAGTAAATATAGCTACAACTATATAAATGCAATCTAAACAAATACATGACTCATGACATTCTATCTTCTTAAGGAGACAACTACTACATACCACAAAGAGTAAAATGTTGTGGTTATCTTTTGAAATATATATTGCCAATTGAATCTAGAAATATGCAACATCATCAAACTGTACCTCTCAACAGACTTAACTAAGAAGAGTAATCAACAAAATCTTTTTTATCAGGATTTCTAAGCCCACACAAACTGTACAAACTAATATCAGTATTGTAATCATTAACACCTTATATGAGCATCTTGCAAAGAGCACAGCTGTACCTCATTTTACCAAGCTATCTATAATAATGCCATTTTATTAAACTATACCTTTTTTACTGAGAAGAAATATGTATGCCTAATAAACTGCACCGCATATGAAGTTTTTGGAAAATACACATTTTTTATCCATATTAAACCAATTATCAATACATAAGATGCACAATTCCACTATGCCTTTCAAGGCACATACTATTTTTAAACAAATTTCAAATGCAATAGAAATTATCCCAATATATATCTGTACATTTAATAAATTAATTTAACCATCAGAGTTTCATAAAAATGTCAAATCTATATTACATAAATCTCTTAACATTATAACTCACCTTTTAAATGAATCTGTTGATTGAAAAATCTCACACACTCATTCAGGATTTTCTTTTACTCACAGAGAATGTAGATGAGCACACTCCAATATAAAAGCATTAATGGCAAACATTCCCTCTAATTTTCCATACACATACACATAACCCACACATGACTTGCTTCCCAGTGTTTTTGAAATTGAAAAACAATTTTCCATTGGTCATAGAGAATAATACTTTTCAACTGACATCTTCACCCCTTGTCCTTAATGTCAGTTTCCACAGCAACATGTCATGCAACATTCAACTTAGCTTCCAGGTCGGAAGTTCACCACACAATGTTGCAAATGACAACAGCAGGTGTGGTTGACTTTGCAAAGCATGCCCTTATCCTTTCTGCCGTACCTTTCAAACATTTCTTAATAACCAATAACAAACATGCTTTCTAAACAAAGTACAATGCACCCTATATTTGAATGTAGAGTGTTCTTAAACAGCCAATCAAATCTCTACTTTCTTAAAAACAGCATATTGTCCACCATTTTAGATAGATTTAATTCTTCCACCTGCCTACCTCACCTACAGACATCTTTTGATAACCTTCAGAGATCCCTTCAAGATGCTTTCTGTGTGGATTGTTGGACACAGCTATGTTTTCTGGTGCAAAAGGTATGCTGAAAGCAGAGGTATTGACAAAGACCTATCTTTGCAATATGTAGATATTAAATGGATTGGACAGAGAGGATTAAAGTGCCACCAATTGATGCCATTGGTTAAAACCTGTATGCACCTCCAACCCCCTGACCTCATGATTGTGCACTGTGGTGGCAATGACCTAGGCACATTGACTAGGGTAGGTCTGGAAATTCTAATGACACCTTTGAAGAATTGATGTTGCTTTTCCCCCAAACTGACTTTGTCTACTCTAACATATGCCAAAGACAATAATGGAAGTGGTCCAATCAATTTTGTCCACAGATTGAGAAAGCTAGAAAAAATGTCAATAAAGCTGTTTCTGTTTATCTCAGAGACCATGGTATGGGGTCCATGTACAACAACAATTTGCGTTTTGATATGGATGGTATCTACAGGAGTGATGGTGTACAGTTCACAGATAAGGGAAACAGAGTCCTTCTCAACAACTTAAGACTCTGCATCGGCACTTACATGTAGCTACAAAAATCTCCCAATGAACACAAGGGCATTATTTAGAGCCACTCAAGATCCTAACATATAATATAGGTTTTTAATCATAAAAAATGTAAAATTTTTGTGTTAGGGGTCACGCACCCAGTGCGATTAGGAGTCGCGCACCCCTTGCGTGCATACCAGGGGCCATGCTGGGAGTCGCGCACCCCTCGCGTGCACACCAGGGGGCCATGCTGGGAGTCGCGCACCCCTCGGGTGCACAGCAGGGGGCCACGCTGGGAGTTGCGCACCCCTCACGTGCACACCAGGGGGCCATGCTGGGAGTCACGCACCCCTCGCGTCCACAACAGGGGGCCACGCTGAGCGCCACGCTAGGGTCGCGTCTCCAAATTTTTTGATTAAAAAACGGCTCCGACCAGTAATTTATATTGGCCCCGGGGACCCCATCCACTGGGGCCTATGCACTTCATTGGGGACCATGGGGGAAGCGCTCTGATGTGAGGCTTCTCACATCTTTTGCAAAGCCCCAGGGAGTTGGTGGTCAGCGGGGCTCGGGGGTCCAAAATGGACACCCGCATTTTAACAGTTAGTGCCCTGGTGAATGGTGGTCCCCGGAGTATGTGGGGGCACACATTTAAAAAAAAAATTATTTAAAAAATAGAGCCCCGGGGAGGTGGCGGTCCCTGGGGCTGCGGGGGCCTCCATGGGCCGGGCCCCCACTTTATATTATACAAATCCCCCCGAGACCTGGGTTAAAAATAACGAAGCGAGAAAGCCCTTGCTTCGTTTTTTTTAAAAACTTTCGCCTGGATCCGCGCACCAAGCGCGCATGCCGCTGTTTTAAAAATAAAATGCTTTTTTTGGCCCTAGAGGTCCTTATAGTTATAGTTAGTTCTGCAAACTATAACTCACGCGCCCGCAATGCACTGCTGATGATGTTACATATTGCATCAGTCATGACATGGTCAGTGACATCATTGATAACATCACTGATGACATCTCAAATGACATCACTGATGACATCATCCACGTAAGAATCTGTTACACCTCATCATACACTAGTATAACCTTTCATCACTCACTGTAAAATACAGAGTACCATATTTGAAACCATTGACACACCAATACCAGTTACTACATACCCTCTCACTGATTCCTACGTTTACACACACAACTACCCAGTCAACAACATAATCATTTATACGTGCAGTCACTAATTAATAGAACACTATCAAATGCACTTATACACATATATAGACATTGACACATCAGCAGGCATCTTAGTCGGTTATGCAGTCATCCTACTCACTCAGGAAAAAAATTGCTAATTTCTAACTATAACGTCTCTGAAACCTATGGTTTTTTTCAGTGAATTTCAAAGCTTCTTTAAATGCTAATTGTTAAGTGTGATAGTAGTTATACCTATTTTTTTGTACTCATTTTCTACAGTTTTTTAACTGTTTATGTATAAATATTTTATTCATTAAATAGCATTATATATTTTTCCGAAAATTAAAAAAAAAATGTTTTTTAAAAATTCAAACTGAAATATTGATTAATTTTCTTGTTTTTATTTTTAATTTTAATATATTTATATTATATTCTGGTAAAAAAAAAATCTAAATTTTTTTCGGAGTTGCGCACTCAAAGCGTACACTTCACGGTGGGTGCACGCATTCTAGCTACCATTTTAGAAAAGTCATGAAGGATCTGCGTATGGTGTGCGACGGCTGCGTGTTTTTCAGTTACATCATATACATTTAATATTACGTGATGTGCGCGATTGGTATGCGATCAGTCCGCAACTCCTGCTCCCACGCATTCGCGACACATGCGCATTACGGTACGAGATACTTGCGCGGTTGAGGGTCCCGCCTGATGTCATATACATGCTGGGGCGTGCTGGGTGCACGACTCCTGCAAAAAAAATGTATGTTCCAAAATGATATGTATGTGTCTTTAATATATATATTAGGGCAAGAGATTATCTAAGATATTCATAAAAATAATATATTTGTACTTATAATAAACTTATATTATTTTTAACTATATTTTCGCGAAATCGGGTGCGTGCATTGTGAGTGCAGAGAACCAGGTCAGCAGAGCTGCTCTAGAACCAGAGACCCAGGTCAGCAGAGCTGCTCTAGAGCCAGAGACCCAGGTCGGCAGAGCTGCACTAGAGTCCGAGAACCAGGTCAGCAGAGCTGCTGTAGAGCCAGAGAAACCAGGTCAGCAGAGCTGTTTTAGAAGGAGAGAACCAGGTCAGCAGAGCTGTTTTAGAGGGAGAGAACCAGGTCAGCAGAACTCTTTAGAGGGAGAGATTCAGGTCAGCAGAGCTGCTTTAGAGCCAGAGAACCAGGTCAGTAGAGCTGCTTTAGAGCCAAAGAACCAGGTCAGCAGAGCTGCATTAGAGCCAGAGAACCAGGTCAGCAGAGCAGCTCTAGAGGCAGAGAACCAGGTCAGCAGAGCTGCACTAGAGCCAGAGAACCAGGTCAGCAGAGCTGCTTTAGAGCCATAGAACCAGGTCAGCAGAGCTCCTCTAAAGGCAGAGGACCAGGTTAGTAGAGCTGATTTAGAGGCAGAGAACCAGGTCAGCAGAGCTGCTTTAGAGCCAGAGAACCAGGTCAGCAGAGCTGCTCTAGAGCCAGAGAACCAGGTCAGCAGAGCTGCTTTACAGCCGCAGAACCAGGTCAGCAGAGCTGCTTTAGAGCCTAAGAAACGGGCCAGCAAAGCTGCTCTAGAGCAAGAGAACCAGGTCAGCAGAGCTGCTGTAGAGCCAGAGAAACCAGGTCAGTAGAGCTGCTTTAGGGCGAAAGAACCAGGTCAGCAGAGCTGCTTTAGAGGGAGAAAACCAGGTCAGCAGAGCTGCTTTAGAGCCAAGGGACCAGGTCAGCAGAGCAGCTCTAGAGCCAGAGAACCAGGTCAGCAGAACTGTTTTGAGCCATAGAACCAGGTCAGCAGAGCTGCTTTAGAGACAGAGAACCAGGTCAGCAAAGCTGTTGTAGAGCCAGAGAACCGGGTCAGCTGAGCTGCTCTAGAGCCTAAGAAACAGGTCAGCAGAGCTGCTCTAGAGCCAGAGAACCAGGTCAGCAGAGCTGCTGTAGAGCCAGAGAAACCAGGTCAGCAGAGCTGCATTAGAGCCAGAGAACCAGGTCAGCAGAGCAGCTCTAGAGGCAGAGAACCAGGTCAGCAGAGTTGCTCTAGAGCCAGAGAACCAGGTCAGCAGAGCTGCTTTAGAGCCATAGAACCAGGTCAGCAGAGCTCCTCTAAAGGCAGAGGACCAGGTTAGTAGAGCTGATTTAGAGGCAGAGAACCAGGTCATCAGAGCTGCTTTAGAGCCAGAGAACCACGTCATCAGAGCTGCTCTAGAGCCAGAGAACCAGGTCAGCAGAGCTGCTTTACAGCCGCAGAACCAGGTCGGCAGACCTGCTTTAGAGCCTAAGAAACGGGCCAGCAGAGCTGCTCTAGAGCAAGAGAACCAGGTCAGCAGAGCTGCTGTAGAGCCAGAGAAACCAGGTCAGTAGAGCTGCTTTAGAGCGAGAGAACCAGGTCAGCAGAGCTGCTTTAGAGGGAGAAAACCAGGTCAGCAGAGCTGCTTTAGAGCCAAGGGTCCAGGTCAGCAGAGCAGCTCTAGAGCCAGAGAACCAGGTCAGCAGAACTGTTTTGAGCCATAGAACCGGGTCAGCAGAGCTGCTTTAGAGCCAGAGAACCAGAACAGCAGAGCTGTTGTAGAGCCAGAGAACCGGGTCAGCAGAGCTGCTCTAGAGCCTAAGAGCCAGGTCAGCAGAGCTGCTCTAGAGCCAGAGAACCAGGGAAGCAGACCTGCTGTAGAGCCAGAGAAACCAGGTCAGCAGAGCTGCTTTAGAGGGAGAGAACCAGGTCAGCAGAGATGCTTTAGGGTCAGAGAACCAGTCCAGCAGAGCTGCTTTAGAGCCAGAGAACCAGGACATCAGAGCTGCTTTAGAGCCAGAGAACCCGGTCAACAGAGCTGCTCTAGAGCCAGAGAACCAAGTCAGCAGAGCTGCTTTATAGCCATAGAACCAGGTCAGCAGAGCTGCTTTAGAGCTAGAGAACCAGGTCAGGAGAGCTGGTCTAGAGCCAGAGAAACACGTCAGCAGAGCTGCTTTAGAGACATAGAACCAGGTCAGCAGAGCTGCTTTAGAGCCAGAGAACCAGGTGAGCAGAGATGCTCTAGAGCCTAAGAATCAGGTCAGCAGAGCTGCTCTAGAGCCAGAGAACCAGGTCAGCAGAGCTGCTGTAGAGCCAGAGAAACCAGGTCAGCAGAGTTGCTTTAGAGGGAGAGAACCAGGTCAGCAGAGCTGCTTTAGAGTCAGAGAACCAGGCCAGCAGAGCTGCTTTAGAGCCAGAGAACCAGGACATCAGAGCTGCTTTAGAGCCAGAGAACCAGGTCAACAGAGCTGCTCTAGAGCCAGAGAACCAAGTCAGCAGACCTGATTTATAGCCATAGAACCAGGTCAGCAGAGCTGCTTCAGAGCTAGAGAACCAGGTCAGGAGAGCTGCTCTAGAGCCAGAGAAACAAGTCAGCAGAGCTGCTTTAGAGCCATAGAACCAGGTCAGCAGAGCTGCTTTAGAGCCAGAGAACTAGGTCAGCAGAGCTGCTCTAGAGCCAGAGAACCAGGTCAGCAGACCTGCTGTAGAGCCAGAGAAACCAGGTCAGCAGAGCTGCTTTAGAGGGAGAGAACCAGGTCAGCAGAGCTGCTTTAGAGCCAGATAACCAGGTCAGCAGAGCTGCTCTAGAGCCAGAGAAACTAGATCAGCAGAGCTGCTTTAGAGGGAGAGAACCAGGTCAGCAGAGCTGCTTTAGTGCCAGAGAACCAGGTCAGCAGAGCTGCTGTAGAGCCAGAGAAACCAGGTCAGCAGAGCTGCTTTAGAGGGAGCGAACCAGGTCAGCAGAGCTGCTTTATAGCCATAGAACCAGGTCAGCAGGGCTGCTTTAGAGCTAGAGAACCAGGTCAGGAGAGCTGCTCTAGAGCCAGAGAAACAAGTCAGCAGAGCTGCCTTAGAGCCATAGAACCAGGTCAGCAGAGCTGCTTTAGAGTCAGAGAACCAGGTGAGCAGAGATGCTCTAGAGCCTTAGAACCAGGTCAGCAGAGCTGCTCTAGAGCCAGAGAACAAGGTCATCAGAGCTGCTGTAGAGCCAGAGAAACAAGGTCAGTGGAGCTGCTTTAGAGGGAGAGAACCAGGTCAGCAGAGCTGCTCTAGAGGGAGAGAACCAGGTCAGCAGAGCTTCTCTAGAGCCAGAGAACCATGTCAGCAGAACTGCTTTAGAGCCATAGAACCGGGTCAGCAGAGTTGATTTAGAGCCAGAGAACCAGGTCAGCAGAGCTGTTGTAGAGCCAGAGAACCAGATCAGCAGAGCTGCTCTGTAGCCTAAGAACTAGGTCAGCAGAGCTGCTCTAGAGCCAGAGATCCAGGTCAGCAGACTTGCTGTAGAGCAAGAGAAACCAGGTCAGCAGAGCTGCTTTAGAGGGAGAGAACCAGGTCAGCAGAGCTGCTTTAGAGCCAGAAAACCAGGTCAGCAGAGCTGCTCTAGATCCAGAGAAAGTAGGTCAGCAGAGCTGCTTTAGAGGGAGAGAACCAGGTCAG
Organism: Triturus cristatus; assembly: GCF_964204655.1. NCBI lineage: Eukaryota > Metazoa > Chordata > Amphibia > Caudata > Salamandridae > Triturus > Triturus cristatus. Next base: position 845,665,911 of record NC_140588.1, on the reverse strand, counting down.
CAGAGCTGCTTTAGAGCCAGAGAACCAGGTCAGCAGAGCTGCTCTAGAGCCAGAGAACCAGGTCAGCAGAGCTGCTTTAGAGCCATGGAACCAGGTCAGCAGAGCTCCGCTAAAGGCAGAGGACCAGGTCAGTAGAGCTGATTTAGAGGCAGAGAACCAGGTCAGCAGAGCTGCTTTATAGCCAGAGAACCAGGTCAGCAGAGCTGCTCTAGAGCCAGAGAACCAGGTCAGCAGAGCTGCTTTACAGCCATAGAACCAGGTCAGCAGAGCTGCTTTAGAGCCTAAGAACCGGGCCAGCAGAGCTGCTCTAGAGCAAGAGAACCAGGTCAGCAGAGCTGTTGTAGAGCCATAGAACCGGGTCAGCAGAGCTGCTTTAGAGCCAGAGAACCAGGTCAGCAGAGCTGTTGTAGAGCCAGAGAACCGGGTCAGCAGAGCTGCTCTAGAGCCTAAGAACCAGGTCAGCAGAGCTGCTCTAGAGCCAGAGAACCAGGTCAGCAGAGCTGCTGTAGAGCCAGAGAAACCAGGTCAGCAGAGCTGCATTAGAGCCAGAGAACCAGGTCAGCAGAGCAGCTCTAGAGGCAGAGAACCAGGTCAGCAGAGCTGCTCTAGAGCCAGAGAACCAGGTCAGCATAGCTGCTTTAGAGCCATAGAACCAGGTCAGCAGAGCTCCTCTAAAGGCAGAGGACCAGGTTAGTAGAGCTGATTTAGAGGCAGAGAACCAGGTCAGCAGAGCTGCTTTAGAGCCAGAGAACCAGGTCAGCAGAGCTGCTCTAGAGCCAGAGAACCAGGTCAGCAGAGCTGCTTTACAGCCGCAGAACCAGGTCGGCAGAGCTGCTTTAGAGCCTAAGAAACGGGCCAGCAGAGCTGCTCTAGAGCAAGAGAACCAGGTCAGCAGAGCTGCTGTAGAGCCAGAGAAACCAGGTCAGTAGAGCTGCTTTAGAGCGAGAGAACCAGGTCAGCAGAGCTCCTTTAGAGGGAGAAAACCAGGTCAGCAGAGCTGCTTTAGAGCCAAGGGACCAGGTCAGCAGAACAGCTCTAGAGCCAGAGAACCAGGTCAGCAGAACTGTTTTGAGCCATAGAACCGGGTCAGCAGAGCTGCTTTAGAGCCAGAGAACCAGATCAGCAGAGCTGTTGTAGAGCCAGAGAACCGGGTCAGCAGAGCTGCTCTAGAGCCTAAGAACCGGGTCAGCAGACCTGCTGTAGAGCCAGAGAAACCAGGTCAGCAGAGCTGCTTTAGAGGGAGAGAACCAGGTCAGCAGAGCTGCTTTAGGGTCAGAGAACCAGGCCAGCAGAGCTGCTTTAGAGCCAGAGAACCAGGACATCAGAGCTGCTTTAGAGCCAGAGAACCCGGTCAACAGAGCTGCTCTAGAGCCAGAGAACCAAGTCAGCAGAGCTGCTTTATAGCCATAGAACCAGGTCAGCAGAGCTGCTTTAGAGCCAGAGAACCAGATGAGCAGAGATGCTCTAGAGCCTAAGAATCAGGTCAGCAGAGCTGCTCTAGAGCCAGAGAACCAGGTCAGCAGAGCTGCTGTAGAGCCAGAGAAACCAGGTCAGCAGAGTTGCTTTAGAGGGAGAGCACCAGGTCAGCAGAGCTGCTTTAGAGTCGAGAACCAGGCCAGCAGAGCTGCTTTAGAGCCAGAGAACCAGGACATCAGAGCTGCTTTAGAGCCAGATAACCAGGTCAACAGAGCTGCTCTAGAGCCAGAAACCAAGTCAGCAGACCTGCTTTATAGCCATAGAACCAGGTCAGCAGAGCTGCTTTAGAGCTAGAAAACCAGGTCAGGAGAGCTGCTCTAGAGCCAGAGAAACAAGTCAGCAGAGCTGCTTTAGAGCCATAGAACCAGGTCAGCAGAGCTGCTTTAGAGCCTGAGAACTAGGTCAGCAGAGCTGCTCTAGAGCCAGAGAACCAGGTCAGCAGACCTGCTGTAGAGCCAGAGAAACCAGGTCAGCAGAGCTGCTTTAGAGGGAGAGAACCAGGTCAGCAGAGCTGCTTTAGAGCCAGAAAACCAGGTCAGCAGAGCTGCTCTAGAGCCAGAGAACCAGGTCAGCAGAGCTGCTTTACAGCCGCAGAACCAGGTCGGCAGAGCTGCTTTAGAGCCTAAGAAACGGGCCAGCAGAGCTGCTCTAGAGCAAGAGAACCAGGTCAGCAGAGCTGCTGTAGAGCCGGAGAAACCAGGTCAGTAGAGCTGCTTTAGAGCGAGAGAACCAGGTCAGCAGAGCTGCTTTAGAGGGAGAAAACCAGGTCAGCAGAGCTGCTTTAGAGCCAAGGGACCAGGTCAGCAGAACAGCTATAGAGCCAGAGAACCAAGTCAGCAGAACTGTTTTGAGCCATAGAACCGGGTCAGCAGAGCTGCTTTAGAGCCAGAGAACCAGGTCAGCAGAGCTGTTGTAGAGCCAGAGAACCGGGTCAGCAGATCTGCTCTAGAGCCTAAGAACCAGGTCAGCAGAGCTGCTCTAGAGCCAGAGAACCAGGTCAGCAGACCTGCTGTAGAGCCAGAGAAACCAGGTCAGCAGAGCTGCTTTAGAGGGAGAGAACCAGGTCAGCAGAGCTGCTTTAGGGTCAGAGAACCAGGCCAGCAGAGCTGCTTTAAAGCCAGAGAACCAGGACATCAGAGCTGCTTTAGAGCCAGAGAACCCGGTCAACAGAGCTGCTCTAGAGCCAGAGAACCAAGTCAGCAGAGCTGCTTTATAGCCATAGAACCAGGTCAGCAGAGCTGCTTTAGAGCTAGAGAACCACGTCAGGAGAGCTGCTCTAGAGCCAGAGAAACACGTCAGCAGAGCTGCTTTAGAGCCATAGAACCAGGTCAGCAGAGCTGCTTTAGAGCCAGAGAACCAGGTGAGCAGAGATGCTCTAGAGCCTAAGAATCAGGTCAGTAGAGCTGCTCTAGAGCCAGAGAACCAGGTCAGCAGAGCTACTGTAGAGCCAGAGAAACCAGGTCAGCAGAGTTGCTTTAGAGGGAGAGAACCAGGTCAGCAGAGCTGCTTTAGAGTCGAGAACCTGCCAGCAGAGCTGCTTTAGAGCCAGAGAACCAGGACATCAGAGCTGCTTTAGAGCCAGAGAACCAGGTCAACAGAGCTGCTCTAGAGCCAGAGAACCAAGTCAGCAGACCTGCTTTATAGCCATAGAACCAGGTCAGCAGAGCTGCTTTAGAGCTAGAAAACCCGTTCAGCAGAGCTGCTCTAGAGCCAGAGAAACAAGTCAGCAGAGCTGCTTTAGAGCCATAGAACCAGGTCAGCAGAGCTGCTTTAGAGCCTGAGAACTAGGTCAGCAGAGCTGCTCTAGAGCCAGAGAACCAGGTCAGCAGACCTGCTGTAGAGCCAGAGAAACTAGGTCAGCAGAGCTGCTTTAGAGGGAGAGAACCAGGTCAGCAGAGCTGCTTTAGAGCCAGAAAACCAGGTCAGCAGAGCTGCTCTAGAGCCAGAGAACCAGGTCAGCAGAGCTGCTTTACAGCCGCAGAACCAGGTCGGCAGAGCTGCTTTAGAGCCTAAGAAACGGGCCAGCAGAGCTGCTCTAGAGCAAGAGAACCAGGTCAGCAGAGCTGCTGTAGAGCCAGAGAAACCAGGTCAGTAGAGCTGCTTTAGAGCGAGAGAACCAGGTCAGCAGAGCTGCTTTAGAGGGAGAAAACCAGGTCAGCAGAGCTGCTTTAGAGCCAAGGGACCAGGTCAGCAGAACAGCTCTAGAGCCAGAGAACCAAGTCAGCAGAACTGTTTTGAGCCATAGAACCGGGTCAGCAGAGCTGCTTTAGAGCCAGAGAACCAGGTCAGCAGAGCTGTTGTAGAGCCAGAGAACCGGGTCAGCAGATCTGCTCTAGAGCCTAAGAACCAGGTCAGCAGAGCTGCTCTAGAGCCAGAGAACCAGGTCAGCAGACCTGCTGTAGAGCCAGAGAAACCAGGTCAGCAGAGCTGCTTTAGAGGGAGAGAACCAGGTCAGCAGAGCTGCTTTAGGGTCAGAGAACCAGGCCAGCAGAGCTGCTTTAAAGCCAGAGAACCAGGACATCAGAGCTGCTTTAGAGCCAGAGAACCCGGTCAACAGAGCTGCTCTAGAGCCAGAGAACCAGGCCAGCAGAGCTGCTTTAAAGCCAGAGAACCAGGTCAGCAGAGCTGCTGTAGAGCCAGAGAAACCAGGTCAGCAGAGCTGCATTAGAGCCAGAGAACCAGGTCAGCAGAGCAGCTCTAGAGGCAGAGAACCTGGTCAGCAGAGCTGCTCTAGAGCCAGAGAACCAGGTCAGCATAGCTGCATTAGAGCCATAGAACCAGGTCAGCAGAGCTCCTCTAAAGGCAGAGGACCAGGTTAGTAGAGCTGATTTAGAGGCAGAGAACCAGGTCAGCAGAGCTGCTTTAGAGCCAGAGAACCAGGTCTGCAGAGCTGCTCTAGAGCCAGAGAACCAGGTCAGCAGAGCTGCTTTACAGCCGCAGAACCAGGTCGGCAGAGCTGCTTTAGAGCCTAAGAAACGGGCCAGCAGAGCTGCTCTAGAGCAAGAGAACCAGGTCAGCAGAGCTGCTGTAGAGCCAGAGAAACCAGGTCAGTAGAGCTGCTTTAGAGCGAGAGAACCAGGTCAGCAGAGCTCCTTTAGAGGGAGAAAACCAGGTCAGCAGAGCTGCTTTAGAGCCAAGGGACCAGGTCAGCAGAACAGCTCTAGAGCCAGAGAACCAGGTCAGCAGAACTGTTTTGAGCCATAGAACCGGGTCAGCAGAGCTGCTTTAGAGCCAGAGAACCAGATCAGCAGAGCTGTTGTAGAGCCAGAGAACCGGGTCAGCAGAGCTGCTCTAGAGCCTAAGAACCGGGTCAGCAGACCTGCTGTAGAGCCAGAGAAACCAGGTCAGCAGAGCTGCTTTAGAGGGAGAGAACCAGGTCAGCAGAGCTGCTTTAGGGTCAGAGAACCAGGCCAGCAGAGCTGCTTTAGAGCCAGAGAACCAGGACATCAGAGCTGCTTTAGAGCCAGAGAACCCGGTCAACAGAGCTGCTCTAGAGCCAGAGAACCAAGTCAGCAGAGCTGCTTTATAGCCATAGAACCAGGTCAGCAGAGCTGCTTTAGAGCTAGAGAACCAGGTCAGGAGAGCTGCTCTAGAGCCAGAGAAACACGTCAGCAGAGCTGCTTTAGAGCCATAGAACCAGGTCAGCAGAGCTGCTTTAGAGCCAGAGAACCAGATGAGCAGAGATGCTCTAGAGCCTAAGAATCAGGTCAGCAGAGCTGCTCTAGAGCCAGAGAACCAGGTCAGCAGAGCTGCTGTAGAGCCAGAGAAACCAGGTCAGCAGAGTTGCTTTAGAGGGAGAGCACCAGGTCAGCAGAGCTGCTTTAGAGTCGAGAACCAGGCCAGCAGAGCTGCTTTAGAGCCAGAGAACCAGGACATCAGAGCTGCTTTAGAGCCAGAGAACCAGGTCAACAGAGCTGCTCTAGAGCCAGAAAACCAAGTCAGCAGACCTGCTTTATAGCCATAGAACCAGGTCAGCAGAGCTGCTTTAGAGCTAGAAAACCAGGTCAGGAGAGCTGCTCTAGAGCCAGAGAAACAAGTCAGCAGAGCTGCTTTAGAGCCATAGAACCAGGTCAGCAGAGCTGCTTTAGAGCCTGAGAACTAGGTCAGCAGAGCTGCTCTAGAGCCAGAGAACCAGGTCAGCAGACCTGCTGTAGAGCCAGAGAAACCAGGTCAGCAGAGCTGCTTTAGAGGGAGAGAACCAGGTCAGCAGAGCTGCTTTAGAGCCAGAAAACCAGGTCAGCAGAGCTGCTCTAGAGCCAGAGAACCAGGTCAGCAGAGCTGCTTTACAGCCGCAGAACCAGGTCGGCAGAGCTGCTTTAGAGCCTAAGAAACGGGCCAGCAGAGCTGCTCTAGAGCAAGAGAACCAGGTCAGCAGAGCTGCTGTAGAGCCAGAGAAACCAGGTCAGTAGAGCTGCTTTAGAGCGAGAGAACCAGGTCAGCAGAGCTGCTTTAGAGGGAGAAAACCAGGTCAGCAGAGCTGCTTTAGAGCCAAGGGACCAGGTCAGCAGAACAGCTCTAGAGCCAGAGAACCAAGTCAGCAGAACTGTTTTGAGCCATAGAACCGGGTCAGCAGAGCTGCTTTAGAGCCAGAGAACCAGGTCAGCAGAGCTGTTGTAGAGCCAGAGAACCGGGTCAGCAGATCTGCTCTAGAGCCTAAGAACCAGGTCAGCAGAGCTGCTCTAGAACCAGAGAACCAGGTCAGCAGACCTGCTGTAGAGCCAGAGAAACCAGGTCAGCAGAGCTGCTTTAGAGGGAGAGAACCAGGTCAGCAGAGCTGCTTTAGGGTCAGAGAACCAGGCCAGCAGAGCTGCTTTAAAGCCAGAGAACCAGGACATCAGAGCTGCTTTAGAGCCAGAGAACCCGGTCAACAGAGCTGCTCTAGAGCCAGAGAACCAAGTCAGCAGAGCTGCTTTATAGCCATAGAACCAGGTCAGCAGAGCTGCTTTAGAGCTAGAGAACCACGTCAGGAGAGCTGCTCTAGAGCCAGAGAAACACGTCAGCAGAGCTGCTTTAGAGCCATAGAACCAGGTCAGCAGAGCTGCTTTAGAGCCAGAGAACCAGGTGAGCAGAGATGCTCTAGAGCCTAAGAATCAGGTCAGTAGAGCTGCTCTAGAGCCAGAGAACCAGGTCAGCAGAGCTGCTGTAGAGCCAGAGAAACCAGGTCAGCAGAGTTGCTTTAGAGGGAGAGAACCAGGTCAGCAGAGCTGCTTTAGAGTCGAGAACCTGCCAGCAGAGCTGCTTTAGAGCCAGAGAACCAGGACATCAGAGCTGCTTTAGAGCCAGAGAACCAGGTCAACAGAGCTGCTCTAGAGCCAGAGAACCAAGTCAGCAGACCTGCTTTATAGCCATAGAACCAGGTCAGCAGAGCTGCTTTAGAGCTAGAAAACCCGTTCAGCAGAGCTGCTCTAGAGCCAGAGAAACAAGTCAGCAGAGCTGCTTTAGAGCCATAGAACCAGGTCAGTAGAGCTGCTTTAGAGCCAGAGAACTAGGTCAGCAGAGCTGCTCTAGAGCCAGAGAACCAGGTCAGTAGACCTGCTGTAGAGCCAGAGAAACCAGGTCAGCAGAGCTGCTTTAGAGGGAGAGAACCAGGTCAGCAGAGCTGCTTTAGAGCCAGAAAACCAGGTCAGCAGAGCTGCTCTAGAGCCAGAGAAACGAGGTCAGCAGAGCTGCTTTAGAGGGAGAGAACCAGGTCAGCAGAGCTGCTTTAGTGCCAGAGAACCAGGTCAGCAGAGCTGCTGTAGAGCCAGAGAAACCAGGTCAGCAGAGCTGCTTTAGAGGGAGCGAACCAGGTCAGCAGAGCTGCTTTAGAGTCAGAGAACCAGGTCAGCAGATCTGCTTTAGAGCCAGAGAGTCAGGACATCAGAGCTGCTTTAGAGCCAGAGGACCAGGTCAACAGAGCTGCTCTAGAGCAAGAGAACCAAGTCAGCAGAGCTGCTGTATAGCCATAGAACCAGGTCAGCAGAGCTGCTTTAGAGCTAGAGAACCAGGTCAGGAGAGTTGCTCTAGAGCCAGAGAAACAAGTCAGCAGAGCTGCTTTATAGCCATAGAACCAGGTCAGCAGAGCTGCTTTAGAGCCATAGAACCAGGTCAGCAGAGCTGCTTTAGAGTCAGAGAACCAGGTGAGCAGAGATGCTCTAAAGCCTAAAAACCAGGTCAGCAGAGCTGCTCTAGAGCCAGAGAACAAGGTCATCAGAGCTGCTGTAGAGCCAGAGAAACAAGGTCAGTGGAGCTGCTTTAGAGGAGAGAACCAGGTCAGCAGAGCTGCTCTAGAGGGAGAGAACCAGGTCAGCAGAGCTTCTCTAGAGCCAGAGAACCATGTCAGCAGAACTGCTTTAGAGCCATAGAACCGGGTCAGCAGAGTTGATTTGGAGCCAGAGAACCAGGTCAGCAGAGCTGTTGTAGAGCCAGAGAACCAGATCAGCAGAGCTGCTCTGTAGCCTAAGAACTAGGTCAGCAGAGCTGCTCTAGAGCGAGAGAACGAGGTCAGCAGAGCTGCTTTAGAGGGAGAAAACCAGGTCAGCAGAGCTGCTTTAGAGCCAAGGGACCAGGTCAGCAGAGCTGCTCTAGAGCCAGAGAACCAGGTCAGCAGAACTGCTTTAGAGCCATAGAACCAGGTCAGCAGAGCTGCTTTAGAGCCAGAGAACCAGGTCAGCAGAGCTGCTCTAGAGCCAGAGAAACGAGGTCAGCAGAGCTGCTTTAGAGGGAGAGAACCAGGTCAGCAGAGCTGCTTTAGTGCCAGAGAACCAGGTCAGCAGAGCTGCTGTAGAGCCAGAGAAACCAGGTCAGCAGAGCTGCTTTAGAGGGAGCGAACCAGGTCAGCAGAGCTGCTTTAGAGTCAGAGAACCAGGTCAGCAGATCTGCTTTAGAGCCAGAGAGTCAGGACATCAGAGCTGCTTTAGAGCCAGAGGACCAGGTCAACAGAGCTGCTCTAGAGCAAGAGAACCAAGTCAGCAGAGCTGCTGTATAGCCATAGAACCAGGTCAGCAGAGCTGCTTTAGAGCTAGAGAACCAGGTCAGGAGAGTTGCTCTAGAGCCAGAGAAACAAGTCAGCAGAGCTGCTTTATAGCCATAGAACCAGGTCAGCAGAGCTGCTTTAGAGCCATAGAACCAGGTCAGCAGAGCTGCTTTAGAGTCAGAGAACCAGGTGAGCAGAGATGCTCTAAAGCCTAAAAACCAGGTCAGCAGAGCTGCTCTAGAGCCAGAGAACAAGGTCATCAGAGCTGCTGTAGAGCCAGAGAAACAAGGTCAGTGGAGCTGCTTTAGAGGAGAGAACCAGGTCAGCAGAGCTGCTCTAGAGGGAGAGAACCAGGTCAGCAGAGCTTCTCTAGAGCCAGAGAACCATGTCAGCAGAACTGCTTTAGAGCCATAGAACCGGGTCAGCAGAGTTGATTTGGAGCCAGAGAACCAGGTCAGCAGAGCTGTTGTAGAGCCAGAGAACCAGATCAGCAGAGCTGCTCTGTAGCCTAAGAACTAGGTCAGCAGAGCTGCTCTAGAGCCAGAGATCCAGGTCAGCAGACCTGCTGTAGAGCAAGAGAAACCAGGTCAGCAGAGCTGCTTTAGAGGGAGGGAACCAGGTCAGCAGAGCTGCTTTAGAGCCAGAAAACCAGGTCAGCAGAGCTGCTCTAGATCCAGAGAAACTAGGTCAGTAGAGCTGCTTTAGAGGGAGAGAACCAGGTCAGCAGAGCTGCTTTAGAGCCAGAGAGCCAGGTCAGCAGAGCTGCTCTAGAGCCAGAGAACCAGGTCAGCAGAGCTGCTTTAGAGCCATAGAACCAGGTCAGCAGAGCTCCTCTAAAGGCAGAGGACCAGGTCAGTAGTGCTGATTTAGAGGCAGAGAACCAGGTCAGCAGAGCTGCTTTATAGCCAGAGAACCAGGTCAGCAGAGCTGCTCTAGAGCCGGAGAACCAAGTCAGCAGAGCTACTTTACAGCCGTAGAACCAGGTCAGCAGAGCTGCTTTAGAGCCTAAGAACCGGGCCAGCAGAGCTTCTATAGAGCAAGAGAACCAGGTCAGCAGAGCTGCTGTAGAGCCAGAGAAACCAGGTCAGTAGAGCTGCTTTAGAGCGAGAGAACGAGGTCAGCAGAGCTGCTTTAGAGGGAGAAAACCAGGTCAGCAGAGCTGCTTTAGAGCCAAGGGACCAGGTCAGCAGAGCTGCTCTAGAGCCAGAGAACCAGGTCAGCAGAACTGCTTTAGAGCCATAGAACCAGGTCAGCAGAGCTGCTTTAGAGCCAGAGAACCAGGTCAGCAGAGCTGTTGTAGAGCCAGAGAACCAGGTCAGCAGAGCTGCTCTAGAGCCTAAGAACCAGGTCAGCAGAGCTTCTCTAGAGCCAGAGAACCAGGTCAGCAGAGCTGCTGTAGAGCCAGAGACACCAGGTCAGCAGAGCTGCTTTAGAGGGAGAGAACCAGGTCAGCAGAGCTCCTTTAGAGTTAGAGAACCAGGCCAGCAGAGCTGCTTTAGAGCCAGAGAACCAGGACATCAGAGCTGCTTTAGAGCCAGAGAACCATGTCAACAGAGCTGCTCTAGAGCCAGAGAACCAAGTCAGCAGAGCTGCTTTATAGCCATAGAACCAGGTCAGCAGAGCTGCTTTAGAGGCAGAGAACCAGGTCAGCAGAGATGCTCCAGAGCCTAAGAACCAGGTCAGCAGAGCTGCTCTAGAGCCAGAGAACAAGGTTAGCAGAGCTGCTGTAGAGCCAGAGAAACAAGGTCAGTAGAGCTGCTTTAGAGGGAGAGAACCAGGTCAGCAGAGCTGCTCTAGTGGGAGAGAACCAGGTCAGCAGAGCTTCTCTAGAGCCAGAGAACAATGTCAGCAGAACTGCTTTAGAGCCATAGAACCGGGTCAGCAGAGCTGTTTTAGAGCCAGAGAACCAGGTCAGCAGAGCTGTTGTAGAGCCAGAGAACCAGATCAGCAGAGCTGCTCTGTAGCCTAAGAACTATGTCAGCAGAGCTGCACTAGAGCCAGAGAACCAGGTCAGCAGACCTGCTGTAGAGCCAGAGAAACCAGGTCAGCAGAGCTGCTTTAGAGGGAGAGAACCAGGTCAGCAGAGCTGCTTTAGAGCCAGAGAACCAGGTCAGCAGAGCTGCTCTAACTGACACTGACTGACTGACATTGACTGACTGGCACTGACTGATTGATACTGACTGACACTGATTGACTGACACTGACACTGACTGACACTGACTGACACTGACTGACACTAATTGACTGAAACTGACTGACTGACAATGACTGACACTGATTGACTGACACTGACTGACTGACACTGACTGACAATTATTGACTGACACTGACTGACACTGACTGACTGACACTGACTGACTGATACTGACTGACTGACACTGACTTTCTGACACTGACTGACACTGACTGACTACTCTCTACTACTCTACTACTCACTCTCTACTACTCTCTACTACTCTCTCTCTACTACTCACTCTCTACTACTCTCTCTATTACTCACTCTCTACTACTCACTCTACTACTCACTCTCTACTGCTCTCTCTCTACTACTCACTGTCTACTATTCACTCTCTACTACTCACTCTATACTACTCACTCTCTACTACTCGCTCTTTACTACTTTCTACAACTCACTCTCCACTACTCACTCTCTACTACTCGCTCTCTACTACTCACCCTCTACTACTCACTCTCTACTACTCTACTTCTCTCTACTACTCTCTCTACTACTCATTCTACTACAATCTACTACTCTCTACCACTCATTCTCTACTACTCACTCTCTACTACCCTCTACTACTCACTCTACTACTCTCTACTACTCTCTACCACTCACTCTCTACTACTCTTCTACTAACTCTCTACTACTCTCTACTACTCACTCTCTACTACTCACTCTTGACTACTCACTCGCTACTACTCTCTACTACTCACTCTCTACTACTATCTACTACTCTCTGTCTACTACTCTCTACTACTACTCTCTACTATGCACTCTCTTCTACTCACTCTCTACTATTCTCTACTACTAACTCTACTACTCTCTACTACTCTCTACCACTCACTCTCTACTACTGTACTACTCACTCTCTACTACTCTCTCTACTACTCACTCTCTACTACTCACTCTCTATGACTCACTCTCTACTACTCTCTACTACTCACTCTCCACTACTCACTCTCTATACTCGCTCTCTACTACTCTCTACTGCACACTCTCTACTACTCACTCTCTACTACTCACTCTCTACTACTCTACTACACTCTAGTACTCTCTCTACTACTCACTCTCTACTACTCACTCTCTACTACTCTACTACTCTACTATTCTCTCTACTACTCACTCTCTACTATTCTCTACTACTCACTCTACTACTCTCTACTACTCTCTACCACTCACTCTCTACTACTCTCTAGTACTCACTCTACTACTCACTCTCTACTACTCTACTACTCTCTACTACTCTCTCTACTACAAACTCTCTACTACTCACTCTCTACTACTCTACTATTCTCTCTACTACTCACTCTCTACTATTCTCTACTACTCACTCTACTACTCTCTACTACTCTCTACCACTCACTCTCTACTACTCTCTAGTACCCACTCTACTACTCACTCTTTACTACTCCACTACTCTCTACTACTCACTCTCTACTACTCACTCTCTACTACTCTCTACTACTCACTCTCTACTATTCTCTACTACTCACTCTCTACTACTCTCTCTCTACTACTCACTCTCTACTACTCACTCTACTACTCACTCTCTAATACTCACTCTCTACTACTCTCTCTACTACTCTCTACTACTCACTCTACTACTCACTCTCTACTACTCTCTATTAATCTCGCTCTGCTACTCACTCTCTACTACTCTCTACTACTCACTCTCTACTCACGCTCTACTACTCTCTACTACTCACTCTCTACTACTCTCTACTACTCTCTACTACTTTCTCTACTACTCACTCTCTACTACTCTCTACTACTCACTCTCTACTATTCACTCTCTACTACTCACTCTACTACTCTCTACTACTCACTCTCTGCTACTCTCACTGCTACTCTCTACTACTCACTCTCTACTCTCTACCTCTTTACCTCTACCTCTCTACCTCTACCTCTCTACATCTACACCTCTACCTCTACACCTCTACCTCTCTACCTCTCTCTACACTCACACATATGCACATATATATATGTATGTGTATATACATACATACATATATAAACATATATGTAATCTGCATATCTATATAAATACAAATATAAATGCATGCAAACATATACATATATGCATACATATGCATGTTATGTACATGAAAGTTTGAAAAACACTAATACAAGCAAAGCTAAAAAGCCTGCTAATTACAAACAGAATTGCTTTAACTTAAACAAGGGCAAGACCTATTGCATTTTCAATGCTTTTTAATGCTTGTTTACTTTGGTTCCATCAAGAAGGCATTCAGATGTGTCACACATTTGCCATAAATTCTGAATGGTAGCACTCTAGTTGCTCATTAGATCACTGTAGTAAAGCTACTGCTCACCAGGGATGTCTGATGCTGGTATTCAAAGTGCATGTTGCAGTCTCCATGACAACATTTTTTAATGAAATAGAAGAGGATTTGAGAAGTCAAAATGTGCCCTAATTTTTCTTTCTGCATTACTAATCATAATTTCTATGACAAAATGAACCCCCTCATTGTGTTCCTTTTTAAGTTAAATGTTTTAAGTGTTACCAGTTTATTCCAATCAAGATGGCTTCAGGTGTGCCATACTTTTGTCATAAGTAAGACTGTTAGCGCTCTAGTTGTTCTTTAGAACACTCTGGGACATTCTGTCATTGTGCTATACTTGGGCTACATATGGGTGATATTTGTGCTACATTTGGGCTCTTTTGTTTCTGTTGGTCATATTGGGAGAATTATTTGTTATGAAGTTTCCTAATTTCCGCATTTACTACAGTCTCCTCAATAGGAAATACTTTCAGGTTTTTTACTTTGATTCCATCAAGAAGGCATTCAGATGTGTCACACATTTGCCATAAATTTGGAATGTTAGCTCTCTAGTTGCTTATTAGATCACTGTAGTAAAGCTACTACTCACCAAGGAAGTCTGCTGCTGGTATTGAAAGTGCATGTTTCAGTCTGCATGTCAGAATTTTGTAATGAAATAGAAGAGGATTTGAGAAGTCACTCAAAATGTGCCCTAATTTTTCTTTTTTCAGCACTAGTCATAATTTCTATGGCAAAATGAACCCCCTCATTGTGTTCCTTTTAAATTAAACTACTCACTCTCTACTACTCACTCGCTACTACTCTCTACTACTCACTCTCTACTACTCACTCTCTAATACTCTCTACTTCTCACTCTCTACTACTCACTCTCTACTACTCACTCTACTACTCTCTACTACTCTCTACCACTCACTCTATACTACTCTACTACGCACTCTCTACTACTCTCTACAACTCTCTCTCTACTACTCCCACTCTACTACTTACTCTACTACTCTCTACTACTCACTCTCTACTACTCTCTCACTACTCTTCACTCTCAACTACTCACTCTCCACTTCTCACTCTCTACTACTCGCTCTCTACTACTCTCTACTACTCACTCTCTACTACTCTCTACTACTCACTCTCCACTACTCACTCTCTACCAATCGCTCTCTACTACTCTCTACTTCTCACTCTCTACTACTCACTCTCTACTACTCTACTACTCTCTACTACTCTTTCTACTACTCGCTCTCTACTACTCACTCTCTACTACTCTCTATTACTCACTCTACTACTCTCTACTACTCTCTACCACTCTCTCTCTCTACTACTCTACTACTCACTCTCTACTACTCTCTCTACTACTCACTCTCTACTACTCACTCTACTTCTCTCTACTACTCACTCTACTACTCTCTCTTTACTACTCACTCTCTACTACTCTCTACTGCTCACTCTCTACTACTCACTCTCTACTACTCTCTCTCTACTACTCTCTACTACTCGCTCTCCACTACTCACTCTCTACTACTCGCTCTCTACTACTCTCTACTACTCACTCTACTACTCACTCTCTACTACTCTACCACTCTCTACTACTCGCTCTACTACTCACTCTCTACTACTCTCTTTACTACTCACTCTCTACTACTCACTTTCTACTACAAACTCTCTACTACTTGCTCTCTACTACTCGCTCTCTACTACTCTCTACTACTCACTCTCTACTATTCCCTATTACTCTCTCTACTACTCACTCTCTACTACTCTCTACTACTCACCTACTCACTCTCTACTACTCCACTACTCTCTACTACTTCAGTCTCTACTACTCACTCTCTACTACTCTACTACTCCCTACTACTCTCTCTCTACTACTCACTATCTACTACTCACCCTCTACTACTCACTCTCTACTACTCTACTTCTCTCTACTACTCTCTCTACTACTCATTCTACTACAATCTTCTACTCTCTACCACTCATTCTCTACTACTCACTCTCTACTACTCTCTACTACTCACTCTACTACTCTCTACTACTCTCTACCACTCACTCTCTACTACTCTTCTACTAACTCTCTACTACTCTCTACTACTCACTCTCTACTACTCACTCTTGACTACTCACTCGCTACTACTCTCTACTACTCACTCTCTACTACTATCTACTACTCTCTGTCTACTACTCTCTACTACTACTCTCTACTATGCACTCTCTTCTACTCACTCTCTACTATTCTCTACTACTAACTCTACTACTCTCTACCACTCACTCTCTACTACTGTACTACTCACTCTCTACTACTCTCTCTACTACTCACTCTCTACTACTCACTCTCTATGACTCACTCTCTACTACTCTCTACTACTCACTCTCCACTACTCACTCTCTATACTCGCTCTCTACTACTCTCTACTGCACACTCTCTACTACTCACTCTCTACTACTCACTCTCTACTACTCTACTACTCTACTATTCTCTCTACTACTCACTCTCTACTATTCTCTACTACTCACTCTACTACTCTCTACTACTCTCTACCACTCACTCTCTACTACTCTCTAGTACTCACTCTACTACTCACTCTCTACTACTCTACTACTCTCTACTACTCTCTCTACTACAAACTCTCTACTACTCACTCTCTACTACTCTACTATTCTCTCTACTACTCACTCTCTACTATTCTCTACTACTCACTCTACTACTCTCTACTACTCTCTACCACTCACTCTCTACTACTTTCTAGTACCCACTCTACTACTCACTCTTTACTACTCCACTACTCTCTACTACTCACTCTCTACTACTCACTCTCTACTACTCTCTACTACTCACTCTCTACTATTCTCTACTACTCACTCTCTACTACTCTCTCTCTACTACTCACTCTCTACTACTCACTCTACTACTCACTCTCTAATACTCACTCTCTACTACTCTCTCTACTACTCTCTACTACTCACTCTACTACTCACTCTCTACTACTCTCTATTAATCTCGCTCTGCTACTCACTCTCTACTACTCTCTACTACTCACTCTCTACTCACGCTCTACTACTCTCTACTACTCACTCTCTACTACTCTCTACTACTCTCTACTACTTTCTCTACTACTCACTCTCTACTACTCTCTACTACTCACTCTCTACTATTCACTCTCTACTACTCACTCTACTACTCTCTACTACTCACTCTCTGCCACTCTCACTGCTACTCTCTACTACTCACTCTCTACTCTCTACCTCTTTACCTCTACCTCTCTACCTCTACCTCTCTACATCTACACCTCTACCTCTACACCTCTACCTCTCTACCTCTCTCTACACTCACACATATGCACATATATATATGTATGTGTATATACATACATACATATATAAACATATATGTAATCTGCATATCTATATAAATACAAATATAAATGCATGCAAACATATACATATATGCATACATATGCATGTTATGTACATGAAAGTTTGAAAAACACTAATACAAGCAAAGCTAAAAAGCCTGCTAATTACAAACAGAATTGCTTTAACTTAAACAAGGGCAAGACCTATTGCATGTTCAATGCTTTTCAATGCTTGTTTACTTTGGTTCCATCAAGAAGGCATTCAGATGTGTCACACATTTGCCATAAATTCTGAATGGTAGCACTCTAGTTGCTCATTAGATCACTGTAGTAAAGCTACTGCTCACCAGGGATGTCTGATGCTGGTATTCAAAGTGCATGTTGCAGTCTCCATGACAACATTTTTTAATGAAATAGAAGAGGATTTGAGAAGTCAAAATGTGCCCTAATTTTTCTTTCTGCATTACTAATCATAATTTCTATGACAAAATGAACCCCCTCATTGTGTTCCTTTTTAAGTTAAATGTTTTAAGTGTTACCAGTTTATTCCAATCAAGATGGCTTCAGGTGTGCCATACTTTTGTCATAAGTAAGACTGTTAGCGCTCTAGTTGTTCTTTAGAACACTCTGGGACATTCTGTCATTGTGCTATACTTGGGCTACATATGGGTGATATTTGTGCTACATTTGGGCTCTTTTGTTTCTGTTGGTCATATTGGGAGAATTATTTGTTATGAAGTTTCCTAATTTCCGCATTTACTACAGTCTCCTCAATAGGAAATACTTTCAGGTTTTTTACTTTGATTCCATCAAGAAGGCATTCAGATGTGTCACACATTTGCCATAAATTTGGAATGTTAGCTCTCTAGTTGCTTATTAGATCACTGTAGTAAAGCTACTACTCACCAAGGAAGTCTGCTGCTGGTATTGAAAGTGCATGTTTCAGTCTGCATGTCAGAATTTTGTAATGAAATAGAAGAGGATTTGAGAAGTCACTCAAAATGTGCCCTAATTTTTCTTTTTTCAGCACTAGTCATAATTTCTATGGCAAAATGAACCCCCTCATTGTGTTCCTTTTAAATTAAACTACTCACTCTCTACTACTCACTCGCTACTACTCTCTACTACTCACTCTCTCCTACTCACTCTCTAATACTCTCTACTTCTCACTCTCTACTACTCACTCTCTACTACTCACTCTACTACTCTCTACTACTCTCTACCACTCACTCTATACTACTCTACTACGCACTCTCTACTACTCTCTACAACTCTCTCTCTACTACTCCCACTCTACTACTCACTCTACTACTCTCTACTACTCACTCTCTACTACTCTCTCACTACTCTTCACTCTCAACTACTCACTCTCCACTACTCACTCTCTACTACTCGCTCTCTACTACTCTCTACTACTCACTCTCTACTACTCTCTACTACTCACTCTCCACTACTCACTCTCTACCAATCACTCTCTACTACTCTCTACTTCTCACTCTCTACTACTCACTCTCTACTACTCTACTACTCTCTACTACTCTTTCTACTACTCGCTCTCTACTACTCACTCTCTACTACTCTCTATTACTCACTCTACTACTCTCTACTACTCTCTACCACTCTCTCTCTCTACTACTCTACTACTCACTCTCTACTACTCTCTCTACTACTCACTCTCTACTACTCACTCTACTTCTCTCTACTACTCACTCTACTACTCTCTCTTTACTACTCACTCTCTACTACTCTCTACTGCTCACTCTCTACTACTCACTCTCTACTACTCTCTCTCTACTACTCTCTACTACTCGCTCTCCACTACTCACTCTCTACTACTCGCTCTCTACTACTCTCTACTACTCACTCTACTACTCACTCTCTACTACTCTACCACTCTCTACTACTCGCTCTACTACTCACTCTCTACTACTCTCTTTACTACTCACTCTCTACTACTCACTTTCTACTACAAACTCTCTACTACTGGCTCTCTACTACTCGCTCTCTACTACTCTCTACTACTCACTCTCTACTATTCCCTATTACTCTCTCTACTACTCACTCTCTACTACTCTCTACTACTCACCTACTCACTCTCTACTACTCCACTACTCTCTACTACTTCAGTCTCTACTACTCACTCTCTACTACTCTACTACTCCCTACTACTCTCTCTCTACTACTCACTATCTACTACTCACCCTCTACTACTCACTCTCTACTACTCTACTTCTCTCTACTACTCTCTCTACTACTCATTCTACTACAATCTACTACTCTCTACCACTCATTCTCTACTACTCACTCTCTACTACTCTCTACTACTCACTCTACTACTCTCTACTACTCTCTACCACTCACTCTCTACTACTCTTCTACTAACTCTCTACTACTCTCTACTACTCACTCTCTACTACTCACTCTTGACTACTCACTCGCTACTACTCACTCTCTACTACTATCTACTACTCTCTGTCTACTACTCTCTACTACTACTCTCTACTATGCACTCTCTTCTACTCACTCTCTATTATTCTCTACTACTAACTCTACTACTCTCTACTACTCTCTACCACTCACTCTCTACTACTGTACTACTCACTCTCTACTACTCTCTCTACTACTCACTCTCTACTACTCACTCTCTATGACTCACTCTCTACTACTCTCTACTACTCACTCTCCACTACTCACTCTCTATACTCGCTCTCTACTACTCTCTACTGCACACTCTCTACTACTCACTCTCTACTACTCTACTACACTCTAGTACTCTCTCTACTACTCACTCTCTACTACTCACTCTCTACTACTCTACTACTCTACTATTCTCTCTACTACTCACTCTCTACTATTCTCTACTACTCACTCTACTACTCTCTACTACTCTCTACCACTCACTCTCTACTACTCTCTAGTACTCACTCTACTACTCACTCTCTACTACTCTACTACTCTCTACTACTCTCTCTACTACAAGCTCTCTACTACTCACTCTCTACTACTCTACTATTCTCTCTACTACTCACTCTCTACTATTCTCTACTACTCACTCTACTACTCTCTACTACTCTCTACCACTCACTCTCTACTACTCTCTAGTACCCACTCTGTTCTACTCACTCTTTACTACTCCACTACTCTCTACTACTCACTCTCTACTACTCACTCTCTACTACTCTCTACTACTCACTCTCTACTATTCTCTACTACTCACTCTCTACTACTCTCTCTCTACTACTCACTCTCTACTACTCACTCTACTACTCACTCTCTACTACTCACTCTCTACTACTCTCTCTACTACTCTCTACTACTCACTCTACTACTCACTCTCTACTACTCTCCATTAATCTCTCTCTGCTACTCACTCTCTACTACTCTCTACTACTCACTCTCTATTCACGCTCTACTACTCTCTACTACTCACTCTCTACTACTCTCTACTACTCTCTACTACTTTCTCTACTACTCACTCTCTACTACTCTCTACTACTCACTCTCTACTATTCACTCTCTACTACTCACTCTACTACTCTCTACTACTCACTCTCTGCTACTCTCACTGCTACTCTCTACTACTCACTCTCTACTCTCTACCTCTTTACCTCTACCTCTCTACCTCTACCTCTCTACATCTACACCTCTACCTCTACACCTCTACCTCTCTACCTCTCTCTACACTCACACATATGCACATATATATATGTATGTGTATATACATACATACATATATAAACATATATGTAATCTGCATATCTATATAAATACAAATATAAATGCATGCAAACATATACATATATGCATACATATGCATGTTATGTACATGAAAGTTTGAAAAACACTAATACAAGCAAAGCTAAAAAGCCTGCTAATTACAAACAGTATTGCTTTAACTTAAACAAGGGCAAGACCTATTGCATTTTTAATGCTTTTCAATGCTTGTTTACTTTGGTTCCATCAAGAAGGCATTCAGATGTGTCACACATTTGCCATAAATTCTGAATGGTAGCACTCTAGTTGCTCATTAGATCACTGTAGTAAAGCTACTGCTCACGAGGGATGTCTGATGCTGGTATTCAAAGTGCATGTTGCAGTCTCCATGACAACATTTTTTAATGAAATAGAAGAGGATTTGAGAAGTCAAAATGTGCCCTAATTTTTCTTTCTGCATTACTAATCATAATTTCTATGACAAAATGAACCCCCTCATTGTGTTCCTTTTTAAGTTAAATGTTTTAAGTGTTACCAGTTTATTCCAATCAAGATGGCTTCAGGTGTGCCATACTTTTGTCATAAGTAAGACTGTTAGCGCTCTAGTTGTTCTTTAGAACACTCTGGGACATTCTGTCATTGGGCTATACTTGGGCTACATATGGGTGATATTTGTGCTACATTTGGGCTCTTTTGTTTCTGTTGGTCATATTGGGAGAATTATTTGTTATGAAGTTTCCTAATTTCCTCATTTACTACAGTCTCCTCAATAGGAAATACTTTCAGGTTTTTTACTTTGATTCCATCAAGAAGGCATTCAGATGTGTCACACATTTGCCATAAATTTGGAATGTTAGCTCTCTAGTTGCTTATTAGATCACTGAAGTAAAGCTACTACTCACCAAGGAAGTCTGCTGCTGGTATTGAAAGTGCATGTTTCAGTCTGCATGTCAGAATTTTGTAATGAAATAGGAGAGGATTTGAGAAGTCACTCAAAATGTGCCCTAATTTTTCTTTTTTCAGCACTAGTCATAATTTCTATGGCAAAATGAACCCCCTCATTGTGTTCCTTTTAAATTAAACTACTCACTCTCTACTACTCACTCGCTACTACTCTCTACTACTCACTCTCTACTACTCACTCTCTAATACTCTCTACTTCTCACTCTCTACTACTCACTCTCTACTACTCACTCTACTACTCTCTACTACTCTCTACCACTCACTCTATACTACTCTACTACTCACTCTCTACTACTCTCTACAACTCTCTCTCTACTACTCCCACTCTACTACTCACTCTACTACTCTCTACTATTCACTCTCTACTACTCTCTCACTACTCTTCACTCTCAACTACTCACTCTCCACTACTCACTCTCTACTACTCGCTCTCTACTACTCTCTAATACTCACTCTCCACTACTCACTCTCTACCAATCGCTCTCTACTACTCTCTACTTCTCACTCTCTACTACTCACTCTCTACTACTCTACTACTCTCTACTACTCTTTCTACTACTCGCTCTCTACTACTCACTCTCTACTACTCTCTATTACTCACTCTACTACTCTCTACTACTCTCTACCACTCTCTCTCTCTACTACTCTACTACTCACTCTCTACTACTCTCTCTACTACTCACTCTCTACTACTCACTCTACTTCTCTCTACTACTCACTCTACTACTCTCTCTTTACTACTCACTCTCTACTACTCTCTACTTCTCACTCTGTACTACTCACTCTCTACTACTCTCTCTCTACTACTCTCTACTACTCGCTCTCCACTACTCACTCTCTACTACTCGCTCTCTACTACTCTCTACTACTCACTCTACTACTCACTCTCTACTACTCTACCACTCTCTACTACTCGCTCTACTACTCACTCTCTACTACTCTCTTTACTACTCACTCTCTACTACTCACTTTCTACTACAAACTCTCTACTACTTGCTCTCTACTACTCGCTCTCTACTACTCTCTACTACTCACTCTCTACTATTCCCTATTACTCTCTCTACTACTCACTCTCTACTACTCTCTACTACTCACCTACTCACTCTCTACTACTCCACTACTCTCTACTACTTCAGTCTCTACTACTCACTCTCTACTACTCTACTACTCCCTACTACTCTCTCTCTACTACTCACTATCTACTACTCACTCTCTACTACTCTCTACTACTCATTCTTAACTACATATGCATGTTATGTACATGAAAGTTTGAAAAACACTATTAGAGCAAAGCTAAAAAGCCACCTAATTACAAACAGAATTGATTAACTTAAGTGAGGATGAGACCTATTGCATTTTCAATGCTTGTTTACTTTGGTTCCATCATGAAGGCATTCAGATGTGTCACACATTTGCCATAAATTTTGAATGATAGCACTCTAGTTGCTCATTAGATCACTGTAGTAAAGCTACTGCTCATCAAAGTGCATGTTTCAGTCTGCATGTCAGAATTTTTTAATGAAATAGAAGAGGATTTGAGAAGTCAAAATGTGCCCTAATTTTTCTTTCTGCAGCACGAATCAGTCAATGTCAGCTAGAGCAGCTCTGCTGACCTGGTTCTCTGGCTCTAGAGCAGCTCTGCTGACCTGGTTCTCTCTCTCTAAAGCAGCTCAGCTGACCTGGTTTCTCTGGCTCTACAGCAGTTTTGCTGACCTGGTTCTCTGGCTCTAGAGCAGCTCTGCTGACCTAGTTCTTAGGCGACAGAGCAGCTCTGCTGATCTGGTTCTCTGGCTCTAAAACAGCTCTGCTGACCTGGTTCTCTGGCTCTAAAGCAGATCTGCTGACCCGGTTCTATTGCTCTAAAGGAGTTCTGCTGACATGGTTCTCTGGCTCTAGAGCAGCTCTGCTGACGTGGTTCTCTCCCTCTAGAGCAGCTCTGCTGACCTGGTTCTCTGGCTCTAGAGCAGCTCTGCTGACCTGGTTCTTAGGCTCGATAGCAGCTCTGGTGACCTGGTTCTCTGGCTCTAAAGCAACTCTACTGACCTGGTTCTATGGCTGTAAAGCAGCTCTGCTGACTTGGTTCTCTGGCTCTAGAGCAGCTCTGCTGACCTGGTTCTCTGGCTCTAAAGCAGCTCTGCTGACCTGGTTCTCTGGCTCTAAAGCAGCTCTGCTGGCCTAGTTCTCTGGCTCTAAAGCAGCTCTGCTGACCTGGTTCTCTCCCTCTATAGCGGCTCTGCTGACCTGCTTTCTCTGGCCCTACAGCAGCTCTGCTGACCTGGTTCTCTGTCTCTAGAGCAGCTCTGCTGACCTAGTTCTTAGGGTCTAAAGCAGCTCTGCTGACATGGTTCTCTGGGTCTACAGCAGCTCTGCTGACCCGGTTTTCTCCACTCACGATGCATGCACCCGACTTCGCGAAAATATATTTAAAAATAATATGAGTTTATTATAAGTACAAATGTATTATTTTTATGAATAACTTACATAATCTCTTGCCCTATTATTATATTAAAGACACATACATATGATTTTGGAACATACAATTTTTTTGCGGGAGTCGGTCATCCAGCGCTCCAGCACGTATATGACATCACACGGGACCCGCAACTGCGCAAACATCTCGTACCGTAATGCGCATGTGTTGCGAATGTGCGGGAGCAGGAGTCGCGGACTGGTCGCATACCAATCGCGCACATCACGTGATATTAAATTTATATGATGTAACTGAAAAACACGCAGCCGTCGCACACCATACGCGGATCCTTCATGACTTTTCTAAAATGGCGGCTTGAATGCCCACACCCACCATGAAGTGTAAGCTTTGTGTGGGCGACTCCGAAATAAATTGGATTTTTTTTTAAAGAATATAATGTAAATATATTCAAATAAAAAAGGAAAACAAGAAAATTAATCAATATTTCAGTTTTAATTTTTTAAATTTTTTTTAGTGCAATTTTCAGAAAAATATATAATGTTATTTAACGAATAAAATATTTATAAATAAACAGTTAAAAACTGTAGAAAATCTGTAAAAAAAATAGGTATAACTACTACCACACTTAAAAATTAGCATTTAAAAAAGCTTTGAAATTCACTGAAAAAAACATAGGTTTCAGAGACGTTATAGTTAGATATTAGCATTTAAAAAAGCTTTGAAATTCACTGAACAAACCATAGGTTTTACAGACGTTATAGTTAGAAATTAGCATTTAAAAAAACCTTAGAAATTCACAGAAAAAACATAGGTTTCAGGGGTGTTATATTTAGCTGGCCATTTCAAAACCATCGAAATTCCTCCGTTATAGTTAGTTCTGCTAACTATAACTCGCTCGCCCGCAATGCACTGCTGATGATGTCACATATTGCATCATTCATGCCATGGTCAGTGACATCACTGATGAGATCACTGATGACATCTCAAATGACATCACTGATGACATCATCCACGTGACAACCTGATACACCTCATCATACACTAGTATAACCTTTCATCACTCACTGAAAAATATAGAGTACCATATTTGAAACCATTGACACACCAATACCAGTTACTACAGACCTACTCACTGATTCCTAAGTCTACACACACAACTACCCATTCAACAACAGAATCAATTATACATGCAGTCACTAATTAATAGAACACTATCAAATGCCCTTATACACATATATAGACATTGACATATCAGCAGTCATCTTATTCCGTTATGCAGTCATCCTACTCACTCATGAAAAAAATTATTCGCACTTAAATTTACTCACTTACACAATTATCCAACAATACCTCATTTATTCAAACACATAGTAACTTATAGATAATATGTTAAAAAAGCACCATTACAATTATACACTCATTCATATAGTTACTCTCACAATCACTGGCTCTTACACATACTTATTTATATACACCAACTCTCCAATACAATGCTTTTTATTTTTTTACTTTGTTGAAGATGTACAACTTAAACATATATTCACTTACCAACACACAAATAAATACACTCAGTCACCCAAACAACTGTTTCCACATGTACTCTTAAACCTATACACCTAGTCAATCAACCACTCACACATCTATGCATAGAGTTACACACACCCCATCCAACCACACACAAACTCAGTGTCCCATACTCACCCAACTAATCAATAACTAATTTACACACTCATATAGTTAGTGACCAACTGATGCAGCATGTTATACAACAACAGAGACAGTGCTGCACACATTCACATAGTTTAGTTACTAAGCCATGTATTAAGTGAGACACTTTTAATTACTCACTTAAACAGACAGTCAGACAGCTACTAAATCCTCCATCCAGACAATTATATATCCACTCAATCTTCAATACAGATTGGTATATATATAATACATATTTAAATTTCAAACTAAACCACATTCACTGGATGATGTCATCAGTGATGTCATTTGAGATGTCATCAGTGATGTCATCAATGATATCACTGACCATGTCATGAATGATGCAATATGTGACATCATCAGCAGTGCATTGCGGGCGCATGAGCTATAGTTAGCAGAACTAATTATAACGGAGGAATTTCGATGGATTTGTACGAGTGAAATGGCCAGCTAACTATAACACCCCTGAAACCTATGTTTTTTTCTGTGAAAATATATATATATATATATAGATAGATAGATAGATAGATAGATAGATAGATAGATAGATAGATAGATAGATAGATAGATAGATAGATAGATAGATAGATAGATAGATAGATAGATAGATAGATAGATAGATAGATAGATATTATCTACTGGCAGTCGCCAGTAGATAGTTATAGTTATGACCTATTTTCCAATAAGTGTGGCGCCGGTTGATGAATCCTCGCAACCTTTTCCAAACTTTTGGCCAGCTTCGGTCCGCTCCTACCCTGTACATTTCTTGGTGATTCGTCAAGCTGGGGCCGCGAAAAAAGGGGGGGCCAAAACGCATTTTTCCCATGCAATTTCCCATAGGATCTGTTGTCGCAGCTACAGCCTGAACCGCTGAACGGAACAACACCAAATTTGGCAAGGAGGTAGTCCTCAGTTCAGACTCGTGCCTTTTGCATAACTGGTGTGAATCAGTTCAGTAGTTCCTGAGAAAATTAGAGTTAAACGTACATATATATCTATGGCCGGGGAGGATCCGAGCACCCTACCCGCACTCTAAGCGCACCCTCCTCGAACGAGTGCGCACCCTCCCGATCGCGAGCTGAATGCTAATTGGCTGTCGAGTGTCTGTCTACTTTCGAAACCAGGAACTGTTGCCGGCCATTTTCTGCCTCGGTAGAAGCGAGGCTGATTAAACAAGGGGAATAAGTGTGTAAAACATATAAAGGGGGTGGAGTGGAAATACTTTGACCCTGTAGAGGTCTGATTTACTCCTGCAGTAACCCAGGTAGTAGCAATACAGTGTCCCAATCACACTGCCACTCTCTGTCCACTCTTGCAATCATCCTGACAGAACCATTTCCTTATCTAATCTCTGTGCCAAAACACAAGCACTTATAAACTCTCCCTTCTGTGACCTACCAGAACTGTAACTATCCAGTCATTATCCATGCACTTGTACAATGTCTCAACCATTAACACACGCAGTGCTACAGTCAAATGTGCACAATTGATGCACGCCCCTAGTCCCCTGCAGACTACTGATTCACTCCTGCAATAACCCAGTGGGATTGGGGTATTTTATGACACCTCTCTACACCGAAAGGTAGGGTGTATATTTCTGTTTTTTAAAGGCATGATTCTTATTGGTTAACAAAAACTGATTGTAAGGAACATTATATATGATAAGCTGATATGTTGAAAAGTCAAGCACACTTGCTGCCTTGTTTAGCAACATTGTGTGCTGAACTTGTGACCTGTGTGCTCAGTGCAGTGTTCCATGACCTGTTTCTATGGTAACAGGCAGAAGGCAGATTGGGGGAAGGGTTGAAATGTATTCATTTGGAAATGGTTGAAATGTTTAACCAATAGAAATGTGTGTTTGCTTTTGAATTTATATGTGAAGGATTGTGATTTGATGTTTACATGTATATGTGTAGAAAATGAAAGGGAAACTTTTCCATTCTTTGTTTTTGCTGAGAGGTGCACAGTGCAGAGATTCTGTAAAAGAAAATCTGGTGTGTGACTGATATACTTCTTAATCTACAAAACAACTTGAAAGGTGAGTTATTTAATTGTGAGGGGATGTATGAGGTCAATTTTGATTTTAATCAGACTAATGTATTTCTCCTGCTAAAGTGTAGGGAGTACTTTTTTTCTCTACAATCTTATTGACAGCGTGTGTGCATGTAGAAACCATTCTGTGATAAGCATTTTCGGTTTTTCATGTGTTTGCAGACAGATAACTGTGCTGTTTTTATAATTTGGTAGAATTAGAAACCAGTCATTGTTTATGAATTTGTGAAATTAGTTATGTTTCTATACTAAAATGTAGTACTCCTTCTAGATGAAGAAATGTGTTTTGGTATAGTCCAAGGGATAGTGTTGTTTGTCTAGAATCACACAGTGAGTATGTGTGCATTTGGGAACCACTGTGAGAGAAGCATTTGGTAACGTCGTGTATTTGCTGACAGATAACTGTTTTAAAACCTGTCATGTTGTCAAGTTTTAGTAGCATTAGAAGGCAGTCTTTGCTTATGCATTGATAAAATAAGTCATGCTTTGATACTAATGTGCTGTACTTTAATATGTAGATTGAGTGTAGTCTCCTTACCCATTGCACAGTAGTGAATGAGTTTTGGTAAGCTGCTAGGGATAGTGTTGCTTGTCTAGAATCACACTGTGAGTGTGTGTGCATTTGGGAACCACTGTGAGAGGAGTATGTGGTAACATCGTGTATTTGCTGACAGATAACTGTTTTAAAACCTGTCTTGTTGTCAAGTTTTAGTAGCATTAGAAGGCAGTTTTTGCTTATGCTTTGATTAAATGAGTCAGGCTTTGACACAAAAGTGCAGTCCTGAAATATGTAGTTTGTGTGCAGTTCCCTTACCACTTCCACTGTAGTGAATGCGTTTTGGTAAACTCGTAGGGATAGTGGTGCTTGTCTAGAATCACACTGTGAGTTAGTGTGCATTTGGGAATCACTGTGAGAGAAGCATTTGGTAACATCGTGTATTTGCTGACAGATAACTCTTTTAAAACCTGTCATGTTGTCAAGTTTTAGTAGCATTAGAAGCCAGTCTTTGCTTATGCGTTGATTAAATGAATCATACTTTGACACTAATGTGCTGTACTTAAATATGTAGATTGTGTGCAGTACCCTTACCTCTTCTAGACTAGTGAATGAGTTTTGGTAAACTTCTAGGATAGTGTTGCTTGTCTAAAATCACACTGTGAGTCTGTGTACATTTGGGTAAGGATTGTGATAGAAGCATTTGGTAACATCGTATATTTGCTGACAGGTAACTGTTTTAAAATTGGTCATGTTGTCAAGTTTTAGTAGCTTTAGAAGCTATTCTTTGCTTATACATTGTTAAAATGATTCAGGGTTTGACACTGAAGTGCAGTACCATGTACTATTCTCTTCACTGTGCCAGAACTGAAAATTTAAAAGTTTTACCCAGGCACTGTCCTAGCAGTAGTCTGATGATTTAGTCAGTTTCCAAGTACTCATGTTGTGAACCATACATTACCACATAGACTGCTTCAAATGTCTATGCAGTATGCATGCAGTCTTCTAACATACTATACACTTGTCTTTCACATCTTCAATTCCCTTGTCAGTATCCATACAGTCCAGCAAACAACCTGTCACTTCCTTTGCACTCCTCTAGTGATCCATTCAGTACCAAGTACTAATCCATTCACTGTGTCAAAAGCCAACCACTTATAAATTCACCCAGGCACTCTCTTTGCTGTACTCTAATCATTCCGTCAGTTCCCAAGTACTCATGCAGTGAGCCAGGCCTTAGCACATAGACTGCTTCAAATGCCTATTCACTATGCATGCAGGCCTCTAACCACCTACACAGTTGTCTTTCACACCTTCAATTCCCAGTCAGTATTCATACACTTCTAGCAAACACCCTGTCACTCACCCAGTGTGTCTCCTTATAGTACTGTAATCATTCAGTCAGTTAGCATGTAGTCTTTTAGTGAGGTAGGCTTTAGGGCATGAACTGCTTCAAAGTAGTATGCACTATGCATGTAGTGTTTTAACCATCGTCACACTTGTGGTTCAGGGCTATAGTTTCTTAGTCAGTTTTTATATAAAATGTGTTTGTACAGTAATGGAATAGTATAAATTTTAAAGTTATTAATATACCTTTATTTGTGATTCTTTTTTACAGATACAGATCAGGAGTGTTTCTCGTGCAAGATTGTTTGGATGAAGGGTCCTTCGGTGTTTCATCATACCCGCCGTGCCGCACGAGTATTTCTTGTTAGGATCCCCTCGCGACAGCACTCTTTTGCAAATCTGGCACGTGACCAAGGTGGCATTGGTCTTTGTTTGCCCCTCTGGAAAAGTAAAACATTTCCACACCACTGAAGAAAAACGTGGCGTGCGTGGTGTCTCCTCCAAAAATTCATCGTCAGATGTATGAGGAGATGCGAGTGATGCCTGCTGCCCTGAAGCCATTTTTGGTAGAAAAAAGTTAGAGCTAAGTGTAAACTTAGTCTAAAAAAATCTTCTTCTCTGCAAAGAGATGCTGCTCCAAAGAAGGTCAAAGAAGAATGATTGAATTGGATGGGGTCTTTCAATAGTTAGAACAGGAAGTGTAATGAACCAATCAAATCTCTTTTTTTGCAGGTCACATGGGATCGCGCACCCTGCGCTTACGCATCAAGCAGCCAGCGTGCATCCACGAAATTGAATTAAAAAAAAATATAGGATTAGATGTAAAAATATATTACTTTTAAGACTAGTTCAGAGTTTGTCTTCAATTAATATTCACATGAAATACATATATATATATGTTTTTTTAAATGTTAAATATTTCGCGGGATCCGCTCTCCTACCGCGTCATAGACGCACATGACGCATCACGGATGCGCGTAAACGTCGCGTTACAAACATCGAACGTGTCGCGTATAGGCCGGGAGTCGCGTACCGGTCGCATTGCATTCGCACACAAAACACGTACCCAACGCATACCATGCACGGATGCTATCGCGTAGGGATCAAGAACGGTGCGCATAGGGTTCGCGGATCCAAAAACATGGAAATAAAGTTTTGAACATATGGTTAAAAAAATATTTTGAAAAATATAAAAAAAATATGTTTGAAAAACCCATTAAATTCACATAATATTTTTGAATTTTTAAAAGAATTAATTGAAAAAATAAGTTTAAAAAATGGTGATAAAAAAGTATTTAAAAAAAACATAATTAATGAAATTGACACACTGAATTTGAAAAATATAGAAATCCAATCAAAATCATTAAACATGATGGGCCCGATTCACAGAATTAACTTAAGACAAAATCCTTAAACTTACTACTTTTGGTATTCACAGAATGCACTTACTACTTTTGGTATTCACAGAATGCACTTACTACTTTTGGTATTCACAGAATGGATTTACGACTACTAACTTTACGTCTGCACTCGGGCCGGAAATTCCGGCCCGGAGGCGGAGCTTCCGGCCCGGAGGCGGAGCTTCCGGCCCGGACGCAGTGATGTCATTTGAGATGTCATCAGTGATGTCATCAGTGAAGTCACTGACCATGTCATGAGTGATGTAATATGTGACGTCATCAGCAGTGCATTGCGGGGGCGCGAGTTATAGTTAGCTGAACTAACTATAACAGGGGAATTTCTAGGGTTTTGTACGAGGGAAATGTCCAGCTAACTATGATGCCCCTGAAACCTATGTTTTTTTCAGTGAATATAGATATATATAGATATAATATATATATATATATATATATATATATATATATATATATATGCGCGCTCACTCCCAGTCACTTTCAGGAACTTGGAAAAGCACTCAACGGGACACTCCTGCAATTATTTGATCATTTATTGCATTGCGAGCATGAGAAAACATGACGCGTTTCGGCGATGCCTTAATCAAATGTTTTACAAAATTGTACACCAGGATAAGACACGAACACGGCTTAGAAGCCGTAGCCTATTTTCTAAAGAGAAAACCTTTGAAATTTATGGAACACAATGCCATGATCCTTCAATTTACTGAGTTCTGCCTTAAAAACAATATTTTTGTTTTCGGTGATGATTTTTACCATCAAAGGTCCGGTACTGCGATGGGCACCTGTTTCGCCCCCAGTTACGCGAATTTATTCGTGGGCTGGTGGGAGGAGCAGGTGTCCGGAACACCCGGACTGATTGACTACATCAGGGTGGTCAGTTGGTACAGGTACATAGACGATCTCTGTATTATCTGGGATGGTTCCTTCGAGTCAGCCTCTACCTTCATTGATAACTTCAACAAAAATGCTATCAATTTGGAATTTAGTGGGGAAGTTAGTGCGGAAACTGTTAACTTCCTCGATTTACAGATCAGGGTAGTGGATAACCAATTATCTGTATCACTGTACCGCAAACCCACAGCCGGAAATTCGATCCTGCATGCTACTAGTAATCATCTCCCCGGGCTAGTAAGAAGTATCCCTTATGGAGAATTCTTGCGGCTTAAACGAAACAGCACCAGGGTGGATGATTTCGAAAATGCAGCCAAAGACAGTATCAGTAGATTTGTAACTAGAGGGTATAATAAAGCATTCCTCGAGAATACTCTGCAGCGAGTAAGGAATATACCCAGGGCCACTCTGTTCAAAGAGGACCAGAAAGTGGATACACAGGAAAGGAAAAAGAAAAGCAAGAAAAGTAGAATGGATGAGTGTGATACCAATACATTTAGAATGGTAACTACCTTTTCAAATGGTGCCAATAAATTGAAGCAAATCTTAAGAAAAAATTGGCACATTTTGAAAACAGATCATGTCATTGGTCCAGATATCCCTTCTGCCCCCTTAGTAACTTTTAGAAAAGCAAGATCTTTAAGGGACAGTTTGGTTCAAAGCCATCTATCTACTAGCCCCAAGGTGATGGGAACCCTAAGGGATCTTAGAGGTTTCTTCCCATGCGGCAAATGTAAAGCCTGTGTAGGCAGTAGAAGGACATTGACCTATCAGGTTATTGGTCTTAAGAATCCTCGACCCATTAAGAAGTTCATAACATGTAACACAAACTATGTAGTTTATTGCCTGGAATGTCCGTGCGGCCTAAGGTATGTGGGCAGCACGATACATTGTGTTAAGATTCGCATCCTGGAGCATATGCGAGCGATAGCTAAGAATGATATCACCTATTCTGTCGCGAGACATTACTCTGAAAAACATAATAGCAATAGGGAGCTATTACGCTATTATGGTTTGGACCAAGTCCCCATAAGTATCGGGGGGGAGATAGAATCAAACAACTGCGCAGGCTTGAGTCACGTTACATTATAGATCTGGGAACAAAAAATCCCGCTGGCATGAATGTGGGCGAGGAATTATCGGTTCATCTTGGTGACTAAATAACTAAAGGAACATTAACAGAATAGAAGAATATGGTCTAACTACAGGGATCAGGTAGATAAGATTTTGTGAGATGTTATATTTATTTAAGTGGTACTGTTTCTGTGTGATGACTGTTAAAGTATCTTTTTTGTATTTATAGAATGATTGTGATAGAGGCTTTTGTTTATGAGTCATATATTTGCTTGAAGGGTAGTGATCACAATGAGGTTCAGGCCGATACACGGCGTCATGTTAGTGAACTTTTTATCATATACTTGGCAATCGATTCACAGTTGCATGCTGTTCCTCTGCAATGGAGGAATATATCCTCTTCATGTTTCACTGCCGATCTTGCAAGGATGGTAGCCGATATACGGCTCAATTATGGTCAAGTTTGTGGGACTTCACGAGCTGATACACGGCGTAATAACTGTGGAGTAAATGCACATATTTATGTAAGCAATTGTTTTTTTCAAAATGAAGACTAACATTGGGGACCTATTTATGGCATAATGTTTATCAATTTGCAATTTGTATTTATACATTTTAATAATTGTTTCTCCCAATGTGGCGGCTGATTTCTAAAGGCGATTGCCCCATTTTGTTGTCCCATTTTGCTGTCCATGACAAAGAATACCATGTGACTCTTGCTTTGCCTCTTTAAATATGCCGTTTTCTGGCGCGAATTTTGTAAAACATTTGATTAAGGCATCGCCGAAACGCGTCATGTTTTCTCATGCTCGCAATGCAATAAATGATCAAATAATTGCAGGAGTGTCCCGTTGAGTGCTTTTCCAAGTTCCTGAAAGTGACTGGGAGTGAGCGCGCATATTTAAAACGCGAGTGCACCTTCGCGTTTCAAAGCACCCGTCTATTGAGTGCGCTGGTTTGAAGGTGCAGACGGAGCAATGATATATATATATATATATATAATAGATATAGATATATATACCAGGCAAAAAAGAAGCAGGGAACTCGGGGTAGTTCCCAAGTTTAGATGGAGGGCAGCGTCTGTATAGAGCACAATACAAACAGCGGCACTCTGAATTTGCTCACCTCAAATGTTTGCTTTTCTATCAAAGTCTCTAAGCACAGGATTAGCACAGTGCCACACTGAGCTGTAAAATGACAAAAGCCTTTCATCACTCCAGGCACAGTATGACAGCTTTGGATTGGTAAAATACCATCAAAGGCAATCTGCAATGCGTACAGCAACCCCTGACACATGTTTTGCTATTGTTATTGCTCTTCAGAGAGATTTAGCTATGTCTAGATACAAGAGAGCACCCATTATAAGTCAAAACAATACCTTTTCAGGCATAGAATGGCGCATAAATCAAAAGCTGTAAAACTGTGCCTGGAGTGGTAAAAGGCTTCTGTCATTTTACAGCTCGGCGTGGGTGGCTCAAGATTACTACAAGATTATGGTGGGACTAAAAATAGGCAAAACGTTTTGTTGGTGTCGGTTGCATGACTATGGGGGATTGGCAAGCAAGCAGGTGTTGGCCAAGCTGACCTGCCTTAATCATTTTTGTGGGAAAGTTACTTGAAGATTAATCAAACAGCACTAAAGTAATGGCAGCGTGCAAAGCGTAGGGCCCTACACCCAACCCCATAGAGGATATGGCTGAAGGCAATGAGCAGCCGGGGTTGGTCAAATGGGAGGGTCTGGTACCCATGGGGTTTGGTTCACAGAGTCTGACCCCTTACGAGTACCTAGAGGTGGTGTATCTCACACTGGTGTTGCAAGCATTGTCTCTAGGTTGTATGCCACCTTCCCTATCCCAGGAATGCGTGTAGTGTATTTTACTAACTATGTAAGTTTGTCCATAGGACCTAGCAGGAGGAGATTTTTTTCAGTAACTACTTTTTTAATGAAAGGTATACCAAACTAAAACAGAATTTTAACCTTTGGCTTGTTCAGTGAATAGCTGGGCTAGCCTGATGTGTGCAACCAACCCTCTTTGCCGCGGATCCTGGGTTCTGGCCAACCTCCCACGGGCAGACAACCCACTGCTGCACACAGCCTGTGGCAGTGTGCAGTGGGGAGTTGATCAAAGGGATATAGCCAGTGGGAGTTTAGCTGCATGGATTGGTTGGAGACCAGATCCTGCTGTAAATATCCCATGGATGGCCAATCCCTCATGGCACACAAGAGTGAATGACACAGGACGTTGCCTTCTACAAGTCAATACACTGAACTGCTACTGATGGCCATTCCACATGGCACCCAACTCCATTTTTTTTTACAGGTATGAGGGACTCTATTGTACTTTTTTTCAGTTAGGCCCCTCTGGGGTTCCCTCTGGTTCCCCGCCACATGTGCAGGAAGTCAGGCTGACATAGGACTCCTGAGGCGGAAAGCCGGGAGAGCGTATTTTAAGCATTTGTAAATATTGGTGTGATTCTGTGCTTTTTAAAACCTACCTGACACTTCCTGGAACAGCGGGCTCACGCTGCAACGACCACCACTACCCTTGATCGCCATTTCCCGAGAGCAAGGTGCGTCACCAGACATGCCCCCTCGGTTGGCCACGCCCCCTCGCCATATGCCTATATAGTGCGCGCTGACTCTGAGGCTTGACACTAACATAGGACTCCTGAGGCGGAAAGCCGGGAGAGCGTATTTTAAGCATTTGTAAATATTGGTGTGATTCTGTGCTTTTTAAAACCTACCTGACACTTCCTGGAACAGCGGGCTCACGCTGCAACGACCACCACTACCCTTGATCGCCATTTCCCGAGAGTGAGGCGCGTCACCAGACACGCCCCCTCGGTTGGACACGCCCCTTCCAACGCTTTGATCATTCTGCATAAATTATGTGCCTTGGTAGGAAGCGCAGCGGACGAGCGCAGCGGGCGCGACGATTGCGCGACGAAGGCGCGCTTAAGGCAAGCTCGTCTGCGCTCGTCCGCGAGCGTCCGGGACCAGGGGCCAAGGACCCTGTGGGCTACTACACTTATACTTCTGCTGAACTACTAGCGCTGCGCCCAACCGCCACGATGTGTCCACCTGTTCCCCATAACGCGGCGAAACGTATATCTTACTTAGGCATAGGCAACCCCGCCACCCTCACAAATGCCCCTGCTCCTGAGTATTCTATGCTCACGACCACACCCTGCTCTACCTACACGTTCAGGTGTATATATCTCAATATCCGCTCCATGATTAAACACCAATCAGATATTTTTCTGCTACTCATGGATAAACAACCTGACATGCTGCTATTGACAGAGACCTGGCTCACTCCGGACTCACTACCGGACATTTTAGCTGCCCTACCTGCAGATTACTACATTCTATCAGCACTCCGCCCAGGCGGAAAAACTGGGGGAGGAGCAGCTATAATCGTCAATAAAAAATTCCAAATTAGACAGCTCCCCTCTCTGCCTCTACCTAATACTGAAAACATAGTCGCCAAAATAGATACTCCCAATGGCTCACTTGTACTGGTCCTACTATATCGCCCTCCCCAAACCATGGCCACATTCCCTTCCACTCTAGCTCAGCTACTGGCACCGTTGGTCACTAACCATCCTAAACTACTTCTGGTTGGGGATTTAAACTTCTGGTTTGACAACTTATCATTGGACCCCCAGGCTGCAGAGATGAGTGAACTTTTCTGTGATCTCAACCTGACACAACACATCCACACTGAGACTCACCAGAAGGGCCATAGCCTCGACCAAATCTGGTCTCTGAACTTGTCACTATCCGCATTAGACATAAAACCTTGCTGCTGGTCTGATCACCACAGCATAAGTTTCTCCTTCCAGTTAGATAAGACAACCCACTTCAAGCTACAAACCAGCAAAACCATTAGGAAATGGACCTCTATGGATATGCCAGCCTTTCTTAAATTTTTGGGTGACTCCCTTCCCCTTGACAGCACTAATGTGGAGGAGGCCGATGGCCGGTTCAATAAATGGCTTACTGCAGCGATTAACATCTATGCTCCTCCTACGCATCTCAGCAGCTCTAAGAGTCCGGACGCACACAAATGGTTTACACCTGAACTAAAAAAACTGAAACTGGAAGTGAGGCAAAAGGAAAGAACCTGGCGCTCCCAGTACTGCCCACTGGCCAAGGCCACATACTGCTCAGCCAGGAAGACATACCAAAAAACTCTACAAAACCATAAAACAACCTATTACTCATCCAAAATCCTAAACTCCACCAATAAGTCAAAAGAAATTTTCAGGATAGTGAACGACCTTTGCAATGACGATAGAACTTCCCCTCCGGTAGTTCCCACACAAGCGCTATGCAATTCCCTGAATGATTTTTTCCGCGATAAGATCTTAATGATTAAGCAGAACATTTCCACACTTCCAGCTTGCGCCCCAGTGGATGACATCTATCTCAATCCCTCAACTTTACATTCTTTTCCCCTTATCGATTTGAAAACTTTCTTGGCACTACTGTCCAGAGTCAAATCAGGCTCCCCTATGGATGTCTGCCCCCCCCAAATCATGAAAGAAATTGGTCGAGCTATGCCCAACAGCATGATACCCTTGCTCAACGACTCTCTCATTTCAGGGACAGTGCCTAGCAGCTTCAAGCAGGCCTTATTGATTCCCCTCACCAAGAAACCTGGTATCGACCCGCTGGACCTCACGAACTATCGGCCCATATCCTTGCTGCCCTTCCTATCGAAAATGCTGGAGGCGCATGTTACCAACTGCCTCTCTAATTTCGTGGAGGAAACGGAATATCTCCAACCCAACCAAGCAGGTTTCCGGCCTGGTCACTCCACTGAGGCAGTAATATTGGCCGTCCAGAACACCTTGAGGTCCAACGCTCACAACAACCTTCATCAAGCCCTAGTACTTCTTGACTTGTCCGCTGCATTCGACACGGTTGACTATTCCATTCTGGTCAACCGTGTCGAACAGGCGGGTCTCAGAGACTCTGCCCTAGCCTGGTTGAAATCGTTCATCTCCGAACGTACTCAGTCTGTCCGCTTAGGCTCCTTTTCTGCCGTCAAAGTCAAGTCTTTCTGTGGGGTGCCCCAAGGCTCTTCATTATCCCCCTTGTTATTCAATTTGTACATGCGACCCCTTCTTTTTGCCCTGAGAATGCATAAAGTCACTGTATATAACTATGCAGATGACTTGCAGCTCGTTTTTGTTCTCAACTCCCCAAATGCGGTGGAGGACTTCCAAGCCACTATGACTCTAATCCAGAGTTGGATGTCCTCAAATCACCTTAAATTAAACCCAGGGAAAACTGAGTTGATCCTGCCCGGCAAGAGCGAAATCAGTTGGAGCCCTAACTTCTGGCCGACTGACATGGGCCTCCCCCCTAAGAAATCTCTGACTGTAAAAAGTCTGGGGATAACCATCAATGAGGACCTCTCGCTAAAATCTCAAATTGGAACCGTGGTTTCTTCTGGATTTTTCCAATTGAGGAAAATTGGGAAAATCGCCCATTTCCTCACTCCCTCCGCCTTAATTCAGGTTGTCATGGCCCTAGTCCTCTCCCACATCGACTTCTCAAACAGCCTATACCTAGGCCTACCCGTAGGACAACTCAGAAGACTGCAGTACTTGCAGAATCAGGCCGCTAGGCTGATCTGCAAAGTACCCAAATGGGAATCGATTAAACTAGGCCTAGAGAGCCTGCACTGGCTACCCGTGGCTCAAAGAGCCGAATTCAAAGCCGGGTGCATCATCTTTAAGGCTCTGCAAGGCAAGGGACCTCTATTCATCAGACAGCTGATCGGAAGATATGTTCCCTCACGGAACCTAAGATCTGCCCACAAAGACCTTCTTGAAGTACCTCGCTTTAAGAAAAAACGACAAGGCGGCAGCAGCTTCCATTTCCTAGCAGCTACCCTATGGAATTCTCTGCCACTAGCCCTCAGACAGAGTAAAGACCTCCTTGCCTTCAGAAAGGCATTCAAGACTCACCTCTTCACAAAAGCTTACTTGAAATAACGCTTCCGGTAGACTCACCCTTTGTTATGTTTTTTATCTTTCCAGCGCCAAGAAGCCCTCGGGCGTACGTGCGCTTTATAAATTTTTAATAACATAACATACAAGTCAATACACTGAACTGCTACTGATGGCCATTCCACATGGCACCCAACTCCATTTTTTTTTACAGGTATGAGGGACTCTATTGTACTTTTTTTCAGTTAGGCCCCTCTGGGGTTCCCTCTGGTTCCCCGCCACATGTGCAGGAAGTCAGGCTGCCATAACCTGAACCATTTGCCCTATTGGTTTAAATTTTCAGGATGCAAGGACCGCATCCCTAAATCCTGTAGTAGCAGCTGCAATATATTTCTCTTGAGGGCACTCTGTTAATCATATCAATCGGTACAATGGGACTGCTGCCAGTCCTATGGTACCAAAAGGCGGGATGGGATAAAAAACAACTGCAGCCAATCACAGGGCTCTGTCTTTTAAAATTATGTTATAGTGGAACTCTCACAGGAATCCCATGGGACCAACCTTCTAAAATAGCAAACTTTTTAACACCTTCAAGACCAACCTGAGCACCTATTTAAACATACATTTCTTGAAAATCATCAAACAGATTTATATTAAATCGCAAAAAACTATGCTTCCCAAGCAAAGTTTTCCAATTTTTTTTTTTATTCTGGTCATCTCTTTTTTTCTATATAAGAGAGCAAAGTTTCATTTAGGAAGAAAAGCCTGCCCCCCCCACCTTTTATTGGTCCTAGCCTATGGTATGGTAGAAAAATGTCTAGGACTTATCTGAGGTGTATAAACTTCTTCCCTGTAAGGTTTTGTGTATATATACATATTACTTACTGGCGGTCACTAGTAGTTAGTTATAGTTAGGACCAAAGTTTCCACAGGAAAAGCATTTTTCGTTTTGCCTATAACTTTGGTGCTGCTTGACGAATCTCTACAAACTTAAAGAAAAAGTCCCCTTTTTGGTTCAGCTGCTGTGTTCAAAGTTTTGCGGTGATCCAACAAGCGGGGGCAACGGGGTCCCTAAACACATTTTTCCCAAGTTAAGTCTATGGGGGTTTTTCATTTTTTGAACTCTACTGAACGGAATTACACCAAATTTGGCAGAAAACTATATGTAGGTACAGAAAGCGCACATTTTGTGATTTGGTGTAAATCCATTAAGTAGTTTTTGAAATATTTAACTTAAAAAATATAGATATCTGGGGACGAGAGTCCAAAAAATATGAATATCTGGGGACATGAGTCCTTGCTGTGGACTCGTGGATCCTACCAAAATTTGATTGGCTGCCAATACTTCAACCAGGAAGTGTGGGCAGCCATCTTGGGACTCAGCTTTAAGGTAAGTCTCAGAACAAAAAGTTAAAAATAAAGTAAAGGGGAAGGGACCGCTACCTCACCGGGGCAGTAGCTTACTTATATGCAGGGGAGCCTGGTGGCACCCCTGCTGCCTGCGGTCTGCAACTCGCCAGAGGCCTGCCCACTTTCTTCGCTACTCTATAAACACATCTCGTGGTGCACTCCTGGCTGGAGGATGAAGTTCCCTTGGTCAAAAAGACCTCCTGTTGCCTCCAGTAAGCTGAGAGGTGGTTGGAGACCACTCCCTCTTTCTCAGCCACTTAGCAAACACGCCTCTCGGTGTGCTGATGGTGGGGGATGAGGTCCGCTTGCCTCCTGAGGGCCTCAGAACGAAAGTGGACTTCTTCCCGCAATGAGTAGTGCACAAGGAGGTGTGTTTGCAGAATGGTGAAGAAAGGGGGCGTGGTCTCTGACAACCTTTCAGCAATCTATCTGTGTGAGTCTTACTGGAGTTAACAGGAGGGCTAGTTGGCCCTCAAGGACTTCAAGAGCCAAGGGGACTGCATCCCCCAACTAGTAGTGCACCAGGAGGCATGTTTGCAGAGTGGTGGAGAAAGGGGGCATGGTCACCAAAAACCTTTCAGCAAACCCACTGTGTTGCACTTGCTGGAGATAACAAGAGGGGAAGTCGACCCCCTCGGACCTTCAATAGCCAAAAGGACTTTATCCCCCTACTAGTAGTGCACCAGGAAGTGCATTTGCAGAGTGGCCTCATATCAGGTCTCATCAATCCTGCTGTGTGAGACTTACTGGTGGTAATAGGGGGGTAGTTTGCCCCCAAGACCGTCCTTAGGGGCCAACTACCCATCCTGTTATCTCCAATAAGTCCCACACAGTGGGATTGCTAAGATGTCTTTGGAGGCCACGACCCCTTTCTCCACTACTCTGCAAATGTGGCTCGTGGTGCAATAATGGTTGGGGGATTAACTCCACTTTACTCCTGAAGGACTTTGGGGGCCAAGGATCCCTCCTGGTACATACTGTAAGTCCTAAGCAGTGGGATTCCTGAGGGCTGGTCAGAGGCCCAACCCCCTTTCTCCAGAACCTGCAAACGCGATTACTAGTTAAAAAAACATAGATATTCACTGACAAAACCAAAGGTTACATGGACGTTATAGTTAGCAATTAGCATTTAAAAAGCCTGAGAAATTCACTGACAAAACCGAAGGTAACAGGATCATTATAGTTAGGAAATGGAATAAAAGTACCATAGAAAGTCACTGAAAAAACCCAAAGATTACAGAGACGTTATAGTTAGGCTCAGGTTTCACTTATGCGAAACCAGTGAAACTCAGCAGTTATAGTTAGCTGAGTTAACTATAACTCACTCACCCCAATGTACTGCTTAAGACCTCACATATAACATCACTCATGACATATTCAGTGACCTCACTGATGACATCAATGATGACATAATTTACAGAATTGCTGATGCATCCACTTACACCTCAATATAAACTTTCATACATCCATTCCATCTTCCACACTTCCATTCTCAAAACCATTGACACACCCATAGCAGTACTTACACACCCACTTACTGATTCATAGGTCTACACACACGTTCACACTGTCACCCATACAGCCACTCAAACACAACTCACTCACTAATACAGCCACTGATATATCCACTCATATACCCATACAGCCACCCACACACTGCCAGTCACCCATAGAGCTACTCACACACCTACTCATTCACCCAGAGAGACAATCAAACAGCCACTTACTTACCTATACAGTTATACACACACCCACTCATTTATTCATGCAGATACTAAAACATACTCACTTGCCTATACAGTGACTGACACAAGCACCCACTCACTCAGACAGCCACTCTTACAATCACTCAGTCACACATACAGTCACTCATATACTCTAACACTCACCTATACTGCCTTTCACATATGCAGTTACTCACCCATATACTCACCCACTCACTCATCCATGCAGGCAGTCACACCCCCTCTCACCCACCCACACAAACACTAATACAGCCATACAGGTACTCAGACAACCAATCAATCACCCATACAGCCACTCACGTACCCACTCACAAACTCATACAGCCACTTAGACAGCAACTGACAGACTGATACAGACATTCACACAACCTAGTCACTCACCCATACATTCACTAAGACACCTAATCACTCACTTAAACCATCAGACACACACCTACTGAATCATTCATACAGGCACTCATACACCCACTGATTCACCAATACACATTGGTGTACATATATTTAACACTCATAACTTTTTATTAACACTTAAAATCACTGGATGATGTCATCAGTGATATCATTTAAGGTGTCATGAGTGATATACTCCGTGATGTCACTGATGATGTCATGAGTGATATAGTAGGCAAGGTCATAAGCAGTGCATTGCAGGAATGTGAGCTCAGCTCTATATATTGCCTACTGTTTCTATTCAAAAAGTATTTTTTCTTTTGCCAATATCTTTGTCACCGTTTAACAAATCTTTGTGAAATTTTCAAAACTAATGGGGTGGTCAGCTCAGCTCCTGTGTTGAAATATTTGGGGTGATTCGTCAGGCGGGACTCAAGAAAAAGGGGGGGTCCTAAAACACGTTTTCTCCATGTTAATTTCTATAGGACATTTTAGACACGGCTATAGCCCAAACGGCTGAACGGAATTGCATAAAATTTGACAAACGGTAGCTCTTGGTCCAAAAAGCAAACTT
The DNA here is from genome assembly GCF_964204655.1 of Triturus cristatus. Classification (NCBI taxonomy): domain Eukaryota; kingdom Metazoa; phylum Chordata; class Amphibia; order Caudata; family Salamandridae; genus Triturus; species Triturus cristatus. The sequence goes on along the minus strand of NC_140588.1, from coordinate 845,623,433 downwards.
TTTGCTAAATTGTCTGTTCAGTAGTTGCTGAGAAATATAAACATTTCTCAGATATCCATATATCTCAAGTCTGCGATCTGATTGGCTGCCAACACTTCCAACCAGGAAGTGTTGGCAGCCATCTTGTGACTCGGTTGAACCGAGTCACAAGAAAAAAGGTAAACAAAAGGATAAAAAACAAGAAAAGGGGTCAGGGTAGAAACCCCATGACCCCCTAGGCCTGCTCAGGGGGTCCCACAGGGACCCTCAGGGCCCCAAAAAGCATGTTTCTTCAATTTCAGTGGGAGTCACATTGAGTGCAGGAATCCTCCAATAACCTTTTCAAAAATGACGTACGGTCTCCCGTGCTTCTTTTTCTTTGAGACCCGGGTGGGCCAGGTCCTAGGGGCAATCATGAAAATGCATGTGGGGGCACTGGGGACCCCCACAGCTCTGGTGATCGCCACCTCCTGGGGCTTTATTTTTTCTTTAAAAATGCATGGGGGTTCCTCCCCTATGTAGCCTCATGGACCACCACCTCCCCGGGGATATATTCATTAAATGCAAGGGGCCACATACCTCCCTGCAGCCCCGGGGACTGCCACTTCCCGGGGGCTATTTTCAAAAGAAAAGTGTGGGGGGACTTGAGCCCCCACTAAGCCCGATGACAACCAACTCCCATGGGTACAAATTAGGTAAATGCTGGGGTCCATTGAGGACCCCAGCCCCGGTGACCACTACCTCCCAGGAGATACACAGCAGATGAGACGGGGGCTGCATTGGCCCCTCCAGGAGCCCACCATAGCCCTAGGGACCACGTCCCCAGGGCCGGATCCAGCAATGTCCCGGGGTGCCCACCCCCGGGACATTGCAGTTTACTATGGCGTGGTGGGAGCTCTGCTCCCTACATGCCATAGCAAACACTGCTCCGCTTCATGGAAGCAAGAGCATGGAAAATGCTCTCACTTCCATGCAGGGAAGCAGAATTAATTTTGGGCAGTGGGAGCTGCATGTTAGCAGCTTCATTTGCCCAAAAGCAACGACCTGGCTATGCCCCAGGGATTGGGCTCCCAGGGCTGAAATTGGCCTGGTAAAGGGGGGCTGCATGGCCCCCTCCCTCCATCAATTATAATTAAAAGATAGGCCTAGGCCCTATAGTGAAATGTCAGCCTTACTGTAAGGTCCCTGTGTCTTTTTTCTCTGAAAGAAAATAAATAAACATATATATATCCAAAAGAAAAGCTGCTCTCAGCATTGGGGCGCCACAAACTTCATGCATTAATACCATTTATTGGTGCTTTCACAGGGATGAAACAACGTGCAACCAAACAGTTACTTCAGCCTTCGTAATCCATACGCATTTCGTGAGCAATCTCCCTTGGTCATAGGAACCGGCAGCATTGGGGCAAGGCAACAGAGTTCACAGCGCGGCTGCGCTGATTTAAATGTTTCCACCCAATGGGCGTGTGCAACATATGCATGCTGGTAGATGGAAACGCATATGGATTACGAAGGCTGAAGTAACTGTTTGGTTGCACGCTGTTTCATCCCTGTGAAAGCACCAATAAATGGTATTAATGCACAAAGTTGGTGGCGCCCCAATGCTGAGAGAAGCTTTTCTTTTGGATATATTGTGGTTGGCTTGGACCACGGGGTGGTCGACGGTGGAAGAGCCGGTCCGCAGCGTGAAAGAAAAAGAGACGCTGAGGGAACTCCGTGTCCAGTTGGAGTTTGAAATTTCAGGGTTGTGAATGGAGTGCAATTACAAACGGCCCACTGTGGATTTTTTATTGTTTTAGGGGTTTTGCGGCAATATCACAATGAAAGAACTCCATCTACCTGCATGCATATGTTGCACACGCCCATTGGGCGGAAACATTTAAATCAGCGCAAAGGTTACATGAGCGTTATAGTTAGGTTGACATTTCACTCATACAAAACCAGAGAAATTCAGCAGCTATAGTTATCTGCGCTAACTGACATGGCCAGTGACATCACTGATGACATCACTGATGGTATCATACAGTGACTGTGTGTAAAAAGGTAATGAGTGTTATATATATATATATACACGAGGATTCGAGTGCATTGTCACCTCGTCTCAGAGCCCGGCAAAATTCCTGTGCCCAAGGCTGGAACGTTAAGGGGACCCAAGGGAGCCTGATAACATCGTACCTGGATGTCCCGTCCTTACATAACGCACCTTTTTCCGGCTACCTTTCCCCACGCAACACCGAGCCAGAAACACTGATTTCTGGGTAATGGGGTCCACTATGGATTGCAGTGGCAGTGTGACCAGGTGACTAGGGGTTATTAACTTTTCCTCCAATGAGGTTGTTGCAGGACATATAAAGGTGGGGGCGGAGCTACATTCAAGGAGCAGCCGCATCTGAGGAAGGCCATTCTGGCCGAAATGCATTATGCACACGCTGTTTTTAATAAAGGATTCCTTGTTTTCCCCAAAGTGGTCTCTTCTCCTTGCTTACCTGGAGGGGATTTGTTCATGGATTCTGCGCGTCTGCCAGTGGCGCTTCAAGAGGCCCCGTTCCTGCAAGTGGTGGGAGTAGTGCTGGCACCAGCTGTCTCAGCTTGAACAGCTCTTCCGAGGTATCGGATCAACTCCTGCCCGCCCTGGGGTCTGGCTGAGCAAAGGCTTCTACCAACGGTGGCTCGTGATTACACGAGGATTCGAGTGCATTGTCACCTCGTCTCAGAGCCCGGCAAAATTCCTGCGCCCAAGGCTGGAATGTTAAGGGGACCCAAGGGAGCCTGATAACATCATACCTGGATGTCCCGTCCTTACATGACGCACCTTTTTCCGGCTACCTTTCCCCATGCAACACCGAGCCAGAAACACTGATTTCTGGGTAATGGAGTCCACTATGGATTGCAATGGCAGTGTGACCAGGTGACTAGGGGTTATTAACTTTTCCTCCAATGAGGTTGTTGCAGGACATATAAAGGTGGGGGCGGAGCTACATTCAAGGAGCAGCCGCATCTGAGGAAGGCCATTCTGGCCGAAATGCATTTTGCACACGCTGTTTTTAATAAAGGATTCCTTGTTTTCCCCGAAGTGGTCTCTTCTCCTTGCTTACCTGGAGGGGATTTATTCATGGATTCTGCGCGTCTGCCAGTGGCGCTTCAAGAGGTCCCGTTCCTGCAAGTGGTGGGAGTAGTGCTGGCACCTGCTGTCTCAGCTTGAACTGCTCTTCCGAGGTATCGGATCAACTCCTCCCCGCCCTGGGGTCTGGCTGAGCAAAGGCTTCTACCAACGGTGGCTCGTGATTACACGAGGATTCGAGTGCATTGTCACCTCGTCTCAGAGCCCGGCAATATTCCTGCGCCCAAGGCTGGAACGTTAAGGGGACAAGAGGGAGCCTGATAACATCGTACCTGGATGTCCCGTCCTTACATAACACACCTTTTTCCGGCTACCTTTCCCCACGCAACACCGAGCTAGAAACACTGATTTCTGGGTAATGGAGTCCACTATGGATTGCAGTGGCAGTGTGACCAGGTGACTAGGGGTTATTAACTTTTCCTCCAATGACATATAAAGGTGGGGGCGGAGCTACATTCAAGGAGCAGCCGCATCTGAGGAAGGCCACATGGCCCCCCTCCCCAGTAAAAAAAAAACGAGGCAGAGTCCTGGGGGATGGGGTTCCCGGGGCCAACAGAAACCTCAGGAGGTGGGCCACACAGCCCCCCTCCTTTGAAAATATGTATATATAAAAAATATATAGTGGCCATGCCCTGGGGGATGGGGTCCCCGGGGCTAAAAATGGCCTTGGGAGAAGGACCGCGTGGCCCCCTTCCATTTAAAAAAAAGAAAATAACAAATTAGGGGTCAGGCCCTGGGGGATAGGGTCCCCAGGGCCCAAAAAATAGAAAAGGAAGGGGGGCCAAACAGCCCACTTCTAAAAAACAAAATGTTAAAAACCCGGCATCGCGCCGGAGGCCCCGCCTCCTCCTAGTAACACTATGCAAACGCGCCCTGTGGCGCATTTTAAGTTGGGGAATTAATTCCCCTACAATCCTTAGGGTCCCTGGGGGCCAACTAGCCCACCAGGTACCTCCAGTTAGCACCACAGGGCTGCATTGCAGAGAGGTGATCTGAGGCCAAGCCCCTTTTTACACCTCTCTGCAATGCAGCTCTGTGGCGCTTACTGGAGGTAACTGGTGGGCTAGTTGGACCCCAGGGACTCTCAGGATTGAAGGGGTCTTAATCTGCCCAGTGACCGTTTTAAGTTGGGGGATTAAGTCCTCTTGAATCCTGAGAGTCCCTGGGGGCCAACTAGCCCACCAGGTATGTCTAATAAGCACCACAGAGTTGGATTGCAGAGAGGTGTAAAACGTGGCATGGCCTCGGACCACCTCTCTGCAACACAGCTCTGTGGCTCTTACTGGCAGTGGTGTAGCTAGAGCTTCTGGCGCCCGGGGCTATCCCTCAGATTGGCACCCATGGCATTTAGCGGGGGTACGTATTTGCTCTGAAATTTGTTTGCCAACCTACAGGATGTATACTTTACTCAATCAAACTTGACTACCGGCCTTATCTGTGATGGTAATGGGCCAACCACATTTCTACCACAGAACCTTTGGTTTATTTCTATTTCTTTCCTTTAATATATAACAAAATGGATTCAGATATCCTATGATCAATTTTTTGCTTTTATTCTACATGTCCTCTTTCAGGGAATAGCCCATGCTCCTTTATACTCTCACTATGATGGTGTTACTCTTTCTATGGGTTTCCCAAAAAATTATTGCTTTATTCTTACATCAGCTTTTATAATATTCGACTTTTCGGTGTAAAGGATTTGTTCCCACGTTCAACCAATGAACGGGACCATCATCAGGACAGAAGAAGTGAATTAGGTCTCGTGTATGAAGGAAGGTTTAATACTTTGTTATATGACTAAACACCCATTAATATCTTGGCAATGGGGAAGCAGAACACTGTCCTCTTCAAACCATACAGAGTCAAGCAATGAAACTAGAGGCACTTGGTCTGAGGTAGTTGGGAATGGAGCCCTGTGAAAAGAACTCTTTTGGGGTAATGTTCAGGGGCAGTTCTAAACCCCAAAATGAGGAGGTTCATCGCTCACCAAAGATCCTTTCCTCCCCTTATAACAACCGTTTTTAGCTCTTACCTCAGGCTCGGTCATGTGCAGAGTCCACAGTGGTGGCAGGGCCACTACCGTAGGGGTTGTTCTGCTGCAAATCACCCAGCACTCCCATAGCAGCCAAGGTTTCAGATTGCTAAGTGTGACATTTTCAGAATTTCAGTGTAACTATGAGTGACATTTCAACTATTAGGGACACTATCTCCGTCACCACTGACCAGAGTCACCCCACCGGCGAGTTAAGTGCGACTTAAACTATGTTGCGCGGCTCAAGGCTCCTGAAAAGTTCTGTGCACTAGCAATGTACAATAAAGTAAGTTCTAATAAAATGTGCATCTGTCTACTGATGTGAACTCATCAGCTGAGCTGAAGCCATTCTGCCAGTCTCTATGGATTGTATTTATAACCCTGCACCCTTTAAAAGGGGCCTACCCGTATCGAAAGATTACTTTAATGCACCGACACATAGAAAGTGTGGGGTGTGATGTGATCTCTGATAACCAAAGTTTAGTAAAATGTGGAGCAGGGGTCTAGGTGGTCAGGGTTTTTTGAGCCAGTTCCACACACTACAAAGGCTGAGATGTTGACTTTTGTTCAGTGCAGTTTTGATAGTTGTACACTAGTGGTGTCATTCTTTTGAACCATAAACACACTATAGTACCACCAGAATTTTCAGGGCCATTGCTCTCTACCTGTCAAAGTTGTTAGTCCCCTGACAATGAAATCGCAGGCCAAATCAAAATTAAGATTAAAATGTTTCTGCCAGCGCAATGAACTTTTAGGACCTTGAAATAGTTTTAGTGGAGCCAGCTAGGCCCTCAAATGAAGGTCATGTGATTGCAGACCCACAAAAACAAACGGGTGCAGGTGCAGGGTATCGCGGTTCACTCAGGGCACAGAGACAGCTTCACTCCGTCCACAAAAGTACCTGCATTCCTCGTTGTAAGAAAGTGCACTGTGTAATTGAATTGACTGCCAGCCCCTGTCACCGTGGCTGCTACGACTCTTAACGCTGCAGCTGCATGATTCTTTCTCGCTCAACCCTGAGCAAACACAGTCTCAGGTGCGGTCGGTGGGGGTCAGGTCCAGTTATGGATACCGCATGCCAGCAGCTCTCTGCCATATTGCCGGGGCAGAAGTGTGTGCCGCTGCAGGTAAGCAAAAGGCAACGGGGGTCAAGTCTGTGATGTCGCAGGATACTGTGGCGTGGCGAGAGCTGGTTACCATTCCCCTTCAGCACTTACACCAGTAAGACTATAAAAAACATTAGGAGTGCTGCCCCAACCCCGCTCCTATCTCAGGAGGCAGTAGTAAATTAAAGAGTGCCTGGCTCGGCTCACAATGTAGTCACTAGTTATGTTCTAGCCACGTGGTTTCGGGTGCCTAACGCACAGATTACACCACGGCAGGCCTGTCACGGAGAGCCATCCAATGCTGCTCTGCTGAGTGAAGCTGCTGACCAGTGTGAACTTCTGTTACAGGGAACAGGCGGCAGGTGATCATGACCGTGCCACAGCTGCTGCTAATTTATAACACTAATACCATAGCCAACAAAATAGCCAATAAATGATACAGATTATACAGGCACCAGAGCCTGATGTAGTGTACGTCACATCCTGAAGCTCTAGATTTCCAATCATCTTCTCCATTTTCAGCTACATTGCATAATGAGGTGTGTTACTGAAGACTACAGGGTTCAGTTTCCTGCATAGTGGCACACCTCTGCACTTTACGAGTGTCACATGACATGCAGGGGTCTTAAAGCCTTCCTTCTTCACCTGCCTCAGCCACCTTGCTGCTGTGTCCTGCAGTCTGCCTCTGCAGAGCCCCAGGTGTGACACCAAACAAAGCACTCTCCCTTGACTGCCTACTGACAGCCTTACAGCCACAGACAAAAGCAGCACATAGAGGCATGGCATCAAAGCACTGCTGCTTTGAAAAACATGACCTCTCTATATTTTATTTTTATTCAGCGCGTCGAATGAGCACAGGGAATAAGTAACCCAGCAACACCTACAAAAGGATTTATCAAAGCCCATTATGTTTTAAAGCTACAGGTTCAAATACGCTACATTTTTTTAAAAAAAAATTGCCATTTTGTGGTCAGAAAAAAAGTCAATCTACTAGTAAAGTGAGTTTTGGAAGGATGCGAATATATTCTGACATGCCATTGCCAAGGTGCTGCAAAGCATTTTGGGGTAGGGATTTTGGGAAGTATCCTGGCTGGCCCTTTGAGCCTCTAGGGCTAGGCTATGTGGACAGTGGAGGGCTTTGAATTTGATCCTTGCATTCCCTGGCAGCCGATGCGGAGCTTTCAGGGTTGAGTGGTGGTGGTGGTAAGTTCAACACGCACAAAAGGGTTATTCATTAGCAAACTGAGGAGCCGGGGGCATGCATGACCCTCGCCCTACCGCCAGTACCATCTCTGCAGTTCGGGATGGCTGCTCCTTCCAAAGGAATCGAAGTTGTTGATTTGCGAACACCGCCGAGTTCCACAAACCTGCATGAAATATAGCTGTATTTCTTTTTCCCTTTTACTTACAAAGAGGTCATGTTGTAGTAAAATTGTTTGGGGTGATCTAGAATCCCACTTCCCATTTTACATCCCATGGTTGTTTCCTACAGGATGGAATTGCACCAGACATGACGTGGAGACACAACCTCGCAAATAACCACGTTTGTGCGCTACTGTAAATATATCTCTGCCACGGTGCCTAAGTCTTGGATTTACACAACCTGCACTGGATTTATGGACGGCGGGAAGAAATGCTCCTAAGAAGAATTAGTTTTGATTATTTTGAAAAGTTTTCACCTGCAGATAATTCAATAGAAAAGCATTGATTACCATAGGAAATGAACTTTTAGAAGCCCCTGTGACTCGTGTTTAATGCTTAAAACTGTAAAACCACTGAATGTATTGACAGCAATACACAAATGTTCTTGTCTCCGCGTCAAATCTGGTGTAATCACAGCAATAGTGCGGGTCGACAGAAGTGTGTATGTGTGTATATATATATATATCTCAGAGTGTTAGTTTATACCTCATAGGAGCATAAGGGATGATGTACATTCCTCCATAATTTACGAAAGTGACGTCAGGCCTGTGAATGGATTTAACCCATCGGGCCCTCGTCGGCTTTGCTTCCCTCAGCCTGCCAGCATGGAAGCATGGCAGTATATTTAGAGACAGACACCTCGCTCATTCGCCCTTTTTCCTGTCCAGCATTCAAACTGGGGACAGTAAACAAACAACAGTCAATGCACACAGTGGTCTAAGTAGGTTACTACAGACTCGAAATAGCAGATAAATTAAACAGACTTCAGGGGGAACGGTCACGCACACTTACTTTGCAAGGCTCATTTGCAGCAATTCGGTTCCGGGCCGGGCCACCTCGTGGCCGCAACAACTCCTGCTGCAACTCAAGCGCGCCGCGGCCTGCGCAGTCTTTTCAGTCTCCCCAGACTCCATTCCACTCCCGAGAGCCGTAGAGGTGGCGCGTGTCCTTGCTGCATTTTCAGTGCGGCATGGGGGCTGGCCGAAAACGATGCCCAGGGCCGTCATTGGTAGCGCTTACGCGCGCTACAAGATTGACGGCCCTGGGACCCACTGGGACACTGACACTACTGTCCCGCCATGGGCCACCAGTGCAGTGAGGCCGCCGCCCCAAAAATAGTGCTGCCTGGGGTGGACCGCCCCCACCGCCCCCCGCTAGCTACGCCAGTGCTTACTGGAGGTACATGGTGGGCTAGTTGGCACCCAGGGACCCTCAGGATTCAAGGGGAATTAATTCCCCAAATTAAAACCCACCAGGGGGCGAGTTTGCACAGTGGTGAAAGGACGGGGCGGGGCCTGGTTTGACATGTGTGTACTTATGCAATCACTCCACCAAAACCCAAGCACTTATAAATTCACCATGGACTCTCCTTGCAGCACTCCAATCATCCAGTCACTACCCATGCACTCATGCAAGACCCATGCACTAACTCATGCACTGCTACAATACCCTGAGCAGTACCCATGCAGTCCAGCCATTGCCCTGTCACTACCCATGCACTCCTCCAGTCATCCAGCAAGCACCATGTACTTATCCAATCACTCTGTCAAAACCCAGGCACTTATAAATTCACCATGCACTCTCCTTGCAGTACTATAATCTTCCAGTCAGTACCCATGTACACATGGAGTGACCCAGGCACTAACACATGCGCGGCTACAATCCCCTGTGCACTTCCCATGCAGATGTCTAACCACCTACACAGTACTGATTCACTCCTCCAATTAACCAGGTTGTACCCATGCACTTTAGAAATCCCTCTGTCACTACCCATGCACTCTTCCAATCACCCATCCAGCATCATGTACTTATCCAATCACTCCGCCAAAACCCAGGCAGTTATAAAATCACCATGCACTGTCCCTGCAGCACTTTAATCATCCAGTCACTACCCATGTACTCATGCAAGGACCCAGGCACTAATTCATGGCAAATACAGAGGTGGTCATGCTCATTACAGGGGTACCCCAACGCATAGTGTTCCCTAGTGTAGGTGTTTTCACTGTATTCTAAGAGTCTTTTTTTGAGCATAGCACTGGCTCCGGTCCTGGTTAGTCAGAATCAGTTACCATCAGTACCCGTCACTAAAAAGTTGGGGGCACAGGAGGATTTTCTGCTCCTCTGTTGGTTATTTCTACACATCTCTTGCTTCTTCCTGTACTTTTCTTCGTCTTTCTGCACTTCTGCTGTCTCTTTCTGCATTTTTCTTGCTTCTTGCTGCGCTTTTCTTCCTCTTTCTTCACATGTCGTAACTTTGTAGGCATAGTTAAAAAAATAGCATTTAAAAAACCATTGAAATTCACTGAAATAACCATAGGTTTCAGGCATGTTATAGTTGGAAATTATCGTTTAAAAAAACATTGAAATTCACTGGAAAACCCATAGGTTTCAGGCACGTTATAGTTAGTTGAACATTTCACTCGTACAAAACCATAGAAATTCCCCATTATAGTTAGTTTAGTTTAGCTAACTATAACTCGCTTCCCTGCAATGCACTGCTGATGACGTCACATATTACATCATTCATACCATGGTCAATGACATCACTGATGACTTCCCTGATGACATCATCCACGTGAAAATCTGATCCATCTCCTCACACTGTAATATAACCTTTGATACACACACTGTACCACTTAGTACAAACACAATCACTGATTCCTAAGTCTACATACACATCCACTCATTCACCCATAGAATCACTCATAGATGTAGTCACTCATCAATACAACACTATCATAAGCACTCATACATCTATACAGAGTTACTCACACACCTAGTCAGTCATGCAAAGAATCAATCACACTTCCATTTACTGACCTATACAATTATACACACACCACATCAGTTATCCAGACAGAAACAAATGCATACTTACTCTTTTCTACAATCACTGATACAAGCACACACTCATCTATGCAGCCACTCTCACAATCACTGACTCTCATGTATAGTCATTTATATACTTCAACTTTCACATACACTGCCTTTTATATATGTAGTTACTTGGACATGTAACATTGAGACATCCATTCTCTCACCAGCACACCATACACACACTCGCACTCATACAGCTGTTTCCACATGCACTCTTGAACCTGTACACACAGTGAATCAACCACTCAAACATCTATGCACAGACTCCCACACCTCCCACGTACCCACACACATACCCAGGTACCCATACAGATACTCAGGCAACCAATCAATAACCCATGTAGATCCTCATTTAGCTACTCACCAACCCATGCAACTGCTTACACACCAACTGACAAACTAAACAGTGTGAAGGTCTGTATCAGTCACTAACCCGTGCATTCAGTAAGACACATGTAAACTCTCACTTAAACAGTCAGTCACACACCTACTAAATCCTCCATCCAGACACTTATACACCCACTCATTCTTCAATACACCTTGGCATATATATAATACATATTTACACTTTATAGAAACACACATTCACTGGATGATGTAATCAGTGATGTAATTAGAGATGTCATCAGTGATGTCACTGACCATGTCATGAATGATGTAATCTGTGACGTCATTAGCAGTGCATTGCAGGAGCGCGAGTTATAGTTAGCTGAACTAACTATAATGGGGGAATTTCTATGTTTTTTACGAGTGAAATGTTCAACTAACTATAACGTCCCTGAAACCTGTTTTTTCAGTGAATATATATATATATATACATACATAACAAGGTCTATTAAAGAATCAATGAGTTATGAAAGCCTGTATGGATGATTTAGTGGGTGCGTGACTGACTGTATAAGTGAGTGATTATACATGCCTTAGTGAATGTGTGGGTGAGTGATTAATTTGTGTGAATGGCTGTATCAGTCTGTCAGTTGGTATGTAAGTGGCTGCATGGGTTGGTGTGTAGTTATATGAGTGGCTGTATGGGTTATTGATTGGTTGTCTGAGTACCTGTATGGGTGTAAGAGTGTCTGTGTGGGTGGGTCAGTGGGTTTGTGACTCCATGTATGAGTGAGTGGGTGAATTAGTGGCTATATGGGTTTGTGAGTGTGTCTGTTAGGGACTGTATGGGTGAGCAAGTTTGCGTATGGCTGTGTTGGTGAGTGAATGGATGTCTCAGTGGTATATGGTTGATTAACTGCTTATGTGAAAGGCAGTATAGGTGAGTGTTAGACTACATAAGTGACTGTATGTGTGAGTGATTGTGAGGATGGCTGTATCTTTGAGTGTGTGTGCTTGTGTTAGTGACTGTATTGGAGAGCAAGCATGTGTTAGTATCTGTATGAATAAGTGAATTGGTGTGTGTATAACTATATACGTGAGTAAGTGGCAGTGTGTAGGTGTGTGAGTAGCTCTATGAGTGTCTGACAGTGCATGAGTGGCTGTATGGGTGTATGAGTGGATATGTCAGTGGCTGTATTAGTGAGTGAGTGGGTGTATGAGTGGTTGTATTGGTGAGTGAGTGAATGTGTGTAGACCTATGAGTGAGTGAGTGGGTATGTAAGTATGGGTGTCAAGGGTTTTGAGAATGGTAGTTTGAAGGTTGGAGTGGGTGTATGAATGGTTACAAGGGGGTGTAAGTGGCTGGGTCAGAGATTCTGTGGACATCATCAATTATGTCATTTGAGATGTCATCAGTGATGTAATCATTGATGTCACTGACCATGTCATGAATGGTGTAATATGTGAGGTCATAAGCAGTGCATTGCGGGGGCACGAGTTATAGTTATCTCAGTTAACTATAACTGCTGAAATTCTCTGGTTTTGTATGAGTGAAATATATATATCCAACAAAACAGGAACCCAATTGAATGAAGCCACAGAAAGTTTGTAGATTAGCTTGTTTCTTTATTTTGGCAGCTTGCGTGGCAGGAACCCTGCCCAGGAAAACACAACCAGAGTTCAAACGCCAGGACACATTTCAGGAAATGGAATCCCTTCTTCAGCGGCGTAAGTTCTTGAGGGGAATGGAAGCACCATTCTTGGTGCACACTTTCTATTCGCACACCTGCCTCAGTGGGCGTGGTCAATTGCATGGCCTTCTGGGATGTGTAGTGCCGCCTTGTAATCCCAAGTGGGTGTGCTAACATTCCCCAAAACTTGCGAACAAAGTAAAACCACGGTGGGTCGGTGTGCAGTGCTAGCGGGCGCCTTCCTCGCTTTGTAGATGCCAAATGCAGCGCCAGGCCGGCAGCTCCCTGCAAATTGCCAGCTTGTCTCCCTTTCAAAGTTCAGACACCAGCATAGCATCTGAACGGACCCGCTACAGCGGTGGGCTTCAATTCACGACCTGGGCTGGCCGTTTTAAAAACAACGAAACAGAACCCAATTGAACAAAGCAACAGGAAGTTTGTAGATTAGCTCGTTTCTTTATTTTGGCAGCTTGCTGGCAGGCACAATGCCCAGGAAAACACAACCAAAGTTCAAACACCAGGACGCGTTTCGGGAAATGGAATCCCTTCATCAGCGGTGTAAGTTCTTGAGGGGAATGGAAGCACCATTCAGGGTGTACACCTTTTTATTCGCACACCTGCCTCAGTGGGTGTGCCCGGGTCGTGAATTGAAGCCCACCGCTTTAGCGGGTCCGTTCAGACACCACGCTGGTGTCTGAACTTTGGAAGGGAGACAAGCTGGCATTTTGCAGGGAGCTGCCAGCCTGATGCTGCATTTGGCATCTACAAAGCGAGGCAGGCGACCGCTAGTACTGCACATCGACCCACCATGGTTTTATTTTGTTCGCAAGTTGTGGGGAATGTTAGCGCACCCACTTGGGATTACAAGGCGGCACTACACATCCCAGAAGGCCATGTAATTGACCACGTCCACTGAGGCAGGTGTGCGAATAAAAAGGTGTGCGCCAAGAATGGTGCTTCCATTCCCCTCAAGAACTTACGCCGCTGAAGAAGAGATTGCATTTCCCGAAATATGTTCTGGCGTTTGAACTTTGGTTGTGTTTTCCTGGGCAGGGTGCCTGCCAGCAAGCTGCCAAAGTAAAGAAACAAGCTAATCTACAAACTTCCTGTGGCTTCATTCAATTGGGTTCCTGTTTCGTTGGAGATATATATATATATATATATTCACTGAAAAAAACATAGGTTTCAGGGGCATTATAGTTAGCTGGACTTTTCACTCGTACAAAACCATTGAAATTCCCCCATTATAGTTAGTTCAGCTAACTATAACTCGCGCGCCCACAATGCACTGCTGATGACGTCACATATTACATCACTCATGACATGGTCAGTGACATCAATCATGACATCACTGATGACATCTCAAATGACATAACTGATGACATCACTGATGACATCATCCAGTGAATGTGTGTTTTTCTGAAAATTACATATGTTTTATTTATGGATACTTCAAGGTCGATGGAAGAATAAATGGGTATATAAGTGTCTAAATGGATGATTTGTTTTTGAAAAATTGATTGTATAACTGACAGATTAAGTGTATCTTAGTGAATACATGGCTTAGTGAGTAATGTTTAAATATGTAAATATCTGTATCAGTCTCTCACTTTGTGTATAAGTGGCTGCATGGGTTGGTGAATAGCTACATGAGTGTCTATATAGGTTATTAGTTGTTTTTTTGAGTATCAGTATGAGTGTCTGAGTGTCTGTATGGTTCGGTGGGGGTATTACGTAGTGCATAGGTGCATGAATGAGTGACTCACTGTTTGTATGTGTTGAAGACAGCATGTGTGCAGGACTGAATGGGTGGATGAGTGTGTGCATGGGTGTGTTAGTGAGTGAATGACTGTCTCAATAGTGTCTTTATGAGTAACTACATATGTTTTAAACTAGTATATGTGACTATTGGTGTACATAAGTGAGTATATGTGAGAGTAAGAGATTGGAAGAGTTCCTGTATGAATAAGTATGTGTTTCTATAAGTGATTGTTTAAACGACTAAGTATGTGTAATTTTTTGTAGAAGTAAGTGTGGTGGTGTGTGTATAACTGTATATGCAAGTAAATGGATGTTTGATTCTTTATTAGCATGAGTGACTATGTGTGTGAGTAAATCTATGGATGAGTGGCGTTGTGTAACAGGATGTATAGGTGTATGAGTACACATGATGAGTGAGTACATGTATGAGTGACTGCATAGGACTGTTGGTGAATGAGTGAATGTGTATGTGGATCTTAAAATTACTGAATAGGTTGTTGTAACTGGTATTGGTATGTTCATTGTTTTGAAAATTTTAGTTTCTATTTTTGAATGTGTGTATCAAAGGTTATATTAGGGGGAGAAGAGGTCTACCACTCTATCACAAGGATGATGTCATCAGTGATGTCATTTGAGATGTCATCAGTGATGTCATGAGTGATGTCACTGACCATGTCATGAGTGATGTAATATGGGACGTCATCAGCAGTGCATTGCGAGCGCGCGAGTTATAGTTAGCTGAACTAACTATAACGGGGGAATTTCAATGGTTTTGCACGAGTGAAATGTCCAACTAACTATAACGCCCCTGAAACCAATGGTTTTTTCAGTGAATTTCTAAGGTTTTTTAAATGCTAATTTCTAACTATAACGTGCCTGAAACCTATGGTTTTTTTCAGTGAATTTCTAAGGTTTTTTAAATGCTAATTTCTAACTATAACGTGCCTGAAACCTATGGTTTTTTCAGTGAATTTCAAAGGTTTTTTAAATGCTAATTTGTAACTATAGCGTGCCTGAAACCTATTTTTTTTAGTTAGTATATATATATATATATAAATATATATATATATATATGTATATAAACAAACTTCGCCACCAAGGTCCCAAAATTCCTCAAGGATAGAACGAGGACCGGAACAGACGATCACAGACCACGAAATAAGTGCAGGTGAATCTTTTATTAAACGATCAGCATGTCTGTCATGACGCGTTTCAGCCTACTAAAGGCCTTGTTCTCATGACGCAATGAGAGTAGTATGTTCATATTTAAAGTGCCCGGTGCTTCGTGACAACAGACCTGATTGGTCATTCTCAATGGACATAGAAAAAATACAAGTGTACTTCTTTTTCCTCCTTACGATAAATGAACATGGGTGACAAAGAGGCACATTATTTAAAATACCCCAAAAAGATTTTTGTGTGTGTTGTCAAAATTGCATTGAAAATCAATAATAATAAGCAGATAATCTGTATTTTTGAGGTAGAAAATAGTTTTTCGCGAAAGGAGATAACTTGGATAAAAACGTGTAAAATCCAAACACCAAGAACGGCAGGTTAGTCGTGCAATATCTGGGAACATAATAAACCCTAATGGGCCAGAGTTGCACCAATGTCCATGGTTAAGTTCTATTACCAAGTATTGGTAACCCCTCAAAAACAAAACCATACTGAATTAACTTATATGCATAATGCATATACGAGGAAAAAAATAATATTCTTTTCCAATTCAAAAGAGGCCATCAAATCCACCAATGTGGCTGTGCCTGATGGTAAATCTCCTAATATGTTAACATTTAAAAAAAACCTGTTAGAATATATACATGTGCCAAAGATGAAATAAAGCTCATAAAAGACATAATAGACAATGATTGAGCATGTCACCCCAACCCAAGTCAGTTTCTAATAAAGTGCAAAAAGTGCTTAAACACAAAAATAATTTCCACGAACATAAAAAAATTACGAACTTTTAGAGAGGATTAGACCAATCAATTAAATAAAATGAAATAGCAGTGCATTTGTTTAAAACATCAAAAACCGATTTAAAGACAAGTAAAAAAATCCTCACTAGAATTAAGACCCTGTGGGGTCATTGTATCAAGTTCTAGGATGTATTTCGTTTCAAGGGCTCGTAAACGGGCCTCTCTGTTGCCTCCACGTCTGAGAGGCAAGACTGAGTCTATAACAAAATATTGAATCAAATCACTTTTGTTATTGTGGCATTCCTTGAAATGTCGAGCAACCGGATAGGCTGCGTCGTTGCCATTAATTGCCCTAATGTGTTGGAGGATCCGTTTGTGAACCTGCAACTTGGTGCTTCCAACATATTGCAGGCCACATGGACACTCCAGCACATAGATAGCAAACTCAGTTTTACATGTATACAGCCTAGAGATTGGTTTGGGGATTTCACAGAAGGGGGTCTTGTATTCAATTTTGTTCACACCATGCCTGCAAGCTTTACAGCTGGTGCATCTTCTGAAACCCTTACTGGAGTTGAGCCAAGATTTGTTGGTCAATAGCTCTGGGCTGGTTTTTACCAAAGCATTACTCATAGAGTATGCTTTCCTGAATGTGATATCAGGACTGTCTTTCATTGAATCCCCAATAACGGAGTCCTTCCGTATTAGACTCCAATTTTTCTTGAAGATTTTACGGAGGGCCTGATGCTGACGATTGTAGGTCAGATTAATCTGGTGGGCTCCCTGTTTTGTGCTGGCTTGGCAATAGATGTTTTATTTTGCAGAGCCAATGCCCTAGGGACATTGTTAGCTTTGGCGATGGCTTTATCAATCATTGTGTGTGTGTAACCTCTGGCCAAGAATCTAATTTTGCTAGCCTCCTGTGCCAGGTTACACTCAAAGTCAGTGCTGCAAATGCGTCTGATATGCAACATCTCACCATAAGGGATGCTGCGTATGAGATGTGCCGGATGGTGGCTGGCAGCATGTAGGACTGTGTTTCCCGCTGTAGGTTTTCTAAACAGACGGGTCTCAATTCTGTTATTTGAGACAAAAATACATTACATTTATTGTAGAAATAAAGTCCAAGGCCTGTTGTTCGGTGCCCTGCCAGATTAAAAAGATGTCATCAATATATCTATATCATTGCAAAACATGTCTGGTAAAGATTGCATGATGTGTGCCATAGAGGACTTGCTCCTCCCACATGCCCATATGAAGACAGGCATAGCTCGGGGAGAAGCAAGCCCCCATGGTGACTCCTCTGACCTGTTGATAAAATTGGTTTGAGAACATTAAAAAATTGTTGTTGAGGCATGTGGCAATCATGACAGATAGCATTTTGTTGTGATTGAATAAATGGATGGATCTCTTTCCTAGGTAATGGTTGATGGCTTTTAGGCCATCTTGATGGTAAATACTGGTATAGAGGGATGTCACATCCAATGTGATCAACCAATGAGAGGAATCCCAACTAACCCCTTCCAATTTCCTCAGGAAATCACCTGTATCTTGTATATATGAGGGCAAAGCCCTCACATGTTCCTGAAGGAAAGCATCAATGTAAATGGAATTGTTTTCTAACAAACCCCCGCGTGCCGATATTATGGGCCTGGCAGGTGGTTTGTCAGAATTTTTATGAATTTTGGGTATAAAGTAAAGTGCCGGAATGACTGGATGTTCGTTTTTGAGGAATTTCAACTCATCCAAACTAAGCAATCCGGCACTCCTCCAGGCTAACAACTGTGTGTAATAATCAAATTGTGCCTGTTTCACAGTGACAATGTCACACCTCTTATAGCATTGGTTGTCATTTAGCTGAGAATAAGCTTCCTCCAAATATAAAACCCTAGGCCACAAAACCATATTTCCACCTTTGTCTGATTGGCGTATAATTATACTCTCATTGGCCTGTAGTTTTTTCACTAATTAAATATAACAGTTGTTGGCTAATGAATGCTTATGTTTGACATTCGTTGTAGAAAATCGTTGTAGAAATGCATAGTTTCTTCAATTCTGCAACCGTTAGTTCATGAAATATATCAATATTGTCATAAAGCATTAAAGGTGTAAATGTAGATTTTATTTTTAAGTTAGTGTTGCCAGACATATTCAAATTAATCTGTTCATTGATGTTCTCCGGACCAGAGGTTTCATCATTGAGTTGATACAGGTCTTGCAGCAACTCCAAGTCATCAGCATTTAATGTGCGTGTGGCATCCGTATCAAGGACTGGAGCGGTCTTCTGTGCCCCTTTATTGGATTTGAAATTTTTTTGAAGTTTTAGTTTGCGCGTAAATTTGTAGAGATCTATCCGTGTGTTTGCATAGTTGAAATTGCTGGCAGGACTGAATGAAAGCCCCAGGGATAGAACTCGCAATTCAGCTGGACTAAGGTTTAGTACAGTCAATGATAACCCATCTTGGCTGATTTCGGCATTGAAGAGCTCATTTCCTGTTCCATCTTCTGTTGGCATTGGTTTTTCTTTTTGATTTGCCATCTGAATTTTGCTTTGCGTCGTTGCCTGCGCCTTTTGTTGTTTCTTTGGCGTTGTTTGCATTTACTCTCCTGGGTCGCAAGGTTTCTCGGCGGCCCTGACGCAAGCAGTCCACCTATTGCGCTAGGGAAAATTTTGTAAACCTCAATCCAGCCGTCTGTCTGCCTGCTTCTATATCCGACTCGCTATCAGGGAGTGAACTAAGATCAGAAGTTGAAGAGGCCAGTTGAGTAGTTGTGATGGCGCTGGCCCCAATAGGTGAACGCTGCATTGGGTTGTTAGAGGCTTTGATTGTGTGAAATTTTTTGGCGAAAGTAAAAATTCGGCCTTGTTGATAATCAATTTTGTCACGCTGGAATTTGTAAGCCTTTCGTTTTTTATTATTTCCTCCTCTTTGCGCAATCTAACCAGCATATCTTCTCTGTACTTGGCACAGTTGGATGGAGTCTCCACAGCCTCTATCTCTTTGTTAAGATCATCTATTTTTGTTTGAATCATCGCTCGATCACTTTCCGCATATTTCACCAAAATGGTTACTAACTTGCGTGAGGACTCTAAAATGCACTCCGCCCATTCATTCAACATGTTGGGGTCTGGCTGCTCGTAACTGGGTGCCGGCATAATGCGGAGCCCACAGGTAAGAGAACGATGCTCCCACCATTTGGCTTGCTCGGTTTTCATAAGTTTTCCAACCTTTTAAACATATCGCGCACATTTGGGCTATCAGTTTGAACAATGTTTGGCTGTATACTGCCAGATGACCCACCAGCCGGCGAGTCATCAAACATGTCCATGGCCGCCTCCTCTCTACTTCTTAAAGCGTCGGCAGACATTTTGCTGTACCTTATGTAAAAAGATATATATACGAATGTACTTTCACCCGGGCGTCGGACAAGAGAAACAATGTCAATGTCCAAGGTACGCACACTCCTTTACCGGACAATACAAATAATCCCTACCTTAACAAGTAGCTTGGCATCCACGGTCATCCGACTGCAGGCGCCGTTCTCGTTATCGGTTCTGGGAAAGTGTAGATAAGGTCCGGGGGCCCCCGCAGCTCGTCCTGACTCGAACTTCAAAACATATCCGGGTCACCGGAAAGGTTGCTTCCTGCTGCTTGTCCACGTCAGAAGGAGGGGTCTGTTTGGATACCGGAGAAGCAGTCCCGGTAGAAAAGTATCAACAAACTTCGCCACCAAGGTTTTTTCAGTGAATTTCAAAGGTTTTTTAAATGCTAATTTGTAACTATAGCATGCCTGAAACCTATGTTTTTTTCAGTTAGGATATATATATAATTATATATATATATATATAGATATATATATATATATATATATATATATTCACTAAAAAAACCATAGGTTTCACACATGTTATAGTTAGCTGGTCATTTTACTCGTAAAAAACCAATGAAATTCCCCCGTTATAGTTAGTTCAGCTAACTATAACTTGCGCGCCCGCAATCCACTGCTGATGACGTCACATATTACATCACTCATGACATGGTCAGTGACATCACTCATGACATCACTGATGACATCTCAAATGACACTGATGACATCAAAGTAATTAAAAAAGAGATGGTGTACATTTCACACATGAAGGCAATAGAGTCTTCCTTTTAAACTTTAAACTCTGCATCAGTACTTACCTATAGGTACCCTAAACCTATCAAAAAAGATAATAGCTCATTTTAGTGCTGCATTTGAATTGGCTGCATTTACAAGGAGAGGAAAAGACACACAGAGTGGCTTATCCTCTCCTTGTAAATATGGAAGAGCACCCTGCGCCACTAGTATGTCAAGAAAAGTGACGTAGTGGTGGTGCAGGTGGCTTGTAAATCTGTCCCAGAGATGTTAAGGAAGTTAAGGGTAAAACAGACAAACAGAGAGTGACAGATACAGAGACAGAAAGCAAACAACTGAGAAGGAGTAAGGCAGTTAAAAAGACTAAAACATATGGATACAGAGAAAGAAACATGGTTGAAAAATTAGTGATGGAGGCAGTAAAGGTAGGGGACTAGTAGAGAAGGAGTGAGGTAGTTACAAAAGAGTAGTAAAGCAGGAAGAGTGAGAGGGAAGAGAAATGAGAAAAGCAGAGTGAGGAGAGGTGAAGAAAAGGAAGCATGAAACGAAAGGAGTGACACATACAGATATGTTAAACTTACCTGACCATCAAAGTAAATTATTTAGAAATAAATGTTTTTATTTAATTGCAAAGAAAACTGAATAACATCTTCTAAATTTTCTTTCTAGTTCTGAAAAATAGAAAAAAGTATTAATATTCAACAATACACTTTATTAAACAGTACATGTTTTTTCATATTTAGCAAAGCAATTTTTTGCCCTTTTTTTGCTGTTTTCATAATGTTTTGATTTTCACTGAAAACAGTGATATCAATTGTATTCATCATTTAACAGCGGGCAAAAAAAAAACAATCTAAAAGATTGTTTAAAAAAGCCCTAAATGTATCCTCACTAAAACATACCTTAATAGAAATGTTAAAAATACGTTTTAAGAACAATAACAATTTTCAAAAAATAACGTCTGGAAACCTTGTTGCAAAAGAACATTTTCCAAAATAATATCCGTCAAAGAAGTCCATAATTGTTTGTTTTACCTTTCCTTAATGCCAAATGGTAAGTTTAAAATCCCTTTTGAATGAAATATCCAATTTTAATCCTTTTAAATTGTAATAATGCTTTCTTCTGATGATGATGTTAGTATTTAAAATTTGGGTTTCAGAAAAATTAAGTAAGAATTGGGTAAATCATAAGGCAAACGTTGCTTGAAAATCAATTGAGAATCATTACACAGTGTCCATCTTTTTTCACATTTAAGATAAACTGTGTAATGACCAGAAGTTATAGAAGGACCATCATGAAAAATTATTCCAACTGTAACAAAAGTTTTCCCAGATATGGATAATTGGTTGCCAACAAACTTCTTTAGTAAAGTTTCCAATTTTGTTCCATCAGCTCTACAACGTTGTACCATTAAAATTACATACTGTCCATATTTCTTTAAAAATAACGTTGACAACATTTCAGATTTACATTTAGAACATTCCATGTTGTGATTAGCATCTTTAACTAATTTACTAAAACTCACTGTTTTACTTTCTGGTAATGGTAAATATATGAACCTTTCAGAATCTACATTACTACTGCTTGTGTTCATACAGTTATCACAACAATGTTCCCATGTATAAGAGACACCAAACACATTTTCTACTTCTACTCCTTCATCTTCCAGTACCATCAGGATATACATCAAGAATTCCTGTGCATCTTGCTGGACATTTTGTGTAAACTGTGTACATCCAGAACATACATCTAAAAGATTTCTAACATCAGAAGCACTTTCTATTTTATTTTTATCATTACTCAGCTTCTCATAAAGGAGAATCAGCAAAGAACATAATATTTTTTCATGATTTAGTATTATCTGCTCTTGCAAAGTTTCAAGATAAAATACAACATTCAGCACTACATTTGCGTAGCAGTTGACACCAGAGCTATTTTCAAAATGACAACCAACAACCTCTTCCACACTGTCCTTTTTCTTTTTGCTTGCAGTTCCATCCCTGTCTTTTTGTTTTCTCTTCTGTACATCCTCATTACAGATATTCTCCAATCTCCTTTTCCGACAAACAACACGTTTTTCAAACACAGGATACTGACCTAAATGAGGAGCATAGCTTTTTCTTAATCTATTATACTCCTTTACACAGTTTGCATCAGCACTTACTTTTGAGTCATCAAAGTCTATCATGAATAAACCAGATAATTTTTTCACGCGTGACAAAGCAACATATGCCATACCTTCTTTGAACACAGTAGACCCAATGTTTACAAAAGCACTATCAACAGTTATTCCTTGAGACTTGTGAATAGTTACAGCATATGCTAGAGAAATTGGAAACTGCTTCCTATGTACATGTTGGACTTGGCCCTTCTGGCAGGTTCACCCCTGGACTTTTTGGCTTTTTATTGGTGACTTGGTGTGGGGATTGTTTGGTCTCTGCGCACTTTCCCTGTGTCCCAGGGTAAAGTGCGTGCGTGCTCTGAGTGCATGTGGTGAGATAGGCCTGCCCTCCCATAGGAATGCATGGGGAATGTATGTGTCCCTAGTAGTTCCTGATGCGTGGGGTGTGCAGGCCCGAGTTTGGTATGTGCGGACTCGTGGGAGTGAATGCTGCGTGATGATGTGTGCGGCGTGCATGTACCTAGTGTGGAAGTGCCACTTCTAGAAGTGGGCACTTCTGTGTGCAGTGTGTCTGTCGCGTGATTGGCTGGTCGTGTCATGTGACGGGCTAGGGATTCCCCAGAGTCAGGAGGAGTCACCCAGTGGTGAATGGGGAGATCAGCAGCTAGATGGGTGGGAGGAGTACACCTGGGTCCTGAATAGGACAGGGTTTTCCAAACACAATGCTGGCCCCGCTCCCTGTGGTGCGACTGACGACCCTAGCCCTTCCAGTGAATAGAGTGAGGGGCTGAGCACATCAAGGGTGCTCCCCAACCAGCTGCGACTGGTTTTCCCCCTCACCCTGAACCCAGAACAAAGGGTTTGCCTGTATAAAAATGGGGCTGTGTCCCCACAGAAACTGTTCTCTGCCAGGATCTTACCTGAGGGGGGCTGCTGCTGCTGGGCGCCAGGAGAGACCGCCACTGGGGACTGCCTCCCTGCTGGAGGGCCCTGTGAGCTGGCCCCTGGGCCCAGTCCTGACCCCCCACCTCTGAAGACTTTGTTCTGGACCTGATTTTTATCTTTAAGCGCTGGGAGTGCCTCGTTTTGCCCCTAAAGCGCCTGGAAGCGCTTTTAATTGCGTTTAGCGCTCGGAGCGCTTTAATTCTGAAAGCCGGTGCCCACCCGGCATTTGCCCGTTCTAAACACATCCTGAAGTCCCCTGGCAGGTGCCCACCCTGCCAGGGACATTGCCGTGGTCGTCGGCGGGTGCCTACCCCGCTTAATTGTTATTGCGCTCGCGGGTGCCCACCCCGCTTATTTGCGCTGATCTATACGTAAATCCGAAGGCGGGAGCCCACCCCGCTCTTCGGAGAAAGCCGACATCGCAAATCACCGCTGCAGCCCGGGCCGGGACATCCCGGAAGTCAGGCGGGCCGGGGGCGGGCCGCCGGGACAACGAGAACAGGAAGTAGGAGGGCGGGAGCCTACCCCGCCTCCCACCGAGGACTCGCGCTGGGTTGAAAGCCCCGGAGCCGGCAGGAGCCTACCCTGCGCCCCGGGGCCCTGAGAAGTGCTGTGAGAGACCACGCGGGAGTCCCAGGTAAGCGGGACTCCGTGTGGGTGGTAGACTCTGCCCTGCCCCCCCCAGCGGCGCCGCAGTAGCGGGCCGCTCCCACGGGGGCCACCCTAACGAGAACGCTGGTGGCGCTCCAACGGAGAGGAGCACCGGTGTTCATTCCCGAGCGGCCCCGCTTGGCAGTGGGCCGCTCCGACGAGGCTCCCTCCCTCCGATCAGGGGACCAGCAACTCGGGGACATTCTTGTTTTTAGAGCCTGCGAGGCTCTGGGGGCACGATTCTTTTTGAGTCCATGAGAAGGACTCCAACGAAGGGGGACTAAGTGTTCACCGAGCCCCGTGAGGCTCTAACGCGGTGCCCAGGTGTTTTCAGAGCCCACGAGGCTCCCACGTTATTCGGGGGCATTTCGTTGGTCATTCTGAGTCCCAGAGAGGACTCCAACACTTGGGGGCATTCTTTTTGGCAGAGCCCAGGGAGGCTCCAAGGCATGCCATATTTGTCTTAAGAAGCACAGTGGTGCCCACGCTCCTTTCCCAGCTGCCCAGCACTTAGTGGGCAGCTGCAACGTTTAGGTTGTGCTCCTGGCTGGCGCAGCCTGCGCAGTCCTGCCCCTAACTTTGCTGAACGTAGGGCGTCCTAGCCCCGACAAGGCCAGATGGCCTAGGGACTGCCACAGTAGTGGCTAATGTGAGTTTTGGCGTTATTGTTCCTTTCCTGCACCTGAAATGTTTTTATGCATCATGTGTTTTATTGCTTTACACCTCTGAATGTTATGCATCATGTGTTTATGTGTTTAGACCCCTACAGGTATTGTGATACTTAGGTGGTTGTTCTCATGCTCTACTGGTAACATTAGCAAACGATGTAAGGTAACTCCTTTTATGTTATACGCTGCTAACCCAGTTGGAGCAGTAACAACACAAGACAAAATGGAATCCATTTTCTTCTGTAGGTAGCTTCTAATTACATTAATTAAGAAACTTTTTCCAGTTCCAGCTTGTCCACTCACATACATCCTGATTGGTTCAAATGATGTGCATGAGCACTCTTTCTTTTCATGTAGTAATCCGTGATCAATTTTTTTCCTGACTTCTTCATTAATTTGTTTTTGTTCTTCATTCAGTTGCTGCTCCAAATATGTTAAGTCTACTAATTCTTCCTGAGCTTGATGCATAGCTGTTTCCACTTCATTCATGGCTATTGCTGCTTCATTTTCTACGATTGGTTGTCCTAGAGGATCTTGACTGAATGTCCCAGAACTTTGACTGTCTTGAGAACTGTCTCTAGCTACTTCAGCTGCAATTGTTGCTTCTTGTTCAATTTCTTCATTTAACATTTGAACATAAGTTGTGAAAGTACTGCATTATATGCTGTCTTTGCAAGCACTGAAGGAATCTTCATAACTCTGGAATTCTCCAAGTAGTTCGTCCTCTGAACGCCATGGTTTAAACAGCTGCAAAAGTGCCAAGTGGTAAAATTCCTTTTTGTCAGGAGTGTCACAACTCAGCTTCCGGTGATTTATCAAACTTCCTTTTGTTTGCTTCACCAAACATCCCTCCTCACCACGGACTTTATATTTTCCATTGTTGATATCTTGTGTGGCATTCCGTTTAAAAATGAAGTTCTGCAGCACTTCATAAAGACACATATTCTCAAGGTGATGACTTCTTTGTGGTTAATATGTGTCCAACATGTTTGTTCTTAAAATGTCTGTACTTTCTGGTTCGAACTCTGCTAAATACTCAATTTCTCGAATAGATTTCAGTATCCGATTTCGCATTCCTGCAAGGCCTAAACTTACCCAAATTATTCTTCTGGATTTCGAGGACAGGCTTGCAGATGATAACCTATCTGAGCATTCGTAGGATCCAATTGCTCGATGCGATAACATCTTTAAACTGAAACTGTATAGCTTCTTACTGACAGTCTTCTCGTGAGAAATCTCTTCCCACATTTCTTTCAATTCCGTTTTCTCAGATTTAGTGATGTAAGACGAGACATACCGAGCAACAGCAATAGAATTGTCAGCCACATACTGTATATCCATGTTAGCATTCCACATGGATAAAATGACTGTGTTGTAGTCATTTATATATTTTGACTCTTCTTTTCTTCTTAGGTTGTAGGTATTCTTAGGCGATTTTCTTGTAATAGTATGTCGCACAGCTGACATAAAACTGTTTACTCTTCCTTTTGAAAGAACAGGTCGTGGAAATCCAAATCGACATTTTGTGTAGAATTTATCTTTACTCTTGTACTTTCCTCGACAGTATTTTCCACATCGATGACTTTGGAAACGTAAAACTTTCTCTTTTAAGTTTTTCTCTTCTGTGCTTTTAGGTATAGCACATGTTGCATATCCTTAAATGAAAGATAAAACTGCTTCATCAGCATCTGTTCCAAATTTTGGGGCATCCTTGATCCACAACAGCATATGAATATGTGGAGCACCTCTTTTCTTCAAAAGAAATCCACAACTTCCCCAAGAGGTGGATTTTTTTATTGCAGATGAAGGACATCATAGCCTCAAATTTGTGATTGAAATATCTGCAAACATTAACCGGATCTAATGAGCACAATTCTCCTGCTGTCTTGTATTTGATGTTTTCAATGTTTGAATTTGCCTCTCGCAGAAAATCCTGTAAATCATCCCAAGCGTATTCAGCACAGCTCAGGGTAAGGAACCATGCAGGAGTTCCTAAATTCCGTAACATACACTTCAATTCTCCATGGCGTCGGTACCAATATTCATTAGTTCCACGCTGACAAGCCATCAGATTGATCAATTGAGATTCCAAATGATAATCTCGCTGTTGCACTTTGTTCATAACATCCTTTGCAGAAACATTATGTAGATGTACTCCAGTTTTTAAAATGTGATTTACTGCATAAGATAGTGCAGACAAGTCACTTTCAAATAAAAGATGGAACAAATAAGGAATACTTTGACGAAATCTTGGATCTTCTGCATATAATCTTGTAGTCCGATACTCCGAAGCAGGAATCTGTACTGGACGTTCATCATATCGTCCACCTTCTCCTGTAGGAAACAGTTGGGGAAAACAACGAGCTTCCAAGCTCTCCTCCCATACACTCACAGGAGTTCCTTTTGCTTTCTTCATCTGAAACAGATCAATAGCGTTTCCCATAACTTCTTTAGAATGAAGAGGATGTATGCTGAAATGTTCATAAATTTCTTCTTCTTTTGACTTATCCACTTTTTCAATTTGTCCAGTTGGTATTCCTGTGTCTTCTAGTATTTCTTCTTCATCTTCATCCATATAAATGGCTTCATACCATTTATTATTTTTTTTCAAATACAAATTTGCTCTTTGTACTTTTCGTACATCCACCAGCTCCTGCCAAATTTTCTTATTCTTTGTAGGTACACCATTAACCAGAATAACTAATGGTTCAGTTTCCAAAGTATCTGCATCAATTGTTTCCATATTTTTTTTCAAATCCAATGGCAAATACACAACTCTTCCTTTTAAACCTCTTTGTAAATCTGAAGGTGGTAATTTACCAGTTTTTGGCTCCATACGCACTATGGTCTGAAACAAATGGACACATTGAATAAGTATAGACTCATACGTATTTAAATCCGAAAGCTCTGGAGGAATTTCAACCAATTCTAATTTATTATGTACAGCTCTTGCTGGCATTCTATTTTCTTCTAACTTGTTATAACAGTATTTACAAATACACTGATCTTCACCCAATTCAAAACAATTTTCCAGAAATATATATGTTGCAAAATCTTTCCACTTATAATTATCTTCATTTTCACTTTTTTTATACAGATCAACATTCATTGTTTGAATTTTGTAACGGCTTCTCCGGCAACATATACAAGTAATATTTGGTCTTTCATTAGAGATGATAGCACATTTTGTCATTTCATCATCAACATTTCTACTAACAGTAAGTTCTACATTCTCTTCTACATTTTCATCAATAACTGTGTCATTTTCTGCACTTTCTTGTTCTGGACCAAAGTAACAAAACTGAATCTCATCAGTAACCTTCACTACATCTGATACAGATCCACGGAACAGAGCATTATTCAACTCATTCAACTTTAGTGCTGGACTTTTAGCAAAATACAATGTTCTCACAAACTTTCTCATTTCAGTATGATGAACAGCGAGCATCCTAAAATGGTGAAAAACACTTTGACACACTTTCCTAGATAGACAAGCCAGAGAATGTCCTTGCAAACCAGTATTCTCTCTCACTCTGCATGGATCTAGTCTTTGAAGCACCTTAATTTTCTGTTTAACACTCTTTTTACTATATTCTCTTAGAAAGTCACGTAATTTATTAATAGATTCCTGACGCACAGTACAAATACTACTACAATTCCAAGTGTACACTGGGGCTTTAGGACGTCTCCCCATAACCTCATCAGCCATCACTTCTTCCTCATTTCTTGGAACCATTTTCTCCTTTTCCATTACACAACCATCCTTAACTTCATATGCTCTTCCATTGGTGTCAACTGCATGCAACAAACTATTACTTTGAAGATAACTCTCTTCATTTAAAAATGGTTCAGTACTTGAACTATGCTTCCATTCTCCTAAGAACACTTTACAAAAGTAATTTTTTTTTACTTCTCTTTTCCTTTTGCTTTGACTAATTTATCTAATCTACGCATCCTGTTCAAAATTAAAATGAATAGTTTTTTTTTTATTTCTAATGCCTTGGTAACAATATTTTCTATTAATTTCTTTTTCTTATAAAATTTTGTTTTTTTCTTATACTTTTTCACATCCTTTAGCAAATTTAACATAACTCTTCTCTGAAACATTTTTCGACTCTTTCTTACTTCTGAGTCTACATTAGCATTTTCTTTTTGCTGTCGACTCTGTTGTTGTTTTGTACTTGAAACACTGTTTGAATTTATGTTTCGATCATTTTTTTTTTTGAAGATATTTTTTTAAATTCTTTAGTTTGCTTACCAGAAGATTTTTTCTGTTTTCCAACAAACGCTTCGTCCCCTATTTTTTTTGTACCAGTCATCTTCAAATATAATTGTTGTTTCTTTTCTTTTCTCTTTCTTGACTTTATAGGCATCTTTATATTTTTTCAGTGTTGCTCAGCAATACCTGGAAAAAACTAAAAAAAAAATACCTTTATGTAATTTTAATTCTTTACAATTTTTTTTTGCAACTTTTCAAATCCTATCACCTGAGCTGATCCTTTCCTACGAGTCCAAGTCTTACAAAACAGCAGAAACATGAATTAAATCTCTGACAACAATTCCTGTGTGCACACAGACTCATGGTGTGATTCTAGGCAGAAATCGATATTTGCTTGGCAATTTGATAGCACATTTACTTCTGTTGAGGAGCTAATGATAATTACTGTGACAGCCTGACACATTTCCCTTATATTTTAGAGAGGCAAAAAAGAGCACATGTCCTAATAGCTACTTGAGACAATCAGCATGTGTTACAGGGTGAGTGATTAGAGTAGAGCAAAGGAAATGAGCCTTGGTAACGTTGAATGTGTTTGCATTATACATTGCTATCTGAAACATAACACAGAGCTGAGTAGTATGCACTGGAGTGTAGGTGAAGCTGCTGCATGTGTGCAAAGAGTGTGTTTCTGGAGACTGTGCATTGTCAGGTGCAAGAGACATCTGCATGGAGACTTTTACAAGTGCATGAAGACTGCAGATATGTGTGTAAGAGTACATCTTTGGTAAAGGTCAATTAGAGTTTTTTACATGTAGGAACTACCTCACAGATTACAAGATTGAAAGGAAAATCTACCCTGTTGATTTCTAATGTGTTAACATTTGCCTCTCATTTGTGAGATAGTGATTTCTGCTGAGTGCTAACCATCACATTTGAACAAAACAAGCTGGCCCTTTCCTGAAAGTGCAAGTTTTACAGAACAACAGCAACACAAATAAAATCTCTGACAACAATTCCTCTATCCACACAGACTCATGCTGTGATTCTAGGCAGAAAACGATATTTGATTTGGCAATTTGAAAGCACATTTAGTACTGTGGATGGAGCAAGTGATAATTACTGAGACAGCCTGACTCATTTCCCTTATATTTTAGAGAGGCAAAAAAGAGCACATGTCCTAATAGCTACTTGAGACCATCAGCATGTGTTACAGGGTGAGTGATTAGAGTAGAGCAAAGGAAATGAGCCTTGATGACGTTGAATGTGTTTGCGTTACACACTGCTATCTGAAATACAACACATAGCTGAGTATTATGCATGAGAGTATAGGAGAAGCTGCTGCATGTGTGCAAACAGTGTGTTTCTGGTGACTGTGTATTGTCAGTTGCAAGAGAAATCTGCATGGAGACTTTTACAAGTGCATGAAGACTGCAGATATGTGTGTAAGAGTACATCTTTGGTAAAGGTCAATTAGAGTTTTATACATGTAGGAACTACCTCACAGATTACAAGATTGAAAGGAAAATCTACCCTGTTGATTTCTAATGTGTTAATATTTGCCTCTCATTTGTGAGATAGTGATTTCTGCTGAGTGCTAACCATCACATTTGAACAAAACAAGCTGGCCCTTTCCTGAAAGTGCAAGTTTTACAGAACAACAGCAACACAAATAAAATCTCTGACAACAATTCCTCTGTCCACACAGACTCATGCTGTGATTCTAGGCAGAAAACAATAGCTGAGTACTAACCAACACATTTGAACAAAACAAGCTGCCCCTTTCCTACAAGTGCAAGGGTAATAGAGCAAGACCAACACGAATTAAATCTCTGATAACAATTCCTGTGTGCACACTGTGTCATAGTGTGATTCTATGCAGAAAACAGTATTCCTGGGTGATAGCAGTACACCTTAACTTATAGTGAAGACATACTCCATAATATCTAACATGTTCAAGGCACTTAAATATCTTCCTTAACATAAAATGTAAAACACCACTTTTAAAGTGGTTGGAAAATGTACCATGCAATTTTCAAATGTGTTTCCATTTGCCTCTTTTTTGTGAGTAACTAATTTCTGCTGAATGCTAACCATCACACTTTAAGCAAACAAACTGCCGCTTTTCTGCGAGTGCAAGGCTAACAGAACAACAGCAACGCAAATTAAATCTCTGACAACAAATCCTGTGTGCAGACACACTCATGATGTGATTCTAGGCACAAAACAGTATTCCTCAGTGATACCACTACACCTTAACTTACAGTGAAAACATACTCCATAATATCTTACTAGTTCAAGACAGTTAAATTTCTACTAAATCACAAAATGTAAAACACAACTTTAAAACAAGAATGACAATTCTAATATTTATATCAAAATACACCACATACTTCCCCTCTCAAACTCATAACTCACCATTAAAATTAATTAGTTGAGAAAGAAATGTGGCACTCAAACAGCAGATTATCAGAGCCAGAATCTCAGAGCTGTACACCTCTCTCCTCTCTCCACAACCAGTAAATGGCAATTTTTCCCTCTCTTTTTCCCACATATACATGTTAATGTAAAATCACAGTCCTTCCCACATTTTCTCAAATGGAATCACACATTTCTATTGATTGCAACTTTCAACCCCTTTCCAAATCATCCCTTCCCCCAACATGACTTCTGCCTGCTACCATAGCAACAGCTCATGGAACACAGGTGTGAGCAGAGAGGTCAGAAGTTCAGCACACAATGTTTCAAATCCAAAGAGCAAGAGTGCTTGACTTTTCAAACCTAACAGCAAATCCAAAGTAATGTTCAGTGAGAACACATTTTTCTGTACCAATCCAAAACATGCTTTTAAAAATTTAAACATACAGCCTAGTTTTAACTGTAAAATGGTTTGAATCAGCCAATGAGCTATTTTTATTTAAAAAAAAGTATGTATGCCTCCATTTTTCAACTGTCTTTCTTTTCATAGTGCCATTCTACTGAAAGACACCTCCTGAGTGCATCCTATTCTCCTTGGAAGATGTTTACAGTGTGGATTGTAGGTCATAGCTATGTCTTCTGGAGTGAAAAGTATGCAGAAAAAGAGGTATTTTCAAAGATCTTGCTTTGCCAAATGTAGACATTAAATGGATTGGTCAGAGAGGGTTAAAGTGGCACCAATTAATGCCTTTGGTGAAAACCTTTCTACATCTCCCACAGCCTAACCTTATTATTGTGCACTGTGGTGGAATGACCTAGGCACTTTAACTGGGGTAGGTCTGGAAATGCTTATTAAGGACACCTTTCTGCAAATGATGTCACTTTTTCCACGAACTGCCTTTGTATATTCTAATATATGCCAAAGGCAAAAGCGGAACTGGTCCAACCAATTTTGTCCGCAGATTGACAAAGCAAGAAAGCACGTCAATAAGTCTGTTTCTGCTTTCCTCAGAGACTATGGTATGGGTTCTATATACCACAACAACTTGCGTTACAACATGCAAGACATTTATAGAGGAGACGGTGTACATTTCAATGATGAAGGGAACAGAGTCTTCCTCTTGAACTTTAGACTTGTAGGTACCGAAATACACTCAATAAACACAAGGGCTCTTTTTAGAGCCACCTAATATCTAAACACTTAAACGTGATTTTTAATTCTATTTTTTTAATGTTTTTTTCGGGTGCGCGCTGGGTGCGCGCACCTCGCGATGTTTTAAAAAAAAATTAAAATCTATTTTTTTTGCCCTTCGTGGTCCTACTGTGACCCCCTTACAATGGCTAGGGGGTCAAGAACTCCCTACCCTGCCCCCTATTCATGGTCTCCACCTTTCCTTTTCAGTGCGACACACAAAATGGCGGCCGAAACTTCCTGATTTCGACCGATTCGAATGTTTACTGACATCTAACAACCAATCAGAATTACTCTCGCGCACGGCAGGGTGCGTATAGATATTGATATGCTTTTAAATGCTATTTTCTCAGGTAATACTGAACTTATGGCTACCTCTCTGCCAAATTTCAAGTAATTCTGTTCAGCCGTTCGGGCTGTAGCTGTGTCTAAAGGTCCTATGGGAAAATGCATGGGGAAAACGCGTTTTGGGACCCCCCCTTTTTCTCGGCCCCCGCTTGACGAATCACCCCGAGACTTTCAGGGTAGGAGCTGAACGGAGCACCCCATTAGTTTTGAAAAGTTCGCGAGGATTCGTCAACCGGCGAAAAAGTTATTCAAAATAGAATTTTGAGATTTCCTATGGAAACACGGTCCTAACTATAACCATCTACTGGCGGCCGCCAGTAGATTATATATATATATATATATATATATATATATATATATATATATATATATATATATATATATATATATATATATTACCTACTGGCGGTCGCCAGTAGGTAGTTATAGTTAGGACCCCTTTTCCATAGGAAAACCTCAACATTCTATTTTGAATAACTTTGGCGCCGGTCGATGAATCCTCGCGAATTTCTCAAAATAGGTGGGGCGCTACGCTCCGCTCCTACCCTGAAAGTCTCGGGGGGATTCGTCAAGCGGGGGCTGAGATAAAAGGGGGGTCCCAAAACGCGTTTTTCCCATGCATTTTTCCGTAGGACCTTTAGAACGAGCTACAGCCCGAACGGCTGAACAGAATTACTAGAAATTTGGCAGAGAGGTAGTCCCTAGGTCAAGGAAGTGCCTTTTGTAGGTTTGGTGTAAATCTGTTCAGTAGATTCTGAGAAAATAGCCTTTAAATCAATATATATATCTGAGCTCGCTTACCGTACGCTTACCGTAAGCGTACGGTGGCGTGCGCGAGCGCAATTCTGATTGGCTCTTAGATCTTAGTAAACATTCGAATCGGCCGAAACCAGCAAGCGGCCGCCATTTTGTCTCTCGCACTGAGTGTTGTTTATCAAACAAGATGGCCAAAAACATGTTACGGGGCTGTTTTGACAACTCCCTCCCACATAGTCATGTTGAGGGAGTCCCCAAACATCCCCCAAGAGCAAAAACGGTTTTATTTTTTTTTCGGCAATTTCGCCGAGTACGCTTACCGTACGCTTACCGTAAGCGTACGGTAAAAAAAACACTATCCACACTTACCCCACCCCCTGTGCTTTTGGTGGCCGTAGGCCACCAAATGTACAGGGCTTATTAATAGGTAAAAAAACTAAATTTTGGCAACATGAAATTATAAAATCGAAATAAAAAAAACACTATCCACATTGACCCCACCCCCTGTGCTTTTGGTGGCCGAAGGCCACCAAATGTACAGGGCTTATTAAAGTTGATAAAAACCGTGCACGGAACGAACTGCGTTAAGTGGGCGCGCACGCCTCGAATGGCGTAAAGTAACTTAGCATTTAAAAAACCGTACAAATTCACTGAAAAAACCATAGGTTTCACACACGTTATAGTTAGGAATTAGCATTTAAAAAACCTTGCAAATTCACTGAAAAAACCATAGGTTTCACACATGTTATAGTTAGCGGAAATTTTACTGATAAAAAACCAGTGAAATTGCCCCGTTATAGTTAGTGCTGGCAACTATAACTCACGCGACCGCAATCTTCTGCTGATGACATATGTGTCTTTATGAAAAAAAAATATTTGTAATATATGTATAGCTAAAAATGTATGGAAGAAGACATGGGCAAATAAGTGTCTAAATACAGTATTAGCATCAGCAGAGGATTGCGGTCGCGTGAGTTATAGTTGCCAGCACTAACTATAACGGGGCAATTTCACTGGTTTTTTATCAGTAAAAGTTCCGATAACTATAACATGTGTGAAACCTATGGTTTTTTCAGTGAATATATATATATATATATATGTCAACCAACAATATATATATATAAATATGTTTGTATGTGTATATATATTACCTACTGGCGGTCGCCAGTAGGTAGTTATAGTTAGGACCACGTTTCCATAGGAAATCCTCAACATTCTATTTTGAATAACTTTGGCGCCGGTCGACGAATCCTCGCAAATTTTTCAAAATAGGTGGGGCGCTATGCTCCGCTCCTACCCTGAAAGTCTCGGGGGGATTCGTCAAGCGGGGGCTGAAATAAAAGGGGGGTCCCAAAACGCGTTTTTCCCATGCATTTTTCCATAGGACATTTAGACACAGCTACAGCCCGAACGGCTGAACAGAATTACTTGAAATTTGGCAGAGAGGTAGTCCTCAGGTTAAGGAAGTGCCTTTTGTAGGTTTGGTGTAAATCTGTTCAGTAGATTCTGAGAAAATAGCCTTTAAATCAATATATATATCGGAGCCAGCTTACGGTGCGCTTACGGTGCGCTTACCGTACGCATACGGTGGCGTGCGCGAGCGCGATTCTGATTGGCTGTTAGATCTTAGTAAACATTCGAATCGGTCGAAACCAGGAAGCGGCGGCCGCCATTTCGTGTGTTTCACTCTGAAAAAAAAGGGTGATATCTTGAAAAGGGGGCAAGGGAGAGAGTTACAGACCCCCTAACATTTGTAAGGGGGTCAAAGAAGGACAGAAAAGTACAAAGAAAACATTTATTGATTTTAAAAAAAATCGTGGGGTACGCGTATGGTAAGCTCAACGTACGCGTACGGTAGAAAAAAAATTTAAAAAAAAAAATGAAATGCAGATTTAAGAGTTTAGATATTAGGGGGCTCTAAAAAGAGCCGTTGTGTTTATGAAGTGATTTGATTTTTTAGTGGTACCTACAAGTAAGTACCGATGCAGAGTCTAAGGTTCAAGAGGAAGACTCTGTTCCCTTCATCATTGAAGTGCACACCATCTCCTCTATAAATGTCTTGCATGTCGTAACGCAAGTTGTTGTGGTAAATGGAACCCATACCATAGTCACGGAGGAAAGCAGAAACAGATTTGTTGACGTGCTTTCTTGCTTTGTCAATCTGCGGACAGAAATGATTGGACCAGTTCCATTTTTGCCTTTGGCATATGTTAGAAAACACAAAGGCAGTTTTAGGGAAAAGTGAAAACAGTTGTGCAAAGGTGTCCTTCATAAGATTTTCCAGACCTACCCCAGTCAAAGTGCCTAGGTCATTGCCACCACAGTGCACTATTATGAGGTCAGGGTGTTGGATTTGCATGAAGGATTTCACCAATGGCATCAATTGGTGCCACTTTAACCCTCTCTGACCAATCCATTTAATGTCTACATTTGGCAAAGCAAGGTCTCTCACCATATCTGTTTTCTCTGCATACTTTTCACTCCAGAAGACATAGCTGTGCCCTACAATCCACACTGTGAACATCTTCAAAGGAGAACTGGATGCACTCAGGAGGTGTAATTCAGTAGAATGGTAAAAAGAAATGAAAGACAGTTTGGAAATGGAGGCATACATATTTTTTTTATAAAAAAAAGAACTGATTGGCTGTTTCATACCATTCTAGAATAAAAACTAGGCTGTATGTGTAAATTAATAGAAGCATGTTTTGTATTGGTACAGAAAAATGTGTTACCAAAGAACAGTACTATGGATTTGCTGTTAGGTTTGAAAAGTCAAGCACTCTTGCTCTGTGGAATTGAAACATTGTTTGGTGAACTTCTGACCTAACTCCACACAGCAGTGTTCCATGAGCTGTTGCTATGGTAGCAGGCAGAAGTCAAGTTGGGGGAAGGGTACTAGGCAGAAGTCAAGTTGGGGGAAGGGTACTTTTGGAAAAGGGTTGGTTTTCAACCAATAGAAATGTGTGATTACATTTGAAAAAAAGGGGGAAGCACTGAGATTTGAAATTAACATGTATATGTGTGGAAAAAGAGAGGGAAAGTTTGCCATTATCTGGTTCTGCTGAGAGGAGAGAGGTGTAAAGAACAGAGATCCTGGCTCTGATAATCTGCTGTTTGAGTGCCACATTTCTTTCACAACTAACTAATTTTAAAGGTGAGTTTAGAGTTTGAGAGGGGATGTATATGGTAAATTAAGAAATGAATAATAGAAATGGAATTCCTTTTGTTGAAGTTGTGTTTATCATTTTCTGTTTTGGGAGAAATTTAAATGTGAGGAACATGTAAAATAATATGGACTATGTTTTCACGATAAATTAAGGTGTACTGGTAAAAATAGGGAATACTTTAAGGGTTTCAGGTTGCACTCAGTAATGCAAATACATACAGCATCAGTAAGGCTGGTTGCCCTTGCTGGAGTGTAGGCAGTCACCCAGGTTACAAATGGTGCTGGTTTGAAAAAGCAGTTTGGACATGTGCTGTTTTCAGAATCTGAAAAGTGGATTCAAGATGTGTCAGTCTGTAAAAGTGTTTATCACTTGCCAAAAAAAAGAAAAGTAAGTGTGCTTTCAAATTGGCAAAGAAATTTTGTTTTGTGACTAATGTGAAAACATGACTCTGTGTGCAAAGAGGAATTACAGGCAGAGATTTATTGCGTATTGCTCTGGTGTTTTCACAGTTGCATTAGATGGAAAGGGTGAGCCATTTTTTTTGTGTAGAAGCAGACTCTTAGCACACACCCAGCTGCTTATCCTCTGGTATCATGCACAGTATTCACAACCGAGTGGGGTTTGAGGTTTCAGTCAGTAATGCAAATACATACAGCATCAGTAAGGCTGGTTGCCCTTGCTGGAGTGTAGTGAGTCACCCAGGTTACAAATGGTGCTGGTTTGAAAAAGCAGTTTGGACATGTGCTGTTTTCAGAATCTGAAAAGTGGATTCAAAATGTGTCAGTCTGTAAAAGTGTTTATCACTTGCCAAAAAAAAGAGTAGTAAGTGTGCTTTCAAATTGGCAAAGAAATTTCGTTTTGTGACTAATATGAAAACAAAACTCTGTGTGCAAAGAGGAATTACAGGCAGAGATTTATTGCGTATTGCTCTGGTGATTTCACAGTTGCATTAGATTGAAAGGGGGAGCTATTTTTTTGTGCAGAAGCAGACTCTTAGCACACACCCAGCTGCTTATCCTGTAGAATCATGCATAGTAATCACAACCGAGTGGGGTTTGAGGTTTCAGTCAGTAATGCAAATACATTCAGCATCACTAAGGCTGGTTGCCCTTGCTGGAGTGTAGTCAGTCACCCAGGTTACACATGGTGCTCGTCTGAAAAAGCAGTTTGGACATGTGCTTTTATCAGAATCTGAAAAGTGGATTCAAAATGTGTCAGTCTGTAAAAGTACTTATCACTTGCCAAAAAAAAGACTAGTAAGTGTGCTTTCAAATTGGCAAAGAAATTTCGTTTTGTGACTAATGTGAAAACATGACTCTGTGTGCAAAGAGGAATTACAGGCAGAGATTTATTGCGTATTGCTCTGGTGATTTCACAGTTGCATTAGATGGAAACGGGGAGCCATTTTTTGGTGCAGAAGCAGACTCTTAGCACACACCCAGCTGCTTATCCTGTGGAATCATGCACAGTATTCACAACCGAGTGGGGTTTGAGGTTTCAGTCAGTAATGCAAATACATTCAGCATCACTAAGGCTGGTTGCCCTTGCTGGAGTGTAGTGAGTCACCCAGGTTACATATGGTGCTGGTCTGAAAAAGCAGTTTGGACATGTGCTTTTTTAAGAATCTGAAATGTGGATTCAAAATGTGTCAGTCTGTAAAAGTACTTATCACTTGCCAAAAAAAAGACTAGTAAGTGTGCTTTCAAATTGGCAAAGAAATTTCGTTTTGTGACTAATGTGAAAACATGACTCTGTGTGCAAAGAGGAATTACGGGCAGAGATTTATTGCGTATTGCTCTGGTGATTTCACAGTTGCATTAGATGGAAAGGGGGAGCCATTTTTTTGTGCAGAAACAGACTCTTAGCACACACCCAGCTGCTTATCCTGTGGAATCATGCACAGTATTCACAACCGAGTGGGGTTTGAGGTTTCAGTCAGTAATGCAAATACATTCAGCATCACTAAGGCTGGTTGCCCTTGCTGGAGTGCAGTCAGTCACCCAGGTTACACATGGTGCTGGTCTGAAAAAGCAGTTTGGACATGTGCTTTTTTAAGAATCTGAAAAGTGGATTCAAGATGTGTCAGTCTGTAAAAGTGTTTATCACTTGCCAAAAAAAAGAAAAGTAAGTGTGCTTTCAAATTGGCAAAGAAATTTCGTTTTGTGACAAATGTGAAAACATGACTCTGTGTGCAAATAGGAATTACAGGCAGAGATTTATTGCGTATTGCTCTGGTGATTTCACAGTTGCATTAGATGGAAAGGGTGAGCCATTTTTTTTGTGTAGAAGCAGACTCTTAGCACACACCCAGCTGCTTATCCTCTGGAATCATGCACAGTATTCACAACCGAGTGGGGTTTGAGGTTTCAGTCAGTAATGCAAATACATTCAGCATCACTAAGGCTGGTTGCCCTTGCTGGAGTGTAGTCAGTCACCCAGGTTACACATGGTGCTGGTCTGAAAAAGCAGTTTGGACATGTGCTTTTTTAAGAATCTA
The DNA here is from genome assembly GCF_964204655.1 of Triturus cristatus. Lineage (NCBI taxonomy): Eukaryota > Metazoa > Chordata > Amphibia > Caudata > Salamandridae > Triturus > Triturus cristatus. The sequence continues at coordinate 845,584,096 of NC_140588.1, read as the reverse complement.
AAAAGTGGATTCAAAATGTGTCAGTCTGTAAAAGTGTTTATCACTTGCCAAAAAAAAGACTAGTAAGTGTGCTTTCAAATTGGCAAAGAAATTTCGTTTTGTGACTAATGTGAAAACATGACTCTGTGTGCAAAGAGGAATTACAGGCAGAGATTTATTGCGTATTGCTCTGGTGATTTCACAGTTGCATTAGATGGAAAGGGTGAGCCATTTTTTTTGTGTAGAAGCAGACTCTTAGCAAACACCCAGCTGCTTATCCTCTGGAATCATGCACAGTATTCACAACCGAGTGGGGTTTGAGGTTTCAGTCAGTAATGCAAATACATTCAGCATCACTAAGGCTGGTTGCCCTTGCTGGAGTGTAGTCAGTCACCCAGGTTACACATGGTGCTGGTCTGAAAAAGCAGTTTGGACATGTGCTTTTTTAAGAATCTAAAAAGTGGATTCAAAATGTGTCAGTCTGTAAAAGTGTTTATCACTTGCCAAAAAAAAGAGTAATAAGTGTGCTTTCAAATTGGCAAAGAAATTTCGTTTTGTGACTAATATGAAAACATGACTCTGTGTGCAAAGAGGAATTACAGGCAGAGATTTATTGCGTATTGCTCTGGTGATTTCACAGTTGCATTAGATGGAAAGGGGGAGCCATTTTTTTGTGCAGAAGCAGACTCTTAGCACACACCCAGCTGCTTATCCTGTGGAATCATGCACAGTATTCACAACCGAGTGGGGTTTGAGGTTTCAGTCAGTAATGCAAATACATTCAGCATCACTAAGGCTGGTTGCCCTTGCTGGAGTGTAGTGAGTCACCCAGGTTACACATGGTGCTGGTCTGAAAAAGCAGTTTGGACATGTGCTTTTTTAAGAATCTGAAAAGTGGATTCAAAATGTGTCAGTCTGTAAAAGTACTTATCACTTGCCAAAAAAAAGACTAGTAAGTGTGCTTTCAAATTGGCAAAGAAATTTCGTTTTGTGACTAATGTGAAAACATGACTCTGTGTGCAAAGAGGAATTACAGGCAGAGATTTATTGCGTATTGCTCTGGTGATTTCACAGTTGCATTAGATGGAAACGGGGAGCCATTTTTTGGTGCAGAAGCAGACTCTTAGCACACACCCAGCTGCTTATCCTGTGGAATCATGCACAGTATTCACAACCGAGTGGGGTTTGAGGTTTCAGTCAGTAATGCAAATACATTCAGCATCACTAAGGCTGGTTGCCCTTGCTGGAGTGTAGTGAGTCACCCAGGTTACATATGGTGCTGGTCTGAAAAAGCAGTTTGGACATGTGCTTTTTTAAGAATCTGAAAAGTGGATTCAAAATGTGTCAGTCTGTAAAAGTACTTATCACTTGCCAAAAAAAAGACTAGTAAGTGTGCTTTCAAATTGGCAAAGAAATTTCGTTTTGTGACTAATGTGAAAACATGTCTCTGTGTGCAAAGAGGAATTACAGGCAGAGATTTATTGCGTATTGCTCTGGTGATTTCACAGTTGCATTAGATGGAAAGGGGGAGCCATTTTTTTGTGCAGAAACAGACTCTTAGCACACACCCAGCTGCTTATCCTGTGGAATCATGCACAGTATTCACAACCGAGTGGGGTTTGAGGTTTCAGTCAGTAATGCAAATACATTCAGCATCACTAAGGCTGGTTGCCCTTGCTGGAGTGCAGTCAGTCACCCAGGTTACACATGGTGCTGGTCTGAAAAAGCAGTTTGGACATGTGCTTTTTTAAGAATCTGAAAAGTGGATTCAAGATGTGTCAGTCTGTAAAAGTGTTTATCACTTGCCAAAAAAAAGAAAAGTAAGTGTGCTTTCAAATTGGCAAAGAAATTTCGTTTTGTGACTAATGTGAAAACATGACTCTGTGTGCAAATAGGAATTACAGGCAGAGATTTATTGCGTATTGCTCTGGTGATTTCACAGTTGCATTAGATGGAAAGGGTGAGCCATTTTTTTTGTGTAGAAGCAGACTCTTAGCAAACACCCAGCTGCTTATCCTCTGGAATCATGCACAGTATTCACAACCGAGTGGGGTTTGAGGTTTCAGTCAGTAATGCAAATACATTCAGCATCACTAAGGCTGGTTGCCCTTGCTGGAGTGTAGTCAGTCACCCAGGTTACACATGGTGCTGGTCTGAAAAAGCAGTTTGGACATGTGCTTTTTTAAGAATCTAAAAAGTGGATTCAAAATGTGTCAGTCTGTAAAAGTGTTTATCACTTGCTAAAAAAAAGAGTAGTAAGTGTGCTTTCAAATTGGCAAATAAATTTCGTTTTGTGACTAATATGAAAACATGACTCTGTGTGCAAAGAGGAATTACAGGCAGAGATTTATTGCGTATTGCTCTGGTGATTTCACAGTTGCATTAGATGGAAAGGGGGAGCCATTTTTTTGTGCAGAAGCAGACTCTTAGCACACACCCAGCTTCTTATCCTGTGGAATCATGCACAGTATTCACAACCGAGTGGGGTTTGAGGTTTCAGTCAGTAATGCAAATACATTCAGCATCACTAAGGCTGGTTGCCCTTGCTGGAGTGTAGTGAGTCACCCAGGTTACACATGGTGCTGGTCTGAAAAAGCAGTTTGGACATGTGTTTTTTTAAGAATCTGAAAAGTGGATTCAAAATGTGTCAGTCTGTAAAAGTACTTATCACTTGCCAAAAAAAAGACTAGTAAGTGTGCTTTCAAATTGGCAAAGAAATTTCGTTTTGTGACTAATGTGAAAACATGACTCTGTGTGCAAAGAGGAATTACAGGCAGAGATTTATTGCGTATTGCTCTGGTGATTTCACAGTTGCATTGATGGAAAGGGGGAGCCATTTTTTTGTGTAGAAGCAGACTCTTAGCACACACCCAGCTGCTTATCCTCTGGAATCATGCACAGTATTCACAACCGAGTGGGGTTTGAGGTTTCAGTCAGTAATGCAAATACATACAGCATCAGTAAGGCTGGTTGCCCTTGCTGGAGTGTAGGCAGTCACCCAGGTTACAAATGGTGCTGGTTTGAAAAAGCAGTTTGGACATGTGCTTTTTTAAGAATCTGAAAAGTGGATTCAAGATGTGTCAGTCTGTAAAAGTGTTTATCACTTGCCAAAAAAAAGAAAAGTAAGTGTGCTTTCAAATTGGCAAAGAAATTTCGTTTTGTGACTAATGTGAAAACATGACTGTGTGCAAATAGGAATTACAGGCAGAGATTTATTGCGTATTGCTCTGGTGATTTCACAGTTGCATTAGATGGAAAGGGTGAGCCATTTTTTTTTGTGTAGAAGCAGACTCTTAGCACACACCCAGCTGCTTATCCTCTGGAATCATGCACAGTATTCACAACCGAGTGGGGTTTGAGGTTTCAGTCAGTAATGCAAATACATTCAGCATCACTAAGGCTGGTTGCCCTTGCTGGAGTGTAGTCAGTCACCCAGGTTACACATGGTGCTGGTCTGAAAAAGCAGTTTGGACATGTGCCTTTTTAAGAATCTAAAAAGTGGATTCAAAATGTGTCAGTCTGTAAAAGTGTTTATCACTTGCCAAAAAAAAGAGTAGTAAGTGTGCTTTCAAATTGGCAAAGAAATTTCGTTTTGTGACTAATATGAAAACATGACTCTGTGTGCAAAGAGGAATTACAGGCAGAGATTTATTGCGTATTGCTCTGGTGATTTCACAGTTGCATTAGATGGAAAGGGGGAGCCATTTTTTTGTGCAGAAGCAGACTCTTAGCACACACCCAGCTGCTTATCCTGTGGAATCATGCACAGTATTCACAACCGAGTGGGGTTTGAGGTTTCAGTCAGTAATGCAAATACATTCAGCATCACTAAGGCTGGTTGCCCTTGCTGGAGTGTAGTGAGACACCCAGGTTACACATGGTGCTGGTCTGAAAAAGCAGTTTGGACATGTGCTTTTTTAAGAATCTGAAAAGTGGATTCAAAATGTGTCAGTCTGTAAAAGTACTTATCACTTGCCAAAAAAAAGACTAGTAAGTGTGCTTTCAAATTGGCAAAGAAATTTCGTTTTGTGACTAATGTGAAAACATGACTCTGTGTGCAAAGAGGAATTACAGGCAGAGATTTATTGCGTATTGCTCTGGTGATTTCACAGTTGCATTAGATGGAAAGGGGGAGCCATTTTTTTTGTGTAGAAGCAGACTCTTAGCACACACCCAGCTGCTTATCCTCTGGAATCATGCACAGTATTCACAACCGAGTGGGGTTTGAGGTTTCAGTCAGTAATGCAAATACATACAGCATCAGTAAGGCTGGTTGCCCTTGCTGGAGTGTAGGCAGTCACCCAGGTTACAAATGGTGCTGGTTTGAAAAAGCAGTTTGGACATGTGCTGTTTTCAGAATCTGAAAAGTGGATTCAAGATGTGTCAGTCTGTAAAAGTGTTTATCACTTGCCAAAAAAAAGAAAAGTAAGTGTGCTTTCAAATTGGCAAAGAAATTTCGTTTTGTGACTAATGTGAAAACATGACTCTGTGTGCAAATAGGAATTACAGGCAGAGATTTATTGCGTATTGCTCTGGAGATTTCACATTTGCATTAGATGGAAAGGGTGAGCCATTTTTTTTGTGTAGAAGCAGACTCTTAGCACACACCCAGCTGCTTATCCTCTGGAATCATGCATAGTATTCACAACCGAGTGGGGTTTGAGGTTTCAGTCAGTAATGCAAATACTTTCAGCATCACTAAGGCTGGTTGCCCTTGCTGGAGTGTAGTCAGTCACCCAGGTTACACATGGTGCTGGTCTGAAAAAGCAGTTTGGACATGTGCTTTTTTAAGAATCTGAAAAGTGGATTCAAAATGTGTCAGTCTGTAAAAGTACTTATCACTTGCCTAAAAAGTAGTAGAAAGTATGCTTTGCAATTGGCAAAGAAATTTCGTTTTCTGTCTAATTTCAAAGCATGACTTTGTGTGCACACAGGAATTATTTTTAGATATTTAATTTGTGAAGGTGTTATTGTGATTTTCATTTATAGGAAAGGGGTTTATAGTATTTTAAGATTTCTAAAGAACATAAAAAATGTAGTAATATATTTAAATAAAATAAAGGAATTTTTTTTTAGTTTTTTTCAGGTATTGCTGAAGAGCAGTGAACAAAATTTAAGATGCCTACAAAATCCAGACTAAGGAAAGACCACAAAAAAAACCTATATTTGAAGACAACTGGAGGACCTAAGTTAGTTGGAGATGCTCATGTTGGGAAAAAGAAAAAATCTTCTGGTAAGCAGACAAAAGATTTTTTAAAGAACATATTCAAAAAAAGGAAACATGTACAAAATGTCTGTACTGGAAAGAATGTTTTCAATAGAAAAGAACAGGAAAAAATTGAGAATTTAGTTAATGCAAATATACCTTCTGTAACTATAAAGATTAACTTAAACAGAAAAACAGCGTTTAAAGAGATACGTAGAAAAATGTTTCAGAGAAGAGTTATGTCCAATTTGATAAAGGATGTGAAGAAATATAAGCAAAAGGCAAAATTTTACAAGAGAAAAAAAGAAATTGAAGCCATTGCAGCAAAGGCATTAGAATTAAAAAGGAAACTATTCATTTAAATTTTGAATAGGATGCATACATTAGATAAAATGGTTAATGTACTGAAATCACAAAGCAAAAGGAAAAGAGTAGTGAACAGAACAAACTTTTGTAAAGTGTTTTTAGGAAAATGGATGCGTAGTTCAAGTAGTGAACCTTTTTTTAATGAAGAGAGCTATTTTCAAAGTAATAGTTTGCTGCATGCAGTTGACACCAGAGGTCGTGCTTACGAAGTGAAAAATGGTTGCATAATGGAGAAGGAGATAATGGTTCCAAGAGATGAGGTACAAGTGATGGCGGATGAGGCTATGGGGAGACGTCCTAAAGCCCCAGTGTACACTTGGAATTGTAGTAGTATTTGCACTGTGCGTCAGGAATCTATTGATAAATTTCGTGAGTTTCTAAAAGAATATAGTAAAAAAAGTGTAAAACAGAAGATTAAGGTGCTTCAAAGTCTAGATCCATGCAGAGTGAGAGAGAATACTGGTTTGCAGGATCATTCTCTGGCTTGTCTATCTAGAAAAGTGTGTAATAGTGTTTTCCATCATTTTAGGATGCTGGCTGTTCATCATACTGAAATGAGAAAGTTTGTGAGAAGGTTGTATTTTGCTAAAAGTCCAGCAATAAAGTTAGATGAATTGAATAGGGCTCTGTTCCGTGGATCGGTATCAAATGTAGAGAAGGTTGTTGATGAAATTCAGTTTTGTTACTTTGGTCCTGAACAAAACAGTGCAGAAAAGGACACAGTAAATGAGGAAGAAGTGGAAGAGAATGTAGAACCCTCTGTAAGTAAGACATTTAATGATCACATAACAAAATTTGCAATAATCTCTAATGAAAGACCAAATATTACTTGTATTTGTTGCCGCAGAACTCATTATAGAAAACAAACTAGGAATGTTGATCTCTACAGAAAGAGTGAAAATGAAGATAATTATAAGTGGAAGGATTTTGCCACATATATATTTCTTGAAAATTGTTTTGAATTGGGTGAAGATCAGCATATTTGTAAATACTGTTACAACAAGTTAGAGGAAAATAGAATGCCGACCAGAGCTGTACATAATAATTTAGAATTGGATGCTATTCCTGCTGAACTTTCTGAATTAAATACATATGAGTCTATACTCATTCAATGTGTTCATCCGTTCCAGACCATAGTACGTATGGAGCCCAAAACTGGTAAATTACCTCCTTCAGATTTACTGAGAGGTTTAAAAGGTAGAGTGGTGTATTTGCCCTTGGATTTGAAAAAAAAATATGGAAACTATTGATGCGGATACTTTGGAAACTGAACCATTAATTATTCTGGTTAATGGTGTACCTACAAAGAATAAGAAGATTTGGCAGGAGCTGGTAGATGTACGGAAAGTACAAAGAGCAAATTTGTATTTGAAAAGGAATAACAAATGGTATGAATCAATTTATATAGAAGAAGAAGAAGAAGAAGAAGAAGAAGAAGAAGAAGAAGAAGAAGAAGATTTACAAGAAGACACAGAAACACCAACTGGACAAATTGAAAAAGTGGACAAGTCAAAGGAAGAAGAAATTTATGAACATTTTAGCATACATCCTCTTCATTCAAAAGAAGTTATGGGAGACAATATTGATCTGTTTCAGATGAAGAAAGCAAAAGGAACTCCCGTGAGTGTATGGGAGGAGAGCTTGGAAGCTCGATGTTTTCCCCAGCTGTTTCCTAAAGGAAAAGGAGGACGATACGATGAACGTCCAGAACAGATTCCAGCTTCTGAGTATCGGACTACAAGACTATATGCTGAAGATCCCAGATTTCGACAAAGTATTCCTTATTTGTTCCATCTTTTATTTGAAAGCGACTTGTCTGCACTGTCTTATGCAGTAAATCACATTTTAAAAAGTGGAGTACATTTACAAAATGTGTCTGCTAAGGATTTTATGGAGAAAGTGCAGCACCGAGATGATCATTTGGAAACACAACTGATCAATCTGATGGCTTGTCAGCGTGGGACAAATGAATATTGGTACCGATGCCATGGTGAATTAAAATGCATGTTACGGAATTTAGGAACACCAACATGGTTCCTTACCCTAAGCTGTGCTGAGTACGCTTGGGATGATTTACTGGATTTTCTACGAGAGGCAAATTCAAACATTAAAAACATCGAATACAAGACAGCAGGAGAACTGTGCTCATTGGATCCGGTTAATGTTTTCAGATATTTCAATCATAGATTTGAGGCTATGATGTCCTTCATCTCCAATAAAAAAAATCCACCTCTAGGAGAAGTAGTGGATTTCTTTTGGAGAAAAGAGTACCAGGCAAGAGGTGCTCCTCATATTCATATGCTGTTGTGGATCAAGGATGCCCCAAAGTTTGGAACAGATGCTGATGAAGCAGTGTTATCTTACATTGAAGAATATGCAACATGTGCTATACCAAAAAACACAGAAGAGAAAAAGTTAAAGGAGCAAGTTTTACGTTTCCAAAGTCATCGGTGTGGAAAATACTGTCGACGGAAATACAAGAGCAAAGATAAATACTACACTAAATGTCGATTTGGATTTCCTAGACCTGTTCTTTCAAATGGAAGAGTAAACAGTTTTATGTCACCTGTGAGACATACTATCACAAGAAAATCACCTAAGAATACCTACAACCTTAAAAGAAAAGAAGAATCAAAAAATATAAATGACTACAACCCAGTCATTTTATCCATGTGGAATGCTAACATGGATATACAGTATGTAGCTGACAATTCCATTGCTGTTGCTCGATATGTAACATCTTACATTACTAAATCAGAAAAAACTGAATTGAAAGAAATGTTGGAAGAGATTTCTCACGAGAAGACTGTCAGTAAGAAGCTGTACAGTTTCAGTTTAAAGATGTTATCGCATCGAGAAATTGGATCCTACGAATGTTCAGATAGGTTATCTTCTGCAAGTCTCTACTCGAAATCAAGAAGAATAATTTGGGCAAGTTTAGGCCTTGCAGCAATGAGAAATCGGGTACTGAAATCTGTTGGAGAAATTGAATATTTGGCCGAGAATGACCCAGAAAGTACAGATATTTTGAAATCAAACATGTTGGACACATATTATCCCAAGAGAAGTCATCATCTGGAGAACATGTGTCTCTATGAAGTGCTGCAGAACTACATTTATTCACGGAAAGCCGCAGAAGACATCAACAATGGAAAATATAAAGTCATTGGTGAGGAAGGATGTTTGGTGAAGCAAACAAAAGGAAATTTGATAAATCACAGGAAGCTGAGTTGCGACACTACTGACAAAAAGGAATTTTACTACTTGGCTCTTTTACAGCTGTTTAAACCATGGCGTACAGAGGATGAACTACTGGGAGAATTTCAAAGCTATGAAGATTCTTTTAATGCTTGCAAATACAGCATACAATGCAGTACATTCTCAACTTATCTGCAAATGTTAAATGAAGAAATTGAACAGGAAACTACAATTGCAGCAGAAGTAGCTAGAGACAGTTCTCAGGACAGCCAAAGTTCAGGAACACTCAGTCAAGATCCCCTAGGACAACCAATCGTTGAAAATGAAGCATCAATAGCCATGAATGAAGTGGAAACGGCTATGAATCAAGCTCAAGAAGAATTTATAGACTTACAAAATTTGGAAAGACAACTGAATGAAGAGCAGCAACAAATTTATGAAGAGATCAGAAGCAAAATTGATCACGGATTTCAACATGAAAAAAAAGAGTGCTCATGCACATCATTTCATCCAATCAGGATGTATGTAAGTGGACAAGCTGGAACTGGAAAAAGTTCCTTAATAAAAGTCATCAGAAGCTACCTACAGCAAAAAACGGATTCTACTTTGTCTTGTGTGGTTACTGCTCCAACTGGGTTAGCAGCCTATAACATAAAAGGAATCACCTTACATCGTTTGCTAATGTTACCAGTGGAGCATGAGAACAAAATACAATACAACAAGCTAACTGGAGAAGCATGCTTGGAAGTTTCAAGAGTATTGAAGAAGATGCAAGTTCTCATTATTGATGAGGTGAGCATGGTATCAAACTTAATGCTTGCCTTTGTGCATTTAAGAATGCAGCAAATTCTAAGGACAGACTATGACGTGTTATTTGGTGGAAAACATGTCATAGTTTTTGGGGATCTTCTACAGCTTACTCCAGTTAAAGGACAACCAGTGTTTAATACTGTGACACATGAAGACACAAAGAAGTCATTGGGAAGCATTGGTAATGCAAATATTTGGTCCTTCTTTGAGTACAAGGAACTTACTACTAATATGAGGCAAGCAAACGATGACGAATATGGAAGTATTCTGAAAGATATCAGGATTGGACTACTCACTGAAGCAGGCACAAAAGCATTACAGAGTCGGTTGCTACATAATTTATTTCCAAAGGAAGAAATAGTTGCAGAGAAGATATACAAGAACATTGCAGAAAAGAAAAGTGTCATCTGCTTAATGCCAACTCTACGTGAATGCTCAATATTCAATGAGGAGCTTTTGAAATTGGAAAAGGAAGATATCAGGAAATTGGAAGCAGTGGACAAAATTGAGGATGGAAGAATTACTATCACATTAACAGGCACACTGAAAAATAAATTGGATTCACTAGAGAAGAACATTTCCAAAACAGCTGGATTAGAAAAAAATCTATATGTTTGCATGAACTGTAGAGTATTTTTAAGGAGAAATTTGGATGTTGAAAAAGGTTTAGTTAATGGAGCTATGGGAAGAGTTGTGGGTTTTATTAATTATCAGAAAAAAGATGGAATTGAATGTTTAAAAATAAAATTTGATCAGATAGAAGAAGTTAAAGACATTTGTCGTTGTTCAGTTCGTTTCATGCTTGTGAAAGACTTATATGTAGCATATGCTGTAACTATTCACAAGTCTCAAGGATTGACTGTAGATTGTGCATTTGTGAACATTGGTTCAACTGTGTTCAAAGAAGGTATGGCATATGTTGCTTTGTCACGAGTGAAAACATTATCAGGTTTATTCATGATAGACTTTGATGACTCAAAAGTTAGTGCTGATACAAATTGTGTAAAGGAGTATAATAGATTAAGAAGAAGCTATGCTCCTCATTTAGGTCAGTATCCTGTGTTGGAGAAACGTGTAGTTTCTCGTAAAAGGAGAAATGAGAATATCTGTAATGAAGATGTAGAGAGGAGGAAAAAAAAGAGGAGTGATGTAATTGCAAGCAAAAAGAAAAAGGAAAATGAAGAACAGGTTGTAGGATGTCATTTTGAAAATAGCTCTGGTGTCGACTGCTACGCTAATGTAGTGCTGAATGTTGCATTTTATCTGGAAAGTGTGCAAGAGCAGATAATAGTAAATCAGGGAAAAAGATTCTGTTCTGAGTTGAGTCTCCTTGTTCAAAAGCTGAGTAATGATAAAACTCAAATAGAAAGTGCTACTGAAATTAGAAAACTTTTAGATGTATGTTCAGGACGAACACAGTTTTCTCAAAATGTACAGCAAGACGCACAGGAATTCTTGATGTTTTTTCTTTAGGTACTGGAAGAAGAAGGGGTTCCCATTGAAAATTTATTTGGTCTCGCTTATAAATGGGAACATAGTTGTGAAAACTGTTACAATATATGTGGCTCTAATGTTGATTCTGAAAGGTTTATTTATTTAACATTGCCAGAAAGTAAAACAGTCACTTTTGCTAAATTAGTTAAAGATGCTAATCATAGCATGGAATGCAGTGAGTGTCAATCTGACATGTTTTCAACGTTAATTTTAAAGGAATACGGACAATATGTAATTTTAATGATGCAACGCTGTAAAGCTGATGGTTCAAAATTAGATACTTTAATAAAGAAGTTTACAGGACAGCAATTATCAATTTCAGGAAAAACTTTTGTAACAGTTGCAATAATTTTCCATGAAGGACCTACTGTAACTTCTGGACATTACACAGTTTATCTTAAATGTGAAAAAGGCTGGACACTGTGTAATGATTCCCAATTGATTTTTAAGCAACGTTTGCCTTTTGATTTAGCAAATTCCTATCTAATCTTCCTGAAACCTAAATTTTAGAGAGATTTGGCAACATCTGTACAAAACAATTTTACCATTTTATTGGATTACCATTGGAATTTAAAAAAAAAATGATTTTACAAATTATCATTTGGCCTAATGGAAAGGTAACCAATTGTAATGTGGACTTTTTCAATTTTTATTGAAACTTTGGAAAACCAAAAATTTAGACAAAATCGGTAAGATCTGCACAATTTAAATTTTGGAATGATATTGGATTGCCATTGGAAATTTATTCAAAAAAGATTTTTAAAATTACTATTTGGCCATGCGGAAAGGTAAACAATTCTATTGTGGACTTATTTAATTATTAATTAATCTTTCGGAAACCAAAATGTTACAGACAATCGGTGAGATCTGTACAATTTAAACTTTAGATTTTTATTGGATTACCATTGGAAATTTAATCAAAAAAGAATTTTAAAATTACTATTTGGCCTAAAGGAAATGGAACCAGATGTATTGTGGAGTTATTTGAGATATATTTTTGTGATTATACTTCTGAAACAAAAATGTCAGACGGTATTTTAAAGAAATAAGTATTGATATTAGATGATATTTTTAAAGAATATTATGCATTTCTATAAAGTTATGTTTATGCAAAAAGAGATTGTGGGCTTTTTTAAAACAATCTTTGAGATTGTTAATTTTTTTTTTGCCCGCTGTTAAATGATGAATGCAATTGCTTTCACAATTTATAGTGAAATGCAATATATTCTGAAAACAGCAAAAAAAAGGCAAACATTTTTTGGGAAAAATATGTAAATATGTGTACTGTATTATAAAATGTTTTATTAAATATTAATACATTTTTCTTTTTTTTCAGATTGAGATAGAAAATTTTCGAAAACTAGAACCATTTTTAAAGCAATTAAAATTAAATTTAAATTAATAAATATTTTTTTGAGTGGGTATGGTAAGTCAAAAATTTCATGGTCCCTTTTTTCCACTTCTCCACAATCACATTTTCAGTTTTTCATTGTAGTCTCTCAAGGACCTTGTAATGTGATAGTTGATTTTTAGTGTTTTTAAAAAAAAAAAAAAAAACATTACGCGTACCGTACGCGTACGGTAAAAAAAAAAATTAAAAAAAGTTTTAAAAAATATATAAAAAAAAGCTAAAAGGTAAGGTTGGCTCTTAAAAGAGCCGTTGTGTTCATGCAGGGACAGAGGAAAGAAAGAGTGGGAATATTAGTCTCTACGACAAATGTGCTGATCTATTAAATTGTTCACTAGGGCAACACTGGACTCCCTATGAGCAATTAGATCATGACAAGTGGCGCAGCGAACTAAAACCCTCGAAAACCGATGGTTGATTTCCAGAGGACGAGAAAAAGGAGATGCTCCCCCCACAGATGAAGGGCTCACCTGACCTGCCGAAGATGGACTCGGCCCTGCAGATGATGGACCAGGCTGAGCTGCTGTGGATGTGCTTGGTTGACTTACTGAAGGGTTACCTTCAGTATGTCGAGCATGTGTCCTTCCGTGTACATCTTTAAGGTGCCTCAACATGGTGTGATTCCCGAAGGAATACTTCTTGTTGGGATTCCCTCTTGAAAGTACACGGCCACACAGCTTACAAGTCACTAAGGGTGCATTTACCTTTTTCTTGTCCTCTGGAAAAGTAAAATACTCCCATATGAAAGAGGTCTTTTGTTTCCTCCTTCTCTGCCTCAAGGTAGTGCTGCTAGCCTCACTCTCAGAAGAGCTCTGCTGTTCTGCCATCGTATCACAAAGACTACCCAGCTCCTTCTCCTAAGGGATCACAAGCAGAAATGAGGGGAATGGGTGTGGTGTAGGAGAGTTCTAGAACTGAAAGTAGTAAAAACCAATCAAAAGTCTTGTTTCTTGATCACATGACCCAACGTGCGCGTACGTTACGCTTACGGTGCGCTTACCGAGCGCTTACGGCAAAAGTACGCATGCGCGTAAAAAAGACACGCGCACGCGCGCATGCGCAAAACAGGCACGCCCCTTCACTTCCGCGTAACGTGCGTGTGCAGCGTACACGTTACGCGCTGTGCGCGCGTGATGTGCGTCTACGCAAATTGCGTAAATGAACGCAAACAGCGTAGAAATCTAACGTAATGAAAGCAAGACGTGCGCTTACCGTACGCGCACGTTAAAAAAAAATAAAAAAAAAAAAAGGAAAAAAAAAAACAATATGTTATACTAATAAATCTTACCTGTTTATTTTATAAAAATGGTAAAAAAAAACATATTGTAGAATTTTTAAAATTTAACCATAGTCTTTAAAAAAGGATAGAAAATTAAAATAAAAATATGTAAAAAAAAAAAGAAAAAAAAAGAAAAAAATTAGCATTTAAAAAACCTTGCAAATTCACTGAAAAAACCATGGGTTTCACACACGTTATAGTTAGGAATTAGCATTTAAAAAACCTTGCAAATTCACTGAAAAAACCATGGGTTTCACACACGTTATAGTTAGGAACTAGCATTTAAAAAACCTTAGATATTCAATGAAAAAACCAAAGGTTTCACACATGTTATAGTTAGCTGGACATTTCACTCATAAAAAACCAATGAAATTTCCCCGTTATAGTTAGTTCAGCTAACTATAACTCGCGCGCCCGCAATGCACTACTGATGACGTCACATATTACATCACTCATGACATGGTCACTGACATCACTCATGACATCACTGATGACATCTCAAATGACATCACTGATGACATCACTGATGACATCATCCAGTGAATGTGTGTTTTTCTGAAAATTAAATATGTTTTATATTTATGTATATCTCAAGGTCAATGGAAGAATAAATGGGTACATAAGTGTCTAAATGGATGCTTTTTTTTGAAAAAATTTTGTGTAACTGACTGATTAAGTGTATCATAGTGAATACATGGCTTACTGAGTAATGTTTAAATATGAAAATATCTGTATCAGTTTCTCACTTTGTGTATAAGTGGCTGCATGGGTTGGTGAGTAGCTTCATGGGTATCTATATTGGTAAATAGTTCTTTTTTTAAGTATCAGTCTGAGTGTCTGTATGGTTCGGTGGGGGGTATTATGTAGTGCATTGGTGCATGAATGAGTGATTCACTCTTTGTATGTGTTGAAGACAACATGTGTGCAGGACTGTATGGGTGGATGAGTGTGTGTATGAGTGTGTTAGTGAGTGAATGACTGTCTCAATAGTGTCTTTATGAGTAACTACATATCTATTAAACTAGTATATGTGACTATTGGTGTATATAAGTGAGTATATGTGACAGTGAGAGATTGAAAGAGTTCCTGTATGAATAAGTATGTGTTTCTATAAGTGATTGTTTTTTAGACTAACTATGTGTAAGTTTCCGTAGAAGTAAGTGTGGTGGTGTGTGTATAACTGTATAAGCTAATAAATGTATGTTTGTTTCTTTATTAGCATGAGTGACTATGTGTGAGTAACTCTATGGATGAGTGGCATTGTGTAACAGGATGTATGGATGTATGAGTACATATGATGAGTGAGTGCATTTATGAGTGACTGTATAGGACTGTTGGTGAATGAGTGGATGTGTATGTGGTTCTTTGAATTACTGAATAGGTTGTTGTAACTGATATTGGTATGTCCATTATTTTGAACATTTTAGTTTCTATTTTTGTATGTGTGTATCAAAGGTTATATTAGGGGAAGAGGAGGTCTGCCACTCTATCACAAGGATGATGTCATCAGTGATGTCATCAGTGATGTCATTTGAGATGTCATCAGTGATGTCATGAGTGATGTCAGTGACCATGTCATGAGTGATGTAATATGTGACGTCATCAGTAGTGCATTGCGGGCGCGCGAGTTATAGTTAGCTGAACTAACTATAACGGGGAAATTTCATTGGTTTTTTACGAGTGAAATGTCCAGCTAACTATAACATGTGTGAAACCTTTGGTTTTTTCATTGAATTTCTAAGGTTTTTTAAATGCTAATTCCTAACTATAACGTGTGTGAAACCCATGGTTTTTTCAGTGAATATATATATATATATATCCTGATTACCGCGTTTGCTGGCCTCGGTGATCCTCCGGACGTTTCACAAAGCAGGTACACGAACCAAAATAAGGTACAAATTCAATTTTTATTGCCAAAAGCGACGGCCATAACGTTTCTGCTCCTCAGAGCCTTGCTCACATGACAACGTCTCATACAATGTGCCGGGTTTTTAAAGTGCAAGTGCAAATTACAATTAACATCACGTGGGGGAGTCTTCAATTGCCAGTAAAGAAATACTACAACCTAATGGGTGAACACAGTTTAGTGATCGTGCCAATGTGGTGCATAAATAACTAATACATCTTAGACTGAAATACAATCAGCGCTTAAATGCCAATTCAGTCATCATCGATGGGTGTAAAATAACAGTATGTACAAAAAACTGGTAGCTGTTACCTAGTAATGCAGCTATCTGTGGGACATGGTTCAAATAAAGAAGTGAAACCATCTAATAGTGGTTGAAACAGTCATCCCCCAGTTTGATGAGAAAATAAATTACAGTGCAAATTTTGAAGTGTACTAGTGCTTGTAATTATGGTTGAAAGGACTGAAAAAATCAGAAAAGTACATCCTCAAGAGAATCTTGCATATTGGTACATCTCACAAAATTGGATTGCTAAAAACAATCTAATTGATACATTTATATATTGATAAAATCAAAAAATGGTACAAAGTATACGTAGCCAGAGTTTGGTAGTGAGTCACTTGTCCTCATATTCACATTAAATTAAATTTTTTTCCAAAGGCTGTTAAAGTCAAAATTATCATGATATTTCATAAGATGTAACTCAAGGCATGAGGATAAAATCAAATGTGCAAAAATCCTACATACAGTACAATTTATCTGGAATAAATAGTATAGCAAATAAATAACCATAAAATAGAAGAATAAATAGATTAAGACAAATGCCTAAAATACTATGAATTGCTATATACAAATTTGATCCATATTCCTCATTGCAGGTTTTTAAATTAGCTAATACATAGATGTACAATCATGGGCCTCACATGGCTGCTCTTCACATGTGGCAACTATCGCAGTATATTGGACTTATATTTAACCTAAACAGGTGTGTAGGTCCTCTGTAATATTGAGACCAGATGGACACTTCGTGTCAAGTTTTAGAATATAGCGTGTCTCAAGTCTACGTAAACAGGTTTCTCTGTCTCCACCCCTCCTGCTGGGCACAATGGTGTCAATAACAAAGTATCTGAGACCCCTAGTATCACTGTTGTGGACTTCTCTGAAGTGTCTTGCAACAGAATAGGTGTTGTCCTGATTAGAGATTGCACGTAAATACTGTAGTATGCGTTTATGTACAGCTAATTTAGTGCTGCCTACATACCTTAAATCACAAGGGCAGGTGAGGATGTAGACAGCATACTCAGTTTTACATGTCAATAGTTTGGTAATTTTATGCTGCCTGCTGCTAAAGGGATCCAAGTAAGTTTTAGTGTTGATCCCATAGGCACAGGCCTTGCAAGTCTTACATTTATAGAAGCCACTATTTTTTTGCAACCAAGAGGTCTTTTCAATCATCTCAGGATTTGTATTGACCAACGCATCCCTCATAGTTGGGGCCCTACTGTATGTTATCAAGGCCCTCTGAGGGAGCATTGGACCGATAATAGGGTCACTAAGAACAATTGGCCAGCTCCTATTGATGAATTTGCGAAGGCTTGCCTGTTGTCGACTATAGCCCAGGATGATTCTGAAGGCATTAATGGGACTTCCTGCACCCCCCACTGAATTATCCTGTGGTACCACTGTCCTAGATCTTTTAGTGATAGGTCTTAATAGCTGCTCTTTGTTGAGGTTCATCGATCTAGTGATGGCACTATCGATAATTTTACTGGAGTAACCCCTTTCTCTAAACCTTTGTTTACTGGAGGTCTGTGCCTTTTACTAAGTCGATGTCATTGCTGCACACCCTTCTAAGGGGCAGCATTTCTCCATAAGGGATACTTCTAATGAGATGGGAGGGGTGAGCGCTTGTTGCATGCAGTGTAAAGTTACCAGCAGTTGATTTACGGAAGAGTCTGGTCTCGATATTGCCTTCATGTATATAGATTTCAGTATCCGAAAATGTGATATTGGTTTGGCTAAATGATGCTGTAAAATGAAGATTAAGATCATTTACATTCAAAACATTAATAAAATTAGTTGCCTCATCCATGGTACCATTCCATATCACAAACAAGTCATCGATAAAACGCAACCAGACTATTACATTCTCTTTCAAATATCTAGCATGATCATTCTTGAGTATCTTCTCTTCCCAATAACCCATATATATATATATATAATTCACAAATTTATCACTACAGTGCAAAGGTGAAATTCCAGTTTATTACCACAATGGAGTGGCTTTTACATAAGGACATAAGGATATTGCTTTTTACTTGCTAACAAATTGTATCTTGCAGATGCTAGATGCATCTAAACCTCTCTCCCAATGTTTAGTTTTTAGGAAGCCTGTTGAATTGTATGTTTCATTACTGCATAACTTTAAGCCCTTGCATCCTAGTTTTTGGTTGAAAATATATTTTTTAAACAAACATACATGAAAAAATACAGTTGAATAAACAATATGGGTAGATGTGCAGAATGTAATGTACTCTAGATATTACCATTGTTAAGGGAGGAGAGGAAATAGTGACTCATTCAAGGCTTTGCCTCTCAAGAGTCATGCTCCCTTACCACACTCAAGAATGGTACATAAAGAATAGGTAACGGGAAATTGTGTAATACAGTAAGATATTGTCATCAAGGGGGTTCTGGTAATATTTTAACCACAATGATAAAGGCTACGTTGTTTGTAAATCTTAACATAACCTAGAAATGACAATATAGGACCATACTGTACATGGGACCCTTTTTGTATTTTTAATAAAACATATTTATTTTGGGGTAGTTAGCTGAAAAACCTACTTTCTTCCAATGCAGCTAACAATAGCCACTCTTTAGAATTCCAACGTTTCAGCTTTGCTTAGCTTTTTTTGCTATATTGTTAACAAAATAATGGACAATGGTAAGGGCAAATGGATTTCAGTGATTCCACTGCAGCAACACTAACCAAATAATTATGGATTCACTGAATTTCTCACATTATTTGTCACACAGTTTGTAAAATTTGCAAATTTCACGAGCAATATTGTTTCTATCTCAAATGGATACAATTATTACCAACAGAGAATATTCAGCATATGTTGAATTTTCGCTGCATAATTTAGATAACCTTGACAAATTATTTGGTCCTCCATGCTGTATAGTACTAGTAGTCCTGTCAATCCTAGAATTCCGTAAAATGCTTTGAGGGCTGTCACTATGATGCTGAAATTAAGGGTGGGCGTAGTGGGCGTAGTGGGGCTACGTGAAGCAGCACGTAGTGTGCCCAAATCTACGCACACTACGTGCTTCGCGTAGCCCCACTACGCGCCACCCGCCTCCCGCCCGCCCTCCTTTTAAATCAAACCCCCGCAATTTCAATAAATATTAAATTAAAGAAACTTACCTGAAACGCGGCGTCTCCGGGGCTCCCTTTCCATTTCAAACTTCTTCTGACAAATGCGCATGCGCGGAAGCCCGCGCATGCGCATTTCTTGCGAGAAATGCGCATGCGCGGGCGTCCGCGCATGCGCATTAGTCAGAAGAAGTTTGAAATGGAAGAGGGAGCCCCGGAGACGCCGCGTTTCAGGTAAGTTTCTTTAATTTAATATTTATTACAATTGCGGGGGTTTGATTTAAAAGGAGGGCGGGCGGGAGGTGGGTGGCAGCGGCAGGCAGCTACGCTTCGCCCTGGGTGTGCGTAGCGCTAGCCTGCTTCGCCTACTTCGAAAACTGCGAAGCAGGCAGCGCTACGTACACTACGTGGGCGAAGCGTAGTGTCTCGCCCAGGGTTAGCTGAAATCTGAATTTCACAGGCAACCGTGATATATATTTTTAATTTTCACTAAATTTGGGGTGGTGTCTTGCCCATGTACAACTTTACAACTATCAACTCCTGGAGAGTGTAGGAAATTGGCATTTTCTCCATAGACACTGTTAGAAATGGGGGTCTATAGTTGGCAAGGGCTTGTACCTTTGTCCAAATACTGACCCTTCTTCCTAGTCAGAGTAAGGGAGTTACACTCCCAAAATAACCCCTGCTCACCCTCTTGGTAGCGTGGCACGAGCAGTCAGGCTTATCTTAGAGGCAGTGTGTAAAGCATTTGCCCATAACCAACTGTAATACAGTGTAAGTACTACAAAAGGACAGCACACCAGTTTAGAAAAATATCCAATATTTTTATATACTTAAGACAAGATCAAAAACGATTAGAAATCCACAATACAGTACTAAAAAATCTTCAGTTATCAAAAAAACCTTGTAAAACAGGTACTTGATGTCAATAGCTCCGTCCAGGGCTATCACAGCATCATGAGCAAACAAATCCAAACAGTTCTGGCTGACCGCAGCATCGCGGGCCAGCTACGGCATCGGGAAGACCCGCAAACAGTACCTTTCAGAAATGCAGGGCGTCGATGACCTCTCGTTGAGCTTCTGAACACATGGCGTCTGGAGGCGTTGGTTCCAGCGGTCGGTGCAGGAGTCGCCGGGGCCCTCGAAGTCACATGCGTTGCAGATCAAACTCCTTTTTGTTGAAGTCAGGACTGCTGGCATCGGCAGGCATCGGGTGCTGCGGTGCGAAGTGCACCGGTGCGGCGTGCGGTGCACTCAGGTCGCGGTGTGAGCAGCGGCTCAGCGGCGGCATCAGGTGGCTTCGTCGCTGAGACCAGGGTCACGCTGTGAGATGAAAGCGGTGCTCGTCACGGTGCTGGCAGGTCACGGTGCAATCATTGCTGGGGCGCTGTCGTCAGCTGATGAACTGGAGTCGATGGCACTGGCGTCGGTAGGCCAAGGCTGCGATGCGGTTTGAGGGCGTTGCACTGTATAACTTTACGAGCTTTGCCCTTGAACCATGGTGCAAGCAGCGGCGTTGATTCCGGCATGGAGCGGCGGCGTCGGGGATACCAAGGCATCATCATGAAGTGAGGCGGTGCGGAGTGTGGTGCCCCAGGTCACGGTGCGAGTAGCGGTTCGATGGCAGCATCAGCAGACGTCGTAGGTGAGACCAGGGTCACGGTGCAGCGTCACGGCAGTGCCCTCTGCGGTGCCCTCAGGACATGGAGTCGGCAGCGGCGTTGTAGACAGCGTCAAGCTTGAAGTCTTTGCTGTTCCTGAGACTTCTTGAACAGGGGGCAAGCTCTACCTCAAGCTCCTGGAGAAACTCACAAAAGTAGATTGCAGAGAGTTCAGTCCAGTCCTTTCACTGCCCAAGACAGAAGCAGCCACTGCAGGCTAACATAGCAAAGCACACAGCAAAGTGGTAGTTCTTCCTCACAGCTTCTCCGCCTCTTCTTCTTGGCAGTGTTCTTGATCCAAAAGAGTTCTGAAATCATGGGGTCTGGGCCCCAATATTTATACTAGCAAATCCTTTGTTCTCTGAAGGCAGAGAGTATCTGTACCTAGTCCAAACCATTTCTGGGTGCATTCTGCCAGTGCACAACTTCTTCCTTTGTCAGTGTGGGCCAGGGTCATCAGACGCACCACCGGAGGTGGAGCCAGCATTGTAGAAGGCAGCCATAGCCCTATTCAGGTCCAGGTGCTACTCCTCCCATCACTCCCAATGCACATAGGTCTATTCAGCCTAGTGCTGACTCACCCTACCTCCTGGAGCCACCCCAGCCCCTGGCACTCACAAACCAGACATGCAATACACAACCTAGCAGAGGCAGGCTGGATGGTTAGGCTAGAAAATACCTACTTTATAAAAGTGGTATTTTCAAACACAGAACATGTAAACCCACTTCACTAAAAGATGTATTTTATCATTCTGAGTTCAGGCATACTAAATTTGTGTTTCTACCATGTTCCCTGGGTCAGTTAGGATTATAGGATGTTATAATCCAACTGCCCATTCTGGCCTATGTGGAACAGGTAGCCTTGCAATAGTAAAAAACATAATTGGCTGTAATTCACTATCAGGACATGCCACACACACCAGGGCATATCCTACCTTTTACATACAATGCACCCTGCCCACGGTGTGTAATGACAAGCCTTAGATCTCCCCTGGACCAAGGAATGTACCGTCACTTTCCCAGGGAGAGAATATCAGTTCCAAACTTATGGAATATAACATATACACAGCACTTCCTAAGGTGGGCAAACTTTCAACACTCCCCCAAAGGCAAGGCAAGAAAACAATAATTTGCGCATCACTTGTCCAGGAGTAGCACCAACTTCCTTTAACACAATTACCTGCTAGAAGGCAATTCACCCATCCTTCTACAACAGAATACTTGGCCAAGAAGAGTCCACACCTCCTGCTACAAGGAAAAGACGAATTGGTATATCTGGGATGTATTTATTTGTAAATATCACCACACAGTAAGCCAAATGCACCTAACATAGCAGACTCTAACATATCAATAGTATGATTGAAACCCAATCAAGAAAAATAAGGAGAGAATCAGTAAAGAATCAAGGGACAGTTAGTAGCAGAGACACCTCACCTAATGCTCCATCATTTCACCCCACTTTGTTCAAGGGGAGTCCTTTGCTTGAACCGGGCGAAAGCTCAGAGGTGACACCACTTTTTCCGTGACAACATGTCTGCTCCACGGATGAACTTCCACCGAGCCAGTGTAGACTCCCCTTTTTAATACACATTCAAAACACAGCGAAGCTTCTAGCAAGCCACGCCCCCTAGTTCTCATGAGAGCCCGTACCAGCTTGGTTCAAGGTCAGAGCAAGGGTTGATCAGGCCCCTGTTATGACTAAAAGTCAAACCATGTACATTCCTCTGATAAGAACCAGTTCTCTCTAGTCAGTAAAATGCGAAAAACAGGAGGAAAGAGCAGACGATGCCCTACCCACTTTGCAGCTTCGTGCAGGCACAGAAAATGGCTTCAGAGTTAGTTAAGCCATGCACACAAAGGCCCAAAGCAAGATGGAATTCAAAAGCAAGATGACATGAGACCATGTCAAAGGAGCACCTATAATTCTCATCCACACAACTTACAAGCACCACTGTGCACACAGAAGCAAGGTAAAGTCAGAAGGCAGAATGACATTAGACCACGTCAAAGCCAATAGGTCAAAGTCATAATTCACCTAACCCAAATAACATTATACACTTAATCCCTCAGAATACAACATTGAGCACATGTGTGCACCACCACCCACAACACTGCACCTCAACATCCCATACCTTCTATTCTTGGAAAGACTATTCCACTAAAAGGCAGAAGAAAAGCAGGCATATGCAAACCCATCCTACATTACGGCTAAGGTAACATAACACACTGAAGTCAGTATATAATGGTGGTGGTTGAGGGTCATCATAGGGTGTCAGACCACAAAAGTGGCTCATTCACCACATTGCACCCCATGACCCTTGATCATCACCATTCACATATGCAATGAAGCACTGCATATCTCAATTGAAAGCAAAACCATTTAAAATCACATTTCCAAATTAAAAGTCACAACTACTAAAAAGCACATGTCGAAACAGCAACTCATGTGTTGAAGTGGCTACACAAAAATACATAAGTCAAAACAAATCATGACTAAAAAGCAACTATGATCGAAATGCTCCATTGCAAACCTGAAAAACTCACCAAAAAAGTATATGATAATCACTTTAGAGCAAATAAAGTCTGCATTCTCTAAATACATGCAGAAGCAATAACTCAGGTGCATCTCGAAATAGCTCATAGATATCTGGATACATGTTTAAATGAATACACAAAATAAATGAATCAAGCTTTTGAATGCTCCTAATGCCTCTAATGGTTAAACTGGAAACTCTACTGCCAAACTCATATATCGTAGCAATAGCAACTGGTTATTACTCTGCAGTCTCTAACTCAGAAAATATCTAGTCTGATTGCAGTAAAGCGTCTCTATCGGTTTTTTCTCTCTAAAATCAAAAACAGTCCTTCTGTGTGACAAAACACACAGCTGTCTCCCATCGCATCTGACCTTCACGTTGATAAAACAGTTCTGGCAAAGCACATCCTGTAGTTCCCTCTTTTATTTTTTTCTTCACAGTCACACAAGCAGTCACTCTGTGTGAAAGACACACAGCCTTCATGCATGTAAAGTCGACCTCATGTGAGGGAAACAGTTCCACACTTTGCTGATCCCTCTTTGCTTGGAAAGAAGCTCTCCGGTATATATCTGCATCAGTATCTCCTTGACAAGGGAGGACCCCATCCAGTCTGGTCAGCCACAGGCATCAGCCACCACCGTCTGGTCTGGCGATCACTCCAGGCTTGGGGGGGAAGGGGAAGGGGGAGGGGGAGGGAGGGCCCCACTCCCACAGGAGAAGGGAGTCTCACTCACACGCGGAGAACTGGGCGAATCTGGCAAGAAAACAATCATTTGCGCCTCACTTGTCCAGGAGTAGCGCCAACTTCCTTTAACACAATTACCTGCTAGAAGGGAATTCACCCATCCTTCTACAACAGAATACTTGGCCAAGAAGAGTCCACACCTCCTGCTACAAGGAAAAGACAAATTGGTATATCTGGGATGTATTTATTTGTAAATAGCACCACACAGTAAGCCAAATGCACCTAACATAGCAGACTCTAACATATCAATAGTATGATTGAAACCCAATCAAGGAAAATAAGGAGAGAATCAGTAAAGAATCAAGAGACAGTTAGTAGCAGAGACACCTCACCTAATGCTCCATCATTTCACCCCACTTTGTTCAAGGGGAGTCCATTGCTTGAACAGGGCGAAAGCTCAGAGGTGACACCACTTTTTCCGTGACAACATGTCTGCTCCACGGATGAACTTCCACCGAGCCAGTGTAGACTCCCCTTTTTAATACACATTCAAAACACAGCGAAGCTTCTAGCAAGCCACGCCCCCTAGTTCTCATGAGAGCCCGTACCAGCTTGCTTCAAGGTCAGAGCAAGGGTTGATCAGGCCCCTGTTATGACTAAAAGTCGAACCATGTACATTCCTCTGATAAGAACCAGTTCTCTCTAGTCAGTAAAATGCGAAAAACAGGAGGAAAGAGCAGACCATGCCCTACCCACTTTGCAGCTTCGTGCAGGCACAGAAAATGGCTTCAGAGTTAGTTAAGCCATGCACACAAAGGCCCAAAGCAAGATGGAATTGAAAAGCAAGATGACATGAGACCATGTCAAAGGAGCACCTATAATTCTCATCCACACAACTTACAAGCACCACTGTGCACACAGAAGCAAGGTAAAGTCAGAAGGCAGAATGACATTAGACCACGTCAAAGCCAATAGGTCAAAGTCATAATTCACCTAACCCAAATAACATTATACACTTAATCCCTCAGAATACAACATTGAGCACATGTGTGCACCACCACCCACAACACTGCACCTCAACATCCCATACCTTCTATTCTTGGAAAGACTATTCCACTAAAAGGCAGAAGAAAAGCAGGCATATGCAAACCCATCCTACATTACGGCTAAGGTAACATAACACACTGAAGTCAGTATATAATGGTGGTGGTTGAGGGTCATCATAGGGTGTCAGACCACAAAAGTGGCTCATTCACCACACAGGGGTACCTTGGGACTACCTTAAGGGTGACTAACATGTAGAAAAGGGAAGGTTTAGAGACTGGCAAGTGGGTGCACTGGCCAAGTTTACAAGGTAGTCCCAGACTGCACACAGGCTCTGCAATGGCAGGCCAGAGTTACACTCTATGGGCTGTTTGCGTGGGTGGCACAATCCAGTGCTGCAGCCCACCAACAGCATTTGATTTATGGGCCCTGGCACTCGTGGTGCACTTTACTAGGGACTGACACATAAATCAAATAGGCCAATCATGGAAACACCAATCCATAACACATTTTACACAGAGAGCATATGCACTTTAGCACTGATCAGCAGTGGTAAAGTGCCCAGAGTTCTAAAACCAACACAAACAGGTCAGGGAAAAATAGGAGGAAGAAGGAAAACGTTTAGGGATAACCCTGCAAAAAGGGCCATCTCCAACAGACACCCAAGGATTTTTGCCTCTTACATGGACCCTAATCTTGTTGGTTTCTGAACTCTGTTAAATTTACCACTGCTAAACAGGAGTAAAGTGCCTGGGTTCTCTTTTTAAGTATGGTCAAATTGACTTACCCCAATTGACTCATTTAACATGCCTATCATTCCCTAGTATATGGTATAGAATATGTGTCCAGGGCCTGGAAGTTACATGCCACCTGTGGACTGCAGTACCTATTGTACCATATGTAGAGAGGGCTGTAAAATCATGGCTTCAGTCCTACTATGTGTAGCTTGACTTCAGCAGTCTAAAGAACTGCTGTAAAACGCAACAAAATAACTCTATTTGACAGCCAGAAAACCCTGCCTTTTAGTGTTAATAAGTCACCAATAAGTACTCCCTGTTGCCCATAAGGTAGTGTTTAAAAGTGGTAAATGTGTGAAATTAAAACGTTCATGTTCCTCCAATGACCAGGCCATAAAAACTGTTTTCACTGGCAGGGCTGTAGCTAATCCTAGAAAATCTCAAAGTCCTGAATATAAACTTTAATCTGTAACCTTTGACAGCAACTAGTTACTAAAGTTTTTTTTCATATATTCATTATATGCCCAATTTAATGATGAAGATTGATTTGTAATAGATATTTAATAAAATAAACTTTATGAACATTACCTTATCACTGCCTTAAGTTACTAGAGGCTAATTTACACTGGCTCTCCAGCAACTGTCTAGTCATGTGCTGAACCTTAATAAAATGTGAAACCTGCTCCCAAAGCAGGACAATGGATCAGGCCAGCTGACAGGAAGGGCTGGGAGTGGAGCATTTGGTCCCTCTCTGCTCAGGAAGGACAGAGGGAACAGGTGCTAGGAACTTCATTAACCTTAAAGGGACAGAGTGGAAGCCTGTCGCTCATAGTCCAGTGTATGAAGAGACATGAAGAAGGGAAAGCCTTTGTCTCCAAGTCCCACACTAGCAGAACTGGCACCAAACACAGTGGGAGCAAATCTATCCCAGAACTGATTTGGAGTGGCCACAGAAGTGAGGACTGCTCATTTTCCTGGCCACACCTCTGTGTGGACCCAAGAGCTCTTCGCAAAGGAAAAAGGGTTTCCCTATGTTGGATTTTTGGGGTGAGAAACACTGCGGGATTACTTGCATTAGGGATTGCAGGAACGGCACAAATGTGGGTAGGGTTGTCCCTGGGAACCGCACAAATGTGGGCAGGGTTGCCCCTGGGAACTTTAATCCCATTGGTTAGTGAGGAGCCAGGAGTCCCCCCGCCACCTAACTTGTGGCAAGCATAAATGTGGGACCCCAAGTCACCTTCCTCAGAACAATGTCTGGGCTGCAGAAGCTCAGAAGCAAACTGGACCTGCTCTCTGTTACATGAGAGGTGTTCTGAAGGGCTGGGATTGCTCCCTCCTATACCCATGACAAGGAAGTTAGTCTAATGGTCAGTTCAGTTACCACCTCTGTGGCTTCTGGGACACAAGAACCTGCAAGAGGCATTTTTCCTAAAGTGACGAGTTGGCTGGAATAAACTGGACCTGGAGGAGTCCTTGCTGATTGATCCCTGGCTCCTAAGTTCTATCCCTAAGGTCCTGAGAGCCTTAGAAGTGACCCAGAGGAGCTGCTCCAGAATCCCTGAAAAGTGGGTACTTTGGATGATTGGACTTTGTCAGGGGGGCCTTGCAGCAACAGTGCATAATCTTGATGCAGCTTCCTCATACTCAGCTTTCGACTTGCCCTGCTGTCATATTTTGAGCTCCATAAAAAAGAGTAGGAATCCGCTTGGTGTATCCAACCCACACTTCATCGCAACTGGCCTGAGATCACTGCCATGTCCCTGCTTACATAGAATATCATTGGCGCTCAGCATTTTTTGGCACTAATTTTACTTAAAATTTCCCAAATTCATATCCCCAGTTCCCGATTGAATTTACGTCATTTTTGTGTCATTCTTTTCATTAAAATTCACTCGATTTTTATATTTCAGTTTGGCCTTTTGACTTTATTACTGTTTGGTAATTCATATAGAGCTTGTCCTAAGTCAAGCCTGTATGCTTTGCGCCACAGCTAGCAGGTGTTGAGCTCATGTTAATTTAGCAACTTTAGGGTTTACATTGACTGGCCAGTGTTATAATTCCTTGATGTTGGTGATCCCCCATTACCCCTCCCCCCAAAAAAACTATTCACTTCTTACACTGGAGTAGTGTGAAATTCATTCTTTGTGCGCTCCTATAACATCAATATTTTCCTTCTGGGGACAGCACAACTGCAAAGCACACATTTTGCACCAAATGTGTTTGCTTTTGGTTAATATGGCAACATATTGAAATCTCTGTCGGTTGCACGATTTGTATTGTACAGCTTCCAATTATTATAGTAAAGAGACTGCCCATTGAAAAGGTTTGTTCAAACACCCACAACCCTTTATCAGCTCAATGAACTGCAAAACCTGCTGCAAATTGTTTCTGTGTAATACACACTGCTTAGCTTCAGTAGTACAAGTGAAAATTCAGGAAATCGTGATCTAAAGGTTGTACCAAAGTAGCCCTAACTTTACCAAATTCAAAAAGTCCAGCTATGAGGAAAACATTTCAAATCTTAGGGTTTCAGCAATGTGACTTGCGGCAGCCGGCATGATTCATAAGCAACAACGCTTAGTTATGGCTTGCATCAAGCAAACTAAATGATTGGCAGAGTCAATTAAATGTGAAAAATCTCTATTCTGTAACTTGAAGTGGAAATCATTCACCAGCACTAAAGATGCTTGGTGCGTGTGAGCCTCTTGCGTGCGTCGCTCTTCTCTCGCAAACTTATGTTTAGATTCCACAGTATTAACCTCTTCTGTGCCCATGACGAGATAGTCTCGTCATGGAGCACGGTTGCGCTGTGCCCATGACGAGACTATCTCGTCATGAACGCCACCCACTAATACAACTGTGGTAAATAAAATAAATATTACCGGACTGAATTTCATGCGGAATCTTAAATTAAAGTAAATAGCTCAAAATAACAAGAGGCAGAATCCGTGGTATAAGAGGTTTTCTAATGGGCTTTATTCCATTCAAAATGGCCGACTCGAGTGGCGGCCTTCAGGTTCCGTCACCACGAGGGTTCAGGAAGTGAAGTACAATAACTTATTAACAGACATACATTTTTATAATAAGTGCATTACAATGAAACGAATGTAGAAGGCGTAACATTTGATAAGAAAAATGACGTAACAGTGACATAATCGAAACTAGGCGTAATAAGGAATAAAAGAAACATAATTGGCTTGCATTATCAGACATAGGTGGATCTATAAGATAATACTTGGCATAGATGCGCGCGCAGCAGCATGACGTGTAATTGACGTGTAACTAGGGGGTGAAGGGGACTTGACATTTAGCTCTACATGTGGAGACGAGAAGTCTGGGGTCAAGTCATCCTAATCCCAAATCATATCTAACATCCTATGTTTAAAGAACTATGTTATCCACAAGGAAGAGACTCTCGGACAGAATCTATTCTATACTGACTATGTGCGTGTACAAGCGTCTAAGTGTCTATATGAGATGCGAGGGGCAGAAAACTTTCCATAGCAACAGGGCTATGAATCACTTGCATGAAGACAGAGAAGCCTGGCCTTTTGCTTGGTAACTGGAGGAATGTTTACTTAAACTACTAGGCAAGAATGCATCGGCTGAAGAGCAAAATAGATAATTCGAAGGTGAAATACAACTTCTTGGCAGACAGGCGAAAACTGGCCGAGGCAGGCACCGTTAGCTGCACAGAGAGTAGGACAAAGTTCATGGATACAGATGCGAGCTCAAGCTGAAGCTGTCAGAGACAGAGAGCAGGGAAAGGCTTTGAGGACAGAATCGGGCCTACTCGCCTGAACTGTAAAAATGGAGTAACTTGGCCATATAAAGTCGGTGGCCTTTTATACTTAGGAATCGAATATCCAGCCCATTGATGGCGGATCTGACAGAGAACATGTTGACGGTAGACACACATATGTTTGCGTCTTAGAAACTGGAACTGGAGGGAACATACATGTACTTGTAACATGCATATAGAACCGTTGGGGTCCAAGATAGGGGACATAACTGACCAGGAAAATCCACATTTCCACATTCCCTCCTTGTCCCCTTCTTGCCCTTCACGAGACATCAATCTTCATCATTCCATCGATTTGCTCATGGAGCATCATTTCTTCTTCCTTCTTCTTCCGGGATCTTGAGCGAAAACCTTGATGTGGAATACACGATGTGGCACACAGACCACAAATCGCTGGTCCACATTGCAAACATATGCAACAACTGAAAAGCATAAGAAGGCCAATACCTAGGAAGGATAGAACTCTCCATCCCCAGGCTGATATCACACTCCAAAACCACCCGGACCACGTCCAAGTGCCTGGATTCTCGTGTATCTGGCTTACAATCTTATGAAGGCGTGTTATAGCTTTATATACAGATGGCGAATTTTCTGGTATGAAAATGCAGCAGCTGGATCCGATGACCCTGCAAGCTCCGCCCCTATCGGCCAGGATGACGTCAAGGACAAGACGATTCTGGAGAACAACAATTCTCATCACTGATTGTTCCTCTGTCAGATTGCCTAGGGCGGCTATAGTCTCGTTTACTACAGCTTCAAGAGTCTTGGTGAGTCTGCGTATCAGCTTACTATTTGATATTGTACCTATATAGGGAAAGATACCTTTATTGAAATCTACATACTTGTCCCATGCCGTCTCAGTATAATCGACAACTGGGAGATCTCTTCGCTCTCTATTGTGTACTAAATGAACATTTCGATAATAATCAGGAGGAGCTAGGAAAACAGGTGGCAGAAGGAATGCTATGTAACAGGTACCATCCCAATCTAGAGGCAGACGCATATATGCCGTCTGACCACATATAAAGTAAGAATGGCGAGAAGCTCTAAATGAAGATTTGCCTTGATCACTATATTCTACTGTAGTAACGCATTGGCTATGGCCCATATGTATGGAACCAACTTTTCTCACACATAATTCACCCTTTACTGGAAATACTGACATAGTGGGCAGAATTAGTTCAACTTCGGATTTGACATTCAAAATCATAAGATTAGGCGTAAAATTACCTAATTTATACACTTCATTTTCTAAATCAGTTCCTGTTCTACTGGGGTGACCCTCCTTATTAGGGTGACAGACTTTGAATAAAACTAGATTTAGATTTCCCCATATCCAATGTTGTTGATAAACTGCTGTGTCTGGGTCTATGGAATTTAATAAACTAAACCATGCTCCACAGGAGCCATTGCGTGTAAATGGATGTGGAAAGAAAGGCAGAACTCCTTTGTTATTCTGATAGGGAGGGAGTCGGCCACACACCCAACAATTGGTCACATTACTAGTCTGATGGGAATGATGTAACATACTAATGAATGTGTTATTGCGCAGCGCAAGTCTATAGGACAACTCATGTGGCGGTAGGTCACTAAAAGAATGTTCATCAGTTATATTGAAAACACGTTTAGAAACAGGATGATATATGTGCAAAATCATACTCGTAATAATTACTAAAATACTCAATAAAAACAAAATTAATAATGTCACAATACAGTGGTTACGCAGTAATTTACAATAAGCATGTCGTTTCATTATGATTCTGGACTCTGCATCATTCAGACCTAAGGGATACATGTCGGGACAGATTCAACCGCTTCACCTTGGAGAGGACTTAAACAATCAAATCGTCCGACAGTTTAGATCTGGACCTGAGTTTCTGTTTATAGCACTGAGAGTCATTTTGTTCAACAAAAGGAAGTTTTGAATCAGTCTGTGAGGGAGTGCAGGGCACAGTGTCTATATCTGAAGGTAGTCCATGAAATTTTTTTATATGGGTGGAATGCACCCATCCTTTCCGTCCTTCGATCTTCACAGCTGTTCTGGTCGTCAGCAGGACCTGCTTAGGCAACTTCCACCTAGGATCCAATTGGCTTTTCCTATCAAAATTCCGAACCAGGACAAAGTCCCCGGGGACCACGTCATGGGGTTTCACCTCAGTGTTGTCAGGAAAAGCTGCGACCACCTGTGAACGAGAAGATTGTAGTGCAGACATCAAGGAAGCCAGGTAATCTGTCAGCATATTACAGTCAACATCAGTTATTTTACGGGGTATAGGCGTCCCCCACATATTCGGTGGTCTACCAAAGATCACCTCATACGGGGATAGCCCTGTTCGAGAGTGTGCTACCATTCTCATGTAGAATAGCGCAACTGGTAAGGCTACTATCCAGTCCACACCTTTTTCCTGACATATTTTGGACAATCTGATTTTTAAAAGTTGATTATGTCGTTCCACGAGACCTGCTGCCTCGGGGTGTCGGACACAGTGGAATTTCCACTGATATCCCAACAAAAGTGAGACATGTTTCATTAATTCGGATGAGAAAGGCTGGCCGTTATCTGAATATACAACACGTGGTAAACCGTACCGTGGGAAGAATTCTCGAACTAGCTGCTTGGCAGTAGTCGGGGCAGTGTAATCTGATACGGGATACGCCTCTGTCCAACGGGAGAGAGCGCAGACAACTACGAGGACATATTTGAATCCTCGACAACGTTCCATCTGAATATAATCCATCTGGAGGACTTCAAAAGGATGGTCAGGAGGCTGAAATCCACCCTGCTCTACGGGAACACTCTTTCCTGGATTAAACTGACAACATATCATACAGGTACGAACTTTTTGTTTAGCTGCTGCTCGTAAATGTTTGTTGAACCAAATGTGCTGAATGCTGTCTAGCATAGCCTTCTCTCCTAAATGTGCTGGACTGTGAACTGTAGCTATAATGGCTTGAACCATGGAATCAGGGAGAAACCATACAGATTTCTCTTTCGTCATCCATCCTTGATCTGTCTGGATCCCTCCTAGTTCAGTCCACTTCTTTATTTCTTCTGCTGTGGCATGTGTCTGTATGTCAATTACATCAAGTGTGGGATCCTTAATTGTCATACACTGTGTTGGTGTCTGAACTATTGGCTTTGTCATGTCGGATGTGCAATTCTGAGCAGTCTGTTTGGCTGTTCTGTCAGCTAAATCATTGCCTTGAGAAATGATATCAGTAACCTTCGTGTGTGCTTTACATTTCATAATTGATATTGCAGTCGGTAAATGAATCGCGTCTAACAGAGCATGAATGAGGGACCCGTGTTGAATATGTGTTCCATGAGAAGTTAAATAACCCCTCTCCCGCCAAAGCACTCCGAAGTCATGTACGACTCCAAATGCATAACGTGAATCAGTATATATGTTGACTTTCTTGTCCGTGGCTTGAATACAGGCTTGTGTTAGAGCAACAAGTTCTGCTGCTTGGGCTGACAAAGTATCTATACAATTTGTCTCAATAACTTCAGTGTCTGTTGTGACTGCATATGCGGCAACTAAATTTCCTGTACTTGTCCTCATACACGAACCATCTACATATAACGTCAGGTCTGGATCTAGCAATGGAACGTCTGTCAAGTCTTGTCTAGGTTTCGTCTTTATTTCAATGATTTCAACACAATCATGAGCTAGTGGGTCTGTTCCAATTACAGGTAATAGTGTAGCAGGATTCAATGTATTACACCGTCGGATCTCTATGTGTGGTTGAAACAATGTCAGTTCATAACCAGTAAGTCTTGCTATGGTCAAGTGTTGTGTTTGTGTTCGGTTCACAAGAACCTCTACTGCATGTGGTACTTGTACTGTCAATGGGTGTCCTAATACTATGGCATCGCTTTGTCTAATTGCTAAAGCTGTCGCTGCCACTGATTTCAGGCATGCAGGCAAAGCCTGAGCTACGGGATCTAATGTACTGGAAAAATAAGCACATGGCTTGCGTGATCCTGCTTGATCCTGAGTGAGTACTGATAAGGCAGTACCTTCGCGTTCTGTAACAAAGAGTGTAAAATGTTTGCTATAACATGGTGTTGCTAAAACAGGTGCTTGACATAAAGCTTCCTTTAGGCTTTCAAAAGCTTGTGAATGTTCCTGAGTCCAAGGGAGAACAGTCGATGTGGCTGCCTCCTGTGTGGTTAACTGAATGAGTGGTTTTGCTAGAAATGCGTACTGAGGGATCCACTGTCTACAATATGAAGTGAGGCCTATAAAAGCCCGCACCTCCTTTTGTGTCTGGGGTATTGACATGTTAGCAATTAACTGGATGCGATCTGGTGTAAGCTGCCTTCCCTCCTTGGACAGCGAGTGACCAAGATAAATAACTCGCTGAACACAGAATTGCAGCTTAGAAGGGGACACCTTGTGCCCCTTGTCGGCTAGGAAATGTAAAACTGTCAGAGAAGCTTTTTCACATTCTGGCTCGCTTCTCGCGGTGATCAGCAGATCATCGACATATTGAAGCAGTGCTGTATTGACTGGCATGTGGATACTGTCAAGTTCTCGTTTCAGTGCTTGGCTGTAGATGCTGGGGCTTTCTGTAAATCCTTGGGGAGCGCGTGAGAATTTAAAGCTGCGCCCATTTAAACTGAATCCGAATAAGTATTGGCTCTCCGGATCTATTGGGACGCTGAAAAAGGCATTCTTGAGATCAATTACGGTAAAAAATGTAGCTTGAGAATCAATGGCTGTCAGTAATGATGAGATATCGGGGACCACGGGGAATTGTGGCACAATGCATTTGTTTAATTCCCGCAAATCAATAACTAATCGATATACTGGTGGGGCCATAGGATCAGTTCGTTTAAGAATCGGAATTATCGGTGAATTACACACATTGGAGTTGGTTTCTACAACTACTCCCTGGGCAATTAGCTCATCAATGATTTTCAGCAAAGCCACTACAGCATCATGCGGTAACTTGTATTGTCGCATTCGTGGTAGTACCACTCCTGCTTTCAGTGTGACTCGATAGGGTGTAATGTTCATGCAGCCAACATCCGTAGGGCCTTGTGCCCATAGATGTACTGGTAAAGTCTGTAGTCGGGGATCCATGTCTCTAGACACATAGTGACCTTTAAAATCACGTAAAAACAACCTTACTCCTTCCGGAGAACAACATATTATGGCTCCTAGTGCTTTCAGAGTTTTAATTCCTAACAGATTTTCTGGGCATGATTTAGTAAGCAATAAATCTGTAGTTCGTGTCAAAGGTCCTATCGTAAGTGGTAGAGGCTTTGATACTTCATTAACAATAGGTTTTCCTGAAAAACCAAGGGAAACATTTTGAGAGCCTGAGAGGGGTGCCCCTGGAACTTCACTACGTTTTATAGTTGTTCGACTTGCCCCTGTATCGAGTAAGAATTTTCTATCTTGACCTAATAATTCACTATGTACATAAGGTCCTTCTTGATCTACAGGAATCTCGATAAGTGGTAAGTCAACTTCCCTCTCTAGGCTGGTTCATGCGTAACGCTGGTATTCAGGGTATTCATACTGTGCAGTCTGATACAGTTGTCGTGTTGCGGTTTGTGTGGCAGTAGCAGGCAACGGTGGTGCAGCTGGCACAAACTGTATGGGTTGCTGTGAGGCTGGCATGGACTGTTGCTGAACTGGCACGGACTGTCCATGCAGCATAGCTCCTTGTTCATTCTGATCTTGTCTAACTAATCGTGGTCTCTCCTTTGTAATGCCTGTAGCTATATTACGTTTCAGGACTGGACAATCGTGTACATGATGGCCCAGTTGTTTACAGTAATTGCAGGTTCCTTTTACAGGAACTGCAGAATCACCAGAATGTGTCACACTCTTTTTGTGACCATCTGCTGGTACTGTCTGAGAAACTAGCATTTTCATTTTTGTATCCTTCATGCGTCTATGCTCGTGTTCTTGTTCATCCCTAATTCTATTGTGATGATACTGTAACATTTGTAGCATTTGCGACGGAGTGTTACTTTGCCAGGTACTCTCGAATTTCAATATTCTATTCTTTACTGGAGGTAATGCATTTTCCACTAATTTTGTCACAAATAAATGTGGATATGAGTCACTACTTGCTTTTATACCACTATTTATACCAAAACATTTTTCAAATCGAGCATAATAATCGCTTGTGTCTTCATCTTGCTTTTGTTTGCAGGCTGTGATTGCACCCCAATCTTCCTTTTTTGTAGTTAATAAACGTGGCAGTACCTGTACTAGTAAACCTGGTAATAGTTTAACTTTATCCCCGAGCCCCGAACCTGCAGTTCGGCCCCTTTCTTCCTCTGCTAATGCTGTCCAGTCTATCTTTTGGTCTCCCACTTCCCACTCTTTTTCTTTCAGTTTTTCATAAATGCCAGCAGGCAAAAGCACCTTTAATATCGTCATAATATCAGGAAAGGTGTACTCTCCCATCAGTAACATGTCTTTAATTTCTCGGTGGAAACCCGCTGGGTCTTTATCATGGCTAGGTACTACTTTCTTCATTTCTAATAATTCCATTTTTGATATGGGTGTGTAAACAAATACACGGTGAAACTCATTGTCTTCGCCTTTTATTGGGTGCACTTCTCGTAAAGGATTTTGTCTATCCATATAGTACGGCGTTCTTTCTCTATGGGGCAGCGAGAGAGAATCCGGACTTACAAAAAGGACATACTGTTTACGTGACACTAATATCTCTTTAATTAACTTGTTACTAGAACCTCTCCATCTGTTCGTGAGTAGTTCCGTTAATATATCAGGTAAAGGACCAGGATCAGCATGTTGGCTCTTATATAATATGAGGAGTTGCTGAATCATATAGATTCCAGCTAAACGTTGTTCATCTGTACTGAGATTGAGAAACGTGTGTGCTACGGTCTCATCACCATATTTTTCAGGACTAACGATCCAGTGAACGGCTGATCTGGCTAATTCTTGCTCATCCATGGAATCGAGGAGGTGGTAACCCCTTCGTTCTCGTAGTATTTTATCTGCGGCTTGAAACGAATGTTCAGGAGACTTCAGATTTATTACAGGCGTTGGATACGTTCTGCTATTATTTGGACATACAGAATGTATGGGATCAGAAAAACATCTAGTATTTTCACAGGATCTTCCTCTGCCTACATAGGCTATGGTCTCTGACTGTCTTGCAGAGTCCCCTGATTCGGACACTTCATCTTGCTCAAACTCGTCTGTTCCCAATCTTTCTGCATGAATACGTTCTATTTCTTTACGGATTTTTCGGCACATGGCTATTATACAATTTTGCTTATCGTGTCTCCCTTCTGATATATTCTGACTCCATCTTGTAAGAGTAAGCATTACGTTCATGTCTACCCCCGGACGATCTTGATTTCTGATCACACAGTTTATGAGGAAACGTAACAGTTCCCCCTGTATTTCTACTTTCTGGAATTCCATAGCTCTGTTAATACATCCTGGATCTCGTCCTGTTTGAACAAAATGATATATGTTATCCAGATGCGTAGTCATCCCTGGTAACCTTGCTAAATACTCTGCGGCTCGCCTAATACGTAATGATGCCAGGACCATTTCATCCTCTTTACCAACCACCGGGTCATATCTACAATTTACAAGGAGTTCCTTAAGCGCACGTTCACTTACGAACTTAGGTGTACGTGAATGTGCTGACTCTTGAAAGACAAGTTTATTTATTCTAGGTGGTGTAAAAGTACTGCTAGCACCTCCCGTGGCCCCATCTGGGGCGTCGGGTGTGAAAGGGTTCGTTGAACGTGACACAGCAACTATGGGTGTCGATACCCCTGTAGAGTCGACTGCGGAAACAGATGCGGAAACAGATGTGCTTGCCGAAACTCGCGTCGGGACTTGCTGTTGCACGGGGACAGATACCTGATCCTGACGTTGAACCCCTCCGCCAGACGGTCTATGTGGTGTGGCGTTAGCATACTCGGGGGCTGCATCATCTAGATATGAGGAAAGGAAAACGTCTTCTGCGGTTCTGGGACGCCCTTTTGGATGTACCTTAATTGGAAATAATGGGGGTGGCAAGTCTTTTGGTATCTCTGGAGCAGCCTTAGGTAATCCTTCGGCTAGAAGGGGATACATACCATTCATAAGAGCATTACTTTGTCTATTTACTTGTTCTGATTTCACTCGGATACCTTCCTCAATTAATAGATTTTCTTGAACTTTATTTGAACTTTCTTTACTCCTCTCTTCTTGTCTACGTGCTTTTTCTGTTCGTCTATGAGATTCTTTACGCCATAACTCGATAGCGTCTTTCTGTGACTGTCTGACCTTTCTTTTCCATAACTCTTCCTCCACTTTCATGATGCACTCTGCATCCCAGGTTCCCGCTATGGGCCACCTTTGACTTTCCGGTAATCCCTTGGTATAATCTACCCATAGATCAAGAAACAATATGGCATCTATGCCATGTTTATGGTACATGAAATGTCCTGGAGTGTCTCTAGGAGGAATAGGAACTGCTTCTTCAAGCACCCCTTTTCTGGTGGTAATCTGTCTTAACTTCGAGAAGAGCGGCATATTAACAACTGATCTGATACTTACTCTTGAACTTACTTAATACGAGAAACACAATAATGAACAGTGAACAATGAACAGTCATTCATACCACAATATGCAAGACATTTTCTGAATACTTTAAACATTAAACATTAAACATTTAATAATGGTCGACAATGATGACAGTCTGCTTAACTAATCACCACGCTGAATTCTTGACAATAACTGAATACTTCGGAATACTTGATATACTGCTAAACAGTACATATACACTGCTAAACAGTGCAGACCGGATTTGTGTACCCAAATCCGTCTTGACCGGCACAACCTATGTGCACGTCAACATGCCTCCCCGGCGATGGTACTCACCGAGTAGCTCCTTGAAACGGAAGGCCTCAGAGAATGGACAGGACTCGATAACTGCGGACATCGGACCCTCTGGACGTCGGAATTTCGGAAAACCTGGTGGGCCTCTGTATACCTCGGATCTTGCTCTCTCAGCTAGGCTCTGGTCGGGATACTTCGCACTTCTCACCGCCTCGTCTGGGTTGATCGCAGCCTCAGTCGCCCCCGCTTGACCGGAGGGAGCTTACAGGAAATCCTGCTGGTACGCGTTTATGGTCCGTCCAGCTGTGGCAGGAGACCGGGCCTGCAACGCACCGCCGGCGCGTGAGATGAGAAAGTGTCCCTGTTCGGGCGCCATTATGTGGTAAATAAAATAAATATTACCGGACTGAATTTCATGCGGAATCTTAAATTAAAGTAAATAGCTCAAAATAACAAGAGGCAGAATCCGTGGTATAAGAGGTTTTCTAATGGGCTTTATTCCATTCAAAATGGCCGACTCGAGTGGCGGCCTTCAGGTTCCGTCACCACGAGGGTTCAGGAAGTGAAGTACAATAACTTATTAACAGACATACATTTTTATAATAAGTGCATTACAATGAAACGAATGTAGAAGGCGTAACATTTGATAAGAAAAATGACGTAACAGTGACATAATCGAAACTAGGCGTAATAAGGAATAAAAGAAACATAATTGGCTTGCATTATCAGACATAGGTGGATCTATAAGATAATACTTGGCATAGATGCGCGCGCAGCAGCATGACGTGTAATTGACGTGTAACTAGGGGGTGAAGGGGACTTGACATTTAGCTCTACATGTGGAGACGAGAAGTCTGGGGTCAAGTCATCCTAATCCCAAATCATATCTAACATCCTATGTTTAAAGAACTATGTTATCCACAAGGAAGAGACTCTCGGACAGAATCTATTCTATACTGACTATGTGCGTGTACAAGCGTCTAAGTGTCTATATGAGATGCGAGGGGCAGAAAACTTTCCATAGCAACAGGGCTATGAATCACTTGCATGAAGACAGAGAAGCCTGGCCTTTTGCTTGGTAACTGGAGGAATGTTTACTTAAACTACTAGGCAAGAATGCATCGGCTGAAGAGCAAAATAGATAATTCGAAGGTGAAATACAACTTCTTGGCAGACAGGCGAAAACTGGCCGAGGCAGGCACCGTTAGCTGCACAGAGAGTAGGACAAAGTTCATGGATACAGATGCGAGCTCAAGCTGAAGCTGTCAGAGACAGAGAGCAGGGAAAGGCTTTGAGGACAGAATCGGGCCTACTCGCCTGAACTGTAAAAATGGAGTAACTTGGCCATATAAAGTCGGTGGCCTTTTATACTTAGGAATCGAATATCCAGCCCATTGATGGCGGATCTGACAGAGAACATGTTGACGGTAGACACACATATGTTTGCGTCTTAGAAACTGGAACTGGAGGGAACATACATGTACTTGTAACATGCATATAGAACCGTTGGGGTCCAAGATAGGGGACATAACTGACCAGGAAAATCCACATTTCCACACAACGCCCGGCACAGGAGGGGTAAAGGGCGTGGCACTGAAGGGGTTAAGGGATCGCATTTCGGTTGGGCCTTGTAAATTTCTTCCAATTACAATGGTGATATGTTATAATGCATTAGGGTCGTTTTAAGATGGAGGATTGATTTCTGACAGGCCGCAGCATGGTAAGTATCCCTCCAGTGGTGAATAGTCCAGTGAAATATACAGTTGAGGAGGTAATAGTGGTGTGGAGGCAATGGTGTGCAGTAATCATAAGAAGATGTCATGTTTGTGAGACTGTGTTATGGTCCAGCAGCGGTGTGGATTTTGACTGCTACAGAACATGTTAGTGGTAGATTGGTGAACCCCTGTCTGAGTCTCACTAGAGAGTACCACGGGGTGATACTTGTTGGTGAGGGAGATGAGACAGTGACTGCGCGCGTGGTGCCCCAGTTCCAGAGTTGCAGTGGTTGATGTGGGTTGGGTCTGATATGCGTTGGCAGAGTTCTTCACATGTCCATGTTGAGTAGTCACAGGTGCTGTTGCAGGTCCGAGTGGAGGTGCTTTGGTTGATATGTGTTCAGTACAGAACTTCCTAATTTAAGAATCTTTCCAGCGAAGATTGATGTGTGTTGGCGCTTCTCTGTTTTTTTCCAGTCTTAAAACAACACTGAGTGCTGTAGACGAGAAATATAGAGGATTTCTGTGTATACTCAATCAATAGAACAGCAGGAATTATGCTTTTGTTAATTATGTATTTGTTTATCCATTGGTTTGCTCGTGTTCCCTTTCGGTTGCTTTAGATAGGTTATCAGGATTGTGGTGCGTAGAAGAGATCTTAGTAGATAACCTGTATTGCCCATTATGAGTGCCCCTGGGTGCAGTTATTGGTGCTTCTGTGCAAGGCAGAGAATGTTTGGCTACTCAAGCTGGTGTTCAAAATACTGTCGGGACAATCTAAAATTGCATTTTGTAGTGTGAATAGTACTACAGTAGTACTACTAACATAATACAAAATGCTGTTCACTAACCTACATGTGGGGGCATACACATCCCCCTGTCCTATCTTTTATGTGCAGAGATGTCCGCCACGTAGGTATATGGTTTTAGAAGTAAATGTGGGAGGGACGGGGGTAGTGGCTGCCAAATTGGATATACTCACTACTAAATGGGAGGGGTTAAGGGAGGAGTAAGGAGGATTAAGGGAGAGTGTGTAGGAGTTTATGAAGGAACATACACCACTAACAAAAAAAGACCATTACTTTACTATAGTTACTACAACCAAAAAGTACTTGAGCACATAGCTAGAGTAAGTCTAGCACTGCGCCTAGAAACCAACTGTTACTGCAACACCCTCCCATAGAAAATAATGGAAGCAGGGCCGTAAAATAAAAACCAATAGGAACTAATGTTAAATTAAATTCAATTACTTTAACTTTTTAAAAATATAA
Source organism: Triturus cristatus (assembly GCF_964204655.1). Lineage (NCBI taxonomy): Eukaryota > Metazoa > Chordata > Amphibia > Caudata > Salamandridae > Triturus > Triturus cristatus. Next base: position 845,542,778 of record NC_140588.1, on the reverse strand, counting down.
ACAAATTAATTTAATAGTAAAGCTCTATATAAAAATGAAGCAAAGTTAAACATTTATTATAAAATATGTTAAAAACGTTTTAATTAAAAAAATGAATGTAGCAATTTAAATTTATTCTATACATAATGTTAATATTTTTTACTACATAATGAATACATATATGTTTATAATGGGGTATATTTAAATCTTAGGAAAAAATAATTTTAATTTAATTTAATGCATTCAAAATAATTATTTCATTCAAAGTTAACCAGTGCCCATTTGGATTCCTTTCTCACCACCTCCATTGCAATGAGGTGGTCAGAAAGGTATCCGACCGACATATTACGATGTGGTCGTAAAGGCTGCGACCAAAGGTCGTAGCCTTTTATGACCGCATCGTAATCAGCCCCTAAATTGTAATTTGTGGGCAGTGACAGTCACAAATGCGTTTCATACCCAAAGTTTGCAACTAAATGTAGTAGTAAAATAATGCTACCGCAAGTGAGCATATTGAGATCAAAAGTGCTTTAAACACCCGTATATAGAAATAGATTTATATAAAAAATCAGGTCGAAACCCTGCTACCTTATGATTAATTATACAGGTAGACAACTACATTTTTATAGAATTACTTTTTCAGCCTATAAATGTGAGCAACCTTATGAAAATTGTAGATGTAATCCTATGAATGTTGAAGTTACACATTTTTGTGTCCCTCAGTCTCAGTGTTACTATTATGTCAAGCACCTGAGGTTAAACACCTTAATAACCCTTAGGCAACTATTTACACTGCGCAAGTACATTTCTACAAGCAATAGTTTTAGGAAAAAAATGCTGCTCTTTCATTTCCATTGGTGAAAGTGTTCTTGATTAGGTTTTTTGTTCATGATGCTGATGTATATATTACATGTTGATAATTGTTTCCTTTTTTATGACTTTTTTTGTGTGTTAGCATTTCATGGCTCTGGATGTCTTTGTACATTGGCTCTAGTTCATTGTTTATGAGACTAGGAACACCGCTGATGGCGCATGTCTAAAACGTTTTATGTGCTTTCAAGAAACAATTGTACTCCTGTATAATATACGTGCTCCTTTCTCGTTCTTCTGGGAATGCTCTGAACACCGATTTCTTGCTGGAGCAATAATCTGGTTAGAGGAATGGTCCTTTTTGGCTGAGCCTGTCACTTCTATTGTATTTTTTGATACAATAAAAAGAAAGCTACTGCAGAAAATGTCATGACAGTAGCTGGTTGTTTGCTCTTTGGAAAATACAACTGTATGGCAACCTATAATTATGACTGTGTGATCCCAAACGAATATTCCGTGTGCACAATCTAGGTCGCAAAGATTAGGAGTGAAATAGCGGGAATGTGCCTAAATACCTTACAGTTGCCATGGAAAGTGACGGTGCATTATAAATAGCCATAAAACTTAAAATAGGGCTAAAACGGAGAAACGCATTGTTTCACAAATAAAGCAAGAATCAGTCACATTTTAACGTGAAGAAATGAAAGAAGGCTGCGGCAAAAAATAGACAATGGCTCTAGCTAAATAATACCTTTGCATTTTATATTTGTTTTGTATGGTTCTATTGTTAGAACATTGAAATATTGGCTATTTCGGTGTAACTCTGAGGCACAATGTTATCTTGTTGAAGTGATTTAAATGAAGGGGTTTGTGCGGTTTGCAAATATACGTGTAAAGACGTTCTTTCTTCTAGGCCTGGGTGAAGTTCGTGGAGTCCACGAAGTGACAAAAAATCTCCACCGCGCTACACGGAGGTCTGCAAGTGATGGAATGCATTGATCACTCACTTTGCGTTGAATTTAAATGCCAGGGGGCAGATTTATGATGACTGGCGCATCCCTGCATATCAGCAGGGATGCGCCAGTTATTATGCGCCACAGCTGCGCCACCATGGATGCGCCGCATTTATAATGCGGCGCACCATGGGGCAAAAACGGCACAGATGCGTGACGCATCTGTGCTGAAAAGTGGCGCATTGCTGGAGTTGCGTCGCAAGCGCGACGCAGCTCCAGCAATGATCTGGGGGGCCCTATCTGTACAATGCTGCGTCAATCCTTACGCCTGCTTCAAGCAGGCGCAGGGTTTTGACGCAGCATGGGCCTAAAAGTGACTGAGTGAAATCTTGTAGATTTCACTCAGCCACTTTTAGGAGGCGTTCCTGCGCCGGAACGCCCCCACCTGCCCTGGAACGCCTACATGTGGCGCAAAGCTTTACAACGTGACGCATCTGGGAGATGCGTCACGTTTGTAAATGCCCCGCACCATGGCGCAGGATTTGCGCCACTGCTGCGTCACAAAAGTGACGCAACGGCGGCGCAAAAGTGGCGCAAGTGCAACATAAATCTGCCCCCAGGTATTTGTCCCGCACTGTGAAATCAGCGTAAATGGCACCATGCACAATGCAAAAGGGTGCTACTTCTTTTCTGCTGCTCAAGTAGATTTTCTACTCGAGCGTCAGCTTCCTCAATGCGATCGTCTAACCGCGAGCGGTCACAACCAATCGTGTTGAGCAATCCGGCCACCCCTGTGGAGAAATCTCGTCAGGATGTGGGTTTCCCTTGCTTGCACTTGCCAAGTTGACGTTGGCAAGCATGAGCAAGGAAAAAACTCTGTTCCAAGGAGTTTTTCAGAACTCTGTGTACTCTGCGGAGCACAGAGAGCAGAAACATCGCAAACTCTGCAAACAGAGTGAAGATCCCAGCCCAGGTCTACTTTTTTTCTATTATGAGTCTCTATCTGGAAATGGACAATTGTGAATCTCATAGTTTCATGTATTTTTCAATGAAGAGGTGTGAGGTTGCTGGTGTTATCTTTTTTTGCAGCAAGGTTTTGCTCCCCCCTAAACACACAGTAGAGCTGTTTTCTGACATTGTGGTAGGCGTTAGAAAATGCTTCAGCATTCTTATGTTGTTGTTAACCACATGTGCCAAGTGACTGAGGCTAACTTTTCACCCAAATGTGCAGGAGAGTGCACCTTCGTGAATGGCTCTTAAAGGATCATCCATGGCAAAGTGGGTGTTATATTTTCAGGCAAAGTCATATATTTTATAAAGTGCAATAAACACTGAGGTATCTGAGTGCCCGTAGCAGTGACAAATGAAACCTGTAGCCCCATGTATCATTATTATGGTGTGCCACATCTTACAGAAGAGTGGCTGTCTGGAAGGATTCATTTGTGCTCCAATTTAGCAGTAGACCTGAAACCCTGTTAACCAAAATTCAGTACTTTTATTATTGTTTGTGTAAAATGCTCTCTAATGAAAGTATAAGACATACACCAATCTCAGTACCTGAGACATTCCTGCGTCCCATCAATAAGTGCACCACCTCCGTTTATATGCACAGGTGTGTTTGCGCTGACATACATCGTTTTCAGGGATTGTGAACCTGTACCATTGCGTTTAAGACTTCTTTGTCACATACAAAATGTACCTAACCATAGAGTTCTGTAACAGCTTTGGAGCTTTCAATGAGGTAGAGCTAAATTTAGAGTGGTGCTACTTCCTCTTTAAATCCATAATTCACCCAGTTCAGTTATGGTTGAAAACCACTAGTTCTTCAACAGCAGAGACTTAGAGGACTATTAATGAGCTGGCTTCCATCATTCTTGCACCACACAGCGTGATGCAAGACCGACGCGAACCTTACTTTGCATGGCCTTGAGGTGCTCCATAAATCTGGAGCGAGGCAGTGTAGCGCAAATCGCTGCGTTGCCTTATTCTGCACTGGAAAGGCATTCCATGGCATTGGGTGGGTGTTTCCCTGCAACTCCTATGGGTTTTAACGCATTCCCAGATTTACCAGTAATGGTAGACCTGGTAATGTACCTAAAAGATCAGCCTTCTCAGGTGAGGTGTAACAAAGAGAAATATCTTTAATTCTTCTCATTACTTCATCTTTAGAAAGAGGAATATCCCTCTCAGGTGTCCCTTCCTACACAAAAACCATGCTGCATGCAACGCAGGCACCTTTGCATCATGATGCAAGGGTGGCTGCATTGGGACTGACTGCCAAAAGGGTGCCAGCACAGGAGAAAAGTCAGAAATGTACTGTATTTCCTCAAATATGGCACATCCCTGCCCTTTCCCTGTCACGCAGTGCGGCACAGCAATGGTTATTGATGTTCTGCACTGCTTGACAGTTCTGTAAATAGGCCCCACAGCCTTTTTTTTTTTTACATGTAAGGCATATAAAGTTTATACATGTAACTCAGAATTTGCCCGAGTTAATGCATGAATTTTAGACAGAACGAGTTGGCAATCAGGTGTTAATCAGTTCCCTTGTATTTACTTTTTAACACCAATTTCAATTTGGTGCATTTGCAAACGGGAAGGGCTCCCCAAAGCACCCCTTCCCCTTTGTGAATAAATGCATGCAAAAGCATTTTTTTACAGCAGGCAGTGGTCCGCCGAAACACTGCCTACTCCAAAAAATTGAAAAGAATACTTTATTTTTTACATGTATCCAGTTTTCCTTCAAGGAAAATGGCCAGCATTTAAAAAAAAGTTGCTTTATTGTAAAGCAAACTCTGACCCCCACTCTTCCCAGCAGGCCACCATCCCTGTGTTTTTTAGCGATTCCCAATGGGTGGCATATTGCGACCTACCTCATTAATCACAAATGAAACTCAGTGGAGTTTTGTACATTTGATACTCCGATTTCCTAATTGCGATTCGCATGTGTTTATGTTTAGTATGTATATGTTTATTAACTTATAGAGCGCGCAAGTGCCAGTTGGTGTCTTTGAGCTAAAATGTCTGCACAGGATATTAGAAAAAAAGGATAAGGAGACCTAATTAATTATGGAAGTGAAAAGCCAGGTTTTGAATAGTTTCCTTACTATTAAAAAAATAGACGTAAATCTGAGATGATTAGGTAATGAATTCCACCATTTGCATGTGGTATAAAAGAATCTTCTTTCTCCTCAGTATGCCTTCTTTATTCTGGGAATAACTACCTTAATTGCTGTACTAGACCGCAGGTTAGAAGTGGGTACATACCATTTAAAGGTGTTTGGGAAAGAAAGAGGGTCAACCTTGTGTAAGGCTTTGTGGGGCCAGCACAAGGCTTTGAGCTTTACCCGTTCCCTGATAGGTAGCCAATGCAAATCAAATATAGTTTGTGAAACTGAGCAAAACATGGACATGGAATGGGAATTAAGAACTTGTAATTTGTTATGGTAGTACATGCGGCCCCATGCTTTTAAACACGAGTGAATGTATTATGCATACCCACCTCATGTGTGCTCTTGTGCCTTTATAAATTATGTGCAAATTGGTTATTTGCAAATTGCACATATTTCTGTGTGAGAGGCAGACTTCCTCTTTGACTTGCAGTATGTTAATTGGACCCTTATTCTAGAATTCCGTGGACCAAAGGGATACTTTTTACTTGCAAAGAAAGTGGAATGTCTGAGCCAGGAATGAGCTTTGTTCTTTCTGCTATTGCTACTGAAGGCCCCACAAATCACTAGCTCTAGGGAATGCCATGTACAATAAATGTCTAGCTGCTTCAGCACTAATGTGAGATCAGCAAAGTTCTCTAATGGCAGTAGAGTTGCAGAGGTAATGTCCGGAGCTTGATCTGCTATTAGGAAACAGATATGAATCAGAAGGTGTTGCAATCTCCTGGTAGAAGAGATTTTAGTGCAGCCTCCTGGAACTGCCTTCCTGCTACTTCCCTATCTGTACCTCACCACCACTTTCCACTCATACATACATGCATATACAGACACATACACACAAACACATGTACGCGCACAAATGCACACACTTATTTACACTTCCAACAATGCAGGAGTAATAACAGAATCTCGACATTCATCAAATGCAAAAGAAAGTGAATGCAGGTGAACTGAAAGGTTTGTGTGGCTTCTCTTTAATACTTTACCACCACATACTAATCTGTGATACCATTCGTGATGGCATATAAAAATACATTCGACCTTTTACATTACTTAAAATGTTTTAATGTATATAGTTTATTGTTTTTGTGGAGCATTCTGTGCCACTTTTCACATGCTTCAATTTTCTGAGAATTAGAGCTACTTAAATAAAATCTCTGTTATCTGGATTTTACAGAGACCTGCATTGTTATCCAGAAGTCTGCCTATCTAGTATTCCTTAAAACCTCTTTGAGGATAGCTGATATTTTTGTGTATCTTAGTTATTAATAGAGTTCACACCGCTGTGAACATGTGCCTGGTATGTGTCCAAGCAGCAATAGCCAGTCTTAGGGACCTTACTGATAGTGCCTGGGAGGAGGGTGTGATATGTATCATCTCTAATAAAATCTGATATCACAGGGTTTAGATTTGTTGGATGTGATAATTGGCATCTTTTATCCATTTTGTCCTAAAAAGGGGCATGCACTATATCAAAAGAGGTTAAAGAGAAAGCTGTTCTCCACAAGCACCCCTCTGTAAAAGACAATATTATAATTGTAACCCTGAGCAGAAGGCTCAACAATACTTCAGCACTGTGTCATAATTATTATAATCACATATATAAAATACAGTAAATGGCTCTTTCTTATATCACTAGTGCCTCGCTGTGCCCATCAACTAGAATGAAGAAAATACTGTCTTAACAGATAACACTCATTCCAATACTGGCAACAAGGATTCACAAGTAAAGCATTCATACAATGAAGTAGATGGGGAACACCACACACAAGCTACAGAAGAGAGGGCGCTGTCACAAACATTAACCAGCTGTTGGAAGGTGGTTTATTAGTAGATGCAGGTAGGTACCTACAGCTAGTAATAATGCCACAATCACAAATAAGGTCCAGTCAACTCTAAATAAATTAATCCTAGCTCAACCCTTGGTAGCTTGGCTCCCAAGCAGTCAGGCTTAACCTGACTGAGGCAAGTGTTTAAAGCCTTTTTAAAACACCAATACAGTGAATAGGTAAGACACAACACACAAAATAAAAAAAAATCCCGAATTATAATAATAATAATTGGAAATATTTGTATGATTAAAATGACACCAAAATGACAAAGATCCAATGTAGGGAACTGGAGATGTACATTTATAAAGATTAAAAGAAAAACTAGCACTTAGAAGCAAATATTGCTCCAAGGGTTAACAAACGGTGACACTGGACCGGGACAAAGTCATGAGTTCAAGACGCCGGTGATGTTACACTTTTACACTTGCATCCAGAAGTGTTTCTTGATGCAGGAAGGTGGTCCACAGCACCAGCCAAGGGTTCAGAAGCTCTGATTTGCCTCTGGTCAATCCAGGTAAAATCCAGGTGAAGCTTGTCAGCTGGAGTTTTCCTTGCTGCTAATGTTGTATGTAGCCCTTCCAGCACACTTCTACCAGTTTATAACCAGGAAGTCCACTCCTTATTCTTAAAGGCAGACAAAGTCCTTTTGTTGGAAGCCTTGTGAGTGCATCAGGTACATTCCTTATTTGTGCAGTCCTCTCTTGAGCAGTTCAAGTGTCTAGCAGAGCAGTGCTTCTGCTCCAGATATTTCTTTTGGGTCTTTGAGGGTTCACAACACCAGCCAAGGGCCCAGAAGCTCTGATTCGCTGCTTGGAGGTTTGGGACTACCATTCCCTTCACCTGGTCAATCCACTGATGCTGGTCAGCTAGGTTCTTCTTGGTGGAGTTTATGCAGGTTACTTCATGAAGCTCTTTTGTACCTGTTAGTTACAGGGAATCCACTCCTCAAACTGTTAAAGCAAGGCTAAGTCCTCCTTTGTGAAGCCCAAAGTGTACAGCAGGTGAAATCACTTTGATACAGACTACGGATTCAGCAGGTTGATGGGCAGTCCATACTTATCCAGGCCTATGAGCTGTCAAGCAGGGGGGACACTGCAAAATGCCCTGATTTCCTCAAACAACCCTCCCCCAGCCAACAGCACAGGAGACTAAACCCTATCCTGGGAGAATTTCCCTGGTCTGTCAGGTGAGGAAGAAAGTAAAGAAGCCAAGTTGTACAACTGCAGGGTCTACTCTTCCTTATATGATCCTGCTAAGGTCACTTCTTCTTGGAAGCTGACCCATCTCCACAGTAACAGGACCAATTTTAAACTGAAACTTAATCTCAGCTGTTTAATTTTCTTCCTCAATTTTTATTTTGGGTAGTGAGGTTCCCACCTCCTCCATCCTTAGCTTTGCTAGGGCAACCCTTAACTTACCCACAGAGGTTACCCAACACTTGAGCAACCCCACAGTGACCAAAAGGGACGGGGGTAACTTACGTTTGGCTATGTGGTCTGCCTTCTATGCCAAATGCAATGCTGCAATGAAGGCTAGCACCAGCTGAGGCTAATGACAGCTGTCAGAATCCAGAACCACACCATAAGCTCTTCATTGTCAGGTGGCTGAGAAGCTTTATGGGCAACTGTGGGTTCCTGGAACCTCTCATTCTGTTTTGAGTGAGGGGCCACCACATCCTGTGGCAGACACCCTTCTTCCATTCTCCCTACAGCATAGGGGCTGACCCCTGCTGGTTGGCAGCTGCCTGACAGCTCAGGACTTCCTTGTGGTCATGTGAAGCCTCACCAGTGCCAACGTAGGGTTTCTCCCTTACTGGACTTCCCTTGGTGACTACCAAAACTGAGATCAAACCAACCTCTGGGAGGTCATTACCTAGGACACAATCTAAGGGGAGGTCAGAACTGACTACCACCCTATATCATCTAAGGGTACCCTCCTTCTTCAGCGGCGCACTATGCTAATGGTTTGGTTATGACGTCACCCTTACTCTTCTTGTCTCTCCTGGTACATACTGGTCTGGGAAAACCGACCTGTCACTCATCATGGTGTGACTGGCACAGATGTCTCTCAGGCCAGTGGTAGGGATCCTATTCCCCTGAGCGGGGTGGAAGTGCCCCAACCTCAGGGGTCACCAACTTACCATCTGGACCTGTCTCCCAGCTCAATGCTATGAGGGCCGCCCCATCTAAAGAGTCCTCCTCTATGACTTCACTAGATAACCCAAAGCTAACCATCTTCTTAAAACAGGTGGAGTCACCCCTGAAGTGACCTGTCTGCTGACAGTCAAAGCACATACTGTTGTACAAGTATTTGCTAAGTTCTGGATTCCCATGCCTTTGCCAATTGCCGAGTTGGGGTGGTATCTACTCTCCTCCTTTTTAGAGTTCTGGGGTACTAAGGGAGTGTCTGAAGTGGGCTTACCGCCTCCCTCCTTAGGTTTTGTGTGCCTACCCCCTCTTTTTGGATTGATCCCCATGGGACTGCTTGGGTACTCTTGCACACATCCACCTATCAGCTGTCTCTCCTAGTTCCCAACTTCCCTGGGACCAGACAACTCAGAGTCAACTAAACACTGGCATAATTCATCTGAGGTACAATTACTCAAAATGTGCTCCATCATGAACAGATTATAGAGCCCCTCACAGGTACTTACCTGGTTACCCTGTACTGCTGTTGGGTGAGACCAAATTTTCTGATCAGACACTACTTCATGTGGGAGTAATATTCGGCTGCCTAACCCTCTAGGGTCAGGAGTCTATCCCTCCAAACTACTGGGATCAACTTCCACTAAAGTGAACCCCAGTAGTGAGTACAAACTCTCCTCATCATTCGAAGGGCCCTCACATATGCTGGCAGCCATTTGTCTATGTCATGACCCTCCTAGTACTTAAAGACAACCCTCTTGGGTAGTCTGCGATCAAATCCATCACCCCTTGAAATCTCACCATCTTCCTTGCTGTCACTGCCACCATTCTTTATGTCCTGCCTCACCCACTTCTTCATAGTTAGGTCCACTTTCTTCTTCCCTACAGCTATGCAAGCTAGTTGAATCTCCGGCTTTCTTTCTCTGAGGGACATCTTTGCGTTCTCTGTGGGGTAAGCCACTCCTGCCCCCATGAGCTGAATGTCTGGACCTGGTGCTAGATGTGATGGATAGTTGTCATCATCCTCCTGAAGGTTGTTGGAGGGTTCATCTGCCGCCTCCCCTTCATTTCCTAGAGCTGACTCTACCCAGACTTTAAGGGACCTAATCATCTCAGCTTTTCTAATTCTTTTAGAAGCTGGTAGGGCCCTGGCTACAGTGAGGTTAGTCAGGTTAGCCAGATCAAGCTCCATGGTATGCCTAGCTTTGGGTCCCAGCTCTGCCACCAAATGTTGGAAGGTGGTTTATTAATAAGTGCAGGTAGGTATATCCATCTAGTAATAACACCACAATCACAAATAAGATCCAGTCAGGTCTTAATAATTTAATCATTGCTCAACCCTTTGTAGCTTGGCTCATGAGAGTCATTCTTAACTTAGGAGACAGGTGTGTAAAGCATTTAAAAACACCAATACAGTAAATAAGTAAAACACAACACACAATAAAAATCCAACCCCAATTTACAAAAAAGAGGAAATATTTTTATGATTAAAATCAAACCCAAATGACAAGAATCCAATGTAGGAAACAAAAGATATGATTGTTTAAAGATCAAAAGCAAAACTTGTGCTTAGAAGCAAATAGCTCTCAAAGAGTGAAAAGATGTCGCGCTGGACCGGGACAAGGTTAAGAGTTCAGGCCACCTGCATTTATCACTTTTGGACGTACTACCAGAAAAATTTCTTGATGCAGGAAAGTGGTTCATAGCACCAGCCAGGGATTCAGAAGCTCAGGTTTGTCTCTTGGAATCTGGGGCTACAGCTCCCACAATGCACTTGGTCAATCCAAGTAAAATCCAGGTGAGCTGGAGTTGTCCTTGTAGGTGACATTGCAGGTAGCTCTTCCAGCAATTTTCTATCTGTTGGTCAGGGAGTCAACTCCTTATTCTTTAAGACAGGCAAAGTCCTTTTATTGTGAAGCCTTGAGAGCGATGCAGGTGTAGTCCTTATGAGTGCAGTCCTCTCTTGTGCAGGCCAGTGGTTCAGCAGGGCACTCCTTCTTCTACAGATATTTATTTTGTATCTTTGAGGGTGCATAACACCAGCCAAGGGTCCACCAACTTTAATTTCCCTCCTAGAGGTTTGGGACCACAAATCCCATAGTAATTTGACAAAATATCAGTTACAAAATATCAGGGCACACAAATACTGAGTTTTAAATATTGTACTACATTTATATTGTAATGCATAAATATTGTTGATACAAATACACATTTATGAAGATAATATTGTTTTCTAAAATAACTGTTGTTAATATTGCTTGCACTAATATATGTGTTGCTAATATCCTTTCCAACAATATTGTTGTAAAAATATAATTTTTTTAGTTATCCTTATGTGTTCAGTGAATATTTTAATTGCATATTTTATATATTGTTTGTATAATTGTTGTTAATTATTTTATAAAAAATGTGCAGTATTAACTGATTTATAAGTCTTTCATTTTTTTATTAATAGTAATTTCTAATGCTGTAGTGGGTTGTGAGGGTTGCAGGGGTATAAGATGGGAAGTTATGTAAGTGTAACTAATTTGCAATCAATTTTCTATCAATATTATCAGTTAATTGATTATTAATTATTTGTGCAGTTAGTGTTTTTAAATGATAGATGTGGGTTGTTGGGTTTTTAGGGTGTAGGGTGGGAAGTTAAGTATAATTTATAAATAATACATTTTGTAATTAATGTTAATATTAATTATTGAATTGATTATTTATTATTTTAATTTTGTAATTAAAATATGTTTTAAAATTATATTTTAGGTGCAGGTTGTCGGGTTTGTAGGAGTATAGGGTGCAAAGGTAATTAAGTATAACTAATTAATACATAATTTTTAATTCATATAAATCATTTATTTGATCATTAATGATTTAAATTGTCTAACTATTATGTATTTCAAGTTATCTTTTAGGTGCACATTGTGTCTTAAGGAGTATAGGTTGGGGGGTTAATTAAACAATACATAATTATCAATTAATTATAAATTTGTATTATTTTAATTAATTTATCTATAAATATATATATTGTTTAATAAGTATTTTCTTATGTTATATGTTAGTTGCAGGTGTTTTGTAGGTGTAGGGGAATATGTTGGGGATTTACTTCAGCAATAATTAATTTACAATTATTCAGTTATTAATATTTTTTTCATTTATTAATGAATATGGTAGTTATATTATACTGTTTTTATTTGAATTATAGTTTAATTCAGTACTGCTTGGTTTGTTGAAGTATAGTGTAGAAATGTAATTAAGTAATCAATTAAGGATTATTGCCTCTTTTGTAATAATGATTAACATTGGTAATATTTATGTAAATTGTTTAATTATTTTTTATTTTATATATTTTTGTTTATATCAACAATTTTATATTTTTATATTTTTGGTAAATTAATGTAGTTATTAAAATATAAGTGAAACCCTTAAAAACACTGGCACATAGTAATGAATAACCCAGTCATAGGATCTCTGGTTAGCACACAACCGCAGGTCACATACAGAAAAGCACGCTCTCTGAAGGATATGCTTGTCAAGAGTTACATGGGGGCAAAAAAACAGCAAACTTGGATACAAAAACAGAAAGGCTTTTTTAAGTGGGGCAAGTGCAAAGCCTGTGGCACAAGCAAGAACAGGAAGGTATATCCACTACTAACGGGTAAAAAAGCAACCATAAAGAAATTTATGAATTGTAATACTGATTTCTGTGTATATGCAATACTGTGTCCGTGTGCAAAGATGTACATAGGTAGCACGATCTTCCCTATGAAAAAGTGTATCCTTTAGCATATCAGGACAATCAAGATTGTGGATCTAAGGCAGCTATTCTACTGCATGACACTGGCTGAAACACCATGACAAAGATGTTAACAGTTTTTCATTCTTTGGTATTGACAGGGTGCTGGCGAGCCCCAGCGGGGGAGACCGTGAAAAACAACGGAGGATCTTGAAATCACAGTACATTATCCTCCTCGAAACCAAGATCCCTTTTAGGCTGAACGAAGATGAGGAATTGTTTGTCCATATCGGAGGAGTACCCCCACTGATTTATTGACTTTGTATACTTTTAATGTGATCCCCGATTTCTCCGTATATGCTGTGGCCTGGTGGAGGGATCTCTGCTTTGACACAGCATCAGCAGGTTGGAAACTTCACATGAAGTGCAGCCTGCATCAAACCTCCCCCAGACTTGTGTGATGCAACAACTATCTCACAGACCTAGTTTATGCTTTTTTATATATATATAATTTTATCATTTAATTTAACCAGATAGTATGATTATTGGGCAGCATTTTTGTTCTCGATATGCCAACTATAGCCAATCAAATCAATGATAAACCTATGAGGGAAGGGACAAATTGTAATTGTAATATGTGGTAAATCTGTTGAGCACTAGTTAAATCTGCTCACCCCTTGCTCTCCCCTGTTGTGTTTTATTTATTTATTTTGCACCATTCACCCACTAATGACTGCCTTTGTAGTGAGGCACCCTTGTATATAACCCCCTTCACTTTTTGAGTTCTTAAATTCAAACTTAGGGTAGTTCTATTGGGATACACATAGGACATCCTATTATAACATTAGTAGGCTTGCCAGATGTCACAAAATATTAAAGGACCAAGATATGGATCAAATACCATAACAGTATAATGGGCCACATGGCCATGATTGTATTTATGACAGGAGCTTGCAACAGGATATACTTTAAGGAATTTTCTTTGATTATCAGTCTGTTCCTAGTTGCTCTTTTGTGAAGTAACATATTGTGCTCTAAAATCTACACACATCATATAATGTTTAATTTTATAATCAATTCAATTTATAACTTGAAATGTATATATTTGCGCAAGTAACTTACTATTTTTTACCCATGATTCAGGTTTATATATATAACGTGTAAAAGTCTGTCTTCTAGCTCCATGCATGAACTAAGGTGCTTTGGTCCTTTTTCTATTACTTGTAAATACACGATAAAATGGTGGATCAGTAAAATGCAAAACTGGCTTGAGAAAAAGACCGTTCTGGTTGAAACGTGTTGCCAATAACAACTGATTTTGCTAACACGAACCCAGGTGTGTGAGTCACTTTCTTTGTGCAAACATGCCCATGGAATTTCCGAACATTTCTAAGCCGGGTCCCGACACCCGGAACTCGCAACGACACCGAGAGGAGTGGAGCTGGTACGTGTCGGGTAGCTTTCTTTATATATATATATATATATATATATATATATATATATATATATATATATATATATATATTACCTACTGGCGGTCGCCAGTAGGTAGTTATAGTTAGGACCCTGTTTCCATAGGAAATCCACAACATTCTATTTGGAATAACTTTGGCGCCGGTCGACGAATCCTCGCGAAATTTTTAAAACTAATGGGGCGCTACGCTCCGCTCCTACCCTGAAAGTCTCGGGGTGATTCGTCAAGCGGGGGCTGAGAAAAAAGGGGGGTCCCAAAACGCGTTTTCCCCATGCATTTTTCCATAGGACCTTTAGACACAGCTACAGCCCGAACGGCTGAACAGAATTACTTGAAATTTGGCAGAGAGGTAGTCCGCAGGTCAAGGAAGTGCCTTTTGTAGGTCTGGTGTAAATCTGTTCAGTAGTTCCTGAGAAAATAGCATTTAAATCAATATATATATCTGTAAGCGCGCTCCGTGCGCTTACCGTAAGCTTACCGTAAGCTTACCGTACGCGTACGGTGCCGTGCGCGAGCTCAAATCTGATTGGTTGTCACATGACTGTAAACATTCGAATCGGACGAAATCAGGAAGTGTCGGCCGCCATTTCGTGTGTTTCACACAGAGAAAAAAAGGGAGATAACGAGAAAAGGGGGCAAGGAAGAGAGTTACAGACCCCCTAACATTTGAAAGGGGGTCAAAGAAGGACACAAAAGTACAAAAAATACATTTATTAATTTTAAAAATAAATCGCGGGGTACGCGTACGGTAAGCTTACGGTAAGCTTACCGTACGCGTACGGTGCCGTGCGCGAGCTCAAATCTGATTGGTTGTCACATGACTGTAAACATTCGAATCGGACGAAATCAGGAAGTGTCGGCCGCCATTTCGTGTGTTTCACACAGAGAAAAAAAGGGAGATAACGTAAAAAGGGGGCAAGGAAGAGAGTTATAGACCCCCTAACATTTGAAAGGGGGTCAAAGAAGGACACAAAAGTACAAAAAATACATTAATTTTTAAAAAAAATCGCGGGGTACGCGTACGGTAAGCTTACGGTAAGCTTACCGTATGCGTACGGTAGAAAAAAAAAATTAAAAAAGAAATAAAATTCAGATTTAAGTGTTTAGATATTAGGGGGCTCTAAAAAGAGCCGTTGTGTTTTTGAAGTGATTTTTTAGTGGTACCTACAAGTAAGTACCGACGCAGAGTCTAAGGTTCAAGAGGAAGACTCTGTTCCCTTCATCATTGAAGTGTACACCATCTCCTCTATAAATGTCTTGCATGTCGTAACGCAAGTTGTTGTGGTAAATGGAACCCATACCATAGTCTCGGAGGAAAGCAGAAACAGATTTGTTGACGTGCTTTCTTGCTTTGTCAATCTGCGGACAAAAATGATTGGACCAGTTCCATTTTTGCCTTTGGCATATGTTAGAATACACAAAGGCAGTTTTAGGGAAAAGTGAAAACAGTTGTGCAAAGGTCTCCTTCATAAGCATTTCCAGACCTACCCCAGTCAAAGTGCCTAGGTCATTGCCACCACAGTGCACTATTATGAGGTCAGGGTGTTGGATTTGCATGAAGGATTTCACCAATGGCATCAATTGGTGCCACTTTAACCCTCTCTGACCAATCCATTTAATGTCTACATTTGGCAAAGCAAGGTCTCTCACCATACCTGTTTTCTCTGCATACTTTTCACTCCAGAAGACATAGCTGTGCCCTACAATCCACACTGTGAACATCTTCAAAGGAGATCTGGATGCACTCAGGAGGTGTATTTCAGTAGAAAGGGAAAAAGAAATGAAAGACAGTTTGGAAATGGAGGCATACATATTTTTTTTAAATAAAAAGAACTCATTGGCTGTTTCATACCATTCTACACTAAAAACTAGGCTGTACGTGTCAATTTATAGAAGCATGTTTTGTATTGGTACAGAAAAATGTGTTACCAAAGAACATTACTATGGATTTGCTGTTAGGTTAAAAAAGTCAAGCACTCTTGCTCTTTGAAAATGAAACATTGTGTGGTGAACTTCTGACCTGACTTCACAGAGCAGTGTTCCATGAGCTGTTGCTATGGTAGCAGGCAGAAGTCAAGTTGGGGGAAGGGTGCTAGGCAGAAGTCAAGTTGGGGGAAGGGTACTTTTGGAAAAGGGTTGGTTTTCAACCAATAGAAATGTGTGATTACATTTGAAAAAAAGAGGGAAGCACTGAGATTTGAAATTAACATGTACATGTGGGGAAAAAGAGAGGGAAACATTGCCATTATCTGGTTTTGCTGAGAGGAGAGAGGTGTACAGAACAGAGATCCTGGCTCTGATAATCTGCTGTTTGAGTGCCACATTTCTTTCACAACTAACTAATTTTAAAGGTGAGTTATGAGTTTGAGAGGGGATGTATGTGGTAAATTAAGAAATGAATAATAGAATTGGGATTCCATTTGTTGAAGTTGTGTTTATCATTTTGTGTTTTGGGAGAAATTTAAATGTAAGGAACATGTAAAATATTATGGACTATGTTTTTACCATAAATTAAGGTGTACTGGTATAAATGAGGAATACTTTTAGGGTTTGAGGTTGCAGTCAGTAATGCAAATACATTTAGCATCACTAAGGCTGGTTGCCCTTGCTGGAGTGTAGTCATTCACCCAGGTTACACATGTTCCTGGTCTGAAAAAGCTGTTTGGACTTGTGCTGTTTTCAGAATCTGAAAAGTGGATTGAAAATGTGTCAGACTGTAAAAGTACTTATCACTTGTCAAAAAAAGAGTAGTAAGTGTGCTTTCAAATTGGCAAAGAAATTTCGTTTTCTGACTAATATCAAACCATGACTCTGTGTGCAAAGAGGAATTATAGACATAGATTTATTGTGTATTACTCTGGTAATTTTACATTTGCATTAGTAGGAAAGGGGCACCTATTTTTCTGCAGAAGCAGACTCTTAGCACACACCCAGCTGCTTATCTTGTAGAATCATGCATAGTATTCACAACTGAGTGGGGTTTGAGGTTGCAGTCAGTAATGCAAAAACATTCAGCATCACTAAGGCTGGTTGCCCTTGCTGGAGTGTAGTCATTCACCCCGGTTACACATGTTCCTGGTCTGAAAAAGCTGTTTGGACATGTGCTGTTTTCAGAATCTGGAAAGTGGATTGAAAATGTGTCAGACTGTAAAAGTACTTATCACTTGTCAAAAAAAGAGTAGTAAGTGTGCTTTCAAATTGGCAAAGAAATTTTGTTTTCTGACTAATATCAAACCATGACTCTGTGTGCAAAGAGGAATTATAAACAGAGATTTATTGCGTATTACTCTGGTAATTTTACATTTGCATTAGTAGGAAAGGGGCACCTATTTTTCTGCAGAAGCAGACTCTTAGCACACACCCAGCTGCTTATCCTGTAGAATCATGCATAGTATTCACAACCGAGTGGGGTTTGAGGTTGCAGTCAGTAATGCAAATAGATTCAGCATCACTAAGGCTGGTTGCCCTTGCTGGAGTGTAGTCAGTCACCCAGGTTACACATGTTGCTGGTCTCAAAAAGCTGTTTGGACATGTGCTGTTTTCAGAATCTGAAAAGTGGATTCAAAATGTGTAAGACTGTAAAAGTACTTATCACTTGCCAAAAAAAGAGTAGTAAGTGTGCTTTCAAATTGGCAAAGAAATTTCGTTTTCTGCCTAATTTCAAACCATGACTCTGTGTGCAAAGAGGAATTATAGACAGAGATTTATTGCGTATTACTCTGGTAATTTTACATTTGCATTAGTAGGAAAGGGGGAGCTATTTTTTCTGCAGAAGCAGACTCTTAGCACACACCCAGCTGCTTATCCTGTAGAATCATGCATAGTATTCACAACCGAGTGGTGTTTGAGGTTGCAATCAGTAATGCAAATACATTCAGCATCACTAAGGCTGGTTGCCCTTGCTGGAGTGTAGTCAGTCACCCAGGTAACACATGTTCCTGGTCTGAAAAAGCTGTTTGGACATGTGCTCTTTTCAGAATCTGAAAAGTGGATTCAAAATGTGTCAGATTGTAAAAGTACTTATCACTTGTCAAAAAAAGAGTAGTAAGTGTGCTTTCAAATTGGCAAAGAAATTTCATTTTCTGCCTAATATCAAACCATGACTCTGTGTGCAAAGAGGAATTATAGACAGAGATTTATTGCGTATTACTCTGGTAATTTTACATTTGCGTTAGTAGGAAAGGGGGAGCTATTTTTTCTGCAGAAGCAGACTCTTAGCACACAGCCAGCTACTTATCCTGTAGAATCATGTATAGTATTCACAACCGAGTGGGGTTTGAGGTTGCAGTCAGTAATGCAAATACATTCAGCATCACTAAGGCTGGTTGCACTTGCTGGAGTGTAGTCAGTCACCCAGGTTACACATGTTGCTGGTCTCAAAAAGCTGTTTGGACATGTGCTGTTTTCAGAATCTGAAAAGTGGATTCAAAATGTGTCAGACTGTAAAAGTACTTATCACTTGCCAAAAAAAGAGTAGTAAGTGTGCTTTCAAATTGGCAAAGAAATTTTGTTTTCTGACTAATTTCAAACCATGACTCTGTGTGCAAAGAGGAATTATAGACAGAGATTTATTGCGTATTACTCTGGTAATTTTACATTTGCATTAGTAGGAAAGGGGGAGCTATTTTTTCTGCAGAAGCAGACTCTTAGCACACACCCAGCTGCTTATCCTGTAGAATCATGCATAGTATTCACAACCGAGTGGGGTTTGAGGTTGCAGTCAGTAATGCAAATACATTCAGCATCACTAAGGCTGGTTGCCCTTGCTGGAGTGTAGTCAGTCACCCAGGTTACACATGTTGCTGGTCTCAAAAAGCTGTTTGGACATGTGCTGTTTTCAGAATCTGAAAAGTGGATTCAAAATGTGTCAGACTGTAAAAGTACTTATCACTTGCCAAAAAAAGAGTAGTAAGTGTGCTTTCAAATTGGCAAAGAAATTTTGTTTTCTGCCTAATTTCAAACCGTGACTCTGTGTGCAAAGAGGAATTATAGACAGAGATTTATTGCGTATTACTCTGGTAATTTTACATTTGCATTAGTAGGAAAGGGGGAGCTATTTTTTCTGCAGAAGCAGACTCTTAGCACACACCCAGCTGCTTATCCTGTGGAATCATGCATAGTATTCACAACCGAGTGGGGTTTGAGGTTGCAGTCAGTAATGCAAATACATTCAGCATCACTAAGGCTGGTTGCCCTTGCTGGAGTGTAGTCAGTCACCCAGGTTACACATGTTGCTGGTCTCAAAAAGCTGTTTGGACATGTGCTGTTTTCAGAATCTGAAAAGTGGATTCAAAATGTGTCAGACTGTAAAAGTAGTTATCACTTGCCAAAAAAAGAGTAGTAAGTGTGCTTTCAAATTGGCAAAGAAATTTCGTTTTCTGACTAATATCAAACCATGACTCTGTGTGCAAAGAGGAATTATAGACAGAGATTTATTGCGTATTACTCTGGTAATTTTACATTTGCATTAGTAGGAAAGGGGGAGATATTTTTTCTGCAGAAGCAGACTCTTAGCACACACCCAGCTGCTTATCCTGTAGAATCATGCAGAGTATTCACAACCGAGTGGGGTTTGAGGTTGCAGTCAGTAATGCAAATACATTCAGCATCACTAAGGCTGGTTGCCCTTGCTGGAGTGTAGTCAGTCACCCAGGTAACACATGTTGCTGGTCTCAAAAAGCTGTTTGGACATGTGCTGTTTTCAGAATCTGAAAAGTGGATTCAAAATGTGTCAGACTGTAAAAGTACTTATCACTTGCCAAAAAAAGAGTAGTAAGATTTGCTTTCAAATTGGCAAAGAAATTTCGTTTTCTGCCTAATTTCAAACCATGACTCTGTGTGCAAAGAGGAATTATAGACAGAGATTTATTGCGTATTACTCTGGTAATTTTACATTTGCGTTAGTAGGAAAGGGGGATCTATTTTTTCTGCAGAAGCAGACTCTTAGCACACAGCCAGCTGCTTATCCTGTAGAATCATGCATAGTATTCACAACCGAGTGGGGTTTGAGGTTGCAGTCAGTAATGCAAATACATTCAGCATCACTAAGGCTGGTTGCCCTTGCTGGAGTGTAGTCAGTCACCCAGGTTACACATGTTGCTGGTCTCAAAAAGCTGTTTGGACATGTGCTGTTTTCAGAATCTGAAAAGTGGATTCAAAATGTGTCAGACTGTAAAAGTACTTATCACTTGCCAAAAAAAGAGTAGTAAGTGTGCTTTCAAATTGGCAAAGAAATTTCGTTTTCTGACTAATTTCAAACCATTACTCTGTGTGCAAAGAGGAATTATAGACAGAGATTTATTGCGTATTACTCTGGTAATTTTACATTTGCATTAGTAGGAAAGGGGGAGCTATTTTTTCTGCAGAAGCAGACTCTTAGCACACACCCAGCTGCTTATCCTGAAGAATCATGCATAGTATTCACAACCGAGTGGGGTTTGAGGTTGCAGTCAGTAATGCAAATACATTCAGCATCACTAAGGCTGGTTGCCCTTGCTGGAGTGTAGTCAGTCACCCAGAATACACATGTTGCTGGTCTCAAAAAGCTGTTTGGACATGTGCTGTTTTCAGAATCTGAAAAGTGGATTCAAAATGTGTCAGACTGTAAAAGTACTTATCACTTGCCAAAAAAAGAGTAGTAAGTGTGCTTTCAAATTGGCAAAGACATTTTGTTTTCTGCCTAATTTCAAACCATGACTCTGTGTGCAAAGAGGAATTATAGACAGAGATTTATTGCGTATTACTCTGGTAATTTTACATTTGCATTAGTAGGAAAGGGGGAGCTATTTTTTCTGCAGAAGCAGACTCTTAGCACACACCCAGCTGCTTATCCTGTAGAATCATGCATAGTATTCACAACCGAGTGGGGTTTGAGGTTGCAGTCAGTAATGCAAATACATTCAGCATCACTAAGGCTGGTTGCCCTTGCTGGAGTGTAGTCAGTCACCCAGGTTACACATGTTGCTGGTCTCAAAAAGCTGCTTGGACATGTGCTGTTTTCAGAATCTGAAAAGTGGATTCAAAATGTGTCAGACTGTAAAAGAACTTATCACTTGCCAAAAAAAGAGTAGTAAGTGTGCTTTCCAATTGGCAAAGAAATGTCGTTTTCTGACTAATATCAAACCATGACTCTGTGTGCAAAGAGGAATTATAGACAGAGATTTATTGCGTATTACTCAGGTAATTTTACATTTGCATTAGTAGGAAAGGGGGAGCTATTTTTCTGCAGAAGCAGACTCTTAGCACACACCCAGCTGCTTATCCTGTAGAATCATGCATAGTATTCACAACCGAGTGGGGTTTGAGGTTGCAGTCAGTAATGCAAATACATTCAGCATCACTAAGGCTGGTTGCCCTTGCTGGAGTGTAGTCAGTCACCCAGGTTACACATGTTGCTGGTCTCAAAAAGCTGTTTGGACATGTGCTGTTTTCAGAATCTGAAAAGTGGATTCAAAATGTGTCAGACTGTAAAAGTAGTTATCACTTGCCAGAAAAAGAGTAGTAAGTGTGCTTTCAAATTGGCAAAGAAATTTTGTTTTCTGCCTAATTTCAAACCATGACTCTGTGTGCAAAGAGGAATTATAAACAGAGATTTATTGTGTATTACTCTGGTAATTTTACATTTGCATTAGTAGGAAAGGGGGAGCTATTTTTTCTGCAGAAGCAGACTCTTAGCACACACCCAGCTACTTATCCTGTAGAATCATGCATAGTATTCACAACCGAGTGGGGTTTGACGTTGCAGTCAGCAATGCAAATACATTCAGCATCACTAAGGCTGGTTGCCCTTGCTGGAGTGTAGTCAGTCACCCAGGTTACACATGTTGCTGGTCTCAAAAAGCTGTTTGGACATGTGCTGTTTTCAGAATCAGAAAAGTGGATTCAAAATGTGTCAGACTTTAAAAGTACTTATCACTTGCCAAAAAAAGAGTAGTAAGTGTGCTTTCAAATTGGCAAAGAAATTTCGTTTTCTGCCTAATTTCAAACCATGACTCTGTGTTCACACAGGAATTGTTTTTAGATATTTAATTTGTGATGGTGTTATTGTGATTTTCACTTGTAGGAAAGGGGTACATAGTATTTTAGGATTTTTTTTTAGTTTTTTTCAGATATTGCTGAAGAGCAGTGAACACAATTTAAGAAGCCTACAAAATCCAGACTAAGGAAAAACCACAAAAAAAATCTATATTTGAAGACAACTGGAGGACCTAAGTCAGTTGGAGATGCTCATGTTGGGAAAAAGAGTAAGTCTTCTGGTAAGCAGACAAAAGATTTTTTAAACAATATCTTCAAAAAAAGGAAAAATGTACAAAATGTCTGTACTGGAAAGAATGTTTTAAATAGAAAACAACAGGAAAAAATTGAGCATTTAGTTAATGCAAATATACCTTCAGAAACAATAAAGATTAACTTAAAAAGAAAAAACAGCGTTTAAAGAGATTCGTAGAAAAATGTTTCAGAGAAGAGTTATGTCCAATTTGATAAAGGATGTGAAGAAATATAAGAAAAAAGCTAAATTTTATAAGAGAAAAAAAGAAATTGAAGCCATTGCAGCAAAGGCTTTAGAATTAAAAAGGAAACTATTCATTTTAATTTTGAACAGGATGCGTACATTAGATAAAATGGTCAATGTACTGAAATCACAAAGCAAAAGGAAAAGACTAGTGAAAAGAACAAACTTTTGTAAAGTGTTTTTAGGAGAATGGATGCATAGTTCAAGTAGTGAACCTTTTTTTAATGAAGAGAGTTATTTTCAAAGTAATAGTTTGCTGCATGCAGTTGACACCAGAGGTCGTGCTTATGAAGTGAAAAATGGTTGTATAATGGAGAAGGAGAAAATGGTTCCAAGAGATGAGGAACAAGTGATGGCGGATGAGGCTATGGGGAGACGTCCTAAAGCCCCAGTGTACACTTGGAATTGTAGTAGTATTTGCACTGTGCGTCAGGAATCTATTGATAAATTTCGTGAGTTTCTAAGAGAATATAGTAAAAAAAGTGTTAAACAGAAGATTAAGGTGCTTCAAAGTCTAGATCCATGCAGAGTGAGAGAGAATACTGGTTTGCAGGGACATTCTCTGGCTTGTCTATCTAGAAAAGTGTGCAAAAGTGTTTTTCATCATTTTAGGATGCTGGCTGTTCATCATACTGAAATGAGAAAGTTTGTGAGACGATTGTATTTTGCTAAAAGTCCAGCAATAAAGTTAGATGAATTGAATAGGGCTCTGTTCCGTGGATCGGTATCAGATGTAGAGAAGGTTACTGATGAAATTCAGTTTTGTTACTTTGGTCCAGAACAAGAGAGTGCAGGTAATGACACAGTTATCGAGGAAGATGTGGAAGAGAATGTAGAACCCTCTGTAAGTAAGAAATTTGATGATCAAATGACAAAATTTGCAATCATCTCTAAAGAAAGACCAAATATTACTTGTATTTGTTGCCGCAGAACTCATTATAAAAAACAAACCAGGAATGTTGATCTCTACAGAAAAAGTGAAAATGAAGATAATTATAAGTAGAAGGATTTTGCCACATATATATTTCTTGAAAATTGTTTTGAATTGGGTGAAGATCAGCGTATTTGTAAATACTGTTACAACAAGTTAGAAGAAAATAGAATGCCGACCAGAGCTGTACATAATAATTTAGAATTGGATGCTATTCCTGCCGAACTTTCTGAATTAAATACATATGAGTCTATACTTATTCAATGTGTTCATCCCTTCCAGACCATAGTACGTATGGAGCCCAAAACTGGTAAATTACCTCCTTCAGATTTACTGAGAGGTTTAAAAGGAAGAGTGGTGTATTTGCCCTTGGATTTGAAAAAAAATATGGAAACTATTGATGCAGATACTTTGGAAACTGAACCATTAGTTATTCTGGTTAATGGTGTACCTACAAAGAATAAGAAGATTTGGCAGGAGCTGGTAGATGTACGGAAAGTACAAAGAGCAAATTTGTATTTGAAAAGGAATAACAAATGGTATGAATCAATTTATATAGAAGAAGAAGAAGAAGATTTACAAGAAGACACAGAAAGACCAACTGGACAAGTTGAAAAAGTGGACAAGTCAAAGGAAGAAGAAATGTATGAACATTTTAGCATACATCCTCTTCATTCAAAAGAAGTTATGGGAGACACTATTGATCTGTTTCAGATGAAGAAAGCAAAAGGAACTCCCGTGAGTGTATGGGAGGAGAGCTTGGAAGCTCGATGTTTTCCCCAGCTGTTTCCTACAGGAAAAGGAGGACGATACAATGAACGTCCAGAACAGATTCCAGCATCTGAGTATCGGACTATAAGACTATATGCAGAAGATCCAAGATTTCGACAAAGTATTCCTTATTTGTTCCATCTTTTATTTGAAAGTGACTTGTCTGCATTGTCTTATGCAGTAAATCACATTTTAAAAAGTGGAGTACATTTACAAAATGTGTCTGCTAAGGATTTTATGGAGAAAGTGCAGCACTGAGATGATCATTTGGAAACACAACTGATCAATCTGATGGCTTGTCAGCGTGGGACAAATGAATATTGGTACCGATGCCATGGTGAATTAAAATGCATGTTACCGAATTCAGGAACACCAACATGGTTCCTTACCCTAAGCTGTGCTGAGTACGCTTGGGATGATTTACTGGATTTTCTACGAGAGGCAAATTCAAACATTAAAAACATTGAATACAAGACAGCAGGAGAACTGTGATCATTGGATCCGGTTAATGTTTGCAGATATTTCAATCATAGATTTGAGGCTATGATGTCCTTCATCTGCAATAAAAAAAATCCACCTCTTGGAGAAGTTGTGGATTTCTTTTGGAGAAAAGAGTACCAGGCAAGAGGTGCTCCTCATATTCATATGCTGTTGTGGATCAAGGATGCCCCAAAGTTTGGAACAGATACTGATGAAGCAGTGTTATCTTTTATTGAAGAATATGCAACATGTGCTATACCAAAAAGCACAGAAGAGAAAAAGTTAAAAGAGCAAGTTTTACGTTTCCAAAGTCATCGGTGTGGAAAATACTGTCGACGGAATTACAAGACAAAAGATAAATTCTACACTAAATGTCGATTTGGATTTCCTAGACCTGTTCTTTCAAAAGGAAGAGTAAACAGTTTTATGTCAGCTGTGAGACATACTATTACAAGAAAATCACCTAAGAATACCTACAACCTAAAAAGAAAAGAAGAATCAAAAAATATAAATGACTACAACCCAGTCATTTTATCCATGTGGAATGCTAACATGGATATACAGTATGTAGCTGACAATTCCATTGCTGTTGCTCGATATGTTACGTCTTACATTACGAAATCAGAAAAAACTGAATTGAAAGAAATGTGGGAAGAGATTTCTCACGAGAAGACTGTCAGTAAGAAGCTGTACAGTTTCAGTTTAAAGATGTTATCGCATCGAGAAATTGGATCCTACGAATGTTCAGATAGGTTATCTTCTGCAAGTCTCTACTCAAAATCAAGAAGAATAATTTGGGCAAGTTTAGGCCTTGCAGCAATGAGAAATCGGGTACTGAAATCTGTTGGAGAAATTGAATATTTGGCCGAGAATGACCCAGAAAGTACAGATATTTTGAAATCAAACATGTTGGACACATATTACCCAAAGAGAAGTGTTCATCTAGAGAACATGTGTCTCTATGAAGTGCTGCAGAACTACATTTATTCACGGAAAGCCGCAGAAGACATCAACAATGGAAAATATAAAGCCATTGGTGAGGAAGGATGTTTGGTGAAGCAAACAAAAGGAAGTTTGATAAATCACCGGAAGCTGAGTTGCGACACTACTGATAAAAAAGGAATTTTACTACTTGGCTCTTTTACAGCTGTTTAAACCATGGCGTTCAGAGGACGAACTACTGGGAGAATTTCAAAGCTATGAAGATTCCTTTAATGCTTGCAAAGACAGCATAGAATGCAGTACTTTCAGAAATTATGTGCAAATGTTAAATGAAGAAATTGAACAGGAAACTACAATTGCAGCTGAAGTAGCTAGAGACAGTTCTCAAGACAGCCAAAGTTCTGGAACACTCAGTCAAGATCCCCTAGGACAACCAATTGTTGAAAATGAAGCTGAAATAGCAATGACTGAAGTGGAAACGGCTATGAATCAAGCTCAAGAAGAATTTATAGACTTACCAAATTTGGAAAGACAACTGAATGAAGAGCAGCAACAAATTTATGAAGAGATCAAAAACAAAATTGATCACGGATTACTACATGAAAAAAAAGAGTGCTCATGCACATCATTTCAACCAATCAGGATGTATGTAAGCGGACAAGCTGGAACTGGAAAAAGTTTCTTAATCAAAGTCATCAGAAGCTACCTACAGCAAAAAACAGATTCAACTTTGTCTTGTGTGGTTACTGCGCCAACTGGGTTAGCAGCATATAACATAAAAGGAATCACCTTACATCGTTTGCTAATGTTACCAGTGGAGCATGAGAACAAAATACAATACCACAAGCTAACTGGAGAAGCATGCTTGGAAGTTTCAAGAGTATTGAAGAAGATGCAAGTTCTCATTATTGATGAGGTGAGCATGGTATCAAACTTAATGCTTGCCTTTGTGCATTTAAGAATGCAGCAAATTCTAAGGACAGACTATGACGTGTTATTTGGTGGAAAACATGTCATAGGTTTTGGGGATCTTCTACAGCTTAATCCAGTTAAAGGACAACCAGTGTTTAATACTGTGACACATGAAGACACAAAGAAGTCATTGGGAAGCATTGGTAATGCAAATATTTGGTCCTTCTTTGAGTACAAGGAACTTACTACTAATATGAGGCAAGCAAACGATGAAGAATATGGAAGTATTCTGAAAGATATCAGAATTGGACTACTCACTGAAGCTGGCACGAAAGCATTACAGAGTCGGTTGCTACATAATTTATTCCCAAAGGAAGAAATAGTTGCAGCAAAAATATACAAGAACATTGCAGAAAAGAAAAGTGTCATCTGCTTAATGCCAACTCTACGTGAATGCTCAATATTCAATGAGGAACTTTTGAAATTGGAAAAGGAAGAGATTAGGAAATTGGAAGCAATGGACAAAATTCAGCATGAAAGAATTACTATTACATTAACAGGCAAACTGAAAAATAAATTGGATTCACTAAAGAAGAACATTTCCAAAACAGCCGGATTAGAAAAAAATCTATATGTTTGCATGAACTGTAGAGTATTTTTAAGGAGAAATTTGGATGTTGAAAAAGGTTTAGTGAATGGAGCTATGGGAAGAGTTGTGGGTTTTATTAATTACCAGAAAAAAGATGGAATTGAATGTTTAAAAATAAAATTTGATCAGATAGAAGAAGTTATAGACATTTGTCGTTGTACAGTTCGTTTCATGCTTGTGAAAGACTTATATGTACGTAGGAAACAGTTTCCGTTTTCTCTAGCATATGCTGTAACTATTCACAAGTCTCAAGGATTGACTGTAGATTGTGCTTTTGTAAACATTGGTTCAACTGTGTTCAAAGAAGGTATGGCTTATGTTGCTTTGTCACGAGTGAAAACATTATCTGGTTTATTTATGATAGACTTTGATGACTCAAAAGTTAGTGCTGATGCAAATTGTGTAAAGGAGTATAATAGATTAAGAAGAACCTATGCTCCTCATTTAGGTCAGTATCCTGTGGTGGAAAAACGTGTTGTTTCTCGAAAAAGGAGAATTGAGAATATCTATAATGAGGATGTAGAGAGGAGAAAAAAAAAGAGGAGTGATGTAATTGCAAGCAAAAAGAAAAAGGAAAATGTTGAAGAGGTTGTAGGTTGTCATTTTGAAAATAGCTCTGGTATCAACTGCTACGCTAATGTAGTGCTGAATGTTGTATTTTATCTGGAAAGTTTGAAAGAACAGATAATAGTAAATCAGAGAAAATGATTCTGTTCTGAGTTGAGTCTCCTTTTTGAAAAGCTGAGGAATGATAAAACTAAAATAGAAAGGGCTACTGAAATTAGAAAACTTTTAGATGTATGTTCAGGACGAACACAGTTTTCTCAAAATGTACAGCAAGACGCACAGGAATTCTTGATGTATTTTCTTCAGGTACTGGAAGAAGAAGGGGTACACATTGAAAATATGTTTGGTCTCTCTTATAAATGGGAACATAGTTGTGAAAACTGTTTCCATACATGTGGCTCTAATGTTGATTCTGAAAGGTTTATTTATTTAACATTGCCAGAGTGTAAAACAGTCACTTTTGCTAAATTAGTTAATGATGCTAATCATAGCATGGAATGCAGTGAGTGTAAATCAGACATGTTTTCAACGTTAATTTTAAAGGAATACGGACAGTATGTAATTTTAATGATGCAACGATGTAGAGCTGATGGTTCAAAATTGGATACTTTAATAAAGAAGTTTATAGGACAGCAATTATCAATTTCAGGAAAAACTTTTGTAACAGTTGCAATAATTTTCCATGAAGGATCTACTGTAACTTCAGGACATTACACAGTTTATCTTAAATGTGAAAAAGGCTGGACACTGTGTAATGATTCCCAATTGATTTTCAAGCAACGTTTGCCTTTTGATTTAGCAAATTCCTATCTAATCTTCCTGAAACCTAAATTTTAGAGAGAATTGGCAAGATCTGTACAAAACAATTTTACCATTTTATTGGATTACCATTGGAATTTTCAAATAAAAAGATTTTTCAAATTACCATTTGGCCTAAAGGAAAGGTAACCAATTGTATTGCGGACTTATTTAATTCCTAATGAATCTTTCGGAAACCAAAAATTTGGAGAGAATCGGTAACATCTGTACAATTTAAATTTTGGAATTTTATTGGATTACCATTGGAAATTTAATCAAAAAAGATTTTTAAAATTACCATTTGGCCATAAGGAAAGGTAACCAATTGTATTGTGGACTTATTTAATTACTAATTAATCTTTCGGAAACCAAAATTTTAGAGAGAATCGGTAACATCTGTACAATTTAAATTTTGGAATTTTATTAGATTACCATTGGAAATTTAATCAAAAAAGAATTTTAAAATTACCATTTGGCCTAAAGGAAATGTAACCAGATGTATTGTGGAGTTATTTGAGATATATTATTTTTGTGATTATGCTTCTGTGACAAAATTGTCAGACGGTATTTTAAAGAAATAGTTATTGTTATTAGATGATATTTTTTTTGAATATTTTGCATTTCTATAATGTTATGTTTAAGTGAAAAGAGATTCTGGGCTTTTTTAAAACAATCTTTGAGATTGTTATTTTTTTTTGCCCGCTGTTAAGTGATGAATGCAATTGCTTTCACGATTTATAGTGAGATGCAATATATTCTGAAAACAGCAAAAAAATGGCAAAAAATTGTTTTTGGAAAATATGTAAATACGTGTACTGTATTATATAATGATTTATTAAATAATAATACATTTTTCTTTTTTTTCAGATTGTGAAAGAACATTTTCGAAAAAAAAAACAATTTTTACAAGTAATTTCAATTAAATTTTAATTAAAAATTAAATTGTTGGGTGGGTCAGGTAAGTCAGAAATTAGATGGTCCCTTTCTTCCACTTCTCCTCAAACAGATTTTCAGTATTTAGTTATTAATCCCTCAAGGACCTTGTAATGTGGTAATTGTTTTTTAGTGTTTTAAAAAAAAAAAAAAAAAAAAAATACGCGTACGGTAAAAAAAAAAAAAAGTTTTTAAGAAAAAATTAAAAAAAATTGAGAGGTAAGGTTGGCTCTTAAAAGAGCCGTTGTGTTCATGCAGGGACAGAGGAAAGGAAGAATGGGAACATTAGCTGGTAGGACAAATGTGCTGGTCTATTTTGTTGTTAATGAGGGGAAGACTGGTCTCCCTATGAACAATTAGACCATGGTAAAATGAACACCGCATTGTAACCCTCGCAAACCGATGGTTAGTTTCCACAGGACCAGAAAAAGGTGAATCTGCCCCCACAGATCAAGGGCTCAGCTGAGCTTCCGAAGAAGGACTCGGCTGAGCTGCTGTGGATGTGCTTGCTCGACTTACTGAAGGGTTTCCTCTAGTATGTCGTGCATGTGTCCTAGTGTGTACATCCTCAAGGTGTCGTAACATAGTGTGATTCCCGAAGGAATACTTCTTGTTAGGATTACCTCTTGAAAGTACACGCTGGCACAGCTTACAAGTCACCAAAGCAGCATTGACTTTTTTCTCGCCCTCAGGAAAAGTAAAATACTCCCATATAAAAGAGCTCTTCTGTTTCCTCTTCCTCTGCCTGATGGTGGTGCTGCTAGCCTCACTCTCAGCAGAGGAGTGCTGGTCTGCCATTGTATCCCAAAGACAACTCAGCTCCTTCTCCTAAGGGATCACAAGCAGAAATGAGGGGAATGGGTGTGGTGTAGGAGAGTTCTAGAACTGAAACTACTTTGAACCAATCAAAAGTTTTGTTTCTTGATCACATGACCCACCGTGCGCGTACGTTACGCTTTCGGTGCGCTTACGGAGCGCTTACGGTAAAAGTACGCATGCGCCTAAAAAAGACACGCGCTCGCGCGCATGCGCATAACAGGCACGCCCCAACACTTCCGCGTAACGTGCGCGTGTAGCGTACACGCTTACGCGCCGCGTACGCAGTACGCACGGCTACGTAAATTGCGTAACCATACGCAAAAAGAGTAGAAATATTACGAACATTACGCAAACCGTACGCTTACCGTAAGCTTACCGTACGCGCACGTAAAAAAACAAAAAAAAAAAAAAAAAAGGAAAAAAAAAATCAGTATGTTATACTAATATATCTTACCTGTTTGGTAAAAAAAAAATGAGAAAAATAATATATTGCAGAATTTTTAAAAATTAAGCATAGTGTTTTAAGAGAATATAAAGTAAAAAAAAAAAAAAGTAAAAAAGCTTGCAAATAAAACAAAAAAACACGTTTAATATAAGAATTTGTATTACAAAAACCATACAAAATCAATGAAAAAACCATGGGAATCACACATGTTATAGGTAAGAATTAGCATTTAAAAAACCATACAAATTCACTGAAAAAACCATGGGTTTCACACACGTTATAGTTAGGAATTAGCATTTAAAAAACCTTGCAAATTCAGTGAAAAAACCATGGGTTTCACACACGTTATAGTTAGGAATTAGCATTTAAAAAACCTTGCAAATTCAGTGAAAAAACCATAGGTTTCACACACGTTATAGTTAGCGGACATTTCACTCATAAAAAACCAATGAAATTCCCCCGTTATAGTTAGTTAAGCTAACTATAACTCGCGCACCCGCAATCCACTGCTGATGACGTAACATATTACATCACTCATGACATGGTCAGTGACATCACTCATGACATCACTGATGACATCTCAAATGACATCACTGATGACATCATCCTTGTGACAGAGTGGTAGACATCCTCTCACCCTAATATAACCTTTGATACAAACATTCAAAAATAGAGACTGAAATTTTCAAAAAAATGGACATACCAATACCAGTTACAACAACCTCTTCAGTAATTCTAAGATCCACATACACATCCACTCATTCACCAACAGTCCTGTACAGTCACTCATACATGTACTCACTCATCATATGTACTCATACACCTATACATCCTGTTACACAATGCCACTCATCCATAGAGTTACTCACACACATAGTCACTCATGCTAATAAAGAATCAAACATACATTTACTTGCATATACAATTATACACACACCACCACACTTACTTCTACGGAAACTTACACATACTTACTCTTTTAAATAATCACTTATAAAAACACATACTTATTCATACAGGAACTCTTTCAATCTCACTCTCACTTATACTCACTTATATACACCAATAGTCACATATTTTAGTTTAAAACATATGTAGTTACTCATAAAGACACTATTGAGACAGTCATTCACTCACTAACACACCCATACACACACTCATCCAACCATACAGTCATGCACACATGCTGTCTTCAACACATACAACCAGAGAGTCAATCATTCATGCACCTATGCACTACGTAATACCCCCCGAACCATGCAGACACTCAGACTGATACTCAAAAAACAACCTAATATCCTATATAAACACCCATGTAGCTACTCACCAACCCATGCAGACACTTATACACAAAGTGAGAGACTGATACAGATAATTACATATTTAAACATTACTCACTAAGCCATGTATTCACTAAGATACACTTAATCAGTCAGTTACACAATCAATTTTTCAAAAACAAATCATCCTTTTAGACACTTACATACCCATATATTCTTCCATCGACCTTGAGATATACATATATAAAACATATTTAATTTTCAGAAAAACACACATTCACTGGATGATGTCATCAGTGATGTCATTTGAGATGTCATCAGTGATGTCATGAGTGATGTCACTGACCATGTCATGAGTGATGTAATATGTTACGTCATCAGCAGTGGATTGCGGGTGCGCGAGTTATAGTTAGCTTAACTAACTATAACGGGGGAATTTCATTGTTTTTTCATGAGTGAAATGTCCGCTAACTATAACGTGTGTGAAACCTATGGTTTTTTCACTGAATATATATATATATATATATATATATATATATATATATATATATATATATATATATATATATATATATATATATATATATGTATATATATATGTATTCACTGAAAAAACCATAGGTTTCAGACATGTTATAGTTAGCGGAAATTTTACTGATAAAAAACCAATGAAATTCCCCCGTTATAGTTAGTGCAGGCAACTATAACTCACGCGACCGCAATCTTCTGCTGATGACATATGTGTCTTTATGAAAAAAAAATATTTGTAATATATGTATAGCTAAAAATTTATGGAAGAAGACATGGGCAAATAAGTGTCTAAATACAGTATTAGCATCAGCAGAGGATTGCGGTCGCGTGAGTTATAGTTGCCTGCACTAACTATAACGGGGGAATTTCATTGGTTTTTTATCAGTAAAATTTCCGCTAACTATAACATGTCTGAAACCTATGGTTTTTTCAGTGAATTTGCAAGGTTTTTTAAATGCTAATTCCTAACTATAACGTGTGTGAAACCTATGGTTTTTTCAGTGAATTTGTACGGTTTTTTAAATGCTAAGTTACTTTACGCCATTCGTGGTGTGCACGCCCACTTAACGCAGTTCGTTCCGTGCGCGCACGGTGCGCTTTGCTTTGCGCAGTTAGTGCCATACACGCAAGGTGTTATTATAGGAAAACAATGGTTCTGTCGGGTATGAGTAAAACAATTACTTTGTTGAAAAAATGAATCAAGAAAAAGTAAGGAATCAATCAAAAGTTGACCACACAATCTCAAAGTACAAATCACGGTGAGGCTTGATTTGAAGGATGTGATGTCATTCTTTATATATAAATTGCATCATTTATATGAAGAAACACACATAACACCGTGGTCGCTAGGCAACCCTCTTGACACGTCACTCTGTCTACGTCAGACAGGACTGCCCCGTTTACCTTCATGTAGCAGCCTGTCTGTCAGTTGCGGCTTCCTCCGACTGAGACAGGAGGTGCTGCAGCGTGAGTCGTGATCGCTTTGCTCCTTCTCTTCCCAAGTAAGCAATCATTCCCCAATCCAGTGCTCTCGGCTCTACTCGGTCGCGAACAATTCCTCATTGAATGTTTATCCTTCCAGATAATAATTGGAATTCCATCTCGGATTGGTTCCGACGTATTTGATTCACCGGAGTCGGCCTTACTTAAAGGAAAACGCCGGTTAAGGTGAGCGTCTCTTTGAGCACTGAAGTTGTTTTCCGTAACCGATGATTGCAGCGCTTAATTTCCCGAATCGGTTGAAATAGAGGGTATTTCTTGTAGTATACTAACCCTTAGTCCACCCCTTGTCTTAATTTTCGTAACCTCACATTGTAAAGACGCAGTCTCTGTGTTGGTTATTGAAGGCATCACGCGCTTCACTTTGACTTACAGAGATCACATCGGATGAGGCGCTCTGTATTTCTACGCGTGAACGTTTGTCTGCCAGGCCATCCTAGACCACTGGCTAGGTGAGTGATGGCCTTTATTATTCGGGACCACACATTAAAATAATCACACATTACAGTATTGATACGTACTTTACTTGCTCTTGCAGGTTGCCATCGTTTATTTTAAAGTCCTGATGAAGACCCTACATGACGATTTAAAGTCGCTTACATTGGGTTGAAACGTCGACGATAATTGCTAGGACCAGTCCAAGACCTGTTTTCCATATATGTTTTGATTTATTCGTGAAACAGTGTCATTGTGATTTTCCTCGATACTGGCCCTCCTCATGTATATTGTGTACATAAAAAGTTTTTTCTGCATTTGATCACTGTATATACTATGCACAATTCGGTCACTTATGTCACCTTGTCACAAATTCACTGACTCACTCTACAGTTCATTACTTTGGTAACCCTGCATTACAAATGTTATGTGTGTTTCTTCATATAAATGATGCAATTTATATATAAAGAATGACATCACATCCTTCAAATCAAGCCTCACCGTGATTTGTACTTTGAGATTGTGTGGTCAACTTTTGATTGATTCCTTACTTTTTCTTGATTCATTTTTTCAACAAAGTAATTGTTTTACTCATACCCGACAGAACCATTGTTTTCCTATAATAATCTTACCCAGGTTCTGAGGGACACAGGGTCACCCCATTTTTTATACATTATAATACACGCAAGGTGGGCACGCAGTGCGCTAAGCGCACCGCGTGCCCACGTTACGCACCGTGCGCACATGGAGGACATATTATGCGCTTCCTTGTGATAGGTAATCTGTTAAATTTAATTTATAAGTGATGACAATAATATGCCATGCACAGAGAGTGTTTTTTTTTTTAATTAAAATTTTTAGCGTAAGCGCACCGTACGCGTACGGTAAGCGTAATCGGCGAAATTTTCAAAAAATAAAAATTTACCGTTTTTGGCTTTGGGGGATCTTTGAGGACTCAACTAACATGGCTATGTGCATGGGCGCTGTCTAAACAGCCCCTTTATATGTTTTTTGCCTTTGTTTACAGCCCCCCCCTCAGAGTGCGAGAGAGAAAATGGCGGCCGCCGCTTCCTGGTTTCGACCGATTCGAATGTTTACTTAGATGTAACAGCCAATCAGAATCGCGCTCGCGCACGCCACCGTACGCGTACGGTAAGCTTACGGTAAGCGTACCGTAAGCTGGCTCAGATATATATATTGATTTAAAGGCTATTTTCTCAGAATCTACTGAACAGATTTACACCAAACCTACAAAAGGCACTTCCTTGACCTGAGGACTACCTCTCTGCCAAATTTCAAGTAATTCTGTTCAGCCGTTTGGGCTGTAGCCCTGTCTAAAGGTCCTATGGAAAAATGCATGGGAAAAACGCGTTTTGGGACCCCCCTTTTATCTCAGCCCCCACTTGACGAATCCCCCCGAGACTTTCAGGGTAGGAGCGGAGCGTAGCGCCCCACCTATTTTGAGAAATTCGCGAGGATTCGTCGACCGGCGCCAAAGTTATTCAAAATAGAATGTTGCGGATTTCCTATGGAAACAGGGTCCTAACTATAACTACCTACTGGCGACCGCCAGTAGGTAATGTATATAAAATCAAAAGTAAAATCACATATATATCTGGGCGGAGCCTAACCACACATCTCATTGTGAGATCTGATTGGCTGTCAGCACTTCATCCAAGAAGTGTTGGCAGCCATCTTGGAACCAATATACATGATAGCACCTCATTAAAAAGCATTGCAGTTAATAGAAGGTTTTAAGACTTTAGTTACATTATAAATCATTTGTTGATGGTACCATACTAATTTTAGGAATTGTGGTGTGTTCTAAGGTGATTTTACCATGTGAAAAAGCCTTCTGCTGTGATATCATGAATCATGTTTGAGAGAAAACTATTTTCTCATGATTTTCCCACAGAGGTTTGGAAGGTGATCTATAAGCTAAACTGAGAGCATATTTTCTGTAAATTCACATTATCTTTCTCAGTCATGTGAGAATGAAGTCTGACATTCTCAGTAAAACATGTACATCCAACAAGGGCAGAGACTGTCAGTTGATTCCTTTGTGTTCTACTGCAGCTTCCCAGAGTGTTCTAAAGAACAACTAGAGCGCTAACAGTCCTACTTATGACAAACGTATAGCACACCTGCAGCCATCTTGGTTGGCATAAAGTGGTAACTCTTAAACATTTAATTTAAAAAGGAACAAAATGAGGGGGTTCATTTTGCCATAGAAAGTATGATTAGTGCTGCAGAAAGAAAAATTAGGAAGCATTTTGAGTGACTTCTCAAATCCTCTTCTATTTCATTAAAAAATTCTGACATGCAGACTGAAACATGCACTTTCAATACCAGCAGCAGACTTCCCTGGTGAGCAGTTGCTTTACTACAGTGATCTAATAAGCAACTAGAGTGCTAACATTCTGAACTTATGGCAAATGTGTGACACATCTGAATGCCTTCTTGATGAAATCAAAGTAAGAAACTGAAAGTATTTCCCACTGAGGAGACTGCAGTAAATGAGGAAATTAGGAAACTTCATAACAAATAAATCTACCAAGATGGCCACCAGAGACAAAAGAGCCCAAATGTAGCCCAAATATCACCCAGATGTAGCCCAAGTATAGCCCAATGACAGAATGTCCCAGAGTGTTCTTAAGAACAACTAGAGCGCTTACTGTCTTACTTATGACAAAAGTATGGCACACCTGAAGCCATCTTGATTGGAAAAAACTGGTAACACTTAAAACATTTAATTTAAAAAGAAACACAATGAGGGGGTTCATTTTGCCATAGAAATTATGATTAGTGCTGAAGAAAGAAAAATTAGGGCACATTTTGAGTGACTTCTCAAATCCTCTTCTATTTCATTAAAAACTTCTGATATGCAGACTGAAACATGCACTTTGAATACCAGCAGCAGACTTTCGTGGTGAGCAGTAGCTTTACTACAGTGATCTAATTAGCAACTAGCGTGCTAACATTCAGAATTTATGGCAAATGTGTGACATATCTGAATACCTTCTTGATGGAATCAAAGTAAAAAACTGAAAGTATTTCCTACTGAGGAGACTGCAGTAAATGAGGAAATTAGGAAACTTCATAACAAATAAATCTCCCAAGATCGCCACCAGAGACAAAAGAGCCCAACTGCAGCACAAATATCACCCAGATGTAGCCCACATGTAGCCCAATGACAAAAGTGTGCAAAACACTTATTTTTGGAGTATTTGCAGTTTTATATAGTGCAGACTTGTCAGGTATTGGAGTGCTTTACATGAGCATTGGTTACATCACACAAGACCAAATTCATTTTGGTTTTAGACATGGGGAGATTAAGTGATTTGACCAGAATCACAGAATGTTGAGCTGAAGCGGAAACTCCAACCTGGTTCCCCAGTTGCAAAGTCTGCAGCCCTGGAAGTAACACCACATCCTCTCCCCTAGGTGCAACATTTAATCAAGTGGTCAACTGGATAAAAAAACATAAAGAATACAAATAATGTAAAAGTTCTTTGTCGCTATTTGAAAACTCAGATAATATGTCCTAATTTTAGTTTTTTAGAGCACTAACCATAATTTTGATGCAAATAAGACCCTCTCATATATGTAATTTCTAAAGGAAATACTATAGGTATTACAGTTTTGATTACATCAAGATGACATCAGGCGTTCCACACTTTTGTAATAAATATAGAATGTTAGCAATCTAGTTGTTCATTGGGATACTGTTGAGAGGCAGAGGCCAGGGGCACGGACTCTGAAAATTGAAGGCAGGTAGGAGAGTGCAGACGAACAATTTGACCACACTGGGCAGGCAGGAAGAGCAGTGGCAGCACAACAGACTATGGAGGGCAGTGGAAAGGGGGGCAGGGGCAACAAACCAACAATACAGGACTGGCAAGAGAGGCTGTGGCAATATAATAGACCATTGTGGGCAGAAGGAAGAGGCAGTGGTAGTACAACCATACATGCCAACAGACCCGTTTCAGCTCGGAAACGTCCAATGTTTTTAAGCTCAAATGGGCTTTATTTGATCTGTCTCCTGTCTACAATCTCCTCTTTTTCAATGTAACTCAAAGGGGAAATTCAATACCCCAGTTTTTTTTCAAAATCTCCCTCTTACCAAGTTAAAATTGTTCGCAAGTATGGTACATTGGATCATGGTAGGCAGGAGGAATTGGGGTAGGGACATGGACTCGGATAACAGAGGACAGGAGGGACATGGAGAGGTCCACCAAACTGACCGTACAGGGCAGGCATCAGGGTTTGCAGCAGCACAATACACCACACAGCGCATGCGGGACAGGAGTGCAGCACAACAATCCATAGAAAGCAATAGGGAGGGGACAGGACCATGCACATGGACAACAGAGAACAGAGGGGAAAGAGGAAATGGTAGCTAGCTGACCATAATGGGCAGACAGGAGAGAAACCTGCAGCATAACAGACCATAAAGGGCAGGAGGGACTGATCAGGGGCATTAGAATGGAACAGACAAGCCAGGAGGGAGGGAATAGGGGTCTGCACATGGAAACAGAGGGCTGGGGGCAACGGGGCAAGGCAGGAGCAGCAAGATGTCCATGGAGGTCAGGCAGGTTGGGCACTAGAAAAAAAACACACCATGGAGAGCAACAATGAGACTATGATGGCATACACACAGACCATGGAGGGGGTCAGGGGCAGCTAGCTGACCACACAGGGAAGGTGGGAGGGGCCATGGCAGCACAGAAGACCATGCATGGCAAGCGGGAGGGTTAGTGGCAGCACAATGGCTATGATGGGAAAGAAGGAGGGTGCAGGGGCATGCACAAAGGACCATGGAGGATAGAAGGGAGGGTCAGGACCTGGGCACAGACAAGAGAGTTCAGGGGAAGGGGCCTCACAACAGACCACGCGGGCAAGCAGGAGGAGCAGTTGCAGCACAACAGACCAGGGAGGGCAGAAGGGTGTGGCAGTAAAATGGAACATGGAGGACAGGAGGAAGGGGATAGGGACATGGCATGTGGACAGGCAGGGTGGAGGTGGCAGGGACAGGTTACAGTCATCTGACAATGCTAGGCAGGTGGGAGGGGAGTGGCAGCTCGACAGAACATTCAGAGTAGATAGGAGTGGCAGGTCCATGGAACATGGTGGGCAAAAAGGATGGAGCAGGGGCATGCACAAAGACATCGGAAGGCAGGGGGAAGGAGAATAGGGGCAGCAAGCTAAGCACAGAGGCTAATCAGGAGGTCAATGATGGGCCATTGAATTGGACAATGGAGGGCAGGAGGAGTGGACTGGTACATCATGCTAAATGGAGGGCAGTGGCAGTGCTCCAGCGTGGAGTGCAAAATCCCCCCCTACCGTTGCAGACCCAAAGATCTCACACACGCACACTATCCATACATTCGCTGGTGGGGCCCATAACACCAACACACACTCACCATCAGTCCGTACGAGAGGCGATTATCCTTCCAAGTGCTGGATAATGAGGGAGGAAGATACCACTTTACCCTAATGAGCAACAAACCTACAAACCCTTCTTATACTCATTAGGCCCTAGATTCTACTTTTGGTATTCCCCCATGACCGGGATGGATCTGTTAGTTGTAGATTTAAGTGAATTTCTAATACTCTAATTAACCTTTTCATTAACACATTTCAATGAATAAACAACCCAACTCATTTCTGTAGATTTTCAAATCCAAATTGATTTTAATATTGCAGATTAAATCATTCATTTGATCAAGTCGCCATTCATATTGACCTATTCTGGCTAAAGTCGTCCTCTATGTCAAATCTGGCAATCTCGCAAATCTATGCCCATCAATTTAGCAGGTTAAATTCATCAGGATTTTGGGCATTAATTCAGTCCGTCAAAGATTCAGGCTAACAGCTGTCCTGCAGTGTCACCGTCCTCTTCGTCAGCATATCATAAGGAAATCGAAGGAGCGACTCTCCAACCTCTCATTTCTATGGGTTTTATAATAATTTCAATAGCAAAATCTAACAATACTGAGTTTTAAACTGTTCTGATTGGCTAATCAGGGGTCAACCTCTCCGTTCCCATAAGGTTTAGTCCATGTTGTCAGCATACTTGCTGGTTCCGGTTCTTTAATAAAGCATTTTGTCTGTAGCGCTGGCACCTTTCCCAGTGGCCTTGATAAGTACAGCTTGCCTGGGGTCAAGACAGGGCCATTGTTGCTCATCTTTTAGCGCAGGCGCACTTCACCCAAGCCTGGTTCAGCGTCGGCAGTTGGGTTAGGCACCAAAAGCAGCCATCATTTGATAGGCCAGAATAGTCAACTTAAGCAAAGAAACACAAAAACGTAATTAATACATAGAAATGACTAATTAAATGTGATTCCCTCGCTAATACCCATATGTGTGTGTATTTATCTAGCCAAAAGCAAAACCAATGCGGTTTATACTTACTAAATAAAGCACAAATCACAATTTCATCACCAAAGCGACATATATCATGCAATTTTCTAATTATCTATCATTAATATGCGTACGAAATTTAGTTCACGTCATTAATTAGGCCATGCAGATGCAAATCCCACGTGTATTTCGGTCATTAATAAGGTTGATTAGTTATTTCCACATCACTCCAAACCATTAGTACGATTATGATTAATTAATTAATCTAATTAATAAAACGACATGCAAAATGGGATGGGTATACAAAAATTTTGCATAACCGGCTCCAGCAGCAGCACATCAGACCATGCATGGCAGGAGGGAGGAGGCTAGTCAATGGATTCAGACAACAGAGGATAGGGAGGAGGTGGATGGGGCAGCAAGCTAACTGTTCAGAGAAGGTGGGTATTAGGAACTTTATTGTTTTTAAAATGTGTGTCTGTGCAAACTACTTAAAATATGAACAAGTATGCAGCATAATCTCACTTTTATTCAGGAAGAAGAGGACATTTGTGACTGTGACTCCGGGCTCACTTGGCAGAAACACCCCCTGACCATCCACCCCCATCGCAAAATGTAATGCCCGTGAAAAGGGTAGGTGGACGCAGTGTTATATAGAACATAGTCCTGAGAGCACGATTGAAAATGAAAACTAGATATAGTATATGGTATAAACTATGTACCAAAAAGTGTGATATAAGATGAACCGGGGCGTGAAATATAATATGCAATACATTGTGCGCAATGACAGATTCATTGGAGAGCGCAAGATAGCACAGGCACTAGTGCATGCTATGTGATATGCGCCTTAGAGTGTAATATGCACAGGGCAGTGTTGTGTAACCTAACTATTCTCCAAAGTTGTAATATAAAATATGTGCTGGGAAGTGTAACGTTGCATATGCACTGTGACAAAGATATGGATCCCAGATTGTAATATGTATGGCATAGCGCTGTGCGTTATAACATAGGCATCGAGGAAGGCACGTTAGATGGGGCAATATAACCCGTGCGAAGGCAAGTGTGGCATGACATATTCACGGGGTGGTGTTAAAGTGCACATGGGCTAGAGAGTGTCATAGCATACGCACTAGCTGGTGGAATACAACACAGAGGTGTGAGGCACTCGGCGGGCACTGGTGGGTGTAACATAGCATTGGGCTCAGCCAGGAGCACGCTGTGACTCTCAAGTGAGGATCGTCTCCTTTCCAGAGAGTAAAATAAAAAGTATTACACATCCGGCGGTGGATGTGTGTTTTAATAACCGTGAGGGGGATTTCTTGCATAGTTTGGTCGAATTTTTGTCAATTCCCCTTTGAATGGCTTCGTGTGCGTGTATATTAAATGTGCCTGTCAATAGCTACCCATGTTTGTATAAATAAACGACAAGGGTGTCTACTTGGAGAGTACCCACCGGCGGGGGTGCCGAGATTAGGCATGGTAGGGCATCAGACACGTCAGAGCTTCACTAGCGGTGTAAATACATTCCATGTGGATTCATTCTATGCATAGTCGTCTTTCAATGAATATCACGCAAATTGTCATGGTGATAGGTACATACGGTTTGTCCAGCATGTCCTAGGTGTTTCTATAAATATATAATTTTAAAATATTAAAAAACAAAGGCCGGCCCCGGGGATGGGGTCCCCGGGGCCATAAGTGGCCTGAGGAGGGGGGCAACGCAGCCC
Organism: Triturus cristatus; assembly: GCF_964204655.1. Taxonomy (NCBI): domain Eukaryota; kingdom Metazoa; phylum Chordata; class Amphibia; order Caudata; family Salamandridae; genus Triturus; species Triturus cristatus. Next base: position 845,500,595 of record NC_140588.1, on the reverse strand, counting down.
CCTCCTAAAGATTTTTTTTAAAAAAAGGTCATTACCCGGGGGTTGGGGTCCCCGGGGCCGAATAAAGCCTTGAGAGGGCCACATTTATTTTTTTCAACAAAAACAATTAGGGTGCAGGCCCTGGGGGAAGGGGTACCCAGGGCCAGTAAATTAGAAAAATAAGGGGGGCCACACAGCCCTCCTTCTTAAAAAAATAAAATAAATAAAAGACCGGCATCGTGCCGGAGGCCACGCCCCCTCCTTGCAGCACTCTGAAAATGCGCCCCCTGACCAGTTGTAAGTTGGGGAATAAATTCCCCTTCAATACTGGGGGTCCCTGAGCGCCAACTAGCCCAACAAGTATCTCCAGTATGCGCCAGGGAGCTGCGTTGCAGACAGGTGTTCTGAGGCCACGCCACTTTTTACACCTCTATGCAACGCAGCTCTGTGGCACTTATTGGAGGTACCTAGTGGTCTAGTTTGACCCTAGGGACCCTTAGGATTCAAGGGGACTTAATCTCTCAACTTAGAACGGCCACAGGGCACATTTACACAGTGGTAAAGGGAGGGGATGGGGCCTGAGGTGATGTGTGCAAACACGCCGTATGGCACGTTTTAACTAGCCCACCAGGTGCTTCCAGTAAGCGCCACTGCTCTGCTTTGCAGAGAGGTGGTGCAGGCCGTGACCCTTTTTACACCTCTCTGCAATGGCGCTTACTGGACGTACCTAGTGGGCTATTTTGCCCCTAGAGATCCTCAGGATTCAAGGGGACTTAATCTCCCAACTTAAAAAACGGCCACAGGGCCTGTTTACACAGTGGGGAAGGGAGGGGACGGGGCCTGAGGTGACGTGTGCAAACACGCTCTATGGCGCGTTTTAAGATGGGGAAATAATTCCCCTTCAATCCTGAGGGCTCCTGGGGGCCAACTAGCCCACCAGGTGCTTCCAGTAAGCGCCACTGAGCTGCGTTGCAGAGAGGTGGTCCAGGCCGTGCCACTTTTTACACCTCTCTGCAACGCAGCTCTTGGGCGCTTACTGGAGGTACCTAGTGGGCTAGTTGGACCCTAGGGACCCTCAGGATTCAAATGAACTTAATCTCCCAACTAAAAATGGCCACAGGGCGTGTTTACACAGTGGTGAAGGGAGGGGACGGGGCCTGAGTTAACAGGTGCAAACAAGCCCTGTGGCACGTTTTAAGTTGGGGAAATAATTCCCCTTCAATCCTGAGGGACCCTGGGGGCCAACTAGCCCACCAGGTGCTTCCAGTAAGCGCCACTGCGCTGCGTTGCAGAGAGGTGGTCTAGGCCGTGCCCTTTTTTACATCTCTCTGCAACACAGCTCTGTGGCGCTTACTGGAGGTACCTAGTGGTCTAGTTGGACCCTAGGGACCCTCAGGATTCAAGGGGACTTAATCTCCCAACTTTAAACAGCCACAGGGCGTGTTTACACAGTGGGGAAGTGAGGGGACGGGGCCTGAGGTGACGTGTGCAAACACGCCCTGTGGCGCGTTTTAAGAGGTAGTTTTAATCCACTGCCCTATTATATACTAGGGGCTTACAGAGGAGGTCATGCTGATCACAGGGGGACCCCAACGCATAGTGTTCCCTAGTGTATGTAGGTGTTTTCACTGTATTCTGAGTGTCTTTTAACATAGCACTGGCTCTAGGACTGGGTAGTCAGACTCAGTTACCACCAGTATCCGTCTGAAAAAGTTGAGGGTACAGGATGATTTTGCAACGAGGCTTCTTTCTGTTCTTCTGTTTGTTCTTTCTGCACGTTATCCTTCTTCCTGTGCTTTTCTTCATCTTTGAGGACTTCTCTTGCTTCTTTCTGCATTTCTTTTTTTTCTTTCTGTGCGTTTTTTCTTCTTTCTTCACATGTCCTATCTCTGTAGGCATAGTTAGAAATTAGCATTTAAAAAACCTTTGAAATTCACTGAAAAAACCATAAGTTTCAGGCATGTTATAGTTAGGAATTAGCATTTAAAAAACCTTAGAAATTCACTGAAAAAACGATAGGACTGTTGGTGAATGAGTGGATGTGTATGTGGATCTTAGAATTACTGAATTGGTTGTTGTAACTGATATTGGTATGTCCATTGTTTTGAAAATTTTAGTTTCTATTTTTGAATGTGTGTATCAAAGGTTATATTAGGGGGAGAGGAGGTCTGCCACTCTATCACAAGGATGATGTCATCAGTGATGTCATCAGTGATGTCATTTGAGATGTCATCAGTGATGTCATGATTGATGTCACTGATCATGTCATGAGTGATGTAATATGTGACGTCATCAGCAGCAGTGCATTGCGGGCGCGCGAGTAATAGTTAGCTGAACTAACTATAACGGGGGAATTTCAATGGTTTTGTATGAGTGAAAAGTCCAGCTAACTATAACGCCCCTGAAACCTTTGGTTTTTTCAGTGACTATATATATATATATTACCTACTGGCGGTCGCCAGTAGGTAGTTATAGTTAGGACCACGTTTCCATAGGAAATCCGCAACATTCTATTTTGAATAACTTTGGCGCCGGTCGACGAATCCTCGCAAATTTTTCAAAATAGGTGGGGCGCTACGCTCCGCTCCTTCCCTGAAAGTCTCGGGGGGATTCGTCAAGCGGGGGCTGAGAAAAAAGGGGGGTCCCAAAACGCGTTTTTCCCATGGATTTTTCCATAGGACCTTTAGACAGGGCTACAGCCCGAACGGCTGAACAGAATTACTAGAAATTTGGCAGAGAGGTAGTCCTCAGGTCAAGGAAGTGCCTTTTGTAGGTTTGGTGTAAATCTGTTCAGTAGATTCTGAGAAAATAGCCTTTAAATCAATATATATATCTGAGCCAGCTTACGGTGCGCTTACGGTACGCTTACCGTACGCGTACGGTGGCGTGCGCGAGCGCGATTCTGATTGGCTCTTAGATCTTAGTAAACATTCGAATCGGTCGAAACCAGGAAGCGGCGGCCGCCATTTCGTGTGTTTCACTCAGAAAAAAAAGAGTGATAACAAGAAAAGGGGGCAAGGAGGAGAGTTACAGACCCCCTAACATTTGTAAGGGGGTCAAAGAAGGAGAGAAAAGTACAAAGAAAACATTTATTGATTTTTAAAAAAATCACGGGGTACGCGTACGGTAAGCGTACGGTAAAAAAAAAAATAAAAAAAGAAATGAAAATCAGATTTAAGTGTTTAGATATTAGGGGGCTCTAAAAAGAGCCGTTGTGTTTATGAAGTGATTTTTTTGTGGTACCTACAAGTAAGTACCGATGCAGAGTCTAAGGTTCAAGAGGAAGACTCTGTTCCCTTCATAATTGAAGTGTACACCATCTCCTCTATAAATGTCTTGCATGTCATAACGCAAGTTGTTGTGGTAAATGGAACCCATACCATAGTCACGGAGGAAAGCAGAAACAGATTTGTTGACGTGCTTTCTTGCTTTGTCAATCTGCGGACAGAAATTATTGGACCAGTTCCATTTTTGCCTTTGGCATATGTTAGAAAACACAAAGGCAGTTTTAGGGAAAAGTGAAAACAGTTGTGCAAAGGTCTCCTTCATAAGCATTTCCAGACCTACCCCAGTCAAAGTGCCTAGGTCATTGCCACCACAGTGCACTATTATGACGTCAGGGTGTTGGATGTGCATGAAGGATTTCACCAATGGCATTAATTGGTGCCACTTTAACCCTCTCTGACCAATCCATTTAATGTCTACATTTGGCAAAACAAGGTCTCTCACCATATCTGTTTTCTCTGCATACTTTTCACTCCAGAAGACATAGCTGTGCCCTACAATCCACACTGTGAACATCTTCAAAGGAGAACTGGATGCACTCAGATGGTGTCTTTCAGTAGAATGGCAATATGAAAAGAAAGACAGTTTGGAAATGGAGGCATACATATTTTTTTCAAAAAAAAAGAACTGATTGGCTGGTTCATACCATTCTAGAATAAAAACTAGGCTGTATGTGTAAATTAATAGAAGCATGTTTTGTATTGGTACAGAAAAATGTGTTACCAAAGAAAAGTACTATGGATTTGCTGTTAGGTTTGAAAAGTCAAGCACTCTTGCTCTGTGGAATTGAAACATTGTTTGGCGAACTTCTGACCTGACTCCACACAGCAGTGTTCCATGAGCTGTTGCTATGGTAGCAGGCAGAAGTCAAGTTGGGGGAAGGGTACTAGGCAGAAGTCAAGTTGGGGGAAGGGTACTTTTGGAAAAGGGTGGGTTTTCAACCAATAGAAATGTGTGATTACATTTGAAAAAAAGGGGCAAGCACTGAGATTTGAAACTAACATGTATATGTGTGGAAAAAGAGAGGGAAAGTTTGCCATTATCTGGTTCTGCTGAGAGGAGAGAGGTGTAGAGAACAGAGATCCTGGCTCTGATAATCTGCTGTTTGAGTGCCACATTTCTTTCACAACTAACTAATTTTAAAGGTGAGTTTAGAGTCTGAGAGGGGATGTATATGGTAAATTAAGAAATGAATAATAGAAATGCAATTCTTTTTGTTGAAGTTGTGTTTATTATTTTCTGTTTTGGGAGAAATTTAAATGTGAGGAACATGTAAAATAATATGGACTATGTTTTCACAATAAATTAAGGTGTACTGGTAAAATAAAAGAATAGTTTAAGGGTTTGAGGTTGGACTCAGTAATGCAAATACATTCAGCATCACTAAGGCTGGTTGCCCTTGCTGGAGTGTAGGCAGACACCCAGGTTACAAATGATGCTGGTCTGAAAAAGCAGTTTGGACATGTGCTTTGTAAAAAATCTGAAAAGTGGATTCATAATGTGTCAGTCTGTAAAAGTGTTTATCACTTGCCAAAAAAAAGAGTAGTAAGTGTGCTTTCAAATTGGCAAAGAAATTTCGTTTTGTGATTAATGTGAAAACATGACTCTGTGTGCAAATAGGAATTACAGGCAGAGATTTATTGCGTATTGTTCTGGTGATTTCACAGTTGCATTAGATGGAAAGGGGGAGACATTTTTTGGTGCAGAAGCAGACTCTTAGCACACAGGTAGCTGCTTACCATGTGGAATCATGCACAGTATTCACAAGCGAGTGGGGTTTGAGGTTTCAGTCAGTAATGCAAATACATTCAGCATCACTAAGGCTGGTTGCCCTTGCTGGAGTGTAGGCAGACACCCAGGTTACAAATGATGCTGGTCTGAAAAAGCAGTTTGGACATGTGCTTTGTAAAAAATCTGAAAAGTGGATTCATAATGTGTCAGTCTGTAAAAGTGTTTATTACTTGCCAAAAAAAAGAGCAGTAAGTGTGCTTTCAAATTGGCAAAGAAATTTCGTTTTGTGACTAATGTGAAAACATGACTCTGTGTGCAAATAGGAATTACAGGCAGAGATTTATTGCGTATTGCTCTGGTGATTTCACAGTTGCATTAGAAGGAAAGGGGGAGCCTTTTTTTGGTGCAGAAGCTGACTCTTAGCACACAGGTAGCTGCTTACCATGTGGAATCATGCACAGTATTCACAAGCGAGTGGGGTTTGAGGTTTCAGTCAGTAATGCAAATACATTCAGCATCACTAAGGCTGGTTGCCCTTGCTGGAGTGTAGGCAGACACCCAGGTTACAAATGATGCTGGTCTGAAAAAGCAGTTTGGACATGTGCTTTGTAAAAAATCTGAAAAGTGGATTCATAATGTGTCAGTCTGTAAAAGTGTTTATTACTTGCCAAAAAAAAGAGCAGTAAGTGTGCTTTCAAATTGGCAAAGAAATTTCGTTTTGTGACTAATGTGAAAACATGACTCTGTGTCCAAATAGGAATTACAGGCAGAGATTTATTGCGTATTGCTCTGGTGATTTCACAGTTGCATTAGATGGAAAGGGGGAGCCATTTTTTGGTGCAGAAGCAGACTCTTAGCACACAGCCAGCTACTTACCATGTGGAATCATGCACAGTATTCACAAGCGAGTGGGGTTTGAGGTTTCAGTCAGTAATGCAAATACATTCAGCATCACTAAGGCTGGTTGCCCTTGCTGGAGTGTAGGCAGACACCCAGGTTACAAATGATGCTGGTCTGAAAAGGCAGTTTGGACATGTGCTTTGTAAAAAATCTGAAAAGTGGATTCATAATGTGTCAGTCTGTAAAAGTGTTTATTACTTGCCAAAAAAAGAGCAGTAAGTGTGCTTTCAAATTGGCAAAGAAATTTCGTTTTGTGACTAATGTGAAAATATGACTCTGTGTGCAAATAGGAATTACAGGCAGAGATTTATTGCGTATTGCTCTGGTGATTTCACAGTTGCATTAGATGGAAAGGGGGAGCCTTTTTTTGGTGCAGAAGCTGACTCTTAGCACACAGGTAGCTGCTTACCATGTGGAATCATGCACAGTATTCACAAGCGAGTGGGGTTTGAGGTTTCAGTCAGTAATGCAAATACATTCAGCATCACTAAGGCTGGTTGCCCTTGCTGGAGTGTAGGCAGACACCCAGGTTACAAATGATGCTGGTCTGAAAAAGCAGTTTGGACATGTGCTTTGTAAAAAATCTGAAAAGTGGATTCATAATGTGTCAGTCTGTAAAAGTGTTTATTACTTGCCAAAAAAAAGAGCAGTAAGTGTGCTTTCAAATTGGCAAAGAAATTTCGTTTTGTGACTAATGTGAAAACATGACTCTGTGTCCAAATAGGAATTACAGGCAGAGATTTATTGCGTATTGCTCTGGTGATTTCACAGTTGCATTAGATGGAAAGGGGGAGCCATTTTTTGGTGCAGAAGCAGACTCTTAGCACACAGCCAGCTACTTACCATGTGGAATCATGCACAGTATTCACAAGCGAGTGGGGTTTGAGGTTTCAGTCAGTAATGCAAATACATTCAGCATCACTAAGGCTGGTTGCCCTTGCTGGAGTGTAGGCAGACACCCAGGTTACAAATGATGCTGGTCTGAAAAGGCAGTTTGGACATGTGCTTTGTAAAAAATCTGAAAAGTGGATTCATAATGTGTCAGTCTGTAAAAGTGTTTATTACTTGCCAAAAAAAAGAGCAGTAAGTGTGCTTTCAAATTGGCAAAGAAATTTCGTTTTGTGACTAATGTGAAAACATGACTCTGTGTGCAAATAGGAATTACAGGCAGAGATTTATTGCGTATTGCTCTGGTGATTTCACAGTTGCATTAGATGGAAAGGGGGAGCCTTTTTTTGGTGCAGAAGCTGACTCTTAGCACACAGGTAGCTGCTTACCATGTGGAATCATGCACAGTATTCACAAGCGAGTGGGGTTTGAGGTTTCAGTCAGTAATGCAAATACATTCAGCATCACTAAGGCTGGTTGCCCTTGCTGGAGTGTAGGCAGACACCCAGGTTACAAATGATGCTGGTCTGAAAAAGCAGTTTGGACATGTGCTTTATAAAAAATCTGAAAAGTGGATTCATAATGTGTCAGTCTGTAAAAGTGTTTATTACTTGCCAAAAAAAAGAGTAGTAAGTGTGCTTTCAAATTGGCAAAGAAATTTCGTTTTGTGACTAATGTGAAAACATGACTCTGTGTCCAAATAGGAATTACAGGCAGAGATGTATTGCGTATTGCTCTGGTGATTTCACAGTTGCATTAGATGGAAAGGGGGAGCCATTTTTTGGTGCAGAAGCAGACTCTTAGCACACAGCCAGCTACTTACCATGTGGAATCATGCACAGTATTCACAAGCGAGTGGGGTTTGAGGTTTCAGTCAGTAATGCAAATACATTCAGTATCACTAAGGCTGGTTGCCCTTGCTGGAGTGTAGGCAGACACCCAGGTTAAAAATGGTGCTGGTCTGAAAAAGCAGTTTGGACATGTGCTTTTTAAAAAATCTGAAAAGTGGATTCATAATGTGTCAGTCTGTAAAAGTGTTTATCACTTGCCAAAAAAAAGAGCAGTAAGTGTGCTTTCAAATTGGCAAAGAAATTTCGTTTTGTGACTAATGTGAAAACATGACTCTGTGTGCAAATAGGAATTACAGGCAGAGATTTATTGCGTATTGCTCTGGTGATTTCACAGTTGCATTAGATGGAAAGGGGGAGCCTTTTTTTGGTGCAGAAGCTGACTCTTAGCACACAGGTAGCTGCTTACCATGTGGAATCATGCACAGTATTCACAAGCGAGTGGGGTTTGAGGTTTCAGTCAGTAATGCAAATACATTCAGCATCACTAAGGCTGGTTGCCCTTGCTGGAGTGTAGGCAGACACCCAGGTTACAAATGATGCTGGTCTGAAAAAGCAGTTTGGACATGTGCTTTGTAAAAAATCTGAAAAGTGGATTCATAATGTGTCAGTCTGTAAAAGTGTTTATTACTTGCCAAAAAAAAGAGCAGTAAGTGTGCTTTCAAATTGGCAAAGAAATTTCGTTTTGTGACTAATGTGAAAACATGACTCTGTGTGCAAATAGGAATTACAGGCAGAGATTTATTGCGTATTGCTCTGGTGATTTCACAGTTGCATTAGAAGGAAAGGGGGAGCCTTTTTTTTGGTGCAGAAGCTGACTCTTAGCACACAGGTAGCTGCTTACCATGTGGAATCATGCACAGTATTCACAAGCGAGTGGGGTTTGAGGTTTCAGTCAGTAATGCAAATACATTCAGCATCACTAAGGATGGTTGCCCTTGCTGGAGTGTAGGCAGACACCCAGGTTACAAATGATGCTGGTCTGAAAAAGCAGTTTGGACATGTGCTTTGTAAAAAATCTGAAAAGTGGATTCATAATGTGTCAGTCTGTAAAAGTGTTTATTACTTGCCAAAAAAAAGAGTAGTAAGTGTGCTTTCAAATTGGCAAAGAAATTTCGTTTTGTGACTAATGTGAAAACATGACTCTGTGTCCAAATAGGAATTACAGGCAGAGATTTATTGCGTATTGCTCTGGTGATTTCACAGTTGCATTAGATGGAAAGGGGGAGCCATTTTTTGGTGCAGAAGCAGACTCTTAGCACACAGCCAGCTACTTACCATGTGGAATCATGCACAGTATTCACAAGCGAGTGGGGTTTGAGGTTTCAGTCAGTAATGCAAATACATTCAGCATCACTAAGGCTGGTTGCCCTTGCTGGAGTGTAGGCAGACACCCAGGTTACAAATGGTGCTGGTCTGAAAAAGCAGTTTGGACATGTGCTTTTTAAAAAATCTGAAAAGTGTATTCATAATGTGTCAGTCTGTAAAAGTGTTTATCACTTGCCAAAAAAAAGAGCAGTAAGTGTGCTTTCAAATTGGCAAAGAAATTTCGTTTTGTGACTAATGTGAAAACATGACTCTGTGTGCAAATAGGAATTACAGGCAGAGATTTATTGCGTATTGCTCTGGTGATTTCACAGTTGCATTAGATGGAAAGGGGGAGCCTTTTTTTGGTGCAGAAGCTGACTCTTAGCACACAGGTAGCTGCTTACCATGTGGAATCATGCACAGTATTCACAAGCGAGTGGGGTTTGAGGTTTCAGTCAGTAATGCAAATACATTCAGCATCACTAAGGCTGGTTGCCCTTGCTGGAGTGTAGGCAGACACCCAGGTTACAAATGATGCTGGTCTGAAAAAGCAGTTTGGACATGTGCTTTGTAAAAAATCTGAAAAGTGGATTCATAATGTGTCAGTCTGTAAAAGTGTTTATCACTTGCCAAAAAAAAGAGCAGTAAGTGTGCTTTCAAATTGGCAAAGAAATTTCGTTTTGTGACTAATGTGAAAACATGACTCTGTGTGCAAATAGGAATTACAGGCAGAGATTTATTGCGTATTGCTCTGGTGATTTCACAGTTGCATTAGATGGAAAGGGGGAGCCTTTTTTTGGTGCAGAAGCTGACTCTTAGCACACAGGTAGCTGCTTACCATGTGGAATCATGCACAGTATTCACAAGCGAGTGGGATTTGAGGTTTCAGTCAGTAATGCAAATACATTCAGCATCACTAAGGCTGGTTGCACTTGCTGGAGTGTAGGCAGTCACCCAGGTTACAAATGGTGATGGTCTGAAAAAGCAGTTTGGACATGTGCTTTTTAAAAAATCTAAAAAGTGGATTCATAATGTGTCAGTCTGTAAAAGTGTTTATTACTTGCCAAAAAAAAGAGTAGTAAGTGTGCTTTCAAATTGGCAAAGAAATTTCGTTTTGTGACTAATGTGAAAACATGACTCTGTGTCCAAATAGGAATTACAGGCAGAGATTTATTGCGTATTGCTCTGGTGATTTCACAGTTGCATTAGATGGAAAGGGGGAGCCATTTTTTGGTGCAGAAGCAGACTCTTAGCACACAGCCAGCTACTTACCATGTGGAATCATGCACAGTATTCACAAGCGAGTGGGGTTTGAGGTTTCAGTCAGTAATGCAAATACATTCAGCATCACTAAGGCTGGTTGCCCTTGCTGGAGTGTAGGCAGACACCCAGGTTACAAATGGTGCTGGTCTGCAAAAGCAGTTTGGACATGTGCTTTTTAAAAAATCTGAAAAGTGGATTCATAATGTGTCAGTCTGTAAAAGTGTTTATCACTTGCCAAAAAAAAGAGCAGTAAGTGTGCTTTCAAATTGGCAAAGAAATTTCGTTTTGTGACTAATGTGAAAACATGACTCTGTGTGCAAATAGGAATTACAGGCAGAGATTTATTGCGTATTGCTCTGGTGATTTCACAGTTGCATTAGATGGAAAGGGGGAGCCTTTTTTTGGTGCCGAAGCTGACTCTTAGCACACAGGTAGCTGCTTACCATGTGGAATCATGCACAGTATTCACAAGCGAGTGGGGTTTGAGGTTTCAGTCAGTAATGCAAATACATTCAGCATCACTAAGGCTGGTTGCCCTTGCTGGAGTGTAGGCAGACACCCAGGTTACAAATGATGCTGGTCTGAAAAAGCAGTTTGGACATGTGCTTTGTAAAAAATCTGAAAAGTGGATTCATAATGTGTCAGTCTGTAAAAGTGTTTATCACTTGCCAAAAAAAAGAGCAGTAAGTGTGCTTTCAAATTGGCAAAGAAATTTCGTTTTGTGACTAATGTGAAAACATGACTCTGTGTGCAAATAGGAATTACAGGCAGAGATTTATTGCGTATTGCTCTGGTGATTTCACAGTTGCATTAGATGGAAAGGGGGAGCCTTTTTTTGGTGCAGAAGCTGACTCTTAGCACACAGGTAGCTGCTTACCATGTGGAATCATGCACAGTATTCACAAGCGAGTGGGGTTTGAGGTTTCAGTCAGTAATGCAAATACATTCAGCATCACTAAGGCTGGTTGCCCTTGCTGGAGTGTAGGCAGACACCCAGGTTAAAAATGGTGCTGGTCTGAAAAAGCAGTTTGGACATGTGCTTTTTAAAAAATCTGAAAAGTGGATTCATAATGTGTCAGTCTGTAAAAGTGTTTATCACTTGCCAAAAAAAAGAGCAGTAAGTGTGCTTTCAAATTGGCAAAGAAATTTCGTTTTGTGACTAATGTGAAAACATGACTCTGTGTGCAAATAGGAATTACAGGCAGAGATTTATTGCGTATTGCTCTGGTGATTTCACAGTTGCATTAGATGGAAAGGGGGAGCCTTTTTTTGGTGCAGAAGCTGACTCTTAGCACACAGGTAGCTGCTTACCATGTGGAATCATGCACAGTATTCACAAGCGAGTGGGGTTTGAGGTTTCAGTCAGTAATGCAAATACATTCAGCATCACTAAGGCTGGTTGCCCTTGCTGGAGTGTAGGCAGACACCCAGGTTACAAATGATGCTGGTCTGAAAAAGCAGTTTGGACATGTGCTTTGTAAAAAATCTGAAAAGTGGATTCATAATGTGTCAGTCTGTAAAAGTGTTTATTACTTGCCAAAAAAAAGAGCAGTAAGTGTGCTTTCAAATTGGCAAAGAAATTTCGTTTTGTGACTAATGTGAAAACATGACTCTGTGTGCAAATAGGAATTACAGGCAGAGATTTATTGCGTATTGCTCTGGTGATTTCACAGTTGCATTAGAAGGAAAGGGGGAGCCTTTTTTTTGGTGCAGAAGCTGACTCTTAGCACACAGGTAGCTGCTTACCATGTGGAATCATGCACAGTATTCACAAGCGAGTGGGGTTTGAGGTTTCAGTCAGTAATGCAAATACATTCAGCATCACTAAGGCTGGTTGCCCTTGCTGGAGTGTAGGCAGACACCCAGGTTACAAATGATGCTGGTCTGAAAAAGCAGTTTGGACATGTGCTTTGTAAAAAATCTGAAAAGTGGATTCATAATGTGTCAGTCTGTAAAAGTGTTTATTACTTGCCAAAAAAAAGAGTAGTAAGTGTGCTTTCAAATTGGCAAAGAAATTTCGTTTTGTGACTAATGTGAAAACATGACTCTGTGTCCAAATAGGAATTACAGGCAGTGATTTATTGCGTATTGCTCTGGTGATTTCACAGTTGCATTAGATGGAAAGGGGGAGCCATTTTTTGGTGCAGAAGCAGACTCTTAGCACACAGCCAGCTACTTACCATGTGGAATCATGCACAGTATTCACAAGCGAGTGGGGTTTGAGGTTTCAGTCAGTAATGCAAATACATTCAGCATCACTAAGGCTGGTTGCCCTTGCTGGAGTGTAGGCAGACACCCAGGTTACAAATGGTGCTGGTCTGAAAAAGCAGTTTGGACATGTGCTTTTTAAAAAATCTGAAAAGTGTATTCATAATGTGTCAGTCTGTAAAAGTGTTTATCACTTGCCAAAAAAAAGAGCAGTAAGTGTGCTTTCAAATTGGCAAAGAAATTTCGTTTTGTGACTAATGTGAAAACATGACTCTGTGTGCAAATAGGAATTACAGGCAGAGATTTATTGCGTATTGCTCTGGTGATTTCACAGTTGCATTAGATGGAAAGGGGGAGCCTTTTTTTGGTGCAGAAGCTGACTCTTAGCACACAGGTAGCTGCTTACCATGTGGAATCATGCACAGTATTCACAAGCGAGTGGGGTTTGAGGTTTCAGTCAGTAATGCAAATACATTCAGCATCACTAAGGCTGGTTGCCCTTGCTGGAGTGTAGGCAGACACCCAGGTTACAAATGATGCTGGTCTGAAAAAGCAGTTTGGACATGTGCTTTGTAAAAAATCTGAAAAGTGGATTCATAATGTGTCAGTCTGTAAAAGTGTTTATCACTTGCCAAAAAAAAGAGCAGTAAGTGTGCTTTCAAATTGGCAAAGAAATTTCGTTTTGTGACTAATGTGAAAACATGACTCTGTGTGCAAATAGGAATTACAGGCAGAGATTTATTGGGTATTGCTCTGGTGATTTCACAGTTGCATTAGATGGAAAGGGGGAGCCTTTTTTTGGTGCAGAAGCTGACTCTTAGCACACAGGTAGCTGCTTACCATGTGGAATCATGCACAGTATTCACAAGCGAGTGGGATTTGAGGTTTCAGTCAGTAATGCAAATACATTCAGCATCACTAAGGCTGGTTGCACTTGCTGGAGTGTAGGCAGTCACCCAGGTTACAAATGGTGATGGTCTGAAAAAGCAGTTTGGACATGTGCTTTTTAAAAAATCTAAAAAGTGGATTCATAATGTGTCAGTCTGTAAAAGTGTTTATTACTTGCCAAAAAAAAGAGTAGTAAGTGTGCTTTCAAATTGGCAAAGAAATTTCGTTTTGTGACTAATGTGAAAACATGACTCTGTGTCCAAATAGGAATTACAGGCAGAGATTTATTGCGTATTGCTCTGGTGATTTCACAGTTGCATTAGATGGAAAGGGGGAGCCATTTTTTGGTGCAGAAGCAGACTCTTAGCACACAGCCAGCTACTTACCATGTGGAATCATGCACAGTATTCACAAGCGAGTGGGGTTTGAGGTTTCAGTCAGTAATGCAAATACATTCAGCATCACTAAGGCTGGTTGCCCTTGCTGGAGTGTAGGCAGACACCCAGGTTACAAATGGTGCTGGTCTGCAAAAGCAGTTTGGACATGTGCTTTTTAAAAAATCTGAAAAGTGGATTCATAATGTGTCAGTCTGTAAAAGTGTTTATCACTTGCCAAAAAAAAGAGCAGTAAGTGTGCTTTCAAATTGGCAAAGAAATTTCGTTTTGTGACTAATGTGAAAACATGACTCTGTGTGCAAATAGGAATTACAGGCAGAGATTTATTGCGTATTGCTCTGGTGATTTCACAGTTGCATTAGATGGAAAGGGGGAGCCTTTTTTTGGTGCCGAAGCTGACTCTTAGCACACAGGTAGCTGCTTACCATGTGGAATCATGCACAGTATTCACAAGCGAGTGGGGTTTGAGGTTTCAGTCAGTAATGCAAATACATTCAGCATCACTAAGGCTGGTTGCCCTTGCTGGAGTGTAGGCAGACACCCAGGTTACAAATGATGCTGGTCTGAAAAAGCAGTTTGGACATGTGCTTTGTAAAAAATCTGAAAAGTGGATTCATAATGTGTCAGTCTGTAAAAGTGTTTATCACTTGCCAAAAAAAAGAGCAGTAAGTGTGCTTTCAAATTGGCAAAGAAATTTCGTTTTGTGACTAATGTGAAAACATGACTCTGTGTGCAAATAGGAATTACAGGCAGAGATTTATTGCGTATTGCTCTGGTGATTTCACAGTTGCATTAGATGGAAAGGGGGAGCCTTTTTTTGGTGCAGAAGCTGACTCTTAGCACACAGGTAGCTGCTTACCATGTGGAATCATGCACAGTATTCACAAGCGAGTGGGATTTGAGGTTTCAGTCAGTAATGCAAATACATTCAGCATCACTAAGGCTGGTTGCACTTGCTGGAGTGTAGGCAGTCACCCAGGTTACAAATGGTGATGGTCTGAAAAAGCAGTTTGGACATGTGCTTTTTAAAAAATCTAAAAAGTGGATTCATAATGTGTCAGTCTGTAAAAGTGTTTATCACTTGCCAAAAAAAAGAGTAGTAAGTGTGCTTTCAACTTGGCAAAGAAATTTCGTTTTGTGACTAACGTGCAAACAAATGTAGTAATATATTTAAATAAAATAAAGGAATTTTTTTTTAGTTTTTTTCAGGTATTGCTGAAGAGCAGTGAACAAAATTTAAGATGCCTACAAAATCCAGAGTAAAAAAAGAGCAGAAAAAAACCTATATTTGAAGACAACTGGAGGACCCAAGTTAGTTGAAGATGCTCATGTTGGGAAGAAGAAAAAATCTTCTGGTAAGCAAACAAAAGATTTTCTAAGGAACATATTCAAAAAAAGGAAAAATGTACAAAATGTCTGTACTGGAAAGAATGATTTCAATCGAAAAGGACAGGAAAAAATTGAGAATTTAGTTAATGCAAATATACCTTCTGCAACTAAAAAGATAAACTTAAACAGAAAAACAGCGTTTAAAGAGATACGTAGAAAAATGTTTTAGAGGAGAGTTATGTCCAATTTGATAAAGGATGTGAAGAAATATAAGCAAAAGGCAAAGTTTTATAAGAGAAAAAAAGAAATTAAAGCCATTGCAGCAAAGGCATTAGAATTAAAAAGGAAACTATTCATTTTAATTTTGAATAGGATGCCTACATTAGACAAAATGGTTAATGTACTGAAATCACATAGCAAAAGGAAAAGAGTAGTGAACAGAACAAACTTTTGTAAAGTGTTTTTAGGAAAATGGATGCATAGTTCAAGTAGTGAACCTTTTTTTAATGAAGAGAGTTATTTTCAAAGTAATAGTTTGCTCCATGCAGTTGACACCAGAGGTCATGCTTATGAAGTGAAAAATGGTTGCATAATGGAGAAGGAGATAATGGTTCCAAGAGATGAGGTACAAGTGATGGCGGATGAGGCTATGGGGAGACGTCCTAAAGCCCCAGTGTACACTTGGAATTGTAGTAGTATTTGCACTGTGCGTCAGGAATCTATTGATAAATTTCGTGAGTTTCTAAGAGAATATAGCAAAAAAAGTGTGAAACAGAAGATTAAGGTGCTTCAAAGTCTAGATCCATGTAGAGTGAGAGAGAATACTGGTTTGCAGGGTCATTCTCTGGCTTGTCTATCTAGAAAAGTGTGTAATAGTGTTTTCCATCATTTTAGGATGCTGGCTGTTCATCATACTGAAATGAGAAAGTTTGTGAGACGGTTGTATTTTGCTAAAAGTCCAGCAATAAAGTTAGATGAATTGAATAGGGCTCTGTTCCGTGGAACGGTATCAGATGTAGAGAAGTTTGTTGATGAAATTCAGTTTTGTTACTTTGGTCCTGAACAAAACAGTGCAGAGAAGGACACAGTAAATGAGGAAGAAGTGGAAGAAAATGTAGAACCCTCTGTAAGTAAGACATTTAATGATCACATAACAAAATTTGCAATAATCTCTAATGAAAGACCAAATATTACTTGTATTTGTTGCCGCAGAACTCATTATAGAAAACAAACCAGGTATGTTGATCTCTACAGAAAGAGTGAAAATGAAGATAATTATAAGTGGAAGGATTTTGCCACCTATATATTTCTTGAAAATTGTTTTGAATTGGGTGAAGTTCAGCGTATTTGTAAATACTGTTACAACAAGTTAGAGGAAAATAGAATGCCGACCAGAGCTGTACATAATAATTTAGAATTGGATGCTATTCCTGCTGAACTTTCTGAATTAAATACATATGAGTCTATACTCATTCAATGTGTTCATCCGTTCCAGACCATAGTACGTATGGAGCCCAAAACTGGTAAATTACCTCCTTCAGATTTACTGAGAGGTTTAAAAGGTAGAGTGGTGTATTTGCCCTTGGATTTGAAAAAAAATATGGAATCTATTGATGCGGATACTTTGGAAACTGAACCATTAATTATTCTGGTTAATGGTGTACCTACAAAGAATAAGAAGATTTGGCAGGAGCTGGTAGATGTGCGGAAAGTACAAAGAGCAAATTTGTATTTGAAAAGGAATAACAAATAGTATGAATCAATTTATATAGAAGAAGAAGAAGAAGAAGATTTACAAGAAGACACAGAAACACCAACTGGACAAATTGAAAAAGTGGACAAGTCAAAGGAAGAAGAAATTTATGAACATTTTAGCATACATCCTCTTCATTCAAAAGAAGTTATGGGAGACAATATTGATCTATTTCAGATGAAGAAAGCAAAAGGAACTCCCGTGAGTGTATGGGAGGAGAGCTTGGAAGCTCAATGTTTTCCCCAGCTGTTTCCTAAAGGAAAAGGAGGACGATACGATGAACGTCCGGAACAGATTCCAGCTTCTGAGTATCGGACTACAAGACTATATGCTGAAGATCCCAGATTTCGACAAAGTATTCCTTATTTGTTCCATCTTTTATTTGAAAGCGACTTGTCTGCACTGTCTCATGCAGTAAATCACATTTTAAAAAGTGGAGTACATTTACAAAATGTGTCTGCTAAGGATTTTATGGAGAAAGTGCAGCACCGAGATGATCATTTGGAAACACAACTGATCAATCTGATGGCTTGTCAGCGTGGGACTAATGAATATTGGTACCGACGCCATGGTGAATTAAAATGCATGTTACGGAATTTAGGAACTCCAACATGGTTCCTTACCCTAAGCTGTGCCGAGTACGCTTGGGATGATTTACTGGATTTTCTACGAGAGGCAAATTCAAACATTAAAAACATCGAATACAAGACAGCAGGAGAACTGTGCTCATTGGATCCGGTTAATGTTTGCAGATATTTCAATCATAGATTTGAGGCTATGATGTCCTTCATCTGCAATAAAAAAAATCCACCTCTAGGAGAAGTAGTGGATTTCTTTTGGAGAAAAGAGTACCAGGCAAGAGGTGCTCCTCATATTCATATGCTGTTGTGGATCAAGGATGCCCCAAAGTTTGGAACAGATACTGATGAAGCAGTGTTATCTTACATTGAAGAATATGCAACATGTGCTATACCAAAAAGCACAGAAGAGAAAAAGTTAAAGGAGCAAGTTTTACGTTTCCAAAGTCATCGGTATGGAAAATACTGTCGACGGAAATACAAGAGCAAAGATAAATACTACACTAAATGTCGATTTGGATTTCCTAGACCTGTTCTTTCAAATGGAAGAGTTAACAGTTTTATGTCAGCTGTGAGACATACTATCACAAGAAAATCACATAAGAATACCTACAACCTTAAAAGAAAAGAAGAATCAAAAAATATAAATGACTACAACCCAGTGATTTTATCCATGTGGAACGCTAACATGGATATACAGTATGTAGCTGACAATTCCATTGCTGTTGCTCGATATGTAACGTCTTACATTACGAAATCAGAAAAAACAGAATTGAAGGAAATGTGGGAAGAGATTTCTCACGAGAAAACTGTCAGTAAGAAGCTGTACAGTTTCAGTTTGAAGATGTTATCGCATCGAGAAATTGGATCCTACGAATGTTCAGATAGGTTATCTTCTGCAAGTCTCTACTCGAAATCAAGAAGAATAATTTGGGCAAGTTTAGGCCTTGCAGCAATGAGAAATCGGGTACTGAAATCTGTTGGAGAAATTGAATATTTGGCCGAGAATGACCCAGAAAGTACAGATATTTTGAAATCAAACATGTTGGATACATATTACCCAAAGAGAAGTCATCATCTGGAGAACATGTGTCTCTATGAAGTGCTGCAGAACTACATTTATTCACGGAAAGCCGCAGAAGACATCAACAATGGAAAATATAAAGTCATTGGTGAGGAAGGATGTTTGGTGAAGCAAACAAAAGGAAGTTTGATAAATCACCGGAAGCTGAGTTGCGACACTACTGACAAAACGGAATTTTACTACTTGGCTCTTTTTCAGCTGTTTAAACCATGGCGTACAGAGGATGAACTACTGGGGAAATTTCAAAGCTATGAAGATTCATTTAATGCTTGCAAAGACAGCATACAATGCAGAACATTCACAACTTATCTGCAAATGTTAAATGAAGAAATTGAACAGGAAACTACAATTGCAGCAGAAATTGCTAGATACAGTTCTCAGGACAGCCAAAGTTCAGGAACACTCAGTCAAGATCCCCTAGGACAACCAATCGTTGAAAATGAAGCATCAATAGCCATGAATGAAGTGGAAACAGCTATGAATCAAGCTCAAGAAGAATTTATAGACTTACAAAATTTGGAAAGACAACTGAATCAAGAGCAGCAACAAATTTATGAAGAGATCAGAAACAAAATTGATCATGGATTTCTACATGAAAAAAAAGAGTGCTCATGCACATCATTTCATCCAATCAGGA
Source organism: Triturus cristatus (assembly GCF_964204655.1). NCBI lineage: Eukaryota > Metazoa > Chordata > Amphibia > Caudata > Salamandridae > Triturus > Triturus cristatus. The sequence goes on along the minus strand of NC_140588.1, from coordinate 845,481,521 downwards.
TGTATGTAAGCGGACAAGCTGAAACTGGAAAAAGTTTCCTAATAAAAGTCATCAGAAGCTACCTACAGCAAAAAACGGATTCTACTTTGTCTTGTGTGGTTACTGCTCCAACTGGGTTAGCAGCATATAACATAAAAGGAATCACTTTACATTGTTTGCTAATGTTACCAGTGGAGCATGAGAACAAAATACAATACAACAAGCTAACTGGAGAAGCATGCTTGGAAGTTTCAAGAGTATTGAAGAAGATGCAAGTTCTCATTATTGATGAGGTGAGCATGGTATCGAACTTAATGCTTGCCTTTGTGCATTTAAGAATGCAGCAAATTCTGAAGTCAGACTATGACGTGTTATTTGGAGGAAAACACGTCATAGTTTTTGGAGATCTTTTGCAACTTACTCCAGTTAAAGGACAACCAGTGTTTAATACTGTGACACATGAAGACACGAAGAAGTCATTGGGAAGCATCGGTAATACAAATATTTTGTCCTTCTTTGAGTACAAGGAACTTACAACTAATATGAGGCAAGCAAACGATGAAGAATATGGAAGTATTCTGAAAGATATCAGGATTGGACTACTCACAGAAGCTGGCAAAAAAGCATTACAGACTCGGATGCTACATAATTTATTTCCAAAGGAAGAAATAGTTGCAGAGAAGATATACAAGAACATTGCAGAAAACAAAAGTGTCATCTGCTTAATGCCAACTCTACGTGAATGCTCAATATTCAATGAGGAGCTTTTGAAATTGGAAAAGGAAGATATCAGGAAATTGGAAGCAGTGGACAAAATTGAGGATGGAAGAATTACTGTCACATTAACAGGCACACTGAAAAATAAATTGGATTCACTAGAGAAGAAGATTTCCAAAACAGCTGGATTAGAAAAAAATCTATATGTTTGCATGAACTGTAGAGTATTTTTAAGGAGAAATTTGGATGTTGAAAAAGGTTTAGTTAATGGAGCTATGGGAAGAGTTGTGGGTTTTATTAATTATCAGAAAAAAGATGGAATTGAATGTTTAAAAATAAAATTTGATCAGATAGAAGAAGTTAAAGATATTTGTCGTTGTACAGTTCGTTTCATGCTTGTGAAAGACTTATATGTACGTAGGAAGCAGTTTCCGTTTTCTCTAGCATATGCTGTAACTATTCACAAGTCTCAAGGATTGACTGTAGATTGTGCATTTGTGAACATTGGTTCAACTGTGTTCAAAGAAGGTATGGCATATGTTGCTTTGTCACGAGTGAAAACATTATCAGGTTTATTCATGATAGACTTTGATGATTCAAAAGTTAGTGCTGATACAAACTGTGTAAAGGAGTATAATAGATTAAGAAGAAGCTATGCTCCTCATTTAGGTCAGTATCCTGTGTTGGAGAAACGTGTAGTTTCTCGTAAAAGGAGAAATGAGAATATCTGTAATGAAGATGTAGAGAGGAGGAAAAAAAAGAGGAGTGATGTAATTGCAAGCAAAAAGAATAAGGAAAATGAAGAACAGGTTGTAGGATGTTATTTTGAAAATAGCTCTGGTGTCAACTGCTACGCTAATGTAGTGCTGAATGTTGCATTTTATCTGGAAAGTTTGCAAGAGCAGATAATAGTAAATCAGGGAAAAAGATTCTGTACTGTGCTGAGTCTCCTTTTTGAAAAGCTGAGTAATGATAAAACTCAAATAGAAAGTGCTACTGAAATTAGAAAAGTTTTAGATGTATGTTCAGGACGAACACAGTTTTCTCAAAATGTACAGCAAGACGCACAGGAATTCTTGATTTATTTTCTTCAGGTACTGGAAGAAGAAGGGGTTAACATTGAAAATGTATTTGGTCTCTCTTATAAATGGGAACATAGTTGTGAAAACTGTTATAATATATGTGGCTCTAATGTTGATCCTGAAAGGTTTATTTATTTAACATTGCCAGAGAGTAAAACAGTCACTTTTGCTAAATTAGTTAAAGATGCTAATCATAGCATGCAATGCAGTGAGTGTAAATCTGACATGTTTTCAACATTAATTTTAAAGGAATACAGACAGTATGTAATTTTAATGATGCAACGATGTAGAGCTGATGGTTAAAAATTGGATACTTTAATAAAGAAGTTTACAGGACAGCAATTATCAATTTCAGGAAAAACTTTTGTAACAGTTGCAATAATTTTCCATGATGGACCTACTGTAACTTCTGGTCATTACACAGTTTATCTTAAATGTGAAAAAGGCTGGACACTGTGTAATGATTCCCAATTGATTTTTAAGCAACGTTTGCCTTTTGATTTAGCAAATTCCTATCTAATCTTCCTGAAACCTAAATTTTAGAGAGATTTGACAACATCTGGAGAAAACAATTTTACCATTTTATTGGATTACCATTTGGAATTTACAAATAAAAAGATTTAACAAATTATCATTTGGCCTAATGGAAAGGTAACCAATTGTAATGTGGAATTTTTCCATTTTTTAAGGAAACTTTGGAAAACCAAAAATTTAGAAAAAATCGGTAACATCTGCACAATTTAAATTTTGGAATGTTATTGGATTGCCATTGGAAATTTTTTCAAAAAAGATTTTTAAAATTACTATTTGGCCATGCGGAAAAGTAAACAATTCTATTGTGGACTTATTTAATTATTAATTAATCTTTCGGAAACCAAAATGTTACTGAGAAACGGTGACATCTGTACAATTTAAACTTTTGTTTTTTATTGGATTACCATTGGAAATTAAACAAAAAAAGAATTTTAAAATTACTATTTGGCCTAAAGGAAATGGAACCAGATGTATTGTGGAGTTATTTGACATATATTATTGTGATTATACTTGTGAAACAAAAATATCAGACGGTATTTTAAAGAAATAAGTATAGATATTAGATGATATTTTTTTAGAATATTATGCATTTCTTTAAAGTTATGTTTATGAAAAAAGAGATTCTGGGCTTTTTTAAAAACAATCTTTGAGATTGTTAATTAGTTTTTGCCTGCTGTTAAATGATGAATGCAATTGCTTTCACAATTTATAGTGAAATGCAATATTTTCTGAAAACAGCAAAAAAAAGGCAAAAATATTTTTTGAAAAATATGTAAATATGTGTACTGTATTATTAAATGTTTTATTAAATATTAATACTTTTTTCTTTTTTTTCAGATTGAGATAGAAAATTTTCGAAAACTATAACCATTTTAAAAGCAATTAAAAATAAATTAAATGAATAAATCTTTTTTTGAGTGGGTATGGTAAGTCAATAATGTCATGGTCCCTTTTTTCCACTTCTCTACAATCACATTTGCAGTTTTTAATTGTAGTCTCTCAAGGACCTTGTAATGTGATAATTGATTTTTAGTGTTTTTAAAAAAAAAAAAAAAATTACGCGTACGGTAAAAAAAAAAAAAAAAAAGTTTTTAAAAAAATATATAAAAAATAGATGAAAGGTAAGGTTGGCTCTTAAAAGAGCCGTTGTGTTCATGCAGGGACAGAGGAAAGAAAGATTGGGAATATTAGACGGTACGACAAGTGTGCTGATCTATTTTACTGTTCACTAGGGAAACACTGGTCTCCCTATAAGTAATTAGATCGTGACAATGGGCGCACCGTACTTCAACCCTCGCAAACCGAGGGTTAATTTCCAGAGGACCAGAAAAAGGAGATGCTCCCCCCACAGATGAAGGGCTCACCTGACCTGCAGAAGAAGGACTCGGCTCTGCAGATGATGGTCCAGGCTGAGCTGCTGTGGATGTGCTTGGTTGATTTACTGAAGGGTTACCTTCAGTAAGTCGAGCATGTGTCCTTCTGTGTACATCCTTAAGGTGTCTCATCATGGTGTGATTCCCGAAGGAATACTTCCTGTCAGGATTACCTCTTGAAAGTACACGCTTACACAGCTTGCAAGTCACTAAGGGTGCATTTACCTTTTGCTGGCCTTCTGGAAAAGTAAAATACTCCCATACGTAAGAGGTCTTTTGTTTCCTCGCTCTCTGCCTCAAGGTATTGCTGCTAGCCTCACTCTCAGAAGAGCTCTGCTGTTCTGCCATCGTATCACAAAGACAACCCAGCTCCTTCTCCTAAGGGATCACAAGCAGAAATGAGGGGAATGGGTGTGGTGTAGGAGAGTTCTAGAACTGAAAGTAGTTTCAACCAATCAAAAGTTGTGTTTCATGATCACATGACCTACCGTACGCTTACGGTACGCTTACGGCAAAAGTACGCATGCGCGTAAAAAAGACACGCGCTTGCGCGCATGCGCATAACAGTCACTCCCCGACACTTCCGCGTAACGTGCGCGTGTAGCATACACGCGTACGCGCCCCACGCGGAGTACGCGCGGCTACGCAAATTGCGTAACTATACGCAAACAGCGTAGATAAATTACGGACATTGCGTAAACCGTACGCTTACCGTAAGCTTACGGTACGCGTACTAAAAAAAAAATAAAAAAAAGGAAAAAATGTATTGCTAATAAATTTGACCTGTTTATTTTATAAAATATATTAAAAAAAACATATTATAGAATTTTAAAAATTTAACCATAGTCTTTAAAAAAGGATAGAAAATTAAAATAAAAATATGTAAAAAAAAAATAGAAGAAAAAAAAAAAATTAGCATTTAAAAAACCTTGCAAATTCACTGAAAAAACCATGGGTTTCACACACGTTATAGTTAGGAATTAGCATTTAAAAAACCTTTGAAATTCACTGAAAAAACCATGGGTTTCACACACGTTATAGTTAGGAATTAGCATTTAAAAAACCTTAGAAATTCAATGAAAAAACCAAAGGTTTCACACATGTTATAGTTAGCTGGACATTTCACTCGTAAAAAACCAATGAAATTCCCCCGTTATAGTTAGTTCAGCTAACTATAACTCGCGCGCCCGCAATGCACTACTGATGACGTCACATATTACATCACTCATGACATGGTCAGTGACATCACTCATGACATCACTCATGACATCTCAAATGACATCACTGATGACATTATCCTTGTGACAGAGTGGTAGACCTCCTCTCACCCTAATATAACCTTTGATACAAACATTCAAAAATAGACACTAAAATTTTCAAAACAATGGACATACCAATAACAGTTACAACAACCTATTCAGTAATTCTAAGATCCACATACACATCCACTCATCCATCAACAATCCTATACAGTCACTCATACATGTACTCACACATCATATGTACTCATACACCTAAACATCCTGTAACACAATCCCACTCATCCATAGAGTTACTCACACACATAGTCACTCATGCTAATAAAGAATCAAACATCCATTTACTTGCATATACAGTTATACACACACCAGCACACTTACTTTTACAGAAACTTACACATACTTAGTCTTTTTTAACAATCACTTATAGAAACACATACTTATTCATACAGGAACTCTTCCAATCTCTCACTCTCACATATACTCACTTATAAACAACAATAGTCACATATACTAGTTTAAAACATATGTAGTTACTTATGAAGACACTATTGAGACAGTCATTCACTCACTAACACACCCATGCACACACTCATCCACACATACAGTCCTGCACACATGCTGTCTTCAACACATACAAACAGTGAGTCACTCATTCATGCATCTATGCACTACGTAATACCCCCCACCGCACCATGAAGACACTCAGACACTCATACTGATACTCAAAAAACCAACTATTAACCTATATAGACACTCATGTAGCTACTCACCAACCCATGCAGCCACTTATATACAAAGTGAGAGACTGATACAGGTATTTACACATTTAAACATTACTCACTAAGCCATGTATTCAAAAAGATACACTTAATCAGTCAGTTATACAATCAATTTTTCAGAAACAAATCATCAATTTAGACACTTATATACTCATTTATTCTTCCATCGACCTTGAGATATACATATATAAAACATATTTAATTTTCAGAAAAACACACATTCACTGGATGATGTCATCAGTGATGTCATTTGAGATGTCATCAGTGATGTCATGAGTGATGTCACTGACCATGTCATGAGTGATGTAATATGTGACGTCATCAGTAGTGCATTGCGGGCGCGCGAGTTATAGTTAGCTGAACTAACTATAACGGGGGAATTTCATTGGTTTTTTACGAGTGAAATGTCCAGCTAACTATACCATGTGTGAAACCTTTGGTTTTTTCATTGAATATATATATATATATATAGAGATAGATAGATAGATAGATAGATAGATAGATAGATAGATAGATAGATAGATAGATAGATAGATAGATAGATAGATAGATAGATAGATAGATAGATAGATAGATAGATAGATAGATAGATAGATAGATAGATAGATAGATAGATAGATAGATATTATCTACTGGCGGTCGCCAGTAGATAGTTATAGTTAGGACCGAGTTTCCATAGGAAATCAGAAAATTCTATTTTGAATAACGTTTGCGCCGGTTGACGAATCCTCGCGAAATTTTCAAAACTAATGGGGCGCTCCGCTCAGCTCCTATCCGGAAAGTCTCGGGGTGATTCGTCAAGCGGGGGCTGAGAAAAAAGGGGGGTCCCAAAACGCGTTTCCCCCATGCATTTTCCCATAGTACCTTTAGTCGAAGGTACAGCCCGAACAGCTGAACAGAATTACTTGAAATTTGGCAAAGAGGTAGTCCTCAGGTCAGGCATGTGCCTTTTGCATATATGGTGTCAATCTGTTCAGTAGTTCCTGAGAAAATTGCAGTTAAAAGTACATAAATATCTATAAGCGCGCACCGTGCGCGCACCGTGCGTGCACGGTGCGTGCACCCTAACGTGCGTGAGCGTAATTCTGATTGGTGGTTACATGTCAGTCAACATTCGAATCGGTCGAAATCAGGAAGTGTCGGCCACCATTTTGTGTGTTGTGTGTGCGACAGTGAAAAAGAAAGGTGGAGAACGTGAAAAGGGGGCAGGGTAGAGAGTTCCTGACCCCCTAGCCTTTGTCAGGGGGTCCCTGAAGGACCCCGAAGGGTGAAAAAAACATTTATTTTTTTTAAATCGCGGGGTGCGCACGGAGAAAAACCTTAAAAAAAACAAAAAACATTTTAAACGAGCCATTCCATATTACAGGATACAGTCAATCTATAACTATATACATAGGTAGTTTATTGTAAAATAAATATATAAAAAATATAATAATACATACATAACTTAGCATTTAAAAAACCTTACAAATTCACTTAAAAAACCATAGGTTTCACACACGTTATAGTTAGGAATTAGCATTTAAAAAACCTTGCAAATTCACTTAAAAAACCATAGGTTTCACACATGTTATAGTTAGCTGGACATTTCACTCGTAAAAAACCAATGAAATTCCCTCGTTATAGTTAGTTGAGATAACTATAACTCGCGCGACCGCCACTCTATCACAAGGATGATGTCATCAGTGATGTCATGAGTGATGCCACTGACCATGTCATGAGTGATGTAATATGTGACGTCATGAGCAGTGGATTGCGGGCGCGCAAGTTATAGTTATCTGAACTAACTATATATAGATATAGATATAGATTAAAATCTACTCAAATGTATTTAATTTTCCATTATATTTATGTTGTATATTAACATATTTTATGTTTACTATGCCATACTATATTTTTATATCCAGTATTTGTGACACAATATTTTTGAAACACAATATTTGTGTTCCCGATATTATGTCAGTGATCAATATCCTACAATGCACCTGGTCAATCCTTAAAAGTTCACTGGAAGCAGGCCAGCTTGGCTCTTCTTGTTGGAGTTGATGCAGATGACTCCTTGAAGCTTTTGTACCTGTTACTTTCAGGGATTCCATGCCTTAAACTTTTAAAGCAAGACAAAGTCCTCTTTTATGGAGCCAAGAGTGTGCAGCAAGTGCAGTCCTTATGAGTGCAGTCCTCCTGTTTGCAGACCAGGGGTTCAGCAGGGCAGTTCTTCTTCTCTTCATGTTTTCAGGCAGGGTCCCTGTTGCTGGGCAGCTCCCCCGTATTTATCCAGGCTTCTGGGCTGACAAGTAGGTGGGGGCATCTCCGACCACTGGGGTGCCGGGAGCTACCCTCAATGATGACCACTTCCCTGAAGTGTGGCAAATTCATGTCCCAGAAAGTACTGTTCCATGATATCCAAAATGGAGAAAATCTCTCCTGAAGCTTAGGGTCTGGCTAGCCCAATCTAAAGGTGTGTCTAAGTTTCCATAACACTCCCCTTCCAGCCACTCTGCTAATTCAATTACTAGGTCTCCCATTTGACTGGGGGTGTAGGAAGTGGGGGTTGGCCTGGTTACTGTCCTCACTGTCTTTCTCCCTTTAAAAGATCAGTTTGGCTATGCAGCCCCCTTCCTGCCTTTTGCTCTGCCACTGCAGATCTCCTCCCACCAGATGTCTCTTTGTTTCCTATCATGTCACTTCACACCTCATCAGAGCAGCCTGACTCAGCATAAGAAGCTGCTACAGGGCTGGATGTAGGCACATCAGAAAAGCAAGTTGTATAATTTCTTTTCTGGCATAGTTATCATAAATCCAACCTTGGCAAGTTGTTGGATTCATTCCAACTATTATTTTGATCCGTAGAAGTATCATTTTAGCTCACTCCTGTCAATAGTTTATTAAAGCCTTCCCATATTAGCCTATGCACCTAATGCACTACAATGGGGAAAAACTAAATTTTCCCCATTTTTCCCTCATCAATGCTTATAAAATATCTTTAAGAATATCCCCACTTACTTTAGCATGAATCCCTATCCTTGGGGTACCTAGAGTAGAACTAAGGGTTAACATTTATGTAAAAATAAGCTGGTTTAAGACTTCTGAAGTACCTTTAATTCCAAAGTCAAATTTGTACATAGTTTATTTTAAAAGCAACCTGAAAAGCAAGGCTGGCTTTTAAAATGACAGCACACAGCACAGGCGTGCTTACATCAGTGCAATAAATCTCCTGGGACTCTACACCAACATGCCCTACCAAATAGTAGGGACTTACATGTAGGTTTTCAGTACCAATTGTAATTTTACCTAATTACCATGGACCTTTCACACAGAGGACAGGCCCTGAACAGAGCCCAGGGCATAGTCAGAGACAGAAAACCAGCATCTAGTAGTCAAAATGGGGGGCAAAAAAGTAAGGGGACAATGCAAAAGCCCAGGTTTTTCACACTAGCCACCTATAGTTCTCATCAGTGATGTTCATTTAAAATATAGGATGGTACAATAAATAAAAGAAATAGTCCTAAACTATCCTGTTCATATTTCTGCTCTTGCCGTGAAAGTAACTTCTCCTTCTGCCTCCTCCTAACCAGGGGCAGGTGGTGTTGCTGCTTTTACTGAATGCCCTCAACTATGCCCAACTCCAACATTAGCGAAGGGTGCCTAAGCATCCTGCTGTAGTCAGTTAGAGCTCATTAAATACAGGGGTCAATGGGTGGGCCAAATCCCAGGGGCTTGAAGGAGAGGGGCTCATGGGGCCCCTTCTTGGGCTTATGCCAAGTCCCTGAGACCACCACCTCTCCAGGGTTGTCAACAATAAAAATGCAGGGGCCCACTCAGCCCCCCACAGCCCAGGGGACCACCACCTCCTCTGGGCACTTTTCCAGACAAATATGGGGGCCGGCTCGTCCCCTGGTTACCCCAAGGACCGGCTCCTCCCTGGGGCACACAGTAATTTTTATTTGAAATGTGGGGGAGGCCCTAAGGCCACCACCACTGCACCAGGGCCCCCCACATTCCCAGGGCATTGTTATATTCAGATGTGGGGGGGTCAGCTTGGCCCCCTAGCTGCCCTGGGGCACAACATTTATTTAATTATAAAAAAACTATGCGGGGGAGGCCCTACTACCTCCCCACATAGCCCTGGGGACCGCCACCTGCCTGGGGCACACAAATTAAGTAATGAAGGGGGTCCGTTGCAGCTACCCGGCCCCACAGATGACGTTCTTTGCTTTCCTCATCTGTTGATGCTTCCAAGGCTTCTTGGTGCTCCTGCCAGACACTGAACTCCTGGTTCTCGATTTCCGATGTGGGACAGCTCATGACCGGATCCTGGTCTTCCACAGCATCGCCGGGTCCTTACGGCTGCAGTGACAAGGTCACCCTCAACCCTCTGCCTCTTCTGACATCGGTGGTCATTGGTCTTCCGTGCCTCCTGGTCAATCCCGAGTGGCATAGACTCAGTCCCCTCTGCTTGCATGTACTCCTCTTCAAGAATCCACCCTTGGATTTCACCGGACTCTTTCACCTTTTTCGCCAGTGGCATCTTCACTATGGCCTACGGAGGTTTCCGATGTCACTCCGCACCTGTGCACCCGGTTTCCCTGGTGTATGTATCCTGGTTTCTGGGGTATCCACGGGTGGGGTGACTCTCCAAACTTTCATCTTCCACTGGTTTTCTTCAGGGTCCTCTGGGAAGGGTCCTTCTTCTGCATAACTGCAAGAGCGACTTCTCCATTTGCTTGTATTGAGTATGCAGATTAGGTTTGAGTTTGAGTTTGAGGTTAAAAATATTTATATAGCGCACTTTCACCAGCGGTTTCATGGCGCTGCAACAGACAGATCCCCAGAGTAGAAATAACAGAAAATAATAAAAAGAAGACAAAAACAGCAAATGATCTAGTTAAAAAATTTAGCAAATAGATGAGCTTTGAGCTTTTTCCAGAATTGGGGGTAGAAAGTTAGAGATCTAAGCTCTAAAGGCAGGGAATTCCACAGGACTGGGGCAAGGGTCGCAAACTTCGATCCTCCCTACTTCTTCCTCCGGAAACGGGAGACTGACAGCAGGGATTGCGTGGATGAGCGTAGTTCCCTAGTTGGAACGCAGGGAACGATCTCAGATGAAATAAAGGCCGGAGCCGCGCCCAGTCGTGCTTGAAAGATGATAGAAGCAAGCTTAAACTGGACGCGTTCACGGACAGGGAGCCAGTGTAAGGATTTGAGAAGGGATGTTACGTGATGGGATTTTGGAAGATTGAACACCAACCGTGCCGCCTGGTTCTGGATCAACTGCAAACGCCTTAAACTATATGCAGGTATACCTGCATATAGGGCGTTGCCATAATCCAGGCGGGAGATAACCATCGCCAAGATGATCAATTTTAAGGCATCAAAGGAGAAAAAGTGGGATACCTTGCGGATGGTGCATAGTGACAGAAAAGAAGAAGACACCACAGAGCTAACCTGGGAGTGAAGAGTGAGCTGAGAATTAAGTTTGATACCTAAAGTTTTAACTGAGGTAGAAGGGACCGGGGAAGAACCAAGGGAAGGGGGCCAAAAAAGTGAAGACCAGGGACTGGAGGAACCACCCGTCAACACCAACTCGGTCTTGTCCGGGTTAAGTTTCAAGTGGTTGTGGTTCATCCAGTCCCGGATAAAAATCATAATGGACTGGAAATTTAAGATGGAAGCAGAAGAAGAAGAGAGATTGAAAACAAGTTGGAGGTCATCCGCATAATTGTATACGCTGACCTCCATTTGCTGCAACGAAAAAATAAGGGGGGCAATATAGAGATTAAACAAAAGAGGTGAAAGGGAGGAACCTTGGGGAACCCCGCACTGAACTTTCCGGAAGTCCGCAGAAAAGTCACCCAGGCGAACAGCCTGGGTGCGGTCCCTCAGGAAGGAGGATAACCACACCAGGGCGGTACCCCCGATCCCCGCCGCCCTGACACGGGAAAGCAAGATGGTGTGGTCAACCGTGTCAAAGGCGGCTGAGAGATCGAGCAGGACCAAAGCCTGGGCCTGGTTGGTATCCATTCCCTCCCTGAGGTTGTCAAGGACCGAGAGTACTACGGACTCCGTAGAGTGTGCGGGGCGGAAGCCGGCCTGGCGGGGAGCCAAAACCCCATACTCCTCCACAAAAGTGCTCAAAGAACTGGTAACATGGCGTTTGAGCACCTTAACCGGAAATGGTAGGAGGGAGGTGGGGCGATAATTGGCGGGGACAGAAGGGTCAGCGCCGGGCTTCTTTAAGATGGGAACAATAACAGCTGTTTTCAGTGAATTGGCTACAACCCCCTGGGAAAGAGAACTGTTGAGGAAGTGAAGAAGGGGGTCTGGACAAGTTGTATAAATGTGGCGAAGGATGTGCGCGGGGCAAGTGTCCAATGGAGAGCCGGATTTAACAAGGGGAATTATCGAGGTCAAGGATTCCTTAGTCAGGAGGGGAAGGGCATCGAATTGTCCCTTAGGTGGAGGACACTGAGGGTCAACAAAAGTGAGGGGGGTGAGGGAATGTTGGCTTTAATAATAGCAATCTTCTCAATAAAGAAATTATTTAAAGAGTGAAAAAGGTCCTGGGAAGGGGAGGGCTTAAGAGATGTCCTATCGGAGAATGCCAAATTGTGGACAATCGAGAAAATTTCCCTCGGTTGATTCTCAGCTGCAAGAATCTTTGAGGAAAAGTAGGCCATTTTTGCAGCCAAGATGGCCTTCTTATACTGAGCCAGGATAGTGGTAAACTCAGATCTGAGTAAGGGACAATAATTTCTCCTCCAGGCACGCTCGGCTCGGCGTACCGCTAGTTTGATGGTCTTAAGATCCTCGTTAAACCACAAGTTGGCATCTTTCTCCCGCTTTGAAGTCACCCGCTTCAGCGGGGCAATGGAATCACAGCCTGAGGAGAGCCAATGTTCAATGGCAACGGCCTGAGAGAGGGTGGATAGGCCTTGTAGGGTAGGGTAGGAAGAGGTTAGTAATGCGGATAGATTCTCCGGATCCACTCGGCTCTATGAGCGGACCCAAACATTCTTTGGGAGCGGAGGCCTAACAGTAGGGTTAATGGGAAGGGTAAACGAAATCAAATGATGGTCAGACCAGGTGCAGGGTAAGATGGACAAGGAGTCCACCGGACAGTTCAAGGACCAAATCTGATCTAAGATGTGTCCTTTGACATGAGTGGGAGAATGAACATGTGACACAAAATTGAGGGATTGAAGGGTATCTGAGAACTCTCTTGAGGACCGACATTCCGCTGGATCTGAAGGCCAAAAATTAAAGTCTCCCAATAATAAGATGGAAGAGTTATTGACCGTAAGTGTGGCCAGTACCTCCTGAAAATCAGAGAGAAACCGTAAGGCTGACTGTGGGGGACGATAAGTGAGAACACAAGTAAGAGGGGGGTGGTAGATGTAGTACGAATAGCAAGGTACTCTGTTGTGGCGATATCTGGCAAAGATAGAAGTTGGAAGGGGTGGTCAGCCCGGGTAATGACCGCTACGCCACCCCCAGCCCGACCAGCAGAGCGGTCTGCTCGTAGAGCATAGTATGGAGCAGGGAGAGTGGCCAATAAGACAGGGAGAGAATCATCACTAAACCAAGTCTCTGTTAGGAAGAGAAGATCCGGTGCGTGAAGGTCCAGCAGCACCGACAGTTCGTGTGAGTGGGCCACTGCTGACCGGGTATTAAGATAATAGGCCGAGAGAGTCCTAAATGATACTAGGCTGGCATCTTCTCTGGGGAAATGAAGGGGAATAGGGGGAGGGAGAGGGCGGGAAGATAAAGAGACAGGGGACAGATCAAGTGAAGATATGCGAGAGCAAGTGGGGGCAGGCAAGGGCCACGTGCCATGGAGACTACGGAGTTGAGAGGAAGTGTAGGTGATGAATTGGGCAGAGTGACGTGCCCCTAGCCCCGGTCGGCCACGGACGGGCGCAGACGGGCTTGCCTTAGGCGCACCTTCGGCGCGCAAACGGCGCGCCCGCTGCGCCCGTCCACTGCGCGTACGTGGGAAACACATGTTTTGTAGAGGAGTTCAGGGCGTGGCCTAGCAAAGGTGGGCGTGGCTGGGGGAGCCTCGCTGATGGCGGCGAGAGGGAAAGCCTGACCCGCAGCAGCATTCAGCTCAGCTGCGCGGGGGTCAGGAAGCAAAATAAAACCCCAAGTAGCAGGTAAGGGCGGGCAAAGTTAAAATAAAGACACAATCACAATTTTTTAAAAAAGGCTTGATTTTCGTGTTTCTAGCGCTAAGCTCCCGGCTGTGCCTCAGGAGTGTCTGGATCTATCACAGAGCTCGTAGTCAGCTCCGTTTACATAGGCGGGTGGGCGTGGCCTAGCAAAGGTGGGCGTGGCCTGGGGGAGCCTCGCTGATGGTGGCGAGAGGGAAAGCCTGACCCGCAGCAACGTTCAGCTCGGCTGCGCGGGGGTCAGGAAGCAAAATAAAACCCCAAGTAGCAGGTAAGGGCGGGCAAAGTTAAAATAAAGACACAATCACAATTTTTTTAAAAAGGCTTGATTTTCGTGTTCCTGGCGCTAAGCTCCCGGCTGTGCCTCAGGAGTGTCTGGATCTATCAGATGTGTTACCACTCTGCACACAGCCTCCGTTGGGTTCCTGGGCACTTACCTTGGGTAGTTCCTTGGGTCCCCATCTCTTCTAAGCCTTCTTGGTCAAGTCTCAACTTCGGTCGCAGCTCTCATTCCACTTATATATAAGTATATGGTCTTGTCTCCCCCTGTAGACTCTGTCGACCACTGTGTATTTGTGCTACTTACCTGTTCTCTTTTTGAAATATTGTGTGTACTGTGTTTATATCTCTGGGTAGGAGATATACCAATGTGTTAGTGAGTGTGTATAATAAATATTACTATTTTTATAAGTACACTGTGTGGTTATTTTTCATTTAACCTACACAATATGATTAGTACTGGTAAAACAAGCTGATTAACACTCCTTCTGGACTAAGCCTGGAGGCTGCCCTCCACAGCTGCAACTTGGAGAGTATTTAAGGTTGTCTAAGATCACTAAAATCACAATAAGGGTTGTCTGGATTAGTGCAGGATGCTTCACTTATATAAGTGTACACAATATACTAAGCAAGCCTCCTACAGTCGGCCTTGCATTTCGAGCTCTGCTTCTCTAATGAAACCGGTATAGAAAAAAGACATTTATAGGATGTTGCCAGATGCATTAAGCTCTCTCCGAGTACTTATAAGTCTCTGAAAAGATACACTGCAAGAAGGCCATAGATAGCGAGGTGTGCTTTAAACTGAGAGCGTACTCTGGCAAGTTTGAAAGTCTGTCTGCTAACATATCTCGTGTATGTCTCTACTTGAACGTGTAGTGTAACACGTGTGCTGCAGCTGATGACCCTAAGTTAAAAGCTATACCATTATTCATACCCCTATACAAAACTTGTCAAAGCCACTTCAGCATTCAAGCTCAGAAGCGCAGATCTCTTAGCTAGGCAGACCTCATGGAGGCACTTGAACACAGCTTCATATCCAGCTGAACTGTATAAAGAGCAGAAAGTGACTCATGCAGTTTATTCTACACGCATTTAGAGAGCATGCAGTGTTAAACAAAGGTAGCTTAGCACCTGTAGGCTTCTGTACATGTGTTATCTTGCCCCTAGAAAGGCACTGGCATGCCCATTGAGGTCGCTAGAAAGATGCTGACAATCAGAAGAGTTCCATGAGGGAGTCAGCCTTTCATTTGGCTTAGGTCTGGTATTGAGAGCTCTGTGTCTCTAATGAAACTGGAAGAGAAAAGTGAAGTTTAAAACATGTTGTCAGACGTATTAACTTATATTCGAGTCCATATAAGTCTATGCAAGGTACACTGCAAGAAGATCGTAGATAGTGAGGTGTGCGCTATAAACTGAAAATGAACTCTTTCATGTTTGAATATCTGACTGCTACCAGGTCTCAGGTATGTCTCTACTTGTATGTGTAGTTTTGCACATGTGCTGCAGCTGATGAACCTATCTTAAATATTATACAGTCTATCATTCCCCCGGACAAATATTGCCAGAGCTACTACAGCATTCAGTTCCAGAAGCACAGATCCTTTTGCCAGGTAGACGCCATGGAAGCACTTGAACACACAGCTTCATACGAGGATGCCCTGTATAATGAGCAGAAAGTGACCCATGTAGTTTCTTCTACACACATTTATAGAGCATGTGGTGTGAAACAGAGATAGCCTAGCACCTATAGGCTTCTTCACATGTGCCATTTTGCCATAAAAAGGCAATGAAACACTCATTGAGATCTCTAGAATGATGCTCACACTTAGAAGAGTGGCATGACAAGAGTCAGATGTGTATTTTGGCTTAGACCTGCCATTGATAGTTTTGCCTCTATAATGAAATTAGTAGAGAAAAGTGAGGTTTTAAACATTTTGTAGATGTATTAACCCTTATTCCAGTTAATATAAGTCTCTTCAAAGTTATACTGCAAGAAGGCTGAAGATAGTGAGGTGTGTGCTTTAAACTGAAAGTGTATTCTGTCAAGTTTGAATGTCTGACTGCTACCATATCTCGGGTTTGTCTCTACTTGTACGGGTAGTCTAACATATATGCCGCAGCTGATGACCCTAACTTAAAAATTATACGGTCTATCGTACCCCTGATGAAATATTGTCAGAGCTAATTTACCTTTCAGTCCTAGAAGCAGAGATCTGTTTGATAGGCAGGACTCCTGGAAGCCCTTGAACACATAGGTTCATGCTCGGCTGCCATGTACAGTAAGCAGAAATGTACCCATGCAGCTTCTTTCTACACACATTTACAGAGCATGTGGTTTGAAGCAAAAGTAGGCTAGTACCTATAC
This sequence comes from Triturus cristatus, assembly GCF_964204655.1. Lineage (NCBI taxonomy): Eukaryota > Metazoa > Chordata > Amphibia > Caudata > Salamandridae > Triturus > Triturus cristatus. The sequence continues at coordinate 845,464,983 of NC_140588.1, read as the reverse complement.
CCTACTTTACATGTATCATCTTACCTACATAAGGCAGAGACACTCTCATTGGCATCTCTAATTAAGGTGCTGACAGTATTATGAGAGACATGACAGGACATGCCCTTTTATTTTACCTTAGGCCTGGTGCAACACCATCTCTCTTTAAAGAAAGTGGTAGAGGAATGTGAGATTTAAAATATGTTGCCAAGTGTATTAACCTCTATTTTAGTCAATATAAGTCTCTGCAAAGGGACACTGCAAATAGTGAGGTGTGTGCTTGAAATTGAAAGTGTATGATGTCAAGTTTGAATATGTGACTGTTACCATATTTCAGGTGACTGTAGTTCTGCATGTAGTCTGACATGTGTGGAGCAGCTGATGACCCTAACTTAAAAACTATGGGGCAGATTTATGAGCCCCTTGCGCCACTTTTGCGTCACTTTTAACATGGGAAAAGTGACGCAAAAGTGGCGCAAGGGGCTCATAAATCTGCCCCTATATGTTCTATCATAAACCTGAACAAATATTGTGAGTGCAATTTCACCTTTTAGTCCCAGAAACATAGATCTGTTTGCTATGCAGGCCTCATGAAAGCACTTGAACACACAGCTTCATACCCTGCTGTCCTGTATAATAACCAGAAAGCGATCCATGCAGCTTCTTTTACATACATTTATGGAGCATAGGGTCTGAAACAGAGGTAGTCTACTACCCAGAGGCTACTAAACTTGTGTCATCTTATCTCTGCATTCCCCCTTGCGCCAGTGCTAAATTTAGCTAGCTAGCGAGAATACAGACACCTTTGTAATATGTCATAAGGGTGCCTGCATTGCAGGGAAGGATTGTTCATGCACATGAACAATCTCTATTGCCAATTTACTGTCTCTTTGCGAAATGCAGCACACTTAGAAACAGCAAAAACAAGATGAAATCAATCATTTCTCCTTGTTGCACCTATTTAACACCAACGGTCACATTTATGAGATTTTGACATAGAGCAGCACAGCAAGGAATCTTGCTGTGCTGCCCTACATCGAAACAAAAGAGCAGGAATACACTATATCTATGAGATGCAGTGCGGTGCATTCCTGTCGTTTTCCCCTGCACTGGCGCACAATTGGCTGCTGTTAGACTTGGGGGTCTCTACTAGTTGGCACAGGTATGCACTTGTGACAAATAGGGACCCTCGCCTCTAGTCAGGGTAAGGGGGTACACTCCTAAAATAACCCCTGCTCACTCCCTTGGTAGCTTGGCACAAGCAGACAGGCTTATCTCAGAGGCAGTGTGTAAAGCATTTGTGAACACATACAGTAACCAAGTGACAACACTACAGATAGACACTACACAGGTTTTATATAAAAAATAAGTATTTTTTATATAGATTTACCACAAGACCATTAAATGACAAAAATAAACAATACTATTACTTTAGATGGTAGAATTTTGCTTAGTTCTCTTTAGTTCTTAAATGCGACACTTTAAGTCAATGTACCTTTTAGATGCGACACACAGGGCAACGAAAGTGTTGCAACGATGTTGATGCGATGAAGTTTTTGGTGCAAAGAAATAAAGATGTGAAGATCTTCCAGATGCGGCACGCTTCTCCGATGTTGCGAGAAGACTCGACTCAGTGCTTCAGCTGCAGCGGCGACACACTTTACGCGATGCGACAACAGCGACCTTGGCAGCCACACTCTTGTCCAACGTTGCGAGACGCTTCCGCTCAATGCGATGTTGCAGCAGCGACACCCCTTTACGCGATGCGACGACAGCAGCATCGATGGCGGCACGCTTCTCTGTGGATGCGAGGTGCTTTTCTTGATGCGGTGCAATGCGACAACTACGATGGCTGCAATGGCAACACGCTTCTTCCTCGATGCGAGACTCTTCTCTTGATGCGGTGCAGTGCATCAGCTACAATGGCTACGATGGCGACACGCTTCTTCGGCGTTGCGAGACACTTCCTGGATGTTGCGATATGCTTCCGCTCGATGCGATGCTGCAGCGGCAAAACACTTTACGAGATGCAACAATAACAGCTTCGACGGCAGTACGCTTCTCCTTCTTGAGACGCGCTTCCAGCTCCTTGCGACACGCAGTCCCTCAGAAGGCCTAAGAATAGCAGCAGGCACTTCCAAATAACTCTGGGGAGCTGGGGTGTGAAGTCTGTTGTTCCTGAGACTTCAGCAGGAGGCAAGCTCTTTTCCAAGCTCTTTGAGATCCTTCACAAGTTGAGCAAAAGTACAAACAAAGTTCCTTTCTCCTCTCTTTGGCAGTAGGCAACCACTGCAGGCCAATCCCCCAGTTTCAGGGATAGTCTCTCCTCAGTTTCTTCTTGGTTCCTCTCCTCAGCAGAGGTTCTTCTTGTTTCCCAAAGTGATCTAAATTCTTGGTATCAGGGTCCCAATACTTATACCCCAAAATCCTTTGTCCTCTGAGGGCAGAGGGGCCTTTGCCTTGTTCAAACCAGTTCTGGTCAGTTCTGGAGCACTTTGTTTACCTGGCTCCTTCTTTCCTTTCAGAGTGCAGGGCAGAGACATCAGACACACCACAGGAGGTGGATCCAGCATTGTGGAGGGAAGGCACAGTCCTATTCAGGTCCCAGGTGCAACTCCTCCCACCCATCTAGATGCAGATCTCTCTATTCACCACTGGGACACATCACCCTGTCTCCTGGAATTCCCCAGCCCTGTCACTCAAACTCCAGACAAGGAATACACAGCCTAGCAGAGGCAGGTTTGAATGGTTAGACAAGAAAATACCTACTTTCTAAACGTGGTATTTTCTAACACAGAATGTTAAAACCAACTTCACTAAAAGATGTATTTTATCATTCTGAGTTCAGGCATACTAAATTTGAATTTCTACCATGTTCCCTGAGTCAGTTAAGATTATAAAATGTAGTAACCAAACTGCCCATTCCTGCCTATGGAGAACAGGTAGCCTTGCAATAGTGAAAAACGAAAATGGCTGTAATTCACTATTAGAACATGCCACACACACCAGGGCATGTCCTACCTTATCCTTACAATGCACCCTGCCCTTGGGCCTACCATAGGGGTGTCTGATATGAAGAAAACTGAAGGTTTAGGGACTGGCAAGTGGGTGCACGTGCCCAGTCAGCATGACAGTACCAGACTACACGCAGGCTCTGCAATGGCAGACCTTAGACACACTTTTACAGGCTGCTTCTGTGGGTGGCACAACCAGTGCTGCAAGCCCAAGAGCAGTATTTGAATTTACCAGCCCTGGGCACTCCGGGTGCACTGTACTAGGGTCTGACAAGTAAACCAAACCAACCAATCATGAAATCACAAATTATACATTAATTTACAATAGGGAGCACTTGCACTGTAGCACTGGACAGCAGTGGCACAGTGCCCTGAGCAACTAACACCAGCAAAAACATATGAGGCACAGCAAAAAATGGAAGGGAGACCCACGCCAATGTGCCAGGTCTAACACGTGTCCCCTCCAGCTGAAATGTGGGGAGAACTACCCTACCTCCTGGGAGTTCTCATCACTAAGGCGGAAAAATCTGGACAGACCATCAGCATTGGCGTGTTCTGTACCGGGACGATGTTCCACCGTGAAATCCATCCCCTGTAGGGAAATGGACCACCTTAACAGCTTTGGATTCTCACCCGTCATCTGCATCAACCATCTGAGGGGCCTGTGGTCTGTCTGAAGCCGGAAGTGATTCCCAAACAGGTAGGGTCCCAGCTTCTTTAGTGCCCAGACCACAGCAAAAGCCTAACGCTCAATAGCACTCCACCTCTGAACCCGTGGAAGTAAACTCCTACTGATGAAGGGTACAGGTTGATCTAGGCCCTCCAAATTCATCTGTGATAGAACAACCCCCACACCATGCTCTGAAGCGTCTGTTTGCACTATGAACTCTCTGGAGAAATTGGATGCCAAGAGCACGGGCGCTGTGCACATAGCAGTTTTTAAGGCCTCAAAAGCTTTCTGACAGGTGTCAGTCCAAATCACCTTCTTGGGCTGCTTCCTGGAAGTCAGCGCTGTCAAGGGTGCAACAATGTTGCCATACCCCTTGACAAACCTCTCAGTATTAACCTGTGAGTCCTAAGAAGTCTCTCACCTCTGTCTGGGTTTTGGGCGGCTCCCAAGCCAGGATGGTTTCAATCTTGGGCTGCAGGGGTGCCACCTGGCCGCTCCCTACCTGGTGTCGCAAGTACACCATGGAACCCTGCCCGATCTGGCACTTACTCGCCTTGATCGTGAGGCCTGCCCTCCGCAGCGCCATCAACACTTCCCAGAGGTGGTGCAGATGTTCTTCCCAACTGGCGCTGAACACTGCGATGTCATCCAGTTAGGCGGCACTGAACGAGTCCAGTCCAGCCAACACCTGGTTGACCAACCTCTGAAAGGTGGCAAGGGCATTCTTCATCCCAAAGGGCATCACCCAGAACTGGTAGTGCCCATCTTGGGTGGAGAATGCTGACCTCTCTTTTGCCCTATCGGTCAAGGCGATCTGCCAGTACCCAGACGTTAAGTCAAACTTGCTGAGGTACCGTGCAGCCCCTAGCCGATCTATGAGCTCATCAGCTCTGGGGATGGGGTGTGCATCAGTTCTGGTGACTGCATTAAGCCCTCGGTAGTCCACACACAACCGGAGTTCGGGTGTGGCACCCGGCGCGGCAGCCTTTGGGATCAAGAACACTGGGCTGGCCCAAGGACTGCTAGAGGACTCAATTACCCCTAGCGCAAGCATCTTGGAGACCTCCTCCTTGATGCAAGCTCTCACCCTGTAAGTCACTCTGTAGGCCTTGTGCCTCACAGGTGTACTATCCCCAATGTCCACCTCATGGACGCACCAATCAGTGACACCAGGAACCAGGGAGAACAGATCAGAAAACTGTCCCAGCAACTGGTGACAGTCATTCTGTTGCTCAGGGGTCAGGGTGGAAGAGAGGTTGACACCATCCACTGACCCATCTTGCTCTCTGGCTGACAGGAAGTCAGGAAGAGGCTTGGTTTCCCCTCCATCCCAGCATCTGTGGCCAAGAGCATGCCCACTTGGGACCTCTCCAAGTCGTGCTTCAAGCGGTTGACATGCAGGACCCTCAAGGGGTTCCTGGGAGACTGCAAGTCCATCAAGTAGGTAACCGGACTCTTGCGCTCCACGACCTCAAAGGGGCCAGTCCACTTATCCTGGAGCCAACAGGGCTCCACTGGGGCCATGACCCACACCTTCTGTCCAGGCTGAAGCTCAACCAGAGTTGCATTCTGGTCGTACCACCACTTCATCTCCTCCTGACTGGCTTCCAGATTCGCCTCAGCGAGTTATCTGAAACGCCTAGTCTGGTTCTTAAAGGCCAGCATGTAGCTATATACATCCTGCGGAGGTTTCCTGGGAGATTGCTCCCAGCCTTCTTTGACCAGACTTAGAGGTCCTCTCACGGGGTGTCCATATAGAAGCTCAAAGGGCTGAACCCTAGAGATTTCTGTGGCACCTCATGGTAAGCAAAGAGTAGGCATGGCAAGAGGATGTCCCACTTATGCCTCATGGGTTCCTCAAGACCCATTATCATGCCTTTAAGGGTTTGGTTGAATCTCTCAACCAACCCGTTTCCTTGGGGGTAGTAAGGATTGGTGAACTTATAGGTTACATCACACTCCTGCCACGGGGACTTCATATACTTGGATATGAAGTTGGTTCCCCGGTCAGACACTACCTCGCTAGGGAATCCCACTCTGGAGAAAATTCCCATCAGTGCTCGTCCCACCACGGGGGCCGTCACTGTCCTCAGAGGTATGGCTTCCTGGTACAGGGTGGCATGGTCCACCAAGACCAGGATGAACCTGTTGCCCATGGTTGTCTTGGGGTCCAGTGGCCCCACAATGTCAATACTCACGTGTTCAAAGGGGGTGCTGATTACAGGGAAGGGCCGGAGAGGAGCCTTGCGCTTCCTCCCACTCTTTCCACTTCCCTGGCAAGTCTGACATGTCCTGCAGTGAGTGTCTGAACTCCTGCGCATTTGGGGCCAATAAAAATGGTTGACAAGCCGTTCAAAGGTCTTGTCAACCATGAAGCGCTGGGGTACCACCAGCACACGGGCTGACCCAGGCTCAGCAACCTTAGGCTCAGTCTACTGGAGGTCATTCTCCCAGTAGATCCAATGTGACCCAGACTGATTACCTGCTGCCTGGTCTGCAGCCTGTTGCCGCAGACCCACAAGAGAAGGGCATTCTTTCTGCTCCTTGCAGAATTCCTCCCTGGAGGGTCCTCCTTCTTGCTGCCAATGGGTCAGCTCAGGCAGGTCCCCCGGTTCGGCTACCTGTTCCCCAGTAGGCTCCAGGGCATCCCCCTCAGGATCTGCTCCCTCCTGGACCGTGGGAACTTCTGGGGCCGGTTTCCCGTGCCCCCTGCCTCTACTCTTGACGGAAGGTACCTGGGCCTCCTTCTCAGGCTCCAGGTCCTCTTGAGCACCTTTACTCGCTGCAATGGACCGGGTGGTCACACACGCCCAGTCAGCCAAACCCAACATTTCTAGATGAGCACTCCACTCCACCTTCACCCAAGGGGAGCTCTCCAAGTCATTCCCTAACAAACAGTCAACAGGCATGGCGGGCCTCACATCTACCTGAAGAGTACCAGAGACCGCCACCACTCAATAGGGAACCTGAGCCACCTTGCAGTGACTCTCGGTGTTGTCAGCGGCAACAACTGGGTAAAATGCTCCAGGGATAACCTGCTCTTGAGACACCAGGTGACACTTGACAGCTGTCACACTGGCTCCCGTATCTCTAAGGGCCTGATTCACAGAACTAACTTAAGACAAAATCCTAAACTTACTACCATTTTGGTATTCACAGAAGGCACTTACTCATTTCGGAATTCACAGAAGTTAGGAGTCCTAACTTTAGGACTCCTAAATGCCCTCTGTGAACACCGAAAGTCTTAAAGTTAGGATTTTTCTCAGTTTAGGAGTAGTAAAGTTAGGACTCCTAACTTTAGGACTCCTAAATGCCTTCTGTGAATACCAAAAGTCTTAAAGTTAGGATTTTTCTCAGTTTAGGAGTCCTAAAGTTAGGAGTCCTAACTTTATTACTCCTAAACTGAGAAAAATCCTAACTTTAAGACTTTCTGTATTCACAGAAGGCATTTAGGAGTCCTAAAGTTAGGAGTCCTAACTTTACTACTCCTAAAATGAGAAAAATCCTAACTTTAAGACTTTCTGTATTCACAGAAGGCATTTAGGAGTCCTAAAGTTAGGAGTCCTAACTTTACTACTCCTAAAATGAGAAAAATCCTAACTTTAAGACTTTTGGTATTCGCAGAAAGCATTTAGGAGTCCTAAAGTTAGGACTCCTAACTTCTGTGAATACCGAAATGAGTAAGTGCCTTCTGTGAATACCAAAATGAGTAAGTGACTTCTGTGAATACCAAAATGGTAGTAACTTTAGGATTTTGTCTTAAGTTATTTCTTTGAATCGGGCCCTAAGAACCTCCACTCTATGGCCATTGATGGTCACCCACTGCCTGTATTTTTTAGTGTTATCAGGCAGCTGGGTATTGGGGACCACCTCACAGTCTCCTAATGAGACAGGGGACATCTCTGCGGGACCCCACCCACCTTGGGCACCCCTCTCCTCACCCAGGGCTACACTAGCCATCTGCCGGGGGGCTGCACCAGTGGGTGCTGGTTTTCCAAACAGGCGACACTTGGGTTCATTGTCAAAATTACCCAGTTCTCCACATTTGTAGCATTTTGGGGGCCCTTTTTGAACCGGTGGACCTGTCGGGGTCCCTGACGGTTTCTGGGGGGAGGCTGAGATCCTTTCCCTTGGTTCCCTTGGAGAATACTTTGGAGCCTCCTATGGAACTCCCTCTGTTTACCCTTGTCCCCCCACTCTTCTGCTGGGGACCCTGTCCACTCTTGGCTGAGTCTCCCACGTGACCCTTGTGGACCCTGGTACTGACCCAGCGGTTCGCCTCCTCAGCAAGCTTCCTAGGATTAGTCAGCCTACTATTAATCAGGTGCTGGCGTAGCTCAGGAAAACAATTACTTGACAAGTACTCCCATGCAATTAAATCAAGAAGTCCCTGAAAATCATCAACTTTGCTACCCTTCACCCAACCATCCAATGCTCTGGAGAAAAAAGTGACATATTCAACATAGGTACTGTTTGCTATCTTTGTGCAACCCCTGAACCTCTGTCTGTACATCTCAGGGGTCAAACCATATGTAGACATCAATGCTTCTTTCATGTGGGGATAGGAATTATAGACATCAGAAGGCAAGTCTAGCACTGTGTCCTGCCCCTCACTAAGGAACCGCCCCCACAACCCCACTCCCCAATCCTTCTCAGGGACCCGGTGGGAAGACATGGCTCCTCATAGGCCTTGAACCACTGCCCAATATCATAATTTTAAAAAAATTCCTTCACCACATCCTTAGGGATGTACACTCTAGATTCCACAGTCATTGACGGTGTGCTGCCATCAGAGGGAGTACTCCCTAAGCTCTGGGCTTTCAAATCCAACTCCCTCAAAACTTTTTCATGTTCAAACTGTAGTTTCTTCTCTTCTAGGGCTAACTTTTATACTTTGCGTTTCAAATTCTAACTGCCCACTTAACTTGAGCTTGGTCAGCTCAATTTCGTGCATCCTACACTCTTTTCTATCTGTCAACTCCTCTGGAGATAGACTTTGACCAGAAACAATGCTACCGGCAGGGGAAGGGGTTCTCCTTCCTCTTGGGCCCACTGGCCCATCCAGCTGCTCCTCTGCATTATCATCATCAGTGTCATTACTTGCTTCTACCAAGGCCCTCAGCATCTTATAGAACTCTGGCTTATTTTTGCATCCACTAGCTAGAAACATTAAATTGCTTGCAGAAGAACTTTAGCTGTTTTACTGGGATAGATGTCCAGTTTCTCTTCTTCCCACTCCCACTCATTCTCAACAGAAACTATGGCTGCTGCTTTCTCCACCATGGTTAAGCTTGGCAGTACTCAAAAATAGAAAGTCCCAAAAAGAAATCTACCAACAAGTATTGGTTGCGTTATGGTCCGCACTCACAAAGTAGTGTTCACTAATCACTGTACATGAGTCACAAATGCAAGTCCAGAATCCTCACCGCTGACCACCAATGTTAGACTTGGTGGTCTCTAGTTGGCACAGGTATGCACTTGTGACAAATAGGGATCCTCACCTCTATTCAGGGTAAGGGGGTACACTCCTAAAATAACCCCTGCTCACCCCCTTGGTAGCTTGGCATGAGCAGGCAGGCTTATCTCAGAGGCAGTGTGTAAAGCATTTGTGAACACATGCAGTAGCCAAGTGACGACACTACAGATGGACCCCACACAGGTTTTATATCAAAAATAAGTATTTTTTATATAGATTTACCACCAGACCATTAAACGACAAAAATACACAATACTGTTACTTTAGATGGTAGAATTTTGCTTAATTCTCTTTAGTTCTTAAATGAGACACTTTAAGTCAATGTACCTTTAAGATGCGACACGCAGGGCAATGAAAGTGTTTCAACAAAGTTGATGCGATGAAGTTTTTGGTGCAAAGAAATAAAGACGTGAAGATCTTCCAGATGCAGCACGCTTCTCCGATGTTGCGAGAAGACTCGACTCGATGCTTCAGCTGCAGCGGGAACACACTTTACGCGATGCGACGACAGTGGCCTTGGCAGCGACACTCTACTCCGATGTTGTGAGACACTTCCGCTCGATGTTCTGTTGCAGCGGCGACACCCCTTTACGCGATGCGGCGACAGACGGCTCTGACGGCGGCACGCTTCTCCGTGAATACATTGCGCTTTTCTTGATGCGGTGCAATATGTCAACTACGATGGCTGCGATGGTGACACGCTTCTTCTGCGTTGCGAGACACTTCCTGGATGATGCGAGACGCTTCCGCTCGATGCGATGCTGCAGGTGCGACACACTTTACAAGATACAACGACAACAGCTCCGATGGTGGCACTCTTCTCCTTCTTGAGTCACGCTTCCAGCTCCTTGCGACACGCAGTCCCTCAGAAGGCCCAAAAACAGCAGCAGGCACTTCCAAAAAACTCTGGGAAGCTGGGGGGTGAAATCTGTTGTTCCTGAGACTTCAGCAGGAGGCAAGCTCTTTTCCATGCCCTTGGAGATCCTTCACAAGTTGAAAAAAATTACACACAAGGTTCCTTTCTCTTCTCTTTGGCAGTAGGCAACCACTGCAGGCCAATCCCCCAGTTTCAGGGACATCAGACGCACCACAGGAGGTGGAGCCAGCATTGTGGAGGGAAGGCACAGTCCTTTTCTGGTCCCAGGTGCAACTCCTCCCACCCATCTAGATGCAGATCTCTCTATTCACCACTGGGACACCTCAACCCGTCTCCTGGAATTCCCCAGCCCTGTCACTCAAACTCCAGACAAGTAATACACAGCCTAGCAGAGGCAGGTTTTAATGGTTAAACAAGAAAATACCTACTTTCTAAAAGTGGTATTTTCAAACACAGAGGTGCCGATTCCGATCCTGTAACACCCGGGTACAAATGGTCGTACGGAGCGTTTTCTCCGTACGACTCATACCCGGGAATTCCACCGTACAAACCAGCAAGTACGATTCGTACAGAAATACCATTTCCGTACGAATCGTACAAAACACCGTACGGCTAAAAAATAGTACATACAATTCCGATCCTGGACAGCGCGTACGCGATGTCCACACCCAGTCAGGCAGCGTTTTATGGACCATCAAGTACAATTCGTACCTACAGCACTCCGCACGGCTATATTTTTATGGGAGCCAAAAAGTGTCGGAAAAGCTAAGTACGCTGCGATGCACAAGGAAAAGGGGGCCCGCTACGCTACGTACACGCCATCATCCACATCGTACGTGTCATCATGTACAGTGCGTACCCCAATATTGCATATGTACAGTCCGTACATACGTGAGTATTGGGGTACGCCTGGGGTACGGTGCGAACATACGCGGGTGGGGGGTATGCCTGGGGTACAGTGTGAACATATGCGGGTGGGGGGTACGCCTGGGGTACGGTGCAGATATACGTGGGTGGGGGGTACATGCCGTATATATGGGGGGTGGGGGGTACGCGCCGTACATATGGGGGTGGGGGGTATGCACCATACATACGGGGGTGGGGGGTACGTGCTGTACATACGGGGGATGGGAGGTATGTGATGTACATACGGGGGTGGGGGGTACGCACCATACATACGGGGGTGGGGTGTACACACCGTACATACGGGGGGTGGGGGGTACGCGCCGTACATATGGGGGTGGGGGGTATGGTGCGGACGTACGCGGGAGGGGTGGGAGGCTGGGGGGGCCGTACAACTCGTACCCCGGGCACACGGGTTAGGGCTCGTACAAAGTTCGCTCCGTATGGAGCCTTTTCCATGCGCTTGTGTTTTCGGACGGGCGGTACGGATCGTACTTGCGCGCTCGGACTTCAGTTTTACGATTTGGATGTAAAACTGTCCGGGGTCGTCTCGTAGACTTTTCGCGAGGCGATTCGTATGTATTTTTCACGTATGAATCGTACTTCGCCGTTTGTACAGGACTTGTACGATTCGTACGTAAAAAAATACGGATACGAGTCGTACGGGAAAAAAAAAAACAGGATCGGAATCGACCCCAGAATGTTAAAACCAACTTCACTAAAAGATGTATTTTATCATTCTGAGTTCAGGCATACTAAATTCGAATTTCTACCATGTTCCCTGAGTCAGTTAAGATTATAAAATGTAATAACCAAACTGCCCATTCTGGCCTATTGAGAACAGGTAGCCTTGCAATAGTGAAAAACGAAAATGGCTGTAATGCACTATTAGAATATTCCACACACACCAGGGCATGTCCTACCTTATCCTTACAATGCACCCTGCCCTTGGGCCTACCATAGGGGTGTCTGATATGAAGAAAAGGCAAGGTTTAGGGACTGGCAAGTGGGTGCACTTGCCCAGTCAGCATGACAGTACCAGACTGCATGCAAGCTCTGCAATGGCAGACCTTAGACACACGTTTACAGGCTGCTTCTGTGGGTGGCACAACCAGTGCTGCAAGCCCACCAGCAGCATTTGGATTTATCAGCCCTGGGCACTCCTGGTGCACTGTACTAGGGTCTGACAAGTACACCAAACCAACCAATCATGGCATCACAAATTATACATTAATTTACAATAGGGAGCACTTGCACTGTGGCACTGGACAGCAGTGGAACAGTGCCCTGAGCAACTAACACCAGCAAAAACATATGAAGTACAGCAAAAAATGGAAGGGAGACCCACGCCAATGTACCAGGTCTAACAGCTGCCATGTGCAAATGCAGGCATCCTTGTCCCATAGAGCAAAAATGCCTGCGTTGCAGAGCCGTTCTATGCGTGCTGCACAAAACAGTACACATAGAAAAAGGAGAAAATGAAGAGAATTTAAAACATTTCTCTTAGGGGGCGTGGCAAGGCGCCGGAGAAGATGGCCGCCGTCGTGAGGAGCTCCGTCGGAGCGTAACCGCAACGGGAGCCTCCAGGCGACTCGTGTAAGCACCCGTCCCTGGAAATGTGCTAAGAACATAGCGGAATGACTGCACCCTCGACATTTAGAAGTTGAAGTGACGAGGTGAGTGTAACAGGCTGCTTTTTACAACTCTCACCGCCCGCGGATCGGACATCAAACGCGGCTGCCATTTTGCAGCTTCCTCTTTCCTGAGGTTTTATACCTCTCGTCTGCCTCGCGATTCTTCTTCTCAAGGAGCGCTACCTCTTCCTTATCATGTTTAAGGCAGAAACCATTGTTATAAAGAAGGGGGTAAGAGGATTTTCATTTTTAATAATGGAAAATTTCTCTGGATGACTGCCCTTCACTGACCAACCGCAATTTTGTGATGTCTGCAGTCTCACAGATGTAATGCCTTTTTGCTGACGTCATGCTGGAGGTTCAATAATTGTTTTTGCTTCATAAGTGGACATTATAAAGTATGTAGCTGAGTGAAAAGTATTTTTTACTGTTTCTTACGCTTTTTGCCTTTTCAGAGAGCGACTGGCAAATACTTGGCATTCTGTTTTTTTCTCACGCTCCCTGGTTTTTTCAGCCATTTAACCCCATATAATATAAAATAGCTTGAGGCAGTATCTTTTTCTTTCAAACATTGCTAGAGCTTGGTCTCTCTCTTCAAATTCTGTTTGTCGCCGGTCTCTTTGTATTGTTATGCTGATTTTTGACTGCCACTTACAGGAATTCCAACTCAGCGTTTCCTGTATTAATTTTCTACTGTCATGTTAAGCCTTTGGAACTTGATTTAATAATTTTTCTTGCCTTTCAATTTTTCAATGGCGATGTCACGGCATACTCGTAATACTCCTCAGCCAGCCAATGCGTCCTCAGCACCTTTGGAAGACTTTAACCCTTTCAGTGTACTACAAGACTGCATAGTAGAGGCAACTAATGACTCCCCTGCCGCTAAAATGTCCTCACTTCAAACTTCCCGCCCAAGCTGTAAAATCTCGCACAAAATATCCTCTTCTTCTACCTCTACACCAGGGAAGCGAGTGAAGACAAATCCTCCCTCTCCTACTAATACTCCCTCTTCTATCTCAGTGGAACTTTTACTTGAAGAAATTCGCTCACTCAAACCCTACATGACAGAAACAAATTCTCGTCTTCAAAGTCTCGAAGATAACTGGTCACACACTGAACAAAAAGTAGAGGATTTAGAGAGAAAAGTGGCTTCAGTTCAAATAGTTACAGAACAAGTTCCATAGCTGCATAGGGAAATTCAAAATCTTAAGCAACAAGTCGAAAACTTAGAAAATCGAAATAGACGTAACAACCTACGTATTTACGGACTTACGGAAGACCTTGAGGGATCAAATCCTATATCCTTTTTTCAATCCTTTTTCCCCACGCTTCTTAGTCTCCCAAGTTCTCTAACTTTAAATATTCAACGAGCTCATCGTTTAGGCTCAATCTCTCGTTCTTCCACTGCCTCTTCTTCTTCTTCAACAAAATCTAGAGGAGTTATCCTGTATTTCCTAGAATATACCGACCTACTTAAAGTTCTTCAAGCTGCCAAACAGAAAGGGAAGATTACTTGGAATGGTTCTAATCTTGTCTTTGCACAAGACTACGCCAAAGTTACTGCTGATCGTCGAAAGAAATTCCTGGATATGAGACCTGCTCTTCGCTCCCTGAATGCTCGTTATGGCTTGTTCCACCCTTGCCTCTTTAAAGTGACTTACAACAATAAAACGACAAACTATGAAGACCCGGCGATACTTCAACAATTTCTGAACTCTTGTAGAGATGATTCTATGGACATTCCTCGAGCATAATTATTACGCACCTTTTTTTATGTCTTGAAGTTTGTTATCCTATCCTGCCTGCTGTATTTTGCTCCGTTGTGAGTTTACGTGGTTAATGGTTTTTTCTTTTTGGTCTCTTTTAGATGCTGTTACGTGCTCCTTTGATGTATGTTTTCGTCATATATGCCTGGAAGTCGTTCTCCCTTTGCCGCGCCCTGATGGAGTCTCCAGTCCGGTGTGCTACCTTCCTCATGTGGCTCCACCATCCCCAGTCTCATTGTCTTTTTGGGGTATGTCCTTTTGACACCTTTTTATATGGTCAATTGTTCGATTTGTATTTTATTTTTGTTTTGTGTTTTTCTTTCCTCATTTGGTTTTTCTCCCTTTCCATTCTCTCTTTCTCTCCTCCTTTTCCTTCTCCTCTTACTTGGATACACCTTACAACAATCTTTTTATGTTTATCTTCTCCTTTCATTCCTTCCTGAGTTTCTCTCTTAATCTTCTTTCCATCAATTCCAATCTCTTTTATAATGCAATTTCTAACTTCTATTCTGATTTCATATCAACTGTTCATGTTTTATTTGATGATTTATCTTTAGAGTTGTAACTTGGAATTTTAAAAGAGTAAATAATCCCATTAAAAGACAACAGGTATTAACGCATTTAGCTAGACTAAATGCTGACATTGCACTAATTCAAGAAACGCATTTATCTGATAGCGATGCTTCTAAATCGAAACGATGATGGGTAGGCAATGTTTTTTCTTCCCCCGGTTTAGGTAAGAAAAATGGAGTTTCCATTTTATGTCATAAGAAGTACCAGATTACAGTTGTACATCAAGAAACTGACGTAGATGGTTGTTGGGTAATTGTTAAACTTCTTATAAATCAAATACCTTTAGTTCTATTTAATGTATATGCACCGGTCAATGTGGATAATAACTTTTGGATATATGTCTCTGATAAACTTCTTTTGTTTGATGAGGATTATATTATTTTTGGTGGGGATTGTAACCAAGTTTTTGAACCCATATTAGACAGACACTCTTCGGTTAAATTCTCCAATACAAAGATGCACACACAGGTTACTTCCTCCATACATCGTAAATCCTTGGTTGATGTCTGGAGACTTTACAATCCTGATACTCGCGAATACAGCTTCTACTCTCCTCCACATCACTCACAATCTCGTATAGACTATCTTTTCTTTAGTAAATCCTTAACCCAACAAGTTTACCACTCTGAAATTGGTTCTATTTTAATATCAGACCATGCTCCAGTTCTAGTTGATTTTGACTTACTCCCTTTTATCCCTCATGCAGGAAGGTGGCGTTTTAATAATGTGTTATTATCGGATCCAAATTTCACAAGCCAATTCACCTTTTTTGCTTCTGAATTCTTTTCTCTTAACTCTACCTTGGATTCATCTCAGGTAATGATTTAGGACTCTTTTAAAGCTGCTGCCAGAGGCTTTATCATTAATTTTGTGTTGCAAAAGAAAAAAGCTTTTAAACATAAAAACTCCCAATTACTTGCTAAAATCAAAAAACTTGAATACACTTATTACCATTCGAATTCCGAATCCGCTTTAAAAAACCTAATTGATGCAATATTTACATTTAATAAAATGTCCACGGAAGCAGCTTCCTCTTATCTTTTAATAAGCAGCGTTCGATACTATGGAGGCCAAAACAGGATGGGGAAACTCTTAGCTAATTACTTGAAAATTAGACGTGAACGGACTAAAATAGAATCTATTCGGAATGAGGTGGGTTTATCTTTCTTTAAAGATAACGAAATTTTGGATGAGTTTGTCTCTTTTTATAAAAATGATATACCCCTGAACATCAACCAAATCAGACAGATCTGTCTACTTATTTTCACTCCATCGAACCCCCTTCTTCTCACGATATCGACTTTTCTTCCTTAGAGGCAGATATCACTTTATCTGCAATTGCTCGCACTATTTCGATAATGAAAAGAGGGAAAGCTCCAGGTCCTGATGGTTTTACCATTGAATTTTACGCACATTTTGCGAATCTTTTACTCCCACACCTCCTATCACTTTACAATGCCTTTATCTCTAGCGGTTCCTCTGCTGGAACCTTTCAAGAAGCCATGATATGTTTCATACCTAAAGAAAATAAAGACCCTTCTCTCTGTAAAAATTACAGGCCAATTTCTTTAGTTAATTTGGATTATAAGATCTTTGCAAAAATTCTTGCGCTTCGCATTGATCCTGTTTTACCCACTCTTATTGGCCCAGAACAATCAGGTTTTGTAAAGGGTCATCTGTCATCTGATAATTCCAGAGTATTCTTTAATATCCTTAGTAAAGCTTCTTCTCACTCTCCAGTCATCTCTCATACGCGTAAAATCCTTGCACCTCTCCTTCCTTCTTCTTATCCCTCGTTGTCCTCTTTAGATCAACAGCCCATTTGGCATAATAATTTGCTACGCATCAATAATCGCGCCTTTTATTGGAAAACAGGGAGACTCAAAGGATTGCTCTGGATCTCCCAATTACTAATCAATAACATTCCTATTTCTTTAATTCTCTTTGCCATCCTCCTGTAAAGATAAATATGTTTTATTGTGTTCTTCTCTTTCCCAATAGCTTCATTCTTTACCGTCTCTTTCTACTCCTCCATCTAAATGTTCCGCTGTCTTTTCTTTACTCTCATCCACCGCATCAGCATCTTCTTTATATAGGTGTTTATATTTCTCTTCTATTAGAGGCAAGGAGAAGGTTGAATTGGTTTGGGAGAAAGATTTGGATGAAAATTGACCTATCCCCCTTTGGGATAAACTATGGCTAAAGAGTCACAAGACTTCCAGAGCTGCTAACACTTCTCAAACCCTTTATTTCATTTATAAATGTATTTTATTCACTCCTGCTAAGCTAGCTTCTATTTCTCCTGACTCTCCCTCTGCTTGCTGGTCCTGCCCTTGTTTATTGGCTGACTTAAAACATATGCTTTTCACTGTCCTCCCATATCTCGCTTCTGGCTATTAATTTGGTCTCAAATTAACAAAACCTTTCATACTCAAATTCCTTTCTCATTTACCAACATTTTCTTAGGATCCCTATCACCTTCATGGTCTGCTACATCTCCTAACCCCAAATTGGTTGATTCATTATTAGCAATTGCTTTCCACCTGATAACTTCCAATTGGAAACAGGCAGATAAAGTCACTTTTAAAGCATGGTGGAATGCTGTTTGTTTTCACCATAGACTAGATACTAGTTATGTTACTCCTATATCGCTTTCCATTAAAAGAGACATTTTGTGGCTACCATTATCCTCTTATCTCACACTCGCTACATCTACCAACTCTACATCAGCTAACACTTCTGATGATGTCCAGAAACCTCCTTGAGGTAACCGTTAGTCTTTTATTTTCAATCAGAATATGGGTTCATGATTACTCCTTTTGTTATATTGTTAATTACATTTACTCTATATATTTTAAGAATGTTCTTTTTCATGTTTATAAAGTTTGAACTCAGGTGTTATTTCTAATTTTTGACCTCTTCCCCTCCTTCTTCCCTTTTCCCTTCCTGATCTCGCCCTACCTGTTTTCCTCTGTTATCTCCCTTTTCTTAAACTGGTTTTGCTAAATTATAAGTTTATAATGTTATATTGTATAGTATATGAAGCTCTCTTATGTTTAACCCCTTCCCCGCTCATGGCGGAACCGTTCCGTCATGAGCCACGGTTGCCGTGTGCTCATGACGGAACGGTTCCGTCATGCCACGACCGTTGGCGGCTGCTCCGCCCACGCGGCGCTGTTTTCCCGCCTGTGCGGGGGGACAACGCAACTGGGCGGAGTCATGACGGAACCGTTCCGTCATGAGCACAGCTAAACCGTGGCTCATGATGGAGCGGCTCCGTCATGAGCACAGCGCCACCGCGCTGCCCCCCCCGCACCCCCCAGCGCCGCGGCGGAATTCCCGCCGTGGCGAAGGGGTTAAATGACTTTTTCTCAATAAACTTAAACTTTAAAAAAACAAATCATTTCTCTTAGTTATGCCTGCCTAATCCCACCCCTGGGGTGGCGTGAGAGACTGATGCATTCCCAGATTTATAATTTCTCGTAAATCTGTGAACGCTTCAGATTCCATGGGTGTTGCGTAAGAACACCCACAGTAGCACTGGAATGCCCTTTCACTCACTCTTCTGAATGAAAGGGGCTTATTTCAAAAAGACCAAGAAAAGCCACTTAAGGAAGTTGGAAGGGAGAGTAATCTTTTTAAACGTCTACCTTCTTCAAGATCCCAATTTGATTTCCCACTTATACAGAGTACCTATACACCATATTGGAAGTGTGGCCGAATCCTCCCCTGATATGCCACCAATACTGGTCTTAGAGAAGTACCTCCATTCATTTTATCACATTGCTTGAGTTTCCTTCCAGAAGAAAGAGCTTTTGCCTGTCGGGAATCAATGTGTTCTTTCTATGATAGGTGCCTCATGAACCACATCCTCACGTACTTATAACTATTATCGTTCTGAATTTTAACACTGTATAGAATGATAATTAAACTTTAATTATTTCTTGTTCCCAAATGGAAGCACTTTTGCTTTCTCCAGGTTGACTGTCAGTTTTGTGCTATTACAGTAGTCAGTAAAGACATCTAACTTTCTCTTTAGACCTATTTCTGTTATGTCCATGA
The DNA here is from genome assembly GCF_964204655.1 of Triturus cristatus. Taxonomy (NCBI): domain Eukaryota; kingdom Metazoa; phylum Chordata; class Amphibia; order Caudata; family Salamandridae; genus Triturus; species Triturus cristatus. The sequence goes on along the minus strand of NC_140588.1, from coordinate 845,446,029 downwards.
TCACTAGATCATCTTCATAGAGGGACAACTTATATATGAACCATTCATTTTGGGGCTAAGACCATTGGTTAAATCTAATATTTTTGGTAAATACACCACAAATACAGAGAACAATATGGGTACCAAAATACAGCCTTATCTGAGGCCATTTCTAATATCTATTATCCGTGAAACAGGCCCATCAACATCCAGTTCCACCAGGGCCCAATTATTTCCAAGCAATTCTTGCAACGTCAAAAGTAAATTATGTAGGATATCATAGTTTCCTAGTGCTTCCCATAGCAGGGTCCAGTCAACTGTATCAAATGCTGAGCAGAAATCCACAAAACGGCATGGCTCATGAACTAAAGCAGTGATCCACTGTTGAATGAACCCCCTTAAAACCGCCTTGCTCTATGAGGTTTATTGAATTTACTTCCATCCATTGTTTCAATAACCCCAGGAGGATTTTAGATAATACTTTCTCACCCACGTCCACCAGGTTTATTTGCCTATATATTCCTGGGGAACCGCACCGATCCACTCTGACGGACACAACGGTACGGAAGGCTCCCCACTTAAGGACCTCGTTCACCACTTTTGAAATCCAATTACCCTGGATTTAGTACAGTTTTAGACATTACCAAGTGCCTGCAACCGCCCTTTTACTACAGTGCAATTGCACTGTGAGCCCTGAAGAAGCCCATGTTTGGGCGAACCGCGTTGGCTGTGGTGGTACCGTACTCTAAAGATTAAAGAACACTTGAGAATACAAGCTTCTGCGTGGACTCTCCAATTAATTGCACTACTGTATGAACACAGTGAAACGTATAACGTATTGCCTCTCATACCCTTGCAAAGATGTGTAATCTTTTTTGTACTTGGGTTTGATCTCTGCCCCCTTCCAACTGTCTGGGACAATGATTGTAGAGAGAATATTCTGGAATTGTAGGACTTGGCATTTTTTGGCTAAAGTTCCCTAAACTTTTTGCTTTCCTCCTAGACTGCTGATCAGTGTCAAAATGCAATTGCTTCCTTTATAAAGTGTAATGGTAATTGGTTGTCCATGATTGGTATGTTTGCCTTACTAGTAAAGTCCCTAGTAAAGTGCACTATGTTTGCCAGGGCTGGTAATGCAACTGCTACTAGTGGTCCTGCAGCACTAATTGTGCCACCCACACAAGTAACCAAAAAGAGGGAACTCAGGCCTGCTATTGCAGTGCCTGCACACAATTTGTTAAACTGCCATATTGTTCTGACAAGTGCACCCACTTGCCAGACTTTACCCTACCCTTTCTATGCACATCAGACACCTCTATGTTAGGTCCAAGGTACCCCTGGGCAGGGTGCAGTGCATGTGAAAGGTAGGACATGTACTAAGGTGTGTACCATGTTCTGACAGTGAAATACTCTCCATTTAGTTTTTCACTGTGGAAAGGCCATCTTGCCAATAGGATAGAATGGGGAAGCTGTGTAATATGTTTTCCAGCCTATATTCCCAAAGGCTTAAGATGGAAAGGTTAAGTTTAGTGTGCCTGAACTCACAATGTAATAGCACATCTTTTTATGAAGGTGGTTTTTGCATTGTGTGTTTAGAAGCCACTCTTTTAGAAGTGGCTGGGTTTTTGTGCTCTAACATTTCTGTGGGTCTTTACCTGGTTGTGGATTGACTGTCTGGATTTGAAAGTGATAGGATCTGGGGAATGTCTTCACCCTGGGGAGGAGGTGAGACAGCAACATGCTGACCTGCGTCTTGAGTGTAGGGGTAGGAGTAGCCCCTAGAGGTGAAGAGGCCTGGGTTGCTGCCATAAAACAATGGCCCCATCTCCTGCTGAGTGATTGAGAATCCAGACCCCCACTAATCAAACGAAGAAGGTGTCACTGGCAGGGAGGAACCCAGAACTGGTTTGGACAGGGGTCAGTGCCCCCCTGAACACAAAGACTTCAAAGACATTTAGGGCTATAACTATGAGAGCTGAAGCCCCTGTACTTTGGAGAAATGGATTGATCAAGTTTGAACAAGACTGAAGCTACTTTGTGGTCAAGAGGATCCTTTGCCAAGAAAGAAACAACCAAAGAGACTGAAGTAAAGGATTGACCCTTGCTGTGTGTCCGGGGGCTGGCTTGCAGTTTGCTGTTTTAACCAAGGAGAGGCTAAAGGGACTTTGCTGTGTGTTGTGTCCCCCTGCTTGAAAGGATTTTGCTGTGTGCTGTGTCCGGAAGTAATTTATCCCCATAGGCCCGAGGTGAGCTGTCTCCCTGTTGCAGAAATGCAGGAACACAAAAGTTTCCAGGAGAGTCTCAGCAACGCTGTGTGCATGTGCTTTTTGAAGATGGAGACCCTCGTAAGAAGTGCCCTGTGATCGTGGGCACCTGGTGTCCAAGCGAGTCACAGTGACGCAGTGTGCGTGTGCTTTTTGCAGCCTGAACCTTCGTGAGGATTGTCCTGTGATCGTGTGCACCTGGAGTCCAAGTGAGTCTCAGCGACACTGAGTGTGTGTGCTTTGTGCAGCCTGAGACCTTTGCGAGGATTGCCTTGTTAATGTGCACACCCGGAGTCCAAGTGAGTTTCAGAAAATGCTGTGTGAATGTGCTTTGTGCAGCCTGAGACCTTCGCGAGGATTGCCTTGTTATCGTGCACCCGGAGTCCAATTGAGTCTCAGCGACGCTGTGTGCGTGTGCTTTTTGCAGCCTGAGAGCTTCGTGAGGAGTGCTCTGTGATCGTGCACCCGAAGCTCAAGTGAGTCTCAGCGATGCTGTGTGCATGTGCCTTGTTGCAGCCTGAGATCTTTGTAGCATCAGCGGACCGGCAGCCCCAGAGGAGCTGAGCCGACTGCCCGAGCCCACCGTTGCCATAGCAGGACCTCGAACCAACCAAGTCCCCCAGCCCGGAATTCACAAAGATTTCAGCAGAGGCCCAAGTCACTGGTAGACGAGAGGAGAGCGATGTCGCACCCCCCAGATAACGTGGGTCGATCCCTGTGGTGGGATGCAGGCTCAGAGGGAGACACTCTTGGCCTCTTCCATTCCTGCAGTGCAAGCCTCTGCTTCGGCTCGTATTGCGGCCCTACTTGCCAAAGGAGTGGCAGTACCGGGGCCGGAGTGTTGAGCTTCACTTTTTGTTTACACCATACCCGTGTGGGGGCATCTGTTGACAGAGGCTGACTGCGAGTCAGCACGAGTGGCGTAGAGACCGCCTAAGGCACCGTGATCGGTTTCTGGGGTGTATTACACCTTGCATTATTTCTACATAACGAACTACCTGGTTGTCGTATTACGCACTGCATTATTTCTGCATAACGAACTACCTGATTGTTGTATTACACATTGCATTGTTTCTGCATAACAAACTACATGTTTGCCGTATTACACATTAGATTGTTTCTGCGTAACGAACTACCTGATTAGTGTATTACACATTGCGTTATTCCTGCGTAACGAACTACCTGATTAGTGTGTTACTCATTGCATTATTTCTACATAACGAAGTACCGAACTGTTGCGTTACACATTGCATTTTTGTTACAAAGTGCCTGATTCTTGCATTATGAACTGCATAGCATTGCAGTAGGACTGCAGTGGAACGTTTAGAAGTGCTCATTAATATCACCAGAACTTACAAGGGCTGGCTGACCTAACAACCGGCCAGGAAGAACATTACAAATATGCATATGTTAGATTTATCATATGGTCTTATCGTATATCTTTTTATATACATTTATACTCGTTTTTATGAAACTCGTGTGGTGTCCATTTGTGGTGTCATCATTGGGTTGCTGTGAGCATGGTTGCAAATACTTTACACATGTGCCTTGAAGATAAGCCTGGCTGCTCGTGCCAAGCTACCAAGGGGGTGAGCGGGGTCTATCTGAGAATGTGTCCTTCCTTTCCCTGACGTGGAAACGATGGTCCCTATTTGGCCTAAAGTACCTACCTCAGCCAACCAGGGATCCTGGGTTTAACAGGAATGATAGTTGAAGCATGCTCAACCACTAATGAATATTTGTTTTTATTATTACCACTGGCAGATTTTCTGGACCAGCTGCTCTTGTAAGCTTTAACGATGAGATAGTGTTTCTAACAAAAATGATTCTTTCATTTCATCAGTTATGTAAAGAGTAGCTGGTCGCTGGAAGATTAATGCATCTTTATTATACATTTCCTCCATGTATGTGACCCATGCTTCCTCTCTCCTCTGACATTTTAGCTTATATACACTTTTTCCGAGACCATGTTGTACTAGTTCCCATAATGTTTTAATATTGTTAGCCTCTATAATTTCTAGCATGATTTTGCAGCTTTTATCCTGGTGGGCTCGATTTGAATGAATGAATCTTACATTTATAAAGCGTAACTGTCGCTCCAAATGGAGCATTCTGGTGCCGTGCCGAATGGAAATAAAATTCAAAGCATAAGTGAACAGAGTAAGGTCCCTAGATAAGAGGGAAGCACAAAAAGTCAGGGGCTGCTTAGATCCAGGTTTTCAGTAATTTTTTAATAGATGTTCTGAATCAATGGCTATAATATGCCTCGAAGATGATTCCACACTCTAGTCCTCAAGACGGCAAGAGATTTACCACATTTTGTCTTGTACCTAAAAGTAGGAAGTTTAAGAAAGTTTTCTGATGAAGATTTAATAGTGCAAGGGGTGTGGCCTGCTGCAGAGAGAAATTTGCATGCACAGGAGTGAGCTCTGCTGAGTGCCGAGCTACAACCCTGATATAGCCGTAATAATCCACCTAATTTTCATCCCCCCTGGTTCAAGGCTACAAGAGGGAGCAGCCAAGCTGTGACATCGAGCCTGCCACTTCAAATATGTTTGCCAAGGTTGGATTGACCGGGATGGCCAAATCACTACTCAAAATGGCGGCGCTCCTCCCCGGATCCCCGGGGCTGGCACAGTACTAAAATGCTAAAAATGAAGGTGCTTGGAAGATTTAGACCAGTGGATGAGTCTGGGAGCTCCAGAATCTAGCCTGCAGTAATCCACCATGAGTAATCACTATCAGCACTGCTACTGGGCTGGTGATGGCAGGGGAGGGCATGGTCGGAGCGGCCTACTGAATCAGCAACTGCACGTGTCGGTGCCAGTTCTTGGATCGAATTGGGCACTGTGACATGGCGACAGGGGCTGGGAAGAGCTCTGCCTACTGGAGGACTGATACTGTGCCGGGCGCTTGCCTGGGCTCCATGTGAGGGAAGAGGAGAGAGAAAGACTATCTACAGCAGTGTGGCCTCCTTGGTACTCCGGTGAGGCCCTAAGTAAGAGTAATTTATGGGGGAAAGACAGGTAGCTTTGATAGACGGTGGGAGCAGACTCGAACTCCTGCGGATGGGGCTGGGAGCTCCAGAATATAGCCTTCAGAGATTCACAGCAAGTGATCCCTGACAACATGACTCCTGGACAGGTGAGGGCCAGGGCAAGCACTGTCTGTGCGACCCACTGAGACTCCAACCACATTAATCAGTGGCGGCTCTTGGATCTGAGCTGGGCAATGGGACACGGCAACAGAATCTTGGAAGGGCTCTGTTTGCTGGAGGGATGACGGTGTGCTGGGTGCTCGCCTGGGCTCCCTTTGGGTGAAGAGGAAAGAAAAAGACCGTCTGCACCAGGTAGGGTCACATGGAAACTTAACATAGGAAAATGCGACTGTTAGATTGTTTCCTGATTTTAGTCTCCAGGTACAGCGCCAGCACCAATTTTTTGACTCTATTAAAAAGGCCCTCCGAGAGAAAAATATCAAATCCATGATGATGTTTCCAGTCAAATTGTGATTAATTGCAGAGGGCAAGTTACATCTTTTCATGGCTCCAGAAGAAGCATGGGATTGGCTAGAGGGCGGGAACAAAGTGGAGCAGAGATGAAGCAAGATGAAAGAAACTGGATCGAGAGAGATAGGAGACCCGCAGTCCATAGAGCACCCGTCCGACTCATTGGGCAATGGAGAGCTTCCTGCCTGGAAGTGACCATGAATAATATCTGGAATATGAAGAGGGACACTTTGAAGTATTCGGGAAAGTAACGGGGGGCTGGTCAGTCCCCAGTCAGTTCAAGCTAAAATGGCAGGGAACTGCCTGTGACTCAGCCCGCCTGATGAAAGGGTGATGGAGCGTCGGGCTTATGTAACAGCAAGTGCAATGGTGATGTCTCAATGCATAGGTGGGAATATTATCACTAGAGGTTTATTAGTTCATAATAGCGGTGGAGGTTATGCCCTCCCACAGTTTCATTGACACGTTTGGGTGACAGGCACTCTGCAGGTTGGGGAAGTGGGTAAAGAATAGCTCACTACGCAGGGGCGCAGGGGGCAGGGGTGCAGGGAGGGGGGTACCGTTGGGGAACTTTTAAATTTGTTTCATATTTAAATGGTTACTCTCATCTGGAACAGAGATCAAGAATGGCTGGGGCAGAGAGGTCGCTGGTACAGAACCAAAACAATGCTGACATTGACAGGAAGACCCAGCCAAATATGCATATGGTCATTAAATGCGAATGGGCTGGGCTACAAGATTAAACGGACCTTGGTCCTCTAGCAAGTCAAACACCACTCTCCAGATCTTGTCCTGCTTCAAGAAACACACGTGAAGGGCAACCACTATAAAGCATTAGACCGATTTGGATATAAATTCCTAACACACGCAGGCTACTCCACAGATGCACAGGGCTGGGCATTCTAGCTAAAGCTTCAATACCTTTTGTAATTTCAAAAATATGGTGTATCCCACAGGGCTCCTATGCGGCTGTCTCAGGCACATTAGAGGGCATCACCCTGAATCTATGCTCTGTGTATATACTGCCTTGACTACGTACCGAGGCCTTCCCAAAATGAGGGTCTCTTCTTTTGGAACTCCCAACGAGAACACTATTGCTGGGTGGCGATATGAATGCAGTGATACACCCTGCCACAGATAGAATAGGGGTAGCTCTGAGTCACCCTAATGAAGGGACCCTACGGACATTTATATCAGCTATGGGGGTGGTTGATCTTTGGAGGCTCCATAACCCCCACTAATCACAACATACATTCTTTTCAGCCCCTCATGGCTCTCTGTCCCACCTCAACTACTTCATTGCTTTTCATGATCAGGTGGGTTGCTTCATAGACTTGAGACACTACTCTAGAGGAATATCAGACCATTCACCGATTGTAGTTACCCTCATAGGTCCACACATTAATCAGTTGGCCTTCCCCAGAGTTGATCCCTGGCATCTCCGAGATAGGGAGCTGAAGGGGAAATTATATATGTCTGCAGAACAAGAATTTGAGGAGAACCGGGGTACGGTATATTCCCCTACCACACTTTGTAAAACATTTAAGGCTGTGATAAGGGGCCACGCCCAGGCCTTGGTTGGAGGGAATAAGAGTGAGGCTGCGCTGCAATGTAAGACAATCGAGAGAGACATCCTAACAGTAGAGACAGAAGTGGCAGGGCAGGAACCCAGAAACACGGCATAGACTGCGACTCCGCCAGCAAGATCTGTGGTCCTTGGCTAACAATGCAGCAAGGTCCTGTGCTCTGATAACCCAGCGCCATCTCTATGATGTGGGAGATGAAGCCTCTAAACTGCTAGCTTGGTTAGAGAGGAGAGATAGTGACAGGACATGGGTGGTTGGGGTCAGAGAAGGGTCTGGGGCTCTACAGACCACAAATGCTGAAATAGCAAGCACCTGTGCCTCTTATTACACAACCACATTTACCCCCGCCATATTATAATGGCGGGGCACCGTGGCGGACAGAAAGTCCAACTGCCGTTTGTCCGCCGGTCAGCAATTGTCACGATTGCCGGCCGGGCGGAACTCGGGCATAATATGGTGCCATCCATATTATGATGCCTGGCAGTAAAGGCCTTTCCATGGCAGCAATGCCACCCTTTCTTTTCAGGCAAAATCTGGGAATGGTGGCCAAACACATATTGTTTTTAATATACTCGTTTGGCATTTAATTTAAATTGTTTTAGAGTTCTCCCTGGTCCTACCTGCCTGGCCTCGCAAACCCCCACCTCTGTCATCACACCTGCACAGTAATCTTGGCATTTCACCGCATTTTGCGGGTCCTTCGCCCCTGACTCGCGGCGGCCATCTTGGGTGAGTGGGTCCCACTGCACCAGCAAGTCCTCTCTCCATCTCCTTTGGAGACTATTTAGGTATGCTAGTTTGAGCAGTGCGCCCTATTCCAGCGCGAGCGCTATTCATGCAGCGCTTGTTTTGTGGCAGCGTTTGTTTTTAATATACTCGTTTGGCATTTAATTTAAATTGTTTTAGAGTTCTCCCTGGTCCTACCTGCATGGCCTCGCATACCCCCACCTCTGTCATCACACCTGCACAGTAATCTTGGCATTTCACCGCGTTTTGCGGGTCCTTCGCCCCTGACTCGTGGCGGCCATCTTGGGTGAGTGGGTCCCAGTGCACCAGCAAGTCCTCTCTCCATCTCCTTTGGAGACTATTTAGGTAGGCTAGTTTGAGCAGTGCGACCTATTCCAGCGCGAGCGCTATTCATGCAGCGCTTGTTTTGTGGCAGCGTTTGTTTTTAATATACTCGTTTGGCATTTAATTTAAATTGTTTTAGAGTTCTCCCTGGTCCTACCTGCCTGGCCTCGCATACCCCCACCTCTGTCATCACACCTGCACAGTAATCTTGGCATTTCACCGCGTTTTGCGGGTCCTTCGCCCCTGACTCGCGGCGGCCATCTTGGGTGAGTGGGTCCCAGTGCACCAGCAAGTCCTCTCTCCATCTCCTTTGGAGACTATTTAGGTAGGCTAGTTTGAGCAGTGCGACCTATTCCAGCGCGAGCGCTATTCATGCAGCGCTTGTTTTGTGGCAGCGTTTGTTTTTAATATACTCGTTTGGCATTTAATTTAAATTGTTTTAGAGTTCTCCCTGGTCCTACCTGCCTGGCCTCGCATACCCCCACCTCTGTCATCACACCTGCACAGTAATCTTGGCATTTCACCGCGTTTTGCGGGTCCTTCGCCCCTGACTCGCGGCGGCCATCTTGGGTGAGTGGGTCCCAGTGCACCAGCAAGTCCTCTCTCCATCTCCTTTGGAGACTATTTAGGTAGGCTAGTTTGAGCAGTGCGACCTATTCCAGCGCGAGCGCTATTCATGCAGCGCTTGTTTTGTGGCAGCGTTTGTTTTTAATATACTCGTTTGGCATTTAATTTAAATTGTTTTAGAGTTCTCCCTGGTCCTACCTGCCTGGCCTCGCATACCCCCACCTCTGTCATCACACCTGCACAGTAATCTTGGCATTTCACCGCGTTTTGCGGGTCCTTCGCCCCTGACTCGCGGCGGCCATCTTGGGTGAGTGGGTCCCAGTGCACCAGCAAGTCCTCTCTCCATCTCCTTTGGAGACTATTTAGGTAGGCTAGTTTGAGCAGTGCAACCTATTCCAGCGCGAGCGCTATTCATGCAGCGCTTGTTTTGTGGCAGCGTTTGTTTTTAATATACTCGTTTGGCATTTAATTTAAATTGTTTTAGAGTTCTCCCTGGTCCTACCTGCCTGGCCTCGCATACCCCCACCTCTGTCATCACACCTGCACAGTAATCTTGGCATTTCACCGCGTTTTGCGGGTCCTTCGCCCCTGACTCGCGGTGGCCATCTTGGGTGAGTGGGTCCCAGTGCACCAGCAAGTCCTCTCTCCATCTCCTTTGGAGACTATTTAGGTAGGCTAGTTTGAGCAGTGCGACCTATTCCAGCGTGAGCGCTATTCATGCAGCGCTTGTTTTGTGGCAGCGTTTGTTTTTAATATACTCGTTTGGCATTTAATTTAAATTGTTTTAGAGTTCTCCCTGGTCCTACCTGCCTGGCCACGCAAACCCCCACCTCTGTCATCACACCTGCACAGTAATCTTGGCATTTCACCGCGTTTTGCGGGTCCTTCGCCCCTGACTCGCGGCGGCCATCTTGGGTGAGTGGGTCCCAGTGCACCAGCAAGTCCTCTCTCCATCTCCTTTGGAGACTATTTATGTAGGCTAGTTTGAGCAGTGCGCCCTATTCCAGCGCGAGCGCTATTCATGCAGTGCTTGTTTTGTGGCAGCGTTTGTTTTTGATATACTCGTTTGGCATTTAATTTAAATTGTTTTAGAGTTCTCCCTGGTCCTACCTGCCTGGCCTCGCATACCCCCACCTCTGTCATCACACCTGCACAGTAATCTTGGCATTTCACCGCGTTTTGCGGGTCCTTCGCCCCTGACTCGCGGCGGCCATCTTGGGTGAGTGGGTCCCAGTGCACCAGCAAGTCCTCTCTCCATCTCCTTTGGAGACTATTTAGGTAGGCTAGTTTGAGCAGTGCAACCTATTCCAGCGCGAGCGCTATTCATGCAGCGCTTGTTTTGTGGCAGCGTTTGTTTTTAATATACTCGATTGGCATTTAATTTAAATTGTTTTAGAGTTCTCCCTGGTCCTACCTGCCTGGCCTCGCATACCCCCACCTCTGTCATCACACCTGCACAGTAATCTTGGCATTTCACCGCGTTTTGCGGGTCCTTCGCCCCTGACTCGCGGTGGCCATCTTGGGTGAGTGGGTCCCAGTGCACCAGCAAGTCCTCTCTCCATCTCCTTTGGAGACTATTTAGGTAGGCTAGTTTGAGCAGTGCGACCTATTCCAGCGCGAGCGCTATTCATGCAGCGCTTGTTTTGTGGCAGCGTTTGTTTTTAATATACTCGTTTGGCATTTAATTTAAATTGTTTTAGAGTTCTCCCTGGTCCTACCTGCCTGGCCTCGCAAACCCCCACCTCTGTCATCACACCTGCACAGTAATCTTGGCATTTCACCGCGTTTTGCGGGTCCTTCGCCCCTGACTCGCGGCGGCCATCTTGGGTGAGTGGGTCCCAGTGCACCAGCAAGTCCTCTCTCCATCTCCTTTGGAGACTATTTATGTAGGCTAGTTTGAGCAGTGCGCCCTATTCCAGCGCGAGCGCTATTCATGCAGCGCTTGTTTTGTGGCAGCGTTTGTTTTTGATATACTCGTTTGGCATTTAATTTAAATTGTTTTAGAGTTCTCCCTGGTCCTACCTGCCTGGCCTCGCAAACCCCCACCTCTGTCATCACACCTGCACAGTAATCTTGGCATTTCACCGCGTTTTGCGGGTCCTTCGCCCCTGACTCGCGGCGGCCATCTTGGGTGAGTGGGTCCCAGTGCACCAGCAAGTCCTCTCTCCATCTCCTTTGGAGACTATTTAGGTAGGCTAGTTTGAGCAGTGCGACCTATTCCAGCGCGAGCGCTATTCATGCAGCGCTTGTTTTGTGGCAGCGTTTGTTTTTAATATACTCATTTGGCATTTAATTTAAATTGTTTTAGAGTTCTCCCTGGTCCTACCTGCCTGGCCTCGCATACCCCCACCTCTGTCATCACACCTGCACAGTAATCTTGGCATTTCACCGCGTTTTGCGGGTCCTTTGCCCCTGACTCGCGGCGGCCATCTTGGGTGAGTGGGTCCCAGTGCACCAGCAAGTCCTCTCTCCATCTCCTTTGGAGACTATTTAGGTAGGCTAGTTTGAGCAGTGCGACCTATTCCAGCGCGAGCGCTATTCATGCAGCGCTTGTTTTGTGGCAGCGTTTGTTTTTAATATACTCGTTTGGCATTTAATTTAAATTGTTTTAGAGTTCTCCCTGGTCCTACCTGCCTGGCCTCGCATACCCCCACCTCTGTCATCACACCTGCACAGTAATCTTGGCATTTCACCGCGTTTTGCGGGTCCTTCGCCCCTGACTCGCGGCGGCCATCTTGGGTGAGTGGGTCCCAGTGCACCAGCAAGTCCTCTCTCCATCTCCTTTGGAGACTATTTAGGTAGCCATGTTTACGCGCAGCTGTCACGCGCAGCGGGACGCCGGACTGACGCCTGAGTTACGCCAGAGTTCAGCCCGTCTGTGCCCGTCCGGGCCCAGATGGGCTCAGGGCAGGTCTCTATGCCCGCACCTCTGACATCGCGATACTCTCGTATCGGGTATAGGAGGGAGGAACTTTTGTCTTGGCGGTCCTCGAAACCCTCTACATGTAGATATGCCCACGCGGGTGGATTACCTTTCCTGCCGTGCGGGACATGTACTGGGGGTCGGGGTATGACCCTTGATAAATCGGTGCTTTCTGTAGCGTTGCTCAACTGTCGGTCGTTAGCCAGGCACGCCACAGAAATTAATTCCCTTATTTTAGATCACAAGCTGGATGTGTTATTTTTAACAGAGACCTGGACTTCCTCCTGCTCGGGCCCTGATATGGTTAGAGCTCTCCCTTCTGGTTTTCTAATTTCACATTTGGATAGGCCTGTGGGGAGGGGAGGAGGAATTGCCATTCTCTATAGGGACTCATTAGTTTGTAAGGTGCAGGACGGAGGGATAAGCGATTGCGAGAGCTGCCAGTTCTCTCTTCGCCTGTCACCTACTGCGTCTTTGACAGGTTTCTTGATTTACCGCCCACCCGGGACTTTGGGAAATTTTCTTAACTCTTTCCTAGAATCAGCTGCGCTACGTGCCTCGTCTACTGGTAACTTTATAGCTTTGGGTGATCTTAATATCCACTTCAATGACCCTTCCAATTCCCTGGGAGTAGATCTGCAAGGCGATCTCAAAACCATTGGGATCAACTTGGTCAATTCGGGTGCTACCCATGGGAAGGGCCATTTGTTGGATCCTATATTTTCAAACTCTGCTTGCCTTAAAGCTCTCCCAGCCCTGGCCTTGCCTTGGACAGACCATTTTATGGTGCCTGCCCAGTGGCAGCTTGATGTTCCAGCTACATCGGCCCCCAGGGTATACATCGTGGAAAGAGCTTGGTCCAGGCTCCCAGTTGATACCTGGGTGGTACATCTGGAGGCGTCCCGGCCTTCTCTTGGGCTCAATCCGTTGGTGGCCGACGAGAAGTTAAACACCTGGCTCACCAACTCGCTTGATGCTCTCCTCCCCAAGAAGAAACAACTTACCAAGGGTAAAAGAGTGGGTTCGGCGCCCTGGTACACATTGGAGTTGAGAACTTTGAGGAAGTGCTGTAAGAGGTTGGAACGGACTTGGAGGAAGGACTGGAGCGAAACGAGTCGGAGAGATTATCGGGCGGCTCTTAGTACCTATAAATCTGCTATTCGGGTAGCTAAATCTGTGTTCTTTGAGGAGAGAATAGGCTCTGCGGCCAACTCCTCAAAAGAATCATTTAGGGTTATCAAAGAGCTTCTTAAAACTCCCGAACCCCAAGTCATTTATGATGATCCACGGGAGAAATGCTCCGAATTTGCCTCCTTCTTTAAAACTAAAATAGATAACATCTTGGCATCTCTCCCTCAGCTAGCTGTGGAGACTCTCTCTGGCGGTAACCCAGAGTCTCAGCCCAGGGTGCGGACAGCAGAGTTAGTCTCTTTTGGTCCTGTTACTGTGGAAGAAGTCTGCACAGTTTTGATGACCATGAAAAGTGGCTCCCCTAAAGATCCTGCACCAATGAAATATCTTAAGCAGGCAGCCCCTACCATCGGTGGTCCAATGACGAACTTGATAAATTTATCTTTTACCCAAGGAGTGGTTCCACCGAGTTGGAAGGGAGCAGTTGTCAAGGCTCTCTTGAAGAAGCCTAACTTGGACCCCGCTGATCTTGCCAACTTCAGGCCTATCTCTCTGCTCCCCGGCCTTAGCAAGGTGGCAGAGAAGTTGGTGAATCGCCGCCTCTCGGGTTTTTTGGAGTCAAACTCCCTTCTGGGTGATTCCCAAACGGGCTTTCACCCAGGTCAGGGGACCGACACTGCCCTGCTGGCCCCCCTGGAGAGTGTGATACTGCCCCTGGGTATCAAGATTGTCAGCTATGCTGATGATACTCAGCTGGTGGTAGGTCTTCCCCAGTCGGCCTACCATCCCGACCGGCTGCACACGTGCTTGGATAAGATCTTTACGTGGATGTGTGGCTCAGCACTCAAGCTTAACGGCTCCAAAATGGAACTGATGATGCTGGGGAATTCCCCTCCCTCCTTATCCCCGAGTAGCTGGCCTAGTTGCCTGGGAGCGGCTCCCACCCCCAAACAGGAGATCAAGAGCTTGGGGGTGTGGCTGGAGCAGGACCTTGCCTTTAAGACACACGCTAGAAAGACTGCAGGCGTGTGCTTTGGTCTGCTCCGATCAGCCCGGAAGATCTTACCTCTCCTCCCAGTGACCTCCAGGAGGTTACTTATCCAGGGGCTTATCATCTCTCAGTTGGACTTCAGTAATGTGCTGTTTCTGGGGGCCCCAGAGTCCACCTTAAATAAACTGCAGCAAGTGCAGAATGCGGCCGCTAGGCTTCTGATGGGCCTTCCCAGGCGTCAGTCTGCCCGACCTGCGCTGAAGGCGCTGCACTGGCTCCCTGTTAGGGAGAGGGTGAAATTTAAGGCGCTTTGTATGGCCCATAAAATCTTGCAGGGGAAAGGCCCACCTATCCTACGGGATATGGTTCAACCTTATAAGGCTTCCCGCTCCCTCCGTTCAGACCATCAACATCTGCTGCAGGTCATGAGGGTACGGAAGGTAAGAACTGGGGGCAGAAGATTTTCCATCAATGTGGCCATCTTGTGGAACTCCCTTCCTCTGTACCTGCGCTCGGAAACAAGCTTTTTACGCTTTCGCAAGTTGTTAAAAACCCACCTGTTCTCTGCTTAAACTCCGGTGTTTCGTGTTATGGCGTCTCTCTCTGGATGAGCGCGGGGATGCCCAAGGGTAACCAGGCGTGTTATAAAACTCGTTACTAATAATAGTAATAATAATAATAATAATAATAATAATAATAACAGAGGAAGGCAGACCAAGTAGGGTGTGTATATGTATTTCACAGTAGTCCAGCAAGGTGTTGGAATGAGGCAGTGAGCCCAGGTAGATGACACATCATATTAGACACCATTGCCACACAATCTTAGATCACCACAGCTCCCAAGCAGACATCGATTGGCCCATCACATACAATGGCAGACCATATCACACAATGACAGCTCATACCATGCAACACATGAAGAAATTCCTGACTCAAACAGCAAACTCAAAGTAAGCACCACTCTGCATTTGACTCACTAGTGTACTGCTGCAATAAATGACACCATGTGAGTATTTCCAGTTATCAGCAACACTGACTACACTGCCAACTCACAGAACAACTACACACCATCACTCCACCTCAACAAAGGGAGCACCAACTACAAAGTAATGAATGAATGCCAAAGTGTCAGGAAGACTCCATCTTGACAGCAGGAAACTCTGACCTGAGACTCATAACAACCCATCTCCTCCTCACACCTACCTTTCAATCATGTGAATCAAAGTGAGTAATTGAAGAAATGAAGAGTCACTGTGCAGATGAACAACCTTGGAACTGTTCACACTGCATGTCAAGTCCTTCA
Organism: Triturus cristatus; assembly: GCF_964204655.1. Lineage (NCBI taxonomy): Eukaryota > Metazoa > Chordata > Amphibia > Caudata > Salamandridae > Triturus > Triturus cristatus. The sequence goes on along the minus strand of NC_140588.1, from coordinate 845,430,706 downwards.
CACAGCTCACACACTTAAATTTAGCCTCATACGCATACCGTAAGACCGCAGCAATGTATAACAATAACTAAACTAGCCTAAAGTGGAGTGCACAGTGCAGGAAAAACATGAAGATATTTAAGATAACATTTGGACATGACATGCAAGAGGTGCCACATATCACACTACCCCTGGGTCATCAAATCATACATGGGTGGCACAGTGATTGAAATTGAACTTAAGTAACATTGGTGAAATATCTCTGTAATACAGCAATGCAAGCTATGCATTGGCCCAGAAATGATAGCAACTGTCATAAGCTTTACAGTGCCCAGCCTCTCATCTGTGTCAACTATCTTGACAAGTATATGCCACCAGCACAACACTCATGGCTCATTGTGACACTCCCTAACTGTCAAACCCAAGTATGACCTTCACACATACCCCTCATCTACCAATTTCACACCTTCACTATTCCACACCTTTGAGAAACACAAAGGTGAAAATAATGTCCTGTGACTTTCCTGATAACCACTGCTACACCCTGGCGTGTATCTACAAATGTCAGAATCCCAATCAGGGATGTCTGAACCAATGCTGATCATAAACCAATTGCCAAACTCATGTCTCACAAACAACATCCAAAGAAGTCCAACAGGCTCAGCCATCTGCAGGCAAACAGTAGCTAGGCAATGTGACCCTAGACAGCACCAGTATAGAGAACATTTTTACTCTGGCCAACTGCACAGACACCATCATCCAAACCACTCAAAAAATTTATGATCAAATGCCAATCATGAACCCTAACTGTGTTCAATTGGACAAATCTGCTAACACAGACCAGTTACAAAATGAGCATGGTGTCAATGCGTAGCACAAGCATGCACATGCACACTCCTGACAAGTGACTGTTCAAATATAGGAGGCCATAGCAAAATTGTGCACTCAAAACAAGCCAATGAACAACACTCCACATTGTTGCATGTGACATTCACACAAGAAATGCAAACTACAAATTCAACACACATCTGAATATATTCCAATACACAAACTTCTCACACATAATGTCATGCAAAAATAGCATTACACACACATGGACCTGTAAGTAGAAAGAGCCAACACAGGCCAAAGACTGCCAAAGAATCCATCAACTTGTAGGCACAGTGTGTTGCAACAGCCTCCAAAAGGAAGTCATTGTAGCCATCAGTAACTGATTCCACCATCCAGTCTAATAAAGTAAATGAACATGCATGTTCTTCGAAAACCGGAGCCTCTAGCACCATCAGAGGACAACTTGCATGTTCTTCAAGATAACTTTGTGCTAGGAAGTCATGGGCTGCAGCATATCTATCCCAATTCCCTAGGATTCTGTGCGCCGCTCCACAGGCCATAATCCCAATACCAGAACAGTCCAACTCATGAGCCACTAAGGGACTCATTAGTCAATCATGATCCCGGGCAGAAGACTCCGTGTACGACAGGCACAAATCCAGAGCCCATTCGAATGGACAATCTAGGCAATGGGAAACAGGTTGCACGCAAGTAAAGTATGAGAACCGGAAGGACAATCCATAGGCTACGCTCAAAGTGGCCAATGGTAGTGTTCCATAGTATTCAAGCATCCGGTTGCGCAGTTGAAGCAGGCTGTCGTGTGACACATATCGTGCAGCCATTGCGGAGCAAGCAAACCAACAGCAGCACACCAGCCGTCAAGGTGAGGATTACAGGAAGCCCGCTGAAGATGCTGGAAAAAATAGAACGAAAAAATGCTGGTATCATACCAAATATTGTTTGGAATGAGGTCACAAGGCCGGAGCCCACATCTTTGAAAAAATGCACCAAGCCAGGTGTTGACGAGGCATTGAATATAGTGTGATTCAGAGCACCGAAATGAAGGGGGAGATCTATATTCAAAAGAGCATGCACCTCAGTGTTAGCAACATGAAGGACAAATGTTTCATGGGAGGAAGTAAGGGCGACTTCTTTTTGAGACAACAGAGCCCTTATTCTGCTCATCTTGTTGAACTCTGCTTTCAAGGTTGGTATGGAAGGCCAGATGAATATGTCTAGTCTCCCATGCGGGGGCGGGAAAAGCAATTTTTACAGCAGACTACTCATTGTGAGACAGTTACAATGTACAGAATCCCTACTAGCATTCCACAGCATGCCTCATTATTTAAAAGCAAATAGCTACCATTTGCTAATAATGTGAAAGTTGGCGTAATTGCTCGCACAGGATTTCCCTGCAAAATGCAAGCTAAATTTGGGGCGCGAACGTTGCAAGCGCCATGCAATTGGATATTCCTACAAACTACTGAGTGATCAGGTGGGGAAGTGCATTCCTCTCCTTTTAAGTAAACCTCTTTACCCTCTCTCAGGCACCTGTATGTAAATGGGAGTGACCAAACCTCATGTAGGAAAGCGGTACCCAGTGGTTCATATCTGCCTCAAGGAGTAGTGTTTCATACATGAACTGAACTTAAACAAAGGAAAAGGTAGTGTGATTAACCCATGGATAAGCCACACAGCTGAGTTTGATTCGGCCACAGAGAAAGGTAAAGGCTCCAACTTTTCAATATGCAATAGTGAATATGTTGCATCCTTCATGGACATGAACTGTTGTTTATCAGTCAGATTAAACAGCAGGAATAAAGATGATGTGTTCATGGAGTCCCAGGGAGCTTTCCCAGCCTTCAATGTTTGTAAAGTCCATGCAAACTGCATTATAGAACGCAATTGATTTTGACCATGGGCTCACAGGTTCTCCTACCTGATCACGCTGTGAGGGCAACGGCTTCACTCCTACCAGCGCCGTGAGGGGAACGGCTTCACTTTCACCAGCACCAGCGCCGTGAGGGCAACGGCATCCTGCTCCCTCCCCTGCACACCTCACATCGTACCGTGAGGGCAACGGCTGCAGCTGGGGACTGCATCACCCAGCTGCCACAGGGACCGGCGCACCAGTGACGCCATCGACGCACCCAGAGGCGCCTTAAGTGAAGGGAATGCCTCCCGCCTCGCGGGACGCGCGCGGGCGGCGCCGGGCTAAGCCCGGGCAAAGGGCGGGCCGTCCGTGGCCGTCCGGGGCAGGACGAGGCAGGGCTGGGCCACCCTTTTAACATCCAGAAGAGGCTGCAGAGAGCTCACCAAGGTACTGCTTTGTTGTTAAAAAATAGAGGGGATTGTGGCCCCCTTCCACCTCGTGGTTAACATTCAATAATTGGGCCCCCTGGAAGCTTATTGTAAGGGATCACCCAGCTTCAAGTTATGCAGTGACACTGACATTATAGTGCATAAGTAGAATGGCTGCAAAAGTACAAACTCGATCTGCCAAATTGAGCACCAAGGGCCATTTAAACTTAAGACAAATGAGCAACTCAAAAGGAACTGCCCCCCAAGTACCAGCGCAGCAGACCGCAATTGATAGATTGTTGCTCAAGGCTATCGGCGAAGTTTGAAATGAAATTGAGCGTACTGAGAGACGGCTCTCATTAACCCCTCAATTGAGCCAATTTTCGTCGCCTGATACCAATATGCCAACGACCAATCATGATTTGCCTCTGGAGACCCTGCTGACAATCATTACTTCTGTACAGACAACTCCCATTAGGGGCACAGATGTAAACGGCAAAGGGGTTAAGATACGTGCTGTCAAGAACAAGGGGAACAGAAAGAGGCAACCTGGGTATAAAAAGGCCAGAAATTGTCTGGTCTCTAACCACCCAGATGTTGTAGCTGCAGAAGATAGTAGGGGCCAAGTATTGGATATACAGATACCCCCTGGGTGGGTGTCCCATATTATCAGTGACCTACAATCCTATTTTGAGCAACTTATCAATGCTCAGACGAAACAAATCCTGAGTAGGTTGGATAAAATCGTCTCTCTAGTGAAGCTAAGGGGGGGAGGGGCAGGCAACACTCTCTTACCACCATTGACCAATAATTTGGTCACAGAGTCAATGAGTACAAACCCACTGACTGCACAAATAACTAAAACTACGGAAGAAGAGCAGCCTAATAAAAATACGCCCACCACCCCATTAGATAATCCCGTAGCAGGGCCCTCTAATGTTAACATAAGACCATCATTATTCCCATACCCGAACCACTCATATAGCGATAGAACACACACAAGCCCTCCTTTGAACATAGCCTCTGCAAACTTGGCGCTAGCGCACAATTTGTTGGGCCCACCCCAACCTAGAGAAACACCTTCTATTAAACCCGTCAATAACGGGTCTTGTATAAATTTACCCCCAGAGGCGGCCCCATATGTCATCATACTCTCGGGGGTCCCAGAGTTAAAACCTGGTTATACAGAATTGCATGACGAGCTTAAAAACAAAGTCACGCATTGGCTGAACAAGAACAGGACATTGCCGAGGGCCTTACAAGGGGAAATTTTGCATGTAAGAAGGGTAAGGTGGCTAGGGAATAGGCAAAAGAATGCAGTAGGCGACTGTGTGGTGGTAAATTTTAGGGACTACAGAATAGTCAATCACATACTAAGTTGGGGCCCGGCTGCTCACTGTAGTAATATTAGCTCTTTACCTTTGGGGTCCTTCTATGTTAATGGAAGAAGCACTCTGCTTGAAAACTGGGCCCATCAAGACACAGACGAGCGTTCTTGGGGTGGCAAGGAGTTTTATGGAACAAAGTCATATGCTCTCCCGGGGAGCCAAGGTAGATTAGCCCTGAGGAACAGGTTTGATCCCCTTACGTCCCTGGAGGAGTTGGACTGACTGCAAGGGGCGAAAGATCATGTTGAGCAAACTCTCGTAGAGCTGAATACTGCTCAAATTACCTCCACAACTATGGCCCCTTGTCACCCTAAGACAAGTAAAATCTGCACTCATTACCCAACTGGGGAGAGGATCCCAGATAAAATTATTGTAACTGAATGCACAACAGGAAATATGTCGGGTAGTTCTGCATGCTTACAGGAGGACAAGATTACTGAGGTAGTAGCCCATGTGTCCCCACAATTACAGTACCCACAAGCTGTTCAGGCTATGCTAGCGATCAATTTAGATGGAAGCACTGGAGTATCTGACGACACTACCTATAATAACCTTGGCCCAAATGGGAGCCAATTACAAGAGGGGATTGAAATGGTCTCATGGAATATAGCTGGGTTGTCCTCCAAATTTCATAATCAGGAGTGGAGGCAATATATCACCAGATTTCATGTAATTTGTTTGCAGGAAACTTGGGTGGTGGACCACAATCCCTTTCATTTAGCAGGGTACAAGTGTTTCTCTGTTCCCGCACAGAAATTGGGCCCGGGAAGAGCAACGGGAGGGCAAATTATTTATGAGGATTTGCAGCTAGAAGGAGTGTGGACCGATTTAAATTGGAACTCAGCTAACACACAAGCTATTGGGTTTCATGCAAGCAGGCTAAATGTCATCCTGATTAATGTATATAATGCCATAGCAGGGAGTGGGAAGGGGCGAATAATATACGACCTGGATAATTGCCTGACTCGAGAGTTGGATCAAAAGAAGACAGCTATGGCCCGGTGTGTGGTTTTGGTGGGAGACCTAAACTGTCACCTGTGCCCTAATTCAAGATCGCTGGAGGGTGTTTGGTCTGGTTGCACATTGGCAAAAGGGCCGCATTTTGAACACACCCCGGAAGGGCTGGAGTTAGAGAGGGTCCTGAAAAATCACGCGTTAAGGCACACATTAGACCTGGTGGGTTCCAAAGATGGCTGCGAGGTCACTCCAACATTTAAGGGAAGAGGGTATTGCTCCATTATAGATTATATAGCTGTCTCTCATCTATTCCGGGATTGGATAAATGAGGCAGACATTGAATGGAGCATATTTAGTGACCATAACCCATTAGTATTGAAGATTAAGAACTGGTCTTCCCGTAACGCAAAGAAAAGGGTCAAGGCAACTAGCACAGTGAGGGCAACCGATCAAGGGAGACGCCTCAGATGGGCAAAAGTGGATGGGGATGCCTTCTATAGATCCTTAATGGAGAAAGGCAAAGAGATGATTGGGGTGTGCCTAGATCCCTCAATGGAGGGACCTGTTGTGGTTAAAGCTTTTGAGTCCGTGGCACACCTCATAGATGGCCTATTAAAATCAACCTCGAAAGTGGAAGTCAAATCCTCACCCAGATGGTTTAACAAAAACTGCTCCTGGGCCCACAAAGAGTTAAAAGAATGTCTAAAAATAGTCCCAAGAGACAAGAAGCGTATTGCACAGTGCAGGATCGCATATAAAAAAGCAATCAAACAAAGGAAACTGGCACTCCAATTACAGGCATGGGAAGACCTACGGGACGCAGCAGATAGAAGAGATTCAAGTGCATTCTGGAAAATAATAAACAAACCTTGTTTCCAGGATACTGCTGCCCCAGTAATTGGTACAACCATCCTCCCGGAGCAATGGTCTGACCACTTTGAATTACTGTATAATCATGCAACAGAGAACTCTAGGGGTGATGGGAGACTCTGCCCATGGGTGACTAAAATCGAATTCACATTGGAGGAAATGGTAGTGGGCATCCAAGGGTTGACACAAAATAATGCCCCAGGCCCGGACGGAATTCCCCCAGATCTCTACTTAAGTAAGGTTGACCTCTGGGCCCCAATCCTAGCAAGGGTAATAAATACAGCGATTGCAACGGGCATGCCACGATCCTGGTCCGAGGCTATAATAGTCCCAATTTTTAAAAAAGGAAAAAAGGATGATCCGCAGTGTTACCGACCCATATCCCTAATTGACGTGACGGCCAAAGTCCTGGGGCGAGTAGTTTTAAATCGCCTATTAGACTGGGCTGAAGAACAACAAATAATTACGGACTTGCAATATGGGTTCAGGACTGGAAAATCAACTACAGACCAGTGCCTGAATCTTTATTTATTAGTGGCTAAATACACCCTTGCAAGTGATCAGGCTGTATATCTGGGGTTCATGGATCTCTCAGCCGCTTTCGATCATGTCAATAGGGAAAAGCTCTGGGATCTGATGATCAGACTAGGGGTAGATCAGGGCCTAGTTGACATCTTAAGAGCACTCCACTGGAACACCTCTGCTAAAGTGCGTTTTAATCTGGAGGGTGATACTACGGCACCCTTCCCTTGCACCAGCGGGGTGAGACAGGGATGCATCCTGGCCCCGTTCCTGTTCTCATTGTACATAAATGAGTTAGAACAGGCATTATGTAAACTGAATGTAGATACCCCTAGAGTAGGTTCCCGACCGGTCCCCGTGTTGTTGTATGCAGACAATGCGGTACTCTTAGCCCGCACACCCAAAGGTCTTCAGAGTTTGTTAGATGGGTTCGTCAGCTTTATGGCCAGTTTAGATCTATCGGTTAACCTAACTAAGTCTTATGTACTGCTGGCTGGATCTAAACCTTGTAAAAAGTTCTTATATAAAATAGGCACATACAAAATGGAACAGGCTAAGACCTTTCCCTATCTGGGTTTACTTTTTGATGGGCTTTTAAATTTTAAACTTTTAATTGAAGAGCGGAGCTCAAAATTAGTGGCATCCACAGGGGCCATAATGAGCTACGGGCGTAGGCTGGGCAGGTGGTCTCCAGAACAGGTTATGCACCTATACGGCTCAATCTGCTGCCCCAAAGAAATGTATGGGGCTGAAGTTTGGGGTTTTGCATGTACCCAACAAATACAGATTGAGGAGAACACATTCCGGAGAAAGATCCTCCAAATTTCACAAAGTACATCGGCCCACATTACTCATGCTGAATTGGGAGGGGTACACATGGAGGTCAGACCTCTTATGGCTTGGCTAAGAATTTGGTCCAATATGGAGGCAGGTTTGAGCAGACAAATAATTAGAGACTGTATGGACAGAGACAAGGGAATGTGCATTCCATGACTGAATTATGTAAGGACTGCTCTGGAGGGTTTAGGTTGTAAGGACCTCTTTTTTAACCCAACAACAATAATCCCCGAGGACAAACTTAGAATTAAAAGATTTTTTTACTCAAAAGAGACTGCACGTAGAGCGGCTCTTGAAGAAAGCAAGCCCACAGTCCGTGCCTAAAGCATGGTAAAGACAGTAGAAGGTATGGAACCGTACCTCGCTCTTATGCACAATGCACAGGATAGGTTTTTAATTACCCGATTTAGGCTCAACCTTTTACTTCACTTGTTGGCTGACCCACTTGGTTTTACTGTGACAGTTGAGCAGAAGGGTACCTGCGGCTGCGACAATAGGTCTCCGCAGGATATGCTTCACTTTGTTTTACTATGCCCTTCTTATTTGGCACCCAGACGTAGCTTTTTACTAAGGATTTTAAAACACATGAAGTTTAGACATGCCAAGGTTGCTCTTTTATACTTACAAAGGTCTGAGAACCCACTGACATTGGCTTGCACCATGAATTTTATTAAAGTTGCAATAAGACTTAGGAACACTAGGGGGCAATATTGAATGAACTGATGATAAATGTACTTTGCGAAGCCTAATGTCATTGAAATGCACTGAAACGATGTTTTTTAAATGTATTACTGTACTTTTATGATATTTTTTAAATATCGAATAAAGGATTTGAAATGAATATGAAATGACCATGGTATAAGACAGACATGTCATCTTGTACAATATCCACAACAGATGAAACAATATTATCTAATGTGTAAATCCTGGAAGAAAGAGTGTTAATGCTATTATCAATGACAGCACGCACTTTTTCCAAATTTGCTTGATCAATAGCTCTTAATCTAGAAGCAGCTTCAATTTGAGATAATTTCCAAACTTCGTTGTAAACAGCATGCACCCATCTTTTGGACCTGCCACGCACAGGGCCCTTAACAAAATCATTCAAATCTACTTGGTCATTTAATTTGGACAAATGATGTTTAACTGACGCTAAGGTGGAATGCGTTAGCCAGTTTTGACATAATATACCTACGGAATAGGTAGTGACGGAATGGGAAGTTTCAAATCTGGGGACTACTCTAACCTGCGTATAGCCAGGTAGTAGACCCAGAAAATGATGTTGACAAGAATCTGAACTTTTCTGCCATAGCAAACATCCTTTGGGATCCAAGCGGGAAATATTAAAGATGTACTAGTAATTAAGGACTGCAATTCATCAAGGGACATAAATGTGTGATTATTCCAGGTCGGATAAGCAGCCAGATCAGGAATATTAGGGGAATTCATCTTTTTAGAAGTAGCCAATCCAAAGCAGGTGGTCTGAAAAATAGTAGAATTCAAAAATAATATATGGTTCGGAATAAGGCACGCACAATGCAAAGCCTCGGAGCCTTGCACCTGCCAGGTTTTAGAACCCCAAACAGATTTAAGATCATTGGTATCTTTCCACAGCTCATAGCCACCTACAGCTAATTCATCCATAAAGGACTTCGAATACAGTAATTTAGTGTGTGTCAGTCTAACTTTAGAAGCTGACTCAGCAGCCATTTTAAAATAAAAGCCTTCAGGTTTAGAAACACTGAAATCAGAAAAATATGTAAATTTTTCACTAGAGTTTTGGAGCTGCCTTCAATTGGTGCTGGACAATGTTCTCATTGGGTATAATTAACGGCATTTCTAAATGTATTCACTTTATGCAGGAAATGATGGCCATAGTGTTGATAACAAAACAACTCTTCATAATTTGCTGTGCCTGAATACAAATCTTCAGCATCAAAAGCAGCATAATATTTCAAATCTGAAAAAAGAGCCTTGATGGCTTGGACATCCCAATCATCAGAGCATATGTTTTGTTTCACAACATCCCCCATAGGAACACAAAGTACATTGGGGACATTAATCACCTCTGTGGGACCATGAATTTGAAATTTTACAGCATCCCATACAATCCCATCTAACACAGGCCTGGCAGTAATGTTAACAAAAGTCTGGTCTCTCTTCATGATGTGTGATGAGGAGTGGGGGGCCAAAGTTCCATCAATTAATCTAATTGCAGATATTTCGGTTAGATAGTGTCCATTTACTAGATGAAAAAATACAACCACAAATCCAATTCACATAAACCAAAAAAATAGATATGAGCACCAGCCAAATGTAAGTCCAAGGGGGAATTAAAAAATGTCTTTTAAACCAAACAGCAAAAATAGAAATTTTCGATGGGGCATTCGAAGTTGTAGAGTTAGTGTCAAATGAACAACGTGACTGGTCAACTGCATTTGATTGTAAACCAGGCAACAACACATCTGTGGGATAGGTATACTCAGTATCTTCAACTGGACCACCAGCCGGTGGAGTCAATAAAGGATTAGTAACTGTATGCATTTCAATGGCAATGTCAGGCCTGTTGGTATTTGCCAGAGCCAAAACAGAATTTCTCAGTATTGCTGGACAAGAGACCGCTGGAGTCATACTAAGAAGAATCAGCCACTCGTAGTTTGACATTGTCAATGGAGATGTACCTGTTATCCTTGCGATCAGGAAGTGGAGGTAAAATGACTGTTCTTGTACCCTGCACTCCAAGCACTGGAACTCGAGCATGATAAGAATGGCCAAACTCCTTCTTGTTCTCCACCTTCTCACGGACCAACATGTGTTGACCAAACCCGGCAATATCGACTTGTTCAAACCCTTATTATAAGAGGGAACCCACGCAGATGAAATTTCAACATAGAAACCAAACCAATATTATGGAAAGTGAGCCGAAAAATACATTGGAAATTTAAATTGTTCTTTTTTAAGAATACTATATATTCCGCATATGGCTTTTTAGAACAAATTGGGTCACAATTGTGAGATTTTATTTATAAGAAAAGGAAATAGAGAAAAAAAGTCGAAAGAAACAAAAGATCAACCATAGGGCAACTGAGATATTTCTGGAATGAGTCTCTCCTTTTGATAAATTGAAAAATATTTGATGGTAGCCTGCCTTAATCAGAAAAGGTTTATACCTGGATAGTGTACAAGTTCTCTGCTCCTTTTTTGTATGTAATCAGTACGACAGAGTCTAAAAAATTTGGTCTTGAAAAAGATGGAGATATAATTTATCCATCGAAACGCGTCAACGCTTATTTTTACATAAATCTGTTTACACGGACGACAGCTAATGAGTGCAAAGCACTAAAGTACCGAGTGCTACGTCCCATGTACTGTTCTTACGGATGTGTATTTGTCCTAAATGACATATTGTACTTGTCTATACTAGTGACTCTCACCTTCCATTGTGTTTACAGATTGCTTATGTGGTTTTTATGAATTTTGTTTTTTATTTTTTTATTTTAGATTACAAGATACTCTGTGGATTATTCTTGTTTAATAATTATGTCCCTTTTCTGATTATATGTGAATTAATTAATAAACTTATCTGTTAAGTCAGATTTTTATAAATTCATAATCTTGTTTTATGTTCTTTCTGACTATATGTATTTCAATCTTCCTCGGTATGGTTGAATGTATGTGACTGGTAGGATTAAGTCAGGACAGTTGTGGCAGAACCACGGTCTGTATTTAACTCTCGGTCCAAAGGATTCTTTCTTTATTTACATAACTGTCCACTCCACTCCTCAGAGTCCTGCTCCATCTTCCTTACTCTCCCTAAATACATTTCAAGCAAGTCAGACATTGGATGGAGATGGAGAATAGTACAATACATGTTGCCTATAACAGTCCCTCCATAAGAAGTGAAACGTGACTACAGCTATCTTCCATTTTGTTTCTAAGCCGAAACTCATCACTGTCTGAAGGCTAGGCATCTGATCTGACAGCCAAAGAGAAGAGCAAGACAGATAATGATTATTATGAATGATGACATGCATTGCATTGGATGCTTGCTGACTACGAGTGAATGTGCATGAAGTAGAACTATACTAGTTTATCTACAAAGTAAAAGTGACTCAAGTGACAGTCAATGTTTCCTTGTTGTTTAATAACCACATTGTACTCCTACTACTGCAGGTGCAGGCCAATATCCGTTGCAATTTTGTAATATGGAATATATTATAAACTTAATCAGAGTCACTACAGACTGAGTTGGTGTTAGAGAACACGTACCACACGATCATCATGATTCTGACCATACTGTCTTTGCACACAGTCAGTCAGTTGGATCGGAGATAATTGATGGAATAACTGCGTTTTATGGACTGGCATAAAAGGTAAACACAATAATTCAACAAGAACCACATCATACCTAGGCTACATCACATGTCCGTGTAGTGCTGTGGACTGCAGTGGAGTGGAGTGGTATGAGGGACAGTGGCACATTGATTTAGTCACTTGATTTGGAAAATGCTACATATGCTTTTTGTCTGGCTCTGTCAAAATTTAAGGTAAATGGGGGTTGGGTGCCGTGGTTGGCCTGTGCCGTGGTTGGCCTGTTCTGTGCTGGCTCCTGTCCTGTTGTTGTGGTAGCTTAATGCTGTAGAGTAGACCCGATGTATCCAAGCCGCCTCAGTCTGAAAGAGTTCTCTCAAGAGTCTTGTCTTCTCTTCTTGCACTCCACTGTAATTGAGTTTATTTTTTAATTCAGTTATTTTTCAATACCCCTTTTGTTTTTCCATCTACACTTACAGGCCGGCCTTTACCCTGTGCTATAGTGGGAGAAACAACTCACACTTACCTTACCAATCCGCATCAGGCAGGCAGTGGTACCCAAGATTGATGTGCGGAGTGTCCATTGAAGGGAGGACCAAGATGAATGACGAGAATGATGCAACTCCACAATAGGACCAGGATAATACAGTAATTTTAGTATCATTCATCATTCGTCTTTTAATTTATTTGATTCCTTTTTTTTCTCTTCAATTACGACTGTGTGTTGTGGTTTGTTTGGTAATTGATCCCTGCTACAATGTTCTCATTTTCTTTGCTAGCTTTAAAAATAAAAGTAAGCCCGGTACAGCATGTAATTTGGTTCGCTCTGAGGGCAGACAGGCAAGGCAAATTTCATATCAATAATTTCTGCTCTGTACTGTTTAATTGTGTAGTAGTAGTTAGTAAGTACACCTCATTAACCATCAAGATCTCTTCATCATCATGCATGCATTTCCTTTTTCTCCCTTTATAGATTTCTTGGATAATGGATCATGGTCGTCTTCCAAGATTGTGTTTTACTTTTGTTGTGTCCATGCATACTGTCTGTTTTTCTTTGTCAAACCTTTCCCCAAACCCCCCTTTTCATCCATTCATCAATCCCTAACACTCTTCCCCCGGGCTGTGTGATTTATATTGAGGTGTGATGTGACTACATTAAATGTACACCAACAATTGATCACACGCTTGCTGGGGCAGATGTGGTGAAAGCAACACTAATTACATTTCAAGGCAGGGCAAGGATCTTCTTCTGCTTTCCCACCCATGCTGTACTTTACTTTGTTCTACTACTCCTCCCACAGTCTCCCTCAGGCAAGTGACTGTCTCTTTGTTTTTTTTCAAATGCTAGTGCCAGTGTCTACTACTACCACCAAAACCATGGCATCTTCTCCATTCACTTGGGAAACCAACCATGCAGCCATCACTGTGCCGAACTTCATCATCATCAACCACAGGTAAGATATGTTTGGTGGGAGGTATAATGGACTAGGAGGAGAGACTCACAGTACTAGTCGGACCAATAAAATAACTCAGTGAGGGGTACCGCATCTATCTGTTTGTGTGTTACAAAATCGGCAGATCTTTTAAATCAAACACTGGCTGCGGGCATGCAGCAGCAAGAAAACAAAGTAACAAACCATGTGAAGTAAATTCATAAAACAGTAACCCACCCACAAAACATTAACATCGTATGTTTAAGTAAATAATATATAATTTAATACCCTAACAAGAATAAACTATCCCACTCTGACCGGACCCACCCCCCTCCCTAACCCCAACCAATGTCCAAAAGTGAAAGTCCCAAGTGTCCAGAAAAAACCCCAACGTCCAAAACCCACCCACCAACAAAAGGAATTTAAAAAGGGGCAAATTGACAAGGTCCTAAATTTGGGGTCTTTCAGGTGTTTGTCATCCAGGATCTTCACCCGCTCCTCTAGGTGCTCCTCCAAGCGGGCCAACCGGAGGAGCATCTGGCGGCGAAATGCCTTGCAGTTACAGCCAGGGTGGGGTGTAGCTGTGTTTGATATTGATGCACGGCGGCGAGCGGCTGCCTGACCACGGTGCCGTAAAACTAAAGGCGGGGCCTGACTGGGGCCCGGGGCATTGGAGGAGGCTGCAGCTGCAGCCGCCTCCTCCTCCTCCTCTGCCTGAGCCACCAGCCACCGATATTCCTCGCAAATGGCCTCCAGTTTACGGCGCCGGGCCCTGGCGGCCAACTCCTTCTTGTTGGTTTTGGTTGGGAAGGAGCATCTATATCAAGAAAGAAAAAGAACATTGTTGTAACCAATACTCTTAGCAAAACAGTAACACAAAATGTATTCAACACATAGTGGCACAGTATCACTAGCAAGCACAGTACATAACATTTGTGGTAAGTATCTTTCCTCCTACTTCCTCAGACTCTAACATTTGTGGGAGTTTCTGACATTATACTAGCACTATGTACTCCAGTACACACCAGTCGTCTTGTTCTTCTTATCTCTAGTTTAGCGAAATTACATAACCTTGTTGTAGCCGGCATGCCAGGTCAGCCAGCTAAGCTTGCACCCAAGAGAAACAGATACGAGTCACATGATGCAGACTCACGTTAGTTTTATTTGCTACTATATGCAGGTGGGGAAGCTCATATTTTTGTATTACGGGTGGCACTGGCCATACTCTCTGTGTTACATGAGGGCAATTGCTCAATTTCACTTTCACCCTGCCCTGGGTATTACAAAAAGGCAGATTATTTATCGGATCCAATAATCATTGCTTATATTATAGATGGTAACATGACATCAGGTCAGTAGCGGTCAGTGGTGGGAGTGCTGCCGGGCGGTGACGTGGGGAGGTGCAGGGTGGGGGTAGTAAGCTGTGGATTAAGGACAATCACAGGTAATTAAACAATGCATATAAATAAATAAAACAAATTTCGTTGCACGCACTGCATCACATTTGGTGGTGCAGTGTGCACAATGAAAATAGTTTTATTTATTTTTATGTTTACTTACCTGTATTTGGCCGTAATACATAGCTTACTTTCCACCCACCCTGCCCCTCCTCACGTCGCCGCGCGCCAGCACTCCCACCACCGACCGCTACTGCATAGGGCACTTTGCTTTCATTGATTGTATAACCAACAGATAGGCCACCCTTTGCAGGCTGGCTGACACAATCGAAAATACATTAACATAGGTAGGGAGTATTCCTTGGAGTCGGAGGAAGGCGCTTGACAATATATATATAAGATGTGCCTGCAAACCACTGCCAGTCAACTGTAAATCTGAAAATACTACTTATATTCCCCTCCGTTTTGCTACTCTGGCGCAGTTTCTTTTACATTTTCTTCAAAGTAAGACTCTCCAGCGACAGTCTCCACCTATGCAGTCTATTGATGATAGTACATCCAGGCATACATCCATTAAAGTAAATGTCTATCATTCTTTTTTATATATCTCTTAACAAACCTTAGTTGTTTTCACCAACAACCACCCATGCGTCCGCTCCTTCCTTGCTTACCTTGGCTTTGAGTTTGAACCAAACACCGCTGATGATTCTTGCTATCTAGTATCCACCCATACTGTTTCGCCCACCAAGGCAGGCATTCTTTCACCTTCCACCCATCCTTCAACAACCCATGCATCTGATCTGATTCCTATCAGCCACCTATGCAAGCTTCCAAAATATCCTTCTCTGCCAGTCATATTACATCGCGCCTGTCCTTCCACCCTTCTTTCCCTCTTTGTTCAACATATCCATCAAGGTCATCTGATCTGAGTTTTAGTCTTCTCCATAAAACCTTCACAGCTGAGTTGGAGTCAGATAGAAGAGGCCATTGGTTACTCAACTCACGCTGCTAATGCTAAGTAAAGGGTGTCTTCTTCAACCATTGTAAAATGTTCACTACAACTTAATAAGTCTCACAGTACAGTGAGTGAAGTGAACACACTTCCATCTAGTAGTAATGTCAAGAAGTAATGAATATAACTAACCACCGCCCGCCACTGCTGCGATGTTCCTGTGGCAATAGGGGCTTTGCCTTATTTACAAGGCACAGTTAAGCCACTTATTGTGGCTTAACGCTGCCTTGTAAATAAGGACCCCTTTAACGCAATGCTTGGCATGAAAAAGGTGGGCAGTGGGAGTTGCAGTGGGCGTTTCACTTCAACACCCATTGATTTTGACGCTGCCCTCTGTTTACAAGGTCAGCTTAAATAGGAGACAGCACCAGAATTAAGACCATGAAAAACCTGGTCTTAACTTGGCGAAATGAGGAGAAATGCCTTATTTCTCCTCGTTTTTGCTTTTTCCAAGGGAAAAAAGCAAAACACCTTTGATTGTTTATGTTCAGGATGGTGACCCTTCCTGCACATAAACAATCTTTAATAAAAATGACATTTTGTAACTTCCATGTGTGCTGCATTAGGCAGCCCACATAGAAGTGACAAAAAGGCATTACAAAAAATTGTTCATGTGTAGGAAGTGGGAGCATAGCAGCATCAGGATAATGATAGACTGGGAATAAACATATGTTGCTAACTTTTACCATGCAGTTTGCAAGCAGCTCTTTGACAGTTTATAGGACACTGTGCTAGATTCCGATTGTCCCTTATGAATTGCACAGTGACAAAAGAATCTCTGTGACAAAATCAGTAGCCCACTGACCTATGCACATAAAATACTTGTTATTTAAAATGCATTTAACACGTTCTTTGCAGTAGGCATATTAACCCTCTGTGTCACATTAGATAAGTCAAAGCTGCCACTAGACAAAACTCTCATCTCTCTCCATCAGGTACATTAATCACTGGCATTTTCTTGACACTTTTATAGTTGCTCGAAAACTGCTAATTTTACAAGGAACTTTGCAGTGCTTTTAAAATTGCTGCCTGCGGACCCCCTCGGAATGTGCCACGGACCCCTGGGGGTCCTCGGAGCCCAGTTTGGGAAACACTGACCTAGGGCCTGGCAAATGACATCCCTACGTTATGCTGACTGATTACATTGAGGCCACTTCAATGTGCCAAAAATTCACACACTGACTAAAAGCATTAGCCACAACTTCACCGGGCACTGATGCACGTGGACATCCGTCATTAAAATGCACACATACTGAGGACTGACACTCTGAGTAACCTTTGTTCTTTATCATCCTTCAAATTACTGTACAACACCTCAGTCACATCACAATTTGCCATACCCACTGATCACATCCAACCATGTTAAGCTAGAATGTATGATGTTACAACGCATACATTTACAATGCATGCCTTTACAACGCAGTTTTTACATCGCAACATCCTTTACAACGCATACATTTACATCGCATACTACTAAGGGTGGGCAGAATTTGCGAAATTGCCTTTCGCAAAATTTCGCGAAACGGCAAAAAATTTCCGCGAGCCCGTGTAATTTCACGTGCTCACGGAGATTTTTGGCTGATTAATGCGTTACTGAATTTGACCTTCAACTCGGGCACCTGCTTTATTTCTATCTGTAAGTGCTTCCTGTTGAGGTTTAATTTTTGTGACAGGAGCATCTTGCCAGAAGGAATCCTGCCCTGCATATTTATCCAAGAAGATGCCACTGTTTTGTGCAATACCTCTACTCAACTGGAGAACTTTCTACTGGCTAATCAGTAAGTGCTACCACGGTGGGTAAATGTATAGTGCTTTTCCTACACTACAGCTGCGTAAAGGGCCAGAAGAGTTGTCTCCAGCGACCATGTGTGTCTGTAACTTCTGCCACCGCACCAATGGGCGCCGTGGTCCCTCGAATGAGCTGTCCATCATAATGGGGAAAGGGCGGGAAGACGTTGCACACCGCTGGTGTGTGGGCTGGGGCCAAATGACGGGGCTTCTATGCAGTTCACATGCCTCTTGTTTATAAAGGGTCAGAGACCGACCAGAGCAGCAGATGAGGAGACAGAACCTCCTGGTGTCAGGAACTACGCGGGGATTGCGCTCGAGAAACTCATGGATGCACAGACCTCCATCAAGGATTACAGCAAATTGTTGACGGTATGGGGAGGAAGCACACCTGCCTAGCCGCCACCGTGATCACAAATCTTTTGTGCTGAATAATGCGTTACTGAATTTGACCTTCAACTCAGGCACCTGCTTTATTTAAATCTATAAGTGCTTCCTGTTGAGGTTTGAAATGACAGGAGCATCATGCCAGAATGAATCCTGCCCTGCATATTTCCGTTCCGCCGCGGATCGCGGAATTTTCGACATTTTCGCATTCCGAAAATGTCGAAATTTCACAATTTCCGCGAGCGGAACGGAAATTGTCACCCACCCTTACATACCACTACCACACATTTTTTAAAACCACATTTACAACGCATTCCATTACATCGCATTATACCTTTACAACGCATACCATTACAATACACACCATTACATTGCATTTAAGGTAAGTGTTGGATAGTGTGTGGGTAAAAATGACTATTCTAACTCCAGGGGGTGCAACAGTAGGGTAAGTGTTGGATAGTGTAGGGGTACTATGTGTTGTAATGGTATGCGTTGTAATGACATGCGATGTAATGCCTGCATTGTAGTGACATGCGATGTAGTGTCATGCAATGCAATGGATGCGTTGTAGTGACATGCGTTGTAAAGGATGTTGCGATGTAATGACTGCGTTGCAAATGTAGTGTGATGTAATTGTTGTGTTGTAAAGGTTGTTTCCCGTTTAGCTAAAGTGCCAAAACAATTTCACAGTAGCTAGGTTCAGCTACATTGCATTTAAATCACAGAGTCTAACCACCCCAGTCATGTTGCCATGTCCACAAATGGCAAATGCAAATCAGCCAATGCATCACTGCAATCATCACCAGCTACCCCATCAACACCTGTATGCACTTGCTGTCACTGTCACTGTGGCAGGAAACTACATCATGGTATGACATGCTGCTGATATTAGGCTATTATGTTTTGCAATGGTGCTGTCATCTCTATCATTGTGAAAAAAAGACCCATGGGACAGGTGTCCTCTGCTCCTGAGTCTACATCTGGGCATGTCTTTAGCCGCTTACACATCATCACATGAGCACACTATAAGGGTAGCCACACAGCACACACAAGCCTGACATGTATACTGGGCTACACACTTCACACAATGAATTTTCCTGTGTAGGAAGGTCTCACTTCAGACAATATTCACAAAACGTGAGATGAAAACATGGCAAGATGATTTGATTTGACAACGTTTATTGTTTTTAACACATGAGAAACAAAATGTTGTATGAATGCAGAACCACTGCACTCAACACTGAGGCGACTTAGAAGCCATTGCATCACACTAGAGAGATCACAGAGGTCCGCACTTGCTCAGGGCTGAGTTTCGTGCAGTCACTCATTGCACACTTTGCACAAGACTCACCCCCAACTTGCTGCTGATGGGCCCTCAAGCATCCATCTAGCCCCGGCTGTGTCAATGCCAGGATGTGGGCCATTAGTGATGTCATGCTCCTGCTGCAGATCGGCGCATATAAATTCTCCCTACTTCCACGGACAGAGTAAATCCACCATCGCACGCACATACACTCTTCATACGCTAGGGCCCATCACACTAACATTCATTCTATTACTCTATCCACACTGAATATATGAGAGAAACCTAAACCAATCTGCATCTAAACGAGGTCATTGCGACCATAAAGATATTGTCCTGAGTCATGATTTTAAACATAGGGAAAACATTTGAAACTCAATAAATGACAAAGAAATAACCACTAGAATTCAAACAAAAGGATTGTTTTATCTAAATTAGTTCAAAGAAAGTCAAGTCAATCAATAGCAAAATCATTATTCTCATAGTTACCTATTCTAGCTAAATGGGTCAGGACAGGTCTCTCAGTAAAGTCTCCTGAGTCGCCGTCCTCTCGATCAGCGTCGATCCTCTCGAGCATAGGTTCGGGAAGAAGTGGCCTTAGACCCTCTCTAGTCTAACATTATTTATAACAAAACTAACGAAATAAAAGTAACAAACAAACTCTGAACGTCCGTTGAGCCGCTGAGCAGATCGAGCAGGAAAGGATGTTGTCTGGCAACATTTAGAAAACCTCCGCTCAGAAAAATCACAAAAATAAAAACACGGAAGAAGGAAACTCGAGCTGAGGGAACGATACATTTATGAATGCTCTTCCTTGGAACCATAGTGAAGCCACCGCAAGTTATCACAGTTCATTGTGGCTTTATTCTTTTCCAAGGGCAATTGGAAGCAAGCCCGGAGCTGCTGTCCTCACGGAAACTTTTAACTCAGCCAGAAGCTGTGGTCAGGTGACTTTCAACCATGTTCAGCGAGGCCTCTTGTCAAAATTCAATCACTCGAGTGCAGGCTGTAAATAGCAGCCATCTTGGTTTAGGCCAAAACGGACCATCTTAATTAAAAGAAACACAAAAACAACATTACCACATCGTAATGATTATACAGTGTTAATCCCCACTAATACCCTTCTGTGTATGTAATTATCTAGCCTTCTGCAACACAAAGAAGCATTAAAGCACGTTATTTTAAAAGCGTTTGCGCTTTAAATAATTAACAAAATAGCACACTAACCACACATAACTAATTAATTCGCTCACCAATTTAGTTCACTTGTTAGTAAAGCAACATATAGGCATTCCCGCGTGTAATTTTCTCTCATTAGTAATGTTGATTAGTCAAGACTTCTAACAAAGTTAATAATTAATGATTATAAATTAGTAATTTTAATCATGACAAACAACATAAACTGGAGTTTAAATCTCAATACATTTTCAATAGAAAACTCTGCTCCAGCAATCCCCCCTTTGGTGATATATATCACCACAAAAACCAACCAAAAAAAAAAAATGTAGTCCCAATTTTCAGGAGAAATTGAAAATGTCTTTTATGACACAACATTAAACACCAGATTCTCTCTCATAATCCCTCTTCGACTCCAAGTAAACACTCTCCCTCAATTCTTCTAATTCTATTTCTTGTGGGTCTCTATTTGACCTCTTTTGTTTCTGTGCAGTATTTCCTCTAATTATTCTCTTTTTCCCTCCCCTGTTTTTACAACACAAACACCCTAATCTAAGCAACAATAAAGCAACAATTACACATGTCAAGGGAAATAATATTTTACCAATAATAGTACTACCTATCTTAGCAATAAAACTCTTAACAGCTAGTAGCTTATTAGCTATTTTAGTCCAGATACTTTCAGCTTCCAGTGGTACTAATTCTTCATGCAAATCAGTAATATTTTTGATATAGACCTTTAGATCTCTGCTTTCGTCAGGAATGTTAGTGCAACAATGTTGAACCTTCAGCATTCCGCAGACTCCACCCTCCTTGGCCAATAAAATATCAAGGGCAAGTCGATTTTGCATAGACATGGCACGTACGGCAATCATCTCCGTATTTACCAAAAGAAACCCTCCAGCGGTACTCGATAAGCGATCCACCACTGTTGACAGTTTCCGAATTCCATATGCATTTAAAGAAATTCCCACTGCTGGAATTAAAGCTCCAAAAATATCACCTACAATTTCTGACCAAGTTTCTCTCTTAAAACGAGTCAGTAGATTAATGTGTTCTACGTCTTCTATCTTATCTATATGAAAAATCTTTGGAAAGACCAGGCCAACATAACACGTGCCATACCAATGGTCAGGCAACCTGTAATAAGCCCTATTCCCACAAATATAATACACTCCCGGGAAAACTGGATCTTCACCACCCTTGAAACCCCATCCTGTTGCAATGAAGTACGTATCATGACACTCACTAGTCCCAACAAAATACCTATCATATTGGGATTTCTTTCTGGTAATGCATAGTTTACCCTTCTGTGGTACATCTAAAGCCAAAGTTGAACTGGCCCCATTTCTCAACTCTTTTCCCATCTCAATATCCCATATTGTCTCACTCATTTCGTATTTCCCTACCTTCTCATGCATGCTTACTCTCCTTTTCTCTACAAAGTCTAGGAAAGCTTTTTCTTCTTCTTTCAAACTGCAAGTTAAATTGTTTCTAAAAATGTAATCTAATGTTAATTCTTCTGCCTCAATAAAAATCTCACCAAAAATGTTAGCTTCTTTAGCTGGATTCAGCTTTCTATTCATAGGCAATTGCCCAAAAATGCTATCTTTGTTAGACATCTCATAATCTATTTTCCCTAACAAATAAAAAACACTACTTAACACACTACATGAAATCCCATACGTAGCTGGTAGATGGTGATAAGTAACACCTTCTGAAACGGATGCAGGTAATTGCATACAAACGAAGCAATCCCTAACTTCCATCGTCTTTACGTATTCGTACAACAACTTTGAAAAAACATTACTAGAAAAATCATTAATTGACCTATCTTTATGTATGTAAATGTTACTACTTCTAGTTGGAACTATTTTCTGTGAACTCTTCTCTATGTTAGTCACATTTTCAGTATGTATTCCAAAAGTGTCTATTGTAACCCTAAAGGTAACTAGTAAAGCAAGTACACCCCATAGTAGCATTAATAATCCTGTACAGCAGCAGCACATTCTACACCATCTTTTCAAGAAGGCACATCTACTTTGATTATTCTCTGTGTTAGCCATTTGACTACTTTAGCAGTGTCTTTTGACTTAGCCTCTTTCTACTCCACTACTGAAATTGTAGATCCCTATATTATTTCAAACAGCTAATTTCAGACTTTCTCTTTTTTTTCCACTTTTCTCCAAGTGACTCCTTTAGTTCATTCAATTTGGATTTTCATCACTTTTCACTTCTTCTTCAGCAACATCAAATTGTATCAGATCTTCAACAACATCCTGAGCATCCGACTCTTCTCCAATGTCAGTCAAGATAACTTTCAGGATCCCAACAGTTTTCTCCTCAACCACTTCTCGTACGGTCCCCTCTGGATTTCCTTGACTCTCTGCCTCTTCACCTTCAGACAGTGCCACGTACGTCCATTCCGGTGACCTATACTTCTGGTTAGGTTTTCTGATTCTCTTGATCTCCTCTGGTTCTTTTGAGTCCTTTTGTTTTTCACCTTTTGCTTGATTCTGACTCGACACCTCGTTCACCTGTTCAGCTTTCGATGAATTTGCTCGTGTCAGTCTGTACCTTAGCCTCTTTATCCTGTTAGGCCAAAGATCTCCTCTTACACTCCTCTTCGGTCTCACTTCTATATTATTTCTCTCTCCGATCCAAGTTCTCTTTCTCAGAACTCGACCCTCTGATTTCTCATTCCCACTCTCATCTGATTCTGTCTCATTTGCCTCTTGTCCATGAACAATTCTCTTTTGCTCCACAGTCTTTTCCACCACCGAATGAGATTTCCCTAATTCTATCCCTCCTCGGGTCTCCGACACGCAATCTTCTTGCTGTCTACTTGTCCCTTCACCTAGCTTATAAGGAAAGTTCCCTACACCTCCTCGGGGGTCTTCCGCAATCTGTCCCTCTCTATCTTCTACTGACCCTGCTTCTTCAGGTGTGATCTCAAGTGGATTTTCAACCTCCTCATCTGATTCAGGAGTAGTCTCTGTGGAATTGCTCCTTTCACCTCTTTCTTCACCACTGCTCGATGGAACTTCAGGCACTCTTACAGAATCTGATCTCTCCTCTGAGACTCTCAATGTTTCTCTTGAAGCCTCTCTTGGAAAGAAAAAAGAATCACCTGACTCTCTTTCTCCTTCTCCTCTTTCAGGATTCTTTTTCCTTCTCACTGGTTCAGTTTCTGCTTCATCACTGGAATCTGACTCCTCAAAATACTCTTTACCAGTCCCATCCTTTGGATTTGGAACTCTCAGAGTATGACTCGCATGAACCCAGTTCTTCACACCAGCACACTTCACTGCAGTTGTCGTAGTCAGAATAACTTGTCTTGGCCTTCCCCACCTTGGAACCAAGCAATTTCTTCTTCTGTGTACTTTAATCCTCACCCAGTCCCCTGGACTTAGATCATGAGCTTGCTTCTTCTCAAGTGTGGTAGCGTCTTCTCCAACCTGGTGAAACACAGAATGAACTGCGTCAGCCAGGCCTTTACAGTAATCCAAAATCATGTCATCAGTTATTGTCATCAACTTGTTGACAGGCACGAATGCATGTCTCATTGCACGTCCATTAATATTTCATGTGGACTCAACCCTGTGGTTCTATCTGGAGTAGACCTAATAGTCATTAGCACTAGAGGCAAGACATCAGGCCATTTCATTCCAGTGGCTAAACACATCTTACCAATTCGATTTTTGATTGTGCCATTCATCTGTTCAACAACACCAGAAGCCTCTGGTCTGTATGCACAATGTAACTTCTGCTGTATGCTCAATGCTTCACAAATTAAACCCATGAGCTCATTATAGAAGTGTCCACCTCTGTCTGACTCAATTGTCACTGGGAACCCGTACCTAGGAATCAACTCTCTTAACAGTAACTTTGCCACTGTTATTCCAGCATTCCTCCTAGTCGGATAGGCCTCCACCCATCTTGAGAATAAACAGACTACCACTAGAACATACCTCAATTTATTCACTGGTGGCATTTCAATGAAATCTATTTGCATCCTGGTAAAAGGACCTCCTTCTCTGCTTATTGTTCCTAGGCTCACCACTGTTTTTTTTCCAGTATTGAACTGCTGACAAATCAAACATCTCTGACAGATGCTTTCTGCAATCAGCCTAAACTTTGCATTGTACCAGATTTGTTTGAAGGACCTAATCATCGCATCCCTCTCCAGATGTCCCTGGCCATGATACATTCTTGCCATTGTTGATAGCATGCTATTTGGCATGACTGGTCTTCCATCTCTATAGATCCAAACATGATCTGTCTCTCTAGGGGCACAACCTGCCTTAATCCAATCTCTCATTTCCTCATCTCCTGCCTCATCCTGCAACTGTTTCACTTCATCCCACATTTCTAGGACATTAGTAAACATCACAGAACAAAAAGACATTTCCCTTTCTCGTCCCCGATTAATCGAATTATTGTTCTTTGCACAATACTGTGCTATGTCATTGGCAAAACTATTACCAAGAGTAACAAAATCATCTCCTTGTCCATGAGCTGCACACTTTACACCTGCTAGCTCTTTAGGCAGCTGTATCGCCTCAAGCAACTTTCCAATCACTTCAGCATTATTTATTGGAGTCCCACTCGACGTCAAGAAACCTCTCTGTAGCCAAAGTTGGCCAAAATCATGAACCACTCCAAATCCATACTGACTATCAGTCATCACAGTCACCCTCAGATTTTTCCAAATCTTGCAAGCTTTCGTCAATGCCACCAATTCAGCCACTTGAGCAGATCTTACTCCTTTCAAAGATGAAGCTTCCATAACCTCTGAAACTTTGCACACTGCATATGCTGCACTCAACACACCAACATCAGTTCTCAAACATGATCCATCCACAAACAACACATGATCACTTTCAGGCAATGGATGAACAAAAGGATTGTTTTGTCTAAATTAGTTCAAAGAAAGTCAAGTCAATCAATAGCAAAATCATTATTCTCATAGTTACCTATTCTAGCTAAATGGGTCAGGACAGGTCTCTCAGTAAAGTCTCCCGAGTCGCCGTCCTCTCGATCAGCGTCGATCCTCTCGAGCATAGGTTCGGGAAGAAGTGGCCTTAGACCCTCTCTAGTCTAACATTATTTATAACAAAACTAACGAAATAAAAGTAACAAACAAACTCTGAACGTCCGTTGAGCCGCTGAGCAGAGCGAGCAGGAAAGGATGTTGTCTGGCAACATTTAGAAAACCTCCGCTCAGAAAAATCACAAAAATAAAAACACGGAAGAAGGAAACTCGAGTTGAGGGAACGATACATTTATGAATGCTCTTCCTTGGAACCATAGTGAAGCCACCGCAAGTTATCACAGTTCATTGTGGCTTTATTCTTTTCCAAGGGCAATTGGAAGCAAGCCCGGAGCTGCTGTCCTCACGGAAACTTTTAACTCAGCCAGAAGCTGTGGTCAGGTGACTTTCAACCATGTTCAGCGAGGCCTCTTGTCAAAATTCAATCACTCGAGTGCAGGCTGTAAATATCGGCCATCTTGGTTTAGGCCAAAACGGACCATCTTAATTAAAAGAAACACAAAAACAACATTACCACATCGTAATGATTGTACAGTGTTAATCCCCACTAATACCCTTATGTGTATGTAATTATCTAGCCTTCTGAAACAAAGAAGCATTAAAGCACGTTATTTTAAAAGCGTTTGTGCTTTAAATAATTAACAAAATAGCACACTAACCACACATATCTAATTAATTCGCTCACCAATTTAGTTCACATGTTAGTAAAGCAACATATATGCATTCCAGCGTGTAATTTTCTCTCATTAGTAATGTTGATTAGTCAAGACTTCTAACAAAGTTAATAATTAATGATTAGAAATTAGTAATTTTAATCATGACAAACAACATAAACTGGAGTTTAAATCTCAATAAATTTTCAATAGAAAACTCTGCTCCAGCACTCCTGCCCGTCAACCTGTCACTTTGAGGGATCACCCCCAGCATCATCTCAGCGATGTTTTTGCTCAGGCGGCAGATTGTCATCCCACCTCTTGTGACAGTGTGTATGACGTCGGTTTGAGACACCCAGAGACCACACTTTGCGGGCAATGGCTGGCCTTATGGCCTTATGCTGATGGACCTTGAGCTGCAAGTAACACTGTGTTGTGTTCCACTGTGTAACAGTACAGGAGTATGAAAATACATAGCACACTAGTACATCAATGGAGAGCAGAGCCTCTACAGCATGTCACATAGTACACTTGGATCAACCCTTATCATAGCAATGTATACATCTACGATGATGGACATACTACATGCCCATGTCATACACATGCAGAGTGACAGCACAGAAACCAATGTAAAAATGCGTCTCCTCTGTGATGCACTATGTGATTGAGAATGACATACAATACACTGATAAGTAGTGGTCAGACTCACTGTGTCCTACACTACACACCCCTTAATGTCCTTTACCATTGCATAGCTACATGTGTCATGGTGGTCACATTAGATCCCTGATCTTACATTCTCACACTCTTCTCACAAGGTGTAGTCCTGTTTTGTGTGCTCCTCAGGCCTATGATAGCTAATTAAGAAATAGGGTGGTGGACAACACATATGTTTTACGGAGTCCTTTTAGTGATGGGTCCTTCTAACAATGGGCAGTTACTGTGCAGGCCAGAGGGCCTTACACTGTCAATCATTGCATCGTAATGTGACTGCTGGTTTTGCTGCGGAACATGCGGGTGTTTTTTTTCCGTAACCGCAGCGGTCGGAGTGCTTTTCCTTCCGCCATCATAATGAGCCCCTATGTTTTCTTAGGCACTGAAACAGCAGTAAAAATGAACATAATATCTACTAAATAGATAGAAAATTGAGCCTACATTTAGCTCCATCAATACTTTGTAGTATGAAAAGTACTGTCACATGCATTGTATGATGTCATCAGCAATGTCCTCAATGATGTCATTTAGCATATTAAGATTGATGTAAGATGTGTGGTCATAAGCAGTGTTTGGTGAGGGTGCAAGGTATCGTTAGCTCATTAAAATATAGCTGGTGAACGTAAGTGTTTGGTTTTCAAATGCTTTTATTTTTGCATTACTTAATATAAAAGATCAGCTCTGTACTGAGAGACCTGATTGGCAGGTGGTAACCCTTATCCTCTGGCACTTGTGAGGTGAAACCAGAAGGACCCCTCCTGGGGCCTATAACTAAAATGTGCTTTGTGCTTGTTATTTTCCTACAGAAGAGATAGGGCAGATGATGCATTCAATGGAGAGCCAGTCACCACATCCTTTTTAGGGGAGATATAAATAGAGAGTGCCCTAGAAAGGGTAAAATGTTGGCTGGATGATTTGTTGTTTCCAAGTAGCCAGACTTAAAAAAAATACAACTATTTGATAGAAAGGTTTTCCTTCAGGGAAGAATGTTGGGTGCACTTCTGACTTATAAGAGCCTAAAAAGAAACCATGAGCTCAAATCATGCCTGTCGGATGTTTTCTGTGGCAACAGTGATCCTGATGGAGTTTTCAGTCTCTATAGGTTTTACATTGGTGGATTTCAGTAAGAACACCAATTACTATCAGTCACTACAAGGGTAACTTAAGACCTAACGGTATGGGCTGTATTCCAGAAGGATTGCAATAGAGGGGAATCAAATGGAGATAGAAAACTTTCAGCAGTGGGACACTGGAGCTCTACACCAGCACAGCGAGCAGAATGGGTTCTGGAGCTACTTGTGTCAAGCAGTAGTGCACTGTTGCCCGGTTACAAGTGCCCTGCAATGAGCTGAGTTTGCCTGGTAAATATCATTACGCTCGGTTAGCAAAATGCTTCATTGTCCATTTTTTTTAACTTGAAAGTGAGGTATAGGATACAGAATCAGTATTTATAGAACTGAATTCCACATGTTCTGGGTATTTTGAGGGCCTGCTCTCATTCCCAATAAATTGCAACCTGCTTGGCATGAAGAAATGTGTCACTGTGAAACAGGGAGGGTGCCTTAACTGTCTCACAACTCCAAATATCGATACCTGGGAAAACTACTGTTTACAACACTAGCAGTATTTAGTTCTGAGCTTGAATCAGTGTGGCTCCTCAGGTGGTAGTCGCCGTCGGGGAAGAAAACGGAAACAGTGCATTACAAGAGTGGTTTCACATGTGTGTGGCAATGGTGCTGTTTGCTGAGAGGGACAGCTGTGCGATGTTGTGATGTTTTGTTTTACCAATGACTCCGACAGTTCATAGACTTTTCGAAGCTTACATACATTTTTAAAGTCAGGCATTTTGTGTGTAAATTGTATTTTGTCAGGCCTTTAACATAACTAATCTGTTTTCTTTTTTACCCCCAATGAACACTGATTCATAAGATGTACTTAGTAGAAAACAGCGTTTTCTCCTGGGAGATCCCACTGTGTGCATAGAACTTCACAGAATGTATTTCCCAGAGAACACAACCTGCTGACATTTTCAGACAAGTTTATGGTCCTTTTGCAGCATGAATCACGTACAATATTTTGAATGTACTGTGTGGCAAATCTTATCAGTATATTTTCCTCACAGAGATTCTCTCAGCCCCTCAATATTTAATTTGTAAATGTTTTAGTTTTTTGCAACCTATCCAGTCATTTGTGTATTCCTAACCTTTCATATGTTTTGTCCCACGTGTTTTCCCAATATTTTGGTTTTTGCATTCTGTGCTCAGTGGCGAGATGGTGAAGATCACAGCTTCGAGAAGTAGGCGATTCAATGAGAAGGACGTGGCTTTTCTCGAGTTGAATGACTCGAGGGGCCCCCGAAGAATGCCATAGAACGTTAGAAGGAAGGCCTTCTAGCAAACAACAGCTTGAATGAAAAGAGTGCCCGGGCGGAGGAAGACCAGGGAACAGGCCTCATTTATATGGAATTACATTTTCGACTGGGAGCCGAAATCAGATTCGGTTCAGAGCCGGCAGAGTAGGAGGTCGTGCCAGTTTATGTTACATAGTATGTTTTATAACTTTCAGATATTTATATTCAAATCTTTTTTATAGATTTTTTCAAAGCACAGAAAACACAGTACA
Source organism: Triturus cristatus (assembly GCF_964204655.1). Lineage (NCBI taxonomy): Eukaryota > Metazoa > Chordata > Amphibia > Caudata > Salamandridae > Triturus > Triturus cristatus. The sequence continues at coordinate 845,401,172 of NC_140588.1, read as the reverse complement.
GAAGCATCAGGTACAGTTGCGAATTAAGTTAATACACAGGCAACGCGCAATGGCACACTTGGAAAAGGGATACAGAGGTGGGGCTAAGAGGAGGCTGTGCAATGTTTGATTTGAAGACATCGATATTATGTAGATAACTGGGACTTTACACGCAATAATCACATCATGTGGGTTATGTAAGTCTTAGAGTACATCTTTGAATTCAGACATCATAACAGTACGCCACAGTAATCAAGAACCAATATTAAAGACCACTTGGTAACCACTTTTTGCGGTTTGACCAGGCTGCATAGATAAAGGTATAGTTGAAAGTATAGTCAATATACTTGGACTAATTCAGCTGAGTATCAGATGTAACTCAAACACATTGAGATAAAGATATAGAGTAGGGTCTTTAAATTTAAGGTACATTTGGAGGTTTTTTTTTTTTTGTTTAAGAAGTTTTTATTGAATTTTCAGAGAAAAAGAAAAAGAAAAACAAATGATACAATAAACAAATATTCCAATATAGTGCCATAAAGAGATAGTATATAAACGAAGTTGGTTTACAATAACTGGGCAGACAAAAAAAGGATCAATAATAGGGCAATTTAAGGAAAAGGCACTGATAAATGGGATAGGAGGAAAAGGGGGGAAGAAAAGAGAAAAGACCAAAGAGAGAGGAGAGGGAAAGAGAAAAGAGAAAGCCAGAGAGAGAAGAAAATGAATTATCACATGGGAGGGTGCGAGGAGAGATAAGTAGTAAAAGGGAGCCAAAGAAGATCAGCTTTGATTTTTTGGGAAACAGAAGAGGAGGAAACGGAAGCAATCCTATGTTCGTCACAAATAAAATTCCACCAAGTAATTGACAACAGTTTAGAATTGTCTTTCCATGCAGACAGGATCACTTTAAATGCTAATGCAATAAAAAGATCAAATAACCTAGAACTAGGTAAAACAGTTTCAATATCAGGAGCTAAAGAACCTAAAAAGATATTTACAAAAGTTAAGGTTGCATTAAAGTTGAAAACTGACATGCATACATTCCAAATTGAATTCCAAAAAGATAGAACAGATGCACATTCATATAGCTGATGAACTAATGTACCAGTTTCGGTAGAGCAGGACCAGCAAAGGGGAGAGGATGTAGGGGAAAACTTACAAATAGCAACAGGAGTAATAATGGCTCTATGATACAGAAAAAACAGAGATTGGGTTATCCTGGCTGCAGCCGAAACTTTAAATAATTTCGACCATAATTTGTCCCAACTATCAATAGAAAGAGAGATGGATAGGTCCATTTTCCATGCACTTTCAATGTTGGATTTAGAGCGAACATTGGCATTAGATAACAATAACTTATAAACAGTGGCAGCCTTAAGTTTATGCGCCGGGAATAGAGAATATAATGGTGAAGAGGGTATTAAAGGGGGCGAAACTGATGGGAGAGAGTAAGTAGCTAATTGGGTTTGTATAGCATTAGAGATAATAATGTATTCCTTGTAAAAGGAGTCAGGGAGCTGATATCGTGTCTGTAGATCTTGGAAGGAGATAATAGAAAACCCATTCAAAAACTGATGCACAAAAAAGATCTCCTTTTCCTTCCAGTATTTGTAATAGAAAGATCTACCTTTATATTTAAGAAATTTGTTATACCATAGGGTGGAGATTAAAAAACATTGGATAGGGGATAGGTCTTTAAGAAATGTATTGTACAGCAATTCACGGGAGTATTTTAATACAGGGCTTTTAGACAAAAAGGTGCAGTTGGACATAAATGTAACATGCTGAAACTGAAACTCTTTTAGAAGCGACCGCTCAAAGATAATCCAACGAGGAATAGGCGTATCCCCGAAATCGAAGGCCAATGAGAAAGATTGTTTAATCAAGAAAGCAGAGTGGTATACTTTAAAATTAGGGAAGCGCACTCCCCCCTCTTCTTTGGGGCGAATAAGTTTGTTCAAAGCAATGCGGGAGTGCTTATTGTTCCATAAAAATTTAATACATAGAGAGTTTAATTGGGAAAAGAATGTGTTAGGGATTTTGACAGGGAGCATAGAAACCGTGTAAAGGATATGAGGAGTGACCATCATCTTAATAGTATCTAGTCTACCCCACCATGATAAAAATAAAGGGGACCACACGAGGAGAAGAGATTTGAATTTATTCATTAGTGCGTTAAAAGTAAATTTAATAGTATCCGCTATATTAGAGGCAAACCAAATGCCAAGGTATTTAATTTTGGAGGGACACCATGCAAAGGCAGTATCCGCAAACATAAATTGATAACATATCGAGTTTAAAGGGAGAACCTCTGTTTTAGATAGGTTAAGTTTGTACCCAGAAATGGAAGAGTAAAGGCGGACTTCCTCTAAAAAAGGGGAAAGGGATTCACTAGGATTGGACATGTATACCAATATATCATCCGCGTAGGCAGATACTTTAGTTTCAACAGAAGCAGAGGTAAAACCTTTAATTTTGGGATTGGTTCTAATACGCTCAAGGAAGGGTTCCAAACACAGGATAAAAAGTAATGGGGAGAGAGGACAACCTTGTCTGGTGCCTCTAGATAGGGGAAAAAATTGAGAAAATTGGTTATTAACAAAGATACTAGCCCTCGGACAAGAGTATAACAGTTTGATAAAAGAAATAAAATTAGGGCCAAAACCAAACCATTGTAGTGTATGAAACATAAACTGCCAATTTATACGATCGAATGCTTTTTCAGCATCCAGAGACAAAGCAGCCAGAGGATCTTTATAATTTTTACCATGGGACAGGATGTTCATGAACATTCTAGCATTATCGGAAGCCAATCTACCTTTGACAAAACCCACCTGGTCAGTCTTGATCAGAAGGGGTATGATAGAATCAAGCCGAGACGCAATAATCTTAGCGAAGATCTTGCAGTCGTAATTGATTAGGGAGATTGGGCGAAAATTTTTACAAAAAGAGTGGTCCTTATCAGGCTTAGGGATAATGACGATCAAGGCATCCATAAAGGAGCCAGATGCTTTCGCATCAGTAATGAAGGAATTAAACAGCTGCAATAATTTAGGGGCAAACAAAGATTTGAAAGTACAATAAAACTCCACCGGTAATCCGTCTGGACCAGGGGCTTTTGACTTCTTTAAAGCTTGTAGAGCAGTAAGTATCTCTTGTAAAGTAATATCCGCCTCTAAAGCGGAAAACTCAGCATTGAGAGACGGGGGAGCAGGGAGTCCGGAAAAAAACTTATCAAGGTTGTGAGAGGAGGGGAATGTGTCATCTGAATAAAGAGATCGATAATAGTCATGAAAGACCGCTGCAATTTCTTCATCAGAGGACACCAGATTATTGGTGGATTCATCCATGATCTGACCAATGGTCTTACGTTCAGATCGAATTTTTAAGTAATTCGCTAGCATTTTACCTGCTTTATTTTGCCCTCCGTGAAATTTAGACTTAATTCGAAGTAAAACATTGCAGGCATCAACAGTCGCAATTTTGTTAAGGTTGGTTTTGGCTGTAATTAAATTCTTAAGTGAGTCAGCATTTTTGGAGGAGAAATAATCATGCTCTAATTTTTTCAGCTGTTGTAATTGGTCCTCATACTTTTTCACATTGGCCTTCTTTTTCCGGGACACAAAGGAAATAGTGAAAGCACGGAGAGCCGCCTTAAAAGCATCCCAGTTGTTAGGAATGGAAGTGTCTGATGGGTTGTTAAAGGTAAAAAATTCATTAATAAAGGAGGTGACTTCTTTAAGAAAAACTGTATCCGATAACAGGTGAGTGTTAAACTTCCAGCGATTAAATTTGGTGGTGGTAAGTGAAAGGTCAAAAACAGCATAGACAGGGGCATGATCTGAGATAAAGATAGAGCCAATTTCAGATTTTTGGATAGATGGAACAAGGGATTTGCTAACCAAGATATAATCAATTCTGGATCGGGTTTGGTGAACATTAGAAAAGAACGTATATTCCAACAAATCAGGGTTACAGGTTCTCCAGACATCATACATTGGGCGAGAGGCAATGGCCGATTGAAAGGATTTATGGGTCTTATCCAGTTGAAATTTGTACTTTGATAAGCGATCCGAAAAAGGATCCAACCACTGATTAAAGTCGCCTGCTACAATAATATTAGGACAATCAGCGGTGGAGAGGAGAATTTTGATATCATTCCAGAATTTTGGATCCGGTTTCACAGGGCCATAAATGTTTAACAAAACTAGCGTTTTATTGTATAAAACAATCTTGGCCATTACCCATCGACCTGCATCATCATTTTGAGAAGAAATAACTTGCACAGGTAAAGTTCTATGGAACAATATGGCAACCCCCCTTTTTTGTTAACAGCAGGGGAAAAAACGACTTGGCCTACCCACTGCCTTTTTAATTTCAGCGACTCGACATCATTACAATGAGTTTCTTGAAGAAAGGAAATTTGAGAGTTGAGTTTAGATAAATGAGAAATTACCTTTTGTCTTTTAACAGGATTTCCAAGACCACGGACGTTCCACGTAACAAAATTACACATACGCGAGGGTCAGGGGAATGTGATACACATGGTGTGGAAATACTTCAAAGACAAAACGACACTGGAAGACAAAATGCGCATAGAGGTTACAAAAGGAAGCAACAGAACATAAAACCACATTACTAAGAAAAATCAACAAGCCTTTAGCAATGTAATAAATAAAGAGAGGTCTAAAAGCTTCACAAACGAGGAGAAATGAAGGGAAAAAAGCAAAGAGGAAACATGGGAAATCTCGAAAGAGGAAAAGAGTGACGCACCAACCAAAGGAAGACTGAAGTAAGAAAGTGTGAGAAAGAACAGGGGAGGGAAAGAAGGTAAGCAGACGTAGAGAGTATAGGAAAGCGGAGAAAGAAAACAGGTCAAGGAAAAGAGTCCAGACCTGAAAGACATCAATAAAAAAGTGAAGTTGGAGCGTGATGAGACCGGAGAGAAGACAGCGGTATAAACCACATGGATAAGATTGGAAGCAGGAATAAACTTGGTACTTGTAAGAAAGGAGCAAAGAAAAGACGATATGAGGGAAAGAAGAAAGAATTGAACAGGAAGAGCCAATAACGAAGAAGAAGAAACGTGATTAACAAACATACAATACGTAATAGAGCATATGGAAAGCTATATATACGAAGTATCTAAGGTAACCAGAAAAAAGCTGTTGAGAACACCACACTAAAGCAGCAATAAGAAGAAGCACTCAATGATTAGTGTCCATATTCCGAGAGGAGATGTTATTAAGAAACAGTTTCAATTTTCCCGGGTCATCAAAGGATCTCGTCTGGCCGTCGTGGGTGATCTTGCAGATGGAGGGATGGAGAATGCCATACTGGACGTTCAAGTGTCTCATTTGTGGACGCAGTGCAAGGAATTCCTTGCGTCGAGCGTTGGTCGCATTGGAGACATCTTGTGAAATAAAGATATTATGACCAGACCACGATAGGTGACGTTTAAGTTTAGCTGCCTTAAGTACAGTCATAAGTTCTGTGAACTCCAGAAAAAGCATGATAATACCACGGGGTTTGGTGGAATTCGGTTGAAGGCGACCTAAGCGGTGAGCTCTCTGTATATTCAAGGGTGTAGATGACTGAAGGCCCAAGAGATCATGAAGGAATTTTCGAAGGAAAAGCACCATATCAGGACCCTCAATATTCTCTGGCAAGCCAAAAAGACGGAGGTTATTCCTTCGATTACGATTCTCCAAGTCCTCAGTATGGAGCTTTAGTTTGTGAATCTCTTGTTCCAATAACGGTATTTTTGTGGCAACATCCTGAACGTCACTGACGCGCTGTTCTAACTCAGTCACCCTACCTTCCATGACAATCCATCGGTCCTCTATTTGTTGCAATTTTTCGTTCGTGGCGACCATAAAGGGTTGAAGACCACGCACTTCCTCTAGTATATTATCTAGAACTGGACTTTGTGACGAAAGAATAGGAGAAGGCGGGTCATTCTTCTGCCTTTTGGGCTTTGCGCCAGAAAAAGACGGTTTATTTGGAGGATGGGAGTCACTAGACATCTTGGCAATTTGACTAGACACCTTCTTGGCGGGAAAAAATATGCGGAATTCTCTCATAAGCTGTAAAATTTGACGAAGAGTCTCATAAAGCCATTACAGCATCACCTTAGAACAAATAAAATAAATAAAGCTGTATCGCATCCAGCCTGTAGCTCTGAAAATACCGGAATCACGGCTCCTCTGAAGAAAAGACAAAATTATGAGACCTTCTCCTGAGAGAAAAACGGTACAGAACAAGCATGGCCAGGGGATATTGGCAACTGTTGAACTTAGAACAGACTCCCTCTCGGAGAAAAATGAAGCATTAAAGCATCAAGGCATGACTGGATCCAGAAAATGCGTGCGCGGTGCTGCAGGAATAAGATACGGGCGCCTCGATACAAAATGGCCGCCGTCGAGGATTACCTCAGGAATTCAGACCGCCACGTCTCCGGGTGATAGGAATGATGAAAACAGCCGACGAAGGGCAATTCCGAATCACGACATGTTCCGCTGGCAGATTCTTCTCGAGACAGCAACCGCAGCTCGCTGGGAAGCCTTCCACACAGCTACATAGCACCGCGTCCAAGCGGAGCTAACGGAGATCCGCCATCTTCCCTCGGCGTCCAAGCCATGCCCCCGTACATATAGAGTTTGATCGTAAGAGTATTACATCATGATAATTTGAACAGGTATTGAGGACTTAATGAGAGAATCAACAGTGGAGATGATATGCCTGGTTTAGTCTGGACATGAGTAGATCATATATCATACACAGTGGAATAAAAAAAGAAAAAGTACCAACGTCTTGTGTGTACTTTGAAGGAATCGAGAAAGAATACGTTTTATAAGATAGTTGAATTGTGAAAGAGTGTGTCTTAAGTGAGGGTAACCCTCTCTTGAGGGAGTTAATTAGGGAGGATTGCAGCTAAGTAGCTTTGAGTCCAGTGAATACCAGCTATGTCTGTGAGGGGAACGCCATGGAGAGATTTGTAGTCATACATTATCAGTGCCTCTGAGGAAGCTGATTCACTCTTGCCACATTCGAAACAATATCGCCTTGAAGTTCTTCCAGTTGTGTAAGATCAGTTTACATGCTAAAGTAAGCATAAGATCTACCAGGTGGCGACCACCTTTAGTTTTCAGCTGATTGTCTAACCGGCCGAGGGGGGATATATGAGAATTCCCACATGGGAGTAATATTGAAAATTTCCTTAATGAAGTCCAATATTTCACTCCAGAATGTGTTTAAGATCGGGCAGTCGTACAGCATGTGTGCTAGATTGCCTTCTTGTTCCTCGCAGTTCGAACAATTGGGACTAGGGATGAATCCTAATTTAAAAAGTCTAGAGGGTGTCCAGTATGATCTGTTGATAATCATGTATTTAGTTTGTGATAAGGAAGGAGATATCTTGTTAGAGAAGGGCGATCTGTTAATGTAATCCCAGTCGAACATCGTATTCCAAGTGTTCAATTCCACTTCCCATTTTACTCGGTTACATGAGAGTTAGATTGGGTTGCAAAAGCTTATATGTATCGGAGACCATGTTAGATGTGGGGGTCTCTAGTTGGCAGACGTAGGTACCTTTGACCAAATAGGGGCCCTTGTGTCTAGTCAGGGTAAGAGGGTACACTCCTAAAATAACCCCTGCTCACCCCCTTGGTAGCTTGGCATGAGCAGACAGACTTATCTCAGAGGCAGTGTGTTAAGCATTTGTGAACATATACAGTTACCCAGTGACAACACTACAGATGGACACTACACAGGTTGTAATATAAAAATAAGTATTCTTTATATAGACTCATCACAAGAAAATAAACGAAAAAAAATAAACAATACTGTACTTAAAATGAAAGATTTATCTTAGTTCTCTTTAGATGTTAAAATGCGACACTTTGAGTTCAATGTACCTTTGGATGTGTAACGCTATACAATGAAAGTGTTGCAGGGAAGGTGATGCATCGGTTCCTTTCACGCAGGAATGGGGATGCGTCGATTTATTACTGCGCTTCCGTGGCAATGCCGCAACGCCGTGATGCGATGAAGATCCGGTGCAATGAAACAAAGGTGGTGTCTTCTTCTTGATGCTACGTGATGCGTGCACACCCAACGGCCGTGCGGCAACTCAACGATTCTTCTGAGCCGCGACAGGCCTTGCGACACGCTTCTCTGGTGATGCGAGACTCTTCAATGATGCAATGCAACAGCTGCAGCGGCAACACCCTTCTTCAGTGATGCGACGACAGCGGCTGCGGTGGCGACACGCTTCTCCGGTGATGCGAGACGCTTTTGTGATGCGACAACTGCAGTGGCGACACCCTTCTTCAGTGATGCAACAACAGCGGCTGCAGCGGCGACACGCTTCTCCGGTGATGCGAGATGCTTCTGTGATGCGATGCGACAGCTGCTGAGGCGACACCCTTCTTCAGTGATGCGATGACAGCGGCTGTGGCGGCGATTCACTTCTTCTTCGTGAGTCGCACTTCCAGCTCCTTGCAACACGCAGTCCCTCAGAAAGCCCAACACAACTGCAGGCACTGCCAAAGGACTCTCGGGGAGCTGGTGGTTGAAGTCTGTTGTCCCTGAGACTTCAGCAGGAGGCAAGCTCTTTCTCAAACTGAATAAAATACACACAAAGTTCTTTTCTCCTCCCTTTGGCAGTCAGGCAACCACTGCAGGCCAATCCCTCTAGCTTAGGGATAGTCTCTCCTCAGTCTCTCTGGTTCCTCTCCTCAGCAAAGGTTTCTTCTTTTTTCTCAAAAGTGAATTAAAGTTCTGGGGTCTGCATCCCCCTTTTTATACACAGTTTCTCTTTGTTCTCTGAAGGCAGAGAGGCCTTTGCCTATTCCAAACCAGTTCTGGTCAGTCAGTTTGTTGACAAGACTCCTTCTTTCCTTTCACAGTGCAGGCCAGGGACATCAGGCTCACCACAGGAGGTGAAGCCAGCATTGTGGAGGGAAGGCCCAGCCCTATTCAGGTCCGAGGTGCAACTCCTCCCACCCATCAACATGCAGATCTCTCTATTCAGCCCTGTGCTGACTCACCCTGTTTCCTGGAATCCCTCAGCCCCTGTCACTCAAACTCCAGACAAGGAATACACAAGCTAGCAGAGGCAGGCTTGGATGGTTAGGCAAGAAAATACCTACTTTCTAAAAGTGGTATTTTCAAACACAGAATGTTAAAACCAACTTTACTAAAAGATGCATTTTGTCATTCTGAGTTCAGGCATACTAAACTCGAATTTCTACCTAGTTCCCTGAGTCAGTTAGCATTCTAAGATGTAATAATAAAACTGCCCATTCTGCCTTATGGGGAACAGGAAGCCTTGCAATAGTGAAAAACCAAAATGGCTGTAATTCACTATTAGGACATGCCACACAAACCAAGGCATGTCCTACCTTATACTTACAATGCACCCTGCCCTTGGGCCTACTATAGGGGTGACTAATATGCAGAAAAGGGAAAGTTTAGGGACTGGCAAGTGGGTGCACTTGCCCAGTCAGCATGGCGGTACCAGACTGCACACAGGCTCTGCAATGGCAGACCTGAGACAAACTTTTACAGGTTGCTTCTGTGGGTGGCACAACCAGTGTTGCAAGCCTACCAGCAGCATTTGGTTTACAAGCCCTGGGCACACTCAGTGCACTGTACTAGGGTCTGACAAGTAAACCAAACCAGCCAATCATGGAATCACTAATCCATACATCAATTTACCATATGGAGCACTTGCGCTGTGGCACTGGACAGCAGTGCCACAGTGCCCAAAGCATCTATAACCAGCCAAAACACATGAGGCAACAGCAAAAAATGGAATGGAGACCCACGCTAAGGTGCCAGGTCTAACAGACCATATGACTGGATCTGAGTAAACGGCCTAATAATTTAGGGAGAGATAGAGATAACGCTTTAAACAATTGTTTAGAGATCTGGACATTGAGTTGCAGTAGTTTATAAAAATCCAATAAACGTGCTAATTTATGTTACATGGTATTTTTTATAACTTTCAGATATTTATAACACCTGACAGGGACTAGCCCTGTGCATTGTCCGTAGCACGCCTCATTTTCACGAGGTTAGGTCAAAAAAGAGGATGCAAGAAATGAAGTCCAGCGAAATTTCTTGCAAGTTAGGAGAAGAGAATGTGCAAAATAAATTAAAAGCCTTACTTTTTTTATTTTGCATGTAATTTGTTGTAGAATATTAATACAATGATAACTGTGTGAAATTTGTTTAATGGTGAAACAATAATGTCTCTACAAGTTTCCATGGTTGAATTAGATTTGTAATTCTGAGATTAGATCAAGTATATGATTTACTTATTCCAGTTAATATTTTATAGCCTCTTTAAAGTTACATGATACCACTTAGTCATGGCTTTCCCCGAAAATGGGTGTTCTGCATTAATTAATTTTTTGCACCAACGATGCTACTTTGATATCCACTAAAATAAGCAGGTGGGGAATTAGAAACTGCAAGTTTGGTAGGTGTTCAGTCAAGAGTGAGAAAAATATTTGCATCACATTAATAAAAAAAAACTTAGTGACAAGAGAAATTGAATGACATGGCAGGAAGGACACAATGTCAATCAGTGGCATAGCTAGCCCAATGGGCACCCATGGCGGTCTCTGCGTTTGCCAGTGGGGGTGCCTGTGAGCATTTCTCATGTTTGCCCTGTGGCACGGCAAATGCATTGAGGAGCGGGTTGATTTCTGTTGCCACTCAAGATAAACGTGCCGAAGTACAGAGACCTAGAAGTGCACATTCCTCCTAAAAAAGGCAGGTGGGTTGATGGAATAGTCACATTTGCAAAGCACGATTCAGCCAAAGTGCTTGTGTTTTTTGCTCTTTTCTTCCTTCTGATGTGGAGCCGATGTGACCAAATAAGTTGTGTGTGAACTGAACAACAGCCATGGGTCCTGAAGCATCAGCTGGAGCATGGGACCTGGTACTCATGGTAGAACAGAAAGGTTTTCTTGATAAAGGAAGGGCTCCAAGTGCTGGATGCTGAGAAAGTCTACGGAGCCTCTTCCTGATTGCCCAACAACAGGGTGACTCCTCCCATTAGTCCTGTGTCACTCTGTACCGAATAGCATATGTGAAGCACGACAAGTGCCTCCTTAAGAGTGTCCCAAACAGAGGAACAACCCACACAAGGGGTAAGAGTCCTTCTTGGTAATCTTGTAGCTCCTGAATAAAGATAAATACTAGTAGTGAAGGCATAGGAAAGACACCTAAAACCCTCTTGACATCAGTAGGGAGAAATTAGCCAAACAAGAACCTCTGGTGTAGAAATATAGAAAGAGATCCTGCTAGAAGAAAAGATCTAGCGTGATAACGTAGCGATGGGGAAAATAACTAATTAAAAATAAGGGCACAGAAGCATTGCAATTTCCCTTCCCCTCTTGATACCATCCCACATATATGATTAAATCAAAAACTGCATTACAGAAAAAGGATCATCTTGAATTGGGAACCTCAAATACCATACTATGGACAGGGCACCATCTGGGGAATTGCTAGATTTATGGCGCGGCTTCCAGAAAGTCAAGGCATTAATTTAGCAAATGAAAAAGAAGCCCAAGTTTGGCATCCTTTGTTCCTTTCTGAATTCCAAAGCCTTGCCCTTTATGACTAGCACTCCAGGCTTATCTCTCGGGTGATAACGAGAACTGAAACTTCATAGCAAACCAGGTGCCATGGATGCAAAAAGTATCTGGATCCAGCCGTGGCGTAAACTTACAACGGACACTTTTCTAGCATACTTTGAACCTCCATTATTAGGTAAGAAGGTCGATACGGTAGATTCTGCTGTCAGTAACTTTGAATCTTCCATCTCAAAGGCTCTGGATAAAGCCACTCCTCTTACGAGGGTTCAAGTAAAAAATAACGCCTCACCCTGGATTGCTGCCGCATTAAAAATGGATAAACAACTAAGGGGCCGATTCCGATCCGTGTAAAATATTCCCCGTATGAATCGTATCCGGATTTTTTTACGTACGAATCGTACAAGTCCCGTACGAACTGGCATGTACGATTCGTATGTAAAAAACTCCATACGAATCGCATTGGGAAAATTCCCCGACACGTCCCCGGGTCAGAAAAAGTGTCCGACACGTCCCCGAACAGTTTTACCTACGAATCGGGAAACCGAAGTCCGAACGCACAACCGTATGGTAAAAACACTGTACGGAGCGAACCTCTATAGCAACCATGTAGACGTCCAAACATGTGCCCGCATACGTGCCGAACACCCCCCAGCCCCCCGCGGAAGTATGCGCCGGACCCCCAGCCCCCCCGCGGATGTACGCGCCAGACCCCCAGCCCCCCTCGCGGATATACACGCCAGACCCCCAGCCCCCTGCGGACGGACGCGCCGGACCCCCAGCCCCCCCGCGGATGTACGCGCCAGACACCCAGCCCCCCCGCGGATGGACACACCGGACCCCCAGCCCCCCCGCAGATGTACGGCACGGACCCCCAGCCCCCCGCAGATGTATGCGCTGGACCCCCAGCCCCCCCGCGTATGTACGGCGCAGACCCCCACCCCCGTATGTACGGTGCGGACCCCCACCCCCCGTATGTACGGTGTGGACCCCCACCCCCGTATGTACGGTGCGGACCTCCACCCCCCCGTATGTACGGTGTGGACCCCCGCCCCCGTATGTACGGCGCGGACCCCCAGCACGTAGCGTACTGTAACGCCCTGAACGTCTCAGGATCGTTTAACAGACACGACAATGAGGACGCAACCACTAGTGAAGGGTTAGTTGTTTTAATGAAGGCAAATATAATACAAAGAATAAACAAAAGTTATAGTCACTGGAATCCTCCAGGCTAAGTACGTTACCAGCCCACAGCACGGATGGTCCTAACCGTCCTCTGCATATACGCCGGTCCCGGCGTATGCCAACAGAGGGCAGAAATGAAATGGCCGACAATGCCAATCGGTAGGCTGTGAGGGGCACGAAGAGTGTTGGGGAGAATCGAGGAGTCAGGGAAACACCCAGCCGGGGTCTCTACCTGAAGGGAGCAGCCGCTCAACCTCTTCCTCAGACTGCACCGGGACGCGGAGTCACCTCCTGGTGATGCGTCACCGATACCCCAATCACAAGCAAGAAGACTGAACCGAGAGCAGCCGCTCGATCGATCCTGTGGACTTCCGAGTCTGTAACGCGGCAAACACCTCCTGGTGTGCGTTACAGCTGGCAGTCCCTGTGTCTCTGGTCGGGCTGGGATTTACGACTCCAACCAGCAAAAGCGCCACTGCGCTTGGACTCAGCCGAGTCAAAAAGCGAAGCTCAATGGTTGACCGGTAGAGCTTCCGGGTCCTTCACAGGTGACGATGGGGCAAGACACGGCCCAGGGAGTAACGACTCGACCTACCTCCGTTCTTGCCTTACTGGAGCACCACTCCGGAACACTGCTCTTCACGAAGCAGGTACGTCGGTGTGAACACAATATCCGACAGCGTTGTACCTCCCGGTTCCTCCCTTTATAGGGAGTGTTTTCCTTGAGTTATGTAACAGCTCTCCTGTTTACATAAGGGCGTGTTTCCTTGAGTTATGTAACAGCTCTCCTGTTTACATAAGGGCGTGTTTCCCTTGAGTTATGTAACAGCTCTCCTGTTTACATAACCTCTCAACCGCTAAGCATCCTGGGAGATGTAGTCCGTTTTCGCCGGTTACCGTTTTCCTCCCCTTGTATGACAGGAATTCTTGACAGTACATCCTCCCTCTCAGCGGCTCCCCACGGGTCCAGCGCTGGCAGGAAAACGCCGATGGAACAAGGAGACCAAGCGCGGAGCATGAACCCCTTCAGCCGGTTCCCATGAATGCTCCTCCGGGCCATAGCCTTTCCACGCAACCAGGTACCACAGCTTCCCCCTGCGCCATTTGGACGCCCGTATGCCCGACACTTCATACTCCACCTCCGACTCCACGCATACCGGCCGAGGTGTCCCAGACGGCTTGGAGGGTGCTGGTTTGAGCAATGATACATGAAAGACAGGGTGTATCCGCAATGACTGGGGCAAGCACACCTTCACGTTCACGGGACCCATACACTTGGTAATTCGATAGGGGCCCATATACTTGGGATGGAACACACTGTTCTTTCGAAACCTCATGTTTCTTGTGGATATCCAGACGTAGTCTCCAGTGCGGTACAGTGGCCCGGGCCTTCTCTTCCTATCTGCCGCAGCCTTGTATCTTCTCTTGGCCTCTATTAGGACAGCCCTTGAGCGCATCAATGTGTCTTTTATGTGTGCCACCCTGTCCGCTGTGGCGGGAATCCTGTCCTCTCTGAACGGATGTAGAAATGGCAAGAACCTGGGATGTTGGCCATAGTTGCTATAGAACGGAGATGACTGTGTGGAGCTGTGAGTGGCGTTGTTATAGGCTATCTCTGCAACCCATAGCAAGTCGACCCATTCTTCCCTGCCCTGGTCCACAAAACATCGCAGATACTGTTTGAGCGTTTGGTTCAGGCGCTCGGTTTGGCCGTCCGTTTGAGGGTGGTAGCTGGTGGACAGGGCGGTCTTAACATGCAGCGCAGTGCACCAAGTCTTCCAGAATTGCGCAGTAAACTGCGACCCCCGGTCCGACACGATCACCCCAGGTAATCCATGCAGTCGTACCACATTCTTTAGGAGTAGTGACGCCAATTCCCCGGCCGTAGGGACTCTCTTGCAGGGGATGAAGTGCCCCATTTTCGTCAAGTAATCCACCACCACCAGTATTGCCGTCATCCCCTGGTCTACCGGTAGGCCCACCACGAAGTCCAGTGATATGCTATCCCATGGTCTATCCGGGGTTGGAAGTGGATGTAAGAGCCCTTGGGTTCGGCCATGGTCGGCCTTCATGGTAGCACACGTAGGACACTCCTGTCCCCACCTCCTGACATCCACTCTCATGGTTGGCCACCAGAAATGCCGTCCCATGCTAGCCACCGTTTTTTCAAAGCCCAAATGACCTGCGCATGGAGAGTCATGGCACCAGATGAATGCTTGTTTCCTTAGCCTAGGCGTGGGTATCAATAGGCACCTGCCCTTCAGGGGTATCCCGTCCTTCAGCTGCCATTCTCTGTGACTGAGGAGCCACCTCCGCCATGCGAATGACCTGATCCCTCTCTTTATTCCCCTCAGGAAAGTATCCGGTTGGATAACCCCCAATACCATCCTCGGGGAAATGATGGAATGCTCGGTCGCAGGCAATGGTTCCTTAACTGCAGATTGACGGGACAGGGCGTCCGCCTTTCGGTTTTCTGTCCCCGGCCGATATGTGATGCGGAAGTTGAACCCCGCAAAGAAGATCATCCACCGCAGCTGCCTGGGAGAAAGGTGTCTAGTGGCCGTCATGAACTGTAGTTTCCGATGGTCCGTGTACACCGATACCACATGTCTTGCCCCCATCAACCAATGCCTCCATTCGGTGAAGGCGTCCTTGATTGCGAGAAGCTCCTTCTCCGCAATATGGTAGTTGCGTTCGGCGTCGTTGAGTTTGCGGGACATGTACGCAACGGGATGAAGCACCCCTGTGTCGTGGTTGCGTTGGGACAAGATAGCCCCCAGCGCCACATCCGATGCGTCCGCTTCCACCACGTAGGGGAGATCCGGATCGGGGTGAGCCAACACCGGCGCCTTACCAAAGGCGCTTTTCAGGGCCTCAAAGGCTTTGTTCGCTTCAGGGGACCAGACAAACTCCTTGGACTTCCTCAGTAGCTGTGTGATTGGGGCCACCACTCCTGAAAATCCATCTATGAACCGCCTGTAAAAGTTGGCAAAGCCAATGAAACTTTGGACGTCCTTCACGCTTTGGGGCACCGGCCATTCTTTCACCGCCTTGATCTTTCGTTCTGCCATCTCCTGTCCCTCTGGACTCAGCATCACTCCGAGGAATTCCACGGATGTGACGTGGAAGTCACACTTGCTGAGTTTACAAAACAGCATGTTTTCCCTCAGCTTTTGGAGCACAGCTTTGACGTGGTGTACGTGCTCCTCCACACTGGACGAATAGATGAGGATGTCGTCGATATATACGACCACGTAGATATCCAACTCCTCTCTGAATACCTCATTCAAAAAGTACTGAAAGGCTGCCGGGGCGTTGCACAGACCGAACGGCATGACGAGGTACTCAAAAAGGCCGAACCTGGTCTTAAAGGCGGTCTTCCACTCGTCTCCGTCCCTCATGCGCACCAGATGGTATGCCCCTTTCAAATCCAACTTGGTGTAGATACGAGCTTTCTTGACCTGTTCCAGAAGTACACTGATGAGAGGCAAGGGGTACCGATTTTTTATGGTTATCGCATTCAATGCCCTAAAGTCCACACAGGCTCTCAGCTCCCCATTAGCCTTCGGGATGAAGAAGAGTGGCGAGGCGGCCGGAGACTTGGACGGGCGGATGAATCCTAGCTTGAGGAGTTTATCCAGGTACCCCCGGAGATGCACGTTTTCAGGCTCCGTCAGGGCATACAGCCTGCCGCTGGGAACGCTGGCCCCTGGCACCAGGTCGATCTGGCAGTCAAACTGTCTATGTGGTGGTAGCACTTCCGCCTTCACCTCATCAAATACATCCTCAAAACTGTGATAAGCCTGGGGGAGAGCCACATCTTTTTCTGCCGCTGTAGCCACCGTCTGACTCCCGCTCTCATCTGCGTCAAGGGATTCCGTTCTTATTCCACAATGCAGGATGCAATACGGTGACGTCATTTCGATGCGATGTGCTGGCCAATCCACAAAGGGGTTGTGTTTCTGTAGCCACGGCAATCCCAATATGACGCCATATTGGGGCACTCGGATGATGTTAAAATCGATTTGTTCCAAATGGTTCCACCCATATCTCATCGGAAGGACCCCCGTGTGCTGCCCGATGGGCCCCGTCACCAATCGCCTTCCGTCTACAGCATAGACGTCTTCGGGTACAGCTTTGGGAAGAAGCACTAGCCCTAGCCTGCATGCCTCGTTGTGGTCCATAAACATGCCAGTGGCCCCTGAATCCACCATGGCCACAACGGGTATCCACTGGTCATGCACTCCCACGTGCACCGTGATAAACAGGTGTCGTTGTCCCTTAGTGACCGAGTTGGAAAGTGAAGGGATGGATGAGTGACTCCGAGATGCCCCTTCTCTGGTCTTGGAGTCCTCTAGTTTTCCGCCGGTATGTCCACCACGGCTGTTACCGACCGGTTGGCCCGATAACGTGACGTCTTCGGTTTGGCAGGGCATTCACGTACGTAGTGGCCTTTTTTGCCACAATATAGGCACAATCCTTGTTTACGGCGTGACTCTTTCTCCGTGGCTGTGAGGCTCGCTCGTATTGCGCCGATGTCCATGGGTTCTCCCTTGGATGCGGTGGAAGTTTCAGGACTTCCCACCGTCACATAGGATGGAAGGGATTTTCCTTTTCTCCCATGATCCCCCTTTCTTTCACTTAGCCTATGTTCCAGCCGTAATACCAGGTTGATAAGGCCCTCACATGTCTTGGGTTGAGGGTCAATATGAGCCACGGCGTCCTTGAGCTCATCGCACAGCCCTTGATGGAAGAGCGCCGTCTGTTTAGCAACAGGCCACTTGGTTTCCGCAACCAGCCTTCGGAACGCGTTGAGATACTGCACCAGGTCGTTGGATCCCTGTCTCAACTCAAGCATTTCACGGTCCGCCGTGTACGAGTCAGCCCTTCTGTCGAATACCTTCAGGAATTCCTCGCGAAAAGCACCCCAATCACATAAGAGGGGGTCGTCCCTGCTCACCAGAGGTACGGCCCATTGTGCCGCGTTTCCCGCCAAATAGGATATAAGGAAAGCCACACGAGCCTGACTCGTGGGGAACGCCTTTGGTTTGCACGATAAATGTAGCGCCACTTGTGTGAGGAATACCTGCACTGTGTTAGGATCCCCACTGTACCTCTCTGGTGTCACCAAGGGGATGGCTACCGGCATTTCCACTACTACCGCAGGGGTCTGATTCGTGAGGGAGGTGCTGGGCGTGAGCGGGTCCAATTGGATAGCATCCAGTCTGGCTTTTACATCGGCTGTTTCTTGCCTAGAGGCAGCCACTTCAACTTGCATGGCCGCTAAAGCAGCCAGCACATCATCAAGTGTTGCCATGTCTGTTATCGACCGGGAGACAGTTAGTGTTATTAAGGTCGGATATTTTGTAACGCCCTGAACGTCTCAGGATCGTTTAACAGACACGACAATGAGGACGCAACCACTAGTGAAGGGTTAGTTGTTTTAATGAAGGCAAATATAATACAAAGAATAAACAAAAGTTATAGTCACTGGAATCCTCCAGGCTAAGTACGTTACCAGCCCACAGCACGGATGGTCCTAACCGTCCTCTGCATATACGCCGGTCCCGGCGTATGCCAACAGAGGGCAGAAATGAAATGGCCGACAATGCCAATCGGTAGGCTGTGAGGGGCACGAAGAGTGTTGGGGAGAATCGAGGAGTCAGGGAAACACCCAGCCGGGGTCTCTACCTGAAGGGAGCAGCCGCTCAACCTCTTCCTCAGACTGCACCGGGACGCGGAGTCACCTCCTGGTGATGCGTCACCGATACCCCAATCACAAGCAAGAAGACTGAACCGAGAGCAGCCGCTCGATCGATCCTGTGGACTTCCGAGTCTGTAACGCGGCAAACACCTCCTGGTGTGCGTTACAGCTGGCAGTCCCTGTGTCTCTGGTCGGGCTGGGAGTTACGACTCCAACCAGCAAAAGCGCCACTGCGCTTGGACTCAGCCGAGTCAAAAAGCGAAGCTCAATGGTTGACCGGTAGAGCTTCCGGGTCCTTCACAGGTGACGATGGGGCAAGACACGGCCCAGGGAGTAACGACTCGACCTACCTCCGTTCTTGCCTTACTGGAGCACCACTCTGGAACACTGCTCTTCACGAAGCAGGTACGTCGGTGTGAACACAATATCCGACAGCGTTGTACCTCCCGGTTCCTCCCTTTATAGGGAGTGTTTTCCTTGAGTTATGTAACAGCTCTCCTGTTTACATAAGGGCGTGTTTCCTTGAGTTATGTAACAGCTCTCCTGTTTACATAAGGGCGTGTTTCCCTTGAGTTATGTAACAGCTCTCCTGTTTACATAACCTCTCAACCGCTAAGCATCCCGGGAGATGTAGTCCGTTCGCTCTCCTGCAATGGAATCTATAAGGAAGTTGGCACGGAAACTGCAAAGTACAAAGACAAAGTTTATTAACCCTTAAGGGTGGTCCTACATTCCATACAACACCCTTCAGTATTGCATAGAGTAGCACAAAGAACTTGCGTACACGGTCCCCTTTTATACACAACAGAGGGGCTCATAAGTGGGTGGATACAACATGAGGCAAGGAATGTTACCTTTTATGGACATTTTCGATACAAGATCAATATGTGGGCGGAGCTGACATACTCCTTGAGCCCGCGAAAACATGGTCAAGCAAGGACTAACTGATAACAGATGTGGTCAAGCCTGGGCATGCGCCAGGCGGACAAAGGAACTATTTATAGACTGTTACTAGGCAGATTACAAGAGCAACTAACACGAAGATAGGACTCTTCTCGTGTTGAGCACGTGGAGACATGACAATAAAAATGGAGTCCAGACTTTAGTCAACATAACGAAAGAGACATGTTCTAAGGAAGGAGAATTCATGTCTTTAGTAAATGCTTAATCACATCGTGGTTTCAATTTACAACAGACGACCCTTTCAGCATTTACTGAAGACATCCGGTTTGTTAGGATAATCATCGTATATGTCAATTGTCATCATTTCTTCTACTTCTTTAGCTAAACGTTTCTGATAAGTGACATTGGCAATAGCTTTCTTATCGGGAATACAGAATGATACACATAAGGAACAGAGCAAGGGACCACATTGGACACAGATGCAACAAGAAAACAGAACTGCTACAATTATACAGAGACCAGTTAAAACCTTCCAACCCCAAGCAGTGATCAATGCCCAAAACCATCCAGAAAAGGACCAAGTGCCGTTTTCTGTATGGATTTCAGCTGCAATTTTATGCAACCTGTTGATAGCATTATAGACTGACGGCGTGTGGTCAGGGATAAACACACAGCAACTACTTCCGATAATTTTACAAGCTCCACCTCGGTCAGCTAACATAACATCTAACACCATACGATTCTGCAATGCAACAATTCTAGTAATCTGCAACTCTTCCGTAAGATTCCCAAGAGCAGCAGCAGTTTGGTTTGTCACAGCCTCTACCACTCTTGTTAACCTTCGAACTTTCCTACTATTTAGGGCAGCTCCAACGAAGAAAAACAATCCTAAATTAAAATCAATATACTGCTGCAGACTGGTGTCAGTCTGATCCACATCATCAATTGATAGAGTACGTTTATACCTATTTACAGTCACATTATTTAACAACTTCAAATCCTTATGATAGGATGCAGGTGCCAAAAATACAGGCGGCAATAGAAATGCTACATAACATACTCCAGACCAACCGGCTGGCAAACGGTAATAACCTTTATTTCCACATACGAAGTATGTATTATGGGATGCTAAGAAAGTACTGTTATTCAACCCGTCAATGTTTAATATGGTAATGCAATCACTAACACCAACAGGAATATAACCCACACTCTGGACACACAGGTCCGCTTGAGCTTGTGCCACTTGAATCACAAATCTGTCTTTTCCCACAGTGTCTCTGGTGTTCGCGAAAATATAAGGAATCGATTCATTGTCTGGTCGATACTCTTCCCATTCCCAAATTGTCCCATTCGCTTGCGGATATCCATCTTTATCCTGATGACATTCTTTATTGAGTCTGAAGAGTAATCGTCCCACTGTGGGTTTCCGAGTGGCAAAAAGCAAAGTGTACCATGCTCTACAAGAGCCATTATGAGAGAAAGGAAGAGGTATGAATGGCGTTCCTCCTTTCTTCTGATGAGCTGGCATCATACCACATATCCAACAGTTCGTAGCATTCGTGGCAACGTGGGTATGATGCAACATCTGGATGAAAGTGTTATTCAAATAAGACTGACGATGCTTCAATTCTTGATACGGAAGGGTATAGAAGTAGTGCTCCTCAGGCACTGGAGTGGTCAACACAAGTAACTCTCGAGCAGGAGTCACATCCTCCACAAACCATGTGGTTATCCCAACAATAGCTACTGTGAGCATAAAACCTGTTGCACAAAGGATTTTCTTTTTCTCCATGTCAGAATAAAGAATCAATATCTTCCTGAAACTAAAAGGTTTGTCAGAACTCTTCCCCTTAGGCAGCGGTCGATTTCTTCACCAACGGGCCAAGACGGGTGTCGCTACACTAATGCAGGGCTGATCCCCCCCCCTTGCCTCATTGGCTCTCCGTTTCACTAACCCAAGGGCCGTTCTGACAACATGTCCCGATACCGAAGGATTCACTTCCTTGGCCTGAGATGATATCGCTTTCCTCCAGGAGTCGCGTGGTCCGGAAAGAGCTCCTCAGTGTCGTTCGGTTCCCCAGCACGGCCTTTCTCTGCAGCCAGAATTTCTCGTTGATCGGTCAATACAGCAGACTCCACCAATCCGGGCGGTACTTTGCGGCAGTGCAGGGAATGAATCCAATTCTTTCTGTTGGAAACTCGCACAGCCGTCCTCGTTGCAAGTAGGACCTGCTCAGGACCAACCCATCTCGGCTCCAAGCTGTTCGTCCTGTCAAAGATTTTTACCATGACATAGTCGCCAGGCCGGAGACTATGTCCTTCACCGGTGGACCGATCAGGGAGCGCCTCCCGGACCTGTTGATGAATAGAAACAAAGTTATCCGTTAACTGCGCCAGATAATCATTCATCATTACACAAGGTACATCATACACAGTCTTAGGTTTTGGTGGACCCCAAATATTCATTGGGCGTCCAAAGACAATCTCGTACGGTGTAAGACCGGTTCGAGAGTGCGGTACCGATCTAATTGACAATAACGCCAGCGGTAAAGCATCTGGCCAAGTCAAAGACGTCGAAGCTTGGATTTTAGCGATCTTGAGCTTCAGTGTACCATTATACTTCTCGACTAGTCCCGCAGATTGAGGGTGAAACACTGCGTGGAACTTCTGGGTGATGCCCAGACCCTTCAAAACATACTTTATAACATCCGCTATAAAGTGGGGTCCGTTATCACTCCACAGAAGTCTACAAACGCCATATCGAGGGAAGAACTCCTTCAACAGCATCTTGGCGGTAGTCATTGTAGTATTGTCTTTCGTAGGGTATGCCTCAACCCATTTGCTAAAGGCACAAACCACTACTAGAACATACTTCAAATTGTTACAGCGCTCAAGCTGGATGTAATCCATCTGCAAAACCTCAAAGGGTGCAGTAGGTGTTACAAATCCTCCTGCTGGAGTTCGAGTACCCTTTCCTGGGTTGTACCTCAGGCAGATCATACAGGTCTGCACCACTCTCTTTGCCGTGCTAGCAATCTCTGGATGCTCCCAGACTTGGGTAAGAAATTTTACAATTGCGGAAGCTCCAACATGTGCTAGCCCATGTGCCATCTGAACCATAGGTTGTACAAAAGCCGTGGGTAATTTCCATCTATCCATCTGCTTATTTCTCCAGCAACCCTCATCATCCAATTCTCCCTCACTGGACCATTGCTCCCATTCTCTATCAGAAGCGGTCCTCTGTATTTCTCGCACTTCTTCCTTCGCATCGTGCCATCTTTCTACTTGCGACTTCACTACATACATGGCAGTAGCACCGGGCTGCATCGCAGTCTCCCGTGCCACCCGGTCTGCTAACGCATTCCCTTCTCCAACTTTATCGACTACTTTCCTATGGGCGCTACATTTAACGATGGCAATTTTCTTCGGATATGTCAATGCAGTTAAAAGATTATGAACTAACTCCCCATGCATTATTTGTACTCCATGTGACGTTAAAAACCCTCTCTCCTTCCAGAGCAGGCCGAAATCGTGGGCTACTCCGAAGGCATACCGGCTATCTGTATAAACATTCACACACAATCCTGTACTGAGCTCACATGCTCGTGTTAATGCTATCAGTTCCGCTGCTTGAGCTGATTTCTGTGGTATGCGTGCTGTCTCCACTATTGTTTGCAATGTGGTAATTGCATACGCTGCTGAAGTCGTACCATCTGGTAGCTTCAGGCATGACCCGTCCACCCACAGTTCTCCATCTACATCTGGAAAGGGCGTATCCTGGAGATCAATACGACCCTTTGTTTGTTCCTCAGTCACAAGAATACAATCATGTGCTTTCCGTGCTTCAGACTGAGTCTCGGGGTATGGCAACAATGTGGCCGGATTTAACGTTACGCACCTCTTTAACGTAATATGAGGAGCCAAAAGCGTCAGCTCATATCCCGTTAAACGGGCACTGGTCAAATGCTGTGTCTTTGTCTGATTAAGCAAGGCATCAACAGCATGGGGACTAATACCAACAGCTTATGAGATAACACAATTCCCTCGCTTTGGCGTATTGACACAGCTGTCGCCGCAACCGAGCGAAAACAACCAGGCAATGCTCGGACAACAGGATCAAGTACAGCCGAAAAATATGCACAAGGGTGCTGCTTGTCGCCGTGCATCTGCACTAAAACTGATAATGCACATCCATCTTTCTCATGCACATACAGCGAAAAAGGTTTGGTATAATCAGGAGTCCCTAACACTGGTGCTGAACAGAGGGCCTGTCGCAATTTCTGGAAGGCAGTGTCACACTCATTCGTCCAAGGAAGCGGAATAGGTGTGTCTTTTGTCAAAAGGGCTAACAATGGCTTAGCTATGTGTGAAAACCCTAGTATCCATTGCCTACAAAACGAAACAAGACCCAAAAATGCACGCACGTCCTTCTGCGTGGACGGCGTCGGCGTGTCCAGAATTACTTGGACACGATCTGGTGTGAGTGCACGCCCCTCCTTAGACAAAAGGTGACCCAGATAAGTCACCTTTGGTCTACAGAACTGTAACTTTTTCCGAAATACTTTGTGATTGTGGGATGCCAAAAAGGAAAGCTAAGACAACGTACTCGTTTCACACAACTCCGGAGTGTCGGCCGCCAGCAAGATGTCATCGACATATTGAATGAGGGCGACACCCTCGGGCAGAACAAAGGAGTCCAATTGTTTTTTCAAAGCTTGACTGTAAATGCTAGGGCTTTCCGTATAGCCCTGAGGGATTCTACAAAATCGGTAAGACCTATTATTTAGAGTGAAACCAAAAAGGTATCGACTATCGGGATGAATAGGAATTGAAAAGAAGGCATTTTTCAAATCAATAACTGAAAACGTGGTCGCCGTAGGCGGGACCAAAGTAAGCAACGTCGTGATATCAGAAACCACTGGGTACTGAGGTATCACGATCTTGTTCACTTCTCTCAAGTCAATTATAAACCGATAGACTTTAGCATCCGTATCCTTTTTCAAAATGGGTAGAATTGGGCTATTACAGACGTTGTAGGGAACTTCCTCCACTACTCCCACCTTAATCAAATCCTGCACAATCTGTATAAGAGCCTCTTCCTCCTCCTGCGAAATACGATACTGTGGAAAGCGTGGTAACACCGCCCCCTCCTGGACACTAATGTGAACAGGCGGAATCACCATCTGTCCCACATCAGTATCCGAAGTGGCCCACAAAGCACAAGGGAGGGTAGCTAACACAGCATCTTCTGCAACCACACACATCCGTTCAGACCGGGGGTAATTGTCATTTAAGATCACCCGCACTCCAGCAGGGGAGCAGCGGATCGTAGCTCTAAAGTGCTTTAACATATCAAGGCCCATAATGTTGTCCGGCGTGTTCGGAGCAAGCAGAAACGGACAGGGTGCAGAAAAAGAATCAACCTGAAATGTGAGGGGCCGCGAAAGAGGGCTTCGGGAGAGTGTACCATCAAACCCTACCGATGTAACCATTAAGCCAGATGGGGGAGCCCTCGGAACCAATTGTTTAGACAGCGCACTACGAGTCGCTCCTGTATCCACTAGGAACTGATCAGTAGAACCCAAAACCTCAGCTGATACGTAAGGACCCTTCTGATCAACCGGCACCTCAACTGATTCTAACCCCCATCCAACGCATTCCTATGCATGCTGAGAATCATGGTACCCAGAACGGTCAATCCCCGACACTTGATACTGGTTTTGTCGATCGAAAACATTAGGCCTATCTCGTTGCTGCCCGGCAGGGTCAAAACGAGCGTGATCGTTAGAATTCCCTCTAAAATTCGAGAAACCCCCTCTACCTCTCGGGCCACCCTGATTGTGTCCCTGACGCGAAGCCTGCAACACCGGGCAATCTCTGGCCCAGTGTCCCGATTGCTTACAATACGCACATTCATTCCTATTCAAATCAGATCGGCCCGAGGGAGGACCATAAAATCCTCCCCTACCTCTATTGACACCCCGGCGGGGCGGACCATATACTTGCGCTAACATCACCTTCGTTTTTAAATCCTTCGATTTCTTCTCCTCCTGCCCCTTCGCTTCTTGCTCCTGGCGCTCATAGTACTGAGCTATAGACAGGAGGGCTGTCGGGGTCGCAGTGGACCAAGAACTTTCACTCGCTTTTAGGCGGGCTGAGATCGCCGGTAGTAAATTCGCCACATATTTATCAGCAAAAAGGTGTCGACCCGTATCATCCGTAAGTGACTGACCACTAAGATCATGAAACGTCTCCTCAAAGCGCGTAAAGAAATCTGCAACTGATTCATCAACTTTCTGCTTACACGAGGCTAGCATATTCCAGTCAATCTTTTTAGGGGGAATGATTGTCTTCAACTTAGTCAGAATAGCAGCAGGGAGATCTAAGATAAGCTGAGGTGGTTTCTGAGCGGGCTTCCTCTCCCTATCCTCACCCTCAAGCTCAGACCACCGAGCCTTAAAAGCGGCAACATCGTCCACCATCCGCACAGATCGCCACATATCTGGTGGTAAAATAAGCCCAAAGAACAAATCTATATCTGCTAAGGTCATAGTACAAGAATTCAAGGCCCCCTCGACTTCTTCGTAAAAGGCCGCTGGATTCTTGCGGGGATCAGGCAACGCATTCTTTAATGCCATGACGTCAGCCCTGTGCCAGGGAGTATAAACCCAATTATACACAAAATATCCCTTAGCATCGGCGGAGGTAATATCCGAGCTAGTCCCCGCTGCTTTAGGAGGAACATACAAAGGCGCCGCCTCTCGCATTGGTTTAGCATGCACTAGGTCGCTCTTATCTGACTGAGAGGTGGATGAATGGCCATCTCCGGTACGCAAATCTGACTGCTTCTCCTCCTCAGCTTGTTGGCGTGCTTTCTCTTTAAGGTCCCTCACCGCGTCCCGCAACGCAAACAGCCGCCGAACCGCATCAGGCGCCTTAGAGGGAGAGAAAACACCATTACGCAATGCTTTAGCATCTAATTCCACATCGTCAGGCTCAAAGACACTGGAATATTTCCGGAAAGCAGCAATCACTTCCTCAGAAAAGTGGCCCAAAAAATACAACTTCTCTCTATCCTGCCACAACTCCCAGGAATTCAACAACTCAGCAAGGGATAACTTGCCCTTAAGTCCACGATAGGAAACTTGCCGAAGCTCACCCATTCGCTCAGTCAATAACATGGACCGCGTGTCTACCTTACCCGAACCCGATCCAGAATCTTGTGGCCTCGGGGCAGACGCGCCGACATAAGGAGGCGGAGAACGATCTAATAAATAAAAATCATCGTCATGATTATTAAGGACAGGATAAAGTGACTGACGAACAGCATATTGACCCGAGACTTGCAACCTACGCTCTTTCTCTTGCCTCTCCGTCTGTTCTCTTTCCTCCCGACGCTTTGCTTCCTGTGCTCTCACATGATCATTCTTCCGTTGCTCTTTATCAAACAGCGCTTTCTCACGTTTCTCTCGCTCACGCACTTCCTTCACCCATAATCGCACACATTCAAACATGTCTTGACGAGCACGCCGCTTACACATACACTGTTCCACATACTCAATCTTACGCATATCAAACGACCCATACAACGGCCACCGTAACTCAGGATCCTTTCTGGTATATTTCCTCCATACTGTGCTGTACATTATGGAGGAAAGACCATGCTTCACATACATATCCCTATTAGGAGTCCCCTCAGGGGGGGCTGGAGCAGATTCCTCGAGATTTAACCGGTTTCCAAAGCAGCAGCACCACTTACGGAGTACGCTAAAAGCAGGCATGCTAAAAAATAATGCAAAATATGCAGTATTATCAAAAATGGCACTTAAACGTTGTGCCGTTCAAAGTTACACAGTTCCGGAGAAATATCTCCACATTACCTGCCTATATGTGTTGCAACGCATATATTCTCACAATAATCAATACAAGATATGACCGGTCATCACAAATCAAACTCAAATAGCCAAACCAGGCTTCAAAAAAAAACTCGGAGCAAGTACCGTACAACGGTTCTTACCAATCAAGAGTCCAGATTCCAACTGCCAAGCTCCAAAATTCGCCCAAACGGCTGTCACGGCAGAACCGACAGAAGAGGTCTCAGTCGAGGACCGGCGCCACCCAGATGGTCAGCTCGGAAGGGAAGGAAGAAAAACCTCGGGATGCCAGGACTAAAGTGCCTCTGGCAGTGATCACATCCCCGGCCAAATTCCTCACCTTCGTCGCGACCAATCCTTCGAGCATCCGAGTCGCCGATGAGCCCCACGTGACGGGCGCCAATTGATGAATACAGGCCCCAGCTAGGCCCGCAGGACACAAGGGTTCGCTCTCCTGCAATGGAATCTATAAGGAAGTTGGCACGGAAACTGCAAAGTACAAAGACAAAGTTTATTAACCCTTAAGGGTGGTCCTACAATCCATACAACACCCTTCAGTATTGCATTGAGTAGCACAAAGAACTTGCGTACACGGTCCCCTTTTATACACAACAGAGGGGCTCATAAGTGGGTGGATACAACATGAGGCAAGGAATGTTACCTTTTATGGACATTTTCGATACAAGATCAATATGTGGGCGGAGCTGACATACTCCTTGAGCCCGCGAAAACATGGTCAAGCAAGGAGTAACTGATAACAGATGTGGTCAAGCCTGGGCATGCGCCAGGCGGACAAAGGAACTATTTATAGACTGTTACTAGGCAGATTACAAGAGCAACTAACACGAAGATAGGACTCTTCTCGTGTTGAGCACGTGGAGACATGACAATACAAAATGGAGTCCAGACTTTAGTCAACATAACGAAAGAGACATGTTCTAAGGAAGGAGAATTCATGTCTTTAGTAAATGCTTAATCACATCGTGGTTTCAATTTACAACAGGGGTCCGCACCGTACATACGGGGGTTGGGGTCCGCACCGTACATACGGGGGTGGGGGTCCGCACTGTACATACGGGGGGGTGGGGGTCTGCACCGTACATACGGGGGTGGGGGTCTGCACCGTACATACGGGGTGGGGGTCCGCACCGTACATACGGGGGGTGGGGGTCCGCACCGTACATACAGGGGTGCGGGTCCGCACCGTACATACGGGGGTGGGGGTCTGCACCGTACATGTGGGGGGGTGGGGGTCCACACAGTTCATACGGGTGTGGGGGTCCGCACCGTACATATGGGGTTTGGGGTCCGCACCGTACATACAGGGGTGGGGGTCCGCACCGTACATATGGGGGTGGGGGTCTGCACCGTACATACGGGCGTGGGGGTCTGCACCGTACATACGGGGGTGGGGGTCCGGCACGTACATCTGCAGGGGGGCTGGGGGTCCGGCGCGTCCATCTGCGGGGGGCTGGGGGTCCGGCGCGTCCGTCCACGGGGGGGCTGCGGGTCCGGCGCGTACATCCGCGGGGGGGCTGGGGGTCTGGCGCGTCCATCCGTGGGGGGCTGGGGGTCCGGCGCGTACATCTGCGGGGTGGCTGGGGGTCTGGCGCGTACATCCGCGTGGGGGCTGGGGGTCCGACGCGTACATCCGCGGGGGGGCTGGGGGTCCGGCGTGTACATCCGTGGGGGGCTGGGGGGGGTGTTCGGCGCATACCGGGCCCCCTTTTTCTCACGCTTCGTGGCATACTTGGCTTTTCCGGCACTTTTTGGGTGCCATAAAAATATTGCCGTCCGGAGTGCTGTCGGTACGAATCGTACTTGCTGGTACGTAAAAGGCTGCCTAACTCTGTCCGCATCGGTACAAAAGGGGGTGGTGATGGACGGAGCATCAGAACCAATCAAACACTCACACCCAGTCAACAGATCTGGGTTTGATCCATCACCGTTCTTTAGCCCACTCTGCCACCCCAGTTCAGACATGGCCATATACAAATCAGTCTGACCCTGTGCCTCATGGGAACAGTCCAGCCCGAACTGCCAAGTCATGCCTTCCCTGGACCGGAAACAAGCTTCCTAGGACCGGTTTCTGGCATTTCAGCCGTCTTCAGCCAGGCTTGCTTGAATCCAGTGGCAAAGTGAGCAAGGGACTCACGTCTGAGCATACCCTGCCAACTTATGGCGAACAAAGCGGTACAAAAGGGGGTGGTGATGGACGGAGCATCAGAACCAATCAAACACTCACACCCAGTCAACAGATCTGGGTTTGATCCATCACCGTTCTTTAGCCCACTCTGCCACCCCAGTTCAGACATGGCCATATACAAATCAGTCTGACCCTGTGCCTCATGGGAACAGTCCAGCCCGAACTGCCAAGTCATGCCTTCCCTGGACCGGAAACAAGCTTCCTAGGACCGGTTTCTGGCATTTCGGCCGTCTTCAGCCAGGCTTGCTTGAATCCAGTGGCAAAGTGAGCAAGGGACTCACGTCTGAGCATACCCTGCCAACTTATGGCGAACAAAGCGGTACAAAAGGGGGTGGTGATGGACGGAGCATCAGAACCAATCAAACACTCACACCCAGTCAACAGATCTGGGTTTGATCCATCACCGTTCTTTAGCCCACTCTGCCACCCCAGTTCAGACATGGCCATATACAAATCAGTCTGACCCTGTGCCTCATGGGAACAGTCCAGCCCGAACTGCCAAGTCATGCCTTCCCTGGACCGGAAACAAGCTTCCTAGGACCGGTTTCTGGCATTTCAGCCGTCTTCAGCCAGGCTTGCTTGAATCCAGTGGCAAAGTGAGCAAGGGACTCACGTCTGAGCATACCCTGCCAACTTATGGCGAACAAAGCGGTACAAAAGGGGGTGGTGATGGACGGAGCATCAGAACCAATCAAACACTCACACCCAGTCAACAGATCTGGGTTTGATCCATCACCGTTCTTTAGCCCACTCTGCCACCCCAGTTCAGACATGGCCATATACAAATCAGTCTGACCCTGTGCCTCATGGGAACAGTCCAGCCCGAACTGCCAAGTCATGCCTTCCCTGGACCGGAAACAAGCTTCCTAGGACCGGTTTCTGGCATTTCAGCCGTCTTCAGCCAGGCTTGCTTGAATCCAGTGGCAAAGTGAGCAAGGGACTCACGTCTGAGCATACCCTGCCAACTTATGGCGAACAAAGCGGTACAAAAGGGGGTGGTGATGGACGGAGCATCAGAACCAATCAAACACTCACACCCAGTCAACAGATCTGGGTTTGATCCATCACCGTTCTTTAGCCCACTCTGCCACCCCAGTTCAGACATGGCCATATACAAATCAGTCTGACCCTGTGCCTCATGGGAACAGTCCAGCCCGAACTGCCAAGTCATGCCTTCCCTGGACCGGAAACAAGCTTCCTAGGACCGGTTTCTGGCATTTCAGCCGTCTTCAGCCAGGCTTGCTTGAATCCAGTGGCAAAGTGAGCAAGGGACTCACGTCTGAGCATACCCTGCCAACTTATGGCGAACAAAGCGGTACAAAAGGGGGTGGTGATGGACGGAGCATCAGAACCAATCAAACACTCACACCCAGTCAACAGATCTGGGTTTGATCCATCACCGTTCTTTAGCCCACTCTGCCACCCCAGTTCAGACATGGCCATATACAAATCAGTCTGACCCTGTGCCTCATGGGAACAGTCCAGCCCGAACTGCCAAGTCATGCCTTCCCTGGACCGGAAACAAGCTTCCTAGGACCGGTTTCTGGCATTTCAGCCGTCTTCAGCCAGGCTTGCTTGAATCCAGTGGCAAAGTGAGCAAGGGACTCACGTCTGAGCATACCGCATGTCCGCATGTCGCATATGCGCTGTCCCGGATCACATTCGGATGTATTTTTGTGTCGGTCGGTGTTTTGTACAATTCGTACGGAAATGGTGTTTCCGTACGAATCGTACTTGCATGTTTGTATGGTGTTTTTACCGGGTACGAGTCGGACGGAGAAAATGCTCCGTCCGACGATTCGTACCCGGTTTCTCCAGGATCGGAATCGGCCCCTAAGCCGGGCTGCTGAACGCCAGTGGAGAAAAACTAAAACTGAGGAACATCGTAGGAATTATAAGCACCTTCATTCAATCTACTTCAATAACATCAAATTAACAAAAAAGGCGTATCTCACTCAGCGCATAAACAATGATGCACATTCCAGTAAAGAACGTTATAAAATATTGAAGGAATTTACCGCTCCCCAGGTCGAGCAATCCTCCTTCTCACCTACACAAGAGTGGGTCAATTCCGTTTCTTTGTTTTTTGATAGCAAAATCAAAACAATATACGCTTCATTCCCTCCTCAGGCTGATGGCCATGGCTATCATATTGTGGAAATATGGATTTTTATGGTCAGTTATGTCCCCTATCTTGGACCCCAACGGTTTCATGTATAAATCACAAGTACATGTATGTTCCCTCCAGTTCCAGTTATGAAGACGCAAACACTTGTGCGTCCACCGTCAACATGTCCTCTTTCAGATCCGCCATGAATGGGCCGGATATTCTATTTCTAAGTATGAAAGGCCACCGGCTTTATATGGTTCATTTATCCCATTTTACAGTTCAGACGAGTAGGCCCTGATTCTGCTATCAAGTCTTTTCTGCCTTCTGCCTCTGAAAGCTCCAGTCTGAGCTCGCATCTGTACCCATGAACTTTGTCCTACTCCCTGCGCGGCTAACGGTGCCTGACTCCAGCCTGTTGCCTGCCAAAAACTGTATTTCACCTTCAAGATTATCTGCTTTGCTCCGCTCCCTATCCAATACATTCCTGTCTAGTAGTTTAAGTAAACATTCTCCCAGCTACCGAGCAAAGGGCCCGGCTTCTCTGTCTTCATGCAAGTAATTAATAGCTCTATTACTATGGAAGATTTCTGCCCTCGCATCTAGTGTAGACACTTAGACGCTTGTACACGCACTAACGGACAGTATAGTCAGTATAGAATAAGATTCTATCCTAAGAGACTTTTCTTTCTGGATAACACAGTTCTTTAAACATAGGATATTAGATATGATTTGGGATTAGGTTGACATAACCCCAGACTTCTGTCTCCACATGTAGAGCTAAATGTCAAGTCCCCTTCATCCCCTAGTTACACGTCAATCACACGTCATGCTGCTGCGCGCGCATCTCTGCCAAGTATTTCTGCTGACATTGCGAAATTCTTTCATGGAACCACCCATTTATGACATCAGACCCAATGACGTTCTTTAAGTTACGCCCAGTTACACCTACTTTAATTACGCATGTATGTTCTTATCTTTATTATCAATTGTTACGCCTCCGGCATCTGTTTCACTGTAATGCCTATTGTATATAAATGATTACTTGTCAATAAAGGGGGTCCTTCACTTCCTGAACCTTCGTGGTGATGGAATATGGAGTCCTCAATTCGAATTGATTTTGGAATAAAGCCCGTTCCGAACCTCTAATACCACGGATTCTGCCTCTTATTTTACTGAGCTATTATTATAGATTTTCCGCATCAAATTAAGTCCCGGTAATTAAATTATTTACCACATAAATGGTGCCCGAACAGGGACACTTTCTCATCTCACGCGCCGGAGGTGCGTTGCAGGCCCGGTCTCCTGTCACAGCTGGACGGACAACAACGTGTACCCACAGGATTTCCTGTATCTCCCTCCTGCCGAGCGGGGGTAACTGAGGCTGCGATCAACACCCAGACGAGGCGGTGAGAAGTGCGAAGTATCCCGACCAGAGCCTAGCTGAGAGAGCAAGATCCGAGGTATACAGAGGCCCACCAGTTCCGAAGTTCCGAAGTTCCGAAGTATCGAGTCGAGTCCAGTCCGGTCCGAGTCCAGTTCAGTTCAGTTCCGAGGCCTTCCGTTTCGAGCTACCCGGTGAGTACCATTGTCGGGGAGGCGTTCTGACGTGCACATAGGTTGTGCCGGTCAAGACGGGTTTGGGTACACAAATCCGGTCTGCACTGTTTCAGCAGTGTATCTGTACTGTTTAGCAGTATATCAAGTATGTCTAGTATATGAAGTCAGAATTATCTAGTTAGTATCGAGTATTATGCTTAGTGAACGGCCATCATTGTTGTTCATTAAATGTTAAATGTTTTAAATACGTTCTGCATATTGTGGTGTGAATGACTGTTCATTATTGTGTTTTCGTTGTATTAAACGTGTTCAAAATTTAGGTATCAGATCAGATCAGTTCTCAAAATGCCGCTCTTTTCGAAATTAAGACAGATCAAAACTAGAAAAGGGTTACTCGAAGAAGCTGTTCCCATTCCTCCTAGGGACACTCCAGGGTACTTTATGTATCATAAACATGGCCTAGACGCCATATTATTTCTTGATTTATGGGTAGACTACACCAAGGAATTACCAGAAAGTCAGAGGTGGCCCGCAGCTGGGACCTGGGATGCAGATTGCATCGTGAAAGTAGAGGAAGAATTATGGAAAAAGAAAGCTAGACAATCACAGAAAGACGCCATTGAATTATGGCGTAAAGAATCATATAGACGTACAGAAAAAGCACGTAGACAGGAAGAGAAGAGTAAGGAGAATTTAAATAAAGTTCGAGAAAATATATTAATTGAAGAAGGTACTCGAGTAAAATCAGAACAAGTAGACAGACAACGAAATGCCCTTATGAATGGTATGTATCCTCTCCTGGCCGAAGGATTACCTAAGGCTACGCCGGAGATACCAAAAGACTTGCCACCCCCATTGTTTCCGATAAAGGTACATCCCAAAGGGCATCCCAGAACCGCAGAAGATGTTTTTCTTTCCTCTTATTTAGACGACGCAGCTCCCGAGTATACTAATGCTGCGCCACATAGACCGCCTGTAGAGGGGGTTCAATGCCAAGACCCTCTTCCGTCTGTACCTCCGCAACAGCAAACTCCGACACAAGTTCAGGCAAGCACATCTGCTTCGACATCTGTATCCACACCTATAGTTGCTATATCACGTTCGACGAATCCTTTCACATCCAGCACCCCAGGTGGGGCTACCGGAGGTACATCAAACATTTTTTCCACGCCACCCAGAGTAAATAAACTTTCCTTTCAAGAATTAGCCCACCAACGTACGCCCAAACTAGTAACTCCCAACACGCTCAAGGAACTTCTAATAGATTGTAGATATGACCCTGTGCCCGGAAAAGGGGACGAAATGATGCTAGCATCATTACGTATCCGACGAGCTGCTATATATTTAGGGAAGCTACCAGGAATGACTACGCACTTAGAAAATATATATCACTTTGTCCAGTCAGGGCGAGATTCTGAGAGTATTAACAGAGCCATGGAGTACCAAAAAGTGGAAATACAGGGGGAACTGTTACGTTTCCTCATAAATTGTGTGATCAGAAATCAAGACCGACCAGGGGTAAATCCGAAAGAAATGCAAATTCTTACCACATGGAGTCAGAATATATCAGAGGGGAGACATGATAAACGATCATGTATAGTAGCTATGTGCCGAAAGATCCGCAAAGAAATAGAACGAATACACGAAGAAAGATTAGCAGTAGACGAACCTGAACAAACCGAGGAGGAGGAAGAATTAGAACTGCCCACAGGACAGTTAGAAACCATGGCCTATGTAGGTAGAGGAAGATCTTGCAATAATACTAGATGCTTCACTGATCCGATACGTCCGGTACGTCCAGATAATAGCAGAAATTTCCAAACTCCTATAATAAATATAAGGTCCCCCGAACATTCGTTCCAAGCCGCT
The DNA here is from genome assembly GCF_964204655.1 of Triturus cristatus. Taxonomy (NCBI): domain Eukaryota; kingdom Metazoa; phylum Chordata; class Amphibia; order Caudata; family Salamandridae; genus Triturus; species Triturus cristatus. The sequence continues at coordinate 845,366,173 of NC_140588.1, read as the reverse complement.
GACAACTTACTCCGAGAACGAAGGGGTTATCATATACTCGATTCTATGGACGAACAAGAATTAGCCAGGTCAGCCGTTCATTGGGTTGATAGTCCCGGAAAATATAGTGATGATACATTAGCACACACGTTTTTGAACCTCGCCCCAGATGAACAGCGTTTAGCTGGTATCTATATGATTCAACAACTCCTTATATTATATAAAAGCCAACACTCCGACCCTGGTCCCTTACCTGATATATTGACTAAATTACTCACGAATAAATGGAGAGGTTCAGGTACTGAGCTAATTAGAGAAATACTAGAATCCAGAAAGCAGTACATTCTTTTTGTATGTCCCGAACATGTCTCACTGCCCATCAAGGAAAGAACGACGTACTATATGGATAGACAGAATCCCTTACGCGAAGTGCACCCGATAAAAGGTGAGGACAATCAGTTTAAACGTGTGTTTGTATACACACCCATATCTAAAATAGAACTATTGGAAATGAAGAAGGTGGTACCCAGTCATGACAAAGACCCAGCGGGTTTCCACCGAGAAATTAAAGACATGTTGCTCATGGGAGAGTATACCTACCCCGACATTATGACAATATTGAAGGTATTAATGCCTGCGGGCATTTATGAAAAACTCAAGGAAAAGGATTGGGAGGTGGGAGACCAAAAGATAGATTGGACAGCATTAGAAAACGAGGAAAAAGCTCGAGGTCCAGGTGCAGGGCTTGGGGAGAAGACCAAAACACTACCAGGTTTACTAGTACAGGTACTGCCACGTTTATTAACTACGAAAAAGGAAGACTGGGGTGCAATCTCAGCCTGTAAACAAAAACCAGACGAGGACACTAGTGATTTCTACGCCCGATTCGAAAAATGTTTTGGTATAAATAGTGGAATAAAAGCAAGTAGCGAGTCGTATCCACATCTGTTTGTGACAAAGTTAGTTGAAAATTCTTTGCCTCAAGTTAAGAATAGAGTATTGAAATTCGAGAGTACCTGGCAAGGTAACACTCCGTCACAAATGTTACAAATGCTACAGTACCATCACAATAGAATTAGAGAGGAACAAGAACATGAACAAAGACGCATGAAAGACATGAAAATGAAAATGCTAGTTTCCCAGACAGTTCCAGCTGACGGTCATAAAAAGGGTATGACACAGTCCAGTGTTTCAACAGGTCCTGTAAAAGGGACATGCAACTATTGTAAACAGCCAGGTCATTATGTACACGACTGTCCAGTTTTAAAACATAATATCGCCATAGGTAATACAAAAGAAAGACCACGGCCACCTAGACAGGATCAGAACCAACAAGGAGCCCCGCAGCATGCACAGTCCATGCCAGCTCCGCAACAGTCTCTGCCGGCTCCACCATCGCAGCCTATTGCTGCCACACAAACAACGACACGACAGATGTACCAGACCGCACAGTATGACTATCCTGATTATCAACGATACTCATGAAACAGCCTAGAGAGGGAAGTTGGCTTACCCCTTATTGAGGTCCCTGTAGATCAAGAAGGACCTTATGTACACAGTGAACTATTAGGCCAAGATAGAAAATTTTTACTTGATACAGGGGCAAGCCGAACAACAATAAAACGTAGTGAAGTTCCAGGGGCACCCCTCTCAGGCTCACAGAATATTTCCCTTGGCTTTTCAGGAAAACCTATCGTTAACGAAGTATCACAGCCTCTTCCCCTTACGATTGGTCCTTTGACACGAACTACAGATTTATTGCTTACTAAATCATGCCCAGAAAACTTGTTAGGTATAAAAACTTTGAAAGCTCTAGGAGCTATAATATGTTGTTCTCCGGAAGGAGTAAGATTGTTTTTACGTGATTTCAAAGGGCACTATGTGTCCCGAGACATGGATCACCGACTGCAGACTTTACCCACACATTTATGGGCACAAGGCCCTACAGATGTTGGTTGCATGAACATTACACCATATCGAGTCACACTAAAGGCAGGAGTGGTACTACCACGAATGCGACAATACAAGTTACCACGAGATGCTGTAGTGGCTTTACTGCAAATCATTGACGAACTTATTACCCAAGGAGTGGTTGTGGAAACAGACTCCAATGTATGTAATTCACCGATAATTCCGATTCTCAAACGAACTGATCCAAAGGCCCCGCCAGTATATCGATTGGTCATTGATCTGCGCGAATTAAATAAATGTATTGTACCACAATACCCCGTAGTTCCAGACATTTCTTCATTACTGACAGCTATTGATTCCGAAGCAACATTCTTTACTGTAATTGATCTCAAGAATGCCTTTTTCAGCGTCCCAATAGATCCGGAAAGCCAATACTTGTTCGGATTTAGTTTAAATGGACGAAGCTTTAAATTCACACGCGCACCCCAAGGATTCACAGAAAGCCCCAGCATCTATAGCCAAGCACTGAAACGAGAACTTGACAGTATACACATGCCAGTCAACACTGCCCTGCTTCAATATGTCGATGATCTGCTGATCACCGCTAGAAGCGAACCTGAATGTGAAAAAGCCTCACTGACGGTTTTACATTTTTTGGCCGAAAAGGGGCACAAGGTGTCCCCTTCTAAGCTGCAATTCTGTGTCCAGCGAGTTGTTTACCTTGGTCACTCGCTGTCCAAGGAGGGAAGGCAGCTTACACCAGATCGCATCCAGTTAATTGCTAACATGCCAATACCCAAGACACAAAAGGAGGTGCGGGCTTTTATAGGCCTCACTTCATATTGTAGGCAGTGGATCCCTCAGTATGCATTTCTAGCAAAGCCACTCATTCAGTTGACAACACAGGAGGCAGCCACATCGACTGTCCTCCCTTGGACACAGGAACATACACAAGCTTTTGAAAGCCTAAAGAAAGCTTTATGTCAAGCACCCGTTTTAGCAACACCATGTTACTATAAACATTTTACTCTCTTTGTTACAGAACGCGAAGGTACTGCTTTGTCAGTACTCACTCAGGAACAAGCAGGATCACACAAACCGTGTGCTTATTTTTCTAGTACATTAGATCCCGTAGCTCAGGCTCTGCCTGCGTGCCTGAAATCAGTGGCAGCAACAGCTTTAGCAATTAGACAAAGCGATGCCATAGTGTTAGGACACCAATTGATAGTACAAGTACCACATGCAGTAGAGGTTCTCTTGAACCGCACACAGACACAACACTTGACTATAGCACGACTCACTGGTTACGAATTAACATTGTTTCAGCCACATATAGAAATCAGACGTTGTAGTACATTGAATCCTGCCACACTGTTACCAGTAAACGGAACAGACCCACTTGCACATGATTGTATTGAAGTTATCACTATCACGACGAAACCTAGACAAGACTTGACAGACGTCCCATTGTCAGATCCAGACCTGACGTTGTATGTAGATGGGTCATGTATGAGAACAAGTACAGGAGAGTTAGTGGCCGCGTATGCAGTCACAACAGATACTGAAGTTATTGAAACAAATCGCATAAATACCTTGTCCGCTCAAGTAACAGAGCTCGTCGCTCTGACACAAGCCTGTATTCAAGCTACGAATAAAAAAGTCAACATATATACTGATTCACGTTATGCATTCGGAGTTGTACATGACTTCGGCGTGCTGTGGCGAGAGAGAGGTTATTTAACTTCTCACGGTACCCACATTCAGCACGGACCCCTTATTCATGCCTTACTAGATGCAATACATCTACCCACTGCAATATCAATTATGAAATGTAAAGCTCATACGAAAGTTACTGATATCATTTCCCAAGGCAATGATTTAGCTGACAGAACAGCTAAACAGACTGCTCAAACCCACACGTCTGACATGATAAAGACAATAGTTCCGACACCAACACATTGCATGACGGTTAAGGATCCCGCTCTTGACGTAATTGACATACAGACACATGCTACACCAGATGAAATAAAGAAGTGGACTGAATTAGGAGGGACCCAAACGGATCAAGGATGGATGACGAAGGAAAAATCTGTGTGGTTCCTTCCTAATTCAATGGTCCAAGTTATCATTAACACTGTACATAGTCCAGCGCACCTAGGAGAAAAAGCTATGCTAGACAGCATTCAACACATTTGGTTCAACAAACATTTACGAGCAGCAGCTAAACAAAAAGTCCGTACCTGTATGATCTGTTGTCAGTTTAACCCAGGTAAAAGCATTCCCGTAGAACAGGGTGGATTTCAGCCTCCTGATCACTCTTTTGAAGTCCTCCAGATGGATTATATCCAGATGGAACGATGTCGAGGATTCAAATATGTTCTCGTAGTTGTCTTTGCTCTTTCCCGTTGGACAGAGGCATACCCGGTTTCAGATTACACTGCCCCGACTACTGCCAAACAGTTGGTTCGAGAATTCTTCCCACGATACGGTTTACCACGTGCTGTCTACTCAGATAACGGCCAGCCGTTCTCCTCCGAACTAATGAAACACGTTTCACTTTTGTTGGGCTATCAGTGGAGATTTCACTGTGTCCGACACCCCGAGGCAGCAGGTCTCGTGGAACGACATAATCAAACTCTGAAAATTAGATTGTCCAAAATATGTAGAGAGAAAGGTGTCGACTGGGTAGTAGCCTTACCAGTTGCACTCTTTTACATGAGAATGGTAGCGCACTCTCGAACAGGGCTATCCCCTTATGAGGTGGTCTTTGGTAGACCACCAAATATGTGGGGGACGCCTATACCACGAAAAATAACTGATGTTGACTGTAACATGCTGACAGATTACTTGGCTTCTTTGATGTCTGCACTACAATCTTATCGTTCACAGGTAGCTGCAGCCTTTCCCGACAACACCGAGGTGAAACCCCATGACGTAATTCCAGGGGATTTGGTGTTAGTGAGGAACTTTGACCGAAAGTCTCAGCTGGATCCTAGGTGGAGATCGCCTCAGCTCGTACTGTTAACAACGAGGACAGCCGTGAAGATCGAAGGTCGAAAGGGCTGGATACATTCAAGTCATATCAAGAAATTTCATGGACTACCTTCCGATGTAAATGACACACCTTGCGTGTCTTCACCGATTGACTCAAAGCTTCCTTTGGTTGAACTGAATGACAAAGAACAATACAGACTAAAATTAAGGTCTGCCAAGTCAGACAATTTGATTGTTTAAGTCCTCTCCAAGGTGAATCGGTCGAATTTGTCCCTGACATGAATCCCCTAGACCTGAATAGAGAAAGACACCGAAGGAAGCGAATGAAACAACATGCGTACTATAAATCGCTGCGTAGTCATTGCACAGTGACGTTATTAATTTTGTTTTTCTTATGTCTTTTAATAATAGCTGCAAGTATATTGTTGCACATATATTATCCTATTTCTAAACATGTTCATAATGTTACTGCTGAACATTCTTTTAGTGAACTTCCCCCGCATGAGTTGTCATATAGATTTGCGCTGCGCAACAACACTTTTATTAGTATGTTACATCATTCCCATCAGGTTAGCAATGCTACAAATTGTTGGATATGTGGCCGACTCCCTCCCTATCAGAACTATCAAGGAATTCTGCCTCTCTTCCCATACCCGTTCACACACAATGGCTCCTGTGGAGCATGGTTTAGTCTAATTAATTCCCAAGATTCGAATTCCGCAGTTTATCAAGACAACTGGGTATGGGGAAACCTGCACTTAGTTTTACCTAAAGTCTGCTACCCTGACAAGAAGGGACTTCCCAAAAGAACAGGAACTGATCTAGAAAATGAGGTATATGGATTAGGTAATTTCACGCTTAATCTCATGATCCTGAATGTCGAATCCGAATCTGCACCAATTTTGCCCGCTATGTCAGTATTTCCAGTTAAAGGTGAATTATGTATAAGAAAGAATGGCTCTATACACATGGGCCACAGTAAATGCACCACTGTAATAGAATTCAGTGATCAAGGCAAGTCTACATTTAGAGCTTCTCGCCATTCCTACTTTGTATGTGGTCAGACTGCATATACACGTTTGCCTCTAGATTGGGATGGTGCCTGCTATATTGGATTCCTTTTGCCACCTGTTTTCCTAGCTCCTCCTGATTATCATAAAAATACTCATTTAGTACACAATAGAGAACGGAGAGATCTCCCAATAGTTGATTACACTGAGACAGCATGGGAAAAATACACAGATTTCAATAAAGGTCTCTTTCCCTATATAGGTACAGTTACCAATAGTAAGCTGATACGTAGATTAACCAGAACCCTTGAAGCAGTAGTGAACGAAACTATTTCCGCCTTAGGCAATTTAACAGAAGAGCAGTCTGCTATGCGGATTGTTGTGCTTCAAAATCGTCTTGTCCTTGACGTCATCCTGGCCGATAGGGGCGGAGCTTGTAGGGTCATCGGATCAAGCTGTTGCATTTTCATACCAGAAAATTCGCCATCTGTATATAAAGCCATAACTCGCCTTCATAAGATTGTAAGCCAGATACACCAGAATCCAGGCACCTGGACTTGGTCCAGTTGGTTTTGGAGTGTATTATCTACCTTTGGATGGAGGGTCCTATCCTTCCTAGGTATTGGCTTTCTCATACTATTCAGTTGCTGTTTATGCCTACAATGTGGACCAGCGATTTGTGGTCTGTGTGCCACCTCGTGTATCCCACATCCAAGTTTTCATTCAAGATTCCGGAAGAAGAAAGAAGAACAAATGATGCTATATGAACAGATCAACAGATTGATGAAGATTGATATCTCTTAAGGACAAGTAGGGGACAAGGAGGGAATGTGGAAATATGGATTTTTATGGTCAGTTATGTCCCCTATCTTGGACCCCAACGGTTTCATGTATAAATCACAAGTACATGTATGTTCCCTCCAGTTCCAGTTATGAAGACGCAAACACTTGTGCGTCCACCGTCAACATGTCCTCTTTCAGATCCGCCATGAATGGGCCGGATATTCTATTTCTAAGTATGAAAGGCCACCGGCTTTATATGGTTCATTTATCCCATTTTACAGTTCAGACGAGTAGGCCCTGATTCTGCTATCAAGTCTTTTCTGCCTTCTGCCTCTGAAAGCTCCAGTCTGAGCTCGCATCTGTACCCATGAACTTTGTCCTACTCCCTGCGCGGCTAACGGTGCCTGACTCCAGCCTGTTGCCTGCCAAAAACTGTATTTCACCTTCAAGATTATCTGCTTTGCTCCGCTCCCTATCCAATACATTCCTGTCTAGTAGTTTAAGTAAACATTCTCCCAGCTACCGAGCAAAGGGCCCGGCTTCTCTGTCTTCATGCAAGTAATTAATAGCTCTATTACTATGGAAGATTTCTGCCCTCGCATCTAGTGTAGACACTTAGACGCTTGTACACGCACTAACGGACAGTATAGTCAGTATAGAATAAGATTCTATCCTAAGAGACTTTTCTTTCTGGATAACACAGTTCTTTAAACATAGGATATTAGATATGATTTGGGATTAGGTTGACATAACCCCAGACTTCTGTCTCCACATGTAGAGCTAAATGTCAAGTCCCCTTCATCCCCTAGTTACACGTCAATCACACGTCATGCTGCTGCGCGCGCATCTCTGCCAAGTATTTCTGCTGACATTGCGAAATTCTTTCATGGAACCACCCATTTATGACATCAGACCCAATGACGTTCTTTAAGTTACGCCCAGTTACACCTACTTTAATTACGCATGTATGTTCTTATCTTTATTATCAATTGTTACGCCTCCGGCATCTGTTTCACTGTAATGCCTATTGTATATAAATGATTACTTGTCAATAAAGGGGGTCCTTCACTTCCTGAACCTTCGTGGTGATGGAATATGGAGTCCTCAATTCGAATTGATTTTGGAATAAAGCCCGTTCCGAACCTCTAATACCACGGATTCTGCCTCTTATTTTACTGAGCTATTATTATAGATTTTCCGCATCAAATTAAGTCCCGGTAATTAAATTATTTACCACAATATTACTAATGTGAATGAATCCATTTCCTTGTTGGAACCTGATAAGGCCCCCATATTAACAGAGTTTGAACCCATAACAATTACCGAAGTTACTGAAAGTTTAAGAAGGATTAAATCTGGCTCTCCAGCCGATCCCTTTCCCCCCCGCTCCTGTGCTAAAATTTTACCGCTGCTTGCTGATGCTTTAACGACCATCTTTAACTTCTCATTGAATCAAGCCAAGGTTCCGCAGAGATGGAAACTTGCGCAGGTCAAGCCTATTCTCAAAAAACCTTTGGCTGACCCCAGTGCACGAGTAAATTACCACCCCATTTCATTGCTTTCTTATTTTGGGAAGTGAAGAACCAGAACCTTTTGGGCCTGGCGGCGCAGGGTACACCTTAATCTCCTGGGTTCTCCTGCTTAGCTACACAGAGACACGGGGACACTCTGTCGGCGTAAAAGACCAGATTTATTAGCTGCAGCTAGTACAGTTGTCCTAGAAGTACACACGGTATGTTCTCAGGAGACTGCCACTTCACTCCTTGGCGCACAATCTTATATAGTACATAGGTGACATATACATTAACTAAGAACACACCTAAAACATATAAAAGGAGCCAATAAGAATAGTTCGAAAACAAAGTGTCGAGTAACTCGAAGAAGCCTCTCCTCCATCTGTGTTTGCCACCCCTCCCACAGGTTAAGGTATTAACCAGGTCTGTAACTGACTTGCAGGTGGCGAGATACGTTCGTGTGTTTTGGAGGACAGTTGTGAAACAAGAGAATATGAACAGAGGACAGCGAAGGCCAGACGATAGGATAAAGTCAGAAGAGAATAGTGTGAACCAACAGATAGTTGAGACAGGGATTAGGAAAACCAGACAGGGATTATTGTACTCGGCCAGTCTCTAACACCAGCTTTGTAAATAGAGGCACAAGGCTATTTCGACACAATATTGCAGGAAAAGCAGAAAAGACTTCGATCGTCGTGCTGCCTGAGTGAGGGCAATACAAAGTGGCGGCGGAGCACAAAATGGCGGGTCAATTCGATCACGATCGAAAATTGAATTTTCTCAGACCCTCCTTTTGCCAGAACTCAGGCAAGATACATAGACTCATGTTAATCTGAGTCAATATCGATGGCCATGAGGTCATCGAGTTGTTGCTGTACCATCATTTTGATATTTTCTATTCTTTGTGATTTGGGTTTAGGGATGCACACAGTAGCACAAATGTCGCAAATGGCGGGACCACAGTGCATACAAAGGCAATAAGAGAAAATGATGGTCAAAACTACTCCAAGGAATGTCAATACCTTCCAACCCCATTTGGACAGTAGTCCCCAAAACCACTCCAAAAATAACCAATCTCCTTCGTCCTGATGAATCGACTCAGAGATTATATGTAATTTAGAGATAGCTTGTTATACTGTCGGAGCATCATCAGGTATGAAAATACAGCAACTTGACCCGATCAATTTGCACACTCCACCAAGGTCCGCAAGAACAAAGTTTAAGGCAACTCGGTTTTGTAAAGTCATAAGACGATTCGCCTGTAGTTCTGCCGTGATATTACTTAAGGCTCCTACAGTAATGTCTATAGTGGTTTCTACGACACGAACCAATTGCCTTATATTTCTGCTGTTGGCCATTGGACCCCAAAAAGGAAGAAATCCTTTGAGGAAATCTCCTCCTTCTTGTCCTGCTGTGTCTTTGGAATCAATAATCCCTCTGCTATATCTGTTTCGATGATGATTTGCAGAAGCGGTGTATGTAGGGGGAAGAAGGAAATCTATATAGCAGGTACCAGAAAAACCAGTTGGCAACCATGTGTAAGCCCTTTCGTGACAGATGAAATATGTACCCTGAGATGGTACTAGAGGCAGCGAGTTCTGAGAGGAGTAGATGTATGTGTGGGAACAGCTATTTCTTTATATGGTGTCAGCAGACTGACCATTTATCTGTAGACAGAAATTGCCTTGATGTGGTATAGTTAAAATCTGTGGAGATTTTCCTTGTTTAACTTTATCACTAATGCTATTGACATAATGGGTGACGTTCCAGTTAGTGTACGCTTTTCTTTCGTCAACGGAAATGTTACTATTTTCCATGATTTTAGCCATAGCTACCATTCCCTTTATCAATGAACTATGACTAAAATCCGGATCACCAATATATGAACTAACGGATCATCTGAATTTGCTTTGATAGGCATTGGAGAAGATAACAAAATAAGCCCAAGCAGAACCCTCATAAGAGAACGGGAGAACTAAATACGGCATTCCTTTTTCTGTGGTATGTGGCATAAGTCCACACACCCAACAGTCAGTTGTATTGATCACTAATTGGTGTTGATGTAATAACTGGACAAATGAATTGTTGTAATATTCGGTTCTTCTAATGAGTTCATGTTGAGGAAGGATATGAAATAGATGTGGAGAGACAGTAGAAGAAGACGAAGAGGTAGAAGGAGAGACAACTTTTTGCTGCAGAGCATAAATAATCCAACTTATACACGCCAAAAGGATACACAATAATATAATGATACATAAGGCTATACTAAAATGACTGTACATTAATCTACAGAGTTCTTTTTTCATTTTATCCTTTCTTTCTCTTTTACCTAATGTAGTTTCCATCTTTCTAAATGGATGCTCACGGCAATCTTCCTCAGTCACTTAGTCACGATTGTCTGCCGTCCTATGACACTGCAAGTCCTGCAGGCCTATTGCCACTACTCAGGTCGCAACGAAGACTCCTACCGTGACCCTGCAACCGGGATAGAAAAACTACATAGGAGAGAGAAAATCTTAAGTGTTCTTTAGTCTAGGTCTTAGGTTATAGTGTTCTTTATCAGGTGCAGTTTGGTCTCGGAACAATGTTCGCGGATTTGTCGTATTCAAGCGACGATGTGGTGTTATCGCTTCCTGAAGAATGTCGTCGTCCTCTTTCTCAGACACTGTTCCACTTAGGCGTGCATCACTGAAAGGCACAAATCGTGGAACCTTTTCGCTCACAGAGTCACTAATGCCCTTACGTACCCACTGATCGAAGGGCAGAGTCAAAGGCACTTTCTTACAATGCACGCCGTGAATCCAATTTTTCTTTCCTTCGACTTTCACTGCTGTTCTCGTCACTAGGAGAACCAACCGAGGTTTCTTCCACCTGGGCTCCAAATTTTTCGTCCTTTGGAAATTCTTTATGCAAATCCAGTCACCTGGTTGGATGGAATGACCTGGATCTGTGGAAGCCTCTGGCAATGCACTCTGGACCTGTTGATGGAGAACACGCAATTTAGTCGTAAGGTCGTGCAAGTAATCAATCAACATTGGATATGGAAAGTCTGAGTATTTCTTAGGGCGAGGGACTCCCCATATATTAGCTGGGCGCCCAAAAACCACTTCGTAAGGGCTAAGTCCCAAACGAGAGTGTACAGCAGTTCTGGTGGATAGGAGAGCCAATGCTAAAGCATCGGGCCAATTAAGTCCTGTACTAGCCTGCACTTTCGCTAGTTTTAGTTTTAAAGTTCCATTGTAGCATTCCACTAAACCCGCTGACTGTGGATGATTTGCCGCATGGAACTTTTGCTTGATACCAAGACCCGCACAAACTTTTTGCATGACTTGGCCCACAAATTCGCTCCCATTGTCACTCCAGACAATGCGTGGCAAACAAAACCTGGGGATAAATTCTTTTAGTAGAACTTTAGCAGTTGATAAAGCTGTGTTATCTTTTAGAGGGTATGCTTCTATCCATCTAGAAAAGGCGCATACTACCACCAGAACATATTTGAGGTTGTTGCATCGTTCCATGTGAATGTAATCGATTTGCAATACCTCAAATGGATTTGTCGGAGGAGCAAAGTGACCTGCTGGAGTTGGGGTTCCCTTTCCCGGATTGTACATTAGACAAACAATACAATGTTTTACTACATTTTCTGCACACTTTGGGATTCCTTCATTCTGCCACACTGGAGCCAGAAGCTTGCATATTCCCTTCGCACTTAAGTGGGCTGGACCATGCGCCATAGTAACTACTGGTAGTACATAAGCGTCTGGTAACAGCCAACGTTGGTATTCAGATAATTCCACCCAACATCCCATCTCATCTAACATTCCTGTACTTTCTTTCCACTTACTCAATTCTTTCTCTGTAGCCTCTTCCTGAATCGACCTTACACTTTCTACTGTATTCTCATACATTCCTCTCTCTCTAACCCAATTCGCAGGACCCGCAACATACATTCGACTTGTAGCATCTCTCGCTGTCTTTTTCACTACTTCATCTGCAAATGCATTTCCTCGACCAACATCGTCAGTAATCTTCTTGTGCGCACTCCACTTTACAATTGCTACTTGGGTAGGCAAAGCAAGTGACTCAAGAAGATCAGTCACCAATTGACCATGTTGTATTTTAGTGCCATGGGAAGTAAGGAATCCCCTCTCTTTCCAAAGACGCCCAAAATTGAACGCCACACCAAAAGCATACTGACTGTCAGTGTACACATTCACTCTTTTTCCTTTTGACAACACACATGCTCTCGTCAAAGCTATCAGTTCTGCTGCTTGAGCTGAATTGTGTCTAATGCGTGCTGTTTCCACGACTGTATGTAAAGTAGTAACAGCATAGGCTGAAACTGTATCTCCATTTGGAAGCTTGAAACAAGAACCATCCACCCATAGAATTCCATCTGGATTTTCTAGCGGCGTATCTTTCAAGTCAATTCTTCCTTTTGTCTCTTCCTCTGTACGGAGGAAACAATCATGTTGTTCTTGAACACCTTTCTCTATTGGAAGAGGCAACAAAGTAGCTGGATTTAAAGTATTACATCGCTTGATATGTACGTGACTAGCCAAAAGCGTCAGCTCATATCCAGACAAACGAGCACTCGTAAGATGTTGTTTTTTTGTTCGGTTTAACCCCTTCAGCGCTGCGCGGATTCCCGCGCAGTGCTGAAGGATCTGAGCGCGGGCGGGGCCATGACGGAACGGTTCCGTCATAAGCACAGCCCAACCGACGTGCATGACGGAACCGTTCCGTCACAAGCGTCGAAGGGGTTAATAAGGTATCCACTGCATGCGGCACCATAACAACAAGTGTGTTATCTAACACTACTCCAGCAGACTGTCGAATAGAAATTGCTGCTGCTGCTGTCGCTTTAAGACAACTAGTTAATGCTTTAGCTACTGGATCTAACGTAGCCGAAAAATAGGCACATGGCCGCTGTTTGTCTCCAAAACGCTGCATTAAAACTGACAATGCACAACCCTCTCTCTCATGGACATAGAGCGTGAAAGGCTTACTGTAATCGGGAGTACCCAATACAGGAGCAGAACACAGAGCAGCACGCAAGTCAGTGAAACTCTTCTGACATTCGTCAGTCCATGGAAGGGGCTGAGGTGTATCTTTCAAAGTGAGTGCCAACAGAGGTTTAGCCAACAAGAAAAGTTCGGAATCCACTGCCTACAATGAGAAGTAATACCCAGAAAGGCACGTACCTCCCTTTGTGTGGATGGCACAGACATTTACACAATCGCTTGGATTCATTCTGGGGTTAATCGTCGTCCCTCCTTTGATAGGAGATGACCCAAATAGGTAACCTCTCAATGAACATATTGTAGTTTGGAAGGTGAAACCTTATGATTCAGCTCGAACAAGTGACGTAACAATGCAACAGTCACATTCTTGCAAATATCTTTTGAATCAGCAGCGATTAGCAAATCGTCCATGTACTGAATAGGAGCAGCACCAGACGGCAAATGAAAAGAATCAAGATGACATTTTAAAGCTTGGCTGTAAATAGAGGGACTTTCACAGTAGCCCTGAGGTGCACGCTTAAACCGGAAGCTTCGGCCTCCAAGAGAGAAGCCAAAAATATCCCTACTCTCTTCAGCAATGGGAATTCTGAAGAAGGCATTCTTTAGATTGATAACAGAGAACCAAGTCACTGTGGAAGGTATCATTGTCAACAGAGCAGTGATATCTGGGACAACAGGAAATTGTGGTACAACAATTTTATTTACCTCCCGAAGATCAATTACGAAACGATAAACAGGGGGCTAAGAAGGATCAGTGTGTTTAAGAACAGGAAGAATAGGACTATTGCATATATTTCCTCTCGTTTCTTCAACCACATCCTTCTGAATCAAATCATGAATGATTTCCAAAAGCGCTTTTTTACCTTCAGTGGAAATTCTATACTGCAGAATACGTGGCAATTCAACATTAGGCTTGAGAGTGACAACATATGGTGGAATCTCAAGACAGCCCACATCGTTCGGACCCGTGGCCCAAAGCGTTGCCGGAAGAGAAAGCAATTCAGGTGGAAACTGATCTTTGGACAAATACATTGGAGAAGTCAGTTTCTGTTCTAAAGTAAGATGTACACCAGAAGGAGAACAATATATCGTAGCATGCATTCTTTTCAATAAGTCCAAACCCAACAGATTCTCACCGCAACCATTCGTCAAAAGAAGCGGAGATTCTAAATCATAAGGGCCAACTGAAATAGGCAAAGGGCAAGAAACCGGATTACGAACAGGGGCACCAAAAAATCCTACAGATACATTCGTTAAGCCAGACAAAGGTGCCCCAGGGAGTTTAGAATGAATGATAGAACTTCTCATCGCACCAGTATCTAGGAGAAATGGCTCTGAAACACCCATTGTAGTGACATTAACATAAGGTCCATTCTGATCTACTGGAATCGACACAACTCCCTTACTTTGTCCAAGGCTGTCCTAGTTAGCATAAAGACTTTCATTCTCGCCTTCAATATAATGGTCTTCATTGTAATACTGTGTAGACCTAACATTTTGCTGATCAAAATAGTTCACGGAATTAGGAGGAGGAAAGGAACGCTGTTCTTGAGTCAACACACCCCGACCTCTACCTCTGTTTGTTGACTGGAGGCCACCACGACCTCGTGGAGCAGATAATGCTCCACTGTGCTGCAATAAAACCGGACAACTACTCTTAAAATGACCTTCCTCTCTACAATAGGCACATTGATTAGGTCCTAACAAAGGTCGCGGAATTTATGGCTCAGGTTTTTGATACAACCTCTGAAACTGCGGAGGCTGTTGAAACTGAGGCTGAACATAACGAGGAGGATAAGCTTGTTGCAAGAGAACCGTCATTTTCAATTCTTTCGTCTTTTTCTCTAGCTTTTCTTTTTCTTCTTTATCTCTGTTCTCATAATATTGTGCAGTAGCCAATATCTGGGCAGAAGAAGAAACAGCCCATGAACTTTCAGAATCTTTCAATTTGTGTGACAAATCGGGAAGCAAATTAAATACAAATTTGTCCACATATAATCGCTGTCCACCCTCCGTAGCCATATCTGGACCACTGTGATCAATAAATGTCTCCTCGAAATGAGTGAAGAAATCAGAGACACTCTCATCTTTCTTTTGTTTGCATGCCGCTAATTTATCCCAGTTAACTCTCAAGGCAGGCATCATCGTTTTCATTAATGTAATAATCCTACCAGGGAGTTCTGAAACCAAAACATCAGGTTTAGCACCACCTACACCTACTTGAGCTGCATCCGCGGCAATTATAGTAGCCCAATCACCACCTAATGCTTGAACATGATTCTCTCTACGAATCTTAGCCAATAATGCTTGCGGAACTACATTTCCCATCAACATATCAATATCGGCTAGATTCATGATGCAAGCATCAACCGTCTGTGATAATTCTTTATAATAACCTGCAGGATTCTTACGAGGATCCGGTAGAGTCTGCTTAAGGGCTAAAACTTCAGATCGTTTCCAAGGGACATGTACCCATATACGTTGGAAATGAGCAGGAATAGCTGGATTATTACCTTGAGCCGCAACTTCCTCCTTCCACACTGGAGGAACCTCTCTCATGGGATAATTTTTCAGTGTCAACCTAGCTGACGGATCGGAATCAAGGAAAGTCTGAGAGGACAACAAGGATCTAAAGGTAATAAGTGTCCTTACAGCTTTCTCAACCTTAGAACCCACAATAAGTCCTTTATCGAAGTCAGCCTGAACAACTAACAGACCCTGTGGAACCGAACTCAAATTCACATCCTCCCATTCTTTAGTGAGAGTATCACACATTACATTGAAAACATATCTTTGCGTAGGCGCATTCCATTGTGAGAAGGTAGACATAATATCGGGCACACTATACTGGGGACCCCTCTCGATCCATTTTCGTGCGAGAGAGTCCAACCTTTCTCGTTCTTCAGAAACTGGGAACTGACTACGAGACTTTCTTCGAGCAAAAGACGGAGACACATTTAACGCTTCAAAGAAAGGAGATAAAATACCAGTGACAGTGTCCGTGAGTCGCTTACGCACAGACGGAGAATTGGACATAAGAATAGGAGACAAGGTATTAGGCGAACTAACGGAAGGAGAACCGGTAATTGCAGGAGGAGCAGAAGGCAAAGGAGATCGAAGATCAGGAGATGAGGGCAAAGAAGTTGAAGTTAAAGGAAAAACTGGTAGAGGCGGAGATACTGAAAGGGACAAAGGCGGAAGAGCCGGAACAGGCGGAAGAGCCGGAACAGGCGGAGGTACTGCTGGCGGCTGAACAGGCTGTAACAACTGGGGTGCATTAGCACCTTGTGCATAGGGCGGAGGCAATCTCAATAAATGAGACATTAGGGGATCTTCTTCAAAATCTTTCTTGTTATCGGAAGGGGAAACAGGCAACACCAGATAGCATTTATCTATCACCATACGATGCTGTCTCTCTGAAATTTCCATCGCATTATTAATTTCGTCATCTTTGAATTGTTGGGCAGCCTGTATAATTGTCATACCCTGTGCTTTCCTATCTCGTTTTGCTTGTTTAATTTCTCTCTGTTTGGCTTCCTTACGCCAAAGGCGGAAAGAGTCAAACATTGCCGGCCGGGCTTTTTTTTTTAATAAAACTGCTTCCAAATTATCTAGCACATCAGAATCGAAACTACCATTTTCTGGCCATTTTAAAACACCATCTTTCTTCGTGTATCCTGGTCCATGCCTCGTTAACCCCTTCGCCGCGGCGGGAATTCCGCCGCGGCGCTGGGGCGGTTTGGGGGCACTGCGGTGGCGCCGTGCTCATGACGGAACCACTCCGTCATGAGTCACGGTTGAGCTGTGCTCATGACGAAGTGGTTCCGTCATGACTCCGCCCACGGCGCTAATCGCCTGCACAGGCGGGGAATTAGCGCCGCTTTGGCGGAGAGGCGGCCAACGGCCGCAGCATGACGGAACCACTCCGTCATGAGCACACGGCACCCGTGGCTCATGACGGAGTGGTTCCGTCATGAGCACGGAACGGGTTAAAGGCAATGGGGCCAACACCATGTTTTGAATAGAGTTCATATGTGGGAGTTCCAACCGAAGGAATCGGACAAGAGTCCTCAAGCCGGGAATCCCTATTACAACCAAAGCAACAAAGTTTTCCAAACTTAGTCAGACCAGGCATCTCGTGATTTCACCGGACTGTTCACAAACTTCAAGGGGGTAAAACTCAGTTTACGCAGCACAAATGCACTTACCCCTCGGCTTTGGCTATTGCAATAGTCGAATCTAAGGACCAAAGAAACAAAGGAAACAAAGAACCAAAATTGTGGGCGCGACCCACCAAATACTTAACTAAGGACGTCTTCTTACACCAACAGAGGCCCGTCTATCGTCTCGCCTTACCATACATCATCAAAGAAAGGGCCAAGGCAGGGCGGCAGTCAGGGCAGCAGTCGTCAGTAGCCGTCAGGAAGGAGTAACCACGCTGCAAAAAGACCTTCGGACCACTTCGACATACAGGGGTCGCTTGACGTGGCTCGCGATTCCTCCAGAATTTTCCTGCGGGGTTCCTCACGACCTTCAGGCAGAACCACTACCACTGAAGCCGCCTCACGTTGGGTGCAGGTTGAAGAACCAGAACCTTTTGGGCCTGGCGGCGCAGGTTATGCCTTAATCTCCTAGGTTCTCCTGCTTAGCTCCACAGAGCCACGGGGACACTCTGTCGGCGTAAAAGATCAGATTTATTAGCTGCAGCTAGTACAGTTGTCCTAGAAGTACACACAGTATGTTCTCAGGAGACTGCCACTTCACTCCGTGGCGCACAATCCTATATAGTACATAGGTGACATATACATTAACTAAGAACACACCTAAAACATATAAAAGGAGCCAATAAGAATAGTTCGAAAACAAATTGTCGAGTAACTCGAAGAAGCCTCTCCTCCATCTGTGTTTACCACCCCTACCACAGGTTAAGGTATTAACCAGGTCTGTAACTGACTTGCAGGTGGCGATATACGTTTGTGTGTTTTGGAGGACAGTTGTGAAACAAGAGAATACGAACAGAGGACAGCGAAGGCCAGACAATAAGATAAAGTCAGAAGAGAATAGTGTGAACCAACAGATAGTTGAGACAGGGATTAGGAAAACCAGACAGGGATTAGTGTACTCGGCCAGTCTCTAACACCAGCTTTGTAAATAGAGGCACAAGGCTATTTCGACACAATATTGCAGGACAAGCAGAAAAGACTTCGATCGTCGTGCTGCCTGAGTGAGGGCAACACAAAATGGCGGCGGAGCACAAGATGGCGGGTCAATTCGATCACGATCGAAAATCGAATTTTCTCAGAAGGTACTGGAGCACTTAGTCAATAAACGTTTTACTGCCCATCTTGAGACCTACGGTCTTCTTGATCCTTCCCAATCAGGCTTCCGTGCTGCTCATAGCACGGAGACCACAGTTATTGAAGTAGTGGATAACATCAGGCTTGCACTGGACCATCAAGAATCTGCAATCTTGGTCCTTTTGGATCTGTCTGCAGCATTTGACACCATCTCCCACAGTATTCTTAAACACCGTCTGTGGGAGGTGGGCGTCAGAGGGAAGGCCTTGGACTGGTTTAAGAGCTACCTGGCTGATCGTTTCACTACGGTTTCTGTGAATGAGATGGTCTCCCGTACCTATCCAGTAACAGTCGGGGTTCCGCAGGGATCTATTCTTAGTCCCATGCTGTTCAACATATATTTAACACCTCTAGCGGGTATCATCAGATCATATGGCTTTGAGACCCTGTCTTATGCTGATGATACCCAGCTGCCTTTTACTTGTAACTCTGATCAGGACGGTGTTCAATCCCGTTTTAAGAGCTGTATGATACGGATCAATGACTGGATGAGCCTAAACATGTTACAGCTGAATGGCAGTAAGACGGAGATTATCCTTTTTGGAAAAGCGGAACAGCTTTGGACTCGCGACTGGTGGCCTTCAGAGCTGGGTACCTGTCCCCTGCCCAAGCTAGCAGTCCGCAATCTGGGTTTTACCATAGACAATTCTCTGTCGATGAATGCTCATATCAATCAAGTGCGTGGAGTTTGTTTTGGGATCATGCGCAAGCTGCGAAAGATCTTTAAATGGTTACCCATTGCAGCAAGGAAACCATTGGTCCAGGGACTTATCATCAGCCGTCTTGACCATGGTAACGCCCTGTTTACGGTACTTAATCAAGACCTACTTTCCAAACTCCAAATCCTTCAAAATACGGCTGCCAGACTTGTTCAAAATCTCCCCTCCCGTACTCCATCTGCTCCGACACTTAAAACCCTGCACTGGCTCTCGGTTCGCCAAAGAGGACGTTTTAAAATCTTAAGCATCACACATAAGATGATGCATGGTACTGGTCCTCAATATCTGGCAAAAAAACTCGAATGGTATGTACCCGGACGTTCTCTTCGGTCAAGTATTAAATCCCTTCTTGTTCAACCACACATTTGAACAGTCCGCAATGGCGGCCGATCCCTTTCATCCTTAGCTACTCTGCTTTGGAATAAACTTCCACAGGAGCTTCTATCCATAACAGATCGTTTACATTACAGAAGAAAGCTGAAGACTTTGCTTTTCTCTCAATAAAGTTAGGTATTTGAGTACTTCGGTCACTGTCTGTCTCTTTGTCTTGGCTGCTAGCGCCCTGAGACCTTTTGGTGATCTGTGCGCTTTATAAAAACGTTTGACATTGACATATAAAAACGTTTGACATGAGCTGAGTGCAGCATCTTGGAACACATTGCCCTGCAAAACATGGCCCACTTCTTCCCCTCCTGAAATGCATGATCTTTGGTATGGTTTTGACACTGCTCTGTCTCATGTGCCCAAAGCACAAGCACAAGCACAAGCAGCACCACAAGCATAAGCAAACTAAAGAAGATGTAGGATGTCCAGTGTCGATTTCGTCATCAACACATCCTCATTGCCTGCCTGCTTTCCGTGAAAATTCAGGTCGAAGACTGTGAAATGCTGTCTTGAGCAGAGTGACAGAAATCAGAAGGAGGCATTCTTCACTATCGTTCATGATCCTCAACCCATAGGAGTCATGGTTGAACACCTAGAAAAAATCATCAACATGTAATTTCGCAAGAAGTGCCGGAAATGTTATACCGATGAATTTACTATTATAAGTTAATTGTTCTTTGCCTCCCAACTACATAGCAGTTCTTTTTATTTTCTGTCATTCTAGTGTTTTATTGACTCATCCTTTTTGATTCATGTGTTGTTTATCTGCCAAATGAAAAATGTTTGTAGTGACTTAAGGAACACATAGCTTAATTCGTTATTGCAATTTTCTTTTCTAAATTGATTACTCTATGATGAGAAAATATTCTGCATTCATTGATCTTAAATTGTTCCTTTTCCTATAATTGTAACACTCAGTACTTTAGATGAAGGAAACTTTAAGTACAGACTATTGGCTGAATCAAAATCAATGTGTATCCTTTCGGAATCACATAGATTCCATTAAATGTTGTGTTGCATTAATTGGGAGAATTACATTCATTACTGCAATTGCTAATCAGATGGGACTTTCCAATACTCTGATGTGGAAGAGAACAATGGTTCGGGATGGCCTGAGAAGGTCCGGTGAAATGAAAAACCCTTTGGAGGGCGAGATGATTTAGTATAGGTTCAAGGACTCATATTGGAGAGTGATACTTAATACAGAGAAACAGGGGACAGGAGAGGTCAATGTATGACACTTATTTATTGAACAAAGATTGAATTCAAGTGCTCACATATTTAGTGACAAGAAAGCGTGACATGCAGGTGAGGGTGGAGTCTTTAAAAAGGAACATCGCATTGGCAACAATAGAGAACCATTTTTTCTTAGTAAAATTAGTACAAAATAGGTTCGAGTTGCATAAGGTCGACGGCGTTTCGAACTCAGTTATTTGAGTTCATCATCAGGACAAAATGTGAGCATATGAACTCTAAATGTGAAAAAAATACAGAAAAAATAAATAAATAAACAAGTACAAAACATAAATTAGTCCCTGAACTGTAACAAGCATCACAAGCAATTAATGAGCGGTACATAGTGTTCTCCAAAACGTGATGCAGTTTCATATAGATGAAAAATTGGTAACCTGGCAGAGTCAGCAAAGTGATGGAACTGAGCAGTCTAGTGCCCGGAAGGAATGCGCAATTACAAGAGACTCGGAGCTCATAGTGACGAAGTAACTTATAGCGCTAGGGGCGGAGGTTGGGGCATCATTGCGCGCGCATGAATTGGATCACTTACTGAGCATATGAGCGGTAAAGTGACGGGGTAGTCGTCAGTAAAAACCGTGCTCGTCGCGGTAGTGAACGTCTTGATGTGAATCAATAGCCTAGGAAAACGGAGTGATTATGGGTTAAAAACGGACAAGGCGCGTGGTGATTAAAGCAAGAGTGCCGGGTGGTGCCAGGATAGTGAGGACACTTACTGAAGTAACACACTAGGTCCAGCCTTCTCAATGAATGGAGGCGCGGTGTCAGTGCCGAAAATTATTCAATCAGGTATCAGGAGGAAGTTGCCTGAGGAAAAGGGGGGGTCCGTTAATAGGACGTAGTTCGGTGTGTGTACACGGGAATACGGGGCGGTGCCAAAGTTTAAGGCGAAAGCACTTACTGAAAAGAGGAGTGTAATCATGCCTGCTCAGCGAGTTGAGGCGGGTTTTCGATGCCGAGAAACTTAATCTGTAGAAGAGGATGCGGGAGGTTACCTTCAGGCGGATATTAAAGCCGCGAGCAAGTGGAGGGAGGGGGTGTAGTTTCAATAGTACTTACTTAATCCATGCGGCACTCGATGCAGTCAATGGGGGTCACGGGGAGTGGAGCGAATCCTGGGCGCGTGCAGCTACGCGCGGCGACTGGCCGTGAAGTGGGAGGGGGAGGTTTTAAAGGAAAAGGGTTGCCCCTGGTTACGTGAGGCGTCTGCAGCTGCGCGGATCGCATTGTGTGAAGGCCCAGAAAGGAGAGTAGGCTCAGAGGATGCCTGTATTCAACTAAAAAACGCTAGCATGAATGGGACTGCTCGATTACTAATTACTGAGATTGAGCATGATTCCCGAACGTTGGGCAAACAGTGTTGAGAATTCCTAAGTCTGGGGTCAATGCAAAAGAGCCAAAGGGGGTATTGGTAGGTTCAATAACTGAATTGCAGCAACAATATAGTAGAGAGGCAGCGTAGGTGTTCTAATACTTGCACGCTTAGTCTCCATTCAACTGTATATATATAGTACAATAAGAAACAAAAAGGTTGCTTTACAGACAAGAGTACAGAATTGCATATACGTTGTCTCAGGGTAAGCAAGAAGAAGAGACTGGTGTTACAAGAGTTAATGGCACATTTGAACACAGAAGGTGGTTACAGAATGGTTCTGTATTCGTCCAGAGTGTTAAGTCCTTGTTCAATGGAGCGGCATTTAAAAATCCATTTACATTCCATGCGGTTAAGGATTTGCTGTTGATTTCCTCCTCTGTGGTTGTGGTGTATACTGTCAATCACTTGCCATGTGAAATCAGATTCAGAGTGTCCTTTGGCCAGAAAATGTTCCACAAGTGGTGCCGTTTGTATTTTGCAGCGGATCCTGCTCCTATGCTGCGAGATCCTGGTCTTGATTTTTTGCGTGGTTTGTCCGATATAGAGTAGTTGGCAGGGACATTTAATACAGTAGATCACATTTTGTGAATTACAATTAGAGAAGAACTGTAAAGTGTGTTTGGTGCCATTATATTCAAAGGACTGGGTGTTACAGGTGGAATCACACGACAGACAGTTGTTACATTTATGGTGGCCTTGTAGAGGAGGGAGGCCAAGGAAAGAATGAAGAGTATTGTCCTTGTGCACTGGTTTCTGGGCTCTAACTAGGTGGTCCTTAATATTACGTCCTCTCTTGAAGGCAAAGAGTGGGGTGCCTGTATTGAGTTCCAATGGGCCTAGTACTGACTAGGCCTGGGTGGTAAATTCTGTTCCGCTCGTGGAATTTGCGGAATTTCGGTAATTTCGCGTTCCGCGGAGAACGCAAAATTGCCCAAAATTCTGCTTTCCGCGACTTCGCGAAATTTTTTCTTGTTCGCGTTCTCAAAATGCGTGTTCGCGAGATCTTTCTCCCCGAGCACGCAAACAGCAACTGTGAACAGGAAAAAAGCATCGCGAACAAGCAATTCCGCGTGTTCGCGGAATTTCTGCATGTTCGCGGAGATTTTTTACCGTTTCGCGGAGATTTGCGTAACGCGATTACGCAAATTCCGCCCACCCCTAGTACTGACCAGTGTTTCTTTATCATTTTGGTAAGTTTGTTGCTAACTGGGCAGAAGGTAGTGACGCATGTGATCTTGTTGAGGGATGCCTTTTCTTTGGGTTGCAGCAGGAATTCACGATGTGAATACCATGCTCATTTCATTGACCGCTTTACTAGACGTCTAGGGTAGCCCCGATTGGTGAGTTTCTTACATAGGATTTCAGCCTCTTGGAAGAAATCCTCTTTGAACCTGCAATTTCTGCGAATACGGAGGAATTGACCGTAGGGTAGGCCATCTCTCAGAGCCCTGGGATGACAGCTATCGTACTGTAAGAGGGTGTTACGCTCGGACGAGCACGGTTTTTACTGACGACTACCCCGTCACTTTACCGCTCATATGCTCAGTAAGTGATCCGATTCATGCGCGCGCAATGATGCCCCAACCTCCGCCCCTAGCGCTATAAGTTACTTCGTCACTATGAGCTCCGAGTCTCTTGTAATTGCGCATTCCTTCCGGGCACTAGACTGCTCAGTTCCATCACTTTGCTGACTCTGCCAGGTTACCAATTTTTCATCTATATGAAACTGCATCACGTTTTGGAGAACACTATGTACCGCTCATTAATTGCTTGTGATGCTTGTTACAGTTCAGGGACTAATTTATGTTTTGTACTTGTTTATTTATTTATTTTTTCTGTATTTTTTTCACATTTAGAGTTCATATGCTCACATTTTGTCCTGATGATGAACTCAAATAACTGAGTTCGAAACGCCGTCGACCTTATGCAACTCGAACCTATTTTGTACTAATTTTACTAAGAAAAAATGGTTCTCTATTGTTGCCAATGCGATGTTCCTTTTTAAAGACTCCACCCTCACCTGCATGTCACGCTTTCTTGTCACTAAATATGTGAGCACTTGAATTCAATCTTTGTTCAATAAATAAGTGTCATACATTGACCTCTCCTGTCCCCTGTTTCTCTATATTAAGTATCACTCTCCAATATGAGTCCTTGAACCTATACTAAATCATCTCGCCCTCCAAAGGGTTTTTCATTTCACCGGACCTTCTCAGGCCATCCCGAACCATTGTTCTCTTCCACATTATATCACCCCAGGTTCGCATAAGGGGTACCCTTGTCCTTTAAAACACATTTCCAATACTCTGAAGCACACGTTTCTCATTTGCCTGCTATCTGATTTAAAACAATCTAACACAGATCTTAGAGAAGAAGACTGTGAATCACGTATATTTATCCTTATCTAATGCGTAAGATATGTATTAAAATGTTTTATTTTAAAATCCTAACCTAATGCATAAAATAGGAATAGTAGCAACACAGAATATAAACAGTAATTTTGTTAATCATGTTATAAATAATGACAATATCAGAAAGAATTCTAACATGTTCATTAAAATCTATAGTTCTATCACCCTCATGCTGCTACTTCTAGACTCTATGCAAGTGTTTTACTGAATTAGTCCTTCTCGAGTTTCTGAGATGGGGCCTACAGAATACCTGTTTTCAAAACAGCAAGGACCTGTCCTGTCACTCTGAAATGAGCAGAATAGCTATTTCCTATCCCCTTTGTGCAGCTCTGGAACACAAATTGCGATCTGTGATGAGCACTCCGCTTTTTTTGACTTTTGGGTAAAGAGAATGCAGCAATCAGGCATGTAATATCCATTAACTTAGTAGAACAAACAATCATGAATGTAAATGCGTGGGCTTGATTATCACTTTAATATGGTGAAATTTAGTTGTAATAACCATTCATAAGAAGCTCGTGTACATCATGCAAGCATTTCTGTGTATCTCAAAACCTTACACTTACCATAAGAGAAATAGAAGTGGTCAAACAATAGAAACAGGGGAGTTTAAACTTTTAAAACAGAAGAGTTTAAATTGTAGAATTGTAAGTTTAAACACATACTATGAAGGAAATAGAAGAGTATGAACTCAGAGGGTCTGATTCACATAGGTAACTTACACTTTTGAGAAAGTTTGCTACATTTTGGTATCCACAAATTGCAATTTTGTAGTAACTTACACATTTCTAGCAAGTCGAGCACTACACATGGGCAACTAGTGCGCCTGCAACACCCTCCCATAGAAAAAAATTGAGGAAGTTACTTTAAATAAAAAACAAATAAATATTGTTTAATTAAAATATTTAATATAGTTATCATTTGAATGAATTCAATTTAATGCTAGAAACGTACAAAATAGTACATATGTATTATTTAATTATAAAATAGTTGGATATTAAATAGTGAAGGATAACGTTGTGCATTTCTTCATATCATGCCACGAACCTATATTTCTGACAATCGTGGAAGTGATAGGCAGTAATGGGCAGGGAGATTACTCAATGTAGGATACACATGATCTGTGGATCTTCTGCCAAAGGCATTAAAACCTAAAAGGGTATATGTGGTTTCTTTCTTAACCATCATTTTTTGGGTGAAAGTCAAAATATAGGGTTGAGCGGCCATGACAGTTTGTCTCATTTTAGTGTTTGTAGCTCTAGATTTTGCTGTGAAATAACTCGTACTTCAGTCTGTCCATGTTTAGAAGAGTTAAGTCTGCCTTTATAAGATTATGGGCTGATGGCATTATAGTATGTTTCATGCACACTAGTTTTTAGAGTGTTTTAAAACCAATGTTTATAACTTTTAATGTGGTTTACATCATTTGTCTGTCAATTTCTCTAATGCTTCCCTTTATTTATAAGTCTGCACTTCTTTATAGGAAGCATATCCTAGTAAGAAGGCAAAACACTTAATATTGACGGCATGAGAACCCAAGAGAAAATCATTGAACCCATTTTTCACTAATTGTGGACAGATGCTCCTTCTCAGTCACTAGGCTGGAATATGCTTGCCATTAATGGCACTGCTCGCTTGCACTATATAAGGTTTCTGTCACAGATGTATATTTATTATACATGGGGTCTGGCGGAATAGGTAAAAATTGATTCATGTACATATTAGGGTCAGTTGGTACAAATTTACATCATTTCATTCAATTCTGTATCTGTAATATTCCTTCTCCATTGTCAACTCAAAACTGTATCAAATTAACTTGTTTTCAAATTTGAATTGACCCAAATCACTAGCAGGTTGACTGTTAAATTGGTTTATTTAGGAAAAGTGTTTCTCTGAGTATTATAAGTGATCTAAATGAGGCCTCTCCATACATTGACTTTGCCAAAAGTTTGTTTCTCATATAATTTTTTTCATTCATGTTTTCTTTCCAAAACTCATAGCCTTGTATAGAAAGGCTTTCAGTGACTTGTGCAGAATATATATGTTTGTGATTTGTAAGCATGGTACTTTGCAATTCTTCTAGTTCCTGTAAACAGTCAAATTCAGACAAGTCTGACCTGTTAGCATAAATAAGTAAGCTTTCTTGAAAAATTGTATGACTATTTATGGGCGGAACCCTGCAGGGTTCACATTATGAATAATAGTATATTTCACTTGGACTACTGGTTCTGTGAATGTAGTGATGATAACAATTATGAACCAATACATTTATTTGTGATTGTCAGCATTTAAATATGGATCTTCATTATCCAGGCATTGAAATTATTTAGTAATGTCACATTGATCTGGAAAAAAACCCAGCAATTATTACATCATCTAGTTATACTTTCAAAATGTGTGGTAACTGTAGGAGCTCAGTGGGCCCCATAACCTGATAGGGATCCATTGCAAAACCATGCCCTCCAGCACAGGATACATGGTGATGTTCACAGCATTGGAGATCTTGACTTGCTCTGTGAGACAAAGAATGCGGTTGCAATTCCTGAACCACAAGAAACAGCAGATTTATTAGGGATATAATGTTCAAATATCAATAGGAAAACTATAATCAACATGATAATTCACTCTGAAGGGACATATATTCCGGTATCAACACCAAAATAAGACCACAATGGGAAAAGATATCTGTCTAGAAGCCACAAGCTCAAAATAAGCTGTCTATGATGGGGGGAAAATGTATTGTAGTAATAAGTTGTGTAAGTCAAAATCTGCATAATTTACTCTCATGCTGTACAATGTTTTGTAAAGGTACCATTTCGATTGTTGTTGGTTTGACTGGTGGTTCATAGTAAACTACAGCAGTAGTTTCAACTGTAAGGATTGTCGATCGTGCTACATCAGGTTCCTCTCTGGACTCTGATATTTAGCGGCCGAAAACGATGTGGTTAGGAAGGGCTCCGGATGGGATTTGGTATTGTCAAATCCGATTCGGAACCCATGTTTCTTACCGAATCGTACAGTTTTCCCAATTACCTATTACGATGCCCGGAAACCGTTTGAGCAGTCCGAATCGGTTCCGAAAGGCATCTGGATAGCCCCAAGTCTTTCAGAGCTGATTCCCACAACACTATGGATTCAGTTTCCAGACGAGTTATTAGGATGACCGATTCAGACAGCCATTCCAATTTGGTTTGCCTGAGATGAAACAGCTTTTGGAATCGGTATTTGGGGGCCTGCTGTGGCCCCCCCTTCACCCAGAGATGTCCAAATGTGGCCTGTGAGGGTACCCAAGGGACCCCTCTTCTCAGCCATGCACAGCCCGGTGCCTGCCACAGGGAGCAAGGTTTTCCCCAACCACCCCTTCGACCCCCGGTCGTCCGGATTCACAGGACCCAATTAGTTTTGGAAACTATTCCGGAACCAATTCTTTTGGGAACATTTCCTAATGATATCATAATCAGGCCCTAAGTGTAAAGGTGGAGAAACAACAAGGTCTGCAGTCTCTGGAATGGGACTCAAGATCTCATCATGCATGTGCTCTTCTAGTGAGAGGATATTTGAATCTACTCCTAAGCACATTTGTGTCAAGGGGGGGCCTGCTGAAAAGAATCAGCCACATGATGACTTTTATGTGATTGATAGAAACCTTCCTGTTTTTCTTTGAGCCAGTCAATAGTGGTAGGATTACTATCCTAGTCCATTCTATCCCTAGAAGTGGAACAGGTAATCCGTAAAATAGACCAAACTACTCTTTTATCTGAGATCTTCTCTTGAACTAGCTTTCCAACTTTGAGGAGTAACCTGTCAGCAGTTTTAGAAACATATGTTTGTTAGTGGTAGAGTCACAAGGCTTCACTGTAAATAGGTTAGATCTGACCTCTTGGATCCTCTAAAAAAATGGAAATGAGTGTTTCAGCCAAACATTCTTCCCTATGCCACCTTTCCAGATATATCAAGATCAGGCAAATACATAGATACTCCAATGGCTTCTCTTACAGAGTGCAACCACATAACCCAACTCAGTCCTATATTCAATACCCAAGTGGTCAAAGCTTGATTAGGCGTATGGTTGGAGAGCTCTACGATGT
This sequence comes from Triturus cristatus, assembly GCF_964204655.1. Taxonomy (NCBI): domain Eukaryota; kingdom Metazoa; phylum Chordata; class Amphibia; order Caudata; family Salamandridae; genus Triturus; species Triturus cristatus. Next base: position 845,337,373 of record NC_140588.1, on the reverse strand, counting down.
AATTTATTTCCTGCTGGAACGGATAGGAGTATAGCAGTTATTATCCCAGGACAGACATAGCATCCCTGGATGTCTTAGAGGTGAATACAGGGCCATTGTCTGAATGAAAGGTATGAACTGCTCCGATCGCTAGTAGGCACTAGAGCATCATCATTTCTATGTGGCCAAACCCACAGGAATCTGGATGATAAATCAATAACAATCAATATAAACCAATATAGGTTTGCTGCTGTAATTGGCCTAATGTGATAAAAAAAAAATAGTCTGAATGGGTGGACAGAGAGAGTAAAGGTGAGTCTGCTCTAGTCTTAGAAAAATGGAGTGCGTTTTCAGTTGGCAAATAATACATTGCAACACATAGGTTTAGTCTGTTTTGGTAAACAGGGCAGACAATCATGTTGCTATTGCACTGCTAAAGTCGCATATATTACAAAATGGGTAGATGATTTCCTTCATGTGCTGCCTTAATAAGATCTGATTTAGCTCACTCATGAGTAATATACCTATCTTCCACCCCAGTTGGACAATATATAAGAGTTATCTGAATCAAGGGAGCAAGAATATTTAGAGGAAAAGTCTTCAGGTTACTCTCCCTCTAACAGGGCTTGTTTCGTTGGCAAAATATATGTATCACTCTTGGTTTGGCCAGTACTACTGTTTGTGCAGCCAAATCTTCTGCACAGTTCCCTTTAGTGTTAATTCCTTCACTTTTATGGGCCAGAGTATGCTGTACATGGAACAAAGAAGCTTATCTTGAAGGACAGCCTCATTTTCACAAAGGTGTTTATTTTTATTGGTTTCTCTTTTGAATCTTTGAATCAATGTAAGCATTAATGAGGTAAATCTACATTGTAACTTTGCACATAAAAGGCCAAGTCTGGCACTTTTAGTTTAGGAATGGATGGATCAGCCTTTTGTTTCACCAGCAGCAGGGAAGGTATTCCAGTGAGCTGCTCAGTCGAATCACCTAAGATTTCAGTTTGTGTACATATAGAGTCTTGAAGTCACATTTCAAACATTTGCAGCAGCATTTGAAAATAGTTTTGTTTAGTTTCTACCACCAGATGTGCAGAGCTGTCCATGTAGAACAAACTTTTAAACCTGTATATTAGTAATACATTAAGAGCTTGTGGAACACTTTGAATATAGTTTAGGAATTCTTGTGTGTTGAGGGTAGGTTCCTCTTCAAACTTCACATCAACAGCACTTAACGAAGAAAACCACTGTACACAAAGCATACTTAGAGCGTGAGCATAAGGAATACTTGTCACCACTTTCTATTGTCGGAATAGGAGAAACTATAATGATCAGTTTCACCTTTCTGAAAAGGCACTCTTTAAGTATGGCCTTCTGCAGAGTAGTAAGACTTTTCTCTGTGGGTGTTAAAAATGTTTCAGCTATGGAATGTGATTTCTTTACTACCAAAAAAGTACAAAAATCAAAAACACAATGCAATAAAAATGCTTCTTCAATTTTTAAAATAGAGATTGTTTCAATGGACAGAATGGCAAAAATCCTATAAGAGAAACAGAGATATGATTTTTTTGTGTTTTAAATACAAATAGCACCAATAAGAAAGCATTAGGTGGCAACCACAGTCATCTGGTTACACTTGACCAGTACCTAGGCATGATTTTACACTGACAGTGATGGAACAAGGGTCAGATACAGAAATCAGCTTCATCCTGGTCAAAAGATTTACCTTCTGACTTAGTCTAAGAAATAGAAATCAAAGATCCTCAGCAGATAAAGGCAGCAGCCTGTGAACAAGAATGGCTCCATGAGGTCGGAGAGATGTATGATGAAGTCTAAGTGAAGAAGCTGGCTTGGAGAGAAAGCTTTGATTGGGAAAAATTCAAAATGTGTGCCTAAGATATGTCTCTCACTGGACAGATACCTACGGTGACTTCGCAGGTGAAGATTTCTACCTCTGAACTTAGTGCCAGACTTGTATCACATCATCGGCCTGACATTCTAACATGGTGACGCAGTAAACTACTCTGTCTAAATGATAGAGGAGCACCCCTGCCTCATTTATAAATGACCATGAAGCTGGTGGTTATTTATGAAAGCATTACCAGGAACCACCACCACAACATTTCCCAGCAATGCATATCAACCTGTGCTACAGGGCTACAACAGCAGGACACAGCCATTGTAGCACACAGTAATGATTTATTTATCGACAAAAAGAAAATTCTGAAATGGGAATTTTTTTTGCAATATAGAAAAAATGGTGTGCTCCCCTCATCACAGGAGTCTTTTCCCATGTCATGGGGGACATTACAATGTTATTATTGCACCTTACTGCCGGGTTTTACCTGTCGTTAAAGAACAGTAAAAAGTGGTCACATATCCACCCATCTAAATGGGGTGGGTAAACATGTAGCCATTGCTCTGATGGCTGTTACTCCCCAAGGCTGTCAGGAAGTTTGGCCATGGCACAGACTGAGTAGTCTCATTTGGCGTGCGGACTACATTTATGCCTGATTGTTGGTGGGGATGATTCCTGACCTCTCTCTAAATAATAGTAAAAACGTTCCCAGGGATTACCCTACCCACATTTGCAGCAGTTCCTGGAACAGAGGATGCCTCTCTACCTAAAACCAAGTTGACAGAACATTTCTTACAATTTGTACAGCATCTATGACCCCTAGAGGAGTGGTCAGGAAATGAGCAACCTCTTGTCTGTGGTCACTCAAATTGGTTCTTGGCGAAGTGTCTCTCCCACCGTGAATAATGCCTGGCTGACTAAAGGGACAAAGTGTTAGCTATTTCTGACTGAGAAAGGGTAGGCTTCTTTGAAGTTAATTAAGTTCCGGGGTGCAGACCATAAAGTCATCCTGTCAGAAGAACAGAATACCTCCTCACATCCAAGAACTTTGTCTCAGCTCTGGGAGCAAAATCACAACTCATCAAAGGGGCTATTCAGCTCCTTTTAAAAGCTGGAAACTCATGAAAATGGGGGTCTTGAGTTTTATAAGTACCTCTTGAAAAATATTTAGTACAAATCCAACTTTGCCAATGAATTGGGCTTATAATAAATATTTGAAGAAGTCAAATATTTACTTTTGTAACAGTTTGCTCAGCAAAATAATCTGATATAATTTAAATATTATAGGCCAGTACTTTCCTATGAAACCCTTCTACAGTTAAAGTAGCATTTGGAGTCTTGTCACTGTAAGGACATGTGTTATCTTAAATGTTTACATGCCCTACTTTAAAACACCATGTTTCCTGCCTTATTGGACATTAAGGACTACATATAGTTGACCTATTAATATTTAAAAGAAGGGGTTTATTCCTGTTTAAAGGGTTTATTTTGACAGCCTACAGGGTTAGGCCTGCAGTTATGTTATACACTGTTACTCCAGTGGCAGCATAATGTGCGTTGCAGTCCACTAGTGGCATTTAACTTACAACCCGTGTGTACACTTAGTACCATACACTAGCAACTTACATGTAAGATACGTTAATATGGCAATTAGGTTAATATGGCAACTAGGAGTATAGCCAGGTTCAGCATGTTTTAGGGGTCAGAGTACATGCACTGGACACCAGACAGCAGTTTGTCAGTGTGCAGAGTCTAAATCCAGAAATAAAATCTAGCAACACTATGCTTGATAGAGCAAAAAGGATCATTTTACTACAGTTCTTTTGTGTTTTGTTTCTGAATTCAAAGGATATTTGGCCTGTGCTTGGGGTTCACTACTCAAGTTAATGACTAGTGTATCTGAGTCTTTGTCCCATCTCGCATGGTTTCCATACAAGGTGGGACCTGTTTTAAAGCCCACTCACTTGCATATTTTCCCTGAGTTTCTCAGGCACTAAGGAAGAAAATGCTTGCATTATTATTTTGTCATCACACGGTGCATGCTTTATAATGACGACTGGGTGACAGTCATCCTCTGCGAGAGTAATATCATAATCAGCAGATTAGGGATGGGCGGAATTTGCAAAATTAACTTTCGCAAATTATCGCGAAAATGCTGAAAATCTCCGCAAACACGCCGGAAATATCGCGAAGACGCAGAACTTTTTTCCCGCCTGTTCGCGGTATTTTTTGCGTGATCGCGGGTCGCCAACTTACCCATGAGGTTGCTCATGGGCGCGGCCATCTTGTTTTCACTTGTCCCGCCCTCTCGCGATGTTCACTTCCTGTTCCGGGTCGCGCAATGCATGTTCGCGCCCGTTCGCGGTTGATATTTCCTGTTCGCGACCGCTTTTACTTGATCGCGTTGCTTTTGGCTTGCTCGGGGAGAAAATATCGCGCAAACTTGCACACGTGGTCGCAATGGGCGCAGCCATCTTGTTTTTCACTCTATTTCATGGTTCTGGGGCCTGATTTTGAATCCTCCCAAAATCTTTTCAATCCTTTGTTTATAGCCACTTTTTTTGGATCTTTATTACTTATTATTTCTCTAACTATTTTCCTGCTTCTATATTTTGGGTTTTTGTCTACTTTTTTTTTGTTTTTTAGCTACTTTTTCTCTTTCTATTGCCTGCTATTTATGTCCTTTACGCCTTTATTTATTTTACCTTTTCTTTCCCGCCCCGTCCCCAGAACCATGTCCAAGGGTAGGGCTGTTCGCCGGCGCAGCCAAAGCCGCGACCGCCTTCCTTGCGGAAGGTGGCGCCCACAAGGGGTGCAAGCACGGGCCTTATTTGGGGAGGTGGAGTTGGCTGCACTAGTTTTCTTTGTGCAGCACCACCTCCCCTCAACCCTGGCAGCAGGTGGCAGGCCTGGGTCCAGGTACGGCCTCCGGGAGAGTCGGCAGTGGTGGGGGAAGGTGCGCTGGGCAGTGTCACGCTTCTCTGGTGTCCGGCGCACCCAGGCGCAGCTGACGCACCGGTGGTCCGACATCTTGGACCGTGAGCAGGACCTGCTGGACCTGCTGGGAGTGGAGGTCCCGGGGCTTGGTGAGTACCTATTTAATTATTACTACTTTGTGTCTGTTCTTCTGCTCTGTGTTATATATTGCGAATATCTTTTTTTTCTTCCAACCAGCTAGAATGTTGCTGCTTACATTCCAGGTTAGTTATGTTTAAAAGTCTGTGATTTTTTTTGACACAGGTGCTCTTCTGCGCTACCACTAATCTTACTTGTTTGCAGCTTTGCGTTTGCGCTTGCTTAGCGTGATTCTTTACGAGTTTATTTTAGAGAAATTAAGTTACGTAATGCTACAGTGACTCTAGTCTACTCCTTACTTTGTCCTGTCACTAATAGATAGGGGCGGATTGATACTTAGGTTTAGGAACTTTGTATGAGCTTCTAATTTGTTAGTGGTATGCGTGATGCCCCCTCACTCAGTTACGTGACATGCTGCTAGTACGGCAGTCTTTATTAAAACCTTTTCTTGTTTGTTCAATGAGTGGTGGTAGGCTTAGCAGTTACTTAGCACTAGCAGATCAGCATCAATTAAACCCAAATTTGGTGTATACAAAAAATGTAGTCATGTTCATGTGTCCTCCATGATTTGACCATATGCATTGTTGAGGAATACAGTGGAAATGCATACTTAATGTACAATTGGCATGCCTGGAATAGGTGGGCTAGTTTGGGTGGTACGTTGTACTTAGGCTTAGTTGTAACTTAGTATTCTGGAATCAGAATGGAAGACTGGATTACTGTTGATAAATAGTAACTTAAGTAGTCGAACTGTGAATCCCCCGATATTACTTGTTGACCAGATGAGATCGGTCAATTTAGTTATTGCAATTGTTGTTTACATAAGTGTTTTTTGACCGTTGTTGAAAAATATTGTATTTGTTTGACACCATCCATCAATGTTTGTCTCTTTCTTATATCTTTCCTTTTCATCAGCACCCAGGGGCAGACCGACAGGGACTGGGCAGTCGGCGGGACACTCAGAAGAACACCACCATGAGGACACCGCTGAGGGCTCCTCTGCTGGCCCCAGTAAGTCTTCTTGTTTTTAATAATATTTCTTATTCCATAACTTTTACTGCCCCATATTTTTCCCAAACTATTGTTTGTTTCCAAATGCAATTTTTTTACCACCAATTATCCTTCGGTCTGTACGGTTTCAAAAATCTTATCCCTGCCTCCGCTATGATGACTCTGAGTACTACTACTACTACATACTATCAGTCTGTCTGTACTGTAGTAGCTAGTCTTGCCCAGTTGGCCAGTGCCACTCTTTGTGAAAGGTTGTAATATAAAACTCATATTCACCAGTAGCTCGAGCCAGTGTGTCCAATCCGTTGGGTCATCTTCTTCTACTACTATTACTCTTATTGATCTTGAGGCTTTGAAAATTCACAGCAACAACAGCCCTACCAGATTTATTACTATTTTGATATGATACCCTATAGGACATACTACTGTTGTAGGGATCTTGCACATACACAGACATTTGCACCAGAAAATAGGATGTTGGTGATGGTAGGTTGGACCTTCCTTGCACACCTCAATCAGAAATTCCGCACCCACCACAATTCCACTGCTTGACTATAGTACTGTCTTGTCATAACTATTAGGTCTCGGAACCCTCCCCCCAAGATACCCAACAAGTAGACAACCCAGAACATAACACACCCAACCTCTCAGTCGTGGAAGCAATTCACATGCACACCCTTACTTTAATTTGCTCACTTGTTTAAGTTAGTCCACACCAAATACCACCAAGTCTATGTAAGTTCAAAATGTTTATTTCAATTTGAGGTCTGTACACTGTTTTCTTATAAATGCAGCACCAACCGGAAAATCAATAACATTAACACAATATACATTGTTACACTTATATAGTTGGGAATTAAATCATGATAACTGAACAGTGGTGGAAGGCAGCACCACCATCCCCAAGGAATTTAGTTTATATAAATTTATAAATGAAGATGTGAGTGAAGGGACCCCTCACGTTAGAAGAACCTAGTACTGGTAGTTGTTGCATCATTCAGAAGCTCTGGTGCGTAGAAGGGAATCTTGCGTCTAATGCGAAAAATGAAATGGTGTGCGTTAGTATATTGCAACTTGCAAGCATTTCTCAGCCGTGCCAAAAAGTGTAGCATTTATGGATAAGCAATATGGACTAACAGTAACAGTAGTACACCAGTACTTCCTAAAAAAGTGGCTTGCTAATGTTTGTTGACCGCTTGTACGCAGCGCGTAGACGAGACAGGAGCAGTGTGAGGCAGGTCATGTGGGCTCAAAGGTGTCTTAAGAAGCTGCAAGGTAACGTCACATGTGCAAAAATAAAAGACACAAAGGTAAAATGGTAGCATGGCTAGGGCTAATTAAGCAAAGGCTAAAATGATCATATATAACTATTAGTGTCTACTCTACTACTACTACCTGATTTGTACTAGTGATGTATGTTAGTATTAACTCATTTTTCAACCTTGCTACTGATCAATAGGGGGGAGGTGTATATGACGCCTAATAAATGTGTAATGTTTTCACTCTCAGACTGAGCTGGTGGGAGCCAAGTGGCATCATGATCATCAGAAGCGGGGTTTGAAGAAGAAGATGATGGACTAAGCCTCCTTTTCCTTGCTGGTGGTCTGGAAGACAATATATCTTCTGAAACAGTGGTTTCATTTTCCTCCACTTTGTCTGCAGGAAGCTCGATTTCCTGAAATGCCCCTACGTCAGGAGCAACAACTACTATGGTGGACTGCGGCTGCCGCTGCTGTTCTTGTTGCGGCGGCCGCTGCTGTTCTTGTTGTGGCGGCCGCTGCTGTTCTTGTTGCGGCGGCTGCTGCTGTTCTTGTTGCGGTGGCTGCTGCTGTTCTTGTTGCGGCGGCTGCTTCTGTTCTTGTTGCGGTGGCTGCTGCTGTTCTTGTTGCGGCAGCTGCTGCTGTTCTTGTTGCGGCGGCTGCTGCTGTTCTTGTTGCGGCGGCTGCTGCTGTTCTTGTTGCGGCTGCACACTGATCTGCTGAGTTTGCGCCTGCATTGAACTTGATTGTGTACTACTTTGCGGTAATGACATTTCTTCAACATTGCTGCTCGTTAGTAGACTGGCTACCTCTGCGACACTAAAGCCCTTGTGCCTAGGTTGGTGTGGTTGGACCGCTGTGCTGCTCCCAGCTTAGTTCCCGGACAACGCTGCTGCAGGCGTAACTTTTTGGGTGCAAAAAAAAACATTGGCCGGCACACCACAAGTCGTGGTTAATGGCACTTTCTTTTTCTGTTCCTTCTTCTCATCGGCAACTTTCTTGGTACTGGACCTGGTACCTTTCTTTGGGGCCATCTTCTTCAGATGTCAGGCAGGATGCAGATGCACAACAAGTTCTGGTCACACGTGGACGTGATGTGCAGCAGGGCTTCTGTCTGGCTGGCAGTACAACAGGTAGCCGGGTGATGCTGATGACACCTCCTACTCTGTCTTTTGTGCACCTAAAAGCAAAAAAGCCAGGAGAAGAACATCAGTGAAATGTTGCATTTGTTGTTGTGGTTCAGTTACTTAGTACTGTACTAGTGCAAACAAAAGATAGTCTAGCCATTTATGTCTTTTTTTGGGGAACTAGGGCTATGTTATACTATTGTGTACAGCCACACACTACACTCTCAGTAAGGATAGGAAAGTTAATAATAACCACCAAAATACAAATGTAATGGAAGTGGGGTGGACCCTATTTGCCATTAAATTATTCGAGCATCTCAGCATCGATGGAGCTGCTGCTGGCAAAGGGGGTGGATGGATGGAAGCAGTAAGCCAAATAGCCAATAGGAAAACCATGCAGGCCTATGGCAAAAGAGGGACACTAATAACTCCCAGTCCAAAGACCAAAAAAGGCCACCACCCACATGGACACTCACAAATCACAAACAAGCCGGGGGCCTGTAGAACAGAACACCAGGAGCTGACAAAAGGCCTATAAAAGCCAGGTAAAGGATGCATTGTAAAGCACACTACTCTGCCTTTTTAATGCAACAAAATGTAAATACGAACATTCACAGGCCCCAAAAAGGTCTGCAGGGTGCATGCATTGCACACCAACAACACACCAGTGACCAGACACATACAACAAAAGCATGTCTTTAAGACAACCAACATCAGAAAGGCCACCCCCAAAAAGCACACTTCCCCAACTCAATCCAATGCCATCCATGCCCTAAATGAAGTCTAAATTCAACGGACCACACAGAAAACACTAGATTAATAAAGCTGTGGCTACCTGCTCTGATCCTAGTGGATGAAAGCAGGCCTGTTGGCGGACAAGGCCAGGCAAGCTTGCAGGCCTAGGCTTCAAAATGGCCACCAGCCACATGGCCAGGCCCAACAACATCAGAAAGGCCACCCCCAAAAAGCACACTTCCCCAACTCAATCCAATGCCATCCATGCCCTAAATGAAGTCTAAATTCATCAGACCACACAGAAAACACTAGATTAATAAAGCTGTGGCTACATGCTCTGATCCTAGTGGATGAAAAAGCAGGCCTGTTGGCAGACAAGGCCAGGCAAGCTTGCAGGCCTAGGCTTCAAAATGGCCACCAGCCACATGGCCAGGCCCAACAACATCAGAAAGGCCACCCCAAAAAACACACTTCCCAACTAAATCCAGTGCCATTCATGCCCTAAATGATGTCTAAATTCAACAGACCACACAGAAAACACTTGATTAATAAAGCGGTGGCTACCTGCTCTGATCCTAGTGGATGAAAAAGCAGGCCTGTTGGCAGACAAGGCCAGGCAAGCTTGCAGGTCTAGGCTTCAAAATGGCCACCAGCCACATGGCCAGGCCCAACAACATCAGAAAGGCCACCCCCAAAGAGCACACTTCCCCAACTCAATCCAATTCCATCCATGCCCTACATGTAGTCTAAATTCAACAGACCACACAGAAAACACTAGATTAATAAAGCTGTGGCTACATGCTATGATCCTAGTGGATGAAAAAGCAGGCCTGTTGGCAGACAAGGCCAGGCAAGCTTGCAGGCCTAGGCTTCAAAATGGCCACCAGCCACATGGCCAGGCCCAACAAAATCAGAAAGGCCACCCCAAAAAACACACTTCCCCAACTCAATCCAATGCCATCCATGCCCTAAATGATGTCTAAATTCAACAGACCACACAGAAAACACTTGATTAATAAAGCTGTGGCTACCTGCTCTGGTCCTAGTGGATGAAAAAGCAGGCCTGTTGGCAGACAAGGCCAGGCAAGCTTGCAGGCCTAGGCTTCAAAATGGCCACCAGCCACATGGCCAGGCCCAACAACATCAGAAAGGCCACCCCCAAAAAGCACACTTCCCCAACTCAATCCAATGCCATCCATGCCCTAAATGAAGTCTAAATTCAACAGACCACACAGAAAACACTAGATTAATAAAGCTGTGGCTACCTGCTCTGATCCTAGTGGATGAAAGCAGGCCTGTTGGCAGACAAGGCCAGGCAAGCTTGCAGGCCTAGGCTTCAAAATGGCCACCAGCCACATGGCCAGGCCCAACAACATCAGAAAGGCCACCCCCAAAAAGCACACTTCCCCAACTCAATCCAATGCCATCCATGCCCTAAATGAAGTCTAAATTCAACAGACCACACAGAAAACACTAGATTAATAAAGCTGTGGCTACATGCTCTGATCCTAGTGGATGAATAAGCAGGCCTGTTGGCAGACAAGGCCAGGCAAGCTTGCAGGCCTAGGCTTCAAAATGGCCACCAGCCACATGGCCAGGCCCAACAACATCAGAAAGGCCACCCCCAAAAAGCACACTTCCCCAACTCAATCCAATGCCATCCATGCCCTAAATGAAGTCTAAATTCAACAGACCACACAGAAAACACTAGATTAATAAAGCTGCGGTCCATGCTCTGATCCTAGTGGATGAAAGCAGGCATGTTGGCAGACAAGGCCAGGCAAGCTTGCAGGCCTAGGCTTCAAAATGGCCACCAGCCACATGGCCAGACCCAACAAAATCAGAAAGGCCACCCCAAAAAACACACTTCCCCAACTCAATCCAATGCCATCCATGCCCTAAATGATGTTTAAATTCAACAAACCACACAGAAAACACTTGATTAATAAAGCTGTGGCTACCTGCTCTGATCCTAGTGGATGAAAAAGCAGGCCTGGTGGCAGACAAGGCCAGGCAAGCTTGCAGGCCTAGGCTTCAAAATGGCCACCAGCCACATGGCCAGGCCCAACAACATCAGAAAGACCACCCCCAAAAAGCACACTTCCCCAACTCAATCCAATGCCATCCATGCCCTAAATGAAGTCTAAATTCAACAGACCACACTGAAAGCACTAAATTAATAAAGCTGTGGCTACCTGCTCTGATCCTAGTGGATGAAAGCAGGCCTGTTGGCAGACAAGGCCAGGCAAGCTTGCAGGCCTAGGCTTCAAAATGGCCACCAGCCACATGGCCAGGCACAACAACATCAGAAAGGCCACCCCCAAAAAGCTCACTTCCCCAACTCAATCCAATGCCATCCATGCCCTAAATGTGCTTGAAAATGAAATACATTCAAAAAACACCAAAAGGAACAGTTGCTTCATCATGCACACACCCATGAGGCCATGCCCATGGCTAGCTCGGGCTTACTACTACTACCCACAACATTTAAAAAAATAAAAGGAATGATGATAATTATCAAAAATAAATTGTAGTTACAAGTACAACAACTGCAATGCCCACAATCAAACAGACACAACAACCTCTTACTTGTAAAATATCCTATTCCAAAAATCCTCAAATCCAATTGCAATGATGCAGCAGACAAAAAGAGTGATCTTTCCAGCTCCAAATCCAAAGGCAGAATGAGCAGGAGATGGACAAAGCACTGGGAGGAGCCTGCTGGACAGGAACAGGAAGTTGGAGATTCTGTGTCACTTCCTCCCTCTCTCCACCTTTTTAAAAAAGGACTCCTTGCACAAAAAAGGACAGCCAAATGTCAATGTAAGGAGTTGTTTTCATCCAAAATCAGCATTTGCAGAAGGTTTCATGCTGCTAGAGCTGATATTCCTCTCCAAATTGAAAGTTTTACATGTTAGAGTTCTCGAGCATCACATTACTTCCGCCGGCGTGTCGTAAATGACATGATCACGTTCTCTTCGTCCCTGTCGCGTTGGATATGACGTTTGCGGGGTCTCTTTCTCCTGTTCGCGTTCGATTAGACGTGCCCGCGTCCTCACCCTCTCGCTCACGATGTAGAATGACGTGTTCGAGATCTTAATCTTCTCATACACGCGCGGTGCATGATCGCGAGAAGAATGATGTGTTCGCGCAACAAATGACGTCATCGTGCGACAATGCGAGCGCAAACTGTTGCGAGACAGCGCAAAACTGCTACCACCAATCCAATATCTCGTGGAGAACGCGACCGGGTCGGGAAAACTTGTCAGCGAACGCGGGGATTCAGGTAAGGCGATCGCGCGAACGCAAGAATGTATTTTTTTACAGCGCGAGCAAGAAACAAATTATCGCTAAGCTGCGGAATGCGGAAATTTTGACATTTTCGTGCTTTCCGGAACGAGAAAATGCCAAATTATCGCAATTTCCGCGAACGGAACGGAATTTTGGCCCAGGCCTACAGCAGATAAATGTGGCCAGAATGCTGCTTTTATTTTGCCCCTTCAATTTATATTTTAACATCATAAACTGTATATCAAGTGGATTTATGTATATTGTATTTATACATTTTTTCAGCTATCAACTTTACAATATTTTGAGAACATGGAAATTTCATTGGAAACATTAAAATACAAGTACAGTGAGATGATAAAAATCTGCATTTTCATCAAATGTATTCAACCTACAAAACACATATACATTCTACAGGTGCAATGAAGTGCAAGTATGGTGAAATGATAAAAATTCATATTACCATTGGAGGCAACATCCTAAGTGAGAGAAAAACGTATGCGTCACTGTCAGTTAAAAAATATAAGAAGCATTTGGGAGTTATTTTCTTCCAGGGTGTAAAGAATCTGCTAACCTACCCAAGGGGAAGAAGTGCATAAAAATAGTACAGAAATGAGCAATTTATGCAAAAGCTAGCAGCGTGCTTCTTAGAAATGGGGGTCTCTAGTTGGCAGAGGTAGGTACCTTTGTTAAAATAGGGGCCCTTGCTTCTAGTCAGGGTAAGGGGGATACACTCCTTAAATAACCCCTGCTTACCCCCTTGGTAGCTTGGCAGGAGCAGACAGGCTTATCTCTCAGGCAGTATGTTAAGCATTTGGGAAGAGAGACAGAAATACAGTGAAAACACTACAAATGGACACGACAGCCGTTTAAAAAAATAGTAAATCTTTATCTAAACCAACAAAACCAAATAGGATCCAACATACAATACTCTTGAAAAATAGTACTTGTGCAAAATAACCTTCAAATTGCAGGAGAATCAATAAAACACAGTTCTTCCAACTTGGTAGATCCTCCTTGGGCTACCGCGATACTGAATACGAGAGAGTGTAACAATTCCAGCCGAACGGGTCGATATGGGCCAGCTAAAGCGTTAATAGACTCAGACACAGTACCATTCTTGTTGCGACCAACACGTTGGTGCTAGTCGGTCAGGGCAAACATCGCAGTTACGTTGTGAAGTGGAGCGTTGCGGCAGGCAGTGTCCTCAATATGCGGTGCAGGCACAGCGGCTTATTGACGGAGTCAGTGAGACGAGGGCTTGCATTGGAAAGTGAGACGGTGCTTGCTGCAGTGCTGACAAGTCACGCATGTTTGGGCGACGGAGCCGGTGACATCCTTGCAGCGTGTAGCGAAGCGTTGCAGAGTGCGGTGCCCTCAGGATGCGGTGCAAGCAGCGGCTCGTTGACGGAGTCCATGAGACCAGGGTTGCGTTACAAAGTGAGGCGTTGCTCTCGGCGGTGCTTTCAGGACACGTAATCATCCGACAGACTCAATGACAGAGTCGGTTACCCTTTTCTTCTTTCGGAGACCATCAGAGACGGTGCCCACAGACACAGTGAGGTCTTTGCTGTTCCTGTGACCACTAGAAAAGGGGGCAAGCTCAGTTTCAAGCCCTTGGAGATTTTCTCTTCAAGCAGAGGACAAAGCAAGCAGCAAAGTCCTTTTCTCCATTCCTTGGCAGCAAGTAGCCACTGCAGGCCAACCCCAGACAGCAAACATCACAAGGGCAGTATTCCACCTCAGCTTCTCCAGTCTGTCTCCTTCCCAAAGGTTCCTCTTGATTTCCCAGAAGTGATTTAAAAGTCTGAGGTCTGGGCCCCTATTTTTTATACACAAAAATCCTTTGTTCTCTGAAGGGAGGGAGTGTCTACTCTGTACCCAGCCAAAACCAGTTCTGGTCTCAGAGGAGCAGCTTCCTGGCAGGAGTTGGAGACGGCATTGTTGAAGGCAGACCAGGTCCATTCAGGTTAAAGGAAATCTCCTTCCCCTACTTTAAATGCAGCCCAGGTCTATTAAGCCCAGCCCTTACTTACGAGATGTCTGGAGCCACTGCCCCTCACCAGCCCCTGTTATCCAAAAGCCTGACGTGCAATACACAAACCTAGCAGAGGCACACTGGATGGTTAGGCAAGAAAATACCTACTTTCTAAAAGTGGTATTTTCAAACACAGAATGTAAAAATCACCCTCACTGAAAGATGTGCTTTAACATTCTGAGTTCAGGCATACTAAACTTTATTTTCCTACCTTGTTCCCAGGGCCAGTTATGTTTATAAGATGTTATAAACAAACTCCTCATTCTGTCCCATGGGAACAGGTAGCCTTGCAATAGTGAAAAAACTAAATTGGCAGTATTTCACTATTAGGACATGCCACACACATCAGGGCATGTCCTGCCTTTCACATACAATGCACCCTGCCCACAGGCAGGGGTGCCTGATATGTAAGAAAAGGGAAGGTTTAGGGCCTGGCAAGTGGCTGCACTTGCCAAGTTGACATGGCAGTACCAGACTGCACACAGGCTCTGCAATGGCAGGCCAGAATTACATTCACACACTGCTTCTGTGGGTGGCATTTTTCAGATCAGTGATGCAAGCCCACCAGCGGCATTTGATTTACATGCCCTGGGCACACACTGTGCACTGTACTAGGGACTGACTAGTAAATCAAATAACCAATCATGGAAACACCAATCCATAACAGTTAATTTACAGAGGGAGCACTTGCACTTTGGCACTGAACAGCAGTGGCAAAGTCTCCAAAGCATCTAGGCTAGCAAAACAACGTCCAACACAGATCAAAAACTCAGGAGTCAAATGAAAACTGCATGGGAGACCCACGCCAATTGTGCCAGGTCTAACAGTGCTCCATTATGGTAGACACCCAGGTTTGCGGATCTACTTAAACATATACCTAGAGTGGAAGACCGCTTCTCTGTGAATGTTTCTCAAAATAATTGAAGAAACTGTTTCAAATGCCCCATTGATGTCATAGCTGAATCCAGAGCAAGTGCAGCCTGAGGCTCATTTTGTGCCTGTCTCAACACATCTGGTAGCAATGCCAATTAGGATGTGCCATGTGTAGTGATATAAATATTCTCAGATACAGGCCCCACGTGTTGGACTCCTCTATAGGTGGCACAATCCTAAGGGGACGACACATAGGGCCTGATCATGGCACAACCACCTTTGTCATTCCATGGCAGAGTATCCAAGTACTTCTTCAAGCTGACTGGATCCCGCCTGCCCTATTTAGATGCATGCAGGCTAAATCTCAGTCTGTGTCAGTAGAGTGATTACCTCCATATGCACTGCTCACCGCTGCTGACACAGTAGATTCTCTTGCTGCGGAATAGTTTTCTGTCACCGTTTGGGTGATGGAGTTGTGCCAAACATATTTATTCTTTTCAGTTGTGCTGGCTGTGCTCTAGCTGCAGTTTGCCCACGGAGTGCATCCGTCAATGAACGCTGTCAACATTGGACTATTCCTGTGGCTGTAAGATGGATGCTAGCAGAAGAAATTATTAGAGTAGAACCACAATTATTTGGAGCCTATGTGCAAAGTGAAACCATATCTCAGAAGAGGCAAATGTGGGCCTGAATAGTTGACAGAGTGAATGCTGTAGCTATCAACCTGTGCACACAGCAGGAAATTCAGAAGAAGTGGAACGGCCTGCAGGGGAGAGTGCATTTTCTGTCCTGCAAGCGTTACCTGGAGGCCCAGAGGACTGGTGGTTGTTCTCCCAGACCCCCCTTGCAACTTTTTCCCTGGGAGGAGAAGGTCTTGCAGATCCTACGTCCTGAAGGCTTGACAGAAATCCCTGGTGAACTGGAGACTGGTAAGTTGGACTGTTGAATGTGTCTCTAAACCTAAATGTGCTTATTACTTTTCGTTTAGCTGTTGCTAATGTGTGTTGTACCTTTTGCAGACATAGAAACCCATGTATTTATATCTATTAACCTATTTCCTTCTCGGTTTTGTGTTTCAATGTATTATCTTTTATCTAGCATAACAGCTTTCAATCTCCATTATATTTTCCATGATGTAATGGCCCTTGTAAATGTTTTAACACCAAATAACATATTTCATATCTGTGTCTTATATAGTAAATGTCAGTTATTTTTAACTGAATATTTTCACTATGTATGTTTAACTTGCAATGTTGCAAGTGTCGTACATATATAAGTGAAATTCCTACAATTACCATAATGCCTTATAATGGTTTTGTGAAAATAAGATTGCCATGTTATCTTGCTCATTCTCTTTTTTCTACGTTTAGATATGTCAAAGTGAGTGTAATGCTTTTATCAATCAATGGTCCATGCTAAGTTTAGAAATGTTGTAAGATTAAAAAGATTATGTTGCCCAATCCTTGTTATGCCATAGAATTGATGTTATGTGTTTCAAAAATCACAGTTTGTTGACTTCAAAACTGTAAGGTATGTAAATTTGTATTCTGAATATAAGTGGTGTGTTTTTACAATGTACTCTGTAATACTCATATGAAGACTAATGCTATACATCATTCTGGGTTTTGTAAAAGTCAGAGTTTCAGCATGCTAGTAGGCCTTGGTATGGTTGATAACACTTTTCTTCTCTCTACTGTGATCTTAGGAATGTTTGGTATATTTAATGTATACTTAAAAAAAAATAGTTGTCTTTACAGGACATCTTTTTACCTGCTTTTTTATTTACTTAAGTGTTACTTTACACTGTTGCTGTTATTGATTATTGTTGGAACGTGGTTTATTAGTAGGGGTAAGTAGGTACCTACAACTAGTAATAAGGTCACAATCACAATAAAAGGTCCAGTCAAGGACTCAATAAATAATTTCTTGCTCAACTGTTGGTAGTTAGCAACACACAGACAGGCTTAATTTAGGAGAGAGGTGTGTAAAGCATTTAAAAACACCTATACATTAAATAAGGAGGACATCACAACAATTCATCACCAATTTAAACACATTGATTATATGTTTATGAACAAATAGACACCAAAACAACCAATATCCAGTGTAGCGAACCAGAGATATGTATTTTTAAAGATTAAAAGTAAAACTAGCGTTTAGAACCAAATAACTCTCAAAGGGCCCGATGTAGGTGGCTAAATACCGGTCGGAAACGGTGAAATTCGGTAAATTTCACCGTTAACGACTGGTATTTAGGCAATTGCAATTTACGTAATACCGAATGGATTTGGTAATAAGGAATCGGTAAAATAAGGAAAACCAGTTACCAATTCCTTATTACCGAATCGGAGATACCGAAAACCCCAAATACCGGATCGGTAAATAAGAATCGGTAAAAGAAATGTACCGAAAATCGGTAATACCGAATATCATGAAATTCGGTATTTAAGAGTCGGTAATTACCACTGACTCAAAGCAGGTGGTAATCATGTGCACAGCATTTAAACAGCCCCAAAATGCAACAGTCTCAACACAATGGCGGCCCTTTACATTATTGCAAGGTGGCTACGACTACAGGCAGCAGGAATGAGGATCTGGAGAAGGGAGGAGCGCATATACAGAAAGCGCATCACACTATTTCAACTCACTGAGGCAGAAATTCATGACAGGTACAGGCTACACCCCCAAACTATCCTGGACCTGATACGGGATCTGCACCCACTCCTGGAGCATCCTACACCAAGGGCGCACGCTATACCACCACATGTCCAGGTGCTCTGTAGCCTCCACCTATTAGTTCAGTAAGTTACCAGGGGGTGATAGCTGCGGCAGGTGGCGTGTCGCAGAGCTGCCTGTCTCGGTTCCTTAACAATTTCCTGGATGCCATGATGCAAAGGATGCATCACTACATACGCTTCCCCATCACACAGGCCGAACTGCAGAAAACAAAAACAGACTTCTACCAAAAGGCACAGTTCCCGCATGTTATAGGGTGCATTGATGGGACACACATACCTATCTGCCCCCCTGAAGCCAACGAGTACATCCACCGTAACAGAAAATCCACCCACTCCATCAACGTGCAGGTCATCTGCGATGTGGCCATCACCGACATTGTTGCAAAATTTCCTGGGAGCACCCATGACGCCTACATATTCCACAACAGTGGGATATACACACGTCTGGCTGGGGGAGAATTTGGAGAAGGATGCCTGCTAGGTAAATCACTGTGACACACCCTGATGTATACTGCTGATGAATGTGTTGGTGTTTGTTATTAATGGCACTTTCTTTCTCACCTAGGTGATAGCGCATATACCATGCGGGCATTCATCCTCACTCCTCACCTGAACCCATCAACCCCAAGTGAGAGACGATATAATGCTGCGCACAAATCAACACGCAACGTGGTGGAGCAGATGTTTGGACTGTTGAAGAGCAGGTTCCGCTGCCTCCACAAAAGCGGAGGCACCCGTCAGTACCGACCCATCATCTGCTGCAAGATCATTGCTACATGTGCTATGCTGCATAACCTGGCAACTAAGAAAGGGACAGCAAAATTCAAAGAGCTTCCAATCTTGCGAAAATAAGTCCTTTATTCTTTTTCAATCTTTTAAAAAAGCCACAACCAACGTGTTTCATTCCAATGGAACTTCGTCAGGGCTCAACACTCTCTTGTGGTTCAAGAGCGAAGCTTAAAGGAATCAAAACGGTATTCCAAGCGTGTTAGGTTCTCGTTCACATAAGTGTCCTGTTATTGATGCAGATCACATGCTAATGATCTACAATCCTTACTCACGAACCTCTTACACAATATCTATATAGGAAAGACTAGCAATCTGTTTCCTTCTGAGTCAGAGGAGATCCTAATGGTCCATGAGTGTGGCACATGTATCTCAAAGTGTGATGGGGCATAAATAACCCCCAGGGTAGGTTAACCGAACGTCCCATCCGTCTACATATGTCCTTTCTTAAGAATCCTCCCTATAGTCTCGGTGTAAATCGGACCACGAACGTCCCCGCGAATGCACTTCGAAATCGCGGCCACGCTCATGGACCATTAGCGCCCAACATTAAGGGTTTCTTTATATGGAACTTTCGTACCCAGTATTTTCTTGAACTGTTTGCCTATCCTTGTGTCGAATCCTCTGGCTTTGTGTTTCCTTCTAGGTGCATGCAATCTGGTGGATAATATCTATCATGGAGTGCCAGTCATAATTGGATTTGCATATCTATCTCTGATATCTGGGTACAATACCATTTGGATGATAAATAATGAGCTATCGCCTACTGGACATTCGGTTCTGATTTGCTGCTTTGCTTGGATTGTTTTTCAAGCTCCATACAGGTAGGCAACACATTTGTATTTTTCGGTATATACATGAACATGCATCCCTCGTAATAGATTGTATCTTTATGGAATTTGGACCCTCTTTTTTAGATGCCATCACTTGCTATATCTATTGGAAAGAGACCTTAACCTAGGTGCACTCTCGTAATTGGCACCGACGCCATATAATCATGCTGGCACGTTTCTTATATGCAGGGTTTATTAATTTACATTAAGGCCACACTACTCTCTTTTTTTCCTTTCCTCTCCTGAGTCACATGGGTCGAATGTTTGTTGCTGGCCTGGATTTTAGATAGGCCTGGTTGGACTTTTAATGGCATGAGTATGCATTTCCTTTATTCTTGATGGCGCTTTTTCTTTACTTGACATGCCTTGCGGGACAGTTTTCTCCCTTTTATAAACAATATGGTAAAGGGATTTTATGGTCTCAGAACACCGCATCTTTTCAGGAAGGTTTTGTATAAACAGTATGGTGTTCTAACAAGCTTTCTTGTGATTATTACATGGGCATACTTGACTTTCTGTGTGTCTGTGCATTACGTTTATCTTGTAAATGATCTGTGATGAGTAAGATTCAACTGATGAAATTTGGTGGGTTTAAACATGCTATAGCTTCTTAATTTACCAAAAATGGGGTTTGTTCCTACGGGTCAGCACTGACCTTTGAATTTCATTGGTGTCTGCTGTATATAGATTAACATACTGCATACAATTATGATGGATTCTTTTTGTATATAGATGTGTATATGTTTGTGTTGTTAGTATTGTAGAGTTCGTTTCAAATGTATGTGTATTTTATTTAAACTTACAGTCCTGAAGAAGTCCAATGTTTAATGGACAGAATGCATTGGCTGATGATTTTTATGAATGGAATATACCTCAATAAAAGAAAAGATTAACATATGGACTACATTGGTACTTTTATTCTCATATAGAAGTACCATATTTGATTGTGATATCTTGATGCCCATTTCCTATTTTATATATGTTTGCTTGTCTGTGGTGCAGCTCCGACTCTGCTTTGTTGTTCTATATTCCCTTGTGAAGGGAAGCACCCTTGGACATGGGCTGTCATTCGGAGAAGTGCACAGAAGGATGTTTTACATTATATGATAAAGAAAAATAATTAATTCTCTGGTGATTAATGGTACCGGTGCTGTACATTTGTTTTTGGACCACTATCCAGTCCATAAGTACCCTGAGAAACACTCACAGGTGGTCAAGTAGCAGCAGTACAAAGGGGCCTGGGGTCAAATCCAGATTCCACCTTAGTGCTATCCCATGCACTAACCACTGCAACTGAGCTGTGATGTAATATATTTTGAAGTCAGGAGCTGCCAGCCCCCTGCTGTAACCGGACTATGCATCGTCGCTAGTGCTACATATCGTCGCCCTGACTGTATCACACTCATCTGGCCACGGCTTCTATCACACTACGTCAACCTGGTTGTGCCTCGGCCTGCGAAGGGGCAGCAGAGCTTTGCTGTGAACGCTTGCGGCTTAGTCCGGTGCGACACCAAATGCTGCTTTCCTTCATTCATGTCAGCTCTCAGTCCTCGCTGGACTTCTAGCCACTCACGGACTTCCTGCGGGAGTGGAAAAATTAAGTCCCCTTCAGAGTCACCAATCTCAGCTTCGCTAGGAAGAAAGACTTTTTCAAAAATTGTTGGCTTTTTGATTTACATCCTGGCATAGTTCATTTGGTTTTGTTTAATAAATCAAAACTAACAAAGTCAAAGATTGGTGTTGTATTTCTTTGCTCTATTTATTTATAAGTTTTCATAAATTTTAAAATGGAAAAAAGCCAAAGTTTATTTAAATCATAAATGAATTACAAGTAGGTAATGCTTCTCTCAATTTTCGACCATATCAACAATTCACAAATAAAAACTTAGCAAATAGTATGTTATTACATTCGAAAAATATTCTATAGGCAAAATGTTATTGAGTTATGTCATCAGCTATAGCCAGATCTTCTGCCTCACAATAGGAATTGCCCATCAATCACACCAAGAGTCTAAAATCTTTGCAGTTCTTATTGACATATAGACTTCCACAACAGAACCTGGAACGTTGTCAAATAAAGATGTTGTCTAAGGTCAGCAATTACATCAACAGCTATGTAATTTGAGACTGGATCAGGGATTGACAGTAGTGAAGGAATGTGCCCCTTCTTGCACAGAATCTATTGTGCCTGTAATGCATGTCACTGAGCACCATGCCAGCTGGGTGCCTTGGTTGTCATTAAACTACTATCCACAAAGCAATGATGGGTCAGAGTAGAAAAGGATTTGAAGATTCATCATTTTTTCATGCAATGCAGCAATGAAGCGATATCTATCAAGATATTGCACATTCTTGTCCTCTGTCTGCACTGGTGCACAATCTGAAGCCTGGCGCCAAAGCAGATGCCCTTGCACCATGGAGCAAGGGTGCTTGCATTACAGGTCAGATTGCTTTTGTGGAGAAAGGGACACCTTCTTACACAAACACAATGCTTAGAGGCCATTTCCTCTTTCTAAGTGTGCTGCAGAATGGAGCACACCTAGAAGGAGGACGCAAGAAGGAGAAATACTGATATTTCTCCTTGTGGTGCCTCTGGTGGGAAGGCATACCATTCCATGGTCTACTGGTGTTGGTAAATTTGGGGACACTTCAGAAAACATGGGTGGATGTAAGGGAACACCCAAGCTCCAGTCTTGAAATGTCCTAATCACGTTCAGAATGCAAGGAAGCTACTTGCACTGTCTTGCGCTATTCCAGATTTACAAAGCCAGGTAGGTTCTCACAATATGGCCTTGCTTTGCTTGGTAAGTCTAATTTAGGGATTGTGTTGGCCTTGCAAATCCTGCATGTTGCAAGCGCAACTCAATCCCTTGATAAATGTGTCCCTCAGTGTTATATTTGTATATGTAGGTCCTACTGCCCAAACCGTTTTTCTAAAATACAGATGTCATGACTTACTATAATAACATACTGGGCCCGATTCACAGAAGTAATCTAAGACAAATTCCTAAACTTACTACTCACAAAAGGCATTTAGCAGTAGTAAAGTCAAACTTAAGTCAAACTTAAGACAAAATCTTAACTTTACTACTACTAAATGCCTTCTGTGAATACCAAAAGTAGTAAGTTTAGGATTTTGTCTCAGATTAGTTTTGTGAATCGGCCCCAGAGTGTTGTGTGAATCCCTTTATTGTCTCTCTATTAACACATATTACCAGTTCCTCACTTACATCATACCTATTGTAGAATGGTGAAATATAATATTTATGATACAATTTAACTTTTTTAAATGTGCTACAGACATAGATGGACATCTACATTGATACACACATTTTCTTAATGTGTAACAAATAACAGTATCCCACTGAAGCAACATCTATTGCCCCTAATTGTAGGTGATTACATATCACACAAATAGTCACACACAGTGAGATAGTATGTCTTAATGCATATCAACATATATGTAAATACTGCATTCATAAACTTACATTGCTGACATTATATTCCAATTGTTACATGATAACATATTCCTATGAGACTATGGCTGACAGTATATGACTCTTATTTTTATGTACTTTTAAAATGTACATACTTAGGGTCTGATTACAATGGCAGGGAGACTGCCACCGAGAGGCTGTTGTGGCAGTCTCCCTGCCAACGGTGACTGAATCACGGCTCAGCCACAGTATGATGGCCGTCGGTGTGTTTGCAGTCGTAAAGACCGACCGACAAGGTCCTGACGAATGGAATGTTTCCGACCACCTGGAGGACTGCCCTGTAACCCCAGAATGGAGGAGGTGCCTGTCAGGCACCGCCATGAAGTTTCCAATATCCCATGCCACCGGTCGTTCTGCAGCAGTCCACCACTGTGAAATGGCTTGCAGAAATGGATTTGGGGGCCCGTAGTGGGCCCCCTTTACCCTATGGGGCTCATAGATGGGCCCTGGCGGCCCTCTAGGGTGTCCCCCTACATATCCCGGTACAATGCCACGTAGTGCACGGGTATGAAAACACCCTACTTTTTTGTATTGCATTGGGGCTGCTGACCGCATCCCCACCGCAATTAAAAATATAGGCAATGCGACTGCAGTGGTGGTGGTCATAAAACAGTGTATACTGGAAAAAAGGAAGATATTATATGAAATACACTAACTCCAGCAAAAAGGATTTATGTGAGATTTTGCTTGCATAGTATATGTTGTGCCTGATTCTATACTGTAGAAATGATGAGGCGGAACTGCAGACTTTCACATACAATTGCTGAAGTCATCAATGATAAACATTAATATTGTTCACATATATGAATATATATTGTCAATGTACACAATTCAAAACCTTCATGAACCAGCAGAAAACGTCCACAATGTGATTTCATTTGGGCATATCCTATTCATGTTACTGTAATACAAAGCAGGGACCATAGGTCAATTACTATAAATGTTGAAAATTGATGGTTTTTATGACACTATTCTAGTCAACACAACATCATTTTGGTAACATCCTGGCAATACTCTATTAGATTAGCTAAAGAGCCAGGATTTCCCATTTAATATTTATTGGGGGCTAAGATTTTCAGATCGATACTGGTGATACTGATGATTTTCTTACCTTATTCTCTTGTAAAAGCTCACTTACAGTCCATCTGTTACCAGAGTTGGAGTATAATGTGTAGTGTACAAGTTGGCAATTACTCACTCGTTTTCTCATGTGTGTTTTCACTCACAGTCACTCATTCCCTCAACCAACTATTGTTTTATATCAGTTGTGAAATGGTATTTATTAGGAAATGAAAGCCAAAATGGTATTTGAGAATATTTCTAGTTCATTAAAGTATTCTTTACAGATGTATGCATCTATTATTCATAGAACCATTATTCAAAACCATCTTTAAAAGAAGTAGCCAAGTAAGCGGACTTCATTTCTCATCACCCATCGGCACAGAAAGTAACATAATGGCACCCTGCACTCCACTTCCTCCCAGGACCTACTTAGCAGCAGCTGCAACACGGATGTGGAATGGATGCACATAGAGGGTGCGGTGCTGGTACCCAAAGGTGTTCCAATGGTGAGCCTGTCTTCACCCATCCATGCCTGGACCGCACCCAGTACCAAGAACCCTGGTCCAAGCACCATTCAGCGATACTCTGTACCGCTCTTTAGAACTCTAGATTTCCAACTGTTGTCGTGCCACACCTCACACCTCACAACACAGTAGAGCCATTTACCTGCACCCACTGCCGGTTCCAAAGCAACCACCAAGCCACACCCCTCTACAAATACTAACTATGCCCTTGAAACCCGCATCTAATACGCAAGCACCAACAATGTCTACCCCCTCGGCCACAACACATGCCACAGCAAACTTGCACATCAACAGCAACTTGCATGCATGCTTCTCAACACACAATCACTCAGCAAACACAATCAAAATATGGGACCTGCTGAGTAGCGACATACCCAACATCCTCTTCATCACAGAGACCTGGTACAACCCCTCATTGGCTCCCAGCATTGCCACAGCAATCCAAGTAGGCTACATGATTGCTCAACAGGGTCACCTTCACAAGCCAGGAGGAGGAATGACTATCATCTACAAGGAATCTACCACATGTACAGCATCCATTAAACATGCCACCCTATTCACGGTTAACCTTCACTTCAACCTGCAAATCTTTGAACACTTAACCCTGAGCCGAACCCTTGCCCACTGACCACCTGGATTACGAGCCACTTTTACCTCCCTCATCACCAACTTTGTTGTTTCACTCACAGTCGACTCCAGAGCTTACATTCTCCTTGGTGACCTCAACTTTCACACTGAAACAACACCTCTCCAAAGCACTCCTTGAAAGGTTGAGCAACACTGGACTCAACCAGCTCATCCCAGAACCAATACACATCATTGGACACACACTAGACTCCATCTTTACCTTAAGCAACAGCATCAAATGCAACTCCACCACACCACTTACATGGACCAACCCTTCCATCATCCATCAATTCAACACACCGCCTCAAGTCATCGCCCTGCCCAGGTTCAACATTCAAAGTCGCAGCAGGGGCAAAATAACAGAAGCAGACTGGCTCAGTATCCTCAGCATAGATCAAACTAGCCCCACAGACAACCTCAGCAAGGACATCAACAACTTCAACAACTGGATCAAGAACTGCATGGACTCCCTCACACCGTACAAACCCAATAAGCATAGTAGATCAAACAAGCAGGCCAGCTGGTACACAGAAGACCCCAAGACTCCAAACCATACTGGAAACTGCTAGAAGGAAAATGGAGAGCAAGCCACGACACCACAGACAGAACTACATACAAGGCTGCACTCAGACGCTATCACCAGCAAATAAGAGACACCAAGAAAATAACTAGTGGATCAAAAGACGCTCCAACAGCTGCAAGGACATATTTTTAGTTGCTAAGGATTTCACCTCATCCTTAGCCACTGTCAACAATATCACTACCACCCAAAAAATCTGTGATAAAATCACAAATATCTACAGCAACTTTATACACCAACCCAACCCCAGAGAACTCCTTGCTAACCTACCCACCACCAACTAAGATGGGCACCTGACTGAATGGACAACCCTCACCAGAAATTGCACAGTGGCAATCATGTAAACCACTCACTCAGAAGGCTCTAATGACCCATGCCCCCATTACATCAACAGCATAGGAACATCAGCAATCAGCACAAACCTGACCCACATCATCAATGCCTCCATCATTTCCTCCCCTTTTCTGGAAGAATGGAAACTTTCATAAATCAACACCATCCTCAAGAAACCCACAGCTGACCACTGATGACATTCGAATCATCCTGGACCAAGGAGAATCAGCAGGCCTCATATTGCTCGACCTCTCTGCAGCCTTCTACACTGTCTTCATCAACACCCTCATTAGAAGACTCCACGTGATTGACATACAAGAAACTGCTCTCTAGTGGATCTGTTCCTTCCTCATGGGAAGAACCCAAAGGGTCATGCTGCCACCCTGCATATCAGAGACTAATATGTGGAGTCCCACAGGGATTGTCCCTCAGCCTCACCCTTTTCAACATATACATGACACCTCTCGCCAGCATCATTTGATCACAGGAGCTCACCATCATCTCCTACGCCGTGGGCACCCAACTCATCCTCTCCCTGATGACCAAGACAACACCCACCAGGACCGACTTCACCAAACGCATGACCATGGTAGCAGACTGGATGCTAACCTGCTGCCTGCAGCTCAACTCCGACAAGATGGAAGTAGTGGTCTGTAGAAAGAAGACCTTCTCATGGGACTCCACCTGGTGGCTGTCGGAGCTAGGACCAACACCCACTTCCACAGGCCACACAAGAAATCTAGAGATCATCCTGGATAACAAGCTCAACATAACAGCTCAAGTCAATGCAGAGTGCACCTCCTGCTTCCACATCCTATTACTGCTTTGAAAGATCTTCAAATCGTTGTCTCAAAACAGCAGAAGGACCATCACACAAGCACTCATCACCAGCAGGCTGGACAAAGGAAACAGTCTCTATGCCAGAATCAATAAACAACAGCTACACAGACTCCAAACCATCCAGAACGCTTCTAAAAAATAAATACTTGCTCTCTCAACACATCAGAGCCTCCTCCTCACTTCTTGAGTTCCGCAAGAAGTTGAAGACCTGGATCTTTGTATCAGGACCTTGGGCCCACACACTTACACACTTGCTAAATTGCCTTTACTCTCTTGTTGATTAGTATACTATACAAATCAATATAATATAACAAAACACTGTACATTGACAAAAACAAATGTCTGAAAAAAATTGACAATCATCATATAACAAGTGTCTGAAAAACATTGACAATCATATCTTTCTTTACCTATGAACGCTGAAGAACCCATTATACAGAGTTATTCTGTATTCTCATTAACCGATGCATTTATTTGCATTGCTAAAGGTCAACACCACTTTGGCAAAAATGTACTGTGGAATGTTTCATCCAGTGACATAAATTAAACATAATTATTAATCTGCTGGCCATTGTTATAATCTATAGATCTGTTTTATGGCTGCTGTGAGACTTAATTGCTGATAGTGCTGATCTTACATGCAAACCCGAATTAATTATGCAAATATTTCCTGAAAAGATTATAGATGAAAAACAACAGCCAACACTATTTTCTGTCACTCCTTAAATAGGTTATTGTAATAAACTATTTATACGTCCAATCATGAGCAAATATTTATTCTGAATACATTTTTAGAGAAAAATATCCTACAAACAGTTCTTTAGCTTAGATCACATCATTGATTACAATGATTTTTTGAGTTTTGAATAACAATGAAAACTTGACTGGAAAGTTGACTTTTTGCCTTGATTTTATCCTGTGCAAGAAAGCAGCATGCAAAAAACACATTCAACAAAAGCAAAGGTTCTACTATATTAAAAAGACTTTGGGCCAGATGTACAACCGTTTTTAGTGGTCGCAAACAGAGAATCGGGCCGTTTGTGATGGTAAAACATTACACGCAGGAATTCTGCTCCAGAACCGAACTATGCTTGGGACCATGGAACATCAGCATGTAGAGAATAAGTCATCATACTATCTCAGTATCAATGAGCCTGACTAGCTTTAGTGCCTCTCTTGCACTCCTAACCATACCAGAGAAACAAGTGAATTGGTACTCCAAAACACAACACTCTCAACCTTCTCAGGAATCGCAGTAACAGGACATACCACTTCACTCTCACACTCATTTTGTCTGCAGTAAAATAACAAAGGGACACGAAAGAAGTTTAGAATATTTATTCAAACTATCATGCTCTGAAATGCAGTATACGTGCCACAATTAGGAAACAAATGCATATCGTTATATTAAAAATACTTTTAGCATGGTCAATAATTCATACACCATGAAAAGTGCTGTCCTTTTGTAAGACAGAGTAACCTAGCCAATGCCCCTGCTACTAAAGCGAAATGATTATATGAAATATCTCTGGGATTACCGCAGACCCCGCACCTTAGCGTACACAGATGGACGCTCTACATCTCAGCAGATGCAGTGCTCTTGTCTCAGAACTCTTGTTCCATGTCTCTATGTCTGTGTTTGTGGCTCATGTACTCATCCATAAGCTAGAACATGTGTGCGCATAGCTCATAGCTGCATTCTTGTGTTATGTCTATGTGCTAGTGTCTGGCCAGAAAGAATAACAAGGGACATTGTTGTTTGACCTTGTCATGGTGCTCAGACTAAATCCCAGGAAAAGAACAGAACAGAATAACATATGCAGGTTACGTGTGAAAGTACAATGTGGCAAAAAAACAAGCTTGCTTATATAATAATGTGTGCAAAGAAAATGAGGCAGACAACATGAACAGTTAGGCTACCGTAGGGAAAACTCCAATGGGCAATGCAGAAAACCCACGACAGTACTAACCCTATTTTGTAAATTGGTAACCTATTACCGACTCGCAAGCTGCTATTAGAAAGGGGGGTGCCAAGGGCGTCCATCCCTAATAGTGAGTCACAAGAGCATGTGCTATTGTTTACCACCCATTTCAAGTAGGTGGTAAGTCATTCGCAAACCGGAAGGGGTCATGGGGGAACCCTTTCCCTTTGTGACTGGCAGTAAAAAAAAAATTAAGAGAAGGCAGTGGTCTTTTTGAAATGCATTCTGTTTTCCGTTAAGGATAACAAGAATGCATTTAAAAAAATAATTGCTTTATTTAAAAGCAAAGACAGAAATTGGTGGTCTGCTATCCCCAGCAGGCCACAATCCCTGTGCTATTGCCCATACCCAATGGGTCACAAATTGCGACTTGCCTCATGAATGTTGATGAGCAGGTCTTTTGTGACCCTATTGGTAATAGCTATTGTGTCTGAGACACATTAGTGCATTTCATTTTGCGATCCGCAAATTGCGAGTGGCAAAAAATCACAATTTGCGAGTTACAAAATGTGATGGTCGTAAAGCTTGCCCCTTTATCGATTAATGTAATGTTGTACAAAAGCATGGCCTTAATGGGATTTCAACTTATATTTTAATTGAACAATAAAAAAAAGAGCTACAGGAAAGATCAGTCAGAGAAAGATCATTAAAGTGTAAAAAAACAAGGGATGTCAGTGAATTCACACACATAAAATGAATTACACAATTAACATAATTATTTCCTAAATATTAATTCATCAATGAAAAATAAATTACTTCACACCCTACCCACCATTTACACCTAACACCACAACACACACCTAAAATTAATTACACAATCACCATCATTAATTACTAATTAATTACTGAAAATTAATAAACAACTAATTATTAATTCATCAATTAAAAATAAATTCCTTACTATTTACACCTATAAACACCACAACACACACCTAAAGTTAATTACACTATTACCATTATTAATTACTAAATCATTAAAATTAATTAACAAATAATTAATAATTCTTCAATTAAAAATAAATGACTTCCCACCCTTTCCCACCATTTTCCTCTATAAACACCACAACACACACCTAAAATTGATTACACAATTAACATAATTAATTGCCAATTAACTAATCAAAATATATTAACAATGAATTATGAAATAATTAAAAATTAATTCACTCATTTGATACAGTAAAATCTCAATTCAACAAATATTAATAAATACAAATTATTCAATACATTTAATATAATTAAATTAATCCCCCCCCCCCCCCATTACCCTATAAACTTACAAACCGCTACGGAACTAAAAGCACAAAATTCAAATAAAAAAAAATAATAAATTCTAAAAATAATAAATACATTTTACATAATTAACTTACTTCCCACCCTATTCCCCTAAACCAACAACCCACAACGAAACTAAAAACGCAAAATTCAAATAGATAAAAATTAATAACTACTAAAATTATAACACATATAATAAAAATACAAACAATTCTTGGACAAAAAACACATACATCACACACATAAAACTTATACAAAAATACATAACATTAATAAAAAATCTATATTTTTAACATCTATATTTTTGCAAACGGTATTAATCCCATCGATATTTTTTATTTCATTATTACTTACCTAAAATCGATATTCTTGAACACGACAATTTGTCTGTCAATATTTTTGACCCACGATATTTTTGACACGATATTTGTGCAATTTGATATTTTTGACTCAATATTTGGTCTCGGCACCATTGAAAAGGTAAACAACTAATATCAAAATTAAATGCAGCGCATTCCTGCCCTTTATGCCTGTGCCGGCACAATAATTGGTGCGTAGTGACACAATTTTTTTTTATTAAGGAAGGGACACTTTTCGGCACAAAACAATCAATGAAAGCATTTTCCTCTTTCTATGTATTGTATTGTATTGTATTGCAAACTTATATAGCGCTGACTGTCACCCTACGGGTATCCTGGCGCTTTAAATCTAGACTGATGGAATCAACAGAAGCAGGCCTGAATGTTAGCAAGGAGCATTACTCTCATTTCTGGGAAATAGCCCGGTCTTCAGACTTTTTCTCAAACCTAACAAATAGCTAGCTTGTCTGATGCTCTGGGGTAGCTCGGTCCAGAGGTGTGATGCTGCTGTACCAAAGGCCCTACCTCCCATCCTGGTTTTCTTAAATCTGACAGTTGTTGCCATATTTATGCTAGAAGAGCGAAGGTGTCTAGTAGGCTTGTACCAAGTGAATCTCTCCTGCATGGATAGAGGGCCTGTGCTTTGCAACGCTCTGTATACCATGCATAGGGGCTTAAAACTAACTCTGTCCCTAATGGGCAGCCAATGGAGGTCACTCAGAGCCAAGGTGTTGGAGGAGCTGTGCTGCCTATTAAGTGCCAGCTTAGCTGCTATAGACTGGACTTTTTGCAGCCCCTGCATGATGTATTGTGAAGCACCCAAATACATGGGGGTCGATTCCGAACCTGTATTTTTTTTTCGGCACGACTCGTATCCGTAATTTTTCCTGTATGAATCGTACAAGTCCCATCCCACCCGTGAAGTACGATTCGTACGGGAAAAATACATACGGATCGGCCCGATCCATACGATTTCGATCAGGAAAAGTTGTACGAGACGGACCGGACACTTTTCCGTATGATTCCTAAAAATACAGTCCAACTGTACAAGTACGATCCGGACCGGCTTTCCGATTAAGGATTCGTACGGAAAACATCCCGTACACGGGGAATGACTTTACCCGCTACAAAGCAAACTTTGTACGACTCGTATCCTGGGAAAAGTAGTTCCAGGGGTGCGAGTCGTACAGGGGTACGAGTCGTACAGGCCCCCCATGCATATGTACGCACCTCACAACAACATCACGTATGTAAACGCCTTACAACATCATCATCGCGTATGTACGGTGCGTACCCCAACATCGCGTATGTACGCACCTCACATCGACATCGCGTATGTACACACCTTACAACAACATCATCGCGTATGTACGGTGCATACCCCAACATCGCGTATGTACGCACCTCACAACAACATCATTGTGTATGTACACACCTTACAACAACATCATTGCGTATGTACGGTGTGTACCCCAACATCGCGTATGTACGCACCTCATAACAACACCGCGTATGTACACACCTTACAACAACATCATTGCGTATGTACAGTGCGTACCACAACATCGCGTATGTACGCACCTCACAACAACACCATCAGGTATGTACGGTGCGTACCCCAACATCGCGTATGTACGCACCTCACAACAACATCATCGCGTATGTACACACCTTACAACAACATCATCGCGTATGTACGGTGCGTACCCCAACATCGCGTATGTACCCACCTCACAACAACATCACGTATGTGCACACCTTACAACAACATCATCGCGTATGTACGGTGCGTACCCCATCATCGCGTATGTACGCACTTCACAACAGCATCATTGCGTATGTACACACCTTACAACAACATCATCGCGTATGTACGTGCGTACCCCAACATCGCGTATGTACGCACCTCACAACAACATCATCGCGTATGTACACACCTTACAACAACATCATTGCGTATGTACGGTGCGTACCCCAACATCGCGTATGTACGCACCTCACAACAACATCGCGTATGTACACACCTTACAACAACATCATCGTGTATGTACGGTGCGTACCCCAACATCGTGTATGTACGCACCTCACAACAACATCGCGTATGTAAGCACCGTACATAGGCAATGTAAAACAGCACAAGGAGGGTCTATTCGACTTGCACAACACCACAAAACACATCTACAGTGCACAAAACATGGAAATGACTGACCTAGCCACATCCAAACAGGCAAACAGCGGGCCAAACTCACAACCACCCCTTATAACACACCCACAAAAAATTCAAACTGAGGCCCAACCACAAATGGACCAATCAAAAGGGCCCACACACACAAACCATGAGCCTTTGCAACAGACTCACTGCAGCTAGAGAGCACACACCAACAACAGCACCCATCCACCTTAACATATACAGCTTCAGACAACCTCCTTCACATATACCCCCCTCTTCACATTCAGACCCCCAACTTCACATTCAGACCCACACACCCACAACCATCCACACCCTCACCCCACACCATGCCCACAGACAAGAATCCAAAGTTCACAAGGGAGGAGCTGGAGATCCTTGTCAATGAAGTCATCAGAGTTGAGCCACAGCTGTTTGGAACATTGGTCAGACAGACCAGCATAGCCGAAAAGTCACGCCTGTGGCAGAGGATCGTTGATAGGGTGAATGCTATTGCACCCATCAGAAGGTCCAGGACTGAATGCCAAGCCAGGTGGTATGATCTGCGGAGGGCAGTCAAGCGAAAAATGAATGATGACTACGCCCAGAGCAACATCTCTGGAGGTGGTGGGCCCCGCAGACCAGTACATTTCCATCCGTGGGAGGAGAAGGTGATGGCCCTGCTTCCGCCGGTGGGAGTACATGGACTTCAAGGAGTTTCAGAGCCTGGTGAGTACAGAAACAACTTATGTAACATGGGGGTAATGGCATCCACACCCCAACTACACAAAATTCACGCAACTACCTCCAAACACTCACTGGCCAGAACCATAGTCAAAAAAAGCGCCAATGCAACTAACATGTGAATGCCCCATTGAGAAAGCAAGGCCATGCTATGTCCCATGCTACACGAAGCACTAACCGAAGACTGGATGTCCGGTATGCTGGGAGGGTGGGTGTCACAAAACGTGTTGTTGAACTCCAAATCAGACACAATTGCCCTCATCCCATATGGCCCAGGTACATACCCATGCACCATGCTCAATGCACAGGGACTGTGAAAGTACTGACAAGATAGCTGACACTGGGCCCTGGTATAGGCAGCACAAGGCCCTCCTGTCACCAGTGCAAACACAAACACCAAGACAACAAGGTCAGATATCTAGGACAGGAACTCACACTCACTGTCATGGCAGCATGCTCCATGGGGGGACTGCTACATCACCTGGGAGCCCCAGTGCAAAATCACACTACAGCCACCAGCAGGCCCTGTCACACACACCCCTTACACAAGCAGACACCCCCGGGACAGGCAATGGATTTACCCACTGTCACAATGGACATGTAACACAACAAGACCAACACATAGCCGAAGAAGCATCCAAGCCAAAAATCAACAAGTCAAAGACTCAAGAACACATATCAATCTGTCCCCCGCAACATACCCATCCACAAGTGAACATTGAGGAGAATGCTAGGCACATACAACTACCTTGAGGAACAATGCCAACTAGAATGTGTATGAAACATGGATGTTGCATGAAACAGCATTAACATTGACTGTCCCTCACACACAGGGCAACATGAGAAATCTACCCCCAACAATGGGGGTGAAGAATCACAGTCCCAGGCTTGGAAGGAACCTGATCCCACCGGCAGCGACGCCTCTCAACACTCCACGGATGACCCCGACAGACCTGGACCCTCTGCTGTCCATGCCCCTGCAGCACCTGGTTCAGGAACATCTGTGCCAACCACCACCCCCATTCCTGCCACATCCCAGGAGACACCGAGGAGACCTGCCCGCAGTGAACAACTGAGCCAGTCTGACCAGGAGGGACAAGGTTCGCCGGGCACCCAGGAGGAGGCAGACAACACCACCACTGCCATCCCTCAGGGGTCCCGTAGACCCGATGTGTCCACAACGGCAGGCCAGGCTCATGTGGGCAGGGGTGGTGGGAGTGGAGGCAGGCGGAGGCGAGAACCTGACCAGCCAGCTGAAGAGACCGGTATGTCACACATACGCATCATGGAGGCATACCGGCGTGACACCAGGGAGATCAACCAAGTAGTCGGGACACTCACAGAGATAAAGGGGACCATCACAGAGATGAAGAACCAGCAGGCCGAGCAACATGCCAGTCAACAAGAACACCAAGGACGGATTGAGGCAAGACTGGCTGAGCTCCTGGCGGTGCAAAGGGACATAAGCCATTCACTCTTTCGGATCGCAGACAACATGGGCACCCTCCCTGTGCCACCAGGCGAAGACCACCACCAGCCACAGGGAGGGAGGAGGAGGAGGATTTGTCCGACAGAGCGTCCCAAGCATTGTCAAGGCCTGCATCTGAGGGTCCCCTGAGGAAGGTGGGTCGTCCACGGAAAAGACCGTGAGAGGCAGCAGGCCATCCACATCACCTAGGTCACCTGGCCTGGCACCTGGCCTTCATGTGCAACAGCATCAACTCATTGACTGACATTCTCGGCCACATGGACTTGCTGGTCACAGTCTGACCAATGATGCCAAACACTGTGGTCTGGATTCTGCTGCTTTCAAATGCCAAGGATCCCACCTCCCCCTGGGAACTTTGGATTCTATGGTCCCTGTACTGCACCTTTTTCTTGGCCAAATCACGCCCCAGACCTATAATTAAAAAAAAAAAAAATTGATGTTGCATTCATTTCGCATCAGTCCACAACATAAGTGTGAGGATATGTCAAAGTATGCCTGAGTGTGGAACTAACTCCAGCCATCCATACACTGGGATCTGAGTCCGGTCGAGGACACACCTGGGTCACAATGTATCATCAAATACAGACATGGAGACCGATACTCACCCGTGATGGCCTCAAGCTGCTGAGGGGGGCTTGCAATACTGCTCGTACAGACCAATTTGGAAGAGTATCATGAAGGCGTAGAGGTCATGGGTCATGTGGAGGGGCCCGGGGAGGGAGTCCCAGGTCTGTTTGGTGAGGTGGGAGAACTATCTCCTGCATGCAGTTGTTCTGTGGATGTGATGAATGGTGGCCAGGGCAAGATTGTCTGCACAGAGTTGGGCCAACGGGGTGTTGAATGACAGACGTCCAAGGTCGGTTTTGGGTCTGGGTTTGTGGACTGCATCCTGAGTGTGGGTGGGGAGTCTGAAGGTGATCCTGCAGCAGACAGTGAGCCATTGTAGCTATCTCTGGTGGACGGTGATGTGGCTGGGGCGGGTGATGTTGAAGATGAGGTGTGCGGATGCACCCTGGATGTGGACAAGTTCTCCTGCAGTTTTGCTGTTGTCCCTCCGTACAGGGCATTGCTGTAGTTGACCTAGCTGGTGTTGTGGACCTGGGGGACGGTCTGTCTTGCCTTGGAGTGGATCTACCTGTGGATCATTTGCAGCATGCGGAGGGTGTTGCAGCATGAGGTACAGATGGTGTTGCGTTGCATGGTAATTGTGAGCGATGAGTCCATGATGAACACCAGCTTGCGTGCGTGGCCACTGGGTGCTGGTGCGGTGCCCAGGCCGGTGGGACACAAGGAGTTGACCCAGCCATAAGGGGACAATCCTCAGATGATGACCTCAGTCCTGTCCAAGTCCAGCCTCAGGTGGCTGATGTTCAGCCATTCGTCAACGGATCTCATGCCTTCTAGAAGGTTGGATCTGGCAATGGCTGGGTCTTTGGTGAGGGTGAGGAGCAGCTGGGTGTCAATGGCATACGAGATGATGATGAGGACGTGTGCGCATTTGATGGTGGAGAGGGGGGTCATGGAGACATTGAAGATCGTCACGCTGAGAGATGAGCCCTGGGGCATTGGCCAGATGACCCCAGTG
Source organism: Triturus cristatus (assembly GCF_964204655.1). Taxonomy (NCBI): domain Eukaryota; kingdom Metazoa; phylum Chordata; class Amphibia; order Caudata; family Salamandridae; genus Triturus; species Triturus cristatus. The sequence goes on along the minus strand of NC_140588.1, from coordinate 845,300,712 downwards.
TACTACATGCAGAAGGGTGGAGGCTGACTCCCTGGTCCTTGCTGGTGAGCTACTTGTTGATTTAATCCTGGGCCCTCCTCTGGATACCAGTGTTGGAGATGTGTGAGCTGACAGTGTGGTAGCACATGATATACAATGCCGTTGAGAGGTCAAGGGGAGTGGTCTCACCATTGTTGAGCAGGGCAAAGTTGTCGGTGGTGGCAATTATGACGGTTGCAGTGGTGTGATTACTGTGGAAGATGGTCTGGTGCCGGTTGCCTGGAGCTGTTTGCATGGAGGAAGTTTGTCAGTTGCTCGTTGAGTGTTTTCCTGATGACATTTGCTGGGTAGGGAAGCAGGGTGATGTTCCAGGAGTTCCTGCGGTACTGCCGTCCGTTGTTTAAGAAGGGCCTGGGTCTCTGCATGCCTCCAGCTCCCAATGGAATGTGGCAAACTCAAAGGAGACATTCATGACGTGCTGGACGTGGCCTTCAAGGATGGGGAATGATGTGGTTGAGATGTTGTGTGGGAAGGGGCCTGATGGAGAGCCAGAGTGGATGGGGCACATGAGCCAGGTGGTGTATTTGGTGCGGACAGGAGTCCAGAACCTGAGGGGGGTTTGTCCCGCGGATAATAGTGCTGTCTGCCTCTGTGTGCCAAGGCTGTCGTGTATTTCCATGAGCTTGCAGTGGTAGAAAGTTGCAAGGGATTTGATCTGCCTTGCAAGGGTGGGGTGTCTTTTGGATGGAGAGCTACTGTCAGTCCACTCACAATGCTGATGAGCTCCTTTATGTCGTGTGTTTTGGTGCCTCGGCCCTATCTGAAGGATCTCCACCTATCCTTGCTGATGTTTTGGTGATGGCTGTGTGTGGCGTTTTCCAGGGCTGTAAGGTAACTGATGGTTCTTTGTGTTGCAAGGTTTGCACAAGAGTCCGGCTATATCTGTATGAGTCCAGTAGGTCTGCCTTGCCCCAGGAGGCTTAACTGTTGTTGTGCTTCACAGGAAAGTCCGTCAATGTGGCAAGATTGTTGGATCAGTTGCTGAGCCAGTGTGTGAGGTTGCAGGGTGTGGCGGGGGTGTTGGTTCGAGTTTCACACACAGCTTGTCTGTGGTGACTTACATCAAGCATCTTTGGGGGATCGGTAGCGGTGTGTGGGGCAGTGTGTTGCTTGTCGGAGATGTGGATGCAAATGTTGATGGACCAATGATGGATGGTGGTGTGGTTCTCCTCCAGCAAGAAGTTACTGTCCCCCAGCCACATGTAGCCGGTGGAGGTGAGGGCGTGCGTGCAGATGTACGTGTTGATGGCTTTGGGGATTTTTGGATGTAGGCCTGGAGATCTGTAGATGAGAGTTACTCTGAGGGTTGCCAGGGTGTTGGTGCAAAACCGGATTTGTGACTCTGAGGGTGTACTTGTGAATAAATTTCAAGTCATCCGCCGGGATTGTTGGTGCCGTCCCTGCGAGTAATCTTGTATCCGTCAGAGATGGCAATGAAGAAGTTGTGTGCTGAGGATGCTTTTATCCAGGTTACTGTCATGAAGGTGATGTGTGTGGCTGTTGTGTTGAGGAGGTAACAGAGTCCAATGGCGTGCTGGTGGACGGAGCGGGTGTGGAGTAGGAGGCACATGACCTGGTTGTTCTGACAGGGTCTGGTAGGCAGGGCAGCGCTGTGTAGGCAGTTGGAGTTGCACACTCAGCATGCAAAGGTGTCGTGTGTGCGCTTAGGGGTTGCCTGATAGCAGGCGGTTGCTTGTCTGGTAGACATTGCATGGAGGGATGGCTGCAGCATGAGCCTGTTGTGTGACGTGGGTCATGCAAGGACCAGAGGGTCGTGCACTGTGCACGTTGCAGGTGCAGATGGTCCTGCCTTTGGCACGGCGTTGGCGCAACAGTGGCACAGACAAGCTGCTGGCTGCATTAAGAATGGGTGGAGGGGGAAGGGAGGAGCATTTTGGAGGCATTTGGGTTGCAGAATCAGGGCACTCGGTGGGGCGGTGCCGCAGGTGAGGCTGCAGCCGGCGGAAAGGGTGAAAAACTAGGCAAAAAGTAGCACACAAAGACAAGGAGGTCAGAAAGGCACAGTACAACAGGTGTATGTAAAGGAAAGAGTGTCAGGTTACTCATGGGTCACTCCAAGAAAATGTATGAAGAATCAACAAAAATGACTGCCACAGGATCAGGCAACAAAAAGCGGAGCTGTGCACAGGAGACACACTGTCAGCAGGCGTTGACGTCCAATTGTGGGGAGCAACCTGCACAAATACACAACCAGGTACTTCATGCACAATAGAGATTATTAGCCATGAAGAACTGCATGCATGTTGCCGAAGTACACATACACTCATATGCTCAATCTTTGACAATTATGCCATAGATGACGCATGCAAACTGGCAAGAGATCTGCAGTGACAGAGATGAGACACGTTGGATTGTGCTGAACCCCTTTACTGCACAAACTCACACAAAGTGAAATGCATCCATACTAACAGACTCACAGGTCAGTTGACAGAACATGTGGGACATATACGCTGGACTCCCCCTTCACAACACGGATGTTGTGAATCCCAATGAACTGGCACACAAGTTAAAGGGATGAGCCAAACACATCCTGCTGCACACGGAGAGGCTGCAATTCACCATAGAGCCTGTTGTTGTGATGTCTCACACTATGTCCACCCGTAGCATCCGCAATGTTTCAGAGGCCAGGTTTAAGCACATTGATGCCCTCATCAGACTCCACACTTCACTACAGATGACTGTCAAGAAGGGTGACTATCATGTCATGGGAGTGTTGCTACATGTTATATGCTTCATGGTGAGAAGACATGTATGCATGGTACCACAACATGCACAGAAGCAGTCCCCACACATTCCCAACCCGTACCACCACCAAAAAGCCTTGCTTCAATCCTTACCCAAACTGACATTTCCACATGTCTGTGCATGGAACGCTGATTCAGCACACCTTGCAATCCTCATGAGGAAAAGCAGGGGGACAAAGATGACACGAGCAGAGAACAGGCGCAAAAACCTGGGAATGACAGACACACAAGAAGTCACCTAAAACAAATCTCGCCGCACACATGGTCAGTTACGAAACATGAACAATGTTGGACACATGCAAATTTCAAAGAAAGTCTCTCCGCAAAACTGTGTGGGATGACATCATCACTCGAGTGACACATCAGTACACACATCAAAGTCACTTTATATTCAGTCAGCTGGACACACACATTGCAACACATGCCACTCAATGCTACAAGCTTGCACACTCATACCCAGTGACTCACCATTATGAGAAGAAGTTGCGTATGAGCTGACTCCGGATATCATCCTCCTCCTCCTCATCACTTGCCTCGTGACCAAGCCCTGGATCCTCCACGGGTGGGTGTTGCTGCTCATCAGGATCAAGGATGAGTGGCACTGCCTTCTCAACGGCCATGTTGTGTAGCATGCAGCACACAATGAAGATTTTGCAGACCTTCTCCGGTGCATATGGGAGGGACCCGCCTGTCTTGTCAAGGCACCGGAATCGGCTCTTCAGGAGGCCAAATGTCCTCTCAATCACCCGCCTGGTCTGCCCGTGTGCATTGTTGTACCAGTGATCTGCAGCTGTTCTTGGGTTGCGGAGAGGTGTCATTAGCCATGTCATGTTGGGATATTCAGAGTCCCCTACATGGAAACATCATGTAAATAAGTGGGTCAGGAGATGCCATAAGAGCCAAAGATACCGCAGCACACAGGACCAACAGAGTATACCCACCAACAAGACATGCTCGTTCGCTGTGCAGCCGCAGCATCATTTATGGTACCCTGCTACATCTCATGATGTAGGCATCGTGTGCTGATCCTGGAAAACGTGCACAGACATTGGGAAATCAGCATGTTAGCAAGACACACCACAAGGGCATTTATTGAGTGGTAATGTTTACGGTTGCGATAGGCTTGCTCCTGTGCCTGTGGTGGCACCAAAGCCACATGTGTCCCATCAATGGACCCAATGACATGGGGCATCCCTCCCAGGGCATATAAATCTCCCTTCACATTTGTCAACTCCTCAGGAGTAGGAAATTTGATGAATTCATCAAGGTGCTCCAACATGGCTGCCAAAACATCACGCAGGACACGGCTGAACATTGTCTGTGATATCCCACCAACATCAGCTATGGTCAATTGAAACGTACCTGTGGCAAAAAAATTTAGGGCTGCCATCACCTTCATCTTTGGGGTCAGCGCAGTAGGATACCTGTGTCGCGGTTGGAGGTGTGGTGCCAGCTTGTCGGTCAAGTCCTCAATCAACTGTTGAGTGAATCTGTAACGTCGGATGCAGGCACGTTCCGTCATGGCAGCCAAGTCTGGCATTGGTCTTGGGACAGGCGGTGCCCTCCAAGACATTGTTAGGAATAATGAAGATTGAGAGTCTGCCAACATCAATGTCAATGAACATAGCACATGCTAAACTGCTACTAAACATCAGGTAACTATGGCGTCTGGTGTGTGCAATACATCCAGGACACATATGCCAGCTTGCTGGCACTCCTACGAAAAGCCAGATACACCTGTTGATTGTCAAGTCTACATGGCATGCCCTGAAATGAGCTGGGGGCAAGTCTGAGTGAACAGCCAGTGATATCACCGGAGTGACACACATCCACATAGCTGCATTGGAAGGATGTCATCCCATCCAGACAGTTGATTGCAAGGCACACGCACAAGTCACATGGATTGTCAAATGTACATATGAAACACATTGCGATGAAGGGGTACACATGACAACAAATAAACACAGCCATTGAGATGACACAGACATGTATGCCTGGGAAAATATGATGTCCAATGCACACAGACCCTACAGCTGTGGGAATCCACATGTGGCATGGTGTGGGTAGATGTGTGCCATGCCCATCTCCTCACAGACCCATGCTGGATGCACCAATAGCAGATACAGTTGACAGAACACTAACAGCAAGCTCATGGGAACACATGACACACCTGACATAGTCACATAGGGGCACGCTGATCGTGACATGTCAGTTGATAGAGTGTCCCTGTCCCTGGCATCAGGAGACAGGTGCGGGTGGTGATGACTGTGCCATCCCACTGCTGCTGTGCATGACACAGTTGGATTACAGACACACATGTGGCAAGTGTCAAGGTGATGTGTGCCACATAGTGCCCCATCACACTTGACATGTGTCCACAGGTCATCACACATCAATTGTGCAACTAAATGAGATGACCTTTGCAATATCACTGGCTGACCCACCTAGGGCCTGCACATGAAAGTATGCAATGACAAGTACTTGATGGACATCCTTGTGCGACACGTAGCCCTCCATTCCTGCCATGTGTATGCCTCGTATCACTATTGTACTGGAGCCGTAGGGGTACGGGTGAAACGCACCGTACACCCACATTCATTGCGTGTGTACGGTCCGTATCACTGTTCTACTGGTGCCGTAGGGGTACGTGTGAAATGCACAGTACACCCACATTCATTGCGTGTGTACGGTCCGTATCACTATTCTACTGGTGCCATAGGGGTACGTGTGAAATGCACAGTACACCCGCATTCATTGCGTGTGTACGGTCCGTATCACTATTCTACCGGTGCCGTAGGGGTACGTTTGAAACGCACCGTACACCCGCATTCATTGCGTGTGTACGGTACGTATCACTATTCTACTGGTGCCGTACGTGTACGTGTGAAATGCACCATACCCATACATTCATTGTGTGTGTACGGTCCGTATCACTGTTCTACTGGTGCCGTATGGGTACGTGTGAAACGCACCGTACCCACACATTCATTGCGTGTGTACGGTCCGTATCACTATTCTACTGGTGCCGTATGGGTACGTGTGAAATGCACCGTACCCACGCATTCATTGCGTGTGTACGGTCCGTATCACTATTGTACTGCTGCCGTACGGGTACGTGTGAAACGCACCGTACACCCACATTCATTGCGTGTGTACGGTCCGTATCACTTTTCTTCTGGTGCCGTAGGGGTACGTGTGAAACGCACCGTACACCCGCATTCATTGCGTGTGTACGGTCCGTATCAGTATTCTACTGGTGCCATTCGGGTACGTGTGTGGATTTCAAATTTACATAGGGAAAACATAGGGGACAAGTATTAGGCCCAAAATGCATGCTGGTTGTCATTGATACAGAGTTTTCATTTGCAATGTGTCCATCAGGTGTCCTGGAACAGTCAGTTGGCCAAATAATACAATGTTGCAAAGTGGTTGTTGACTTGACATGATGCTCTAAATTTGAAGGATGCGAATGCGTGTCATTGGTGTATGTTTAAAGTGATTGGAGTAAATTTATGATGCGAATGAGTCTGACCAATCACTATGTACTCCTCTAAATGAATGCCCCTCAACAAGACAGATATAAGGCAGCCAGAACCCATGAGAGGGTACTTGCCTGCACAACTTTCCAGTCGGCCACACTGCTGCTGTCTCTGCTTCCTCTGGACCATGTCGCGTACTGTGGAGAGGGCCCAGCCATTCACCCTAGAGGAGAATGAGGCGTTGCTGGACGTCCTCCTCCCACAGTACCCCAAGCTGTATGGGAGACCAGGGGAGCAGATGAGTGCTGACTCCACTACCTTTCTCTCTGCACCTGTTGTGTGACTGTCACTTCTGGAATTGTGTCCAGGTGTGACAGACATGCACAGTTGTTTAGAGTGGGACCCAGGGGGGGACATGCTTATGTCTCTCATGCAGAGCATGAGGTAGTTCCTGTGTGCACTCCTCACTTGCATTGTGCATACTGTGACATTCACTGCATAGTGCATGATACATTCAGCCTGGCAAATCCTTGGTGGTTTTTTTTCCTATTGCCCTGAGGTGATTCAGTGGTCCCGCCCGGTGTGACAGGTGACTGTACCCACAGATGTGTATGAGTTGAGTGGACCTGTGGTGAGAGTGTCCAAATGATGTGTACGACCTCATGGACATTGATGTGTGTGAATGTTCCTTGTCATGTGGGTGAGTGTCTATGTGAAGTGTTGCACCACAGCTGCATGGAGGAGGCAACAGCTCTACCCATCTGATGTGACAAGTAAGCCGTGCTGTGTGTCTGACTTGCAGAGCTAGTACGACACCTGTGACACCCCACAGGCAAGTGGCACATGTGCAGAGTGAGGGTTGTATCCGCTGTTGTAACTGACAGGCGAGTGATCTGTGCCTGGGTGTGTCTGTCTAGTCTGCTGAGGGTGTGTCAGTGGAGTGGGACATGTGACTGCTTGGCACGTGCTGTCCATCAGCCTGCTGTTGCATGTGCTGCACAGTGTGTGCCATGATCAGTGAGTGTGTTGCACCCCTTATGCCACCTGTTGACTTTCAATGCCATGTAGTGCATTGGGGCTTGCACACAGGCCAATTTCTTATTGAGAATGATGCCATGCCTGTCAGCATCCTATGCCCTGTTTAACATATCAAAGATGTTCAAATGTGTGTCTCTGGGACATGGAGCAGGTGTAGTGATGTTGTCTCACTTTGTCATCCTGACAGCCAGCTGCCTACGAGAAGATGGTGATCTGGCAGGACATCGTCAGGGCCGTGAGATCGGCGGGGGATCAGAGTCGGCGCCTACCACAGGTCCGAAAACGGTGGCAGGACATCCAGTGCTGGACCCGGCAGATCGCCCGCCCACACGGCGGGCGCCGATGCCTGACCTCCCACATGACCCGTGTCCTGGTGGTGGTCTTCCTTGACCTCGATAGGCAGTTACAGGAGAGACTGCAGCAAGGAGGGGGTAGGTACATGGCTGTTTGTTGTATTATGTGTCACCAGCTTTTGGAAGTGCTCTGTAGCCTGGATACACTCCCAGAGTTTATATGTGCAGTGCATTTTCTGTTCCCCAATGTCACCTGGTGCTCTTTTTCATCCCTTCCCCTCCTTGACATGTGTCCCCTGGTCTGTGTGTTATCACATTTGCACATGGTCATCTAGGGTGCCAGAAAATCAAAGTGCACATTGCTTTCCACATCATGTGGGAGGGTGGTCTGTGACATGTGTTGGTACCTTGCCTATGCCATGACCTGTTCACTATGTTGGGGGTCCATATTTGTTGGCACTGATGATGAGTCTCAACATAGGAGTGTGAGGTTTCAACTGAACACCCTTGCACCATGCATGACCAATGTTGTGGCCTCAGACATGATGTGCATGAGTGGGAGATATGCATAGTGCCATGACGGTTGCTCATGGTACAGTCAACTCATTCCAGGAACACGGAGCAGTGTGCCCACTACAATCCCCTGAGACACCCTGGCCTCCTAATCATGTGTGTCATCCAACACTGTGCACATTCTCTGTGGGTTCAGCATAGGTCTGCCTCTGTGGCATTGTTCCCTGGCCTAGTTTGTATATTTCCAATGTGTGCTACATGTGTCCACTGGACAAGGATACACCATTCGGCTTGTGCATACTCACACTGGGCAGTACCTGTGTGGCTATTCACAACAATCTGTTGAAGGTTGTTTGTCACAAATATGTGTTGCCAGCCCCACGAGGTGATGTTGTGTCAATTTAGCAATTGTTGCTGCACAGTTTTGGAAAACCCTGATTAAGAGGTGTCACTTCTTGATCGGTATCAATCACATTGACTCAGGTATGTGGGGTTGTGCGGAAGAGGCCTACATGGGCACCCCTGATTTCTCCTTGCCAGGTCTGACCTGTGAGTGAGAATTAGCTGTACAAAGAATCACCATGCAGTGCCCCTGTGATGGTGGCCGGTGCTTAATGTTCGTGCTTTGCAGCCTGTGTCATTTTTTTAACAACATGAATACTGCTCATAAATTATTGGCACATGTGTGTGGTTCAGATGCAACGCAGTTTGGCCTTTGTGTGCTGACATCTGTGTGGACATTCTGGCTTGCCATGAGGGTGTCTCCACAGTACAGCTATGTTTTTTTACAACACAATTGCAGGCCCATTAGCTTATGCATTGTCCTGGGTTTGGACATGTGTACCACTCTACATGACAGGCAGTGGGTCATATGTGTAGCCAACTGTGTCATCAGGTAACGGATGGCCATGTGACAACTGACATAATTCAAGTTATTAGTCAAAAATGTTTGTACCTTGGCACTCACAGCACTTGTCAACAGTTCTTCATGTTTTAAATGTGGTAATTTGATGATTTGTGTTAAGAACACTAATGCTCCTGCATGAAAGATGTCTCCCAAGGAAGTGTACACCAAACAACATTTCCACTTTCATGGAACACGCTGGCACCTTTTCAAAGAAGCCACTGTTAAAATTAAATGGTGTTGCAGATTCTCCGTATACATGTTCCCACAGTGGTCTTGATTTTGTGAAACTCCTTTGTTGTTGGTGATACAAACTAACGTGTGTCAAGACATCAAGACCTCCGTGGGCCCATGTATATGTACTTTCTGCAACACCATTTATTTCTAACAGTGGCTTCTTTGAAAAAGGTGCCAGCTTCTTCAATGACAGTGTAAATGTAGTTTTGTGTGCACTTCCTTGGGAGACATCTTTCATGCAGGCACATGAGTGTTCTTTTCACGAAATGGCGAATTGCCACATTCAATACATGTCAATTGTTTAAAGTATTGTGAGTCCCAAGGTAACAACATTTTTCCGTACAGGTCTCTGAATGTGCTGACACCTTGCGTAGTGAGGTGTGTTAGTTTACGTTGGGTGCACCACTACTATTTCATTCAGGGTAAACAAGAGGTGGCATGACTTCATTGTATTGCTGTGCTCACCTGTTCACAGACACTAGCTTCTCGGTGTATTTCTCATTCAAGTTGTGGCCTGGTGTGTTCTTTTTTTACTTGTGTCCAAGTGGCATAGTGGGTCTACCAACTGGGCAGTACAGGGCTTACATATGTGCGGAGTAATCTAGCTGTTACTCATGATGCATTGCCTGATATGCACTGTGAGCTATTGTTTTTGTGCTCATGTGTCAGATGTATACAGGTGACTGATGCATTTCTGTTTCTTCTCCTTGCCCACAGCATCATCATCGGAAACTGAAGGAGACACCTGCACGGACCTGGAGGAGGGACCCAACGACAGTGCCACCAGTGCTGTAGAGTCAGAAGGAGGCAGTGGCACGGAGGGCGAGGGGATTCAGTCCGAGGACCTGTCTGGAGGCGATACCAGCTACGACGCTGACGGGTCCGACGCTGACCTCCTCGAGGAGGCAGAGGTTGCAACACCACCTGGCAGCATCCTCACATCTGTCCCCGCCTCCTTCGTTATCATCTCCGCCCTCCCAGTTGCTCCCGTCCCTTCTGTCCGTGCAGAGGCCCACCATGTCTCCTTCGGCCCAGGCACCGCACCCCCTGCCCCTGTCACCCCTGTTGCCCTCAGTGAAGAGTCTGTGGACATACTGCGGCAGTTGCAGGTTGGGCAGGCATCGGTGCTGAATGTCCTCCATGGCCACACTAAACTGCTTACACAGATGGTGTCATTCATGGAGGGCATGTCAGCAACGATGTCTGACCAACGCAGGATTCTGCGGTCCATGGCTCTTCCCTGACGGCAGCAGTTACTCTACTACAGCACTCCGTTCCCCCCCTACCCCGGACCCATCCACACTTCCCTCTCCTATACCTCGTCCAACACACACCCAGACAGTCACGATCACGCACCACACCAGACACAGGCAGCACACCCCCAAGTAAGGCAAAGCACACACCTCCTGGCATGCAAACTCAGGGGGATGTAGGCACACCCACAGGGTCTGGGGACAGACGACATACACGCAGCCACAGTCGCAGTCCGCAGTCCTCACAACCCTGTCCCTCCAAAACCACTCCCCTTGGCTCCCCTGACAAACGCTGACAAAAGGAGCTCTTTCTGGGTGGGCTGGATCTCGCCCCTGCTGAAACACCACCCCACAAGTGGGCGAGGAAGTCCCCGGGCACGGGATTTGAGTCCCCCACCACATCAACCCCCTCACCCAGGAGCGCTACACCCCATCCCTCGCCCACCACACCCTCCCTTGACCCTGGGGAATCCTCAGGTGCAGGGGTTTGGATGGAGGTACTGGCAGCGGTGTGCAGCACCGAGCTCACCTCCACCTTCAGGGCTGCCCCACCCCCTGTGGTGGAGACGTCCATCCCTGCACCCACCACACCTACCCTTCCCCCTCCTGTCCCTGCGGTGCCTGGTACTGCCACAAATGATGCCCCACCCCGTCCAATGAACCTGGAGGTTCATTTGTGCAGGCAAGCTAGGGGTAAACGCGGTCCCCTACGTCCCCCCTTGGACTTTACGTATGGACCGGCCATTGGCCTCTGTAAATAGTCTATTTTTTTATATTTTTTTTGTGCTGAATAAAGCCTTTATTTTTACTTTCAACACTATTGCATTTCAGGTACTTGATGTTGGTGCTGAGGCTCCTGGAGTTGGTGTTCTGGTAATGTGTTAGGATTCTGAGAAATGTTTTTGTATGATGGTCATGAGATGGACCATGGTATCTGTGTGCCATCACAATGTCTCTGCAAAGAATCATTGGTAGTGTGTGTTCATTTTGTTTTGAGATATTGTCCCAAGTATTGTTCCTTCCTCTGTGGCACCTGACATCTTCCCTGCAAACAGTTGCATTATTGTTGTGTTGACCTGTGTCAACATTTCCTTTGTTGGTGACGGATCCCTTCAACAATGGCCATCCCTGCTCACCGATGTCTCCTGCTGAATCGTCTGTGCCATCCTTGCTAGTCACTGTACTTGTATTTTGAGTATGTTGAAATGCCTTCAGCGACAAATTCACCCTTTTCAGCACTATGCATGTGTGTAATCAGAGCCTACCACACAAATGGTACTTGTTATGCAGGGTATTTGGGCACGTGACTCACAATTGTGGGCATTGTATATAGGGGACTTCCACCCTATTCCTTCCATGAGAGACAACATCTTGGTGGCTGGACCAGCACCTGGACATTCCTATCAGTCCTGGGATGTAAGTGGCAGTGTGTGTTCCCTTTGGCTATCTTAGTTTTGTAGGCAGTTACATGACTATACAGTCTTGTGGCATGATATCAGGGTGTGTATTGTGCTGCATCCGCCATGGGTGCGTATGCATGTGTTACTTGTCCTCAAACCCACATGTGGATTGTCATGCAGTGGGTGAAAGACATCCATCCTCCTGGGAGTGGGACACTGCTGTCAGTGGTGTGTTGTTATAGCACTGCCATCATAGTCCAAAGTTAGGGATGCGTACATACCACCATGTAGGTGTGGTCATCTGATAATGATGTACACCCCCATATCTATGTCCACTGCTGGGAGTCCTCTGCACCCACCCCCATGTCTCTGTCCACTGCTGGGAGTCCTCTGCACCCACCCCTCATATTGCAGGCCACTACTGGTTGTCATATGCACCCACCCCATGTCTCTGTCCACGGCTGGCAGTCATATGCACCCACCCCCATGTCTCTGTCCACTGCTGGGAGTCCTCTGCACCCACCCCCATGTCTCTGTCCACTGCTGGGAGTCCTCTGCACCCACCCCTCATATTGCAGGCCACTGCTGGTTGTCAAATGCACCCACCCCCATGTCTCTGTCCACTGCTGGTAGTCATATGCACCCACCTCCATGTCTCTGTCCACTGCTGGGAGTCCTCTGCACCCACCCATATGTCTCTGCCCACTGCTGGGAGTCCTCTGCACCCACCCCCATGTCTCGGTCCACTGCTGGGAGTCCTCTGCACCCACCCCCGTATCTCTGTCCACTGCTGGGAGTCATATGCACCCACCCCTCATATTGCAGGCCACTGCTGGTTGTCATATGCACCCACCCCCATGTCTCTGTCCACTGCTGGGAGTACTCTGCACCCACAACCATGTATCTGTCCATTGCTGGGAGTCCTCTGCAGCCACCCCCATATGTCTGGACACTGCTGGTGTTCATCTGCACCCACCCCTATATGTTTGTCCACTTCTGGTATTCATATGCAGCCACCCCCATATGGCTGGACACTGCAGGTATTCATCTACAGCCACCCCTATATGGCTGACCACTGCTGGGAGTCCTCTACAGCCACCCCTACATGTCTGGACACTGCTGGTATTGATCTGCAGTCACCCCCATATGGCTGGCCACTGCCGGGAATCCTCTGCAACCACCCACCCACCCCGTTGGAGCAGTACACTGCTGGCCTGGACCTACACACACACCAATATGAAGGTAAAATGCAGGGCCAGACCGTAACCTCAAATTTGTGGCATGTACGCCTCGTATCCCAAATGTACTGGTGCCGTAGGGGTACGGGTGAAACGCACCGTACCCCAGCATTCATTGCATGTGTACGCATCGTATCACTATTGTACTGATGCCGTAGGGGTACGTGTGAAATGCACCATACACACGCTTTCATTGCGTGTGTACGGTCCGTAACACGGTTCTACTGGTGCCGTAGGGGTACGTGTGAAACGCACCATACCCACACATTCATTGCGTGTGTACGGTCCGTATCACTATTGTACTGGTGCCGTAGGGGTACGTGTGAAACGCACCGTACCCACGCATTCATTGCGTGTGTACGGTCCGTATCACTGTTCTACTCGTGCCATAGGGGTACGTGTGAAATGCACCATACCCACGCATTCATTGCGTGTGTACGGTCCGTATCACTATTGTGCTGGTGCCGTAGGGGAACGTGTGAAATGCACCGTACCCATGCATTCATTGCATGTGTGCGGTCCGTATCACTATTGTACTGGTGCCGTATGGGTACGTGTGCAACGCACCGTACACGTCCACTTCCGTTGTTGCGGTACGCAGGGGTTGCTGGCCACGCCCCCCCAAGTGACCAGACCCTGGTGGTAATGTATGGGTTCCATATTATAGGTTTGGATTTGGGTATGGGGTATGTTTCCTGCCCCTTACCCCCACCCTGGCCCCTGGGTGTTGTTCTCACCTTCTGCGGCGTGTGCGTCGGGTCCGGTGCACCAGGTTGTAGGCTAGGAGGACCAGGATGACACGTACGATGGGGTTCATGGCGTGTACGTCGCGTACCGGGGCTCCGTTGCATAGCGGTTCGTGTAGGACTCTGCTTTTCCGGCTGTGTTTGGCTCCTGTAAAAAAAGAGCCGTACAGAGTGACGTAGGGACGAATCGTACTTGCTGGACCGGAAACCGCTGCTTGAATACGTCCGGACGTCGCGTACAAGCTGTTCCGGATCAGAATCGTGGGTTTTTCTGACCCGTACGGGCGTTTGTACGAAACGTACGGAAATAGGCTTTCTGTACGAATCGTACTTCCTAGGTTGTACGGAAAGTTTACCGGGTACGAGTCGTACGGAGAAAACACTCCGTACAATGATTCGTACAGCCTTTTTCCAGGATTGGAATCGGCCCCAAGGAGTTGCAATAGTCCAGTCTGCACTGGATTATGCTCCTCACCACCAGGGGTCTAGCCTCACTGGGTAGAAGTGGTAACATCTGCCGAAGTGCTTTTAGCAAGGCGAAAGCACACGCTGATTTTTTATTAGCCTGTGACAGCTTTTGAAGATCTTCATCAGCCAAGACACCCAGGTTGCGTACTGTTTTGACTGGGACAGGGGGTCATCCTCCGAGGTGAGTCTGAACTCACACAGTAGGAGCTGTGACATTCTTGCTGCAGAGCAATATAAAGCTCAGTTTTCCCCCCATTAAGCTGCAAAGAATTTGCTTTAAGCCAGCCAGAAACCCAATGCATACATTCCTGGAAGGTGTCCATAGACACCGCTTGCTTCCCTTCCAGGGAAAACACCAGTTGGGTGTCGTTGGCATAGTTGACCAGATCAATCCCATATGATTTTATAATGGGAATCAAAGGGCGTAGATATATATTGAAGAGGATGGGACTTATTGCCGAGCCCTGAGGGACTCCGTGGCATACCGAAGACTTGGGAGAGGCAAATGGTGTCATGGTTACAGTGCACTGCAGAATGCAGCATACATCAAAATAGGGTAAAAACTAGGGGAAGTAAAGTTGTTTCTCCTGGTTACAGTTACCCTGTGGACGCGCACAGTTTTGACACCTTCCCATGTTTACAGATCTTTGTAAATCTGGGAATGTATCAAAACGCATGAGTGTTGTGTGGAAAAAACCACCACAATGCTCACGGAACACCTCCTTGATTTAGAGTAAGGCATCGGAGCGCCTTGCGCTGCTTTGACTTACTCCAAATCTCTGAGGTCATGCAAAGCCACTCAGGGAGGCTTTGCGTCAAATCATAGATATGATTCAGAGGCCTGCAAGACAGGAGTGTCATAAAAAGTGATGCTCTGGCAGAGAAGGCCTCTTTCAAATGAGGCTCTTTTTTTTACCCTCCTGCTTCTTATCCCAATACTCATTTTTTATAAGGCAAAGCAATGACAAATTCTTGAATTTCCCTCACCACAGTCAAGGCAAAATACTCTGAATCTGTGGAAAGACAAGCAGAAATAAAAGACGCAAATAAATAATTAGTTCGGGTTTGAAAACAGCAAAAGTATATCAAAATGACAGTTGTAAGTGATTTCATCGAAAAATGATTTAAGAGAATACCATTACTGAGAAAATGTTTCACCTAAACTGTTTAATGGAAATTTGCAGGATGAACAGCATTTACCATTTCATGGAAACCAATTCCCCCTAATTTTTTACCTTCAGACTTCCTTTTATGGGAGACTTTGTTTTTGCTGTCCTTAGGATTCTGCACACTTTACCACTACTGATCAGTGCTAAAGTGCTTGTGTTCCTTCCATAAAACATAGTAACATTTGCTTATACCCAATTGACATATTTTATTTACTTATAAGTCTCCAGTAAAGTGGCACTATATTTTTCCAAGGGCTTGAGGATTAAATGCTACTAGTGGGCCTGCAGCACTGATTGTGCCCACCTACTTAAGTAGTCCTTTAAACATAGCTCTGACCTGCCATTGCTGAGTCTTTGTGTGCAGTTTAAACAGACATTTCAACCTGGGAAAATAAATCGCCCTTTTTAATACATTTAGATCACCCCAAGGTAGGCCCTGGACAGCCCAAGGGTGGAGTGCAATAAATGTAGAATACAGGGTATGTACTTTTAAATTTCACATATCCTGGTAGTGAAAAACTCTCAAATTAATTTTTCACTGCTGCAATACTTATATCTTGCATAAAATAGCAATGGGATTACCTTATTACATTTTGCAAGTGTAATTTCCAAATGGGAAAATATAGCGTATTCAAGTTTGGCATCTCTGGAATCACAGCTTAAAATCCTAGTGTATGGTAAAGTCGGATTTCAAGCTGCAATTCTGAAAATGCCACTTTTAGAAACTTGGCATTTTCTTGCGTTAGCCATTTGGTGTCTGCAGCTTCTCTCCGGTCAGATGACTGGCTTTGGTTGGCATTTGGGCTTTGTGTATTCCTACTAGACAGCCAAACACAAAGGGGGAGCAAAGGTGTGTTTGAATGGGCCATCACTGGCAGGATGGGGGAGGAGCTGGAGGCATCCTCACCTACAAATGAATAGGATGTGTCTTGTCTCCACACAAAGGGCTAAATATCTCCTGTAGATAGCTTGGAACCAGGGTAGGGAAGGTAGTGCATCTATGTACTTTAAAGGCATGTTTCTAGAATCTACTCTCCACTTTAAAGGCAAAACTGTGTATAAGGAGGACATTAGATACCATCACTTCAGTACACTTCTGGACCTGCGGATATTCTGCCAGGAAGAAGGTCCGCTGTGCTGCTGAAGGACTGTCACTCTGCTGGACTCTAGCTCTGCTATGCTGCCCTGTTACCTAGGCCTGGGCGAAAATTCCGTTCCGCTTGCGGAAATTGCGATAATTTGACATTTTCGCGTTCTGCGGAGAGCGCGAAAATGTCAAAATTTCCGCAACCCGCATCTTACCGGAATTTTTTTTCTTGTTCGCGCTGTAAAAAAATTAATTGTCGTGTGCGCGCGATCGCCTTACCTGAATCCCCGCGTTCACCGACGCGTTTTCCGGATCTGGTTGCGTTCTCCACGAGATGTTGGATTGTTGGTAGCCATTTGCGCTGTCTCGCGCCCGCATTAACGGCATTCATCGCGCGATCACGTCATTCGTCGCGTGCTCACGTCTTTCTTCTCGCGATCATGCACCGCGAGACAAGTAAAAACAAGATGGCCACGCCAGTGAGCAACCGCATGGGTAAGTTGGCGAGCCGCGATCACGCAGAAAATACCGCAAACAGGCGGGAAAAAAACTTCCACATCTTCGTGATATTTTCGAGTGTTTGCAGAGATTTTTTACATTTTCGCGATAGTTTGCAAAAGTGAATTTCACTAATTCCGCCCACCCCTACTGTTACCCTCTTGCCTGAATGAGAAGGACAGGACCTGCATCTATTGAACCCAGAGTGACTCTAAGGACTAGTTGGCTGACCTCATGATCTGAAGCCTCAGGGACATACCAGGCTTCCAACAACCTTGCACCTGGACTCTGAAATCTGTGAGTCTACCCTGCCAAGTGGTACCACCAAGTCCTGGACCCTTGGATGTGGGCCTAAGGTGCTTGTCAGCAGAACCAATGCATCGTCTCTGCTGAGCAGCGCATCCTGAGCAGAACCAACGCATCTCCTTGGCTGAGCAGCTCATCCTCAAACAGAACTGAAGCATCACCACTGCTTCATGGATTGGACCCGTCCCAAAGACCCACATCGCCCTCACAGTCTTCGGGACCAATGCATCGCCAACAGTGCAGTGCATCGCTAACCCAGGTCCTCGCATCTCTCGTCGACAGAAGCCTCGAAGATGCCAGACCCCAAATGACAGCCTAGCAGCTCCTCGGCACTGATGATTTACTCAATGCTAAGACTTTGCTTTGCGATCCCTGTATGGGATCTTTAACAAGGATGCAACAGGTACTCACAACGCAACCTTGCCGCATGTCGGTTAAGATGCATCACTTCAGCTATGTGGCGTATCTTTTGTGTTGATCCACTCAATGCTTTAAGTTACTCTGTTCAACAGGCCTAACTAGGGGACTGAATCAGTGTTGTGCTCCACGTGGTTGCCCTGAACTTGTGACTTTATTCTGGTCTGGCGCAACCAGATATACCCAGCTTGCGCTTTGTGCTTTTTGGTGCTATTTTTCACTAAAAAATTCAATAGCTCTAGATTATCTGATTGGATTTTTGTCATTTTGGTCTTGATTTATTAATTAAATTACGCTTTACTTTTCTACCCTGATGTAGGATCTTTTTGTGTGGTGGTTTTACTGTTTCACTGTTTGAAGCGTTGCATAAATACTTTACACATTTCCTCTAAATTAAGCCTGACTGCTCTGCACCAAGCTACCGGAGAGGTTGAGCCCAGGTACATTTGGGGTTTACTTGTTCCTTACCCTGACTAGAATTGTGGTCTCATGGCTCACACTCCAGTCATCAGTAACCCAATTTCTAAAATTGGTGTACAGTGGTAAGAGAGGACATTTGTTTGTGCAGTAGAATATAGTTATTTGGTGTACACCACCAACCCATATCTAAGACTAATTTGAGTTATAATTCTCTCTGATTGGCATTATGGCTTTTCATAAATTCCTTCTCCAGCTGTTGAGCCTGAACCCACCTTTACAAGCACGGACTTTGATCTGGCTAACCTGAAGTTCTATATTGTGGCCCAGCTCAAGGGGTTCTGTAAAGAGATAGGGCATCCTGCAAAGAGCACCACCAGGATGGTGGAGCTGCAAAAGGCACCGAAGCCTGGGCAGAAATCCACCTTCGTTGTTGCCAGTAACAGAAACAGATGATGAGGCGGGGTAGGAGGAGAATGAGGAATGTTCAAAGCAGGACACTCCAATCTATTAAGGTGGGGGATAACCTACACCTAGGATTGGAAATTCCTTCAAGTGCAGGGAGCAGTGTGTCCTCCTGTATCCTGATCCCCGAAGAGCTAGGGGAGAAAAAGTTGGAAGGGGAGTCTAGGTTAGAAATGACTAAGCTGAAGAATGAAGAAAAGAGACTGGTCATGGAGGTAAAACAAAGGAAACTGGCCATAGAGGAGAAAATTGAGTTGGAGCATTTGGCTCATGAGAGAAGCCTTAAGGAGCTGAACATGAAGGCCAAACAGGAAGAGTCCAGCAGTGATGGCGGCAGCATTTCTTCTGTGCCCTCTGGAGCCAAGAGGGTCCATATTCCCCAAGGTCTAGTGCTTGACTTTGTTTTGAGGGGTGATATTGATAAGTGGTTTGTGGCTTATGAGATTTCCTTACAGATACACAAGATTAGTGAAGAAAACTTGCGGGGCTATTCTGTAGTCATTTCCCTAGTAAGTGGAGGGAACCCTACTGGCCCTAGGGAAGGAAGACAGATTGAGGTATCCCCCATGAAGGAAGTCCTTCTCAGGAAGTATGGTCTGACCCCAGGAAAGTGAATACAGAAGTTTAGGGACAGCCAGAAACTGGCCCATCAGACCCGGGTGGATTGTGTGGATTACTTTTGCATGGCACTGGATAATTGACTGAAGGGCAGTGAAGGAAAGGATTTTCAGGGGTTGTACAATTTGATTTCAATGGAGTAGATGTTCAGTCTTTGCTTTGCAGATATCAGGTTATACAGGCAGTGGGTCACCATCAATGGGAAAGGGGTGGAGTCTCTCAGAGAACTGAAGCTAGCATGGCAACCATCAGATGTTATCTAATGACCACAGACTAGGTAGTCTCTGATGCACTCCATCAAGTTGTTGCAGTTGACAGCCATTGGAGTCTTTGGGGGCCAAGAACACCTCCTGTTACCTCCAGCAAGTCCCACACAGCGATTGCTGACGGCTGGTCGGAGGCCCTGCTCCCTTTCTCCACACTCTACAAATGTACCTCCTTGAGCACTAGTGGTTGGAGGATGAAGTCCTCTTGGAAGCTGATGGACTTTGGGGGCCAAGATGCCCTCCTGTTACCTCAAGTAAGTCCCACACAGTGGTATTTTTGTGAGCTGGGTGGATGTTCCGCCCCCTTTCTCCACCATCCTGCAATGATGACTACTAATTAAAAAAACATAAACATGTACTTTATCGTGTAGCAATCCATAACAGGTTAGTTCTTGAGAGTTAGAAACCCACCAGGTGCTCTCTAGTGGCATTTTGCACTTTGGCATGTGTAGGTCCAAATTAGGCTAGTCCCTATGAGTTGGAGAACAGTCAGACTCTCCCCAGTGGGATCTGTCAAGCAAAGTAAGAGCGTAATGTAATGGACTCCATGCCAAGTAAGAGCTTCTCAATTATTGATCACTTAAAAAAACAGAGTTTTCAGGGATGTTATGGTTAGGAAATAGGATTTTAAAAACCTTAGAAACTCACTTGGGGCAAGATGGCGGTTGCTTGAGACCGTAGCTGCTCACAGACCATCAGAGAGTCATCAACTCAAAATGCTGCGCTAAGACGTATGGAGCGATGTACTCAGTAATCTGCAACGTGGATCTACAGCACTCCCCAAAGACCTGCGGGAGCTATCTACACTTAATAGGAACCATTATCGGGCTGGTGGTTCTGTGACACTTCAGTAATATATTAACAGAGGCTTCCGTAATCCACGTTGGGGAATCATACCTGGCAGTGATGGCATCCAGGAAGGCTGAAGCCGCTAAGATGGGACCTTAGACGGAGGCAGTAGACTCAAGTGTGAAGACCACGACAGAGGCCACAGGGGCATCACCAGCGCAGACAAACAGGCAGGAGCACCGGGGGTTAGCAGCCGATCCAAACCCGGAGAAGAGAGGAAGAGGTGGGGCCGTACCAAAGGGACACCCGGCCGGCCCCACAATGGTTGATCTGCTGAGACAACCGGCTGGGAAATCAGCTCCGGGTCACAATGAGTCAGATCAGAGTAGGGCCAGCACAGTGAGTGCAGTGGGCCTGCTGAGAGAGGGGCTCTGAGAGGAAGAGAATCTCAACACATCGGTGGCTGATTGTCAAGAGTGTAACTCAAGCGGGACTGAAGGTAGTCCAGGTGACATCCCCCCTCTCCTTGCTACTGCTACTTGGGATGAGGAGAATGATATGCTGAATTCTGATACGGTTCTTAATGCAGAGAAATCAGGGAAGGTCGATATGGGTGGGGGCAAACAGGCTTTGCAGGACACCGCAACCATACCTTCCCAAGAGCAGCTATCAAGTGCTGCGTATATCAATCAGCCAGAAGAGCTTCAAGGTCCTTTTGTGTCCAGCAAGGTCAATAATGGCAACATGGACAGAGAGCCAGATAAAGAGCCTAGCGATTTGTTTTTTTTCTGTATCGGATGGAGGCGAGTGGTTGGAGGACTCGTCCGTTAATACTACAGATCTGAGCAACAGCCATCTGGACGAGGATGACGGTGGTAAGATAAAAACTGTCTTGAGAAAAAAGGAGACAGGGGGATAGGGATCTTACATGGGACTATACCCCCATAAATCAACTCACCAATCCTATGTCTAATGGCCAACCTGTCTCCGATCCATCTGGGCCTACCCACCCAATGATAGAAGCTATCTTCCAGGCCATATCGATGCACCTCGAAGAGACGTGCCAAGATGGACATAAAGCCAAGGCAGAGATGCGAAAGGTGTAAGGGGTGGTACGAAAGCTGACGAAGACTTGCAGCATATTTGGGGAACGGCTGACTGACCTCGAGTCAAGGATAGTCTCTACAGAATCAGACCTTGCAACAAATCAAACCTTAACAAATTCACATGAGGCTCAGCTAGTCGACATCAAATGGAAGCTGGAGGAGCATGAAAACCGCCAGCAGAGAAACAACCTGCGGGTTCTTGGGGTCCCTGAAGGGGTTGAGGGAGCTGTTGTCCACTCATATGTGGCAAACTTGCTATGAGATACGCTCCCGGAGCTTACGAATTGGAACTTGGCACAAGAGGTGCAACAAGCCCATCGTGTTCCCTTTGTACAGAAACAGCCAACTAGGGCAGGGGCTCTTCCACGTGCAATTTTGGTGTATTTTGGCAATTCTTTGCTGCGCTAAGCTATTTTTAAAAAGCTAGGCCAGAAGCAAAGAGAACCAGGAATGAGATTTCTTATTTTGTCCAACCTGATTATTGTCACTCCACCGTCGAAAGGCAGTGGAGGCTGCGGCAGCTAATTAAGCCATTTCAGGACAAAAATACTTAAGCCTTTTTGAATAATCTAGCTCAACTAAAAGTGATCTGGGGAGGGCAAACAAGATTTTTTTTGTTAGAAATTGAAGCCAAAGAATACCTGGATGGGCTGTCAGGCTAGATGCAGACTAATATTCAATTCAGTAAAGAGAATTTAGATCACGGATAAAGGAGATCTTGGGGTAAAATGACTTAATATTTTTATATATATCTCTAGTAGTAGCGGCAGCCATGGGATGAAGGGAGATATCTATATTTAAAAAAAAAATGTATGTTGATGGAATATGTGTGGGGAGGGTAAACGGGGTAAATGGGGTTCATCTATTCTTTTTCTGGGGAATTTGGGATTTTAGAAGCAGCATGTAGTTAAAAACATAGAAATATACGAACATCAGGGCTCTCGGTTCTGTGCAGCGCATTCATCATGTACAGATTCAAGCCTGAGTCTGAGTGCCTCTTGTTGGGTTTGGAGTGTGTGGAAGGATGGGTGGTGGGGGTAAGGGAAGGGCAGGGGATGAAAACTCGGGGGAAAAAAGCATATCCAGAAATGATAACAAAACATGTATCCAGCTAAAAGAAAATAATAGAAAGCAGATCATGGTACGGATGGTGGGAGAGAAAAGGAGCAAAAAATTATCACAAGGAGTAACATGGGAACATGAAACTAAACGGAGATCGGGAGGATAGCTATCTGCTCATGGAATGTAGCGGGGTTGAATGACAGAGCAAAAAGGGCAAGATTAGCCGAGTTCATGAGGATAAATGCTTTGGATGTAGTATGTCTACAAGAGACTCACATTCCTTTTTTGGAAAAGAGAACTACTGAGGTCTGAAGGGTATAACATATTGGCATGCACATCTTAAACCTCAAATACTCAGGGGTGGCTATATTAGCAAAGAACTCTCTAGGTCTGGCCAAACGCAAGGCTGTGGACATATAGGGAGGTGGGCTATTGTAGAACTAGCGGTGGGAGGTTTGGTGTGCTTGATCTATGGATCAAACCAAGACGATCATCAGATATTTGAAGATTTGGAAGTGGAACTCGCTACATGGCCTAACCCTCTAATCTTATGTGGAGATTTTAATATTTCTCTGGATATACGACCTGGGCAGCAGGTAAAGGGGATATTTTGGTCGGAAGCCTAGGGTTTACAGGGCATTAAATTATCTTAAGAATAGACACGGTTTGGCAGATATTCGGGGTATAAAAAATCTGAATAACCCCAGACATATGCACTCCTGTCTGCACAAAAAATATGTTAGGATTGATTATTTTTATGGTAGAAGGGATGTATTAGATAGAGCTGGTATAAAGAAATTTCCAAAGATAATCTCCGATCATAACCCTTTGATTTAGGAAATGGAAATAGCAGGTTTTTTAGGGACTGCGGAGTAAATGGACGTTCGATAGGAAATTACTAGTGAATAATGAATATATTGAATATATTAAAAAGTGGTCACCGGGATTCTTCGACATAAATAGATTTAGTGCTAGTAGGGGAACCATGTGGGTTTAATTTAAAGCCGCCCTTAGAGGTGAAACCATTAGCTTTGTTGCCAGAGCTAGGACTCAACGGGTGATTAAGAACCAAAAATTAATGTGGGAATTAGCGAAGGCAGAAGAGGAACATATCTCGATAATAACACAGGGACGAGAGGGGGCTCAAACTCAGAAACAGATAATCGCTTTAAAAGAGGAATTAAATAGCGGGTTAACAGCACACAAAGATCTGCAGAAGAATACCAATCTCACCAGAATAGCTCCTATGAAAACGGAGAACAAGTTGGTAGGAGGTTAGCTCTTCATACTAGGAAGAAGTTATCTTTGAATTTAATACCCTCTATTAAAATAAACGGACAAATATTTACGAATCCAGATGATATTATCAAGAGGTTTCTGAATTATTATCAAATCTTGTATCAAGGTGACATTGACAAAGGCAGTGCTAAAGTTGCACAGACTATATCGCTGTTGGTGACTAGCACAGAACTCGGGGCGGGGTTTTGGATGGGTCAACTAAAGAAGACTTAGAAGAAGAAATCACTTTAGAAGAAGTCCATATAGCATTACAAAGAATGGCACCAGGGAAAGTTGCTGGTCCCAACAAGATACCATTGGAGATATACAAGGTTCTAGGGACAGTTATAACACCCCTTTTACTAGACCTGTTTAGGGGTGTACAGTACAATGGAAGCCCCCCTGAGTCTTGGAAAGAGACGGATATTATAATCTTCCACAAAAAAGGAAAACCAATAGATAACCCATCTTCTTATCGGCCAATTTTCCAGATCAATTCAAATACAAAATCTATTCTAAGATTTTGGCCAATCGGTTAGGGAGGGTTATAAAATATCTGGTTTCCCCCTGGCAACAATGTTTTATCGCTGGAAAAGGAACAACAGACCATATCCGCAGGGTTATATCTCTATTTGACATCATAACTGGGATGGGGGGCCCAGATGGCTATGATCCTCCTTGGCCATGTCTGAACTGGGGTGGCAGAGTGGGCTAAAGAACGGTGATGGATCAAACCCAGATCTGTTGACTGGGTGTGAGTGTTTGATTGGTTCTGATGCTCCGTCCATCACCACCCCCTTTTGTACCGCTTTGTTCGCCATAACTTGGCAGGGTATGCTCAGACGTTGAGTCCCTTGCTCACTTTGCCACTGGATTCAAGCAAGCCTGGCTGAAGACGGCTGAAATGCCAGAAACCGGTCCTAGGAAGCTTGTTTCTGGTCCAGGGAAGGCATGGCTTGGCAGTTCGGGCTGGACTGTTCCCATGAGGCACAGGGTCAGACTGATTTGCATATGGCCATGTCTGAACTGGGGTGACAGAGCGGGCTAAAGAACGGTGATGGATCAAACCCAGATCTGTTGACTGGGTGTGAGTGTTTGATTGGTTCTGATGCTCCGTCCATCACCACCCCCTTTTGTACCTCCTTGATGCCAAGCAGGCTTTCGATCGGGTGTCTTGGGAGTATTTATAGGGGATATTGGAGCTGAACGGTTTTGGATCTCAGTTTATAAGGGCAATCAAGGCAATGTATTGTCAACCTAGAGCTCATCGGGAAGGAATCTAGTAATATTATAATATCTAGGGGGACCAGGCAAGGGTGCCCCTGTTCTACTATTTTAGTTGCTTTACATATTAATTCTCTAGTGGTTAAGCTCTTACAGACCGGGAAGATCAAACCAATAATTACCAGGGGTATGAGACCAAAGTATTGGCATACGCTGATGACGTTGCAGTGTTAACCGCCTACCCAGCTGAGGCAATTGAGGAAATAGCTAAGATTCCTGAGAGTTATGGGCTCCTTTCTGGATATGCCTTGAATAAAGGGAAAACGATTGTTAGATGCCCAGACAATATTGATTTTAACAACTCTAGATGAGCAGAATCAGCAGTCTATCTAGGGGTCCGAATTAGCGCTAAGGTGGACGAGATTGTTAAATGTTATTTTGAACCTCTGATCAAAACAATAGCCGTGGATTTAAGGAGAGTTAATGGATTACATTTGTCTATTATAGGGAGATGGAATTTATTTTAAATGGCCTTGCTAACGAAGATTTGGATATGTTTCGCGCAATACCTCTTGCAGTGGAAGATAGCATATTGAGGGCTTTGGAGTCAACTTTTTCTAATTTCATATGACAGCATGGGAAGGTCAGGAGGGCTTTAAAATATCTGGCCCTACCACAAAATAGAGGTGGTCTCACAATTCCCAATATTACTGGGCGTCTCTTCTCCATCAGATGGTCTTCCTGTTTGTAGCCGATAGCAATAATGAATTAGAGCAAGGTCTGAGAATACTTACGATCTACGAACTCGCAATAGGGAATGAAGCGCCAGGGCTGCTATTAAGACAATTGGAGCAGAGCTATTATAAAAATGTACGCTTCAAAGTAATCTGCAGCTCATTGAAAATATGGAAACAGGTTTCTAAATTAATGGCAATTCTGAAAATGTGCAGATATACCCCCATGTGGCTTTCATCGCTATTCCCACCCCAGGTTAATGATGTTATGGGGAAGAAATGGGAAAGACTTGGGGTAGATACGATTGGAGGCTTCTGCGGGGGGAGAGTAAGATTTTCACTTTTCTAAGCTTCAGCAAGATTTTGGTATACCTGATAATCAATATTTTAAATATGATCAGATTAACAGCATCCTTACTTTATGTAGACCAACGATTATATTCGATAAGATACCATTGATGGAAGCTATTATTAAGAAATCTAGTACAATCGTGAAAATTTACATCTTACTACTCGAAAAAGTACCAGATGATTTAGAATGAATTGAAACAACTTGAGCAGTGAAACTAGAGAACCCAGATGTGGATATTTATATGAGCCTATCCTTAACTACCAAAATACTTCTATCTACAAGCTTAAAAGCACAATTATACAAAACTATATTCAATTCATATTTTACACCTTCTAAAATATATATGTGGGGGAAAAGGTCAGATGATAAATGTCCTAGAGGTGGGACAGGACCAGCCACACTGATTCATATGCTGTATGATTGTGATAAACTGTCTTTATTGAAAGAAGGGTTGCTTGGCTTCTGGGAAGAATTATATTGCTTTAGACTGGAACTGTCCCCTCCTCTGCAGATTCTGGGGTATGCTAGCTCCCTTGGTCTTAACACCGCGCAGGAATATATCCTTTTTTTGGGGACCGCGATATTTAGGATAATATTAGCCGCAAGATGGAAGGATGCAGAACCACCGACATTTCAGATGTGGCTTGCCAGGCTTCATGGAGTTTACAATTAAGAGACGGTTATCTATTCCTTTAGGGGCAGGCAGGCCAGAATCCGGGGGAAGAAGATATGGGCACATATCTCCAAATGGAGTAGAGAAGCAAGGGAGGTGTAAGAGAGAACTAATTGGGGTTCTTTAGAAGTTCTCTGTGTCCTACAGGGTCCCATCCTGGGGGATTCACCATATGATGGGCCAGAGGGTGGATCCCAGGAAGGGGGCTCTCTCCCCACTGGGCACTGGGGGCTGGGTCAGAGCTTCTGAACCCAGCCAAGAACGGATAGCCTCCCCGGGCCCTGACAATTGGTAATAACACTTGTTCTACTATTCTGTGTTCCCTTAGATTGGGGATCCTAGCTCAGCTGGCACCTAGGGAAATCTAGCCAACTTGTACATTTCTGTACATTTTTGAAAACTAGACACCTATCCAGGTAGGCTGACTTGTGGCTCACACCATGGTGTATTACCCAGAATCTCTTGCAAACCTCAAAAGTTTGACTAAAAACAAATTCCTCAGATTTCCGTGATGGAGGTTCTGGAATGTGCAGAGAGCCACACACTTTATTCCACCCAGCATTCCCCCAAGTCTCAGGAGAAAAATGGTGCCTCACATGCAGGCTTGCCCAATGCCCGTGACGCAAAACAGCCCACAAAGAAACAGGAATGCAGCACATTTTTCCACTAAAAACTGACTCTTTTTTCCAATGAGCCAATCAGCTCATTTCACTTACACTTTTATTGTAATGAAATCAGCGCCCCATAGGCGCTGATCATCATTACACAAAAAGAAAATGCCTCGGGTGCAGGTGAAGCTCTTCCCCTGCACCAGAGGCTGAAAATAAAAAGGTAAATCCCTCTGCTGTAAACAGCAGAAGGATTTCCTGGACATGTGCAGAGGATGAAACGGTTCTGTCCCCTGTACTCATCCACTCTGGCGGAAGGCAGAACTGTTCCTTCCTCCACACAGGAGGGGTTAAAATAATTTCATAGCTACCAAAGACGTCTGTTCTGAATGCCATAATCTTTTATGGGGAGCTCAATAGAAGTGTTATCCCTGCAATTTGCAGGTCTATCTACAGTTTAATTTCAAGAATAGTTGGCCAGTGAGCTGGGAATATTTCTTTTCTCATCATAATTTTCATGTTAACTATTATTCCTGGCTCGGAGCATGTATTATCTGATGTTTTACCCATGTGTTATCCTGATGTGGATTATGTTATTACAAAACCATAACCTATGTTTTCTTCTAAGCATTTTATGGCACACCCTTTGTAATTTGTGATAGAGGACTATTTAATTTACAAGAGTAGCAAACCCTCTGACATTATCTCTAATCCTGCATTTCTTTCCAGAAAGGAAGGCTTATGGTTACAATCATCAGTCCTCCAGTTATGTGTAATGAGATGGTACCATGATTTCCCAGTGAACAGACTATGTGATATTTGAGAACTCAATATTTTTGTTGCCAACTTTTTAGAACGATGAGGCATCCTTTGCTTATTTCCAATTCTAACTATGTTCAAACTAAATATTTTAAATTCAGTCCTGCATATCTATTAATACCTATACCATATATTGCAAAATGGCACTTGTTTTCTGTGTCTGCTCAAATTTTCACAGACATACCAAGTTCCAGTTAATAAACTGTGTGCATGGTGACTATAGATACATTGAGAATGATTGCACATTTTAGGTCAATGTCCAAGGTCCAAACTGCATCTCAAGTATTATTTTTTTTTTTTTTTTTTTTTTTTTTGAAACCGTTTATTACAACCTCAAATAGTTACAAGTATGGGCCTACAACCGTCCGGCCGGCCGCTAGAGTAGCAGTAGCATATGACATACATACAGAAAAATCTCTTGGCGGTGCGAAAAGGGTAAATCAGGAGGTATCAGTAGTGCAGGCCACATAACTCCGAACCAACAATACGGTTTCCTTTTGTCAAAACACAACAACACAAAAACAACCACACCCGCAAGGCAACCCGCAATCCCAAGTGACAGCACGCGCTCCTTAAGTGGGGGACCCCAACCAATCGCCAAACTCTGAAGAGGGGAATGAGAACAGATCAGGGACTGGGGAACCCCGTGCCCATGGCTGGGGGAGGGGGTCGGCTAGGGGGACGGAGCTGGTGAAGCAGCCGCGATAGGCGTTCCAGGGGCCCTAGATTTTCACCCACGCCCCAGGCTTACCCCTCGCAACATACACCACCTTTTCACGAAACATACACCAATCCATGTGTTCTTTCCAGGCCGACACCGCCGGAGGCCTCTGGGATCCCCACAATTGAGCAATGTCACGCTTAGCGATCATGTATCCCAGAGTCACCCACCGCGTCTGCGGAACCGAGTAGTCAGTTGGCTCCCACACATTCAGCAAGCATCTCCTCGCTTCAGGCAACAGCACGACACGCGTAACCACTCGCAGGACCTCATGCACACCACGCCAGAATCGCTCCACCTTTGGGCATTCCCACAGAATATGCAAGAAAGTTGCCAAAGCACCACAGCCACGCTTACACAGTCCATCCACAGCTAAGCCCATACGTAGAAGCCTTGGCCCCGTCACATAGACCCGGTGGAGGATCTTAAGCTGGACGAAGCGAAGGCGAGCCGGGATGGCCACCTCCTTCGGAGAAGCCACCGCGGACATCCAGTCCTCGTCGTCCAACTCCAGCCCATCGGCAACCCAGGCCTCGCGGAGGCCAGTCAGCAGGCCCGATCGGTCGTTAATCAGTTTTTTGTATATGAGGGAGATCGTGCTGTCTGGGACATGGCCATCCAGCACTCTGTCCTCCAGGGGGGAAGACTCCGGAATGGACGCGACATCCGGGAAGACGGAGCCCAGCGCGTGGCGGACTTGTAAGTACCGGAAGTACTCACTGCCTTGCAACTGAAACTCCGTCTGCAGCATCTCGAAAGTTTTGAATCCCCCCCTCGTCCAGAGATCTCCCACTGTGCTGATGCCGATCGTGTCCCATTTCTCGAAGCCCTTCGAGGTCCACAAGGAGCCCAACCTCGCCGATGCATATAGCGGTGACGCCCGGGTCAAACGGTCCTTCCACCCCATAGCTGCGTTAGCCGCGTGCCATACGCGCACCATGACATGCGTCGGTCCCGTCAGGCGAGGGTCCGGCGCGCCAGAGTAAAGCGCCCGATTGTAGTCGCCACCGGGCAGGAGCATCTTGTCCATTTCAAATGCCGGGTTCAGGGCGGGCCCGTAAAGGCCATGATTAATCGCAGCTAGCTGGGAGGCCCAGTAATACCGTTTAATATCCGGGAGGGCAACCCCCCCATCGTACCACGGGAGCGTCAATTTAGCCAAGGCGATACGTGGCCTCCCGTCCCAGAACAGGCGACGCTGCAAACTCTCCACCTCTCGGAAGTAGCGCGCCGGAACCAAATCCATAGTGTTCTGGAGAGCGTACAGAAAGCGCGGCAACGACATCATTTTAAACAAGGCCGCTCGGCCAAGCGGCGAAAGCGGCAGACGCCGCCAACGCACCACGTCCTCCTTCAAGCGCTGGAGGGGGGGCAGCAAATTCCGCTCGTAGCGGGCCTCCGGGTCCAGAGTAATATATATACCCAGGTACCGAAACCCCTGGGAGGCGATCTGGATCGGACAGTCCCGTGGTAGGACCGGAGCCTCCCCGGCAAGCACATATACACAGGATTTCGCCCAGTTGATGACGAGGCCTGAGTTGCGACCGAATGAGCGCAAAACATCAACTAGGACGATCAGTGATTTACGCGGGGAGGCAAGATATAGAAGGATATCATCAGCGTAGAGGGACACACGGTCCTCATGCTCGGGGGTCCAACGGAGACCACGGATGGAAGGGTGCCACCGCAGCCACTCCGCCAGGGGCTCCAGGGCCAGTGCAAACAGGAGAGGCGACAGGGGGCAGCCCTGTCGCGTACCCCGTCCCAGTGCGAATGGGGCCGAAACTCGTCCATTCACCACCACCTGCGCCAATGGGCCGGAATACAACAATTTGACCCAGCCGATGAAGCCCGGTCCGAAGCCAAACTTCGCCAGCATCGCCCAAATGTATGGCCACTCAAGCGTATCAAACGCCATGGTGGCATCCAAGGACGCCAAGATGGCCGGTTCCCGCACGAACGGGACACGCGCGAGCACCCCGTGCAAGCGTCGCAGATTAAGGGCCGTGTTACGATGGGGTATGAAGCCGGACTGGTCTTGGTGGACCAAGTCGCCCACCACGCCGACCAGCCGGTTGGCCAGCACCTTGGCGAGGATTTTGGGCTCCGCATTCAAGAGCGAGATAGGCCTATAGGATGTGACCCGCTCACGGGGCCTCCCCTCCTTGTGGATCACCACGATCGTGGCCAGACGCTGGTCCGGCGGAAGGGAACCCCGCGAGCAGGCCGCCAGGAACATCGCGCGCAGGTGGGGCGCCAGCACATCCGGTCGCAGCTTGTACAGCTCGATAGGAATGCCATTGGGGCCCATGGCCTTGCCAGATGCGACCGAGCGGATAGCAAGGGCAATTTCGTCCGAGGTGGGAGGAGCGTCCAGCGAATCCCTGTCCTCCACCGAAAGGGAGGGCAGCGCGATGTCCCGAAGCAGGGCATGGGAATCCTCCCCCGAGCAGGGAGAAACCGGGGAATATACCTCGCGGAAATAATCCGCGAAGCAGGAGACAATGGCGTCCGGCTCGGTGACACATACACCATCCATCCTCTCTATCAACGGAACCACACGACTCGCTCTCTCCTTTTTATCCAACCACGCTATCAATTTACCAGCCTTATCACCCACATCATACAGTCGCCCCTGTTGCTCTCTACTGAGGCCCCTGGCCGCCTCCGTGACGAGGGCCCTATAGGCCGCCTGCTTGAGGTGTAGAACATGCAATGTGGCATCCGTCACCCCGCTCCCCAGGTCACCCTCTAGTTCAGTAATTTCGGCCTCCACCCGGGTTACCTCCTCCCGCTCGCGCCTCCGGGCATGGGAGATAAAGGAGAGGGCCTCCCCCCTAAGAACTACCTTAAAAGCCTCCCAAAGGGAGATGGCCGAAGGGACAGACCCCACATTCTCCTCAAAGTACCGCTGCAAGGATTTGATCAATTCGGCTCGAATAGTGGGGTCGCGCAGGTACCAGGCATTAATTGGGGCCACCCTGCCCTCCCCCCTCGGGAAGACATCCAGATGCAGCAGTAGTGGGGAGTGATCTGAAATACCCCGCGCCAAATGGCGCACCTCTCCCACCCTCCCAGCATAGGCCGCAGGGACAAGGATATAATCAAGCCGCGAGAGGCTACCATGGGCACCCGAGTGGAAGGTGTATTGCAGCTGAGCGGGATGCTTTAGTCGCCAGCAATCCACCAATCCTAGTGTATCTAAGAGGCCGGACAGCCACGCCTGTGCCCGGGGGAGGTCTCTGGGGGGATGACGATCCATAGACCCTGAAGCCACCGCATTGAAGTCCCCCCCAACTACCAGGAGCCCATCCGGGAGGTCAAGGAGGAGGCGCCCCAGGTCCGCAAACGTGGTAGATTGCAACCCCGGCGGAACGTACACTGATACAAAAACGACCACTCTGCCCTCCATTCTACCCACCAAGACAGTGTAACGTCCCCTCTCATCATGGCGCACCTCATCAATCTCCAATGGGAGCGAGTTCTTAATCATAATGCCCACCCCCCGCGAGCCCGAGGTGAAGCCCGAATGGGCCACCAAGCGATAGCCTCTCCGATTCATGGCATGAAAGGAATTACCTATAAGGTGTGTCTCCTGCAGGAAGATCACAGCTGGTGAAAGTCGTTTCAGATACTGCAGGACCACACCACGCTTAATCCTATCCCCCAGTCCGTTAACGTTCCATGATAACACAGTCAGGTTCCTACCCCCCATCATACATGGAAGCCATCAATCGTCCCCCCAAGAGCATCTCAAAAACAACAATACAGTAAAGGGTTCGCCTTGCGGTGCAAACAAACAACACTCCACCCCCACCCACCCATCCCAACAGAACTCCCCCCTCCCTGCACCCCTGCATGAGCCCAGACAGCCCCCCCAAAGTGCAGTGTGCCTGTCGCCCCATAGATGAAAAACTAACTAGTCCCCCAGAGGAGGAGGGAAAGCCCCCAACGGACCCCGTACGACCTCCATAGGAGGGGAACATACACGATCAGTGAATGGTAACCAAAATGTTGTCCAGAGCAAGGCCTACTATTCACCCCTCAGTTCTGATCCGGTGCGCCCTCCCCGCCAACCGCACCCCCCCCACCCCCCCGGCCCCGATCCCCAGGCAGAGTATCCAACCAGTCCCCAGCCGCCTCGGGACGGTCAAAAAAATGCGTGCGACCATCCACCTCCACCCTCAGCTTAGCTGGAAAAAGCATTGAGTACTTAAGGTTCATGTCCCGTAGGCGACGTTTAACTCCGAGAAAACTCAGTCTCTGCTTTTGGACCGTCGGAGTAAAGTCAGGGTAGAAATTCACGTCCATATTATCAAGCTTGACCGGTCCCTGTAGCCTGGAAGTCTGCAAGATAGCGTCTCTGTCCCGAAAGTTAAAAATCCGGGCAATGAGAGGCCGCGGCGGAGCTCCGACCTTAGGTCTTCCTCCGGGGACCCTGTGAGCACGCTCCACCGCAAAAAGTTTACTCAGCCCCCGGGGCTGGAGATGGGTGAGGATCAGGTCTTCCACAAACAAATCTGCCGCCTCCTCCTCCCGTCCCTCCGGCACCCCGACAATACGAACGTTGTTTCTCCGGGCCCGACCCTCGGCGTCCTCCAATCGACGGTCCATCATGGCGCTCGCCTGGCCAAGCCGGTGCACCTCCTTTTGAAGGGCCGCCACGTCTGTAGTGAGACTTAAGGTGGTGTGGGCCAGGGAATCGACCCGGTCATTTGTTTTAGACAAGTCAGCTCTCACCAGGCCCACCTCCACCAGGGCCGAGTCTATCTTCTGCGCCAGAGTATCAAAGCGCTGGTCCACCGAGGCCTTCATTTCGGCAATGGCGCCCATGACGTCCCGGAGGGTCAGATCCGCGGGTTGAGCAGACGCCTCAGCCGGGCCCGCGGGGGATGTACGCTGTGCCTCTGGGGATCCCTTCTGGAGGGTGTAGCGGTCCATACTGTTTGACTGATGTGCCGGGCCGCGGCGGGTCGATTTCACCTTGGCCCGGTCGCCATCTTGCTTTGTGGACATGTCGCACTCCCAAAGTCGTGCCAATCTCCTCGAAAGGGCCGATAAACCAGTTCACGGGTTCCGGGGGGGGGGTTGACCACTGCACCGCAGGACAACGCACAGCCGGCGGGTCAGCCGTGCACAGGGGCAAGGCCACACCACCGCACCCCGCTCCGCAACCCTACCTCGCTTGAGGGCAAGGAGGGCGCAAAAGCGAAAGTGAAAGCGCGGGGTACGCGAGTCGCCCAGCCCTGCCCACCGTTGTTGTTCGCTTTGTCCCCCGATCGCCCCACAACTCCAACCTGGGGGGCCGGCGCGGAGAAGGCCGCAATCTTCGATCGGTGCTCCCACCAGTGTCCGGGGTCCGATTCGAAAACGGAAAACGGGTGCCGCCTCAGCTCGGGTACACAGACACAGTCCCCTCGTCAAAGACAGGATATAATCAGGATTAATTCAGGAGGTCGCGGAGGTCCTCGGGAGCTTCGCACCTACGCGGCCATCTTGGTTGCGCGCTCCATCTCAAGTATTATTGACTCGGATTTCCTGTTTACATGTGTTGGTAAGTGGATTATTGGTAGTGGTAATAATATATCTGCAACTGGCAGTAAGGTCACTGTTAGAAATGAGGGGGCTCTGGTTGACGCAGGTGTGAACCCACAACAAGCAGGGACCCTTTACTTCTTGTCAGGGCGAAGGATGACTCCCCAGAATAACCCCTGCTCACCCTCTAGGTGCGTGGCGCGAGCAGTCTAGGCTAAGTCTCAGGCGTACACGGTTAAGCAAATGCAATTACACATACAGTAAACCCCTTGCATGCACCACAAATGGACACCAATCAGGAAGTATATAAAAATAAGCTTTTATGTAGATTCAGCAGATTCAAATACAAGGCCCAGTAACGTTGAACTGATGGGGCCACAATTCTTGGAAGTACGGTAAAGTTCTCTTTGTTTTACGTAAAGTTCTTTAGGCGGGCACAAGGTAACTGTAGGCCTCCGCGCACTTCGTGCTGAGGCAGCGCCCAGGGAGCACACAGCAGATGACAGGGAAATAAGAACGTTGCGGACCCTGGATCCGATGCGAGCTCGCGGTCGAGTTCGTGAGTACAGTACCTTGTTTCTTGACGCAAAGGCGGGTGCGGGATTTCAGCGGCTCTTCGACAGAAGAGCGAGGCGGCGTCCGGGGCTCCCACACTTCACGAGGGTGTCTGATCTTCAGGCTCACGACAAGAGCGGGGTGTTGCAGGTGGCGGGTGAACAAAGCGGGGCAGCCGGGCACGCAGATGCGTCCGGGCCGTCCGAGGCTTGGAGATGCTCACACGCCGATTCCGGCGGGAGGGTGAAGGTGCACAGCGAGCCTCCACGAGCGAGGTGACGGGGCAGCCCAGCACAGCGTAGGGGGAGCGGCTCCGATCGAGCGAGGCTCTTCCCAAGGCGGGGGCGGCTAAGCAGTCCTGGTCACGGCTCAGGGAGGGACTGGGCACGAGGGTCACAGCTCCGGCGAGGGAAAGGACACCACAGTCCAGCAGCAGGCGAGTGAAGATCAGGTAGAGCCCAATGGTCCTGGGGCTCAGTTCAGGGGGCAAGCACAGTTCCAAGCCCTTGGAGATCGTTTTGGAAAAGCACAAGTCTTGAAAGTAAAAGTAAAGTAAAGTTTTCAGCAACAGTTTCTCTTCTCTCCTTTGGCAGCAAGGTCACCACTGCAGGCCAATCCCCCAGGATAGGGACAGTCTTCCTCCTACAGCTTTCCCGGTGCCTCCTCCTCAGGCAGAGATTCTTCTTGGTCAAAAGCGGATCTAGTTTCTTAGGAGCAGGGCTCCTCCATTTATACCACAAATCTTTTGTTCTCCCAGGCCAGGGGGGCCCTTGCCTAGTTTAGTCCGGTTTCTGAGCACTTTGGTTACGTGATGCAGGCTTCTCCTTTCAGAGTGCAGGGCAGAGTCATCAGACGCTCCACAGGGGGTGGAGCCGGCATCGAGGTAGCGGAGCACTGTCCTATTCAGAACCTAGGAGCACTCCTCCCACCCATTTACCTGTCGATCGTCCTATTCCTACCAGGCTACCTAGCCCTGCCCATCTGGGTTCCCCCAGCCCTGTCACTCACACCAGCCAGACATCAGATACACAACACGCAGAGGCGGCTGAAAGGTTTAGGCAAGCAAAGGCCAACTTTCTAAAAGCGGCATTTGCAAACCCGGAATATTAAAATAAACCTTGCGAAAAGATGTACCTTATTATTCCGAGTTCAGGCATACTAAACTCGATCTTCTACCATGTTCCCTGGGTCGGTTAGGATCATAGGGTGTAATAATCCAGGCCGCCCATACTGGCCTATGAGAACAGGGTAGCCTTGCAGTAGTGAACAACAAGATGGCGGTAATTCACTACTAGGACATGCCACGCATCTAGGCTTGTCCTACCTCAGGCTCACAACGCACCCTGCCCGTGGGCCTACCAGAGGGGTGACTAATATGCAGCTAAGGAAAGGTTTCAGGGACCGGCAAGTGTGGGCACTTGTCGGTCGGCGTGTCAGTACCAGACTGCACGCAGGTTCTGCGGTGGCAGACCTCAGACGTATTTTACCGGCCGCTTCTGTGGGTGGCACAACCCGTGCTGCAAGCCCACCAGCGGTGTTTGCCTTTACATGCCCTGGCGCTCCTGGCGCACTTTACTGGGGTCTGATAGTAAATCAAACAATCCAATCATGGAATCCAACCAACATATACAATTTACAAAGGGAGCACTCGCACCGCGACACTGGTTGGCAGTGGCACCGCGCGCTGAGCGGCCAACACCATAAAAACACATGAGGCACAGCGACAAAAAGAGGAAGGGAGACTCACGCCAAGGTGCCAGGTCTAACACGTGTCTCCTCCAGCTGAAAAGTGGGGAGAACTACCCTACCCCAGGGAGTTCCTCATCACTAAGGCGGAAAAATCTGGACAGACCGTCAGCATTGGCGTGATCTGTACCAGGGCGATGTTCCACCGTGAAATCCATACCCTGTAGGGAAATGGACCACCTCAACAGCTTTGGATTCTCACCCCTCATATGCATCAACCATCTGAGGGGCTTGTGGTCCGTCTGAACCCGGAAGTGAGACCCAAACAAGTAGGGTCTTAGCTTCTTCAGCGCCCAGACCACAGCAAAGGCCTCACGCTCAATAGCACTCCACCTTTGTTCCCGTGGAAGTAACCTCCTGCTAAGAAAGGCTACGGGTTGATCTAGGCCCTCCTCATTAATCTGTGAAAGAACAGCCCCCACACCATGCTCTGAAGCGTCTGTCTGAACGATAAACTCTTTGGAGAAGTTGGGAGCCAAGAGCACGGGCGCCGTGCACATAGCAGTTTTCAAGGCCTCAAAAGCTTTCTGACAGGTGTCAGTCCAGATCACTTTCCTGGGCTGCTTCTTCGAAGTCAGCGCTGTCAAGGGGGCAACCATGTTGCCATACCCCTTGACAAACCTCCTGTAGTACCCGGTGAGACCTAGGAAGGCTCTCACCTCCGTCTGGGTTTTGGGTGCCTCCCAATTCAGGATGGTTTCTATCTTGGGCTGAAGGGGTGCCACCTGGCCACTCCCAACTTGGTGTCCCAAGTACACCACGGAACCCTGCCCGATCTGGCACTTACTCGCCTTGATCGTGAGGCCTGCTTTGCGCAGCGCCATCAACACTTCCCAGAGGTGACGCAAGTGTTCCTCCCAAGTGGAGCTGAATACTGCGATGTCATCCAGGTAGGCTGCACTGAACGAATCCAGCCCAGCCAACACCTGGTTGACCAATCTCTGGAAGGTGGCAGGGGCATTCTTCATCCCAAATGGCATAACCCGGAACTGGTAGTGCCCATCTGGGGTGGAAAATGCTGACCTCTCTTTGGCCCCCTCGGTCAAGGCGATCTGCCAATACCCAGACGTTAAATCAAACGTGCTGAGGTAGTTGGCAGCCCCTAGCCGATCGATGAGCTCATCAGCTCTGGGGATGGGGTGTGCGTCGGTCCTAGTGACCGAATTGAGTCCTCTGTAGTCCACACAGAACCGGAGTTCGGGTGTGGCTCCCGGCGCTGCAGCCTTTGGGACCAAGACCACGGGGCTGGCCCAAGGACTGCTAGAAGACTCAATTACCCCGAGGGCAAACATCTTGGAGACCTCCTCCTTGATGCAGGTCCTCACCCTGTCAGTCACCCTGTAGGCCTTGTGCCGCACAGGTGGACTATCCCCAGTGTCCACATCATGGACGCACCAATCAGTGACACCAGGGACCAGGGAAAACAGGTCAGAAAACTGTCCCAGCAACTGGCGACAATCATTCTGTTGCTCAGGGGTCAGGGTGGAAGAGAGGATGACACCATCCACTGACCCATCTTGCTCCTTGGCTGACAGGAGGTCAGGAAGAGGTTCCGTCTCCTCTTCCATTCCAGCATCTGTTGCCAAGAGCATGCCCACTTGGGACCTCTCCAAGTGGGGCTTGAGGCGGTTGACATGTAGGACCCTTAAGGGGTTCCTAGGAGACTTCAGGTCCACCACGTAGGTAACAGGACTCTTGCGCTCCACCACCTCAAAGGGACCGGTCCACTTATCCTGGAGCGCACACGGCTCCACGGGGGCCAAGACCCATACTTTCTGTCCAGGCTGAAGCTCTACCAGAGTGGCATTCTGGTCGTACCACCGCTTCATCTCCTCCTGGCTGGCTTCCAGATTTGCCTCAGCAAGTTGCCTGAATCGCCTAGTCTGATTCCTGAAGGCCAGCATGTAACTATATACATTCTGGGGAGGCTTCCTGGGAGATTGCTCCCAGCCTTCTTTGACCAGACTTAGAGGTCCTCTGACTGGGTGACCATACAGAAGCTCAAAGGGACTGAACCCCAGAGACTTCTGTGGCACCTCACGGTAAGCGAAGAGAAGGCATGGTAAGAGGACGTCCCACTTACTCTTCATGGCTCCTTCTAGGCCCATTATCATGCCTTTGAGGGTTCGGTTGAATCTCTCAACCAACCCGTTTCCTTGGGGGTGGTAAGGCGTGGTGAACTTGTAGGTTACACCACACTCTTGCCAAAGAGATTTCATGTACTTGGACATGAAATTGGTACCTCGGTCAGACACCACCTCTAGAGGGAATCCCACTCGGGAGAAAATTCCCATCAGTGCCCGTCCCACCACGGGGGCCGTCACTGTCCTTAGAGGAATGGCTTCCGGGTACCGGGTGGCATGGTCCACCAGGACCAGGATGAACCTATTGCCCATCGCTGTCCTGGGGTCCAGTGGCCCTACAATGTCAATCCCCACTCGCTGGAATGGGGTACCGACCACAGGGAATGGCTGGAGGGGAGCCTTCTGCTTCCTTCCACTCTTTCCACTTGCCTGGCAAGTCTGGCATGTCCTGCAGTGAGTATCTGAACTCCTGCGCATTTGAGGCCAATAAAAGTGGGTGACAAGCCTTTCAAAGGTCTTGTCCTGCCCCAAATGCCCTGCCAATGGCACATCGTGAGCCAGCCCCAGTAGGAAGGCTCTGAAGTCCTGGGGTACCACCAGCGCACGGGCTGACCCAGGCTCAGCAACCTTAGGCTCTGTATATAGGAGGTCGTTCTCCCAGTAAACGAAATGTGATCCTGACTGATCACCTGCGGCCTGGTCTGCAGCCTGCTGCCGCATACCCACGAGAGAAGGGCACTCCTTCTGTGCCTTGCAAAAGTCCTCCCTGGTGGGACCCCCTTCCTGCTGCCAATGGGTCAGCTCCGGCAGGTCTCCCAGTTCAGCTATCTGCTCCCCTGTAGGCTCCAGGGCATCCCCCTCAAGGTCTGCTTCCTCCTGGACCGTGGGAACTTCAGGGGCCGGCTTCCCGCGCCCCTTGCTCCTTCTCTCTGAGGCCGGTTCCTGGGCCTCCCTCTCAGGCTCCAGGACCTCTTGAGTACCTCTACTGGCTGCCATGGACCGTGTGGTGACACACGCCCAATCCGGCATACCCAACATCTCCAGGTGAGCACTCTGCTCCACCTTAGCCCAAGGTGAGCTCTCCAAATCGTTCCCTAACAAACAGTCTACAGGCATGGCGGGCCTCACAGCTACCTGAAGAGTACCAGAGACCCCCCCCCACTCAAAGGGAACCTGAGCCACCTTGCAGTGTCTCTCTGTGTTGTCAGCGGCAACAACGGGATAGAATGCATTGGGGACCACCTGCTCCTGAGACACCAGGTGACACCTGACAGCTGTCACACTGGCTCCTGTATCTCTAAGAGCTTCCACTCTATGGCCATTTATGGTCACCCACTGCCTGTACTTCTTAGTGTTCTCAGGCAGCTGGGTTGGAGGGACCACTTCACGGTCTCCTAGCGAGACCAGGGACATCTCTGCGGGACCCCACCCACCTTGGACATCCCTCTCCTCCCCCAAGGCTACACTAGTCACCTGCCGGGATGGAGCACCAGTGGGTGCTGGTTTACCAAACAATGGACACTTTACATCAGAGGCAAAATGCCCCAAATTGTTACACCTGTAACATCTTACGGGCCCCTTTGGAACAGGAGGACCTGTCGGGGCCCCGGTCGGTTTCTGGGGTGGGGGAGGCTGAGAACCCTTCCCTTGGTTCCCTTGGGGACTATTTTGGGGCCCTTTTTGGAACTGCTTCTGTTTACCCCTGTCCCCCCCACTCTTCTGCTGGGGACCCTGCCCACCTTTGGCGGAATCTCCCACGGTACCCTTGTGGACCCTGGTACTGACCCAGCGGTCCGCCTCCTCAGCAAGCTTCCTAGGGTTAGTCAGCCTACTATCGATCAGGTGCTGGCGTAGCTCAGGAAAACAATTACTGGACAAGTGCTCCCATGCCATTAAATCAAGAAGCCCTTGATAATCATTTACCTTACTACCCTTTACCCAACCATCCAGCGCTCTGCAAAAGAAAGTCACATACTCCACATACGTACTATTGGGAATCTTAGTGCAACCCCTAAACCTCTGTCTATATAACTCAGGGGTCAACCCATACCTAGCCATCAACGCTTCCTTCATATGGGCATAAGAATTATGAACATCAGCAGGTAAATCTAACAGTGTGTCCCGCCCTTCACTCAGGAACCGTCCCCACAACCCCGCTCCCCAATCTTTCTCAGGGACCCGGTGGGAAGACATGGCTACCTCGTAGGCTCTGAACCACTGCCCGATGTCGTCATTCTTGAAGAACTCCTTCACTACATCCTTGGGAATATAAACTCTTGGTTCCGCCGGTACTGGCGGTGTGCTGCCACCAGAGGGATTAAGCTCCAAACTTTTTGCTTTCAGCTCCAGCTCCCTCAGCTTCATGTCATGCTCTAATTGTAGTTTCTTTTCTTCCATGGCTAATCTTTGTTTTTCCATATCCATCTGCCCATGAAGTTTGGCCATTTCCACCTCGTGTGCCCGGGTTGCTGCCCTGTCCGCCAACTCTTCTGGTGACAGGCATCTGCCAAACTCATGGACACTTTCTGGTGGAACCACTTCCACCTGATTCTCTGGTGCCTTTGACTCATACCAGGCCCTCAGCGCCTTCACAAATTGGGTCTTGTTTTTCAATCCAGTTTGGGCAATCCTGAACTTGGAGCAAAGACCTTTCAAGTCTTCATTGGTACGATTCTGAAGTGCGTCTTCCTCCCAATCTACGTCTTCAAATCCAGAGATTATGGAAGCCGCCCTTCCGGCTGAAAGTGAACCAGGCATGGCTCTAGCAACGGAGACTCTTGGCAAAACAAAAACAAATGCTAGCCTTGTGTCTGTGTTACTGGTCTGCTCTCACTACGTGGTGATCAGTGATTCACTATACGCAAACCACAAATGCAAATCCGTAAATCCTCACCGCTGCCACCAATGTTAGAAATGAGGGGGCTCTGGTTGACGCAGGTGTGAACCCACAACAAGCAGGGACCCTTTACTTCTTGTCAGGGCGAAGGATGACTCCCCAGAATAACCCCTGCTCACCCTCTAGGTGCGTGGCGCGAGCAGTCTAGGCTAAGTCTCAGGCGTACACGGTTAAGCAAATGCAATTACACATACAGTAAACCCCTTGCATGCACCACAAATGGACACCAATCAGGAAGTATATAAAAATAAGCTTTTATGTAGATTCAGCAGATTCAAATACAAGGCCCAGTAACGTTGAACTGATGGGGCCACAATTCTTGGAAGTACGGTAAAGTTCTCTTTGTTTTACGTAAAGTTCTTTAGGCGGGCACAAGGTAACTGTAGGCCTCCGCGCACTTCGTGCTGAGGCAGCGCCCAGGGAGCACACAGCAGATGACAGGGAAATAAGAACGTTGCGGACCCTGGATCCGATGCGAGCTCGCGGTCGAGTTCGTGAGTACAGTACCTTGTTTCTTGACGCAAAGGCGGGTGCGGGATTTCAGCGGCTCTTCGACAGAAGAGCGAGGCGGCGTCCGGGGCTCCCACACTTCACGAGGGTGTCTGATCTTCAGGCTCACGACAAGAGCGGGGTGTTGCAGGTGGCGGGTGAACAAAGCGGGGCAGCCGGGCACGCAGATGCGTCCGGGCCGTCCGAGGCTTGGAGATGCTCACACGCCGATTCCGGCGGGAGGGTGAAGGTGCACAGCGAGCCTCCACGAGCGAGGTGACGGGGCAGCCCAGCACAGCGTAGGGGGAGCGGCTCCGATCGAGCGAGGCTCTTCCCAAGGCGGGGGCGGCTAAGCAGTCCTGGTCACGGCTCAGGGAGGGACTGGGCACGAGGGTCACAGCTCCGGCGAGGGAAAGGACACCACAGTCCAGCAGCAGGCGAGTGAAGATCAGGTAGAGCCCAATGGTCCTGGGGCTCAGTTCAGGGGGCAAGCTCAGTTCCAAGCCCTTGGAGATCGTTTTGGAAAAGCACAAGTCTTGAAAGTAAAAGTAAAGTAAAGTTTTCAGCAACAGTTTCTCTTCTCTCCTTTGGCAGCAAGGTCACCACTGCAGGCCAATCCCCCAGGATAGGGACAGTCTTCCTCCTACAGCTTTCCCGGTGCCTCCTCCTCAGGCAGAGATTCTTCTTGGTCAAAAGCGGATCTAGTTTCTTAGGAGCAGGGCTCCTCCATTTATACCACAAATCTTTTGTTCTCCCAGGCCAGGGGGGCCCTTGCCTAGTTCAGTCCGGTTTCTGAGCACTTTGGTTACGTGATGCAGGCTTCTCCTTTCAGAGTGCAGGGCAGAGTCATCAGACGCTCCACAGGGGGTGGAGCCGGCATCGAGGTAGCGGAGCACTGTCCTATTCAGAACCTAGGAGCACTCTTCCCACCCATTTACCTGTCGATCGTCCTATTCCTACCAGGCTACCTAGCCCTGCCCATCTGGGTTCCCCCAGCCCTGTCACTCACACCAGCCAGACATCAGATACACAACACGCAGAGGCGGCTGAAAGGTTTAGGCAAGCAAAGGCCAACTTTCTAAAAGCGGCATTTGCAAACCCGGAATATTAAAATAAACCTTGCGAAAAGATGTACGTTATTATTCCGAGTTTAGGCATACTAAACTCGATCTTCTACCATGTTCCCTGGGTCGGTTAGGATCATAGGGTGTAATAATCCAGGCCGCCCATACTGGCCTATGAGAACAGGGTAGCCTTGCAGTAGTGAACAACAAGATGGCGGTAATTCACTACTAGGACATGCCACGCATCTAGGCTTGTCCTACCTCAGGCTCACAACGCACCCTGCCCGTGGGCCTACCAGAGGGGTGACTAATATGCAGCTAAGGGAAGGTTTCAGGGACCGGCAAGTGTGGGCACTTGTCGGTCGGCGTGTCAGTACCAGACTGCACGCAGGTTCTGCGGTGGCAGACCTCAGACGTATTTTACCGGCCGCTTCTGTGGGTGGCACAACCCGTGCTGCAAGCCCACCAGCGGTGTTTGCCTTTACATGCCCTGGCGCTCCTGGCGCACTTTACTGGGGTCTGATAGTAAATCAAACAATCCAATCATGGAATCCAACCAACATATACAATTTACAAAGGGAGCACTCGCACCGCGACACTGGTTGGCAGTGGCACCGCGCGCTGAGCGGCCAACACCATAAAAACACATGAGGCACAGCGACAAAAAGAGGAAGGGAGACTCACGCCAAGGTGCCAGGTCTAACAGTCACTATCACTGTATTGGTCTCAGAATAGGTATCAGAAAAGTATTCCCGTGCTCAACCCATGGTAGCTTGGTTGCGAGCAGGCAAACTTAACTTTAAAGACAGGTATGTAAAGCATTTAAAAACACCAAGTCAGTAAATAGTTAAGACACAACACACAATACAAATCCAACACCAATTTATGAAAATAGGAAATATTTGTATATTTAAAATGACACTAAAATGAAATAATCCCATGTAGGGAACCTGAGAAGCTAAATCTTTTAGATTTAGCACTATAAAGCCCATAGACACCCATAGTGCATATTGGGAGATCTTGTCATGCTAGACCGAGACAAAGTCAAAGTTTCAGGCGAACGCTCCCTGCAAGGCTAACCCTTGTGGTAGGCTTCGGTTAAAGTCATTACCTTCTGACTTAGAATCTGTTCTGGAGCTTTTTCTCCCAGGGTCCCTCAAAGCTCTACACTAGTCTGGATTCAATGATAGTTCGCCGGCTTGCCGTGCAACAAGCTCCCAGTCAAACCTATGGATGTCAGACCTCTGGTGCTTTCCAGGGGGTTGATTCAGAAATCCAGGCCAGCTCACCATTGTAGGTGAACAGATTGACTCTCGCGGTTGGTCCCAGTCATCTCTTCTACATTAGGGCTTACA
This sequence comes from Triturus cristatus, assembly GCF_964204655.1. Lineage (NCBI taxonomy): Eukaryota > Metazoa > Chordata > Amphibia > Caudata > Salamandridae > Triturus > Triturus cristatus. The sequence goes on along the minus strand of NC_140588.1, from coordinate 845,256,006 downwards.
CACTTTTACAGAGCTTTTTTTCCCGGGGTCCCTCGATGCTCTTCAGCAGGCCGGAGTTGGTGAGGGTTCTCCGGCTTCAGTTTCAATCAGCTCCCGGTCAAACTCTGGAAGTTGGTCATCTGGACCATTTCAGCGGGATGCACCTGGAGCCAGGCTGGCTCAAAGTTAAGGGTTGCCAGCTTGGCTGGCCAAGTCGAGTCAGTCCACTTATTGAGCTTTTTTCCAAAGCTGCTCCAAACTTCTGGAAATTTTTCTTAAAGTTCCTTTGAGGGTCCCAAAGTGTCCAAAACTTACTTCAAGGATCTAGAAGCTCCAAGAAGGTCCTTCAAAGAGTGGGGCTTCAATTCCCACAAACCACTGAGACAAAACCCTTAAAAATCCACTGGTCGCACTTCGGGCTGGGGATTCTTGGTGGTGAGGGTCCAGCTGAGGTCTGTTAACCTGTACCTTGCAGAGAGTCCACTCTTTATCCTTTTGAAGCAGGTTTGATCCACAGGGCTGTAGTTCACTATTGTGCAGCAGGCGCATTCAATCAGAGTACAGGGCCTGGTTGGTGCAAACCAAACTTCAGGCAGACACCCTTCTGTGGTTTAAAGCAGCAGATCTGATAAGCACTGCCCCTCTCAGACACTTATTCAGTGTTCTCTGGTATCAGAGAGGAGAGCACTAATGTCCAATGAGGTGCAGGGCAACACACTAGAGCATGACCATGTCTTCCAAAGTGTGGCACAATGGTCTCCCAGCAAGTAGTATTTCTTCAAAATATGACTGCAGTCTAAGCAGAGAGGCAAGAGCTAGTTACACCAACCTCAGTGTCGGTAACAGGAAAGGAACCTTTATTCCAGGTCATCCGCTCTCGGAATCAACAAGGCACCGTGAACATTCTAAGGTGAGCTCCCGGGCAGACTAAAGAGGGAAGAAAGGAGGGGGTGGACGGAAGGTACCAAGGGTAGGGAAAAAGCAGGTAGTTACAACACTCAGGATGGCTCATCTCCATAGTCTCCCTCCCCTGGCATCTATGCATTCCTTTCTTAAGCCTCCCATCCGGCTGGGTTTAGAGGAGGTGGGCAAATATGGACCTGGCTTTCTCTGCCTGTCCCCCTGGGCATTTAAACTCCCCTTTGTTCCGGCATTCCTATGTAGCAGAACCCTCTCTCCCCTGGCGACACTTATCACATCATCTAAGCAACCTGGCTAATCCACTTAACTCTGACCAATTCGGACAGATCACTGAAAGGCTGAATTTTGGTTTACAGACAAGAAAGACTTATAACATATTTTCTGTACATTTCAGAATACATTCAACATCATATTATTTTTAGTTTTTTATAGCGCAAACCAGACCCGGAGGTATCAGAGCGCCTCACATGAGCACCAGTTGCATTACATACCATCACATTCATTTTTGTTAGGCACAGGAGATTAAGTGATTTGCCCAGAATCAAAGGATATTGAGCGTCCCTACCGAGACTCAAACCCAGTTTCTCAGCTTCGAGGGCGAGCGCCCTTGTTGGATTTATCAATACCATTCTCCTAAACCCTTGAATGATATTTTTCTGTAAAGCCTAGCGGTAGTTATTAAAAGGTAACTGATTGCCATTTAAACCTATGTGGTTGGGGATCTGCAATGAGGGAAATAAACTGGACAATTTCTTCAACACCAGGCTTACAAAACATCTTTTGCAAGGACCCTGCCTATATCTAAAGGCTCCACCCCCCCCTAAAGCACCTAGGGAAGACTTTATGGGTTCCGAATATGTCAAAATATTGTAAATCCTGGCTTTACAGTGCTCGGTTTTTGGAAGCCTCTTTTACAAATGTCCTCCTCATAGTTACCTGATCCCCCTCCCCGGGAACACCTAGAGGAGACCTTGGGGGTACCTAATATGCCACATTATTTTAGTTTACCAATTGTTAAGTGCCCCAAACACCAGAGTCATGTGTAGTCACAATTTACATGTCAAAAGCAGTCCTTCAACACAGGGCTGCTTTTAAACTGGCCTCAGCAGAGAACACATGCAAGTGCAGAAGGGGCGGCTGGCCTCTAACTGCCATGCCCTATTATATAATAGGGACTTAAAGGCAGTTCTAATCCATCTGTCCTATTATGTACTAGGGCCTTATAGGGGAGGTCATGCCAATCATACGGTTACCCTAACACATAGGGGCCGATTTCGATCCGGGTCGGAAAGCACTCTGACCGAGTCGGATCCAGAGTGTTTTCCGACCGAGCTGGACCCCTACAGTACGACCAAGCGAGTACGATGCACATGTATGCTGTCGGACTCGGTACGGTCGGACTCCCATAGAAGTCAGTGGGAGCCAGTTGTATGATGCGTACATGGGCTCCCATTGACTGAATGGGTACGTCTCGCAGAAGGGTGCCTCCTACAGTGGGTATGCGTCCGTGCCATCCACACTGTACATGCCTGTGTGGGGGAGACCCATGTGTCTCCCCCTGTGTGCGAGTCGTACAACTGCGGGTGTCGGGGGGTCTGACGTGGACCCCCAAAGTCCGACTCTGGGAGCTTTTGTGAGCCGGGCACTCCAGCTCGCACAGGCTGTCCGACGCGTGCATCGTACTGGCTCGGTCGTGAAACACATCCATTGCATGCCACGGTTAGCTTACGACCGAGACATACGGAGCGGTTCGGACTGGGAAACGACTCGGTCGGTGAAATTCATGTAGCATGCATCATACTGGCTCGCTCGTACAGCTGTACGAGGTGGGCGGAAAACATGCATACGGCTCGTAGATTTTCCGGCCGGATTGCGTTCGGTGCCCTTCCGACCCGGATCGGAATTGGCCCCTTAGTGTACTCTAATGTATATAGGTATTTTCAATGTATTCTAATTGTGTTTTCAGCATATCCCTGGCCTTGGGCCTGGTTAGGCAGTTCCCAGGGACAGTCAGAGTCTGTTTCCACCAGTAACAGTCAGCAAATAAAAAATGGGGTTGCCCGGGGTACAGGATGACTTTTCAACAACATGGGCTTCATAAGAAAATTATTTTGAATATAGACAACAATATATTTGTTCATTTTGGAAGGTTGTGTTCAAAAGTTTGAAATTCAAAGAGCACTATCCTCATCCACAAACCAGTGGCACATTGTAGAGTGTAGGCAAATACCTTCTAACATCCCCTGCCAGGGGCAGTGGTCATCACAGAGGTTGGCACCCTTCATCCCATTGATCAGGGGTGCCACCTTGCTTGCCAGCCCAGAAACCTGGATTAATATGGGAAAGCTGCCCAGCAACTCAGATGCCTGCCTGAAAATATCAAGAGAAGAAGGACTGCCCTGCTGAACCTCTAGTCTGCACCACAAGAGGGCAGCACTCATAAGGACTGCTCCTGCTGCAGACATTGGGCTTCACAAAAGAGGACTTTGTCTGCTTCAAAAGGAATAAGGAGTGGACATCCTGAAAGCAACAGGTACAAAAGCGCTTCAAGAAGTCACTTGCATCTACTCCATCAAGACAAGCCCAGTTGACAAGCTTCACCTTAATTTAAAGGATTTGACCAGGCACAGTGTTGTCCCAAACCTCAAAGCAGCTTCAGGTGGTGTTGTGGACCCTCAAAGACCCAAAAGAAGCATATAGAGAAGAACGACTGCCCTGCTGGACCCTTCAACTGCCCAAGAGAGGGCTGGACTCATAAAGGACTGCACCTGCTGCGCTGACATGGCTTCACAACAAAAGGACGTTTCCTATCTTAAAGGATAAGGAGTCGACTCCCTGATCAGCCACAGACAGAAAAGTGCTGGAAAGGCTACCTGCAACATCAACAATGAGAACAACTCCTGCTGACAAGCTTCACCTGGATTTTGCTTGGATTGATAAGTTGCATTGTGAGAGTTGTAGTTCAAGACTCCAAGAGGCAAACCAGAGCTTCTGAACCCTTAGCTGGTGCAGTGGCCCACTTTCCTGCTTTAAAAAAACACTTCTGAAAGTAAGTGTAAATTTGTTACAAGGTGGATGGCCTGAACTCTTAACTTTGTCCCACTCCAATGTGACCTATTTAAACATTTTGAACGCTATTTGCTTCTAAGCGCTAGTTATACTTTTGATCTTTAGAAAATCATATATCTGGTTCCCTAAATTGGAATTTTTGTTATTTTGGTGTAATTTTGATTGAAAACAAATTTTGTATTGTTTTGAATTGGTTTTGGATTTCTATTGTGTGTTGTGTCTTAATTAGTTACTGCATTGGGGTTTTTAAATGCTTTAGACACCTGTCTCCTAAGGTGAGCCTATCTGCTCGCATCCAAACTACCAAGAGTTGAGCAAGGATTCATTTGTTGAGAACTTGACTGGACCTTATCTATTACTGTGGTGTTGTTACAAGCTGCAGGTGTCTAGCTGCACCTACTAGTAAACCACTTTCCAACACTTGGGGGCCGATTCCGATCCTGGAAAAACCGGGTACGAACCGTCGTTCGGAGCGTTTTCTCCGTCCGACTCGTACCCGGGAAAAAAACATTACAAACATAAAAGTACGATTCGCACGGAAACACCATTTCCGTACGAATCGTAAAAAACACCGACCGCCAAAAAAATACATACCAATGTGATCCGGGACAGCGCCGACGTGACGTCGGGACGCATTCAGGCTGCGTTTCACGAACCAGGAAATACGATTCGAACCGACAGCAGTCCGGACGGCAATATTTTTACGGCACCCAAAAAGTGCCGGAAAAGCGAAGTACGCCACGATGTGAGCGGAATTGGGGGCCTGGTACGCGCCGTACCCCCCCTAGCCCCCCGTATGTATGCACCGAACACCCCCCAGCCCCCCGTATGTACGCGCTGAACACCCCCCCAGGCCGTGAATGGACGCGCCGAACACCCTGCCCCCCGCGGAGGGATGCGCCGCACCCCCTGCCCCCCGTGGATGGACGCGCCGTACCCCCTGCCCCCCCTCAGATGGACGCGCTGTACCCCCTGCCCCCCGCGGATGGACGCGCCATACCCCCTGCCCCCCCACGGATGGACGGAGCGTACCCCCACCCGTGTATGTATGGAGCGTACCCCCACCCGTGTATGTATGGAGCGTACCCCCACCCGTGTATGTACGGTGCGGACCCCCAGCGCTGGGGGTACGCTCCGTACATACACGGGTGGGGGTACACTCTGTACATACACGGGTGGGGTGGGGGTACGCTCCGTACATACACGGGTGGGGGTACGCTCTGTACATACATGGGTGGGGGTACGGCGCATCCATCCGTGGGGGGCTGGGGGTACGGCGCGTACATACGAGGGGCTGGGGGGGACGGCGCGTACATACGAGGGGCTGGGGGGGACGGCGCGTATGCGGGCACATGTCTCCGTGGTTGCTATTGAAGTTCGCTCCGTGCGGTGTTTTTTCCATACGGTTGTACAATCGGACGGACGGGACGGATCGTACTTGCGCGCTCGGACTTCAGTTTTCCGATTCGTACGTAAAATCGTCCGGGGACGTGTCGGACACTTTTTCCGACCCAAGGACGTGTGGGGGAATTTTCCCAATGCGATTCGGATGTATTTTTTCCCATACAAATCGTACTCGCCAGTTTGTACGGTACTTGTACGATTCGTACGGAAAAAAATCCGGATACGATTCGTACGGGGAAAATTTTTCCAGGATCGGAATCGGCCCCTAAGTGTCTGTTGCACCTTGGGCCTGGCTGGGTTTGTTTGCTTTCCTAGTTGGTTGGTGTGGACACTTCTACTTATAGTCAGGTTTGCTTTCAGGTGTACAGAACCACTGGTGTTGTTCGTAACTATTGTGCAGGTCTAATCCACACCACATTGGGATTGTACTCTTCTGGGTTCTGACTGATGAGAGCTTTTAAAACCCAATGGGGTGTGGCTATTAAGCAGTGATATGTATGTATGGTCGCTTGGTATTTCCCTACAACAATATAGGAGCAGTACGAGTGCACCAAGAATTGCTGGGAGATCTGATCTATTTTACACTTAGGGTGGGTGCACAGTCTCCGGTTGGAGGCTAAGAGGGCACCTAGGCTGCCCCCCTGTTGATCCCTGCAACATGTGGCAGGCACCTCAGGGTGCCTGCCACGGGGTGCAGGGATGAACTGCACCTAGTATTTTATAATGGGAGCATACATTTTGTCTGGAATACATGCTCCCATTGTAAAGTATAGGAATGCGACCGAACAGTGTTCGGTCGCATCCTAATTAGTTAGTCTGGACCGCCAACCGGGTCTTGGTTGGTCCCATGAAAGAGACGATGTCAAGCGGAGTCTCCTCCGCCCGACATCATAATAGGGCAAGTACTAGGGAAATGTTTAACACATGATAGCTCTAGTGAAAAACAAGTTACATGCTGATTGGGAACAGGCGCAGCCTTTTGAGGTACGAGCGGTGGGGTGGGACAAGGGCGGGGCGGGGGGAGTCAGTCGACAGACGACGGAATGGGGAAAATAACACTCAAAAATAATAAAAAACACATACCTTGCGCTTACCACATTACTGCCAGTCCCTAAGAGGCAGTTCTTTATACCTAGGCTCTCTGCATGGTAAGGCCAGGCAGATTACTCCATGTTAAATACTGGAAGCTCGTCTACATATGAACATCAGCTGTTGGATTATCCTACTCCATTTGGAGGGTGATGGCAAGAAATGTTGCTCAATGTGTGGGGGAACTTTCTGGTCAGAAAAACTTTTCTTACTCAAACGTCCTGTACATACTCTTCTTTCACGTTCAAGCAGTTATAGCTTCACTCTTGCACAGGTTTTGACAGTTTTAAAAATAACCACTTTCTTGGTGTGAGCTATACTTGCATGTGAGTGTTGTCTAAAGTTGTACGTCAGGCAAAATGGAAACAAAATTTACATGCATATTTATATTTTAAACATAGAGAGAGCATTGTGATTTGATTTGCATACAGTCACTATTAATTGCATCTCAAGGCACGATCTGTATTTCATGTGACCGAGTAAACTGTTTTTAAAACATGCCTTAGAAGTGCAATCGTTTTTAACAGTAAAGCTCTCCCATGGAGAACATCTGCTCTCCACTCTGCTGTGAATGCCTGCCCGTTTCGATTTTAGTCTGTTATAAAAAATGCCACACAGAGATAAAATATCGTTTATTTCAGATTCAGTACACGAAAGAATAATAAAAAAAAAAATAGATCTCCAGACTAATATTACGAATGTACTCTATGGAAAACATAAATGTACTTTATAGTGCAATTTATGTATCAAAAGTTTCGTATTTAATGTTACAGTTTTTGTCTTCAGTTTATAAATATATGGAAAAATTGTACTGATAAACAAGGAGATAGATTTTCAAAGCTTTATGTAGTCATCTTAAACGATGTTAAAAATGCATTTATCTTAAAAACATGCAGAACGCCAGTAACAGATTCTAATGGAACTGCAAATGCCTCGGCGAAAAGCTAAGGGATTAAGGGGCATATCTACAACGCAATAGAAAATTATCGCCGCTTTTGCGGCCGTTTTCGGCCGAAAAGCGGCGATAATTTTATCGCCTAATTAGCAAGCTCACGCTAACGCTTGAAACCTTGCGTTAGCGCACAAATTCCTAACGCCCAGCTTTGCATCTCTAATGAGATGCAAAGTGGGCGTTCCTGACCTGACATGACAGGAGAAATGTCGCTAAGCGAAATTTCTCCTATCATCAAGCCCCACGCCATGAAGCATAGTGGCAAGAAAAGTAGCGATAACCCCTGTTATCGCTACTTTCCTTACGCCTGCTTCAGGACTGACTTAGCCATGATATCCTATGGAAGGTGGATATCATGGCTAAATTTGTGAGGCCCTATCAACAAGCTAACGCCACATTTCGTGATATTATCGCTGGGCTTCCAGCGATAATCTCACGTTAGGCAGTTAGCGCTAGGATTTTTATCGCTGTTGAGATAAGCGTTGCTAATAGCATGCTATCTCAGCGATAAAAATCCACGCTAGCCGGCGATATTTATCCTAGCGCTAAGTGTGCTTAGCGATAATTATCTCCGGTTGTTGCTGATATGCCCCAAAGTATGTCTATTGAATACTACCATTTACTTTACACCATTTATAGTTACCTAAAATATATAATGTTAGTCTCCGTTGTCTTTAGTTCTGTAGTAAAAATCTTCATCATAATCTTTGAACTTTCCAGTTCACCTCTAGACACACTGTTCCCAGCCCCTCTCCCTTCTTTCTTTGACTACCGTAGAATATTGACAATAGGACTACACACCGCCACCTTCACATTACACACCCTCACCATCAAGAACTAAACCAGATCAGGATATCCACTTTAACAAGTTTCAGTTTGATGTGAACCTTCTTCTTTATCCTTCTCTTCTTTGTTCCCTCCTTTTCGACCATTCTTCCTCTTGCCTTACTTATCTCACTAATCACTCCAGGTTTAGCTCCATGTCTCCCTCTATTTTGTTCTTGTCCCAACACCTATTTCTTGACAATTTTCTACCACAAGTTTCTAGCATATTCATCTAAAACACAGAATATTTTTGGCATGAGACCTGCTGTTATTCAAGTTAAATGGAGATTAAATATGGGAAGCTGTTCTGTATTTCCATAACGTAATCCCTCAAAATACTTTTACATTTTGAGTCACTTCCAATGTCTACTACATGCACGCGTTTAACAGTCAACTACACTACTGCACCCTGATTAAAAGTCACTCCTCAGTTCTTGATACCTTCACTCCATATAACTTGTTCAATTACTTACTGGTAATTGCATTGCATCGAGGTCTTCCTCGCTTTGATCAATTACCTATGAGGTAGCTATGCCTACACATATCACCAATCACAATTCCTCTTTAGAAAGTGCCCTCACTCTTACCACCTTCTTGTAGTGCACATATCACAGACATCTCAGTTGGATTAGTCTCTTTCAGGTGAGGGTGTTAATGAATCAAAGCAGGGAAAGACTCAGTATAATACAAATACCAACAAGAAATTGAAGCGTCTCATTGCCTCAGTTTGCTTTATTACCTATGAGAAGTAACAAAGCCAATAACTCCAGGACAAATGAACTCATGCTCAGAAATCTTTTATTCCTTTGACCATGTCCAAACAGACTATTATGTCAAAGAAGCTAGCGGGTACATGCATCAAAATCAGATTTAGCGATTCCTAAATAGCGATTAATAAGGAATCACTATTTAGAAATCGCTATCCGCAAAGCATTAACCTGTTTGCGAAAATTAACCGAATCTGTAATAATCGCATATGTGAATAGCGATATCACAAAAGAGACGCGCAAATTCTGAAAAACACCTATTGCGATTTCACTATTTGCGAAATCGCAATTAGCGAAATCTCAAATTGCGAAATCACAAAAAGCGTGTCGCATTGGAAGCATACTGATGACATCACAAGCAGGAAGTCATCCAGCCCATGCTTCATTCAGTGCCCAGAGGAAGTGAGTGGAGGAAGCAGAGTGCTGGAGCTGAGCTGATTTATCACCCAAGTTTGTTTGCTGTAACTTTCTGTGCACCAGAATGGATCTGACAACATCAGGGAGAGTGCCACGCCCAGAAAGAGATAATTGAAATTCATTGAAAGAGAACTGGAAAACCTCATTGAGGAGGTGTCCAAGAGTCAAGACAAGCTCTTTGGGAAACTTTCACTTAAAGAGCCAGAGGCAGAAAAACGCAGGATATGGCTGCGTATCAAGAGCAAGGTCAATGCTGTGGGTATCACACACCGCAGTATAGATGATCTCAAGAAGAGGTGGTACAACCTGCGTAGCCGTGCCAAGGAGAGAATTGCAGAAAGGCTGAAGGAGGCCAGGCGCACAGGAGGGGGCCCATCTGCAGTTCCAGACAATACAGCCCTGGTGGAGGCCACAAACCAGCCTGAAGCAGTGGTTGGAGTGACCCAGCTAGACACATCCAGCGCGGCTAGTACACACAAGGTAAGATGCATGCAACTATACACTTCAAAGTACTGTTCAATTGTGCACATACCCCCAGTACAAACCCCAGTGTACAGGTCAAACTCCAGTCCATGTTTTCCCTCATACACCCAATGCATTATGGGAGTTGTAGGCATGTCAGTCAAGTGGGCAATCAAACACAATAATGGCAAGTAAAACATGCCAACACTGCATGGCAGTCAGTAATTGAAGTCAGTGATTTAATGTGAGCCTAGGATGCTTAATGTCACACAATAGTAACCTTAACACAAATTAACATTGCACTGTTTCACATCGCAGACGCTGCTGAAAAAGACTCTGAAGACATTGAATGTCTACACATCTCGGAGACACCTGCAGAGACTGATGTGGAGACTCCAGTTGCCCAGCAAGCAGCCCCCTGCACCTACAAAACACAGGGCCCAAGTTCCATCACTGCAGCCCATGGAATCAGAGCTGGCTTCAGCACCCACTCCTGTGACCAGCCAGCCTCATGTGAACACAACACCTACACCAAAGGCACCGGTCCAAAGTGGACAGAGACGCAGTTTAAGGGCCCACATTGCTGCTCAGGAAGACCAGGCTCCAAATGTGTGGGATGGCGTGGAGTCCCAGATGTTGCGGGTGCGCCACATGCAAGCAAGACACATGGCGGTCAATCCAGCTGCAAATATCAAATTTGCCAAGACCACCAGCCTCATGACAGACAGTGAGCGGGAACAAACCAAAGCGGTTGTGAAGGGAAATAGACAGACCAAGGCAAGCATGCAGGAGCTCACCAGGGCGATGCTTGAGGGCCACAGCATACATAGGGGAAGGCATCGGCAGTGCATGATGTGCATGGCAGCCTATAACAGGTCCAACAATAAGCTCTACAATACCACTGCGCTGCTGTCACGTCGCTGCGTGGCCATGCAAATTGATACGGGCCATTGTTGTGGGGATGTGGCCAGGGCCCATGGACAAGTGACCACTGCCGTGGAACAGATCCAGGCCGGTACTGTTTGTGGCAGCAACCTAATGGGGGAGGAGGGGAGTGAGGAGGCATTCAGACTTACCAGCCTGTCGGTGCCAGTGACCACTACCAGGAGGCACAGTTCCTGCAGCGCAACACGTTCTGTTGTACATCAGGGGGATGTAGCTGATGCAGGCGAAAGGAGTTTGGTGGTGTGTGGCAGGAAGCGCTAGACAGACATGTCCTCCTTAATTTACCCAGGGTGACGTAACCATGGTCAAAACCATTATAGTGATTGATTTCCAGGTCCTGGAATTGTTTATTTTCCAGTATTTTTCTATGCAATCACTCTTATATTTAGCACAAATCTCTGTGTGGCTACACAACACCACATGGGCTCATGTTAGTAAATACTTTTCTGTTCAACATTTAAGTGTCTTGTCTCATCATTACATATTTCAGAAATAATGTTTTGTGATGTCTGCACGTCTCCTTTGCCCTTTTGCTGAGCTTGACCCATGCGTTTGTCGGAGTTGTGCCGGTGGTTGGTTGTCCCCCTCAGACTCACTGTCGGACACCTCGATAGGTATACCTCTCCTGGTGGCACATGCAGCCACGATCTGGTAGCAGGTCTCTTGGGTGATAAATCAGCTCAGCTCCAGCAGTCTGCTTCCTCCTCTCACTTGCTCTGGGCACTGAATGAAGCATGGGCTGGATGACTTCCTGGTTGTGATGTCATCAGCATGCTTCCAATGCGACACGCTTTTTGCGATTTTGCAATTTGCGATTTTGCTAATTGCGATTTCGCAGAAAGCGAAATCGCAATAGGTGTTTTGGGGAATTTGCGCTTCTCTTTTGTGAAATCGCTATTCACATTTGCGATTATTACAGATTCAGTTAATTTTCGCAAATGGGTTTGTGCATTGCGGATAGCAATTTCTAAATAGTGATTCCTTATTATTCGCTATTTAGTAATTGTTAAATCTGATTTTGATGCATGTACCCGCTAGTCGCAATACCACCCTATCTTCAACCACCTTTAGAAATGGATGCCTAATTGAAAGTGAATTTAGCTCCCCCAATGCCCTGGCTGATATGATTGCCAACAAGAAAAAAAGTTTTCAACATCAGAATACTGATATCAATTGATTGCAATGGTTTGAATGGAGCATCTCTCAAAGTCTCCAACACCAACTGAAAGTACCATGAGGGTAAATCATGAACCACAGCTGGTCTTAAATTCTGAAAACCCTTAAACAGTCTATTGACCAATTCCTGGTCATCTGGTATTTTGTTCCAGCATGCATTTAACACCTTAATTGCAGACCACAGTATTCTTAAAGTTGGGACCTTTAGCTCTAACTATAACCCATCCTGCAAAAATCATAAAATGTCTGCAAAGTCCGATAAAAGAAGAACCAAAGTTTTAAAGGAGCAACGCTTTGAAAAAGACTTCCAATGCTTATATAGAAATTTAAGGTGGATTACTTTATTTAAGCCAGTAAAGAAAGATTTACTTCCTCTGACAAACCTCTTCCTCCCAAAACTTTCCTTTCAAATCTCATGCTGTCAGTTTAAGCCTGACTGGGGACTCCCGAGACTACCTGGTAAATTTCAAAGGACAAGTAGTCATTAGGAGATGTATTTTCAGACAAACTGCCTTACGGTGAGCAAAACAGCAAGAGCAGACCCAGGCTGGTTCAATAAATGCCCCCACTGCTCCTGGTCCCTGGTCCTGGCTAAGATTCTTTGAATCACAGGAAATGACAGAAAAACATTTAGCCTCCCCGTTGTACATGGGCTCGTTAAAATATATATTCTCCATGTCCCCTTCGCTCTGTTTTTTGAACTGCAGGAAAGCATTTATGGAGGTAGCAAAAAGATCTCTCTGGACTCCCCAACCTCTGGCAAAGCATTTCAAACACTTCCTGATTCAATGCTGAGTCCTGAGAGGGAGGAATCATACAGCTCAATTACTTTTTCAGCCTCTACATTCATCACCCCCAAATGTATGCTGATAAAATATACAAACTTTCTACTATGGTATTCTCCACACACAAGAAGATCTGATCTGACATTGTGGCCAAGGCTGGTGACCTGTTACTCCCTGTCTGACCTCATATGATCTTGCTGTCATGTTGTCGTTTCTCACAACTACTTCCTGACCCTTCAAGGATGAAGAGAAAACTTTTCGTGCTACCCTGATTGCTTCCAATTTTCTCCAATTGGAAGATCTGTTGCCTGTATTGGGAATCATCAGCCCTGCTACTGTCGAGAGTGTATCCACGCCGCCCATCTCAAAGCACAGGCATCTGTGGTTATAATTACTGGAGTGGTAGGAGATAATGATGCCCCTTTCAAAATATTCTCTTGAATAGGTCACCACTGTAGCTACTGTAGAATGACCTGTGACATTGGTAAACGTAAATGTAAATCCTAAAATGTTGGACTCCATTGTTGGATTGCTCAAGTGGAACTTTGCCCAAGTCACTAAAGATATTCTTGCTGCCAAGTCTCCCTGAACTTGCAGCCAATCCACTGCTGTTGGAACTGAAAAAGAGATGAGTTTAGAGATATGAGTCTGTATTTCTTGACTCTTTTTTCTAAGAGACAAACCAGTAATCAAAATCTGGCTCCTATAAACACTTGATCCTGAGCTTGAAAGGGATGATATTTCAATCTGTTGATCAGAAATCCATGGTTATGTTAAAAGCGAAAGCACTTTTTCCATGTGGGATATAGGAGCATACATTTTGACAACCATATAGAAATAGTTGCATGGCAATGTTTTCTTGATACAGTTGTTCCACCAGCGGTGCTAAAGCTTTGGAGAAGACTCTTGGGGAAAGAGTTCAGCCCAAACAGAAGCATTCTGAACTTATACTGCATGTTGTCTACTGAGAAGTGTGGAATCTTCTTATACCTTAGGTGGATTGACACATGCAGGTAGGCATCCTGAAGATCTATACTGCCCTTTGTAAACCAAAGGAATAATCCTTTGGAGGATCACCCTGAAATACACTGTTTTAACTCATTTGTTCAGACCTTCTAAATCCAGAACAGGTTTGTAGTTTCTGGATATCTTCTGGACCAAAAACAAAATGGAGTACGCTCCTTCTTGTGCTTCCTCCTTGCTACTTACACTATCACCTTTTTGTCACTTGTGCTTTTATACCTTGATACAAGATTTTACTTTTGACTATCGAGTGATGGGAGTATGGATGATGCTGAGTGTAGAAGCCCGGATTCGAAGCTCATCCGATGTCCTGTTATGATAATGTTCATGACCCAAGAGTCAACCATTTCCTTTCTCTGTGCTCCATAATAATCCAAATGTCTTACTCATATGGAAGGAGAAGCTGACAGTACCCCAAACTACTCAGGAGTAATACTTGCTCCCAACTGACTTGTTCACTGATTCAGTCTGTTAACTGGTGAATCTCAGTTCATCATCATCATCATAACTTTATTCGGTTATATGATACAATAACCATCAAAGTACAGTGTTAAAAGAGACAAAGCAAAGAATATTTTTAAAACGTTGAGATCCTGGTCAGCACATGAATATTATACAGATCACATAATCATTGATTTCCGAGATTTAAAAACATTTTTAAGAAATACAGTAACAGATGCAATGACAAATTCATTCTCTAAAAATTGCAATGCTAAAAAGGCCGGGCGACAACGTCTCAAACCAAAGCTCTTTAAGACTGGCACAATCCATCTCTTTCTTAGTACATCATAAAATTTACAAAATAGCATAATGTGGATGGTGGATTGCAGTGAGGTATCATCGCAAGGAAATTTACACAAATCTCTGGACCAGTCGTTCATCACTGGGAAACTTAGGAGTCTAAATAAAATATTATGTCTAAAACGGGTCAGCAAAAAACGATCAAAGTCAAAAACAGTTAAAGATAAATATAACTGGATAGTGGGTGACTGCAAGGTTAAATAGTGTGCTTGGACAGTAGGTCTTCTCATCTCGATAGCTGTTCTATTTTCACCCAAATAATCCATACAACAGACTTTAAGATCTTTCCTGGATATAGTGCGCATTGAGCTGGGGTCTGTGTAATATTCGGGGTGACCTATGTCTATCGTGAATCTTTTCACGTATTCCAGCCACCTAATAGATTTAACCCCATCAGACTTCAATGCGTCAGTCAGTAGGTAACGGTTAAAACCAGTTTCATCTGACAGCCAAATTCTGTGCCACAAAAGAACAGGTTGGATCTTAATGGTATCTTCCAAATATGGGATACCCAGTTCCATGTGGACTATATGTGTTGAGCTACTTTGGGGTACTGCTAGGAGGAACTTCAAAAACATGTTTTCCGCGATCTGCATGATCTTTGTATCTGCGTAAACCCATACACCCACTCCATAAGTAGCAATGGACACGCATTTGGCCTTATAAATGTGCAGGAGTTCAGCCGGTGGGCGCCTGCCTAGTTTACGACTGAAGTTGGACAGGGCCGGTATTGCCCTGGCAAACAACAGGCGTCTACTCTTAATCGCCTCAGTCCAGCTTCCTGTCCTGTCAAATAAGATCCCTAAATAGAAAAATGTTTTTGTGTGCTCTATTGGGCTGTCGTTAATATATATGGTCTTAACCCTCTTGTTTGTCCCTACCCCACAGTTCATAGTATACGTTTTAGAACAGTTTATAGACAATCCCAAGTTAGACATAAAACTAGTGAATGAATTAACTAGCCTTTGAAGTGCAAGTGGTGTGCAGGCCATTAAAACTGCGTCATCTGCATACAAAAGTGCAGGAATAAATCTCTTGGCCACCTTGGGTGTGTCCCTACATTCTATAATTAAAATAGATTCTAAGCCATTTCTATACAAAGTGAAAAGAAATGGGGCAAGGACGCAGCCCTGCCGCACCCCTTTCCCAATTCCAAAGTGACTCGTGCATTCTCCATCCCTTCCATATCTCACCTTAGCCCTGGCTCCAGAATAAAGTTCACTTAAAAATACAATAATTAATATATCTACACCAAGCACTTCTAAAATCACCCACAACTTATCATGTATAACACAGTCGAATGCTGCCGTCAAATCGACAAAAGTCATAAAAAGTCTACCCTTTTTTGCCTTAATGTACTTATCCATTAAAATGTGCAAGTTTAATCCCTGTTTAATTGTGCCCAAACCCTCACGGAACCCATATTGGAGGTCACTAATAATATCATGTTCATCAGCCCAGGTCTGTAGTCTATTTAGTAGAACCCTGTGGAAATATGGATTTTTATGATCAGTTATGTCCCCTATCTTGGACCCCAACGGTTCTATGTGCATGTTACAAGTACATGTATGTTCCCTCCAATACATGTGCGTCCACCGTTAACATGTCCTCTTTCAGATCCGCCATGAATGGGCCGGATATTCCATTCCTAAGTACGAAAGGCCACCGCCTTTATATGGTTCACTTATGCCATTTTACAGTCCAGGCAAGTAGGCCCTGATTCTGCCATCAAGCTTTTCTTGCTTTCTGTCTCTGAAGCTCCAGTCCGAGCCTGCATCTGTGACCATGAACTTTGTCTCATCCTCTGCGCGGCTCACGATGCCTGACATCAGCTTGCTGCCTGCCAAGAACTGTATTTCACCTTCGGAAATTATCTGCTCCGCTCCCTGCCCAATGCATTCCTGTCTAGTAGCTTAAGTAAACATTCTGCCAGCTACCGAGCAAAGGCCCGGCTTCTCTGTCTTTATGCAAGTAATTCATAGCCCTGTTACCATGGAAGATTCCTGCCCTCGCATCTAGTGTAGACACTTAGACGCTTGTACACGCACTAACAGTCAGTATAGTCAGTATAGAATAAGATTCTACTCCAAGAAGGCCTCTCTTTTGGATAACATAGTTCTTTAAACATAGGATGTTAGATATGATTTGGGATTAGGTTGACTTGACCCTCCAGACATTTGTCGCCACATGTAGAGCTAAATGTCAAGTCCCCTTCACCCCCTAGCTGCACGTCAATCACACGTCATGCTGCTGCGCGCGCATTTCTGCCAAGTATTTCTGCTAACATTGCGAAATTCTTTCATGTAACCACCCTCTTATGACATCACATCTGATGACGTTCTTTAAACACACCCAGTTACGCCTATCTTTGCCACGTATGAATATATTATCTCCACTATCAATTGTTACGCCTTTTGTATTTGCTTCACTGTAATGCTTATTGTATAAAAGTAATTGATTGTCAATAACGTATGTACTTCACTTCCTGAACCTTCGTGGTGATGGAACCTGGAGCAACCGATTATAATCGACCATTGGAATAAAGCCCATTCCGAACCTCTAATACCACGGATTCTGCCTCTTATTTACTGAGCTATTTTATTATGTTTCTGTATCAAATTAAGTCCCGGTAATTAAATTATTTACCACATGAATGGCGCCCGAACAGGGACACTTTCTCATCTCACGCGCCGGCGGTGCGTTGCAGGCCCGGTCTCCTGCCACAGCTGGACGGACAACAACGCGTACCAGCAGGATTTCCTGTATCTCCCTCCGGTCAAGCGGGGGCGACTGAGGCTGCGATCAACACCCAGACGAGGCGGTGAGAAGTGCGAAGTATCCCGACCAGAGCCTAGCTGAGAGAGCAAGATCCGAGGTACACAGAGGCCCACCAGTTTCCGAAGTCCCAAGTCAAGTCCGGTTTCCGAAGTGTTCAAGTCGAGTCCAGTCCGGTTCAAGTTCAGTTCAGATCCGTTCCGAGGCCTTCCGTTCCGAGCTACCCGGTGAGTACCATTACTGGGGAGGCGTTCTGACGTGCACATAGGTTGTGCCGGTCAAGACGGGTTTGGGTACACAAATCCGGTCTGCACTGTTTCAGCAGTGTATCTGTACTGTTTAGCAGTATATTTAGTATATCAAGTATATGAATTCAGAATAATTCAGTTAAATGCCGAGTATTATGTTTAGTGATTAAGTTTTTCTTAGATCATCGTCATCATCACCGTTGCTCATTTTAAATGTTAAATGTTAAATGTATTGATACGTCCTGCATATTGTGGTATGAATGACTGTTCATTATTGTGTTTTATTGTATTAAGTTTGTTCAAGATCAAGTAGCAGACCAGTTCTCAATATGCCGCTCTTTTCGAAACTAAGACAGATCACAACTAGAAAAGGGGTACTCGAAGAAGCTGTTCCCATTCCTCCTAGGGACACTCCAGGGTACTTCATGTATCATAAACATGGCCTAGACGCTATATTATTTCTCGATTTATGGGTAGACTACACTAAGGAATTACCAGAAAGTCAGAGGTGGCCCGCAACTGGGACCTGGGATGCAGAGTGCATCGTGAAAGTAGAGGAAGAATTATGGAAAAAGAAAGCTAGACAATCACAGAAAGATGCCATTGAATTATGGCGTAAAGAATCGTATAGACGAACAGAAAAAGCACGTAGACAGGAAGAGAAGAGTAAAGAGAATTCAAATAAAGCTCAAGAAAATCTATTAATTGAAGAAGGTACACGAGTGAAATCAGAACAAGTAGACAGACAAAGACATGCCCTTATGAAGGGTATGTATCCCCTTCTGGCCGAGGGATTACCTAAGGCTACTGCGGGGATACCAAAAGACTTGCCACCCCCATTATTTCCAATAAAGGTACATCCTAAGGGACATCCTAGAACCGCAGAAGATGTTTTTCTTTCCTCATATTTAGATGACGCAGCTCCCGAGTATGCTAACCCCGCCCCACATAGACCGTTGGCCGGGGAGGTTCAACGCCAAGATCCTGTACCTGTATCCTTACAGCATCAAATCCTGACACAAGTTCCGGCAAGCACGTCCGTTTCCACATCTGTTCCTACAGCCACTTCTATAGCTG
This sequence comes from Triturus cristatus, assembly GCF_964204655.1. Classification (NCBI taxonomy): domain Eukaryota; kingdom Metazoa; phylum Chordata; class Amphibia; order Caudata; family Salamandridae; genus Triturus; species Triturus cristatus. The sequence goes on along the minus strand of NC_140588.1, from coordinate 845,237,291 downwards.
TGTCGTCCACACCTATAGTTGCTGTATCGCGTTCTACGAATCCTTTCACGCCCGATACTCCAGACGGGGCTACCGGAGGTGCTACCAATATTTTTTCTACGCCACCCAGAATAAATAAACTTACCTTTCAAGAGTCAGCACATCCACGCACCCCCAAACTCATAAATGCCCGCACGCTTAAGGAACTTCTAGTAGATTGTAGATATGACCCTGTGCCCGGCAAAGAGGACGAAATGATCCTGGCATCATTACGTATCAGACGAGCCGCGGTGTATTTAGGGAAGTTACCAGGAATGACTATGCATCTAGATAATATATATCATTATGTCCAAACAGGGCGAGACCCTGAATGTATTAACAGAGCTATGGAATACCAGAAAGTGGAGATACAAGGGGAACTGTTACGTTTCCTCATAAATTGTGTGATCAGAAATCAAGACCGACCGGGGGTAGACCCGGAAATAATGCAAACTCTTACCAGATGGAGCCAGAATATATCAGAAGGGAGACATGATAGGCAAAAATGTATAATAGCCATGTGCAGAAAGATCCGTAAAGAAATAGAACGCCTACACGAAGAAAGATTAACGGTAGACCAGTTTGAACAAAACGAGGAGGAAGAAGGATCAGGACCGTCCACAGGACAGTCAGAAACCATAGCCTATGTAGGTAGAGGAAGATCTTGTAATAGTACTAGATATTTTACTGACCCGATACGTCCGATATGTCCATGTAATAACAGGAATTTCCAAACACCTATAATAAATATGAGATCCCCCGAGCATTCGTTCCAAGCCGCTGACAAATTATTGCGAGAACGAAGGGGTTATCATTTTCTCGATTCTATGGATGAACAAGAATTAGCCAGGTCAGCCGTTCACTGGGTTGACAGTCCCGGAAAATATGGTGATGATACAGTAGCACACACATTTTTGAACCTCACCCCAGATGAACAGCGTTTAGCTGGGATGTATATGATTCAACAACTTCTTATACTATATAAAAGCCAACATTCAGATCCTGGTCCCTTACCTGATATATTGACTGAATTACTCACGAATAGATGGAGAGGTTCAGGTACTAAGTTAATTAAGGAAATACTAGAATCCAGAAAGCAGTACATTCTTTTTGTATGTCCAGAACATGTTTCATTGCCCATCAAGGAAAGACCGATGTATTACATGGACAGACAGAATCCCTTACGAGAAGTACACCCAATAAAGGGCGAGGATAATCAGTTTAAACGTGTATATGTATATACGCCCATATCGAAAATAGAATTGTTAGAAATGAAGAAAGTGGTACCCAGTCATGACAAAGACCCAGCGGGTTTCCACCGAGAAATTAAAGATATGTTACTCATGGGAGAGTATACCTATCCCGACATTATGACAATATTAAAGGTATTAATGCCTGCTGGCATTTATGAAAAACTCAAGGAAAAAGAGTGGGAGGTAGGAGACCAAAAGATAGATTGGGCAGCATTAGAAAATGAAGAAAAGGCCCGAGGTCCAGGTTCGGGGCTTGGGGACAAAACTAAAGCACTGCCAGGTTTACTAGTACAGGTACTGCCACGTTTATTAACCACGAAAAAGGAAGACTGGGGTGCAATTTCAGCCTGTAAACAAAAGCAAGATGAAGACACTAGTGATTTCTATGCCCGATTCGAAAAATGTTTTGGTATAAATAGTGGTATAAAAGCAAGTAGCGAGTCATACCCACATCTGTTTGTGACAAAATTAGTTGAAAATTCTTTGCCCCCAGTGAAGAATAGAGTATTAAAATTCGAGAGTACATGGCAAGGTAATACCCCATCACAAATGTTACAAATGTTACAGTACCATTACAATAGGATTAGAGAGGAACAAGAACATGAACAAAGACGCATGAAAGACACAAAAATGAAAATGCTAGTCTCCCAGACAGTTCCAACTGAAGGACATAAAAAGGGTACGACACATTCTGGTGATTCAGCAGGACCTGTAAAAGGGACATGCAACTATTGTAAACAGCCAGGACATTACATACACGATTGCCCAGTCCTGAAGCGTAATATCGCCACAGGTATTACAAAAGAAAGACCACGGCCACTTAGACAGGATCAGAATGAACAAGGAGCACCGCAGCATGCACAGGCCATGCCAGCTCCACAACAGTCTATACAGTTTGTGCCAGCCGCACCAGCATTGCCGGCTGCTGCCACACAAACCACGACACGACAGCTGTACCAGACCGCACAGTATGACTATCCTGATTATCAACGATACGCATGAAGCAGCCTAGAGAGGGAAGTTGACTTACCCCTTATCGAGGTCCCTGTAGACCAAGAAGGACCTTATGTACATAGTGAATTATTAGGCCAAGATAGAAAATTTTTACTCGATACAGGGGCAAGTCGAACAACCATAAAACGTAGTGAAGTTCCAGGGGCACCCCTCTCAGGCTCACAGAATATTTCCCTTGGTTTTTCAGGAAAACCTATTGTTAATGAAGTATCGCAGCCTCTTCCACTTACGATAGGACCCTTGACCAGAACTACAGATTTATTGCTTACTAAATCATGTCCAGAAAACTTGTTAGGAATAAAAACACTGAAAGCTCTAGGAGCTATAATATGTTGTTCTCCGGAAGGAGTAAGATTGTTTTTACGTGATTTCAAAGGTCATTATGTGTCTCGAGATATGGATTCCCGACTGCAGACTTTACCCACACATTTATGGGCACAAGGCCCTACAGATGTTGGTTGCATGAACATTACACCCTATCGAGTCACACTAAAGGCAGGAGTGGTACTACCACGAATGCGACAATACAAGTTACCCCCAGATGCTGTAATGGCTTTACTGCAAATCATTGACGAACTTATCGGCCAAGGAGTGGTTGTGGAGACCGACTCCAATGTATGTAATTCACCGATAATTCCGATTCTTAAACGAACTGATCCAAAGGCTCCCCCAGTATATCGATTGGTAATTGATCTGCGCGAATTAAATAAATGTATTGTACCACAATACCCCGTAGTTCCAGACATCTCTTCATTACTGACAGCTATTGATTCCGAAGCAACATTCTTTACTGTAATTGATCTCAAGAATGCCTTTTTCAGCGTCCCAATAGATCCGGAAAGCCAATATTTGTTCGGATTTAGTTTAAATGGACGTAGCTTTAAATTCACACGCGCACCTCAAGGATTTACAGAAAGCCCCAGCATCTATAGCCAAGCACTGAAACGAGAACTCGACAGTATCCACATGCCAGTTAACACTGCTTTGCTTCAATATGTCGATGATCTGCTGATCACCGCCCGAAGCGAACTTGAATGTGAAAAAGCATCACTGACGGTTTTACAATTTCTAGCCGAAAAGGGGCACAAGGTGTCCCCTTCTAAGCTGCAATTCTGTGTCCAGCGAGTTATTTACCTTGGTCACTCGCTGTCCAAGGAGGGAAGGCAGCTTACACCAGACCGCATTCAGTTAATAGCTAACATGACTATACCCAAGACACAAAAGGAGGTGCGGGCTTTCATAGGCCTCACTTCATATTGTAGACAGTGGATCCCTCAGTATGCATTTCTAGCAAAACCACTCATTCAATTAACAACACAGGAGGCAGCCACATCGACTGTTCTCCCTTGGACTCAGGAACACACACTAGCTTTTGAAAGCCTAAAGAAAGCTTTATGTCAAGCACCTGTTTTAGCAACACCATGTTACAGAAAACATTTTACACTCTTTGTTACAGAACGAGAAGGTACTGCCTTGTCAGTACTCACACAGGAACAAGCAGGATCACACAAACCGTGTGCTTATTTTTCTAGTACATTAGATCCCGTAGCTCAGGCTCTGCCTGCGTGCCTGAAATCAGTGGCAGCGACAGCTTTAGCAATCAGACAAAGCGATGCCATAGTGTTAGGACATCCATTGACAGTACAAGTACCACACGCAGTAGAGGTTCTTGTGAATCGAACGCAAACACAACACTTGACTATAGCACGACTTACAGGGTATGAACTAACATTGTTTCAGCCACATATAGAAATCAGACGTTGTAACACATTGAATCCTGCCACACTTTTACCTGTAAATGGAACAGACCCATTAGCCCACGATTGTATTGATGTTATTACAATCACGACGAAACCCAGACAAGACTTGACAGATGTTCCATTGTCAGATCCAGACCTGACGTTGTATGTAGATGGTTCATGTATGAGAACAAGTACAGGAGAGTTAGTGGCCGCTTACGCAGTCACAACAGACACTGAAATTATTGAAACCAAGTGTATAAATACCTTGTCCGCTCAAGCAGCAGAGCTCGTCGCTCTGACACAGGCCTGTATTCAAGCCACAAATAAAAAAGTCAACATATACACTGATTCACGTTATGCATTCGGAGTTGTACATGACTTCGGCGTGCTGTGGCGAGAGAGAGGTTATTTAACTTCTCACGGTGCCCACATTCAGCACGGACCCCTCATTCATGCCTTATTAGATGCAATACATTTGCCCATTGCAATATCGATTATGAAATGTAAAGCTCATACGAAAATTACTGATATCATTTCTCAAGGCAATGATCTAGCTGACAGAACAGCTAAACAGACTGCTCAAACTCAAACATCCGACATGACAAAGACAATAGTCCAAACACCAACACATTGCATGATGGTTAAGGATCCCGCTCTTGATGTAATTGACATACAGACACATGCTACTCCAGACGAAATAAGGAAATGGACTGAATTAGGAGGGATCCAAACGGATCAAGGATGGATGACGAAGGAAAAATCTGTGTGGTTCCTTCCTGATTCAATGGTCCAAGTCATTATTAACACTGTCCATAGTCCAGCGCATCTAGGAGAGAAAGCTATGCTAGACAGCATTCAACATATTTGGTTCAACAAGCATTTACGAGCAGCAGCGAAACAAAAAGTTCGTACCTGTATGATATGTTGTCAGTTCAACCCAGGAAAAAGCATTCCCATAGAGCAGGGTGGATTTCAGCCTCCTGATCACCCTTTTGAAATTCTCCAGATGGATTATATCCAGATGGAACGATGTCGAGGATTCAAATATGTTCTCGTAGTTGTCTGTGCTCTTTCCCGTTGGACCGAAGCGTACCCGGTATCAGATTACACTGCCCCGACTACTGCCAAGCAGCTAGTTCGAGAATTCTTCCCACGATACGGTTTACCACGTGCTGTCTACTCAGATAACGGCCAGCCGTTCTCATCCGAACTAATGAAACACGTTTCACTTTTGTTAGGTTATCAGTGGAAGTTTCATTGTGTCCGACACCCCGAGGCAGCAGGTCTCGTGGAACGACATAATCAAACTTTGAAAATCAGATTGTCCAAAATATGCAGGGAGAAAGGTGTCGACTGGGTAGTAGCATTACCAGTTGCACTCTTTTACATGAGAATGGTAGCACACTCTCGAACAGGGCTATCCCCGTATGAGGTGATCTTTGGCAGACCACCAAATATGTGGGGGACGCCTATACCACGTAAAATAACTGATATTGACTGTAATATGCTGACAGATTATTTGGCTTCCTTGATGTCTGCACTACAATCTTGTCGTTCACAGGTAGCTGCAGCTTTTCCTAACAACACTGAAGTGAAACCCCATGACGTAATTCCGGGGGATCTCGTTTTCGTGAGGAACTTCGATCGAAAGACTCAGCTGGATCCTAGGTGGAGGTCGCCTCAGCTCGTGTTATTAACGACGAGGACAGCCGTGAAGATCGAAGGCAGGAAAGGCTGGATTCATTCAAGTCATATCAAGAAATTTTATGGACTACCATCAGATATAAAAACTACACCTTGTGTGTCTTCACCCATTGACTCAAAACTTCCTTTTGTTGAAAAGAGTAATGCCGAACATTATAAACTAAAGCTCAGGTCCAATCAGTCAAGCAATTTGATTGTTTAAGTCCTCTCCGAGGTGAAGCGGTTGAATTGTCTCTGACATGTATCCCTTGGACCTGAATAGAGAATACACCCGAAAAATGCTGAAACGACAGGCGTACTGTAAATCACTGCGTAGTCATTGCACAGTGACGTTATTGATTTTGTTTTTCCTTAGTCTTTTAATAATTACTGCAAGTATATTGTTGCACATATGTTATCCTATTTCTAGACATGTTTATAATATTACTGCTGAACATTCTTTTAGCGAATTACCTCCGCATGAATTGTCATACAGATTTGCGCTGCGCAATAACACTTTTATTAGTATGTTACATCATTCCCATCAGGTTAGCAATGCTACAAATTGTTGGATATGTGGCCGACTCCCTCCCTATCAGAACTATAAAGGAATTCTACCTCTTTTTCCATACCCGTTCACACACAACGGCTCCTGTGGAGCATGGTTTAGTTTAATTAATTCCCAAGATTCGAACTCTGCAGTTTATCAAGACAATGGGGTATGGGGAAATCTGAACTTAGTTTTACTTAAGGTCTGCCACCCCAACAAGGAGGGACTTCCCAAAAGAACAGGAACTGATCTAGAAAATGAAGTATATGGATTAGGTAACTTTACGCTTAATCTTCTGATCTTGAATGTCGAATCCGAAGCCAATCCAAGTTTGCCCGCCATGTCAGTATTTCCAGTAAAAGGTGAATTATGTGTTAGAAAGAATGGTTCCATACATATGGGCCATAGTAGATGCACCACTGTAATAGAATTCAGTGATCAAGGCAAGTCTACATTTAGAGCTTCCCGCCATTCCTATTTTATATGTGGTCAGACGGCATATGTACGTTTGCCTCTAGATTGGGATGGTACTTGCTACATTGGATTCCTTTTGCCACCTGTTTTTCTAGCTCCTCCTGATTATCATAGAAATACTCATTTAGTACACAATAGAGAAAGGAGAGATCTCCCAATAGTCGACTATACTGAAACAGCATGGGAAAAATACACAGATTTCAATAAAGGTCTCTTTCCCTATATAGGTACCGTTACCAATAGTAAGCTGATACGTAGATTGACTAGAACCCTTGAAGCAGTAGTGAACGAAACTATTTCCGCCTTAGGCAATTTAACAGAAGAGCAGTCTGCTATGCGGATTGTTGTGCTTCAAAATCGTCTTGTCCTTGACGTCATCCTGGCCGAAAGGGGCGGAGCTTGTAGGGTCATCGGATCAAGCTGTTGCATTTTCATACCAGAAAATTCGCCATCTGTATATAAAGCTATAACGCACCTTCATAAGATTGTAAGCCAGATACACCAGAATCCAGGCACCTGGACTTGGTCCGGTTGGTTTTGGAGCGTGTTATCAGCCTGGGGATGGAGAGTTCTATCCTTCCTAGGTATTGGCCTTCTCATACTATTCAGTTGCTGCTTATGCCTGCAATGTGGACCAGCGATTTGTGGTCTGTGTGCCACATCGTGCATTCCACATCAAGATTTTCGTTCAAGATTCCGGAAGAAGAAAGAAGAACAAATGATGCTATATGAACAGATCAATGGATTAATGAAGATTGATATTTCTTGACGGGCAAGTAGGGGACAAGGAGGGAATGTGGAAATATGGATTTTTATGATCAGTTATGTCCCCTATCTTGGACCCCAACGGTTCTATGTGCATGTTACAAGTACATGTATGTTCCCTCCAGTTCCAGTTATGAAGACGCAAATACATGTGCGTCCACCGTTAACATGTCCTCTTTCAGATCCGCCATGAATGGGCCGGATATTCCATTCCTAAGTACGAAAGGCCACCGCCTTTATATGGTTCACTTATGCCATTTTACAGTCCAGGCAAGTAGGCCCTGATTCTGCCATCAAGCTTTTCTTGCTTTCTGTCTCTGAAGCTCCAGTCCGAGCCTGCATCTGTGACCATGAACTTTGTCTCATCCTCTGCGCGGCTCACGATGCCTGACATCAGCTTGCTGCCTGCCAAGAACTGTATTTCACCTTCGGAAATTATCTGCTCCGCTCCCTGCCCAATGCATTCCTGTCTAGTAGCTTAAGTAAACATTCTGCCAGCTACCGAGCAAAGGCCCGGCTTCTCTGTCTTTATGCAAGTAATTCATAGCCCTGTTACCATGGAAGATTCCTGCCCTCGCATCTAGTGTAGACACTTAGACGCTTGTACACGCACTAACAGTCAGTATAGTCAGTATAGAATAAGATTCTACTCCAAGAAGGCCTCTCTTTTGGATAACATAGTTCTTTAAACATAGGATGTTAGATATGATTTGGGATTAGGTTGACTTGACCCTCCAGACATTTGTCGCCACATGTAGAGCTAAATGTCAAGTCCCCTTCACCCCCTAGCTGCACGTCAATCACACGTCATGCTGCTGCGCGCGCATTTCTGCCAAGTATTTCTGCTAACATTGCGAAATTCTTTCATGTAACCACCCTCTTATGACATCACATCTGATGACGTTCTTTAAACACACCCAGTTACGCCTATCTTTGCCACGTATGAATATATTATCTCCACTATCAATTGTTACGCCTTTTGTATTTGCTTCACTGTAATGCTTATTGTATAAAAGTAATTGATTGTCAATAACGTATGTACTTCACTTCCTGAACCTTCGTGGTGATGGAACCTGGAGCAACCGATTATAATCGACCATTGGAATAAAGCCCATTCCGAACCTCTAATACCACGGATTCTGCCTCTTATTTACTGAGCTATTTTATTATGTTTCTGTATCAAATTAAGTCCCGGTAATTAAATTATTTACCACAACCCGGCCGATGATCTTAGCAGTGGAGTCCAGCAACGATATTGGACGATAGCAGGCTGGGTTCGATCTGTCACCCTTTTTAAAAATTGGTACGATCACAGATTCGTGCCAAGTTGGTAAAAAGCCACTATTGTTACATGCATTAGAGACCTGAGTTACGAGTGGGCCCCATAATGCTATGTTTGATTTAAAAAGGTCCGCAGGAATACCATTTGGACCTGGGGCTTTACCAGCAGGACTAGAATTAATTACTGCAATAATCTCATTTAAAGTGAAGTTCATTCTAAAATCGTATAGTGTATCCAATGTATTGTTATTGTTATTGTTATTGTTATATTGGATTTATATTGCGCCCAATCACCTTCAGGTCTCTAGGTGCTCGGAAATCGATGGTAACAGCAATAAACCTGGCAAAGGAACACAGAGTAAAAGACACTCCCTGGTCTAGATTACACTGAGGATTCTTCTAAACAGCAATGTTTTTACCATCTTTCTAAACCGCAGGAGGTTCCCCTCCCTGCGCAGCACCTCAGGCAGCATGTTCCATAGTTGAGGAACTAACACAGAGAAGGCTCTTCCTCCCTTAGTTACAAGTTTGTAACGGGGACAGACCAATAGCTGAGAATCTGAAGATCTAAGTGTTCTCATTGGGCTGTACACCTCCAAACGATCTGTAATGTAGGCAGGTGCCTGACCGTAAATTGCCTTATGAGCCGTGCATAAGTTCTTAAATTCCACTCGCTCTTTAATGGGGAGCCAATGCAGGCTATGTAGCAGGGGGGAGGCCTTAGTTTTCCTTGGGAGTCTAAAAATAAGTTGTGCAGCATCATTCATCACGACCTGTAATCTGTTAGTCAGAGTTTTAGGTAGGCCGAGATAGAGGGCGTTTCCGTAATCTATTGTTGAAATGTCAGTTGCTGCTACGATTGAGCGCATTATCGATTGAGAGAGGACAGGGGCTAACTTCCGCAGCTGTCGGATGATATTTGTACAGCTTACCACCACGGAAGAAATTTGACTGGCCATTGACAGGTCACAATCCAGCTTGATCCCCAAGCTCTTTACAGTCAGACTTGGTTTTGGAGCAAGGCCTAACTCCGCCGGCCAATAGAGGTCACTCCAAGGTGAGGCGGTGGATGGAATCACCAATACCTCAGTCTTATCTGGATTGATCTTCAACAGATTTTCGGTCATCCATTGTACAGTGTACCTCAAGATGTTCTGGGCTTTGAGTTGTGCGGTCCTTGCATTGTCGACACTCAGCAACAGCTGCGTGTCGTCCGCATAATTAAAGACTCTACAGCCCCTGCTGGCCAATGATGCAATCAGAGGTTGTAGGTAGAGATTGAATAGAAGTGGGGATAAGGCAGAGCCCTGTGGCACCCCACATTCCAAAGTCCCCACCTCAGATGTTTCATCCCCTAGTTGTATCCTTTGTGTCCTTCCCAAAAGGAAGGATTGCAACCATTTAAAGGCCAGGCCTTTGATCCCAAAGTCATTCAGTCTATCCAAGAGTAAGGCATGACTGACCGTATCGAACGCCGCTGATAGATCTAACAAAATCAGGGCGCTCGGTTCCTTACAGTCAGCCATGCCTCTTAATTCATCCAGCACCGAGAGCATCACCAACTCGGTGCTGTGATGAGCTCGGAACCCTGCCTGTCGCTCATGGAGTAGATGGTGAGACTCCAGATACAGGGACAGGGACTTTAGTACATGCTGTTCCAGTATTTTTGAGAGGAAAGGCAGCTGGGAAATAGGCCTGTAGTTCTTTAACACTGCAGGATCCGCACCAGGTTTCTTCAGTAGAGGCCTTACTCGTGCCTCCTTGAATTCCATCGGTAGGTACCCTATTTCCAAGGATCTATTAAGGAGGGAGATAATACATTCCTCCAATAAGGGACGAACTACACGAAAGACACTGGGTGGACACGGATCTGCTGGAGAGCCAGATTTAATTTCACCCATCAGTTGCTCCAGACTCAACGCATTCAGCTCTGGAAACACTGTGATAGTGCAGTCAGCTGAGTTATAGGGGGCCGAGGTTATGGTAGTCCCATTTACCATACCACTCTTTATTTCCATGATAATGGTCTTCACTTTTTCTAAAAAGTACCCCTGAAAAGAATTACAATTTAAAAGGGACTTGGAGTTTTCAGGTTTTTTACTCAGATCTGACAGAATTTTAAACGTCTCTTTCTGGACGTTAGCTGCCTTACTTAAGCGGGACTCATAATGTTCCGCTTTAGCTAGAGCAATGAACTTTTTATATAAGTGAAGGGAGGCTTTATAAAGATTCCTAGCTGTATCCTGCTTAGTTTTCCTCCAGCCTCTTTCCAAGGCTCTGACCTTCTTTTGTGCTCCCTTAATGATGGCGTAAACCAAGGAGCCCCCTTACCAGGTCCCTTTATTAGCTGTGATCTTACTGGCGCTATCTGGTCGATAGCCTGAGCCAAGCTCCGTGTTAGATCCGCGTATTCTCGGTCCAGACTATATTCCAGAACCAAGGACTGGTTCATTGGCGATAGCGCCTTGGTCAGAGTTATTAAGTCAACCTCTGCCCATTTACGGGTTCTCCTAGTTTCCAACGGTAGATTGTGTATATGACCATTGATGCGTATCTCGCAGGACACTAGATGGTGGTCTGACCATATGCATGGTACAACATCTTTGAGGGTGACATTTGAGTCTGTAGTCCACACGAGGTCAAGAACATGACCTTTAGTGTGTGTGGGAACTTCCACAAGTTGTTTAAAACTCAGGGCAGCCATCATGGTGTCCAATTGGCGAGTGGCCAGGTCCCAGTGGGGGTTATCCCAGTGCAGGTTAAAATCTCCTGTGACTAAAATTTTCATGTATCGGGTACATAGGTCCGACATAATAGGCCCAAAAAGGTCATAAAAGAGTGGGGTTCAGTTTGGTGGGCGATAGACTGACAGAACCACCCAGGTATTAGGTAAGCATTCTTGTTCCTTTATAATCGGGATTTTGTACAAGTTAGAGTAATGTTTTACCCATTCGGGTTCCGAAATGGCAATCTCAATTACTGCCAATTCCTTGTTTACCATAAATGGTGAGTTCACCACTTTCTAGAAAATAGAAAAATCCTGGCTATCTGCAGCAACGCGTAGCGCCCGCCAGGTATTTTGTTTTAAGGTAGTCTTAGTGTCTTTAAGTACAGTTTTATAGTTACGTCTTGCCTCCCTTATATGTTCAATGTTTTTGACGGGTGCATGGATACAGTTTTTAAGATTGGTGTATGCTTTTGAACATTCAGCATTGAACCAGCCTTGTTTTCTTGTCGAGGTCCTGGAGTTTTTAGCAAAAAGTGACTCTTTTATATATTTTGAAATTGCCAGGAAATTTTCCCTAATCTCGTTGCTGGATGTAGTTTCATCTAGACATGTCATAAGCATGCTTTTGCAATTAAGAGCAATTTTTAAGCTAAGTTCATTAGTGTCTACGTTAGCCCATTTTAATGCGAAGCCATTTTGCCTAATGCCAGCAATGTGTTCTACGGTTTTTGTTCTAGCATTTATGCTCTGTTTAAGTATGGTAACGTCAACACTAAGGGGAAAGTGATCACTTAGAGCTATCTCGTGTGTTGTGAAGTTGTTGATACGGGGGAGTATCTGGATGAAGACAAGATAAAATCTATTGTAGATGTTAGGCCTCACGCATGAAAAGTAGGTGTAAAAGGAATCGTAGGTGAACATAAACTATTAGCAAACCCTAAATCAAGGGTAAACATAATATCATTTAGAGCATCCCCATATAATGTGTGTGGGAAATGACCAAAACTTTCCCCATTTCCATACGTAAGCCCACATACATCTTCAGCAGTATATTTACAGAGAGGGGAATTAAAATCCCCACCCCAAATCACAAACACCTCCTTCTTTAGTCGGGTAATTAATATGTGTATAGAACATCTCAGTGATCTCAAAGTGTCTATAACCAGAGCAGGTAACATATTATTGTAAACATTTACAATTGCCAGGCAGAGAGTTCTATCCAAGTGAAGAATCACTAAATGGTAATGGGGGTCAGTGGATATGAATTCAATTTTCCCAACAATAAGGTAATTAGATACGTATGTACACAGCCCCCCCTTGGCTCTGCCGGATGATGTTGCAACAGCTGACGTATGGAATGTTTTGTAACGGCTGATATGTAGGGGATCTTTCACCCAAGTTTCTTGAACATTGATTATATTAAAATTGTTAATGAACTCGATCCACAGAGTGTTATCTTCCTTTGATTTTAGTCCTGCAATGTTCCAGAATAGTATTTGGCTCCCAGCCTCTTGACCTCTTCCAGTATCATTTATCCCAGCTTTTTCAACATGGGGCTGAGGGTGACAAGTGTTTTGTATTGCGCTCAGTATTCCCTCCAGTGTATGTGGAAATATGGATTTTTATGGTCGGTTATGTCCCCTATCTTGGACCCCAACGGTTTCATGTATAAATCACAAGTACATGTATGTTCCCTCCAGTTCCAGTTATGAAGACGCAAACACATGTGCGTCCACCGTCAACATGTCCTCTTTCAGATCCGCCATGAATGGGCTGGATATTCTATTCCTAAGTATGAAAGGCCACCGGCTTTATATGGTTCATTTATCCCATTTTACAGTCCAGGCGAGTAGGCCCTGATTCTGCCACCAAGCCTTTTCCTGCCTTCTGCCTCTGAAAGCTCCAGTCTGAGCCTGCATCTGTGACCATGAACTTTGTCCTACTCCCTGTGCGGCTAACGGTGCCTGATCCAGCCCGTAGCCTGCCAGAAAACTGTATTTCACCTTCAAGATTATCTCCTCCGCCCCTCATCCGATGCATTCCTGTCTAGCAGTTTAGGTAAACATTCCTCCAGCTACCGTGCAAAGGGGCCAGGCCTCGCTGTCCTCATGCAAGTAATTCATAACCCTGTTACCATGGAATATTCCTACCCCCTCGCATCTAGTGTAGACACTTAGACGCTTGTACACGCACTAACAGTCAGTATAGTCAGTATAGTCAGTATAGAATAAGATTCTATCCTAAGAGACCTCTCTTTTTGGATAACACAGTTCTTTAAACATAGGATATTAGATATGATTTGGGATTAGGTTGACATAACCCCAGACTTTTGTCTCCACATGTAGAGCTAAATGTCAAGTCCCATTCTCCCCCTAGTTGCACGTCAAATCACACGTCATGCTGCCGCGCGTGCATCTCTGCCAAGTATTCTTGCTGACATTGCGAAATTCTTTCATGGAACCACCCATTTGTGACATCATACCTAATGGCGTTCTTTAGTTACGCCTAGTTACACCCATTTCAGTTACGCATGTATATCTTTATCTCTGTTATCAACTGTTACGCCTCCTGCATCTGTTTCACTGTAATGCCTCTTCTATAAAAATGATTACCTGTCAATAATGTATTGTTCCTTCCTTCCTGAACTTTCGTGGTGATGGAATAGAAGGCCCATAATTCGAATTGTGTTCCTTTGTATAGGAATAAAGCCGTTCCGAATCTCTAAATACCACGGATTCTGCCTCTTATTTTACTGAGCTATTCTTATTAATTTTCCGCATCAAATTAAGTACCGGTAATTAAATTATTTACCACAGATATGGCGCCCGAACAGGGACACTTTCTCATCTCACGCGCCGGAGGTGCGTTGCAGGCCCGGTCTCCTGCCACAGCTGGACGGACAACAACGCGTACCCACAGGATTTCCTGTATCTCCCTCCTGCCGAGCGGGGGTAACTGAGGCTGCGATCAACACCCAGACGAGGCGGTGAGAAGTGCGAAGTATCCCGACCAGAGCCTAGCTGAGAGAGCAAGATCCGAGGTATACAGAGGCCCACCAAGTTCCGAAGTTCCGAAGTATCGAGTCGAGTCCAGTCCGGTCCAAGTCCAGTTCAGTTCAGTTCCGAGGCCTTCCGTTCCGAGCTACCCGGTGAGTACCATTGCCGGGGAGGCGTTCTGACGTGCACATAGGTTGTGCCGGTCAAGACGGGTTTGGGTACACAAATCCGGTCTGCACTGTTTCAGCAGTGTATCTGTACTGTTTAGCAGTATATCTAGTATGTCTAGTATATAATTCAGAATACCTAGTTAGTGCCGAGTATTATGCTTAGTGACTAGTTCCCTAAATGGCCATCATTGTTGTTCATTAAATATTAAATGTTAAATGTTTTAAATACGTTCTGCATATTGTGGTGTGAATGACTGTTCATTGTTGTGTTTTGTTGTATTAAACGTGTTCAAAATTAGGTCTCAGATCAGTTCTCAATATGCCGCTCTTTTCGAAATTAAGACAGATCAAAACTAGAAAAGGGGTACTCGAAGAAGCTGTTCCCATTCCTCCTAGGGACACTCCAGGGTACTTCATGTATCATAAACATGGCCTAGACGCCATATTATTTCTTGATTTATGGGTAGACTACACCAAGGAATTACCAGAAAGTCAGAGGTGGCCCGCAGCTGGGACCTGGGATGCAGATTGCATCATGAAAATAGAGGAAGAATTATGGAAAAAGAAAGCTAGACAATCACAGAAAGATGCCATTGAATTATGGCGTAAAGAATCGTATAGACGTACAGAAAAAGCACTCAGACAGGAAGAGAAAAGTAAGGAGAATTCAAATAAAGTCCGAGAAAATCTATTAATTGAAGAAGGTACCCGAGCAAAAGCAGAACAAGTAGACAGACAAAGAAATGCCCTTATGAATGGTATGTATCCTCTTCTGGCCGAAGGGTTACCTAAGGCTACTCAGGAGATACCAAAAGACTTGCCACCTCCATTATTTCCGATAAAAGCACATCCCAAAGGGCATCCCAGAACCGCAGAAGATGTTTTCCTTTCCTCTTATTTAGACGACGCAGCTCCCGAGTATGCTAATACTGCACCACATAGACCGCCTGCCGAGGGGGTTCAACGCCAAGACCCTCCGTCTGTACCTCCACAACAACAAACTCCGACACAAGTTCCGGCAAGCACATCTGTTTCTACAGCTGTACCCACACCTATGGTTGCTATATCACGTTCAACGAATCCTTTCCCATCCAGCACCCCAGGCGGTGCTACAGGAGGTACAACAAACATTTTTTCCACGCCACCCAGAGTAAATAAACTTTCCTTTCAAGAATTAGCCCACCAACGTACGCCCAAACTAGTAACTCCCGACATGCTTAAGGAACTTCTAGTAGATTGTAGATATGACCCTGTGCCCGGCAAAGAGGACGAAATGCTGCTGGCATCATTACGTATCCGACGAGCTGCAATATATTTAGGGAGGCTACCAGGAATGACTACACATTTAGAAAATATATATCACTTTGTCCAGTCAGGGCGAGATTCTGAAAGTATTAATAGAGCCATGGAGTACCAGAAAGTGGAGATACAGGGGGAACTGTTACGTTTCCTCATAAATTGTGTGATCAGAAATCAAGACCGACCAGGGGTAAATCCGGAAGAAATGCGAATTCTTACCACATGGAGTCGGAATATATCAGAGGGGAGACATGATAAACTACTAAGTATAGTAGCTATGTGCCGAAAGATCCGCAAAGAAGTAGAACGAATACACGAAGAAAGATTGGCGGTAGACCAGCTTGAACAAAACGAGGAGGAGGAAGAATTGGAACTGCCCACAGGACAGTTAGAAACCATGGCCTATTTAGGTAGAGGAAGATCTTGTAATAATACTAGATGCTTTACTGATCCGATACGTCCGATACGTCCAGTTAATAACGGAGATTTCCAAACCCCTATAATAAATATAAGGTCCCCCGAACATTCGTTCCAAGCCGCTGACAAATTACTCCGAGAACGAAGTGGTTATCATATACTCGATTCTATGGACGAACAAGAATTAGCCAGGTCAGCCGTTCACTGGGTTGACAGTCCCGGAAAATATAGTGATGATACACTAGCGCACACGTTTTTGAACCTCACCCCAGATGAACAGCGTTTAGCTGGTATCTACATGATTCAACAACTCCTTATATTATATAAAAGCCAACACTCCGATCCTAGTCCCTTACCTGATATATTGACTGAATTACTCACGAATAAATGGAGAGGTTCAGGTACTGAGTTAATTAGAGAAATACTAGAATCCAGAAAGCAGTACATTCTTTTTGTATGCCCCGAACATGTCTCACTGCCCATCAAGGAAAGAACGACGTATTATATGGATAGACAGAATCCCTTACGCGAAGTGCACCCGATAAAAGGTGATGACAATCAGTTTAAACGTGTGTTTGTATACACACCCATATCTAAAATGGAACTATTAGAAATGAAGAAAGTGGTACCCAGTCATGACAAAGACCCAGCGGGTTTCCACCGTGAAATTAAAGACATGCTGCTCATGGGAGAGTATACCTATCCCGACATTATGAAAATATTAAAGGTATTAATGCCTGCGGGCATTTATGAAAAACTCAAAGAAAAGGATTGGGAGGTGGGAGACCAAAAGATAGATTGGACAGCATTAGAAAACGAAGAAACAGCTCGAGGTCCAGGTTTAGGGCTTGGGGAAAAGACCAAAATACTACCAGGTTTATTAGTACAGGTACTGCCACATTTATTAACTACGAAAAAGGAAGACTGGGGTGCAATATCAGCCTGTAAACAAAAGCAAGATGAAGACACTAGTGATTTTTATGCCCGATTCGAAAAATGTTTTGGTATAAATAGTGGAATAAAAGCAAGTAGCGAGTCGTATCCACATCTGTTTGTGACAAAATTAGTTGAAAATGCCTTGCCCCAAGTTAAGAATAGAGTATTGAAATTCGAGAGTACCTGGCAAGGTAACACTCCGTCACAAATGTTACAAATGCTACAGTACCATCACAATAGAATTAGAGAGGAACAAGAACATGAACAAAGACGCATGAAAGACACGAAAATGAAAATGCTAGTTTCCCAGACAGTTCCAGCTGACGGTCATAAAAAGGGTATGACACAGTCCAGTGTTTCAGCAGGTTCTGTAAAAGGGACATGCAACTATTGTAAACAGCCAGGTCATTATGTACACGATTGTCCAGTTTTAAAACATAATATCGCCATAGGTAATACAAAAGAAAGACCACGGCCACTTAGACAGGATCAGAACCAACAAGGAGCCCCGCAGCATGCACAGTCCATGCCAGCTCCGCAACAGTCTATGCCAGCTCCACCACCGCAGCCTATTGCTGCCACACAAACAACGACACAACAGATGTACCAGACCGCACAGTATGACTATCCTGATTATCAACGATACTCATGAAACAGCCTAGAGAGGGAAGTTGGCTTACCCCTTATCGAGGTCCCTGTAGATCAAGAAGGACCTTATGTACACAGTGAACTATTAGGCCAAGATAGAAAATTTTTACTTGATACAGGGGCAAGCCGAACAACCATAAAACGTAGTGAAGTTCCAGGGGCACCCCTCTCAGGCTCACAGAATATTTCCCTTGGTTTTTCAGGAAAACCTATCATTAACGAAGTATCACAGCCTCTTCCACTTACGATTGGTCCCTTGACACGAACTACAGATTTATTACTTACTAAATCATGTCCAGAAAACCTGTTAGGTATAAAAACATTGAAAGCTCTAGGAGCTATAATATGTTGTTCTCCGGAAGGAGTAAGATTGTTTTTACGTGATTTCAAAGGGCACTATGTGTCCCGAGACATGGATCACCGACTACAGACTTTACCCACACATTTATGGGCACAAGGCCCTACAGATGTTGGTTGCATGAACATTACACCATATCGAGTCACACTAAAGACAGGAGTGGTACTACCACGAATGCGACAATACAAGTTACCCCCAGATGCTGTAGTGGCTTTACTGCAAATCATTGATGAGCTTATTACCCAAGGAGTGGTTGTGGAAACCGACTCCAATGTATGTAATTCCCCGATAATTCCGATTCTTAAACGAACTGATCCAAAAGCCCCGCCAGTATATCGATTGGTTATTGATCTGCGCGAATTAAATAAATGTATTGTACCACAATACCCCGTAGTCCCAGACATTTCTTCATTACTGACAGCCATTGATTCCGAAGCAACATTCTTTTCTGTAATTGATCTCAAGAATGCCTTTTTCAGCGTCCCAATAGATCCGGAAAGCCAATACTTGTTCGGATTTAGTTTAAATGGACGAAGCTTTAAATTCACACGCGCACCTCAAGGATTCACAGAAAGCCCCAGCATCTATAGCCAAGCACTGAAACGATAACTTGACAGTATCCATATGCCAGTCAACACTGCCCTGCTTCAATATGTCGATGATCTGCTGATCACCGCTAGAAGCGAAACTGAATGTGAAAAAGCTTCACTGACGGTTTTACAATTTTTGGCCGAAAAGGGGCACAAGGTGTCCCCTTCTAAGCTGCAATTCTGTGTCCAGCGAGTTGTTTACCTTGGGCACTCGCTGTCCAAGGAGGGAAGGCAGCTTACGTCAGATCGCATCCAGTTAATTGCTAACATGCCAATACCCAAGACACAAAAGGAGGTACGGGCTTTTATAGGCCTCACTTCATATTGTAGGCAGTGGATCCCTCAGTATGCATGTCTAGCAAAACCACTCATTCAGTTGACAACACAGGAGGCGGCCACATCGACTGTCCTCCCTTGGACTCAGGAACATACACAAGCTTTTGAAAACCTAAAGAAAGCTTTATGTCAAGCACCTGTTTTAGCAACACCATGTTACAATAAACATTTTACGCTCTTTGTTACAGAACGCGAAGGTACTGCCTTGTCAGTACTCACACAGGAACAAGCAGGATCACACAAACCATGTGCTTATTTTTCTAGTACATTAGATCCCGTAGCTCAGGCTCTGCCTGCGTGCCTGAAATCAGTGGCAGCGACAGCTTTAGCAATCAGACAAAGCGATGCCATAGTGTTAGGACATCCATTGACAGTACAAGTACCACACGCAGTAGAGGTTCTTGTGAACCGAACGCAAACACAACACTTGACTATAGCAAGACTTACCGGTTACGAATTGACATTATTTCAGCCACACATAGAAATCAGACGTTGTAGTACATTGAATCCTGCCACACTTTTGCCAGTAAACGGAACAGACCCACTAGCACATGATTGTATCGAAGTTATTACTATCACGACGAAACCCAGACAAGACTTGACAGATATCCCATTGTCAGATCCAGACCTGACGTTGTATGTAGATGGTTCATGTATGAGAACAAGTACAGGAGAGCTAGTGGCCGCGTATGCAGTCACAACAGACACTGAAGTCATTGAAACATATTGCATAAATACCTTGTCAGCTCAAGCAGCAGAGCTCATCGCTCTGACACAAGCCTGTATTCAAGCCACAAATAAGAAAGTCAACATATACACTGATTCACGTTATGCATTCGGAGTTGTACATGACTTCGGCGTGCTGTGGCGAGAGAGAGGTTATTTAACTTCTCACGGTGCCCACATTCAGCACGGACCCCTCATTCATGCCTTATTAGATGCAATACATCTACCCACTGCAATATCAATTATGAAATGTAAAGCTCATACGAAAGTTACTGATATCATTTCCCAAGGCAATAACCTAGCTGACAGAACAGCTAAACAGACTGCTCAGAATCAAACTCACACATCTGACATGACAAAGACAATAGTTCTGACACCAACACATTGCATGACGGTTAAGGATCCCGCTCTTGACGTAATTGACATACAGACACATGCTACACCAGATGAAATAAAGAAATGGACTGAATTAGGAGGGATCCAAACGAATCAAGGATGGATGACGAAGGAAAAATCTGTATGGTTTCTTCCCGACTCAATGGTCCAAGTCATCATTAATACAATACATAGTCCAGCGCACCTAGGAGAAAAAGCTATGCTAGATAGCATTCAACACATTTGGTTCAACAAACATTTACGAGCAGCAGCTAAACAAAAAGTTCGTACCTGTATGATCTGTTGTCAGTTTAACCCAGGTAAAAGCATTCCCGTAGAACAGGGTGGATTTCAGCCTCCTGATCACCCTTTTGAAGTCCTCCAGATGGATTATATCCAGATGGAACGATGTCGAGGATTCAAATATGTTCTCGTAGTTGTCTGTGCTCTTTCCCGTTGGACAGAAGCATACCCGGTCTCAGATTACACTGCCCCGACTACTGCCAAACAGTTAGTTCGAGAATTCTTCCCACGGTACGGTTTACCACGTGTTGTCTACTCAGATAACGGCCAGCCGTTCTAATCCGAACTAATGAAACACGTTTCACTTTTGTTAGGCTATCAATGGAGATTTCACTGTGTCCGACACCCCGAGGCAGCAGGTCTCGTGGAACGACATAATCAAACTCTGAAAATTAGATTGTCCAAAATATGTAGAGAGAAAGGTGTCGATTGGGTAATAGCCTTACCAGTTGCACTCTTTTACATGAGAATGGTAGCGCACTCTCGAACAGGGCTATCCCCTTATGAGGTGATCTTTGGCAGACCACCAAATATGTGGGGGACGCCTATACCACGCAAAATAACTGATGTTGACTGTAATATGCTGACAGATTACCTGGCTTCCTTGATGTCTGCACTACAATCTTGTCGTTCACAGGTAGCTGCAGCCTTTCCCGACAACACCGAGGTGAAACCCCATGACGTAGTTCCCGGGGACCTGGTGTTAGTGCGTAATTTTGACCGGAAGACTCAGCTGGATCCTAGGTGGAAATCGCCTCAACTTGTACTACTCACCACGAGGACAGCCGTGAAGATCGAAGGTCGCAAAGGATGGTTACATTCAAGGCATATCAAGAAATTTCATGGACTACCGTCTGATGTAAACGTTACACCTCGCGTGTCTTCACCGATTGACTCAAAGCTCCCTTTGGTTGAACAAAGCGATAAGGAACTATACAAACTAAAATTACGGTCTAAAAAGTCAGACAATTTGATTGTTTAAGTCCTCTCCAAGGTGAATCGGTCGAATTTGTCTCTGACATGTATCCCCTAGACCTGACTAGAGAAAGAAACCGAAAGATGCAGTTGAAAAGGCATGCGTACTGTAAATCACTGCGTAGTCATTGCACAGTGACGTTATTAATTTTGTTTTTCTTAAGTCTTTTAATAATCACTGCAAGTATATTGTTGCACATATATTATCCTATTTCTAAACATGTTTACAATGTTACTGCTGAACATTCTTTTAGTGAATTACCCCCGCATGAGTTGTCCTATAGATTTGCGCTGCGCAATAACACTTTCATTAGTATGCTACATCATTCCCATCAAACAAGCAATGCCACAAATTGTTGGATATGTGGCCGACTCCCTCCCTATCAGAACTATAAGGGAGTTTTGCCCCTCTTTCCTTATCCGTTCACACACAATGGCTCCTGTGGAGCATGGTTTAGTTTGATTAATTCCCTAGATTCGAATTCCGCAGTCTATCAAGACAACTGGGTATGGGGAAACCTGAACTTAGTTTTGCTTAAAGTCTGCTACCCTAACAAGGAGGGACTTCCCAAAGGAACAGGAACTGATCTAGAAAATGAAGTATATGGATTAGGTAATTTTACACTTAACCTCATGATCCTGAACGTTGAATCTGAAGCTACACCAATCTTGCCCGCCATGTCCGTATTCCCAGTAAAAGGGGAACTATGTATAAGAAAGAATGGCTCCATACACATGGGCCATAGTAAATGCACCACTGTGATAAAATTCAGTGATCAAGGCAAGTCTACATTTAGAGCTTCTCGTCATTCCTACTTTATATGTGGCCAGACCGCATATATACGCCTACCTCTAGATTGGGATGGTACCTGTTACATAGCATTCCTCCTACCACCTGTTTTTCTAGCTCCTCCTGATTATCATAGAAATACTCATTTAATACACAATAGACAGCAGAGAGATCTCCCAATCGTCGATTACACTGAAACAGCATGGGAAAAATACACAGATTTCAATAAAGGTTTCTTTCCCTATATAGGTACAGTCACAAATAGTAAATTGATACGTAGATTAACCGGAACCCTTGAAGCAGTAGTGAACGAACCTATTTCCGCTTTAGGCAATTTAACAGAAGAACAGTCTGCTATGCGGATTGTTGTGCTTCAGAATCGTCTTGTCCTTGACGTCATCCTGGCCGATAGGGGCGGAGCTTGTAGGGTCATCGGATCAAGTTGTTGCATTTTCATACCAGAAAATTCACCGTCAGTATATAAAGCCATAACCCGCCTTCATAAGATTGTAAGCCAGATACACCAGAGTCCAGGCACCTGGACTTGGTCCGGTTGGTTCTGGGGCGTGTTGTCAGCCTGGGGATGGAGAATGCTCTCCTTCCTAGGTATTGGCTTTCTCATACTATTCAGTTGCTGCTTATGTCTACAATGTGGGCCAGCGATTTGTGGTCTGTGTGCCACCTCGTGTATCCCACATCCAAGTTTTCGTTCGAGATCCCGGAAGAAGAAAGAAGAACAAATGATGTTATATGAACAGATCGATGGATTGATGAAGATTGATATCTCCTAAGGGCCAGTAGGGGACAAGGAGGGAATGTGGAAATATGGATTTTTATGGTCGGTTATGTCCCCTATCTTGGACCCCAACGGTTTCATGTATAAATCACAAGTACATGTATGTTCCCTCCAGTTCCAGTTATGAAGACGCAAACACATGTGCGTCCACCGTCAACATGTCCTCTTTCAGATCCGCCATGAATGGGCTGGATATTCTATTCCTAAGTATGAAAGGCCACCGGCCTTATATGGTTCATTTATCCCATTTTACAGTCCAGGCGAGTAGGCCCTGATTCTGCCACCAAGCCTTTTCCTGCCTTCTGCCTCTGAAAGCTCCAGTCTGAGCCTGCATCTGTGACCATGAACTTTGTCCTACTCCCTGTGCGGCTAACGGTGCCTGATCCAGCCCGTAGCCTGCCAGAAAACTGTATTTCACCTTCAAGATTATCTCCTCCGCCCCTCATCCGATGCATTCCTGTCTAGCAGTTTAGGTAAACATTCCTCCAACTACCGTGCAAAGGGGCCAGGCCTCGCTGTCCTCATGCAAGTAATTCATAACCCTGTTACCATGGAATATTCCTACCCCCTCGCATCTAGTGTAGACACTTAGACGCTTGTACACGCACTAACAGTCAGTATAGTCAGTATAGTCAGTATAGAATAAGATTCTATCCTAAGAGACCTCTCTTTTTGGATAACACAGTTCTTTAAACATAGGATATTAGATATGATTTGGGATTAGGTTGACATAACCCCAGACTTTTGTCTCCACATGTAGAGCTAAATGTCAAGTCCCATTCTCCCCCTAGTTGCACGTCAAATCACACGTCATGCTGCCGCGCGTGCATCTCTGCCAAGTATTCTTGCTGACATTGCGAAATTCTTTCATGGAACCACCCATTTGTGACATCATACCTAATGACGTTCTTTAGTTACGCCTAGTTACACCCATTTCAGTTACGCATGTATATCTTTATCTCTGTTATCAACTGTTACGCCTCCTGCATCTGTTTCACTGTAATGCCTCTTCTATAAAAATGATTACCTGTCAATAATGTATTGTTCCTTCCTTCCTGAACTTTCGTGGTGATGGAATAGAAGGCCCATAATTCGAATTATGTTCCTTTGTATAGGAATAAAGCCGTTCCGAATCTCTAAATACCACGGATTCTGCCTCTTATTTTACTGAGCTATTCTTATTAATTTTCCGCATCAAATTAAGTACCGGTAATTAAATTATTTACCACATATATGGCGCCCGAACAGGGACACTTTCTCATCTCACGCGCCGGAGGTGCGTTGCAGGCCCGGTCTCCTGCCACAGCTGGACGGACAACAACGCGTACCCACAGGATTTCCTGTATCTCCCTCCTGCTGAGCGGGGGTAACTGAGGCTGCGATCAACACCCAGACGAGGCGGTGAGAAGTGCGAAGTATCCCGACCAGAGCCTAGCTGAGAGAGCAAGATCCGAGGTATACAGAGGCCCACCAAGTTCCGAAGTTCCGAAGTATCGAGTCGAGTCCAGTCCGGTCCAAGTCCAGTTCAGTTCAGTTCCGAGGCCTTCCGTTCCGAGCTACCCGGTGAGTACCATTGCCGGGGAGGCGTTCTGACGTGCACATAGGTTGTGCCGGTCAAGACGGGTTTGGGTACACAAATCCGGTCTGCACTGTTTCAGCAGTGTATCTGTACTGTTTAGCAGTATATCTAGTATGTCTAGTATATAATTCAGAATACCTAGTTAGTGCCGAGTATTATGCTTAGTGACTAGTTCCCTAAATGGCCATCATTGTTGTTCATTAAATATTAAATGTTAAATGTTTTAAATACGTTCTGCATATTGTGGTGTGAATGACTGTTCATTGTTGTGTTTTGTTGTATTAAACGTGTTCAAAATTAGGTCTCAGATCAGTTCTCAATATGCCGCTCTTTTCGAAATTAAGACAGATCAAAACTAGAAAAGGGGTACTCGAAGAAGCTGTTCCCATTCCTCCTAGGGACACTCCAGGGTACTTCATGTATCATAAACATGGCTGAGACGCCATATTATTTCTTGATTTATGGGTAGACTACACCAAGGAATTACCAGAAAGTCAGAGGTGGCCCGCAGCTGGGACCTGGGATGCAGATTGCATCATGAAAATAGAGGAAGAATTATGGAAAAAGAAAGCTAGACAATCACAGAAAGATGCCATTGAATTATGGCGTAAAGAATCGTATAGACGTACAGAAAAAGCACTCAGACAGGAAGAGAAAAGTAAGGAGAATTCAAATAAAGTCCGAGAAAATCTATTAATTGAAGAAGGTACCCGAGCAAAAGCAGAACAAGTAGACAGACAAAGAAATGCCCTTATGAATGGTATGTATCCTCTTCTGGCCGAAGGGTTACCTAAGGCTACTCAGGAGATACCAAAAGACTTGCCACCTCCATTATTTCCGATAAAAGCACATCCCAAAGGGCATCCCAGAACCGCAGAAGATGTTTTCCTTTCCTCTTATTTAGACGACGCAGCTCCCGAGTATGCTAATACTGCACCACATAGACCGCCTGCCGAGGGGGTTCAACGCCAAGACCCTCCGTCTGTACCTCCGCAACAACAAACTCCGACACAAGTTCCGGCAAGCACATCTGTTTCTACAGCTGTACCCACACCTATGGTTGCTATATCACGTTCAACGAATCCTTTCCCATCCAGCACCCCAGGCGGTGCTACAGGAGGTACAACAAACATTTTTTCCACGCCACCCAGAGTAAATAAACTTTCCTTTCAAGAATTAGCCCACCAACGTACGCCCAAACTAGTAACTCCCGACATGCTTAAGGAACTTCTAGTAGATTGTAGATATGACCCTGTGCCCGGCAAAGAGGACGAAATGCTGCTGGCATCATTACGTATCCGACGAGCTGCAATATATTTAGGGAGGCTACCAGGAATGACTACACATTTAGAAAATATATATCACTTTGTCCAGTCAGGGCGAGATTCTGAAAGTATTAATAGAGCCATGGAGTACCAGAAAGTGGAGATACAGGGGGAACTGTTACGTTTCCTCATAAATTGTGTGATCAGAAATCAAGACCGACCAGGGGTAAATCCGGAAGAAATGCGAATTCTTACCACATGGAGTCGGAATATATCAGAGGGGAGACATGATAAACTACTAAGTATAGTAGCTATGTGCCGAAAGATCCGCAAAGAAGTAGAACGAATACACGAAGAAAGATTGGCGGTAGACCAGCTTGAACAAAACGAGGAGGAGGAAGAATTGGAACTGCCCACAGGACAGTTAGAAACCATGGCCTATGTAGGTAGAGGAAGATCTTGTAATAATACTAGATGCTTTACTGATCCGATACGTCCGATACGTCCAGTTAATAACAGAGATTTCCAAACCCCTATAATAAATATAAGGTCCCCCGAACATTCGTTCCAAGCCGCTGACAAATTACTCCGAGAACGAAGGGGTTATCATATACTCGATTCTATGGACGAACAAGAATTAGCCAGGTCAGCCGTTCACTGGGTTGACAGTCCCGGAAAATATAGTGATGATACACTAGCGCACACGTTTTTGAACCTCACCCCAGATGAACAGCGTTTAGCTGGTATCTACATGATTCAACAACTCCTTATATTATATAAAAGCCAACACTCCGATCCTAGTCCCTTACCTGATATATTGACTGAATTACTCACGAATAAATGGAGAGGTTCAGGTACTGAGTTAATTAGAGAAATACTAGAATCCAGAAAGCAGTACATTCTTTTTGTATGCCCCGAACATGTCTCACTGCCCATCAAGGAAAGAACGACGTATTATATGGATAGACAGAATCCCTTACGCGAAGTGCACCCGATAAAAGGTGATGACAATCAGTTTAAACGTGTGTTTGTATACACACCCATATCTAAAATGGAACTATTAGAAATGAAGAAAGTGGTACCCAGTCATGACAAAGACCCAGCGGGTTTCCACCGTGAAATTAAAGACATGCTGCTCATGGGAGAGTATACCTATCCCGACATTATGAAAATATTAAAGGTATTAATGCCTGCGGGCATTTATGAAAAACTCAAAGAAAAGGATTGGGAGGTGGGAGACCAAAAGATAGATTGGACAGCATTAGAAAACGAAGAAACAGCTCGAGGTCCAGGTTTAGGGCTTGGGGAAAAGACCAAAATACTACCAGGTTTATTAGTACAGGTACTGCCACGTTTATTAACTACGAAAAAGGAAGACTGGGGTGCAATATCAGCCTGTAAACAAAAGCAAGATGAAGACACTAGTGATTTTTATGCCCGATTCGAAAAATGTTTTGGTATAAATAGTGGAATAAAAGCAAGTAGCGAGTCGTATCCACATCTGTTTGTGACAAAATTAGTTGAAAATGCCTTGCCCCAAGTTAAGAATAGAGTATTGAAATTCGAGAGTACCTGGCAAGGTAACACTCCGTCACAAATGTTACAAATGCTACAGTACCATCACAATAGAATTAGAGAGGAACAAGAACATGAACAAAGACGCATGAAAGACACGAAAATGAAAATGCTAGTTTCCCAGACAGTTCCAGCTGACGGTCATAAAAAGGGTATGACACAGTCCAGTGTTTCAGCAGGTTCTGTAAAAGGGACATGCAACTATTGTAAACAGCCAGGTCATTATGTACACGATTGTCCAGTTTTAAAACATAATATCGCCATAGGTAATACAAAAGAAAGACCACGGCCACTTAGACAGGATCAGAACCAACAAAGAGCCCCGCAGCATGCACAGTCCATGCCAGCTCCGCAACAGTCTATGCCAGCTCCACCACCGCAGCCTATTGCTGCCACACAAACAACGACACAACAGATGTACCAGACCGCACAGTATGACTATCCTGATTATCAACGATACTCATGAAACAGCCTAGAGAGGGAAGTTGGCTTACCCCTTATCGAGGTCCCTGTAGATCAAGAAGGACCTTATGTACACAGTGAACTATTAGGCCAAGATAGAAAATTTTTACTTGATACAGGGGCAAGCCGAACAACCATAAAACGTAGTGAAGTTCCAGGGGCACCCCTCTCAGGCTCACAGAATATTTCCCTTGGTTTTTCAGGAAAACCTATCATTAACGAAGTATCACAGCCTCTTCCACTTACGATTGGTCCCTTGACACGAACTACAGATTTATTACTTACTAAATCATGTCCAGAAAACCTGTTAGGTATAAAAACATTGAAAGCTCTAGGAGCTATAATATGTTGTTCTCCGGAAGGAGTAAGATTGTTTTTACGTGATTTCAAAGGGCACTATGTGTCCGAGACATGGATCACCGACTACAGACTTTACCCACACATTTATGGGCACAAGGCCCTACAGATGTTGGTTGCATGAACATTACACCATATCGAGTCACACTAAAGACAGGAGTGGTACTACCACGAATGCGACAATACAAGTTACCCCCAGATGCTGTAGTGGCTTTACTGCAAATCATTGACGAGCTTATTACCCAAGGAGTGGTTGTGGAAACCGACTCCAATGTATGTAATTCCCCGATAATTCCGATTCTTAAACGAACTGATCCAAAAGCCCCGCCAGTATATCGATTGGTTATTGATCTGCGCGAATTAAATAAATGTATTGTACCACAATACCCCGTAGTCCCAGACATTTCTTCATTACTGACAGCCATTGATTCCGAAGCAACATTCTTTTCTGTAATTGATCTCAAGAATGCCTTTTTCAGCGTCCCAATAGATCCGGAAAGCCAATACTTGTTCGGATTTAGTTTAAATGGACGAAGCTTTAAATTCACACGCGCACCTCAAGGATTCACAGAAAGCCCCAGCATCTATAGCCAAGCACTGAAACGAGAACTTGACAGTATCCACATGCCAGTCAACACTGCCCTGCTTCAATATGTCGATGATCTGCTGATCACCGCTAGAAGCGAAACTGAATGTGAAAAAGCTTCACTGACGGTTTTACAATTTTTGGCCGAAAAGGGGCACAAGGTGTCCCCTTCTAAGCTGCAATTCTGTGTCCAGCGAGTTGTTTACCTTGGGCACTCGCTGTCCAAGGAGGGAAGGCAGCTTACGTCAGATCGCATCCAGTTAATTGCTAACATGCCAATACCCAAGACACAAAAGGAGGTACGGGCTTTTATAGGCCTCACTTCATATTGTAGGCAGTGGATCCCTCAGTATGCATGTCTAGCAAAACCACTCATTCAGTTGACAACACAGGAGGCGGCCACATCGACTGTCCTCCCTTGGACTCAGGAACATACACAAGCTTTTGAAAACCTAAAGAAAGCTTTATGTCAAGCACCTGTTTTAGCAACACCATGTTACAATAAACATTTTACGCTCTTTGTTACAGAACGCGAAGGTACTGCCTTGTCAGTACTCACACAGGAACAAGCAGGATCACACAAACCATGTGCTTATTTTTCTAGTACATTAGATCCCGTAGCTCAGGCTCTGCCTGCGTGCCTGAAATCAGTGGCAGCGACAGCTTTAGCAATCAGACAAAGCGATGCCATAGTGTTAGGACATCCATTGACAGTACAAGTACCACACGCAGTAGAGGTTCTTGTGAACAGAACGCAAACACAACACTTGACTATAGCAAGACTTACCGGTTACGAATTGACATTATTTCAGCCACACATAGAAATCAGACGTTGTAGTACATTGAATCCTGCCACACTTTTGCCAGTAAACGGAACAGACCCACTAGCACATGATTGTATCGAAGTTATTACTATCACGACGAAACCCAGACAAGACTTGACAGATATCCCATTGTCAGATCCAGACCTGACGTTGTATGTAGATGGTTCATGTATGAGAACAAGTACAGGAGAGCTAGTGGCCGCGTATGCAGTCACAACAGACACTGAAGTCATTGAAACATATTGCATAAATACCTTGTCAGCTCAAGCAGCAGAGCTCATCGCTCTGACACAAGCCTGTATTCAAGCCACAAATAAGAAAGTCAACATATACACTGATTCACGTTATGCATTCGGAGTTGTACATGACTTCGGCGTGCTGTGGCGAGAGAGAGGTTATTTAACTTCTCACGGTGCCCACATTCAGCACGGACCCCTCATTCATGCCTTATTAGATGCAATACATCTACCCACTGCAATATCAATTATGAAATGTAAAGCTCATACGAAAGTTACTGATATCATTTCCCAAGGCAATAACCTAGCTGACAGAACAGCTAAACAGACTGCTCAGAATCAAACTCACACATCTGACATGACAAAGACAATAGTTCTGACACCAACACATTGCATGACGGTTAAGGATCCCGCTCTTGACGTAATTGACATACAGACACATGCTACACCAGATGAAATAAAGAAATGGACTGAATTAGGAGGGATCCAAACGAATCAAGGATGGATGACGAAGGAAAAATCTGTATGGTTTCTTCCCGACTCAATGGTCCAAGTCATCATTAATACAATACATAGTCCAGCGCACCTAGGAGAAAAAGCTATGCTAGACAGCATTCAACACATTTGGTTCAACAAACATTTACGAGCAGCAGCTAAACAAAAAGTTCGTACCTGTATGATCTGTTGTCAGTTTAACCCAGGTAAAAGCATTCCCGTAGAACAGGGTGGATTTCAGCCTCCTGATCACCCTTTTGAAGTCCTCCAGATGGATTATATCCAGATGGAACGATGTCGAGGATTCAAATATGTTCTCGTAGTTGTCTGTGCTCTTTCCCGTTGGACAGAAGCATACCCGGTCTCAGATTACACTGCCCCGACTACTGCCAAACAGTTAGTTCGAGAATTCTTCCCACGGTACGGTTTACCACGTGTTGTCTACTCAGATAACGGCCAGCCGTTCTCATCCGAACTAATGAAACACGTTTCACTTTTGTTAGGCTATCAATGGAGATTTCACTGTGTCCGACACCCCGAGGCAGCAGGTCTCGTGGAACGACATAATCAAACTCTGAAAATTAGATTGTCCAAAATATGTAGAGAGAAAGGTGTCGATTGGGTAATAGCCTTACCAGTTGCACTCTTTTACATGAGAATGGTAGCGCACTCTCGAACAGGGCTATCCCCTTATGAGGTGATCTTTGGCAGACCACCAAATATGTGGGGGACGCCTATACCACGCAAAATAACTGATGTTGACTGTAATATGCTGACAGATTACCTGGCTTCCTTGATGTCTGCACTACAATCTTGTCGTTCACAGGTAGCTGCAGCCTTTCCCGACAACACCGAGGTGAAACCCCATGACGTAGTTCCCGGGGACCTGGTGTTAGTGCGTAATTTTGACCGGAAGACTCAGCTGGATCCTAGGTGGAAATCGCCTCAACTTGTACTACTCACCACGAGGACAGCCGTGAAGATCGAAGGTCGCAAAGGATGGTTACATTCAAGTCATATCAAGAAATTTCATGGACTACCGTCTGATGTAAACGTTACACCTCGCGTGTCTTCACCGATTGACTCAAAGCTCCCTTTGGTTGAACAAAGCGATAAGGAACTATACAAACTAAAATTACGGTCTAAAAAGTCAGACAATTTGATTGTTTAAGTCCTCTCCAAGGTGAATCGGTCGAATTTGTCTCTGACATGTATCCCCTAGACCTGACTAGAGAAAGAAACCGAAAGATGCAGTTGAAAAGGCATGCGTACTGTAAATCACTGCGTAGTCATTGCACAGTGACGTTATTAATTTTGTTTTTCTTAAGTCTTTTAATAATCACTGCAAGTATATTGTTGCACATATATTATCCTATTTCTAAACATGTTTACAATGTTACTGCTGAACATTCTTTTAGTGAATTACCCCCGCATGAGTTGTCCTATAGATTTGCGCTGCGCAATAACACTTTCATTAGTATGCTACATCATTCCCATCAAACAAGCAATGCCACAAATTGTTGGATATGTGGCCGACTCCCTCCCTATCAGAACTATAAGGGAGTTTTGCCCCTCTTTCCTTATCCGTTCACACACAATGGCTCCTGTGGAGCATGGTTTAGTTTGATTAATTCCCTAGATTCGAATTCCGCAGTCTATCAAGACAACTGGGTATGGGGAAACCTGAACTTAGTTTTGCTTAAAGTCTGCTACCCTAACAAGGAGGGACTTCCCAAAGGAACAGGAACTGATCTAGAAAATGAAGTATATGGATTAGGTAATTTTACACTTAACCTCATGATCCTGAACGTTGAATCTGAAGCTACACCAATCTTGCCCGCCATGTCCGTATTCCCAGTAAAAGGGGAACTATGTATAAGAAAGAATGGCTCCATACACATGGGCCATAGTAAATGCACCACTGTGATAAAATTCAGTGATCAAGGCAAGTCTACATTTAGAGCTTCTCGTCATTCCTACTTTATATGTGGCCAGACCGCATATATACGCCTACCTCTAGATTGGGATGGTACCTGTTACATAGCATTCCTCCTACCACCTGTTTTTCTAGCTCCTCCTGATTATCATAGAAATACTCATTTAATACACAATAGACAGCAGAGAGATCTCCCAATCGTCGATTACACTGAAACAGCATGGGAAAAATACACAGATTTCAATAAAGGTTTCTTTCCCTATATAGGTACAGTCACAAATAGTAAATTGATACGTAGATTAACCAGAACCCTTGAAGCAGTAGTGAACGAAACTATTTCCGCTTTAGGCAATTTAACAGAAGAACAGTCTGCTATGCGGATTGTTGTGCTTCAGAATCGTCTTGTCCTTGACGTCATCCTGGCCGATAGGGGCGGAGCTTGTAGGGTCATCGGATCAAGTTGTTGCATTTTCATACCAGAAAATTCACCGTCAGTATATAAAGCCATAACCCGCCTTCATAAGATTGTAAGCCAGATACACCAGAGTCCAGGCACCTGGACTTGGTCCGGTTGGTTCTGGGGCGTGTTGTCAGCCTGGGGATGGAGAATGCTCTCCTTCCTAGGTATTGGCTTTCTCATACTATTCAGTTGCTGCTTATGTCTACAATGTGGGCCAGCGATTTGTGGTCTGTGTGCCACCTCGTGTATCCCACATCCAAGTTTTCGTTCGAGATCCCGGAAGAAGAAAGAAGAACAAATGATGTTATATGAACAGATCGATGGATTGATGAAGATTGATATCTCCTAAGGGCCAGTAGGGGACAAGGAGGGAATGTGGAAATATGGATTTTTATGGTCGGTTATGTCCCCTATCTTGGACCCCAACGGTTTCATGTATAAATCACAAGTACATGTATGTTCCCTCCAGTTCCAGTTATGAAGACGCAAACACATGTGCGTCCACCGTCAACATGTCCTCTTTCAGATCCGCCATGAATGGGCTGGATATTCTATTCCTAAGTATGAAAGGCCACCGGCTTTATATGGTTCATTTATCCCATTTTACAGTCCAGGCGAGTAGGCCCTGATTCTGCCACCAAGCCTTTTCCTGCCTTCTGCCTCTGAAAGCTCCAGTCTGAGCCTGCATCTGTGACCATGAACTTTGTCCTACTCCCTGTGCGGCTAACGGTGCCTGATCCAGCCCGTAGCCTGCCAGAAAACTGTATTTCACCTTCAAGATTATCTCCTCCGCCCCTCATCCGATGCATTCCTGTCTAGCAGTTTAGGTAAACATTCCTCCAGCTACCGTGCAAAGGGGCCAGGCCTCGCTGTCCTCATGCAAGTAATTCATAACCCTGTTACCATGGAATATTCCTACCCCCTCTCATCTAGTGTAGACACTTAGACGCTTGTACACGCACTAACAGTCAGTATAGTCAGTATAGAATAAGATTCTATCCTAAGAGACCTCTCTTTTTGGATAACACAGTTCTTTAAACATAGGATATTAGATATGATTTGGGATTAGGTTGACATAACCCCAGACTTTTGTCTCCACATGTAGAGCTAAATGTCAAGTCCCATTCTCCCCCTAGTTGCACGTCAAATCACACGTCATGCTGCCGCGCGTGCATCTCTGCCAAGTATTCTTGCTGACATTGCGAAATTCTTTCATGGAACCACCCATTTGTGACATCATACCTAATGACGTTCTTTAGTTACGCCTAGTTACACCCATTTCAGTTACGCATGTATATCTTTATCTCTGTTATCAACTGTTACGCCTCCTGCATCTGTTTCACTGTAATGCCTCTTCTATAAAAATGATTACCTGTCAATAATGTATTGTTCCTTCCTTCCTGAACTTTCGTGGTGATGGAATAGAAGGCCCATAATTCGAATTATGTTCCTTTGTATAGGAATAAAGCCGTTCCGAATCTCTAAATACCACGGATTCTGCCTCTTATTTTACTGAGCTATTCTTATTAATTTTCCGCATCAAATTAAGTACCGGTAATTAAATTATTTACCACAGAGGTCCTGGAGTTTTTAGCAAAAAGTGACTCTTTTATATATTTTGAAATTGCCAGGAAATTTTCCCTAATCTCGTTGCTGGATGTAGTTTCATCTAGACATGTCATAAGCATGCTTTTGCAATTAAGAGCAATTTTTAAGCTAAGTTCATTAGTGTCTACGTTAGCCCATTTTAATGCGAAGCCATTTTGCCTAATGCCAGCAATGTGTTCTACGGTTTTTGTTCTAGCATTTATGCTCTGTTTAAGTATGGTAACGTCAACACTAAGGGGAAAGTGATCACTTAGAGCTATCTCGTGTGTTGTGAAGTTGTTGATACGGGGGAGTATCTGGATGAAGACAAGATAAAATCTATTGTAGATGTTAGGCCTCACGCGTGAAAAGTAGGTGTAAAAGGAATCGTAGGTGAACATAAACTATTAGCAAACCCTAAATCAAGGGTAAACATAATATCATTTAGAGCATCCCCATATAATGTGTGTGGGAAATGACCAAAACTTTCCCCATTTCCATACGTAAGCCCACATACATCTTCAGCAGTATATTTACAGAGAGGGGAATTAAAATCCCCACCCCAAATCACAAACACCTCCTTCTTTAGTCGGGTAATTAATATGTGTATAGAACATCTCAGTGATCTCAAAGTGTCTATAACCAGAGCAGGTAACATATTATTGTAAACATTTACAATTGCCAGGCAGAGAGTTCTATCCAAGTGAAGAATCACTAAATGGTAATGGGGGTCAGTGGATATGAATTCAATTTTCCCAACAATAAGGTAATTAGATACGTATGTACACAGCCCCCCCTTGGCTCTGCCGGATGATGTTGCAACGGCTGACGTATGGAATGTTTTGTAACCGCTGATATGTAGGGGATCTTTCACCCAAGTTTCTTGAACATTGATTATATTAAAATTGTTAATGAACTCGATCCACAGAGTGTTATCTTCCTTTGATTTTAGTCCTGCAATGTTCCAGAATAGTATTTGGCTCCCAGCCTCTTGACCTCTTCCAGTATCATTTATCCCAGCTTTTTCAACATGGGGCTGAGGGTGACAAGTGTTTTGTATTGCGCTTAGTATTCCCTCCAGTGTACTAAAACCCGCTGATTCTCGCTCTGGGCCAGTGCTTATTAGTTCATTGTGTGCGAGTGGCTCATCTAATGTATAAATGAGTAGCGGGTCAGGTTGTCTCGTACTAAGCGCCCGGTCCATGGGGTTAGGTATAGCTGTACAAGAAGATTCCCCCAATTGTTGTCAATCAACTAAATTGAGATTAGAAAATATTTCGAATCGGTTATGGACAGGGACATTAAACTGACTTGTAAGACTCGGAATTAATGCTTCCCTAGAGGGGACAGATTTGTTGAGGCTAGCTAGGTGATAGAAAAAACCTAACGGTACCAGGTTTATACCCTGGGTAATGTTATTGCAAGGCCCAGCTCTGTACAGTATTTCTCGGACCAAATTTGGAGTTTTAAATGATAAGATCACACGGTCCCCGCTCACGAGCTTCTGACCTTTACCAATCCACGGTACTCTTCTGGCCAGCTTGAAATCATCATACAACCTTTCTGTGAGACCAGTCCTAGAGCCTAACCAGTATAGTGATTTATTTCTTAGGCTTTCCCATGATTCCGTAATCCCCTGTGGTAGGCTCGGTACATTTGTTAACACGACTACATAGGGAGTGGCTGCAGGCGGTAAGTCCGGGTTGTTATTGCGTTGGTCACCTACGTGACCCTGCCCAGTCCTAGAAGGGTTACAGTTGGGGCCAGAGAGCTGTATGGGCATGGCAAGAGGTTGGGTATTTAGGTAAGCCTCTTGGTTAGGGATGGACTTATTCTCTGGTCTACTTAGTAAGCCTCTAAACTGTTCATTGTTACTGGCAGGTATTATATCAGCGGGTTGACAGTATTCTCTACTATCACTTGGTACTTTCTTACACTTGAGCAGGTCTAATAAGTCCTCAGAGAGTTGCTGTGTTTTACTAAGGCTAGTAAGTACTAGATCTTCTAGCTTCCCAATTCTACTAGTTAGGTTATCTAATGTTGCTCTGATAAAAATATCCAAGGAGTCCAATTTATCGTTCGTCTTAATTACCTCCTTTTCGATATGAGCATTCGGGGTGCCTAATTGTTTACCCCTATCCCCTAGTTTTTGTGGAGCTAACGGAAGACCCTTTTTATACATCTTTTTTCGTGTTTTCGGTTGGGATATCACCGGAGATGCACCTAGGTTCCCCGTAGGTTTGGGGGTAGGGGCAGGATATCTGGCTCGCTTCGGGGGTGGTTGTCCTTCCTGCTCATGATCGCTTCCTGTAATGTGATCTGATATGTCCACACTGCACCCATTGATGTTAGTTGACATGGTTACAGTTGGAATGTCCGGACACCCCGGTATAGTATTGTCAGCTGTTGGGTTAGTAACAGATTCTAAATTAGCCGTGCTCAGCGACTCCTCAACAGTTAAGATCTGCTGCTCGATGACTCCCACTGCCCCTGTTAAATAGGTAAGTAGTGTCTGACGTGAGCGCGTCTGTGTGTTAGACTGCCTGTTAGCATTATGAGGAACAGTTTGTGCCTTTCGCTTCCCCATGACTAGGCCACTATAACCTCAAAGATAGCACGTGAGCCTGCCTCCGTATGTGGTAGGCACAGTTAAGGAGCCAATCACGGTCACAACAGTGTTAACAAAGAGCGCAGTCACAGAGCTGTAGCAGCTAAAGACCCCCTTTCCACAGTACCTTAGAGGCTCAAAAGCCGTGGCCCAGTCCAGTCTAAATCAGTCTATGACGGGCTAAGATGGGCCCGTCTTGGCCCGGTCTTCGCCCGGGCACGCCCGCGCGCGTCCCGCGATGCGGGACCGCTTCCGCGTCTTTATCATCCCTCCAGGGACCGTCTCAAAGTGCTTGATGCCTCGGTTGCAGGTCAGGGCCTTGGGATAAAGTGCTGTGTGCCGGTATGGTTGTAGCGGTCTCCTCTGAGTCATCTTTGACTGTCAGCTTGGTTGAAACTTTTTGCGGAGACAATAAGAACACGTATAATCCTTTTTTGAAGATTCCCGAAAACCTATAGAGTCAGATTTGTAAAGTCCAACAGAATCCCCCTTTAAGGTAAAGCATGATTAATGAGTCCAATGTGTCACCAAATGACTTTTGGCCTTCGAAAGCGATCTTCTCGAATAGAGAATTTCTCTGAAAATCTGCTTTCCATTCCCATATCCATATATTCCTTCTTTCCAGGATCGCCGCACCTGAGGCTACAGCCACTGATTTGAGAATGTCAGATGAAACATCTGCTAAATAGTTTGCCTTTTGCTCCATCATTACCAAGCGCTCAGAACAGTCACGTTCCTCCTGAATGGTGGATGCCAACACCTCAAAATCCTTGACCAATGACAGTTCACAATATTCTGTCTAAGATCCAGCCCCGATTATCAAATTATCCACAACATGATTTTTTAATTGCATTGTCCACCATTTTGTCCACAGCATATGTTTGTAAGCAATCCTCCCCATTTATGATATTCATACCAATGAATGGTGCCAAAATAGACTTAACCTTCACGTTGTAAGAAATGACCTTCTAGTCTTCCTCTAAAGCATATGACTTTTGCAGAAATTATCGGAGCCCTGGACCGCGCAATTTCCGTCCACTACATACAAATTAAATCCTTCATTTTATCATGTCATGGCAACTTGAGGCAACTTTTCATTTTGTGCTTAAAGGTCTTCTGGCCCTTCTGGCACTTTAAGATGATCACATTTGAAATTCTGCTGGATATGGTCTAAAACTAATGGTGTGGAACAAACTTTTTTGTACATATTGCCTGATGCTGAAGTACCAGGTGTCTGAGTTGAAGCCTGATGAGGAAGGCTACTCACGTTTAGATATTTTCTTTCTAGGTCCTTTTGACTTCTCTGACTCCCTCTTTTGCAGTGCCTTCACTACTCTACATCCACAAATTGCTGGACTTGAGAGACAGTCAAGTACACTGGGCTCCCAGGAGACATAAGACTAGCCTGCCCCTTACTGGACCTCTCTGGCTGCACTCCTTCATCCCTAGAAGAAGAAGACAAAACATGCCTTCTCTTTTCTTTCCTCTACACCTCCATGCTTCACAAGGTAAAACAATTAGAAACAATGTACCTTCTATCAGTCAACAACAAACGTAGAAAGTCCCAGACCTAATTGTTCTAAAACACAATTGGACTATCCTTAACCAGTCACAGCCTACTAAATTAACTTCAACTCATTAATCATTCATAGCAGCCTATAGTCGCTCCCAGTTGAGTGCTTATCTCCTTTCCAGTGGAATTCAGTGTTCTCTGCATGGGGGTACCACTCCACTCAGTGCACAAGTCTTTCACTGCTGTTTGATGTTACACATTGACCAGTTCCATCCAGGCAGCTTGTCTTCTTTATGAGTACTGACTCTGTGTCCCACTACAACACCCAGAGGCAAATTTACAACTGCAACAATAACAGTTAATGGACAGAATGCAGAACAATGTCATACATTCACTCCAGTATAGAGATCTGGGCTTAAATCCATTGTTTTTTTGCTCACCATGCCATTCCAGTTTGAACCCAGCCATATGCAAATCAGTCTTGACCCTGTGCCTCATGGGAACAGTCCAGAATGAACAGTACAGCCCGCGCTGCCAAGCCAGGTGCTCCCTGGATGGGACACAAGCATCCTAGGACCGGTTTCGGAATTTCACCCCTCTTCAGCCAGGATAGCTTGATTCCAGTGGCATGGAGAGCACGGGACCCATGTCTGGGCATAGCCGTCCCACTCGGGTGACAAATGCAAAAACAACAGTTGATGGACAGAATGCAGAACAATGTCATACATTCACCCCAATACAAAGATCTGGGCATAAATCCATAGTTTTTTTGCTCACCATGCTATTCCAGTTTGAACCCAGCCATATGCAAATCAGTCTTGACCCTGTGCCTCATGGGAACAGTCCAGCCGAGATCTCTTGACTGGGGTGAATGTTTTGATTTGTTCTGCATTCCGTCAATCAATTGTGTGTCTTTTGCTTCGTTG
Organism: Triturus cristatus; assembly: GCF_964204655.1. Taxonomy (NCBI): domain Eukaryota; kingdom Metazoa; phylum Chordata; class Amphibia; order Caudata; family Salamandridae; genus Triturus; species Triturus cristatus. The sequence continues at coordinate 845,197,659 of NC_140588.1, read as the reverse complement.
CACTAAGTGCACCAGGTATGCCCAGACGTGGGTCCTGGGCTCACTGTGCCACTGGAATCAAGCTACCTTGGCTGAAGAGGGGTGAAACCATGAAACCGGTCCTTGGATGCTTGTTTCCGGTCCAGGGAGGAACGGGCTTGGCAGTTTGGGCTGGACTGTTGCCATGAGGCACAGGGTCAAGACTGATTTGCATATGGGCAGGTCTAAACTGGGGTGGCATGCTGAGCAAAAGAATGATGAATTTAGCCCAGAACTCTAGACTGGGGGTTAATGTTTTGATTTGTTCTGCATTCCGTCCATCAATTGTGTGTCTTTTGCTTTCTCGCCCTAAGTGCGCCAGGTATGCCCAGACGTGGGTTCTGGGCTCACTGTGCCACTGGGATCAAGCTATCCTGCCTGAAGAGTGTTGAAACCAAGAAACCGGTCCTAGGATGCTTGTTTCTGGTCCAGGTTGGACCGGGCTTGGCAGTTCGGGCTGGACTGTTCCCATGAGGCACAGGATCAAGACTGATTTGCATATGATCAGGTCTAGACTGGAGTGCCATGGTGAGCAAAAGAATGATGGATTTAACCCAGAACTCTTGACTGGGGTGAATGTTTTGATTTGTTCTGCATTCCGTCCATCAATTTTGTGTCTTTTGCTTTCTTGCCCTAAGTGCACCAGGTATGCCCAGACGCGGGTCCTGGGCTCACTGTGCCACTGGAATCAAGCTATCCTGGCTGAAGAGTGGTAAAACCCCGAAACCGGTCCTAGGATGCTTGTTTCTGGTCCAGGGAGGACCGGGCTTGGCAGTTCGGGCTGGACTGTTCCCATGAGGCACAGGGTCAAGACTGATTTGCATATGGTCAGGTCTAAACTGGGGTGACATGGTGAGCAAAATAATGATGGATTTAACCCAGATCTCTTGACTGGGGGTGAATGTTTTGATTTGTTCTGCATTACGTCCATCAATTGTGTGTCTTTTGACATAGATGGTAGGCATGGGCTCTGGGTGCGATATAGGGCCGGCACCTTAATTTTATTTTTTAGTCTAAAGGGGTTTTCTCAGTACTACCGGTCTCTTAAACACTGGTGGTGTCTGAAAGAACGGAGAGGTGTTATTCTCTTGGACCGCTGGGTGTGACACAGATGGTAAGCTAAGCCGCTGGGTGTGAAACAGGTTGCAATTTGGACATTAGGGAAGAATTTGGATCTGGGAGATCAGGTGTAGCTTATGTTTGGCCAAGAGGGCCCTGTGGTTCTTCGAGTTATTCCCTTTCTCTGTGAATTTTATTTTATTTTCTTTGTTCCTGAGCCGATATTGACAGACTATTGGGCTCACTTACCTCTGTGTACTGCTCAGGGCTATCCATGTTCACATGATAGCACACGCTGGGAGTGGGTTAAGGTATGTTTGGCAAAGATCATAATTCTTTTCTCAGTCAGTTTTTAATTATTGTTGTAGTATTGAAATTGATACAAGGTATTTGTTGTTGTGGTGTCATTGATGTTTGAACCTAGTGATTTAATGCAACTGTATTTTGTCTGAGTATTGTGTTTTGACGATGTCTTGATGTGCCATATGAAGGTGCTGCCTTTTTTTCACAATCACTCTTTTATATCACAGTAATTCCATGGCTTTTTAGCAATTGCATGTTCTTCTTATTTGCGACCCTTCATAAGGATTTCTGTTTGTGAACTTTACATATGGATGTATTCTTGGTATTTGAACACATAGTAGGTAGTAGTTACGACAAACAATCCCTGTGTACAATAGTTCCCCATGACCAAGTATAGTTTAAAAATACTCCCCCCCTAAACAATCAGATAAATTAGGGTGTATTTGTCCATTAAAAAGTAACCAATTCATCAAGGAATCACCTGTAAAACATATGCAAACCAGTTTGCCCACACAGGATAAAAACACTTCACAAGTATTCCCACAAATGGCATGCACAAACTAAGCCACACACAATTCCTTGACCAGAAAAGGGAACCTTCAATACTGACATAATAGAACTCACGAGGACACACATTGAGACTAAATACAAAGGATAGAAAAAGGACAGAATAGAGGCACTATTAGAGTTCTGGGCCACCTTCGAAGACACCCAGACCAATATTCTTATCCCACAATTGATAAGCAAAATGTCACCACCTCCCATATGCAGGTATGGAGGTGCTCTCCCCAATGCCAGCTATTCCCGCACTAGGATGCACCAACCTGCTTGTCGAGGTAACTGGAGGGTACCCTTCTGAACAGCGAGATGTTAGGTCTAGACATGAGAAACTAACAAGATGACAGGCTCAAGCATCCCCCCAATCGAGTGCTAAGGAGAGCACACTTGGGTAACAGGGATTTTTATAGCTGTTCCAGATAACGATACGACTAGCGGAGGTGAGAAATGGGGTCCCAGTCCGGTGGGATCGGACAATGAGGTGGAAGCCACAGGATTTGCTCAGGTAGCCAAAGAAATAACAGGTAGCGAGTTTGAAAGCAAGTTCTACCTTAAAAGAGCCATGCATAGTTCAGAACAAAGGAGGCAATATAGGTGCGAGGTCAAGGAAAGTCGAGAAATCTCACCATAGAGGGGCAGCCGGAACACAGAGCAGCCTATCCTCCTCCTGAGGAGAGCAAGGGTAGGTACTAGGCACCATTCGAGGTAGAATCTGAGGCAGAGCTAGAGGAGAGGGTTCTGGTTGGGCATCGGGTCTCACCAGATCGTCAATGAAGAAGAGGTACTGACCACAAAATAAGTGAGTAGGGTAGCCTGGTACAAACTCAAAAGCAACAGAGAAGAAGTAGGATGGCACCTTTGTGTAAGCAAAAGGGGAGCAGCAACGAAGATGTCCGCTGCTCCTCCCGAATTTGCATGGTAGATAGACTAACCCCAAGGTAGATAGTGGCGCAAGAAAAAGGCAATATCTTTGCATGGCCATTTTGCCACCTGCTAGCCCACTGGACAGAGGAAAAGGATCATTGTGATAGCCCCTGGACCAAGGATGGATCCTCTGAACCAGAGGACATAGCTGTCACAGAGGACAGCCACCGGCATGGATAGGGAGATCCCAAGTGGAGTTTCCCTTACATGCAGGAATGCCTAAGTACATGGGAACGCTATGCTAGGGAAAAACCAATCGAGCTCCCCATGAAAAAGTGTACCCACTTCTGCAGATGGGCACATCAGGGACCATATATGTGCCCTGGAATCAGATGGATAAAGAAGGGATAAGCCCCATGATGGCTGCACTGCCCCCCAAGATGTTTGGTACCACACATCTCATCTCAATAATCCTGCACTGATACCAGTGTCTGATTTATTAATTAATGCACGCAGAGGACACCTTAGATATGCCCCCTGAAAACATATCGGCTACTAGTGGGGTTACTGTCTGGTCTCAGCCAGCCTACTACCACTAGACATCTTTCTGGCCTCCTGTGGTGAGAGCCATTGCTCTAAGAGGCCGGGAACAAAGCCTGTCTGGGCAGAGGAGGTCACTCCTCATCCAAGTAAGAAATTCCTTCCAAGGTGGGAGGCTTCAAAGGTCATGCCACCTTTGAAATGTAACCCAGGCTTCTCCACTAAGTGGAAGATGCCAACCTCTCTGTCCTGACTCCACTTTTGGTGGAAGGAGAGGCGGGAAAATTAGTTAGATTAGGAGGCGTGACCACACCTATCCAGCTCCACCCCAAAGGTGGGGTAGCTGATGTGGACCCCACTTTTCCAAATCCTCCATCTTGTGTTGGAGAGAATTATCCTATTTGGGTCAGGGTTATGCCCACTTCCCACAGAAATTGGTCATAAAGAGGGTGTAGTCACCCTAAAGGTAGATAGCCCATTGGCTGCTACCTGGTACTCCCCTTAATGCCCCTAAATTGAGTATTTAGGTGACACCTGTCAACACAGAACTTCAGATTTGATGGACCTAAAGACAAGGAGGACAAATAAGAGCTGCTGGACCCGAGCACTGATTGCCTGCGATGGAGTTTGGGCGTAAACCCCTGCATGCCACTTCAAGACTGGACAATCGAGGTGAACTTTCTCATCCTGCTGCTGTGTGGTCTCTAAGAACCTCAGACGACCACCAGCCTTTGCAAACTGCCCAAGAACTCCTCAAACTAGAGGAGCTGCTCCGCTGCATACCACAGGCACCAACATATCAGAGTCTGGTCCACCAACTTGCAGCTCCTGCCCAGACCGGTGCAGCAACCGACCAGGAAGTGATGCTTGTGCTCTGGAAGTTCAGTTATGTGTCCCCCTCCAAGTGTGTAGGCACCAGGACTTACCAGAGCTGTGCACTGCCAAGACCCATGGTACCGGAAGCCCTGCAACCAACACCGACGTTGAAGAGTCCAGTCAGGACTCCAACTGTACAAGAGTCCAGCAGTTGACCAGGGACATCATGACCCCTGAAACCCACTTCAAGAGTGGCCCAGGAGTCCAGAATTCATCCCTGTCAGCTGTTGCCCACTGACCTGGAGGAGCACCTTCACTCATTGGGGCTGGCCAACCTATCTGTTCTGCACTCAGCCCATCCGGCCTGGGTAATGACAAAACGGCTGTGCTCCCTTGTACCAAAGGCCCTTGCAACCCTAGCCCCCGTTTAGGAGCTCTCAAATTTGCTTACAAGTCCCCTTGTGCAGAGTGTTTTTAGGGGGCAGCTCTTTGGCGTAGCGCAGCAGCTACCAACGCCATCCTCTCTGCTCCAGGCAGAATTTGGGAAACACCCGACAACCTGTTGGTTGTACATTGAACCATGGCTCCCTGCTACTCTAAACCCGGAAGATGAACCCCTACAACTGTCTGTGCTATATGCTTTACCTAGCTGTCTTTCCTTCCCATAGAGCTTTATGATGCGTAATTGTGCACAACTTTGAACGATTTGCTTCTCTTTGGTTATAAGACATACAGTACTTACCTTTGAACTTATTTCGTGGTTTGAAAATATATATTAAAAGACTTGGGTTTTTTCTAACTTGGTCTCAGATTTATTCATGATTGCATGTCTTATTTATTGCCTCCGTGAGTACAGCAAATGCTTAGCACTACCCTCTGAGAAGCCTAACTGCTCACCCACACTACCACAAATGCGCATTATCATTATCTACTTTTGCCTCTATCAACCAATTGGGGACTCACTGAGCCTTCTGCACAGTATACTTCTTTTTAGTGCACCATATAGAGAGCCAGCTTCCTACAGAGACCATAACTGAATTTTTGTATAGGATGAGGGAATGTTGGGGAAAAGAGACAGGTAAGCCATGGACTGATATGGGCCCGCAAGTCACCTTTCGTAACATCCTCAAAAAGGGGCAACCCACCAAATGACAGCGCAGTTTGGATAGCGTAGTAGGGTTAGTCAAAAATCCCTGGTGGGATATACAAGCAAAAATATTGCACTACAAAAAAAAACAGGTGCAGGACAAGGAGAAGAAGAAGCAAACCCCGAAAGACACCACTAAGTTGGTCCAACACAAGTTGAAGAAGACCACCCTCTGGGGGGCCACCTTGGCCACAAGGGTACAAATGGCACCATCCTTAAAGGAGTCTCCACCTCAAATCCCCAGAAGGTTTCAACCTATTTACAATGGCAGGAAACAGGGAGGTTATCAGCAGCCAGACCTCAAAGAAGTTTACAATTTTGCCAGAGGATGGGCCACAAGGGTGATCAATGCCGGTTAAAAACATATCAAGCTAAGAGGTTGCTAGACATGCACCAGTCCCCGCAAGAAAAACCATCCACAAAGCCAGATGCAGGGAGACCTGTACCAACCATACTCGCAGGGGAGTCAGCCAGTTGCCTCACCCCAACAGACATCAGGTAATTGGGCAAAGCACATGGCAATAACAACCACAAATAGGAAACGCTGCCCAACAGGGACCAGGTGACAACCACGGCAGGGTGGGGTAATTGTCTGCGGAGGCAATGCCTTAGCACAAATACAGAACTCAAACATACAGCAATTTAAAACTTCCATTAACGAGTCATCCATCTCATGCACACTCCATGAACTCACCGCACAAAAGCTCTAAAGAACCAAGGAAACAATATTAGAGAATTCAAGCCTTTACTTGCATTACGGAAGTCAGGGCTGCTGAACGTTTTGTCGATCAGGTAACCTCGCTGGATTCTGACATTCCAGGGTGCCCACAGGAGCCTAGTCCCCACTCTGCTGCTGATCCTCCAGGGGAGGGCTGGCTGACCACACCTAAGGGGGAGGTTAGTCTGACAAGGTGGGCAGGGCAGCTCCCAGCCCAGTCTTTAAAGTAGGCACCTAGGTTCCTGCAGCTAAGTCTAATTGGGATTGGTTAAAATAACCAGATTGAAGGGATCCCATTCTTGGGCCTCTGGCCTGTGACCAAGATTTCTTGATAGAATCAAATGATTTTTTATCGTTTCATGAAATAGATCTTAGTACAATAGTGATAGGCATATAATACAAGTCATAAATGATGTGCACTACAAATACAATCATTTGCTTTAAAAGTGTTACATACAGAGATAATTAATTATAATACATAGATTAAACAATAGATTGAAAAGGGGAAATACCCATATAACATATAATTAATAGATTAAAAGTGATCATCAATATATCTCATATGACATGCATGCACAAGCATTCAAACGTATTTCGACTACTGTAAATTTCATACATATCTTAGGTCTGCTAAAACTTCTGCAATAAAGCCATAACATCAATCCCCCCACACACAGTTACCCCATATCAAGTAAAGCAGTCATAAATAAGGTGCCAAAATATTCCAAATGAACAAGTATCTCACATTAGTACCTATTATTTCTCAATATCTCTGAATTAAGCTACACATCCCTTGTTTCACCAACTAGGACTCAGAGAACTATTTGACAAATTTGTATCTGCTTCTGGGGCCAACAAACATTCCATGAAGTGTTCCCATGCTTTAACCCTTTCAATTGTTTTCTCTCTTTATTCCATGAAACAACACAGCACTCTCAAAACTTGCCCATGTAACCATTTCCATATGTCTACCAGTAATATAAGGACCATGCACTGATTTGATTTCCAATGCATAGTAAATTCTCTTTTTGGCAGAATCAAACCTAAGTCAAGAAATCTAGTAGTAGTTTTCTTATTTTTTGAGCGAGGGTATCCCCCGAGGAGGCAGACCAAGGGTGTACAAGGATATCACGTAAGGTTATTCCATTAACATATTCTATTCCTTCTTTCTAGAACACCACAAATGAAGGGCAGACTCATACCATACAAAAATTCCTACCTATTGTGTAGTTCCAACTGCAGCACCCCTAAAAGCCAGAACTCTCCAGCCAATGGAGTCCCAATTTCTGTTCTAAAAATTATGTCTGTCCTCTGATGTTGGGAACTAGGGTTCCCTTTCACTCAGGTTAATGAAGACCCCATCACCTCCACCACATAAGATCCAACAGGTTGCGAGGCACTGCGCGGTTGCAATGTTTTCTCTTCCCTTCTCCCTCACAATTTTAACAGTCAGAGGGAGACAGGGGTGCCAAGGAAAAGGGGGTCCATCAAAGCTCCGTAGAAGATTAGATCTTTGGAATGCGCTCACCATCTCACCAGGCCTAGCAGTCAGCCTTTATACAAGGCCTTGACCACACCACCCAAATGAAACAGTAAGCTCAGGTTCATACACTGCAATGTCAGAAACCCATGGAGGCCACCTCTATTTCTGACCACCTCTATTTCCCTGATAAAGTTGGATGACCAATCACAAAAGATCTAGGGAAACACCAGTAAAAAGAAGCCCAAAGCCACCCCAAAAGGAAGTTTTGAGATGATGGGCATAGTCAACACATCTAGCACCACTGGGAGGGCCATGTTGCATGCCGGAATTAGAGGGGTATATATGTGACCTCACGGCATGTTGCGATTGCCAGCAGAATTTGATTGTGCATGCCCCCTCCTTAATACATCACCCAGTGCATGTGTAGGTCAAAACAGCATGTGCACCAATTGCACCTCTCAGTTACACTGTGAAGGTATTGAGCTAGTGACACTCCTGTAACTCTAGATGGATTAATAACACCCCATGTTCATGAGATTGCCCAACAAAATATTACCTCAATTTAACTGTCAGCTAGGAAATGAGAGGGGGGGCATTGCCCGGCATTCCATGAAAATTGAAAGGCCAATTGGCCCTTGAAATTAATGTGTCCCATGTACCATATTGCACTTTTCAATATAAGATTTCCTCAGCGGGGCCACCTTCGGTGCCTCACTAAAATGGCATGAATGAATAGGGAAAAGCATACCCCTAAAAAGAAAAGCATAGGAACCATGAAGAAAAATAAAGGTTCATGTTTTTAATTAACCGCACAAACACAGATCTTATTTAACAGGGTGAAGATCAAATGTCTAAGTTCACCACCTTCTTCAGTGTCTACTTCAGCACCCTGGAAGGATCTACAGTGTGTGAATTATGACCTACACACCGTATAGTGAACATTCTTTTTGCCTTCAACTTTCTTGAAGTAAAGACATTTTCATTTGCCAGAGGATTATAACACCTTCCTTGGATCCAGCCCCAAGATCTACAATGCACCACAAGTTATGTATTGTTGCACATCTATGTACCTTTTGTTTGCTACAGGTGTTTCTGCATTCATTTGTGATCAAAGCACCACCTAGTCTGATGGAGTCTACCTCAAAGCTATCACTGCACTTGCACCTCGACCACATCACTTACAATTACACCGAACCCAACACTAGCATTCCAAATTCAATACACAGCACACTCTTACACAACATGTGGTATCAGTACATAACCTCAGTGGGCTCCAAGACAACAGCCAAGTCATGTTACGTTTTGTAGGAAAGTAGGATCTGCTTCTTATGGTTACCCCCACTTTTTGCTAAATGTAATAATGTTTTTCACTAGTCTGACTGGGATCCTGCTAATCAGCACCCCAGTCTATCAGCTTTCTCCTCAAACTGTTATGCTATGTACTTTGGTACACTCCAGATTGGATACTGGGGTACCCTTGTCAGTACCTAGTAAATGGTACCCTTGTACCCAGTGCATAGGTACCCCAAATGCCTCGCATGGGCTGAAGCATGTATTATGCCACCCACGAGATGCCATGCAAAATAAAACCTACAGGCCTGCCATTGCAGCCTGTGTAAGCTGGTGCATGCCCCACTTACTTAAGATATAGGTTTACTATATCTAAGGGTCATCGCACTTAAAAACTATAAGTCACCCCTCTAGCAGGCCTTTACAATCCTGAGGGCAGGGTGCTTGGTTCTAAGTGAGAGGGTGCCACTGCATGAGTAGAACACCCCTCTAGCCTACGGAGTCCATTCTCCTGGGTTGTCAGTGAGGCAGCCATTTACGACATATAGAGTAGAATTATGCGACCATATTATGACCAACTCTAAAATGGCCGAAACTAACCCTATCGTGTTTGGTGTCAAACATGTTGGAATCATACTCCCACACCGGTAACTGGTGTAGGAGGTATGATTCCACCCCTCAGGAGCGAGCTTCATTGGGTCCCTAGTGTTCCCAGTGCCAGCATTCTAGTCCCAGGCAGCAACCAAATTGGTTGCTGCTGACCGGAGACACATTTCTGCCCTCCTGCTGCTGAGCCAAGCTTGAGCAGGGGAAGGTAGAACAATAGGTATCCTGTCACAGGAAGGTGTGATCACCTTCCAGACAGGATTTAGTGTATTAAGGCTGGGTGGGTGTGTTTGCCCGCAACCGAAAGTCTGCATGAGGGGCACATTTGGTGTCCCTGTGCATAGTCTAGTTAAACCAGTCCTGGTAGCCGTTGGCTCCTGCTCTGGTGTAAACTAGACAAAGGACATGGGAGTAACCTCCCCACTGTCCAGACCCTTCCCTGGGGGGGGGGGTCCCCTGAATCTGTCCAACCCTCTCCTGTGGGTACCAAAGGGCTTACCTGGCAGTAGGACCCTAGGTTCGACGTGGACAAGATTCTGAACCAGAAACCACTGAACTTCGACGGTCTAGACACTCTTGACTTCGCTGGGCTTCGTTTGGGACCGACTTCATCTCTCTCTCAGTCTGAAGCATTGTCTGTGCCGTGCACCATACAGGCTCCATTCAAAACCTGTGGAGCATCAAGGACAACTGAAGATATCTCCCTTGGAGTAAAGGAGTCAGTCCCCTGTATTCGCAGACACCGCAACACTGCTGTCCGGTCTGCTGACCCTGAGCTCCTATGGACTCAGACGTCTTCAGCAACACAGGAGATGGGTTTCTACATCCCTGAAGGTCTGAGCTGCCCTCTCACCAAGTTTGAGGTCAGATTCCCTCATGGGGACAGCAATACCCGAACCCCTGTGCACCGTGTATATTTGCAAGTGCATATGCTTTTTGGCGTTTCCCGAACAAATGCATTGGGCTGCGAGTAGCCCAAACCTCTGGCACCATTTCCTACTGAGAACTCCGGCCTCCTCACACAGAGTGCTCCATGGGCTGCTGTTTGGTGAAATCACCCAAGGTTGTCTTGCGACTCATTGCCTCCTTCTGTGGGTGCATTTGAGGGTCAACTTTGCTTTTCTTGGTCATCCCTGGTGCTCTGACTCTCCTTGCTGTGGTGAGTCTCCTGGACCTTGCTGGTCCGAACAGTGCACATCCTTCACCTTCGGCATGGGTTGCCGTTGTCAATGATTGTTGTTGCTCCAGCCGGACACCGAACCCTCAGCACTCGACATTGTTTGTGGGACAGCTCATATCTGGCTACTGGTTGTCCTCAACATCTCCTGGTCACCGCAGCTGCAGTGTCAAGAACTCCATCAATGCCCCTAAGCACCTGACATCAGTGGGCATTTGTCTATAGAGCCTCTAGTCACTCCTGAGTGACCCAGACACTGTCTTCTCTGCTTTCAGGTACTCTTCGACAAGGATGCACCTTTTGATTCCAACTGACACTTTTCTTCCTTCCAGCAGCGGCTCTTCTTCGAAGTTCTCCATTGGATTCAAAGGCGGTTTCCGACGCCACTTCAGACCTATGCACCCGGCTTCCCTGCAATAGGTAACTTGGGTACCTCAGTATCCACGGGTGGAGTGGCTCTCCAACCTCCTAACTTCCACAGGGTTTCTTTGAAGTCCACTGGGAAGGGTCCATAAACTCTAAAACTTCAACAGTGACTTTCCCATAGGATTATATGGAGCATGCAGTCGTGTTCCCACACTGCACCCATTCTACGTGGGGTCCCAACTTACTCACCTTGGGTGGTTCCTTGGGGTCCCAGTGATTCTATATCCTCTCGACAATGTATTGACTTGAGCCATGATTCTTATACCAATATTTGAATACATGGTTTGGTCCCCCCCTGGGGCCCACTGTGTATTAGTGCTATTTACTGTCATTTCTGTGCTGAGTATTGTGTGTTTTGTGATGATCTCCACGTATGAGATATTGTGTCATACTAGATAGTGTTATATTAATAAATACATATTTTATAACTACTGTGTGGTTCTCCTTTCATTTAACCAGTACTATAAGGTTGCATTCTGGTAAAACAAGCTGCTTAACATTCCTTCAAGACTAAGCCTGAAGGCTGCTTCCCACAGCTACCACTTGGATAGCTTTCTAAGGTTATCTTTGACCTCTTAAATCAACATAAGGGTTGTTTGGACTGGTGCAAGGTGCCCACTTTATTTTGTGGACTCCATATACCAGGCCAACTTCGCACACGTCTGTTCACTGATACCACATGCAGTAGGAACAGGCAGGCTATATTTGTCCCAAGAGGTAGCCCCTGAATGAGCAAAATGCCTTCTCCACCTATAATCTATATAGGATTAGGGCCAAAATACAACACAACAGAGTAGAACCCGATAGTGTGGTAGTGAAACTGAACCGATATGAGACCAATGCCACAGCATTGTATCTTTTCACTAAGCGTAGCGACATTTAAACAGTGCTAGATAGGATGCGCAGGAGGGGCACCATAGGAGATGACACTATTTGGTCTCAAGACTTCCCAGAAAAGAGATTATTGAAGGTAGCGAGAACGCCACACCAATGTACAAACATCTCTTCTCCCGCCCTCATCTGTGATCCCAGAATGGCCCCTAGCATTTCTGGGGCTGTCTTCTTTAATAACAAATGGACCCCAGACATTGAGTTCTAATGTTGGGCCATCCACTTTCATGATGCCAGGGGGACCAAGTCTCGTAGGAGAGGGTTGAATAACAGCATTGATACCCCATGTCAGGAATCTTGGATACTTAAGTGAATAGACATAAGTGGTCAGAAGGATGGGGCATCCTTTATTTGTTAGGAAACTTACACTATATTCCTATTGTTTCAGAGGCAAATAAACCATTCTGCTGGGTATAAATGAGAACTGTGGTACAGTGCTGCACTTTCTGGACATGTACTGGGGCACCTCCACGCTGATAGACTACTACTGGCAGTACGGCGGGTTCGCTTACACTTAGCTCATCCCTGAATGGCCTGTCCTCTGATCCTTTGTTACCTTACACACTCAAACCCTGGTCATTCCTGAAGAAGATCTGTCAGAGTTGCATCAACATCCGCTAGTGAAGAAAACAACTTTGTTGCATCAGGTTCGAGTAAAAAGAACTTCTGAATATTTTGGTTGGGCTCACTACAAGAACATTCCGGACCAATTAAGACTGTTTTCTGACACTCAAATCACCTAAGGACAGCTAATGGAGGCATGTAAAATAATTGGCACAGATTACACTTCAGATTACAAATGGATAAGGTTCAAATTCAGCACAATTGAGGAAATATCCAAAACTATAAAGACATTACTCTGCCAAACAAAAAACACTTCATCTCAACCTGCAAAATCTTGGGAGAACTTTACAATGCCCCTTAGGGAGAATATCACCACGCGGATAGGTATGAAAACAGGAAAAACAGCTACCACTTTGCCTCGGCAGGCAACTACACTGGAGACAAAAAAAACTCAAATGTGCAAATAATCAAACACTAAGGCAGCTACTGTAGTGGAGACGGAGTTCTATGTGCACACATTGCTATGTTAGCCCAAGCGCCTTAGATGTAAAACGCCATCTTGCCACTTTGCTGCTTTTGCACATGACACTGCAGGTAGCTGTTATTACAAGTAAAACTGCTTGCTTTCTTTTTCTTCAAATGAGAACAGTCTGTTGTTCACATCCCTAGACGTGCACCGCAACCTTAGTCTGAACACTGTGCGCAGAAGCTGTCAAGGTCAAATAACAATGTATGCTGTTAAATTCAGGTTGATCGGCCCACGCTCTAGACACAACACGCACACAGCTGCAAATATCTGAAACTCAGGGGCCTTTAATATTGCATTTGCATGCATGATTGAGACACTTGGAGAAAACATTTCCAGACACAGAGAGCAGTGATGATCCTGTAATGTGATTCACCTAAGCTGATCTTTGAGGTATGGGGGTTCTCCATTCAAACCTAGAGACCTTCTATTAGTTTATAAAACTAGTTTACTAATCGAGGGAGGGTGGTTCACAACGTATGATAGGACTTGTTTTCCACTATCATTTTTAATATGATTTCTCTCTTAATTTTCTATGGTATTGTAACAAAGCTGATGGTTTTATTTTTAATCATTTGCCTGCTTATATTAGCCAAAGTACTGCACCTTAGAGCACGTAGTTAAAAATAAACATTTTAAACTTTCCGTGTCTCTGCTTACTCTTGTTGTGGACTGATATGAGAAGGATAATGAAAAGGTGTTTCTGATTCCTACCATTCTTGAGAGTATTCTAAGTCGCTTGTTCTGGGTTGTCTAATCATTGGTAGCTTCAAGATGATACGTAGAATGAATGAGACACTGATGCTAGTCGGATAGGGGTTCTGGGTACTGAGGTGAGTTTTTTGGTACACCATAATTCACTGAGGTCCTGGTTTCCTGTGCATAGTTCTGTGCATGAGCAGACTCCCCGCAACACTACGCAAAACTCTCCAAACCCTAGGCCTGCAAGGCGACCTGTGGAAGCTACAAAAAAAGAAGAAATTGAGTAAGAGAAGGCAAAAGAATGAAGAACTCTGGGCAAAGATACTCAATGACTCTAAACTCAAGAACAGTGCCAGATTCTGGCAAGCAATTAACAGGCTCCAACGACCAAGCCACCAAGGAATAAACTCGAACATAACAGAGGCTCACTGGGCAAAATACTTATACAACCACTTTAAGAATATCGTGGAAGGGGTGAACATGGTTAAAGAGGAATCCTGGACCATCCAAAACAACAGAGCCATCTTGCCACTTTGCTGCTTTTGCACATAACACTGCAGGTAGCTGTTATTACAAGTAAAACTGCTTGCTTTCTTTTTCTTCAAATGAGAACAGTCTGTTGTTCACATCCCTAGACGTGCACCGCAACCTTAGTCTGAACACTGTGCGCAGAAGCTGTCAAGGTCAAATAACAATGTATGCTGTTAAATTCAGGTTGATCGGCCCACGCTCTAGACACAACACGCAGACAGCTGCAAATATCTGAAACTCAGGGGCCTTTAATATTGCATTTGCATGCATGATTGAGACACTTGGAGAAAACATTTCCAGACACAGAGAGCAGTGCTGATCCTGTAATGTGATTCACCTAAGCTGATCTTTGAGGTATGGGGTTCTCCATTCAAACCTAGAGACCTTCTATTAGTTTATAAAACTAGTTTACTAATCGAGGGAGGGTGGTTCACAACGTATGATAGGACTTGTTTTCCACTATCATTTTTAATATGATTTCTCTCTTAATTTTCTATGGTATTGTAACAAAGCTGATGGTTTTATTTTTAATCATTTGCCTGCTTATATTAGCCAAAGTACTGCACCTTAGAGCACGTAGTTAAAAATAAACATTTTAAACTTTCCGTGTCTCTGCTTACTCTTGTTGTGGACTGATATGAGAAGGATAATGAAAAGGTGTTTCTGATTCCTACCATTCTTGAGAGTATTCTAAGTCGCTTGTTCTGGGTTGTCTAATCATTGGTAGCTTCAAGATGATACGTAGAATGAATGAGACACTGATGCTAGTCGGATAGGGGTTCTGGGTACTGAGGTGAGTTTTTTGGTACACCATAATTCACTGAGGTCCTGGTTTCCTGTGCATAGTTCTGTGCATGAGCAGACTCCCCGCAACACTACGCAAAACTCTCCAAACCCTAGGCCTGCAAGGCGACCTGTGGAAGCTACAAAAAAAGAAGAAATTGAGTAAGAGAAGGCAAAAGAATGAAGAACTCTGGGCAAAGATACTCAATGACTCTAAACTCAAGAACAGTGCCAGATTCTGGCAAGCAATTAACAGGCTCCAACAACCAAGCCACCAAGGAATAAACTCGAACATAACAGAGGCTCACTGGGCAAAATACTTATACAACCACTTTAAGAATATCGTGGAAGGGGTGAACATGGTTAAAGAGGAATCCTGGACCATCCAAAACAACAGAGGCATCTTGCCCAGAGGAAAAACAACACTAAAGGCTAGTAAAGTACAAGGATACCCCCTGAGTAGACAAAAACACCTTAGATTAGAAGTGGCAGCAAGCCCGGAACCATCACTGATTAGCAACAAAGATCGCCACACAATAACTATAACACAGATTAAGAAATAAATAGCCAGAGGCTAGAAGGAGCCCCTGGCCCCAATAGAATCTCACCAATGCTGCACAAGCAGGACGTAGAATTCTGAAGCAAAGCTTTGGTCCCAGTCTTCAAGGATATACAGGGCTCACAAGCAATCCCGGAGTCATGGAAAGGATCGACGATTTTTCAAACAGAGAGACAGGAACACCCCAATTTCTGACTTGTTGCCCTAATTGACTTAAAAGCCAAATACTATGAGGGAATAATTCTTGAAAAATTAACAGCCAGGGCATCGGCAAATTCAATCATCCCCATAAACCAAACCGGGTTCTGTCGAGGACAGGCAACCACTAATAATAATATGGCGCTAGTTTTGTTGACGGACGTGGCTAAAGAGCCCACTATTTTTATGTTTCATAGACTATCTTGCAGCTATTTGATCGCATAGACTGTGCAAAAATATGGCAGAAAATGGAAAATTGGCAGATACCGACACCCCTGTTAAATCTGCTAAAACACACCGACACCTGGGTCAAGATTAAACTAGGAGCAGGGACGCACCTCTCAAGGTGAATCAACACCTCTAAAGGGCTAAAGCAAGGGTTCATGTTAGCAGCCTTGTGTTTTCATCTTTTCCTGGCCGACATTCCAGAGGAACTGGAAAAGAGTACACCACATGCCCCGAAATTGGGAAAACATCTCTGTCCAACTTACTATATGCAGACAACCTGGTGCTGTTAAGTCAGACTCCCATTGCCCTGAAACATCTCTTCAGTGCTACTAATAGTTTCTCTCAATGGAATACCCTAAATATAAATCTAAAGATAACAAAAATTATGACAGTACATTATCATAAGAGGAAAAAGATCAACTGGTACTTGGATGGGCATAGTGTAGACCAAGTTATAACCTATAAATACCTCCTAGTCTTGTTGGATGGCAGAGGCTCGCATAAATTCCAACTAGAGGCCCTGCGCAGGAAGGGCACCATGAGCTACTTAGCAATAAAACCTCTGAGGAAAGTACTGTCAGACTTAACCCTTGACCCCTTACTACAGGTGATTCAAGCAAAATTACAACCAACGCTAACATATTGGAGTGAATCAATGCAAGGGAAAGATGCAGCAGCCCTGGACAAAATAATCGCTAACACCTTTAGAGCAATCTTCCATCTGCCAAACTACGTGTCGCATGCCCAAATACGTCTAGAATTCGGGCAACAGAAACAATCTGTGAAAAGAAGGAGCACATATATTGAAAGCTGGCAAAAGGTCAGAGGTGCCGAAGCAGGATGCCTAAACTCACGCCTTTGGGACGAATTGTCATGCCATGGAAAATTACCAGCCAGGGAGTACTTGCTTGACTCTCTAAAATGACTAGGATTTTCCAATCTTTGGGCAACCTCTACAGATCACCAGAGTATTAAAAAATATTGTTACAAAAGCAACAAAAATACTATCCATCACAAAAGACAAGGAAACACTAGCCAAAAGGGATCATGGTTGGACAGTGCTCAGCAACTACAAAGTCCTCAAACCTCAACTTTATTCAAAAACAGGAGTCAAAATGAGAATAAAAGAAAAGCTCCTAAAGCTTCGTTTTGGCATTCTACCAATTCTTCCACACCTGCCGCCCTGGAAAAGGAGACCAGGAGAGTAGACTTTCCTCCTCTGCAAAAAAGTGAACAAGGACCATGTGCATGTCATTTGTATCTGCCCTAGCCTGAAATAAGACGCACCTTACTCCACCCAATGTTCAATCAGAGTGGCATTAGAACCTGCAGGCAGGCAGTAAAACTGTGTTTTAATCCAGCGGAAACACAGCTAAACTGCTGAACTACAAAAGTCTTTGATACAGTGTCAGAGAGACTTAAATGCACATCGCAAGTGGACACTTAATAAAAGCATAGCTGGGCAGTTTATTTTACTGTTTTTCTATTGCTGCTTAACTCGACAGGGCTCCTGTTAGTCTACCTCTTGAAGCACAGGCACATTAAACTTGATGCGCTGTAAAAGCCCCAATGCAAATTTTATTATGTTGCATTTTATGCTGGTTTTTAATTCTTTTTTTATTTTGCTTTGTATCATGTAAATGAATTTGTCAATGATACATGCATGCAACGGTTTTTATTAATCATGCATAATAATAATAATAAACTGAACTAAACTGACACTCAAATCAATGCAGGGAGGCCCATACTCTTCTTCACAGTACATACGTGAATGCCCGCTGGTTAATGATAACCAGGTGAGAAATTCTCAAGATGATGAACAGCACTGAGCTCTGCTTTAATGCAATCAAGTAAGAACTGAGAGCCATCCGCCTCATAATGATGCAACATCGATCTGTGTTGGTCTTAATGACCACAATGGAGGGAAGGGTGTGTGCAAAGATCGTTGTATACTGCTGCACATCTATCCGAGGTAATGACCTCGATCCCAGGCCTCTGACTCTTGCCATCCAAGCATTGCACTGATTACAAAGAGAAATGTGTGAGGATGGAGCAGCCCGTGAGCAGGCATAGTATCTGAACTGGTTTGTCTGGTTCTCCCGGTGGCTGACTGGACTGTGCATGTCACTGTTACCCATTCTCATCCTTTTATTGTTCTTGTTTGCTTTCCTACAATTGGGGGTTTCCTGTTCTAAAAACGATGTCCACAAATTAGGTTGAATGTGTGTAAATAGGAAAGTAGAAGTAGTCAAGACTGAAGAACAATATGTCCCCAATAATTTCACAGTCATGAAGTATGGGTTGGATAATGTAGTTGAAAATCCAACAGGAGGAGGGAAATGTTGATATTAATAAAAACGATACTAATGCTTATGATGGTACATTTGCATATACAAATGAAATTGCATCGCTATTGTCAGAATTCACTCATCATAAATTCTCTATCAACCACGACTAGAAAATCTGTGATCAAATAGGCTCTGCAACCCAGGCCCGCGGATAATGATTGACAGTTCACGGGGGGGGGGTGGCACATAACCGGCAGACAAATGTAGGAGCAGGAATCTCAGGTCCATCCCTCAGATAAGCACAGCGACAACAAAATGGTCCAAGGGAATTGGCCCCAATAAAGCACACATGGCTACACGGATGTGTGCTTTCCCAAACATTATAAAGTTAGATGCCACATAGAGTTAGGAGCACACAACCAATCAGGAGACAACACACACCGTAAATATAGTGATCACACGCCCCTCATGCAGGGCATCTGGACACAATACCCACTGGCCCACACTGTGTCCATGCAGCGTCCAGCCACCTGCATTTGTTAACAAAGACCCTTTAATTATGACTCCATGGACAAAGCACACATTTCTTTACCAAACAAGAATCACAGGATGTCCTTTTATTATACCCAAAACTGTACATAAGCCGGCACAAATTGATTGCACTTTCAGACAGCCCTCAGACCTGCTTGTGTGGGTTGTACCACTGATCAAAATGTTTAAATAAACCACCTGTCCCTGTTTTGCCAACCTCCTCTTGTCTTTGTTTTTTCAAGGTAAAATCATTTTCAAGCAACACAACAGTTGTTGCTGCAAACCAGTGATGACTTATTGAAACCTGAGTTACAGTGACAGTTAATTTGCTATAGGGTAGCTGTTCTCTTGGGATATGCTTCTGGATGAGAATCATTGTGGGTGGTTGTTAGAAATTGGGGTTCTGGTTGGCAGAAGTATGAACTCTGTCCAAGAAGGAACCACAGTTCTAGGCAGGGTAAATTATATACACACCCAAAATAAAACCTGTGCTCACCCCCTGGTAGCTTTGCAGAGAGGCTTACCTTAAGAGGCAATGTGTGAAGTGCTGTGCAACACTTCAAACACAATGAAAACACAACACAACAAATACCACAACTATTTAGATTTAAAAAACCTTCATTTATTGAAGAAAACAAGACAAAAATTACAAAATTCCAATAAGTTGAACTTGAGTTATGATTTTTCAAAGAATTAACTGAACTGTAGGGCTTAAAAGCATAATGCACCAACCCGGGCCATCTGGTCGAGCTTGACCAGGGTAAATCCAAAGCTGGGGCTTGTCCAGGTCAACCTCGATGGAGTGTGGGTCAGACACAGGGGCCAGTTTAGCTCGTTGCAAAGTACCTTAATTGTGTCATCGACCGAGTCGAGATTAGAGAAGCAAAGGGGTGATGCTTTGTTGTCGATCCACAGGATGACGATGATGCACACAAAGTCAAAGATGTGTCATAAATGGAGTCGCTCTGCATTTCACTTGGTGATATGTCGATGTCGATGTCGATCCTAGTAACAGCAGTGATGCATCCGCAGTTGAAGAGATGCTCTGATTTCAAGCTGATGCATCTTTGGCGATTCATGGATTCTGCTGGAGAAACACTTCAGACCCACATCCAAGATTCTCGGACTGGGTTGGCATCACATGGCAGGGCACACTCACAGATGGCTAGAGTCTAGGTGCTGCAACAGGGCTGTTGGAATTCTTTGATGTACCTGAAACTTCAGAACAGGAGGAAAGCAGTCAGGCTCTTGGAGTCACTCTGGGTGCAAGTAATGTAGGTCCAGTCCTTATCATCCAGACAAGGAGGGCAGCAGGCAGGTCACCACAGCAGAATAACAGTTCTTCAAGAGCAGCAGTCCAGCAGAGTGGCAGTCATTTAGCATCACAGCAGTCATTCTTCCTGGCATAGTATCTACAGGTTGAGAAGTGTACTGAGTAGGTAGGGTCAGAAATCTAATTTTATACAGAGTGGTGCTTTTGAAGTGGGGGTGACTTCAAAGAGTAGGTTTGAAGTGCACAGAGATCCTCCCTTCCTGCCCTGGCTCCAGACTCACTATAGGGCATTAAGCAGTCCTTTGTGTTGGGACAGGACACTGCCTAGTCAAGTGTAAGTGTGAGGTTGTGTTCAGCTCCTCTCTCCCATCCTGCTCAAGATTGCCCATCTGGATGTAGATGACCCATCAGTCACACCACTACCGAAGTGTGTTGGAGAGAGGCAGCAGGCCTACAGGTCTAAGAGCAGAAAAATGCCAGTTTTTTAAAAGTTGTATTTATAAAATTGTAAGGATAAATTAGACTTTACCATTAAAGAGGATTAATTATTACAGTTCCATAGGTACTAAACATGATAGCTCCACCTTCTTCCAATTGGGAATTACACTTGTTAAATGTAACAAAGAATCTCCAATGTTAACCTATTGGAGGGGTACGCTCACAGTGGTGAGAAACAAGAGTTTTTTATGAGCAGGACATGTAAAACTTAAATGTACATGTCCTACCTTGTAATTACATAACACCCCACCCTATGGGCTACCTAGAGCTTACCTTAAGGGTGACATATATGTATTAAAAGGAAAGTCTGAGGTGTGGCATGGGGATTTAAATATCAGGTCGACATGGCAATGTAAACTGCACACATATGCTCTGCAGTGCAGGCCTGAGACATGTTTTAACGGACTACATAAGTGGCTGACATAATTGATGATGCAGGTCCACTATTGACATATAATCTACAGGCCCTGGGCATATATAGTGTACTTTACTAGGTGCTTGTAAGTAAATTAGGTATGAAAATTGTGCGTGCATCAATCAAACTATGTTTAGAGAGAAAGCACATGCACTTTAGGGCTGGTTGGCAATGGTAAAGTACCCAGAGTCTTAAAACCAAGAAAAACAGGTCAGCAAGGGTAGAGGAGATTGCTAAAGCAACATGCATGGAAACTGTGGGGAACATGGCAGCCAGCTAGATGTGCTGATTGGGAGCTCCTGTCTCTAAGGCGTGCAGTTTGTTAGCATGGCGGATGAACCTATGGAAATTACCTCATCCTCGACCACAGTATTGCAAAGGGCACAGCATGGGCGATTGCGGACCAATCTGTCTGGCTAAAGTGACCAGAGAAACTGTGTGGGCAAACTCTATGAGCCCCAAGAAGAGCACCAGGGCTAGGTCTGGTAAAAAACCAAGGAAACAATCCACACTGAAGTCTTCTACCACCTTAGGAAAGGCTGTAACAAAACAAAAGAGAGCTTGACCTAATTGGAACCTACAGGAACTATTTATTTATTTATTTTCGGCATTTATAAAACGCACTGTCACCATTGCAGGCATCCTGGCGCTGACTGGATCAAGAGAGACGTAAAATGAAGCAAAAAAAAAACGAAAGTTATCAGACAGAGGATTTGGGGAATAACCAGGTTTTGATCCTTCTCCTAAATGGGAGAAGTTCAGAAATATGCCTAATATCGGCAGGGAGCGAGTTCCAAAGCTTGGCAGCAGTTACCTCGAAGGATCTGCCTCCAGATCTAACTCTCTTGAATCTGGGAACCACTATCAGTTTGGCCTCAGAGGAGCGAAGCTGCCTGGCTGGAGTGTACCACGTAAATTTCGATTGTAGGGAGGCAGGGCCAGTTCCATGGAGCGCACTAAATGCTATACAAAGGGCTTTGAATTGTACTCTCTGCCTCACCGGTAACCAGTGTAGTTTACTCAGAGAGGAGAGCCCGTGTGCTCTTCTCGGATGCCCCAAGGCCAGCTTAGCAGCTGCTGATTGAACCCTTTGGAGCCTGTCCAGCAGGAATCCAGGGGATCCCAGCAGAAGGGCATTGCAATAATCCAATCTGCTGAGGATGGTGCATCTTACCACTTGAACACGAGCATGTGGGGGAAGGAGAGGAAGGACTTTCCTTAGGGAACGGAGGATGGCAAAGCAGCAAGCAGTAGTCTTATGGATATGCGTCTCCAAACTGAACTTGTAATTTAGCATGACCCCTAGGTTACGCACTGATTCCACCGGCCGGACAGTGGTCCCCGTTTCAGGGGCCAGAAATTATCAGGGAAAGGTAGGGGAATCTTAGTTCCAGCGCAGAAGAGCACCTCCGTTTTCCCTGCGTAAAACTGAAGGGAGTTGTCCCTAAGCCAACGGGAGGTGGCACGCAAGCAGTTGTGAAAGATCCTCACCTTCCAGCGAGAGGATCATTTGCGTGTCGTCGGCGTAGTTGACAATTTTAATATCAAAACTTTTAATTAGCGTAATCAGGGGTCTAAGATAAAGGTTAAAAAGGATTGGGCTGATTGCAGAGCCCTGAGGGACCCCGTGTGAGATCAAAGTATAGGCTGACTGAAAAGGAGGGATAGACACCGCCTGCTGCCTATCCTGTAAAAATGAGTGGAACCACTGCACTGCCGACCCTCGTACTCCCGCCTCAGACAGCCGCTTCAACAAAATCTTATGGTTCACCGTGTCGAAGGCAGCAGACATGTCAAGCAGGATCAAAAACGTCGCCTGCTTTCTATCTGCGCGCCTTTGGAGTTCGTCCATAGCGGTGATAAGGGCTGTCTCAGTACCGTGAGCGGGCCGGAAGCCGAAATGATCAGCATCTAATTGTTGAAGACGTTCCAAAGGATTGGAGAGGGTGTTGCTAACCCATCTCTCGACAATCTTAGCTGGAAATGGTAGCAGAGAGATGGGACGATAGTCTTTTGAGCAGTCCGGGTCAAGAGAGGGCTTTTTTAGTAAAGGAGATACTAGCGCCTGCTTCCATTGAGCTGGAACAGTCCCAGTCACAAGATTGATTGCAAATAAGATGGAGGGATGGGAAAAGTTCCTTCTCAAATTCCTTCCAAATTTTTTGTGGAACAGGGTCTAAGGGAGACCCCGAGGAAATCTCCCTGGCTAATTTACCGAAAGCTTCATATGTAAGAGGAGGAAACTCGAGTAAAAGATCATTAGAAGCCAGCGTTGGACCTACAAAAGGGTCCACTAAGGATCCCAATCTCAGATCAGGGGGAGGGATACAGTCTGGCGGGACTTCCAAGTCCTTAATGATAAGCTCAATTTTTTCCTTGAAGAAAGCAGCAAGGTTCTCACAGAGTTCTTGCGAGGGGATGATGGAATTTTTGGCGCATTCCGGATTGGTGACACTATTCAGAATATTAAAGATGTTTCTGGAGCTGTTGGTGGAATTACAGATTGTGGAGGAATAATAATCCGCTTTTGATTTATTAATCAGGTTCTTATATTCACAAACTTTATTTTTCCACAGCTCCTTAAAAGTTTCTGAATAGTCACGTCTCCACCTTCTCTCGGCTTGTTTACAACATTGCTTCAGATCTTTTAAGGATTCATTGAACCAAGGAGTGGAGTCATTGCCCTTACAGCTGCGAGATTTGAAAGGGGCATGGACGTCAAGGATAGTTGTCATACCTGTGCAAAGTGAGGAGTAATTTTCATCTACCTGTTTTTTCTCATCGAAGAATTGTTCCAACTGGAACACTACCCCTGAAGAGTGCAGACGAGTAAGAGCTTTCCAATCTCTACAGTTAATTTTTCTGGTCAACCCAGGAGCCTTATGATGGCCATCGTTCACGTGTATAGAAAATGTAATAAGTGAGTGGTCCGTCCAGTCCATAGGTAGGGTTTCCCCCATCACAACTAACTGGGGATCTGCGAACAATAAATCTAAAAGATGTCCGCCTTTATGGGTTGCTCCGGTGACCAACTGAGAGAGGCCAAAGCTAGCGCAAGAGTGAAAAAGGTTATTGAGACCCGAATCAAGATCGCCATTGCGCCAGAGATTAAAATCCCCAAGAATGAGCAGTTTGTGATGGGAAAGTGCGATATTAGTCAAGGTGACCAAGAGCGCTTGTTGATGCTGGAGGCTAAATGCCCCAGGTGGGCGATAACATACTATCCCGGTGACAGTAATGCCAGGGTGGGCCTGAATTGATAAACCCAACAATTCTATGCCAACGGTCGGGTCTAGGGCGAGAGTTTTAATGCTACAAGATGCCTTAAAAATGACACCTACCCCCCCTCCTCTCCCACTAGCCCTAGGGGTGTGTAGAAATTTATACCCAGGAGGACATGTAAAGCCGGGATCAACCAGGCAATCAGGACGAGTCCATGTTTCAGTCATGAAAAGAGCATCTAGTTCATGAGTTTCAGTAAGTAGCTGGATCTCAATACTATGCCTAGGCAGGGACCTTACATTCAGAAGGCAACATTTTACCAGATTGTTGCCCAGAAAATCGGCTCGCGGAAAGGCTGCATGTAATAAGGTGACAGTGCCTTTGTTTGCATGTAGCTTACCCAGTTGCAAGAGCGCCTCTCTGGAGTAGGGAGGGCCAGCTGGAGGCATGCTGAAGTCTGTTGGGCTAAAACAGGCAGCTTAGCTGGCGCAAGGCTCTACCTTAGCGCGGACGGGCGCAGACGGGCTTGCCTTAAGCGTGCCTTTGGCGCGCAAACGGCACGCCCGCTGCGCTCGTCCGCTGCGCGTACGGAAATGGCACATGATTTATGGAGGAGGAGAGTAGGAGAGGGGGGGGTGGCCTCGAAAAGGGGCGTGGCCGCAGCGAACGCCGGTGATTGCGGCAAGAGCAAACCCTGTGCAGCTTCCGCGACAGTGCTGAAACTGCTGCGCGGCCTGGTTAGGAGCACACAAGTTGCTTGAAAGGTGCAGGAGGGAGCGAGGGGTGAGTAAAAACACAATAATTAGTGACACTCAAAGTTTTTTTAAAAGCAAATCACGCTCCCGGCTTTCCGCCTCAGGAGATCAAGTCAGTCTAAGCAGCGTATGTATTCCACGCCTTTAAAGGCTCGGAGGGGGCGTGGCCTCGAAAAGGGGCGTGGCCGCAGCGAATGCCGGTGATGGCGGCAAGAGTGAACCCTGTGCAGCTTCCGCGACAGCGCTGAAACTGCTGCGCGGCCTGGTTAGCAGCACACAAGTTGCTTGAAAGGTGCAGGAGGGAGCGAGGGGTGAGTAAAAACACAATAATTAGTGACACTCAAAGTTTTTTTAAAAGCAAATCACGCTCCCGGCTTTCCGCCTCAGGAGATCAAGTCAGTCTAAACTACAAGTAAAAGTACATACACAGTTAGAATTTCTGGGGTTGGGGTACTGCATCCACAGCATTTATAGCAGTTACATAATCCAGGGATAGATAATAAGGACCAGCACCTGAAAAAGGTGACTATTTCCCTACACGTTGTTATACAGACAACATCTCTTCCTATAAATATCCCAGGTCAGTTTCCAACTCAAATAGGGAAACTGAGAAGTACTAGAACTATAAAGAATATAAGTAACACATTAGGAAGGAAAGTTAAAATCACACCATCATTAAGCTCATTTAAAGTTTGGGACACTGAACCCCAGGATAGTTCACCTAATTTGAGTCATACTGACAACACCCAGAACATGGATCAATCAAATGCTTCTCAATATCCTTAGCTAGTGACAACTAGGGTGTTGCTCTCTCTCTCTCTCAAACTGTTTTTTGGCATTATCTCAATATCCCTCAGTAGATAACTCGGCAGGGGCTGAGGCACAACCAACCCATTGCAAGGAGGGTATGGTACCATAAAAAAATACAGCCACTAGATGTGAGCTTTTTATTACGTTGCTAATCAAGAGTTATTAAGGATACATTTGAAATCTTCTTGCACAATTAAGCAAAAATGGTGGACTGAGATTACCCACTATGGAAACCTCACTTGGGTTTTTACAGGACGAGGTTAAGTCCAACCATAAAGAGATTCAAGCACTAGAAAGAGGTGAAAAAGAGCTTAGAGACAAACTGGAAGTACTAGAAAACAACTCTAGAAGGAACAACTTAAGGTTTTTAGATACCCAAGAGGGGGGTGGAAGGTGAAAATTGTAAAGGTTTTGTTATAGATCTAATCAGAAATATATCCCGGCAAGCAACTCCCTGGACCTTGAGCAGGACATACAACGGGTTCATCATGACCCATTTAAAAGGAATCCCAAAAGAGAGAAACCAAGGAAAATCATAAGAAACTTTCCCACCTATTTAATAAAAGAACTAATCCTCACAGAAGCGCTTAAAGCAAATGGTTTGAGAAAAAATGATTGGTCCTCCACTATAAGGTCAGATATTGCACAAATTACATAAAATCGTCAATGGGAGTTAGGAAAACGTATTCAGGATCTGAAATACCAGGGGGAAAATGCACAGTTAAAATTTCCAGCACCATTGAAAGTCATGTGGTACAATAAAATGCACAATTTGAAAGAGGTGACTGAGGTTGAGGACTTGATTAGCCAGATA
Organism: Triturus cristatus; assembly: GCF_964204655.1. NCBI lineage: Eukaryota > Metazoa > Chordata > Amphibia > Caudata > Salamandridae > Triturus > Triturus cristatus. Next base: position 845,171,066 of record NC_140588.1, on the reverse strand, counting down.
AAATTGTAGAAAAGTATGTAGAAGTTAAGCAGGAGAGCGAAAGCTCGAGCAGTATGATCTACTACCCTGATTGGATTCAGGGAAGGCTCGCCAGGGAGGGCAAGAGTGGAGTGAGGAGGGAGGCTACACACGGTTAAACACAGTCACTGCAGACATAGTGGTAAGCAATTTCATACGACAGAGGGTGGGGAGCATATGGGAAAAAAATGATAATTCTCTCTTAGGTCAAAAAACAAGTACTGACTGGATGCGGTAAATGTAAAAAGATGAAAAAGGAAGTAAGGAAAACTCACAAAATAAGTGTATTAACCCATAATGTGAATGGTTTGAGGGTTACTTTTTGGAACTGCTCAAAATCTCTGATAATGATATCATAATATTGCAAGAAACGTATCTACAATGAGAAGAATGGGGGGACATTTATTCTAAAGAAACATAAATGGATTCATCAGTTTGCATCCTCCAATAGACCAATAGCAAACTAACCAAATATGAGGGAGTGCATGCACTATTTGATGAAAAACCTGGGTCCGATAGATAATTGGAGGCAAAAGGTAGGCCAGAGAAAAGACTACACCTATCAGAATAAAAAATACGCTCTTGCTGCTAGGATAGACTTCTTTTTAACAGATATAAAGCTTGGAACAAATATCAATAGGGCGGTACATCAACCAGAGCACTTATCAGATCATACTGGAGTAAAACTGGAGCTCTCTTTGGCTAGTATGCAATCTCTGTCTGGATGGACCTTAGATAGAACACTACGAGGGAAGCAGGAAATTATAAGCGCCCTGAAGAATGATACTTCAGAGTTCTTTGACTTAAATGAGGTCTGCCCCCATACATATTGTGTGGAACACATACAAAGCTTTCTTTCGAGGGAGATTGATCAGCTATGCTGCATTTAGAAGTAGAGAAAGTAAAAACAAACTCAGAGAATGTGAGCTAAGAAAAGTTGAAATTCCAAATGAGCTGGCAATTGTGTCCATCCCAGCAGAGAAATAGAGCTTCACAGGAAATTAAAGGAGGCCAAGGGACATCTAGCAGAATATTTGGAAGGAAGGGTGCAGGATAGTTGGAATGCTAGTAAGCTGGCACACTACAGATATGGGGAAGGATTTGGGGAACTCCTCACCTGCAAAACAAGGCAAGATAGTATTTGGAATGTGATTAAGGAAGTAAAAATCAGTGCCACCAAAAAACAATGTAAGGAAGATCTCGATATTGGAAGGGCCTTTGCAATTTTTTTCAAGATTTACACACTGATTACTCAAAGAAAGGTGAGACAGGTAGAGATCAAAGAGTGGGTGCATCAAGATACCCATCCTAGCTTAGATCATGATAAACAGCTACTTATCAACCAAGTTTGGAAATAGATAAAGAAGGTTAAAAATGGGGAAAGTGTGAGGCCTGGATAGCAATCAATCAATCAATCAATCATAACACTTGTATAGCGCGCTACTCACCCGGAAGGGTCTCAAGGCGCTTGGGGGAGGGGTCCGCTACTGCTCGAACAGCCAGGTCTTGAGTTGTCTCCTGAAGGCGAGGTGGTCCTGGGTCAGCCGAAGGTGGATGGGGAGGGAGTTCCATGTCTTGGCCGCCAGGTAGGAGAAGGATCTGCCACCGGCGGTGGCTCTTCGGATGCGTGGTACGGTGGCGAGGGTGAGGCTGGTAGACCGTAGCTGGCGGGTGGGCGTGTAGAAGGTCAGGCGGTCGTTGAGGTACTTGGGGCCCAGGTCGTGGAGAGACTTGTGTGCGTGGGTGAGGAGCCTGAACGTGATCCTCTTGTTGACGGGGAGCCAGTGCAGGTCCCTCAGGTGGCCAGAGATGTGGCTGCGTCGGGGGATGTCCAGGATGAGTCGGGTGGAGGCGTTCTGGATGCGTTGGAGTCTTTTCTGTAGCTTGGCTGTGGTTCCGGCGTAGAGGGTGTTTCCGTAGTCCAGGCGGCTGGTGATGAGGGCCTGGGTGACCGTCTTCCTGGTTTCGGTCGGGATCCATCGGAAGATCTTGCGAAGCATGTAAAAGGGTGTGAAAGCATGATGAGGAGACGGCGTTGACTTGTCTGGTCATCGAGAGGGAGGAGTCCAGGATGAAGCCCAGGTTGCGTGCGTGGTCTGTTGGCTTGGGGGCGGTGCCCAGGGCTGGGGGCCACCAGGAGTCGTCCCAGGCCAGGAGTCGTCCCTGGCGGAGGGTGATGGTCCCAGGATGAGGACTTCCGTCTTGTCTGAGTTCAGTTTCAGGCGGCTGTTCTTCATCCACTCGGCGACGTCTTTCATCCCTTCGTGTAGGCTCGTTCTGGCGGTGGCAGGGTCTCTGGTGAGGGAGAGGATCAGTTGGGCGTCGTCGGCGTAGGAGATGATGTTGAGGTTGTGCTGGCGTGCGATGGCTGCAAGAGGTCTCATGTAGACGTTGAAGAGGGTGGGGCTGAGTGATGATCCTTGCGGGACGCCGCAGATGACTTCGGTGGCCTCGGATCGAAACGGGGGGAGGCAGACTCTCTGTGTTCTTCCGGCGAGGAACGAGGTGATCCACTTCAGTGCCTTCTCTTGGATGCCGGTGTTGCTGAGGCGTTGGACTAGGGTGCGGTGGCAGACAGTGTCGAATGCTGCGGAGAGGTCCAGGAGGATGAGCGCTGCTGTTTCCCCGTTGTCGAGCAGGGCTCGGATGTCGTCGGTGGCTGCGATGAGGGCGGTCTCGGTGCTGTGGTTGGCTCTGAAACCGGACTGCGAGGGGTCGAGGGATCCGTTCGTCTCGAGGAAGGCGGCAAGCTGTCTGTTGGTGATCTTCTCGATGACCTTGGCAGGAAAAGGGAGGAGCGAGATGGGGCGGAAGTTTTTGAGGTCGGTGGGGTCCGCTGTTGGTTTCTTTAGTAGGGCGCTGAGCTCGGCATGCTTCCAGCTCTCCGGGAAGGTGGCAGTGTTGAAGGAAGTGTTGATGACGTTCCGGAGTTGGGGTGCGATGGTGGAGTCGGCCTTGTTGAAGACGTGGTGGGGGCAGGGGTCGGTTGGAGAACCGGAGTGGATGGTGTTCATCGTGCGGGCTGTGTCCTCGGTGGTCACCGTGGTCCAGGTGCAGAGGGTGGCGGTGGGGTGCATTGGTTCGGTGGTTGGGTGCGAGGATGGTGCACCGAAACTGTTGTGGATGTCAGCAATCTTGCGGTGGAAGAACGAGGCGAGGGAGTCGCAGAGATCTTGTGACGGGGTGATGTTGTTGTTGCCGGTGCTGGGGTTGGAGAACTCCTTGACAATGCTGAAGAGTTCCTTGCTGTCGTGGGCGTTGTTGTCCAGTCGCTCCTTCAGTGATTTCTTCTTGGTGGTGCGGATGAGCTGGTGGTGCTTGCGGGTGGCGTGTTTGAGTGCGGTCATGTTGTTGGTGGTCTGGTCGAGGAGCCAGGCTTTCTCGAGGGTGCGGCAGGTCTTCTTGGAATCCTTGAGTTCGTCGGTGAACCAGGGGGCTTTCTTGCTTCTGGGTCTGCTGGGAGGGTTCTTCAGTGGTGCGAGGTCGTCTGCGCAGGCGGTCAGCCACTGCATGAAGTTGCGGGCTGCTTCGTTGGGGTCCGATGTGCTGGCAGGTGGGTTCTGGCTGAGGGAGGTGGTGAGCTGGTCGGCGGTGATCTTGCTCCAGCTCCTGTGAGGAACCTGATGTGGGTGGTGGTGGGTTGTGGTTTTTCTGAAGCCGAAGTGGACGCAGCTGTGGTCGGTCCAGTGGAGTCCGGTGGAGTGGCTGAAGGTGATGTGCTTGCTGGATGAGAAGATGGGATCAAGCGTGTGGCCGGCGTAGTGGGTGGGGGTGTTGACCAGTTGCTTGAGTCCGAGGTTGGCGAGGTTGTCCAGCAGGGTGACGGTGTTGCGGTCGTTTTTGTTCTCCAGGTGGAATTTGAGGTCCCCTAGGAGGATGCAGTCAGCGGAGGGGAGGGCGTGTTGGCTGATGAAGTCCGTGATGTCTTCGCTGAATTGCGTGCGTGGTCCCGGGGGTCTGTAGATGAGGGTGCCTCTGAGGGTCGTCTTTGGGTCAATGTGAATCTGGAAGTGGAGGTGTTCGGCGGTGGCGAGGGTGTCGTCGGCGTCGGTCGTGATGCGGATGGTGTTCTTGTGGACGATGTCGATGTCTCTTGGGTATGTGGAGGGAGATTCTATTTTTGAGATATTGTGGTCTGGTGTTGTGGAGGCATTTGTAGGTGTGGGTTAGTATCTTGAAAGTTACTCTCTTCTCGACGTGGAGCCAGTGGAGGTTTAGCAGGTGCTGGGTGATGTGTTCGTGTTGAGGAATGCCGAGGACGAGTCTGGCTGCAGTCTTCTTTATGGTCTGGAGTTTGCAGAGCAGAGACTTGTTGATCCCGGCATAGAGGGTGCTTCAGTATTCCAGTCTGCTAGTTATGAATACAAGGGTGATGGTCTTCCTTGAAACGTGGGGGATCCATTTGAAGGTCCTAGGTGAGGGAGAGCATGAGCTGGCTGTCGTTGGCGTAGGAGTTTATTCTGAGTCTGTGATGTCTGATGTTGGCGGCGAGGGGGGCCATGTAGATGTTGATTCTTGGGATATTCCGCAGTTGATCTCTGTGGGTTTGGGGAGGAAGGGTGGAAGTCTGATTCTTTGGGTTCTGCCGGTGAGCAAGGAGCGAAGCCAATCGAAGGCTCTTCCCTGTATGCCGGCGTCGTGGAATCAGGTGATGAGTGTGCGGAGGGAGACGGTGTTGAAGGCTGCAGGGAGGTCGATTAGGAACAGGGCCGTGATGTGTCCTTGGTCGAGGAGGGTGCAGATGTTGTCTGTAGCGGAAAGTAGAGCAGTCTCAGCGCTGTGGTTGCTGCAGAATCCGGATTGGGAGGGGTCGAGGATGGAGTTCTCTTCAATTAATTTCATTAGTTGGACATTGGCGTCTTCTCAGTGACTTTGGCCATGAAGGGGAGGAGGGAAATTGGTTGGTAGTTCTTGAGCTTCTTGAGTAGGGGCCTGACTTCTGCTTGTTTCCAGTCATCGGGGAAGGTGCCGGTTTCAAAGGTGGTGTTGATGGTGCGTTGCATTTCCAGCATCTCTATGGAAGATGTGTGGTGGCAGGGGTCCATGGGGGCTCCTGAGTGAATGCCTTTCATGGTTGATGTGGTGTCTTCGGTGGTGATTGGAGTCCAGGTGGAGATCATGGTGGGCTGGCTGTCATTGCAGGAAGGGGAAGCAGTTTTGGGGTCAGATGTCTGGTCATTGAAGTCATCGTAGAGGCACTTGATTTTCAGATGGAAGTAGGAGCCAAGCTTGTTGCAGAGGTCCTGGGAGGGGGTGATGTCCTTGGTTTCAATGGGGGTTTGGTGAATTACTGGATGATGCTGAAGAGTTCTTTTGAGTTGCTGGTGTTGGCGAGAATCTTGTTCTGGATGAACGTCCTTTTGGTGGATCTGTTGAGGTTGAAAGCATTCTGTCATGGCATTGTTGTAGGTGATGTGGCCTTCCGAGGATTTGCTGTTTCTCCAGTTCTTCTCGAGACATCCTGCAGGTGCGTCTGGGCTCTTGGAGGTCGGCGGTGAACCAGGCAGCTTTTCTAGGGTGCTGTCTGTCGGTATTACTTAGGGATGCAAGCTCGTCTGTGCAGCTGGTGATCCATCTATGAAGTTCTTTGGCTATGAGGTTTGTGTCATTTGAGATGGAGGGAGCATCGCGTTGAGGGTCAAGTTGAGCTGCTCCTCAGTTACCTTGCTCTAGTTCCTTTGCGGAGGGCAGGGTGCCGGTTTGGGGGCAGTGGGTTTGTCGACGTGGAAGTGTAGGTGGTCCATCCAGGGGGGTTGCGTGGCTGAAGTGGATGTTGTTACCTCCTGTGAAGATGGAGTTGAGGGTGTGTCCTGCCTTGTGGGTATGGGTGGTGATGAGTTGCTTTAGTTCGAGGTTTAAGAGGTTGTCCAGGAGGGGGGTGTAGTTGGGGTCACTGAGGCTGTTGATGTGGAAGTTGAGGTCTTTTGATGAGTATGTAATCCGTGGAGGCGATGGCGTGTGGTGCTGTGAGGTCAGCGATAGTAGTGGTGAACGCAGTTTGAGGTCCGGGAGGTCTGTAGGCTAGGATGCCTCGTAGGGTTATTCTGGGGCTGGTCTGGATCTAGAAATGGAGGTCTTTGGTGGTGGGCGGGCTGTCGCTCGAGCTGATGGTTGTAAGTCAGAGGGAGCTCTTGTGTGCGACGGCAAGACTTCCTCCTGGGAAGTAGGGGCAGTCCTTCCTCTGGATCCTGGATCCGTCGGGGATGGTGGTGGAGATATCGGGGGAGGATGGTGGAGTTGGCTTACGTTTCTGAAGAATGTGACATCTGGTGGGAGGGTGTCAAGGAGGTCCCAGATCTCTACAGAATGTTTGTGCAGGGAGCGCACATTGAAGAGGACGCACCTCAGGGCTTCGGTGGTGGTGGCGCCCAGTGTGGGACGGCGGCCTTGAGGGTGCTCAGGGTGGTGAAGGTTTGGCTGCAGTGACAACAGGAGAATTGGCTGTGGGTGGTGTTTGGCATGGATAGCTGGCAGTTGTTCCTTCCAGGGTTGAGTGTGAGGATGGCAGCTGAATCATAGCAATCGGTGGTCAGCCATCCAGGGTCTCTGGCGCTGGTGGTGAGGTCACGGACGGGTAAGACAGGCTTGCCTTTGGTGCGCCTGTTGAACGTGGCAGAGCAGCGGCTGCCAATAAATAGGGAACAGGGAGAGAAGCGCAGCTGGGAGGCAGGATGAGGAAACGACATGGGAGAGGGGCCATGGGAGAGCAGCAGTGTGAAAAGTGTGATGAAAACCGGCACGGAGGACAAAACAAGGGCACAGGCACCACAACAAGCAAATAATGGCAAAAATAAAGAGTCACAGAATCACAAACACCAGGCACAACAATACAAAAGAGAGCCAAAAAGACAAAACGGGCACAACATGCAGAGAGACAACAGCGGAACAGCAGGCCTCGATCACCTACCAGGAGAGATGTGTCATGTGTCAGAGCAGAGGCAGGCGACATAATAGCGGAGCTGCTGGGGCAGGGACCCGGACTCGGGCCAGGAGGTCTGAGGTCCTGCTCAGACACCCGATCACCGGCCGCCATTAAATAGGGAAGGGGGAGGGAAGCACAGCTTGGAGGCGGGGAGTGGAAATAGCAGGGGGAGGGGCCACGGGGGAGCAGTGGCCAGAAAAGGATGACAAAAACGGGCACTGAGGACAAAACAAGGCCACAGGCAGAACAACAAGCCAAAAAGGGCAAAAATAACAGAATCACAAAGCCAGGGACAACAATACAAACGACAGACAAAAAAGACAAAACAGGCACAACACGCAGACAGACAACAGCGGGATAGCAGGCCTCAAACACATACCAGGAGAGAGGTGTTGGGGCAGCAGCAGGCAACATAACAGGGGAGCTGCTGGGGCAGAGAGCAGGACTCTGGCCAGGAGGTCAGAGGTCCTGCTCAGACTATCCAGATGTAAATACTATCAGCTAGTAAGGTGGACTCAAGAACAATTTAATATAGGGAGCAGAACAGAAGGGAAGAACTACAGAGGGGTCAGATATACAGAAAGGAAGTGGCTAAGTGGTATCGGGATTTAGTACAGGTAAAAACGGCCCATCCACATTGCCAGAGGAGACATGGAAGGCGGACCTGCCAAGCTCAGAAATTCTTCACTTATGCCAAGTATCCATGGGTAACGGTGAGATCTGCACGCCTAAGGAGAAATAATCTGTTCACTCTACATAGGGCCTACCGGTCCCCGAAAAAGCTCTTGAAGATGGGAGGTCAAAGAAAGAGGTGCTGTCCAAAATGTGCCTTGCAAAATGCAACGTCTATCTTCTATGGCAGTGTCCAGGTATCCTGCTCTTCTGTCAAGAAGTGGGTAAGATGCTAACAGGAATCCCAGGGGAAGACATAGAGGTAAGTCTCCCTTTTGTTATTTTTGGGATTCCAGCAGGTAGAGGGTCTGCACATAGACTGGGAAGATACAAACCCAGTTGCTTATTGCTTTAATAATTAAAGCACAAAGAGAAATATGCATCAAATGGGTTTCTAACTCCTGCTCGGATTGGGTGGTCTCTGTGAAGTACATTGCCAGCATGGACTGTTCAAATGGTTCAAGAAAGAGAAAGCACATGTGGAAACCCCTTCTTTCATCCCCGGGCAGTCGGCACTCATAGCAAGGAGGGGATAATAGTTTTTAGAAATTATGAGGGAATCCTTTAACCACAACAGTCCAAGTATTAAAGACAAACTTCAAAAGTGAAGGTGTACAGCGATGGTTCCCACCAACCCCCATCAAAGTAATGTTTGAAGAAGGCTAAATAAAGGAGGCTAAACCCTCGTCATTTTATTAGCTTTCCCAGGTCGCTCCCGGATCACACTTCCTGCCTATGTCATATATCAGGGCTAGAAAGAAAAAAAACGTTCAGCAAAATTAGAGGCAAGCAGGCAGAGAGTTTGGGGCAGACCACCCTAAAGCTGACAGATGTAACAGTGGTCATGGAGAGAGCAACCAGTTGTTCAATGCGCCGCTGTATTCAACCAGTTGTCCCATGGGCCACTGCATTCCTTCAATGTGAACACTTTAAGGGACTCATCGGGCTCTAAAAATGCTCTCTCTCATCATAGGATTTTGAAATCAGTAAGGCAGTCTACTGTCCCTTGCAACATATTAGCATATTTGTTGTATCTGAAAATGCCGTGCCGCATATTTGGTTTGCTTCAGAGGAGAGTCCTTACAAAATTTGGTAAGGCTTTTGATAAACATCAGTGTTTGGCCTAATTTCTTTTTCCGAAGTTTCCCACTGCTCTAAGCAAACAGGTGAGTTTTCCATGCAAACTAGCCGTTTCGTGGTTCTTGCTTGTGAGACTGTTTTTGGGTGTCGTGTGTGAGTGAACAGAGAAAAGATCTTATATTGTTTAAGTACACAGGGGCTTATTTACAAGCCCCTTGCGCCACCCGTACGTCACTTTTCCCATGTTACAAATGACGCAAAAGTGGCGCAAGGGGCTGGTAAATCTGCCCTACAGTGCTTAACAATTTGATGGACGAGCAGGTGTGAGAGGTAGATGAGCTCATGCTATAATTCCACATTAACTGGCCATTTACAATTGTATTCCACAGGCCCCACATTACGAGTGCAGTGTTTATAGAAAGCTGTGCTTTATTCTAGTTTTCTATTTGCCATAAGAAAAAAACCCACTGGAAATGCAAAGTGCAGTATTTTTTAGAATATTATTTTAAATTATGCAAGTAAGCTATGGTGGACGCTTTAAGAGAAACAAGTGGATTTAAGACCAAGTGAACAGTTCCTCGATATACAATTCTTTGTAAGCAAGTTTTTCAATAATGCTATCAAAAGTCGTGACATTACTAGATAAAACTTATATATACAGACGGTACACAGGGATTGGTTCAGACACTCTAGAGAATGAAACCTAGACAGATCTTATTGAATGTCATAGGTTTTGCTGCAAGATAAATTGCTAGCTCATTAAGTCAAGAATGTGCAATCCTATGCGTATTTATCATATTTTTCTATAATTGCTACACTTGAGGACCAAGCATGGAAACTGGGTCAATGGATGGACTTGTTTAAAAAATCAATTTTAGACTTTGTGAATGACTTTTCCTGCTGAATTGTAGTCCTGGTATCACGCAAAAGACAATTTTAACAACTGTAAAGATGGAAAATAGTTTTTTTTATTGGCTTAAAAAACGAGGCAGAAAGGTATTTAATTTATTGTCCTAAAATGTAATTTTCCTTCTTTGAGAAAGTGAATTATTAATTGGGGTGCATGGTAGTCCACCATAAGTAATAAAGGTATTAATCATATAAGGTTCAGAAAACGTTTCAGTTTTTTTTTTTTTTAGCTCAATCCCTAGTTGCTGTGGCACTGAGCAGACAGGCATAAATTAAGAAAATGTGTAAACCTTACATAAGTACCAAACCAGTAAAAAAGTAAAAAACTCAACAATACAATCTCCTCTCTTTATAAAAATAGAGAATAGGTTAATTAACAAAATTTCACCACAGCACCAAAAATCTTAGAAGGGGAAAAATAGTTATGAATTTTTAAGTTCTCAAAGAAAAATAGCGCCAAAAAGCTTTCCAAATAAATTGCTTTCATTTGTCGTGCTTGACCTCGACCTAGTTGCAATTTAAGGCCAAATACGATGGAGTGCAGATCAGGCACAGCAACCAGGTTGGACCGTCTCATAAGTATTAACTTCTGTCTTAGTCGCTGAAATGGAAGTCAAAAATCCTCAGTGGGACAAGGCTGCAGGCCAGGGCTGAGAAGGGCTCCATAAGCTGAAGGGGGTATAACACAAATATCAATATGAAAATATTGTGTTACCTAAATATTATATCAAGAACATTGTTACTTAGTTACAGGATATCGTAGTTGTTACAAATAAGGCAGATTGGTCTAATGCACTCTTACCACCCACTTCTGCAATCACTAAGGCCTGTCTTGGCCCATTCGGTTTTACAGTACCGTTTGTTTAAGATCCATCTCATTTAAGCAGGGAACGCATTTGTAGAGCCTATTTAGGAGCCATTGTTCCACTTCCTCGCTCCTTTCTACCTACTGCATCTGATAAAATGGCCATTCTGGTAAATCTAGCCCTTTTGGAACGGTATCTTGCGTGTATCACTGCACTACCCTAAAACACTACCCCCAGCATGACCCCCTGCACTAGCCAAACACCACTGAGGTACCCTAAACCCTAAAACACTACCCCCAGCACAACCCCTTACACTACCCAAACACCACTGCGCTACCCTAAACCCTAAAACACTACCCCCAGCACGACCCCCTAGACTATATAAACACCACTGCACTACCCTAAACCCTAAAACACTACCCTCAGCATGACCCCTATACTACACCAACACCACTGCACTACCCTAAACCCTAAAACACTATCCCCAGCATGACCCCTTTCACTACACAATCACCACAGCACTGCCCTAAACCCTAATTATACCACCGGCATGACCCCCTACACTACACAAACACCTCTACACTACCCCAACCCCTAAAACACTACCCCAAGCACAATCCCCTACACTACAGAAACTACACTTTACTACCCTAAACCCTAAAACACTACCCCCAGCATCACCCCCTTCACTACCCAAACAAAACTACACTACCCTAAACCCAAAAACACTACCCCCAACAAGAACCCATATACTACCCAAACACCACTGCCCCACCCTACACCCTAAAGCATAACCCCCTACTCTACACAAACACCACTGCACTACCCTAACCCTAAATCACTACCCCAAGCATGACCCCCTACACTACACAAACACCACTGCACTACCCTAAACCCCAAAACACTACCCCCTACACTACACAAACACCACTGCACTACCCCAAACCCTAAAATACTACCACCAGCACGACCCCTTACACTACCCGAACTCCACTGCGCTACTCTAAACCCTAAGACACTTCCCCCAGCATGACCCATTACACTACACAAATACCACTCACTACCCTAAACCCTAAAACACTACCCTAAACCTGAAATCTACCCCCACGCAAACACCTACACTACCCAAACACCACTGCACTACCCTAAACCCTGATAACCTACCCCCAGCATGACTCCCTACACTGCAGAGATACCACTGCAATGCCGTAAACCCTAAAACACTACCCCAGCACGGTCCCATACACTTCACAAACACCACTGCACTGCACTGTTCTAAACCCGAAAACACTACCCCCAGCACGACACCCTACACTACTCAAACAATACTGCACTACCCTAAAATCTGAAAAACTACCCCCAGCAAGACCCCCTACAGTACACAAACACCCCTACCCTAAACCCTCAAACACTACCCCTAGCATAACCCCCACACTAACCAAACACCAGTGCACCAACCGACACCCTAAAATACTACCCCAGCACGAACCCTTACACTACACAAACACCACTGCTCTACCCTAAACCCTAAAACACTACCCCCAGCACGACCCCTACACTACACAAACACCACTGCACTACCCTAAACCCTAAAACACAACCCCCAGCATGATCCCCTACACCACACAAACACCACTGTACTACCCCAAACCCTAAAACACTACCACCAGCACGACCCACTTCACTACCTAAACACAACTGCACTACCCTAAACCCAAAAACACTACTCTCAGCACAATGTCCTACACTACCCAAACACCACTGCACTACCCTAAACCGTAAAACATGACCCCTACACTACAGAAACACCACTGCACTAACCTAAACCCTAAAACATTACCCCCATCACAACCCCCTATACTACACATACACCACTGCATTACACTAAACCCTAAAACACTACCCCCTACACTACACAAACACCACTGCACTACCCTAAACCCTAAACCACTATCCTCAGCATGACCCCCTACAGTAAACAAACACCACTGCACTACACTAAACCGTTAAACACTTCCCCCAGCACGACCCCTTACACTTCCCAAACATCACTGCACTAACCTAAACCCTAAACACTACCCACAGCACTACCCCCTACACTACCCAAACACCACTGCACTACCCTAAACCCTAAAACACTACCCCCAGCATGACCCTCTATACTACCCAAAAACCACTGCACTACACAAACTCTAAAACATGACCACTCCACTACACAAACACTACTGCACTACATTAAACCCTAAAACACTACCCCAGCACGACCCCCTAACTACACAAACACCACTGCACTACCCGAAACCCTAAAACACTACCCCAGTACAACCCCCTACACTACACAAACACCACTGCACTACCCTAAATCCTTAAACACTACCCCCAGCACATCAACCCTAGACTACCCAAACATCACTGCACTAACCTAAAACCTAAAACACTATCCCCAGCACTACCCCCTACACAAACCAAACAACACTGCACTACCCTAAATCCCTAAAAAACGACCTCCAGCACAACCCCCTACACTACAAAAGCACCACTGCACTACCCTAAAAGCTAAAACACTACCCCCTGCACGACACCCTATAGAACCCAAACATAACTGCACTACCCTAAAGCCTAAAATACTACCACCAGCACGACACCCTACACTACCCAAACACCACTGCACTACTCTAAACCCTAAACCTACCCCAGCACAACCCCCACACTACACAAACACCACTGCACTACCTTAAACCTTAAAACATTACCCCCAGCACGACCCCTACACTACACAAACACCACTGCACTACCCTAAACCCTAAATCTACCACCAGCATGACCCCCTACACTTTACAAACACCACTAAACTACGCTAAACCCTAAAACACTATCCCAAGCACGACCACTTACACTACCCGAACACTACTGCGCTACCCTAAACCCTAAGACACTTCCCTCAGCATGACCCATTACACTACACAAGCACCACTCACTGCCCTAAACCCTGAAGCACTATCCCCAGCACAACCCCCTACACTACACAAACACCACTGCACTACACTAAACCCTAAAACACAATCCCCTACACTACACAAACTCCGCTGCACTACCGTAAACCCTAAACCACTACCCTCAGCACGACGCCCCGTACTACACAAACACCACTGCACTACCCTAAACCCCAAAGCACTACCACCTACACTACACAAACACCACTGCACTACCCTAAACCCTAAAACATTACCCCCAGCAAAACCCCCTCACTACTGCACCACACTAAAACCTAAAACTCTACCCCAGTACTACCCCCTACACTACCCAAACACCACTGCACTACACTAAACCCTAAAACACTACCCCCAGCACAACACCCTACACTACACAAATACCACTGCACTACCCTAAACTGTAAACCACTAACCTCAGCACAATCCCCTACACTACACAAACACCACTGCTTTACCCTAAACCCTAAAACACTACCCCAGCACGTCCCCCTACACCACACAAACACCACTGCACTACTCTAAACCCAAAAACCCTACCCCTACACTACACAAAAGCCACTGCACTACCCTGAACCCTAAAACACTATCCACAGCACTACGCCCTACACTACCGAAACAACACTGAATTACCCTAAACCCTAAAAACCTACCCCCAGCATGACCCCTACAATACACAAAAACCACGGCACTACCATAAAACACTACATCCAGCAGTACCCCTACACTACCCAAACACAACTGCACTACCCTAAACCCTAAAACACTACCCTCAGCATGACCCACTACTCTACACAAACACCACTGCTCTACCCTACTGCACTACCCTAAACCCTAAAACACTACCCCCAGCATGACCCCCTACACTACACAAACACCACTGCACTACCCTAAACCCTAAACCACTATCCTCAGCATGACCCCCTACAGTAAACAAACACCACTGCACTACACTAAACCGTTAAACACTACCCCCAGCACGACCCCCTACACTTCCCAAACATCACTGCACTAACCTAAACCCTAAACACTACCCACAGCACTACCCCCTACACTACCCAAACACCACTGCACTACCCTAAACCCTAAAACACTACCCCCAGCATGACCCTCTATACTACCCAAAAACCACTGCACTACACAAACTCTAAAACATGACCACTACACTACACAAACACTACTGCACTACATTAAACCCTAAAACACTACCCCAGCACGACCCCCTAACTACACAAACACCACTGCACTACCCGAAACCCTAAAACACTACCCCAGTACAACCCCCTACACTACACAAACACCACTGCACTACCCTAAATCCTTAAACACTACCCCCAGCACATCAACCCTAGACTACCCAAACATCACTGCACTAACCTAAAACCTAAAACACTATCCCCAGCACTACCCCCTACACAAACCAAACAACACTGCACTACCCTAAATCCCTAAAAAACGACCTCCAGCACAACCCCCTACACTACAAAAGCACCACTGCACTACCCTAAAAGCTAAAACACTACCCCCTGCACGACACCCTATAGGACCCAAACATAACTGCACTACCCTAAAGCCTAAAATACTACCACCAGCGCGACACCCTACACTACCCAAACACCACTGCACTACTCTAAACCCTAAACCTACCCCAGCACAACCCCCACACTACACAAACACCACTGCACTACCTTAAACCTTAAAACATTACCCCCAGCACGACCCCTACACTACACAAACACCACTGCACTACCCTAAACCCTAAATCTACCACCAGCATGACCCCCTACACTTTACAAACACCACTAAACTACGCTAAACCCTAAAACACTATCCCAAGCACGACCCCTTACACTACCCGAACACTACTGCGCTACCCTAAACCCTAAGACACTTCCCTCAGCATGACCCATTACACTACACAAGCACCACTCACTGCCCTAAACCCTGAAGCACTATCCCCAGCACAACCCCCTACACTACACAAACACCACTGCACTACACTAAACCCTAAAACACAATCCCCTACACTACACAAACTCCGCTGCACTACCGTAAACCCTAAACCACTACCCTCAGCACGACGCCCCGTACTACACAAACACCACTGCACTACCCTAAACCCCAAAGCACTACCACCTACACTACACAAACACCACTGCACTACCCTAAACCCTAAAACATTACCCCCAGCACAACCCCCTCACTACTGCACCACACTAAAACCTAAAACTCTACCCCAGTACTACCCCCTACACTACCCAAACACCACTGCACTACACTAAACCCTAAAACACTACCCCCAGCACAACACCCTACACTACACAAATACCACTGCACTACCCTAAACTGTAAACCACTAACCTCAGCACAATCCCCTACACTACACAAACACCACTGCTTTACCCTAAACCCTAAAACACTACCCCAGCACGTCCCCCTACACCACACAAACACCACTGCACTACTCTAAACCCAAAAACCCTACCCCTACACTACACAAAAGCCACTGCACTACCCTGAACCCTAAAACACTATCCACAGCACTACGCCCTACACTACCGAAACAACACTGAATTACCCTAAACCCTAAAAACCTACCCCCAGCATGACCCCTACAATACACAAAAACCACGGCACTACCATAAAACACTACATCCAGCAGTACCCCTACACTACCCAAACACAACTGCACTACCCTAAACCCTAAAACACTACCCTCAGCATGACCCACTACTCTACACAAACACCACTGCTCTACCCTACTGCACTACCCTAAACCCTAAAACACTACCCCCAGCATGACCCCCTACACTACACAAACACCACTCCACTACTCTAAACCCTAAAACACTACCCCAGCACGACACTCTGCTCTACCCAAACAGCAATGCACTACCAAAAGCCCTAAAACACTACCACCAGCATGACCTCCTACACAATACAACACAACTGCGCTGCCCTAAACCCTAAATCTATTCCCAGCATGACCCCCTACTCTACCCAAACACCCCTGCACTACCCATAACCCTAAATCTACCCCCGGCATGACCCCCTACACTACACAAACACCACTGCACTACAGTAAACCCTACCCCCAGCACGACGCCCTGTACTACACAATCACCACTGTACTACCCGATACCCTTAAACACTACCCCAGCACAACTCCCTACAATACCCAATCATCACTGCAATAACCTAAACCCTAAAACACTACCTCCAGCACTACCCCCTACACTACCCAAACACCACTGCACTACCCTAATCCCTGAAACACTACCCCCAGCACGACCCCCTATGCTACACAAGCACTACTGCACTACCCTAAACCCTAAAACACTACCCCCAGCACAACACTCTACACTACCCAAACATAACTACACTACCCTAAATCCTAAAACACTACCACCAGCACGACTCCATACACTACCCAAACACCACTGCACTACCCTAAACCCTAAATCTATGCCAGCACAACCCCCTACACTACACAAACACCATTGCACTACTCTAAACCCTAACACACTACCCCAGCACGACCACCTTCACTACACAAACACCACTGTACTGCCTTAAACCCTAAAACACTACTCCCAGGCCAACCCCCTATACTACACAAACACCACTGCACTACCCTAAACCATAAATCTTCCACCAGCATGACCCCCTACACTACACAAACACCACTACACTACCCTAAACCCTAAAGCAGTAACACCTACACTACACAAACACCACTGCAATACCCTAAACCCTAAAACATTACCCCCAGCACAACTCCCACACTACCCAAACACCACTGCACTACACTAAAACCTAAAACACTACCCCAGCACTACCCCCTACACTACCCAAACACTACTGCAACACACTAAACCCTAAAACACTACCCCCAGCACGACCCCATACACTACACAAGTACCACTGCACTACCCTAAACTCTAAAACACTACCCTCAGCACAACCCCCTACACTACCCAAACACCACTGCAATACCCTAAACCCTAAAACACTACCCCCCAGCATGACCCCTACACTACACAAACACCACTGCACTACCCTAAACCCTAAAACACTACCCCTACACTACACAAACACCACTGCACTACCCTGAACCCTAAAACACTATCCCCAGCACTACACCCTACACAACCCATACAACACTGCACTACCCTAAACCCTAAAAACCTACACCCAGCAGTACCCCCTACACTACCCAAACACCACTGCACTGCCCTAAACCCTAATACCCTACCCCCAGCAGTACCCCCTACAATACACAAACACCACGGCACTAACCTAAACCCTAAAACACTACCCCCAGCAGTACCCCTACACTACCCAAACACAACTGCACTACCCTAAACCCTAAAACACTACCCCCAGCACTACCCCCTATAATACCCAAACACCACTGCACTACCCTAAACCCTAAAACACTACCCCCAGCATGACACTCCACACTAGCCAAACATAACTACACTACCCTAATCGATAAAACACTACCACCAGCATGACTCCATACACTACAAAAACACCACTGCACTACTCTAAACACTAAAACACTACCCCAGCACGACCCTCATCACTGCACTAACACCACTGTGCTGCCTTAAACCCTAAAACACTACTCCCAGGCCAACCCCCTACACTACACAAACACCACTGCACTACCCTAAACTCTAAATCAAAAAATGCTTTTTCTATGGAAACTCGGTTCTAACTATAATTACCTACTGGCGACCGTAGGTAATATATATATATTTATATATATATATATATATTCACTGAAAAAACCATAGGTTTCACACACGTTATAGTTAGGAATTAGCATTTAAAAAACCTTGCAAATTCACTGAAAAAACCATAGGTTTCACACACGTTATAGTTAGGAATTAGCATTTAAAAAACCTTGCAAATTCACTGAAAAAAACATAGGTTTCACACATGTTATAGTTAGCTGGACATTTCACTCGTACAAAACCATTGAAATTGCCCCGTTATAGTTAGTTCAGCTAACTATAACTCGCGCGCCCGCAATCCACTGCTGATGACGTCACATATTACATCACTCATGACATGGTCAGTGACATCACTCATGACATCACTGATGACATCTCAAATGACATCACTGATGACATCACTGATGACATCATCCATTGAGTATGTATTTCTTATCAATTTTAATATGTTTAATATATATAGGGAAAGGCCTGTTGAAGAATGAGTGGGTGTACAAGTATGTAAATGGATGATTTTCTGTGGTGCGTAACTGACTCTATAAGGGAGTCACTAAATGTATCTTACTTCAGACTAGTAACTAAACTGTGTAAATGTTTGTATGTGTCTGTATGTTGGTGTATAAGTGGCGGCATGGTTTTGTGAATACCTATATAAGTATCTATATAAGTTATTGATTTTATGGGTTCCTGAGTGTTTGTGTGGGTGGGGTGTGTGTGACTCTGTGCATAGATGTGTGAGTGGGTGATTCTATGGGTGCATGGTTTTAAGAGTGCATCTGTGATGGACTGTATGGTTGGGTGAGTGTATGTATGGGTGTGTTAGGGATTGAATGTATATCTCATTTGTACATTTGTGACTAACCACATATGTGAAAGGCAGTATATATGTGTGTAACAGTATATAAGTGGATAGATGTGAGAGTGAGCGATTGTGAGAGTGACAGTATGGATGAGTGTGTGCTTGTATCAATGATTCTATATGAGCGTAAGAATGTGGTACTATTTTTATGAGTAAGTGAACTTGAGTGTGTATAACCGCATACGTGAGTAAATGGGAGAGTGATTGTTTGCATGACTGACTAGGTGTGAGAGTACCTCTATGGATGATTTGTAGTGTGTGAGTCTCTATATAGGTATATAAATGCATATGATAGTTTTGTATGTTGTGACTGTAAGTATGAGTGACTGTACAGGTGAATGAGATAAGGTGTATGTAGACTTAAGAGTTAATAAGTGGATATGTACTCATTGGTATTGCAGTATGTATGGTTTTGAGAATGGAACTCTTTAATTTTGATTCGGTGTATCAAAGGTTATATTAGGGTGTGAGAAGATGTGGTAATTTATCACATGGATGATGTCATCAGTGATGTCATCAGTGATGTCATTTGAGATGTCATCAGTGATGTCATGAGTGATGTCACTGACCATGTCATGAGTGATGTAATATGTGACGTCATCAGTGGTGGATTGCGGGCGCGTGAGTTATAGTTAGCTGAACTAATTATAACGAGGGAATTTCAATGGTTTTGTACGAGTAAAATGTCCAGCTAACTATAACATGTGTGAAACCTATGTTTTTTTCAGTGAATTTGCAAGGTTTTTTAAATGCTAATTCCTAACTATAACGTGTGTGAAACCTATGGTTTTTTTCAGTGAATTTGCAAGGTTTTTTAAATGCTAATTCCTAACTATAACGTGTGTGAAACCTATGGTTTTTTCAGTGAATTTACAAGGTTTTTTTAAATGCTAATTCCTAACTATAACGTGTGTGAAACCTATGTTTTTTTAAAGAATTTCCAATGTTTTTTAAATCCTTTTTTATTTTTTTTATTTTATATTTTGTGATTTTTATTTTTTTAAACAATATGCTACCTATGTATATAATCATTGATTTACTGTATCCTGCAATATAGAATGGTTCACCTTTTTTAAATAAATGTTTAGATATAGTTGAACAACATAGTTAATATCTTGTACAAACCTTTATACTTTTTTTTTTTAGGATTTTTTACCATGCGCGTACGGTAAGCTTACGGTACGAGCACGGTACGATATAAGTACGGTGCGCGTACCTAATATCTATGCTCCATGTGCGCATGCGTACGCGATTTACGTACGCATCCGTACTTCGTATGTGACGCTTATACGCTTGCTTCCTATGCGCATGCGCGCGTGCACCTTACGCGGAACCGCCGTACGCGCGTGCGCGCGTGCCTCTAATGCGCATGCGCACATCTTCCGTACGCGCATGCGTACTTTTACCATGCGCGTACGGTAAGCGTACGGAGCGCGCACGCTAGGTCATGTGATCCAGAAACAACACTTTTCATTGGTTTAAACTTTCTTTCATTTCCAGAAACTTCCAACAACACACCCATTCCCCTCATTACTGCTTGTGATTCCCTAGGAGAAGGAGCTGAATTGTCTTTGGGATACAATGGCAGAGCAGCAGTCCTCTTCTGGGAGTGAGCAGGGCAGCAGCATCATCAGACAGAGAAAGAGGAAACAGAAGAATTCTTTTGTCTGGCAATATTTTACATTTCCAGAGGGGCAGAAGAAAGTCAATGCTCCATTAGTCACCTGCTCACTTTGTGGGCGTGTCTTGTCTAGAGGAAATCCAAAGAAGAAGTATTCTTTTGGAATTTTCTCTATGTTTAGGCACATTAGGGATGTACATCCTGCGACTTTTGCTCGACATACTGAAGCAACCCCTCAATTAAGTCAGCCAAACACATCCGCAGAAGCTCAGCCGAGTACATCTTCGGCAGCTCAGCCGAGCACTTCCTCTGCGGTGGGAGCGTCACCCTCTTCTGCTCCTCTGGACATTTACCCTCAGTTTCAGAGGGTACATATAAGGTGCAATACTTGTTACTCACTTATTGCTATGGGGGAGTCTAGTATTCCTCTAATAGACAATAAGATTGAGCAGCACAAGTGCGGCACCTTATAATTTTGCCATTTCTTCCTTCCTCTGTCCCTGTATTAACACAACGGCTCTTTTAAGAGCTACCCTACCACACAATTTCTTTTTATTTATTTAATCACTTTTTTTTAATCACCCATTTTTTTTTATTTTTTTTAAAATAAAATATTCATTTTACCCTTCAATGTACTTGAGGGACCACAAGGGAAATGAGAAAAGCAGAGTGAGGAGAAGTTGGAAAAAAGGGAGTATGAAAGTAAATGTGTGATAAATACAAATATTTCAAACTTACCTGACCAACAAAATAACTTAATTATCAATATATGTTTTTTTTAATTGCTAAAAAAAGTATTATTTTCCTAAATTTTCTTTCTCAATCTGTAAAAAAAGAAAAAAAGTATTAATATTTAACAATACATTTTTGAATACAGTACACATATTTTCTTATTTTAAAAAACGCATTTTTGCCCTTTTTTTGCTGTTTTCAGAATATATTGAATTTCACTGAAACTCATGAAACCAATTGCATTCATCACTTAACAGCGGGCAAAAAAATTAACAATCTGAAAGATTGTTTAAAAAAAGCCCTGAAACTCTTCTCAGTAAAACATACCTTGATAGAAATGTAACATATTTAATAAAAACATCATCTAAAAACAATAAATATTTGCAATAAATATCATCTGTAAGTCTTATTGCTTAAGCACATACACCAAAATAATATCTGTCAAAGAAGTCCACAAGAGAAAATTTTACCTTTCCATGAGGCCAAATGGTAATTTTTAAATTCTTTTTTGATGAAATATCCAATAGTAATCCAATAAAGTCGCAAAATTGATTTGTTCAGATGTTGCAATTTGTATCTAAAATTTTGGTTTCAGAAAAATTAAATAGGAATTTGGTAATTCTGCAGGCAAACGTTGCTTGAAAATCAATTGAGAATCATTACACAGTGTCCAGCCTTTTTCACATTTAAGATAAACTGTGTAATTACCAGAAGTTATAGAAGGTCCATCATGGAAAATTATTGCAACTGCAACAAAAGTTTTTCCAGATATTGATGATTGATGTCCTGTAAACTTCTTTATTAAAGTGTCCAATTTTGAACCATCAGCTCTACAACGTTGCATCATTAAAATTACATACTGTCCATATTTCTTTAAAAATAACGTTGAAAACATGTCTGATTTACATTTAGAACATTCCATGTTGTGATTGGCATCTTTAACTAATTTACTAAAAGTCACTGATTTACTCTCTGGTAATGTTAAATATATGAACCTTTCTGAATCAACATTAGAGCTGCATGTGTTGAAACAGTTTTCACAACTATGTTCCCATTTATAAGAGAGACCAAACATATTTTCTATTTCTACTCCTTCTTCTTCCAATACCATAAGGATATACATCAAGAATTCCTGTGCATCTTGCTGGACATTTTGAGTAAACTGTGTACATCCTGAACATACATCTATAAGTTTTCTAACATCAGAAGCACTTTCTATTTTAGTTTTATCAATACTCAGCTTCTCAAAAAGAAAACTCAGCAGACAACACAATCTTTTTACATGATTTAGTATTATCTGCTCTTGCAAACTTTCAAGATAAAATACAACATTCAGCACTACATTAGCGTAGCAGTTGACACCAGAGCTATTTTCAAAATGACAACCAACAACCTCTTGAACACTGTCCTTTTTCTTTTTGCTTGCAGTCACATCACTCTCCTTTTGTTTTCTCTTCTGTACATCCTCATTACAGATATTCTCAATTCTCCTTTTCTGAGAACCTACACGTTTTTCAAACACAGGATACTGAACTAAATGAGGAGCATAGGTTTTTCTTAATCTATTATACTCCTTTACACAATTTGCATCAGCACTAATTTTTGAGTCATCAAAGTCTATCATGAATAAACCAGATAATGTTTTCACTCGTGACAAAGCAACATATGCCATACCTTCTTTGAAGACAGTAGAACCAATGTTTACAAAAGCACTATCTACAGTTAATCCTTGAGATTTGTGAATAGTTACAGCATATGCTAGAGAAAACGGAAACTGCTTCCTACGTACATATAAGTCTTTTACAAGCAAAAAACGGACTGAACAACGACTAATGTCTTTAACCTCTTCAATCTGATCAAATCTTATTTTTAAAAATTCAATCCCATATTTTTTCTGGTATTTCACAAAACCCACAACTTTACCCATAGCTCCGGTCACTAAACCTTTTTCTACATCCAAATTTCATCTTAAAAATACTCGACAGTTTATACAAACATAAAGATTTTTTTCTAATCCAGCTGTTTTCGAAATGTTCTTCTCTAGAGAATCCAATTTATTTTTCAATTTGCCTGTTAATGTAATAGTAATTCCTTCATGCTGAATTTTGTCCACTGCTTCCATTTTCTTAATCTCTTCCTTTTCCAATTTCAAAAGTTCCTCATTGAATATCGAGCATTCACGTAGTGTTGGCATTAAGCAAATTACAGTATTTTGTTCTGCAATGTTCTGGTATATTTTCTCTGCAACTATTTCTTCACTTGGAAATAAATTATGTAGCAACCGACTCTGTAATGTTTCTCTGCCAACTTCTGTGAGTAGTCCAATTCTGATATCTTTCAGAATACTTGCATAATCTTCATTGTTTGCTTGCCTCATATTGGTTGTGAGTTCTTTGTACTCAAAGAATGACCAAATATTAGCATTACCAATACTTCCTAATTACTACTTGGTGTCTTCATGTGTCACAGTATTAAACACTGGTTGTCCTTTCACTGGAGTGAGCTGCAAAAGATCCCCAAAAACTATCACATTTTTTCCACCAAAAAACACGTCATAGTCTCTCTTTAGAATTTGCTGCATTCTTAAATGCACAAAGGCAAGCATTAAGTTTGATACCATGCTTACCTCATCAATAATGAGAACTTGCATCTTCTTCAACACTCTTGAAACTTCGAAGCATGCTTCTCCTGTTAGCTTGTGATATTCTATTTTGTTCTCATGCTCCACTGGTAACATTAGCAAGCGATGTAAGGTAATTCCTTTTATGTTATATGCTGCTAACCCAGTTGGAGCAGTAACAAAATCTGTTTTTTGCTGTCGGTAGCTTCGGATGACTTTAATTAAGAAACTTTTTCCAGTTCCAGCTTGTCCACTCACATACATCCTGATTGGTTCAAATGATGCGCATGAGCACTCTTTCTTTTCATGTAGTAATCCATGATCAATTTTTTTTGTGACTTCTTCATAAATTTGTTTTTGTTCTTCATTCAGTTGCTGTTCCAAATTTGGCAAGTCTATTAAATCTTCCTGAGCTTGATTCATAGCTGTTTCCACTTCAGTCATTGCTATTGCAGCTTCATTTTCTACGATTGGTTGTCCTAGGGGATCTTGACTGAGCGTTCCAGAACTTTGGCTGTCTTGAGAACTGTCTCTAGCTGCTTCAGCTGCAATTGTAGCTTCCTGTTCAATTTCTTCATTTAACATTTGTACATAATTTGTGAAAGTACTGCATTCAATCGTATCTTTGCAAGCATTAAAGGAATCTTCATAGCTCTGAAAATCTCCAAGTAGTTCGTCTTCTGAACGCCATGGTTTAAACAGCTGTAAAAGTGCCAAGTAGTAAAAATCCTTTTTGTCAGGAGTGTCGCAACTCAGCTTACTGTGATTAATCAAACTTCCTTTTGTTTGCTTCACCAAACATCCTTCCTCACCAATGACTTTATATTTTCAATTTTTGATGTCTTCTGTGGCTTTCCGTGTAAAAATGTAGTTCTGCAGCACTTCATAGAGACACATGTTCTCAATATGACGTCTTCTTTTTGGGTAATATGTGTCCAACATATTTGATTTCAAAATATCTGTACTTTCCGGGTCATTCTCTGCCAAATATTCAATTTCTCCAACAGATTTCAGTACCCGATTTCGCATTCCTGCAAGGCCTAAATGTACCCAAATTATTCTTCTGGATTTGGGGTACAGACTTGCAGATGATAACCTGTCTGAGCATTCGTAGGATCCAATTTCTCGATGCGATTACATCTTTAAACTAAAACTGTATAGCTTCTTACTGACAGTCTTCTCGTGAGAAATTTCTTCCCACATTTCCTTCAATTCCGTTTTCTCAGATTTAGTGATGTAAGATGTGACATACCGAGCAACAGCAATAGAATTGTGAGCAACATACTGTATATCCATGTTAGCATTCCACATGGATAAAATGACTGGGTTGTAGTCATTTATATATTTTGACTCTTCTTTTCTTCTTAGGTTGTACGTATTTTTTGGAGATTTTCTTGTAATAGTATGTCGCACCGCTGACATAAAACTGTTGACTCTTCCTTTTGAAAGAACAGGTCGTGGAAATCCAAATCGACATTTTGTGCAGAATTTTTCTTTACTCTTATACTTTCGTCGACAGTATTTTCCACACCGATGACTTTGGAAACGAAAAACTTGGTATTTTAAGTTTTTCTCTTCTGTGCTTTTAGGTATAGCACGTGTTGCATATTCTTCGATGAAACTTAAAATTGCATCATCAGAATCTGTTCCAAATTTTGGGGCATCCTTGATCCACAACAGCATATGAATATGAGGAGCACCTCTTGCTTGGTACTCTTTTCTCCAAAAGAAATCCACAACTTCTCCAAGAGGTGTTTTTTTTAATTGCAGATGAAGGACACCATAGCCTCAAATCTATGATTGAAATATCTGCAAACATTAACCGGATCCAATAAGCACAATTCTCCTGCTGTCTTGTATTGGATGTTTTCAATATTTGAATTTGCCTCTCGAAGAAAATCCAGAAGATCATCCCAAGCGTACTCTGCACAGCTTAGGGTAAGGAACCATGTAGGAGTTCCTAAATTCTGTAACATACATTTCAATTCTCCATGGCGTCGGTACCAATATTCATTATTCCCACGCTGACAAGCCATCATATTTATTAATTGTGATTCCAAATGATCATCTCGCTGTTGCACTTTGTTCATAAAATCCTTTGCAGACACATTATGTAGATGTACTCCCGTTTTTATAATGTGATTTACTGCATAAGATAGTGCTGACAAGTCACTTTCAAATAAAAGATGGAACAAATAAGGAATACTTTGACGAAATCTTGGATCTTCTGCATATAATCTTGTAGTCCGATACTCAGAAGCAGGAATCTGTACTGGGCGTTCATCATATCGTCTACTTTTTCCTGTAGGAAACAGTTGGGGAAAACAACGAGCTTCCAAGCTCTCCTCACATACACTCACGGGAGTTCCTTGTGCTTTTTTCACCTGAAACAGATCAATAGTGTTTGCCATAACTTCTTTTGAATGAAGAGGATGTATGCTGAAATGGTCATAAATTTCTTCTTCTTTTGACTTATCCACTTTTTCAATTTGCCCAGCTGGTATTCCTGAGTCTGGTAGTTAAACTTCTTCATCTTCATCCATATAAATTGTTTCATACCATTTATTATTTCTTTTCAAATATAAATTTGCTCTTTGTACTTTTCGTACATCTACCAGCTCCTGCCAAATTTTCTTTTTCTTTGTTGGTACTCCATTAACCAGAATAACTAATGGTTCAGTTTCCAAACTATCTGCATCAATTGTTTCCATATTTTATATCGAATCCAATCGCAAATAGACAACTCTTCCTTTTAAACCTCTTTGTAAATCAGAAGGAGGTAATTTACCTGTTTTTGGCTCCATACGCACTATGGTCTGAAACGGATGGACACATTGAATAAGTATAGACTCATACGTATTTAAATGAGAAAGTTCTGCAGGAATATCAACCAATTCTAAATTATTATGTACAGCTCTGGCTGGCATTCTATTTTCTTCTAACTTGTTATAACAGTATTTACAAATACGCTGATCTTCACCCAAATCAAATCTATTTTTCAGAAATATATATGTTGCAAAATCCTTCCACTGATAATTATCTTCATTTTCACTTTTTTTATACAGATCAACATTTCTTGTTTGAATTTTGTAATGGCTTCTTCGGCAAACAAATACAAGTAATATTTGGTCTTTCATTAGAGATGATAGTACATTTTGTCATTTGATCTTCAAAATTTTTACTAACAGTGGGTTCTACATTCTCTTCCACATTTTCTTCAATAACTGTGTCATTACCTGCACTTTCTTGTTCCGGACCAAAGTAACAAAACTGAATTTCATCAGTAACCTTCTCTACATCTGATACAGATCCACGGAACAGAGCCCTATTCAACTCATTTAACTTTTGTGCTGGACTTTTAGCAAAATACAATCTTCTCACAAACTTTCTCATTTCAGTATGATGAACTACCAGCATCCTAAAATGGTGAAAAACACTTTGGCAAACTTTCCTAGAAAGACAAGCCAGAGAATGTCCTTGCAAACCAGTATTCTCTCTCACTCTACATGGATCTAGTCTTTGAAGTGCCTTAATCTTCAGTTTAACACTTTTTTTACTATATTCTCTTAGAAACTCACGTAATTTATCAATAGATTCTTGTCGTACAGTACAAATACTACTACAATTCCAAGTGTACACTGGGGCTTTAGGACGTCTCCCCATAACCTCATCAGCAATCACTTCTTCCTCATTTCTTGGAACCATTTTCTCCTTTTGCATTACACAACCATCTTTCACTTCATAAGCACGACCACTGGTGTCAACTGCATGCAGCAAACTATTACTTTGAATATAACTCTCTTCATTAAAAAATGGTTCAGTACTTGAACTATGCATCCATTCTCCTAAGAACACTTTACAAAAGTTATTTCTTTTCACTACTCTTTTTGTTTTGCTTTGTGACTTCATTACATTGACCATTTTATCTAATGTACGGATCCTGTTCAAAATTAAAATGAATAGTTTTCTTTTCAAATCTAAAGCCTTAGCTACAATTGATTTAATATCTTTCTTTCGCTTATAAAATTTTGCTTTCTTCTTATATTTTTTCACATCCTTTAGCAAATTGGACATCACTCTTCTCTGAAACATTTTTCTACGAATGTCTTTAAATGCTATTGTTCTTTTTAAGTCAATCTTTATTGCTTCTGATTGTACATTAACATTTGGTAATTTCTCACTTTGTCCTTTTGTTTTCTACTTGAAACACTATTTGCAGTGGGGACATTTTTCAAATTTTCTTTTTTTGAAGATATTTTTAAAATAAACCTTAGTTTGCTTACCAGAAGACTTTTTCTTTTTTCCAACATGAGGATCTTCAACTAATTTGGGTCCTCCAGTTGTCTTCAAATATAAATGATTTTTTCTGTTCTTTTCTCTTTCTTGATTTTATAGGCATCTTTAATTTATTTCACTGTTGGTCAGCAATACCTGAAAGAAACCTAAAAAAAAATACCTTTATGTAATTTAAATGTATTACTATATTTTTTTTGAGCTTTTCAAATCTTATCGTACTATCTACCCCTTTCCTACAAGTGAAAAACACAATAAAACCAACACGAATTAAAGCTTCCCCTTTCCTAAGAAAGCAATTCTAAAAGAACCAGAGTACCACGAATTAAACCTCTGACAACAATTCCTGTGTGCGCACAAACTCATGGTGTGATTCTAGGCAGAAAGCGAAATTTGTTTTGCAATTTGAAAGCACACTTACTACTGTGGTAGAGCAAGTGATAATTACTCTAACAGTCTGACACATTTTCATTATATTTTTCAGAAACAGAAAAGAGCAAATTCCCAAACAGCTTTTTGAGACCATGAACATGTGCAACCTGAATGACGTTCTACACTGTAGCAAAGGAAATGACCCTTGGTGATGTTCAATGTATTAGCGTTACTCACTACTATCTGAAACACCACACAGCGCTGAATAGTAAGCATGACTGGACATGAGAAACAGCTTGCTCTCTGCTAAGAGTGTGCTTCTGGAGACTGTCTAATGTCAGGTGCAAGAGAGATCTGCATGGACGCTTGCACAACTGCATAAACACTGGAGACATGTATGTAACACTACATGTGTGGTAAGGGTTAATAGGACTTTTGAACATGTACAAACTACATGACCCATTGCAGGAGTGGAAGGAAAATCTACCATGTTGATTTCAAATGTGTTTGCATTGCCCTCTCATTTGTGACATATTAATTTGGGCTGAATGCTAGCCATCACAGTCCAAGAAAACAAGCTTCCCCTTTCCTACAAATGCAATTCTAAAAGAACCAGAGTACCACAAATTAAATCTCTGACAACAATTCCTGTGTGCGCACAGACTCATGGTGTGATTCTAGGCAGAAAATGAAATTTGATTTGCAATTTGAAAGCACACTTACTACTGTGGTAGAGCAAGTGATAATTACTCTAACAGTCTGACAAATTTTCATTATATTTTTCAGAAACAGAAAAGAGCACATGCCCAAACAGCTTTTTGAGACCATGAACATGTGCAACCTGAATGACGTACTACACTCTAGCAAAGGAAATGAGCCTTGGTGATGTTCAATGTATTAGCGTTACTCACTGCTATCTGAAACACCACACAGCGCTGAATAGTAAGCATGACTGGAGAAGAGAAACAGCTTGCTCTCTGCTAAGAGTGTGCTTCTGGAGACTGTCTACTGTCAGGTGCAAGAGAGATCTGCAAGGACGCTTGCACAACTGCATAAACACTGGAGACATGTATGTAACACTACATGTGTGGTAAGGGTTAATAGGACTTTTGAACATGTACAAACTACATGACCCATTGCAGGAGTGGAAGGAACATCTACCATGTTGATTTCAAATGTGTTTGCATTGCCCTCTCATTTGTGACATATTAATTTGGGCTGAATGCTAGCCATCACAGTTCAAGAAAACAAGCTTCCCCTTTCCTACGAATGCAATTCTAAAAGAACCAGAGTACCACGAATTCTGACAACAATTCCTGTGTGCGCACAGACTCATGGTGTGATTCTAGGCAGAAAACGAAATTTCATTTGCAATTTGAAAGCACACTTACTACTGTGGTAGAGCAAGTGATAATTACTCTAACAGTCTGACACATTTTCATTATATTTTTCAGTAACAGAAAAGAGCACATGCCCAAAAAGATTTTTGAGACCATGAATATGTGCAACCTGAATGACGTACTACACTCTAGCAAAGGAAATGAGCCTTAGTGATGTTCAATGTATTAGCGTTACTCACTGCTATCTGAAACACCACACAGCGCTGAATAGTAAGCATGACTGAAGAAGAGAAACAGCTTGCTCTCTGCTAAGAGTGTGCTTCTGGAGACTGTCTACTGTCAGGTGGAAGAGAGATCTGCATGGACGCTTGCACAACTGCATAAACACTGGAGACATGTATGTAACACTACATGTGTGGTAAGGGTTAATAGGACTTTTGAACATGTACAAACTACATGACCCATTGTAGGCGTGGAAGGAAAATCTACCATGTTGATTTCAAATGTGTTTGCATTGCCCTCTCATTTGTGACATATTAATTTGGGCTGAATGCTAGCCATCACAGTCCAAGAAAACAAGTTTCCCCTTTCCACGAATGCAAATCTAAAAGAACCAGAGTAACACAAATTAAATCTCTGACAACAATTCCTGTGTGCGCACAGACTCATGGTGTGATTCTAGGCAAAAAACGAAATTTGATTTGCAATTTAAAAGCACACTTACAACTGTGGTAGACCAAGTGATAATTACTCTAACAGTCTGACACATTTTCATTATATTTTTCAGAAAAGGAAAAGAGCACATGCCCAAACAGCTTTTTGAGATCATGAACATGTGCAACCTGAATGACGTACTACACTCTAGCAAAGGAAATGAGCCTTGGTGATGTTCAATGTATTAGCGTTACTCACTGCTATCTGAAACACCACACAGGGCTGAATAGTAAGCATGACTGGACATGAGAAACAGCTTGCTCTCTGCTAAGATTGTGCTTCTGGAGACTGTCTACTGTCAGGTGCAAAAGAGATCTGCATGGACGCTTGCACAACTGCATAAACACTGGAGACATGTATATAACACTACATGTTTGGTAAGGGTTAATAGGATTTTTGAACATGTACAAACTACATGACCCATTGCAGGAGTGGAAGGAAAATCTACCATGTTGATTTTAAATGTGTTTGCATTGCCCTCTCATTTGTGACATATTAATTTGGGCTGAATGCTAGACATCACAGTTCAAGAAAACAAGCTTCCCCTTTCCTACGAATGCAATTCTAAAAGAACCAGAGTAACACGAATTGAATCTCTGACAACAATTCCTGTGTGCGCACAGACTCATGGTGTGATTCTAGGCAGAAAACGAAATTTGCTTTGCAATTTGAAAGCACACTTACTACTGTGGTAGAGCAAGTGATAATTACTCTAACAGTCTGACACATTTTCATTTTATTTTTCAGAAATAGAAAAGAGCACATGCTCAAAGAGCTTTTTTATGCTGAATACAAACCATCACAGTTCTAAAAAACAAGCTGGCTCTTTCCTACAACTTTTCAAACCTAACAGCAAATCCAAAGTAATGTTCTGTGGGTACACATTTTTCTGAACGAATACAAAACATGCTTGTAAAAATCTAAACATACAGCCTAGTTTTAACTGTAAAATGGTTTGAATCAGCCAATCAGTTCTTTAAAAAAAAAAAAGTATGTTAGCTTCCATTTTACAACTATCTTTCTTTTCATATTGCCATTCTACTGAAAAACACCTTCTGAGTGCATCCTGATCTCCTTGAAATATGTTCACAGTGTGGATTGTAGGTCATAACTCTGTCTTCTGGAGTGAAAAGTTTGCAGAAAAAAGAGGTATTGTGAAAGATCTTGCTTTGCCAAATGTAGACATTAAATGGATTGGTCAGAGAGGGTTAAAGTGGCACCAATTAATGCTTTTGGTGAAAACCTTTCTACATCACACACAGCCTAACCTTATTATTGTGCACTGTGGTGGAAATGACCTAGGCACTTTAACTGGGGTAGGTCTGGAAATGCTTATTAAGGACACCTTTCTGCAATTGATGTCACTTTTTCCTCAAAGTGCCTTTGTATATTCTAATATATGTCAAAGGCAAAAGTGGAACTGGTCCAACCAACATTGTCCGCAGATTGAGAAAGCAAGAAAGCACGTCAAGAAGTCTGTTTCTGCTTTCCTCAGAGACTATGGTATGGGTTCTATATACCACAACAACTTGCGTTACATAATGCAAGACATTTATAGAGGTGACGGTGTACATTTCAATGATGAAGGGAACAGAGTCTTCCTCTTGAACTTTAGACTCTGCATCGGTACTTACTTGTAGGTACCAAAAAACACTTCATAAACATAATGGCTCTTTTTAGAGCCACCTAACATCTAAACTTTTAATTTTGATTTTTAATTCTATTTTTTTTATTTTTTTTACCGCTGTACGCGTACCGTACGCCCACAGAAGACGCACCCCGTGATTTTTTTTCAAAAAATTAAAATTTATTTTTCACACTTCTGGGTCCTTCTTGGACCCCCTGACAAAGGCTAGAGGGTCTGCAACTTTCTAACTTGCCCCCTTTTCACGTTCTCCACCTTTGTTTTTTAGTGTGAGACACACAAAATGGCGGCCGACACTTCCTGATTTCGACCGACTGGAATGTTTACTGTCATGTAACCACCAATCAGCATTACGCTCGCGCACGGCAGCGTGCGCGTACGGTATGCTTACCGTACTCGCAAGGTATGTATGTACTTTTAACTGCAATTTTCACAGGAACTACTGAACACATTGACTCCAGATATTCAAAAGGCAAATCCCTGACCTGAGGACTTTCTCTTTGCCAAATTTCAAATTATTCTGTTCAGCTGTTCGGGCTGTACCTTGGACTAAAGGTCCCTATGGAAAAATGTATAGGGAAAACGCATTTTGGGACCCCCCTTTGTTCTCGGCCCCTGCTTGACGAATCCCCCCGAGAATTTTAGGCTATGAGCGGAGCCTATTTTGAAAATTTCACATGGATTCGTCAACCGGCGCCAAAGTTATTTAAATAGAATTTTCAGATTTCCTAAGGGAACTCGGTCCTAACTATAACTATCTACTGGCGACCGCCAGTAGATAATATATATATATATATTATCTACTGGCGGTCGCCAGTAGATAGTTATAGTTAGGACCGTGTTTCCATAGGAAATCCGCAACATTCTATTTGGAATAACTTTGGCCCCGGTTGACGAATCCTCGTGATATTTTCAAAATATATGGGGCGCTCCGCTCCGCTCCTACCCTGAGAGTCTCGGGGGGATTCGTCAAGCGGGGGCTGAGAAAAAAGGGGGTCCCAAAACGCGTTTTCCCCATGCAATTTTCCATAGGGACCTTTAGTCCACGGTACAGCCCGAACGGCTGAACAGAATTACTTGAAATTTGGCAGAGAGGTAGTCCTCAGCTCAGGGATGTGCCTATTGCATATATGGAGTCAATCTGTTCAGTAGTTCCTGAGAAAATCAAAAGTAAAATCATATATATCTGGGCGGAGCCTAACCACACATCTCATCCTGAGATCTGATTGGCTGTCAGCACTTCATCCAAGAAGTGTTGGCAGCCATCTTGGGACCAATATACATGATAGCACCTCATTAAAAAGCATTGCAGTTAATAGAAGGTTTTAAGACTTTAGTTACATTATAAATCATTTGTTGATGGTACCATACTCATTTTAGGAATTGTGGTATGTTCTAAGGTGATTTCACCATGTGAAAAAGCCTTCTGCTTGGATTTCATGATTGAGAGAAAAATATTTTCGCATGCTTTTCCCACAGAGGTTTGGAAGGTGATCTATAAGCTAAACTGAGAGCTTATTTTCTGTAAATTTACATTATCTTTCTCAGTCATGGGAGAATGAAGTCTGACATTCTCAGTAAAACATGTACATCCAACAAGGGCAGAGACTGTCAGTTGATTCCTTTGTGTTCTACTACTTCCCAGCGTGTTCTAAAGAACAACTAGAGCGCTAACGGTCCTACTTATGATAAACATATGGCACACCTGAAGCCATCTTGCTTGGATTAAAGTGGTAACTCTTAAAACATTTAATTTAAAAAGGAACAAAATGAAGGGGTTCATTTTTCCATAAACAGTATGATTAGTGCTGCAGAAAGAAAAATTAGGGCACATTTTGAGTGACTTCTCAAATCCTCTTCTATTTCATTAAAAAATTCTGACATGCAGACTGAAACATGCACTTTCAATACCAGCAGCAGTTTTCCCTGGTGAGCAGTAGCTTTACTACAGTGATCTAATGAGCAAAAAGAGTGCTTACATTCTGAATTTATGGCAAATGTGTAACACATCTGAATGCCTTCTTGATGGAATCAAAGTAAAAAACTGAAAGTATTTCCTACTGAGGAGACTGCAGTAAATGAGGAAATTAGGAAACTTCATAACAAATAAGTCTCCCAAGATGGCCACCAGAGACAAAAGAGCCCAAATGTAGCCCAAATTTCACCCAGATGTAGCCCAAGTATAGCCCAATGACAGAATGTCCCAGAGTGTTCTTAAAAACAACTAGAGCGCTTACTGTCTTCATTATGACAAAAGTATGGCACACCAGAAGCCATCTTGATTGGAATAAACTGGTAACACTTAAAACATTTAATTTAAAAAGGAACACAATGAGGGGGTTCATTTTGCCATAGAAATTATGATTAATGCTGAAGAAAGAAAATGAGGGCACATTTTGAGTGACTTCTCAAATCCTCTTCTATTTCATTAAAAAATTCTGACATGCAGTCTGAAACATGCACTTTTAATACCAGGAGCAGACTTCCATGGTGAACAGTAGTTTTACTACAGTGATCTAATGAGCAACTAGAGTGCTAACATTCAGAATTTATGGCAAATGTGTGACATATCTGAATACCTTCATGATGGAATCAAAGTAAAAAACTGAAAGCATTTCCTACTGAGGAGACTGCAGTACATGAGGAAATTAGGAAACTTCATAACAAATAAATCTCCCAAGATGGCCACCGGAGACAAAAGAGCCCAAATGTAGCCCAAAATCACCCAGATGTAGCCCAAATATAGCCCAATGACAGAAGTGTGCAAAACACTTATTATTTTGTGTTTTTGCAGTGTTATATAGTGCAGACTTGTCAGGTATTGGAGTGCTTTACATGAGCATTGGTTACATCACACAAGAACAAATTCATTTTGGTTGTAGACATGGGGAGTCTAAGTGATTTGACCAGCATCACAGAATGTCGAGCTGAAGCAGAAACTCCAACCTGGTTCCCCAGTTGCAAAGTCTGCAGTTCTGGAAGTAACACCACATCCTCTCCCCTAAGTGCAACATTTAATCAAGTGGTCAACTGGATAAAAAAACATAAAGATAACAAATAATTTAAAAGTGCTTTGTCGCTATTTGAAAACTCAGAAAATATGTCCTTATTTTAGTCTTTTAGAGCACTAACCATAATTTTGATGCCAATAAGACCCTCTCATATATGTAATTTCTAAAGGAAATGCTCTAGGTATTACAGTTTTGATTACATCAAGATGACGTCAGGCGTTCCACACTTTTGTAATAAATATAGAATGTTAGCAATCTAGTTGTTCATTAGGATACTGTTGAGAGGCAGAGGCCAGGGGCACGGACTCTGAAAATTGAAGGCAGGTAGGAGGGTGCAAAGGCAACAATTTAACCACACTGAGCAGGCAGGAAGGGCCTTGGCAGCACAACAGACTATGGAGGGCAGTGGAAAGGGGGGCAGGGGCAACAAATCAACAATACAGGACTTGCAAGAGAGGCTGTGGCAATGTAATAGACCATTGTGGGGAGAAGGAAGAGGCAATGGTAGTACAACCATACATGCCAACAGACCCGATTCAGCCAGGAAACGTCCAATGTTTTTAAGCTCAAATGGGCTTTATTTGATCTGTCTCCTGTCTACAATCTCCTCTTTTTCAATGTAACTCAAAGGGGAAAATCAATACCCCAGTTTTTTTTCAAAATTTCCCTCTTACCAAGTTCGCAAGTATGGTACATTGGATCATGGAAGGAAATGGGGTAGGGACATGGACTTGGATAACAGAGGACAGGAGGCACATGGAGAGGTGCACCAAACTGACCCTGCAGGGCAGGCATCAGGGTTTGCAGCAGCACAATACACCACACAGGGCATGCGGGACGGGAGTGCAGCACAACAATCCATAGAAAGCAAGAGGGAGGGGACAGGACCATGCACATGGACAACAGAGAACAGAGGGGCAAGAGGCAATGGTAGCTAGCTGACCATAATGGACAGACAGGAGAGAAAGCTGCAGCATAACAGACCATAAAGGGCAGGAGGGATGGATCAGGGGCATTACAATGGAACAGACAAGCCAGGAGGGAGGGAGTAGGGGTCTGCACATGTAAACAGAGGGCTGGGGGCAAGGGGGCAGGGCAGGAGCAGCAAGATAGCCATGGAGGTCAGGCAGGATGGGCACTAGAAGCAAGACACACCATGAAGAGCAACACTGAGACTGTGATGGCATACACACAGACCATGGAGGGAAGGTGGGAGGGGGTCAGGGGCAGCTAACTGACCACACAGGGAAGGTGGGAGGGGCCATGGCAGCACAGAAGACCATGCATGGCAAGTGGGAGGGTTAGTGGCAGCACAATGGCTATGATGGGCAAGAAGGAGGGTGCAGGGGCATGCACAAAGGACGATGGAGTATAGAAGGGAGGGTCCGGACCTGTGCACAGACAAGAAAGTTCAGGGGAAGGGGCCTCACAACAGACCGCACAGGGCAGGCAGGAGGAGCAGTTGCAGCACAGCAGACCAGGGAGGGCAGAAGGGTGTGGCAGTACAATGGACCATGTAGGACAGGATGAAGAGGATAGGGGCATGGCATGTGGACAGGCATGGTGGAGGTGGCAGGGACAGGTTACAGTCATCTGACAATGCTAGGCAGGTGGGAGGGGAGTGGCAGCTCAACAGAACACTCAGAGTAGATAGGAGTGGCAGGTCCATGGAACATGGTGGGCAAAAAGGATGGAGCAGGGGCATGCACAAAGACATCGGAGGGCAGGGGGAAGGAGAATAGGGGCAGCAAGCTAAGCACAGAGTTTAAGCAGGAGGTCAATGATGGGGCATAGAATTGGGCAATGGAGGGCAGGAGGAGTGGACTGGTACATCATAGTAAATTGAGGGCAGTGGCAGCACATCAGACCATGTATGGCAGGAGGGAGGAGGCTAGTCCATGGATTCACACAACAGAGGATAGGGAGGAGGGGGATGGGGCAGCAAGCTAACTGTTCAGAGAAGGCGGGTATTAGGAACTTTATTGTTTTTAAAACATGTGTCTGTGCGAACTATTTAAAATATGAACAAGTATGCAGCATAATCTCACTTTTATTCAGGAAGAAGAGGACGTTTGTGACTGTGACTCCGGGCTCACTTGGCAGAAACACCCCCTGACCCTCCACCCCCTATCGCAAAATGTAATGCCCGTGGAAAGGGTAGGTGAACACAGTGTTATATAGAACATAGTCCTGAGAGCACGATTGAAAATGAAAACTAGAAATATTGTATGGTATAAACTATGCACCAAAAAGTGTGATATAAGATGAACCAGGCGTGAAATATAATATGCAATACATTGTGCGCAATTACAGATTCATTGGAGAGCGTGAGATAGCACAGGCACTAGCGCGTGCTATGCGATATGCGCCTTGGAGTGTAATATGCACAGGGCAGTGTTGTGTAACCTAACTAGTCTCTAAAGTTGTAATATAAAATATGTGCTGGGTAGTGTAACGTTGCATATGCACTGTGACAAAGATATGGATCCCAGATTGTAATATGTATGGCATAGCACTGTGCGTTATAACATAGGCATCGAGGAAGGCACGTTAGATGGGGCAATATAACCCGTGCGAAGACAAGTGTGGCATGACATATTCACGGGGTGGTGTTACAGTGCACATGGGCTAGAGAGTGTCATAGCATATGCACTAGCTAGTGGAATACAACACAGAGGTGTGTGGCACTCAGCAGGCAATGGTGGGTGTAACACAGCATTGGGCTCTGCCAGGAGCGCGCTGTGACTCTCAAGTGATGTTTGTCCCCTTTCCAGAGAGTAAAATAAAAAGTATTACACATCCGGCAGTGGATGTGTGTTTTATTAACCGTGAGGGGGGTTTCTTGCATAGTTTTGGTCGAATTTTAGTCGAATCCCCTTTGAATGGCTTGGTGTGCATGTGTATTAAATGTGCCCGTCAATAGCTACCCATGTTTGTATAAATAAACGACAAGGGTGTTTACCGGGATTAGGCACGGTAGGGCATCAGACATGTCAGAGCTTCACTAGTGGTGTAAATACATTCCACGTGGGTTCATTGTATGCATAGTCGCCTTTTAATGAATATCACGCAAATCGTCATGGTGATAGGTACGTACGGTTTGTCCAGCATGTCCTAGGTGTGTCTATAAATATATATTTTTAAAAAATAATAAAAAACAGTGGCCGGCCCTGGGGATTGGGGTCAAAAAAATATAATTAGGAGACAGGCCCTGGGGGATGGGGTCATCAGGGCCAATAAATTAGAATAAGAAGGGGATCCACACAGCCCCCCTTCTTAAAAAATTAAAATAAATAAAAGACTGGCATCGTGCCGGAGGCCACGCCCCCTCCTTGCAGCACTCTGCAAACGTGCCCCCTGGCGAATTGTAAGTTGGGGAATTAATTCCTCTTCAATACTGAGGGTCCCTGAGGGCCAACTAGCCCAACAGGCATCTCCAGTATGCGCCAGGGAGCTGCGCTGCAGACAGGTGTTCTGAGGCCAAGCCCCTTTTTACACCTCTCTGCAACGCAGCTCTGTGGCGCTTACTGGAGGTACCTAGTGATCTAGTTTGACGCTAGGGACCCTTGGGATTTAAGGGGACATAATCTCTCAACTTAGAACAGCCACAGGGTGCGTTTACACAGTGGTGAAGGGAGGGGACGGGGCCTGAGGTGACCTGTGCAAACACGCACTATGGCACGTTTTAAATTGGGGATATAATTTCCCTTCAATACTGAGGGCCCCTGGGGGCTAACTAGCCCACCAAGTGCTTCCAGTAAGCGCCACTGAGCTGCATTGCAGAGAGGTGGTCCAGGCCGTGCCACTTTTTACACCTCTCTGCAATGCAGCTCTGTGGCACTTACTGGAGGTACCTATTGGGCTAGTTGGACCCTAGGGACCCTCAGGATTCAAATGAACTTAATCTCCCAACTAAAAACGAAAACAGGGCGTGTTTACACAGTGGTGAAGGGAGGGGACGGGGCCTGAGTTAACGTGTGCAAAAACGCCCTGTGGCCTGTTTTAAGATGTAGTTTTAATCCCCCTGCCCTATTATATACTAGCGGCTTACAGAGGAGGTCATGCTAATCACAGGGGGACCCCAAGGCATAATGTTCCCTAGTGTATGTAGGTGTTTTCACTGTATTCTAAGTGTCTTTTAACATAGCACTGGCTCTAGGACTGGTTAGTCAGACTCAGTTACCACCAGTATCCGTCTGAAAAAGTTGAGGGTACAGGATGATTTTGCAACAAGGCTTCTTTCTGCTCTTCTTTTTGTTCTTTCTGCACGTTATCCTTCTTCCTGCACTTTTCTTCGTCTTTGAGGACTTCTGTTGCTTCGTTCTGCACTTCATTTTTTCTTTCTGTGCATTTTTTCTTCTTTCTTCACATGTCCTATCTCTGTAGGCATAGTTAGAAATTAGCATTTAAAAAACCTTTGAAATTCACAGAAAAAACCATAGGTTTCAGGCACGTTATAGTTAGGAATTAGCATTTAAAAAACCTCAGAAATTCACTGAAAAAACCATAGGTTTCAGGGGTGTTATAGTTAGCTGGACTTTTCACTTGTACAAAACCATTGAAATTCCCCCGTTATAGTTAGTTCAGCTAACTATAACTCGCACGCCCGCAATGCACTGCTGATGACGTCACATATTACATCACTCATGACATGGTCAGTGACATCACTCATGACATCACTGATGACATCTCGAATGACATCACTGATGACATCATCCTTGTGATAGAGTGGCAGACCTCCTCTCACCCTAATATAACTTTTGGTACACACATTCAAAAATATAGACTAAAATGTTTAAAACAATGGACATACCAATACCAGATACAACAACCTCTTCAGTAATTCTAAGATCCACATACACATCCACTCATTCACCAACAGTCCTATACAGTCACTCACACATGTACTCACTCATCATATGTACTCATACACCTATACATCCTGTTACACAATGCCACTCATCCATAGAGTTACTCACACACATAGTCACTCATGCTAATAAAGAATCAAACATACATTTACTTGCATATACAGTTATACACACACCACCACACTTACTTCTATGGAAACTTACACATACTTAGTCTTTTAAACAATCACTTATAGAAACACATACTTATTCATACAGGAACTCTTTCAATCTCTCACTCTCACATATACTCACTTATATACACCAATAGTCACATATACTAGTTTAAAACATATGTAGTAACTCGTAAAGACACTATTGAGACAGTCATTCACTCACTAACACACCCATACACACACTCATCCACCCATACAGTCCTGCACACATGCTGTCTTCAACACATACAAACTGTGAGTCACTCATTCATGCACCTATGCACTACGTAATACACCCCACCGAACCATGCAGTCACTCAGACTGATACTCAAAAAAACAACTAATAACCTATATAGACACCCATGTAGCTACTCACCAACCCATGCAGCCACTTATACACAAATTGAGAGACTGATACAGATATTTATATATTTAAACATTACTCACTAACCCATGTATTCACTATGATACACTTAATCAGTCAGTTACACAATCAATTTTTCAAAAACAAATCATCCATTTAGACACTTATATACCCATTTATTCTTCCATCGACCTTGAGATATACATATATAAAACATATTTACTTTTCAGAAAAACACACATTCACTGGATGATGTCATCAGTGATGTCATTTGAGAGGTCATCAGTGATGTCATGAGTGATGTCACTGACCATGTCATGAGTGATGTAATATGTGACGTCATCAGCAGTGCATTGCGGGCGCGCGAGTTATAGTTAGCT
The DNA here is from genome assembly GCF_964204655.1 of Triturus cristatus. NCBI lineage: Eukaryota > Metazoa > Chordata > Amphibia > Caudata > Salamandridae > Triturus > Triturus cristatus. The sequence continues at coordinate 845,129,910 of NC_140588.1, read as the reverse complement.
GAACTAACTATAACGGGGGAATTTCAATGGTTTTGTACAAGTGAAAAGTCCAGCTAACTATAACACCCCTGAAACCTATGGTTTTTTCAGTGAATTTCTGAGGTTTTTTAAATGCTAATTCCTAACTATAACGTGCCTGAAAACTATGGTTTTTTCTGTGAATATATATATACACACACATATACAGGTATACACATACATATAGATTATCTACTGGCAGTCGCCAGTAGATAGTTATAGTTAGGACTGTGTTTCCATAGGAAATCCACAACATTCTATTTGGAATAACTTTGGCGCCGGTTGACGAATCCTCGCAAAATTTTCAAAATAGGTGGGGCTCTCCGCTCCGCTCCTACCCTAAAAGTCTCGGGGGGATTCGCCAAGCGGGGGCTGAGAAAAAAGGGGGGTCCCAAAACGTGTTTTCCCCATGCATATTTCCATAGGGACCTTTAGTCCAAGGTACAGCCCGAACGGCTGAACAGAATTACTTGAAATTTGGCAAAGAGGTAGTCCTCAGCTCAGGGATGTGCCTTTTGCATATATGGAGTCAATCTGTTCAGTAGTTCCTGAGAAAATCAAAAGTTAAATCATATATATATCTGGGCGGACCCTAACCACACATCTCATCCTGAGATCTGATTGGCTGTCAGCACTTCATCCAAGAAGTGTTGGCAGCCATCTTGGGACCAATATACATGATAGCACCTCATTAAAAAGCATTGTAGTTAATAGAAGGTTTTAAGACTTTAGTTACATTATAAATCATTTGTTGATGGTACCATACTCATTTAAGGAATTGTGGTGTGTTCTAAGGTGATTTTACCATGTGAAAAAGCCTTCTGCTGTGATATCATGAACCATGTTTTAGAGAAAACTATTTTCTCATGCTTTTCCCACAGAGGTTTGGAAGGTGATCTATAAGCTAAACTAAGAGCATATTTTCTGTAAATTCACATTATCTTTCTCAGTCATGTGAGAATGAAGTCTGACATTCTCAGTAAAACATGTACATCCAACAAGGGCTGAGACTGTCAGTTGATTCCTTAGTGTTCTACTGCAGCTTCCCAGAGTGTTCTAAAGAACAACTAGAGCGCTAACAGTCTTACTTATGACAAAAGTATGGCACACCTGAAGCCATCTTGATTGGAATAAAGTGGTAACACTTAAAACATTTAATTTACAAAGGAACAAAATGAGCGGGTTCATTTTGCCATATAAATTATGATTAGTGCTGCAGAAAGACAAACACATTTTGACTTCTGAAATCCTTTTTTATTTCATAAAAAAAGTCTGACATGCAGACTGAAACATGCACTTTCAATACCAGCAGCAGATTTGCCTGGTGAGCAGTAGCTTTACTACAGTGATCTAATGAGCAACTAGAGTGCTAACATTCAGAATTTATGGAAAATGTGTGACACATCTGAATGCCTTCTTGATGGAATCAAATTAAAAAACTGAAAGTATTTCCTACTGAGGAGACTGCAGTAAATGAGTCAATTAGGAATCTTCATAACAAATAAATCTCCCAAGATGGCCACCAGAGACAAAAGAGCCCAAATGTAGCCCAAATGTAGCCCAAATATCAGCCAGATGTAGCCCAAATGTAGCCCAATGACAGAACGTCCCAGAGTGTTCTTAAGATCAACTAGAGCGCTTACTGCCTTACTTATGACAAAAGTATGGCATACCTGAAGCCATCTTGATTGGAATAAACTGGTAACACTTAAAACATTTAATTTAAAAAGGAACACAATGAGGGGGTTCATTTTGCCATAGAAATTATGATTAGTGCTAAAGAAAGAAAAATTAGGGCATATTTTGAGTGACTTCTCAAATCCTCTTCTATTTCATTAAAAAATTCTGATATGCAGACTGAAACATGCACTTCTAATACTAGCAGCAGACTTCCGTGGTGGGCAGTAGCTTTACTACAGTGATCTAATGAGCAACTAGAGTGCTAACATTCAGAATTTATGGCAAATGTGTGACATATCTGAATACCTACGGAGGAGACTGCAGTAAATGAGGAAATTAGGCAACTTCATAACAAATAAATCTCCTAAAATGGCCATCAGAGACAAAAGAGCCCAAATGTGGCCCAAATATCACCCAAATGTAGCCCAAATGTAGCCCAATGACAGAAGTGTGCAAAACACTTATTTTTTGTGAATTTGCAGTTTTATATAGTGCAGACTTGTCAGGTATTGGAGTGCTTTACATGAGCATTGGTTACATCACACAAGATCAAATTCATTTTGGTTGTAGACATGGGGAGATTAAGTGATTTGACCAGAATCACAGAATGTTGTGCTGAAGCAGAAACTCCAACCTGGTTCCCCAGTTGCAAAGTCTGCAGCTCTGGAAGTAACACCACACCCTCTCCCCTTGGATGCAACATTTATTCAAGTGGCCAACTGGATAAAAAAACTAAGATTACAAATAATTTAAAAGTTCTTTGTCGCTATTTGAAAACTCAGAAAATATGTCCTCATTTTAGTTTTTTAGAGCACTAACAATAATTTTGATGCAAATAAGACCATCTCATATATGTAATTTCTAAAGGAAATGCTCTAGGCATTACAGTTTTGATTACATCAAGATGACGTCAGGCGTTCCACACTTTTGTAATAAATATAGAATGTTAGCAATCTAGTTGTTCATTGGGATACTGTTGAGAGGCAGAGGCCAGGGGCACGGACTCTGAAAATTGAAGGCAGGTAGGAGAGTGCAGAGGCAACAATTTGACCACACTAGGCAGGCAGCAAGGGCAGTGGCAGCACAACAGACTATGGAGGGCAGTGGAAAGGGGGGCAGGGGCTACAAACCAACAATACAGGACTGGCAAGAGAGGCTGTGGTGATGTAATAGACCATTGTGGTCAGAAGGAAGAGGCAGTGGTCATACAACCATACATGCCAACAGACCCGTTTCAGCCAGGAAACATCCAATGTTTTTAAGCTCAAATGGGCTTTACTTGATCTGGGTCCTGTCTACAATCTTCTCTTTTTCAATGTAACTCAAATGGGAAAATCAATACCCCAGATTTATTTCAAAATCTCCCTCTTACCAAGTTCAAAATGTTCGCAAGTATGGTACATTGGATCATGGTAGGCAGGAGGAATTGGGGTAGGGACATGGACTCGGATAACAGAGGACAGGAGGGACATTGTGAGGTGCACCAAACTGACCATACAGGGCAGGCATCAGGGTTTGCAGCAGCACAATACACCACACAGGGCATGCGGGACAGGAGTGCAGCACAACAATCCATAGAAAGCAATAGGGAGGGGACAGGACCATGCACATGGACAACAGACAACAGAGGGGAAAGAGGCAATGGTATCTAGCTGACCATAATGAACAGACAGGAGAGAAAGCTGCAGCATAACAGACCATAAAGGGCAGGAGGGACGGATCAGGGGCATTACAATGGAACCGACAAGCCAGGAAGGAGGGAATAGAGGTCTGCACATGGAAACAGAGGGCTGGGGGCAAGGGGGCAGGGCAGGAGCAGCAAGATGACCATGGAGGTCAGGCAGGATGGGCACTAGAAACAAGACACATCATGGAGAGCAACAGTGAGACTGATGGCATACACACAGACCATGGAGGGAAGGTGGGAGGGGGTCAGGAGCAGCTAGCTGACCACACAGGGAAGGTTGGAGGGGCCATGGCAGCACAGAAAACCATGCATGGCAAGCGGGAGGGTTAGTGGCAGCACAATGGCTATGATGGGCAAGAAGGAGGGTGCAGGGGCATGCACAAAGGACCATGGAGGATAGAAGGGAGGGTCAGGACCTGGCCACAGATAAGAAAGTTCAGGGGAAGGGGCCTCACAACAGACCGCGCGGGGCAGGCAGGAGGAGCAGTTGCAGCACAACAGACCAGGGAGGGCAGAAGGGTGTGGCAGTAAAATGGACCATGAAGGACAGGAGGAAGGGGATAGGGGCATGGCATGTGGACAGGCAGGGTGGACGTGGCAGGGACAGGTTACAGTCATCTGACAATGCTAGGCAGGTGGGAGGGGAGTGGCAGCTCAACAGAACACTCAGAGTAGATAGGAGTGGCAGGTCCATGGAACATGGTGGTCAAAAAGGATGGAGCAGGGGCTTGCACAAAGACATCGGAGGGCAGGGGGAAGGAGAATAGAGGCAGCATGCTAAGCACAGAGGCTAAGCAGGAGGTCAATGATTGCCCATAGAATCGGGCAATGGAGGGCAGGAGGAGTGGACTGGTACATCATGCTAAATGGAGGGCAGTGGCAGCACATCAGACCATGCATGGCAGGAGGGAGGAGGCTAGTCCATGGATTCAGACAACAGAGGATAGGGAGGAGGTGGATGGGGCAGCAAGCTAACTGTTCATAGAAGGTGGGTATTACTAACTTTATTGTTTTTAAAATGTGTGTCTGTGCGAACTACTTAAAATATGAACAAGTATGCAGCTTAATCTCACTTTTATTCAGGAAGAAGAGGACGTTTGGGACTGTGACTCCGGGCTCACTTGGCAGAAACATCCCCTGACCTTCCACCCCCCATCGCAAAATGTAATGCCCGTGAAAAGGGTAGGTGGACGCAGTGTTATATAGAACATAGTCCTGAGAGCACGATTGAAAATGAAAACTAGATATAGTATATGGTATAAACTATGCACCAAAAAGTGTGATATAAGATGAACCGGGGCGTGAAATATAATATGCAATACATTGTGCGCAATGACAGATTCATTGGAGAGCGCGAGATAGCACAGGCACTAGAGCTTGCTATGTGATATGCGCCTTGGAGTGTAATATGCACAGGGCAGTGTTGTGTAACCCAAGTAGTCTCTAAAGTTGTAATATAAAATATGTGCTGGGTAGTGTAACATTGCATATGCACTGTGACAAAGATATGGATCCCAGATTGTAATAAGTATGGCATAGCGCTGTGCTTTATAACATAGGCATCGAGGAAGGCACGTTAGATGGGGCAATATAACCCGTGCGAAGGCAAGTGTGGCATGACATATTCACGGGGTGGTGTTACAGTGCACATGGGCTAGAGAGTGTCATAGCATAAGCACTAGATGGTGGAATACAACACAGAGGTGTGTGGCACTCGGCAGGCAATGGTGGGTGTAACACAGCATTGGGCTCAGCCAGGAGCACGCTGTGACTCTCAAGTGAGGGTTGTCTCCTTTCCAGAGAGTAAAATAAAAAGTATTACACATCCGGCGGTGGATGTGTGTTTTATTAACCGTGAGGGGGTTTCTTGCATAGTTTGGTTGAATTTTTGTCGAATCCCCTTTGAATGGCTTGGTGTGCATGTGTATTAAATGTGCCCGTCTATAGCTACCCATGTTTGTATAAATAAACGACAAGGGTGTCTACTTGGAGAGCACCCACCAGCGGGGGCGCCGGGATTAGGCACGGTAGGGTGTTAGACATGTCAGAGTTTCACTAGCGGTGTGAATACATTCTACGTGGATTCATTGTATGCATAGTCGCCTTTTAATGAATATCACGCAAATCGTCATGGTGATAGGTACATACGGTTTGTCCAGCAACACAGCCCCCTCCTAAAGAATAAAAAAAAAAAAAAAAAAAAAAGGCCATGACCCGGGGGTTGGGGTCCCCGGGGCCGATTAAGGCCTTGGGAGGGCCAAATTAATTTTTTTCAACAAAAAAAATTAGGGTGCAAGCCCTGGGGGATGGGGTCCCCAGGGCTAATAAATTAGAAAAAGAAAGGGGGCCACACAGCCCTCCTTCTTAAAAATAAATAAATAAAAGACCGGCATCGCGCCAGAGGCCATGCCCCCTTCTTGCAGCACTCTGCAAACGTGCCCCCTGGCCAGTTGTAAGTTGAGGAATTAATTCCCCTTCAATACTGAGGGTCCCTGAGGGCCAACTAGCCCAACAGGTATCTCCAGTATGCGCCAGGGAGCTGCGTTACAGACAGGTGTTCTGAGGCCACGCCACTTTTTACACCTCCATGCAACACAGCTCTGTGGCGCTTACTGGAGGTACCTAGTGGGCTAGTTTGACCCTAGGGACCCTTAGGATTCAAGGGGACTTAATCTCTCAACTCAGAACGGCCACAGGGCGCGTTTACACAGTGGTGAAGGGAGGGGACGGGGCCTGAGGTGACGTGTGCAAACACGCCCTGTGGCATGTTTTTAAGTTGGGGAAATAATTCCCTTTCAATCCTGAGGGACCCTGGGGTCCAACTAGCCCACCAGGTGCTTCCAGTAAGCACCACTGCTCTGCGTTGCAGAGAGGTGGTGCAGGCCGTGCCACTTTTTACACCTCTCTGCAACGCAGCTCTGTGGCGCTTACTGGAGGTACCTAGTGGTCTAGTTGGACCCTAGGGACCCTCAGGATTCAAGGGGACTTAATCTCCCAACTTAAAATGGCTACAGGGTGTGTTTACACAGTGGGGAAGGGAGGGGACGGGACTTGAGGTGATGTGTTCAAACGCCCTGTGGTGCGTTTTAAGAGGTAGTTTTAATCCCCTGCCCTATTATATACTAGGGGCTTACAGAGGAGGTCATGCTAATCACAGGGGGACCCCAACGAATAGTTTGCCCTAGTGTATGTAGGTGTTTTCACTGTATTCTGAGTGCCTTTTAACATAGCACTGGCTCTAGGACTGCTTAGGCAGACTCAGTTACCCCCAGTATCCGTCTGAAAAATTTGAGGGTACAGGATGATTTTGCAACAAGGCTTCTTTCTGCTCTTCTGTTTGTTCTTTCTGCACGTTATATTTCTTCCTGCACTTTGTTTCGTCTTTGAGGACTTCTGTTGCTTCTTTCTGTATTTCTTTTTTTTCTTTCTGTGCGTTTTTCCTTCTTTCTTCACATGTCCTATCTCTGTAGGCATAGTTTGAAATTAGCATTTAAAAAACCTTTGAAATTCACTGAAAAAACCATAGGTTTCAGGCACGTTATAGCTAGGGATTAGCATTTAAAAAACCTTAGAGATTCACTGAAAAAACCATAGGTTTCAGGGGCGATATAGTTAGCTGGACTTTTCACTCGTACAAAACCATAGAAATTCCCCCGTTATAGTTAGTTCAGCTAAGTATAACTCGCGCGCCCGCAATGCACTGCTGATGACGTCACATATTACATCACTCATGACATGGTCAGTGACATCACTCATGACATCACTGATGACATCATCCTTTTGATAGAGTGGCAGACCTCCTCTCCCCCTAATATAACCTTTCATACACACATTCAAAAATAGAAATTAAAATTTTCAAAACAATCGACATACCAATACCAGTTACAACAACCCATTCAGTAATTGTAAGATCCACATACACATCTACTCATTCACCAACAGTCCTATACAGTCACTCATACATGCACTCACTCATCATATGTATTCATACACCTATACATTCTGTTACACAATGCCACTCATCCATAAAGTTACTCACACACGTAGTCACTCATGCTAATAAAGAATCAAACATCCGTTTACCTGCATATTCAGTTATACACACACCACCACACTTACTTCTACAGAAACTTACACATACTTAGTCTTTTAAACAATCACTTATAGAAACACATACTTATTCATACAGGAACTCTTTCAATCTCTCACTCTCACATATACTCACTTATATACACCAATAGTCACATATACTAGTTTAAAACATATATAGTTACTCATAGAGACACTATTGAGACAGTCATTCACTCACTAACACACCCATGCACACACTCATCCACCCATACAGTCCTGCACACATGCTGTCTTCAACACATACAAACAGTGAGTCACTCATTCATGCACCTATGCACTACGTAATACCCCCCACTGAACCATACAGACATCAGACACTCATACTGATACTCAAAAAACCAACTAATAACCTATATAGACACCCATGTAGCTACTCACCAACCCATGCAGCCACTTATACACAAAGTGAGAGACTGATACAGATATTTTCATATTTAAACATTATTTACTAAGATAGACTTAATCAGTCAGTAATACAATCAATTTTTCAAAAAACCAATCATCCATTTAGACATTTATATACCCATTTATTCTTCCATCGACCTTGAGATATACATATATAAAACATATATAATTTTCAGAAAAACACACATTCACTGGATGATGTCATCAGTGATGTCATTTGAGATGTCATCAGTGATGTCATGAGTGATGTCACTGACCATGTCATGAGTGATGTAATATGTGACGTCATCAGCAGTGCATTGCGGGCGCGCGAGTTATAGTTAGCTGAACTAACTATAACGGGGGAATTTCTATGGTTTTGTACGAGTGAAAAGTCCAGCTAACTATATCGCCCCTGAAACCTATGGTTTTTTCAGTGAATTTCTAAGGTTTTTTAAATGCTAATTCCTAGCTATAACGTGCCTGAAACCTATGGTTTTTTCAGTGAATATATATATATACACACACATATACAGGTATACACATACATATATATATTCACTTAAAAAACCATAGGTTTCACACATGTTATAGTGGCATCACTCATGACATCACTCATGACATCATCCTTGTGATAGAGTGGCGGTCGCGTGAGTTATAGTTATCTGAACTAACTATAACAGGGGAATTTCATTGTTTTTTTACGAGTGAAATGTCCACCTAACTATAACATGTGTGAAACCTATGGTTTTTTAAGTGACTTTGCAAGGTTTTTTAAATGCTAATTCCTAACTATAACGTGTGTGAAACCTATGGTTTTTTCAGTGAATATATATTCACTGAAAAAACCATAGGTTTCACACATGTTATAGTTAGCTGGACATTTCACTCGTAAAAAACCAATGAAATTCCCCCGTTATAGTTAGTTCAGCTAAGGTTTTTTAAATGCTATCTTTTTATTTTTTTAATATATTTTTTATATATTTCTTTTTCAAAAATTTCCCTATGTATATATTTATAAATTATCTGTTTCCTTTAATTTTGTGTGGGTCATTTTTTTTTTTACTTTGAATTTGGATAAAGTTGAACAGCATAGTTAATATCTTCTATTAACTTATGTCCACTTTATTTTTTTCTATAAATTCTTAGGGTGCGCGCTCAGAGCGCGCACCTAGTACGTTTGCGTACGTTTTTCATGTATGCAGGTGTACGTTATCTACGTACGCATACATACGTTTTAGTGCGCACTGGCAGCGCGCACCTAGTACGCATGCGCACGTTTTTTGTGTACGCATGCATACGTTATATACGTACGCATACGTACGTTATAGTACGCGCTTGCAGCGCGCACCCAGTACGCATGCGTACGTACGCATGCATGCGTCGTACGTGCTCCATGCGCTACACTCGCGTATACGCGTAGAGTACGTGCGCTGACGTTCGCGAATACGTGCGTGCTGCGTATGCGCGTTACATACGTGCATAATACTTATGCGCATGCGCGCGTATGCGTTCGCGCATGCGTAATTGCACCGTGCGCGCTCTGAGCTTGCTCCGTGCGCGCACCTCGGGTTATGTGAATAATAAAACAACACTTTTAATTGGTTTTCATTACTTTTAGTTTCAGATTGTTTCAACACCACACCCAATCCCCTCATGGCAAGTCATGTGATCAAGAAACATCACTTTTCATTGGTTCAAAGTACTTTCAGTTCCAGATTCTTCCAAAACCACACCCACTCCCCTCATTATTAGTTCTGATTCCCTTGGAGAAGGAGCTACTCTGTTTTTGTGAGACAATGGCAGAGCACCAGCCACCTTCTGAGAGTGAGCAGGACACTCTTGAGAGACAGAGGCAGAGGAAGCAGAAAGACTCCTTTATATGGCAGTTTTTCACTTTTCCTGAGGGACAAAAGAAGGTGAATGCACCAAAGGTCACCTGCACACTGTGTCGCACCTTGTCACGTGGGAATGCTAATAAGAAGTACTCTTTTAGTATTCACACTATGATGAGGCACGTTGAGGCAATGCATCCTGTGACTTTTCGTCAAGCTTCTGGAGCAAACCCTCCACCTGCTCAGCCGACGACATCTGCAGCAGCTCAGCCGAGCACATCTTCGGCAGCTCAGGCGAGCACTTCTTCTGCAATGGTGCCTTCACCTTCTAACACACCTCTGGATATTCGTCCTTGTTTTGGGAGGATGACTACATGGTGCATGGATTGTGCTACTCTTATTACTATGGGTGAGAGCAGTATTGATCTCATTCAGAGGAAATTTGAGGAGCACCCTTGCACTAGGCCATAGTTTTGTTATTTTTTTTTTTTCGTTTTTCTCTTCCTCTGTCCCTACATTAACTCAAGGGCTCTTTGTAGAGCCACCTAAAATCAAAACACAAAAACTTGTTTTTTGAATCCATTTGCCTATGACATTTAAAAAAAAAAAAAAACATTTTTCTCACCTTTCGTAAACCTTCAGGGACTCCCTGACAAAGAGAGGGGAGTGGCAAAGTAATTAAAAAAGAGATAGTGTACATTTCACACATGAAGGGAAGAGAGTCTTCCTATTAAACTTTAAACTCTGCCTCAGTACTTACCTATAGGTACCCTAAACCTATCAAAAAAGATAATAGCTCATTTTAGTGCTGCATTTGAATTGGCTGTATTTACAAGAAGAGGAAAAGACACACAGAGTGGCTTATCCTCTCCTTGTAAATATGGAAAAGCACCCTGCGCCACTAGTACGTCAAGAAAAGTGACGTAGTGGTGGTGCAGGTGGCTTGTAAATGTGCCCCAGAGATGTTAAGGAAATTAAGGGTAAAACAGACAAACCGAGAGTGACAGATACAGAGACAGAGAGCAAACAACGGAGAAGGAGTAAGGCAGTTAAAAAGACTAAGACATATGGATACAGAGAAAGAAACATGGATGAAAAATTAGTGATGGAGGTAGTAAAGGTAGGGGAGTAGTAGAGAAGGAGTGAGGGAGTTACAAAAGAGTAGTAAAGCAGGAAGAGAGAGTGAGAAGAGAAATGAGTAGAGAGGTGAAGAAAAGGAAGCATGAAACGAAAGCAGTGACACATACAGATATGTTAAACTTACCTGACCATCAAAGTAAATTATTTAGAAATAAATGTTTTTATTTAATTGCAAGGAAACTGAACTACATCTTCTAAATTTTCTTTCTAGTTCTGAAAAAAAGAAAAAAAGTATTAATATTCAACAATACACTTTATTAAACAGCACATGTTTTTTCATATTTAGCAAAGCAATTTTTTGCCCTTTTTTTGCTGTTTTCAGAATGTTTTGATTTTCACTGAAAATAGTGAAATCAATTGTATTCATCATTTAACAGCGGGCATAAAAAAAAACAATCTGAAAGATTGTTTAAAAAAGCCCCAAATGTATCCTCACTAAAACATACCTTAATAGAAATGTCAAAAATACCTTTTAAGAACAATAACAATTTTCAAGAAATAACGTCTGTAAACCTTGTTGCAAAAGAACATTTTCCAAAATAATATCTGTCAAAGAAGTCCACAATTGTTTGTTTTACCTTTCCTTGAGGCCAAATGGTAAGTTTAAAATCCCTTTTGAGTGAAATATCCAATTTTAATCCTTTTACATTTTAATAATGCTTTCTTCCGATGCTGATGTTAGTATTTAAAATGTGGGTTTCAGAAAAATGAAGTAACAATTGGGTAAATCATAAGGCAAACGCTGCTTGAAAATCAATTGAGAATCATTACACAGTGTCCATCCTTTTTCACATTTAAGATAAACTGTGTAATGACCAGAAGTTATAGAAGGACCATCATGAAAAATTATTGCAACTGCTACAAAAGTTTTTCCAGATATAGATAATTGGTTGCCAACAAACTTCTTTAGTAAAGTTTCCAATTTTGTTCCATCAGCTCTACAACGTTGTACCATTAAAATTACATACTGTCCATATTTCTTTAAAAATAACGTTGACAACATTTCAGATTTACATTTAGAACATTCCATGTTGTGATTAGCATCTTTAACTAATTTACTAAAAGTCACTGTTTTACTTTCTGGTAATGGTAAATATATGAACCTTTCAGAATCTACATCACAACAATGTTCCCATGTATAAGAGACACCAAATACATTTTCTACTTCTACTCCTTCATCTTCCAGTACCATCAGGATATACATCAAGAATTCCTGTGCATCTTGCTGGACATTTTGTGTAAACTGTGTAAATCCTGAACATACATCTAAAAGATTTCTAACATCAGAAGCACTTTCTTTTTTAGTTTTATCATTACTCAGCTTCTCATAAAGGAGACTCAGCAAAGAACAGAATCTTTTTTCATGATTTAGTATTATCTGCTCTTGCAAAGTTTCAAGATAAAATACAACATTCAGCACTACATTTGAGTAGCAGTTGACTCCAGAGCTATTTTCAAAATGACAACCAACAACCTCTTCCACACTGTCCTTTTTCTTTTTGCTTGCAGTCACATCACTATCTTTTTGTTTTCTCTTCTGTGCATCCTCATTACAGATATTCTCAAATCTCCTTTTCCGACAAACAACACGTTTTTCAAACACAGGATACTGACCTAAATGAGGAGCATAGCTTTTTCTTAATCTATTATACTCCTTTACACAGTTTGCATCAGCACTTACTTTTGAGTCATCAAAGTCTATCATGAATTAACCAGATAATTTTTTCACGCGTGACAAAGCAACATATGCCATACCTTCTTTGAACACAGTAGGCCCAATGTTTACAAAAGCACTATCAACAGTTAATCCTTGAGACTTGTGAATAGTTACAGCATATGCTAGAGAAATCGGAAATTGCTTCCTACGTACATATATGTCTTTCACTAGCAAAAAACGAACTGAACAACGACTAATGACTTTAACCTCTTCAATCTGATCAAATTTTATTTTTAAGAATTCAATTCCATCTTTTTTCTGGTACTTTACAAAACCCACAACTTTACCCACAGCTCCATTCACTAAACCTTTTTCTACATCCAAATTGCGTCTTAAAATTACTCTACAGTTCATACACACATAAAGATTCTTTTCCAAACCAGCTGTTTTTGAAATGTTTTTCTCCAGAGAATCCAATTTAGTAGCCAATTTGCCTGTCAATATAATAGTTATTCGTTCATGTTGAATTTTATCCACAGCTTCCAGTTTTATGATCTCTTCATTTTCCAATTTCAAAAGTTCTTGATTGAATACAGAGCATTCATGTAGTGTTGGCATTAAGCAGATTACAGTATTTTTTCAGCAATTTTCTTGCATATTTTCTCTGGAACTATTTCTTCTGTTGTAAACAAATTACTCAGCAATCGACTCTGTAATGCTTTTCTGCCATGTTCTGTGAGTAGTCCAATTCTTATATCTTTCAGAATACTTGCATAGTCCTCATCATTGGCTTGCCTCATATTGGTAATGAGTTCCTTATACTCAAAATATGTCCAAATATTTACATTACCTATACTTCCTAACGACTTTTTCGTGTCTTCATGTGTAAGAGTATGGAATACCGGTTGTCCTTTAACTGGAGTAAGTTGCAAAAGATCCTTAGCATTAAGTTTGATACCATGCTTACCTCATCAATAATGAGTACTTTCAATTTCTTCAATACTCTTGAAACTTCCAAGCATGCTTCTCCTGCTAGTTTGTGGTACTGTATTTTGTTCTCATGCTCTACTGGTAACATTAGCAAACGATGTAAGGTAACTCCTTTTATGTTATACGCTGCTAACCCAGTTGGAGCGGTTACAACACAAGACAAAATGGAATCCATTTTCTTCTGTAGGTAGCTTCTAATTACATTAATTAAGAATCTTTTTCCAGTTCCAGCTTGTCCACTTACATACATTCTCTTTGGTTCAATAGATGTGCATGAGCACTCTTTATTTTCATGTAGTAATCCGTGATCAATTTTTTTACTGACTTCTTCATAAATTTGTTTTTGTTCTTCATTCAGTTATTATTATTAATATTATTACGTTCTTGTAGAGCACGGCTGCCACCCCAAGGGTATCCTGGCGCTTGACCTTCAACAAATCATCAGATCTAACACACTACATTGCTCTCGGAAAGAGATAGGTCTTCAGATCTCTTTTAAAGGAAGTTAGATCTTGCTTACTCCTTAGTGACAAGGGAAGAGTGTTCCACAACTTGGCGGCTGCAAAGCTAAACGCGCGGCCGCCCATCCTTACTCTGACAAATTTAGGAACATTTATCAGGAACGCCAAGGAGGATCTTAGAGGTCTAGCGGCCTGATACCAGGAGAAAAGGGTTTGAAGTGGCAAAGGTCCCAGCCCATGCATCGCCCTGAAAACAATGCATGCGGCCTTGAAAAGAATCCGCTGCTGGACAGGCAGCCAGTGAAGCTCGGATAATGCTGCCGAAGATGACGCAGAGCGTGGCCGAGCTAGGGCCAATTTGGCTGCCATGTTTTGAATCCTCTGCAACCTGGATACCAGAGACTTGGGAGCCCCCAGAAGCAGCGCGTTGCAGTAGTCTAGTCTACTGAGAATAGTACTACGCACCACCTCTACTCGAGCTCCCAAGGGGAGCAACGGCAAGACTTTACGTAGGGCTCGAAGTAGGCCCATACACGTTGCAATGGTCTTATTTACAGAGGCATCAAGCTGCAGACTAGGTTCAAACATGACCCCCAAATTACGGGCCGATTCAGCGGCTGTCACTGTGCCCAGAATAGAAGCCGGCCAGAAATCCTTTGGCAGCGGGCGAGAGGGCCGCTCCAAGGAGCAATAAAGCACCTCGGTTTTTGCTCCGTTAAATTGGAGCGAATTAAGCCGAAGCCATTCTGCAGTTTCCGACATACACTGATGAAAAGTGCCCCTCGAAACCGCCTCCTTACCCTCAAAAGAAAAAATCAGTTGAGTGTCATCGGCGTAGTTGATGACTGAGATGCCGAATGATTTTATCAACTGATTAGGGGACAGAGGTAAAGGTTAAAAAGGATCGGACTGATCGCGGACCCCTGTGGCACACCCTGCTTCACCTGACGTACGGCTGAGCGAAAAGGTGGTAGTGCCACTGCTTGTTGCCTATTACCAAGATATGATTTTAGCCAGCCCAACGCCAAACCAGCAACAGCCGCTCTCTGAAGGCGGTCCAAGAGGACAGCATGATCCACCGTGTCAAACGCAGCCGACATGTCCAGCAACACTAAAAATGCTGCCTTACCTGTGTTGACACGCGTTCGCAGATCATCCAACACGGTGATCAAGGTGGTCTCAGTCCCATGGGCTGGCCTGAATCCAAATTGGACTGCATCCAAACATGAGTTGGATTCTAAGAAATTAGATAAGGATCTTGTGACCAGCCTCTCTACAATTTTTATAGGAATTGGCAACAGCGAGATAGGCCTATAGCTAGCAGGACATAGCGGGTCCAAAGAAGCCTTTTTTAACAAAGGTGTCACTACAGCCAGCTTCCAGCTGTCTGGGACCGAGGCTGTGGCCAATGACTGACAACAGATGGTATACAGCGGTGGCAGCAGCTCTGCCTGGAAACCCTTCCAGAACTTATGTGGTAAAGGGTCAAGTGGGGAACCCGATGACACACCATAAGCTAGTGTCTGGAATTCCTCCAAGGAAGGGGTAGGAAAGCAAAATAATTGCTGTTGCTCCCCTTTAGCATCCTCAACACTCGGAGAGCAAAGGGATTTCGATGGGGAAAACTTTACCAGGGCCGAATGGCCCGAGGTCGAGAGACCGCTTAGAATTAACTTAATTTTATCCTCTAACGCAGAGGCCAACGAGTCACACAGTTCCTGAGATGCTACGGTGACTGGTACTGCACAGGCTGGACTGGCCAGATTGTTTGCCAATTTGAAGAGGGTCTGTGATTTATTAGAGGCTTTAGCCAGGGAATCTTCCAAGAACTTCGCCTTGGCCATCCTTAGATGGATTTTATATTCCCGCAATGCCTGCTTATAGGCCGCACGGTCCGATTCCCCATATCCTCTCCTCCAAGCACGCTCCGCCTGCTTACAGTGAAGTTTCTGTTGGCTGAGATCGCTAGTAAACCAAGTGTTAACTCTCAGAGGTTTATTCTTGACCCTCTTTAGAGGGACCAATTTATCTAATGATGTCAGAATTTGCTGACTAAGGGCAGCATAGCTTTTGTCCACAGTCTCCTCCACCGAAAATGTTGTAGGCAATAGTAAAGGTAAACTTGACCCCCTTAACTGGCGAGACCATTGTCTACTAAATTGATGCCTGACCGGGCCATCTTCACTACGCAATTCTCCCGACAAAAGAATGGACATAAGGACCAAAGCATGGTCAGTCCAGCATTGATCCATGACCTTATTAATTACGACCAACTCCTTGTCCGCAAAAACCAAGTCTAAAGTGTGCCCCATCACATGAGTAGAGCACTGCACCAGCTGCTCTAGCTGTATATTGCTACACGCTTGGCAGATTTCTCTAAAGGCAAGCTCTTGTGAGCCTGAGGGGTCGTAGATTGAAGTCGCCCAACACTATGAACTTAGTGTGTGAATTAGATAGGTCATAAACAAGATCAATAAATTGCTGGAAGGAAGAAGTGGTTCCGGAGGGCGGTCTATAGCAGAGAAGGCCTGCTAATACTGTACCACCCTGAGCTGTCAGGGAGAAGCCCATGAGTTCAAACCCTGTCACTTCCTTTACTACAAGCTGTGAGAGGGAAAGTGTGTCCCTACAAATGAATCCCACTCCACCACCCCTCCCCGTAATTTGGGGAATATGCCTTATAAAGTAGCCCGGAGGGCAAGCCCAACCGAGCTCCACTCCGCTATCTGTTCTAGTCCAGGTCTCTGTTATGAATAAAATATCCAACTTAGCGGACTCGACTAGCAAGGCAATTTCGGCGTGATGCTTCACAAGAGAATGAACATTGAGTAAGCCACAAGAAATAGTGGGCTGGATAGAAGACCGTGTGGTAGGTTGTTCACCTGGGGCCATATGGTGGTTCAAAGCATACAGTTCTTCTCGAGAGTATACCAAATGCGGAATAACCTTCACTGTAGAACCGGGAGCAACCGGGAAGCGAACGGGCGCAAACGGGCTTACCTCTGGCGCACCTCCGGCGCGCCCACGGCGCGCCCGCTGCGCGCAGACGCTGCGCGCCTGCTCCTCCATTCCTATTAATGATATTACGCCACGCGGGTTCCGCCTAGTATAGCGTCTGACCCACCCAATATGGCGCCTGAAATGGCCAAAGCCTTCCCACACCCACCCAAGATGGCGATCAAACGCCGCAAGCCAGAAGCCCCCACTAACTAAATCCCGCCGAATGCGGGTGGCACAACAATTAAAGTGCAGGTAAGCCTGACTGTTCCCCAATTTGCAAGCGTCAAGGCAACGTAAGCAGCGCAACCTAAAAGCAAGTCTCCAATAGTGATTTTAAAAAATACAATACGCGCGATGACAAGGTCTACCTACCGTGCCAGAAGAGCGGTTTATATAGCTCTCCAGTACGCGGGTTCCGCCTAGTATAGCGTCTGACCCACCCAATATGGCGCCTGAAATGGCCAAAGCCTTCCCACACCCACCCAAGATGGCGATCAAGTGCCGCAAGCCAGAAGCCCCCACTAACTAAATCCTGCCGAATGCGGGTGGCACAACAATTAAAGTGCAGGTAAGCCTGACTGTTCCCCAATTTGCAAGCGTCAAGGCAACGTAAGCAGCGCAACCTAAAAGCAAGTCTCCAATAGTGATTTTAAAAAATACAATGCGCGCGATGACAAGGTGCTGACAAGTTGCTGCTCCACATATGTTAAGTCTACTAAATCTTCCTGGGCTTGATTCATAGCTGTTTTCGCTTCATTCATGGCTATTGCTGCTTCATTTTCTACGATTGGTTGTCCTAGAGGATCTTGACTGAATGTCCCAGAACTTTGACTGTCTTGAGAACTGTCTCTAGCTACTTCAGCTGCAATTGTTGCTTCTTGTTCAATTTCTTCATTTAACATTTGAACATAAGTTGTGAAAGTACTGCATTCTATGCTGTCTTTGCTAGCATTGAAGGAATCTTCATAACTCTGGAATTCTCCAAGTAGTTCGTCCTCTGAACGCCATGGTTTAAACAGCTGCAAAAGTGCCAAGTAGTAAAATTGCTTTTTGTCAGGAGTGTCGCAACTCAGCGTCCGGTGATTTATCAAAATTCCTTTTGTTTGCTTCACCAAACATCCCTCCTCACCACTGACTTTATATTTTCCATTGTTGATATCTTCTGTGGCATTGCGTTTAAAAATGAAGTTCTGCAGCACATCATAAAGACACATGTCCTCAAGATGATGACTTCTTTGTGGGTAATATGTGTCCAACATGTTTGTTCTTAAAATGTCTGAACTTTCTGGTTCGAACTCTGCTAAATATTCAATTTCTCGAATAGATTTCAGTACCCGATTTCGCATTCCTGCAAGGCTTAAACTTACCCAAATTATTCTTCTGGATTTTGAGTATAGACTTGCAGATGATAACGTTTCTGAGCATTCGTAGGATCCAATTTCTCGATGCGATAACATCTTTAAACTGAAACTGTATAGCTTCTTACTGACAGTCTTCTCGTGAGAAATCTCTTCCCACATTTCCTTCAATTCTGTTTTCTCAGATTTAGTGATGTAAGATGTGACATACCGAGCAACAGCAATAGAATTGTCAGCCACATACTGTATATCCATGTTAGCATTCCACATGGATAAAATGACTGGGTTGTAGTCATTTATATATTTTGACTCTTCTTTTCTTATTAGGTTGTAGGAATTCTTAGGCGATTTTCTTGTAATAGTATGTCACACAGCTGACATAAAACTGTTTGCTCTTCCTTTTGAAAGAACAGGTCGTGGAAATCCAAATTGACATTTTGTGTAGAATTTATCTTTACTCTTGTACTTTCGTCGACAGTATTTTCCACACCGATGACTTTGGAAACGTAAAACTTTGTCTTTTAAGTTTTTCTCTTCTGTGCTTTTAGGTATACCACATGTTGCATATCCTTCAATGAAAGATAAAACTGCTTCATCAGCATCTGTTCCAAAGGGCATCCTTGATCCACAACAGCATATGAATATGAGGAGCACCTCTTGCTTGGTACTCTTTTCTCCAAAAGAAATCCACAACTTCTCCAAGAGGTGGATTTTTTTTATTGCAGATGAAGGACATCATAGCCTCAAATCTATGATTGAAATATCTGCAAACATTAACCGGATCTAATGAGCACAATTCTCCTGCTGTCTTGTATTGGATGTTTTCAATGTTTGATTTTGCCTCTCGCAGAAAATCCAGTAAATCATCCTAAGCGTACTCAGCACAGCTCAGGGTAAGGAACCATGTAGGAGTTCCTAAATTCTGTAACATACACTTCAATTCTCCATGGCGTCGGTACCAATATTCATTAGTTCCACGCTGACAAGCCATCAAATTGATCAATTGAGATTCCAAATGATCATCTCGCTGTTGCACTTTGTTGAGAAAGTCCTTTGCTGACACATTATGTAGATGTACTCCAGTTTTTAAAATGTGATTTACTGCATAAGATAGTGCAGACAAGTCACTTTCAAATAAAAGATGGAACAAATAAGGAATACTTTGATGAAATCTGGGATCTTCTGCATATAATCTTGTAGTCCGATACTCCGAAGCAGGAATCTGTACTGGACGTTCATCATATCGTCCACCTTCTCCTGTAGGAAACAGTTGGGGAAAACAACGAGCTTCCAAGCTCTCCTCCCATACACTCACAGGAGTTCCTTTTGCTTTCTTCATCTGAAACAGATCAATAGCGTTTCCCATAACTTCTTTAGAATGAAGAGGATGTATGCTGAAATGTTCATAAATTTCTTCTTCTTTTGACTTATCCACTTTTTCAATTTGCCCAGTTGGTATTCCTGTGTCTTCTAGTATTTCTTCTTCATCTTCATCCATATAAATGGCTTCATACCATTTATTATTTTTTTTCAAATACAAATTTGCTCGTTGTACTTTTCGTACATTCACCAGCTCCTGCCAAATTTTCTAATTCTTTGTTGGTACTCCATTAACCAGAATAACTAATGGTTCCGTTTCCAATCTATCTGCATCAATTGTTTCCATATTTTTTTTCAAATCCAATGGCAAATAGACAACTCTTCCTTTTAAACCTC
The DNA here is from genome assembly GCF_964204655.1 of Triturus cristatus. NCBI lineage: Eukaryota > Metazoa > Chordata > Amphibia > Caudata > Salamandridae > Triturus > Triturus cristatus. The sequence continues at coordinate 845,109,853 of NC_140588.1, read as the reverse complement.
TTTGTAAATTCGAAGGAGGTAATTTACCTGTTTTTGGCTCCATACGCACTATGGTCTGAAACGGATGGACACATTGAATGAGTATAGACTCATGCGTATTTAAATCCGAAAGTTCTGGAGGAATATCAACCAATTCTAATTTATTATGTACAGCTCTTGCTGGCATTCTATTTTCTTCTAACTTGTTATAACAGTATTTACAAATACGCTGATCTTCACCCAAATCAAAACTATTTTCCAGAAATATATATGTTGCAAAATCCTTCCACTTATAATTATCTTCATTTTCACTTTTTATATACAGATCAACATTCCTTGTTTGAATTTTGTAATGGCTTCTCCGGCAACAAATACAAGTAATATTTGGTCTTTCATTAGAGATGATAGCAAATTTTGTCATTTCATCTTCAAAATTTTTACTAACAGTAAGTTCTACATTCTCTTCCACATTTTCATCAATAACTGTGTCATTTTCTGCACTTTCTTGTTCTGGACTAAAGTAACAAAACTGAATCTCATCAGTAACCTTCACTACATCTGATACAGATCCACGGAACAGAGCATTATTCAACTCATTCAACTTTAGTGCTGGACTTTTAGCAAAATACAATGTTCTCACAAACTTTCTCATTTCAGTATGATGAACAGCGAGCATCCTAAAATGGTGAAAAACACTTTGACATACTTTCCTAGATAGACAAGCCAGAGAATGTCCTTGCAAACCAGTATTCTCTCTCACTCTGCATGGATCTAGTCTTTGAAGCACCTTAATTTTCTGTTTAACACTCTTTTTACTATATTCTCTTAGAAAGTCACGTAATTTATCAATAGATTCCTGACGCACAGTACAAATACTACTACAATTCCAAGTGTACCCTGGGGCTTTAGGACGTCTCCCCATAACCTCATCAGCCATCACTTCTTCCTCATTTCTTGGAACTATTTTCTCCTTTTCCATTACACAACCATCCTTAACTTCATATGCTCTTCCATTGGTGTCAACTGCATGCAACAAACTATTACTTTGAAGATAACTCTCTTCATTAAAAAATGGTTCAGTACTTGAACTATCCTTCCATTCTCCTAAGAACACTTTACAAAAGTGATTTTTTTTTACTTCTCTTGTCCTTTTGCTTTGTGACTTCATTGCATTGACTAATTTATCTAATCTACGCATCCTGTTCAAAATTAAAATGAATAGTTTTTTTTTATTTCTAATGCCTTGGTAACAATACTTTCAATTAATTTCTTTTTCTTATAAAATTTGTTTTTTTTCTTATATTTTTTCACATTCTTTAGCAAATTTAACATCACTCTTCTCTGAAACATTTTTCGACTAATGTTTTTAAAATCTATTTTCCGTGTTAAGTCACTCTTTCTTACTTCTGAGTCTACATTAGCATTTTGTTTTTGATGTCGACTCTGTTGTTGTTTTGTACTTGAAACACTGTTTGAATTTATCTTTCGATCATTTTTTTTTTTTTTGGAAGATATTTTTTAAAAATTCTTTAGTTTGCTTACCAGAAGACTTTTTCTGTTTTCCAACACACGCTTCTCCTCCTATTTTTTTTTTAACAGTTGTCTTCAAATATAGTTGTTGTTTCTTTTCTTTTCTCTTTCTTGACTTTATAGGCATCTTTATATTTTTTCACTGTTGCTCAGCAATACCTGCAAAAAACTAAAAAAAAAATACCTTTATGTAATTTTAATTCATTACAATTTTTTTGTTCAACTTTTCAAATCTTATCATATGAGCTGATCCTTTCCTACGAGTCCAAGTCTTACAAAGCAAGAGAAACATGAATTAAATCGCTGACAACAATTCCTGTGTGCACACAGACTCATGGTGTGATTCTAGGCAGAAAACGATATTTGATTGGCAATTTGAAAGCACATTTACTTCTGTTGAGGAGCAAATGATAATTACTGTGACAGCCTGACACAGTTTTCTTATATTTTAGAGAAGCAGAAAAGAGCACATGTCCTTACACCTATTTGAGACCATGACCATGTGTTACAGGGTGAGTGATTAGACTAGAGCAAAGGAAAAGAGCCTTAGTGACATTCAATCTGTTTGCGTTACACACTGCTATCTGAAACACAACACAGAGCTGAGTATTATGCATGGGAGTGTAGGAGAAGCTGCTGCATGTGTGCAAAGAGTGTGTTTCTGGAGACTGTATATTGTCAATTGCAAAAGAGATCTGCATGGAGACTTTTTCAACCGCATGAAGACTGCAGATATGTGTGTAAGAGTACATGTTTGGTAAACGTTAATTGGAGTTTTGTACATGTAGGAACTACCTAACCCATTACAAGATTGAAAGGAAAATCGACCCTGTTGATTTGAAATGTGTTACCATTTGCCTCTCATTTTTCTGATAGTGATTTCTGCTGAGTACTAACCAACACATTTGAACAAAACAAGCTGGCCCTTTCCTGAAAGTGCAAATTTTGCAGAACAACAGCAACACAAATAAAATCTCTGACAACAATTCCTCTATCCACACAGACTCATGCTGTGATTCTAGGCAGAAAACGATATTTCCTTTGGCAATTTGAAAGCACATTTAGTACTGTGGATGGAGCAAGTGATAATTACTGAGACAGCCTCACACATTTCCCTTATATTTTAGAGAGGCAAAAAAGAGCACATGTCCTAATAGCTACTTGAGACCATCAGCATTTGTTACAGGGTGAGTGATTAGAGTAGAGCAAAGGAAATGTGCCTTGGTGACGTTGAATGTGTTTGCGTTATACACTGCTATCTGAAACACAACACAGAGCTGAGTATTATGCATGTGAGTGTAGGAGAAGCTGCTGCATGTGTGCAAACAGTGTGTTTCTGGAGACTGTGTATTGTCAGTTGCAAAAGAGATCTGCATGGAGACTTTTTCAACTGCATGAAGACTGCAGATATGTGTGTAAGAGTACATGTTTGGTAAAGGTTAATTGGAGTTTTGTACATGTAGGAACTACCTCACCCATTGCAGGAGTGGAAGGTCAATCTACCCTGTTGATTTGAAATGTGTTACCATTTGCCTCTCATTTTTCTGATAGTGATTTCTGCTGAGTACTAACCAACACATTTGAACAAAACAAGCTGTCCTTTTCCTGCGAGTACAAGTTTTACAGAACAACAGCAACACAAATTAAATCTCTAACAACAATTCCTGTGTGCACACTGTCTCATGGTGTGATTCTAGGCACAAAACAGTATTCCTGGGTGATGCCAGGCCCTTTCCTGAAAGTGCAAGTTTTACAGAACAACAGAAACACAAATTAAATCTCTGACAACAATTCCTGTGTGCATGTTGTCTCATGGTGTGATTCTAGACAGAAAACAGTATTCCTGGGTCATACCAGTATACCTTAACTTATGGTGAAGACATACTCCATAATATCTTTCAAGTTCAAGGCACTTAAATATCTTCCTTAACATAAAATGTAAAACACAACTTTTAAATTGGTAGGAAAAAGTACCATGCTATTTTCAAATGTGTTTGCATTTGCCTCTTTTTTGTGAGTAACTAATTTCTGCTGAATGCTAACCATCACGCTTTAAGCAAACAAACTGCCCCTTTTCTGCGAGTGCAAGGCTAACAGAACAAGAGCAACACAAACTAAATCTCTGACAACAAATCCTGTGTGCACACAGACTCATGATGTGATTCTAGGCAACAAAACAGTATTCCTCAGTGATACCAGTACACCTTAACTTACAGTGAAGACATACTCCATAATATCTTACAAGTTCAAGACAGTTACATTTCTCCTAAATCACAAAATGTAAAACAAAACTTTAAAACAAGAATGACAATTCTATTATTTATATCAAAATACACCACATACTTCTCTCAAACTCATAACTCACCTTTAAAATTCATTTTTTGATTAAGAAATGTGGCACTCAAACAGCAGATTATTAGAGCCAGAATCTCAGAGCTGTAAACCTCTCTCCTCTCTCCACAACCAGTAAATGGCAATTTTTCCCACTCTTTTTTCCCACATATACATGTTAATGTAAAATCACAGTCCTTCCCACATTTTTTCAAATGGAATCACACATTTCTATTGGTTGCAACTTTCAACCCCATTCCAAATCATCCCTTCCCCCAACATGACTTCTGCCTGCTACCATAGCAACAGCTCATGGAACACACGTGTGAGCAGAGAGGTCAGAAGTTCAGCACACAATGTTTCAAATCCAAAGAGCAAGAGTGCTTGACTTTTCAAACCTAACAGCAAATCCAAAGTAATGTTCAGTGGGAGCACATTTTTCTGTACCAATCCAAAACATGCTTTTAAAAATGTAAACATACAGCCTAGTTTTAACTGTAAAATGGTTTGAATCAGCCAATGAGTTCTTTTTATTAAAAAACAGTATGTATGCCTTCATTTTTCAACTGTCTTTCTTTTCATATTGCCATTCTACTGAAAGACACCTCCTGAGTGCATCCTGTTCTCCTTGGAAGATGTTCACAGTGTGGATTGTAGGTCATAGCTATGTCTTCTGGAGTGAAAAGTATGCAGAAAAAAGAGGTATTTTCAAAGACCTTGCTTTGCCAAATGTAGACATTAAATGGATTGGTCAGAGAGGGTTAAAGTGGCACCAATTAATACCTTTGGTAAAACCTTTCTACATCTCCCACAGCCTAACCTTATTATTGTGCACTGTGGTGGTAATGACCTATGCACTTTAACTGGGGTAGGTCTGGAAATGCTTATTAAGGACACCTTTCTGCAATTGTTGTCACTTTTTCCACAAACTGCCTTTGTATATTCTAATATATGCCAAAGGCAAAAGTGGAACTGGTCCAACCAATTTTGTCCGCAAATTGACAAAGCAAGAAAGCACGTCAATAAGTCTGTTTCTGCTTTCCTCAGAGACTATGGTATGGGTTCTATATACCACAACAACTTGCGTTACAACATGCAAGACATTTATAGAGGAGACGGTGTATACATCAATGATGAAGGGAACAGAGTCTTCCTCTTGGACTTTAGACTCTGCATCGGTACTTACTTGTAGGTACCGAAAAACACTCAATAAACACAAGGGCTCTTTTTAGAGCCACCTAATATCTAAACACTTAAACGTGATTTTTATTTCTATTTTTTTAAATGTTTTTTTTCTGGTGCGCGCAGAGTGAGCGCACCTCGCGATGTTTTTAAAAAAAATTTTAATCTTTTTTTTTCCCCTTCGTGCTCCTACCGTGACCCCCTTACAATGGCTAGGGGGTCAAGAAATTCCTACCCTGCCCCCTATTCATGATCTCCACCTTTCCTTTTCAGTGCGACAGACAAAATGGCGGCCGACACTTCCTGATTTCGACCGATTCGAATGTTTACTGACATCTAACAACCAATCAGAATTACGCTCGCGCACGGCAGGGTGTGCGCACAGGGCTTGCACAGTGCGCGCACCCTGCGCGCGTATAGATATTGATATGCTTTTAAATGCTATTTTCTCAGGAAATACTGAACAGATTTACACCAGTCCTGCAAAAGGCACTTCCTTGACCTTATGGCTACCTCTCTGCCAAATTTCAAGTAATTCTCTATAGCTGTGTCTAAAGTTCCTATGGAAAAATGCATGGGGAAAACGCGTTTTGGGACCCCCCTTTTTTCTCAGCCCCCATTTGACAAATCACCCCGAAACTTTCCGGGTAGGAGCTGAACGGAGCGCCCCATTAGTTTTGAAAATTTCGCGAAGATTCGTCAACCTGCGCCAAAGTTATTCAAAATAGAATTATGAGATTTCCTATGGAAACACGATCCTAACTATAACTATCTACTGGCGACTGCCAGTAGATAATATATATATATATATATATATATATATATATATATATATATATATATATATATCTCAATCCTGGCCCACCTCGTTGCTGATGAGTTCACCCAGGTACGGACCACCACACGCAGAGACAAAAATAATCTTCAATAAAATGCTTTAATCGTGCCAATAGTACACAGTCTATATCAGGCTAGTGCCTGCCATGATGCTTTTCGGCCGTTTGAACACGGCCTTGATCACATGACATGCCGCTAACATGACAGCATTTAAATAGTGCACTTCCCCAACCCGTAATCGAAAATACCATGCACAGTTGATAGACATAAAAAATATATATACATCTATAAATCCCAAATTTTTAATATATTACTTTACAGCTTACTTGTTTTAAAAATAGTATTCTTACCTTGGTTTTGATCATATTCCATTCCACTATATTATTGAGAAAATATTTTCCCATTAGATATAGAACATAATATTGTGGTAAACTAAATTTCTTAAGTACTTTTATGTTTCTCAATATTTTGTGCACAATATTCTGTGAGAAAACCAGCCAAATAGCTGTTGGATAACATCTTGGTGAAGCCATTGACTTTTGACAGCAAACTCCAAGCAAGAACAATTCTAAATTTGCCCCTAACAAAGATCCCTTGCTTGCCAAACACTTTTCATGCTTTTCCCCTATGAAGATTTCTGCATTCGGACGTAATCACCTTTTTAAGCACTCAGATTCCTCCAGCGCAGCAAGGCTGCAAGCTGTAGCTGAGCTGGGCTCCACAAGTCCAGAGGCCCTCTCCTCAACATCTTGCTGAAACTGATTTGCTGCTCAAAGTGTGAGAAATTAGAATCTTTGGCCCAACTGCAATGCACATTTGTCAGAATGACTTGGCTGGTTTGTCCCAGTCAACCAGAGGTCTTTGAAGCCCAAACATTTTCCACGCCCTCGTTTTTTCAGCATGTTAAACAGGAGTACACTTTGGCACAGAGAAGAGTCTCTGGACCTCAAAAACAGCTCTTTGGAGTCAAGACCTACTCTTGCTATTGCACTTACAACTGGCCTTCAGGGCCTGTGGGTTCTTCAGGAAAAGCGATTCTTGCAGCTTGTTGTGTCCGTGCTTGGAGTCCTCTTCTTTGTCCTGGATAAAAAGTAGGGACAGGTCCAGCCCTTCAGATCTCAACATCTTGTCTAGTCCTTCTTCTGCTTTCCACAGCTCCATTAAAGTTCTGAAGAAGGTACCCAGGGGATATTTATGCCTGGCACTAGCTTGTGGGTGAAGGGGACATATGGACCCTTCCTGACCAACAAGGAAACGTTCCCAGCAGTAATCATAGCCACCTTTGCAGCACTTCCTGTTTTCTATCCGTGCAAAGCCTGTGTGCCCAGCCCAAAGGTGGAACCAGGGAAATAAGCAAAACTTCCTCTGTGGCCATTTCAAATCAGCTCTGGGGCATCTTTTCTCATACTAAAATTGGTGCCAGTCTGGCTGTGGGAACATTGAAGGGGCTGCCCAGATGTGAAATAAAGTTTTTCTGTGACAGGATAGGCCTCTTTGATGTTAATCAGGTTCATGGTTACATCCCAAATGGTCATACTGCCAGAGGAACAGAAACATCTCCCTACACCCAAGGCAGTTGTTTCTGCCAATGGCATACCAAAGGCAAGCCCATCTGCGCCAGTCTGCACCCAAACAGTACCAAAACCCCTGGTTCTTCAAACTCAGCCAGTAGTACTTAATACTTATTTTGAAAAGTGTCTCATCAATTTCAATACAGGAGGTAAGTCTGATGTTTGCTGCTCCACTATTAATCTAAGGTATTAGGACAAAATTGCTGGGTTGATCTGCAAATGTTTTGGGTACTATATGTGTGAATCAAATAGAGATGAGTGTGAGTATGAGGGAAATCTCTCAGATCCTACTATAACCAATAATAGTTTACCTGTTGATCTAGGTGTGAAGGATGTTGAAGGGGAAGTCATTATGCATTTCCTCCTCCACAGGCAATCTGGGTGAAAAGAGTTTTGAGTTTGGGGAGTTTATTCAAACCCATAAACAGGGGTTGAAATCCTGAGCAAAACCTGGTAACATGATTCATCTGGTTGGATGGGATAAGCTATAGTTTGACAGGATCGGGCTAATAAGGTAGGGGGTGGAATTGTCCCTTAGTGTGAGGCGGCATTTTTATTCTTTTGAATTTAATGCTGTGACTTTGTTTATGGTAGTTTAGAATACAACCACCAGGGTCAAGACAGAATTTTGTACAATATTTAGGCTCCTTAGTAGAACCCCTGCTATATAGAGAAAGTCTGATTATTTTAAGCAACTTTAACTGCAACCTGGAAATGGCAGATAACTCAAACATTATCCATCTAAATGATATTCACAATGCATGTGCTCCATATGATCTATATGAACCATGATTTTATAAATGCAACTAACCCTTTTTCAGTAGCCTGGTTGTCCACACATAGAAAATAAGGTCTAACATATAACAAAGCAGAGGAAAAGTATTACCCACATCAACATCAATAAACCACAGTCCTCAAAACTAACAGAATAATGAAACTATCAACTTCAACACGCATATTGAGCTGTATGCCATATAGTATGCCAATGTATAGAATCTATAAAATGTCAACCACAGAAAAATTCAGCTCCATTTTATATGAAACATATGTGCAACCAAAGCAGGGCTCCTTTGTGCACTAAGATATGATGCCTTTGATCAATATGGAGAATTACATTAGACTTCACCAGCATGTCTTAAACATCTATCAAGAAGGCCAAATGCAAATCATAGAGGCACTCAAATCCATTTAGCATGTCATGTTACCTTATCAAAGATGCCACAACCAATGTACACAAAAGGGCTTCTTTAATTTCAGTCATTCCCCACTCACCATTGCAGCCATAAATACAACAAACATAGACTCTAGAAGGCTGTCGTGCACAATTTTAAATACTTGTAAAAAAAGTACACTAGCCTTAATGTTTAGTTGACATGTGGATCTAAGATATGCAGTGCCATGTTCTCTGAATGTTCTCCAAATGTTTTAAGGATTCATTGCAATATGCAACGATTTTGAATGCCGTTTGACTCTTGGCAAGGATATAAAAAAAAAAGATACAAGAGATGTATCCCACAAATTATCTATGAACCACGTGAGCAACATAAACCAAGGAATTATTTTTCATTTCTAATAATTACAGGTTGCTACAGATACTTATTGTGGACATGATTCTCAACATTATTCAATTACTAGGCTAACAGTAAACAGAGGAGGTACACAAAGGAAGATGTCCCGTCAAGGTGCACCATTCACCAACCAATGACGCTCTGTGATTAATGAGCCTCCATAAGAAGAGTTGCAGAAAACAAGTGGGACACTGTGGGCAACTAAGACACTACTGATTTGACCTAGATGAATGTACATGGTCCGCACACAACTCCCTATCCTTGATGAACGAAGTCCTGTTAGATCCAGAAACCCAAATGTGCATGAAATAGTCAGAAATTGCTTTAATATCACCATCTTGAAACAACTGATGAGTGTCTCAGGGTAACTCTAGCCAATGGGAAGATTTGTTGATATCTCAATCAATCAATCAATCAGGAATTTGTGAAGCGCACTACTCACCTGTGAGGGTCTCAAGGTGCTGGTGGGGTGTCGTGCAGCTCCAAATCAGCTGAAGAGCCACGTCTTGAGGCTTTTCCTGTGTGCATAGTTGGGGAATGTCTGATGTTGAGCGGGAGTTCATTCCAGGTCTTTGCTGTGATGAAGGAGTAGGATCTTCTGCCTGTTCTGGCTCTGCGGATGCGAGGGGTTGCAGCGAGGGTGAGATCGGTGGACCTTAGGTTTCTCTTGGGTGTGTGGAAAGAGACTCATTCTTTTAGATTTTGGGGAACGGTGTTGTGGAGGGATTTGTAGGTGTGAGTGAGTAGCTTGAAGGTGTCTCTCTTCTCGACGGGGAGTCAGTGGAGGTCTCGTAGGTGCTGGGTGATTTGGTTTTGTCGTGGGATGCCAAGGACGAGCCTGGCAGTGGTGTTCTGGATGGTCTGGAGTTTCCGGAGCAGGGATTTGTTGAGTTCGGCATAGAGGGCATTTCTGTAGTCTAGTCTGCTGGGTATGAGTGCTTGGGTGACGGTCTTTCTGGATTCAGGGGGTTCCACTTGAAAGTCTTGTGAAGGATGCAGAGTGTGTTGAAGCATGTGGAGGAGACAGCGTTGATCTGTCGGCTCATGGTGAATGAGGAGTTGAGTATGATGCCGAGGTTCTGGGCATGGTCCGTGGGAGTGGAGGTGCTGCCGAAGGCCACCAGGGATCGTCCCATGCTGAGAGGGTAGGTGAGAGGATGAGGACTTCTGTCTTCTTGGAGTTGAGCTTCAGACAGCTGCAGCTCATCCAGGATGTGATTTCTCTCATTCCTTCCTGGAAGCTGAGTTTGGTGGTGTCGGGTTGCCTTGTGAGGGAAAGAATGAGTTGGGTGTCATCAGCATAGGATACTGTGCTGGGTCCATGCTGTCTAGAGATGGCGGCAACGGGCGCCATGTAGATGTTGAAGAGCATCGGGTTGAGCGACGATCCTTGGGGTACTCCACAGTTGATCTCTCTGGGTTTGGAGAGGAAGGACGGGAGTCTGATTCTTTGGGTTCGGCCACTGAGGAAGGAGTGGGTACAGTTGAGGGCAGGTTCCCTGTGTGCGGCGTCATGGAGTCTGGTGGTGAGAGAGAGGTGGGAGACAGTGTCAAAGGCTGAAGAGAGGTCCAATAAGATGAGGGCTGCCGAATAGCCCAGGTCGAGGAGAGTGCGAATGTCATCTGTGGTGGTGAGGAGGGTTGCTCGTGCTGTGTTTGTTCCGGAATCCAGATTGGGAAGAGTCGAGGATGAAGGTGTCTTCGATATCTGACACCTAACTGCATATCCTTCTATAACCTCTTGTGTGTGCAGGAAATACTGCAGGATATTAGGAGTATCATGGATACTCCTGTCAGATGTCCATCGACAAAATAGCTAGGACTGTCCAATGCATCAGGTTACGAAATGATAATGGAGGAATGGGCAAGTGTAGTTGCTAAAGGTTGCTCTGACTTTCAAGAGTTGACACGTTGATAGTTGCTACAGGAGCTGGGCCAACACTCAATAAAAGCTGCACACATATGCTGGAACCATCAACAAGAACCATAAAGTGCGGGCTCAAAGCCTCAGAGTCACTTGCTAGTGCGGATGAAGAAGAGGACAGAATTATCTCCCTTACAAACTGACCACAGCCTTCGACGTTACAATATTGATCCACGGGATGAGCCTGACAGTTATGTGACTGGCTCAAAATGTCCTGGCCATGAGTAGTAGGGCAATAATATTCCACTATGTCATGTTTCTCGTATTTGGAACAACACCGACTGACTATTTGTGATATTCATGTGGAGACAGGGGCTTGTAAATATGCCCATATGTCCCTTGACTCCCCTTCCCTTACCACACTATTTTCTAAACCAGCTTTGCAACCTATAGTGCCATTGCGACTAGCTCCACCTATCTATCTAAATGGAAAGTTCACCAAATCTCATAATATCCAGTGGCTGTCAGCACACCCAAAGCCAGGACACTGAAAATGATGATGCACCAAAAAGAAAAAGAAAATCAAGACAACAGTTTTTCTCCATTTATGCAGTCTTGACTGGAGGCACAATCCACATATGCATCAAGACTGTCCCAATGTGCTTTGATTTTAGAGAAACAGAGGATTCATCTTTTAAAGAGCACTACATCATGAATCTCCCTTACATGTAAGTCTGTTCATCACTCTGTGGACTTTTGACTTGATTTGCACTATACAATTACCACATAAACACACATATAGTCACAGTATCATAAAATGGCATGCTACAGACAACCAATCAAACCGTGGAACAATATCTACTGTTTTATAGTAATGTTACTCAAAATGACTGGTAGAATATGTGCCTGTTGCTGAATTAACTTGCAACAACACTACTCATTCAGTCACTAAAATATCCCTTTTCATACATCTTCAGGGTATTGATCCATGTTCCATACATTCCTGCCTTGCAGCAAGGGATATCCTTGATCATTAAAAAAAAACCTGAGCTATAGTCTCCAAACGTCTAGGATGATCACAACTAACATTTAAAGGAATCTCTTGCCAATATTCCTTGGAGACAACCCTCACCTAAAATTAATTACACAATTCCCATAATTAATTATCAATGTTAATTAACAACTGATTATAAAATAATTTAAAATAAATTACTTCCCTCTCTTTACCCCTATAAACCCCACAGTCCGCACCTAAAATTTACCCCAAAAAATTGAAAACACACTTAACATTATAAAATCTCAATTAATTAAATATTAATAAATAAAAAATATTCATTAATTTATTATAATTAAATAACTTCCCACCTTATTCCCCTATAAACCCGCAACCCACTATGGAACTAAAAAACGCAAAAACTAATTAAAATTAAATTAATAACTGCTAGAAATTTGACACATATATTAAAAAACATAAACAATACTTATACAAGAAATACATCACATACATTTAAAATATATACTAAAATACATAACACTAATAAAAAAATCGATATTTTAAAGAACTATATTTTTTGCAAACAATATTAATAACGTCTATATTTTTAAAATGTATATTACTTACATTCAAGTCAATATTCTTGACAACTATATTCTTGCACTCCATATTTTTTACTCAATGTTATGGAAGGTCAAATTTTTCACCCTCGATATTCTGTCTCATTATCGATTAATAGGTATCATCTGTGATTGTGGTAATGGGCTGTTCTTATTGCTTATGTTCTAAATGTTTATTTAGTTCTAACAATAGCATGGCAAAGGAAAACTTGTGTCGAATCTCAACATAAGTGAATAAGCATTCATGAGAGGTGCATGACAGAGGCCGAACTGGGTCTCCTATGCGGATGACACACAGTTAGTGGTTGCGTTATCTTACAACTCCACACAGGACGAGCTCAAACAGCTTTTGCAGACTGGATGACATCTAACTGTCTTCAATTGAATGCCAGCAAATCCTGTTGGTGGGTAAAACACTCATCTGTGGAGAGAGCACTGGTGGCCGTCCATCCTAAGCATCCCGCATGCCCCCATGCTGACAGTTAAAAACCTGGGCATATGGGTCGACTCTGCATTGACCTTCCAGGCTCAAACAAAGGTGGCAGCTGAAGTCTGCTTTGGGTTCCTATGCGGTCTTACACCTCTGTTGGGTTTTTCCGATGCTAACACCTGTCAGGTTATTATCTAGGCCACTGTACTATCCAGGCTGGACTACGCAAGCTCTTTGTACCTAAGGACAAATAGAGCAGAGATACATCGCCTACAAAGGGAAAAAAAATGCTGCCATTCGTCCGCTCCTCGGCCTGCCGAGAACCTGCTCTATTTCGAACTTCACCTGCAGATTACACTGGCTTCCGGTGGAGAGACGTATCAACTTCAAATTCCTCTGTATTTCCCATAGAATTCTGAACACCCAATCCCCCAATATTTTAGCAAATCTTCTCACGCCCTACACACCCACCCGCTAGCTGCGCTCCACTGGTCAGCACCTGGCGGTTGTTCCCTCAGGTAAAGAGAGCAAGGACAGGAGGCTGCTCCTAAACTTTGGAATTCCCTCACTGTGAGCATCAGACGCCTCCAAAATCATGTGTCATTCTTAAGGGCTATAAAAACATATCTTTTTCCTAAGGAATCTGCTTCACTTCTCCTCAACCCGCCCTGCTCCTCTGTCTGTTTGAGATCAGCCCTGGGACGCCCCTTTGCTGGGGCAACCATGCACTTTACAAAATCAATACCATTACATAACATAACATGTTACATATGTCCACCTTTGGAATCCTTTTATTTCCATTGATTCATGATAGCAGTGAATCTGAATTAAGAGAGAACAACCATTGAAAAAAACGGTATTGTACAAGAGCATGTCCTCAAAACAGATTGAAGTTGACTGAAAATGCTGAAGGGTTGCTCATGTGCTAAGGCCTTCTCTGAGCTTGCACAGTTGAACAGAGTTTCTCCTCCATAAACATGCAGTAATTATGCTTTTCCTTTATTCATGCCCTGATTGTGAGCTGTGCTACTATTCTGACTTGGTCAGAGTTGCTTGGGTTGCATATTTTGAGCACTGAGCATAGGCTGATGTTTAGCACATCTCCTCTGAGTATGTGGTAATAATATGTTTCTACGATATATATTCTTCTTTTTTTTTTTACTTCTGTCTTTACCATGGCATAGTAAAGGGAAATAGCCCTAGAAACAAGCATTGGCATAGTCAATAGGTCTCGCCTTTGGGGCTTTATAAGTGTTTAGCTAGAGCCATTGGGTTTGCCAATGTTTGTTATCTAAGTTGGCATGTTCAAACCTCACAGAGAATATAGCATGCCTCGCAGAGCAGCACATGCTCTCTGACTCTAGATGCCCCAGTTTTTTCATCCCACTTAAAGACCGTCAGTTTATTTACAAACACAGACAGGTCATGTATCAACTTAAAATCATTACCACGAATGCAACATATTTAACTTCGTCATCCGCCTTGTCAAGGGGACACAGAATCTGATACAGGCGATCAGCTAACGTTTCTACATGCATCAATGTTTCAGTACTCCCCTGTGATCGGATTGTGCAGCAGGAAGCAGTGGCGTCCATGTACACGCCAGGATGCCTTTGTATTTCTATTTTAGTGCTATCAAATATCCACTTAACAGTGCCTGCAACTATGAAGCAGCCACACAAAGGAAGGGCTCTTACCTAATCCCATAGGGGTGCTATATGAAGAAGCGCTGTAGTAATAAGCAGTGGATGCATTTGTGGTACAGCTGCTACTCAGGAAGTCAGCGCCATTTAACCCGTGCTAGCAGGATCCTGTTGGGAAAGGAGCGTTGAAGTAGGCAGCAGCCTGAAAGCATTACTTACAAGTAGCGCTGGCCTTGAGGCGCTTACTTGTACGAGGAATATGTGTGAGGATGTATTCAAGAGAACGGTGAGGCCCAGCACACATGAAATAGGCATTGTGAGATGCGCGCGAGTGCTCTTCACTGTCATTGAGTAAACCCCACACGTCATAGAGCCATGATAGGCTGGCAGGCTGGCATTGGCATTGAGCTCAGTGATATTAGTACTTTACCTGCGCCTATACATAATTCATTCTGTTGTGTGCGCCTTATGAATGTGCATTATTAATCTCCACTAACAAGGACACCGGGAAGATGAAAGGCTGCGCGGATCCGCTGGAACTGGAAGCTATGACCACTCACCAATGTAGGGGAGTCACTTCTTGGAAGTGATTTCTGTTTTCCATTATTAGAGCGAGAGCGCGCTGTCTGGGAGGAATCCTTCACAGTCGAGCTTCATTCATGCTCTCCAATGTTCCAGGTTTCCCCTCGCGGGGTTCCTACTGCTTGCTGCGCTCACATCGTTTTGTGGATACATTTAGACACATGAATGATGAAATCACATACCCAGCAGTGAAGTGTCAGACGGTGTGTCACCAACTCTCCGAATCTCAATTATTCTGTCTGAGTTTTGAGGGGTGGTGGGGAGGGCATGGGAACAGGGCATGCAGGCATCAAAGGAGGGACTAGCAATGGTGGAGGAGACCTCTGCAGCCGCTACCAGCGGGACTGCCTCTAGCTGGAAGTTCCCAATTACGCTACCCAAAGGAACTGCAGACGGTACGACGCATCCAGTGGGAAGCAGAGCTTCTGTTATACTAATAACAAGCTAGGATCACACCCTCCTATGTCACAGGATACAAAGATGGCGTCGGCCTGTCCAGATGGGCCATCCTAAAATTGGACAGAGTGGTAACAAAAAAGCCCAATTTACAATCACGCGCCATCGTTTAACATAAACGATGACACAAGCCAATGGAAAAGAGGGGCGGGGCTTCAAGTCCCCTTCTGAAATTGTATCAATTCCATGAACCCCTCGCCGAGCAAGCAGCGCATGCCAGCTGCAACGCCAGGCGAGACCTAAAAAGGCAATGTCTCATGTCTCAGGAAGTCTACTTATTGAGTGCTTTCATTACCACTGGTTTATGCCAGAAGTGAAAGAGCATGGACATCAGACAGAGACTTGTTATAAAAGGATGCATCATGAAATGGATGCAGTGGTGTAGCTAGACCTTTTGCTGTCCAATTTTTTTTGTTTAGAATCCTTGCAATTTGCAATTAGGAAATTGCAAAACAGCATGTATGAAAGTGTTTTGAACTCTTTCTGCGATTCCCAGTGGGTCGCAAATGAACTACTCATGAATAATAATGACTTAGGGTACAATTTGCGACCAATTAGGAATCACAAAAATCACAGGGATGGTGGCCTGCTGAGGTCAGCAGACCACCATGTCTTTGGTTGCTTTTAAATAAAGCAATCTTTTTTTTGCAATGCAGCCCATTTTCCTTAAAGGAAAGCGGGATGCTTTACCAAAAATAAAATGAAATGTTTTCCTTTCATTATTTAAGAGCAGGCAGTGGTCCATGGGACCACTGCCTGCTCTTCAGAAATACTTTTACAAAAATTCCATTGGGGACCCCTTCCCATGTGCGAATTGGTTACCACCTACTTGAATTAAGTGGTAAAATGCGAATGTTTTGCGACTGCATTTGAATTGTAAAACATTCATACATACCGCTGCGATTCGGTATTAGGTAGGTATGCCCTAAACATGCCACTTCCTAATATCGAATTGCGATTCTGCGAATTGGCCCATTGCAACTTCAAAAAGGCTTCATACAATAGGCCCTAAATTCCAAATGCTTAGACTAAAGACACTTTAATTCACAACACTCTGTAATTTGACATAGAATCCCACACATCTTCCCTCTTTAATGCTAAAACCACAATCTCTCCCTGTAATGTCAACAACAAAAAATGCAACTAAAATACAATATAAATAAAAAATAATAATTTACATGTAACTACTAAAGCCTACCCTCACTACAACATACACATACCTGAATTCAAGACAATCCATAAACCTGAAACTTGATTAGCTGTTCTTTATAGAAGATATTATTTGTCTCATTCCACTTCAACACTCATTAGACACACTAGTTCTCTGCACAGACAATTTCCCCTTGTTTTGACACTTACCATTCTCCAATCTCACAGCACTTTTTATCACCTGACTTACCCTCTTTGAATAATTTGTTTTAATATTTTGTATATAGTTAAACAGTACAAATCAAAAAAAAAGTATCAGTAATTAATGCAAACATTGATGCCATCACAGCATGTATAGCATACTATTCCAACAGGGATTAAATCTACCAAAAAAAGAGACTATTGTGCACATAACATCACAATAGGAATAATCAAATGTTAATCCTTCTCTCACAGGTTATTGTAGCCCTCCCGACAATTGCCCTCAGAGGTCAGTTTCCCATCTGTTTCCCACAGAGCCTGCATGTTGTTTCCTAAATACAGCAAGGGTCTCTAACAAGGTTTATTAATCTTCCCGTGCAACTTGAATTGCCCTCTTAGGAGTAGAGAAACAAGATCCATCCTTGACATGAGGCAATTTGACTCTAAGAAAATAACCCACAGCAACTGTCAATTACATTTCAACTTTTGGACCATTCTTGAGCACATTGATGCTTCACATCCACATTACAAATTCATTCTAAAGACACACCCTTATTCATCAATCAAGGTCTATTCAAAGTACTACCAGAAGATCTCCTCTTCAACTGCAAAAAAGGAGAAAGTTTAGTGTCAGAATTGGGAGTAATGCACATGACCCAGAACAACTTCCTTAATTCAAACATCCAATCAAGACCATTAACCAGAGACAGTTGAATGTTCTCTTTGACACTTTTGTTAGATCTTTCAACCAAACTATTGTTTCCGGAATGGTACAACAATGTTTGGATATGTTTAATGCTCAAAGTTTCCGAAAACATCTCAAACTCTTTTGACACAAACTGTGCACCATTGTCACTTATGATTTCATTGGGAATTCCCTCCCTCAAAAATAATGTCTCCAAAAATTGTATATCCTTAAATGTAGTAATGCTGTCAACAAAACGCACCTCAGGCCACCAGGAATAGTAGTCTATCACTGCAATACCATACTTGATGTTTTCCCCACAAGCACAAATATGTCCAATAATATCAATGGCAAACTTTGATCAAGCCTTATCTGGTACCTGTACAGAATCCACCTCATTGGGCACTGTGTTTGAGATGTACCACTCACAGCATAACTCTCACACTGTCTGACAAAATCTTCAACCACTCTATCCAGACCAGTCGACCAAAATAACTTTTGGATTCTTCATTTTATAACTTGCATTCTAATGTGTCAATGGGTTAACTCGCCTACTTTACCTTGCAAGGGTTCCAGTACCACTGGCACATCCATACTTCTACAACAGTTATTGAGGGTGGAGAGTTCCCCTGACACATGCTTAAAAGCATCCACGCCAGCATTAAACATTTTACCTGCAGGCCACCTTTTACTTAGAAAGTTCATAACCTCCTTCACACATCATCCTTAGCAAGAGCATTGAACCATTCCTGTTCAGTAATGACACCATGTTAGAATTGGGATTTCTGGTTGGCTAAGGCTTGCGCCAAAGCCAGACATAAACCATCACTCTAGTCAGGGCAATGGAGTTACACGCTGAAGATAACCCCTGTTCACCCCCTTGGTAGCTTGGCACGAGAAGTCAGGCTTATCCCAGAGGCAATGTGTGAAGTGTTTTGCGCAACAGACACACAGCAGCAACATACTAGGCACACCACAAAAGGAACTCCACACAAGGTTATTTATAAAAATAGCCTTTGTATTATCATAAACACATTAGAATAGTAATCACACAATATACACTGTACCAACTGGCACTAGGCAATATTTACAGGGGATAATATACATGTGACAGGGCCAATTGGGCCACTGTCAGAACCACCACCAAGTGAAAATAGTAAATGTAGAACCAATAATAAATGTAGAACACACCAAGTAATTACTGGCAAACAATGTACTCAGCATTATCCTGCAACATAAATCATATTATGCATTCAGTCTGACATCAGGCGTAAAGTACTTTATGTGCCAACCTCATAAGCCTAAACATATTAGACCATAACCTCCTAATCACAAATCACAATAGAGGCATAAATCACAGTAGAAAATAACCTCACAAGCATAACCACAGTATGCAAAACCTCCTAATCATAAACCCCATTAGAGGCATAAATCATGGTGCATAAATCATGGTGCATAAATCACAGTACATGAATCACATTTCCTGAGCACCACATAAATCACATTAGGGCCTGGCGCCCTATCAACCTAACAGTCCCCCTGGCCAACTGGCCTCATCAGAGGGCTCAAATGCCTTATGTCCAAAATGTCAAGGCTGCCAAGGCTGCCAAGGCAGTAGAAACCAAAAGTGAACAATTGCGCTGGGGCAGAGGAGTGTATCTCACTCCTATATCATCAAAAATGCCCCCAAAGAAATGATAGCCTAAACGCAGCAGCTGCCGCTAATTGCCGTGCAAATGGGAGGAAGAAAATTAGGTGCTGGCACCGACTGTGCCTGATGAGCGCCACTGGGACTCTAACTAAACAAGTATGCCCATTCGTTGCCCACTATCAAGCGGGGCAAGTGTGACCAAAAAGCACCGACCATGTGCCTCGATCGGCACCAACTCACTAGAGCCCTCGGGGGCTCTAACTAAACAAAATTGGCCCCAACGTTGCAGCTGCCCTCTAGCAAGTGGGCAGCTCTAAAAAATAGCCGAACTGGAAGGAGCACGGGCCCCCCTGAGCTCTCTAAAAACAAATATGCCCCATCATTGGAGCGGCTCCACTCATGGAATAGGCACTAACCACGTGCCAGGACAAGCCCTCACTCACCGGGCTCTTGGAGGCTCTGTTTCCTCTCTCAGGACTCCGCTCTTCTCCTTGGCTGAAGGCAGGCTGGCGCACATAGGGAGAGACCCCACTCCTCGGGGTCTCTCTCTTCCTTGGCATTGCACGCAGGGCTTCCCTCAGCTCACCGGAGCCCCGCCTGGCATTTCCAGACTTCTTTCTTCCGGCCGCAGCTCCGCCCAGAGTCAGGCAGCTCACCTGGCTTCCTGGTCACGCTGCTGCGGCCGGCGGCACTTCTGCGGCAATACATGGTAGGCTCCCGTTTTAAACAAAGACAATGGCAGGGTGTGCACCCACCACAACCAGCTCACAAGCGGGCTGGGAACCCCCATAAAAACACGAGCATAAAGTGGGGTAGGCTCCCACTCGAAGTAAGCATCAATGCGGGGTGGGCAACCGCTTCTAAAGCAGCATCACAGGGGAATCCCACATGCTGGGGTTCCCTCGAAAAGGACGGGCAGCACAGCGCTGCACAGCCCACTCTCTCCTCCCTTTTGGGGCAGATTGAAATATAGTGCTCACAATGGCTGTTTGTCACTAACAGGACATCTCACACACTCAAGGTACATGTCCTATCTTTAACCTACAATGCACCCTCCCCATAGGGCTAGCTAGGGCCTATCTTAAGGGTGACTGATATGCAGGAAAAGGGGGGTCACAGACATAGCACGTGACACTTTGCGTCCAGGCCCTGCGATGGCAGAGGCCTGAGATTGGTTTGAAAGGCTACTTAGGTGGGTGGCACAATCAGCGCTGCAAGCACACCAGTAGCATTTAATTTACCAGCTCTGGGTATATGAGATACCACTTTACAAGGGACTGACAGGGAAAATAAATATGCCAAACATGTGTAGACCAATCTTATCAAATGTAACACAGAGAGCACAAGCACTTTACCCTGGACAACAGTGCTAAAGTGCCCAGAGGCCTAAAACCACCAACACCATGTCAGAGGAAAGGTTAGGAGAAAGGTAAAAAGTTTAGGGATGACCCTGCAAAAAGGGCCAAGTCCAACAGGTTCAATTATACCTTGTGAGCACAATTTGTCCGGTACCTTGCATAACTCCTGCTTAACCATAAGTGTTACTCTTCTAACTTTGTGAACCCCTGGAGTCGTATTGGATTTCAATTGAATCTTATGCTTAAAGCCTTTAATCTTTCCCAAGGTATCAGTAAATACTGTAGGCAATCTTGTCACTGACCATGTCATGAGTGGTGCAATATGTGATGTCATAACCAGTACATTGCGGTGGCGCGAGTACTAGTTAGCTCAGCTAACTCTAACTGCTGAATTTCTCTGGTTTTGTAAGAGTGAAACCTTAGCCAGACTATAACATCTCTAAAACCTTTGGTTATTTCAATGCATTTCTAAGGATTTTTATATGCTAATTCCTTACTGCAAAGTCCATGTAACCCTTTGTTTTTTTCAGTGAATATATATATTTATATAGGACCTTGTTTCTATTCAAAAAGTGTTTTTTCTTTTGCCAATATCTTTGGCGCTGGTTGATGAATCTTCACGAAAGTTCAAAACTAATGGGGCACTCTGGTCAGCTCCTGTCTTGAAAGATTTGAGGTGATCCATAAAGCGGGGCCTCAGAAAAAAGGGGCGTTCCACAACATGTTTTCTCCATGTTAATTTCCATAGGACAATTTTGTCGCAGCTACATTCCAAACAGCTGAACGGAATAACACCAAATTTAGCAGAGAGGTAGATCTTTGTCCAGTGTACATTCTTCATTTTAAATTGAGTAAATCCGTTCAGTAGTTCCTGAGAAATTCAAACATAAAAAAATATCGATATCTGGTGACCGCAGTGGATCCTTAAACCCTTGGGATCACGCGCTGACTTCTGATTGGCTGCCAACACTTCAAACCAGGAAGTGTTTGCAGCCATCTTGTGACTCAGTTGAACCGAGTCACAAGAATAATTTTTTTTTTAAATGATAAGGGAGCATGGTAGAAACAACCTGATTCGCTAGGCCTGCTCAGGGGATCCGAAATGGACCCTCAGAGCCCAAAAAAGCATGCCTGCGAATCCCACCAAATTATTATTTTAAAGGCGTGGTCTCCAGCGCTTCGTTAATTTTGAGACCCCGGGTACAGTGCATCATTATTATGCAGGGGCCCGTGGAGGACCCCGCAGCCCTGCAGACCGCCACCTCCCTGGGGAATGGTTAATAATATGCGGAGGTACACAGCCCCCTGCAGCCCTGAGGGCTGCCTCCTCCCTGAGAGTTTTGTTTATTATGGGTGGGGGCCTCACAGGCCCCCTCAAGCCCCAGGGACTGCCAACTCCATGGAGCTTCAATTTTTAACAAGTGTGGACGGTTTCCTGCCCCCCACACTTCCCCAGGGACAACCACCGCCCCTGGCCGTTGAATAATTAAGATACGGTGGTCCGTTGTGGCCCTCCGGCCCCATTGACCACCACCGCCCAGGTGCTATAAACACTAAGGGAGGAGGGCCATGCTGTCCTCCTCCAGGAGCCTTCGATGGCACTCAGGACTGTCACCCTCCAGGGCGAGCTCCAGCAATGTCTCAGGGTGTCCACCCCTGGGACATTGCAGTTTGCTATGGCAGGGCTGGAGCACTGCTCTTGCCATGCCAAAGCAAACATCTGCTCTGCTTCATGGAAGCAAGAGCAGGAAAACTGTTCTTGCATCCATGAGGCCAAGCAGAAATGCTTTTGGCAAAGGGAGCTCCATGTTAGCAGCTCCCTTTGCCCAAAAGCAATGCCAGCTCCCGCAGAAGGCAGGGAGCCAGCTGGGACTGTGGGGGCATTTGGGCTCCCCCCGTGGTCCACAACTTGAGGCCAGGCCCTGGGGGACGGGGTCCCTGGGGCCAAAAGTGGCCCAGGGAAGAGGGGCCACGCGGCCCCCCTCCTATAATATAAGAATATATTTTTTTTTTTGAAGAGGCAAAGCCTTGGGGATGGGGTCCCTGGGGCCAAAAATGGCCTCAGGGTGGGGGCCATGTGGCCCCCTTCATAAATGTAGATTTTTTTTTTAAGAAGTGGCCATGCCGCGGAAGATGTGGTCTCTGGGCCCCCATTTAAAAAATGGCTCAGGACCTGGGGGCTGGGGTCCCCAGGGCCGAAAAATGTATTGAGGGAATGGGCCACACAGCCCCCCTTCCAAAAAGAACACTGAAAAGACAAGCCGGCATCTACTCAAGGCATCGCCCCCTCCCTTTACCACTGCTGCAACAGCGCCTACTTGCACTTCTGCGCTTGGGTCTTAAGTCCCCTTGAATCTTAAGTGTCCTTAGGGGCCAACTAGCCCACAGGTACCTCCAGTGAGCCCCACACAGTGGGATTGCTGAGAGGTGGTCCGAGGCTACGCCCCTTTTCACACCCACTGTTGGTGGGGCGATGAGGTCCTCTTGTGTCCTGAGGACCTCATGACTAAAGTGGACTTCATCCCCGAAGCAGCAGTGCATCAGGAGGCGTGTTTGCAGAGTGGTGTAATAAGGGGGCATGGCCTCTGACCACTCTCAGCAATCCAGCTGTGTGGGGCTTACTAGAGATAACAGGAGGGCTAGTTGGCCCCAGGGACCCTCAAGTGGCAGGGGGACTTCATCCCACAACCAAGAGCATGCCAGGAGGCCCGTTTGCAGAGTGGTAGAGAAAGAGGGCGTGGCTTGTGTCTACCTCTCAGCAATCCCACTATCTGGGTGAAGGAAATGACCCAATTAGGGTCATCTGGGTCACTTACGACCACCCCTCAATCTTCCACATCAAATAAAGAGTCGGTCAGACAGTAGAGAATATAAACCAATATCTGTTTATTCAGAGTACACTCAGAGCAGAGCCCAGTCTGCCCAGTCTCTAAGGAGTGCTACAGAGGGACTAAAGTCCACAAGCATAGAGATACATTTAGTACATTCCGTAACTGGGCTATAACATGCCCATAGTGGAATTTTCCAGGCAGGTGCTGTAAAGCTATGCAAATGAGGGAAAAACAAGCTCAGTGTTCATAAATTGCAAAGTTGCAGAGTCCAAGGCCTCTGCAGGCTGGCCCGTCTTCAGACAAGTGGGAGAAGGCCTGTAGCTAGTGGGAAAGGCATGCAATAATAAGAAGAGTGTATTCATTAGGGAAGCAAAACTCGGCCTTGGAGAAACACAACCTAACAGAGCCCTTCTCAGGGATATAGCGAAGTATGAGTTCCGATTATAACACAAAATGGCGCCAACATAGAAAATGGCACCACAAATGCTAGCATACAAAGAACAATGCGTAAAAATGAATTTTTCTATTCTAACATGAGGCTAACTGGAGGTATCAGGTAGGCTAGTGGGCCCCTAAGGACCCCCAGCAGCAAAGAGGACTTTAATCCACCTCCAAGAGCGTGCCAGGGAGCGCTTTTGAAGAATGGTGGGCAAAGCGGGGGTAGCCTGATATGAGAACTTACCAATCCTGCTGTGGGGAACTTACTGGAGGTAATCGGAGGGGTAGTTGGCACCCAAGGTTGTCTTCCCTCTTTCTGCACCCCTGTTCTCTCTTTCTGCTCCCATGTAGCCTGTTTCTGCATCTCTCTTGCAAATTTCTGCACCCCTCTTGCCTCTTTCTGCACCCCTCTTCCCTCTTTATGCAATTTTCTTACCTCTGTCTGCACCCCTGTTCCCTCTTTCTGCACCTCTTTTGCCTGTTTCTGCAACTCTCTTGACTCTTTCTGCCGTTCTATTGCCTACTTCTGCACCTCTGTTGCCTCTTTGTGTACCTCTCTTGTCTCTTTCTGTACCTCTCTTGCCTCTTTCTGCACCCCTCTTCCATCTTTCTGCACCTCTTTTGCTTCTTTCTGCATTTCTCATTACTCTTTCTGCATTCCTCTTTTGCACTTCTGTTGCATCTTTTCAACTGCTCTTGCTTCTTTCTGCACCTCTCTTGCAACTTTCTGCACCCCTCTTGCCTCATTCTACACCCTTCTTCCTTCTATCTGCAGCTCTCTTGCCTTTGCCTGCACCCCTGTTCCCTCTTTCTGCAACTCTGTTGCCACGTTTTGCAGTTCTCTTGCCTCCACCTGTACATCTGTTGCTTCTTTCTGCACCTCTATTGCCTCTTTCAGAACCCCTCTAGTGTCTTTATGCACCCCTATTGCTTCTTTCGACACTTCTCTTGCTTCTTTCTGTACCTCTATTTCGTATGGCACATAAGTCTTTCTTTTGAATTTTGGATGATTTATAGTCTTTTTTAGCATGTCTAAGCAGACACTGGTATAGCACATTGCAATAGTTTTCTTTTGGGCTGAGGGGGAAAAAAAAGCCAGCGTTGTTTTACTCTCTGTGGCAAACCGAAGCAGCAGGAGGTGAATGCTTTAACTTAAGGCCTAAAAGACAGTGTGGTATCCACCAGTACCACCGACTTTGGTGCTGGGGGTGGCCCTAGCATTTCCAGACACAACTGGGGCCCCCAGTTCTTATTCTATTTTCTGAGCAGAAGAATATCCATCATATTACCATTATGTTTCAGAAAATTCAAGTGCATCCACTGAGCTACTGTTTCCATGCAGTTTTTAAAAGACACCAGTTTTTCTCCTCAGCGGACAGTGCTAAAATCAATTGGGTGTCATTGGCATATGTCCCCAAAGACAAGCTAAATGACTCCATAATTGTTGTTAATGGACTCAATCAATCATTCAAACAATCAATCAGTCACTTGTATAGCACTGCTTTGACCCAGGGGGTATCCAGGTGCTGGCGAGCTGAGTCAGTCAAAGATCCAGGTCTTGAGCTCCTTCCTGAATGTGGTTAGCGATGGGGTGGTGCGAAGGTGGAGATGAAGGGAGTTCCAGGATGTGGCAGTGAGGTAGGAAAAGGATCATCCACTGGTGCAGGTGAGGTGGATTTGTGGTGTGCATATGAGAGCGTGGTGAAAGGATCAGAGTTTTTTCATGGGTTGGTGGGAAGTCAGACGGTGGTTCATGTAGTTGGGTCTGATGTTGTGGAGAGCTTTACACGTGTGGGTGAGGAGTTTGAACTAGCATCTATTTTGTACGGGGAGACAGTGGAGGTCTCTCAGGTGGGTGGAGATGTGTGACCTTTTGGGTAGGTCTTTGCAAGAGTTTGGTCAAAGTGCCTGCATAAAGTGCATTGCCATAGTCGAGTCAGTTGGTGATGAGGGCTTGTATGACTTTTTTCCTTGTGCTTGAGGGGGACTAATACAGACTTTGAAAAGAATGAGACTGAGAGCTGAGCCCTGAAGAAATGTCAGTTCAGCTGATGCAAATGAAAGACACTAAGAACCCTGGGGTCTAGAATTAACTGAAGAAAGAAGAAGAAGGTGGTGTGTGAAAAAGAACAAAAGCCCAATTCACCTAGTGAGAGGGCACTCCCTTTAGAGGAGAATGGGAGCACTATCACATGGAAAGAATAATCTTTCAGAAATTAGGTGAGCCATGCCAGGGCCTTACTACATTTCCCAATCTCAGCCAATCTGCCAAGAAGAACCTCAAAGGCTATAGTGTCAAGTGGTGCGCTTAGATTCAACAAAGCAAAATTACAAGAAAGCTTACCTTTGCCCATCAGGCGCTAGCTTCACTAGGGACAGGAGCCAACCTACTACAAACTGAAAATGCACAAGTTCTTCACAAGAAAATGATGTATTTCTCAATTGCGTACAGCTAAGGTACATGCTTACAGTTAGAACACAGGCGCTCATTCGGACGTGATTTCCACACATATGAAAACTACATGGTCAGTGGGAACACGACCCTACAGATGTCCCCCCAAAACTGCAAAATTTCACCATCAAAAAGCAGTCAGAATGTACAGGTGTATTTCAGCCTGAAAAGGGAGGAATTGAGCAGGAAACAGATGCAAACGATAATCCCTGTGGTGCATTTCTTTATGTGTACAAACCACTATGCCCAGGTTATTTTACATCCCGAAATTAGTAATTTCCATAACATTTGAGAGAAATTAATGCAATAAAAATTCAGATCCAGTAGGAATGATGGCTATAATGCATTGCTAAATTGACTGCTGTAGGATACAGTGACTGCTTCAGTCTTGCTTTAAAGATTTTGGAAAATTACCACAAAAATAAAAATGTGTTCTGTCGTGCTTGCTTTCATCTTTTACCTTTGATTCTCAGTTCTTTATTCGAATATGTCTACTCTTGTACTGCATTGTAAATAACTGACAAAAGGCAGTGTCCTTCAGAGTTCAGACAGAATGAAAGCAGTGCAGGAGTGTTGGAGACAAATATTTTTACTGTTTAATTTACAATGGTGTTCTTCTTTTCAGGGGATAACATTATGCAAATGCCTAAGAATCAATAGTAAGCCAATGAAAACTGCTTTTCCTATTTCATGTTGCATAGAAATGGCATCCTCAAATGGCTGCCAGGGACCCGCTGCTGAAACTGCGACTTGCAGCTTTGTTGGATTATCTGCTGCTGTGAGACTCTATTTACTTATTTGCTGAATTTATAATGCTCTGTATTTACTTTTTGATGCGATGTGCAAGAAATAGAAGGAGATGGAAAAACAACCTAATGGATTCGAAATTATGCTAATCAGTTACTTAATAAAAGGAAATCAAGTAAATTGCGCTACAGTATCTATTAAGTCATTGATTTAACGCTCGGCGTCATGGCGCTCCGATCAAGGCAAGGTAGTCTGGCCCTTATTTTCAAGGATTTGGCATAGGGCAGCGCTGCAAGTCATCTGGTTGTGCTGTCATACGCTTAACTGAAAGGGCAGGAATGCACCGCCTTTATGCAATATGGTGCATTCATGTCCTTTCCTCCTGCGCTGTTGCCGTTTTGGCTGCAGGCAATGCAGGCTCCCTTGCACCAATGTGCAAGGGAGCCTGTGTTGTCTGCAGGATTGTTTTTATGCAGGAAGGGAGACCTTCCTGCACAAAAACAATCCTACGAGGTGTTTTCCTCTTTCTGTGTGTGCTGCAAAATGAAGCACACATAGAAAGAGGAAAAAACACGGAGAAATAAAGGCATTTCTCCTTGTTACGCCTCACATCAGGAGGCGTAAGGATCTGAGCTTCCCCATGTTTACATCACCGAATAGATCTTGGGGCGCTGGTGGGAAAACCCACCGCAATGTCCATGGAATGCCTCACAAGTGCAGATTAAGGCAAGGCATTGCTTTGCGCTGCCTTGCCTTATCTGTGAGGCCATTCCACAGCCACTCATAGTGGCTTTGCGTGGCCTCATAGATATGATTTAGTAATTTGCACCACGGGTGTGTCACAAAAAGAAGCGCTCCGGCGGCGCTGGGGGGTCATAAATAAGCCCCTCTGTTTTAAACTGAATCATACATTGAATGGACAAACGCACAACCACAGCCTGCGCTGGTTATCTCAAAGGCTGCACCCCTGATCATAATGTGCTTGCAGTGCGTCTATACCAAAGGCAGTTTTGTTGTCGACAGCAAGCAAGGACACTTTGGGGTGACGGAAAATTCTGATGACAGGGGTAAAAGACTGGGTATGAATGTGCATAACTGACAAAATAAAAAGGAAGAATTATGTTACCTGCATAAATGACTAGATATCTCCTGCTAGGGGATGTATGTCGTTACAACGCATACTTTTACAACGCATGCACTTACAACGCATTTTTTACAACGCAACATCCACTACAACGCATTCCATTACATCGCATAACACAACAACGCATTTTTAAAAACTACCTTTACAACGCATTCCATTACATCGCATACTACCTTTACAACGCATACCATTACAACGCATAATATTACATTGCATTTAAGGTAAGTATTGGATAGTATAGGGGTAACAATTACTATTCTTACTCCAGGGGGTGCAACAGTAGGGTAAGTGTTGGATAGTATGGGGGTAAAAATTACTATTCTAACTCCAGGGAATGCAACAGTAGGGTAAGTGTTGGATAGTATGGGGGTATAAATTACTATTCTAACTCCAGGGGGTGCAACAGTAGGGTAAGTGTTGGATAGTATGGGGGTAAAAATTACTATTCTAACTCCAGGGGGTGCAACAGTAGGGTAAGTGTTGGATAGTATGGGGGTAAAAATTACTATTCTAACTCTAGGGGGTGCAACAGTAGGGTAAGTGTTGGATAGTGTAGGGGTTTTAATGTAATACAACGCATACCATTACGTTGTAAAGGTAGTATGCGATGTAATGGAATGCGTTGTAAAGGTAGTTTTTAAAAATGCGTTGTAGTGTCATGCGATGTGTTGGAATGCGATGTAAGTGGATGTTGAGTTGTAAAAATTGCGTTGTAAGTGTAGTGCGTTGTAATAGTTGCGTTGTAAAGGTTGTTCCCCCCTGCTAGGCATTCACTAAATGTGATATGCAGGCCTAGATCCAGCTACTCGTGCCTAATTTACATCTCATTTAAATAATGTTATGCAGGCGTAAATCCCATGGAAGGGACTGAAGCTTGCGGTTCAAGGCGTGGCTTGCCTTGAAAGTTTGTGAATGCCTTCAAATATGTCAGTGTGTGGGTATTCATAAATTTCTCTCGGACCTTTTCCCACTCTGAATATTGTCGAAGTTTGACACCATCTATATGCTGGTGTAAATAATTTTACAAGCTGTGAGGCGGAGCAAAATACCAACTAACTTAGCTGGTAAGAGAAGGGTTATCTCAGTGAAGAAAAATCTACCCACAGAGTGACAAAAATAAAAGATAAAATATGCAATGACACAGCAGTATTGTCTTTCTAAAATACAGATTTTTTGTGCGCATACTATTTTTCACAGGGGAAATACTACTGTAGGAAAAGCCATGCAACTTTACAAGGAGTACACAAGGAAACCTTTAGCTGGTTGAAAAGTTTTGCAAATTCCCAAAACAATACAACTATATTAAAAAATAAGGGGGAATCCCCCAAAATAGTTTGCCACTTTTTGTGAATCAGGTTCTTTTGCTTTGTTTGCTCTTTATAAAGAAATCTTAAGGGAATTTCATGCAAAACATCAGAAATGTACTCCATTCTGTTTACTCGTACTTTTGGATTGAATCATACGTTTTTGGGGGAAGTCACAAAGAACTGGGAAGCTTCATTATTCACAGGGTTCTCATAAGTGCTCTTAGAAACCTTTGTGAATTATTAACTAACATACAAAGATATTTCCTGTGGGTGTACATTTACAGATGTCAAACTATTTCACCTGAGTGCATATTTTTGTAATTATTTTGCTTAAAGGGCAAAACAAAGTCCATTGTTGTGAAACATTTTCCACTTTTTCTTCAGGTGCAAAATTGAATCATGAAAGATTACTAGATCTAGGGAGAAGCTTCTGCAGTGAGTTCCAATGTGAACCCACTACCATAGACATTTCTCTGGGACCGAGTCACATAAAGTGTGTAAAAGTGCTACTACAGGGCACAAGGGGCTGTATTAAGCATGGGGCACACTTTCCCTTTGTACTGCATGGCTCACCTTTCAGAAGGATCGTCGGGTGCAAGCAGGGAAAATGCACCCAATTATGCACCCAATTATGCTGAATGCGCTGCTCTCAAGGCAGTCGGGAATACACGCCTGCCCTGGGCGCAGCACATTCAAGTGAAATATGAGGCAGCTATTTAAAATCTGCTCAGTGTTTCACAGTGCAGGTGGCAACCGCCTGCACTTTTAAGAGGGGAGAGAAATTGCCTTGCAGGTGGGTGTAGTGAGTGACTGCACCCGTCTGCAGAGGGATGTCTTGGAGATCCATGTGTCCTGGCTGATGAAGGGTGAAACCTCAAAACCAGTCCCAGGATACTTGTTTCCAGTCGAGGGAGGACCTCGCCTGGCATTCCGGGCTGGACTTTTCCCATGGGGTCATATGACTGGGTCTAAATTGGAATGGGATGGTGTGCAGAAAAACGATGGGTTTAGGCCCATATCTCTGTATTGGGAGGTAATGTTTGCATTGTTCAGCATTTTTTCCTTTCACATCCATAATATGGCATGGGTGCAGAGGCAAACAGATTCCCTCATTTTCATGGGACTTTGCCTCATTCAAAAGAGAGAATGCCCTCTTGAGATAGCACTGGCATTTCATGTGCGCTGGTGCTATTAGTATTACAGAAGGGGCCGCACAAGTGTCTGTGGCCAATTCTGTTATACCCAAGTGCCATGGGGGTGCACAAAGCGGAGCACATGCCTGTTGCATTCAGAGCATTTTGAGTAACACAGCCCCTCTTGTCTTAAATATTGGAAGAGTTATCGTACTGCTACTCTACCACCATAGACAGCAGTAAGTGGTTACTTATCACAGGAACCTGAGAGGCATGTGCTACTTTCGGGAAGAAATGTAGCAGCATTTTTTGACATATCCGAGGTAATCAGAAAACACCGGGGTGTAACCTCAGAGCAACAGAAAGGCAGGGTCATAAAGTTTGATATCAGAACAAATAGTAACTATCAAACTTGACATAGAAAACAATCAGCCAATGTACAAATAGTCAATAAAAGAAATACTGAATGAGAATTCCTATTCTTTAAAGAGCAAATCATTATCTATGCCCTGAAAATGTAAGTTCTAAAAGGAAATTTATTTGAAATTGTGAAAGTGTTTGGTGCTCACACATGGTGCAGGCTTGAGAGAATAATTACAGTAGACATCAAGCAATAGCTTCCAACATGGCCACTACTATATTAGAGGCATGTTTATCGTTACTAACGCAATGCTGCGTGGCACCAGAAATTTCAATGCTGTGTGTCGGCATTTCCCTATACCATGGATACACCATATTTATGGGATGCCTCAAAAATTTAAAAACAACAGTTTCTAGAATGGTGCAAAGTGCCACAATGTAAGTACTACCTAAATGCATCAGCATTTCGTCACTCAGGAGTGCTTTGAGTCGTGGGAACATTTGAAAAAGCAATGGAATCTACACAACCAATACTCCTCAAAACAGGAAAGCATAGATGGAGCCTCCGGGAGACAGGAGGGTAACAACCCCAAACTTAAAGATCTGCCATCTTCCCAGGGGAAAGGGAAGAGGAAGTGCAACTTTAATGGTGAGGAGAACCAGGTAGTAATCAGTGAGGTGACAAATAATGAATACCTCTCATTAGTCACCTCGAAATTGCCATTAGCAAGGACGGTTGTCATTTGGCAATCCATATATATCGGACACGATAAACTGTCTTGCACAAACAAAAAGGACAGTACTGGAGAGTGAGATGAAGTGACAGGACTACAAACTCAGGAACAAAGAAAACTGGCCCAGAACCTTAAAACAGCCATGAGGACCGGAGCAGGACCTAATGTGCAGAAGGAGTTGGATCCATTGGAAGAGCAAGTGGATTCCCTCAGTCCAACAGAGTTGATAGCTTTAGTGGAATGTCAGAACAGTACTGAAGTAGAGGACCAGAAAGAACTACAGGGTGATGGAAAACAAGAGACCATATATTATCAAACTGTCATGTAGCGCAATGCAGCAAGAAAGTTTGCTGCACTACTATGTGCTGTGCTCCGTGAAATGGCAAGCTCAGGAATGCGTCATACGTTAACTCATCCATCACATAACTGTCCTTTCCTTGGGCAGTACAAAGAATTACAGGCCATTCCAGCTCTGTGAAGTTTTCAAGGTCCATGCATATTGTGCTGCCCTAGTACAGGCATTTCCTTTGAATACTGGGACTTTTAGTGCAATTTATTCAATTATAGAAGAGGACTACAAGTCCCAAAATATAAAGCAAATTCCTGGACTAGTGCAGGACATCATGCATGGACCTTGGAAACTTAGCAGATATACCAGTTCCAATACAGCCCCCCTTGCTCCATGACACAAGTGTGCTTGTGTTGGGGCTAGGTAGCCAAAGGTAAACTGCACTGTAAATTCATTTATTGTGGCTTTGTAGAGGGTCAACGGATCACCCAGGAGGGTACGCAGTTGATGAGTAGGTGAATGATCTGCAAGTAGAATCACTTAAAGAGCCAGGTGTACAGTTTCTAGTGCAAATCCATATTTGACACAGCTGTCCTG
This sequence comes from Triturus cristatus, assembly GCF_964204655.1. NCBI lineage: Eukaryota > Metazoa > Chordata > Amphibia > Caudata > Salamandridae > Triturus > Triturus cristatus. The sequence goes on along the minus strand of NC_140588.1, from coordinate 845,077,190 downwards.
ATGTTCTGGGAGAGCTTGTTCCTGGTGTAGCCTGCCATTTAATAAAGCACCCTACCTCCTGAACAAATGGATATGAGGGTGTGAGTGAGTGCCAGTGATGCAGAGTGGAGGTTCATTATTGGTTGGTAGAAGTGTAGATGTTGTGTGAGCTATGTGGGCCCATGACATTGTAGTATCTTGTAGGTGTGGGTCTGCACCATGTACTGGCAGTGTGTCTGAATGGGGACAAGGTGTATTTTTCTGAGGTGAGGTGTTAGGTCTGTGCCGCAAGTTAGGAACAGTAAAAGTCTGGCAGTGGTGTGTTGGTTAGTTTGCCTCTTGTTTAGCAGGTGTGCAGAGATGCTGTAGTAAAGGGTATTAGTATAGTTAAGTCTACATGTGATAAGGCCCTGGGTGATGGTTTTACAGGTGTCAGGAGCTAGACTTATGAAGACATTTCGGAGCATGCAAAATAGGTGAAAGCAGGTGAAGGTGATAGTGGCAATTTAAAGTCTCATTGTGAGGTTGGTGTTCAGAATGATGGACAGGTAGAGGGGGTGATTGGAGGTTGAGGGGTTTGGGCTAGTTAGATGGGCAGCCAGGGTGAATTCATGTAGCAGAACATCGGCACTTCTATCTTGTCAGGTTGAGTTGGAGCTACTTAACTCACATAAAATTTGCCAAGTTGCTCAATGGCATAATGTATCAAATTGTGGTTGTGCTGGTGTCTCCTGAGAGTTATTGTATGATCCGGGTGTTATCAGTGTAAGAGATGATGTGTCATGTAGGTTCTACTAATCAGTAGGAACTGCGGGTTTGTAGACGTCATAGACTTTGGGATGGTGCCAGACTGATTCTGTGCACCCTCGCAGGATAAGTTGTCCCATAGACCAGCTAGGTCACAGTACCACCACTAGCCCCCCTAAACCTAGACAGTGAGTGAACAGTTTTGTCAACCACTGAGCATGACAATCCTATTCCCTCTGAGACTGTGGTGACAGACCTAGAACCTTTCACTCAGATGCTTGTGTTCTCTTTTGCTCAGAGAAATATTCGAATGATACAGAGAGAAGCTGAAGGAAGTTATAATCAGTGCCAAGACAGTGAACAATATAATAAAGTTCCTTTCATTGTGCAGGGACAACGTATATATGCAAGCATATGAAATAATATAACAATCTAGTGTCCTCCTACTATGCAAAATCCTGACCTAAGTGTCTAGGGTGTATGTGTATGTTCTGCCAAGAAACCCCTTACTGGATGATCTAACCCCATGTCCAGGTGGGTAAGAATGTAGGGCGCTGGCTTGTTCATGAGCTGGACACCCCTCACAGAGATGTTAGTCAGCTGCTGGACAAAAGATTCAGCATGTGGGAACCTCTCAAAGTCAGCAGAAGTGCCTCCTCTGACTATACCCTGGAACAGATGTTTATATATAGGCTGAGCTTGTGATCAGGCTGCCATTGTTTGTAATATCCAAATAGTTGTGTAGCCATATGGACGTAAATTACAGACACATTTGCACAGCGTACGTGTAGGCCTTGTACATACTGCCAAGTCAACATGATAGTTTTCTTGTGAAGTTGATTCAAGGTCAGTGTTTCCAGGAAACTAACTCAAAGTGTCACAAATGCAAATGTGTGTGAGCAGTTGATGCGAAAAGTGAAGGCACATTTTGGAATGATCCCTGTATGTGTAAAAATGGCAACATTTCCTACTAGGCCTAACTGGGACACATGACAGATGTAGAGTCCCTGAGTCTGAATGATGCTTGCTAGAAGAGTCATGTATAGGTGTAAGAGAGTGTGGCTGAGTGAAGATATTTGTTGGACTCTGCAGATGAGCTTCTGGAGTTCTGAGGAAATTGAATGAGCTTGAGCTGATGCATACTTCCAATTATAAAGGAGGCTATCCCCTTCAGTGATGGTCCTTAGTTTCTTGCACTGTGGAGTGTGGAGATGACTGCGTGTGTGCAAGGAATCTGCAGGATTTCCCTGAAAACTCATAATTATAGCATATACATGCCATTCCTCTTTCATGTAGTGCACCAGTGTGACTTGCAGTATATTGTTGTGTGAATGTGTGTATAATATGACCCGAGGGAGCAATAATGCACAAAGTGCATGCAAGAAATTACAGAAAGGTAGCTTGGTGTGTTGTGCTGTGTAAAAGGTCAAGGGCAGGAATTCAAGAGGTATAACTATATATTACATCTTTTTCCCAGTGCTGGGGCACAAACTGATGGCTAGAACAAATGCAGACACCCTTTCTACATGGTGCAGCCGTCCCTGCAGTGGCGCTATGTAGCAAGTTTTGCATCATTGCAGCCAGCTAGCAGAAATGCTGCATAACATGTTAAATATGACCCATTTCTGGACTCACTCTTTCAGGCACGGCAGGGAAACAAGCTGCTTAGCTATGTTGCATTATGTGAAATGTCCACATATCAGCCTCCTTATGAATACTAAGGTTGTGTGATCAATGTACAAGTATTGCCAGGAGAAAAGCAACAATATAGGGCCCGATTCACAGAACTAACTTAAGACAAAAGCCTAAACTTACTACCATTTTGGTATTCACAGAAGGCACTTACTCATTTTGGTATTCACAGAAGGCACTTACTCATTTCGGTATTCACAGAAGTTAGGAGTCTTAACTTTAGGACTCCTCAATGCCTTCTGTGAATACCGAAAGTCTTAAAATTAGGATTTTTCTCAGTTTAGTAGTAGTATAGTTAGGACTCCTAACTTTAGGACTCCTAAATGCCTACTGTGAATACCGAAAGTCTTAAAATAAGGATTTTTCTCAATTTAGTAGTAGTAAAGTTAGGACTCCTAACTTTAGGACTCCTAAATACCTTCTGTGAATACCGAAAGCCTTAAAATTAGGATTTTTCTCAGTTTAGTAGTAGTATAGTTAGGACTTCTAACTTTAGGACTCCTAAACTGAGAAAAATCCTAATTTTAAGACTTTCGGTATTCACAGAAGGCATTTAGGAGTCCTAAAGTTAGGACTCCTAACTTCTGTGAATACCGAAGTGAGTAAGTGTCTTCTGTGAAAACCAAAATGAGCAAGCGCCTTCTGTGAATACGAAAATGGTAGTAAGTTTAGGATTTTGTCTTAAGTTAGTTCTGTGAATCGGGCCCTCGGTATTCACAGAAGGCATTTAGGAGTCCTAAAGTTAGGACTCCTAACTTCTGTGAATACCGAAATGAGTAAGTGCCTTCTGTGAATACCAAAAGGAGTAAGTGCCTTCAGTGAATTCCAAAATGGTAGTAAGTTTAGGATTTTGTCTTAAGTTAGTTCTGTGAATCAGGCCCTAGATACTTAGAGTGCTGGAAGTTAACAGCATGGTTAATTTATAAGTGCTTGGGTTTTGGCGCATTGATTAGATAAGGACATGGTACTGGCTGGATGATTGGAGGAGTGGACGGAGAGTGACAGTGTAATTGCTGGACTGTATGGCTACTACCTAGGTAATTGGAGGAATTATTCAGTAGTGTGGAGGTGGTTAGGGGACTGCATGGAAAGTGCACCTTTGATTGTAGCATTGCAGGTGTTAATGCCTGAGTCATTGTTCAAGTACATGGATAGTGACTGAACACTTAGAGCGCTGGAAGTTGACAGCATGGTGAATTTATAAGTGCTTGGGTTTTGGCGCAGTGATTAGAGAAGGACATGGTACTGGCTTGATGAATGGAGGAGTTGACGGAGAGTGACAGTGTGATTGCTGGACTGCATGAGTACTTCCTGGGTAAATGGAGCAGCGAATCAGTAGTGTGGAGGTGGTTAGGGGACTGCATGGAAAGTGTACATTTGATTGTAGCACTGCATGTGTTAATGCCTGTGTCATTGTACAAGTATATGGATAGTGACTGGATACTTAGAGAGTGATAGAAGTTGACAGCATGGTGAATTTATAAGTGCTTGGTTTGTGGTGCAGTGATTAAATAAGGACATGGTACTGCTGGATGATTGGAGGAGTGGGCAGAGAGTGACAATGTGATTGCTGGAGTGCATGGGTACTACCTGGGTAATTGGAGGGGTGAATCAGTAGTGTGCAGGTGGTTAGGGTACTGCATCAATAGTGCACATTTGATTGTAGCACTGCATGTGTTAATGCCTAAGTCATTGTGCAAGTACATGGATAGTGACTGGATACTTAGAGTGCTGGAAGTTGACAGCATGGTGAGATTATTCGTGCGTGGGTTTTGGTGCAGTGATTACATAAGGACATGGCAGAGACATTAAAAGAGTCCACATGGAGTGACAGGGGGATTGCTGGACTGCATGTGTAGTGCTTTGGAGATTTTACCACTGCATAAGTTAGTGCATGAGTCATTGCATGAATGTGTGGGTAGTGCTTGGTTAGTAACTGTGTGAATGCACAATATAGAATCAGTAAATCATTTCTCATGTACTTATAAAATCACATATTCACTACTTATGCACTCCTGTAATAAGTGAAGCACCTCTCAATAATTTAGTAAATATACATACAACTATTTAAATACCATCTGAATACATACATGAGTCATTCCATACTATCTAGTTAAGTAGATAACTGCAACATACCAGAAAGAGTAAAATGTGGAGGTTTACTTTTGAGCTACTCCCTGACCATTAAATCTAGAAATATGCGTCATCATCAAACTATACCTCTCAACAGACTTAAGGAGAAGACTAATAAACAACACCTTTTATGAGCATTTCTAAAACCACACTTGTATCATACATCTTCAGCATTATATCTAAAATTATGTGGCATCATTCAACTATACCTTAGCTCAAACTACAAAAAAAGAAGCATCATTGACAGCTCCTTATTTCACCATTCTATCTTAAAACATATGGCATCATTTAACTGTACCTTCTGTACAAACTAATAACAGAAACGTGATTATTAACACCTTATATGATCATCTTTCAAACAGCACAGTTGTGCTACATTTTACCAAACTATCTATAAGTATGCAGTATGATTAAACTATACCTTTGTAGAAAGACGAAAAAATTATGCCTAATAAACTACACCTTATATTAACATCTTTGAAAATACACATTTGGAGTGCATGTTCAAACATCTATCTAAAAATAAGAGGCATTGTTCAGTTATACCTTTGAACAGACTTAAAATTATATATATTACTGTACAGACTGGTTTTTAAACAAACTTCAAGTGCAATAAAAATAATCCCAATATACATCTCAACATTTAATAATATATTTCTAACAACACAGTATTACAATAATGTCAAATCTATTTTAAATAAACCTCAAAAATATATAACTCACCTTTCACATAAATATGTTGAATGAAAAATCTCACACACTCAGACAGGATTTTCTTTTACACACAGTCAATATAGATCCCCAGAATCTGCAAGGTAAAACCAGTAATGGCAAGATTTCCCTCTATTTTGCCATACAAACACACACAAGCAACAAATCACATTGCTTCCAAGAGATTTTCAAATTGAAAAAAACATTTCCTTTGGTAATAGATAATAACACGTTTCAACTGACTTCTTCAACCCTTTTGCTTAATACCAGTTTCCATTGCAACAGCTCATGTAACTTTCAACTTAACTGTCATGTCACAAGTTAAGCATAGAATGTTGCAAATAAGAACAGCAAGTGTGGTTGCTTTTGTAAAACATGCCATTATCCTTTCTGCTGTACCTTTCAAACATTTGTTACTAACCAATAAGAAACATGCTTTTTAAACAAAGTAAAATGTACCCTATTTTTGAATGTATAATCTTCTTAAACAGACAATCAAATCTCTACTTTCTTAAAAACAGCATCTTATCCACCATTTTAGATATCTCTCATTCAACCAACTGACTACCTCAGCTACAGACATATTTTGATTACCTACAGAGATTCCTCCAATATGCTTTCAGTGTGGATTGTTGGGCACAGCTATGTATTCTGGTGCAAAAGGTATGCTGAACGCAGAGGTATTGACAAAGACCTAGCTTTGCAAGATGTAGACATTAAATGGATTGGACAGAGAGGATTAAAGTGGCACCAACTGATGCCTTTGGTTAAAATCTTTTTGCATCTCCAACCCCCTGACCTCATGATTGTGCACGCTGGGAGCCGCGCACCCCAGTGTTCACATCAGGGGCCGCACTGAGCTCTGCGCTAGGGTCGCAAATCCAACTTTTTTTTTAATCTGTCCACTTTCATTAATTTACATTCACCCCAGGGACCCCATCCCCTGGGGCATGCCCAAATGTATATATATATATTTAAAAAAAAAAAAAAACAAGGAGCGGGGACTACCACTCCCCTCCTCTGCTATTTTGGGGCCCGGGAACCCCATCCACCGGGACATGGCCTCATGGTTAGGGACCGTGGGGGGGCCCTAAGGCCCCCACAGTCCTGACGGCTCCCCGCCTCCTGCAGGGCCGGCATTGCTTTTCCACACAGGGAGCTGTTGACATGCAGCTACCCGTGTGGAAAAGCAATCTGCTTTGGATTTTGGAAGAGAGAGCAGGTTTCCCTGCTCTCGCTTCCAAAACCCAAAGCAAATTTGCTATGACAGGGAGGGAGCCACACGGCTCCCACCCTGCCATAGCAAACAGCAGTGTTCCAGGGGTGGGTACTCTGGGACACTGCAGGAGCTGGCCCTGGGGGGTGGCGGTCCCCAGAGCCATCAAGGGCTCCAGGAGGGGGACTGCGTGGCCCCTCTCCCAATGTGGTTGAAGCCCCGGGGAGTTGGTGGACCCGGGGCCCGGGGGTCCATAACGAACCCCAGAATTTACATGATTAGTGCCCCAGGGAGGTGGCGGTGTTCAGGGCGTGTGGGAGGGCTCAAGCCCCCCACACAGGATTAATATTTATTTTAAAAAAGAAGCCCCGGGGTGGTGGTCCCTGGGGTTGCGGGGGCCGTGTGCCCCCACGAAAAGAAGCCCTGGGAGTGTGATCCCCGGGGCTTGGGGGGGCCTTTGAGGGCCCCACAAATTAAACAAGCCCCAGGGGTGGCGGTCCCCGGGGCTGCAGGGGCCCCCGCAGGCCCCTGCTAATATTTTTTGGCAATGCCCCCCGCGACCTGGACCACCAGGGGGCCCCATTAAAATGAAGCACTGGAGCCCGCACTTCATTTAAAAAATATTAATAATTTGGCGGGATTCGCGACCCCAGCGCGAATTCCATCGAATATTTTGGTGAGACAAAGTACACTACAAGGCCCATAATGCTCTGCTAGTCACAGGAGAGCGTTCCTTCCAGGGCATGCATTGGAGCATTTAAATGAGGAGGGCGGTGTCCTATGCGCCTTCAACTGCCAAAGCCTCTGAAGAGAAGTGGGGACACTGCGAAACGTGTCAGGCATCCATGGCAAATTGAACTGCTTAAAGTCATTGTTGTGCTGGCGGATTTTACCATAAAGACTCTTCATGAGCATGTTGCCGTTCGAGTGCTCCTTGTACGTAGGGTAGTTTAGAGCTTGATTATATATATATTTATATTTAGTTTATTGTTTCTGTATTTTTTTAAACACAAAATAGTAAGCCCCACCAACTTAAAGGCCTATGGTTATAAAGACTTACTAAAAAACTACTACATAAAAACAGTTGATCTAAACTATTCCTAAACCTACTCTAAATACTAACTATAACTATGGCCACTAAAAAGAAATATATAAAATGTAGAGAAAACAGGGAAGGGGATGTCCAGAGGGAGAGTCTAAATCATGGTGGCAATCCCTGTGAGTGTCTTATGGCACTTCAACAAAATATCTCCCTGCCGCTTCTGCTCCTTTTTAATTCGGGCAATCCTCCATTCCATCCAAATGCATCCACCTCACAACCAAAACATGGACATTTCCTTGTGCTGCAGCTCCAATTTTTGTTGTTCAGTGGCTTGCAGCTGCTGTCCTCCTGAGGGTCCAGATGTGGGGTGTGATGTGCTTAGCTGCTGATTGGCATGTTTATATGCTGTAGTGGCGGGGGCCTTCTGTGCCTGTGCCAATGTATGTCCTACCCAAATGCCAGTGGACTTGGACATAGAATATGTGCTGCCCAATCTTCAGAACCCATGGACCATCTTTTTTATGCAGCGATACTGTGCATGTCTCAATGCAAATGTTTTTCCCATTTCTGGTGTCATGTAAGCTAGAGAAAAAATGGTACCTCATATTAGGGTAAGTATAATAAGTACAACACATATCACAAAATATACCTGACATTGTTATGCAAATTGTAAGTACCTACACCTATTTGTGATATATAGAAATGTACAATATATATTCACTAAAATGACTCCTTCAAATACAATATGTCAAACTAAACCACGCAAGGTCAGCGCAGGTGTACAAAACATCTATTTAGGCTCAATATGGAATGATGCATTGCACTCATATGAGTGATCCCCACTGATTCCGATACGTCAATGTCAAAGAGTACCCATGGACCGAATATATACACTTTTGTTGTTGGTCTTGCATCATGCAAGGAGAGGACATGGTCAAGGTTAAACCTAAGTGAGATGTGTTAAGATAAGCAATAGCAGATTGTTTGGCTCCGTATTAAGTAATCCTGAGTTATGCAAGGTAGCACACATTGCTGACATGCATTACTCTGTGGCTTAGAGCCATTCCATAGATGGAGGGTGAGTGTCTCACTGCAACAACATCTTTATTTTAACACCTTATCAACTTTAGCATCAGTGTGGGACCTGGCAATCTGTCATGATGCATTACATACGCAGGTGAACCTAAACCAGGAGAAAGAATGTATTTTCACATTTCTGTTACCTCATTTCCCCTTTGCTGCATTCTGCAGCACACAAAGAATGGGTAAACAGCCTCTCAGAAATGTGTTTATGCAGGGTGCTGTCCTTATCTGCCCAAGAACTAGTTTGCCTTCAATGCACGGCCCCCTTACACCATGATACAAGGGTGCCTGTGTTGGTGCTAGGCAGGCAAAAGTGTGCCACCAGTAGAAAAGGACAAGAATGTGGTGTATCATAGAATCACTGTTCCTTCCTGCTTTTTCCCTTTCACGCAGTGCTGTAAGTTGGCTTTCTACGTTGCATTGCATAGGTTAGATACTGCCCATGAGGGTGGCATTGATATGTCAATATATGGTAAATCTAGGGCATATTTCCTGCTGACCAAACATAGAACAATGACTTTGTATCCATGCAATGACGTCTACTGGGACTGCATAGGTTTTAAAACAATGATATAGCCACCCTGTGCTCAACAGATACATATATAACTGAGATATGCAGGCTGTCATCTATGGTACAACTGCTAAGCCACAGAACAAGTTCCCTGCCCTGTGGACATCTACCCTCACAATGGAGAAGTGTAGCTCACTGGTTAGAGGAGGCATACCCTGAAGCAGAGATCAGACCCGGGACCTGGGTTCGATTCCCGACGTGGCAGGGTCCAGAGCCCAATCGTCCACGGACTCGATAATTCTCGCTTCGGTGCCCACTCTAAGCACGAGTTCACACTATGCAGCTCTGGGCAACAAGCCTGCTTAATCTCCACAACGGCCCCCCGCGGCGGGATGCCTGGCTTTCACCTTGGCGATGCCCAGTACGGGTTATCTTACAGGGAAAAACCAGGACGGGTTCCCAATGCAAGCGCCAAGATGCCCGTAGGGTGATAGCTGCGCTCTATAAGTACATCAATCAATCAATCAATCAATCAACCATATTATACGTTTGACAGTCGGACCTCCATTTGACTACTGCAACTATCAGGCAACTGCATTCTCTTGTGGTGGTGCCGCAGTCAGTGGCTCAGAATATGCTGGTTGTCTGCCATTTAAAAGCTGCCAGTGTGGAAACAAATGGTTCCCTATATGGCCCCCTTTGCCCCATGCAGGTAGGTGCATGCAGGGGGGCAAATGATGTGCCCCCCTGTGTGCAACCACCTTCCTAGTTCTAGCACGGCAAGGACTTTTCTGCTGTGGCGCCTCCCTTGGCAGGGCAGTATTAACAGCTTAATGAGCCTTTTGACCTCACCACTGCGGGACTGCCATGCTCCCTGCCCACTAGACAACGATTTATATCATAATCTGGTTGGCAGGCAGTGGCGGTGCGGTCATGGGGGGTGGTGAAATGACCGCACATCCAAACTCGTACTAAGTCCCAATGTACATTAGACAGACTGACAGCTATTGTTTTGAAGCAAACCTTGGATCGATACATTAACTGCCCCATATCCACTCAGCCTCCAGGGCATCGGTCGGTCCACTGTCACTCCATTCTACATAGGTCTGACAGGGACACCTCTGATGGAGGATCAGTCACCCCTGAGACAGATTGCAACAGCTATACCTCAGGTAAGTGGTAAATATGAGGGAATGCTTAGATGTCATACAAATGGCTACAACCATTTAGCCATGACACTTACTTTCCACCTTACTATCCCTGAAACTGTCAACTTTGGCTTGCGTGAATTCTCAATATCCACCTACAAAACAAAAATGGAGAAATTGCTTTAAAAATACAGAAACTACACACACTTCTAAATCTACCAGTATCATTTCACATTTAGATACCCTTACACACATATGTATGCATTTTCAGACCATGGAACACAGCTAGTCACCTAGCAGGTTTGATCTGCCTGGAGGTGAAAGGTTAGAAATGTTTCACAACATATTTCCAAATCAGATGCCATACATGTGATGTTTTGCAGCATAACAGAGGGATGCAAGCATTGGTACTAGGCAGCTAAAAGTGTGCCTGCCCTAGAAAAGGAGAAGAATGCACTGTAATACATTACATATGACACATTCCTGGCCTTTCACTTTCATGCAGCACAGCAAGGTGACTTGCTATGCAGTGCTCCTTGAAGCATTGATAAATGTGTCCCTTGGTACATACCTAATAGCCATGCCACACAGACATACCGTATACTTTGTGCAGTGTGGATAATGATCTGTATTGTGAATCTAGGTGTAGGGGCTTATATAGCAGTATATTGTGCAGTGTTTGTGCCATATGAGTGAGGAAAAACAGAAATAAATGATTAATCCAAATTACTGCTATGCATTACTTAGAGTCATGAGTGCTAGTTCCCTGTAAATTAATGCCAGGTGGACTGCGTTGTGTGACAGAGTGATACATCTGCCATCTGGTGTCACAAGTCATCCACATATTGCAACTATATTTTGATATTGACATGTACCATACCTAAGTTATCTACATTACTACATGCTGATGGTACATTAATACATACCTATGGGTCCTCCAATCTCCAAATCCAACAGGCCCAGCACATCAACTTCTCGGGCAATTACGTCTGCCCAATGACGTTTCAGTTAGGAGACGGAACACTCCTCATCAATCACCTTGCCCATGCACCACCGCACCCGCCCCCATCGATTCTTACAATATTTGAGTCTGTAGCCTTTCCTGACCTTGGCTCCTACAGCCAGCAGCTGTGGCAGGATGGGCATGACCATCCAGATTCAAAGATTCAACTCCTACATCCGTGAAATTCTTCCTTCTCCCCTTCCCAGCCATAAGCCCAACCTATCCTTAACTCGTTAACAACAAAAAACACTCCTTAAACCCTTAACTATACCTAATTTACAATTACCACAAATTGGACGAACAACCAAGAATACAAATACAAAAAACAACACTTAGGCACAAAGGCTACCCACAATATTATTCACACGGTCAGAACAGACACAGAATCTAACAAAAACAGCCAATTAACCACCAATCTCACATAGCACTCCACAAACCACTAGCACCAACCAACAGACACTAGCAGAATGTGAAAGTAGCATTTGTACTTACTGGTATGCAGCCACATGGGTGTGACAGCCAGGTTTCGACATTTGCAAAACATTTTTTGATGCATTCCTACACAAATGTACATTGCATGATGCAGTACTATCTCCCAAACAATGCACGCTCTGAATCTATAACAATGTATCTAGGCAGCAGCATATGTAGTGCCCTGCATAGACATGCAGCACATATGTTCGCTACTCAGTGTCCTATATAGTGCAATGCACAGAGCCACACAGTTGCACTTATTTAGGAATTATAAGGGCTATGCAATGGCGGCGATGCTTTGATGCTTATCCACGTAACAGAGGTGATGCACCAATTCTGATCCACACAACAGAGACAATGCGCTGGTTCTGATCTGCGCAGCAACCCCAATGTGTCAGTTCAACAGATGATGCATGCCTTCTGCTGGTTCAAACTTAGGGCCACTTCCAATGGTCCAGGACTGGGGTAGCAGAGTCCAGGTGCAGAAGCAGGGTGGTTGGAAATCTTTTGTGTCCCTGAGACTACAAATTTGGAGGCCAGCCAGCTAGCCCTTGAAGTCACTCTGGGTTCTAGTGATACAGACCCAATTCTTCATGCCCAGGCAGAGGAACAGAAGCCAGCAGGGCAGCACAACAAGGCAGCACTCCAAAGCTAATTAATCCCACAACAAGATTCATATGAGTTACCAGGGTACAAACCTGGATGTCAGTCACAGTCACATGTGCATTAAAAGGTTGATCCTGGGCCCTTTGCCCAACTCTTTTTGATTACCTTTTCAGCCCAATCCCTCTCTTCCTAAGATGCATCCAGGCCTCTTGTGATCTATCACTGAATCAAAAAACAGAGAGCAAGGACACAGCTTAGCTCTCCTATCCTCCAGTGTATGTCCCACCAATCTTGCAGCTTTGCTGGAGTATAAAACTCAGACTGATGGGATTCCTCTTCTCCTCATGTTTTCCCTAGGTAGGCATGGCCTTACCCAAAAAGGAACCCAAGGTCCTCCATGTTAAGTAGCAGTGTGTGGGAGGGCGGGTTTGATAAACAGGCAAGGAGGCTGAATATATTTTCCAAAACCACGTTGTTTATTGTCAGAAAAGGATTTTTGAATTTGTGCAGAGTCTATATCTCCCTGTTCTTCTCCAGATTCCCTCTGGGTTGAACTGGATGGGGCTTCCAAGGTAGATGTTCCGGGCTCCTCCTTGGTCTTGATGGTGTGTCCCCGGAGACTCGTAGAATAGGAGAGAAAAGGGAGCCGTCAGGTACTCTGTTTAAGTAGGAATTCAATCGCTTACCATCACCACACCGATAAGTGATTAAAGGTCGGTATAGAGCGTGTGCCCTGGGATAAACTTAGGATATGGTGATTCAAAGGGGGGGGAAAGAAACGTCTTATAAGCTGGAGTTTGAACATATGCCGAAGAAGGGAAAAGGGAATGAAAATTGTAAGTGCTCTCTGCCGGTATTGGTGCCTAAAAATACCACATTTACAGGGGAAAAACAAAACAGAACGTTTCCCCTGACAAAGACCTCTGTCACCCGAAGCCTCTCAACGCGCTACCCCTGCCCTTCAGCCGATACACCTCCCTTCTCCCGCTCACCCTCTCCCTTGTCCCCTGACACGTTAGGACTCACCGGCTCCGCCGCAACTCTCCTGTGTTGCGGCCGCTCTTCAGCCTCCTCCGGTGGGCACCACCACTCCTCAGTCCACTGGTCGTTAGGATCCTCGTCTTCTTCCCGGTCCTCATCAGTTTCCGCGTCTTCCTGGGTCGCCGCGTCGTTCTCGCCGGGTCTTCCGTAATCTCTGCTCTCCTTCCCTCGAACTGCTTCACCGCTATTGGACACCACCACCTCTTTCCTGGTTCGTCCCCCTTTCATTGGGACAGGAGAATCCCTTCCAGGTTCATCTCCACCCTCTTCCGGTTTCTTCTCGTCGTCTCTCTGTGAAGAGACAGCAGGCCCATTGGTTGTTGTCTCGATTCAGACTTCCGATCCCAGGATGCATTATGTTGATCCAGGACGTCGGAGTGTTCTGTCCAGGGTGACCCGAAGGTAAGCCCGGTGTCGTCCTCCTCACACAGTGCAAGTACTTCTGCCCTCAGTGTACAGTCACAGCACATTCAGTGTCCAGTACTGTAATCCACATGTATTATGCTACCCCAGCATACTCACATGCAGAATACACGCTGTCTGCTGACACTGTTCAGTATTACAATCCCTTTGTACTGTATGAGAGTGTGACACTTTGAACAGACACTACCAGCCCACACATTTACCATGGGTACACTGTCCTATATTTCACCCTATGTGTAGTGTATGTCTTGCATTGGCTCATGCATTCGGCACATGATTATATCACACACACACTTCTAGATCTACCTGTCCGGCTGGGGTGAGCAAATACACAGCATAAGAACTTTAGAAGAGGTGAGTGAGCCTGTAGGCCTCACTCCAGTAACCCAGGGTAGAATGGTCATGTACAGTACTACTGATCCCTACACGGTAAGCTGCCATCACCATGCTTGCACTGTTTTTCTCCTGGCGAAGGCAGTAGCATTCTACAACTATGAGGGTAGCTCTTTGGGTGCCCCCCTCTTGGACCAACAAGGCTGCGATATATGACGCAGGCCTATGTAATGGCGCACACACATATTCCATATGGGAATATACCAGCATTAGCAATCCAGACAACAATACAGTTGGGCATCCAGGGCAGGGGTACACAACTCTTACCATGCAGGGGAATTATCCAACCCAACCCCACCATTACACCATATCTCAATCATTTGTGTATGTAGACAACCATTTCTGCTTGCATTAAGACATGTGTGCTTAACACATTACACATCTCTCAAATTCTGAAGTGATGAAATGCTTGGAAAACCGCTTCTTTGTCTTACTCTTCAGATAAATGCTGCACATTGCTACTTCAGCAGTTTTGAGATGGGCCTTGAACCTCCTTGCATTGCTCTCCAAAGCATGGTAATGTGTAATGTATCAAGTGTGGGCAAATGTAGAACTTACATCAATCAGCTCTGGGAAGGTGTTACATGTGTGCTTTTTGTAGATCACCACACATGAATGAATGCAAATTTAATAAATGAAATTTTGATATCAACATCTGAGGCTAGGGCTTTAGCCATGGCAGATGTCTCCCATAATCTGTGATGATATGTGCTGTCACATTTATTACAGCAGAATTCTGCCACTGTGCCTGCTGGTCCACACATGCAACATACATCAATTTGAAGATTGACTCATTGACAGACTTATTGGGAGAGTTGTGATCCATAATACACTGAAGGCCACATTTCCCAAACTTTCATGCAGCATAGCACAGCAAGACAGCTTGCTGTGCTGCACTGCACTACGTAAGAGAGGGAGAACAGGAAGGCCTCCTATCTCCCTATAAATGGTGTGTTACCACCCTCTATCTTTTGTGAATTGCATTTCATCACATTTGCTTGCTGCTTTGATGTGTCCTTAGTTTGAAATATGCCCCATGTTTATCAACAGCTCGGAACTCAAAACTCATACATGTTGAGGCCTATGTCTAGTTGAAAAGATGTGAGTGTCAATATATGTATCTTGACATTCTCACAAACAACACACAATGAATGTGTTCAGACAAATATGTATTGGATGATAGGTTTACATATTTTCAGGTCATTATTACCATCATTTTAATGTTATTATGAAAAACAAATTAGCTACTAATTTATTACGTCTCACACAACTTGTCATTGTGTGCTCAATATCTGCTTTTGATTCATCATCCTCGTCATGTAAAGATGTGATTGCACACTCTCAGTCCCTTGGTACATTTGTCTTCAGACCAATGTCATGCGATATTAGACTAAAACTACATTACAAACCATAGGAGGTGAGTACATACCCACATCTCAGACGTTTCTAATATTGAAATGTTCATCTTATATTGATAATAATTAGGGACCACATAATTTGTCAGGTGATGTATTCAACATTGCAAAAATTGTAGTTCTGTCCACTCACACAGTGCGAGATTGCACAATACTTCTCACTGTGGGATTTTTCTTACTTCCATTGCAGAATCAGTGAGGGTATCACACACTGTGACATAATTGCCTACATGTTAGAGTAAGATACTATGACTATCTGCACATGACACAAGTGCCATACACAAACAAAGAGAAGGCTATAATGTCATACCTTACAACTTATATTGAATGGTTCTGCTTTCATTACCAATGAGTAGGCCATTCCCATATCTGCCATTCTGAAACTGCTCATTGATGGTACTGTGACGGAAGATGTATACATCATGTGCACTTTCAGGAAGTTTTGCAAGGAAATTGATGAACATGCCACAATGGTCTAATTGTGCTTACGGTTCCTATACAATGCAAAACCAAAGGGGATGATGGACGGAGTGTTGAACATTGCAAGCACTCACCCCCAGTCAACTGATCTGGGTTTAATCCATCATCATTCTTTAGCTCACTCCGACACCCCAGTTCAGACATGGCCATATGCAAATCAGTCTGACTCTGTGCCTCATGGGACAGTCCAGCCCGAACTGCCAAGCCATGTCTTCCCTGGCCCAGAAACAAGCATCCTGGGACCAGTTTCTGGCTAATCAGTCGTCATCAACCAGGCTAGCTTGAATCCAGTGGCAAAGTGACATAGGGACGCACGTCTGGGCATACCCTGCCAACTTAGGGGGAACAAAGCAAAACCAAAGGGGATGATGGACGGAGTGTTGAACATTGCAAGCACTCACCCCAAGTCAACTGATCTGGGTTGAATCCATCATCATTCTTTAGCTCACTCCACCACCCCAGTTCAGACATGGCCATATGCAAATTAGTCTGACCCTGTGCCTCATGGGAACAGTCCAGCCTGAACTGCCAAGCCATGTCTTCCCTGGACCGGAAACGGTTCCTATACAGCTGTGATATGGCTGCAAGGGCCGCAAATTGCACGTGTGGAATCAATGGTACCAATCACAAAAGGGAATCCAGTAATGTTGTAGACGCCTTGCTCGGTTTCCAGTTGGTGTTGGGTAGTTTCAAGGAAGAGAAGGTACTGGTGTGTGAGTTTTATTATGGCACCCAACACAGATAGGAGAAAGGCAGAGAATGCTCCCTGTGGAATGTCTACCAAGCTGACTGATGAGATTTGAAAGGATCCTGAGGTAAACATGTGTAGCACAGACAAAAATTCTATCTTCTCCAACAATTCCATGATGCACTTCCTCTTCAGCCTGTAAAGCTGTACAACCTCCTCCTCCTCGAGGACAATAAGCAATACTCGCTGAAGGAAAACATGCCTCATTTGCTGCCTATGTGGTTGTCTCCTAGCTACTCCCCACTGCAGTATTACATTATAACGAATTCCATGGTGTAGTTGAGCTTGCCATAGTGTACTGTGATGGTGAGGAATTTCTACTACAGCCATTGCTTTATTTACTACCCCTAGTTTGGTGATGCAGAGCAATTCTGATGCATTTCTATTGATATGTTTCTCTACTCCACGATGCATGGCACATGTACTGTTAAATATGGCTGCGTTATGATTGCTTTGGATTTTGCATGGGAACGCCTACATTGCATATATTAATTCCTGTATGTCCCAGCTGGATCCAGCGCAGCTTTTGCACCATCAAGTTCTAAAAGAAAAAATGATGCTCTTGAGCACTTGCGTCATTTCCTAAACTTGACTTATTTCTTGCGTCACCCTTGCATCTCAGTGCATAATGCAAGGGCAATGCAAACCCTTGATAAATATGCCCCAAAGTACCTAGTGCTGATGGCCATTACACTTGGCTTTCTCTTCTGGCAGGCTGTGGTACATGCTGCAGTATGATACTCTACCACTGCTCTTTCACCCAAACTTACACAGCAGGCCGCTCCTTCCTAGAGAGTACTTTAAGGTCATGCCCGACTCTATTCCTTTATAGCAATTGGATATGTTACATCATTTGTTGGGTCACCAACACCTGGCTTACTTGAGGTCTTGCATCCCTCTCAAACCCCCATGGCACTAGGAGACCTGCATCTCATTTAAGAGAGTATCAATTCCTGAATGAGGATGACTCTGTGTTATTCTTGAGCTGAGCACATGCCTCCCTGTTCTTGGATACCTCCCTGTTTTTGTTGATTTGACTCCTCTCAGTGACTTGTCTTTGGATCCTGAGACTTCCTACTCGAGCTGTTTTACGTCCGTTTAATCCTGATGTTGATACCTCATCGCATAAGTTTCTAAACATCTTCGACTACCTCCAATACGCTATATTTTGATTTATCAATTAATATCTTAGTGGCCGTGTTGGGAGCTATTTTTGATCTACACTGAAAATATTGACCCTCAGTGTGTACCACGTAGGAGCATCAAGTGCTTTCACTATTTAAAAATGATTCCTTTTTAAAATTGCTAGTTCTCTGATGGATTAACATTTTCTCTTTTAGGACTTACTTTCTCACTCCGTATTTTCTTTTTCGACTATTTGAACATTGAGTGTTTCCTTGTTTGTTTTCTGTATCAACTTTGACAGGGACCATTGTTTCTTATATTATATCTAAAGTAAATAACAGAATATAACACCATTACATACACAAAACAATATAACAACATAATTAAAACAGCAGGGATCAAATCAATGAAATAGTGAAACGGGAACACAGGAGCGACAGTACAAAACAATGTAACATTGGTATAATTAAAGACAAATACTTGGCAGGCAAAAGGAACACGATAGAATACATTACCATCACAAAGACCATATACCATTCAATGAACGTACACAAGGATTCCTGTCATGCATTACCGCCTCCGGGAGCCTGCTTTCATACTAGTGGGAAAAGGTGCTTGCACGAAGCACTAACTTGACTTACCAAGGACACGAAATGCCGCCAGCGAAAAATGTTTTGTGATCCGGTCTCAGGTATCCAGAAAGTGTGGTGATGTTCCTTTACCAGTATCCTTCTATCGAGGAAACTGTACTATTTTCATATTCTCGAGCTTTGGTATCAGGTCTTTCTTTGTCCTCTAAGTTACTACCATTTGATAATTAATTTCACATGCCTGTACCTTGAGCTCATTTCATTAACTGTGTTTGATGGTTTCATTGTATGTGTACTGAGTCATCCCCCGCCATATATATTGTGTATGTTTGAGCAGTGTTATGCAAAACACATTGACAGATGCAGAAAACACGACTTAATTGTCATAAAATGGCATTCAATTCATTGCGACCTCGATTTTCCACAACTGGGATTGGTATATTTATAGCAGCCTTATGTAAAGACATCGTATAACCCCCTGTTCGCTATGGCATCCCTTTCCAGAGCAGATGGGCTTCATTCGTTTTGATCATCCTGCATTGATGGCTCATCACAAAGAGATTCTCCCCGCTATTCAATTAATTGCTCTACACCTGCTCCACTCCTCGCAGTGGGTAGACAGAGACTATATGGATATTTCGAGAGGGGGAGCTGAAACAGTGCAAGCAAACGTCCTATTGAGGCATGATTTACGTGGTAAAATAGAGTCACGTGATAACAAAGTGCTCCGATACTAATACAGGCTCCATTTAGGAAGTCAAATATCCTACTCTTTCAAGCACTGTCTCAGTGTCAAGTAGTAGAGGATATATGTAAGAATATTTATCTGTATTTTTTTAGTTAAACCTTTAAAGATAGCGAAGACAAGATGCCAGTGTGAAACCACTGACCGATGCGTTTTAGATCTGGACTAATTGGCATCTCCATTATGAGAGTTTATGATGTGCCATGAGCCTTCCAAGCTGGTAAAACGTAGCATTCGGCAGCTGGTTTTCAAGACCTCCGCTGCCCTTGAACGTGTAATCTCTCTCACTAACCACAGTGAATGTTCACATGAAGGTGAATGTTATCACTGGACAGCCAGTGTGGGCATCCTCAGTCGGGCCCGCTTGAATGGGTCCTGTGTTCATTTGTTGGTCCCATGGGCTCTGTAGGTCTGTGAATAGATAAGAAAATGCACACACACAAACTTTACCTTACTAGCAACTACAGATGTCGAGATTGGCCTGCCTTTCACTGGTTTAGTGCATATTTCCCATCCTGGAAATACTGTACCTGTGCATGGTGGTAAATGGACAGTTCTTCTGGCGTGCATGCAGGCAGCACCCAGGAAAACTTTCCAAAAATATCACCTGTCATGAATATACTATACTGACCCTCTACAGCACAGAGCTCTTTAACTTTCAAGAGCAAATAATGGGGTACTAACTTGTGGCCACTTTAGCCTCAGGACACACCTAGTCTGATCCTAGCGAGCCCTTTACTTATCATGTAGCTGGCTCCATAGATTGGAGGCCATCATGAATATAGGCTAATAAGTAAGGGGGAGACACGCATCTGTGGATATGAAATATAGGCGGGAAAACAGGCATGCTTTACATTAACCGTCACCATCCAGCCTGTTCGAAAACATTAATTCCAGAGAAGCCGTAGGGCCTCCTTTTAGAAATTAATTTTCTCAACAAATCGATCAACTTTCATCAGATCTACGAAGCCAGAAGCTTTTGAGGGGGCTGATGATTATCATTTTTGTAGGGCTGTCCTAGTCAAATGGCCTGAAGTTCCCTATGCTTTGTAGAGTGTATTTCCTTCGCCCATATCTCAGTCTGCCGGGCCTTGTGCTTCTTATCATAGAAGGAGAACCATTTCAAGAGAGGCTCCCAAGGGGCATATTATCAAGAAACGGCATTAAAATTATCGCTGCTTTAGCGGCAGAAAACTGCCGCTAAAGCGTCGATAATGGGCTTGATAATATGCTCTATTGAATTCCCATAGAAGCCCATGTTCTGGTGTCAACATGGGCTTCTATGGGAATTCTCTGCGGTATATTATCAAGCCCATTATCGCCGCTTTAGCGGCAGTTTTCTGCCGCCAAAGCGGCGATAATTTTAATGCCGTGCTTGATAATATGCCCCCAAGTTCTGTCCGATGCTGCCATTGGGGAGAATAAAAACACATTCCTCATTCTCAGCTGATGTACAAAGAGGTCAATAAATATTTCTAAATCGTGGCGCACTAGTGGGAAGCCAGAATAGAGTGTATAGTAAATCTCACACCTCATTGTTCCAATACACTTTTTACTCAACCATTCTCCCCTCTGATACCTTGAAAAACCTTTTCAGGCAAACTGAGCCTTCAGGTAAAAAAAGGGTAAAATAGCGTAATATGTAATTTTGACAGATGTATATCTATGGTATAGATATTGCTGTGGATTGCTATGCTGCTTCAGTTTTGTCAAAACCTGAGATGAAGAATATATTTATGACCTACTGGGGGGAGAAACGGAAGGAAAGCACTGGTCAACTAGTTACTCGTATATTTTATAACAAATTTGTTGATGGAGATGGCTATCAAATCTATCTCAGTAATGTAACTAGAGCATCTCACCGGTTTGTATTGACCAGACTAAGGTTGGGTATTGTACATAATCTGGTAGCCTTCCCCTCCTCTAAGTTACATCCTGTTGGTCCCTGCCCCTGTGATGGCACCTCAGCACAAAGCACTTTACATCTACTTTTGATATGTAAACTGTACCCATCATTTACGAACACATTTTTTAAAACCAATTTTTGTAAAATATGGTGTACGTACCGTGCATGATTCAATGAAACTGCTTTTTAATATGTATGAAGTAGATATTTGTTTTTTTACTGCTACCTACCTTCTTAAATGTATCCAAGTAAGGAAAAGTATGATGTCTTAATTATCCGGATGGCTTAGTTGTATTACTGTACCCTGTAATTATTCTATATGGTGACGTTATGTAGTTTACATGTGCTTTTATGGTCATTTTTGCAATGTATCGAATAAAGCTTTATGACTGACTGACTGACAGATGTATTCATTGATGTTTTATGGTATGAATCAGGAATTGTATTTGTGCAGTGCCATACAGTGAGTTGTGTAACACAAAACCCCAGTTAAAAATGTGATACCAATTTGAGCCCTTTGAAATTCTCCTTTGTCTCTCATTGGCTGTGTTTACTTTTTTCACTGAATTTAGGTATCCTATCTTCCTCTTTTTTTAACATGGAGGTGGAGCTGATCAATGTTTACAACCTCACTAGGTCTGAGCTGCAAAGGTTCTGTGTTAAAACTGACACTTTCTGGTTGGCTGAGGTGGTGCCCAAGCCAGGAAGAACCAACCACTCCTGTCCGGGTTAGTTAAGTACACTCACTGTATAACCTGTGCTCACCCTTGGTTAGATCGGCACTGAGCAGTCAGGCTTATCACAGAGACAATTTGTAAAACATTGGCACAGCACTTTAACGCAATGAAGGCACTGGGAGTCACAAAGGAGACTTCACAAGTGGTGTATGTAAATAGAGATTGTATTCAACACACACATTAATTTACACAACATGAACATCATGTACTTCTGGCCACAAATTACACTTGGAAATATTATTAGCAGTACTAGGCCAAACAGTGTTAAAATGACATCAGTGATATGCAGACTTGGAAAAAATCCTATTATGTGGTGTGATATGTTGTCAGAACTGGGACCACCCTGGCAAATAACATAGTTGAAATCCACATATTTCTAACATACACCCCAGGTCACAACGAGATCAGATATCAGAAATATGTACAAAAAGGAATTTAGAACACTTTTCAGCAACACCGTGGGCCAAGGCTGCACGGGTTAAACCAGTGTAAAGATAGAGTATACGTTAGGAAATGAAAAAAACAGGTAAAACAACACCACTGTGTGGTGCAACGATTAGCAGGCTGTTCTCATGCAGCGCTCTCTTTGACACTCACACAGCACCGTAACATGGTGCAAAGCATATTGGCAAGTCCGTATGAAACACACTTGCACACACGTACTCAGCACCGTAACGCGGTGCAAATGATATTCAGCAGGTCTGTTGATAACATGAATGCAGACCCCGTGGCACAATCCCTCCAACACTTCTCAGTTACACCCCACTACTCTGCCCACAGGTTAGAGTCAATACCCTCTCTAGACTCTGATGCAGGAGGTCAAAAGGGCTTCCTGAAACTGTCAGGGAGGGGAGACCCTTTTGTATAAAAAAGGATAAGGGGATACATACTCCCTAGAACCAATGAAATAATGTCTATGGTATCCCTCTCCTAGAAAAGTCGATTCTCATGAGGAGGTTAAATGAGCCACGCCTAGGCATAGGCACCACCTCTCTTGGAGTTGGGAAAAAGGGAAGATATTTTTTTTATATAACCCTCACCCATTCTAATAGTGGGTGTAGTGACAGGATATTGATGTCTAAATATCAAATTGCATGAATATCAAGTCAAGAATATTGATGGTGGAAAATATCAATATAAGTTGTTAAAAATAGCGGTTTTTGTGTAATGTCAAAATATCAATTTTGTAAATATCAATGGTAAATACTTTGTTGTAATTAATATCGACTGTAATTTTTATCGTTTTGTTTATTGGTATTTTTTATAATTAGGTAGTAGTTCTTTTATATCTTTTAATTTATTGTTTCATGTTAAAATATTTGTTTTCATTGAATGGGATGTTGTGTTATAGTGTATAAGGGTGGGGAGTAATTTGAAAAAATGTATTTACATTTCAAAATAATTTTTACATTTATGTAACATTTTGAAGTTTTTTTGGGTGCTAATATTTCAGTGAAAACTGTATAAAATATGCTACAGAATTTTTTAAAATAAAAACATATTTAAATAAACATATGATAGGTTAATTATTTTAACATTTGTTTTATATAATTGTAATTTTTTTTTGTTGGTATTAATATATTTTTGTAAATATGGATCATTTAGAATTTTTACATTTTAAAAATGTAAATTGTAATTTAGAATTTCATATTTATATTTTCTTTATTTATTTTTGTGAGAAGGGGTATCTCAAACTTTCAATAATATTTGTGTTAAATATTGTATTTTATAATTTTTTTAAAACATTTTTGGACACATTTTTTAAAAGATTGTTTTACATTTTTACCTTTGATAAAAATTTAATTTTTGATACATTATTGTTTTTGGCATAGTTTTGAGATTTATTTTATTTTTATATATTTATAATGTTTGTATTATTTAGCGGTTTCCTTTAGTTTTTTGTGATTTGGAATAGTAATTGTTTGTGGGTTTATTATCCAGAACTTTCCCTGAGTTTAGTTGGTTTTGGAGTAGGAATAGTACCTTTTTTGCGGTTTATTATCCGTCATTTAGTTGGTTTTAGAGTTGGAATAGTAATTGTTTTTGGTTTATTATCTAGCACTTTCCTTGAGTGTGGTTGGTTTTGGAGTTGGAATAGTATTTTTCTTTGTTTATTGTCCAGCACTTTCCCTGAGTTTAGTTGGTTTTGGAGTTGGGATAGTGATTTTGTTATGGTTTATTATCCAGCACTTTCTCTGAGTTTAGTTAGTTTTGGAGATTAAATAGTATTTTTTTATGGTTTATTATCTAGCAGTTTCCCTGAGTTTAGTTGTTTTTTGAGTTGGAATAGTAATTGTTTATGGTTTATTATGTAGCATTTTCCCCGAGTTTAGTTTATTTTGGAGTTAGGAATAGTACATTTGTATGGTTTAGTATGTAGCTTTTTTTTAGAGTTTATATGTATATTGAAATCAAAAAGTAGACATATGTTATTTTTTATTATTAACATTTTTATTTGCAAACCCATGTAGTTTGTTTGATATTCACCATTAAGGGCCGGAAAGGGGAGTCCACTGACCTGGTGGACCTCAAGACTTCCAGAAACCCCCTAGGGATACTCTATAACAGCTGCCTCAAACCCCACTATAAGTGGCCTGAGGTGACCATATTGCTGGTGACAGATGATGCTGGGGAGAAGGAGAGTGAGCCTCTACCTGACCTGCTATCATGCAAAGAGAAGGATGGGTCAATGGAGAGTGTAAACCTCTCCCCCACCCTGACCTCAGAGCAGCAGAGGGACTGTCCCCAGTTGCTGAAACAATTTTCCACCAAATTTAACTCACTCCTGAGCTTACACTTCTGTGTACCAATGAAATTGATACTGGGGGCAGCCTGTCTGTCACAAATAAAATGTACAGGCTATCTGACATGGTGAGGACCAGCCTCAAAACAAAAGTCTTTGAAATGCTGGAATTGGGAGTAATTGAGCCCTCCTTAAGTCCCTGGTCCAGCCAGTGGTGTGTGTACTAAAGGCGGTCCCACTGGGCACCGCCCCAGAATTTTTGTTCTGTGTTGACTACCGAGGACTCAGCTCAGTCACCAAGACTGACACACACCACATCCCCCAAGCTGATGAGCTTATTGACAGGTTGCGGCCTGCCAAGTTCCTGAGCAATTTTGATCTGACTTGAGGGCCCGGGCAGATTTCCTTGAATGAGGGAACTAACGAGAGGTTATCCTTCTCTACCTCAGAGGGTCACTTTCAATTTAAAGTGTTCCCCTTTGGACTGAAAAGCAACCTTGCCACCGTCAAGAGTGAAAAAGGTATTAGCTGGGATGGAGGCCTTCATTGTTGCTTATTAAGATGACATAGTTGTCTTCAGCAGCACCTGGTAGGGCCACCTATTTTACCTTCAGGAAGTTCTTCAGACTCTGCAATAGGATGGCATGACTATCAAGGCCAGTAAGTGCAAATAGGGCAGGGGTCTGAGGTGTACTTGGTACACCTTGTAGGCGGTGGTAAGGTGCAGCCACTCCAGGCCAATATAGAGACTATTCTGGCCTGGCAGTCCCCAAAAAACTCAGATAGAGTAGGGAGCCTTCATAATCCTCGCTGGCTATAAAAGGAGGTTTGCGAAGGGATATGACACCATTCTTGTGCTCAAGGTCCCTGAAATTTACCATTAGTTTTCTGTCTAAAAAGATGCCTTAGAGCATGGTATTGAGCCAGTCCTATCACAGTGAAATGAGGACCGCCTAGACCAACATGTGGCATTCATCTCAATGACACTACTTCCCAGAGAACAGATGTGGAGTGCTATTAAGAGGAAAGCCTTTACTGTGGTCTGGGCACTGAAGAAGCTGAGACCATTCTTGTTTGGGACTCACTTCTGGGTTCAGACAGACCACAGGCCCTTCAGGTGGCTCATGAAAATGAGGGGTGAGAATCCAAAATCGTTGAGGTTGTCCAACCCCCTAAAGGGAGTGGACTTTGTGGGCGAACACCGCGATGGTTCAGACCATTCCAATGCTGGTAATGGTCAACCTAGGTTCCAACATTAGTGAAGAGAACCCCCAATGGGTTGGGTAGCTCTCCCCACTTTCAGTTGGGTGGGGCATGCATTAAAGCTTTTAGCTGTAAGTTGACCTTTCTCCAAAATGTTGCCTCTCCTCCTCCATTTTACTGAACTTATGTTTCTAGGTCTTAGGTCTAACCTTTGCTAAAGTGCTTTTGCTCTTCCCTAAAACATCATTAAATTGGTAAATACCCAACTGGAATATTTAACTTACTTATAAGTCCCTTGTTGAATAGCATACTATATACCAAGGGCCTGTACATGAAATACTACCAGCTAGCCTGCAGCACTTATTGCGCCATCCAATCAAGTAGTACCTTAAAACATGGCCCAAGCCTGCCGCTGCAGCCCGAATGCAGCCATGTTGATTAAAGCCCCCATGCAAGCCTTAATATCTACATTTTTATATTTTTCACCTCAAGGTAGGCCCTAGGTTGCCCATAGGGCACAGTGCTGTGTGATTAAAAGGTTGACCATGTACTTTTACATTTTACAGGTTCTGGTAGTGAAAAGATCCTAAACTTGCTTTTCACCACAGTGAGGCCTACCCCTTTCATAGGATAACATTTGAGAATCCTTACTATATGTAATAAGCTGTAATTTCAAGATGGAAGCAGGTAGCTATGTCATGGTTGGTGTCTGGAATTTTAATGAAGAAGCCAATTTAATGGTAAAGTCGTTTTTTATTACATTTTTGAAAACGCCACTTTTAGAAAGTTTGCATTTTTCTACCCTTAGCCCTGTTTATGCCTGCAGCTTGTTGTGGGTCACATGATAAGGTGTTACTGACAGTTAATCTTTTTAAATTCCTCCCAGACAGTCACACAAAAGAAGGATTTGGCATACCTGAATAGACCATCTGCTGGCAGGGTGGGGTTTGTGCTTATAACAGCCCTAATTGCAACTAAATAGAGTGCTCTGCCTTCACACAATGGACCACGCACCTCCATATTTTAACTTCAGCCAGCTTAAAGCCAGGGCAGGGGAGGCAGAAAATTCCCTGCACTTAAAACCTGGAACCTCTGACACCAACTCTTCAGTATACTTCGGTACCTGTGGAAACTCTGCCACTAAATCAACATTTCGCTATTAGCTTGGCACAAAAGCAGTCAAGGTAATCTTGTAGGCAATGTGTAAAGTATTTATTGAAGCACACAAAGAGTAGTAAAGTGAAAACACTCCTGCACCAATTTAGAAAAACAGATTTGATACCACAACGATAAAAATCCAGTCATTTTGACCGTAGTCATTTAAAGCAAAATCTAGTGCCTAAAAGATCAAAGTTCCAATTGCGAACATTTAATCAGGAAAAACCAGGTCATAGTTAAAAAATATAACCGACCACGATGGAGTGTGAGTCGAGTACAAAGAGTGGATTGGGCACACTTTGTGCTTACCTTTAGATTCAGAAGAACATTTTGACAAAACATCTCTAAGATGATAGAAGTTCAGCAGTACAAGGCTACAGGCAGCGTCCAAGGAGGAGATATTGGTGTTGGGGAGCCGCTGGATGAAGTCATGATGAAGATTTCATTGAACATAGTCTCTTTTTTGAAAGTGAAAAAATCTCCAGTTGGATGAAGCCGAAGGTTTTAGCCAACAAGAGTTCCGTGAGGCCAGATTCCCCATTGGTGAAAAAATGCTGCACAGGATTGGCTGCTGTGCAGAAGACCTTAGCAGGACCTCCCAGGAAGTCAAGCTAACCATTGATTCATCTCTGGCAGATCTACGAGAAAGTTGGACCCGGTCTCCTCTTGGTTTTCAGAGCAGTTTTTAGCAAGTCCCAAGTTGGGTCCAGGTGTAGGTTCACGATGGTTGGAGCCCTTTATGTCCCTAATGTTCTGAACAGGAGGCTGGCAAACAAGCCCTTGGAGTCACTCTGGTATTCCTGGGTTCATGTGATGAAGAAGGTGTCAAGCATCAGGGCAGGCCTCTGAGGGTTAAATGCAGGCTCCAGGCAGAAAAGCAGTCCTTCCAGGTGTAGGAAAGCAGTATTATGGAGTAAACAGCGGACCACAGCAGCAGGCAATCCTCTGAGAGTCCTTCCACAGGTTCAGAAAGTAAACCGAAGAGTGGGTCTAAGTGGACAATTAATATACCCATTACCTTCTTTCAAGTAGGAGTTTCCAGAAGTTTTCCTTTGAAGTGCTTAGAATTTCCTGACTCCCCTACCCTAGATCCGTGCTGGCTGCAAGGACAATGAAGCAGTGACAAGTCCTTTGTGTGAAGGCAGAGCACAGCCTATTCAGATACAAGTGGAGT
Source organism: Triturus cristatus (assembly GCF_964204655.1). NCBI lineage: Eukaryota > Metazoa > Chordata > Amphibia > Caudata > Salamandridae > Triturus > Triturus cristatus. Next base: position 845,048,964 of record NC_140588.1, on the reverse strand, counting down.
GGTGACCAGCTCCTCCCACCATTCTGTCAGCAGATGGACCTTTCAGGCGCACCTAATCCATCTATTGTGTGACTGTCTGGGTGGAATTAACAATGTCAACATTTTAACTAAATCTAGTGATGTGACAGAGGCCAGGCTGTAGGTACCAAATAGCAAAGGGCAAGAACATGTCAACTTTCTAAAGTGCCTTAGTTCATGCACCAAGCTGCCACACTGCTTGTAGAAGAGAAATGCCAATGTGAACCATATCATCCGTTGTAAACCAAGTAATCCACTGTGAACCATCCAGTAAACTGTATTTTAATCCATCTCTGCATATAATTATAGAATCACTCCAGAGACAGCAGTATTGACCAGAATCCTTTATTTGCGCATATTCAAATGCCTTCTGACGCCCATCCAGGCTCCTACATTGGCACGTGCTGTCAATCAAATTTCGATACGGACACATTTAAAAACCCAATGCATTTCGAACAATTATGTTCTTCGTCAGGGGTTTGCTGTAAAAAATCGAAAACAGCTCTTTAACTGACCATTCAAACATAAACTCACTAAATCTCAAAAGATGTTATCGAAACTTGCATCAATCCAAGCTTAACCTCTTTGAATCTACCATACTTGTTATCACCCCCCCAAAGCCATAACTATAAAGGAAATTAAATTGAAGCCAACTCTCCCGAGTTTCCCACTACATGAAAATAACAGTTCCCCTGTTACCTTAAACGCGCTGAGTCCGGCATTCTCGACCTTTCCATGCCGCGCTGTTAACTGAAAGAGCAAACACCATTCTCTCTCCCCAATTGGCTCCGCTTATAACCGGTTCTCACACGTGTGCCTAATCCCATTTCTAAATTAAATTAAAAAAGAACCCTTACATCAAACTCACTTACGCGTGTGCAAAAACAAAATCCTACCAGTCCCATAATACACTCTACCCTCTAACAGAAACGAAGAAACCACCAATTAAAAAAAACGCTCACTGCACATGACTGTATAACATGAACATTTTACATGACATAAATCAAACATAACTTGCCGTGACCTAAACAGAAATTAAAAACCATCAGTGTGCTTGCAACACAAAAAAATGTCCCAAGAGAACAAACGTCATGTTGTTGATGCAAATACAAGTGCAAACAATCGGAGGCTGCCCCCATATTCTTAGATCAGTTAACGTGCCATATCGTCCATGAAGCACTCGAAATTTCTGCTGTTTCTCTGTCTCCGAGATGATGCTTTTCAATTAGTCAAATACGTTTTATTTGTCGTCCTTGTAAGCCTTTGGGGTGCATGCTCGCGTAGGGATGATTAAAAGTTGCTGAGCAAGAAAAGTACTAGCGGCTGCACACCTTCCTTTATGTCTTTAAATTTTTGCTGGTATTGCCAAAATTTTGCGTGCGAAACAGCGCCGTGTATCATCCCACCACAGAATATCATTAGATACTGCCAAAAAGTGCCTTAGTTCATGCACCAAGCTGCCGCACTGCTTGTAGAAGAGAAATGCCAAAGTGAACCATATCATCCGTTGTAAACCAAGTAATCCACTGTGAACCATTCAGTAAACTGTATTTTAATCCCCTGTGGGATGAGGGAATTGTGGTAAATAATTTAATTACCGGGACTTAATTTGATACAGAAACATAATAAAAATAGCTCAATAAATAAGAGGCAGAATCCGTGGTATTAGAGGTTCGGAATGGGCTTTATTCCAATGGACGATTCGAATCGGTGACTCCAAGTTCCATCACCACGGAGGTTCAGGAAGTGAAGCACACTTTATTGATAAGTAATTACTTTTATACAATAGGCATTACAGTGAAGCAAATGCAGGAGGCGTAACAATTGATAGTGTAGATAAAACATACATACGTAGCAAAAGTAGGTGTAACTGGGTGTAACTAAAGAACGTCATTAAGTGTGATGTCATAATAGGGTGGTTCCATGAAAGAATTTCGCAACGTTAGCAGAATTACTTGGCAGAAATGCGCGCGCAGCAGCATGACGTGTGATTGACGTGCAACTAGGGGGTGAAGAGGACTTGACATTTAGCTCTACATGTGGCGACAGATGTCTGGAGGGTCAAGTCAACCTAATCCCAAATCATATCTAACATCCTATGTTTAAAGAACTATGTTATCCAAAAGAGAGGTCTCTTAGAGTAGAATCTTATTCTATACTGCCTATACTGACTGTTAGTGCGTGTACAAGCGTCTAAGTGTCTACACTAGATGCGAGGGCAGAAGTCTTCCATAATAATAAGGCTATGAATTACTTGCATAAAGACAGAGAAGCCGGGCCTTTGCTCGGTAGCTGGAAGAATGTTTACTTAAACTACTAGACAGGAATGCATTGGGCAGGGAGCGGAGCAGATAATTTCGAAGGTGAAATACAGTTTCTTGGCAGGCAACAGGCTGATGTCAGGCATCGTGAGCCGCGCAGGGAATGAGACAAAGTTCATGGTCACAGATGCAGGCTCAGACTGGAGCTTCAGAGGCAGAAAGCAAGAAAAGCTTGATGACAGAATCAGGGCCTACTTGCCTGGACTGTAAAATGGCATAAGTGAACCATATAAAGCCGGTGGCCTTTCATACTTAGGAATGGAATATCCAGCCTATTCATGGCGGATCTGAAAGAGGACATGTTGACGGTGGACGCACATGAGTTTGCGTCTTCATAACTGGAACTGGAGGGAACATACATGTACTTGTGATTCATACATGAAACCGTTGGGGTCCAAGATAGGGGACATAACTGATCAGAAAAATCCATATTTCCACATTCCCTCCTTGTCCCCTACTTGCCCGTCAAGAGATATCAATCTTCATCAATCCATTGATCTGTTCATATAGCATCATTTGTTCTTCTTTTTTCTTCTGGGACGAATGAAATCTTGGTGATGGAATACACGATGTGGCACACAGACCACAAATCGCTGGTCCACATTGTAGGCATAGACAGCAACTGAATAGTATGAGAAAGCCAATACCTAGGAAGGATAGGACCTTCCATCCAAAGGTAGATAATACACTCCAAAACCAACCGGACCAAGTCCAGGTGCCTGGATTCTGGTGTATCTGGCTTACAATCTTATGAAGGCGAGTTATGGCTTTATATACAGATGGCGAATTTTCTGGAATGAAAATGCAACAACTTGATCCGATGACCCTACAAGCTCCACCCCTATCGGCCAGGATGACGTCAAGGACAAGACGATTTTGAAGCACAACAATCCGCATAGCAGACTGTTCTTCTGTTAAATTGCCTAAGGCGGAAATAGTTTCGTTCACTACTGCTTCAAGGGTTCTAGTTAATCTACGTATCAACTTACTATTAGTAACGGTACCTATATAGGGAAAGAGACCTTTATTGAAATCTGTGTATTTTTCCCATGCTGTTTCAGTATAATCGACTATTGGGACATCTCTCCTTTCTCTATTGTGTACTTAAATGAGTATTTCTGTGATAATCGGGAGGAGCTAGGAAAACAGGTGGCAAAAGGAATCCAATGTAGCAGGTACCATCCCAATCTAGAGGCAAACGTACATATGCCGTCTGACCACATATAAAATAGGAATGGCGGGAAGCTCTAAATGTCGACTTGCCTTGATCACTGAATTCTATTACAGTGGTGCATCTACTATGGCCCATATGTATGGAACCATTCTTTCTTACACATAATTCACCTTTTACTGGAAATACTGACATGGCGGGCAAAATTGGAGTAGCTTCGGATTCGATATTTAGGATCATAAGATTAGGCGTAAAATTACCTAATCCATAAACTTCATTTTCTAGATCAGTTCCTGTTCTCTTGGGAAGTCCCTCCTTGTTAGGGTAGCAGACTTTAAGTAAAACTAAGTTTAAATTTCCCCATACCCAGTTGTCTTGATAAACTGCAGAATTTGAATCTAGGGAATTAATTAAACTAAACCATGCTCCACAGGAGCCGTTGTGTGTGAATGGGTATGGAAAAAGAGGTAGAATTCCTTTATAATTCTGATAGGGAGGGAGTCGGCCACATATCCAACAATTTGTAGCATTGCTAACCTGATGGGAATGATGTAACATACTAATAAACGTATTATTGCGCAGCGCAAATCTATAAGACAACTCATGCGGAGGTAATTCACTAAAAGAATGTTCAGCAGTAACATTATAAACATGTCTAGAAATAGGATAATATATGTGCAACAATATACTTGCAGTAATTATTAAAAGACTTAAGAAAAACAAAATTAATAACGTCACTGTGCAATGACTACGCAGTGATTTACAGTATGCATGTCGTTTCAACATTTTTCGGGTTTTTTCTCTATTCAGGTCTAAGGGATACATGTCAGAGACAAATTCAACCGCTTCACCTTGGAGAGGACTTAAACAATCAAATTGCCTGACTGGTTAGACCTGAGTTTTAGTTTATATTGTTCGTGATTACTCATTTCAACCAAAGGAAGCTTTGAGTCAATGGGTGAAGACACACGAGGTGTGGTATTTACATCCGATGGTAGTCCATGAAATTTCTTGATATGACTTGAATGTACCCAGCCTTTCCTGCCTTCGATCTTCACGGCTGTCCTTGTGGTAAGCAATACGAGCTGAGGCGACCTCCACCTAGGATCCAGCTGAGACTTCCGATCAAAGTTCCTCACTAAGACCAGGTCCCCCGGAACTACGTCATGGGGTTTCACCTCAGTGTTGTCAGGAAAAGCTGCAGCTACCTGTGAACGACAAGATTGTAGTGCAGACATCAAGGAAGCCAAGTAATCTGTCAGCATATTACAGTCAATATCAGTTATTTTACGTGGTATAGGCGTCCCCCACATATTTGGTGGTCTACCGAAGATCACCTCATAAGGGGATAGCCCTGTTCGAGAGTGTGCTACCATTCTCATGTAAAAGAGTGCAACTGGTAACGCTACTACCCAGTCGACACCTTTCTCTCTGCATATTTTGGCCAATCTAATTTTCAGGGTCTGATTATGTCTTTCCACGAGACCTGCTGCCTCGGGGTGTCGGACGCAGTGAAACTTCCACTGATAACCTAACAAAAGTGAAACGTGTTTCATTAGTTTGGATGAGAACGGCTGGCCGTTATCTGAGTAGACAACACGTGGTAAACCGTATCGTGGGAAGAATTCTCGAACTAACTGTTTGGCAGTAGTCGGGGCAGTGTAATCTGAAACCGGGTATGCCTCTGTCCAACGGGAAAGAGCACAGACAACTACGAGAACATATTTGAATCCTCGACATCGTTCCATCTGGATATAATCCATCTGGAGGACTTCAAAAGGGTGATCAGGAGGCTGAAATCCACCCTGTTCTACGGGAATGCTTTTTCCTGGGTTGAACTGACAACAGATCATACAGGTACGAACTTTTTGTTTGGCTGCTGCTCGTAAATGTTTGTTGAACCAAATGTGTTGAATGCTGTCTAGCATAGCTTTTTCTCCTAGATGCGCTGGACTATGTACAGTGTTAATAATGACTTGGACCATTGAATCAGGAAGGAACCACACGGATTTTTCCTTCGTCATCCATCCTTGATCCGTTTGGATCCCTCCTAATTCAGTCCATTTCTTTATTTCGTCTGGAGTAGCATGTGTCTGTATGTCAATTACATCAAGAGTGGGATCCTTAACCGTCATACAATGTGTTGGCGTCGGGACTTTTGTCTTTGTCATGTCGGATGTTTGAGTTTGAGCAGTCTGTTTAGCTGTTCTGTCAGCTAGATCATTGCCTTGAGAAATGATATCAGTAACTTTCGTATGAGCTTTACATTTCATAATTGATATTGCAGTGGGTAGATGTATTGCATCTAATAAGGCATGAATGAGGGGTCCGTGCTGAATGTGGGCACCGTGAGAAGTTAAATAACCTCTCTCTCGCCACAGCACGCCGAAGTCATGTACAACTCCGAATGCATAACATGAATCAGTGTATATGTTGACTCTTTTATTTGTGGCTTGAATACAGGCTTGTGTCAGAGCGACGAGCTCTGCTGCTTGAGCGGACAAGGTATTTATGCAATTTGTTTCAATGATTTCAGTGTCTGTTGTGACTGCGTAAGCGGCCACTAACTCTCCTGTACTTGTTCTCATACATGAACCATCTACATACAACGTTAGGTCTGGGTCTGACAATGGGACATCTGTCAAGTCTTGTCTGGGTTTCGTTGTGATTGTAATAACATCAATACAATCATGAGCTAGTGGGTCTGTTCCGATTACGGGTAAAAGTGTGGCAGGATTCAATGTGTTACAACGTCTGATTTCTATATGTGGCTGAAACAATGTTAATTCATACCCTGTAAGTCGCGCTATAGTCAAATGTTGTGTTTGCGTTCGATTCACAAGAACCTCTACTGCATGTGGTACTTGAACTGTCAATGGATGTCCTAACACTATGGCATCGCTTTGTCTGATTGCTAAAGCTGTTGCTGCCACTGATTTCAGGCATGCAGGCAAAGCCTGAGCTACGGGATCTAATGTACTAGAAAAATAAGCACATGGTTTGTGGGATCCTGCCTGTTCCTGTGTGAGTACTGACAAGGCAGTACCTTCGCGTTCTGTAACAAAGAGTGTAAACTGTTTATTGTAACATGGTGTTGCTAAAACCGGTGCTTGGCATAAGGCTTTCTTTAGGCTTTCAAAAGCTTGTGCATGTTCCTGAGTCCAAGGGAGAACAGTCGATGTGGCTGCCTCCTGTGTTGTCAATTGAATGAGTGGTTTTGCTAGAAATGCATACTGAGGGATCCACTGCCTACAATATGAAGTGAGGCCTATAAAAGCCCGCACCTCCTTTTGTGTCTTGGGTATTGGCATGTTAGCTATTAACTGAATGCGGTCGGGTGTAAGCTGCCTTCCCTCCTTGGACAGCGAGTGTCCAAGATAAACAACTCGCTGGACACAGAATTGCAGCTTAGAAGGGGACACCATGTGCCCTTTTTCGGCTAGAAATTGTAAAACTGTCAGTGATGCTTTCTCACATTCAGGTTCGCTTCTAGCGGTGATCAGCAGATCATCGACATATTGAAGCAGGGCAGTGTTTACTGGCATGTGGATACTGTCGAGTTCTCGTTTCAGTGCTTGGCTATAGATGCTGGGGCTTTCTGTAAATCCTTGAGGTGCGCGTGTGAATTTAAAGCTACGTCCATTTAAACTAAATCCGAACAAGTATTGGCTTTCCGGATCTATAGGGACGCTGAAAAAGGCATTCTTGAGATCAATTACAGTAAAGAATGTTGCTTCAGAATCAATAGCTGTCAGTAATGACGAGATATCTGGGACCACAGGGAATTGTGGCACAATGCATTTGTTCAATTCGCGCAGATCAATAACCAATCGATATACTGGCGGGGCCTTTGGATCTGTTCGTTTAAGAATCGGAATTATCGGGGAATTACATACATTGGAGTCTGTTTCCACAACCACTCCTTGGGCAATGAGCTCGTCAATGATTTGTAGTAAAGCCACTACAGCATCTGGTGGTAACTTGTATTGTCGCATTCGTGGTAATACCACTCCTGCCCTTAGTGTAACTCGATATGGTGTAATATTCATGCAACCAACATCAGTAGGGCCTTGTGCCCATAAATGTGTAGGTAAAGTCTGCAGTCGGGGATCCATGTCTCGAGACACATAGTGACCTTTGAAATCACGTAAAAACAATCTTACTCCTTCCGGAGAACAACATATTATAGCTCCTAGAGCTTTCAGTGTTTTTATACCTAACAAGTTTTCTGGACATGATTTAGTAAGCAATAAATCTGTAGTTCTGGTCAAGGGTCCTATCGTAAGTGGAAGAGGCTGTGATACTTCATTAACAATAGGTTTTCCTGAAAAACCAAGGGAAATATTCTGTGAGCCTGAGAGGGGTGCCCCTGGAACTTCACTGTGTTTTATTGTTGTTCGACTTGCCCCTGTATCAAGTAAAAATGTTCTATCTTGGCCTAATAATTCACTATGTACATAAGGTCCTTCTTGGTCTACAGGGACCTCGATAAGGGGTAAGTCAACTTCCCTCTCTAGGCTGGTTCATGCATATCGTTGATAATCAGGATAGTCATACTGTGCGGTCTGGTACAGCTGTCGTGTCGTGGTTTGTGTGGCAGCAACCGGCAGCGCTGGTGCAGCTGGCACAAACTGTATAGACTGTTGTGGAGCTGGCATGGACTGTGCATGCTGCGGGGCTCCTTGTTCATTCTGATCCTGTCTAGGTGGCCGTGGTCTTTCCTGTGTTTTACCTGTGGCGATATTACGCTTCAGGACTGGGCAATCGTGTATGTAATGTCCTGGCTGTTTACAATAGTTGCATGTCCCTTTTACAGGTCCTGCTGACTCACCGGAATGTGTCGTACCCTTTTTATGTCCTTCAGCTGGAACTGTCTGAGAGACTAGCATTTTCATTTTCGTGTCTTTCATGCGTCTTTGTTCATGTTCTTGTTCCTCTCTAATTCTATTGTAATGGTACTGTAACATTTGTAACATTTGTGATGGGGTATTACCTTGCCAGGTACTCTCGAATTTTAATACTCTATTCTTCACTTGGGGCAAGGAATTTTCAACTAATTTTGTCACAAACAGATGTGGGTATGATTCGCTACTTGCTTTTATGCCACTATTTATACCAAAACATTTTTCAAATCGGGCATAGAAATCACTAGTGTCTTCATCTTGCTTTTGTTTACAAGCTGAGATTGCACCCCAGTCTTCCTTTTTCGTAGTTAATAAACGCGGCAGTACCTGTACTAGTAAACCTGGTAGTGCTTTAGTTTTGTCCCCAAGCCCCGAACCTGGACCTCGGGCCTTTTCTTCATTTTCTAATGCTGTCCAGTCTATCTTTTGGTCTCCCACCTCCCACTCGTTTTCCTTGAGTTTTTCATAAATGCCAGCAGGCATTAATACCTTTAATATTGTCATAATGTCGGGATAGGTATACTCTCCCATGAGTAACATGTCTTTAATTTCTCGGTGGAAACCCGCTGGGTCTTTGTCATGACTGGGTACCACTTTCTTCATTTCTAACAATTCTATTTTCGATATGGGCGTATATACAAATACACGTTTAAACTGATTGTCCTCGCCCTTTATTGGGTTTACTTCTCGTAAGGGATTCTGTCTGTCCATGTAATACATCGGTCTTTCCTTGATGGGCAGTGAGACATGTTCTGGGCATACAAAAAGAATGTACTGCTTTCTTGATTCTAGTATTTCTTTAATTAGCTTAGTACCTGAACCTCTCCATCTATTCGTGAGTAATTCAGTCAATATATCAGGTAAGGGACCAGGATCTGAATGTTGGCTTTTATATAGTATAAGAAGTTGTTGAATCATATAAATCCCAGCTAAACGCTGTTCATCTGGGGTGAGGTTCAAAAATGTGTGTGCTACTGTATCATCACCATATTTTCCGGGACTGTCAACCCAATGAACGGCTGACCTGGCTAATTCTTGTTCATCCATAGAATCGAGTAAATGATAACCCCTTCGTTCTCGCAGTAATTTGTCAGCGGCTTGGAACGAATGCTCGGGGGACCTTATATTTATTATAGGTGTTTGGAAATTCCTGTTATTATCTGGACATATCGGACGTATCGGGTCAGTAAAACATCTAGTACTATTACAAGATCTTCCTCTACCTACATAGGCTATGGTTTCTGACTGTCCTGTGGACAGTCCTGATAGTTCCTCCTCCTCGTTTTGTTCAAACTGGTCTACCGCTAATCTCTCTTCGTGTAGGCGTTCTATTTCTTTACGGATCTTTCTGCACATGGCTATTATACATTTTTGCCTATCATGTCTCCCTTCTGATATATTCTGGCTCCATCTGGTAAGAGTTTCCATTGTTTCCGGGTCTACCCCCGGTCGGTCTTGATTTCTGATCACACAATTTATGAGGAAACGTAACAGTTCCCCCTGTATTTCCACTTTCTGGTATTCCATAGCTCTGTTAATACATTCAGAATCTCGCCCTGTTTGGACAAAATGATATATATTATCTAGATGCATAGTCATTCCTGGTAGCTTCCCTAAATACACCGCAGCTCGTCTGATACGTAATGATGCCATGATCATTTCGTCCTCTTTGCCGGGCACAGGGTCATATCTACAATCTACAAGAAGTTCCTTAAGCGTGCGGGAATTTATGAGTTTGGGGGTACGTGGATGTGCTGACTCTTGAAAAGTAAGTTTATTTATTCTGGGTGGCGTAGAAAAAATGTTGGTAGCACCTCCGGTAGCCCCGTCTGGGGTATCGGGCGTGAAAGGATTCGTAGAACGCGATACAGCAACTATAGGTGTGGACACAGCTATAGAAGTAGCTGTAGGAACAGATGTGGAAACAGATGTGCTTGCCGGAACTTGTGTCAGGATTTGTTGTTGTAGAGATACAGATACAGGATCTTGGCGTTGAACCTCCCCGGCCGACGGTCTATGTGGGGCGGGGTTAGCATACTCGGGAGCTGCGTCATCTAAATATGAGGAAAGAAAAACATCTTCTGCGGTTCTAGGATGCCCCTTAGGATGTACTTTTATTGGAAATAATGGGGGTGGCAAGTCTTTTGGTATCCCCGGAGTAGCCTTAGGTAATCCCTCGGTCAGAAGGGGATACATACCCTTCATAAGGGCATTTCTTTGTCTGTCTACTTGTTCTGATTTCACTCGTGTACCTTCTTCAATTAATAGATTTTCTCGGACTTTATTTGAATTCTCTTTATTTTTCTCTTCCTGTCGGAGTGCTTTTTCTGTACGTCTATGAGATTCTTTGCGCCATAACTCAACGGCGTCTTTCTGTGACTGTCTGGCTTTCCTTTTCCATAACTCTACTTTCATGATGCACTCTGCATCCCAGGTCCCAGCTGCGGGCCACCTCTGACTTTCTGGTAATTCCTTGGTGTAGTCTACCCACAAATCAAGAAATAGTATAGCGTCTAAGCCGTGCTTATGATACATGAAGTACCCTGGAGTGTCCCTAGGAGGAATAGGAACAGCTTCTTCGAGTACCCCTTTTCTAGTTGTGAACTGTCTTAATTTCGAAAAGAGCGGCATATTGAGAACTGGTCTGATACTTGATCTTGAACAAACTTAATACAATAAACACAGTGATGAACAGTCATTCACACCACAATATGCAGGACGTATTAACACATTTAACATTTAACATTTAAATGAGCAACAATGATGATGACGATTCTAAGGAAACTTAATCACTAAACATAATACTCGGCATTAACTGAATTATTCTGAATTTATATACTTGATATACTAGATATACTGCTAAACAGTACAGATACACTGCTAAAACAGTGCAGACCGGATTTGTGTACCCAAACCCGTCTTGACCGGCACAACCTATGTGCACGTCAGAACGCCTCCCCAGTAATGGTACTCACCGGGTAGCTCGGAACGGAAGGCCTCGGAACGGAACTGAACTGAACTGGACCGGACTGGACTCGACTCGAAAACTTCGGACACTTCGGGACATCGGAAACCTCGGAACTTCGGAACTTCGGAACTTGGTGGGCCTCTGTATACCTCGGATCTTGCTCTCTCAGCTAGGCTCTGGTCGGGATACTTCGCACTTCTCACCGCCTCGTCTGGGTGTTGATCGCAGCCTCAGTCGCCCCCGCTTGACCGGAGGGAGATTCAGGAAATCCTGCTGGTACGCGTTGTTGTCCGTCCAGCTGTGGCAGGAGACCGGGCCTGCAACGCACCGCCGGCGCGTGAGATGAGAAAGTGTCCCTATTCGGGCGCCATTCATGTGGTAAATAATTTAATTACCGGGACTTAATTTGATACAGAAACATAATAAAAATAGCTCAATAAATAAGAGGCAGAATCCGTGGTATTAGAGGTTCGGAATGGGCTTTATTCCAATGGACGATTCGAATCGGTGACTCCAAGTTCCATCACCACGGAGGTTCAGGAAGTGAAGCACACTTTATTGATAAGTAATTACTTTTATACAATAGGCATTACAGTGAAGCAAATGCAGGAGGCGTAACAATTGATAGTGTAGATAAAACATACATACGTAGCAAAAGTAGGTGTAACTGGGTGTAACTAAAGAACGTCATTAAGTGTGATGTCATAATAGGGTGGTTCCATGAAAGAATTTCGCAACGTTAGCAGAATTACTTGGCAGAAATGCGCGCGCAGCAGCATGACGTGTGATTGACGTGCAACTAGGGGGTGAAGAGGACTTGACATTTAGCTCTACATGTGGCGACAGATGTCTGGAGGGTCAAGTCAACCTAATCCCAAATCATATCTAACATCCTATGTTTAAAGAACTATGTTATCCAAAAGAGAGGTCTCTTAGAGTAGAATCTTATTCTATACTGCCTATACTGACTGTTAGTGCGTGTACAAGCGTCTAAGTGTCTACACTAGATGCGAGGGCAGAAGTCTTCCATAATAATAAGGCTATGAATTACTTGCATAAAGACAGAGAAGCCGGGCCTTTGCTCGGTAGCTGGAAGAATGTTTACTTAAACTACTAGACAGGAATGCATTGGGCAGGGAGCGGAGCAGATAATTTCGAAGGTGAAATACAGTTTCTTTGCAGGCAACAGGCTGATGTCAGGCATCGTGAGCCGCGCAGGGAATGAGACAAAGTTCATGGTCACAGATGCAGGCTCAGACTGGAGCTTCAGAGGCAGAAAGCAAGAAAAGCTTGATGACAGAATCAGGGCCTACTTGCCTGGACTGTAAAATGGCATAAGTGAACCATATAAAGCCGGTGGCCTTTCATACTTAGGAATGGAATATCCAGCCTATTCATGGCGGATCTGAAAGAGGACATGTTGACGGTGGACGCACATGAGTTTGCGTCTTCATAACTGGAACTGGAGGGAACATACATGTACTTGTGATTCATACATGAAACCGTTGGGGTCCAAGATAGGGGACATAACTGATCAGAAAAATCCATATTTCCACAGAATGGTGGCACTAAGGAAGGGTGGCCGAAAGCACCGATCGTACTCTTAGGGTAAGTGCCACTCTCCCTCCTCTATGGTGACCGCGCTTTAACCCCCGTCCCTACCGATCACTCTCTTACTCTGTTCCTTTAATTCCAGAACGCTGATTAAACCCAAGCGACGATTCATCCCGTTCCTTGCAACCCTTAGAGCGCCTATTTCGATGCACGCTCTACCGCTTAATTACCTTCTTCACAATTGGTAAGATCGCCTTTCTCCCTTGTTTGCTTTGGTTCCCCATGTTTTCATACATCATGTAACTCGTCCCCTTCCTCCCATGGCCAGAATGATATCACAGTCAACAGCCCTTGGTACCCTGACGCTACCGCGCTCCGTGTGGTTCTTTCCATCGGACCTTCACCGTCCCTTTACTCCAGGTATCTTCTTACTTACCTCTCTATGGATTTCAATTGTTTTGCTTGGGTCCCACGACCAACCTTTCCTTTCCTTTCCTACTGTTCTTATAGAAGTACCTCTGAATCATCGTAACCATAGTCCTGATGATGACCTCAATGAAAAGAGGTTGAAACGCCGTCGACTCCACAACGACAATTGCGGCATTGAAAAGGGTCATTCATAAATAGAGTAATCATGTTTGTAACTGTAAATTCCTTTGTAAATACTTTTGTTTGACCCTCATGGTTTATCTGTCCTTCGCCGTTCCACGTTGTTGCCTAAACACTTATGTCACTGCACCTTTCACTCACCACTACACCCCCAGTGCACATATGGTTGTTATGGTTACTGTAAATTAGTTGTATTTTTTTGTGTTTCTATCTTCAAATAACAACCCTTCATCCTCCGCTTGGTCTCCCTTGTCCCTTCCTGTGCTATATGATTAATTCTCATATCTAACGGTTCCTTTACATGATTTACCAGTTGAGACATTGTCTTTTTGTTACTATACTACCTACCCGGTCTCAGCTGGGTTAACGGGTTTACTCCTGTTTCTGTTTTTCCTCTCCTGTGATTGTGAGCACATTTCTTAGACTCAGAAGAAGCTGCAGTAAAGTGTAAGATTATCACATCTAAGCCAAGGCCCTTTCAGAAAAATTAAGGGATCGTTACTACCTAGAATAAGTCATAAAAACCTCCATGAAATGAGTGCCCAATCAAAACAGAGATGCCCTGTTAGAAGAATCATACAGGACAGATATGACTGTACCTCTGACATGCGTCACAATTCATAGCACAATTTCAAACGGAGTAACCAAATAATGAATAAACATTAGTGCATTGTACAATCAGGAAAACTGAAATGGGAGAAACCTTTGTTCTCCTTCAAAAAGGCAAGAAACCTAAAAGACTGCCTTGTATTAACTTGCCTAAAAAAAGATACTGAGCAACCAATGAATACTGTGCTGAACACGTGGGACCTGCCAAATGTGATAGGATGCTACCCTTGTAGCAACTGCAGTGTATGTCACCACACCACTACCACAAAGATTCTGAACCGTGAACCAGGAATGACCCGGAATTTAAGCAAACACACAAATCGTAATTCTGTCAATGTTAGATACATGATTACCTGCCCATGTCAGCTATGCTACATAGGCATGACCAGTAATAAAATCAAGGTTCGAATCTGCGAACATCATAGCAATAAAAGATGTAAACGTAACACCACAAGGATGACTAACCATTTCTTTAAAGAGGGCCACACAACCAATGATTTAAGCTGGGTTATCATTGAACAACTTGAACCCAAACAGAATAATCACAGAGCCATCTTTTGGATGGATTTATCATTTGTTCACAAACATAAATGGACTTAAAGATAATATTCCATACAATGCTATTAATACTGGCTAACTAAATCTCTTTCATGTACAACCTAAAACGTCACACTTTATTCATATTATTTGTATGAGACACAGAAAGGCAATTGGAATTGCCAATGCCTTTCCCTAATAAACATGTTTTAATAGCCCAAAAGCACAGATTTTTGCCTAAACAAAAATGTAACTTAAGTACTCCATGACGGCACCACTTGCCTTCATGGTGTGCTCCACCTGCAGGGCACACGCAGAGGTAAACTAAGAGATAACCATCTGTTTCATCAAATAGAAACAGACCTCCTGTATCATAGTGTCACCACATGTGGAGATGCTGGATCAAAGTAATGCAGGCTTCCAAGTATTTAGCCAGCGACAGCCAAGACCGGCACATCAACAGTACCCCATGGAAGGACCACAATAGATTTACACATAGGCGGCTGACTTTTGGGGGGCCTGAGTGAGGTTTTGCTAATGATCTCTCAATCTTTTAAAAAAATGGAAAGAACAATCACTGATATTATAAGGCCTATGGTTAACCCTATGTTTTCATTTTCCATGGTGTGTGACTGCAGGTGTTGTAATGCAGTATACTATTCTGCACAAGCTATACCTAGTGCGAGTTGGCTTCATTTCCACAGCAGGCACCACCTCCCACTGGGATCCATGTCCCAAAAGTCTATTGCAAAAACAGTATGTTACTTACTTTGCAAGCCACTCATAGTCACCTTTTTGGGATTAAAGCAGGCTCACTGCTGTGGCATGTGCATTTTACTTTACATAGTTTAACAATTTCATTCACTATACGGGACAACCTTTAAACCCAACAAAACCTTTTATGTTTCTTTGACTGACTTGGATTTTTGACCAATGAATGTGTGACCACTGTTTGCTGACAATCACATGAGAGGTCACACATTCTGAATTTGCAGTGGCCACTCTGATTCGAAGTATGCCAGTTGAGAAGAATTATGATTAATAGGCACAAAATTATTCTCTCACTTGCATTCACAAAGCTTCTGAAGAAAAACAAATGCCTGCAAAGATAGTAGGGCCTATAATTTAGTATATTATTTTGGTTCTCACCATGTATGATGTAGATTTGAGTGAATGGTTAATGGCCCATTTTGAATGTGCCATCCATCATCCATGTTCGACATTGGCTTAGTTTTAGTAAATTAGCTGTGGTAGAAAATATTAAGATATGTTTTTCTTTGCTTACTTTATCAAATAAAAAAGGAAGGGTTCCTCATTATGTGTGATTGGTAAGTGTTCCAGAATTTGGAAATCGTGGTATCCACTTTAGCAGTGGTTATTAGTAGTAAAGTGCACAGAGTCCTAAGCCAACAAAAATGAGTTTAAGCAAAAATGAAGGGAAAAAGGTGAAATGTTTGGGGGAAGACCATCCCGAGGCTGACAGGTCTAACAAATATGTTTAACATCAACATTCAAAATTATATCTTTCATTTATTTATTTATACTTACATGTCTGTTTTTGATGGAAATTACACTTCATACTTTCTGCTTTTCTGTTGGGGTAATGTGATTCGAATGTGCCCTTATCTGTTGGGAAAAAAAAGTTTACTTTTATTTTAAATATTTGTCTGTTAGTAGTAGGAGTAGTATTAAATGAACTTTATTCGGTATATAAGTACCATCAAAGTGCACATGTGCATAAACATTACAAAAAATATTTCATAAAACCAATATAAAAGATGGTACAGCACAGTTAATTGTAAAAGAGTTGGCACCATTCAGAATTCAATTTTCTTTAAGCATTGTTCATGTGCCAGATGGAGACAAAAATCAGACAAAACTATGTGCAAAATTGAGCAATGCATACTTAAAAAGATACATAAAAAGAGCTTAAAGACAATCTTTGGCAATATATATATATATATAAAATCAATGTTAAAATATGAGAAAAACATCAAAAAGACCTAATCACTTGGGAGCACAGGCAATAATCTACCATGTTTGTATCATGCCGCCTGTAGAAATTTGCTGGTTGCAGTAGCTATTACCGGTGTTGTGTCACTCCTGAGTATTCTAAGGGCCACAATATATTTTGTGACGTTCAAATTTTTACATACGGTATTAATCCATTTCCAGCGTGGGCTATGTGCAAAGTGCCAAGACGAAAACGGATGTAGAGACTCTTGGCTAAAGGTGAGGAAATAAAATTTTTAAATTCCTCAAAATGAGGGAATGGCTTCATATCCAAGAATCAGTTTGTTAGTTTGCCAATTGAGTTAATATTTAAGTGGATATCTCATATATGGATCCAATAACTCGTTTTTACATAGTTAAGATCAGTTTTACATAGTCATTCTGGGTAGATCCACAGCCTTACAAATCCTAATGTCTTGAACCAATCTGAAGCAAATTTGACACAAGGGATGAGTTTGGCACCCCTCATACCCAAAAATTCTACAAGGCAATCTCGAAATTCCATCAGCTCAGGAGTGACCCATAATCTGATCCAGTAGATAAGTGGTCTAAGGATGGCCATATCAGCAATTCTTTTGAGCACAAAGTCATAAAACAAAGGAATTAAAGGTGTGCTACTGGGAACAGAGACCAGACTTCTGACAAATCTATTCTCTGCAGCAGTGAGTTGAGAAACATCAGTGCACCCCCAAGTCTCAGCTCCATATAGAGCTGCTTCTTGATCTTTGCGGCAGTAGAATTCCAAGGCAGGCAATACAGCACAAGAGCTTGTTTGTCTATGCAGTCTACTAATTGAATTAGCTTTGTGATCTAATAATAGTCAACTTTTCTTTAGCTGGACATTCCACTTCATGTTCCCCATTGCCTTGACTCCTCAGTAGTCAAAGCTCCTAACCCTCTCAAGTACCTCAACCCCAGCCGGTATGATTGGTTTTTGAACGCTCCCTTACCAAGTACCATATACTTAGTTTTCTTAGCGTTGAGCTCCAGGCCCCTTGCTGCACAGAAATTATTACATTTGTTAACAAGGAGCTAAAGCCCCTTGGGGTCTTGGAGATTTGAAGGGAATCGTCTGTGAATAAAATAATTGGTACCTTATTACCGTTCTGTAGAGGGAAATAATTTCTACAATTTTTCAGGACATCTACCACATCATTTATATAGAGGGTAAAGAGTGCAGGGGCAATAAAACATCCCTGGCGTACACCCTGCTGTATAGGGATATGCTTGGTTAACTCTCCTGCATGCCCGCACCACACCTGGGTAAAGTTAATACCACATAGCTGGGACATAAGATAGATCAAATTCCCTAGGACCCCATTGCATTTAAAACAGACCACAAGTGTGTACGGGGGTTGAGATCAAAGGCGCCTCTAAGATCAATGAATGCCACATAAAGACTCTGCTGTTGTCGTAGGGTATATTTCCAGTGTAGTGTCGTAAATCTGAAAATTTGGTCTACAGTGCTCATCTTCAAGCGAAACCCTGGAGGTTTGACATAATAGTATTAGTGTCTATCCAGTGATGAATCTTTTGGACATTATCTATTAGGCTAATTGGCCTATAATTAGATGCTATGCATGCGTCACCCTTCTTGTATATACCAACACTCTCAGCCCCCTTCCAGGACTTGGGTGTCTCTCCCCCTCTTGCTATGGGGTTCTGATTTATAGAGATCCCCTGGAATTGTATCAAATCCTGGCGCCTTAGCTGTTTTAATGCAGAGATGGCATTCATAGTATCTTCTAGACTGAAAGAGACAACTGTTCCATCAAGATGTAAAATGTTATGGCAGGACCAGTCCCTGGTTGCTATTGAAATACTGCATGAGCCCGGTATAGTGCCTACCTTAGGCTCATAAAGATCAGAAAAGTGTGACACCCACCTATCAGCTGAAATAAAATGTTGGTAGAATCTTGGTATTCTCTGTTCTGGTTTGTGGCACTGTGAGCTAGAATGGATTATTGTCCTTTGTTTTTACCGCAAGCAACATATCCTCCCAAATTCTGTCATCCCAATGATTTTTTGCATTTTTTCTGGAGGTTTCGTACATGCACCTAGCTTGGGCTATTTGATCTCTATCACCTTCAAGGACAGCGCACCTTAGGAAGTGTTTAGCTTGCTTGCAAGGGGAATCGAACCTTGTGTTTTTTTTGTCCCAGAGCTGGTATCTTGCTGGCCACAGTTTTATAAAAAAACCTGTTGGAGCTCTTTAAAAAGAGGATTATTTATGTGTAAAATTGGGATATCTTACACATTTGAATCTTCATAATTACCCAGTGAGTTAACATAAAGCCCATATATCTGGGACAGCAACGCTTGATTGTCATCATTTTGGGCCAGGAGACACAGCCCCTGCAGTTAGAGAGGACCAGATCTGGAACCTCTGTGTAACATGTACTCAGAGATCTTGTCAGTAAAGCTCCACCCAAAAATCAAACACCAGGGGGTCATGGTCACTGTCAGTTTGTCTATCAACTTTCATATCATCCAAAAGTGGCCAGAGTTTCACATCCAAAATGATGAAATCAATAATAGGGGTGGGCGGAATTTGCATAGTCGCACTACGCAAAGCTCCGCGAAACGGTAGAAAATCTCCACGAGCACGCAAAGTTCCACGAACATGTGGAATTGCTTGCTCCTCCCATTCGCGATGCTTTTTTCCTGTTTGCGAACGCTGTTTGCGTGATCTGGGGGGAAATATCTCCCAAACACGCATTTTGAAATCACGAACAAGCAAAAAATTCCGCGAAGCCGCGGATTTTGGAATTTTTGCCAATTCCACGTTCTCCGCAGAACGGAAAATTACCCAAATTCCACGAGGGGAACGGAATTTACCGCCCAGGCCTAATCAATAACAGTCGCATGGTGGTTATCTCTTCTAAAATTAGGAGCTCGATCGGGGTTAGATCTAGTGCGACCATTACAAGCCCTCAGCCCTCTACCCACTACTAAGCAACCAAGCTTAGGACCAGTTGCCGTGAAGTTAGTTTGTGGTTTCCCCGTCAATGCTCTAATACCCCACTGCTCATCCTCGTCTTCTGTAACTTCATTTATATAGGAGGATGGTTCATAGAATGTGTTAAAATCACCGGCCAGTATTACTTTTATATTTGAATGAAAAGAATAGTCAAAGTGGGAAATTCGATATTAGCATCGCTAGATCTAACATATATATTTAAGAAGGCTAAAACTAATTGTGATGGTAATGAGTCAGTGATCCCCATTAAATCTAAACATGATATCTGTATCACCATATATGACTTAAAGACGTTATTCCTAACAAGAATCAGGAGGTCTCCAATGGCCCTTTCATAGTGGTTAGGGGGTTTAGTTCAACACTATAACTCGTAAATCCATCAACAAAGATTTTTTTCAATTGCCCAGGTCTCCTGAAATATACAAATGACATGTTCACCAATATATAACAACCACTCGGGATCTTCTAGTTTAGCAGCAATACCTGCCAAGTTCCAGGAAATAAGATTTATACCAATGTATGACTGGGTGCCTATGCGCTCTATTACATGCAAAGGGCCTCAGTTAACATCCAGAGGTGTAATAATTATATCATTTAGCCCACACCCATCCTCCTTATTGTCACTAACTAAGCTACCAGCTGATCTGCTCGGACAAGTAGAAGCATCGGATGAAATTTCCCCTCCATTTCTGTTAGGATACACACATTTTATCAATCTAGGCACTCCAGCATCACTCCTCCCCTTTTCTGCCCAATCAGTAGGCATGTTCAGGAGGTCAGTTATTGCTCCTAAGGTTTCTACACAAGGTAAAACACAATTACTCTGAGTGTGCATTGCACTCAGTCAATCGACTGCATTCAGGTTTGAATTAGAAACTTGATGGCCAGCTTGTAGGTGTGAGATATCAGATTGCGTTATGGAACTTCCCAATTGTCTGCTAGTTGAAAGAGACAGCTTTAATCTAATTCCCATCGCATCATTACACATGAGATGACAGGTGCGCATTTCAAAATTTATGAGCTTTTCACTTAGCTCGTCATCACATAAAATAACCTGGATGCAATCATAGACTGAGGTTTCTGAAGGGCACCGTCTAGCACTCAAGATATCTGATCTGATTACAGAAAGGCACTTGCGCTTAATTCTAAGCCAGAATATTACTTTGTTAATTAAACCATCAGTATCTTCATAAGCTCTTGGCTTGAGTTTGGGGGCTCGTGTCATGTAAATTACATTACTAGAATCTCGATAAGACTGTCTTCGCAAAGAATCAATTGGAGGCATTGATAAGTAGTCCTGCCGTAAGCGAGAGTAGGTACATGTAGAACATCCTGATGAGGAGGACAATTAGCGTTGGCACCTGCCCTTACTCTCTTGTGAAGATTACCATCCCCTGCTCCAGTGATCATACTATTTGAGGCTGTTAAATTATGGCACCTTGTAGATCGTGTAGAGTAATCTGTAGTAGAAATACTTGAAAATTGAAGGATTGCTGGTGGCTTAACAGTATTTAATTTAAAAGCTGAATTTTGAGTCTGGACCAGCCTAGTGGTGTCTACTGAGGCTTTCTTGTGGATTTTGTTCACTAGGCAATTTTGAAGAGGTCAGACTGGGTCTTTGTTGCAGCAGCATAATAAACGTCTTTGTTGGAGCAGTGAGACTCGATCTACCAAAGAAGTAATCAGACTACTCAGCTGATCCAATTTTAGTGCTAGAGTTGATGAGGTTGTGGGCTCAACCGGTTTCACCAGCCTAGATTGACATCCAATTTCAAATGGGTCCATTTGCAACTGAGATTAAATTTGCCGCTCAACATCTCCTGAGGTTTGAAGGGCAGCAAATTGATTATGGCACGGAATACTCAGGTCAATAATGACCTTGGGAGAGAGTGGGCAAGGGATTTTAGTGGGCAATAGCACAGGATCTTCTTCCCCAGTCTTAAATTTCACCAATGAAGGGGTTAAATCATCAGCAAAAGCCGTTATTGTACACTGATTGTGGGGTGCAGCAGAGCAAGTTTGGGAACTAAGGGCTAATTCCTGCAGTTTTTTGTCTTTAGCATTTTTAACATGTCTGGGACCCTCAACACAACACCCTTCCCGTTTTCAGAGCCTGCTGGGTTTAGTAGGGATTCACCTTCTTCTAATAATAAACCAATGTATGCCAGTGTATCAGTATTAGAGCACAGATAAGCTGTTTTCTTTTTATGGCCTAATTTCCGGGCTTCCTTGGCACTGGTTTCAACTCTAAGTCGATCACATACCTTCCTTTTATCCATAATTGGGGGTTAATTCAGTCAGCATGCACAGCAATACGAACGCAGGGGCAAGGAATATGAAATGTCAGACTTACTTGTCCTTAACATCAGCCAGATCCTTCCAAGACAGAGCAGTCCTAGCCAGGCCCCCTGGCCCCACACTGCAATAGGATCTTAACTTGTGCTAATAAGATATATAGTCCCAAACAGATAGTAATTCCTGGGTATCGGTTGTTAGAGAGGGGGCCCAGTCCGGTCACGTCCGGTCAGTGACGAGCAAGGACGGGCCCGCCTGGGGTTCGCTTGGGTGCGGCCTGTGCACGTCCCACTCAGCGGGATGCCTCCTTCTGGTTTAAGCGCCTCCGGGCACAGAGTGGCATGTCAGTAGCAGGGGGAGCCTGGGAAATGGAGTCCGCTGTTGCTCCTGTGGCTGGCTTCCAGCCCTGGTAGCAGCGATGTATCCCGGGCAGCGGGATGCCTCCTTCTGATTTAAGCACCTCTGGGCACAGAGTAGTGTGTCGGTAGCAGGGGGAGCTTGGGAAATGGAGTCTGCTGTGGCTCCTGTGGCTGGCTCTCACCCCAGGTAGCAGCGGTAGCAGCAATTTACTTGTTACTAGTAATTGGGGGCTAAGGAAATTTTAACTGTTTAAGCATGAGTTTTTCCTTAGTAAATAGTAGTATGACATTTATGTGCAGTTTGTTTTTTTGTAAGTTGCATTAATTGGTTTGTAGCATTCATATTTAGAAATATAAAAGTTGTATAGTGTTTAGTTATTGTTTATTTCAGTATTACAAAGGATGTAGGGCCTGATTACATGCCAGTTGGACCACATTCCGTGGCCCTGTTGGATCCGGTCGGACCGCCAAAGTAATCTTCAGAGGCAGTCGTTCGATGGCTGGATTACGTTGCATACAGCCTGCTGACTTTGACAGCCTTCCTCCGACTACCGAGTTGCCTGTCGAGTTGGAACAGCTGACATAGGGCTGTACAGGTACATCTGACAACCATCAGGATTACAATGTGGGTTTCCGCTGACGCCACTGTGGCCGCCCGACCACCTGCCTTGAGTCGTCAGAAATGGATACTTACCCGATTCCACTATCCACTGTGGACTCAGGCGTGTATCCCTTCCTCCAGGTTTCTCTGCACATCAGTAGCTGCACCCCGAAGTGGACGGTCCTAGGGGTAGCAGAATTCAGGTAAATCCTCATGTGGCATGTATCCTCATTGACTGGACTCCCCACATGTGCCATGCATGTGTGTACAAGAGCACATGTTTCTTGTGTGTGTTTGACCACTTGCAGCCACATGTCTGGGGAGCAGGGCACTGCCGGTGATGAGACCTCCATGGTAGCAGCGGTTGCATTGTAATATGATGGGCAGAGCTTTTCCGGCATCGGAATCGGACCTCAGCCACAGCGTTCAGACAGGCGGTCAGACCGGTATCATAATAAGACACTTAGGGGCTCATTATGATGGCGGGAGGATCATCACCACCGGGCCAGTGGTGGCAATCCTCCCGCATTGTGATGGCGGGAGAATCGCCAAATTAGGATGGCGGTGGTAATCACATTGGTTCTGCGGCGGACGGAAAGTCTGTCCGCCATGGTCCGACAAGGTGGTCCTTTTCCACCCGCCTTGCGGGACCCAATTTCAGGGCATCATTGCCGGGGGGCCGTGCAGTCACCGCCGTAGTGATTATGATGAGCCCATCCGCATGCATTTTTGCGGTGGAAATTCCGCCACAAAAAGACAGGTGGAGACTGGCTTTGGGTGCCTGTTGCGGTCCCCCTCTGTGGGGGGGTGCATTGGGGCAGTACCCTTGGTACCCACATACATTTCCATGCAAAAGGTGGGAGGCACCGCATGGTGCCAGCCACGTTGTGCATGGAAATGCACATCGTGGCATTTTCGCATTGCGGACGGTGCTGCAGCCAGCAGCACTGTCTGCAATGTGAAAAGGCCAGGATGCGCCCACCAGTGTGGCGGGCGCATCCTATTTGGGCTGGTAGAACCACCGCACGTCTGGCAGGTGGTCCCTTCCCGGTCTCGTCAGTCCGCCCACCATCATAATGAGCCCCTTAATTAGTCTGTAAGTTAATATAAATTCATATATTACTTACATTTGAAGGCAGTTTTTCTATTCTGTTTGTCAATATTCTCTGGAAAATTTAGCAATTTCTTGTCATCCTGCAGCTTTTGTAGATTTTGGAGTAGTAATTATTTACATTTTATGTGTTTTTAAATTGTTAGGTAAATTGGTTGCTTAATTTTATTTGTTAAAATTGTTTGTATTGTGATTTTATTGGTTAGTGTTTTTTAGTTGTAATTTTTTTGTTAGTTCTTGCCTTTCATGGTGGTCTTTAATTAGTGTTTATCTTCTAAATTCATGTAGTGTTATATTTAATTTCATAAGGATTTATGATTTATTTTTGTATATCAAAATTAATTACTTATTAATTACGTGTTAATAGTTCTATATACATTTCTGAATTGATATTTTTATGATTTGATTTAATTTGTTGGGGTAATTTATGTTTATTTATATTTATGTTTGTAATGTATGTTAAAATAATTATCACATTTTTTAACCTCTTCGATGCAAGTGATGGAGCGGTTCCGTCATGCGCGTCGGTTGCGCTGTGCGCATGACGGAACCGATCCGTAATGGCCCCGCCCACGCACGGAATCCACACCGCGCTGAAGGGGTTAATGGATGTGGATCTGGAAGTGCAGGTGTTCGGCAGTACTGAGGGTGTCTTCGGTGTTGGTTGAGATTCTGAGGGTATTTCTGTGGACAGCGGCGACTCCTCCTCCCGGTCTGTTGGTGCGGTCTCTGTGGGTGATCTTGTAACCATCCAGGATGGCTATGGCAACGTCAGGTGCCAATGAGGTGTACAGCCACATCTCCATCAGGAAAGCGACATCCGGGGAGGATGAGTCAAGCAGGTCCCAGAGTTCGACGGAGTGCCTGTGGACAGAGCGGGTTTTGAGCAGTATGCATCTGAGGTGGTAGTGGCCTGCCTTGGTGTGGGGGCAGGACGTGCTGTCATACATTGGCTGGTGAAGCTGCAGTTTCGGCAGGTGAAGGGTTCGTGGGTGTGCTTCGGGGTGGCCTGGAAGCAGGCGGTAGATCGGCTGGCGTTGAGTGCGTAGAGAAGGGTGGCGTTGTAGCGGCGTCTGGTGTCGTGGTGCTCACGGGTCCAGGGGGTCTGGCGCTGGGTGCGGTCCAGGCACAGACGGGCTTGCCTTAGGGGCACCTTGGGCGCATCAGTGGTGTGCGTAGCAGTCGGCATCAAGTTGGGGAGGAGGGCGGAACCAGAGGTAGGGTAGGGGGTGGGGCCGCAGGGGGCAGCGGCAGGAAGAATGCCCAAGAGAAGAAACACAGTAAATTACAGTGAATGCAGTACCAAAAGGTTGCATTCTTCAATAAGAAGGCATTTCAATTAAATGTATCATCTCTCTGAATGATATTGAAGCTCTTCCAGGCTTTAAAGTAATGACTAAGGCCCATTTTACAAGTTTGGTGGTTTGACAGCCTGAGCACTGCATCCGTATTGTTCAAGCCACTGCTCCACCGGCGATCTACCACCCTCCATATTATGAGTTATGCTATCTGAAACGCTGACCACGGCCAAGGCAGTCGACCCGGTGGAACCATAGTGGTCTGCAATGTTGGCAGTGCATCCAAAAACACCACCAAGTCCTCGGTTCAACCGCCGGGCGTATTACGACTACCCAGTCATGCTCACTGTCTCACAGCAGTACTCAACAACCAGCGGTTACTACCACAGTACTACACACCTGATGTGGTTTGGCAAGTGACACGTCTGCAAATCACATTAAAAAATACACCCCATCCTGGACCAGCATCCTTTGCTTCCAAACTGCAGCACAGCAAGGCAAACAGACATTTTCTGCATTTTTAGATAAGGCACCACTTTTTCATCTTCCCATTTAGCACTCTGCATCACCTCTGATTTTCTTTTTGCCACCTTCTTACCTCTATCATTTGTATGTTCTTCATTCATATACTCACTCACATTTTTGATTCCTCAGCATGTCTGGGGAAAAAACAAGCTTCAGATTAAACTCAGATCTATGACTGGGGGTGAATGTTTGACAATGTCCAACATTCCGTCCATCATCTTTTGTATCTGATTAAATCTTCTACAACTATTGAATGTCAACAAATATCAATTAACCAACTTCAACTCCACACAAATAAATTACAATATTAATCTCTATCTATTTTGATCCATTCTAGGTCCCCATTTACACTAACAACATGGATGCAGGTTTCTCACTACCAACATTAACAATGTTCTCTATCTCTTAACAGTTGAATCCACCACTGCACCAGCACAGAGGCTGGAAATCGAACGGAGTTCCTCTCCACCTATAGATGAAGTATCCAGTGATGACAACGCTCCTGATGAGGTGGACGTGGATGACCGCTGTGGCCGTCTGGTCAGCCTGGTCAGATGCCAACAGTGGGGCTCACTGCGCCCACTGCAATATAACCTCACCACTTCTGAAACATCACTGCCAACCACTGCCCCCCAACCTGTGCACCTAGCACTGTCAGTACCATCCTGTGCACCCCAGTCCTGGATTCTTTGATGTCTAACACCACCCCAGTCATGGAGGAATCAGGACCCAGTGGTAGGGTAAAGTCTACATCATCAGCTTTAGCCATATTGCCTTCCTCAGAAAAGGAATCCTATATCAACTAAATAAATAAACAGACACATGCAGGTACAGCAGTTTCTGACCACAGAGTCAATTTAACCTAGTGCTGCTTACATCTCTTTGGAATGTCACAAACAAATGTCAGTGATTTCTTACAAGCACTTTGATCTACAATGTGGAGACACATCCATTTCATAAACAATGAAGAATTAACCTATCTGGAAGCAGGATAGCATGAATTAGGCACAAAACAACATTGTGTTGGATAGCATGATGGCACACATATTGCATTAGGATCAACGCACCACAAGAAAAGAGTCCAATGGAAGCCAGGTAACTTCCAAACACTGAGACAGACATTCCCAGGACCAATCCATGTCCACTTCCTATGTCTGAACAATATCATATACCTGCTAATGTCACAACTCTGAAAGGTTTAAATGAAGATGCCAGGCTGAAAGCACCTAAAAAAGACCAAGACAGAGAGATTAGCTAAGAAAGTGTACATATGACACACATCACATTTCCAACTTCTAGAGAACATAGTCCAAAACAACATTTGCAGCTGAACAAAGCTACATTTACAAAACAAACACCTTTCCCTAGACATTGCAACACCCATATATTCCTAGTATGTAGCATTGACATCCTCCTCACAACATCAATACAAAACTTGAAATAATGGTCAAAGTCATCACATCTCACACCATGCTTACACTCTGGAACAGTAGTTCTGGATGACATCATGATGCAAGTCAGCTCCTTATTCATCACCATCACCACCATCATCATCTTCATTTGTCATTCTAGGATCCCAACCGAGTGGGTCTTCATGGCCTGCTTCCTCTGTGATATATGGTATGTTCCGTCGCAGGGCAATGTTGTGGAGTATTCAGCAGGCCAAGGTGATCTTACACATTTCTTGGGTGAGTAGAGAAGGGCTCTCCCAATCCGGGCCAGGCATTTGAATCTGGCTTTCAGGAGCCCAACAGCCATGCTCTTCCGTGGGCCTCATCGAAGTGGACTTCCCCTGGCATTGCCAACAACCATGGCTGGTTGGGATATGCTGAGTCTCTTAGATGGAGACCGACAGAATGTCAACATTTAGTTACACACTTTCAGATTATACTACCTGACATTTCATACACAAAGTTAAAACAGATCACTCTTACCTACAAGCCAGGCCCTCTCCAATACTAGTTGTGACATCAGCCGGGCAATGGGTCTGTTCTGCACTGCATAGGTATTGTAGGCAGAGCCTGGGAACTGGGCACAGATGTTTGAAATATACAAACCCACTAGGCAGACAACTTGCACATTGATAGACTTGTAGTGCTTCCTGTTACTGTACACTTGCTCTCTGTAGTGGTACATTGACCCAATTCAGGAAGGACCTCAAGACCTGGATCTTCAACTGAACCTCTACACCCAGAAGGATCAGCAGCTCCCACACCTCAGCAAATTGAGACCCTCACTGGTGAGTAGCCATGCTATAAAAAACCTCATTGATTGAAGCCAATATATGTGCCATTAAAAGATCCAAAAACATGTGGGATGTGTCTATAGAAATCCACCTTCACAGTAACTAAATCCTCACATCCAGAGAATTGGATGTAGCTGCCTACGTGTCTCAACATTGCTGTAAACACCTCTGTGAGGAACCGAGCATAGGTTGTGACATTCCACCAGAATTAGCAGCAGTGATTTGAAATGAGCCTGTGACCAAAATATGCTAAACTGACATGAGTTTCACTAGTGGTGGTACTGATGTAGGATTATAAAGGTGAGATAGGAGGTCAGGCTCCAACTGATGACATAGATCCATGATTGTTTGCCATTAAGCGTAACTATGTGATGATGTGTCATTCTTCCATGGTGTGTAGATCTGGAAATGGGCGGTACAGAGGATGTTGGCATTTGCTCCCTTTCCCAGGGTACCTATGTAAGGAGTAACATAGAAATGTATTTTGGTTACAATGTGCAGATTTCCCAACCGCTGACATGGCAACTGCTTGACCTCACTAAAAAGACATGTCAAACATTGGCCGCCAGCAGAAGTCCCCCATGCAGTGGGTGGTCACATACATGGTGGTTTCAGTCATAGCCTAACGTTGGGGATAGTGATGGTTGCAGTCCAATGGCTGTGTGCGGCGACACAGATGACGGTGTACTTGATGTACATAAACATGGTGGTTTAAAAAACTGCTCACTTGCCTGCTGACACTGCTTCTACAACACCTTCTCCATTTTAGCTGCTGTATTTCACCACTGGGAACAACATAGCACAATGTACAGGGAGTTGGCCTGGGAGAGATAGCTGGGAACCCTGGTAGATGAGGCTCTTCCCCTGTTTTCTCAGCTCTATGATTCAGCAGAGGAACAGGTAACTATTTCAATTACAGGTATTCACTCTGTTGAATCTCTTCCTTTCTGTTCCCCTAGGCTACAATATAGCTCTGAGTACAGTAGCTACAATGAGTGCTCAAGAAACATCATGGCATATGTGAATTGTTATGTTAGGGATCATACCATGAGCCGTGTTTGTATACAGTTAGAAGTGTTTGAGGATGACGTTAGCCAAGTGTACCTTCCAACTTATCACTCAGCCCATATCAGACTTTGTAAAACAGTTGTCTGGGAGGTAGCTATACCTCAAAAACGCTTTCAGAGTGCCAAACAACCATATGGTTACATATGGAATGGCTAGAAGGTTGACCTTTCTGCACTGAAATATGAGGTTCATGTGGGATAAGAAGCCTCAGCCTGAAGAGAGCAAGGCCTGACATTGATATGTGGGCAGTCTGGTCCATAGCTCAGCCTGGGTCGGAGTTGCTGTGGTAAGAGAACTAATGCACAGAGTAATGTCACTGTAGACTTGCAGATCCATGGATGTTCTCAGAAAGAGTTATCTGTCACACTAGTAGCCCTCATAGCGTTATAAGGAGAATACGAGGCATGGTGACTAGGGTGATCCCCTAACCTAATACTTATTTCCATTGAATCACAGTGTTAATATGAGTCTGTCAATAATGACTGTCCCTTTACAAGCACCAGTCTATTGACTCTTTTCTAATTGTGTTGCTTCCACTGTACAGGCCTATAGCACATCTGAGACATGCAAAGTGTTGAAACTGGGTTACTTTTGAAGTGATTTAGAAATGTGAATCAATTGCTTGGCTACAATATTCCCTATCACACAACACAGGCAAGGATCTGTAGACTGTCATCACTGTTACAGTGCCTCATGTGGCAAAAGGGGGTCCTGTGATGGCAGTACATACCACAAAACCTTACTTTGACTTACTATGATAATCAAAAAAGTAGTCCATAAGTCCACACAGCCCCAAGAGAGGTAGCTCTTGGTGTCTCATAAACCAGTCCTCACCTTGTGACCTTAGTCTTAAGA
Organism: Triturus cristatus; assembly: GCF_964204655.1. Lineage (NCBI taxonomy): Eukaryota > Metazoa > Chordata > Amphibia > Caudata > Salamandridae > Triturus > Triturus cristatus. The sequence continues at coordinate 845,018,923 of NC_140588.1, read as the reverse complement.
TGTTGTGCATACCATGCTTCTCGCATTTCTGTCCTGGAAGACAGAAGAGTCCTGTCCATATCCAATTGTCTCCTTTTGAGCAGACACCTGGCTGAATTAAATGAGTTATCATCTTATGTTCTAGTAAATTTGCGTGACAATTTTGCCACACAGGCAACTGTTTTTGCTTTTTTGAGGAGTAATATACCCTCACTACTGTCTCTCATGTGATGCTGGCATTATTGCAAGGGACTTGACAGAGTTCACAGTACATACAGCGACTGTACTACTTTTCCCATTGGCAAGTAGTAGTTATACAGTGAAATGTAATTTCAAACATCACTGGTGCTATCAGCATTAGTGTCTACATGTTGGCCAGTGTGAATTTGGCAGCTGATGTTTCATGTGCAATAGGCTTTCAATACACTCATTTACTAAATGGTGACATGTATGAGGGAGTGAAATGTGGAACTATGGGCATCCTATGCGAGTGTCTACACTGATCCTTCCAAGGCGATCTGAGTATGCAATACCAAAGAGCGATGTGATTTTCTTGCCCATTGGGAATCTACTGATACCACATCTTCATGTCATAGATGTTCAGGGACACCCAACACTTTCAAAGGTGTATTGGCTTGTGAATATACAATCTCTGACCGGTGTCATCACCTGTGCCAAGCAGGAGTGGGGATGTTCATATGGCTATATGGAGTGTTGTGCTGTGTGAAGTCAGAGTATCTATTTCCCAAATATTAGGACCGCAATGTATTCAGGGAACTTTATCAGCTAAATGTGATACATAGATAAACTACATGTGCACAGCTTACATTTGACTTTTCAGGTACTGGACACATGATGTAAGTTGGAGTGCAAAGTGTCATAAGTGTGCAATAAAGATTTGCATATGACATGATGTCTGCCACAACTGTTAGTACATTGGTGTACCAATTGACCTTTATGACATCCTGATGTGTCATGAGTAATAGTCAGATTTGTTTCATTCTGGGCCGTGTGTGAGCATCATGTAAATCTCGCACTTGGATCCATCATATTTGGTTCCATCTTTTTACAATGGTATACAATACATGCCAAAGTATGCAAGGTGATCAAATATCCTAGTATGTACATGAGGATGGAGTGTAGAGTATTCGATCAATGCATTTGGGCTTGTCTGGGGTTCTGGCATGAGTGGAACCAACTGTTTTCAGCTTATGGAGCATGCTTGCATGTGGTCATGCTCAGTTAGAGGCCCATGGACTTAATCAAGAAGGTGTTGTGATATGTGGACTGGTTTAATGTTTTCTGTGCATTTGTGATGGTCATGAGTGGAAAAGCAGTTGCAATAAACCCATTCTGCATTTCAGATACATCCAGGGCAAGTGAAAGAGACGGGACCAATGTCAGTGGGCACACAGCTTGTCACAGCAATTCTGAATGTGATATATCAGACAAGGAGGGGCCCAGCGACCAGGAGGGTGTGAGGAGTGCCCACAGGAGATCAGCTCAAGCACATCTTCATCTGATTTATCCTCTGTTGGACACTCCTGAGTGTCTGAGTGTCTGCCATCCCCAGTTCTATCACCATCTCCCTGTTGTCCCACAACAAGTTGGTTGTTCTCATTCCCCTAAGAAGGAAGCAGCCTCCTTTGCTCCAGGCACCTGTGTCCTCGCCCCTGTTAGTCCCATTGCCATGAGTGAGGAGGCTAATGACCTACTGAGGAGCATCTCTGTGGGTCAGACTACAGTTCTTAATGCCATCTAGGAGCAAGGCAACACGCTGACCCATGTGGTTGCCTGCCTGGAAGTCTTTCACACTGCCATGCCTGCCCTATAGAGATCTTTTCAGGCTCTGGCCTCCTCCCTCATGGCAGCTCTCCTCCCATTCCAACCTTCCACCAGCCCTCCTGCCCCTTCACATGCCCTATTCCCAATCATATTCCAAGCATGCACACACCTAAGCCTGCACACACTTCAACAGACACAAGCACCATACACAAACCCAAGACATCCAAGAAACTCAAACAAACTCCAAGAAAGCAGGCACTCACCTCCCTCACCACACCCATCATCCCCAGCATACCCTCAGGCACCATAGCAACTGTTACAGAGTCCTCCACAGCCACACCCATAACCACAGACCTCCCAGCAACACACACTGACCCTTCCCCAGACACACCAATACCTGCAGACACTACACCAACACACACTGCCCCTCCACAGATACAACCATGCATGCACACACCCCACCAGCACACACTTCCCCTACACAGACACAACCATATACATAGACACCACATTAACACATACTGCCTACTCCACAGAAACAACCATAAATGCAGACACTGCACCAACACACACTGCCCCCTCTACAAGCACAACCATACACAATGCTTCCATCAAAAAAATGCATATACTCATAGTCACCCACACAACAGCCACCAACACAACACACACTGCAGAAAGCAGACCCATCTCCAAGTTTTACTCCCTCTTTCTCCCAAACCAACCTCCCTTCCAAATACTCTACCTATTTTGCCTGTGAACCGGACCTGTTTACACGTTCCATTGCTCCTGTGAAATCCAACCCCCAAAGTAAAAATCATACCTCCTACAGCAAAAAGTATCCCTTCCCTTCCCACTGAAAAATGACTGTCCCTTTCTCCCGAACCCAGCCCAAAAATGGAAAAAAGGAATATAAACCTCCTTAAACTGAACCCACCCCAAACCTCCCCAAACCCAAGATGGCCCCCGCCCAAGGGGAAACCCACCCCTCCCTAAACCTCTTCATCCCCTTACCAAGTACCATCTTCCAGCCTGCTGTGCCCAATGGATGCCCCTTTGTGAGGACATTCCCTGGTAGTGTCAGTAAGGGCAAGTTACGTCTTACAGCCTTGTGCTGTGGCACAGTTTCATAATATGGGCTGGCCATTGGCATTTGTTTCCTTTGCTGAGTTATTTGAGTTTGAATAAAAAATAATATTTTGGAAGACATTGGTCCTGCCATCACATTTTTATTTGATGTTGTTGTATGGTTAGTTGAGTGTGAGTACAGTTGTGTTTGTTTGACCCCTGATTGCTGCTCCAGTTGAACTGGTTACTATGATGTACCCTTTGAGCAGTGCTGGAGTTAGACAGGACAAGGGGAAATATTGGATGGATAGCTATGTGCGATGGCATCCAAATAGGGAAGACATCGCATTGGGTGACATGTTATGTGGCAAGTATTTCAGCTTTTCCTGGCCACTGTCAACATCAGTTAGGTTGCACTTCTCCTTATGATGTAGGTTGGATATGTCAAATAAAATGCACTTGTGGTATTTATTTTAGGTAAAGGCGCACAGAGAACGTTCACATATATAATTGTTTAGAACTAAATAAGCTACGGTGCTAGAAGGTGAGAAGAACCACCCTACTTCCCATATTCATGGGCCTTAGCCCTCTGTAGTAGACAACAATCCTTAGCACACGTAATAAATTATAGATGTCAATACGTATAGCGCGTTTCCACATGAGCTTAATACAAAAGTAAATAATGAAAGAGATTTGTCTTTCTTCTTCTTGGTTGTTCTTTTTAACCTCTTCAGTGCCCATGACGAGATAGTCTCGTCATGGAGCACGGTTGCGCTGTGCCCATGACGAGACTATCTCGTCATGAACCCCACCCACTAGTGCAACGCCCGGCACAGGAGGGGGAAAGGGCGTGGCACTGAAGGGGTTAATAGATGCAAATCTTCTCAATTGTTCTTTAACAGCCACAAGCCAACAAGTGTTTCGTCGCAACTAGGGAGCGTTGTCCCGCGACTTTTTCAAGGCTATTTTCCGTTAGAATATATCATTTAATCGGCGGTGATAATTCCAGGCCGCCAGAGGTTTCTGGTGTGGTGGCGTCACATGTATCAAAAGTACTTGTGATCCTGTTCTTTTCTATTCGGTAACTCTCAGTGCTTATTCGACTGTTGGGGATATCCTAACGTGACGCCTGCCCAAATTCGTGGTGCCGAGTGCGCTCGGTTGGATATGTATTAGGTATGTTGAAGTTAGATATTTGTGGTGTATCAACACATGGAGGATTTCAGCATGTCATACCTCTATGTGGACATGTGTCCATTTTGTAGTATGTACCTTACAGCTACTTCATCAAGATGTGTGCCACATGCTGTTAGCACTGTGTTTGCTTTCATACGTTTCACTTATCCATTGCCTACACATGATTGGGACTTCCCTATGATATTGGAAGTATATACTTCAGTTCCCATGCCCAGTGCACATGGAGTTTGTCAGCCATGTTCAAAATGTGCTGTGACCCAGGGTCCCAGCCTTTCAGGTTCCCCCCATTAGAGGCATAGCTATCCTGCAGACAGTGTTACTATTGTGCCCTTAAAATGCTTCTCACACTGATTCTATGTACTCCCATTGACTGGAATTGCCTTTTTATGTGGATGATATGTTAAAGTACAATATAGAAGTTGGAGAAGTGTAGCTCACTGGTTAGAGGAGGCATACCCTGAAGCAGAGGTCAGACCTGGGACCAGGGTTCGATTCCCGACGCGGCAGGGTTTGGAGCCCAATTGTCCACGGACTCGATAATTCTCGCTTCGGTGCCTACTCTAAGCATGAGTTCACACTATGCAGCTCTGGGCAACAAGCTTGCTTAATCTCCACAACGGCCCCCTGCGGCGGGATTCCTGGCTTTCACCTTGGGGATGCCCAGTACGGGTTATCTCACAGGGAAAATCCAGGACGGGTTCCCAATGCAAGCGCCGAGATGCCCAAGGGTAATTTGAGCGCTATATAAGACCATACATACATACATACATACATACATATAGAGTTGAAGCAGAGAAGGAGTGTTTGACTTAACTGATGCATCCATGCAGATGTTTCTTTAACATCAAAACAGAACCTGAGATGTGCACAATCATGGGAGTGTGTCACATTCACTATAGCATATTGTTTAGAGTTGGAGTAACAAGGCCTCATGGTTATGGGAGTCAGTTCAATGTCACTTTAGCAAGACTTGAGTAATGGTAGGCTGCATGACTTGTGAACTTCAGTAGTGGTATGGGAGACAAGTACGAAGGGGCAAAGGTCATGTGTGACAGAGAATAATAGGTGTGATATTGGTGAGGATGTGGTATTGTGGAACACAAAGTAATGCACACATCACTATTACTGCATCTAATTTGCAAACACTTGTCCAATTGTGTACAATGTGCCTATGCAGTACCAGGGTGTTGGCCTTGGAGGACATCCTACAGATGTATTTTAGATGATTGTAATGAAACAATCCCGACAGAACGTCTGTTAATCTGTAAATTACTTGAGGACCCCCAACTCCCTTGCCTGGTCCATGGCCGTTCATCGTTTTGCAGAGGAGTCTATCACAACAAGCTTATGACTTACCTCTGAATTCCTCCATGAAAGTCTGGGTTTTGAAGGTGGTCAAGGAGGTAGAGCAACAGCAGGACATGAATGATGGGCTCCATGACACTAAAAGGCACATACAGGTGAGTTTCAGCCCTATATCTCACCCTTTCCACTGTCTAAGATTTAGTGGTTGAACTGCCATGGTCATGCAGGCTGTAAAGTGACCCATAATTGGGTGGATGGTTTCAGTGGTGGTCCAAGGCTGCCACAGCCTCAATGGCTGTGCCAGCAGTTCAGGAGCAGCCTTTGGAAAGTCAATCAATTCAACTTGTAATAGAGCGGTTAAATTGCCCAGCTCACCATGCACAGACCGCCGATGCGGCAGTTCACAGGACCTCGAAACTCGTAATAAGCACCTAAATGAGTGCAAATCATGTGACAAATAAAAAGCATGTTTTGACTACCTTTTCACATTTTAGAGCTAAATAGAGCACTCAGAAACATCCTCCATCTACCAAGGTTTTGACAGTGTTGCTGCCTTTGTCAGAGGCAAGGAATACAATTCTGAAAAACCTGCGTTCAAGCCATTCATGGATGTGGCATTAATTCCGTTCAGCCTTGAGCATTTTTACCATGGACACTATCAAAATTATTGTATGAAGATGAAAGCCATAAATATCAGCAGTTCTGCAGGTGCTGAATGGCATCCTTTTAAAAGTCCTGAGAAGACAACTCAGTGTGCTGTAATGCAAATACAGTCAATAACCAATCCCAGCACTTGATTATGCAGCTATAACACAGCAGCAGTGAGAAATCGATACTATTTCTTTTAAAAAAGGACTTCCAGAAATTCCAGAATCCTACCTCCATCCAACAAAGAAAAGAGAAGGAGATTGATAGCCAAGATTACTTGCTAACAATTCGGACAGTTTCCCATTGTATAAGTGGACCAAATGATGGTTGTGGAGGTACACTGAATCCTTACTGAACATAGTCTTGATAGTGGTAAATTTTATTCATGACTATACAAATTCAAGTGTCGTCCCTGGACACTTTGGGGTGACTGTGATAGTTCCTTTTCCTTGTGCCAAGCAGAAGTCACTGCTTGTGCTGAATATATTCTATATGTGACAGGTCTACAGGTTCTGAAAACAGCATCATCACAAGCATGGTCTCTATTAGGTTGGGCTCTTATCTGTCAGCAACACTAATGTTTCTTACCTGTTGTTCATATATGATTTCATGCTTGTTTGTCATATGGCCAATAAGCTCCTGGTATCATTAGGATTTTGTAGCTGCTCACAAATTAGAGGTTTATGCAATCGTCAGGAAGTCTATAACCACTGAGTATTTTCACTGTGCAAAGCACAGAACTGGTTTCAAAACTAGACTAGATATATTTTTGCTTATGGTTGGATGGTACTACAGTGGGGATTATTGAGAGTATTTATAACAATTTAGAAACCATAGTGGCAGATATTGGTGGGACAGGAGCTGGCTGAATAGAAGGGATTTGCACTTCCTCAGGCCCTTTGTCAATGTGAACAATGACTGGTTCAACATCCTGTCTAGAAAGTGTCCCCTCTATGTCATCTTCTTCTGTGGCGGGGCTTGGAGAGTATGGGGCAGTGGAAGATGACATAGCAAATGTGATGTTTAAGATTAGCCGCTCAGCCTCATCCTTTTCAACATATACATGAAACCGCTCATCCACATCATCTGATCACAAGATATCACCATCATCTCCCACGCCGCTAACTCTCCACTCATCCTCTCCCTCACAGACAAGACAAAAATCATCAGATCAAACGTCACCAACTGCTTGACCATAGTAGCAGACTGGATGCAAATCAACTGCCTGAAGCTTAACCCTGACAAAAAGTGCTGGTCCTCAGCATTAAGACCTCCCCAAGGAATATCACTGGGTAGTTGTTGGAGCAATGACCAACACTCACAGCCACAGAACATGCAAGACATCTAGCGATCATCCAAGACAACAAGCTCAACATGTTGGCTCAAGTCAACCTAGTATGCACCTCCTGCTTCCACATCCTACCAATGCTGTAAAAGAACTTCAAATGTTTCCCTCAGAACACCAGACAGATGTCACTCCAGCACTCATCACCAGCAAGCTGGACTACAGCAACACTCTCTATGCTGGAATCTCCAAACAACTCCTACACAGACTCCAGCCCATCAAGAACACAGCTCCATGACTCATGCTCAACCTCTGACAACACATCAAGCTACAACGCGCTACACCACATGAACCTTCACTGGCTCTCAATTCACAAGCGCAGTGAATTCAAACTTCTCTTCCACACATACAAAGCTGTACACAACACAGGATCAGAATACCTGAACAGCCACATACACTTTCATCAACCCACCAGACCCCTACGCCCCTACTCACTCACACTCTCTCCCTGCATCTGCAAAAGTGAAAAATGGAGGTCGCTCATTCTTCTAAATTGCATCCAAGAAATGGAACAACCTCCCTCATTACATAAGAGCCTTCTCTTTACTTCTTGAGTTCTGCAAGAAGCTGAAGAACTGGCTGTCAATATAAGCATCTTTTAACCGCATACCTGCACACCTTGCTCATGAGCTTGGACACCATCTCGGGTTATTAGTACACTACACAGATCAAAAAAACATAACAAGATGGAAGAGAAGCCACAAATCCTGCTGTGTAGCAATCTATGCTTCCTGCTCTGTTCATAACTCAGTGAAAAGCTATGTAGGGTATTATTCTACACATTTTCTTTGCTGTAATTTTCTGTTTTCTTGGTGGACAATTTCAATTGTGACTTACAGACTCGGTTGGCTCTCTCCTCAGCAGCTCCGCTATGCTGTCACTGTGCTATGCACACCTCTGACCTACTCCTGGTAGGTTTGTGGATGCTGCCTGCCCGCTGGTGCCCATTTCTGCTGCCTGCTCCACCTGGGATCTAACCCGTTATTAGCCCGCTCCACGCTCTGCCCTTCGCCTGCAGCCCCTTAGCATCCACCACTGTTTTTATTTAATTTAATTTAATTTGATTATTCCTTGCCTCCGTTTCCCACTGCTACTGCCCCTGCTGCCCCTCCCTAGATGGTGCCCACTCTGCCTCCCAGCTGCACATCCCTCCCCTTTTCCCTATTTAATGGTCATTCACCGCTACAACACAGCCGCCCTCCTCTCACTCAACCCTGGTAGAAACGACGACTGCCAGCAGGTCACGCTTCATAACTCAGTGAAAAGCTCTGTAGGGTATTATTCTACAAATTTTCTTTGCTGGGATTTTCTGTTTTCTTGGTGGACAATTTCAATTGTGACTTACAGACTCGGTTGGCTCTCTCCTCAGCAGCTCCGCTATGCTGTCACTGTGCTATGCACACCTCTGACCTACTCCTGGTAGGTTTGTGGATGCTGCCTGCCCGCTGGTGCCCATTTCTGCTGCCTGCTCCACCTGGGATCTAACCCGTTATTAGCCCGCTCCACGCTCTGCCCTTCCCCTGCAGCCCCTTAGCATCCACCACTGTTTTTATTTAATTTAATTTAATTTGATTATTCCTTGCCTCCGTTTCCCACTGCTACTGCCCCTGCTGCCCCTCCCTAGATGGTGCCCACTCCGCCTCCCAGCTGCACATCCCTCCCCTTTTCCCTATTTAATGGTCATTCACCGCTACAACACAGCCGCCCTCCTCTCACTCAACCCTGGTAGAAACGACGACTGCCAGCAGGTCACGCTTCATAACTCAGTGAAAAGCTCTGTAGGGTATTATTCTACAAATTTTCTTTGCTGGGATTTTCTGTTTTCTTGGTGGACAATTTCAATTGTGACTTACAGACTCGGTTGGCTCTCTCCTCAGCAGCTCCGCTATGCTGTCACTGTGCTATGCACACCTCTGACCTACTCCTGGTAGGTTTGTGGATGCTGCCTGCCCGCTGGTGCCCATTTCTGCTGCCTGCTCCACCTGGGATCTAACCCGTTATTAGCCCGCTCCACGCTCTGCCCTTCCCCTGCAGCCCCTTAGCATCCACCACTGTTTTTATTTAATTTAATTTAATTTGATTAGTCCTTGCCTCCGTTTCCCACTGCTACTGCCCCTGCTGCCCCTCCCTAGATGGTGCCCACTCCGCCTCCCAGCTGCACATCCCTCCCCTTTTCCCTATTTAATGGTCATTCACCGCTACAACACAGCCGCCCTCCTCTCACTCAACCCTGGTAGAAACGACGACTGCCAGCAGGTCACGCTTCATAACTCAGTGAAAAGCTCTGTAGGGTATTATTCTACAAATTTTCTTTGCTGGGATTTTCTGTTTTCTTGGTGGACAATTTCAATTGTGACTTACAGACTCGGTTTGCTCTCTCCTCAGCAGCTCCGCTATGCTGTCACTGTGCTATGCACACCTCTGACCTCCTCCTGGTAGGTTTGTGGATGCTGCCTGCCCGCTGGTGCCCATTTCTGCTGCCTGCTCCACCTGGGATCTAACCCGTTATTAGCCCGCTCCACGCTCTGCCCTTCGCCTGCAGACCCTTAGCATCCGCCACTGTTTTTATTTAATTTAATTTAATTTGATTATTCCTTGCCTCCGTTTCCCACTGCTACTGCCCCTGCTGCCCCTCCCTAGATTTTGCCCGCTCCTGCCTCCCAGCTGCACATCCCTCCCCTTTTCCCTATCTAATAGTCATTCACCGCTACAACACAGCCGCCCTCCTCTCACTCAACCCTGGTAGAAACAACGACTGCCAGCAGGTCACGCTGAACACAAGCCACGGACAGTTCCCTTGGCACCACTGCAACCAGACCTTCCCCACCGCCCCACCGCCAACACTGCCAACGCCCTAAGATGCATCGTCCTTAACATGCGCTCCGTGCACAGACACACCATAAATCTGGAACCTACTCAACTCACTCTCGCCTGATGTAACCTTTCTCACAGAAACCTCACCATCATTCACCAAAACTTCCTCCGCCTCAGCACCTCAAGCGAAACCTTCCCCGCTGCCGAACACCTGTGCTTCCAGGTCCAGGCCAGCCACAATTCCACACTCCGCAGCACCCTCGCTTACAGACCCCCTGGGCCCCTTCACCAACACCATCACTGACCTCATTGCACCCCACACCATCACGGCAATGGACTACATACTCATCGGAGACCAAAATCGGACTAAAACAACTCATCACCACATCGGCCCACAAGGCAGGAAACACCTTCGACCCCATCTTTACAGGGGGAAGCAGCGTCCACATCAGCCACACCATGCAACCCCCGTGGGCAGACCACCCCTGCATACACTTCTTTGTCGACAAACCCAAGGCACCCAAAACTGACCGTGCCTCCGCGAAGGAACTGGAGCAGTGTCACCGACTCCACCCTTAACCGCGACATCCCCACAGTGGCAACCAATGCGAACCTCGCAGCCTGGGAATTCCACACCTGGATCTCCAACTGTGTAGTCAAGCTCGCCCCGCTATGCATTACCAACAAACAAAGCCCCCAGAAAGTCGCCTGGTTCACCACCGATCTCCAAGAAGCCAGCTACACCTGCAGGCACCTGTAGAAAAATTGGAGAAACAGCAAGACACCTGGAAACTACACCACCTACAAGGACGCCATGGCAGACTACCACCAATGCATCAGAACTACCATAAGAACTTTCATCCACAACAAAATCCTCTCCAATTCTAGCAACTCTAAGGAACTCTTCAGCGTCATCCAGGAATTCACCAACCCCCGCAGCGAAGCTTCGGACATCACCACCTCCCAAGACCTCTGCGACAAGCTCGGAATCTACCTCCACCTGAAAATGAAAAACCCCTATTACAACTGCAACAACCATACGCCTGACTCCGCAGCCAGCACACCCTCCGGCTTCACCAGCCAGTCCACCATCTCTTCCTGGACACCGATCACAGCCACAGAGACCACCTCGACCATGAAAGGCAACTACTCAGGGGTCCCCACCTACCCCTGGCACCACACATCTACCAAAGAGCCGCCACTGCCATCGCACCCAAACTACAACACACCATGAACACCACCTTCGAGACCCCCACCTTCCCCAATGACTGGAAACGCGCTGAAGTCAGGCCCCTGCTCAAAAAGTCCTCATCCGATCCCACGGACCTCAAGAACTACTGGATCATCTCCCTCCTCTCCTTTGCAGCGAAAGTTGCTGAGAAAACCATCAACTCAGAACTTACAAAGTTCATCAAAGACAACGCTGTACTCAACCTGTCACAATCTAGATTCCGAAGCAACCACAGCACAGACACCACCCTACTCACTGCCACAGACAACATCCGCACCCACCTCGACCAAGGCCACACCACAACTAACCCTGGGCGTAGTTCGCGAAGTAGCGCTACGTGTAGCTACGCAAAGTGCACTTCGCACTACGCGAGCTATGTGAGCTACGCGTAGCACTTCGCGAACTGAGTAGTTGCCTGTTTGCACTGTGCAAGATGCCATTTTCAATGATTGCACAGTGCGGACAAGCATCCGGCACTGTGCAATCATTGAAAACGGCATCTTGCACAGTGCGAGCTGTAGTTTTCTGCCGCTCGAGTAGATTTTTACTCGCGCGGCAGCTTTCTCAACGCGGACTGGTAGATTCTCATCGCGAGCGGTCGCAAGCATACGCGACCACTCGCAATGAGAAACCTGACCTCCCCGATTTGAGAATCTCGTTGGGAGGTTTATTTTCCACGCTCGCGATCGGCAACTTGATGTTGCTGATCGCGAACGAGGGAAAAAGTCTCGCCGTAATGTCATTTTGCTTGCTCGCAGTCGCCAACTTGACGTTGAGGACTGCGAGCATGCAAAAAATGACCGCTGCACTACGCTACGCTATGCGTGTTTGCACTGTGATACGTGCAATTCGTGTAGTGCGAAGTTGCGCAAACTTCGCAAACTACGCAAGCGTAGCGTAGTGCTTTGCCCAGGCTTAACCACAACCCTGATTCTACGCGACCTATCGGCAGCATTTGACACTGTCTCCCATTGCACACTTGTAGCCAGACTACACGATGCCAGCATACAAGGAACTGCCCTCGACTGGGTCCGGTCATTCCTCACCGGCAGAAGCCAAAGGATCAGACTGCCAGCCTTCCTCTCTGAACCCACAGAAATCAACTGTGGAGTCCCACAGGTGTCATCACTCAGCCCAACCCTCTTCAAAATCTACATGGTCCCACTTGCCGCCATCGTCCGACAACACTGCCTCAGCATTGTATCCTAAGCCAACGACACCCAGCACATCCTCTCCCTCACCAAGGACCCCGCCACCACCAGCCTCAACTTCCAAGAAGGAATGCAGGACGTCATAGCCTGATGACAAACAGCTGCCTAAAGCTCAACACTGATACGACAGAAGTCAGAAGTCCTAGTCCCCGGAACCCCCCCATCAGCATGGGACAACACCTGGTGGCCCACCGCCCTCGGCAGCCCACGGACCCACACGGACGATGCCAGAAACATCAGCATTGTACTCGACTCCTCACTCTCCATGGACCGACAGCTCAACACCGTCAACTCCAGCTGCTTCAACACCCTCTGCATCCTCAGTAAGACTTTCAAATGGATCCCCCGAGTCAAGGAAGACTGTCACCCACACACCCATCACTTTCAGGCTGGACTACAGAAACACCCTTTACGCCGGCATAAACAAGTCTCTACTCCGCAAACTCCAGACGATACAGAACATCGCTGCCAGACTTGTTCTCAGCATCCCTCGACATGAGCACATCAGCCAACGCCTATGGAAGCTCAACTGGCTCCCACTTAGGAAGAGAATCACCTTCAAAATTCTCACCCACGCCAACAAATCACTGGACCCCAATCCTCAACCACAGAATCACCCTCCACATACCCAAAAGAAACCTCCGATCAGCCAACCTCGTCCTCACCAAAACACCATGCATTCGCAGAGCCAAAGCAGGGGGAATAGCCTTCTCCTCCATCACAGCCAAGATCTGGAATGAGCTCCCAATTTACATCAGACACGCCCCTCCCTGAACACCTTCAGGAAGACTCTCAAGACCTGGCTCTTCAGCTGAACAGAACTGCTGACCCCCCCAGTGCCTTGAGAATCTCAAGGGTGAGTAGTGTGCTTACAATTCCATGATTGATTGATTGATTGATTGATTGATTGATTGATTGATTGACTTTAAGGTCTCTGTCTTTTCTGCAGCATTGAGATACACAGGTGTTTTTGGTGGCACTGTAGCTCCAGAAATAATCCTCAAATTTCCTATCTTCACGTCGAAGCAGCAGGTACAATGCCAGTGCTCTTTTTAAGGGTGACAGTATTCTCTTCACATACTGTTATAGGTTGATTGAGTGGAATCTTCTTCACTTCTAACTCAGCACTTTCACGAGAGGTCTCTAGACTCCAGTTTCATCAAATAACAGACTTGTTACACTCTTGCCAACTTCCAGGTAGAAAATGATAAAGGAAGAATCAACTGATCTGCGAGATATCGACCGGACTAACCCTTGATGTGTTATATGCACTGTTACAGCTAGTATCCAATGCTTTGTGGTGATCGTTTACTGTATTTTGCCTGTACCTAAAATGGCCGCTCCACGAGCACTGCAGAGATTATCTTTCCGGCTCTGGATATGTAAGCGTGAGGAGCCAGTGCTATCAGCTTTTGATGAATGAATGAATGATTACGGTCTTATATAGCGCATAGCTACCCGGAGGCATCCCAGCGCTTCAGCTCGACTAGATCTCAGAAGAATCAGGCAAACAGGAAGGTTTTCAACCTCTTCCTAAACCTAAGGTGGTTAACTTCCATTCTGATAGGATCGGGAAGGTTGTTCCAAAGGGTGGCGGCTAGAAGGGAAAAACGCCTGCCTCCCATTCGCACTCTCCTGGTTTTAGGGATTGCAAGCAGCTTCTTGTTATCAGATCTTAGGGCACGTCCAGGATGATATACGTGGAACATTGATTGAGTCAAGGATGGTCCTATTTTATTAATTGCTTTATGGACCGTAATCAAAGCTTTAAACTCTACTCTCTGCTGGACAGGCAGCCAGTGGAGTTGACGCAACGCTGGCTTAGCCGAAGTCCGGCGAGGGACATTCAGCAGCATTCGAGCAGCGCAGTTCTGCACTGTCTGCAAGGTTCTAATAGTTGCTTGTGTGAAACCTAAATACAACGCATTCGAATAGTCCAGGCGTGAAAGAATCAACGCCTGCACTAGTATTCTCCTGGCCTCAAACGGAAGAAGCTTAATTATCTTCCTAAGTAGTCTAATGATGGCATAGCAAGTTCCTGCCACCTTGCGAGCCTGAACACCAAAGTTTAGGGCTGGGTCCAACCAGACCCCTAAGCTCTTAATTTGTTCTTTAGGTGAAGGCGGAAGGCCAAGATTAGACGGCCACCAGCCCTCTACCGTATTAGATGGTTTATACCCCAGCAACATCACCTCAGTTTTTGCTCCATTCAGCTTTAAGAACGATCGATCCATCCATTCTTGTACTTTGTTGAGACATAAGGAAAGATTCTCAAATGGAGCATCCTGGGAGGCCAGGGAGATGATAAGCTGCGTATCGTCCGCGTACGTTACCAGCTGTACTCCCCAGGGCAGTACCACCTCAGCCAAGGGCCTCATATAAATGTTAAATAGGGTAGGGCTGAGGGATGAACCCTGGGGAACACCGCACTGCAGACGCATTTGGGGGGAGCAGGCATCGTCCTCAAAGACCGCAAAGGTCCTATCGGACAGGAAAGAGCGCAGCCATTTTAGTGCGCCTCCCCCGACACCTACTTCCATCAGTCTGTGAATCAAGATGGAATGATTCACGGTGTCGAAGGCGGCACTAAGATCTAATAACAGAATGGCTGCGCTGTTTCCATTGTCCACAATCTTCCTAGCTTCCTCCACAACAGTAATTAGGGCTGTTTCCGTGCCCTGCTTAGCTCTAAATCCTGTCTGAGTGATATGGAGGGAATTGCTGTTTTCAAGGTAAGATCCCAGCAGCGAGTTGACGTGCTTCTCCGCGAGCTTACTGATAGTTGGCAGTAAGGAGATAGGGCGATAATTGGCCCAATCTTCCGGGTTTAGGTTTGGCTTCTTCAATAGTGCCTTCACTTTTGCCTGCTTCCAGGAAGGGGGAACCGTACCTGATGCCAGTGAGGCATTAATCATCTCTTGAATAACCGGGGCCACAGTATCTGAGACCAAGTTCAGAATGGTAGGGGGGGCGGGGTCCGCCGGAGAGCCTGATTTCAGATTTTTCAGGAGGGACATAGTTGTAGGACCAACTAGCCGGGAGAATTCATCCAATCCGGGGTTACCGGTGTCCATTGAAGGGGGCAGGATCGATTCACTGGGCATAAGTTTAAATGAAGAAAAGATGTTATCCACCTTATTGGAAAAGAATTGTGCTAATTCATTGCAGCGCAAGTTTGCCAACCCAGGGTCATTAATGGGAGCAGGGGGAGTAACCAAGGATTTAAAGATTTTGAAAATTTCCCTGGGAGCATTGGAGGCCAAATCAATTTTTTCCTGATAGTAGGTTGACTGGGCAGATTTAATTCCGTGTTTGTATTTCTTCAGGGCCAATTTATAGGTGTCCTTACTAACTTCTGAGTAGTTTTTCCGCCATTGTCTCTCCTGTTGCTTACATTGGCGTTTAAGGGCTTTCAATTCTAGAGAATACCATGTTTTTTTATTATTGCCACTTCTGTGAGAAAGTTCGCTTTTGGGGAGGGTGGCATCCAGAGAGGACGTTACCCATTGGTTGAATTGTGTATCAGCTACCAAAGGGTCCTGGGTCAGTGTTGGTAGTGTTTCCATCAGTTTCTTCCTCCAACTCTCAGTTGGAAGTTTAGACCAAACCCGTATGGACCTCTTCGTCATGTTGGAGGGTCCAGGCAATACCGATGGGGCAAAGGAGAGGAGCAGCAATTTATGATCGGTCCAGGGAGTATCAATTAATTTCTCAAAGCTAAGAGTATCCAGATTGGTATAACAATGGTCAAGGGTATGTCCAGCTCTATGGGTAGGGCCTACCACTAATTGCCTCAACTGGAGCACTTCCAATCCTGCATTCAGACTGATGCAAGCTGGTGAGTGTGCCTCGTCTGAGTGGATGTTAAAATCACCCAGTAACGTGAAATTAGCGGTGGTACTAGCGTAATTAATAGCGCTAATAGGGAGGTCCTCGCAGAATTGGCCATAGGGACCTGGTGGCCTATAGAGCAGGAGGCCCAACAAGGTGCAAGTGGAGGAGAAGGAAATAGCACATGTTAAGCTTTCCGCACCTTTTATTGCTGCATTTTCAACCCTGCATCCCAGTGTGGATTTATAAATAATGGCAATCCCTCCCCCCCTACCCTTTGGGCGGTCGTGTCTCAAGATAGAATAGTTGTGTGGTAATGCTCAAACGAGATCTGAGTCTGAGCTATCGCTCAGCCATGTCTCCGTCAAAAATAACACATCTAGATCTCGTTCCTCTGAGAGCGGGGAAAGCTCGGTGGCGACAATTTAATAACGCAAGATGATACAGACACAGCCTGTCTCGAGTGCTGATGGAATTCTCAAGGGTGAAGTTGTAATTACATCCGGTACAGGGTGAAATATTCCTTATATGTGTTCGCAATTTACTACAGAGCAGGCTGTCCGTACCTCTGAGTCTAAGTAGCTCATCCCGGCTGTACCTAATCAGAGGACAGAGGCGGTCTGTTCTGGCAGGATCCCTGGCCCCTGGGCCCGTCCTGGCCCAGACGGGCTTTCCTTAGGCGCTCATTTGGCGCGAGGATGGCGCATCTGCTCTGCGCGTCCGCTGCGCGGAGGCATACCTGTATGCTTAAATACTAGCCCCGAGTGCCTTGCAGTGCCTCAACAACTAGTACTGCACCCAGCCTGGGAGATACCTCCCTAAGATGGCCGCCGCGTTCCTTCCCCTCGCCTCCTAAGATCGAGGCCGGACTGAGCCCTTAATCGGCTGAGTCTCGCGTGAGGGTGAGGTCAAGGTAATTTAAAAGTGCCAAAAGCAAAAATAAGCATTAACACAGGTTAAAACGAATAATTTTAAAAATGGTGCTTTGAGCAGAATTTAGTCTAAATGCAATCACAATATCAAGTGTGTGTGTGTGCAACTCCCGGCATCCACCTCAGGAGAAATAGCGAGTCTCGCGAGCCAACTGTGCTCCTACTTAAATACTAGCCCCGAGTGCCTTGCAGTGCCTCAACAACTAGTACTGCACCCAGCCTGGGAGATACCTCCCTAAGATGGCCGCCGCGTTCCTTCCCCTCGCCTCCTAAGATCGAGGCCGGACTGAGCCCTTAATCGGCTGAGTCTCGCGTGAGGGTGAGGTCAAGGTAATTTAAAAGTGCCAAAAGCAAAAATAAGCATTAACACAGGTTAAAACTAATAATTTTAAAAATGGTGCTGAGAGCAGAATTTAGTCTAAATGCAATCACAATATCAAGTGTGTGTGTGTGCAACTCCCGGCATCCGCCTCAGGAGAAATAGCGAGTCTTTTGAGGAGCAATTGCTAACAGGGCCGACCGCAGATTCCTGTTGCTCTGCAGCTGTACGGTGCCTTACTCTAAAATGGTGGCCGTTTAAGACGATGTAGATTGGTTTATCTTCCTGATGAGATCGGGCTTGGTGTAATAGGTGTTTAAACAGTGGCAAGGCTGCCTGAGTGTACTGTGACTGGGCTGTGGAGCACTGCGGCGGTGGTCCACCATAAGGGACGTCACCCTCCTAATGAGCGGGGGGCTTTAAATCGGCCCACGCTGATTCAAATGGTGGCAGGGGCACCCCTGCACTTCAAGAGATTGGATTGCTCCTGGGGGTCTTGCCTGACGTGTCCGATTTTAACATGGCGGCCAGAAGCTCTCGCTCAACCCTAAACCCGGCGCTACTCATCCAGATGCAGGCGTGTCCCCGCTCGAGGCCCCCCTCGAACGAAAGACTAAAATGGGTACCGGCTGTTTCTAACTCCAAGGTCAGAATCCCTGGCCTGACCCCAAGATGGCTGCCACAGTTTTCCCTACTACCAGACTCCGACCAGACCTTGATCACATCCCCCATCGGCCTATATGGTAGCCCCAGCTCCTTCTCTGGTTTGTTTTTACTCCCTCCCCCCGCCTCCTTCTGTTACCTCTATCCTTGTAGCCTATGTATCTATTTAAATCTGTTTTTCCCAAACGTTGAGACCTGAGCAACATGGCTGATGCCCGGTGGAATTGCTAGACAGCTAAGGAGAAGATTGGCCCTGGTTTCCCCCTCAACCGTCACCTACCCAGCCGGACATTGGACACAGTTCTTCCTTGTATCCCTGCTATGGCTCCTTCCTCCCCTCCTTTCCTA
The DNA here is from genome assembly GCF_964204655.1 of Triturus cristatus. NCBI lineage: Eukaryota > Metazoa > Chordata > Amphibia > Caudata > Salamandridae > Triturus > Triturus cristatus. The sequence continues at coordinate 845,000,250 of NC_140588.1, read as the reverse complement.
CAAATTCTCTCAACCTTGTTGTTTGTTTCCTGTACCTTACTACACTATTGTAACATGTCATTTGCAACACAATGTTCCTCTGGTATAGCACTCTGATATATCCGGGTCTAGCCAGCGCTATATAAACCTTTTTAGATGTACCTTGTAATGTAACGATCTTCTGGTTAAGTGCTCTGTTACCTCCAGGTCTAGCCAGCGCTATATAACCTTCTCAAATCAAATAAGCTAAAAACTGTTTTTCCTGAATGCTGAGACCTGAGCAACATGGCTGATGCCCGGTGGAGCTGCTAGACAGCTAATGAGATTGGCCCTGGTTTTCCCTTTGACTATCACCTACCCAGCCGGACATTGGGCACAGTTCCTCCTCGTCTCTCTGCTTTTACTCCTTCCTCCCCTCCCTCCTTTGAATTCTTGAAACATTGTTTATGTGTACTGTACCTTACTCTGCTCTTGTATCTGATGTAACTTTTAACGCAACACTCCTAAATGTAAAGCGCTCTGATACCCTCTTGGGTCAAGTTTGCGCTATATAAAACTTTATAAATAAATAAATACAATGAAAAAAAGAATGCCAGATGTGGCTTTTCTACTCAATGCAAAACAAGTAACACAAATCTTTAATATGTATAAAATAATTGGCAGGCTGAGCCATAAAATAGAATACAAATTCCACCATAAAAAACTCCTATTACTGAAATATAAACAATGTTTTTTCCAATGCTATTAATTGCCTTTTATTGCAAGTTGCTACAGTGAGTGCGATGGCATACTCCCATAACATGCACTGAAGTCTATGGAAAAATCAAAAAACAAATCACTTAGGTAATTACAGCTAATAGCTATGACAAAGCAGCCCAAATATCCATTCCAGGAAATGTTAAAATGAGCAATACTATGTTATGTACTTGAAGGGTCTACGGCCCCTACTTAAGACTATCGGGGAGAATGAGAAACATTGATTAATATATTTAAAAATAAAAACCATGATCCTCTAGGATCAATAACCATGGCAAAAATGTTCTAGCCAATTCTATCAAATTAGCAATATTTAGTGTCCTTACAGGCCCTTGGAGAATGAAGGGAGGTCCGGCAAATATTGCCTTCTTCATTTAAAATGATAACCATGGCTCACCAGGCCTCATACTCTTGGCAAGAAATATTAAAAACTCTTTACAATGAAAAATAATATGTTGTACCTCTCTAGGGTCAATAGACATATGTTTGCTCAGGCGTGCAAAAGTCAATTAAATCAATTGAAATAATAGCCATAGCCTTTAGTCCTCCGGGGACGGAAGCTGAACCTCTGGTTCTCTGAAAGATTGCAACTCAACAGGCTGAGTATAGGGATTTAACACAAGAAGGGGCCAAAAAACAGATGATGGCCATTCTGCACCATGTCTGCAAGATGGGTGACAAAGCCGGCAGGGTCCAGGCATGGCGGAGTAGGAGGGAACAAGAAGTTCCCTGGGTACAGACAATTCTTAGCCATACTGGGGCAGCTCAGGACACTGATGTCCTTGTATTAACTGATTTGCTCGCTATTCTGAAGAGTTTTATAGGGTTAGACAACCTGGCTCAAATACCAATGCACAATATTTGGCCGTGATCGTAGCTCCAGTGTTGGATGTGGAGACCCATGACTCACTAGAAGAGAAGCTTACACTTAATGCAATCCTGGCCCCCATCTCCAAGCTGAGAACTGGAAATACCCAAGGGTCCAATGGGATCCCTGGGGAATTTTACAAACAATATGCAAATAAATTCAGGTCCCACCAGCTGAATATGTTTGAGGCAGACTGAGATGTGGGGAGCTACTACAGGACCTGCGGAGAGCCACCATTTTGGTTCTCCAGAAGGGAGGTAAACCCAGGCACAATTGCAATTCCTACCGTCCGATCTCTTTAATTGATGTTCAGGCCAAACTACTGGCCACAGTCTTGGCCACTTTATTTCGACAGCTAATAACCTCCCAATACACTGGGATCAGTCAGGATGAATACCTGGCAGGTCAACCTGACTCAACGTGAGATACATGGGTAAATAGCAAAAGATAACACAGACGTGCTTAAGACCACATGTCTTCTCTCTCTAGACGCAGAGAAAGCATTTGACCCACTCCATTGGCCCTTCCTTAAGCAGACATTATTGAGGTTTGGCTATGGCCCCCAATTTAGAAAGTGGTTGCAGGTGCTCTATGAAAACCCAGTCGCGAAAGTCAGGGTCAATAGGAAAACATCTGCTGAGTTCCCAATCAGCAGTTGAACCACCCAAGGCTGTCTCCTATAGCCACTTTTATTAACCCTAATGTTGGAATCCCTTGCTTGTGCTGTGTGATTACGCCATGAGTTTGGAGGCTTTTGCATCTCTGATGCAGATAAACAGGAAGAAAACAATCTCACAATATGCTGATAATACTTGTTTGTTTCCATGAGGAACAGGGTCAAGAATGATTTCCATAAGGCTGGGTCTGAAGTGCTGAGGCAATGTGAGTTGTGGGATGAGTGTCTAAAATGTTTCAGCAATCTGCCCATCATCTCCTTGTGCTTCCTTTGTTCACCCTAAGCAGGGTATGTCCAGACGTGGGTCCTTTGCTCACTTTGCCACTGGCTTCAAGCAAGCATGGCTGATGAGTGGTGATACCCTGAAACCAATTCCAGGATGCTTGTTTCTGGTCCATGGAAGATCTGGCTTGGCAGTTTGGGCTGGACTGTTCCCATGAGGAACAGGGTCAAGACTGATTTGCATATAGCTTGGACAGAACTGGGGTGGCGAAGTGAGCTAAATAATGATGATGGATTCAACCCATATCTGTGACTGGGAGTGAGTGTTTGAAAAGTTTCAGTGCTCTGTCCATCATCTCCTTGTGTTTGCGATATTCTTTTATATGTCATTAACCCAGTGACCACTGACCCAATGATTTAATGACTTTGAATAAAATAGAAGTCTATGGGCCCTGACATTGTCCCGATGGACACTTACAGGTCTCTTCCTGACCAATGGGCTCCCCTCCTGACTAAGGTTTTAAATGTAGCAGGGGAAAGTTTCATACCTCCATCTTGGTCCAATTCATTAATTGTGCCTATTCTCAATGAGGGCTCAAGAAATTACCTGAAAGTCTATCACCCTATTCTTTTGCTTGATTCCTCAGCTAAGCTACTAGGAAGGATTATTTTAGAAAGACTAGAAGCCTGGGCCAATGAAACTGGTATTTCAACAAATGCCCAATAGGGTTTTACAAATGCCTGGGGATGATTGAACAGTGCCTTATTTTGAAATTTCTGATAGGAAAATATACTAATGCTAGAGACGGTTCCTTGCATATGTGTTTTGTAGATCTCAGCTGTGCTTTTGATGGAGTTGACCACATAAAATTACGGAAATGTATGTATTTGCTCTGAATAACACCTTTACAATCTATGTGGGAGAAAAAGATCTAAAAATTAATTGAGGGAAACATTTACCATCAGCTGTAGACACATTTGGGGAAGGCTAAGCTCCTTTTTTTATAACGGGGAACAAACTCTTAAATGCTAAAAACGTTAGTTACTTAGCAATTAAGTTCCACTCAAATGGGGACTGGAAACATCATAAGGAGATCATGTTAAGCAATAATGAGGGAATTCTCTGGTTAACCTTCAGGTCAGGCGTTACGCCGATCATCGAGATGCTGACTTTATATAATGTTAGATCAGTTTTAGCAGCCACATACTGTGCAGGAATCTGGGGTGTTGAGGAAAATGACTTAATCCAAAAACAAGAGAACAAGGGCCCGATTCACAGAACTAACTTAAGACAAAATCTTAAACTTACTACCAGTTTGGTATTCACAGAAGGCACTTACTCATTTTGGTATTCACAGAAGGCACTTACTCATTTCGGTATTCACAGAAGTTAGGAGTCCTAACTTTAGGACTCCTAAATGCCTTCTGTGAATACCGAAAGTCTTAAAATTAGGATTTTTCTCCGTTTAGGAGTAGTAAAGTTAGGAGTCCTAACTTTACTACTCCTAAACTGAGAAAAATCCTAACTTTACGACTTTAGGTATTCACAGAATGCATTTAGGAGTCCGAAAGTTAGGAGTCCTAACTTTACTACTACTAAATTGAGAAAAATCCTAATTTTAAGTCTTTCAGTATTCACAGAAGGCATTTAGGAGTCCTAAAGTTAGGAGTTCTAACCTTACTACTACTAAACTGAGAAAAATCCTAATTTTAAGACTTTCGGTATTCACAGAAGGCATTTAGGAGTCCTAAAGTTAGTAGTCCTAACTTTACTACTACTAAACTGAGAACAATCCTTATTTTAAGACTTTCAGTATTCACAGAAGGCATTTAGAGTCCTAAAGTTTTGAGTCCTAACTTTTCTACTCCTAAACTGAGAAAAATCCTAATTTTAAGACTTTCAGTATTCACAGAAGGCATTTAGGAGTCCTAAAGTTATGACTCCTAACTTTTGTGAATACCAAAATGAGTAAGTGCCTTCTGTGAATACCAAAATGAGTAAGTGCCTTCTGTGAATACCAAAATGGTAGTAAGTTTAGGATTTTGTCTTAAGTTAGTTCTGTGAATCGGGCCCCATGTTTCTAAAAAGACTCTTAGGGCCCGATTCTGATGTTGCTTGGAAAGCTCTCCCTACGACTCGGATCCGGAGGGCTTTCCGAGTGAAACCTGCTCCAGGAGTCCAGACAAGCAAGTACGATGCTGCTGTAGGCTGACGGACTCGGTTTGCTCGGACTCCCGTTGAACTCAATGGGACAAAACACCATATACAGACGCGTACACAGGCTCCCATAGCAGAAAAGGGGTCGGTAGGGAAAAGCAAACAACCTGTGGCGGGCACTGTATGGTGCCCACCACACTGTGCATGCTTGAATCAAGGGAAGCATGGGCACCCCCTGTCACCGAGTCGGAAGGCCACGGGAGAAGGGGGGCCTGCTATGGCCCCCCCAAGTACACTTCCAACAGCCGTTTTGTCTCGCTGAGACCTAGGCGAAGTGGCTGTCCACATCTTACATCATACTTGTCCGGTCGGAAATTGGCTCCATTGTGTGGCACAGTTCGGCTAGGGATGAGACGTACAGAGCGGTTCGGGTCTGTAAACGATTCGGTTGGCGCTCATGCGATCTCGGACCTGTGTAAAATTCGTTCAGAAATAAGGGCTACGAATCGGATCCGGCTAAGCCAAATCAGATTCAGAGGCCTTCCGAACGACATCAGAACCGGGCCCTTAGTAGTATCTCACTCAATGCTGAAACCATTATCCATAGGGAGCTGGGAATCTTTTTTTTATCAGTATAGCATTCAGTCTGGTCAAAAAGTGAGACACACTTTGCCAAACCTATTTGGAAAGATTGTTTAGTGCTTAACCACTGTAAAAATTCCTTGGTTAATACATATTAAAAATGTTTTGAGGTGGTTTGATCAGAAAGATAGGGATCTCTGGCTATATCTAGAGAATATAATTTGGTACGCCAAAAGGTATCTTTAAAATGATATTTTTTAATTCTGTGCACAAAAAAAGGAATTTGCATGATCAAGATAAAGCAATTTTTATGAGATATATGTCATGGAACAACCATTGGGTGTCAATTGTATTTTAAACTAACTCCTAACACTTACTATAGACATCTTTTAACCCATTTTCTTTTCCTTATAATTCACCATCCCGTAAAATTCCTGAAGAGTGAAGGTTGGGGGGCATTGACTCGAATATGTCCCTGTAATGATAAACCTGAACATTCAACTCAGCGCTTTGCACATTTTTGTAAATTGTATTTCATGCATAGGAGGCAATATCTAAAACCACTTTTTTTAAACAAAATTTGAATAATTACTAAGAGCCTTTTCGATATGCAAGAGTATGTCTTCATGAGCAATGATTTTTCATAAAGGTGTTTTGTACAAGGAAACTATGTCCCATGTGGAAACGGAAATCGCCTAGTGGATGTAAAGTTTAACCCTGTTGAGCTTCGAAGGAATGTAATCACTGCTGAGATTATTGGAACCTTGTATTCTAATGCCTTATTTAATGTTCTTATAGTATTTTAACAATTGTACTTTGTTCTATTTCATGAATAGATCTTTATTGCGATTATTATTTTAATGATGTGAATCTTTTTAGCTCTTTTTGTCTTCGTGTGAACATAGGTTTTTAATTGATGCCTCGATGTGATACTTTTATGGTTTAAAATGTCACAAACCGGTCAAAGTTGACTAAACATATTTATTTTATAATATACTTAGTTAATAATATTTTAGATTTATTTGTTTAAATATATATATCTATATATTTGGAGCGAGAGTAAATATTGCAGTGCAACATACCTACAGTGGTACGTGCTCGTTCTTCGCACGTTTGGAAAGCGCAACTGGGAAAGAGTATCCGGCGATATTCAGAAGCAGGTTCTGGTCTCTTCCTGCTTCAAACACGGACCCTTCTGACAATAGGGCTCAGTTTCCTCAAAGGAGACACAGCCCGGTGACGAGCGCAGAAGTGAATCCGGAAGGATTATTGGCAGACCAGCCCCGCAACGGAGTTTCAAAGACGGGAGCGGAAAAGCGGAAAACTCACTGCTACACAGGTAAGCGAGTGCGTGTCGGAGGACGCGTTAAGCGCTGAACCGGTAGTTTGGGGTAATCGGGTTAGCTCTTACAAAAGACTCCGAGTTGGGATCAGAGTTACAAAACGGCAAGAAGACAAAAATTGACATCAAAGTTTTACTTTAAAGCCTGTTGCCACACTAATTGCATAATTTGAAATAAAATTCCGAAACTGATAATGGCAGCTGACGCGCTTAGAGAGAGGGAAGAAGCGGAGGCTGCTATGTTTAGCGATGATAAGGCATTGAACATGGACTCAATTACCCACAATCCATCTACAAACACAAGCAATCCAGGGATAAAGGAGAAAAGGAAGCAATTAGAAAAAGCTATGCATACTGAACAAAAACGATGGTGGGAAGCCAAATAAATCCCTGCAGCAGTATATCGATGTAGGGAGAGTAACATGGGGCCTCAGTGTAATGTTGCCCCTTTCCTTACTTGTGGTGCCCCCCACAGATGACACTAGGCGTTGTAGTAAGGTGGAAGGGGTTTATTCCTTAGATTACATTCACAGCAGGAGCGCCGGTACGGAGCTCCGATCTCGATTCGAATCGGCGCGCTAGTGCCGAATCCAAGATGGCCGCCGCCGGAAGTCCGGTGACGTCGCACGTAGTGCGCGCCGCGGACTAGACCGCAACACCACATCTCCCTCCTTTCTAAACACAACAATCACAGTCCCTCCTTCACACTTGAACAGTCTTACTTGTGGTCTAGGCTGAACTCCTGAAATCTTCGTGGCAGCATTATTCTCCTCCCGCAGTGTGTCCTCCTGCTTCCTGCGCCTGCGGTAGGGGTGGTGCCCCCCCCACTCGGGAACGCCGCTCCACTCGCTTCTCGAGGTTCAGGACCGCCCAACTCTGTCTCTCGGTCACTTAGTCCTGGAGTCTCGACTCCCCCTCCTCTTGGGCTCCAGGTCCCTGGGGGAACACTTCCTGCTTCTCCATCTGGTCTCCTACTTTCGCTTTTTTCCTCTGGTGTGGACCCGGCTCCTTCCCTGCTGTCCAGTTCCATTCTCTGCTCAGTCTCGTCGGCCCTGGTACATCTTGCCATACGATCTTGGGCCCATATCTTCCCGTCGCTCAGTAAGGCTGATGTGGAATAGGGTTCCACCACTTGGAATGGGGGCGTGAACTTGCTGTCCCCTTTCCTCCCCGGTGTTGGCAGTTTCACCCTCACCCACTCTCCTCTCTCCAATGCGACTTCCTTGGTGTTATGCCTTGAGTCGTAGTAGTTTGTGTACACGGCTTGCGCCTTCTCCAAGTTCTTGCGCACCACTGCCGGCGACCAATGACTCTGCACGGTGAGCTTCTTCCAGGCCACGTTGTCTCTGGTGAACGGTTCTCTTCCTCTCAGTATGCGGAACGGGCTGTAGCCTGTGGAAGAGGGAGTTATCTGGTAAGCCCATAGCAGACGCTTGAGTTCCTTCTCCCAGTTTGCTCCCTGACCGATGGCCGCTTGCACTGACCCCATTATTACTCTGTTGAATCCCTCTACTGCTCCGTTCCCCGCGGGGTGGTAGACCGGTGTGCGTCTGACGGTTATCCCGTTTCTGTCCATGAAGGCCTCCCATTTGGTCGACGTGAACTGTGGGCCGTTGTCACTGAGGATTCCTTTGGGGATCCCCTCTCTGATGAACACCTCTGTGAGGAACCCTAAGATGGTATCTGTCTCCGCGTTTTCATCCACATGGACTTCTGGCCACTTCGAGTACCTGTCCACGACCATGGTGAGGTACTTCTGGTTACCACTGGCGTCTTGTATGGGGCCTAGGACGTCTATTGAGATTTCTTCCCACGGATTTTCCGGACAGTCGAAGCGTCCCAGCGGTGGACGTAGCACTCTTTGCGTCTTGTCTGCATTGCTGCACTGCTCACACGTTCTGACATGTCTTTCCACTGCGAGGTCCAACCCTGGCCACCAATAGTCCTCTTTTACTCTTCCCTTCGTTTTCACGATTCCCAAATGCCCTTCGTGGGCAATGGCCACCACTCTAGGTCTCAGCGCCATCGGGGGTACTACCTTGTTGCCCCGGAACAGGAAACATGGATCGTCCCCTAGCGACAGTTCTTCCCTGACCTCCCAGTACTGTTTGAGTTCTTCTCCGAGTAACCTCTTCTCCGGCCACCCCTGCGTCACATACGTTTTGACTGCCTTCACCTTCTCGTCTGACCCGTACTCTTCTTCCCATTCATGCTTGCTGATGGCTTTTTCGTGATCGCCCATGAACGCCACTGCATACTCTGCCCAATTTTCTGCGTCTTGCGCCTCTGCAGATTCCTTTGCAGCTGCCCTGCTCAGGTAGTCCGCCACGCGGTTCCTGGTGCCTGGGATGTACTCCACGTCGTACACGTAGTCGAGGAGTCGCAGCGTCATCTTGGCGATTCTTGGTGTTGCGTGCTCATGGCCGTTGGACGTGAGAACTTTTACCAGGGGCTTGTGGTCTGTTCGTAAGAGGAACCTTCCTCCCCACAGGAACTGTCGGAACCTCTCCACCGCCCACACGACGGCCAGCATTTCTTTTTCAATCACGCTGAATTTGCGTTCATTGTCAGCCAACGTGCGGGACGCGAAGCTGATTGTGGATGTCATTCCTCGTGCAGACCTTTGAGTTAACACCGCCCCTAGGCCTCGGTCGCTCGCGTCTGTGGTCAGGGTCGTGGGAGCTGCTGGGTCGAACCCTTGAATGGGTACAGCTTCGCATATTTCTCTTTTCATCCCTTCGAACTCCAGCTGTTGTTCCTCCTTCCATGCAAACGCCGTTTTGTCCTTCAGGATCGACCTCAGGTGGTATGTCTTTGACGCAAAGTGGGATACGAACTTGCTGTAGAATTCAGCCATCCCTAAGAATGTCCGTACCTCCTCCTTGCTTGCGGGCGTGGGTGCGTCCCTGATGGCCGCCACGTTGGATGCCTTGGGTTTTATGCCCTCCTGGCTGATTTCATGCCCTAGGTACGTGACATTTTCCAGTCCAAACTTGCACTTGTCCCACTGGGCTGTAAGCCCATTCTGCTCAAGTACTGCCAGGACGTCTGCTAGCCTCCGGTCGTGCTCTTCCTTGGAGGCGCCCATCACCAAGATGTCGTCCTGGAAGAACTGGATTCCCTCCATCTTGTTGAACAGGCGGTACATCAATTTTTGGAAGACTGCCGCTGCCGAGGCAAGCCCGAACGGCATCCGTAAGAATTTGTAGCACCCGAACGGTGTTATGAATGATGTGAGATGGTTGCACGATTTGTGGAGTGCGATCTGGTGATACGCAGACGTCAAGTCTACAGTGGAGAACCACCTGGCGCCCTTGGTCTTGGCTAGCATCTCATTGATGCGGGGAAGGGGGAACTTGTCCACCACAATGTTCTTATTGAGTTCCCTGAGGTCTACACACAATCTCACCTTCCCGTTCGGCTTCAGCGCCACGACTAAGGGGGCCAACCATTCCGCATTGTCGATGGCTTCGATGATCCCGTTGTCCTCTAACCTCTGCAGTTCCTCTTGTACTGCCTCCCTGGTGCGGAACGGGATGCTTCGCACTTTGTGGGACACCGGTCGGGCTCCTTCTTTCAGGTTTATTTTGTGCGTGAATTTGGTTAACTTCCCTATGTCGTCTCTGAAGACTTCGGGGAACTCCTCCTTCCACTGCCTTGCTCCCACTCCATGGTCCTCTTCCATCATGAGCACTTGTACGCGTCCTCCCGGGTTCAACTTTATTCCCAGCTTTCCTTGATCCTTCCATCCTAACACTGATGGCCCCTGTTCTGCCACATACAATTTCCCCTCGCACGTTCTGCCCTTGAACTCGAATGTTAGGGGGCAATACCCTACCATGGGTATGGGTTCCCCAGTGAATGTCACCGGATGGATGTCCGTGGGACGCAGTTGGTGTGTAGTAACCGGTGCGAAGTCCTCCTCCCATATCTTCTTCCTTATGATCGTGTAGGGGGAACCTGAGTCTGCGACCATTGTGACTCCTACTCCCCCAATGGTCATGTCGCACCTAGGTTTCTTGTCGACCGCACCGTCGATCCCCAAAATCTGGTCCTCTATCATCAGGATCTCTTCTTCGTCTTCCTGGCTTTCTTGCTCTTCCTCCTTGCTCGTCTCCTGTGCCACGTACTTTACTTGCTGCCTTGGCGTTTTCCTTCGGCATACTCTTTCATAATGGCCCATCAGACCACAGTACGTACACTTAGCTCGGAACGCTGGGCCCACTTTGTCGTTGGCGGCATGTCTATCACTACCGCATCTGTAGCACGTGTTGGTGCTCCCTTGTCCCTGTGCCTGCTGTTTCGCGCCCCGGGTCATGGGCTTCCTGTGCGGCCGCGTGTTGTGCTGTTCTGCCGCCGTCTGTCTCTCGCGGCTCTTCCGATCTTCTATTCTGCACACTGCTTGTTCTGGGAGTCGGTCTTTCTTAGCCGTCTCCGCACATCTCTTGGACATTTCTGCTTTCTTCACCATGGCTACCACTGTCTTAAGGGGTTCGTCTCCGTTAGCCCACAGCTTGTCCTGGATGGACGCGTTCGCTGCATGCATTACTATTTGGTCCCTGATCAACTCTTCCTGGAAGGCTCCAAATTTGCACGTTAGGGCCAGCTTCTGTAACGCCGCCACATACTGGTCGATCGTTTCCCCTTTCTGTTGCGCTCTGTGGTAGAAGTTGTACCTGTCGACAGCTACACATACGGTCGGGCGGTAGTGGGCATCCATATCATCGATCGCGTGCTGAAACACATCATCGTCTGCTGCGGGCCGCACTACCTTCACCAGATCGTCGTATACTCTCTGACCTGCAGGGCCCAAATGGTGTAAGAGTATCCTCTTCCTGCGCGTGCACGAGAACTCTGTGCCTCCTTCCTCCTCTAAAGCGAACAAGTAGTTCAAGAAATACGGCTTCCAGTCCTCCCACGGCATCTCCGGAATCCCTGCCTTCGTGAGGAAGGGTACTGGGTTGGGCAATCCGGTCGATGTAGCACTCATCTTACTCTCTGCCTCCGTTCGCCGCGGTCTTGGGCTTGAACTTCTCGACCCCCGGGTGCTGTCGAGGCTCCCGTCGCCTGGGTCGTCGTCTCGGTCGGATTTGCCGCTTCTCGCGTGTCTTCCTGTGACCCCCGCCACGGTGCGTGGAGGTGCCTAGCCACGTGGACTCTCCCTGGCGCCGTTCCTCGCCGCCGGGCTGCTGCCATCCTGAACCGGGCTCGGTTGGGGCCCGTCTGACCTGATGCGCGCCCTACGCCGCTCTCCGTGACTCTGCCGCGCCCCTGCTGGTTCGGGGTGGTGACCGTGGGTGTAGACTGCGAGCTCACCACGAGGCACTCACCCTGGAGGCAGCGCTGGGCCGTTTCACCTCCTCGTTGCCATAGTAATGTTGCCCCTTTCCTTACTTGTGGTGCCCCCCACAGATGACACTAGGCGTTGTAGTAAGGTGGAAGGGGTTTTTTCCTTAGATTACATTCACAGCAGGAGCGCCGGTACGGAGCTGCGATCTCGATTCGAATCGGCGTGCTAGTGCCGAATCCAAAATGGCCGCCGCCGGAAGTCCGGTGACGTCGCACGTAGTGCGCGCCGCGGACTAGACCGCAACACCACACTCAGGATTCTAATCGCCCCAAGTTACGAGACGCCGGCCCGACCGTGACATGATGAGGGAATGGGCGGAAACTAACTTGGACTCATCACGCAGTCTTGTATTTATATTAGTTAAATATGCTGAGAGGGACTGTGCTAAACTGGAAGAGGAAATCGATGCAATGAATAAAGAGCTTGAGGAAATGGGCCAACCGGATGAATTGGAAAAAATAAAAAATGAAATGAAAAAACGTTTGAAGAAAGAGGAAGATGATATAAGGGAATGCAAGGCCTTTAAATTTGTCATTGCGATAGATGCGATTATGAATATGGACGAGTATTCACCTTTGCACGCAAATTCGACGCTTTAAAAGCAGACAAATCAGGGTCAATACAGAAATACATAAAAGGACCAACTCAAACTAATGCTCAACCTGATCTAACTTCAGCGTCTGAAGCAAGCTCCCCGTTGGAAAGCGAGTCAGAAACAGAAACTCGCAGGAAAGCCAGACATCAATCTGTCCGGAAACATTCTCTATCTGAAGAAGTGGATGTTTTATGCTGGGACCGCCTCCAATCCCTCCGGCCGAGAAAACAACCAAACCAAGCATCAGCAGAAGCAAACAAGCATTTACAATGCAATGGTCTCGGCATTGTTAAAGTTGGAGCTATTGGCATTGCTCATGACATTCTTTTTGTTTATGTTTTTGTTTTAAACCATTTAAAGAAACGGAATTGTTATTTACAATGTCAATAGCCTAATCACTCTCAAATGCGAGACCTATTGCATTTGCACCCACACCCAGAGCCACACACCCAGAGCCACTCACATAGAGCCACCCACAGAGCCACCTACACACACACAGTTACCCACACACAGACAGACCCACCACGCATAGAGCCACCTACCAAAAAATTCACACACACAGAGCCACCCACACACACACAGACCCTCCCCCACACACATACAGACCCTCCCCCACACACACCGAGCTACCCACACACACACATAGCCACCCCCCACACACAGAGCCACACACACAGAGCCACCCCCACACAGAGCCACCCCCACACAGAGCCACCCCCACACACACAGAGCCACACTGTAACCTCATAATTTAACACATATTTACTTTTTTCTGGATCAACTGACAAACCCCTCAACAGGCTCTATGAAGATTAAGATTTCATGAGTATTTTTTTTTTTTTACAACAGGAAGTGAAGTATAATTTGAAGGGAGGCAGATCCTGAATCTGAGAGCAAAATATATCCTGTTTTTTATTAGAATAACTTGCCAGACGCTGCTCCTAACATGGTTTGGTAAATAGAGGAGACATCCTTGTTTGGTTTCCATGGCAGCTGCTTATGCAGAGGCAAGGCTCACACACGTGACGGAGGGCGGGGGTGCAAAGCCGTGTCCATATGAGCCACTTCCAGGCTGCTCCCTCCCATGCTGTCAGTGGAATGTAGAGCAGACCAGCAGTCGGGGTTACGTGGGAATGAACACAAGTTAAAGGGCCATCCTTTCAAAGTATGCGCAGGCTTCAGGGTTCTCACGAGGGTTCAAAAGGTACCAGCAGACATGCAGTTAAAAGCGGTGCCTCTTTAAATGTCTGTCTCACCCGCTTGCCCTCTTCTCCCTCCTGTCTCTGGTAGGAGCCGAAGTTTGCTTTTCAACGTGCAGTGGAAGTCCTTTATTCACTTTCTCTCGAGGGTCTGGTCTGCCTAGATTATTTTTAAATGTAAAACTTGTCCATATTCTAGTCGAACCCATCGCGTTTATTTACACAGCGGCAGATTTTGCACTTTGGGGGGGGGCGATGAGCTATTGTTTAATGATTGCAATGGGTTTACTCTCTCCCGGCTATAAAAGCTCGAGCCGTTTTCTTTAAATATAGCGCCTAATATCAGGCATGCTCATTTTTCCATGAGCGCTAGGTTTTGACATTTCAGTGGGTTGAAGCACAGGGAGCTGTTGTGCTATGCAAAAGACAAAGGCATCATTTTTTGTAAATTATAATAAAACGCTAATTTCCACAGCAGACAAGGCAAACACCCTGGGGAGAATTTAAAACCTGACCTTCGAACGTGCTATTCGCGTTGCTTGCCTTGAACATGGAAAATGCATTATCCTGTACAGGCGAGTAAACATTTACTCACAACAATACACGGTTTTATTGGTCTGGATTTGGGAGCCGAAAGCAACACTATCACGAGCCTTGCACAAGTGGAAAGGGTATAAATACGTCACCCGGGTTCACATTTTGTAGACTGAGGCGCAGTGCATCACTGTGAATGAGACCGAGTGGTGGACCTCATGTGCGGACTATCGACAAAATCGATCTAAAAAAATACCACATCCACGACAGTGCCCACCACATCGCAGGTTAGGTATATATATTTGCCGACACATCTACGCACCATGCAATTTAGTGGTTACACTGATGTATGGTTACGTCGATGTAGGCTGTGACATTTTTGTCAAACGATAAGTGATACTCTGTAGGGAATCTAGGATACCGTATGCACGGGCCACATGAGCATTAAAAAAAGATTAAACGGCTGTCATCCGTGACGTCATGTATACACCATGTCTACCACGGGTTAACCAAGACACAGAAGGGGTTCTGAAAGTGAAAGGACTTGAAAAAGCAAGAGGGGTAAAGTCACACAGAACACCACTGCCCGGCCTTTCGCCCCCGCCCTCTACCCCTTTACGCCTTCCCGTTTTCACGTGCACTCCCACCGGTGGCCCCGCCTCCACTCCAATCATATATACTTGCTGGGTGGAACATACCACCCACCAGGCAGGCAACCAGAGCCAAATTTCGGGGGGGGGGGCTGAAAAAGATTTCGGGGGGGGGGGGTTAGTCTTCCAGCCATAGGCAGAGTGGCTGTAAGAAGGGGCGAAAACGCAACAAAAGCCTCATTACCGAGCAAATGGTCTTTTAAAGACCTGTGAAGTACTCGGGTGCGGCTGCAATTAGACGGACGCCAGCCCGCGATGCTGTCTCAGCCGGGCTGACACACATGACGGGCGGGGGCTGAAGCCCGGTGAGCCCAATGGGTGTTGCGCGCATGCCACCCACAGAGCGAAAAGGAGGCCTTGTTTACATTTTGGTGGATACAGGACACGTGCCGCGAGGTGGCAGCTGTCCCGTCGCCTAGACATGACTGCATTCTAAACAGGGCGGGCAGGACACCCGTCGCTTTTTGCTGGATGATGACCCGCATATGCCAAACTCTAACACCGCTCTGAGCATGGTCGGAGTGCAATCCGAAGGAATCTCTCGAATGGAGCTGCAAATAAAACATTCTCCAATACAACCTCGGCCTGTTCGGATTCCCAGCACCAAGGGGTCAGTTTAACGCACAGAAATAAAAATGTTCCCATCACAAAAGCGAGCCGTGCAGCGCACACCTCTGATTCACATACATCCAATTTGGGTGTCATAAATACCACGGGTATACATAGCTCTGGAAGCCGGGCGCTCTTTACATATTAGTCGGGGGTGGTCTCATCAGTCAGTCATAATAGTCACTGGAAATAAATGCAATAAGTCCCTTACATTTATTTAGATGACACTCTGAGGCGACCAAGATTACCCTCTTGGTAGAGCAAGGTGAACTTTCCATTTAAAGAGCCCAGCTGGAACGAGGCCTGCAACATTTTAAAGCTCCCTTACCTCTCACACCCTCCAGGGGGCACCGTTGAGCCCGCCGGAATCGCACTAGCCTGAACGGGCCCTGTGGTGTAGACGTCGGTTCAGCAGGGACTGTACACATTTCTTGGATTTGACACTTAGTCTACTGTAAGCTACGAGTATTAAACACAGGCAGTGCACTCTAACAGGCACGTGGCGTCCGCGAGCGTGGCTAATAATAACTCCTATGTATTTATATTTCGCACAATCGGCGCTGCAGTGCACTAAACGGCAAACTAAACATGCCGCCCGCACTCCGGGGCTTGAAGGAACGGCTTGAAGGAACAGTCCGCTGATAAACAGCTGAAAGCAGCCTGAAACGCTGGGCCTTTAAATGTGCAGATGGCTATCGATTTCTAAGTCCTGGAGCCTGGCGCCACCGCGCCCTCACAGAGCCCGGCACGAGAGTGCTCCTTCACTAACACACAAACAAGGCAGAGCAAAAGGCAAGCACACCACCGCCTTTCTCCGAGGCAGAGCAGAAATGCCTCGGAGAAATGCAGCGTCCATTTCGGATTCGGGGGCGTGTTTTGATGTTATCTCCTCCAGCCATTGGCTGGAGGAGAGAATGAGACTTTCTGCAAAAAACATGCCCCCCGATCCGAAAAGGACGGGGCATAATCGGAGTGACGGGACCTCTTCTCCAATGGCTGGCCAGCATTGAAGAGGCCAGCCAATGGAGAACAGGGGAGAAGAGGGGCTGGTTCAAGCCCCTCTTCTCCAAGTCATTAAATCTCTCGACTTCCGGTTCTGCCTTCGGCAGACCGGATGGTCCCGAGACCTAAAAACGGAGGGAAAGACCCAAGGCGAGCAGACGAAGAAACAAGCAAAAAACAACCAAAACGTCAACAAAAGAAATTCTGGAAAAATAGTACCTAATATCTCAATGGCAGAAAACAACAAAACAGTCATCAATCTAACTGACATTGTCCTAAATAAAGCGAAGGAACAACTCTTGGCCCTTGGGCTTTCCCCTTGCCCTGAAAGCTCGTTCAATTATGCTACAACACGGGTTGACATTTATAAAAGCGTCCGAAAATTAAAATTACAAAAGTATCATGCGCAATCTAAAATATCAAAGTCTATTGCCATTGACAAGACAACTAATACACAGTGATGACTCAGACAAACAGCTTGTGAAGGCACTAAATTGATCAATGAGGAAGGAATTACAAGTCAAAACACAGAAAATATGAGATCACCAACCAACATATATAAACCGTGCCAAACACCATTCAAACCACAGTCCACATTTTATCATATGATGATAAAGGATACCATTGACGTTTTCCAAGAACAGGTTGTAAGTAGTTTAAAAAATCGAAACTACAAAACTCATAAGAAAAAACAGCACCAAAAGCAAAAGAGAACTACAATACCACCAACTTATGACAAAATTGAAAAACAACAATGCAATAGTCATCAGAAACACCGATAAAGGTGGGAATGTGGTCATTTGGAAAAGAGATGACTATATCAAGGAGGCAATGAGTCAGCTTAATGATAATGCTTGTTACTGTCACAGTGCAAACAACATTTAAATGCAGTACAGGGAACTTACAAAATGAAACTAATGGCCTGGCAGAACACCGGCTTGAAACAACGGATGAATATAAATATTTATTGAATGAGAACCCCATTACACCTATATTATATTTCATCCCCAAGATTCACAAAGATGAAGTAAATCTGCCTGGAAGGCCGATTATTTTAGCCAGGAACAGTATCTTTGAAAAAACTCAATTGATATAGATTTCTTCCTACAAGAACACGTTCAGAAACTGACATCCTATATAAAAGATACAGGGGACTTTTTATCTAAAATGATGGACTTCACATGGGGTGACGATTATTTGTTGATTACATTTACACTGGATGTAACCCCGTTGTATACATCAATCAGGCACAAGGATGGCCTCAGAGCCCTGCAATATTTTCTATCAGGGAGGGGGCCAGAATATACAGAACACACCAAAATGTTAATCAACATGGTGGAAACCTGTTTAACCAACAATATTTATATGTTCCAGAATGCCCTGTTTCAGCAGGCAAGAGGTGTTGCCATGGGAGCCAGCTTCTCCCCCAGCTATGCATGTCTTCACATGGGCTAGTGGGAGGAGCTGGTTCTCATGAATGAACATATCAATGTCATGACCAACAATGTCAAGATTTGGTGGAGATACATTGATGATCTCTTTTTAGTTTGGCATGGCACACAAACAGAAGGTGAGATGTTCATTACACAAATCAATAGTAATTAACTAAACTTGCATTTCACTGCCTGTATTAGCAAAACTAATGTTAACTTTTCAGATGTTGAGGTGTATATAAATTAAGGCCAGCTTGAAACTAGACTCCACAGGAAGCCAACAGCTGGCAATACTATCTTGCATGCCAGCAGTGCACACCCTGGCCATTTGGTACAAAGCATACCTTATGGCGAGCTGCTACGTTTAAAACGTATTTGCAGCAACAAAAATGATTTACAAATAGCACAAGCTGAATGCCTAGCCAGATTCAAGAAGAGGGGCTACAGCAAAAAATGTTTAGCGTCTGCCCTTATAAAAAGTAATCAAGAATCTAGGGCTACCCTTCTCAAACAGAAACCCACTGGGGGAGACAAAGATGACACACCAAACAAATTTAGATTCATTCTAAAATTTAACCGACAAAAGGATGCAGTAAGAAACATAATCAGAAAAAATTGGCACCTCATCCACCAAGATCCAATAATTGGACATTTAGGTGCCGATTACGATCCTGGAAAAACCGGGTACGAACCGTCGGTCGGAGCGTTTTCTCCGTCCGACTCGTACCCGGTTGTAAAACTTTACAAACATGGAAGTACGATTCGCACGGAAACACCATTTCCGTACGAATCGTAAAAAACACCGTCCGACGAAAATATACATACCAATGTGATCCGGGAATGCCCCGACGTGACGTCGGGACGCTGTCAGGCAGTGTTTCACGACCCAGGAAGTACGATTCGTACTGACAGCAGTCAGGACGGCAATATTTTTACGGCACCCAAAAAGTGCCGGAAAAGCGAAGTACGCCGCAAAACGACCTGAATAGGGGGCCCGGCACGCACCGTACCCCCCCCAGCCCCCGTGAGTACACGCCGAACCCCCCCCAGCCCCCGTGAGTATGCGCCATACCCCCCCAACCCCCGTGAGTACGCGCCGAACCCCCCGTGTATGTACACCCCTGTATGTGTCGAACCCCCCGTGTATGTACACCCCTGTACGTGTCGAACCCCCCGTGTATGTACACCCCTGTATGTTCGAGTCATACCCCCACCCGTGTAAGAACGGTGCGTACCTTACGCACTGGGGGTACGCACCGTACATACACGGGTGGGGGTACGACTCGAAAGTACAGGGGTGTACATACACGGGGGTTCGACACGTACAGGGGTGTACATACACGGGGGTTCGACACGTACAAGGGTGTACATACACGGGTGGGGGTACGATTTGAACGTACAGGGGTGTACATACACGGGGGTTCGACACGTACAGGGGTGTACATACACGGGGGTTTGACACGTACAGGGGTGTACATACACAGGTGGGGGTACGACTCGAACGTACAGAGGTGTACATACACGGGGGTTCGACACGTACAGGGGTGTACATACACGGGGGTTCGACATGTACAGGGGTGTACATACACGGGGGTTCAACACGTACACGGGTGTACATACACGGGGGTTCGACACGTACAGGGGTGTACATACACGGGGGGTTCGACATGTACAGGGGTGTACATACACGGGGGTTCGACACGTACAGGGGTGTACATACACGGGGGTTCGGCGCGTACTCACGGGGGCTGGGGGGGTGCGGCGCATACTCACGGGGGCTGGGGGAGGTTCGGCGCATACTCACGGGGCTGGGGGGGGTACGGCGCATACTCACGGGGGCTGGGGGGGTACGGCGTGTACTCACGGGGGCTGGGGGGGTACGGCGCGTACTCACGGGGGCTGGGGGGGTGGGTCGGCGCGTATGTGGGCACATGTCTCCATGGTTGCAATGGGAGTTCGGTGCGGACGGTGTTTTTACCATACGGTTGTGACATCGGACGCACGGGATGGATCGTACTTGCGCGGTCGGACTTCACTTTTCACGTTTGTACGGTAAATCGTCCGAGGACGTGTCGGACACATTTTCCGACCCGAGGACGTGTGGGGAATTATTCCCAATGCGACTCGTATGGAGTTTTTCCCATGCGAATCGGAATTGGCAGTTTGTACGGCACTTGTACGATTTGTACGGTAAAAAGACCGGATACGAGTCGTACGGGGAATTTTTTTACAGGATCGTAATCGGCACCTCAGTCCCCAAAAGACCTGCAATAACACAGCAGAAGTACATCAATGAAGGATGTCCTAGTCAAAAAATATCCATTTGGCCCTATAGAAAAAAACACATGGCTAAGTCAAAGACAGTTATTCTTCAAATGCAAAATTTGCAAAGCGTGCCAATATGGGATATCTATGACAAGTTACACAACTCACTTTGGCGGGACAGACAAAATCAAAGACAAAGCATTAAACTGCAAAATGGACCATGTGGTAAATGTGCTGGAGTGCCCTTGTAAACTAAAATACATAGGCAGTATCATCTTTCAAGGACACAAAAGGGTGCTCCAGCACGCACCGTACCCCCCCCAGCCCCCGTGAGTACACGCCGAACCCCCCCAGCCCCCGTGAGTATGCGCCATACCCCCCCAACCCCCGTGAGTACGCGCCGAACCCCCGTGTATGTACACCCCTGTATGTGTCGAACCCCCCGTGTATGTACACCCCTGTACGTGTCGAACCCCCTGTGTATGTACACCCCTGTATGTTCGAGTCATACCCCCACCCGTGTAAGAACGGTGCGTACCTTACGCACTGGGGGTACGCACCGTACATACACGGGTGGGGGTACGACTCGAACGTACAGGGGTGTACATACACGGGGGTTCGACACGTACAGGGGTGTACATACACGGGGGTTCGACACGTACAAGGGTGTACATACACGGGTGGGGGTACGATTTGAACGTACAGGGGTGTACATACACGGGGGTTCGACACGTACAGGGGTGTACATACACGGGGGTTCGACACGTACAGGGGTGTACATACACAGGTGGGGGTACGACTCGAACGTACAGAGGTGTACATACACGGGGGTTCGACACGTACAGGGGTGTACATACACGGGGGTTCGACATGTACAGGGGTGTACATACACGGGTGTTCGACACATACAGGGGTGTACATACACGGGGGTTCAACACGTACACGGGTGTACATACACGGGGGTTCGACACGTACAGGGGTGTACATACACGGGGGGTTCGACACGTACAGGGGTGTACATACACGGGGGTTCGACACGTACAGGGGTGTACATACACGGTGGTTCGGCGCGTACTCACGGGGGCTGGGGGGGTGCGGCGCATACTCATGGGGGCTGGGGGGGGTTCAGCGCATACTCACGGGGCTGGGGGGGTACGGCGCATACTCACGGGGGCTGGGGGGGTACGGCGTGTACTCACGGGGGCTGGGGGGGTACGGCGCGTACTCACGGGGGCTGGGGGGGTGGGTCGGCGCGTATGTGGGCACATGTCTCCATGGTTGCAATGGGAGTTCGGTGCGGACGGTGTTTTTACCATACGGTTGTGACATCGGACGCACGGGATGGATCGTACTTGCGCGGTCGGACTTCACTTTTCACGTTTGTACGGTAAATCGTCCGAGGACGTGTCGGATACATTTTCCGACCCGAGGACGTGTGGGGAATTATTCCCAATGCGACTCGTATGGAGTTTTTCCCATGCGAATCGGAATTGGCAGTTTGTACGGCACTTGTACGATTCGTACGGTAAAAAGACCGGATACGAGTCGTACGGGGAATTTTTTTACAGGATCGTAATCGGCACCTCAGTCCCCAAAAGACCTGCAATAACACAGCAGAAGTACATCAATGAAGGATGTCCTAGTCAAAAAATATCCATTTGGCCCTATAGAAAAAAACACATGGCTAAGTCAAAGACAGTTATTCTTCAAATGCAAAATTTGCAAAGCGTGCCAAAATGGGATATCTATGACAAGTTACACAACTCACTTTGGCGGGACAGACAAAATCAAAGACAAAGCATTAAACTGCAAAATGGACCATGTGGTAAATGTGCTGGAGTGCCCTTGTAAACTAAAATACATAGGCAGTACCATCTTTCAAGGACACAAAAGGGTGCTCCAGCACATACGAGCCATCAAAAACAATGATCAATCTTATCCTGTGGCCCGTCATTTTAACGAAATCCATGAAGGCAACCCAAAGGATCTGAAATATTAACCCATTGATTCAATTCCCATCAATAAAAAGGGCGGTGATCGAGAAAAGGCCCTTCGCAAACTAGAGATGCAATACATCTTAAATCTCGACACCAAGCACCACAAAGGGTTAAATACCTCAGAGGAATTGCATGCCAGTCTATATAACTAAAACAGTCATGACCTAGACATTGTAAATACTTTAAATGTTCCTTATATAATGTAAATTTCCAACAACATCAATGAAAACCACCTAAAATATTCCCATACACCTTTTTAACTCACTTACCTTTTACAGATTTAAACATAAATATTATTTTTTAATTAGCACACGTCACTTTCTAGGTTCGCACATATTTGTACATAGTAACAACAGACATATCAGATTTTGATGGGTTCATAATATGGGCTCCCTAGTCTAAAGGTTTTTTATACTGGCACTGATAATCGACTAAATGCATATGATTTGAGGTATTTAAACCAAGATTGATTCAAATCAGAATGTTCAAATAAAACAATGAAGTAGTTATCTACTGTTATTGTATTATATATAAGTATTTATTTATACTTATGTGGTATGTTTTTATACATATATTGCACATGTAAAACCGTTATTTATAGATTTATTTATTTATTCATTTATTGGTTTTTACAAACAACATGCTTAGTTATGAATGTGGCCAGACCGTATAACAACAAAAACAAAACAAAAAAACAAAAAATTAAGAATGAATTAGACTGCATTTATGCTGCTATTTTGAACAAAGACTAGGCTACCAATAAGGAGGATTGTTATTACCTCTTCCATTTCAATGGTTTGTAATAGACACTTGCCATGTGATGACAAAAAATGCAAAAAAGAAAAAAAGTCAATTGTATTTAAAAAAAACTGTTGTGGTTTGAAGAGCGTCATGTGATCAAGTCCCCGGGGAAGGACGAAACGCGTAATGGCTGCTGCATCTATTTGGGAGCGAGAATAAATATTGCAGTGCAACAAACCTACAGTGGTCCGTGCTCGTTCTTCGTGCGTTTGGAAAGTAACTGGGAAAGAGTATTCTGGGATATATATATTTATATATTAACATATCCTTACATTCCACGTCCGTAAGAAAGAGTCGCACTCACGATTTTGAAGAGAATTAGACGCGGAAGTGGCAGTGATTTTTAAGCATTTCCTGGATAATGATAAACATTAAAGAAATATGCACAAAAGGAGTATAATCAAATCAAGTTATTCGTAATGTTGCTTGATGCATTTCATGTAAGCGGGTGTCACAATCAATACATGGCAAAATTAGACGGATATCAGCCAACGCAAGTGCTTGTTTCCGAATGAGACAGGAAATAAATAAAGTTACAAGTGTGTGGCGTGTGCAGCAGTAATCAATACCAGTGACTGTAGTCTTGTACATGTCCCGAGTAAACAATACTGCTAATGAGGACCAGTAGTAGGCGAGTGCCTTTTTGTTGCTTTCGCGCCATCTTGTGACAAAATTATGATAACATACTGCCAAGTGGCATCCTGCTTCTGTTGCTGGTGGCAAATCGGTCCTGTCACCCGCTTGCATGAAATGCATCAACCAACATTACAAGTAACTCGATTTTGATTTTTGTACACTTTAGCATTCTGTATTTGTAAATGCTATACACATCAGTGGAGTCTGTTTTCTGTATGAACTATTTACTCCTTTTGTGCATATTTCTTTCATGTTTATCATTATCCAGGAAATGCTTAAAAATCACTGCCACTGACCGTGCTGTCAAAACGCGTATAATAATTCTCTTCAAAATCCTGAGTGCCACTCTTTCTTACGGACGTGGAACGTAAGGATACGTTAATACTACAGTGGGTCCAGCGCCCGCCTGTTTGCACCAACCCCGCCTGGTGAATGGGATTGGTAGAAAGGCTGGACTTCGCCTAATCATGTATATTCATATATGGTGATACATTTAAAATGTCAAATGAATATTTATAATATACTTATATGTATATACATATGTACACCGCAATGAAGCACAACTGTGGGGCTGTGAAGATCCAATTCATTTAAAACCAACATGACGCGTTTTGGCATCTTGCCTTTTCAAATGTTGGTAACACATCCCAGTTCCAATTAGCATGATTTAAAAAGTTCTCACCACTTTGTTATTGGCAGATATTTTGAGTGGCCAGCGAGAAAGGACTAGATGTTATCTCTATACTCAAAATACATTACTAGCGCCATGCGCGCAGCTGCTATAGGACCAATGTACTCACATGGCAGTCCGACCACCGCCACACTGCTGTACCATTCACTGCATTAGGCATGTGTTGGTTGGACCGCAACAGTACCAACGCCTCCGCCAGGATCTAGGATACTGTGACGTGTTGGTCAAGCATAGTAACATGTTGGTGGTACTGCTGTTGCACTGCCAAGCATTATATGAGTTGCCAAACCACCACCCTTTTATTGCGGTAAGCCTGCTTTAAAAAGGGGGGGGCAGTGAAGCAACTGAGGGGGTTCTAATAGGGCCTTCTGCTGCTCCTGGTCCCGGGGCTACATGTAGAACAAGTGGTCCCCTGGGTTTTCACCCCCATTTCCTGCACGGTGTGGCATGCATACAGTCGGTGCTCTGACAGCGGCGTTCTGCATATTAGTCTCTTCTATGAGCCTAACAGACCACCGCAGGACCGCCTGTCAGACCAGATTGAAGTCCTAATCTGACGGGCGGCAGCACCGTGCTATTTGCAGTCCTACACCGTCTGCTGTAGGTCCACCAAAGTCATAATAAGGCCCAAACTCTTGTTTCAGGACATCAAGTAGGTTAATATTCTAAATAATGTATGTAGTATGTAGGTTGCCTCATAACTTAAGACATTAATTAACACTTTAGCTGATTGCACGACCTGGGGGACAGTGTTTGCTGGGGTGTATACACTATGCTTTGGCCCCCTCTCCATGAGCGTTCTCAAAAAGGTTCAGGATGAACACTGAACTGGTCCAGTCCTGGAATTGGGGATGAGATTATTGGGCATGTTCCGTATTGTCTCCTATATACTTTTTGCCAATGTCAAAGGTGAAGCAGTCAGCTTGCAAGTGCGTCAACGCCTTTCGGCAGTGGCGGACGTTGATCGGCAGCAGCAGTAAGCGGTCATTATTGTGGATGTATATACATCATTGGGTCGCAATAGTTTGGGAGTAAAACCTTATACTCAGGTACAAAGTAAACCCCCTCCAGACAAGGCTGGTTATCCAGTCTTTCCTAAAAAAGACATGGAATAAAAATCAGCGCCAGCAACAGCAGAAGCCTAGTTCTAATGCTCGATCACCAACACTGGATGCTTCTGACCGTAGATAGGATTTGCATGACCCCTTTAAAATTAGAACACCTGAGAGGTTTCAGGTTCCTGATACCTGTTCTCCTCGTTCCTTTCAGGAATTGCTGGATCAACAGTTCGGCGGGGGAGGACATCAGGAGAGCAGAGAAAGCGAGTCTGCGCAACCTTGACGTGACCCGCAGTGCCAGTTTGACGTAAAAGCCAAACCGGATGGACCACCTCAGTATCGTGTCCCATTTCAAAAGAAGAAAGTTGCCACATTGACTGCAAAGTATGCCTCAGAAGGTGAGAACCCTGCTCCTTGATTGGAGATGGGCGGTAACACTCCTCGACAGACCGGCGGAAGTGTCCCTAGTGCAGGAGGCACTCCACCAGTGTCTGGAGGTCGAAAGCAACTGACACGTTCAATACAGTAGAAACAGCTGACACACGAGTTGCACTCCCTGATAGGCTTTATGAGATTGGCCTCCTAATTGAAGGTGATATTAAACGCACAATAAGGCAGTCTTGTGGGACAACCTTACTTCTTCCTATGATATTTTGCTGGTGGAGGTAGATTGGCCTCCCACATTTGTTCTAGCTTCTTCTAAAGGGGAAGATGTTATTCTTCCGAGATTTTCGCATTATGTCTCGGAGGAGGCTAAACAGGCATACAGGTCGGAGTGGGCGCTGGCGCTTGCCCCGGCTGTGTATCGTAATCAAGTGGGTTGGGATATGGAGTCCCCGGAACATGAAATTCCTTTGCAATCCATGCCACAACCCCAACCAAAAATCCAATCAAACGAGATGCGAAAGCGTCGATAAGTGAAATTTTGACCCAAATGGAATATCAGGGAGTAATTGAACCCTGTGTTTCGTCATTGAATAATCTTCTTTTTCTGATATTGAAACCGAACGGTTCATATTGCACAGTTTTGGATACTGTCATTTTAACAGTCATGTTCGTACCTTTGCGGTAAAGAACACCCACAGCTCTGCGTTAGTTGATATCATTATTCGTAAAAAATATAAACCGACTCTTGATATCTCCAATCGTTTTCACAGTCACAATTTGGCTTCTGAATGCTGTAACCTAATGGCATTTAGTGCCCTCGGCAATCACAAATGGTATACATGTTTGCCTATGGGATATAAGAATAGTCCCTGCGCTTTTGCGGCACGCATAGTGTCTGTTTTTGTGAAGATTGCCGGTCCCGCTACATGACATCGCAGGCACCGGTAAAGGAGTATAAAACTCCTCCAATATCACATGAGAACGCTTCGCTTGGTTTCCGTTTTCCTCACTTCCGGATTCCTTGTTGTCGGTCACGCTCACCGTCGGGAGTTCCGGAGTTTTCCCCTCTCACCACATTGAGCCCGCATTTGTCAGACGTCTCCGATCTCCGCAGTACTTTCCTGACTTCTCTGCTGGCGTCGCGTTGGTCATTTTGTTCCCTCAGGCAAGTACAGATCCCACGGTAGGTCATCCTTTCCCTGAAATGCAGCAAAAAGAAAAGAAGTAATTAGTGCAAAGAGGTCCATGTGTTCTGTTTGAGTTATAATTAAGTCAATAAGAGTATCTTACTCTTCCAAAGGTAACCAGGTCCTTGGAGATCCGTTTTCTTTCTTGTTGTCCTTGCCCCTTTATGTTCCTGCAGACAAAAGTAATTAAACTGCACCTTTAAAGTGGATTGTCTGGTACTTTCATTTAAAAGATTTTCAGTTAAAAGAATGCAGCATTAGGAGCAAAAAGTCTCAGGTGGGCGTTAAAGGCTTTCATTGCTAATTATGAGTCCCTGATTGCAAGGGTACCTTGAATTAATGTTTTATTTTCTTCTATTTAGACCAATACCGGTGTCCTCAGCTAATTAGTTATCTTCATTTAGAGGAAAAAGGGAATACTAGGTAGGGCTTCATTATATATATAAAGATTGTAGACTGGATATAGTAGTACTATTGTACACCTTACAATACTGTCACTTACATGGTATATCTCTTTTAAGGTAGGGTTGTTTCCTGGTTGCCAGATCCTGTCCTTGAGTGTGGTTCAACGTGGGATGTATTTTTCTTTTCATCCCTACCTTCCCTTCTTCCCCCAGTTTACTGTTGTGCTTTGACTTGGTTGGGTATTGCAGTGACTCGGGGAAGTCGGGACCTTTTCATCCTTGCATGACGTTCCTGCAGATACGTGAGTAACCTGACAGATTTACATGAAATTGACCCTGATGTTTTGTCTTATGTCGATGACATTATTTGATGGATGATGAATTGATACCGCATCTTCTGCATGTGTCTTTTGCAGACTTGGGGTACAAATTCAAACTTTGCCAAGTCGCATATTGCCTGTCTGTCAGTTATTTTTCTGGGTTACAAACTCAGCAATGAAGGTAGGGGGTTGGCCCCACACTTTCTTTGCTCAATTGCCACCTCCTTCTACTCTTAAAAAATTACAATCTTTGCTGTGTTTATAATTTTTGAGAGGACATATCCGTGATTATGCCCAGGGTATCAAACCACTTTACTCTTTGATACAACCTTCTTTCTCTGCTTCTTGTTGGCTTCCGTAACATACCACAATTTTATGGTCTTTACAGTCTGATCTGCTTGCGACCAACTTCTTGTTAACACATGAGAATTCTACAAATTTGGCCATAAGGATAGTGCCAGGCGCGTTAGATTTCACTTACTTGACTTTCAATAAGGGGGACACAGTCCCTATTGCCTATAAATAGCATTTGCACACTGCAGCTGAGATGCATTTCTCTTCTACAGAAAATTGTTTGACCGCTGTCCATATAGTGATTCTGAAGGAACGCTCTCTGGGTCAAGGTAAAAGCATTTTCTTGGTCTTGCCGGTACCTGCTTTAGAAGCAGTAATGAAGGCTAGTGTCCTGAATTCCAAAGCCTTGCATCCATGTTGGATTCAATTGGCTAGTTCTTTTACGTCGGCTGATGTCAATTTTATTTTTACCAGTCTTTGCAAACACAGGAGTATTTTTAATATGAACATGTCCACCCACCTCCACTGTTGTTGCTTCCTCTTGATCAGTACAAAGGTTCACACTGATGGATCTGCGCAGCCAGCCGTCTGTTCTAAACATGCTTATTCAGTGGTGTGCATGACTGTTGATATGGATTTTACATCTTCCTTAGTGCACACACAGTCTCTTGGTGACTGCACGGCTCAGTTGGCGGAGCTGCGTGGTTTGGTTTTGGCTCTTGAATTTGCCGAACCAGATGTTCCTACACTTATAGTGTGCGATTCATTTTACTGTGTACAAGCCTTCAATGGCAACTTATTCTTTTGGAAACAAAATGATTTCCGTGATACTAATGGTAGCGCAATTAAGTATAAAACACTTTGGGTTTGGGTGGCTGCTCTTAAGGAATGTTTGCCACTCACACATGTTATCCATACTTGAAGCCATCAACATGTAGTAGCACACACTGTTGGTAATTCACTGGCTGACGAGGCAGCCAAATCTGCATTAGCCTCTTGTTCTGTAGCAGCAGTCACAAGGTCCATGACTAAAACGGATGATAGTATTGTAGCATCTATTGCTGTGACAAAGGAGGGAACAGTACTTCCCCAAGGTTTTCCTTCACATTATACATACCACTTGTCAAGTCCCATTTGCAACTATTCCGTCTGTTGGGGATCAGCTGATTCCCAACGAGGAACGGCATACTTTCTTTGATCATTGTAGCTCATCAAGATGCGGCTTATGCCAATCCCGGAGTAAATGCAACAGTTTCTCTTTTGCAGCAGCATTTTTGGTGTTGTGGTTTATACCAACAGGCAAGTAAATCTGTTCTGTCTTGTGACGTTTGTTTACAAATAAAGCCTATCTACTGTTGCACGCCCACCACATGCTGAGATTTACATCTCTAATCAGCCGTTTGGCTGTATCTATCTTGACACTGCAGTCCTTTGACTTCTGACACTGCATTTAAACACATCTTGGTTGCAGTGGATGTGTGCACTAGATTCCTTTGGGTTTGGCCTCAACATAGTACTGACGCTCAAACTGTCATTAAAGATTTGTGTGTCTTTGTCAGGATACTTGCTTGTGGCACCTTCCATTTGGACCAAGGTCCTGCATTTGCCTCTAGGGCTTACCGGGATGCAATGAAGTTTCTGGGGGTGCAGGTGCAATATTCCTCTCCATACCGGCCCTAGTGCAATTCAGTTGTGGAGTGGATGGAAGGGGTTGGCTGACTCATTTGTACGGAGTCCAACGTGCACTAAATAATCTCTCCAGAAGATCTCTGGGTGGGCAGACACCATACAAAATACTCTTTGGCATTAAAATGTTTGTGCAGACCTTGATGGTCTAGACGTTGTGAAGGCTGCAGCAACCTTTGACGTAGATAATCATTGTGCTATGTCGCATGATCTACGCAAAGCTTGTGATTCACAAGCAAGAGCCCAGTTACCCTTGTCCATGGATCTTGTTTCTGGCTGGCATCCTAAAGTTGGCGATCTGGTCCCTTGAAAGGTGGAAAACAAAAAAGAATTTGGTCCATCCTACTGTGCACCAGTCAGGGTCCTTGGTTTGAATGGCACCTGCACTGTGATCCTGCTTCCTTTACCTAGATTTCAATCGAACATGTCAAGTTACACAATATGGCCGATTCTGAACAGAATGCCTCAAAACATTCTTTCACTGAATCCAATGGCTTCTGTTTCTTCGGCTACTCACCAGCAATCGCACGGGGAGATGGAAACTTCAATTGATTTATTACCTGTTTTTTCTTCTACATCCACATCTGCGGTTATTGAGTATGATTATCCTCCAGTTGAAGTCTTAATTGACATTCCTGAGAGTGCCATACCTGAAACATTTGATGTAGCACATCCACCATTGTTTCAGCTGGGGTCCAGTGGTTATTTTGTGGATCGCATTAGCTTTTCCTCCAGAACATCTTCGTCATCTTCTGTGCAGGAGAACCCTACCCATGCCAGTGTTTTCATCTCCTGGTTCAAAAAGACTTACTTGGTACCACTGTGGGCATACATCTGGTTGATGCTTACGATGAGATTCCTCTTCATGTGGATCAGATTTGTGACTGCATTTTTCGTACTTATTAATGACCAATATTTACCTGCTGTGAACTTTGTTGATGGAGTTCTAGCCCCTCACATATCGTACCACATACTGAAAAGAGAACTGAAAAGAGAACTAGCCCTTGTAAATATATCAGCATTCCCTGTTATTGATGGCATCATCTAGGATAAGGTTGCATACGATATACATCGCCCGATGGAAATTTCGAACTTTTCATACGTCTTCCTCGTTTCCTTGGGAGATGTGGTTTTGCCTGCCATCCATTCTGATGACTGGAAAGTTCATACCATTCATTTGTTGTTCTCTGATTGAAAAATATTAAGCTGCATTAGACACTGAAGATTTGGATTTAAATTCGGCCAATTATGCAGATTTATTTTGTAATCAACATTATGGCCATCATTTCTTACACAAGACCAAAACACAGACACCCTTTTTTAATTATACCCAATGGGAGCATTGCCAAACACCATTACTGGGAAGATCGAAGACCCAACAAAGTAAATTTGTATATTTTTCTGGTTACGATCTATCTGACCCACAGTCCAATTTTTATAAATTGAAGATGTCGCCCCAAACTAAATTAATTTTAGCACAGACTAAATTGGTTTACCCCATGTCCACCAGGAACGATTTGTCCGTGAAAGGTTATGAACATTGGAAATACATGATTGATTTAAAACCAATTTGGGGTACTAAAGATTGGCAAGTGCAGGGCATAAAAGCTTTACATTGTGCATGTCTGATACTGTCTCAAATCTTATTTTTAAATGACATGGAAGAACAGACTACTTGTTTTGGGTATATTTAGATTTGGCCAAAAATCTAAATATACCCTCCATTCCATTATTGACTCCATATGATACATGGCAAACACACACTACCTACATGATTGAAGACTTAGCTGTCTTATTTCAAAATGGCACACTTAACTTGTCTGATATTGACCCCTTAGAATGGGTAGTGTGGCCGACAACTTCAAATTCATGTCAATTAAGTTTTCTTAATACTACAAAAGGTTTTAAACAAAAAAGACCTGATCCACGTTTCCCACTTTCGCATATATTTACCACATATTTCGTGGGTAAATTATATCAGCAATGGTTGGAAAACTCTACACTGTTGTCTGTGAAAAAACACCTCTCTCATTTGTCAGTGACGTTGATTTGGCTGATCTTCTTTCAGGTCCAAAGTCCCCTCAAAGTGAATGTTCTATTTATTCCACATACTATGAATTTTGGAAATTCTCGCAGATGGAATCTGTAGTGCGTATGTGCCAAATTGATCAGGCAAATTTAGAAAAGGTTCTTGCAGTTATCAAAAATAGTATTAATACACTGTCTTCTAGTACATATACTTGAGATAATATTGTATCTTCTGTCATTGACATTGTACAACATGAAGTTTTGTATCATGGTCAAAATCAGTTACTTTCTATAATGCAATTTGCTTAGATGTTGCAAACTTTCAAAAATGAAAAAGTATCATGGAATTATTTGAATGCTTCTGCACAGTTTTTGCCATTTAATTTGACTGATAAACAGAAATTAATGTCCATAAAACATGCCACATACACATTGTTACATATTAAACAATTAGAACAGTTACCATTTTCAATGGCTGAGACTGATTCAGCTGTGTGGTTAATACATGGGGTTATTTCACTGCCTATCTCACATTTTCAGTTCACAGCATGCATGAAACATCATCCCGTTGGGAGATGTGAGCACCTCAGCAATAATTTTATTCATAAATTGTGGTCTTCACCTTCCGCTTACAGATGTCAATGCCCAGAAAAGGATGTTTTCTTTACAGGGAAAGACTGTGGTTCCACAGTGTGATATTACTTAGTCTGTAAACAAGTAAAGCTACAAGGAGCCTGTAACGTTTCGCCCCTAATCTGGCTTGTTTATTTAAAGGTACCCCGGCATCTGCTATTATTCCTATATTAACTTTGCTTTCTAACTGTAGTTATCTAATTTTGAATAACCACGATTGCTGCGGCTTGAGAGCTGGCATCCCGTATGTAGTAACAGTTTCTCAAAGAATTACATGTTGCAGCAATGTCCTATTTCCACCTCCGCACTGGATTGTAGATAGTTTGCTTTGACCTTCCATTCCGACTTTGAAAACAGATTTCAATAAACTAAGGAGACTCAAAACACTATTGTTTCAACAAGAAGTGGCTCTCACATCAGCTCGAGAGTCCTTCGAACTGCAGGTGGCAAGAACCACATGTGAGATAAAATCACTGCTAAATATAATCTCCCACTCCATTTTGGAGAATTAATACACCAAATATTTAATGCGCCTGATACAGAGGGCCTCGCTCACTTTTTGAACTTCTGGGATCCGGCCTTGTTTGTTCCTTTCAGACTATTTTTGGAGTAATGCCGGCCATTATGCATTCCATTTTTCACCCTTCTTCCTGTTCCTCCCCTCGGCGCCAGTCTCTCTGGAGTGCTCCTGATGCATGATGGACTGGGAGTGGACCCGCGATAGCAGCCTTAGCAGTCGAGGGCTTCAATTTTGGTGCCTTTGCCCCTTTTCCTGCCATCAGTGTGGGAAAGCTTGTTCGCCCCGTGGAGACTGCGTGGCAAGCCCGCCTCTCCTTCTGTCCCAAAGCCACAAGGAGTACGGCAACAAGAGCTGTGCTGCACCTTCCGCCTGCACTCCGCCTCAACTATGGCGGTCAGCAGAGCTCCGCGAAAGACCAAGGATCCACCAGTCTTCCAGCATCACCGCCTGCATCCAGTGCTGGATCTCCATTCACAATCCACTGTAACACAGGGAAGGTTTGGAGTAACTACACAGACGCCATCTTCCTCCGGCACGGTAAATGGGTGCAAACTTCGATGGTGAAAGGAGCATTGCATTTTTTATTTTCGAAAAGAAAATCCTGTTTTAAGATTTTTTTTTCAAAATAAGGAAAAGAACCTGCTTGTTACAGGGCTCAATCTCACTGACGGAGCCCTGCACCAAACAGAAAAATGCATTGGCAGGAACCACTTACGGTGGTTCCTGCCAATACATTATGAATGACTGCCAGCTTAGAAGTAATTTAGAAATGTAGTAGGCAGTCCTTCCATTAGGGTAGAGAGGTAATTTACTCCATTGCCCTGCAGACCACCGGGCTGTCTGCCCTATATTAAATCAGCCCCTCTGGTTTGTACTCCCACAAAATTAGAACTCATCACACATCAACAGGTTAAGCTTACACTTTCATGGAACTCAGATTCTTTTCAGAAAATCCCAATTTCAAGGTTTTAGGAAAAGTAGTTGTTCAGAAATTGTTGTTCTATTCAATGAATACAATTTGGCAACCTAGAGTCAAACTTTGAATAACTGAAAACAAATCTTTGAAGCCAAAATAGCATCATCAGTAATAACAACAGATCTTACTGCGCAGGACCGGTCTCCATCTTTCAATACAGTGAACCATTCGACTTTGCTATAACACTGATAGAGGGGACATTTTTATTGAGACTTCTTTAACTAGCTTTCAAGACTATCAGATTAGACAACATGTGCTCCTCCTCTCTTAACTTCACCATTAAATGCCCCGGGAGATACTCTCCATAAGATCCATATGCAGCCCACACAGTATAACCTGTTTCAATATGGTTAGCATGCACTTAAAGATGAAATGAAGATGTTTACCACTGCTTATGGGGAAGCTACCTTAGTTGAGGTCCTTTTGAGAGTTCTTCTACTGGTGGAGAAAATGAGGAGGGAAAATTGTCTGTGGTTTCATGCTGATGAAACAATTGCAATACAAACTGGTCCCAAGGCAGCCTTAAAGAATAAAACCAAATGTTTGTCATTGCCATACATTTTTTGAAAACTTGTACTGAAAATGCCTGCATGATTTTGAATTAGGGTATCTCATTTGTCCATCAACATATTATTGTTAATGAATGTCCTGCACCCTCATTGAGAGCAATCCCTTCTTTTCCGTGAAGTCAGAAAAGGGTTGTGTACTTTGTGCAACTGTCCTTTAATATATTGCAATCGAGTGACCTTGAACCTGTGTACCCAAGCCTTCTCGAGCATCAACTGATTAGGCTGCAGCACAATCAGAATTTTACCTTAAGTTAGATAGGTGCGCTTATTATGAGTGATCCTGTTTGGCCCTTACACTGGTCCAGGGCCTGTCTGGAAACCAAACTCAGCCCTGGCAAAAATGTTAAAAGCAGCCCTATGCTGCTTCCTGGCACAATAGTCAGTCTGACTCTAGACTGGTATTTTAACGGTAACCAGTGAAAGCCTGATTTAGCTTTTTGTTCTGTCCCATAAATATATTAATTGTATGGTCTCACCTTCCTTATGCACAAGTGTAAATGGATATATTTCCCCGCATTACCTAATATCCATGGCTTGGGACATCCTGGTGCTGCCGTTGTTGAGCCATGTTTCATTGGAGAATAAATGCAAGCCCTGGTTACCGAGATCGAGATAGACAGGCGCTCTTAACGAACCATAATTACCTGCAGTTTAGATACATTAAATAATATAGTTGTTTGATTTTCACCGAAAACACTTGGAAATAGAAATGTAAAATAATTCTAATTAAGAGAACAATCCAAAATGGTTCTCTTCTCATTCCCCTTTCTCTTGGAGCATTCATCCAAAATATAATTTTTTAGTAACAAACCTTGGCTAAATGCACCTATGCGTGCCTCGCAAAAGTCTGAGCTTGTGCAAATCATTGATTTGTTGGTGTCAGAATTATGAGTATGTTGGGGAAATACTACATAATATTTTATTTGATAAATCAAAAAAATAATGAAAATCTCGCAGAAATGTACTATTTGTAACAGATCCCATATGTACTGGCATATGCGGATTTTGGTGCAGTTTCCTCACCTTATGCCCCATTTTGGAGGGGCGACTTGTAATTGTCATTATTTTTTGCACCCAATAAATACTGGCCCTGAATGGTTTACTATATTTGGATGCAATAATTAACGATACAATTATGTAACTCCTATTCCTCAGATACTATATTTACCTCACCCAATAAAACCCGACAGCAGGATGTTCAGAATTTATTGAATGCAATAATGATCACATACTAAAAGCTTTGCCCAGAGAAATAGGTCTTAACTTGAGGACTTTTATGCTTACTGAACCAAAATCCACATGGCACAGCTGTGGTTGTTGATTAATACCTCACTTTCACTTGCTTTTGTGCATGCTAACGGGAAAAAGGCGCTGCTTGTTCCTCTCATAAAAAAACCTACTCTTAATCCTTATCTCCCTTCCAGTTATCGCCCCATTTCTCTGCTCCCTGTGATTACTAAAGTTTGTGAAAAAATGGTTAACAAGCAGCTTACATCCTTCATTGAACAGCAAGGCCTTCTCCGCCCTGCACAATCAGGCAGAGACCTTGGATGCTGGGGGCAGGACCGTCTTGGTCCTGCTGGACCTCTCGGCCGCTTTTGATACTGTCCCCCATTCACTTCTCATTGCCCGTCTACAATCGTTGGGCATCATCGGTACTGCTTGGGAGTGGTTAAAATCCTTCTTGGAAAATAGAACTCAACAAGTTTGGATTCCCCCTTTTGAGTCAACATCTCAAAATCTGCTGACAGGGGATTTCTTCTTAGTCCCTTGTTATTCAATCTTTATATGACCCCTCTTATTCAGCTGGCTGAGGACCTGGGTGCCAAAGTGGTTGCCTACGCAGATGATACGCAACTTTTGTTTACCTGGAAGAAACACGATGTCATGTCAAGGCCTGTCTGTCTGCGGTATTCAGCTGACTTGTGTCGGCTCAGTTAAAATGTAATGCAGACAAAACTGAGATTCTCTTCTTTGGGGAGTTTCCCCCTCTGTTTTGGCATACTTTCTGGCTGCCCTTCTCCTTCTGGCCATCCTGTGAAAAACCTTGGCATGTGGTTTGATGAGAAACTCAGTTTTGGTAGCCAGATTGGCAAACTTACTGGCACTTGCTTTGGTATTTTAAAACTTCTCCGCAGATTTTTGCCATTACTGCCTCTCTCTGCCAAAGAAACGGTCCTCCGTGCTTTGGTTACCTCTCGCATAGATTATGCGAATGCTCTTTACGCCGGTCTGCCTTGTTACCTGCTGGACAAATTACAGGTGATTCAGAATGCCGCCGCTCATCTTCTACTGGATCTTCCTAAGCACTCAGTGTCAGGCATCACTTGCGTAACTTACACTGGCTGCCAGTTAAAGCTAGGATAATGTTCAAGGCTGTGACCATTGCTCATGCTGCACTTTACGAGTATGGCCCTGCCTATCTCAGGAAACGTTTTCAGTTTTATACCCCTGGCAGGTGTCTTCGCTCCCCGAATATGGTTCTAGCATCTGTTCCCAGGTTTCGTTTGAAACGTAAGGGTAGCAGTTCTCTGTCCTATCTTTCAGCAACTTAGTGGAATTCCCTCCCTCTGGATCTACGTAATCTTAGGAATCCTTCTCAGATTAGAAAAAAGCTCAAAACCTTCTTGTTCAATTAGCCAGTTTTTGTTTATTCTGCTTTGGTTCCCTTTGATGGTTGGGCTCGCGCCGCGACACTCTATTGAGTAGCTCTGCGCGCTACAAATCCCTAATAACAATACCAATGGCACGGTATTTGCCAGGCATCCCTCCACCCCCCTCATAATTCTAGTGTCCGTGGTAAAATCAGCAGCACAGTATAGTCATGAGGAGGTAGCACCATGAATGTTATATAAAAATGCGAGGAGTTATTCGATATGCATATCTCAATCACATAACACTATGCGCACAGTTTTGTTTCTTGTAATTTTTTTTATTCAATTCATTCGTTATATCAGAAATATATCTTTAATATCCACTGCAAACGTTCTAAGAAGAAGTTAACGTTTTAACAAAGAAAGATCACACGAGCACTCTAATTGCTGACAACTGAACAACTCAAGCTGAATTAAGTCTCTGATGATAAATATCTGGAAATGATAACGGCACTTGTAAGAGCAAGCAACAGCCATTCTGGCACCACTCTAGCGACGCACGTGTTAAATCTATTCCAGGAAAGGCTCATGGTATCATTGTGCCCCATCTATTCCTCTACACCCTGTTGCTTATTATGATGACGACCTATTAACTACTGTCAAAGGATGCCGATTCTAATCCCGGGTTTTATATGCGAATGTCTATTTCTGCATCAAGCTTTGTTTTAATGGGCATGTCTGTGGTTAGTTAATCTTTCTTCATGGCTCAGTGAATATTAATCTCCTTCTCAATTCGTCTCTAGTATTGTGAATATATATTCATCAGCAGTTAAAAAATGTGTCTGTGGTTGAAATGTACATGAATCTTATCAACTCAGTTTTAATGAAATCCTAATTATTATGCGGCACTTTGTAGTTATTATTGAACACTAGATTCATTTGTCCAGGAGGAAGTGGCCAATTTGTATTCTCTGCGTGCAATATCTTTCCTCAGTCCTATCCTGACAATAATACTGGCAGAATTCAGGCTCAGGTCACCTATTGCACACTTAAAGATATGGCATTCTGCCACAAGAAGTGGCAATTCAGTTACCAACTTTCAACACGTCAAAAATATATCACAACAAACACATAGGGGTGCATTTTAGAGAGCGCTGCAGGTGGGGTTGTGTCAGAGATCGATGAGGAGGAGTTTAGGATACCCACGAGAGGTCTAAAAACGTGATAGGAAGTGGTCTGTTAAATTGCGACCCCTAAACAAGTACCTGCATGTTTAGGAATCATAATTGCAAGTGGTGCAAAGTGTATCGCACCTGGGGGCATATTATCAAGCCAGTCGATAAAATTGTCGCCGCTTTAGCGGCAGAAAACTGCCGCTAAAACAGCGGTAATGGGCTTGATAATATGCTCTATGGAATTCCAATTGAAGCCCATGTTAGATGTGACAGATGCAACGGCTGGAATTAAACTAAGAGAAAAAAGACAGGGCCTCATTTACAAAGATAAACTTGCACTTTTTGGCAAGTTTACTGTTTTTGGCTATTTGCAAACTACATGTTAATGGTATATTTATGACTGCAAAGACTCCACAGATCGGCAGGAGAACTCTACATATAAATAGAGAATAGTGCAAAATTGGGTCGTTGGTTGACTAGGGGAGTTCTGCTTGTCAAGCAACAGACACAATCCCTTGCAGGGTGAACCACAAAAAACGTTGCTAAATTAATCTGTGCTCAACCCTGGGAGCTTGGCACAAAAGGAAAAGGCAGTCAGGCTTAAATTTAAGGCATTGGGCAAAATTTGTATGAAGTGCACAAACAGTAATAAAGTGAAAACCACAACACCAGAAAAATTCCACACCAACTTAAAAAATAGAGCAAATCCTAATAAATTATTTGACTAGCGCATAAAAGATCAAAGCGCCAACCGTGGACATCTAGTTGCCCAAGACAATGCCAAAGTCGAAAAATGTGGTCGACTGCGATGGAGTGCAGTTTGGATAAAATAAATGAATTAGGCCCTGTCAGTGCTTACCTTCAGACTTAGAAGACATTTTGAAAAATATGTTCTGAGAAGGTAAGGTTCAGCGTGGTAAGTCAGCAGGCAATGTCAAAAGAGGAAGTGTCATCGTCGAGGAGCCTTTGGTCGAAGCCGCAATGAAGATTTCTTTGTTCAGACTTAGGGCCTCATGTAGGAAGCCAAATACCGGTCAGTAACGGCCGAAATTCGGTAAATATCCCGTTACCGACCGGTATGTAGGCATTTGCGATGTAGGGGGCTGATTTCTGGATTCGGTATTTACCGAATCGGAAATTAAGAAATCGGTAAAATACCGATTCGGTAAATACCGAATCCTGAAATCAGATGTAGGGAGCACTTTAAAGAGTGACAAATAGTATTAGAAATTCGTTATTTACCACCAAATACAGGTTGATGATAAATAACGAATACCTTGCAAAAAGTAATATTTTGCAGATTTAAGAGTGCCATGTGGCAGACATACATGCCCTTAGGGCATGTATGTGCGTCACATGTGCACACATGCATGATTCAGGGGTGCAACAGGGTGTCAATGTGACACCCTGCCACCCTTGAATATGCTCCCTCTATTACCGAATCGGTATTTACCGAATCGGTAATGAGGCATACCTTCCCATTGATTCCTATGGCGCTCCAGGCCCATAGGAATCAATGGGAAGGTATGCCTCATTACCGAATCGGTAAATACCGATTTATAATTACCGAATTTTTCCGATTCGGTAAAATTTACCGAATGATTACCTACATCACATTTACTGATTCATAAATACCGAATCGGTAAAATTCGGTATTTATGAATCGGTAAATGTGATGCTCCCTACATATGGCCCTTAGTCTCTTGTTTGGAAGTCAAAAATCTACAATGGAAGAGGCAGAGGGCGGTAGCTGAAGACAGTTCCATGAGGCCAGATACCCCTTAGGTGAAGGACCACTGAAGAAATGTGCTTCTGCAGAGATAAATGTAGAGTGAGAAGTCACAAAGTCAATATGATCAGTAATGCATCTCAGGCGGTTAGGTGAGCAGGTTGGTCCCAGTCTCCTCCTGGTTCTCAGAGCAGTGTTGGGCCAAAAATGTTCCTCAGTTTTGGAATTTGGCCATCTAGGCAACTTTAGCATCACTACCAAGAGTCCAGGATTAGTGGGACATCATTTGGTGGTTCAGGACTCACACAAACTGGGTCTAGGTGCGGTTTAGTGTCTCCGTGTCTCTGAACAGGAGGCCAGCAAACTAGCCCTTGGAGTCACTCTGATAGTCCTGGGTTCAGGTGAGGATGCAGTGCTTAACAGTAGGGCTGTGGCCTTTGCGGGTTCAAAGAAAGCTTCAGGCTGCAAAGCAGTCATTCCAGCTACAGCAGAGCAGTCTTGCAGTGTGCACAGAAGGTCACAGCAGCAGGTATTCCTCCGAGAGTTCTTCCACAGGTCCAGGAGTGGGACTGAAGAGTTTGTGGCTGTTGTCCAATTTTTATATCCTGGTGCCCTACTTCTGGAAGGTGGGAGAAGGCTCTTGAAATTGTCTTTGAAGTGCTTGGAATTCCCTGACTTCCATGACCTGCTCCTAAGCTGGCTGCAGTGGCAATGTGAACAGTGATAGACCCTCTGTGTGAAGGTAGGGCACACACTATTCAGTTGCAAGTTGGTCTGTGCTCAGCTCTTCCCTCCATCCACCCAGCAGAAGGCCCATTCAGGTACACCAAATACCTTTACTGTGTGACTATTAACTGTCAGTTACATCCAGTCATGTGACCCAAGACAGGTTCCAGACACAAAAGGGCTAGGGACAGGAAATTGTCACCTCACAAAAAAATTGGCATTTTCAAAATTGTAATAAAAAAGCAACTTTACCATTAAACAGGGTTTTTTCATTACAAATCTAAAGACACCAAATATGACATAGCTCCCAACTGGAAATTACAGCTGAAGGAATCTCCAACGTTATCCTATGGGAGGGATATGCCTTACAATAGTGAAAAATGATTTGAGGAGATTTTTACTACCACGACTTGTAGAACCGGACAGTACATGTCCAACCTTTTAATTACAAGGTACCCTGCCCTAAGAGCTACCCAGGGCCTACTTTGGGAGTGACATGTGTAAGAAAGAGGAGTTTAGTGCTGGGCAAGAGGGTTTTATTGCCACATTCGACCTGTCAGTTTAAAACAGCATTCAGGCTGCAGTTGCAGGCCTGGGAATTGTTTTAAGGTGCTTCTTATGTGGGTGGCACAATAAGTGCTACAGATCCACTGGCTGCATTTAATTTATAGACTCCGGGCATATGGAATACCACTTTACAAGGAACCTACAAGTTAATGAGATATGCCAAACACTCAGAGAGGTGAGGGTGTATTGAGTATAGCTTTAGGGGAGTGAACACTGGTTAGCAGTGGTAGTGTGTACAGAGTCCTTAGGCCAACATGAAAATGCTGGCAAAAATAGAGGATGAGAGGCAAAAATTTGGGGGACCACCACAATAAGGTTGACAGATCTAACAAATTCCCCCCAAATAAAAGTGGGGAAATCAACACAACCAATTGAGAGTTCTCATTATTAAGGCAGAAAAAGCAAGATAGACCATCAGTATTGGATTGGTCTGACAAAGGAATGTATTCCACTGTAAAGTCCCTTCTCTGTAGGAAGATGGACCACCTCAACAATTTTGGATTCTCACCCCTCATTTGCATGATCCACCTGAGGGGCCTGTGGTCTGTGTGAACCCAGAAGGCAGCCCCAAACAAGTATGGTCTCAGCTTTTTTAGTGTCCAGACCAGAGCAGAGGCTTCTCTCTCAATAGCATATCACCCATGTTCCATGGGAAATAGCCTCCTAGAGATGAATGCTACAGGTGGTCTTTTCACAAGGAGAGACAGATATTTGCAGTTCTCTCCACGAGGCGAGTGTGATTAATTACCGCAGCTGATTTTGCCAGCCCCATTTCATTCCATTATCCTCTCCAAACCGGGTAACCAAAAGACAGATTGTCATCATTTGCTTTGAGGCCAATTTAGAGTTTAGCCAAGTACCATGGAAATTCCTGACAACAGCTTTTCGCCCTTCTTGTAATTATTACGGCTTTCAACCTTGAGCCTTTCTGACTGTCAGTACCCTCCCCACTGTAGGTGCCAGTCTGTGCCCTAGGTGAGTACTCTTCTTCCTTTTCCACCCCCACACGGTGCACACCACATTATCTGACAGTCATCCCCAGGTGTCCCTTCATTGATAGGTTCTGATGAGACTCCACATTGTTAAGTGGGTCTAAACATCATCGACTAAGTGAAGCGAACCATTGTCAGCCCTTATTACTGTATTAGTAGGCTGCAAGCACATATTATGTGTTGATTTAATGGTCGCTCTTGTACATCTTTGATGAAACCTTGTTTTTATGTCACAAAAAGTCACAACCTTGAAATATAGATTTCACAATCCTTTGGGACACCATGCACTGGATTTAAAATAATGTGATTAAATTATGTGAAACAATGTATTTTCATAAAACATTTGTGTTATTTACCTCTTCTCTTTCAGAGATCACTTTTCCTTTGATTATTATGATTGTCCACAGTAACCATTGTTGTCTGTAAAACAGGTTGTCTATGCCCTCCACATTTACTCGTCTTAAGACTGCCCCTATACCATGATCTGAGGCCTCTGTTTTAGTGTTGAACCCCTGGGAAAAGTCACAGGTACCGTGCACATAGCCTGTTTCAAGGAGTCTAAGCTTTCTGACAGGCCTCTGTCTAGATCGCCTTCATTGGCTGCTTCTTTGAATTCTGTTCAGTCAAGGGGGAACAATGGTACCATATCCCTTGCCAAACCTCCTGTAAGA
This sequence comes from Triturus cristatus, assembly GCF_964204655.1. Classification (NCBI taxonomy): domain Eukaryota; kingdom Metazoa; phylum Chordata; class Amphibia; order Caudata; family Salamandridae; genus Triturus; species Triturus cristatus. The sequence goes on along the minus strand of NC_140588.1, from coordinate 844,957,389 downwards.
TCCAGTTAGGCCTAGAAAATCCCTCACCTCTCTCTGAGTGTTTGGTGGCTCCCAGATCAGAATATTCTCTTTTGGGCAGAAAGGGGTGCTCTTTACCCCGCCCACAAAGTGTCCCAAGTACACCACAGATCCTTGCCCTACCTGGCACATACTGGCCTTGTTATTCAGGCCTGCCTGTTGCAAAACATGATGTCCTTCCGGCAGGTGAAATAGGTGGTCCTGCCAGTTGCTGCTGAAGATAGCTATGTCATCTAAATAAGCCACACTGGAGGCCTCCATCCCAGAAAAGACCTGGTTAACCAGCCTGTGGAAGGTGGCAAGGACGTTCTTCAGTCCAAAAGGCATCACTTTGAATTGAAAGTGGCCCCCTGGGTTAGAGATGCCTAGCCTCCCCTTAGCCCCCTCAGTTAGGGCAATCTGCCAATACTCTGAAGGCAACTCAAAAGTACTCAGGAACTTGGCAGCCACTAACCTATCAATGAGCTCATCAGCTTGGGGGATTGGTTATGCATCAGTCTTGGTGACTGAGTTGAGTCCTCCATAGAAAACACAGAACCTTTTCTGAGGCAGTGCCTGGTGGGGCCCCTTTGGTACCAGTAGCACTGGGCTGGGCCCAGGTCTACTGCAGAGCTCAATGACCCCCAATTCCAGCAGCTTGGAGACTTTTCCTTAGATGCTGGCCCTCACCTTATCAAACAGACCGAACATTTTATTTTAGATAGGCAGACTGTACCCATTGTCAACATCATGGTCACACAGGTGTGTAAGCCCAGGAGTAGGAAAAATTGGGAGGAAACTGTTTAAGTAACTGGTGACAGTCCCTCTGGGGTCAGGGTAAGAGAGAGGTTGACACACTCCACTGACCCATCCTTCTCTTTGGATGATAGGAGATCGGGAAAGGTTTTCTTTCTTACTCCTCCACATTAATCTGTCTCCAGTGACATGGTGACCTCAGGCCTATCATAGTGGAGTTTAAGGCAGTTGGGATGCAGTACCCTTAAGGTCTTTCTGGAGGTCTTGACGTCCACCAGATAGGGGGACTCATCCTTCCTCTCTACCACCTCATCGTGCCCAGTCCAGTGATCCTAGAGAGCCCTAAGCTCAACTGGCTCCATCATCCATCATCCATCATCCATTCTCTGTCCAGGCTGGAATTTCACCATGGTAGCTGCTTGGTCCTATTATTAGTAATTACCTACTGGCTAGCCTCCAAGTTCTCTGAAGTCTTCTTCCAGAACTTGGCCATCTGGTACCTGAGGGTTAGCATATAGCTAACCAAATACTGGGCGGTTTCTTGGGAGCTTTCTCCCACCCCTTCTTGACCAGGCAGAGAGATCCCCTGACAGGGTGATCATGCAGATGTTCAAATGGTGTGAAGCCCACTCCCTTTTGTGGTACTTCCTTGTAAGCATAAAGCAGGCATGGTAAGAAGACACCCCACTTCCACCTCATGGGCTCAGGAAGTCCTATAATCATGCCTTTAAGGGTTTTGTTGAACTTTATCTTTTCAACAATCCCGTTGGTTTGTGGATGTTAGGGTGTGGAGAATGTATAAGTAACCCCACACTCCTTCTACATAGATGTCATGTATACAGACATGAAGTTGATGACTTTGTCTGACACCACTTCTTTGGGCAAACAACTCTGGAAAAAAATCCTTTTAGGGCCCTGGCAACTACAGGTACAGTTATGATACTCAGAGGGATGGCCTTCTGGTACCCAGTGGCATGGTCCATCTAGAACAGGATACATCTGTTGCCTAAGGCTGTCTTGGGGTCTAAGGGTCGTACAATATCAATGCCCACCCTCTCAAAGGGTGTACCAACAACAGGCATGGAAGTTAGTAGAGCCCTAGCTTTTTCTGAGTCAACCCACTAGCCTGGCAGGCAAGAACAGTCCTACAAAATGCATCAGAGGCTGTCCTCATCCAGGGCCAAAACAAGTGGGTGATAAGCCTGGGAAAGGTATTGTCCTGCCCTAGATGTCCTACTAAGGGTATCTCATGAGCCAAACCCAGTAGGAGGGTCCTGTAACATTTGGAACTACCATCACAAAGTTATCCCACGCTCAGGTGCCTTAGGCTCACCATATAGGAGTTAATTCTTCCAAAATATGAAGTGTTCTCCAGAGGTGTCACCAGCTGCCGGGGCTACAGCTTCTCCCTTCAGGCCCTAAAGGGCTCAGCAATCCTTCTTTGCCTTACAATACTCTTCCCTGGTGGGTCTTCTTTCTGCTTGCAATCCACCAAGCTCAGGCAGATCATCAATGGAAGCAATACCCTTCCTGGCAGGTTGCCGGGTGGCCTTTTCTAGTGCCCCATCCACCTGTACTCTGACCCATTCAGGCAGCCTTTGCATTTCCAAGTGCGACCTGTGATCAATCCTTTAAGGTAGTGTACTTCACGTCATTTCCTAACAAACTGTCTGTGGATATGGCAGAGCTTAGAGCAACTTTCAGAAGACCAGAGACCCCCCATAGAAAGGCAATCAGGGCCAGATAGTATTGGCTCTCCTTTTTGTCCGCTTTTGCAACCTGGTAGAATATATTGGGAATTACCTGCTCTGAAGACACCAGCTGACACCTGACAGTAGGTTATACAGGCTCTTGTGTCTCTCAGAGCCTCCATTGCCTGCCCATTGGGATGATCCACTGTCTTTACTTTGAAGAATTGGAGGGCATATGGGCTTTGGGCTCCATCTCATGTCACCAAGGGACACTAGGGTAACATCATTAGCCTCCACCACAATAACTTGGGCCATCTCCTCACCAAGCACTAGACTGGCTAACTTCTGCGATTGCCCCCCACTAGAGAGCGATACCCTCTTGGACCACTAGGCATATCCCTTGACATGCCCATACTGTTGGCATTCATAGTACTCAGGGACACATTTTCCAGTATTCTTGTCTATGAAGCCTTTCTTCTGTTGGCCAGATTGAGATTGAGACCCTTTCCCATGCGAACTGCTTTGGGGGTTTGTGAGAACTCCTTAGTTTTATTATTATCTCCCCACTTGTTTTTCAGTTCTGAACCCTAACCAAACTTTTGGGAGTCACCTGCAGACACCTTTGTAGACACTCTGATGCTTACACAGATGTATGCCTCCTCAGCAGACTTCTAGGGATCAGTAAGCCTGATATGCACGAGATGTTGGGGCATCTCCAAAGAACAAATATTGAGTATGTTCTCCATCAGAAATTAGGTTGTACAGCCCAGTTAAATCATCCAACTTGCTGCCCCTCATCCAACCCTTCAGTGCCTTGCTGGCATAATCTAAGAAGTCCATCTAGGACTGATTTGGGAGTTTGGGACTGTTCCTGAATGGTACTTTTCTGGGGTCAGCCCAAATGTAGCAACATGTATGGCTTTTATTAAGGGTGGGCAAAGCTTTCACTCTGCCGGCTGAGTTGGCAGAGATTTGGCCACTCCATGTTACACATGTTATGTGGAGTTGTAGGCAAATTTCGCAAACCGTTGTGTGGGAGACTTTTTTCTCACAGGGGGCTTGCTAATGGTAAGTTAGCAAGCACAAGCAAGAATTGGCTTCCCTAGCCCGATTTTCACTGCCTAGGCAGACACTATTCAACGTGGGCAGTTATAGGAGGTCGCAACCCTTTAGCGGTCAGAAAACTGCTACTCAAGTAGAAAATCTACTCAAGTGGCAGCAAAATCAACTCGAGAAGCAGTGCCCTCTGGCACCCCATGTGATGCTGTCCATGCTGATTTGTCAGTGTGAATGAGCTCCTGGTGCTAAAAATCAATGCGACATGCCTAGTTCCGCTCGGCCGAGGAACTCTGAGGAATCTTGCGGAGTTTTTATGTAACTCCACAGAAATCCACAAAGTGAAACTTAACAAATTCTGCCCATCCATAGCTTTCATGGGGCATGCTTTGTCTGATCCTCTACCTCTAGTGTAAGAAGTGCATCCCTCCCTAATGTGGGCATGTTTTTCCACAAAGTACCCCCCAGTATACCTCTGGAACATTGTGCACCCTTAGAGCAGTTTATATGGTGCAATTCACTAGTCTATTTCATCTCCCACCACATAGTTAGGCACCCAGTTCTGTGGTATGTGGAATCTCACTTCTCCAGCAGAGACTGCTGGTATGCCACCACCATCACAGTTGGATCCTTAATGTTGCCTTACCTTGAGCTCTAGCTCTCTCATGTTTTTCTCTTTCTCCAACAATAGTTCTCTTTTTCAGGAAAGGCCCTCTCAGCCTTCTCCAATATGAATGTCTTCGAATCTCAACCTATTAATTTGCCAAGGACCTCACAGCCTCAGATTTCTCCTCAGTCTCCAGATTTGATTTGTCCGGCTATATGTAGGGCGTCCTCTCCACCTACCTGTCCTCCAGCTCCTCTGGTGACAGGACGCTTGAAGACATGCCCATCCCTGCCCCATCTTGGGTGTCCTGGTTCATCTTTTGGGGGTAGTTGCACTCTTCACGCACCTCATGGTCCCTCTCTAGATCATGCACCTCATCCTCATTCAAGTCCAGGTCCTCTACAGGGTCCTCCTCTACTGGTCCGAGGGCTAGCTGTAGATCCACTCCGGAAGCTTTCCTGCCCTCATTCAGCCCCTTTCCTTGCAGAGTATTTGCAACTCAAGCCTAGCAAGGTTGTCAACATTCACCAGCTCCATGGTAAAGGAGGAGGATAGGGTATTTAAATGTAGAAAAAAAAGCCAATTGCAGACTAAGGAAATTTAAGAAAGACTTGAGTTGGTATCCCGGACTGATGGGACACCCCTCGGATATTCAGGACTCACTCAGGCTGGATCCAGGTGCATCTTTTGTGACTCTGTGGCTCAAGAGGAGGCCAGCAACCTAGCCCTTTGAGTCACTGTGATAGTCCAGGGTTCAGATGAAGATGAAGGGCTCAGCAGCAGGGCTGGCCTCTCAGGGTTCAAGCCAGTCTCTAAGCAATAAAGCAATCTTCCAGCTACAGCAAAGGAGTCTTACATACTGTACAGCAGATTGCAACAGCAGACAGTCCTCTGAAGCCTCCTGCAGGTGCAGGAGTGAACCTAAGAGTTGATGTCTGTGGTCCTATTTTTATACCTTGGTGACCTCTTTCTGGAAAGTTGGAGACGTTTCTAGACAATAGCTTTAAAGTCCATGGAACTTCCTGAAATCCCCGCTTCTAAGCTGGCAGCAGTGACAAAGTGGAGGTGACATATCCTTTTCTGTGAAGGCAGAGCACATCCTACTCAGTAGCAAGTGGGGATGTGCTCAGCTCTGCCCTCCCCCCATCCTGCCAGCATATGGCCTTTTCAGGCACACTTATTTCCTCTATTGTGTGACTGTCTAGGAGGAATTTATAAAGTCTAACTGTCAGTTACAATGAATCATGTGACCCAAAAGAGGCTGCAGGCACAAAATGGCTAAGGACAGGAAAAGGCCACATTCTAAAAGTGGCATCTTCAAAATTGTAATTAAAGCCTGACTTTTCAATAGAATAGGGGTTTTCATCACATTTCCTTGGACACCAAACATGATTCAGCTACCTGCCCCAAATGGAAATTGCAGCATATTAAATGTAATAAGTAACTCCTAATGTTATCCTATGGAAGGGGTAGGTCTCACAATAGTGAACAATTATTTTAGGGTTTTTCACTACCAGGACATGTAAACCTAGAAAGAACATATCCAACCTTTCAATTATAAAATACCCTCCCTTACAGGCTACAAACGATCTACCTTAGGGGTGACTTTTATGTAATAAAAGGAAGGTTTAAAGCTAGGCAAGGAGGCCTTATTGTCAAGTCAACATGGCATTTTAAAGCTGCTGTGAGGCTGCAGTGGTAGGCCTGGGACATTTTTCAAGGTGCAACACATTTTGGGTGGCACAATAAGTGCAACAGGTCTGCTCGGTATATTGAATACCATTTTACCCAGGACTTACAAGTGAATTAGATATGCCAATTCCAATTAGGTATAAGTCAATTTAACTATGTTTTATGGGAGTGTGCACAAGCACTTTAGCACTTGTTAGAAGTTGTAAAGTGCAAACAGTACTAAGTCCAGCAGAAATAGAGGAAGAGAGGCAAAAATGGTGTGGGAAAGACCCCCCTAAGGCTGACAGGTCTAACAACAGGCCTGTCCTGTATTTTTATGCATGGATTTCTCCATCCATGACTGTGAATTCTCCACAGTCACAAACGTACAAAAGTGTAAGTTTACCTATGTAGATCAGGTCCACAATATGTACAGTGACCTGCCGACTTTGCCTTGCAGTATGCATCAAAATATGCGTTATTTCCTCTTTGCACAAAACCCTGGCATAGAAATCTATACAGATGCAAAACATACCTCTTTTTGAGATATCTTGTCCCACACTTTGATATAATGGAAAAGCTCAGGAGTTTGCCTGAGGCGTTTGTATGTGTAATCATGTTACAATGTTTATTTCCCTACCAGTAAAGAAGAGATTTTACATGATTGTGTTCTTTTCTGGAGAAAGTGGCCTACGATGACAGGCTACCCACATCATGGCTGCATGGTGAAACTACCATCACAAATGTTTGCAATAGAAAGGTAGGCACTATATTGATGTTTTGTTGCCAAAATTCTGGGAATTTTGCACAGTGAGAGGTTTGCAACTGCCCCTTTTTTTGTTACATGATTGATAGGCTATTACATTATTTCCCTCTATCCTCTGTCAGTGAGAATCTCACTGCTGCTGTCTCCACCTGGTTGCTCATAGTCTCTCCCACTTTTTCCTTGCTTCCCACTTTGCCCATGCACCCACTGTCCATGGTTTAGGACCTCAAGTTCAGACACCCATCACAGTTTGTTGAGTAATCAAGAAAAGCAGTGGTGCAAAGGCCCATCACATGGTCATAGTGTCTTGTCTAATTGTGAGATGATTCATCAGGAAGGCTGTGCAGCTTATGTTACAAGGGGCAGATGAGTTCAGTGTGCTACTAGTGTTGCATTACAGCAAACTTAAATCAATGTGCAACTAAGAACAGCATTTAATGACCCTCAACTTACATTATATAATTTTCGACAAAGCAATGCACTCAGTAAATGGTATAAATAAGTGAGAAAAAGCAAAGCAGAATATTGGTATGGAGTGAAGCCACATGCCACAAGTGCATTCACTATAATTATTGAATCTTCAGCAAAAAAGCAGGGTTTAAATCTGTTTTTTATTCATTAGCTTGATTTTTATTCATTAGCTTCACTTGAGAGGGCTGTGATGCATTAGCTACAATTCAGTATGAAGAGATAAGGAGAACCCTTTTCTGCAAATAGGAACTTAGGGGCCCATTAGGATGGCGGTCGGGAAACCACCGACCGCCATGGTAGCGTAAAACAACATTCCGCCGGTACCACAGCAAAACCGGCAGTACAACCAGGATCAACTGCCCAAAAAAACGACCGCGGCGGAACGAGGCAAAGAAAAATCATCCGCAGCGGTTGGATTCGCGGTGGAAAATAACCAAACCACCGCCATGACAACGGAGACACCGCACGGAAAATTAGGATATCCCCGATGTTACCGCTGTATGTTCCGCTGTTTCTGACCGCCGCGGTCGCTAACAGTGATGAATGGGAGAGCCGGCGGAAGAGCTGTAGCATAGCCATCGCTGCGGACGTACCATGACAAATATGGCGGTCGACAGAAAAAACTCACAAAAAGCCTACAAAGTGCACACAGCAAAGTAGCCATGCCCCCAAAAACACAGAACACACCCCAATGACACAACCAACTGGCACTACAAAAATGCAAATCCCAGGACAACCCACACAACACACCTGGCAGCAATATCCCATTTGGACACATCCACACAGCTAAGTACAAAACCAGCCCCTTCCCTGATCACAATCCTTTGCAAAACTCCACAACTGAAAGGCCGAACACCAGAGCACAAAGAAGAGGCAAATCAACACACCATCACTACTCACACCACACCCAGCATCCTCACCTGCACCTCTAAACCCTTTGCACATTACACACCATACACATCACCACCACCCCCACCAGTCACACCCCTGCACCTATAACCCTTTTGCACATCACACACCATGGCACACAGAAAATGCCCAAATTCACAGAGAGTGAATTGACAGTCATGGTAGATGAGATAATCAGAGTTGAACCAGAAGTGTTTGGTATCCTGGTCCAACAGACACCATTAGCCACAAGAGCACAAATGTGGGCAAGGATAGTCGATAAGGTCAATGCAGTAGGGCCCATCCTAAGAACAAAAAGGAAATCATGAAGCGGTGGCATGACTTGAAGAGGGTTGCAAAAGAGAAGAGGAGCAAGAACCGTGAGCTGGCTCAGAGGACTAGCGGTGGCCCTCCCATTGCACCCAAAACATTCACTGCATGGGAGAAGGTGCTTGCCAGAATGCATCCAGAGAGTCTCACAGGAATAGCCGGGGGAGTGCAGGCTGGTAAGTACAAACAAATGTAGACCATCACACAGCTGTGTACTGTCCAGCTAAACTACAAAGCTCCATCTCAGATGAACAACTATATCCATATGCACCACAATTTGCAACACATGTCCCACAGATGTAACACTCACACCATCTGAATCACCCCAAAAATAGACAACATTTACAGGGTTGTATGTGTCCAGGCAAACAGCACTACAACTCCCACAATGCCCCCTATCACACCCCTGCGCAGGATGTAGCATTCCCCCCCCACCCAGGAGCAGTTGGAAGCCATTGTAAGGTTCACCCTCACCCAACAGATACGTAGACATCTTCTCAGGGAGGGCTGTTTGGGGGTGGGAGGCCTGCACCACAACTCCCACCAGGCCCCCTGTCCCACACCTGAGCAGGATGGATCACTCCCCTACCCAGAAGCAGTTGGAAGCCATTATATCACTGTAAACAAACTAACAGGTAGGTAGCCATCTTCCCTGGGAGGGCTGTTTGGGGGTAGGAGGCCTGCATGACAACTCACACCAGGCACCCTGACCCACCCCTGAGAAGGATGGGGCACTCCCACCCACCCAGAAGCATTTGCCAGCCATTGAATGGTTCACTCTCACCTAACAGATAGGCAGCTATTTTCCCAGGGAGCGCTATTTCAGTGTGGGAGGCCTGCACCACAACTCCCACCGGGCCCCCGTCCCACACCTGAGCAGGATGGCGCACACCCCCAGAAGCATGTGGCAGAGATTGCATTGCTCACATCAAACTAACAGGTAGGTAGCCATCTTAACAGGGAGGGGTGTTTGGGGGTGGGAAGACTGCACTACATCTCCCACCAGGCACCCTGTCACACCCCTGAGCATGATGGAACACCCCCCAAAGCATGTGGCAGAGATCGCATTGCTCACATCAAACTGGTAATTAGGTAGCAATATTAACAGGGAGGGGTGTTTGGGGGTGGGAATACTGCACTACAACTCCCATCAGGCCCCCTGTCCCACACCTGAGTAGATGGAGTACTCCCCCACCCAAAAGCAGTTGGAAGCCATTGTATCACTACAAACAAACTGACAGGTAGGTCGCCATCTTCCCTGGGAGGACTGTTTGGGGGTGGGAGGCATACACAACAACTCATACCAGGCCCCCTTGTTCCCTAGCTCATCAAGAAGGAACACTCCCTCCCACCCAGATGCATATGTCAGCCATTGCACTGTCCACTTCAAACTAATAGGTAGGTAGACATATCATGCTTCCTTGTCCCACCCCTGAGCAGGATGGAAGCCCACACCACACACACACACACACACACACACACACAGATGTGTCACAAATCCAACACAAATGAGAAAACATAACAGGTAAGTAGCCAGTACATGCACCCAGCCATTTCTCTAAAAAACATGGTGCCATATGACAACACCAGCCCTCTCATTGCACATATATACACACCAATACCATTGCCACTCACAGTGCGCAGACAGCTAAGCAAATTAATCTATCACAGCAACCAAAGTGTGACACAACAATTAACATGCTGAAGAAAGTCTGTGCACAATCATGCAAAACACTGAATGCCATGTGTAAGTGCCATGTGGCCAGAGCAGCAAGGACCACATGAAAATAAAGAAAGCATGGTTGTTGGTCCAAATTCAGATTTGCACATGACATGACAAAGGTTCGCATAAGTTAACAATGGCCAGTTTATGCTCAGATTTTACGCCAGCCATTGCAGGGTAATCAACAAAGATGCGTCACAGAAAATATTTGTTGCGCTAGTCCCTAGATGGCAACTTGTCCCTGTAATCACAAAACATGCACGTGGCGCATGGAAAGTTTTGACACCTTACACCATGGACAAGAAATGCTTGTAACTCAACATCATCCCAGGAGGCACAGTAGTGCACATACAAACAATGTGATGATTAGTCAACTGTGTGGTGTACAAACAGTGAATAATACGCAGCTAACACAAAGCTTGTGGGGTGCACTACAATGACCATTTTCCATCTGTCCCACAGGTGACCAAGAACTGACTGCAGAGAACACCAGCAACCTGCAGAGCCAGTCTCCTCCCCTGGAACATGGACTCTTGGATGTCGACTGCCGGGATTCAGAGGACAAGGAGCTCCGAGCCGGCCCATCTGGTGTGCCATGGCACAACCGGTCCCAGGACCCCATTGTCCCACCCACCACTTCTTCAGCAACACCAACAGCTATGCAGACCCCTGCTGTTACGGCCTGTGCATCCTCCACCACCACCACCACCAGTGGTGCCTGCAACACTCCCCCTGTCACAGAGTATGACCACCCCACACCACCAACTGAGGAGGGCAGGGAGAGGATGCGGGTGCCCACAGTGGTGAGGCAACAGGTCCGTGGCAGTAGGGCAGGTGGGAGGGGCAGGGTCACTCACAGACAACCAGGGCTTAGGACCGAAGCCCTGGACAACATAAACAGAGTCCATGGGGCATATGAATGGGCCCAGGGAAGAACGGGCCAGTCAGAAGAAGATTCCCGCCAGCACCTCCTGCTGATGAGGTCCATGGACACATGCATGGGACAAATTTTGGACCTCTTGGGCCAGCTAGTGGGGGTACTGAGGGACAGGCCTGCACCACAAACAACACCTTCACCTCCCCCTACTGGGCCACAGGATGACAGTTCAACATCCTCCACAGCGGCCACAGAGAGTCCTCAGATCCCCCTGACCCTATAGCATAGGCCCCCCCTGCCAAGCGATGAAGGGGCCATCCCAAGACATCCCTGGAAGTATCCAGTGGCCAAGCACCTGCAAAACATCAGACACGGAGCCAGCCAAGATGGCAACCCTCTTCACTACTGCATTGACTTTTTGGACTCGCCTTCCCCACACTGCCTTGTAAATGGCATCTGTCTGTTGGACTGGGTCACCACATCAATGTGGTGACTACTCAATTCTCTCATTTACCACAACTGTCAACCCACTGCTTCACTAATCACCCCTATTTAAATGTTTCCCCTCACATGTCACCACTGAAAATAAATTCTACTTACACACATGTGGTTGTTTCTGCTCCGTCTTTATTCCAGGATTGCAGTCTTCACCATGAGCACAACGTACCAGGAGTATGGAATGTATGTAGGCAAGGAGAGGCTGAAGGGACCTAGGAAAACACAATAGAACAACATTCACTAGTCTGGGTGTGGAATCACAGACATCACACAACACTTGTCATCAGGGTACTCCAATCTGCACACATTTCAATGAGCAACAGTACCGACAAACATCCTGTATCTGTGCCAAACTACCCTGTCCCAGAAACATTGGAAGCCAGCACTGAGCCGACAACAGGCTGCAGTCACAAAGCTCAAATACACATTCAAAACATTAGTAACATCATCAGACAATGGCTCCGTAGTACATAGTCACTTTCCTTCAAGTGAAGTAGCGGCTGATGAGCTGTTGATGCAGGTCAACACCTTCCTCCTCTCCACTGTCCTCATCAATGGACACGGGTTGGTTTGCAGGCGGGGGCCTTTGCTGCTCATCAGCATCCAGGATCAGGGGGATCTCCTTGCGAATAGCTAGGTTGTGGAGCATGCAGCATGCCACTACAATCTGACACACCTTCCCGGGCGAGTACATCAGTGCACCTCCGGCCTTGTCCAGGCAACGAAACCATGACTTCAGGTAACCGAAAGTACGCTCCACCACACGACGTGTCCTCCTATGGGCATCATTGTAGCAGACTTCGGCTGGTGTCCTGAGATTCCGCAGTGGGCTCAGCAACCAAGGACGGTTGGGATATGCAGAGTCACCTAGGTGTGAGGAACACAGAGACACCTTGTAATGACACTGTGTCAGAGGACTGCATGTCACACACACAGCACGCTATTTGACTCTGCATACTCACCCACAATCCATGCACGCACAGGAAGCAGATTAACCATCAGCTATGGTACAATGCTGTTACGCATGATGTATGAGTCATGGGCTGAGCCGGGAATTTTGGCTAACACGTGCGAGATGGTCATGATCATATCCGCCTGGCACACCACTTGCACGTTGATGGAATGGAAATGTTTCCGATTCCTGTAGATGTGCTCACGTGCCTGTGGTGGAATTAGCCCAACATAGGTGCAATCAATGGCACCAACAACATGGGGGATGTGTCCAAGGGCATAAAAATCTCCCTTCACAGCTGCCAATTCAGGCCCCCTAGGGAAATGGATATATCTGTCCTTGTAGATCATCATAGAGGACAAGACATCACGCAGCACCATGCTGAACATAGGTTGCAACATGCCAGCTGTGCTGGCCACCGTGTTCTGGAATGATCTAGTGGCAAAAGAATGCAGGGCTGCCATCACCTTAGACATTGGAGTGAAAGCTGTTGGATATATTCTGCGAGGCTGTAGGTGGGACTCCAACATAGCACAAAGGTTCTGTAAGGTGGCTCTATCCAAACGGAATTTGCAGATGATCTCCTCATTCCCCATGTCTGCCAGCACTGTGAAGGGACGATGCAGATTTGGTCTCCTCCTTGTTGAGATGGAAGTGGACACATGTCAATGCAATATACCATGAGATGTGCACAACCTCTTACATTTTGACTGACACAACGCCAACAATGACTGTCATCACAATTGAGTTACAGAGCAGCTTACATGTAGGGACACCTTCAGCTACACTACTCGTACACTTGTCCCCGTTTCACACAACAAGTACCTCCAAAACAACATCTGACTATGAGAATGCACATAGGAATATGGCCACATCTAGCATGGTCACGCATGAGAGTATTTCATCCAGCATATGTGTAAAATGCAACACTACTGTCTCATACCTAGCTGCTGTACCTGCCACACCTTCAGGCGTAAGTTGAACATGGCACACATCAACAACACAATTACCACAGGCAGAGTGTAAGCAACACGTGTGTGCATGATCCAATAAAAGTAGACATTCAAATATGCACATTGTTCATTGAGACATACATCACTGTGATTGTCACAGCACTATCACACATTGACATCTCCATAACAACACTGTTCGGTGTACATGCCCATCAATATCACAAGTGACATGTGAGGGAGAACATGCCAATGTACCAAATCACATACACAAACATGCCATGTATATTCAGCAGTGGCTTAATTGTGACATTAGCATTGTGTGCACAATGATGTGCCATTGTTCATGTGGCCACTGTGCACTGTTGAGAACTGCCCATTGGCCATTGACATAGCATGATGTGTCCATAGGTGCTGTCAAAGTGCTCTGCCACCCTATTCACTGTCACCCATGTCAATGTATGGCACCTAAAACGCGGTAGCTACCGCCTTGTATCAGCGGTGTGTCACTGCTAATGGACAAGACACAATTGTGGTATTGATAGGCATATAAAAAGGTCAAATGGCGGTTGGCATGCTCCGCCACCCAAATCACGGTCATAGGCACCAATGTATGACACCCAAATAACGGTAGCTACCGCCTGGCACCAGCAGTGTGTCACCACCAATGCCCAAGACACAATTGCGGCAGTGATAGGCATATACACATGGTCAAATGGCGGTTGGCATGCTCCGCCACCCAAATCACGGTCATAGGCCCCAATGTATGGCACCCAAATCTCGGTACCTACTGCCTGGCACCAGCGGTTTGTCACCGCCAATGCCCAAGACACAATTGCGGTAGTGATAGGTGTTAGACCTGGCACCTTGGCGTGAGTCTCCCTTCCACTTTTTTGTCGCTGTGCCTCATGTGTTTTGCTGGTGTTATTATTCTTATTCTTATTATTATTAATAGTATTATTATTATTATTATTATTAGTTCGATTTGTAGCGCGCATGGCTGCCCCAGCAACGGGGCGTCCCAGCGCGGCCCTGACCGAGACCAATAACCAAGCGACAGCCACAGCAGGCTGCTCAATCTATGAAGATTTAGCAGGACCAGAGAACAGCCAGGTTTTTATCTCTTTGCGAAACGGCAGATGCAGCTGAACAGTTCTGATGGGAGCTGTTAGAGAATTCCAGAGTTTGGCGGCTAGGTTCCGAAAAGAGCGGCCGCCAGCTCTAGCTTTGAGGACGCGGGGGGCACAAACCAGGGCGCAGCCCACCGATCTTAGGGGGCGACGTGGGGTATAAGGCATAAGTAAATTGGCTAGGCCCAGCGGGGCTTGACCCGATAAGATTTTGTGAGGCACACAAAGAGCCTTAAACTGGACGCGTTTCTCCACAGGGAGCCAGTGCAGTTTAGAAAGCAGGGCAGTCACTGAGCATGACCAAGGAAGCCCTACCAACAGTCGCGCAGCGGCATTCTGGACCCGCTGCAAGCGCTTAATTCTGGTTCTATTGGCGCCAAGATAAAGTATGTTCCCATAGTCCAGCCTAGACAAAATTAGGGCCTGGACTATGGTTTGACACACTTTAGGGGGAAAAAACCAATCACAGGTCTTAGGCCACGAAGAAGCCCAAAACACACCCCAGCCACAGTCTTGGACTGCGCTTCAAATGTCAGATCTTGGTCGAACCATATCCCAAGGTTCTTTACAACTTTCTTAGGAGAGGGTGCAGGTTTAAGACGCTCAGGCCAGCATTGTTCGGACCATAGATCACGGTCCTTCCCGAGTAATAAAATCTCGGATTTACTGGCATTGAGCTGCAGGAAATTGCCCGCCATCCAATCTGCCACTGCTAAAAGATTCTCCTTAAATTTCTTTAAGTTAACATCACGTTTCTTGGAAAAGGAGATCAGCAGTTGGGTGTCATCAGCATATGACACCAATGCAAGACCTCTGCTCTTAGCTACCGCAGCCAAAGGGCGAACATAGAGATTAAACAAGAGCGGGCTAAGAACTGAGCCCTGCGGTACACCCTGAAGCAGGGCAAACTCCTGGGAGTGAAACGGAGGCCTAGAGACTTGAAAAGACCTGTCTTTCAGGAAGGAGCAAAACCAGCCCAAGGCCTCACCCTCAACACCAAATCCCTGCAAACGAGTTAATAAAATTGCATGTGATATGGTGTCGAAGGTGACACTAAGGTCCAATAGGACCAGAGCTACGGAATCACCCTTATCCAGACTGTCCCTGATAGTTTCCGACACTGCCAACAGTGCAGATTCCGTCCCATGATGCACACGGAAACCATGTTGCGACGGGTCAAGGATGGCATTATGGTCCACAAACTCCGAGAGAACAGAGTTGACATGGGATTCTGTCACCTTGGCCAGAAAGGGAAGCAGAGAAATAGGCCGATAATTAGCCGGTTCACCAGGGTCCAGGGAAGGCTTCTTAAGCAATGGCATAACCTTAGCATGTTTCCCGCTCTAGAAACCACAGCAGAAGAAAGGGATAAGTTCACCAAACGCAAAGCCCACGGGGAAATAACGGAGTGGAGTTGGCAAAATAAAGCAGGAGTAAGGGGATCAGCTGGGGATCCAGACTTAATCTTCCGACAGAGTACATCAAACTCGTCGGGAGATAAAGATGGAAAGGATATCATGCTGCGACCCGCCAAGGGGCCAGAAGTAATGGAAGCCTCACTCCCCACGCACTGTTCCACCAGAGGCAGGTTGGAGTAGATCTGCTCGACCTTAGCCAAAAAGTGGCATGCCAACTCACTACACTGCTGGTTGGAGACAATCGGGGAAGAAACCGCAGATCCCGCACTTTACATACTCTTGAGTAGGGCAAATACCGATTTGGCAGGGTTAGTACTAGCCCGATATTCCCGCTTAGCCGAGACGTTATAAGAACGTCTCCAGACACATTCCAGTAGCTTACAGCCCTTTTTGGCTAAAGCAAGAGACGCATCAAACCAAGGGTTTGAGAACCCTCTGCTTTTTACTCCCAGACGGGCAGGGATACAAGTGTCCAGGCTATGGACAACCCATTCATGGAAGCAAGAGATTGAGGCCTCCACGTCACAGGGCATTGGGGGCCTATTATCAGCCAGGCAGGCCGAAAGTTGGCCAAGATCTAGTTTGTGCCAAGGACGCTTCAGCACAGGAACTGGGCGAGGGGGAATAACTTTCCCCTGCAGGTACAAGGCAAAAGAAACCAGATAATGATCCGTCCAGGCCAATGGAGCTGGAGAAGTGACCTGTATAGACTGCAGATTCGAAAAAATAGGTTCTAACAGGTGCCCTGCCTCATGAGTACTCTCAGAGACGCATTGAGCCAGCTGAAATGCCTCCATATCAGCCAAAACATTTGAAATCTCCGCTTTTTCGTGCAACTCAAGGTGGAGATTGAGATCCCCTACAATAGTAAAGTTTGCTGCCCTGCCAGCATAGAGAGCAATTCTGTTAAAAAAATCCTCCCTAAAGCGAGTAGCGAGACCCGGTGGGCGATAAACTAAAAGACCAGACATAGTGAAGTTGGGGGTCAACATAACTTTAAACATAGCACTTTCACAGTCCATAATAGAATCCTTTATAAAACAATAGCTATATACATCTTTTATAATTATGGCAATGCCCCCACCACGCCCCCTCTCTCTATTGACTGTCTTCATCACATAACCCTGAGGAAGGACAAGCCAAGGTGCCGCTATTGAGTCCTGCGGAAGCCAAGTCTCAGTTAAGAAAACGGCATCAGGGGCCTCCTCAGAAAGTAGGTCAAACACCCCCGCATGGTGTTTCATGAGGGACCGACAGATTAAGCTAAAAAACTTAAACTCATTGTCCTCAGATGAAAAAGGCACTCTATCCATTCCTGCTAACTGAAATGCACAGGATTTACACTTATACGGATCAGCCTGGGGCGTCCATCGAAACATAGAGCACTTCACCTCCAGTCCCAACAGCTCCGCGCGGGAGTAACTGATAGGCTCGGAGGGAATTTGTGCAGGGTGCCTGGCGACCGGCGACTGACAAGCGCGGACGGGCACAGACGGGCTTGCCTTAGGAGCGCCTTCGGCGTGCCAGCTGCGCGCCCGCTGTGCGGCCCCAGTAGTGCCGGCATATGAAGGATGCGAGGCAAAAGTCTAGTGCACCAACACACACCCACCCAAGATGGCACCTAACTTCCTCCACTGTCGATGTCAACTTGCCTCACTGCCCCACTCTGATGTCAGGCGAAGTAAGTAAAATGCAATAAGAACAAGGATTTATTAAAATAAGTTTTAAAATAAGGCAACTAAAAGCAACTACCATGAGTACTTTGCAGCGCGGCAGGAATAGCAGCAACGTCACGCAGCGCACAGCCACGAACTGTCTCCCGGCTCAAGCCTCAGGAGTCAGGGGGCTCAGAGCACTGTGCCACTGCCAACCAGTTCCACAGTGCAAGTGCTCCCTATTTAAAATGTATATGTTGGTTGGGTTCCATGATTGACCTATTTGGTTTACTGTCAGACCCCAGTAAAGTGCACTAGGAGTGCCAGGGCTTGTAAATACAAATGCTGCTGGTGGGCTTGCAGCACTGGATGTGCCACCCACAGATGCGGCCTGGTAAAATGTATCTAAGGTCTGCCATTGCAGAACCTGCGTGCAGTCTGGTACTGTCATGCTGACTGGGTAAGTGCACACACTTACCAGTCTCTGAACCTTCCCTTAACTTCATATCAGTCACCCCTATGGTAGGCCCAAGGGCAGGGTGCATTGTAAGCATAAGGTAGGACAAGCCCTGATGTGTGTGGCATGTCCTAATAGTGAATTACAGCCATTTTCGTTTTTCACTATTGTAAGGCTACCTGTTCTCCATAGGCCAGAATGGGCTGTTAGAATTGTTACATTCTATGATCCTAACAGACCCAGGGAACATGGTAGAATTTTGAGTTTAGTATGCCTGAACTCAGAATAATAAAATACATCTTTTAGTAAAGTTTATTTTAATATTCTGTGTTTGCAAATACCACTTTTAGAAAGTTGGTATTTGCTTGCCTGACCATTTCAGCCTGCCTCTGCTATGATGTGTATCTGCCTGTCTGGTTGTGTGAGTGACAGGGCTGTGGAAACCCAGAGGGGCAGGGCTAGGTAGCCTGGTGGTGAATAGGAAGATTG
This sequence comes from Triturus cristatus, assembly GCF_964204655.1. Taxonomy (NCBI): domain Eukaryota; kingdom Metazoa; phylum Chordata; class Amphibia; order Caudata; family Salamandridae; genus Triturus; species Triturus cristatus. The sequence continues at coordinate 844,939,007 of NC_140588.1, read as the reverse complement.
GCAGTCAGATGGGTGGGAGGAGTACACCTGGGCTCTGAATAGGGTTGTGCTATGCTACCACAATGCTGGCTCCACCTCCTGCGGAGCGGCTGATGTCTCTGCCCTGCACCCTGAATAGAAAGGCAGAGTCATGTCAACAGAGTGCTCAGGAACTGGTTTGGACTGGGCAAAGGCCCCTCAACCCCAGAGGAACAAAGGAATTAGGGGTATAAGTATTGGGACCCTGCTCCCAAGAAATTAGATCCTGCTGAAACAAGAAGAACCTCTGCCAGAGGAGAAGGAACTGGGAAAGCTGTAGGATGACTAACTGTCCCTGACCAGGGGGATTGGCCTGCAGTGGTTGCCTTGCTGCTGAAGGAGAGGAGAAAGACTGCTAAAGACTTTACTTCAACTTGTGCTTTGAAAAGATCTCTAGGGGCTTGAACTGAGCTTGCCCCCTGAACGAAGTCCCAGGAGCAGTGGACTTCACCCCCAGCTCCCCAGAGTCTCTTGGAAGTGCCTGCTGCTGTTGTTGGGCCTTCTGAGGGACTGCGTGTCGCAAGGAGCTGGAAGCGCGACGCAAGGAAGAGAAGCGTGCCGCCGTCGTAGCAGCTGTCGTCGCATCTCGCAAAGGGTGCTGCTGCTGCAGCATCGCATTGAGCGGACGCGTCTCGCATCATTCCAGAAGTGTCTCGCAACGCCGAAGAAGCGTGTCGCCATCGCAACCATCGTAGCTGTCGCATTGCACGGCATCGAGAGAAGAGTCTCGCATTGAGGAGGAAGCGTGTCGCCATCGCAGCCATCGTAGTTGTCGCATTGCACCGCATCCAGAAAAGCACCTCGCATCCACGGAGAAGCGTGCCGCCGTTGGAGCCGCTGTCGTCGCATCTCGCAGAAGGGGTGTCACCGCTGCAGCCTCGCATCGAGCGGAAGCGTCTCGCAATGGCAGAGAAGAGTGCCGCTGCCAAGGCCGCTGTCGTCGCATCTCGTCAAGGGTGGCGCCGCTGTAGCTGACGCATCGAGTCGAGCCTTCTCGCAACATCGGAGAAACGTAACGCATCTGGAAGATCCCGTCTTTATTTCTTTTGCACCAAGAACTTCAACGCATCTGCATCGCTGCAACACTTTCGTTGCCCTGCGTGTCGCATCTAAGGTACATTGACTTAAAGTGTCGCATTTAAGAACTTAAGAGAAACAAAGCAATCTTCTACCAACTAAGCAACCGTATTGTGCATTTTTAATCGTTTAATGGTCTTGTGATAATCCTGTATAAAGAATCCTTATTTTTAATATAAATACCTGTGTGGTGTCCATTTGTAGTGTTGTCACTGGGTTACTGTATGTGTTCACAAATGCTTAACCTATAACGCTCTGAGATAAGCCTTGTCTGCTCGCGCCAAGCTACCTAGAGGGTGAGCAAGGGGTGTTTTAGTAGTGTAACCCCTTACCCTGACTAGAGGAAAGGTTCCCTGCTTGTCACAAGTACCTACCTGTGCCAACCAGAGAACCTGGATTCTAACATTGGTAGTCAGCGGTGAGGAGTCTGGACTTGCATTTGTGACTCATGTACAGTGATTGGTGAACACTACTTAGTGAGTGCAGACCTTAAACGCAACCAATACTTGTTGGTAGATTTCTTTTTGGGACTTTCTATTTTTGAGTACTGCCAAACTTAACCATGGTGGAGAAAGCAGCATCCGTAGTCTCTGTGAATACTGAATTGGAATGCGAAGAAGAGAAATTGGAAAACTACACTGCCAAGCAGCTGAAATCCTTTTGCAAAAGTTTAAAGTTTCTACAACTGGATGTTAAAACAAGGCAGAGTTCTACAAGGCGCTGAGGGCCTGGGTAGAAGGAAGGAATGCCATTGATGATGATAATGCAGAGGAACAGTTAGATGGGCCAGTGTGCTCAAGAGGAAGGAGAACCCCTTCCCCTGCTGGTAGCAGTGTTTCTAACCACAGTCTATCTCCAGAGGAGCTGGCAGATAGAAAAGAGTGTAAGATGCATGAATTGGAGCTGGCCAAGCTCAAGTTAAGTGGGCAGTTAGAATTGGAAATGCAGAGTAGAAAGTTAGCCCTGGAAGAAAAGAAGCTACAATATGAACATGAAAAGGTTTTGAGGGAGATCGAGCTGAAAGCCCAGAGTCTAGAAAAGGCTCCCTCTGGTGGCAGCACACCGTCCGTGCAGGTGGAGTCAAGGGTGTACATACCCAAGGATGTAATAAAGGAATTTTTTTTAAATGATGACATAGGGCCGTGGTTTAAGGCCTATGAGGTAGCCATGTCTTCCCACCGGGTCCCTGAAAAAGATTTGGGTTGTGGGGACGGTTCCTTAGTGAGGGGCGGGATACACTGCTGGATTTGCCTTCCGATGATTATAATTCCTATCCCCATATGAAGGCTGCTTTGATGTCTAGGTATGGGTTGACCCCTGAGTTGTATAGGCAAAGGTTCAGGGGTTGCACCAAGATTCCAAACAGTACGTATGTTGAATATGTGACTTTTTTTTGCAGAGCACTGGATGGTTGGGTAAAGGGTAGCAAAGTTAATGATTTTCAAGGGCTTCTTGATTTAATGGCATGGAAGCACTTGTCTAGTAATTGTTTTCCTGAGCTACGCCAGCACCTGATTGATAGTAGGCTGACTAACCCTAGGAAGCTTGCTGAGGAGGCGGACCGCTGGGTCAGTACCAGGGTCCACAAGGGCCAAGTGGGAGATTCTGCCAAAGGTGGGCAGGGTCCCCAGCAGAAGAGTGGGGGGGACAAGGGTAAACAGAGGGAGTTCCAGAAGAGGCCCCAAAGTAGTCCCCAAGGGAACCAAGGGAAAGGTTCTCAGCCTCCCCCACCACAGAAACCGACTGGGGCCCCGACAGGTACACCTGTTCAGAAGGGGCCCATCAGATGTTACAAGTGTAGTAACATGGGGCATTTTGCCTCTGATGTGAAGTGTCCATTGTTTGGTAAACCAGCACCCACTGGTGCTACATCCCGGCAGGTGACTAGTGTAGCCCTGGGGGAGGAGATGGGTGTCCAAGGTGGGTGGGGTCCCACAGAGATGTCCCTGGTCTCATTAGGAGACCGTAAAGTGGTCCCCCAAACCCAGCTGCCTGAGAACACTAAAAATACAGGCAGTGGGTGACCATAAATGGCCATAGGGTTGAAGCTCTCAGAGACACAGGAGCCAGTGTGACGGCTGTCAAGCGCCACCTGGTGTCTCAGGAGCAGGTTGTCCCAGGATCATTCTATCTGGTTGTTGCCACCGACAACACCAAGAGTCACTGCCCAGTGGCTCAGGTTCCCTTTAGGTGGGGGGGTCTCTGGTACTCTTCAGGTAGCTGTGAGGCCCGCCATGCCTGTAGACTGTCTGTTAGGGAGCGACTTGGAGAGCTCACCTTGGGCTAAGGTGGAGCGGAGTGCTCACCTGGAGATGTTGGGTATGCAGGATTGGGCGTGTGTCACCACACGGTCCATGGCAGCCAGTAGAGGTGCTCAAGAGGTCCTGGAGCCTGAGAGGGAGGCCCATGGACCGGCCCTAAATAGAAGGAGCAGGGGGCGTGGGAAGCCAGACCCTGAAGTTCCCACGGTCCATGGTCCAGGAGGGAGCAGACCTTGAGGGGGATGCCCTGGAACCTACAGGAGAACAGATAGCTGAACCGGGGGACCTGCCTGAGCTGACCCATTGGCAGCAAGAAGGAAGACCCTCCAGGGAAGAGTTCTGCAGGGAGCAGAAAGAATGCCCTTCTCTTGTGGGTATGCGGCAGCAGGCTGCAGACCAGGCCAATGGTGATCAGTCCGGAACACATTTCATTTACTGGAAGAACGACCTCCTGTATTCTGAGCCTAAGGTTGCTGAGCCTGGGTCAGCCGGTGTGCTGGTCGTACCCCAGCGCTTCAGAGCCTTCCTACTGGGGCTGGCTCACGATGTACCCTTAGCAGGAGATTTGGGGCAGGACAAGACCTTTGAAAGGCTTGTCACCCACTTCTTTTTGGCCCCAAATGCGCAGTAATTCAGATACTCACTGCAGAACATGCCAAACTTGCCAGGCAAGTGGGAAGAGTGGAAGGAAGCAGAAGGCTCCACTCCAACCATTCCCTGAGGTCGGTACCCCATTCCAGCGAGTGGTGATTGACATTGTAGGGCCACTGGACCCCAGGACAGGGATGGGCAATAGGTTCATCCTGGTCCTGGTGGACCATGGTACCCGGAAGCCATCCCTCTGAGGACAGTGACGGTCCCCGTGGTGGGACGTGCGCTGATGGGAATTTTCTCCCGAGTGGGATTCCCTCTAGAGGTTGTGTCTGACCGAGGTGCCAGTTTCATATATAAATATATGAAATCCCTTTGGCAAGAGTGTGGTGTAACCTACAAGTTCACCACACCTTACCACCCCCAAGGAAACGGGTTGGTTGAGAGATTCAACCGAACCCTCAAAGGCATGATAATGGGCCTGGAAGGACCCATGAGGTGTAAGTGGGATGTCCTCTTACCATGCCTTCTCTTTGCTTACAGAGAGGTGCCACAGAAGTCTCTGGGGTTCAGTCCCTTTGAGCTTCTGTACGGACACCCAGTGAGAGGACCTCTAAGTCTGGTCAAGGAAGGCAGGGAGCAATCTCCCAGGAAACCTCCCCAGAATGTATATAGCTACATGCTGGCCTTCAGGAACCAGACTAGGCGTTTCAGGGAACTTGCTGAGGCAAACCTGGAAGCCATCCAGGAGGAGATGAAGCGGTGGTACGACCAGAATGCCACTCTGGTAGAGCTTCAGCCTGGACAGAAGGTATGGTCTTGGCCCCCATGGAGCCCTGTGCGCTCCAGGATAAGTGGACCGGTCCCTTTGAGGTGGTGGAGCGGAAGAGTCCGGTGACCTATTTGGTGGACCTGAAGTCTCCTAGGAACCCGTTAAGGGTCCTACATGTCAACCGCCTCAAGACCCATTTGGAGAGGCCCCAAGTGGGCATGCTCTTAGTGACAGATGCTGGGATGGAGGAGGAGACCGAGCCTCTTCCTGACCTCCTGTCAGTCAAGGAGCAAGATGGGTCAATGGATGGTGTCATCCTCTCTTCCACCCTGACCCCTGAGCAACAGAATGATTGTCGCCAGCTGCTGGGACAATTTTCTGACCTGTTTTCCCTGGTTCCCAGTGTCACTGATTGGTGCGTCCATGATGTGGACACCTGTGAGGCACAAGGCCTACAGGGTGACTGACAGGGTAAGGGCCTGCATCAAGGAGGAGGGCTCCAAGATGTTTGCCCTTGGGGTAATTGAGTCCTCAAGCAGTCCTTGGGCCAGCCCAGTGGTCTTGGTCCCAAAGGCTGCAGCGCTGGGAGCCACACCCGAACTCCGGTTCTGTGTGGACTACAGAGGACTCAATTCGGTCATCAGGACTGACGCACACCCCATCCCCAGAGCTGATGAGCTCATAGATCGGCTAGGGGCTGCCCATTACCTCAGCACGTTTGATCTAACGTCTGGGTATTGGCAGATCGCCTTGACCGATGGGGCCAAAGAGAGGTCAGCATTTTCCACCCCTGATGGGCATTACCAGTTCCGGGTTATGCCCTTTGGGATGAAAAATGCCCCTGCCACCTTCCAGAGGTTGGTCAACCAGGTGTTGGTTAGGCTAGATTCGTTCAGTGCAGCATACCTGGATGACATCGCAGTGTTCAGCTCCACGTGGGAGGAACACCTGCGCCACCTCTGGGAAGTGTTGATGGCGCTGTGGAGGGCAAGCCTCACGATCAAGATGAGTAAGTGCCAGATCGGGAAGGGTTCAGTGGTGTACTTGGGGCACCAAGTTGGGAGTGGCCAGGTCGCACCCCTTCAACCCAAGATAGAAACCATCCTGAATTGGGAGTCGCCCAAAACCCAGACAGAGGTGAGAGCCTTCCTAGGTCTCACCGGGTACTACAGGAGGTTTGTCAAGGGGTATGGCAACATTGTTGCCCCCTTGACAGCGCTGACTTCAAGGAAGCAGCCCAGGAAGGTGATCTGGACTGACACCTGTCAGAAATCTTTTGAGGCCCTGAAAACTGCTATGTGCACGGCGCCCGTGCTTTTGGCTCCCAACTTCTCCAAAGAGTTTATCGTGCAGACAGACGCTTCAGAGCATGGTGTGGAGGCTGTTCTTTCAGAGATTAATGAAGAGTGCCTAGATCAACCTGTAGCCTTTATTAGCAGGAGGTTACTTCCACGGGAACAGAGATGGAGTGCTATTGAGCGTGAGGCATTTGCTGTGGTCTGGGCGCTGAAGAAGCTAAGACCATACCTGTTGGGGTCTCACTTTCGGGTTCAGACAGACCACAGGCCCCTCAGATGGTTGATGCATATGAGGGGTGAGAATCCAAAGCTGTTGAGGTGGTCCATTTCCCTACAGGGTATGGATTTCACGGTGGAACATCGCCCTGGTACAGATCACGCCAATGCTGACGGTCTGTCCAGATTTTTCCGCCTTAGTGATGAGGAACTCCCTAGGATAGGGTAGTTCTCTCCACTTTTCAGCTGGAGGGGACACGTGTTAGACCTGGCACCTTGGTGTGAGTCTTCCTTCCACTTTTTTGTCGCTGTGCCTCCTGTGTTTTGCTGGTGTTAGCTGCTCGGAGCACTGTGCCACTGCCAACCAGTGCCACAGTGCAAGTGCTCCCTATTTATAATGTATATGTTTGTTGGATTCCATGATTGACCTATTTGGTTTACTGTCAGACCCCAGTATAGTGCACCAGGAGTGCCAGGGCTTGTAAATACAAATGCTGCTGGTGGGCTTGCAGCACTGGTTGTGCCACCCACAGAAGCGGCCTGGTAAAATATATCTAAGGTCTGCCATTGTAGAACCTGCGTGCAGTCTGGTACTGTCATGCTGACTGGGTAAGTGCACACACTTACCAGTCCCTAAACCTTCCCTTAACTTCATATCAGTCACCCCTATGGTAGGCCTAAGGGCAGGGTGCATTGTAAGCATAAGGTAGGACAAGCCCATGTGTGTGTGGCATGTCCTAATAGTGAATTACAGCCATTTTTGTTTTTCACTATTGTAAGGCTACCTGTTCTCCATAGGCCAGAATGGGCTGTTAGAATTGTTACATTCTATGATCCTAACAGACCCAGGGAACATGGTAGAATTTCGAGTTTAGTATGCCTGAACTCAGAATAATAAAATACATCTTTTAGTAAAGTTTATTTTAATATTCTGTGTTTGCAAATACCACTTTTAGAAAGTTGGTATTTGCTTGCCTGACCATTTCAGCCCGCCTCTGCTATGATATGTATCTGCCTGTCTGGTTGTGTGAGTGACAGGGCTGGGGAAACCCAGAGGGGCAGGGCTAGGTAGCCTGGTGGTGAATAGGAAGATTGGCAGTCAGATGGGTGGGAGGAGTACACCTGGGCTCTGAATAGGGTTGTGCTCTGCTACCACAATGCTGTCTCCACCTCCTGCGGAGCGGCTGATGGCTCTGCCCTGCAACCTGAATAGAAAGGCAGAGTCATGTCAACAGAGTGCTCAAGAACTAGTTTGGACTGGGCAAGGGCCCGTCAAACCCAGAGGAACAAAGGAATTAGGGGTATAAGTATTGGGCCCCTGCTCCCGAGAAATGAGATCCTGCTGAAACAAGAAGAACCTCTGCCAGAGGAGAAGGAACTGGGAAAGCTGTAGGAGGAGTAACTGTCCCTGACCTGGGGGATTGGCCTGCAGTGGTTGCCTTGCTGCTGAAGGAGAGGAGAAAGACTGCTAAAGACTTTACTTCAACTTGTGCTTTGAAAATATCTCCAAGGGCTTGAACTGAGCTTGCCCCCTGGACGAAGTCCCAGTACCAGTGGACTTCACCCCCAGCTCCCCAGAGTCTCTTGGAAGTGCCTGCTGCTGTTGTTGGACCTTCTGAGGGACTGCGTGACGCAAGGAGCTGGAAGCGCGACGCAAGGAAGAGAAGCGTGCCGCCGCAAAGGATGTCGCCGCTGCAGCATCGCATCGAGCAGAAGCATCTCGCATCATTCCGGAAGTGTCTCACAACACCGAAGAAGCGTGTCACCATCACAGCCATCATAGCTGTCGCATTGCACCGCATCGAGAGAAGAGTCTCGCATCGAGGAGGAAGCGTGTCGCCATCGTAGTGTCGCATTGCACCGCATCCAGAAAAGCGCCTCGCATCCACAGAGAAGCGTGCCACCGTCAGCGCCACTGTCGTTGCATCTCGCAGAAGGGGTGTCGCCGCTGCAGCCTCGCATCGAGCGGAAGCGTCTCGCAACGTCGGAGAAGAGTGCCGCTGCCAAGGCCGCTGTCGTCGCATCTCGTCAAAGTTGACGCCGCTGTAGCTGACGCATCGAGTCGAGCCTTCTCGCAACATCGGAGAAGCGTAACGCATCTGGAAGATCCCGTCTTCATTTCTTTTGCACCAAGAACTTCAACGCATCTGCATCGCTGCAACACTTTCGTTGCCCTGCGTGTCGCATCTAAGGTACATTGACTTAAAGTGTTGCATTTAAGAACTTAAGAGAAACTAAGCAATCTTCTACCAACTAAGCAACCGTATTGTGTATTTTTAATCGTTTAATTGTCTTGTGATAATCCTATATAAAGAATCCTTATTTTTAATATAAATACCTGTGTGATGTCCATTTGTAGTGTTGTCACTGGGTTACTGTATGTGTTCACAAATTCTTAACCTATAACGCTCTGAGATAAGCCTTGTCTGCTCGCGCCAAGCTACCTAGAGGGTGAGCAAGGGGTTGTTTTAGTAGTGTAACCCCTTACCCTGACTAGAGGAAAGGTTCCCTGCTTGTCACAAGTACCTACCTGTGCCAACCAGAGAACCCGGATTCTAACAATAGGCAAATATACATGGTCAAGTTGTGGTTGGCATGCTCCGCCACCCAAATCACGGTCATAGGCACAAATGTATGGCACCCAAATCACGGTAGCGCCCGCCCGGCCCCTGCAGTGTGTCACCGTCATGGACCATGCCCTTAGAGCCAATGGAAACCACAATTGTGGTAGCCTAATGAAATTTTAAACATAGCGGTAGGCGTGTTGCACCACTGTTGAGCCGGTCATTGGATGCAATTAAAATATGCACCACCGCGGTAGCGCCCGCCTGGCCCCTGCGGTGTGCCACCGCCATGGACCATGCCCTTACAGCCAATGGGAAACGCAATCGCAGTAGCCTTATCCAATTTTGAACATCGCTGTGGGCGTGCTCCACCACCATGGAGCCGGTCATTGGATGCAATTAAAAGATCCACCACTGCAGTAGCGCCCGTCTGTCCGCTGCGGTGTGTCACCGCCATGGACCAGGCCCTTACAGCCAATGGGAACCGCAATCATGGTAGCCTAATGCAATTTTGAACATCGCGGTAGGCGTACTCCACCACCGCGGAGCCGTTCATTGGATGCAATTGAAAAAGGCAGACCTGGAACACCAATTGCAGCAGCCTAGAACCACTGAAACGACCTCAGGGGACTATATATGTATTGGAGAGAGCCTCACATTTCTACTGCTCCCAGAGCCTGCTGCCTGAGACCCCTCACCTGCTGCTGCCTCCAGGGACTGCTGCCTGAGACCCCTCACCACCCACTGCCGCTGCTGCTGTGTCCAGGGACTGCTGCCTGAGACCCCTCACCACCCACTGCCACTGTTGCTGTCTCCAGGGACTGCTGCCTGAGACCACTCCCCACCAACTGTTGCTGCTGTCACCTGGCCACAATGATGGTGAGGACTGAGAAGATCCGGGCCAGTCCCTTCACCAGTGAGGAGCTGGAGGTCCTGGTGGCTGAGGTGCTCAAACAGTATCCAAGGCTATATGGTGCTCCAAATTTCATGGTAAGTCTTCAACAGTGTGAGTGGGAGTTCATGGGGGGCACACATGAAGTTGAGCTGCTGCAGTATGTGCCTGAGAGTGGGGGTTTTTCTCATGTACTGCCTAGCATGCTTTCTCCAGGAGAAAGGTGTGTGTGGCCTATTTTACACATTTGCCTGCTTGCACATCAAGGTTTGAGGGACATGTATTGTCTTGTCAGCTATACAGTGACGCAGCAAGTTGGTAATGCAGGATTCAGGACAGTGATTGCTTGTGTTAATGGTTGTGTGGGTCCCTGTTGTCCTTCTCTGTGTGAGCCCATCTGGCCTTCACAGTCACCGCCCAGTGCGACTGGGACACATCACAGATAGTACAGTCCTTTTTCATAATCTCCATCAATTAGTCATCTCAGCCCTGTAGATTGCACACGACAGGCCCTGTGAGAAGGGTGTTGGTTTGTGAGATCATGTCCCTCAATGTGACATCCATGACACAGTAAGCCATTCACAGGGCAGAGGGTGGGCTTCCGGCTGCACCTGATGCAGCTTTGGTGGTGAGTGTGCCTATTGTGTCCGCAACACTTGCCACTAATCCCAAGACAGGGAAGCCATTTATAATCCACAAAGAAGTGGAAAGGCACCCCTCCACAATCTCCAACCCACACTGTGTCTCACGGCAGCATGACTCCACCTCCACGTGCCACTACACCACCTGGTCCAAGCATCCCTCTAGCTTCCCAAGCCACTGATGCCTCTACCTCAGCTGGGCCTCTCTCCCCCGGTCATGTACTCCAACTGTCCCCGACACACAGCCAGCTCCCAGTCCGACTGACAAGCAAGTCTGAGTGGTTGTCCCCCTCACACACCTGTCTCTCCCACAGCGGTGCCTGTACTGCCCATTGTTACCCCCTTACTGTGTTGCTGATCATGGCAGGGTACAGTCACATACATTCCGTGTGCAGCTTCTCATGGACTCACTCTGCACTTTGTGCTGGCCAATGATGTTTGCCCCTTGCCTGTGCAGCTTCTCATGGACTCGCTCTGCACATTGGACTGGCCACTGTCCTTGTTGTTCACTGATGTTTGCCCCTTGCCTGTGCAGCTTCTCATGGACTCACTCTGCACATTGGACTGGCCACTGGCCTTGTTGTTCACTGATGTTTGCCCCTTACCTGTGCAGGATCTCATGTAACTACTCTGCACTTTGTGCTGGCCACTGGCCTTGTTGTTCACTGATGTTTGTCCCTTGCCTGTGCAGCTTCTCATGGACTAACTCTGCATATTGGACTGGCCACTGGCCTTGTTGTTCACTGATGTTTGCCCCTTGCTTGTGCAGCTTCTCATGGACTCACTCTGCACACTGGTCTGGCCACTGGCCTTGTTGTTCACTGATGTTTGCCCCTTGACTGTGCAGGATCTTATGTAACTACTCTGCACTTTGTGCTGACCACTTGCCTTGTAGTTCACTGATGTTTGCCACTTGCCTGTACAGCTTCTCATGGACTCACTCTGCACATTGGACTGGCCACAGGCCTTGTTGTTCACTGATGTTTCATCCTTGCCTGTGCAGGATCTCATGGACTTACTCTGCACTTTGTGCTGGCCAATGGCCTTGCTCTTGTCTTATATTGGTGCCTATCTGTGCAATATATGAATAAAGAAAGTTACTCTTGTTGTCTGTTTTGTCAGTGTCCTTACTGATTAAAGTTTTTTTCTGTGTGTGTATGGTTTACTGTGCCACATGCTCTGTATGCCACTTCAACATTTCCAATGGCTTGTCTCAATTTTTTTATTTTTTACAGGGGTGACAGGGACTTCAGTACTTCCTGACTCTGATGTTTGTGGGTGCAATGATGGTGGTTTCATGGATGGTTGCCATTCTCATTCTTTGTTCATGTTAGCTATATTGTACACATCAGGTTTGGAGGCACTGCCAGCACATAGTGGGATTCTATTCACAGGATTGCAGGCAGGCTGGCCAGGGTCATCATGTATGTGTGATCTTACTTTATGTGTGCCCAGCAGTGTAGGTATATAGTCATCTTGTGATGGTCAGTCATCCTAGTCACATGCGTTACTTTCAATGTGTGCACTTTGGTGGTCAACCAAGTGTGCAGTGTGCAGGGGGTGAATTTGTAAGGCGTGTGGATGTATGTGTGCCCCTGCAATGTCGACTACACACATGTCACCCAGGAGTTGTGTGAATGTTCAGCTCTGTGATTGTGATTGTGTGCACATGTCTGTGTTGTATGTTGTGCACTGTACAGTGTGTTGGTGTGTCCTTGCAGTTCTTGCTGACTCCTAATTGTTGTTTTTGTCAATTGTGAGTATGCAGAGTAAGTGGCTGGCAAGTCAGTGTTGTGTTTTGTTAATCATCCATGGGTCTTGATGCTGTTCGTGGTGACTGTGCATACCTGCTCAGCCACACTGACATTGTTGGTGTTTTCTCATGCATTGCTGTCACATGGGGCTTTGTTGACTCCAGTATGGCATGTGGTGTGTGGTGTCATACCATCCACTATCTGTGCTTCAGATGCCTACCCATTGTGAGTCTGCACTCCATCTATTTGTGTATAGTACACTCCTGCCATGTCCACTACTGACGTACACACCACTTCAACTTCATGTCAGCTGTCCCCTTGGGTTGCCTGTGTGTGTGCCTCCCCATCACTTCATTTGTGACACTGTTCTATGTAGTGCAGATCTTTGCACCGGAGCAATGTGCCACTCAGGACATTTTCCCAATTGGTTATATGTGATTTTCTTGTACTGTTTAGCAGTCATGGATGCTCATATGCAGTTCAACTGTTTGTGATGCACAGTCCTCTGGTCATGTTGTTTCCACTTTGGGGTCCCAGACTTGTGCATCTGTGGGTGTTGGGTTAGGTGTATGTATGTTTGCTGAGGTACTGCTTCCCTTCCTGAGAGTGATGTTGTCAGTGTGCTATTTGGATTGTTGTTGTGGGTGTTCATGTTGTGTCACTCATATCTGTGTGTGGCTGGTATGTTTGGTGTGAACACAGAGCTTGGTGTGCAGACAGTGCTGTGGGTGTATGTTGCCTTGTCCTTGCCTGGTGTGCATCCCCTGATGTCTGGCTGTGTTTGCAATGTGAATTATTGGCATGTGCATCTGTTGTGTGTTTGATGTGGCTGTGTGCAGTGTTTGGGCTGTGTTGTCTCTTGGTGCTGACAGATGCCCTGTGTGTGGTGTTCTATTTGCATGACAATTAGTGTGTTCTGTTGGTGTGGTGTGTTTCATTCAGATGTGTGTAGCCAGTGTGGTGTGCCTTACTTGTGTGTCTGTCACATGAACTTAGGTCTATTCTAGTTCCTGAGTTTGTGTTAGGTTTGTTCTTGGTGTTTCACCTCTCATATTTAAGCTTTCTCTTGTCATTCTTGTGCATGTGCAGGCACTATGACATCATGTTGACTTGATGGGTGGTGTGGTATATCTGTCTGTATGTCATTGTAGGACCATTTCTCCCAGTTTGTGTCCATGATCGTTTTGTGATGGTGCACTTCTTGTCTGTGTTGTGGTTTATTGTCTGTGCATTGTTCCTGAATGCTGAGGTTGTGCACTGTTCTGTCTGTGCTCACATTGCCTTTTCGTTTGGCTGCACATGTCATGTCTGGTCTTGTTGTGGTTCTCTGTGTGTTTTTTTGAGTTGTGTTTGTCTGTTGTTTTGGTGCAGACATTGGTTCTGGCATCCCTGTGTGTGTGTGATGTTTGTGGATACCCTCCAGGGAGTGTGATTGTTTGTCTGTGTACTGACTGGACTTTATTGACATCCTTCAGTGTGTCTGACACTGGTGTTGTGTGCTGCAGGTGATGGGGGTATGTGTGAAGATTCCTACTTGTGTTTGACAGTCATGGAGTGTGTCAATGGGCCCTGTGTATTGTGCTGCTGACATACACCTGTCAAGTAGTTGTATACATATGTGTGGCTGTTCACTGTTTGACGTCAGGGCCCTCCTTTCAACCCTATGCCTATACATGGGTTGCCTTGCTGTCTCCCTGAGTTGTTGCACTGAGGTGACTGTGGTTTGACTTCACTCACTGTGCCATCCATGTGTGATTTGATGGGCTGAGGGTGTTGTTATATGTTTCTTGTCTTGCATGTAATGTACACATGCTTGGTAGTTAGCTCCATGGACTTCCATTTGTAGGCACCTTACTTTAGGTTTCCTTTATGTAGTACTCCATTGCTGCTGGCATGTGGTCTGTGTATGTGGCTGTGTGTCAGTGTGGGATATGTCTGTGTGCCTTGGCAGGTTGTGTGTCCAGTGGAGTGATTGTTTATTATCTGTGTGTGTGTTCATTTTGTGCTTGGACAAAATGCCATGTGTGTGTTGTTGTTGTTGTTTGGTGTGGGCTGCCCTGTCCCTGTGCTTCTGTGCTGTGTGTTCCTCTGCAGCCACTCTTGATGTGGCTGTCTACCTAGTTGTTTGGTGTGTGGTGCAGGGTATGTGTTCACCTGGCTGGTTATTGTGCAGGGGGGCACAGGAGGGGCACATGACATGTCCCTTCATGTTGTGGGGGCTAGTGTGTGGAGGGTGGAGGTGTGGCCCTATGATATGTGTGCACTGCCCATGCCTGGCGCTGGCCCTGCCTTCTGCATTGTGTGCATGTTTTCCTGCGTCTTCACCGCTGTAGTGACGTGACCGGGACATTACTTCATGATCGGGGACGATGGGTGACGTGGATACGGATGGGGTGATTTGGTGACAGGTAGGAAATGTGTGGGTACACTTGTGGATGTGTTCTTGTCCCCATTAGGGTGTCTGGTGTGGACAGCCCCGCCCAACTCCCCTTTGCTAGCCAAATAGCAACAGAAGCACTGGGTAGGTAGTGCAGCCATTGGGCACTGGACGACGGCCACACTAAAGGGGTTAAGATGGGGTGGGGAGTAATATGACAAAAATGACACAGCCATTTTGTTGTTCCTGATTTAAGCACTGAAGATAAACATATTGGCAATCATTTGTTTTATCTTGTAAGATCAGTTGTCATCAAAACATAAAAAATGATTAAAGTAATACTTTATGTACTTTCTTATTTGATGCAATGTAGGGGCATCAGGACTCACTTGAAGTTTCTCTTGCCATAAGTCATAACACCTTCTCACACTCAACAAATTCTACATTTGCAATACACTTGGGCGTGTCTGTGATGTGCCCATCTGTTCCTCAATTGTAGTTAATAAAACAAGCATAGCCCCTCTAATGTACTGCCCATACATTCACACACAATTTCACGACTGACAACACCAATCCTGAGTATTCTGATTGCTTCTTATAAAAGTCCACCTCAAGACGGTGGCAGTTTGACTTTGAGGTTCACTCTCCAAGGAACAAAATTGATACATTTGAACATAAAATGAAAACAGTATACTCCAAGCATGAGCAATTACATGACAACAGATAATTTCCACACTGCAGTAGTCTAAGGCATAGTTTCTGTATTTGCTAGACTTTTCCGTGCAAGAGGCTTCTTTATTACAAAAATGCAACATAACCATACAGCTGTGAGGTTTTATGTTGCTTATTAGGAGAATATTAAGAAAATTCATATCTTCCAAATGTAATAACATTTGAAGTCAACTATGGTTAAAAGTAACTTTCAAAGTTCTCCCTGAAACGCCTGAGGATGATAGTTTTTAATTCTGTTAGTTTGTTTAAAATGAATGTTACTATACATCAATATTTTATTTTTGTAATGCATTCATTCCAGTGTCCACAGCTCCTAAAAGAGAATGATTAGAATCTACAGCTGACATAACTGCAAGAGTTCTGAGAAGAAAAGGGGGTGCTTGTATTCTGACATTAGTGCCGGGCAGTGTAAATCACAGAGTTTTTCTAATGCATTGACAGCTGTAGTGAGCTAAATAAATACTAACATTTTCTGATAGAGTATTGGCCTGCCCTTATTTTTTGCCCATGATTTACAGTCTGTGTAAAAAAATTGTGAAAAGGACTAGGTTGAAGTTATTCACAATGATATAAAAGTGAAAAAAACTATGGATGTAGGCCAAGATCCCTGTACTGGGGTGAATGTTTGAGGTTGTTCAGCATTCTGTCATTCAACTATTCTTTTTGCATTTACCACCCCGAGTGGGACAGGTATGCGCAGAAGTGGGTCAGGTAGCTTGGCATCTTGACCTGGACGTTTCCCATGAGGAGCATGGTCAAGACTAATTTGCATATGGATGGGTTTAAACTCGAATGGCATGGGGACCAAAAACAATGGATTTAGGCCCATATCTCTGTACTGGGATGAATGTTTGACATTGTTTACCATTCTCTCTATCAACTGTTCTTCTTGCTTTTGTCACCACGAGTGGGATGGGTATGCCCAGACGTGGGTCCAGTGCACTCAATGCCACTGGAGTCTGACTAGCCTAGCTGATAAAGGGTGATACCCCACTTTCTGTCTCATGGTGCTTATTGCTGGTCCAAGGAGGACCTGGATTGGCAGTTCGGTCTGGACTGTTACAATGGGAAGCAGGGTCAAGACTGATTTGCATTTGGCTCAGTTTAAACTGGAATGGCATGGGAACCAAAAACAATAGATTTAGGCCAATATCTCTGTACTGGGGGTGAATGTTTGACACTGTCTAGCATTCTGTCCATTACCAGTTTTTTTGCATTTGTCACCCCGAGTGTGACAGGTATGCCCACACATGGGTCCTGTGCTCTCCATGCCACTGGAGTCAAGGTGGCCTGACTGATGAGGGGGATACCATGAAACCAGTCACAGGATTCTTGTTTCTGGTCCAGGCAGGACCTGGCATGGCAGTTCGGGCTGGACTGTTCCCATGGGGAGCATGGTCAAGCCTGAGTTGCATGTGGCTTGTTTAAACTGGAATGTCATAGGTAGCAAAAAAACAATGGATTTAGGCCACGATCTCTGTACTCTATCTTGCCTCAATGTGTTATGTAATTTCTAAGTAAATCTGTTCCCTCAAATGCAAAAAAAAGCACTCAGCTTTGCACCGAGTCAATGCTGCTCTTAAGGATACTGCCCCTGGTAGAAAAGAGAAAAAACCTCAAGCCAGAATTAGAAATGGAACTTGAGATAGTGCCACGCAGGAAAAATTCACACAACTGATGAGTGCTGCAGTTTTGCCAAGAAGAGGATTTAAAATAGGATGAAAGCCTAACAAAATAAAATTAGACCTAGAAGACACCAGGGCCATCATAAATATATAGGTGCGAAGCTGTGGCTTTTTACTCAAAGTTCTATCTTTTCAAGGCCACTTGCTACCACTGAAAATTAATTCTAATGAAGATGATTCTGCACTGAACGGTGTGATGTTCAATGAAGATTTCTGTTCAAGCACTGACATCCTCCTGCAGTGGGCCATCACATTCTAGTAAGAATTCTTACAGCTTTAGAAATTACATCCAGAGAATTCTACTCCACATTAATATTCTATTTTGTATTTAGTACTCTCTTGATAGGTGTAACCTTTTCACTGTTTAGTTTGCACTGAATCACAGAGGGACATTGTTCATTTCAGGGAGATATGAGTTATGCAGATGCACTTAAAGTATTTTCTCCTACCTTTGAAAAACCACTAGTGCTACCTACCATAAGGCGAAACACATGTTGGTTGGAAGAAGTATATCGTTTTAGAATTACAATTAAAGAAAATAAAGTGAGCGACACAAAAAAGAGGTCATGGTTCATCATTTGTAAATATAACAATGAAAACTATCAACTGTCACTTAATCCATGATGCATTGGTGGCTTCTGGTATATACAATCCCATTTTTATGAAAATGGAATGGGCATGGAGTTCACATCCACCTGCACATTAATACAGTACTAAGCCCCCAATTACAGTTTTCCCAGAGTGTAAGTACTGCATGTTTTTAGAGGTAAAATCACTCCAGTGATTAATTGGGTATGATTTCACTGCACTCATACTGGATATAACACTGCTTATGAATTTACACCACACAATTATGCCAGAGGGCTAACTTTAAACAAGGTGTCCCATGCAGATGTTACTTATGTGGATTTGCACTAAAACAACACCAGACCTAATTCTACAACCTAAAGTGTTTCTCTATGCAGATCATCTGGGTGCAGAATAAAAAACCTTATTTCATGTTGAAATGAAGCAGAAACATTTGCAGAAATACTAGTCTAATAACACTTTCTGAGAGCAAGTAGCAAATCACATCAATTTGCAGTGACTAACCAGAAACTAATGTTTGCAATCGAAATAGCCAAAATAGATTTGTTTGAAGCATTACAAATACAAATATTATTATAATATCATTAATTGTACTTCTATTTTATTCTTCAACACTATTGGAAATTCTTTGACTGCAAATTGAATATTTAGAAATGTGTTTATTATTCTTACAACAGTTCCATTCATGTTCTCTGCGTCGATATAGACATTGAGTCTACATAGCCAAACCAATCTACGTTGGCACATGTTGGAATATTAATCTGTGGATCACTTATGTGCATGCTGACATTCACTGAAATAGTGAGTATATATATTTTCTGTAACCCCAACCCTGTTTGCAAATCACACATGGAGATATATCGTACATGGGTGCAAGTGTCTTCCTTGTTTATCCTTTGAATTGTACTGGACAGTACACCTAATTGTATATCTTCATTCACACAATTTGGTGCTTTCTCCTCTTTTGGGTATCCTGAACACTATCCTTTAATGTCAGTACTCTCTTCATTTTTTAGATGACAATCGATAGTAGGATTTTCCTACTTTTCTTTTTAACATGCACTTTTTATGTACATAGGCACTGTTTTTTATCAATAAAAGTATGTTTTTTCTAAATCAGATATTTCTCTATATAGTGGGGACATGAGAAGATATTATATTTTTTGAATTAAGAATTTGACTCAAACAAATCAAGACCTTCTACATCAACTTCAACAGCAAAAACCAACTCACGACACCCACACCTTTCACTCCCGACACCACGCAGCCAACACTTGACAGCTGGACCGCTCTCACCACGAAGACACACTGAAGACAATGAAGTCAATCCACTGTGGGGCCCCCACGGACCCCTGTCCCCCTCACTTCTACCGCAGAATTGCTGACATCATCACCACTGAGCTTTTCCGAACCATCATCCACTCCCTAAAGACCGCCTGCTTCCTGGATGACTGGGAACACGCCAAGATCAACCCTCTCCTGAAGAAATCCTTGGTGGACCCCACTGACCTCAAAAACTTCAGACCAATCTATCTACTCCAGTTTCCATCGAAAGTCATCGAAATAGCCGTCAATAGCCAGCTTGCCTCCTTCATTGATGATAAAAACATCCTAGGAAACAAACTCCATGACGCAGGGATCCGGGACAAGGCCCACAACTGTATCCGCTCACTCCTGTCCAGCAGAGCGCAGCGGGCCAGACACCCACCCTTCCTCTCGGATCCCACACCAATCACCTGTGGAGTTCCCCGAAGATCCTCCATCAGCCCCACCCTGTTCAACATCTACATGGCCCCGCTCGACCACATCGCTAGATCCCACAGACTCAACATTGTATCCCATGCAGACAACACCGAACTCATCCTCTCCCTATCCAACAAACCCAACATATCCGAGCATAACTTAAAGGAAGGAATGGAAGCAGTTGCAAGTGGATGAAGAGCAGTTGCCTACAACTCAACACAGACAAAACCGAAGCACTCATCATAGGTCCACACCGCAATGAGTGGGATGATGCCTGGTAGACACCCGCCCTAGGGATCCCACCCACACCCACCATCCATGCACGCAACCTCAGAATCTTCCTGGACTCTTAACTCAATATAGACCGCCAAATCAACGCTGTCTCATCCTCCTGTTTCCACACCCTCCGACTCCTATGAAAGACAGTCAAACGAATTCCCCTTGAACACAGAAAGACCGTCACCCACACCCTCATCAACAGCAGACTTGACTACAGCAATGCCTTCCATGCTGAAATCAACAAGAACCTCACCCCTAAATTCCAGAATGATCATAATACCTCCACCAGCCTATTACTCATTCTAGTGCATCACTGTCACATTACCCAACACCTGAGTACACTAGATTGGCTCCCATTGAGAAGAGAATCACCTTTAAGCTTCTCACCCATGCCCACAAAGCCCTCCACAACACCGGACCTGCATACGTACACTACCACCTCACTTTCCACGCACTGCAAAGATCCCTCCGCTCAGCCCAGCTCTCCCTTGCTATGGTGCCTCACATCAAGAAGACCAGAACCAAAGGTAGCTCCTCCTACTTCCTTGCGGCCAAGGCATGGAACACCCTCCCTCCCCACCTCCGACAAACACCAACACTCTCCAAATTCACAAAGGACCTCAAGGCCTGGCTCTTCGAAGGACTTTCTTGAACATCCTGGACCTGCGCTCCCCCCCAACACTTTGAGACCCACTCAGGTGAGTAGCTGTGCTTAACAAACCTATGATTGATTGATTGATTGGAAGCATCCCTGTTTTTGGTTAGTATTTTCACAGGAGCACTTATGTTACATCTGTGGCGTTACTAATGAAGGCAATTCTGTCCCCGAAACACACTTCGAGATATTTATCCACAATGAATTAGCCATGTTCCATACCTAGAATTGGTTCACATAATGTATTGATGGATATTGTGAAAGTGTTTTGTATGTACATAATCTGACTATGTATGTATTGTTTCATATTTGGACAGAGTAATATCATGTCTTACTTTACACATAGCATAGAATTAAAGTATTATAGAAATCAATAATTGACTTTTTGATTTTTTATATACAATAAAAACTGTGAATTTTATAGGTTTTGCCTAGCTCCATTCATTTAATCATATTGAAAAGTAGATTATGTAGTTGCCTAAGGTTTCTAATCATTTGTACAGCCTGCCACTGAAGGTCTCTGTGTGCGCAATCCGGCTCAGGCTGACCTTTCTTCATCACAACCCATGCTGAGAGGACCTTTCACTATCACTAGAGTACACCGAGGGTACATCTTAAGGAGTGAAGCAAGTGGTAGATGAAAGGCAGGGCAGGTACCGATGCATGTTTCCTGCTCCGATAGTGGACAATACTTTGGTATCTTGTATTATAGTTTATGCTTAAACTAGTTATGCAGGGTAACCATGGTAATGGAACGGGCCATGTCATTTGGAATGTTCATTTGTGAGTCTGCTGGCAGACTGGGCTGGCAGCTGATGCTCGCAGATGGATGGGATCCTTATTGGAGACTAAATCTACTTCAACCACTATCACCTGACTCTGATATACATGTTTAGAGGACCACCTTGCTACACATACCCATGTGGTTTTCACTATCTATGAAGTTTGCTTTTCTATAGACTAACACAGGGATAAGGTTGAAATTGCTTCAGGCTTCAAAAGTGGTTTACAGTGAACCAGTCTCATAATTTCCTATCATTGAATTTGCAGGGACAAACCCAATCCAGTGGTACAGGTGGTTTTGTCACAACTAGCATTGAAATGCCACTTCTAAAAAGTGCAAAAAGAACAAGTAATGGCAGAATGTAGAACAATATCAAACATTCACCCTAGTACAGAAATATGGGCCTAAATACATCGTTATTTTGCTCCACATGCTATTCCATTTTAAACTCAGCCTTATGTAAATCAGTCTTGACGCTGCTTCCCATGGGAACAGTCCAGACCAAACTGCCTTTGCTTTAAACTGGAATGGCATGGGGAGAAAAACAAGGATGGATTTAGGCACAGATTTATATACTGGAGGGAATGTTTGACATTGTTCTACATTCTGTCCATCAATTCTACTTTTTGCATTTGTCACCCCGAATGGGACTGGCATGCCAGACGTGGGTCCTGTGCCCACTGTGCCACTGGATTTAAGCTAGCCTGGCTGATGAGGGGTGATGCCCCGAAACTGGCCCCAGGATGCTTGTTTCCAGTCCAGGGTGGACCTGGCTTGACAGTTAAAACTGGACTGTTCCTATGAAGAGAAGGGTCAAGACCGATGTGCATATGGTTGAGTCCAAACGGGGGCAGTAATGGTGAACAAATGAATGATGAATTAACTCAGATCTTTGTGCTTGGGGGGGAATGTTTGCATTGTTCAGAACTCCATACATCAATTGTTTCTTTTACTTCTAGAAGGTAGGCATTTCCCTGCTCTAAAACTCTTTGTGCATCTTTGCGCTTGGATACAGTCCACACTGGAGGCCGGGGTAGCACATCTGGGCATTCCTCACCAAAAGCTATAAAACAATGGGCATGCAACTGGAACAACACATCTATGCCATTTGAGGGCCTGGTTGGATAGATTAGAGGAAGAACATTTGACACATGGACTCTGGAGGCAGAGCAAGGCCCCACTAAAGAGTAAGATCTGCATTCCACTGCCTCATTGCAGACAGGACTAAAATTTAGGGGAGACATCTGTGGTTCTAAGGGAGACCCTTTGAACCAAGCCCAACATCAAAGGCACACACCAGTATAACTACTGGCGCGATACTTCAGCTGGGAAAAGACATCAAAGATCCCTAATGGGTCCCACACTGTCTACTTGGTACACTGGGAGAGCGGTGCCTTCTTAAATGCCCACATTGTCTGCTGAATCTCAAATTGTAGTGGGGCATGAGCGTGGAACTACAATTGTGCCTGGAGACCGGATTGCCTTGTGCAGAGCACCAGAAGTCTTGCCCACATCGAAGGTGTGTAGCATCTACATCTTGGGGACCCTGGCATGCATGTGCATCTTGTTGATGGTGAGCACATTTACCGGTTGCGGGATCCCATGTGGCTCACTTCACTGATCGTGCCTCATCTCTCTCGTGCTATATGCTGACTGCATGCTCATTGCGTGTGGTGTCTGATTCACAGGATGCAACCCTTGGAGGTGGTGGTGTAACCATAGAAGTGCCTCATTCAACTTTGTGAGGCATTGCTGAACTTGTGCCTATGTGTGACCCTTATCATCACACATCTAACATTATACCTCATTTCCAGCGAGGTGTGGAATTTGCAGCTGTTCATTGTATGTGACCAGAATTGTCAAGTGAGGTCCATATCAACATGCACTGGATGTTGTGCCTCATTCTAAGGGAGGCATGGAATTTGCAACTCTTCATTGTGTGTGACCAGAATGGTCTGGTGCAACACTTCTCAATGTGCAGCAGATGTTGCACCCTTATTACCTGGGTACAACTCTAATTAACGTGTACCTGACTGGTTGCCTCCTTTTGAGAGGCTCCCCTGCTTTATTCTCTAGTCACCGATTGTTCCCTTTTTGGACCTCAGTGCAGTGGCCCAACTGCCTTCTCTTAACCGGTTCCCAACGTCATTGTGCTGCCAGGTGGTATTGCCCTGCTTGGGCTCAGTAATGAGAGTGATTGACTGGGCTGGAGGAAGGCTTCCTAGAGCGATCGGAAGCAGATCAAGACACTGTATAAAACCACACCTGTGCTTCACAGAACTGTGTTGGTACCGGAAGGCCCTTGTGGAAACCATTGATTGACTGACTTTTGCTCACAGCCCGCTTCTGCTCCGCATCCTGTGGGTAAATGTCTCAAGTGGCTGCCAAACCCCCCTTTGACTACTGCCTCCCAATTAGTTCTGCTACCTACACTCACCTGCTTCCCTGGGACCCTTACTAAGTGTGACTTAGCTGCGTGTGGCCTAGTATCTGGAGGGAAGGGCTGTTTACCTTCCATCTGGGGGCGTAGCACAGTTGGGGCAAGGTACAGGGTTGAGGGAGGCTTGGAGACATGAGGTATGCTGTGTGTTAGCAATTGACCCGCTGGGTATCAGTGCAGTGCATTAGGGTGCTGAGTATGAAGGTGTGCAAGGGCATTCCTATGTTACAGGGTGTCTTACTGAATTCTTGGAGGAATCTGAATTTTTGGACTCCCATCAAGCTGGCTTTTGTCTAGCGCATTCCACTGAGGCGGTAATTCTCACAGTTCTAGACACCCTCCGTGGTGAGGTCGATAGAGGCTCCTTGCAGGCTCTCGTCCTGCTTGATCTCTCTGCTGCCTTTGACACGGTTGACCATTCTCTTTTGGTCGACCGTGTGAGGGATGCAGGAATTGCGGGCCCTCCCCTTAGCTGGATTAGTTCCTGTTTGGAAAATCGCTCCCAGGCAGCCTGTTCAGCCCAATTTACCGCTCCTAGAGTCAAAATCTCCTGTGGAGTCCCTCAGGGCTCCTCTCTTTCTCCCCTGCTGTTCAATCTCTATCTCCTCCCTCTTGTCCGAGCTCTGAAGGAGCGTAAAGTCTGCACTTTCACCTATGCAGATGATTTTCAGCTTATTTTCTCCACCAGTAACTCCTCAGAGTCGGTTCATGCTTTTCAATCGACCATGCTGTTCATCAGTCAATGGATGAGCAAGAACCATTTAAAACTTAACCCGGACAAGACAGAGCTGGTTTTAACAGTTGGCATTGTTAAAAATCCATGGGGACCTCATTTCTGGCCTACAGAGCTGGGCCAGCCCCCTGTTCTTTCTAGCTCGGCAAAAAGCTTAGGGGTGATCATCAGTCAGGATCTTACTCTGAAGCCTCAAATTAACTCAGTGATCTCCGTTTGTTTTTTTCAACTCCGTAGGATAAAAAAGATTTGCAGATACCTTACTCATGATGCCCGGATTCAGGTGATTCTCGCCTTGGTCATGTCCCACGTTGATTATGCCAACTCATTATATTTTGACGTCCCCTTTATCTCTCCAGACGTTTACAGATAGTACAAAATCAGGCTGCTCGTTTGATTGTTCATCATCCAAGGCATCATCATATCACTCCCCTTCTGAAGCAATTACACTGGCTTCCGGATGCTCAGCGGTGCGCATTTAAGACTAGATGTCTTATTTTTAAGTCACTCTATGGAAAGAGCCCTAAATTTGTTGGTAATATGATTAACAAATATGCTCCTACACGAAATCTTCATTCAGCTCACAAAAATGTATTACTCATTCCTTATTTTAGATTAAAGCGCACTGGTGGTGCCAGGTTTTCCACCTTGGCCCCCATATTTTGGAATTCTCTTCCCCTCGATATTCGCTCCTGTACCAATCTTCTCGGTTTCAGGAGTCTTTTAAAAACTTCCGACAGGCTTTCTAAACTCTCTTTTTATGACCTGGATTTCAACCTAAATAGCGCCATGAAACCTCCCCGGTGTACGTGCGCTTTCATTTTAACGTAACATAACATAACATTCCGTACAGTGAAAGTCCTTTTGACACAGTTTGGCCTAGTACTGCTAGTGAATATTCCAAGTGTGATTTATGCCTCGAAATACATAATGTTCATGTTCTGTTGATTATTGTGTGTGGAATGCAAACAATATTTACATACATCATGTGTGAAGTCACTTTTGTAACATTCAATGTATTTATCGTTAGTCAGTGCTGTGCCAATGCTTTACACACTACATCTATGATAAACCTAACTGCTCAGTGCCAAGCTATCTAAGGGTAAGCTCAAGTTATACAGTGTGTTTAATCACCCACCCCTGGTGGGAGTGGTAGGTTCTGCCTAGCTGGGGTATCGCCTTAGCCAACCAGAAAGTGACAGTTTCAACAAGGCATAAGTACAGCCATCTAACCTCTCACAAAAGTATTTGCAGTGCTTTGTTTCTTGAAATGGATGTCCATATGTGATGACTCAGTCACCTACAATAAAGTCTTTGAAAGGGCTGGGCTCATAATTTATGGACCTGTTCTAGAGACACAATACAATGTGTTTTTTTCACAGCATGATAGCGTGGAGGGGAATCAAATTGTTAGTAAGCCAATCAATTAACCAAGAATCCTCTTGGATGCATAGTAACCACAGACAACTATGTAAAGTTAATTTGATTTATTAGAAAGCGAAAAATAACAGAACATAAAGGCACCTCTCAAGACAAGAGTGTAAAAATACATCGGAATTAGCATAAAGCCACATCTGCGTATCCAATTAGGGTGATGTAGCACCAACAATGCAATTAATTAAAGAAGCAGGACGCAGAGGATCAGAAAGCATAAGTCCACATTTCCCTGCATTGAGGGTTAATGAGTAAAGAGCATTAATCTATCCCTATACTAACACTAAAGTGACATCCCTACATTAGCATCTTCATGGAAGAAGGGTAAAATGTTGTCAGCATGTGGGGTGTTACTAAGAAGTCTCTCCACAGTCAATGGGTCATGTAGCATAAAGCTACCGAGGCAGAGCTTGCTCTCAGATGCTCTCCCCTGAAGGCATAAGAAGAAGTGGGCATTTTCCCTACTCCCATCATCACATTATTCATAGGTAACTTTGCGAGGATTCTTTGCGGATCACTCCATCTGCGCTCGGTACAGTCTATAGGTATTTTTCCATGGACAGCGGTGTTCTTTCCTTGCAACATTTTGTCCTTGGTTCCCAGGCCTTATCCTCTGTAAAACACAATGACCTTCTTCTATCGACTCAGCCACACAATTGTAACTTCTTCTTTCCTTGCCTGACTACTAAAACAAAAACTTTATTGTAGCTAAAAAGAGCATTTCTTTCACCTGCAACACAAAACATGAGAAAGAATCAATTTCACAATGCACATGAAATTCGACCGTTCATTCTAAAGCAAGAGTGTCCAGGAACTACATTTCAGGCATACGAAGTTCAGCTAACATAAGGAAGCATAGAATGAGCTTTACAAACTTGCATAGAAATTAAGGCATTTTCAATTAATACATCTACCTACATATGAATTACATGATTAATAAACGCATTTAGTATATGAATAATTGTCAACACGAGTTCGTCAGGTTAATGGTTTCTTATAATTACATTTACATTCCACGTTAATTTTCCATGTCACTTTTACATTATCTAAGCACATCGCATTTCAGATTAATCCATTTCACGATTTTAACAGTTTCTGTAAATACAACAAAGGATTATATGCGGATTCATTCTACATGTCTGAGTATAATGCACCCCTACATATAAAACGTGATTCCCGCTGCATCAGTTCCTACCTCTGATGACACTGAGTCATCACAAACATTCTTTATATCTCTGTAGAGAAGACAGATCTAAGCGGATGCCGTAGCTAGTCTCCTCTATCTGAACTCCTCCAACCGCTTCAAATTCTCATAATGACTTTCCTACAGTCTTTCCACCCTTCACTCTCTTTCCCTTAAGGAATTTTCCCCTTGCCTCTTGTTGTGCCATTTGTATGCTCTTACCATACCCACGAAGATGATAACACAAACTACAACAACTATATTTGGCTTCAAGATATATCAAAGAATTCCCTTACCTATTTTAGCAAACCAACTTCCAACTTCCAACTTCACTAAATTCCTTTCCAATCTTATTTTAAGCTCCCTCAGCTGCCAGATCATGTATCTCATGATGCATTTCAGTTATGTTACTCATATATACCCTAAAATCTTTACTTTTATCTGGGATATAAGTACAACACTGCTGGACCTTCAACATTCTTTTCCCAGTAACACATCTAATGCAAGACGGTTTTGCATCAGCATTGCCTTATCAAACCCATTTCCCCATCTATAAGCAGCAATGACTGAGCTGTGTTAACCGGCAATTTATCCACAATAGTAGACAACTTCTAGATGTCGTTCAGCATCACACCTAAACTAGGTATCATCACTCCAAATATGTCTCTCACAGCTTCACCAGCACTCAGCCCAAGTTTTTCTCTATGGTTTGATTTTCCCTCCAAACCTTCCAGATGTTCCACAAGATATATCTTTGGAAACACAACTGCCACATATCAAGTACCATTCCAATTGTTTGGAGAGCTGAACATATGCATCGTTCCCATGCACAATATATACTCCTGGCTTTTGTACGGCTTCTTGCAGAAACATCTCCCAAGGCCCATTGACTAGAAAGATACAGTCACACACACTCTGTCCCACATATACAGTGTCAAAGCGACTCTGAACTTTTTTTTTAATAGTTTTTTTTATTGATTTCAAACTCCAGAAAAAAAATTATAATAATAAAATTCACAAAACATTTGTATGCATAGCTTTCAAACATATTACATCATGTAGCAGTGGTAAAACATTGTATATTCAATTAGTCCAACAATCCGGATATATGATTATTGCGCCTTGACATGGCCATTTCGGCAGTTGGGGATATACATATGCCTCCTCTGTGCGCGTTTCACCCTTCCTATTTTTTATCCCATTCCCTAGGGCACCCTCTAGATTTATACACTTCTTTTTCAGCAACCATGCATTTATTCATTTCCGCTGCCCAGTTCCTGATCTACGGTCATTCCGCTGCCCCCATTTCATTGCTATCTCTCTCTTGACTAGCGTGTGCCCCAGTGTGGGTAATTGCTGTTCTACTTCTGTAAGATCAGTAGCGTCCCAAATATTAGGAAGCCGCAGCGGTGGTGTGAGCGTTATCTGTTTTCCCGTGTTGTCGCCCCTTCCCATATGTGATGTAGGAGAGGACAGTCCCATATAGTGTGATAGAAGGCTGCCTTTTCATGATAGCCACGTAGACACTGAGCACTCTGCCTGGTTCCCATTTTAACTAAGCTCCCCCCCATGAGAACGACTCTGAACTTGACAGATGCAAAGCTTGCCTAATTGTTCCCAATCTAAAGCTATAGGACTATAGCTTTCTTTAGCCTAACTCCTCCTTGGTCCATTCAAGCGTACTATACTGATTATTAAACTTAACAACTAGTCCCCGGTGTCTATCTTCTACTTGATCTACAAATGTATTTTCTATGTCTGTTAATATGCAGATTAGGTTATGTCTATGCGCGTAAGCAGTGTCTAATGTTACTGTGGGTGCAAAATAATTTCCCATTCTCGCCTCCTGCTTATAATATTCATATTTGTTCAAATGTTTACAAACAGGTATCTCAGAGAGTACCATATTTTAATTTGAGAAGTAGTCCTCATAATACACACATACCAATCTCTCACTTCCATAGTATTGACATATTCATAAAACTACTTAGCATAGGCATTCAGAATATAATCACCTTTAGACAAATCAACATGAAGAAAGCAACTAGTCTTATCTATTAAGCCTTTTTCAGATCCTAATGTACCCTCTTTTGAAGAAGCAGTAGTAGGTGTGGATGTCCCATGTACCCCCACTCCCTTTTCCGCAATCTTGTATGAGCTTAAAATGGGCTCAGTGATGACTACAGCTAATACTATGATTACTCCTACAATAAGGGGCCGATTCCAATCTCGGTCGGAAGGGCACCGAATCGGGTTCGGCCGGAAAAACTACGAGCCATACGCGTGTTTTCTGGCCAACTCGTACAGCTGTACGAGCGAGCAAGTACGATGCGAGCTACATGAAATTCACCGACCGAGCCGTTTCCGGGTCCGAACCGCTCCGTACGTCCCGGTCGGAAGCTAACCGTGGCGTGCAATGGATGCGATTTACAACCGAGCCAGTACGATGCACGCGTTGGACAGCCTGTGTGAGCCGGAGTGTCAGGCTAGCAAAAGCTCCCGGAGTCAGACTTTGGGGTCCGCGTCAGACCCCCTGACACCCGCAGCCCTACGACTCGGACACAGGGGGAGACCTATGGGTCTCTCCAACACAGGCATGTACGGTGCGGGTGGCACCAATGCGTACCCACTGTAGGGGCCGCACTTGTTCGAGACGTACCCATTCAGTCAATGGGAGCCCATGTACGCGTCGTACGACTGTCTCCCATGACTTCTATGGAAGTCCGACCGCATCGTACTCGCTCGGTCGGACTGTAGGGGTCCGGCTCGGTTGGAAAACACTCCGGATCCGACTAGGTCGGAGTGCTTTCCGACCCGGATCGGAATCGGCCCCTAAGTTTACCTATAATATATTTGTGCTTATGACTCGAATTTCCAGACTCCATTTTCATTGTGACTCGGATTGCAACTATGAGAGGATCATTTGCACAGACTCTCTTTACTCAACCTCTTATTCACGTATAAAGATACTCTTTAAGCAACTTTTGCTTGGCTCTTAGAAAGTTCTTTTAACAGTCCTTACACAACATTTACACAGCTTCGAAGACATCCCTAGCTCTCTTTCTTCTTCTACATGAAGTGTCCCTATTTTTGTTTCTTCTTTCACTCATGCATAGGTTATCTTCATTCAGGAAACTTATTTACAGTGCAAAAGGGTTCACTGACAGAATATTGACTTCCAAAAATAAAGATGAGAAAAATATTGCGGTAAAAATATAGAATGCAAAAATATCGACTCCCTATACTTAAACAGGTAAGTATAAAAATATTGTGATAAAAAATATCGATGTCAAAAATATAGTTGGACAAATTATTGATTTTTTATATATATATAAAAAAATAGTAAATATTAAATACATTAAATAATGACATTAATTGAAACAATAAATTGGATTTAATATACATTTTAACAAATCTAACAAATACACGTAATTAAAAAAGTTAAACACACATACATAATAATTACTATATATATATAATATACTACAAAACCATTAATAAACTATTAATTTTAATGTATTTCATAATTTTAAGATGATATACAATTTACAAATAAATCTATCTATCTATCTATCTATCTATCTATCTATCTATCTATCTATCTATCTATCTATCTATCTATCTATCTATATATATATATATGTGTATATATATATATATATATATATTTTTATATATAGGACCACGTTTCCATAGGAAATTCTATTTTGAATAACTTTGGCGCCGGTCGACGAATCCTCGTGAATTTTTCAAAATAGGTGGGGCGCTACGCTCCGCTCCTACCCTGAAAGTCTCGGGGGGATTCGTCAAGCGGGGGCTGAGATAAAAGGGGGGTCCCAAAACGCGTTTTTCCCGTGCATTTTTCCATAGGACCTTTAGACAGGGCTACAGCCCGAACGGCTGAACAGAATTTAATGAAATTTGGCAGAGAGGTAGTCCCCAGGTCAAGGAAGTGCCTTTTGTAGGTTTGGTGTAAATCTGTTCAGTAGAATCTGAGAAAATAGCCTTTAAATCAAT
Organism: Triturus cristatus; assembly: GCF_964204655.1. Lineage (NCBI taxonomy): Eukaryota > Metazoa > Chordata > Amphibia > Caudata > Salamandridae > Triturus > Triturus cristatus. Next base: position 844,908,273 of record NC_140588.1, on the reverse strand, counting down.
ATATATATCTGTGGCAGCTTACGGTGCGCTTACCGTGCGCTTACCGTAAGCTTACCGTACGCGTACGGTGACGTGCGCGAGCGCGATTCTGATTGGCTGTTAGATCTTAGTAAACATTCGAATCGGTCGAAACCAGGAAGCGGCGGCCGCCATTTTCTCTCTCGCACTCTGAGGGGGGAGCTGATAAACAAATGCCAAAAACATATAAAGGGGCTGTTTAGACAGCGCCCATGCACATAACCATGTTAGTTGAGTCTTCAAAGATCCCCCAAGGCAAAAAACGGTAATTTTTTATTTTTCGAAAATTTCGCCGATTACGCTTACCGTACGCGTACGGTAAAAAAATATAAAAAAAAAAAATCCACACTCTCTCCACCCATATATGAGCACAGCATTTCCCCAAAAAATTTCAACAGATTACCTATCACAAGGAAGCGCATAATATGTCCTCCATGTGCGCACGGTGCGCGAAGCGCATCGTGCGTACATGGCCCATCTAGCGTAACGTGGGCACGCGGTGCGCGTAGCGCACCGCGTGCCCACCGTGCGTGCACGGCACTAACTGCGTAAAGTGGGCGCGCGGTGCGCGAAGCGCACCGCGTGTTCATTGTGCGCGCACGGTGCGCGAAGCGCACCGTGCGCGCACGGAACAAACTGCGTTAAGTGGGCGCGCACGCCACGAATGGCGTAAAGTAACTTAGCATTTAAAAAACCGTACAAATTCACTGAAAAAACCATAGGTTTCACACACGTTATAGTTAGGAATTAGCATTTAAAAAACCTTGCAAATTCACTGAAAAAACCATAGGTTTCACACATGTTATAGTTAGCTGGAAATTTTACTGATAAAAAACCAATGAAATTCCCCCGTTATAGTTACTGTAGGCAACTATAACTCACGCGACCGTAATCCTGTGCTGATGACATATGTGTCTTTATGAAAAAAAAATATTTGTAATATATGTATAGCTAAAATTTAATGGAAGAAGACATGGGCAAATAAGTGTCTAAATACAGTATTAGCATCAGCAGAGGATTGCGGTCGCGTGAGTTATAGTTGCCTACAGTAACTATAACGGGGGAATTTCATTGGTTTTTTATCAGTAAAATTTCCAGCTAACTATAACATGTGTGAAACCTATGGTTTTTTCAGTGAATACATCTATATATAGCGTCGCTTCACTCCGTCTTGGAAAAGTCTTTCTTTTGGAAAAACGGGCACGGACCACAGCGTTGTGCAGCAGAAGTATTTTTTATTACTCCAGGATCTCTACAGCCATGACGCGTTTCTGCCCACCTCGGTCCTTGATCACATGATCATATATATATATATATATATATATATATATATATATATATATATATATGTATATATATATAAATATATATATATATATATATATATATATATATTGTTCTTGACCGTTCTTTACAGCTTCCCTTCCCACAGGAACGGACGGAAACAAACCCAATTCTTGCGCTTTCAATTATTTATTGCTCTATCACCATGATCGCCCTGATGCGTTTCGGCCTGACACGGCCTTGATCACATGATATACATACACAAGTGTTGGATAGCGTAGGGGTAAAAATTACTATTCCCTCTCCAGTCAGTACAACAGTAGTGTTGGATAGAGGAGAGGTCAAAATTACTTTCCCCATTACAATGAGTGCAACAGTAGGGAAAGTACTGGATACCAGATGGGTAAAAGTTACTATTCCCACTCCAATGAGTGCAACAATACGGAAAGTCTTGGATAACGAAAGGTTAAAAATTACTATTCCCACTCCAGTGAGTGCAACCATGGGGAAAGTGTTGGATAGCGGATGGGAAAAAAATTATATTCCCACTCCAATGAGTGCAACAGTAGGGAAAGTGTTGGATAACGGAGGGGTAAAAATTCAATATTCCCACTCCAGTCAGTTCAACAGTAGGGAAAGTGTTGGATAATGGACAGCTAAAAATTAATATTCCTACTCCAGTTAATTCAAAATTAACAAAATGTTAACAACAACAGAAAAATATTTATAAACAAAATAAATACAAACATATATAAATATGTTAAAAATTAAAATACAAATATATTTAATATTTAAAAAATATATATATTATAATCAATCAATCAAAAAAAGTTATTTCGGTCGAATTGACCATAAAAGTGCCTGTGCAATAGAATAACATTTCATTAAAACAATCCATGTGGGAAACATGCCCAGACCCCATAGGCCTGGGTTAGGGTTGCCCATAAAAGTGCATGTGCATTACAATAACATTTGACTCAAAAAAATCAATGTAGGCACATGTAGGTAATGTAGGCAATGTGGCAGACTAGGGGTTGCAATGTCTTATGTGTGGGAGAGTCGATATTGAAGAGAGACTTTTCGTCGTCGAAACTGTAGCAACATTCAAGAATACAAATACTGCAACTCCTAGTCTACCACATCCAGGTTGCCAAAGGAAGAGCCAGCACAAGTTGTGCTGCACCTCGCAGCAGGTACTTCTCAAAGGACACGAGGAGGAAAGCTTCAACCAACAAACCATATCATATACCCCCTTTTTATTACCATACTTTGAATTTCCAATTTGTCATCAGCAGGTCAAAGAGCTCATCGGCTACCTGATGAAGTCTGCTATCTAGGAATTGAGGTACGCTTTTGCATAATTGCACTGTTTATAATCAATGTACTGAAAATGCACCAACAATGTAATGAGCACCGTATTTTCAATAAACACGCCCTAGACACAGAATGCCTCCTTAAACGCAACTGCACTGTTGGCATCTCTGTCGAGTCTCCAATATATATGTAATACTGCAATCTGCACGCACCCATGCATTGACCAAAAGAGCACGGGATATTTACTACGTCCTTTTGACAACATATGCTGTATATACACCTTAACTTACACACGCTCAATTTATGTATGTCGAATTACCAAACACTCAGGATAAGGAGAAGTACACGCATTGTTAACTGATTGGCACACACACTAGAGAAATGCCTTTATATGACATACTCCCCCTCTGCCTGATCTGTTGGGTATTCATCTCCTTAAGGAACCTCCACAGCTTGGCTTGCCCTCTCTAGTGAACCCTCAGTCATGGCTGGAACTACTCCTGGCAGAGGAGCTGTTTCATCAGAGGGATCTGTGACTCGTCGGGTATTGGGAGCATGGATCCAACTTGGTACTCCTCCACACTTAACAGCAGAATTTGTCAGCTATATCACCATATATTGTCTACACTACAGAGAGTCAAGATAGACAAGCACCCAATCACCTGGGCTCCGGTCACAGCAGAGGTGTTTCGAAGTCTGTGCAGTTTCAGCTTCAAACTGATGAGACAAAGAACAAACTACATCAGCCAATCATCTACAGTAGGTAAGGATCAAGTTATCTGTGATATTGATCAATGCAGTGGCAGGCAGAGCAGGCAAATTCAGCGCGCTTCCCAGATTTTATGTGGTTATAACCCACTTCTCCTGTCAGGAATGCTGAGCAAACTCATTGGAACCTAAGGTGCACACTTTAGCCAGTCTCACCTTTAAAGTCCCTTAAATTTGTTCCACTATGCCAAATGCCTCCAGACTGTAACTACAATACAGTCTTTGATCCAAACTCAGGGTGGTACACAACAATTTCATGACATCTTTATGAAAGTGTGGATCTCTATCCGACTTCAATGTAGTTGGGAATCCAAATCTAGGAATGAGTTCCCTCAGCAATAACTTTGCTGCTGTGAGACTATCACACCTTCTAGTTTGGTAGACTTCCACCCATTGAGAAAAGATGTTTACAACAACCAAGATGTATCTCAAGCCATTACACGCAAACATCTCAACAAAATCCAATTGAATTCGATTGAAAGGACTCCCCGATCTGCCAATGTGGCTCAAGGCAGCAACTGTCTTTATCCGAGCATTAATTTCTTTTCACGTTATACACCGATGACACACTGCTTCTGCAATCACGTGAAACCTCGGATTGAACAAAGTCTGCCTGAACAACTCACCATGGTATCCCTTACTATGTGAGCTGCTAGATTAATTGTCTTTGCCATTAGGTTTAACAGGCAATCAGATAATGCAGTTCTACCATCAGTTGAAACCCATATGTTACTTTCTCCCTTCTCACAACCTGCTCTGATCCAACCAGCTTGTTCTTGGTCTGTGGTTTCCACTGACAAATGACCGAGTTAATCCCATCAACAGCTAGCAGTATGCTGAGTTTGGTCTTCTCTGTACTGTTGCCAATGTAATCCCTGTTGAAAATGCATGCATGTGTAGCATAAAAATGAACAACTTAGTCTGTATATCGATTCCCCATGGTAACAAAGTAATTTTCTCTTCCATGGGCTGTGCACTTAACAACAGGCACTTCCCTTTGTAATTGCAATGCTTCCAGCAGTTGTCTCACATACTCTCCATTCCTAATCAGAGAGCCTGATGAAGTTAGGAACCCCCTCTGTGACCATAGCTGTCCAAAGTCATGAACCACACCAAAACTGTATTGGCTATTAGTGTAGATGGTGACTCGGATCTGTTCGGAGACATGACATGCACCGTTCAGAGCAATGATTTAGTCTACCTGTGCGGATTGTACTTCCTGAAAACGAACAGCTTACACCACTCCAGAGATGGTACCAACAGCAAATGCTCCTCTCAAATTACTTTCATTGTCTCTTACTCATGAATTATCAACAAAAAGGACTTGATCAGGATCAGGCAAGGGTTTGTTGTCAACGTAAAGTCCGGGCTTGCTGCAAAGCTCAGTAACATCTAAACAGTCATGGTAATCACAATCTTCCCTGTTAGACCTGGCACCATTGGCGTGAGTCTCCCATCCATTTTTCGCTGTTGCCTCATGTGTTTATGCTGGTTATAGATGCTTTGGGCACTGTGCCACTGCTGTTCAGTGCCACAGTGCAAGTGCTCCCTATAGTAAATTGATATATGGATAAGAGACTCCATGATTGGCTTGATTGGTTTACTTGTCAGACCCTAGTACAGTGCACTGCGTGTGCCCAGGGCTTGTAACCAATGCTGCTGGTGAGCTTGCAGCACTGATTGTGCCACCCACCGGAGCAGCTTGTAAAGTGTGTCTCAGGTCTGCCATTGCAGAGCCTGTGTGCAGTCTGGTACTGCCATGCTGACTTGGCAAGTGCACCCACTTGCCAGTCCCTAAAACCTTCCCTTTTATACATATTAGTCACCCCTATGGTAGGCCCAAGGGCAGGGTGCATTGTAGGTAAAAGGTAGGACATGCCCTGGTGTGTGTGGCATGTCCTAATAGTGAATTACATCCATTTTCGTTTTTCACTAATGCAAGGCTACCTGTTCTCCATAGGCCAGAATGGGCAGTTTGGTTATTGCATTTTATAATCCTAACTGACTCAGGGAACATGGTAGAAATTCGAGTTTAGTATGCCTGAACTCAGAATGATAAAATACATCTTTTAGTGAAGTTGGTGTTAACATTCTGTGTTTGAAAATGCCACTTTTAGAAAGTAGGCATTTTCTTGTCTAACCATCCAAACCTGCCTCTGCTAGGTTGTGTATTCCTTGTCTGGAGTTTGAGTGACAGGGCTGGGGAATTCCAGCAGACAGGGTGAGGTGACCCAGTGGTGAATAGAGAGATCTGCATCTAGATGGGAGGGAGGAGCTGCACCTGGGACCTGAATAGGACTGTGCCTTCCCTCCACAATGCTGGCTCCACCTCCTGTGGTGTGTCTGATGTCCCTGCCCCGCACCGTGAAAGGAAAGAAGGAGACATGTCAACAAAGTGCTCCAGGACTGACCAGAACTGGTTTGGACTAGGCAAATGCTTCTCTGCCTTCAGAGAACAAAGGGAAAAGGAGTATAAATATTGGGACCCAGACCCAAGACCTTTAGATCACTTCTGGGAATCAAGACAAACCTTTGCTGAGGAGAAGAACCAGGAAGCTGAAGGAGGAGACTACCCCTGTGCTGTGTGTTCGGGGGTTGGCCTGCAGTGGTTGCTTCATTTCCAAAGAGAGGAGAAAAGGACTGAGTGTGTTTTCTATCAACTTGAAGAAGAATCTCCAAGGGCTTGAACTAGAGCTTGCCTCCTGCCTGAAGTCTCAGGGATACAAGACTTCACCAACCAGCTCCCCCCTGAATTCCCTTGCTGGGAACTGAAGTGCCTGCTGTTGTGCTGGGCTTTCTAAGAGACTGCGTGTCGCTGGGAGCTGGAAGTGCGACGCAACAACAAGAAGCGTGTCGCCGCCGCAGCCGCGGTCATCACATCGCTGACGAAGCGAGCCGCCGCTGCCGCTGTCATCATCGCATCGCCGAAGCGCGGCGCATCACCGGAGAAGCAGGACGCTGCCACAGAGGTCATCGTCACATCACCGGAGAAGCGCCTCGTAGGGCCTGTCGCGGCTCCAAAGATCCTCGAGTTGCCGCACGCCCGTCGGGCATGTCGCATCACACCAACGTTGTCGCATCGCAACTGTTAGAACCGGCGGTCTCTAGTTGGCAGAGGTATACACTTCTGACAAATAGGGACCAACCAACTCTAGTCAGGGAAAGGGGATTACACACTCAGATAACCCCTGCTACCCCCTTGGTAGCTTGGCAGAGCAGACAGGCTTATCTCAGAGGCAGTGTGTTAAGCATTTATGACCACATACAGTAATAAAGTGGATACACTACAGATGGACACGACACAGAAGTTATTATAAAAATAGTATTTTTATATAAGGCTTAGCACAAGACCAAATAACGACAAAAATATACCACAGTCTTAATAAATACTCTTTGGAAGGAAAAATAATAGTTCAAGTAAGGTTTCTTCTTGGCAAATAGTTTTTTAGCAAAGTATTCTTCTGAGCACAGTTCTTTGGCAACAATGTAACCCCCACAGGAGTCACACGACGTCGAGTCTACAAGATTCCCAAGGTTCGGCGTCGACCGCGAGGAGCGCTACGTCGAGCCTGGAGTTGCAACAGACCCCACAAGTACAGTACCTTGAGAAACGAAGAAAACGATGATCCACGGCGTCGAGATGTCGGCGTCGAGGTCGGCGTCGATCGTGCCTCGGAGTCGGGTCAATCCGCAGCGGCGTCGAGGGATGTCGGGCCGGAGCAGCGCTCACGGCGTCGAGACGGGCGTCTAGTCGATGCGATCAGCAGCGGCGTCGGGACGGGGTCGCTTGGAGGCAGAGCCGATACTCACTCCTCACTGGCGTCGATACCGGCGTCGAGACGGGGTCACTTGGAGCCGGGGCCGATACCCACTGCTCACTGGAGTTGCTGCTGGCGTCGATCGGGCCCGGCGGCGTCGAGACTGCAGATTTTCCCTTGTGTACTGGAAACAACACTTTCCAGCAATTCAGCAATTCAGTAGATGGTGAAGTCCTTTGGCCCTGTGACTTCAACAGGAGACTGGCACTCTTCCAGTCCTTGGAGATTTTCTAGCAAGTGTTCAGAGAGTACACACCAAGTTCCTCTCTCCTTGTTCCTTGGCAAAAATAAAGAAGCAGCTTTCAGGTTCCTCCACAGCAAAACAGCCCTCTGGCAGAAAGGGGAGGCAAGTCCTTAGATCAGCAGGCTTCTTGTCCTTGGTACAGGTTTCCTTGTCAGAAGTGATCTGAGTTCTTGGTTCAGGGGTCCTTCTCTTATACCCCTTTTTCCCTTTGTTCCCTTTGTCCAAGCAGGGCGATTCCCACCATCTCAGGTTTGTTGTGGGTGTTGCCAGGCAGAGGCACCTGGCCTATTCACTGAGCAGGGCAGAGTCCTCAGCCGCCCAGCAGGAGGCGGAGCCAGTATTGTCACTGGCAGGAGCAGGGCTATCAGCCGCCCAGCAGGAGGCGGAGCCAGTATTGTGTCAGGCAGGGCAGGCTACTCTTCCCTCACTCTACGTGTAAACGCCCCATTCACCCCACACTGACTCACTCAGACCTCTGGAGCCACCCAGCCCCTGACACACACACCAAACCAGCAGAGACCGGTAGATAGTTGGACAAGAAAATAGCCACTTTCTAAAAGTGCTATTTTCAAACATAGAATTTAAAAACCATCCATCCTAAAGGGTGTGTTATTAAATTCTGAGTTCAGGGATACTAAACTCGACTTGCTACCATGCTCCCTGAGTCAGATAGATTATAATGGAGTTAATAATCAGTCTGCCCAGTCTGGCCTATTGGAGGCAGGTAGCCCTTCAATAGTGAAAAACGAAAATGGCTGTAATTCACTATTAGGTCATGCCACACACGTCAGGGCATGACCTACCTTTTACCAACAATGCACCCTGCCCTAGGGCCTACCATAGAGGTGTCTGAAATGTGGCAAAGTGAAGGTTTAGAGACTGGTAAGTAGGTTTCCTTACCAAGTCGACATGGCAGTCAGGGACTGCACGCAGGCGCCGCGGTGGCAGGCCTGAGACACATTTTGCACGCTGCTTCTGTGGGTGGCACAACCAGTGCTGCAAGCCCACCAGCAGCAGTTAACTTACACGCCCTTGGCACACGCAGTGCACTAGACTAGGGTCTGAACAGTAAGTCAACCAAGCCAATCATGGTAACACCAATCAATGTACAATTTAACATAGGGAGCACTTGCACTGTGGCACTGATCAGCAGTGGCACAGTGCCCAAAGCAATAATCCAGCAAAAACATCGTAAACAGAGGAGGCAAACAGAAAAAAAATGGAGGAGAGACTCATGCCAATGATGCCAGGTCTAACACGTGTCCCCTCCAGCTGAAATGTGGGGAGAACTACCCTTCACCCAGGGAGTCCTCATCACTAAGGCGGAAAAATCTGGACAGACCATCAGCATTGGCGTGATCTGTACCAGGGCGGTGTTCCACCGTAAAGTCCATGCCCTGTAGGGAAATGGACCACCTCAACAGCTTTGGGTTCTCACCCCTCATCTGCATTAACCATCTGAGGGGCCTGTGGTCTGTCTGAACCCGGAAGTGAGTCACAAACAGGTAGGGTCTTAGCTTCTTCAGCGCCCAGACCACAGCAAATGCCTCACGCTCTATCGCACTCCACCTTTGTTCCCTGGGAAGCAACCTCCGGCTGATGAAGGCTACAGGTAAGTCTCGGCCCTCCTCATTCATCTGTGCTAGAACAGCCCCCACACCATGCTCTGAAGCGTCTGTCTGGACAACGAATTCTTTTGAAAAGTCGGGTGCCTGGAGGACCGGTGCTGTACACATTGCAGTTTTCAGGGTGTCAAAGGCGTTCTGACAGGCGTCAGTCCAGATCACAAGTCTCGGCTGCTTTCTGGAAGTCAGCGAGGTCAAGGGGTGCACAATGTTGCCATACCCCTTGACAAACCTCCTGTAGTAACCCGTGAGACCCAAGAAGGCTCTCACCTGAGTCTGGGTTTTGGGCGGTTCCCAAGCCAGGATGGTATCTATCTTGGGTTGCAGGGGGGCCACCTTGCCGCTCCCTACTTGGTGCCCCAAGTACACCACTGAACCCTGCCCAATCTGGCACTTACTAGCCTTGATTGTGAGGCCTGCTCTGCGCAGGGCCAACAACACTTCCTGGAGGTGGCGCAAGTGTTCCTCCCAGCTGGCGCTGAACACTGCTATATCGTCCAGGTAGGCGGCGCTGAAATCTTCCAGCCCGGCCAATACCTGGTTAACCAACCTCTGGAATGTGGCAGGGGCATTCTTCATCCCAAAGGGCATCACACGGAACTGGTAGTGCCCATCTGGTGTGGAGAATGCAGACCTCTCTTTTGCCCCATCAGTCAAGGCGATCTGCCAGTACCCAGACGTTAGATCAAACGTACTAAGGTACCGGGCAGCCCCCAACCGATCGATGAGCTCATCAGCTCTGGGGATGGGGTGCGCGTCAGTCTTGGTGACCGAATTGAGTCCTCGGTAATCCACACAGAACCGAAGTTCTGGTGAAGCACCAGGCGCGGCAGCCTTTGGGACCAAGACCACTGGGCTGGCCCAAGGACTGCTAGAGGACTCGACCACCCCTAAGGCAAACATCTTGGAGACCTCCTCCTTGATATATGCTCTGACCTTTTCAGTCACCCTGTAGGCCTTGTGCCTCACAGGAGTGCTGTCCCCAGTGTCCACATCGTGGACACACCACTGAGTGACACCAGGGATTAAGGAGAACAGATCAGGGAATTGTACCAACAGATGGCGACAATCTTGCTGCTGCTCGGGGGTCAGTGTGTCAGAGAGGACAACACCATCCACTGACCCATCTTTTTCTTTTGCACACAGGAGGTCAGGAAGAGGCTCACTCTCCTCCTCCATCCCAGCATCTGTGGCAAGGAGCATGCCCACTTCGGACCTGTCTAAGTGGGGCTTTAACCGGTTGACATGCAGGACCCTTAAGGGGTTCCTGGGAGATTTCAAGTCCACCAAGTAGGTGACATCGCTCTTCTTCTCCACAACCTCAAACGGTCCAGTCCACCTGTCCTTGAGCGCACAAGGTTCCACAGGGGCCATGACCCAAACTTTCTGACCAGGTTGAAGCTCAACCAGAGTGGCATTCTGATCGTACCACCGCTTCATCTCTTCCTGGCTGGCCTCCAGATTTGCCTGAGCAAGATCTCTGAAGCGCCGAGTCTGGTTCCTAAAGGCCAGCATGTAACTATATACATCCTGGGGAGGTTTCCTGGGAGATTGCTCCCAGCCTTCTTTGACCAGACTCAAAGGTCCTCTTACCGGGTGACCATACAAAAGCTCAAAGGGGCTGAACCCTAGAGACTTCTGTGGCACCTCACGGTAAGCAAACAGCAGGCATGGCAAGAGGACGTCCCATTTACGCCTCATTGGTTCTTCAAGACCCATGATCATGCCTTTTAGGGTCCGGTTGAATCTCTCAACCAGCCCATTACCTTGAGGGTGGTAAGGAGTGGTAAACTTGTAGGTTACCCCACACTCCTTCCACAGAGACTTCATATAATTCGAAATGAAGTTGGTGCCCCGGTCTGACACCACCTCTCGGGGGAACCCCATGCGGGAGAAAACCCCCATCAGTGCCCGTCCCACCACGGGGGCCGTCACTGTTCGGAGAGGGATGGCTTCCGGGTACCGGGTGGCATGGTCCACCAAGACCAGGATAAACCTGTTGCCCATGGCTGTCTTGGGGTCCAGTGGCCCCACAATGTCAATTCCCACTCGCTCAAAGGGGGTACTGACGACGGGAAAAGGTTGGAGGGGAGCCTTCTGCTTCCGCCCGCTTTTCCCACTTGCCTGGCAAGTTTGACAGGTCCTACAATGGATATCTGAATCCCTTCTCATCTGAGGCCAATAAAAATGGGTGACAAGCCTGTCATAGGTCTTGTCCTGCCCCAGATGTCCAGCTAACGGAACGTCATGAGCCAACCCCAGTAGGAAGGCTCTGAAGCGCTGGGGTACCACCAGCACACGGGCTGACCCAGGTTCAGCAGCCTTAGGCTCGCTATACAGGAGGTCGTTCTCCCAGTAGACCCAATGTGATCCTGACTGATCACCTGTCGTTTGGGCTGAGGCCTGCTGCCTCATACCCACAAGAGAAGGGCACACTTTCTGCTCAGCACAAAATTCCTCCCTGGAGGGACCACCATCCTGCTGCCAATGGGTCAGCTCGGGCAGGTCTCCCAGTTCGGCCACTTGTTCTCCTGTCGGTTCCAGGGCATCCCCCTCAGGGTCTGCTCCCTCCTGGACCGCGGGAACGATGGGGGACGGTTTCCCGCGCCCCCTGCCCCTTCTCTTCACGGTTGGGACCTGGGCCATACTTTCAGGCTCCAGGGCCCCATCAACACCCTTACTGACTGACATGGACCGGGTGGTCGCACACACCCACTCAGGCAGACCCAACATTTCCAGATGCGATTTTCTCTCCACCTTAGCCCAAGGGGAGTCCTCCAAATCATTGCCCAGGAGACAATCAACAGGCATGGCGGGCCTCACAGCAACCTGAAGAGTACCTGAGACCCCCCCACTCAAAGGGAACTTGAGCTACCTCACACTGACTCTGTGAGTTGTCGGCAGCTACAACGGGGTAGAATGCATGCGGGACCACCTGCTCTCTGGACACCAAGTGACACTTGACAGCTGTCACACTCGCTCCGGTGTCTCTGAGAGCTTCCACCCTATGGCCATTAATGGTCACCCACTGCCTATATTTCTTAGTGTTACTAGGCAGAGGGGTTGGAGGGACCATTTCCACGTCTCCTAAAGAGACCAGGGACATTTCTGCGGGACCCCACCCACCGGGGGCACCCATCTCCTCCCCTCCCAGGGCTACACTCGCTACCTGCCGAGGGGGTGCACGCGGCGGTGCATTCGAATCCTTCATCGGACACTGGGGATCATAATAACGGTGTCCCACCTGCTTACAGGCATAGCAGGTCATGGGGCCCCTGTGAACAGGTTTACCTGTCGGGGCCTCTGGCTTCTTTACAGGGGGAGGCTGGGAACCCTTCCCTTGGTTCCCTTGGGGACTACTTTGGGGCCCTTTCTGAAACTCCCTCTGTTTACCCCTGTCCCCCCCACTCTTCTGCTGGGGACCCTGCCCACCTTTGGCTGAGTCTCCCACTGGACCCTTGTGGACCCTGGTACTGACCCAGCGGTCCGCCTCCTCAGCAAGTTTTCTAGGGTTAGATAGCTTGCTATCAACAAGGTGCTGGCGTAGCTCTGGAAAACAGTTATTAGACAAGTGCTCCCAAGCAAACAAATCATAAAGAGCATCATAACTATCAACCTTGCTACCCTTTATCCAACCATCCATGGTTCTGCAGAAAAAAGACACATATTCAACCCACGTAGTACCAGGCAACTTCTTACATTCTCTAAAGGTTTGTCTGTACTTTTCTGGAGTTAAGCCATATCTCAGCATTAAAGCATCTTTCATATGAGTATAAGACATCCTATCCTCAGCAGGAAGGCTCAACAAGGTATCTCTCCCCTCGTTTGTAAAGCGGCTCCACAACCCCGTTCCCCAATCCTTCTCAGGGACCCGGTGGGCCAACAATGCTAACTCATACGCTTTAAACCATTGGCTAATATCTTCATTCTTACTGTAATCCTTGATCACATCTTTAGGAAAATAAAACCTACTTTCTGCAGGCACAGATGGAGTGCTGCCACCAGAGGGATTCAACTCTAAACTCTTAGTTTTAAGCTCCATCTCCCTCACCATCTTCTCACGTTCAAACGCTAATTTCTCTCTCTCAAAATCTAATCTTTTGCTCTCCATTTCAGCTTCTCTCTTGCTTCTTGCATTCTCTAATTCCAACTGCCCTCCTAATTTGAGTTTTGCCATTTCCAACTTGTACCCCCTCTCCTTCTCCCTGTCTTCTAATTCTTCGGGGGAAAGGCTCCTAGAGGACGCACTACTGCCTGGAGATGACACTGGCCCACCTGTGGGCTCTTCCTCTTCCTCTTCTTCTTCCTCTTCCGGTACCACCACCGGATCAGAGGGATTTCTGGCCTCTAACCAGGCCTTCAGCGCTTTGAGGAAGCCCTCTTTCTTTGAGACACCTGTGGTAGGAACTTTAAACTGCTTGCAAAATCCTTTTAGATCTTTTAGCGTGTAGGAATCTATCTTCTCCTTATCAAATTCCCCCACAACATTCTCCACAGGTGTAGCAGCTCCGGCATTCTCCATGGTCAAAACTGGCAGTGTTTAAGAAAATAAGCTCCAGGAAAGCGGAGAACAAAAATAGGATGTCCTACCAAACGGACTGTGGCTGCGTTATGGTCTGCTTTCACTATGTAGCGTACACTAATCACTGCACATGAGTCATAAATGCAAAGTTCAAATCCTCACCGCTGACCACCAATGTTAGAACCGGCGGTCTCTAGTTGGCAGAGGTATACACTTCTGACAAATAGGGACCAACCAACTCTAGTCAGGGAAAGGGGATTACACACTCAGATAACCCCTGCTACCCCCTTGGTAGCTTGGCAGAGCAGACAGGCTTATCTCAGAGGCAGTGTGTTAAGCATTTATGACCACATACAGTAATAAAGTGGATACACTACAGATGGACACGACACAGAAGTTATTATAAAAATAGTATTTTTATATAAGGCTTAGCACAAGACCAAATAACGACAAAAATATACCACAGTCTTAATAAATACTCTTTGGAAGGAAAAATAATAGTTCAAGTAAGGTTTCTTCTTGGCAAATAGTTTTTTAGCAAAGTATTCTTCTGAGCACAGTTCTTTGGCAACAATGTAACCCCCACAGGAGTCACACGACGTCGAGTCTACAAGATTCCCAAGGTTCGGCGTCGACCGCGAGGAGCGCTACGTCGAGCCTGGAGTTGCAACAGACCCCACAAGTACAGTACCTTGAGAAACGAAGAAAACGATGATCCACGGCGTCGAGATGTCGGCGTCGAGGTCGGCGTCGATCGTGCCTCGGAGTCGGGTCAATCCGCAGCGGCGTCGAGGGATGTCGGGCCGGAGCAGCGCTCACGGCGTCGAGACGGGCGTCTAGTCGATGCGATCAGCAGCGGCGTCGGGACGGGGTCGCTTGGAGGCAGAGCCGATACTCACTCCTCACTGGCGTCGATACCGGCGTCGAGACGGGGTCACTTGGAGCCGGGGCCGATACCCACTGCTCACTGGAGTTGCTGCTGGCGTCGATCGGGCCCGGCGGCGTCGAGACTGCAGATTTTCCCTTGTGTACTGGAAACAACACTTTCCAGCAATTCAGCAATTCAGTAGATGGTGAAGTCCTTTGGCCCTGTGACTTCAACAGGAGACTGGCACTCTTCCAGTCCTTGGAGATTTTCTAGCAAGTGTTCAGAGAGTACACACCAAGTTCCTCTCTCCTTGTTCCTTGGCAAAAATAAAGAAGCAGCTTTCAGGTTCCTCCACAGCAAAACAGCCCTCTGGCAGAAAGGGGAGGCAAGTCCTTAGATCAGCAGGCTTCTTGTCCTTGGTACAGGTTTCCTTGTCAGAAGTGATCTGAGTTCTTGGTTCAGGGGTCCTTCTCTTATACCCCTTTTTCCCTTTGTTCCCTTTGTCCAAGCAGGGCGATTCCCACCATCTCAGGTTTGTTGTGGGTGTTGCCAGGCAGAGGCACCTGGCCTATTCACTGAGCAGGGCAGAGTCCTCAGCCGCCCAGCAGGAGGCGGAGCCAGTATTGTCACTGGCAGGAGCAGGGCTATCAGTCGCCCAGCAGGAGGCGGAGCCAGTATTGTGTCAGGCAGGGCAGGCTACTCTTCCCTCACTCTACGTGTAAACGCCCCATTCACCCCACACTGACTCACTCAGACCTCTGGAGCCACCCAGCCCCTGACACACACACCAAACCAGCAGAGACCGGTAGATAGTTGGACAAGAAAATAGCCACTTTCTAAAAGTGCTATTTTCAAACATAGAATTTAAAAACCATCCATCCTAAAGGGTGTGTTATTAAATTCTGAGTTCAGGGATACTAAACTCGACTTGCTACCATGCTCCCTGAGTCAGATAGATTATAATGGAGTTAATAATCAGTCTGCCCAGTCTGGCCTATTGGAGGCAGGTAGCCCTTCAATAGTGAAAAACGAAAATGGCTGTAATTCACTATTAGGTCATGCCACACACGTCAGGGCATGACCTACCTTTTACCAACAATGCACCCTGCCCTAGGGCCTACCATAGAGGTGTCTGAAATGTGGCAAAGTGAAGGTTTAGAGACTGGTAAGTAGGTTTCCTTACCAAGTCAACATGGCAGTCAGGGACTGCACGCAGGCGCCGCGGTGGCAGGCCTGAGACACATTTTGCACGCTGCTTCTGTGGGTGGCACAACCAGTGCTGCAAGCCCACCAGCAGCAGTTAACTTACACGCCCTTGGCACACGCAGTGCACTAGACTAGGGTCTGAACAGTAAGTCAACCAAGCCAATCATGGTAACACCAATCAATGTACAATTTAACATAGGGAGCACTTGCACTGTGGCACTGATCAGCAGTGGCACAGTGCCCAAAGCAATAATCCAGCAAAAACATCGTAAACAGAGGAGGCAAACAGAAAAAAAATGGAGGAGAGACTCATGCCAATGATGCCAGGTCTAACAGCAACCAAGACGCCATTTTGTCGCATCGCACCGGAGAAGAGTGTCGCATCGAGGTGCCAGTGTGTCGCGTCACACCAGAGAGCAGTAAGAAACCGAAGCGAGCATCAACTCCCCTGCGCAGCAGTAAGGAACCAACGCATCCACTCCCCTGCGTGTAAGGAACCAACACATCACCTTCCCTGCAACCCTTTTGTTTCCTTTACGCTACGCATCTATGGTACATTGAGAGTAAAGTGTCGCATTTACAACTTGAGAGAACTGAGCTATTTTATAACATTTAAGAGAGTATTTTTGAGTATAGTATTGTGGATTTTTGTCGTCTGGTCTTGTGTTAAGTCGATATAAAAATACTTATTTTTATAATACAACCTGTGTGGTGTCCATTTGTAGTGTTGTCACTGTATTACTGTATGTGATCACAAATGCTTTACACACTGCCTCTGAGATAAGCCTGCCTGCTCGTGCCAAGTTACCAAGAGGGTGAGCAGGGGTTATTTTAGGAGTGTAGCCCCTTACCCTGACTAGACGCAAGGGTCACTATTTGTCACAGGTACCTACCTATGCCAACTAGAGACCCCCAAATCTAACATTCCCCATTAGTATTTGGAACAGGTAACAAGATAGCAGGACTTAACACAGAACAATGTTTCAGGGTCACATTCTTGGCAGCAAAGAACACCTGCTCATTTCTTGTCAACCTGTTATTTGTCAAATGCTGTGCTTTGGCTCTTGTCCTCAGAGCTCAACTGAATGTGGTCCATATACAGTAGGTGAACTACCCATCACAATGCTCTCACACCGTTCAATGCTGGCACTTGTTGCAGCACCGGATTTGGGACATCCAGGTAATGCTGGAGCTACAAGATCTAATGTAGCTGAGAAGTAGGTCACTGGTCCATGGCCACCTCCATGTGATGGGGTGAATACAGAAAGACGGCAACCCTATCACTCATGACAGAATAATGAGAATGCTGTGAGTAATCAGGCATTCCTAAAGCTGGAACATGACACAGACACTCTCTTAACTCCAGGAATCAAGCAAACAGTTGTTATCCCAAGATGCTGGATCACACAAATCTTTGTGGGTCAGCATCTGCAAAGGTTTTGCCATCAAGGAGAAAGTAGGAATCCACTGTCGCCAAAGGCCAACCATGCCCAAAAACATCTCAACCTCTTTCTGGGTAGTAGGCGGATTAATTTTCATGGTTGCCTCCACTCACTCTGATGACACCTTCCTCTTGCCTTTTCAATCCAATGACCCAAATACTGTACTTCGTTAAGACAATACTGAAGTGTACTTGGAGACACCTTATGCCCATTGTTGACCAGATAGTTCAGTAAAGCAATAGTATCATCCTTAGAAGCCTCCTGTGTCTCAGATGCAATGAGGAAGTCGCCTATGTACTGGACTGGCACTGAGTTTCCAGGCAGAATCAAGCTGACAATGTTCTTTTTCAGTACTTGACTGAATATGGATGGTCTATCAGTATACACTTGAGGGAAACAACATCACATTAAGACACAATTATCAAGATGGAAAGCAAATAAAAAATTGGCTTTCCTCGTGCAATGGGAAAGAGAAAAATTCCTGACAGAGGTCAATCACTGTGAACCATTCAGCCTTGCATGGAATTTTAAACAGGATCACAGATGGATTTGGTACCATAGGACAACATGGAATCACAATGTTATTGACCTTTCTAAGGTCCTGAACAATGCAATATTTCCCACTTGGTTTCTGAAATCCCATGATGGGTGAATTGCACAACTTCCCATGATATCCTTTAGAATGCCCAGCACAATCATGGACTCAATTACGGGTGTAATTCCTGCCATCATGTCTGGGGTCAGATTGTACTGAGGTGTTCTTGGGAATTTTGCATTGGTCTTAATCTGTATGCAGACTGGCTCGACTCCTCTAATCAGTCTGATCTCTTCCCCAGAGAAGTCTCATACCACTGGAGAGAAGGTGTTTCTCAAATCCAACAGCATGTCTTCCACTGTCAGTAAAGGAGACATGGTTATGTAATGGTTCTGATTAGCCAGTTTAAAAGCAATATCCTCAAAATGTGTCTGTAATTTGATACCCTTCATCATACAATAGATGGTACAATTCATTTTGCACAAGAGTTCACGCCCTAGCAAACAGACTAGATTCGAATCACACACTATGAATTGATGTTGATCCTGAAAGGTTCTGATTTTCTCAGGTACCACTTCTGTCACAGGGTTTGTCATCCTTTTGTTAGATTCCTACAACTTGGATACATATTATCCGAGAGTGGCAGGTTTTGGACAACTGCAGATCTCACAGTAGAACATGGAGCTTCAGTATAATTCAAGAATGCAACTGGGTGACCATTTACATCTGCATTTGTGTATGGTCCACTTTTGCTCTACCTTGAAGACTGCGTCAAGCGTACAGTCCTACTCTCCCTTCAGGCACCGTCATAAGGATGGGTACTGATCAAATTCATCTAGCGCTTCCATTAAGGGCATCTGGTGATAGGTTTGATTGCCCTGCGAGATTCTTGGAGGTTGGGGTACTTGTACTAACTGATTCTGATTCCCTCCTGCATTAAGAGATCTTGGTCTAGTGACTGTCGGTAACTGATTTACCCCATCTGCCACCTGTACGAGTTGTCCTTCCTGCACCTCATTCACAGGGTTAAGGCGACACTTGCGCTTCCAATGCCTGGTCTTCTGACAAAAATGAAAGGCACTGGTCTTTTCTAGGGTCGCAACATCTTTCCTTGTTCAAGGATCTACAGCGACACCTCTTCATCTTCCCTGTCCCATCGGTCCTGTGACTGAGGTAATTCAGGCACCTCCTGGAACATTCCCTTGTCTGCTAACCATTGTTCCTACTATTGCCTTCACCTGCTCTTTTGTATATGCATTTCGCATTTGAACCAGCATCAACTTCAAATTTATTATCCAATGGTTGGAATCCACCTCATCACTGCAGTACCTGGTGTACCGTAGGATTTCGTCCACAGGCTTTTTTGCCAGCAGATTAAGTGTTGCTGGATCATGAGACTAACCTCCGGCCCCAGTCCAGTCACAAATTGTGATACAAATTGTCCCATATCCTTAGGGTAGAGTGTATATAATCCGCAGTACTGCTTAAAAGCTAGCAATAGCTTTTCATAATAAGCATGCATGGGCTCTTTTGGTTCCTGGGTTGCTCGGTCTATATTAACCCAATCAATGTATGGAGAGGCTATCTTGCAATCAACTATGTGATCACCTGATTGCACATCTTCATAGCCAAAGGTGAAAGACCATAAGTTACCGAATCCCTCTCTGGCTCAGTAGCAGGCCACTCAATGGCTATTTTAGAAGCAGACCAGAGATAGCTGGGAAACACAATTTCAAACATGGTAATTAGGTCAATCAGCAACACCTTTGAGATCTTAACAAAGTGATCAACTTGCTTGTACCGCTCAGCAGGTTTCTCCCTCATCCTCAGAAAATCATTCATAAATGAAGCTAAGTCACCCTTACTTCAAGTAACATTCACATACTCTCCATTAGGCACTTCTCAAAATGGATATGCTTTGATTCCCGGCAATCCCCTTCCTGGAGGTGCTGTTTCCCCTGTTACCTTCCTCACACTCTTCTTCAACTCTCTTTCCACCCACGTATCCAGCATACTCCAAGCCCTTGCCTATGACCAACTCTAGGATATGTGTCTTCAATCCTGTTGCTCTCTTTTCCTCCAGATCCTGGTCACTGTAGTTTAAGCTATGATTTGCCTGTAACATTTCTGTTATAGACAAATCTACTCCATACCTCTGAGCTAACTCTGATAATCTCTCATGTGCTCGTCTTGTGCTGTGGGTGACATCCGTCACTACAAACAGCAGGTCATCTGGCTTATAGGTCTCTATCCTATCCAAAGATAAATTCCCACTGATGATCTCGTCAACTTCAGCCTTCAACCTCACTACATCCAATAGCTTTGTATTCACTGCTGCCTTGATGGTACCCTGACTTGATGCATTTTTTGACACTCCTTGCTATTGTTGTGATCTCTCAACCACGATTCCAAGTCTGAAACATCTAAGACATGCTGACTTCCAGCAGCTCCATGATTTGTACATGCTTCTGAGGTCGTACCAATTGGTCCTCTCACAGGAGTTTCCCACATCCAAAGGTCTGAACTAATGTTTGCCATAGGTATGGACCGTATAGTACTGGAACTAAAATGTGCTCCCAAAGGCTTAGCATTAGCTGCTGAAGAAGTACTAGATTTTCTGGGCACTAAAGATTAACAATTCCCACTTGTGCTCCCTATTCCACCCAATCCAGTCATTTCAACTTATGGACTAACTCTGGTACGTGTATGACCACTGAGCTCGGGTCACACACAGGAACAACAGGGCCAATGGTAACCGGGACTGTAAGAGCTTGTGGTAAAGGTGAAGCAGAGTTAACTCTGTTCTGTTCTATGCCTCCCAAGGTGGACACTCCTGTCCCTCCTACTCCTGCAGATAGCCTTCCCACAACCCCTGTTCCAGGACCCACTTGAGCTACTGAGGTTCCACATTTTCTGCATTTTACTAGTCTCGCACTCCTGTCCCCTGATTGTGGACTTTACAGTGGAGGATGCTCAGATACCAACCCATCCAACAAGCTGTCTTTGTTGTCACTACTATCACTTCCATTGGCTTTTTTACTCCTGTCCTGGGATCTTTCTCTTCTAAAAGGACCGGGTATAGCCTTTCTCCTTCTATGGTACGCAATCTCCATTTCTTTAATTGTGCATCCCACTGTGTGTTCTAGTATGACCACACAGTTTTCTTCATCCTCCCTTAGTATTTCACCCTCTGTTTTGCATGTGCTGCACACATCCAAGCATCTAACACTTCAAACTGTGTTGGTCTAGGCCAAGGTTGCAACGCAAACATTGCTCCTCTTAACTGATGCATTATATCTAGCCGAAATAAACCAAAGCATGGAAAGGACAATTCACCCTCCTTTTCAGTGATCTTATGCCAATTTTAAAGCCAAATTATAGTATGGAGCCCAACTTTTGTCGCCATGTAATGTGCTGGAGTATCCTTGGGTGGTGCCTCTTCTCCCACTCGAATAACAACCCCTTCATCACCCTTGAACAGATCTCGCAACACCATAAAACATTGCATGATTTCAATTGCAATTTGTTGTTCAAATTATTACACAGAACCGTTTTTTTTCCAACCACAACTTTCCGATGACTACCAACCAATCCCAGCACGGCCTTAAACCAACCGACCTATCATAGCCAGACACCCTCTTATGTCACTTTTACTCCTCACAGCAGCTCAACCTCCTTCACAATTTCTCCATACGCATTCACTCATACAGTCTTCTTGAATTCATAATTTTCTGTCATCTAAAAGATCTATAGAATGTAATCATCCAAGAACATTCACACACTGTCGGCCCGATTCACAGAACTAACTTAAGACAAAATCCTAAACTTACTACCATTTTGGTATTCACAGAAGGCACTTACTCATTTTGGTATTCACAGAAGGCACTTACTCATTTCGGTATTCACAGAAGTTAGGACTCCTAACTTTAGGACTCCCAAATGCCTTCTGTGAATACCGAAAGTCTTAAAGATAGGATTTTTCTCAGTTTAGGAGTAGTAAAGTTAGGACTCCTAACTTTAGGACTCCTAAATGCCTTCTGTGAATACAAAAAGTCTTAAAGTTAGGATTTTTCTTAGTTTAGGAGTACTAAAGTTAGGAGTCCTAACTTTACTACTCCTAAACTCAGAAAAATCCTAACTTTAAGACTTTCGGTATTCACAGAAGGCATTTAGGAGTACTAAATCTGTGAATACCAAAATGGTAGTAAGTTTAGGATTTTTTCTTAAGTTAGTTCTGTGAATCGGGCCCAGTGACCCTTGACCTGCGCTGGTCACCCAAATCAGTATAGTTCACCTCTGTACACAAGGTCCACTAAACGATTCCCATAAACATTCACATATTCAAGAAAAGTTCACTATCTTAGGTGGAACTGCCGATGATGTCTCACCATAACTTTTCAATTCTTCATTCAGACAATCAAAATCTCAATCTTGGTGTCTTCTGCACCTTTAATATATCTTGAGATCTTAGGCCACTTCGGGACCTGCAACTCAAATCTGAATTCTTGGACCACGTCTGGCCCAAAACCACATTCACGTGACTCTCACTCCAACTCTGCAAGATATCACACAATTAAATCATTCCCGCAATCTAACACACAAGATAAACCCTCTTAATACTCACTCCTCCATTTACCGCTGTCTCGCTACAACATCAAACTCTGTCAGTTTCCACCAGATTCTGTGGCCTTTCCGGAATTAGTCACTGGGATCTATTCTGGGCAATGGGGTTCTAGGTTACACTTGTTCTAAATGAATTCTAGATTCTCCTCTCGCTTCATGTATGAACCATCCTACACTGCTACCAACTGAAAGGGCTGGGCCCATAAGTTCTGGTCCTGTTCTAGTGACACAATCCGACGCTTCTTTTTTTCATAGCATGAAAGCGTGGAGGGGAGAACATTTGTTAGTAAGCCAATAAATTAATCAAGAATACCCTTGGACACATAGTAACCTCAGACAACTACTTAAAGTTAGTTTGATTTATTACAAAGCCAAAACTAACTGAACATGAAGGCACCTCAAGATAAGAGTGTAAAAATTACATCGGAATTAGCATAAAGCCACATCTGCGAATCAAATTCAGACAATTTAGCATAAACAATACAATTATTTCAAGAAGCAGGATGCAGAGGATCAGAAAGCATGAGTCCAAATTACCCTGCATTGAGTGTTGTCTTCTTATGAAGGTGGTTTGGCAATGTGATCCTGCAAATTTTGTCTGCAAAAAAGATCAGCACTTTTCTTGGCTTGTTCAATTACTTTAGTGTTGTACCCTTGCTCTCCAAACCTGCTCTCCACTAGCTTACGTTCTGCCTCAAAATGTTTTAGTGTACCGCAGTTCCTCTTCACCCTTGAGAACTTTCCATATGGGATGCTGTATAATAAATTAGTAGGATGTGAACTGCTGGCATAAAGCAGGCAATTGCCTTCTGTAGGTTTGTGAAAACACGTTGGTTCCTGAGAGTGAAAGGGCTCTATAATAGCGAGATTAGCATTATTACGCACCTATAGAGTCTGGTTGGACACAAACCAATCATGTAATGAGTTAAGTCATGTCTAGTGTATTCAAGTGACATAATGAGGATCCACTCGATACAGTAATTACAATACGTTCCCCAGGTCCAACAGAAATGAGGTGTTGGTAGTAGTCAGTCACAAAGATCTGCATGCTTTGGGCTCTTTTTATTATTTTTTTAAGTATATATTTTTCAAGATTTTATAATTTCACTTATTTTGTAAGTTATAATTGTTTTATATGTTTATAAGTATTTTAATGTAATGTTATTTTAAAAGTTCACATATTTTAAAGTTAATGTAGTGTATAAAACATACAATTTGATATAATTACCTATTTTTTATTTTTCCTATGGTCTTTTATATTTTTGCTGTCAAAATTTTGATTGGCCTGATTCCCAAAGATGAACTTGCACTTTGTGTAACTTTACTAAATTTCGCTTTTCACAAACTACAATTTAGGGCCCCATTAGGATGGCGGGCAGACTTTAGTCCGCATGCCACCCTAGCGGTGTTGGGATCGGCCACCAGCGGTGCGGCGGTCCCACACCGCAAATTAGGTTGCGACCGCCACCCTGGCGGTCGCAGTCGGTATATTTGACATTGCAGCAGGTGCTGCTGTAAGCAGCACCCACCACAATTCCAAAGAGGAAGGTTGTGCAATGCAATGCACAATGTGACAGGCACAGCGAGGTGCTTGCCACCTTGAGCATGGCAATGTAGGGGGGTACCATATTTACCCGTGCAAAAGCCCCCCCTCCCCCCACCCACCAGTGGGCTCGCAATGGGCTCCCAAAGCAATTTCCGCAAGCCCTTCCATGGCGGCATTGTGGCCATAGTAAGGCCAGAACCGCCAGGCATCATAATATGGATGGGGGTGCCTTTCAGGCACCGCCACCATATTATGCCCGAGTTCCGTCCAGTCGCCAATCGTGACGATTGCCGACCGGCGGAAAAGCGGCGGACGAACTTTCAATCCGCCGCAGTACCCCCTGCCATGGTAATGTGGTGGGGGGTAAATGATGTTGTGATGGCAGGCCCTGGTGATCCGCCCGCCATCATAATGGCCCCCTAAATGGTAACTTTACGACAGTGGGCACATACAGGATGGAGAAATCCGGGTATAAAAATGTGAGCTGGTGCTATATTTTTATGTGTTGGTACGCCTCCCCAATGTTGTGTCCTGCGAGACACGTTCTAGTGTCTCGACAGGCACAGAGTTGGTAGCCACTCCCCCATGGGAGTGGGCACACACACACCCCACACACATCCATCACCGGTGTCACGAGTGGCATGACCCGGCTACTAAAAAGGCCAGAGAACATGTGCTCGATGCCAGTGCCGGTACAACACTACCAAGTCTGTGTGGTCCTTTAGCAACATGTGGGCCTAGTGGCGACGAGCGGGTCTGACCCCACGCATACCATGGGTGCTGATTCTCTGTTCCTCGGGGGGGAGAAGAGTTGCCGAGATAGGAGGCACCTCCGCACCTACTGGGCGCACATTGGCGAGATTGTGTCCCTCGCCTACAGCAGCCTGCTACGCTGACTGGCCCTGAGGTAGGAGAGAAGAGTCCAATCGTCTCCAACAGTCTGGTAATCCCGCTGACGCCCACTTGGTGAGTCGCGGCATGTATAGGAGGATGGCGCAATAAGGAGGTATGCACGGCAATGACTGAATGATCCCACGAACACCCCAGTGATACGATAAGGCATAAGACTAGCCCCACTCACTGTGGCGTCGCAAACTGTCCCTGCCTGCCACCCTTCGCCTCCGCAAGTCAGAAGTGCGGTGGAGTTAAGGCAGGGCAGCGCTGGATGGCAAGCGCAAGGACATTGCACCAGCCCCGATGTACTGCCTCCTGCACAGCATGCCCCATGCCTGCTTCCGCAGCTGCCTCTGAAAGAGAAAGGGCCTGCAGCGCTGTGAAAGCTGCAGCAGCCCCATACATACAGAGAAGCACCATCCCGGTATGATCAGACACCGCAGAATTAAACTGAAAGCACCCAATAACTGCACCGCTGCCCAGTGGACAAGGCGGTCTTTGCCACCAGAGAGAAAGCCCCACGCTCCCCATCTATACAAAGTGCTGTTGCAGTTCACAGACAGCAGGATGAAGCTGTGGAGCTGCAGCAGCCTACTCCTCATGAAGGCCAAGTACCACCGCATCAAATAGTGAACCTGCAACGGACTCTCCAGCACAGTGGGGCAGCACCTTCAGGGAGGCTGCTTCGCTGAGGAAGTTGCCGAAGCGCCACCTAGCGCCACGGTGCTGCACTGCACCCCATACACGAAGCAGCTCCCCCACCCCATTTGCGGCACAAGTTTTCAAAGAGGTACATTTTGGGGCATGTGTAAATAACATGCAGTGCCCCTGCAGACTGTCATCCATGCCTAGCGATAGGCCCCAAGCATTGTCAGCCCACCGGTAGTCACTACCTACATCGCCTCCATGAGCCTACCCCAGAGTGAAGGAGGAACACTGAAAAAATCTTTATGTCATCACAGTAAGCAGGCACACACAGCTTCTCAGCCCGCCTGCACTTACTGAGGGTCTCAACACTGCAGGCCCGCACCTACATAGTGTCTCTCCACACACCGGTACCTCCAGTGCCCAAGAGGCCCGCAGCATTCGGGAACAGCTGCGGTTGTCTCGTTTCTAATCACAAGCAGAGCCACCTAGTGGTCAGTTAAAAGGAAAAAACAAAACACTTTAGCAAAGGACAGGCCAATAGCACTGCTAAGGGAGCAGAAAGCCAAAGTGACAGCCAACTCAACACTGCCAGAAGGTAGCAGAGAGCACCACACGCCCCTGACACACTGATGATGCTTGAAGGGGGAGAGACCAAGAACCTAAGAACCCCTGGAGAGAGGCACAAAGAGTACATTTAGAGATCACCTTCTCAAACCCTTCTGACAGAGGCTGTAAGAAACAACAAGGACAAGTGCTGGAAGCACCACCTAATCCCTGGTGGCCACCCATTGCAGCACTGAAGAAGTGGTATGCAAGACTAGGAACACCATCTTGCAGAGCAGCCCACGGAGAGCGACAGAAAAAGGACTGTTAAAAAAAAAAGAGAGAGTCACACATCTCCTGCCAGATGGTTTTAGAGGGGAAGAGACTGAACCTCTGCAGAGAGCCTCAGCCAAGCCCGATGTGACAGTGGAACTGAGAATCTAGCAACAAGAACAACCTCCTTGGAGGACTGGTACTCCAGGGCACGCCACAACTCTGCTGACCCCTCGAGAAGCTCAAAGCAGCGCCAACCCAGAGAAGAGGCAAGTAGCCGAGAGCAGCAAAGTCTAAAAGGGCAGCCAGCTTCCCACGAGATACGAGAAGAACATGTGGAGAAAACGCAACAACCAAGAGGCTGTCTCACGCCACCACAAGTGAGAAGAGGGCGCCACACGCCCCTGACAGTGAATGACTAGCACCACAAGGAGGAAGAGCCGGAACACCCAGTGCCAGAAGAGGGCGCCCAAGAAGAAATGAAGCATGTGCAGTCCGAGGCGCGTGATGAATGCACCCAGAAGCATGCCAGCATGAGTAAATGCCCTGGAGGGAAAGAGACCTCTCCAAAGGAAAGAGAAGCACTGCTGGAATCAGCAGGGAGATCACATACATCTACACAGCAGCAATGAAGCAAACGAAGGGGGCAGTCAGAGTCTCGCCGAAGTGATGTAAACAGAGAGAGCACAGAGAAGTGGTTGCGCAGACACACAGAAGCGCGAATACCCAGAAGAGGGTAGAAGAGCGCCAAGTCCGATGTGCGCGACAAAGGCCCCCAGAAGTTTGATTGCATGGGCAGTCACCCAGGAGAGAAAGACCTCCTCGAAGCGAGGGGGAAATGCCGAAGGCATCAAGAAGAATCTCCATCGCCTCCACGAAGCCTGGAAGGGGCCAAACGCAGAACAGTGTCCTCCCTCACAACGACTCATGCCGGAGTCATCAGTGACCCAAGGCTGACGAGAGGAGAGTCGCACACCACAAGTGGACAGCCGCCACCACTAGCTCACCACTGCCCATGGAAATCATTCCCTGGAGAGGGAATGCCCGGATGAGGGGCGTCAAGAAGCTGCCTGAAGAAGGAGCACCCAAGATGAGCGGCTGCTTGCCATTTAGCTGAAAAGAGCGACTGAATTCTCACCTGGATGGTCAAGACTCCATTGAAGTTAATAGGCCCGTTGGCATTGTTAGAACATGGTGGATGTCACTGCACCCGGAGGAGAAGCAGAAGAGTAGAGATCGTGTCACCCCAAAGAGCCGGACAAATGCAGGCATGTCAGACAAAGAGAGGAGAAGCCCGAGGACTCGAAGCACCACAAGCCAAGAACACCTCCAAAGACACCAGACAGCCATTAAGGTGGACCGATGGCCCTGGCGACTGCACCAAGGGAGAACCACACGTAAACCGCACCAAGCGCAAACCGCATTGCTACCATCGCTTCACAGTGAGACCGTCTAGCCCAGAGTGTCTGCAGTTGGAGTTGAGTGGCATCCCTGCTCCTGACCGCAAATGCCAGAGGTGCAAGAGAAGATACAGAAGAAGCAATCATGTGGCTACAACGTCCATCCAAAAGCTTCATCTCCTAGTTAATCATCACCACCTGTCGTCCAGTCCCATTGGCAGCTATGTCATCAGTGCCATGTGCATGACACCGCACTCAGCAAGAAAACGTGGAAGTATAACCGGAGGGTCCACACCGAGAATCGGACAACCAACTAAGGCCAGAAGGGGAAGTCATGAGTGGCAGGGCCGGACGATGAAGAGAACCCAAGCTACAACAGGAGTGAGTCCTGACACAGCAAGGCAAGAGGATGATAGCTCGAGAAGGAACTGGAAGCTGCACAGCGGGAGTCCGAGAGTAAGCCGCATAGCCTGCGCGAACCGAGTCTCAAGCTTTACGTTCCTCAGCGTGTTCATCACTCCCCTGTCATCAAAGTCCCCAACAGCCCCAGAAACACAAGTTCACAAATGCCAATGCCTCCCCAGAGAACATGGAGGTACCTGACCACTCCCTGCCTCAGGTGATCGACTCCCGACTAGATGCCTGCATCCATCAAGGCAAGTCATCACCCGCCATCGTCCAGATTCACCCCACGGCTGGCAACGCCACCATGCCAGTCCTCATCAAGTGCATCAACCGACACAATCTCGAAGACACATTGAGTGGAGTCCTACGCTATTGCCAAACTAGCCAACAAGAAAACTCAGAAGCTACCTGCTAACCTGGTCTGCACCTGAAATGCGGCAGCGAGAGCATGTCCTGATCAGGATCCATACACCCTTGAGGTTTGTGCGAGAGACTGGCTACTGGCTCCCCAGTGGTTCGCAGCTGCCCTCAGCTGGCACACACGCAGCTCCATCGCAACCTACCAGCAGTCCCATGGCAAGCCCGACGAAGGGCCTCCCCAGGCAGGAGAGCTGGAAGAGACACTGCCCCACCGACAGGTCACCGGACACAGCAAGACAGCCTAAGAGAGACTTCAGGTGATCCAGAAATTATCCAGTGAACTTTCACCATGGACTCCAACCATGATCTTGAAGCACCCAGTTAATGAACAGTTGTTATTCACCACATACCATCCTCAAGGTCAGCGAAAGGAAGCCATCTGGGACCAAAGGGCATGATTCCACAGACGCGTTACTAGAACACCGCGGACATCTTTAAGCAAGCATTCGTGTTCTGAATCACACAGGTTAAATGATGAAGGCCCGCCGAGATTGTCCTGCTACCGTTGGAATCACCAGTCCTGGTCTGTTGTCCTCTGGATGCCTGACCTGAGAAACTGATGGACCCTGTGGTGTATATTTCATTGTTATTTCTCCCTACAGGTTGGACTAGGGAACTTTTGTTTTTATTAAAATTTGGGAGGAATGTTGTGTCCTGCGAGACACGTTCTAGTGTCTCGACAGGCACAGAGTTGGTAGCCACTCCCCCATGGGAGTGGGCACACACACACCCCACACCCATCCATCACCGGTGTCATGAGTGATGTGACCAGGCTAATAAAAAGGCCCGAGAGCACGTGCTCGAGGCCAATTCCGGTACAACACTACCGAGTCTGTGTGGTCCTTTAGCAGCATGTGGGCCTAGTGGCCCGAGACACCACACCCGATTGCAGAATCTAAGCAGTCATAAAGTCACTATTTAAACGAAGTTTGTGATTGCTGAAAGCGAGTACATTTACACAGAAGTTTAAGTTTACTTTTGAAAATCAGGCCCAGCATTTGAGATTTTTTTTTGGTTGGTGATGTTTTGTCACGGACGTATTGATTGGTGATATTTCATCATGAAACCGGTGGAGACTGCATTAACTCGATGTGATATTCTGCCACAATTGTGCTCTTTAATTTCCATTTGTCCTAATCATAAATTGGCCCATCGGCCTGGGTTCTCCCTCATGATCTCATTCACTATGATCTGTAGGTTCAGGTCTGAATTTTTTTTATGCCCCTTCTAGATGTCATCTTGTTCGTATAATTGCCTATTTGTCATTTAATGGCCAGCTCTGTATGTGAGTGGTGGTGGGTTGGCATTCCCGCCCTAAGTGGTCTTTTTTGTACCGAGGCTGAGAGATTAGAAGGATTTTTTCGGTGTTGGTCTGTGGAGGAGACTCAAAGCGTGCTGAAATGGCAGATAATTATTCCTCAGTAGGTACGATTCGCTTTTGTCACCTTAAAATGATGTGCTTTCTATTTCTGTGTCTTTTTAGCACTTGCACTGTAATTCTGGTTCTGTGCAAGCCCAGTATAGGCTTCAATGTGTGTGTGCAGTGATTCCAGGTCAGGAAACTCCAGGAGTGATGTTTGTGGAACCAGTAAGGCACCCAGAGATTAAAAGTAAATTTCTAGGATTTGCAAATCTCAAAACACACTACCATTAATCCCCAGAATCACAGCTGGAAATACTACCCAATGCTAGATTTTTTCAACACAGATTTAACGTGGCTGTTTTCTGGGAGACCAGTAATGAGGGCCAAACTATCTAATTTAGGACTCCATATGTCATAAAAGCGCTACACCATATCACCCATGACGTGAGATTCAAATACAGCTATTAAAGCACGTTTCGGCCTAAATGTTCAAATACCAGCTTTGACATAATGCATCTGACCCATTACTATACAGCTGATTTCCCACACATATTTTCAAGGGATACCAAACAGGTGAAAATAGAAGAGATCAATTTTCTGCTTTCGATGTTATACCCTTTCTGAACTTGAAACATTTTCTGAAGATTTTGAATCAAAGTGAGTACAATACAACATTGGGAATGAATTCAGAAGTGCCTTTCTTTTTTTTTGACTGTCAAGGAGCATTGAAAGGCTGGTAGAAATTGCATCAGTTGTACATCTCTCTAAAATGGTATTTAGCCAACATTCAGAAGGCTTCTGAGAAAGGGTAAGTGCAACCCTACTGCCATCATGAATTCATCTTCATAAAAGTACATTCTAGAGGAAAATGTGAGCCCTTGTGTCAAACAGATAAAGGGTAACCATAAGTGTATCATGCAACAAGACAGCAATAGAAACCATACTAGGACATTTTTGAGTGGATGTCCTAAAAAGAAAAGAATTAGGATTTTGGAATGAGCAATTTAAAGTGTAGATCTAAGGAGAGCTGTACAAAAATGAAGGCCCTTAAATAACCCAGAGCTTTATCAGTGTTGTATGGTGAGTAGGCTAATATTCCTTGTAGGCAATGCTAGAGACTTTACTTCACATTATTGCTGCTAAAAAGAGTTCACACTCTACTGAATCATGGGGTGCATTTATTTTTTCACATAAGGCTGCTGACTTTTTCTTTTTTTCTTCACTGTTGATGATTAAATGTTTTTTGTGCCATATTTTTGACATGAGGTTAGATATATCGACTGATAGGGCTCGGTACTGACTAGACAAAGGTCAGTCATTTAATATGTGAAACCAAACAATCTTAATCGGGGGTTATTTCATTTTGGTGTCACTATAGGTACTGTATTAAAGAAATGCTGTGGGAGTGTCACGTGGCCAATAGGGACATTGTCTACAGCTAAGTTAGCATGAGCACAGCAACCATGATGCTGCTTTTGCGCACGTTACTACATGACTTAATGTTTGCAAGACTCTGTTTACGCATTTCACATGAGAACCGTCTGCTCTGTTTGTTCTCTGCCTGTGCCTGGAGTTTAGTCTGAACTCTGTGAGCAAGATCGATAAACAATGCCCCTTGTTATTCTGTTCTGCTCAGTCTCTAGCACCTGGAGAAAACATGCTAACACAGCTGCTGCTGAAAACTCGTGCTTTGATGTTATGGGGATGCATGTTTAGGTAACACACACTTGGAGAGGGAGCTATCCAGGGAGAAGAGCAATGGGGTCCCTATGAAGTAGATATACCATCTAGGCACTAAGGTATGGGGTCTGCTGACAAAGCCCAGAGATCTTCTATTATATAATAGTACTTCTTCTTACCAAGGGGAGGGTGGTTAGGCCTTATAGTCCTTTATCTACTTTCTTTACATGATGACATCTCCCTTTATGATATGTGGCCTTGCTGCAATGCTAACTGTATTAGTTGTATGCATTTTACTGCTGGTTGTGACTCGTATACTGCGTTTTAAAGCACAATAGTTAAAAGAAACATTCTTAACTGTATTCATGTTTCGGTCAGTTCTTATTGTGGACATGTACAAGAGTGAGTGATAAGGTGTGTCTTGCTACCGTGATTCCTGAGAGATCCTGGAGTGTTGTCTTCTGGGGTGTCTAATCATTTGCTTCTTCATGAGTGTGTAGAAGAGCGCGTGAGACACAATAGCTAGTCGGTCCTGGGTTCGTGGGCACTAAGGTGGTGGGAAGGCTTAGCCCCGATACACAGAGGTCCCATTTTCTTGCACATAGTTCTGTGTATGTGCTGAATCCCTGCAACAGGAGAAGTACTGTAACTGAGTAGTCTGGCTAATAGGAGAGTCGCTCGATCAGTTAATCTGCAGCAGAAAACTAGTATCAAAACATTAAGCAGGAAAATATGTCATGAATATCTATACAGTGATTTATTTGTAGGGAGATGAGAGAAACACTTAGCTGCCAGGTAATACACCTTGAATCACGAATAAAACGTTTCTACAATACTTTAGTTCAGCAGGCCAGTCCGAATAGCAAGTGTGGCTCCATCAGGAGATTGTCCCTCTATCATCTGTGCAATATGTTTCACTCACTTTGTTTATGTGATCATGTATTTATAGCGGACTTGTACTTACTTACCTGTCCTTACAGTACTGTTATCTGCCTTCAGCAGTGGCTCCTCTGCAATGGCGGAGGAGCGCCACCCCACTGCCTGGCTCAGAGCCAGCAAATGTAAAATAAAAGGATGTTGTTGCATCATTTTATTTTGCCTTTGCCGGTGTTCCATTGTTTTTAGCTCCCCGTCTGCTTTAGGACTCCAGATCTTAGCCACCACTGTAGGGAGGGCCGGGGCCTAGGCATGGGAGGGGGAAGGAGGAGTGTTATGTGCACTCCACTCCCTAAGTGCTCATGTGTGTTTGGCCGCCTGTGTCAGGCCGACCAAAATACACATGCGCACTTAGGTTTTCTCCAGCCCAGCTGCATTGAGCAACCGGGCTGGAGAACCCCCCACAGACTCCTTGGTCTGAGCAGGTCGTCTTTTGAGCCTGCTCAGGCCAATCCTTGCGCTGCTCTGTAGCACGGGAATTGGATAGGAGTCTGTCCCAGGGGCTGCTCTGACCCAGGAAGAAGAGGAGAGGCGGCGCAATGCTGAAGTCAGCTGGCGGCTGAAGGTATGTTTTTTGTTTAAAATGTATTATTCCTAACCACCCCTGCCCCCCCACAAGCCCCCCTCCTGTGCTTTCCCTCTTGGCCCACTACCCTTTATTTGTGGCGGCCGACACTGTCTACCTTTCCATCTATTATGGTAACAACTTGCAATCCACGTCTTCTATTGTTTATTTATGTATTCCTTTAAAGTTGATGGTGTGACCCGGAATTCAGGGCAACATCAGTTGCCTAAGGACTTTGAGCCTGTCAGATGCTATCAAGGTTGTGGGTCTGTTGTGGTATTAAACGTCAGCCTTAATTCAATATTAGAATCTTCGTGTTTGATATGGAATGTTGAGCCACCCCATACATTTCTGATACCAGAAGTGGGTTAGCCCTGGTGTCTATAGACCCACCAACCTAAAAACCAGCACCAAAAGCACTTTCTCAGGACTAATGCGCTTACATGAAGGTTAGTCTGCCTTATGTGGCTCATACAGTATATCGCATAGTGCTGCAGTAGTTTTGGACAATTTTTGTTTTTGAAAGGGATTTCTTGCACTGCGCTCTCGCTGCACGGTGAAGCTCCTTTGGAACAATTCCACGACACAGCTTGAGGATACCCACCCAGGGTTAGAGCATCAGAATATCTGGGGCAGATGAAATTCAGCCTTATTTCAATATTGAACGTTTTGTGTTTGGTCTGGAACATTGAGTGACCCATACTACCTTTTTTACAAATAGCTCCTCCTTCAACCAGCTGGCAACGTGGAAAAATTATTTTATTTCTCCAAACACATGTATTAGAAATTGGGTCTCTGGTTGGCAGAGGAATGTACCCCGTCAAAGTAGGGACCAAAATCCTAACCAGGATGAGCTAGATACACACTAAAACATAACCTCTGGTAGCTTGCCACAGAGCAATCAGGCATATCTAAAGAGGAAATGTGTAAAGTAGTTGTGCAACACACTCACACACAGTAACACAATGAAAACGACACAAAAATACTCAACACAGATTTAGAAAGTTGGAAAATATATTTTTATGACTAAAATAAGACCAAAACAACAAACATCCTATAAGTAGATCCAGAGTGATACATTTTTAAAGAATAAACCAAAAATAGTGCTTAGAAGTCAATAGCGCTCTGGAGTTACATGAGGTTGTGCTAGACCTGGGTAAATCCAAAGTTCAGGCCAAACGTGATGGAGGGCAGGCCGGCTACAGATTTCAGACAGGACCAGCTGATAAATTACTTTGGATAAAGCAAGCGTGAACATCAAAGAAACGATGCGAGGTGTAGAGGAGGTGCTGTGTCGTTCCCATGGATGGAGGCAAAGCACCGCCACCGATCCACGCAGTTGTTGAAGGCTTTGGCTGTGAACCACTTCACAATGCAGGTGCTCCATTGATGTTGACCTGCATTGTCTGTTGGCATCGAGCCAAGCAGTCCATCAAGACGATACCATTGTTTAGCTCCTGCTTCGAAGGGCAGTGCTTTGGTTCAGATCAGCACAAAGTCATTGCTGCTCCAGGTTTATTGGAAAAAGAGCTTCAGGAGCCACTTCTGAGGCCCAGGACTGGATTGGCCCCTCAGGCAAGTGATGACACACAGATGGCATAGTTCAGCTGCAGCAGATTCGTAGGAGAGCAGCAGAGTTATAGGAAGTCTTTTATGTCTCAGAGACTTCAGAAAACAGGAGGCACGACATCAAGCCCTTGGAGTCACTCTGGGTTCAAGTGGGGTGGGTCCAGTCCTTATCCTTAGCAGGGCATAGTTCAGCAAGCAGCTGGGCAGAGCAGCAAAGCAGAGAAAGAGTTCCTTCAGAACAGTAAGTCAAGCAGAGTGTCTATCCCTGTAGCACAGCAGTCTTTACTCCTGGCAGAGTTTTTCACAGGTCCAATAATTTACTGTCTTAGTTGGGAGAGAGCCCCAGTTACTTATACCCAGTTGTGCTTTTGAAGTGCACAAGTCCTTGAAGTGCACAGGTCTGCTTTCATCTCTGCCTTTTCTGTCAGGATACCGGTGTTGGCAATCAGCCCTTTATGTGGGACAAAGAACCCGACCTATTCAGGTGTAAGTGTCAGCTCCTCCTCCTTCTTTATGTCCAGGAAGAGCTATCAGAATGTAGATGAATACAGATGAGCACTCTTCCTGTGTTTGTGGCTGTCTGGAAGAAATGCACAAAGCGTAGCTGTCACCCATGCCAGACATGCATTGGAGACCGGGTGCAGGGGACACACAGTTATGAACTGAGAATTGTCCATTTTCTGTAATAACACGAGTATGTGGGGACCCAGGCAGAGTGTTAACCTGGTGGCTCTAGGCAGGCAATGGGTATTTATAATATATTGTGCATGATGACGGATGAGAATACGAACATGTTACAATGAGAAGGGGCACAGGGAATGACTAAGGAGTAATGTGAACCAAAATCCACTTGACTATTACCAGGGGGTCCTGGGTGATTTTGCTGGGGTAAAAATATAACAAATAGGCAAACATGAGAGACCAGGGGACCCGCATAGACTGCAAACCATACAGCTCTAGGATCGCATAGGACATCTGGCATATGGGAGGAAATGCTCTAGATGTCACTATGAGTACGGCACGAAGAATAGGCATAGGAATGGCCCTGAATGGGTCATTATTTGGGTTATACGAGGGGCAAAACACAGACCTAAACGCACTTGACAATCACCTGGGTGGCCCCAGGGGGAATTACGCATGATTGTTATGACAAAATTATGATTTATTGAAGGTCATAGGGCAGTATGTGTTTCGCAGGTGAACGCAGGAGGTTCACGAAACAACATGTTGAGATTAGTTAAACAAATGGAGTGGTTCAGCTTTGCTCATTTAGGCCTGTATGCGGGAGCAGGGTTCACATTGTAAGTTGGTCATATGCATCGTTGCTCTCCCGTTATTCACATGCAGAGTGGAATACAGGGTGACGCTCCCACCCAAATCGCAGTTTGGGAACAACTGTGGTGAAACTCAGGTAAGAGGGTCTGATGGAAACACCCTGAGCTATATAGGTTTGCATGTATGTGTCTGTATCCATGTATCTCATCCACAAGTTGTTAGTGGTGAGTAGGACTCCAAGACTCTGTAATGGATTGAAGTGTTTTCATAATAAGATATTTTACCAGGATCCTCCCCTCTACTGGTAAGTGACTGATTGTAAGATTTCTTTCTATGGTATTTCCAGAGTAGGTTTCCGACATTGGCAAGTATAGCCACACTATGATTCCCTATCCCCATGTCTGATGAAGAGGCGGGAGGGGGTTAAGTAGGGATAACAAAAGAGGGGGATCTTAATTCTGACAAAGGCCCACAACCCTGAGGGGTGTTTGAGAGGCAGAAACATGTACATGAACACAGCATGCAGGGGTAAAGGGTACTAATAGTCCAGCTACACCCCAGCTGACATTTTTTTACTCTCCCAAGACAGCCGGGATAAACATTTGGTGGGCACTCTCAGTCAGTTCTAAAATTCTTTTGTTTGGTGTTTGGAGAATCCCTCCCAGTTAATACAGGGCTATTGGTTTTCCCTTGAAAACTATTTGTTGGTCCACTCTGAGCATTGATCTGTCAGAGTGTCGTAGCACACCCTATGACATTATTTCAGTGTGTGAGACCAGTTTTAATACCATATAGGGCTTTTAATGTTGAAATGAGGCTGTTAGGAATTTCCTTTTCCCTTTCTTTGGTGTAAGTTATTAGTTTATTTGGGAAGGACAAAAGGAAAAGTTGCACCTCTCGCCCCTTCATAAGTGCGCATAGACACTTTCTAAAAGTGGCATTTCTAAAACAGTAATGTTAAATTCTACTTTAACCCCTTCGCTGCTGCGGACATTCCGCTGCAGCGCTGGGGGGGGCAGGGGGGCAGCGCGGCGGGCCTGTGCTCATGACGGAGCCGCTCCGTCATGAGCCACAGTTGAGCTGTGCTCATGACGGAACGGTTCCGTCATGACTCCGCCCATTTGCGTTGTCGCCCCGCACAGGCGGGGAAACAGCGCCGCGCAGGCGGAGCGGCCGCCGACAGGATTGTCATGACGGAACCGTTCCGTCATGAGCACACGGCAACCGTGGCTCATGACGGAACGGTTCCGTCATGAGCAGGGAAGGGGTTAACACTACAGAGGATTTATCATTACCATTCCAACAATATGAAACATGCCGCAGTTAATCCTTTCAAATCAGGAATTGCAGCTTAAACATGTTTTAATGAATTCCCAATGCTAACCTTCGAGAGGAGCAGGCTTCACAGTAGTGAAAAACAAATGTAGATGTTTGCCACTGCCAGGATATGTAAAACTGAACAGTGCACGTCCTACCTTTTAGTTTAGTTTAGTTTAGTTTAATAGTTTATAAAGCGCGCAAATCACCCCCAAGGG
Source organism: Triturus cristatus (assembly GCF_964204655.1). Taxonomy (NCBI): domain Eukaryota; kingdom Metazoa; phylum Chordata; class Amphibia; order Caudata; family Salamandridae; genus Triturus; species Triturus cristatus. The sequence continues at coordinate 844,870,954 of NC_140588.1, read as the reverse complement.
GGTCTCTCAGCCCTAGCAGAGCTGTGCAGAATGGATGAAGAGATGTCATTCTACGAAGAGGGTGGTCTTCAGTATCTTTCTGAACCTTAAGTAGTCGGAGCATTGCCTTAGAGGGAGGGAGAGCTGATTCCAGATCATAGGAGCTTGATAGGAGAAGGATTTACCTCCTAACCGTATTTTCCTTATCCTGGGAACAAGTAACAGAGATTTGGAACAGGATCTCAGGTCACGGTTGGGAGTATATTGGTGGAGCCTCTCAGCCAGATATGGGGGGCCAGGGCCCCACAGTGCTTTATGAGTCAAGCAGCAGAGCTTAAACTTGACCCTTTTCCGCACAGGTAACCAATGAAGTTGTTGAAGCAGCGGGAGTGAGGCTGATCTATACGGTGCATTAGTAACTAATCGTGCAGCGGTGTTTTGCACCACTTGCAGACGGCTAAGGGCAGATTCATTAGCAGAGACCAAAAGGGCTTTTAGTTATTGAGCACCCCTTAGGGCTTCCGTGGGCCTACCTTAGGGGTGATGTATGTGTACTTAAGGGGAAGTTTAAGGCTTGACAATGTGTTTTAAAGGCCAAATTGAAGTGGCAGTAAACTACACTCAAAGGCCTTGCAATGGCCGGCCTGAGACAGGTTTGAAAGGCTACTTGTGTGGATGGCACAACCAGTGCTGCAGGCCCTCTAGTAGCGTTTAGATTAGAGGCCCTGTGCATATGGTATACCACTTTAGAATTGACTTATAAGTAAACTAAATATGCCCATAAGGTATAAACCAATTCTACCTTGTTTAGAGGTAATTCTACCTTGTTTAGAGGCAAATTAAATGTGCTTTAGCACTGGTTAGCAGTGGTGAAGTGGATAGAGTCCTATGGCCAAAAAGATGATACGGCAAAAGCTAGAGGTAAGCAGGCAAAAGGTTGGTGGAGAACCACCCTGAGGATGACAAGTCTAACAACATGCATGTGTGCTGTAAAGTATGCACTGAACAGAATACATATATAGCACGCATCCCATGTATGGCGTGAATTAAATGTTGTCTAGAAATAGGATTTTGTGCTTGTTACTTTAAGGGTTCACATCCTGTACAAATCCTATGTAAGACATCATGCACATGCCTATGCCCCTTGGTGCAAGGGTTGTGCATGGCACTAGCCAGCCTGTTTATGCATCAGCACAATGCATGAAAGCAGCAGTAGTCCGTTTTTGACAGCTCTGTTTTCTCACCCTTACACAACGCAGAGCAGCAATTTTGGTTGTCATTACACTACACAATAATGAATCACCCCTGCATACCCCCACGAGTGTGACCCCATTCACAATTTGCCCGAGAAAGCCAGTCGAAATATGAACTGGAAACATTGCTCAAAAACTGACGAAATGCGACATTTGTGGAGTAAAATTCGGATTCTGCTTGTTATGGCTAATTCTGCTCGACTGCTTAGGTAATAACTTTCAAGGTCAATACCGTTCCCTGTAATGTGAGTATTTGCTGAGCACTGTATTACCGCCCTGTCAAATGCAGAGCCCCCTCCCTCGTGTAGTTCCCTCTAACCTTGCACCCATCTTTGGTCATGTAGTTCAACTTTGGCTGCATGACACAATTGGCCTGCCTATTCACAGTGGTGCAATGCACTAGAGTGCGGTTCGGCTGGTACATAACAGCAGCTTGAAAGGGGTCAATACTTGCTCACAGCATTAGTTAAATGAACGAACGTTCCCCTCTGCACAGTGTATATTGGTTAAGTATAAAGTATGGGCCTATCCAAAGGGGAAGCACCACGTGACTGCATTAAGAAAATGGCATTTGGTTTTGCTCTTTTTCTCGTTTTTGTACGTTTTAAAAGGTTCATTTGTAGTGCTGTATTCTCTTAATGCCAACATGATTTGTTATTTCCAGTAAGGCAAAAAATGCTCTTGAGCATTGATTTTGATATTTAATGATGCTGTTTCGCAGATGTGCACTTTGCATTAGCTAATGAATACGCTTTTTATGATTGCAATACAACATCAGTTCAGGAGCAGCAGGAAGTCATAACGCTATGCTTTATCTACTGAGCCTCTTCCAAATACATTTTTTAGTATTTATTTGTCTGCTCAACACATTTCCTTGCAGGCATTATTGAACACGGACACGATAATATCTGGAATAATGGCTGGCAGCAAATTGTTGTTTAATTTATGCATTGTATGGCTAACATTAGCAATCTAAGAATATGCTTGCACAGACAATTCTGTGGTTTTATCTGATGGAAAATCACATTGGTGCTCTTAATATAACCTACCAAGTCAATTCCTATAACAAACACATAATAAAGATGAACACATTTACATCGTCAAAAGAAGGCTCCACACTGCATTATGTGCATGCTGTGATTGTAATAGGAGAAATAAATCTTTCCATGAAAGTTATTAATTGTTTTAATATGGTTTTATTTTTTCAGTAAAGCAGCATTTCCTAAAAAAAATAAAAGATGCAATGCTTGACATCCTAAAAATGCTAGCGGCTAGAGCGCTGGACCACGAAGTTGGGGAACCGGGTTCAAGCCTCGGCAGGGAAGCGCAACATCCTGTGATCCTGGGCAAATCACTCAATATCTTCATGCCTGCCAAAATGAATGTGTCCGTCTGTAACGCAACTGATGCTCATGTAAAGCGCTCTAATACCTTCGGGTCTAGTTCACACTATATGAAAATCAAAATATATATCCGATCCGAGGGCATAGAAGAGAAGCAGCACAGCCAGGCAACAGCAGGTTGTAAGTAGTCCTTTTTATTTTCTTTAAACCACCAACAGTGCAACAAAGAGCCCTAGGCTTTTCGGGCGGAGCCTTCAACTGGGTTTAGAGTATGTGTGTAAAAACAAACTATGTCAAGTTTAACTTCCCTCCAAAATAACCTCCACAAAATTAAAGGGGCACATACAGATATTTTACATTTTTAACATTTTACACATTGCACAAGCAAGGAAACAGGCAGAATTTCAAAATGTTTTTCAATTCATTTTTCTCAATTCACCACGACATGTTATATTAGTTGATATAGGTCTCAGAAACATTATGTATCTTCTATGAATTTACAATTACATTATCTAATTACGGTATGTTGTATGGTGGTTGTAATCTGAAATACGATTACCGTCAATCCAATTTTAACAAGTGGGGGACTAACATTTCAACAATATTGTTGTACCTGAAAAAAGAGAACAAAACTGTAAATTTTCAGAAGGTGCGAGGATCTTAGTAGTTGTCCAAACCAAACCTGAATTTGGGACTTTGGTATCATGTGTGGACATAACAGTATGATTTACAAGTTTTCATAAGGTGCTATCTAGTGTCATTGAAAGTGCAAGAAAGCATGCAGAAAAGTGCAAGCAAGTGTGCAATTCATGATAGTACAATGGTTAGATCCATAGTCTAAGTATACAATAGAGGTGACAATGAGGCCAAGTTAAACATAGCAATTGCGGGATTGTATCCTCCAACTAAATCTGATATTCTTAACATTTCTAAAACTCCAAAAAATCTCCAAGAGACACTCTTCTCACTTGGAATACTCTCTACCGTCAGGGAAACACAAATTAGATGAACATTCTTGTAAAGGGATAGAGAGAAGACCCTCCCGATCACGCGCTAAATGCTAATTGGCTGTCGAGTGTCTGTCTACATTCGAAACCAGGAACTGTTGGTGGCCATTTTCTGCCTCGGTAGAAGCGAGGCTGAAGAAGCAAGGGGAATAAGTGTGTAAAACATATAAAGGGGCAGAGTGGAAATACTCTGACCCTCTAGAGGTGCTTAGGGGGTCCCAGAAGGACCCCCTGGGGCCCCATTTAAAAAAAAAAAACGTTGAAATGCGCGCAGGGTGCGCGCATCCTATCCCGTTGGGTGCGCGGATCCAAGGAAAAAAAAAATTAAAAAAGACAAAAAATGATTGGTTGCATGACAACTTTCTACACTGAAAGGTAGGGTGTATATTTCTGTTTTTTTAACGCATGATTCTTATTGGTTAACAAAAACTGATTGTAAGGAACATTATATACGATAAGCTAATATGTTGAAAAGTCAAGCACACTTGCTGTCTTGTTTAGCAACATTGTGTGCTGAACTTGTGACCTGTGTGCTCAGTGCAGTGTTCCATGACCTGTTTCTATGGTAACAGGCAGAAGGCAGATTGGGGGAAGGATTGAAATGTATTTCATTTGGAAAGGGTTGAAATGTTTAACCAATAGAAATGTGTGTTTGCTTTTGAATTTATGTGTGAAGGATTGTGATTTGATGTTTACATGTATATGTGTGGAAAATGAAAGGGAAACTTTGCCATTCTTTGTTTTTGCTGAGAGATGCACAGTGCAGAGATTCTGTATAAGAAAATTTGGTGAGTGACTGATATCTGGTGTGTGACTGATATACTTATTAATCTACATAAAAACTTGAAAGGTGAGTTATTTAATTGTGAGGGGATGTATGTAGACTATTTTGATTTTAATCAGACTAATGTATTTCTCCTGCTATAGTGAAGGGAGTACTTTTTTCTCTACAATCTTATTGAAAGTGTGTGTACATGTAGAAAACATTCTGTGATAAGCATTTGTGTTTTTCATGTGTTTGCAGACAGATAACTGTGCTGTTTTTATATTTTGGTAGAATTAGAAACCAGTCATTGTTTATGAATTTGTGAAATTATTTATGTTTCTATACTAAAATGTAGTACTCCTTCTAGATGAAGAAATGTGTTTTGGTATAGTGCAAGGGATAGTGTTGTTTGTCTAGAATCACACAGTGAGTATGTGTGCATTTGGGAACCACTGTCAGAGAAGCATTTGGTAACATCGTGTATTTGCTGACAGATAACTGTTTTAAAACCTGTCATGTTGTCAAGTTTTAGTAGCATTAGAAGCCAGTCTTTGCTTATGCATTGATAAAATGAGTCATGCTTTGACACTAATGTGATGTACTTTAATATGTATATTGTGGGTAGTCTCCTTACCCCTTGCACAGTAGTGAATGAGTTTTTGTAAGCTGCTAGGGATAGTGTTTCTTGTCTAGAATCACACTGTGAGTCTGTGTGCATTTGGGAACCAATGTGAGAGAAGTATTTGGTAACATCGTGTATTTTCTGACAGATAACTTTTTTAAAACCTGTCAAGTTGTCAAGTTTTAGTAGCATTAGAAGCCAGTCTTTGCTTATGCATTGATTAAATGAGTTAGGCTTTGACACAAAAGTGCAGTCCTGAAATATGTAGATTGTGTGAAGTTCCCTTACCACTTCCACAGTAGTGAATGATTTTTGGTAAACTCCTAGGGATAGTGGTGCTTGTCTAGAATCACACTGTGAGTCTGTGTGCATTTGGGAACCACTGTGAGAGAAGCATTTAGTAACATTGTGTATTTTCTGACAGATAACTTTTTTAAAACCTGTTGTTGTCAAGTTTTAGTAGCATTAGAAGCCAGTCATGCTTTGACACTAATGTGCTGTACTTACATATGTAGATTGTGTGCAGTACCATTACCTCTTCTAGACTAGTGAATGAGTTTTGGTAAACTCCTAGGATAGTGGTGCTTGTCTAAAATCACACTGTGAGTCTGTGTGCATTTGGGTAAGGATTGTGGTAGAAGCATTTGGTAACATTGTGTATTTGCTGACAGATAACTGTTTTAAAACCGGTCATGTTGTCAAGTTTTAGTAGCTTTAGAAGCTATTTTTTGCTTATGCATTGATAAAATGAGTCAGGGTTTGAAACTAAAGTGCAGTGCCATGTACTATTCTCTTCACTGTGCCAGAACTGAAAATTTAAAAGTCCTATTAGTAGTCTGATGATTTAGTCAGTTTCCAAGTACTCATGTTGTTAACCATACATTACCACATAGACTGTTTCAAATGTCTATGCAGTATGCATGCAGTTTTCTAACATACTATACACTTGTCTTTCACACCTTCATTTCCCTAGTCAGTATCCATACAGTCCAGCAAACATCCTGTCACTCCCTTTGCACTCCTCTAGTGACCCATTCAGTACCAAGTACTAATCCATTCACTGTGTCAAAAGCCAACCACTTATAAATTCACCCAGGCACTCTCCTTGCTGTACTCTAATCATTCCGTCAGTACCCAAGTACTCATGCAGTGAGCCAGGTCTTAGCACATAGATTGCTTCAAATGTTTATTCACTATGGATACAGTCCTCTAATCACCTACACAGTTGTCTTTCACACCTTCAATTCCGCAATCAGTATTCATACACTTCTAGCAAACACCATGTCACTCACCCAGTGTGTCTCCTTATAGTATTGTAATCATTCAGTCAGTTAGCATGCAGTCTTTTAGTGAGGTAGGCTTTAGGGCATGAACTGCTTCAAAGTTGTATGCACTATGCATGTAGTGTTTTAACCATCGTCACACTTGTGGTTCAGGGCTATAGTTTCTTAGTCAGTTTTTATATAAAATGTGTTTGTACAGTAATGGAATAGTATAAATTTGAAAATTATTAATATACATTTATTTGTGATTCTTTTTTACAGATTCTGTCTTTCAACGTAAAAATAGAGAAATCATGCCAGAAAAAAAAAGAAAAAGAAAAGAAACACAGAAAGGCGCAGGAGCAGTAGTGTTTCTCATCCGTTTGCACTCTTCTCGTGCAAGGTGAGTGAGTGGAGGTGTATGTAGATCTAAGAGTTAATGAGTGGGTATATAGTTATTGGTATTGGAGTATCTATTGTTTTCAAAATGGCCAATTGAAATTTTGAGTCGGTGTATCAAAGGTTATATTAGGGTGTGAGAAGATGCACTAATTTATCACATGGATGATGTCATCAGTGATGTCATTTCAGATGTCATCAGTGATGTCATCAGTGATGTCACTGACCATGTCATGAGTGATTTAATATGTGATGTCATCAGCAGTGCATTGCGGGGGCGCGAGTTATAGTTAGCTGAACTAACTACAACAGGGGAATTTCTAGGGTCTTGTACGAGGGAAATGTCCAGCTAACTATAACGCCCCTGAAACCTATGGATTTTTAAGTGAACTTCAAAGGTTTTTTAAATGCCAATTCCTAACTATAACGTGCATGAAACCTATGGTTTTTTCAGTGAATTTCAAAGGTTTTTTAAATGCTAATTCCTATCTATAACGTATCTCTAAAGATATCATGTTTAATGATTTTTATTGGATTTCTATATTTTTCCAATTCAGTGTGTCAATTTCATGAATTATGTTTTTTTTAAATACTTTTTTATCACCATTTTTTAAACTTATTTTTTCAATTAATTCTTTTAAAAATGTAAAAATATTATTTGAATTTAATGAGTTTTTCAAACATATTTTTTTTATATTTTTCAAAATATTATGTGCAAAACGTTATTTTATAAAAAAAAATTCCATGTTTTTTGGATCTGCGCACCCAACGCGAGAGGATCCGTGCACCAAACGCGATAGGATGCGTGCACCCTGCGCGCATTTCGCCATTTTTTTTTTAAAAAGGGGGCCCCAGGGGGTCCTTCTGGGACCCCCTAAGCACCTCTAGAGGGTCAGAGTATTTACACTCTGCCCCCTTTATATGTTTTAAACACTTATTCCCCTTGCTTCTTCAGCCTCGCTTCTACCGAGGCAGAAAATGGCCGCCAACAGTTCCTGGTTTAGAATGTAGACAGACACTCGACAGCAAATTAGCATTCAGCGCACGTTCGGGAGGGTGCGCACTCGGTTGGGGGAGGGTGCGCTTACGGTGCGGGTAGGGTGCACGGATCTTCCCCGGCCATAGATATATATATGTACATTTAACTCTAATTTTCTCAGGAACTACTGAATGGATTCACACCATTTATGCAAAAGGCACGAGTCTGAACTGAGGACTACCTCTTTGCCAAATTTGGTGTCATTCCATTCAGCGGTTCGGGCTGTAGCTGCGACAACAGATCCTATGGGAAATTGCATGGTACCCCACGTTTTTCTCGGCCCCAGCTTGATGAATCACCATGAAACTTTCAGGGTACGAGCGGAGTGGAGCTGTCCAAAAGTTTAGAAAATTTTGCGAAGATTTGCCAACCAGCGCCAGACTTATTGGGAATAGAATGTTGCGGATTTCTTATGGAAAATAGGTCCTAACTATAACTATCTACTGGCGACAGCCAGTAGATAATAGATAGATAGATAGATAGATAGATAGATAGATAGATAGATAGATAGATAGATAGATAGATAGATAGATAGATAGATAGATAGATAGATAGATAGATAGATAGATAGATAGATAGATAGATAGATAGATAGATAGATAGATAGATAGATGGATGGATGGATGGATGGATGGATGGATGGATGGATGGATGGATGGATGGATGGATAGATAGATAGATAGATAGATAGATAGATAGATAGATAGATAGATAGATAGATAGATAGATAGATAGATAGATAGATAGATAGATAGATAGATAGATAGATAGATAGATAGATAGATAGATAGATAGATAGATAGATAGATAGATAGATAGATAGATAGATAGATAGATAGATAGATAGATAGATATGTGCACATATACATGTCCAGTTAAAAAATGTTGCACTTTCTGCTTCACTACTTCGTTCTTTGGAAGCTGCAGAAGGAGCCTAAACAAGCAACATGCTAGCTAAGAAGCCCCCAATGTGACTGAAGAGGAAATGGGTACCAGCCGGGACCATGAACGTTCAACGGGAACGAGTTGGAGTGCTCAGAACCAGTGGGCAGACTGCCATTGTGAGTGGCCAGATCAATCGCATAGACTTTTTTCTTTAACAGTGCAGCAGTGGTGAGGGGAGGAACATGAAATGTAATGCAACATAGCAGTTAAGAGAGCCACAAATATTTATTGAGCATGTTCAGTGATGCTGACTGTTTTGAAGTGGCAGCATCAATATTTGGGGGCTCAACACAAGACATGAGAGGTGGAGGTGGCAATGGGAGAAGCAGAGCTGCAACTCTCAATAGTCTAAAAGGACTCTTCCAAGTACTTAAAAGAACATATGGAAAGTTCTGGAAAGAGTGGGAATATCACAACACAGTGGCAAAAGTAACTTTAAGGCAAAATCTAGGTATATACCACAGACTTCATATGATGCAATTGACTTCCTTTATGAGACTGTCATAAGAGATCTGGATAAACTAAGAACTTCAACAACGCCCACCATTGCAAACAAAGCACATAACTTGACCAAGAAACAATAGCTGGCTGTGCTAGCCCTCAAGAACAATGCATCACTCATCATAAAATATTCAGATAAAGGGGGCAATGTGGTATTCCAGAGCAAAGCAAGATATCAGGAAAAGGCCATAAGACAACTGTCAAATGAACAATGCTATCAACTCATAACAAAGGATGTCTATAGCAACAGCATACAATTATTGTTTGTTAATTGAACACTTTACTGTTAAGATTATCCAAGTCACTTAGTGAGATGAGAACATCCTATTAATAACTCTAGATATCGCAATCCAATATTCATGTTCATCTTGTGGACAAGGCTTAGAAGTTGTGGAATTCTTCCATAAAGGAAAACCATTTAAGTGCCATTAGCACAATATGGTGGTGTTGCAAATAATTGCTTTCTGCTTGAATAACAGCATTTTCCTGTTCTCAGGATAGCTCTACTGGCAAGACAAGGGACCCCGATAGGCAAGTGCTTCGCTCCCAGCTACAAAAATGTATTCATGGGCTGGTGGGAGAGGCACATTGAGTGGGCAGATCTCAATTATTGCTGGGTCAATAAAGTGGCCCTGTGGGAAAGGTATATCAATGATTTATTTATTGTGTAGAGGGTCCTGACATGAAGCAGAGACATACATAATAAAAAAACAAAGGTTGCTATTCAGTGGTTTTGTATGACTGAAATCCGAGCCTAACTATAACGCCCAAGCAACTTTAGTTTCTTTCAGTGAATTTCAATTTTTTTTAATTCGATTTCCTAACTATAACGCTCCTGAAACCTTTGTTTTTTTAAGTGCAAATATATATATATAGATATAAATATATATCTATAGATATAGATATATATTACATATATATATCACTAACGCAGTGGAGCGTCTCCCTACTGCTGCTGTGCATCGGTAAGAGGTAAAAAAGAAAGGAAAAACAAAATGATAATGTCACAATTATCATTTTTTTACCTGCTATGGCAGCATGAGGGTGGGGCTGCTCTGCTGACAGAGCAGGGGAGGAAAGGTGGGCACACTTAAGTGTGCATGATGCTTTGACTGGCTGTCTCGGGCTGGCCAGTCATGCACACTATACCATGTTCTCCGTGCAGGCTGTATTACAGCCTGCATGGAGAACATTTCCAGGCCCCCAGGTACCGTCTGAGTGCCAAACCACGGCGCTCAGACCAAACGCAGTACTGCATCGCAACGTTGTGATTGGTTTAGAGGGCTAATCACAATTGGCTCAGGGCAACCTGACTGCTTCCTGTTCAGCGGAGGAGAGACAAAGTAAAACAGAGCGGTGAGGAGGTAGGTGAATTTTTCTTTTTTTTTACAATTATACCTCCTTACTCCCATGCTACCTCGCCTCACCACCTGGGATCTGTGTAAATATATATATTTATATTCACTCCACAGCACCTTAATTAACTCAGCCCACCATACAGCGGCACAGATGAAGAAGGATGATCCAGGACTCTCCAGGACTTTCAAGCAAATGTCTTTTTATATTATTTATCCAGCAAATGAACGTGTCAGAATGGTGTGGTCTACAACAATTGCAGCAACTGAACTTATCAGTTTTTTTCAACTATTACTACAGCATCGAAAAGCAAATGCTTTTTTGGTATTTTCATTTGTTGTCTTCTATAAGTAACACATATATTGAAGACTGATTGACACATAACAACAAATTGCACAAAACCATGTTCAAATCACAGTTTCATAAAATAAAATTCTAATAAAAAATGCACAGTGTACATATTACACCTGTGTATGAATTAGGTTCAGTTTAAGACCATGATGTTTAAGTTAAAAAATTAAAATGACTAAATCTGACAAGAAGAAGGAATTTGATCAAAAGTCATAATTTCAATAGTTAAGTACAGAAGAGATCGATAAGCAGATTTATGTCTGTACACTGTTCAATATTGTTTTTAAGAAATCCATGCAACAAAGTTGAAGCTTTGCATACATTATGTTAACAGAGGGTCTTATTCTTCAATTTATGTGCATATCTAAGTTATACATAGTTAGCAGATGGCAGCATTTACTTGTGCAAATTTTGGGATTTACAAATTTATGATTTACATTCATAAAAGTATATTTGCAGGCATTTATTGGGGTTTATCCAATGTGCTGCAGAGTACTTTTCGGAAGAGAGGTGTTCAGTTTAGGGGACTGAGGGAAGAGATGGCCTCCAGCATGAACGTAGTACTAGATGAAGACTTTCTTCAAAAAGTTGATGGTGAAAGTGGTTGTCTTTGAAGGGGAGGCTCTTCAGTTCCTCCTGAGGAACAGGAGCTAGGGGTGCCTTTTCAGTCTGGGTGGAGAGAGAGTTCCATTTCTTAGGAGTTAAGCAAGAGTACTCTTGACATCTTTTCATATGACACTTGCATTTGCAATGGATTCACTCACCCTCAGAATTACACCCATAATAGCATGAACCACACTATGGCAGCACTCTTGAACACTAAGGTGCCTATAAGAGATGTGTATCATTTGAATAGTAAGAAGACGTTTTGATGCTGTAGAAGCATGGCATGGTTACGGACACTGATCACATAGTGAACTGACATTAGCTATTATATGAGATAGCTGTTGATGGACAGTATCAGTGACTATACTCTCTAGGCTGTGCATTTAGGGGCTCAAAACTGAACTTTAAAACTATGCATATCAAAATAAGTCCTGATGAAGGCTTGACTAATGCAGAAACAAAGCATATTAGTTGCATGAAATTCTCTGTTGTTATATTTAGATTTCTAACAAAAACAAAACTAAACAGTGTATTAAACGGGAAAACATCATTTACAATGCATGCGATACATTGCATGCCTATACAACACAAGTCATTACAACAACGAGTTGTCTCATTGCATGCCATTACAACGCAAGTCGTTACAACAACTTGCTGTAGGGGGAAGAAGGTGTTGGATTTGTTGGATTTTCAATCCAACACCTTCCCTACTGTTGCACAGACTGGAGTTGGAATAGTAAATTATACTATTCCAAACTCCAGCACCCCCTGCAGCAAGTTGTTGTGACGACTTGAGTTGTAATGGCATGCTATGTAACAACGCGTTGTTCTAATGACTTGTGTTGTAATGGCATGGGTAGAAAATGCATGCATTGTAACGAGTGCTATCCATAGCGGGTTCTGTAAATAAAGCCTTCATGTTGTGGTAAATAAAAATAAATCATGAATAACATGTACATAAAAATATTTTTATGAGCAACATGGGAATGCTGTTAATTTAAGTGATGGAGTGCATTTGAATATTCCATTGGCCACAAATACTATGAATGTGTTTTGGCACTGACATTGATTACAGCAAGGTAATTACTGGGAATACTAAGAGAAATGCAAGCCACGGTTTCAACTTCTTATAGAAATGAATACAGTTTGTCCTAATGCCACTGGCGTAATGAAACTCGAGGGGGCCTCCCTGCAAGGCACGTGGAGGGGCCCCCTCCGGGCTCAATCAGGAGCTCTGCAGACAGAGTGCTGTGCTGAGGGGGCCCCCTGGAGCTTTGGGGCTGCAGGGGCCTGTGTTAAGCCCCTGCCTAACACTCATGCCTAGTGGGTGACTATTCTATAGCTAAGCATCACAAACTGATAAGGAATGCCCAATACACTTTCTCGAGTGAAGGCAGGGAGTCTCTATTAGCATGCCCCGAAAAGAATAGAAGAATGGCATGGAATAGCAGCCTTTTTTCATCTGCTCAGAAAGGGAGAGGACCCGAATCACGAAGAGTGCAATATACAGTGAAAACGATTTTACTTTTAGAACCACAGATCATGTTAATATATGTATGTGAGACCCAGGATCACTGGTTGGCTGACGTAGGTACCTTAGGCCAAATAGGGACCCGCGTTTCCACGTCAGGGAAAGGAAGGTCACCTTCTGAGATAGCCCCCGCTCACCCCCTTGGTAGCTTGGCATGAGCAGCCAGGCTTATCTTCTAGGCAATTGTGTAAAGTATTTGCAACCACGCTCACAGCAACCCAATGATGACACCACAAATAGGCTCCACACGAGTTTTATAAAAACTAGTATAAATTTGATATAAAAAATATACAATAAGACCACACAATATTAATTCAACATGTGAGTATGTGTATTATTTCTCCTGGCTGGTTGTTAGGCCAGCCAACCCGTGTAAGTTCTGACGATATTAATGAGCCCTTCTAAACATTCCACTGTAATCCTAATACCATATCATACAGTTCGTAATACTAGAATCAGGCACTTTTGCAATGTAACAATAATGCAATGCATAGTGCAACAATCAGGCACTTTGCAATGTAAAAATGATGCAATGGATAACACAACAAGCAGGCACTTTGCAATGTAAAATAATGCAATGCGTAATACAACCACCAGGCACTTTGCAGTGTAAAATAATGCAATGGTAATACAACCACCAGGTACATTGTTATGCAGAAATAAGGCAATGTGTAATACACTAATCAGGAAGTTCGTTATGCAGGAATAATGCAATCCATAATATGCTAATCAGGTAGTTTGTTATGCAGAACCAATGCAATGCGTCATACGACAATCAGGTAGTTTGTTATGCAGAAACAATGCAATGCATCATATGACAATCAGGTAGTTCGTTATGCAGAAATAATGCCATGCGTCATACACTAATCAGGTAGTTCGTTATGCAGAGTGATGCATTGCGCAATACACTAATCAGGAACTTCGTTATACAGAAAGGATGCAATGTGTAATGCGACAATCAGGTACTCCATTCTGCAGAAATAAGATATTGCTTAATACACTCCGACACCGATCACGGTGCCTTAGGCGGTCTCTCTGCCACTCCTTCTGATGCGCAGTCAGCCTCTGTCAACAGTGCAGCTCTGCACTCCAACCCTGGTACTGCCACTCCCTTGGCAATACGGGCCGCGATACAAGCCGAATCAGAGGCTCTCGTTGCCGCAATGAGAGAGCGGCCGCCGAGAGCGTCTCCCTCCGAGCCCACACCCCACCCCAGGAGTCGACACATGTTATCTGGGGGGTACAAACTCACTCTCCTCTCCTCTTCCAGCGACTTGGGCCTCTGATGCAATCTTTTTGAATTGGCAATGGTGGGCTCGGGCCGGCGGCTCAGCTCCTCGGGGGCTGCTGTTGAGGCCGCTACTGCTACGAAGATCTCAGGCTGCCACAGGGCACACGCATACAGTGTCGCTGAGACTCCGTTGAGCTTTGCGTACACGATCACCGGGCACTCCACACGAAGGTCTCAGGCTGCACGAAGAACACATGCACAGCGTTGCTGAGACTCACTTTAACTCCGAGTGCATGTTAACAAGGCAATCCTCAAAAAGGTCTCACGCTGCACAAAGCACATGCGCACAGCATCGATGAGACTCACTTAGACTCCGGGTGCACAATAACAATTAAATCCTCACGAAGGTCTCACGCTGCACGCTGCACACGCACATAGCATCGATGAGACTCACTTGGATAATGGGTGTGCACGATAACAAGGCAATTCTCACTAAGGTCTCACGCTGCACAAAGCACACGCCCACAGCGTGACTCAATTGGATTCCGGTACACACGATAACTGGACAATCTTCACAAAGGGTTCAGGCTGCAAAAAGAACACACACACACACAGTGTCTCTGATCCTCTTTTGGACACCAGGTGCCCACGATCACAAGGCACTTCTTATGAGGGTCTCAGGTTGCAACAAGCACACACACACAGCGCTGCTGAGACTCTCCTGGAAACATTTGTGTTCCTGAGTTTCCGCAACAGGTAGCCAGCTCACCTCGGGCCCTTGGGGATAAGTTACTTCAGGACACAACACAGCAAAGTCCTATCAAGCAGGGGGACACAGCACACAGCAAATTCCCTTTCGCCTTTTCTTGGTTATAACAGAAAACTGCAGGCCAGCCCCATAACTCACAGGAAGGGTCAGTCCTTTCCTTCATTCTCTTCAGTTGTTTCTTCTTGGCAAAGGTTCCTCTTGACCACAAATTAGCTCCAGTCTTGTTCGATCATGATCAAGCCATTCTCAAAAGATCCGGGGCTTCAGCTCTCATAGTTGTACCCCTCAATGGCTTTGAAGTCTTTGTGCTCAGGGAGGCACTGGCCCCTGTTCAAACCAGTTCTGGGTGCCTCCCTGCCAGTGACACCTTCTTCCTTTGATTAGTGGGGTTCTGGATTCTCAATCACTCAGCAGGAGAAGGGACAATTGTTTTATAGCAGCAACCCAGGCCTCTTCACCTCTAGGGCTACTCCTCCCCCTACACTCCAGATGCAGGTCAGCCTGTTGCTGTCTCACCTCCCCTCCTGGGCCAAGACATTCCCCAGATCATATCACTTTCAAATCCAGACAGTCAATCCACAACCAGGCAGAGACACACAGAAATGTTAGAGCACAAAAACCCAGCCACTTCTGAAAGAGTGGCTTCTAAACACACAGTGCAAAAACCACCTTCATAAAAAAGATGTGTTATTACATTGTGAGTTCAGGCACATTAAACTTCACCTCTCCATCTTAAGACTTTGGGAAGATAGGCTGGAAAACATATTACACAGCCTTCCCATTCTAATCTTTGTTCAAGAACAAGATGGCCTTTCAACAGTGAAAACAAAATGGAGATTATTTCACTATCAGGACATGGTACACACCTTAGTACATGCCCTACATTTCACATGCACTGCACTCTGCCCAGGGGGTACCCTGGACCTTCCATAGGGGCGTCTGATGTGCATAGAAAGGGAAGGGTAAGGTCTGGCAAGTAGGTGCATTTGTCAGAACAACATGGCAGTTTAATAAACTGCGTGCAGGCACTGCAATGGAAGGTCTGAGTTTCCTTTTTATGGCTACTGGTGTGGGTGGCACAATTAGTGCTGCAGGCCCAGCCCTGGCACACACAGTGCACTTTACTAGGTACTTTACTAGTAAGGCAAACATACCAATCATGGACAACCAATTACCATTACAATTTATACAGAGAGCACTTGCACTTTAACACTGTTGAGCAGTGGCAAAGTGCCCAAAGCATCTAAGTTGGTAACGCAATGTCAGGAACAAGGTCTAAGGGGAAAGCAAAACGTTTAGGGAACTTTAGCCAAAAAGGTCCAAGTCCTATAAGGCACTTCATGTTCTGCAAGTCTATTGAATGCAAATAAACTGATGTTTCTGTCAATGCTCTCAGGGACATATTTACAAGCCCCTATCGCCACGGGAATGTCACAAAAAGTGACATTCCCATTGCAACATGGGCCTTAACTTATGTACAAGGCAGTGTTAAGACACTTAACGTAGCTTAACGCTGCCTTGTACATAAGGCACCCTTTCAAACTATGTTTAGTGTAAAAGGGGCGTGCAATGGGTGTTGTGGTGGGCATTCCATCGCAACACTCATTGTATTTTATGCTGCCCCTATGTACAAGGGTGGCGCACATAGGAGGCAGCACCAAAATTAAGACCAGGAAAGTCCTGGTCTTAAGTCGGTGAAATGAGGAGAAATGCAATATTTCACCTCGTTTTTGCTTTTTTCATGTGTGCTGCCTTGTGCAGCATTTATTGAAAAAGCAAAATGCCACTGTTTGTTTATGTACAGGAAGGTGTCCCTTCTTGTAAACAAACCTTTTTTTAAATGACATTTTGTAGCTTTCATGAGTGCTGCATGAAGCAGCACACATGAAAGTTACAAAATGGCATTTTAGGACTGTTTATGTGCAGGAAGGGACACCTTCCTACACATAACCAATCCTCCCCTGCACACAAATACACTTGCACTCTGTTGCAAGAGGGCCTGAGTTGGCGCTAAGTTGTTAAACTTAGCACCATCGCTGGGGGAAATGCAAGGCTGCCCCACATTCTGTAAATATGTTGCAACCCTGCGTTTCTGAAGTGGCAGAGTGTGTTGTTAAGCCCAGGAGCCTAACAACATGCTCCGCCACTTCATTGCACATATCCCTCTTAGTGTTATATTCATTTGGTCGGCACTGAATAACGTCATCAGCCCTTTGTCCCGTCTGCAGTTTGTTTGGGTTTATGCCTCGTTGGGGTCTCTTTGTTAAGGTATTATATAGCCCTTCTTGTTAGTGTGTGAGCCTTCCAAGTAAAGTGAGCCTTTCTTTTGTTTTGAAAGTTACTTTTCTACCACTAAAGATGTGCCCTTCAATATATTTGGCACCCCACTCCTGGTTATGTCAATGATCCACATCACATACTTACTTGTCTAGGGGCCAAAGCATGGACTTTCTACTCGACTGACATATATTCTGTGAAATTTGCATTCAAATATTCTTATTTTTAATTGCCATATTATCTATCTATCTATCACTAAATCAATATAATTGTGTTTTGGTACTACTTAATCATATTGGCAACCATTTGTCGTTTTCTATAGTTTTACTTTTTCAGCGCTACGAGGCCTCTGGGTTGTTTGCGCTTTATAAAACCCAATTAATAATAATAATAATAATAATGCATTATTCATGTGTTAGTTGCTTGAGCATTATGCTGTGACTTCACTCTGTTAGTAGCAACCTACATTATTTGTGATATAATTTCAATAAATGGATTTTCTCGTTTTATGATTTATATTAAATTTGTTTGGGTCATTTTTGTAGTATCCTGGATGATTGCTTTTCATTGTGTTGGTTTCTGTGATTGTGCCAGTTTCTATCGACAGGAGGTCTTTCGCAGAGTCCTATCAAGATTGAGAAACATATTTTCAAAATGTCTTTGCTACCCTTAAGCACAACCCAAATAGACCTTCTGTCTTTACTACCTGTTTCTACCCAAGTACCTAGGGTTGGTTTTTGGGCTTATCTCATTTTTTCTTTTGTTTCACCATATTTTGGAGAATTAGGAATTATTTAAGCAGATAGGTCATCATGTCAAGATTTATACCCAAGTTAATTTTGCGTGGATAAACAGACATCCCGGCAAGATTTGAATTTGATTTATGCTTAGAGGGATGGCATAGGATTAGTTTTATGGTGGGAGTGATGTGGCTGAAACTAAATTTAATTATGGTGGGATGGGCAGTTACTTACAAGACAGTTTTGTAGTAAAGATATTGTGGATCCCGGGAGAGTATTGGCTAGATCATGTTTCCATTTTATTTGGAGCAGGGTAAATGTCTAGAATATTGAATTAAAATTGGTGGGAAAAAAGGAATGTCTGCATTCACTGCTGAGAACGATTATTGGCAATTGGAATAAGCAATAGCCCGTATTTATTTTTTTCTATAATATGTGCCCCAGTCAAAATGTGTGCCTTTTCCTCAACACACAGGGGATTGTAAAGGCATTCAGTGTTTGTGATTTCTTTTTGGAGGGAACTGGAAAGTACCTTAACTGTGCATGCTGGTTTGCAAGAATAAATCAGATCAACAAAAGGCTTACTGTGTCAAGATCTTACCATCTTTCAGAAGGAGACAGAAAGAAAAAAAAAGATTCACCCCTTTTTATACATTTTATAAGTATCAATACATATTTTTTGGTTTTTCAGTTCGTACATATATTTACCAATCAAGCGAGAAATTGTTTACTATTTTGTATTCCAGTGTTTTTCCCACTAAAACCTGCACCACATGTGTGGTTGGACCTATTGCATGTGAGACCCAAAATGTGACAAGCGAAGAAAATATGTTTAGGAAAAAGAAACTTTTGTGGTGGTGGTTGCCTGACACATTCGGACCACTTCTGAACTGAAGACTCTTAGTGGATGCCTGGGTGAACTGCCCTGTGTGGATCCTACTTCTTATTTTTGTAAAGAACTCAGATATCATAACTGAGCCTAAAACACACAATTTCCTGTACATTTCCATATGGAGTGGCTGCATTATACTGGTGCAGTGTCAGACAGTACCCTCGGAAATTACCCAACCCTGGGCTTTACTGAAACATAGACACCTAGATAAACTCAGGGAGGTGTGACCTGTATGGATTTCAGTATGTTTTATTACCCTGAATGCCCTTACAGGTCATAAGTCTACCCAAACAAATATTTCCATGCGCATGGCTGCATAAACTGCAATGAGGACAACCAGTTACCAACTATGGGGCATATTACCAAGGTCCGGCGTTAAAATTATCGCCGGTTTATCGGCAGAAAACTGCCACTAAAGCGGCGATAATGGGCTTGATAATATGCTCTTGTGAATTCCAATAGAAGCCCATGTTCTGGTGTGAACATAGGCTTCTATTGGAATTCTCCAGGGCATATTATAAAGCCCATTATCGCCGCTTTAGCGGCAGTTTTCTGCCGGTAAAGCGCCGATAATTTTAACGCCCTGCTTGATAATATTCCCCAATTTGGTCTTTACATGATCTCTTATTCAGTCCATGCTTTATGCCCACCCATATACCGGCTACTCTTTTTCTTCGGAAAAATGCGTAAATGCAGGAAGATAAGATATTTACCACTGGTTCGAAATTCCCAAATTGTATTTTTGACCCATACTTTTATATGTTTAGGAGATTCTAGGCAAGATGCTGGGATTCAGAAATTTTACTCTACCTGGATTTCCCATGCTAGTAGTTTTCAGAAAAGTCTGGGGGGCATATTATTAAGAACAGCGTTAAAATGATCGCCGCTTTAGCGGCAGGAAACTGCAGCTAAAGTGGCGATAATGGGCTTGATAATATGCCCTAGAGAATTCCAATAGAAGCCCAGGTTCTGGTGTGGTGAACATCACACAACATGAATAGATACAGGAACCACCTGATTGAAATTTAGAGTAAAACGGATGTTTTCAAGCATAGTTTCTCCCTTTGAAGGGCATTATGCGTACGGTGGTTGGATACATGGAAGCCACACTGCTCTTGATTGAGGTTCATTTCTAGTATTCAGAAACGCTTAGTGTTGGTGAGGATTCTTTGGTACCTGCCAACCCTGAGCTCACATGCTACATCCTTCTCACAAGGAAAATGAGATGAAAATGTCTTTGTACTTTTTTTGAAACGAACAGGCATTAAGAGGATAACCTCGATTTTCCTTCCCCAGAGTTGCAGAATGATTATTGCTCAGGGTTCTGTCTGTAGCACAGGTCAGCTCTATCTTTTCTTTCATATTACTGTCTGGTGTCTAGTGTGCATTTTGCCCGTATGGAGCAGGATTAGTCAATATTCCCCAAGAGAGCAGAACAACTATCTAGCTCCCAAGGTGGTGGGGACAGTCCAATGCTAGATGGGCAATCACCCAACCAATTCTTTTTTTTTTTATTTCCTTGGTATCTACTGGGCTTTCCGCCTCCCCTGCTGTTCAGGAAGAGCAGCTGTAAACCCTCAGATCTCCATTCCAATGGGTCACAAAGACTGACTGCAACCTTGGGTTTTTGGGAGGCCAACCAGTTGAGTAAGAGCCAGCCCCATAAGTATTTATTTTCATATTTATGTGATGCTGATGATCTAATGGGGTTTCTGTCCCCTTGGGCAGACAGATAACGATTAACCCCCAATCTGTCCTCCAGGGGAGCAAAAAAGACTGTCTTGTGCTAGGTGATCAGGGCAGACTAATGTCAAAATGAGATGTACCACTCAGTATGTTTTTATTTTATTTTCGCAGATGATCTTGTTAACATTCTGCTCTTTGGGTTGGCATATATTAGTTAACCCTCTAGCCTCCTCAACCTGTGTGATTCATGAGTAGGCAGGATGACTGTTTTGAGCAGGATGGGCTGACGCAATCCCACACCTTTTTATTTACTTTTATTACCTAATGATATAGTGGACTTTCTGACCCCTGACAATGCAGACTGGGAATAGATTCCCAAATGCACCCTCATAGGGGAAAATAAGACTGTTGCAAAGTCATCCTGTGCCCTAAGCTCCCCCCAACTTTTTGCTGACTGGTACTGGTGCTGACTGACTCTGACTGACCATGGGCTCTGCCTAACTAGGCACAGGGCCACTGCTATGCTGAAAGACACTTAGAATACAGAGAAAACACCTATATACACTAGGGTACATTATGGGTTGGGGTACCCCTGTGATTGGACTGACCTACCCCATCGGGACCTAGTACATAATAGTGCAGGGGGATTGAAACTACCTCCCAGTCCCTGCGTGGCTTTTCCTGTCCTTGTAAATATGACCCCTTTACATGCAGCACAGTGCGTTAAAGGGACGTTCCATGGGTGTTGCTGTGGTAGTTCCCGTGCAACACTTATGGAACAAGACACATTTCCAGATTTACAAGGAACTGTGGAAAATAAAAATCTATGAGGCCTATATGTCCCCATGTGCCCCCCAACGCCTATGTGCGCATGCATGTAACCTATGCATTTCCCCTCCATGGCCTTTCCTATCATGTTACTTATGCTATAACGTGGCCTGTCATCATTCAGTTCCCCATGAGAGAAACGACAAATCTGTATTGAGGCCTACACGTTTTGCATCATGTTTTCCTGCACCACATACAAACCCGTGTTTGTGGCTCAGCTAGACTCGAACAGAGGTTTCAGGCCTCGGACGTTCAGAAAGCTGCAGCTGCGTATCCTTGGCCTTACACACTTGGGCCTCAGCCAAAGGGGCCCTGTCACAAGGTACCGAGACAGTATTGAGCACGGTTATCTGCTTACTCCTACAGAGCCGCATTCCTGCCTGGAGAAGGATGGATCAGCAAAGGAGAAAGCCTAGCCTTTCTGTCTCTCTTTGTGAGATTGCAAAGCTCACGTCAGTAAAAAGCCCATAGCCCCCATGTAAGGCCTCTGCAGTAAATGAAGTAAATGAAGAAATAGATGCCACATCGGCTTTTGGTGATGAGCAACCTATGTCACAAATCAGTCCCTGCTCCAGACATCAGATATCAGATAAAACAAGATGTGCTGGTCGTCCTGACACTGAAGGCCTCACTTCCAGACTTGTCCGGTTGCATAGCAACCCTCCCCACGTCAGTTACACGTCATGCTCGAGTTGAGCACAAGTAAGGCAAAGTTCCAGTACAATTCCAGCAGATCACGCAACCCCCTCCAGGTATCCACCCACACATGACAAATTACCCATTATCATCAAGTGGACGCCCACATGGACGCCCACCTTCACACCCTCTTACACGCCCACATGCTCTTATCTCACTCTCTTTTGCTCTTTTCGTTTCCGATGTATATATACTGTACTCTGTGAATAATGTTTTGAGAATACTTTTGAGTCCCTTCCAGATCCCTTGTGGTGATGGTAATATTCTCCCTTTGACTCGAGTTATTGGAATAAAGCCCTTTTTGAACCTGATACCACAGACTCAGCCTCTTGCTTTATGCATGATCTTATTAATATTCTGAAATTCTGAGAGCGTAATATTTTATTTACGACATAATGGCGCCCGAACAGTTCAATCTCTTTCCCCACACGCCGGAGATGAGGGTCCAGTTTTGCCCCCTTCCATAGCCGTGACGGACTTCAAGCGCGCACGTCGCGGGTCTTCCCGCCAACTCCCTCAGGCCAACGAAGGGGACGGACTGCGACCAGGCATCCAGACGAGGCGGTGAGGAACGCAGATTGTCCTACCCAGAGCCCACCTGCGAGAGAGCTGTGTCCGAGGTATACAGAGGCCCACCAGGTTCCAAAGTTCCGAAGTACCTACGTCACGAGTCCGGTCCAGTCCAGTTCAGAGTTTCCGAGGCCTTCCGTTCCGTGCTTCCCGGTGAGTACCGTTGCTGGGGACGCATCTAGACGTGCGCATTAATTTGTGCCGGTCAAGACGGGTTTGGGTACACAGACCCGGTCTGCACTGTTTTTAGCGGTGTATCTGTACTGTTTAGCAGTACATCCAGTATTATGCAGTTAGCTAGTTTTATTCTAATTATCGTTGTTCGTTTTAAAATGTTTTAATGTGTTTTAAATGTCGTGGTATGAGTGATTGTTCGATCTTCATTACTGTGTTTATTGTATTAATTGTATTCAAGTCCGAGTAAGAATCAAGTAGCAGGGTTTAAGATGCCGTTATTCTCAAAATTAAGACAGATAAAAACTAGAAAAGGAATACTCGAGGAAGCCGTTCCCATTCCACCTAGGGACACTCCAGGGTACTTTATGTACCATAAACATGGCCTAGATGCCGTATTATATCTCGATTTGTGGGTGGACTACACCAAGGATTTAGCAAAGAATCAGAGATGGCCCGCTGTTGGGACATGGGATGCAGATTGCATCATGAGAGTAGAAGAAGCATTATGGAAAAAGAAAGCCAGACAGTCACAGAAAAATGCCATTGAATTATGGCGTAAAGAATCGCATAGACGCACAGAGAAAGCGCTCAGAAAAGAAGAGAAAAGTAGGGAGGATTCAGACAAAGCCCGAGAAAACGTATTAGTTGAGGAAGGTATCCGAGTAAAAGCAGAACAAGTAGACAGACAACGAAACACTCTTATGAAAGAGAAAATGTAGACCAGCTCGGAAGGATGCCATTGAGTTTTGGCGCAAGGAGTCACATAGGAGGACAGAGTAAGTGTTTCACGAAACAGAGAGAAGTAGACTGGAGTCTGGAAAAGCCAAGGAAAAGATGTTACAGGAGGAAGTGGAGCAGGTAAAATGAGCGCAGGCTGACAGAGAAAGAAATACTGACGTTGCTGGTATTTATCCCGTCCTTTCAGAGGACCTAGCAATAGTGGCCCCAGTAGAAAGACCAGATGGAGTGCCACCGCAAGTACCCCGATACATATGATAATGATATAGTAGCTCAAGTGTTCTTGAGCCTCCCGCCAAAAGATCAGCGCATGGCTGGTGTTTTCATGGTCCAACATTTGATTACGTTGTTAAAAGGGACTTGAGAGGGGTGTAGCTAGGGTAATAGCAACGCCTGTGATTTGATGACACCCCTAATGTACAAAGTGTTAACGAAAAATAATTAGTGATCCATTAAGGGTTTAGCTTGAGAAAAAGAATTGTGGGTATTTCGATTTGCAAATTGTTCAAGAATACAGGTTTGTGTTCTTGGTGGTCCAGTGAGCCAATGTGCTGGGTCAAGTCGGTAAGATTATGACCCCCTGAGTGCAAATTGTATGTAAAAATAATTTTTCAATTGGGCGAATTATTGCAGTTTTTATGGAATTGAGTAGTCTTTTTGTCTTTGACAGCTTCAGAGTGAGGAGAAGGTGGGGGCTGTGTAGAGCAGAATGTGATACAGAAATCGGAGACAGATTCTGACCTTGTAGCCAGTGTAGGTGGGGGCCGGTGAGAGGAGCAGAACAAAGGCACTGCTTAGAAAGCTTCTCTGACATCGCATCTGTGTAATGCCTGCAGCCGGAGAGCCTTGGGGGCCAGGAGTAGGAAAAACAAAAAAGTTGGCTGGCAGCCCAGGCTCAGGCCGCGCTGAGGGGCTATTTTTAGCTTCTCTGATAAGACAGGGCAGCTGAGAAATGTAAGTCGAGAAAGATTCCCTTGTTCTATTCTGTGCAAAACCAGTGCCCCGAGGAAATGTCTATGGAGAAGATTTGTTTTATTTTTTAGCAAATGTTATATTGCTTCTGGCCAGAAAGTAAAATGTTGCCCTTGCTTGGAATTTTAAGGGCTATATGCCTATATAAAAACGATTTTCAAATTCAGACATTTTTTAATTGTGGCCACAAGCTGCCACCAGTTGCATTGGATAAATGATCCAGTGGTTACGGGTCTGTGAGGAAAGATGGGAGATGCATCTTCGACTAGGACATGAGGGTACATTGTGTACAAAGATGCATAGCTCATTTTTATAAAAAAAAGACAGGTTCGTGTGTTCTTCATTTTTGATTATTGTTGCTGATCCTGTGTGTCAGACTTGACACGGTGATATAGGGCAGGTAAATCAGTTATTGATTATAAGCCTGACAAATTAAGCAGGCCAGAATGTTCGCCTCTGAGCTGTAGGTACAGAAATTGGGCGTCGCTGCTCATTTATATATGTTAACGTAATTTGTCTATGCTTTCTGTGCTTGGTATACTGATGGCTTGGCATATGTATTTTATATATGTTTTGTTTTTGTGTTGTATTGACCAGTCTGTTTAGCGTTTAATACAAAGTTCTCCTGTGCAGTACAGAGATGGTCGTGACGACGGCAATCTTTGCACAGCGCTTGGCTGGAACTTGTTCACAATTACTAAATTTCACAGACATGATATTACCATTATCATGCTGTCAAAATAGCAGACAACACGTTATCAGTGTATGTCTAATTGGTGTTGGAGATGAATGAAACAAAAGAAAAAGGCTATGCAAGACTAAAATATTTTTCACATAACTGCCTTTCTCTTATAGACAGGCAGCCTCGGTCATATGTTTCCAGATTGGACATTAAGGAACAATTATGATCTGTACACTCGCATCTTAGCTCTTGAAGAGCCTGTTTTAGATAAGGACTGCCACCCCAGAGTGACAAATGAGGCTCGGTATTTAGGGTAATGAGAAAATATCTGACAGGATTTCCTTTTTAAAGTTTGCTTTAGTAAGCTCATTCTTGTAAGTGGTGGCCCCAAAGGTTGACTTGTTTTTAAATTAGGCTATTGGGTTTGGGTTTCTGAAGGGAGACGTTTGAATATGAAAGGCGAGAGATGCAGTTTATTGTATAGGTGGAAATTATTGCTGAATGACTGGTTTCTTTAGCAGATAAATTATTAATTATCAACATTAACAACTGTTCTTAAACTTGGTTTTCCGAATATTTAGGTAATTTAGCATTCCTATTAGGGCCTCCTAGCATTAATATTGACTTCAGGTTGGTGTAGGTTCACATAATAGGGACATTTGCATATGAGATGTCATTTGGCCAGCCTATGAGCTCACACAATGAAGTTTGTACATTTGCTGGAGGGATTTCTCTTGAATTTCAACTGCGCTGTGCATCTCCTATAATTTTGCTTACGCCCAGTTGCTACACGCAGGGTTTGATAGTGTTTGACAGCAGTGGAATCTGTTTCAGATTTCCTCCTGTCAAAAAGGGGGGAAGGAGGAGAATATTGGCTTTCTGCTGGCCCCTGAGGAGGTTCGCTTCCCGCTAGCCCCTTAGAAATTAAGCCCCTTAGAAATTAGCCCCCTTAGAAATTAAGCCGAGGAAATAGGTATGGTGCTTTCCCCTTTTTCTCATGTTTTATTGTGATCTTTCAGGGGAATTAGTTGTGGGCACCGGAACGTATTCAATTGATTTCTGGTTTTTCACAGCCCAAGACACAAAAGGAGGTACGTGCATTCATTGGCCTCACTTCATATTGCAGGCATTGGATTCCCCAGTATGCTTACATAGCCAAGCCCCTAATACAGTTGACGACACAGGAGGCAGCTTCTACTAAAGTCCTCTCTTGGACACAAGAACACACTGTGGCATTTGAAGAATTAAAGAGAGCTTTATGTCAAGCACCAGTTTTAGCAACCCCTGATTACAACAAATCGTTTATGCTTTTTGTGACAGAGCGGGATGGAACAGCACTATCTGTCCTAACACAAGATCATGCAGGAAAACACAAGCCCTGTGCTTATTTTTCTAGTACATTAGACCCAGTAGCACAGGCTTTGCCTGCGTGCCTAAAATCAGTTGCAGCAACGGCCTTAGCCATAAGACAGAGTGACTCGATAGTGCTGGGCCACCCTCTGACAGTACAAGTACCACACGCAGTAGAGGTTCTCTTGAACCGGACACAAACACAACACCTGACTGTAGCTAGACTGACAGGCTATGAGCTAACGTTATTTCAACCACACATAGAGATCAGACGATGCAACATACTGAATCCCGCTACCCTTTTGCCCTCCAGTACAGAAAGCGTTTCACCACACGACTGTGTTGAAGTAATACATACCGTGACTAAACCAAGACAAGACTTGACAGACGTTGCACTCCCAGACCCCGACCTAACACTATAAGTTGACGGCTCATGCATGAGGACAGGGGCGGGAGAATTAGTGGCAGCATATGCAGTGACTACTGATACTGTAATAATAGAGACTAAAAGAATAGACATATTGTCAGCACAAGCAGCAGAGCTCATCGCCCTGACACAAGCGTGCATAAGAGCTAAGCACCTGAGAGTAAACATTTACACCGATTCTGTGGCGAGAAAGAGGTTTCTTGACCTCTCATGGGGCCAAGATACAGCATGGCCCCCTTATTCAAGCCCTACTGGAAGCAATACATTTACCAACAGCCATAGCTATCCTAAAATGTAAAGCACATACTAGAGCCACAGATACCATTTCCCAAGGCAATGATCTGGCAGACCGAACTGCTAAACAGACAGCTCAGACCCCACTAGACATGACAAAGTTACAGGTTCAATCAGTGTCCAACGCCATTACAGTTAGGGATCCTTCCAAGGATGTACAAGATATACAGACACATGCTACTATGGACGAATTAAAGAAATGGTCGGAACAAGGAGGGGTACTGACTGATCAGGGTTGGATGAATAAGGGCAAATCCACATGGTTTCTTCCTGATTCGATGGTACAAGTGATTATAAATACCGCACATAGTCCTGCACGCTTAGGAGAGAAAGCAATGATAGATAGTTTACAGAATATATGGTTCAACAAGCACCTGCGTGCAGCAGCGAAACAAAAGGTCAGAACATGTATGATCTGTTGCCAATTCAATCCAGGTAAAGGCATTCCGATGGAACAAGGTGGATTCCATCCACCTGACCACCCTTTTGAAGTGCTCCAAATGGATTATATCCAAATAAACAGATGTAGAGGTTACAAATATGTCCTGGTACTAATGAAGCAGGTGTCCCTTCTGTTAGGGTATACCTGGAAATTCCATTGTGTGCGACATCCTGAAGCAGCAGGCCTTGTAGAAAGACATAATCAGACATTGAAAATTAGACTAGCAAAGATTTGCGCAGACAAAGGTGTAGATTGGATGGTAGCCCTACCGGTTGCCCTCTTTTACATGCGAATGGTAGCTCATTCTAGAACAGGCTTATCTCCCTATGAAGTGGTCTTTGGTAGACCACCAAATATGTGGGGCACTCCAATGCCTAAAAGATTACTGATGTTGATAGTAACATGCTGACAGATTACCTGGCTTCCTTGATGTCTGCACTACTCTCTTGTTGTTCGCAGGTTGCTGCCGCTTTCCCTGACAACACCCAGGTCAAAGAATACTCCATCGCTCCTGGATGGAAGGCGCCGAAGTCAGTGCTCTGGACCACGGGGACGGCCGTTAAAGTCAAAGGGCGAAAAGGATGGTTGCACCTTCACCACTCTTTTACAAAGGAAAAAACCTTTTTCAGACTTTGAACACCATTTTCTAGAGGAGACTCCACAGCAGTTTCCTCAAGGCTAAACTTAGATCTAAAAAGTCAGAACCCGTTTGATCAATTAAGTCCACTAGGTGGTGAAGCGGTTGAACATGTATTCTGGCTTGCATAAGATCTCGGACAATAACATTAAAAAAAAAGAGCAAGATAAGAAGCAAATACTGTAAAATATTACGTGGTAGATGTATAGTGACTGTGATTTTTCTATCTCTTCTGTGCATCACGATAATATGTATCAGCTTAATACTACATGCTATTTTTCCTCCTATTGCCTCACTCTTATACTCCTCCACTAATGATACCATAAAGCACACATTTAGTGATCTGCCATCCCATGAGCTATCATATCGACTTGCCTTCCGTAGCAATACCTTTATTCAGATGCTGCACCATTCACATCAGGTTAGCAATGCTACAGACTGCTGGGTCTGTGGCCGACTTCCCCCGTATCAGAAGGTAAAGGGAGTCTTGCCTCTTTTTCCTTTTCCGTTCTCCCATAATGGTTCTTGCGGAGCATGGTTTGCCTTAATGACATCCATCAACGGTGATGCCAAAGAATGTCAAGACAAGGAGTGTAGAGGCGAGTGGGTATGGGGTAACTTGAATAAAGTCATGAACAAAGCATGTTTCCCAGATGAAGAGGGACTTCCCCAAATGAAAGGTACAGATCTAAAAAATGAAGAGTATCTGCAAGGAAATGCGACCCTCGATTTTATACTGTTGAACGTAAAGCCCCAACACATGTCAGGTCCGCCTTCAATTACTGTTCTGCCAGTGAAAGGGAACTTGTGTGTCAGAAAAGAAGGCTCAGTACATTTGGGGCACAGTGAGTGTGATACTATAATAGTATTCAAAGACAAAGGAAAGTCCTATTTCAGAGCATCACGACACACCTACTTTATTTGTGGCCAGACAGCCTATGTGCAACTGCCCTTAGACTGGGGTGGGACGTGCTACATATCATTTCTTTCATACCTAATAAAGGCACCATCTGTATACAAAGCAATAACAAGGCTCCACAAGATTGCCCAAAACATACATCAAGACCCAGGCACGTGGACATGGTCCGGTTGGCTCTGGGGATTAATATCGGCTTGGGGATGGAAAGTGTTGACCGTCTGTGGGTTGATACTATTAATGATATTCAGTTGTTGCCTATGTCTGCAGTGTGGCCCGGTCATTTGTGGCCTGTGTGCTACTGCATGTGTTCCACATCCCCATTTACAAAGCATTGAAAATGGAAAAATAATGCTGCAAGAACAGATCGACTGTCTCATGAAAATAGACGTTACATAGGGGGTTCACTAGGGTACAAGGAGGGAATGTGGAAAATAAAAATCTATGAGGCCTATATGTCCCCATGTGCCCCCCAACGCCTATGTGCGCATGCATGTAACCTATGCATTTCCCCTCCATGGCCTTTCCTATCATGTTACTTATGCTATAACGTGGCCTGTCATCATTCAGTTCCCCATGAGAGAAACGACAAATCTGTATTGAGGCCTACACGTTTTGCATCATGTTTTCCTGCACCACATGAAGTACATGAAGAAATAGATGCCACATCGGCTTTTGGTGATGAGCAACCTATGTCACAAATCAGTCCCTGCTCCAGACATCAGATATCAGATAAAACAAGATGTGCTGGTCGTCCTGACACTGAAGGCCTCACTTCCAGACTTGTCCGGTTGCATAGCAACCCTCCCCACGTCAGTTACACGTCATGCTCGAGTTGAGCACAAGTAAGGCAAAGTTCCAGTACAATTCCAGCAGATCACGCAACCCCCTCCAGGTATCCACCCACACATGACAAATTACCCATTATCATCAAGTGGACGCCCACATGGACGCCCACCTTCACACCCTCTTACATGCCCACATGCTCTTATCTCACTCTCTTTTGCTCTTTTCGTTTCCGATGTATATATACTGTACTCTGTGAATAATGTTTTGAGAATACTTTTGAGTCCCTTCCAGATCCCTTGTGGTGATGGTAATATTCTCCCTTTGACTCGAGTTATTGGAATAAAGCCCTTTTTGAACCTGATACCACAGACTCAGCCTCTTGCTTTATGCATGATCTTATTAATATTCTGAAATTCTGAGAGCGTAATATTTTATTTACGACAGAACTGTAAACCTAGAAATTCACCAGTATGCTACACCACCCTAGGGGTGTAGTAGCGAGGTGCAATGAGGAGAAATGTATTAATCGTTTTTTCCTCTTTCAATGCGTGCACGCATTGAAAGAGGAAAATGCCTGTAGTGATTGTTTTTTTGCAGGAAAGTTCCCCTTCCTGCACAGAAACAATCTCCCCATAATGCAGGCATCCTTGCACCATGGTGCAAGGCTGCCTGTGCCGGCGATGGCAGCTGTTTGTGCGCCAGGGCAGGGGAGAGCACAAGAATGCAACATATCATTATAAATATGTCACATTCCTGCGCTCTGAAATTGCTACAGTGTGGCGCAGCTAAAGTGTTTGCGGTGTCGCGCTGGGACTCTTTCTTGTAAATCTGCCCGTAAGGGCCTCTCACACCCAGTAAAATAAAAAAAAATGCTTGATTTCTGCAATAAACTGAGGGGCTAATTTCCAAGTCCCTTGCACTGCCAGTAGATCACTTTTTGTGATGCACTGGCATTGCATTTCTCTGCCCCATATATACAAGAACAGGAAAAGTCACCCTGCGTGGCTTTTCCTGTCCTTGGAAATATGGCCCCTTTACAGGCAGCACTTTGCGTGAAAGGGGCTTTCCATTTGTGTTGCTATGGGCGTTCCCACACAACACCCATGGAACCAGACACATATCCAGATTTACGAGGAATCATAAACCTGCAAATGCGTCAGTATGTTATTTCACCCTAGGGTTGGCGTAGTGAGGTGCAACGAGGAGAAATGTTTTCATTTCTCCTCGTTTTCTTTCCTCTTTCAGTGTGTGCTGCATTCTACAGCATGCATTGTAAGAGGAAAATGCCTATAGTGATTGTTTTTGTGCTGGAAGGCGCCCCTTCTTGCACAAAACAATCTCCCCATGATGCACGCATCCTTACACCATGGTGCAAGGGTGGCTGCGCTGGCGCATGGCACCTGTTTGTGCGCCAGTGCAGGGGAGAGCACAGGAATGCGACATATCATTGTAAATATGTTGCATTCCTGTGCTCTGAAAGTGCTGAGGCGTGGCACAACCTAAGGGCTTGCGGTGCTGCGCTGTGGCACTTTCTTGTAAATCTGCCCCTGAAAGGAGACTTTCTTCTCCTACAAGAGATTCATATTGAGTTGGTCAAAGATGCCATATTCTATTACCTCTGGATCATGGACATATTACTTTCCCCAGTTATAGCAACAACAAAAAACAATGTAATTACCTTCTTTGCAAAAAAATCCAGCTTATCCGTCGTTTCCCACTCACATGACCACCAGGGACGATGGTTTGTCACAAGCATAATAAATCAAAACAGAGAGATGGCTGTAGCAAATATCTACGCTCCTAACGATAACTCAATCGCCTTTTGGCAAGACCTGGATAAGCATATCTCAGAAATTCCAGATAAAATAGGCATTATTGTGGGGAGGACAACAACCTCCCAATGGACAGTGTTCTAGATAGTATCTCTGCATACAATTTGTTTGGGCATCAGGACTCACAAACAGATGAAACTTTGCTGCGAGAACAACAATCTAATCGATACATGGAGACTGTTCAACCTGAGTGGTAGTGACTACACATTTTACTCCTCCCCACATCACATCTTCCCAAGAATTGATTATATTCTGACAGATAAATCTCTAGTCCCCACAGCACAAAGCCCCAAGATTGAACCCATACTAATTAGCGACCATCCATGTATATCGCTTGAACTTTCACTCCAAGACATGCAAACACCCCCAAATGTTTGGCACCTTAATGACACACCACTGGAGGATGACCTATCAAAATCCAAAATTAGTGAACCAATCCAATAATACCGACAAGAAAATAGAGCAGGTGACAACTCAGACTTAAATAGATGTGTACACCCTGAGGGCAACTCTCAGGGGTTCCTTAATGAACTTAGCTGCCTCCAGAAACAAAACCATGACCAAATGTTTTGATTCTATCGAATCAGAGATCAAGTCCCTAAACAAATCCACCAGACGCTCCACTAGCTCACAAGACATTCCTAAGCTGTGCAAACTACTATATATGAGCACAACCAAATACTAAGCATTAAAATGAAGAAATGGGTGGATATTGCCAACGCTGAAAAATCAACCACTAGAAACAAAACCAGTAAGACTATCTAAAATACTCCAAAAACAAGTGTCACTTCGGCCAATAAAAACAAATCAGGCCTCACATTAAACTCCCCTACTGGGTTTCTGGAGGCCTTCCATAACTTATCATATAACCTCTACACTCCGAAAACTGCAATCAACCCAAAAGATTGTGTTTTGTACTTGAAGACCTGCTCACTCCCATTAGCCTCAGCAGAGGAAAGATCTCTGCTTAATGCTCCAATAACCTCTGATGAAATACACTTGGCCATTAAATACATCACCCCATGCAAGGCTCCAGGCCTGGATGGGTGCACAGTGACCTTCTACAAAACATTCCTCACCATTCTAGCAGAACCCCTTGTTCCAGCCGTACGCTTCTACCGGCCACGTCTCAGTCAGGCCACAACAGTTGTTATCCCGAAAGAAGGGAAGAATGCACTGGACATGAAAAACCTCAGGCCAATATCGCTAATTAATACCGACTGTAAAATATATGGCAACATTTTGGCAAAAAGACTAGAGAAAGTGTTACAAAAACTCATTACTCCCACTCAAACTAGATTTCTGCAAGGCACACTAGCCGCTGACAACATCCGTGTCTGTTGCCACATCTCCGAAAAAGCTTGGTCATCGTCCTCCCCCACTATGGCGATGGATCTCGACACGCAAAAAGCCTTTGATAAGGTCGCTTGGACCTTCCTACATGATGCACTCTGCAAATACCAACCAGGCAAGAACTTCACCAGCATTGTGATGGCCTTCAATGCTGCTCCAGTGGTGAAAGTCAGCATAGACGTCCAGCTATCCAACTCATTTCCTCTAGCCCAAGGCACCAGAGAATGATGTCCCCTCTATTCCTATTAGTTATCAAACCCCTATTTTGTTTCCTAAAATTGAATCACGACATCAAAGGTGTCCAGTTCCAATCGGGTCAGCAACTAGTTGCAGCCAATGCTGACGACATTCTGATCTTCACTGAAGATGCAGACAAAGCCATCCCACACATCAAGACAGAATTGAATACCTACTCAAGGGTATCTGGCTACACACTTAACCACTCCAAAATGGAAATCTTCCCCATGAATATCTACTACACCCCTCCAATTCTTGGTGACTTTGTCCTGAAATGGCAATCTGCAGCACTCAAATACTTTGCCATCTGGTTTAGCAAAGATCTACATACATACATCTTGATCAATAAGAGCAAAACACTTTCCAAAAGTTAATGTTCTATTATCCTCCTGGTCTCCCAAACGCTTACATTTGTGGAGCAGGGTAAAGACTTCAAGAATGATGATAGCACCACTAGCCAACTTCCTCGCAAGTATTCTCCCAATAAATCTGTCTAACCATATCTTTAGCACAGTAGACAAGACTATTTTGAACTTCATATCGTAGGGGACGTGGGCTAGGATCTTCGGTCCCATCCTACAAATGAGCAAAATCGGAGGTGTCCTAAACATGCCTTACTTCCATAGATACCAACAGGCATTCCTAGCTGCTCAGGATAAATGTTGGCTTACCAAGAGCACAGACTCTTCCCCCTCCTTGGCTGTAATTTGAATTACAACTACTTTCCCCTATCCCGCTAAAATCTACCCTAACTATTTGCGGTCTCATAAAGCTACCTGGTAGCGGCCCTTCTATGCGTTGACAAAACACTCTCCAACAGTTTTGCCAAATATACCATAGCTCCTTAATGGCACAATCATAAACTCAAACTAGAAGTCAGAACCTTGTTCTGAAAACAATGGATTTAAAGAGGCTTTAACTGCAGTGGGGACTGAGGTTCAAACCTAAATCCCATGCCCTTTGCAGAACTGTTTGCAGAACCGAGTTCACAATATGACCTGTCCCTAATGAAATTTTATAGCTTCTTAAAACTTAACAGATCAATGTGTAGATTCACGAAACTGTACACACCAGATCTCCCCGACCTTCAAAGGAAACTCAAAAGAATAGGTCATGATGCATCTCACATCTATAAACTTTTAGAACCTCCAAGACTGCACCTCATTAAAAACCTGAAAAATAAATGGTCACCACATATTCCAAAAACCTGACTTCACACTTCTCAGACTCTACCTGGTATAGAAACTGGCACTCTCCTTTTCTAGCAACAATCACACCGACAATTGCACAATCTAGATGTTGGTTGATTCACAAATCCTACTGGACTCCATCTAGGCTACACAAACTGGGGATCCTTCAACAGGCAAATGCTGACACTGTGAGGAATTCACTGGTTTGAATGAACAAATGTTCTTCACATGCAAATTAATCAATCTGCTATGGTCCAAGATTCATCAAACCTTTCAAGACATCTTTAAAATGCATTTCTCCCCAACCCTACCTACTCCAAGAAGGCCTAATGGCTCACTTCCCTAACATCAACCTATCCTCACAATATTCACTTCTACTCAACCTCATGCTAGCTCTAGGCACTTACGCTATTCTACTAGAATGGACATACACCACAGAGGTCCCATTCAAGAGATTGTGGAACATTCTATGTGCCACTAGAAGTGCTGGCCACATCATGTATGAAAAAAAGTACACAACACTTCATGCTAACGTGGTCAATGGGGCACCCTCGATCTTCATCTCCAAAAAGTGGACACTCCATAGATCTCAAATATCAGGGCTACTACCACAACCACACATCTTACACCTTGCAGACCTACCTCCACCTAACCTCACCTGCCTCCACTACACACCAGGGGACCGACCCCTCTTCCCCCTCCTGCCCTCACCCCATCCTTTCTTTCTCTTTCTCTCTCTCTCTTCTATCTTTTTTACACACTCTGGTATTTTATTCTCCAACCAATTAGAGTTCCTTTCAGCTTATTCTCCTCTACCATGTGGTTTTCCTGCATGGCCCACCCATACTTGATTCTATTTCTGTTCTACCTCCGGTAACCCCAGAGTCACCCCTCCTACTAGTGTTACCTCCACCCTAGATACCACATTTTGGGGCAGAAATATGATCGTTCTTTTGCAGTCACAAACAGGAAATGGGCCCATTTGCAACCGCAAAAATGGGTAGTATTATGTACAAATTCTATTTTGCGAGTCAATGACTTGCAAAATAGTGTTTGTGAGTCGGTAATAGGAAGGGCCGTGTCGAGGGCGTCCCTTCCTAATAGCAAGTCAAAATGTTATTTACCATTGTCTTGCAACCGCATATGCGGTCACAAAACACCCGCAGTTTACCGCCTACTTTAAGTAGGTGGTAAGCCACTCGCAAATGTGCAGTAGTCCCCAGGGGACCCATTCCCCTTTATGAATGGGTGTGAAAATATTTTTTATGGCCAAGCAGTGGTCCCAGGGATATCTGTCTGCCCTTAATAAAATGAAAAGGAAGTATTTTTATCTTTTTAACACCTCCTATGTTCCTTTAAGAAAAACAAGCTGCATTTGAAAAAAAAGTAGCTTTTTTGAAAAATCAAACATAGACATGGGGGTCTGCTGTCCCCATCAGGCCACTATCACTGTGTTTGCAAGCCACTCCCAATGGGTCGCATATTGTGACCTGTCTCATGATTACTAATGAGGCAGTTTCTTTGCAAACCATTTGAGAATAGCAAACAGTGTTCGAGACACTGTTGTACATTCCATTATGCATGTCGCATAACGGAATGGTCATACATCTGGCCCTTTGTTTATTATAATGCTGTTTTCAAAGGACATTGGATGCTGCTCCCTACTTTACCCTGTAGTGTGCAAATATCATCCACTATGTATCAGCTTTTTGTTTTTCTGTTTTTCTTTTACATGTTTTTAAAAATGTTAAAATGTTTGAACAAAAAAAAGAATCAAATTCTGCAAGTAAATATTTATTAAATTCTTTGTAAATGAAATTGAAATTTAGTTTTACTTTGTACAGTCTGTGAGTGAACTGGTTTAAAATAAGATTGTTTGGAAGCTATACTCTAGAGATTTAAATATACATCCCAGAATGGATGCCTCCTCGAGAACAATGTAACAGCGTCTTGGAGCAGGTAGGCTGAAGATGAGATTCCAGCACTGAAACCATTAATTCCCAGAAATACCTTAATTTTTCCATCAGTACTCCCAGCAGGGGAAAAACCAGCACTGGCGCGACCAGAAGACTGTGAGTGGCGCTTTGTGCTTTTAGGCGCTATACGTACCTATAACTGACAATCTTCTTAGTCTAGTCATTGGATTTTTTTCATTCTGGTATCATTTTATTTATTAAAATATTCTCTATTTTTCTGAATTTATTTTGAATTTTTCATGTGCTATGTATTCACATTATTCAAGTTTGTCTGTTGCATAAATACTTTACCTATTGCCGCTAAGTTGAGCCTGACTTCATTTGTACCAAGCTACCAGAGGGTTAAGCACAGGTTAATTTAGTGACTTCTGTAGTCTACTTTGACAATTATTGTTGTTGATGCGTGAGAAGTGTTTCTTCTCTCTCAAACAATTACCCAAGTTAACACCAAACTGTCAAAAATGATAAGTATGGAATAGGAGTTATAGAAATATATAAAAATCAAGCTATGGG
Source organism: Triturus cristatus (assembly GCF_964204655.1). NCBI lineage: Eukaryota > Metazoa > Chordata > Amphibia > Caudata > Salamandridae > Triturus > Triturus cristatus. Next base: position 844,833,780 of record NC_140588.1, on the reverse strand, counting down.
ATTTAGTTGTCTGGGTCCTAGGTAGGCCTGAGTAGAATGTTTCATTAAAATGTATGTCCTTCTCTTGTTTAGTTTGTTTTGGGAGCCCTTGGATTGGGTTGACAGTCAAGGCTGTGTAATTTGAATTTATTGCTGTCTCCATTTCTTCATGAGGTGGCAGTACCACGAGTATGGGCTTTACAGGACTCCTCCAGCTTACAGCAATCCTCCCGTGTTCAAGTACCTTAAATGAGCACTTAAACATCAAGGGAGATTTGTGAGATTCATTTTTAACTAGACACTAATGAATGAAACAGAAAACTTCCAGTTCTAGGGCCTGCTCCATGTCCAGGCTTCTTATCTCTCTTTACACTGCATATGTGTCTCCTAGTACTCCGGCAATATCAAGGTGACAAATGTATGAGCTATGAAAATCAGATGCAAACATAAGTGAAGACAGATGCATGTGTCCAGTACGCTGGTAACAAGCACATCCTTACCCAGGGCCACTGAAATTAAGTGGCAGAGGAGGACCAAATAATGCTGCAGGGTCGACTAAATTATATGTCAAGAAAAGTCAAATTATGCAGCCTAACAAAGGAATGGGGATTCCGCTGAATTTGCAAAAAGCAAGACCCCTGTCCAAAAAAAAGAAAATTATTTTCTTGAGTCCCCTCACTCACCCCGGGTTGTCCCTAGGTGACATGCTTCATCATTGGGGCCACCCCAAACAGCTGCTGCTTGGGGCATCCTGTGACTTGCGGAACTACGTAGGAGCACTTTTTGTGAAGAAATGTGTAGTGCAGTGTTTGTTGAGTGGTGAAAGTGATGTTAAAAATACCTAGCTAGTGAGCTAATATTTTATTCTCGCTCCTAGTTGGTATGGATAAAAAAGAGGGTTAAATAGTAGGGAAAATATATAACTGTTATGTGCATATAGTCCCTAATATTCGGTCGACATGTTTCGAGGTATCCCCTAAACTTCTTCAGGACAGCCCCATGTGTGCCACTCCTTGTGAAAACCTATAATAAAGTGAGGATGCACAGCTAATGTGTGAGCACCTGATTCAAAATACATACGGTTTAGTCTTTGACTCGTAGTATCTGTTCAGGGAAAAAACCAGAATGAAAAGTTAGCACATAATGCGTGCCCACCTCTCAAGTGGGCAGGTCCAGACCCAATGAGGTAATCCAATCAATGTAATCCTCTATAGTTGGTGCCCTTAGAAATAATAAATAATTGGTGCTTTCATCTTATGTGACATAAATTGTTCGCTGTAGAGGATTGACGAGAGGCGCGCCAGATCATTTATCGACATCCTTAATTATCCGCATTGACCCCTGCATCAACGTCTAAGCCTCCTATCCTAGATTGAGACAACCATTGATCAATAAACAGAAATCCCTGCCATATTTTTCTCTCAACTCTTCGAGTTACGGCGTTATTATCCATTTGTTGATCGTTACTCTTAATTATCAGGTCCCTCGTTCATCGGTGTAATCCACCGTTATTGTCACCTGTCGTTGCACACTGACATCTCTTCGTATTAACGTCCATCTGGGACTAAGAATTTCTTTGGCTTTTCCTGGAGAAGGCGTTTTGTATGCCGAAACGCGCGTAGCAAATTACATCACTCTACTGAACAAAACATCTGTTATTGTTCTTCAAGCCATTATGTGTTGTATTGTATATATCGTCAAGTATTGATTTTATGTATCACGACTTGTCAATTTGATTATGTTGTCTAGTTTATGTCTCACGTGACTTGTGTGTAATATATTTATGTACATCTAGCCAGACTTGTTTCTAAAATGAATAAAAAGATCCATATATTTTTTATTTTGTGAGAGTACATTGTTTCCATAGATCATATTCTTATGTTGATCTATATTTATAAATCTACATTCGTTGCTACCTAGAAATGTTTTTCTCATGACATAAATAAAACCCATTAGACGTCTCCTTTGTGAGAAAGCATAGTTAGATGTGGAGATATAACTTTAAAAACACTCGTGAAAAGACTGGACACCACATGACGTACAACATATAAACACATAATGTTCTCAAAACTTCTGGAACATGCTTATGCTTTGGCAATAGTATGCCTTATGGTCTGCCTCGGTAGAGGGGCTTGTAGTCATACCCTAAAGAGATACAGAGCATTGTAGTTGACTGTGAGCATAGAGAAGAAAATGAGAGAACTACCAGCAAAACATATTGCTGTGTCTGCCCATAACATGGTTGGCAGATGCTCAAAGGAACAGAAAAAATAGTGCTTTTAAATGTCTGGAAGAACCTGTTGAGGAAAAGGAACTTACTTCATCAAAGCACACCTCCGTCTAATAACACTTACTGGCACCCGGACGGACTGTCTCCTGCTGCAGTTTAAATGGGAATTAAAAAGCCCAGTCATGCTAGTGTACCAAGTTTGACTAGACCGTGGAATTTAAAGCCGAACCAAGATGGCCGCTACTGTTGGCAATACACACAGACCATCTTGGGAGGATATGAAAGTGTTCCTCGATCTTGCCCCCGCAGCATAACTGAGGCAGGCACTTGTGCGGTTGTCAAGATTATCAAGAAATCATAATTGATAGCATGGGAAGTTAAACGAGGCAAATTATAATCAGTCATGAAACCAAAATCAAAGTATGGCCGGGCCGAGTGAGTTGGAAACTCGGCCATTTCTCTTAGTGAAAAACGAGGCCATCTTGGAGGGTTAAAATCACTAATCATAAGTACCCTCCTAGAATCGTCTGGCTGTCTAGGACAGAGGAAAATGCTACGGTCAGCGTGTAATACTGGACCGAAAATCAGAAAAAAGATAATAAAGATATAGTAAAATAAAATTAAAATAAAAAGGTTGTTAGACCCACATAAACCAAAAATTGGTCTCAGTGAGAGACTCATTGTGGGGCCATATTGGATACAAAAGGGTGATGCCAAAGCTGATGTATTAAAAATATACATCTAGAAATTAAACATAAGGGCCCACATGGGGGTCCACTTGTAGGAGTGATACTCAGTTTTGACGAGTGTTCACTCAGTGTTTGTGGCACAATGGTCATGTTGGATATGTGATCAGTTGGTCCTTGCTGGTAGCATGAGTTTCTGTTTTTGAAAAAGATAGAGGTGGAACAAAACGAACAAAAAGGATGCAGTATCTGACATTTACAGATTTTTTGTGAACTACATGTACATTGGCGGGTGAACCTAACCCGTACCTCTATCTCCCCCCTTTTTGATTGCAGCCTAACAAGGCACATCTTGTGATAGTATTACTTTGTCATTGTGTCATTATTATACATGTTAACTTTGAATGGGCAAGGGATTCACCTCAATTGTATTAATTTAACATCCAAATATAGTAATAACCACTGAAAGATGATCATTCAATGCTTGCATGGGCCCTTCCAGTAACTAGCATCACACGTCATCAAGATTTTAGTATCTTTTAATACTCTTGAATTAGACTAAATTGTTTGTTAAAATCTATAGATTATTCAGTAGATGATTAGGTGGCAAATGCACCACAATCACATTACCCCATGGGCCCTGCCCCTAGTACAGTGATAGAGGATTATGAGCAAGATTACTTCTTGGTTTATTTGGTGTACAGTGCTTCTGTAGAATGTAGAAAAGAGTAGGCTCTTACATTATAGTATATTATTTTATGAACCAGCAATAGCGCTGCAAACACTAAATAAGTCAGACATTCAGCTGACAAGGGAGGACATTTCAGCTATTTACAAATAAACCCCACCTACTTACTTTCAGTTTGGGGTGTAGAACCATACAAGTTGTAAAGACATATTGTATGAAAGTAGGATATGCTTTCATGGTTACTTCCACTTTTTGTGGTTCTTTGCTGTTTTCTGGCTAGTCTGACTAGGAGCCTTCTAATTGGGACCCCAGTCACTGAGCTCCCTCCCTAAATTTAACAATGATAAGTACTTTGGTACCTCAACAATTGACTACTGGTGTACCCTCTTAAGCCCCTAGAGAAAGGTACTAAGGTACCCAGGGCATAGGTACACCAGGGGTCTCCCATGTGCTGCAGCATGTATTATGCCACCCATGAGAGAGCATCAAAACTGTGACTACAGGCCTGCTGTTGCAGCCTGTGTGAGTGGGTGATTGCTTATATCTGAGGTTTCTACATTTAAAACCTATAAGTCACCCCTATGGCAGTCTCTTCAGTCATCGTGGCAGGGTGTTTGGTTACAAGTGGGAAGTGCCCCTGCATGAGCACGGTACCCCCACAAACCCAAGAGTTGATTCCTAAGGCTTTGTAAGTATGGTCAGCCATTTAATATATGTAGTGGACATCAAGTCAATAACAAGATGTTCAACTATATATTGGCTGCACCGAAACTGGTCATGTTTGGTATCAAACATGTTGGCATCCAACCCCAACATCGATTACAGTGTTGGATGTAGGATCCCATATACTGGGGGCCTCCCCTAGGGTGTCACCCTGTATTCCTGGTACCAGCCTTTCAGGGTGGAACTGCAAACTAGTGCTGCTGTCGACAACAGGCAGAGTTTCTGCCATCCTGCTGCTGAGCTGAGCTCGAGCAGGGGAAGGCAGAACAATAGGTTTCCTGCCACAGGGAGATGCGACCCCCTCCAAGACAGGATTTAGTGTATTGGGCTGGGGTGGGGGCACTTTGAAGGGCACATTTGATGCCCTCTTGCATACTCCAGTTTGAGCCACTTCAGGGAGCGCTTGGCTCCTGCTATGGTATGTAACTGGATTAAGGACATGGGAGTACCCTCCCCTGTGTCTAGCCCCTCCTCTGGGAAGGATGCTAGAATCATCCCAACCATTTCGCTGGGGTACTTAAGGGCTTACCTGTGTGTTACTGTTCAGATTCGTCATGGGACAAGATTCAAATTCAAAACCACTTAAACTTCAAACTCTGGCTTGCTTGGACTTCGCTGGACTTCGTCTGGAACCAAGACTGCACCAAATAAGACTCCTGCTGCTCTTGGCCTTGCTGTTTTGAAAGTCTTCTTCATCATCTGTGCCTGTGCTTCATCCAGGTTACTCTCCAGGCCTGTGAGCATCAAAGACACCTGAAAGAGTCACCCTTGGAGTGAACAAGTCATTCTCCTGCATCTGCAGGCACTGCAATGAAGTTGACTGGTCTGCTGCTTCGGACATCCCACACAGTCCGAAAGGCTCAGCAACACAGGTGGTGGTTTGCAACTCATTCAAGACGTGGCCTGTCCTCTCAGCGAGTTTGAGGCCAGCATCCCTTGTTGGAACCACTGGAACAGAGCCCCTCTGCACAGCATTGACTTCCCATTGCCAAGGCTTGTTGGCGCTGTCCTCCAGAGATCTTCGGGCTACAAGAAGATTCAGCCTCTAGCATCTCCTCCTACCAATATCTTCATCCTCACCGCATCCTCTGCACCGCGGGCCTTTATTTTTGGTGAATTGCTCATGGTCCTCTTGCGACTACTGCTCCTTCGGCCTGTGGGTCCTCTTGAGGGTCTTCTTTGGCTTCAGTAAGAACCCCTGCTTGCTCGGGGCCTGCTCTGATTGTCCTGCACTTGGTGAGTCCCGTGGATATTGCTGGTTCCAACGCTGCACCTTTTTTGTTTACCACGTCTGTTGCTGCAAAGGCTTGTTGGTGCTCCTGCAGGACAGCGCCCCCCTGGTGCTTGACTCCTGACGTGGGACAGCTCATGAATGGCTTGTGATCTTCCACAGCGTAACTTGGTCCTCATAGCTTTAGCTACAAGGTCACCGTCATCACTACTGCATCTTCCGTCATCGTTGGTCATTGGTCTTATGTGCCTCCAGGTCACTTCCAAGTGACATAGACTCTGTCCTCTCTGCTTGCAGGTACTTCTCTTCAAGAATCCATCCTTGCAATCCACCAGACTCGTCCACCTTCTAGGCTAGGGGCATCTTTCCTGAAGTCCTCCATTGTGGTCTACGACAGTTTCTAATGTCACTTCGCACCTATGCACCCAGCTTCCCTGGTGTGGGTATCCATGGGTGGGGTGACTTCCAACCTTTGGCCTTCCACAGGGTTTCTTCAGGGTCTACTGTGAAGGGTCCTTCTTCTTGAAAACTGCAAGCAAGACTTTCCTATTGACTTGCATTGAGTACACAGCTGTGTTTCCACTCTGCACACAGCTTCCGTGGGGTTGCTGTATACTTCCCTTGGATGGTTCCTCCGGTCCCCAGCTCTTCTCAGTCTTCTGGTACAAGTCCTGACTATGGTCGCAGTTTGAATTTCACTTCTATAGTATATGGTTTGGTCTACCCCTGAAGACCACTGTGTATTTGTGCATAATTACCTGTTTACATTTGAAGTATTGTGTGTACTGTGTTGATAATATCTTCGAGTAGGAGATATACCAATGTGTTAGTGAGTGTGCATAAAAAATATACTTATTTTTATAACTACACAGTCTGGTTTCTTTTCGTTTAACCTACACTATATGGTTATTTCTGGTTAAACAAGCTGCTTAACACTCCTCCTGGACTAAGCCTCAAGTCTGCTCTCCACAGCTACCTTTTAGAGCGCTTTCCATGGTTGTCTTAGACCACTAATATCAACATAAGGGTTTTCTGGTTTAGTGCAAGGTGCTTCACTTAAATAAGTCTGCACCATATACTAAGCCAGCCTCCCACATATATATTGTAGTGTTAAATATTAAAGGTCACCATGTTCTTTTTCTGCCACTTATTGTTGCTTTTAGCATATGCATTCTTTTCTTCAGAATATGAAAAAAGGAACTCTACTTGGAGCCAACTTCTTTAAAGCCAAATTTCACCTATACACTTGCAGTGTCTGGAAATATATTTGCTCGGATCGCTTCAAACCATACACAGTTCAGCATCCTGATTAGTAACAGGAGAAAGGACACTCACTATGATTTACCCAGATTTTCTACTGAGAGGTGGGGGTGAAATTTATCAATTCGGCCCATATCCGAACACTGAGAGAAGCATGGGTTTCCCCTGCAATTCTGCTGGGAGTGGGCATGGGCCAGGCAGTGCTCCTGCTTTCAGCTCCTGTCCTGCTCACTGCAATGGATTTAATGGGTGCGCTTTGGAACCGGGTGAAGTGAGCCTCAATGTCTTCAGTCCCGGGTTTCCTGAGTTCCGAAATTCTGGACCAAAAGCACCTAGCTACTTGGAACTGAGAGTTCTAGAATTCCACCCGGAGACACCACTCTGGCTGGATAACCGTTAATTAGTGCCGATTGCACATTTGTCCTATTCTGGTTTAGGTAAGTTCCCTGCCATTACCAGCCAGATTTTGCAGATATCTGCATAAGCTTTTAGACATGATTAGCTTCGAGATAATATATGTGTTACCCGCCTTGCGACTTTCTCAAATCTTCTATGACTTATTGCTTTCTATGAAATATTTTCAGAGGGAAACATCATGTGCAACGCATACGATACATTGCATGCCATTACAACGCGGTCATTACAATGACCGCGTTGTTACATTGCAAACCATTACAACGCAAGTTGTTACAACGACTTGCTGCAGGGGGTGTTTTAAATCCAACACCTTTCGTACTGTTGCACAGACTGGAGTTGGAATAGTAAATGTTACTATTCCAAAATCCAGTGCGCCCCCTACAGCAAGTTGTTATAACAACTTGCGTTTTAATGGTATGCGATGTAACAATGCGGTTGTTGTAATGATAGTGTTCTAATGGCATGCGATGTGTCGCATGCATTGTAACGTGGCCTATTCATTTTTAGAAAATGCAGTCCAGATGCTATTTGTGCTATTGGTGACTGTTAGTGCCCAATTAAAATTGTTGGTGGTACGACGGCGGGTGACTCATTACTGCTGCACTGCTAAGAGTCACTGCCGCCCACCCACCAGAATGCAAGATTTTTGTAGTCTGGCGGACAGGCAGCGTGGCGGTCCTGTGGTGGTGCGGTTAAAAAAGGCTCATTGTGAGCCTAAAACAGCACCGCCAGTGCATGTTCCTGCACAGGAATAAATGCACAATGTTGTGCATTTCTTCCTGAGCAGGAACTGAGGGTGCAGAAATACAGGGGGGCAGAACCCGTGCTCCCCCTGCATGCACCCCCGTGCACAGGAGCATGAGAGAGCCCCCTTTCTTTCCTCACCACCAGCCTTTTCATGGAGGAAGAACCTCCATGACAGCGCTGGCGGTGAGGAAAGTCATAAAAATACTTGGTTTCTCAGGGCACCAACAAGCATAATGCGGCTCTCAGACCACCACGAGACCGCCAGGGAATGGCAGTTCACTGACGGCTGTGGCGATGCAATGGCGTTCCGGCTGCCAGTCCTACTAGGGCAGTCGGTCCGCTGGTGCGGCTTTGAATGGACCGTCACTGCAGCGGACCCCATGAGTCTGGCGGTCCGTAGACTTCCAGACGTGTGATTAGGTCCTTAGTATTCTGAGTACACAACATCTAGCTCCCCTCAATTGTCTAAGACGTAGCTATCTGTACAAAAAGTAGCTCTTTGTTACAGTTCTATTATTATCGCAAGATAGCACGAATTAGCTGATATAAAGTGGTTTACAAAAACGTAGATGGCTCCTTTTATTAGTAAGGTTTAATTAGCTCCGGCCAATATTAATGAGTTATCTATTTTGTTACAAGATAGAAATGGAAGGGTGATAGGATGCGGAAAAAGACACTAAGCATGTTTTTTTAACCCCACCCCTAGGGTGGCACACATAGGTTGCTGCGATCACAGGCGTTCCCTCATTGCCCACCGCACAACCAACAGACTGCCCACTACATTTAAATCCACACTATTGACTTCAGTCTACAAGCCGGAGCACTTTCACCAGAAATGAAAATAAGAGCAGTGATGCCTTTCTTAGGTCTGGATAAACGCTGGCAAAATTCACGCACTTCTCAGATTATTAAAAATTAGGCACAATGCACTTTTGCTTTCTTTTTACGCGCAAGAGACTTGTTCTCGCAGAAAATGTCTCCTGCTAGTATCATGCAAGAGTTTTTTACTGAACATGTTTGCTTCCATGACTTAAAGTGTAATTTCACAAATGTTTTAAGAATTTAGTGACATTTTGCAAGGAAAAACACACAATTGCACCCGACCCGTAGCCTTCTTGTTGTGTCAGTGAACTCATTTTTGGAATCTCGGAAACAATTTCCTAAATTGTGGGTTTATTTCTGAGAAACAAACAAAACTGTGGACCTGATATGAGGACTTTTACCTGTGTGTGTGGAAGCAATTATTGATTTTCCCTGACTGGGTCCACCGAGCCTCAAATGACGGACCTTGGCGCGGAGGGCCTCCTCAGGAGGCCGCTTTATTCTGAGGGGCATCCTGACATATCAGTGGCGGCCGCCCTGGGGTCGAGGGATCGCTGTTGATGAAGAACAGCTGGCAGAGCTTGTGGAGACTCCACCAGTGGGCAGCCAGTGGTTGTCTCACCTGTAAAACAGGTGGGAGGGGGCTACACGATTGCAGCCACGCCGGTTTACGGCCTGGTTCCCACTCCCTCTGTTTTTTGGATTTAAAGGGGAAAAAAAGGAGAAGGATGTACTGGTTGAATTTTCTCTACAGTTCTACAATTGTGGTGGAGTAAATTCAACGAGTGGGTTACTAGGCTCTAAATACGTCACGTAGGAACTGCTAGAAAGGAATAGTCACCAATTCTACTACAACAGATTGATTGTCTGATAAGCTGGATATATACATGTGTTTTCTGCAGTAGATGCACTGCCATGGGGATTGGATCAGGCGCAGCTAATACATTTTAATACGTGGGCTTTGTATTTCTGCACTCCTCTGTCACATTAATCTCATTGTGCTAGCATATGTCTTCATAGCACCTGAGGCTAAGCATAGATGCATTATAATACTCTATCCACAGCAGCCTTACATATCCAGCGAATACAAACTGAGAGCTGGGGTCTCACGAGCTTCAGACGACAGTGTTTCTCCATCCTCATCCGGCAAACATGCTCAGGTGCTCCATTACTGTTTTTCCGGATGACAATGTATGCTGCTGTTGAATAATATAAAACATTAGACGCTGTATTCACCGCTACCATTGGGAATGTTTAATGTTTCTGTACATTGTCTTCAAAATACATATGAGATATTCACCATGCCTTTGATACGCGAATTCATAAAGTATATTTTTCAGAGTTCTACTGCCATGTTTGGGTGCGTACAATAGTTGATGGTGCCGTTCTATGCTACATATTAGCATATGTAGTATAGCTGTATATATGTAAATGACATAGTTGACATTTAGCTACAAACCAATTAAGCACTTTACAAGAATCGTGAGTAATGCAGGTGGGTAGAGACATATGGGGGTTTTGACAAGAGGCTTAAATGGAGAGAGGATCCCCGTCTCAAGGAGGGGAGGGGTTTATGGGTGAGGATGGGAGGGACCACAGGTGACAAGAGAGGTGGGGCTGAGAGAGAGGGAGTGTTCCTCAGTGTGCAGCAATGTGGAACATATGTATGCTGATATGCTGAGCATAAAATGCTATTTATTACCAGGCTCCTCGCTAAGGCAGAACTGGGCAGCTGGGAAGTTGCAGGAAGAGAGGCCTCTAGAAGCCTGTTGTGTTCATGCAGCACAAGCAGGAGGTCAGCCAACTGACCCTTGGAGTCACTTCTGGAGTCCTGGGTTCAAGGCAAGCAGGTCTAGTCATTCTTCACAATCTTCAGATAGCAAGGCGGTCCTACTTATTCCTCACAGATCCAGGATTCTTCTGAGGAGAGTTTTGTGGGGACAACTTTTATGCCCAGTTCCAGCCTATGGGTGGAGTACAAACCTTTGTTCATTCTCGAAACCAGTTCCGTCAGTTCCTTTACTCCCACTGGGGTTGAGTTAGTCTGACAACAAACCGTGACCTCCATTTGCCAGTGATTAAGTAGGTATCCTTTGAAACACAGGAAGGGACTGAGCACAGTTCCCAGGACATCCTGTCACTGGAGTAGTCCTCCTCCACACACTGTGTGTGAGCAATATGAATCTCACCACAGGGGAGTCATCAGGGGTCAGGTCACAGCTGGACACTGGCAGGAAAGCCTTTTGGTTGTAGGCAAGAAAATGACAACTTCCTAAGTAGGGCAAAACCTGTCCTGGATTGCTTGTATTCCGGTTCAAGGAGGTCCTGGCTTGGCAGTTCAGGCTGATGAAGGTGGCATGATGTGTAAAATAATGATGGATTGGGATACGGCCTGAGTAATTACCAGTGGCTGAGATTAATTCAAGCTTTCCATCCATTATGTTTTGTTTGCTTTAACTTTCTATAAGTGTAATTTTCAAAATAGTAATACAACATCTACTTGATGATTACATTGGATTTTCAATCACTGTTAAAATATTTTCTTCAACCATTTTTTTTTAGCTATTCCCAAACTGGATTTAGCAATTATTGAATATAATAGAATAAACCAGTGCTTACTTGTGGGAGAAGCAGCCTTCGTTTCAGTGAAAACTACTTTGGAGACTTATCACGCCCAGGGCATGTAAAACTTGAAATATACATGCCCTACTTTTCAATACTATGTATCTTCCCCTGTGGACACTAAGGGTCTACCTTAGGGGTGACTTATAATTGTTAAAAATGAAGGTTGAGGCATGGTTTAAGACCTATTTTTCAAGGTCGAAATGGATGTTTAAAACTACTGCTATTTTAGTGGGTGGCCCAATGCATGCTGCAGCCCACTGGTAGCATTTAATTTACATGCCATGGGTTTGTGGCATCATTTACTGAGGATTTATAAGTAAATTAAATGTGCCAATTAGGGCTATGGCAACTCGAAAATGTTCAGAGAGGCGAATACATATACTTTAACACTGGTTAGTAGGAGTAGTGAAAATAGGCAGAGGTCAAGTGTGCAGACCCCTATGGCTAGCAAAAAAAGTTTCAGTAAAAGAAGGAAACATTCTGGTAGGATACCATGCTTAAAAGATTGTTATTTCCAACAGGCAGGCAGCACTATTAAGTCCTGTTCATACTCACAGATACCAACAGTAGTCAACCATAATCCTGTTTGGCACCTGCCCAGTGTGGTGCCCACTTGCCTTCATGCATACGTGCCTCCCGCCTTTCCACTGTTCCAATCTCGGGTGGAAGCACAACTCTGTTTTGTGGTCCCCGAACACTGCCACTAACTATGGGCTTGCTATAGTGCTATGGAGGTTTCATTGATGGAACTGGGCTCGGCAAACTATACAATTGGGAGACAGACCATTTAAGAAAGGGACCATCAGCAGTGACCTCTGGTCTCTGCCCCATTTCTCCAGCCTTGCTCCTCAAGAATGGGACTTATTTCCCAGTCCCATAGCCTCCCATTCGAGCCTGCAGTCCACCCACAGCCTCCCACTAAATATTTGTGTGGCTCCCGTCCGTGCCTGGACTGCGCCAAGAGCCAGGACCCTTGACCGCCCGCCACCCACCGATACACCACCAAGGAGTCCTTGGACCCGAACCCTGATCATCGAAATATCAGCTGCTTCACATTAGAGCCACAATCTAGTAAAGGACCCTTCAACTGCCTACTCTGCAGTTTCTCCTGCAACACAGCCCGCAATGAGTTCCACTCAGAAAACCACGAGCAGCCCGGAACTGCTCCTATGCATCCTGACCAATGTCCACTACCTCCACAAACACACCTTGAAAATCTGAGAGACCATCATCACCTTCTCCCCATACATTGCCTTCATCACCAAAACGTGTCTCAACCCCTCCTCGAACCCTGACATAATCACTGCCACTTCCGATGGCTATAAAATGATACAACGAGACTGCACCAACAAACACGATGAGACCATTGCCATCCTTTTCCAGGAATCTATCCGATGCTCCGTCACCATCGATGACGCAACGCGTCTTATGGAACACCTCAACTTCCAACTACAAACCAATGCCAAACCACAGTGAGAGGCACCCTACCCTACAGACCCCCTGGAACCCAACCACCCTTCTGCGATGCCATCTCCAACCTCATCGCCCCCCTTGCCATCAATTACCTCCACTATGTCCTGTTCGGCAACCTCAATTTCTGCATTGACCCTCCATACCACGCCATTTCTACCGCCCTAATGGACAACCTCATCAACATCAGCCTCACCCAACTGGTCACCAAACTCGTTCATAAAGCCGGACATGCACTCAATGCCATCTTCATCTCTAGAGACAGAATCAAATTCACCGACGTCACAGAATTCACCTGGACCGACCACACCATCATTCACTTCATCATCTTCGATGCCCTGCCCCCCCACCAAGCACCATAGCAACCCTACTGCAGCTGAGTCAAAGTAACTTAGACCCTATGGACACAAGCCCTCTGTGCCACTCATCCCGAAACTTCAGCAGACCTTGACCAGGCCATCCAGAACTTCTCCGCCTGGTTCAACAAATGCGCAGATATATTTGTTCCACTAAAACCAGCAAAAAAACAAAAAATCTCAAGACTAGCGAGCTGGTACTCCCTGGAGCTCAGAACCACCAAGCACAACTGCTACAAACTTGAGAATCACTGGCATACCACCAAGCAGCCCTCAGCATCTACCACCTCATAAAGGAAGCCAAGAGAGCCGCCATCATAAACCACATCACGACTGCAGCCAACCACATGAAGGAACTCTTCGAAATCATCAAAGAATATTCCAACCCAACATCCACAGAGAACAACATCCACCCCTCCAAAGAACTCTGCAACTCTCTCTCAGATTACTTCCACAGCAAGATTGTCACCATCTGCAACAACGTCAACACCCAGCACCCCACTCTTAGCCTCAACAATCTGAACCAACCAGCGAACACAAGGAGAACGATAACCACCTGACCAGGTCTCTGCTCACTGCCCAGACACCACAGCCATCATGTCGTCCATCCATTCTGGGGCACCAAAAGACCCCTGCCCCCACCATCTCTTCAGCATCAGAGCCAACCCAATCAGCGCAGAACTCACCAACATCCTGAACACCTCCATCTCCAAAGCAACCTTCCTTGACCTATGAAAATACACAGCAGTAAAACCCCATTAAAAGAAGCCGTCTGCTGACCCCAACAACATCAAAAACTACTGTGCCTCCCATACCCAGCCATCAACCAACAGCTCACTAAATACATGAATCAAAACCATCTACTTAATGCTATCAATCAGGACTCCTTACTAACCACTGCCAACCACAGCACTAAGACCTCTCTCATCACTGCCAAAGATTAAATCAGAACTCTCCTAGATCATGGAGAAATCTTGGCCCTGATCCTTTTTGACCTCTCCACTGCGTTCCACACTGTCTCCCACCACACCCTCATTGACAGACTCCACAACATCAGCATATAGAAGAACACCCTCAAGTGGATTGCTTCCTTCCTTTCAGGACACACCCAGAGGATTTTAATGCCCCCTTTCACCTCTGCACCCAAGAACATGATTTATGACGTACCCAAAGGATCATCCATCGGTCTAACACTGTTCAATAGCTACATGACCCCCTCACAGACGTCGTCAGATCCTATAGACTCAACGTTCTCTTCTACACTGACAACACTCAACTAATCCTCTCAATCTCCAGGGTCCTTCCAACACCAAAGCCAACTTGGGCAACACCATTACAACCATGGAAAAATGAATAAGAGACATCTGCCTCAAACTCAACTCTGACAAAACAGAGGTATTGATCTTTGGAAGAAACACATCCATATGGGCACACAAATTGTAGCCAGTAGAACTCAGACCAACACCCACACGAGCAGACCTCGGAATCATCGTAGACAACAAACAGACCATGAAATGACAAGCAACATTGGTGCCTCCTTTCGCTTCCACAACCTGCGAATGCTCTGCAGACTATTCACATGGATCCCTATTGACACCAGAAAGATCATCATGCAAGCCCTCATTAACTGCCGCCTTGAGTATGGCAATGCTCTGAATGCCAGAACCCCCCAACCAGCTCCTCAAAAGACTTCAGAACTTACAGAGCACTGCAGCCTTACTCATCCTTGACCTCTCTAAACGGAATCACATCACCCCTTACCTCAGAAACCTCACTGGCTCCCCATCCAGAAGAGATTCCAGTTTAAGTTCCTCACACATGCAGCAAAGCTCTCAACGACCATGAATCATCATATATCAACCATCAACTGAACTTCCACATGCCTGCAAGACACCTACCTCCCCACCCTCATATACAACCCTTGCATCCGTAGCAGCTGCACTGGAGGCCGCTCCTTCTTATTCATCATGGCCAGGGTCTGAAATGACCTACCCCTCCACCTCCAAACAGCACCCTCCCTGGTGGACTTCAGAAAGAAATGTAAGACCTGGCTCTCGAATGAAGATATTGCACCCTCAGTGCCCAGAGACCCTTACGGGTGACAGTGCTGCACTATACAAATACTGTTTGATTGATTCATGAGCAGTGACGCCAGCAGTGAGCAAAACAACCAGTAAGGCCAAATATTAACTGTGCTCAAGCTGATAAGTCATAAAAGGGTTTTATATGTCTTATCAGACTCAGTAACACATTTCATTCTGATGTATTCGGTGCACAACGTCTGCAGCAATCGCTATCTACCTGCAGTGAGGCAATGGAGGCTGGAGGTCCCTGCCACTTACGGGGCTTGCTTGGGCCATCAGTGGTGAATAAGAGTATTCATCTTGGTGGGTATAGGTGCAAAGCAGATATATATATATATATATTCACTTAAAAAAACCATAGGTTTCACACATGTTATAGTTAGGTGGACATTTCCCTCGTAAAAAACCCTAGAAATTCCGCTGTTATAGTTAGTTCAGCTAACTATAACTCACGCGCCCGCAATCCTCTGCTCATGATGTCACATATTACATCACTCATGACTTGGTCAGTGGCATCACTCATGACATCACTGATGACATCATCCTTTTGATAGAGTGGCGGTCGCGCGAGTTATAGTTATCTCAACTAACTATAACGGGGGAATTTCGTTGATTTTTTACGAGTGAAATGTCCACCTAACTATAACATGTGTGAAACCTATGGTTTTTAAAGTGAATTTGCAAGGTTTTTTAAATGCTAATTCCTAACTATAACGTGTGTGAAACCTATGGTTTTTTCAGTGAATTTGTACGGTTTTTTAAATGCTAAGTTATGTATTTAATATTATATTTTTTATATTTTTTTTAATGGTTTTTCACCGTGTGCGCACGGTACGCGCAACGTGCGCGCACCCCGCGATTTAAAAAAAAAAAATGTAAATGTTTTTTTCTGCCTTCGGGGTCCTTCAGGAACCCCCTGACAAAGGCTAGGGGGTCAAGAACTCTCTACCCTGCCCCCTTTTCACGTTCGCCACCTTCCTTTTTCACTCTCGCACTCAAAACAAACAAAATGGCGGCTGACACTTCCTGATTTCGACCGATTCGAACGTTGACTGACATGTAACCACCAATCAGAATTAAGCTCGCTCACGTTAGGGTGCGCGCACGGTGCGCGGCTATAGATATTTATGTACTTTAACTGCAATTTTCTCAGGAACTACTGAACAGATTGACTCCATATGTGCAAAAGGCACATCCCTGTCCTGAGGACTACCTCTTTGCCAAATTTCAAGTAATTCTGTTCAGCCGTTCGGGCTGTACCTTCGACTAAAGGTCCTATGGGAAAATGCATGGGGAAAATGCGTTTTGGGACCCCCCTTTTTTCTCGGCCCCCGCTTGACGAATCCCCCTGAGACTTTCAGGGTAGGAGCTGAGCGGAGCGCCCCATTACTTTTGAAAATTTCGCGAGGTTTTGTCAACCGGCGCCAAAGTTACTCAAAATAGAATTTTGAGATTTCCTATGGAAACACGGTCCTAACTATAACTATCTACTGGCGACCACCAGTAGGTAATATATATATATATATATATATATATATATATATATATATATATCCAGGATTTCCGCTAATGTCGCTTCTGACAACGGATACGGACCACAGTTTCGTGCAGAAGATATGTTTTATTCAAGATCACCTTGCCGCCATGACGCGTTTCAGCCCGACCATGGGCCTTGATCACATGACACGGTAACGTTACAATTCATTGGTTTATATGATACGAACAACAAGCAATCTGATTGGCATATATTAAAACAAATGACATGAATGACAGACTGCTAGCAAATAGTTGATAGTTCCGTACTCGTTCCAGGTTAAAACTACGTGTAAAATACGAGTAAAATACATGTAATTTGACAGGAAATATTTAAAAACCTTAAAACCATTTAAAATGCATATTAAAAGGAAATTTGGGTTTAAATACCATAATTTGGGTTTTTGGGAACAAGTTGCTAATCTGAATGGAACTAATGCATGTTAGTTTGTTGCCTTATGCTTGACTATATCTGTAAACCTCAGAAAAGAATGTATTAAAGTGCATAGTGCCTGGGGGGATACACAGTATGGTAGTATATAAACACCCTTTGACAATGTGGACAGTATTAATGTCAAATGGATATTTGTTCTGTGTAATTGCGAGTATTTTTTGTCATACCCCATTTCCCCTAATTGGTGCATAATTTCTCAGTGCAAAGTGTATAACCACATTAAACTGCATAAATGCATCTCAGTAAAATACATTGCGAAATAACACCATGAAAAGAACATAGATAGGTGAATGAATAGACATAATTATGTGTGAAAGAAAATCATCACTGGAGCCCCAGTGATACCGTTTATACATGACATTCTAACATGTCTGCTCTAAACAAAGCTTCATTGCATACGTGTTGTAATTCATATTAAATATGATGTGGTCAGCTCATGTTGGAATGATAGGTGGCAGTACAAGCTTTCAGAAGGTACTATGGACTCTATCAGTCACAATTGTGCAAATACGCAAGTCAAAGACAATACCTGTAAAGGCGGCCTAGTGATTAGGCCTAGGCGGCCTAGCTGCTGCTAGGCTAGGCGGCCTAGCAGTATTAGTCATGCTGTTTGAGTTGAAAGATCTCGGAAACACGACATATGAGTTTGGTTGGACTCTCTGTAAGATAAACGTTGTAATAATGTATGTAGAAAGGTGAATATCCCAGTTTGTCAAATATTAATGTTAATATATGTGGGTAACTATAAGTATTATGGACTTGTTCGTAACTATAGAAAGTGATACTACATTTTAATAAAAAACCGTATGAGGTTTTATTGAGAGTTATAGGGATTTAAATCTGGTCATCTTTCTTCTAGGTCACTCAATGGTTACATATATAAATAAATAAATATATAAATATATAAATATCATATTCCATAATATACAAATGTATAAATGTCCAAATATAATCTAAAATAGATATTATTCTGCTTGCTAATATGTTCTATAATAAATAAATAAATAAATAAATACATCTAAGAGTGAAGGAATATAAAAGACCCTAAACACTTACAATAATAGTCCAATAAATACTTATAAAATCCTTATAAAATTCCCTTTAAAAGGTTTAAAAGGTTTATTAATTAAAAGGATCTAAAAGAATATATTTATCACCTTTTTGCATATTGCATAGATAGTTGAGTGGTAACCCCAGTTATCTATGGGTTTGTATCTTGTACAGAGTTATCATAGGCAAGATCTTCCGTTGCATTGAGGCATGATGGGTATTTGGTATTCAGTTCCAGGAGATATTTAGTTTCTAGCTGGCGCAATCTATGCTCCCTGTCACCTCCTCTTCTACTGGCTGGGATTGAGTCTATCACAAAATATCTTAAATCACTGCTTCGGGAGCCATGGTTGGATTTAAAATGTCGAGCTACTGGATATGTCTCATCTTGATTGGTGATTGCCCTTAATTGCTGTAGTATGCGTTTATGTACTTGAAGTTTTGTACTTCCTACATATTGTAGGTTACATGGGCATGAGAGTACATATATAGCAAATTCTGTTTTGCATGTTAGGAGCTTAGATATTTTGTGTTTTTTCTCACTGAAGGGGTTAATGTAACATGATTTGTTTTCACCCTGTAAGCAAGCTTTACACGTTTTGCATTTAAAAAAACCCGTATGAGTTTGGAGCCAGCTCGTGGATTCTATGACTTCTGGGCTTGTTTTAACTAAGTCATCTCTCATAGAGCGGCTTCTACTGTAAGTTATTGGGGGTCTTTTCGGGAGCTCAGATCCTATCACAGGGTCACTGAGAACCATAGACCAATTGCGGTTTATGATCGATTCAATCTTTACACGTTGTTGGCTGTGTTGTAGTATGATTCTGAAGTCACCCCTAGTATCATCATCTAATGCAGTTTCTTGTGTGCTTAATCTAGTCACTTGCTTTTCCAAGAGAAGTGTTTCCCTGTTCTTTAGCATAGATGTGTTGATCGCATTTTGTATTACCTTTTCTGAATAGCCTCTTTCTTCAAATCTTTTCTTACTCTCATTTTGAGCTAATATGAGATCACTTTCTAGGCTATGAATTCGTTTAAGGCGAAGCATTTCCCCATAGGGGATACTGGTTATCAAGTGCTTTACATGTGAGCTACTCACGTGCAATGTGGAGTTGCCCGCTGTTTTCTTACGGAACAATTTTGTGACTATTTGATTCTCCTTTATGTACACCTGGGTATCTAGAAATGTTACTGAAGAATCGCTAATGTCAGCTGTGAAACTTAAATTTAAATCATTGACATTGATAACTTGTACACATTTTTGTGCTTCATCCTTACTACCATCCCATACTACGAATAAATCATAAATGAATCGCAGCCATAGCTTCACATGAGAGCTAACTTTGTCATGATGCTGAGTTCTGAGGACCAACTCCTCCCACCATCCCATGTGAAGACACACGTAGCTGGGGGAGAAGCTGGCCCCCATCGCTACGCCTCTTGTTTGTCTATATAGCATATTATTGAACATAAATACATTGTTTTCCAAGCAGAATGTGATCATCTTCATCAACATAGTCTTATGTTCTTTACTTGTGTCTAGAGCTTTGTCTAAGAAAAAGTCTATGGCTCGTAGTCCATCTTTGTGTTGTATACTCGTGTATAAAGAGACAACGTCGAGCGCTATGAAGTGGTAGCTGTTTTTCCATTTAAGATTTAGTATTTTTCTTAGAAAGTCACTGGTGTCACTCACATATGACGGTAAAGCTTTCACTAAATCCTGCAAGAAAAAGTCTATGTATTGTGAAGTGTGTTCAAGATGACAGTTCATGGCTGATATTATAGGTCTTCCAGGAGGATTTACAGGGTCCTTGTGTAATTTGGGAATGAAGTAAATAGTCGGTACAATAGGATGATTGTTTTTCAAAAATTTGTATTCGTTTCCTGTGAGAATACCATTTGTTTTCCACATTGCAAGGCTTTTGTTGTACGATGCATACATGCTTTTTAACTCCGCACCACTGAATTTGGCATAACATGTTCTGTCGTTGAGCTGACTGTAGGCTTCCTTACAGTAGTTTTCTCTGGACATAAGCACAATGTTCCCACCCTTGTCTGAAGCACGGACAATCACATTGTTGTTTTCTTTGAGTTTCACAATCAAGTTTCTATAGTCCTCATCTTTTTTGTTGTACTTCCTTTTGCTTCTGTATATTTTGCTATTGAGGGCCTTTAATTCCTTGGTCACTTGATCATGGAATAGATCTATGGAATCCCGTAGCATCACTGGGATAAATTTGGACTTCGGTTTGAAGCTTGTTTTAGTTCCAGGACTTTGGGTATTTACATTTTGTTCACTGCCCACATACTGTTGACTGGAAGTAGAAATCACTGATTGATTTTCCGCATAGTTTATGTTTTCCGAAGAGTCCCAAAGTTCTTGCATTGTGTTAAGGAAGGATGTCTCTGATTGACTTGGCATAGGAGTTGTTTGGCTTTCGCCGCTTGGTGGAACGTATTTTTTGTTGTTATTCAGTCTGAAATATTTTTTAAGTTTTAATTTGCGAGTACTCTTGAATATGTCTAGTCTCGTCTTGGTGTAGTTAAAGTTGTTGGGTGGACAGTATGTGAGGCCAAGATTGAGTATTTTCTTCTCACTGTCGCTTAATGTTATTTCAGATAGGTTGACAATAGTTTTGTTGATGTCTCCTTCATTTCCTGTTTCATCTATTTGCCTCTTCTCCATGTACCGCGTCTTTTCTGATTTGTTCCTTGTCTTACTTGCCTTTCGCCATTGCTTGCGTTTGTGGTTTTTTGTGGGTCCAAGTTGTTTTTCTCTAAGCGTGGGCGAAGGGTTTGTCGCCTGTCCACACATAAAAAACTGAGTTCCTCGTCAAGTGTGTGGCTTTGCCCGCTGAGGTTGGTTGTTGAGCCTCTAGCCGAATCACTGTCTGGGATCGAGCTTAGATCCGACGATGTACCGGAGGTCCTTTCACCTGCTTCGTGTACTATAGGTGTAATTAGTCGTGACTTCTGTCCTTTATTAGCTCTTAGTGCTTCGTATTTTTTTGAAAATGTGAAGATTTGACCTACTTCGTAGTCTGTTTTGTCTCGTCCGAATTTAAAGGCTTTTCGTTCTTTTATTTTGTCCTCTTCTTTTTTTAGCCTAGATATCATTTCTTGGCGTAGTTTCGTTTTTTCTTCTTTTGGTTCCATTGCCTCAATTTCATCATTCAGTTTAGCTATTTCCTCCAGCAGTACTGCGCGATCTATATCCGCATATTTTATCAGTATCTGCATAAGACGTTTAGAAGAGTCTAAATTGTTATTTTCGTTTATTTCGATCACAGATCATAAAAGATACATGATAAAATATGGACAATTAAAAAAGTATTAAACATGATGTGATCCAATGAATTAAGACATTAAAATACATTAAGAGAAAAAAGAAAATGTGATGTACTGTACTAAAATCTGACAATAAGTCCATTTATACAAGTCTTTTCAGGACGCTGCTGCGGGTAAACCACATGGAAGTTAAGAATTTCGCAACTGCGAAAACGACAATGGGAGAAAGGTCTGACTTTAAGACCCTATAGGCTGGTTGGAAGGATCTGAAGCCCAAGTTCCTAAGTAACGGGACTAACCAGCGTTTCCTGCTCCTCTTGTAGCCCTTGCAGAAAAAAACGGCGTGAACTTCGTCTTCTTTCGGATGAGCACAAACAGGGCAGGTTGCTGTGGTGGAGCATGGAGACCAAGACGCTGTGAAAAAAGCTAGAGGAAGGCATCCATATCTCCATTGAAAGAATAATTTCCTCGTTAGCAGGGGGGAGATCGCATCCAGAGTACTTTCAAGGCAGTAGGCGTCTTTTGCTTTCAGGAATAAGTGGGTCAAGGATCCTTCACGGCTCTCGTTGATGGCTCTTGTGAGCATCAAATTGTAGTATGCTCTTGCGAGTGCCTTCTTTGAAATCTTTACACAGGATTTGGAAGGATCGGTCCATAGGTCTGAATAGCCCAGATCCTCAAACCTGCCCTTGACATAGATCAGCCACGGAATCCTCGAGGCGTTCCGCAGCTGTAAGAATTCCTGAAGTTCCTCTCTATAAATTGAGAGATCAGAGCTACACCACAAACGCCTCCAAAAGGTTAGGGGTTTAAGACCTAGCTCCTCTGATATTGGTCTTACTCCCAGGTCTAATCTAAGAGGGAGTAATGGAGTGCTTTGAGGGAGGGCAGTTACCTGTCTCAGGAATTTATTTTCGGTGGACTGTAACTTTGGGACATGAATGTGACCCCAGATTTCACCCCCGTATGTAACACCCGCCCTCGCTTGGGTTTTGTATATATGAATAATTGGGGTCAGTGGACGGTAGAAAGATTTGTTCGCCAAGCGCAAAGTGCCACCCGCCAACTGTGCCAGTTTGATGGTCGCTTTGGCCTGATGAGACGTCCACGATAGATGTTCATTTAACGTGATCCCCAAATATTCAATATTGTGCACACGTTCCAATTGTGTTGTGCCGAGCCTGGGCGGGGCACGATTCTGGGGCTTGGGGTTCAGAATCATGAACTTAGTTTTTAGAGGGTTGATTTCCAGTCCCCGGTCGTTACAAAAATCAAGAAAGCCATCCAAGATGCGCTGGATCCCCATAGGGGATTTAGACAGCAGCAGGGTGTCATCTGCAAACATAATTGCAGGCACCCTGCTGCCGGTTGATTTTGGAGCATCCGAGTTGTGAATCCTGTTTAGGTGGGCAACTACCCCGTTCACAAAGATGCAGAACAGAGTCGGTGCAAGCACACAACCCTGTCTCACGCCTCTGCGAACGGGGAACCTTTCGGTTAGTTTGCCACCTTTGCCACACCTTACGCGAGCGTAGTTATTGTGGTGCAGTCTCATCAGGATTGTCAGGATGTCAGTAGGTACATCCAAATCTTCCATAACTCTCCATAGCCTCGCTCTAGGCACCAAATCAAAGGCGGCGCGTAAGTCTACAAAGATGGTGTATAGACTGCCGCCCTCGATTATGGCTGTTCTCCAGTAGAGGAGATTTAACCTGAAGATTTGGTCTATGGTTGACACGCCCTCCCTGAATCCTGCCTGGTAAGGGGACAAGATTTCCATTTCTTCGATCCAGGCCTGCAATCTATTCAGAATCAGTCTACCGAACAATTTTTGGGATATATCGATTAAACTGATAGGACGATAGTTGGAGGGGAGCAAGGGGGATCCCTTTTTGAAGATTGGGACCACCTCTGCTCCCCTCCAAGTATCGGGCACCTCCAGTCCCTCGGCGATAGCATTAAATATTAGTGTAAGATAGGGTGCCCATATTCCAGGTTCCTGCTTAAACAGGTCACCGGGCACCCCATCGAGACCAGGGGCTTTTCCAGCAGCTAACCCTTTAATGGCTTCCCTCACTTCTTTTTCAGTGAAAGCAACCCCAATCGGGCAGAATGAAATTGTGGGACCATCTCTGTTCTGTTCGCCCCCACCCTCTGCGTACAGGGCTTCAAAATGGGTCTGCCATACCGTGGGGGCTATATTGGGCTCTATTGCGGAAGATAAATCCTCCGTGCCATTCGCCACTACACGCCAAAATTTACGGGAATCTCTGGTTGTTAAAGCATTAGTGAGATTTTCCCAGTAATCATGGTCCCATTCTGCCTTTGCATTCTCCAGGAGGATTTTGTAGGATCTTCTCCTGGCGCGAATTTCATCTTTGTTGTGATGTTCCTTTATGGCAAGTAGCAAGTTGGCCTTGGCTTCCCTGCAAGCAGCATTGTACCAAGATGTCTTTGGTTTAAGGCCATTCCTTTGCCTTGAAGATGAAAATAGATCCTGCTCTAGGGTAGTGAGGATGCCTGCATGTATTTGTGCAAGCTCTCCTCGCATAACGTCGTCTAAAACCCTAGATCCTAGCTGGAAGGCATCCTCCAGTAATGGGATTATCCTTGCATATAGGTGGGATATTCGATCTGGGTTGCTGGCCAATTTCTCCCACTTGACCTTCCTACGATTATTTTCAAGTAGGAGGCCCGTTTTATCTTTAACCGACCCATTGATTCT
The DNA here is from genome assembly GCF_964204655.1 of Triturus cristatus. Lineage (NCBI taxonomy): Eukaryota > Metazoa > Chordata > Amphibia > Caudata > Salamandridae > Triturus > Triturus cristatus. Next base: position 844,809,412 of record NC_140588.1, on the reverse strand, counting down.
TGGGTCTCTCCCAGGTAGACAATAGGTCAGTTCCAGGGAGTTGTGGTCACTGTCTAGTCTTGGGGTAACTTTGAAGTCCACTATTGCTGACCACATGGACAGTTTAACCATTATGTAATCCAATCTGGATTCGCTGCCGGGTTTATTAAATGTATAATTACTTGGCGTGTCTGATTTAGTGCGACCGTTGCATGCCCTTAGACCAAGGTTGAGGGTGAGGGCGGTTATCTGTAGGGCTAGTGGAGTCCAAGCCCGTGGGGAAGGTGCCACCGTCTCAGGTATGAGCCAATATGAGTCTTCTTCCAGAGAGGGACCATCACGTAGCCCCGGCAGTGGTTCATATTGAGCATTAAAATCGCCTCCTACCAGGCAAGCCAGTTCGCTTGGGATACCTTCTAGGAGCTTGGCTAGCTCATCCACTGTGCCAGATTCTTTATGCACTGGAACCGGCCTTGAATAGATATTAATTACTATCAACTTCGATGAGTCTGGCCACTCGAGTGAGACAGCCAGTAAATCATCAGAAGCGGTCTCTAGATAAGTAGCTTGGCAACCCAAATCCGTGGCTACCCATGTAGTTAGTCCCCCAGATGGCCTGCCCCTACCCCCCCATTTAGCTGCTTTGAAGAAGGAGGCAAAACCCGGAAATACTATTTCATCACGCGCCCAAGTTTCTTGTAATAAAATTATGTCCTTCGAACTGATATATGTACCCCATTCTGTGCAATCTATCTTGCTAGCAAGGCCAGCCACATTCCATGAAATCACTATTATTTCTGGTGGTTGGGTGGAGGCCGTGCCCATATGAGCCAAAGTAGTGGTGGTGCACTCGTGGGGCCGGCGAAGGTTTGTGGGAACGAGGGACGTGCCCGTGGGGTTATTATCATGAATGGGAGAGGAGGGCGCGACACTTGGTCCATGTACAGGATCAACTGTACCAGATGCTGAAGGATGAATATCAGCAACCGGGTCAAATTTAAGCCCATTTATGTGAGATATTTGAATTGCGCTCCCCTCATCAACCGCATGTCAGTCTACCATCTCAAGGCTACTAAAGCGGTTGTGGGTAGATAGGTGGGCGGGGTAGTGAATTCTATGTGGCCCTGGAATTCCCCTCCTCTGTCCACCGCCTCCCCCCCTCCTTCTTGCAACAGTTTCCCAACCGGCCTCACTCCCGTAAGTAGGGAACTGCTCTGTTGGTCTTTCCCTGTATGGCGGATAATTGTTGTTCTTCCTCCGGCTATTTTCCCAACCCTCCAACTGCTCCTGGTGATACCTCCACCTATGATCCTCCAGATTGTAAAAATTTGAGGGGTAAAAGAATGAGAGGGGCAATGGTTGGATGGTGCTTGCAAAGTCCCCATCAGCAGCACGGGTGCAGATATATGCGGCTACATTCGGATCTCTGAAGGTGACCAGAATGCAGTCGCCACCGATGGATTTCTTAGTATAGCCCACCCACGCTGCCCTCCTAGCCATGGTTATATCGCTAGTTGTACCTCTCGGTAGCGGTCTATTTACGGAGAGCCAATTAATTACTTTATTTATTAGTGAAATGGTGGATTCAGATGTAATAGAATTTAATTCAGGGACCCCCACCAGAACCAGAGTGTAAGGTGCTACTTCTGGGGGGAGGTTTATGAATTTGGATTTAGAAGTAATATCAGGTTTCTCTCCAGTAATGAGAGGGTCACTCTTAGCTTTGGCCGGAGGCTGGTTATTATTGTCTTTCAGTGGGAGGGTTGATTTTGAGATAGTGGTAACCGATTGTTGGATGGGAGTGGGAGCCAAATTTACAACCAATGGTGCCGGAGCGTTGATTGGTACAGGTTGTAGGGGTTTGGGATTAATTTGCGGGGGTTTATTAGTAGTTGGTGTGGGGGGAAGTTGTCTTTGGTAAGTTTTGAACCTGGTCCCTCTCTAACTAATTTGGTCCCACTGTTGGCCGTTTTCCTTGAGTCTACGAGTTGCACGGTAGCCTTTTCAATACTAACTAGTCTGGCTTCCATCTTAATCAGTCTTGCCTCAAGAGGGCTCAACAGAGACCTAACTAAGGTGCCTATATCTTCTAGAGTAATATCATCTGAAATAATATCTGCTGGAGCATTGCTAGTAGGTTGTGGTAAAGAAGTTGACTTACTCGTTCTAAGGGGAGACGGCGGTCCTAATGTATTCCCAGTGTGCTCGGAGGAAGCACCCATCTCCCTTTTGCCTCTAGCTTGCTTAGATTTCGAAGTTTTAGTCCTATGATCTACTTTATTTTGGAGGCCCTGCTTCTTTTTTGGAACAGCCCCTTCCCTAGTACCCCTGTTGTTGTCTAGGTTAGTTCCTGCAACTTTAGCTATCTCAGTGTTCTCTATGGGTGTAAGCTGGGGGTTTTGCGTGTTGGGTAGGACCATAAGTCTCATGTCGTCGAGGTAACTCGGGGCCTCAGTAGTAGACTCGGGATTGGTGGAATTAATGGCTGGGATAGGACATATTGCCGGGTCTATACTTTGGTTATTTGGAAGACCAGATCTATTTTCTGGGGTTCTAACGTGGGCCATGGGGCCCAATGAGGACCTTCTTACCCAGTCTATTTCTTGTGAGATTCTGCGCTCGAGAACCTCTATTTCCTCAAACAAAAGGGAGCCAGCTTTGGCGAAGTAAGTGTCAATAGGTCCTTTAACGGCCCCCGATGTAGTTTGCGAGGAAGTTTTACTCCTGGTTTCCCGTGTGCACATTTTACTCACAGTTCAAATACCTTTAGATCCAGGCGAAGAGGGGGGGCCCGGACCGGACTCTCACGTACTCGAACGGCCTCAAACGGCCCGCTCTTTGCCCGGTCTTAAACGGCCCGCTCTTTGCCCGGTCTTAAACGGCCCGCTCTTTGCCCGGTCTTCGCCCCGGTCGCTCCCGCGCGCTCCCGCGCAGCGTCAATCTCCGGTATTTATATCCCAAGGACCAATGAGGTGTGTTGTGACAAGGTGTGGGCGGGGCGTTCAGGGAGAGCGGGGCCAGGTGACTCAGCCTCCGGGACTCCTGGGAAAATGAGTCCCGGTTCACGCTCGCAGCCCTGTAGCCTCACAAGCCCCACACGAAGCAGCCAGGCAGGCAGGAGACCAGCAGCGGCAAGAGGAGGTGAGGGGGATCCGCAGCGGGACCCGCGAAGCGGGTTCCGCAAGTCGTAGATGCGAACAGCCCTCACAGCGTAGATGTGAACAGCCCCACAGCGATGTAGCGCCAACCAGAAGCAACAAGCAGCGTCCCACGAAGAGAGGGTCCAGGTGCAGTTTAAATTTAGCAAGGTGTGGGCGGGGCGTTCAGGGAGAGCGGGGCCAGGTGACTCAGCCTCCGGGACTCCTGGGAAAATGAGTCCCGGTTCACGCTCGCAGCCCTGTAGCCTCACAAGCCCCACACGAAGCAGCCAGGCAGGCAGGAGACCAGCAGCGGCAAGAGGAGGTGAGGGGGATCCGCAGCGGGACCCGCGAAGCGGGTTCCGCAAGTCGTAGATGCGAACAGCCCTCACAGCGTAGATGTCAACAGCCCCACAGCGATGTAGCGCCAACCAGAAGCAACAAGCAGCGTCCCACGAAGAGAGGGTCCAGGTGCAGTTTAAATTTAGCAAGGTGTGGGCGGGGCGTTCAGGGAGAGCGGGGCCAGGTGACTCAGCCTCCGGGACTCCTGGGAAAATGAGTCCCGGTTCACGCTCGCAGCCCTGTAGCCTCACAAGCCCCACACGAAGCAGCCAGGCAGGCAGGAGACCAGCAGCGGCAAGAGGAGGTGAGGGGGATCCGCAGCGGGACCCGCGAAGCGGGTTCCGCAAGTCGTAGATGCGAACAGCCCTCACAGCGTAGATGTGAACAGCCCCACAGCAGCGTCTAAATTACATTCCGCCCATTCTCTCATCATAAGCGGGTTAGGTGCCTCATAACTGGGAGCCAGTAGAATTCGTAGCCCTCGCGTTACTCTATCCACGTCCAAATACATCCGTAATGAGCGTGACTCCTATATATATATATATATAGTTATTACCTACTGGCAGTCGCCAGTAGGTAGTTATAGTTAGGACCTATTTTCCATAGGAAATCCGCAGCATTCTATTTGGAATAACGTTGGTGCCAATTGACGAATCTTCACAAAATTTTCGAAACTTTTGGCCAGCTCCGGTCCGCTCCTATCCTGAAAATTTCACAGTGATTCGTCAAGCGGGGGCCAAGAAAAAAGGGGGGTCCCAACATGCATTTTCCCCATGCATTTTCTCATAGGACCTGTTGACGCAGCTACAGCCCGAACTGCTGAATGGAATTACACCAAATTTGGCAAAGAGGTAGTCCTCAGTTCAGACTTGTGCCTTTTGCTTAAATGGTGTAAGTCCATACAGTAGTTCCTGAGAAAGTTAGAGTTAAAAAGATATATATATCTGGGCGGAGCCTAACCACACATCTCATCGTGAGATCTGATTGGCTGTCAGTACTTCATCCAAGAAGTGTTGGCAGCCGTCTTGGGACCAATATACATGATAGCACCTCATTAAAAAGCATTGCAGTTAATAGAAGGTTTTAAGACTTTAGTTACATTATAAATCATTTGTTGATGGTACCATACTCATTTTAGGAATTGTGGTGTGTTCTAAGGTGATTTTACCATGTGAAAAAGCCTTCTGCTGTAATATCATGAATCATGTTTGAGAGAAAACTATGTTCTCATGCTTTTCCCACAGAGGTTTGGAAGGTGATCTATGAGCTAAACTGAGAGCATACTTTCTGTAAATTCACATTATCTTTCTCAGTCATGTAAGAATGAAGTCTGACATTCTAGGTAAAACATGTACATCCAACAAGGGAAGAGACTGTTAGTTGATTCCTTTGTGTTCTACTGCAGCTTTCCAGAGTGTTCTAAAGAACAACTAGAGCGCTAACAGTCCTACTTATGACAAACGTATTGCACACCTGAAGCCATCTTGATTGGAATAAAGTGGTAACTCTTAAAACATTTAATTTAAAAAAGAACAAAATGAGGGAGTTAATTTTGCCATAGAAAGTATGATTAGTGCTGTAGAAAGAAAAATGAGGGCACATTTTGAGTGACTTCTCAAATCCTCTTCTATTTCATTAAATAATTCTGACATGCAGACTGAAACATCCACTTTCAATACCAGCAGCAGACTTCCCTGGTGAGCAGTAGCTTTACTACAGTGATCTAATGAGCAACTAGAGTGCTAACATTCAGAATTTATGGCAAATGTGTGACACATCTGAATGCCTTCTTGATGGAACCAAAGTAAAAAACTGAAAGTATTTCCTACTGAGGAGACTGCAGTAAATGAGGAAATTAGGAAACTTCCTAACAGATAAATCTCCCAAGATGGCCACCAGAGACAAAAGAGCCCAAATGTAGCCCAAATATCACCCAGATGTAGCCCAAGTATAGCCCAATGACAGAATGTCCCAGAGTGTTCTTAAGAACAACTAGAGCGCTTACTGTCTTACTTATGACAAAAGTATGGCACACCTGAAGCCATCTTGATTGGAATAAACTGGTAACACTTAAAACATTTAATTTAAAAAGAAACACAATTAGGGGGTTCATTTTGCCATAGAAATTATGATTAGTGCTGAAGAAAGAAAAATTAGGGCACCTTTTGAGTGACTTCTCAAGTCCTCTTCTATTTCATTAAAAAATTCTGATATGCAGACTGAAACATGAACTTTTAACACCAGCAGCAGACTTCCATGGTGAGCAGTAGCTTTACTACAGTGATCTAATGAGCAACTAGTGTGCAATCATTCAGAATGTATGGCAAATGTGTGACATATCTGAATACCTTCTTGATGGAATCAAAGTAAAAAACTGAAAGCATTTCCTACTGAGGAGACTGCAGTAAATGAGGAAATTAGGAAACTTCATAACAAATAAATCTCCCAAGATGGCCACCAGAGACAAAAGAGCCGAAATGCAGCACAAATATCACCCAGATGAAGCCCACATGTAGCCCAATGACAGAAGTGTGCAAAACACTTATTTTTTGTGTATTTGCAGTTTTATATAGTGCAGACTTGTCAGGTATTGGAGTGCTTTACATGAGCATTGGTTACATCACACAAGATCAAATTCATTTTGGTTGTAGACATGGGGAGATTAACTGATTTGACCAGAATCACAGAATGTTGAGCTGAAGCAGAAACTCCAACCTGGTTCCCCTGTTGCAAATTCTGCAGCTCTGGAAGTAATACCACATCCTCTCCCCTAAGTGCAACATTTAATCAAGTGGTCAACTGGATAAAAAAAAATAAAGATTACAAATAATTTAAAAGTTCTTTGTCGCTATTTGAAAACTCAGAAAATATGTTCTCATTTTAGTTTTTTAGAGCACTACCCATAATTCTGATGCAAATAAGACCCTCTCATATATGTAATTTCTAAAGGAAATGCTCTAGGTATTACAGTTTTGATTACATCAAGATGACGTCAGGCGTGCCACACTTTTGTAATAAATATAGAATGTTAGCAATCTAGTTGTTCATTAGGATACTGTTGAGAGGCAGAGGCCAGGGGCCCGGACTCTGAAAATTGAAGGCAGGTAGGAGAGTGCAGATGCAACAATTTGACCACACGGGGCTGGCAGGAAGGGCGGTGGCAGCACAACACACTATGGAGGGCAGTGGATAGGGGGCAGGGGCAACAAACCAACAATAGAGGACTGGCAAGAGAGGCAGTGGCAATATAATAGACCATTGTGGTCAGAAGAAAGAGGCAGTGGTAGTACAACCATACATTCCAACAGACCCGTTTCAGCCACAAAACGTCCAATGTTTTTAAGCTCTAATGGGCTTTATTTGATCTGTATCCTGTCTACAATATCCTCTTTTTCAATGTAACTCAAAGGGAAAAATCAATACCCCAGTTTTTTTTCAAAATCTCCCTCTTACCAAGGTCAAAATGTTCGCAAATATGGTACATTGGATCGTGGTAGGCAGGAGAAATTGGGGTAGGGACATGGACTCAGATAACAGAGGACAGGAGGGACATGGAGAGGTGCACCAAACTGACCCTACAGGGCAGGCATCAGGATTTGCAGCAGCACAATACACCACACAGGGCATGCGGGATAGGAGTGCAGCACAACAATCCATAGAAAGCAATAGGGAGGGGACAGGACCATGCACATGGACAACAGAGAACAGAGGGGAAATAGGCAATGGTAGCTAGCTTACCATAATGGACAGACAGGAGAGAAAGCTGCAGCATAACAGACCATAAAGGGCAGGAGGGACGGATCAGGGGCATTACAATGGAACAGACAAGCCAGGAGGGAGGCAATAGGGGTCTGCACATGGAAGCAGAGGGCTAGGGGCAAGGAGGCAGGGCAGGAGCAGCAAGATGACCATGGAGGTCAGGCAGGATGGGCGCTAGAAACAAGACACACCATGGAGAGCAACAGTGAGACTATGATGGCATACACACAGACCATGGAGTGAAGGTGGGAGGGGGTCAGGGGCAGCTAGCTGATCACACAGGGAAGGTGGGAGGGGCCATGGCAGCACAGAAGACCATGCATGGCAAGCGGGAGGGTTAGTGGCAGCACAATGGCTATGATGGGCAAGAAGGAGGGTGCAGGGGCATGCACAAACGACCATGGAGGATAGAAGGGAGAGTCAGGACCTGGGCACAGACAAGAGAGTTCAGGGGAAGGGGCCTCACAACAGACTGCGTGGGGCAGGCAGGAGGAGCAGTTGCAGCACAACAGACCAGGAAGGGCAGAAGGGTGTGGCAGTAAATGGACCATGGAGGACAGGAGGAAGGGGATAGTGGCATGTCATGTGGACAGGCAGGGTGGAGGTGGCAGGGAGAGGTTACAGTCATCTGACAATGCTAGGCAAGTGGGAGAGGAGTGGCAGCTTAACAGAACACCCAGAGTAGATAGGAGTGGCAGGTCCATGGAACATGGTGGGTAAAAAGGATGGAGCAGGGGCATGCACAAAAACATCGGAGGACAGGGGGAAGGAGAATAGGGGCAACAAGCTAAGCACAGAGGCTAAGCAGGAAGTAAATGATGGGCCATAGAATTGGGCAATAGAGGGCAAGAGGAGTGGACTGGTACATCATGTTAAATGGAGGGCAGTGGCAGCACATCAGACCATGCATGGCAGGAGGGAGGAGGCTAGTCCATAGATTCAGACAACAGAGGATAGGGAGGAGGTGGATGGGGCAGCAAGCTAACTGTTCAGAGAAGGTCGGTATTAGTAACTTTATTGTTTTTAAAATGTGTCTCTGTGTGAACTACTTAAAATATGAACAAGTATGCAGCATAATATCACTTTTATTCAGGAAGAAGAGGACGTTTGTGACTGTGACTCCGGGCTCACTTGGCAGAAACACCCCTGACACTCCACCCCCCATCGAAAAATGTAATGCCTGTGAAAAGGGTAGGTGGACGCAGTGTTATATAGAACATAGTCCTGAGACCACGATTGAAAATGAAAACTAGATATAGTATATGGTATAAACTATGCACCAAAAAGTGTAATATAAAATGAACCGAGGCGTGAAATACATTGTGCGCAATGACAGATTCATTGGAGAGCACGAGATTACACAGGCACTAGCGCGTGCTATGCGATATGTGCCTTGGAGTGTAATATGCACAGGGCAGTATTGTGCTGGAGAGTGTAACGTTGCACGTGCACTGTGACAAAGATATGGATCCCAGATTGTAATATGTATGGCACAGCGCTGTGCGTTATAACATAGGCATCGAGGAATGCACGTTAGATGGGGCAATATAACCCGTGCAAAGGCAAGAGTGGCATGACATATTCACGGGGTGGTGTTACAGTGCACATGGACTAGAGAGTGTCATAGCATATGCACTAGGTGGTGGAATACAACACAGAGGTGTGTGGCACTCGGCGGGCACTGGTGGGAGTAACACAGCATTGGGCTCAGCCAGGAGCACGCTGTGACTCTCAAGTGAGGTTTGTCTCCTTTCCAGTGAGTAAAAGAAAAAGTATTACACATCCGGCGGTGGATGTGTGTTTTATTAACGGTGAGGGGGGTTTCTGGCATAGTTTGGTCGAATTTTTGTCGAATCCCCTTTGAATGGCTTGGTGTGCGTGTGTATTAAATGTGCCCGTCAATAGCTACCCATGTTTGTATAAATAAACGACAAGGGTGTCTACTTGGAGAGTACCCACCAGTGGGGGCGCAAGGATTAGGCACGGTAAGGCATCAGACATGTCAAAGCTTCACTAGCAGTGTAAATACATTCCACGTGGATTCATTGTATGCCTTTTAATGAATATCACGCAAATCGTCATGGTGATAGGTACATACCGTTTGTCCAGCATGTCCTAGGTGTTTCTATAAATATATATTTTTTTTAAATTATAAAAAACAATGGCCGGCCCCGGGGGATGGGTTCCCCGGGGCCGATTAAGGCCTTGGGAGGGGGGCCACGCGGCCCCCTTCCAATTTTTTTTTTTTTAAACAAAAAAAATTAGGGTGCAGGTCCTGGGGGATAGGGTCCCCAGGGCCAATAAATTAGAAAAAAAAGGGGGGCCACACAGCCCTTCTTAAAAAAATAAAAAAAATAAAAGACTGGCATCGCGCCGGAGGCCACGCCCCCTCCTTGCAGCACTCTGCAAACGCGCCCCCTGGCCAGTTGTAAGTTGGGGAATTAATTCCCCTTCAATACTGAGGGCCCCTGAGGGCCAACTAGCCCAACAGGTATCTCCAGTATGCGCCAGGGAGCTGCGTTGCAGACAGGTGTTCTGAGGCCATGCCTCTTTTTACACCTCTATGCAACGCAGCTCTGTGGCGCTTACTGGAGGTACCTAGTTGGCTAGTTTGACCCTAGGGACCCTTAGGATTCAAGGGGACTTAATCTCTCAACTTAGAATGGCCACAGGGCGCGTTTACACAGTGGTGAAGGGAGGGGACGGGGCCTGAGGTGACGTGTGCAAACACGCCCTGTGGCACGTTTTAAGTTGGGGAAATAATTCCCTTTCAATCCTGAGGGACCCTGGGGGCCAACTAGCCCACCAGGTGCTTCCAGTAAGCGCAACTCCTCTGCGTTGCAGAGAGGTGGTGCAGGCCATGCCCCTTTTTACACCTCTCTGCAATGGCGCTTACTGGACGTACCTAGTGGGCTATTTTGCCCCTAGGGACCCTCAGGATTCTAGGGGACTTAATCTCCCAATTTAAAACGGCCACAGGGCGTGTTTCCACAGTAGGGAAGGGAGGGGACGGGGCCTGAGGTGACGTGTGCAAACATACCCTATGGCGAGTTTTAAGTTGGGGAAATAATTCCCCTTCAATCCTGAGGGCCCCTGGGGGCTAACTAGCCCAACAGGTGCTTCCAGTAAGCGTCACTGAGCTGCGTTGCAGAGAGGTGGTCCAGGCCGTGCCACTTTTACACATCTCTGCAACGCGGCTCTGTGGCGCTTACTGAGGTACCTTGTGGGCTAGTTGGACCCTAGGGACCATCAGGATTCAAATGGACTTAATCTCCCAACTAAAAACAACCACAGGGCGTGTTTACACAGTGGTGAAGGGAGGGGATGGGGCCTGAGGTGACGTGTGCAAACACGCCCTGTGGTGCGTTTTAAGTTGGGGAAATAATTCCCCTTCAATGCTGAGGGACCCTGGGGGCCAACTAGCCCACCAGGTGCTTCCAATTAGCGCCACTGCGCTGCGTTGCAGAGAGGTGGTCTAGGCCGTGCCCCTTTTTACATCTCTCTGCAACGCAGCTCTGCGGCGCTTACTGGAGGTACCTAGTGGTCTAGTTGGACCCTAGGGATCCTCAGGATTCATGGGGACTTAATCTCCTAACTTAAAACGGCCGTAGGGCGTGTTTACACAGTGGGGAAGTGAGGGGACGGGGCCTGAGGTGACGTGTGCAAACACGCCCTGTGGTGCGTTTTAAGAGGTAGTTTTAATCCCCTGTCCTATTATATACTAGGGGCTGACAGAGGAGGTCATGCTAGTCACAGGGGGACCCCAATGCATAGTGTTCCCTAGTGTATGTAGGTGTTTTCACTTTATTCTGAGTGTCTTTTAACATAGCACTGGCTCTAGGACTGGTTAGTCAGACTCAGTCACCACCAGCATCCGTCTGAAAAAGATGAGGGTACAGGATGATTTTGCAACAAGGCTTCTTTGTGCTCTTCTGTTTGTTCTTTCTGCACGTTATCCTGCTTCCTGCACTTTACTTCGTCTTTGAGGTCTTCTGTTGCTTCTTTCTGCATTTCTTTTTTTTCTTTCTGTGCGTTTTTTCTTCTTTATTCACATGTCCTGTATCTGTAGGCATAGTTAGAAATTAGCATTTAAAAAACCTTTGAAATTCACTGAAAAAAAACATAGGTTTCAGGCACGTTATAGTTAGGAATTAGCATTAAAAAACCTTAGAAATTTACTGAAAAAACCATGGGTTTCAGGGTTATTATAGTTAGCTGGACTTTTCACTCGTACAAAACCATTGAAATTCCCCTGTCATAGTTAGTTCAGCTAACTATAACTCACGTGCCCGCATTGCACTGCTGATGATGTCACATATTACATCACTCATGACATCACTCATGACATCTCAAATGACATCACTGATGACATCACTGATGACATCATCCTTGTGATAGAGTGGCAGACCTCCTCTCCCCCTAATATAACCTTTGATACACACATTCAAAAATAGAAACTAACATTTTCAAAACAATGGACATACCAATACCAGTTACAACAACCTATTCAGTAATTCTAAGATCCACATACACATCCACTCATTCACCAACAGTCCTATACAGTCACTCATACATGTACTCACTCATCATATGTGCTCATACACCTATACATCCTGTTACACAACGCCACTCATCCATAGAGTTCCTCACACACATAGTCACTCATGCTAAGAAAGAATCAAACATCCATTTACTTGCATATACAGTTATACACACACCACCACACTTAATTCTACAGAAACTTACACATACTTAGTCATTTAAACAATCACTTATAGAAACACATACTTATTCATACAGGAACTCTTCCAATCTCTCACTCTCATATATACTCACTTATATACACCAATAGTCACATATACTAGTTTAAAACATATGTAGTTACTCATAAAGACACTATTGAGACAGTCATTCATTCACTAACACACCCATACACACACTCATCCACCCATACAGTCCTGTACACATGCTGTCTTCAACACATACAAACAGTGAGTCACTCGTTCATGCACCTATGCACTACGTAATACCTCCCATCGAACCATACAGACACTCAGACACCCATACTGGTACTCAAAAAACCTATATAGACACTCATGTAGCTACTCACCAACCCATGCAGCCACTTATACACAAAGTGAGAGACTGAAACAGATATTTACATATTTAAACATTACTCACTAAGCCATGTATTCACTAAGATACACTTATTCAGTCAGTTATACAATCAATTTTTCAAAAACAAATCATCCATTTAGACACTTATATGCCCATTTATTCTTCCATCGACCTTGAGATATACATATATAAAACATATGTAATTTTCAGAAAAGCACACATTCACTGGATGATGTCATCAGTGATGTCATCAGTGATGTCATTTGAGATGTCATGAGTTGTTGCCAATAACACCGCGAAGACTGCTCAGCTCAATCCACAGGAGCAACGAGGAAGTCCCCACACTCCCAAAGCCCCTCCATGGGTGAGCCCTATTCAATGGAATGCTCTCCCACAGGGGAACCTCCAGAGATGTGGGGCTGAACGTGAAGGCAGCTGGTTGGAACCCCCAGTTGATTGTCTGTAGCAGGAACAGAATCGGACAACCTACAGAAGGAACAATGAAGATATTATTAATTAACCTTGTCCCCTTCCCCTATTTCAAGACACACAGGAGATTTGCAATTGCTGATGTTATGTATGACACACAACACAAGGCCTCTTACCAACTGAACATCTCCTTAAACTGTAAGAAGATCTGAATGACTCAGCATGGTGTGAGGAGGATTGCAAGTAGCACTCTTATGTATTCAAGGCTTTTCACTCAAGGTAGGGCTCTTCCAATACCTAAGTACCACATGGGAATGAGACCGTCACCTAATCCAAAAAACAGCCGTACCATGAGTATAATCAGCTATCACCCTCAGCAGTGTATGAAGGGACCGGGTACTAGTGATGAAGCCCTCTGAAAGTTAATTACTAGGGAGCGCTATCCTCTGACTACACTCCAAGGGGAACTAAGAGCGCGGCCGCGCAAGAACTAACTTTCGCTATTCTGTGACAGAACGAGGGTAATGCTACAATGTATCTCTCTTCAGAGATTGAGGGAAAGCAACAGCGTAGGAAGTCTGTCTTCGAGGCTTTACATCAACTGCATAGAGTTACCAGCTGCGAAGCCCTAAAGCGAATTGCCAAAAGTAACGCTGCACGGGAAGGAGGAGGGAGTCACAGCGTAGCGGGAACCTGAGACTGAATCAAACGCGCAGCATGGAGAAATCTGACCGCGACTTCACTGAAACCACTGACACCCCAAAACCTCGATGTCAGAAGGGGAGCGCCTCACCCTCCTTCTTACCGGAGATAGAAGCCATGGCAAAAACACAGAGGGAGCACCAAGGAAACACCGTTTGAACAGCTACCGTAGTCTTTACCCTAACGGACACCGCAAACGATCAGACAGGAACCAAAGGGGCATGGACCAGGGTTCGGGAATCTGAAAGCCAAGCACCGGATTCGAGGCTAACCAGGGTTTATATAGGAGGGAACGTAGGAGGACTCCACCTCCTTAAGGGATCGTCTCAAAAGTGTGTCACCATAAGGGATCATCTAAAAAGTGTGTCACCACAAGGCCAGCAAGCAAATCTCTATGGCACAGTCGAAACCCACGTAATGACTGCGCAAGTGATCCGACCTCTAACAGTTATCCCACCCAAAGGCCGTCTTACAGTTCGAGGCTTGGAGGGATTGAGGGCATGAAACCTACGTACTAAGGTAGGGGCGTGAACATTCTCAGCAGGTTCCCAAGAGCGGTCTTTGGGGGCATATCCCACCCAGTCAACCAAATACTGCAGTTTACCCCTGAATCTACGGGAATCTAGGATTCGTTTGACTTCATATTCCGGTTCCCCACCCACTAAGAGAGGAGGAGGTGGCTGTTCAGGATTCAGAGAGGGTTTATATTCGTTGAGTAAGGATGTGTGGAATAAAGGATGAATCTGCATGTCCTCTGGCAACTCAAGTTTAAGCGACACTGGAGTGATAATTTTCAGGATTTTATATGGACCCACATAACGGGGATGTAACTTCTTTGGACCCGCTAATCTTAAATTCTTGGTGGACAACCATACTCTGTCGCCTACTTGATAATCAGGAGCAGGCCTACGGTGTTTGTCTGATTGTATTTTCATGGCTTCTTTGGTCTTTCTTAATTCCCTGGTGGCAGATTCCCAAATCTCTAACAGGGTGGCATGATGTTGTTGAACCGCAGGAATATCGTCTAGATGACTGGGTGCTGGGAAAGGAAGAAATCGAGGATGATGTGCATGAGCAAAAAAGAAGGGAGACACCCCAGTAGAGGAATGTGTGGAATTATTGTACGCAAATTCTGCTAAGGAAAGAGCATGTAACCAATTGGACGTGATAGTGGACAACAAACATCTAAGGAATTGTTCTAGGGTTAATTAGTTCTTTCAGTTTGTCCATCAGTCTGAGGATGGTAGTGTGGTAAATATTTTATTACCGGGACTGAATTTAATACGGAATCTAAATAAAACAGCTCAGTGAAATAAGAGGCAGAATCCGTGGTATAAGAGGTTTCTGAATGGGCTTTATTCAAAATGGCCGACTCGAGTCGCGGCCTTCATGTTCCGTCACCACGGGGGTTCAGGAAGTGAAGTACAATATTTTATTGACAGTCAGTCATTTTTATAGAATGTACATTACAATGAAACAAATGCAGAAGGCGTAACAATTGATAAGAAAAGTGACAATTTACATGCGTAACCAAAAATGGGCGTAATGAGGAGTAAAAAGAAACATAATTGGTTATGAGGTCATATGATGTCATATATAGGTGGATCTATAAGATAATACTTGGCATAGATGCGCGCGCAGCTGCATGACATGTGATTGACGTACAGCTAGGGGGTGACGGGGACTTGACATTTAGCTCTACATGTGGAGACAAGAAGTCTGGGGGGTCACGTCAACCTAATCCCAAATCATATCTAACATCCTATGTTTAAAGAACTATGTTATCCACAAAGGAAGGACTCTCGGACAGAATCTATTCTATACTGACTGTGTGTGCGTGTACAAGCGTCTAAGTGTCTATATGAGATGCAAGGGGCAGAAACTTTCCATGGTAACAGGGCTATGAATTACTTGCATGAGGACAGAGAGGCCGGGCCCTTTGCTCGGTAGCTGAAGGAAATGTTTACCTAAACTACTAGACAGGAATGCATCGGCTGAGGAGCGAAGTAGATAATTCGAAGGTGAAATACGGTTTCTTGGCAGGCAGGCGAAACCGGCCGAGGCAGGCACCGTTAGCCGCACAGGGAGTAGGACAAAGGTCATGGATACAGATGCGAGCTCAAGCTGAAGCTGTCAGAGGCAGAGAACAAGGAAAGGCTTGATGGCAGAATCAGGGCCTACTCGCCTGAACTGCAAAATGGAGTAACTGAGCCATATAAAGTCGGTGGCCTTTCATACTTAGGAATCGAATATCCAGCCCATTCATGGCGGATCTGACAGAGGACATGTTGACGGTGGACGCACATGTGTTTGCGTCTTAGAAACTGGAACTGGAGGGAACATACATGTACTTGTAACATGCACATAGAACCGTTGGGGTCCAAGATAGGGGACATAACTGATCATAAAAATCCATATTTCCACATTCCCTCCTTGTCCCCTACTTGCCCATCAAGAGACATCAATCTTCATTAATCCATCGATTAGTTCATGGAGCATCATTTCTTCTTCTTTCTTCTTCCGGGATCTTGAGTGAAAACCTTGATGTGGAATACACGATGTGGCACACAGGCCACAAATCGCTGGTCCACATTGCAGGCATAAGCAGCAACTGAATAGTATAAGAAGGCCAATACCTAGGAAGGATAGAACTCTCCATCCCCAGGCTGATATCACACTCCAAAACCACCCGGACCAAGTCCAAGTGCCTGGACTCTCGTGTATCTGGCTCACAATCTTATGAAGGCGCGTTATAGCTTTATATACAGATGGCGAATTTTCTGGTATGAATACGCAGCAGCTTGATCCGATTACCCTACAAGCTCCGCCCCTATCGGCCAGGATGACGTCAAGGACAAGACGATTTTGAAGAACAACAATCCTCATCGCAGATTGCTCCTCTGTCAAGTTGCCTAGGGCGGCAATAGTTTCATTCACTACAGCTTCAAGAGTCTTAGTTAATCTACGTATCAGCTTACTATTTGAAATTGTACCTATATAGGGAAAGATGCCTTTATTGAAATCTACATACTTGTCCCATGCTGTCTCAGTGTAATCGACAATTGGGAGATCTCTCCGCTCTCTATTGTGTACTAAATGAATATTTCTGTAATAATCAGGAGGAGCTAGGAAAACAGGTGGCAAAAGGAATGCAATGTAGCAGGTACCATCCCAATCTAGAGGTAAACGCATATATGCAGTCTGACCACATACAAAGTAGGAATGGCAAGAAGCTTTAAATGAGGATTTGCCTTGATCACTGAACTCTACTATAGTAGTGCATTTACTATGGCCCATATGTATGGAACCACTTTTTCTTACACATAATTCACCCTTTACTGGGAATACTGACATGGTGGGCAAAATTAGTTCAACTTCGGATTCGACATTCAGAATCATGAGATTAGGTGTAAAATTACCTAATCCATATACTTCATTTTCTAGATCAGTTCCTGTTCTTTTGGGGCGACCCTCCTTGTCAGGGTAGCAGACCTTGAGTAAAACTAGGTTCAGGTTTCCCCATACCCAATGATCTTGGTAAACTGCTGTGTCTGAGTCTATGGAATTGATTAAACTAAACCATGCTCCACAGGAGCCATTATGTGTGAATGGATGTGGAAAGAAAGGCAAAACTCCCTTAAAATTCTGATAGGGAGGGAGTCGGCCACACACCCAACAATTAGTGGCATTACTAGTCTGATGGGAATGATGCAACATACTAATGAAAGTATTATTGCGCAGAGCAAGTCTATAGGACAATTCATGCGGGGGTAGGTCACTAAAAGAATGTTCATCAGTTATATTAAAAACATGTTTAGAAATAGGATAATATATATGCAACAATATACTTGCAGTGATTATTATAAAACTCAAGAAAAACAAAATTAATAACGTCACTATACAGTGGCTACGCAGTGATTTACAATACGCATGTCGTTTCAACATTTTTCGCGATTTTCCAAGATTCAGGTCTAAGGGATACATGTCGGAGACAGATTCAACCGCTTCACCTTGGAGAGGACTTAAACAATCAAATCGTCCGACGGTTTGGGCCTAAGTTTTAATTTATAGAGTTCTTTACTGGTAGCCTCAGCCAAAGGTAGTTTTGAGTCAATAGGTGAGGACACACAAGGTGGGCTGTTTACATCTGAAGGAAGTCCATGAAATTTCTTGATATGACTTGAATGCACCCATCCTTTCCTGCCCTCGATCTTCACGGCTGTCCTTGTGGTCAGCAAGACCAACTTGGGTGTCTTCCACCTGGGCTCCAGCTGAGTCTTTCGGTCGAAATTTCTCACAAGCACAAGGTCCCCCGGAACTACGTCATGGGGTTTCACCTCAGTATTGTCGGGAAAGGCTGCAGCTACCTGTGAACGACAAGATTGTAGTGCAGACATCAAGGAAGCCAGGTAATCTGTCAACATATTACAGTCAACATCAGTTATTTTACGTGGTATAGGCGTCCCCCACATATTAGGTGGTCTTCCAAAGATCACCTCATAAGGGGATAGCCCTGTTCGAGAGTGAGCTACCATTCTCATGTAAAAGAGTGCAACTGGTAAGGCTACTACCCAATCAACCCCTTTTTCCCTACATATTTTGGACAATCTGATTTTCAGAGTTTGATTATGTCGTTCCACAAGACCTGCTGCCTCGGGGTGTCGGACACAATGAAACTTCCACTGATATCCTAGCAAGAGTGAAACATGTTTCATCAGTTCGGATGAGAAGGGCTGGCCGTTATCTGAATAGACAACACGTGGTAACCCGTACCGTGGGAAGAATTCTCGAACTAGCTGTTTGGCAGTAGTCGAGGCAGTGTAATCTGATACTGGGTAGGCTTCGGTCCAACGGGAAAGAGCACAGACAACTACGAGAACATATTTGAATCCTCGACATCGTTCCATCTGGATATAATCCATCTGGAGGACTTCAAAAGGGTGATCAGGAGGCTGAAATCCACCCTGCTCTACGGGGATGCTTTTTCCTGGGTTAAACTGACAACATATCATACAGGTACGGACTTTTTGCTTAGCTGCTGCTCGTAAATGTTTGTTGAACCAAATGTGTTGAATGCTGTCTAGCATAGCTTTCTCCCCTAAGTGTGCCGGACTATGAATTGTAGTTATGATAGCCTGGACCATAGAATCAGGAAGGAACCATACAGATTTCTCCTTTGTCATCCATCCCTGGTCCGTTTGGATCCCTCCTAATTCCGTCCATTTCTTTATTTCGTCTGCGGTAGCATGTGTCTGTATGTCAATTATGTCAAGTACGGGATCCTTAATCGTCATACAATGTGTTGGTGTCGGGACTATTGGCTTTGTCATGTCGGATGTGCGAGTCTGAGCAGTCTGTTTAGCTGTTCTGTCAGCTAAATCATTGCCTTGAGAAATGATATCAGTGACTTTCGTATGTGCTTTGCATTTCATAATCGATATAGCAGTGGGCAGATGAATTGCGTCTAACAGAGCATGAATGAGGGACCCGTGCTGAATGTGGGTGCCATGAGAAGTTAAATAACCTCTCTCTCGCCAAAGCACCCCGAAGTCATGTACAACTCCGAATGCATAACGTGAATCAGTGTATATGTTAACTTTCTTACTTGTGGCTTGAATACAGGCTTGTGTCAGAGCAATAAGCTCTGCTGCTTGAGCTGACAAAGTATCTATACAGTTTGTTTCGATGACTTCAGTATCTGTCGTGACTGCATACGCGGCCACTAAATCTCCTGTACCTGTCCTCATACATGATCCATCTACATACAACGTCAGGTCTGGATCTAACAATGGAACGTCTGTCAAGTCTTGTCTGGGTTTCGTTGTTATTGTAATAACTTCAACACAATCATGAGCTAGTGGGTCTGTTCCTATTACAGGTAAAAGTGTGGCAGGATTCAATGTATTACAACGTCGGATTTCTATATGTGGCTGAAACAATGTCAGTTCATACCCTGTAAGTCTTGCTATGGTCAAGTGTTGTGTTTGCGTTCGGTTCACAAGAACCTCTACTGCGTGTGGTACTTGTACTGTCAACGGATGTCCTAACACTATGGCATCGCTTTGTCTTATTGCTAAAGCTGTTGCTGCCACTGATTTCAGGCATGCAGGCAAAGCCTGAGCTACGGGATCTAATGTACTAGAGAAATAAGCACATGGCTTGCGTGATCCTGCTTGTTCCTGAGTGAGCACTGACAAAGCAGTACCTTCACGTTCTGTAACAAAGAGTGTAAAATGTTTATAGTAACATGGTGTCGCTAAAACAGGTGCTTGACATAGAGCTTTCTTCAAGCTTTCAAAAGCTAGTGTATGTTCCTGAGTCCAAGGGAGGACAGCCGATGTGGCCGCCTCCTGTGTTGTCAACTGAATGAGTGGTTTTGCTAGAAATGCATATTGAGGGATCCACTGCCTGCAATATGAAGTGAGGCCTATGAAAGCCCGCACCTCCTTTTGTGTCTTGGGTATTGGCATGTTAGCTATTAACTGAATGCGATCGGGTGTGAGCTGCCTTCCCTCCTTGGACAGCGAGTGACCAAGATAAACAACTCGCTGTACACAGAATTGCAGCTTAGAAGGGGATACCTTGTGCCCCTTTTCGGCTAGAAATTGTAAAACCGTCAGTGATGCTTTTTCACATTCAGGATCGCTTCGGGCGGTGATCAGCAGATCATCGACATATTGAAGCAGTGCAGTGCAAGCTGGCATGTGGATACTGTCGAGTTCTCGTTTCAGTGCTTGGCTATAGATGCTGGGGCTTTCTGTGAATCCTTGAGGAGCGCGGGTGAATTTAAAGCTTCGTCCATTTAAACTAAATCCGAACAGATATTGGCTCTCCGGATCTATTGGGACACTGAAAAAGGCATTCTTGAGATCAATTACTGTAAAGAATGTAGCTTGTGAATCAATGGCTGTCAGTAATGATGAGATATCGGGGACCACAGGAAACTGTGGCACAATGCATTTGTTCAGTTCGCGCAGATCAATAACCAGTCGATATACTGGCGGGGCCATTGGATCAGTTCGTTTAAGAATCGGAATTATCGGGGAATTACATACATTGGAGTCGGTTTCCACAACCACTCCTTGGGCAATGAGCTCATCAATGATTTTCAGTAAAGCCACTACAGCATCTGGTGGTAACTTGTATTGTCGCATTCGTGGTAATACCACTCCTGCCTTCAGTGTGACTCGATATGGTGTAATGTTCATGCAACCAACATCAGTAGGGCCTTGTGCCCATAAATGTGCGGGTAAAGTCTGTAATCGGTGATCCATGTCTCTGGATACATAGTGACCTTTGAAATCTCGTAAAAACAATCTTACTCCTTCCGGAGAACAACATATAATAGCCCCTAGGGCTTTCAGTGTCTTTATACCTAACAAGTTTTCTGGGCATGATTTGGTAAGCAATAAATCTGTAGTTCGTGTCAAGGGACCAATCGTAAGTGGAAGTGGCTGTGATACTTCATTAACAATAGGTTTTCCTGAAAAACCAAGGGAAACATTTTGAGAGCCTGAGAGGGGTGCCCCTGGAACTTCACTACGTTTTATTGTTGTTCGACTTGCCCCTGTATCAAGTAAGAATTTTCTGTCTTGACCTAATAATTCACTGTGCACATAAGGTCCTTCTTGATCTACTGGGATTTCAATAAGGGGTAAGTCAACTTCCCTCTCTAGGCTTTTTCATGCGTAACGCTGATACTCAGGATATTCATACTGTGCGGTCTGATACATTTGTCGTGTTGTTGTTTGTGTGGCAGCAACAGGCAACGGTGGTGCAGCTGGCACAAACTGTATGGGCTGTTGTGCGGCTGGCATGGCCTGTGCATGCTGCGGAGCTCCTTGTTCATTCTGATCTTGTCTGAGTGGCCGTGGTCTTTCTTTTGCAATACCTACAGCTATATTACGCTTCAGGACTGGACAATCGTGTACATAATGACCTAGTTGTTTGCAGTAATTGCATGTTCCTTTTATAGGAACTGCTGAATCTCCGGAATGTGTCACACCCTTTTTGTGACCATCCGCTGGTACTGTCTGGGAAACTAGCATTTTCATTTTAGTGTCCTTCATACGTCTTTGTTCGTGTTCTTGTTCATCTCTAATTCTATTGTGATGATACTGTAACATTTGCAACATTTGTGACGGAGTGTTACCCTGCCATGTACTCTCGAATTTCAATACTCTATTCTTCACTTGAGGCAAGGAATTTTCCACTAATTTTGTCACAAATAAATGTGGATATGACTCACTATTTGCTTTTATCCCACTATTTATACCAAAACATTTTTCAAATCGGGCATAGAAATCACTAGTGTCTTCATCTTGTTTCTGTTTACAGGCTGAGATTGCACCCCAATCTTCCTTTTTCGTAGCTAATAAACGTGGCAGTACCTGTACTAGCAAACCTGGTAGTGCTTTAACTTTATCCCCAAGCCCTGAACCTGCAGTTCGACCTCTTTCTTCGGTTTCTAATGCTGTCCAGTCTATCTTTTGGTCCCCCACTTCCCACTCTTTTTCCTTAAGTTTTTCATAAATGCCAGCAGGCATTAGCACCTTTAATATCGTCATAATGTCAGGATAGGTATACTCTCCCATCAGTAACATGTCTTTAATTTCTCGGTGGAAACCCGCTGGGTCCTTGTCGTGACTGGGTACCACCTTTTTCATTTCCAACAATTCCATTTTAGATATGGGTGTATATACAAATACACGGTGAAACTGATTATCCTCGCCTTTTATTGGGTGCACTTCTCGTAAAGGATTCTTATCCATGTAATACGGTGTTCTTTCCTTGTGAGGCAGCGAGAAAGGATCTGGGCTTACAAAAAGAATGTACTGCTTTCTGGATACGAGTATTTCTTTGATTAACTTATTACCTGAACCTTTCCATCTATTCGTGAGTAATTCAGTTAATATGTCAGGTAAAGGACCAGGATCGGAATGTTGGTTCTTATATAATATAAGAAGTTGCTGAATCATGTAAATTCCAGCTAAACGCTGTTCATCTGGACTGAGGTTCAAAAACGTGTGTGCTACTGTGTCATCACCATATTTTCCGGGACTATCAATCCAATGAACGGCGGACCTAGCTAATTCTTGCTCATCCATAGAATCGAGGAGGTGGTAACCCCTTCGTTCTCGGAGTATTTTGTCAGCAGCTTGAAACGAATGTTCGGGAGACTTCAGATTTATGATAGGTGTCGGATAAGTTCTGTTATTATCTGGACATATCGAATGAATCGGATCAGTAAAACATCTAGTATTATTGCAGGACCTTCCTCTACCTACATAGGCTATGGTATCTGACTGTCTTATGGGATCCCCTGATTCGGGCACCTCGTTTTGTTCAAACTCGTCTGTCTCCAATCTCTCTTCATGTATACGTTCTATTTCTTTCCTTATTTTTCGACACATGGCTACTATACTTCCTTGTTTATCATGTCTTCCATCTGATATATTCTGACTCCATCTCGTAAGAGTTTGCATTATTTCCGGGTCCACCCCCGGTCGGTCTTGATTTCTGATCACACAATTTACGAGAAAACGTAGCAATTCCCCCTGTATCTCCACTTTCTGATATTCCATAGCTCTGTTAATGCATTCAGGATCTCTCCCTGTTTGGACAAAATGATATATGTTATCCAGGTGCATAGCCATTCCTGGTAACTTCCCTAAAAACCCTGCAGCTCTTCTGATACGTAATGATGCCATGACCATTTCATCCTCTTTGCCGGGCACCGGGTCATATCTACAATCTACTAAAAGGTCCTTAAGCATGCGAGTATTTATAAGTTTGGGCGTACGTGTATGTACTGGTTCTTGAAAAGTAAGTTTACTTATTCGGGGTGGCGTAGAATAAATGCTAGTAGCACCTCCGGTAGCCCCATCTGGGGTGAAAGGATTCGTTGAACGTGCTACAGCAACTACAGGTGTGGACACAACTGTAGAATCGGCTGCGGAGACAGATGCGGAAACAGATGTGCTTGCCGAAGCTTGTGTCGGAGTTTGTTGTTGCACAGAGACAGATACCTGATCTTGACGTTGAGCCCCCCCAGCAGACGGTCTATGTGGTGCGGGGTTAGCATACTCGGGAGCTGCGTCATCTAAATACGAGGAAAGAAAAACATCTTCTGCGGTTCTGGGATGTCCTTTAGGATGTACTTTTATTGGAAACAATGGGGGTGGCAAGTCTTTTGGTATCTCCGTAGTAGCCTTAGGTAATCCTTCGGCCAGAAGGGGATACATACCTTTCATAAGGGCATTTCTTTGCCTATCGGCTTGCTCTGCTTTTACTCGTGTACCCTCTTCAATCAATAAACTTTCTCGGACTTTATTTGCACTTTCTTTACTTCTCTCTTCCTGTCTTAGCGCTTTCTCGGTACGTCTATGCGATTCTTTACGCCATAACTCAACAGCGTCTTTCTGTGACTGTCTAGCTTTCCTCTTCCACAACTCTTCTTCTACTTTCATAATACATTCTGCATCCCAGGTCCCAGCTACGGGCCATCTCTGACTTTCTGGTAATTCTTTGGTGTAATCCACCCATAAATCAAGAAATAATATGGCATCTAAGCCATGTTTGTGATACATGAAGTGCCCTGGAGTGTCCCTAGGAGGAATAGGAACTGCTTCTTCAAGTACCCCTTTTCTCGTAGTGATCTGTCTTAACTTCGAAAAGAGCGGCATATTGACAACTGATCTGATACTTGAACTTGAACACACTTAGTACAAAAAGTACAACAATGAACAATCATTCATACCACAATATGCAAGACGTTTAACACTTTAAACATTAAACATTAAACATTTTTCTTTAACCTTTAAAATGACCAACAATGATGATCGTCTGCATAACTAATCACCAAGCAGAATTCTTGACAATAACTAGATACTTCGGAATACTTGATATACTGCTAAACAGTACAGATACACTGCTAAAACAGTGCAGACCGGATTTGTGTACCCAAATCCGTCTTGACCGGCACAACCTAAGTGCACGTCAGAACGCCTCCCCAGCAATGGTACTCACCGGGTAGCTCGGAACGGAAGGCCTCGAAATGGGACTGGACTGGACTCGACACTGCGGACATCGAACTCTCTGGACGTCGGGACTTCGAAATCTGGTGGGCCTCTGTATACCTCGGATCTTGCTCTCTCTCTGCTAGGCTCTGGTCGGGATACTTCGCACTTCTCACCGCCTCGTCTGGGTTGATCGCAGCCTCAGTCGCCCCCGCTTGACCGGAGGGAGCTACAGGAAATCCTGCTGGTACGCGTTATGGTCCGTCCAGCTGTGGCAGGAGACCGGGCCTGCAACGCACCACCGGCGCGTGAGATGAGAAAGTGTCCCTATTCGGGCGCCAATCATGTGGTAAATATTTTATTACCGGGACTGAATTTAATACGGAATCTAAATAAAACAGCTCAGTGAAATAAGAGGCAGAATCCGTGGTATAAGAGGTTTCTGAATGGGCTTTATTCAAAATGGCCGACTCGAGTCGCGGCCTTCATGTTCCGTCACCACGGGGGTTCAGGAAGTGAAGTACAATATTTTATTGACAGTCAGTCATTTTTATAGAATGTACATTACAATGAAACAAATGCAGAAGGCGTAACAATTGATAAGAAAAGTGACAATTTACATGCGTAACCAAAAATGGGCGTAATGAGGAGTAAAAAGAAACATAATTGGTTATGAGGTCATATGATGTCATATATAGGTGGATCTATAAGATAATACTTGGCATAGATGCGCGCGCAGCTGCATGACGTGTGATTGACGTACAGCTAGGGCGTGACGGGGACTTGACATTTAGCTCTACATGTGGAGACAAGAAGTCTGGGGGGTCACGTCAACCTAATCCCAAATCATATCTAACATCCTATGTTTAAAGAACTATGTTATCCACAAAGGAAGGACTCTCGGACAGAATCTATTCTATACTGACTGTGTGTGCGTGTACAAGCGTCTAAGTGTCTATATGAGATGCAAGGGGCAGAAACTTTCCATGGTAACAGGGCTATGAATTACTTGCATGAGGACAGAGAGGCCAGGCCCTTTGCTCGGTAGCTGAAGGAAATGTTTACCTAAACTACTAGACAGGAATGCATCGGCTGAGGAGCGAAGTAGATAATTCGAAGGAGAAATACGGTTTCTTGGCAGGCAGGCGAAACCGGCCGAGGCAGGCACCGTTAGCCGCACAGGGAGTAGGACAAAGGTCATGGATACAGATGCGAGCTCAAGCTGAAGCTGTCAGAGGCAGAGAACAAGGAAAGGCTTGATGGCAGAATCAGGGCCTACTCGCCTGAACTGCAAAATGGAGTAACTGAGCCATATAAAGTCGGTGGCCTTTCATACTTAGGAATCGAATATCCAGCCCATTCATGGCGGATCTGACAGAGGACATGTTGACGGTGGACGCACATGTGTTTGCGTCTTAGAAACTGGAACTGGAGGGAACATACATGTACTTGTAACATGCACATAGAACCGTTGGGGTCCAAGATAGGGGACATAACTGATCATAAAAATCCATATTTCCACAGTAGGCTGTAGATAATCTGTGATCTATTCCTAATGTAGCACATATTCCTTGCCAGAAACGGGAAATGAATTGGGCGCCTCTATCAGTTATGATCACAGAGGGAATCCCATGTAACCTAACAATGTGATCTATAAACACTTGTGCCAATTCCTTGGATGATGGCAATTTTTCAGGGGAATAAATTGTGCCATTTTAGTGAACAGATCTACTACCACTAAAATGGTAGTGTAACCTTGCACTGGAGGCAACTCTGTAATGAAGTCCATACTCAATGTATGCCAGGGGACTGGAGGAATGTGTGTAGGATGTAACAATCCTGCAGGCGCAGAGCGCAAAGATTTTTGTCTGGCACAAACTGGACAAGCTGCTACGTATGCCAATACATCTTGACTCAACCCTTTCCACCAGAACCATCTCTGACACAGTTGTATGGTCTTTTCACTCCCAGGGTGACCTGTCAATGAGTTATCATGACACCACTTGATTATCTGTAGTTGAAGATCTCGTAAGGGTACATAAATTTTCAGATCATGGAGATACAAGCCGTCTCTTATCGTGTGATGTGGATCTTTCATCCATTCCAAAGGTGATATGTCCCCATAGGCGGTCATTAACGTAGTCACGAAGGAGGTGGTGGAATTGTCCCTTTCAGTAACCCCCGCAATTTTGTGACAAGGAATGAGAGGGGGAGGTTCACAGTTACCATTCTTTTATCCGCTCCCAACTGAGACAGAGCGTCAGCTTTTCCTTGTTGGAGCCCTGGCCGATAGGTAATAACAAAATCAAACTCACTAAAGAATAAAACCCATCGCATTTGTCTTGGCGTTAATTAAAGAATTGCAATTTACGGTGGTCGGTATAGATAGTCACTGTATGTGGAGAACCCAACAAATAATGCCTCCATTCCTGAAAGGCTAATTTTATGGCCAGGAGTTCTCTTTCTCCCATGGTATAGTTCTGTTCCGCTGGAAGAAGTGTTTTAGAAAAATATGCCACAGGATGTAATCGACCCGTAGTTGGATTCCTTTGAGATAAGACACCACCCACCGCATATTGGGACGCATCAGCCTCTAAATAGTAGGGTTGTGAGTTGTCAGCATGACTAATGATAGGTGCTGTTGTGAACTTGTTCTTGAGCTGAGTGAACGCACTTTCTGCCTCAGTGGACCAATGAAAGGTAGTACCTTTACGCAATAATCTGGTAATAGGAGCAATCAAGTCCGAAAAATGATCGATAAAGCGTCTATAAAAATTCGCAAACCCGATAAAGGATTGGACCTCCTTTACCGTGGTAGGACTAGGCCACTTGACCAACGCTTCTACCTTTTTTGGATCCATAAGGATTCCTTCAGGTGAAATAACAAATCCTAGAAATTCTACTCTATCTGTGTGGAAGGTGCTTTTATCCAATATAGCAAATAAATGATGCTACTTCAATTTTAACAATATTTTTCTTACATGTTCCACATGTTCCTGTTCTGATTTGGAAAAAATCAGGATATCATCTATGTACACAATCATGAAGAGATCGAGATATTCACGCAAAATGTCGTTGATGAAAAACTGAAATGCCGCAGGGGCATTGCAAAGGCCAAACGGCATTACGCAATATTCAAAAAGACCGAATTTCGTACGAAAGGCGGTCTTCCATTCGTCCACCAAGTCAATGAACGCGTTACATTCTTCAGGGGGATCCACAATGTGGGATAAAAGATCTTTCAGATCGTCATTTGAGCCTCTATAAAATAAGGACGTCCTTTTTTCCTCTGGCCATTGAGTCTCAATTATTAATCCGTTAAATTCTGTTACATAAGTGATGAGATATTTGTTCCCTTGCTTTAAACTAAGTAACTCACTATCGCTAGCTTGTACATAGGCATGACGTGCGAATAACCCTTTCAACTTGTCTTTAAACAAAGGAAAATTATACAAAAGGGGGTCATTACTTTCTACTAAAGGAATGGCCCAATTGGCAGCGTTGCCCCCCAAATAAGAAATCACAAAGGCCACTTTAGCAGCATTGTCTGGAGAGGCTGAAGCCTTACAGAGAAAGTGTAGTTGGCATTGATTGAGGAAAACACTAAATTTGGTGCTATCCCCATAAAACCTTTCGGGAACGGCTAACGGGACAGGATTCTGTGTCTGTACGGACACCTGAATTGCTTGAGGACTGGTCGCGCTTGTTGAGGAATTATCTACCAAAGCAGAAGGAGGCGTAAAACGAGCAGGTTGTATCTAAGTGTGTTTCTGTGTTTGTGAGGTTTCTCCTACCACAGCGCTATCCCTGTGGCGATATCTCTAATTCTGTGTGGAGCTGTAGATTTTCGCCTCTAAGTCTCCCTACCTCTCTTTGGAGATCTATAAAGGCTGATGCCAACTCTTCTACAGTGGGACTATGTGAAGGATCCTTCAGGATTCATCGTCGCTCGGGTGGAATTAATACGTGGGCTTGGCTTTCTGTTGCCGATACCACCACGAAGACTGCTCAGCTCAATCCACAGGAGCAACGAGGAAGTCCCCACACTCCTAAAGCCCCTCCATGGGCGAGCCCTATTCAATGGAATGCTCTCCCACAGGTGAACCTCCGGAGATGTGGGGCTGACCGTGAAGGCAGCTGGTTGGAACCCCCAGTTGATTGTCTGTAGCAGGAACAGAATGGGACAACCTACAGAAGGAACAATGAAGATATTATTAATTAACCTTGTCCCCTTCCCCGATTTCAAGACACACAGGAGATTTGCAATTGCTGACGTTATGTATGACACACAACACAAGGCCTCTTACCAACTGAACATCTCCTTAAACAGTAAGAAGATCTGAATGACTCAGCAGGGTGTGAGGAGGATGGCAAGTAGCACTCTTATGGATTCAAGGCTTCTCCCTCAAGGAAGGGCTCTTCCAATACCTAAGTACCACATGGGAATGATACCGTCACCTAATCCAAAAAACAGCCGTACCATGAGTATAATCAGCTATCACCCTCAACAGTGTATGAAGGGACTGGGTACTAGTGATGAAGCCCTCTGAAAGTTAATTACTAGGGAGCGCTATCCTCTGACTACACTCCAAGGGGAACTAAGAGCGCGGCCGTGCAAGAACTAACTTTCGCTATTCTGTGACAGAACGAGGGTAATGCTACAATGTATCTCTCTTCAGAGATTGAGGGAAAGCAACAGCGTAGGAAGTCTGTCTTCGAGGCTTTAGATCAACAGCATAGAGTTACCAGCTGCGAAGCCCTAAAGCGAATTGCCAAAAGTAACGCTGCACGGGAAGGAGGAGGGAGTCACAGCGTAGCGGGAACCTGAGACTGAATCAAACGCGCGGCATGGAGAAATCTCACCGCGACTTCACTGAAACCACTGACACTCCGAAACCTCGATGTCAGAAGGGGAGCGCCTCACCCTGCTTCTTACCGGAGTCAGAAGCCAGGGCAAAAACACAGAGGGAGCACCAAAGAAACACAGTTTGAACAGCTACCGTAGTCTTTACCCTAACGGACACCGCAAATGATCAGACAGGAACCAAAGGGGCGTGAACCAGGGTTCAGGAATCCGAAAGCCAAGCACCGGATTCGAGGCTAAACAGGGTTTATATAGGAGGGAACGTAGGAGGACTCCACCTCCTTAAGGGATCGTCTCAAAAGTGTGTCACCATAATGGATCGTCTAAAAAGTGTGTCACCACAAGGCCAGCAAGCAAATCTCTATGTCACAGTCGAAACCCACGTAACGACTGCGCAAGCGATCCGACCTCTAACAATGAGTGATGTCACTGACCATGTCATGAGTGATGTAATATGTGATGTCATCGGCAGTGCATTGCGGGCGCGCGAGGTATAGTTAGCTGAACTAACTATAACGGGGGAATTTCAATGGTTTTGTACGAGTGAAAAGTCCAGCTAACTATAATGCCCGTGAAACCTATGTTTTTTTCAGTGAATTTCTAAGGTTTTTTAAAAGCTAATTCCTAACTATAACGTGCCTGAAACCTATGGTTTTTTTCAGTGAATATATATATAGTTATATATACACATATATAACCTACTGGCGGCCACCAGTAGGTAGTTACAGTTATGACCAAGTTTCCATAGGAAGAGCATATATTGGTTTGCTTATAAATTGGGCGTCGTTTGATGAATCTTCATGAAATGTTCCAAACTAATTCTGTATTCATATCAGCTCCTATGTTGAAATTTTGGGGGTGATTCGTCAAGGGGGGGCAAAGAAAAAAGGGGGGTTCCAAAACGTGTTTTCTCCATGTTAATTTCCATAGGAAACTTTAGACAAGGCTACAGGTCGAACGGGTGAACGGAATTACCCCAGATTTGGCAGGGAGAAGGGTCTTGGTCTAGAAAGCACGCTTTTGTTTATTTTGGTGTAAATTCGTTCAGTAGTTTTTGAGAAATATCGCAATTTACAGATATCGATATTTGGGAATTCTGCCATCTGATTGGCTGAGGCATTACGAGCGTGAGCTTGCATTTTATTGGTTGGGAGCGCTGTGAGCGGTTGCAACTAGGAAGTGCTGGCAGCCATTTTGTGATTCTGTCAAAGCGAGTAAGGGGAAAAGAGGGTGAAAAAAGTAGGAAAGAGGAGGGTAGGAGCACTGTAACCTCTGTGGTGTGCTTAGGGTGTGCTATAGAGGGGGTGCGAAGCAAACTACTCATACCTACCGGTCTGAAAGTGCTGGGTACGGAAATTAAGTGAGGTATTGCATAGAGTCTGATGCTGCTAAGATGAGCTGCTGCGGGAGTCGGGGTTGAAAGCGTGAGCCTAAACTGTGTGTCTTATGGTGTGAAGTCATGTGCCCTGGCTGCTGCAGCATACCTGTGGAAGTAGTGTCAACAAACTACTCACCCCTATAGGTCTGAATGTCCTTGAGGCCGGCGTGGAAATTATGTGAGCTATTAAGTGAGCTATTGCCCAGAGTCACATGGTGCTGAGCTGAGGTGTCCAAAGGTGTCCTTCATGAGCATTTCCAAACCTACCCCAGTTAATGTGCCTAGGTCATTTCCACCACAATGCACAATCATGAGGTCAGGGTGTGGAAGATGCAAAGAGGTTTTAACCAAAGGTAGCAATTGGTGCCACTTCAATCTTCTCTGTGCGAACCATTTTAATGTCCACATTTTGTAAACCTAGATCTAAGTCAATACGTCTGTGTTCTGCATATCTCTTGCACCAGAAAGTATAGCTATGTCCTACGATCCATACTAGCATTTTGAAGGTATGGCTGGAAGGTGTGGAAAGATGTCTGTAGCTCATGCAGTTCCTTGGTAGAATAAGAGATATGTTTAAAGAAGGGGAACTACTTTTTACGATACGTGATTGGGCGATGAAAAGCATTCTTTTTTAAAAGTAGGCTGCACATTAGTTTTGTGGAAAAGCATCTTTGTGATTGGGTAAGAAAAAGCAGTTTCAACGTGGATATCATAGGATAAAATTTGCTCAACTCAACCACACCTGCTACTTGCATTTGGAATGCACTGTTCGAACTTAAAACAATTGTGAACTTTTAACCAGCACGTACCGTTAAATGTTCGAGAAAATGTTGCAAAAAAATATCGTTACGTTTAAAAAAAATTGATGAACTTTTAACCTGCACGTGTTGTAGAATGTTCTAGAAAGTGTGTTGATAGAATACGTTACACATTCTGACTTCTATGTGTCGTTGAATATTAAAAAAACGGTTTATATGGAAAATTAAAAAGAAACCAATAGAGCGAAGTTTTGAAACTTAAAAGAATCAAGGAACTATTCTAATTTGTTCTTTACATGCATTTATGTGTGGAGCAACACAATTATAGACACAACAGCACCAGGAAGAGGAAGAAGCAGGGAGTGGGGGGACGGGGGGAGATGGGCAGAATGGCACATATGCACAATTAAGTACAGCACAAGTATAGACAAACAATGGCCAAAATGAAAAACACCAACAAGGAGCACAAGTCACACAACCTGCCAACATCACACCACTGATCGAGCATAGAAGTGAAAACCATGCTGCATTCATACAGGATGTATACAAAGGCCGGTTGTTGGTGTTGTGGGATGTCTGCGACCGTGGTAATCATGGATGAGATGCCCAGCACGTGGCACATGGGCGAGTTCACTGTGTGTTACGTTGCCAAACAGCTGCTCCTCCCTCCCACGAGCCCCAACACTTTTGTACGGTGTGCTGTTGTATCATGTGCACTCGAACGGCACACCATTGTAATGCCTATTCGCGCATGTCCTGCTACATTCCAACTACACCATCACAGTGCTGTTTGAGGTCGTGCATGCCACTTTACAACATTGACTGCTGCGGCCCTTGTGGCAGGCCACACCAGAACACAGAGACACACTTACCACACTTTCTGTACACGGACATTTCTGAGACACCCCGTTCCCCTTGCCGGATAGGCATACCCCTGCGCTGACCTGTGTACCCTGGACCAGCACACACCGGTTGTGCATGCAGGAGGATGCGTGCATAGATACATGTCCAGGCTCACAGCCAACCCTGAGGTGACAGCACACTGTGATGTTGCAGGGCTCGTTCCTATCATGCTAAGTCAATGACCACAGGAGCACACTTGCTCAGATGCAGGTTTGGGGGGCATTGGGTGAGTCTTGTGGCCCTCATGGGTATCCCTCTGTCATTCTCATTGACTCTATGGCACCTGTGGGTGTTCTGGTGTGGCTCTTGGCTGTGTTCCCTTTTATGGTGCAGGTAGTCGTCCTTCTTAACACCAGCAGAAAGGAGTTGTAAAATCCCTGGTGCTAACGTGGCTTATCGCCGGAATTTGTTTTGCATTGCAGTTGGTGTGAAAGTTGTGATGTGATTTTTTTTGTGTGCAGAACACTATACGAACTGAGCAGTGTATCTCGTCAAGATCCAGCACCTGACGCACTATTCCCAATCAATATAATTACAATGAGATTTCTTAATTGATTTTGTGTGTACACTGTAAGTGCAGCCACTACCTCAGTGCAATTCAATACAGCATTTTAGTATTTAGAATAAATCGGATAGGTGCACCTTGTGTCTTTTTGTACGGGAACGGCTAGTCTGCATTTCATCATCAGCACTTTAATGGAAGTAAAGTTGAGAAAAATCTAACACACTATTCAGAAGTTGGTGCAAACTGCAGACATCATCAGTAGTCCTGCGATAAGTGCCGCAAAATTAAACACCATGGTGGACTCCATCAAATAACAGCAATAAGAACAAGAAAGAGTCACACAACAGTTAAGAGAACAACCAAAAACGTTATTAATTTGTTTTTCAAACTTAATTTTTTTATAAACATAAATATGTAAACGATAAACTATTTTCAAACTTTAGTTTTTTTATTAACATATATATGAACGATAAACTAATAAACAAAATGTTCAAAAATAATACAAAACTACAAGGCCGAACACTCCTGTGGGGACCATGGATGTCCACGACAGAGCCTGGAAAATAAAGCACAAAATAAGGACATGTGTAATGGGCATATCAAAGGAGAGATACACAGAGAAACAGAGAAGGAAAAAAAGCCAGTGAGAAAAAGAGAGGGAAGGAAAGAAAGGGAGTGAGAAAGGGAGAAGGAAGAGAGAGAGTTAGAGAGATAGAAGGAAAAGAAGGAAGAGAGAGAGAGACAGAGAGAGAAAGAGAGAGTGAGAGAGAGACACTGCCGCCCCTGTGCATCCATGAGCAAATAATTACCTGGTGCCACCGGAGAGTGCAGCAGTGGGCACTCCACGTGCCCGTCAAAACTCTGCGCATCCCAGATATAATGCTGAGTCCTGAGTCATCAATGGCAGAGACCACATCAGCTTCTCCACGACCGGCAGATCTCACACATGTCGCTGAGTCCTGAGTCATCAATGGCGGAGACCACATCAAGTTTTGGGGCCGCTAAGCCTGTGGAACTCAAGTCCGTGCCACGTGTTGGTAGACCCCTGATTGCTATATGAGCTTCGGGTGGCACTATCCCTGTGCAGCTAAAGTCCACACCAAGAGGGTGGTAGGCCCGTGATGGCTATACAAATCAGGATGGGAGTGACCTTCTGCGCAACTTTTCAAAGACTCTTTATGGTTGAGACTCGTGGATCGTCCGCCATCTAGTCAGCACTGGCAAAAAAGGATGTGACGTTGTCGATCTATTATATTGCGTGGTCACATGGCCTGTGATGCATGTGCCAGATGGGTGTGATGTGTGTGCAAACCTGCCCTCAAGGAGTAGCCGTGAGATGTTGAGAACTAGCCTACTGACCTGCACACCAACAGCGAGTACGCCTGCATCAGGTAGTTATGTGGGGCCAACGTCGGAATGTAATCGGAGTGGTGTGGTGTGGCGTACGACAGAACAGGGCAGGGATAGCTTCAATGACGCGGAGGGCTTGTAGTACTGCATCTGTGAGTCGAGAGGACAGGCCGCAGCTGTCCCTCTGCGACCCTGGGTGCAAACTGTTCATAACTCACACAACATAGGCATTGAAAAACCATTTTTTGATTCAGTCCGTCAGCTGGCATTAGTCCGAGGCATTTATGAAAACATATCGAAGTTCTTTCTGTGATAGATACCCCTTTGACGCTGCATCTCCCCACATCAGCAGGTAACGCACCCTCTTCCCACATTACCATCATACCCCCAACAACCTTCTTGGGCCTGGAAGTGTCCCTGTGCGGTTTGACAAAGAAGAATCTTAGTCATGTATAGATTTACATATAGCTTCGAACCGTGGCTTGGTTTAAACCTCGCGCAAAACAAATAACCTTATAGAAATGTAAGTCAATATCTGAAAAGTGCTCCAGGGAACAAAAAGGGAAACAGCCACCTATGTTCCAATGTTCCGCCGTTACAAAAGTACTCAGAGGATAAACACAAAACAAGAAAATGTTCCCGAGCAAAAAGCAAATAAGCATTCAAACATCAATCATCAGAACCAATCCATGGCCGTATACAGATAATGATGGTGACGACGGGAGTACTCTCCTTTTCTGATATATAAATAAGCTTTATTGTAAGACATTCTGATTGAAGCTATAGTTCAATTGAGATATTTGCACACATATGACCGATATTGTATGGGACCACACTCAGTTTTTACCTGAGGTGTGGTGAGTTATTTTCCGATAATTGTTTCTTTGCCCTGAGGAAGTCGTTGGGCCACTCAACCAAGATGAAACACTGACTACATTTTGGCCACAACATCTATGCCAATGTGTTACTGCGAGCTAATGTTAAATGATCACGTGGAGAAGATTTGAGAGAAAAAGAAAAAAAGAAAATAAAGAAGAACACCGTTTGATTATATATCGGACTGAAACTTTATTGGATTGGTTCTGATGATTGATGTTTGAACACTTATTTGCTTTTTGCTCGGGAACATTTTCTTGTTTTTAGATTTACATATAAAAGAAATTATTTAAAGAAAAGAACAGCAAATAAGACTGAAGGGAGTCTGGTGCTGTGGTCGCTGCCACGAAGTTGGGGTCACTGCCATTCAGGATTTAGGACACAGTTACACATGTGGGATCGACTTGTGTTAAAGAGGGTTAGTGGGACTACGTGTCGCCGACCTTGCATATCGAAATATGCCTCTCTGAGCAAAGGGAGTCTGGTGCTGTGGTCGCTGCCACGTACCTGGGGGGACTGCCATTCAGGACTCAGGACACAGTTACACAAGTGGGATTGGCTTGTGTTACAGAGAGTTAGTGGCACCATGTGTTGCCGGTCTTGCATATGGAAATATGCCTCACTGACCAGAGGGCGTCTGGTGCTGTGGTTGCTGCCACGGACTTGAGGTAACTGCTATTCAGGACTCAGGACACAGTTACACATGTGGGATTGGCTTGTGTTAAAGAGGGTTAGTGGGACTACGTGTCGTCGGCCTTGCATATGGAAATATGTCTAACTGATCAAAGAGAGTATGCTGCTGTGGTCGCTGCCACGGACTTGGGGTCACTGCTATTCAGGACTCAGGACACAGTTACACATGTGGGATTGGCTTGTGTTAAAGAGGGTTAGTGGGACTACGTATCACCGGCCTTGTATATCAAAATATGCCTCACTGATCGAAGGGAGTCTGGTGCTGTGGTCGCTGCCATGGACTTGGGGTCTCTGCCATTCAGGCCTCAGGATACAGTTACCAATGTGGGATCGGCTTGTGTTGGACAGTTTTAGTTGGAACCACGTGTCCAAAATTCTAATTGCGAAGTCTGCTGCCCGCAGTGTAGACTGCTGAGTGTTCGTTTGTACTTGAAAATGAATTTGGTGATTGTACTTAAGCTATAACTAATGTAAAAAATTTTCAAGAAGAAAGGATACTAAAAGGATATTATGTGTATTTGAGGCATGTAATAGTTACTTGCCTAGTGGACTCTGTAGTTAATGAATGAAGAAATAATTTTCATTGTGAGCCCTACTGAGTGCAGTGTAGGCGTATGATGAAAAGATGAAATAAGTATAGAATACACTGACGAAGTGTTGGATTTTCTGAGTACAATCTTGTTGTTAGAAATTAGCATTTAAAATTGGAATTGTGAGCTGTACTGCCTGCAGTGTAGACTGCTATTCCATGTTAGTTTGCATTTGAAGATTAATTTGGTCATTGTAGTAAAGCTATAACTGATATAAAAAACAAGTTCTTGAAGCGAGGATACAAAAAGGATAATATGTAGGGTGTAGGATTGTTATAGATACTTGCCTACTGGAGTCTGTAGTTTCATATGGAAATACCCCTCACTGATCAAAGCGAGTGTGGTGCTGTGGTCGTTATCACAGCCTTGGGGTGACTGCTATTCAGGAGTCAGAACACAGTTACACATGTTGGATCAGCTTGTGTTAAAGAGGGTTAGTGGGACTACGTGTCATCGGCCTTGCATATCGAAATATGCCTTACTGATGAAAGGGAGTGTGGTGCTGTGGTCGGTGCCACAGACTTGGGGTCACTGCCATTCAGGACTCAGGACACAGTTTCACAAGTGGGATTGTTTGGCTTGTGTTGAACAGAGTTATTGGCACCACGTGTCGCCACCGTTGCATTTGGAAATATGCCTCACTGATCGAAGGGAGTATGGTGCTGTGGTTGTCTCACGGAGTTGGGGTCACTGTCATTCAGGACTCAGGGCACAGTTACACATGTGGGATTGTTCGGCTTGTGTTGAACAGGGTTAGTGGCACCACATGTCGCCGCTGTTGCATATGAAAATATGCCTCACTGACCGAAGGGTGTCTGGTGCTGTTGTTGTCTCATGGAGTTGGGGTCACTGCCGTTCAGGACTCAGGCCACAGTTCCACATGTGGGATCGGCTTGTGTTGAAGACGGTTCTTCCACAGTGTAGGCCAGAGGTAGTGGTGAGCAAGGGCTCACAGCCACGTGCATACGTTGGTGGCCCCAACGGCCTGCGTAGTGCAGGTTCAGTGGCACCACGTGTTGAAGGCCTTCCATATGGAAAAACCCCTCACTGATCGAAGGGAGTCTGGTGCTGTGGTCGCTGTCATTCAGGACTCAGGACACAGTTACACATGTGGGATCGGCTTGTGTTGAACAGGGTTAGTTGGCACCAGGTGTCGCCGGTCTTCCACAGTGTAGGCCGGAGGCCGCGGTCAGCAAAGGCCCACAGGCAGATGATGTTGACTTGAGCTGCACAGATTGGGAGCATGTGGTCTTCTTAATCCATTATAGTCTCTTACACAATTTGCGTCACTACTAATCTTGAATTGTGAACCGTGTAACCTCAGTGTAGGGCAGAGGCAGTGGTCAGGATGGGCGCACAGCCACGTGGCGTTGAGTTGAGCTGCACAGTTAGTGGCACCTGGAGTACTCAGCGTGTGCGCACCCTGCGATGATACGTGGTTCCGGTAGGCCGCACTGGGAGCAATGTGTTTTGTCTAATGAAGTCTGCCTTGATGAGGCCACGTGGCGATGACTTATGGTGCAGTGAGTTAGTAGCACCTGAAGCACACAGCATGTGCGCACCCTGCGATGATGTGTGGTCTGGGTGGGCCGCACTGGGAGCAACGTGTCTTGCGAACATGGACTGCGACATCTGCAATCACCACTGCATCTGAATTCTGAGCCCTACTGTCCACAATGTAGATTGAAGGCAGTAGTCGGTACAGACATAAGTCTGCGGTGCTGTGTCGCTGGGTTCGCAGGGGGCCTGTGTCCAGAAGGCCCACTGTTATGGCGGCAGCCACGTGCCAGGGTGAGGGCTGTCGCTGTGACAGACTTGTTGGTCTTCCCACAAGTAAACCACGCCTAGGGCCTGGCATATTTATCCATACTCCTATGCTGGAGTGGCTTACGTTGGAGCAGCCCACTCAGCTCCCGCTTCCAGGGGGGGACAACACAGCTACATGACCGAGATCTTCCCCACTGCCTGAGGTAACATGATTGCGTCCACTGTGCACTACACTACAAGTATAAATAGTATATCTCCACATGGAGAGGTTTGTGCTTTGCATAGTGAGGTCTGTGCAGCCCATTAGCATTACACTTGGCATTGTGTGCTTTATTGTTGATGGGTGACTTGCCTCCTTCATATATAGTTGGTTGCCACATCTCCCAACATTCAGCTATTGTGTGGCTGTGGGGTATGGTGCATTCAGAAAGTCCGTTGTCCTGTTTTGCGCTGCCTTGGTGGTAGTAGGGGGTGGTGCGGGTGGAGGTTCTGGTGGGGGTGGCGCTGGGTGTTGTGGCCTTGTTGGGTGTCAGAGCTGCATGACCAGTAGGTCTATCCCGTGTTGGTCTTCAGATGTGGCTGTGAGTTGGGTCTAATTCATAGAGTAGATAGTCGACCTCCTTACACCAGTTAACGGTTAATGTTAATTTGTTACTGCTAACTCGGCTTATCGCACGCTTATTGGATCGCATTGCAGATTTGGCTGGTTGTTGAAAATATGGGGAAGTGGTCTTTTTGTGTTTATTTTGCACGGGAATGCCTACTTTGCATTTCATTAGCGTTAATTGTGGCTCTCGTTTGTGGCGATATTGTTGGCGTAAGGTATCGATGGAAGAGTGGTGAGATTTGCAGTTTTCACCAAGTTGAGAATGGTATGATAATTAAAAAACACAGAAAAAAAGATAGGTTTAATGAACATTATAATTAGAAATTAGCATTAAAAAAACCTTTGAAATTCACTGAAAAAACCATAGGTTTCAGGCACGTTATAGTTAGAAATTAGCATTTAAAAAACCTTAGAAATTCACTGAAAAAACCATAGGTTTCGGGCACATTACAGTTAGAATATTGCATTTAAAAAACTTTTGAAATTCAATGAAAAAACCAT
Source organism: Triturus cristatus (assembly GCF_964204655.1). Classification (NCBI taxonomy): domain Eukaryota; kingdom Metazoa; phylum Chordata; class Amphibia; order Caudata; family Salamandridae; genus Triturus; species Triturus cristatus. The sequence continues at coordinate 844,770,136 of NC_140588.1, read as the reverse complement.
AGGTTTCAGGCACGTTATAGTTAGAAATTAGCATTTGAAAAACCTTTGAAATTCACTAAAAAAACATAGTTTTCAGAAATGTTATAGTTAGTTGGACATTTCACTCATAGAAAACCATAGACATTCCCCTGTTATAGTTAGTTGAGCTAACTATAACTCGTGCCCCCGTAATGCACTGCTGATGATGTCACATATTACATCATTCATGACATGGTCAGTGACATCACTGATTACATCACTGATGACATCTCAAATGACATCACTGATGAAATCATCCATGTCAAAATTAGATGCACCTCATCAGGCCCTAATATAACACTTGATAAACCTGCTCTAAAATACAGACTATACTTTTCGAAACCATGAACACACCAATACCAGTTAATACATATCCACTCACTAATTTGTAGGTCTACACACACATCCATTCATTCACCCATACACTCACTCATACATACAGTCAGCCATCAATACAGCATTATCATATCCATTCACATATCTATATAGACACTCACACACCGCCTCTCATTCATAGAGTTATTCATACACCTAGTCAGTAATTTAAATAATCAATCACACTTTCATTTACTCACCTGTACAGTACATACCACGTCACTTATTTAAACATATACTAACACATACTTACACTCTAATACAATAACTATTACAAGCACACACTGATCCATACAGGCACTCTCACAATCAATCACTCTCACATATAGTCATTTATACAGTCCAACACTCATATATACTTTCTTTCACATATGGAGTTACTCATACATGTACCACTGAGGCATCCATTCACTCACCAAGACACTCATACACACACTCACCCAGCCATACAGACTTTCACAGATACAGGCTTGAGCACATATACCCAGTGAATTATCCACTCACACATATATGTACAGAGTCACACCACCCACCCACCCACACAGACACTCAGGCACCCATACAAGTACTCAGACAAGCAATCAATAGCTCATATAGATCCTCATTTAGTTGCTAACCAAACCATGGAACTGCTTACACACCAACTGACAACATAAACTGTGTGAATGTCTGTATCATTCCTAACACATGCATTAAGCAAGACAAAAGTAATTCTATGGTTTCCTATGAGTGAAATGTCCAACTAACTATAACATCCATGAAACCTATGTTTTTTTCAGTGAATTTCAAAGGTTTTTTTAAATGCTAATTTCTAACTATAACGTACCTGAAACCTATGTTTTTTTCAGTGAATATGTATATAAATATATATATATATTATCTACTGGCAGTCGCCAGTAGATAGTTATAGTTAGGACCGTGTTTCCATAGGAAATCTCAAAATTCTATTTTGAATAACTTTGGCGCCGGTTGACGAATCCTCGTGAAATTTTCAAAACTAATGGGGCGCTCCGCTCCGCTCCTACCCTGAAAGTCTCGGGGGGATTCGTCAAGCGGGGGCCGAGAAAAAAGGGGGGTCCCAAAACGCGTTTTCCCCATGCATTTTCCCATTGGACCTTTAGTCGAAGGTACAGCCCGAACGGCTGAACAGAATTACTTGAAATTTGGCAGAGAGGTAGTCCTCAGGTCAGGGATGTGCCTTTTGCATATATGGAGTCAATCTGTTCAGTAGTTCCAGAGAAAATTGCAGTAAAAAGCACATACATATCTATAGCTGCGCACGGTGCGCGCACGGTGTGCGCACGGTGCGGCACCCTAACGTGCGCGAGCGTAATTCTGATTGGTTGTTCCATGTCAGTCAACATTCGAATCGGTAGAAATCAGGAAGTGTCGGCCGCCATTTTGTTTGCTTTCAGTGCGAGAGTGGAAAAGGAGGGTGGCGAACGTGAAAAGGGGGCAGGGTAGAGAGTTCCTGACCCCCTTGCCTTTGTAAGGGGGTCCCTGAAGGACCCCAAAGGCAGCAAAAAACATTTACATTTTTTTTTTTTAAATCGCGTGGGTGAAAAACCATAAAAAAAAACACAAATTTTAATACGTAGTTTATTGAAAAAAAGATATATATAAAAAATAATAATACATACATAACTTAGCATTTAAAAAACCATACAAATTCACTGAAAAAACCATAGGTTTCACACACGTTATAGTTAGGAATTAGAATTTAAAAACCTTGCAAATTCACTTAAAAAAACGTAGGTTTCACACATGTTATAGTTAGGTGGATATTTCACTCGTAAAACACCAATGAAATTCCCCCGTTATAGTTAGTTAAGATAACTATAACTTGCGCGACCTCCACTCTATCACAAGTATGATGTCATCAGTGATTTCAAGAGTGATGCCACTGACCATGTCATGAGTGATGTAATATGTGACGTCATGAGCAGAGGATTGCGGGCGTGCAAGTTATAGTTATCTTAACTAACTATAACGGGGGAATATATATATATTTGTGCATCAGATTATCACGTGGATGATGTAATCAGTGATGTCATCAGTGATGTCATTTGAGATGTCATCAGTGATGTCATCAGTGATTTCACTGACCATGTCATGAGTGATGTAATATGTGACGTCATGAGCAGTGGATTGCGGGCGGGCGAGTTATAGTTATCTGAACTAACTATAACAGGGGAATTTCATTGGTCTTTAACGAAATGTCCACCTAACTATAACATGTTTGAAACCTATGGTTTTTTAAGTGAATATATATATATATATATATATATATATATATATCTACTGGCGGTCGCCAGTAGATAGTTATAGTTAGGACCGTGTTTCCATAGGAAATCCGCAACATTCTATTTGGAATAACTTTGGCGCCGGTTGACGAATCCTCGCAAAATTTTCAAAATAGGTGGGGCGCTCTGCTCCGCTCCTACCCTGAAAGTCTTGGGGGGATTCTTCAAGCGGGGGCTGAGAAAAAAGGGGGGTCCCAAAACACGTTTTCCCCATGCATTTTTCCATAGGGACCTTTAGTCCAAGGTACAGCCCGAACGGCTCAACAGAATTACTTGAAATTTGGCAGAGAGGTAGTCCTCAGCTCAGGGAAGTGCCTTTTGCAGGTCTGGTGTCAATCTGTTCAGTAGTTCCTGAGAAAATCTAAAGTAAAATCATATATATATGTGGGCGGAGCCTAACCACACATCTCATCCTGAGATCTGATTGGCAGTCAGCACTTCATCCAAGAAGTGTTGGCAGCCATCTTGGGACCAATATACATGATAGCACCTCATTAAAAAGCATTGCAGTTAATAGAAGGTTTTAAGACTTTAGTTACATTATAAATCATTTGTTGATGGTACCATACTCATTTTAGGAATTGTGGTATGTTCTAAGGTGATTTCACCATGTGAAAAAGCCTTCTGCTGGGATATCATGATTGAGAGAAAAATATTTTCTCATGCTTTTCCCACAGAGGTTTGGAAAGTGATCTATAAGCTAAACTGAGAGCTTATTTTCTGTAAATTCACATTATCTTTCTCAGTCATGTGAGAATGAAGTCTGACATTCTCAGTAAAACATGTACATCCAACAAGGGCAGAGACTGTCTGTGGTTTTCCTTTGTGTTCTACTGCAGCTTCCCAGAGTGTTCCAAAGACCAACTAGAGCGCTAACAGTCCTACTTATGATAAACGTATGGCACACCTGAAGCCATCTTGCTTGGATTAAAGTGGTAACTCTTAAAACATTTAATTTAAAAAGGAACAAAATGAGGGGGTTCATTTTTCCATAAAATGTATGATTAGTGCTGCAGAAAGAAAAATTAGGGCACATTTTGAGTGACTTCTCAAATCCTCTTCTATTTCATAAAAAAATTCTGACATGCAGACTGAAACATGCACTTTCAATACCAGCAGCAGTTTTCCCTGGTGAGCAGTAGCTTTACTACAGTGATCTAATGAGGAAAAAGAGTGCTAACATTCTGAATTTATGGCAAATGTGTGACACATCTGAATGCCTTCTTGATGGAATCAAAGTAAAAAACTGAAAGTATTTCCTACTGAGGAGACTGCAGTAAATGAGGAAATTAGGAAACTTCATAACAAATAAGTCTCCCAAGATGGCCACCAGAGACAAAAGTGCCCAAATGTAGCCCAAATATCACCCAGATGTAGCCCAAGTATAGCCCAATGACAGAATGTCCCAGAGTGTTCTTAAAAACAACTAGAGCGCTTACTGTCTTCATTATGACAAAAGTATGGCACACCTGAAGCCATCTTGATTGGAATAAACTGGTAACACTTAAAACATTGAATTTAAAAAGGAACACAATGAGGGGGTTCATTTTGCCATAGAAATTATGATAAATGCTGAAGAAAGAAAATGAGGGCACATTTTGAGTGACTTCTCAAATCCTCTTTATTTAATTAAAAAATTCTGACATGCAGACTGAAACATGCACTTTTAATACCAGGAGCAGACTTCCATGGTGAACAGTAGTTTTACTACAGTGATCTAATGAGCAACTAGAGTGCTAACTTTCAGAATTTATGGCAAATGTGTGACATATCTGAATACCTGAAAAACTGAAAGCATTTCCTACTGAGGAGACTGCAGTACATGAGGAAATTAGGAAACTTCATAACAAATAAATCTCCCAAGATGGCCACCGGAGACAAAAGAGCCCAAATGTAGCCCAAAATCACCCAGATGTAGCCCAAATATAGCCCAATGACAGAAGTGTGCAAAACACTTATTATTTTGTGTTTTTGCAGTGTTATATAGTGCAGACTTGTCAGGTATTGGAGTGCTTTACATAAGCATTGGTTACATCACACAAGAACATTTTGGTTGTAGACATGGGGAGACTAAGTGATTTGACCAGAATCACAGAATGTCGAGCTGAAGCAGAAACTTCAACCTGGATCCCCAGTTGCAAAGTCTGCAGTTCTGGAAGTAACACCACATCCTCTCCCCTAAGTGCAACATTTAATCAAGTGGTCAACTGGATAAAAGAACATAAAGATAACAAATAATTTAAAAGTGCTTTGTCGCTATTTGAAAACTCAAAAAATATGTCCTTATTTTAGTCTTTTAGAGCACTAACCATAATTTTGATGCCAATAAGACCCTCTCATATATGTAATTTCTAAAGGAAATGCTCTAGGTATTACAGTTTTGATTACATCAAGATGACGTCAGGCGTTCCACACTTTTGTAATAAATATAGAATGTTAGCAATCTAGTTGTTCATTAGGATACTGTTGAGAGGCGGAGGCCAGGGGCACGGACTCTGAAAATTCAAGGCAGGTAGGAGGGTGCAAAGGCAACAATTTAACCACACTGAGCAGGCAGGAAGGGCCGTAGCAGCACAACAGACTATGGAGGGCAGTGGAAAGGGGGCAGGCGCAACAAACCAACAATACAGGACTTGCAAGAGAGGCTGTGGCAATGTAATAGACCATTGTGAGCAGAAGGAAGAGGCAATGGTAGTACAACCATACATGCCAACAGACCCGATTCAGCCAGGAAACGTCCAATGTTTTTAAGCTCAAATGGGCTTTATTTGATCTTTCTCCTGTCTACAATCTCCTCTTTTTCAATGTAACTCAAAGGGGAAAATCAATACCCCAGTTTTTTTTCAAAATCTCCCTCCTACCAAGCTCAAAATGTTCGCAAGTATGGTACATTGGATCATGGAAGGAAATGGGGTAGGGACATGGACTTGGATAACAGCGGACAGGAGGGACATTGAGAGGTGCACCAAACTGACCCTGCAGGGCAGGCATCAGGGTTTGCAGCAGCACAATACACCACACAGGGCATGCGGGACGGGAGTGCAGCACAACAATCCATAGAAAGCAAGAGGGAGGGGACAGGACCATGCACATGGACAACAGAGAACAGAGGGGCAAGAGGCAATGGTAGCTAGCTGACCATAATGGACAGACAGGAGAGAAAGCTGCAGCATAACAGACCATAAAGGGCAGGAGGCACTGATCAGGGGCATTACAATGGAACAGACAAGCCGGGAGGGAGGGAGTAGGGGTCTGCACATGTAAACAGAGGGCTGGGTGCAAGGGGGCAGGGCAGGAGCAGCAAGATAGCCATGGAGGTCAGGCAGGATGGGCACTAGAAGCAAGACACACCATGAAGAGCAACAGTGAGACTGTGATTGCATACACAGAGACCATGGAGGGAAGGTGGGAGGGGGTCAGGGGCAGCTAACTGACCACACAGGGAAGGTGGGAGGGGCCATGGCAGCACCGAAGACCATGCATGGCAAGTGGGAGGGTTAGTGGCAGCACAATGGCTATGATGGGCAAGAAGGAGGGTGCAGGGGCATGCACAAAGGACGATGGAGGATAGAAGGGAGGGTCAGGACCTGTGCACAGACAAGAAAGTTCAGGGGAAGGGGCCTCACAACAGACCGCACGGGGCAGGCAGGAGAAGCAGTTGCAGCACAACAGACCAGGGGGGGCAGAAGGGTGTGGCAGTACAATGGACCATGTAGGACAGGAGGAAGAGGATGGGGGCATGGCATGTAGACAGGCAGGGTGGAGGTGGCAGGGACAGGTTACAGTCATCTGACAATGCTAGGCAGGTGGGAGGGGAGTGGCAGCTCAACAGAACACTCAGAGTAGATAGGAGTGGCAGGTCCATGGAACATGGTGGGCAAAAAGGATGGAGCAGAGGCATGCACAAAGACATCGGAGGGCAGGGGGAAGGAGAATAGGGGCAGCAAGCTAAGCACAGAGTTTAAGCAGGAGGTCATTGATGGGGCATAAAATTGGGCAATGGAGGGCAGGAGGAGTGGACTGGTACATCATACTAAATTGAGGGCAGTGGCAGCACATCAGACCATGCATGGCAGGAGGGAGGAGGCTAGTCCATGGATTCACACAACAGAGGATAGGGAGGAGGGGGATGGGGCAGCAAGCTAACTGTTCAGTGAAGGCGGGTATTAGTTACTTTATTGTTTTTAAAACGTGTGTCTGTGCGAACTACTTAAAATATGAACAAGTATGCAGCATAATCTCACTTTTATTCAGGAAGAAGAGGACATTTGTGACTGTGACTCCGGGATCACTTGGCAGAAACACCCCCTGACCCTCCACCCCCTATCGCAAAATGTAATGCCCGTGAAAAGGGTAGGTGAACACAGTGTTATATAGAACGTAGTCTTGAGAGCACGATTGAAAATGAAAACTAGATATAGTGTATGGTATAAACTATGCACCAAAAAGTGTGATATAAGATGAACTGGGCGTGAAATATAATATGCAATACATTGTGTGCAATGACAGATTCATTGGAGAGTGCGAGATAGCACAGGAACTAGCGCGTGCTATGCGATATGCGCCTTGAAGTGTAATATGCACAGGGCAGTGTTGTGTAACCTAACTAGTCTCTAAAGTTGTAATATAAAATATGTGCTGGGGAGTGTAACGTTGCATATGCACTGTGACAAAGATATGGATCCCAGATTGTAATATGTATGGCATAGCACTGTGCGTTATAACATAGGCATCGAGGAAGGCACGTTAGATGGGGCAATATAACCCGTGCGAAGACAAGTGTGGCATGACATATTCACGGGGTGGTGTTACACTGCACATGGGCTAGAGAGTGTCATAGCATATGCACTAGCTGGTGGAATACAACACAGAGGTGTGTGGCACTCGGCAGGCAATGGTGGGTGTAACACAGCATTGGGCTCTGCCAGGAGCGCGCTGTGACTCTCAAGTGATGTTCGCCCCTTTTCCAGAGAGTAAAATAAAAAGTATTACACATCCGGCAGTGGATGTCTGTTTTATTAATCGTGAGTGGGGTTTCTTGCATAGTTTTGGTCGAATTTTTGTCGAATCCCCTTTGAATGGCTTGGTGTGCATGTGTATTAAATGTGCCCATCAATAGCTACCCATGTTTGTATAAATAAACGACAAGGGTGTCTACCGGGATTAGGCACGGTAGGGCATCAGACATGTCAGAGCTTCACTAGTGGTGTAAATACATTCCACGTGGATTCATTGTATGCATAGTCGCCTTTTAATGAATATCACGCAAATCGTCATGGTGATAGGTATGTACGGTTTGTCCAGCATGTCCTAGGTGTGTCTATAAATATATATTTTTTAAAAAATAATAAAAAACAGTGGCCGACCCTGGGGATTGGGGTAAAAAAAAAATATAATTAGGAGACAGGCCCTGGGGGATGGGTCATCAGGTCCAATAAATTAGAATAGGAAGGGGAACCACACAGCCCCCCTTCTTAAAAAATTACAAGACTGGCATCGTGCCGGAGGCCACGCCCCCTCCTTGCAGCACTCTGCAAACGCACCCCCTGGCACTTGTAAGTTGGGGAATTAATTCCTCTTCAATACTGAGGGTCCCTGAGGGCCATCTAGCCCAACAGGCATCTCCAGTATGCGCCAGGGAGCTGCGCTGCAGACAGGTGTTCTGAGGCCAAGCCCCTTTTTACACCTCTCTGCAACGCAGCTCTGTGGCGCTTACTGGAGGTACCTAGTGGTCTAGTTTGATCCTAGGGACCCTTAGGATTCAAGGGGACTTAATCTCTCAACTTAGAACAGCCACAGGGTGCGTTTACACAGTGGTGAAGGGAGGGGACGGGGCCTGAGGTGACGTGTGCAAACACGCACTATGGCACGTTTTAAATTGGGGATATAATTTCCTTCAATACTGAGGGCCCCTGGGGGCTAACTAGCCCACCAAGTGCTTCCAGTAAGCGCCACTGAGCTGCATTGCAGTGAGGTGGTCCAGGCCATGCCACTTTTTACACCTCTCTGCAACACAGCTCTGTGGTACTTACTGGAGGTACCTAGTGGGCTAGTTGGACCCTAGGGACCCTCAGGATTCAAATGAGCTTAATCTCCCAACTAAAAACGGACACAGGGCGTGTTTACACAGTGGTGAAGGGAGGGGACGGGGCCTGAGTTAATGTGTGCAAAAACGCCCAGTGGCCTGTTTTAAGAGGTCAGTTTTAACCCCCCTGCCCAATTATATACTAGGGGCTTACAGAGGAGGTCATGCTAATCACAGGGGGACCCCAACGCATAATGTTCCCTAGTGTATGTAGGTGTTTTCACTGTATTCTAAGTGTCTTTTAACATAGCACTGGCTCTAGGACTGGTTAGTCAGACTCAGTTACCACCAGTATCCGTCTGAAAAAGTTGAGGGTACAGGATGATTTTGCAACAAGGATTCTTTCTGCTCTTCTTTTTGTTCTTTCTGCACGTTATCCTTCTTCCTGCACTTTTCTTCGTCTTTGAGGACTTCTGTTGCTTCTTTCTGCACTTCTTTTTTTTCTTTCTGTGCATTTTTTCTTCTTTCTTCACATGTCCTATCTCTGTAGGCATAGTTAGAAATTAGCATTTAAAAAACCTTTGAAATTCACAGAAAAAAACATAGGTTTCAGGCACGTTATAGTTAGGAATTAGCATTTAAAAAACCTCAGTAAATTCACGGAAAAACCATAGGTTTCAGGGGTGTTATAGTTAGCTGGACTTTTCACTCGTACAAAACCATTGAAATTCCCCCGCTATAGTTAGTTCAGCTAACTATAACTCGCGCGCCCTCAATGCACTGCTGATGACGTCACATATTACATCACTCACGACATGGTCAGTGACATCACTCATGACATCACTCATGACATCTCAAATGACATCACTGATGACATCACTGATGACATCATCCTTGTGATAGAGTGGCAGACCTCCTCTCACCCTAATATAACCTTTGATACACACATTCAAAAATAGAGACTAAAATTTTCAAAACAATGGACATACCAATACCAGTTACAACAACCTCTTCAGTAATTCTAAGATCCACATGCACATCCACTCATTCACCAACAGTCCTATACAGTCACTCATACATGTACTCACTCATCATATGTACTCATACACCTATACATCCTGTTACACAATGCCACTCATCCATAGAGTTACTCACACACATAGTCACTCATGCTAATAAAGAATCAAACATACATTTACTTGCATATACAGTTATACACACACCACCACACTTACTTCTACGGAAACTTACACATACTTAGTCTTTTAAATAATCACTTATAGAAACACATACTTATTCATACAGGAACTCTTTCAATCTCTCACTCTCATATATACTCACTTATATACACCAATAGTCACATATACTAGTTTAAAACATATGTAGTTACTCATAAAGACACTATTGAGACAGTCATTCACTCACTAACACACCCATACACACACTCATCCACCCATACATTCCTGCACACATGCTGTCTTCAACACATACAAACACTGAGTCACTCATTCATGCACCTATGCACTACGTAATACCCCCACCGAACCATGCAGACACTCAGACTGATACTCAAAAAACCAACTAATAACCGATATAGATACCCATGTAGCTACTCACCAACCCATGCAGCCACTTATACACAAAGTGAGAGACTGATACAGATATTTACATATTTAAACATTACTCACTAAGCCATGTATTCACTATGATACACTTAATCAGTCAGTTACACAATCAATTTTTCAAAAACAAATCATCCATTTAGACACTTATATACCCATTTATTCTTCCATCATTGTTTAGATATACATATATAAAACATATTTAATTTTCAGAAAAACAGACATTCACTGGATGATGTCATCAGTGATGTCATCAGTGATGTCATTTGAGATGTCATCAGTGATGTCATGAGTGATATCACTTACCATGTCATGAGTGATGTAATATGTGACGTCATCAGCAGGGCATTGCGGGCGCGCGAGTTATAGTTAGCTGAACTAACTATAACGGGGGAATTTCAATGGTTTTGTACAAGTGAAAAGTCCAGCTAACTATAACACCCCTGAAACCTATGGTTTTTCAGTGAATTTCTGAGGTTTTTTAAATGCTAATTCCTAACTATCACGTGCCTGAAACCTATGGTTTTTTCTGTGAATATATATATATATATATATATATATATATATATATATATATATATATATATATATATATATATATATATATATATATATATATATATATATATATATTACCTACTGGCGGTCGCCAGTAGGTAGTTATAGTTAGGACCACGTTTCCATAGGAAATCCGCAACATTCTATTTTGAATAACTTTGGCGCCGGTAGACGAATCCTCGCGAATTTTTCAAAATAGGTGGGGCGCTACGCTCCGCTCCTACCCTGAAAGTCTCGGGGGGATTCGTCAAGCGGGGGCTGAGATAAAAGGGGGGTCCCAAAACGCGTTTTTCCCATGCATTTTTCCATAGGACCTTTAGACAGGGCTACAGCCCGAACGGCTGAACAGAATTACTTGAAATTTGGCAGAGAGGTAGTCCTCAGGTCAAGGAAGTGCCTTTTGTAGGTTTGGTGTAAATCTGTTCAGTAGATTCTGAGAAAATAGCCTTTAAATCAATATATATATCTGAGCCAGCTTACGGTGCGCTTACGGTACGCTTACCGTACGCGTACGGTGGCGTGCGCGAGCGCGATTCTGATTGGCTCTTAGATCTTAGTAAACATTCGAATCGGCCGAAACCAGGAAGCGGCGGCCGCCATTTTCTCTCTCGCACTGAGAGTGATGATGAAAATACAAAGCACAAAAACATGTAAAGGGGCTGTTTAGACAGCTCCCACACACATAGCCAAGGTGGGGGGGTCCCCAAAGATCCCCCAAGGGCAAAAACTGATTTTTTTTATTTTCGCTAATTTTGCCGATTACGCTTACCGTACGCGTACGGTAAAAAATTATATAAAAAAAAAAATTATCCACACTCTCCCCACCCCGTGTGCATGGCTTATAATATTTAGAGAAAAACTAGAATATTTAAAAAAATAAAAATAAAAAAAAAAATTATCCACACTCTGTCCACCCCATGTGCAAATGGTGCCCGAAGGGCACCATTTGTGCATGGCTTATAAAAATTACGAAAAATTAAAATATTACCTTTCAAAACAAAGTGCATCATATGTCCTCCATGTGCGCACGGTGCGCGAAGCGCATCGTGCGTAAATGGCCCATCTAGCGTAACGTGGGCACGCGGTGCGCGTAGCGCACCGTGTGCTTACCGTGCGTGCACGGCACTAACTGCGTAAAGTGGGCGCGCGGTGCGCGAAGCGCACCGCGTGCTTACTGTGCGCGCACGGAACGAACTGCGTTAAGTGGGCGCGCACGCCACGAATGGCGTAAAGTAACTTAGCATTTAAAAAAACGTACAAATTCACTGAAAAAACCATAGGTTTCACACACGTTATAGTTAGGAATTAGCATTTAAAAAACCTTGCAAATTCACTGAAAAAACCATAGTTTCACACATGTTATAGTTAGCGGAAATTTTACTGATAAAAAACCAATGAAATTCCCCCGTTATAGTTAGTGCAGGCAACTATAACTCACGCGACCGCAATCTTCTGCTGATGACATATGTGTCTTTATGAAAAAAAAATATTTGTAATATATGTATAGCTAAAAATGTATGGAAGAAGACATGGGCAAATAAGTGTCTAAATACAGTATTAGCATCAGCAGAAGATTGCGGTCGCGTGAGTTATAGTTGCCTGCACTAACTATAATGGGGGAATTTAATTGGTTTTTTATCCGTAAAATTTCCGCTAACTATAACATGTGTGAAACCTATGGTTTTTTCAGTGAATATATATATATATATATTCACTGAAAAAACCATGGGTTTCACACACGTTATAGTTAGGAATTAGCATTTAAAAAACCTTAGAAATTCAGTGAAAAAACCATAGGTTTCACACATGTTATAGTTAGCTGGACATTTTACTCGTAAAGAACCAATGAAATTGCCCCGTTATAGTTAGTTCAGCTAACTATAACTCGCGCGCCCGCAATGCACTGCTGATGACGTCACATATTACATCACTCATGACATGGTCAGTGACATCACTCATGACATCACTGATGACATCTCAAATGACATCACTGATGACATCACTGATGACATCATCCAGTGAATGTGTGTTTTTCTGAAAATTAAATATGTTTTATATATGTATATCTCAAGGTCGATGGAAGAATAAATGGGTATATTACTGTCTAAATGGATGATTTCTTTTTGAAAAATTGATTGTGTAACTGACTGATTAAGTGTATCATAGTGAATACATGGCTTAGTGAGTAATGTTTAAATATGTATATATCTGTATCAGTCTCTCACTTTGTGTATAAGTGGCTGCATGGGTTGGTGAGTAGCTACATGGGTGTCTATATAGGATATTAGTTGGTTTTTTGAGTATCAGTCTGAGTGTCTGCATGGTTTGGTGGAGGGTATTACGTAGTGCATAGGCGCATGAATGAGTGACTCACTGTTTGTATGTGTTGAACACAGCATGTGTGCAGGACTGTATGGGTGGATGAGTGTGTGCATGGGTGTGTTAGTGAGTGAATGACTGTCTCAATAGTGTCTTTATGAGTAACTACATATGTTTTAAACTAGTATATGTGACTATTGGTGTATATAAGTGAGTATATGTGAGAGTGAGAGATTGAAAGAGTTCCTGTATGAATAAGTATGTGTTTCTATAAGTGATTGTTTAAAAGACTAAGTATGTGTAAGTTTCCGTAGAAGTAAGTGTGGTGGTGTGTGTATAACTGTATATGCAAGTAAATGTATGTTTGATTCTTTATTAGCATGAGTGACTATGTGTGTGAGTTGCTCTATGGATGAGTGGCATTGTGTAACAGGATGTATAGGTGTATGAGTACATATGATGAGTGAGTACATGTATGAGTGACTGTATTGGACTGTTGGTGAATGAGTGGATGTGTATGTGGATCTTAGAATTACTGAAGAGGTTGTTGTAACTGTTATTGGTATGTCCATTGTTTTGTAAATTTTAGTCTCTATTTTTGAATGTGTGTATCAAAGGTTATATTAGGGTGAGAGGAGGTCTGCCACTCTATCACAAGGATGATGTCATCAGTGATGTCATCAGTGATGTCATTTGAGATGTCATCAGTGATGTCATGAGTGATGTCACTGACCATGTCATGAGTGATGTAATATGTGACGTCATCAGCAGTGCATTGCGGGCGCGCGAGTTATAGTTAGCTGAACTAACTATAACGGGGCAATTTCATTGGTTTTTTACGAGTAAAATGTCCAGCTAACTATAACATGTGTGAAACCTATGGTTTTTTCACTGAATTTCTAAGGTTTTTTAAATGCTAATTCCTAACTATAACGTGTGTGAAACCCATGGTTTTTTCAGTGAATTTCTAAGGTTTTTTAAATGCTAATTCCTAACTATAACGTGTTTGAAACCCATGGTTTTTCAGTGAATTTGCAGGGTTATTTAAATGCTAATTTTTTTTTTATTCTTCTATTTTTTCTTACATATTTTTAATTTAATTTTCTTACCTTTTATAAAGACTATGCTTAAATTTTTAAAATTCATTAATATGTTTTTTTTAATATATTTTTTAAAATAAACATGTAAAATGTATTTCCAGTTTTTTTTTCTTTTTTAAATTTTTTTTAGTACGCGTACCGTAAGCTCACGGTAAGCGTACGGTTCACGCAACGTCCGTAATCTTTCTACGCTGCTTGCGTATAGTTACGCACTTTGCGTAGCCGCGCGTACTGCGCGTGGGACGCGTGCGCGCTTACGCCACGCGCGCACGTTACGCGGAAGTGTCGGGGAGTGACTGTTATGCGCATGCGCGCAAGCGCGTGTCTTTTTTACGCGCATGCGCACTTTTGCCGTAAGCGTACCGTAAGCGTACCGTAAGCGTACGGTAGGTCATGTGATCTTGAAACACAACTTTTGATTGGTTGAAACTACTTTCAGTTCTAGAACTCTCCTACACCACACCCATTCCCCTCATTTCTGCTTGTGATCCCTTGGGAGAAGGAGCTGGTTTGTCTTTGGGATACGATGGCAGAACAGCAGAGCCCTTCTGAGAGTGAGGCTAGCACCAGCAGCACTGTCTTGAGGCAGAGAGCGAGGAAACAAAAGCCCTCTTATGTATGGGATTATTTTACTTTTCCTGAAGGCCAGCAAAAGGTGAATGCACCCTTAGTTACTTGCAGGCTGTGTCAGCGTGTACTTTCTAGAGGTAATCCTGACAGGAAGTATTGCTTTGGGAATCACACCATGAAGAGACACCTCCAGGATGTACACAGAAGGACACATGGTCATCTTTTTGGAGGTAACTCTTCAGAAAGACGAGCCAGTACATCCACAGCAGCTCAGCCTGGACCATCATCTGCAGGGCTGACTCCTTCTTCTGCAGGTCAGGTGAGCCCTTCATCTGTGGGGGGAGAATCTCCTTTTGCTGGCCCTCTGGAAATTAACCCTCGGTTTGCGAGGGTTGAAGTACGGTGCGCCACTTGTCACGATCTAATTACTTATAGGGAGACCAGTGTTTCCCTGGTGAACAGTAAAATAGATCAGCACACTTGTCGTACCGTCTAATATTCCCAATCTTTCTTTCCTCTGTCCCTGCATGAACACAACGGTTCTTTTAAGAGCCAACCTTATCTTTCATCTTTTTTTTACATATGTTTTTAAAAACTTTTTTTTTTTTTTTTTTACCGTACGCGTACGGTGTGCGTACTTTTTTTTTATTTTTTAAAAAAAACACTAAAAATCATTTATCACATTACATTGTCCTTGAGAGACTACAATTATTATTATTGACTTACCATACTCACTGAAAAAATATTTATTCATTTCTTTTTTTTAAAAATAGTTTTAAAAATGTTTGTAGTTTTCGAAATTTTTCTATATCTATCTGGAAAAAAAGAAAAAAGTATTAATATTTTTAAAACATTTTATAATACAGTACACATATTTACATTTTTTCCCCAAAAATATTTTTGCCTTATTTTTGCTGTTTTCAGAATATATTGCATTTCACTATAAATTGTGAAAGCAATTGCATTCATCATTTTACAGCGGGCAAAAAAAAATACCAATCACAAAGATTGTATTAAAAAAGCCCTGATTCTTTTTTTACTTAAACTTAACATTATAGAAATGCATAATATTGTAAAAAAATATCATCTAATACCAATACTTATTCCTTTAAAATACCGTCTGATATGTTTGTTTCAGAAGTATAATCACAATATTATATCTCAAATAAGTCCAAAAAACATCTGATTTCATTTCCTTTAGGCCAAATAGTAATTTTAAATTTTTGTTTGGATTAAATTACCAACGGTAATCCAATAAAATTCTAAAGTTTAATTTGTCCAGATCTCACAGATTCTCTGTAACATTTTGGTTCACGAAAATTTTTTGATTAATTTATTTAGTCCACAATAGAATTGGTTACTTTTCCACATGGCCAAATAGTAATTTTTTAAATCATTTTTGAAAAAATTTCCAATGGCAGTCCAATAACATTCCAAAATTTAAATTGTGCAGATGTTACCGATAATCTCAAAATTATTGTTTTTTCAAAATTTCATTAAAAATAAAAAAAGTCCACATTACAATTGGTTATCTTTCCATTAGGCCAAATGATAATTTAAAAAAAATTTTTTTTACAAAATTGCAATGGTAATCCAGTGAAATGGTAAAATTATTTTGTCCAGATCTTGTCAAATCTGTCTAAAATTTAGGTTTCAGGAAGATTAGATATGAATTTGCTAAATCAAAAGGCAAACGTTGTTTGAAAATCAATTGAGAATCATTACACAGTGTCCAGCCTTTTTCACATTTAAGATAAACTGTGTAATGTCCAGAAGTAACAGTAGGTCCATCATGGAAAATTATTGCAACAGTTACAAAAGTTTTTCCTGAAATTGATAATTGCTGTCCTGTAAACTTCTTTATTAAAGTATCCAATTTTGAACCATCAGCTCTACATCGTTGCATCATTAAAATTACATACTGTCCGTATTCCTTTAAAATTAATGTTGAAAACATGTCAGAATTACACTCACCACATTTCATGCTATGATTAGCATCTTTAACTAATTTTGCAAAAGTGACTGTTTTACTCTCTGGCAATGTCAAATAAATAAACCTTTCATTATCAACAATAGAGCCACTTATATTATAACAATTATCACAACTATGTTCCCATTTATAAGAGAGACCAAAAAAAATGTCAATGGGAACTCCTTCTTCTTCCACTACCTGAAGAAAATACATCAAAAATTCATGTGCATCTTGCTGTTCATTTTGAGAAAACTGTGTTCGTCCTGAACATACATCTAAAAGTTTTCTAATGTCAGTAGCACTTTCTATTTGAGTTTTATCTTTACTCAGCTTTTGAAAAAGGAGACTCACCTCTGAACAGAATCTTTTTCCCTGATTTACTATTATCTGCTCTTGCAAACTTTCCAGATAAAATGCAACATTCAGCACTACATTTGCGTAGCAGTTGACACCAGAGCTATTTTCAAAATGACATCCTACAACCTGTTCTTCATTTTCCTTTTTCTTTTTGCTTGCAATTACATCACTCCTCTTTTTTTTCCTCTTCTCTACATCTTCACTACAGATATTCTCATTTTTCCTTTTACGAGAAACTACACGTTTCTCCAACACAGGATACTGACCTAAATGAGGAGCATAGCTTCTTCTTAATCTATTATACTCCTTTACACAATTTGTATCAGCACTAACTTTTGATTCTTCAAAGTCTATCATGAATAAACCTGATAATGTTTTGACTCGTGACAAAGCAACATATGCCATACCTTCTTTGAACACAGTTGAACCAATGTTCACAAATGCACAATCTACAGTCAATCCTTGAGACTTGTGAATAGTTACAGCATATGCTAGAGAAAACGGAAACTGCTTCCTACGTACATATAAGTCTTTCACAAGCATGAAACGAACTGTACAACGACAAATATCTTTAACTTCATCTATCTGATCAAATTTTATTTTTAAACATTCAATTCCTTCTTTTTTCTGATAATTAATAAAACCCACAACTCTTCCCATCGCTCCATTAACTAAACCTTTCTCAACATCCAAATTTCTCCTTAAAAACACTCTACAGTTCATGCAAACATATAGATTTTTTTCTAATCCAGCTGTTTTGGAGATGTTCTTCTCTAGTGAGTCCAATTTATTTTTCAGTTTGCCTGTTACTGTGACAGTAATTCTTCCATCCTCAATTTTGTCCACTGCTTCCAATTTCCGGATCTCTTCCTTTTCCAATTTCAAAAGCTCCTCATTGAATATTGAGCATTCACGTAGAGTTGGCATTAAGCAGATGACACTTTTGTTTTCTGCAATATTCTTGTATATTTTCTCTGCAACTATTTCTTCCTTTGGAAATAAATTATGTAGCAGCCGACTCTGTAATGCTTTTTTGCCAACTTCTGTGAGTAGTCCAATTCTGATATCTTTCAGAATACTTCCATATTCTTCATCGTTTGCTTGCCTCATATTAGTTGTAAGTTCCTTGTACTCAAAGAAGGACCAAATATTTGTATTTCCGATGCTTCCCAATGACTTCTTCGTGTCTTCATGTGTCACAGTATTAAACACTGGTTGTCCTTTAACTGGAGTAAGTTGCAAAAGATCTCCAAAAACTATGACGTGTTTTCCACCAAATAACACGTCATAGTCTGTCTTCAAAATTTGCTGCATTCTTAAATGCACAAAGGCAAGCATTAAGTTTGATACCATGCTCACCTCATCAATAATGAGAACTTGCATCTTCTTCAATACTCGTGAAACTTCCAAGGATGCTTCTCCAGTTAGCTTGTTGAATTGTATTTTATTCTCATGCTCCACTGGTAACATTAGCATACGATGTAAGGTGATTCCTTTTATGTTATATGCTGCTAACCCAGTTGGAGCAGTAACCACACAAGACAAAGTAGAATCCGTTTTTTGCTTTAGGTAGCTTCTGATGACTTTAATTAGGAAACTTTTTCCAGTGCCAGCTTGTCCGCTTACATACATCCTGATTGGATGAAATGATGTGCATGAGCACTCTTTTTTTACATGTAGAAATCCGTGATCAATTTTGTTTTTGATCTCTTCATAAATTTGTTGCTGCTCTTGATTCAGTTGTCTTTCCAAATTTTCTAAGTCTATAAATTCTTCTTGAGCTTGATTCATAGCCGTTTCCACTTCATTCATGGCTAATGATGCTTCATTTTCAACGATTGGTTGTCCTAGGGGATCTTGACTGTGTGTTCCTGAACTTTGGCTGTCCTGAGAACTGTCTCTAGCTATTTCTGCTGCAATTGTAGTTTCCTGTTCAATTTCTTCATTTAACATTTGCAGATAAGTTGTGAATGTATTGCATTGTATGCTGTCTTTGCAAGCATTAAATGAATCCTCATAGCTTTGAAATTCTCCCAGTAGTTCATCCTCTGTACGCCATGGTTTAAACAACTGTAAAAGAGCCAAGTAGTAAAATTCTTTCTTGTCGGTAGTGTCGCAACTCAGCTTCCGGTGATTTATCAAACTTCCTTTGGTTTGCTTCACCAAACATCCTTCTTCACCAACAACTTTATATTTTCCATTATTAATGTCTTCTGCAGCTTTCCGTGAATAAATGTAGTTCTGCAACACTTCATAGAGACACATGTTCTCCAGATGATGACTTCTCTTGGGATAATATGTGTCCAACATGTTTGTTTTCAATATATCTGTACTTTCTGGGTCATTCTCGGCCAAATATTCAATTTCTCCAACAGATTTCAGTACCCGATTTCTCATTGCTGCAAGGCCTAAACTTGCCCAAATTATTCTTCTTGACTTCGAGTAGAGACTTGCAGAAGATAACCTATCTGAACATTCGTAGGATCCAATTTCTCGATGCGATAACATCTTCAAACTGAAACTGTACAGCTTCTTACTGACAGTCTTCTCGTGAGAAATCTCTTCCCACATTTCCTTCAATTCTGTTTTTTCTGATTTCGTAATGTAAGACGTTACATATCGTGCAACAGCAATGGAATTGTCAGCTACATACTGTATATCCATGTTAGCGTTCCACATGGATAAAATGACTGGGTTGTAGTCATTTATATTTTTTGATTCTTCTTTTCTTTTAAGGTTGTAGGTATTCTTAGGTGATTTTCTTGTGATAGTATGTCTCACAGCTGACATAAAACTGTTTACTCTTCCATTTGAAAGAACAGGTCTAGGAAATCCAAATCGACATTTAGTGTAGTATTTTTCTTTGCTCTTGTATTTCCGTCGACAGTATTTTCCACACCGATGACTTTGGAAACGTAAAACTTGCTCCTTTAACTTGTTCTCTTCTGTGCTTTTTGGTATACCACATGTTGCATATTCTTCAATGTAAGATAACACTGCTTCATCAGTATCTGTTCCAAACTTTGGGGCATCCTTGATCCACAACAGCATATGAATATGAGGAGCACCTCTTGCCTGGTACTCTTTTCTCCAAAAGAAATCCACTACTTCTCCAAGGGGTGGATTTTTTTTATTGCAGATGAAGGACATCATAGCCTCAAATCTATGATTGAAATATCTGCAAACATTAACCGGATCCAATGAGCACAGTTCTCCTGCTGTCTTGTATTCGATGTTTTTAATGTTTGAATTGGCCTCTCGTAGAAAATCCAGTAAATCATCCCAAGCGTACTCGGCACAGCTTAGGGTAAGGAACCATGTTGGTGTTCCTAAATTGCGTAACATGCATTTTAGTTCACCATGGCGTCGGTACCAATATTCATTTGTCCCACGCTGACAAGCCATCAGATTGATCAGTTGTGTTTCCAAATGATCATCTCGGTGCTGCACTTTCTCCATAAAATCCTTAGCAGACACATTTTGTAAATGTACTCCACTTTTTAAAATGTGATTTACTGCATAAGACAGTGCAGACAAGTCGCTTTCAAATAAAAGATGGAACAAATAAGGAATACTTTGTCGAAATCTGGGATCTTCAGCATATAGT
Organism: Triturus cristatus; assembly: GCF_964204655.1. Classification (NCBI taxonomy): domain Eukaryota; kingdom Metazoa; phylum Chordata; class Amphibia; order Caudata; family Salamandridae; genus Triturus; species Triturus cristatus. The sequence goes on along the minus strand of NC_140588.1, from coordinate 844,749,310 downwards.
CTTGTAGTCCGATACTCTGAAGCTGGAATCTGTTCTGGACGTTCATCGTATCGTCCTCCTTTTCCCGTAGGAAACAGCTGGGGAAAACATCGAGCTTCCAAGCTCTCCTCCCATACACTCACGGGAGTTCCTTTTGCTTTCTTCATCTGAAAGAGATCAATATTGTCTCCCATAACTTCTTTCGAATGAAGAGGATGTATGCTAAATGTTCATAAATTTCTTCTTCCTTCGTCTTGTCCACTTTTTCAATTTGTCCAGTTGGTGTTTCTGTGTCTTCTTGAAAATCTTCGTCTTCTTCTTCTTCTTCTATATAAATTGATTCATACCATTTGTTATTTTTTTTCAAATACAAATTTGCTCTTTGTACTTTCCGCACATCTACCAGCTCCTGCCAAATCTTCGTATTCTTTGTAGGTACACCATTAACCAGAATAATTAATGGTTCAGTTTCCAAAGTATCCGCATCAATAGTTTCCATATTTTTTTTCAAATCCAAGGGCAAATACACCACTCTACCTTTTAAACCTCTCAGTAAATCTGAAGGAGGTAATTTACCAGTTTTGGGCTCCATACGTACTATGGTCTGGAACGGATGAACACATTGACTGAGTATAGACTCATATGTATTTAATTCAGAAAGTTCAGCAGGAATAGCATCCAATTCTAAATTATTATGTACAGCTCTGGTCGGCATTCTATTTTCCTCTAACTTGTTGTAACAGTATTTACAAATACGCTGATCTTCACCCAATTCAAAACAATTTTCAAGAAATATATATGTAGCAAAATCCTTCCACTTATAATTATCTTCATTTTCACTCTTTCTGTAGAGATCAACATTCCTAGTTTGTTTTCTATAATGAGTTCTGCGGCAACAAATACAAGTAACATTTGGTCTTTCATTAGAGACTATTGCAAATTTTGTTATGTGATCATTAAATGTCTTACTTACAGAAGGTTCTACATTCTCTTCCACTTCTTCCTCATTTACTGTGTCCTTCTCTGCACTGTTTTGTTCAGGACCAAAGTAACAAAACTGAATTTCATCAACAACCTTCTCTACATCTGATACCGTTCCTCGGAACAGAGCCCTATTCAATTCATTTAACTTTATTGCTGGACTTTTGGCAAAATACAACCGTCTCACAAACTTTCTCATTTCAGTATGATGAACAGCCAGCATCCTAAAATGATGGAAAACACTATTGCACACTTTTCTAGATAGACAAGCCGGAGAATGACCCTGCAAACCAGTATTCTCTCTCACTCTGCATGGATCCAGACTTTGAAGCACCTTAATCTTCTGTTTTACACTTTTTTTACTATATTCTCTTAGAAACTCTCGAAATCTGTCAATAGATTCCTGACGCACAGTGCAAATACTACTACAATTCCAAGTGTACACTGGGGCTTTAGGACGTCTCCCCATTGCCTCATCTGCCATCACTTGTACCTCATCTCTTGGAATCATTATCTCCTTCTCCATTATGCAACCATTTTTTTCTTCGTATGAACGACCTCTGGTGTCAACTGCATGCAGCAAACTATTACTTTGAAAATAGCTCTCTTCATTAAAAAAAGGTTCACTACTTGAACTATGCATCCACTTTCCTAAAAACACTTTACAAAAGTTTGTTCTGTTCACTACTCTTTTGCTTTTGCTTTGTGATTTCAGTACATTAACCATTTTATCTAATGTACGCATCCTATTCAAAATTAATATGAATAGTTTCCTTTTTAATTCTAATGCTTTTGCTGCAATGGCTTCAATTTCTTTTTTTCTCTTGAAATATTTTGCCTTTTGCTTATATTTCTTCACATCCTTTATCAAATTGGACATAACTCTTCTCTGAAACATTTTTCTACGTATCTCTTTAAACGCTGTTTTTCTGTTTATGTTAAACTTTTCAGTTGCAGAAGGTATATTTGCATTAACTAAATTCTCAATTTTTTGCTGTTCTCTTCGTTTTGTTACATTCTTTCCAGGACAGACATTTTGTACATTTTTCTTTGTTTTGAATATTTTTTTAAGAAATTGTTTTTTCTGCTTACCAGAAGATTTTTTCTTTTTCCCAACATGAGCATCTTCTACTAACTTTGGTCCTCCAGTTGTCTTCAAATATAGTTTTTTTTTTAGCGTTTTTTGAACTCGAGATTTTGTAGGCATCTTCAATTTTGTTCACTGTTCTTCAGCAATACCTGAAAAAAACTAAAAAAAAATCCTTTATTGTATTTAAATATATTACTACATTTCTTTTCACAATAGTCACAAAACGAAATTTCTTTGCCAATTTGAATGCACACAAACTGCTCTTTTTTTTGGGCAAGTGAAAAACACTTTTACAAACTGTCACATTATGAAACCACTTTTCAGATTTTTTAAAAAGCCCATGTCCAGAGTGCTACACTCCAGCAAGGGCAACCAGCCTTAGTGAAGCTGAATGTATTTGCATTACAGACTGAAACCTGAAAACCCCACTCGCTTGTAAATACTGTGCATGACTATACATGGCAAGCACATGGGTGTGTGCTAAGACTCTGCTTCTTCCCCCAAAAATTCGCTCCCCCTTTCCATCTAATGCAACTGTGAAATCACCAGAGCAAGACGCAATAAATCTCTGCCTATAATTCCTCTATGCACACAGAGTCATGTTTTCACATTAGTCCCAAAACGAAATTTCTTTGCCAATTTGAAAGCACACTTACTGCTCTTTTTTTTTTCGGCGCAAGTGAAAATCACTTTTACAGACTGACACATTATGAAAACTTTTTTTTTAATTTATTTAAATGCACATGTCCAAGCTGTTTTTTCAGACCACCACCATGTGTATTCTCGGTGACTGCCTACACTCCAGCAAGGGCAACCAGCCTTAGTGATGCTGAATGTATTTGCATTACAGACTTAAACCTGAAAACCCCACTCGCTTGTAAATACTGTGCATGACTATACATGGCAAGCACATGGGTGTGTGCTAAGACTCTGCTTCTTCCCCCAAAAATTTGCTCCCCCTTTCCATCTAATGCAACTGTGAAATCACCAGAGCAAGACGCAATAAATCTCTGCCTATAATTCCTCTATGCACACAGAGTCATGTTTTCACATTAGTCCAAAAAAGAAATTTCTTTGCCATTTTGAAAGCACACTTACTGCTCTTTTTTTTTCCGGGCCAAGTGAAAATCACTTTTTACAATTGGAAATCACTTTTACAGACTGACACATTATGAAACCTTTTTTTTTAATTTATTTAAATGCACATGTCCAAGCTGTTTTTTCAGACCACCACCATGTGTATTCTCGGTGACTGCCTACACTCCAGCAAGGGCAACCAGCCTTAGTGATGCTGAATGTATTTGCATTACAGACTTAAACCTGAAAACCCCACTCGCTTGTAAATACTGTGCATGACTATACATGGCAAGCACATGGGTGTGTGCTAAGACTCTGCTTCTTCCCCCAAAAATTCGCTCCCCTTTTCCATCTAATGCAACTGTGAAATCACCAGAGCAAGACGCAATAAATCTCTGCCTATAATTCCTCTATGCACACAGAGTCATGTTTTCACATTAGTCCCAAAACGAAATTTCTTTGCCATTTTGAAAGCACACTTACTGCTCTTTTTTTTTTCGGCGCAAGTGAAAATCACTTTTACAGACTGACACATTATGAAACCTTTTTTTAAAATTTATTTAAATGCACATGTCCAAGCTGTTTTTTCAGACCACCACCATGTGTATTCTCGGTGACTGCCTACACTCCAGCAAGGGCAACCAGCCTTAGTGATGCTGAATGTATTTGCATTACAGACTTAAACCTGAAAACCCCACTCGCTTGTAAATACTGTGCATGACTATACATGGCAAGCACATGGGTGTGTGCTAAGACTCTGCTTCTTCCCCCAAAAATTTGCTCCCCCTTTCCATCTAATGCAACTGTGAAATCACCAGAGCAAGACGCAATAAATCTCTGCCTATAATTCCTCTATGCACACAGAGTCATGTTTTCACATTAGTCCCAAAACGAAATTTCTTTGCCATTTTGAAAGCACACTTACTGCTCTTTTTTTTTCCGGGCCAAGTGAAAATCACTTTTTACAATTGGAAATCACTTTTACAGACTGACACATTATGAAACCTTTTTTTTTAATTTATTTAAATGCACATGTCCAAGCTGTTTTTTCAGACCACCACCATGTGTATTCTCGGTGACTGCCTACACTCCAGCAAGGGCAACCAGCCTTAGTGATGCTGAATGTATTTGCATTACAGACTTAAACCTGAAAACCCCACTCGCTTGTAAATACTGTGCATGACTATACATGGCAAGCACATGGGTGTGTGCTAAGACTCTGCTTCTTCCCCCAAAAATTCACTCCCCCTTTCCATCTAATGCAACTGTGAAATCACCAGAGCAAGACGCAATAAATCTCTGCCTATAATTCCTCTATGCACACAGAGTCATGTTTTCACATTAGTCCCAAAACGAAATTTCTTTGCCATTTTGAAAGCACACTTACTGCTCTTTTTTTTTTCGGCGCAAGTGAAAATCACTTTTACAGACTGACACATTATGAAACCTTTTTTTAAAATTTATTTAAATGCACATGTCCAAGCTGTTTTTTCAGACCACCACCATGTGTATTCTCGGTGACTGCCTACACTCCAGCAAGGGCAACCAGCCTTAGTGATGCTGAATGTATTTGCATTACAGACTTAAACCTGAAAACCCCACTCGCTTGTAAATACTGTGCATGACTATACATGGCAAGCACATGGGTGTGTGCTAAGACTCTGCTTCTTCCCCCAAAAATTCGCTCCCCTTTTCCATCTAATGCAACTGTGAAATCACCAGAGCAAGACGCAATAAATCTCTGCCTATAATTCCTCTATGCACACAGAGTCATGTTTTCACATTAGTCCCAAAACGAAATTTCTTTGCCATTTTGAAAGCACACTTACTGCTCTTTTTTTTTCGGGGCAAGTGAAAATCACTTTTACAGACTGACACATTATGAAACCTTTTTTTTTAATTTATTTAAATGCACATGTCCAAGCTGTTTTTTCAGACCACCACCATGTGTATTCTCGGTGACTGCCTACACTCCAGCAAGGGCAACCAGCCTTAGTGATGCTGAATGTATTTGTATTACAGACTTAAACCTGAAAACCCCACTCGCTTGTAAATACTGTGCATGACTATACATGGCAAGCACATGGGTGTGTGCTAAGACTCTGCTTCTTCCCCCAAAAATTCGCTCCCCCTTTCCATCTAATGCAACTGTGAAATCACCAGAGCAAGACGCAATAAATCTCTGCCTATAATTCCTCTATGCACACAGAGTCATGTTTTCACATTAGTCCCAAAACGAAATTTCTTTGCCATTTTGAAAGCACACTTACTGCTCTTTTTTTTTTCGGCGCAAGTGAAAATCACTTTTACAGACTGACACATTATGAAACCTTTTTTTTTAATTTATTTAAATGCACATGTCCAAGCTGTTTTTTCAGACCACCACCATGTGTATTCTCGGTGACTGCCTACACTCCAGCAAGGGCAACCAGCCTTAGTGATGCTGAATGTATTTGCATTACAGACTTAAACCTGAAAACCCCACTCGCTTGTAAATACTGTGCATGACTATACATGGCAAGCACATGGGTGTGTGCTAAGACTGTGCTTCTTCCCCCAAAAATTCGCTCCCCTTTTCCATCTAATGCAACTGTGAAATCACCAGAGCAAGACGCAATAAATCTCTGCCTATAATTCCTCTATGCACACAGAGTCATGTTTTCATATTAGTCCCAAAACGAAATTTCTTTGCCATTTTGAAAGCACACTTACTGCTCTTTTTTTTTCCGTGCCAAGTGAAAATCACTTTTTACAATTGGAAATCACTTTTACAGACTGACACATTATGAAACCACTTTTTTTGATTTATTTAAATGCACATGTCCAAGCTGTTTTTTCAGACCACCACCATGTGTATTCTCGGTGACTGCCTACACTCCAGCAAGGGCAACCAGCCTTAGTGATGCTGAATGTATTTGCATTACAGACTTAAACCTGAAAACCCCACTCGCTTGTAAATACTGTGCATGACTATACATGGCAAGCACATGGGTGTGTGCTAAGACTCTGCTTCTTCCCCCAAAAATTCGCTCCCCCTTTCCATCTAATGCAACTGTGAAATCACCAGAGCAAGACGCAATAAATCTCTGCCTATAATTCCTCTATGCACACAGAGTCATTTTTTCACATTAGTCCCAAAACGAAATTTCTTTGCCAATTTGAAAGCACACTTACTGCTCTTTTTTTTTCGGCGCAAGGGAAAATCACTTTTACAGACTGACACATTATGAAACCTTTTTTTTTAATTTATTTAAATGCACATGTCCAAGCTGTTTTTTCAGACCACCACCATGTGTATTCTCGGTGACTGCCTACACTCCAGCAAGGGCAACCAGCCTTAGTGATGCTGAATGTATTTGCATTACAGACTTAAACCTGAAAACCCCACTCGCTTGTAAATACTGTGCATGACTATACATGGCAAGCACATGGGTGTGTGCTAAGACTCTGCTTCTTCCCCCAAAAATTCGCTCCCCCTTTCCATCTAATGCAACTGTGAAATCACCAGAGCAAGACGCAATAAATCTCTGCCTATAATTCCTCTATGCACACAGAGTCATGTTTTCACATTAGTCCCAAAACGAAATTTCTTTGCCAATTTGAAAGCACACTTACTGCTCTTTTTTTTTTCGGGGCAAGTGTAAATCACTTTTACAGACTGACACATTATGAAACCACCATGTGTAACTACAACAAAAACAATTCCCATTTCTATTATTCATTTCTTAAGTTACCACATACATCCCCTCTCAAACTGTAAACTCACCTTTAAAATTAGTTAGTTGTGAAAGAAATGTGACACTCAAACAGCAGATTATCAGAGCCAGGATCTCTGTTGTGTTCACCTCTCTCCTCTCAGCAGAACCAGATAATGGCAAACTTTCCCTCTATTTTTCCACACATATACATGTAAGTTTCAAATCTCAGTGCTTCCCCCTTTTTTTCAAATGTAATCACACATTTCTATTGGTTGAAAACCAACCCTTTTCCAAAAGTACCCTTCCCCCAACTTGACTTCTGCCTAGTACCCTTCCCCCAACTTGACTTCTGCCTGCTACCATAGCAACAGCTCATGGAACACTGCTGTGTAGAGTTAGGTCAGAAGTTCGCCACACAATGTTTCAATTCCACAGAGCAAGAGTGCTTGACTTTTCAAACCTAACAGCAAATCCATAGTACTGTTCTTTGGTTACACATTTTTTTGTACCAATACAAAACATGCTTCTATTAATTTACACATACAGCCTAGTTTTTTTTCTAGAATGGTATGAAACAGCCAATCAGTTCTTTTTGTTTTGAAAAAAATATGTATGCCTCCATTTCCAAACTGTCTTTCTTTTCATATTGCCATTCTACTGAAAGACACCTCCTGAGTGCATCCAGTTCTCCTTTGAAGATGTTCACAGTGTGGATTGTAGGGCACAGCTATGTCTTCTGGAGTGAAAAGTTTGCAGAGAAAACAGGTATGGTGAGAGACCTTGCTTTGCCAAATGTAGACATTAAATGGATTGGTCAGAGAGGGTTAAAGTGGCACCAATTGATGCCATTGGTGAAATCCTTCATTCAAATCCAACACCCTGACCTCATAATAGTGCACTGTGGTGGCAATGACCTAGGCACTTTGACTGGTGTAGGTCTGGAAATGCTTATGAAGGACACCTTTGCACAACTGTTTACACTTTTCCCTAAAACTGCCTTTGTGTTTTCCAACATATGCCAAAGGCAAAAATGGAACTGGTCCAATCATTTCTGTCCGCAGATTGACAAAGCAAGAAAGCACGTCAACAAATCTGTTTCTGCTTTCCTCCGTGACTATGGTATGGGTGCCATTTACCACAACAACTTGCGTTATGACATGCAAGACATTTATAGAGGAGATGGTGTGCACTTCAATGATGAAGGGAACAGAGTCTTCCTCTTGAACCTTAGACTCTGCATCGGTACTTACTTGTAGGTACCACTAAAAAAATGACTTCATAAACACAACAGCTCTTTTTACAGCTCCCTAATTTCTAAACTCTTAATTCGTCATTTCATTTATTCATTTTTATTTTTTTTAACCGTACGCTTACCGTAAGCTTACCGTACGCGTACCCCGTGATTTTTTTTAAAATCAATAAATGTTTTTTTTGTACTTTTCTGTCCTTCTTTGACCCCCTTACAAATGTTAGGGGGTCTGTAACTCTCCTCATTGCCCCCTTTCCTTGTTTTCACTGTTTTTTTTCTGAGTGAAACACACAAAATGGCGGCCGCCGCTTCCTGGTTTCGGCCGATTCGAATGTTTACTAAGATCTAAGGGCCAATCAGAATCTCGCTCGCGCACGCCATTTTTCTTCCGTACGCTTACCGTAAGCTTACCGTACGCGTACCCCGTGATTTTTTTAAAAATCAATAAATGTTTGTTTTGTACTTTACAGTCCTTCTTTGACCCCCTCACAAATGTAAGGGGGTCTGTAACTCTCCTCATTGCCCCCTTTTCTTGTTTTCACTCTTTTTTTTTCAGAGTGAAACACAGAAAATGGCGGCCGCCGCTTCCTGGTTTCGGCCGATTCGAATGTTTACTAAGATCTAAGAGCCAATCAGAATCGCGCTCGCGCACGCCACCGTACGCTTACCGTAAGCGTACGGTAAGCGTACCGTAAGCGGGCTCAGATATATATATTGATTTAAAGGCTATTTTCTCAGAATCTACTGAACAGATTTACACCAAACCTACAAAAGGCACTTCCTTGACCTAGGGACTACCTCTCTGCCAAATTTTGAGTAATTCTGTTCAGCCGTTCGGGCTGTAGCTCGTTCTAAAGGTCCTATGGAAAAATGCATGGGAAAAACGCGTTTTGGGACCCCCTTTTATCTCAGCCCCCGCTTGACGGATCCCCCCGAGACTTTCAGGGTAGGAGCAGAGCGTAGCGCCCCACCTATTTTGAGAAATTCGCGAGGATTCGTCGACCGGCGCCAAAGTTATTCAAAATAGAATGTTGAGGTTTTCCTATGGAAACGTGGTCCTAACTATAACTACCTACTGGCGACCGCCAGTAGGTAATATATATATATATATATATATATATATATATATATATATATATATATATATATATGTATATTATCTACTGGCGGTTGCCAGTAGATAGTTATAGTTAGGACCGTGTTTCCATAGGAAATCCGCAACATTCTATTTGGAATAACTTTGGCGCCGGTTGACAAATCCTCGCGAAATTTTCAAAATAGGTGGGGCGCTCTGCTCCGCTCCGCTCCTACCCTGAAAGTCTCGGGGGGATTCGTCAAGCGGGGGCTGAGAAAAAAGGGGGTCCCAAAACGTGTTTTCCCCATGCAATTTTCCATAGGGACCTTTAGTCCAAGGTACAGCCCGAACGGCTGAACAGAATTACTTGAAATTTGGGAGAGAGGTAGTCCTCAGGTGAGGGAAGTGCCTTTTGCAGGTCTGGTGTCAATCTGTTCAGTAGTTCCTGAGAAAATCAAAAGTAAAATCATATACATATGTGGGCGGAGCCTAACCACACATCTCATCCTGAGATCTGATTGGCTGTCAGCACTTCATCCAAGAAGTGTTGGCAGCCATCTTGAGACCAATAAACATGATAGCACCTCATTAAAAAGCATTGCAGTTAATAGAAGGTTTTAAGACTTTAGTTACATTATAAATCATTTGTTGATGGTACCATACTCATTTAGGAATTGTGGTATGTTCTAAGGTGAGTTCACCATGTGAAAAAGCCTTCTGCTGGGATATCATGATTGAGAAAAAAATATTTTCTCATGCTTTTCCCACAGAGGTTTGGAAGGTGATCTATAAGCTAAACTGAGAGCTTATTTTCTGTAAATTCACATTATCTATCTCAGTCATGTGAGAATGAAGTCTGACATTCTCAGTAAAAAATGTACACCCAACAAGGGCAGAGACTGTCAGTTGATTCCTTTGTGTTCTACTGCAGCTTCCCAGAGTGTTCCAAAGAACAACTAGAGCGCAACAGTCCTACTTATGATAAACGTATGGCACACCTAAAGCCATCTTGCTTGGATTAAAGTGGTAACTCATAAAACATTTAATTTAAAAAGGAACAGAATGAGGGGGTTCATTTTTCCATAACAAGTATGATTAGTGCTGCAGAAAGAAAAATTAGGGCACATTTTGAGTGACTTCTCAAATCCTCTTCTATGTCATTAAAAAATTCTGACATGCAGACTGAAACATGCACTTTCAATACCAGAAGCAGTTTTCCCTGGTGAGCAGTAGCTTTACTACAGTGATCTAATGAGCAAAAAGAGTGCTAACATTCTGAATTTAGGGCAAATGTGTGACACATCTGAATGCCTTCTTGATAGAATCAAAGTAAAAAACTGAAAGTATTTCCTACTGAGGAGACTGCAGTAAATGAGGAAATTAGGAAACTTCATAACAAATAAGTCTCCCAAGATGGCCACCAGAGACAAAAGAGCCCAAATGTAGCCCAAATATCACCCAGATGTAGCCCAAGTATAGCCCAATGACAGAATGTCCCAGAGTGTTCTTAAAAACAACTAGAGCGCTTACTGTCTCCATTATGACAAATGTATGGCACACCTGAAGCCATCTTGATTGGAATAAACTGGTAACACTTAAAACATTTAATTTAAAAAGGAACACAATGAGGGGGTTCATTTTGCCATAGAAATTATGATTAATGCTGAAGAAAGAAAATGAGGGCACATTTTGAGTGACTTCTCAAATCCTCTTCTATTTCATTAAAAAATTCTGACATGCAGACTGAAACATGCACTTTTAATACCAGGAGCAGACTTCCATGGTGAACAGTAGTTTTACTACAGTGATCTAATGAGTGCTAACATTCAGAATTTATGTCAAATGTGTGACATATCTGAATACCTTCATGATGGAATCAAAGTAAAAAGCTGAAAGCATTTCCTACTGAGGAGACTGCAGAACATGAGGAAATTAGGAAACTTCATAGCAAATAAATCTCCCAAGATGGCCACTGGAGACAAAAGAGCCCAAAATCACCCAGATGTAGCCCAAATATATCCCAATGACAGAAGTGTGCATAACACTTATTATTTTGTGTTTTTGCAGTGTTATATAGTACAGACTTGTCAGGTATTGGAGTGCTTTACATGAGCATTGGTTACATCACACAAGAACAAATTCATTTTGGTTGTAGACATGGGGAGACTAAGTGATTTGACCAGAATCACAGAATGTCAAGCTGAAGCAGAAACTCCAACCTGGTTCCCCAGTTGCAAAGTCTGCAGTTCTGGAAGTAACACCACATCCTCTCCCCTAAGTGCAACATTTAATCAAGTGGTCAACTGGATAAAAAAACATAAAGATAACAAATAATTTAAAAGTGCTTTGTCGCTATTTGAAAACTCAGAAAATATGTCCTTATTTTAGTCTTTTAGAGCACTAACCATAATTTTGATGCCAATAAGACCCTCTCATATATGTAATTTCTAAAGGAAATGCTCTAGGTATTACAGTTTTGATTACATCAAGATGACGTCAGGCGTTCCACACTTTTGTAATAAATATAGAATGTTAGCAATCTAGTTGTTCATTAGGATACTGTTGAGAGGCAGAGGCCAAGGGCACGGACTCTAAAAATTGAAGGCAGGTAGGAGGGTGCAAAGGCAACAATTTAACCACACTGAGCAGGCAGGAAGGGCCGTGGCAGCACAACAGACTATGGAGGGCAGTGGAAATGGGGGCAGGGGCAACAAACCAACAATACAGGACTTGCAAGGGAGGCTGTGGCAATGTAATAGACCATTGTGGGCAGAAGGAAGAGGCAATGGTAGTACAACCATACATGCCAACAGACCCGATTCAGCCAGGAAACCTCCAATGTTTTTAAGCTCAAATAAGCGTTATTTGATCTGTCTCCTGTCTACAATCTCCTCTTTTTCAATGTAACTCAAAGGGGAAAATCAATACCCCAGTTTTTTTTCAAAATCTCCCTCTTACCAAGTTCAAAATGTTCGCAAGTATGGTACATTGGATCATGGAAGGAAATGGGGTAGGGACATGGACTTGGATAACAGAGGACAGGAGGGACATGGAGAGGTGCACCAAACTGACCCTGCAGGGCAGGCATCAGGGTTTACAGCAGCACAATACACCACACAGGGCATGCAGGACGGGAGTGCAGCACAACAATCCATAGAAAGCAAGAGGGAGGGGACAGAACCATGCACTTGGACAACAGGGAACAGAGGGGCAATAGGCAATGGTAGCTAGCTGACCATAATGGACAGACAGGAGAGAAAGCTGCAGCATAACAGACCATACAGGGCAGGAGGGACGGATCAGGGGCATTACAATGGAACAGACAAGCCAGGAGGGAGGGAGTAGGGGTCTGCACATGTAAACAGAGGGCTGTGGGCAAGGGGGCAGGGCAGGAGCAGCAAGATAGCCATGGAGGTCAGGCAGGATGGGCACTAGAAGCATGACACACCATGAAGAGCAACACTGAGACTGTGATGGCATACACACAGACCATGGAGGGAACGTGGGAGGGGGTCAGGGGCAGCTAACTGACCACACAGGGAAGGTGGGAGGGGCCATGGCAGCACAGAAGACCATGCATGGCAAGTGGGAGGGTTAGTGGCAGCACAATGGCTATGATGGGCAAAAAGGAGGGTGCAGGGGCATGCACAAAGGACGATGGAGGATAGAAGGGCGGGTCAGGACCTGTGCACAGACAAGAAAGTTCAGGGGAAGGGGCCTCACAACAGACCGCATGGAGCAGGCAGGAGGAGCAGTTGCAGCACAACAGACCAGGGAGGGCAGAAGGGTGTGGCAGTACAATGGACCATGTAGGACAGGAGGAAGAGGATAGGGGCATGGCATGGGACAGGCAGGGTGGAGGTGGCAGGGACAGGTTACAGTCATCTGACAATGCTAGGCAGGTGGGAGGGGAGTGGCAGCTCAACAGAACACTCAGAGTAGATAGGAGTGGCAGGTCCATGGAACATGGTGGGCAAAAAGGATGGAGCAGGGGCATGCACAAAGACATCAGAGGGCAGGGGGAAGGAGAATAGGGGCAGCAAGCTAAGCACAGAGTTTAAGCAGGAGGTCAATGATGGGGCATAGAATTGGGCAATGGAGGGCAGGAGGAGTGGACTGGTACATCATACTAAATTGAGGGCAGTGGCAGCACATCAGACCATGCATGGCAGGAGGGAGGAGGCTAGACCATGGATTCACACATCAGAGGATAGGGAGGAGGGGGATGGGGCAGCAAGCTAACTGTTCAGAGAAGGTGGGTATTAGGAACTTTATTGTTTTTAAAACGTGTGTCTGTTCGAACTACTTAAAATATGAACAAGTATGCAGCATAATCTCACTTTTATTCAGGAAGAAGAGGATGTTTGTGACTGTGACTCCAGGCTCACTTGGCAGAAACACCCCCTGACCCTCCACCCCCTATCGCAAAATGTAATGCCTGTGAAAAGGGTAGGTGAACACAGTGTTATATAGAACATAGTCCTGAGAGCACGATTGAAAATGAAAACTAGATATAGTGTATGGTATAAACTATGCACCAAAAAGTGTGATATAAGATGAACCGGGCGTGAAATATAATATGCAATACATTGTGCGCAATTACAGATTCATTGGAGAGTGCGAGATAGCACAGGCACTAGCGCGGGCTATGCGATATGCGCCTTGGAGTGTAATATGCACAGGGCAGTGTTGTGTAACCTAACTAGTCTCTAAAGTTGTAATATAAAATATGTGCTGGGGAGTGTAACGTTGCATATGCACTGTGACAAAGATATGGATCCCAGATTGTAATATGTATGGCATAGCACTGTGCGTTATAACATAGGCATCGAGGAAGGCACGTTAGATGGGGCAATATAACCCATGCGAAGACAAGTGTGGCATGACATATTCACGGGGTGGTGTTACAGTGCACATGGGCTAGAGAGTATCATAGCATATGCACTAGCTAATGGAATACAACACAGAGGTGTGTGGCACTCAGCAGGCAATGGTGGGTGTAACACAGCATTGGGCTCTGCCAGGAGCACGCTGTGACTCTCAAGTGATGTTCGTCCCCTTTCCAGAGAGTAAAATAAAAAGTATTACACATACGGCAGTGGATGTGTGTTTTATTAACCGTGAGGGGGTTTCTTGCATAGTTTTGGTCGAATTTTTGTTGAATCCCCTTTGAATGGCTTGGTGTGCATGTGTATTAAATGTGCCCGTCAATAGCTACCCATGTTTGTATAAATAAACGACAAGGGTGTCTACCGGGATTAGGCACGGTAGGGCATCAGACATGTCAGAGCTTCACTAGTGGTGTAAATACATTCCACGTGGATTCATTGTATGCATAGTCGCCTTTTAATGAATATCACGCAAATCGTCATGGTGGTAGGTACGTACGGTTTGTCCAGCATGTCCTAGGTGTGTCTATAAATATATATTTTTTAAAAATAATAAAAAACAGTGGCCGGCCCTGGGGATTGGGGTCAAAAATATATAATTAGGAGACAGGCCCTGGGGGATGGGGTCATCAGGGCCAATAAATTAGAATAAGAAGGGGAACCACACAGCCCCCCTTCTTAAAAAATTAAAATAAATAACAGACTGGCATCGTGCCGGAGGCCACGCCCCCTCCTTGCATCACTCTGCAAATGCACCCCCTGGCGAATTGTAGGTTGGGGAATTAATTCCTCTTCAATACTGAGGGTCCCTGATGGCCAACTAGCCCAACAGGCATCTCCAGTATGCGCCAGGGAGCTGCGCTGCAGACAGGTGTTCTGAGGCCAAGCCCCTTTTTACACCTCTCTGCAACGCAGCTCTGTGGTGCTTACTGGAGGTACCTAGTGGTCTAGTTTGACCCTAGGGACCCTTAGGATTCAAGGGGACTTAATCTCTCAACTTAGAACAGCCACAGGGCGCGTTTACACAGTGGTGAAGGGAGGGGACGGGGCCTGAGGTGACGTGTGCAAACACTCACTATGGCACGTTTTAAATGGGGGATATAATTTCCCTTCAATACTGAGGGCCCCTGGGGGCTAAATAGCCCACCAAGTGCTTCCAGTAAGCGCCACTGAGCTGCATTGCAGAGAGGTAGTCCAGGCCGTGCCACTTTTTACACCTCTCTGCAACGCAGCTCTGTGGTACTTACTGGAGGTACCTAGTGGGCTAGTTGGACCCTAGGGACCCTCAGGATTCAAATGAACTTAATCTCCCAACTAAAAATGGACACAGGGCGTGTTTACACAGTGGTGAAGGGAGGGGACGGGGCCTGAGTTAACGTGTGCAAAAACGCCCTGTGGCCTGTTTTAAGAGGTCGTTTTAATCCCCCTGCCCTATTATATATTAGGGGCTTACAGAGGAGGTCATGCTAATGACAGGGGGACCCCAACGCATAATGTTCCCCAGTGTATGTAGGTGTTTTCACTGTATTCTAAGTGTCTTTTAACATAGCACTGGCTCTAGGACTGGTTAGTCAGACTCAGTTACCACCAGTATCCGTCTGAAAAAGTTGAGGGTACAGGATGATTTTGCAACAAGGCTTCTTTCTGCTCTTCTTTTTGTTCTTTCTGCACGTTATTCTTCTTCCTGCACTTTTCTTCGTCTTTGAGGACTTCTGTTGCTTCTTTCTGCACTTCTTTTTTTTCTTTCTGTGCATTTTGTCTTCTTTCTTCACATGTCCTATCTCTGTAGGCATAGTTAGAAATTAGCATTTAAAAAACCTTTGAAATTCACAGAAAAAACCATAGGTTTCAGGCACGTTATAGTTAGGAATTAGCATTTAAAAAACCTCAGAAATTCACTGAAAAAACCACAGGTTTCAGGGGTGTTATAGTTAGCTGGACTTTTCACTTGTACAAAACCATTGAAATTCTCACGTTATAGTTAGTTCAGCTAACTATAACTTGCGTGCCCGCAATGCACTGCTGATGACGTCACATATTACATCACTCATGACATGGTCAGTGACATCACTCATGACATCACTCATGACATCTCAAATGACATTCACTCATTTCAATGGTTTTGTACAAGTGAAAAGTCCAGCTAACTATAACACCCCTGCAACCTATGGTTTTTTCAGTGAATATATATATATATATATATATATATGTATTTATATGTATATATATATATATAATCTACTGGCAGGCGCCAGTAGGTAGTTATAGTTAGGACCTATTTTCCATAGGAAATCCGCAACATTCTATTCCCAATAAGTCTGGCGCTGGTTGACGAATCTTCGCGAAATTTTAAGAACTTTTGGCCAGCTCCGGTCCTCTCCTATCCTGAAAGTTTTGTGGTGATTCGTCAAGCGGGGGCTGAGAAAAAAGGGGGTCCCTAAACACGTTTTCCCCATGCAAATTATCATAGGACCTGTTGACGCAGCTACAACCCGAACTGCTGAACGTAATGACACCACATTTGGCATAGAGGTAGTCCTCAGTTCAGACTTGTGCCTTTTGCAAAAATGGTGTAAATCCGTTCAGTAGTTCCTGAGAAAATTAGAGTTAAAAAGATGGCCCCGGAGGATCCGTGCGCCCTATGCGCCCCGAGCACGCACCCTCCCGATCACGCGCTGAATGCTAATTGGCTGTTGAGTGTCTGTCTACATTCGAAACCAGGAACTGTTGGCAGCCATTTTGTGCCTTGTTAGAAGTGAGGCTGATTAAGTAAGGGAAATAAGTGTGTGAAAGATGTAAAGGGGGCAGGGTAGAAATACTCTGACACTCTAGTGTTGCTAAGGGAGTCCCAGAAGGACCCCCTGGGGCCCCCTTTTAAAACAAAAATGGCAAAATGCGCGCAGGGTTCGCGGATCCGGCCCGAAACCCCCCCCCCCGAAACGCTTCCTTAATAATTAGCCCCCGGGGGGGGGGGCAAATCCCGTTGGACAAAATCTGTAAAAATTAATGCCAGGGATTGCTGCCCCCCGGGGCTACAAAATAGACAGGGTGGGGGGGCTGAATGCCCCCCCCAAGCCCCGGGGGACCACCACCCACAGGGCTTTATTGTTTGAGGGAGAGGGCTGCATGGCCCCCCTCCTGGAGCCCTTAAGGGCCCTGGGGACCACCACCCCCCAGGGCCGGCTCCTATAGTGTCCTGGGGAGCCCACCCCCAGGACACTGTTTTTTGCTATGAGAGGGCGGGAGTCTTCCGCCCTCCCATAGCAGGGAAACCTGCTCTCTCTTTCAAAATCCAAACAATATTGATTTTCCACATGGGGAGCTGCATGTCAGCAGCTTCCCTTGTGGAAAAGCAATGCTGGCTCCCGAAGGACGCGGGGAGCCAGCTGGGACCGTGGGGGCATTGGAGCTCCCCCCACAGCCCCCAACATTTTTTAATAAACCCCGGGGGATGGGGTCCCCGGGAATAATAAAAATTAGTTATAGGGGCTATTTTTTTTTTTACGGTAAAATTAGGAGTTGCGCATCCTAACATATTGTGTGCGTGATTTCTCTTGCGTAGGGTGCGTGGTTCCTAACGCGTTGGGTGCGCAGATGCAAGGAAAAAAACTGAAATTGTTTGGAGATAAACATCAAGCTTAAGTGTTTCGTTCTTGAGTGGCTCTAAAAAGAGCTGTTGTGTTCATTGAGAGTTTTTGGTGCTTATAAGTAAGTACCTATACAGAGTCTAAAGTTGTTGAGGAAGACTGTTTCCTTCATCAGTAAAGTGTACTCCATCTCTCCTATACATCTCTTGCATTTGAAAGCGCAGATTGGTATTGTAAATGGACCCCATTCTATAGTCTCAGGGAAAAGCAGAAACAGATTTATTTCTCAATCAGTTGACAAAATGATTGGACCAGTTCCATTTCTGCCTTTGGCATATGTTAGAATACACAAAGGCAGTTTTGGGAAAAAGTCAAGTCAAGTCAAGTCATAAAATTTGTATAGCGCACTACATACCCAGAGGGTTTCAAGGCGCTTAGGAAGGGGAGGAGGATTATTTGTCAAATATCCACGTTTTAAGCTGCTTTCTGAACGCTAGATGGTTCTGGGTGAGGCGAAGGTAAGCGGGGAGTGAGTTCCATGTTTTAGCAGCCAGGTATGAAAAGGATCTGCCTCCCATGGTGGTCTTGTTGATGCGAGGTACAGTGGCGAAGGCTTGGCTGGAAGAACGTAGTTGGCGGGAGGGGGTGTAGAAGGACAGTCGAGAGTTGAGGCAATCTGGTCCGATGTCGTATAGTGATTTGTGTGCGTGGGTAAGCAGTCGGAAAGTGATCCTCTTATTGACGGGTAGCCAGTGGAGGTCTTTAAGGTGACCAGAGATGTGTTCGTTGCGTGGGATGTCTAGTATGAGCCTGGCTGAGGCGTTTTGGATTTGTTGGAGTTTCTTCTGGAGTTTAGCGGTGGTACCTGCGTAGAGGGTGTTTCCGTAGTCCAGTCGGCTCGTGCCCAGAGCGTGGGTGACTGTTTTCCTTGTTTCGGAGGGGATCCAGCGAAATGTTTTTCTGAGCATGCGAAGAATGTTGAAGCAGGAAGAGGATACGGCGCTGATTTGTTTGTTCATTGAGAGTGAAGAATCCAGGATGACGCCAAGGTTCCGTGCGTGGTCTGTCGGGATGGGTGCTTTTCCGAGGGCTTCCGGCCACCAGGAGTCGTCCCAAGCAGAGGGGGATGTACCTAAGATGAGGACTTCTGTTTTGTCTGAGTTCAGTTTCAGACGGCTTTGTTTCATCCATTCGGCGACTTCTTTCATTCCTTCGTGTAGGTTAGTTTTGGCGGTGCTGGGGTCCTTGGTGAGAGAAAGGATCATTTGAGTGTCATCCGCGTAAGAGATGATGTTGAGGTTGTGTTGGCGGGCGATGGCCGCGAGGGGGCTCATGTATACGTTGAAGAGGGTGGGACTGAGTGAGGATCCTTGAGGTACGCCGCAGATGACTTCAGAGGCCTCGGACTTGAATGGAGGAAGGCGGACTCTCTGGGTTCTTCCGGTGAGGAACGAGGTGATCCATTCAAGTGCTTTTCCTTGGATTCCGATGTTATTGAGGCGTTGTAGAAGGGTGCTGTGGCAGACTGTGTCGAATGCTGCAGAGAGGTCGAGGAGGATGAGGGCGACTGTGTCTCCATTGTCCAGTAGAGTTCGAATGTCGTCTGTTGCTGCGATGAGGGCAGTCTCAGTGCTGTGTTTTGCTCGGAAGCCAGATTGTGAGGGGTCGAGGGATTTGTTGGCTTCGAGGAAGGCGGCGAGCTGGTTGTTGACGGCTTTCTCGATGACTTTGGCCGGGAATGGAAGAAGCGAGATGGGGCGGTAATTTTTGAGTTCGGTGGGGTCCGCTGTTGGTTTTTTCAGAAGGGCGGTGAGTTCAGCGTGTTTCCAGTCTTCTGGGAAGGTAGCGGTGTTGAAGGAGCAGTTGATGACGTCTCGGAGGTGCGGTGCAATGACGGAGTCTGCTTTGTTGAAGATGTGGTGAGGGCATGGGTCTGTGGGGGATCCGGAGTGGATGGAATTCATCAGGCGGATGGTGTCCTCAGTGGAGATTGGGTTCCAGGCGTTAAGGGTGTTTACGGGGGGAAGATGGTCAGCAGATGGTAGGGTGGGTTGGTTTCCGGGTTGGTTGTCAAAGCTGTTGTGGATGTCTGCAATCTTGTTGTGGAAAAAAGAGGCTAGGGAGTCGCAGAGGGTTTGAGAGGGGGTGATGTCATTGGAGTTGGCCGAGGGGTTGGAAAATTCCTTGACGATGTTGAAAAGTTCCTTGCTGTTGTGGGCGTTGTTGTCAAGTCGATCCTTGAATGCTGTTTTCTTGGCTTTTCGGATCAGTTGGTGGTGAGTGCGGGTGGCGCTTTTGAAGGTGTCCTTGGTGCTGGTGGTTGGGTCTTTTTTCCAGGCCTTTTCAAGGGAGCGGCAGAGTTTCTTGGACTTCTTGAGATCATCGTTGAACCATGAGGCCTTCTTGCTGGCAGGTTTGCTTTGACGTTTTTTCAGTGGTGCTAAGGTGTCGTCGGTGTTGGATAACCATAGGGTGAGGTTGGCGGCGGCTTCGTTGGCGTTAGAAGAGAGGGCTCGGGAGTTTCGAAGGAGCGATGTGGAGATTTGGTCCGTGGTGATTTTGTTCCAGTTTCTTTGCAGGGTAGGTTGGGAGTGGTTGATGGGTTTTGGCTTGTTGTAGGTGAAGTGAACGCAGCTGTGGTCAGTCCAGAGGAGATCCGTGGTGTGGCTGAAGGAGACATGATTGCTGGAAGTGAAGATGGGGTCGAGTGTGTGACCTGCGATATGGGTGGGGGAAGTGACTAGTTGTTTAAGTCCGAGGTTGGCGAGGTTGTCCACGAGGGTGGCGGTGTTGTGGTCGTTTATCTTTTCGAGGTGAAAGTTGAGGTCTCCCAGAAGAATATAGTCTTTGGAGGGGAGCGCGTGTGGAGAGATGAAGTCCGTGAGGTCTTCACTGAATTTTGCGCTGGGTCCTGGTGGTCTGTAGAGGAGAGTGCCTCTGAGTGTGGTTTTGGGGTCGATGTGGATCTGGAAGTGAAGGTGTTCGGAGTTGGCGAGGTTGTTGTCAGAGCTGGTTGAGATGCGGATTGATTTCTTATGGACGATAGCGATTCCTCCTCCTGTGTGGCTGGTACGGTCTTTGCGAGTGATCTTATAGTCTTCAGGGATGGCAATGGTGATGTCTGGTGCGGAGGAAGCATTCATCCATGTTTCCGTAAGGAAGGCGACGTCTGGAGAGAAGGTGTCTAGTAGGTTCCATAGGTCAATGGCGTGCCTGTGCACCGATCGGGTGTTGAGAAGGATGCATTGTAGGTGGTTGGGGTCGGGAATCTGTGGTGTAGTCGTAGCGGAGATGTTGTCGGTGCCGCTGAATTTGCAGGAGTAGCAGGAGAAAGGACCATGGGTGTGTCCAGGAGCGGCTTGGACGCAGTTGGGGGCGCGACTGGGGTTAAGGGCTTGGAGGGTGGCGGCATCGTAAGTAATGCGGGAGGGCTGGGCAGCGCGAGGGACAGGGGGTCTGGCGCTGGGCGCGGTCCAGGCGCGGACGGGCGTAGACGGGCTTACCTTTGGCGCACCTTCGGCGCGGGTTGGGCGCGGTCGCTGCGCGTGAATGCTGCGCGCGGTAACTACTGTCATATATGGATAGTGGGGGGGAGGGGCGAGGGCGGCTCAGCTGGGAGGCGGGGCGGGCTCCAGGGATCACAACAACAACAAAATGGAGGCGGAGGGGGGAGCACAGCGTCGCGCTAGTCAGAACGCGCAAATATAGTGAAAGCGGCACGTATAAATAATTAAATAACAAAAAGAACAACTCGGCAGGCAGGCATACAGCAGGCAAATGCAATTAGGCAGAAATCAAGGGCAAAAGCAGCACAACGATACCGAGTGTCACGGGGACACTGGGGAGCGACCACTCAGCCTGAAAAACAAGAGCGAGTCACGGCGCTCTAAGGTTCTGCAGCGCTGATCAGGTCAGTGGGAGGGCGGCTCAGCTGGGAGGCGGGGCGGGCTCCAGGGATCACAACAACAACAAAATGGAGGCGGAGGGGGGAGCACAGCGTCGCGCTAGTCAGAACGCGCAAATATAGTGAAAGCGGCACGTATAATTAATTAAATAACAAAAAGAACAACTCGGCAGGCAGGCATACAGCAGGCAAATGCAATTAGGCGGAAATCAAGGGCAAAAGCGGTACAACGATACCGAGTATAGTGAAAGCGGCACGTATAATTAATTAACTAACAAAAAGAACAACTCGGCAGGCAGGCACACAGCAGGCAAATGCAATTAGGCAGAAATCAAGGGCAAAAGCAGCACAACGATACCGAGTGTCACGGGGACACTGGGGAGCGACCACTCAGCCTGAGAGACAGGAGCGAGTCACCTGAAATCAATTCTACAAAGGTGTCCTTCATAAGCATTTCCAGACCTACCCCAGTCAAAGTGCCTAGGTCATTGCAACCACAGTGCACTATTATGAGGTCAGGGTGTTGGAGATGCATTAAGGATTTTACCAATGGCATCAATTGGTGCCACTTTAACCCTCTCTGTCCAATCCATTTAACGTCTACATTTGGCAAACCTAGGTCTTGGTGAATGCCTTTGTTTTCTGCATACCTTTGGCTCCAGAAGATATAGCTGTGTCCCACAATCCACACTCTAAGCATCTTGAAGGGAGGTCTGGATGCACTCAGATGGTCTCTGTAAATGAAATGGAAGTTTGAAAAGTAAGATTTTTCTAAAATGGTGGCTAAGATGCAGTTTTGAAAAAAGACAAGAAATCATTGGTTGTCTGACAACCTTCTACACTGAAAACTAGGGTGCATGTTTCTGTTTTTTAAACGCATGATTCTTATTGGTTAACAAAAACTGATTGAAAGGAACATTATATATGATAAGCTGATATGTTGAAAAGTCAAGCACACTTGCTGTTTTGATTAGCAACATTGTGTGCTGAACTTGTGACCTCTGTGCTCAGTTCATTGTTCCATGACCTGTTTCTATGGTAACAGGCAGAAGGCAGATTCGGGGTAGGGTTCAAATTTTTGTGATTTGGAAAGGGTTGAAATGTTTAACCAATAGAAATGTGTGTTAGCTTTTGAATTAATGTGGGAAGGAATGTGATTTGATGTTGACATGTATGTGTGTGGAAAATGAGATGGAAACGTTGCCATTCTGAGGTTCCGTATGAGACGGGACGGCACTTTTTGAGTAATGACGAATATGGATGAGTTTGGTATCCCCGAACCGCAAATGACGAGTATAGTGGGTGTACGTAGTTTCGCTATGCAGCCACGTATGGTTCGTCTCATTTTTGGGTTTGTTCATCCGAACCCTCGGGTTCCATTTTAGATACGGCATCCATTTTGTTTCTTGCCCTCAAGTAGCCAGCGAACGGGTTTTTGTCCGCTTCGTGACCCTGGGACTTTCAAGTTTGCACGAAGGACACGTGTTTCTTTGAGGTGACTTTTACGATGGGGGAAATGACACGAGTAAGGCAGATGGCCCCGCTCAAGGCTCATCTTGCCGCTCCGGTCTATTGTTTCAGCCACGCATACATTAGACACGAGGTCTTTGACCCTTCTATCGAGTTTCCTTTATTGCCCCTGACACTCTTTTCTAACCTGTTGTGTATTCTTGTCTTTTCCTTGCATCTGTTTTTCGTCCTTCCTCTTAATGTGTTTATGGTTAGGATGGAATGTGTTTATTGCGGAGGGAATATGTTTTTACAGTTGAGAACTGGCAAGACTGTTGTAATTATGTTCCGGCCTCCTGAAACATGAACACAACCCTTTTGAAGTTTATTGTGGGAACTGAGTTGTAACCTTTGTTCGCCATACTGTGCTATGGCAAAAATCTGTATAAAAGAGCGATCCACTTCTACGAATTTGAAGCAGTCTCCGAGAACCTACACGTTGTGTACTTCTTGTGACCTCTGTATCCCTGCAGTAAATAAACGCTGATCTCTGACGTCGCTGGAAGTGTCCCGTGTCTCTGTGTTTGGTACGCCAGAACAGGTAACCCACGAAGGTTTCAGGTGTTGTTTCCTGGCACCGCTGGGTCTTAAGAATAACCCAGTCCTTCAGTTGGCGCCCAACGTGGGGCGACATCAACGGTACCGGTCCAAAGCCCGACGATCGTGAGGAACTTCGTGTGAAATCGCCGAGGGAAGGTGCACCCCGCTTCATCGATCCAGTTGTCGAAATAAGTGGCCCGACGCCTCTTCCCGCGAAGATCCCCGCCTCCTGACGGCTGCGACGGACCGATGCCCTGACTGTCGACCTGTTTTGGCGCCTGGCGTAGTCCTTTGTACGGCGAGACGATAGACGGGCCTTCCTGGTGACGCCATTGTTCTCTCAGTTAAGTATTTGTGGGTCGCTCCCAGTGTTGCTTTGTTGTTTGCATGGTTCCATAGCATTCGTGGTTCTTAGTTGTTGGGTTTTTATTTGACGATTGCAATTGCCAAAAACCGAGGGTCTTGCAATTTTTGCGAGGACATCGTAACTCGATAGCCCTTGAAGTTTGTATACTCGGTTAGTGTGCACGATGCCTGGCCGTAGTACTTTGTTTGGGTTTCTCAAATGTTGCAGCATGGATTCCCGGCTGGAGGATTCATGTCCGATACCTCCGGTTGGAACTCCAATTTATGAGCTCTATAGTCGTCATGGCGTGGGTCCTATTGTATATAATGAATATTGGGTTCGCTACACTAAAAATGATGGCGTCCTTAGTTGGCCATCTCATGGTAGTTTCGAGACTACCGTTTTAGATAATTTGGAAGCTAAATTATTTAAGAAGAAGGCTAGGCCGGCCATGTTTGATTCCTTCCGGTTATGGCGGAAAGAGGCCAAGCAGAAAGAAATCAAACAGAATAAGAAAAATAAAAGAGAAGGTGTTATCACGGTGATGCGCAATGCAGAACAATATCAGTTAGACAAAGATGAGAAAGAGCAGGAAGTTAGTGCTCGGCTTCATCATATGGCAGTGGATAAATGTTATCCGGTGCTACCTTCTAATATTGACAAGACAGGTGAAGAAGCGGTGGAGGATTCGCTCTTGTCTTATCTGATGAAATCACCACCTCCCTATGCTCCCGATGTTATGGGTCCCGTTCGTCCACCTCTTCCTCAACCCGCTGTTTTGGCGGCTGCTGGTCAGCCCGCCGTTCCTCCCGTACTCCCGAATCCCCTTGGGCCACAGATCGTACGTCCTCTTGTCCCGGCTTCTCTCCCTACTGCGCCTTTCCAAGTCCCTCCTCAGCCTGTCATTCCTGTTGTTCCTGCGGCTGCGTCTACTTCCACTGTTTCCACCCCTATTGTTGCTACGCCTGCATCTTCTTCCTCTTCTCCTTCTGTTCGTAGTCGTCTAATGACTGCTGTTGCTTCTCTTTATTCTCCGCTTTTTGGGCCGATACTTGGCTCGACTCTTTCAGATGTCGCTCAAAGACGCAGTCAGCTTCCTGATGGTAGAGAACGTGAATCGTTGGTGAAAACGGCACGTAGATGGATTCGTAACCCTGTTAAATACACCCCACGTGTAGTGTTTGAAACGTTTTCCCAGTTTAATGTGCCCACGCAACGATTTGTGTTCGAAGAATTGTGTAAGTCATTGAAAGAGGAGTGGGATGATGATACAGCTGATGATATACCACCTGAGGTTTCCGAGCTGCAGTTTCGGTTTGCCACGGGTGTAATTGTGGGTGACAAAGTTCGAGAGGCCCTAGAACGTTTGTTATCCTTTCGATGTACGGTGCAACCTCGTGCGTTGTTTAAGGACGCGACTGCGGAATGGATGGCACAACCTGGTCAATATCCCATGCGGGAAGTTCCCCCGGTATGGATGCCAGGTGATCAGGCTGCTAACCCTCCTGTCCCAGGCCATTTCCAGAGAGTGTGGATACACCTCCCTTGGAAACGATCGGAAGTTTTACAAGTGAAGCAATCCTTGCCTGATCCCCGTAAGAATCCTGCGGGTTATTACAAGGAGTTGTCCCAATTGGTGGATGCTACTGTCATGAACCTAGCCGATATTGACATGTTGTTTGGCAATGTGGTGCCTCAGCCGATTTGGGCGAAAATTCGTCACGAGAATCACGTAGCCGAGCTAGGCGGTGACTGGGCTGCCCTTACAGCGGCAGATGCCCGGCAGGTCGGTGGGGCTAAGCCTGAACAGATTATTGTGGCTTTGCCTCAGAGGATAATTACCCTCATGAAAACACTTATGCCAGCGATGCGCGTCAATTGGGACAAATTATCAGCGTGCAAACAAAAGAGGGATGAAAGTGTTTCTGATTTCTTTACGAGATTTGAGGAAGCGTTTGTTGATCATAGCGGTCAGGACATGGGTTCTGAGGGTGGTCAGCGGCTGTTCGTTGATAAGTTTGTATCGAACTTGTTGCCCGACCTTAGCAACAAGTTGAAGAATTCTGAGAGTTCGTGGGCTGTTTCTACCACTGCCCAAATATTGGCTACGGCCCAATATTACGAAAATAGAGAAAAGGAGGAAAGTGAGCGCGCAGATAAGAAAACGAAGGATCTTAAAACTAAGGTCTTATTGCAGCAAGCTTATCCTCCGCGTTCGAATTTCAGTGATACACAGCAGCTAAACAGATCACAACCGCAGTTCTCCAGATCGCAGACGCGAAATGTTTCGCCTGCACCTCGCTTTGTGCTGGGATATAATCAATGCGCATATTGTCGTGGGGAGGGCCATCTGAAGTTCGATTGTCCGGTTCTCCGTGATCGGACCAATGGTGTGTCGGCTCGAGGAGGACGTAGTGGTCCTCAACAGGCTTCCCGTGGTAGAGGTCGCGGAGTTACCCAGAATCAGGCCGACCGCTTTGCCACGTCTTCGGACTCGCACAATTGTTTCGATCGGCGCGAAACATCGTCCGGTCGGTCTGCACAGTATCATGTGGATGATTGCTATGTTGAGTGTGATGTTGATGCGGATGGTATCTACTAGGACAGCCATGGACAAAGGAAGGGAGAAGTATCAGTTCCGGTTGATCAGAGAGGGCCTTATGTTGCAGTAGCCACTTTGGGCGTCGTTGAGCCTTTTCTGTTGGACACTGGTGCAGCAAAAAGTTCCATCATGCATTCGAAACTCCCTGGCGCGCCTTTGTCTGGCTTAACGAATGTTTCCGTTGGATTCTCTGGCGCCCCCGTTAGCAATCCAGTTTCTAGCCCTTTGTCCCTTACAATTGGGTCTCATGAGCTAGAAGCTCCCTTGATTTTGACTACTGGTTGTGGTGAGAATCTTTTGGGCTTAGATTTGTTGAAAAGGTTACATGCGACTTTGTACTGTTCTCCTACGGGTGTGGAGCTTATGTTGGGTAAGAGCGTGATTTCCCCTATGTATTTATCGATCGACAAGCTCCCGGCGGCATTGAAAGCTCTTCCGGACTCCTTGTGGGCGACAGGTCCCAATGACGTGGGCCTGTTGGATATACCACCTTATGTTGTCCAACTGAAAGTTGGTGCGCGCTTACCGCGCATACCCCAGTATCGTATTTCCCTTGATGGCGAAAGGGCACTGTTAGCGATCATTTACGATCTGATCGGTAAAGATGTTATTGAGGAGACACGGGGTAATGTGTGCAATAGTCCCGTGTTGCCTATTCTGAAACGAACGGATCCCTCCAAACCTCCTGTGTACCGTCTAGTTATCGACTTACGGGAGGTGAATAAAGTCGTTGTTCCGCAGTTTCCTGTGGTGCCAGACATTACAGCTTTACTGACTCTGATTCCAGCCACTGCATCATGGTTCTCGGTGATCGATCTGAAGAATGCGTTTTTTAGCATTCCGATTGCTGAGGAAAGCAGAGATTTGTTCGGTTTCTCATTAGGTGGTCGCAGCTTCAGATTCAAGCGCGCACCACAGGGCTACTGTGAGAGTCCATCAATTTACAGCCAAGCTCTTAAGAGTCAACTTGATGCGTTTGTGTTACCGGCTGGTGCAGCCTTGATTCAGTATGTTGATGATCTATTGGTCGCTGCTGACACTGAACAGCTCTGTAGAGCCGCTACAGTGTCTCTGTTACAGCATCTCTGTGCCTTACATCATAAAGTGTCACCTTCCAAACTGCAATATTGTTGTCAAGAAGTTACCTATCTCGGTCACTTATTGTCAAAGGCGGGAAGAAGGTTGACCCCTGAACGAATTGCAGCAATTGCTCGAATGACTGTGCCAACAACTCAGAGAGATGTGCGTGCCTTTCTAGGTATCACGTCATACTGCAGACAGTGGATTCCGAACTTTTCACTGTTAGCGAAGCCATTGGTAGCCCTCACGTGCAAGGACGTTTCGACTCCTTTGCCTTGGACGGAGGAATGTCAGAAAAGTTTTTCTGAACTACGTGATGCGTTGTGTTCGGCTCCTGTGTTAGGTACTCCTGATTACAGAAAGCCATTCACATTATACGTCCATGAGAGGGACGGTTGTGCGTTGAGTGTTTTAACGCAACAATTTGGTGATAAGCAGCGTCCGTGTGCATATTTTTCCTCGACCTTAGACCCGGTAGCTAGAGCGTTGCCGAGTTGCTTGAGGGCGACAGCGGCAGCAGCGGCGTCTATTCGGCAGTCCGCAGGTCTTGTTATGGATAATATGCTCATAGTAATGGTTCCGCATGCAGTTGATACGCTCTTGAATCGGACAAAGACTCAACATCTGACGAGTGCAAGGTTGTCTGGGTACGAGCTGACCCTTTTGGCAAGTCATATACAGATCAAACGTTGTAATGTACTGAATCCGGCGACATTGTTGCCGATTAATATGGAATCAGATGATGTGCTGCCACATGATTGTTATTTACGGACTGAAGAAGAAACAAAAGGTCGTGTGGACCTGAAAAACACTCCCTTGGCAGATCCCGATGGTACTTTGTATGTGGATGGTTCTTGCTTCAAATTGCCGAATGGCGATGTGACGACTGCGTATGCTGTGGTGACGTTGAGCACGGTTGTGGAAACTGCGAGATTGAACCAGAATTCCGCGCAAGCGGCAGAGTTAATTGCATTGACAAGAGCGTGTGTTCTGTCGAAGGGAAAGCGAGTGAATGTGTTTACTGACAG
Source organism: Triturus cristatus (assembly GCF_964204655.1). Taxonomy (NCBI): domain Eukaryota; kingdom Metazoa; phylum Chordata; class Amphibia; order Caudata; family Salamandridae; genus Triturus; species Triturus cristatus. Next base: position 844,720,676 of record NC_140588.1, on the reverse strand, counting down.
TCAGTATGCATTTGGTGTTGCGCATAACTTTGGAAGATTGTGGAGAGAAGGAGGATTTATGACATCGCATGGTACGAAGATCCAACACGGGCATCTCGTGAATGATCTTTTGGATGCACTTACGTTGCCTAAACAAGTGGCGATTGTTAAATGCAGTGCACATCGAAAAGTGACGGATGATGTTGGTCGTGGTAATGCATTTGCGGATGAAATCGCTAAGGAAACGGCTAAGAATATTGCGACTCGAATGTATGTTACGAGTTCAGTAAGGTGGCCGACGGAGACTGGTATGTGTGAAAATACCGTTGAGAGTGTGAAAGCAATTCAGAACGAAGCTACTGAAGCTGAAAAGATCAAGTGGAAAGAAAGTACAGGGAAATTGGATATGCATGGATGTTGGGTGGACCTGACGGAATGTCAGAGGTGGATGTTACCAGATGCATATGTATTAGCTGTTGTGACGATGGCTCATGGGTTGTCACATATTAGTGCGAAAGGAATATGTAAGTTCTTGTCTCCTGTATGGAGGAATGAGGGTATTGCTAAATGTGCCGAAAGAGTGGTTAAGAATTGTATGGTGTGTTTGATGCATAATCCCGGAAAAGGCACCCCCACTCCACCTGGTCATTTTGCTCCTCCTGCTTGTCCCTTTGAGGTTATCCAGCTGGACTTTATCCATATGGAGAGATGCAATAACCTGAAGTATGTTTTGGTTGTGGTTTGCGCGTTCTCCAGATGGATTGAGGCCTATCCTCTTAAGGATAACACTGCCCTGTCCACAGCAAAAATCCTGCTGAAGGAATACTTTCCTCGGTATGGAATGCCCCGGATTGTATGGTCGGATAATGGGAGTGAGTTTGTGGGAAGTGTAATGCAGAGTGTGTGTAAGGGCCTGGGAATTCGACAGAAATTCCACAGTGCTAATCATCCTCAGGCAGCGGGTTTGGTTGAAGGGTACAATGGTACCCTGAAGCTGAAACTCGCTAAGGTTCAAGCTACGACTGGTCTATCATGGCCTGATGCCTTGCCTCTGGCTCTCCTATCGACCAGAGCAACCGTACACTCTCGAGTAGGGCTTAGCCCATATGAGATTGTGTTCGGTCGCCCTGCGAATATTTGGGGAGTCCCGAGGCCTAGGGCTTTTGATAGTCTTGAGTATCCAATGTTAATTGATTACTTGCATGATTTGACCACTAAACTACGGTTAATCCATCAACAGGTCCTTGAAGCTCTACCGGCGCAGACAGAGGGTCCTGGACACCAGCTCCGTCCAGGAGACTGGGTGGTTACCCGAAACTTTGGTCGAAAGCGTAACTTGGAGCCAAGATTCGTCGGACCCTATCAAGTCTTATTGACGACGAGGACAGCGGTTCGACTGGAGGGTCGGAAAAACTGGGTGCATGCCAGCCACACAAAGAAGGTACCGATCCCCTTACCAACTGACGGTTGGGTGAGGACTGGGATTTCGGCCTCAGAAACTGAGACTCCTTTGCACTTTGTGCCATTTAGTGATGCTCAATCTGTGGAGGAGGATTCGTCACTGCCAGATCCACATGTGGAGTCATCAGTAGTAGAGAACCCAAGGTCTGACTCGTTGTCCACTTCATCGAACACTGTTGCGTCAGCTGAACAATTGTTTGTAGAGCAAACTCGACCTGGAAGAAGTCGATACTTTCTTCGTTCAAGGACTAACAAAAAGTAACAGTACAGTGGTTTTTGACGTTACGAATATTATGAACGATTACATCCTTTCTTTTTGAGTCGTTTGTGCTTTTCCACTGCTAAGAGACTTGTAATAAATTTGAACGTTTCGTGGAAACCTCGCCATCCGGGTCACCGTAGGGCCGTGCGGGTACTCCTTTCTGTTTAGCAGGTTTCTGACGCTAGGTTGGTTACTTTTGTCGATCTCTGGGAACTCCTGGGGATTGATAATTGCTACTCAGAACGAAGTGCGTCAAGTACGTCACGGACGGTTTGTAGAGGATGGCATTCTCTAAGCTGTTGGAAGAAGAAAGGGTGTTGGCACAGAGATCAGAATTATGGAGGGTTGTACGAACAAAATGTTTTTTGTTTCAGGTGTTTCTACTTTTTCTGGCCTTATCTATGTTATTGGTGGGTGGAGTGTATTTCGGAGTGCCGTTGTTCTTGCCTTCTGTTTCGCCTACCTTTTCTCCTAACCTAAGTTCCCTCACCACTGTCTCCCCACATTCCTTTCATCCTTTGCCTCAACATGAGCAGGTTAGGCGCGCGGAATTCATGAATAATTCCTTTGTTCAACTTCTACATCAGCATCAGTTGGTGGTGAATACTACCAATTGTTGGGTATGTGGGTTAATGCCACACACCATGGATAGGGGTATTCCGTATTTTGTCCTTCCATACAGCTCCCAGGGTTCAGCTCGAGCATTCCAAACTATGTTCCGTAGTGCACTAGATTCCTACCCCAGTCGAGAGCCACGGTCTGTCAATTTTGGTCCTGGGCCGTACCACAAGCCTTTGGCGATAGCCATAGCAGATCTGGATAGAGATATTTTTGATGCATCACTCATTCCAGATGAAGAAGTGCAGGCCTATAAGGATCTGAGTGAGACTGAGTATAGTACGTCAGTGGGTGATAGACAGCTTAAGAGCTCGTCCCCAATATGGATTGTACCGCACCTTGGTAATTTCTGCTTGAAAGGTTTGGGTCGAAATCCAAGAGCACAACTTGGGAACAGTGCTTGCACTGATACGTATGTCCTACCGATGCTCTCCTCCCCTGTTTTTCTGACTGCTAAGGGCACCTATTTTGTATGTTATGAACGCGCGTATACATGGTTACCCCGTGACTTTTCGGGTACCTGTTATATTGCGAATCTTTTACCTCCGACTTTCACAGTTGCTTCGGACTATCACAAAACTAGAGTCGTGAGAGGTGTTATTAGCAAAGAGGACACTGCTGGTCAAGAAGCTGGAGACTTCTTTAAGGGTTTCTTGCCGTTTTGGGGACCTATGGTTAATAGTAGGAACCTAAGACAGTTGACCCGTGTGGTAGAGTCGACTGCTAATATTACTGCAAATGCCCTTGGTAATCTAACAGCTGAACTACAGGCGGATAGACTCATGACGTTGCAGAACCGTATGGTTCTAGACGTTGTTCTTGCAGATAGAGGGGGTGTGTGTAAAATTATCCACTCGAGTTGTTGCATTTTTATTCCTGACAATGCTCCAACTGTTTACCAAGCCATCTCGAAGTTGCACAAGATTTCCGAGTCCATACACGTGGACGAAGGTAATTGGACGCTCCTGGGATGGTTTTGGGGCCTGATGTCAACCTGGGGTTGGAAAATTCTAATGATCGTAGGGGCTGTTGTAACGATTCTGTTCACGTGTTGTCTTTGTGTACAGTGTGGTCCTGCCTTATGTGGCTTATGTGCTGCGACGTGTATAAGGCGGCCATCTGTTACCAAGGAGACGTTGATGAATAGGATGATGTTCCAGCAGCAGCTGAATGATCTGATGAATATTGATATAGATTCCGATCTTGACTAGTGCTTGCCTACATGAGGGCAAAAGGAGCGTCTGAGGTTCCGTATGAGATGGGACGGCACTTTTTGAGTAATGACGAATATGGATGAGTTTGGTATCCCTGAACCGCAAATGACGAGTATAGTGGGTGTACGTAGTTTCGCTATGCAGCCACGTATGGTTCGTCTCATTTTTGGGTTTGTTCATCCGAACCCTCGGGTTCCATTTTAGATACGGCATCCATTTTGTTTCTTGCCCTCAAGTAGCCAGCGAACGGGTTTTTGTCCGCTTCGTGACCCTGGGACTTTCAAGTTTGCACGAAGGACACGTGTTTCTTTGAGGTGACTTTTACGATGGGGGAAATGACACGAGTAAGGCAGATGGCCCCGCTCAAGGCTCATCTTGCCGCTCCGGTCTATTGTTTCAGCCACGCATACATTAGACACGAGGTCTTTGACCCTTCTATCGAGTTTCCTTTATTGCCCCTGACACTCTTTTCTAACCTGTTGTGTATTCTTGTCTTTTCCTTGCATCTGTTTTTCGTCCTTCCTCTTAATGTGTTTATGGTTAGGATGGAATGTGTTTATTGCGGAGGGAATATGTTTTTACAGTTGAGAACTGGCAAGACTGTTGTAATTATGTTCCGGCCTCCTGAAACATGAACACAACCCTTTTGAAGTTTATTGTGGGAACTGAGTTGTAACCTTTGTTCGCCATACTGTGCTATGGCAAAAATCTGTATAAAAGAGCGATCCACTTCTACGAATTTGAAGCAGTCTCCGAGAACCTACACGTTGTGTACTTCTTGTGACCTCTGTATCCCTGCAGTAAATAAACGCTGATCTCTGACGTCGCTGGAAGTGTCCCGTGTCTCTGTGTTTGGTACGCCAGAACAGGTAACCCACGAAGGTTTCAGGTGTTGTTCCCTGGCACCGCTGGGTCTTAAGAATAACCCAGTCCTTCAATTCTTTGGTTTTGCTGACAGGTGCACAGTGAAGAGATTCTGTATTAGAAAATCTGGTGTGTGACTGATATACTTCTTAATCTACAAAACAACCTGAAAGGTGAGTTATTTAACTGGGAGGGGATGTGTGTGGTCTATTTTGATTTTAATCAAACTAAAGTATTTCTCCTGCTAAAGTGCAGGGAGTACTTTTTTTTGCCTACAATCTTATTGACAGTGTGTGTGCATGTAGAAACCATTCTGTGATAAGCATTTGTGTTTTTCATGTGTTTGCAGACAGATAACTGTGCTGTTTTTATATTTTGGTACAATTAGAAACCAGTCATTGTTTATGAATTTGCAAAATGAGTCATGTTTCTACACTAAAATGTAGTACTCGTAGATTAAGAAATGTGTTTTGGTATAGTGCAAGGGATAGTGTTGTTTGTCTAGAATCACACAGTGAGTCTGTGTGCATTTAAGAATCATTTTGAGAGAAACATTTTGGTACTAATGTGTAGTTGAACATTTTCTGTAATGTGTGCAGTTACCTTAGATCTTGTAGACTAGTAAATGTATTTTGTACAAGGAATAGTTGGCTGTCTACAATCGCACTGTGAGTCTGTGTGCATTTGGGTAAGCATTGTGAGAGAAGCATTTGGTAATATCATGTATATGATTGCAGATAACTGTTTTAAAACCTGTCATGTTGTCAAGTTTTAGTAGCATTAGAAGCCAGTCTTTGCTTATGCATTGATAAAATGACTCAGGCTTTGACCCTAAAGGGCAGTACTGAAATATGTAGATTGTGTGCAGTCCGCTTACCCCTTCCACAGTAGTGAATGAGTTTTGGTAAACTCCTAGGGATAGTGTTGCTTGTCTAGAATCACACAGTGAGTCTGTGTGCATTTGGGTAACAATTGTGAGATAAGCCTTTGGTAACATCATGTATTTGCTGACAGATAACTGTTTTAAAACCGGTCATGTTGTCAAGTTTTAGTAGCCGTAGAAGCCAGTCTTTGCTTATGCATTGATAAAATGAGTAAGGCTTTGACATTAAAGTGCAGTACTGAAATATGTAGATTGCGTGCAGTCCCCTTACCCCTTCCACAGTAGTGAATACGTTTTGGTAAACTCCTAGGGATAGTGTTGCTTGTCTAGATTCACACTGTGAGTCTGTGTGTATTTGGGTAAGCATTGTGAGAGAAGCATTTGGTAATATCATGTATATGATTGCAGATAACTGTTTTAAAACCTGTCATGTTGTCAAGTTTTAGTAGCATTAGAAGCCAGTCATTGCTTATGCATTCATAATATGAGTCAGGCTTTGACAGTAAAGTGCAGTACTGAAATATGTAGATTGTGTGCAAACCCCTTACTTCTTCCAGAGTAGTGAATGTGTTTTGCTAAAGTACAAGGGATAGTGTTGCTTGTGTAGAATCACACTGTGAGTCTGTGTGCATTTGTGTAACCATTCTGAGAGAAGCATTTGGTAACATCGTGTATTTGCTGACAAATAACTTTTTTAAAACCTGTCATGTTGTCAAGTTTTAGTAGCATTAGAAGCCAGTCATTGCTTATGCATTCATAAAATGAGTTAGGCTTTGACACTAAAGTGCAGTACTGAAATATGTAGATTATGTGCAGTCCCCTTACCCCTTCCAGAGTAGTGAATGAGTTTTGGTAAACTTCTAGGGATAGTGTTGCTTGTCTAGAATCACACTGTGAGTCTGTGTACATTTGGGAACCACTGTGAGAGCAATGTGGGTACTTCATATCTTTACATACACATAACTGCTTAAAAACCTTTCCTGTTCTCAAGTTTTGGTAGACTTAGAAGGCAGTCATTGCTTATGTATTCACCCAGGAACTGTCCTTGCAATACTGTAAACATTCAGTTAATATCCAAGTAGTAACGGAATGAGGCAGGCCTTAGCACATGCATTGATTCAAACGCCTATCCACTATGCATGCAGTCCTCTAACCATCTACACAGTTCTCTTTCACACCTTCAATTCCCCAGTCAGTATCCATACACTTCCAGCAAACACCCTGTCACTCCCCTTGCACTCCTCTACTGACCCATTCAGCACCATGTACTAATTCATTCACTGTGCCAAAACCCAACTCCTTATAAATTCACCCAGACACTCTCCTTGCAGTACTCTAATCATTTAGTCAGTACCCAAGTACTCATGCAGTGAGCCAGGCCTTAGCACATAGACTGCTTTAAACCCCCATCCACTATGCATGCAGTCCTACTTGTCTTTCACACCTTAAATTCCCCAGTCAGTATCTATACACTTCCAGCAAACACCCTGTCACTCCCCTTGCACTCCTCTGGTGACCCATTCAGCACCATGTTCTAATACATTCACTGTGCCAAAACCCAACCATTTATATATTCACCCAGGCACTCTCCATGCAGTACTCTAATCATTTAGTCAGTACCCAAGTATTCATGCAGAGAGCCAGGCCTTAGCACATGGACTGCTTCAAACGCCGAACCACTATGCATGCAGTCTTTTAACCACCTACACACTTGTCTTTCACACCTTCAATACCCCAGTCACTATTCATACAGTTCCAGCAAACACCCTGAAACTCCACTTACACTCCTCTCGTGACCCATTCAGCACCATGTACTAAGTCATTCGCTGCGCCAAAACCCAACCACTTATAAATTCACCCAGGCACTCTCCATGCAGTACTCTAATCATTTAGTCAGTACCCAAGTACTCATGCAGTGAGCCAGGCCTTATCACATGGACTGCTTCAAACCCGTATCCACTATGCACGTAGTCCTCTAACCATTTACACAATTGTCTTTCATACCTGCGATTCCCCAGTCATTATCCATACACTTCCAGCAAACATCCTGTCACTCCCCTTTTCACTCCTCTAGTAACTCATTCAGCACCATGTACTAATCCATTGACTGCACCAAAACCCAACCATTTATAAATTCACCGAGGCACTCTCCTTGTAGCACTCTAATGGTTCAGTTAGTACCCAGGTATTTATGTAGTGAACCCGGACTTAGCACATGGACTACTTCAAACACCTATCCACTATGCATGCTTGCCTTAAATCACCTATACAATTGTCTTTCACACCTTCAATTGCCCAGTCAGTATCTATATACTCTAATAAACATCCTGTCACCCCCCTTGCACACCTCCAGTGATTCATCCAGCACCATGTACTAATCTATTCACTGCGCCAAAACCCAAAAACTTAAAAGATTCATGCAGGCACTCTCCTTGCAGTACTCTAATGATTCAGTCAGTACTCAGGTACTCATGCAGTGACCCAGGCCTTAGATAATGGACTGCTTTAAATGTCTATATAGTATGCATGCAGGCCTCTAACCACCTACACACTTGTCTTTCACACCTTCAATATCCCAGTCAGTATGTATACAGTTTCCACAAACACCCTGTCACTCCCCTTACACTTCTCCAGTGACCCATTCAGCACCATGTACTAATCCATTTACTGCGCCAAAAGCCAAACACTTATAAATTCACTGAGGCACTCTCCTTGAACTTCTCTAATGATTCAGTCAGTACCCAGGTACTTATATAGTGAACCCGGTTTTAGCACATGGACTACTTCAAATGACTATCCACTATGCATGCAGGCCCCTAAACACCTACACAATTGTCTTTCGCACCTTCATTTTCCCAGTCGATATCTATATACTCCAATAAACACCCTGTCACTCCCCTTGCACACCTCCAATGACTCATTCAGCAGCATGTATTAATCTATTCACTGCGCCAAAACCCCAAGACTTAAAAGATGTATCCAGGCACTCTCCTTGCAGTACTCTAATGATTCAGTCGGTACCAAGGTACTCATGCAGTGACCCATGCCTTAGCCCATGAAGTGCTTCAAACGTCTGTCCAGTATGCATGCAGGCCTCTAGTCACCTACACATTTGTCTTTCACTTTTTCAATTAACTAGTCAGTATCTATAAACTCCAGTAAACACTCTTTCAGTCCACTTCCACACCTCTACTGACTCATCTGGCACTATGTAGTAATCTATTCACTGCAGCAAAACACAAAAACTTAAAAAGATTAACCAAAACACTCTTGTTGCAGCAGTGTATTGATTCAGTCAGTACCCAGGTAATCATGCAGTGTCTGAGGTCTTGGCTCATGGACTGTTTAAACATCTATCCAATTTGCATGCAGGCCTCTAGTCACCTACACACTTGTCTTTGACTTCTTTAATTAACTAGTCAGTATCTATATACTTCAATAAACACCCTGTCACTCATCTTGCACTCCTCCAGTGACTGATCCAGTACCATGTACTAATCTATTCACTGCGCCAAAACCGAAAAACTTAAAAGTTTCATTCTGGCAGTCTCCTAGCAGTAGTTTAATGATTCAGTCAGTACACAGGTACTCATGCAGTGAACTGTTCATTACCACATTGACTGCTTCAAAGGTCTATCCAGTATGCATGCAGGCTTCTAACCTACTATACACTTGTCTTTAACAGCTTGAATTCCCCAGTCAGTATGTATGTACTTCCAGCAAACACCAAGTCACTCTTCTTGCACTCTTCCAGTGACTTATTCAGCACCATGTAGTAATGCATTCACTGCGCCAAAACTGAGACACTTATAATTTCACCCAGGCACTCTTCTTGCAATAGTCTAATCATTCAGTCAGCACCTAAGTACTAATGGAGTGAGGCAGGCCTTAGCACATGGATTGATTCAAACGTCTGTCCAGTATGCATGCAGTCCTCTAGTCACCTACACACTTGTCTTTCACTTCTTTAATTAACTAGTCAGTATCTATATACTTCAATAAACACCCTGTCACTCATCTTGCACTCATCCAGTGACGGATCCAGTACCATGTACTAATCTATTCACTGCGCCAAAAACAAAAAACTTAAAAGTTTTACCCATGCACTCTCCTAGCAGTAGTCTAATGATTCAGTCAGTTCCCAGGTACTCATGTAGTGAACCATGCATTATCACATGGACTGCTTCAAATGTCTATGCAGTATGCATGCAGTCGTCTAACCTACTTTACACTTGTCTTTAACAGCTTGAATTCCCCAGTCAGTATCCATGTACTTCCAGCAAACACCCTGTCACTCCCCTTGCACTCTTCCAGTAACTTATTCAGCACCATGTAGTAATGCATTCACTGCGCCAAAACTGAAACACTTAAAATTCACGCAGGCAGGCTTCTTGCAATAGTCTAATCATTCAGTCAGTACCTAAGTACTAATGGAGTGAGGCAGGCCTTAGCACATGGATTGATTCAAACGTGTTTCCACTATGCATGGAGGTCTCTAAGTACCAACACAATTGTCTTTCAGACCTTCAATTTCCCAGTTAGTATCTATAAACTCCAATAAACACTCTGTCACTTCAATTGCACACCTCCACTGACTCATTTGGCATTAAGTACTAATCTATTCACTGCACCAAAACCCCAAAACTTAAAAAGATACACCCAGTCAATCTGTTTGTAGTACTCTAATGATTCAGTCAGTACTCAGGTAGTTTTGCAGTAAGCCAAGTGTTACTCTATGGACTGTTTCAAACGTCTATCCACTATGCATGTAGGTCTGTAGCCACCTACACACTTGTCTTTCACACCTTCCATATCCCAGACAGTATTCATACAGTTCCCGCAAACACCCTGTCACTCCCCTTATACTTCTCCATTGACTTATTCAGCACCATGCACTAATGTATTTACTGCACCAAAATACAAATACTTATAAATTCATCCTGGCACTCTCCTTGCAATACTCAAAACATTCAGTCAATATACAAGTACTGTTGGACTGAGACAGGCCTTAACATATGGATGAATTCAAACACGTATCCACTATGCATGCAGGTCTCGAATCACCTTCACACTTGTCTTTCTCACCATCAATATCCCAATCAGTATCCATACACTTCTAGCAAACACCCTGTACTCACCCAGTGTCTCTCCTTATAGTAGTGTAATCATTCAGTCAGTTAGCATGTAGTCTTTTAGTGAGGCAGGCTTTAGGGCATGAACTGCTTCAAAGTAGTATGCACTATGCATGTAGTGTTTTAACCATCGTCCCACTTGTGCTTCAGGGCTATAGTTTCTTAGTCAGTATTTATATAAAATGTGTTTGTACAATAATAGAATAGTATAAATTTGAAAGCTATTAATATACATTTATTTGTAATTATTTTTTACAGATACTGTTTTTCACCGTTAAAATAGAGAAATCATGCCAGAAAAAAAAAGAAAAAGAAAATAACAGAGACAGGAGAATTACTTGAAGAAACATCAACCACAAGTATTGAATAAACAAGATAATGTGGCTAAAAAGAAAAAATCTTCTGGTAAGATCACAAAGCAGGACCAAACAGAATGCTTTAAATAGAAAAAAAAAATCAAAATAAGAGGAAAAGCAAAAAAGCAAATGGACAGTCAAAGGAGCCAAAGTATGGTAAAAGAAGGCAAAATCAGTATAAGGAAATATGCCCAAAAATATTTTACAAGAGAACAGTACATAATTTTCTGAAAGATGTGAAGAAATATAAAAAGAGAGATCTATTTTATAAAAAGAAGAAGCATATTGCAACCATTGTTAAAAAGGCTTTTGAAGTAAAAACGAAACTATTCATTTTAGTATTAAACAGAATTCGATCACTAGATAAACCAATCCATTTAATGAAGGCCAAAAGTAGGAGGAAAAGAGTAATTAATAGAAAACAAATTTGTTATTTTTTTTGGGAGAACGGAAACACAGTTCCAGTTGAGAGCCTTTCTTTAATGAAGAGAGTTATTTACAGAGCAAAAAAGTATTCTATGCAGTTGACACCAGTGGTCGAGGTTATGAGGTTAGAGATGGTTGTCTAATTGACAAAGAGAAAATGGTTGAAAGTAATGCAGAAGAAGTGATAGCTGATGAAGTTCTAAGGAGACGTCCTAAACACCCTGTGTACACTTGGGATTGCAGTAGTATTTGTAGTGTACAACAAGAATCTATTGATAAATTATGTAGTTTTTACGAGCATATAGTAAAAAAAGTGTTAAACAAAAGATTAAGGTGTTGCAAGGACTAGACCCTTGCAGGGTGAGAAAAAAAACTGGTTTGCAAGGTCATTCTCTGGCTTGTCTTTCTAGGAAAGTTTGTCAAAGTGTTTTTCACCATTTCAGGATGTTGGCAGTACATCATACTCAAATGCGGAAGTTAGTGAGAAGATTGTAGTATGCAAAAAGTCCAGCACTAAAGTTAAATAAGTTGAACAGTGCTCTTTTGCATGGGTCAGTATGAGATATGAAGAAGGTTTGTGATGATATTGAGTTTTGTTACTTTGGTCCTCAGGAAGAGAGTGCAGAAACTGACACATTAGTAGAACAAAATGTTGAAGACAATGTAGAACCCGTGATTACAACAAATTTTGGGGATGAAACCACAAAGTTTAAGGTTATTTCAGGTGAACGACCAAATGTTTCTTGTATTTGTTGTCCGCAAAGTCACTATAAAAATCAGACTAGGGGTGTCAATCTGTATTTAAAAAGTGAAATGGAAGATAATGATAAGTGGAAGGAATTTGCAACTTATTTGTTGGTAGAGGATTGTTTTGATTTGGGATCTGAGCAGCGTATTTGCAAATATTGTTATAACAAATTAGATGAGAATAAAATGCCTGCTAGAGCTGTTCATAATAATCTAGAGCTGGTTAATATTCCTCCAGAGCTGATAGATTTAAATATGTATGAGTCTATTCTCATTCAATGTGTGCACCCGTTTCAGGCTATTGTTCGTATGGAGCCTAAAACAGGTAAATTACCTCCATCAGAGTTACAAAGAGGATTGAAAGGAAGCGTTGTGTATTTACCGTTAGATTTAAAGAAAAATATTGAAACTATTGCTGTAGACCATGCAGAAAATCAACCACTAGTCATTCTAGTTAATGGTGTTCCTACTAAGAAGAAGAAAATCTGGCAAGTGTTAGTGGATGTTAGAAAAGTGCAAAAGGCATCATTGTATCTGATAAAAAATAATGAGTACTATAGAAATGTGTTTGTAGGAGAAGAAGAAATAGATTTAGCACGAGATATTGAAACATTAAGTGGACAAATTGAAAAAGTGGACATGTCCAGATGTGAAGTAATCTATGAACATTACAGTGTACATCCACTTCATTCCAAAGAGGTGATGGGGAATACGATTGAGTTGTTCCAAATAAAAAAAGCAAGAGGAAGTCCCATGAGTGTATGGGAAGAGAGCTTGGAAGCTCATTGTTTCCCGCAGTTGTTTCCAACAGGAAAAGATGGATGATATGATGAATTTCCCGTACAGATTCCTGCAACTGAATATCGGACAACAAGATTATATGCAGAAGATCCAAGATTTCGACAATGTATCCCTTATATGTTTCATCTTCTGTTTGAAAGTGACTTGTCTGGACTTTCATATGCAGTAAATCACATTTTAAAAACTGGAATGCATCTGCAAAATGTAACTGCAAAGGATTTTATGGATAAAGTGCATCAGAGAGATGATCATTTAGAATCTCAGTTGATTAATCTGATGGCATGTCAGTGTGGGACTAATGAATATTGGTACCGTCGTCATGGAGAACTGAAATGTATGCTACGGAACTTGGGAACTCCTACATGGTTTGTTACACTAAGCTGTGCAGAGTATGCTTGGGATGATTTACTTGAATTTCTTCGAGAGGCAAATTCCAATATAAAATATATTGAATACAAGACACCGGGATAATTGTGCTGTTTGGATCGTGTTAATGTATGCAGATATTTCAATCATAGATTTGAAGCTATGATGTCTTTCATCTGCAATAAAAAGAATCCTCCTCTTGGAGAAGTTGTGGATTTCTTTTGGAGAAAGGAGTATCAAGCAAGAGGTGCTCCTCATATACATATGTTGTTATGGATCAAGGACGTCCCCAATTTGGAACAGATTCAGATGAAACTGTTTTGTCTTTCATTGAAGATTATGCCACATGTGCCGTACCCAATAGCAGAGAAGATAAAAACTTAAAACAACAAGTCTTACGATTCCAAAGCCATAAGTGTGGAAAATACTGTCGACGAAGTACAAGTCAAAGGATAAGTTCTATACCAAATGTTGTTTTGGATTTCCACGTCCTGTATTATCCAAAGGAAGAGTGAACAGTTTTATGTCAGCTATGCAACATACCATCACAAGAAAGTCTCCAAAAAATACCTACAACTTAAGAAGAAGCGAAGAATCAAAATACATATATGACTGCAATCCAGTTATTTTATCCATGTGGAACGCTAACATGGATATTCAGTATGTTGCGGACAATTCCATTGCTGTTGCTCGATATGTAACGTCCTACATTACTAAATCAGAAAAGATGGAATTGAAAGAAATGTGGGAAGAGATTTCTCACGAGAAGACTCTAAGTAAGCAATTATACAGTTTCAGTTTGAAGATGTTATCGCATCGTGAAATTGGAGCATATGAATGCTCAGATCGGTTAACATCTGCAAGTCTATATTCCAAAAGTAGAAGAATCATTTGGGTGAGTCTAGGTCTTGCAGCAATGCGAAATCGGGTACTGAAATCTGTTCAAGAAATTAACTATTTAGCAGAAAAAGAACCAGAAAGTACAGATATTTTGAAAACGAATATGTTGGACACATATTACCCAAACAGAAGTCATCATCTTGAGAACATGTGTCTCTATGAAGTGCAGCAAAACTACACTTTTAAACAGAATACTACAGAGAACATCAATTATGGAAAATATGCAGTGATTGGTTCCGAAGGATGTCTGGTGAAACAAAGGAAAGGAAATTTAATTAATCACAGGAAACTGAGTTGCGACACTGCTGACAAAAGGGAATTTTACTATTTAGCCCTTTTGCAAATGTTCAAACCGTGGCGTTCAGAACTGGAATTCCTTGGAGATTTTCAGAGCTATGATGATTCATTTAATGCTTGTAACAATAGCATACAATGCAATGCTTTTGCAAATTATGTGAAAATCTTGAATGATAAAATTGATCAAGAAGCTACAATTGCAGCTGAGATTGCTAAAGACAGTTCTCAAGACAGTCAAAGTTCTGCTGCACTGAGTCAAGATCCACTAGGACAACCAATTGTTGAAAATGAAGCAGCGATTGCCATGAATGAGGTGGAAACAGCAATGTATCAAGCTCAAGAAGATGTAATACAGTTAGGAAACTTGGAAGAACAACTGAATGTTGAACAGAAACAAATATATCAACAAGTGAAAGAGCAGATGGACCATGGATTACTTCATGAAAAGAAAGGGTGCTCATGTACATCATTTCAACCTATCCGAATGTATGTGAGTGGTCAAGCTGGAACAGGAAAACGTTTCTTAATTAAAGAAATTACAAGTTATCTGCAGACAACAACTGAGTCGCATTTGTCTTGTGTTGTCACTGCTCCAACTGGGTTGGCAGCACATAACCTTAAAGGAATTACTTTACATCGTTTACTAATGCTACCGGTAGAGCATGAGAACAAATTGGAATACTACAAGCTATCTGGAGAAGCTTGTTGTGAAGTTTCAAGAGTCCTGAAGAAAATGAAACTTCTCATTATTGATGAGGTAAGCATGGTCTCAAACTTGATGCTTGCCTTTGTGCATTTAAGAATGCAGCAAATTCTTAAAACAGAGTATGACCTGTTATTTGGAGGAAAACACGTCATCGTTTTTGGAGATCTACTGCAACTGACTCCGGTAAAAGGACAACCGGTTTTTAAAACACTTGCACATGAAGATACTAGAAGGTCTCTTGGTAGTGTTGGTAACGTGAACATTTGGACTTATTTTGAATACAAAGAACTGACAACAAATATGCGACAGGCAAATGATGCTGAATATGGAAGTATTCTTCAAGATATAAGAATTGGAATTCTGACAGAACATGGCAAACAAGCTTTGGAGAGTCGATTACTTTGCAATTTGTTTCCAAATGAAAATGTAGTTCCTGAGAAAGTGTACATGAAAATTGCAGAAAATAAATCAGTGATCTGCTTAATGCCAACACTGCGCGAGTGTTCTATATTCAACGAAGAACTATTGAAACTGGAAAATGAAGAAATTATAAAAATGGAAGCCATCGATAAAATAGAGCATGAAGGAATCACTATTATTTTGACGGGAAAGTTGAAAACAAAACTGGATTCTTTAGAAAAAAAATATCTAAAACAGCTGGTTTAGAAAAGACACTATATGCATGTGCAAACTGTCGGGTAATTTTAAGGCGTAATTTGGATGTAGAAAAAGGTTTAGTTAATGGAGCAATGGGTAATGTGGTGGATTTTGTTAATTATCAGATAAAAGAAGGAATTGAATTTTTTAAAATTAAATTTGATCAGATTGAAGAAGTTAAAGAAATTGGTTGTTGTTCAGTTCGTGTTTTGCTTGTTAAAGATATATATGTCCGTAGGAAACAATTTCCATTTTTTCTGGCATATGCAGTGACTATTCATAAATCGCATGGATTAAGTGTAGACAGTGCATTGGTGAACATTGGATCTACCGTATTTAAAGAGGGTATGGCATATGTTGCTTTGTCGTGAGTCAGAACATTACCTGGTTTGTTTTTGATTGATTTTGATGAGACAAAGGTTACTGCAGATGCAATCTGTGTAAAAGAGTATAATAGGTTAAGAAGGGCGTATGCTCCCAATTTAGGTCAATATCCTGTATATGAAAAGCGTGTGGTTGGTCGAAAAAGAAGGTTTGAGAATATCTGTACTGAAGGTGTAGAAAAGGGAAAACAACAAGATAATGTTGTGATTGCAAGTAAAAAGAAAAAGGACACTATTGAAGAGATTGTTGGTTATCAGTTTGAAAATAGTTCAGGTGTCAACTGCTATGCTAATGTAGTGGTCAATGTTGTTTTTTATCTTGAAGGTTTGCAAGAACAAGTTATGCAGAATCAGCAAAAAAGATTTTGTTCTTTGTTGCATTCTGTTTATGAAAAATTGACAACAGATAAAAGTAAAATACAATCTGTGTCAGATGTTCATAATCTTTTGGATGTGTGTTCTGGTTCGACACAATTGACACAAAATATCCAACAAGATGCTCAGGAATTTTTAATGTATATGCTTACCATTTTTGAAAATGAAGGTGTAGAAATAGAAAATATCTTTGGCCTTTCTTACAAATGGGAACATCATTGTGAAAATTGCATGTATACATGTACCATTAATGTAGACACTGAAAGATTTCTGTATTTAACATTACCAGACTGTAAATCAGTGTGTTTCAATAAATTAGCTAAAGGTGCAAATCAAAACATGGAGTGTAGCCAATGTAAATCAGAAATGGTATCCACATTATGTTTAACAAAATATGGTAAATACATATATTTTAATGATGCAACGTTGTACAGCTGATGGAAGTAAATTGGATACTTTAACAAAGCAATTCGTAGCAACACAACTATCAATATCAGGAAGTACTTTTGTAGCAATTGCAATAATTTTCCATGATGGTACTTCCACAACATCTGGACATTACACTGTCTATCTAAAATGTGACAAAGGCTGGACACTTTGTAATGATTCCCAGTTGGTTTTCAAACAACGTTTACCTAGGGAATTACCAAATTCCTACCTAATATTTTTAAAGTCAAAGTTTTAGGAAGATAATTCGCTCTCTTAGGAATTTATCATTATAATTTAATAGGATTAACATTGGACAATTTACATAAAAAGGAGTGCAAAAATACCATTTGGCCTCAAGGAATGATATATGTTTGAATTATGGACTTTTTCATGCTCATTGACTCGGTGAATATTTTAAAGCGACAACATTTACAGTTTTTATTAGTTAAAGTTATAAACTTTTGTTAGCCATAAGCATTTCATAGATGTGTGATTTGTATTTTCTGGTATTTTACTGAGAATAGCATGTTGGGTTTTTTTAACCCCTTCGATGCTGCGCAGATTCCGCCGCTGTGCTGGCGGAATCTTGCGCGGCGGGGTCATGACGGAATGGTTCCGTCATGAGCACAGCTCAACCGTGGGTCATGACGGAACCATTCCGTCATGAGCACCGAAGGGGTTAAACAATCTTTTTGATTGTTTTTTTTTTGCCCGCTGTTAAGTGATGAGTACGATTGAAATCACAATTTCTAGTGAAATTCAATATATTCTGAGAACAGCAAAAAAGGCAAACAAATTGCTTTGTTTAAATTACACTGTGTTGTAAAAAATGTATTATTACATGTTATAACTATTTTTTGTTTTCTTTCACAGATCCTAATTCTAAAATAAGCAATTTACATTACAAACAAAATCTGAAAAAAATGTGTACCATTTTTAATTTCTATTACTGTGAAGGTAAGTTTAACTAAGTATTAATATGCAGAATGTGCAGATCTGCAAGAAGCTACAAAGTTTGAACACATTTTTAAAAACACTCTGTTTATACCTATGTAGTTTTGAAATCTCTCTGTCATCAGATATCATGCGACCTCCCAAAAACAGATTTAAGAGGTTCATAATATTTCCCATTGTACCTATTGAAGGACCGCAATCATTTCAATCATTCTTCTTTGAGCATCTTTGCAGACAAAACGCTGTGCTTACCTCCTATCATTCGAAAGCAATTTTCCAAACAGAAATATGTCACTTTTTGTAACATAGTTATTGTGAAAGACACTCTTTCATATTTACAAAGAGAGGAAAATGCACTCTGTGTACTTTTTCTATTCCATGTAAATACAACCTCATCATACACACCACTTTGCGTTAAAAGGGTGTTCTATAAGTATTGTTGTGCGTGATTGCACTGAATACTCATAGAACAAGACACATCTCCAGAATTATCAGAAATCATAAATCTCGATATGTGAGTGAATGCTGCATAATTTTCCAATTGGTGTAGGAAAGCACAACAAGGAGAATTGTTTTCATTTCTCCTCATTTTTTAATCTTCAATGCATGCTAAAATGTTCAGCATACATTGAAGGGGAAAAATGCCTTTACTGATTGCTTTTGTGCAGGAAGGTGTGTCTTCCTGCAAAAAGACAAACACCACATGACACAGATATCCTTGCACCATGGTGCAAGGGTGCCTGTGTCACCACATGGCTGCAGTTTAAGCAGCCGTACAGAGAGAAGCATAGATTTGCAACATATTTATGTAAATATGTTGCATCCCTGTGCTTCGGAAGTACTACAGCACACTGCAGTTAAAGAGGTTACTGTGTGATGCTGCAGCACTTCCTCATAGTTCTGCCCATATACATTCACCATACGCTACTAATGCATTCATTCAGTCAATTATGTACTACACATACATTCATCTAAACTTTCACACACTAACAAACAAATATCGTTTTTTTTTTAAACCAGGAAAGTTAGTTCTTAGAAGAACTTTTATTTTCTTCTTTTTTCTTTTATATATTTTTTTGGTTTTTTGAACAATTGTTAAATTTTATTGGTTTTTCTTGAAAAAAAAAGGAAAAGACAGAACTGGAGGAACAAAACAATGAACTTCAGGGGAAAAAAAAAATAGCAATGATGATTCTCTTGCTTTCGACAGATAAGATCAATCGACTGCTCTCCATAGCATAATACAGCATTGCATTTTATGCAGAGCAATTTTAGGGTTTGAAACTGTGTACGGATGTCCAAATTTTGCACAGATGGATCCACCCTTGAAGTGCTTGGCTGAGATGGATCTGGTGGAGCTGGAAGAACTCTCATTCTGCGGCATTCCTCTTGAGCAAGGTTCACCGGATGGAGGGTCCTCAGATGCTTCATCATACTTGCTGTTCCGCAGGAATATTTTTTTGTTTGGATCCCCACGGGAGAGCACTTTCTGGCAGATCTTGCAGGTTACTAAGGTGGCAATGGTTTTGGTTTGCCCCTCAGAAAAAGTGAAACATTTCCACACCACAGATGAATATCTTGGTGGGCGTGGTGGTTCTTCCAAAAAATCATCCTCAGATGAATGAGGAGATCCTGGAGATGCCTGCTGCCCTGAAGCCATTGTTTTAAAAAAAAAAATTAGAGTTAAGTGTAAACTTAGTCCAAAAAACGTATTTCTCTGCAGAGAGATGCTCCTCCAAAGAAGGTCAAAGAAGAATGATTGAAATGGGTTTGGTCTTTCAATAGTTAGAATAGGAAGTGTAATGAACCAATCAAATCTCTTTTTTTCAGGTCACATGGGATCCGCGCACCATGCGCATAGGCAGCACGCACCCAGCGCCCATCCGCGAAATTGAATTTAAAAGGAATATAGGATTAGAAGTAAAAATATATTACTTTTATGAGTAGTTTAGAGTTTGTCTTCAATTAATATTCACATGAAATACATATATATATATGTTTTTTTAATTTAAAATATTTTGCGGGATTCGCACTCCCACCGCGTCATACACGCATATGACGTATCGTGCAAGCGCGCAAGCTTCGCGTAACGTGCATCGTACGTGTCACGTATAGGCTTGGAGTTGCATACCGGTCGCATTGCGCACTAAAATACGTACCCAACGCATAGCGTATGCGGATGCTTACGCGCAGGGATCGAGAAAGGTGCACATAGGGTGCGCGAATCCCCCCAAAAAAGAATAATAATAATAATAATGTATTGAAAATATAGTTTAATATATATTTTAAAAAATATTAAAAAATAAATTTTTTTAATTTACATTTTTTTTTAAAAAAACATTAAAAACAAATAATATTTTTTAATTTTTAAAAGAATTAATTGAAAAAATAAGTTAAAAAATGGTGAAAAAAAATATTTAAAAAAAACATAATTAAAGGAATTGACACACTGAAATAAAAAAATTTAGAAATCCAATCAAAATCATTAAACATCATAGCTTTAGAGATAAGTTATAGATAGGAATTAGCATTTAAAAAACCTTTGAAATTCACTGAAAAAACCATAGGTTTCATGCACGTTATAGTTAGGAATTGGCATTTAACCCCTTCAATGCATGTGACGGAGCGGTTCCGTCATGCGCGTCGGTCGCGCTGTGCGGATGACGGAACCGCTCCGTCATGGCCCCACCCGCGCACGAACCCTTCAGCACAGCGCGGTAATCCGCGCCACTCTGAAGGGGTTAAAAAACCTTAGAAATTCACTGAAAAAACCATAAGTTTTAGGGGTGTTGTAGCTGGACATTTCCCTCGTACAAAACCCTAGACATTCCCCCGTTATAGTTAGTTCAGATAACTATAACTCGCGCCCCCGCAATGCACTGCTGATGACGTCACATATTACATCACTTATGACATGGTCAGTGACATCACTGGGGGCGGACAACCTTCTAAATACAGCAACAAACCTCCAATTTCAACAAAAGGAGCACGCCCGACCAGATTGCGGGGGTAGTTTGCACTTTATTTGTCAAGAAAACAGCCTTTCAAAGTTCTTCCTAACGCGTTTCAGCTTCTCGCGCCGCCTTGTTCACAGGTGAGCTGTCATCCCTCTTTTTGTGGCGAGTCATATGATTTTATCAGCCAGCCTCAAACTACATGGGTTTGATTGTAGTTTGAATTTTCTTTAGTTGAATTTCGTTGAAATTGCAGGTTTGTTGCTATTGTCGTACTTTGCAATTTGGGACCGCGTAGGAGGCAGGGCCCTACCCCTGTCTATCCCGGTATTAGTGAACCGCGAATGGATAATGCGGTATGTACAAGTGCTTTGTGTAGTGTTTTAGCTATGAATGCACTGTGTATACGCTACTATACATCACTACGTGGGTTCCATTTTAGAGCGGTGGCCATCTTATGGTTGCCCTCACATAGGCTACATAGCATGAAGCAAATACGGGCCTTTTAGAGCACATGTGCCTTTCTTTGACTTTTCTGCGACCTGGCCAGCTTGGCTCCGCTGCCCCAGGTCAGTCCGGTCTCACGAGTTCCCCGTCCTCTGGCCACCTGTGATTAGCATCAGGGCTTGACACACCATAAAGCCTTTACATTAAACACGAGCCTCCAGCTAATCTCTTTCTCACCTGACTGTTCCTGCTTTATGGCTTGTTTTCCAAACAGGAGATGCTCATGTTTATTGGGGCCAATCGATATCTGATGTGGGATCTGAGCCTTGCTGGGTAAATAATTGCGGGCTGGCTTAGCTGGAATGTGGGATGGTCATCATGACTCTGCCTTTTTGTTTGAAATGTATACATCTAAATGACCATGCCATAAAACTAGGAATGTATGCCTGACGCAGGATATTTTGTATTTAAGGAGAAGCCCGTTTCTGTGATTTTCAGCAGTTTCCTGAGAACATACACGCTGTTGTACTTCTAGGATACCTGTAATTGGTCTGCAGCCAATAAACTGATCTTTGACTTCACCCAGAAGACTCTGTGTTTCTGTAGGTCTGAAACAGGAAGAACCCGAAGTCATAGGGTGTGTTCCCCTGCACCGCTGGGCTTAAAATTCCCAGTACTTCAGTTGGCGCCCAACTCGGCGCGATTTCAGTGGTACCGGTCCAAGCCAGAGGTTCGTGAGGAGCTTCGTGTGGAAATTCTGGAGGAAGGCCGCCACTTCATCAACCCCTGCATGTCGACGTGGTCCGAAAGTCTTTTCTGCGAGGTTCTCCGCGTCCCGACGGCTACGAAGGACTGCTGCCCTGATTAATCGCCCTGTTTTGGACCCTTGACGATTTTGGTAGAGCGAAACAATCGAGAGAGTCTTCTGGTGACGCCATTGATCATCGATATTCAGTTAAGTATAAGTGGAGCGTCTCCCAGTTTGAATTTGGTATCCTTCGGGATTATTTTGATTTGGAGTTTGCAAACCCCAAAGCCAGAGGACTCGTGTATTCACGAGACTATCGTAGTCGATAATCCTTTGAAGTTTGGGACTAGACTAGTGAGCGAAGATGCCTGGTGCTAGTGTATTTGGAAGATTGTTTTGTTTGAGTTGTGGAAGGGATTTCCAGTTAGAGGATTCATGTCCGGTTCCTCCAATTGGAACTCCAACTTATGAGATTTATGTAAAACATGGCGTGGGCCCCATTGCATATAGTGAAGTATGGATCCGATACACCAGAAAGGACGGTGTTTTAAAATGGCCCCAAAATGGTAGTTTCGATACAGATATCTTAGATAATTTGGAAGTGACATTGTTTAAAAAGAAAGCCCGGCCGGCGATGTTTGATTCTTTCCGCCTATGGCGAAAGGAAGCCAAACAGAAGGAAATTAAGCTAGCGAAAAGGAATAAGAGAGAGAGAGGTATGTCAGTGATGCAAGCAGCTGTGCAATTTAAAGATAATGAGGAGGAACAAATGAAGGAACAGTTACATAGACAGCGCAAACTAGGGATTGATAAATGTTACCCTGTTTTGTCACCCCTTGTGCAAGATGAGACAAAAGAGAAAGAGAAAGATTCCCTAATGTCCCATTTGTTAAGTTCGCCACCCACATATGCGCAAAATGCCACAGCACCTCCACAGCTTGTAAATGTGCAGCCTCCAGTAAATATGCCGCAAGCCTTCCCGCAGCCGCCAACTCCTCCTCCGCTGGCTCCTATCCCTGCAGTGCAGCCCTCTCAAGGGTAGCCAGTTTTGTTACCTGTTACCCCCGCGCTTCCTGCGACTTTGCCTAGCATGCCAGCTGTTTCCCCTGGCGCTCCTTCTTAAACTACCCAGGTACCTGTATCTGAATCTGTTTTTCTTCCCTCTGTCTATCCCCCCGTTTTCGCCTCAACTTCTCCTTCAGCACGACAACGACTAGCTAATGTAGTTACTAGTTTAATGTCGCCTCTCTTTGGGTCATCGAGTGCGACTCCTGCCTTACAGCGTAAGCAATTGCGCAGTCAGCTGCCTGGTCCTGACGAGAAAGAGGTGTTAGATCATTTGGCGCGTAGGTGGATTGGTTTCCCTTCACTCTATGATGTGGAATCAGTTGTTAACATTTTTCACCAATGGGATGCCCCAAAACAGAGGTATGTCTTTGATAAAATGTGTGAATTCCTCTGTGAGGAATTGGAGGATAATGGTGCAAACCCAAACCCACAGGAATTGTGTCGAGTGCGATTTGATTTTGAAAAAGGTACAATTGTGGGCCCCAATGTAGATAAAGCAGTTGCGACTTTACTGTCCCTCAGAAATGGGGATTGTCAGCAATCATTGTTCGAACAGGAATTCCCTGTGGGGAAGAAGGGAAAAGCGCAACAATACCCTATGAGAGAAGTCCCTCCGGTATGGAAAGAAGCCGTTGCGGCTAATGCCGCTCAAGGTATTGCTGCTGCTCCAGCAAATTTTCAGCGTGTTTGGGTGCATGTTCCATGGAAGCGATCTGAAGTGTTAGCACTTAAACAGACATTGCCTGACCCCCGTAAAAACCCTACCGGTTATTATAAGGAGTTATCCCAAACTGCAGAATCGTGTGTCATGAATCTGGCTGACATAGATATGCTGTTTGGGAATGTGGTTCCACAACCTTTATGGGGATCCATTCGTAATGTAGATCACGCTGCAGAATTGGGTAATACATGGGCTAATATCATTGCTGCAGATGCTGGCCAAGTTGGTGGCGCGAAACCTGATCCTTTAGTAGCAGAACTCCCTGGTCGAATTATCACATACATGAAAACTATAATGCCTGCGATGCGCGTAAATTGGGATAAACTATCCGCATGTAAGTAGAAGAAAGATGAGACAGTGTTGATTTCTTTACCAGGTTTGAAGAAACGTTTATCGACCACAGTGGTCAAGACATGAGCACTGAAGGTGGCCAACGGTTATTTGTTGATACATTTGTGCAGAATCTACTTCCCGAGTTGTGTAAGAAATTAAAAGACTCAGAAAGTTCCTGGGCTGTTTCCTCTTCAGCGCAAATACTGGCTACTGCACAGTATTATGAGAATAGAGACAAAGATGAGAAGGATAGAACAGATAAGAAAACGAAAGAACTGAAGACAAAGGTCCTTTTGCAGCAGGCCTATCCGCCACGTGGAGGACAGAATAATTATAGGCAAACACAAGGTATCTATCAGCAGCCCCAACAATTTCAGAATAACCAGCAAATGAATGGGTATTATCAACCACGAATCCCTGTAGGTTCCAACCAATGTTCATATTGCAAAGAGGAAGGTCATTTTAAATATAGTTGCCCTAAATTAATGCAGCGTAACAGTAATGCGTATGGCGCAAGAGGTAGAGGTGGTCAGCAAGCTCCTAGAGGCAGAGGGCGCGGAAATGTTCCCCAGAACGCGCGTCCTCTTCCGCCTCAAAATACCATAAATAGCTTTGATCAGCAAGCCAATGCGTCTGGTAATACAGCTCAGTACTACAATAATGATTATTATGCAGAAGACGACAATGTAGAAGATAACGATTACTAGGACAGCCATAGACAGAGAGAGGGAGTTGTTTCAGTGCCAGTGGATCAGAGTGGACCCTATGTTAAAGTAACTACAGCAAATGTAACGGAGCCCTTTCTGCTGGATACTGGTGCTGCAAAGAGTTCAATCATGCATTCAAAACTCCCTGGCACGCCTTTGTCTGGCGAAATAAATGTCTCAGTAGGTTTTTCTGGCGCCCCAGTTAGGAACCCGATTTCTAGTCCTATATCACTTTCTGTTGGACCTTGTGAGCTAAAAGCACCCCTCATTCTAACAACAGGTTGTGGTGAAAATTTGCTAGGCTTAGATTTGCTAAAAAGATTGCATGCAACGCTATATTGTTCTCCCTCAGGAGTACAACTTACATTAGGCAAGAAAGTGATTTCCCCGATGTATTTGTCTAAAAATGCAATGCCACCTGAATTGTCATCCCTTCCGGATGTCCTTTGGGCTACTGGTCCCAATGATGTGGGTCTTTTGGAAATACCGCCATACGTGGTCACTTTAAAAGCCAATGTCAGACTGCCACGTATTCCCCAGTACAAGATCTCCAATGAAGGTCAGAAAGCATTGTTAGCAATTGTCAGTGATTTGATTAAAAAGGGTGTAATTGAAGAGACAAGAGGCAACGTTTGCAATAGTCCTGTTTTACCTGTCTTAAAACGAACGGACTCTTCACAGCCACCTGTTTACAGATTTGTGATTGATCTTAGAGAGGTTAATAAGATTGTTGTACCACAGTTTCCAGTTGTCCCTGATATAACTGCCTTGTTAACCATGATTCCAGCATCCGCTGCATGGTTCTCAGTGATCGATCTGAAGAATGCCTTCTTTAGCATCCCAATTGCAGAGGAGAGCAGAGACATTTTTGGTTTCAGTTTAGGAGGTCGCAGCTTCCGCTTTAAACGCGCTCCCCAGGGCTACTGTGAAAGTCCATCAATATACAGTCAGGCTTTAAAAGCGCAGCTTGATGCACTGGTTTTACCCAGTGGCGCTATCCTCATTCAGTACGTCGACGATTTACTGATCGCCGCGGATACTGAAAAGATTTGCAAAAACGCTACCTTGTCATTGTTGCGTCATTTGTCTGCCTTCCATCACAAAGTGTCTCTCTCAAAGCTGCAATATTGTCGACAAGAAGTGACCTACTTAGGTCATCTCTTATCGAAGGAGGGAAGGAAACTGACCCCAGAAAGAATTCAAGCCATTGCACAGTTGAGTGTGCCAAGAACACAGAGAGAAGTGCGTGCTTTCTTGGGCATTACTTCATACTGTAGGCATTGGATTCCCAATTTTTCCTTGTTGGCAAAACCTTTGTTAGCATTAACATGCAAAGACACACCGAATCCTATTCCATGGTCTGAAGAGTGTCAGAAAAGTTTTTTGGTTGTAAGTTGTTGGCTCCAGTATGGCAGAATGCTGGAATTCCTAAGTGTGCAGAGAATGTGGTCAAGAATTGTATGGTATGCTTGAAGTACAACCCTGGTAGGGGAACCCCAACTCCAGCTGGTCATTTTGCGCCTCCATCATATCCATTTGAAGTTTTTCAGCTAGATTTTATCCACATGGAAAGATGCAACAACCTGAAATATGTATTGGTGGTTGTTTGCGCTTTCTCAAAATGGATAGAGGCCTATCCCCTAAAAGATAACACTGCTCTATCCACAGCCAAAGCCCTTGTGAAGGAATTTTTCCCTAGGTTTGTAATGCCAAGAATGGTGTGGAGTGATAATGGGAATGAGTTTGTGGGTCAAGTGATGAAGAATGTGTGTGAGGGAGTAGGGATAAAGCAGAAATTCCACGCTGCAAATCACCCCCAATCAGCTGGATTAGTAGAGCGCTACAATGGCGCTCTAAAACTCAAACTGGCCAAAATCCAAGCGAGCTCAGGTCTTAAATGGCCTGACGCTCTGCCTCTAGCACTCCTGTCCACCAGAATGACCGTGCATTCACGAGTGGGACTAAGTCCCTACGAGGTCGTTTTTAGCCGCCTGGCTAAAGTATGGGGTGTGCCAAGACCGGCGAAATTCAGTGAAATTGAACATCCAGTACTGCTTGATTACTTGTATGAATTGACGGCTAAATTACGTGTTTTACACCAACAGGTGCATGATACTCTCCCCCAGGCATCTGAGGCTCCAGGACACCCTATCGACCCTGGCACGTGGGTCTTGGTGAAAAATTTTCAGCGCAAGAGCAACGATGAGCCTCGTTGGATCGGCCCTCATCTCGTACTTCTATCTACAAGATCAGCTGTTCGAGTAAAGGGGAAGAAGAACTGGATCCACGGCGCCCACGTGAAAAGGATCCCTTTGCCTCTGCCGTATGACCAGTGGGTCCAGGAGGGTATCGCAGACTCTGAAACAGACACTGTACCTCGTTTTGTTCCGTTCAGTGATGCACGCATAAAAGGCACAACTTCAGCACAGGAAAGTGACGATATTTTGCAAAAAGCTGTGCCACCGTCAATTCAATTGGACACAACAGAGCCTGAACTCTTGTTTCAAGATCAAACAGTACCTGGCCGTTTTCATTATAATCTAAGACCAAGGCCTATGGACAAATACATATTCTTTTTCTTTTACCTTTTTATTTTTTGATAACCAGAGCTCTCCCATCTGAAGGACTTTCTTGATTTTTGTTTTTCGAACCACCATCCGGGTTCAGCCGCAGGGTCGCGGTGCCCAGACTTTGGGGTACAGGCCGAAGACGTTAGGTCGACGGTTCTGGTTGGTCTAGGGCGTTCCCTGGACTGACAGGCGTACTCCTTAGCAGAAGATACTCACCCGCCGCGAGCGGCACGATTAGAGGATGGAGTTTTTTAAGATGGAGAGACTCACTGAGGAAATGAACTTTAAAGCAAGAATGTGTAAAATAATGAAGAGCAAACGTTTTGTATTTTTATGCCTGTTTGTATTATGTAGTATGGTAGTGTTTACTGTAGGATTTGTATTCTTCTCCTCTCAAGAGCCCATTGCACCCACTGTACAGCCTATACCTCCTCCTACTGTCTCCTCACACTCTTTTCACCCTCTGCCTGAAAATGAACAAGCTAGACGGTCTGAATTTGTAAACAACTCATTTATTCAGCTCCTGCACCAGCACCAACTAGTGATGAATACAACCAACTGCTGGGTGTGTGGTTTAATGCCACATACCATTAATAAGGGTATTCCCTATCTAGTGCTGCCGTTTAGTTACAATGGATCATCATGGGCATTCCAGACCATGTTTCTCTTTTCATTAGATGCCTACTCCCCGCGACAACCGCGTTCCATCAGACCTAGCACCAATAACAAAGCTTTAATGAAAGGAGTTGCCGATATGAGCAGAGATATCGATGCATACTCATCTATTCCCAAAGAAGAGTTGAGAGCTTATGTAGGGTGGAACGCGACGGGGTATAGTATTAGTCTGGGTGAAAGACAGCGAAAAATCTCATCCCCAATCTGGGTCGTACCCCACATAGGTCGGTTCTGTTTGCAAGGTAATGGACAGAATCCTAGAGCTCAACTGGGAAGAAGTGACTGTACTGAAACGTACACTTTTCCGTCACAGTTTTCCCCTGCGTTTCTGGCTGCCAAGGGTGCATATTTTATCTATATCCACAAAATGAACAGGGGGGGCGTAAGGGCGCTTTTTGAAAGGAGGTCCAGCTATGTGTGCCCTCAGAAGATACAACAACGAAAACAAAGCTGTTCCTATAAGTGAGATAAGAAAAAAGGGGGGGAAAAAATGTGTTCACGGACACTTAAAATATTGGATATTGAGGCCCTCACACAAACTCAGGGCTATCGTAATTTACGTTACCCCTTCGAATGTATTGCATCATCATCGGGCTGCTCCTACGTCGAGTCGGCTGGTGCAATACCCGACGGGCTCTTGTTTAAGGAGCACTTTTATGGAGATCTTTTAAATCCAATGAAGCCGGTGGATGCGTGCGTGTGTGGGGCTCTAAAGTGATGTAGATGAAAAATGCGTTAGTATTTAAAAATAGGGGTCGAAGTACTTACTCAACTAATTTATTAGGAAGTCTTCTCCCCTAGTTAAAAGATTCTGAGGTTAAGTGTTATTAACCTAGAGTTATTAACTAAGTTATATACACTGCCTCAGTTGGGTCGACATGTTTCTCGCTCCATTTAGAGAAGTACTCTGGCGATTCTTCAGGACCAAAAAGATGTTTATCTATCTACATCTAAATTAATATCTGAATAAACAGTATGCAGTCTCTGTCACAAATTTAGTGTTACCTGCAGCTCGGTCTACCTGTAAGGGGATAAAGGCCAAGGAGGTTACAGAAAGCATTGTATAGTCACTGTTTGTTTACATTAAATATCACGTGAACCACTGAGTGCAAATGTGGTGAAAGTGCACTCTAAACGTGAAAGGTGAAAAGACACTAAGTGAAGACTGAACCCTGTGAAGTGACTTCTATTATACACGGTGTTGGTAAAATTCATAAATGGACTTACCCTAACAATTCATAAGGATATTCCACTGCAGTTCCTGGTAGATGAACGCAAGGAGTTCCTCGCGTTCTGTAATCATATATGAATACAGCTAGAGGAACAGGGGTTGTTAAAAATGACAAACTCCAGGGTCATGATGGCCCCTTCTCTTATTGTTGTGGATGCATCCTGAATTCTGAAAAAATGCTTGAGACACTCAAATTTTCTGATTTAAAAACATTCCTTTTTGTATAATTGAGATGGTAATGATGGTACATTTTTTTGTGTAGGGAGTTGCATTCATAGAGAACTATGGCTATGACCCTAATGCTTGGTCAAGGTGCTATCCTTAGTCTCATACTTAAAGCATGTATTTGCTGAAATGGCTGCCCCAACCTTTATATCTGGGTCGCTGTTTGCTGTAATTACATCCAAAGAACCCCAAGGTAAAGCATTATGTAAACTATGCAAATTGAGTTGGCGTGTAGAGATCTTATTAGAGGCTAGCTCTTATAGTCGATACTAACTGCTTATTGTGTGAAGCTCACGGATAAGTATCACCTTGGGTGTAAAATCTTTAAGCTTCAGAGGGGTCGTCATGAACGTCATGAACTCGCGTCCTCATTAACGCTAATGTTTTGACTCTACAAGGTCTCGTAGTCAATGCTGACTGCTAATTATGTGAATGCCCAGAGATAAATCTCACATTTAATATGGGGTCATCGTGAGCGATCGGCTAGCGTCCTCATTAAAGCTTTTCCCTAATTCTACAAGGTGCCCGTTTATTTGTTAACTAAATAGGTCCCGTAGTATCGAGTAAAACCTCCAAAACCCCTTCTTCGTGTTTAAAGGTTAAAACAATAACGATCAGCAAATGAAATGAAAAGGAAGTCTACTTACTGACACGCCGAGTCCGTGTCTCGTACACACCTACCCCGTTCTACCAGGACTGGGCGGCGGTGTGTAGATTCTCGTTGCCGTATTTGAAGACGGCGTTTGACGTTGTCCCGGAAGTGATAGGAACACTAGTGATTGTTTGGCTTACTAGCGGCCGGTGGCGAATGCGGTCGCCATCTTGGGTGAGGGTCATAGTACGTTGATTGTTTGTCGTACACCGGCTCTTCAAGTGTTGTTGCTCTGATTTTTTAATCGTTAGGGCATATTGCCCCTGGGACCCGGTTGTATTTTGCGAGACTGCTTAATTATATTGTTGTCATAAATATCTACGGGGGAAACATATTTTTAAAAAGGGTGACTGATGTAAAAGTATATTTGGAGGTCGCCATCCTCAGTTACATAGTCTGCATTGTGGGTCTATATGATTCACTCTAAATCATTTCTGTAGGCTTACCAGAAGAGGTTCGCTAAATGAGCCTCTATATCAGTATAGGAGAGTGCAGTGTGTCAGGGGATGGAGTTAATGGGTACATAATTCAAGGAGGTTTGATGGAAGCCCAAGGAATAGCATCATTCAATCCTGTCACATGAGTGCCCAACCTGTACACCCACCTCTGTTCTTTTGCAAGTAAAGCATCCTTTGTGATGCTCAAAAATGATTCCAATATGAGCCAGGTGAATGACTCTGGAGGATGTCCTTTTTCTAGAAAGTGGGTGCACATTCTAGTGGTGATTTTTTTGCAGCGAAAATTGCTGCGGTGTTCAGTCATGCGTATTTTAATGGGGCGAGTGGTCATGCCAATATATTGCAGTCTACAGGGGCATGTGATGAGATATATGCAGTTCGCTGTGTTGCAATTTGTATGGCGACGTAGCTCCCATTTAAAATGATTGTTAAAGAGGACAGACTTGTGTGTTGTGGTCATGGGACACACTGAGCACGAGCCACAAGGGTAGTGTCCAGTTACAGGTGGCAAATCCCATAATTGTCTCTGGATTGTTTGGTCGAGTGTGAATCAAGGTGTCTTTTAAGTTTTTTGTACGTTTGAATGCAAATCTAGGAATTTCAAGTTGCATGGTACCTGTGTTCAAAATGTTCCAATGTTTTTTGATTGTTTTAGTGATCTGATTTGACAATGGAGTAAATGATGTGACACAGGTCAAGGTTTCGTTTGGAGTTGTCACTTTGGGTTCTAGAAGGGCTTCACGGTTGTTGTTTCGGGCTCTCTTCCTGGCCAGGGCTATCTGTTTGGTAGGGTAGCTGCGTGCCCGAAGATTATTGGCCAATTTCTTCGCTTCTACTCTATAGTCTGCCAAGTCACTACAATTTCGTCTTACCCTAAGGAACTGTCCGATGGGTAGATTATCCCTCAGACTGCGGGGATGATGACTTGTGTATAGTAATAGACTGTTACGATCTGTTGGTTTCTTGTATAGGGAGGTGGATAAAGTGCCCCTATGTAGACTGATGTTTAAATCTAGGAAAGGAATGATGTTGTCGGACACTGTCTGTGAAAACTTGAGGTGTGGATCAAGTGTGTTGATCCAATCACAGAACTCGGTACAGGTCGACATATCCCCCTTCCAAAGGATGAGGATATCATCAATAAACCTCTTCCAGAGGTATATGTCTGTGCTGAAAGGGTTGGACTCGTGATAAATGTATCGGGTCTCAAAATCAGACATATATAAGCAAGCCAGACTAGGAGCAACCGTGCTCCCCATGCAAGTTCCTTGTGTCTGCTTGTAAATCTGGCCTTTGAATTCGAAGAAGTTCTCTGTCAATGTTAGGGTGGCACATTCCATAATGAAACCAGTGGGGGTGTTGTGTTCCCAAACTCCCTGATTCAGGACTTCTTCTACCACATTCAGAGTGGCCCTCTGTGGTATATTGGTGTACAGTGCTTGTACATCTAGGGTCACCAATAGTGTGATCTCATCCGAGGATGGTAGTTCATTCAAGAGTCTTAATAGGTCTGCGGTGTCCTGTATGTAGGAAGCAGTCTTCTTGACTAGAGGTTGCAAAAAGTAGTCACAGAATTGGGACAACGGTTCTAAGACAGAATCTATCCCTGATACGATGGGCCTTCCAGGGACAGGTGAAATACCCTTATGAATTTTTGGTAGGGTATAAAAGTATGGAGTGCGTGGATTCTTCTTCACCAGAAATGCGGCCTCTTTCTTGCTAATCCAGCCTTCACTCTCAGCCGAGAAGACTAAGGCTGTGATGGTAGCAAGTAGGTTTTGGGTGGGGTTGGCGGAGACCGGAGTGTAGTAAGTTCTGTCACTCAGTTGTCGTCTGCATTCCAGGTCATATTCTGATGTATCCATTATGACCGTGGCCCCTGCTTTATCTGCTTGCTTAATGGTTATTGATGTATCGTTGGACAAGTTCCTAATAGCCTCAATCAATACATTCGAAGGGGTAACGTAAATTGCGATAGCCCTGAGTTTGTGTGAGGGCCTCAATATCCAATATTTTAAGTGTCCGTGAACACATTTTTTCCCCCCCTTTTTTCTTATCTCACTTATAGGAACAGCTTTGTTTTCGTTGTTGCATATTTTATCTGCAATGACCGAGCATATACATGGTTGCCCCCTGACTTCTCGGGCACATGTTATATTGCAAATCTGCTACCGCCAACATTTACTGCCGCCTCTGACTATCACAAGACCAGAGTTGTGAGAGGCGTAATTAGTAAGGAGGATACTGCCGGTCAGGAAGCGGGAGATTTCTTTTTGGGTTTCCTGCCGTTTTGGGGACCTATGGTTAATAGTAGGAACCTGAGACAGCTGACTCGTGTGGTTGAATCCACTGTTAATGTTACGGCTGGTGCCCTTGGTAATTTGACAGCTGAGCTCCAAGCGGATCGCCTTATGACTTTGCAGAACCGCATGGTTCTAGACGTCATACTTGCAGACCGCGGTGGGGTATGTAAGGTTATCCAATCTAGTTGTTGCATTTTCATACCAGACAACGCTCCAACAGTTTATCAAGCCATCTCCAAACTACATAAAATATCTGAGTCCATACACGTGGATAAAGGAGATTGGTTACTGGTGGGGTGGTTCTGGGAACTGATATCTGCCTTGGGTTGGAAAGTTCTGATGGTCATTGGAATGATCTTAGCCATCCTTTTCCTGTTCTGTCTGTGCATACAGTGTGCTCCTGCGATATGTGGCCTCTGTGCTACATTATGTGTAAGGAAACCTGTATCGAGGGACGAGCTAAGTAATAGGATGATGCTACAGCAACATCTCCATGACTTCGTGAATATTGACCTAGACTCGGATTAAAATGAGTATAGTTATTGCCTATGTAAGGGCAAAAGGAGGGTCTGTCGTACTTTGCAATTTAGGACCGCGTAGGAGGCAGGGCCCTACCCCTGTTTATCCCGGTATGAACCGCGAATGGTTAATGCGGTATGTACAAGTGCTTTGTGTAGCGTTTTAGCTATGAATGCACTGTGTATTCGCTACTATACATCACTACGTGGGTTCCATTTTAGAGCGGTGGCCATCTTATGGTTGCCCTCACAGAGGCTACATAGCATGAAGCAAATACGGGCCTTTTAGAGCACATGTGCCTTTCTTTGACTTTTCTGTGACCTGGGCAGCTTGGCTCCACTGCCCCAGGTCTGTCCGGTCTCACGAGTTCCCCGTCCTCTGGCCACCTGTGATTAGCATCAGGGCTTGTCACACCATAAAGCCTTTACATTAAACACGAGCCTCCAGCTAATCTCTTTCTCACCTGACTGTTCCTGCTTTATGGCTTGTTTTCCAAACAGGAGATGCTCATGTTTATTGGGGCCTATCGATATCTGATGTGGGATCTGAGCCTTGCTGGGTAAATAATTGCGGGCTGGCTTAACTGGAATGTGGGATGGTCATCATGACTCTGCCTTTTCGTTTGAAATGTATACATCTAAATGACCATGCCATAAAACTAGGAATGTATGCCTGAAGCAGGATATTTTGTATTTAAGGAGAAGCCCGTTTCTGTGATTTTCAGCAGTCTCCTGAGAACATACACGCTGTTGTACTTCTAGGATACCTGTAATTGGTCTGCAGCCAATAAACTGATCTTTGACTTCACCCAGAAGACTCTGTGTTTCTGTAGGTCTGAAACAGGAAGAACCCGAAGTCATAGGGTGTGTTCCCCTGCACCGCTGGGCTTAAAATTCCCAGTACTTCACTATATATATATATATATATATATATATATATATATATATATTATAAGGCACGCACAGTTCATTTGTATGTATATTTTGTCATAGGGCAGCACCACAAACCTTCCAGCTGTGCTGTCCTACTGTAAAAGCAAAGGGCAGGAATGCATCGTTTCAATCAGCACATTCCTGTCCTCTTTCCATGTGCTGGTGCTCAATTGGCTGCCTTACTCCAATGCAGGCACCCTTGCACCATAGTGCACAGGTGTCTGCGCTGTAGTGATGATTACCTTTGTGCAGGAATGCACACCTTCCTGCACAGAAACAATCAATGGAGGCGATTTCCTCTGACTATGTGTGTTGCTGAATGCAGCACACATAGAAAGAGGAAAAAACGAGGAGAGTTATTTCTCCTCGTTACGCCTCCCTTGAGGAGGCGTATGCTTTTGACACATTCACAGGTTTATATTTGTAGTAAATCTCTGAATGTGTCAAATATTCTGGATGTGACTTGAGAACACCCACCAAAACACCTATGGCACGCCTCCCCATCATGGTGTGAGTCAACGCAGGGACTAGCACTGCGTTACCTCACTTCATACAGAGCCATGAAAAGCCATATAGGATGGCTTTACATGGCCATGTAGATATGGCTAAGCCTTGTCCACCATCAGAAACATCACAAAAAGTGACACTCCAGCAGCACATAGGGCTTGTAAATGAGCCCATGATCCACTTACACACATTTCTAGCGAAAATATATTTTACTAGAAAGGAACAATAAAGGGTTAAAGTTAATCATAAAGGACAGCACGGCTTCCCATAGTTTCCTCTGCCTTTTGTGTTGTCATTAACAAGTTAAATATATGAATCAATTAACGATCGTATAAAATGCCAATAAATGCTTGCTGCTAAATGAAGCAGAAAGAAGGTACAGGGTCTGCTGTTGTTATTAGATTCCAGATCAATGATGATGAGCTTGCTCTTTTCCATGAAAACTCCTACTTCAGGCAGTAAAGCATTCAATGGAATGCAGCGATCAACTATCTACTTTGTACTGAAATATACAATTCGTCATGTAGGCAGCAGGACTGGGTGGTAGAGAAAAATGTCATGGTTTACGATTCATGCTCAATAAAATAAATGATCTTGAGGATCACAGTGGGTTGATGGTACAAATACAGATATATTTTAGGTGTCAACTAGAGATTAATATTACAAATTGACAACTGTTATGTATTTAGAAAGTACTGCATACAAAAGGTGCAGCCCAGTATCTATCCCATTATGCTTATTTGGGTTCTATGTTATGTGTATGTGAATGAAATCATATGACCTGCAAAGAAAAATAAACTTTTTCCTGAGCATAATACCAACTTCAAAAAATGTTGTCTTGCTTTTCATAAATCGCGAGCCATGCACTGCTCTCAAAATTCATTTCCAGGAACAACCAGATCTTAGAAATACAGTGGTCATAGTTAATTCGGACAGATGCACAAAGAGCAACACAAATACCACAAAGACAAGGCCCACATAAATTAAGGCTTTACGCTGTCGCAAACTGATGCAAGGCGATGTAAAGTGAGGCAATGATATGTTTCACAACAAAAGGTGTTTTGATCTTAAAATGTCGCTCTTTTTTTCCCACGAACACCCTTAGATTTTGACACAAATCTCAATATACTAAGATAGCCTGACTCAGTTTGGGTAAAAAACGAATGCCTCCTCTATATAAAAGTGCTATGTACTTGATTGCAAATTACGTTCAATATAATCGTTGATAAATTTCAATGGATGCAAAATGAAGGAATGTCCAATTGAGACGCATAGTTGTGTGTATCAGTAGCGTTCTACAGTTTATGACACTAGCACGTCTCCCTAATTGCATATGCACCAGAGCATTTTTTTAAGGTTGAGTATTAATTTTAAATCATGTGTTGCACTTGTATGAAGGCATTTCACTTTACAGTAGTCGTGGCAGCAGTGAAAACAGAACATTTTACCATAGAGGTGGCAGCTGTGAAATCAGAAAGTGAAAGACTAGACATTTTAATCAGGGGAGTCGAGTGAGCATCTGTAACAAGATGGCTGCCTCCCATTTGCTGTCTCCAATGCCCGTATTTAAGGTGAATTTTCATCATATTTTAGGCTTGCACTGTTTATTATGGTTTGCTGTTTGGGATTGTTGATAACCAGATCTTCGATACTCTACCTTCACTGGTGATTTCTTGCATTTTTGCTGTGTCATTTTTCCTGTGCTTCTCATTGATCTCTCAGTCCTACTGCTTATGAAATTCCTGCCAGGAGGGCGGAGCTGCATCAAGAAAAGGACGCGGCTGAAACCCAGACCACTCTCATGGCTGGTTTTAGCTGCTGAACTCCATGCTTTTGCAGTGACTTCATTCTATTGTTCTTATAATCTTTTATTATCTGTTTTCTTGACTTAATTGCAATATTTTATTAATATGAAGGAAGAAATATGCATGTCATTAACAGCAAATGCAAACAAAAAACTTTTCCTCCTCCAATCAGATCAAAAATTATGGATACTAATGAACCTTCTTCATCCACATTATTGGGAGGATTACAAGATGTTCATTCTAATACAGACAATATTGCATTAGAATTTAAAAATATTCAAAAAGATATGGGGCCATATGTAGGTGGCCTAATACCGGTCGGTAACGGCCGATTTTCGGTAAAAATGCCGTTACCGACCGGTATTCAGGCGTTTGGGATGTAGGGGGGACATTTCAGGATTCGGTAATTTACCATAAATCGGTAAAATTACCGAATCTGTAATTTTACCGATTCGGTAAATACCGAATCCTGAAATGAGATGTAGGGGGAGTGTGTGGGTGTAGTGTTGATTCGTTATTTACCACCAACTATAAGTATAAGTAAATGACGAATGTCTTAGGAAATGCATTATTTGGCCCCTAGAAGTGTGCAATGTGGCAGACATACATGCCCTTAGGGCATGTATGTGTGCCACATGTGCACACATACAGGAATCAGGGGTGCAACAGGGTGTCACTGTGACACCCTGCCACCCTTGATTGTGCTCCCCCCATTACCGAATCGGTATTTACCGATTCGGTAATGGTAACTGGCTTCCCATTGATTCCTATGGGCCTCCTGGCCCATAGGAATCAATGGGAAGCCAGTTACCATTACCGAATCGGTAAATACCGATTCTTAATTACCGACCAATTCCGAATCGGTAATTTTTACCGACTGATTACCTACATTGCATTTACCACTTCATAAATACCGAATCGGTAAAATTCGGTATTTATGAAGTGGTAAATGTAAGGCTACCTACATAAGGCCCTTGGTGTCTCTCTATGAAAGTCTCAGACATTTTAATAAAAATTCATGATAACAAGGCAAAAATGTACAGTATTATACCCATCACAGCGCAAAAGTAGTTCCGATAAGTAATCTATTACTTGATTTGTTAAATTGCAATCCGAAATATAACCTGCGCATTTTTAATTTTCAAAGAAGATTTAGAAGGCAATGACTATAGGCACTATCTGGAAAACCTATTGCCTGGTCTTCTGCATTTAAAGTTTCCAGGAAAATGTGAAATTGATAAGACGCACCGAATTCCTATACATCATAATCCAAATCATACCAAACCTTGTCAAATGATCTTTAAAGAACTGTGTCATAATCCTTTAGTAATGATCCGAAAAGTGGCAAAAGGGATCCCGTCTCTAGTGGTTAATGGTAAGAAAATTTGAATTCATCAAGTCTTCTTTGAGTAAACAGTTGCTGTCTGCACAGAGATTACAGCGCTTCGACCACAACTAAAATTCTTTGTTTTTAAATGCGGCCTTTTAGATCCATCTGCTATGAGAAATTGGAAAGATGGTTTCCTCAAGTCATTTAAAAGTCCTGATGATCTTTGTGTCTTGTTAGACCTACAATACCTGCTCACCATGGATGTAATTGAGGCTGATTCTAAATTATTTTCTTCTAATGTTTTATTAGTGCTAACCTATTTTATGATAATCTTTATTAGGTCATTGTTTCGACCAGTCACTCTTGCACATGCATGTGTGTGATTCAGTAACATTATCGATATTTCCATGTCTTCTTTTCTATGTTTGTTTTTGTCATTCCTTTTTCTCTTTCCATTTATTTCTAGAACTCATTTTTACTTTTACAGATTATCTTTTTTCTTCTTTCCTACTGTTCTCCCTCTTTTATGAATATGGATGATTTTAATAGAAATTACAATTCTTTCTTTTAATGTTAAAGGTTTATGACACATATAGATGGTATAATTTTATCATACAATTAATAAAAAATGAGTTGGTAATGATTTTGCCATTAACAAAAACATGGAGTTGCTATTCTTTTTTGAAAACAAAACGCAATCTCCAAATACTAAACAAATGTTCTGTTTCAGAGTGTTGTTATTTTGTAGTCAAAATTAAAATAAATAATGGAAATTTCTACCTAAGTACCATCATCCCAAAGCATTTTATACACTCAAATCCTTTTTAAGACTGTAAAACTGATATATATTTGGTGCTTGCATCACCTAACAGATTCAATTGTAACCTTTTTCCCTTATTCTCCTAATTCCTAATACTGAAAAGGTTATTTATAAGTATCCTGTCAATTAATCCATTTAATTTATGACTGTTTATTCATAATATCAATATTTCCGATCATGCACTCATTTCTTTTGTTTTGCAACTTAACTCCACTCAACAATCTCAACATAGATGGCGTATAAATGTGAATTTTGCCCTTAACAAAAATATTAAACTAAAACCTTTGTCTGCAATACATGACTAATATTCTTTTTTAATCTAGAAGGCTCTACTTTTGTAAATCTTTGTGATGTTTTCAATGCATATGTCAGAGCTGTAA
Source organism: Triturus cristatus (assembly GCF_964204655.1). Lineage (NCBI taxonomy): Eukaryota > Metazoa > Chordata > Amphibia > Caudata > Salamandridae > Triturus > Triturus cristatus. Next base: position 844,681,481 of record NC_140588.1, on the reverse strand, counting down.
CTATATCTACTATGGCACATGTAAGAAGTAATTTAACTTTACAATTTGGGATTTAGATAAACAAATAGCTAATTTTGAAGGCCTCTTTATCATATCTATAGGTATTTTTGGCTGTCGATCTGGAAAAACCCCGCTGCCAAACTGACTAGGGACATCATTGAGGATTGCCTCCGCTGCGACAGGGGTATGACCATTCCCTGGCTATCAGGAGTGCATAGCATTTTTCGCAGCGTGAACTCTGAAGACATTTTTCTTAAACCCTCTACCACTAAGCACCCCACTAAATGTGAATTTAAAAAAGTACTTTATAAGTTATTTGATGTCGAAAGGGTAGTAAGGGAGACCTTGAAATCTAGTGTCTCTGGTTATTTAGCTTGCAATTTTATAATACATCCCACACCCAGATATTTAACCCTGCCGTTGAGTCATTGGGAGCGAGGCCTTATATTTCGCCTTAGGGCAGGCACCATCAAGCATGCACTTAGCTTCCCCCTATGGAATTTTAATGACCAATGTGTTGAGCCATGCCCTTGTGATTCCCAGAGCAGGCAGACAACTCTACATTTTTTATTCTTCTGTAAATTTTATATGAAGTATATTAAATGGTTTTTAACTCCGTATTTTAAAAAAACAAAACCTATTAGCCTGGAACTTGCATTTTCAATGATTTTGGCCTTGGACGATGATGAACTTGTTTTTCGTGTGAGCTCTTTTTTAAAAACTGCGGTTCGTGCCCGGTCTACTATGTCTTAAAGTTTAGATGGATTATTTCTCATGTGCAAATAGTATTTTATTTTATTGTACGATTTTATAATTGTCTTTTTGTACTTTTATGGATTCTCAACGATCCGAATAAAGTTTCATTGAATTGAATTGAATTGAATCTATAGGTATTACGTACCAAATACAGCAAAAAAAACTCTGTTATGCATTAAACTCCTAAACAAGAGAGCTGGCATCCACATGTTTAACATTAAGGCAACATTTTAGTTTGGTGTTGATAGACCTGGAAGGCTTCTGGAAAATTATCTTTGTATTAAAAAAGATAACATTCAAATTAATGCAATTCATGTGCTAATGGTTTATTTGCATTAACTCACAAAGAAATTGTCAATTAATTTTTGGATTATTGTTTAACATTGTATAATAACCCTCCATCTAATGAAATGCCTCATAATAATAATTTATTGGAGTTTTGTGGTTTGCCTGAAATTTTTCGATGAGTTATACAATAATTGGATTTACTGATTTCTCTAGAATAGTTGCCATTAAATCCCTCAAATCACTTAAATCTCCTGGTTCTGAAAGTATCACTGCTGAATTTGTTTAAGGAATTTCCTCCTCACCTTCTTCCTCATCTACTCAAACTATTTACTCAATTTAGTATTCTAGGATAAACTTCTAGGTCCTTCACTGAATCCTTTATTACAGTTCTCCTAAAACTCAGCAAAGATCCCACTATTGTTTCAAACTATTGCGCTATATCTTTAATTAATCAAGACTGTAAGCTTTACGTGAACATTCTTGCAACCAGGTTGGCCTCTGTGCTTTCCACTCTCATTTATATTGACACATATGGTTTAATGAAATATAGACACTCTGTGAGGACTACAAGATTCCATGTGATTGAAGGTAGTCCATCCTTGCCTCTTCCTTCCAGGGTCCTGGCACTGGATGCTGATACAGCTTTTGATAAAGTTCATTGGCAGTATCTATTTCATAACAAATGGGAGGTTGTCACTTGCACACCAAAAGTATAGATCGGTAGTCCTGAACGTAAACGAATTGTATTGAAGAAATGAATCAAACTGAAGCGTGCTACAAGGTGTCAGAGGGCTGCCAGTCCCTCATGTAACGTGAACGTGTATAGTGATGCAAAAAAAAACTCTGTTATGCATTAAACTCCTAAACTAGAGAGCTGGCATCCACATGTTTAACATTAAGGCAACATTTTAGTTTGGTGTTGATAGACCTGGAAGGCTTCTGCCAAATTATCTTTGTATTAAAAAAGATAACATTCAAATTAATGCAATTCATGTGCTAATGGTTTATTTGCATTAACTCACAAAGAAATTGTCAATTAATTTTTGGATTATTGTTTAACATTGTATAATAACCCTCCATCTAATGAAATGCCTCATATTAATAATTTATTGGAGTTTTGTGGTTTGCCTGAAACTTTCCGATGAGTTATACAATAATTGGATTTACTGATTTCTCTAGAATAGTTGCCATTAAATCCCTCAAATCACTTAAATCTCCTGGTTCTGAAAGTATCACTGCTGAATTTGTTTAAGGAATTTCCTCCTCACCTTCTTCCTCATCTACTCAAACTATTTACTCAATTTAGTATTCTAGGATAAACTTCTAGGTCCTTCACTGAATCCTTTATTACAGTTCTCCTAAAACTCAGCAAAGATCCCACTATTGTTTCAAACTATTGCGCTATATCTTTATTTAATCAAGACTGTAAGCTTTACGTGAACATTCTTGCAACCAGGTTGGCCTCTGTGCTTTCCACTCTCATTTATATTGACACATATGGTTTAATGAAATATAGACACTCTGTGAGGACTACAAGATTCCATGTGATTGAAGGTAGTCCATCCTTGCCTCTTCCTTCCAGGGTCCTGGCACTGGATGCTGATACAGCTTTTGATAAAGTTCATTGGCAGTATCTATTTCATAACAAATGGGAGGTTGTCACTTGCACACCAAAAGTATAGATCGGTAGTCCTGAACGTAAACGAATTGTATTGAAGAAATGAATCAAACTGAAGCGTGCTACAAGGTGTCAGAGGGCTGCCAGTCCCTCATGTAACGTGAACGTTTATAGTGATTCAAGACGGTGGTGTGGAATAAACCGTGTGCACAGCTGAGGGAAAATTACACTTGCTATACCAACTTGTTGACAAATGTTAACACAATTTCATGCAATATTTAACAAAAACAATGGTCTCACGTTGATATCACCATTAATTTTCAATGGTTTCAAATGCAACAAACATTTTGAACATCATTCCATACATACAAGTACAATTATCATTGCTTCATGATAATCAATACATAAAGCACGTTTTGCAATCATAACATTATGACGATATGAACACAGGGAGTGGCGATTTGTAACGTCCTTTCTCGGGGTTGGGACAAACAGATGACGGACCAGAGAAATGGAGGTTTAAGGATGATTTAATAAACAGATAAACAACTACAGACAACAAAGAATACCGGTACTGGAATCACCAATTAAAGTACGATACCCATGCACAGCTCGTCTAACCGTCCTCCGCATGCACACCGGACCCAGTATGCTCCAACGGAGGGCACAGTGCTAAGCAGTGGCCGACAATGCCACTCGACCGCTGTGAAGGGTAGTTCCAAGGTTGTGGAATCTACGGGGGGGGCACATGGGAGTCACCCGGCCGGGCTCTCTACCACCTGGGAACAGCCGCTCTACCAGTATCCCCCAGAGTACTGCCACAACACAAAGACGCTGGGAACACCTCCTAGTGTGCGTCTCTTGTATCCGGGTTTAAGTGATGATACCCAAGGTGGCGCAGAGAATGGATGGGAGCAGCTGCTCTACCTATCCCAGTTCTCCTACGAGTGTCGATGGCTAAGACGCGGAAACACCTCCGGGATAGCGTCTTAGCTCTAAGCGTGTGTTTACCCAAGGAACTAGGGTTGGGAGCTTCGGCTCGCACCAACCTCGTTTTCTCCAAATTGTCAGGCCGTTGGGAGCTTCGGCTCTACCAACGGGACTTGTGCCCAATGACGTTGAATACGGCTCTCAGAACGGGACAGGACATGGGCAGGAAGCACACGCCAGCACCTCTCCTCCGCTCCTTAGAATGTTCCTTCCGCCGCTCAACTCACCAACGGGTCCGTGTACCTTAACCAGGTACCCCGGCAAAGATCAGAATATCCGACGCCGAGTCCCAGTGATCTTCTCCTTAAGTAGTACTCTCGGCATTGTATAACCATGACTCCTGAGTTGCATAACATGAAAACTAGGCGTTACCCTTGGTGTTATGTAACCAGAACTCTTGAGTTGCATAACATGAAAACTAGGCGATCCCCTTGGTGTTATGCAACCAGAACTCTTGAGTTGCATAACATGAAAACTAGGCGTTACCCTTGGTGTTATGTAACCAGAACTCTTGAGTTGCATAAGGCAATTGTTGCCGGAGGGCATTCTGGGAGTTGTAGTCCGCTCTCCTCCAAGCGCACCAGGTTCACAGAAGTGGCATCGTGGGAGGGAATCCATGTGCGGGAGGGGATTCCTGACAGTACATCCCCCTCCCATCAGCGCCCCCCTTCAGGACCAGCATAGGAAGGATATCGATGATGTAACGACGATACCAGACGAGGAGCGTGAACCCCCGCTGCAGGTTCCGATGACTGCTCCTCGGGTCCGTACCCCTTCCATGCCACCAGATACCATAGTTTGCCCCTGCGCCACTTGGAATCCAAGATACCAGCCACCTCGTACTCCACCTGCGAATCCACAGTCACCGACACCGGCGTACGAGGCCTCACCACGTTCGCGGGTTTCAAGAGAGAAACGTGGAACACGGGATGGATCCACAGGGACTGGGACAGGCACACTTTCACGTTCACCGGGCTGATGCATCGAAGGATCCTATATGGGCCCATGAAGCGGGGATGGAACACGCTACTTTTCTTGAATCTCATGTGCCGAGTAGAGACCCAGACGTAATCTCCAGGTTTGTAGACCGGTCCAGGCCTTCTCCTCCTATCAGAAAAGGCTTTATACGTGGCCTTTGACCCCTCCAGGGCAACTCGAGAACTCATCAAGGCCTCCTTGATGCGGGCCACCCTCTTGGCTGTTGTCGGCAATCTGTCTTCCCTGACCGGGTGCAGAAACGGCAAGAACCGGGGATGATGGCCGTAGTTACTATAAAAAGGGGAGGCCTTTGTGGAACAATGTGTGGCGTTGTTGTATGCGATTTCCGCGATTCAAAGTAGGCCCACCCACTCATCCTTCCCTTGCTCTACAAAACAGCGTAGATATTGTTTGAGCGACTGGTTCAGGCGCTCCGCCTGGCCGTCCGTCTGCGGGTGATAACTCGTGGACATGGCAGACTTGACGTGTAACGCCGAACACCAAGTTTTCCAGAAGTGCGACGTAAACTGAGACCCCCTGTCCGACACAATCACGTTGCGTAGGCCATGTAGTCTCACTACATTCTTCAATAACAACGACGCCAGCTCTCTTGCCGAAGGTACCTGTGTGCAAGCGAGGAAGTGCCCCATCTTCGTGAGATAGTCCACCACCACCAGTATGGCCGTCTTTCCTTGATCCTTTGGTAGCCCGACAATGAAGTCCAAGGATATGTTTTCCCAAAGTTTGGTCGGTGTAGGAAGGGGTTGGAGGAGTCCTTGCGATCTTCTGTGGTCCGATTTCATGGATGTGCAAACGGTACATGATGAACACCAATTCCGGATGTCTGTTCTCATGGCAGGCCACCAGAACTGCCGTCCTAGGCTCGCTACAGTCTTTTCGACACCCAGATGGCCGGCACAGGGAGACACGTGGCACCAGGTGAAGGCCTGTTTTCGAAGCCTAGGCGTGGGTAACAACATACATCGTCCTTTCACCGGAATCCCGTCCTTCATCTGCCACTCCTTGTGACTGCGAAGCCACCTCCGCCACATGAAGGTATGGGTCCCCTTCTGTACCCCCCTGAGGAACGTCTGTGGTTGAATCACCCCTATCACAACTCCTGGAGGGATGATGGAATGTTCGGCAACCGGCTGCGGATCCCTGGCATTCGATTGCCTCGAAAGCGCGTCCGCTTTCCTGTTCTCCGTACCGGGTAGGTATGTGATGTGGAAATTGAAACCGGAGAAAAAGATCATCCACCTCATTTGACGGGGAGACAAATGCCGCGCCGCCGTCAGAAACTGGAGGTTTCTGTGGTCCGTATACACTGTAACCACGTGTCTGGCCCCCATTAACAAATACCTCCACTCAGCAAATGCGTCCTTTATTGCGAGTAGTTCCTTCTCCGCAATATGGTAATTGCGTTCCGCGTCGTTAAATTTACGAGACATGTACGCCACAGGATGGAGCAAACCCGACACCTCATTCCTCTGAGATAGAATGGCACCCAGCGCCACATCAGAGGCGTCCGCTTCTACCACATAGGGTAATTCCGGATTCGAGTGAGCTAGCACCGGGGCGGTGCTGAAGGCCTTCTTGAGGGCCAAAAATGCTTTTTGTGCTTCCGGTCCCCACACAAACTCCTGAGACTTCCTTAGTAGTTGCGTGATCGGGGCAACCAAGCCAGAAAACCCCTCAATAAAACGCCTATAAAAGTTGGTGAAGCCTATGAAGCTCTGGACTTCCTTTACTACTCGGGGCACCGGCCACTCCTCCACCGCTCTGATCTTGCGTTCCGCCATCTCCTGTCCGTTGGGGCTCAGCATCACCCCAAGGAATTCCACTGATGTGACGTGGAAGTCACATTTGCTGAGTTTGCAGTATAGCATGTTTTCCCTCAGTTTTTTGAGAACCGCGGATACGTGCTGTAAGTGTTCTTCCTCTGAGTTGGAGTAGACGAGTATGTCGTCTATGTAAATGACCACGTAGATATCCAAAACCTCACGGAACACCTCATTGAGGAAGTATTGGAAGGCGGCAGGGGCATTGCATAGTCCGAACCGCATGACGAGGTACTCAAAGAGCCCGAACCTGGTCTTAAAGGTGGTTTTCCATTCGTCGCCGTCCCTCATGCTCACAAGATGGTATGCCCCCTTGAGATCAAGCTTTGTGTATATTTAAGCCTTTTTGACCTGTTCCAGGAGAACGCTTATGAGAGGCAGGGGGTACCGGTTTTTTATGGTTATCGCGTTCAAGGCCCTAAAGTCCACGCAAGCCCTCAATTCGCCATTCGCTTTCGGAATGAAAAAGATAGGCGATGTGGCAGGGGATTTCGACGGCCTGATGAACCCCAGCCCTAGTAACTTATCCAAATATCCCCGTAGATGTACGTTTTCGGGTTCTGTGAGCGCATACAGTCTGCCGCTGGGAATGCTAGCCCCCGGAATCAGGTCGATTTGGCAGTCGAACGGTGTATGTGGAGGGAGCACCTCCTCTCGGATTTCATCGAAGACGTCCCCGAAACTGTGATACACTCTGGGGAGCTTTACGTCCTTTTCTGCTGCCGTGGCGACCGTGTGACCTTCGCCTACCTCACCTTCGTGGGGGTCCTGCCGCATGCCGCACCATTGTTCACAAAACGGGGAAGTCATCTCAATGTGATGCGTAGGCCAATCCACCGTTGGGTTATGATTTTGGAGCCAGGGTAGACCAAATATGACCCCGTACTGCGGGGCTCTGATTATGCTAAAATCGATACGTTCGTTATGCAGTTTTCCGAACCTCACTGGTATTTCTCCTGTGTACTGTCTGATAGGTCCGGTCACCTGACTTCTCCCATCCACTGCATACACCTCCTCTGGTATCTGTTTGGGAAGGAGAGTGAGACCCAGTCTCCGTGCTTCATTGTAGTCCATGAACATGCCCGTGGCTCCTGAATCAATCATGGCTACCACAGGTATCCACTGGTCCTGCACTCCTACGTGTAAGGTAATAAACAAATGTCTTCGCCCTTTTTGATTCGGGCTCAACATGGAAGGGATGTGGGTGTGACTCCAAGATGCCCCTTCCCTAGACCCGGAGTCCCTCAGTTTTCTGCCGATGCTTCCACCACTGCTTTCACCGTTTTGTTCACTCGTTATCGTGAGGTTTTTGGCTTGGCTGGACACTCGCGTACATAGTGCCCCTTTTTCCCGCAGTAAAGGCAAAGGCCTTGCTTGCGGCGTGATTCTTTTTCAGTGGCTGTAAGGCTCGCCCTTATAGCTCCTATGTCCATGGGTTCCGTCCTGGTGGAGGAGTTGGTCTCAGGGCCACCCATCGAAACATACGATGGCAGCGCTTTCCCTTTCCTCTTGTGATCGCCCTTTCTTTCATTCAATCTATGGTCCAGCCGTAGCACCAGGTTGATCAAGCCTTCACATGTCTTTGGTTGGGGGTCGATTTGTGCTACCACATCTTTGAGCTCTTCGCTCAAGCCCTGGTGAAACAGCGCGGTTTGTTTGGCTATGGGCCACTTGGTTTCGGTCACTAACCTTCGAAAAGCATTAAGGTACTGCACCAGATCATTATTGCCTTGCGTCAGCTCCAACATCTCTCGATCGGCAGTGTACGAGTCCGCCCTTCGATCAAACACCTTCAAGAATTCCTCGCGGAAGGCTCCCCAATCACATAGGATAGGGTCGTCCCTGCTCACCAGTGGGACTGCCCATTGCGCCGCGTTCCCAGCAAGATACGAGATTAGAAAGGCCACTCTGGCTTGGCTGGTAGGAAAGGCCTTTGGTTTGCAGGACAGATGTAGTGCTACTTGAGTGAGGAATACCTGCACTGTGTTGGGGTCTCCGCTGTACGTCTCTGGTGTCGCCAAAGGAATGGCTACGGGCATCTCTACCACAACCGCAGGAGCCGTGGCCATGTGAGAGGTACCCGCCTGTAGCGGATCGTTCCGCAGAGCGTCCATTCTAGCCTTAACGTCTGCTGTTTCCTGTCTGGAAGCGGTGAGCTCGATTTGCATCGCGGCTAAGACGGCCAACACATCCTCAATCGTGGCCATGTCGTTCGCCCAACCAGGAAATAGTTATGGAAGAGGTCGGATATTATGTAACGTCCTGGCTTTCTCGGGGTTGGGACAAACAGACGACGGACCAGAGAAATGGAGGGAATATTACACTTGCTATACCAACTTGTTGACAAATGTTAACACAATTTCATGCAATATATAACAAAAACAATGGTCTCACGTTGATATCACCATTAATTTTCAATGGTTTCAAATGCAACAAACATTTTGAACATCATTCCATACATACAAGTACAATTATCATTGCTTCATGATAATCAATACATAAAGCACGTTTTGCAATCATAACATTATGACGATATGAACACAGGGAGTGGCGATTTGTAACGTCCTGGCTTTCTCGGGGTTGGGACAAACAGATGACGGACCAGAGAAATGGAGGTTTAAGGATGATTTAATAAACAGATAAACAACTACAGACAACAAAGAATACCGGTACTGGAATCACCAGTTAAAGTACGATACCCATTCACAGCTCGTCTAACCGTCCTCCGCATGCACACCGGACCCGGTATGCTCCAACGGAGGGCACAGTGCTAAGCAGTGGCTGACAATGCCACTCGACCACTGTGAAGGGTAGTTCCAAGGTTGTGGAATCTATGGGGGGGCACGTGGGAGTCACCCGGCCAGGCTCTCTACCACCTGGGAACAGCCGCTCTACCAGTATCCCCCAGAGTACTGCCACAACACAAAGACGCTGGGAACACCTCCTAGTGTGCGTCTCTTGTATCCGGGTTTAAGTGATGATACCCAAGGTGGAGCAGAGAATGGATGGGAGCAGCCGCTCTACCTATCCCAGTTCTCCTACGAGTGTCGATGGCTAAGACGCGGAAACACCTCCGGGATAGTGTCTTAGCTCTAAGCGTGTGTTTACCCAAGGAACGAGGGTTGGGAGCTTCGGCTCGCACCAACCTCGTTTTCTCCAAATTGTCAGGCCGTTGGGAGCTTCGGCTCTACCAACGGGACTTGTGCCCAATGACGTTGAATACGGCTCTCAGAACGGGACAGGACACGGGCAGGAAGCACACGCCAGCACCTCTCCTCCGCTCCTTAGAATGTTCCTTCCGCCGCTCAACTCACCAACGGGTCCGTGTACCTCAACCAGGTACTCCGGCAAAGATCAGAATATCCGACGCCGAGTCCCAGTGATCTTCTCCTTAAGTAGTACTCTTGGCGTTGTATAACCATGACTCCTGAGTTGCATAACATGAAAACTAGGCGTTACCCTTGGTGTTATGTAACCAGAACTCTTGAGTTGCATAACATGAAAACTAGGCGTTCCCCTTGGTGTTATGCAACCAGAACTCTTGAGTTGCATAACATGAAAACTAGGCGTTACCCTTGGTGTTATGTAACCAGAACTCTTGAGTTGCATAAGGCAATTGTTGCCGGAGGGCATTCTGGGAGTTGTAGTCCGCTCTCCTCCAAGCACACCAGGTTCACGGAAGTGGCATCGTGGGAGGGAATCCATGTGCGGGAGGGGATTCCTGACACGATTGATGACCTTCGGCCCAATGCATTTCGGGACCTCTAGTCTCTTCCTCAGGGGCCACTGCAAGTAAAGAACGAACAATAGTAACGATTATAAGGTGACAATGCAGGCTTTTGTACACAACTTTTATGCAAAAACATGTGGCGCCATCAGTTCCAGCGACACCCTATAGAGCTATAGAAAAAGGAATAGAGGCACGTACACCCTGTGCGTGAATAAGCATTATTAAAAAGTGCAAAAAAATGCAAAGACGGTGGTGGGATTGCAGTGAGATAGGCAAGCAACGAGAATGAGTGACATAACAACAAACCTTGATGCCCCACGAAGGGAAGTGATCATGATATCAAGTAAATGGATACGAGGCAACACCCGAAGGGAAAAAACACGAATGCTAATGTCATGCAATGCGAACCATGTTGAAGCTTTAAACTTACTGCGAATAGCAGGAACTGCCATTCTCTTGAAAAACAACAATTACTTCGAACTCCTAAAACAAGGAGTTAAACGTTAACAACAGGTGTGGTGACAACGTGCACCGAGTGAAAGCGGTGAACAAAGAAAAACTGGTACCTTATACACGAAGGCATGGTAGCAGACTGCAACAAATGCGGGCCACCTATAACAAAAAATAGTAAAATGCACTAAGGACCAGTGCGTACTCCGGACAGGTCTGCACTAGCACTACTAGAAGGAAAGCCAGGTCCTGAAACTACCACTGACCTGAATGTACCCCCAAAGTTCCTCAAACGATCCTCTCACAACTGCGGTTAAAACGATACTGCTACAAGAGTGTGCATATGCGGACTCAGTTTTACAAATGTCGATTTGGTCACGTGATGACACAACTAATCAGGATAAACACAAAAATGTACGGCGGCCATGTCAGAAGGTGCAGTAATGCTGAACACTACGGACACCCAAAGTTGAGAATACAAAAAAGCGCAAAGGGGATTACTGATAGCCATATTAAATGGATTGGCAAAATGAAAAAGAAACCTAAACAAGGAGCAAGAAACCGAATGAAACGACCTGAATCGTCGGTTAAATGTAAATGAGCTCAGTGCGGCGGTGGCCATGATGGATAACTAGGCTGAAAGCTGAGAGCGCACAGTGAAGTGCGTCAGCAGGGAATAAAGCACAGAAAAAAACAGTATACGAATACATGCATGCATGAAACTAAACAAAAATCGCGCCCTGGTGCTGTGAACAAACACATGACTGAAAGAATGACTGTAGGCTTAAGTGAATATTGCAGGACAGGCAACGACTCCCAGAGAAAAGCTGTGTAAAATGTATACAAATATATGTGTGCACCAGTGGTCACTGGACAATGTGCCACCACTGAAGACATGAACAATGAATACATGAAAAGATGCAATGCAATATAATCAAAGAACAACATCTGCACAGTGCACAGTGCAACTGTGCAGATGTTTTTTGAATATATTGCATTGTATCTTCTATAATAATACATTCTTATCTACATTTATTTGGAATAACAAAACCTATTGAATACGTTATATAAAACTAACATTGCAAAGTTTGATGGTGGTTTTTGTTTGCCAGATTTTCTTAATTATCAAAAATCATGTATTTTAAAGCAAGGATAGTTTAATAAATCACCTTTGTGGCTTCTTATTTAACAAGGATTGATATTGCCATTCCCTTTGCCTGCATTATTGAAAAGGTCTAATTCTACCACAATACTAAAAAGTTCTACCATACTTGAATCTACAAAACTAATATTACAGGACTTAGACTCACTTTTTCAATCTCCGATTTCACATACCTCAAATATGTTGTTATGATATAACCCATAGGTAAACATGGTCAAACCACAAACATTTGCAATTGTGGATAAAAGCTTGTATTTTTTATTTAAAAGATGTATATCACAATACTACTGTAGGAAAGTAGGATCTGCTTCTTATGGTTACCCCACTTTTTGCTTGATGTCTCACTGTTTTTGACTAGTCTGACTGGGATCCTGCTAATCAGGACCCAAGTCTATCTGCTTTCTCCCTTAAATTGACATACATGTACTTTGGTACACTCCAGAATGGATACTAGGGTACCTTTATCAGTCCCTATTATATGGTACAAATGTACCCAGAGCATGGGTACCCCAGAGGCCTCCCATGGGCTGAAGCATGGATTATGCCACCCATGAGAGGCTATACAAAATGGAACTCTATGTCTGCTACTGCTGCCTGTGTAAGATTGTGCTTGCACCACTTACTTTAGATACAGGTTCACTATATCTATTGGTCACTACACTTAAAACTTATAACTCACCGCTATAGCAGGCATTAACAATCCTGAAGGCAGGGTGCTGGGTTTTATGTGAGAGGGTGCCCCTGCATGAGTAGAGCCTCTCTGCAGACTTTGAAGACCATTCTCCCGGGTTGTCTGTGACTCAGCTGGACATATAGTTAGAGGTGCATTATAACCTCACGGTAAATACTGTCTCGAAAACGGCTGCATAGAAACTTATTATGTTTGGATTCAAACACCTTGGAATCATACCTCCACACCAGTACCTGGTGTGGGAGGTATGATTTCACCCTTCATAAGTGAACTTTGTGGGGTCACTGGTCTAACCGGTGCCAGTCTTCTCGACCCAGACAGCACAAAATGGATGCTGCTGACCAGAGACACATTTCTGACCTCCTGCTGCTGAGCCAAGCTTGAGCAGATGAAGGCAGCACAATAGGCATCCTGTCACAGGGAGGCGTGACCACTTCCCAGATAGGATGTATTGGGGCTGGGTGGGTGCACTCTGAGAGTGCCTGAAGGTCTGCACTTGGGGCACATTTGGTGTCCCTGTGCATAGTCCAGCTCGAACCAGTTCTGGGAGCCATTGGCTCCGGCTCTGGCGCGACACTGGACAAAGGACATCGATGTAGCCACCCCCTCTGTCCTGTCCTCCCCTAGGAGGGTCCCCTGATTCTGTCCAAGCCTGCATGGGTAAAAAAGGGCTTACCTGGCTGTAAGACTTTAGATTTTATGTGGACAAGATTCTACAAGAAGAAACCACTGACCTTCAACTGTCGTACACTCTGAACTTTGCTGGACCTCGACTGGGCTCATCTTCGTCCCCCTTTCTATCCAAAGTGTAGTTTGTGACTTTTCTCCATATAGGCTCTGTGCAGGACCTGTGGTGCACTTAAGACAACTGAAGAATTGCCCTTGGAGTGAAGGAGTCACTCCGCTGCATTCACAGGCACCTAACCACAACTGACCGGTCTGCTGCTCCTGAGCTCTGCGGACTCCAAAGATTTCAGCAACACAACAGGTGGGTTTCTGAGGGTCCCTGAGGTGGACCTGCCTTCTCTCTGAGTTTGAGGCCTGTATCCCTCGTGGGGACTGCATAACCCAAACCCCTGTGCACCGTGCCCATTTTCAGTTATATATGCTTGTTGACGATTCCCAAGCTTGTGGATTGGTCTCTGTGTAGTCCTGACCTGGAGCAGTATTTGCACAAAAGAACTCTGGCCTCCTCACACCGAGTGCTCCGTGGGATGGTGCTTTGCAATCTTGCTCAGGGTCCACTCGCGATTCCTGGTCATTCAGCCTGTAGGTCCCCCTGAGGGTCATCTTGATTTCTCATGGGATTTCCTTGTTGCTCGAGACATGCCCTGACTCCTCATTGCTTGAGGAGTCCCCTGGACCTTGTTGGTCCACACCATAACCTGTTTGACCTTCCTGTGTGGGGTGCTTTTGCCAAGGCTTGTTGGTGCTTCTGCCGGACACCGAACCCCTCAGGACTCGACATCCTTTGTGAGACAGCTCGGCAAATCCGGCTCCTGGTCATCCTGGACATCTCCTGGTCCTCGTGGCTGCACTGAAGCACCCGACATCGGTGGGCTTTTGTCTCCTGAGCCCCTGGTCACTCTAAAGTGACCCAGGCTCTATCTCTCTGCTTTCTTGTTCCTTCCTTCCCGAATCCAGGCTTGCATTCCACTGGACCCTTTTCACTTTCACAGCAGCAGTACTTCTTCACATCCTTCCATAGAGAACGACTGGGGTTTCCGACGCCACTTCAGACCTATGCACCCGGCTGCCCTGGGATAGGTAACTCTGGTACTACAGTATCCAGGGGTGGGGTGGCTCTTCAACCTCTTAAGTTCCAAAGGGTTTGCTCGAAGTCCTCCTAGAAGGGTCCTTGAACTTTAACTTTCCAACCGCGACTTTCCCATAGAGTTGTACGGAGCATGTGAACGTGTTTCCTCACTGCACCCATCCTCCGTAGGCCCCCTGTGTCATCACCTTGGGTGGTTCCTTGGGGTCCCAGCGATTCTACGTGCACTAGGCACTGTCTAAAGTCAAGTCGTGATTGTTATACCACTATTTTAGTATATGGTTTGGTCTCCCCCTGGAGCCCACTGTGTATTGTGCTACTTACAACTTTTCTATTGATCTCGTATTGTGTGCTCTATGTTCTATCCTCTTGTAGAGGATAGTAGAGATTATTATATTAATGAATACATATTTTTATTAGGCCTTGGCGGTGAACTTCGCTCCGTTCGTGGAGTTTACTGAGTTTTCTGCACTCCGCACTCCGCTGAGCTCGCGGAGTGCAGAAAACTCTGCTTTGCGATGTGCAGTGGAGTTTTCTTCCTGCTCGTGAACGATAAGTTCTACCAGAGCTGCAGGAATACCAGCACAAACTGCAGTTTGCACTGCGGAACTTTGCAGAGGTATTTTGTAACTTTGTGGAGTTCTGCATAGCAAAGCTCCACGGACTACACCCAGGCCTAATTTTTATAAAACTACTGTGTGGTTCTCCTTCATTTAGTCATTCAGGAGGTTATTCTGGTAAAACAAGCTGCATTACATTCCTTCAAGATTAAGCCTGAAGGCTGCTCACCACAGCCTCCACTAGGATAGCTTTCTATAGGTTATCTTTGACCTCATACATCATAAGGGTCGTTTGGACTATTCCAAAGGGATAATATTAACTATCTTTCTACTTTTTGGAATAAAGAGTTAAATATATCTGGTTCTTAAGATCTATGGAAGAAAATGTGGATGAATAGCATCTCTGGCTCGCTGCCTGTTTCTTTACACCAAACCAATTCCTTCATATCATTTAATTGTTGTGGACTCCTTTAAAGTTATACAGTGAAAAGCTATTAAATTCACCAAATTTTGGCTCTGTAATCTGAACCTAGGCCCATTAAGACATATGCTATATGAATGCAACATTGTTTCTAAGTTTTGGAAGGACATTTTGGATGTTATCACAAAATTCTTTTAAATCTTGGATAATCTTTCTTTTGATATGTTGATTTTTAAATCTATTTCACTTTTCAGTTCCACACACTTGAATGATTCAAATAACAAACTACCAGACTTTCTAGTTTCTACTGCTTTAAAGTTAATTACTACTAATGGAAAAATGTTTCATCATTATGAATGCATTCATGGTGGCCATGGATACGTTTTACTAGAAGAGGAGCTAATTTGACTATTTTGGGTGTGATTCACAACACATCTACATACCACTTATTTAGGAATTGATTGATGATTATATAGCATTCTTTTGATAGATAAGTATTGCTAACATGTTATATAACTGGTTAATATGTAAGATTTGTGACGTTGAAAGGAGTAGCTCTATTAGGATTTATCTGTGCAGATATTTATCTTTTATGTATTCCTCCCCATTTTTATGTTAAATATTACATTACACTTGTCCTTGTATTGGTACAATTCTAATATTATTATTATTAATATATTTTAATATATCCACCTCTTTCAGTGCTCTTTTTTGTATTGTCTATGTCCTATCATAAAAGTCAATAAAATATCTCAAGCACATTGAAATTTAAATCATATATTGAGATGTTTGTGTGAGGTTATTTAATCTGTGCATGTTTCTAGGGAGCATCCTTACCATTTACCATCTAGAGGGTGCTGATTGGTTATACAGAAGGGTAGCCTTCTGTAATATTGATTACTCGGCAAGTTGCTGAAGACGAATTCTCAAAAGAAGGCATGATCCATTTTCCATTGGAGTCCTTTAGAAAATATTATTCCTAGTGTCTATGCTCCATATTACCAAAGCATGTGCCCAGGTAGGCACGTATGGTGCCAACTAGGACTTGGTGCACAATAAGAGTGCTCTGCACTGGATTCTGCACTTAGAGGGTGCATCCCAGATACCCTTATGAGAGTAAATGTAGTCAAGGGTACTACATAGAAGCTACTATGTGTCTTATTCCTAAGAACAGTGACATTTCCACCCCTCCCATCTTGGCATGGTGGTCCATCCAGCCAACACCTATTCTCAGTTTGCCTCACAGTCTAGGAGTAATGCACAAATGACAACTGCCAAATACACCTAGTCCTATAACCCAGGAAACAGGCTGCAGGCACAAAATGGTTCCAAAACGGAAATGCACACTTTCTAAAAGTGGCATTTTCAGAATTGTGACTTAAAATCTGATTTAACCAATAAAGAGAAATTAAAATTAAAATTAACTCAACACCTGTTGCATTTCTACCTGCTCCCAAACAAAATGTATCACTTAATAAATGTAATAAGATAACCCAATATTATCCTACGGGAAAAGTAGGTTTCACAGTAGTGAAAATGAATTAGTGAGTTTTTTTACTACCAGGACTAACATATACATTCCAATTTTGTAATTACAATGCACCAGCCCCATTAATTGTTTAGTGCCTATCATAGGGGTGACATATGGTTTAAAAATGAGTTTTAGGCTTGGCAAAATGTATAGATTGCCCAGACGTATTTACAGGTTAAGCAGTTTTTCATAGAAGCTGCAATGGCAGGCCTGACACATTTTAAAAGCTACTTAAGTGGGTGGCACAATAAGTACTGCAGGACCACTTGTAGTATGTAACTTACCAGCCCTGGGTACCACTTTACTAAGAACTTAGAAGTAAATTAAACATGCCAATCAGGTGCAAGCCAACTTTACCATGTTTTAGAGCGTGATCACAAGCACTTTAAAAATGGTTACAATGTGGTAGAGTGCACAAAGTCCTAAGGCCAACAAAAAAAAGTCCAGCCAAACAAGAAGGGAAAAGGCCAAATATTTGGGAATGACCACATGTTAATCTGATAGGTCTAGCTATATGTATAGGATAGCATCTCCCGTAGGATAATATTGGGTTACCTTATTGAATTTAATATGTGCTAGCTCATGATAGGGCACACGTTGGAAAGTTATGGTGTCTGAAAAAGGCAATTTTAAATGATCTTTAATGGTAAAGTCAGATTTTAAGTCACTATTTTAACAATTCCACTTTTAGAAAGTTTTCATTTTCCTGTCCTATTTGGTGCCAGCAGTCTGTTTCAGGGTCACATAAGTAAGTGAAGTTGGCAGTTGGCTTTTGTATATTCATCCCTGACATCCACACAAAAGAGGGATTATGTGTGCCTAGAAGAGCCATCTAGGGCAGGATGGGGGGTGATTATTAATTACCGGGACTTAATTTGATACAGAAACATAATAAAATAGCTCAGTAAATAAGAGGCAGAATCCGTGGTATTTAGAGGTTAGGAATGGGCTTTATTCCAGAGGTCGATTATAATCGGTTGCTCCAGGTTCCATCACCACGAAGGTTCAGGAAGTGAAGTACATACGTTATTGACAATCAATTACTTTTATACAATAAGCATTACAGTGAAGCAAATACAAGAGGCGTAACAATTGATAGTGGAGATAATATATTCATACGTGGCAAAGATAGGCGTAATTGGGTGTGTTTAAAGAACGTCATCAGATGTGATGTCATAAGAGGGTGGTTACATGAAAGAATTTCGCAATGTCAGCAGAAATACTTGGCAGAAATGCGCGCGCAGCAGCATGACGTGTAATTGACGTGCAACTAGGGGGTGAAGGGGACTTGACATTTAGCTCTACATGTGGCGACAGAAGTCTGGAGGGTCAAGTCAACCTAATCCCAAATCATATCTAACATCCTATGTTTAAAGAACTAAGTTATCCAAAAGAGAGGTCTCTTCGAGTGGAATCTTATTCTATACTGACTATACTGACTATTAGTGCGTGTACAAGCGTCTAAGTGTCTATACTAGATGCGAGGGCAGGAATCTTCCATGGTAACAGTGCTATGAATTACTTGCATAAAGACAGAGAAGCCGGGCCTTTGCTCGGTAGCTGGCAGAATGTTTACTTAAGCTACTAGACAGGAATGCATTGGGCAGGGAGCGGAGCAGATAATTTTCGAAGGTGAAATACAGTTTTTGGCAGGCAGCAGGCTGATGTCAGGCTTCGTGAGCCGCGCAGAGAATGAGACAAAGTTCATGGTCACAGGTGCAGGCTCAGACTGGAGCTTTCAGAGGCAGAAGGCAAGAAAAGCTTGATGACAGAATCAGGGCCTACTTGCCTGGACTGTAAAATGGCATAAGTGAACCATATAAAGGCGGTGGCCTTTCGTACTTAGGAATGGAATATCCGGCCCATTCATGGCGGATCAACAGAGGACATGTTAACGGTGGACGCACATGTATTTGCGTCTTCATAACTGGAACTGGAGGGAACATACATGTACTTGTAACATGCACATAGAACCGTTGGGGTCCAAGATAGGGGACATAACTGACCAGAAAAATCCATATTTCCACATTCCCTCCTTGTCCCCTACTTGCCCGTCAAGAGATATCAATCTTCATTAATCCATTGATCTGTTCATATAGCATCATTTGTTCTTCTTTCTTTTTCCGGGATCTTGAATGAAAATCTTGATGTGGAATGCACGATGTGACACACAGACCACAAATCGCTGGTCCACATTGCAGGCATAAGCAGCAACTGAATAGTATGAGAAGGCCAATACCTAGGAAGGATAGAACTCTCCATCCAAAGGTAGATAATACACTCCAAAACCAACCGGACCAAGTCCAGGTGCCTGGATTCTGGTGTATCTGGCTTACAATCTTATGAAGACAGAGTTATGGCTTTATATACAGATGGCGAATTTTCTGGTATGAAAATGCAACAGCTTGATCCGATGACCCTACAAGCTCCGCCCCTATCAGCCAGGATGACGTCAAGGACAAGACGATTTTGAAGCACAACAATCCGCATAGCAGACTGCTCTTCTGTTAAATTGCCTAAGGCGGAAATAGTTTGGTTCACTACTGCTTCAAGGGTTCTAGTTAATCTACGTATCAGCTTACTATTAGTAACGGTACCTATATAGGGAAAGAGACCTTTATTGAAATCTGTGTATTTTTCCCATGCTGTTTCAGTGTAGTCGACTATTGGGAGATCTCTCCTCACTCTATTATATACTAAATGAATATTTCTGTGATAATCAGGAGGAGCTAGAAAAACAGGTGGCAAAAGGAATCCAATCTAGCAAGTACCATCCCAATCTAGAGGCAAACGTACATATGCCGTCTGACCACATATGAAATAGGAATGGCGGGAAGCTCTAAATGTAGACTTGCCTTGATCACTAAATTCTACTACAGTGGTGCATTTACTATGGCCCATGTGTATGGAACCATTCTTCCTTATACATAATTCACCTTTTACTGGAAGTATTGACATAGCGGGCAAAATTGAAGTAGCTTCGGATTCGACATTCAAGATCAGGAGATTAAGCGTAAAGTTACCTAATCCATATACTTCATTTTCTAGATCAGTTCCTGTTCCTTTGGGAAGTCCCTCCTTGTTGGGGTGGCAGACCTTAAGTAAAACTAAGTTCAGATTTCCCCATACCCCATTGTCTTGATAAACTGCAGAGTTCGAATATTGGGAATTAATTAAACTAAACCATGCTCCACAGGAGCCGTTGTGTGTGAATGGGTATGGAAAAAGAGGTAGGATTCCTTTATAATTCTGATAGGGAGGGAGTCGGCCACATATCCAACAATTTGTAGCATTGCTAACCTGATGGGAATGATGCAACATACTAATAAACGTGTTATTGCGCAGTGCAAATCTATAAGACAACTCAAGCGGAGGTAATTTACTAAAAGAATGTTCAGCAGTAACATTGTAAACATGTCTAGGAATAGGATAATATATGTGCAACAATATACTTGCAGTAATTATTAAAAGACTTGAGAAAAATAAAATTAATAACGTCACTATGCAATGACTACGCAGTGATTTACAGTACGCCTGTCGTTTCAACATTTTTCGAGTGCTTTCTCTATTCAGGTCCAAGGGATACATGTCAGAGACAATTCAACCGCTTCACCTTGGAGAGGACTTAAACAATCAAATTGCTCGACTGATTGGGCCTGAGCTTTAATTTATAATGCTCAGAATCACTTTTTTCCACAAAAGGAAGTTTTGAGTCAATGGGTGAAGACACACAAGGTGAGGTATTCACATCTGATTTTAGTCCATGAAATTTCTTGATATGACTTGAATGAATCCATCCCTTTCTGCCTTCGATCTTCACGGCTGTTCTTGTGGTGAGCAACACCAGCTGAGGTGACCTCCACCTAGGTTCCAGCTGAGTCTTTCGATCAAAGTTCCTCACGAGGACCAAGTCTCCCGGAACCACGTCATGGGGTTTCACCTCAGTGTTGTCAGGAAAAGCTGCAGCTACCTGTGAACGACAAGATTGTAGTGCAGACATCAAGGAAGCCAAGTAATCTGTCAGCATGTTACAGTCAATATCAGTTATTTTGCGTGGTATAGGCGTCCCCCACATATTTGGTGGTCTGCCGAAGATCACTTCATACGGGGATAGCCCTGTTCGAGAGTGTGCTACCATTCTTGTGTAAAAGAGTGCAACTGGTAATGCTACTACCCAGTCGACACCTTTCTCTCTGCATATTTTGGATAATCTTATTTTCAGAGTCTGATTATGTCTTTCTACGAGACCTGCTGCTTCGGGGTGTCGGACACAGTGGAATTTCCACTGATAGCCTAACAAAAGTGAAACGTGTTTCATTAATTCGGATGAGAACGGCTGGCCGTTATCTGAGTGAACAACACGTGGTAAACCGTATCGTGGGAAGAATTCTCGAACCAACTGTTTGGCAGTAGTCGGGGCAGTGTAATCTGAAACCGGGTATGCCTCCGTCCAACGGGAAAGAGCACACACAACTACGAGAACATATTTGAATCCTCTACATCGTTCCATCTGGATATAATCCATCTGGAGGACTTCAAAAGGATGATCAGGAGGATGAAATCCACCCTGTTCTACGGGAACGCTTTTTCCTGGGTTGAACTGGCAACAGATCAGACAGGTACGAACTTTTTGTTTGGCTGCAGCTCGTAAATGTTTATTAAACCAAATGTGTTGAATGCTATCTAGCATAGCTTTTTCTCCTAGATGTGCAGGACTATGTACAGTGTTAATTATAACTTGGACCATTGAATCAGGAAGGAACCACACAGATTTTTCCTTCATCATCCATCCTTGATCGGTTTGGATCCCTCCTAATTCAGTCCATTTCTTTATTTCGTCTGGTGTAGCATATGTCTGTATGTCAATTACATCAAGAGCGGGATCCTTAACCATCATACAATGTGGTGGTGTCTGGACTATTGTCTTTGTCATGTCGGATGTTTGAGTTTGAGCAGTCTGTTTAGCTGTTCTGTCAGCTAGATCATTGCCTTGAGAAATGATATCAGTGATTTTCGTATGAGCTTTACATTTCATAATCGATATTGCAATGGGCAAATGTATTGCATCTAATAAGGCATGAATGAGGGGTCCGTGCTGAATGTGGGCACCGTGAGAAGTTAAATAACCTCTCTCTCGCCACAGCACGCCGAAGTCATGTACGACTCCGAATGCATAACGTGAATCAGTGTATATGTTGACTTTTTTATTTGTGGCTTGAATACAGGCTTGTGTCAGAGCGACGAGCTCTGCTGCTTGAGCGGACAAGGTATTTATACACTTGGTTTCAATAATTTCAGTGTCTGTGGTGACTGCGTAAGCGGCCACTAACTCTCCTGTACTTGTTCTCATACATGAACCATCTACATACAACGTCAGGTCTGGATCTGACAATGGAACATCTGTCAAGTCTTGTCTGGGTTTCGTCGTGATTGTAATAACATCAATACAATCGTGGGCTAATGGGTCTGTTCCATTTACAGGTAAAAGTGTGGCAGGATTCAATGTGTTACAACGTCTGATTTCTATATGTGGCTGAAACAATGTTAGTTCATACCCTGTAAGTCGTGCTATAGTCAAGTGTTGTGTTTGCGTTCGATTCACAAGAACCTCTACGGCGTGTGGTACTTGTACTGTCAATGGATGTCCTAACACTATGGCATCGCTTTGTCTGATTGCTAAAGCTGTCGCTGCCACTGATTTCAGGCACGCAGGCAGAGCCTGAGCTACGGGATCTAATGTACTAGAAAAATAAGCACATGGTTTGTGTGCTCCTGCTTGTTCCTGTGTGAGTACTGACAAGGCAGTACCTTCGCGTTCTGTAATAAAAAGTGTAAACTGTTTACTGTAACATGGTGTTGCTAAAACAGGTGCTTGACATAAAGCTTTCTTTAAGCTTTCAAAAGCTTGTGTATGTTCCTGAGTCCAAGGGAGAACAGTCGATGTGGCTGCCTCCTGTGTTGTCAACTGAATGAGTGGTTTTGCTAGAAATGCATACTGAGGGATCCACTGCCTACAATATGAAGTGAGGCCTATGAAAGCCCGCACCTCCTTTTGTGTCTTGGGTATTGGCATGTTAGCTATTAACTGAATGCGGTCGGGTGTAAGCTGCCTTCCCTCCTTGGACAGCGAGTGACCAAGGTAAATAACTCGCTGGACACAGAATTGCAGCTTAGAAGGGGACACCTTGTGCCCCTTTTCGGCTAGAAATTGTAAAACCGTCAGTGATGCTTTTTCACATTCAGGTTCGCTTCGGGCGGTGATCAGCAGATCATCGACATATTGAAGCAAAGCAGTGTTAACTGGCATGTGGATACTGTCGAGTTCTCGTTTCAGTGCTTGGCTATAGATGCTGGGGCTTTCTGTAAATCCTTGAGGTGCGCGTGAGAATTTGAAGCTACGTCCATTTAAACTAAATCCGAACAAATATTGGCTTTCCGGATCTATTGGGACGCTGAAAAAGGCATTTTTGAGATCAATTACAGTAAAGAATGTTGCTTCGGAATCAATAGCTGTCAGAAATGATGAGATATCGGGGACCACAGGGAATTGTGGCACAATACACTTGTTTAATTCGCGCAGATCAATAATCAATCGATATACTGGCGGGGCCTTCGGATCTGTTCGTTTGAGAATCGGAATTATCGGTGAATTACATACATTGGAGTCTGTTTCTACAACCACTCCTTGGGCAATGAGCTCGTCAATGATTTGTAGTAAAGCCACTACAGCATCTGGTGGTAACTTGTATTGTCGCATTCGTGGTAGTACCACTCCTGCCTTTAGTGTAACTCGATATGGTGTAATATTCATGCAGCCAACATCAGTAGGGCCTTGTGCCCATAGATGTGTAGGTAAAGTCTGCAATCGGGGATCCATGTCTCTAGACACATAATGACCTTTAAAATCACGTAAAAACAATCTTACTCCTTCCGGAGAACAACATATTATAGCTCCTAGAGCTTTCAATGTCTTTATTCCTAACAGGTTTTCTGGACATGATTTAGTAAGCAACAAATCTGTAGTTCAGGTCAAAGGTCCTATCGTAAGTGGAAGAGGTTGTGACACTTCATTAACAATAGGTTTTCCTGAAAAACCAAGGGAAATATTCTGTGAGCCTGAGAGGGGTGCCCCTGGAACTTCACTACGTTTTATAGTTGTTCGACTTGCCCCTGTATCGAGTAAAATTTTTCTGTCTTGGCCTAATAATTCACTATGCACATAAGGTCCTTCTTGATCTACAGGGATCTCGATAAGGGGTAAGTCAACTTCCCTCTCTAGGCTGGTTCATGCATATCGTTGATAATCAGGATAGTCATACTGTGCGGTCTGGTACAGTTGTCGTGTCGTGGTTTGTGTGGCAGCAACAGGCAGCGCTGGTGCAGCTGGCACAAACTGTATAGTCTGTGGTGGAGCTGGCATGGACTGTGCATGCTGCAAGGCTCCTTGTTCATTCTGATCCTGTCTAAGTGGCCGTGGTCTTTCTTTTGTAATACCCGTGGCGATATTACGCTTCAGGACTGGACAAACGTGTACATGATGACCTAGTTGTTTACAATAGTTGCATGTCCCTTTTACAGGTCCTGCTAAATCGCCAGAATGTGTCGTACCCTTTTTATGTCCTTCAGCTGGAACTGTCTGGGAGACTAGCATTTTCATTTTCGTGTCTTTCATGCGTCTTTGTTCATGATCTTGTTCCTCTCTAATTCTATTGTGATGATACTGTAACATTTGTAACATTTGTGATGGAGTGTTACCTTGCCAGGTACTCTCGAATTTTAATACTCTATTCTTCACTTGGGGCAAAGAATTTTCAACTAATTTTGTCACAAACAGATGTGGGTATGACTCGCTACTTGCTTTTATACCACTATTTATACCAAAACATTTTTCGAATCGGGCATAGAAATCACTAGTGTCTTCATCTTGCTTTTGTTTACAGGCTGAGATTGCACCCCAGTCTTCCTTTTTCGTGGTTAATAAACGTGGCAGTACCTGTACTAGTAAACCTGGTAGTGCTTTAGTTTTGTCCCCAAGCCCCGAACCTGGACCTCGGGCCTTTTCTTCATTTTCTAATGCTGTCCAATCTATCTTTTGGTCTCCCACCTCCCACTCTTTTTCCTTGAGTTTTTCATAAATGCCAGCAGGCATTAATACCTTTAATATTGTCATAATGTCGGGATAGGTATACTCTCCCATGAGTAACATATCTTTAATTTCTCGGTGGAAACCCGCTGGGTCTTTGTCATGACTGGGTACCACTTTCTTCATTTCTAACAATTCTATTTTTGATATGGGCGTATATATATATACACGTTTAAACTGATTGTCCTCGCCCTTTATTGGGTGCACTTCTCGTAAGGGATTCTGTCTGTCCATGTAATACGTGATTCTTTCCTTAGTGGGCAGTGAGACATGTTCTGGGCATATAAAAAGAATGTACTGCTTTCTTGATTCTAGTATTTCTTTAATTAGCTTAGTACCTGGACCTCTCCATTTATTCGTGAGTAATTCAGTCAATATATCAGGTAAGGGACCAGGATCTGAATGTTGGCTTTTATATAGTATAAGAAGTTGTTGAATCATATAAATCCCAGCTAAACGCTGTTCATCTGGGGTGAGATTCAAAAATGTGTGTGCTACTGTATTATCACCATACATTCCGGGACTGTCAATCCAATGAACGGCTGACCTAGCTAATTCTTGTTCATCCATAGAATCAAGAAAATGATAACCCCTTCGTTCTCGCAGTAATTTGTCAGCGGCTTGGAATGAATGCTCGTTAGACCTTATATTTATTATTGGTGTTTGAAAATTCCTGTTATTTTCTAGACATATCGGACGTATCGGATCAGTAAGACATCTAGTACTATTACAAGATTTTCCTCTACCTACATAGGCTATGGTTTCCGACTGTCCTGTGGGCAGTCCTGATCCTTCTTCCTCCTCGTTTTGTTCAAACTGGTCTACCGTTAATCTTTCTTCGTGTAGGCGTTCTATTTCTTTACGGATCTTTCTGCACATGGCTATTATACATTTTTGCCTATCATGTCTCCCTTCTGATATATTCTGGCTCCATCTGGTAAGAGTTTGCATTATTTCCGGATCTACCCCCGGTCGGTCTTGATTTCTGATTACGCAATTTATGAGGAAACGTAACAGTTCCCCCTGTATTTCCACTTTCTGGTATTCCATAGCTCTGTTAATACATTCAGAATCTCGCCCTGTTTGGACATAATGATATATATTATCTAGATGCATAGTCATTCCTGGTAACTTCCCTAAATACACCGCGGCTCGTCTGATACGTAATGATGCCAGGATCATTTCGTCCTCCTTGCCGGGCACAGGGTCATATCTACAATCTACTAGAAGTTCCTTAAGCGTGCGGGCATTTATGAGTTTGGGGGTACGTGGATGTGCTGACTCTTGAAAAGTAAGTTTCTTTATTCTAGGTGGCGTAGAAAAAATATTGGTAGCACCTCCGGTAGCCCCGTCTGGGGTATCGGGTGTGAAAGGATTCGTTGAACGTGATACAGCAACTATAGGTGTGGATACAGCTATAGAAGTAGCTGTAGGGACAGATGCAGAAACAGATGTGCTTGCCGGAACTTGTGTCATAACTTGTTGCTGTAGGGATACGGGTACTGGATCTTGGCG
Organism: Triturus cristatus; assembly: GCF_964204655.1. Classification (NCBI taxonomy): domain Eukaryota; kingdom Metazoa; phylum Chordata; class Amphibia; order Caudata; family Salamandridae; genus Triturus; species Triturus cristatus. The sequence continues at coordinate 844,655,033 of NC_140588.1, read as the reverse complement.
TTGAACCTCCCTGGCAGGCGGTCTATGTGGGGCGGGATTAGCATACTCGGGAGCTGCGTCATCTAAATATGAGGAAAGAAAAACATCTTCTGCGGTTCTAGGATGCCCCTTAGGATGTACCTTTATTGGAAATAATGGGGTTGGCAAGTCTTTTGGTATCCCTGGAGTAGCCTTAGGTAATCCTTCAGCCAGAAGGGGATACATACCATTCATAAGGGCATTTCTTTGTCTGTCTACTTGTTCTGATTTCACTCGTGCACCTTCTTTAATTAATAGATTTTCTCGGACTTCATTTGAATTCTCTTTACTCTTCTCTTCCTGTCTACGTGCTTTTTCTGTACGTCTATACGATTCTTTACGCCATAATTCAATGGCGTCTTTCTGTGATTGTCTAGCTTTCTTTTTCCATAATTCTTCCTCTACTTTCACGATGCACTCTGCATCCCAGGTCCCAGCTGCGGGCCACCTCTGACTCTCTGGTAATTCCTTAGTGTAGTCTACCCATAAATCGAGAAACAATATGGCGTCTAGGCCATGTTTATGATACATGAAGTACCCTGGAGTGTCCCTAGGAGGAATGGGAACAGCTTCTTCGAGTACCCCTTTTCTAGTTGTGATCTGTCTTAGTTTCGAAAAGAGCGGCATATTGAGAACTGGTCTGCTACTTGATCTTGAACAAACTTAATACAATAAAACACGATAATGAACAGTCATTCATACCACAATATGTAGGACGTATTAACACATTTAACATTTAACATTTAATGAGCAGCGATGATGATGACGATGATTTAAGAAAAACTTAATCACTAAACATAATACTCGGCATTTAACTGAATTATTCTGAATTTATATACTAGACATACTAGATATACTGCTAAACAGTACAGATACACTGCTGAAACAGTGCAGACCGGATTTGTGTACCCAAACCCGTCTTGACCGGCACAACCTATGTGCACGTCAGAACGCCTCCCCAGTAATGGTACTCACCGGGTAGCTCGGAACGGAAGGCCTCGGAAACTGAACTGAACTTGAACCGGACTGGACTCGACTCGAACACTTCGGACACTGGACTCGACTTGGGACTTCGGAAACTGGTGGGCCTCTGTATACCTCGGATCTTGCTCTCTCAGCTAGGCTCTGGTCGGGATACTTCGCACTTCTCACCGCCTCGTCTGGGTGTTGATCGCAGCCTCAGTCGCCCCCGCTTGACCGGAGGGAGATACAGGAAATCCTGCTGGTACGCGTTGTTGTCCGTCCAGCTGTGGCAGGAGACCGGGCCTGCAACGCACCGCCGGCGCGTGAGATGAGAAAGTGTCCCTGTTCGGGCGCCATTTATGTGGTAAATAATTTAATTACCGGGACTTAATTTGATACAGAAACATAATAAAATAGCTCAGTAAATAAGAGGCAGAATCCGTGGTATTTAGAGGTTAGGAATGGGCTTTATTCCAGAGGTCGATTATAATCGGTTGCTCCAGGTTCCATCACCACGAAGGTTCAGGAAGTGAAGTACATACGTTATTGACAATCAATTACTTTTATACAATAAGCATTACAGTGAAGCAAATACAAGAGGCGTAACAATTGATAGTGGAGATAATATATTCATACGTGGCAAAGATAGGCGTAATTGGGTGTGTTTAAAGAACGTCATCAGATGTGATGTCATAAGAGGGTGGTTACATGAAAGAATTTCGCAATGTCAGCAGAAATACTTGGCAGAAATGCGCGCGCAGCAGCATGACGTGTAATTGACGTGCAACTAGGGGGTGAAGGGGACTTGACATTTAGCTCTACATGTGGCGACAGAAGTCTGGAGGGTCAAGTCAACCTAATCCCAAATCATATCTAACATCCTATGTTTAAAGAACTAAGTTATCCAAAAGAGAGGTCTCTTCGAGTGGAATCTTATTCTATACTGACTATACTGACTATTAGTGCGTGTACAAGCGTCTAAGTGTCTATACTAGATGCGAGGGCAGGAATCTTCCATGGTAACAGTGCTATGAATTACTTGCATAAAGACAGAGAAGCCGGGCCTTTGCTCGGTAGCTGGCAGAATGTTTACTTAAGCTACTAGACAGGAATGCATTGGGCAGGGAGCGGAGCAGATAATTTTCGAAGGTGAAATACAGTTTTTGGCAGGCAGCAGGCTGATGTCAGGCTTCGTGAGCCGCGCAGAGAATGAGACAAAGTTCATGGTCACAGGTGCAGGCTCAGACTGGAGCTTTCAGAGGCAGAAGGCAAGAAAAGCTTGATGACAGAATCAGGGCCTACTTGCCTGGACTGTAAAATGGCATAAGTGAACCATATAAAGGCGGTGGCCTTTCGTACTTAGGAATGGAATATCCGGCCCATTCATGGCGGATCAACAGAGGACATGTTAACGGTGGACGCACATGTATTTGCGTCTTCATAACTGGAACTGGAGGGAACATACATGTACTTGTAACATGCACATAGAACCGTTGGGGTCCAAGATAGGGGACATAACTGACCAGAAAAATCCATATTTCCACAGAGTTGGGCACAACCCCACTTGCAAGTCAAGTGGATGTACACTGCCTTCATTCAAAGAACTTCACACTAGCCTTTGTGCCTGTAGCCAGGCTGTAGCCAGGAAAGGGAGGCAGGAAATTTCAAGCACTTTTTTAAGAGGAACCTCTAGAAGCTTCTCGTATTTCAAAGGAGGCACCAGGTATAAAAATGTGACCCTCAGACCTACTCTTGAGTATACTTCTGGACCTGTGGATACTACAGAAGAAGAACACCCTGCTACTCTGCTGCTTAAGGCCTGCTGTGCTTGCTGAGATGAAAGACTGGTACTGTACCTCAAAGCTGAAGTGATACCAAGGGTAAGCTGACTCTCCTCCTGTTAGAGCTACAGGAAGACACAAAGCTCCTGTGACCTCCGTGGATGTGCCCAGCTGACCCTCGGCCTGGACCTAAACCAGACTTGCCTGACCAATGCTGGCCTCTGCTAGAGTGATTTCCTGATACCTAAGAGGTGCCTCCAAGGTCCAAGGCCCTTGATGTGGCCTCAATTGAGCATCTCCTTGATGAAAAAGAGAAATCCTGAAGTTTTGGGCTCTTTGTGAATGTGAACGGGCCCGTTTGCAGCAAGATCTTGCTGAATGCTAACATGCAACAATGACCAGCAGTATGAGATCTGCACTTTTGTTCTACAGCTTTGACATATGGAGATGAACACAACACTAACCTCCAGCAATGATCATCAATGACTCCTGACAGGCTTTTCACACTGCAGCAATGACCATCTACAATGCCCGGCCTGCTCTTTGCACTTCAGTTACAACCATCCACAACTCACTCCCTGCTCCTCACAGACCCTCCACTGAGAACTGGACTCTGTGCCCCATTCTTTGAGACATTTAATTGTGGTAATATTTATTTGTGGGACTCATGTAGTCCCTGTATCTGACCTGCACTCCATAGCAGTTGTCCTAAACCTGTGACTTTCACCCTGTCTCGCATGACCAGATAACTGAGTGGAACTGTGTGATTTTAGGCACTATACTTACTGAAGTTCTTAAATATTGTATATCTCTGGTTCAGCTGATTAAATTGTTGTCAAGTAATTTATTACATTTTACTGAATCTTTCTAATTATGGTGGGATTTTTCTTGTGTATTGTATTTTCTCTTTAATATCCTTTGAGTGCTGCATAAATACTTAGCACATTGCATCTAAGATAAACCTGACTACTTTTGTGCCATGCTACCAGCGGTTTATGCAGAGGTTAATTTAGTTTATTTTTGTGGCTCAACCTGACAGGAATTGTGGCTGGTGCTTAAGAAGAGTTTGCACCCTTCGCCACCAACAACCCAATTTCTCACACATACCAAATTGTTAAATCTCACCCGTTAATCACTCTATATGAATTTCAAAAATGAGACCAATGTGTAAAATTATCTGCAAGTGTATATTTAAAATGCTATTTATGAGTCAGCTACATTCAGTCTATTTTTAATCATGGACCACCAACTTTGCTTGCATTTTGAATATTCATTGTGCCATCTTCTGTGTCATCATTCCCATGACAGGGATAATATACTGGGTCATTCTTGTGCAAACCGAATATAGCATATTACTACGCATGCTTTCATATCACGTTCCTTTTCCAACGTGGTCGTTACAACAACCTCGTTGTTAGAACACGATAACTTTACAACGCAAGTCATTAGATCGACATGCTGTAGGGGCGCGCTGGATTTAGTAGCAGTATAATTTACTATTCCAACTCCAGCCTCGGAAACATTAGGGAAGGTGTTGGAATAGTAAATTATACTATTCCTTATGTTATAGCACTCCCTACAGCAAGTCGATCTAATGACTTGCATTGTAAAGGCATCACATTCTAACAACACAGTTGTTGTAATGACTGTGTTGTAAAGGAACTGCGGTGTGATGACTGCGTCGTAAACGCTGTCTCCCATGCAAACCACAAGTTATTCCAAGACATCCATTGACTAATTATTATATCATCAATTGCACCATCATTGTCATATCAGAGGTCTCATATTATGTCAGGTCATCCTGCAGGATCTATTCAAGGGAGAAGAGCATAAGTAAATCACACATTGTCTCAAAATAACCAACGACACAATACTGCACCCACTATAAGTAACATATATAGATAAGATCCATTGCTCCCATTCCTTCCTAAGGTTGGGCTTCAAATGGATCTATGTATTCATGTTAATAAAAAGTCCTGTACTTTATAGTGACATGTCCACCCTTGGAATTTTAAATGTACCTTTGCATCAGAGTAATATGTGCATCCATGAAGTATAGTTCTAATAACTCTAAGTGAGGGGTCATAATCTGAATGTTACTCCTCTGCCAAATATGCAGGAACAACAGTATATACTGTAAAGTGTCAGATGCATCCTAATGTTACATACGATATACCTCTGTCATCTGGTCTGTGAATTTAATATCAAAACATTGATTCAAATCCTTCACACTGGTACAGCACAACCTTTCACAATCTATAGATCTGCTTTAGATACCTCAATAGAACGTTAGAAAATCTATCCTGTACTCTATTTCAATATGGTTTTAAAAAACTGCTTTAAAGAATTCCCAAGCATCTAATTTAGAAACAGGGATGTCAGTTGGAAACTGACACCAAATTAAGATAAGAGTACTTTCATCAGAACAATTTGTGTGCCACAAAAGTCGTGGGCTTCAAATCCCCAATTGTGTAATCTTAGTGAACAGCATATATCATTTCATAACAAATACACATTACATAACATAAGATTATATTCTTAATTGGTTCTGTTTTATGAGTTCTGGGTTTTCTGCAATTGGCACCAGATAATCCATTACAGATGTCTTCCTTTGACTAGAATCCTTTTCCATGGGTGCATTTACTGCCCGCAAATTGCTTCATCGGTTTACATTGATAGCCTCACTCGCAATCAACTTCCAGCATTCTGGCAGGAGCCCCCCTTCATAGGGTTCTTTATCTGCTTGAAATAGATAGATCTGAGATGAAGTCAGAATTATTATTTTGCTTATGTTTGGCTCTGTTAGGTTCGTATTCTCCTCAGCCTTTCTATTCCTCGGGGTTTATGGATTTATGTGACATTATTGACAGTTTTGTCTTTAACACACTTCCCTTTTTTCGGTGTTTTACTGCTCGTTGTCCCTATTCTCAAGGCCCTTAAAGATCTTAAGGACCTTGACTTGCTTTGTTGTGACACTCCTTTAATAACTGTTGTCTCGAGTAGATTTAGTTCTTGCCTGTGCCCATTTTTCACTTTCTATATAGCCATTGTTTCACTTGGTTGGTAAATTCTATATTAAGTGTTTTTCAAAATTGCTACATCTTATCAAGGGGCAATAAAGACAATCTTTTGATAACACAAGCCTGATTACGCACCTGAATCACAATCAAAGACCATGGGCTACCACCCATTGGTGCTGACAGTTCTTGACATTTTATACCTGGCATCTTTTCCAATGTGTGGCCCAAAGGTATTGTGGGTATTTATCAGCAGCCAACCACAATAATCTAACATAGCTAGCTTACACATGCAAGATGCACTGTTGCTGACTGGACCTGCTGCATTCTGGCTACCCCCCCCCCCCACTGCCATGAGACACTCCACCCTCCCTGTCTTGCTTTATTGTCTCCCTCTTACCTCACAACTGCTCCTGCTGGCTGAGGGAGACTACCAGGGCAGGGTTCATTGAGGCACTCAATAACAGAAAGGCAGCAAGAAAGCAAGATAGAGAGGCAGCAGAGCAGGTAATGAGCAGACCAGCCACTTCTGCAGTGCTCCAGAGGTCAGTGGCAGGTCCCAGTCAGCTCCAGGTACACTTCAAGACCTTCCAGGTGTGTTTCGCTGTGTTTTGTTGGCCACTGCCTGAAGAACCACAGCAATGCAGCCTCAAAGCCCCCTATGGGGCTCATCCATCGGCAACTCAGATATCCTGTGCCTGTTGGGCAGTGTGCTCGGCAGCCATACAAGAAGGCTGCGCTCTGTGTGAAAAACTCAGGCTTGGTTGAGCTGAATCCTCACTATCTTTGAATTAATCCAGCCAAGCACTCCTGAGTCCAAAGTGACCTCCGACAGCCTACAACAACCAATAACAGAGAGCGACGCTGGGTCTTAGACCTGTCATCCTTAGGGTGGTCTTCCCCCAACTTTATGCCTGCTTACCTCTACATTTTGTTGTATCTTTCTGTTCACCTTAGGACTCTGAGCACCGTGCCACTGCTAACCAATGCTAAAGTGCATGTGCTTCTTCTCTAAACATGTTGACATTGGTGTACACCTGATTGGTATGTTTAGTTTACTTATAATCCCATTAACAAGTGGTATGCTATTTACCCAGGGCCTGTAATCAAAGCCCATTGTAAGGTGGTATACCGCATACCCAGGGCCTGTAATCGGAATGTTACTGGTGGTCGTGCAGCACTAGTTGTACCCACACAAGTAGCTTTTCAAACGTGTCTCAGGACTACCATTGCAAGGCCTGTGTGTGCATTTTACTGCCACTTTAGCTTGGTATTTAAAACCAGCCACCAAGCTGTAAACTTTCCTTTTATTATGCAGAGGTTACCCTTAAGGTAGGCCACACATAGCCCTAAGGGCAGGGGGCTGTGTAAGTAAAAGGTAGGACATTTACTTTTAAGTTCTACATGCCCTGGTAGTGACAAACAACTAAATTCATTTTTCACTACTGTGAGGCCTACTTCTCTCATAGGCTAGCATTTAGAATGCCTTAAAACACCTTTTAGCTGTAATGCCTGGATTAGAAAGGAGTACCTGCATCATGTTTTCTATCTTTGGAATGGTAATGATAAATCCTATTTAGTGGTGGAGTTGGATTTAACAGTACTCTTTCAGAAATGCCACTTTCAGAAAGTGGAGTTTTACCTGTTTTTAACTTAGGTGTATGTGCCTTGCAGCCTGTCTCCAATATACTTCTGGGCTGGGTGACAGCTATACTTTGTGCATTTCCTCTAGACAGCCTCCAGCACAGGAAGGGTGGGTGTGACAGGGAACTTATCTGCATTATCTGCATTTTGAGTGGGAGTTGACACTTATATTTGAATAGACAGTATCTTGTGTCCCACACAAAGGGCTGATTATCCTCCATAGATAGCCTGGCAGACAGGGCTGGGATGAAATGGGACCTGTGTACTTCAAGGAGCTGCTTTGAAATCACCCCCATTTTAAAGGCATATTTGGGTATAATCACTGGGGCTCTGAAGCTACCAAGAGAGTACACTACTCGTCTTGTGAAGAACAATGCCAGGAGTAAGAACCGCTCTGCTACAAGGATTTCCACCCTGCTTGATTAACTGTTCCAAGGAACTGCTTCACTGCTGTGATGAGCTGCCCCTGCTGCCTGCTGATCTCTGCCCTGCTGAGGACAATTACTGGACCTATCTCATTTGACGTTGTCTCCTGTTTTTTGAAGTCTAAGTGTAATAAAAGACTTCTTGGAACTCTGCTGGTGCTGCTGGACCCTGCCAACTGTGAGTCCTACCCTTACCGCAGGTGCCCTCTTCAGTCCCAGAACCCAGAAGTGGGTTCTGCAGCTATTTTTTCTACAAAACTAATGCATTTGTATCAATACGTCGATCAGAACTGATGCAGTGCCCTTTGACACCAACGCAGTGCTGATCTGAAGACATCCCTGCATGGCTCAAAAATGCCACAACATCGATCTGAGGTCCTGACTGCAAAGCTTGACTTTGACACATCGACCTGACTGTGTGAATCAACACCAATGCATTGTACTCTCGATGATGACACTTTGCTCCATCCAAGGTACTTTGTCAGCGGGACTTGTTAAATTCCTGTAGCAGGCCTGTCCTCCGGTGTGATGGGCCTGAACTTTGTATTTACCTTGGTCTAGTGTGACATCAAATCATCTTTTTTGTGCTATTGACTTCTAAGCACTATTTTTGTTTTAGTCTTTGAAATGTCATAACTCCGGTTCTACCTATTGAAATTTAGTTGTTTTTGTCTTGTTGTACTCAGATACATATTCCCTATTTTTTAAACCTGTTTGAAGTTTTTTGTGGTGCTTTCAATGTGTTACTGTGTGTGTGAGTGTGTCTTGCCCAAATGCTTTACACATTACCTCTTTAGATAAGCCTGACTGCTCTGTGCCAAGCTCAGAGAAGGTGAGCACAGGTTAACTTTTAGCATGTATCTAGATTACCCTGACTAGGATTGTAGTGCTTAGTTGGATATGATGCAGACTTCTGCATACAAGAGGCCCAATTTCTAACACCAGGTCAAAGGAAACCAAAAGGAAACAATCTCCAACCAAACACCCACCCAAAAAGACCAGGTTTCAGATCCGGATCTGGTCCTTGGTACATGTCCAGCCAACCACAACAGCCTGCAGCAAGCTACAATATGCCCATTCCTGCTCTTTGTTTCCTTGTCTCCTTGTTTCCAGTCCTGCACCAAACTCTCCATACCTAGCTCTCCTCTCCCCAGTCACTTTTGTGATGCAAACTCAGCGCAAAAGATTTGTAAATCTAGTCCCTTATTGCTTTATCTCATGACATCTCCAGCCTTGTAAGTATATTTAATTCCAAGAGAAATACACCCCTCCAAGATGCTATTGATTTTGTTTTTAAACAAAAGAACTAGTTTAGAAATAAGGTGCACTAGCAAACGTTTGTCCTACATGACTATCACATTTCATTAAAAATTAAGAGACTTAATATTTACTGCCCAACTTCAAGAATATCTTGAAAATAACATTTTCTTTTCTGATTTCTGATCTAGTTTTCACCCTTGCAGGAGCACAGAAACAACTGTAACAACTGTATTAGACATACATGATCAATGTATTTGACTTTGGAATAAAAATCATCGAGTGGCTCTTATTCTCTTAAATATATTGGTAGCATTTAATAACATAGACAAACTGTTGTGTGATTGATTGGGCCAGGTTATGGAAATAAGGGGAAAAGCACTGACTTGGAATTCATCTTTGCTTGGTGACCTCTCCCCGTAGGTTCAACTTAGTGCTTTTCTTTCTTTTTCTCTTGTTTTGAAAACCTGCAAGCAAGGACTTTAAATACAAAGTCCACATAAATAAAAGGAATTGTCATTTATGATGCCAATAGGTTAAAGTTCTGAAAATGCGAGACATTTTGGTTAGTTCCTAATAAGTGGATTTTCTACAGCAATAGCACATCTGGGTAATATTTTTTCAGAGACTGTAATTCCGCCTCCTCTTAGTCTCATCAGCGAGACTATTCACTTTCACCTAAAGGCAAAATATCTCACATCCCCACACATTTTTACACCCACTATCACACCAACATATGTTATACATTAAGGACATACCTGGGAAAGCCATGAGGTCAAACTCAATTTGCCTTAATGAACATCTACCCACATCTCATCCTAATCGAACCACCCCCTTTCAAATTCCACCCCATATCTTTCACACTAAGAACACATGTACCCCAACTTCTTAAGGCTAAATACTAATGAGTGCTCAATCTACATACAAAATTTAGATCCCCTCCGGAACATTAATAGGCTGTTAAATACCCATAAAACCCTGCAGGCTTTTCCATTTGATGTGGAAACAACTCAATCAGTACTCTTGGGGGTATATTCACAAAAACGTGTGCTAAACATTACCAAAAAATGCGAACTCAACTTTACACATCGCAAAAATAACCCTGTGTCAACGTGGAATTCACAACACAGCGGTACCATGCGATAGTCCACTGAAAACATGGCCAATGTCTGCGAGAATACCACCTCGATGGAGATAAAAACACAAACCTCAACGCGAAAAAACATGTGATGGGCCAAAGCGGGATGAGGAAATCAGCGATAAGCAGTGACAGCACATATGGCAGGTGGGAAAAAGCGCTATAAAAGTAGAAAAAACACTCAAACACAAACTGACCAACCCCCAGGCACCATGGAGGCAGCGGGAGCATGCGCAGAGGATGAGCGCAACCCCACAAGCACCCCAGACGACCAGCCTGGGACCTCGGGGATAGGGAAGGGCAAGGACAAGAAGAAGAGGAAGACAAAGTTCAGTCCGCAGGAAAACAGGATCCTAGTCATGGAGGTGATGGAACACCATCAACAACTATTCGTCACCTCCAAAGTGTCATTGGGCACCATCAATGGAATATGGCGGGACATTGTGGACAAGGTGAATGCCGTCGGAGAGCCCAAGAGGTCAATGGGCGAGGTCAAGAGGAGATGGACTGACATCAAGCACAAGACCAAGGAGAAACTCGCAGCCAACCAGAAGGCAGCAATGCAGACTGGAGGTGGGAGCCCAGTGCCACAGCTCGAGCTTGATGACATGGAGGAGCTGGTGTGGACAGTCGTCAGTGTGGAGACTGTGGCCAGAGTTGGGGAACCGGACACTGCTCGACAGGACACAACACAACCGCAACAGGGTGAGTGTCCACCAGGTACTGGTGGGACGGGTGGAGATGGCCACAATGGCACACATGCACAATCAAGCAGTGCTGCTACATACATGTGGGCACATTGTAATACACCATCTCCCCTTCACATTGCAGAGGCACCGTCAACACCTCCTGCAGAGCAGTCCCAGCCACTCTTCACTGATGACACGGAGGACACCCCCAGCATAGACACCCAAGCCCTCCAATACATCATTGACATCATCTGCAACTCACCTTCAGGATCAGGGCAGCCCAGCTGCATCGAGGAGACCAAACCAACTACCCAAACCACCCAGCAGGAGGCACCCACTTCCCCGGCAGTCTCCCAAGACCCCCAGGAACAACACATGGCCTTCCAACGCCGTGTGCTGGAGGGCCAGAGGGAGATGGCTGAGCAGGTGCGTGTGGGGTTCAACATCATGGCTACCAAACGGGACACCATCCATGGGTGTATAGGCCCGCTCCATGGTCTCCAACGAGCCCTGACTGACATCACTGGAGTCATGATGCAGAGAGAAGAACACCTGTCTGCTCAGAGTGGCTCCAGCAATGCCAGCTGTGAGCTGGCACACATGCAGAGGCTCATGGAGGACATGGTGCGGATGGAGGCGAAAAGGATGGCAGCCACCATTACACATCAGCGAAATGCAGCTGGGATCTACCATGCCCTGCAGATCCTCATCATGGCATTGCTGCCACAAGACGTGGCACTGATGAATGCTGCTGCCCCCACACCATCCACATATCCACCCCCTGGTGTGTCAGTGCCTCACAGTGCGGCAGGCATATCCACTCCGGCACCTGATGTGTCACTACCACACAGTGCGGCCAACAATCCTCCTCCGGCCCCTGATATGTCAGTGGCACACAGTGCAACAGGCAGTACTGCAACACCCACAGGTGGGGCAGAGCACACATCCAAGGACATGGATGGGTTTGAGTTCAGAAGGAGGCACTAGCATTCTTTTCAGCCACCTGGTCTGTTTCTACTTGGTGCTGCACATGGCCCCATGACCTTCCGCTGACCCCCGATACACTCCGCTGCACTCACCTTGGACTGTGACATGGACTGCCATTTCCTGTTCGGTGACCAATGACACGGCGACCAGACTGCGGACTGTACCCTTCCTCTTCCGCAGTACTTGTCATCCTCGGATGGGCTCTGGCTGGCCCTCCACGGGCCCATATTGTGTGGTGTGCTTGGCATGGCCCTGTACCGCTCCAGCTGCAAAACTCCACTGGATGTGCAATGAACATCCAGTAATGCACTGCTGTGTCATGTCTTTCATCATTCATGTATGAATGCGTGGATGGATGTAGGGACAGTGATTTCCCTTACTTCAATAATGCTCATCTAATGGGATGACAATCACAGTGTCCTACATTGCCTATTGTGTTCCTGGTGCCGTGGACACTACAACAGGGATGCACACATTAGTCACTTCCTTGTCCGGACATGGACTGAACCACGCCCAGAGCCCCCGAGTCATTGTTGCAAGCCCTGCGCTGGTCCTTGCTGATAGTGCGATATAGTTATCGCTGCTTTTCGCCCAAAACGGACGCTAAAGCGGCGATAATTATATCGCTTCCCCTTAATGATATGCCCCTTCTTTCTTTATTGAGTTTCTCTTACTGCAGGCACGACTTGCTTTGTTTACATTCAGCACGCCATGCATGCTTTCTCTTTTCAACTCAAGTCTCTGATTGCAGAAGGTGTTCTTGTAATAGATGCAAGTCACTTAGCATTATTACCAAGAAATGTGTTAATGAACAGGCAACACTAACAGTGTCAACTAGCCTCACAGGGTGTGTTGGAAACAAAGACGGGTCACAGAGAGGCTGGCCAGCTTTCTGTTTGCATAATCGGGGCAAGCAAACAGGAGACTGTGCCTTCATGGTGAACTTAGAGACATAGACATATTGATGGTGACTCCAATGACTTGAAGAGCCCTAGGATTAGAGCTACATTTTTCGAACACAAGATCTCTCACTCGGTCTGTATTGTAGAATTTGTATCACGCCTCATACTCGTGAGAGGTGTGCTGCAGCACACATAGAAGGAGGAATATGCCTCTCAGGATTGTTTTTGTGCAGGAAGCTGTCCCTTCCTGTACAAAAGCAATGCTGCATGCAACACAGGCATCCTTTCACCATGGTGCAAGTATGCCTGCATTGGGGCTAGACATCCAAATGCAACCAGCACAGGGGAAAAGGCAGGAATGCCCCGTATTCTATTAAATATGGTGCAATTCATCCCTTCCCCCGTCACGCAGTGCAGTACAGCAAGGTGACTTACTCTGCTGCACTGCTTGACAATGTCATACATATGCCCTGAACTGTTTTCTGTGGGAAATACTTAATGAACAGCCATTTTGCTAGACTTAATCTGGATGTACAGGATGCACATTGCATACATTGTCTGAAAATTCAAGATTGTTATACAAAAGTGTCAATGTGAAAATATTTGCACCCTTTGCCAAATTTCGAAGTATTCCATTGAACTTTGCAGAGATTTCAAATTAACTTTGCAACATTCGGATCTCAATGATAAATCACAGAGAGAATAGAACTCTGCAACTCTTTTGTCCAATATCCAGGCACTAGGAATTGAAGCAAATATACTCTGACGACCTGGACCAAAGTGCTGTCACCATGCACTTAAAATTTAAGCTAAAAAGAAATTTCGAAAACAGTTGCAGAAACAAAAGAAAAACGATTTAAATACACGGAAGGTCAATTTAAGCAAACATATGGCAAATGCAAATTAACCTTGAATGCTAATTAATAGAGTTTAGGATGACTTTATTATAGTGTACACCACAATGTTATTTTCAAAGACAAAGTAATTCCTCATTTTAACGAGGAAATATTAAATTAGCTGCCAACTCATTTTCCTTGAGTAATATAATTTCCACAAATGCGACACTAGAGACACAAGTATCATTTTTATTACAAATAATTACGTAATCACTCTGGCTTGACCTGGGTTGCTTTTGTCAACTGAAAACAATGCTTAACCTCATTGGGGTAAAGCTGCTTCAGAGGATTTTCTGCACATTTTAAACCATATTTGTCAACCATGCCCAACTTCATTTTATATGAAAGAGAACGAATGACTTCACAGATAATTAGTGCCCATTGATTCAGGGGCGCTGGAAGTGGCGTGCAGAAGCTGCTGCTGCACTCCAAGACAATCCTGTAGGAGTTCAGAAGGGGAAGGGGCAGTAAAGAGGCCTGTATATTTTATTTTTATCTTTATGCATTTATTTGGAGCTCAAATACAGAGGTCAAGTCTCTTGCAATATTTGACAAACTGCTGCTTATTTAATATGGAGATTGGTGTTTACTTTTTCATTCCTAGATCGTAAAGGGGGTGATGTGTTATTGAACTAAGTGATAATCTTGCTTGAGTACAGAAAATCTGAAGGGACGGCTGCAGGATGTCAAGTATTTTCTAAAACACAACAAAATTAAGATATTGTAAATGAAATTTCCCAATATGTCAAAATATATCAGCAGCAAGAAAAGTTCAAATAAGGGACATTGTTTTATTAGTAATTCTGAAGTGTGACGCTAATAAAGGGCCTGATTCACAAAAAGTCTAACTTTACGACTTAAAGTTAGACTTTCATCTCAGTTTACCTTTGTGTTTTGGTGCTTAAAGATTTTAAGAGGATAAAAAAAAAAAAGTCCCATTACTTGTGTTAAGCGCAAATAATAAATATGCACAGAAATCCAATTTCCACCCTCGTCGATTGTGCACTACTTAGGTTGAGCACAACATGCCAGTAGCAGCCTTTCCTCAAGGGTAGAGGGACCAACATCCCACACCTTTTGGACATAGAGAGTGCTTGTCAGGCTGAGGGATGGTCAGACTGACAGCAGCCAGGAGCTTGACATGTGGTACATTTGCAGTGTACTGGATGTCGTTAGCTGAACTTTGCAGGGCTGAGGATGTCATAGCTCCTTTGGAAGTGAACTCCTCATCCCAGCACAAGGCTCTTCCCCTCATCATGAGGGAGAGATTCAGTGATAGCCTCATACCTGTGAACCTAAGTTTTAAGCCCTAAAGTGTACAAGGCTCAATGTCTATCACTGACACCGCGTCACAGAGTGGGTGGGGTCAGCAGACTCTCTGACCCCATCCTGCTCTGTGACAAGGTAGTGACTGCCACCTCCCTGAGAGCTGCAGAATGTAATTGTTGTTTTTTATTGGCTGTTTGGTGCGTATGTGAGTGTATGAATGTATATGAACGTGAGTGAGTGTAGTGAATGGGTGTGTGTGCGCATATCCGCATGTAAATGCAGAAGTGTGCATGATGCGCGTGCCCACTCACCCCTTCTAATATGAACTTACCAGCCGCCACTGCACCATGCTTCAGTCACATATTTAGGACAATGTGCTCCAAAATGTATCACTGGACAAACACTACTTTCCAATCATTCTTCTGTCCAATAGGCATTGCTCATTTGCAATGCTATAGTGTGGAACTCATGGATTTTTCACAACCCCATTGATATAACATTGACTGCAGCATCCCCACTCAGAAATCTGTTCAAGCACAAGTGGATTCATTCAATATACACATCTACCAATCTATCTATGACAAATGCTTTAATCACAGAGATGAGCAGGTTTCAACAAGCATCCATATCGTTTAAGGTCTGGCTAGGAAGGACCATATGTGATAAATAGAAAAAGAGCTTTCAGAAGTGCAACCAAGAGAATGGTTTAGTTTTGGCTCACAAATTAGTCCTTTGAGTACAGCATGCTATTGGGCAGAAGTTGTGTGCTTCAGCTGTGATCTTTATGCCTGCTAACCAGTGGTGAAATGCTTGTGCTCTCTCTCCTAAATATGGCTAAATTGGCCTGTACCTAATTCGTACATTACATTTACTAATACATCACTAGTAAATGGTGTTATTTATTCTCAGTCCCTGTAAATTAAATGCTACTAGTTGGCTACAGCACTCGTTGTCACCCACTAAAGTCGCTCTGTAAAATGTATCTCAGGCTTGCCACTGCAGCATGTATGGCAGTTTTAAACTGCCATTTCAACCTAGCAAAATAAACCTTTCGCCAGGCCTGAGGCTTCCTTTTTAACCCTTTCGCTGCCAGGCATTTTACCCCTCCTGTGCCAAGCCTTTTTTTGGCTATTTGGGGTAGTGCGCGCTTAGGCCCCTGTAACTTTTTGACCACATTAGGTATCCACGCCAAATTTGCGTCCTTTTCTTCCAATATCATGGGGATTCTAAAGATACTCAGGGTTTGTGGATTCCCCTGGAGGGGTCACAGAAATGAGCCAAAATACAGCAACATTTTCTTTTTTTCTGAAAAATTGGAAAAACGGGCTGCAAATGAAAGCATCTGGGTTTTTCCCTGCAAATGTTATCAAAAAAGAGTTTGTGGGGTTGAAATCACCATTTTATCAGCTTTTCGGGGATACCAGACTTTTGTCAGAAACCCAATATTTTTTACACAGTTTTGGCATTTTTCTGGGACATAGCCTATTTTTGCTATTTTTTGTGCTTTTGACCTCCTTCCAGTTAATGGCAGAAATGGGTACAAAAGCAATAATGGATCCTGGAAAGCTATACATTTTCGAGAAGAAGACAAATTTCTAAATTCAGCAAGGGGTCATTTGTGTAGATCCATCAAGGTTTTTTTATAGAAACAAACAGTTAAATATAGGATAAATTGAAAATTAGTTGAAAAAAACAGCTTTTTGTGTCAACGTTTTCACCTGTAACTTCTTCTAATTATGACAGCTCTTTGAAAGCAATATACCGTTGCAGCCGCTGGACATTACTGGTTGTGGGGATATATAGGACTTGTAGGTTCACCAAGAACACGACGAGCCCAGAGCCAAACACTGAGCAGCAACTTGCAATGGTTTTTTATTATGTACCGGGTATATAGTAATTATTCTGTAAAAATGTGTACATGGAAAAATCGGTATGAAAGACACCTATGTATTTCTGAAATGGGAACAAAATATAGAGTTTAGAAACAGTAGATATTTGCCCATTTCTGAAATTGGGAATACTCATACTAGCATGAGAATTATCAGTCATTTTTTAGAATGACTTATTTTTTTCACAATGTCTTTCATTTGGAAGGCAGAAATGCATCGCAAGTCAATAGATAATAACAGTTCCTTTACAAACCTGAATTACTCTAAGTCTCCCGATAAAAATGGTACCTCAATTGTGTGGGTAGGCATAGTGCCCGCGACAGGAAACGGCGCAAAACGCAACGTGGTCACACCTCAATTTCGCAGTGAAAAATGACCCTTTTTTGGCAAAATGACTAGGTGTAGTTTTTGAACCCTAGCTCTGGGGGCACCTTGGGAAACCTAGCAAACCTATACATTTTTTAAAACTAGACACCTATGGGAATCCAAGATGGGGTGACTTGACTGCCTACCACCAGGGTCTGTTACCCAGAATCCCTTGCAAACCTAAAAAATTGTCAAAAAAAACACATTTTCCCCACATTTCTGTCGTGGAAAGTTCCGGAATCTGCGTGGATCCACAAATTTCCAAACACCCTGCGTTCCCCAAAGTCTTACGAGAAAAACGATACCTCACTTGTGTGGGTCGGCCAGGTGCCCGCGACAGGAAACGGCGCAAAACACAACGTGGTCACACCTCAATTTCGCTGTGAAAAATGACCCTTTTTTGGCAAAATGACTAGGTGTAGTTTCTGAACCCTAACTCTGCGGGCACCTTGGGAAACCTAGCAAACCTATACATTTTTTAAAACTAGACTCCCAGGGGAATCCAAGATGGGGTGACTTGACTGCCTCCCACCAGGGTCTGTTACCCAGAATCCCTTGCAAACCTAAAAAATTGTCAAAAAAAACACATTTTCCCCACATTTCTGTGGTGGAAAGTTCCGGAATCTGCGTGGATCCACAAATTTCCACCCACCCCGTGGTCCCCAAAGTCTTATGAGAAAAACGGTACCTCACTTGTGTGGGTCAGCCTAGTGCCCGCGACAGGAAACGGCGCAAAACGCATCGTGGTCACACCTCAATTTCACAGTGAAAAATGACCCTTTTTTGGCAAAACGACTAGCTGTAGTTTTGGAACCCTAGCTCTGCGGGCACCTTGGGAAACATAGCAAACCTATACATTTTTGAAAACTAGACACCCAGGGGAATACAGGATGGGGTGACTTGACTGCCTCCCACCAAGGTCTGTTACCCAGAATCCCTTGCAAACCTAAAAAATTGTCAAAAAAACACATTTTCCCCACATTTCTGTGGTGGAAAGTTCCGGAATCTGCGTGGATCCACAAATTTCTACCCACCCTGTGGTCCCCAAAGTCTTACGAGAAAAACGGTACCTCACTTGTGTGGTTCGGCCTAGTGCCCGCAACAGGAAACGTCGCAAAACGCATCGTGGTCACACCTCAATTTCGCAGTGAAAAATGACCCTTTTTTGGCAAAATGACTAGCTGTAGTGTTTGAACCCGAGCTCTGCGGGCACCTTGGGAAACCTAGCAAACCTATACATTTTTGAAAACTAGACACCCAGGGGAATACAGGATGGGGTGAATTGACTGCCTCCCACCAGGGTCTGTTACCCAGAATCCCTTGCAAACCTAAAAAATTGTCAAAAAAAACCACATTTTCCCCACATTACTGTGGTGGAAAGTTCCGGAATCTGCGTGGATTCAAAAATTTCCAAACACCCCGCGTTCCCCAAAGTTTTACGAGAAAAACTATACCTCACTTGTGTGGGTCGGCCTAGTGCCCGCGACAGGAAATGGCGCAAAACACAACGTGGTCACACCTCAATTTCGCAGTGAAAAATGACCCTTTTTTGGCAAAATGTCTAGCTGTCGTTTTTGAACCCTAGCTCTGCGGGCACCTTGGGAAACCTAGCAAAACTATACATTTTTTTAAACTAGACACGCAGGGGAATCCAGGATGGGGTGACTTGACTGCCTCCCACCAGGGTCTGTTACCCAGAATCCCTTGCAAACCTAAACAATTGTAAAAAAAAACACATTTTCCCCACATTTCTGTCGTGGAAAGTTCTGGAATCTGCGTGGATCCACAAATTTCTACCCACCCCGCGTTCCCCAAAGTCTTACGAGAAAAACGGTAACTCACTTGTGTGGGTCAGCCTAGCGCCCGCGACAGGAAATGGCGCAAAACGCATCGTGGTCACACCTCAATTTCGCAGTGAAAAATGACCCTTTTTTTAGGCAAAACGACTAGCTGTAGTTTTGGAACCCTAGCTCTGCGGGCACCTTGGGAAACATAGCAAACCTATACATTTTTGAAAACTAGACACCCAGGGGAATCCAGGATGGGGTGACTTGACTGCTTCCCACCAAGGTCTGTTACCCAGAATCCCTTGCAAACCTAAACAATTGTCAAAAAAACAAATTTTCCCCACATTTCTGTGGTGGAAAGTTCCGGAATCTGCGTGGATCCACAAATTTCTACCCACCCTGCGTTCCCCAAAGTCTTACGAAAAAAACGGTACCTCACTTGTGTGGTTCGGCCTAGTGCCCGCAACAGGAAACGTCGCAAAACGCATCGTGGTCACACCTCAATTTCGCTGTGAAAAATGACCCTTTTTTGGCAAAATGACTAGCTGTAGTTTTTGAACCCTAGCTCTGCGGGCACCTTGGGAAACCTAGCAAACCTATACATTTTTGAAAACTATACACCCAGGGGAATACAGGATGGGGTCACTTGACTGCCTCCCACCAGGGTCTGTTACCCAGAATCCCTTGCAAACCTAAGAAATTGTCAAAAAAACCACATTTTCCCCACATTTCTGTGGTGGAAAGTTCCGTAATCTGCGTGGATCCACAAATTTCCACCCACCCCGTGTTCCCCAAAGTCTTATGAGAAAAACGGTACCTCACTTGTGTGGGTCGGCCTAGTGCCCGCGACAGGAAACGGCGCAAAACGCAACGTGGTCACACCTCAATTTCGCAGTGAAAAATGACCCTTTTGTGGCAAAATGTCTAGCTGTCGTTTTTGAACCCTAGCTCTGCGGGCACCTTGGGAAACCTAGCAAAACTATACATTTTTGAAAACTAGACACCCAGGGGAATCCAGGATGGGGTGACTTGACTGCCTCCCACCAGGGTCTGTTACCCAAAATCCCTTGCAAACCTAAAAAATTGTCAAAAAAAATACATTTTCCACACATTTCTGTCGTGGAAAGTTCCGGAATCAGCGTGGATCCACAAATTTCTACCCACCCCGCGTTCCCCAAAGTCTTACGAGAAAAACGGTAACTCACTTGTGTGGGTCAGCCTAGTGCCCGCGACAGGAAACGGCGCAAAACGCATCGTGGTCACACCTCAATTTCACAGTGAAAAATGACCCTTTTTTGGGAAAACAACTAGCTGTAGTTTTGGAACCCTAGCTCTGCGGGCATCTTGGGAAACATAGCAAACCTATACATTTTTGAAAACTAGACACCCAGGGGAATACAGGATGGGGTGACTTGACTGCCTCCCACCAAGGTCTGTTACCCAGAATCCCTTGCAAACCTAAAAAATTGTCAAAAAAACACATTTTCCCCATATTTCTGTGGTGGAAAGTTCCGGAATCTGCGTGGATCCACAAATTTCTACCCACCCTGCGTTCCCCAAAGTCTTACGAGAAAAACGGTACCTCACTTGTGTGGTTCGGCCTAGTGGCCGCAACAGGAAACGTCACAAAACGCATCGTGGTCACACCTCAATTTCGCAGTGAAAAATGACCCTTTTTTGGCAAAATGACTAGCTGTAGTTTTTGAACCCGAGCTCTGCGGGCACCTTGGGAAACCTAGCAACCCTATACATTTTTGAAAACTAGACACCCAGGGGAATACAGGATGGGGTGACTTGATTGCCTCCCACCAGGGTCTGTTAACCAGAATCCCTTGCAAACCTAAAAAATTGTCAAAAAAAACAAATTTTCCCCACATTACTGTGGTGGAAAGTTCCGGAATCTGCGTGGATTCAAAAATTTCCAAACACCCCGCGTTCCCCAAAGTTTTACGAGAAAAACTATACCTCACTTGTGTGGGTCGGCCTAGTGCCCGCGACAGGAAATGGCGCAAAACACAACGTGGTCTCACCTCAATTTCGCAGTGAAAAATGACCCTTTTTTGGCAAAATGTCTAGCTGTCGTTTTTGAACCCTAGCTCTGCGGGCACCTTGGGAAACCTAGCAAAACTATACATTTTTTAAAACTAGACACCCAGGGGAATCCAGGATGGGGTGACTTAACTGCCTCCCACCAGGGTCTGTTACCCAGAATCCCTTGCAAACCTAAACAATTGTAAAAAAAAACACAATTTCCCCACATTTCTGTCGTGGAAAGTCCCGGAATCTGCGTGGATCCACAAATTTCTACCCACCCCGTGTTCCCCAAAGTCTTACGAGAAAAACGGTAACTCACTTGTGTGGGTCAGCCTAGCGCCCGCGACAGGAAACGGCGCAAAACGCATCGTGGTCACACCTCAATTTCGCAGTGAAAAATGACCCTTTTTTTGGCAAAACGACTAGCTGTAGTTTTGGAACCCTAGCTCTGCGGGCACCTTGGGAAACATAGCAAACCTATACATTTTTGAAAACTAGACACCCAGGGGAATCCAGGATGGGGTGACTTGACTGCTTCCCACCAAGGTCTGTTACCCAGAATCCCTTGCAAACCTAAACAATTGTCAAAAAAACCACATTTTCCCCACATTTCTGTGGTGGAAAGTTCCGGAATCTGCGTGGATCCACAAATTTCCACCCAACCCGTGTTCTCCAAAGTCTTATGAGAAAAACGGTACCTCACTTGTGTGGGTCGGCCTAGTGCCCGCGACAGGAAACGGCGCAAAACGCAACGTGGTCACACCTCAATTTCGCAGTGAAAAATGACCCTTTTTTGGCAAAATGTCTAGCTGTCGTTTTTGAATTCTAGCTCTGCGGGCACCTTGGGAAACCTAGCAAAACTATACATTTTTGAAAACTAGACACCCAGGGGAATCCGGGATGGGGTGACTTGACTGCCTCCCACCAGGGTCTGTTACCCAAAATCCCTTGCAAACCTAAAAAATTGTCAAAAAAAACACATTTTCCACACATTTCTGTCGTGGAAAGTTCTGGAATCAGCGTGGATCCACAAATTTTTCTACCCACCCTGCATTCCCCAAAGTCTTACGAAAAAAACGGTACCTCACTTGTGTGGTTCGGCCTAGTGCCCGCAACAGGAAACGTCGCAAAACGCATCGTGGTCACACCTCAATTTCGCAGTGAAAAATGACCCTTTTTTGGCAAAATGACTAGCTGTAGTTTTTGAACCCTAGCTCTGCGGGCACCTTGGGAAACCTAGCAAACCTATACATTTTTGAAAACTATACACCCAGGGGAATACAGGATGGGGTCACTTGACTGCCTCCCACCAGGGTCTGTTACCCAGAATCCCTTGCAAACCTAAAAAATTGTCAAAAAAAACACATTTTCCCCACATTTCTGTGGTGGAAAGTTCCGGAATCTGCGTGGATCCACAAATTTCTACCCACCCCGCGTTCCCCAAAGTCTTACGAGAAAAACGGTACCTCACTTGTGTGGGTCGGCCTAGTGCCCGCGACAGGAAACGGCGCAAAACGCAACGTGGTCACACCTCAATTTCGCAGTGAAAAATGACCCTTTTTTGGCAAAATGTCTAGCTGTCGTTTTTGAACCCTAGCTCTGCGGGCACCTTAGGAAACATAGCAAAACTATACATTTTTGAAAACTAGACACCCAGGGGAATCCAGGATGGGGTGACTTAACTGCCTCCCACCAGGGTCTGTTACCCAGAATCCCTTGCAAACCTAAACAATTGTCAAAAAAAACACAATTTCCCCACATTTCTGTCGTGGAAAGTCCCGGAATCTGCGTGGATCCACAAATTTCTACCCACCCCGTGTTCCCCAAAGTCTTACGAGAAAAACGGTAACTCACTTGTGTGGGTCAGCCTAGCGCCCGCGACAGGAAACGGCGCAAAACGCATCGTGGTCACACCTCAATTTCACAGTGAAAAATGACCCTTTTTTTGGCAAAACGACTAGCTGTAGTTTTGGAACCCTAGCTCTGCGGGCACCTTGGGAAACATAGCAAACCTATACATTTTTGAAAACTAGACACCCAGGGGAATCCAGGATGGGGTGACTTGACTGCTTCCCACCAAGGTCTGTTACCCAGAATCCCTTGCAAACCTAAACAATTGTCAAAAAAAACACATTTTCCCCACATTTCTGTGGTGGAAAGTTCCGGAATCTGCGTGGATCCACAAATTTCCACCCAACCTGTGTTCTCCAAAGTCTTATGAGAAAAACGGTACCTCACTTGTGTGGGTCGGCCTAGTGCCCGCGACAGGAAACGGCGCAAAACGCAACGTGGTCACACCTCAATTTCGCAGTGAAAAATGACCCTTTTTTGGCAAAATGTCTAGCTGTCGTTTTTGAACCCTAGCTCTGCGGGCACCTTGGGAAACCTAGCAAAACTATACATTTTTGAAAACTAGACAACCAGGGGAATCCAGGATGGGGTGACTTGACTGCCTCCCACCAGGGTCTGTTACCCAAAATCCCTTGCAAACCTAAAAAATTGTCAAAAAAAACACATTTTCCACACATTTCTGTCGTGGAAAGTTCCGGAATCAGCGTGGATCCACAAATTTCTACCCACCCTGCATTCCCCAAAGTCTTACGAAAAAAACGATACCTCACTTGTGTGGTTCGGCCTAGTGCCCGCAACAGGAAACGTCGCAAAACGCATCGTGGTCACACCTCAATTTCGCAGTGAAAAATGACCCTTTTTTGGCAAAATGACTAGCTGTAGTTTTTGAACCCTAGCTCTGCGGGCACCTTGGGAAACCTAGCAAACCTATACAGTTTTTGAAAACTATACACCCAGGGGAATACAGGATGGGGTCACTTGACTGCCTCCCACCAGGGTCTGTTACCCAGAATCCCTTGCAAACCTAAAAAATTATCAAAAAAACCACATTTTCCCCACATTTCTGTGGTGGAAAGTTCCGGAATCTGCGTGGATCCACAAATTTCTACCCACCCCGCGTTCCCCAAAGTCTTACGAGAAAAACGGTACCTCACTTGTGTGGGTCGGCCTAGTGCCCGCGACAGGAAACGGCGCAAAACGCAACGTGGTCACACCTCAATTTCGCAGTGAAAAATGACCCTTTTTTGGCAAAATGTCTAGCTGTCGTTTTTGAACCCTAGCTCTGCGGGCACCTTGGGAAACCTAGCAAAACTATACATTTTTGAAAACTAGACACCCAGGGGAATCCAGGATGGGGTGACTTGACTGCCTCCCACCAGGGTCTGTTACCCAAAATCCCTTGCAAACCTAAAAAATTGTCAAAAAAAACACATTTTCCACACATTTCTGTCGTGGAAAGTTCCGGAATCAGCGTGGATCCACAAATTTCTACCCACCCCGCGTTCCCCAAAGTCTTACGAGAAAAACGGTAACTCACTTGTGTGGGTCAGCCTAGTGCCCGCAATAGGAAACGGCGCAAAACGCATCGTGGTCACACCTCAATTTCACAGTGAAAAATGACCCTTTTTTGGCAAAACAACTAGCTGTAGTTTTGGAACCCTAGCTCTGCGGGCATCTTGGGAAACATAGCAAACCTATACATTTTTTAAAACTAGACACCCAGGGGAACACAGGATGGGGTGACTTGACTGCCTCCCACCAAGGTCTGTTACCCAGAATCCCTTGCAAACCTAAAAAATTGTCAAAAAAACACATTTTCCCCATATTTCTGTGGTGGAAAGTTCCGGAATCTGCGTGGATCCACAAATTTCTACCCACCCTGCGTTCCCCAAAGTCTTACGAGAAAAACGGTACCTCACTTGTGTGGTTCGGCCTAGTGCCCGCAACAGGAAACGTCACAAAACGCATCGTGGTCACACCTCAATTTCGCAGTGAAAAATGACCCTTTTTTGGCAAAATGACTAGCTGTAGTTTTTGAACCCGAGCTCTGCGGGCACCTTGGGAAACCTAGCAACCCTATACATTTTTGAAAACTAGACACCCAGGGGAATACAGGATGGGGTGACTTGACTGCCTCCCACCAGGGTCTGTTAACCAGAATTATTGCAAACCTAAAAAATTGTCAAAAAAAACAAATTTTCCCCACATTACTGTGGTGGAAAGTTCCGGAATCTGCGTGGATTCAAAAATTTCCAAACACCCCGCGTTCCCCAAAGTTTTACGAGAAAAACTATACCTCACTTGTGTGGGTCGGCCTAGTGCCCGCGACAGGAAATGGCGCAAAACACAACGTGGTCACACCTCAATTTCGCAGTGAAAAATGACCCTTTTTTGGCAAAATGTCTAGCTGTCGTTTTTGAACCCTAGCTCTGCGGGCACCTTGGGAAACCTAGCAAAACTATACATTTTTTAAAACTAGACACCCAGGGGAATCCAGGATGGGGTGACTTAACTGCCTCCCACCAGGGTCTGTTACCCAGAATCCCTTGCAAACCTAAACAATTGTAAAAAAAACCACAATTTCCCCACATTTCTGTCGTGGAAAGTTCCGGAATCTGCGTGGATCCACAAATTTCTACCCACCCCGCGTTCCCCAAAGTCTTACGAGAAAAACGGTAACTCACTTGTGTGGGTCAGCCTAGCGCCCGCGACAGGAAACGGCGCAAAACGCATCGTGGTCACACCTCAATTTCGCAGTGAAAAATGACCCTTTTTTTGGCAAAACGACTAGCTGTAGTTTTGGAACCCTAGCTCTGCGGGCACCTTGGGAAACATAGCAAACCTATACATTTTTGAAAACTAGACACCCAGGGGAATCCAGGATGGGGTGACTTGACTGCTTCCCACCAAGGTCTGTTACCCAGAATCCCTTGCAAACCTAAAAATTGTCAAAAAAACAAATTTTCCCCACATTTCTGTGGTGGAAAGTTCCGGAATCTGCGTGGATCCACAAATTTCTACCCACCCTGCATTCCCCAAAGTCTTACGAAAAAAACGATACCTCACTTGTGTGGTTCGGCCTAGTGCCCGCAACAGGAAACGTCGCAAAACGCATCGTGGTCACACCTCAATTTCGCAGTGAAAAATGACCCTTTTTTGGCAAAATGACTAGCTGTAGTTTTTGAACCCTAGCTCTGCGGGCACCTTGGGAAACCTAGCAAACCTATACATTTTTGAAAACTATACACCCAGGGGAATACAGGATGGGGTCACTTGACTGCCTCCCACCAGGGTCTGTTACCCAGAATCCCTTGCAAACCTAAAAAATTGTCAAAAAAACCACATTTTCCCCACATTTCTGTGGTGGAAAGTTCCGGAATCTGCGTGGATCCACAAATTTCCACCCACCCCGTGTTCTCCAAAGTCTTATGAGAAAAACGGTACCTCACTTGTGTGGGTCGGCCTAGTGCCCGCGACAGGAAACGGCGCAAAACGCAACGTGGTCACACCTCAATTTCGCAGTGAAAAATGACCCTTTTTTGGCAAAATGTCTAGCTGTCGTTTTTGAACCCTAGCTCTGCGGGCACCTTGGGAAACCTAGCAAAACTATACATTTTTGAAAACTAGACACCCAGGGGAATCCAGGATGGGGTGACTTGACTGCCTCCCACCAGGGTCTGTTACCCAAAATCCCTTGCAAACCTAAAAAATTGTCAAAAAAAACACATTTTCCACACATTTCTGTCGTGGAAAGTTCCGGAATCAGCGTGGATCCACAAATTTCTACCCACCCCGCGTTCCCCAAAGTCTTACGAGAAAAACGGTAACTCACTTGTGTGGGTCAGCCTAGTGCCCGCAACAGGAAACGGCGCAAAACGCATCGTGGTCACACCTCAATTTCACAGTGAAAAATGACCCTTTTTTGGCAAAACGACTAGCTGTAGTTTTGGAACCCTAGCTCTGCGGGCATCTTGGGAAACATAGCAAACCTATACATTTTTGAAAACTAGACACCCAGGGGAATACAGGATGGGGTGACTTGACTGCCTCCCACCAAGGTCTGTTACCCAGAATCCCTTGCAAACCTAAAAAATTGTCAAAAAAACACATTTTCCCCACATTTCTGTGGTGGAAAGTTCTGGAATCTGCGTGGATCCACAAATTTCTACCCACCCTGCGTTCCCCAAAGTCTTACGAGAAAAACGGTACCTCACTTGTGTGGTTCGGCCTAGTGCCCGCAGCAGGAAACATCACAAAACGCATCGTGGTCACACCTCAATTTCGCAGTGAAAAATGACCCTTTTTTGGCAAAATGACTAGCTGTAGTTTTTGAACCCGAGCTCTGCGGGCACCTTGGGAAACCTAGCAACCCTATACATTTTTGAAAACTAGACACCCAGGGGAATACAGGATGGGGTGACTTGACTGCCTCCCACCAGGGTCTGTTAACCAGAATCCCTTGCAAACCTAAAAAATTGTCAAAAAAAACAAATTTTCCCCACATTACTGTGGTGGAAAGTTCCGGAATCTGCGTGGATTCAAAAATTTCCAAACACCCCGCGTTCCCCAAAGTTTTACGAGAAAAACTATACCTCACTTGTGTGGGTCGGCCTAGTGCCCGCGACAGGAAATGGCGCAAAACACAACGTGGTCACACCTCAATTTCGCAGTGAAAAATGACCCTTTTTTGGCAAAATGTCTAGCTGTCGTTTTTGAACCCTAGCTCTGCGGGCACCTTGGGAAACCTAGCAAAACTATACATTTTTTAAAACTAGACACCCAGGGGAATCCAGGATGGGGTGACTTAACTGCCTCCCACCAGGGTCTGTTACCCAGAATCCCTTGCAAACCTAAACAATTGTCAAAAAAAACACAATTTCCCCACATTTCTGTCGTGTAAAGTTCCTGAATCTGTGTGGATCCACAAATTTCTACCCACCCCGCGTTCCCCAAAGTCTTACGAGAAAAACGGTAACTCACTTGTGTGGGTCAGCCTAGCACCCGCGACAGGAAACGGCGCAAAACGCATCGTGGTCACACCTCAATTTCGCAGTGAAAAATGACCCTTTTTTTGGCAAAACGACTAGCTGTAGTTTTGGAACCCTAGCTCTGCGGGCACCTTGGGAAACATAGCAAACCTATACATTTTTGAAAACTAGACACCCAGGGGAATCCAGGATGGGGTGACTTGACTGCTTCCCACCAAGGTCTGTTACCCAGAATCCCTTGCAAACCTAAACAATTGTCAAAAAAACAAATTTTCCCCACATTTCTGTGGTGGAAAGTTCCGGAATCTGCGTGGATCCACAAATTTCTACCCACCCTGCATTCCCCAAAGTCTTACGAAAAAAACGGTACCTCACTTGTGTGGTTCGGCCTAGTGCCCGCAACAGGAAACGTCGCAAAACGCATCGTGGTCACACCTCAATTTCGCAGTGAAAAATGACCCTTTTTTGGCAAATGACTAGCTGTAGTTTTTGAACCCTAGCTCTGCGGGCACCTTGGGAAACCTAGCAAACCTATACATTTTTGAAAACTATACACCCAGGGGAATACAGGATGGGGTCACTTGACTGCCTCCCACCAGGGTCTGCTACCCAGAATCCCTTGCAAACCTAAAAAATTGTCAAAAAAACCACATTTTCCCCACATTTTTGTGGTGGAAAGTTCCGGAATCTGCGTGGATCCACAAATTTCCACCCACCCCGTGTTCTCCAAAGTCTTATGAGAAAAACGGTACCTCACTTGTATGGGTCGGCCTAGTGCCCGCGACAGGGAACGGCGCAAAACGCAACGTGGTCACACCTCAATTTCGCAGTGAAAAATGACCCTTTTTTGGCAAAATGTCTAGCTGTCGTTTTTGAACCCTAGCTCTGCGGGCACCTTGGGAAACCTAGCAAAACTATACATTTTTGAAAACTAGACACCCAGGGGAATCCAGGATGGGGTGACTTGACTGCCTCCCACCAGGGTCTGTTACCCAAAATCCCTTGCAAACCTAAACAATTGTCAAAAAAAACACATTTTCCACACATTTCTGTCGTGGAAAGTTCCGGAATCAGCGTGGATCCACAAATTTCTACCCACCCCGCGTTCCCCAAAGTCTTACGAGAAAAACGGTAACTCACTTGTGTGGGTCAGCCTAGTGCCCGCAACAGGAAACGGCGCAAAACGCATCGTGGTCACACCTCAATTTCACAGTGAAAAATGACCCTTTTTTGGCAAAACGACTAGCTGTAGTTTTGGAACCCTAGCTCTGCGGGCACCTTGGGAAACATAGCAAACCTATACATTTTTGAAAACTAGACACACAGGGGAATACAGGATGGGGTGACTTGACTGCCTTCCACCAAGGTCTGTTACCCAGAATCCCTTGCAAACCTAAAAAAGTGTCAAAAAAACACATTTTCCCCACATTTCTGTGGTGGAAAGTTCCGGAATCTGCGTGGATCCACAAATTTCTACCCTCCCTGCGTTCCCCAAAGTCTTACGAGAAAAACGGTACCTCACTTGTGTGGTTCGGCCTAGTGCCCGCAACAGGAAACGTCGCAAAACCCATCGTGGTCACACCTCAATTTCGCAGTGAAAAATTACCATTTTTTGGCAAAATGACTAGCTGTAGTTTTTGAACCCGAGCTCTGCGGGCACCTTGGGAAACATAGCAAACCTATACATTTTTGAAAACTAGACACCCAGGGGAATACAGGATGGGGTGACTTGACTGCCTCCCACCAGGGTCTGTTAACCAGAATCCCTTGCAAACCTAAAAAATTGTCAAAAATACCACATTTTCCCCACATTACTGTGGTGGAAAGTTCCGGAATCTGCGTGGATTCAAAAATTTCCAAACACCCCACGTTCCCCAAAGTTTTACGAGAAAAACTATACCTCACTTGTGTGGGTTGGCCTAGTGCCCGCGACAGGAAATGGCGCAAAACACAACGTGGTCACACCTCAATTTCGCAGTGAAAAATGACCCTTTTTTGGCAAAATGTCTAGCTGTCGTTTTTGAACCCTAGCTCTGCGGGCACCTTGGGAAACCTAGCAAAACTATTCTTTTTTTAAAACTATACACCCAGGGGAATCCAGGATGGGGTGACTTGACTGCCTCCCACCAGGGTCTGTTACCCAGAATCCCTTGCAAACCTAAACAATTGTCAAAAAAACCACATGTTCCCCACATTTCTGTCGTGGAAAGTTCCGGAATCTGCGTGGATCCACAAATTTCTACCCACCCCGCGTTCCCCAAAGTCTTACGAGAAAAACGGTAACTCACTTGTGTGGGTCAGCCTAGCGCCCGCGACAGGAAACGGCGCAAAACGCAACGTGGTCACAACTCAATATCGCAGTGAAAATTTACCCTTTTTTGGCAAAGTGCCTAGCTCTAGTTTTTTAACCCTAGCTCTGCGGGCACCTTGGGAAACATAGCAAACCTATACATTTTTGAAAACAAGACACCCAGGGGAATCCAGGATGGGGTGACTTGACTGCCTCCCACCAAGGTCTGTTACCCAGAATCCCTTGCAAACCTAAACAATTGTCAAAAAAACAAATTTTCCCCACATTTCTGTGGTGGAAAGTTCCGGAATCTGCGTGGATCCACAAATTTCTACCCACCCTGCGTTCCCCAAAGTCTTACGAGAAAAATGGTACCTCACTTGTGTGGTTCGGCCTAGTGCCCGCAACAGGAAACGTCGCAAAACGCATCGTGGTCACACCTCAATTTCGCAGTGAAAAATGACCCTTTTTTGGCAAAATGACTAGCTTTAGTTTTTGAACCCTAGCTCTGCGGGCACCTTGGGAAACCTAGCAAACCTATACATTTTTGAAAACTATACACCCAGGGGAATACAGGATGGGGTCACTTGACTGCCTCCCACCAGGGTCTGTTTCCCAGAATCTCTTGCAAACCTAAAAAATTGTCAAAAAAACACATTTTCCCCACATTACTGTGGTGGAAAGTTCCGGAATCTGCGTGGATTCAAAAATTTCCACCCACCCCGCGTTCCCCAAAGTCTTACAAGAAAAACAGTACCTCACTTGTGTGGTTCGGCCTAGTGCCCGCGACAGGAAACGTCGCAAACGGCATCGTGGTCACACCTCAATTTCGCAGTGAAAAATGACCCTTTTTTCGCAAAATGACTAGCTGTAGTTTTTGAACCCTAGCTCTGCGGGCACCTTGGGAAAACTAGCAAACCTATACATTTTTTAAAACTAGACACCCAGGGGACTCCAGGATGGGGTGACTTGACTGCCTCCCACCATGGTCCGTTACCCAGAATCCCTTGCAAACCTAAAAAATTGTCAAAAAAACACATTTTCCCCACATTTCTGTCGTGGAAAGTTCCGGAATCTACGTGGATCCACAAATTTCCAAACACCCCACATTCCCCAAAGTCTTACGAGAGAAACGGTATCTCACTTGTGTGGTTCGGCCTAGTGCCCGCGACAGGAAACGTCGCAAAACGCATCGTGGTCACACCTCAATTTCGCAGTAAAAAATGACCCTTTTTTGGCAAAATGACTAGCTGTAGTTTTTGAACCCTAGCTCTGCAAGCACCTTGGGAAACCTAGCAAACCTATACATTTTTAAAAACTAGACATCCAGGGGAATCCGGGATGGGGTGACTTGACTGCCTCCCACAGGTTCTGTTACCCAGAATACCTTGCAAACCTAAAAAATAGCCAAAAAAACCCACATTTTCCCCACATTTCTGTGGTGGAAAGTTCCGGAATCCACGTGGATCCACAAATTTCAACCCACCCCGCGTTCCCCAAAGTCTTACGAGAAAAACGGTGTCTCACTTGTGTGGTTCGGCCTAGTGCCCGCGACAGGAAACTTCGCAAAACGCATCGTGGTCACACCTCAATTTCGCAGTAAAAAATGACCCTTTTTTGGCAAAATGACTAGCTGTAGTTTTTGAACCCTAGCTCTGCGGGCACCTTGGGAAACCTAGCAAGCCTATACATGTTTGAAAACTAGACACCCAGGGGAATCCAGGATGGGGTGACTTGACTGCCTCCCACCAGGGTCTGTTACCCAGAATCCCTTGCAAACCTAAAAAATTGTCAAAAAAAACACATTTTCCCCACATTTCTGTGGTGGAAAGTTCCGGAATCTGCGTGGATCCACAAATTTCCACCCACCCCGCATTCCCCAAAGTCTTACGAGAAAAACGGTACCTCACTTATGTGGCTCGGCCTAGTGCCCGCACGGGAAATGGCGCAAAACGTAGTGAGGTAACATCTAAATTGCCTATCTCAAAACCACCTGGTTTTGCAAGGGTTGGTCACTTGGGTTTTTGGCCCGGTGCTCGGCGGCCATCTAGGGAAACCTCCCAAACCCATACATTTCTGAAAACTAGACACCCGGGGGCTTCCAGGGAGGTATGGCTTTTGTGGATCCCCCAACGTTTCCTTACCCAGAATCCCCTGCAGACCTCAATTTTAGCTGAAAAAATCACTTTTTTCACACATTTTTGTGTGGGAAAGTTGTGGCATCAAAACGTAGTGAGGTGACTTCAAATTTGCCTATCTCAAAACCACCTGGTATTGCAAGGGGGGTCATCTGGGTTTTTGGCCCGTGATTTTTTCAGCTAAAATTGAGGTTTGCAGGGGATTCTGGGTAAGGAAACGTAGGGGGATCCACGCAAGCCATATCTCCCTAGTTTTCAGAAATGTATGGGTTTGGTAGGTTTCCCTAGATGGCCGCCGAACACCGGGCCAAAAACCCAGGTGACCCCCCTTGCAAAACCAGGTGGTTTTGAGATAGGCAATTTTGATGTCACCTCACTACGTTTTGGGCCCTTGCCTGTCGCGGGTACTTGGGCCTCCCACACAAGTGAGGCACCATTTTTACCGGGAGTCCCAGGGGAACACTGGGAGGTGGGAAATTTGAGTGAGCCCGGTGATGCCACAACTTTCCCACACCAAAAAGTGTGAAAAAAGTGATTTTTTTCTGCTAAAATTGAGGTTTGCAGGGGATTCTGGGTATGGAAACGTTGGGGGATCCATGCAAGCCATACCTCCCTGGAAGCCCCCGGGTGTCTAGTTTTCAGAAATGTATGGGTTTGGTAGGTTTCCTTAGATGGCCGCAGTGCACAGGCCAAAAAGACAGTTGACCCCCTTGCAAAACCAGATCGTTTTGACATTGTTTGTTTCTACAGCGTGAGAATTTCGGCACAATATTGCAAGGAAAATGTGACAGACATTTTGAGGTTTGCAGGACATTGTGGATAAAATAACTTTTTGGAATTCACAAGAAAGACATCACCATGAACTCCCGTGGGTTTACGACAATATCTACAGTTGGTGGGTTATTCTTACATGGAACATACACCTTGGCAGAGAAACTAAAAAGACAAAGATTCCTGCACAGCCATCTATTCCTCAAACACACACACACATACTGGTTGGATTTGGCACGAGGGCGAGTGATGGTTCAGTATATTCAATTTTATTAACAAGAGATTTCACAAAAATGAAATGCACTGTCAATAATTAAATGGAGAAAAAACTGAACCAATGACTCGCAGCTTGTGAGCTGTAAAGCCACGGCAAGGCACCAACCTCTTTACAGTCCATTCACACACCTTTCATACGTGATACACACAAGACCATTCGGACCACCAGGCACAAAAACATCACATTACAAAATTCACAAAAGGGACAAGGTACACCCTGCTTCAGAAAGGCAAATATTACTGCACAGCCATCTATTCCTCAAACGCACACACATACTGGTTGGATTTGGCACGAGGGTGAGTGATTGTTCATTATATACAATTGTATTAGCAAGTGATTTCAAAAAAATGAAATGCACTGTTAATAATTGAAAGGGCGAGAAACTGAACCATTGACTCACAGCTCGTGAGCTGTAAAGCCACGACAAGGCACCAACCTCTTTACAGGCCATTCATACACCTTTCATACATGTGAGACATACAAAACCATTCACACCGGCAGCCGCGGGCCCATCACATAACAAAACTCACACCAGCACACAGCGCCATTCAAGGGCCCATCACTTTCACACGCCCACATTCCTGACACAGCAACTACACAAGCTGATGGGTTGCGTGGAGTGGCACTCAGCTAGCAGTGTGTGTAGTGACCAGCAGCAAGTCACTACTCACACACCGCCAGCCAAGCACCATTCCACGCACACCGCCAACCAAGTGCCAGTCCACACACACCGCCAACACATTTAGGAATTTTTTTAGACAAAAATAAAAACACAAACAAATCGCAAATCGATACAAATCTACAAACACAAAATCAGAAACTAAATACATTGCACTAACGCCAACCTTGAAACAGAATCACATTTTTCAAAGAATACAGACCAGGCAGTTCACTTTACCACTCATGAATGCTCCCAAAAATTGTTTTGCGTGTGGTACGCTCTAAAATAAGCAGGGACACACAGCCCAGGTTTAGAAGGACAGTCGAGGCAGTACATACAAATCTCCTTCCGCGTACCTCTTCGCCAACAGACTCTGCATCTCCTAGTGGGAAAATCTTTTGCCGGTGTGGGAGGGATGAAATCGGGAAAGTGGCGATCTTTCAATCGAACCACATCCTCCACCACTACAAATCTAGGAACACTTGCATGTTCCACAACAACAAGGCTAGCTATCACAGAGTGCTGAAACTGAAGAAATATCAAGTTTGACGCAGGAGAACACTCCTTTAACACAATAAAAGCATTGAAATTTGCTAATTCGAAGAAATGGATGGCCAACCTCTTATACCAAACATAAGCCTTCCGAATAGCAGAGTAAGGTTCCAACCTCTGATCTACTCTGTCAACACCACCCATGTGCTTATTGTAGTCTAGAATGCACACAGGTTTGCGCACTTCAGCACCCTGACCCCAAACAGCCACAGGTGAAGTACTCTCATCATGGATGGTAGTCAGCATGTACACATCCCTCCTGTCCACAAATGTTACAGCTAGTAGTTCATCACTACGCAAGGAACTGCACTGCCCCCTCTGAAGTTTTTTGCAAACAAGCTCTTTCGGATAACCTTTACGGTTAGAGCGGATTGTGCCACATGCAAAAGTGTAGACTTTATACAATTCTTTAAATAATTGCACAGCAGTATAGAAGTTATCAAGGTACAAATGGTGGCCTCTGTTAAACAGTCTTCTAGCAAGATCCCACACAATTTTCTCTGAAACTCCAAAAGTGGACGGACAACCTGGGGGGTCAATAGTAGAATCTCTACCAGTGTACACACGAAAATTAAAAACATATCCTGTCCTACTCTCAGACAACATATACAGCTTAATTCCATAGCGTGCCCTCTTGCTAGGGATGTACTGCCTAAAAACCAAATGGCCCTTGAACAAGACCAAAGACTCATCAATAGATATTTCTTTTCCTGGAGTATAGATCTCAGAAAATCGATCTACAAAGTGATCAAGAACGGGCCGAATCTTAAAAAGACGGTCACAGTCAGGGTGATCTTGTGGCAACGCCATAGAATTATCAACAAAATGCAGCATACGTGGCAAAAGTAAATACCGATTACGAGTCATAACTGCAGGAAATATGGCAGTTGGCAACAAGGGGCTAGTAGACCAATATGAAGCCAAGGTTGGCTTCCTTACCACACCCATCAATAAAGTCAAACCCAAAAACTTCTTAATCTCTTCCAGATATGTGGGAGTCCACCGGGTAGCTCTAGACTGGGGCCTAAGTTTGTCGCTGTTGTCCCTCAAAAACTGTTCAGCATACAAATTCGTCTGCTCAACAATCTCACCCAAAAATACATCATCCATAAACAACTGAAAAAAATGAATAGGCAAAAAGTGTTCACAATCCACTGTACACCCTGCATCACCGCTAAAGGCAGGCAACACCGGCTGCACCATGTTTGGATCAACCCAAAGTCCAGCACTTCCAGTAGGAAACCTAGCAGCCTCAGACTGCAATCCAGATGCCTCTTGCACCATCGGCACAGCAGTTTCCTCCTCTAAGACAGGCACTTCATCCGCACTGAGAGTTGCTTCATCCACACCAAGTGTACCTTCATCTGCACTGAGAGTACCTTCATCATCTGATGATTCCATGTTGAGAGAAAACTCACTGCCAGAATCTTCCCCTCCCTCCTCTCCCTCAGATGCACTGTCAGTCTCATAATCATGCTCAGAGGAAGATTCAAGAAGCATACCAACCACCTGTCATTCTACGGCTAGCCATATTGCTTACTAATAAAGGTAACTTGTCAAACAAGTCAACAACAACAAACACTTTGTAAAATAAGTAATAAACAAAAAGCACCTTTATCAAAAACTCATATATACTCCAAAACAATACCACTCAATTGCCAGAGGCAGCTAAACTACTCACCACCACCTACTCTGTACAGACACAGTATGGATCAACAATATCCCACTAAAAATGAAAGAGAAAAGCAATTACACATAAGACTATGCCAAACACTTTGCAAAGAATTTCATGCTCAAACCACTAACTAAATATGCCGCCATTATGACATCACTTACATAAAAATTCATTCAGACATTACAATATTACTCATTTGGAGTAAATGCAACAAAAAAAAATTCTTACCAAAACAATGCAACTACACAAAAACACAAAACTGCAGAACAACCACTGTCGAAACTGGAATCAGGAATCAAAAGCTTTAGACTAGAATAAAAAGGAGAAAAAAACGTTATTGTCACATATGCATATAATGCTCTAGACCATCACGTACTGTGTAAAATGTATTACTTGAACCTCCCACTTTCAAGAAGGAAAGATCGATGGCCCAATCCTTTGCAAGCAACGCGGCGAGAATCTGGAACTCAGCCTCAGCTCCGGACCACCCCCTCCCTCTTCCCAGTCCTTCAAAACTGACCTCAAAGTTCTCCTCCTGCAAAGACACTTCCAAACTTAATTCACACCCTCTCTATTGTCTG
Source organism: Triturus cristatus (assembly GCF_964204655.1). Taxonomy (NCBI): domain Eukaryota; kingdom Metazoa; phylum Chordata; class Amphibia; order Caudata; family Salamandridae; genus Triturus; species Triturus cristatus. The sequence continues at coordinate 844,618,187 of NC_140588.1, read as the reverse complement.
AAGGAAGTCTTTACATTATAGGAAATTCTGTTCTCCATGCCCGTAGAAGTGCCTTCCCTGTGTGTTCCTGTGTTTTGAGTGTCTGCCATTTATTGCACTTTTATACCTCTACTTGTACTTTGTACTCTTTTGTAACTTGCGCACATGTCATTTTTCCTCTTGTAACGTATTGTTTGCTACCTCTTGTATTTTGTTTGCTTTTGATACATGCACAATTACCACCATTGCCTCATGTAACATAACGTTTGCTCTTGTTTTCAGAGTGTCTGCCATTTATTGCAGTATTTCACCTCAAGTGACATCCATCAGAGAGCTGTGTGAATAATTACCTGGTAATCCCCTCAGCACAATGCAAACACCCACCCGAAATAGGTACCCAGTGAGGTCACACCGTTCGCATCACTCTAACCTGCTCAAGGTTCATGTGACCTCAGTGACAGTCACAGCGACTGGATCACTGTTGCTCTAGGGTGTGCTGCTTCGTAGGCCTGCCCGCAAGACTGGAGATGAACTTCAGTATGGATTGTGGTGGACAGGCCTTCAAGGTTAACCCACAATTGACACCACTATGATACACCTGCTTGTGCTAAGACATCAAGCCTTCTAAGGTCTAGTGGGGCCTTCTACGGTCTAGCATGGGAATGTGCTCCTTCAGTACAGTGGTGTGGTGGACTGGTCATGAATGCTGAACCCGGTTCCCCAGTTCCAAATTCCACAGCTCTGGCCATAGTGCCACATCCCCACTGAACACCATACTTGCCCACTGAGAGAAACTCGCATAACCTAATTGTGCCCGCTATAAACACTTGGATGTGGCTCAATTCAAATTATGCACTTGATAAGAGTAATATGCTGCCTAACAAAAAAAAAAAAAAGCAACCACTCATAGGGAATGCAAAGCATGTGAAATGTAAGCAGAAACAACATGGTTACCTAAACGATCTCTCACTAACTATTCAGCGAGTGGTTTCACCTGAAAAGTTATGGACATGACTAGAGGGCCCTGAAGGGAACCGTTTCACTGTCCATTACTTACATCCTTACAAAACGTAAGCAGTATGGTATAAAAAGACCACATCCATAAACACAGAGCCATGGTACACATTGTGTTTTCCAATCCACCCATCAACCAGGTATTGCAGTACCTCCAGGAATGGTACACTCTCCCAACCTGGAAACAACAATGCTCTTCAAAGAAAGACGAGAAAATTAAAGTAGCACTTCACTGGAAAACTCTGTAAAATGATGCTGGTGTATTTGGATGTAAAAAAAACCAATCTGGCTTCTTTGCAACCCCTCTGTCTTGCTATTAGTTAGGTTTTTAATTCTCATATAAGAAATTCTATTTCTCTACATGCTGCTGCACTTTGGATTTGAGAAATTAAAAAGAAGGGCATTTCTCTGCATTTTTGGATCCATTTCACAGGGAAGCAACAACAGGCACACACGAACTAAGCCGAGCCTCGTGGCATGCCTGGGCATACCAAAGTGCCCCCACCCTAACCCAAACCCACCGATGCAAAAAAAAACCCTCCCCAGCCCCAAAACTCACCTTTACTCTCCGACGCGCAGGAAGCAAATGGCTTCCTGCGCCTCGGAGAGCAAAGGAGAAACCTCCAATGACGTCAGCGTGGCTCGCGCGCTGACGTCATTGATGACGCGGGGGGGGGGGCGGGGGGAGGCAGGGGAAGGTCTTCCCCTGCCTTCCCAGTAAAAAAAAAACATCGCCCAATCACGGGGGGAGTGCCAGCGCTTCCCCAGTGGGTGGGTGCCATGACGAGCTGGACTCGTCATGGGCACAGCACGACTGTGCTCCATGACGAGTTCAGCTCGTCATGGGCACAGAAGGGGTTAAAACGTATAAGTTATTCCTAAGTAGACCCTAAATGCTCAAAAGCCAGGGTGCATAGTATTTAGAAAGGTGGACATATGCGAGTCATTTTTCACTGTTTTAATGCTATCTGTTATATAGACTGAATCTGGGTTACCATATGACCCTGAATGAATGCTAACTACAGTTTGGGACCAGGTAGAGAAATGCTGTTTACCCTCAAATTAATTGTAATTTTAAGTTACTATTCTGAAATTGGCACTTTTAGAAAGGTGGCATTTTTCTGCCTAAACCAAATGTGTCTTTCTGTCTGTGTTCAGGGTCACATGACTGTGAATGGCTATCTTGTGGTGTTTTGTGTATTCCTTCTAGACAGGGAAATAAAGGGCCTTGGGTACCAAGCAGAGTGTTGTTCCCTTGTGCAGGATGTCCTAGGGAGTAGTACTCAGCCTTCAAGAGCTTCAAAGGGCTGCCTCAGGGCTTGTCCATCCCCTTCTTAACTTCTAAGGGCTGCTTGCCCTACCACTGACAAATGCACCTTACACATAGGTCTGCGTAACCTTTGTTACCATATACAGTATTGAGCCAAGAAAGGGGGGCAAGTAGGCAAATGGGGACTCTCCCACCCACAGGCTGGCACTGGGGATAAAAGTGACACATTCAGAACCTCTCATAAGAACAATCAACAATCCTGGACCTGTGAAAGATTCAGATGGACTGTCATGATGTGTGAAGAAGTAAGACTTGACCTGCTTGCCTTGAAACCAGGTTCTCCAGAAGTGATTCTAATGGTACTTGGCTGACCTCCCGTTTGAGCTTCAGGGACACATCAAGTTTCCAGAGGCTGCCCTGCAACTGTCTACATAACCAGCACCATCTGGACCTGCCTGAGACCTGCTGCTGGCCTCTGCTGAAGAAAGCCGCGTGATCCCCAAGTGTTGTCCCCCAGGTTCTGGACCCTTGACCGGCATCAAAGTGTACTCCATCTGCCTCAAAACCACAAGTCTTGAGCTCCAGGTAAAAATCCAGCAGCTTTAGGGCTTTTTGCAATGACAAAGAGACATCTCCCATCATCCAACCACTCTCCACGAGACCAGCTGATGCAAATCTCCAGCACCGACCTGAGCTTCGCGTCCGCTCTGAGATCCAGGCCCGATGGTGACAGTCTTCATCGACCACCAACACCTAGCTCTATTGATGATCGACTTGTCATGCCAAACAGTGACCGTCTGAGCACCCAATCTGTTCCTCATGCCAACAATGGTTTCCTAGCACCGTACACCAATGCCAAGCTCAACTGCAGCTTCCTGCGTGGACATGGACACATAGAAATTAAAATCTTTCGCAGGACGCACCTGGTCGCTGTATCCAACCCACGCATTGTGGGCGACATGGACTTGTGACTTTGACCCGGTCTAGCGTGACCAGATAGTCACATTTGATGTTTTGTGCTTTTTGGCATTATTTACCCGAGAAACTTTCAAAATTAATTTTGTTGTATTCATTAAAAGGAACACTGCTTATCTGAATCGGTTTGGTATTTTTCTTCTCTTCTGTGTTCACTTTATTTCCGTTTTGGGATCTGCATAAGTACTTTATATATTGCCTCTAAGTTTATCCTGACTGCCTTAGCGCCAAGCTACCAGAAATGTATTTGAAAGTTATGATAAAGACAGCATGCTGTTGTAATCTCTCTCCTTTTCCCTTGTTACCTTCCCTGACGTATTTTCCAGTTTCTTTTCCTAGTGGTAGCTTCCTTTCCTCCCCCGCCTTTCCTCCCTCTTGGGACAGTCCTTGAGAGTTGTTTCTCATCCGTGTTCTCGGATGTTACACTGCTTTATGTCATCCTGTGTCTACAGCCTTACCTCGTTCGCTCTTTCTTTCCTTTCTTTCCCTGTCATGTGGTGATCTGTTATTCCCTTCTCTTTGTGTTGCCTGCAGGTAGGCTGGTGTACATTTTGCATTTTGACTTGGTCGCCTTCCAGACCCTGGGGGTTTCCATGTTTCTTATACATACAAGCTCTGTTACTTCACAGGTTCATGTTGCCCGCTCACCTCGTCCTTTTCCCCCTGTTTCCTTTCCCTACGAAGGGAGATGTGTTGTAATCTCTCTCCTTTTCCCTTGTTACCTTCCCAGACGTATTTTCCAGTTTCTTTTCCTAGTGGTAGCTTCCTTTCCTCCCCCGCCTTTCCTCCCTCTTGGGACGGTCCTTGAGAGTTCACCTTGGAATGTTCAACAGGCTGTCAGTAGCGGAGAGTGGATGACAGAATAAAGACGCTTGAACTTCACCTGCTTCAGAGTGTCTTCATTACAACACATTCCTTATGTATTTATTATGAAAAGCATATGCTAAGGGCAATAGGCAATTAATGGTGCATTGTTATTACTCTGTATTGAGGTCTGCTGAGAGATATGTTGCTATTTTAAACTTTAAACGTTTATTGATATTCATTAATAATAAAGTGAAGTTGTTTGTTTTAGCAGCAAGGTAATTCCGAGTATGCAGTCCAGTTATACGATCATTTATTAAAATACAGTGAGGGCTGGAATGAGAGAATATCATATCAGCAGTTTGAAAAGCCCCACAGAAAGCCAGGAAACTCAAAACATTTTCAGGTAACAAGAGGGAGGCGTGTACAATCATCATTAATAATTTTGAACACGTTTTCACAAAGTAGATATGATTTACAGTTAAGTTAGTGGGAATGTTCAAGTAGCTATAAACGTATGAGACTGTGCAAATGTCTTTGGGTCAAATGCAAACTGACAGAATTATAAAGTTGTCAGACATTATACTGAAGTATGTAATAACTTGGATCTAATCAACTGTTGCTGGTATGGTTCCTGCATCCCACCACATAGAGAAAGGACACACAGACAATAGGAGCACAAGGGCTGCATACTTATGTGTTGATGTGGGCATATTTTTGTAAACCTTAAAATGGCAAACAGTGGATTGGGTGCAATATTTGTGTTAATCATTTCTATACAAATATTTTCCTAGTATGTGCATAATCTGGGGGAGTGCTACACCAGACACATGAAAACAGGGTCTACTTTCTGGCAGCCAGCGCCGGTGTTATCTGAACAGAGTGTAAGAGAATCTCTGCAAGCATTTACACTGTATGTGCCTATGTTTCGCATTGTTGGAGCCCTATCTAGTGGCAGAGCAGCAGTATTGCCCTTGCTCATCCGTTATCTCCATCCTCATATCAGTCTGCCATTGCTGTTGGAGTCTGGACGATTGCGGGGAAGTAAGATACCATGGCAGCACATAGAAACTTGAGATTATGTGGTGGGAGCTGGTGCAATGTGTTAAGAAGGTCAGTAGCTGAAATTAGCCAGGTTCCTTAGGGAACACCAGGAGCACATCTAAGGCCACCGAGTGCTGGTTTGTCGCCACAAAGTGCTTGCGGGTGTTAAAAGTAGTATCGCAGATAAAGGTCTCTTATTTTTGTTATTTGGAATTTGTCCAAATGTTTTCTCAAGGACTTTTAAAAACATATTGGACCCAGGTGCACCATTCAATTATAGCATCTGTGGTGCATACAAATTCTATGCCACTCCATTTTAATAGCCAGTGCCAGCTGTATACAATGTTTCCAAAAAGGTCTAGGCTATTGTGTTTCCAGGAGTTTGTTTTGCTGTATCTTTCTCCAGCTGTATATATAGTAGTCCATATGGAATACGCAATCAACTATAGGCAAATTGGTACTGTGAAACATGATAATATTTATCAAAGTGAGGAGCCCTAGGCTTTAGGGTGGTGTAAAGGATTTGCGGTTGTTTTCCTACCCATAATGTTCTGAACATCACAGTGCACAACATAGAGCAAAAATTGTGGCAGTATCACCATTTTCATAATAGCAATTCTTCTAATTAGCAAAAGCAGTAGCCTTATCCACCTGTCTTTATTATCAAGCAATAGGGCCAGCGCAGCACCATTATTATTATTGATGATTCTCTGGGGATCTTTACATACTTTTACTTCCAGGTAGTGACCTGGCTCAGTCGTCTATGCCAAAGGAAAGTCCAGAGTGCAGGGTGCGGCAGAGTCAGTCAGTGGAAATAGTAAGGATTGTATCCAGTTTAATTTTAAGCCCAACAGGATTCATTAGTTAGGGATTTCATTTAGTATTGAGGAGAGATTTGTAGCTGGCTCCCCGATATGTAAGAGAAGATCATCTGCCAATGCAAATATGATCAGTTGTTATCCAGGAAACTTTAGTGCCCTATGGGTATGCCTCTCTCTCTCACTGCACATAACATTGGCTCTGATAACAGTGCATACAATAGAGGATTAAGGGGTTAACTCTAGGGGTGGGTGGAATTTGCGTAGTCGCGCTATGCAAAGCTCCGCGAAACGGTAAAAAATCTCCACGAGCACGTAGAAATTCCGCGAACACGCGGAATTGATTGTTCGTGATGCTTTTTTCATGTTTGTAAACACTGTTTGCATGCTCAGGGGTAACTATCCCATAAATATGCATTTTGAGAACGCGAACAAGCAATAAAACTCCGCGAAGCCGCGGAACGCAGAATTTTGGGAAATTCAGCGTTCTCCGCGGAATGAAAAATTACTCAAATTCTGAAAATTCTGCGAGCAGAACGGAATTTACGGCCCAGGCCTAGTTCGCTCTGCCAGGTGCTTCTGGTTCTCACTATGGGCTCACTCATTGATTGTTTAAATGGATGCAAGCAGAGGGGTTAGTAAATATTAGCTTTCTTAACTGAAGAAACTGATTTCTAATGATCCAGCCTTGTGTTGGGACCACTTGGGGAGCCATGACTCACAGCAGGCAGACTCCAGATGCAGTGTTCAAGATGGATGGTGCCTTGAGGCTCTGATCAGAAGGCCAATTAGCTAGCCCTTTGAGTCACTCTGGTGGTCCTGGGTTCAAAATGCAGTTCCAGTCTTTCTTACTCAGACAGCAGGGCAACAGAGCAGCCCTTCTTGTAGCAGAGCAGCAGAGAAGCAGAGCAGCTGGGCAGTCCTTCTTGCACAGGAGCAGCAGGGCAACAGAGCAGTCCTTCTCCTGAGTCTTCCAAAGGGCAAAGGTGATCTGCAACGTAGGTCTGTGGGTCCAATGTGTATACCTCGTATCTAGTTTAAAGTGGGAGAAGCTTCTGGAATTTCCCCTTACTGAGGTGCCTGGGATTTCCTGCCTACATACTCCAGTCCTAGTCTGTCTGTAGGCACAATAGACTAGTGTGAAGTCCTTTCAGTGTGAACTGAGCCAGTGCCTTTGAAATGTAAGTATGGTTGGTGCATGCTGTGCCCCCGTATCGAATCAGAGATGATGCATCCTCCCAGGAGTTGTAGTAGGCATGCGGTCCCAAAGGTGCGGTCTACACTTTCTTTGTTCTTCAGAAGAGGAATATGGGTGGGCTTCTTAAGCTTGCCCTTTATACTTATGTACTTTTGCACTGATGTTTCCCACACCAATTGTACTACAGGGCGTTGTTGGTGAATAACTGCAACATTTCAAGAAGGAATTAAGAAACCAAAAAACAAAAAAAGAGATGACCCATCACGTCAACATTTGGACCATCTATTGTGATATTGTCTGGAAAGAATACACAAAGACCAGCTGTTAACTACAACTAGTCATGTTAACCAGTAACAGGGTGCAGGCCCCAGATGGTTATGACAAGAAAATGCCAACACACATAAATGCCAACTTTTCAAGTTTAATTTTCATATTTATGACTTAAAATCCAACTTTACCATTAAAGAGGATTTGAAACTGCAATTCCTCAAACGCTCAATCTTGATTTATAAAGCACGGCTAATCACCTGTGAGGGTCTCAAGGCACCGAAGTTCCTAGCTGCTTCACAGTGTTCTGTTCATCTTAACAGCCAGGTCTTGAGATTTTTACCAAGTGATGAGGTAGTCCTAAGGTGCAGGGGAAGGTCATTCCAGGCTTTGGCCGCCAAGTGAGAGAAGGAGCATTCTCTGTTGTTGTCTAGGCAGTTCTGGGTCTGTCTGTGAGGAAGAGGGAGGTGGATCTTAGGTGTCTAATCGGTTCTTGGAAGGTCATTTGTTTGTTGATGTATGCTGGTCCTTTGTTCTGCAGGGATATCTATGTGTGGGTCACCACCTTGAACTGGCATCTCTTCTGGATTGGGATCCAGTGTAGCATCTTGAGATGTGGTGTGAGGTGGGTCCATCTTGGAAAGGTCTGGGATGCTTCTTGCAGCTGAGTTTTGTATTTTCAGTAGTCTCTTCAGGAGGAGTGTGGGGATTCCAACGTAGAGAGTGTTTCTGTAATCCACCCTTCTGTTGACAAGGGCCTGTTTGACGGTCCTCGTAGTGTTAATTGAGCACCACATGAACATCTTGGGGAGCAAGTGTAGGGTGTGGAAGCAGGCAGATGAGACTGTGTTCTCTTTTTTCTTCATAGATACCTTGCTGTTCAAGATGATGCCCAGGTTGCAGCAGTGGTCTGCCGTGCAGGGGATCGGCTTAATTCGGCAGGCCACTATGCATCCTTCCATGGCGAGGTGTTATTCCCAAAGATGAGCAGTTCCATCTTGTCCAGGCTGACCTTTAGAGAGTTGTCAGTCATCCTGTTGGCAAAGTTCATCATATATCTGTGGAAGTATGCTCTAGTGGTAGATGGATCATATGACAATGAAAGGATGAGCTGGGTGTCATAGGCATGGGAGAAAATGTCAAGTCTGTGCAATCTTATGGTTTTGGCCAGGGGGTCATGTACATGTTTAAAAGGGTGGGGCTGAGAGACTATTCTTGGGGGACTCTGCAGACAATCTTCTTGGGTTCCGAGGTGAACAGTGGGAAAACATTCTCTGGGTTCTTCCTGTGATGTATGAGGCAATTTTAGGGCCTATCCCTGGATTCCGATGTGGTGGAGTTTGTTGATTAAGATGTGGTGGGAGATTGTGTTGAAGGCTGCTGACAGGGTCAGAAGGATGAGGTTGCGATCAGGGCTGTCTCAGTACTGTGGTTGGCTTGGAATCCAGATTGAGAGGGGTCCAAGAGGTTGTTGTGTTGTTGTGTTCCAGGTGAACTGCTGGTTGATTACCTTTTTGAGACCCTTCACTGGAAAGGGGTGCAGGGAGATGGGCCAGTAGTTCTTCGGTTCTGCTGGATCAGTGGATGGTTTCTTCAGGAGGTGCCTCAGCTTGTTTCCAGTCCGCAGGTAAGGAGGCTGAGGTGATTTAGGCATTCAGGACTTTCTTCAGCTCGTCGCCAGTTGTCTTGCTCTTGAGGGTGAAGATATGGTGGGGTCTGTGGGTGCTCCTCAGACACCAGACTTGACTTTCCTACCTGTTCCCAATTAAAATTAATAAGTTAACCCAATGTTATCCTATGGGAGAGATAGGTCTCACAGTAGTAAACACAATTTTCACTACCAAGACATGTAAAACCTAAAAGTACATGTCCATCTGTTTAACTACAATACACCTTGCCTCAAGGGCTGCTTAGGACCTACCTTAGGGGTGAAGTATATGTCTTAGAAAGTGGAGTTTAGGCTTGGCTAAGGGTTTTTTTTGTAAATTTGAACTGGCAGTTTAAACTGCAGATAGGCTGCAGTTGCAGGCTTAGACATGTTTGACAGGGCTTCTTAAGTGGGTGTCACAATAGGTGCTTCAGGCCTACTAGTTGCATTGAATATACAGGCCCTGGGCATATAGTATTTCATATTAATAGGGATGTATAAGTAAATCAAATATGCTTATCAGGTGTAATAAAATGTTACCATGTATTGGGGAGTGGGCACAGGCACTTTAGCACTGGTTAGCAGTGGTAAAGCGAACAGAATCCTAAGGCCAACAAACAAATTCAGCAAAAAATGGACGGGGGAAGGTAAAACTATTCAGGGTGTCCCTGTAGAGAGAGCCACGTCCGACATGGTTTATTTATCGTGAGAAGCATTCTTTAATGGTGGATTATAATCAAACTGTTACCAGCTGTATAAAAGCATTTTGTGAAAATAAATCTCACCGATAGGGTTGTGTAGCCCTTTTGATCCATCACGCTTTCCCACAGTGGGCCAGAGCCCTTGGAGGCTGGTTTTGAAAGTCCAGGACCTCTCCTGTTGTCACCTTCCCTTTCCTTACCTCCACAAGGTTAATTGCAGCAGACATGGAGAGCTTTCCAGAGAGAGAGAGAGACAGAGAGGAAGCGAGGGAGTAGGTAGTGAGAATGCAATCAAAGAGGGAGAGGCGAGAAGGAGAGGAAGAGAATGGATACATTAAAACATTGAGATTGCATGAGGAGATAAAGGGGATGGGCTAGTTTTAGCATTTTTGCCAGGATTGCTTTAGGTTCCTTACCCTGGTCCTGTTCACGGAGTACCTTAGACAATTTTCACTGTGATAGTCCTTGTTAGGACTTTTTGAGAGAATTCATTTTGTTGTTTTGCCAACTGTAATTCCTTACAAAGTTTCAATATATAAGTATGTATAATGGTTGCCAGCTTATCCACACTTCAGTAAGCCTTTATTGCTTATGGTGTCAAGCCAATAGTAAAGGCTTTCGGCCTTATTGCAAATGATTTGTCACATTCCATAGATTTCATGTGTTCACCATGAAAAGCTACGGCAAAGCCAATAGCACTGACTTATTTTTTATGAAAACTATGTGTTATAACCAAAAACAATAACTTGTTATTACACTGTGGTAAAGACAGTAGGCAGGTATTTTGTTACATGAATATCACTGATTATAGAAGTAAGCAAGAGTTTCAATGGTGATTACTTACTTGAGCAAACCATGAGGATAGAAATTATTTATTATATGTATTCTTATTAGGCAATCTTAGCAGGGGGTTTTATTTTGTTTTCACAACTGTATGTTTTTACATATTTGTAATTTGCTTATGGTAAATCTAATCATTTATACTTGACATTTCTTCTAAATACAATAAGTCTAGGATGATTATGGTGATATGGACCTGATTGATTCATTGGGAAAATGTTTTAAGAAAACAGAGTTCTGGTCTGTTTACTATGAAAACCTACAACACAGGCTTTAGGCTGGATTGATGTATTATGAAACATATATTTTTAAGCCAATAGAAGGTGGGTTGTTACTTTAATGTGTTAAAGCCTGCAGACCTATTTTTTGTTACATATTACCTTTGTAGGCAAGGATGTTGGTGTTTTTGTCCCCCTTTGTAGCCACTATGGATAGAAGAGGTGCATTTTAATAATGTTGATAGAATCTGCTGTTTAGGCCTGTGGTGTTTAGTTGTCTTCCAGAATCCTGTATAAAGAATTGTTACAGATTCATACATACATCAAATAAAAATGTGTAGCATGGCTTTTGGTCAGCCCTTTTCTGCCAATATAAGTGTAATTGTTGGCATGGGGGATTTGGTTCAGCCATTGGCTCTCTTCCCCAACAGAGACAAACTGGGATGCTTTCATGTGGAAATCCGGTTGAAAAAAAGTGTTAGTGCCAGGGCTGGTGGGCTAGTCCTTTCATTTTCTATTTGCTCCTTTGTTGGTACCCCTTTCCTTCTTTCTTTTTCTTTTCATTGTTCATAGCACACTAACTAGACAGTGCTACTGAATACATTGAGTGTTTCTCATTTGTAGTGTGTCACTCCCATGAAGTCGTTTACTCCAAATCAAGAGATCTTTATAGAATGGCAACATTGTTCCAAGTTGTCAAACACATTGGTTCTAAACATGGAGGTTATGTTGGAATTTTAAAACAAGGATATGCCATATACAATTCCTTTGCAATATAGCCTCCTGCTGATATGTGTAAATGTAAATATTGTTGCAAACATATGTATGCAAGTTTAGGTGGTAGCATATTTTCTTTTTTCTACATTTATTCTTTTAATTTTTCTTGCATATTATGATGAGTTTGTCCGTTTTTGTTATCATGGTTGTGTACGTGGGTGGATTCAAGAATGAATCTATGGGTGGATGAATTGATGCCTGAGTGCACGTTTGGTGACTTATTGAGTGCCAAAAACCATCACTGACTAAAGAGGCAATTATATTTATAATCCAGACCTATTGGCATTGCAAATTCTTGTCTTTCATAACAGCATGACACTGAGGATTTCCAGTTGTACACATTTGGAAAAAAGTCCAACATGAAATAGTGTGAAGAAACATCAATATAGACATTAGAAACAGTGTGATCAAGTCCCGACACTCAATTGGTGTAAGAATACTTTTATTTGTTCATAATAATTTGTTGGAAATCAGGACCTGTTTGCGGTGTCCCCCCAATTTTCCCCCCATTTGAGACCCTTAGATGCTAGTTTTCTGACCCTGAGAGTGCCCTGGGCTCTGCTAGGAAGGCCCAGGGCCAGTGCCATGCTGGCTGGCTATGCTGAAACAGACACTCAGAATCCAGTGAAAACACCTACATGCACTAGGGTACACTATGAGTTAAGGTACCCCAATGATTGGTATGACCTCGCCTATAAGGCCCTAGTACATAATAGGCAGGGGATTGACATTACCTTTAGGTCTCCAGATTTTTTTCACTTGCATGTGTGCACTGCTGAAGCCCTGTGTTACAAGACTGCTTTTAAAATGCAAATTTTGCCTAAACTCAACTTTGGTGTTTGGGGCACATAAAAATTGATAAATTGCAATGTATCGCATATTAGGTACCCCCAGGGATTCCCCTAGTTGTCCCAGGGGTGGAGAGTCAGGTATTTATAAGAAGGATACTTATAAAATGGTGCTTATATGCCCCGGGGTTAGTAAAACTGCACATTTCACTTCCCACATTGTAGTAAAAAGCGTCCCAAAACCAATGTTTGTGCTAGGAGAACTGTGGAGCGAGGATTTGCAATATCTTTACATATCCAGAAGCCCTAAAGTTGCTCCTTGGTGGTCCATGAGTGTGGGGTCCGATAGATATAGGCAGGGCTCCTATAAAAGACGTTTTATAAGCCTTGATGTTGTTAAAATTGGTCAAGGTATTTTCCCATTTCAGATCCCCTGCCACATCGGCTAACATGACAAGAAGTTATTAAATGATAACTAACATCAAGGAGTTGATAAAAATATAATTCAAGGACTTCCTAGAATGGTATTGATGAATCCAACAACATGGTATTGTTGAATTTATCCTAAAATGTACAGACAAGAAGAAATAAGACTTTCTTTTCAGTAAGCCAAAATTCAGCCCTCTAGTTCAGCGATCTGATTGCCCAGAGTTAGGTGTATTAGCCAGGCTGCTTTGATATGGTGATTAGTGGCCAGTTGACCAGGGAGCTATAGTGGGTCCTGTGAAATAGGAATGCAATGGCAGGGGAAGGGGTCATAAAACATCTTCATAAAAGAGAGGAGGGGGCAGACAGTGTAAGCCAGGTCCAGTTACAGCCCTACCCTCTGAACCCAGCCAGATGGCAGGCTTAAGGCAGGAATTTCCAGATGCAAAGTGGGGGAGCATATGTGGATGAGCCATCTTGTAGGCTGGCTTTGTTAGCTCTTCTGTCTTTGCTGGAATATCAGCATGATGAATTTTGGAGAAAGGGTGCTTTCTGGGAGACTATTGTGCCACACTCTGGAGGATGTGGTCATACCCAGAAGCATTGCCTTGCACCTCATTGGACAAGAGTGCCCTCCTGCTTGACCCAGAGAACTTTAAATAAGTATCTGAGAGGGGCAGAGCCACTCAGATCTGCTGCTTGAAACTTAAGGAAAATGAAGGGTTCATGCTGAGAAGTTTGATTTGCACCAACCAGGCCCTGTATTCTGACTGACTGCACATGCTGCACAATCGGGAACTACAGCACTGTGGACCTAACTTGCTTCAACAGGACTAAAAAGTAGACTCCCTGCAAGCTACAGTTTAACAGAGCTCACCTGGACCATCACCACCAAGTATCCCCAGCCTAGAGAACTGCCAGTTGATTTGTAAGTCCCAAACTTGAAGGACCATCTTAGAGCTTCTAAACCCTTGGAGTAATTTGTGGACACTTTGCGACCCTCAAAGGAACTTCAGAAAGAAGTTCCAGAAGTTTGGAGAAGTTTGGAGCAACTCTGTAAAAAAACTCCATAAGTGGAATGACTCGACATGCCCAGCCAAGTCGGCGCCCCTCAGCCGCGAGCCAGCAAGCCATCCAGGTTCGTAAAATAAAATGCTCTGAGGTCTGACTTCCAGAGTTTGACTGGGAGTTGGCTGAAACCTAAAATGGTGAACCCTTACTAAAACTGCCCTGATGAAGAGCAGCGAGGGACATCTGAAGAAAAAGCTCTGCAAAAGTTTGTAAGTCCAAATGTAGGAGAGGTGACCAGGAGCAGCCACAAGAGTTAAGCCGCCCACCTTCTATTGCAAGCTGGCCTGCATCCCTGGTTCGACCTGCTGGAATGCTCCTGAGGTAGAACTTTCATAAGTGTGGCCAGGAGCTTGTCGCAAGGCAAGCCGGTAAACCCTCAATGAATCCTGAGAGGCTGCAAGCTTTGAATGACACTGGAAAGAAAAGCTCCCGCAAATTGTCTAAGTCTGAAGGTAAAATCTTTGAATTAGACCTACGACGAGTGGTAGCTGTGCAGGGCTCCATCGTGATCGACCTGAAACTTTATCCCATTCTAGTGCAACCAAATGTCCCAACAGGCGCTATAGGTTTCTATGAGCTCTATAGTTCTACATCTTTACAAAAAACTCATATCTTCTGTTGCCTATATTGGATTCTTTTAATTTGGTGTCATTTTAAAGATAACAATATTTCCTATTTTTATATATTGGTTTAGGATTTTTATTGTCTGTTGTGTCTTAATTATTTACTGAATTGGTGTTTACATACCTGTCTTTGAAGACCTATACTGAACCCTATATTGTGTTAGTGGTCTTATTGCCAGTGATAGATATATGTTTACCACTACTAAAAATCCACTTTCCAACTGACTTGTATTGATGTTTATGAACATAGACAAACATGAATGAAGGCACTATCCAGAAATAAGTCAGATTAGAGTACTAATTTCTAGTACATCACACGAAGAAATCCTGAAGTCAATATACATATTTGCATCAATTACATCAAAAATGTTAGACTGATACTGGAAATGTTTGTATGTGGTTCAGCCATCTGTGTGTAAACTGATAAATCAAAGAGTTCATGGCCATTACCATATAAATGAAATAAAATAAACATAATGTAAGTTTGGTATATCGCCATTACAAAAAGCAAGATAGAAAGAGCAAATAGTGAAAGGAGTAGTACAAAGTAGTGACTGAAAGTTGTATGTATAGATAATTATGCTTGAGAAAAATCCGGACATTGGGTCATCAAGGAGTAACAACTTAAAGCAGAATGAAGAAAGTAATGAGGAAATTAAAAATTGTTTAATTTTTTTGTAGCTATAGGTGTAGTTATTCTAGATGGGCCTTTTGCTAGGAATTATGTGAAGCATAACCATTATGGCATCCTAGCAACAACGCAGGCACCCTTGCACTGTGGTGCAAGGGTGCCTGCATTGCATTCAGGATTTTTTTTTGTGCAGGAAGGGATTACTCCTGCACAAAAACAATCCTGGCATATTCCCCTTTCTATGTGTGCTGCAAAACTCAGCACACATAGAAAGAGGAAGTAAAGAGGAGAAATTAACATACTTCTACTTGTTAATCCTCACCTGAAAAGGTGCATCTTTTTGGCCACCTGTGACTTGATGAATGTCATTTATCTACTCAAATACCTGTGTGACTTGGCGTACATTAGAAAGACTGAAAACTGGGGTCAATAAACAAAAGAGTAACATCAGAACTAAGAATTTGAAATCTGTCATCGTCGTCCATTTTGTGGAATTCAGTCATAACATTTGCCAGTTGAAATTCTTGATACTTGAAAATGTTGTTTAAAGGAGGGAAGAGATAACCGGAAATATCTCCTTCAGAGAGAGAATTTTTGGATAAAGAGACTTGACACCCTCATGCCTAATGGTTTGAATGACAGCTTAGAATGTAGTTGTTATCTTTAATCTGTCTAAGGTTAACTTACGCATTCACTTAATGCAATTTTCATTGATGAGGTGATTTAGTCTCATTAACTCAATGGCATTTCGTTGAATAGACTGTTGATTTTTGTAATGATATAGGTCCTGAAACCATTTATTACCTCTTGCTAGTTTTTGGCTTCCATTGACTGCTGATTTGTTATCAGACTCTCCAAGATGACCCCGTTTTCTTGTATCATGTGTTGCCCTTTTTTATGTTTAGTATACCTCGGAGGTTTACAGTTTTTCAACAAGGCTCCTGCACTTAATGCATACCTTTGTCCTTCTTCTAAGTTTGTTTAGCCAATGCAAGGAATCCCTTGGCATAACATTTTACACCGAGCTAATTATCTACATGCGTCCTTCACTTTGGAAGGGAAACCGTAAGTGCACATTATTCTTTGGTAGTTCACATTGGTTTTTGAAGCATGGGGTATCTTTTTCTGATTACCTGTGGTGTAGCGTTTCGTATTAGTGGGTGTGAGTGCTTTACTTTCAATCAGTCCTGTGATTGAGATATTCGCTACAATTTGTTACAGATATATCACTGTATATTAGACACTCTAATCGTAAGGATTCGAGCACTTGTTTTTTCACTTGGCTTACGAGTGTTTCTCTGACGGATATTCTCTTACGTCTGTTTCATGGAGTATAACGGCAGGTGTAATACGCATCATGTTTATATATATTTTTTAATACGCATTTTAAATGTCGATCACTTCATCTCTGGTATGTGATGGTTTAAAACTGGGTGAATGGGTGACTTGACGGTCCCTCGCTACATGCATTACTGCTCTTCTCCTACCTGATATCTTCTGGTTGTACTACTTAGGGGCCGATTCTGATCTGGGTCGGAAAGCTCTCCGACCAAGCCGGATCCGGAGTGTTTTCAGACCGAGCTGGAGTCCTGCAGTCAACCGAGCAAGTACGATGCGGCCGTATGCTGCAGGACTCGGTTCAATAAGACTCCAATAGAAGTCAATGGTAGCCGATCGTACGACACGTACATGGGCTCCCATTGACTGAATGGGTACGTCTTGCACAAGGGCGCCCCCTACAGTGGGTACGCGTCGGTGCCATCTGCACCATACATGCCTGTGTTGGGGAGACCCTTGGGTCACCCGCTGTGTCCGAGTCGTAGGGCTGCGTGTCACAGGGGGTCCCCCAAAGGCAACTTCCCAACATTTTGCAAGCCGGACACTCCGGCTTGCACCAGCTGTCCGACGCGTGCATCGTACTGGCTCTGTCGTAACTTGCATCCATTGCACGCCAGGGTTAGCTTACGGCCGAGACGTATGGAGTGGTTCGGACCAGGAAACGACTCGGTCGATGAATGTCACGTAGCTCACATCGTGCTTGCTCACTCGTACAGCTGTACGAGTCGGGCGGAAAACACGCGTGCGGCTCGTAGTTTTTCCGGCCAGATCGCGTTCGGTGCCGTTCCGACCCAGATCAGAATCGGCCCCTAATTCTTTACTCCTTGCACAATGTTGCCTGTTTTTCTTCGGGTTCACGTCCACTACACAATTTGACACAGGTGCAACATGGTAATTGACATCTTGTGGGTTATGATAGATGGATAATATGTGGTTAAAGGAATAAATGTTTCACGTGGTGAGAACCGTGTTATGCAGGATAATAACACTTTGATTTGAAGTCACATGATTATTAAGATCACTGAATGCAATGTTTTGAACTTGAAAATAAAAAAACTTCTTTGATGCAATCTGAGCTACATTGATGATTTGATTTAACCCATTATTTTGGGAAACTGAGCTGTGCAAGAAGGGGACGCTCCTCATTGTGAGGAATGCTACTTGGCATTCCCAGGTCTACCAGTTGCTGTAAATCTTAGAAGGTGTTAAAAACCATGGTAGTTGTATGGGAACACCCATGCAACACCCATGGGACTCGGCAGAGTAAGGGAAAATAATTTTTTAGCCACTCAGGGAAAGGCAAAGTGGCCTTGTGTGGTTTCATAAATCACATGTATGGTTTGCATCTCTCTTACACCATGTTTCATGGTGCAAGAGCGACACAAACCTGATCATAAATAGGCCCCGGGGTTTGCAGTCAAACATCACGTGCAAAAGATCATTTGTAGCCTTATTGCAATTCCACCATGTATCACTGATAGTAAGTTGTAATATGAATCTAGTACGCTTCATGTATATGGAGGAATCTCGTTTGTGTAAGATTTTGAGTATCCTAAATTATATATCATGATTTCCAGAACAAAGGCAATTGCATTTTTACACCACTATACTCTGAGTATCTACCGGCAAATTTTAATTAGACATTGAAAAAGGTAGTAAGTCTCAGGTATATTCAAATAGGTCACATATTCAAAAGCAACTCTCCCCTTCTCTTTCAAATTATTGTATCGTAATATTTTTTTACAAGTTTTACCAAACAGAGTTTTTTATCGAAGCTAGATCAGGTATAAATTATTGTTGACCAGATTTCTTTACTTCAGACAGTATGCAACAATTTACCACAGTGGATCAGAGGATATTATTTTATCCTTTGTAACAGCTATGTTGATGATCTTCTATGATAGACTACTTAATGGCAATCAAAATTCAATCTAGATTTGAACGTAGGTAGCTTTAAAAAATCTCTGCAATATCCGAATTAATAGTTTCCATCAGCTAATCTCAGAATACAATATTGGAAAAACACTTTTCAGTATTTGTATACTCCATATAGATTCTATATATGGAGGTTAAGACATTCTTCCCAATGCCCAAGGTGCCAGCAAGACAATGGAGAAGACTGCTACTGCTTTTGGGCTGGCCATGTCTAACTAACTTTTGGATCACAGAATTTCAAAAGCTCTTTTACATATTCATAACCTCAATTCACTACTCAGATCAGTTAGCTTTAGATTTATAATATTCACATAGAGTACAGCACAAAGCTATTTTGTCTTGAAAATTTGCAGCATGCCCCTGAGCAGTTATGACCTAGTTTCTACAGGAAAAGTGTTTTTTTAACTTGAATTTATATTTGGTGGCATTTGACGAATCTTCGTGAAATTTTCCCAAAAAAGTGTCAAAGTAAGTTCTGTGAATGGAAAGTTTTGGGGTGATCCATTAAGCGCAGCAAAGGAAAAGGGGGGGAGGGGGTAAAAGCAGTGTTTTTTCCCATTTTAATATCTTTAGGAATGCGTTATCGAACCTATAGCCGAACCACTGGACTGAATTACACTAAATTTGGCAGAAAGGTAGATGTTGTTATGCAGATTGTTATTTTGTTTTTTGGTGCAAAAACGTTTAGTTGTTCTTGAAAAATTTAAGTTGATATTTTTCACCAACGGGAATGCTGTGTTTGGCTGGATGCAACCTGAACAGAAAGTAGTGGCTGACAATTTATTTATTGGGAACGGTTCCCAGGACTGAACATTTCTGTGAAAGCTTACATAAGGGGTCAGGTTGAAAATATTCTGACCCCTTGTTTGAGAAATGGGGGTGTCACTGATATAAGTTATGTGTCCAAAATAGATGTGTTTTAATCATGCATGAAATTTGTGATGACTTTGCGATCGCCAGTGTGGCCCCCCTATCGTACCATTGTAGGGACGCCACAACTATTACGGTGACATCGTGAATAATTGTGGAAATATTTTAAAAAAATATCTAAATCTATATACACAACTTCTCTGGTCACAGTCACAGACTCATGTACTTTCTCACATATCTACTCAGATATTCATAAACCCACTCACATACACACTCAGACACTAATACACTCTCTCACAGACTCAATCACATACTAATGTGTGTACTCATATTAGCATTTAGAGGCTTATGCCTCCACTTACAGACGCACTCAGAGACTCATGCCCCTATTCACATACATAGTCAGAGACATACACCCACTCACAGACCCACTCAGAGATTCATGTACCCAGTCACAGACCCACTGAGACACTCATGCACTGACTCACAGACCCACACAGACAATGATGCTTCTACTCACACACCCACTAATAGAAGACTGACCCATTTAGACACTAAAGAACCCACTCATCGATCCAGTTACAGACTCATGTACCTACTCACAAACTCACTCAAAGACTCAAGCTCCCATTCATATACCCACTCAGAGACCTCTGCACCCACTTATAGACCTACTGAAGGACTCATGAATCCAGTCACAGACCCACTTGGACACTTATGCACCCACTCACATACCCCAGTGAATCATTAATACACACTGTTATAGAGATATTGAAAAACTGATAGATGTTTTTATATAGTTATTTAGATAGTGATTTATCTAGTGTCATGGTTAGAATGAATTGTACAGTTTATGCATCATTTGGACGATGTTGGGAAACATATCAGCGGGCTGACGTAGGTCACGCTAGCTCCCAGACCGAATGAGGAGAGAATGACGTTTCATTGAGGACACAGCCTGAGCTGAAAATTCAAAGCGTGCAGTCTGAGCTGATGAATCAATCAGATATTTAGCACGCTTTTCCAAAATAGAGAGAACTTTTATATTAAGAACAATACTTAAATAGGCTTACCTGAGTTCACGGCATCCATGGGTTTAGACGTGGAGACACAGTGCGGGATTTGGCAGTGTGTAGCGGGTCTCTTACGAAAGACTCATGCAGCGTTAGCGGTGTCCGGCTTCTTGGTCTATAGGGCCAGAGGAAGCACAGGCCGCTGGAAGAGAGAGGCTTTGGAATCAACATGGAGAGCTGCGGGGGTAAAGAGGAGCTGTCCATGTGCCGCAACATGCAAGTAGAGGTGCAAGTGTGGGATGCGGCTAGAGGTAGAAGGAGTGTGAAGACCAGTGGATTACAGGTACAAGGGTGCGCAAGGGAGGCACTGAGGCTGATGGAAAAGGGCCCCCATCCAAAGTTCTACACCCAGTTTGAGAAATATCAGAGGTAGGAGGAAATCGTGTGATTGAGAGCACGGGCGCAGGAATAACCCTTCCCCCAACTAAACCCCAAACCAAGTGAGACACAACGGAGAAAGGAGAGAGTACTTTTAACAAGCATTAAAAATGCATAAGGTATCGCCTTTCTTAAAAGTTAAAACCATTTGATTTGCTATACAATACGATTAGCAAAGCAAATGGCTTTAACTTAATCAAAGGCGAGACCTATTGCATTTTCAATGCTTGTTTATTTTATTGTTGATGTCAATTTCAAATGAACAGTAATTCAAAATAGCTGCTGGGTTGAATGAGGTCAGTAATGTTCCGGCTTGTGACAATGTGGAGTTCACCGGTGAATCTTCTTTTGAGAAGGAGTTGGTTGGTTTATAAATTCCAACGCCTATTCGCAATAGTCGGGAGAGGAGAGAACGCCCAACGCAGACTGTATGTACAGCTAGAGCCAAGTGCAATCTTGCTAGGATCATCATCTTTACAAGAGAAAATGACCTGCCTCGGTTCATGTTTTAAGAGACTGCATAAATAACTAAATGGGCCTTTCTAAGAAACTGTCTGTATTTGTTTGTAATATGACTATTCTGCCTTTGTTTACTTTAATTATTAGTCAAGGATCACTAACACACATTTTAAAGTGCTTTTTGGAAATCTGGAATGATCGATACTTATTGTCATATAAGGGTATCTTTCTCTCTGCCAGCCCTCATCTAAAAACATTGGCAAACAGAAATTAAATTGCGGTCAGGTGTATTCAACATCTGGGAAATGGTTGAATTGCTGTAAGTAAATGCCACCTCGCCGTCACCTACCCATGGCGCAGCAGCCTGGACTTAGAACGGTCCAGGATGTGGCCCTTCCACATTCCACATTCTGATGAACTGAGTGAGTGACTGCTGTCATAAGGTAATGGTTGGGGCCCAGTAGAGAAGTAGGGGCTAGCCCAGAACTGACAAATCCATCTGTTCTGCACGCACATCTGGAACAGCAGAATGTACAGCTGTTTTTAACGACGGAGTGTACTGAGTTTTCTCACCAGTGGCAAATGTCTTTATCCGATAACTCATGTTCGTCTCTCATTTTAAAATCCCTTAAAAACAAACCGACCATTTTAAAGCATGGGTAAAATGGGCAAACCCCCCCACTTAAAAAGGCCCCCCCTGAGACCATGAACGTTCCCCCTATTTGACTGTCTGTGTATTCTGCTCCCTTTCTGCCTATCTCTACCAATGACTTTGCCACTGAGTTGACATGTGCATATAATAAATGGATACATTTACAAATCCGCTTAATTCACATGTGCATAAGCGTTTCTATTTGATCGGCCTGCCAGCTGGTAAAGGCTACTAAGGGTGTTAATTGAAATGGAGTTATTTGCCATTTGGTCTCCTGTGTTTCTGTTGTTTCTTTTGCGCTGTAAATAACACCAGGCTGGTGAAGTATCCACCACTGTAGGTGAATAGTTAAATTGCCGAAACAGCATTCACCCCGACTTATAACATTTGTTCTCATGGGCTCTGTTTTTCTTTTGTAATGTATAACAAATTATTCTCACAGAGTCAATGAAGTGCAAAAAGGGTGGTGGGTGGTGGTTAACTATTCTAGATGTAGGCAAAGGAATCCCGAGACTCTGAAAGGTTCTGGTCAGAAGATACAGAGGGCTTTTTTGTTAATTGGAGGGCTTTGGGTTGCAGGTCAGATATTACCTGTGAAGTGAATGTAGTTGAGGCCTTGTGGGTGCAGGACAGGACTGGGGGGTGGGTATATAGTGGGCTAAGAGATTTTACGAAGGGTCCTAAATGTAATAATAAGTGCTTCAGACAGCCTGAAACGCCTTCTGGAGATGCCATTTCAAAAGGGAAACAAAATGGCCAGCCGTTCCCACAACAATCATAAAACACGAGCTGAAGCAAATGAAAACCAGTGGAGCTAAACTGCGTGTCTGCAAATGTGAGAATTTGAACTTCTTGCAGTCACTTGAGCACTATACCACCCCCTCTCTGAAGAATCGGGTCGTGTAATGGAAGGGTCTTTGAGGTTTACACTGCGAGGCTTTGCAACCCACCGCGGAAATTCAGAACGAAACTGGACTGCATAAATTAAAGCAGTGTTCATCAGGACGGGACGGGCGGGGGGGAAATCGAGGGCAACCCTGACGATACAGGACTCATGCCTGTATTCCCCGGTCAAACGCTTCAAGTATTCATAGCCGATTGACAAGATCACCTCTACCTGGGTCATCATTCACCGTGCCACCAGGTCTCATCCCAGGATTAACTCTGGTTCGTCAGGATCACCTCTACCTGGGTCATCATTCACCGTGCCACCAGGTCTCGTCCCAGGATTAACTCTGGTTCGTCAGGGCTGCCCTCGATTTCACCCCCGCCCGTCCTGTCCTGATGAAGACCCACCCCTGACTACCTAAGGGAGCTGCATTGGGTCGAAACGTTGACAAATATACTAGGCCCAGATCATCCAAAGGCGTTGCCCAAAGAAAGAATCATAATTTGGCAGGCCTATTGTATTTCCTGTAACATCTGGCCTCCTCTTTCACTTGTACAATATTTTTCACCACCTTGTATATAATGCACATCACCTAACACTGAGCACTAATGTCACCTCCACCTAATGTGTTATTTTGACTGTATTGGCAGCTATTAATCGATATATGTGTAAAGAATGAAAAGACGTCCTTTTAGATAAAACTTACACACTAAACAGCAATTTGAGTTATGTGCCTTTTTGTTTTTATACTTATTATCCATATCTAGGCATCTGGAGATACATTTGTGACATGTTAATGCACTAGTTGTAATTAATCCGAAACCCTACAGAACCACTTTTTGACTACTACTACTGCAATTCTAGGTATGGAACCACACCATGGTAGCAGTGAGACGGGGAGGTGGAGAATTCCAAGCAAAGTGATGGTAGTCCTTATTGCAATGGAGGCGAAAATTCTATGGAAAGGATGTTTTTGAACCTGCGGCGGGATATTCTCACGAAATTCGAGATATCCGAGACTAATCAGAAGGGAATTCGAGATAAGTGTGAGCTACTAGAGGAGAAACTGGATGACATTGTGCAGCGTACTGGAATTTTGGAAGGGGAGGTTAAATCATTACCAGTAGCAGTGTCGGAAAGATCCAAGGATATTGAGTCATTAAAAAAACAGAATAGATTGCTGCAAGAGGACTTAGAAAGGTTGGAAACACAATCTCGACGTAACAATCTGAGATTCCTCAAAATTCCGTAAGGGGCTGAGAAAGGAGATGTTAAGGCCTTTATATGCTGCATCCTGGGAGAAGACATTTTGAAAGATAGACCAGAAATTGATTGGGAGAAGGAGATACAGAGAGCACATAGAGACCCCTTTAAGCTGAATTCGGATAGAAAGACTCCTAGAAAGATCTTGATAAACTTTCTGACATTTGCTGTGAAAGAGTTAGTGTTGGGACGGACTCTGAAGGAGGGTTCCTTTAGCCATGACAGTTTTACTTCTCAAATGAGAGCAGATCTTGGTAAGAGGACTGCTCAGAGGCAGTGGGAATTGGGTACTAGAATGAATTAGTTACGAAGCAAAGGAGCTCAGGTTCCGCTGAAATTCCCAGTAATGCTAAAGATAATGTGGTGAAATAAAATGTATAATATTAGTAATCCAGATGAAGTGTATGCTTTTCTATTACAGATGGAGTGATGAGTTGGTAGTTCATGTTAAAAAGATATGAGTTCTTTAAGGACATCTAGAACAGATGGTATAGATAGATGTTATAGATAGGCTGTTTCTCTTCTTTTTTTTCACTTAATTTCATGTTCTCTTCTCAGTGCGGGACGGGAGGATTGCGAAGGGCGGATTGTGTGGCCCAAGGTGTAGTGAGTGGGTTTCCTGGGGTGGGGGGCGGTTGAGGGGCACTGGGTGTGGGAAGCAGTGGGAGAAAAACAAAAAAAATTCTGTCCTCATTAGGCTATCTTCTGAAGGGCTAGAGAATAATTCTGGGTCTAAAAAGATCATGAGATAGCGTAAGAACTGGTATTACGAGTTAGAGTATGGCCAATCTTAAAATAGGCAATTTCATAACATGGAACATAAATGGGTTGAGATCTAGAAGAAAGGTGTCTCGGGTCATGGAAATTTTTAAAAACAATGCAGCCTAACTTACATTTTTTCAAGAGACTCATCTAGAAAGAAATGAGTGTAGGCAATGTTTGGTAAGTTTAGATGGGTCCAGGAGGTAGTTTGCTCAGACCAGAGAGGGAGCATCAGGGAAGGGGCCATCATTATTAAAAGCAATGATGGAATAAGATTAGTTAAATATGAATCTGACTACTCAGGTAGATGGTTAGTGGCAACTCTTCTAATTCAAGGTAGGCCATTGGTCTGTCCTGTATATTATGGGCCGAATAATGATAACCCAGAGGCCCTGATTAAGTTGGAATCGTGTTTACTAGAGAAAACAGCCCCCATCATATTGGAAGGAGATTTTAATTTAGTTATGAACAAAGGATTTGATAGGATGTCAAAAGCTAAGTATACCAATCTACCAAGAACTTTCTCCAGATTGAAAAGTATGATGAAGGAATTCAACCTGATCAACGTTTCGCATACTAAGCTGAGGGAGATTAGAGAGTTTACTTTTTAAAGCACAAAGTATAGGCATCACTCCCGTGTAGATTATTTTTTATTAGATCAGGAACTATGTGGAGAGGTAGCTCAGGTAGTTCATATTCCTGCGATCCTGTCAGACCACTCTGCCGTCGCTATGTCTTTGAGGATACATCAAAAAGAGGGGCAGAGAAGATGGACTTTAGAGAGCACAATATTATTAGATGAGGATGTGGTGCCTGATTTAAGGGAAAAATCTGAGATTTACTTTCATGTTAACATGGGATCGGCAGAAAAACAAATAGTCTAGGATGCTTACAAGGCGTATTTAAGGGGTGTCCTAAGATGGGGAAATGAAGGGTGGCCAAGCAAGAAGATGAGAACAGAATTAAAGAGATTAAGGAAAAAGAAGGAAAACTACAGAAGGCTTCAATGGAGGATCTAGATAGTGTGCAATCTTTGAGTAAAGAGTTGGAGAGGTTACAAAAATAGATTAAAAAAAGTACTTGATAGCTGAAAAGCTAGTAAGCTTCAACATTTCGCTTATGGAGAAAAATGTAGCTCACTATTAGCCTGAAAGGCTAAAGCAGATAGAGCTAGGAATACAATTGGGGAGCTAATTAGAAGGGGATCAGGGGAAGTATTGCACACCAATGCAGATATATTATGAGAGGTCTATAGTTTCATGAGCGATCTATATAGTGAAGATATTCAACCGGGCCGAGAGGCTATAAAAGAGTGGCTAGAATTGACAACACTCCCACAGTTAACAAACGAACAACAGAAAGCCCTAGAGGGAGAGATCACGGATGAAGAGATAAGAGCCCAAAGTAGGAAAATGGTAAAGGGAAAGGCAGCCGGGTCAGATGGTCTTCCTGCAGAGGTTTGTTTTCTGTATTATAGACATAATAATGAAAGTCCTAAAAGCCTTATTGAATGTGATATACATCGGTGGGGAAAAGGTCCCCAGTTCCTGGTCAGAGGCTACAGTATCCTTTAAAATCAAAAAAGGACCCGCAGAAGGTCAATTTGTACAGACCAATATCCATTTTGAATACAGAGTACAAGATCTTTTCCGGAGTAGTAGCATCTCGTGTGACCAAGGTCATAAAAGAGGTCATTCATCCCAATCGAAGAGGTTTCATACAGCTAAATAAATTAACATTTCAGTTGATGGGGGTTGTAGACATGGAGGAGGATCGGAATTTAACCCTAACCAGAGTAGCAGTGGATGCAGCCAATGCTTTTGATCAGGTGCATTGGGCTTACATCTGGGAGTCTCTACATAGTTTTGGCTTCTCGCAGAATATGGTAAGGGCATGACAAAATCTGTACTATGGTCCTAAGGCTAAGGTGTAGGTAAATGGGTAGTTGTCAGATTGGTTCAATATTTTAAGAGGGACAAGACAGGGTTGCCCCTTGTCCCCACTTCTTTTCAATGTGTATATAGAGCCACTAGCCAACTTGATAGGAGCAGACACCACCATTCTTCCTTTTAAATAGTATGATTTGAAGTCAAATTAGCATTATATGCAGACGATTTAATGTTGTTTACAAGCAATCCGCAAGACCCAATCCACAATCTGATGAAGAAGGCGGAGCTATTTAGCCAAGTTTCTGGGTATAAAGTATATACAGGAAAGACTGAGATAATGGAATGGAACCAGGGTCTGCCGAGTCATGGGGCAAACACACAAATACAGTATCTCGGGTTTTGAAGGATATTACAAAAACAAATTGGAGGAAAGTTAGTCAGGAAATAGCGGGGCTCCTGTTAAAATAAGTGAACATACCTTTAAATATCTATGGTCGGGTAAACCTTCTAAAAATGATTATCCTCCCCAAAATTACTTTCCTTTCAACACTATTCCGTTAGTCTTTCAGAAGGAAGGTATAGGTAAACTCCAGGGGAAAATAGGAAGTTTTATTTGGGCATCCAAAGGCCCTAGGATAACCTGGAAAAAAATTGAGGAGAAGGCTAGAAGTTGGATGATTGGCACTTCCAGACTTACTTGCCTATTGCTATGCCTTTCATTTAAAAAATGTTTGCATGCTTGCTAACAAGACAGATAAGTCATTGATTGGCTTACTTTTTGAGGCTATGTTAGTGGACATCCCGCAAAGTCGACTACATTTCCTTTTTAAATATGGAGACCCTAAGTTTTTTATGAAGGTGCGACTTAAGATCTTGAAGTCCGCATTGAATACGTTGATGTATGTGAGGAAAATACTGAGGGTTCCATATTTCTCATCATGGGCTCCGATTTGGGACTCTCCAGGTACCCCGGAATATCTCAGGGATCAACTTAGTCAGCCCTAGAAATCCAGGGGAATCTGTAATTGAGCAGATCGTAAGGAGGGCTCAAATTTAATGAGCTGGGAAGCTTTAAATAACTTTACTAAGGGACAGCTAACAAGGTTTAAATATTACCATTTGAGCTCCTGGTGGGTGACACTAGATTGGGCTGAGGAGTAGGAGTCGAAATTTGATCAGGTGATGAGAAGTGATCAGTGGAAAAATGAAATTTCTTTTTGGTATTAGGCTTTTCTGGAAATGGATGTGAAGATTGAAAGTGAAATCTTAAAACTGTGGAGTAAAGAGTTTGGCGATGGAGATCTGAAGCAAATGTGGTGCGACTCATATGGTATCATACGAACAATAGTAAAACCAGCATCACTTAAACATAACCATCTATTTACCACTTATAGAGCTTATTGGTCACCTGCGAAGATGTCCAAGGTCTTCAATAATACATATTGCTGCCCAAGATGTATGTTTCTAGCCACAGATGATGTGCATTTATTTATGTTATGCCCTAAAATCGTATCTTACTGGAACTCAGTCTGTGACTTTTTAGGAGAAGTTATTGGGATACAGATTAACATAAGCCCTCGCCTAATCTTCTTTGGGCTAAACTCAGAGGAAGAAGTACAGATCACAGCAGATAGCTCAAAGTTTTTGTTCTATGTAATCCTGTTAGCAAGGCGTGAGATCTGCAGACTATGGAAATCCGGAAACCCTCCATGTTTTACTGAGTGCCTTAGAAAGATCATATATGCAAGTGAGTTTGACATGGCATGTGATCCAAGAAGCAATGATACAATTTGGGCTCCATTGGTAAGGTGGAGAGAGAAAACAACATGATTCCTATGATGAAGCCAATCTTGCTGTCGGCCATGGTATATCCTTTTTTTCCGGTGGTCTCAGTATGAAAAAGAGATGGCAGTGGAATCAGCAGTTTACTTGTGGAATACTACTCTGTCTTCTCCTCTTTCGGTCTCCGGTTTAGTCTCCCTCTGCAAGACCGAGAGGGATCAGAGTATAACCTAGCAAGAAAGTTGGCAGAATGAGGACATAAAAAAAAAAATGAATTATACAGTTATAATTTTTGAATGTGGATATGGCTTTTAAATTCTTGCTTTTGCTTTGCGTTATTCGCTGCATATTCGTGGTGATTGCGGGTACTGACAACATCATGAGTTCCAGAGGTACCACGAAAATGGAAAATAGGTTTCAGAGATGTTTTTATGGAAACTCAGTAAACCCCTAGTTCCAAAAATACGGTAATATGTGTGCATATACGTATTTTTCAGATTGTAAAAAAGGTGCGATCGTCATGTGTACTCGAAAATGGAAATGGGTTTTAGCGATGGTTTGCATTGAAACTCACTAGAAAAGCATGACTTTAGAAAATACAGTAATAAACCCCTGGTGTGTAAAATAATGTAACATGTGTGCATATATGTATTTTATACTTTATGAAAAAGGTGCTATTGTTGTGGTTAACTATAAACAACAGGGGATTGATTCTCTTAAGGAAAACAGAGGTTGGAATCAAAAATACTCTTAACAAAACATGTTACCTCTGTCACCATAAATCAGCTTTTCAACTTTTTGAAGTAGATTTTTATTTTCCACTAATTGCGTATACTATACAAATACTGCATTTCATATTCTTACATCAAGACCTGCTGATTCTGTGCAACTGTTGCTAAAACAAAAGCAAGATTGTTTCTGAAAGCTTAACAATAATCAAATAACAAATAAACACAACATCATATACTTTGACAATCTTCACATAAAAGACAACAACAATTCTGTATAATGGATACAAAGAATCTCCTTATACTTTTTTAGACAACTATGTGTAGAATGTTGTACATATAGAGAAAGTCCTACGTTGTTCACATAGAGTTCCAGGGACTCCTATTCTTCTGGTCCTCACAAGGTGATAATCTATTAGAGCGCCAAAGGGAGGTAGCCTACAGGCTTTAGGAAACCGGGTTTGCGACACTATTTTGAATTCTTTACAAGTATTGTCGAAGACTTGACGTCGTTCTGTTTCCTTAATTCTTTAAGGCTTGCCTCATCAAAGAACCAACGCGTTTCGACCTTCAGCGTGGCACTTATTGTCGAAGGTCTTCATCAGGGTGGACAAGTATTATACAGAGGACTGGAGGTATCTAATTGTATAAAGAAGACCATTTTACTTATTCAGAATTGTGGGAAATTTTACAAAATATTTACAAATACGATGACTCGTTAAAATCAAAGGAATTCCTACGTACCACAGGCGTATTTGAAGATGTAAGGTTCCTGATTCTTGTATCTCCAAGTGGAAATCTTTTAAACTAGAGCAAAGGAGAGCATCTGGTCAATATTATTGTAGCCTAACCGACACGTAGACTGCTATATTATTTTAAAACAAAAAAAAAAAGAAGGGGGGGGGAGGGTTTTTTTTTGGTATCCTCAACGACCTTATAGAATAGAAAAATAGCGGGCGAGCGGGTATTGTTTATTTGTGGCTACATGTGCTCCGACCAGTCCTCTCTTCACGAGTGATTTAAAAGGTGGCACTGATGGTGTTGGGGCAGTAACGGTGCATCATGCCTTGTTCCTAGTGACGAAGAGGGCGTGAGAGTACCGAGGGGTTGTGCAAGCCTAACCCTCCAGCTTAAAATTCTTTGGTGGTACAAGCTCTAGTAATATTTAAAGAACGCCCACATGTAAGAAATTCTCGGTCAGATGTATCCGAGTAAAACATGTGCCCCCGGTGCACGGAAACGTGTCTCAAAATTTTCGGATCTTACCTAGCTCAGCCGGAGTGCGAGCGTTTGTGTTCTTTAGCGGCTCGCTTGCCTCAGAACTGGCCTTACACAAATGGATTGTGTTACTGCTCGGGATTTTGTTCCGGGGCGATGGGTCGTGCAGTATGCTTCAACAGCTCAACTCCAACACTATTCTTCGCATGGTGCGTACTCGCATTTGCACGAGAAGTAAACTGCCTATTTCCGGGTCCTACATCTAGTGACGGGACAGGGGGCGTGTAAGAGGTGTGTCTCATCAGCTGAGAGGCACTTTCATAACCATACTGCCTTGACTTTGATGTGAGAAAACTTTATTAAGGCAGCTGTGAGGCACTCTCGTAACCGTGCTTCCTCGGCTCTGATGCAAAAAACTTTAATAAACCAGATTGTATGTGCCAGGAGCTTCTAACCTTATCTCGAGCTGACTCGAACCCGTAGTTGTGTTCTAACTAATGGGCTCAACAAAACTGTATTTCGATAAATTCAGTGGGTAATAATTAACATGAAGGCTCAAACTTATGCGAACTTGATAATTTATCATAGATTGTGAAAGTGCACTCAAAAGAAAAAGATGTAAGTTATTAATTAGTGATCACATGTCAGAGGACATGTCGTCATCTTATATGGCTTTCTGACCTAAAGCCTATTAATTGCAGAGCTCTGTTGTGACTCATGGTCCCAGAGCTAGGAAATCTACATTATATTTGAATCTTCTGAACAGAAACTGACGGGCAAATTCCTGCAGCGTATCAATCAATAGGTGTCATTTAGCTGCATATGGGACCTTTATTGAGCTGTTACCGTTTTTAACTTTCCCAGCGTACCGGAGCAGTTCAATCGGACTACTTTTCAAAATAATGGTTACATGGTAGGTACCACATACAAATGGAGCATAATGACAACATTCCACATTACCATTTGATTGTTTATACAGCTATTATTTCAACAAATTTCCAATTACAAATGTACATTTTTACTGGGAGA
The DNA here is from genome assembly GCF_964204655.1 of Triturus cristatus. Lineage (NCBI taxonomy): Eukaryota > Metazoa > Chordata > Amphibia > Caudata > Salamandridae > Triturus > Triturus cristatus. Next base: position 844,586,830 of record NC_140588.1, on the reverse strand, counting down.
AGATAGCATTGTCTGTTGTAATAATATGTCTATGAGCAACCCTTAGCTGGTTGCTCCTGTTATTGGGGCTACAAGAAGCTATTCTTTCAATATCTTCACCATTCCTTATATAGTGCTCAAGTAAAAAGGTTTGTGCAAATTTACGTAGGAGAGGAAAGAAAGAAGAACTAAAAAGAGACTGGTTCAGGTCCAGTGATTCAGTTCGCTGAGTTCATTCAATCCGTTGTCAATTGTATTAAGATACATAATGGTTTTAGCCTCAAACTTGGAGAGGAGACTATCAATGTTGGCTCCATGCACCTGTGTAAGTACAATCCATTTTATGTCTTTAGGGCTGTGTTGATCTTCAAGGCACTGTGTTACCATCGGTGCATTTATGATCTTACATTTAATTCTGGAACGGTGTTGGGTCATTCTTGTCTTGATGGCTTGAGTTGTTTTTCCAACACAGGCCAAGGGGCATGGGCAAAGAGCGCAGTAGATCACATTATGCGTGTTACAATTCATAAAAGTTTAATGTTTTACAAATTTATTTCCATATCTGAAAATGTCTCCTTCTATGGTACTCTGGCAGGATGAGCAATTACCACACCTCCGATGACCCTTGATTGGTGGCAGGGATAACATAGTTCAAATTGATTGGGTAGTACTCTTCTTTGCTGTATTAGCGTGTACTAATTTGTCCTTTAAACTTTGATTTTTCTTAAGTGCGAAGATTGGAAGATTTTTTAGTGGTTCTAAGGATTTTACAGTTGACCAATTTATTCGAACTATTTTCTTCATCTCGCTGGTGCGTCCTGAAAAAGTAGTGACGCAAACCAGGGGTAAGTCCTCTCCTCGTTCTTTAGGTACCAGTAGGGATTCTCTGGGGATATACCACGCTCTCTTCATAGCCCTCTTCAGTAGTTTTTTCGGGTACTGTCTTTCGACCAATTTCAATATCAGGGCGCTGGCGTTGTCAAAATAATCCTCCTTCTTCATACAATTACGTTTTATCCGTAAAAACTGACTGAAGGGCAAATTTTCCCGTTGGTTTCTCTGATGGAAACTCGAAAAATGGAGTGTAGTATTTTTATCTGTTTTCTTCTTATACAGAGTTGTATACAGGCACCCAGCTTCATGTCTTATCAAAAGGTCCAGAAAGTTAATCTCACTTTTGTCATAATTGACAGTAAATTGGATATCTCTATTCCTGTTGTTAATCCAATTTACAAACTCCAGCAGTTAATCCTTGTTACCTCGCCATAGCATGAACACGTCATCAATATAACGGTACCACATTTTAATGTGGCCGTCATATGGATTGTTACTATAGACCCACATGTCTTCAAACAGTGCCATAAACATGATGGCCATTTCCGGCGCAAATGGACAGCCCATTGCGGCTCCTTTGATTTGCACAAATTGGGCTCCATTAAAGGTGAAAAAATTGTATTTTAAACAGATTTCAGGCAGTTTCCGGATAAAAGATGTGGGGACATTGTGGGGACGGTCACGCTTGTCTAGGAAGAACTCAATTGCCTCCAGCCCTTGTTCCTGTGGGATGTTCGTATAAAGGCTGACAATATCCAGCGTTACTAGATATTCCTCTTGCTCGTCAAAGGGATGTCCTTCCAGTAAAGTAATCGCTTGCATCGTGTCCTTGATGTAGCTCACAGTGTCTCTCACCAGAGGTTTTAAGAAGGTATCAACATACTTTGCTGGTCTTTCAAGTATGGAATTCACTCCCGAGATGATTGGTCTTCCAGGAGGGTTCTCGATGTCTTTATGCACTTTTGGAAGAACGTATAAAAGTGGTGTTCTTGGACTATTATTGATCAAATATTGTGCTTCTTTTTTAGAGAGCCAGCCCTCTTCTTCTCCAATATTTATCGAGGAGATGAGTTTTTGTTTCATTAGATTTACAAAATCCTCATCAGAACGCTTGTAATGTTCCTCTTGAGTCAGCTGTCGTTCGACTTCCATTTCATATTTTTCTCGTTGGAGAATGACAATGGCACCGCCCTTGTCCGCAGGCTTGATAATAATCTCTTCATTCCCCATGAGTTTATCCAAAGCTGTTTTTTCATTTTTGGACAAGTTTCATTTTGTGCAGACCTTTTTTTGATCTAATATACTTAGGTCCCTCATAACATTCTTTTCAAATGTTAGTTGCTCCACTGGCATAAAATCAGCAGCGGGGAAGAATGTTGAAGGATTCTTTAGCCCAGAATAATTGATCGTAATCTCTTCTTCCGTGTTAAGGAAGAAGATTTTCAGGTGCATTTTTCGAAAAAGTTGTAATAACTCCAACTTCATTTGACCGATGTCAGGTTTTACCGTAGGTCTGAATGAGAGACCTTTCTGAAGTAGCGTTATTTCATCTTGTGATAAGATATAAGTGGATAGATTAAAGATGGAATTCTTATTTTCTACCACCTGTAGACTCTCCTCCGAGTTGTAATTTCTCCCTGATATTGTTGGGGCGGTGGAGCTCGGTTGTACCATTGTGTGGATCTTGTTCATCCTGTTGGACGTCTCTGGCCTCTTCCTAAAAAAGGTCTTGATTGAAAATATTGGCGTGATTCGTTGTCACTATTACTGGTTGTTGGTTCAGAGTCACTTGAGGTGCCGGAGTAGGAAGAGGCGTCAGAAAAGGTTATATACTGAATCCTGCTTCTACTGCCATAGGTGCGAAGCATGCCCACATTCGCCTGTTGTTTATAGTATTCTTGATCCAAATATGGATACGTCTTTTTTTCGGAAAAGTTGCTGATATCCTTCTGCAATTTTGATCTTTTAAAATCCTCCGTGTTCTTTTTGAAGATCTCATTTTCTTTTTCAAGTTTGGTCAAGAGTGCTTGGGCGTTCTATATTGCGGTGTTATTTTTCAATTCTTCCTCCAACTCTTTAATTAGTTCAAGTTCCAATAGGGAAAGTCGTTCTGCTGTCTTAATGGAGTGGAACATCCAATCTCTGGAACATTTGGTACCTATATGACTAAAGCCTTCAAGGTATTCAGGTTGGTCAACAAAGATAACCGGAACGTTTTTGACCTGCAGGCCTATAGGTATAGTCCCTGCTCGTAGATGTTCTAACAGTACTTCTCCATGGAGGGCCGTTCGTACTTGTTTCTTCTTTAGGCGAGTGATCTTTTCCAAATCTGACTGTTGACCTACTGTGGCTTGATTGTTACTCAAATTAAATTTAGAAGGTCTCTTCAGAAGTTCTTCAATTTCGTCCTCTCCAATTGTTAAGGTTTTTAATTCGGACATTTAGAGGAGAATAAGAAATTCTGATCTATTGTGGTACTGGAATATCCAGTTTAGTGCAATTTAGGAAAACTAGAAATTGTGTGGGTAAGAAAGAAATCACCAAAATGTGAATAAGTCTAACTCAATCGTTAATGAAAAAATGAGAAAAGACGCAGCCAGAGACAGAGTCTTGGAAGTAGTACTTGTTATGGAAGGAAGTTAATCTCCTCCCACGGGTCTCTTTAAATTCTTCGGACTTTAATCCTATAAACTTTCCCTCGTAGGCTGGCGCCTACTCTCAAAAGTTCTATAAACAACAGGGGATTGATTCTCTTAAGGAAAACAGAGGTTGGAATCAAAAATACTCTTAACAAAACATGTTATCTCTGTCACCATAAATCAGCTTTTCAACTTTTTGAAGTAGATTTTTATTTTCCACTAATTGCGTATACTATACAAATACTGCATTTTATATTCTTACATCAAGACCTGTTGATTCTGTGTAACTGTTGCTAAAACAAAAGCAAGATTGTTTCTGAAAGCTTAACAATAATCAAATAACAAATAAACACAACATCATATACTTTGACAATCTTCACATAAAAGACAACAACAATTCTGTATAATGGATACAAAGAATCTCCTTATACTTTTTTAGACAACTATGTGTAGAATGTTGTACATATAGGGAAAGTCCTACGTTGTTCACATAGAGTTCCAGGGACTCCTATTCTTCTGGTCCTCACAAGGTGATAATCTATTAGAGCGCCAAAGGGAGGTAGCCTACAGGCTTTAGGAAACCGGGTTTGCGACACTATTTTGAATTCTTTACAAGTATTGTCGAAGACTTGACGTCGTTCTGTTTCCTTAATTCTTTAAGGCTTGCCTCATCAAAGAACCAACGCGTTTCGACCTTCAGCGTGGCACTTATTGTCGAAGGTCTTCATCAGGGTGGACAAGTATTATACAGAGGACTGGAGGTATCTAATTGTATAAAGAAGACTATTTTACTTATTCAGAATTGTGGGAAATTTTACAAAATATTTACAAATACGATGACTCATTAAAATCAAAGGAATTCCTACGTACCACAGGCGTATTTGAAGATGTAAGGTTCCTGATTCTTGTATCTCCAAGTGGAAATCTTTTAAACTAGAGCAAAGGAGAGCATCTGGTCAATATTATTGTAGCCTAACCGACACGTAGAATGCTATATTTTTTTAAAACAAAAAAAGGGGGGGGGGGTTTGGTATCCTCAACGACCTTATAGAATAGAAAAATAGCGGGCGAACGGGTATTGTTTATTTGTGGCTACATGTGCTCCGACCGGTCCTCTCTTCACGAGTGATTTAAAAGGTGGCACTGATGGTGTTGGGGCAGTAACGGTGCATCATGCCTTGTTCCTAGTGACGAAGAGGGCGTGAGAGTACCGAGGGGTTGTGCAAGTCTAACCCTCCAGCTTAAAATTCTTTGGTGGTACAAGGTCTAGTAATATTTAAAGAACGCCCACATGTAAGAAATTCTCGGTCAGATGTATCCGAGTAAAACGTATGCTCCCGGTGCATGGAAACGTGTATCAAAATTTTCGGATCTTACCTAGCTCAGCCGGAGTGCGAGCGTTCGTGTTCTTTAGCGGCTCGCTTGCCTCAGAACTGGCCTTATACAAATGGATTGCGTTACGGCTCGGGATTTTGTTCCGGGGCGATGGGTCGTGCAGTATGCTTCACAACAGCTCAACTCCAACACTATTCTTCGCATGATGCGTACTCGCATTCGCACGAGAAGTAAACTGCCTATTTCCGGGTCCTAGGTCTAGTGACGGGACAGGGGGCGTGTAAGAGGCATGTCTCATCAGCTGAGAGGCACTTTCGTAACCATTCAGCCTCGACTTTGATGTGAGAAAACTTTATTAAGGCAGCTGTGAGGCACTCTCGTAACCGTGCTTCCTCGGCTCTGATGCAAAAAACTTTAATAAACCAGATTGTATGTGCCAGGAGCTTCTAACCTTATCTCGAGCTGACTCGAACCCGTAGTTGTGTTCTAATTAATGGGCTCAACAAAATTGTATTTCGATAAATTCAGTGGGTAATAATTAACATGAAGGCTCAAACTTACGCGAACTTGATAATTTATCATAGATTGCGAAAGTGCACTCAAAAGCAAAAGATGTAAGTTATTAATTAGTGATCACATGTCCCATGGCTACCTACCTGTAGGTTTGATGAGAGCAATGAAATGGCTGCCACATGGAGCTGGGTGGAGAGAGTGTTCCATCCTGCTCAGCTGTGGGACAAGGGGGCCTGGTGAGAGTTGTAGTGCTGCCTGACTGAACACATGCCCCGACCCTGTTAAGATGGCTACCTACATGTAGGTTTGATGAGAGCAGTGAAATGGCTGCCACATGGTTCTCGGTGGGGGAGTGTTTTTATCCCTCTCAGCTATGGGACAAGAGGGCCTGGTGGGAGTTGTAGTGCTGGCTGCCTATACACATGCCCCCTTACTGTTAAAAAGGTTACCTACCAGTACGTTTCATGAGATCAATGAAATGGCTAGCACATGGTTCTGGGTGGGGGGAGTGTTCCATCCTGCTCAGCTGTGGGACAAAGGGGCATGGCGGGAGTTGTACTGCTGGCTGCCAGTACACATGCCCCCCTCCCTGTTAAGATGGCTACCTAGCTCTAAGTTTGATAAGAGCAATGAAATGGCTTCCGCATTGTTCTGGGTGAGGAAGTGTTCTATCCTGCTCATCTGTGGGACAAGGGGTCCTGGTGGGAGTTGTAATGCTGGCTTCTTACCCACATACCACATTCCCTGTTAAGATAGCTACCTACCTGTAAGTTTGATGAGAGCAATGAAATGGCTGCCACATGGTTCTGGGTGGGGGAGTGTTCCATCCTGCTTAGCTGTGGGACAAGGGGGCCTGGTGGGAGTTGTAGTGCTGGCTGCCTGTACACATGCCCCCTTACTGTTAAAATGGTTACCTACCAGTAAGTTTCATTAGAGCAATGAAATGGCTGCCACGTGGTACAGGGTGGAGGGAGTGTTTCATCCTGCTCAGCTCTGGGGTAAGGGGGCCTGGTGGGAGTTATAGTGCTGGCTTCCTACCCATATACCCCACTCCCTGTTAAGATGGCTACCTACCTGTCGGTTTGATGAGAGCAATGAAATGGCTGCCACATGGTTATGTGTGGGGTGAGTGTTCCATCCTTCTTAGCTGTGGGACAAGGGGGGCTGGTGGGAGTTGTAGTGCTGGCTGCCTGAACACATGCCCCCTTCCCTGTTAAAATGGCTGCCTACCTGTAGGTTTGATGAGAGCAATGAAATGGCTGCCACATGGTTCTGGATGGAGGGAGTGTTCCATCCTGCTCAGCTGTGGGACAAGGGGGCTGGTGGGAGTTGTACAGCTGGCTGCCTATACACATACCCCCCTCCCTGTTAAGATGGCTACCTACCTGTACATTTGAGGAGAACAATGAAATGGCTGCCACATGGTTCTGGGTGGGGTAAGTGCTCCATCTTGCTCAGATGTGGGACAAGGGGGCCTGGTGGGAGTTGTACAGCTGGCTGCCTGTACACATGCCTCCCTCCCTATTAAAATGTCTACCTACCTGTAGGTTTGATGGGAGCAATGAAATGGCTGCCACATTGTTCTGGAAGAGTGGAGTGTTCCATCCCGCTCAGCTGTGGGACAAGGGGGCCTGGTGGGAGTTGTGATGCTGGCCGGCTGTACACATGCCCCCCCTTCCTGTTTTGATGGCTACCTAGCTGTAAGTATGATAATATCAATGAAATGACTTCCACATTTTTCTGGGTGGGGGAGTGTTCTATCCTGCTCAGCTGTGGGACAAGGGGGCCTGGTGGGAGTTGTACAGTTGTCTGCCTGTACACATGCCTCCCTCCCTGTTAAGATGGCTACCCACCTGTACGTTTGATGAGAGCAATGAAATGGCTGCCACATGGTTCTGGGTGGGGGGAGTGTTCCATCCTGTTCAGCTGTGGGACAAGGGGGCCTGGTGGGAGTTGTACAGCTGGCTTCCTGTATTCATGCCCCCCTCCCTGTTAAGATGGCTACCTACCTATACGCTTGAAGCGAACAATGAAATGGCTGCCGCATGGTTCTGGGTGGGGTAAGTGCTCCATCTTGCTCAGATGTGGGACAAGGGGGTCTGGTGGGAGTTGTACAGCTGGCTGTCAATACACATGCCCCCCTCCCTGTTAAAATGTCTACCTACCTTTAGGTTTGATGAGAGCAATGAAATGGCTGCCACATGTTTCTGGAAGGGTGGAGTGTTCCATCCTGCTCAGCTGTGGGACAAGGGAGCCTGGTGGGATTTGTACTGCTGGCTGCCTGTACACATGCCCCCATGGAAATATTGCTAGCTACCTTTGAGGTGATATTAGATATGTGAGACATGTGTTGGGAAGAGTGTGTTGTACTTAAGTGCATTCAGGTCTAGGTCGTGTAGCTTTCTAGTTGTTGCAAGACAGTACATCGCAGTATAATGGGAGACATATGTTGGTACTTACCAGCCTCCACTCCCCCTGGTAGTTCCTGTGAGACTCTCTGGATGCAGTATGGCAAGCACCTTCTCCTCCCATTCGGTGAATGTTAGTGGTGAAATGGGAGGGCCACCACCAGTCCTCTGAGCCAGCTTATAGTTCTTGTTGGCACGCTCTTTCACCCTGCTGTTGAGGTCCTGCCGCCTCTTCTTGATGTCACCAGGGTGCGCAGGGTGGTCCCTACTGCATTGACTTTGTTGACTATCCCTCCCCACATTTGTTTTTTTCCGGCTACTGGTGTCTGTTGGGCCATGCTTCCAAACAAATTTGGTTCTACTCTGATTATCTAATATACCATGACTAACAACTCATTGTCTGTCAATGTTGGCATTTTTTTCTGTGCCATGGTGTGTGAGGGGCAAATGGGTAACAAGTGCAGGTGGGAAGGTGATGATGGAGATGTGTGAGGTGTGTGTTGGTGTAGGTAGTGTGATGAGGTGGTGTGTGATGATTTGCCCCTCCATTGTGCTGTGGTGTTTGGCCCTTCACTTCTGAAGTTGTGCAAAGGATGCTGGGCAGGGAAGGGGTTGGTTTTATACTCAGCTATGTGAGTGGGTTCAAATGGAGTATTAATTTCAGGTGTGTTACATGGGTTGACCTGGGATTTGTATAATATTTTTGCCAATGGGATTTGTCATTTGAGTGTGTCAAATGTTTTTGGAGGCAGCGCAAACAATCAGCCACACTTGGAAGCCTTGTTGTGTGGTTGCTTTTGACTTCCATTCCTCTTTCCGCGCGACCACAGCGGTCTGAATGCAACGATCCTTCTGCCAGCTCTTCCATTCATCTTTTCGCGTGACTGTCGGAAAAAAACTGATCGGTCCTCGGGCTCCGCCATTTTATCATAATTTCACTTTTGGTCATTCCACTGGTCGATCAGCCTTATTGTTTATTTCCGCAGCATTACAGTCTGCCCCGGTTGGATTTACTGATTTTACAGATAGAGCCGGCGGAGTTTTGTGGAATCCGACCGCCGTTGTCGTATTTTCCAAACTGTGCATCCTAATTTGAACGCCGCTTTTGCCATAGTACATGCAGACTTTTTTTTTCCGCAACCACGGCGGTTGGAGTGCCTTTCCGTCTGCAATTGTAATCAGCACCTATAATAGGCCCTAATCTAAGTAAACAAGCTTAAACAATGTATGAATACCTACAACATAAAACTAGACTATTTGCAAACACCAAGGTGCAGATCACCATCCGGTAAAAAAATTCCCCGTACGACTCGTATCCGGTCTTTTTACTGTACGAATCGTACAAGTGCTGTACAAACTGGCAATCACGATTCGCATGGGAAAAAGTCCATACGAATCGCATTGGGAATCATTCCCCACACGTCCTCGGGTCGGAAAATGTGTCCGATACGTCCCCGGAGAATTTTCCGTACAAATGTGAAAAGTAAAGTCCGACCGCAGAATTACGATCCATCCCGTGCGTCCGATGTTACAACCGTATGGAAAAAACACCGTCCGCACCGAACTCCCATAGCAACCATGGAGACATGTGCCCGCATACGCGCCCAACACCCCCCAGCCCTCCTATGTATGAGTTGAATCCCCACCCGTGTATGTACCCCGTGTATGTACGACCCATACCCCCACCTGAGTATGCATGAAGCGAACCCCCACCCCAACCGTGTAAGTACGAGCCGTACCCTCACCCGCATATGCATGGAGCGTACCCCCACCCCAACCGTGTATGTACGGACCGTACCCCCACCCCAACCGTGTATGTATGACCCGTACCCTCACCCGCGTATGTATGGAGCGTACCCCCACCCCAACCGTGTATGTACGACCCAAACCCTTACCCACGTACGTATGGAGCGTACCCCCACCCCAACAGTGTATGTACGACCCGTACCCCCACCCCAACTTTGTATGTACGACCCGTACCCCCACCCCAACTGTGTATGTACGGCCCGTACCCTCACCCGCGTATGCATGGAGCGTACCCCCACCCCAACGTGTATGTACGACACGTACCCCCACCCGCGTATGCATGGAGCGTACCCCCACCCCAACCGTGTATGTACGACACGTACCCCCACCCGCGTATGCATGGAGCGTACCCCCACCCCAACAGTGTAAATACGACCCGTACCCCCACCCGCGTATGCATGGAGCGTACCCCCACCCCAACCGTGTATGTACGACCCGTACCCACATCCGCATATGCATGGAGCGTACCCCCACCACAACCGTGTATGTATGACTCGTACCCTCACCCGCGTACGTATGGAGCGTACCCCCACCCCAACCGTGTATGTACGACCCGTACCCACATCCGCGTTTGCATGGAGCGTACCCCCACCCAACCGTGTATATACGACACGTACCCCCACCCACGTATGCATGGAGCGTACCCCCACCACAACATTGTAAGTACGGAGCGCACCCCAGGCCCCAACACCAGCACCTTCACACAACATCGCGCATGTACGAGTCGTACCAAGCCAGACACAAGGACAGCACTGTATAACAAAATTGCCGATGTACACACCCTACACACGCTAAAAACACACGTACACAACCAGGACAAAGCAAAACAACACAAGAATACACTATTCGAATGGCACAAAGCCACAAAACATGTCCAACAAGCACAAAAACAACACATTCACTGACCTGCAACTGCCAAAATCCAAAACAGAGGCCCAAAGCACAACCACTCCTTATAACACACCCACCCAAACTTCAAACACAGCCACACCCACCAATGGACCAATAAAAAGGGCCCACATACACAAACCATGAGCCTTTGCAACAGACTCACTGCTGCCAGACCCCACAGACAACCTACAGCACCATACTTGAACCTTTACTACACCTTACACTTGCACACCTTCACACACACACCTTCACAAACACCCCCTCATCACATTCACACACACCTGCACAACAACACCCACACACCCACAACCATCCACACCCCCCCACCATCCACACACACACCCCCACCATCCACACCCACACCCCTCACCATGCCCACTAACAAGAATCCAAAGTTCACTTGCCGAGAGTTGGAGGTCCTTGTCGACGAAATCCTCAGAGTCGAGCCACACCTCTTTGGAACATTGGTCAGACAGACCTGCATGACCGAAAAAACAGCCATGTGGCAGAGGATTGTTGATGCTGTGAATGCTGTTGCGGCCACCAGAAGGACCAGGCACGAATGCCAAGCCAGGTGGTAGGATCTGCAGAGGAGGGTCCGAGCCAAAATGACTGACGACCACAACCAGGCCAACGTTACTGGAGGTGGGCCGCCCCGCAGACCCGTACACTACCATCCCTGGGAGGAGAGGGTGATGGCCATACTGCCGGTGGTGTCAGTGGACGGATTAGACGGACTCCGAGACCCAGGTGAGTACACAAACAACTCACCTCACATGTGGGGAACGTCATCCACAACCAAACTCACAAACAGGCACGCAACCACCCCAAGCTATCGCATGACTCAACCACACTCCATGAACACGCACATGCCACTGGCGCCACCATGCCCCATGCACCCAGCTGGACAATGCAAAGTCACAGGCCACAGAAAACAACAACACAAGACACGGTAAGCCGGATGGCGGGAGTGTGGGCCACAAAAATCACATAGTGCAACTCAGAAGCAGACAACAATGCCCACTGCCCATATGGCCTAGGTCACAGCCAGACAAACACTGTGTCCCCACACAGGAAAGACTTGCCAGCAAATGGCGGACGCCTTGCATTAACACATGGGGGTGACGGCACGTTTTTGCACATGACAGCAGCTAATGAACAGCCAACACTGTGAAAGAGTGGCAGCACACACCACCACAGCAGCAGCGCAGACACACACACTACACCCAATGGGTACCTGCTGATCATAAACAAACTCACATCAACAAGCCAAGGGCCAGTCAAAGATCTGCAAAAAGTGTGTGCCTAGGAAGCTGGGCTGAGGTGACAGAGTGTGACATACAGAGGGAGGGAGAGGGGGAGAGAGAGGGAGGGAGACACAGGGAGACGGACAGAGGGAGGAGGCTGACACACAGAGGGAGGGAGAGTGGGACAGAGAGGGAGTGAGAAAGGGACACACAGGGAGACCAATTCAGCCGTGGGGGGTGTGGGAATGTCTGCTCGTCAGCAGGTGGACTGCGTGCATGTAGACAAGGGTGGCCAGTGCCTGAATCCTCCTCTCTTCTCCATGGCAAAACACTGGGCCATGTGTCAACCTGTGCACGAGCACACCGCCAGCTACCTGCATTATCTAAGTGTGTGGAACAACTCCATGTGCCCACGTACAGTGCAACACGGAAGGCGCCAATGCATGGCTCGCCACACCTGCTCATTCCACTGCTGACTGCAGTCACAATTGACGCAGCAAGTAAGACTGTGCCACACATAGGTAAAGTCGCAAAAGCTGTGGCCAAGGGACATACCCATGCACAAGTGCACTGTGAGTGGAATGCAAGACATATCCAAATTCCCAGAGGAAATGTGCCAACTTAGAAACGAATGAAACATGGATGTTGCATGGAACAAAATTAACATTGTCTCTCTCACACACAGGTCAACGTCGTGGATCACGCCCCAACACTGGGGGGGAAGACTCACAGGACCCGGCTCGGCGGGATGACGGACCTACCGGCAGCGACGACTCTCACCACTCTGTGGACGAACCCGACCCCGACCAACCTGGCCCCTCTGGTGTCCAACCACCTGCAGCACCTGCGTCAGGTACAACTGGGCCAACCACCACCCCCACTCCTGCCACATCCCAGGAGACACCCAGGATCCCTGCCCCACCACCACAATGCAGCCAGGCTGGCCAGGAGGGACACGGTGTACCGGGCACCCAGGAGGAGGCAGGCGACAACGCTAATGCCACCCCTCAGGGGTCCCGGAGACCCGATGTGCCCACAAGGGCAGGCCAGGTGCAAGTGGGCAGGGGTGGTGGGAGTGGAGGACGGAGGAGGCACGAGCCTGACCGGTTGGCTGGGGAACCGGTAAATTCCCATGTCCGAAACATCCTGGACACATACCAGCAGGACACCACGGGCATGGCCCAGGTTGTGTCCATCCTCGAGGAGATCAAGACCCAGCAGGCCCAGCAACATGCGGAGCAACATGCCTGTCTACTGCGACACCAACGGCGGATGGAGGACAGACAGGCTGAGCTCGTGACGGTGTTCACGGGAATTCACAGTACACTCCGTCGGATAGCCGACAACATGGGCAACCCTCCCTGTGCCATCAGGCGTAGAACATCACCACCCACAGGGAGGGATCAGGAGGAGGAGGAGGAGACATCCGACGGAGCATCCCAAACATCGTCACGGCCTGCTTCTGAGGGTCCCCACAGGAGGGCAGGTCATCCACGGAAAAGACCGTGAGGGTCGGCGCAACAGCACCTGGCCTGGCACCTGGCCCACTGGAGCAACAGCAGCACAGCAGCAAAAAACATTCTCTGCCACATGGACTTGCTGGTCACTGTCTGACCAATGTTGACAAAGACTGTGGCATGGACTCTGAGGATTTCAAATGGCAAGGACACCAACTCCCCTAGTGAACTTTGGATTCCACACACCTGGAAAGCCCCTCATGTCAAACACCCCCCCTACCCCAACCAAAATAAATAGTCACACCATAAAGAGAAGATGCCTACTTATTGCATTATTACCTTACATGTGTCTTGTAAAGTCCAACCATGCCTGAGTTCTCATTTGACTTCAACCATCCACACCCTGGGGCCTGATTCTGGCACAGGACACACATGGGTCACATTGTATTAGGCAAGACAGACATGGAGCACCATACACACCCGTGATGGGCCCAACCAGCTGAGGGGGTGGCAGCACAACCGTGCCGACAGACATTTTGAGTACAGCGACAGCCATGCGCAGAGGTCAGGGATCATGTGGAGTGTCCTGTGGGGCACCCAGGTATGTGTGGACAGGTGGCAGAACCATGTCCTGCAAGCTTGAGTCAGGTGGATGCAGAGAATGGTGGCCTGGCCAACGTTGGATGCATGGGGATGGCACATGTCACAATACCCACACAGTCATGGACATCATGCACAATACACAGTCTAATCCCACACAAACAGCTTGCATCTTGCTACTCTACACATAGACACATAGCCACAATCACGGAAAACCATGCCAGACATGCCGGATGCACCGTGGCAACACACCAGCATTGACTGAGAAGAGGCACCTTGGAGGCATAGGGACACCTTTATTAGTCATGTATTCGGGAATGCAGAGGCAACTCGCAGTACACATGAACGGGTCATGTGGAGTAACATGTGGGTCCAACACTGGAACCCCCCTTCTGCAGCACGAATGCGTGATAGCCATGGAACTGGCACAAAAGTGTCGGCTAACAGCTAAACACCCCCTGCTGCTCACGGAGAGACTGCCATACACCATTGATCCGCTGATGTGGAAGTCCCACACCATGTCAAGCCAATGCAAACCGTATGTGTCCGAGGGCAGTGTAACACACATTGATGCCATCATCACATTCCACAATCCCATCACTGATGACTGTCAACAAGTCTGACCATCTATTCAGGTGTACCCAGCTGCATGTAATGTGTACCATAGTGATGCAACATGTCTGCAGAGGAAACAAACATCGACAGGGGCAGTGTGCATACATCGTGAACTACTGCCACACCCAATACACCCCTGATGCATCCCTTACCCTAAGGAGACTTTCAAACTTGTCCGTGCGTGTAACGCTGAGTCAGCACACGATGACGTGTCCATGAGGAATAGCAGTGCCACAACAATGCAAGCAGCAGACGGCATGCGCAAGTACCTGGGGAAGAGAGACACACAAGAAGTCAGCCACAAAAAGCACAGCCACTTGCATGTGCATGTACTCGACACATGTAAGGATGACAACATGCTAGGTCACAATTATGACTGGGGAAATACACATCACTGGCACCATCACTCCAGTGACACATCCACACACACCTCTGACTCACGTGCCATACATGCAGATGGACACACAATCGCAACACATGCCACACGGGGACCAATGCGTGCACACACAGACACTGGTACTCACCACTAAGCAAAGAAGTCGCGTATGAGCCGAGTCCGGATGTCCTCTTGCGGCTCCACATCCTCCACATCACTAGCCCCATTGCCAAGACCTTCGTCCTCCACGGGTGGATGGTCCTGATCATCTTGATCCAGGATGAGTGAAACAGCTTTCTCAACTGCCATGTTGTGCAGCATGCAGCAGACCATGAAGATTTTGCAGACTTTCGCCGGGGCATATGGGAGGGCGCCGCCGGTCTTGTGGAGGCATCGAAATCAGCTCTTCAGGAGGCCAAATGTCCTCTCTATCACTCGCCTTGTCCGGCCATGGGTGGTGTTGTAGCGGAGCTGGGCCGGCGTGATGGGGTTGCGGAGAGGTGTGATCAGCCATGGCATGTTGGGATAGCCAGCGTCCCTTACATGGAAAGCACATGGACATAAGTAGGACAGGAGAAGCGGTCGTGCTGGAAGTCTACGCAAAATGCAGGACAGACAGAGTGTACCCACCAACAACACATGCTCGTTCGTTGCGCAGCTGCGTCATCATTTCAGGCACCCTGCTACGCCTCATGATGTAGGCATCGTGTGCTGATCCTGGAAAACGAGCACAGACATGTGAAATCACCATGTTGGACAGACACACCACAAGGGCATTGATGGAGTGGGAGTGTTTGCGATTCCTGTACGCTACCTCCTGTGCCTGTGGTGGTACCAAAGCCACATGTGTCCCATCTATGGACCCAATGACATGGAGCATCCCTCCCAGGGCATAGAATCCACGCTTGACACCAGTCAACATTTCAGGGGTTGGGAAATGGATGAACTCATCCAGGTGAAGCAACATGGCCTCTAAGAAATCATGCAGCACATGGCAGAACATGCTCTGGGACATGCCACCAACATGAGCAATGGTATTTTGAAAGGTACCCGTGGCAAGAAAATGTAGGGCTGCCATTACGTTCAGCTTGGGTGTCAGTGCCGTAGGATACCTGTGCAGCGGTTGCAGGTGTGGTGCCAGCCTCGCCGTCAACTCCAGAATCAACGGTTGGGGGAAGCGGTAGCACCGGATACAGTCATTCTCCCGCATGTCAGCCAAGTCCGGAATTGCTCGGGGAAGAGGCGGCGCTCTGCAGTAATTTGGAAGTGACAAGGAAGAGTGAGTGCACTACTACAACAATTTTTGGGTGCTGAGCACATGTTAATCTGTCAATACACATATGCGACATACGGAGTGAGGTATGTGCCACATGCCCTGGACACGTATGGCTGCCAGGTGACACTCCTACCAAGACCCAGCTAAACACGGAGATTGTGAACCTCCACATGCCATGGCATGGGATTAGCTGTGTCCCAGTGTAAGTGAACAGCCAGACGCAACACAGGAGTGACATACATCAACACATCAGCAGAAGTAGGATGTCGATTGCAGAGACTGGTAGCGGAACACTGGAGCCACAGGTCACATGACATTACACTAGGACAGCCCACACACCTTGCCAATAAGGTGTACATGTAATGACTCACCACACATTCATAGAGAGGATGCAGACATGTCCTTGTCATGCTACTCCGTGTCCCATGCATACATACGCACCTCACAGCCGATACCACATGTGGCCTGGTGTGCGGAACAGTGTGCCATGTCCATCTACACACAGACACATGTTGGTTGCTACAACAGCTGATGCTATTGAGGGAGCTCCAACATCAAGCTAATGGGAACCCCCCACACATACATGACATAGTCACATCGTGCACCGTGGGTAGTGACATGTGTGGTGTGGTAACCCCTGTAGCGGGCATCAGGGGACAGTTGTGTGTGTTGTTGACTGTGCCATGCCAGTGACGCTCATCCCAAGTGTGCAGTACGACATGCACACATGTCAAAGGAGTTAAGGGCATGCCTGGCACACATTGCACCGTCACACATAACATCTGTACACATCTCATCATACATCTGGTGCCTTCTCGACTCAGGAGTAATGTGCCACATCACAGCCTTTCACACCTGTGCCCCACACATGTAGTACTGCCCAGACAATGCCTTGATGTCCATCCATGGACAAGTATGTCAGCCCTATTCCTTCCTGTGTGCTGCCTGTCACCACTGTGATGTGTGAAAGGCACCGTACATTCGCTCAGAGGTCCTGTGTACGTTCCCTATCACTATGGGAGTGCTGCCGTATGCGTACCCATAGTGATAGTGAGCGTACGGTCCGTATCACTATGGGTACGCATACGCGAGAACACTCATAGTGATAGTGAGCGTACAGGCGTGTGTACGGTCCGTATCACTATGGGAGTGCTGCCGTATGTGTACCCATAGTGATAGTGAGCGTACGCACGCGTGTACGGTTCGTACCACTATGAGTACGCATACGCGAGAACACCCATAGTGATAGTGAGCGTACGCACGCGTGTACGGTCCGTATCACTATGGGTACGCATACGCGAGAACACCCATAGTGATAGTGAGCGTACAGGCGTTATATTGCAAATCTGCTACCGCCAACATTTACTGCCGCCTCTGACTATCACAAGACCAGAGTTGTGAGAGGCGTGATTAGTAAGGAGGATACTGCCGGTCAGGAAGCGGGAGATTTCTTTTTGGGTTTCCTGCCGTTTTGGGGACCTATGGTTAATAGTAGGAACCTGAGACAACTGACTCGTGTGGTTGAATCCACTGTTGATGTTACGGCTGGTGCCCTTGGTAATTTGACAGCTGAGCTCCAAGCGGATCGCCTCATGACTTTGCAGAACCGCATGGTTCTAGACGTCATACTTGCAGACCGCGGTGGGGAATGTAAGGTTATCCAATCTAGTTGTTGCATTTCCATACCAGATAACGCTCCAACAGTTTATCAAGCCATTTCCAAACTGCATAAAATATCTGAATTCATACACGTGGATAAAGGAGATTGGTCACTGGTGGGGTGGTTCTGGGAACTGATATCTGCCTGGGGTTGAAAAGTTCTGATGGTCATTGGAATGATCTTAGCCATCCTTTTCCTGTTCTGTCTGTGCATACAGTGTGCTCCTGCGATATGTGGCCTCTGTGCTACATTATGTGTAAGGAAACCTGTATCGAGGGACGAGCTAAGTAATAGGATGATGCTACAGCAACATCTCCATGACTTCGTGAATATTGACCTAGACTTGGATTGAAATAAGTGTAGTTATTGCCTATGTAAGGGCAAAAGGAGGGTCTGTCGTACTTTAGAATTTGGGACCGCGTAGGAGGCAGGGCCCTACCCCTGTCTATCCCGGTATTAGCGAACCGCGAATGGTAAATGCGGTATGTACAAGTGCCTTGTGTAACGTTTTAGCTATGAATGCACTATGTATACGTTATTATACATTGACTTCGTGGTTTCCATCTTGGAGCAGTGGCCATCTTATGGTTGCCCTCACATAGGCTACATATCATGAAGCAAATACGGGCCTTTTTGAGCACATGTGCTTTCCTTTGACTTCTCTGTGACCTGGGCAGCTTGGCTCCGCTGCCCCAGGTCAGTCCGGTCTCACGAGCTCCCCGTCCTTCGGCCACCTGTGATTAGCATCAGGGCTTGACACACCATAAAGCCTTTTCATCCCACACAAGCCTCCAGCTAATCTGTTTCACACCTGACTGTTCCTGCTTTATGGCTTGTTTTCCAAACAAGAGATGCTCGTGTTTATTGGGGCCTGTTGATATCTGATGTGGGATCTGAGCCTTGCTGGGTAAATAATTGTGGGCTGGCTTAACTGGAATGTGGGATGGTCATCATGACTCTGCCTTTTCGTTTGAAATGTATACATGTATATGGCCATATCATAAAACAAGGAATGTATGCCTGAAGCAGGATATTCTGTATTTAAGGAGAAGCCCATTTCTGTAATTTTTAGCAGTCTCCTGAGAACATACACGCTGTTGTACTTCTAGGATACCTGTGATTGGTCTGCAGCCAATAAACTGATCTTTGACTTCACCCAGAAGACTCTGTGTTTCTGTAGGTCTGAAACAGGAAGAACCCGAAGTCATAGGGTGTGTTCCCCTGCACCGCTGGGCTTAAAATTCCCAGTACTTCACATCTGTACCTTGTTTTGTAGATGTTACTGATCTTTCTTTTCAGGCTATGCACTGTAACCTATGTAGATTGGACTCATGTGACATATGTATACAGGTGTGTGATTAATTGCTGTCTCTTCACCTTGCCCACAGCATCGTCGGGGGACACGGAGGGAGACATGGGCACAGACGGAGCGGAGGGACCGAGCACCAGTGCCAGCGTTGACATCGTGGCTGGCACATTGAGAGGAACTGAGGCGGAGGAGAGTGAGGCCGAGGACCTGTCCACTGGCACGACAGAATATGAAGCTGACGGGTCCGAGGATGATCTCTCCGAGTGGGCGGAGGCTGCACCAGCAGCTGACAGCGGCACAACATCTCACCCCGCCCCCTCCATTGCCATCAGCCGCCTCCCACTTGCTCGTGTCCCTTCCCAGCGTGCCCGGTCACCACATGTCTCCTTCCTGCCAGGCACCGCACCCCCTGCCCCTGTCTCCACTGCTGCCGCCAATGCCGAGTCTGTGGACATCCAGCGGCAGTTGCAGGTTGGTCAGGCTGCGATGCTTAATGTCCTCCATGGCCACAGCCAAGTGCTGAACAACATGGAGGCATACTTGGAGGGCATTTTTTCATCGCAGGCTGACCAACGCAACTTGCAGAGGTCCATTGACTCGACACTGACTGCAGCAGTGGGTCTCCTGCAGCGCTACGTCCCACCCCCTACCCCTGACCCTTCCACACTTCCCACTCCCATGCCTGTCCCACGTACACCCAGATGTCAGCATGCACCCACCACAACAGACACAGGCACCACACCAGCAGGGAAGGTCATACACACACCTCCTGGCACGCACACACAGGGTGAAGTAGGCACACCCACTGGGTGGGGGGGCAAACGTAAGCCACGCAGCCAGAGTGGGAGTCCGCATTCCACCTAATCCACTCCCTCCAAATCCACTCCCCTCAGCTCTCCTGGCCACATATCCGGCAAGGACTCCTTCATGGCCGCTCTGTCCCTGAGCCCCACTGTGACCCCACCCCGCAAGCGGTCAAGGGAGTCCCCGGTCAGGGTAGTTGAGTCCCCCCCTGTCCACACCCTCCCCCAGTGGCGCTGCGACCCATCCCTCGGCCCCCCCCTCCTTGGGGCCTGTGGTTCCTTCGGGTGCAGGGGAGACTCTGGAGGACCTTGCTTAGGTGTGCAGCGACATCCTGGCCTCCGCCTTTGGCCCTGCCCCACCCCTGTAGTGGAGTCCTCCATCCCTGCACCCACGACGCCTACCCTTCGCCCTCATGTCCCTGCGGTGCCTGGTCCTTCACCCCCACATGATGCCCTCCCCGCTGTGGAAGACGAAGGAGTCTGACTGTGCAGGCAAGCTAGGGGACACGCGTCCCACTGTGTCCCCCATCCAGCTGTGACTCATGGACTGCCCTATGGGCTTTGTAAATATTGAACTTTATCCACACACACTTTATTTGGAAATGCTGAATAAAGCCTTTTTTTTCCTTAGAACACTACTGCTTTTGTGGTATTGCTGTTGGTGGGGCTGCTACATGATTTTGGGTGGTGATCATGTGTTGGGTGTGTGGGAAATGTAGTAGTGTGCTGGTCATAGGGGGTACCCTGGTATCTGTGTGCCATCACAAGGTGTTAGCTAGGTTTCTCTGTTCATGTAAGCAGTTACTGCATGGTGAAATTGTCCCAAGGTGTGTTCCTTCCTCTGTGTACCCTGACATCTTCCCTGCAGGGTGTTCCCAATATTTAGCGCTGAGCTGTGTGTACATTAGCTGGGTGTGTGACGGACCCCTTCAACTTTGGCCATGCATGCAGAGCGATGTCTCCACCTGCATCATTCGTGGCATCCTTAGTGATCACTGTACTTGTGTATATAGTCTGTTGACATGACTTCATGTGGACATGTTCCCTTTTAGGCTGTATGCATATGTGTACTCCCAGCCTCGCACAGATGTGTTACATGTACTGCAGGGTCTTTGTGCACCTGACTGACAATTGTGGCTATTGGATCTGTGGGTACTCCACCCTTTTTTTTCCATGGGCACTGCTGGGGGCCTCTGCACCCATCCCTCCTGTGTCTGGGCACTGCTGGGAGGACTCTGCACACACCCCTCCTGTCTCTGGGCACTGCTGGGAGGACTCTGCACCCATCCCTCCTGTCTCTGGGCACTGCTGGGAGTGATAGGCACACACCCCTCCTGTGTCTGGGCACTGCTGGGAGGACTCTGCACCCACCCCTCCTGTCTCTGGGCACTGCTGGGAGGACTCTACACACACCCCTCCTGTCTCTGGGCACTGCTGGGAGGACTCTGCACCCACCCCTCCTGTCTCTGGGCACTGCTGGGAGGACTCTGCACCCACCCCTCCTATTTCAGGATATGTATGCTTAGAACATACACGGGTGTGGGTTCGCTCCATGCATACGAGGTGGGGGTAGGGTCCGTACATACACTGTTGGGGGGGGTACGCTCCATACGTCCGCGGGTGAGGGTACGGGTTGTACTTACACTGTTGGGGTGGGGGTACGCTCCATACGTACACGGGTGAGGGTACGGGTCGTACTTACACTTTTGGGGTGGGGGTACGCTCCATACATCCGCGGGTGAGGGTACGGGTCATACTTACACTGTTGGGGTGGGGGTACGGGCCGTACATACACTGTTGGGGTGGGGGTACGCTCCGTACGTACGCGGGTGAGGGTACGGGTCGTACTTACACTGTTGGGGTGGGGGTACGCTCCATGCATACACAGTTGGGGGTACGGGTCATACTTACACTGTTGGGGTGGGGGTACGCTCCATACGTACGCGGGTGAGGGTACGGGTCGTACTTACACTGTTGGGGTCTGGGTATGCTCCATAGGTCCGCGGGTGAGGGTACGGGTCGTACTTACACTGTTGGGGTGGGGGTACGCTCCATACATCCGTGGGTGAGGGTACGGGTCGTACTTACACTGTTGGGGTGGGGGTACGCTCCATACGACCGCGGGTGAGGGTACGGGTCATACTTACACTGTTGGGGTGGGGGTACACTCCATACGTCCGCGGGTGAGGGTACGGGTCGTACTTACACTGTCGGGGTGGGGGTACACTCCATGCATACGCGGGTGGGGGTACGGGTCGTACTTACACTGTTGCGGTTGGGGGTACGCTCCATCCATACAGGGGTGGGGGTACGGTCCGTACATATGCATCCCCACGCTATGTGATGCTTGTGCGGGCCGTACCCAGGCCTTTGCCATGTGGGTACAGCCGTCCCGCCATTGTTGGGATGACGTAGGTGTGGGCGTGGTACGACTCGTACCCATGCTCTTTAGGCGTGGGTACGGGACGTACCTGTATTGTTGTGTTGCCGGTTCACGTCGTCAAGCACTTCCGTTGTGGCGGACGCTGGCTTTGCTGGACACGCCCCCACCCCCTCGTAGTGACCAGGGCCTGGGGGTCAGGTATGTCCAGGGCATGTATGATTTGTGACTTGGGTGGGGGTTTTGTGTCCTGCCCCTGCCCCCCCCCCTTTGCCCCTGGGTGTTGTTCTGACCTTCTGCGGCGTCTGCGTCCGAACCTGTAGAGGAGGTCGACTGCTATGAGGGCCGGGATGACACGTAGGTTCGGGTCCATGTCTGTCCGTCACGTACAGGTACTCCTTGTTCGCGTCGTCCTGATTTCCCGGCAGTTTTTGGCTGCCGGAAAATATTCACCGTGCGGGATGATGTTGGTGCGAATCGTGATTCCTGGTTCGTGAATGGCAGGCTGCGTGTGTCCCGACGTCACGTCGCCGCTTTCCCGGATCACATTTGTATGTTTATTTTTGTCAGTCGGCGTTTTGTACGATTCGTACGGAAATGGTGTTTCCATGCGAATCGTAATTCCATGTTTGTATATTTTTAAGACCGGGTACGCGTCGGACGGAGAATATGCTCCGTCCGACGGTTCGTACCCGTTTTTTACCGGATCGTGATCGGCACCCAAAGGTCCAGAATACCTTGACATGATAGCTACATCTATACTGTAAAGAAAATACAATGCTAAACACCATAATCATTTTTAAAAATCCAAATATTTAAACATAATTCTACTCTTTTTCAAATTAATAATTATAACTATGTCATGTAAAATTTAGAGAATAACACAAATTTATATGACATAATATAATTATTAAAATAAAGAAGAAACAAACAAATCATGACAACAAAAAATATTTCCCACCCATAATAATAAAAAAACTTACAGTTATGTAGCAGTAGACAATCCTGGAAATCCAATAAATCCATAGAAGATAAATCAAAAAAACAAATCCATTCAGAAAGAGAACCCCCCCAAAAAATGCTAAAATAGAATTGTAGAAAAAAGGCTTCAATGAGGTAATCCTCTCATAAACTAGACCCTAAAACGTGTCTTTAAAAATACGCAAATATTGAACTGTAGAAAAAAGGCTCTAACGACTCAATCCTCTCTATAACAAAATCCTCAAAATCCCCAAAAATTGCTTGAAAAACAAAAACACTCCAACAAATAAACAAAATAGATTTCCTCCTTTTATAAAAAAACAAAACGCGTCAACACCACCATTCAATCACGATCTGGAAAACCTGCTAAGAAAATAAAAGATTACCCACCCACAATAACACGTACAAACCCACAAACATTAACATTAACAATAAACACAAGATAAAAGAATTAAACAACACATAACTAGCACTGCACAATGCTCTACTCCTATCCAACACTACGTCAAACACATAAAACACTAAACTAACAAAAGAACTCCTAACTACAACAAAAACTAACAAACCTAATTACACTACTACTACCTTGCCCCTACCCTAAAACTAACTTAAAATTAAATTTAATCAAACTTACCTTAATCAACGAAATGCAGCTTCCAACCGTGAGGTTCCGTCTTCCAAAACGACCTAAAAAAAACCAGATTGGTAGAAAAGTAAGGGAAGTGAAAAAAATGGCCCTGTAATAAAAATGCAATAAAGACTTACTCCCCATAGAAAAGAATAGAGAAATAGTTCTAAAATGCAAACAAATGTATAATTTTTATTTATTGAAAAAATAATTACAACTGTTCAAAACATATTTTTTTTTAAAATATATATCAAATATTATATCATCAAAAATATTACATTTAATATATATTAAAAGGGATGTTTATTTCACGTACTGTAAATTTACCAAAAATATTAACATAAATAATAAAAATAAATTTAAAATATGTATTTGTTATACAATGTGTAAATTATTAAATTTATTAAATATGTTTTTATTAAAAATAATGTTCACTATACTAAATAATAAAATAAACCAAAAATTGTAATATACATATGATATAATTGTATTAAAAATAATATAATGTTACATGTATTAAGAAATTGTTTAAAAAATGAATACAAATGTTTACTTTTTTATAAAAAATAATAAACAATTAAAGTCAAATTGTTTATAACAAATTAACTACAAATATATTTAATTTACTTTTATATGACTATGCCTCAAAAAAGTTACCATATTTCAAAAATGTTTACAAAAAAATTATGGAAAAAATATTGTTAATTTTCCAAATCTACATGAAAGATATATGTAAAAAATATAATATACTTTATAATAAATGTTGTGCAACATCAAAATACCTGATTCATGTTTTTAATATTCTGAAACATTGTATAACAAAACCAAATGATAACAACTAAAGTGTCAAACAAAAAATAATATGTGAACAAATACAAATATTTACAATAATAACTAACATATATCTAATAATAAAATAACTAATGAACAATAAAAATGTACCAGTCCTAACTCCAAAACCAACTAAACTCAGCACAAATGCTGAAAAATAAACCGTAATAAATTAATATTCCAACTCCAAAACTAACAAAACTCATGTAAAGTGCTGAATGATAAACCATAAACATTACTCTTCCAACTCCAAAACCAACTAAACTTAGAGAAAGTGCTGGCTAATTAAACATAATAAATTACTATTCCAACTCCAAAACCAACTAAACTCAGGAAAAGTGCTGGATAATAAACCAAATTAAATTGATATTCCAAACCCAAAACTGAAAACAACTCAGAGAAAGTGCTGGACAATAAATCATAATAAATTTCAATTCCAAGTCCACAACCAACAAAACTTAGGGAAAGTGCTGGATAATAAACCATAACAAATTAATTTTCCAACTCCACAACTAAAAGAAAATCAGAAAAAGTTCTGGATAATAAACTATAGCAAATTACTATTACAACTCCAAAAACAACTAAACTCAGAGATAGTGCTGGATAATAAAACATAATAAATTACTATTCCAACTCCAAAAACAACTAAACTCTGGAAAAGTGCTAGATAATAAACTAAATTAAATTAATATTCCAACTCCAAAACCCCCCAAAAAACTGCAAAAAAGTGCTGTAAAGTAAAAAGTAATAATTACTATTCCAACTCCAAAACCAACTAAACTCAGGGAAAGCGCTCGATAATAAAATATGATAAATTACTATTCCAACTCCTAAACCAAAAAAGTTCAGGGAAAGTGCTGGATAATAATCCATAAGAAATTACTATTCCAACTCCAAAACCAACAAAATTCCGGAAAAGTGCTGGATAATAAACCATAGCAAATTAGTATTCCAACTCCAAAACCAACTAAACTCAGGGAAATTGCTGGATAATAAAACATAATCAATTACCATTTCAACTCCAAAACCAACTAAACTCAGGGAAAGTGCTGGATAATCAAACATAATAAATTACTATTCCAATTCCAAAACCAACTAAACTCAGAGAAAGTGCTGGATAATAAACCATAATAAATCACTATTCCAACTCCAAAACCAACAAAACTCAGCGAAAGTGCTGGATAATAAACCATCATAAATAACTATTTGAAATACAAATTTAAAAAAAACATTTTTTATCAACATTAAAATTATACATTAATAAACAAATCATCATTTTCTTTAAAATTACATTTTCTTACATAAATAATAAAATATATTACACAATTACCTAGAAATAAATATTACCTCATACTTATTTAATTTTTGTAACAATTTAATGTAATAAAAAAAATCAATATACCCCAAAAAATGATTTTTAAACAATATTCAAAAATTAGTCCCTACACTTATCCCCTATAAAGGCAACATCGAGCTACTAAATTATCTAGAAAAACAACTAATTTTTTTTCTTATATTTGCAAACAATATTTTTAAATTACTAACTATCCTTCACCCCTATAAAGCCAACATACCGATTTTAATATTTTTTTACATTTAAAAAAAAAAATGTTTTTTCAAATTACTCTCCACCCTTTTCCCCTGTAAATGACAGGCACTTCAGTTCTTCTTGACTCTGAGATTTGAGGGGTGAAATGATGGTTGTTTGTGATGAACTACAGTTATCCTAATCATTCTATGGTCAGGTTAGCTAAATTGTACACATGTCATGTTTGGATGCACTGCCAGCACTGAGTGGGATTCTATCCACAGGATTGCAGGCAGGCTGGCCAGGGACCATCATGTCTGTGTGATCTTTCCTGAGGTGTGAAGAGCAGTGTTGGTGTATGGTCATCTTGTGATGGTCAGTCATCCTAATTACATGGGTAAATTTCAATGTGTGCACTTTGGTGGTCATGAAACATGCAGTGTGAAGGGGTCGACTTTGTAGTGTTCATGTGTGTGTGTGTGCCCCTGCAATGGCAACTGCACACATGTGTCACCCAGGAGTTGAGTGCCTGTTAGTTTCATTAGTCAGGCCTGTGCTTGTGATTGTGTGCACATGTGGGAGTTGTAGGTTGTGCACCGTGCAGTGTTTTGGTGTGTCCTTGCACTTTGTTGATCATCCATCTGTCTTGATACTGTTTCTGCTCACTGTGCAGACCTGCTCAGCCACACTGACATTGTGGGTGTGTTTTCTCATGCATTGCTGTCACTTGAGGCATTTATGGCTCCACTATGGCATGTGGGATGTGGAGTTACACCATCCCCTAGCTGTGCTTCTGATGCCTACAAATTGTGAGTGAGCACTCCATCTATTTGTGTATGCTACACTCCTGACATGTCCACTACTGATCGTACACACCACTTCACTCTCATGTCATCTATCCCCTTGGGTTGCCTGTGTGTGTGCCCCCCACCACTTCATTTGTTACACTATGCTTTGTGGTGCTGATCTGTGCACAGGAGCAATGTGCCACTCAGGACAGTTTCTCAATTCGTTATGTGTGATTTTCTTGTACTGGGTTGCCGTCTGGGTTGTTCATATGCAGTGCAACTGTTTGTGCTGCACAGTCCACTGGTCATGTTGTTTGTACCTGGGTTTCCCAGACATGTGCATCTGTGGGTGATTGGTGAGCTGTATGTGTGTTTGCTGAGGTACGGCTACCCTTCCTGAGTGTGATGTTGTCTGTGTGCTGTGCTGATTTGTGTTGTGGGGGTTCATGTTGTGGCACTCAGATATCTGTGCAACTAGTTTGGTTGGTGTGCAAACACTGCTTGTTGTGCATGCAGTGCTGTGAGTGTATGTTGCCTTTAAATTGCCTGGTATGCCTGGTATGCATCCCCTGATGTACAGCTGTGTTTGTAATTTGATGGATTGGCACATGCATCTGTTGTGTGTTTGATGTGAATGTGTGCAGTGTTTGGACTGTGTTGTCTCTTGCAGCTAACAGATGCCCTCTGCGTGATGTTCTATTCACATGTCATTGTGTGTGAGTTGTTTGTGCCTTGTGATACATTCAGATGTGTGTTGCAAGTGTAGTGTGTCTGTCACATGCACTTATGATTATTCTTGTTCCTGAGCTTATTTTGAGTGCACCTTGGTGGTATCTCCTCTTATATTTGACCTGTCACTTGTCAAGATTGTGCATGTGCATGCATGTGGTACATTATTGCACCATGTTGACTTGATGGGTGGTGTGGTATGTCTGTCTGTGTTTTCTTATTGGCCCATTGCTCCCAGTTTGTGTCCAATTTTGTTTTGAGATGATGCACTTCTTTTCTGTGTTGGAGTATGGTGTCTGTGCATTGGTCCTGAGTGATAATGTTGTGTACTCCTGTTCTGTCTGGGCTCCCATTGCCTTTCCACCATTTGGCTGGCCATAAGTGGGCTTGTTGGACATCTGTGTATGTTGTTTGTGAGTTTTGTGTTTGGTTATTGTTTTTGTACCAGCATTGGTACAGGCATCCCTGAGTGTGTGTGAGGATGCCCCCCAGGGAGTGCGATTGTTTGTCAGTGTACTCCCAGGAAATTATTTGCACCATTCTGTCTGTTTAACACTGGTGTTGAGTGTTGCAGGTGTGAGGTGGGTGGAGGAGGGGTAAGTGTGAAGGGTCCGTTTGACAGTCATGGAGTGGGTCAATGGGCCCTGTGTGTTGTGCTGATGACATAAACATGTCAAGTAAGGAGATATGGATGTGTGGCTGATCACTGTTTGACTTCAGACACTTCCTATCATCCCTGTGCCTATGCATGGCTTGCCTTGCTGTCCCCCTGAGTTGTGGCACAGAGGTCACTGTGGTTTAATTTCACTCACTGTGCCAGCCATGTGTGATTTGTTGGCCTACGGGTGTTGTGATATGTTCCTTCTCTTGCATGTGTTGTACACATGCTTTGTGGATAGCTCCTAGTCTTCCCATCACTGTCCAACTCACTTTTGTCGTGCCCATTTCTTGTCTTCCATTGCTGCTGACATCTGGTATGTGTATGTGGCTGTGTGTCAGTCTGGGGTGTGTCTGGGTGACTTGACAGTGTGAGTGTTCATTTTGTGATTGGAATCAGTTTGTTTGGCATAAGTGGAGTGTGTGCGTGGGTAGGAGGGTTGCCCTGGCCCTGAGCTTCTGTGCTGAGTGTTCCTCTGCAGCCCCACCTGCTGAGACGGGCTCCCTGGTTGTTTTGTGTGTGTGGTGCAGGGTCTGGGTTCACCTGGCTGGTTAATTGTGCAGGGGGAGCAATGGAGGGGCACACATCATGTCCCCTAATGGGTGTGGGGGGCCTAGTGTGTGAAGGGTGGAAGTGTGGCCCTATGATCTTTGTGCCTGCCCATGCCTGGCGCTGGCCCTGCCTACTACATTGTGCACATGTTTTCCCGCATCTTCACCGCTGCGGTGACATGACCGGGAGATTGCATTGATTTCGCTGTTGATGGGTGACCTGGATGCGCCGGAGAGGTGATTTTGTGACAGGTAGGACAAGTGTGAGTACACTTGTTTCTGTGTTCCTGTCCCCACCAGAGTGCCTGGTGTGGGCAGGAACCGTCTATCAGCCCTGGAGTTGTGTTTTGTGGTTGTGCGCGGTTGTATCATTGCGTACCTGTGCCGTTATCCACGACGGTGCTTTACTTGCTGGTAGCGTATCAGGTACAGCACCAGGAAGACATGTAGAGCTAGATGCATTACGGTTGGGACCGGGTGGAGGTGACCGGGAGTCTGGTTTTCGCTCCGCTGTCGTGCTTCAGCCAGCTCTGGTACGGTGGTTTCTCCACAGCGGTGTGACGGGCTGTGTGGGGCATCTTGATTTGTACGGCAGTTGGGACGTCATTCCGCACGCCGGTGGGTATCTATTGGCTCCCACCGCCATAGTGGCGGGTGCATTTTTATGGCGGTTCATGTCGCACTGCGGCTGTTGGGAAATGGGCTATGTTTGCTCATTGTAATATGGCGGACATGAGGACCGCTGCTGGCATGCGGAAAATTACATTTTCTGCCACCGCCAGCACCGCGGTGGTGCCTCTGCCCGCCATCCTAATGGGCCCCTAAGTCCAAGTTTTACGAAGACTAGATCAAAATGATCATAAAGGGGTCGATTCCAATCCTGGAAAAAGGCTGTACGAATCGTTGTACGGAGCGTTTTCTCCGTACGACTCGTACCCGGTAAACTTTCCGTACAACCTAGGAAGTACGATTCGTACAGAAAGACTATTTCCGTACGTTTCGTAAAAAAGCCCATACGGGTCAAAAAAACGTATGATTCTGATCCGGAACAGCTTGTACGCGACATCCGGACGTATTCAGGCAGCGGTTTCCGGCCCAGCAAGTACGATTCGTCCCTACGTCACTCCGTACGGCTCTTTTTTTATGGGAGCCAAACACAGCCGGAAAAGCAGAGTCCGACGCGAACCGCTACGCAACGGAGCCCCGGTACGCGACGTACACGCCATGAACCTCATCGTACATGTCATTCCGGTCCTCCTAGCCAGGACCTGGTGCACCGGCCCGACGCACACACCGCAGAAGGTGAGAACAACACCCAGGGGCCAGGGTGGGGGTGAGGGACAGGAAACATACCCCATACCCAAAGCAAAACCTCTAATATGGAGCCCATACATTACCACCAGGGTCTGGTCACTTGGGGGTGCGTGGCCAGCAACCCCTGCGTGCCGCAACAACAGAAGTGGACGTGTACGGCGCATTGCACACGTACCCCTATGGCACTAGTACAATAGTGATACGGACCGTACACACGCAATGAATGCGTGGGTACGGTGCATTTCACACGTACCCCTATGGCACCAGTAGAACAGTGATACGGACCATACACACGCAATGAATGCGGGTGTAGGGTGCGTTTCACACGTACCCGTATGGCACCAGTACAATAGTGATACGAGGTGTACACACGGCAGGAATGGAGGGCTACGAGTCGCACAAGGATGTCCATCAAGTACTTGTCATTGCATACTTTCATGTGCAGGCCCTAGGTGTGTCAGCCAGTGATATTGCACAGGTCCACTCATCTAGTTGCACAATCGATGTGTGATGGCCTGTGGACACATGTCATGTGTGATGGGGCACTATGTGGCACACATCACCTTGACACTAGCCACATGTGTGTCTGTAGTCCAACTGTGTCATGCACAGCAGCAGTGGGATGGCACAGTCATCACCACCCACACCTGTCTCCTGATGCCAGGGACAGGGACACTCTATCAACTGACATGTCACGATCAGCGTGCTCCTATGTGGCTATGTCAGGTGTGTGTCATGTGTTCCCATGAGATTGCTGTTAGTGTTCCGTCAAATGCATCTGCTGTTGGTGCATCCAACATGGGTCTGTGTGGAGATGGGCATGGCACACATCTACGCACACCATGCCACATGTGGATTCCCACAGCTGTAGGGTCTGTGTGCATTGGACATCATATTTTCCCAGGCATACATGTCTGCGTCGTCTCAATGACTGTGTTTATTTGTTGTCACGTGAACCTCTTCATCGCAATGTGTTTCATGTGTACATGTGACATTCCATGTGACCTGTGCGTGTGCCTTGCAGTCAACTGTCTGGATTAGATGACATCCTTCCAATGCTGCTATGTGGGTGTGTGTCACTCCGGTGATATCACTGGCTGTTCACTCAGACTTGCCCCCAGCTCATTTCAGGGCATGTCATGTAGACTTGACAATCAACAGGTGTATCTGGCTTTTCGTAGGAGTGCCAGCAAGCTGGCATATGTGTCCTGGATGTATTGCACACACCAGACTCCATAGTTACCTGATGTTTAGTAGCAGTTTAGCATGTGTTATGTTCATTGACATTGATGTTGGCAGACTCTCAATCTTCATAATTCCTAACAATGTCTTGCAGGGCACCGCCTGTCCCAAGAACAATGCCAGACTTGGCTGCCATGAGGGAACGTGCCTGCATCCGACGTTACAGATTCACTCAACAGTTGATTGAGGACTTGACCGACAAGCTGGCACCACACCTCCAACCGCGACACAGGTATCCTACTGCTCTGACCCCAAAGATGAAGGTGATGGCAGCCCTACATTTTTTTGCCACAGGTACGTTTCAATTGACCATGTTGGTGGGATGTCACAGACAATGTTCAGCCGTGTCCTGCGTGATGTTTTGGCAGCCATGTTGGAGCACCTTGATGAATTCATCAAATTTCCTTGACAGATGTGAAGGGTGATTTTTATGCCTTGGGAGGGATGCCCCATGTCATTGGGTCCATTGATGGGACACATGCGGCTTTGGTACCACCACAGGCACAGAAGCAAGCCTATCGCAACCTAAACATTACCACTCAATAAATGCCCTTGTGGTGTGTCTTGCTAACATGCTGATTTCCCATGTCGGTGCACGTTTTCCAGGATCAGCACACGATGCCTACATCATGAGGCGTAGCAGGGTGTCACAAATGATGCTGCGGCTGCACAACGAACGAGCA
The DNA here is from genome assembly GCF_964204655.1 of Triturus cristatus. Taxonomy (NCBI): domain Eukaryota; kingdom Metazoa; phylum Chordata; class Amphibia; order Caudata; family Salamandridae; genus Triturus; species Triturus cristatus. The sequence continues at coordinate 844,554,769 of NC_140588.1, read as the reverse complement.
TGTCTTGTTGGTGGGTATACTCTGTTGGTCCTGTGTGTTGCGGTATCTTTGGCTCTCACGGCATCTCCTGACCCACTTATTTACATGATGTTTCCATGTAGGGGACTATGGATCGTTTTCAAACTTCCACCCTTGAAGAGGAGCCAACCGGGAGAAGAGCACACCTAGCCGCTTTTTGTTCATCAAAAACGTCCATTTATCCAAACGAGATGAGACGAAGGATTATGTGACCGTCCTCCTTTATGTAGTCAGGCAACCCTGACGACCTAATGGAAAATTCGTGCCATTTCCATCTACACTGCTACTTTGAAGCTGGTTCAACACCAAATTAGAGCAGCGATTTGTTGCCATTTCAACTACAAAACCCTCTCCTCCCCTGCCTGTTTGGAACACCTACAAAAGAGGCCTTCGAACGCTGGCCCCAGATCTACAGCCCCCTCTAGTGGACGAGCTTCATTTCATTTCATCTCTATGCTCGCCCCCTTTAAGAATTTTTAAAGTTGATCTACTGGATCCACGAACACTTTCTTTTTTCTCATGGTCCCATGGAAATCGTACACGAATAAGTTCACGCCCTGAAGAAGGTGTTACCCCAGGAAAGGGGGTGTCACACCGAAACGCGCTTCGGCGTCTTGAACCGATTTGTTCGTCACACAGATTCATTGAGACTTTACAATTTCAAAAGAATAACTCCTTGTTCTTCTTTTTTCCCCCATTGGATACCCTTGACTGTAAATCTCTACCTACAATATAATAATTTGTGCTTTTTCATGTAAAAAAGATATGCCAACAACGTTGGGCCTCTGAATTGTTCACTTTCCAGATTTTAGGATGTATGTGTAGTATGTTGTCATGGTTTAAATGGATTTAAGTATGAGAGAGAATGTTTGAATAATTTATGTCTTAGATTTTCCATGGCATTATTGTTCATAGGACCATTATGCCCTTTGCTAGTTGAACCGTTTTTTCAACATATGATTTGTGCATCCAAAAAAAAGTTTCTTTCAATTAATTTGAGAATAAAAAAAGTATAAATATGGCAATTCGATTCGTGGCATAATTTATATGCATGGTCTAGATAGAGTGGTTTTCTTTTAAAAACTGACTTAAATGCGTGTTGTTAAAATATATAGGTACAGCAGACTCTTTCTTGTTGACTATGGATATCCCAACATGCCATGGCTAATGACACCTCTCCGCAACCCAAGAACAGCTGCAGATTACAGGTAAAACAATGCACACGGGCAGACCAGGCGAGTGATTGAGAGGACATGTAGCCTCCTGAAGAGCCGATTCCGGTGCCTTGACAAGACAGGCGGGTCCCTTCCATATGCACCGGAGAAGGTCTGCAAAATCTTCATTGTGTGCTGCATGCTGCACAACATGGCCGTTGAGAAGGCAGTGACACTCTTCCTTGATCCTGATGAGCAGCAACACCCACCCGTGGAGGATCCAGGGCTTGGTCACGAGGCAAGTGATGAGGAGGAGGAGGATGATATCCGGAGTCAGCTCATACGCAACTTCTTCTTATAATGTTGAGTCACTGGGTATGAGTGTGCAAGCTTGTAGCATTGAGTGGCATGTGTTGCAATGTGTGTGTCCAGCTGACTGAATGCAAAGTGACTTTGATGTGTGTACTGGTGATGTGTCACTCGAGTGATGATGTCATGCCACATAGTTTTACGGAGAGACTTTCTTTGAAATTTGCATGTGTCCAACATTGTTCATGTTTCGTAACTGACCATGTGTGTGGCGAGATTTGTTTTAGGTGACTTCTTGTGTGTATGTCATTCCCGGGATTTGGCGCCTGTTGTCTGCTCGTGTCATCTTTGTCCTCCTGCTATTCCTCATGAGGATTGCAATGTGTGCTGAATAAGCGTTCCATGCACAGACATGTGCAAATGTCAGTTTGGGTAAGGATTGCAGCAAGGCTTTTTGGTGGTGGTATGGGTTGGGAATGTGTGGGGACTGCTTCTGTGCATGTTGTGGTCCCATGCATACATGTCTTCTCACCACGGAGCATATAACATGTAGCATCACTCCCATGACATAATAGTCACCCTTGTTGACAGTCATCTATAGTGGAGTGTGGACTCAGAGTCTGACGAAGGCATCAATGTGCGTAAACCTTGCCTCTGAAACATTGCTGATGCTACGGGTGGACATAGTGTGGGACTTCACAACAACAGGCTCTATGGTGATGTGCAGCCTCTCCGTGTGCAGCAGGATGTGTTTTGCTCATCCCCTTAACTTGTGTGCCAGTTCATTGGGATTTACAACATCCGTGTTGTGAAGGGGGGGTCCAGCGTATGTCCCACATGTTCTGTCAACTGGCCTGTGAGTCTGTTCGTATAGATGCATTTCCCTTTGCGTGAGTTTGTGCAATAAAGGTGTTCAGCACAATCCAAAGTGCCTCATCTCTGTCACTGCAGATCTCTTGCCAGTTTGCATGCGTCATCTATGGCATAATTGTCAAAGATTGAGCATATGAGTGTATGTGTACTTCGGCAACATGCATGCATTTTGTCATGGCTAATAATGTCTATTGTGCATGAAGTACCTGGTTGTGTATGTATTTGTGCAGGTTGCTCCCCACAACGGGACGTCAACGCCTGCTGACGGTGTGTCTCCTGTGCGCAGCTCCGCATTTTGTTGCCTGATCCTGTGGCCGTCATTTTTGTTGATTCTTCATACATTTTCTCGGAGTGACCCATGAGTAACCTGACACTCCTTCCTTTACCTACACCTGTTGCACTGTGCCTTTCTGACCTCCTTGTCATTGTGTGCTACTTTTTGCCTAGTTTCTCACCCCTTCCGCCTGCTGCTGCCTCACCTGCGGCACCGCCCCACCGAGTGCCCTGATTCTGCAACCCACACGCCTCCAAAATGCTCCTCCCTTCCCCCCTCCACCCATTCTTAATGCAGCCAGCAGCTTGTCTGTGCCACTGTTGCGCCAACGCCGTGTCAAAGGCAGGACCGTCTGCGCCTGCAATGTGCACAGTGCACGACCCTCTGGTCCTTGCATGACCCACGTCACACAACAGGCTCATGCTGCAGCCATCTCTCCAAGCAATGTCCACCAGACAAGCAACCGCCTGCTATCAGGCAACCCCTAAGCGCACACACAACACCTTTGCATGCTGAGTGTGCAACTCCAACTGCCTACACAGCACTACCTTGCCTACCAGACCCTGTCAGAAGAACCAGGTCATGTGCCTCCTACTCCACACCCGCTCCGTCCACCAGCACGCCATTGGACTTTGTTACCTCCTCAACACAACAGCCCCACACATAACCTTCATGACAGTGTTCTGGATAAAAGCATCCTCAGCACACATCTTCTTCATTGCCATCTCTGACGGATACAAGATCACCCGCAGGGACGGCACCAACAATCCCGGCGGATGACTTGCAATTTATTCACAAGTACACCCTCAGAGTCACAAATCCGGTTTTGCACCAACCCCCTGGCAACCCTCAGAGTAACTCTCATCTACAGATCTCCAGGCCTACATCCACAAATCCCCCAAACCATCAACACGTACATCTGCACGCACGCCCTCACCTCCACAGGCTACATGTGGCTGGGGGCCAGTAACTTCTTGCTGGAGGAGAACCACACCACCACCATCCATCATTGGTCCATCAACATTTGCATCCAAGCCTCTGACAAGCAACACACTGACCCACACCCCGCTACCGATCCCCCAAAGATGCTTGATGTAAGTCACATACGTACATACGCGAGGATTGGGGTACGCCTGGGGTACGGTGCGGACATACGCGGGTGGGGGTGTATGGTGCGGACATACACGGGTGGTGGGGGCTGGGGGGGCTGTACGACTCATTCCCCAGGCACAAGTGTACCCGGAGTAGGGGTCGTACAAAGTTCGCTCTGTACGGAACGTTTTCCATACGCTTGTGTATTCGGAATGCCGGTACGGATCGGACTTGTGCGCTCAGACTTCAGTTATACGACCCGTACGTAAAACTGTCCGGGGACGTCTCGTAGACCTTTTCCCAATACAATTCGTATGTATTTTTTTACGTACGCATCGAACTTCACTGGTTGGACGGGACTTGTACGATTCGTACGTAAAAAAATACGGATACGAGTCGTACGGGAAAATATTTTCCCGGATCGGAATCGGCCCCATAAAGTAAGAATAAGTTAAACATATATATGTGTAAAATATAATATATATATATACTTACATATTAATATTTATAAATAATTATTGTAATAACTTTTAAGTTGTTAAAAACATTTTAAAAATTATAAATACATATATATACACATACACCAATAATATAAATAAAAATATAAGAAATATATACATACAAAATTAAAAAATTAGAGTTTTTACAATCTTACAATAAATTATACACTACATTAACTAAAACAGTAGAGAAAATATGATAGCAGAGGGGATAACATTATTATTCCAACTCCAGTCATTGTGACAGTAGGGGAAGTGATGGATAGCGTAGGGGTAAAAATTACTTTTCCGACTCTAGAGAGTGCAACAGTAGGGAACGTGATGGATAGCGTAGGGGTAAAAATTACTATTCCGACTCCAGATAGTGCAACAGTAGGGAAAGTGTTGGATAGCGTAGGGGTAAAACTTACTTTTCCCACTCCAGAGAGTACAACAGTAGGGCAAGTGTTGGATAGCGTAGGGGTAAAAATGACTATTCCCACTCCAGACAGTGCAACACTAGGGAAAGTGTTGGATAGCGAAGGGGTTAAAATGACTATTTCACTCCAGAGAGTGCATCAGTAGGGCACGTGTTGGATAGCGTAGGGGTAAACATTACTATTCCCACTCCAATGAGTGCAACAGTAGGGAAAGTGTTGGATAGCATTGGGGTAAAAATTACTATTTCTACTCCCAAGAGTGCAAGAGTAGGGAAAGTGTTGGATAGCAAAGGGGTTAAAAATACTATTCCCACTCCAGAGAGTGTAACAGTAGGGAAAGTGTTGGATAGCATAGGGGTACAAATTATTATTCCAACTCCAGTCAGTGCGACAGTTGGGAAAGTGTTGGATAGCCTGGGGTAAAAATTACTATTCCCACTACAGAGAGTGCACCAGTTGGGAAAGTGTTGGATAGCGTAGGGGTAAAAATGACTATTCCCACTCCAGAGAGTGCAACAATAGGGAAAGTGTTGGATGCCGAAGGTGTAAATTTACTATTCCCACTCCAGTGAGTGTAACAGTGGGGAAAGTGTTGGCTAGCGTAGGCGTAAAAATTACTATTCCCACTCCAGTGAGTGCAACAGTAGGGAAAGTGTTTGATAGCGTAGGGGTAAAAATTACTATTCCCACTCCAGTGAGTGCAACAGTAGGGAAAGTATTGCATAGCGTAGGGGTAAAAATTAATTTTCTGACTCTAGAGAGTGCAACAGTAGGGAAAGTGATGGATAGCGTAGGGGTAAAAATTATTATTCTGACTCCAGAGAGTGCAACAGTAGGGAAAGTGCTGGATAGCGAAGGGGTTAAAATTACTATTTCTACTCCAGAGAGTGCAACAGTTGGAAAAGTTTAGGATAGTGAAGGGGTTAAAATTACTATTTCTACTCCAGAGAGTGAATCAGTAGGGCAAGTGTTGGATAGCGTAGGGGTAAAAATTACTATTCCCACTCCAATGAGTACAACAGTAGGGAAAGTGTTGGATAGCGTTGGGGTAAAAATGACTATTCCCACTGCAGAGAGTGCAATAGTAGGGAAAGTGTTGTATAGCAAAGGGGTTAAAATTGCTATTCTCACTCCAGAGAGTGCAACAGTAGGGAAAGTGTTGAATAGCGTAAGGGTAAAAATTACTATTCCAACTCCAAAGAGTGCAACAGTAGGGAAAGTGTTGGATAGGGTGGGGGTAAAAATTACTATTCCCACTCCAAAGAGTGTAACTGTAGGGAAAGTGTTGGATAGCAGTTGTTTAAAATTAACATGCTTATCAATTTTTTTTATTGAAATTAAATACCAATTAATAATTAATTAACAATAAATTAATTATGAATACCAAAAAATAAAAATTAATAATTACTTTAATAAAATTAAATCACTTCCCACTCTATTCCCCTATAAACCCACAACACGCTCCTAAAATAAATTAACACGATTATAATTATCAATTAATAAAAACAAATTACTAATTAATAATAAATTAAGTATCAATACCAATAAATAACAATTAATAATTACTATATCATAATTAAATTACTTCTCACCCTTTTCCCCTATAATTCCCTTAACCCGATCCTAAAATAAATTAACACAATTAATATAATAATGAATTAATAATAATTAATTACCAATTAATAAGTAATTACCAATAAATTAATTATCAATACCAATAAATACAAAAATAATAATTATGTTATACTTTATCAATAGTTCTTCAGTCTTGAATGTTTAACACTGTGCTCAGTTAATGTGTACTGCATCCCAGGCTCTGTCATGTTAAATGTAATGGTTGCCTGGATGCAGTGCCACTGGGTTCTAGGTTTTGAATCAGTCAAAGAGAGCTGTTGAGACCCAGCTGTTTGCCAACTATTTGGCTGTCTTTGCTGTGTAGCAGTTCTACATTAAACTCAATTCAACTTCCTGGCTGTCTACTTGAGTTTATCACTACAATTTACTTTACTATAATAAAATTACTTCCCACCCTATTCCCCTATAAACCCACAACCCGCTACGGAAATAAAATGCAAAATGTAATTAAAAATAATGAATAATTCAGAAAAATTATTCTTTCATTTACTATAATTGAATTACTTCCCACCATATTCCCCTATAAACCCACAACTCGCTACGGTACTAAAACACAAAGGTGCCGATTCCGATCCGTTAAAAAAATTTACCGTCCGACTCGTATCCGTATTTTTTTACGTACGAATCGTACAAGTCCCGTACAAACGGCGAAGTACGATTCCTACGTGAAAAATACATACGAATAGCGTCGGGAAAAGTGTACGAGAGGGACCCGGACATTTTTACATGCAAATCGTAAAACAGAAGTCCGAGCGCGCAAGTACGATCCGTAACCGCCCGTCTGAATAAACTACCGCATGTAAAAGGCCCCGTACGGAGCGAACGCTGTAGCACACATGTACACGGGTAAACTTGTGCCCGGATACGAGTCGTACAGCCCCCCTTCCCCCCGCATATGTCAGCACCGTAGCCCCGTATGTCAGCACCGTACCCCCCCTCCGCACCGTACCCTAGGACCGTACCCCAGCCCCGCACCTGTACGCGCTGCACCCCAGGCGCGTACCCCAGCCCCGTACCAGTACGCACCGTACCACACGACTGTACCCCAGCCCCGCACCTGTATGCGCCGCACCCCAGGCCCATCTCCCAGCCCCCCACTTGTACGCGCCGCACCCCAGGCCCGTACCCCAGCCCCGTAACTGTATGCACCGTACCCCAACACCGTACCCCAGCCCCCCACCTGTACGTGTCGCACCCCAGGCCCGTACCCCAGCCCCTTACCTATACGCACCGTACACCAACACCGTACCCCAGCCCCGTACCTGTACGCACCGTACCCCAGGACCGTAGAACCTGTACACGCAGCACCCCAGGCCCGTACCCCAGCCCTCCACCTGTACGCGCCGCACCCCAGGCCCCTATCCCAGCCCTGTACCTGTACGCACCGCACCCCAACACCATACCCCAGCCCCGCACATGTACGCACCGTACCCCAACACCGTACCCCCAGCCCCCCACCTGTACGCGCCGCATCCCAGGACCATTCTCCAGCCCCGTACCAGTACGCACCGTACCCCAACACCGTATTCCAGCACCCCCACCCAGCATCGCGTATGTACGGACCTTACCTACACGAAAAATACTCGTACAGAACCAGGACACTGTAAAACAGCACAAGGAGGGTCAATTCGACTCGCACAACACCACAAAACACGTCTACATGACAAAATACATCTCAATGACTGACCTGGCACAATCAAACATGCAAACAGAGGCCCTAAATCACAACCACCTCTTATAAGACACCCACCACAAATTCAAACCCAGCCACACCCACAAATGGACCAATAAAAAGGGCCCACACACACAACCCATGAGCCTTTGCAACAGATCCACTGCTGCCAGACCCCACAGACAAACAACTGCACCTTACTCACACCTTAACTACACCTTAACTAACACACCTTCACACAACCTCCTTCACAAACACCCCCTCTTCACATTCACACACACACCATCACATTCACACCCACACACCCACAACCATCCACACCCACACCCCACACCATGCCCACAGACAAGAATCAAAAGTTCACAAGGGTGGGGCTGGACCTCCTTGTCAACGAAGTCATCAGAGTCGAGCCACAGCTGTTTGGAACATTGGTCAGACAGACCAGCCTAGCCGAAAAAACTAGCCTGTGGCAGAGGATCGTCGATAAGGTGAATGCTGTTGCGCCCATCCGAAGGACCAGGCATGAATTCCAAGCCAGGTGGTACGATCTGCGCAGGGCAGTCAAGCAGAAAATGAACGAGGAATACGCCCAGAGCAACATCACTGGAGGTGGGCTGCCCCGCAGACCCATACATTACCATCCCTGGGAGGAGAAGGTGATGGCCCTGCTTCCGCCGGAAGGAGTTCGAGAGCCTGGTGAGTACACAAACTACTTACGTAACATGGGGGCAATGGCATCCACATCCCAAATACACGAAATGCACGCAACTAGCCCCAAGCTCTCACCGGACACAACCACACTCAAAAACCACGCTCATGCCACTAGCATGTCCATGCCCCATTCACTAAGCAAGGCAATGCCATGTCCCAGGCTACACAAACCACAAACCCAAGACTGGATGTCCGGGATGCTGGGAGGGTGGGCCTCACAAAACACATTGTGACACTCAGAAGCAGACACCAATGCCCTCAGCCCATATGGCCTAGGTACATACCCATGCACCAAGGCACAGGGACTGGCAGAGTACTGACAAGGTAGCTGACACTTGGCCCCGCTGTAGGCAGCACAAGGCCCTCCAGTGACCACTGTACACTCAAACACCAACTCCACTAGCTCAGATATCTAGCACAGGAACTCACACTCACTGACATGCCAGCATGCATCATGAGGGGACAGACACATCACCTGGGAGAGCCAATGACAAATCACACTACACACAACAGCAGGCCCGGTCACAACCCCCCCTTACACAAGCACACACCCCTGGGGCAGGCAACGGATTCATCCACTCTCACAATGGACATGTGACACAACAAGATCAATCCATAGCCAAATAAGCATTCTAGCCACAATTCTACTGGTCAAACACTCAGGAGAACATATCAATCTGTCCCCCGCAACATACCCATCCACAAGTGGACATTGAGAGGAATGCTAGGCACATCCAACTACCTGGAGGAACTGTGCCAACTTGACTATGTCTGAAACATGGATGTTGCATGAAACAGCATTGACATTGTCTCTCTCTGACACACAGGGCAACGTCATGGATCTCCCCCCAACAATGGGGGGGAAGAATCACAGTCCCAAGCCCGGCATGAAGATGATCCCACCGGCAGCGATGACTCTCACCACTCCGTGGATGACCCCGACCAACCTGGCCCCTCTGGTGCCCAAGCCCCTGCAGCACCTGCTTCAGGTACATCTGTGGAAACAGGTTCTGCGCACACGTTTAAAAGTAAACACAATGTGGTGGGACCGAAGGGTAAGGTCGAAAGTACGAAGGATGTCTACACCAGAAATGTCTTTGTAGATTTAATCGTGCGTATCATCAAATGAAAAAAGGAACATGAGAACAACCAGCCGACACGTGTTTCGTCAACGGGAAACAACCCGTGACTCTTCAGGGCTGGGAAGGACACAAAGAGAACAAATAAACATACAAATAATAATTAAACGATAAAGCAAACAAAAACGGTCAAAGGCGGAGGAACATGAAGTGGATGTCCTTCTGTAAAAAGAAAAGAAACAAGGAACACAAAAGAATGGCACAGTGAGAGAGTACAGCCGGTCCGTGAAGTGGTACATGCGGAACAAACCGCGCGGCAACTATTGTGGAGGGGCCAAATCATAGTTGTCAGGCAACATTTGGGTCATAAAGGGGTAACAATAGTACCACATGTATGAAGGTAACGCAAAGAGGACTAAAATGCCACACAGTACGTAAAGGTTATCTAACATAATATCAATTGGATCACAGTGTGTCACAACAGTGAGATTGCCATTCAAAATGTGGAGAGGGATGAACGAAACTGAGAATATTAAAGAAAACTGAAGCGAAAGAAACAGAAACGAAAAACTCCAGGTAGTCGGTACAAAGGTAGGAAGGCTATAAGAGAGGAAACACAGGCATACAGAACATCGGTGCAGTGACTGATAAACATGCGTATTTGCGAACGAGCACCCCACGGGTGAAAAAGGACTGAGAAGGCGTGGGGAGGGTAAACCACTGACAGTGAGCAAGAAGTAAAGAAAGGGAGGTCCGCGAGAGAAGGAAACGGATGGGTAGAGTGACAAAGAACAATGGAAGAATCCAACAAGTAAGCGACACAAGACGCGTAAAGTGTAAACGAGCCAGGTACAGTGCAAGAGAATAAACATGGATGAAAATGTGACCAGAAGCGATATGGAAAACGATCACAAGTGACAGGCGTGAGAGAAATCTACCTGAAAAACATAAGGATGGCAGATAGCCAAGTGGTAGTCTCGATGGGTGGAAAGAGGTGAGGATATCACCGTAACGGCCGCGGTATGCAGGAAAGTGGAAAGCTTCGGAATTGGCGCTAAAAGGAAAGGTACAGGAGTAAGGACAAATGCCGGCCAGTAACATATGAAAAGGCTGAGTGGGAGTCGCTTACCGTAAGCGCAGTAAGAACACCAAGAAGTCTCTTGCTCAAATGCGGCAGAGATAAAGGGCGGGTAAATCCGTTGGGATGCGTGGATGACGGGTAAGTCACTCCACAGTGAAATCTGTGGGAGGTAAAGGGAGCGTGTAAGAAGGTCTGAGTGAACAGGGGGGGGTTCAAAGAATGGAGGGCGGAGGTGGAGTGCTCACCGTGAGGTCCGGGCAACGAGCTGGAATCGTCTCGCGCTCAGCATGGTGGAAGCAGGAAGTGAATATAAAGGAAACGAAAAGGACTAGAACGTGAAGGGCCAACCAGGCGGACCGGAAGTGAGGATAAGAGCATCCAAGGTGAAGACGATTACGGGAGTAAAAAAACTAACCAGATGAATCCTTAGTGGTGATAGAACACGCCAGACACAAGCACGGGACAAAGTTAGAGAAGGGCATTCGTGACAAAAAAGCACTCTTAGGCGCCAGAGACACAGAATTAAAGTATTGTCAGTGGTGCACAGAAAAATCCGAAAACTTGCTAGTGGTGCGAGAAAAGGACGATCTTACAAAAAGGCATACAAAAGGAAAAAGGAATGGAGTAAAGTTAATAGACGGAAAACAGTAGAAAGACAGGAAGGGGGGAGTGGAAACAGTAAGAACCGATGTATCAAAATGCAACAAAGGCAAAAAGCACACGTTAGTGAAAATAAAGGCATACATATAGTAGTGTCCAAAAGCAAATGGGGGCATGTCAGAAACAAGGACGTAAATTAATAATGGGAGGGCTGCATAAATCAGAATTAGGAACATAGAAAGTACTGTAACTCATGGTCAATGTTCAAGCCGTGTCGCACGGTATGTAGGCGCATGATCCAGATTGCTTCCAGGCGACGTAGTTTCAGTTCTCGGTTACCACCTCTGACATTCGGTGGTGTAGTGTCTATTCCAAAAAAGGTAAGTTTCTTCAGAGTGCCCTGGGTCGGGCAAGACATCACATGTATGGCCATAGGATATCTGGCATCACCATTGCGCATTTCTCTTGCATGTTCAAAGATGCGTTCTTTCAACGGTCTGATGGTGCTCCCTACGTACTGTTTTTTACACGTGCATTCCAGGATGTAAACAACGTACTTGGTGTTGCAGTTAATGTTGCCCCTGATATCAAATTTTTGATTCACTGCACTAGTGAACTTGTTGATGCCATGAAGTGCCCATTTGCATGCACCACAGCAGCCACATTTGAAGAAACCTTTGGTGTGTTGAGTGAGCCACGTGGTGTTTAAGGTGGTGCGTGGGACTGTGGGACTGAGTCTACTTCTAAGGGTTCTCCCACGTCTGAAAGTGATTTGAGGCTTGGTGGTGATGAATTCCCTCAATGTCCTGTCTTTGAGTAGAGTGTTCCAGTGTCTGTTGAAACTGTTTCTAATGACAGTACTTATCTCATTGTAGTCAGTGATGAGTCTGACTGGTTGGGACTCTGAATCGGTTCTCTTTTTGTTGAGTAAGGTTGCGTTTCTGGGGATTTTCCCAATTCTCTGGGCTGCCTTCTGAATGGTGCGTGGTTTGTAGCCTCTGTTGATGAATCTCCCTCTCATATCTCTGAGACAGGCCTCAAACTCACAATCTTCACTGCAGTTTCTACGTGCTCTAGTGAATTCTCCGTAGGGAATTGCCTGTATTTGATGTAAGGGGTGGGAGCTTTCGGCATGGAGAATGGCGTTACAGGAGGTAGCTTTACGGTGAAGACGGCTGTGGAGAGTGTTGTTGCTAACGTATAGTTCTACGTCTAGAAAATTGATTCTGCTCGTGCTGGAGATGCACGTGAAGCGCATGTCCATGTTGTTGGAGTTAAGATAATGGCAGAAATCAGTGAGACTATCTTGAGTGCCAGACCATAGTAGGAGACAGTCGTCGATGTAACGACCCCAATATATGATGTTGTCAGTCCATAGTGCCCCGTTAGGGCCCCAGATCCAGTTGGCCTCTAGGGCACCCATGTACAAGTTGGCAAAAGATGGGGAAAATTTTGAGCCCATGGCCACACCTTTGATCTGTCTGTACCATTGTCTGTCGTACAAGAAATAGTTATTATTCAGGATGATTTCCATCATGGTAGTGAGCATGTTGGTGTGTTGCCACAATGTAGCCGGTCTATTTTCTAGAAAGTGAGTAACTGCTTTTAGACCAAGAATGGGTTTTATGGAGGTGTACAGAGAGACCACATCCAATGTGGCCATGATCATATCAGGTTGCCACACGACGTTCTCAAGGACACCCAGAATGTGTTTTGTGTCCTGAATGTAGGAGGGTAGGTTTCTGACCATGGGACTGAGAAAAAGGTCAACATATTGAGCTAATCTTTCTGTGGGTCCCCCTATGCCCGACACGATGGGTCGACCAGGAGGAAAAATTACTTGTTTATGGACCTTGGGTAGAGTGTAGAGCCAGGGGAAGGTGGGTCTTACTACTTTCATATAGAGTGCCTCGTCTTCATCAATCAGGCCCAGGGTGTGCCAGTCTGACAGATTCTTATTAATCAAGATGGTTAAGGGGCCCGTGGGATTATCACGCAGTAGTTCATAACAAGTATTGTCTTGGAGTTGTGTAAGGATCTCATGGTGGTAGTCAGTGCTGTTCATGACCACCACGTTGCCACCCTTATCAGCTTCTCTGATAGTGATTTCAGTATCAGCTCCAAGTGTTTTGAGAGCTAGGCGTTCGCATCTCTTGAGATTATCCTTGGGTCTACGTGTAGCCATCATTCTTTGCTCATTCATGCTCACTACCATGATGGAAATCATCCTGAATAATAACTATTTCTTGTACGACAGACAAAGGTACAAACAGATCAAAGGTGTGGCCATGGGCTCAAAATTTTCCCCATCTTTTGCCAACTTGTACATGGGTGCCCTAGAGCCCAACTGGATCTGGGGCCCTAACGGGGCACTATGGACTGACAACATCATATATTGGGGTCGTTACATCGACGACTGTCTCCTACTATGGTCTGGCACTCAAGATAGTCTCACTGATTTCTGCCATTATCTTAACTCCAACAACATGGACATGCGCTTCACGTGCATCTCCAGCACGAGCAGAATCAATTTTCTAGACGTAGAACTATACGTTAGCAACAACACTCTCCACAGCCGTCTTCACCGTAAAGCTACCTCCTGTAACACCATTCTCCATGCCGAAAGCTCCCACCCCTTACATCAAATACAGGCAATTCCCTACGGAGAATTCACTAGAGCACGTAGAAACTGCAGTGAAGATTGTGAGTTTGAGGCCTGTCTCAGAGATATGAGAGGGAGATTCATCAACAGAGGCTACAAACCACGCACCTTTCAGAAGGCAGCCCAGAGAATTGGGAAGATCCCCAGAAACGCAACCTTACTCAACAAAAAGAGAACCGATTCAGAGTCCCAACCAGTCAGACTCATCACTGACTACAATGAGATAAGTACTGTCATTAGAAACAGTTTCAACAGACACTGGAACACTCTACTCAAAGACAGGACATTGAGGGAATTCATCACCACCAAGCCTCAAATCACTTTCAGACGTGGGAGAACCCTTAGAAGTAGACTCAGTCCCACAGTCCCACGCACCACCTTAAACACCACGTGGCTCACTCAACACACCAAAGGTTTCTTCAAATGTGGCTGCTGTGGTGCATGCAAATGGGCACTTCATGGCATCAACAAGTTCACTAGTGCAGTGAATCAAAAATTTGAAATCAGGGGCAACATTAACTGCAACACCAAGTACGTTGTTTACATCCTGGAATGCACGTGTAAAAAACAGTACGTAGGGAGCACCATCAGACCGTTGAAAGAACGCATCTTTGAACATGCAAGAGCAATGCGCAATGGTGATGCCAGATATCCTATGGCCATACATGTGATGTCTTGCCCGACCCAGGGCACTCTGAAGAAACTCACCTTTTTTGGAATAGACACTACACCACCGAATGTCAGAGGTGGTAACCGAGAACTGAAACTACGTCGCCTGGAAGCAATCTGGATCATGCGCCTACATACCGTGCGACACGGTTTGAACATTGACCATGAGTTACAGTACTTTCTAGGTTCCTAATTCTGATTCATGCAGTCCTCCCATTATTAATTTACGTCCTTGTTTCTGACATGCCCCCTTTTGCTTTTGGACACTACTATATGTATGCCTTTATTTTCACTAACGTGTGCTTTTTGCCTTTGTTGCATTTTGATACATCGGTTCTTACTGTTTCCACTCCCCCCTTCCTGTCTTTCTACTGTTTTCCGTCTATTAACTTTACTCCATTCCTTTTTCCTTTTGTATGCCTTTTTGTAAGATCGTCCTTTTCTCGCACCACTAGCGAGTTTTCGGATTTTTCTGTGCACCACTGACAATACTTTAATTCTGTGTCTCTGGCGCCTAAGAGTGCTTTTTTGTCACGAATGCCCTTCTCTAACTTTGTCCCGTGCTTGTGTCTGGCGTGTTCTATCACCACTAAGGATTCATCTGGTTAGTTTTTTCACTCCCGTAATCGTCTTCACCTTGGATGCTCTTATCCTCACTTCCGGTCCGCCTGGTTGGCCCTTCGCGTTCTAGTCCTTTTCGTTTCCTTTATATTCACTTCCTGCTTCCACCATGCTGAGCGCGAGACGATTCCAGCTCGTTGCCCGGACCTCACGGTGAGCACTCCACCTCCGCCCTCCATTCTTTGAACCCCCCCCTGTTCACTCAGACCTTCTTACACGCTCCCTTTACCTCCCACAGATTTCACTGTGGAGTGACTTACCCGTCATCCACGCATCCCAACGGATTTACCCGCCCTTTATCTCTGCCGCATTTGAGCAAGAGACTTCTTGGTGTTCTTACTGCGCTTACGGTAAGCGACTCCCACTCGGCCTTTTCATATGTTACTGGCCGGCATTTGTCCTTACTCCTGTACCTTTCCTTTTAGCGCCAATTCCGAAGCTTTCCACTTTCCTGCATACCGCGGCCGTTACGGTGATATCCTCACCTCTTTCCACCCATCGAGACTACCACTTGGCTATCTGCCATCCTTATGTTTTTCAGGTAGATTTCTCTCACGCCTGTCACTTGTGATCGTTTTCCATATCGCTTCTGGTCACATTTTCATCCATGTTTATTCTCTTGCACTGTACCTGGCTCGTTTACACTTTACGCGTCTTGTGTCGCTTACTTGTTGGATTCTTCCATTGTTCTCTGTCACTCTACTCATCCGTTTCCTTCTCTCGCGGACCTCCCTTTCTTTACTTCTTGCTCACTGTCAGTGGTTTACCCTCCCCACGCCTTCTCAGTCCTTTTTCACCCGTGGGGTGCTCGTTCGCAAATACGCATGTTTATCAGTCACTGCACCGATGTTCTGTATGCCTGTGTTTCCTCTCTTATAGCCTTCCTACCTTTGTACCGACTACCTGGAATTTTTCGTTTCTGTTTCTTTCGCTTCAGTTTTCTTTAATATTCTCAGTTTCGTTCATCCCTCTCCACATTTTGAATGGCAATCTCACTGTTGTGACACACTGTGATCCAATTGATATTATGTTAGATAACCTTTACGTACTGTGTGGCATTTTAGTCCTCTTTGCATTACCTTCATACATGTGGTACTATTGTTACCCCTTTATGACCCAAATGTTGCCTGACAACTATGATTTGGCCCCTCCACAATAGTTGCCGCGCGGTTTGTTCCGCATGTACCACTTCACGGACCGGCTGTACTCTCTCACTGTGCCATTCTTTTGTGTTCCTTGTTTCTTTTCTTTTTACAGAAGGACATCCACTTCATGTTCCTCCGCCTTTGACCGTTTTTATTTGCTTTATCGTTTAATTATTATTTGTATGTTTATTTGTTCTCTTTGTGTCCTTCCCAGCCCTGAAGAGTCACGGGTTGTTTCCCGTTGACGAAACACGTGTCGGCTGGTTGTTCTCATGTTCCTTTTTTCATTTGATGATACGCACGATTAAATCTACAAAGACATTTCTGGTGTAGACATCCTTCGTACTTTCGACCTTACCCTTCGGTCCCACCACATTGTGTTTACTTTTAAACGTGTGCGCAGAACCTGTTTCCATTCGTAGTGGGTGTCTCCTACACCCCAAATCGCAGGGGTTCTTTTTCTTGCCAGGGTTTGTTTTCCCCTGATCTTGCAGCACCGTACTTACCAGTCCACTATCTGACCCTTGGTGTGTTATGTTTGAGCGCCATTCTTCCTTCATCAACTAAACCCCTCACAGAACCTATTTTGAGTCTTAGGAAGGGCAGCCACAACACCACCACACACTTTTTGATATGGATAGAGATAAGGTCGCATCAGAACTGTTTGATAATTTAGCCAAAGGAACTCCCACAGCCAGTACCTCCAACAGTGGTAACCCACCACTCAGAGAAGGACTCAGAGAAAAATTTCAGAAACTAGAAAGATTGAAAAAAACGGAGAATTCCAGATGGTGGGACAGCGCCACCCTTAAGCAATACCTCAGACTAAACCGGGTTCCCAGGGGACTCCGCTCACAGATCTTCCCTACCTTTGACGACCTAGATGACGATTTACTTGGCAAATGGGAGGAAGCTCTAACAGTGAACTCCAATACACTCATACACATTCTCATTGGAAGTGCCGAACGTAAAGTAACTGCGTTACAAACAGAAATCACTACTCTAGAGAAAGAGATTCAGGATCTTAATCTTAAAGAAGCCACCGAAAAAAACTACAACATACTCAATGAGATTCTGAACAAACACCAAAACGATATTAAGGATAGGAAGACCAGACAGCTCAAGAGAGACGAGGCAGACTACAGAGAGGGACGTGTCTTCACCTTTGCCCGCAAGTATGATCAACTAGTGCAGAATTCTTCCCGGGGTGACACAATTTCTAGAACCAACACGGGCACTATCTCCTCCAGTTCCTCCTCACTCAATTCAATCCAGACCAGTGACAGTGAACTTGACACCCAGGGCCCCTCTGCTGAAAGAATTACTACTTCTGGTTTTTTACGAGAGATACAGGCCATACGAAGGGAAAACAGGACACAACAGAGACTCGGCGCACAAGACAGAAAACCCATAGAGGGAAAAGAGCTGGGCAAGGAAGAATACAAGAGGAAGCTAAGATCCGGGAACGGGAAAAAATAGTTACTTCCACCTCAGAAGTACAGGTAATCAACCTCTCCTCCAAGAGTCTCACTGACGACATGATCTCTCTCCTTAGCAAAGGCCTTAATTTTAACCCTCATGAGGCAGGAGACCTTTGCAGATCCAAGATTGACCTTTTCAAATTCATCAGGGGTCTTAAACTTAAAAAACATTTCTCTGCTATCTCTTCTGAAACCAATAGACCCAAGCACACCGTAGACACTACTACCTCCAACATGCAGAGCATTAATGACATCAAAGCCACGCACCTCTTACTGTCACTCACCGACACTGAGGACTCTCCCCTGAGTATTGAACACCTGTTACAGGAACTGGATATAGACACTGACGCCACCATCTGCAGTGGTCTCAAAACCAAATCTAAATGGACACCCACCTTAGCGGGAGGTAATTCTATAGATTTATTCCACAACCTTGTCCTAGAAGACCTAGATGTATATGAAAACAAAAGAATGATGGCTACACGTAGACCCAAGGATAATCTCAAGAGATGCGAACGCCTAGGTCTCAAAACACTTGGAGCTGATACTGAAATCACTATCAGAGAAGCTGATAAGGGTGGCAACGTGGTGGTCATGAACAGCACTGACTACCACCATGAGATCCTTACACAACTCCAAGACAATACTTGTTATGAACTACTGCGTGATAATCCCACGGGCCCCTTAACCATCTTGATTAATAAGAACCTGTCAGACTGGCACACCCTGGGCCTGATTGATGAAGACTAGGCACTCTATATGAAAGTAGTAAGACCCACCTTCCCCTGGCTCTACACTCTACCCAAGGTCCATAAACAAGCCATTTTTCCTCCTGGTCGACCCATCGTGTCGGGCATAGGGGGACCCACAGAAAGATTAGCTCAATATGTTGACCTTTTTCTCAGTCCCATGGTCAGAAACCTACCCTCCTACATTCAGGACACAAAACACATTCTGGGTGTCCTTGAGAACGTCGTGTGGCAACCTGATATGATCATGGCCACATTGGATGTGGTCTCTCTGTACACCTCCATAAAACCCATTCTTGGTCTAAAAGCAGTTACTCACTTTCTAGAAAATAGACCGGCTACATTGTGGCAACACACCAACATGCTCACTACCATGATGGAAATCATCCTGAATAATAACTATTTCTTGTACGACCGACAATGGTACAAACAGATCAAAGGTGTGGCCATGGGCTCAAAATTTTCCCCATCTTTTGCCAACTTGTACATGGGTGCCCTAGAGGCCAACTGGATCTGGGGCCCTAACGGGGCACTATGGACTGACAACATCATATATTGGGGTCGTTACATCGACGACTGTCTCCTACTATGGTCTGGCACTCAAGATAGTCTCACTGATTTCTGCCATTATCTTAACTCCAACAACATGGACATGCGCTTCACGTGCATCTCCAGCACGAGCAGAATCAATTTTCTAGACGTAGAACTATACGTTAGCAACAACACTCTCCACAGCCGTCTTCACCGTAAAGCTACCTCCTGTAACGCCATTCTCCATGCCGAAAGCTCCCACCCCTTACATCAAATACAGGCAATTCCCTACGGAGAATTCACTAGAGCACGTAGAAACTGCAGTGAAGATTGTGAGTTTGAGGCCTGTCTCAGAGATATGAGAGGGAGATTCATCAACAGAGGCTACAAACCACGCACCATTCAGAAGGCAGCCCAGAGAATTGGGAAGATCCCCAGAAACGCAACCTTACTCAACAAAAAGAGAACCGATTCAGAGTCCCAACCAGTCAGACTCATCACTGACTACAATGAGATAAGTACTGTCATTAGAAACAGTTTCAACAGACACTGGAACACTCTACTCAAAGACAGGACATTGAGGGAATTCATCACCACCAAGCCTCAAATCACTTTCAGACGTGGGAGAACCCTTAGAAGTAGACTCAGTCCCACAGTCCCACGCACCACCTTAAACACCACGTGGCTCACTCAACACACCAAAGGTTTCTTCAAATGTGGCTGCTGTGGTGCATGCAAATGGGCACTTCATGGCATCAACAAGTTCACTAGTGCAGTGAATCAAAAATTTGAAATCAGGGGCAACATTAACTGCAACACCAAGTACGTTGTTTACATCCTGGAATGCACGTGTAAAAAACAGTACGTAGGGAGCATCATCAGACCGTTGAAAGAACGCATCTTTGAACATGCAAGAGCAATGCGCAATGGTGATGCCAGATATCCTATGGCCATACATGTGATGTCTTGCCCGACCCAGGGCACTCTGAAGAAACTTACCTTTTTTGGAATAGACACTACACCACCGAATGTCAGAGGTGGTAACCGAGAACTGAAACTACGTCGCCTGGAAGCAATCTGGATCATGCGCCTACATACCGTGCGACACGGCTTGAACATTGACCATGAGTTACAGTACTTTCTAGGTTCCTAATTCTGATTTATGCAGTCCTCCCATTATTAATTTACGTCCTTGTTTCTGACATGCCCCCTTTTGATTTTGGACACTACTATATGTATGCCTTTATTTTCACTAACGTGTGCTTTTTGCCTTTGTTGCATTTTGATACATCGGTTCTTACTGTTTCCACTCCCCCCTTCCTGTCTTTCTACTGTTTTCTGTCTATTAACTTTACTCCATTCCTTTTTCCTTTTGTATGCCTTTTTGTAAGATTGTCCTTTTCTCGCACCACTAGCGAGTTTTCGGATTTTTCTGTGCACCACTGACAATACTTTAATTCTGTGTCTCTGGCGCCCAAGAGTGCTTTTTTGTCACGAATGCCCTTCCCGTGCTTGTGTCTGGCGTGTTCTATCACCACTAAGGATTCATCTGGTTAGTTTTTTCACTCCCGTAATCGTCTTCACCTTGGATGCTCTTATCCTCACTTCCGGTCCGCCTGGTTGGCCCTTCACGTTCTAGTCCTTTTCGTTTCCTTTATATTCACTTCCTGCTTCCACCATGCTGAGCGCGAGACGATTCCAGCTCGTTGCCCGGACCTCACGGTGAGCACTCCACCTCCGCCCTCCATTCTTTGAACCCCCCCCTGTTCACTCAGACCTTCTTACACGCTCCCTTTACCTCCCACAGATTTCACTGTGGAGTGACTTACCCGTCATCCACGCATCCCAACGGATTTACCAGCCCTTTATCTCTGCCGCATTTGAGCAAGAGACTTCTTGGTGTTCTTACTGCGCTTACGGTAAGCGACTCCCACTCGGCCTTTTCATATGTTACTGGCCGGCATTTGTCCTTACTCCTGTACCTTTCCTTTTAGCGCCAATTCCGAAGCTTTCCACTTTCCTGCATACCGCGGCCGTTACGGTGATATCCTCACCTCTTTCCACCCATTGAGACTACCACTTGGCTATCTGCCATCCTTATGTTTTTCAGGTAGATTTCTCTCACGCCTGTCACTTGTGATCGTTTTCCATATCGCTTCTGGTCACATTTTCATCCATGTTTATTCTCTTGCACTGTACCTGGCTCGTTTACACTTTACGCGTCTTGTGTCGCTTACTTGTTGGATTCTTCCATTGTTCTCTGTCACTCTACCCATCCGTTTCCTTCTCTCGCGGACCTCCCTTTCTCTACTTCTTGCTCACTGTCAGTGGTTTACCCTCCCCACGCCTTCTCAGTCCTTTTTCACCAGTGGGGTGCTCGTTCGCAAATACGCATGTTTATCAGTCACTGCATCGATGTTCTGTATGCCTGTGTTTCCTCTCTTATAGCCTTCCTACCTTTGTACCGACTACCTGGAATTTTTCGTTTCTGTTTCTTTCGCTTCAGTTTTCTTTAATATTCTCAGTTTCGTTCATCCCTCTCCACATTTTGAATGGCAATCTCACTGTTGTGACACACTGTGATCCAATTGATATTATGTTAGATAACCTTTACGTACTGTGTGGCATTTTAGTCCTCTTTGCGTTACCTTCATACATGTGGTACTATTGTTACCCCTTTATGACCCAAATGTTGCCTGACAACTATGATTTGGCCCCTCCACAATAGTTGCCGCGCGGTTTGTTCCGCATGTACCACTTCACGGACCGGCTGTACTCTCTCACTGTGCCATTCTTTTGTGTTCCTTGTTTCTTTTCTTTTTACAGAAGGACATCCACTTCATGTTCCTCCGCCTTTGACCGTTTTTGTTTGCTTTATCGTTTAATTATTATTTGTATGTTTATTTGTTCTCTTTGTGTCCTTCCCAGCCCTGAAGAGTCACGGGTTGTTTCCCGTTGACGAAACACGTGTCGGCTGGTTGTTCTCATGTTCCTTTTTTCATTTGATGATATGCACGATTAAATCTACAAAGACATTTCTGGTGTAGACATCCTTCGTACTTTCGACCTTACCCTTCGGTCCCACCACATTGTGTTTACTTTTAAACGTGTGCGCAGAACCTGTTTCCATTTGTAGTGGGTGTCTCCTACACCCCAAATCGCAGGGGTTCTTTTTCTTGCCAGGGTTTGTTTTCCCCTGATCTTGCAGCACCGTACTTACCAGTCCACTATCTGACCCTTGGTGTGTTATGTTTGAGCGCCATTCTTCCTTCATCAACTAAACCCCTCACAGAACCTATTTTCAGGTACATCTGTGCCAACCACCACCCCCATTCCTGCCACATCCCAGGAGACACCCAGGAGCCCTGCTCGCACTGAACAACACAGCCAGTCTGATCAGGAGGGGCAAGGTTCTCCAGGCACCCAGGAGGAGGCAGGCAACCTTGCAAATGCCATCCCTCAGGGGTCCCGTAGACCCGATGTGCCCACAACGGCAGGCCAGGCTCGTGTGGGCAGGGGGGTGGGAGTGGAGGCAGGCGGTGGCGCGAACCTGACCAGCCAGCTGAGGGAACCGGTATGTCACACATACGCCACATCTTGGACACATATCGGCGTGACACCAGGGGCATCAGCCAGGTAGTGGGTAGCCTCACAGACATGAAGGGGACCCTCGACGAGATGAAGAACCTGCAGGCCGAGCAACACGCCAGTCAACAACAACACCAAGGATGGATGGAGGCAAGACTGGGTGACCTCCTGGCGGTGCAAAGGGACATAAGCCATTCACTCCGTCGGATCGCCGACAACATGGGCAACCCTCCCTGTGACACCAGGCGCAGACCAGCACCAGCCACAGGGAGGGAGGAGGAGGAGGAGGATTTGTCCGACGGAGCGTCCCAAACATCGTCAAGGCCTGCATCTGAGGGTCTCCGGAGGAAGGTGGGTCGTCCACGGAAAAGACGGTGACAGGCAGCGGACCATCCACATCTCCCAGGTCACCTGGCCTGGCACCTGGCCCTCTGGCGCAACAGCGGCACCACATCCAATGACACTCTCTGCCACATGGACTTGCTGGTCACAGTCTGACCAATGATGACCAACACTGTGGTCTGGACTCTGATGACTTCTAATGCCAAGGATACCATCTCCCCCTGTGAACTTTGGATTCCATGCACCCGGTAGAGCACCTCATTTCATCTACCAAAACACGTACCCCACCGCAAATGAAAATATTTGGTATCATGAGATGTTGCAGTCATTTTGCATTAGTCCACAACATATGTGTGTGTAAATGTCAAACTATGCCTCAGTGTTGAACTAACTCCACCCATCCATACCCTTGGATCTGAGTCTGGTACAGGACACACATGAGTCACAATGTGTCATTCAATGCAGACATGGAGCACAATACTCACCTGTGACGGCCTCAAGCTGCTGAGGGGGGGCTTGCAATACTGTGCTGACAGACCTATTTGGAAGAGTATCATTAAGGCGTAGAGGTCATGCCTCATTTGGAGGTTCCCGGGGAGGGAGTCCCAGGTATGTTTTCCCAGGTGGGAGAACTATGTCCTGCATGCTGGAGTACGGTGGATGTGAAGAATGGTGGCCAGGGCAAGGTTGGATGCACAGAGATGGCACAACGGGGTCTCGGATGACAGTGGTAAAAGGTTGGTTTTGGGTCGGGGTTGAGGCCTGCCTCCTGAGTGTGGGTGGGGAGTCTGAAGGTCATCCCGCAACACACAGTGATCCATTGCAGCTATCTCTGCTGGACGGTGATGTGGCTGGGGCATGGGATGTTGAAGCTGAGGTGTGCTGATGCACCCTGGATGCGTACTAGTTTCCAGGTAGTGTGGATGTACTAGCTCCATAGAGGGCAGGGCAGTATTTGACACGGATGTTGTCGTGGACCTGGGGGATGGTCTGTCTTTCCTTGGAGTGGATCTATCTGTGGATCATGTGCATAATGCAGAGGGTGTTGCAGCCTGAGGTACAGATGCTGGTGATTACCATGGCAAATGTGAGCGAGCAATACATGATGCACACCATCTTGTGTGCGTGCCCACTGGGTGCCTGTGCAGGGCTCTTGCGGGTGGGACACAAGCAGTTGACCCAGCTGTAAGGGGACAATCCGCAGATGATTACCTCAGTCCTGTACAAGTCCAGCCTCAGGTGGCTGATGTTCAGCCATCCATCAATGGATCTCATGCATTCTTGATTATTTGAACTGGCAATGTCGGCGTCTTTTGTGAGGGTGAGGAGCACCTGGCTGTCAATGGCATACGAGCTGATGATGAGGTGCTGTGCGCATGTGAAGGTGGTGAGGGGGGTCCTGGACACATTGTACATTGACACGCTGAGAGATGATACCTGGGCCATGTGCCACATGACGACACCATACTACATGCAGAAGCCTTGACTCCCACGCACATGCCCTTGCTGGGGTACAGATCCGATGGGGAGTAGGAGGGACATGACCTGGTTGGTGTAACAGGGCCTGGAAGGCGTGGCAGCGCTGTGTAGGTAGTCGGAGTTGCACACTCATCATGCAAAGGTGTTGTGTGTGCGCTTAGTGTATGCCTCAGAGCAGCCGGTAGATTTGCGGATGGACATTGCATGAAGGGTGGCTGCAACATCAGACTGTAGTGTGATGTGGGTCATGCAAGGACATGAGGGTCATGCAATGTGCACGTTGCATGTGCAGACAGTCCAGCCTTAGGCACCGCGTGGCCGCAATAGTGGCACAGACAAGCTGATTCCAGCCAAATGAATGGGTGGAGGGAGGAAAGGAGGAGCATCTTTGAGGCGTGTGTGTTGCCACATCCGGAAACTCTGTGTACCCTTGCTGCAGGGGCTGCAGCAGCAGGCGGCATGTCCTGGAAAATATGCCACAAGTTGCACACAAAGACAAGGATGTCAGAAAGTCCAACTGCAACAGGTGTATGTAAAGGAAGGAGTGTCCGGTTTTCAATAGCACACCCAGAGACAAAGGATGCACAATCACCAAAGATGACTGACACCGGATCATGAAACTGAAGGCCGAGCTGCGCACAGAAAACACACCCTCAGCAGGTGTTGAGGGCCCGTTGTGGGGACCAACATGGCCAAATACATACACAACCATGAAATCATTCATGCACAAGAGAGGTTCTAATCCATGAAGAACACCATGCATGTTGCTCATCTACACATAGACTCATATGCACAATCTTTGACAACTATGCCAGAGATGCCGCATGCACAATGGCAAGAGACCTGCATTGACAGAGATGAGGCACCTTGGAGGCTGAGGAACACCTATATTATTCAGGCCAACAGTAAGGGAAATGCATCAATATGAACAGACTCACAGGTCATTTGACTGAACATGTGGGACCTACACTGGACACCACCTCCACACCACAGATGCTGTAAATCCATTGAACTGGCACACAAGTGAAGGGGGTGAGCCAAACAACCCCTGCTGCACACGGAGAGGCTGCAATTGCCCATTGAGCCTCGTATGGGGATGTCCCACAGTATGTCCACCCGTAGCCTCCCGTATGTTTCAGAGGGAACTTTCACAGACATTGATGCCTTCCTCACAATCCACAATCCCAATACAGATGACTGCCATGTAGGGTGACTATCAAGTCATGGGAGTCATGCTACATGTCAGGTGCCCCATGGTGAGTCGACATGTATGCATAGCAACAAAACATGCACAGGAGCAGTGCCCACACATTCCAAACAACTACCACACCCAAAATGCCTTGTTGCAATCCTACCCAAAGGAGAATTTTCACCATGTCTGTGCATGTAATGCTGATTCAGCACATGTTGCAATACTCGTGAGGAATAGCAGGAGCCCGACAATGCCACGAGCAGACAGCATGCGCAAATACCTGGGGATGACAGAAACACAAGAAGTCACTGAAAAGATACTCAACCGCATGCATGGTCATTGACTATACAGGAATAAGGTTGTCACCATGCTAGTTTTAAATTTACTGTCTCATCCACAATGTGTGGAATGACATCATCACTCGAATGCCACATCAGAAGACACCTCTAAGTAACTAAGCATACAGTCAGCTGGACACACACATCGCAACACATGCCACACAAGGCTAAAAGCGTGCACACTCAGACCCAGGGAAGAAGTTGCGCATGCGCTGACTCCGGATGTCCTCCTCCTCATCCTCCTCCTCCTCACTTGCCTCGTGACCAAGCCCTTCATCCTCCACGGGTGGATGTTCCTGCTCATCCGGATCCAGGATGAGTGGCACAGCTTTCTCCACTGCCATGTTGTGCAGCATGCAGCACACGATGAAGATTTTGCAGACCTTGACCGGTGCATATGGGAGGGATCCGCCTGTCTTATGAAGGCACCGGAATCTGCTCTTCAGGAGGCCAAACGTCCTCTCAATCACTCGCCTGGTCTGCCCATGGGTGTTGTTGTAACGGTGATCTGCAGCTGTTCTGGGGTTGCGGAGAGGCGTCATCAGCCATGGCATGTTGGGATAACCAGAGTCCCCTACATTCAAACATCATGTACAGAAGTGGGTCAGGAGAAGCTGTAAGATACAAAGATACCGCTAAATACAGGACAAACAGTATACCCACCAACAAGACATGCTCGTTCGTTGTGCAGCCGCAGCATCTTTTCTGGCACCCTGCTACGCCTTATGATGCAGGCATTGTGTGCTGACCCTGGAAACCGTGCACAGACATGGGAAATCAGCATGTAAGCAAGACACACAACAAGGGCATAATGGAGTGATAATGTTTTCGGTTTCGATAGGCTACCTCCTGTGCCTGTGGTGGCACCAAAGCCACATGTGTCCCATCAATGGACCCAATTACATGGGGCATCCCTCCCAGGGCATAGAACTCACCCTTGACACCCGTCAACTGCTCACAAGTCGGAAAATGGATGAATTCATCCTGGTGCTCCAACATGCCTTCTAAAACATCATGCAGGACACGGCTGAACATGGTCTGGGACATGCCACCCACATCAGCTATGGTGAATTGAAAAGTACCGGTGGCAAAAAAATGTAGGGCTGCCATCACCTTTATCTTGGGGGTCAGTGCAGTAGGATAACTGTGTCACGGTTGGAGGTGTGGTTCCAGCCTGTTTGTCAGGTCCTCAATTAACTGTTGGGTGAATCTGTAACGGCGTATGCAGTCACGTTCCCTCATGGCACCCAAGTCTGGCATTGGTCGGGGGAGAGGCGGTGCCCTGCAGAAATTTGGAAGGAATAACGAAGAATGAGTACATCACAACACCAATGTCAATAAACTGAGCACATGTTCAACTGCTAATACACATATGCAAAATACAGAGTCTGGTCTATGCAATACATCCAGGACACGTATGCCAGCCAGATGCGACTCCTACGAAGAGCCAGCTACAACCATTGATTGTCAAGTTCTACATTACATGCCCTGAAACAAGCTGTGGGCCAGTGTAAGCGAACAGCCAGAGACATCACAGGAGTGACATACATCCACATATCTACTTTTGAAGGATGTCATCTCATACAGCCAGCTGGCGGCAAGCTAGACGCACAGGGCACATGTCATTAAAAATTAGCAGCTCACACACATTGCGATGAAGGGGTACACATGAAAAAAGAAAACACAGACATGGAGATGACGCAGATATGTCCTCATGTCAAAAGAACATGTTCGAAGCATCCAGACACACGTAACGTGTGAATCCACATGTGGCATGTTGTGCGTATATGTGTGCCATGGCCATCTACGCACAGACACATGTTGGATGCAGCAACAGCAGATGCAGTTGACGGAACACCAACAGCAAGCTCATGGGAACACATGACACACACGACATAGTCACATCGGACCATGCTGGTAGTGAGATGTCAGGTGTCAGTGTCCATGTCCCTGGCATCAGGGGACAGTTGCGGGTGTTGGTGACTGTGCCATACTAGTGATGCAGTTTCTGACATGTTTGTACTACATGCACACGTGCAAAATGTGAAGGGGATGTGTGCCACATAGTGCCCCATCACACATGCCATCTGTCCAGAGGTCATCACACATCTATTGTGCAAAAACATGAGGAGAAAAGTGTCATATCACTGCCTGACACACATAGGCCCTGCACAAGAAGAACTGCACTGACAATGAATTGATGTTCAGCCTTGTGCGAGTGTGAGACCTCCATTCCTGTCCTGTGCACCTCCTATCACCAGTGGAAGATGTGAAATGCACCGTACACACGCTCTGAGGGCGTGTGTACGGTACGTATCACTATATTGGTGTTGGCGTAGGAGTACGCGTGTGTGTAAGGACCGTACACACGTACGTGTATGACCAGTGTGTACACGTACGTGTACTACCGTAGTACACCTCCGTGTACACACTGGTCGTACACGTCCGTGAACACACTGGTCGTACACGTACGTGTACACACTGGTCGTACACGTATGTGTACGACCAGTGTGTACACAGACGTGTACTACCGTAGTACACGTATGTGTACACACTGGTCGTACACGTACATGTACACACTGGTCATACACGTACGTGTACACATGTGTACGCTACACACTGGTCGTACACGTATGTGTACACACTGGTCGTACACCTACGTGTACGATCAGTGTGTACACGTACGTGTCAAATGCACTGTGCAACTGGTGCCGTAGGAGTACATGTCAAACGCACCGTACCTGTGTGTGGATTGTCAAATTACATAGGGGACACATGAGGGACAAGTATAATGGCCTAAATGCATGCTGGTTGTCATGGAGACCGAGTTTCCAGTTCAAAACGTTTCATCAGGTGGCCAGCAACAGTCGGTTGGAGACAATATACAATGTTGCAAAGTGGTTGTTGACTTGACATGATGCTCAAATTTTGAACCATGCAAAGGCACTCACTGGTGTATGTTTAAAGGGATTGGAGGAAACGTAGGATGCTAATGAGTCTGACCAATCACTGTGTACTTCTGTGAGTGAAACAGCCCAGCCAGGCAGATATAAGTCAGCCAGGACCCATGAGAGGGCACTTGCCTGCACAACCTTTCATTCCACACCACTGCTGCTGTCATTGCTTCCTCTGTCACCATGTCCAGGTCTGTGGAGAGGGCCCAGCCATTCACCCAGGAGGAGAATGAGGCGTTGCTGGACGTCATCCTCCCACAGTACACCAGCCTGTATGGGAGACCAGGGGAGCAGGTGAGTGCTGACTCCACTAGCTTTGACTGTGCCCCTTTTTTGTGACTGTCACGTCTGGCATTGTGTCCACGTGTGTCGGACATGCAATGTTGTTTAGAGTGGGTCCCAGGGGGGGAATGCCTAATGTCTCCCATGCAGAGCATGATGTAGTTCATGTCTGCACTCCTCACTTGCATTGTGCTTACTGTGACAATCACTGCATCGTGCATGGCACATTCAGCCTGGCTAATCCTCTTGGGCATTTTAGTTATATAGTCCTGATGTGATTCTGTGGTCCCCCCGGTGTGACAGGTGACTGTACCCACAGATATGTGTGAGTTGAGTGTAGCTGTGGTGAGAGTGTCCAAATGATGTGTATGCCCCCTGGACATTGATGTGTGTGGAATGTTCCCTGTAATGTGGGTGAGCGTCTATGTGGAGTGTTGCACCACAGCTGCATGGAGGAGGCATATGCTCTACCCATCTGATGTGAGAAGGAAGCTGTGCTGTGTGTCTGACGTGCTGAGCTAGCCCCACACCTGTGACACCCCCCAGTAACGTGGCACATGTGCAGAGTGAGGTTTGTATCCGCTGTTGCCAATGGCAGGTGATTGATCTGTGCCTGTGTGTTTCTGTCTACTCTGCTGAGGTTGCATCAGTGGCCTGAGGCATGTGACTGCTTTGAGGTGCTGTCCATCATCCTTGTGTTGCTTGTGATGCACAGTGTGAGCCATGATCAGTGATTGTGTCGCACCCCTCATGCCACCTGTGTACTTTCAATCCCATGTAGTGCCTTTGGGCTTCCCCAGAGGCCAATGTCCCTATGACAAAGGTGATATGAGTTGGCTGCATACTATGCCCTGTTAAAAAAAGCAAAGATGTTCAAATGTGTGTCTCTGTGACATGGAGCAGGTGTAGTGATGTTGTCTCACTTCGTCATCCTCACGCCTACGAGAAGGGGAGAATTTGGAAGCGGGCCATCAGGGCCGTGATGTCGGTGGAGGGTCGGTGTCGGCGCCTACCCCAAGTGAGGAAACACTGGCAGGACATCCGGTGCTGGACCAGGAAGATCGCCCGGGTCCTGCTGGGGGACTCACCTCCACGCCCCCACGGCGGGCGTCGACGACTGACCCACCAAATCAAGCGTGTCCTGGCGGTGGTGTTCCCTGACATGGATAGGCAGTTACAGGAGAGACAGCAGCAAGGAGGGGGTAGGTACATTTGTGTTTGTTGTGTGTCACCAGCTTTCGGAAGTGCTCAGTCGCCTGGATACACTGCCAGGGTTTATATGTGCAGTGCATATCCTGTTCCCCCTAGTCAACCGGTGCTGTTCTTCCTCCCTTCCCCTCCTTGACATGTGTTCCCTGGTCTGTGTGTAATCACTCTTGCACATGATCATCTAGGCTGCCAGTTAATCCAAGTGCACAATGCTTGCAGCATCATGTGTGGGGGTGGTCTGTGACATGTGTTGGTACCTTGCCTGTGCCCTGTCCTGTGCAGTCATTTGGGGGTCCATAATTGTTGGCACTGATGCTGAGTCTCAACATAGGAGTGTGAGGCTTAAAATGAACAGACTTGCAGCATGCATGACCGATGTTGTGGCCTCAGACATGATGTGCATGAGTGGGAGATATGCATAGTGCGGGGACGGTTGCTCCTGTTGCAGTCAGATCTATCCAGGACCATGGAGCAGTGTGCCCACTACAGTCCCCTGAGACACCTTTTCCTAGGAATCATGTGTGTCATCCAACACTGTGGACATTCTCGGTTTGTTCAGCATAGGTTGGCCTCTGTGGCATTGTTCCCTGGCCTCATTTTTATTTACTTAAAGTGTGCTACATGTGTCCACTGTACAGGGTGACCCCATTTGGCTTGTACATACTCACACTGGACAGTGCCTGTGTGTCCATGTACAACTATCTGATGATGGTTGTGTGTCACTAATATGTGTGGTCAGCCGCACGAGGTGATGTTGAGTACATTTAGGAGTTCTTGATGCACATTTTAGTAAACCCAGATTAAGAGGTGTAAGTACTTGCTCTGTCTCAATCACATTGTCTCAGGTAGGGGGGTTTTGTGCGAGCAAGGCCTACATGTCCAAACCTTATGTCTCCTTGCCAGGTCTGACCTGTGTGTGATAATTGTTTTGACAGACACTCAACATGCAGTGACCCAGTCATGTTGTGCAGGGTTTAATGTTTGTGCTTTGCAGCATGTGTCAAAAGTTAAAAGACATGGTTGCTGCTCATCCATTTTTGACAACGGTGTGTGATCCAGATGCTACGTAGTTTGGTCTGTGTGTGCTGACATCTGTGTGGACAATCTTGGTTCCCATGAGGGTATCTCCTCAGTGCAGGTGCTCCTTGTTCCGACACAATTGCAGGGCCATTAGCTAATGCATTGTCCTGTGTTTGGACATGTGTGCCACTCCACATGACAGGTAGTGGGTCAGATGTGTTGCCAAATGTGTCATGATGTTACGGATCGCCATGTGACAGGTGGCATGATTCAAGTTGTTAGTCAAGCAGTCTTGGACGTTGGCACTCACTACACTTGTCAACATGTCTCAATAGTTGATATTCATGACTTTGATGTTTTGTGGTGAATGACAATAATGTGCCTGCATGACAGATGTCTCCCAAGGAAGTGCACAAGACACCACCTTTACACTTTTCTTGGACACGCTGGCACATTAGAAACAAAGGCACAGTTTTGACAAATATTTGTTTAGAGATCATACATATACATGTTCCCACTGTGTGGTTGCATTTGGGTAAGTCCTTGGTTGTTGCTGATACCAATTTACGAGTGTCAAGTCATCAAGACCACCATGGTGCCATGTATTTGTACTTACTGATACCCCATTTCTTCTTTACTGTGGCTAATTTGATTTGGGCTGCCAGCTCATACAATGACTGTGTAAAAGTAGTTTATTGTGCACCTCCTTGTGTGACTTCTGTTATACAGGCACATGTGTGCTCTGACTAAAAAGTGGCACATTCACACATTCCAAACATGTTGATTGTGTAAAGTGTTGTGATTCCCAAGGGTTCACAATGTATTTATTTTGGCTTTCCTATTTACTCACAGGTCTCTGAGTGTGGGGACACCTTCAGCATTGGCGTCAGTTATTTGCCCTTGGGTGCACCAATACTATTTCTTTCACAGTGCACCAGAGGTGGCATGCCTTCATAGTCTGGCTGTGCTCAACAATTCCCAGACACCATATCCTCTGTCTAATTGGATATCGAGTTATTAGCTGTTTAATTGTGTCCGGATTTTCATTGTTTCCAAGGGGCATGATGGGTCAACCAACTGGGGAGCGCAGGGCTTACATATTTGTGGAGTATTGTAGATGTTACTAATGATGCTTTTCATGATATGCACTGTGACCTATTTTGTTTGGATGAATGTGTCATATGTATACAGGTGTCTGATTATTTCCTGTCTCTTCACCTTGCCCACAGCATCGTCGGGGGACACCGAGGGAGACATCTGCACGGATGTGGAGGAGGGATCCAGCACCGGTGCCACCAGTGCTGGCGAGTCTGGCGTAGCAAGTGGCACGGACGGCGAGGGGAGTCAGGCGGAGGACCTGTCTAGTACCAACACCGACTACGATGCTGACGGGTCCGAGGCTGAACTCCCAGAGGGGGCGGAGGCTGCTCTAACAGCTGGCAGCTGCACTACATCTATCACCGCCCCCTCCATTCCCATCACCGCCCTCCCAGTTGCTCCGGTCCCTTCTGTCCGTGTAGGGCAATGTTGGACCCGGCCTCGTGGCGTGGTCTCTCTTAACCCTTTTGGATTGTGCTCGTCCCCCGCACCGGCCTACACGGGCCGCCCTTCCAGGCCGCCAGGGACCCCTCCTCCCTTCGAGGCCCCCTTTGGATTGTGCCCGTTTTCCTGCACCCGCCTCAGCGGCCCCCTTTTCCAGGCCGCACAGGGACCACTCATCCCTTCGGGGTCCCCCCCATGCTTGCTCCACGCACCAGCCCACGCAGCCCGGCTCCCTCCGGCCTCGGCCCCAGCGAAGCCCCGCCATCGAGGCACCAAGATCTGGCCAGGGGGCACCGCATGGCCGCTTCACCACTCCCGGAGGAGGAGAGTTTCGATGGGAACCCCACCGTCCCTCAACACCTAGGTGCGATCGTCCTCCGGCCTCCCCGGGCCTGGCGCCTCTCCCGCTGGGCGTCTGGCCTCTCCCAGCCCGGCCTCTCCGCCCCCCCAGGCGCAATGGTCCGGACATCAAAGTGCTCCAGACCTATATCTGGGGCAACCCCGCAATGGGACAGTAGTTGTATCCCGGAGTCAAGAGCCCTGCTGATGGAATCGCGGCTGTCCCTACGGAGAAGAACTCTTGCTTGATACTATACCACGAGCCCTGCTGACTGCGTCGCGGCTCCACGTTATTGAAACCAGGAACCTCACGGAACATCGGGGCCCTGCTGACGCTGTCGCGGCCCAACCTCGCTGAAGCCTCTACCGGAGCCCTGCTGACGTCGTCGCGGCTCGAGCTGAACTGAAACACCTTAAGAGCCTTGCTGACCTAGTCGCGGCTCAAGCTCCACGAACTGATCACCAGAGCCCTGCTGACGCCGTCGCGGCTCGACCACTCCGAGACCCGGAGTCCCTCCAGCTTGAGGATCAAGAACTGGGCCAAGGTACCCTCGTACCCAGCTGCTACTAAAGACTGTCCCGCTACCCCGTCCCTACCGAAGACTTAGAGACTCTTGCGGATCCCTCGATCCCCCCTTGTATATATCGATAACCGTAACTTCCTAAATGCTGATAAAGAATTGCTCATCTTGATAAACATCCTCGAGTCCTGTGTGGTGGTGTTACTGTGCTAGTACGGTATAGGAGAAGGACCTCTCCTAAGAGGCTTCTCTGCAGCGCTCGGCTACTTCGTACAGTGTGGGGGCCCCTCTGGGTGGTCTCTCCGACTCCCCCGAGGTCCGCCTTCCAACATTTGGTGGCCAGCGACGGGATCCGAGCCGAACGCAGACCGTACAAGCAAGTAACCCACTCGCTATCCATCCAGACGAACAGAGACCATGAGCAACCAGGAAACCACCGCGACCATGGAGTTCCAACCAGAACGATTGGAAGAGTACACGCACAAAGAGTTAAAACAGTTCTGCAAGGACAAGGGCATTGCGACCACCGGCCTAGGTACCAAGGAAGAGATGCAGAAAGCCCTGACAACCTGGATAGAGTCCGAGGCGGGTCCCTCCCAGAGTGAGGGTCCCCTGCCCCTGAATGCAGCCACGCCACCAGCACCAACCCCAGCGAACGGAGGGAGAAACAGCCTGGAAACCGGCCTCTCCGCAGAAGAAATACGAGAGCAGGAGAAGGTCCGGACCCATGAGCTAGAGCTCGCACGACTTCGGCTGGACGGCGAACTCCTGCTGGCCGAAAAGAAATTGGCCATGGAACAGCTACGGCTACAAGAGGAGATAGAGGAGAAGAAGCGGCATCGAGAGCTGGAGGAGAAAAGGCTGACCCTCGAACACGAGCGGGGCCTCAAAGAACTCGAGCTCAAGGCCCAGAAGGGGGAGACCGGCACCCCCAGCAATAGAGACGCTCTGTCGCCCACCGAAGCCAAGGTCCATATTCCCAAAGATGTCATCAAGGAGTACTATAAAAACGACGACATCCAGCAGTGGTTTAAGGCGTACGAGGTAGCCATGACCTCCCATCGGGTACCCCGGAAGGATTGGGGTGTCGGCCTATGGGGTCGGTTCCTTAGCGAGGGCCGAGACACCCTACTCCAGCTCCCGGAAGAGGTGATGACCTTGTACGACCATATGAAGGAGGCCCTGCTCACCCGCTATGGACTAACCGCGGAAATGTACCGCCAGCGTTTCAGAGACTGCAAGAAAATCCCCGGTACCACGTGGGTAGAGTATGTTGACTTTTTCAGCAGGGCCCTAGAAGGTTGGATCAAGGGGAGCAAGGTCACCACCTACGGGCAGCTGGTCGACCTCATTATTTGGGAACACCTCTCCAACAACTGCTTCGTGGAGCTAAGACAACACCTCCTCGACAGCAAGCTGACCGAGCCGCGGAAGCTCGCCGCCGAGGCCGATCGATGGGTCAACACCCGAGTCCCCCGGAGCTCGATGGGGGAGTACCAGCGAAACCCCACCGGACCCCCCCGCCAGCGCGGCGGGGGAGGAGGGTCGAACAGGAATAGGGACATCCCAGCCGGGCCGCCCCGGAGTTCGCCTCGGGGGCCGCCTCAGCAACACACCTCCCCGAACCTAGCCCGAAGAGGGACGACGCCAGCCAAAACCGGACCCCGGCCCACGATAACCTGCTACGGCTGCCAACAAACAGGACACTATGCCAGCGACCCTGCCTGCCCCCAGGACCGACGAAGTGGGACCAGCGGGCCCCCGCCCCGACAACTAGCGGCTGCCGCCCTGGGAGAAGGGGAGGAAGAGGAAGAACCCCTCGACGGGGGGTCCACTGAGTGGGAGCCGGCAGCCATGTCCCTGGTCTGCCTGGGCAGCCGAGAAATGGTGCCCGGAGCACCCACCCCGAGCAACACCCAGAAGTACCAACAGTGGGTCACTATCAATGGACGACGGGCCGAAGCCCTCCGTGACACCGGAGCCAGTGTCACCGCTGTCCGCTGCCACCTGGTGGCCCCCGAACAGATCCTGCTGAATGTGCTATGCCCCATCCGGACGGTCGACAACAGCGAGAGCATGTGCCAGATGGCCCAGATTCCCTTCGAATGGGGAGGGGTGACGGGCATGCTGAAGGTGACTGTCCGTGACGACGCTCCGGTGGACTGCCTCCTGGGGAACGACCTCGAGAGTTCCCCCTGGGCTCAAGTGGGAGCGGCGAGAGCATCTCAGAATGCTAGGACTACCCGAATGGGCCTGCGCCACCACCCGGTCCATGGCCGCCCAGGCTCCCCGTTCGTCCATGGCCGCCGACACCGTCGAGCCCGAGGGGCCCGTGCCACCACCTGCCTCCAGCGAGGAAGAAGCGGACACCGATGCCAGATCCATGGTGCCCCCCCGGACGAGATCGCCTCTCTCGGCACACTCCCGGAGCTTGCCCAGTGGTGCCACGACGGGGGCCCCACCAGAGAACAGTTCTTGCAGGAACAGAAGACCTGCCCCTCCCTTGAAGGAGTCCGGCAGCAAGCGGCCTCGCAGGCCAACGGTGACCAGACCGGAACCCACTGGATCTATTGGGCCGAAGGACTACTGTACAGCGAGCAGAAGATTGCAGAACTGGGGGCCAGTCGAGTGCTGGTGGTCCCCCTCCGATTCCGAGAGTTCCTCCTTAACCTGGCACATGATGTGCCCCTCGCCGGGCACCTGGGGCAGGACAAAACCTACAGCTGCCTGGTGACCCACTTCTACTGGCCCCGGATGCGGAAGGACGTGGACAACCACTGCCGGTCCTGCCAGACCTGCCAAGCCAGCGGCAAGAGGGGGGGACGGGTCAAAGCCCCTCTCCAGCCCTTCCCAGCAGTCAACACCCCGTTCGAACGGGTCGGAATAGACATTGTAGGGCCCCTGGACCCCCGGACCGCCCTGGGTCACCGCTTCATCCTGGTCCTCGTAGACCACGCAACCAGGTACCCTGAGGCCATCCCGCTTCGAACTGTGACAGCCCCCGTAGTGGGCCGGGCCTTAATGGGGATCTTCTTGAGAGTGGGGTTCCCCCGAGAAGTGGTGAGCGACCGAGGTACGAACTTCATCTCTAAGTACATGCGGTCCCTGTGGCAGCAGTGCGGGGTCACGTACAAGTTCACCACCCCACACCACCCTCAGGGGAACGGACTGGTTGAGCGGTTCAACAGAACCTTAAAAGGCATGATCAAGGGCCTGGAAGAACCCGTACGGCGGAGATGGGATGTCCTGCTGACGTGCCTCCTGTTTGCCTATCGGGAGGTCCCGCAGAAGTCCCTGGGATACAGCCCTTTCGAATTATTGTACGGGCATCCAGTCCGAGGACCCCTCAGCCTGGTCAAGGACGGCTGGGAGACGAAGCCCCGAGATGCCCCTCCCGACGTCTACAGATACCTCCTGACCCTACGAAACCAGACACGAAGGTTCCGAGCCCTGGCCGAAGCCAACCTCGAGGCCAGCCAAGAGGACATGAAAAGATGGTACGATCAGAACGCCTGTACCATCGAGTTTGAGCCGGGCCAGCAAGTCTGGGTCATGTCACCGGTTGACCCCTGCGCCCTCCAGGACAAATGGACCGGGCCCTTCAAGGTGGTGGAGAAGAAGAGCCCTGTCACCTACCTGATCGACATGGAGTCTCCCCGGAACCCCCTCCGGGTTCTACACGCTAACCGGCTCAAACCCCACTTTGCCCGGACCGAACTAAGCCTACTGCTAGCGACCGACGACGGGGGCGAAGGCGACTCCGAGCCCCTACCCGAACTCCTGCGGACCAGCGACCACGACGGGACCATCGAAGGCATCCAACTCGCCTCCTCCCTGACCACGGAACAGCACCACGACTGTCAGCAACTGTTGCAGCCCTTTGCGGCCCTCTTCTCCCTCACTCCGGGGGTGACTCCATGGTGTGTCCACGACGTCGACACTGGGAACAGTCACCCCGTGCGACACAGAGACTACAGAGTACCCGACCGGGTGCGGGCCTGCATCCAGGCTGAGGTGGCGAAGATGCTGGCTCTCGGGGTCATCGAGCCTTCCGACAGCCCGTGGGCCAGTCCCGTCGTCCTGGTGCCAAAGGCCGCAGCACCAGGCACCCCCCCCGGAGCTACGATTTTGTGTGGACTACCGGGCCCTGAACGCTGTTACCAAGACCGATGCCCATCCTCTTCCCCGGGCCGACGAGCTCATCGACCGCTTAGGGGCAGCCCGCTACCTGAGCACTTTTGACCTCACCGCCGGGTACTGGCAGATCCAGCTCACCCCCGGTGCCCAAGAGAGATCCGCTTTCTCCACCCCTGATGGGCACTATCACTTTCGGGTGATGCCCTTCGGCATGAAGAACGCCCCGGCCACCTTCCAGAGACTAGTGAACAAGGTCCTGGCCGGGCTAGAGGCCTTCAGCGCGGCTTATTTAGATGACATTGCCGTATACAGCACCCACTGGGCTGGGCACCTGGGGCACCTCAAAGCAGTCCTGGCCGCCCTCCAAAGGGCCGGGCTCACGATCAAGGCCAGCAAATGCCAGATAGGCCAAGGATCGGTGACCTATCTGGGCCATCAAGTAGGGAGCGGTCAGGTGGCTCCCCTCCAACCGAAAGTTGATGCCATCCAAGCATGGGAACCCCCCACCACCCAGACAGCTGTCCGGGCCTTCCTGGGCCTCACCGGGTGCTACCGGCGATTCATCAGAGACTATGGGAGCATTGTCGGCCCCCTCACAGAGCTCACGTCAAAAAAGCAGCCCAAGAAGGTACACTGGACCCCCCGCTGCCAGACGGCCTTCGAGACTCTCGGCGATGTGCACTGCCCCCATGCTACAGGCCCCTGACTACAGCAAGGAGTTCGTGGTGCAGACGGACGCCTCCGAATATGGAATTGGGGCCGTCCTGTCCCAGGTAGATTCGGAGGGACTCGACAGACCTGTGGCCTTCATCAGCCGACGGCTGCTGCCCCGGGAGCAGCGGTGGAGCACCATCGAGCGGGAGGCCTTCGCTGTAGTGTGGGCCCTCAAAAATCTCCGGCCCTATCTCTTCGGCACCCACTTCCGGGTCCAGACCGACCACCGGCCCTTGCGGTGGTTAATGCAAATGAGGGGTGAGAACCCCAAGCTGCTGCGATGGTCCATCTCGCTGCAAGGGATGGACTTCTCTGTTGAACACCGGTCCGGCAATGACCACGCCAACGCCGACGGCCTGTCCCGCTTCTTCCGCCTCGACGAGGAGAACCCCAAAGGAAATGGGTGACTCTCCCTGCCTTCGGCTGGGGGGGACGCCTGTTGGACCCGGCCTCGTGGCGTAGTCTTAACCCTTTCGGATTGTGCTCGTCCCCCGCACCGGCCTACACGGGCCGCCCTTTCAGGCCGCCAGGGACCCCTCCTCCCTTCGAGGCCCCCTTTGGATTGTACCCATTTTCCTGCACCCGCCTCAGCGGCCCCCTTTTCCAGGCCACACAGGGACCCCTCAGCCCTTCGGGGTCCCCCCCATGCTTGCTCCACGCACCAGCCCACGCAGCCCGGCTCCCTCTGGCCTCGGCCCCAGCGAAGCCCCGCCATCGAGGCACCATGATCTGGCCAGGGGGCACCGCATGGCCGCTTCACCACTCCCGGAGGAGGAGAGTTTCGATGGGACCCCCACCGTCCCTCAACACCTAGGTGCGATCGTCCTCCGGCCTCCCCGGGGCTGGCGCCTCTCCCGCTGGGCGTCTGGCCTCTCCCAGCCATGCCTCTCCGCCCCCCCAGGCGCAAAGGTCCGGACATCAAAGGGCTCCAGACCTATATCTGGGGCAACCCCGCAATGGGACAGTAGTTGTATCCCGGAGTCAAGAGCCCTGCTGATGGAATCGCGGCTGTCCCTACGGAGAAGAACTCTTGCTTGATACTATACCAGGAGCCCTGCTGACTGCGTCGCGGCTCCACCTTATTGAAACCAGGAACCTCACGGAACATCGGGGCCCTGCTGACGCTGTCGCGGCCCAACCTCGCTGAAGCCTCTACCGGAGCCCTGCTGACGTCGTCGCGGCTCGAGCTGAACTGAAACACCTTAAGAGCCTTGCTGACCTAGTCGCGGCTCAAGCTCCACGAACTGATCACCAGAGCCCTGCTGACGCCGTCGTGGCTCGACCACTCCGAGACCCGGAGTCCCTCCAGCTTGAGGATCAAGAACTGGGCCAAGGTACCCTCGTACCCAGCTGCTACTAAAGACTGTCCCGCTACCCCGTCCCTACCGAAGACTTTGAGACTCTTGCGGATCCCTCGATCCCCCCTTGTATATATCGATAACCGTAACTTCCTAAATGCTGATAAAGAATTGCTCGTCTTGATAAACATCCTCGAGTCCTGTGTGGTGGTGTTAATGTGCTAGTATGGTATAGGAGAAGGACCTCTCCTAGGAGGCTTCTCAGCAGCGCTCGGCTACTTCGTACAGTGTGGGGGCCCCTCTGGGTGGTCTCTCCGACTCCCCCGAGGTCCGCCTTCCAACAGGCAACAACATGTCTCCTTTGTGCCAGACACCGCACCCCCTGCCCCTGTCTCCCCTGCTGCCCTCACTGCCGAGTCTGTGGACATTCAGCGGCAGTTGCAGGTTGGCCAGACATCGCTGCTGAGTGTCCTCCATGGCCACACCAGACTGCTGACACAGATGGTGTCGTACATGGAGGGCATGTCATCAGCGATGTCTGGCCAACGGATGTTGCTGAGGTCAATGGACTCGTCACTGACGGCAGCAGTGAGTCTCCTGCAGCACTTCGTCCCCCCCTACCCCTGCACCATCCACACTTCCCACTCCCATGCCTGTCCCAAGCACACCCAGACGTTCCCAGACACGCACCCCACCAGACACAGGCAGCCCACCAATACGGAAGGGCATGCACACACATCCTGTCACGCACACTCAGGGGGAAGAAGGCACACCCACTGGGTCTGGGTCACACAGGCAGACACGCAGCCACAGTCGGAGTCCGCATTCCTCGCTCCCCAGTCCATCCAATGTCACTCCCCTCTGCTCCCCTGCCCCACAATCTGAGAAGGAGACCTACTTGGCTGTGCTGGGCCTCAGCCCCACTGGTTCACCAGCCTGCAAACGGGCAAGGCACTCCACGGGTAGGGGAGTTGAGCCCCCCCCTGTCCACCACCTCCCCCAGTAGCGCTGCAACCCATCCCTCCGACCACCCCCCTCCATGGGGCCTGTGGTTTCTTCGGGTGCAGGGGAGACGCTGGCCGAGCTTGCAGACGTGTGCAGCACCCTGCTAAACACCACCTTTGGTGCTGTCCCACCCCCTGTGGTGGAGTCGTCCGTCCCTGCACCCACAACACCTACCCTTCCCCCTCCTGTCCCTGCGGTGCCTGGTCCTTCCCCACATGATGCCCCCCCAGTGGATGAACATGAAGTGTCAAATGTGCAGGCAAGCTAGGGGAGACGCGTGGCCATGTGTCCCCCCCAGGACTTAGCATCTGGACTGGCCTATGGCCTTTGTAAATAGTGTCCTTTTATATGTTTTAATTTAATGCTGAATACAGCATTTTGTTTTTCCTTTGCACACTATTGCTTTTCTGGTATTGATGTTGATGCTGATGCTCCCTGAGTTGGGGTGGTGATAATGTGTTAGGTGTCTGGGAAATGTTGTAGTGCTCTGCTCATGAGGTGGACCCTGGTATCTGCGTGCCATCACAAGGTCTCTGCAAATAATCTTTGGTCATGTATGCTCTTTGTGTTTGAAGACATTGTCCCAAGGAGTGTTCCTTCCTCTGTGGCACCTAACATCTTCCCTGCAGGGAGTTGCACAATTGTTGTGCTGACCTGTGTCTACATTTCCTTGGTGGGTGACGGATCCCTTCAACTATGGCCATGCCTGCTGAGCAATGTCTCCGCCTGCAAAGTCTGTGCCATCCTTGGTAGTCACTGTACTTGTGTATAGAGTATGTTGCCACGCCTTCATGTAGAAATGGTCCCTTTTACACACTATGCATGTGTGTACTCCCAGCCTAGCACACATATATAAATTGTTCTGCAGGGGATTTGGGCACCTGACTCACAATTATGGGCATTGTATCTGTGGGAACTCCACTTTATTCCTTCCATGGGAGACAACAACTTGGTGGCTGTCCCAGCACCTGTACATTCCTATCAGTCCTGGAATGTGCGTGACAGTGTGTGTTCCCTTTGGCTCTCTTAGTTTAATAGGCTTTAACATGACTATACAGTCTTGTGGCATGATCTCAGTGTGTGTATTGTGCTGCATCCGCAAGGGGTGGGTATGCATGTGTCATTTGTCATCACACACACATGTGGTGTGTCATGCAGTGGGGGAAGGACATCCATCCTCATGGGAGTGGGACACTGCTGTCAGTGATGTGTTGTTATGGCACTCTCAACATAGTCACACATTGGGGATGCGTTCATACACCCATGGAGTTGTGGTCATCTGAGTACACCCCCCATGTCTCTGTCCACTGCTGGGAGTGATATGCACCCACCCCTCATATGTCTCTGTCCACTGCAGGTATTCCTCTACACCCACCCCCATGTCTCTGTCCACTGCTGGGAGTGATAGGCACTCACCCCTCATATGTCTGGGCACTGCTGGGAGTGATAGGCACCCACCCCTCATATGTCTGGGCACTGCTGGGAGTGATAGGCACCCACCCCTCATATGTCTCTGTCCACTGCAGGTATTCGTCTGCACCCACCCCATGTCTCTGTCCACTGCTGGGAGTGATAGGCACCCACCCCTCATATGTATGGGCACTGCTGGGAGTGATAGGCACCCACCCCTCATATGTCTCTGTCCACTGCTGGGAGTGATAGGCACCCACCCCTCATATGTCTGGGCACTGCTGGAAGTGATAGGCACCCACCCCTCATATGTCTGGGCACTGCTGGGAGTGATATGCACCCACCCCTCATATGTCTGGGCACTGCTGGGAGTGATAGGCACCCACCCCTCATATGTCTGGGCACTGCTGGGAGTGATATGCACCCACCCCTCATATGTCTGGGCA
Organism: Triturus cristatus; assembly: GCF_964204655.1. NCBI lineage: Eukaryota > Metazoa > Chordata > Amphibia > Caudata > Salamandridae > Triturus > Triturus cristatus. Next base: position 844,511,678 of record NC_140588.1, on the reverse strand, counting down.
CTGCTGGGAGTGATAGGCACCCACCCCTCGTATGTCTGGGCACTGCTGGGAGTGATAGGCACCCACCCCTCATATGTCTGGGCACTGCTGGGAGTGATATGCACCCACCCCTCATATGTCTGGGCACTACTGGGAGTGATAGGCACCCACCCCTCATATGTCTCTGCCCACTGCAGGTATTCCTCTGCACCCACCCCCATGATTCTCTGTCCACTGCTGGGAGTGATAGGCACCCAACCCTCATATGTCTGGGCACTGCTGGGAGTGATAGGCACCCACCCCTCATATGTCTGGGCACTGCTGGGAGTGATAAGCACCCATCCGTCATATGTCTGGACATTGTTGGGAGTGATATGCACCCACCCCTCACATGTCTCTGTCCACTGCAGGTATTCCTCTGCACCCACCCCCATGTCTCTGTCCACTGATGTGACTCCTAGGCAGACACCCACCCACCCGCCTGCACCCTCGGTGCAGTACACTGCTCTCCTGGGTATACACCCCCCCCAATATACTGGTTAGATGCTGCACCAGGCCCTATGACAACATTCGTGGGGTGTGTACGCCTTGTATCACTGATGTACTGGTGCCCTAGGGGTACGCGTGATGCGGTCCATGCCCACGCTCTGAGAGTGTGTGTACGGTCCGTACCCCTACATCACCACAACTATGGTGGTACGGCCCATACCCACGCTCTGAGGGCGTGCGTATGGGCCGTACCACCATTGTTGGTGTGACATAGGGGTATGGCCCGTACCCACGCTCTGAGGGCGTGGGTATGGGCCGTACCACCATTGTTGGGGTGACGTAGAGGTACGCGTGGTACGACCCGTACCCACGCTCTGGGGCGTGGGTACGGCCTGTACCCCTACATCACCACAACTATGGTGGTACGGCCCGTACCCATGCTCTGAGGCCGTGTGTACGGCCTGTACGACTATTGTTGGGGTGACGTAGGGGTACGGCCCATACCCACGCCCTCAGAGCTTGGGTACGGGTCGTACCACGCGTACCCCTACGTCACCCCAACAATGGTGGTACGGCTCGTACCCATGCTGTGGGGGCGTGGGTATGGGCCGTACCACCATTGTTGGGGTGACATAGGGGTACCCGTGGTACAACCCGTACCCACGCTCTGAGGGCGTGTGTACAGCCCGTACCACCATTGTTGTGGTGACGGGACGCGTCCACGTCCACTTCTGTTGTGGCGGGACGCAGGCCTTGGTGGACACGCCCCCCGAAGTGACCAGACCCTGGAGGTATTGTATGTACATGATATATGTGGTATAATTTGGGTAGGGGTTAAGTTGCATGCCCCTCGCCCCCCCCTTTGCCCATGGGTGTTGTTCTGACCTTCTGCGGCTTCTGCGGCGGTTTCTGTGCACCAGGTCATAGGCTAGGAGGGCCGGGATTACACGTAGGATGGGGTCCATGGCTGTCCGCCGCGTACATGTGCTCCTTCTTCGCGTCGTCCTCAATTTCCCGGGAGTTTTTGGCTGCTGTAAAATATTAGCCGTGCGGAGTGACGTAGGCACGAATCATACTTGCTGGTCCATAAAATGCTGCCTGAATCCGTCCGGACGTCACGTATGCGATGTCCGGGATCGGAATTATGGGTATTTATTAGGCCTGGGCGGCAAATTCCGTTCCGTTTGCGGAATTTGCGGAATTTGGGCAATTTCGCGTTATGCGGAGAACGCAAAATTGCCCAAAATTCCGCTTTCCGCGACTTCGCGAAATTTTTGCTTGTTCGCTTTCTCAAAATGCGTGTTCACGAGATATTTCTCCCCGAGCACGCAAACAGCGATTGGGAACAGGAAAAAAGCATCGCGAACAAGAAATTCTGCGTGTTCGCGGAATTTCTGCATGTTCGCTGAGATTTTTTACCGTTTCGCGGAGATTTGCGTAACGCGATTACGCAAATTCCGCCCACCCCTAGTATTTATAAGCTGCACGTAGTTTTGTACGAATCGTACGGAAATAGTATTTCTGTACGATTCGTACTTGCTGATTTGTAAGGGGGATTTCCCGGGTACGAGTCGTACGGAGAAAACGCTCCGTACGACCATTCGTACCCAGGTTTTAACGGATCGGAATCGGCATCTAAATGTACTTTAAGAAAAAGATGTAAAAATGTAATACATATTTTTTTTAAAAATACAATACTTGACAAAAAATATAGAACACATACATATAAAATACATACTGATATACATAACACTAATATAAACATCGCTATTATTGACAAATATATTTATGCAAACGATATTACTGACTTCAATATTAACAAAAATGATATTTCTTACCTTTAGGTCGATATTCTGGTCACCGATATTCTTGATGTCGATATTCTGTTCCTTCGATATTTCTAAGTCGATATTTCTGTAGGTCGAAATAAAAAACTCGATATTATATCTGTGCACCAAGTGAAAGTGGTCTATTTTGTATATATATTTCCGTGTAAATCTCAAGAGAATTAGTTTGCTGTTTTTAATCTGTATATAGGATCAAGGTTGATTGTTTTTTTATTGTTGTAGGTAACATGAAGATTATTGAAGAAAGAAGGAAAACAAAAAGAGCTCAAATATAAAAAGGACTATAAAGGTTGATGGACCCTTTGTTATAGAAATATATGTTATGGGTATAACTGGATTTAAACGTAGCCCACTAGGGCAGATTTGGATTGGAAAGTCAGAAATATGACTGTCATAAATGAGTGATCAGTCAGTCAGTATCCTAAAATATCGAATTGTACATGCCCACAAGGGTAAAATTTGTGATAAGAGCAGTGGTCTTTCATGAGGTTTTTGAATGCTGATGAGTTAGAAAGAATTGTAGATTCTGAGAGAGTTAACAGCAAAATGAAGTATACAGTGTTACCATTGCATGAAACCCAAACTGAAATAACAAGAAGCCTGAACGTTATGTATTCAGAAGGTTAGCCATAATGAATCAAACATTTCAAGATGACTGCTGCTATTTCCTCATAAAATTCACTTTGTGTAGTCCTACTTTGATTGTGATGTAGGCACTCATTTATATAGAATGGTGAAGCAAACAAACTGACCCATGAGAAAGGAGCTGTGAGCTCCGAAACACGTCAGGCGTTTTCAGTGCTGCTTGTGAAATAAAAACAACACGCTGAAGCAATTGAGCTGTAGTTGGTCTCCTATTGTGAAAATCAGAGAAATTCAAACGTTATAGTTAGTAGAGCTAACTATAACTCACGCCCCACAATGCGCTGCTGATGACGTCACATATTACATCACTCATGACATGGTCAGTGACATCACTGATGACATCACTGATGACATCTCAAATGTCCAATGTACGCCACTCCAGCATAGAAGTGTGAATAAATAGGCCGGGGCTCTGGGCGTGGTTAACTTGTGTAAAGGCCAACACGTCTGCCAGAGCGGCCGCCCTCACCCTGCCACGTGGCTGCAGCCATGACTGCGGGCCTCCTCGACACAGGCCCCCTGCGAACATAGTGGCACAGCACCGCAGAGTTATGTCTGTACAGACTACTGTCTTCGATCTACACTGCGGACAGCAGGGCTCACAATTCAGATGGAGTCGCGATTACAGATGACGCAGTCCAGTAGGCATTGCTCCCAGTGCGGCCTGCCCAGAACACGCATCATCGCAGGCTGCGTACACGCTGAGTGCCAGAGGTACCACTAACTCAGTGCACCACAAGTCAACACCACGTGGCCTTATTAAGGCAGAATTAATTAGACAAAAGACATTGCTACCAGTGCGGCTCGCCCGGACTACACATCATCTCAGGCTGCGCACACGCTGAGTGCTTCAGGTGTCACTAACTCAATGCACTAAAAGTCACCACCACGTGGCCTTACTGAGGCAGAATTCATTAGACAAACGTCATTGCTATCCGTGCGGTCTGCCCAGACCACGCATCATCGCAGGGTGCGCGCACGCTGAGTGCTTCAGGTGCACTAACTCACTGCACCATAAGTCATCGCCACGTACCCTTATTAAGGCAGGATTCATTAGACAGAAGACATTGCTACCAGTGCGGCCCGCCAGGACCACGCATCATCGCAGGCTCTGCACACGCTGAATGCTTCTGATGCCACTAACTGTGCAGCTTAAGTCAACGCAACGTAGCTGTCTGTCCTTGCTGGCCGCTGCCTCCGGCCTACACTGTGGTTAGCAGGGCTCACAATTCAAATTCAGTCTTGATTAATTAATTTCAGAGTCCAGTAGACAAATCAAATCAAATCAATAACGACCCTGAAACCTACATATTTCGACATTGTAGTCCATACATATTTCATCTTTTGTTCCATACGCCCACACTGTCGTCAGCAGAGCTCACAATTTACATTGAGACATGATTTATTAATTGCAGACAGAATTGTACACTATGTCCTCGGATTTTGTCAAGAGGAAGTAACAAAAAGCATTCCTCGATGTCTGTGCTGACTACTGCCTTTGATCTACATTGTGGACAGCAGGGCTCACAATTCAGATCGAGTTGTGATTGCAGATGACGCAGTCCAGTAGGCAACAGACATTGCTACCAGTGCGGCCCTCCGAGACCACGCATCTTCGCTAGCTGTGCACACACGGAATGCTTTTGATGGCCCTACCTCAGTGCACCACATCTCACCATGGACCCTTTATGATAGAATCTTTTGTGTATGATTTCAGATCTGCTACCCCTACCTCAGTGTACCTCAAGTCATGAACCCTTTACGATAGAATCTTTTGTGTATTATTTCACATCTGGTGCCCCTAACTTAGTGCAGCACAAATCATGGGCCCTTTATAATTGAATCTCTGTGTGTGATCCGATGATTATTGTTGTACTTGTTGTCAGCACCAAATATTCCCTGAAGGCTGGCTTACACTCACCCCACACGCATCCAGCACAGACGTCACGGGACATGTGACCCTGGTAATAAAACGGGGCCGAGCGCACGTGCCTGTACCCGCTTCCACTATCTATCTAACTGTGTCTGTGTGTTCATTATTTATGTATGATGCTGCCCCTGGGCCCTACCACATTACATTAGCTGTGGACAGCGCTCGCAACCATGTTACCTCTGGCAGTGGGGAGAACTTTGGTTATGTAACTTTGTCTCGGTCATTGTATAAGTACATAGGTAAGCCTGGGCAAAGCACTACGCTACGCTCGCGTAGTTTGTGAAGTTCGCGCTACTTCGCACTACGCGAATTGCACGTAGCACAGTGCGAACACGCGTAGTGTAGTGTTGCGTAGTGTTGCGTAGTGCTGCGGTCATTTTTTGCTTGCTCGCGGTCCTCAACGTCAAGTTGGCGACCGCAAGCAAGCAAAATGACATCCCGGCGAGACTTTTTCCTTGTTCGCGACCAGCAACATCAAGTTGGCGACCGCGAGCATGGAAAATAAACCTCCCGGCGAGATTCCCAACGCGAGGAGGTCAGGTTTCTCATTGCGAGTGGTCGCGTATGCTCGCGACCACTCGCGATGAGAAACTACCAGTTCGCGTTGAGAAAGCTTCCGCTCGAGTAAAAATCTACTCGAGCGGAAGAAAACTACAGCTCGCACTGTGCAAGATGCCATTTTCAATGATTGCACAGTGCCGGTTGCTTGTCCGCACTGTGCAATCATTGAAAACGACATCTGGCACAGTGCGAACAAGGTACTACGCAGTTCGCGAAGTGCTACGCGTAGCTCGCGTAGTGCGAAGTGCACTTTGCGTAGCTTCGCGAAGTGCTACTTCGCGAACTACGCCCAGGGTTATACATAGGTAGAGACTGGATCATTAGAGTACTGCAAGGAGAGTGTATAGTGAATTTATAAGTGCTTCGGATATGGGAGTGATTTGATAAGTACATATGTTGGTGGAGCCTAACCCCCGAGCACGAGCTTGGCTCTAATTGGCTGCCCTCCATGTGCCAAAAATGGAAATTTGCATGGCCCTGAATTGCTACAGCTGCAACACTCCACTGAATGTGCAATAAACATTCATATCCACACAGATATGTCATGTGCACGATCTTTCATGTGTGGAAGTATGGATGAAAGTAGGGTCAGTGCATCCCCCTACCTTCCATGTTGGCCATGTTTTGGGACTTGGGTCACAGGGTGATACATTGGCACTTGCGACCCGGGTGTGCGGCAGCACTACAACAGGGACACCCGCATCAGTTGATTTCTCATACAACCCAGGACGGATCCACTCCCAGAGCTCCGGAGTCATTGTTCACAGCCTCATGCAGGACTGGCATACACCAGACCAGCACACTCTGCTTACACATACAGGGAGGGACAACAACGCTACATGGCCCGGATTTTCATTGTAGGGATCTGCTGCTCACAGGTCTAGTTGTCAGTACACCACAGCCACTCCCTGATGGCTGGTATACACCCACACCAAACCCATCAAGCACAGGCTTCACAGGACACGTGACCCTGCCAATAAAATGACTGGGTGCACGTGCTCCACGCCATTTCCATTTCAGTTTTGGTGGCACTGGATGCACTGCGACCAGCATAGGCACACTGCCACAGGACGGTGACTTTTGGTGCACTGAGGTAGCGGAATGGTAAGTGCTGAGCGGGTGTGCAGCCTGCGATGATGTCCTGTCCCGGCAGTCTGGACAGTTCAGGGTTTGTGTGTCCTGCTGGACCACAGTGTAGGCCTGAGCCATCGAACAGCGGGGGCCTACCACCACGTGGCACGGCCTCACTGGTCACAGAGTTAGTGGCACCGCAAGGGCTGAGCGGGTATGCAACCTGCGATGATGGCAGGTGCACTGGTATGTCCTCTGCCATGGTAAAATCAGGACGCAGCACCAAATGTGAGAACTGTTGGCCTGCGGAGCGGGCTTCATGATATGCAGGGTACCCTGTCCGTGGGTCCTGGGATTGGGGCTTGCAGCGGCTCATGGTAGGCCCTCTTTTCTACACGCAGGTTGCCAAAGGTGAGCAGAGAGGCTTGTTTGTGCACTGGGGGCAGCCACCTTCGGGCAGTGGGAGTGGATGTGGTGCAGCACTCTGGGTGCGCAGTGGCAGGCAGTCACCTCCAGGCAGTGGGAGTGGTGCAGACACCTCTGGCCAGTGGAAGTGGATGGGGTGCAGAAGCCTGGATGCACAAAGGCCGGCCATGATTTAGGCATGTGCAGTCGTATGTACTCTGCCGTTACTGATTCTGTACTATATTTCAGATGAGTGAGCTTGAGGGCTCCACTATGTCCTGGTACATGGTTGGAGACACACCGGTGGAGGAAAGGTGAGCTGTGAGGGTTTTGTCCACAGTGTGGGCACTCACTGTCCCTCTCCATCTCTTCCTTTCTCTCCCTCACACTCTTTCTCTCTTTCTTCCTCTCTGTCACACTGTTTCTCTCTTTCTCTCTCTCTTCCTCTCTCTCTCACTCTTTCTCTCTCTTTCTCCCTCTCTCACTCTTCCTCTGATTCTCTCATCCTCTTGCTCACACTGTTTCTTTATTTCTCTCTCTCTTCCTCTCTCTCACTGTTTCTCTCTTTCTTCCTCTCTCTCTCACTTTATTTTTTTATCCCTGTCTTCCTCTCACTCTTTTGTTCTCTCTCTCTCTTCCTCTCTCTCACTCTTTCTCTCTCTCTCTCTTTCCTTTCATGAACGCATGATGCACAATCTTATCTTGCTTTTTATCTAACAGGTTGTGATTCACAGCTTGACGACCCCCCCACACCGACCTCCCGCCACGAGACGATGACTTCAGTTCCACTGAGTTAGTGCCACCAGAGGTGAACGTGTGTGCAGCCTGCAATGATACGTGGCCATCCTGGCAATCAACATCCACTCTGAATTGTGAGCTCGGCTTGACCGTGTGTACACAACGACTGAGGAGGTTGTGGCGGACCCTCTTACACACAGGCCGGTGGCGGAAGGTGAGCACAGAGGCTTGTTTCTGCAGCAGCAGGCAGTCCCCTCTGGGCGGTAGGAGTGGATAGTGTGCAGCAGCCTGGGCGCACAAGAACGCACAGGACCCTCCGAGCAGTGGGAGTGGATGGGCTGTAGCAGCCTCAGTGCGCATTGGCGAAAAAGAGAATTAGGCGTGTGCAGTTGTATGTACTCTGCAATTACTAATTCTAGACTATCAGATGACTAAACTTGAGGGTGCACTATGTCTTGGCACGTGGTTGGAGACACAAGATGAGCTGCGAAGATTTTCTCCAGTGTCATCACTCCCTCTCCCTCTCCATCTCTTCCTTTCTCTCTCTCAAACTTTCTCTGTTTCTCTGTCTCTTCCTCTCTCTCATGCTTTCTTTCTCTCTCTTCCTCTCTCTCACTCTTTCTCTCTCTCTCTTCCTCTCTCTCACACTGTTTCTCCCTCTCTCTTGTCCTTGTATCTTACTCTTTCTCTCTTTCTCTCTCTCACTCTTTCTCTCTTTCTCTGTCTTCCTCTATCTCTCACTCTTTTTCTGTCTTCCTCTCTTTCACTCTTTCTCTCCTCCACTCTCACTCTTTCTGACACTCTTCCTCTCTCTCACTCTTTCTCTCTCTCTCTTCCTCTCTCTCACACTGTTTCTCTCTTTCTCTCTTCCTTGTATTTCACTCTTTCTCTCTCTCTCTCACTCTTTCTCTCTTTCTTTGTCTTCCTCTCTCTCACTCTTTCTTTGTTTCTCTCTCTCTCCCTCTCTCCCACTCTTTCTCTCTTACTTTTTCTACTTTGCTAGATGCATGATGCACCATCTTATCTTTCTTTTTGTCCTGCAGCCTGTGCTTCACAAGTGGTCCAGCGATGACACGATATGGCTGTACATGGTTTTATTTGTTGTTTTGTTTTAATAAAATGTTTTATATGTAAATCCATACATGACTAAGATTCTCATTTGTCCAACCTCACAAGCATCTTTTTATTAATAATTGTACAACATTACCCAATTTTGTACGTTCCAGATTCCCTAAAATGACTGTCACATTTGTTTGTGGGGGGTGGCGGGTGAGGGGGGATGGTGGACAAGGAGCTCCTGCTGAGGGTGTCGGAGCAGTGTTGGGTGTCCGACCTAGCATGATCATTGCCTCCATTGCATCTGTTCTCAGAGACTTATGAGCCGGCGGGCTGGCTTGTAGATGAAAAGCTGCGAGCTGACTGGCAGGCTCATAGAGAGAGAACCGCGGCCCGTCAGTTTGCAGAGGGAGAGCTGCGGGCCAGCTCACAGAGGAACACCTGCATGCCGACTGGTATAGGGAAAGGTGCGGGCCATCTGCTTCCAAAGGGATAGCTGAAGAACAGTGATGTGGGGAGAGGGACCATGAAGAGCGTATCCCGCGGAGAGAGACCTGCAATATATTTCCAGTCTTGGCTTCACAGATACAACTGCGGGCCCGAGAACTTGCACCCGAAGAGCTGTGAGCCGACAAGTGGTTCCCAGAGGGAGACTTGTGGGCCTAAGAATGTTGTTGGAGGTATGATGTTGATGGGGGGAAAAGGGAGCGTTACCTGCTGATGTAGGGAGACGCAGGGTGAAAGGGGTATCTTGCACAGACAGAGCTCCGGTATATTAAATTGTCCACAGGACCTTTCTTTTATCTTTTCACTCGATGCAAGGCACAAGATGGCTGCTAACACTTCCTTGTTTGAAGTGTTAGCAGCCAATCAGAGAACACTTCCTGGTTTGAAGTGTTAACAGCCAATCAGAGGCAATCACGTGCTCGAGAGTTAGGCACCATACAGATATATATATCTTTTTTTCCTTTAATATCTCAAAAACTACTGAAAGGATTTAGACTATTTAAACAAAACACACTTTTTGGACCAAAACCATTCTCCCTGCCAAATTTGGCGTAATTCCGTTCAGCACTTTGACCTGTAGCCCTGTCTAACGTTTCCTATGGAAAATGCATTGAGAAAATACTTTTTTGGACCCCCCATTTTTCTCAGCCCCCCCTTGACTAATCAACCTGTAATATGTCTTCACAGCTGGTGGCTCCGGTCGCGGGTGCAAATATCTTGCAATAAACTTGCTTTCAATCAACCACCAACCGTGTACATCCTCAATACACCCCTAAACTTTCAAGATAGGAGCTGATCAAAAAAGAGGAACGTTTTGGAAAATTTAGATTCGTCAAACGACGCCAAAGTTATAAGCAGATGGAGGACTGCACGAGGGGGGCTGCGCAACCCCCCTCCCAACATAAGTGAAGCCCCGGGTCTACGGGGACCCCAGCGGGCCCCCGCAGCTCCAGCAAGACCAGCTATTATTTTTTAAGAAATTCCCCAGGGACCTAACCCACCCCAGGGTCTCATTAAAATAAAACGCGGGAACATGCGACGCCAGCGCGAATGGTGCCGATATATATATATTTGTTTTTTTTAAATGCTTTCTATGGCCCTGAGCATCTTTCTGGGACCCCCTGAGCAGGCCTAGAGGGTCAGGGTGTTTCTACCCTGCCCCCTTCTCTTGTTTTATACCTTTGTTTCTCTGTTTTCTGGTGACTCTCTTCTACAGAGTCACAAGATGGCTGTCAACACTTTCTGGTTTGGACTGTTGACAGCCAATCACAGTGAAGCTCATACTCTGGACTTAGGCTCAGCCCAGATATCGAAACTTTTATTTTTCTAATTTCTCAGCAACTACTGAATGGATTTACATCATTTAAAAAATAATTTGCTTTCTGATCCAAGCACTACCTTTTTGCTAAATTTGGGGTGATTGGGTGCAGTAGTTTCGGCTCTAGCCTTGCACAAAGTTTCCTATAGGAAATAGATTTTTTGACTCTTATTCTTTGAATTTCTCAAAAGCTACTGAACGGATTTACACCATTTGAAAAAAAGGTCGCTTTCTGAACCAAGCTCTACCTTTCTGCCAATTTTTGGGGTAATTCCGTTCAGCATTTCGGGCTGTAGCTCATCGCAAAATTTCATATGGAAATTAACATGGGGAAAATGCGTTTTTGGGACCCCGTTTTTCTCAGCCCCCGCTTGGCAAATGAACCCCAAACTTTCAGGATAAGAGCTGACCTGGATAGACTTTTCTTTTGGAGAATTTTGCAAAGATTCGTCAAACGAAGCCAAAGTTATTAGTAAATCAAGAAATGTTTTTCCTATGGAAACTAGGTTGTAACGATAACTACGTACTGGCGACTGCCAGTAGGTCATATGTATGTACATATATATATTGCCGTCTGCTTGTGATATACACTCTCTCAGAAAAAAAAGAAGTGTGGTAGCTCCCACACTACCCTACTAATTAGGCCCCGGATGGTCCAGGTCCTGGGGGTATATGGCCTAAAACAAAATTAAAGAAGGGAGGATAGGAGCCTGTCTCCTTAAACATTTTTATGTCCTAGAGACCACCACCTTCTAAATGGGAGGGTGCATAGAACCCCCTAGGCCATGGGACCGCCACCTTCCCAGGGCTATTTTCTATTCCCCCCCGGGACCACCATCTCTAAAGGGCCAAATTTAATTTCTGGGCCTCGGGGACCGCCACCCCCTCCCGGGGCAGGCCCTACAAAATCAAAGGAGGGGGGACCGCGTGGCCCCCTCCTGGAGCCAATATTGGCCCTAGAAACTGCCATCCCCCAGGGCTGGCTCCAACAATGTCCCATAGCTGTTTGCTGTGGCTTGGTAGGAGCTTTGAAAGCTCCTGCTAAGTCACTGGAAACACTCCAATTCCAGCAAGCTAGAGCGGAGATACGTTCTCGCTTCCTGGAAGCAAAGCTTTTGTCTGTTTCCCTGCGCACTATCAAGCGAGCAGGGAAACAGACAAAAAGATTCTTTTTACACACAGGGGGCTGCATGTTCTGCAGCTCCCCGTTTGTGAAAGCACTCTCAGCTCCGGCAGAAGGAGGAGGGCTGGCAGGTAACACAGGAGCCTTGAGGTTGCCCCCATGGTCAATTAGCATGCACACATGACAAATAGCCAGGCCCTGGGGAATGTGGTCCCTGGAGCTGAAAGCAGCAAGGGGAGGTGAGTAGCAGCCCCCCTCCTCCATTAAAAAATAAATAAAAGGCTGGGCCTTTGGGTTTGGGGTCCCCAGGGCCACAATTGGCCTGGAAGGAGAGCGGCGTGTCCCCCCTCCCTATTTGTTAATGGTCCGGCCCGGGAGATGGAGTCCCTGGGGCTGAAATCGACTGAGGGAGGGGGGCCACTTGACCTCCCTCCTGTCTTAAAATAAAAAAATTAAAAGGGCGGGCCACAGGGGATGGGGTCCCCAGAGCTGAACTCTGACTGGGGAGGAGGGTTTTGTGGGCCCCCTCCCTAATTTATTCCAGCGTTCAAGCTCCACATATGTACAGTACTAATCATCTTAACCTTGTGAATGTGGCCCACCCCAGGGTCTCATTAAAATAAAATGCGGGAACATGCGACCCCAGCGCGAATTGCGCCGATATATATATATATATTTTTTAATGCTTTCTATGGCCCTGAGCGTCTTTCTGGGACCCCCTGAGCAGGCCTAGAGGGTCAGGGTGTTTCTACCCTGCCCCCTTCTCTTGTTTTATACCTTTGTTTCTCTGTTTTCTGGTGACTCGCTTCTACCGAGTCACAAGATGGCTGTCAACACTTTCTGGTTTGGAGTGTTGACAGCCAATCACAGTGAAGCTCATACTCGGGACTTAGGCTCAGCCCAGGTATCGAAACTTTTATTTTTCTAATTTCTCAGCAACTACTGAATGGATTTACATCATTTAAAAACAAATTGCTTTCTGATCCAAGCACTACCTTTTTGCTAAATTTGAGGTGATTCCGTTCAGTAGTTTCGGCTCTAGCCTTGCAAAAAGTTTCCTATGGGAAATAGTTTTTTTGACTCTTATTCTTTGAATTTCTCAAAAACTACTCAACGGATTTACACCATTTGAAAAACAGGTCACTTTCTGAACCAAGCTCTACCTTTCTGCTAAACTTGGGGTAATTCCGTTCAGCATTTCGGGCTGTAGCTCATCGCAAAATTTCATATGGAAATTAACATGGAGCAAAATGCGTTTTGGGACCCCCTTTTTTCTCAGCCCCCGCTTGGCAAATGAACCCCAAACTTTCAGTATAAGAGCTGACCTGGATAGACTTTTCTTTTGGAGAATTTCGCAAAGATTCGTCAAACGAAGCCAAAGTTATTAGCAAATAAAGAAATGCTTTTCCTATGGAAACTAGGTTGTAACTATAACTACGTACTGGCGACCGCCAGTAGGTCATATGTATGTACATATATTTATTGCCGTCTGCTTGTGATATACACTCTCTCAGAAAAAAAAAGAGAAGTGTGGTAGCTCCCACACTACCCTACTAATTAGGCCCTGGATGGTCCAGGTCCTGGGGGTATGTGGACTAAAACAAAATTAAAGAAGGGAGCATAGGAGCCTGTCTCCTTAAACATTTTTATGCCCAAGAGACCACCACCTTCTAATGGGGAGGGTGCATAGAACCCCCTAGGCCATGGGACCGCCACCCTCCCAGGGCTATTTTCTATTGCCCCCCGATCACCATCTCTATAGGGCCAAATTTAATTTCTGGGCCTCAGGGACCGCCACCCTCCCCCCCCCCCCCCCGGGGCAGGCCCTACAAAATCAAAGGAGCGGGAACACGTGGCCCCCTCCTGGAGCCAATAATGGCCCTAGAGACTGCCATCCCCCAGGGCTGGCTCCAACAATGTCCCATAGCTGTTTGCTGTGGCTTGGTAGGAGCTTTGAAAGCTCCTGCCAAGTCACAGGAAACACTCCAATTCCAGCAAGCTAGAGTGGAGATACGTTCTCGCTTGTTGGAAGCAGAGCTTTTGTCTGTTTCCCTGCCCACTATCAAGCGACTAGGGACATGTGCGTTTTCTCTGCATTACCACTGTGAAAGTTATCTATAGTCCGTGATGAAGGTGTTTGCATCCTTGCTTTTCTTGAGCGCAATACCTCACCTAGGGCCTCATGTACGTAGCCCAATACCGGTCGGTAACGGCCGATTTTCGGTAATTATACCGTTACCGACCGGTATTTAGGCTGTTGACATGTAGGGGGCTCATTTCTGTATTCGGTAATTTACCGAATCGGTAAAATTACCGAATCGGTAATTTTACCAATTCGGTAAATACCGAATACAGTAATGAGATGTAGGGGGACTGTGTGGTGGGTGTGGGGATTCGTTATTTACCACCAACTAATAGTTGGTGGTAAATGACGAATAGGTGTGAAAATGCATTTTTGTGCACTGTGAAGTGTGCAATGTGGCAGACATACATGCCCCTAGGGCATGTATGTGCGCCACATGTGCACACATGGAAGAATCAGGGGTGCAACAGGGTGTCAATGTGACACCCTGCCACCCTTGAATGTGCTCCCCCCATTACCGAATCGGTATTTACCGATTCGGTAATGAGGCATACCTTCCCATTGATTCAATCAATGGGAAGGTATGCCTCATTACCGAATCGGTAAATACCGATTCGGTAATTACCGACTTACTCCGATTCGGTAACATTTACCGAATTTTTACCTACATACACTTTACCGATTCTTAAATACCGAATCGGTAAGATTCGGTATTTATGAATCGGTAAAGTGTATGCCACCTACATATGGCCCCTAGTGTCTGTGATGAGGGGTTCTTTCTTGATGTACTGCTGAGAGAAGGGATCGTGTTCTAAACTCTTAAAACTTGAAGTATGTAAACTTGAATAGAAACCCCACCTGTTTGGCCCTGCCCCATAAGCATTAGCAGTATGCAACATCTTCCCACCCTTTTCCCAGGTTTTGAAGACAGGGTCTTGATGCCTACGAATACAAATGTACCTCCACAAGGCACAGAAACACTTACTTCTGTGAAGTACAAATCATTTATCTTGCGGCTCATGTGTAGTATGTGCACAGACAGCACGCTGCATCCAGATTGACATAGGGACCAACACCCCCTTGAAACAGAGGCAACACACAATCTGCAATAGTGATCGATTAATCCACCTCATCAAGTGCCCGTGCAGGCTTCAATATGTGGGTATGACAACAGGTAAGGTCAAAATCTGCATCACAGAATACAAAAGCATGATTAGATGTAAAAGTCAAACAACAAAAATGATTAATCACTTGAAAGGGGGCATTCAGCAGACGGACTGCACTATACATTCTTATACATATAACCCCTTCAATCATCAATATCTCACAATTTAAGGAGCAGAAACTGGTTTACAGGTTACACAGCCATAGTAATGGGCTGAACGGTGAGATTCCTTGGACCTTCATTCAATGATCTTTGACAGACATAAAACGAGGGCTCCCTCCACCTGTATACCAAGCAGAAATAGTTTTGACACCCATCTACATCTCAACCATTCCAGGTCTTGGCTGCGATGTGAGAGAAGGATCTTCTGCCTGCTCTGGCTCTGTGGATGCACGGGGTTTTGGCCAGTGCGAGGTTGGAAGATCAGAGGTTTCTTTTGGGTACGTGGAAGTTGATTCTGTCATTGAGGTATTTGGGTCTGTTGTTGTGTAGGCATTTGTAGGCGTGATTAAGATTTTTGAAGGTGACTCTTTTCTCCATGGGGAGCCAGTGGAGTCTTCGTTGGTGTTGGCTGATGTGTTTGTACCGAGGGATGCCGAGGACGAGTCTGGCGGTGGTGTTCTGTATTGTCTGGAGTTAGCAGAGTAGGGACTTGATGATGCTGACGTATAGTGCATATCCATAGTCCAATCTGCTGGTGATGAGTGCGTGGGTGACTGTCTTCCTTGACTCAGGGGGGATCCATTTGAATCAGGACACAGCATACACAGTACATGCAGTGATCACTTGCTCCCCATGCCAGACATCTGGACTGGTTACCCTCTGGCCGCATTGTGTCCACACAAGGTTGAGGCCCACCTGTTTCTCATCCAATACATTAATTTATGAGTCCTCAGACAGAGGTTCACATTTCTTATCAAAGAAGGATCACTGGAACAATTTTATTGCATTGAATGAACTGTATAAAGATACATGTTAGATCGATTGCATATTGAGACAGTCCTCAAACTCGATGCCTGTGACTATGCTCCTTGATGCAGTGTTTAATTAAATAAACTGTTCCTGTTTGTTCAAATGTGTCTTGTCTCTTGTTTCTTCCAAGGTATTTTGTGTTCAAGCACATTTTAACCATGTGCAAAAAAAATTCTAATGAATTAGACCTTCTGTATTGTAAATCCCACTTTGCACATAATAAAGACAAATAACAAGTGTGCAAACTCCCCATTTTATTGCCACATGAGTGCTTTTTTAGACTATAGTCTAGCATCGCTGTCTTGGAGGTCTCGACTTCATATCTCCCAAAGGAGTCCAATTACAAATGGACTTTCAACCTTGCTTTTACCTCTCTCGTTATGTAACGCTCCTTTGACAGGCACTACAACCCATTGGACACCTTTGATTGGTACCTATTATGCTACATGACACACCTTTGATGCACACTGCCATCCCCAGCATTCCCTGGGTCATAGGATCTGATGCGCAATCGGCAAAGGATACTTTCTATCAACAGACCTCACTGCAGCAACCAGTGTATTCTAACCTGGCATTGGAAGTGGCTGGAACTTAACTTTCAAGAGGTGAGTTGAAGGTCTATCCCTCACTGTAAATTCCTGCAAACCCTCCCCACATGACTATTATGTCAGACTTTATAACGTGAGCAGTGTTGCCATGGAAAATGTATTGTCCCATCATTTGTAAATCACTACAATATTGGGCTAAATTGTATCACTACCTTTTAACTTTACTATGTAGGCCATGTTTTGTAAACACATCCCCGTTACCTGAAAATAACGACTATATTGGTCTAACCGGTACCCCAACTTGTAACTTCTATCTTTACCAAGCGTTTTTAGACATTTGTAAATCATGACTACAATGAGCCAAACAATACTGCTACCCTTTAACCTTGGTTGCCACTCACCACATAGGAAATTGATTACAACAGTAATAGGCACTTGATACACCTTTGTGCAAATGCATACACTTTTTAACTTGACATTACAGTCTCTGCATGAAGCACCAAGCAACTTACCCTTTAAATAGCCATAAACTTGGCCGGGTTACGTTCTCCAAAAGCCTTTTGTAATCACGGATAATGTTAACCATGCCATGAATAACTTTATTTCGGTCATGAGACCATAAAAGTACAATAAGATATATACAAGTACAAGGATAAGACCATAAATACAAGAAAGGTTTAAAAAGATTATTAAACAATGAGTTATCATGGTTAAAAAGAAAAGAAAGCTAAAAGGGAAGCATTTCTTCAAATAAAATTCATCCTTCTCCGCCACATGCCATATAAAAAGCAGGAAACTGCATAGACAATGAGAGGATTGGTGTCAAACGTCAAGACTCTACAAGCTTGTGCACTCTGTCTGAGCCCCAAATTTTTAAACAAGGGGACAAGCCAACATTTCCGAATCATGCTGTAAGCTGGACAGAATAACATGATATGAGTAATATCTTCATTACAAGTTTTGCAGGCTGGGCAAATGCCCTCCTTCAATTTATCCCATCTAGATGTCAACGCCCCAATTGGCAGGGAACCATGTCTCATCTGAATATATAATTTCCTAGCTAGAGGAGGCTGTACTAAGTCCAAGAATACCTCCAGCCCAGAGTCGATTTTCACCATTAAGAACTCAGAGGTCAACCTACCCAAGGTGGTCGAGCAGCATAGACTTTTGGAATTATAAAGTCTAAGAGCCGCCAATATCTCTGACCCTTGAGTCCTCACACAGCTAATGCCCGGGATGTCCCAAAGATGGGGCAAACCAACTTGATAAAGGGAAGTCTTTATGTGGAGTAGCCTTGGTATTTTCTTGTAGTTTAGCTGTCCCCAAATTGCAATAAATTCCGCTCTGAAAGTTGCAAGTACAGGGACAGACCAAAGCCTTCTCCAATAAAGTAATGGTCGTACAGCCGCCAGGTCACTGACGGATTCTAGGTCCATGTCCAGACGCAGTGGTATAAGAGGTGTGCTCTGGGGGAGACCAACCAAACCGCGCATAAAAGCATGTTCTACCTTCCGTAAGTTGGATGTATTTATGTGGCCCCACAGTTCAGCAGCATACAGGGCTGCTGACCTCACCTGTATTTTGTAGATCTCTCGTACAGGAGTAACAGGTTTGAATATCGAGATTCTATGGAATCTTCCGATTCCTCCCGTTATCTGGGAAAGCCTCAGGGAAGATTTAGCTACTTGAGCATCCCACACAAAGTGCTTAGTCAATGTGACTCCCAAATATATAAAGGTCTTAACTCTTTCTAGGGGAACACCACCTAGTGCAGGGTTCGGGCGGGTGTGCCTCGGGGGATTGAAGATCATAAACTTAGTTTTCCCCAGATTGATCTCCAATCCCCTCGAGGCACAAAAGGTCATAAACCCGTCCAGAACCCGCTGGATGCCCGATGATGTCCGCGACAGCAACAATGTGTCGTCCGCGAACATCAAGCGGGCACCCGACCAGAAGCCAAAAACGGGGCGTCACTATCCCTGAGACTATTTAGTTCGTTAATCAAACCGTTTACATATAGGCTGAACAATGTAGGGGCCAGTACACAACCCTGGCGTACCCCCCGGGTTACAGGAAAGCGAGCTGATAGCTCCCCATTCTTCCCACACCTCACCTGTGCGAAGTTCCCTGTATGAAAGCGAACCAACACATCAAGTAGGTAGGGTGGGAGACCAAGTCCCTTCAGCACCGTCCAAAGTTTCTCCCTGGGGACCAGATCAAATGCGGCCCGCAGGTCCACAAAAACAAGGTAGAGGCTGCCACCCTCCACTCTTGCAGTTTTCCAATACAGGACCTGGAGCCGGAAGATCTGGTCCAGGGTAGAAATACCCGATCGAAAACCGGCTTGTAAGGGAGTCAGTATTTTGTTCACCTCCATCCAATCTAATAGTCTGCTCAAAAGTATTCGGCCCATCAGTTTTTGGGTGGTATCCAATAAACTGATGGGTCTGTAATTGGATGGGGCTAATGGACAGCCCTTATTAAAAATTGGAACAATCTAGGCTCCAATCTATGTCTCCGGCAGCGCGGAACCTTGCAAAACCGCGTTAAACAGAGCGGTCAGGTATGGAGCCCAGATTTTAGGTTGGGAACGGAAGAGGTCCCCCGGTAGCTTATCAAGGCCTGGCGCTTTATTTAGGGGCAATCCCTCAATTGCAGATTCCACTTCTTTAAGAGAAATTGGATCTGAATAATTGACCTCATTCCCAACATGAAGGTCCTGTGAGCTCGAACCTAAGCCCGAATGACTGTAATCAAAGGGGGGGTCTACAAATACAGCAGTCCCTTGAGATGGTGTATTGTCCTGTGCCTGGGAGACAGAAGCCCTCAACTCGGGGCTTGAATAAAGTTCTTTAAAATGCGCCTCCCACACTAAGGGAGCAATATTAGGGACCCCTTCCTCCCGATCGCCTCTCAGTGATAAAGAGACAATGGCCCCAAAACTCTTGTGATCCTTGGAGAGGAGTGCTTGTCTCAAATCATTCCATCTGGATTCCTCCCACTCTCTCTTGGCCCTGGTCAATTCCTTCTTATAGGATAACCTGAGTGCTCTAATTTTTGATGTAGCCTTAGATTTAATTGCTGCAAGCATATCTCTCTTTGCAGTTTTACAGGCATGATCATACCAGGGATGTATTCTGGCCCTTGTCTGCCGAGTCCTGGCAACTGGATCAAATATTTCACCTAGACTCGTAGTCAACTTCCTGTGTATCTCTGTAGCCTGGCTAGGGGAGGGAAAACCCCCCATTTCACTAATAAGTGGAATGGCAATCTGGTAAATTGCTGCAAGCCGAGTTGGTGAATCCAGACATGTTGGCCATTTGACCCTTCTCCTATTATTAGATATAATAAAAGGTGGTGGAGCCATCTTTGTACTTGGGTCTGGGTTAGATAGGGCGAAAGCACCTGGCTTAAGTGTCAAAACCAGAGCATTATGGTCGCTGTCATGTCTGTTTACAACCCTAAAATCTTTAAGCTTGTCCCAGTGTTTAGCTTCTATTAGAATATAGTCTAAAATTGATGTACTATTAGACCTATTAAATGTGGGTAGACCAGAGCTAGCATTATCAAACCTTCCATTGCGAGTGTGAAGGATTTGATTTGCAATACCAGCTTGGTCCAAACCCTTACTGGGGCTATTGTGGGGGTTGGAATGCACCCAAGCGAATCAACTTCATCATGGTTGCCATAATCAGGAATACTCAGAGGTTCATACTGGCAATTAAAATCACCACCCAGGATTATCATTATAGTAGGGTCAAGAGACTGAATGAATAAGTCAAGCGTAGTAAAAGTGCTTGATTCATTTCCATTTGTGGTGGGCCTGGAATAAGTATTTATAATAGCCAGTCATGACTTGTCAGGAAGGATTCATAAAACACATTGGATATCTAAAGAGTTTGTTCCGAGCTCAGTGGCCAGATGTGTTCCTACCCAGATAGATAGGCCCCCAGAAGGGCGGCCCTTGCCCCTAGAAACTGCGGGAATATCAAAGGTCGCAAAACCATAACATGCACTCCCTTCCAGGGCCCAGGTCTCTTGCATCAGACAGATGTCATGCTTTGCCATAAAGGTAAACCATTCCGGCACTAATAGTTTGTTCTTTAGTCCCGCTATGTTCCATGATAGAATCTTTAAGCATCCTTGCTTCATTTTATCAGAACCGTGCTCGTTCCCCTGTTCTTTTAAAGGTACCTGAACTCGAATGTCTTCAATTCTCTTTTGTACCCTCCCAATACTAGGGGTGGGCGGAATTTGCGAAATTAAATATCGTGAAGATGCGGAAGTTTTTTTCCGGCATGTTCGCGAGATTTTCTGCATGGTTGCGGGTCGCCAACTTACCCATGTGGTTGCTTGCGGGAGCGGCCATCTTGTTTTGAGTTGTCTCGCGGTGCATGATCGCAAGAAGAAAGACGTGATCGCGCGACACATGACGTCACTGCGGGCGCGAACTGTCGCGAGACAGCGCAAATGGCTAAAAACAATACAACATCTCATGGAGAACGCGACCGGATCAAGAAAACTTGTCGGCGAACGCAGGGATTCAGGTAAGGCGATCGCGCGCGCGCGAGAATGGATTATTTTACAGCGCGAGCAAGAAACAAATTATCGCCAAGCTGCGGAAACCGGAATTTTTTACATTTTCGCGCTCTCCGCGGAACACGAAAATGTCAAATTATCGCAATTTCCGCAAACGGAACGAAATTTTCGCCCAGGCCTACCCGATACCCATAGGGCAGGGATCAACACCAGGGGACAGGGGTGGAATATTCACCAATGGTCCAGAACCACCCGTATATTCACTATTATTCGGTTCTGGGCTAGAGGTTTCACTGTGAATCAGTCAACCTACCTCCTCTAAACCGCTAAACCTGTTCCTATGGGCATATGACTGAAAGGGGAGAGTAGGATTTGAGGGGCGTTCCATAAATGACTTCCAATGTCGAGACCCATTGGAACTTGAGGTAGGGTAGAAATAAGACAGATGCAGGGTAAATATCTGGGAGTTCCACCAAGGAGGGATTCTACAGATATAATCCGCTGAGGCAGCGTCCCTAAAATGTATTGTTATGGCATCTCCTGCCACTGTTTTGGGACCCCTTCCTATCCAATCTATTCTTCTCACCACCAAAATTTCCCCTGAAATATTAGGGGGGAGAGGTCTATTTATGCTTAGCCACTGAATACATTTGTTTTTAAGATCACTCTCATATTCTTTTTTCCCCCTCTTTAAGGGCCGGAACACCTACTAAAACTACCACATAAGGTTGTGCTTCTGGGGGCAGGTTTATAGAAGGAAACTGGGAAGGGACTACCCTAGACTCCTCAGATCTCTTTGCCTTAAGTGAGGCAGTTTTTAGCAGAGTTGTATCGTCCTTGGGATGTGGTCTATAATTGACGGGTAAAGCCCTTGCGGGCTGGGAAGTAGAACTCACTACAGTTGGTGCAGGAGGGAGTGAAGGCATGGAGTTTGTACGCTCGTGGATGCTTGTTAATACTCCTAGGTTTAAGTTCTGTGCTACTGGGATATCATCTGTTGCTACCCTCTGACTATCAGTTGCGGGTGATGGTATCTTATCCTGAGGAGTTATAGACTTCGCTGTACCCCCCTCTCTCTTATTTAGAATGGAGACAATTCTATCTAATTTTGAAACAAGGGGTTTAATATGGGAGGCGATAGTCTGTTCCAGGCATGCCTGTAAATCAGCCACCATATTGGTGACCCAACATGGCACCCCCAATTGAGGATGCAATGTACTGTCCGATGGGGTCACCAAATTGTAGTTGGCCTCCATTTTTTTCCCTAGTTTCCTTGTTTTTTTAGGGAGACTATTTTTCCTCGACTTAGGGCCTGGCTTCCCAGATTTCACAATTGATACAGGGGAGGAAGGACACAGGATAGAATGAGGGTCTTCAACATTATTAGAAGACTCCACTAAGGCCTGGGCTAGTTCCTCATTTCTCGAGGATTCGGGAAGCATCTGGGAACATGGCAGCTCAGCATAAGTAGGAACAAGATAAGAATCGGAAACCATAGGATCAATAGTAATTGCAGAGCAATCCCCCCCGTAGTCTTGTAAGCATAGTGTGGGAGTGATAGATAGTCTCCTTTCCGTATTTTCTATTGCAGTGGCCACAACTCCGATAGTCTGCTGCAACATTTTATCAATGGCCGTGAGTGTTGGTAAAGGCTGGGGCAAGGCTGCATGTAATCTAGTATTAGGGCGGGACGCAGCAAGCTTGGATACCTTGCCCGGTTTACTCATTTTCTTTCCACAATAGTATATACAGTTTCCAAAAAAAGACCAGTGCAGACTAATGCAACACAATAGATGGGCAAAGATATAACAGGCAGACCAAAAACAGGACTAATGACAATGACCCAAACAAAGTACCTTCATATATTCCGACCAGTCTTACCCAGTTCAAGGGATATCTGGGGGAGGATGTTAATGGAGTTGCCCAGCCCGGCCCCCACCGGCCACAGACGGCCCGCCCTTTGCCCGGGCTTAGCCCGGCGCCGCCCGCGCACGGGCCCACGACGCGGGGAGATGAGTCGATTTTAAATCGCCTCCGGGCGTGGGAGGTGGTGACGCTGCTTCCGTTGTTGAACAGCCGGGGAGCCGGGGAATGGTAGTTTTCTCTCTCCCTCCCTCCTCACTGCGGCCGCGAGAGTCACAGGTGTGGCGGTGGAAGGGTAAAGGCAGCAAGAGCAGCAGCAATGGCGCCAAACAGGGAAGACCAGAAGGTAAGCACAGGTTCCAGCGGGGGCAAAGAGGCAAACAGGCAAAGTGACACCCGCTCCACTGGGATATGAGCCGATTTTAAATCGCCTCCAGGCGCGGGAGGTGGTGACGCTGCTTCCGTTGTTGAACAGCCGGGCAGCCTGGGAATGGTAGTTTTCTCTCTCCCTCCCTCCTCACTGCGGCCGCGAGAGTCACAGGCGCGGTGGCGGGAGGGTAAAGGCAGCAGGAGCAGCAGCAATGGCGCCAAACAGGGAAGACCAGAAGGTAAGCGCAGGTTCCAGCGGGGGCAAAGAGGCAAACAGGCAAAGTGACAGATGGTATTACTTCAGCATTATATGCTTTCCCATATTCACTGCATATTGAGGTCTTAAGCAGATGTCTGGTAGCAAAGGAAATAACCAATTCGTACTGGAACTTGTTCTTTCTCACAGTTCCAGCGAAAGCAAGGATCGAGCTTTCTAGTTGAGGAATTCCCACAGTTTCCCCTAGATGGCGCTGTTATCTGATTAGTCTTTGTTATCAAGAGCAGACAAATCCTTCACACTAGCACCCCTAAATACATCTCTGGATTTTAGGACGCTCTTATAATATAAAAAATGTACAAACAGAGTGACAGACCAAATGTGGTAATATTTTGTAAATAATAAACGCGCAGGGTACGCGTAAGCAATCCTTGAATGTTAGCGCGATCACGCACTCTCGACAGTCAACGCGCTACACTTACTGCAATGTGTAGCGAAGTCACACACCAAAAGAAGAAGGGGTTCTGACAGCACTACATCGTGCTTCTGTGAATAACAGATACTCCCTCGGTGGTCTTAGAGAGAATGACGAGTAGCAGGGATCAGTTGCAAACAACGTTCGCCGTGCTTCCTCTCGCCGCTAACAAAAACTGGTTAGCGAAGCAGGTGCCGAAGGAAGAAAGGTCAGCGCGTCCTAGCACCGGCGTAAAAGGGTTGTTTGCGGGTTCTCCGCTTTGCAAGCCGATACAACAGGAAACGAGTTTAGCGCGTCCTCGCACTCACAGAAATATAGTTGTACAATCCTCAGCGAATTGTAGAGACTTGAACAATGGCAGCGTTTACTAGCAGCTTCTAGAAGGTAATCCCACTCGACATAGCAGGAACTAGGGCGTGGATAATGTTAACACAAACATGCTTCTTGGAATTATGGTAGCAACACCTCTTTTCTCTATCAAGAATTGATATATTTGTGGCATTACGCCACTCTATTTCATCTTTGAGTTTGGAATTCTGAGAGTTTTACTTTTCCTTGTTTTTCTCTCCAACTCTCTCCTATAATGATATGTTGGATAGAGAGTGCCCTGAACTCCACGCCAGAGCCCAAGTTGAGGCATCATGCCCGACAAATGTGTGTAAGACTCTCTATGAGTCGCTTCACATATGTACCTATCTTAGCACGTACCTGTTCCTGTTGTCCTGCACTCAACTGTGGTAATGGGTATTTATTCTACACATGTGAAAGATAGGTGCTCCACACTCCAATGTGTTTGATGGTTTGTTTTTTTTTGGCCCACCATGAGTTTGTCTACAGCCTAGCTGCTGTTTTGTACATGTTTGTTTACATATGTGTTTCTGCAGGCGACCCCCAGTGGATCCCTCCCGTGAATTTGCTATAGGACCACTGGACGCTTTTGTATTATTTCACCATATATATATTGTTTTAGCACCAATTAGAGCAGAAGCACCACTAATATACATCCTAGCAAATGCCATGCCACCTCTTCTGAGGGTCACGGGCAGAAACATGTTGACATAATTTGATGATACACCCCTGGAGGTTTACTATATCCGGCAGTGTTTTGATTGTTTTCATCCTGACACAGAGACACGTGAATAAAGGGATTTGCGTCCCTGGAGACAGTTTTAACTATCGGTCTGTTTTCACTCACGCTCTGCTTACCTCACTACTCCAACCTCATTAACAAGGGGATTAATTATACCTCTCAAAACGTCCGCTGTGTTCCTTCTTCTCAGTGAGGGGGGTCATTGCCCGCCCAGTGACTAGGCTCCACGGTGCGGGGAGGTTCCTGATGATGAAGCATGCCCCCTGCGGTGGGTGAGGGAAATTGCCCTTGACAAGGAATACTCCACTCCAGCTAGGTTATTCTGAACCACTCTTTTCTTTATAGTTTAGATCCAGGTGATGTGTTGTGTTTCCTAGTAGTGTATTGTAGAGTCAACTCCTGCTGGTCTTTAAATCTCCTCTGGCCCTCCTTTGTGTTATTCAGTTTGTTTTCAGTCTATCATAGGTGTAAACATTCGGAAAGGGGGCTGCTAGCCCCTTAGTCACTGGTGACCACGCATTTTGCATCACAGTCCTAGCATTTATAGAGCTTTCAAGGTTTGCCATTTTGCTTGTCGATTTCAATGTTCCAAAGATAAACAGAGCAACACATATTCCTTAAAAAGAGATACAAACAAGTGCAACTGGCAGTATCTGCATGAGGTGTATTTTTTTTTTAGGTGACCAACTGTGGGGTCAAACACAACTGATCATACTAACACAGCGTTCATCAAAGTATTCTGCAAGTTTCTGAAAAACTGACACCTAGTCGCTGTTACTACTGAACGATTTAAGCGATTGGATCTTTATTTGAGCCAGTGTACAGATGATTTTTGTTTTATTCACTGTCACTGCAAGCTGATGAGAGAAGAACCCGAGTACCACTGAACCAGTGACTAGAAGCGATCACATCTGTGTATAAATAACAGAACGTGTATGTATATTTTGTGAAAAGGTTCTTATAACGTGTTGCATAACTATAAGCACATATTGTATGTAAAAAATGATTTATCTGGACGGGAAAACTTCCACCCTTTAAATAAAAATGTAAGAATTATTTTTAGTTTTTTAAAATGTACTATAAAACGCATTACAAAAAACAAGTGGAAATCTTACATCAGAATAACATCGAGGTTTTCGTTGGCATGCGTGTTTAAATCTGGGGCATCTTTACTGTGACCCAGATATTTAGGCAATGACTCAAACCTTGACAGCAGGATATGGGTCAGAATCATATTCATATCACAGCAGATTCTTTTTATATTGTGCTGCAAATAGAGAGAGAATAATAAATGAGCATTGGTGAAGGTTGGGGACATATTTCCGTCGTGTGAAGGCTCAACCTCAACAGCCTAGCAGGCATAGCATCTGAGGTCATTACAAAACCCCACTGAAACACCCGAGTGTCCTTGTTTGTTGGCGTAACCTAGCAACTATATATAAGAGGAGACCAGACCTCGGGATTTTTCGTGCAAGCAAAATCGTGTAGAAATGCCGACTGCCGTTTTTCGCGAATTTTGAATAATTGGTGTTTTTCTTCAGCTTGTGCTTTATTCCAAGTAATTTCTGCCTTCGGGATACTCGTTCAGGTTGAAAATGCCTTGAGGGAATCTCGAATTGTGATTTGTGTGTGGATTCATGCTCTGCACTAGCAATGTTTAACAAGGTTTTAGAACTTATTTCAAAAGCACCTTAAGGTACCTGCATTGACGTTTGCTTGTGAGGGGATACTGTGCGTGCACCTTCCTGTGGATGACTTCCCAAACACTTCTCACGCCTATTTTCAAATTAGATATTCATCAAAAGATGAGGTAGCAAATATTTGAAAGTGTTTTATACCAAAGGACACTCTTTTGACTCCAGGCCCTTTACACTATAAGGGACAACATTGTTTTAGAAACTTAGCTCTACAGTATTTTCGATTATGTCACTACTCACTTGGTAGCAATTAGTGCTGTCCTAAAGCCCCATACAGCTGAATACGAAAATAGCAGCTCACATTGCGCGTCCCAGATGGATATCTTGACAAAAAGCAGTGTCTCATTGTGAAAAAGAGTGTCATTATGTGAGAAATATGTTAGTCCTTCACAAGTAATAGCACTTGACTATCTCAAGGTAGCGAAGCAGAGCATTCCAAGGACTTCTCGAGGGGAGGCGATAAGGGCTAGTACATAGATTTGCTGGCACGAAGCAAACAACACTCTATAACTTATTATCCAGCCAGTGCTTTTTCTTCTTAAAAGGGAACGTGGACACTACTAAATACTATCCATGAATGTACAAATATGTACATTCAGAAAAATGTAAATACCTCTGATGACAAGTTACACCCCTAGACACTGAAATTAACCCCACTTGTAGGACATGATGATGATCCTCTGCGTGGTGTTCACCAAGATTTTTGCCCGATGTGCTTTTGCTGGCTGTAGAACTCTGTCCACTTTACCCCTGCTAACCAGTAGTAAAGTGCCTGTGCTCACTCTTTTAACTTGGTTGAATGGGTATACTCCCAACTGGCATATTTAATGTGCTTATAAGTCCCTAGGATATGGTACAAAGTTTACTCAGGGCCTTGCAGTTAAATGCCATTAGTGAACTGTGAACCTGATGTGCACTACAGTGGTAGTACAAACATGGCTTGAGGATTTCCATTGTAGCATGACTGGTGCAGAGTAAAAACTGCAGTTCAACCAGACAAAACTAACCCTATTTTTAAATATTAATAAGTAAGTAGGTCTTGGAGAAGAGAAGACACGCTACATGATATTTAAAAGAAGGACATTTAGAAATGTAATAATAACATATCCTTAAAGTGAACTAGCACCCAAAAGCTATTTTCTGACCCATAGAGGAGCACTGCTATGTCAGGGTAGTGACCAGCCAGATTTATGATCCATACACATTTTTTTTTTTTGCCGGTGCATAATTAACCCTATTACTTTATTTCTTTATTTTTTATCTTTTTTTTATTACAGATCATTACAACATGCCTCACATTACAGTTGTTGAAAACACGACCAAAGATTATTACAGTGAGTCATTGCTTAATCTTCATTTGCCATCTTCTGGCCTAGACACTGTTAGCTATCTCATAATCTTGTATCACATTCAATCGGCCCCTAGATTCATCAGAGCCTGTATTGTCTCTCCCACTGGGCCCGTTCACGGGTTCCCTCTATACACATTTCATTTGCCCAATATTTCCCCCCATTTTCTTGGGCACCCTCTGTTCACATAGTCTAACTTTTCCGTCACCATACACCAGTCCAATTCCCTCTGCCAAGCCCGAAGCGTTGGTGGGATATCTGCCCCCAGTGGTGGGCTATGTTACTTTCACTACCATTAGACCTAGGGTGGTCCAGGTTTGATCCGCTCATCCCAGATTCGTATCTACCCACACATTTCAGAGGCACCATTTTAGCGAGAGTGTTGACTCCTCTGCCACTATTCTAGACATACACAATACTACCACCTCCCAGTATTCATGAATTTTTAGACATGTCCACAGTATGAGGTAGAAAGATCCCTCTTCCCCACAATTCCTTTTACCGGTTGCGTACGCCTTTCTACCTATTTTAACTAGCGTAACACAGGGGATGTAGGCTCTGTGTAGGATTTTGAGCTGGACCAGTCTGAAGCGGGCCCTACTTGTCTTGTGGAGGCCAGAGCTTCGGGCAGTCTTCATCTTGGAGGTCTGTGATGTCCTGTCCCCAACGGTCCCTAATGGATGTAAGGGTGTCAGGGAAGTTGTTAATGATTTTTTGGTATGTGAGCGGTATCGCCCTTTGTGTTAAGTGTCCTTCAAGCAATCAACATTCTAATGGCGATGACTCAGGTAGGTCTAACGCCCGGGGCACCGCTGTCTATATGGCATGTCGGATCTATAGATAATGGAAGTACTCCATTTTGGCCAGTTCGTGGGGTTTTTGTAACTGTTCAAACAGTACAAATCTACCCCCATGTGCATGTCCCCCAGCCGTGAGATTCTGACTAAGTCCAATTTGTGAAAGCCCTTTCCTGTTCCTATTGCACCCAGTTCTTGGGATCTCCCATAGGGGAGTAGCTTTGGTGATTTTATTCTTCCATCCAAATTTGGACAGGGTTGATTGCCATTGGCGAACTGTCAATGCCGTGGGGCCTTCCAATGAGAGTCGCCATGGCTCACTATAGAGCGCTTGGAGGTACCTTCATGTCTGGAGAACCAGCTGATCCATCGTATAAGCAGGTTCCGATAGTGTTGGTGAACCCACTGATTTATCGTTACTAGTTGGGCTGTCCTGTAGTATGTTTGAATGGGGGCAATGCAATTCCTCCCTCATACCAGCTATGGGTCAATTTACTAAGAGTGATCCATAGGGGGCCCCCATCCCATAAAAGGGGAATGGACAGTTCAGTCTATTGAATTCAAGTATGAATCCAGAACCGGAAATGGTATGTTTTGCAAAATGTATAAAAATCGCAGTAGTGCCATCATTTTGAACAGGGCCGCTCTACCCAAGAGGGAGAGGGGGAGGACATGCCAGTGATGGACATCGCTTGCAAGTCGTTCCAGGGGCCCTTGCAGATTACGGGCCTGAAATCACCCCAGGTTGGTTGTTACGAAAATGCCCAGATATCGGAATCCCTTCGTAGCTACTTGCTCCTCGCACTCCACACGTAGAACAGGTCTTTGTCCGCAAAGGACAAACACCACCGATTTGGCCCAGTTGATTGTGTATCCCGAGTAGCTTCTGAACGTGGCACAGATATTTAGTATTCTCGCACTAGATGAGCGAGGAGAGGCAACGTATAAAAGTATATCGTAGGTATACAATGATATACTATCTTCCCAGTCTTCTGACCAGCAGAGACCTCGTATTATTGGATCTCCACAGATCCAGGTCGCCACTGGCTCCAACATCAATGCAAACATTAAGGGGGATAAGGGTAACCCTTGCTTGTAAACACACACAACGTTTTCCCATTGACCACTACCTGTGTTAGGGGCTCTGTATATAGAAGGTTTAGCCAAGATAGGAACCGCCGTCCGAATCCCATTTGTTTGAGCACCGCAAACATATAAGGTCACTCAGTAGTATCAAAGGCCATTTGCACATCCAGGGATAGGACCGTGGATTCCTCCCTGATCTTGTGGGTGTCCCCAGCACCCCATGGAGGTGCATAAGGTTTAGGGCTGTACTGCGACCTTGCCTACATCCCAATTTATCGGGATGGACCAAGGTGGGAATCAGTGGGGGAAGCCGCAAGGCCAATAGTTTTGCAAGAATTCTTGCTTCAGCGTTAAGCAGTGATATCGGTCAATAGGATGTACATTGGTCCCCCAGCTACCCCCCTTATGTACTACCACTATGGTCCCCAGCCTCTGTTCTACCGAGAGCTTACGGAGTAATTCTGATTTCATCAAATATGGCCAATATAAGTGGTGTGGTTGTCTATGCAGTAAGCTTATATAATTCTATTGGGATACGATTCGGACCTAGTTCCTTGCCTGAATTTAGGGCTCTAGAAGCCTGAATTATTTCAGCTTCAGTAAGCTCATCCTCTAAAAGCTGTCGTTCTTCGGCAGTCAGAGCCGGGAGTGGGATATCCACCAAGAACTCAAGAGAGTCCTGTTCCGGATATTGCGTCCATGTGGAGTAGATCTCAGATTAATGATCAGTGAAAGCCTCAGCAATCACTAGGGGGTCTCTGAGGGTTTCTCCAGTGTTAGAGGAGATGGAAGTGACCCATTGATTTGGTCGCTCATGCTGATCAAGCCAGGCCAGCAGTTTACCGGCTTTGTCACCAATTTCATACACCCAGTGTTGCATTTCTTTAATTGTATTTCTGTCCTCTTCCATCACCCAGTCTCTATAATCTTGTTGTGTAAGTTTTAGATGATGCTGTATGTTGTCATCATAATTTCCTACCAATTGAAGTTCTAGGTCTAAGATGCCCTGCTCAAGCTCAACCACTTTTGCTCTTTTCTCCCATTTGTGCCCTGAACAAGCGAGGTGGCCTGACCCCTAACCATGGTCTTATATGCTTCCCACAGTACCTGTGGTGATGAAACTATATCGATATTTTCTTGAAAGTAATTTTCAGTGGCTTCAGTCAGTCCTGTCCCTATTATTGGCACTTTAATACACCAGGGATTGTCAGCACACATCTCCCACTTCAAACCTTGCCCATAGGGGAGAGTGATCCGAGATCCCTCTCGCCAGGTGCTTCGCATCCGTGAAATGGGGAAGGAGTGAGGGGAGGGATATTAAAAAGTCAGTTCGCGACCGGCTCCCATGCGCACCGAGTGAAATGTATACTCTTGTGTAGTGGGGTTAAAGGACCTCCAGATATCGATTAGGCCCAATGCTAAGAAAAATATTCCAGCCTTATTTGAGTGGGGTTGGGGACCATAGATGGCAAACGGTCGAGAAACTTGCATCCTTCCATGTTAAAGTCACCCCTCATATATAGGCGTCCCACTGGGAAGTCAAGCATGACGGCTCCCAGATCAATCAAAGTCGAGTCTTTTAGAGTTGGGGGGATGTATACCGACAGGATATTTATGACTTCGCCTGCCCAGGTTCCTGAGAGTGCCGTGTATCTACCCAGTCTGTCCGACCACATATTTTCTATTATGAGAGGTAATCCTTTCTTTAGGGGAATCCGAGTGCCTCTTGATCCCAACATGTATCTTGCATGTATTTTCATTTCGTAATTCCATCGATTTAGAGCATTACATCTGTTTCCCATGAAATGGGTTTCCTGTAAGGGGACCCCATCCGGGGAGTACCTTTTGATAAACTGAAGTACTATGCCTCGTTCGACTTTACTCCACAACCCATTTACATTCCAGGTCATTAACTTAAGTTCAGTGGGAGACTGTCCTGTCATGTGGTGGCTGATATGTTTTTCATTTTGGCCCTGTGTTGCGGCCCTTCCGGGTCTTCCCCCCATGAGTCACTGTCAAACTAATGGTGTTGGTCGCAATGTGTTGGTCGTGTTGGTGGATGTTTACTGCTTGTTTCCTTAAATATGAAAAAATGCTCAGCAAAACTATTAAGAAGATCTGAACAACCCAACTCCCTTTTCCTCCCCATACCAGCTCCCACCCCGCATTTCTGCCTAACGGTGCACCAAGTGCCCCCCAACTTAGCAGAGAGCCTGTTGACCCATCCCAACTTAATGATCATAGGGAACGTAAGCTTACCCTCCAACTTTTCCCCCTCCTCTCCGTCTGTCCTAAGATTGTTCCCTCTGCGGATAGGATGGAGTTTGTATTTTCATCAGTTCGCAAATGTCTCCCTTTCATGGCCTGGTCAGGCTTAAGTTTGCTAAAGGATTTTGATAGGGTACATGTCCTTTCATATCATGGTAGCTGGGGAGCACATTGCTCGGGCAGAGTTAATTTAGTTGACAATAATCCAGTAGGTCAAGGAGGGTGAATTTCTCCTACCAGTCCTCCCCAGTACCTTCAAGATTGGGAAGCAACAGATCCGTCTATGCTTCATCTTCCGAATGGGCTTTCTCTGTTGGTCGATCTCTTGGCCCCTTCATTGTTGTTCTTGGTCTCCCACAATGAGATTCAGTTCCAGCACCCCCTACTGTCCTCCAGCCTTCTGGCCACTCCCACCCTGCCTCTGGTGTTGTAAAGAACAAAACCTTCCCTTCAGATTTAACTTGCAGGGGCACTGTGAAAAGCATTGAGTACGTCACCCCTTTATCTCTGATTGCTTTCTTTACTGCTATGAAGATGCGCCTCAGCCTCTGTGTCGTTACGGTAAAATCCGGGAAAAAGGTAACCTGCGCATTCTCAAATAGGACTGGTGGAGCTGCACGGGCTGTTTGAAGTATGACGTAACGATCTCTGTAGTTAAAGAGACGCGCTATGATGGGTCTTGGCGGGGCTCCAGGTTTGGGTCACCCACCTGGCACTCGATGGGCTCTTTCTACTGACAAAAATGTCGAGAGTCCCTTTGATTGAAGATGTGTACAAACAAGGTCTTCAATGAATAGATCCATTGCTGGTCCTTCAGCCCTTTCAGGGATTCCCAGAATTCGAACGTTATTATGTCTCGACTGTCCTTCTTGATCTTCAAGTCTGGCCTCCAGATGGAAATTAAGTGTTTGCATTTCCTTCATTTGAGCCTTGAGCACTGTGGTATCCTAGAGCCGAGGATTTGTGGAGTCTTCTACTGTTTGTACCCTTGTCCCAATATTGCGTAGATCTGCTCAGATAAGCAAGACCTCCATCGTGATAGAGTCTATCCGGCTCTTTAAAGCTGTTTGTACACCTTGTATGGCAGCCATGATGTCATGGAGGGATAGCTTACCCTCGTTAGATGCTGTCAGGGATTCTGAGGGTAGATATTTGTGAGGGGCTTACTGGGCTTCAGCTCCCTTTGGGGAGTGAAATTATCCAATTTCGTATGATGGCTACTCTTGACACTCTTTCTACCTGTCATCTTGGAGCTTGGCCTCTGCCGAGCTGGTGGTATGTTTCATTCAGGACACAGGGTGAGCTTCTACTGCCTGCCAGGGGTTACTGATGCAGCCCCTGTGGCCTATCAGGGTGTCTCCCTGTACCTCAGAAGTTTCCTCCTTACTCCCTGGTAGGTCTGTGAGGTAATTTTGGGCTCGGCACGCAGCTCCTCTCTGTGACTACTTGTTTTCACACCCCCTTCTCACCTTCTCAGTTCTGAATTGGCTTCAGCCCACCACCACCAGAGCACTGCTGCTCCGTGGCCCTCATGACCTGGTACGTTCACCTAGGGGGCATATGGTTTGTGGCCAAGCGTATCTAAATAGGGTCCTTTGGTATATTTTAGGGGCCCTAAGCAGCACCGAGGAGGTCTCACCGTGGCAAAGGAGTATCTCTCTTGTGTCTGGTTCCTGAGCTTGTATCTGGGACTGGGTGTGTGGGCTGGCATGCGCCCGCACTACTCACTGTGGAGCTGCTTCACATCAACACTGGTCCACCTCTGTTCTCAGTCCCAACTGGCTGTCTTCTAACGAGTTTCCATCCCAGCCTATCTTCAGTCCAGCCGTCAGGCCTTTCCCTATCTAGTTGACCTGGCACTGCTTCTGGGGGACAGCTGCAGCTGCCACCCCATATTCAGACCACCAGAGGGAAGGGGGTTGACGAGCCTTGGGACCATCCCGATCAAACCTCCTGTCTTGGTTGTGTCTTACGCCCCCTCCGCAGTCATCCAGGATAATTGGTTGTATACCACTCCTCCCAAAAATTAGGCCAGTGCTCCACCCTGATAGCTAGGCCCGACTCTGTTCTCTGGGCTGGCATACAGTCTATGGACTAGCGTTTCAGATTAAGTCTTTGCATCCCCCACCCCAACGTGTCACTGTTTCACTTCTATTTTGACTCGTCTTGTTTCCACACGCTGACATCATTACTTTCCACGCCGGTCACATTCAACTGCCTCCCTCCACACTCATCTCAGCATCAGCCTACCTCAGGCCCTGGGCTGAGGGGGAGAGTCCCTGCGGCTGAATGGCATCTTGCCTCCAGGTCTCTGGAGGCAAGAGGCAGCTGTTGTTGTGCGACGTCCAGTCCACCTGGAGAGAATGGCCCTAAGTCCCTCCGGCCGGCGGTCCAGCCGAGCCTCCCTCCTCATCTGTGGTCGCGTCTCCTCTGCTGTACCGTGATCAGCAAGTACTTCACTTCTGTAGCTAGGCCTTGCCCCGGCAATATACAGATGTGGTCCACGGACCACCGGCAGGAGCACTCCGATAATGGTTCCGCTCCTTCACTCCCCTTCCTGCGACCTGCAGCAGGTTTTGTTCGGATTTGTAACGGATTAAATGGGGGTTTATGGAGGTCGAGTTGTGGAGCTGCTTTAGGCAGTGGCCATCTTCATTCAAGGCAAGCCACGCCCCCAATCAATTTACTTTTTAATACTATTCTAAACCCCAATGTAATGGCACAGTTGGATTTTTTATAAATATTAAGGAAAAGTAACTTAGAAAGTTACCTCTTGCCTGCCTTAGGAGGCTAGCTTGCATTATCCTCCAGTTCGAACCCTCTGATTGATCGAGCCCTGATGAGATGTGAAAACTGCTCCTAAGAGAAGAGACAAGGGCCTGAAGAGGTCATCTGACAAGGATGACTATTTTGCACTATGCCCAGTAACAATTTATTTCAAATGAGACTCCCTTGTTACAGCTGATTTCAAATGACACCTGAACAGGCCCTTCATTTTGTTCCTCCAGTCAGACAGGCAGGCACCAATCCCAGTGCAGCGTGGAAAAGCTGACTCTAGAACAGGTATCAAGTTATCAAAGAGGAGGAGTCTGCTCAGTACCCTGGCCACACCTCTAGATGGGCACAGCGTCTCTACACAAGGGGAAAGCATTTATTCATCCTAAATGAGTGAGGGGCATTGTAGGATTGTTTGCAGTAGGGCACAAAAGCACTGCTGCAAAAGTGGGAGGCTTACCCATAGGAATATTTGCCGTATTGATTAGCAAGAGGTCAGACATTACCCCACCCACATGCTGGTTCCAGATATAATGTGGCAAACCCAATACACATTCTTCAGAGCACATATGGTCCTGAGGAAGTACAGAAGTGGACTCGACCTGCGGTTTGCGACCTGAGAGGAACCCTAAAGGACCAGATTTGCCCCTTCTGTACCCAGGATGAATAAGAGGATTCCAAATTACAGTTAGAAAGCCCTCTGTTTGTCTACAGGGATACAAAAAGTTACAATTATTATTTGCCTGCAAACTCCAAGTTGACCAGTGACAAGTGGACCTGCCCTGGACCCTGCTAGTTGCCTCAGCTGGAGTGAGTCTTGACCCCCAAGTGCTTTTCCCTAGGTATTAGAACCCTTGGCTGTGTCTAACTAAACTTCTTTTAACAGCTCTGTAAACGTGGGAATATCAATCAAAATATCAAAATATTTAGACTTCAATCCACTTGAGGATGAGGACGAGCCTGGCAAGAATGTGCATCATTTAAGGCTAGCCCAGGGTCACAGCTGCAACTTCTAACTTGTTCCCTGCTACTCCTGACACTTCCTTTGTGACCCCCTGGCCTCAGAAGATGCAGAGGTCTTGCCCCCCACTTAAGCCAGGGATTGCGAAGGAAAGGCCAGGAGGTGGCTGAGAGCAAGTTAGAGCTCACATCTGTGACATTAAACTATTAGAAAATATTTAAACTTAAATTTCCAGTGAGTGCAACAGAAGGGAAAGTGTTGGATAGCGGAGGGGTATAAAGTACTATTCCCACTCCACTGAGAGCAACAGTAGGGAAAGTGTTGGATAATGGAGGGGAACAAATTCCCATTCACACTGCAAATAATGTAACAGTAGGGAAATTATAGAATAGCGAAGGAGTAAAATTACTATTCCCATTCCAAAGAGTGCAACAGTAGGGAAAGTGTTGGATAGCGGAGGGGTAATAATTACTATTCCCACTCCACTGAATGCAACAGTAGGGAAAGTGTTGGATAGCCAAGAGGTATAAATTACTATTCCCACTCCAATGAGTGCAACAGTGGGGAAAGTGTTGGATAGTGGAGGGATAAAAATTACTATTACCACTCCAGTGAGTGCAACAGTAGGGAAAGTGTTGGATCGGGAAGAGACAACATTTACTATTCAGACACAAACAGTTAAAACAAAATCAAAATCATTAAAAATTATAAAAAATCATTAAAAACAATATTTAGAAATGGAAAATCAAATATATTAAATAAAAAACCTACACATAATATATAATATAAAATAATAAATACCTTTATACAATAAAAATTTTCTAGCTACAAAACTTTAACATTCAAATAAACTAATTAATACATAAATGGTTTTATTTCCTACCCTATAACACCACACCAATAACAAAACACTTCAACATTTCTAATTAATTTTTTCCCAAAATTAACAGAATTAATGATGAATTTAAAAAATATTATTATTTTGAAAAAAACTAATAAACATTGACTTCAGACACTTTAACACTATGATATCCACAACACACACCTAAATTAAACTCTAAAAAAATGAAACACAATTAAAACGTATTTATAAATTATTAAAACTATTACTATTAACAACTAATAATAAAGTAATTAAAATGTATTTAATGCCCACCCTTTACCCCTTTAAAAGTAAAAACAAAAGAAAAAAAAGTAAACAATTTCCCAAAATGCATATAAAAATAATTAAAATCAATTAACAACTATATAATAATTCATTAAATAGAAATTACTTCCCACCCTTTACTCCTATAAACACCAGAACAAATGTCTAAAATTAATTACACAATTACCATAATTAATTACCGTTTAATACATTAAAATTAACTAACATCCAATTATTAATTCATCAAATAAAAATAAATTACTTCCCACCCTTAACACCTATTAACACCACAACACACACCTAAAATTAATTACACAATTATCATAGTTAATTAATTGATTAAAATTAACTAACATGGAATTATTAATTCATCAATTAAAAATAAATCACTGCCCACCCTTAACACCTGTTAACACCACAACACACACCTAAAATTAATTACACAATTATCATAATTAATTACCAATTAATTAATTAAAATGAATTAGCCAACTATTATTTCATCAATTAAAAATATACTTCCTACCCTTAACACCTATAAACACCACAACACACACCTGAAATAAATTAAACAATTACCATAATTAATTCATTACCAATTAATTCATTTAAATTAATTATCAACCAATTATTAATTAACTATTTAATACATTACTTTACACATTTAACACTATAACATTTCAATTAAACAAATATCAATAAATAAAATATAATACATAAATTACTTCCCACCATATTCCTGTAAATGCACAACCTGCTACGGAACTAAAAACGCTAAATTCAAATAAAAAATAAAATAACTACTAAAATTGTAACACATATATTAGAAATACAAACAATTCTTATACAAAAAACATATAACACATACATATAAAACAAATACTAATATACATAACATTAATAAACAAACATTATTTTTAACAGCTATATTTTTTAAAAGGATATTAAACACTTCAATATATTTATCATCGATATTACTTACCTAAAATCGATATTCTTGAACATAAGATACTGTATGTTGATATTTCTGACACATGATATTTACAACTCGATATTTGTGCAAGTCGATATTTTTAATTCGATATTCTTTCTCTGCACCGCCACTGACATATCCACTCATACGCCCATACAGTCACTCACACACTGAGTCAGTCAACCATAGAGCTACTCACACACCTATTTACTCACCCATACAGTCACTCACACAGCCATTTGCTCACCCATACAGTTACACACAAAAACACACACACACTTACTTACTCATACAGATACTAACACACACCCACTCACCTATACAGTCACTGACAAAAGCACACCCACCCATAAAGCCACTCTCCAATTCACTCACTCACCCATGCAGTTACTCATATACCCCATCGCTCTCCTACACTGTTTTTCACATACCCAGTTGCCCATATTCCACTGACACATGCCTTCACCTGCACAGCCATATACACAAACTCACTCACCCATATAGCCCCTCACACACACATCCTCACTAACCCATACAGCCAGTGACTCACCACTCATTCTTCCATACAAACAGTAGCACACCTCCTCAGCTATCCACACAGACACTCAAACACCCATACAGGTACTCAGAGAACCAATCAATCACCCATACAGCCACTCAGGTACCCACTTGCACCCCCACAGCCACTTTGACACCGACTGACAGACTGATACAAAAAGTCACACAACCAGTCACTCACCCATACATTCACTGAGACACCCAGTCAATCACGTATACAGTCAGTCACGTACCCACTGAATTATCCATACAGGCACTCATACACCCACTGATTCAAAAATACACCTTGGTATTTATATTTAACACTTATAAACTTTATTTTTAAAACGTTCAGTAATTGGATGATGTCATGAGTGATGTCATTTGAAATGTCATCAGTTATGTCACTGACCATTTCATGAGTGATGTAATATGTGAGACATGAGCAATATATTGTAGGGGGCATGAATTATAGTTAGCTTAACTAACTATAACAGCTGAATTTCACTGGCTTTGACAAGGGAAATTTGAGCCTAACAACAATGGGGTCTATAAGGATGGCGGATGGTGGCACCACAGCAGTGCCTGCGGTGGGGCAAAAGGCCTTTTTCTGCACACCAGCAGCGGGACTCACGCCCGCCATATTAGTATGGCCAAACACAGCCAATTTCCCGTCCGCCGCGATTCGCACTGCCATCAAAGTGCACCCGCCACCGCAGCGGTGGGAGGCAAT
This sequence comes from Triturus cristatus, assembly GCF_964204655.1. NCBI lineage: Eukaryota > Metazoa > Chordata > Amphibia > Caudata > Salamandridae > Triturus > Triturus cristatus. The sequence continues at coordinate 844,472,362 of NC_140588.1, read as the reverse complement.
GGAGACTCACCGCCATGCGGAATGACGTCCTGTCTGCTGTCCAAATCAGGATGCCTCAAAAAGCCCTGCAGCGGAGAAACTGCCCAACTAGAGATGGCGGAAGCTCAACAGCGGAGCGCGAAACCTGATTCCCGACAGCAATGGATCCAGCTCTTCATGTCTTTCCATTGCTGTACCTGATACATCACCAGCAACTCATGGACCTTCGCGGACGCCGCCGCAGGTATGCAAAAACACAATCCCGCACACAAACACAACACACAATTCATGGGCTGCTACAGGGTCCCTGGCCACACCAAACACCCTGGTGGAGACAGGAACACATCCACAGGTGTACCTACCTGCCACAAAGTCACCCCGCCACAGCCAGGTCACACATCACCGCGATCTCCAAGTAATATCCCGGTTTCATCACCGTAGCAGTCAAGACAAGGGAAAACATGCACACAATGCAGAAGGCAGGGCCAGCGCCATGCATGGGCAGGGCATAAAGTACACAGGGTCACACCTCCACACTACACACACTGGCCCACCCATGAATGGACATGCCATGTGCACCCCCATGCCCGACACCAAGCGAGGTGAATCCACACCCTGTACCACACAACAAATAACAAGGGAGACAGCCACATCAGGAGTGGCTGTAGAGGAACACACAGCACAGAAACACAGGCCCAGGGCAACCCACACACCAGAACAACACCACATTCATGGCAAGAAAGCTGAGTACAAGCACAAAATGAACACATACACATACAATCAACAAACATCCTACTGGACACACAGCCTGCCAAGTCACAGAGTCATACCCCACACTGACACACAGCCACATACACATACCACATGCCACCAGCATTGGAGCACAACATATAGGAAAGTCAAAGTGAGGTGCACACAAATGGGAGGCCAAGGAGATAACCAACAAGCATGTGTACATCACATGCAAGACAAGGAGCAGAGAACAACGCCCTCACCCTATCAAAGCACACATGGCTGGCACAGTGAGTGAACTCTAACCACAGTCACCTCAGTGGAACAACTCAGGGAGACAGCAAGGCAAACCATGTATAGGCACAGGGATGAAAGGAAGGCCCTGAAGTCAAACTGTAAACAGCCACACATATGTACACAACAACTTCACAGGAGTATGCCAGCAGCACAACACACAGGGCACATTGACACACTCCATAATTGTCAAACACAAGTAGGATTCTCCACACATACCCCCCCTCACACCTGCAGCACACAACCCCAGTGTCAGACACACAGAAGGGTGTCAATAATGTCCAGTCGATACACAGACAAACAATCACACTCCTGGTGGTATCCACAAACATCACACACACACACAGGGATGCCAGAACCAATGTCTGCACCAAAACAACAGCCAAACACATAACTCAACAGAAACACACACAGAACTACAAGAAGACCACACATGACCTGTGCAGCCAAAGTGTGGGAAGGCAATGGGAGCACAGACACAACAGGAGTGCACAACCTCATCAGTCAGGAACAATGCACAGGCAACATACCACAACACAGACAAGAAGTGCACCATCACAGCCACATCAAACACACAACAAATGCACATGACAATACATTTCATAGCAGGACATCAGGGGATGAACACCAGGCCAGGACAAGGCAACATACACCCACAACACTGCATGAACAACAAGCAGTGTGTGCACACAAAACATAATAGTGCCACACAGCCATGAGTGACACACCATGAACACCCACAACAACAATCAAAACAACACACTGACATCACACCCAGGAAGTCAAGCAGTACCCCATCATACACACATACACCCAACACAACACCCACAGATGCACAAGTCTGGGACAAGCTACCATGACTGCTGAACAGTACAAGAACAACACAGATAAATAATTGGGGAAATGTCATTAGTGGCACAGTGCTCCTGGCCAAAGATCTGTACCACAAAGCACAGTGTCACAAATTAAGTGATGGGGAGGCACACACACAGGCAACACAAGGGGACAGCTGACATCAAAATGAAGTGGTGTCCACTTCAGTAGTGGACATGGCAGGAGCGTACCATACACAAATAGAGGGAGTGCTGACTCACAATGTCAAGGCATCTGAAGCACAGATAGGGGAGGATATGACACCGCATACCACATGCCACACTGGATGCAATAAAGCACCATGTGACAGCAAGGCATGAGAACATCACACTCACAATGTCAGTGTGGTTGAGCAGGTATGCACAGTGAGTACAAATAGTATCAAGACACACAGCTGTTCAACAAAACAAAACCCTGACTTGCCAATCACACACTCTGCATACTCACAATTGGCTAAAGCAACACGTAGGAGTCAGCCAGAACTGCAAGGACACACCAATACACTGCACAGTGCACAACATACAACTCACACATGTGCACACAATCACAATCACAGGCCTGAACAATCCAAACAACAGGCAACCAACTCCTGGGTGACACATATGTGTAGTTGACATTGCATGGGCACACACACATCAACACCCACAACAAACTCACTTCTTCACATTGCTCACTTCTTCACCACCCAAGTGCACACATTGAAAGTAACCCATGTGACTAGGATGACTGCCCATCACAACATGACCATACACCTACACTGCTGGGCACATACAAAGTAAGAAAATATATACATGATGACCCTGGCCAACCTGCCTGCAATCCTGTGGAAAGAATTCCACACTGTGCTGGCAGTGCCCCCAAACCTGACATGTGTACAAGATATCCAACATGAACAAAGAATGAAAATGACAATGGCGTACCATCTTAAAACAACATCATTGCACCAACAAGTATCACGGTCAGGAAGAACTGAAGTCCCTGTCACGCCAGTACAAAATTGAACAAGTCAGACAAGCCATCGGCAATGTTGAAATGGCACACAGGGCATGTGGCACAGTTAGCCATATACACACAGGAAAAACTGTATTCAGGAACAACACTGACAAAACAGACAACAGGAGCAACTGTCTTTATTCACAAATTGCACGGATAGGCACCAATATTAGACAAGAGCAAGGCACAAAATGTAGAGCCTGTACCTGAGAAGCTGCACAGGCAGGGGGCACACAGCAGTGAACGACAAGGCCAGTGGGCAAGATAAAGTGCATAGTGAGTCCATGAGAAGCTGCACAGAGAATAGTTAAACACAGCAAGGAGCAACAGGGTCAGTGACCAATACAAAGTGAAGAGTATGTCCATGAGAGGCTGCACAGGGAATAGTTTAACACAGCAAGGAGCAACAAGGCCAGTGAGCAGTTCAAAGTGCTGAGTATGTCCATGGGAAGCTGCACAGGCAGGGGGAAAACAACAAGGCCAGTGGCCAGTCCAAAGTGCAGCTGAGGAACATGGGGAGCTGCACAGGGAATAGTCCAGCACAGCAGTGAACGACAAGGCCAGTGGGCAGGATAAAGTGCAGAGTGAGTCCATGAGAAGCTGCACAGGCAGGGGGCACACAGCAGTGAACGACAAGGCCAGTGGGCAGGACAAAGTGCAGAGTGAGTCCATGAGAAGCTGCACAGGCAGGGGACACACAGCAGTGAACGACAAGGCCAGTGAGTAAGATAAAGTGCAGAGTGAGTCTATGAGAAGCTGCACAGGGAATAGTTCAATACAGCAAGGAGCAACAGGGCCAGTGGTTAAAACGAAGTGCAGATTGAGTCATGAGAAGCTGCACAGGGAATGTGTGCGACAGTACCCTGCCGTTGTCAGCAACACAGTCAGGGATGTCACGATGGGCAGCACAGGCCCCGCTGTGGGAGAGACACGTGTGTGAGGTTGACCAACATTCAGACTTGGCTGTCAGTAGGACTGGGAGCTGGGTGTGTATCGGGCTCAGTTGGAGCACTTGACTGGTGAGAGAGAGGCCCAGCTGAGGTAGAGCCATAAGTGGCTTGGGAAGCCAGAGGGCTGCTTGGACCAGGTGGTGTAGTGGCACGTGGAGGAGGTGTCATGCTGACGTGAGACACAGTGTGGGTGGGAGATTGTGGAGGGGCAACCTTTACACTTCTTGGGGATTCTAAATGGCTTGCCTGACTTTGGATCAATGGGATGTGGTGTGGACATGACAGGCACACACAACACCAAGGCTGCACGAGGTGCAGATGCTGGCCCTCCCTCTGGGGACATGCTGGATCCAGCAGGATGCTTCGCCTGGCCTTGCCTCTGCCCCTCCATTCCCTGTTTACCAGGTGTTCCCCCTACAGTGCCCTCCTTTCCCTGCTTCACTGGGCTTGGAATGGGTGTCGAGGTAGTGGGTGAATCTGCCTTCAAGCCCTTCTTATGTGTAGCCTTGGCAGGCACCACACTCTCAGTGGGCACGGAAACTGTCTGCTTGTCTTTGCAAGATGCTTTTTGGACTGGAGAGTCCTTGGCTGGGGATGCCTCTGAGGCATGTGACCCTGAGGTCTGCTTCTTCGCTGTTTGGGACTTGGTGTCGCCTGACGGGGTTTTCTCTTTGTGCTCTGGGGTGGCTTTGGTTTTCTGTGGGGATGGTGTCTGCGGCCTGGACCGCTTGGTCTGCTGCTGTTGCTGCTGTGTGATACGTGTGCTGTAACGAGACCTTGAGGTCTGTGGAGCATGGTCACTATTGTCAGACGTGGCCACTGGCATGGGGGTGGACAAAGGGACTGGAGCTGGGCTACGAGATTGTGCCAATTGAAGGGCTGTCATCACTGTGGAGGACATTGACCGGACAGTCTGGTGCAGCCCACCCACATCTGAATGTATGCCCTCCATGAAAGCAACCACCTGTGCCAATTTTTTGTCGTGGTCTATGAATGCATTGAGGAGAGCTGTCTGTCCTACACACAGCTGGCGCAAAATGTTGACAGACTCAGCACTGATGGCAGCAGGGGGGACAAGGGCAGGGGCAGGGGCAGTGGTGCCTTGGGTGAAGGATACTCTTCCCCTCTTACTGGTGCGAACACGGGCAGAACCAAAGGAAGTGGCTGGGAGGGTGGGCACTGTTCGCTGTGTGGTGGAAGATGATGTAGAGTTCATGTTCCCTGTGCCCACCAACATGGATGCATCACCGCTCGCATCAGATGAGGTAGAACTTTGCGTCTCGGACTGTGATTTCTCCAGCAGACTCCTGTCCCCCTCCGAGATGCTGGTCACATCTTTGTCACTGGGCTCCTGTGCAGCTGTTGTGCTTGTTTCCCCACCACTGGTGTCCGTCCCCTGTGCCTCTGTGACCACGGGAGATGCTGCATGAGAGAGAGAGATGTAGGGTCAGTTCAGTGGCAGCAAGAGAACAAACATATGCACGCAAAGCAGCACTGACGATGACAAAATCTACATGTTGCACTCCAACCTGTGCAATCACATTGTGCAAACACACTTTTGTCACTCAAACAGGGCATGTAAACAAGAAAACCAGGCATAAGTGAGCCATGTGATAACCACACAGCACAACATCCTGCATGTGGCTCTGTTCAAACAGTAACACAAAAAGCTCAGACATGAAGCCCACCGCCCAGAATGCTATTGAAATGCTCAGTACTTGAATCCCCTTAGGTAGTACAGGTAGGACATATGCATTACAGCTGCTCCCAGCACAGAGGCCACTCACAAGCCACTTCATCATACTACCAACATCACATAGCCCAGCATTGGCACAGGCTTGGTACACATGCAGCCACACACAGCCAAAGTCACCCTTCCCAGAATACTCACCCCCACTTTGCTGCTGATGCTCCTTCAATCGTGCATCCAGCTCAGGGTGTGTCACAGCCAAGATGCGGCACATCAGTGGTGTCGTGCTGCACCGTGCCAACCTGCCACTGCGAGAGAGCAGCCCCAGTGTCATCTCCGCAACGTTCTTTGCCAGCCGTGAAATGTCGACACACCCAGGGCCCACACTTTGGTCGCAATGGCCCTCCACACAGCCTTACGCTGGTGTACTTTGAGCTGCAGGCATGGGAGAAAAGAATGGGAACACATCAGTGACACAGTGTTATGTAACAAAATCCCTTAGTACAGTAGCATGATACTGATCCATCCCAACTCCACAGATATGTCTTGCAGAGACAGGAATGCATCTCACAGGGTACATCTGCATATGAGAAGCACACGTAAATGCATGCAGGTGTGAAGGGGGACACAGTATCTGCACATCTCACATACAAGCAGGATGCTAGCACAGAAAGCCATGTTTAGTGTGCCCATATCTACTGTCCATTTCCAGGTAGAGCAATACATACATCACATGTCACCATGTGTTTGGGGAGAGACTCACTGTGTCCAACACTGTACAGGCCTCAACGACCTTGCCCTGTGAATAGCTCACTGTGTCATGGATGTCACATTGAGGGACATGATCTCACAAACCCACACCCTTCTCACAGGGCCAGTCATGTGCAATCTACAGGACTGATATGGCTCATTGATGGAGAGTCCTGCAAAATACACACATGTAACACTCTGACATTCAGTGATGGGTCCTTGTCAGATTGGGCGGTGACTGTGCAGGCCAGGTGGGCTCATACTGAGATGAACAACAGGGACCCACACAGCCATTCATACAAGCAATCCATGTCCTGACTCCTGCATTATCAACTTGCTGCGTCGTTGTATGGCTGACAAGACAAGACATGTCCATCCAATCTGGATGTGCAGGCAGGGAAACGTGTGAAATAGGCTACACACACCTTACCCCTGGAGACAGCACGTTAGGCAGTGCATGACCCAACCCCACACTCTCAGCCACATACTACACCAGAACGACTACATGTGTGCCCCCCCGAACTCTCACCCCCACTGTTGAAGACTTAACACGACAGCTGGGGCACCATATAACCTTGGGTACTGTGTGAGCACCTCGTCCATCAGGACCTCCAGCTCCTCGCTTGTGAAGGGACTGGCACGGATCTTCTCAGTCCTTGCCCTCTGGCAGTGGGTGGTGAGGGGTCTCAGGCAGCAGTCCTTGGAGGCAGCAGCAGGTGAGGGGTCTCAGGCAGCACTTCCTGGAGGCAGCAGCAGATGAGGGGTCTCAGGCAGCAGGCTCTGTGAGCAGCAGAAATGTGGGGCTCTCTCCCACAAATATATAGGCCCCTGGTGTTGTTTCTGTGGTTCTAAGCTGCTGCAATTGGTGTTCCAGGTCAGCCTTTTTCAAATGCATCCAATGGTCGGCTTCGCGGTGGCGGAGCAGGCGTACCGCGATTTTCAAAATTGCATCATGCTACCACGTTTGCGTATCCCATTTGCTGTAAGGGCATGGTACATGGCGGTGACACACTGGAGGGGCCAGGCGGGCGCTACGGCGGTGATGCATCTTTCAATTTTATCCAAAGAGTGGCTCCGCGGTGGCGGAGCATGCCTACCGCAATTTTCAAGATTGCACCATGCTACCGTGATAGCGGATCCCATTAGCTGGAAGGGCATGGTCCATGGCGGTGACACACCGCAGGGGCCAGGCGTGCGCTACCGCGGTGGTGCATATTTCAATTGCATCCAATGACCGGCTCTGCGGTGGCGGAGCAAGCCTACCACGATTTTCTAAATTGCATCATGCTACCGTGATAGCGGATCCCATTGGCTGTAAGGGCATGGTCCATGGCGGTGACACACCATACAGTGAAATGGGTGACTGGGATTTGGGTGGCGGAGCATGTCAAACGCCATTTGGCAATACATATATATATCAATGACTACCGCTATTGTGTCCTGGGCATTGGCGGTGACACACCGCAGGGGCCAGGCAGTAGCTACCAAGAGTTGGGTGCCATACAGTGAAGGGGGTGACTGGGATTTGGGTGGCGGAGCATTCCAACCCCCATTTGGCAATACATATATATCAATGACTACCGCGATTGTGTCCTGGCATTGGCGGTGACACACTGCAGGGGGGTGGTAGCTACCACTAGTTGGGTGCCATACAGTGACATGGGTGACCGGGATTTGGATGGAGGAGCATCCCAATCACCATTTGGCAATACAAATATATCAATGACTACTGTGATTGTGTCCTGGGCATTGGCGGTGACACACCGCAGGGGCAGGCGGTAGCTACCGCGAGTTAGGTGCCATACAGTGACATGGGTGACCTGGATTTGGGTGGCGGTGCATGCCAACCACCATTTGGCAAAACATATATATCAATGACTACCACGATTGTGTCCTGGGCATTGGCGGAGACACACCGCAGGGGCCAGGTGGTAGCTACCGCAAGTTGGGTGCCATACACTGACATGGGTGACCGGGATTTGGGTGACTGTGACAGCACTAATGGACACATCATGCTGTGTCAATGGCCATCTGTCAGTCATCCACCGTGCACAGTGTCCCCATGGTTGATGGCACGTCACAGTGCACACAATGACAATGTGCCATGTACCGCACTGCTGAGCACACATGCCGTGTTTGTTTATGGGATTTCTTAGATTGGCATGTACTCCCTCACATGTCATTTGTGATATTGATGTGCCTGTACACAGGACAGTGTTGTTATGGACTCCCCAATACGTACACATGTCAAGGTGTAAAAGTGCAGGGAAAATCACTGTGATTTATTACAAGTTGAAGATTGTCCATATTGGCCTGTTTGATTACGTTTGACCAGGCACACACTCGTCATGTACGCTCAGCCTGTGGTCATTGTGTTGTTGATGTGTGCCAGGTCAACTAATGCCTGAAGGTGTGTCAGGTGCAGCAGCTAGGTGTGAGACAGTGGTGTTGCATTTTTACACCAATGCTGGATGATATACTCCCAGGCGTGCCCATGGTGAACGTGGCCATATCCATATGTGCATTCTCATATGGCGAGTATGATTTGGATGCACTTGCTGGTTGTCAGTTGACAGGTGTACGATCAGTGTAGCTGAAGGAGTCCCTACATGTCATCTGGTCTGGAACACAATTTAGATGACAGTCACTGTTGCCGTTGTGTCCGCCAAAACGTGAGATGCTGTGCCCATCTCATGATGTATTGCATTGACATGTGTCCTCTTTCATCTCAACTAGGAGGAGACCAAATCTGCATCGTCCCTTTACGGTGTTGGCAGACATGGAGAATGAGGAGATCATCCGGAACTTCTATCTGGATAGAGCCACCCTACAGACCCTTTGTGCTCAGTTGGAGCCCCACCTGCAGCCTCGCAGAACATATCCAACAGCTTTCACCCCCACATCTAAGGTGATGACGGCCCTGCATTTTTTGCCACTAGATCGTTCCAGCACACGGTGTCCAGTTCAGGTGGGATGTTGCAACCCATGTTCAGCATGGAGCAACAGGATGTCCTGTCCAACATGATGAGATACAAGGACACATATATCCATTTCCCCAGGGGGCAGGAATTGGCTGCTGTGAAGGGAGATTTTTATCCCTTTGGACACATCCCTCATGTGGATGGTGCCATTGATTGCACCCATGTTTGGCTTGTACCACCACAGGCACATGAGCACATCTACCGGAATTGTTAACATTTCCACTCAATAAATGTGCAGGTGGTGTGCCAGGCAGACATGATCATCTCGCACGTGTGTGCCAAATTTCCAGGCTCGGACCATGACTCATCGTGCGGAACAGCATTGTACCACAGCTGATGGCTAATTTGCTTCCCGAGCGTGCATGGACTGTAGGTGAGTATGCCTAGTCAAATAGCGTGCTGTGTGTGTGACATGCTGTCCTCTGACCCAGCCACAGTGCAATGTGTATCTGTGTTTGTCACAAATAGGTGACTCTTCATATCCCAACCATTGTTGGTTGCTGAGCCCATTGCCAAATCCCAGGACACCAGCTGATGTCCACTACAATGATGCCCATGGAAGGACACGTAGTGTGGTGGAGCTCACCATTGGTCTGCTGAAGTCACGTTTCCGCTGCCTGGAGCCCTGGACAAGACCAGAGGTGCACTGATGTACTCGCCCGGGAAGGTGTGTCTGATTGTAGTGACATGCTGCATGCTCCACAAGCTAGCCATTCGCAAGGAGATCCCCCTTCTCCTGGATGCTGATGAGCAGCAAAGGTCCCCGCCTGCAAACCAACCCGTGTCCAGTGATGAGGACAGTGGAGAGGAGGAAGGTGTTGACTTGCGTCAACAGTTCATTACCCACTACTTCACTTGAAGGTGAGTGACAATGTACAACGGATCCATTGTCTGATGATGTTGCTGTTGTTGTGAAGGTGTATGTGGGCTTTGTGACTGCAGACGGTTGTTGACTCAGTGGTGGCTGACAATGTTTCTGGAACAGGGCAGTTTTTTACTTCGACAGGATGTGTATGTTGGCACTTGTTGCCCATTGTGATGTGTGCATGATGGATTATCTTGATGGTAGGTGTTGTGTAATGTCTGTGATGCCACAACAAGACTAGTGAATGTTGTTCTATTGTGTTTTCCTAGGTGCCTTCAACCTCTCCTTGCCTACATACATTCCATACTCCTGGTACATTGTAATCATGTTGAAGACAGTACATCCTGCAATAAAGACGGAACAGACACAACAACATGTGTGTAAGGATTTTTTATTTACAATGGTGACATGTGAGGGGGATGAATATTTACATTGAGGTGATTAGTGGAGCAATGAGTTGTCAGTTATGGTAGATGAGATAATCGAGTTGACACCACATTGATGTGGTGACCCAGGCCAACAGACAGATGCATTCACAAAGCAGTGTGGGGAAGGACAGTCCAAAAAGTCAATGCAGTGGTGAACATGGTTGCCATCAGGGCTGGCTGCGTTTGGCAGGTGCTTTGCCTCCAGATACCCCAGGGTTTTCTTAGGACGGCCCCTTCATCACTTGGCAGGAGAGGCCCCTGCTGTAGGGCCAGTGGGGTCTGAGGACTCACCCCTCTCTGTGGGCCCAGGGGAGGATGGTGAACTGTCATCCTGCGGCCCACCAGATGGAGGTGGAGGTGCTGGTTGTGGCGCAGGCCTGTCCCTCAGTGCCGCCACTTGCTGGCCCAAGAGGTCCACAATTTGTCCCATGCGGGTGTCGATGGACCTCATCAGCAGGATGAGCTCGCAGAAAACTTCGTCTGACTGGCTCAGTCGTCCCTGGGCCCGTTCATATGCCCCAAGGACTCTGTTGATGTGGTCCAGGAATTGGGTCACAGCCTCTTACTGTCTGTGAGTGACCCTGCCCCTCCCACCTTCCCTGCTGCCACGGACCTGTGCCTCACCACTGTAGGCACCTGCATCCTCTCCCTGCCCTCCTCAGTCAGTGGTGTGGGGTGGTCATTCCCTGGGACAGGGAGAGTGTTGCAGGCAGCACTGGTGGTGGTGGTGGCGGAGGACGCACATGCCGTAACAGCAGGGGTCTGCAGAGACGTTGTTACTGTAGCAGATGTGGTGGGGGACGATGGGGTCCTGGGACCTGTTGCGCCCTGGCACACCAGATGGGCTGGCTTCGAGCTCATCATCCAGAGAATCCCTGGAGTTAACATCCGAGAATTGCCACGCCCCAGCAGCACAACCGCACCTCCACGAGTCATGATCAGCACGACCACATTGAGGGCAGGCTGCAGCGCAGCAGTAGCACCAGGCGGCGGGCCCAGTAGTTAATAAAGGCAGTGCCCTGGAGCGTAACCAGTTTTCAATGTTGCAATAAGATATATAATTTGCAATCATCTCCCGGCAATACTGGAATGAAAATTATAATAAAGTAGAATGCACAATCGGCATAAGGGGCTATTCTTTAGGAATTCTTCGCCAACAATCTGAAAATTCACTATGTTGCAGTACGATATATAAGTTGCAATTATCTACCGGATATATTGGCATGAAAAGTTAAAATAAAGCACTTTTTGAAAAAATTTCCTTAGCTACAAGTAAAATAAGAGTTTCACCCTATGAAGTCTAAATATATTTTGAATTTTTTATATCTTTTTGTATATTATTTATTATGGTTACTGACTTGTTTGCACCTTGATTATGCTTTAATTAAATAGAAGCTTGCTATTGGTCTCTTTACATAAAGAGTAATAGCAGGGGTCTGCAGAGACATTGTTACTGCAGCAGATGTGGTGGGAGGGACGATGGGGTCCTGGGACCTGTTGTGCCCTGGCACACCAGATGGGCCGGCTTCGAGCTCAACGTCCAGAGAATCCCTGGAGTTAACATCCGAGAGTCCATGTACTGGGGTGAGACTGGCTGTGCAGGTTGCTGGTGTTGTCATCTACAGTGAGTTCTTGGTCACCTGTGGGTCAGGTGGGAGATCATCATTGTAGTGCACCCCGAAAGCTTGTGTTAGCTGTATGTCATTCACTGTTTGTACACCACACAGTTAACTAATCATCACATGTTGTTGTATGTGCACCACTGTGCCTCCTGACATGGTGCTGTGGTACATGCATTACTTGTCCTTGGTGTGAGTTGTCAATACCTACCATGCGCAACGTGCATGATTTCTGAGTATAGGGACATGTTGCCATCTAGGGACTAGCGCAAGAAAACATTTCGGTGAGGACTCTTTTTTGCTTACTCTGCCCTGTCAGACGTTACATCTGGCCATGAACAGGCCATTGTCATCTCCTGCATTCCTTTGTCTTGTCAGGTGCAAATCTGGATTTGTACCACCAACCATGCTTTCTTGTTTCTCATTTGGTCCTTGCTGCTCTGGCCCCATGGCACTTACACATGGAATTCATGTCTGTGCATGATTGTGCCCAGACTTTCTTCTACATGTACATTGGTGTGTCACACTTTGGTTGCAGTGACAGTCTCATTTGCTTAGCTGTGTGAACACTGTGAGTGGCAATAGGATCTGTGTGTATGTGTGTGCAATGAGAGGGCTGGTGTTGTCATGTGGCACCATGCTTTTTGCGGACAATGGCTGTGTGCACATACTGGCTACTTACCTGTTCTGTTTTCCCATTTGGCTTTGACTTGCCACATCTGTGTGTGTGTGTGTTGTGGAGGCTTGCATCCTGCTCAGGGGTGTGACTAGCAAGCATGATATGTCTACCTACCTGTTACTTTGTTTGTGGTGATACAATGGCTGACACATGAATCTGGGAGGGAGGGGAGGCTCCATCGTGATGGTCTGGGGATGAGTTGGCCTGGGGTGAGTTGTTGTTCAGACATCCCACCCCCAAACAGACCTCCCATGGAAGATGTCTGCCTACCTGTTAGTTTGTTTGTAGCGAGCCAATGGCTTGGAACCATTTCTGGGTATGGAGTGCTCTATCCTGCTTGTGTTGGGACAGGGCTGCCTGGTGGGAATTGTAGTGCAGGCCCACCCCCGACCTCCCTGTGAGGATGGCTACCTACCTGTTAGATGACGGTCAACAATGCAATGTGTGCAACATGCATTTGGTTGGGGGTGGTGCTCAATTGTGCTCCGGTGTGGGACAGGGTGCATGGTGGGAGTTGTAGTACAGTCTTCACATCCACAAACACCCCTCACTGTTAAGATGGCTACCTACATGTTTGTTTGTAGTGGGAAAATGGCTTCCAAATGCTTCTGGGTGGTGTGGAGTGCTCCATCCTGCTCAGGGCTGGGACAGGGGGCATGGTGGGAGTTGTTGTGCAGACCTCCCACCCCCACACAGACTCCATGGCAAGATGGCTACCTACCTGTTAGTGTATTTGTAGTGGGAAAATGGCTTCCAAATGCTTCTGGGTGGTGTGGAGTTCTACATCCTGTTCAGGGGTGGGACAGGGGGCATGGTGGGGTTTGTAGTGCAGGCCGCCCACCCCCACACAGCCTCCATGGCAAGATGGCTACCTACCTGTTAGTTTGTTTGTAGTGGGGCAATGGCTTCCAAATGCTTCTGGGTGGTGTGGAGTGCTACATCCTGCTCAGGGGTGGGACAGAGGGCATGGTTGGGTTGTTTGTAGTGCAGGCCCCCCACCCCCATACAGCCTCCATGGCAAGATGGCTACCTACCTATTAGTTTGTTTGTAGTGGGACAATGGCTTCCAAATGCCTCGGGTGGTGTGGAATGCTACATCTTGCTCAGGGGGGACAGGGGGCATGGTGGGGCTTGTGGTGCAGGCCTCCCACCCCCACACAGCCTTCATGGCTACATGGCTACCTACCTGGTAGTTTGTTTGTAGTGGGACAATGGCTTCCAAATGCTTCTGGGTGATGTGGAGTGCTACATCATGCTCAGGGGTGGGACATGGGGCATGGTGGGGTTTGTAGTTTAGGCCTCCCACCCCCACACCGCCTCCATGGCAAGATGGCTACCTACCTGTTAGTGTGTTTGCAGTGGGACAATGGCTTACAAATGCTTATGGATGGTGTGGAGTGCTACATCCTTTTCAGGAGTGGGACAGGGAGCATGGTGGGGTTTGTAGTGCAGGCCTCCCACCCCCACACAGCCTCCATGGCAAGATGGCTACCTACCTGTTAGTTTGTTTGTAGTGGGACAATGGCTTCCAAATGCTTCTGGGTGGTGTAGAGTGTTAAATCCTGCTCAGGGGAGGGACAGGGGGCATGGAGGGAGTTGTTGTGCAGGCCTCCCAGCCCCACACAGCCTCCATGGCAAGATGGCTACCTACCTGTTAGTTTGTTTGTAGTGGGAGACAATGGCTTCCAAATGCTTCTAGGTGGTGTGAAGTGCTCCATCTTGCTGAGCAGTGAAACAAGGTTGCATGGTAGTAGTTGTTTTGCTGGCTGCCTGTGCAAATGCCCCCATGGTGATGTTGCTAGCTACGTTTGGGGTGGATGTGAGTGAGTGAATGTTGGATCTGTGAGACATGTTTTGGGGAGTGAGTGGTGCATATGAATGTACTTGTGCCTAGGAGGTGTAGCTTTGTAGTTGTGCAAGACAGTACATAGCAGTGTGGTGGAAGTCATTTGTTTGTACTTACCAGCCTCCACACCCCCGGCTACTCCTGTGAGACTCTCTGGATACAGTATGGAGAGCACCTTCTCCTCCAATGCAGGGAATGGTTATGGTGGGATGGGAGGGCCAACGCCAGTCCTCTCAGCCAGCTCACAGTTCTTGCTCCTCTTCAGTCTGGCAACCCTCTTCAGTTCATGCCACCGCTCCATGATTTCATTTTTTGAGCGCGGGGTGGTCCCTACTGCATTGACCTTATCGACTATCCTTGCCCACATTTGAGCTCTTGTGGCTAATAGTGTCTGTTGGACCAGGCTACCAAACAGTTGTGGTTCCACTCTGACTATCTCATCTACCATTACCTTCAACTCACTCTCTGTGAATTTTGGCATTTTATGTGTTGCCATGGTGTGTGTGATGTGTAAAGGGGTTATGGGTGCAGGGGTGTGAGTGGTGGAGGGGGTGATGTGTTTGGTGTGTGATGTGCAGGGGGATCAGAGGTACATGTGTGGAAATGGTGGTGGTGCTGTGTATGGCTTGAGTAGTGCTGGTGTGTTGCTTTGCCTATCCTTTGTTGTCAGGGTTAGTGGCCTTCAGTCTTGGAATGTTGCAAAGGATTGCGGTCAAGGAAGGGGCTGGTTTTATACTCAGCTATGTGGGTGTGTCCAAATGTGTTATTTCTGTCAGGTGTATTGTGTGGGTTGTCCTGGGATGTGTATTTTTGTATTTGCCATGTGGTTGTGTCATTGGGGCGTGTTCTGTGTTTTGGGGGGCATGGCTAGTTTGCTGTGTGCACTTTGTGGCCTTGTTGTGGGTTTTTTCTTTCGTCTGCCATATTTGTCACGGAGCGTCCGCAGCGGTGGTTGTGCTGCAGCTCTCCTCCTGGCTCTCCCATTCATCACTGTTTGCGACCGCGGCAGTCGGAAACTGCGGAGCATAGCTCATGGGCATCGGTATTATCCTAATTTTCCGTGCAGTGTCTCCGCTGTCCTGTTTGATTATTTTCCGCCATAAATGCGACTACCGCGGACGGGTTTTGGCCATCTCCACCCACTATGGGCGTTTTTTCTTGGCCTCGTTCCGCCGCGGTCTGTGTTATTTGCTGGTTGATCCTAATTTGGATGCCGGATTTTCCACTTAGCGGCGGGCGGTTGATTTCCAGATCCATGGTGGTTGGGGTGGTTTTCCGCCCGCCATCCTAATAGGTCCCTAACTCCTTATAACTTTTGTTTTTTTTCACTGAATATATACTTGTGGCCTGTCACATATTGTCCAGTAAAAAGTATCACTTATGCACGGGCATGCCTTTCACTCCTGCACATCTGTTTTAATTTTACGTGGGTGTTACTATCTGGAAGGCATTCTTAAGAATTCCATTGACATGAAAATGACATCTGCAAGTATTGCATTTTAAATATTATGCTTATGAGTGGCAACATTTGATTATTTGGTTTTACATCAATGGAAAAATGTCAATCCTGCTATTTGGGCTTTATGGAACATTTCACATGCTGATATAGCAGCCGAGTATAGAATATTTTTCTCAGATGGCACATCCCTTCCTTTATGTCTACATATGATTGTCCAATACCAACATGATGTGGTGGATTTAAATGACACTTTTGGAAGTGTATGTTTTCATAGCAAGCACATTGATAAAAGTGAATGCCGAAATGTGACTCCTTGCAGGAGAATACAATTCCTTGTGTCTGGCCCGCTTGAATTAATTAGGAGCACTCACAGGGTATTTACCAGGCTTTGTTTATTGCAGACGCGTTTCGGCGTTTTGCCTTCTTCGGTGCAGAAAGCTCATTCATAACGTGCACATTCATTGGCTCTTTTAAAACATCCAATACCTGCTCTCATTGGTGGATAGATAGTGAAGGAACTGGCCCTCTAGGGCCACTGGGGTTTTCTTACAACCACCTGCTATAACTTCCCAAGAATGAAGAGGCGGTCAGACAGTAGAGAATACAAACTCGCATGTTTATTAAAAATACTCTGCAGAGGAGTCCATCATGACCTGCACCCTAAGATGTCTGTTGAGGGACTGGCCCCCCAACCATCTACAGTGGATAATCATTCCTCCTCAGAAGCCTCCAACCATACCCACGATGGAAAACTACCAACCTCGGCCGAACATGAACAAAGAGGCACAGTAGGATGAGCTAACACATGCCAGATGGGTACATACTATCAGGAATCCAAGGCCACCGTGCTGGGTCTCAGCTTATCCTAGCGTGGGAGTAGAAACTACACATTCAGTTAGGTATGTGAGGACAGAATGGCCCGTTCATTATTAAGTCGAGAAACAACGTTGAATAAAAGGGAAATTATTAACGAAATACAGTGTTCTGCTGAGGCAAGCAATATGAGCAGTGAGGTCTTACTCGAGAACAGTCTAAGCAGCCTAATAGGGGTTACAAAATACAAAATGGAGTCACACTCGCTAACTGATGTCTGCACATTATGGGGATAACTCAGCGGGTTGCATAACGTGAATACAAATGGCATCTATTTAGCCATGCACTGCTAACCTAATATAGCATGAAACAAGTGCATTGCAGGAATGGGAATTTCAAACCTAACAATAGCCATTGAGGGAGCTGTAATGCCTGATTAAAAAGCGTCATGACGGAACACTGTAGTGTCCGAAAACCGAATGGTAATTTGAACAGTTTCAACATGTAAATTTTATGCACTCCTTCGCCAGTTCCCCCATGGAATGCTGTGCAGGTAATACCCCTCGTCTGACACGGGATCTCACACAGTACTTTCCCGCAGGCATCAGGCAAATGACTAGGCATCCCCAGATTTGATAATCCATGATCTTCATTGATCAGAGGGAAATAGTAGTGGCGGTTCAGGTAGTAAATAATTTGATCCATTTACACAGCCTCACCAGAGACAGCCAAACTCACGACGGGTGCTTCCTTCACATGGGGGTAGGAGTGGACCCTGTTAGTTAAAAAACTACTTGAACTAATTAGGAGCACTCACAGGGTATTTACCAGGCTTTGTTTATTGTAGACGCGTTTCGACGTTTAGCCTTCTTCGGTGCAGAAAGCCCATTCATAACGTGCACAGTCATTAGTTCTTTTAAAACATCCAATACCTGCTCTCACTGGTAGATGGATAGCCACTGTTGGAACTGTATTGCCTGATAGGAATATATGTATATGTAACTTTAAAGTAAGAGACGCCTCTACAGGTTTCCACCCACAGAGGTTTCTGGAATTTCCTGCCTACCTTCCCTGTCCACAGATTGTCTGGGGTCACAATAGAGTAGCCAACTTTCTAAAAGTGGCACTTTCAAAATTGTGACTAAAATCTGACTTTACTATTAAAGAGGGTTTTGTATTACAATTCTTCAGATGCCAAATTCAACATGCCTACCTGATCCCATTTGAAGGTTTTCACTTACTAACTCAATGTTATGCTTTGGGAGAGGTAGACCTCACAGCAGTGAAAAACTAATTTAAGAGTTTTTCACTGCCAGGACATTTAATACATACAAGTACATCCCCAACTTATTAATCCTTTTTTATTCCATTTTTGTTCATTATGTACTCATTCACAATGAAACAGCTGAATTCCCAACTTCAAACAGACACGGAATTCCCATTCAGGCATCTTTCATTTGCATGTAAGAACTGTTAAGTTTGAGTCTGTGTCTGGTTGATTAATCATTTTGGTGTATCAGCACTTGAATTCTTTGGCTATTTTTGAATTTTGTTAACTTTTTAACATATATTGTTCTACATTGAGCATGTGTTTTTGAGCCCAGCATAAATTGGTGTGGTGTTGAGTTTATTCATATTCTGGATTGTATGTTTTCACATTTTATGGTTCATTTATAAATATGTTTTATGGAATCCTTTACGACTTTTGATGGGCTTTCTTTCTCTTCCAATTACCCATGATGAAGGGCGTGCATGCACAAAATGCATAAGGTGGATATTAGCATAATTACCCCGGATGAACAGCACATTCTTTATGCCAATAAAATATGCCTGGATGGGCATTTCTTGCGCATTTGAAGATGTGAATTTGGCAGTTTTATTGTGAATGAGTACATTGTGATGAACATGGATTACCTGGTTCAAATTATAGATCCTTGTCTGTCGACTTTTTGCTATTCTTGGCTTTGATGTACGGCTTGAAATTGGTGTGTGAAAATGTACCAGATATGTTTTGCAAAGATGTATCTTGCCAAGTCGAAATGGCAGTTTAAAACTTCACACACTGGTCGAAAAGGTGGGCCTGATACATGTTTCAAGAGCTACTCAAGTGGGTGGCAAAATACGTGCTGCAGGCTCACCAGTAATTAATTTACAAGTCCTGGGTACATGTTGTACCACTTTAAAAGGGTTGTATAAGTAAATTAGGTATTCCAATTGGGTATAAGGCAATTGCACTGGTTAGCAGAGGAAAATCGAGTGTAATCCTATGTGAATACATGAATGTATAGTAATTCCACAGGAGGTCTGGCTTTTTCTTCTAGCAGTTTTCTACTTCTTGTATGTTTATGTCTATCTGTGTTATTCTTGTGTGTGTGAATCATGTGATATTCCTTCTGCTAATGGCACCTGTCCTTCACTTGCTCATGGTATTAGAGATGGCTGTGCTGCTACTGTCCATGTTGTAGCTTTATAGCATCGCAAAGCTCTGTATTAACCTTTTCATTCACAAAATCAAAAAATAGTTTTATTGTCATGATTGTGTTATTGCATCAGGTTTTGGTGAGATAACTTTTGGCTTTAAATGTGAAGCCAACAGTTTTTGAGGTATACTGGGGACTTTGTAAAACACATAAACTTTGCAGAAAAGTGGATCCATGTCATATAACATATTCTGCCAATTCTGGAATCCTAGCCATTTGAAGCCATTCAGATGCTGGGATGATGAGGCCACAATGAATGTGTTAAAAGGGAAAAATACAAGTCCTGCAATTGAACATGATATTGGCTGAAAAGCCAGAAATGGCAGATGGTTTCTGTAGGAAATTGGAGTATTGTGGTGTGGGGGTGAGACCTCACCATGTAATCCTCTCACAATACCCCATAGGCGGTCATTTGATTCTTCAATTATAAATGCTTAGTTCAGTCTTAGCAGTGTGGCAACATGAGTGATAAATAATTTACATGACTCAAGAGAAATCTGACACCATTTTTTAAAAAGAGAGTGTATATTTGTCTTAATTAAGACACCAAAATCAACGGAATAGCAGACATATAGCAATAGTTCTAGATTTTGAAGCAATATAAAACCAGTGCAGAGTAATACAGTGAAACGTTATCATTGCCGTCAACGGGAAAAGCCACTGGTGAGTTATGTGTTACCCTTGCAGGGTAAATGTGATGCAGGTCCCAGGATCAAGACACATGAGTCAGTTCAATTTCACCTGGCCCATGGAGCCCAAGTGCAGAGTTGTCCTGGCTGTCCCTGGTGCTGAACTGGAGAGCTGCTTTTATCGCTGAAACTGCACTGTGGGGGAAAAGGTGCAAAAACACAACAACGGGGTGGTCACTGACGTCAGTCAAAGGTCGGATAGAATTTACTCTAGAGGCAGCGTTGAGTAAAGGGGTCTGTTGGCTGACTAGCAACCAATAAGCCACGGTAATGATAAGTAGAGCAGAACGTAACGTCGATATCTGGTGGTTCTGGGGAATGCGGTAGCTGCCTGTAACTCCAAGAAAGGCAGGACTACAGTTTCCACAATACACTAGACCATCTGGATTTGGGCGATCTCTTGGTGCGCCAGATGGCCAGCGATTCTTCGGTTCTGGAGCATTGTTTAATCTACAGTTTGCAGAGGATTAGTGCCACTAGTCCTGAGGAGTTTGAGGGTGCTTCAGGCTTCCACAGGGCTCCCTCAGTCTAGGAGAACAAAAAATAGCCAAGGATGAGTCTTGATCAGTCAGTTCCAGGATCGTTGCCACAGTTTCAGGGTATCCATCTTTTGCTTTGTGCAAGTCCTGTTGTTGCAGACAAGGGTTTCTTCTTCTGTCCTCTTTGATGCAGGTTGTTCAGAACCAAGGTTCCTGTGTCAGGGGTGTACCTTAAATCCTATATTGAGGGGAGTTAGGGGTGTGAAAGCGTGTACTCAATGGTCTGCTAGTTCTTACAGCTAGTCTGCCCCTGAGAAGAACACATCCAGGGTGTGAGTCACATTCTCTACCCATGATCCTCTATTTTGTCACTCCTAAAGATGGCAGAGATCTAATTCTAGTGTAAAGACCAGACTGCACACCCTGGAAGTGTGGCTAGCCTTCTGGTGATGTACACCTCCTTGACTAACTAATTTCCCATCTGTCCGGGTGCTAATTTCCCTGGGCCAGGTGGAGGGCTGTTTCCTCCTTTAGGAGTCAGCCCTGATGCATATCAGAGGTGGTGCAGCCTGCAAAACTATATGCCTTGATGTGCCACTTCACTAGCCTGCCTGGGAGGAGGGAGATTTGACCTCCTTGCTGCCCAAACCTGTTATCCTGACTCCTGGGAATGATCACATTACCTAGAAGGAGGTCAGAAACCTGTCTTGGTGGCAGAAAACATGGTACACATGGGCTTGTCAGCTAGATCATAGAGAAGCTAGGGCAAACAGGTAGGTAACATCTAAGGTAGTCACCTGGGTTAATGCCATGTTGCCCTTGAGATGAGATTTGTGTCAGGGATGATAAGGCACGTTCTTTGATATCAAACTCAACATATTTTGGTGGTACCATAATGGAGCTGCCAACCTTGGGTTTGCCCGGGTGCTAACCCATGTTATCCTATGGACCGTCTTTCACTTATAGCATCCCATAATGGTAAATGGTACTATAGTGTTGTTAGAAATGGGGTTTCTGGTTGGATAGGGTATACACATAAGCCAGGCAGAACCCACCACTCTAGTCAAGGGTAAGGGAGTTATACACCCAAGAAAACCCCTGCTCACACCCTCAGTAGCTTGGCAGAGCAGTCAGGCTCATCCCAGAGGCAATGTTTAAAGCATTTGCTCAACACACAAACACACCACTGACATACTAGGTACACCACAAAAAGAGACTCCACACAGTGGTGTATAAAAATATCACTTGTATTATATATAAACCTCATGAGACCACCACTCAAATAAATCACTGTGCCACTAGACATGTGTCATAATGCATGTAGGTCATATAAATCACTCTGTCATAAGGCAATTGTCATAAACACCACAATTAGAGCGGTAAACAACGTACTTGGAAGTTTAATGTCATAAGAACATTGTGAAAACCACATTACTGTGCATATTATACCATACCATTATATTACATCACCATGGGCCATATGTATCAAAATAGAGTTTTGCGATTCTCAAATTGCGATTTTCAGCAAATCGCAATTTGAGAATCGCAAAATGCAATGAATGTGAGATTTGCTAATAATTTTGTGAATCGCACATATTCCTTATTTGCGAATTGCAAATTGAGATTCGCAAATAAGGAATACCATCCCATTCATTCCTATGGGCTAGGAGGCCCATAGGAATGAATGGGAAGGCATTCTCATTTTGCGATTAGCAATTAGAGAATAGCAAATTGAGAATGCAATTTCAAGGGTGCCAAGGGCATGTATGTGTGCCACATGGCACTTTAAAAAATGCAAAATAGTGCATTTTTAAGTGAAATCGCAATTTACCATCAACTTGAAGTTGGTGGTAATTTGCGATTCATTAAGGCCAAATCGTACTTTCTTTTGTGCTTCTTACATTGCATTTAAGGAATCGCAATTTGTGATTCCTTAAATGCAATTGCAAAACAGGGAATCGCAAAATCTGCGATTCCTTAATTTGGTTTGGGGGTTTTTGTGTGATACATTGCACACTGCTAATGGGCGTTCGCAAACACTGAAATTCTGCAAATTTCAGCATTTGCAATCACAAATTGGCTTCATACATATGGCCCCATATGTCATTACAAAACCATAACCACTTTATACCATCTCTGTGCATACATCACTGGTAATAACCAGTATCACCAGTTAACATCAAAGCACAGCACTTCATTGATTTTAATACACCTAATAAGGTAAATTTCCCCAGCAGTAGTTGTGGTAATCGGGCGGAAGACCTTACTCACCCTTCGGCTGATCTAAACACATTATGAGAGTGCAGCTGCCAGCAGCTGCGCGGTGCTGCTCCTGCTAGCCAAAGACACTCGATGGTCCAAAGAAATGCCCCAGGTAGATGATTCAGCAGCTATCCATGATGGCACTGAGGGGCAGCTGCGGCAAGACTACATGCAGAGACCTGCCTTGATCTCATACAGTCAATTGGGGAGGGGCTGCACTGGCTTTGTAATCAAGGTGGAGACCTTGCTGGACCCCTTTCACCCGAATAGCACCACTCGGCTGCCCGCGAGACTGTGGCACAGCTGGATCAAAGTCAGACCTCCCAGCCACGTATGCAGAGGCGTTTGTGTGTGTGAAAGATTAAGAGTTGCTTTTGTATGGTTTGCGTGATATGAGATGTGAGAAGGTATGGATGAGGATGTGTGAAAGTTGCTTGAGTGGGGGACGAAAAAATTGCTTTTTCTTTTTTTTCTCTTTATATTATTAATCAAATATAGGTTTTGTACCATGCTATATTTATTGCAAATATGTATTGACAGAATTTAGTATTAAATAAGTATAACTTGATGTACCAACTTATGCATATTAGCGTATGTATCTATTAGGGCGGTTTGGTCTTTTTGAGGGAATGTTGGTCCCAGTGAATAGCGAGACATTCAGTTTTCAAGCCATCAGTGGCAGGGGGATTTTCTTTGTTGATTGTTTCAGTGGAGACATGTGCTAGCCTGGAGCCCACACAGGGCTCCCTGTCTCACCTCACTGCCAGCGGGCCTCTTTCTGACTCAAGGCTGCCGTATTCTGAGGGGACAGGCCTGCATTTATCACAGATGTGCAGAGGCTCTACTCACTCCTGGGAGCCTTTGCAACTCTGGCAGCTTTGTGCTTCAAGATTGGCGGGCATCTACCAGCGGCCTCCAGTCAGCTTCTGTATCTCCAGCTGGATGGGGCAGGGCTACACTCTATACAGGCAGTTGCCAGTCAACCTTTCTCCTGCTGGGCGGCGCTGATGAATCTCACTCTCTCAATGGCTTCATGATGAGGGCGATCTGGCAGAGCCTTTGATGGTGGTTAACAACTACCAAGCACTTAGGAAATTTCCCCCTCGCATAAAACACAGGGGACTTCCTGGCAACAAAGCGCTCCTACAGGTGTTTGGCAACAGAACGCGCTGTTTTGCAAAGCAGGGCAAGAACAGTGTTGACCTTTCTCCCACTCTAGACAGGAGCAAAAACTGCAGGCCGTTCCACTCCCACAACTTAGGGGCAGCGCTCCTCATGCAGGTTCTCCTGCTCCCCTCCCAGGCAGGTATTTGCTTTTAAGATATGGCCTGGATCTTTCCTTGAAGTCTTTTATCTCCCTGAGACTTCCAACAGGAGGCAAGCACATACAAGCCCTGGGATGTTCCCTTTGCAAGCAGGATACCTCAGCAGGGTAAAAAGAGTCAGTCATTTTCCTCCACCACAGACAGTAGCAGCAACTGCAGGTCAATCCACCCCTCACTCAGAAAAGGAAGAGCTCCTCACACAGTCCTTCAACTCTTCTCCTTGGCAGGCTCCTCTTGTTTCTTGAAGTAACATAAAAACCTGGGCCAATTGGCATTATTCTCTTTGCTGTAAGGGTCTCTGAACCCAGTCCAAACCAGTCCTGTCCTCCCTGGTGTAGCATGACCACAAGGGGCAGAGAAAGCATTGTGAAAAAGAAGACACAGCCTATTCAGGTGCAAGAGAAACTCCTCCCACCACTCTAAATGCAGACCAGGTCTATTCAGCCCTGTGATTAGTCATCCAGGCAAGGCAGGCCATACCTCAACCTCCCAAGTGACTTTCTGGAGTGAATGCACATCCCAGCTCCTGTCACTCAAACACCAGACGCTGAATATGCAAACAGGCAAAGGCACACAGAATGGTAAAGAAATAAAATGCCCACTTTCTAAAAGTGCCTTTTTCAAACACAGAATTTAAAAACCACTTTCACAAAAAGGTGCATTCATAGATTCTAACATCAGAGAGCCTAAACTCTATTTCCCTATCTTATCCCTATTGCAAGTGACACATGTAAAAATGTTACAGTGCAATGATAGGCCTATGGGACAGACAACCTTTCAATAGTGAAAAATGGAATACACAGTGTTAGAAATTGGGGTCTCTAGTTGGCAGAGGTAGGTACCTTTGTCCAAATAGGGACCCTTCCTTCTAGTCAGGGTAAGAGCAATACACACTTTAAATAGCGCCTGCTCACACCCTGGGTAGCTTGACACGGGCAGACAGACTTATACCAAAGGCAATGTGTAATGTATTTGTAATCAAAACACACAGTAATGCTGTGATATCTCCAAAAATGGACACCACACCAGTTTTGAAAAATAAAGTATCTTTTTCTAAACTCAACAAGACCAAAACCGCAAAAATCCAACATACATGTAATGAGAATATGACTTTAAAAAGGTTTCAAACAACGTAGTCCATAGAATACTACGGATGTGAGATTTCTCCCAAAGTACCTGTAATTGCGACAAAATTCACTAGGCCAAACAGCCGCAGACATGGGAAGCGTAAATAAACAAAGAGATGAGTGAGTTCCAGAGAAGCTGGGGAGGCAATGCAACAGTTCTTCCACACCCTGGAAAAGTAATGCATCATATCCGGGTTGTAGGGGGAAGTGATGTGTCGATTCCGAGATGGTTCTGGTCAGCAGGCGATGCGTCAGGAAAACTTGCTGCACAGGTATAATGCATGGAAATCTGGGATGTGTCGGCGATCGATGCAGCGGCGTTGAGTGGTGCTGCGTCGGTTTCTTTAGCCTTGATCCCTCAAAGCGTCGGTTTGTACAGTGGCGACAGGCGCTGCGTCTGTTTCGGCAGTGGCGCGGCAATGATTAGAGATTATTTTGGTACAGCGGTGCTGGGTCAGAAAAACAGCTGACAGAAGAGTGATGCATCGATTTTCTGGTAGCTGGGTTGCTTTTTCAGCTCCCAACAGCAGGAAGAACCTCCAGAGGCTCAACACAGTCACAGGCACCTTTTGGCACATCAGAAATCCCAGCAAGGAAGTTCGGGGAGCTGGGGATGAAGTCTTTGTGTCCCTGAGACTTCAGAACAGAAGGCAAGCTCTACTCAAGCCCTTGGAGTTCTCCCTCAAGCAGGGGGACACAGCACACAGCAAAGTCCTTGTCTTTTACTTGGCAGAAACAGCTACTGCAGGTCAACCCCATACAGCACACACCAAAGCAGTACTCCTACTCCAGTTTCTCCAGCTCTTCTCCTTGGCAAAAGTTCCTCTTGATTCCAGAAGTAGTCTAAAGTTCAGGGGTTTTAGATCTAATACTTATACCACTAAATGTATTTGTTCTCTTTGTGATAGGGTCTCTGAGACCAGTCCAAAGCAGTTCTGTCCTCACTGGTGCAGTATGACTACAGGGGTTCGAGACAGCATTTTGCAAGCGAGCCAGGCCATATTCAGGTGCAAAGAAATATCCTCCCACTACTCTAAATTCAGCCAAGGTCTATTCAGCTCAGCTCTGAGTCATCCAGGAAGGGCCAGGCACACCTCAACCCCCCCCCCCTGAGTGGCTGTATAAAGTGAATGAACATCCCCAGCCCCTGCCACTCCAAAACCAGACAGTCAATACTCAAACAGGCAGAGGCACACATAATGGTTAACTAAGAAAATGCCTACTTTCTAAAAGTTTCATTTTCAAACACACAATAAAAAAACATCTTTACTAAAAGATGTGTGTTATAATCTTCCCCTATTATATGTTATGTTATTCAAAATAATATATATACTTTATATTCTGCTTGTG
The DNA here is from genome assembly GCF_964204655.1 of Triturus cristatus. Lineage (NCBI taxonomy): Eukaryota > Metazoa > Chordata > Amphibia > Caudata > Salamandridae > Triturus > Triturus cristatus. The sequence continues at coordinate 844,445,699 of NC_140588.1, read as the reverse complement.
TAAAGGGTCACCCCTTTGGTATGTTCCATCCCCTTTATCAGAGACTTAGTTCCATTATAGAATGCATGTAGGAGTGCACCTTAGAATGTTGGATCCTGCCTGAGGAGCGTTAAGCATGGCACTTGAGGAACTGTGTATTCAATAAACCCACGTTCTTACTTCAACTTCTTCAACTCTTGGACTTATTTTTTAACATTTTAGCGACAACTGGACTACTGGATTGCTGTGCAGGGGGCAGCTGCGGTTCCTCACCCCTGTTTTTGCCAGCATACTCTCTGTTTCTGGGCTCCTCTATATCTTCATTACTAGTTGCTTTCGAGTGCCTCCTCATGCCCAGCCCCTCCTCTGATGTGCCTTTGAATTCTTTCATCATCCCTGTGGTTAGTCATTCTTACTGATGTCTCTGCCTGGTGCTGATGTGCCTGCAAACTTTCGGCGACTTTCCTTGAAGTTTAGCCTCCCGCTTTCAGTTCCTGTGGAGCGGCGTTTTAGTTTTGGTTTATGCGCAGCACTCTCTCACCTCACGTGAGGCATCTCTGCCCCACTGCGCCTCCACTGCAGCAGTGTCTCGTCAGCACACACCTCAGGAGAGGTGCTTCCTGCCCTGTGCTGTTTTGCTCCAGGGAGAGTGTTTCTACATTGGCGCATGCCAGGTGTTTTCTTTCGTCGTGCCCACTTCCAAAGCAGTGTCTCATCGGCGCATGCTTCAGGAGAGGCATTCCCTACCCTGTGCTGCCTTGCGCCTGGAAGAGTGTTCAGCATCGGCGCACGCCCCTAGGTGTCTCTGCTTCACCGTGTCTCCCTCGCAGCAGTATCTCGTTAGCGCACACCTCAGGAGAGGTGTCTCCACTCTGTGCTGTTTGGGGCGGTGTTTCTTTATTGCCTGCAGCTTTGCCATGACTCTATTACGCTGACAAGCACAGCCCACCTTGTTGCTTTTTAGCATTGTTCTTGGTATATCCTGCAGGCTGACAGGCACAGTATACCTGCTTACTGTTGTATCCTTCTTAAGGATCCTGAGCACCCCAGTGGTATTTTCTCCTTCTTTCTTCCAAGAAAGTCAATTACTGTGTTACATGCTGACAGGCACAGCTTGTTCTTGCCTGCAGTTTTCCTCATTATATTTTACCGTCTTTCCTGTGAGGTTATATGCTGACAGGCACAGCTTTATTGCTGCAGCTTTGCCATGACTCTATTACGCTGACAAGCACAGGCCACCTTGTTGCTTCTCAGCATTGTTTTTGGTATATTCTGCATGCTGACAGGTACAGCATACCTGCCTACAGCTGTATCCTTCTTTCTCTTCCTACCATTTTCCTATTCATATTTTTAACAGTGTTTTCACTTCTATCTGCACTCATCTTTCTCATGTTTGCTTATTGTAACCATGTTGGTTGCTAATATGAGTCAACCGCCTCTGTTTTTAAACAATGAGGGTGAACCAGAAATTCCGTGGGACAAGTGGGTCAAAATACTTCATTCCTATCTAATTGCAATAAGAGGAGAAAAGTTTTTTTCAGTAAGGAAACAACATATTTTATTACACAATTTGGGCGCCCAAGGGAGAAAAGTTTATGAAGATCTCACTGATGGGGGAGAAGAGGACGGTGATGGTGATGTTGATGTTTTAACTGCCACTTTAAAAAAATTGAGTTCCCATTTCAAAGATAAAATTAATGTTGTATTGGAGTGACAGAAATTCTTTAAAAGGGTGCAAGGTAAAAATGAAAAAGTCACCTCAGACATTGCCGCTTTGAGAGGGCTCTCTGCCACTTGTGATTTTTGTGCACTCGTCGATTCCCTCATTAGGGATCAATTGGTCCGTTCCAACAATGATCACAAAGTGCAAGAGAGTTTGCGTTCTCAAAGTCCAATTCTGACACTGCACGCACCTTTTTCCCTCCTGAGGCGGAAGCCGGGAGGTCTCCTGTCTGTCCCTGTGTTTTTAAATCGCTTGTAACTCGTTTTTAGCAGCGTTTGTATTTGTCCTGTTTTTGCCCCACACCTGATCTTAGAGGTGTGCTGAGACCCCCCAGCGCCCAGCAGCACCCAGAAGTCTACTCTTACCCGTCCTGCTGTTCCGGTTCTGCTCTCGGCTGAGAGCACCGGGCGCCGGTTTTTGGCGGCCATCTTGGGTTGGGCTGGGTTGGGGACGCCATTGAGAGTACTATAAAAGGCGCCTGGTGCAGGTTATCGGCAATTCTGACAATTCTGACACTGCACGCACCTTTTTCCCTCCTGAGGCGGAAGCCGGGAGGTCTCCTGTCTGTCCCTGTGTTTTTAAATCGCTTGTAACTCGTTTTTAGCAGCGTTTGTATTTGTCCTGTTTTTGCCCCACACCTGATCTTAGAGGTGTGCTGAGACCCCCCAGCGCCCAGCAGCACCCAGAAGTCTACTCTTACCCGTCCTGCTGTTCCGGTTCTGCTCTCGGCTGAGAGCACCGGGCGCCGGTTTTTGGCGGCCATCTTGGGTTGGGCTGGGTTGGGGACGCCATTGAGAGTACTATAAAAACGGGCAGGGATGACTCCGCGCAGCGGACGCGATCAGCGGGCGCGCCGGATCTGCGCCGGAGTCGTGCCAGAGTCCTGCCCGTCTGCGCCCGTCCAGGCCCAGACGGGCTTAGGGCATACCACTCTGCTTAACTCTTCTAGCCCTCGGACCCCCTTTCACAGGTATTTGCGGGACACACTGCTTGCTCTACGCACGGCCAGACACCTCAGCTGTTGCTATTATTGGATTGAGGGTTCCGCATTTAAACATTGTCTTGCCTGTCGCCCGCATAACACTTGCAAGGACCCTGACTCACTGACTATGGCTCTGCTTAATTGCAGATCACTGCCTTGTCATGCCACGGAGGTTCACTCCATCCTTTTGGACCATAGTCTGGATGTTTTATTCCTGACGGAAACGTGGCTGACTACAGGTTCCGACCCCGACATTGTCAACGCTCTTCCCCCGGGATACCTCATGTTCCATCTTGATAGGCCGGATGGGAGAGGGGGTGGAGTGGCCATTGTCTACAGAGACACATTCTTATGCAAAGCAGTAGACTGCGGCATCAACAACGCTGAAAGTTGTCAGTTTACCCTTCGCGTCTCCTCTACTGTCTCTATTGCTGGCCTCCTTGTGTATCGGCCTCCCGCTACGCTAGGGAACTTTGTGGATTCTTTCATGGAGGCTGTTATCCCACTGGCTGCTGCCTCGTCCAACTTTGTCATTCTTGGGGACTTCAACTTTCATTTTGACGACCCCAATGACGTAGTAGCAAGGGATTTTCTAAGTTTGCTCGGGGCACTGGACCTACATCTCGTTAATATGGGAGCTACTCATACTAGAGGTCATCAGCTTGATGCGGTTTTTGCTAATTCTGCGAACCTACAGGCTCTCCAGATGTTGGCTCTCCCCTGGACCGATCACCATCTCATTCCGTTTAGCTGGTTGCTGGGGAACCGGAGAGACCCCGCACCAAGACAACATATTGTGGAACGACTCTGGTCGAAGCTCCCGGTGGACAGTTGGGCGGAAGAACTAGCTAGAACCTGTCCTCCCCCCGTAGATGACCCCAACACCGCTGATCAGCTCTTGGGCGAATGGCTGACTAACTCTCTGGACTTACTGATCCCGAATAAAAGGAGGCTTGTCAGGGAGAGAAGAATTGGCTCTGCCCCCTGGTATACCCCCGAACTTAGGTGCATCAGAACCTCTTGTAAAAGGCTGGAACGTGCTTGGAGGAGAGAGCAGACGGAAGAAAGCCGGGCCAATTACAAAAGGGAGTTGAGGAAATATAAAAGCGCACTGAAGGACGCTAAAAAGATTTTCTTTAATGACAGGATTGAGAGAGCAAGCAATTCTTCTGGAGAATCGTTTAAAATCTTCAAGGAACTTCTGAAAGCCCCGGTCCCTCCAGTGTTGCATGATAATCCCAAAGAAAAATGTGAGGAACTGGCCAGCTTCTTCCATTCAAAAATAGAGAAAATCTTATCCTCCTTACCCATTATTCCTCAAAGCCATGAACCGGTTACTAGCCTCACAAGTCGCTCGATTGAGCTAGCATCTTTAGGCCCCTTCTCGGAAGAGGAGGTGATAAAAGTCCTGTTGGAGATGAAGAGTGGCTCCCCGAGTGACCCAGTTCTCATAAAACATCTTAAGCTCGTGGCTAACACCTTGTCAACTCCTCTGACTGATCTCTTGAACCTTTCACTCGCTCAGGGCATAGTGCCCCAGAGATGGAAAAAGGCTGTGGTGAAAGCCCTATTGAAAAAACCAGGACTGGATTCATCCAATTTGACCAACTTCAGGCCAATCTCACTTCTGCCTGGATTTTCTAAAATTGCAGAGAAGTTGGTCAACCGGCAGCTCTCTCACCACCTTGAGTCTAACCACCTGCTAGGAGATTCCCAGACTGGTTTTCGCCCCGGCCATGGAACAGACACTGCCTTGCTGGCAGTAGTGGAGGAGGCAAGGAGCACTCTAGATACAGGAGGGTCAGTGGCAGTGATCCTCCTGGACTTGAGTGCTGCCTTTGACACCGTGAGTCATCAGGTGCTCCTCCAACGTCTGTCAGAGGTAGGTGTCTCAGGGACGGCCCTGAAATGGTTGGGATCTTTTCTTTCTGACCGTTTCTACCAAGTCTGGGAAGGGTCAGAGCAATCTGCCATAACCCCTCTTCAATGTGGAGTCCCGCAGGGCTCATTGCTGAGCCCTACCCTATTTAATATATATATGACTCCACTTGAAAGAGTGGTCGCCCCTTCAGGGGTGAAGATCGTCAGTTACGCTGATGATACTCAGCTGGTGGTGGGCCTCACTCAGCTGGCGGAACAACCTGAGGTGTTACACGACTGCCTTGCCAATGTTTATCGTTGGATGTCTATCTCCGCCCTAAAGCTTAATGGAGGTAAAACCGAGCTGATGCTCCTGGGCAATTCCAGCCCCTCCATTATTGCGAGCTGCTGGCCCCGGTCTCTTGGTGACCCACCATCCCCCAAGAAGGAGATCAAGTCCTTGGGAGTATGGTTGGAAGAAGACCTGTCCTTCAGGACTCATGCCAGGAAGACCGCAGGGGTTTGCTTTGGTTTACTGAGATCAGCCCGAAAGGTGCTACCTCTGCTTCCGGATCCAGCAAGGAAGCTGTTGATACGTGGCCTGATTCTATCGAGGCTCGATTATGGGAATGCGCTGTTTCTCGGTGCTCCTGAAGCGACCTTCAAAACCCTCCAACAGGTGCAAAACGCAGCTGCGAGAGTCCTTATGGATGTTCCCAGAAGGCAGTCTGCTGCTCCGGCCCTCAAAGCGCTTCACTGGCTCCCCGTGAAGGAGCGGGTGAAATTTAAAGCGCTATGTACAGCCCACAAAATTTTACATGGCAAAGGCCCCCCCATCCTTGCTAACATGGCCCGTCCTTACAAACCCCCACGTCTGCTGCGCTCGGACCAAAAACACCTTTTGCAGTTAGCGAGAGTAAGAAGAGCTCGTTCTGGGGGCAGGCGTTTCTCTGTGCAAGTGGCCTCTCTTTGGAACTCTCTGCCCCTCAAGATTCGCTCAGAGCCCAAGATCCTACCATTCAGGAAACTTCTTAAGACCCACTTGTTTCCATAGTAGTGATTAGCTGAGTCTCTCCTTCGGGTCTGTTGCGCCGGGATGCCCCCGGGTAAGCTGAGCACATTATAAACTTCATATTAAGAGGCTGTAGCAATAGCTAAGAGTATTGAGCACACTGCTTATTGTGTTAAAGAAATGAAAATTAACAAAGACTCTTTGTCGGAGGAAAAGCAAGTAAATTAAAATAAAGAGGATGATGAGATTCTAAAAGTATTGAACAAACACTCTGTGGTTAAACCCAAACCTAAGAAAGAGAATTTCAGATGTTACAGATGTGGAAATGTGAATCATCTAGCTAATTTCCCTAGGTGTCCTGACAGAGGGGATAATTGTAGAAAATGCAATAGAGTTGGACATTTTTCTAAAATCTGTAAAGTTCCAGGTCACTGAATCTGGAGACAACATATTTATCTTCCAAGTGCATAGTCAAGGGGTTGAAGAGAAGATTAGTTATCCTGTGTGTGAAATACATTTAGATGGAAAGATAGTCAGTGCATATGAGGACTTCTGTTCCCCTTACATCCTAATTGACAAATAAACTTTCCAAGGTTTGTTTAATGAGAATGAATACATTTTGGAGAAACCTGATATACACCCAGGGGGATACAATAAGGATCGTATTCCTTTAAAAGGAATGGTGAAGATGCGCATCTATTTTAAGGACAGACATACCTTTGGGAAGGTCTACATCACAGAAAAAGGAAGTAATTTCTTAGGATGGAAGCACCAGAAAGATTTAGGCATCACGCTTGACCCCAACAATATAGAACAAGTATTGCTGGTTGACAGATCATTAACAGGAAAGGGTGTATGTGATGTATTTCCAGAAGTCTTCACTGAAAATCTTGGCTTGTTAAAAAACTATATGCCCAAAATAAAAATAAAAAATTATGCTATTCCGGTCGCACACAAGACCAGGTCCATTCCTTTGTTAATGCGTGAACCTTTAAAAAAAAGAACTCGAGAAACTTGAGAAACTTGAAAAGCAGGGCATTATTCAGGCTGTGGAAAGTTCAGAATGGTTGGCCCCATTGTTATAACATCTAAAAAAGACAGTAATGACATCCGCATGTGTGTGGACTTGAGAAGTGTAAACGCCAACATTTGGGTTGACAGGTACACGCTTCACAAAATTAATGAAATGTTATCTATAATTATTGGTGCCGGATACTTTTCTGTATTAGACCTTACATCGGCATATCATCAAGTGGCTTTGCACCCCGATTCACAAATTCTCACAGCCTTTACTAAACCTTTTGGTACTTACAAATTCTTGAGGATGCCATTTGGACTGGCCTCGGCCGCAGCTGCTTTCCAAAGAATTATGCAACATATTTTGGTAGGGTTAGACCAATCCATTTGTTTCCGAGACGACATTCTCATTTACAGCTCTAATGAAGATGAACACAATCTCAACTTGAGGAAAGTGTGCGCCAAACTTAGCGAAGCAGGTTTCACCATCAAGAAGAGCAAATACAAAATTGGAGTAGCTTCTCTCGATTTTCTGGGACACACCTTGTCCAGTGAAGGAATGAAACCCAAAATGGATTTAATGGAGTCAGTAGTAGAGGCTCCCATTCTTGTCAACAAGGATGAAATTTAATCTTTCTTAGGATTAGCCGAGTATATGTCTAAATTCATTAAAGATTTCTTAGATCTGGTACAACCCATTGAGACCTACTTAAGAAAGAGACAAAATTTGAATGGTTACCCATCCACAACAGTGTGTTTGAGGGGCTCAAAAAAGCAATTGCAACTGCACCCTGCATTGGGAATTTTGACAGTGCCAAAGACACGTTCCTTACCACTGATGGTAGTAATAGAGGCATTGGTGCCACACTTTCACAAATGCAAGCGGGCAAAGAAAAAATCATAGCTTTTACTTCCAGGACATTTAAAGATGCAGAAATTAACTACTCTTCTAAAGAGAAAGAGGCCTTATCTTGTTTCTGGGCAACCAACCATTTAAAATATTTTTGGGGGGTATACAGTTTGTACTTAGGACTGACCACAATCACTTAGTATCTATATTTTCATCTAAGGACATTGAAAAAACTACACCCAGGATTGACAAATGGCTTGTGTCCTTACAAAATTTAAATTTTAAAATTGAGTATGTTCCTGGCAACAAGAATCAAACTGCCGACTGCCTTTCTCGCTTACCCATCAATAAGCATATGGTAGAAAATGTAGAAGAGTTCAATGTCTTACAGGTAACCATCACTGCTATTTTAGAGGAAGATTGGAAAAGTCTCATGTGAAAAGCGGTTGTCGAAAACATCACTAATGGGTGGCCTAAGAAATGCAGTGACCTTCCTTGTGAGTTACAACCATTTTGGAATGTTAAGGATGAACTGTCTATTGCAGGAACTAATGTGTTTAAATCCGACAAGATAATTCCCACTGAAGAACTTAGAAAACATATTTGTGATATAGCTCACGAGGGCCATCTGGGAAGGAGCCTTACCAAAAGCAAGCTTCGCTCAGGGTACTGGATCCCTGGTATGGACACCCTTATAGAGGATTTGGTTAAGGAGTGCCATGCTTGTGGTCTCAGTGACAAAACTAAAAGTACACAGAAAATACTGTTGGAACCAGTGCAAATTCCCATTAAAGCCTGGGAAAAATTAGGCTTAGACATTATTGGCCCCCTACAAATATCAGGATTACAAGAGAGGTTCATTCTAGTTTTGGTAGACTATTTTTCCAAATGGGTAACCCTAAAGTGTGTCAATAAAGTGGACACCAAAACTACAATACGCTTTCTTTCGGATGTTTTTGCAAGTGAAGGTATCCCACACACTCTCATAACTGACAATGGGGTACAATTGGTTAGAATTTCTTGTCAGTTTGGCCACAAAACACATTTCCCCTCCCTCATATTGTCCCTGTGCTAATGGATGATCAAAGACGCTTTACAGTTAGCGATGGTGGCTCATAAACCTATTGTTCTATCAAAGAGATGATATGGTCTTATCTTACTACACCCAGCAGTTTAACCGGTTACTCCCCTTTTTGTCTTCTAAGAGGGCGCAAACCTGGCTTCAAACTCACACCAAATTGGTTATTTGAAGACAACTCTTTTGTATGGGATGATCAATTAACCAAAGATAAGATTGTGCACCATCCAAAGAAGTACAAACAAGACTATGATCACAGATGGGGAGTCAAACCACGAGAATGGAAAGTAGGTCAACATGTTCTGGTTAAAAGACCGGACATTATCTCAAACAGGTACAATAAATACTATGGTCCTGCAATGATAAAGGATGTCAAGAAAAATGTGATCACCATGGCCGATGGCAGGATGTGGAGCACGGACAGATTAGTTCCATATTCAGAGCAACAAGTCAAATGATGGTTCTAATGTGCAAACCAACATGTTTGTTGTTAAATGGAGTGACAGAATTGTAAGATCACCTAAGTGGCATGGGGATTATGTCATGAAATAATTTTGAGCAAAGTAATGGTAACAAGTAGAGTTGTGATTCTAAAGTGCAAACCATCTTACCGGTGTTAAACGTAGTTACAGAATTGTAAGATTTCCTAAGGGTATGGGGATTATGTTGTTTTCATATTTGCCCTCTCCATGTCTCTGCATCTTCTCATTTCCCTTTCCCAGACTCTTTCCTTCATCTTTCTTCCTTCATTGTTTCCCTCTCCTTGTTATCTTTGGAAAAGGAGGTGTGTTATAATCTTCCCCTATTATATGGTATGTTATTCAAAACAAGATATATACTTTATATTCTGCTTGTGTAAAGGTTCACCCCTTTGGTATGTTCCACCCCCTTTATCGGAGACTTGGTTCCATCCTAGAATGCATGTAGGAGTGCACCTCAGAATGTTGGATCCTGCCTGAGGAGCGTTAGGCATGGCAGTTGAGGAACTGTGTATTCAATAAACCCATGTTCTTACTTCAACTCTTGGACTTTTTTTTAACAATGCGTTATTAAATTCGGAGTTCAGAGAGCTAAAACTTTGTTTCCCAATGGGAATTTATGCTTGTAAGATGTTACAAAGTATTTCCCATTCTATCCTATGGGCAGTATTTCACTTTCAGGACATGTCACACACCCCAGCACATGTCCTACCTTTCACATACACTGCACCCTGCCCAGTGGGGTACCTTGGGCCTACCATAGGGGTGTCTTACATGTCAGAAAAGGGAAGGTAGGGCCTGGCAAGTGGATGCACTTCCAAAGTCGACATAGCAGTTAAAAACTGCGCACAGACACTGGAGTGGCAGGTCTGATTTACCTTTTCAGAGCTACTCATGTGGGTGGCACAATCAGTACTGCAGGCCCTCTAGTAGCATTTGATTTACAGGCCCTGGCGCACTTAAGTGCACTATACTAGGGGCTTACAAGTAAATCAAATATGTAAATCATGGAGAACCAATTGTAACAACAATTTACACAGGGCGTACTTGCACTTTTACACTGATCAGCAGTGGCAAAGTGCCCAAAGCATCTAAACCAGCAAAATCAAAACCGAGCACAGCATAAAAAATACAGGAGGTAAAGGCAAGGAAACCACGCCAAAGTCGCCAAGTCTAACACACAGTATTCCACTATCAGGACATGTCAACCACACCAGTACATGTCTTACCTTTTACATGCACTGTACCCTGCCCATCGGGGCACCTTGGCCTACCATAGGGGTGCCTTACATGTAAGGAAATGGAAGGTTTGGGCCAGGCAAGTGGGTGCTCTTGCAAAGACAACATGGTATTTACAAACTGCGCTTGCAGATGCTATAGTGGTAGGTCTGAGACACATTTACATGGCTATTCATGTGGGTTGTACAACTAGTGCTGCAAGCCCACTGGTAGCATTTGATTTACAGGCCTTGGCACACACCATGCACTTTACTAGGGACTTAGTAGTAAATAAAATATGCCAATCATGGATAACCAATCATTGTCACAATTTATACAGAGAACATATGCACTTTAGCACTAATCAGCAGTGTTAAAGCGCCCAGAGTCTTATAGCCAATGAAAACAGGGTCAGAAAAATTGGAGACAAAAGGCAAAAAGTTTGGGGGTAAATCTGTCAAAAGGGCCAGGTCTAACAATTGTCATATAAGCTTGCACTTACATGCCCACACCTTTCATATAATTCACTCTTCCTTCTGGGCTTCAGTAAGTAAGTAAGTATTGTTTATTACACAGTTAATTAAAACCTTTACAAACATACATCTCCTGTTTTATTTTCAGGACAACAGTTTAAAACAAGATGTGAGCCATCATTAAAAAACACATTAAAATAAGCCACCTTTCTCCCAAGGGGGTAAGTTAAGACCTTAAAAGGCACAAGTGCAGACGGACGATTTTTTATAGGCAAAAGCTTAACAGCAGAGCAGGAAAAATTATCCTCCATAGTCGAGTAATTAGCAGTAGAGTAGATAAAGCAGCAAAAAGCAGGTGCCAAAAGGTGCAAGAGAATGTGCAGAGTGCAAAAACAACTTTATGGCTGAGTGCAAGGCAACACAGGTTAACCCACTGTTGCGTCTGATGTTAGCTCTAAGGGTACATCAAGCTATCTTCTTTATTTCAGTGCATAGCTGATTAAGACCTTTGCACTAAAAAATGCATTCATTTAAAACCGCTAAAAGAAGGAAGAAAATGATTGTGCAAAATAGAAATGGCTTCTATGAAGCAATGAGGTCCAGAACAACTAATTTTTGAGAATTCAGTGCTAGAGTTCCACAGCATGAAGCTCCAGGCCCGGTTGCTATTTTGGATGGTTGTTAGAACATGGGTGGGCTGCCCCCTCGGCCATTCAGAGTCGGTTGATCCAATTAAAGTGCGTGATGTGCCAGTACTTGACTGTGCTAGGGTTCTCAGTAGAGTGGCAGTGCAGTCCGAGTCTTGTGTGAAATGGGTCAGGGTACCGGCTTCAGCCCAACTACAATGCCACCTACCAGAAAATCAGTTTGTTTTTATTTCTAGATTTTGCGCCAATTAGGAATTTTACTAAGCTGCAGCTAAGTTGGACATCCTCACCGGAGAAGCATGATAGCCTATAGGTCCGTACATGTTTCTTTTTGAAGAGTGGTCTAAGGAGGGTCCGGCGCTCCTGTATTAAATTCCCTGCATATGGTGATGAGGCGCACTATGTCCTCCTCTCTTTCCCTGAGGAGTCAGCAATTTGCTGGCTTCGGCAGGCATAGCCACAGTGGCATGTGGTATGCAGAAGGCAATATGCCTAGGCGGAATCTCGGGAACTTCTCTTTGATGGTTTTAGAGAAGTTAGTATGGAGGTATGCTTGGGGTGAGGTTTTGCTGTAGGACTGTATGGTGAGCCAGCCATGTGCGCGTTCTGACAGAATGGCTTTGTCTTGTATGAGGGATTCTTTTTTAACAATGTTGTTTACTATTTTTTGGAAACTTGCATAGGTCCCTTGATAACCCCCAAAGGTGCAGTATCCCCAGTAGATCAAGTACGCTATCCAAATAGCATCTGGCTGAGCATGCCTATTTGGCTTGCAGTTCTTTCTACAGGTAGGGGTTTAGCGCTTCTGGCTGCCCTCTTCTGATTTTATACTAGTTTTTAATAAATGCTCCTTTGCGGGCCAGCTCTTGTCTTTGTATCCTGAATTCCAGCCTCATTTGTGTGAGGGAAGTGTATCCTGGTAGCCCATAGATCGTTCGCAATGCTCTTGCTGTAGTGCCATCCAGTATTTCAGCATCTCTCCCTCTCATGGATTTGCTTACGTAGGTGATAGATGGTACAAGTTTTGCCTCAATAACCCTGGTTAGGGGGAGGAAACATGGGCCTGAGAGCTTGTTTTTCAGGTTTCTTAGTGCCACTGCTGCCATTATTCCCCTTTTTTATGGCCTCAAGTTGTGCTGAGTAGTATCCTTTGTTGTCAATGATAACTCACAGGTATTTATAGTCTTGACGGCTTCCAGCTTGCATGTTGCCAGGTACCAGTAGTGGTTTTGATTTTTTTTTGCGGGTGTTTACACTCATGACTTTTGTTTTTTCCTGGTTAATGCTGAGTTTGCTGACCTCCAAATATCAAGATGTAATGTCGAGCAAGCGCTGTAGGTGTATGGGATTCCGACTAATGAGCACCAGGTCATCTGCATAGAGTAGATTGGATAGCTGGAGGCCCCCAAGCTTAGGAGCATGTGAGTTGCTTTCATTGAGAAAGGCGGATAACTCTGCCATAAAAAGATTAAAAAGTATTGGGGCATGCACCCAACCTTGTTTCAATCCGGAGGTTGTTGGAATCTTCTTTGCTATGTGGTCTCCTGCGCCTAGTTTTACTTGCACCCAGGAGTTGCTGTGCAAAATAATTAGTTTTTTTAAGAGCAGCTTTGGGATATTCAGCCTTTTTAGTTTTTGTCACAATAGGTTTCCATTTATATGTACAAACGCTGAGCAATAGTTGATAAAGCACAGGTACAGGGGCTGTTTTGTTGCAAGAGCGGCGTCTATAATTAATAAGAGGACTGAGATGTTAGTAGTGGTCCCCATATTCTTGCTGAAGCCTGGGCTTTCGGAGGTTAGGGGTGACTGGCTTATATCAGAGAGAGTGCACTGAATGTGCTACACATAGTGAGGGTAAAGTCGAGTTTGAACAGTTTACACTGCTCCTGCAGTCTGCAATGGCAGGTCTGCTCTCAGTCATTTATTTGGGTCACTCAGGGTGGCACAAACAGCACTGCAAGCCCTAGGGACTCTTTTACAACCCATGCCCTGGGTACCACTGGTAACATACACTAAGGACTTAGAAGGGAGGTAAAGTCCTTGTCATTTTGGAATGTCAATTCACACATAAAAGTGTTAGGAAGATAGCACCAGCACTAGAGTCTGGGCAGCAGACGTCATAACATCAGCCTTCCAGCAAAAAGTGTGCGGGGTGACCATACAAAGGGGGCACTTTACTGCAGTATCGTGTGCTAGCCTGCCGTTGAGCAGGCTCAAAATACAATTTTGCTCTGGATTTCCTGCTTCCCTTCCTGTACGCAGTCATTGGTTTCAGGTCAGGTAATGAAGAATTGCATCGCTTAAATTATTATTAGGCGTTTATAGAGCACACTGATACCAAGACGTGTTTGGGTTCTTTACGTATAACCAGAGGAAAACAAGGCTTACGTCGAGACATGGGAGGAAGTAAATGTAACAAAGCAAGACAATAGGCGACATTACATATTTCCAGAAAGCGGAACTATCTTGGTTAAGATATTATAAAATACTGAAGGTAGGGTTTGGACTGCGTAATTGGTTTAAATTACGATGTAGCAATTTTTGGGGAGCAGAGTAAAATGAAGGGTGTTGTTTTATGGAAGGGAGTAGCAGTACACTCTAAAGATTCTGGGGCAGATTTATGTTGCCTGGCGCATCCCTGCAAATCAGCAAGGATGCGCCAGGAATGATGCGTCACGCAAGTTTACCCTTGCGCCACACATGATGCGCCGCATTTATAATGCGGCGCATCATGGCGCAGGAATAAACAGATGCGTGACGCATCCAATGGCGTAAGGTTGGCGCAGTGCTTCAGTTGCGTCGCAAGCGCGACGCAACTCCAGCACTGTTCCAACCAACCCTATTCCTAACATGGTGCGTCAAGCCTTACGCCTGCTTCAAGCAGGCGCAGGATTTTGGCGCATCAGCGTTGGGAAAGTGACTCAGTCAAATCTTATAGATTTGACTGAGTCACTTTTCAGGGGCGTTCCTGCGACGGAACGCCCCCCCCTATGTCGACACGCCCACGTGAAACCTGACGCAGGTTTTACGTGGCGCAGGGCTTTACATCGTGACGCATCTCCATAGATGCGTCACGATGTAAATATGGCGCAACGTGGCGCAGGGTTTACACCGCCGCTGCGTCACAAAAGTGACGCAACGGCGGCGTAAAAGTGGCGCATCTTCGATATAGATCTGCCCCTCTGAGTCTTATTCAGGAAGGGAAACTTACACTTGTGGTTTAGGTTTACTCGATTTTTGCTATTTATAAGGTATGAGTGGGGCTTCTTTACGTCGGCAGAGAACTCTTCCCATAAAAGGTAGGTCAGTCTCTAGAGTCGTCAAAACTCTGCACGTAAAACTACAGTTATAGTTTGCAAAAAGCAAAGAACAGTTCTCCGTTATGAGTAATGCCCAATATATGTGTGCTGTCTCGTATATTCTCCGCAAACTGACAGAAAAGTAGGCACATAGTCCCAGGCAAGGTCCAGAGTGTGTTCTGGGGGCGGGGAGCGGTGTGGCCAAGCCCATGCAAGCAATAAAGCTGCATAATTGATGCACAATAACATCAGGCTATCACCCTTCCTTGACGCGGTGCTCATAAATATTTAAACCCACCGATTCCTATGCGTTAGGAGATGACGCTGGGTATTCGCTTGCTACGCACACGTTGGTAGGGTCACAGCAGCACCAGCACAAGGGAGTAGCCAGGCAAATTAAAATACCCTACTTCAAATATACCTCTAATCACACCGAGCGTGCAAAGTGTGCAAATTCAATCCTGCTTAAAAGAGTTCCTTTCAACTTTTCATTATACTGTCATCTGTCAATCCATTCCCCCTTCCATCTATTCGTTCATCCACCCTTAATCTTTCCAAACACTGCCCTACTGCCCCATTTAGCCATACTTTTTCCATCCATCCATTCATCCAACCCTCCATCTTTCATTTCACATGTGCATCTATCCTTTCACACATCCACCCTTATTCTGATATTTTTAGCCATGTTATTTATAAGCATTTTTTCCAACAGACTTGCAAGCAGAAGAGTCCCACGAAAAACGCATTACCTTTTAAGTGGGGCCCAGTTCACCAGTCCATGGGCTTAGTGGCAGCCCCCGCTTAAGCTGCTAGAGTGGGGGGGGAGGGGTCCCTACGCCACTGCACCAGCAGCAAAGAACAAAGGGGCAGATTTATGTTTCCTGGCGCATCCCTGCAAATCAGCTAGGATGCGCCAGGAATGATGCGTCACGCAAGTTTACCCTTGCGCCACACATGATGCGCCGCATTTACAATGCGGCGCATCATGGCGCAGGAATAAACAGATGCGTGACGCATCCGATGGCGTAAGGTTGGCGCAGTGCTTCAGTTGCGTCGTAAGCGCGACGCAACTCCAGCACTGTTCCAACCTACCCTATCCCTAACATGGTGCGTCAAGCCTTACGCCTGCTTCAAAAGGCGCTGGGTTTATATGGGTCTTATAGATTTGACTGAGTCACTTTTCAGGGGCATTCCTGCGACGGAACGCCCCCCCCCCTCTGTCGACACGCCCACGTGAAAACTGAGGCAGGTTTTACGTGGCGCAGGGCTTTACATCGTGACGCATCTGCATAGATGCGTCACGATGTAAATATGGCGCAATGTGGCGCAGGGTATACACCGCCGCTGCGTCACAAAAGTGACGCAACGGCGGCGTAAAAGTGGCGCATCTCCTATATAGATCTGCCCCAGAATGTGGTGAAGTATAAGAAGCTGGATATGGAAGTATTACCCCAGCATAGCAACTTCCCTGAAGCGCTGAAAGGCAAAAGTAGTCTTTCCTTTCAGATTAGCTGTACTCCTGTAATAAACACATCAGTAACAAAAATATATGAGCCCTCCTTGTTTTCCTGTAAACTGCCCTCATGCATTTTATTATTACAGACACATTCCTACGCGAAATATACATTTAGTAGAAAATGACATCACTACTCGTTTGAAATAAGTGATTGAGATGAATAGGAATGAGTAAGTGTCTCTGGTCATATGTTATATGACTATTGCAAATCTCCTCGGGTTCTTCAACCTCAAAAATGCACTTGGCCTGCGGCTCCATTGCATTAACTAGACTTGTCATGAATTTCATGTTACAGCCTAGTTCATACTGCATCGTATATTGTATTTTTTTGTGAAGTGTTCATGGTTGCTCATAGGTTTTGCTTCTGAGATGGCAGTAAAGGTCTGTTTGATGTCCCAGCACAAAAAAATCATGAAAGAAGGGTGATGCATAGCTAACAGATATTCCAATTTAGACTTATTTTTTAAAATATATCTGCATATTTTAGTCAGACAGTGGCCGCAGCTCTAAAACTTGCCGATTTGAAAGGCTTGGTCAGTTTACTGAATGAGTAACTCAAAAAAAAGTGAAGACTAGTGAGAGGGGGAAATTCACACATACTATGAGCAAATCTGTTTTTTTCCAGAAAGACCTGCATAAGGAAGTAACTGGATCTCTGTAGAAATGAAGAAAGATGGAAGCATGGGCAATGCTGAAGAGTGAGTATGGCCAGTGTTGCTTAAATACATTAAAATAGGCAAATTAGTTCAACCAACTAAACACCCAAGTAAATGCAATTATGGCTATTCCTTGATGAACATTCCCCAAACACGTTTTACATCTTCTGCTGTCACCGCATTGAACCCTCGTTACCTACTTCAATAGCAATTATTTTATTCAAGGAGCATATAGCAATATGGAAGACATTACAACAAGGTTGGCATCATATTTTTCAGAAACTGAGCGTACAGTGATTTAAAATGATTACAAGGTGATCAATAGCCCAGAAAGATGATTCACTGAGTTAACAATTGCTGTTGTCATCTTTTGTGATCTGCAAAAGGCCACCTCAGCCTCCACCCTTTCTATTTTGGAAATGTGTGGTTTACTTACAAGAAAGTTGAGCTACCAGTGTGTCACTTTTGTATGTGCTAAAAAGTGATGCACCTCCAGTGCAAGGGCTTTTTAAGTAAGCATCATAGTGACTTTATATTGGTAATAGTAACACCTGTCATTTAAAGTACTTTGAAACCGAAAAAGAGCAGCATGTTGTGCTCGATGCAAACATGTTATGTCATGTGGCATTGTACTTCAAACCAGACAGGTGACAGGTTTGCTGAGGCTCAATGGTTCATTGACATTAATGACAAAGAGGCCTATGTATGAGTTGGGCTGCATAGCTCTTGCACCACCAAGGTGCTGCAAAAGCGACACAAGTCCTAAATGAGATTTATGAAGCCACACAAGGCCACTTTGAGTGGCTCCAAACATCTGGAATAAAGCAGTGCATCACAAATTGCTGCGTTGCCTTACTTTGCCGTAGGAAGGTGTGGGTGTCCCCACGCAAATCCGATGGTTTTTTATGCCTTCCCAGATTTACCAGTGCTGGCAAACATGGGAATATGCTAAAAAGATACCCCTTCCCAGGGGAGGTGTAACAAGGAGAAATATCTGTATTTCTTCCTCTTTCTATCTGTGCTGTGTGTTCAATCTGAAGAGTAAAACGAGGAGATTAAAAAAGCCTAAGCGAGCAGCAGCTGTATGAGGAAGACTGAGGCCGATGCTCTTGTAACAAGCCTCCAGTTGATGTGAAGTATAGGTAGAGCGAAAGCAAGAGGAGGTTGTGAGCAGTTTGATACTGTAAGAAGGTCAAAGATAACCATCTTACTTTAGCCTTTAATACCCCGAAGAGGATCGAGTGGAGAGTGAGATAATCCAGTTTCCCGCTTGGTTCTGTAGTGTGAATTCAATTCGTTTTTTTCATAGTAGCAAAGTGACAGACAGATCTGCTGCAACTGCAAAACACAGTAATCTGTCTTGTTCTTTGGAAAAGAAACACGTTTTAGTGCTGTATCCCTGAATGAGTGAATTCTTCCAAACTATTTGAAGTACATGGGAAAACTCTGCTGTATTCTTGAACTATGCTTCGGAACCAAACCCGTTGGAGGAGAATAAAAGATGGTAGGCGAAGAAAACAACAGTTTTAGAGAATGTAAAAAAAGTGTGGATTCACACTAAAAAATATTTGAAAGCAATCCAGGCTGAAATTACAAAAATGATATCCGTGCACAATATGCAAAAATCGTTGCGTTTTTTAAAATCTTCGTTTTTACTCTTATTTTATGTTGCCCTTCTTGGCGTAAAAAATGTGTATACATAATATGGAAGCTACAAGAAATTGGGTTGTTTGTTAGGGGTGGAAGCCCAATTCAAGTAATGAACACAGTCCTTGTCTGGGGGAGCCAAAAAGGTCACAAAATTATTCTGTGTTTAACCCTCTCATAGCTTGACAAAAAAGCAGTCGAGCTTAACTTGGAGGCAATGTGTAAAGTATTTATGCAGCACACTAATAGAAATAAAGCTAAAAAATAAAACAAGAGAAATCCCAAACCAATTTAAAAAAAAGAAAAGTCCCCACCATGAATGAAATTGAATTAGTAGGAGTGGATATATGAGCTTTTAAATTTCTGTGTAAAAATAGCACCAAAGCATCAACTGTGACACAAGGGCTCCTATTCACATTGGATTGATCTGTTCCTGTTGAGGGAACTATGTCTATCCACACATGTAGCACAGCATTTTTATCGGCACAAGTAGTGTAACACTCAGTGGTAGGAACTTTGTGGATTCCTATGGATTCTAGAAGTTTCCATCACAGAAAAGTAAGGTAAATGCAGTACATTCTCAGTAAGAAGATTTCATGAGATCCATGCAAGGCACACCACCCTAGACTTCTCTAGTTGTCTAGTTTTAAAAAATGTGCAGGTTTGCGAGGCTACCTTAGGTGCTGTTTTAGCTAAGGCCCAGAATCGACAGCCACCTGCATTGGAAGAAAATGGTCAGTTTTTAAAAGAAAAATATGACGTATCTATGTTGTGTTTTGGTCCGTTTCTTGCCACTGGCACTAGACCTACCCACACAAGAGAGGTACCATTTTTATTGGGAGACTTAGGGCAACACAGTATGGAAGGAAGTTTGTGGCGCACCACAGATTCCAGAATGTTCTGTCACAGAAATGTGAGGAAAATGTGTTTTTATTTAGTAAACGTTTGAGGTTTGCAAGATATTCTGGGTAAAACAACCTGGTGAGAGCCACACAAGGCACCCCATCCTGGATTTATCCAAGTGTCTAGTTTAAAATGTTTTACAAGTTTGCTAAGTTTCCCTAGGTGCTGGCTACGCTAGGGCCTTTAAGCCACAGCTATCCACTTTCCAAAATAGGGTCATATTTCAGTGGAACAATTTGATGTAGCCATGTTGCATTTTGGGTCATTTCCGGTCACAGGCACTGGGACTACCTACACATGTGAGGTACCATTTTTATTGGAAGACATGTGGAAACATAGAATAGTAGGCTATTTGTTATTACCAATCAGATATCGATCCATTTGTGCCTTCAAATTTGAGCCAGTGCGTTAGAGAAAACACATTTTGAAAAATACCCTCTAAATCATATGCTCATATGGGTACTCACAAATTAAGAGATGTACAGATAGCCTCTGCTTCAAAACTCTATATCCTGTGCAAATTTTAGAAATACGTAGGTTTTCTAGATAACCATTTTTCACTCTCCATATTTCACCATATGAATTGATCTACACTCTGTACCCAATGAAAAAAACAAGACACAGTGCAGCTCAGTTGTTTACTCTGGGTAGCCTGGATGGGAAACAACCTTAACAACGCAGTTGTTACATCGTGTTCCATAACAATGCAGTTGTTACAACGACCCGTTGTTACAACGTGATGCCATTACATCGCAAGTCAATAGATGGACTTGCACTAGATGGCGCTCCAATACCTTCCTTACTGTTGTGCTGGGTGGAGTTGGAATAGTAAATAATAATATTCCTAATGTTGTAGCGCCATCTAGTGCAAGTTGATCTAATGACTTGGGATGTAATAGCATCGCGTTGTAACAACGGGTCGTTGTAATGACCGCGTTGTTATGGAACACCATGCAAAAGCATGCATTGTAGCATGCTATATTCAGCCTGGATTCTTGCCAAATCCCACCTACAGACCCAAACACACACTCATGTATATACTCAGAGGCCCACTGAGATACTCACACACCCACCAACAGACCCACTGAGACACTCATATACCCACTCATAGATTCACTCAGACACTCATACACCCACTCACACACTCATACACTCACTCACACACCTGGTCACAGATTCTTTGGGAGACATATGCACTTAGTCACTCATTCATACACTCAGAGACTCACACACCCACTCACAGATTCACTCAGAGATACATGCCCCCACCCAGACATTTGCCCTCCCAGTCACAGATCCACTCAGACACTCATACATGCACCCATTCACTCACTCACTCAGAGACGAATGCTCTCACTCACAGACCTACTCATAGATGCACGGTGCAGCTCAGTTGTTTACTCTGGGTAGCCTGGAATTTTGGAAAATCCCACTTACAGACTCACTGACATGCTCAAGTATATACTTACAGACCCACTGAGACACTCAAACATCCACTCACAGAACCATTCAGACATTCATATACTCACTCACAGACCCACTCAAATACTCATATACCCACTCACAAACCAACTCAGACAATCAGACACCCATACAGTCACTCACACACTCACACACTCACTCACAGACCACTCAGAGATGTGTGCACCCAGTCACTCATATACTCAGAAACTCACCCACCTACTCACAGACCCTTGCATCCACTCATAGATCCACTCAGGCACTCACACTCCTAGTCATAGACTCACTGAGAGACTCATACACTTACTCACAGACCCACTCAGACACCCATGCACCCACTCACTCACCCACTCAGACACCCATTTAGACACACATGTATCCACTCACATCCAATCAGACAGTCATATACTTACTTACAATTGCACAAAGGCACTCATGCACGTATTCACAGATTGACGGAGAGACTCATGTAACCAATCAAAGACCCATTGAGACACTGATGCACCCCTCATACACGCTCTGAGACCCTCACACAGTCTGTTACAGAACCATTGATAGACTGATGCACCGTCTCACAGATCCACTCAAATACTTATGCAGTAAATGAGAGACTTACTGATGCAGTGAAGTATGCAGTCTCAGATTCCACTGAAGAGTTATACACTGTGTTACAGAGATATTAAGAGAGTTAAACATGTTAATATAGAGTCATTTTGGTAGTAATGGATTTAGAGTGTTGGTTATAATCCACATAACAGTTACACATTTTGAATGTGGTGGCGGCTGAAATTCACTTAAAAAAACAAAGGTTAAGGGACATTATAGTTAGGATTTGGCATTTAAGAACCTTAGAAATTCACACAAAAAATCAAAGGTTATAGGGGCATTATAGTTAAGAATTAGAATTTAAAAAGTCGTAGAAGTTCACTGAAAAAACCTGAGGTTACAGGGACATTGTAGTTAGGCTGACATTTCACTCATGCAAAACCAGGATAATTCAGCAGTTATAGTTACGTGAGCTAACAATAACTCACGCCCATGCAATGTACTGCTTATGACCTCAGAAATTGCATAACTCATGACATGGTCAGTAATATTACTGATGACATCTCAAATCGCGTACCCCTACGTGTGTTGGCACTGTCGGTTGTTGCATTTTGTGGGTAGACCTCTGCAATGGTTTGATATGTATATTTCATGGTTCTCGCATTAATTGTTATGCGATTCACTAAAAGCACTAATCATTGTCAGCCATGTTTTTCAGCCCCAGTTCTGGCCATGACATGTTCTTTGTTGGATTATTAATGTATCCATACTGTGGTTTCAATTGTTTTTTTTTTATCCACGTATCAATTTAGCTAATACTCTTTAAAGGTTTGTCTTAAATCACTGGTGCATTGTCCACTGGTACTTGTAGGGGTTATTTTAAGTTTCATACATTTTTATGCCCTCCAGTGGGCATATGCTGTTATTGGCTATACCCTCAAAAGGAAACGTTTAAAGGACATCTGGAATATTGTTTCTCTCTTTGGCTGTTTTCCAATTCGTCTGTTTGCGCTCTATTTTTGATGCAATGCTTTACAAAACAAAATATGATGTTGCGATTTGGGAGATAGTGATATTTTTCATAAAATATGTGAAGAAGTGTCTGTGTGCTAAAATACAGCGAGTACAGATTCGTTTAGTTGAACATTATATTCTGGCTATATTGTTATTCCTAAGATGCAACCAGTTTTGATAAATATTGGATATGCAATTTATAATTACATTTTTTTAAATGGTACTTGTTGTGAATGCTAAACGCTTCTGTGTTGCTTCAATTGTGTTGTAATAAGTACCTAGTATCATCATGACTCTATTTACTTCATGACTATTGTATGCATTTGCTTGTGCCCTCCAGTGGGCCTTTGTTGTTTAATGATAATTTTCAGGAGATGATTTGGTATATTGATGCAAGTCATGATTTATTGAGGGCCCTTTTCTGTCCCCTCACTTTGTCAGAAGCATGAATATGTCATGACCTTGAGACTTCATATTAATTAAAGTAATGAGAAACAGTATTATTGGCATGATATTTTGTTGCAAACTATATAGGATGATGAAGGCTGTGTTTCTAATGGTCGAAACGCGTCATGCAGGCACTAGCCTGAAAAATATGAAGTGCCATGATCTCATTAAAGCACTTCATTGAAACTGAAACCCAACGCTTTGGTGGTCCGTACCTTGCTTGTCCCACTGTATCCGTGGATGAGTGGGTGTATAAGTGTCTGAATGAATGATTTACTAGGTGCGTGACTGACTCTATAAGTAAGTGATTAAACATATCTTACTAAATGCATGGGTTAGTGACTAAACTGTGTGAATCTCTGTATCCGTCTGTCTGTTGGTGTGTAAGAGGCTGCATGGGTTTGTGAATAATTACATGAGTGTCTATATAAGTTATTCATTGGTTGTCTGAGTATATGTATGGGTGCCTGAGTGTTTGTGTGGGTGGGGTGTGTGAGTGGGTGATTCACTGGGTGCATGGTTTCAAGACTGCATCTGTGATGGACTGTATGGGTGGGTGAGTGTTTGTATGGGTGTGTTAGTGAGTGAATGTATATCGTAGTGGTGCATGTGTGAGTAACTACATATGTGAAAGGTAGTATATATGTGTGTTAGAGTATTTAAATGGCTATAAGTGAGAGTGTGTGATTGTGAGAGTGGCTTATGGATAAGTATGTGCTTGTATCAGTGATTGTATGAGAGCGTAAGAATGTGCTAGTATTTGTTTAAGTAAGTGAGCTGGTGTGTGTATAACTGTATAGGTGAGTAAATGGGAGTGTGATTAAATATTTGCATGACTGACTAGGTGTGTGAATACGTCTATGGATGAGTGGCGGTGTGTGAGTGTCTATATAGGTGTAAGAGTGGATATAATAGTCCTGTACTGAGTGAGCATAAGTATGAGTGACTGTACGGGTGAGTGGGTGGATGTGTGTATAGACTTAAGAATCAGTGAGCGGTTATGTAGTTATAGGTCTTAGAGTGTCTATGGTTTTGAGAATGGCAGTCTGTAATTTAGAGTGGGTGTATCAAAAGTTATAGTACGGTGTGAGAAGATGCATGAAATTATAACATGGATGATGTCATCAGTGATGTCATTTGAGATGTCATCAGTGATGTCATCAGTGATGTCACTCACTAACCATGTCATGAGTGATGTAATATGTGACATCATCAGTAGTGCATTGCGGGGGCGTGAGTTATAGTTAGCTGAACGAACTATAACGGGGGAATTTCAATGGTTTTGTACAAGTGAAATGTTCAACTAACTATAACGCCCCTGAAACCTATGGTTTTTTCTGTGAATTTCTAAGGTTTTTTAAATGCTAATTTCTAACTATAACGTGCCTGAAACCTTTGGTTTTTTCTGTGAATTTCAAAGGTTTTTTAAATGCTAATTTCTAACAATAACGTGCCTGAAACCTAACGTTTTTTCAGTGAATCTCAAAGGTTTGTTAAATGCTAATTTCTAACTATAAAGTGCCTGAAACCTATCGTTTTTTCAGTGAATTTCAAAGGTTTTTTAAATACTAGTTTCTAACTATGCCTACAGAGGTAGGACATGTGAAGAAAGAAGAAAAAACGCACAGAAAGAAGCAAAAGAAATGCAGAAAGAGGCAACAGAAGTCCACAAAGATGAAGAAAATTGCAGGAAGAAGCAAGACATGTGCCAAAAGAACCAACAGAGGAGCAGAAAGAGGCCTTGTTGCAAAAGCATCCTGTGCCCACAACGTTTTCAGACAGGTACTGGTGGTAAGTGACTCTGACTAACCAGGCCTAGAGCCAATGCTATGCTAAAAGACACTTAGAATACAGGGAAAACACCTACATACACTAGGGACCACTATGCGTTGGGGTACCCCTGTGATTAGCATGACCTCCTCTGTGAGACCCTAGTACATAATAGACCAGGGGGATTAAAACTACCTCTTAAAATGCACCACAGGGTGCATTTACACACTGGTGAAGGGAGGGGGGTGCCTGAGGTGACATGTGTGCAAACACGCCCTGTGGCCGTTTTAATTTGGGGGATGAAGTCCCCTTGAATCCTGAGTGTCCCTTGGGTCCTACTAGCCCGTTAGGTATCTCCAGTAACCGCCACAGAGCTGCATTAACGAGAGGTTTAAAAAGGGGCATGGCCTGGACCACCTCTCTGCAACGCAGTTCAGTGGCGCTTACTGGAAGCACCCGGTGGTCTACTTTGCCCCCATGGACCCTCAGGATTGAAGGGGAATTATTTCCCCACTTAAAACGCACAACAGGGCGTGTTTGCAAATACCACCTCTGGCCCTGTGCCCTCTCTTCACCACCGTGTAAACATGCCCTGCGGCCATTTTAAGTTGGGAGATAAACTCCCCTTGAATCCTGAGGGTCCCTAGGGTCAAACTAGCCCACTAGGTACCTCCAGTAAGCGCCACAGAGCTGCATTGCAGAGAGGTATAAAAAGGGGCACGGCCTGGATCACCTCTGCAATGCAGCACAGTGGTGCTTACTGGAAGCACCTCGTGGGCTAGTTAGCCCCCAGGGGCCCTCAGGATTGAAGGGGAATTTCTTCCCAAACTTGAAACACGCCAGAGGGCGTGTTTGCACACGTCTCCTCAGGCCCGTCCCCTCCCTTCCCCACTGTGTAAACACGCCCTGTGGCCGTTTAAGGTTGGAAGATTAAGGTCCCTTGAATCCTGAGGGTCCCTAGGGTCAAACCAGCCCACTAGGTACCTCCAGTAAGCACCACAGAGCTGCGTTGTAGAGAGGTGTAAAAAGGGGCACAGCCTGGACCACCTATCTCCAACACAGCGCAGTGGTTCTTACTGGAAGCACCTGCTGGCCTAGTTGGCCCCGAGGGGCCCTCAGGATTGAAGGGGAATTTTTTCCCAAACTTGAAACACGCCACAGGGCGTGTTTGCACACGTCTCCTCAGGCCCCGTCCCCTCCCTTCCCTACTGTGTAAACACGCCCTGTGGCCGTTTTAAGTTGGAAGATTAAGTTCCCTTGAATCCTGAAGGTCCCTAGGGTCAAACCCGCCCACTAGGTACCTCCAGTAAGCGCCACAGAGCTGTGTTGTAGAGAGGTGTAAAAAGGGGCACAGCCTGGACCACCTATCTGCAACACAGCGCAGTGGTGCTTACTGGTAGCACCTGCTTGCCTAGTTGGCCCCGAGGGGCCCTCAGGATTTAAGGAGAATTATTTCCCCAACTTAAAACGCGCCACAGGGAGTGTTTGCACACATCACCTCAGGCCCCGTCCCCTCCCTTCACCACCGTATAAACACGCCCTGTGGCCGTTTTAAGTTGGGAGATTAAGTTACCTTGAATCCTGAGGGTCCCTAAAGTCCAACTAGCCCACTAGGTACCACCAGTAAGCACCACAGAGCTGCGTTGCAGAGAGGTGTAAAAAGGGGCGTGGCCTCTGCGCACTTCTCTGCAATGCAGCTCCCTGGCACATACTGGAGGTACCTGGTGGGCTAGTTGGCCCTCTGGGACCCTCAGTGTTGAAGGGGTAATAATTCCCCAACTTACAACTCGACAGGGGTTGTGTTTGCATAATGGTAAAGGAAGGGGGCAGGGCCTGAGGTGACATGTGTACAAACATGCCCTGTGGCGAGTTTTAAGTTGGGGAATTAATTCCTCTTCAATCCTGAGGGTCCCTGGGGGCCAACTAGCTCACCAGGTACCTCCAGTATGCGCCAGGGAGCGGCGTTGCAGAGAGGTGTTCAGAGGCCACACCCCTTTTTACAACACTCTGCAATGCAGCTCATTGGCGCTTACTGGAGGTACCTGGTGAGCTAGTTGGCCCCCAGGGGACCTCAGGATTGAAGAGGAATTAATTTCCCAACTTAAAACGCACCACAGGGTGTGTTTGCACACATGTCACCTCAGGCC
Source organism: Triturus cristatus (assembly GCF_964204655.1). Taxonomy (NCBI): domain Eukaryota; kingdom Metazoa; phylum Chordata; class Amphibia; order Caudata; family Salamandridae; genus Triturus; species Triturus cristatus. Next base: position 844,418,972 of record NC_140588.1, on the reverse strand, counting down.
CCGCCCCTCCCTTGACCACTGTGCAAACGCGCCCCTTGGCGCTTTTTAAGTTGGGGGATTAACTCCCCTTGAATCCTGAGGGGCTCTGGGGTGCAACTAGCCCACCAGGTACCTTCATTAAGCGCCACAGAGCTGCCTTGCAGAGTGGTGAAAAAAGGGGCGTGACCTCTGAACACCTCTCTGCGATGCAGCTCCCTGGCGCATACTGGAGGTACCTGGTGGGCTAGTTGGCCCCCAGGGACCCCCAGTATATAAGGGGAATTAGTTCCCCATCTGCAAACGTGCCAGGGGGCGCGTTTGCAGAGTGCTGCATAGAGGAAGTGGGGCCTCCAGGGCAATGCCGGTCTTTTTAAAAAAAAAATGTTTTAAGAAGGGGGCTGTGTGGGGGGGATTTGGGCCCCCCCACTTTTTTTTGCCCTCGGGACTTGGCCCACCCGGGGGGTTTATTTAAACGAAGCGTGGAAGCCTGCACTTTGTATCTTTAACGGACCATTTTCGGCTGAAATGCGCGCTGGGTGCGCGGATCTCGCTGTTTTTTTTAAACATGCATTTTTTGGCCCTGGGGGTCCTTGTGGGACCCCCTGAGCAGGCCCAGGGGGTCAGGGTGTTTCTACCCTGCCCCCGTTTCTTGTTTTGCTCATTTTGTTTCTGTTTTCTTGTGAGTGCAGAGGCAACAATTTGACCACACTGGGCAGGCAGGAATGGCAGTGGCAGCACAACAGAATATGGAGGGCAGTGGAAAGGGGGCAGGGGCAACAAACCAACAATACAGGACTGGCAAGAGAGGCTGTGGCAATATAATAGACCATTGTGGGCAGAAGGAAGAGGCAGTGGTAGTACAACCATACATGCCAACAGACCCGATTCAGCCAGGTAACGTCCAATGTTTTTAAGCTCAAATGGGCTTTATTTGATCTGTCTCCTGTCTACAATCTCCTCTTTTTCAATGTAACTCAAAAGGGAAAATGAAAACCCCAGTTTTTTTTCAAAACCTCCCTCTTACCAAGTTCAAAATGTTCGCAAGTATGGTACATTGGACAGGAGTGCAGCACAACAATCCATAGAAAGCAATAGGGAGGGGACAGGACCATGCACATGGACAACAGAGAACAGAGGGGAAACAGGCAATGGTAGCTAGCTGACCATAATGGACAGACAGGAGAGAAAGCAGCAGCATAACAGACCATAAAGGACAGGAGGGACGGATCACGGGCATTACAATGGAACAGACAAGCCAGGAGGGAGGGAATAGGGGTCTGCACATGGAAACAGAGGGCTGGGGGCAAGGAGGCATGGCAGGAGCAGCAAGATGACCATGGAGGTTAGGCAGGATGGGCACTAGAAACAAGACACACCATGGAGAGCAACAATGAGACTATGATGGCATACACACAGACCATGGAGGTAGGTGGGAGGGGGTCAGGGGCAGCTAGCTGACCACACAGGGAAGGTGGGAGGTGCCATGGCAGCACATAAGACCATGCATGGCAAGCGGGAGAGTTAGTGGCAGCACAATGGCTATGATGGGCAAGAAGGAGGGTGCAGGGGCATGCACAAAGGACCATGGACGATACAAGGAGGGTCAGGACCTGGGAACAGAAATGAGAGTTCAGGGTAAGGGGCCTCACATCAGACCACGCGGGGCCGCAGGAGGAGCAGTTGCAGCACAACAGAAAAGGGAGGGCATAAGGGTGTGGCAGTAAAATGGACCATGGAGGACAGGAGGAAGGGGATAGGGGTATGGCATGTGGACAGGCAGGGTGGAGGTGGCAGGGACAGGTTACAGTCATCTGACAATGCTAGGCAGGTGGGAGGGGAGTGGCAGCTCAACAGAACACTCAGAGTAGATAGGAGTGGCAGGTCCAGGGCACATGGTGGGCAAAAAGGATGGAGCAGGGGCATGCACAAAGACATCGGAGGGCAGGGGGAGGAGAATAGGGGCAGCAAGCTAAGCACAGAGGCTAAGCAGGAGGTCAATGATGGGCCATAGAATTGGGCAATGGAGGGCATGAGGAGTGGACTGGTACATCATGCTAAATGGAGGGCAGTGGCAGCACATCATACCATGCATGGCAGGAGGAAGGAGGCTAGTCCATGGGTTCAGACAACAGAGGATAAGGAGGAGGTGGATGGGGCAGCAAGCTAACTGTTCAGAGAAGGTGGGTATTAGGAACTTTATTGTTTTTAAAATGTGTGTCTGTGCGAACTATTTAAAATATGAACAAGTATGCAGCATAATCTCACTTTTATTCAGGAAGAAGAGGACGTTTGTGACTGTGACTTCGGGCTCACTTGGCAGAAACACCCCCTGACCCTCCACCCCCCATCGCATAAATGTAATGCCCGTGAAAAGGGTAGGTGGACGCAGTGTTATATAGAGCATAGTCCTGAGAGCACGATTGAAAATGAAAACTAGATATAGTATATGGTATAATCTATGCACCAAAAAGTGTGATATAAGATGAACCGGGGCGTGAAATATAATATGCAATACATTGTGCGCGATGACAGATTCATTGGAGAGCGCGAGATAACACAGGCACTAGCGCGTGCTATGCGATATGCGCCTTGGAGTGTAATATGCACAGGGCAGTGTTGTATAACCTAACTAGTCTCTAAAGTTGTAATATAAAATATGTGCTGGGGAGTGTAAAATTGCATATGCACTGTGACAAAGATATGGATCCCAGATTGTAATATGTAAGGCATAGCGCTGTGCGTTATCACATAGGCATTGAGGAAGGCACATTAGATGGGGCAATATAACCCGTGCAAAGGCAAGTGTGGCATGACATATTCACGGGGTGGTGTTCCAGTGCACATGGGCTAGAGAGTGTCATAGCATACGCCCTACCTGGTGGAATGCAACACAGAGGTGTGTGGCACTCGGTGGGCACTGGTGGGTGCAACATAGCATTTGGCTCAGCCAGGAGCACGCTGTGACTCTCAAGTGAGGTTCGTCTCCTTTCCAGAGAGTAAAATAAAAAGTATTAAACATCCGGCGGTGGATGTGTGTTTTATTAACCTTGAGGGGGGTTTGTTGCACAGTTTGGTCGAATTTTTGTTGAATCCCCTTTGAATGGCTTGGAGTGCATGTGTATTAAATGTGCCCATCAACAGCTACCCATGTTTGTATAAATAAACAACAATGGTGTCTACTTGGAGAGTACCTATGGGCGGGGGCGCCAGGATTAGGCACGGTAGGGCGTCAGACATGTCAGAGCTTCACTAGCGGTGTAAATACATTCCACATGGATTCATTGTATGCATAGTCGCCTTTTAATGAATAGCACGCAAATCGTCATGGTGATAGGTACATACGGTTTGTCCAGCATGTCCTAGGTGTTTCTATAAATATATATTTTTTTAAAATATTAAAAACCAAAGGACGGCCCCGGGGGATGGGGTCCTTGGGGCCATAAGTGGCCTGAGGGTGGGGCAATGCAGCCCACCTCCTAAAGATTTTTTTTTTAAAAAGGCCATGACCCGGGGGTTGGGTTTCCCGGGGCCGATTAAGGCCTTGGGAGGGCCAAATTTATTTTTTTCAACAAAAAAAATTAGGGTGCAGGCCCTGGGAGATGGGGTCCCCAGGGCAAATAAATTAGAAAAAGAAGGGGGGCCACACAGCCCTCCTTCTTAAAAAAATAAAATAAATAAAAGACCGGCATCGCGCCGGAGGCCACTCCCCCTCCTTGCAGCACTCTGCAAATGCGCCCCCTGGCCAGTTGTAAGTTGGGGAATTAATTCCCCTTCAATACTGAGGGTCCCTGAGGGCCAACTAGCCCAACAGGTATCTCCAGTATGCGCCAGGGTGCTGCGTTGCAGACAGGTGTTCTGAGGCCTTGTCCCTTTTTACACCACTATGCAACGCAGCTCTGTGGCGCTTACTGGAGGTACCTAGTGGGCTAGTTTGACCCTAGGGACCCTTAGGATTCAAGGGGACTTAATCTCTCAACTTAGAACGGCCACAGGGCGCGTTTACACAGTGGTGAAGAGAGGGGACGGGGCCTGAGGTGACGTGTGCAAACACGCCCTGTGGCGCGTTTTAAGTTGGGGAAATAATTCCCTCTCAAACCTGAGAGACCCTGGGGGCCAACTTGCCCACCAGGTGCTTCCAGTAAACACCACTGCTCTGCGTTGCAGAGCGGTGTTGCAGGCCGTGCCCCTTATTACAACTCTCTGCAATGGCGCTTAATGGACGTACCTAGTGGGCTATTTTGCCCCTAGGGACCCTCAGGATTCAAGGGGACTTAATCTCCCAACTTAAAAAATGGCCACAGGGCGTGTTTACACAGTGGGGAAGGGAGGGGACAGGACCTGAGGTGACGTGTGCAAACACGCCCTATGGCTCGTTTTAAGTTGGGGAAATAATTCCCATTCAATCCTGAGGGCCCCTGGGGGCTAACTAGCCCACTAGGTGCTTCCAGTAAGCGCCACTGTGCTGCGTTGCAGAGAGGTGGTCCAGGCCGTGCCACTTTTTACACCTCTCTGCAACGCAGCTCTGTGGCGCTTGCTGGAGGTACCTAGTTGGCTAGTTGGACCCTAGGGACCCTCAGGATTCATATGAACTTAATCTCCCAACTAAAAACGGCCACAGGGCGTGTTTACACAGTGGTGAAGGGAGGGGATGGAGCCTGAGTTAACATGTGCAAACAAGGACTGTGGCGCGTTATAAGTTAGGGAAATAATTCCCATTCAATCCTGAGGGACCCTGGGGTCCAACTAGCCCACCAGGTGCTTCCAGTAAGTGCAACTGCGCTGCGTTGCAGAGAGGTGGTCCAGGCCGTGCCACTTTTTACATCTCTCTGCAACACAGCTCTGTGGCGCTTACTGGAGGTACCTAGTGGTCTAGTTGGACCCTAGGGACCCTCAGGATTCAAGGGGACTTAATCTCCCAACTTAAAATGGCCATAGGGCGTGTTTACACAGTGGGGAAGGGAGGGGACGGGGCCTGAGGTGACATGTGCAAACACGCCCTGTGGTGCGTTTTAAGAGGTAGTTTTAATCCCCTGCCCTATTATATACTAGGGGCTTACAGAGGAGGTCATGCTAATCACAGGGGGACCCCAACGCATAGTGTTCCCTAGTGTATGTAGGTGTTTTCACTGTATTCTGAGTGTCTTTTAACATAGCACTGGCTCTAGGACTTGTTAGTCAGACTCAGTTACCACCAGTATCCGTCTGAAAAAGTTGAGGTTACAGGATGATTTTGCAACAAAGCTTCTTTCTGCTCTTCTGTTTGTTTGTTCTGCACGTTATCCTTCTTCCTGCACTTTTCTTTGTCTTTGAGGACTTCTGTTGCTTCTTTCTGCATTTCTTTTTTTCTTTCTGTGCGTTTTTTCTTCTTTCTTCACATGTCCTATCTCGGTAGGCATATTTGGAAATTAGCATTTAAAAAACCTTTGAAATTCACTGAAAAAACCATAGGTTTCAGGCACGTTATAGATTGGAATTAGCATTCAAAAAACCTTAGAAATTCACTGAAAAAACCATAGGTTTCAGGGGCGTTATAGTTAGCTGGACTTTTCACTCGTACAAAAGCATTGAAATCACCCCCAAACTTTCAGGATAGGAGCTGACCTGGATAAAAAAAATTTGGGGAGAATTTTGTGAAGATTCGTCAAACGACACCAAAGCTATTAGCAAATCAAAAAACGCTTTTCATTTGGGAACTAGGTTCTAACTACAACTACCTACATATATATAGACCAAAAGTTTGCGTTATTTTGCACATTTCGAAGTTAGAATTCGCATTTGAGGAATTTAAACCACTATATGTAGCACTCTGCAAAAATTTCTTCCGTTTCCATGATGAAGAAACTTTGTCTTTCCTGAGCACTGTCACTTTAAATAGTGTGAAATGAGCCATGTGATGAATCATGTGACCAAGGCCCCTAGCGGGCTGAAACGTGTAATGGCGGCGGTGCAGGGCATGGAATAAACTTCAAAAGCACTTAACTTGGGTTCCCTTCGTCCTTTCCAACATTCGGGATTGCAGGACGAGTACTGGATATATTTTACCGAGTGGCTTCCTCGGTATTAGCGAAACCCCTCCTTCAAGTTTTGGGTCATGCGGCAAGAAGCTATCATTCTGGCTTTCCAGTCGGGATTGACACAGTCTTCGGGAAGGAGAAACCACGGTACCCCCGTGCGGAGGAACAAGCACCTACAGTAACGTGGGAAGGAGCTGGTATCGGACGAGATCAGCCCAGGAAGCAGAGCGGAGGTAGGAGCTCACGCAGTGCACGGTGAAGGAGTGTGCGGTGATTAAGGCGAGTGACATTCAACCAAGCGCCTGTAATCACCATTTACATTGGCCCGAATTATTTGCACCATGTCCGCAGATATGTTGCGTAGCAGAGAGGCTGCAGCATGTGATATGTTTGATAACTCACCAAGCGGAGAACTCGCACCCAGTCTAATGGTGCACAGCATATTGGATGTTAACTCAGATATACGAGACCACTTTAAAAAAATGGAAAAACTTATGAAATCGGAACAAGCTAAATGGTGGGAGCACAGGTCTCTCAGTAGATATCTTGAAGTTGGACGCATACCTAGGGGGCTTTGCATTATGCTTGCCCCCAGCTATGATAACCCTGACCCTAAGATGCTCTCAGAGTGGGCTGAGTGTAATTTAGAATCTTCACGCAGGTTGGTTGTTCTCCTTGTGAAATATGCTGAGAGTGATCGTGAAGCAATTCAGAGGGAGATTAACATTGAAATCAACAAGGTTGAGGTAACAGCCCTTATTACAAAATACAGAGAGGACATGATTGGCGCCTTGCATGAGAAGAGGAAATAATAAAGAAAAGGAAGGCATACAAGTTCCAACGGGACAAACCTGATTATGAACATGGTCAAGTGTTCACCTTTTCTAAGAAATATGACATTGTAAAAGCCAATAGCAAAAAGGTGACTTTACCAGTTGTAGTTCCTAGTGGTGCTTCGAAAGAACCTATGCCTTCCACCTCAATCTCTGATTTAAGTTCGGCTATTGATAGCGAATCCGACAACAAACTTACAAGGGTTCAGAGGTCGGGGTTTCAGAAGTTTTCCTTGGCGCAGGAAGTGGACTGCCTGCGCCAGGACAGAAGACAAACTCTGCGTCCACGTGTCCAAGATGTCAAAAACAACTCAGAGGCAACAACAAAAGAAGGGAAAGACGACAGAAATGCAAACAACCCATGCTAAAAGTATTACAACAGAAAAGCAAAGAAACAGTGGGTCCGCAAATAGGAAATTCAACCCAGAATTGTGAAGACCAGACCATTATCAATCTCTCTGATATCTCTTTAACCAAAAATGAGACATCCACATTGTCCTTAGGCCTGTCATTCGGTTCCAGAAGTGACTTCAATTACGCAGAATGCCGCATCGATGTGTATAAATGTGTACTCAAATTAAAACTACCCAAGTTTCATCTAATGCAAAGTCCCGCCAGAAAAAAGCAGGTTGAAGTCACAGGCAAAACCTCTTCAGCACTAACAGTGGGTGATGTGGATCTGATGCGTGATATGTATGACCTGCAACAAGAGGCTGGTAATTCCTTGTCATCATTCAGTCAAGAAATAGCAAGGCAAGACGTTGGTGCATTAACATCTTTTAAAGCCAAATCGACATTTTGCCCGATCATGCTTAGGGATAATATTGATTTATTTCATGAAAAGGTTGCACAAGAACTGAAAACTCTATACAAAAGACAAGGGGCCATCAAAAGAAGGTATACTGCCCAGGATAACCTGTATTACCATCTTATGAAGAAACTACAGGATAATAAGAATATCATTATCAGATGATCGGTTAAGGGTGGCAACATTGTTCTCTGGCCACGCAGCATGTACATGTCAGAAGCCTTGGATCAATTGAATATGACTGAGTGTTACAGAAGGAGCGATATGGTACTGGTTAAATCCTTTTGGAATATTTTCTATTCAAATTTACTGGCATGGAAAAGTAAGGGATTCCTAACATCGGACAAATTCTATTTTCTTAAGAACGACCATCCGGTCATGCCAGTACTCTACTTCATACCTAAGGTTCACAAGAATGCCCTAATGCCACCAGGGAGGCCAATCATATCAGCCCGTAATAGTATCTTAGAAAATACGAGTAAAAATGTTGATTTTTTTCTCCAACAATTTGTGAGATCATTACCCTCTTTCATTCTCGATACAGGGGACCTTCTACGTAAATTGGATGATGTAGTGTGGTATGATGACTATTTACTCATTTCTCTTGATGTCTCGTCACTTTATACAAGTATCCATCACAGAGACGGACTTAAGGCTGTTGATCACTATTTGAGCAAACGCCCTATTTGTTTCTTTGAACACAACAAAATGCTAATGTCAATTATTTCTATGTGCCTAGAGAATAATTTCTTTTTATTTCAAAGACAAGTCTATCAGCAGATCAGGGGCGTGGCTATGGGGGCCTGTTTCTCCCCAAGTTACGCCTGTCTGCATATGGGACTGTGGGAGGAACAGGTCCTCAGGTCATCATTTGAAGAAATTATGTCTAACCATATAGTACGCTGGTATAGGTACATTGATGACCTTCTTATTATTTGGAAGCGCCCGGAGATTGGGGCTCTCCAATTCATTGATAACATCAATGAGAACAATTTAAATTTGAAATTCTCAGGTCAAGTTAGCCGTGATAGCATTTGCTTTTTGGATGTTGAACTCTTTATCCTTAACAACCATTTACACTTGAGACTCCATAGGAGGGCAACTGCTGGTAACTCACTATTACATGCTTCAAGTCACCACCCTGCACACTTGATCCACAGTATTCCCTTTGGGGAGATGCTGCGCATCAGAAGAGTGTGTACAATTGATTCTGACTGTTTAAGGGCACAGTCTGAATGCCGGGCCAGATTCCTTAGACGGGGATACACCGCCAGAATGATAGATACAGCCATGTCTAAGGCCAACAAGCAGGGTAGAACACAGGCATTGGCCATTAAACCATCTATCATTCCTACCATTGAACCAGGGACCTCACAACCACCCAGATTAATTCTAACCTATAGTAATCAACAACACACTATAAAAAAGATTATCAATTGAAACTGGGCGTTGGTTAAAAGTGATCTGGTATTGGGCGACACACTTTCTCGGTCACCTAATTTGACTTTTAGAAAGGCACGCTCAATGAGTGATTCCCTTGTTAAGAGCAGCCCGGAGTTGGTTGAGAATACAACGTGTTTATCGACAAGCAAAGGTTTTATTAAATGTGCTAGTTGTAAAGCATGTACACATGGAGTGAATGCAACAGAATATACTACTCCATTGAGCAACAGGATCACCAAAATTGACAAAAAACTCACCTGTAAAACGGAGTTTGTTATTTATGTGCTTGAGTGTCCATGTGGGTTACACTATGTGGGCAGTACAAGACTCCAGGCACATAAAAGAATACTACATCACATTCGAGCTAATAATCATGGTGATCCAACTTATCCAGTAGCTCGCCACTTTGATGAAGTACATGCAAGGAGATCTAGTGAGTTGCGATATTTCTTGATAGACTCAGTTCCTCCCCTGAGAAGAGGTGGGAACCGCGATTCTCTGCTAAGGAAATTGGAAACCAAATATATATTGGAGTTAGATAGCAAAATTCCAAATGGATTGAATTCTAGTGAGGACTTTTTTACTCATTTATGAATTATTAGTTTCTCGACATTTAATCCTGCTATCCCCAAACATATGAGCTGCTAGTTTTTTAACCTATAAAAAATTCTTTTATATTTTAAAAATATTCTATTTAATCACAATTTTGCACAGTAGGTTAGAGACACAACTTTGGGTGACGTAAGGCAGACAACAAACTTTAGGTGCTTCAAGTATTTGCTAGTGAAATAGCCCACTGGGGCAGTTTTGGTCAGTTGTTTGTTATGTTTCTAGCACTTCTAACAGGGTGACAATATGGTACAAGCGTAATCTGTACAACATGAGATTGAATATATTGGGTTTTGATATTGTTACAATTTGATGATATCAAGATATGAATTAGGTATTTTACCTGTATGTTTTCTTCTAATATTCATTCTTTGTCACTCCGTATCAATGGTTCACATATAGATGTTTTTAACCTGTTTTATAATGTGTCCTAAATTTTGATATAATGAGAGTGTTCGTTTAACCCTGTTTGACTTTTAAAAAGTATATTTATTTATTTATTAGTCATATTAAAAATTGCCTGAACATAAGTTTGGTATTTAGACCAAAAGTTTGCGTTATTTTGCACATTTCGAAGTTAGAATTCGTATTTGAGGAATTTAAAGCACTATATGTAGCACTCTGCTAAAATTCTTCCGTTTCCATGATGAAGAAACGGAAGTGTTTGTTTGTCTTTCCTGAGCACTGTCACTTTAAATAGTGTGAAATGAGATGTATGATTTATAATGTGACCAAGGCCCCTAGAGGGCTGAAACGCGTAATGGCGGCGGTGCAGGGCCCGGAATAAACTTCAAAAGCACTTAACTTGGGTTCGCTTCATCCTTTCCAACATTCAGGATTGCAGGACGAGTACTGGATATATCTATATATATATATACATATATTACCTACTGGCGTTTTTTGATTTGGATCTGCTAATAGCTTTGGCGTCATTATATATATATATATATATATTCACTGAAAAAACCATAGGTTTCAGGCACGTTATAGTTAGGAATTAGCATTTAAAAAACCTTAGAAATTCACTGAAAAAACCATAGGTTTCAGGGGCGTTATAGTTAGCTGGACTTTTCACTCATACAAAACCATTGAAATTCCCCTGTTATGGTTAGTTCAGCTAACTATAACTTGCGCGCCCACTATGCACTGCTGATGACGTCACATATTACATCACTCATGACATGGTCAGTGACATCACTCATGACATCACTGATGACATCTCAAATGACATCACTGATGACATCACTGATGACATCATCCTTGTGATAGAGTGGCAGACCTCCTCTCCCCCTAATATAACCTTTGATACACACATTCAAAAATAGAAACTAAAATTTTCAAAACAATGGACATACCAATACCAGTTACAACAACCTATTCAGTAATTCTAAGATACACATACACATCCACTCATTCACCAACAGTCCTATACAGTCACTCATACATGTACTCACTCATCATATGTACTCATACACCTATACATCCTGTTACACAACGCCACTCATCCATAGAGTTACTCACACACATAATCACTCATGCTAATAAAGAATCAAACATCCATTTACTTGCATATACAGTTATACACACACCACCACACTAACTTCTACAGAAACTTACACATGGTTAGTCTTTTAAACAATCACTTATAGAAACACATACTTATTCATACAGGAACTCTTTCAATCTCTCACTCTCACATATACTCACTCATATACACCAATAGTCACTAACACACCCATGCACACACTCATCCACCCATACAGTCCTGCACACATGCTGTCTTCAACACATACAAACAGTGAGTCACTCATTCATGCACCTATGCACTACGTAATACCCCCCACCGAACCATACAGACACTCAGACAATCATACTGATACTCAAAAAAACAACTAATAACCTATATAGAAACTCATGTAGCTACTCACCAACCCATGCAGCCACTTATACACAAAGTGAGAGACTAATACACATATTTACATATTTAAACATTACTCAGTAAGCCATGTATTCACTAAGATATACTTAATCAGTCAGTTATACAATCAATTTTTCAAAAACAAATCATCCATTTAAACACTTATATACCCATTTATTCTTCCATCGACCTTGAGATATACATATATAAAACATATGTAATTTTCATAAAAACACACATTCATGTCATCAGTGATGTTATCAGTGATGTCATTTGAGATGTCATCAGTGATGTCATGAGTGATGACACTGACCATGTCATGAGTGATGTAATATGTGATGTCATCAGCAGTGCATTGCGGGCGAGCGAGTTATAGTTAGCTGAACTAACTATAACGGGGGAATTTCAATGGTTTTGTACGAGTGAAAAGTCCAGCTAACTATAACGCCCCTGAAACCTATGGGTTTTTCAGTGAATATATATATATATATATATATATATATATATATATATATATATATATATATATATATATATATATATATATTACCTACTGGCAGTCGCCAGTAGGTAGTTATAGTTAGGACCACGTTTCCATAGGAAATCCGCAACATTCTATTTTGAATAACTTTGGCGCCGGTCGATGAATCCTCGTGAATTTTTCAAAATAGGTGGGGCGCTACGCTCCGCTCCTACCCTAAAAGTCTCGGGGGGATTCGTCAAGCGGGGGCTGAGATAAAAGGGGGGTCCCAAAACACGTTTTTCCCATGCATTTTTCCATAGGACCTTTAGACACAGCTACAGCCCGAACGGCTGAACAGAATTACTTGAAATTTGGCAGAGAGGTAGTCCTCAGGTCAAGGAAGTGCCTTTTGTATGTTTGGTGTAAATCTGTTCAGTAGATTCTGAGAAAATAGCCTTTAAATCAATATATACATATCTGTGACAGCTTACGGTGCGCTTACGGTGCGCTTACCGTAAGCTTACGGTACGCGTACGGTGGCGTGCGCGAGCGCGATTTTGATTGGCTCTTCGATCTTAGTAAACATTCGAATCGGTCGAAACCAGAAAGCGGCGGCCGCCATTTTCTCTCTCGCTCTCTGAGTTGGGCAGCAAAAACGAAGCCAAATAATGTCTAAAGAGGCATTTTCGTGAGATCCTAACCACCCAGCATTGATATAGGGGTCCCCAAACAACCCCCAAGCCCCAAAAAAAAAATGTTTTTTTTTTCGGAAAATCGCTGATTACGCTTACCGTACGCGTACGGTAAAAATTTAAAAAAAAATTAATTATCCACATTCTCCCCACCCCGTGTGCAAATGGTGCCCGAAGGGCACCATTTGTGCATGGCATATCACTGCGATGAAATTATCAAAGAATACATTTCACAAAGATGCGCCTAATATGTCCACCATGTGCGCACGGTGCGCGAAGCGCATCGTGCGTACATGGCCCATCCCGCATAACGTGGGCACGCGTTGCGCGCAGCGCACTGCGTGACCACCGTGCGTGCACGGCACTAACTGCGTAAAGTGGGCGCGCGGTGCGCGAAGCGCACCGCGTACTCACTGTCGCGTGAGTTATAGTTGCCTGCACTAACTATAACTTGGGAATTTCATTGGTTTTTTACGAGTGAAATTTACAGCTAACTATAACATGTGTGAAACCTATAGTTTTTTCAGTGAAAATATATATATATATATATATATATATATATATATATATATATATATATATATATATATATATATTACCTACTGGTGGTCGCCAGTAGGTAGTTATAGTTAGAACCTATTTTCCATAGGCAATCCGCAACATTCTATTTGGAATAACGTTGGCGCCGATAGATGAATCTTCGCGTAATTTTCCAAACTTTTGTCGAGCTCCGGTCCGCTCCTATCCTGAAAATTTCACAGTGATTCGTCAAGCGGGGGCCGAGAAACAAGGGGGGTCCCAAAACGCGTTTTCCCCATGCATTTTCCAATAGGACCTGTTGACGCTGCTACAGCCCGAACTGCTGAACGAAATTACACACAATTTGGCAAAGAGGTAGTCCTCAGTTCAGACTCGTGTCTTTTGCTTAAATGGTGTAAATCTGTTCAGTAGTTACTGAGAAAATTAGAGTTAAAAAGATAGATATATGTTGGCGGAGCCTAACCACACATCTCATCCTGAGATCTGATTGGCTGTCAGTACTATGAATCATGTTTGAGAGAAAACTATTTTCTCATGCTTTTCCCACAGAGGTTAGGAAGGTGATCTATAAGCTAAACTGAGAGCACATTTTCTGTAAATTCACATTATATTTTTCAGTCATGTGACAATGAAGTCTGACTTTCTCAGTAAAACATGTACATCCAACAAGGGCAGAGACTGTCAGTTGATTCCTTTGTGTTCTACTGCAGCTTCCCAGAGTGTTCTAAAGAACAACTAGGGCGCTAACAGTCCTACTGATGACAAATGTATTGCACACCTGAAGCCATCTTGATTGAAATAAAGTAGTAACTCTTAAAACATTTAATTTAAAAAGGAACAAAATGAGAGGGTTCATTTTGCCATAGAAAGTATGATTAGTGATGCAGAAAGAAAAATTAGGGCACATTTTGAGTGACTTCTCAAATCCTCATTAAAAAATTCTGACATACAGAGTGAAACATGCACTTTCAATACCAGCAGCAGACTTCCCTGGTGAGCAGTAGCTTTACTACAGTGATCTAAGAGCCCAAATGTAGCCCAAACATCACCCATATGTAGCCCAAGTATAGCCCATCGACAGAATGTCCCAGAGTATTCTAATGAACAACTAGAGCGCTAACAGTCTTACTTATGACAACAGTATGGCACACCTGAAGCCATCTTGATTGGAATAAACTGGTAACACTTAAAACATTTAATTTAAAAAGGAACACAATGAGGGGGTTCATTTTGCCATAGAAATTATGATTAGTGCTGAAGAAAGAACAATTAGGGCACATTTTGAGTGACTTCTCAAATCCTCTTCTATTTCATTAAAAAATTCTGATATGCAGACTGAAAAATGCACTTTTAATACCAGCAGCAGACTTCCGTGGTGAGCAGTAGCTTTACTACAGTGATCTAATGAGCAACTAGAGTGCTAACATTCAGAATTTATGGCAAATGTGTGACATATCTGAATACCTTCTTGATGGAATCAAAGTAAAAAACTGAAATCATTTCCTACTGAGGAGACTGCAGTAAATGAGGAAATTAGGAAACGTCATAACAAATAAATCTCCCAAGATGGCCACCAGAGACAAAAGAGCCCAAATGCAGCACAAATATCACCCACATGTAGCCCAATGACAGAAGTGTTTAAACCACTTATTTTTTGTGTATTTGCAGTTTTATATAGTGCAGACTTGTCAGGTATTGGAGTGCTTTACATGAGCATTGGTTACATAACACAAGATCAAATTCATTTTGGTTGTAGACATGGGGAGATTAAGTGATTTGCCCGAATCACAGAATGTTGAGCTGAAGCAGAAACTCCAACCTGGTTCCCCAGTTGCAAAGTCTGTAGCTCTGGAAGAAACACCACATCCTCTCCCCTAGGTGCAACATTTAATCAAGTGGTCAACTGGATAAAAAAACAATTTAAAAGTTCTTTGTCGCTATTTGAAAACTCAGAAAATATGTCCTCATTTTAGTTTTTTAGAGCACTAACCATAATTTTGATGAAAATAAGATGATCTCATATATGTAATTTCTAAAGGAAATACTCTAGGTATTACAGTTTTGATTACATCAAGATGACGTCAGGCGTTCCAGACTTTTGTAATAAGTATAGAATGTTAGCAATCTAGTTGTTCATTGGGATACTGTTGAGAGGCAGAAGCCAGGGGCACAGACTCTGAAAATTGAAGGCAGGTAGGAGAGTGCAGAGGCAACAATTTGACCACACTGGGCAGGCAAGAAGGGCAGTGGCAGCACAACAGACTATGGAGGGCAGTGGAAAGGGGGGCAGGGGCAACACACCAACAATACAGGACTGGCAAGAGAGGCTGTGGCAATATAATAGACCATTGTGGGCAGAAGAAAGAAGCAGTGGTAGTACAACCATACATGCCAAAAGACCCGTTTCAGCCAGGAAATATCCAATGTTTTTAAGCTCAAATGGGCTCTATTTGATCTGTCTCCTGTCTACAGTCTCCTCTTTTTCAATGTAACTCAAAGGGGAAAATCAATACCCTAGTTTTTTTTTTAAATCTCCCTCTTACCAAGTTCAAAATGTTCGCAAGTATGGTACATTGGATCATGGTAGGCAGGAGGAATTGGGGGTAGGGACATGAACTCGGATAACAGAGGACAGAGGGGACTTGGAGAGGTGCACCAAACTGACCCTGCAGGGCAGGCATCAGGAATTGCAGCAGCACAATACACCACACAGGGCATGCGGGACGGGAGTGCAGCACAACAATCCATAGAAAGCAATAGGGAGGGGACAGGACCATGCACATGGACAACAGAGAACAGAGGGGAAAGAGGCAATGGTAGCTAGCTGACCATAATGGACAGACAGGAGAGAAAGCTGCAGCATAACAGACCATAAAGGGCAGGAGGGACGGATCAGGGGCATTACAATGGAACAGACAAGCCAGGAGGGAGGGAATAGGGGTCTGCACATGGAAACACAGGGCTGGGGGCAAGGGGGCAGGGCAGGAGCAGCAAGATGACCATGGAGGTCAGGCAGGATGGGCACTAAAAACAAGACACACCATGGAGAGCAACAATGAGACTATGATGGCATACACACAGACCATGGAGGAAAGGTGGGAGGGGGTCAGGGGCAGCTAGCTGACCACACAGGGAAGGTGGGAGGGGCCATGGCAGCACAGAAGACCATGCATGGAAAGCGGGAGGGTTAGTGGCAGCACAATGGCTATGATGGGCAAGAAGGAGGGTGCAGGGGCATGCATAAAGGACCATGGACGATAGAAGGGAGGGTCAGGACCTGGGAACAGAAATGAGAGTTCAGGGGAAGGGGCCTCACAACAGACCGCGCAGGGCAGGCAGGAGGAGCAGTTGCAGCACAACACACAAGGGAGGGCAGAAGGGTGTGGCAGTAAAATGGACCATGGAGGACACAAGGAAGGGGATAGGGGTATGGCATGTGGACAGGCAGGGTGGAGGTGGCAGGGACAGGTTACAGTCATCTGACAATGCTAGGCAGGTGGGAGGGGAGTGGCACCTCAACAGAACACTCAGAGTAGAAAGGAGTGGCAGGTCCATGGAACATGATGGGCAAAAAGGATAGAGCAGGGGCATGCACAAAAGACATCGGAGGGCAGGGGGAAGGAGAATAGGGGCAGCAAGCTAAGCACAGAGGCTAAGCAGGAGGTCAATGATGGGCCATAGAATTGGGCAATGGAGGGCAGAAGGAGTGGACTGGTACATCATGCTAAATGGAGGGCAGTGGCAGCACATCAGACCATGCATGGCAGGAGGGAGGAGGCTAGTCCATGGATTCAGACAACAGAGGATAGGGAGGAGGTGGATGGGGCAGCAAGCTAACTGTTTAGAGAAGGTGGGTATTAGGAACTTTATTGTTTTTAAAATGTGTGTCTGTGCGAACTACTTAAAATATGAACAAGTATTCTGCATAATCTCACTTTTATTCAGGAAGAAGAGGACGTTTGTGACTGTGACTCCGGGCTCACTTGGCAGAAACACCCCCTGACCCTCCACCCCATCACAAAATGTAATGCCTGTGAAAAGGGTAGGTGGATGCAGTGTTATATAGAACATAGTCCTGAGCGCATGATTGAAAATGAAAACTAGATATAGTATATGGTATAAACTATGCACCAAAAAGTGTGATATAAGAAGATCCGGGCGTGAAATATAATATGCAATACATTGTGCGCAATGACAGATTAATTGGAGAGCGCGAGATTGCACAGGCACTAGCACGTGCTATGTCATATGCGCCTTGGAGTGTAATATGCAAAGGGCAGTATTGTGTAACCAAACTAGTCTCTAAAGTTGTAATATAAAATATGTGCTGGGGAGTGTAACGTTGCATATGCACTGTGACAAAGATATGGATCAGAGATTGTAATATGTATGGCATAGCGCTGTGCGTTATAACATAGGCATCGAGGAAGGCACGTTAGGTGGGGCAATATAACCAGTGCGAAGGCAAGTGTGGCATAACATATTCACGGGGTGGTGTTACAGTGCACATGGGCTAGAGAGTGTCATAGCATACGCTCTAGCTGGTGGAATACATCACAGAGGTGAGAGGCACTGGTGGGTGTAATACAGCATTGGGCTCAGCCAGGAACACGCTGTGACTCTCAAGTGAGGTTTGTCTCCTTTCCAGAGAGTAAAATAAAAAGTATTACACATCCGGCAGTGGATGTGTGTTTTATTAACCGTGAGGGGGGTTTCTTGCATAGTTTGGTCGAATTTTTGTTGAATCCCCTTTGAATGGCCTTGTGTGCATGGGTATTATAGGTGCCTGTCAATAGCTACCCATGTTTGTATAAATAAACGACAAGGGTGTCTACTTGGAGAGTACCCACCGGCAGGGGCGCCGGGATTAGGCCCGGTAGGGCGTCAGACACGTCAGAGCTTCACTAGCGGTGTAAATACATTCCACGTGGATTCATTGTATGCATAGTTACCTTTTAATGAATAACACGCAAATCGTCATGGTGATAGGTACATACAGTTTGTCCAGCATGTCCTAGGTGTTTCAATAAATATATATATTTTTTAAATAATAAAAAACAAAGGCCGGCTATGGGGGATGGGGTCCCCGGTGCCACAAGTGGCCTGAGGAGGGGGGCAACGCAGACCACCTCCTAAAGAATAATAAAAAAAAAAAGGCCATGACTCAGGGGTTGGGGTCCCCGGGGCCGATTAAGGCCTTGGGAGGGCCAAATTTATTTTTTTCAACAAAACAAATAGGGTTCAGGCCCTGGAGGATGGGGTCCCCAGGGCCAATATATTTGAAAAAGAAGAGGGGCCACACAGCCCTCCTTCTTAAGAAAAGAAAAGACCGGCATCGCGCCGGAGGCCACGCCCTATCCTTGCAGCACTCTGCAAACGTGCCCCTGAACAGTTGTATGTTGGGTAATTAATTCCCCTTCAATACTGAGGGTCCCTGAGGGCCAACTAGCCCAACAGGTATCTCCAGTATGCGCCAGGGAGCTGCGTTGCAGACAGGTGTTCTGAGGCCACGCCCCTTTTTACACCTCTATGCAACGCAGCTCTGTGGCACTTACTGGAGGTACCTAGAGGGCTAGTTTGATCCTAGCGACCCTTAGTATTCAAGGGGACTTCATCTCTCAACTTAGAATGGCCACAGGGTGCGTTTACACAGTGGTGAAGGGACGGGCGGGGCCTGAGGTGACGTGTGCAAACACGCCCTGTGGCGCGTTTTAAGTTGGGGAAATAATTCCCTTTCAATCCTGAGGGACCCTGAGGGCCAACTAGCCCACCAGGTGCTTCCAGTAAGCGCCACTGCTCTGCGTTGCAGAGAGGTGGTGCAGGCCGTGCCCCTTTTACTACCTCTCTGCAATGTCGCTTACTGGACGTACCTAGTGGGATATATTTGCCCCTAGGGACCCTCAGGATTCAAGGGGATTTAATCTCCCAACTTAAAAAACAGCCACAGGGCGTGTTTACACAGTGGGGAAGGGAGGGGACGGGCCTGAGGTGACATGTGCAAACACACTCTATGGCGCATTTCAAGTTGGGGAAATAATTCCCCTTCAATCCTGAGGGCCCCTGGGGCCTAACTAGCCCACCAGGTGCTTCCAGTAAGCGCCTCTGAGCTGCGTTGCAGAGAGGTGGTCCAGGCCGTGCCACTTTTTACACCTCTCTGCAACGCAGCTCTGTGGTGCTTACTGGAGGTACCTAGTGGGCTAGTTGGACCCCAGGGACCATCAGGATTCAAGGGGACTTAATCTCCCAACTTAAGACGGCCACAGGGCGTGTTTGCACACATGTCACCTCAGGCTCCCCCCTCCCCTTACCACTGTGCAAATGCGCCCGTAGCGCGTTTTAAGAGGTAGTTTTAATCCCCCTGCCCTTTGATGTACTAGGGCCTTACAGAGGAAGTCATGCTAATCACAAGGGTACCCCAACGCATGGTAATCACTAGTGTATGTAGGTGTTTTCACTGTATTCTGAGTGTCTTTTAACATAGCTCTGGCTCTAGGACTGGTTAGTCAGACTCAGTTACCACCAATATATGTCTGAAAAAGTTGAGGGTACAGGATGATTTTGCAACAAGGCTTCTTTCTGCTCTTCTGTTTGTTCTTTCTGCATTTTATTCTTCTTCCTGCACTTTTCTTCGTCTTTGAGGACTTCTGTTGCTTCTTTCTGCATTTCTTTTTTTTCTTTCTGTGAGTTTTTTCATTCTTTCTTCACATGTCCTATCTCTGTAGGCGTAGTTAGAAATTAGCATTTAAAAAACCTTTGAAATTCACTGAAAACACCAAAGGTTTCGGGCACGTTATAGTTAGGAATTAGCATTTAAAAAACCTTAGAAATTCACTGAAAAAACCATAGGTTTCAGGGGCGTTATAGTTAGCTGGACTTTTCACTCGTACAAAACCATTGAAATTCCCCCGTTATAGTTAGTTCAGCTAACTATAACTCGCGCGCCCGCAATGCACTGCTGATGACGTCACATATTACATCACTCATGACATGGTCAGTGACATCACTCATGACATCACTGATGACATCTCAAATGACAGAAGTCCTCAAAGACGAAGAAAAGTGCAGGAAGAATGATCACGCGCAGAAAGAACAAACAGAAGAGCAGAAAGAAGCCTTGCTGCAAAATCATTATGTACCTTCAACTTTTTCAGACGGATACTGGTAGTAACTGAGTCTGACTAACCAGTCCTAGAGCCAGTGCTATGTTAAAAGACACTCAGAATACAGTGAAAACACCTACATACACTAGGGAACACTATGCATTGGGGTCCCCCTGTGATTAGTATGACCTCCTCCGTAAGCCCCTAATATATAATAGGGCAGGGGATTAAAACTACCTCTTAAAACGCGCCACAGGGCATGTTTGCACATGTCACCTCAGGCCCCGTCCCCTCACTTCCCCACTGTGTAAACATGCCCTGTGGCTGTTTTAAGTTGGGAGATTAAGTCCCCTTGAATCCTGAGGGTCCCTAGGGTCCAACTAGACCACTAGGTACCTCCAGTAAGTGCCACAGAGCTGCGTTGCAGAGATATGTAAAAAGGGGCACAGCCTAGACCACCTCTCTGCAACGCAGCACAGTGGCGCTTACTGGAAGCACCTGGTGGGCTAGTTGGCCCCCAGGGTCCCTCAGGATTGAAGGGGAATTATTTTCCCAACTTAAAACGCGCCACAGGGCTTGTTTGCACACGTTATTTCAGGCCCCGTCCCCTCCCTTCACCACTGTGTAAACATGCCCTGTGGCTGTTTTTAGTTGGGAGATTAAGTTCATTTGAATCCTGAGGGTCCCTAGGGTCCAACTAGCCCACTTGTTACCTCCAGTAAGCGCCACAGAGCTGCGTTGCAGAGAGGTGTAAAAAGTGGCACGGCCTGGACCACCTCTCTGCAACACAGCTCAGTGGCGCTTACTGGAAGCACCTGGTGGGCTAGTTAGCCCCCAGGGGCCCTATGATTGAAGGGGAATTATTTCCCCAACTTAAAATGCGCCACAGGGCATTTTTGCACAAGTCACCTCAGGCCCCGTCCCCTCCCTTCCCCACTGTGTAAACACGCCCCATGGCCATTTTTTAAGTTGGGAGATTAAGTCCCCTTGAATCCTGAGGATCCTTAGGGGCAGAATAGCCCACTAGGTACGTCCAGTAAGTGCCATTGCAGAGAGGTGTAAGAAGGGGCACGGCCTGCACCACCTCTCTGCAACGCAGAGCAGTGGCGCTTACTGGAAGCACCTGGTGGGCTAGTTGGCCCCCAGGGTCCCTCAGGATTGAAAGGGAATTATTTCCCCAACTTAAAACGCGCCACAGGGCATGTTTGCACACGTCACCTCAGGCCTCGTCCCCTCCCTTCACCACTGTGTAAACGCGCCCTGTGGCCGTTCTAAGTTGAGATATTAAGTCCCCTTCAATCCTAAGGGTCCCTAGGGTCAAACTAGCCCACTAGGTACCTCCAGTAGGCGCCACAGAGCTGCGTTGCATAGAGGTGTAAAAAGGGGCGTGGCCTCAGAACACCTGTCTGCAATGCAGCTCCCTGGCGCATACTGGAGATACCTGTTGGGCTAGTTGTCCCTCAGGGACCCTCAGTATTGAAGGGGAATTAATTCCGCAACTTACAACTGGCCAGGGAGCGCGTTTGCAGAGTGCTGCAAGGAGGGGGCATGGCCTCTGGCGCGATGCCGGTCTTTTATTTATTTTATTTTTTTAAGAAGGGGGGCTGTGTGACCCCCTTCTTTTTCTAATTTACTGGCCCTGGGGACCCCATCCCCCAGGGCCTGCACTCTAATTTTTTTTGTTGAAAAAAATTAATTTGGCCCTCCCAAGGCCTTAATCGGCCCCGGGGACCCAAACCCCCGGGTCATAGCCTTTTTAAAAAAAAAATCATTAGGAGGGGGCTGCATTGCCCCCCTCCTAAGGCCACTTATGGCCCACTGGACCCCATCCCCCGGGGCCGGCCTTTGTTTTTTATTATTTTTAAAAAAATATATATTTATAGAAAAACCTAGGACATGCTGGACAAACCGTATGTACCAATCACCATGACGATTTGCGTGATATTCATTAAAAGGCGACTATGCATAGAATGAATCCACATGTATTTACACTGCTAGTGAAGCTCTGAAGTGTCTGACGCCCTACCATGCCTAATCCCGGCACCCCCGCCGGTGGGTACTCTCCAAGTAGACACCCTTGTCGTTTATTTATACAAACATAGGTAGCTATTG
The DNA here is from genome assembly GCF_964204655.1 of Triturus cristatus. Taxonomy (NCBI): domain Eukaryota; kingdom Metazoa; phylum Chordata; class Amphibia; order Caudata; family Salamandridae; genus Triturus; species Triturus cristatus. Next base: position 844,396,461 of record NC_140588.1, on the reverse strand, counting down.
TCGGGCACATTTAATATACACGCACACCAAGCCATTCAAAGGGGATTCGACAAAAATTCGACCAAACTATGCAAGAAACCCTTCTCACGGTTTATAAAACACATATCCACCACCGGATGTGTAATACTTTTTATTTTACTCTCTGGAAAGGAGACGAACCTCACTTGATAGTCACAGCATGCTCCTGGCTGAGCCCAATGCTGTGTTACACCCACCAGTGCCCGCCGTGTGGTAAATTTAAATTACCTAGACTTAATTTATGCGGTAAAATTCAATACGAATAACTCAGTAAAAATAAGAGGCAGAATCCGTGGTATTCGAGGGTATAATAGGGAATTTATTCCTTACAAAGGAATGATGATGGTTCGAACCAGGCAATCGAGTTCTGTCACCACGAAGGTTCAGGAAGGGATCAGCAATACATTATTGACAGGTTATAATATATATAGTAAATGCATTACAGTAAAGACAGATGCAGGAGGCGTAACAGCTGATAAGAATACACATACGTAATGAAAAAGGCGTTACAATAGGCGTGCATAAAGGCGTATACTAAAAACGTCATTATGATGATGACACAAGTGGGTGGATCCATAAGAGAATCCTGCAAAGTCAGCAAAAATATATGGCAGAGATGCGCGCGCAGCCGCATGACGTGTGATTGACGTGTAACTAGAGGGTGAAGGGAACTCGACATTTAGCCCTACATGAGGAGACAGAAGTCTGGGATGTCAGGACAACCTAATCCCAAATCATATCTAATATCTTGTGTTTAAGGAACTATATTATCTGGAAGGAAAGGTCTTTCGGACAGAGTCTATTCTATACTGACTGCTAGTGCGTGTACAAGCGCCTAAGTGTCTACATGAGATGCGAGGGGGCATGGGCCTACCATGGTAACGAAAGTCATGAATTACTTGCACGGAGACAGTAAGGCCGGGCCCTTTGCTCTGCAGATGGAGGGATGTTTACCTAAGCTACTAGACAGGAATGCATTTCTTGAGGAGCGGAGCAGATAACTTGAAGGCTGAATACAGTTTTGGCAGGCAACAGGCCGGGCTAGGCACCGTTAGCCGCGCAGGAAGTAAGACAAAGTTCATGGATACAGATGCAGGTCCAGGCTGGAGCATTCAGAGGCAGAAGCAGGAAAAGCTCGATGGCAGAATTCAGGGCCTACCTTGCCAGAGCTGGAAAACGTGAAAAGTATACCATATAAAGACGGTGGCAAGGCATACTTAGGAACGGAATATCTGACCCATTCATGGCAGATCTGAAAGAGGACATATTAACGTTGGACACAATTGTATTTGCGTCTTCATAGCTTGAAGTGGAGGGAACATACATGTACTTGTAGCATGTACATGGAGCCGTTGGGGTCTAGATAGGGGACACAATTGACCATAAAAATTCATACTTCCTCATTCCCTCCTTGTCCCCTACGGACCCTTCATGAAATATCGATCTTCAGGAATCCATCAATCTGTTCATGTAACATCATTTGCTCTTCTTTCTTCTTCCGGGATCTTGAATGAAAACTTGAACGTGGAATACACGATGTGGCACACAGGCCGCAAATCGCTGGTCCACATTGTAGACACAGGCAGCAACTGAATATCATTAGAAGGCCAATACCTAGGAAGGATAGGACTTTCCATCCCCAGGCTGACAACACGCTCCAGCACCAACCGGACCATGTCCAGGTGCCTGGATTCTGATGTATCTGGTTTGCAATCTTGTGAAGACGAGTTATGGCTTTATATACGGATGGCGCGTTTTCTGGGATGAAAACACAGCAACTTGATCCGATGACCCTACAGGCTCCGCCCCTATCGGCTAGGATGACGTCAAGGACAAGACGATTTTGGAGAACAACAATCCGCATCGCAGACTGCTCCTCTTTTAAGTTGCCTAGGGCAGAGGTAGTTTCATTCACTACTGCTTCAAGGGTTGTGGTTAATCTACGTATCAGTTTACTGTTTGAGACAACACCTATGTAAGGAAAGAGACCTTTATTGAAGTCTGTATATTGTTCCCATGCTGTTTCGGTGTAGTCAACAATCGGGATATCTCTCTGGGGTCTATGGTGTACTAGATTGGTATTTCTATGATAATCAGGAGGGGCTAGGAAAACAGGTGGCAGAAGGAATGCAATGTAACAGGTACCATCCCAATCTAGAGGTAGGCGTATATATGCGGTATGACCACATATGAAGTAAGAGTGACGGGAAGCTCTAAATGTAGACTTGCCTTTATCACTGAATTCGATCACAGTAGTACATTTACTATGACCCAGGTGTACTGAACCATTCTTTCTTACACAGAATTCACCTTTGACTGGTAATACGGACATAGCGGGCAAGACTAGTGCAGTTTCAGATTCAACATTCAGAATCATGAGGTTAAGTGTAAAATTACCTAATCCATATACTTCATTTTCTAGGTCAGTTCCTGTTCTTTTGGGAAGTCCCTCCTTGTTAGGATAACAGGCTTTAAGCAAAACTAAGTTCAGGTTTCCCCATACCCAGTTGCTCTGGTAAACTACAGTGTTTGAATCTAAAGAGTTAATCAAACTAAACCATGCTCCACAGGAACCATTGTGTGTGAACGGGTACGGAAAGAGAGGCAGAACTCCTTTGTATTTCTGATAGGGAGGGAGTCGGCCACATATCCAACAATTTGTAGCGTTGCTGGTCTGATGGGAATGATGTAACATACTAATGAATGTGTTGTTGCGCAGCGCAAATCTATAGGACAACTCATGTGGAGGTAATTCACTAAAAGAATGTTCGGCAGTAACATTGTAAGCAGAATAAGCACGCTTGAAAATAGGATAGTACATGTGCAACAGTATACTTGCAGCAATAATAAAAAGGCTTAGAAAAAACATAATCAACAATGTCACTATACAGTGACTATGAAGTGATTTACAGTATGCATGTTTCTTGAGCTGTTTCTGTCTATTTCTCTCTCTAATTCGGTCTAGAGGATACATGTCAAAGACTTAATTCAACCGATTCACCTTGGAGAGGACTTAAACAATCGAATTGTCTGACTTACTAGACCTTAGTTTCAGTTTATAGTTTTGAGATTCAGTCTTTTCAACCAGGGGGAGTTTTGAATCAGTCTCTGGAAGGGGGCAGGGCTGAGAGTTCAGATCAGACGGTAGTCCATGAAATTTCTTGATATGACTCGAGTGTAACCAACCCTTGCGACCCTCGACCTTCACTGCTGTCCTCGTCGTTAGAAGTACCAGCTTTGGTGTTTGCCAGCGAGGCTCCAACGGGCTCCTCCTGTTGAAGTTTCGTATAAAAACAAGGTCTCCAGGAACCACTTCATGGGGCTTTACCTCGGTGTTGTCGGGAAAGGCTGCAGCTACCTGTGAACGGCAAGATTGTAGTGCAGACATCAAGGAAGCAAGGTAATCTGTCAGCATATTACAATCAACATCAGTGATTTTACGAGGTATAGGCGTCCCCCACATATTTGGTGGCCTACCGAAGACCACCTCGTACGGGGATAGCCCTGTGCGAGAATGTGCTACCATTCTCATGTAAAATAGTGCAACTGGTAAGGCTACTATCCAGTCGACACCTTTCTCTCTACAGATATTAGAAAGTCGTATTTTCAGGGTCTGATTATGACGTTCCACGAGACCTGCTGCCTCGGGATGTCGGACACAGTGGAATTTCCATTGATAGCCTAACAAGAGTGAAATGTGTTTCATTAGCTCGGATGAGAACGGCTGGCCATTATCTGAATACACGATACGGGGCAAACCATACCGTGGGAAGAATTCACGAACTAACTGTTTGGCAGTAGTCGGGTCAGTGTAATCTGAGACGGGATATGCCTCTGTCCAACGGGAAAGAGCGCATACAACTACGAGAACATATTTGAATCCTCGACATCGTTCCATCTGGATATAATCCATCTGGAGGACTTCAAAAGGATGATCGGGAGGTTGAAATCCACCCTGCTCTACAGGTACGCCTTTACCTGGATTGAACTGACAACAAATCATACAAGTTCGGACTTTCTGTTTGGCTGCAGCTCGTAAGTGTTTGTTGAACCAAATGTGTTGAATACTGTCTAACATAGCTTTTTCTCCTAGATGTGCTGGACTATGTATTGTGTTAATGATAACTTGAACCATTGAGTCGGGGAGAAACCATATAGATTTTCCCTTCATCATCCATCCCTGATCTGTTTGGATCCCTCCTAATTCAGTCCATTTCTTTATTTCCTCTGGTGTAGCATGTGTCTGTATGTCAATTACATCAAGGGCGGGATCCCTAACTGTCATGCAGTGTGTCGGTGTCGGAACTATTTTCTTTGTCAAGTCAGTTGCAGGAGTCCTATTCTGTGCTGTTTGCTTAGCTGTTCGGTCTGCTAGGTCGTTACCCTGGGAAATGATATCGGTGGCTTTTGTATAGGCTTTGCACTTCATGATAGATATTGAAGTAGGCAGATGTATTGCATCTAACAGAGCTTGAATGAGGGGACCGTGTTGAATGTTGGCACCGTGAGAAGTCAAATAACCTCTCTCTCGCCAAAGGACTCCGAAGTCGTGTACAACTCCGAAAGCATAACGTGAATCTGTGTATATGTTAACTTTTCTATTCTTGGCTTGAATACAGGCTTGTGTCAGAGCAATAAGGTCTGCTGCTTGAGCTGATAATGTGTCAATACAATTTGTTTCAATGACTTCGGTGTCTGTCGTGACTGCATAAGCGGCCACTAACTCTCCTGTACTTGTTCTCATACATGAACCATCCACATAAAGTGTCAGGTCTGGGTCTGGTAATGGGACATCTGTCAAGTCTTGTCTGGGTTTCGTCGTAATAGTAATGACTTCAATACAATCATGTGCCAGTGGGTCTGTTCCACTTAATGGCAAAAGTGTGGCAGGATTTAATGTACTACAACGTCTGATTTCTATGTGTGGCTGAAACAATGTGAGTTCGTAACCTGTCAGTCGTGCTATAGTCAAGTGTTGTGTCTGTGTCCGGTTCAAGAGAACCTCTACTGCGTGTGGTACTTGTACTGTCAATTGATGTCCTAATACTATGGAATCGCTTTGTCTGATCGCTAGAGCTGTCGCTGCAACTGATTTCAGACACGCAGGAAGAGCTTGAGCTACGGGATCTAATGTGCTAGAAAAGTAAGCACATGGCTTGTGTGATCCTGCTTGCTCCTGAGTGAGTACTGACAAAGCAGTACCTTCATGTTCTGTAACAAAGAGTGTAAAAGGCTTACTGTAACATGGTGTCGCTAAAACAGGCGCTTGGCACAAAGCTTTCTTTAAGTCTTCAAATGCTTGTGTATGTTCTGAAGTCCAAGGGAGGACAGTCGATGTCGCTGCCTCCTGGGTTGTCATTTGAATGAGTGGTTTTGCTAAAAATGCATATTGGGGAATCCACTGCCTGCAGTACGAAGTGAGGCCTATGAAGGCCCGTACCTCCTTTTGTGTCTTGGGTGGTGGCATGTTTACAATTAACTGGATGCGGTCAGGTGTGAGCTGTCTCCCCCATTTGGACAGCAAGTGCCCTAGGTACACAACTTGCTGGGCACAGAATTGCAGCTTCGAAGGGGACACCTTGTGCCCCTTGTCGGCCAGAAAATGTAAAACCGTCAGTGATGCTTTTTCACATTCGGGTTCGCTTCGGGCGGTGATCAGCAGATCATCGACATACTGAAGCAGTGCAGTGTTGACTGGCATGTGGATACTGTCAAGTTGTCTTTTCAGTGCTTGGCTGTAGATGCTAGGACTTTCTGTAAATCCTTGAGGTGCGCGTGCGAATTTAAAACTTCGTCCATTTAAACTAAATCCAAACAAATATTGGCTTTCCAGATCGATTGGGACGCTAAAGAAGGCGTTCTTGAGGTCAATTACAGTAAAGAATGTTGCCTCTGAATCAATAGCTGTCAGTAATGAAGAGATATCTGGGACCACGGGATATTGTGGTACAATGCATTTATTCAATTCGCGCAGATCAATAACTAATCGATATACTGGGGGTGCTTTTGGATCAGTTCGTTTAAGAATCGGAATGATCGGAGAATTACATACATTGGAGTCTGTTTCTACAACCACTCCTTGTGCAATGAGCTCGTCAATGATTTGCAGTAAAGCCACTACAGCATCTGGAGGTAACTTGTATTGTCGCATTCGTGGTAATACCACTCCTGCTTTGAGTGTGACTCGATATGGTGTAATGTGCATACAACCTACATCAGTGGGGCCTTGTGCCCATAAATGTGCAGGTAGATTCTGTAACCGGTGATCCATGTCCCTTGACACGTAGTGACCTTTAAAATCACGCAAAAATAGTCGTACTCCGTCCGGAGAACAACATATTATAGCTCCTAGAGCTTTCAATGTTTTTATACCTAACAAGTTTTCTGGGCATGATTTTGTAAGTAATAGATCTGTAGTCCGTGTCAATGGACCGACTGTAAATGCGAGCGGTTGCGATACTTCGTTAATAGTAGGCTTTCCTGAAAAACCAAGGGAAATATTTTGTGAGCCTGAGAGGGGTGCCCCTGGGACTTCGTCGTGACTTATAGTTGTTCTGCTTGCCCCTGTATCAAGTAAAAACTTTCTGTCTTTCCCTAATACTTGACTCTGTACATAAGGACCCTCTTGATCTACAGGAACCTCAATAAGGGGTAAGCCAACTTCCCTCTCTAGGCTATTTCATGTGTATCGCTGATACTCTGGATAGTCATTTTGTGCATACTGGTACATCTGTTGTGTCGTGTTTTGTGTTGCGGCAATAGGTTGTGGCTGTGGTTGTGGTACCACTACGGTCTGTTGTGGAACCGGCATAGGCTGTACATGTTGAGGTGCTTGTTGTTGGATCTGATCCTGTCTAGGCGGACGTGGTCTCTCCTTGGTTTTACCCGTGGAGATATTATGTTTCAGAACTGCACAGTCGTTTATATAATGACCTGGCTGTTTACAATAGTTGCATGTCCCTTTAACGGGAACCGCTGAATTACTGGACTGTGTCGCACCCTTTTTATGACCGTCAGCTGGAACTGACTGAGCGACGAGCATTTTCATTTTCGTGTCTTTCATACGTCTTTGTTCGTGTTCTTGTTCTTCTCTAATTCTATTCTGGTGATACTGTAACATTTGTAACATTTGTGAAGGAATGTTAGCTTGCCAAGTGCTCTCAACTTTCAATACTCTATTTTTAACCTGTGGCAGCGAATTCTCGACTAGTTTTGTTACAAAGAGATGTGGATATGAATCGCTACTTGCTTTCAGGCCACTATTAATACCAAAACATTTTTCAAATCGGGAATAAAAATCACTAGGGTCTTCATCGGGTTTCTGTTTACAAGCTGAGATTGCTCCCCAGTCTTCCTTTTTCGTAGTTAATAAACGTGGCAATACTTGTACTAATAATCCTGGCAATGCTTTTGTTCTCTCCCCAAGCCCTACGCCTGCAGTTCGGGCATTTTCTTCGTTTTCTAATACTGTCCAATCAATCTTTTGGTCTCCCACTTCCCACTCTTTTTCTTTGAGTTCCTCATAAATACCGGCAGGCAATAATACTTTCAATATTTTCATAATGTCGGGATAGGTATAATCACCCATGAGTAACATGTCCTTTAGTTCACGGTGAAAACCTGCTGGATCTTTGTCATGGCTGGGCACTAATTTTTTCATTTCCAATAGTTCTATTTTAGTTATGGGCGTGTACACGAACACGCGTCTAAACGTATTGTCATCATTTCTAACTGGGTGTACTTCGCGTAAGGGATTCTGTCTGTCTATGTAATACGTTTTTCTCTCCATGGAAGGAGCTGGATCATGTTCCGGACACAAAAAGGCACTATATCTATGTCGGTATTCTAGAATTACTTTAATTAGATCGGTACCTAGACCTCTCCATTTATTCATGAATAGTTCTATCAATATATCAGGTAGGGAACCAGGATCGGAGTGTTGGCCTTTATATAATATAAGGAGATGTTGTATCATGTATATACTAGCTAAACGCTGTTCGTCTGGGGCGAGATTCAGAAACGTGTGTGCTAGTGCATCATCACTGTATTTGTCAGAGCTGTCAGCCCATTGTACTGCTGACCTGGCTAATTCTTGTTCATCCATAGAATCGAGCACATGGTACCCCCTTCGTTCTCGAAGTAATTTATCAGTAGCCTGGAATAAGTGTTCAGGGGTCCTTGGATTTGAGATAACTGTTTGAAAAATTCTGTTACATTCTGGACGTATCGGACGTATTGTTTTATTAAAAGATCTTCCTTTTCCTACATAAGCTATCGTTTGTCTAGCTGGTAATTCTAATTGTCCTGTGTTCATTTCTGACTGTTCCTCCTCCTCTTCCTCTGATTCAGTTTTATCTGCTTCTAATCTTGTTTCATGTATTCGTTCTACTTCTTTTCTGATCCTTCGGCACATGACTTCTATACACTTCTGTTTATCATGTTTCCCGTCTGTTATATTCTGACCCCATCTGGTAAGTACTTGCATTTCCTCCGAATCTACCTCAGGCCTATCTCTGTTTCGGATCAAGCAGTTTATGAAAAAGCGTAACAATAATTTTTGCATGTATACTTTCTGGTATTCCATGGCCTCGCCAATACTTTCAGGACCTTGCCCTGTTTGGACAAAGCGATATATTTTGTCTAGATGTTCAACCATTCCTGGTAATGTCATTAAACAGTTTGCAACTCGTCGTAAACGTACTGAAGATAGCAACATTCTGTCGTGTTTACCTGGCACTGGATCATATCTACAATCTGTAAGAGGCTCATTTAATATATTGTCATTAGCTCTTTGGGGTGTACGTTGGTATGCTAAATCCCTATAAGTCAATCTAGTTGATGGCGGTGGCGTGGAAAAACCTCCTGTCGCACCTCCTGCAGTGCCAAGTCCAAAAGGATTTGTTGGGTGTAGGGTAGAGAGTGTGGGTGCAGGAAGGACTGTAGAAACAGATGGAATGTTTAGAACGTGAGGAGGAGTTTGTTGCTGCGGAGGCGGGTGCAGCTGATCTTGGGGTTGAGCGTCGTTAACAGGTGGTGCGCGTGGCTGCGCACCATTAGCATATTCGGGGGCTGCATCATCTAAATAGGAAGAAAGGAAAATGTCCTTTGCGGTCTTCGGAGGTACTTTAATCGGGAGTAATGGAGGTGGCAGATCTTTTGGTACCTCCAAGGTGGCTTTAGGCAAACCCTCGGCCAGAAGAGGATACATACCATTCATAAGAGTGTTTCGTTGTCTGTCTACTTGTTCTGTTTTTACTCGGATACCTTCGTCAATTAATATGTTTTCTCGGGCTCTTTCTGAATCTTCCCTACTTTTCTCTTCCTTTCTGAGCGCTTTCTCTGTGCGTCTATGCGATTCTTTACGCCATAGTTCAATGGCATCTTTCTGTGACTGTCTGGCTTTTTTTTTCCATAATGCTTCTTCTACTCTCATGATGCAATCTGCATCCCATGTTCCAGCAGCGGGCCATCTCTGACTCTCTGCTAAATCCTTGGTGTAGTCCACCCATAGATCAAGATATAATACGGCATCTAGGCCATGTTTATGGTACATAAAGTACCCTGGAGTGTCCCTAGGTGGGATGGGAACAGCTTCCTCGAATATCCCTTTTCTAGTTTTTATCTGTCTTAATTTTGAAAATAACGGCATCTTGAACCTTGCTACTTAATTCTTACTCGGTCTTGAACACAATAATTACAATAAACACAATAATGAAGATCGAACAATCACTCATACCACGACATTTAAAACATATCACAAACTTTTTAGAAACGAACAATAATAATTAGAATAAAACTAGTTAACTGCATAATACTAAATATACTGTATGTACTGCTAAACAGTACAGATACACTGCTAAAACAGTGCAGACCAGGTCTGTGTACCCAAACCCGTCTTGACCGGCACAAACTAATGTGCACGTCTAGATGCGTCCCCAGCAACGGTACTCACCGGGAAGCACGGAACGGAAGGCCTCGGAAGTCTGGACTGGACTAGACCAAACTGGACTGGACTCGACTCGTGACTTAGATACTTCGGAACTTCGGAATCTGGTGGGCCTCTGTATACCTCGGATCTTGCTCTCTCAGCTAGGCTCTGGTCGGGATTCTCCGCACTCCTCATCGCCTCGTCTGGGTGTTGATCGCAGCCTCAGTCGCCCCCGTTGGCCTGAGGGAGATACAGGAAATCCTGCGGGTACACGTAATTGTCCGTCCGGCTGTGGCAGGAGACCGGGTCTGCAACGCACCTCCGGCGCATGGGGTGTGAGAGGTGTCCCTATTCGGGCGCCAATTATGTGGTAAATTTAAATTACCTAGACTTAATTTATGCGGTAAAATTCAATACGAATAACTCAGTAAAAATAAGAGGCAGAATCCGTGGTATTCGAGGGTATAATAGGGAATTTATTCCTTACAAAGGAATGATGATGGTTCGAACCAGGCAATCGAGTTCCGTCACCACGAAGGTTCAGGAAGGGATCAGCAATACATTATTGACAGGTTATAATATATATAGTAAATGCATTACAGTAAAGACAGATGCAGGAGGCGTAACAGCTGATAAGAATACACAAACGTAATGAAAAAGGCGTTACAATAGGCGTGCATAAAGGCGTATACTAAAAAAGTCATTATGATGATGACACAAGTGGGTGGATCCATAAGAGAATCCTGCAAAGTCAGCAAAAATATATGGCAGAGATGCGCGCGCAGCCGCATGACGTGTGATTGACGTGTAACTAGAGGGTGAAGGGAACTCGACATTTAGCCCTACATGAGGAGACAGAAGTCTGGGATGTCAGGACAACCTAATCCCAAATCATATCTAATATCTTGTGTTTAAGGAACTATATTATCTGGAAGGAAAGGTCTTTCGGACAGAGTCTATTCTATATTGACTGCTAGTGCGTGTACAAGCGCCTAAGTGTCTACATGAGATGCGAGGGGGCATGGGCCTACCATGGTAACGAAAGTCATGAATTACTTGCACGGAGACAGTAAGGCCGGGCCCTTTGCTCTGCAGCTGGAGGGATGTTTACCTAAGCTACTAGACAGGAATGCATTTCTTGAGGAGCGGAGCAGATAACTTGAAGGCTGAATACAGTTTTGGCAGGCAACAGGCCGGGCTAGGCACCGTTAGCCGCGCAGGAAGTAAGACAAAGTTCATGGATACAGATGCAGGTCCAGGCTGGAGCATTCAGAGGCAGAAGCAGGAAAAGCTCGATGGCAGAATTCAGGGCCTACCTTGCCAGAGCTGGAAAACGTGAAAAGTATACCATATAAAGACGGTGGCAAGGCATACTTAGGAACGGAATATCTGACCCATTCATGGCAGATCTGAAAGAGGACATATTAACGTTGGACACAATTGTATTTGCGTCTTCATAGCTTGAAGTGGAGGGAACATACATGTACTTGTAGCATGTACATGGAGCCGTTGGGGTCTAGATAGGGGACACAATTGACCATAAAAATTCACATTTCCTCAGCCGAGTGCCTCACACCTCTGTGTTGTATTCCACCAGCTAGTGCGTATGCTATGACACTCTCTAGCCCATGTGCACTGTAACACCACCCGTGAATATGTCATGCCACACTTGCCTTCGCAGGGGTTATATTGCCCCATCTAACGTGCCTTCCTCGATGCATATGTTATAACGCACTGCGCTATGCCATACATATTACAATCTGGGATCCATATCTTTGTCACAGTGCATATGCAACGTTACACTCCCCAGCACATATTTTATATTACAACTTTAGAGACTAGTTAGGTTACACAACACTGCCCTGCGCATATTACACTCCAATGCGCATACCGCATAGCACGCGCTAGTGCCTGTGCTATCTTGCGCTCTCCAATGAATCTGTCATTGCGCACAATGTATTGGATATTATATTTCACGCCCCGGTTCATCTTATATCACACTTTTTGGTACATAGTTTATACCACATACTATATCTAGATTTCATTTTCAATTGTGCTCTCAGGACTATGTTCTATATAACACTGCGTCCACCTACCCTTTTCACGGGCATTACATTTTGCGATGGGGGTGGAGGGTCAGGGCGTGTTTCTGCCAAGTGAGCCCGGAGTCACAGTCACAAACGTCCTCTTCTTCCTGAATAAAAGTGAGATTATGCTGCAGACTTGTTCATATTTTAAGTAGTTCACACAGACACACATTTTAAAAACAATAAGGTTCCTAATACCCACCTTCTCTGAACAGTTAGCCTGCTGCCCCATCCACCTCCTCCCTATCCACTGTTGTCTGAATCCATGGACTAGCCTCCTCCCTCCTGCCATGCATGGTCTGATGTGCTGCCACTGCCCTCCATTAAGCCTGATGTACCAGTCCACTCCTACTGCCCTCCATTGCCCAATTCTATGGCCCATCATTGACCTCCTGCTTAGCCTCTGTGCTTAGCTTGCTGCCCCTATTCTCCTTCCCCCTGCCCTCCGATGTCTTTGTGCATGCCCCTGCTCCATCCTTTTTGCCCACCATGTTCCATGGACCTGCCATTCCTATCTACTCTGAGTGTTCTGTTGAGCTGCCACTCCCCTCCCACCTGCCTAGCATTGTCAGATGACTGTAACCTGTCCCTGCCACCTCCACACTGCCAGTTCACATGCCATGCCCCTATCCCCTTCCTCCTGTCCTCCATGGTCCATTTTGCTGCCACACCCATCTGCCCTCCCTGGTCTGTTGTGCTGCAACTGCTCCTCCTGCCTGCCCCATGCGGTCTTTTGTGAGGCCCCTTCCCCTGAACTCTCTTGTCTGTGCCCAGGCCCTGACCCTCCCTTTTATCCTCCATGGTCCTTTATGCATGCCCCTGCACCCTCCTTCTTGCCCATCATAGCCATTGTGCTGCCCTCCCGCTTGCCATGCATGGTCTTCTGTGCTGCCATGGCCCCTCCTACCTTCCCTGTGTGGTCAGCTAGCTGCCCCTGACCCCCTCCCACCTTCCCTCCGTGGTCTGTGTGTATGCCATCATAGTCTCATTGTTGCTCTCCATGGTGTGTCTTGTTTCTTGTGCCCATCCTGTCTGACCTCCATGGTCATCTTGCAGCTCCTGCCCTGCCCCCTTGCCCCCAGCCCTCTGTTTCATGTGCAGACCCCTATTCCCTCCCTCCTGGCTTGTCTGTTCCATTGTAATGCCCCTGATCCGTCCCTCCTGCCCTTTATGGTCTGTTATGCTGCAGCTTTCTCTCCTGTCTTTCCATTATGGTCAGCTAGCTACCATTGCCTCTTTCCCCTCTGTTCTCTGTTGTCCATGTGCATGGTCATGTCCCCTCCCTATTGCTTTCTATGGATTGTTGTGCTGCACTCCCATCCTGCATGCGCTGTTTGGTGTATTGTGCTACTGCAAACCCTTATGCCTGCCCTGTAGGGTCAGTTTGGTGCACCTCTCCAAGTCCCTCCTGTCCTCTGTTATCTGAGTCCATGTCCCTACCCCAATTCCTCCTGCCTTACATGATCCAATGTACCATACTTGCGAACATTTTGAACCTGGTAAGAGGGAGATTTTGAAAAAAAACTGGGGTATTGATTATCCCCTTTGAGTAACATTGAAAAAGAGGAGATTGTAGATAGGAGACAGATCAAATAAACCCATTTGAGCTTAAAAACATTGGACGTTTCCTGGCTGAAACTGGTCTGTTGGCATGTATGGTTGTACTACCACTGCCTCTTCCTTCTGCCCACAATGGTCTATTATATTGCCACAGCCTCTCTTGCCAGTCCTGTATTGTTGGTGTGTTGCCCCTGCCCCCCTTTCTACTGCCCTCCATAGTCTGTTGTGCTGCCACTGCCCTTCTTGCCTGCCCAGTGTGGTCAAACTGTTGCATCTACACTCTCGTACCTGCCTTCAATTTTCAGAGTCTGTGCCCCTGGCGTCTGCCTCTCAACAGTATCCCAATGAACAACTAGATTGCTAACATTCTATATTTATTTCAAAAGTGTGGAACGCCTGACATCATCTTGATGTAATCAAAACTGTAATACCTAGAGTAATATAGAAATTACATATATGAGAGGGTCTTATTTGCATTAAAATTTTGGTGAGAGCTCTAAAAAACTAAAATGAGGACATATTTTCTGAGTTTTCAAATAGCGACAAAGAACTATGAAATTATTTGTAATCTTTATGTTTTTTTATCCAGTTTACCACTTGATTAAATGTTGCACCTAGGGGAGAGGATGTGGTGTTACTTCCAGAGCTGCAGACTTTGCAACTGGGGAACCACTTTGGAGTTTCTACTTTGGCTCAACATTCTGTGATTCTGGTCAAATCACTTAATCTCCCCATGTCTACAACCAAAATGAATTTGATCTTGTGTGATGTAACCAATGCTCATGTAAAGCACTCCAATACCTGATAAGTCTGCACTATATAAAACTGCAATAACACAAAATATAAGTGTTTTGTACACTTCTGTCATTGTGCTATACTTGGGCTACATCTGGTTGATATTTGGGCTACATTTGGGATCTTTTGTCTCTGGTGGCCATCTTGGGAGATTTATTTGTTATGAAGTTTCCTAATTTCCTCATTAACTGCAGTCTCCTCAGTGGGAATACTTTCAGTTTTTTATTTTAGTTCCATCAAGAAGGCATTCAGATATGTCACACATTTGCCATAAATTCTGAATGTTAGCACTCTAGTTGCTCACTAGATCACTGTAGTAAAACTACTGCTCACCAGGGAAGCCTGCTGCTGGTATTCAAAGTGCATGTTTCAGTCTGCATGTCAGAATTTTTTTATGAAATAGAAGAGGATTTGGGAAGTCAAAATGTGCCCTAATTTTTCTTTCTGCAGCACTAATCATAATTTCTATGGCAAAATGAGCCCCCTTATTTTGTTCCTTTGTAAATTAAATGTTTTAAGTGTTACCACTTTATTCCAATCATGATGGCTTCAGGTGTGCCATACTTTTTCATAAGTAAGGCTGTTAGCGCTCTAGTTGTTCGTTAGATCACTCTGGGACATTCTGTCATTGGGCTATACTTGGGCTACATCTGGGTGATATTTGGGCTACATTTGGGCTCTTTTGTCTCTGGTGGCCATTTTTGGAGACTTATTTGTTATGATGTTTCCTAATTTCCTCATTTACTACAGTCTCCTCAGTAGGAAATACTTTCAGTTGTTTACTTTGATTCCATCAAGAAGGCATTCAGATGTGTCACACATTTGCCATGAATTCAGAATGTTAGCACTCTAGTTGCTTATTAGATCACTGTAGTAAAGCTACTGCTCACCAGGGAAGTCTGCTGCTGGTATTGAAAGTACATGTTTCAGTCTGCATGTCAGAATTTTTTAATGAAATAGAAGTGGATTTGAGAAGTCACTCAAAATGTGCCCTAATTTTTCTTTCTGCATCACTAATCATACTTTCTATGGCAAAATGAACCCCCTCATTTTGTTCTGTTTTAAATTAAATGTTTTAAGAGTTGCCACTTTATTCCAACCAAGATGGCTTAAGGTGTGCCATATGTTTGTCATAAGTAGGACTGTTAGCGCTCTAGTTGTTCTTTAGAACACTCTGGGAAGCTGCAGTAGAACACAAAGGAATCAACTGACAGTCTCTGCCCTTGTTGGATGTACATGTTTTACTGAGAATGTCAGACTTCATTCTCACATGACTGAGAAAGATAATGTGAATTTACAGAAAATAGGCTCTCAGTTTAGCTTATAGATCACCTTCCAAACCTCTGTGGGAAAAGCATGAGAAAATAGTTTTCTCTCAAACATGATTCATGATATCACAGCAGAAGGCTTTTTCACATGGTAAAATCACCTTAGAACACACCACAATTCCTAAAATGGGTATGGTACCATCAACAAATGATTTATAATGTAACTAAAGTATTAAAACCCTATATTAACTGCAATGCTTTTTAATGAGGCACAATCATGTATATTGGTCCCAAGATGGCTGCCAACACTTCTTCGATGAAGTGCTGACAGCCAATCAGATCTCACGATGAGATGTGTGGTTAGGCTCCACCCAGATATATATGTGATTTTACTTTTGATTTTCTTAGGAACTACAGAACGGATTTACACCATTTAAGCAAAAGGCATGAGTCTGGACTGAGGACTACCTATTTGCCAAATTTGGTATAATTCCGTTCATTACTTCGGGCTGTAACTGCGTCAACATGTCCTATGGGAAAATGCATGGGGAAAACGCGTTTTGGGACCCCCCTTTTTTCTCAGCCCCCGCTTAATGAATCACCGTGAAATTTTCAGGATAGGAGCGGAGTGGAGCTGGCCAAAAGTTCGGAAAATTTCACGAAGATTCATCAATCGACGCCAACGTTATTCCAAATAGAATGTTGCGGATTTCCTATGGAAAATAGGTCCTAACTATAACTACCTACTGGCGACTGCCAGTAGGTAATATATATATATATATATATATATATATATATATCCAGTTTTTCTGCTTACTTCGCTCCCCAATCTCAAAAGCAGGCACGGACCACGATTCTGTGCAGATTAATTTATTTTCGCTAGTCGCCCATGACGCGATTCGGTCCCTCCTGTACCTTGAGCACATGACAACGCTTCTTGGCTTCAGCCGCCATTTTATAGTGTTGAAAGTGCAAAGTGCTTAATACAAAAACGGAATAGAAAGAAACAAAATCCTACTGATTATACAAAGTGAAATACTTAAAATATAATATTTGTATATATGCTTTGTTTTTCACTGGACATAGTGCAAATTGATCTAGTTCCAGATTTGGATATTATAAAAACATAAATGCCTAATATCATTCCGTTAAAAAGCATTAAAACCACATTAATAAATAATTGCACAAAAGTGCATAAAATTCAGATGTAATCGATTTGCTCTCAAATTTCATAAAAAAACAAAGTTCTGTAATACAAATCTAAAGATTACGTTTCAAGACTAATGCTGTCAAATTTAAACCATGATTGCATAAATGCATACTAACATTGTTATAAGTTAAAATAACTTGTAGAATACAAGAAACGTTAAACCAACAGATGTTGCTTCGCTTTCTATTAATGCAGATACATAAAGTGCAATGTAACACACGTGCTGGATTAATGAAATAGAATTGAGAATGTATGGACTTATTTATAAAAATATTGAAATAGTAAGTATAGCCTATTTAGCTAGATTTTCTCTTGTTCGTGAGGCATATGCTGAGACTCAGAGGTTGTGAAATCGGGCATCAAGCGACAGTAGTTGGCTAATCCCATCAAGTTGCCATATGTATTGCTGACACGATCTTGCTAAGAAATATAAATACAAGGGGAACTAAAATTATTTATGCCTGAATCTTGTAGCTTATTGGCTTTATACAAAGTATATTGCACATGACTAGTACTTGAAGAGTTGTTCACCCGTATCTATATATATGTATATATGTATATATATGTAATCACTGAAAAAAACATAGGTTTTAGGCACCTTATAGTTAGAAATTAGCATTTAAAAAACCTTAGAAATTCACTGAAGAAACCATAGGTTTTAGGGAAAGTTATAGTTAGTTGGACATTTCACTCGTATAAAACCAAAGAAATTCTCCCATTATAGTTAGTTCACCTAACTATAACTCGTGCCCCTGCAGTGCACTACTGATGACATAACATATTACATCACTCGTGACATGGTCAGTGACAAAACTCATGACATCACTGATGACATCTCAAATGACATCACTGATGACATCACTGATGACATCATCCAGTGACTGTGTGTTTCTGTAAAGTTTAAATATGTTTAAAATATATAGGACAAGGCGTATTGAAGAATGAGTGGGTGTATAAGTGTCTTAATGGATGATTTAGTAGGTGAGTGACGGACTCTATAAGTGAGTGATTAAATGTATCTTACTGAATGCATGGGTTAGTGACTAAACTGTGTGAATGTCTGTATCCGTCTGTCTGTTGGTGTGTAAGCATCTACATGGGTTGTGTTTAGCTACATGAGTGTCTATATGGGTTATTGATTGGTTGTCTGAGTATCTGTATGGGTGCCTGAGTGTTTATGTGGGTGGGGTGTGTGTGCATAGATGTGTGAGTGGGTGATTCACTGGGTGCATGGTTTCTAGAGTGCATCAGTGATGGACTGTATGGGTGGGTGAGTGTGTGTATTGGTGTGTTAGTGAGTGAATGTATATCTTAGTGGTACATGTTCGAGTAATTACATATGTGAAAGGCAGTATATATGTGTGTTAGAGTATATGAATGGCTATAAGTGAGAGTGTGTGATTGTGAGAGTGGCTGTATGGATGAGTGTGTGCTTGTATCAGTCATTGTATAAGAGCGTAAGAATGTGCTAGTATTTTTATGAGTAATTGAGCTGGTGTGTGTATAACTGTATAGGTGAGTAAAAGGCAGTGCGATTAATTATTTGCATGACTGACTAGGTGTGTGAGTGTCTATATAGGTGTATGAGTGCATATGATAGTCCCGTACTGAGTGACCATAAGTATTAGTGACTGTACAAGTGAGTGAGTGGATGTGTGTGTAAACCTAAGAATCAGTGAGTGTGTATGTAGTTATTGTTGTTGGAGTGTCTATGGTTTTGAGAATGGCAGTCTGTAATTTAGAGTGGGTGTATCAAAGGTTATATTAGGGTTTGAGAAGATGCATCAAATTATCACATGGATGATGTCATCAGTGATGTCATCAGTGATGTCACTGACCATGTCATGAGTGGTATAATATGTTACGTCATCAGCAGTGCATTGCGGGGCGCGAGTTATAGTTAGCTGGTCTAACTATAATGGGGGAATTTCTATGGTTTTTTACAAGTGAAATGTCCAACTAACTATAACTTTCCCTAAAACCTATGTTTTTTTCTGTGAATTTCTAAGGTTTTTTAAATGCTAATTTTTAACTAACGTGACTGAAACCTGTGTTTTTTTCTGCGAATTTCAAAGGTTTTTTAAATGCTAAAATCTAACTATAACGTGCCTAAAACCTATGGTTTTTTGAGTGAATTTCAAAGGTTTTTTAAATGCTAGTTTCTAACTATGCCTACAGAGGTAGGACAAGTGAAGAAAGAAAACAAAACGCACAGAAAGAAGCAAAAGAAATGCAGAAAGAAGCAACAGAAGTCCACAAAGACATAGAAAATTGCAGGAAGAAGCAGGACATGTGCAGAAAGAGCCAACAGAGGAGCAGAAAGAGGCCTTGTTGCAAAATCATTCTGTGCCCACAACTTTTTCATACGGGTACTGGTGGTAACTGACTCTGACTAACAAGGCTATGCTGAAAGACACTTAGAATACAGTGAAAACACCTACATACACTAGGGAACACTATGCATTGGGGTACCCCTGTGATTAGCATGACCTACTCTGTAAGGCCCTAGTACATAATAGGGCAGGGGGATTAAAACTTCCTCGTAAAACATGCTACGGGGCGTGTTTGCACAGTGGTGACATGTGTGCAAACATGCCCTGTGGCCATTTTAAGTTGAGAGAATAAGTCCCCTTGAATCCTGACGGTCCCTGGGGTCCAACTAGCCTACCAGGTACCTCCAGTAAGCGCCACAGATTGCAGAGAGGTGTAAAAAGGGGTGTGGCCTGGCCCACGTCTCTGCAATGTAGATCAGTGGTGCTTACTGGAGGTGCCTGATGCGGTTGTTGGCCGTCAGGGACCCTCAGGATTGAAGAGGAATTAATTTCCCAACTTAAAACGCACCACAGGGCGTGTTTGCACACATGACACCGCAGGCCCCGCCCCTTGCCTTCACCACTGTGCAAACGCGCCCCGTGGCGTGTTTTAATTTGAGGGATAAAGTCCCCTTCAATCCTGAAGGCCCCTGGGGGCCAACTAGCCTACCAGGTACCTCCAGTAAGTGCCACAGAGCTACATTGCAGAGAGGTGTAAAAAGGGGCGTAGTCTGGACCACCTCTCTGCAACGCAGCACAGTGGCACTTACTGGAAGCACATGGTGGGCTAGTTGGCCACCAGGGGCCCTCAGGATTGAAAGGGAATTAATTCCCCAACTTTAAACATGCCACAGGGCGTGTTTGCACACATGTCACCACAGGCCCTTCCCACTCCCTTCACCACTGTGCAAACGCGGCCCGTGGCACGTTTTAAATTTTGAGATTAAGTCCCCTTGAATCCTGAGGGTCCCTGATGACCAACTAGCCCACGAGGTACCTCCAGTAAGCGCCACGAATCTGGCAATCTGGTTTGAATATCGGAAGAGAGAGCAGGATCTCTTCCAAAATCCAAACCAGAGTTTGTTATGACAGGGCAGAAGCCGCAAAGCTCCCGCCCTGCCATCGCAAACTGCAGTGTCCTGGGGTTAGGCACCCTGGGACACAGCAGGAGCCGGCCCTGTGGGTTGGCGGTCCCCATGGCCATCACAGGCTCCAGGAATGGGGGCCATGCGGCTCCCGTCCCAACATCTGAACAGTCCCGAGGTGGTGGTCTCCGGGGCTCGGGGGTCCGTTACGGACCCCCACATTTAAATATTATTGCCCCGGGTAGGTGGCGGTCACCAGGGCGTTTTGGGGGGCACGAGCCCCCTCACAGAGGTATATTTTTTTTTTTTAAAAGAAGCCCCGGAGGGTGGCGGTCCCCGGGGCTGCGAGGGGGCAGTGTGCCCCCCACGATTATAATTAATGAGAGCCCCAGGGGTGGTGGTCCCCGGGGCTTGGGAGTGCCTTAGAAACCCCCAACTTTAAAAAAACAGGCCTCGGGCTGTGGCGGTCCCCGGGGCTGCAGGGGGCTGTGTGCCCCCGCAAATATTTATGCAAAGCCCCGGGGGTGGGGGTCCCTGGGATAGTGTGGGGGGATTGAGGCCCCCGCACATTTTTTTACTGCCCCTGGGACCTGGCCCACCTGGGGCCTTCAATTAAACAAAGAACGGGAGCCAGTGCTTGTTATTTTATGTCATGCTTTTGTGGGCCCTGGGGGTCCTTGTGGGACCCCGAGACCAGTCCTAGGGTGTCAGGGTGTTTATACCCTGCCCCCTTTTCTTGTTTTGCGTGTTTCTTTTACTGTTTTCTTGTGCCTCAGTTCTACCAAGGCACAAGATGGCTGCCAACACTTCCTGGTTTGGAGTGTTGACAGCCAATTAGAATGCAGCTCATGATCGGTGGGTGTGAGGATCCACCACGGCCATAGATGTTGAAACTTTTATTTTTTATCTTCTCAGCAATTAGTGAACGGATTTACACCATTTAAGAAAAAGAGTGCTTTCTGAACCAAGCAATACCTTTTTGCCAATTTGGCATAATTCCGTTCAGCAGTTCGAGCTGTAGCAGTGTCTAAAGTTTCCTCTGGGAAATTGATTTTTTCACCTCTTTTTCTTGAATTTCTCTGCAACTACAGAATGGATTTACACCATTTAACAAAAAGGTCTCTTTCTGAACCAAGGGCTATCTTTTTGCGAAATTTGGTGTAATTGCGTTCAGCAGTTCGGGCTGTCGTCCTGCTAAAGTTTCCTAAGGGAAATAACATGGAGAAAACACGTTTCGGGACCCCCCTTTTTCTCGGACCCCGCTTGGCAAATCACCCCAAAACTTTCAGCATAGGAGCTGACCGGAACGGGCCATAAGTTTTGATAATTTTGCGATCCACTGCTGATGACGTCACATATTACATCACTCATGACATGGTCAGTGACATCATTCATGACATCACTGATGACATCATCCTTGTGATAGATTGGCGGTCGCGCGAGTTATAGTTATCTGAACTAACTATAACGGGGGAATTTCAATGTTTTTTTACGAGTGAAATGTCCAGCTAACTATAACATGTGTGAAACCTATGGTTTTTTAAGTGAATTTGCAAGGTTTTTTAAATGCTAATTCCTAACTATAACGTGTGTGAAACCTATGGTTTTTTAAGTGAATTTGTATGGTTTTTTAAATGCTAATTTATGTATGTATTATTATTATATTTTTTATATATTTATTTTACAATAAACTACCTATGTATATAGTTATAGATTGATCCTGTAATATGGAATGGCTCAGCTCTTTTTTTTTTTATTTGGATAAAGTTGAACAGCATAGTTAATATCTTCTATAAACTTATAAACAGTTTTAAATGTTTTTGTTTTTTTAAGTTTTTTTCATTTGCGCGCACCCTTCGGGGTCCTTCAGGGACCCCCTGACAAAGGCTAGGGGGTCAGGAACTCTCTACCCTGCCCCCTTTTCACGTTCTCCACCTTTCTTTTTCACTGTCACACAGAAAATGGCGGCCGAAATTTCCTGATTTCGACCGATTCGAATGTTGACTGACATGTAACCACGAATCAGAATTACGCTCGCGCACGGTGCGTGCACGGTGCGTGCCTATAGATATTTATGTACTTTTAACTGCAATTTTCTCAGGAACTACTGAACAGATTGACACCATATAAGCAAAAGGCACACCCCTGACCTGAGGACTACCTCTTTGCCAAATTTCAAGTAATTCTGTTCAGCCGTTCGGGCTGTACCTTCGACTAAAGGTCCTATGGGAAAATGCATGCGGAAAACGCGTTTTGGGACCCCCTTTTTTCTCAGCCCCCGCTTGACGAATCACCCCGAGACTTTCAGGGTAGGAGCTGAGCGGGGCACCCCATTAGTTTTGAAACGTTCGCGAGGATTCGTCAACCGGCGCCAAAGTTATTCAAAATAGAATTTTCAGATTTCCTATGGGAACTCGGTCCTAACTATAACTATCTACTGGCAACCGCCAGTAGATAATATATATATATATATATATATATATATATATATATATATATATATATATATATATATTACCTACTGGCGGTCGCCAGTAGGTAGTTATAGTTAGGACCACGTTTCCATAGGAAATCCGCAACATTCTATTTGGAATAACTTTTGCGCCGGCTGACGAATCCTCGCGAATTTTTCAAAATAGGTGGGGCGCTACGCTCCGCTCCTACCCTGAAAGTCTCGGGGGGATTTGTCAAGCGGGGGCTGAGATAAAAGGGGGGTCCTAAAACGCATTTTTCCCATGCATTTTTCCATAGGACCTTTAGACACAGCTACAGCCCGAACGGCTGAACAGAATTACTTGAAATTTGGCAGAGAGGTAGTCCTCAGGTCAAGGAAGTGCCTTTTGTAGGTTTGGTGTAAATCTGTTCAGTAGATTCTGAGAAAATAGCCTTTAAATCAATATATATATCTGAGCCAGCTTACGGTGCGCATACGGTACGCTTACCGTACGCGTACGGTGGAGTGCGCGAGCGCGATTCTGATTGGCTCTTAGATCTTAGTAAACATTCGAATCGGTCGAAACCAGGAAGCGGCGGCCGCCATTTCGTGTGTTTCACTCAAAAAAAAAAAGAGTGATATCTTGAAAAGGGGGCAAGGAGGAGAGTTACAGACCCCCTTACATTTGTAAGGGGGTCAAAGAAGGACAGAAAAGTACAAAGACAACATTTATTGATTTTAAAAAAAATCGCGGGGTACGCGTACGGTAAGCTTACCGTAAGCGTACGGTAGAAAAAAAAAATAAAAAAATAAATGAAATTCAGATTTAAGTGTTTAGATATTAGGGGGCTCTAAAAAGAGCCGTTGTGTTTATGAAATGATTTTTTAGTGGTACCTACAAGTAAGTACCGATGCAGAGTCTAAGGTTCAAGAGGAAGACTCTGTTCCCTTCATCATTGAAGTGCACACCATCTCCTCTATAAATGTCTTGCATGTCGTAACGCAAGTTGTTGTGGTAAATGGAACCCATACCATAGTCACGGAGGAAAGCAGAAACAGATTTGTTGACGTGCTTTCTTGCTTTGTCAATCTGCGGACAGAAATGATTGGACCAGTTCCATTTTTGCCTTTGGCATATGTTAGAAAACACAAAGGCAGTTTTAGGGAAAAGTGAAAACAGTTGTGCAAAGGTGTCCCTCATAAGCATTTCCAGACCTACCCCAGTCAAAGTGCCTAGGTCATTGCCACCACAGTGCACTATTATGAGGTCAGGGTGTTGGATGTGCATGAAGGATTTCACCAATGGCATCAATTGGTGCCACTTTAACCCTCTCTGACCAATCCATTTAATGTCTACATTTGGCAAAGCAAGGTCTCTCACCATATCTGTTTTCTCTGCATACTTTTCACTCCAGAAGACATAGCTGTGCCCTACAATCCACACTGTGAACATCTTCAAAGGAGAACTGGATGCACTCAGGAGGTGCCTTTCAGTAGAATGGCAATATGAAAAGAAAGACAGTTTGGAAATGGAGGCATACATATTTTTTTCATAAAAAAAGAGAACTGATTGGCTGTTTCATACCATTCTACAATAAAAACTAGGCTGTATGTGTAAATTAATAGAAGCATGTTTTGTATTGGTACAGAAAAATGTATTACCAAAGAACAGTACTATGGATTTGCTGTTAGGTTTGAAAAGTCAAGCACTCTTGCTCTGTGGAATTGAAACATTGTTTGGTGAACTTCTGACCTAACTCCACACAGCAGTGTTCCATGAGCTGTTGCTATGGTAGCAGGCAGAAGTCAAGTTGGGGGAAGGGTACTAGGCAGAAGTCAAGTTGGGGGAAGGGTACTTTTGGAAAAGGGTTGGTTTTCAACCAATAGAAATGTGTGATTACATTTGAAAAAAAGGGGGAAGCACTGAGATTTGAAACTAACATGTATATGTGTGGAAAAAGAGAGGGAACCTTTGCCATTATCTGGTTCTGCTGAGAGGAGAGAGGTGTAAAGAACAGAGATCCTGGCTCTGATAATCTGCTGTTTGAGTGCCACATTTCTTTCACAACTAACTAATTTTAAAGGTGAGTTTAGAGTTTGAGAGGGGATGTATATGGTAAATTAAGAAATGAATAATAGAAATGGGATTCCTTTTGTTGAAGTTGTGTTTATTATTTTCTGTTTTGGGAGAAATTTAAATGTGAAGAACATGTAAAATAATATGGACTATGTTTTCACCATAAATTAAGGTGTACTGGTAAAAATAAAGAATACTTTAAGGGTTTGAGGTTTCAGTCAGTAATGCAAATACATTCAGCATCACTAAGGCTGGTTGACCTTGCTGGAGTGTAGGCAGACAACCAGGTTACACATGGTGCTGGTCTGAAAAAGCAGTTTGGACATGTGCTTTTTTAAGAATCTGAAAAGTGGATTCATAATGTGTCAGTCTGTAAAAGTGTTTATCACTTGCCAAAAAAAAGAGTAGTAAGTGTGCTTTCAAATTGGCAAAGAAATTTCGTTTTGTGACTAATGTGAAAACATGACTCTGTGTGCATATAGGAATTACAGGCAGAGATTTATTGCGTATTGCTCTGGTGATTTCACAGTTGCATTAGATGGAAAGGGGGAGCCATTTTTTGGTGCAGAAGCAGACTCTTAGCACACACCCAGCTGCTTACCCTGTGGAATCATGCACAGTATTCACAAGCGAGTGGGGTTTGAGGTTTCAGTCAGTAATGCAAATACATTCAGCATCACTAAGGCTGGTTGCCCTTGCTGGAGTGTAGGCAGTCAACCAGGTTACACATGGTGCTGGTCTGAAAAAGCAGTTTGGACATGTGCTTTTTTAAGAATCTGAAAAGTGGATTCATAATGTGTCAGTCTGTAAAAGTGTTTATCACTTGCCAAAAAAAAGAGTAGTAAGTGTGCTTTCAAATTGGCAAAGAAATTTTGTTTTGTGACTAATGTGAAAACATGACTCTGTGTGCATATAGGAATTACAGGCAGAGATTTATTGCGTATTGCTCTGATGATTTCACAGTTGCATTAGATGGAAAGGGGGAGCCATTTTTTGGTGCAGAAGCAGACTCTTAGCACACACCCAGCTGCTTACCCTGTGGAATCATGCACAGTATTCACAAGCGAGTGGGGTTTGAGGTTTCAGTCAGTAATGCAAATACATTCAGCATCACTAAGGCTGGTTGCCCTTGCTGGAGTGTAGGCAGTCAACCAGGTTACACATGGTGCTGGTCTGAAAAAGCAGTTTGGACATGTGCTTTTTTAAGAATCTGAAAAGTGGATTCATAATGTGTCAGTCTGTAAAAGTGTTTATCACTTGCCAAAAAAAAGAGTAGTAAGTGTGCTTTCAAATTGGCAAAGAAATTTCGTTTTGTGACTAATGTGAAAACATGACTCTGTGTGCATATAGGAATTACAGGCAGAGATTTATTGCGTATTGCTCTGGTGATTTCACAGTTGCATTAGATGGAAAGGGGGAGCCATTTTTTGGTGCAGAAGCAGACTCTTAGCACACACCCAGCTGCTTACCCTGTGGAATCATGCACAGTATTCACAAGCGAGTGGGGTTTGAGGTTTCAGTCAGTAATGCAAATACATTCAGCATCACTAAGGCTGGTTGCCCTTGCTGGAGTGTAGGCAGTCAACCAGGTTACACATGGTGCTGGTCTGAAAAAGCAGTTTGGACATGTGCTTTTTTAAGAATCTGAAAAGTGGATTCATAATGTGTCAGTCTGTAAAAGTGTTTATCACTTGCCAAAAAAAAGAGTAGTAAGTGTGCTTTCAAATTGGCAAAGAAATTTTGTTTTGTGACTAATGTGAAAACATGACTCTGTGTGCATATAGGAATTACAGGCAGAGATTTATTGCGTATTGCTCTGATGATTTCACAGTTGCATTAGATGGAAAGGGGGAGCCATTTTTTGGTGGAGAAGCAGACTCTTAGCACACACCCAGCTGCTTACCCTGTGGAATCATGCACAGTATTCACAAGCGAGTGGGGTTTGAGGTTTCAGTCAGTAATGCAAATACATTCAGCATCACTAAGGCTGGTTGCCCTTGCTGGAGTGTAGGCAGTCAACCAGGTTACACATGGTGCTGGTCTGAAAAAGCAGTTTGGACATGTGCTTTTTTAAGAATCTGAAAAGTGGATTCATAATGTGTCAGTCTGTAAAAGTGTTTATCACTTGCCAAAAAAAAGAGTAGTAAGTGTGCTTTCAAATTGGCAAAGAAATTTCGTTTTGTGACTAATGTGAAAACATGACTCTGTGTGCAAATAGGAATTACATGCAGAGATTTATTGTGTATTGCTCTGGTGATTTCACAGTTGCATTGGATGGAAAGGGGGAGCCATTTTTTGGTGCAGAAGCAGACTCTTAGCACACACCCAGCTGCTTACCCTGTGGAATCATGCACAGTATTCACAAGCGAGTGGGGTTTGAGGTTTCAGTCAGTAATGCAAATACATTCAGCATCACTAAGGCTGGTTGCCCTTGCTGGAGTGTAGGCAGTCAACCAGATTACACATGGTGCTGGTCTGAAAAAGCAGTTTGGACATGTGCTTTTTTAAGAATCTGAAAAGTGGATTCATAATGTGTCAGTCTGTAAAAGTGTTTATCACTTGCCAAAAAAAAGAGTAGTAAGTGTGCTTTCAAATTGGCAAAGAAATGTCGTTTTGTGACTAATGTGAAAACATGACTCTGTGTGCAAATAGGAATTACAGGCAGAGATTTATTGCGTATTGCTCTGGTGATTTCACAGTTGCATTGGATGGAAAGGGGGAGCCATTTTTTGGTGCAGAAGCAGACTCTTAGCACACACCCAGCTGCTTACCCTGTGGAATCATGCACAGTATTCACAAGCGAGTGGGGTTTGAGGTTTCAGTCAGTAATGCAAATACATTCAGCATCACTAAGGCTGGTTGCCCTTGCTGGAGTGTAGGCAGTCAACCAGGTTACACATGGTGCTGGTCTGAAAAAGCAGTTTTCTGCCTAATTTCAAAGCATGACTTTGTGTGCACACAGGAATTATTTTTAGAAATTTAATTTGTGAAGGTGTTATTGTGATTTTCATTTATAGGAAAGGGGTTTATAGTATTTTAAGATTTCTAAAGAACATAAAAAATGTAGTAATATATTTAAATAAAATAAAGGAATTTTTTTTTAGTTTTTTTCAGGTATTGCTGAAGAGCAGTGAACAAAATTTAAGATGCCTACAAAATCCAGAGTAAAGAAAGACCACAAAAAAAACCTATATTTGAAGACAACTGGAGGACCTAAGTTAGTTGGAGATGCTCATGTTGGGAAAAAGAAAAAATCTTCTGGTAAGCAAACAAAAGATTTTTTAAAGAACATATTCAAAAAAAGGAAAAATGTACAAAATGTCTGTACTGGAAAAAATGTTTTCAATAGAAAAGGAGAGGAAAAAATTGAGCATTTAGTTAATGCAAATATACCTTCTGCAACTAAAAAGATAAACTTAAACAGAAAAACAGCGTTTAAAGAGATGCGTAGAAAAATGTTTCAGAGAAGAGATGTCCAATTTGATAAAGGATGTGAAGAAATATAAGCAAAAGGCTAAGTTTTATAAGAGAAAAAAAGAAATTGAAGCCATTGCAGCAAAGGCATTAGAATTAAAAAGGAAACTATTCATTTTAATTTTGATTAGGATGTGTACATTAGATAAAATGGTTAATGTACTGAAATCACAAAGCAAAAGGAAAAGAGTAGTGAACAGAACAAACTTTTGTAAAGTGTTTTTAGGAAAATGGATGCATAGTTCAAGTAGTGAACCTTTTTTTAATGAAGAGAGCTATTTTCAAAGTAATAGTTTGCTGCATGCAGTTGACACCAGAGGTCGTGCTTACGAAGTGAAAAATGGTTGCATAATGGAGAAGGAGATAATGGTTCCAAGAGATGAGGTACAAGTGATGGCGGATGAGGCTATGGGGAGACGTCCTAAAGCCCCAGTGTACACTTGGAATTGTAGTAGTATTTGCACTGTGCGTCAGGAATCTATTGATACATTTTGTGAGTTTCTAAGAGAATATAGTAAAAAAAGTGTAAAACAGAAGATTAAGGTGCTTCAAAGTCTGGATCCATGCAGATTGAGAGAGAATACTGGTTTGCAGGGTCATTCTCTGGCTTGTCTATCTAGAAAAGTGTGTAATACTGTTTTCCATCATTTTAGGATGCTGGCTGTTCATCATACTGATATGAGAAAGTTTGTGAGACGGTTGTATTTTGCTAAAAGTCCAGCAATAAAGTTAGATGAATTGAATAGGGCTCTGTTCCGTGGATCGGTATCAGATGTAGAGAAGGTTGTTGATGAAATTCAGTTTTGTTACTTTGGTCCTGAACAAAACAGTGCAGAAAAGGACACAGTAAATGAGGAAGAAGTGGAAGAGAATGTAGAACCCTCTGTAAGTAAGACATTTAATGATCACATAACAAAATTTGCAATAATCTCTAATGAAAGACCAAATATTACTTGTATTTGTTGCCGCAGAACTCATTATAGAAAACAAATCAGGTATGTTGATCTCTATAGAAAAAGTGAAAATGAAGATAATTATAAGTGGAAGGATTTTGCCACATATATATTTCTTGAAAATTATTTTGAATTGGGTGAAGTTCAGCGTATTTGTAAATACTGTTATAATAAGTTAGAAGAAAATAGAATGCCGACCAGAGTTGTACATAATAATTTAGAATTGGATGCAATTCCTGCTGAACTTTCTGAATTAAATACATATGAGTTTATACTCATTCAATGTGTTCATCCGTTCCAGACCATAGTACGTATGGAGCCCAAAACTGGTAAATTACCTCCTTCAGATTTACTGAGAGGTTTAAAAGATAGAGTGGTGTATTTGCCCTTGGATTTGAAAAAAAATATGGAAACTATTGATGCGGATACTTTGGAAACTGAACCATTAATTATTCTGGTTAATGGTGTACCTACAAAGAATAAGAAGATTTGGCAGGAGCTGGTAGATGTACGGAAAGTACAAAGAGCAAATTTGTATTTGAAAAGGAATAACAAATGGTATGAATCAATTTATATAGAAGAAGAAGAAGATTTACAAGAAGACACAGAAACACCAACTGGACAAATTGAAAAAGTGGACAAGTCACAGGAAGAAGAAATTTATGAACATTTTAGCATACATCCTCTTCATTCAAAAGAAGTTATGGGAGACAATATTGATCTGTTTCAGATGAAGAAAGCAAAAGGAACTCACGTGAGTGTATGGGAGGAGAGCTTGGAAGCTCGATGTTTTCCCCAGCTGTTTCCTACAGGAAAAGGAGGACGATACAATGAACGTCCAGAACAGATTCCAGCTTCTGAGTATCGGACTACAAGACTATATGCCGAAGATCCCAGATTTCGACAAAGTATTCCTTATTTGTTCCATCTTTTATTTGAAAGTGACTTGTCTGCACTGTCTTATGCAGTAAATCACATTTTAAAAAGTGGAGTACATTTACAAAATGTGTCTGCTAAGGATTTTATGGAGAAAGTGCAGCACCGAGATGATCATTTGGAAACACAACTGATCAATCTGATGGCTTGTCAGCGTGGGACAAATGAATATTGGTACCGACGTCATGGTGAATTAAAATGCATGTTACGGAATTTAGGAACACCAACATGGTTCGTTACTCTAAGCTGTGCTGAGTACGCTTGGGATGATTTACTGGATTTTCTACGAGAGGCAAATTCAAACATTAAAAACATCGAATACAAGACAGCAGGAGAACTGTGCTCATTGGATCCGGTTAATGTTTGCAGATATTTCAATCATAGATTTGAGGCTATGATTTCGTTCATCTGCAATAAAAAAAATCCACCTCTAGGAGAAGTAGTGGATTTCTTTTGGAGAAAAGAGTACCAGGCAAGAGGTGCTCCTCATATTCATATGCTATTGTGGATCAAGGATGCCCCAAAGTTTGGAACAGATGCTGATGAAGCAGTGTTATCTTACATTGAAGAATATGCAACATGTGCTATACCAAAAAGCACAGAAGATAAAAAGTTAAAGGAGCAAGTTTTACGTTTCCAAAGTCATCGGTGTGGAAAATACTGTCGACGGAAATACAAGAGCAAAGATAAATACTACACTAAATGTCGATTTGGATTTCCTAGACCTGTTCTTTCAAATGGAAGAGTAAACAGTTTTATGTCATCTGTGAGACATACTATCACAAGAAAATCACCTAAGAATACCTACAACCTTAAAAGAAAAGAAGAATCAAAAAATATAAATGACTACAACCCAGTCATTTTATCCATGTGGAATTCTAACATGGATATACATTATGTAGCTGACAATTCCAATGCTGTTGCTCGATATGTAACGTCTTACATTACGAAATCAGAAAAAACAGAATTGAAGGAAATGTGGGAAGAGATTTCTCACGAGAAGACTGTCAGTAAGAAGCTGTACAGTTTCAGTTTGAAGATGTTATCGCATCGAGAAATTGGATCCTACGAATGTTCAGATAGGTTATCTTCTGCAAGTCTCTACTCGAAATCAAGAAGAATAATTTGGGCAAGTTTAGGCCTTGCAGCAATGAGAAATCGGGTACTGAAATCTGTTGGAGAAATTGAATATTTGGCCGAGAATGACCCAGAAAGTACAGATATTTTGAAATCAAACATGTTGGACACATATTACCCAAAGAGAAGTCATCATCTGGAGAACATGTGTCTGTATGAAGTGCTGCAGAACTACATTTATTCACGGAAAGCCGCAGAAGACATCAACAATGGAAAATATCAAGTCATTGGTGAGGAAGGATGTATGGTGAAGCAAACAAAAGGAAGTTTGATAAATCACAGGAAGCTGAGTTGCGACACTACTGACAAAAAGGAATTTTACTACTTGGCTCTTTTACAGCTGTTTAAACCATGGCGTACAGAGGATGAACTACTGGGAGAATTTCAAAGCTATGAAGATTCTTTTAATGCTTGCAAAGACAGCATACAATGCAGTACATTCTCAACTTATCTGCAAATGTTAAATGAAGAAATTGAACAGGAAACTACAATTGCATCAGAAGTAGCTAGAGACAGTTCTCAGGACAGCCAAAGTTCAGGAACACTCAGTCAAGATCCCCTAGGACAACCAATCGTTGAAAATGAAGCATCAAGAGCCATGAATGAAGTGGAAACAGCTATGAATCAAGCTCAAGAAGAATTTATAGACTTACAAAATTTGGAAAGACAACTGAACGAAGAGCAGCAACAAATTTATGAAGAGATCAGAAACAAAATTGATCACGGATTTCTACATGAAAAAAAAGAGTGCTCATGCACATCATTTCATCCAATCAGGATGTATGTAAGCGGACAAGCTGGAACTGGAAAAAGTTTCCTTATAAAAGTCATCAGAAGCTACCTACAGCAAAAAACGGATTCTACTTTGTCTTGTGTGGTTACTGCTCCAACTGGGTTAGCAGCATATAACATAAAAGGAATCACTTTACATCATTTGCTAATGTTACCAGTGGAGCATGAGAACAAAATACAATACAACAAGCTAACTGGAGAAGCATGCTTGGAAGTTTCAAGAGTATTGAAGAAGATGCAAGTTCTCATTATTGATGAGGTGAGCATGGTATCAAACTTAATGCTTGCCTTTGTGCATTTAAGAATGCAGCAAATTCTGAAGACAGACTATGACGTGTTATTTGGAGGAAAACACGTCATAGTTTTTGGAGATCTTTTGCAACTTACTCCAGTTAAAGGACAACCAGTGTTTAATACTGTGACACATGAAGACACAAAGAAGTCATTGGGAAGCATCGGTAATGCAAATATTTGGTCCTTCTTTGAGTACAAGGAACTAACTACTAATATGAGGCAAGCAAACGATGAAGAATATGGAAGTATTCTGAAAGATATCAGAATTGGACTACTCACTGAAGCTGGCAAAAAAGCATTACAGAGTTGGCTGCTACATAATTTATTTCCAAAGGAAGAAATAGTTGCAGAGAAGATATACAAGAACATTGCAGAAAAGAAAAGTGTCATCTGCTTAATGCCAACTCTACGTGAATGCTCAATATTCAATGAGGAGCTTTTGAAATTGGAAAAGGAAGATATCAGGAAATTGGAAGCAGTGGACAAAATTGAGGATGGAAGAATTACTGTCACATTAACAGGCACACTGAAAAATAAATTGGATTCACTAGAGAAGAACATTTCCAAAACAGCTGGATTAGAAAAAAATCTATATGTTTGCATGAACTGTAGAGTATTTTTAAGGAGAAATTTGGATGTTGAAAAAGGTTTAGTTAATGGAGCTATGGGAAGAGTTGTGGGTTTTATTAATTATCAGAAAAAAGATGGAATTGAATGTTTAAAAATAAAATTTGATCAGATAGAAGAAGTTAAAGACATTTGTCGTTGTTCAGTTCATTTCATGCTTGTGAAAGATTTGTATGTACGTAGGAAGCAGTTTCCGTTTTCTCTAGCATATGCTGTAACTATTCACAAGTCTCAAGGATTGACTGTAGATTGTGCATTTGTGAACATTGGTTCAACTGTGTTCAAAGAAGGTATGGCATATGTTGCTTTGTCACGAGTGAAAACATTATCAGGTTTATTCATGATATACTTTGATGACTCAAAAGTTAGTGCTGATGCAAATTGTGTAAAGGAGTATAATAGATTAAGAAGAAGCTATGCTCCTCATTTAGGTCAGTATCCTGTGTTGGAGAAACGTGTAGTTTCTCGTAAAAGGAGAAATGAGAATATCTGTAATGAAGATGTAGAGAGGAGGAAAAAAAAGAGGAGTGATGTAATTGCAAGCAAAAAGAAAAAGGAAAATGAAGAACAGGTTGTAGGATGTCATTTTGAAAATAGCTCTGGTGTCAACTGCTACGCTAATGTAGTGCTGAATGTTGCATTTTATCTGGAAAGTGTGCAAGAGCAGATAATAGTAAATCAGGGAAAAAGATTCTGTTCTGAGTTGAGTCTCCTTTTTCAAAAGCTGAGTAATGATAAAACTCAAATAGAAAGTGCCACTGAAATTAGAAAACTTTTAGATGTATGTTCAGGACGAACACAGTTTTCTCAAAATGTACAGCAAGACGCACAGGAATTCTTGATGTTTTTTCTTCAGGTACTGGAAGAAGAAGGGGTTCCCATTAAAAATGTATTTGGTCTCTCTTATAAATGGGAACATAGTTGTGAAAACTGTTATAATATATGTGGCTCTAATGTTGATTCTGAAAGGTTTATTTATTTAACATTGCCAGAAAGTAAAACAGTCACTTTTGCTAAATTAGTTAAAGATGCTAATCGTAGCATGGAATGCAGTGAGTGTCAATCTGACATGTTTTCAACGTTAATTTTAAAGGAATACGGACAGTATGTAATTTTAATGATGCAACGCTGTAAAGCTGATGGTTCAAAATTAGATACTTTAATAAAGAAGTTTACAGGACAGCAATTATCAATTTCAGGAAAAACTTTTGTAACAGTTGCAATAATTTTCCATGATGGACCTACTGTAACTTCTGGACATTACACAGTTTATCTTAAATGTGAAAAAGGCTGGACACTGTGTAATGATTCCCAATTGATTTTTAAGCAATGTTTGCCTTTTGATTTAGCAAATTCCTATCTAATCTTCCTGAAACCTAAATTTTAGAGAGATTTGGCAATATCTGGACAAAACAATTTTACAATTTTATTGGATTACCAGTGGAATTTTCAAAAAAATGATTTTACAAATTACCATTTGGCCTAATGGAAAGGTAACCAATTGTAATGTGGACTTTTTTAATTTTTAATGAAACTTTGGAAAAACAAAAATTTAGACAAAATCGGTAACATCTGCACAATTTAAATTTTGGAATGTTATTGGATTGCCATTGGAAATTTATTCAAAAAAGATTTTTAAAATTACTATTTGGCCATGCGGAAAGGTAAACAATTCTATTGTGGACTTATTTAATTATTAATAAATCTTTCGGAAACCAAAATGTTACAGAGAATCGGTGAGATCTGTACAATTTAAACTTTAGTTTTTTATTGGATTAACATTGGAAATTTAATCAAAAAAGAATTTTAAAATTACTATTTGGCCTAAAGGAAATGGAACCAGATGTATTGTGGAGTTATTTGAGATATATTTTTGGGATTATACTTCTGAAACAAAAATATCAGACGGTATTTTAAAGAAATAAGTATTGATATTAGTTGATATTTTTTAGAATATTATGCATTTCTATAAAGTTGTCTTTAAGTTAAAAGAGATTCTGGGCTTTTTTTATACAATCTTTGAGATTGTTATTTTTTTTTGCCCGCTGTTAAATGATGAATGCAATTGCTTTCTCAATGTATAGTGAAATGCAATATATTCTGAAAACAGCAAAAAAAAGGCAAATTTTTTTTTTGAAAAATATGTAAATATGTGTACTGTATTATAAAATGTTTTATTAAATATTAATACTTTTTTCTTTTTTTTCAGATTGAGATAGATAATTTTCGAAAACTAGAACCATTTTTAAAGCAATTAAAAAAAAATTTAAATGAATAAATATTTTTTTGAGTGGGTATGGTAAGTCAAAAATATCATGGTCCCTTTTTTCCACTTCTCCACAATCACATTTTCAGTTTTTCTTTGTAGTCTCTCAAGGACCTTGTAATGTGATAATTGATTTTTAGTGTTTTAAAAAAAAATAATAATAATTACGCGTACCGTACGCGTACGCTAAAAAAAAAACAAAAAAAAGTTTTAAAAACATATATAAAAAATAGATGAAAGGTAAGGTTGGCTCTTAAAAGAGCCGTTGTGTTCATGCAGGGACAGAGGAAAGAAAGAATGGGAATATTAGACGGTACGACAAGTGTGCTGATCTATTTTATTGTTCACTTGGGAAATACTGGTCTCCCTATAACAAATTAGATCATGACAAGTGGCGCACCGTATTTCAACCCTCAGAAACCGAGGGTTAATTTCCTGAGGAGAAGAAAAAGGAGATGCTCCCCCCACAGATGAACGGCTCACCTGACCTGCAGAAGAAGGACTCGGCACTGCAGATGATGGTCCAGGCTGAGCTGCTGTGGATGTGCTTGGTTGATTTACTGAAGGGTTACCTTCAGTAAGTCGAGCATGTGTCCTTCTGTGTACATCCTTAAGGTGTCTCATCATGGTGTGATTCCCGAAGGAATACTTCCTGTCGGGATTCCCTCTTGAAAGTACACGGCCACACAGCTTACAAGTCACTAAGGGTGCATTTACCTTTTGCTGGCCCTCTGGAAAAGTAAAATACTCCCATATGAAAGAGGTCTTTTGTTTCGTCGCTCTCTGCCTCAAGGTAGTGCTGCTAGCCTCACTCTCAGAAGGGCTCTGCTGTTCTGCCATCGTATCACAAAGACAACCCAGCTCCTTCTCCTAAGGGATCACAAGCAGAAATGAGGGGAATGTTTGTGGTGTAGGAGAGTTCTAGAACTGAAAGTAGTTTCAACCAATCAAAAGTTGTGTTTCATGATCACATGACCAACCGTACGCTTACGGTGCGCTTACGGTGCGCTTACGGCAAAAGTACGCATGCGCGTAAAAAGACACGCGCTCGCGCGCATGCGCATAACAGTCACTCCCCAACACTTCCACGTAACGTGCGCATGTAGCATACACGCGTACGCGCCCCACGCGCAGTACGCGCAGCTACGCAAATTGCGTAACTATACGCAAACAGCGTAGATAAATTACGGACATTGCGTAAACCGTACGCTTACCGTAAGCTTACCGTACGAGCACTAAAAAAAAAAAAAAAAAAAATAATAATATTTTCAAAGTTATACTAATATATCTTACCTGGTTGGTAAAAAAAAAAAAATCTTGCAATATTGCAGATTTTAAAGTAAAAAAACATAGTGTTTTAACCCCTTCGCTGCTGCGGACATTCCGCTGCAGCGCTGGGGGGGGCAGGGGGGCAGCGCGGCGGGCCTGTGCTCATGACGGAGCCGCTCCGTCATGAGCCACAGTTGAGCTGTGCTCATGACGGAACGGTTCCGTCATGACTCCGCCCATTTGCGTTGTCGCCCCGCACAGGCGGGGAAACAGCGCCGCGCAGGCGGAGCGGCCGCCGGCAGGATTGTCATGACGGAACCGTTCCGTCATGAGCACACGACAACCGTGGCTCATGACGGAACGGTTCCGTCATGAGCAGGGAAGGGGTTAAGAGAATAAAAAGTTTTTAAAAAAACTTGTTTTTTTTTTTAAAAAAACACATTTAATATAAGAATTTATAAAAAAAAAAAAAAAATCAATAAAACAAAATATGGGAATCACATATGTTATAGCTAAGAATTAGCATTTAAAAAACCTTGCAAATTCACTGAAAAAACCATAGGTTTCACACACGTTATAGTTAGAAATTAGCATTTAAAAAACCTTGCAAATTCACTGAAAAAAACATAGGTTTCACACACGTTATAGTTAGGAATTAGCATTTAAAAAACCGTACAAATTCACTGAAAAAACCATAGGTTTCACACACGTTATAGTTAGGAATTAGCATTTAAAAAACCTTGCAAATTCACTGAAAAAACCATAGGTTTCACACATGTTATAGTTAGGAATTAGCATTTAAAAAACCTTGCAAATTCACTGAAAAAACCATAGGTTTCACACATGTTATAGTTAGCTGTACATTTTACTGATAAAAAACCAATGAAATTCCCCCGTTATAGTTACTGTAGGCAACTATAACTCACGCGACCGTAATCCTCTGCTGATGACATATGTTTCTTTATGAAAAAAAAATATTTGTAATATATGTATAGCTAAAATTTAATGGAAGAAGACATGGGCAAATAAGTGTCTAAACAGCCCCTTTATATGTTTACAGAAGAGGGTCGGGCTTAATATGTACTCCACTTTTTAAAATGTGATTTACTGCATATGATAATGCAGACAAGTCGCTTTCAAATAAAAGATGGAACAAATAAGGAATACTTTGTCGAAATCTGGGATCTTCTGCATATAGTCTTGTAGTCCATGAATGGCGCAAAGTAAGTTAGCATTTAAAAAACCGTACAAATTCACTGAAAAAACCATAGGTTTCACACACGTTATAGTTAGGAATTAGCATTTAAAAAACCTTGCAAATTCACTGAAAAAACCATAGGTTTCACACATGTTATAGTTAGGAATTAGCATTTAAAAAACCTTGCAAATTCACTGAAAAAACCATAGGTTTCACACATGTTATAGTTAGCTGTACATTTTACTGATAAAAAACCAATGAAATTCCCCCGTTATAGTTACTGTAGGCAACTATAACTCACGCGGCCGTAATCCTCTGCTGATGACATATGTTTCTTTATGAAAAAAAAATATTTGTAATATATGTATAGCTAAAATTTAATGGAAGAAGACATGGGCAAATAAGTGTCTAAACAGCCCCTTTATATGTTTACAGAAGATGGTCGGGCTTTATATGTACTCCACTTTTTAAAATGTGATTTACTGCATATGATAATGCAGACTGCGTTAAGTGGGCGCGCACGCCACGAATGGCGCAAAGTAAGTTAGCATTTAAAAAACCATACACATTCACTGAAAAAACCATAGGTTTCACACACGTTATAGTTAGGAATTAGCATTTAAAAAACCGTACAAATTCACTGAAAAAACCATAGGTTTCACACACGTTATAGTTAGGAATTAGCATTTAAAAAACCTTGCAAATTCACTGAAAAAACCATAGGTTTCACACATGTTATAGTTAGGAATTAGCATTTAAAAAACCTTGCAAATTCACTGAAAAAACCATAGGTTTCACACATGTTATAGTTAGCTGTACATTTTACTGATAAAAAACCAATGAAATTCCCCCATTATAGTTACTGTAGGCAACTATAACTCACGCGACCGTAATCCTCTGCTGATGACATATGTGTCTTTATGAAAAAAAAATATTTGTAATATGTGTATAGCTAAAATTTAATGGAAGAAGACATGGGAAAATCAGAGTCTAAACAGCCCCTTTATATGTTTACAGAAGAGGGTCTGGCTTAACATGTACTCCCCTTTTTAAAATGTGATTTACTGCATATGATAATGCAGACAAGTCGCTTTCAAATAAAAGATGGAACAAATAAGGAATACTTTGTCGAAATCTGGGATCTTCTGCATATAGTCTTGTAGTCCGATACTCAGAAGCTGGAATCTGTTCTGGACGTTCATCGTATCGTCCTCCTTTTCCTGTAGGAAACAGCTGGGGAAAACATCGAGCTTCCAAGCTCTCCTCCCATACACTCACGGGAGTTCCTTTTGCTTTCTTCATCTGAAACAGATCAATATTGTCTCCCATAACTTCTTTTGAATGAAGAGGATGTATGCTAAAATGTTCATAAATTTCTTCTTCCTTTGACTTGTCCACTTTTTCAATTTGTCCAGTTGGTGTTTCTGTGTCTTCTTGTAAATCTTCTTCTTCTTCTTCTTCTATATAAATTGATTCATACCATTTGTTATTCCTTTTCAAATACAAATTTGCTCTTTGTACTTTCCGTACATCTACCAGCTCCTGCCAAATCTTCTTATTCTTTGTAGGTACACCATTAACCAGAATAATTAATGGTTCAGTTTCCAAAGTATCCGCATCAATAGTTTCCATATTTTTTTTCAAATCCAAGGGCAAATACACCACTCTACCTTTTAAACCTCTCAGTAAATCTGAAGGAGGTAATTTACCAGTTTTGGGCTCCATACGTACTATGGTCTGGAACGGATGAACACATTGAATGAGTATAGACTCATATGTATTTAATTCAGAAAGTTCAGCAGGAATTGCATCCAATTCTAAATTATTATGTACAGCTCTGGTCGGCATTCTATTTTCTTCTAACTTATTATAACAGTATTTACAAATACGCTGAACTTCACCCAATTCAAAACAATTTTCAAGAAATATATATGTGGCAAAATCCTTCCACTTATAATTATCTTCATTTTCACTTTTTCTATAGAGATCAACATACCTGGTTTGTTTTCTATAATGAGTTCTGCGGCAACAAATACAAGTAATATGTGGTCTTTCATTAGAGATTATTGCAAATTTTGTTATGTGATCATTAAATGTCTTACTTACAGAGGGTTCTACATTCTCTTCCACTTCTTCCTCATTTACTGTGTCCTTTTCTGCACTGTTTTGTTCAGGACCAAAGTAACAAAACTGAATTTCATCAACAACCTTCTCTACATCTGATACCGATCCACGGAACAGATCCCTATTCAATTCATCTAACTTTATTGCTGGACTTTTAGCAAAATACAACCGTCTCACAAACTTTCTCATTTCAGTATGATGAACAGCCAGCATCCTAAAATGATGGAAAACAGTATTACACACTTTTCTAGATAGACAAGCCAGAGAATGACCCTGCAAACCAGTATTCTCTCTCACTCTGCATGGATCCAGACTTTGAAGCACCTTAATCTTCTGTTTTACACTTTTTTTACTATAATCTCTTAGAAACTCACGAAATTTATCAATAGATTCCTGATGCACAGTGCAAATACTACTACAATTCCAAGTTTACACTGGGGCTTTAGGACGTCTCCCCATA
Organism: Triturus cristatus; assembly: GCF_964204655.1. NCBI lineage: Eukaryota > Metazoa > Chordata > Amphibia > Caudata > Salamandridae > Triturus > Triturus cristatus. The sequence goes on along the minus strand of NC_140588.1, from coordinate 844,356,157 downwards.
GCCTCATCCGCCATCACTTGTACCTCATCTCTTGGAACCATTATCTCCTTCTCCATTATGCAACCATTTTTCACTTCGTAAGCACGACCTCTGGTGTCAACTGCATGCAGCAAACTATTACTTTGAAAATAGCTCTCTTCATTAAAAAAAGGTTCACTACTTGAACTATGCATCCATTTTCCTAAAAACACTTTACAAAAGTTTGTTCTGTTCACTACTCTTTTCCTTTTGCTTTGTGATTTCAGTACATTAACCATTTTATCTAATGTACGCATCCTAATCAAAATTAAAATGAATAGTTTCCTTTTTAATTCTAATGCCTTTGCTGCAATGGCTTCAATTTCTTTTTTTCTCTTATAAAACTTAGCCTTTTGCTTATATTTCTTCACATCCTTTATCAAATTGGACATAACTCTTCTCTGAAACATTTTTCTACGTATCTCTTTAAACGCTGTTTTTCTGTTTAAGTTTATCTTTTTAGTTGCAGAAGGTATATTTGCATTAACTAAATGCTCAATTTTTTCCTCTCCTTTTCTATTGAAAACATTTTTTCCAGTACAGACATTTTGTACATTTTTCCTTTTTTTGAATATGTTCTTTAAAAAATCTTTTGTTTGCTTACCAGAAGATTTTTTCTTTTTCCCAACATGAGCATCTCCAACTAACTTAGGTCCTCCAGTTGTCTTCAAATATAGGTTTTTTTTGTGGTCTTTCTTTACTCTGGATTTTGTAGGCATCTTAAATTTTGTTCACTGCTCTTCAGCAATACCTGAAAAAAACTAAAAAAAAATTCCTTTATTTTATTTAAATATATTACTACATTTTTTATGTTCTTTAGAAATCTTAAAATACTATAAACCCCTTTCCTATAAATGAAAATCACAATAACACCTTCACAAATTAAATTTCTAAAAATAATTCCTGTGTGCACACAAAGTCATGCTTTGAAATTAGGCAGAAAACTGCTTTTTCAGACCAGCACCATGTGTAACCTGGTTGACTGCCTACACTCCAGCAAGGGCAACCAGCCTTAGTGATGCTGAATGTATTTATATTACTGACTGAAACCTCAAACCCCACTCGCTTGTGAATACTGTGCATGATTCCGCAGGGTAAGCAGCTGGGTGTGTGCTAAGAGTATGCTTCTGCACCAAAAAATGGCTCCCCCTTTCCATCTAATGCAACTGTGAAATCACCAGAGCAATACGCAATAAATCTCTGCCTGTAATTCCTATATGCACACAGAGTCATGTTTTCACATTAGTCACAAAACGAAATTTCTTTGCCAATTTCAAAGCACACTTACTACTCTTTTTTTTGGCAAGTGATAAACACTTTTACAGACTGACACATTATGAATCCACTTTTCAGATTCTTAAAAAAGCACATGTCCAAACTGCTTTTTCAGACCAGCACCATGTGTAACCTGGTTGACTGCCTACACTCCAGCAAGGGCAACCAGCCTTAGTGATGCTGAATGTATTTGCATTACTGACTGAAACCTCAAACCCCACTCGCTTGTGAATACTGTGCATGATTCCACAGGGTAAGCAGCTGGGTGTGTGCTAAGAGTCTGCTTCTGCACCCAAAAATGGCTCCCCCTTTCCATCTAATGCAACTGTGAAATCACCAGAGCAATACGCAATAAATCTCTGCCTGTAATTCCTATATGCACACAGAGTCATGTTTTCACATTAGTCACAAAACGAAATTTCTTTGCCAATTTGAAAGCACACTTACTACTCTGTTTTTTGGCAAGTGATAAACACTTTTACAGACTGACACATTATGAATCCACTTTTCAGATTCTTAAAAAAGCACATGTCCAAACTGCTTTTTCAGACCAGCACCATGTGTAACCTGGTTGACTGCCTACACTCCAGCAAGGGCAACCAGCCTTAGTGATGCTGAATGTATTTGCATTACTGACTGAAACCTCAAACCCTTAAAGTATTCTTTATTTTTACCAGTACACCTTAATTTATGGTGAAAACATAGTCCATATTATTTTACATGTTCTTCACATTTAAATTTCTCCCAAAACAGAAAATAATAAACACAACTTCAACAAAAGGAATCCCATTTCTATTATTCATTTCTTAATTTACCATATACATCCCCTCTCAAACTCTATACTCACCTTTAAAATTAGTTAGTTGTGAAAGAAATGTGGCACTCAAACAGCAGATTATCAGAACCAGGATCTCTGTTCTTTACCCCTCTCTCCTCTCAGCAGAACCAGATAATGGCAAACTTTCCCTCTCTTTTTCCACACATATACATGTTAGTTTCAAATCTCAGTGCTTCCCCCTTTTTTTCAAATGTAATCACACATTTCTATTGGTTGAAAACCAACCCTTTTCCAAAAGTACCCTTCCCCCAACTTGACTTCTGCCTAGTACCCTTCCCCCAACTTGACTTCTGCCTGCTACCATAGCAACAGCTCATGGAACACTGCTGTGTGGAGTTAGGTCAGAAGTTCACCAAACAATGTTTCAATTCCACAGAGCAAGAGTGCTTGACTTTTCAAACCTAACAGCAAATCCATAGTACTGTTCTTTGGTAATACATTTTTCTGTACCAATACAAAACATGCTTCTATTAATTTACACATACAGCCTAGTTTTTATTGTAGAATGGTATGAAACAGCCAATCAGTTCTTTTTTTTATGAAAAAAATATGTATGCCTCCATTTCCAAACTGTCTTTCTTTTCATATTGCCATTCTACTGAAAGACACCTCCTGAGTGCATCCAGTTCTCCTTTGAAGATGTTCACAGTGTGGATTGTAGGGCACAGCTATGTCTTCTGGAGTGAAAAGTATGCAGAGAAAACAGATATGGTGAGAGACCTTGCTTTGCCAAATGTAGACATTAAATGGATTGGTCAGAGAGGGTTAAAGTGGAACCAATTGATGCCATTGGTGAAATCCTTCATGCACATCCAACACCCTGACCTCATAATAGTGCACTGTGGTGGCAATGACCTAGGCACTTTGACTGGGGTAGGTCTGGAAATGCTTATGAAGGACACCTTTGCACAACTGTTTTCACTTTTCCCTAAAACTGCCTTTGTGTTTTCTAACATATGCCAAAGGCAAAAATGGAACTGGTCCAATCATTTCTGTCCGCAGATTGACAAAGCAAGAAAGCACGTCAACAAATCTGTTTCTGCTTTCCTCCGTGACTATGGTATGGGTTCCATTTACCACAACAACTTGCGTTACGACATGCAAGACATTTATAGAGGAGATGGTGTGCACTTCAATGATGGAGGGAACAGAGTCTTCCTCTTGAACCTTAGACTCTGCATCGGTACTTACTTGTAGGTACCACTAAAAAAAAATTTCATAAACACAACGGCTCTTTTTAGAGCCCCCTAATATCTAAACACTTAAATCTGAATTTCATTTATTTTTTTATTTTTTTTTTCTACCGTACGCTTACGTTAAGCTTACCGTACGCCTACCCCGCGATTTTTTTTAAAATCAATAAATGTTGGCTTTGTACTTTTCTGTCCTTCTTTGACCCCCTTACAAATGTAAGGGGGTCTGTAACTCTCCTCCTTGCCCCCTTTTCAAGATATCACTCTTTTATTTTCTGAGTGAAACACACGAAATGGCGGCCGCCGCTTCCTGGTTTCGACCGATTCGAATGTTTACTAAGATCTAAGAGCCAATCAGAATCGCGCTCGCGCACGCCACCGTACGCGTACGGTAAGCGTACCTTAAGCGCACCGTAAGCTGGCTCAGATATATATATTGATTTAAAGGATATTTTCTCAGAATCTACTGAACAGATTTACACCAAACCTACAAACGGCACTTCCTTGACCTGAGGACTACCTCTCTGCCAAATTTCAATTAATTCTGTTCAGCCGTTCGGGCTGTAGCTGTGTCTAAAGGTCCTATGGAAAAATGCATGGGAAAAACGCGTTTTGGGACCCCCCTTTTATCTCAGCCCCCGCTTGACAAATCCCCCCGAGACTTTCAGGGTAGGAGTGGAGCGTAGCGCACCACCTATTTTGAAAAATTCGCGAGGATTCGTCTGCCGGCGCAAAAGTTATTCCAAATAGAATGTTGCGGATTTCCTATGGAAACGTGGTCCTAACTATAACTACCTACTGGCGACCGCCAGTAGGTTATATATATATATATATATATATATATATATATATATATATATATTATCTACTGGCGATCCCGCTAACAGTCTTACTTATGACAAAAGTATGGCACACCTGAAGCTATCTTGATTGGAATAAAGTGGTAACACTTAAAACATTCAATTTACAAAGGAACAAAATGAGGGGGTTCATTTGGCCATAGAAATTATGATTAGTTCTGCAGAAAGAAAAATTAGGGCACATTTTGACTTCTCAATTCCTCTTCTATTTCATAAACAAATTCTGACATGCAGACTGAAACATGCAATTTGAATACCAGCAGCAGACTTCCCTGGTGAGCAGTAGTTTTACTACAGTGATCTAATGAGCAACTAGAGTGCTAACATTCAGAATTTATGGCAAATGTGTGACACATCTGAATGCCTTCTTTATGGACCACTGAACAATGTCTGAACCTTGAACTCTTAATTCGGAAATATATGAAGGCTAAGAAAGGCTCTCTCTATCTCTATGGGCTAAATTGCTTGAAATGGGGGCACCCGAGGGCATTGTCTATTTCCTGGCCCGACTCTATGCCAACCAGTGTTCGTTATGGTCTGGGTGGGGAGAGCACCCCAAAGTTTAAGATTAGGCGTGGTATAAGACAAGGGTGTGTCCTTTCCCCCCTACTCTTTACCCGTTTTATCAACGATGTTGATTCCGCTCTAAAGACGGTTGCGGCAGATGCCCCAAAAATCAATGATTTTAACGTCCCTGTATTACTTTACACGGACGATGCCGTGATCTTGTCCAGGACCCCTATAGGCCTACAACGCCTGATGGACAGGTTTTCACAGTTCATCAAGGATAGAAAGCTGTTGATCAATAAATCCAAAACTTACATCATGGAATGTGGCATGGGGCGTAAAAAACCCCACCCCTACTTTATTGATGGGCATAAGGTGCAAACGGTGGATTCCTTTAACTATCTTGGCATTACTTTTTCTAAGACCTGTAGCTGGACTAGTGAGCTTACTCATGTCCGGGCCAAGATGGCGAAATGTGCCCATGGGGTTTTCAAGTTTGCTACCAAAATAGGGGACAAACGGATTAAAGACATGTTAAAAATATATCAAATGAGATGTCTTTCAATTGCCCTCTATGGTGCTGGGGTTTGGGGACACGCCACGGCAGGGAGCCTACAAGTGGAGGAAAATCTCTTTTTCAAGAGACTCCTGTGTCTGCCTAAATCAGCCTCTAACGACCAGGGGGACAGAGAGCTTGGGATTCAACATCTTTCAGACTTGATCACCCTAAGACCATTAATGTTATGGCGTGCTATCTGGTCGAAGGAAGAGACTTCCTTATATAGAGCCATCATTAGAGATTGCTTTTCTACTGATGACCACTTAAAGATTCCCTTTATCAAATTTGTTATTAATAGTTTTTTAGAGATCTATGTTTTCGATATAAGAGAGGACTGTTACGTTGCTTCCAGTCTGTCTAAAGTTGAGATGAAGACTGTCTTCATGAGCCATAAGTTAGAGAGGCGGGGGAGGGACGGTGACAACCTTACTACATGTAGGCTCTACGGAAGATATTGTGAGACTTTGGGCTATCAACCGTATTTGAGTTTTGTCACCAGAGCTTCCCACCAGTTTGTTTTAACGAGATTAAGGTTTGGGATTGTGCACCACTTGGTGGCCTTACCCTGCATTAAAAACACCCGATTGGTCCGTGCCCATGTGATAATACCTCAGCACAAAGCACTATGCACTTTCTATTGCTGTGTAAACTTTATGGTAACTTTCGCTCAGCCTTTTTAAAACCTATTTTTATGAAGTATGGAGTTAGAAATGTACATGATTCTATGAAGTTGTTTTTAACCCACACCCTGATGTTTGTTTTTTCACTGCTACCTTTCTTCTTCAAGCTATTAAAGCAAGGACTAGTATGCTTTTTTAATTGTTTTTTTTAACCTTGTATCCTGTACCGTATCTTCAACCATGGTTTTTTATGATTGTTGTATTTGCAGTGTAAATGTATGTGCTTTTATGGACTTTGTGTTTAAGCTCCAACTAAAGCCTTATGAAATGAAATGCCTTCTTGATGGAACCAAAATAAAAAACTGAAAGTATTCCTACTGAGGAGACTGCAGTAAATGAGGAAATTAGGAAACTTCATAACAAATAAATCTCCCAAGATGGCCACCAGAGACAAAAGAGCCCAAATGTAGCCCAAATATCACCCAGATGTAGCCCAAGTATAGCCTAATGACAGAATATCCCAGAGTGTTCTTAGGAACAACTAGAGCGCTTACTGTCTTACTTATGACAAAAGTATGGCACACCTGAAGCCATCTTGATTGGAATAAACTGGTAACACTTAAGACATTTAATTTAAAAAGGAACACAATGAGGGTGTTCATTTTGCCATTGAAATTCTGATTAGTGCTGAAGAAAGAAAAATCAGGGCACATTTTGAGTGACTTCTCAAATCCTCTTCTATTTCATTAAAAAAATCTGATATGCAGACTGAAACATGCACTTTTAATACCAGCAGCAGACTTCCGTGGTGAGCAGTAGCTTTACTACAGTGATCTAATGAGCAACTAGATTGCTAACATTCAGAATTTATGGCAAATGTGTGACATATCTGAATACCTTCTTGATGGAATCAAAGTAAAAAACTGAAAGCATTTCCGACTGAGGAGACTGCAGTAAATGAGGAAATTAGGAAACTTCATAACAAATAAATATCCCAAGATGGCCACCAGAGACAAAAGAGCCCAAATGTAGCCCAAATATCACCCAGATGTAGCCCAAGTATAGCCTAATGACAGAATATCCCAGAGTGTTCTTAAGAACAACTAGAGCGCTTACTGTCTTACTTATGACAAAAGTATGGCACACCTGAAGCCATCTTGATTGGAATAAACTGGTAACACTTAAGACATTTAATTTAAAAAGGAACACAATGAGGGGGTTCATTTTGCCATAGAAATTATGATTAGTGCTGAAGAAAGAAAAATTAGGGCACATTTTGAGTGACTTCTCAAATCCTCTTCTATTTCATTAAAAAAATCTGATATGCAGACTGAAACATGCACTTTTAATACCAGCAGCAGACTTCCGTGGTGAGCAGTAGCTTTACTACAGTGATCTAATGAGCAACTAGAGTGCTAACATTCAGAATTTATGGCAAATGTGTGACATATCTGAATACCTTCTTGATGGAATCAAAGTAAAAAACTGAAAGCATTTCCGACTGAGGAGACTGCAGTAAATGAGGAAATTAGGAAACTTCATAACAAATAAATCTCCCAAGATGGCCACCATACACAAAAGAGCCTAAATACAGCACACCCAGATGTAGCCCACATGTAGCCCAATGACAGAAGTGTGCAAAACACTTATTTATTGTGTATTTGCAGTTTTATATAGTGCAGACTTGTCAGGTATTGGAATGCTTTACATGAGCATTGGTTACATCATACAAGATCAAATTCATTGTGGTTGTCGACATGGGGAGATTAAGTGATTTGACCACAATCACAGAATGTTGAGCTGAAGCAGAAACTCCAACCTGGTTCCCCAGTTGCAAAGTCTGCAGCTCTGGAAGTAACACCACATCCTCTCGCCAAGGTGCAACATTTAATCAAGTGGTCAACTGGATAAAAAAACATAAAGATTACAAATAATTTAAAAGTTCTTTGTCGCTATTTGAAAACTCAGAAAATATGTCCTCATTTTAGTTTTTTAGAGCACTAACCATAATTTTGATGCAAATAAGACCCTCTCATATATGTAATTTCTAAAGGAAATTCTCTAGGTATTACAGTTTTGATTACATCAAGATGACGTCAGGCGTTCCACACTTTTGTAATAAATATAGAATGTTAGCAATCTAGTTGTTCATTGGGATACTGTTGAGAGGCAGAGGCCAGGGGAACGGACTCTGAAAATTTAAGGCAGGTAGGAGAGTGCAGAGGCAACAATTTGACCACACAGGGCAGGCAGGAAGGGCAGTGGCAGCACAACAGACTATGGAGGGCAGTGGAAAGGGGGGCAGGGGCTAAAAAACAACAATACAGGACTGGCAAGAGAGGCTGTGGCAATATAATAGACCATTGTGGGCAGAAGGAAGAGGCAGTGGTAGTACAACTATACATGCCAACAGACCCGTTTCAGCCAGGAAACGTCCAATGTTTTTAAGCTCAAATGGGCTTTATTTGATCTGTCTCCTGTCCACAATCTCCTCTTTTTCAATGTAACTATAAAGGGAAAAATCAATACCCCAGTTCTTTTTCAAAATCTCCCTCTTACCAAGTCCAAAATGTTTGAAAGTATGGTACATTGAATCATGGTAGGCAGGAGGAATTGGGATAGGGACATGGACTCGGATAACAGAGGACATGAGGGACATGGAGAGGTGCACCTAACTGACCCTACAGGGCAGGCATCAGGGTTTGCAGCAGCACAATACACCACACAGCGCATGCGGGACGGAAGAGCAGCACAACAATCCATAGAAAGCAATAGGGAGGGGACAGGACCATGCACATGGACAACAGAGAACAGATGGGAAAGAGGCCATGGGAGCTAGCTGACCATAATGGACAGACAGGAGAGAAAGCTGCAGCATAACAGACCATAAAGGGCAGGAGGGGTGGATCAGGGGCATTACAATGGAACAGACAAGCCAGGAGGGCGGGAATAGGGGGTCTGCAAGGTGGCAGGGCAGGAGCAGCAAGATCACCATGGAGGTCAGGCAGGATGGGAACTAGAAACAAGACACACCATGGAGAGCAACAATGAGACTATGGTGGCATACACACAGACCATGGAGGGAAGGTGGGAGGGGGTCAGGGGCAGCTAGCTGACCCCACAGGGAAGGTGAGAGGGGCCATGGCAGCACAGAAGACCATGCATGGCAAGTGGGAGGGTTAGTGGCAGCATAATTGCTATGATGGGCAAGAAGGAGGGTGCAGGGGCATGCACAAAGGACCATGGAGGATAGAAGGGAGGGTGAGGACCTGGGCACAGACAAGAGAGTTCAGGGAAAGGGGCCTCACAACAGACCGCGCGCGGGCAGGCAGGAGGAGCAGTTGCAGCACAACAGATCAGGGAGGGCAGAAGGGTGTGCCAGTAAAATGGACCATGGAGGACAGGAGGAAGGGGATAGGGGCATGGCATGTGGACAGGCAGGGTGGAGGTGGCAGGGACAGGTTACAGTCATCTGACAATGCTAGGCAGGTGGGAGGGGAGTGGCAGCTCAACAGAACACTCAGAGTAGATAGGAGTGGCAGGTCCATGGAACATAGTGGGTAAAAAGGATGGAGCAGGGGCATGCACAAAGACATCGGAGGGCAGGGGGAAGGAGAATAGGGGCAGCAAGCTAAGCACAGAGGCTAAGCAGGAGGTCAATGATGGGCCATAGAATTGGGCAATGGAGGGCAGGAGGAGTGGACTGGTACATCATGCTAAATGGAGGGCAGTGGCAGCACATCAGACCATGCATGGCAGGAGGGAGGAGGCTAGTCCATTGATTCAGACAACAGAGGATAGGGAGGAGGTGGATGGGGCAGCAAGCTAACTGTTCAGAGAAGGTGGGTATTAGGAACTTTATTGTTTTTAAAATGTGTGTCTGTGCGAACTACTTAAAATATGAACAAGTATGCAGCATAATCTCACTTTTATTCAGGAAGAAGAGGACGTTTGTGACTGTGACTCCGGGCTCACTTGGCAGAAACACCCCCTGACCCTCCACCCCCATCGCAAAATGTAATGCCCGTGAAAAGGGTAGGTGGACGCAGTGTTATATAGAACATAGTCCTGAGAGCACGATTGAAAATGAAAACTAGATGTAGTATATGGTATAAACTATGCACCAAAAAGTGTGATATAAGATGAACCGGGGCATGAAATATAATATGCAATACATTGTGCGCAATGAAAGATTCATTGGAGAGCGCGAGATAGCACAGGCACTAGCACGTGCAATGCGATATGCACCTTGGAGTGTAATATGCACAGGGCAGTGTTGTGTAACATAACTAGTCTCTAAAGTTGTAATATAAAATATGTGCTGGGGAGTGTAACGTTGCATATGCACTGTGACAAAGATATGGATCCCAGATTGTAATATGTATGGCATAGCGCTCTGCGTTATAACATACACATCGAGGAAGGCACGTTAGATGGGGCAATATAACCCGTGCGAAGGCAAGTGTGCCATGACATATTCACGGGGTGGTGTTACAGTGCACATGGGCTAGAGAGTGCCATAGCATACGCACTAGCTGGTGGAATACAACACAGAGGTGTGAGGCAATTGGCAGACACTGGTGGGTGTAACACAGCATTTTGCTCAGCCAGGAGCACGCTGTGACTCTCAAGTGAGGTTTGTCTCCTTTCCAGAGAGTAAAATAAAAAGTATTACACATCCGGCGGTTGATGGGTTTTTTATTAACCGTGAGAGGGGTTTCTTGCATAGTTTGGTTGAATTTTTGTCGAATCCCCTTTGAATGGCTTGGTGTGCATGTATATTAAATGTGCCCGTCAATAGCTACCCATGTTTGTATAAATAAACGACAAGTGTGTCTACTTGGAGAGTACCCACCGGCGGGGGCGCCGGGATTAGGCACGGTAGGGCGTCAGACACGTCAGAGCTTCACTAGCGGTGTAAATACATTCCATGTGGATTCATTCTATGCATAGTTGCCTTTTAATGAATATCACGCAAATCATCATGGTGATAGGTACATACGGTTTGTCGAGCATGTCCTAGGTATTTCTATAAATATATATATTTTTAAAAAATTAAAAAACAAAGGCCGGCCCCGGGGGATGGGGTCCCTGGATCCATAAGTGGCCTGAGGAGGGGGGCAACGCAGCCCCCTCCTAAAGAATTTAAATAAAAAAAAGGCCATGACCCGGGGGTTGGTGTCCCCGGGGCCAATTAAGGCCTTGGGAGGGCCAAATTTATTTTTTTCAACAAAAAAAATTAGGGTGCAGGCCCTGGGGGATGGGGTCCCCAGGGCCAGTAAATTAGAAAAAGAAGGGGGGCCACACTGCCCTCCTTCTTAAAAAAATAAAATTAATAAAAGACCGGCATCGCGCTGGAGGCCACGCCCCCTCCTTGCAGTACTCTGCAAATGCGCCCCCTGGCCAGTTGTAAGTTGGGGAATTAATTCCCCTTCAATACTGAGGTTCCCTGAGGGCCAACTAGCCCAACAGGTATCTCCAGTTGCGCCAGAGAGCTGCGTTGCAGACAGGTGTTCTGAGGCCACGCCCCTTTTTACACCTCTATGCAACGCAGCTCTGTGGCGCTTACTGGAGGTACCTAGTGGGCTAGTTTGACCCTAGGGACCCTTAGGATTCAAGGGGACTTAATCTCTCAACTTAGAACAGCCACAGGGCGCGTTTACACAGTGGTGAAGGGAGGGGACGGGGCCTGAGGTAACGTGTGCAAACACGCACTGTGGCACGTTTTAAGTTGGGGAAATAATTCCCTTTCAATCCTGAGGGACCCTGGGGGCCAACTAGCCCACCAAGTGCTTCCAGTAAGCACCACTCTGCTGCATTGCAGAGAGGTGGTCTAGGCCATGCCCCTTTTTACATCTCTCTGCAACGCAGCTCTGTGGCGCTTACTGGAGGTACCTAGTGGTCTAGTTGGACCCTAGGGACCCTCAGGATTCAAGGGGACTTAATCTCCCAACTTAAAACGGCCACAGGGTGTGTTTACACAGTGGGGAAGTGAGGGGACGGGGCCTGAGGTGACGTGTGCAAACACGCCCTGTGGCGCGTTTTAAGAGGTAGTTTTAATCCCCTGCCTTATTATATACTAGGTTACAGAGGAGGTCATGCTGATCACAGGGGGACCCCAACGCATAGTGTTCCCTAGTGTATGAAGGTGTTTTCACTGTTTTCTGAGTGTCTTTTAACATAGCACTGGCTCTAGGACTGGTTAGTCAGACTCACTTACCACCAGTATCCGTCTGAAAAACTTGAGGGTACAGGATGACACAGTTAGATAGATAGTGGAACTGGGTATGGACACGTGCGCCCGGTCCCTTTTTATTACCAGGGTCACATTTCCAGTGACATCTGTGCTGGATGCGTGTGGGGTGAGTGTAAGCCAGCCCTCATGGAATGGTTGGTGCTGGCAACAAGCACAACAGTAATCATCGTATCACACACATCGATTCAATCATAAAGGGTCCATGACTTGTGCTGCACTAAGGTAGAGGCACCAGATGTGATATAATACACAAAAGATTCTATCGTAAAGGGTTCATGACTTGTGGGGCACCGAGGTAGAGGCATCAGAAGCATTCCACATGTGCACAGCCAGCGATGATGCGTAGTGCGGGCGGGCCACACTGAATGCAATGTCTGTTGCCTACTGGACTGCGTCATCTGCAATCGCGACTCTATCTGAATTGTCAGCCCTGCTAACCGCAGTGTAGGCCGGAGACAGCGGTGAGCAAGGACAGACAGCCATGTGGCATTGAATTGAGCTGCAAAGAGTTAGTGGCACCTAAAGCATTCAGCGTGTGAGCAGTCAGCGATGATGCGTGGTCCGGACGGGCCGCACTGGTAGCAATGTCTTTTGCATAATGAATCTTGCCTTAATATGTGGCGATGACTTGTGGTGCACTGAGTTAGGTGCACCTGAAGCACTCAGCGTGTGCGCAGTCTGCGGTGATGCGTGGTCCGGGCGGGCCGCGCTGGGAGAAATATCTTTTGGCTAATGAATTCTGCATCTGTAAGCCACATGGCGGTGACTTGTGGTGCACTGAGTTAGTGGCATTAGAAGCATTCAGCGTGTGCACAGCCAGCGATGATGCATGGTCTGGATGGGACACACTGATAGCAATATCTTTTGCATAATGAATTCTGCCTTAAAAAGGCTACATGGAGATGACTTGTGGTGCACTGAGTTAGTGGCACCTGAAGTGCTCAGCGTGTGCGCAGTCTGCAATGATGCGTGGTCCGGGCAGGCCGCACTGGGAGCAATGTCTGTTGCCTACTGGACTGCGTCATCTGAAATCACGACTCGATCTGACTTGTGAGCCCTTCTGTCCACAGTGTACTTCGAAGGCAGTAGTCTGTACAGACATAACTCTGTGGTGCTGTGCCGCTTGGTTCCAGGGGGCCTGTGTTGAGGAGGGCGGCGGTCATGTCGGCAGCCTCATGGCAGGGTGAGGGCCGCTGCTGTGGCAGACGCGTTGGCCTTCTCAGAAGTGAACCACACCCAGATCCCCGGCCTATTAATTCACACTACTACACTGGAGTGGCGTATGTTGGTCCAGCCCACTCCGCTTCCGCTTCTGCTAACGGGGGAAACAACACAGCTACATGACCGAGATCTTTCCCACTGCCTGAGGTAACATGGTTGCGTCCACTGTCCACAAGACTACAAACACCAGCAGTATATATACACATGGAGAGGTCTGTGCTCTGCATAGTGAGGTCTGTCTAGCACATACCGCTACACTTGGCATTGTGTGCATTGTTATTAATGGGTGACTTGCGTCCTTCACTCATACTTGGTTGCCACATCTCCCAACATTCAACTATTGTGTGGCTGAGGGGCCATGCCATTTTGGGAAGGTCCGCTGTTCTTTTTTGCCTCGGTGGTAGTGGGGGGGTGGTCCGGGGGGAGGTCCTGGGGGTGATGGTGGTGGGTATTGTGGCCTTCTTGGGTGCTGGAGCTGTATGATCTATGACATGTGTTGATCTTCAGATGTAGCTCTTGGCTGGGCTCCCTTTCATACTGTAAGTAGTCGTCCTGCTTTACGCTAATTAAAGGCAGGTGTTAAATTCTTACTGCTTTTTGCTGTTTTGGATCGCATCGCAGATTTAGCTGGTCATTGAAAATATCGGGAAGCGGTGTTTTCAAGCCACGGGGTGCATTTGCACAGTGGTGAAGGGACGGGGCGGGGCCTGAGGTGACATATGTGCATACACGCACTGTGGCGTGTTTAAAGTTGGGGAATGAATTCCCTTTCAATCCTGAGGGCCCCTGGGGGCCAACTAGCCCACCAGGTATCTCCAGAAAGCGCCACAGGCCTGCGATGCAGAGAGGTGGCCCAGGCCATGCCCCTTTGTACACCTCTCTGCAACGCAGCTCTGTGGCGCTTACTGGAAGAACATGGTTGGCTAATTGGACCCCAGGGACCATCAGGATTCAAGGGGACTTAATCTCCCAACTTAAAATGGCCACAGGGTGTGTTTACACACCTGTCACCTCAGGCTCCCCCCTCCCCTTACCACTGTGCAAATGCGCCCGTAGCGCATTTTAAGAGGTAGTTTTAATCTCCCTGCCCTTTTATGTACTAGGGCCTTACAGAGGAAGTCATGCTAATCACAGGGGTACCCCAATGCATAGTGTTCCCTAGTGTATGTAGGTGTTTTCACTGTATTTTAAGTGACTTTTAGCATAGCTCTGGCTCTAGGCCTGGTTAGTCAGAGTCAGTTACCACCAGTACCCGTCTGAAAAAGTTGTGGGCACAGGATGATTTTGCAACAAGGCCTCTTTCTGCTCCTCTGTTGGTTCTTTCTGCACGTCTTGCTTCTTCCTGCACTTTTCTTCATCTTTGTGGATTTTTGTTGCCTCTTTCTGCATTTCTTTTGCTTCTTTCTGTGCGTTCTTTCTTCTTTCTTCACATGTCCTACCTCTGTAGGCATAGTTAGAAACTAGCATTTGAAAAACCTATGAAATTCACAAAAAAAAACATAGGTTTCAGGCACGTTATAGTTAGAAATTACCCTGCTCGCAAGCAGGTCGCTCCCCACACTGCTGCACGGCTCTGCCTTACTTTGCCTGCCTCGCTCCCTGTACTTTCAATTGGTTTGCCTTATCTTTGTTTTTTTTTCCTTCCTATGTGCTTAACTTGTTTTTCTTTTCCCTCCTCTGTGCCTAACTTGTTTTTCCTTCCTCTGTGCCCAGTTCTCCCGCTGCCCCCGCTGTCCTTCTCACATTCTTCCCACTGCTGCGTCCCTGCGGCCCCGCCCCCCTGCTCTCCCATTAGCCACCCCGCTCCCGCCTCCCAGCTACTCCTCCGTTCCACCTCCCCTCATATGGAGGCTGGGCAGCAGCTGCGCAGCGGATGTGCGCAGCGGGCTATCACTTGCTTGCCGCCGGCATGCCTAAGGCAAGCCCATCTGCGCCCGTCTGTGCCTGGACCGCACCCAGCGCCAGAACCCTTGGCCCCTGTGAACGCCACGACGCCCGACTCCGCTACGACTCCAGCACCATCCACGCACTCAACGCCGGATGATCACGCACCTGCTGCCAGGCCACCCCGAAGCGCACACAAGGACCCTTCTCATGCTGGAACTGCAGCTACACCAACATCCGTCCCGCCAACCCACCAACCAGGAAAGAACCCAACTACCTCAGCTGCATCCTTCTCAACACCCGCTCTGCCGGCAAACACGCCATCGAACTCTGGGACCTACTGGGCGCAAACTCCTCAGACATCGCCTTCCTGACGGAGACCTGGATGAACCCCTCCTCGGCACCCAACATCACCATAGCCATCCTGGAAGGCTACAAGATCACCCGCAGGACAGCACCAACAGAGTGGGAGGAGGAATCGCCATCGTCCACAGGAACACCCTCAGAGTCTCGACCAGCACCGACGACACCCTCCGCACCACCAAACACCTGCACTTTCAGATCCACACTGACCCCAAGACCACCCTCAGATGAACCCTCGTCTACAGACCCCCCGGACCGTGACCACAGTTCAGCGACTCTATCGCCGACTTCATCCGCCTCCACGAACTACATCCTCCTCGGGGATCTAAACTTCCAGCTCGAGAATAACAACGACACCAACCCCACCACCCTCATTGACAACCTAGCATACCTCGGTCTCAGACAACATGTCACAACACCCCCCCACTCAGCCAGCCACACGGTGGACCCCATCTTCTCTGCAAGCCCCCACGTCTCCGTCAACCACACCACTGAACTCCACTGGGCCGACCATCGCTGCATCCACTTCACCTTCCAGAAACCTACCACGCACCACCGCTCCCAACAGATGCCTCGCCGCTGCTGGAGCAAAGTCACCGAAGGCCAGCAAACCACAACCCTCACCCAGAGCCCACCCCCCGAGCCCACCGATGCCGACACCGCCGCCCGCAACCTCAGACAGTGGATCGACGGCTGCACCAACACCCTCGCCCTGTTCAAGAAACCCTCCGACAGTCACACCAGCAAGAAAGCCAGCTGGTTCACTGAAGACCTCCAGGACTCAAGCAAACCTGCCGAAAGCTGGAGAAGAGCTGGTTCCGTGAACGAACACCAGACAGCTAAGCAGCCCACAAGAACGCCACCTGCAGACACCATCACCTCATCAGATCAGCCAAAAGTGCCTCCTTCAAAGATCGCCAAAACGCACACAACAGCAAAAAGCTCTTCAACATAGTGAAGGAACTCTCCAACCCCAGCTCCAACACCAACGACATCCCACCTTCGCAAGACCTGTGCGACTCACTTGCCACCTTCTTCCATCGCAAGATCGCAGACATCCATGACAGCTTCAACAACATAACCACCACGACAACTACTGAGACCCCCACCCCCACAACCACCAGCTGCACCAACCACCTTCTCTCCTGTACCAACATCAACGACAACAACACCATCAAGATCATGAACACCATCCACTCCGGATCCCCGTCAGTACTCTGCCCACACCACATCTTCAACAAAGCCAGCACCGCCATCGCACCCCATCTCCGGAAAGCCATCAACATCTCCTTCGAGACAGCAACCTTCCCGGAGAGCTGGAAGCATGCCGAGATTAATGCCTTACTCGAGAAACCCAAGGCAGACCCCAAGGACCTCAAGAACTTCCAGTGCATCTCCCTGCTCCCGTTCCCGGCGAAGGTCATCGAGAAGACAGTCAACAAACAACTGACCCGCTATCTCGAGGAAAACAGCATCCTGAACCCATCCCAGTCCGGACTCCGCAGCAACCACAGCACCGAGACTGCCCTGATCGCCGCCACCGATGACATCAGGACCCTGCTGGACAACGGAGAAACTGTGGCCCTCATCCTCCTGGACCTGTCAGCCGCCGTCGACGCGGTCTGCCACCGTACACTACAAACACGCCTCCATGATGCCGGGATCCAAGAGAAAGCCCTGGTCTGGACCACCTTCTTCCTCTCTGGCAGAACACAGAGTGTCCGCCTCCCCCCTTCTGCTCCGAAGCCACCGAGATCCTCTACGGCGTACCCCAGGGCTCATCCCTCAGCCCAACGCTGTTCAACATCTACATGGCACCACTCGCCCACGTTGCCCGACTGCACGACCTCAACATCATCTCCTACGCCGACGACAGCCAGCTGATCCTTTCTCTCACAAAGGACCCTGTCGCGATTCTACGCTGTACAGATTCAACCCAGGTACACACACACAACAGCAGGCCCACCTGTGTGCAAGGGCATTGGTATACATGGAAGAGGAGCCCACTGCACTACAACTTCTAGAAGGCAGCGGAACCTGGCTGTGACAAACAGAGCAACCGTTTGTTAAATGGTAGCGGCAGTTGCAGTCGATAACCTTTCAAGTATTGCCCGGCGGTAATCGCCTCTTATACCATTCGAAAATTAACCAACAAAGAGGCAGGCGCCGGAGACTGGAAGGCAGGAAACAAAGTTTTATTCTGTCGGAGTAGAACACATCAGATCAGACAGCAAGGTATTGTCACGAGGTGCACTGCCCACATCGCTGAGGCCTGGCCTCTTATACACAGGTTTATTGCTTTATTACAGGTTTATCATACATGGCACATTCTTGAGATCGCTTTGATACATGAAAGAACATCCTCAGAATCCCCGGCTCAGATCCGCTCCCACACATAGCTACAGTAGAAGTTCCCACCCCACCCACAGTAGGAGATGGCTATCACACAGCTGGACATTCCGCCAATTCCCGGGGGTGTGTGCGACTGGTCGGGTCTCAGGGGGTGGGGGGCCTTGATCTACCATAATCCCTTTGATGTGGGGTGTTTCCCTTACAGTAGGGGCAATAAACTGCATCCACAGGGCTAGGTGATGGCCTGGGATCGGTTCAAACAATCGGGCGCAGAGGAAGGGGGTTATCAAAGGGATGTATGACTATGTATGGGATGAAAGAAGGTGTCGGTCAGGCGTGGGATGTGGTTCCATGGCAGGGTCGCGCAGAAGGAGAGGTTTTATGGCCCATGTATGAGAGAGCGGGAGTGGCCAGCGCACGGGGGGATGTTCGCAGCGCCTGAGGGACGCGCTGGTGATCGGCAATGAGCAGGGAGAGAGGCCATGGTGCCTAAAAATGGCTGCCGTGTGTTTTTGCGTGCGGTGCTGGGGAAGAGGCAAGATGGCGCAGATAATGTTCAGTTATGAATTAAATTTCGACAGTCCTTCCTTTTAACATATCTCGCCAGCTTGTTAGTTCGGATCTATCCCCATAATATTACGTACTTCTACCTCATACAGAGCTTTCATACGTTCGGCTTCAAAGTCCAGAGTCTTAGGGCAGATACAGTTTGCAAAAAGTGAACACAGAGGTGGCAAGCACTGAATCCCCAGACAGCACCCACACAGTATCACAATTGGTATCATGATAAATGTAAACAACCTCCACCCCCAACTTTTAATAGTGTCCCAAAACCAACTCCCAAGCGACCATCCTTCTTGCTCCTGATGAACCTCTGCAGAAAGTCTGTGGAGGTGTTCGATTGCCTTGTAGACTGAGGGTGAGTTATCCGGTACGTAGGTACAACAGCTGGACCCAATGATGCGGCATGCTCCTCCATGATCAGCCAGAACCACATCTAGAACGAGGCGGTTCTGAAGAGCCACCAGGCGGACGACCTGAAGCTCAGCGGTGTTGTTGGTGAGGATGCCGGCTGTAATGTTCATTGTGGTTTCGACTGCCTGCCGGATGGCACGGCTGTTTGCCATTGGACGCCACAGTGGAACAAGTCCCTTTACTGCATCCATGAACTGTGCTCCAGTGGAGTCGGCTTGTACAATGTTCTTTGCACGTTTCTGCCGGTGATGGTTTGCTGGAGCCACATATGTTGGAGGAAGGATAAAAGCGATGTAGCAGGTGCCTCCCCAACTTTTCGGAAGCCAGGTGTAGGCCTTAGTACCACAGACGAAGTACATGTTTGGGGAGGTAACAAAGGAGGGTGGGTCAGCTGAGTCCAATGTTCGGGTGATGAGACAGGAACTGTGGCCTACTGGCTGTGTTCCTAGGCCTTCGAGGCACACCAGACCTGTGATGTTGACGACGGATAGGGCCACTGTTAGGGTGGCGGCCGTTCATTTCCGGAGGTAAGAGAAGGTGGGTCTGGCTGGGTTGTTGAACACCTGCATTTCAACTCGTTCCTTGGCAGGGATGTCCATATGGAAAGAGGTGTTTGATCTCAGAGGACAGAAGGGAGCAGAAGTTTTTCCAGTCTTGTTCAGCCAGAACCCATGGTAGAAGTGTGATACAGTTTTGCCGGAAGTGGCATTGTCCTTATAGCTTTCTTGCAGGAGGATTAGCCACGCGAGGCAGGAGCCATGGACAGAGAAAGGTGAAGGGATGAAAGGGATAGAATGTCCAGTGGCATGTGGTAGTAATCCACAGATCCAGCAGTTAGAGGCATTGGCGGCAAGGTTGTGTTGGTGGAGCAGTTGCACAAAAGAGTTATTCCAGAACTCCTTACGTCTTTCTCGGAGTTGGGGTGAAAGTGAAATCAGATGGTGTTCTTTCATGGTGGTGGGTTGGGCAGTGGTCAGCAATGTCTTATGAGCGGGTGCGTTTTCTTCCAGGATCCAGAAAGCGACCATGAGAAGGAGGCAAAGGAGAAGGGTAACAAAAAGTGCAATGGTCTTTGAACTGTGCATTTTGTCGGTCTTTGGATTTTCGTAGTGGATCTTTGGACGTCCGGTTGCTTCCATTATCTTCATGTCGGGTGCTTCCATCACCTTCAAAGGAACTCGGTAGCGGGCAGAACCACAGACATTGTCTAGTTTCTCTCCTGGAGGCCTTTGAGGTGACTAGGCAACCGCTCTGAGATTTCAACTTAGTTTGTGGTCTGCTTAGCCGAAGTTCCCTCCTTTCGTCGTAGGTAATACCCTTCTTTGGATGGTACAGTGGGATCGGGATATTCAGTCAATTCAAGTGTCTCTGTATTCGGGCAGCAGCTCAGGGATGGTCGGTCTTAGTCCAGAAGTTCCTCTTGGGCGGTGATGTTGTCGGTGGTCGTCAGGGTCAATGATACCTTCTTGCAGTGGTGTGCATGCAGCCAATTACGTTTCCCCTCCACTCGAAGAGCTGTTCGGGTGGTGATCAGGATTTGCAGGGGGCCCGTCCACCGAGGCTCCATACTCTTAGTGAGCTGGAAGTTGCCACTAGGACATAATCTTCAGGTTGGATATCGTGTCCGGGGCCCCTGGAAGCATCGGGAATGGCTTGCAGCACCTGCTGATGGATAACAGACAACGTTTTAGTTAGGTTGTACAGATAGTCAGACATGAGGACGTCCGGGACGTCGTGAATGGATGTTGGTTTTGGTGCGGTCCAAAGGTTCATGGGCCGCCCGAAGACGACCTCGTAGGGGGTTAAGTGGTGTTTGGTGGGGGTGGAACGCATTGATAGCAATGCTAGCGGGAGAGCGTCTGGCCATTTCAGTCCTGTGGTGGCAACTATTTTGGCTATTTTGAGCTTCAATGTGGCATTATGTCGCTCAACCAAGCCTGCAGATTGGGGATGGAAGACCGCATGGAACTTTTGTTTTACACCCAACCCCTTTAAGATGAGTTGGATAACTTCGGCTACAAAGTGGGGGCCGTTGTCGCTCCACAAAATTCGACAGAGGCCGTAACGGGGGAAGAATTCTTTCAGCAATACCTTTGCGGTAGTCATAGCAGTGTTGTCGCGGGTCGGGTAGGCTTCTACCCACTTGCTGAAAGCACACACAACGACAAGTACGTACTTCAAGCTTTGGCACCTTTCTAACTGGATGTAGTCCATCTGTAGGACCTCAAAGGGATGATTAGGAACCCCAAACCCTCCCCGGGGTACAGCAGTTCCTTTACCAGGGTTGTGTTGGAGGCATACCAGGCATTGTTGGACCAGACGTTTTGCTGAGTCTGGGATCTTGTCGTTGTGCCAAACCTTGGAGATGAGTTCGATCATGGGGGCAGGCCCTATGTGCGCGGGGGAGTGTGTCATGGTCAGCATGGGAATCATGAATGAGTCAGGTAGCAACCACTTGTTCGTGTCTTTAGTTCGCCAGCAACCGTCATCGTCCTTCAATCCCACCCGTGCCCACTCAATCAATTTGTGTGGTGAGCTGGCGAATTGGATGTCCCTAATCGTTTCCCTAGCATCCTTCCATTTCTTGGTTTGTTACCTGGTCACGTACATGCGGGTCATGGATCTATTCTCGGCTGTGGTTCGGGCAGTAATGTCAGCTAGAGCATTTCCCTGTCCTATAATGTCTGTCACCTTCTTGTGTGCCTGGCATTTGATCACAGCCAGCCGTGTGGGGAGGAGGACTGCTTCGGTCAAAGCGGAGACTAGATCTCCATGTAGGATGGGCGTGCCATGAGAGGTCAAGAATCCCCTCTCCTTCCATAGGAGCCCAAAGTGGTGAACTACCCCGAAGGCGTACTGACTGTCTGTGTAAATGTTTGCAGTTGTCCCTGCTGCTAGGATGCATGCTCGTGTGAGAGCAATCAGTTCAGCCGCCTGTGCGGATCGCTGTGTGATGCGGGCTGTCTCAACAACTGTTCGGGCTGTGGTGACTGCATAGGCGGCTGAGGTGGTGCCATCGGGGAGCTTAATGCATAAGCCATCTACCCACAGTTCTCCGTCAGGGTCCGGGAAGGCAGTATCTCGGAGGTCAACCCTACTCTTAGTCTGTTCGTCAGTGAGGGTCACGCAGTCATGTATAGGGGACGCATTGGGGTCAGTGTCAGGGAGAGGTAGCAGAGTAGCTAGATTCAGAGTGGTGCATCGTTTCAATGTGATGTGGGGTGCAAGCAGAGTCAGTTCATAACCAGTCAGTCGTGCGCTAGTCAGGTGTTGAGTCTTGGTCTGATTCAGGAGGGTGTCAACCGCATGGGGTACTAACACAGTGAGGGGTTCGAGAGCACGATCCCCTCACTTTGCCGGATAGAGACAGCAGCGGCGGCTACTGCTCGAAGGCAGGCGGGCAAAGCTCTGGCTACAGGGTCAAGAGTGGCTGAGAAGTAGGCACAAGGGCGTTGCTTGGGGCCTATGGACTGGGTTAGAACAGACAACGCGCATCCCTCCCTTTCGTGGGTGAAGAGGGAAAAAGGTTTAGTGTAGTCTGAGGTTCCTAGGACTGGTGCTGAGCAAAGGGCATCTCGTAATTCTTTGAAGGAGGATTGGCATTCGGGTGTCCAGGGGAGGGGGAAGGGGACATCTTTAGCCAACAGGGAAAGCAGAGGTTTTACAATAAGACTGAAGTTTGGCAACCACTGTCAACAGAAGGAGGTGAGGCCTACCAGAGACCGCACTTGCTTCTGAGTTTTGGGAACAGGGGTTTCTAGGATGGTCTGAATTCGGTCAGGTGTAAGCTTCCTCCCATCTTTGGATAGGAGGTGGCCTAGGTATGTCACTTGGGGTTGGCAGAATTGCAACTTCTTCCTGGAGACCTTGTGACCGTTCTCCGCGAGGAAGTGGAGGAGGTGGATGGTGGCTGTGACCGCGAGTGGAGTGGTGTCGGCCGCCAGAAGAATGTCATCGACGTACTGTATTAACACCACTTCATCTGGTAGTTGGACTGCATCTAGTTGTCTCTTGAGGCCTTGGCTATAAATGCCGGGGCTCTCAGTGTAGCCTTGGGGTGCCCTACAGAATCTGTATGAACGGGCTTTTAAGGTGAAGCCGAACAGGTAGCGGCTGTCTGGGTGGATGGGGATGGAAAAGAATGCGTTCTTGAGGTCAATAACGGTAAAGGTGGTGGCAGTGGACGGAATCAGGGTGAGGATGGTGGTGATGTCCGAGACCATGGGGTACTGAGGTATGACTACTTTGTTAACTTCTCGCAAGTCAACAATGAAGTGGTATGCTTTCTCATCTCCCTCGCCTTGCTTCTTTACAATGGGTAGGATAGGGCTGTTGCAAACATTACTGACTACTTCTTCTACCACTCCTGCATCGACTAGGGACTGGATGATTTCCACCAATGCCTTCTCGCCCTCGGGCGATATCCGATACTGGGGAAGTTTTGGGAGCGCCGCGTCCGGTCGGACAGTTATGTGTACGGGGTCGATCACCATGCGTCTTACGTCCGTGTCGGTTTTTGCCCACAGGTGTGAGGGTAACGTGTCGAGTAGGGACAAGTCAGCATTGGTTATGGAGAACATACGTCGTGTGAGACAAGACCTGAACAGATCCGGGTTATCGTGCAGGATGACTCGCACTCCGTCGGGGGAACATCTGATGGTAGCTCGGAAATGTTTTAGCAAATCAAGTCCCATAATAGCATCGGGGGTGTTGGAGGAGAGCAGGAATGTCGTGTCAGTGGTGTTATCTTCTAAGTCAAAGTAGATTGGTGCTGACAAGGGGTTAGTGGAGGGCGTTCCATCAAAGCCTATTGAGGTTACGTGTGAGCCAGACAAGGGTGCCCTAGGAATCAGTCGTTTAGATAACGCACTACGTGTCGCCCCAGTATCTACCAGAAATGGAGACTTTGTGCCCAAGACCTTAGCAGTGACGTAAGGACCTTGCTGGTCAACACGGAGTTCGACTGGATCCCTCCCTTGCCCCTGGCGGTCCTATGCAAAGTCATGGGTGTTTTTGTAGTCGGACTGCTGGCACGGGTTCTGTCGGGGGCGATCAAAGGTGTTTGGTCTGCCTGGCCTGTCGTTGGTGGCGTCGTTCATGTACCCTCATCCCTGTCCTCTACTTCTGGGGTCATATGCTATGTCTCTGGTGTCTCTATTTTTGTTCATTTCCAGAAGGACCGGGTACTGGGATTTTCAGTGTCCGAACCCTCTACAGAACGCACATTGGTTCCCGTCTAAGTCTCTCCGTCCAGTGTAGGGTGCAGGTGTATGGTCTCTAGGGGGTAGCTTCCTAGGGGCGGTTAGTTGGTAATTTCCTTTAGGGGGCTCCCTTCCTATGGTCACCCCTTGCAACTGTGCTATCAGTACCCTCTCCTTCATTTCCTTTTTCTTTCTCTCGGACGCCCTATCGTTCTCATTCTTTTGATGTTCGTAGTATTGGGCCATCTGGAGGATAGCTGCGGGTTTGGAGGCTGCCCAACTACTCTCGCTGGTCTGTAGCTTCTGGGAGACTTCTTGCAACAGACCCTTCACATAATTCTGGACAAAGAGGTGATGTCCGGTTGCAGTGGTCATGTCCTGGCCACTATAATCGGAAAACACTGTCTCGAATCGAGAGAAATATTCAGACACATCCTCCTGGGGTTTCTGGCGACAAGCCGTCACTATTGACCAGTCTACCTTTCTTTCTGGGATTAGAGTCTTCAATTTCTGTACAATCTTGTCTGGGAGTTCCAATATGGCTTTTAGGGGTTTTTGTCCAGGATCTCGCTTCTTATCTATGGTATCGAGTTGTACCCAGGTATATCCGAACGGCTCAGCGTGGTCGACTTTCCGGATTTGCTTCCAAACATCAGCCGGCAGACATAACCCGAAGAACAAATCGATATCCGCTAAGGTCATTATGGTTGAACCTAAGGCCGTACCTAGTTCGGTGTAGAAGGCCGTCGGGTTCTTTCTTAAGTCGGGTAGGGTTTTTCTAAAGGTCAAGATGTCTTGTCGGTCCCATGGCTGGTAGACCCAGTTATATACAACCCTTCCCTTCGCATCTTGGTGGTTGATATCATCGTGTGTTCCCTGACCTCGTGGGGGGACCCAGTAGGGAGCGGCTTCTTTGATGGGCATCATGGTATCAGCCTTTCCTGCCTGGGGTTCAGTCGCTATGGGGGTCTCTGCTTTGGTTGTCTGTCTGTGTTCTTTAAGATGCTGGAAGACTTCGAGTGTACGAGTGAAGAGGTCCGTCACATCGCCCTCTCCCTCCTCCCCAATGTCTACCTTCCTATACAAGGTCGCTAAGCCTTCGGGACCTCTATCTTGGTACCTATCCTCGTAGGCATTAAGGGTGTGATAAAAAAGTCGTATGACAAAGTGTCGTCTGCGGTTGTCGGCATACGAGTTATACATGTCTGTTACATATTCCTCACTTTCTTCTCGTTCTACTAGTGTCCTCACTGCCTTATCGATTCCGGCTCGTTCATCCTTTGTTAGTCGATTCATTCTGGCGGAATCTTTCTTTCTCATCTCAGGGTCATCTAACGTTATTGCTAACGTGGTGTTCAGTACAAGAGGCTCGGCCGGCGCGGAGGCCGTGAGGACCGAGGCACTGGTACTGCTTTCACTTACGTTTGGGGGTTGCGGGTGTTGTACTACAGGTTGGGAGGGAGCATATGGAGGGGGCATGTAGATGATCGGGGGACCTAATAGCAATTCGTCATTCGCTCGTTGCTTGGAAGGTAACTCAGGGTAGAGCGTAGAGGAGGTCCTAACAGGGCACTGGCCTGATGTTTCAGACTCTTGTTTTAGTTTAGCTTCTTTTCTCTCTTTTATCTCTTCCTCTAACTTTTTAGCGGCAAGGTGAGCTGCCTTTCGTAGTTCTTTTTCTGCCTTTACTTCTTCTCTCTTTTTCCGTTGCGTTGCTTCTTTGCGCCACATGCCGATACTATCGAGCATAGTGGGCGTCGTTTTGTTGCTACGTAGAGCTATTTCTAGCGTTTCTATTTTATGGTCATCAAAGGATCCCATCAGTGGCCACTGACTTTCGGAGTCCTTCTTTGTATATTTATGCCATAGTTTGCTATAAGCTACAGCGACTAGTCCATTTTTAGTAAACATGTCCTTATTAGGGGTGCCTTCCAGTGGAGCCGGATAGTTCACCTCTAATAAGCGGTCCGGGCAGAACCAACTACCAATCAGTGAGGAGAAGATAGGCATGACGGGTTACAACGGGGACAAAAGTCTGCACTACCTATCTTTTCACTGCTTGCAAAGACTAGATAGAATATCTCTATTCTACGTTATTTGCAAGCAGAGAATACCTCCAAAGAACCAATATCAAACAACTAGTGTTCGGACAATCAATCAATCAATGGTGAGAAAGAGATAGGCACGACGGGTTACAATGGGGGACAAAAGTCTGCGTTACCTATCCTTCACTATCTGCAAAGACTAGACAGAATATTTCTATTCTACGTTATTTGCAAACAGAGAATATCTCAAGAAGTACTATTCTTCAAAACAATCAATATTCGGACAATCAATCAGTGGGGAGGAAAATAGGCACGACAGATTACAATGGGGGACAAAAGTCCGCGTTACCTACCCTTCACTATATGCAAAGGGAGAGAGAGTATTTCTACTCCTCCCCGTTTGTAGGCAGCGAAGACCTCAAAAAGAGCAATCAATGAGCAATACTAGTATTTTCAATCAATCAATCAATCGTTTCGCAATTCGTCGTGTTACACGACCCTACCCGGACCGCATGGACAGTTTCCCGTCTTCCACCTCCAGCGCCCGATCGTCCTCTACTCTCCGTATTTGCCACGGCACTCCTGATGGTTCCCAGTCAGGACCGTAGATCACTCGAGAGAGGTCTGCTCGGAACCAGTGAAGTTCGGATGATCGGCTGCCAGATGAGGGTCTATCAGGCAGGAGCTCTCCCGATCGCTGCAGTCGTTCACTCTGTCGTCGTGACCTCTCCCACTGGATCCACGTGTCGCTGATGGGCCCCACGCTTGGGACGCCAATTGTTAAATGGTAGCGGCAGTTGCAGTCGATAACCTTTCAAGTATTGCCCAGCGGTAATCGCCTCTTATACCATTCGAAAATTAACCAACAAAGAGGCAGGCGCCGGAGACTGGAAGGCAGGAAACAAAGTTTTATTCCGTCGGAGTAGAACACATCAGATCAGACAGCAAGGTATCGTCACGAGGTGCACTGCCCACATCGCTGAGGCCTGGCCTCTTATACACAGGTTTATTGCTTTATTACAGGTTTATCATACATGGCACATTCTTGAGATCGCTTTGATACATGAAAGAACATCCTCAGAATCCCCGGCTCAGATCCGCTCCCACACATAGCTACAGTAGAAGTGCCCACCCCACCCACAGTAGGAGATGGCTATCACACAGCTGGACATTCCGCCAATTCCCGGGGGTGTGTGCGACTGGTCGGGTCTCAGGGGGTGGGGGGCCTTGATCTACCGTAATCCCTTTGATGTGGGGTGTTTCCCTTACAGTAGGGGCAATAAACTGCATCCACAGGGCTAGGTGATGGCCTGGGATCGGTTCGAACAATCGGGCGCAGAGGAAGGGGGTTATCAAAGGGATGTATGACTATGTATGGGATGAAAGAAGGTGTCGGTCAGGCGTGGGATGTGGTTCCATGGCAGGGTCGCGCAGAAGGAGAGGTTTCATGGCCCATGTATGAGAGAGCGGGGGTGGCCAGCGCGCGGGGGAATGTTCGCAGCGCCTGAGGGACGCGCTGGTGATCGGCAATGAGCAGGGAGAGAGGCCATGGTGCCTAAAAATGGCTGCCGTGTGTTTTTGCGTGCATTGCTGGGGAAGAGGCAAGATGGCGCAGATAATGTTCAGTTATGAATTAAATTTCGACACGTTCACAGGAACGCCTCCATATAAGCACCTCCTCCACAGTGGGAGAGTGCTTGACAATTTGAATCGAGTTCCCCTTTGTGAGCGGACACTTTCCTTCCCGCCGGAGGATTTTAGAAGACGCCGCCTTCTGTTTCGTTTTGGGTGCGGTCCGTAGTCTTACTGCCTGAGAGGCTCTCAGGTGACTCGCTCTGAACTTGCAATCGAGTGAGAAAATTATCAGGTATCGTGTGCAAGTTTTTGGATGAATCGCTAGAGCGTTTCTTCTCTGTATTGACTCGCGCTGGTGTGAATACACAGCGCGTCCTTCTGACACATCCTACCGCGGCACAGTGATTTCTGCTAGGGTGCTGTTACTTGACTTTTCCGTGGTATTACTTGAAATCAGCCTGGGGCCCCATTTTTTGTAACTTTACAAACACTCGCTGTGATGTTAACAGCTTGGCTGAACCTCTCCTTGGTTATCTGCTGTTCATATTTCTACGTTCTATTTTTGAAGTCCCTGATCCATTGCTGACCAAAGCGTTTTCATTGTCTGAAGGAAGTAATAAGCCTATTATTTCAAGATAGCTGCTACAGGGCTCCTTGTGAGTGATCGACATGTCTTGTACTTATTGACTGAATCTGTATGTGGTTGGTTGTTGGTCATTTCATGTTTGTCCCTCTCGTTTACTTCTCTATGCAGTGAATTACTTCAAAAGGAGAAAATACAGGCTTCTAGACCAGACCTAGGAAGCAAGCATTCCCGGCAGAACACTTTGTTATTTTATCCCCTTCCCTTTTCTCCGGGGTGCTCTTTTCCATAGTTGTGTTTACTACACTTTGGGGAATTGCGTTCAGGAGAGAAGGGAGGCTCCTCTATAGGCTATCGTCCCCGCGAACCTCCACGAAGGAATGAAGGCCATCGCCGAATGTATGAGGAACAGCCGGCTGAAGCTGAACTCGGACAAGACGGATGTTCTCATCCTCATATCCACCCCTTCGACCTGGAACGACTCCTGGTGGCTGACCGCACTGGGAACAGCTCCAACGCCCACCGACCACGCATGCAACCTAGGGGCCATCCTCGACTCCACCTTCTCCATGACCAAGCAGCTCAATGCTGTCTCTTCCTCCTGCTTCAACACCCTCCGCATGCTCCGCAAGATTTACAGGTAGATCCCCACCGAAACAAGAAGAACGGTCACCCAGGCCCTCGTCAGCAGCAGGTTGGACTATGGCCAAACTCCTGAAACGGCTTCAACGCATCCAGAACGCCTCTGCACGCCTGTTGCTCGACATCCCTTGCCACAGCCACATCACACCCCACCTTAGAGACCTGCACTGGCTCCCTGTCAACAAGAGGATAACCTTCAAGCTCCTCACCCATGCACACAAGGCACTCCAGAACACCGGACCTGCGTACCTCAACAGCCGACTCAGCGTCTACACCCCCACCTGCCAGCTCTGCTCTGCCGACCTCACCAAGGCCACAGTCCCCCGCATCCGAAGAGCAACCTCCGGCGGCAGATCATTCTCCCACCTCGCCACCAAGATCTGGAAGCCCCTCCCCATCCACCTACAGCAGACCCAAGACCTGCTGTCCTTCAGAAGACTCCTCAAGACCTGGCTCTTCGAGCAGTAGCAGCATCCCCCACCCCCTAGCAACTGAGACCCTCACGGGAAAGTAGCACGCTTTACAAATGCTATGATTGATTGATTGATAGAAATCAGCCTTTAAAAAATCCTTAGAAATTCACTGAAAAAACCATAGGTTTTAGGGAAAGTTATAGTTAGTTGGACATTTCACTTGTGCAAAACCATAGAAATTCCCCCGTAATAGGGGCATATTAGCAAGGGCTGGCGATATAATTATCGCTGTTTTAGCGTCTGTTTTTGGGCGAAAAGCGGCGATAATTATATCGCAATATTATTAAGGACACGCTAGCGCATGTTTCCTTGATGTAGAGCCCGTTTTTTCACAGCCTCGCATCACCAATGAGATGCAAAGAAGGCGTGGCTGTGAAAACAACACATGTTAATATCTTGAAGGCAGATTCGGGATATTACCAAGGAGGTGCAGCAATTAAAAAAAATCGCGCTACCTCCACCTTAACTCAGGAATTTAACGTCTTTTTAACTTTTAATGGGAGATGGATTATGCTGATAGGACCACAGGGTCGAATCAGCAAGGTTATCGCTGTTTTCAATGGAACATCACTGGAAAACCAGCGATGTTCCATTGAAAACATCGCTATGGCTGAAATATTATCGCCATAGCGCTATGCATTGTAAATATAGCGTTATCATGGCGATAATATTCAGCGATAGCCGGCGATAATATTTCTATCGCTATGTACGGCCAGTGATAATTATCGCTGGCCGTTGATAATATGCCCCATAGTTAGTTCAGCTAACTATAACTCGCTCCCCCGCAATGCACTGCTGATGATGTCACACATTACATCACTCATGACATGGTCAGTAACATCACTGATAACATCACTGATGACATAGTATTGCTACAATATTGTCACAGCATGAAATACAACATCAGTATAGGTAAACCAATATAAACTTACTATACATCACATATCTCATTTAGAAGCTCAAGTGTTAATGCACAAAATAAACTAGTACTTACGAAAAGCATTCTAATGCTTATTTACAACATGTCCCACACACACTCTCACTGAGTAGGTTCTATTAATAACTGTGATGCTACCTTGGCAAAATATGAATCATCCTAGAAATATTAGATCCTGACAATTGAAACAGAGTCCCCAGAGTTTCTTCTTGATACACTATAATTCTAGTGAACGTTTCCAATAACTATGTAAATAAAAAAAGAAAAACACTAATTAAATGATGACTAGAGTAATCAAACTGCATTAAGCATGCAACAGGCCTAACTAACATGTCATCTGATTGAGAAACAAGGACATCTAAAATGCCAGTACGCACACCGCTACTGTGTATAAATAGAAAAAAATATATGAAACAATAGAAAAACTATGCACATAGGATGCACGCAGAGCACTAAGACAAAGTAGTATATATAACCAAGTTGCTAAGTTAAGGAAAAAAAAAAAATCAGATATGCAGTGTTATAATCTGCCAACCTTGCCGAATCACGAAGGGAAACATTACATGTAAAATAGGGTACGTACTCACAGAATTGATTAAAGCTAAGCCTCACATGAAGACATATCAATATATTAACAGTTTAAGGGTGTACCAAAAAACATAGTCTCCATAACAGTTCCTTGACTGAACTAGTTAGAAAAACAGTTTTCACGGTACCACGTATTCTAAAAAAAAATCCCAAAAATGCCAAAATCAAGTATCCGCTGGACTTACTAAAAAACGTCCGTGGCCTCACATCAGTATAGGGAATATCGTCTCTAGTTCTATCAGCAAAGAGTATCAGTATATATACTCTCCTACATTGCTAATCAGCACAAACCTTTAGTACTAATTGGTAACTGGAATTCAAGTTTAAAAATCAAAGTGAAGCCCGTCTACGAAAAAACATCAGACTATGCATTTAGTCCTGGGCGTAGTTCGCGGAGTTTTGCTGCATGGAACTCTGGGAAGTTACAAAAAACTACTCGAAGCTCTGCGAGTGGCAGAGTGCAGTGCGAACTGCAGTTTGTGCTGGTATTTCTGCATCTCGGGTAGAGATTCTACCCGATTGGCAGCTTGCGAACTTACCGTTTGCGATCACGAATTTACCATTCGGAAGCAGGGAAAAACCTCCGATGCACACCGCGAAGCAGAGTTTTCTGCACTCCGCAGAGTGCGGAGTGCAGAAAACTCCAAAAAGTTTGCAAACAGAGCAAAGTTCACCGCCCAGGCCAAATCCTGAATGACTCTTGTTATATTAAGCTGTTCCACTTGCCATAACTTGAACCGTAATTATTACAAAGAATGGAGAATTATATCAATGTATGTACAAAAGTAAGTATGCACAATAAACAAAAAAAAAGAATAAACAAAAACATTTTGTTAATCGGGAGCACGAGTATTGAACCTCTGGCCCCTAGTGTGGTGACAATATCGCCAGCTCACATACACTATTCAGCTCATGCCGAGTCCCAAGATGGCCAAAAACACTTCATGGTTTGAAGGTTTGGCAGCCAATCAGATCGGGAGGGGCCGCAGATCCCTATATAAACAATTATAAGTTTCTTTTAATAACTCAATGACAAAAGACCAGCATCTAACTTTCTGCCAAATTTGGTGTAATTCTGTTCAGTAGTTCGGGCTGTAGCCGTGTCTAAGGTTCCTATGGAAAAAATATGGGGAAAAACACATTTTGGGACACCCAACATTTTTTGCTTGGCCCCTACTTCAAAGATCACCCCAAAAAACATTCAAGACAGCAGCTGAAGTGAGTGGCAAACTAGTTTGAATATTTAGCGAGGATTCATTAACAATGCAAAGTTAATGGCAAATGAAAAAACACTTTTCCTACGGATAGGTAATACGGACACACGGACACGCACACTGTTGTGCTAGGTCTCGCATTTCTAGTTGTGAGCAATCGGTAACACTAATATGATTGCTTACGAGGGACATGCTTTCTGTTTTAATGTGTACTTACACGATCGGTTGGCTGCATCTGGGAACGTCATATGCTCTTGTACCAGCTTCCACGATGCATATGCGAGAGGACTGAGGCAATCACCGGCTTCAGCAGTTAGTTGACAGTTTCATAGTCTGTTTACACTGGTGTTACTAACTGTAGTAAAACATGATGTCACACATGAGCTTTACTGCGTCTTGCCCACAGTCACACGCTGCAAAACTACTCAGTCATTGCAATGAACATAGTAAAAACACTGCCACTCACACATATATATAAATACCACTCATTCACCAGTACAGCCCTATATGATCAAGGCCTCATGTCTGGCGGCCGCAACGCGTCATTTGGACACTTGATGCTGAATAAATCGTCATTTAACTCTCAACTTTGCCTTTGGCGTCTGTTTCCTGGTGTTGCGCCTTTCTTTGGATGGGGGTACCCCTGGGATCCTGCTGTGGAATATTTTGCAGAGTACGGCTGTCTCTGCTTCACAGACCCCCTCTTCGCAAAGAACTACTGGGCCAGCGTGGTTTTCATAAGCCGAATTCGACAGAGCTCCAGGAGGAGAAGCAACTAACCACGGCCCCCTGACAGCTATATACCTGCATGCCTTGAATGCCCATCGAGTAGGAGGTAAAGGACGAGTCAGAGGACCTGGCCAGGCATCTCCAAACACCCAGTGGTGAGTACGAGCAGCAGTACAGCTTAATTCAGGTCAGAAGAGGAGCAAGTTATAGCCCCCAGATATACTAAGAACACGTTTTTTATTTCTAGGGGATTGATACATATAGACTATTTATATTATCATGTCCAACGAAGCGCTGCGAGAGAGGGAAGCACTGAAGCACTTTTTGATAATTTACCGAAAGTACAGAGTCTTGCCAGATGCGCAGAAGCTAATAAAGGTTCCACTGATGACAGTTACAAGGTAGAACTCCAAACACTTGAAAAACTTATGCGCACAGAAATCACCAAGTGGTGG
Organism: Triturus cristatus; assembly: GCF_964204655.1. Lineage (NCBI taxonomy): Eukaryota > Metazoa > Chordata > Amphibia > Caudata > Salamandridae > Triturus > Triturus cristatus. Next base: position 844,322,794 of record NC_140588.1, on the reverse strand, counting down.
GAGGCAAAATCTTTGCAAAACTACCGAAGGGCAGATCGGGTCCCACGAGGACTGAGAATAATGCTGGTACCCAGCTTTGAGCAACCTAACCCTGACATGCTAAAGGAATGGGCCACAAGCAATTTAGAGGCCTCAATGCGTTTAGTCATCATACTAATCATGTATGCAGAAATTGACAGGGCCAACTTACAAAGAGAGATTGATGTTCTGAATGATGAGTTGGATGCCATGAACCAAAAGGATGCCATCTCTAAGGGCAAGGATGAGATCAAGATACGCCTCAGGAAGCATGAGGACACTATCAAAGCGCGCAAGGTGTTCAAATTTCCCCGGGACAAAACAGACTATGAATGCGGGCAAATTTTTACATTCGCCAGAAAATACGACTCCATCAGAACACAGCGTATGAATAAACAAAATCAACAGGGGCAGCCTAAGCCACCAGCAGGCAATACTGAGGGTGTTGATTCTGCATCCCTGTCTGATTTGAGTTCCTTGGCAGAGAGTGGAGCGGATTCAGATGACGGGGCAGATGGAGAACAAGTAACATGCCCGGCAGAGTAAACCCCAGCCCAGGAGAAGAGATGGATTTTTTAGTCTACGACCGGCGCCAGACCCTCAGGCCCAGGCCGCCAAGGAAAACAAACACCGATGCAACCGAAGGAGGCGGGAAAAGCGGAAACTCAAAAAAACCAAAGCAAATGAAAAAAAGAAGAGGCAATTGGAGAAAGAAATGAAGAATGATACCAAGAATATTATAAACTTGAGCACAATGGATCTCACTGAAGCTGAAAAACAGCTCCTCACGTTGGGCCTCACCTCTTGCCCTGAAAGCTGATTTGATTACAGCATCACCCGGATTGACATCTTCAAATTCATTCGAAAATTAAAATTGATAACATTTTTCAGACTCAAACAAAGCAATGCCACTACTATCAACACGGTACCCGCTAGTCAAACAGTTGAGAAACCACTCACGGTGGCGGACATCCCGACATTGCGCATCTTGGGTGAACTAGCAGTGCCTTGTACACTGAGGCCTACTCAACAACTTCTACATGATGAGGGTATTGAAAGTTCATGCCGAATCCCTAGCCCTTTCAAGCCGCACTCCGCAGTGATGTCATTTGAGATGTCATCAGTGATGTCACTGACCATGTCATGAATGATGCAATATGTGACATCATCAGCAGTGCATTGCGGGCGCGCGAGTTATAGTTAGCAGTACTAACTATAACAGAGGAATTTCTATGGTTTTGTACGAGTGAAATGGCCAGCTAACTATAACACCCCTGAAACCTATGTTTTTTCTGTGAAATTCTAAGGTTTTTTAAATGCTAACTATAACGTCTCTGAAACCTATGGTTTTTTCAGTTAATTTCAAAGCTTTTTTAAATGCTAATTTCTATCTATAACGTCTCTGAAGCCTATGGTTTTTTTCAGTGAATTTCAAAGCTTTTTTAAATGCTAATTTTTAAGTGTGATAGTAGTTATACCTATTTTTTGTACTGATTTTCCACAGTTTTTTAACTGTTCATTTATGAATATTTTATAAATTAAATAACATTATATATTTTCCTGAAAATTGCAAAAAAAAACATTTAACAAAAATTCAAACAGAAATATTGATACATTTTTTTGTTTTCATTTTTTATTTTAATAAATGTATATTATTTTCTTTAAAAAAAAAATTTTTTCCAGTCGCGCACTCAAAGCGCAGACATCACGGTGGGTGCGGGGATTCTAGCCGCTATTTTTGAAAAGTCGTGAAGGATCCGCGTAAGGTGTGCGACGGCTGCGATACATTTAATATTACGTGATGTGCGCGATTGGTATGCGACCAGTCCACAACTCCTGCGCATTACGGTACGAGATGCTTGCGCGGTGGCGGGTCCCGCGTGATGTCATATATGTGCTGGAGCGCGCTGGGTGCGCAACTCCTGCAAAAAAATGTTATGTTCCAAAATGATATGTATGTGTCTTTAATATACATATTAGGGCAAGAGATTATCTAAGATCACTACGTTACTGCTGCTTTTACTGCACACTGCTGCTCGTTTTATTGATTGACATTGCTCCGTGTTTTTTATAACTTTTAGCTTATTTGAGTGTAATTGTGCTTTTAATACCTCATCCTCCCTCTTTGTCCGCATTGCACGCACTTTAAAAGAATAACCCACACAGACTCACCATTTGGGTGTTTGTAACTCGGTTCTACTCCCGACCGCCATCTTGGGTGAGTGTGGCTGACGCTCCCAGGACGTTTCGGGGGTTAGCGCTCTAGTGGCGGCTCGAGCCTACTGCCACACGCTATTTAGGGGGCAGTATGCAAGCGCGCAGCGTACACGCGCAGCGTCGCGCCGGAGGAGCGCCAGAGGAAAGCCCGTCTGTGCCCGTCCGGGCCCGGACGGGTCCAGGGCCAGCCACTACGTCCGTTACTCCGTATGGGCAGGGCAGTCGCATCAGGTACGACACGACCGATCTCCACACATTACGACCACACAAATTGGACACATGTCAGTTCATTGTGAGGGACGGTCAACCCTTTGTAAACTGTAGGGTGTGCAGCCTGGGGTCTGGTTCCCACTAGGCCAGAAAAAACATGGAGTTTGGCCTTCTGAACTGTAGGTCACTCCCTCGCCATTCCACGGAAATTAATTCACTAATCATGGACTACGACCTGGATATTTTATTTTTAACGGAGACATGGATCACGCCCGCTTCTAGTCCAGATATGATCCAAGCCCTCCCGCCCGGATTTGTGATTTACCATCTCGACAGACCCACAGGGCGGGGTGGGGGTTTGGCCATTCTGTATAGGGATACGCTCAGGTGTAGGGCACAGGAAGCAGGGATTAAGGACTGTGAAAGCTGTCATTTCTCCCTTCAGCTGTCCCCTACGGTTGCTATCTCTGGGCTCCTGGTGTACCGTCCCCCGGGGGCAGTGGCCGGTTTCATTGATTCACTTATGGAATCCGTCACCGGTCTTGCCTCCTCAACTACTAACTATATCGTGCTAGGAGACTTGAACCTTCACTTTGAAGACGCAACAGACCAGTCGGCCAGTGACCTGCAGTCTGACATGAGTGCTATACATATGGAAAGAATCAATTCAGGTGCCACCCATGGTAAGGGTCACCTGCTCGATCCTATCTTTTCCAATATGGAGCAACTATCCGCCCTCCCCCCCCCTTCCTCTACCATGGTCGGACCATTGCCTAGTTTTAGCCAGCTGGTCTTCTGTGGGCTGGGATGCTCCCACACCTAGGACATTCAGGATAGACAGAGCTTGGTCGAGGCTCCCCATGGACAAATGGACTGCCCATCTGGAGTCAACCTGCCCCCAAGTGGGGTCTGACCCAGAGGAGGCGGATGCCAGCTTAGAGAACTGGTTGAGCGGCTCCTTAGACGCCATTCTTCCGAAGAAAAAAATGCTCATTAGGGAGAAGAGAGCGGGCTCGGCCCCCTGGTACTCTCCTGAGTTAAGGACACTGAGAAAGAGCTGCAAGAGGTTAGAACGGGCGTGGAGAAAGGACTGGGGGATAACCAGTAGGAACGAGTATCGCCTAGCCTTGAGACTTTATAAGAACTCGATAAGGGAGGCCAAGATCAAGTACTTTGATGAAAGAATTTGCAAAGCCACCTGTTCCTCGAGAGAGTCCTTCAAGGTAATAAAGGAGATGCTAAAAACCCCCAAGCCACCGGTGATTCACGATAACGCCCAAGGGAAATGTCTTGAGCTGGCTACCTACTTCAGCGCCAAAATTGAGACTATCCTTTGCTCACTCCCCCAGTTAACCGCAGTGGCAGTACCAACTACTCAGCATAGGGCAGGCACACCGGAGTTGGATCTGTTCGGCCCTGTGACTGCGGAAGATGTACGAAGTGTGCTGGGGAAATTAAAGAGTGGCTCCCCTAAAGACCCTGTCCCGATGCGATTTCTAAAACAGGCTGCACCGACAATTGTGGCCCCAGTGACCGAGTTGATTAATCTATCTCTGGCACAGGGAGTGGTGCCATCGGGATGGAAAGGAGCGGTCGTCAAGGCCCTCCTGAAGAAGCCGAGCCTTGACCCGACGGATCTGGCTAATTTTAGGCCGATTTCACTGCTCCCGGGTATAAGCAAGATTGCGGAAAGACTGGTTAACCACCAGCTTTCTAACTTTTTGGAGACTAATGGCCGGCTACGGGATTCCAGACGGGATTCCGCCCTGGACAGGGGACTGACACTGCCCTGCTAGCCGTGGTGGAAGAAGCCAGGTGCATTCTGGATTCAGGAGGGTCAGTGGCAGTGATCCTCCTGGACCTGAGTGCGGCTTTTGATACCGTAAACCACCAGGTACTACTCGAACGGCTGGAAGGGCTGGGTGTCACAGGACTGGCTTTGAGATGGCTTGCCTCCTTTTTAGGTGGACGGTCATTTGAAGTGTGGGAGGGAAGTGGGAAGTCACCCTCCTTTGCCCTCCAGTGTGGGGTCCCTCAGGGCTCGTCGCTGAGCCCTACCCTATTTAATGTATATATGGCCCCACTGGAGGATGTGGTGTCTCCGTTCGGCTTTAACATCATCAGCTACGCGGATGACACGCAGTTGGTTGTGGGGCTCTCCCAATTAGAGAAGCAACCGGCGATACTTCATTCCTGTTTGGAGGAAGTGTTTAGGTGGATGACGACCTCATCCCTTAAACTGAATGGGTCAAAGACGGAGCTCATGATCTTAGGCCATACATCTTTTGCTCTGTCTCCCAGCAGTTGGCCTGACTGCATGGGGGTTCCCCCCAGCCCAAAGAAAGAGATCAGGAGCCTGGGGGTGTGGCTGGAGCAGGATCTGACATTTAGAACACACGCCAAAAAGACCGCTGGTGTATGCTTTGGTATGCTCCGGTCAGCCCGCAAGATTCTGCCACTCCTCCCTGACACTTCCCGTAAATTGCTGATACAGGGGCTCATCATCTCAAGGCTGGATTACAGCAATGCAATCCTCCTGGGCGCGCCGGAATCTACGTTCAAGAAGCTGCAGCAGGTGCAAAATGCTGCAGCCAGACTGCTGACAAATGTCCCCAGAAGGCAGTCCGCCAAACCGGCTCTAAAAACGCTGCACTGGCTCCCGGTGCGTGAAAGAGTAACCTTCAAAGCTCTCTGCATGGCACAGAAGAGTCTGCAGGGGAAGGGGCCTGCAATCTTGAGGAACATGATCCAACCCTATAAAGCAGCAAGGGCCCTCCGTTCGGATCATAAATTCCTCTTAAAGTCTCCTACAGTAAGACGAGCCCGTACGGGAGGAAGAAGGTTCTCGGTGAACACGGCCGCTGCGTGGAACGCGCTTCCACTTGTTTTGCGAGCTGAGATTTGTACTCGGCGTTTCCGCAAACTTCTGAAAACCTATCTCTTCCCAGACTAGCGTGTCACGTGTTAGCCTCTGTTGGTCCTTCGATTGGCGCTGGGATGCTCAAGGGTAACCGTGCGCGTTATAAAACTCCAATAATAATAATAATAATAATAATAAGATAGTCATAAAAATAACATATTTGTACTTATATTATTTTTAAATATATTTTCGCTAAGTAGGGTGCGTGCATCGTGAGTGCAGAGAACCAGGTCAGCAGAGGTGCTGTAGAGCCAGAGAAACCAGGTCAGCAGAGCCGTTCTAAAGCCAGAGAACCAGGTCAGCAGAGCTGCAGAGCTGCAGAGCTGCTCTAGAGCATAAGAAGCAGGTCAGCAGAGCTGCTCTAGAACCAGAGACCCAGGTCAGCAAAGCTGCTTTAGAGCCAGAGACCCAGGTCAGCAGAGCTGCTCTAGATGCCGAGAACCAGGTCAGCAGCGATGCTGTAGAGCCAGAGAAACCAGGTCAGCAGAGCTGCTTTAGAGGGAGAGAACCAGGTCAGCAGAAGTGCTTTAGAGCCAGAGAACCATGTCAGCAGAGCTGCTCTAGAGCCAGAGAACCAGGTCAGCAGAGCTGCTTTAGAGCCTTAGCACCAGGTCAGCAGAGCTGCTCTAGAGGCAGAGAACCAGGTCAGCAGAACTCCTTTAGAGCCAGAGAACCAGGTCAGCAGATCTCTCTAGAGGGAGAGAACCAGGTCAGCAGAGCTGCTTTAGAGCCAGAGAACCAAGTCAGCAGAGCTGCTCTAGAGCCAGAGAACCAGGAAACATGCTTTAGAGCCATAGAACCAGGTCAGCAGAGCTGCTTTGGAGCCAGAGAACCAGGTCAGCAGAGCTGCTCTAGAGGCAGAAAACCAGGTCAGCAGAGCTGCTCTAGAGCCAGTGAACCAGGCCAGCAGAGCTGCTCTAGAGGCAGAGAACCAGGTCAGCAGAGCTGATTTAGAGGGAGAGAACCAGGTCAGCAGAGCTGCTTTAGAGCCAGAGAACCAGGTCAGCAGAACTGCTTTAGAGCCATAGAACCGGGTCAGCAGAGCTGCTTTAGAGCCAGAGAACCAGGTCAGCAGAGCTGTTGTAGAGCCAGAGAACCAGGTCAGCAGAGCTGCTCTAGAGCCTAAGAACTAGGTCAGCAGAGCTGCTCTAGAGCCAGAGAACCAGGTCAGCAGAGCTGCTGTAGAGCCAGAGAAACCAGGTCAGCAGAGCTGCTTTAGAGGGAGAGAACCAGGTCAGCAGAGCTGCTTTAGAGCCAGAGAACTAGGCCAGCAGAGCTGCTTTAGAGCCAGAGAACCAGGTCAGCAGAGCTGCTTTAGAGCCAGAGAACCAGGTCAGCAGAGCTACTCTAGAGCCAGAGAACCAAGTCAGCAGAGCTGCTTTAGAGCCATAGAATCAGGTCAGCAGAGCTGCTTTAGAGCCAGAAAACCAGGTCAGCAGAGCTGCTCTAGAGCCTCAGAACCAGGTCAGCAGAGCTGCTCTAGAGCCAGAGAACCAGGTCAGCAGAGCTGCTGTAGAGCCAGAGAAACCAGGTCAGTCGAGCTGCTTTAGAGGGAGAGAACAAGGTCAGCAGAGCTGCTCCAGAGGGAGAGAACCAGGTCAGCAGAGCTGCTCTAGAGCAAGAGAACCATGTCAGCAGAACTGCTTTAGAGCCATAGAACCGGGTCAGATGAGCTGCTTTAGAGCCAGAGAACCAGGTCACCAGAGCTGTTGTAGAGCCAGAGAACGAGATCAGCAGAGCTGCTCTGTAACCTAAAAACTAGGTCGGCAGAGCTGCTCTAGAGCCAGAGAACCAGGTCAGCAGACCTGCTGTAGAGCCAGAGAAACCAGTTCAGCAGAGCTGCTTCAGAGGGAGAGAACAAGGTCAGCAGAGCTGTTTTAGAGCCAGAGAACCAGGTCAGCAGAGCTGCTCTAGCTGACACTGACTGACTGACACTGACAGATTGACACTGACTGACACTGATTGACTGACACTGACTGACACTGACACTGACTGACACTGACACTGACTGACACTGATTGACTGACACTGACTGACTGACACTGACTGACTGACTGACTGACACTGACCGACTGACACTGACTGACTGACACTGACTGACACCGACTGACACTGACACTGATTGACTGACACTGACACTAACTGACTGACACTGACTGACTGACTGTCTGACACTGACTGACACTGACTGACTACTCTCTACTACTCTACTACTCACTCTCTACTACTCTCTCTCTACTGCTCACTCTCTACTACTCACTCTCTACTACTCTCTACTACTCACTCTCTACTACTCACTCTCTACTACTCTACTACTCACTCTCTACTACTCTCTACTACTCTCTACTACTCACTCTCTACGACTCACTCTCTACTACTCTCTACTACTCTCTCTCTACAACTCACTCGCTACTACTCTCTACTACTCACTCTCTACTACTCACTCTCCACTACTCTCTACTACCCACTACTACTCTCTACTATTACTCTCTACTATTCACTCTCTACTACTCACTATCTAATATTCAGTCTCTAGTACTCACTCTCCACTACTCGCTCTCTACTACTCTCTACTGCTCACTCTCTACTACTCGCTCTCTACTACTCTCTACTACTCACTCTCTACTTCTCACTCTCTACTACTTTCTACTATTCACTCTCTACTACTCACTCTCTACTACTCTACTACTCTCTACTAGTCTCTCTACAACTTACTCTCTACTACTCTCCACTACTCACTCTACTACTCTCTGTTACTCTTTACCACTCTCTCTCTACTACTCCACTACTCACTCTCTACTACTCTCTCTCTACTACTCACTCTACTACTCTCTACTACTCACTCTCTAGTACTTCTCTCTTGTCTATCTGAGGAGGAAAGAGACACATCGACCTGCGCCTCACCATTGTTACATTTTACTAGCCACTCCTGCCAAGAGAGGTTTTACCTTTTGCTTGTAATTTGGTGAGGATTAGTAACTTTGATTTTTCAGCTTTTCATATCACCTGTATGATCAAACAACTGTAAATAATTTAGTCTAATTGGTGCTGCTATACAGGGCCGGACTGGGAACGAAAACCGGCCCTGGCAAAGTGCTCGGCCGGCCCCCGGGGTTTGGAGGTGCCGCCAAGCTCTTTGCGAGGGCCGGTTTTCGGACGATTTTGTGACAGGGCCGATTTTGCAGCTATGTAACAAAAACGGCCCCCATGGGCCCAAAACCGGCCCCCACCCACGCGGCGCACCGGGGGATTGCCCGGTGCCCACTTCGGCCAGTCCGGCCCTGCTGCTATATATAAGCAACATCTACTTTCTTTGCCTTCTGGACGTTGGTTTTGGAAATTTGAGTAGAAACGCTGTTAGGATAGTGAAAGTAAGTAATGAATCTGGAAAATAAGCTACTTTTTGTCGTTCTTCGGATACTATTATGTGTGACAAAATGTTACTCTGGCTTTTTTTTATTTTCAGTCCCTCATGAGAGTCTCCGTGAATTGATATGCTGACTACAAATTGGTTTGAGTGTGCTTAACATGGCGTATGTTCTGGTGTTTCACATGCTTCCATGTACATTACCAGTTCTGTTTTGGGCTATCATAGACTTCATGGATTCTGTTTGTCCATTGTGAGGTGCTTATAAGCAGGACGGTGCAACGTCTTTTGATTATTTCACCGTGCACGATCATCGCTACAGATAGTGGGTCTTTGTGGATATTCTGTCATTTGCAGCAGCATCATTAATCTTGACGTGAGCTTTTTAATTATTAGGTAAGAGGTATTTGGCCTTAAAAATATATTGGAGCTAGGGTTTCATTTGCTTGCTGGTCTAGTGATATACGTATATGTTATGTTTTATTAGGTTTTTTTAGAGATATTTCCCACAAGAAATTTCATATATCTCAGCTTTAGGTTGAAGTATGTGAGTTAGAAAATACTTTCTTAGTATGTTCTGCACATGGTAATGTGATACTTTCAGTCCTCTCACTAGGTTCATGTGTATTTTCACTTACCTGGGTTAGGGATATCTTCCCTGTTTAGCACCTTACACTCAGGGGGGCAGATTTACAAGCCACTTGCGCCACTTTTGCGTCACTTTTCCCATGTTAAAAGTGACGCAAAAGTGGCGCAAGGGGCTCATAAATCTGCCCCTTTGTATTTTTCACTCTATAAGCCTGAATTAGACCATGCATTTACAATTTCACAAGGTTGTTTAAACTTAAAGTAGAAAAGTAATAAACAATAGTGTCTCGATATTCTGCCTTTATCTTTTTGCATCCCGTGCACACAACCTTTTCCTGCAGCGTATGTGATATTATAAGCTCTACATTCATTCCTATGATTATATTATGTTTTTTCTTCTTGATGTTCGTACAAATAAAACGGGTTAGTTTTTCTGCAAAACACGTTTGGCAACTTCAGTGCTTGTTTGTAAAGGAGATTACTATGACATAGGCAACTAAAATGTTTGTTTGTAAAGAAGAATACTATGTGTACCTAAATGTAATTTTAGCAACTTCAGAACTTTATTCATCTTGTACTGTGTGTTTACATTTTAAATTCAACTTCCCACTACTCTTGTTTTTGGATTGACATTTTCTTTCATATTGTGACCAGCCAATGAAAGTGCTTGATCACATGGGATTGATGAGTCCCGCGCAACAGAACTGCCCAACCTATCAATTAAAATACACTATTTTTGTTGCACTATTTTTTTTAATTTGTCGTCCTGCGGGTCCTCTGCAGAAATCCCATGGGCCAACTGTCTAAATATCGCTATTTTGGTAAGCGAATTTTCTCGAAAAATGCTGATTGAATTTACACCAAATAAATAAAAAAAAAGGGATTCTGAGTAAACAGCTAGCTTTCTTCTAATTTTGGTGTCATTCAATTTAACAGGTTTTTCTGTCCATTTTTTTCTGACGGGCATTGCATGAGGAGCAGACATGTTTTGGGACCCTTTTTCTCAATCCCTACTTGTCAGATCACCCGAGGCTTTCCAGGAAGGAGCTGTTGTGAATAACCCTTTTCTTGGAAAGTTTAATGAAGATTTGTCAAAAAGTGCCAAAATCATTAACAGAACCCAAATTTCTATTCCTAGGGCAAGTCTGAGTCCTCTTGTGTAACTACACAGTGGCTGCCATCACTGTGTAATACACAATTGAGTTGTTCAGTTTCTATCTATCTATCTATCTATCTATCTATCTATCTATCTATCTATCTATCTATCTATCTATCTATCTATCTATCTATCTATCTATCTATCTATCTATCTATCGATCCATCTGTATCTGTATCTCTAGATAGGTAGATAGCCAGATAGATAGAGATATCTATCTATCTATCTATCTATCTATCTATCTATCTATCTATCTATCTATCTATCTATCTATCTATCTATCTATCTATCTATCTATCTATCTATCTATCTATCTATCTATCTATCTATCTATCTATCTATCGATCCATCTGTATCTGTATCTCTAGATAGGTAGATAGCCAGATAGATAGAGATATCTATCTATCTATCTATCTATCTATCTATCTATCTATCTATCTATCTATCTATCTATCTATCTATCTATCTATCTATCTATCTATCTATCTATCTATCTATCTATCTATCTATCTATCTATCTATCTATCTATCTATCTATCTATCTATCTATCTATCTATCTATCTATCTGTCTGTCTGTCTGTCTGTCTGTCTGTCTGTCTGTATATCTATCTATCTATCTATCTATCTATCTATCTATCTATCTATCTATCTATCTATCTATCTATCTATCTATCTATCTATCTATCTATCTATCTATCTATCTATCTATCTATCTATCTATCTATCTATCTATCTATCAAGAGATGGATAGATAGATAGATAGAGATTTGTAAAGAGATAGATAGATAGATAGATAGATAGATAGATAGATAGATAGATAGATAGATAGATAGATAGACAGACAGACAGACAGACAGACAGACAGACAGACAGACAGACAGACAGACAGACAGACAGACAGACAGACAGACAGACAGACAGACAGACAGACAGATAGATAGATAGATAGATAGATAGATAGATGGGTGGGTGGGTGGGTGGGTGGGTGGGTGGATGGATGGATGGATGGATGGATGGATGGATGGATGGATGGATGGATGGATGGATGGATAGATAGATAGATAGATAGATAGATAGATAGATAGATAGATAGATAGATAGATAGATAGATAGATAGATAGATAGATAGATAGATAGATAGATAGATAGATAGATAGATAGATAGATAGATAGATAGATAGATAGATAGATAGATAGATAGATAGATAGATAGATAGATAGATAGATAGATAGATAGATACTGGAATTTTTTTTAAAGATACTTCATAGGTGAAAATATCAGTTAAATCATACCGTTTTAAGCTAACAAAATCACTGAAATTCAACAGTTATATTTATCTCAATTAAGTTGTGCCCTAGAGTAACTAAAACCTACACCCCTGCCATGCACAGTGTTGTCATCAGTGATGTCATTTTAGATGTTGCAGTGAAACTATCAATAAAGTCATGGAACATGTGATGAGTGATGCCATATGAGCGTTAAGGAGCAGTGCCGAGACCCTGGTGTTTTGGACATGGCTGATGTTCAACATCTACTGACTACTCTGCCCAACCAAACTCATCTACAGCTATTAGTAACATATTATAGCAATTTCTTGCTTTTCATACAATGCAACATAGGGAAAATATGCCTAGATTTACTATAGTGGACGAGTTAGGCTACAACACTACTAAGCTATCGACTATGGATAAATAGTAGGAATAGTGACAAAAGTACAAGCCCTTATGGGTTTGGTGGTGTGAAAATGATAAAAGCATATAGATTTCCTGAAAGAACAGGGAATCCTCAGTTTGGGTAATCATCCTGAAACAAATGGAAATGTGATGTGGGAGGTTTAAAGACGCAAACAAATATCAGCACTGAAAACTGTATAGGTAAGTTTACTTGTTTTATTAACTTTAAAGTGTGGCCATGCTTCCATCATGCCAGCCTAGTGCTCCTAGAGGAGAATAAGAGGTCAACCTGCGGGTGCAAGGGTGATGAGCTAGCATAATTAGGGAGGTAATTTTAATATTTGGAATTATATCTGCTTGAGATTGTCAACATGTGATTTATCTAGGGTGAGTCATGCAGCACTGATAATATGGATCCATAATGATATGAGAAGAACATTGGCATCAATAATTATATTTATTAAGTCAATTGTAAGAATAATCTAACATAGTGGGCATAATGTGCAAAAGCAGCCTTTCAGAAAGACCTTCCCTTTTTAAACCCAGGACATGCTCTGAATGAGGAGCTTAATCATCATCATCATCATCATCTTCATCATCATCATCTATTTATTTCGACTACAATTACCATAAAAGCAAGTACTAACATAAAAGGAATGAACTCATAATGCAAAATCAATAGATTAAGTCTGTGTAAAATACATTTAAAACTGCATTGAATTGCAAAGTTTAAAAGGCTGTTTTAAATATAAGCCAATATGTAGAAATATTTGCTGTGTACATAGTGTCTGCAAATAAAGAAGGTCATCTCTACAGCTTTTTATATTGACATTTACTATTTCTTGGATGAGCAGTCCCTTAAACAGTTCTCTATACTACCCACAGAGGAGCAGAAATTGCAACAAAGTTTGATTAGATGTTCAGTCACAAGGACAGCAACTTATGGTGACAGTATTATATTGACCAAGAAGAAAAAAACAGTTTCCTTTTGACAGAACTCAGGCAATCTCTAGTAAGGAGTGAAATCTCCCAAATGTGGTTAACAATATCCAAGCATGGCTCGGTCCCAGGGCATGTTTGAATCAACACATAGCTTCTTAAGAAACCTAAGCTGGACAGGGCCAGCACCCTGTCCATTGTTCTCATTAACAAAAGGTTGTCCTTCACACTCATCTTGTCCTTCTTCTTAAAAGAGGGAGGGTCAATTAGGAATCTAGACCTTCCGAGGATAAGAAAACTGGTCTGTAAATACTTTACCCATGGGGTTGAGGGACCAAGAACACATGCCAGACAGTCTTCAAACACATATCTGCAAAGAGAGACCGGAGCATTACAAAAAACATAGCACCAGAGTAGAAGAGGAGCTAATTTAATACAATCTTCCACATAATCCAACAAAAGATCCTCATGTACCAGGAAGTTGCCACTGCTTGGGGGGCGGGGGGGAGGGCACCCAAAAGTTTAACGAGCACCCTGTTATCTTCAGCCTCCAAGCTGCTCATATCACTACAGCCCCAAATCCCAACACTTTATGCCAAGACGCGGACACACCTACTCTTTGTATCTTGATGAGTGGGTGAATAGGCTTATTCACGTTACAAGTTGAAACATTAAAAATAGAGCCAATAATACATGAGAGGATAGCACTCCTATTGCCCATACATGAGGCCCAACTCAGGTTGTCTTCAAAGGTGACTCCTAGGTAGGGAAAGGCTTGCACTATTTGCTTGGCCTTAGTGCCATGTATTCAGGTCTTCATGTTCCTGAATCCACAGACCTTTATAATAGTTGTGGATCTATTGGTTTCCAGATTAAGACTCTCCATGAAGTTTACTAAACCTTCAATGAGAGGCTTAAGTCCATTTGAGGTTCTGGCCAACAAGACGGCATCTTTGGCATTGATAAGTTATGACACCGGTCTATTCTTAATTTTAGGACCATCAGCAGGTACACCTAGCAAAGCAAACTCCAATATTTTAATGTAAAGTAGGAAGAGGAATGGTGCCAGCACACACTCGTTTTGGGACACCTCACTGTAAACTGAAATGATCTGAGTATTCACCATTGTTCACGTATCCCACCCTGGCATTGTGGTTAAGAAGCAGCTCCAGCAAGAATACTACTAAGCTCTGCTCCACTTCAATTGCAGACATGAGACACCGCAGCTTGGAGATGTTAACGCTATCAAAAGTGCTAGACAGATCCATTAAAGCAAGGTGAATGGCGCTCGCATAAGCAATTTATACTTGCATATTATAAGGTGTAGGTTGAAACATTGCTCAATGGTACACAGGCCTGGCAGTAAGCTGAACTGGACCCCTGAAACTATGTTATTTCTGCTGATGCAGAGTTCCAACCTGGCAAGGAAAATACATCCCGCAATCTTGATAGAGGATTGTAACTGGGAAATTGAGCACTAACAAACGGGCCTTCCTGTTCCCTTCCTTAAAAACTGGGACGATGATTGCAGATTTCCAGGATTCAGGGAACCCAGCCACACAGGAAGAGTTAAAAAGATTCGGAAAGGGGGGTCCAGAAATCAGCATTATCCTTACACAGATCCATTGGGACACCATCAGGGCCTGAGGCCTTGTTTACTGGACATTGCAGATGAGCCATTGCAACCTCTTCCAGGGAAAAGGAGATTTCTATAGGGAATTTGGGTTGAGCGAGTTCCAGTCCACTATAGGCACTGTCCTTCAGGGTGTATATCTGCCTATAGTGGTCCACTGGGTTCCCCAGTGCAATATTACAATTAAGGGCCTGCTTAGGTGCGTTGGCCAGGGAGTCATTATTAACCAAATTCCAGAAGGATCTGTAGTCTTTAAAAGTGCATGCCTGGACCAGACTCCCAATGCAAGCTTTTAATCTCAGCTTTCTTCACAACCAAAGCCTGTGTATATTCTTTTCTGTAGTTGCCAATTTTCTCCCTGTTATTTGGTAACTTACTTAAGGCAAGATGTTATTGCCTACACAACATTCTGCATGATTTATCAAACCATGGTACCACAACCTCAGCATTTACTTTACAAAAATCAATCTGGATCACAGAGACACAAAGGAGGCAACTACTAATTGCCTGTTGGCTTCAAGGGAGAGACAGTGTAGAATATTGGTATGGTTGTTGGCTACAAGCTTGACAAAGAAAGGAGCATTGTTCGAGGTCCCCAACACCAATCAACTAAGATTATCCTTTGCTTCTAACCTCAAGTCACCTTCCATTGCACCCCTTTTAGTTTCCACTAAATGAGAGGTGGAGAGAGTTTTGGTCCCTTATGTCACTAGTTGTGACTCCACCGCCAGCAATTCTGGAGGACATTTTTCGTGTGGCAAAAACATAACCTATGGTTGAGCACTGGCCTCTTCCAAGCAAAAGTGATAACCCTGACAGGCCCAAATACATTGCACAAGTTGTGATTACCAAGCATAGGGAAGAGCATTACACCCCTGGCATTGTTGCCGGAACAGGAGCGTAATCAATAATGAGATGTCATGAGCGAAGCTCCAGGAAAGGCTATCACTAGATAAGCGCACCCAAATCCTCAGGTGTTCTATTGTCAGTGGAGTGATTTTTCAGGGGGATATAGATTGTCCTCTGTTTCCTGTACAGACTTCAACCACCTGTTGCAAACCTTTCCCTGTCCAAGCACCTGTGGTTTGGTCTATTTGTGGGAGCCAGTGCTGGTCTTCCAGGGCAGGTTGTACTTGCATAGTATTATAATTCATTTATTTATTGCTCTGACTGGAGCACTGTTATTTCTAATGTTGATGAACAAATATAGCTTAAGAAGTCTTTTAAATCATCTGGTTCGGAGAACATCGAGGTATTAGCATCTACAGTGATTATCATAATTGGCTTCCAATAGTTCAAACTTTATATCCTATTGACTTAGTTGGGCATGTAAAACTAAGAATGTCTTCCTATTCATTTTATTTTCATGATAGTATGTGGAGACATGAATAGTCAGCCAATCAAGTAAGAACAAAGCTCCATTTCTTTGCAGCCTAATTTAGATCCTTGAATCCTTAGATGCTTGAATCCTGCAGTAGATATTCATATCTGCTGTGGCCTGCCTGCCACTCAGATATGGCATGTGGTAACATATTTTGGGTTTGGCGCGACGGCACAGCTTTGGCTGTGCTGGTGAAGGAGAATAACACCTGGGCAGCACATATGTGACAGCCACAATCTTGAGTGGCATGACACCTGTTTTGTAGTGAGAATGATGTCCTAAGTGGCAATGCCTTGAGCAAGGGATGCAAGGGGCAGGCAACAATGCCCTGAGATCAAAGAAGGAAAGGTGTGAGGTAAACACCTATCTCAAGCCATGATAATGTCGTCCTTTGATTTCTGGGACTTTGGATTGAACATGGCAGATCTACATGCAGCAACACAACAGTGTTCTGATTCACTCATCTGCCTCCTCAAGTATTCTGTCTAGAGAATCCAAGGGGCAGATTTACGAGCCCCCTGTGCTGCAAGTATGTCACTTTTTGTGATGTAATGGAGGCGCATTTCACTTCTCCATATTTACAAGGAGAGGAAAAGCCACCCTGCATGACTTTTTCTCTCCTTGTAAATATGGCCCCTTCACACGCAGCACTTTGCGTGGAAGGGATGTTCCATGGGTGTTGCTGTGGGCGTTCCCACGCAACACGCATGGAAGGAGACACAGTTCCTGATTTATGAGTAATTGTAAATCTGGAAATGCGTGTCAATGCTACACCTCCCCAGGGGAGGTATAGCGAGGCGCAAAGAGGAGAAATGTTTTAATTTCTCCTAGTTTTTTCCTCTTTCAAAGCGTGCTGCATTCTACAGCACGCATTGAAAGAGGAAAATGCCTGTAGTGATTGTTTTTGTGCAGGAAGGTGCTCCTTCCTGCACAAAAGCAATCTCCCCATGACGCAGGCATCCTTGCACCATGGTGCAAGGGTGCCTGCGCCGGAGCATGGCTGCAGTTTGTGCGCCAGCGCAGGGGAGAGCACATGAATGTGACATATTATTGTAAATATGTCGCATTTCTGTGCTTCGGAAGGGCCGCAGCAAGGCGCAGCCAAAGGGCTTGCGTTGCCACACTGCGGTACTTCCTTGTAGATCTGCCCCCAAGTGTTTGAGCAATGAGGCAAGATCTTTACCCATTGGTTTGGTTCGAGAGAAAAAAATCTGTCATTGTTGAGTTCAGTGTATAGTAATGTTTACTGATATCCCTTCATGACTATGTCAAGTGTCACTTCTAGCATTTTGGAGTGTGATGGTATAGGATGCTTCCTTATGAGTCTTGTGTGAAATACAGCTGTTTGTGGTGTTTTCATAAAGAAATTGGGAGTCAAATGCGCATGTAAAGCACCTAAATCAATATTATTCACCGGTCCACAATTTCCATGGTTCGCCTGATCCAAAATGATGTAATGTAATGCCCCACATCAAGCAATTGAGGTACCTTTCACGTACTGGCATTTTCATGTATAAATGTATATACCCGTACAGAGGGGGAGCATAGTAGCTGGCACACAAAATACTAACAGGTAAAATAATAGATAGCACAGAAGTGAATGGAAATGTTGTTATGTTGATCTATGATGTTAAAATCCAGATCACTGGAAAATAAATACTTCTATACTTTTAAGGTGAAGACGTTGTGCGTTTTAATACATAAGTTCCACTATACTGACATGCAGTTGCACACATGCCACTACATTGATATTTAGCAACACCTCCAGTGAGTTATATCAAAAAAGCATTAGGGATTCATTGTCACTGTTAAGGCGCGGATAAGTGCATAACAGGTAAACTGACTTTTATATTCAGAGGTTGAGATTGAATTAAACTTAGGACTCGGCCTCAACTAAAGCTTAGTGTCAGAATGAGGTTCAGAGTAAGGTTTAGAGTTTTTATTAGCATATAGGACAGAGTTAGGCTTAGATTTATGGCAATGCTTATGATTCAGGTATGAACTGAAAATGAAAGTTAAGGGTAGGTACTAACTCTACCAATACCACCAACAACAACTCTGCCAATACCTCTACGACTAATACCACCAAAAGTACCATTAATGACACTATCAATACAGCCACCATCATCAGTATAATCATTGACAATAACATTTGCACCAATAACAGGCCATTACCGATAATACCATAAATATCAAAGCCACAATACCACCACTGAGATGAAAAACACATCAGCCCCAATAATATTGCCACCATTTCCACTCTTGCAACCATGGGCATCGTGACTGCCAAGCAGTGCCAAAGCCAACAGGACAGGTATACCTTTGACATGCTATTGCATAGAAATGCATTTGTGCATGCCTATGCTTGCATTTGTTGTCACATTAAAGTCAAACCTATTGTCATTGACATTGCTTGTTCTACCTGTCATCCAATTTTGAATACAGAGTATCGTGCTGAATCGATGAAATTATATATTGAAAATAAATTGTCAGATTAAGTGATGAAATCATAGCCATCTAGAACTTTGAACCAAGCGCAAATGCATCACTATGGGCCAGATGTAAGCCAATTTTAAGTGATTGCAAACAGAATATTGGCCCATTTGCGACTGCTAAAAAGGGTTGTAGCATGTACAAACCCTATTTTGCAAGTCAGTAACCTATTATCCACTTGCAAAATAGGGTATACGAGGCGCTATGAGAAAGGGTTGTGCCAAGGGCATCCCTTCCTAAAAGCAGGTTGCAGGGGGATGGACAATTGTTTTGTGACCGCAAATGCGGTAGCAAAACAATCGCAGTTTACCACCTATTTCAAGTAGGTGGTAAGACAGTCGCAAACAGAACGGAATCCCCAGAGAACCCCCTTCTCCTTTATGAACGTATGGAAAAAAAATGTTAAGATCAGACAGTGGTCCCACAGACCCAATGCCTGTCCTTAAATAATGAAAAGAAAACTTTTCCTTATTTTTCTTTTAAACGCATCCCATTTTCCTTTAAGGAAAATGGGCTGCATTTGAAGAAAAAAGTAGCTTTATTTAAAAAGAAAAACAGACATGATGGTCTGCTCTCCCCAGCAGGCCACTATTCCTGTGATTGTGGCCCATTCCAAATGGGTCACAAATTGCGACCTGTCTCATGAATATTAATGAGGCAGGTAATTTGCGACCCATTAGGAATTGCTAAATGTGTCTGAGACACATTAGTCATAAAGAAACGCAATTTGCGATCTGTAAAACTGAATGGTCGTGCATCTGGTCCTATTGCCCTTCATTCGGCATCTCCTAAACCTTTCCTGTAGCCAACAATTATAGATAACACACTAAATCTGTTCCTTTTCAATGTTTCAACTACTGAACCTTCATATTATGGAATAAGGACAGAGAAATTAGACATCCTTTAAAATATTTTATGTTTCAAAACAAGATTTTTAACCAGGATTGGGATCATGGAGAATACATCTAAATTAGCTTAAGAAAAAATTCTGGAGCTGGAAAGGGAATTTGTTACAGTTGATGCCGGAACAGAAGCTATTGCTGAAGATGACTTTCTGTGTAGGAACTGCTCAAGGTGAGTGAAATAACTTTTTGAAACCTTAACAGAATACATGTTTTCCAGAAGTATTCATGGTCACTTTTACTGGTCTTCAAGGTACCAATATGGGGCCATATTATCAAGGAACGGCGATAACATTATCGCCCCTTTAGCGGCAGGAAACTGCTGCTAAAGCGGCGATAATGGGCTTGATAATCAGCCCTTGTCAATTCTCATAGAAGCCCAGGTTCTGGTGTGAACCTGGGCTTCTATGAGAATTCAATTCACAAGGGCATATTATCAAGCCCATTATTGCCGCTTTAGCAGCAGTTTCCTGCAGCTAAAGCGGCGATAATGTTATTGCCGTTCCTTGATAATATGGCCCATGGTTTCTTTATTTCAGTCCATTTTTCTGTTTTCAGCATGATTTGGCAGGGGTGTTAGGATCCTCAATTTTACAGGTCAAATTCGGGCAGTGACTCTGAGCATTACATGGTTCCAAGTATTACGTTAACTATTCAGCTGGCTTGTACCCTAACTGCATTGTGCTGTGGTTTTTGTTTTGTTTATTTTTAGTATTGCTCCGGTGTTAACAATCCCCTAGTGATGGCAAATGACACGTAATATATAAAATCAGTTTGACTGTCAGTTTTAGAGTAATTAGATAATATACATTGAAATATTACAAATGTGTTGTGCTTTTAAAATAACTCGCCATCATTCATGGACATAAACATCTTTACCACCACTCTAATAATTGTGTTGCACTGTACCCTGACTGAAACCTACATCACTTCCTTTGAGCTATGTTTGTATGCTCATCCAGGTCACCTCAAACAGTCAAGTGCAATTTGCACCATAGGGGCTAACACTTATGGGTGGACACTGACCCCATTAGTTATTGCCCCCTTTAAATTGTTCTAATAGTGAATAATAGGCTGTTGTTCCTTATCAGAAAAAATGAAAAAAGGAGTTCAAGCAGCCTGTCTCCTACACTTGTGTCTCTGAACACCACTGATCCCAACATAGGCCTCCCAAAATGTAGGACCTGATATATTACAGGTAATACTTCAAACGTGTGCACCCACGTAAAAATTATGGCACCTGTAAACTGGAGGTAATTCTTTGCATAACAGGCACATGCACCAAATCCTGGCAATCGCATAACAGAGGTTATTTTTAGCATATGGGGCACCTGTAGCATTGTGGTATCACTGGCATATTGAAGGTAATTAAAGAGAGGACAAACAAGGCATATTTGGAAGTGAGGAGAACTGTATCTAGAAACTAGATATCATTTTGAACATATGTGTTGGACACAGCCTTTTTTGCAGGGTCACTCCCAAACCTTTGGCCTTCCTCACCCCTGGTTGCTGAATTTGTTTTTGTTGGTTTTACTACTCCGGGCACTTTACCATTGCTAAACAGTGCTATAGTGTATGTACTCTTAACTTAAAACATGGTAACTTTGGCTTGTCCACAAATGGCATATTTCATTTAATTATAAGCCCCTAGTAAAGTGCACCACATGTGCCTATGCCTGTAAATTAAATGCTACTAGTGGGCTTGCAGCACTGATTGTGTCACCAACTCCAGTAGCCCTTTAAACATGCCTCTGGCCTGCCACTGCAGAGCCTGTGTGTGCAGTTTTAAACTGCCATGTTGACCTGGAAAGTTACCCCTCTTGCCAGGCCCAAACCTTCCTTGTTAACAGACGTAAATCACCCCTAAGGTAGGCCCTGGACAGCCCAGGGGCAGGGAACAGTGTATTTATTATGTAGGACATGTACTTTTACATGTTACATGTCCAGGTAGTGAAAACCCATTCAATTCCTTGTTTACTACTGCAAGGCCTATCTCTCCCATAGGTAACATAGGGATTACCTTATTTTATGTTAGAAGTGTAATTCCCATTTGGGAAAAGATAGTTATTTCGAGTTTGGTGTCTCTGGCCTCACCATATAAAATCACAACTTATGGTTAAGTTAGATTTTAAGTTGCAAGTCAGAAAATGCCACATAGAACAAAAACAGATGTTGGACAGAATGCTAAAAAAGTTAAACATTCACCCAGGTCACAGATCTGGGTTTATTCCATCATCTTTTTCTCACAATGCCACCCCAGTTTGGACCCAGCCAATACAAATCAGTCTTGACCTTGCTCCTCATGGGAGCAGTCCAGCCCGAACTGCTAAGCTAAGTCCTCCCTGGACTGGAAACAAGCATCCTGGTACTGGTTTCAGGGCATCACCCATCATCAACCAGGCTAGCTTGAATCTAGTGGCACAGTGAGCACGGGACCCACATCTGGGCATACCCTTTCCACTTAAGGATGACAAAACAAAAAGGAGAAATTAATGGACAGAATGCTGAACAATTCAAACATTCACCCCCAGTGACAAAGATCTGGGTTTAATCTATTGTTATTTTGCTCACCACATCACCCCAGTTTGGACCCAGCCATATGCAAATCAGTCATCACCCTGCTCCCCATCAGAACAATCCAGCCTGACCTGCCAGGCCATGTCCTTCTTGGACCAGAAACAAGCATCCTGGGACAATTTTTGGGGTATCACCCCACATCAGTCAGGATAACTTGAATCCAGTGGCACAGTGAACACGGCATCCACTTCTGGGCATACCCTTCCCACTTAGAGTGATAAAAACAACAAGAACAGAAGATGGAGGGAATGCTTAACAAATCAAACATTCAGCCCCAGTCACAGATATGGGTTTATTCTATAGTTGTTTTGCACACTACCCCAGTTTGGACTCAGCCATATGCAAATTTATCTTGACCCTGCTCCTCATGGGGACAGTGCAGCCTGAACTGCCAGCATCCTGGGACTTGTGGTGTGATATTACCCCTCATCAACCAACCTAGCTTGAATCCAGTTGCACAGTGAGCATCAGACCTACATCTGGACAGACCCTTCTCAAATAGTATGACAAAAAAAAACACGAAAAGATGATGGACTGAATGTTGAAGAAGTCAGAAATTCACCTCCATCATAGGTCTGAGTTTAATCCATAGTTTTTTTTTGCTTGCCTTGCCACACCAGTTTGGAACCAGCCATATCCAAGTCAATCTTGACCCTGCTCTCCATGGGAACAGTCCAGCCCGAACTGCCAGACCAGTTCTCTCTGGACCACAAAAACAAACTTTCACTGGGCTTGTCACTGGGAAAGGGAAGGGATGCACCACACGTAGCAGAATGCAGCACACACAGAAAGCATAAAAAACAAGGAGAAATCAAGATATATCTCCTCATTTTGCCTCATCTGGGGAGACGTAAGATTTTTTTGCATTCCCTTTACAAGCCCATGTGTCAAAAACCATGGGAATCTTTGGGAACACCCACCATAATGTTCATGGAGCACCTCCCTTGCGCAGAGTAAGGCAATGCAGCTATTTGCGCTGTGTTGCCTTTTTCAAGATTTTTGAAGTCATTCAAAGCCACGCAAAGGCTTAATGTGGCTTCATAAATATGATTTAGCATTTTGCTCCGCTGTTGCATCACAAAAGAGACACACCGATGGTGCAAGGGCCTCCTAAATATGGGCCTGTATGTCAATGAGAGGCATAGCCGAATTTCAAATGGTACAAAAGTACTGGCACGCTCCTTTGCCATTTTCTGAATGCGACAAAAAGAGTATACAATCCATGTGATGGCTCAATGGCAGCCATTTGGCACAGAGCTGGATCCATACACAGCGACTTTGATCTGTGGCATGCAGCTTTACCACCTTTAGCTTAAGTTAAGTGACACAAATGAAACCATTTCAAACAATAAGCACTGCTTCACAAAGTACTTTTTACCAATCATTAAAAAAATGGATGATGTCAGTACTGTAATGCGCCAATGATCTATACACGGTATTAAACAGGAGACTTCCGTTTGATGTACTGCATATCGACAACATTCATTCCTAATTTTCGATTAATGTGCTCTTGAGATTTTCAATGGGCAAGTGTGCATTCAAATTCAAAATGTGACACAGTGAGCTTTACTTATTGCACTTACGGTACTTAACTGAGAGAGAACTGTCAATCTGCCACTGGAGACAGGAAATTAAACTGCGCCTTGTTGTCGATGCGCAGCTTTCCAGCAGCATGTCAGTTCTCTGTCAATGGAAACACAAGAGTAAAGGAAACCCTGGAGGTGGCATTTGCTTGCTATTTTTCTAAGGGGAAATTAAAGGTAGTCTTCATATGTCAGGAACTAAACACACTCTAAATGCCCGCCCCTGAGGGAAGCATTTGTAAGATAAATTATGGAAGAATATTTGAAACAATTCTTAGCCCAGTTGCCATTGGTCATATGCCTCTATTGTGTGATGTGTTGTGAATGCAAAATATATATTAAATGGCCAGATTTGCAGAAATACAGACTCACATTTGAAAGGGAAAAAGGGCAAATGTGTGTCAGTTCTTATACCACAGATGCAAACTCACAATCAGGTCCGGCGGTCGGGTGGATGTCTGGTCCTTCCAACGATGGATGATGTGTTAGCGGTTTGCTTTGCATATTAGAAACAGGATGCCCACTGCTCTATTATGCATAGGCTGCCACGGATACTTTTTGCAGTGAAACTGGTTCGATGAAGTAAGCCTGTTTCCTCCCCTCAACACATTTTGGTCCATATCTGCATTACTTCTTGTGTGGTGCTGCGGCATTACCTATGTATATATATATGTATGCAATATAACAAGAAATAGCTCAGCACACTTGTAAGTATTAGATATGAACAATCCACAATAAAGTGTGTCTATAGCACAGTTGTTTGCTCAAAAAGGAGTTGATATGGTCTGTTGGTTTGGAATTTCATCTATTATTCACATATATACTTTTTTTGCAACCGCCAACGCGTTTCGTCCACAATCGGACTTCTTCAGGGCTCGCAATATAGACTTTTTCTGTTTTCAATATCCATTTCCCGTAATTTCTAACGGAACTTGTTTGAAAGGAAATTTATCCAGACATTGTACGTCTGTAGTTTCCTGAGGGTTAGGCGTGTGTCGGTGATAGTGTGCACCCGTACTTGCGCGATCATCTGGTTCAGTTCTGAACTGTCAGTGCACCTCCTGAAAACTTCTTTACCTTTGCATCCATGGGGCAACGCTTCTTCATCATTACATAGTCACGCTGATTGATCAGACAGTGATATCCTGGGCACAGAGCCAAACTTTTAGCTAATTGTTGAAATTCAGAATCACAGTAAGGGTGTGCACGTACCTCTCATTGGCATGAAACGGAGCGGGCACAGAGGTAAAGAGATAGGGCCATGCTTTGATGCAAATGAGGGAATGGCCTCATGAGATAGTGCTGGCGCAACATGACCACCAATGCTATCTGTATTACAGAAGAGGCTGCATCAGCTTCTGCAACCACTTCTGTAGCACCAATGTCCCCTGGGGGTGCACAAATTGGGAACAAATGCCCTTTATGCCCCCTGAGCACTTTTGTAATATTGGCCCATATCTGTCAAGTGTAGATAATCTTTCTGGTCATCTGTGCAATACTAAAGCAACAATTTCATCAGTCACAAAAAGAAAATGAAGAAACAATGCTTAACTCCGCCCCCTCTTGCTGCTCAATGCACAGCTTATCCATGTGATATCCTCCTAAACATGGAACCACACAAATAAATACCCCCTTGTCCAGTCTTCATCTTCACCCTCCTCAGCGTCTTCTTGCTAATGCCTTCCCTTTACTCTCAATTTATACAATTCTTAATTCCTCAGATGTTATGACTTCACCATACGTATCCCAATACACACACATATACATAGTGAGGCGAGTGATGTGGAAGGAACACAAGAATGATGAAAATGATGGGGAATGGAAAAAGGATTATTTTTATGCAGATATTGGAGAGTTATAGAGTGAAAAATAAAGGAAGAGCCTTTATGTTGGTGTGGGGGCTGAGTAATGACAGATTGAGATTGAATTACGGCACATGTATTGTTGAAATGGGAGTGATCTGTGCTAATCAGGCAACAAGGGTGTCTGATAGGGAAAAATCTGGATTGATTTTCTGATGGGCGAGCGTGGGTGACTAGTGGGTGAGTAACAGTGGAGCAATGACTCTTGATGAGTTACTTACCCGTAGCCAAACGCATCTTCATCCTCCCACATGGAACTCACGTCACACCACACCTCAAGCAGCTCCACTTGATCAAAATGGGCAAATGTGAATAGGTTGGAAGACACTGATTGGTGGGTTTATAGAGTTTATAATGTTATAACCATCATCACACAACATCAGTTAGTAAGTGTGTGAGAAGTGACATCTTTAAGAGTGGCTCCCTCTACAATTTTTGATTGGTTGTTGCTTTTGGCATTCTGACATTGTCAGTTCGTCTCAGACTGTACATGCTCTCTCCTCATACCATTATTTAAAATAGACTACAGAGAATTAATGTAATTCATTTTTGAGTAAGGCTGCTGTATGTTGATATGAAAGGCAAATGTCTGAGCTGTAGTGTTTATCTATTAACATTAAAAGCATGGCTGGAAAAATATGTCTCCAAAATCATGATTGTGAGTAGGTAGGCTTCACTTCCACATTTCAGAAGAAAGTGAAATGCCAAGAAGTACCCACTACTTTTACACAGTGGGAAATGCTAAATATAAAAAAAAGTATCTTCCATTGTCCTACGCCTGATTAAGTTTCATTTTACGATTGTGGCCCTTAAAAAAACTATACTTTTGATTTATTGTTCCTTATTAAAATTTATAAAAACACTTCTTCTATGATGAAGGCTGATTGTTGATAACTAATTTGTAAAGATAATTTACAAAAATTACACTTTGCTTGACCTAATTACTTTAGCGGTGATTACTTCATTTCTGCTGAACTTCTTTCCGGACAGTAAAAAACTGTTTTGAAAATCTCCGCTGGGAGACAATAGGACTCATGTCATCTCTGGGTCATCTGCAGGTACTTTAAATGTTTTCTACACTATGTGAAAAAAAATGAAGAAACCAAAAATATTGAAAAATCAAAGACTGGCACCTAGTCGCTAACTCTTGGAGGACTTCATTACCTAAAAAAAGCTCACCCTTGACACTCTCTTCCCACGTTGTGCTCTGTCTACTTTCTTCTGAGTCTCTCCTCTGCTAATTTTTTCGCTTTTGCTCACCCTCACAAACCCCATTCCTAACACCTACTAACCTGTGAAACCCCTTGTTGAGGGAACTACCCACCTTATGCCCACCCCATCACCCTCTACATCAGCCGCCATGTTACTGCACCTGGGATAAATCTCCTTCTCCCCTAAGGGACCTCCCCACCACTAATCTGACACAAATAACACAATCAGCCTAAATAAAAACTGCTAAACACTATTGATCTGTGGATCCTTAATGTTTTGACCCTTGATGACTCTCTCCCAAATAAAGTTTGAAATTACCTATGATGTTGTGCAGTTGAAGCCGATATATCTGAAAAAATACAAATTTGAAAGTTCTCTGGGATTTAAATGTTGTTCCTCCTAATTGATATAGATAATATTAGTTATTTTATCCAACAATCTGCAAAATAAACAAGGAGAATATTACGTAGGTATTTTGAGTTTGTGGCACATGGTGCTGGAAATCTATGTGCTCTCGTAATTGACAGATCTTCCGAGACGTCTGTTCAAAAACACGTTTTGATCAGCGATTCTATCAGTTCAAGTGGACTTTTAAACTTCCTCTTTTGGGACACCTACGAGTCTCAGGTTTAACCTTCTAGCTTGATTTTCCAAATATTTGATTTTATTGAAAAGAAAGCTGACATGCTTCTGTAGCCTCGAAATCTCTTTATTGAGGTGTAAACATTTTTCATGCAAGTCTGATAGTCTCTGCTCTGCTCTCTAATTGGCCTCTGTGCCACTGTCATGTGCTGAGTTAGGTCCCATATGAGTTAGGGCCATTGCTGCATATACACGGTCCTTTCCTATAGTTGCCTTGTCTTTGCCACATCGACTTTTGACACACATTTGTATTTATGACTCTAAGTTTCGTGGAAACTCTGACCTTGCTGACACGGTACACTTCAAGAGCACACTATCATATTGCCTTGACATTAGACAGGGCCCTCATGTGCGTGACTCAAATTTGTTTTATTATTGCGTTCATGTGGTGACGTAGCTATGTGCGGAATATATTATGACAGCCCGATTGCAATCTTGGCTCGAAGCACGGCTACAACCTCCTATATATATAATTAGTTTCCTAACATAATCAGAGGAGACACTTCTGCTGGCTTTGAGGGGTCTCTGTATGCTGAAGCTTTTGCTAGCAGCTGACCAACATCTCGGCAAAGGGTGTCAAGTTTGTGACCAAAACAGAGCCTTACACTCTTACCCACCAAGTAATGGGATTTCTTAACAAAAACACACATCTGCACCCTAGGCATGTAGGTTAGGGTCTCTTGTAGTAGGAGTGTGATACATAGCTATACCATTGTATATGTATTCATATATAATTTGTGTAAAAGAAATGGTGGAACTGTTAATCTTGTTCTGTGTTCTGACATTTAGTATAATTTTTGTCTGCTTCTGTCTATTAATTATCACAGTGCATTTTCTTTATGCAAGAATCGCTACAGTTCAATAAATATTGAACACCCCCCTACGTGTATTCTTTTTATTTTTATAGTGACTGAGTGAAAAGTTTGAAGTCTTTCACCATGGTTCCTGAGGGAACAGAGTTGTTATGTTCTGTTGTTTTCTAGAACTGTTCTCTCCCTGTCTAGGTTTGGGGGCCAACAGTGAGACTGCGAGTTTGCTGTTCCTAGGGACAAAATATCCTGCAGGTGTACATGGAAAGAGTCTGACACCATTGTAAGTGTAGGTTGCCCCAAAATGCACATTTCCTTCTGAGCAAAAGTTTGAAGTCTGTCACCATGGTTCCTGAGGGAACAGAGTTGGCATGTTCAGTGGTTTGCTGGAACTGATTGCTTCTTGTCTAGGTTTGGGAGGCTAACAGTGGGACTGAGAGCTAGCTGGTCCCAGGGATAAAATACCCTACAGGGGTGCATGGAATCAGTCTGGCACCATCATAACTTTCTGTTGCTCCCAAACGCACAACTCCTGCAGATTGGTGGAAAATACAGGACATCACACTGTCCTTGATTTTAGTGCAACTTTAATGGAACGCAGCATTTTTTAAAATCTTGTTCCTGTTTGAGATCGCTGATCTCTGTAAAATCGTCTCAAGCAAAGATAGTAGTGTCTTAGACTGCCCCACAAAATGCTTCTGCACCTCGCATGAGCTTTGATAAATTTTTGTTGACTTAAGAGCTTCCTTATGTCCCATATGTATTCTAAAGATTTCAACTCTCTGTAGAGTGGCACTGTTATCTTTTGGGAAAGGAACTAAGCCCTCAATTTTCTGATAGAACTTGGCCAGGCTCTGTTCTAAAAGTTTAGGGCTTAAGCAGGTGTGTGTTCACTAACAGCTCCTATCTCCTGAGGGGATGGTTCTGCAGTTATTTTTATGATTGTTTCGCCAGACCAACTTTTTGCTTTTTTCACAAAATCAATCAAACACTGGTCCACCAACTACTGCTCTGAGCGAGCCACTTGCTCTGCCCCCAAATCCATACTTCCTTGTGCCTGGCTGATCACTAAAAGCTTCGGATCCAGCAAAACTGATAAATTGATCACTGAATTAGTCTCTATGTTAGCTGGATTATCATCATCCTCCAGAATACCAGCCCCGGCAATTAAGGTTGTGAGCACTGTCTTTTGGAAACCTTGTCTCAATAGGGTGTTTTTCTCTGATTGACTCACTGCCAGTCGGCCCTGGGTACCTTACTTTTTCTGTGGACAATCTTGTGCCTCTTGCAGACCACTGGAATACAACTGTTGCATTTTTAGATATCCAACTAGGTCCAACTAAGTTGTCCTAAGAGGTCGATAAGGAGGCACACTGACTGCAGAGGCAGGAGCATGCTCTGATAGATATGAGCCCTGGGGAATGACCACCTTCCCCAACTCCTTGTGGCTGATAGTCACGCACCTTAGGGCTTCAGATTGTCCCCATGATCTGTATGCATCCAGGATCCTGTGGAATTTCCACTGGGCCTCTGATGTCCAGCCCTACCACAAATAAAGTCCTGCAGACAATCCTGAGGGTAGCCAAGGACAATCCACACTGATGACATGGGTCACCGCAACCACCTGACCTCAAGCGCCGAGGCCGTATTCCACAGCTGTCACTAACTTACTTGGGCAGATTGCTCAGGAGCAGAAAGATGCTTGTTCCCAATGTCCTTCCAGGAATCCAACCACTCAGTGTTATGCTTGAGTTTAGTTGAGTTCCCAGGGGGTAAAGGGGATGAGGAGATAAGAAGAGACAGCCTGGTAGTCGTGGTTATTCTCAGATAGGTTACTTCTATTCTCTACCATTTGTTCTGTCTGTGCACCCTTCAGATTAATTAAAGAATTGTAAAAGAAAAACAGAACATGTGTAATTCTAGTCTAATATCTACATTTTAACATGCTATCTATTTTCCTTAATCAATGTTATCATACCCATAACTATCAAGGCTATTGCTTCTCTTCTGCTTCTAATATAAGTTCTGATTCTTGTGTTGTATTTTCCTAATATAGAATAATATTAGCAGTCTTGTTTTACAATATTAATCCCTTAACTTGTCTTTTACAGTTTCTACTTGCGTGTCTGGAGATAGCTGAATAGAAGCTGGCTTGAGTCTTCATCCAGGTAAGAAGATACAGCTGTTCTACTTCTGTACTTTTTCCTCTGGAAGCTTTTTTTAGTAGAGAAGCTACCGAAATATTCACTCTACTACTGCGCCGGAGCTCGGTAACAACAACACTATTAAATTTCTATTTCGGAACAAACTCTTGTCCAAAAGATTATTCCTTCTTAGTTTGCTAGTGACTCTTGTTTGCTAATACTCAATCAAGACTAAGGAGAACACTATATGCTCATGCATCACCAGAGTATGGGTGGGTACTAAATTCTCAGACAAGAGAAAGTACCAAATTAATCTTCAGGCATCAGTCGGTTGCGAATGTGCAGTTGTTCACAAGGTGAAATGCTTTGTGTGTGTCACCGTACGGAGGCTATGAACAGCAGACTCCGAGCCAAGACACTAACCAAAGGAGTAGCACATGCACTATAAAGGTTTTCTAATGTCAGGAACTGATTTACATGAAAAGTTACCAAAGAAGCTGAACAACGCCAGATGCCACTACCTTAACTATCTAGCACGTCTACTAGATACCTCAGGAATTTCTTCAGGTGAAGTGCGCATTTGTTTGCCTGCTGCCCTCCCCATGCCAATGTAGCATTATTTCTCATGAAAATCTGTGAAATAGTAATCCTGTTCTTAAAATAACAGCAACGTTTCATTTATTAGTGATAAATCCTTCTTCTGGATACAGAGGCAATAGTTCACTAAAAGATCAGCATACATGTAGTCATCTTACTTTTAGAGCAATAATTTTTAGACTGCATGTATAAAGCTGTTTATTCTGATATTTTATAAATGCAACCTCCTTGTGTGCGCATGAAACTCACACCGGTTATATGGTTCCGTTCAAACATATAGAGAGTTGTTATTATACAAAGACCATGTATTTAAATACTTTAATGAAGGCATGTAGTGGAATCTAGATCATCATTTTCCATTTTGTTTTATTCTCATTAAACGTATTAAACTTGAAGGCCGCTGTGAAACTTTTCACAGACATCACAATGAAAATAAATAGAAAGCTACAGAATTATAAAACAAACAAAAGAAGAAAGAGTCCCAAACCTTAATACCAACATCTAAACAATCTCAATTTATGTCAACACTATCCTAAAGCAAGCATGTAATCAAAGACATATAAAATAGTTGCCTGATATGTTCTGTTCATATATAAATGAGGACCAAAATGACCAAATGCAACTAACAGAAAAAAGGAAAGCAATTTTCATGTCTTTCTGTGAATCTATTAACCCAGTTCATGCTCCAACTACCCACACTAGAGAGACTGTCCACACAGGTGATAAACGCCATTTGAAATGGTCCCAGATTGCGGCTTCCCCTCAAATTCTGGCCGCAATACAAAAATGACCTTTATGCAGCTCTCGAGCAGATTGAAGAAGCTCGTGATAGCACTCATGTCCTATTGGTTACAGTCCTAGATGCTTTTTATATGTTTTATCGTCATTTATAATCCCTAATGCATAACTTCAGAAGCTGAAACAGAAATAGCAGATCTCGTGGTAGAACAATGAATGTTGTGTCATAAGTCTCAAAATCGGGCCAGTCACGCCACTCCTAAAAAAACGGGCTCTGGCCCAAATGATCTCAACAACTTCAGGCTCGTATCCAATCTCCCATTCCTAGCCAAAATCCTAGAAAGATGTGTTCTCCTTCAATTTACCAAGCACTTGGACAGCAACACCCTTCTAGACCCCCACCAATCAGGTTTCAGAAAAGGTTGCAGCATGGAGACAGCGATCCTGAATGTCATAGCTGATGTCTACAAATCACTCAACACAGACGGATGCTGTCTGCTCATACTACTGGACCTATCAGCAGCATTCGACACGGTAGACCACAAACTGCTCATTAATGTACTCCGAGAAAGGGTTGGATCAGAAGAGGTGGTCATGCAGTGGTTTACATCCTTTCTACAGAACCGCTCCCAAAGAATAAAAATTAAAAACTTCAAGTCGGACCTTCTCCCCATATGCAGAGGTGTCCCCCAAGGATCAGTCCTCTCACCATCACTGTTCAACATCTATATGGAGCCCCTCACTACCATACTCAAAAAAGCCAACGTCCCCTTCCACCTCTATGCAGACGAAACACAGATCTACCTAGAACTTTTCCATTGATGACATTCAGAGACTAAGCAACACTGTAAAAGAAGTCAAACACTGGCTATCACTCAACCATCTAAAACTCAACCAAGACAAGACGGAAATCCTTCTAATTTCAAACAAAGAGCAGACCCCCCCCTAATCACAGAATGGCTAAAAGCCATTGAGGCTCTCAACTACAATCTCATTCCGGTGGACTCCGTAAAATCCCTGGGAATCACTCTGAACCCAAACTTGGAAATGATCAAACATATCAAGAATACTGCAAAGAGCGATTTCCTCAACCTAAAACTACTCAACAAAATAAAGCCCTTCATCCCCCCCAAGGCCCTCAAACAGGCAACACAATCCCTGGTGCTATCCAGACTCGATTACGGGAATGCAACCCTCACAGGCACGGGAAAATCTCACTTAGCTCCCCTCCGTTCAACTCCAAACGCAGCAGCCAGGATGGTCACTGGAGTAAAGAAATACGAACCATCTCTCCTGCTCTCAGGGAGTTAAAATGTCTCCCAAGTGAAATGCAGGCAAGCTTCAGAACTGCCTGTCTCACACATAAAGCTCTGCACACTGGCAAACCCTCCTACCTGGCATCTAAACTGAACAAGGCCAGTCAGAAAAGAAATCTCAGGAGTACTAACACCCTACTTCTCATCCCTCCAAAAAACCCTTTCACGCTCTTTCTCTGGAAATGCACCCAAAATATGGAATGCCATCCCTATCCATTTCAGAACAAACCCCATCTTCCTAAAATTTAAAAGCCAGCTCAAAGACCTCTACCTCAACCGAACTATTCCAAAGGGATAGCAGCCCCCAAACAAAAACTCTTACCCATTGGAGTATACAATCAGGTTGATTATACTTACTTTTACAGCACCTACCTCGCGACCCGATCCTCCGCACACACTCCCTTTAACATGATTTGTTACGTAACAATGTATTCTCTATTAGATTCTCTGTATTCGATTGCAACCCTCGTCCTCCCTCCCTGAAGAGGATCTGTCACAAACCATTATGTTTACCTTTGCTTTATATTGTTTTGCCTTGTACGCGACTGTTACATGACAATAGGTTGTAAAGCACGCCGATACCTTCGGGTCTGGCCAGCGCTATATAAAACTATTAAATAAATAAATAAGTAGTTTATTAGTCAAGGCAGTAAGAAATACACATTTTTCTCAGATACCTGTCTTAAGGAGAGCATACAAAAAGGTTGTCTTTCAATGCAAAAAAGAATAGGATGAACAAAGTTGGAGGGCCCTGTTGGACTCATGTTCCATTGGTGATTCGTCCAAGTTATGGGCCCTAGTGGCTCAGGATTTTTCAAGAACCACACAAAACTCGGATAATAATGTGGCCGCTTCTGATTGTGTAAAATATTTTGGCAGTTTATATGCTGTTGATTCTATGGATTCTGCAACACCCACAGTTTCTGTACCAATCCAGATAACATCTAACAACACTCTGATGTTTGAAACTGCAGATATCATTCAGGCCCTGGATGGCATCCCTGGCGATATTTTTTTGAATAACATAGAGCCCTGGTCCCAGTATATTTTAGCCTTGACTAATGGAGTTGTAGCAGGGGCCCCCATTCCTGACTCATGGAAAGGTGCTATAGTCCTACCCATATTTAAAAAAGGCGACCGTTCCCTGCCATCTAACTAAAGGTCGATAAGCCTTATAGATTGGATTCAGAAAATCTCTAGTCGGTGCCTACACAATAAGATACAATATTGGATAGGTATGGATAATATCCTAAGCCCCTTTCAAGCTGGATCCAGTAACAAGGTTTCAACTATTTACCGGGCATTTTTATTTATGTTAATATACTGAAAAACTGCAGTTTTTTGGCCAACTTGCACATGCCCCCTACGATGTTATCTATATTAATCCATCTACATGAAGGCAATTATGCACATACAAGATGAATTGCGAGGTTGTTCGGAAGTCAACCACTGTGAAGGTGACATGCAACTACATGGACATCAAGATACAGTGGGCGGGAATGATTCTAGGACGCAGTAATGGTCCCATTGCACAGAAAATGTTATTTCCAGTTTGGTATAGGTACCCTACCCCCTTGCTCATTCACAGCAGGTAGGAAGGGTGAAGGAGGTATCACTTATATTTCGTATGACCATCAGAAGGAAAGTGTTTAGCATGTTTTGTTTGCTTGCCCAGGCTATTCATTCTCCCCGCATAAATGGCTGGCACCGATGTGTAGGTCATTAGATGTATGGAATCATGAGGGCGCCCTCCGTATTCTCAGATCAGACCCTTCAATACTACTGGTCATCACTGTTGCAAAAGAGTTTTGGGTGCTATGTGGGTGTTACGCAAGAATGCCCTGGGCTGATCACATGTCTAATGATTTAACACTCAGTTTGTGTTTTATGTCCCCTATTTGAGTTATTTATTTTAATACCCCATTTTTAATGATATGTCATATATATACATTTTGTTCAAAACTGTATATACATAAATGGATGCATTTTTTTAACTGTTTCACCGCACATGTTGTTGTGTGATGAATTCTTGTATGGCCCTGGTGGTCAAAATAAAGATTTTTTTTATTTTGGAAAGCCGTTTCCAACAGTGAATAAACATTTCTACTGTGGAATAGGAAGAGAGAGAAAGGAGGAGGGAAGTTAAAGCCAGAGACAGGGCTGTCATTAGTGCAGTGTGTGTATGAGGAGACCATGGAATCTTAGCGCTATGTTTTTACTTTTACCCATCCTTGTGTTACAGGTCATGGCGCTCTTGCTTTTCCACTCTGAACTGGAACCAATACAAAGCCAGGGGAAATAAAGACATGAATTTAGGCATACATAAGTTGACATATCTTCTTTGCGGAACAGAAGAAAACAAAACACAGTCCATTTTAATCTTTCACATACCAATCCAAAGAAACTAGGGGCTTATTTATGAGAGCCCTGGGTCACTTTTGCACCACGTACAGTGGTACATGCATAGCACAGGGCTCCCAATCAAACTATGAAGCCAAGCAAAGGCACCCTGCTTGACTTTGAGTAACCTCATAAATCATGAACAAGGTGACGTAGCATAAAATGCCGCATCACCTTACTCCACGCCAGGGAGGTGTTCCATGGGCATTGTGGTG
Source organism: Triturus cristatus (assembly GCF_964204655.1). Taxonomy (NCBI): domain Eukaryota; kingdom Metazoa; phylum Chordata; class Amphibia; order Caudata; family Salamandridae; genus Triturus; species Triturus cristatus. Next base: position 844,287,200 of record NC_140588.1, on the reverse strand, counting down.
GAGTTTTCAACACAACACCGATGAAATTTGATGCTGCCTCAGATTTACAAAGTGATGCAACCCTGTGAAAGTGTCACAACGATATGCCTTCCGAGGTGAGGGGTAATGAAGAGAAATATGTTTATTTATAGTTGTTTTCTCTTTCCATGTGTGCTGCATTCTGCAGCACATATAGAAAGAATAAATTGCCTCTTAGGATTGCTTTTGTGCAGGAAGGTACCACTTCCAACTGAAAAAGAATCCGGCATGCAATGGTGGCACCCGTGCACCATGGTACAAGGGTACCTACGTTGGTGCTAGGCTGCCAAAGCGGTGCCAGTGCAGGGAGGAAGCACAGGAATGCAATATATTGCTTATATACGGTGCATACCTGCACTTTCACTTTGGCGTAGGGGATCAGCAAGTGCTGCCCATGTGTTCTGTGAAAATCAAGAACAGAACATACAAGACTGTACAGAAAAAATGCATGCTACAGGTGTGGGTTGAAGAGCCACCTCAGTAACTTTACAGGGAGTCCAGCAATTGGAAAATGTTGCCTGCAAAAAGATGGGTCACTCTGATCAGACCTGCTTGTATGGATACTGAGATTGATTCATGTATGAGTCAATCAACAATGTAGTGTTGACCCTTGAATGCAATTCTGTCTGTACACTGGTTAAGGGTCCCACTTGTGAGCCAGTATTTGATGATCTTTCATAACAGGTAAAGAAAGACTCGGCATCTCCGACAACTATCCTGAGGGACACCACATCCCATGAACACTGGGACAAACCTCTGAAACCCACTGTTATGAATCCGAAGGCATTCGGAGAAACATAAATTGAGAAGTTGGGATTTTTTCTGCCAAGGTGATTTGCTTTGAGAGAGAAACATTTACTACAATTCATGTGGCCTTAAAATATAGAGATTTTTTAGGGTGGGGCTATTGTTAAAGCCGGGTGCTGATGTTCCAGTTGTATTGGGAGAGTTACCTATGAGCTGTTTATCACGAGTGCCCTTCAAAGCATGGATGACTGCTGCATTTTGGATGACGTTGAAAGTGTTGCATTGTTAGATACCATTAATGGAGACTACAGTGCTGGTTTTAATGCATCTGAGTGGATGTCAGCTTGCCAGAATGATGAAACGTTAAGCTGTCCAAGGTTGGCCTGAACAGAGATATCTGGTTGGTGAGTTGAAGTACCTTGGCAAGTTTCAGGTGATCTGTCTATGGTGAATGGTCTGGTATTGAGAGGAGAGTCACATGTTCTGCCTATCAAGCTGCCTAGTGCCATCATTAACCAAACACACCAGGGTCATTTAGATGCGATCAACACTGCCATTCTCATTAAGCAACACTATTGATGGCCGGGCATTAACCCCCACATTAAGTTCATGATAGACAAGTGCTCTGAATGCTTACTTTCGGATAAGCACTGGACATTTAGCAAAACACTGTTACATCCGGTGGCCTTCCTAGATACAGATCTGAATTTTAAAAGGATTACACAACAAAAAATAGGGGGGCATATTATCAAGACAGGCGATAAAATTATCGACGCTTTAGCGGCAGAAAACTGCCGTCAAAACGGCGATAATGGGCTTGATAATATGCTCTATGGAATTCCAATTGAAGCCCATGTTAGACGTCCTTCACATCTAACTTGAGCTTCAATTGGAATCTCATAGAGCATGTTATCAAGCCCATTATCGCCGTTTTGACAGCAGTTTTCTGCCGCTAAAGCGGCGATAATTTTATCGCCTGTCTTGATAATATGCCCCAGGGTTTTATAATGCAACACCACACTGCACCACTGGAGCAACTCCATTTTCTTCACTTAGAGGAAGAAGAGCTCATTCAGCCCTTTTTACCACTTGGCTGGAAAAACAAGTGGAGAAGGTTGGTGCAGATGGTAATGTGTACAAGGAAGAAGTAACCTTTGAGGTCACTTCAAGTCAAATTAAAATGAAGCGGAATTTCGACCAGAAGCATAATGTCTGCAGTCATGATTATTTAAGGGCGACTGGGTGATCATTAAAAGCCCTGTCAAAGTTAGAAAGTGAGAGTCACATTTATCCTCCCCTGTCATGATCAGCAAGGTTGGAAAGGGCGCAGTGCTACTTGCCAACAAGGGATGACAGAATAAACACCAACTTGCAAAGCATTCTGAGCAGCAGGCTGATATCATAAGAAAGAAAAATGGCCCCCTTGTTGAATCAGATTGGCCTAATGGGTGCAGCCTGCAGGAGTTACACTGGGTCAGGGCTTAGATGTCTGGGATGTTGTAGAAAGATCTTCTTCTATTTAATCCAGTCTGGGTTTGTCATCTAGACAGGTAAGCGGAAGGCTGGCTGGTGCATGTGATGTCACAATGCCAGCCCAATCGAAAGATTTTGTGATGAATTAAGTGTTTCATTATTTTGATATTTTCTTCAAATTTCAGTTTTTTTCTTCCTTTTTTGTTTTTAACGGGGAAGAGGATGTAGTAAGTGTAGCATGGCGCTGAACGCCACACTGTTATGTTAACAGGTTGTTACATGTCCATATGTTGTGCTTTAACGTTTTTTGTATTCAACATGCCATCCCGTGCCCTGCAAGTGGTGAGCATGGATTCTAACAGTAATTGATTTGTTTTTCTGTTGGGATTTAGGCTGGCCCGTCGCAGAAAGTCGTGGGTAATTTACTTATAGAATAAACATCTGCTTTTCTCCTTCTGCTTCTCAGCCTCTCGTTAAAGTGTAGCAAATGTAAAGTGACATTTTTAAAGCCACCCAAGGCCATCTTGCGTGGCTCTGCGTGACTTCCTAAATCTCGAGTAATGTAATGCAACGCAAATCTCTGCATATCATTACTCTGGGTGGGTGTTGCCATGCAACATCCATAGATTTTGATGCATTCTCAGATATACAAGAGCAGCTACACCTGAATATGAGCCAAAAAGATACACGTCCCCAGGAGATATATAAATAGTAGAAATATCTTTATTTCTCCTCGTTTTGTCCTCTTTATGTGTGTGTGCTGCATTCCAGCACCCATAGAAGAGGAAAAAGCTTCATTGCATTGTTTTATGCAGGAAGAGGCCCCTTCTTGCACAAAATCTATCTTGCGTACAACAGAGGCACCCATGCACCATGGTGCAAGGGGGGCTGCGTTGGTGCTAGGCTGCCAAAATGGCACGAGTGCAAGCAAAAAGGACTGAAATGTACCATATTGGATAAATACAGCACATTTTTGTCTTTTCCCTGTGATGCAGGGCAGGGCAACAAGGCGGCTTGCTGTGCTGTCGTACGCCACAAAAGTCATAATATGCTCCTCCGTATCAACAGTGTACAAAGCTCTTCACACTCCCTGGAATACTCATTGTTGCAAAATGCTAGTCTGTCATGAATGGGATCTCGAGATACCTTGTCTTGTTTCAAAGTATTTTATTTTTTTGCACTTGATCCCACTCTAAGAAATATCAAAGTACTTTACAAGGAACATTGGGCAATATTCACAGAGCATTTTTGCTGTCGGAAATAGTCCGATCAGGCTGTTTCTGACTGCAAAAATGCTTTGACATATGCTTTACAAATTGCGATTCGGTACCACGTGACCGTATCACAATTTTTGTTTGTAATTTAGTGCTTTGAAAGGGGCTGGTTTTGGGCGCTCCTTCCAAATAACAAACTGAATGGGATGTAATAATGTTTTGCAACCAAATTCCAGTGGCAAAACATTAATACTTTTCCAACTCTTTGAAGGAGGTGGTAACCCATTCGCAAATGGGAAGGGAAAAAATATATTTTTTGACTGCAGGCATTGCTCCCAAGGACCACTGCCTACTCTTACAAAATTCATCTTAAAAGTTTAATTTTCGTTTTTTAAACACATCCTGTTTTCCTTTAAGTAAAACTGCTGTATTTGTAAAAAGAAAAATATTGTTTTGTTTAAAAGCAAAATCATAGATGATGGTCTGCTGCCACCAGCAGGCCACAATCCATTTGAGGCCTATCTTTCCTAATGGGTTGCAAACTGCGGCCTACGTTATAAATCTTTAAGAGGATAGTCAATTTGAGACCCAGCAGGAATTTGAAAGATGCATCCTTTCTTGCATCAGGAATTACGATTCAGTAAAAAGTGCAATTAGGAGATCGCAGTTCTAGATTTTTGTACATGTGGTCCCTAATCACAGCAGGATTATTTTAATCTTCAGATGCTGTGCATATGAAGGACCTATTTAAAACTATATTACAGAAATGCAAAATGTCAATTAGGGATGTAAATAAATTATTAGTACACTTTTTTACGTGACCTTATGCACAATGTACACAGTTGTAAATATGTAAAATCTAAGACACAGAGATCCAAGACATTTTCCTATTCATTATTTTATAAAGTTTTTAGGTGCTGTACAATGTGTTTACCCTGAATCAGCACAATCCTTTCCTAACGTTTGAGAGTGTGCCTCTTTTAACATGGTTAGCCCCCACTTTTTTTGCCTGGTTTTGATGTGGTGTCAATAGTAGTGCACAAGGTGCCAGCCAAACAGGCTCTCTGTGCCAGCGTTTCTTCCCTAAATCATACCTACAATGGGTAAGTGTGCCCTCCTTTAAGTCTCTAGTAAATGCTACACAGAGTACCTAGGGCCTGGGAGCTGAAGAGAGTCCCCTAGACCCCCTTACTAGGATCATGACACTAGCCTGACAGCATGCATTCCCCTGTAAGATGAAAAACGACAAAGTCAACATGGCATCCTCCCTGGGTGCCATGCCGGCTAGCACTGCCTATGATGCAGGTAAGTCATCCCTCTAGCAGGCCTTAAGAGCCCTGAGCCAGGTTTAACTATGTTCCGGGTGTGGGCATATCGGCATGAGCAGATATGTCCCTAAAATATTAGGGTCTATTCCATAATATTGTAAGTGCCAGTGAAGCCAAAGAGAATGCATGGGCTGGAAACTTGACAACCTGAGTTTCACAGCATCATGATGGCTTCATTGAACACAGGAGTCTTTGGTACCAAACTACTCCTCACAACAAATCCACACTGAAGCCAGTGTGGCATTTATTACAAGATGTACTCAGAGGGCACCTCAGAGGTTCCCCCTGAAAACCTACTGACCTTGGTGAGGGCACTGACTGGCTTTAGACAGCCAGCCACACACTAACATCTTTCTGGACCCTTCGGTGGAAAGCCTCCACTCTCTGGGACCAGAAACAAATCACAAACTCAGCAAAGGTGTCATACCTCCTCCCCACAGGATGGGCCAGTGCCCAAAGGGGAAGCTTCAAAGGCCTGCTGCCTTTCTAATGCAACCCCCAGCCTCTGCTGCTAGCAGTAAATGGTAGCCCCTGGCTTACACCCCCACGTTGGGTGGGTAAACCAGCAGGAAAACTTAGAAAAGCTAGGAGGTGAGCCCACCTCTGCCAACTCCACCCCTTGGATGGAGGAGGCAAGGTTAGGCACACTTTTCAGTCCCCTCCCCTCCATCTTGAAGTTCAGGGGACTCCTCAAATCAGGGCTAGGTATATGCCTCTTCCCAGAGGAAGATGGCACAATAGTGGTTGTAGTTACCCCAGAGAAGGTGCCCAATTGCACCACCTACTACGCCCCTAAAACACCTCCTAAATCTAATATTTAGGAGGCTCCCCCAGACCTAGAAAGTAGATCTGTGAATACCTAAGAAGAATGAAGATATCCTTGCAGAGAAGACTGAAGAGAATGACTGCCTTAGGCCCAGCCCTACCGGCCTCTCTTCAGCTCTAATAACCCAGCGACCTGTCTTTCAGTCAGTGACATCTAAAAATCCTGTGAGGACTGCTGCCTTTGAAAAAGACTCCAGTCTGCCGAGGACAGCGGCCTTGTCCAGAAGAAACTAACCACAAGGACTCCGGATCTATGTGCATCCCCGTCTCCTGCCCACTCTACACCCTATGCCCATGGCCTGAGTCTGTGTGGCTCACCTGTCCAGGGAAGTCACCTCAGTGATCTGGACTCTGAATCCAGTGTTGGCAAACCTCTCCTGATATTTCCATGAAGGCTCCTGCAGTGTGAACCTGAAGGGTCCCCCAAACGCGAATAGCCTGGTAAGAAGGAATCCGATGTTTAAAAGCACCCCTGCACCCGCAGCCCCTGGACTTTGAGGAGCTTAATCAGTGGTGCCCCTGTGACCCCCAACATCCCTTCTTACCTATCCTGTTGCTGCTTTTCTACCTTCGCCCTCCTGTTCCACGCCTGCAGCCTGTTTCCCAAAAGAAGATTCTCAATTGAAAATCATTGGGCGCCCACTGCTAAATTTGCACCCTGCACCCGGCTGCCCTTTGTGCTACTGGTGGTGTATATATGGTGCTGATTTTTGGCTTCTCCCTGTGCTGGTCGGAACCCCAAACCTTGGCCCCTACAACTGATCTACTTACCTGCAAGCAGTGTGGTTCCAAGCACCCCCAGTCTCTATTGAAACGCATTAGGCCAAACTCTGAATTTGATCTCTGCACCCAACTGCCCCTGGGCTTTTGGCGCTGCAGTTTTACTACTCACCTGAACCTTGACCCTTGCTTACCTTTTTTCCTGAAAACCCGAATTGTAAGTGCGATACTTACTTGTTTAACCACAATATTGTTTTCCCTATAGGATTACACTGGACTGTTCAGACGTTTTCCTGTGTCCATGTTTGTAAGTGAAGAGTATTTATCTTTGAAAATGTACTTACATTATTGTGAAGATCTGGGTCTTAAAATACAATACAAAGCAAGCTTTTTTTTCTAAAATTGGTGTGGATCTCCTTTTTGAGTCATGTTGTGTGTCCACTATTAGTCGATGTTGTGTAATAAATGTCTTAAACTTCGCTGTGTTATGCCTAAGTTTGCTCTCCCACACTACTACTAATAGAGCTCTTTGGGTTTTACATTGAGCCCTGTACACCTTTAGGCAAGCCCTGGACTCTGTGAATGGTATAACCACTTAGTGGCATACCATATACAGAGCCAGCTTCCTATATTAACTTTATTACCCATTGGATCATTAATAATATAGGCCAATGTCAATAAAGCCTATCCTTTTAGTTATTAGACTTGCCAAACAGGCACATATATGACTATGGAATGGAAAGAACACTAGGGGGGACATTTACAAAAATGTCACGCAACACAGCGCAGCTCCCCGCAAGGCTGTGCTGCATTGCGCAACTCTATATCTTCAAAGATATGGCTATCTCTTCCCCTTTCCTTTATCCGGCGCTGATTACAGCTGCTGTGCGCCATGCACACACCTTAGCGCTGCAGCGCTAGGGTGTGTGCATGAGTCCAGCATAGATTTTGTACAGGAAGGGTATCCTTCCTGTACCAAATACAATGCTTAACACAAGGGAAAGCTTTTCTCACTTTATATGTGTGCTGCTCAGTGCAGCTGCATGAAAAGTGGGAAAAGGAAGGAGAAATGAAAGCATTTCTCCTTCCGTGTGCCTGGTTGAAAAGGGCGCAGTTTTCTCACGCTATACCTAATCTCCTGTTTTTAGTAAATTGGGTTTAGCATGAGAAACCTTGGGTGGTTGTAAGGGATCGCCCATGCACCACCCTCGATAGACTTCCATGGCTCTAAGTAACGCGAAGCAGCGCAATGTGCTGTTTCGCATTACTTTTACGTTATTTTCAGCGCTAAACAAGTTTAGAGCTGGAAAGTAAATTAAAAAAAAAAGATTTTGCGTTGTTTTGCGTCACTTTTGTGATACAAACACGGCACAAAATCTTAGTAAATCTCTCCCTAGAAGTCTATTACTTTTATGTACTAAAACTAGACTACTTTAATATGTCTTTCTGAAATGGCCCTGAAACAACCAAGTACTAGTAAGTAATAGTGCAAAGGGAGCACAGTCCTTTCTAATTATAGCAATTCCACATGTTATTCCCTGAAAATTGCCTTTTAACTCACATTTTACATTGAACAGAGGGGGCACTGAGTACAGAGAACAACCTGTTGAAATCCTTATGCTAACGAATACTCTAAGTAAGTAACCCACTACAACTTTAACTTTCCTAGCGCCTGTGGAACCTCACCAGGCCTCTAACTCACCAGGAAAAGAAAAGGATACCAGTGGTTGTAGTGTGACTAGGACCCAACATAAGGCATGTGACTGACCCCTCGCCGGCCTTCTCCTATATATAAATCTAGTTGGAGATGGGCTGTACACAAGGGAAATCAACTGAGACATCAGAAGTTAGTAACTCACAATAGAGCGGGTACAGTGTGCAAACCTAGGACTGCATACCACTCACCAACATTGACTCACAACCCGATAAGCTCAATACGATATTGCAGGAAATTGAAACTTAAGGAGAGATATCGAACAACAGCTACGGACACTGACCTCATGCTCCTCAAAGCACATCATACCAAACAGACATCGCCCCGTGACATAAAGAACACTCAGACAAATAGAACAATTGCAGCGCTAAGTGGCAACGCTACAAGACCGAGTGGAAAATGCGAAGAACCGCTCATGAAGAAACAACTTTTGTATAGTAGGCTTACCCGAAAATAGTGAGGCTCCAACACAACTCAATTCATGGAGAATTGGCTGCGAGAGGATGTGGCACCCGAGGGCCTGACATATTTTTCTGCGTGGAGAGGCTGCACAGGGTACCAACCTGATAGCCTATCCCAGGTGCCCCACCACGCCCTGTGGTAGCATTCATTCTGAACTACAAGGACCGCTACACTTTGCTCCACAATGCCAGGGAAAAGACCCCAACTTTGTATGATGCTAAACGGATCTCCTTGTTCCCAGACTATACGATGCTAGTACAGTGACAAAGATCTTTCCAAGAAATATTAGGGACTCTTACGACACTGAATCTTAAGTACGGCCTGCTTTTCCAGCCCGCCATAAAATAATATATGAGCAAAAAAGAAATTTTTCAAAAACCCGGAAGTGGCGTGTGCCTGGATCAAAGAAAGTTTTCCAGGTGAATCATCGGCTGGATCTCAACAGAACACTCCTCATAACACACGAAAATTGCACAAAGGAAATAGGAAGCACAACAAAACTCCTCGAGAATGAACAGATGCAAACCTGTAGGTTTTTAATCATTTATTATCAAAATATACATATTTTTTCTTTGTTTTTCATAAATATTTCATTTATGCAAGATAAAAGTCATACCTATAATCCTATATACACTGTATGATATCTAGATAGAAAAAGCAATGGAAGAAGAAGAGACCTGTAATGTAGACTATGTAAACATTCAATGGTAGTACATGTTTCCAAGGTGAGAAGACATAAAAATCATGTAAACAGACCAAACAATAAAATACATGACTACGATGAACAAAAAAATCAATATTACATAACATATGAAGATTCACAAATTCAATACTAGACAATGGCAAAACAGAGGGGGGGTTTGCGCAAAGAAAAAATATGTATATTTTGATAATAAATTATTTTAAAAAACACAAGTTCTGTGGGTCGTATATATATCTGGCCGGAGGTACACCTTGCTATATATACATTTATTGGGGGTCACTGCTCATGTTGTTCTATATGTTGCTTTCCCTGGCTAGTCCCCCCTTCTAAATTATCTTAGTTTCCAGGAACCCTCTGTTGCTGTTCTACTGAACAGATGCAAACCCCATTGCTGGAACAAGCCTTGGAAGGTAGAACAATGGTGCTCCGAATGGCTGTGGAACATAAGGAAATAGATCAACCTTCAACTGAGGGGTCCTCTGAAGAGAACATGTTACATTCGAACTCTGACAATAGCATGATTCTGTTTCCATCCGTTACACCACAGCTGGCGAATGACTTACTAGGGTGAACACCCATGCTGTGCATTATCTGATAATCTGGACATGGGGTGGTAAAGTATAAACTAAATCATTTGATGTTTCCATAAGTGGTCTAAAGCAATGGGTTACATATGATTCTATATTAGGGAGGTAACCCTACCATTGATGCACAACCATAATATGCTCAAAAACTGCAATACATTTAACCTAACACCACTTTATAAATGTAAATTTCTTGATTTACTCTAAGCGGATACTAATGTTCACACCATTATATCCAATTTTGTTACATGCTAACACCCCACAATACACTAAGTGAAGGCCACTTACGACTCCAGGCTACCCTCCCTGCTAGTAAATTAGCAACACCACTCAGTCAATAGAAATAATGGACGGACTAAAGTACACAACCCCAATGGCGTATGTAAATTTTTCAATACGGCCCCAGCAGCTGAGTTATTCTTTGTTTGTTTAGTCTGACACAGTTCCGTCATCGGACTTTGTATTGGAAAGTTTTAGGGCAGTTAAGTTACTTGGCTCATATCGCAGACAACCAGATAATGTGCACAATAAGCACTGCTCTGCAAGCATCGTTACGCAGGAGGAAACCCTCACACCCCACATACATATATGATCATCACAGGAACATACAACATAATAATCACCTAGAATGTCAGGGGGTCGGGATTCTTATATAAAAGACACAGAGTCTTTGCACAAATGTGCAGGCACAATGCACATATACTATTTCTACAAGGGACACGGTAAACCGACTACAAAGCAGATAAACCATAGAAAAAGGTTTTTAACACTTCCTATTCAGCATTCACATGCGGGACTGCCATTTAAATAAAACCGAGGACCCATTTTGAGATTGTAGAGAAATGTACAGACATGAATACCAGATATGTTCTGTTGTGGGGCAACCTGTATAGGAAACGTGTGATACTTGGCAGCATATATAGGTACAGCAGCTACCCGCCCAGGCAAAGCACTTAGTACTTGGGCACAAGGTTGGTCGATATCTGATATGTAGCGTAGAAAGACCGAGGGCCTGTCAGAATACTTCTATTATATCCCGCCACATGCAACACATAGAAGGGAACAGTGCATATTCTGCTTCAGAAATATAATTATCCAAGTTCCACAAACCACCTCCCTCGGGCAGATAATATCTGATCATAACCTGCTAGAGATAACTCTGAAATGGGGACAAATACCCACACCAATCACCACATGGAAATTAAACCCCCAGGTACTAGAAGACACAGGGCCCGATTCACAGAACTAACTTAAGACAAAATCCTAAACTTACTACCATTTTCGTATTCACAGAAAGGCGCTTACTCATTTTGGTATTCACAGAAGACACTTACTCACTTCAGTATTAACAGAAGTTAGGAGTCCTAACTTTAGGACTCCTAAATGCCTTCTGTGAATACCGAAAGTCTTAAAATTAGGATTTTTCTCAGTTTAGGAGTCCTAAAGTTAGGACTCCTAACTTTACTACTACTAAACTGAGAAAAATCCTAATTTTAAGGCTTTCAGTATTCACAGAAGGCATTTAGGAGTCCTAAAGTTAGGAGTCCTAACTTTACTACTACTAAATTGAGAAAAATCTTAATTTTAAGACTTTCGGTATTCACAGAAGGCATTTAGGAGTCCTAAAGTTAGGAGTCCTAAATATACTACTACTAAACTGAGAAAAATCCTAATTTTAAGGCTTTCAGGATTCACTGAAGGCATTTAGGAGTCCTAAAGTTAGGAGTCCTAACTTTACTACTACTAAATGGAGAAAAATCCTAATTTTAAGACTTTCGGTATTCACAGAAGGCATTTAGGAGTCTGAAAGTTAGGAGTCCTAACTATACTACTACTAAACTGAGAAAAATCCTAATTTTAAGACTTTCGTTATTCACAGAAGGCATTTAAGAGTCCTAAAGTTAGGACTTCTAACTTCTGTGAATACCGAAATGAGTAAGTGCCTTCTGTGAATACCAAAATAGGTAAGTGCCTTCTGTGAATACCAAAATGGTAGTAAGTTTAGGATTTTGTCTTAAGTTAGTTCTGTGAATCAGGCCCACAGTATTCAGGGACACCTTAGCAAAAACTATAACTATTTACTTTACTGAAAACACCAATACAGCTGACAACTAACTAGTCGAATGGAAAGCATTCAAAACAGTTATCAGGAGTACATCCATTAGTTCAATCATAGGAGCACGACAAAGCGAGTGAAAGACAGTCTGGGAGCACTAGAACAGGCTGCGATAACAGACCCGGGTAAAACCCCCAAACTACAGAAGGCATGTATTGACTACGCAGAACTCTTAGAACGTCTTTGTAACATAGACTGCCAGTCATATACTCAGAAAGTCCACATTAAAGCAGACATGGCAGGCACACTGTTCGCTCAAATGCTCTTGAAGGCCCCAACACTGGTCCCTATCCTGAAAATAACACCCCAACTAAAATAAATGTGACAACACAAAAAGAGATGAGCTCAGCCTTCTGTGAGTACTATGAAAACTTATGTGATGCTCCTACAACAGTATAGCCTAAAGAATTAGAGGACTTCCTCCATAGACTCACCTTCAGCAGACGTGAGGGAAAAACTAGAGGCCCCAATAACAAAAACAGAGATTAGAGAGGCTATTAAAGAGCTCCCATGAAACACAACGCCCGGGCTAGATGGCCAACCAGTGGAGTGCTATGATACCTTTTTCGGCCCAACTGGTTCCACATTTGGAACCAGTAAGAGATACCAATGATATCACAGTTTATAGGCCATTATAGTTACTGAATACTGAGTATGAATATATTAAGTAAAATACTCTCTTCCCTCCCACGTTTAATACACAACAACCAATGTGGATTTGTACTGGGCCATAACACATCTTTGAATATAAGAAGACTATGCCACGTATTGGATGCCTCCCCAGGTGAACTTCCAAATGCCGGGTGTATCTACTTAGACTTACAGCATGCATTTGACACCCTCAGACGGAAATTTATGTTAACAGCTCTTAACAAATTTGGAATCCCTCCCAAATGCCTGCAATGGGTATATTATTATACACAACACCCACTGCCAGAGCATGCACAGTCATACACATCTCACAGACCGACAACATACGCAGGGGAACAAGGCAAGGATGCTCACTTTCACCTATCCTATTTGTGCTATTGTTGAAACCACTAGCAATGCGCTTACATCGAGAAGCAGTGGATCAGAGCATCTGCATAGGACACATAAATCATGTATTATCTCTTTATGCAGATGACATAATACTGTACATTCAGAACCTTAAAGATGACTGGCGTCCCATAGCTAACGTGTTCACCCAATTCAAATTCATCTCAGGACTAACAGTAAATGCAACTAAGTTGCATGCATTCTTTTTAGGAACGACCCACAGCTCTCATCAATCCCATTCGGAGATCTGGCTCTCCATGTCGCACCTCACACATATAAATACTTATCTCCCCAAGATCTTCTAGAGGGAAACCTAGTAAGAGCAAACTCCTCACTGTGATCACAAGTATCTTTCTGGACCTCCCTTCCTCTATCAGTAGCCGGACGCATTGCTATATCAAAAAGGGTGATGCTCCCAAGATTGCTATATCACTTCACTAATTTGTCCATAAGAATCCCATCCCTCTACTTTATAACTTTAAACAAACTCCTGACACAACTGATCTGGGGAAACGGTTGCAGATGGATTGGATTAATGAAACTGCAACCACTACCCGACAAGGGTAGACTAGGGGCTTCAGATTTCTGAGCCTACTGCTTCGCGAGCCAACTACAGCGACTGGCGTACTGTATAGCAGGTCATAATCTGCACAAAAAAGGTACACTCCAGAAAGGCTTGCATGGGGTACGTTACATGCATTACTGCTTCCGCAGACACAGATCCCCATGGCTACACTACTACTGTTGAAGATAGCCATTATCTATTGGAAAGCTGCTCAAAAGTACACAAAAAGAACGATCCCCTATACCCTCTCCTAGGCCTCCCCACCCCCATGGGGCCACTGACATATCGTCAGATAAGCGGATGGAAACAGACAGGAGTGAATACGGTGGGAGCAGTGTACGGGACCGGGACATTGCTTATTCATACAGACTTCTTCCACGAACATGTGGTAAATATTTCATTACCGGTACTATTTTTTATGCGGTAAAGTCTATTAAGAATAACTCAGTAAATATAAGAGGCAGAATCCGTGGTATTAGAGGTTTTAAAAGGCTTTATTCCTATACAAAGGAATACAATTCGAATTGTAGGCATTCTATTCCATCACCACGAAAGTTCAGGAAGGAAGGGCATACTTTATTGACAGATAGGCAGTTTTATTGAAAATACATTACAGTGAAACAGATGCAAGAGGCGTAACAGCTGATAATACAGATAAACTGTGCATACGTAACTAATAGAGGCGGTCATAGGGGCGTAATTTAATAAACGTCATTATACATGATGTCACAAGTGGGTGGATCCATAAAAGAATCCTGCAATGTCAGCAGAAATATTTGGCAGAGATGCGCGCGCAGCCGCATGACGTGTGATTGACGTGCAACTAGAGGGTGAAGGGGACTTGACATTTAGCTCTACATGTGGAGACAGAAGTCTGGGGTCATGTCAACCTAATCCCAAATCATATCTAATATCCTATGTTTAAAGAACTGTGTTATCCAAAAGGAGAGGTCTCTAGGATAGAATCTATTCTATACTGACTGTTAGTGCGTGTACAAGCGTCTAAGTGTCTACACTAGATGCGAGGGGGTAGGAATATTCCATGGTAACGGGGCTATGAATTACTTGCATGAGGACAGCGAGGCCTGGCCCTTTGCACGGTAGCTGGAGGAATGTTTACCTAAACTACTAGACAGGAATGCATCGGATGAGGAGCGGAGTAGATAATCTTGAAGGTGAAATACAGTTTTTTGGCAGGCGACAGGCTGGATCAGGCACCGTTAGCCGCGCAGGGAGTAGGACAAAGTTCATGGATACAGATGCAGGCTCAGACTGGAGCTTTCAGAAGCAGAAGGCAGGAAAAGGCTTGATGACAGAATTCGGGCCTACTCGCCTGAATCTGTAAAATGTGGAAAGTGAACCACATAAAGTCGGTGGCCTTTCATACTTAGGAATGGAATATATGACCCATTCATGGCGAATCTGAAAGAGGACATGTTGACGGTGGACGCACATATATTTGCGTCTTCAAAACTGGAGCAGGAGGGAACATACATGTACTTATAGCATGCACATGGAGCCGTTGGGGTCTACGATAGGGGACATAACTGATCACAAAATTCATATTTCCTCATTCCCTCCTTGTCCCCTACGGACCCTCAGGAGATATCGATCTTCATCAATCCATCGATCTGTTCATATAGCATCATTTGTTCTTCTTTCTTCTTCCGGGATCTCGAACGAAAACTTGGATGTGGGATACACGAGGTGGCACACAGACCACAAATCGCTGGACCACATTGTAGACATAAGCAGCAACTGAATAGTATGAGAAAGCCAATACCTAGGAAGGATAGGAGTCTCCATCCCCAGGCTGACAACACGCCCCAGAACCAACCGGACCAAGTCCAGGTGCCTGGACTCTGGTGTATCTGGCTTACAATCTTATGAAGGCGAGTTATGGCTTTATATACTGACGGCGAATTTTCTGGTATGAAAATGCAGCAACTTGATCCGATGACCCTACAAGCTCCGCCCCTATCGGCCAGGATGACGTCAAGGACAAGACGATTTTGAAGCACAACAATCCGCATAGCAGACTGCTCTTCTGTTAAATTGCCTAAGGCGGAAATAGTTTTGTTCACTACTGCTTCAAGGGTTCTAGTTAATCTACGTATCAGCTTACTATTAGTGACTGTACCTATATAGGGAAAGAAACCTTTATTGAAATCGGTGTATTTTACCCATGCTGTTTCAGTGTAATCGACAATTGGGAGGTCTCTCTGCTGTCTATTGTGTACTAAATGGGTATTTCTATGATAATCAGGAGGAGCTAGGAAAACAGGTGGCAGAAGGAATGCTATGTAACAGGTACCATCCCAATCTAGAGGTAGACGTATATATGCGGTCTGGCCACATATAAAGTAGGAATTGCGAGAAGCTCTAAATGTAGACTTGCCTTGATCACTGAATTTTATTACAGTGGTGCATTTACTATGGCCCATGTGTATGGAACCATTCTTTCTTACACATAATTCCCCTTTTACTGGGAATACTGACATGGCGGGCAAGATTGGTGTAGCTTCAGATTCAACGTTCAGGATCATGAGGTTAAGTGTAAAATTACCTAATCCATATACTTCATTTTCTAGATCAGTTCCTGTTCTTTTGGGAAGTCCCTCCTTGTTAGGGTAACAGACTTTAAGCAAAACTAAGTTCAGGTTTCCCCATACCCAGTTGTCTTGATAAACTGCGGAATTTGAATCTAGGGAATTAATCAAACTAAACCATGCTCCACAGGAGCCATTGTGTGTGAACGGATAGGGAAAGAGGGGCAAAACTCCCTTATAGTTCTGATAGGGAGGGAGTCGGCCACATATCCAACAATTTGTGGCATTGCTGGTTTGATGGGAATGATGTAACATACTAATGAATGTGTTGTTGCGCAGCGCAAATCTATAGGACAACTCATGCGGAGGTAATTCGCTAAAAGAATGTTCTGCAGTTACATTGTAAGCACGCTTAAGAATAGGGTAATACATGTGCAATCGTATGCTGACAATGATGATCAGAAGACTTAGAAAAAACAAAATTAATAATGTTACTGTGCAGTGACTACGAAATGATTTACAATATGCATGCTTCTTAAGCTGCATCTGATGATTTCTTTCTCTATTCCGGTCTAGAGGATACATGTCAGAGACAAATTCAACCGATTCACCTTGGAGAGGACTTAAACAATCAAATTGTCTGACTTACTAGACCTTAATTTTAGTTTATAAAGTTCTGATTTTGACTTCTCAACCAAGGGGAGCTTTGAGTCTGTCTGTGAGGGAATACAGGGTTGAGTATTCACACTGGATGGTAGTCCATAAAATTTCTTGATATGACTCGAGTGCAACCACCCTTTCCGTCCCTCGATTTTCACGGCTGTCCTTGTAGTCAGTAGAACCAACTTCGGTGACTTCCACCTAGGATCCAGTTGGGTCTTCCGGTCAAAATTCCTGACCAGAACCAGGTCCCCAGGAACCACGTCATGGGGCTTCACCTCAGTATTATCGGGAAAAGCTGCGGATACCTGTGAACGACAAGATTGTAGTGCAGACATCAAGGAAGCCAGGTAATCTGTCAGCATATTACAGTCAACATCAGTGATTTTGCGAGGTATAGGCGTCCCCCACATATTTGGTGGTCTACCGAAGATCACCTCGTACGGGGATAGCCCTGTTCGAGAATGTGCTACCATTCTCATGTAAAAGAGCGCAACTGGTAAGGCTACTATCCAATCGACTCCTTTTTCTCTACATATTTTGGACAATCTAATTTTCAGAGTTTGATTATGGCGTTCCACGAGACCTGCTGCCTCGGGATGCCGGACACAGTGGAATTTCCATTGGTAGCCTAATAAAAGGGAAACGTGTTTCATTAGTTCGGATGAGAACGGCTGGCCATTATCTGAGTAGACAACACGTGGTAAACCGTACCGTGGGAAGAATTCTCGAACTAACTGTTTGGCAGTAGTCGGGGCAGTGTAATCTGAAACCGGGTATGCTTCTGTCCAACGAGAACATATTTGAATCCTCGACATCGTTCCATCTGGATATAATCCATCTGGAGGACTTCAAAAGCATGATCGGGAGTTTGAAATCCACCCTGCTCTAAGGGGATGCTTTTACCTGGATTAAACTGACAACATATCATACAGGTACGAACTTTTTGTTTAGCTGCGGCTCGTAAATGTTTGTTGAACCAAATGTGTTGAATGCTGTCTAGCATAGCTTTTTCTCCTAGGTGCGCTGGACTATGTATTGTGTTAATGATGACTTGAACCATTGAGTCGGGAAGAAACCATATAGATTTTTCCTTCGTCATCCATCCTTGATCCGTTTGGATCCCTCCTAATTCAGTCCATTTCTTTATTTCTTCTGGTGTAGCATGTGTCTGTATGTCAATTACATCAAGGGCGGGATCCTTAACTGTCATGCAATGTGTTGGTGTCGGAACTATTGTCTTTGTCGTGTCAGTTGTGTGAGTCTGATTCTGAGCAGTCTGTTTAGCTGTTCTGTCAGCTAGGTCATTACCCTGAGAAATGATATCGGTAACTTTTGTGTGGGCTTTGCATTTCATAATCGATATTGCAGTACGTGAATGAATCGCATCTAATAGCGCTTGAATGAGGGGTCCGTGTTGGATGTGGGCACCGTGAGAAGTTAAATAACCTCTCTCTCGCCACAGTACGCCGAAGTCATGGATGACTCCGAATGCATAACGTGAATCTGTGTATATATTGACTTTCTTATTTTTGGCTTGAATACAGGCTTGTGTCAGAGCGGTGAGCTCTGCTGCTTGAGCTGACAAAGTGTTAATACAATTTGTTTCAATGACTTCAGTGTCTGTTGTAACTGCGTAAGCGGCCACTAACTCTCCTGTACTTGTTCTCATACATGACCCATCTACATACAATGTCAAGTCTGGATCTGACAAAGGGATATCTGTCAAGTCTTGTCTGGGTTTCGTCGTGATAGTAATGACTTCGACACAATCATGTGCCAATGGATCTGTTCCGCCCACTGGTAACAGTGTGGCAGGATTTAACGTATTACAACGTCTGATTTCTATGTGTGGCTGAAACAATGTTAATTCGTAACCGGTGAGTCTCGCTATAGTCAAGTGTTGTGTTTGTGTGCGGTTCAAAAGAACCTCTACTGCGTGTGGTACTTGTACTGTCAGTTGATGTCCTAACACTATGGCATCGCTTTGTCTGATTGCTAAAGCTGTTGCTGCCACCGATTTCAGGCACGCAGGAAGAGCCTGAGCTACTGGATCTAATGTACTAGAGAAATAAGCACATGGTTTATGTGATCCTGCTTGTTCCTGAGTGAGTACTGACAAAGCAGTACCTTCGCGTTCTGTAACAAAGAGTGTAAACTGTTTACTGTAACATGGTGTTGCTAGGACAGGTGCTTGGCATAAAGCTTTCTTTAAGCTTTCAAAGGCATGTGTATGTTCTGGAGTCCAAGGGAGGACAGTCGATGTGGCTGCCTCCTGTGTTGTCAACTGGATGAGTGGTTTTGCTAGAAATGCATATTGAGGGATCCACTGCCTACAGTATGAAGTGAGGCCTATAAAAGCCCGCACCTCCTTTTGTGTCTTGGGTGCTGACATGTTAGCAATTAACTGGATGCGGTCGGATGTAAGCTGCCTTCCCTCCTTGGACAGCGAGTGCCCAAGGTAAACAACTCGCTGGACACAGAATTGCAGCTTAGAAGGGGACACCTTGTGCCCCTTGTCAGCCAGAAATTTCAAAACCGTCAGTGACGCTGTCTCACATTCAGGTTCGCTTCGGGCGGTGATCAGCAGATCATCGACATATTGAAGCAAGGCAGTGTTAACTGGCATGTGGATACTGTCAAGTTCTCGTTTCAGTGCTTGGCTATAGATGCTGGGGCTTTCTGTAAATCCTTGAGGTGCGCGTGTGAATTTAAAACTTCGTCCATTTAAACTGAATCCGAACAGATATTGACTTTCCGGATCGATTGGGACACTAAAGAAAGCATTCTTGAGATCAATTACAGTGAAGAACGTTGCTTCTGAGTCAATAGCGGTGAGTAATGAGGAGATATCTGGGACCACAGGGTATTGTGGTACAATGCATTTATTTAATTTGCGCAGATCAATAACTAATCAATATACTGGTGGTGCTTTTGGATCCGTTCTTTTAAGAATCGGAATTATCGGGGAATTACATACATTGGAGTCGGTTTCGATAACCACTCCTTGTGCAATGAGCTCGTCAATTATTTGCAGTAAAGCCACTACAGCATCTGGTGGTAACTTGTATTGTCGCATTCGTGGTAGTACTATTCCTGTTTTCAGTGTAACTCGATATGGTGTAATGTTCATGCAACCAACATCAGTGGGGCCTTGTGCCCATAAATGTGTAGGTAAATTCTGCAGTCGGTGATCCATGTCTCTGGACACGTAGTGACCTTTAAAGTCACGTAAAAATAGTCGTACTCCTTCCGGAGAACAACATATTATGGCTCCTAGAGCTTTCAATGTTTTTATGCCTAACAAGTTTTCTGGACATGATTTAGTAAGCAATAAATCTGTAGTACATGTCAATGGACCAACTGTAAGTGGAAGAAGTTGTGTTACGTCATTAATTATAGGTTTTCCTGAGAATCCAAGGGAAATATTCTGTGAGCCTGAGAGGGGTGCCCCTGGAACTTCACTGCGTCTTATAGTTGTTCTGCTTGCCCCTGTATCAAGTAAAAACTTTCTGTCTTCCCCTAATAGTTCACTATGTACATAAGGTCCCTCTTGGTCTACAGGAACCTCAATAAGGGGTAAGCCAACTTCCCTCTCTAGGCTATCTCATGAGTATCGCTGATAATCGGGATAATCTGTTTGTGCATACTGATACATCTGTTGTGTCGTTGCTTGTGTTGCAGCAATAGGCTGCGCTTGTGGTGGTGCTACGATCTGTTGTGGAGCTGCCTGTTGCGGAGCTAGTTGTTGCGGAGCTAACCTAGGTTGTGCACGCTGAGGTATTTGTTGTTGATTCTCATCCTGTCTAGGTGGACGTGGTCTTTCCTGGGTTCTACCTGTGGCAATATTATGTTTCAGGACTGGACAATCGTGTATATAATGACCTTGTTGTTTACAATAGTTGCATGTCCCTTTCGCAGGACCTGCGGAATCACCCTTTTGATGACCATCGACTGGAACTGACTGTGCAACAAGCATTTTCATTTTTGTATCTTTCATACGTCTTTGTTCATATTCTTGTTCTTCTCTAATTCTATTGTGGTGATATTGTAACATCTGTAGCATCTGTGATGGGGTATTAGCTTGCCAGGTACTTTCGAATTTCAATACTCTATTCTTGACTTGCAGCAGAGAATTTTCAACTAATTTTGTCACAAACAGATGTGGATATGACTCACTACTGGCTTTTATGCCACTATTTATACTAAAACATTTTTCAAATCGGGAATAGAAATCACTAGTGTCTTCATCTGGCTTTTGTTTACAGGCTGAGATTGCACCCCAGTCTTCCTTTTTCGTAGTTAATAAACGTGGCAGTACCTGTATTAGTAAAGTCTTTTCCCCAAGCCCTGCTCCTGCAGCTCGGGCCTTTTCTTCGTTTTCTAATGCTGTCCAATCTATCTTTTGGTCTCCCACCTCCCATTCTTTTTCTTTGAGTTTCTCATAAACACCGGCGGGTAATAGGACTTTTAATATTTTCATAATGTCGGGGTAGGTATACTCTCCCATGAGTAACATGTCCTTTATTTCACGGTGGAAACCTGCTGGGTCCTTGTCATGGCTGGGTACTACTTTCTTCATTTCTAATAATTCCAGTTTAGTTATAGGCGTGTACACAAACACGCGTGTAAAATTATCACCGTCACCTCTGATTGGGTGCACTTCGCGTAACGGGTTCTGTCTATCTATGTGATACATTTTTCTTCCCATGATGGGAACTGGAGTGTGTTCTGGGCATACGAAATTTAAATATTGGTTTCGGGATTCTAGAATTTCTTTAATCAAATCAGTACCTGACCCTCTCCATGTATTCGTGAGTAGTTCTGTCAATATGTCAGGTAAGGGTCCTGGATCGGAGTGTTGGCTTTTATATAATATAAGGAGGTGTTGAATCATGTATATACTAGCTAAACGCTGTTCGTATGGGTCAAGATTCAGAAACGTGTGTGCAAGTACATCATCATTGTATTCGCCGGGACTGTCAGCCCATTGTACTGCTGACCTGGCTAATTCTTGTTCGTCCATGGAATCGAGCATGTGGTACCCCCTTCGATCTCGGAGTAATTTATCAGCGGCTTGGAATAGGTGTTCAGGGGATTTTGTATTTAACATAGGGTTTGGAAAATGTCTATTATATTCTGGACGTATTGGACGTATCGGATCATTAAAACCTCTGGTATTATTATGGGGTCTTCCTCTACCTACATAAGCTATCGTTTCTAATTGCTCTGATTCTTGCTCCTCCTCTTCTTCTGATTCTACTCTGTCTGTTTCTCGTCTTTCTTTATGTATTCGTTCTACTTCTTTGCGGATCTTTCGACACATGGCGATTATACACGCCTGTCTATCATGTTTCTCTTCTGATATGTTCTGACCCCATTTGGCAAGTCTTTGCATGGTTTCGTGATCTGCCCCAGGCCTGTCTTGATTCCTAATTACACAATTTATGAAAAAACGTAGTAGTTGTCTTTGGACATCCACTTTCTGGTATTCCATAGCTTCGTTAATACTTTCTGGACCTCGCCCTGTTTGGACAAAGCGATATATTTCGTCTAGGTGTTCACCCATTCCTGGTATCGTCATTAAATATAATGTAGCTCGTCTTATACGTAGTGATGATATGAGCAATTTATCCTGTCTACCTGGTACTGGGTCGTATCTACAATCCACAAGCTGTTCTTTAAACATGTCGGATGTCGCTAGTTGGGGTGTACGTTGGAGTGCTAAATCTCTAAGGGTCTGTTTATTTCGCGGCGGTGTGGCAAACATGTCTGTCGTACCTCCTGTAGCACCATCTGAGGTGCTAGGCACGAAAGGGTTCGTTGGGCGTAGGATAGAGATTGTAGATGCGGGAAAAACTGTAGAAACGGACGGGCCTGTTGGAACTTGTGTAGGAGTTTGTAGTTGCAGGGATACAGACGGATGCTCTTGGTGTTGAACACCATCGGCAAGCGGTGTGGGTGGTATGGCATTAGCATACTCGGGAGCTGCGTCATCTAGATAGGAGGAAAGAAAAACGTCCTTTGCTGTTTTGGGATGTGTTTTGGGATGTGCTTTTATCGGGAGCAATGGAGGAGTTAAGTCTTTTGGTATTTCCGGGGTAGCCTTAGGTAACCCTTCGGCCAGAAGAGGATACATACCATTCATAAGAGTGTTTCTTTGTCTATCTACTTGTTCTGATGTTACTCGGGTACCTTCCTCAAGTAATAGATTTTCTCGGGTTTTATTTGAATTCTCTCTACCTTTCTCTTCCTGTCTGAGTGCTTTTTCTGTACGTCTATATGATTCTTTACGCCATAATTCAATGGCATCTTTCTGTGACTGTCTGGCTTTCTTTTTCCATAATTCTTCTTCTACTCTCATGATGCAATCTGCATCCCAGGTCCCCGCTGCGGGCCATCTCTGACTCTCTGGTAATTCTTTGGTGTAGTCCACCCATAAATCAAGAAATAATACGGCATCTAGGCCATGCTTATGATACATAAAGTACCCTGGAGTGTCCCTCGGTGGGATGGGAACAGCTTCTTCGAGAACACCTTTTCTAGTTTTGATCTGTCTTAGTTTCGAAAAGAGCGGCATTTTTAGACCTTATTACTAGAACACACTTTATACAAGAAAACACAATAATGAACAGTCATTCACACCACAATATATAGAACGTATTTAAAACATTTAACACTTAACAGTTTTCCGAACAATGATAACTAATAGAAAACTAGTTACTGACATAATACTGACAATATATAGTACTTATTTATATGCAAGACATACTATATATACTGCTAAACAGTACAGATACACTGCTAAAACAGTGCAGACCGGATTTGTGTACCCAAACCCGTCTTGACCGGCACAGACTATGTGCACGTTAAATGCCTCCCCGGTAATGGTACTCACCGGGTAGCTCGGAACGGAAGGCCTCGGAACGGAACTGAAACTGGACCGGACTGGACTCGACTCGACTGGACTCGGAACTTCGGAACCTGGTGGGCCTCTGTATACCTCGGATCTTGCTCTCTCAGCTAGGCTCTGGTCGGGATACTTCGCACTTCTCACCGCCTCGTCTGGGTGTTGATCGCAGCCTCAGTCGTCCCCGCTTGGCCGGAGGGAGATACAGGAAATCCTGCAGGTACGCGTTTTTGTCCGTTCAGCTGTGGCAGGAGACCGGGCCTGCAACGCACCGCCGGCGCGTGAGATGAGAAAGTGTCCCTGTTCGGGCGCCAATTTATGTGGTAAATATTTCATTACCGGTACTATTTTTTATGCGGTAAAGTCTATTAAGAATAACTCAGTAAATATAAGAGGCAGAATCCGTGGTATTAGAGGTTTTAAAAGGCTTTATTCCTATACAAAGGAATACAATTCGAATTGTAGGCATTCTATTCCATCACCACGAAAGTTCAGGAAGGAAGGGCATACTTTATTGACAGATAGGCAGTTTTATAGAAAATACATTACAGTGAAACAGATGCAAGAGGCGTAACAGCTGATAATACAGATAAACTGTGTATACATAACTAATAGAGGCGGTCATAGGGGCGTAATTTAATAAACGTCATTATACATGATGTCACAAGTGGGTGGATCCATAAAAGAATCCTGCAATGTCAGCAGAAATATTTGGCAGAGATGCGCGCGCAGCCGCATGACGTGTGATTGACGTGCAACTAGAGGGTGAAGGGGACTTGACATTTAGCTCTACATGTGGAGACAGAAGTCTGGGGTCATGTCAACCTAATCCCAAATCATATCTAATATCCTATGTTTAAAGAACTGTGTTATCCAAAAGGAGAGGTCTCTAGGATAGAATCTATTCTATACTGACTGTTAGTGCGTGTACAAGCGTCTAAGTGTCTACACTAGATGCGAGGGGGTAGGAATATTCCATGGTAACGGGGCTATGAATTACTTGCATGAGGACAGCGAGGCCTGGCCCTTTGCACGGTAGCTGGAGGAATGTTTACCTAAACTACTAGACAGGAATGCATCGGATGAGGAGCGGAGTAGATAATCTTGAAGGTGAAATACAGTTTTTTGGCAGGCGACAGGCTGGATCAGGCACCGTTAGCCGCGCAGGGAGTAGGACAAAGTTCATGGATACAGATGCAGGCTCAGACTGGAGCTTTCAGAAGCAGAAGGCAGGAAAAGGCTTGATGACAGAATTCGGGCCTACTCGCCTGAATCTGTAAAATGTGGAAAGTGAACCACATAAAGTCGGTGGCCTTTCATACTTAGGAATGGAATATCTGACCCATTCATGGCGAATCTGAAAGAGGACATGTTGACGGTGGACGCACATATATTTGCGTCTTCAAAACTGGAGCAGGAGGGAACATACATGTACTTATAGCATGCACATGGAGCCGTTGGGGTCTACGATAGGGGACATAACTGATCACAAAATTCATATTCACAAGGCACACCTGACTCATTGTTCCTCCTACACGAACTCATTACTCGATACGCCCAAGTTCACTGGTTCCTATAGGGAATAGAGCCCCAAATACATGATTTTATATATTCTCTCTATATGATGGGAAATGGCAGACAGCTTACTAGTTGGCTCTACAAGGGTATAAGCACACACTCTGCGATACCTCTGGCACGCTTAGAAGAAAAATGGGGTCGGGACCTGGGCAGGGAATTCCAGGATAAGGAATGGCATGAAATATTAGCTTTCTCAAAAAATACCGTAATTCATCCAATATATGACTGTACATAGGGCGTACATAACTTCGCATAAACAACATTGCATGTTTACAGAAATGGCAGCAAAGTGTCTCAGGTTTGTAGACCCAGTCGCAAACCTGATAGACATGGTATGGGCATGCCCGGCACTATCAAAATACTGGACATACGTGATAGATGCGTTAATAAAGACAGCAGGCGGGCTACACTGTGATGCACCTGACAGCTGTTTACTAGGCCTGCATTGCCGACCCAAAGAGCACAATGTACAGGTGAAATTTGCTGACCTGGCATTACTACTGGCAAAAATATTAATACCTAGGAGAAGGAAATCTCCATCCGCACCAAGCACAATGAGTTGCCGGGAGGAAGTGATATAATAGGGGACAGCAGAAAGTGATGCGCTCCGAAGAGAAGGTGACAGTCAGAGTAATAGGTCGTGCGGTGTGAATTTCAAACGAAAGTGATGGACACTTTCTCTTCAACTATATATCTGACAATCACGACATTTTACTATGATCGCCATCACTTTTGTTTGAAATTCACACCGCACGACCTATTACTCTGACTGTCACCATTCATTACTAATTGTGCCCTGACTGACAGATACACTTTTGCAACATTTACATATACACGGCCCCTCAGGAAGGGCTACGGCCCGAAATGCATTGGGCTATTCCGAAACGGATCTGATTTGTGTACATCTATATATTTGGATTATTTGGAATTATTTGACTACATATTGTTTATATGAACATGGATTTGATCTTTGAAGAAAAAAAGACACATCAAAAAATGAATAAATATTAATTTGGACAACATTAAGCAAAAATTTGCATGAAATGTTATCACACTGCGATTACGTTATTTTGAGTGCAAATGGGGGACGCCCCTCTATGAAGTAAAACATATCCTTATAGTGATTAGCACCTCAAAGCTATTTACACTGTAGCATGGTTGGCCATTCCATAGGAAAACAGTGGGTTGCAATATTAAATACTGATACTGTTACCTGGGAGTAGGAGTAGGTAGAAAAATAATTAAACAACTATGGCAATAGTTATTAAAAATCCAATTCAATGGTGAAGTCAGATTGTTTTCTAAATATGACAGAAAAGTAACTTCTAAAAAGTTGCCTTTGCCCTGCTAATACTGAATTTTGCTCTCCCACTTTGGCCAGTCAGTAATTGGCGGTCAATATGTGTGAATGATTTGTGAATTTGCTTCCAGGAGTAAACACTAGGCTAACCTGAATGGGCAGAGATGATCCATCTTAACTTGACAGAATATGCAGGGCACGCTGGAAGGATCCTCTTTGATATTAAATTGTCAAGTCCTACTTGAATGTACATCCTGCTTGATAGGTCTGTTAACGTTTTTCACATTACACTTGGGGAGCACTCCACAACAGCCTCCCCTGTCACAGTCAAATGTTAGCTGACACTTGGGCATGGGCATTCTTTTACCCTTTCCCCAGCCAGTCAGGCTACAATCATAGTGGGACTCTTTTCCACAAACACTGTCACAGCCTGTTTAATACATCTGCTAGTTTTACACTTAACATTTAAGGCACCCTTTAAAGGAGGGAAACAGAATGCCAAAACAACCTGTGTATCTACTGTTTGGGTACTGAAACATCAGCTTAGTTCTATCTGACTGCTCATCTCACTCCAACTCTAGCAATCAGAGCCCAAGTTTAGTGTGGCCTAAGACTACGATCATTGGTTATGGCATCCCCAGGGGTCATTCCCACCAATTAGGTCATGCCATGCATACATGTGGTATTCCCAGGAACCCTCTTCAGAGCACTCCTGGAGCTTCCTGGACCCAAGGAAGATCAGAAGAGGACTGACTCTACTGCTGTTTAAGACCTGAGAAGAGACCTGAAGATTGGACCTGCTCTCCCTCTTGAACACAGGACAAATAGGTGGACTCCAAGGGATAATTTGATTGACTTCCTATTAAAGCCACAGGACCACAGCAAGCTATAAGAGGCCATTTTTTGGAATGCACAGCTGACTAGTGGTAACTGAACATGGACTAGATCCTGCTGTTGGCCTCTGCTTGCTACCCAGTGAATCTCTATGTGTCACCACAGAGTTCCTTGGGACTTTAGAAGTATACGTCTGTGGCAGATTAGGAGTGTATATAATCTTTATTGTATGCAGTTATTTAAAACCATTACAATTGCTAAACACAAGGAACCAACAAGCACATATTAAAACAGGGTAATCGTATGCTAGTTTTGACCCGCCAAAGGATGAGTTGTTGGGTTAGGGAGCGGGGGAGGGACAGGGGAAGGGGCCTAGGGAAGCCATTACTTTTGATTTATTGCAGCAGTTGTTGGGGGTGTTGCCCAGTTGTTGTTATGATGGTAGTGAAGTGGCAGTTTTTTGGTTATGCATGTTGTGGATGTTTTTCAGGGCGTTTCGAGTTTCAAAGTTGTTGGTCACCAAGACGCAGAGGGGCAGAACGTTCGCAGAAGTATGTTTGGATGGCGGACGGTTGGGGATTTGGTTGGGGCAATCAAAAACGGACCAGGCGGGTAGGGGTAATGGGTGCGGTTGAGTGGGACGGGTTGTGCGGGGGCATGCCCAGTGCAAGAATGGCGAAGTTTTTTGAGTAGGTCCGGTGACATTTTTTGTCATGCGTCAGGAATGAAGGTGTCGGCTTACCAGTTGTTGGCGGAACTGCGTATGGCGTTGTGGCACGTGGGAAGGGACCCTGCTGGGTATGGCACGCACTCGTTTCGCATTGGGGCAGCTATGGCGGTGGCGAGACTGGGCTAGTCGTGAGACAGGATACGACAGATTGGGAGATGGAGGTCCCGGTGTTGTGAGAAATATGTGCGCAAGTAAAAGAAAGGGGGGTTTGGAAGCAGGGGGGATGGTTTGGTGCGCACAGCATGGTAAGACGACAGTTGCCATTGTGTGGTCTAACACATTTTTCTTGCCGTAGGTTGTGTGACGGGACCGGGGGCTAAGACAGCGACCCGGATTGTCAGACACTCTGTTGTGCATTGGGCAGCAAAGTATGCAGATCGCCAGGTCTAAGGCTGTAACCTGGGTCTGAAGAGTAGCCACCACGAGGTGCATTGGTGGGGGACAGGAGGTATGCATTGTGGAGCGTTATTGCCCTGGCTAACAAAGATGATGTCTCAGAGAGACTGCCCAGACATGTTAGTCCTGCACTTGGGGGAAAATTACTTGATCAAGGTGTCAGGACTGGCAATCCTGCAACTAATGCAGAGGGATCTGGGGTTGTGAAGCAGAATATGGCAGGCACTTGCATTGTCTGGATCTAGTTTGTACCTCGTAAATTCTGGAAAGGGGCCGTGAAGCCGATGGCTGTGGAAAAAGCATGCAGGAGAGCTATGAGGGTTTTTTGTACCTCTAAAGACATTAAAATAATTGGGCATGTTGGGCTCCGACTGGGAGAGCCATTGCTTTTCAGAGACAATGGGGTGCACCTTTCGCAACTAGGGAATGCATATTATATGATGGAGATGCGAGATAAGTAAACTATGGAATGAGTCTATCTGGTGTCGTAGGGAAGTGTCTGAGTAAGGGCGAAAGGTGCACAGCTGAGAAGGTGGGGCAGGTAACCTCCCTTCGGGGGTTGCCTGGTTACAGTATTTTGGAGGGGTAGGGAGTCTCAGACAGGCACAACCACCCCTTCGGGTGGGAGAAACAGGTGAATGATGGAGGTGCGGGATGCAAGAGTGCATCTGCGGGAGATTCAAGACAGGATGTTGAAAGATAAGTGAGGGGGTATGGAGAGTTGGAAGAGGCACAGAGTGGATTGGGAAGTGAATGGCAACAGTGAGGGGAGAAAGGACAAGGTGAATGAAAGGTTGGTTTTGGGGCCTGTTAATTCTAGAAATGATGTTTTGATTAAAGTTTAAGTTACAGCCTGTCCAAATAAAGGGCCTTTTATGCTTCTAAATCAGTGTGGAGTGTATTTATTGCGCGTTGCGGCCCCCGGGGGCAATCAGGTTGCAGACCAGTCTTCCCCCAGGGTATTTGCACAGGACAGGAAGGACACCTGAGGGTAGGAGTTAGAGGATGGGATTAGGGGTGGGGTCACTGGGGAGTGGTTATAAAGGGCCAGGAAGAGGTTAATCATCCTCTTCCTGCGCCCTACACCACTGGGGAGGGGAACGTTTTTGACCACCCACCCACCCTACAAGTTTTGAGGGGCAAGGTGCTGGGTGGGTATAGCGTGCCAGTTTAGGACGGGTTGTTTTAGGCCGGGGTATAGCAGTATTTTGGAGGGGTGGGGAGTCTCAGACGGGCACACCCACCCCTTCGAAAGGGGGTGGGGGAGAAACAGGTGAATGATGGGGGTGCAGGATGCAAAAATGGGATGGCGGGAGATTCAAGAGAGGATATTGAAAGATAAGTGAGGAGGTATGGAGAGTTGGAAAAGGCGCAGAGTGGATTGGGAAGTGAACGGCAACAGCGAGGGGAGAATGGACGAGGAGAATGAAAGGTTGGTTTTGGGGACTGTTAATTCTGAATTGATGTTTTGATTAAAGTTTAAGTTGCAGCCTGTCCTAATAAATGGCCTTTTACGCTTCTACATCAGTGTGGAGTGTATCTATTGTGCGAATAGCAGTTATGCATCTTGGGGAGAAGAAAAAACCTTTAAATGTAGGTACAATGTTATACAGCAGGTTAACCATTGAACAAATGTCCAAAGGGTCGGTGGTAGCATGGCTAGGCCTCTCAGGGGGGCGCCCCAGAGTTGAATGCAGAGCCCCCCAGTGAGGCCTCCAGAAGACTACGTCTGTTTGATGGAATGGTAGAAAATATTGTCAAAAAGATGTTCAAATTTGTGTTGTCTGTATTTAAAGAAGCAATAATGGCCAGCAGGCATGTGCAAACTCCCAATTTGTTCTAGTCCTAGACTGGTTCTGCACTCGCTCAACAATGCTGGGTAGAGACACACTACATGTTCGAAGGTTTCTTCACAGTGGCCGCAGCCCCTTCAGGTTGTTTCATCGGTAGGCTGGCACCAACTGTCAAGATGTTTCAGGAACGGCCACTCTCCCAATCTAAAAGCCATAAATATTGCTTTCAGATGAATATTATACATGCAGGTAAGATATGATGCTCGAGAGGCAGGCTGGTACATGTTGATGTCTGCCCAGGCAAGCCTACGCTTGAAAAAGAGGGCTCTATTTGAATGGTATGACCAAAGGCGGATGGATTTTCTGATATCCGTTTTAAACACTAATTGACTCAAATTACTGGCACAAAGATCTTTCGCGTTCAGTAATTGCTGCAGTCCTCAAGGAACCGATGGTGTGCTTCGCTTGGCAGATGGAGCTTATTTCGGTCCATAACAATGCCTCTAGACAATATGGCCACCCCCTTCCTCGCATCTTATGACACAGGTTGAGATAGTCACTGGTTGCCCGCTGGTTGGGAAGGTCCAGTTCCAACCTGATCTGTGCAGCAGTTGAGAACTTCGGCAGCTGGAAAACGCTTTTACATATCTTTATGACAAGTTTATTTAGCAGATTGTTCTCTCAGTACCCAGTAAAATGTCAAAGCCGTAGGTCAATGAAGGAGAGATTTTGGCCCTCATGACTTCCAGTAATGGGAGAAGCTTGGCCCCAGTGATGATTTTGTTAATTTCAATACAGTCACCTGCCATCAATATGCACCCCCATGTACTTGTAGGTTTGATTTGACACAATTTTAATGCCATTATAAAGCCAGCCACCATAACAACCTTTATATTCTTTAATTTCCCCTCTAGGTTATTGATGGCCATATAAGTATGCAATTATTTAAGCAGCTGTTGAAGGCCTACCCTTGTAAGACTTAGCAGGACAAGACCATCAGCATACAGCAGGTTACTTATCCATACACGACCTATCTTGAGGGGATGACTGTTGGTGGCATTAAGGAGCTGTGATAGATCTGCAATAAACAGGTTATAAAGCAGAGAGGCCAACCCGCACCCTTGCCTCACTCCCTGTGATGTGGGGATTTTCCTAAATAAGTGAGCACTGTCTCCCAGTTTGATGTGAATCCAAGTATTGGAATGTAGCTGTATTATGGCCTCCTAAGGTTTGATTGCACTGCCCATTTCTTTAGTTTGACCCACAGAGCCCCCCTTGTACTCGGTCAAACGCCGCCTTTCAAGAAATGTAGAACAATGACCTTATTCATCAGATTTTATATTGCCATTAGGCTGCTTAGCGTGCCAGATTTTGCCACGAATCCTGTTTGTTTAATTGGGATTAGCCCCTTTTGCTCAACCCACAGCCGTAAATCCTTAAGAAGCAAGCTGGCATAGTATCTAGTTTAATTATCGAGGCGCGCTATTAACCAATAGTTATTTGGATCAGACTTGGGGCCTCCTTTTTTAATTTGAAGAGCTATGGCAAAATGCCATGATTCAGGTATTGATGAACTCCTTAGACATTAATCAAAGATCCTGGTGGGCTGTCCTGCCCAGAATGTGATGTCCTGTTTGAAAAGTGCCTGAGGCAGGCCATTAGGCCCAGGTGCTCCGTCCGTTCTTGCTATTGATATTACACGCTCTAGCTGACTTGTGTGAAAGGACATATCCATGGCTGGTGGATGCAAGGGGTCTGGATCTTGGGATGGGACCTGGGTAGATATTATAACAATGTTTTGGTTTCCCCTATCTGACAGTCAGACTTCCTCCTCATTTGCCAAAAATGCATAGCAAGGATAATCATTCTGGTTCTGTAATGTGTGCACAGCCTTGCCACCTTAGGTCATTCATTTGCCTATTCACCAGGGCCCAAAAGTTGGGATTCTTGCTAGTGCAGAGGAGTGTTTGTCCAGAAATATTCTAAACATTTTTTTTTTTCTGCAGAGATTGCCTGCCTGTAAGTTTTCTGTGCCTGTTTGAATACATTAAGTGTCTCCTTTGCTCCCACATTCTTTTGAACACCCCTCAGTGCATTGTTAAAGGCTATCTTTAAGTCCTTAATCACGATTAAAGTAGAGGTTAAGTTAGATAACCATACCAATGGGCTGTTTGATGGAATTTTGCAAGCAATCTAATGATGAGGCTCTTCCGCTCTGTAATCGGGGTCCTGTTATCGGCCCCAGTTTCAGCTAGATGCTTAATGCTTATAGCCATGACAGTATCACTGATGGAGCCACTCCATTTCATACACTGGAGATTATCAGAGCGTGTTCCTCTGCACGTTGAGGTCTCTTCTCACTTGCACTTGGGTTGATGTAAACTTAATCAACTAAAAGGAGTGCTGTGGTCTCCAGTTGCTGATTTTATTCTTACTAGCCAGTTCTCCTGTAATGTTATTGGATCAATGTAGCCTCTTAGCTTAACTGAGGTGTATACAGATTGCCGTTTGGTCTGCCTTATCTATACTCCCTGAGGGCTGGCTTACAGTGCTCAATGTAGCCAGAGTTGCAACTCGCCCATGTTTCCTGCCAACCTATGATTTCCTGGTTGCTTAAAACATATATATATCTAGAGACTGTAGTTTCGGATGAATAACATTGATGTTCCAAGAGCACAGGGATAAAGGAGAATGGGCATACCCGGGGGTTAATTCAATCAGAGTGTCTTTGATATAGTGCTGCAGGCAACCAGTTGCAATCTTTCCAAGTGAAGGCATTGGTTGACACCCTTTGTTCTTTGCATTCTGTGATGGCACATCCCTGGAGATTTTTCAAGATTGAATATGGTTTCTCCCCATATGGCACTATGGGGGTTTGTGGTTTCACCAGTACAGTCGGATAACCAACCTTTTTGAAGGGACTGATCTTGATGCCCCTTGTGTTAAATCTCTCTGATCTGAATAAAATTGCCTGCACAAGGGTTGGAGAAATTAATATTGCTATGGTGGGTTCTGAGGTGTGAGAGCCTTTGAGGGAAGAAGTTTGATTGATATAATATAACATAACTACACACTGCTCTGTCTCGGAATAGTCTTCAACAACCTTAAGATGTTTCCCCTGATTAAAATATCGTGGGGGCATTGCGAATTATACTCAGGGGTTAACAGCAGCTTGGTGCTTGAGCATTGCGAGGATGCATCTTGCTCCGGTCCACAGAGCCTGAGTGGATTCTGGTCTGCCTGGGATGACAACAATATGGTTCCCTGCTGACCCCCATCCTGTGAATCATAAAGTGGGTGCTCAATTTGTTGAGCTAGCTCAAACTGGAGATCAAAGGTCCCTCGTTCTTTGTTATCATTACTTGAAGGATATACTACCAAGACTGAACCGGGTTACTGCTAGCTACAGTTAGGGGCCTGATTTGTTCAGCAGGGATTTCTTGGATAGTCAACTTTCTCTGTTCACATGAACAAGCAGTGGCGGGACTTGCTGTTGCTTCTTCTTTGTTTATGCTCGAGTGTCTGGGCAATTGATTCTGCCCCTGTCCACTCCGTCCTGCTGTGTAATCCTGGCTATTTTAGCTTCTTTGTCCATTACCAGTAGGGCATTGGGCTGGCTTGACGCCAGCAGGTACTGAGTTGATCTAAGTGGTCAGTGCTGGAGTAGGCGGTGACTGTTGCAGGATGCTTTCTTCACTGTTGAGTTGAATAGGCTCTGTTCTTTAGCTTTCAAATAGTGGAAATTAGTTAAGAGCTGCAGAGGAAGTACTACTATTTGTCTTGTTTTGAAGTTTTCAAAGTCTTTTCTTTTCCCTCTTGCTGAGAAGGTATGGTGGCAGTGGATCACTGGTAGCCATTTCCCCCGGGGCTTACAATTACTGAAGATAGAACCTCCACTAAAAGCACAGACGATGTTGATGTCCCTGGCAGCTTGAAATGCAAGTTTGAAGAAGAAATATTTTTGTTATTGGGGAAATAAAATGACTGTGGGACAGATGTATTGTAAAACTGTTTTGCGATTCCTGAATCCTTGCTATTTGCAATTAGGATATCACAAAACGGCATGTATGAAAGTGTGTTGAATATATTCTGCGATTCCTAATGGCTCGTCAATTACCCACCTCATGAATATTAATGAGGTAGTTTGCATTTTGAAACACATTAGGAATCAGGAGATCAGCAGCCCACCATGTCTGTAGTTGCTTTTAAATAAAGCAAAACGGGATGCTTTCCAAAAAGTAAAATGAAAAGTTTTCCTTTCATTTTTCAACGGCAGGCAGTGGTTTATTGGACCACTCCTTGTCTTTAAAAACGTATTTGCATACATTCACAAAGCAAAAGGAGTCCTCTAGGAAATGTATTATCCCATGTTGGGCTATGATGTGTGCAGTTAGGTGTCCCTTATGATCAAGCCAGACACTGACATATTTATATGTGGTCACCACTTCTATGGCTTTTTCCTCAATAAACCAAGAGCCTTTTCTTATGTGTTGCCTTATGACTATCCTTACCTTTGTTTTTCTTATTTTTATGTTCAGATGGTTTGCCTTGCCATAGGTGGTTAGTGCCGTTAGGAGTCTATGCAGCCTCACAGGTGTTTAGTCCAGCAGTACTGTGTCGACTGTGTGCTGAAATGTTTGAATTTTGGCTCCTGCAAATTTAGATGTAAATGCTCACTCATATGCTAAGTGCTCTGGGAGGTCTGCCAGTTACAAATTGAACCCTAAAGGAGGCAGAATGCACCCTTGTTTAAGACCTTTATTGGTTTCAATTTTACAAGTGGTGCTCCATCCTGAGGAGACTCTTATTTTTACCCAGGTGTCTGAGTAGACGGCCATGGTTGCTTTTAGTAGAGTTTAAGAGATGCTCCAGTTATTTCGCTTTTCCCACAACCTTGGGTGTGATACACTGCCGAAGGCGGTTTGAAAGTCTGCTTATATTGCACCTACATTCACAGTAACAATTCTCCTTGTTAATTCATAAATGGTTCTGTGCACACATTCTGTTGTGTTGACACACTGACAGTAATTTAGTTGAAGGTGATAATTATATCCCTATACACATCACAATGCCACATAGTTATAAACATGTACTCATTTCACTTACTGGTTGCATTTGGATCCCGACAGTTGTCCGCTTCCCCCGGGGTGACTGGGACATGTTCACCTACAAGACAAAGATTAAAACATTGCTTTGTAAATAGTTTTACTACACACTGTACAAATTCTATAATAAATACAATGATATGTCAGGGAGTTTTAAAAAATGACACTTTTGGCACACGTGCACATTGTATGAATATGGTATGCAGCTAGACACCTTGCAATACTGAGCTGGCTGAATTTTGAAGATCAAAGGTATCTAACATCACATGCCTGAAGCATGCCTCAGGCATATACACCCTTATGCATCAAGCCAAAATCCAGTCGGTAAAATACCGATTCGTTAATAGCTCCCGGTATTGTGTGAAAAATACCCAATCCCAATGCATCAACCCAAAACCCGAGCAAATAACGAATCGCTAAATAAATAACCTCGAACATACCGAATCGCTAATACCCAAAATGCTAATTTACCGAATCGCTAAATACCGAAATCGCAATTACCGAAATCACTATTAGCTCCCGGAAATTGCCAATAGCAAATAACGAATCGCACCCCAATGCAACAAAACTCGCTAATAACGAAAATCCCAAAAATCGCTATTTTGCCAGAGCTAAATAAGGGGAATCAAAACCTGGAGGTAAAGTCACAAAAAAAAAAAAAAAATGTATTTAAAAAAAAAAATCTTCCTACATGTGCAAATGATTGAGGCAATCACTAAACCCTTAAATGTGGCCCAGGAGACCCTGTTGGCTCCCACAAAATGGCTGCCCTCTACGTGCTTGCAAGGAGGATGCGGATCAATGCAGCAGGACAGCGCAGGAGAAGGGTCCAGGAGCGAGTGTTCAGACTGCGCATAACCTTGCTCGGCCAGAATGAGGACGAGGTGTACCAGAAGTATCGCCTCAATCGCGCTATGATCATGCGCCTGATTGCAGACCTGGAACCATTACTGCAGCACCAGACACACAGGACAAATGCTATCCCTGCGCACGTTCAGGTCCTATGCAGCCTGCACCTACTGGCCTCAGGGAGTTTCCAGGGGGTAATTGCGGTTGCCGGAGGTGTTTCGCAAAGCGCACTGTCACGCTTCTTCAAGAAATTCCTAGATGCCATGCTGACAATGCTACACACACACATCAGCTTCCCCACAACCCCACAGCAGTTGGACCGCACCAAACAGGCATTCTACCAGGTGGCACAATTTCCACATGTGATTGGATGCATCGACTCCACGCATATCCCCATATGTCCTCCGTCAGCAAATGAGTACCTTTTCAGGAACCGCAAGTCATACCACTCGATCAACGTGCAGGTTGTGTGCGATGCCAACAACATCATAACGGACCTAGTGGCACAATTCCCAGGGAGCACACACGACTCATACATCTTCCGCAACAGTGGAATGCACAGGCGACTACTCAATGGAGAATTTGGAGAGGGACTCCTGTTAGGTACGTAGAACTACGCTTCCCCACACCAACACCACACATCTATGTACATCACCAATGCTAAGTCTCTGCTTCTATCTTCTAGGTGACAGTGCTTACGCCCTGCGGGAATACATACTCACCCCATACCTAAATCCAGCAACCCCGCAGGAACATCGCTACAACGCTGCACACATCAGCACGAGGAATGTGATAGAGCGGACTTTTGGGATTCTCAAGAGCCGCTTCCGTATCCTCCACAAGACTGGCGGCGCCATGCTATACCAACCAGACACATGCTGTCGAATAATTGCTGTATGTGCAATGCTGCACAAAATTGCCACCAGAAGGGGGATACCCATGGAGGTGGACAGGGATGACGACCCCCAGGCTGACCAACCACCCGCCCAACAACGACCGGCACACATCCCAAACACAGCAGAGGGCCATAGGAGGCGGACAGACATAATGCAAAATCATTTTTGACCCTGGGTAAAATGAGACATTACAAGTTGGTGTTGGGTGCAACTGTTTAATGCACAGTAGCACTGAGGATTGTGCAACAGAACTAGCATTGTGAATCATGCTCCGATTGCATAAATGTAAATAAAAGGTTCCTTAAAGTCAGGCCTGTGCAAACATAATAATTGGATGGCCATGGTTGCTCCACCATGGACCTGCAGCATGTCCAAATTTCTAGTGGCGCTTGCCACGTACACCAAGCCTCCGCTCAGGTGCATCCAAAGCCTCACCACGGCCTGTCCCCGTGGAGGCACGCGAACTTCGGCGCCTGGTGCTGGCCTCTGCCAGTGACACGCTGCTGACACTGGAGGCAGCCTCACTGGTGTCATCCCCTCCCAATGCTGCAGCACTGCATGTGCTGCTCTGAAGTTGTTCCACAGCAGTGGTGATGTGTCCCAGTGACTTGGCCACATCCCCGCAGAAGTGCCCAAGGTCCACCTGCAGGGAGACTGTGCGGCGTGCCAACACAGCGGTGCAGTTGCTGTGCCGTTGTATGGCCTTGGTAGCGGTGGCAGAACGCGACATTAGCTGCCGGTTACTCCTCCTCTGGGACTCATGGCCCTCCCTGATGGCACGGGTGAGCTCA
Source organism: Triturus cristatus (assembly GCF_964204655.1). NCBI lineage: Eukaryota > Metazoa > Chordata > Amphibia > Caudata > Salamandridae > Triturus > Triturus cristatus. The sequence goes on along the minus strand of NC_140588.1, from coordinate 844,249,302 downwards.
CGTACCTCCTCCCTGAGCTGAGCATTGCCATCAGCAACCGCAGTGGTCTGGTCCCTGACCGCCGTGCCCATGTCCCTGACCGCGGAGCCCATGTCGGTGACTGCTGCAGTCATGGCGCGCATCTCCCTCGCTAGGCGCACGATATTGCAGCTGATGCTAGCCACATGTCTTCCCTGCAGGTTCTGTGTACGCAGCATCCTCTCCTCGATTGCAGAGGTTGTTGGGACATCCTGGTCTGCTGAGGAGACGGAACTGCGACGGGCCCTGTGACGCCGTGCGTGTCTTGAGCCTCCAGGTGGTGCAGCAGGTGGTGTGGATGTGCGCTGCGTGGGTGCCAATTGCGGGGGGGGGGGTTGCCATCTCCTGCAAGGGCGCAACTTGGTGCCTGTGCCTCTGCGGTATTGTGGCTGTTGCATGTGGCGCAGGTGCTGGTGCCTTGGCTTGTGGCACTGGTGCTGGTGCCGTTGATTGTGGCGCTGGTGGAGGTGGTGCTGGTGGGGTGGCAGGTGTTGGCGGTGCGTGCGCATCCTGCGCAGTCTCCTGGTCTGACTCCACGGGTGTCTCCGAAATGATCAGCTGGTCGCTGTCGTCAGAGTCCCCAGGTGATGCATCTGTGTGTGAAACAGTGCATGATTAGTGGGATGATTACACCTACATAGTGTTGTACCCATTAATGTCCCTCTGTGGTCCAACAAATGAACAGTCTACAGCCATGTACAAAATATGTGGTGTGTGCTCAGAGGATTTACGCCTGTACCTGCACTCTGGGCTGACTAGACTACAACTCCCAAGATGCAGTAGTGTCATGTGTGGAGCTGTCTGTGCCAGAGCTGCTGACACAGTGAGATTGGGCTGGGGGCATGGGTATGGATTTACGCTATGCTGGGTGTGGCACAGGCATGCATCTTACCTTGGGCACTTGTGGCTGCGCCGGACGTGTCCATCTGGATCACCCCCACGACGGCTTCCCGCTCTATGGTCCCTTCCACAAGGTCCTCCAGGGCTGTGTTGGATGGTGCAGTGGTTGTTCCGCCTCCAGTCCTTCTTGCCTCCCGGAGCCTCTCAGCAATCCTCTCTTTTGCGCGCTTCCGCAGGTCATACCAGCGTTTTTTAAGGTCGTCAATGCTGCGGCTAGTGACGCCAACCGCATTGACCCTCTCACGGATGCGCTGCCAGATGCGCCGCTTCTCGGTCTCAGGCACCTTGAGGGACAGCTTGCCAAAGAGGCGGTCGTGTTTGCTGGACACTCCCTCGATGAGGTACTCCAGCTCCCTGTCCGAAAACTTCTTCTTGCGCTTGCGTGCAGATTCTGCGCTGGATGGCACTTCCTGCAACATGATGGATGTGTGATGTGAATGGCAGGATCTGTGTGGCCTCACTCTGCACAGCCTGTCCTTCTTTCCAGCTCCTGTCTGCTCCTCTGTCGAGGCTATGTGGGTGGGGCAGCAGTATTTCCTGGTTGGTGATGTCATCAGCCTGTTCCCGGAGCGACGCGGCAATTTGCGATTTCGCTATTACCGATTCGGTAATAGCTAATTCGGTATTACCGAACTCGCTATTAGCCAAATCGGTATTACCGAACTCGCTATTTGCTAGAGAGGCCGTTTGCGTGCCCCGCTATTAAGGAATCGGTAAATTTAGCGATTTTTAAGGAATCGCTAAATTTCACCGAATCTGTTGATGCATGCCAATTACCGATTCCTTAATGGCGATTCCTTATTTTTCGCTATTAAGGAATCGGTATTAGTTTGGTTGATGCATATGCCCCATAGTGTTTTAAGTACTACTGGCCAGCCTCATCTAAGGCCCTCTTGCACGATGATACAAGGATGAAACCATTGGACCTAGTCAGACCAAAGTTGTCCTGCAATGGGAAAAGGCATTTATACACTGTATTTAAATTGTAGGGACCATATCAGACTTTTTATACAGCAGGTGCACTAAGTGCTGACTAGCAGCAATGCATGAAATCTGGGTATGCTTCAAAATCCATGTGTGTTCAAAGTGAACAACAATGCACAACCCAGAGAACAGCCTCCCGTGGCAGGGTATAGCATGTCAGCAATTGGCCCTGCTTTGCATTACACTGGAATTATGAAGCCTTGTATTGCTTTATAAATTGCACTTTAAGTTTTGCATTGCACTTGAACAAGGTTGCATGTTGTAAATTCAACCCATCACATTGACAAATCAGCCTGTTTAATGGTCAAGTTTTGCATAACTGTTATAGTGATATTAGTGCATGTGGATGGCTCATACATACATACCTACATGGCCTCAAATCTCCGTGACCCAAATTAGGCCCCAGATCCCTCCCTCTGGATAATTATTTCCTCTACCCTTGCCTAACATGACCGCATCCCTCCTTCACAGACTACACCCCAAAAGAATACCCCTTAAACGAATAACTCAATCTAATATACAAAAACTCCTATGTTGACAAACACCCAACAATACGTAAACAAATACTAATGCAACCAACACACAGAAAGTACACAGTTAAAAGAAGATAGGGACAGCTCCAACTGGACCACAAACAGAAAAAGTCCACCAGACTCTCTCCAAACACCTCCAACTACCTCCTCAAAGTGACAAACTCTAACACAAGGGAAACTAACACTCACACTTCGTAGTAGGCTGTGTTCCACAACCATTGCCTCATTTTCTGGGTACAACCAGAAAATTATTACCATTTGCTTTGCTTTTTCTGATGTATTGTAATACAAAGGTACATTGAATGATGGATGAACTGAGCAGTTTACTTCTGCATTTAAAATAAGTTCTGCACCCTGTAGGTGAGTGGGTTCTGACATGGCCAACTGGTGCAATGCGCAGGTTCAGATCTGCGCAACAGGGGCTGTGTGAAGGATCTATAGTAGAAGTGTGGCTTCTGCTCGAGCAAAAGCAGAAGGGCCAATTCAATTTGTCCATAACTGGGGTGGCACACCACATGGCAGGTCAGAGTGACAGATGGCAGTGTCCAGGTGCTTAAAGAGGGTGGTCGGAAGTATTTAATGTCCCTGAGACTACATGAGAGGAGTCCAGGCAAATTGCCCTTGGGATGCATGTATGGACCTTATCACCCAGCCAGGGGAACAGCAGGCAGCATTGCAAAGCAGGAATCCAGAGCTGAATGCCCACACATCTATTTTCATATGCATTAGTTGGGTACACATCTGGATGTCTGCCACAGTCATTTGTTCATGTACAGTTTGATCCAGGGGCCTTTGCCCAAGCTTTAAGGCTCCTTATTCAGTTCAATCTCTTTCTTTCTGCAATGTGTTGAGGCCTCTTGTTTGTGATGTAACACAAACTCAGGGTCACACAGAGACCGGATGGCTCTCCTATACTCCAGTGCATGTCCCACCCAGGTTTCAGCTTTGCTGGACTGTCAAATTACATCTAGTGTAATGCCTCTAATCCTCATGTTTTGACCAGAGAGTCATGTCTTATCCACAAAAGGAGCCAAGGTCCTCAATGTAATGTAGCCAGACAGCCACTTCTGCACTCAGAGGCATATTTATGGCCACAGATGCATCATGCTTGCACCACGCAACCTGGTACATGTATGATACAACTAAAAATTGAGATTTATGAAGCCACACACGGCAACCTTGTATGGCCCTGAGAGGCTTCATAAATCTTAATGCAATGCAGTACAAATCGCTGCTGTGCCTTACTCTGTGCGAGAGCTGTGTTCCATAGGCATTTTGTGGGTGTTCCCACGCAATTTCCATGGTTTTTGATGCTTTCCCATATTTACCAGTTCTGGTAAACCTGGGTCTGCCCCACAATGATATGCCTTCCCAGGAGAGGCGTAATGAGGAGCAATATTTTTATTGCCTCCCACACATGCATGAATGCATTCTTTACAAATAGCATTTTGACATCTACACCTGAGACTAGGCCTTTGTTCATGACAGCTGTCGCCCATGATCTGTGACATTTGCTGCTGCAATGTGCTACCATTCTGCATGCAAGTCCATATGTGAAATACTCTACAATTAGGAGCTGGCCTCAGAGACTGACATTTTGGTAGATTTGTGATCTAGCATACACTGAGTACCATATGAAACACAATTGCTGTGTAGTGCTGTGCCGCACTGCTTAAGAGTGTGAGGACAGGAATGGCCCATACCTATCAAGATATATGTAAATCTTGCCCTGTCCCTTTCATGCAGTGCACTGCATTAAATTGGCTTGCTGCATTCATTTTTTCTTATTTGGAGTTATGACCCTATGTTGATCAACAACTCAGACAATATGATTCAGTTGTGAAGATGTGAGTGACTAGATTTGTACATTGACATTCACACATACACAACACAATGTATGAGTTATAAAATAAGGGGAACAACCTTTACAACGCAACTTTTACAACGCACTACACTTACAACGCAATTTTTACAACGCAACATCCACTACAACGCATTCCATTACATCGCATGACACTACAACACATTTTTAAAAACTACCTTTACAACGCATTCCATTACATCGCATACTACCTTTACAACGCATACCATTACAACGCATAATATTACACTACACTATCCAACACTTACCCTACTGTTGCACCCCCTGGAGTTAGAATAGTAATTTTTACCCCTATACTATCCAACACTTACCCTACTGTTGCACCCCCTGGAGTTAGAATAGTAATTTTTACCCCTATACTATCCAACACTTACCCTACTGTTGCACCCCCTGGAGTTAGAATAGTAATTTTTACCCCTATACTATCCAACACTTACCCTACTGTTGCACCCCCTGGAGTTAGAATAGTAATTTTTACCCCTATACTATCCAACACTTACCCTACTGTTGCACCCCCTGGAGTTAGAATAGTAATTTTTACCCCTATACTATCCAACACTTACCCTACTGTTGCACCCCCTGGAGTTAGAATAGTAATTTTTACCCCTATACTATCCAACACTTACCCTACTGTTGCACCCCCTGGAGTAAGAATAGTAATTTATATCCCTATACTATCCAACACTTACCCTGCTGTTGCACCCCCTGGAGTTAGAATAGTAATTTTTACCCCTATACTATCCAACACTTACCCTACTGTTGCACCCCCTGGAGTTAGAATAGTAATTTTTACCCCTATGCTATCCAATACTTACCTTAAATGCAATGTAATATTATGCGTTGTAATTGTATGCGTTGTAAAGGTAGTATGCGTTGTAATGGAATGCGTTGTAAAGGTAGTTTTTAAAAATGCGTTGTAGTGTCATGCGATGTAATGGAATGCGTTGTAGTGGATGTTGCGTTGTAAAAATTGCGTTGTAAGTGCATGCGTTGTAAAAGTATGCGTTGTAACATCATACATCCATAAAATAAGTGTTTATTGGATGATTAGTTGACATACGTTCTGTCAGTATTACCATAAACTGCTATTGATAAAGCAAGAAAATAAGCCTTTCTTTGGTCCTGTCTCCACCGACATGCCATTGTGTCCTGTATTTCTCCATTGTTGTCTGCATCTTCTTCCAGGTCCTCTGGCTTTTGTGGCTCATAGCCCCAGGGCACATTTGTTTTTAAGTAGATATTGTGAAATATTGCACACATGAAGAGGATTTTGCTCACCATAGGCGTACAATATGTTATCGCCTGACATGTCCAGACAGGAGAACCAGGTCTTTAGGACCTCAAAGCTCCTCTCGACAAACTTCCTTGTCTTGCATTGGCCAGAGCAGTGGCTGCAACCTTATATTTGGTCACCTGAAAATTGGAAATAACAACAGTAATTGGTTTTGTACATTATGACTTGGACACAACTGAACCTGTCTGTTATGTATGCTGGCTTGCTCATACGCATTTCTTTTACTTTTAACAGATATGTGTTAGGTACTGTTGGCCATTGCTCTACACACATATCAAGTTTTATGTGTCAGTGCACATATTGTCCATGTCCAGAGAGATAGGACAATTCAACATGCCAGCTTTCCTGTTTAGGCAGTGGATGGATTACTCTGGGTACTTTGGAATGTTCTTGACAGCTATATGTTATTTGCACTCACTATGTCTGCAACTTGGTCCATTCCAGAATGTCAGTGGTACTTTTAGGGGGGGATTAGAAGAACTCAATTTTCTGAGCATTTAGTTTGAGCTGATTGCTGGCGAGCGATTGAACAGTCAGACTTAAAGCCCAATTCAAAGATGATGAGATTGTGATGTAGATCTGAGCGTCCTCAGCATACATGTGGAAGGAGATGTTGGTGGTGCTTAATATTTCAGCTAACGGTTCCAGGCAGAGATTGAAAAGGGTTGGGGAATGCGTTGAGCCTTGGGGACTCCGATCATTATCGGGGAAGGAGCAGATAGATTACTGTTGAATAAGAATTTCTGGGAGGGATTCTGGAGGAAGGATTTGAACCACTCAAGAACAGTTCCCCCTACTCCCATCCTGTGTTTGAGGCATTCAATCAGTTTCTCATGGCTGACTGTGTTGAATGTCGAGGATAAATGCAAAAGAATTAGGAGACATGTTTTGCCTTGGTCAAGGTCTTGAAGAGCGTCATCTACAATATGGAGAATAGCAGTTTCTGTGCTGTGTTCAGGCGTGAACCCGGATTGGAATCCGTCTAGCAGGTTGAAATTGGTGATGTGTTGTCTCAGTTGAAGTTGCACACATTTCTCCAGAACTTCGCTGGAAGTGGAATAGTGGATGTTGGTCTGAAACTGTCAGGAATAGCAGGGTTCAAGGTGGGTTTTTGAAAGATGGACCCTTGTAGCAGGGAAGTGTTGATAATTGTAGTCCAAATGGGAATGAGAAATTGGGAGGTTGTGGCCAAGCAGTTGGAAGGGAGTGGGTCATTAAATTGGTTATTCGGTTTTAAGATTCACAACTCCAGTCCTACTGATTGGATTTTTGTTTTTTTTGGTGTCAAATACTTTATTAAAATGTACTTTATTTTTCTTGTGTTGTGTTTTCACGCTATTACTGTTTGTGTGATTCATAAATACTTTGCAAATTTTCTCTAAGTTAAGCCTGACTGCATTATGTGCCAAGCTACCCAGCGCTAAGCATGCATTAATTTAGTGTCTTTTTGTAGTTTACACTGAAAGGCATTGCGGCTGTTGTTCACACCCTAGTCAACCAACAACCCAATTTCTAACACTTTACAATTTTGGTATACATATACTAATTCAACTAAGTACAACGTTCATATTTAGTAGGTTGGCTGCACATAGGAGAAGAACTTACAGGTAGCTGGAGGGCAACAAGCAGCTCTTTAGCTGCTCGCCAGAGGAGCCTGATCCAGTATGATATGGATACACTATTTGTGAGTCCTTGCAATATACCATCACTTTGTGAGAGAATAATAAATTAGTGTGAAAATGGTACAGTGAATTTTGTACCACCAGTTTGGAGCAGTACCTAAATATGACCCACTGGTAAATAGAAAGTATACCATCAAAACTCTGCATCAGCCTCCTAATGGTTAATATGGTAATTTGGAGTTGCCTCCCACCGACATCGCTGGGGATGTGGAACCGACCGACCTCAGGTCAGTGGTTCTGACACCACAATTAGGATGCGACTTCACATGGTGCAGTTGCAAACTTCCATTTCACATTAGGAACTTGTGCAGCTGGCTGAAACCACCTGCAGTACAAACTTCCATTAAGAAATTTGAAGTTTTTGCACATCCCTGCACTGTGTGGCAGGTACATCATGGTGCCTACCACATAATGCTGAAATGTGGCTTCCCAGGGCCACAAGCAGAGGGTAAGAGGGAAGGGGGCTTGCTAGGGTCCCAAAAGACACTTACCGACAAAGGTTCCTTGTCAGAAAGGCCGACATGGAACTGCTGTCAGAAAGTGCCATCATAATCCCTACGGCAGAAAGGCTGTCCATTAGGGATTATGAGGCTCTTTCAACTGGCCAGCAGGCTCCTTGAGCCCATCGTAACCAAGCCAGATTCCCAGGTCAGTTTAAACTCCGACTGCTGTCATTGTAATACAGCGGTCAGAGTTTAAAACTTTGATGTCGGTCGGAAAGACTCAGACCAGCGGTTGGCTTTTGGTCCTAAATTGTAAAGAGGCCCTTAATGGTGGGTATTTTTAGGAAAACTTAATTTGTTGGATGTATTTTTTTTTTCATTTTAGTACTTACTACAATAAACGATTGTCCATGATCATCAAACTGTATATTTGCACCTTTTCTGGGTAATGATGAATGTTTTTAAAGGGATGCAGTCTAAGCAACCTTTTCACTTCCATAAAATGGTGTGATGGGTGGATGTGCACAACCGTTAAATTATCGTACTAAATATTTATGAATCTGCATGTCATCTTTGTTGCGACCCATTTTCCACTTATCTGCATAATCACACCAGCTTGAGAGGATTGCCCCAATTATTTTGTATTGCCTTTACAATAACTCCCTTACATTTGGATTACTTTGTTTTTGCGTTTGCACACACACATTCAGTTTCATATTTGTGTACAGTCACATCTCCAAATGTGGATATCTTGATCCATCCTAAAATGAATATTGCCCATTGCTCTACAATAATTATTTAATGTGGCTGCTTGCTCGTTGCTGTTTCATTCAGTACCTAAAAGTCCTTGCAACTCGCAGCAGCTGTTTTTGATTGTTCCTAACCAAGAGCAAGAACAAGTGTCCTGTTGGGCACAATGCTGCCTGACTTTATCATCTTAGCGTGTTCTGTGCTCTGACCCATAAAAAATCAGAACGCATTCAGTGTAATTTCTATTCATTCCCTTGACCTAACCAATATTTAACTTGCCCCTTTCAATTAAAAATGCTTTCACATTTACTTGTGTTTTGTTTCTGTCAAAAGACAGAAAAACAGAGCTTATTGACATGAAGAGAATGGTTTGCCTTCAATAAAATATCCGTTAAAACACACCCATTTCACTCATATTTTTAAAGGATAAATAGAAAATATAAATAGGAAAAGTCACAACCACTGGAATTAATCTGTGAGATAAAAGAGATTTGCTTTATGTGTAACCTAGGTAAAAATCTGTTCTAGGAAACTGGGTAATCACAGAATACCGTTCCAGTGTTGTGTAATATCTGGTATCCCCTTGGGTTTGTGTATCTCCTGCTCTTCGGCTGTCTTCGGAGAATAAACTCCACACGGCACGGGTAGGATGAGACTAAAGAAGCCCATCTTTTTTCGGGCCGAGTGAGGGATACATGATTTCATGGGATACCAAACTGCCTCAGGCTGTAAATTGCCTGACGTTTCCCTAATACTGCAGCCACTGCTGCACAAGAAGAGACAGGAAGCAAGGAAGGAAACATGAAATAAATGAAAATCAAAGGCATGCAAGGAGTCAGGGTGAAAGAATGGAATATATTTTCCAAGAAATGGAATCAGATTGTACAATAAAAAACTAGGGGAGAGATGACAGAGAAGAGACACAATGACAGAGGTTCAAGAACCTACAAGGGTAAAACACATCAATGGGGGAGAAATATTAAAGTATGGTGGAAAGTTAAAAGGCAATGAGAAAAAGCAGGAGAGGAAATGGAGAAATAAAACATTTTGGATTTCATACAATGAACAATTTATAAATCTGTTTTTAAAACAAGTAACTGGCACAGTTAGTGCAACAACAGTGACTGTTTCATTATATGCATACAATAAATAATAAGGCTTCCACCTTACTGCCATATCACCAGTCTGCAATATATTTCTGTGCATGTCCCAATCAAAAAAAGCATTGACAAAGCCAATACATCTTGCCTATCAGAGAGTTATTTGCCTATGTTTTCAAGTAATGTTGTGTAGCAGCATGGCTGTAGTGCAGCATGAATGAAAGGAAAAGAAAATTAGATATTATATGGTCTTAGCTCTTTTTTTATTGATGGCAGGGTAGGCAAAAGGCAGAGGACAGAATGAGGGAGTGCAACACGGATAACTGGGAGACTGGGAATAAAAACACTTTTTTGTTTTTTTCAGGCTGGAAGCGCTGCTCTTCCAAGCATCAGTGGCTAAACTAATGTTGTTTAGTGTGGTAGTCCTCATCACTGCACTAACATGCTTAGTCATGCATTCATATTTCTAAAGACAGTGGTCCCTAGACGATTGGCATAGTGTAAATCAATATAGACTCGATCAGTGCTATATTTTCTGTCCAGCCGGACAGGTTTTTAATATGCAATAGATGAATAACATAAAGTAAGGAAAATAAATTCAAGTGGGACACAACCTGCGTCCTGCTGACACCGACGAACAAAATAACATTGAGGAAAGGGTTCAGGCAAAGGGGACATGTCTGTATACAAGTTCGAAAATAGACCAGACGTGATCATGTGGGAACACCATTACATATTAAACATCACAGTATAATCTATGCGTATGGTGTACATATTGTCAACGGCGTTTCGATCCCTTAAGAAATTAACAGGATCATCTTCAGGACATTAAGGATAGCATGCCTGTATACATATAACAGTGATTACCGATTTGGACAGTGGTAACAAGGCGCTAATGGTACTCCTGCTGGTATGGGGTAAAGGCAGAGAAGGGTGCGAGTACGGCAGTTGAAGTGACTCCGATGAGTGGGGAAAACACTCCAAGGAACCGGTGGACCGGAGGTCTATGTAGGTTCTGGCATGATGGCTGATGCCGTCGGTGGGCAAGTGTAGTGGAAATGAGCGCCAGGACCGCTGGCGGGTAAATGAGAATCCTAATACAAAATGGGCAACAACAGAAGGAGGGACGGTGGCTGTTGCAAGCTACAACACAGGCAAAAACAAAAGGAAGTTGGATGGGTCGGGCAAACAACAACATGGAGTACAATGGAAGGAGGGAGTGTGGGTATGCAACTTGGATGAGGGAGGGTACGGGGGAGAAGTACGATAGGGAGACACATGAAAAAGACGCATTCTGGTAGAGTGCTAAAAATAATGCTTAAAAAACATGAGTAGGGGAAGGACAGAATTTATGTGTCCATGCTCGCGTTGGGTGACAAACACGCAGAAAGAAAGGAAGCGTATGGCATCTTACCAGTAAAAAGCGAACAAATGAGTGTGACAATGATGCTAACCAATCGTGAGCAATTAGCGGGCTATAGGCCCACTAAAAGAAAACAAAAGATTTCAAATTCACAGCGCATGCATTGTCTAGGTGAGACCTACAAAGCAAATGCATACAATTCTGTATGTTTTCTTTTGACATATAAACCTAAAACAGCAAACAGGTGAATAAATCATTTAAATGTGTCTAATTTTTCAATCATTATAAATGGACCCTGTGGCATGATTGTTACAAATGAGGACTGAGGATTTTACACAAATTCCTTTTCACCTGCCATCTTTTGGCTGTTCCAAAAGAGAAAACATAAGCAAATGATATTTTTTCCTGGTATAATCCAATTATCAAGTAGCTGTATGTCATGTGGGATAACAGTCTTTTTAATTGACACCATGCTGCATTCTGGGTCTTGTACTTTCTCTTTTAAGATTGACAGTATCGCTGAACAATGATAGCAAGCAAAGTGCTGATGTGACTAAATGGGAAGGACAAGCCTCAGACAAACACATAATAGCTACAGTCTGATACACTAGTACACCTGTGCGTTGCTACATGCACAGGTGTTCTTTATGCCTTCTTAAGGACTCAAGTGAAGTGCATGTAAAATTTGAAGGAAACATTTTCAAATTGAAAAAATCCTTAGTCTGTTGTTGGATTATGGTGTTGGATGCATTGTGTATTTGGTTTGCCTATGGTGATGTGTTAGTGAGTGGCAGCTAGTCTGGTTTGCCACTGGTTCCAGCACACATATAACAATTTGTATTCGACATTTTGCAAAAGTTCAAACTTGATAGATACCATGACATGGCCATATAAGCTAAGTGAACAGGGTACCAAAAATAATGGCTCATCCTGACTATACTTGGACTCTAGGTATCAAGTGTGTAACACTTACCGGCTCTTCACTGTTGGCTAAGTGAACACAGTATTTCTCTCTCACATCACCCCTTCTTAGTAATTGTTACTCTGTTTTATAGGAATACCAAGTATACCCTACTATTCAAGGGTTACCTTTTAGCCACTGACCATTTGAAATTTATTTTATTTGGCAGGGGATTACAGCAAGTACATCTACATTTGAAATTTTAAAATTTGCAATACACCCTCTCATTCAGTTCTTGTCGAGGACACAAAATCTAATGACCTGGGCACAGCTATAATATTTTGTATCACTTATTTTTAGAGACTTAACGCTTACCTTGAAAACATTTAGAACAGTTTTATGTTGGCCTGGGGACTACAGTATTTTTCCACCCAGTCACACTCTTCTTTATGTTTTCTAACATCATCTTGTACAGGGGAACCAAATATTACAGCTCATTTATTGCTATATATTGTATCCTCCACATTGCAAGGCTTACCTTTTAGCCATTTATCATCTGAAATGGTTTTTTATTCAATAGGATATTACAGTCTCTTTTAGCACTTTTGATATCAATCCACAAGCTTTCACGTCTGGTTCCATTAAGGCAGGCCTCTATAACGCGTTGGTCGTGAGCTACTAGTAGCTCTCCAGCTACTAGTAAGTAACTCTCCTGTGTCCAGCTCAGCCTACTACATTATAAGATTTTACTTGGCTTACATATGTATACCACAATTGACAAATGTATATTCTAGACAAAAATGTGTGACTTTTTCAAAAAAATTAAAAGTCCCATACAGACTATAACATTTGGTATCTCCTAGGTTTCAAGTGATATAAATTACCAGGATTCAATTGGTCATGATCTTATGTTGGCTTGGTGAGCAGAATATTTTTCTGCCAACTGACACACTTCCTTGAATTTATTAACATCTCTTACTATGGGTGTACCAAATATTATGGCTCATGCATTACTTTAATATCTCTTATCTCCTATGTTTCAAGGGTTACCCTTCAGGATTTAATTTGACATGGTCTTATGATGAATGGGTGAGCACAGTATTTATATGCCAAATAGCACACTTCCTCTTGCTTTCCAACATCCTTTACTATGGGGAAACAAAATATTATGGCTCACGCATTGCTGTAATATCTTGTATCCCTTATGTTTCATAGGTTACCCTTTAGCCATTGACCAGTTGAAGTTGTCTACCATTTGATGTTAGACTACAGTATCTTTTCATATTTTCTTTACATCATTCCACTTGATTTTACCTCTGGTTCTCTTGGGGATACCCAATATAATGGCTATGCCCGCTATAATATTTGGTATCCCCTATGTTTATCAGGTTTGAACTTTTCAGGATTCAATTTGACATGGTCTTATGCTGGGTGGGTGTGCACAGTGTCCCTATGCCAAATAGCACCCTTCCTTTTGCTTTCCAACATTGTTTACTAAGGCGATACCAAATATTATGGCTCATGCACTGCTGTGATATCTTGTATTCCCTACATTTCATAGGTTAGCCTTTAGCCATTGACCAGTTAAGGTTGCCTTTTATTTGATAGGAGACTACAATATATTTTCAAATTTTTATTTCATTACACAATATTTTACATCCAGCTCCTTAAGGGGATACCAAATACAATGGCCTATTTGGCCTGTAGTATTTGGCATCCCCTATGATTCTCGGGTTAGAACTTAAGAGGATTCAATTTGACATGGCCTTTAATGGATGGGTGAGCACAGTATTTGTATTCCAAAATAACTCTCCCTTGTGTTTTCCAACATTGTTTACTATGGGGAAACCAAATATTATGCCTCATGCATTAATGTATAATCTCGTATACCCCACGTTTTATGGGTTGCCCTTTTAGCCATTGTCCAGTTGATGTTGCCTTTTATTTGATGGCTGACTACTGTATCTTTTTAAGTTTTTTACATAATTCCACAACATTTTACATCCAGTTCCCTTAGGGGATACCAAATATAGTGGCCTATACCAGCTATAATTGTTGGTATTATCCTATGCTTCTCGGGATAGAACTTACCAGGAATTTAAATTCACATGGTGTTATGTTAGATGAGAGCACAGTACTTGTATGTCAAATAGCACTCTTCCGTTTGCTTCTAAGCATGGTGTACTATGGGGATTCAAAATATTATGGCTCACGCATTGCTTTAATATCTTGTGTCCCCTACTTTTCATGGGTTAACCTCTAGCCATTGACTAGTTGAAGGTGGCTTTTATTTAAAAGCAGACTACAGTAAGTTTTCACATTTTTGACATCATTCCACAAGATTTTACATCAGGTTTGTCTTAGGGGTACCACTTATAATGGGCTATAATATTTGGTATTCCCTATGTTTCTCGGGTTAGAACTTACCCGAATTAAATATGACATGGTCTTATGTTGGATGGGTGAGCACAGTATTTCTATGCCGAATAGAACCCTTCCTTTTGCTTTCCAACATCATTTGCTAAGGAGATACCAAGTACTTTGGCTCACGCATTGCAGTAATATCTTGTATCCACCACGTTTCATGGGTTACACTTTAATCATTGACCATTTGAAGTTGCCTTTTATACAATAGCAGATTACAGTACCTTTTCAAATGTTTAACATTATTCCACAAGATTTTACCACTGGCTCCCTTAGTGGATACCAAATATACTAGCCTACACCAGCTATATTAGTTGTTATCTCTTATGTTTCTTGGTTCTTGAAATTACCAGGATTAAATTTGACGGTCTTATTTTGGATGGGTAAGCTCAGAATTTCTATGCCAAACACCACCCTTCCTTTTGCTTTCCAACATAATTTACTATGGGGATAACTAATATTATGGCTCACACATTGCTGTAATATCTCATATACCCCTGCGTTTTATTGGTTACCCTTTAGCCATTGACAAGTTGAAGTTGCTTTATATTTGATAGCAAACTACAGGATCTTTTCAAATTTTTCATCATTCCACAAGATTTTACATCCGACTCTCTAAGAGGAAACCAAATATAAAGGACTATGCAGCCTATAATATTTGGTATCCCCTGTGTTTCTCGGGTCAAAACTTTCGAGAATTCAATTTGACATGGTCTTATGTTGGATGGGTGAGCACAGTATTTCTATGCCAAAAAGTACCTTTCCTTTTGCTTTCCAACATTGTTTACTATGGGGATACCAAATATTATGGCTCACACGTTACTGTAACATCTTGTATCACACTATGGGGCATATCAACAAGGGCTTTATCTCTGCTTTTTTGGCTTTAAAAGCCAAAAAAGCAGAGATAAAACTAGCGCCCTATCAACAACAGGGTGCTAACACGCAAATTTGCATGTTAGCACCCTTTTACTCTACGCTTCCCCTTGCATCTCTAATGAGATGCAAAGGGGGCGTTCCAGAGTAAAATAATAGGAGAAATGTCGCTAAGCGACATTTCTCCTATTATCAAGAATGTCGCTAACCCTGTTAGAGACAAAAAAAGCAGCTCTAACCGCGGTTAACGCTGCTTTTTTACGTCTGCTAATTATCAGACTTAGCCATGATATCCTATGGAAGGAGGATATCATGGCTAAGTTTGCCTGTCCCTATCAACAAGGTAACGTGTGATTATCGCTGGGTTTCCAGCGATAATCTCACGTTAGCCTGTTAGCGTGTAGATTTTTATCGCTATTGAGATAAGCGTTGCTAATAGCACGCTATCTCAGCGATAAAAATTCACGCTAGCCGGCGATAATTATCCTCACGCTAAGAGCGCTGAGCGATAATTATCGCCGGTTGTTGTTGATATGCCCCTAAATGTGATGAGTTACCCTTTAGCCATTGACTATTCGAAGTTGCCTTTTATTTGATAGTAGACTACAGAATCTTTTCATCATTCCACCAGATTTTACAACCAGTTCCCTCAGGGGAAACCAAATATAATGGCCTATACGGCCGGTAATATTTGGTATACCCTGTGTTTCTTAGGTAACAACTTACCAGGATTCAATTTGACATGGTCTTATGTTGGATGGGTGAGCACTGTATTTCTGTTCCAAATAGTACTCATCCTTCTGCTTTCCAACATTGTTTACTATGAGGATACCAAATAGTATGGCTCACGCATTGCTGTAATATTTTGTATCCCCTATGTTTCATGGGTTACCTTTAAGCCATTGAGCAGCTGAAGGTGATTTTTATTTGATACCAGACTACAGTATCTTTTCATATCTTTTAAATAATTGCACAAGATTTTATATCTGGTTCCCTTTGGGGATACCCAATATAATGGCCTATACCAACTATAATATTTGGTATCCCACATGTTTCCCAGGTTAGACCTTATCAGGATTCAATTTGACATGGCCTTATGTTGGATGTGTAAGCACAGTATGTCTTTGCCAAATAGCACCCTTTCTTTTGCTTTCAAATATCATTTACTTTAGGATGCCAAATATTATAGTTCACACATTGCAGTAATATCTAGTAACCCCTTTGGTTCATTGGTTACTTTTCAGCCACTGACCACCTCAAGGTGCTTTGTATTTGATAACAGACTACAGTATCTTTTCACATTTTTTATTTTATTCAACAAGCTTTCACATCTGCTTCCTTTAGGGGATACCAAATGTAATGCCTCATATGGGCTATAATATTTTGTATCCCCCTATGTTTAGATAGAGCTTACCAGGATTCTATTTAACATGGCTTCCTTTTGGCAGGGTGATCAAAGTATTTTCCTGATAAATAGCACCCTTGCCTGTGATTTCCATCTTGTACTCTGTGGATAACTCATATTACGGTTCTTGCGTTGCTGTAATATCTGTTATCCCCTACTTTTCAGAGGTTACTTTTTAGCCACTAACTAATTTAAGTTGCCTTTTTTTCAATAGTATCTTTTCTCCATTTTTTATTTTATTTCATAAGCTTTCACATCCGGTTCCTTTGGGAGATGCCAGATACAATGCATCATATAAGCTATTATATTTGGTGTCCCCTGTTTTTTCTGGGTTAGATCTTACCAGGATTCAATTTGACATGCCCTTCTATTGGTTCGGTGAGCAAAGTATTTTCCGACCAAATAGCACCCTATGCTTTGTTTTCCAAACATGTTTACTATGGGGATATGTTGGACATGGCCTTATTAGGGGAATTTCCCTAACATGTTTAGCTTTTTGTCCTGATTTTTGCTAACTCTCTTTTCATGACCTTAGGACTGTGGGTGCTTTCCCACCATACTGCAGCAGGAAAGTGTGTCTGCCATTCCTACACATGATAGGAAAGGGTGCTTACTTGATTGGTATAGGTGTTGTACCTGTGAGTGCCCAGTAAAAAGATGCACCACATTTATACCCAGGGTGGGAACAGCACTGGAGTGGCATGCAGCACTGATTCTGCCACCCATCTAAATAGCCTGTCAAATATGTATCATGCACAGTTTAGACTTTCTCACTCATTAGCCAACCCTGAGGGGACCTTTCAATACAATCAGAGAGCCCCTAGCGTAAGTCCTGAGTGTTGACGCTCTGGATAGTTGAGCAGCTGGGTAGGTACACATGAAGGTTCTCCTCCCAGGTAATGAAGAATCCCATGTGAGTTTTCCCTATCCAGGGTCTCGGCTCTTCCCATGAGACATCTCCCAGGTTTTTCTGAATCTCTTGTAGAAGCATTTGGCCCGGGGCACTTCCCCACTCTAAATGCAGTGTGAGAGAGTGTACACCCTTCCTACTCATGTTAGAATGTGGTGCTTACTTGATGTTTGTAAAACAGGTCACCAACCTGCCAATGCAAGCCAGTGTATGGATACTTGCACCTTTGGTGATTTTAACCATGTGTCCAGACTGCCATTGCAGGCTGGTGTAGGCGCACATGCAACTATGATGTTTTTCAACATGTTACAAGCCTGCCATTGCAGGCCAGTGTGCATACTTGCACCTATGGTGTTTTTAAACATGTTCCCAGTGTGCCATTGCAGGTCTGTGCATGCACAATTGCACTTATGCTCAGTCTAGTGTTTAGAAATCACTGGCAACTCCTGAGAGGACCTTTCACCACCACTAGAGCACCCCAAGGGTATGTCTTAAGCGATAAAGTGAGTAGTAGTTCAATTGTTGGGCAGGTACACATGTGTGTTCCCTGCCCTGGTAGTGAGGAATACCCATGTGCATTTTCACTTATGAAGTTTGGTACTCCCAGAGGCTAATTTAGAGAAATGGTTGAAATTACTACAGGCTGCTATAGTGGATTTCAGTGAAGCAGCCTCATCATGTTTTCTATCATTGAATTCACAATGACAAACCCTGTCCTGTGGCAATGGTGGTTTTGTCATTACTAGCTTTGAAATGCCACTTACAGAAAGTGGGCATTTCTCTAAAACTTTGGGGTATATTCTCAAGAACGTGTGATAACCATTGCAAAATTAGCTTAAGGCAACTCTTCACATCGCAGTCTATGGCGGGAAAATAACTCTGTGTTAACGTTGTATTCACAAGCTGGCTGCACCATACGATAATCCCGCGATAACGCATCAAATGACCGCTCTAAAATCAATGCGACTCCACAAAAATGCAAAACACCAACATGAAAAATGTTGCAAAGCCCAAAATCGCGATACAAAAATCAGGGACAACCAGCAACAGGCCTGCAATTCCCAAGCATCAAGTGGGAAAATGCACTATAAAACCAAAGAAAAAGCACCACAAAACCAAATCAAACTGCGTAGCACCATGGATGCACCCGGACCGAGTGCAGAGGACAACCTGAACCTCACAAGCCCCAAGGAGGACCAGCAAGGAACCCTGTGTTCGGGGAAGGGCAAGGAGAAGAGGAAGATGGGGTTCAGTCCGCAGGAAGACTGGATCATCATCACGGAGGTGATAGAACACTAACAACAACTGTTTGTCACCTTCACTGCGTCATTGGCAACACAAACGGAAAAATGGCAGTCCACCGTCACCAACATGAATGCAGTCGGAGTGTCAAGGAGGTCAATAGAGGAGGTCAAGAAGCACTGGCATGAAGTGCACAGCCAAACCTAGGAGAAACTTGCTGCCAGCAGGAAGGCAGCAAAGACGACTGGAGGTGGGAGTCCTGCACCACAGGAGGACCTGGATGAGCTGGAGGACATGTTGGCCAAAGTCATCAGTGTGGAGACGGTGGCAGGAGTTGGAGGTCTGGACACAGTTCGATATGACCTGACCCAACAGCAATAGGGTGAGTAACGACCCAGGACTTGGGAGACAGAGGGAGATGGGCACAATGGCACACATGCACAATCATGTGCAGCACACTGCACACCCACAATGAGTGTGGAACATGTCCCTGATACCCTTGGCACACTGCAGCACACATAGAAACACCAAGTAGGCCCCCGTCCACAATGTGCACAAATGGGCCCCCCTCCATATCACCAAAGCCACAACCCACCCAAGCACATGTGCTGAATCCAGAAAAGCAGCTGCTCTGTGAGCCACACTGACAATACAAGTGACACTGCATGACAGATAGCATGGCTGCAGTCACAATACATGACATGGTGTATGAGATGACATTGAGGGGGCTGAGTGTGGACCACATCCGTAAAGGGGCAGGTCACACTCTGACACATCCACTTGCACCTACAACCCATATCGTCAAAAAAACATCTGCAAATAAACAATGCACAAGAGTACACAATTTGTCCAAGAGCACAAATGACCCAAGTCGCAAACATCCCGGCAACCGAAAAGCACACAAGTCAAAGGCACACCGACTCAAAGGGATAAGGGGCTGCCAAATCAAAGCTGCATGGGCAACTCGTCAACAATGCAGCCACACAAATAGCAATCACAGTACATCAACAATGATGACAATGTGGTACAAAGTGGAACCCTTACCCACAGGACAGAGGACACAACTGGCGCCGCTCGTGTGTAGAAAGCAGGCAATCACATCTGGCATTGCATGACACTGTGAGATGATAATGTACGAGTACAACCACACATCCATCATGTGGTCGAAATGTCCACTGTCTCCCATCAAATAGCCAGCTTCACCAAAACAGCCACAATGTACATTGGCATGCAGTCTGAATGTAAACATCTACAATGCGTCAACATACATGGAACACACTGTTAACCTACATCTCCCCGTTACATTGCAGGGGGACAATCAACACCTCCTGCAGAGCAGACCACACATCTCTACAGTGATGATGAAGAGGACACCCTGCACATTTGCTCGGACACCCTCCAACGGCTAATGGACAGCCTCTGCACCCCACCCCCAGGAGCAGGCCAACCCAGCTGCATCGCGGTGACCCCCCACCCTGCATAGACCACACAGCAGGAAGCACACACCACCACGGCTGGCTCACAGGACCCCCACGACCAACACATGGAATTCCAACACCGTGTTTTAGGGTGCCAGAAGAAGATGGCTGATCAGCTGCGGATTGGGTTCGACCTCATAGCAGCCAAACTCGATGCCATACGTGAATGTCTGAGTCCCATCAGGGACCACTTACAGTCCGCACCATGCTCACCAACAATCCTTGGCTGACCTCACTGGGGCCATTACTCAGGTACAAGAACTGTCTAGTCAGACAGGCTCCAGCGATGACAGCACAGAGTTGGCACAGATGTGGAGGACAATGGAGACCATGGAGCCGATGCAGCCTGGAAGTATGGCTGCCATGGCTGAACACCAGCGAGACGTACCTGGGATCTTCCATGACTTGCAGATCCTTATCTTGCCATTGCTGCCACTGAGCCTGTACTAGATGAGTGCTGCAGGAACCTTGACACACACATCTCCGCCCCCTGATGTGTCATTGGCACACAGTGATGCAGCCCTATCACCTTCGCACCCTGATGTGTCAGTGGCCCACAGTGATGCAGCCCTATCACCTTCACACCCTGATGTGTCAGTGGCCATAACACCACAACACACACCTGACACACTGGAAACAGAAGACGTCTCAGAGGAGTAAGATGTGTAGGGTAATGACTGTGTGAGGAAGGAGGTCTGTCCTTGCCTGGTTCAGCCCTATGCATCATGCCCTAGAACAACACCTCCCACTGTCCCCCGAAACACTCTGCGACATTCACCTGGACCCCAAAATGGCCTGCCATATCTGCTCTGGTACCAATGATACAGCAATCCAGCTGTGGACTGAACTCTTCCTCTTCAGATTAACTTTGCATTTCCCCAAGGACTCTGGTTGGCCCACCACTGGGCAACCATGTTATGTGGGCTTGAACTAGCCATGTACTGCACCTGCTCCGACACTCCCCAGAATGTGAATAAAACATTGCAAATCACACAAATGTGTCATGTCTATTTTCACTCACGTATAAAAGTATGGATGAATGTAGGGACATTGGTGCACATGCATCATCAAAACCAAAAGCGATTCCTTAATAGCGATAAATAAGGATTCGTTATCAAGGAATCACTTTTCTGAATGCATCAACAGATTCGGTAAAAAATAGCGATTCCTTAAAAATCGCTATATTTTACCGATTATACAATTGCGAGTGTAGCAAACTCTGAATAGCAAAAAGCGAAATCGGTATCACCGAATTAGCTAATAGAAACTTCGGTATTTGCGAAATCGGTATTAGCGAAATCAGTAATAGCGAAAACGTAAAAAGAAGGGTCGCTCAGGGAACTGTATTATGACATCACTACCAGGAAATACTGCAGCCCCACCCGCATTCCCTCGCCAGAGGAGCTAACAGGAGCAGGAACTGGAGACTGCCTGAGCCTAGTGAAGCAACACTGACAGAACTACCACCCTACACAACCAGGATGGAGAAAGATGCACCATCCAGCGCTGAAGCTGCACGGAAGAGAAAGCGCACGTTCTCCGATCGGGAGCTGGAGCACCTGATCGAGGGGGTGAGCAGCAAACACGATTGGCTGTTTGGGAAGCTGTCCCTAAAGGTGCCAGAGGCGGAGAAGTGGCGCATATGGCTGCGCATCCGAGAGAGGGTCAATGTGGTGGGAGTGACGCCCCGCAGCATTGACGATTTAAAAAAGAGGTGGTACGACCTCAGGAAGCGGGCCAAGGAGAGGATCGCTGAGAGGCTCTGGGAGGCATCCAGAACAGGAGGCGGACCATCAACAGTGCAAGCAAACACTGCCCTGGAGGAGCTGGTGGAAGGGACCATCGAGCCTGAGGCCGTCGTAGGAGTCACATAGATGGACACCTCCGGCGCAGCCACAAGTGCCGAAGGTAAGATGCATGCCTGTGCCCATACCCAGCATTGCGTAAAACCATTCCCAACCCCCCAGCACGATCACAGTGTGCATGCAGATTTGCCCCACGCAACTTCACTCATAACAGTAGTGCATCATGGGAGTTGTGGTCATGTCAGCCCGGTGTGCATGCACAGGAAGAAAGAACATTACATTTCACAACATCAGTAGAAGCTAGAAATAGACAGTTTATTTAGTGAATCATAGGGGACATGTATGTTTTAAAATACTACTTAGTTGTAACTATCCCACTAACCATGCACTGTTTCACACACAGATGCATCTCCTGGCGATTCCGACGGCAGCGGCCGGCTAATCATATCAGAGACACCAGCCGATTCGGACGTCGTTACTCTGCAAGAGCCGCAATCACCACCTCCACCAGCAACCACACCACCACCACCACCACCACCACCTGCTGGTGCACCAACTGCTACAAAAGAGCGGAGACGCAGGTCACAAGTCCCACCCATGCAAGTGATAGATGCATGTCAGACACCTGCAACACCATTGGGCCAAAGTCAAAGAATCGTCCCACCTCCTGCAGCACCACCAGCACATGTCTGACTCCCACTGCGCCGCAGGTCTCTGCACAGTACACCAACTGTAGGCGACGATGCAAGCTCCCCAAATGGTGGCATTGAGGAACGGATGCTGCGTGTCCAGCGCCTGCAGGGGAGACATATGGCTACAATCAGCAGTAACATAGCGCGCCTTGAAAAAGAAATGCGTTCCCTGACTGCGGCAGTGAGGGACATGACCACTGTGGTGGCAGAGGGTAATGGGTACCTGAGGGAGGACATACAGGAACTTACCCGTGCCATGAGAGCAGGGCATGACAGCGAGAGAAGGAGGCACCGGCAGAACTTGCTCCGGTCCGCAGCCTCTACGAAAGCCATCACTAGGCCGAGCAACAGCACCGCTGTTTTGTCACGCCGCACGGTGTCACTGCAGGTGGACCTGGGTCATTATTGCGGTGATGTTGCCAAGGCCCTAGGCCAGGTGACCGCTGCAGTTGAACACTTGCAGAGCGGTACTTTCAGTGCTAGCGCATTGGGAGGGGAGGACGGCAGTGAGGCTGCCTCAAGTGTGAGCAGTGTTTCGGTGGCGGAGGCCAGCACCAGGAGGCGCAGTTCACGGTGCTCCACAGCCACAGGGACAGGCCGTGGTGAGGTTGAGGAGTCACCTGAAAGGAGGCTGGGCATTTGTGGCACGCACCACTAGACAAACTGACAGCCATACATGACCATGGTGGGGCAACCAGGGTCCTCCCCTATTTGACGCTGCACAGCCGTGACTACAACAGCCATTTGTTGTTACACTTGTATTGGGGAGATATTATTTTATTTCATGTTTGGCCGCACATACCTCAGTGCTCCTGTGCATTAAACAGTAGCACCACTAATGAAATCGTCATGTTTCATTCTTACCTGGATCAGAAATGATGTGTGATGTATGTCCACCTCCTATGGCCCTCAGCTGTGTTAGGGACGTGTGCGTGTCGGAGTTGCGCGGGTGGTTGGTCATCCCGGTAGTCATCATTCCTGTCCACCTCTATGGGTATCCCCCTTCTGGTTGCAATGTTGTGCAGCATGGCACATACAGCTACAATTCTGCAGCAGGTATCAGGTTTGTATTGTAAGGCACCGCCAGTCTTATGTAGGATTCTAAAGCGACTCTTCAGAATCCCAAAGGTCCTCTCTATGACATTCCTTGTGCTTATGTGGGCCGCGTTGTATCGTTGTATCGTTGCTCCTCTGTTGTTCCTGGATTGATGTATGGGGGTGAGTATATATTCCTGCAGGGCGTATGCACTGTCACCTACAAGATAGAAGCAAAGGCTTAGCAAGGGTGATGTATATACATGTGTGGTGCTCATGTGTGGAAGAGGTATGTGTACGTACCAAGCAGGAGTCCCTCTCCGAATTCTCCATTGAGTAGGCACCTGTGGATGCCACTGTGTCTGAATATGTAGGAGTCGTGTGTGCTCCCCGGAAATTGTGCCACTAGGTCCGTGATGATGTGCTTGGCATCGCACACAACCTGCATGTTGATTGAGTGGTAGGACTTGCGGTTACGAAATATGTTCTCATTGGCAGAGGGTGGACAGATGGGGACATGCGTACAGTCGATGCATCCAATGACATGGGGGAAATGGGCCACCTGGTAGAATGCCTGTTTGTTGCGGTCCAACTGCTGTGGGGTTGTGGGGAAGCTGATGTGGGTGTGTATCATTGTCAGCATGGCATCAATGAATTTGTGGAAGAGGCGTGAGAGTGCGCTTTGTGACACGCCTCCGGCTATGGCGATGACCCCCTGAAAACTTCCAGAGGCCAGTAGGTGCAGGCTGCATAGGACCTGGACGTGCGCAGGAATTGCATTGGTCCGATGTGTCTGGTGCTGCAGTAGTGGTTCCAGGTCTGCAATTAGGCGCATGATCATGGCACGATTCAGTCGATACTTGTCGTACACCTCATCCTCATTCTGTCCTAGCAAGGTGATGCGCACTCTGAATACTCTCTCCTGGGCCCTTCTCCTGCGCTGTCCTGCTGCATTGATTCGCATCCTCCTTGCAAGCACGTAGAGGGCTGCCATTTTGTGCAAGCCAACAGGGTCTCCTGGGCCAAATTTAAGGGTTTACTGATTGGTACCATCTGCACATGTATATTTTTTTTATATTTATTTGGTAACTTTACCTCCAGGTTCTGATTCCCCTTAATCTGCTCATGCTAAATAGCGATTTTTGGGATTTTTGGTATTTGCGATTTTTGTTGCATTGAGTAGCGATTCGTTATTAGCCATTGGCACTTGCCGGGAGCTAATAGTGATTTCGGTGATTGCGAGTTCGGTATTTTGCGATTCTTTATTTTTGCGGGTTGGTTATTTGCGATTCGTTATTTTTCCGCTAATTTATTTAGCGATTCTTCATTTTTTCCGGATTAGTGTTGATGCATTGGGATTCGGTTTTTGACACTCGCTAACGGCTGATTTTACCGAATCGGTATTTTACCGACTGGATTTTTCCTTGATGCATGTGCCAGATTGATTCCACAAAAAGGTACATCCTGGTAAATCACAATCAAGCGAAGGAAAATAAAACCGGGTGGGCTATGTTTAACGAGGTCCAGTATACAAGCCCTGAAGTAGTTATGCGAGAAGGGTATACCGTTCCTCCTAGTCTGGGGAGTTAGTGTGAAGAATACACTTACCCCTAAGATTGAGACAAAGTGGGGGATAATGTCTAGACAGCCTGGGAGCTAATCGCATGTGATGGGTGGGGGAACCCACACTGGTGGAACTAAAACCCTCACACACCCAGCAAGCTAGGTGTCATGCTTCATCATCTGGGTTTTGCTCCTCGTCGGGTCGGCGCTGCAATTCCCAAGGGGCTCCCAAAGATGGGGCTCTTTAGCGGAGATCTTTTGTTCCTTGCCGAAGGTGAGTGCAAGTGAGGGCCAGGTAAGTGTAGACGTTGGTGAGTGTATTTTAAAACAGGGTTGGTTAGTCTGAATAATGAATTTTATTCGGTCAGTAAACCACCCTATTAAAAACAAGATGAGTGGCGGTAGTCTGGACACAATGGGTCAAGGACTAACTCTGCTCTACTCAGATGGTCAACATGTTTCTTGCCTCATGGTCAGGGGGATCCAGCGGCAATTCATCAGGACCAGTGAAAGGTCAACTATCTACAAATTGTGAGGGTGTAAAACAGGATATTAAATTATTGTGGTAGTGCCTGGATAAAACTACCCTATGGAAGTGTCTGGAAAACTTAACACTTCCGCATTGGAATGGCCTAAAGGAGAAGGAGAGAGGAAGCAAAACAGGCCAACACAGAACATTAAAAATACACTTTGTAATATATATACAATTCGTAGTCTGGAGCCAAAGACTCCTCATATGCATGTCCAATACACGTAGCAATTGCGCTAAACAGGGGTGATCATGCATAAGTGGATGCAGTGTGAAGACACGTGTCAAGTGATACAAAATCCAATCCAATCTGAATTTTACATCATGAGGTCTGACAATGCTCACCTAAAGTTATAAAAGGTGCCGTTCCAATCGGTACGTGGCGAGCCTCTTGGGATGGCGTGTTAGCCTACTGTGGACAGTAGTATAAGCAAGAGACTCAAAACAGGTAGGTGTACACGGATAAAACACCTGCTGGTGCTAGGTGTTATCTGAGGAACTGGTAAGCAAGGTCCCCCGGTACCTCGGCCACCGGAAACCACCGCTCGAGGAGCGAGCCGACCCCAAGCCCGGAGTGCTGCCCAAGGGAGAACCGGCACAAGGCAGCGTAGGGGTCGGTCCGCCACAACAGCAGCGGTCAGCCGTCCACCGACGTCTAGGGAATCCCTGACCGTTCGATCTAAGTGATGTTAGTCGGGTGGTAATTACTTACAGTTCTGACGCCCAAGGGTGGTCTGCAAACCTACCCCGCTCCGCCGAAACCGGGAAGTGTGGTTCACTTTCCAATGCTCAGTTAAGAACCACTCCGGTCAAGTGTGGGCGAGTTCTAATTGGGCGTCTACAGTCTGACGACTAGTATCGGAAAACCCCGCCTACGTAGAGTGACTACGGGCGCCATCTTGGAATGGGGTGCTGAGGCTGCATCAGGTCGTGTTTGGTATGTCTCAGAGGCTAGGACAGGGTCCCCGGGAAGGCTAATGAACTCCATTCTGCCCTGGTCTTGAGTATTGGGGTTAATCAATGTCTACAAGGGAGAATAAAAGACTAGTTGTGTGCATAATGCCCAAGAACAGGTAATGCGATCAGGTAATGTGGATTGAATCAGGCTATTCACAGGATTACTGTTATGTCAGTCATGTGTCGGTGATGCCCAAAAGATGCTATAAGATATTGGAGGATCGCTGTCGTATCTGTAAGTAACTAAGCACATCCCTTGTCTCCCACGTGTGGTAAGGTTTGTTGACAATACTCGGGCGGGTATCAGGATATCAGTGTGTTAAAGTACCCCACGGTATATCGTCATTCAAACCTCTCGTGTCAGATGCCAATCTGTGCACCCATCTTTGTTCTAATCTAAACAGGGCTTGTGTTGTGATTCCTGGATGTGACTCTAATACGACCCATCTCAGGGAGTCTGGTGTATGGTGAAGACTCTTAAAATGGCAGTACAGTTTTGTGGTCTCTTTCAAGCATCTTATATTGCTTTTATGCTCCGTGATGCGTGTTTTGATGGGCCGTGTCGTCATCCCTATGTAGTTCAATGTACAAGGGCACTGTAATAGATAAATACAGTTGGTGGAATTGCAATTGGTATGACCTGTCAGTGTCCAGGTTAAGGTGTCAGACAGAATCACTTCCTTGGTAGTCATCGTCTGTTTACAGGACGTGCAATTACCACAGGGGAAATGTCCAATGACAGGTGGAAGACCCCATAGAGTGCCCTGGGGGTTCTGTGTTTCTTTTTTTGAGGAAAAGAGAGGTTACCGGTAGCTAGTATACCCCAATGTTTTTCCTCAACCCAGATTCGCCTTTAAAAGGACTCAAAATCTGAAAGACATCTTGATCCACACGAGACCAGTTCCTCAGATAACACCTAGCACCAGCAGGTGTTTTACCCGTGTACACCCACCTGTTTTGAGTCTCTTGCTTATACTACTGTCCACAGTAGGCTAACACGCCATCCCAAGAGGCTCGCCACGTACCGATTGGAACGGCACCTTTTATAACTTTAGGTGAGCATTGTCAGACCTCATGACGTAAAATTCAGATTGGATTGGATTTTGTATCACTTGACACGTGTCTTCACACTGCATCCACTTATGCATGATCACCCCTGTTTAGCGCAATTGCTACGTGTATTGGACATGCATATGAGGAGTCTTTGGCTCCAGACTACGAATTGTATATATATTACAAAGTGTATTTTTAATGTTCTGTGTTGGCCTGTTTTGCTTCCTCTCTCCTTCTCCTTTAGGCCATTCCAATGCGGAAGTGTTAAGTTTTCCAGACACTTCCATAGGGTAGTTTTATCCAGGCACTACCACAATAATTTAATATCCTGTTTTACACCCTCACAATTTGTAGATAGTTGACCTTTCACTGGTCCTGATGAATTGCCGCTGGATCCCCCTGACCATGAGGCAAGAAACATGTTGACCATCTGAGTAGAGCAGAGTTAGTCCTTGACCCATTGTGTCCAGACTACCGCCACTCATCTTGTTTTTAATAGGGTGGTTTACTGACCGAATAAAATTCATTATTCAGACTAACCAACCCTGTTTTAGAATACACTCACCAACGTCTACACTTACCTGGCCCTCACTTGCACTCACCTTCGGCAAGGAACAAAAGATCTCCGCTAAAGAGCCCCATCTTTGGGAGCCCGTTGGGAATTGCAGCGCCGACCCGACGAGGAGCAAAACCCAGATGATGAAGCATGACACCTAGCTTGCTGGGTGTGTGAGGGTTTTAGTTCCACCAGTGTGGGTTCCCCCACCCATCACATGCGATTAGCTCCCAGGCTGTCTAGACATTATCCCCCACTTTGTCTCAATCTTAGGGGTAAGTGTACTCTTCACACTAACTCCCCAGACTAGGAGGAACGGTATACCCATCTCGCATAACATCCTGGTAAATGTCATCAATGAGCATGTTTGACCCTGACCCACATGGCCAATTAGATGACTGTGAAGGTGTGAACTAGCTGTGGCCTCATTGCACATAAACAACAATCTCGCATCCCCCCAACGTAGCCCCACATCAGTGGCGTAGCTAGGGGGAGGCGGTGGGGGTGGTCTGCCCTAGGCGGCACTATTTTGGGGCGGACAAAGGTATTCACATAAGGCTCGGCTTGCTTTCATGGACGTTTGGGGACGGGCGGAGAACGATTAGGACTCGGGCAATGTCCTCTTCTTTTTTGTGCTGGCAGCTGTCCCCCCCCATCTTCTTATTATTCCCTCTCTTTCTGTCTTGCTCCTCCCTTACTGAAAACCGTAACTTGAAGAAACGGTTCACAACCTCTCTTTCCTTCTTTCATTTAGTTGCTTCCCTGCGAAATGGATCCAAAAAAAAGAAAAACACTCTTGCGGGAAATGCCCTAATCTGACATTTTTCTATTCCAAAGTGCAGCGGGATGGAGAGAAATAGAAGGTTTTAAATATGAAAAATAAATTCTGGTACGAGGGTGGAAAAAGCAGGTAAAATTACATCTTCCCCCATTGGGCACTCCATTACGAACTCAGGTGGCCAATATTTTTAGCCAAAAGAATATCTTAACGATATGTTAGCTTCTCCAAAAAGAGACACTTCACTTGCCTGGGTATGTCCCCCTCCATTTGGAGCATTATTTCACATAAATGTAGGGGGAAACCTACCTTGGTATCAAGTGTTTGCACCATGATATACTCACTCAGCCATAGTCCTAGCTCTCAGCCAGACAATCCATCAGGTTCTTGTGAGCTATTGTGACTTCTTCCATGCTGTCCAGCATCGTCCCTGCCCATTACCCCTTCAGAAGCAGAGTCCTCAATAGCCAGGGAATTTCTAAATTACATCCCGGCTACCTTCTTCTTTTAAATTGAGGTAGAGGATCTTTTGTTTGTCTTCCGTTTTTATGATGTAGTCAGATGTGCAATGTGTCTCCCTTTTGGCTTGACTCGCTCTTCTGATCTGCGCTTTGACCGTCCGTCTCTCTCTGAACCTTTATCAGATGACTCCTGAAAGAAACAGAGGAATGTGTATCAATATCCAGATATCTGTCGGGCTTCCTAATATTATCACTTTTTCGCAGATTGTATTTGCTCCAAGTGTGTTCCTGTTGAGGGGACCCACCCTGTGACTGTGTTTTGTTCTGTTTATTTTTTTGTTTATTATCCCATGTCTTTTCAGAACAATTGTTTTGTTTGTTATCCCATTTCTTTTCTTTTAGAGTTATCCTTTTCAGAATTGCTCTTAACTATTGGATTCCCAGGTCTGGCTCCTAGATTATCTCTATTCAGTGAAGCATATGTTTCTTTGATAATCTTAGGCAATTCTCACTCCTGCTGTGTAGGAGTGAATTCCCCCAGGCGTTGGCGTGTAGCCCCTGCTGCTGCCTCCCCTTTTATGTTCCTTAACAAAATGGCAGAGAATTGTGCAAAATTGCCCATTAGTTTCATCCTCAGGTTCAGGGCTGGGTCTGCACTGTATTCATTATCTATTAGTACATCGGGAAAAACGGCTATTGAAGGGGCACCATGCGTTCTGCTATAGATGGCAGCGAACACTGTAACCCCAAGTGGCACAATATTCTATCAGCGGAGCCATCCCCATTGGCAACCAAATTGTTAACATATTGGGTTTTTCCTGCGGGCCTGTATAGGTAAAACTGCTTAAAGCTGAGCTGTTATCTGTACTATCTAGAACAAGATTTGCTCCCAACTGGTGGAAATCTTTCCCATAATGGTGTTCAGGGTTTGGGGGATGATACCCATAGCAGCCAACTGAGGTTGTGCAGCCCTCGCATTATGAACTGAGTAAGATTTCTGTACATTTTTACTAAATCTCTATAAAGTGTACACATCCCTGCTGCTGATAAGGTAGCAATGTCTGGAAGTGTCTACAATTAGCTAAGACCAGCCAGTTCGCTACTGCTTTAGGGAGCAGTCTGAGTCTCACGTTTTCTGTGGTATGGGTAAGGGCACTTTTAAACCAATTATTACACACCTGGTAATTTAATGCCACTACTACGTCCACATATGGAAAATATTCTTCAGGTGGTTTATCTTCAATGTAAATGAAAAACAACTGTGTGCATGCATATGCAGGTGGGAATTTAACCCAAGAGTAGATCTGGGTTGAACCCATCATCATTCTTTAGCTCACTTCACCACCTCTGCTATATGCAAATCAGTCTTGACCCTGTGCCTCATGGGAACAGTCCAGTCCGAACTGCCAAGCCAGGTCTTCCCTGAACCGGAAAAAGCATCCGGGACCGGTTTTGGGGTAACACCTCTCATTAGCCAGGCTAGCTTGAATCCAGTGGCAAAGTGAGTAAGGAACCCACGTCTTGGCATACCCTGCCATCTTAGGGCGAACAAAGCAAACACAAGGAGATGATGGATGGAGCACCAAAACATTTCAGACACTCATCCCAGATCTGAATTGAATCCATCATCGTTCTTTAACTCACTTGGCCACCTAAGTTCAGACCCAGCTATATGTAAATCAGTCTTGACCCTGTGCCCCAGGGAACAGTCCAGTCCGAATTGCCAAGACAGGTCTTCCCTGAACCGGAAACAAGCATCCTGGGACCGGTTTTGGGGTAACACCTCTCATCAGCCAGGCTAGCTTGAATCCAGTGGCAAAGTCAGTAAGGGACCCACGTCTGGGCATACCCTGCCAACTTATTGCGAACAAAGCAAACACAAGGGGATGATGGATGGGGTGCTGAAACTTTTCAGACACTCACCCCCAATCTCAGATCTGTGTTGAATCCATCATCGTTTTTTAGCTCACTTCACAACCTCAGTTCAGACCCAGCTATAAGCAAATCAGTCTTGACCGTGTGCCTCATGGGAACAGTATGGACTGAACTGCCAAGCCAGGTCTTCCCTGAACAGGAAACAAGCATCCTGGGACCGGATTTGGGTAACACCCTTCATCAACCAGGCTAGCTTGAATCCAGTGGCAAAGTTAGCAAGGGACCCATGTCTGGACATACCCTACTAACCGGCAGAATCCTTCGCTCAGTCACTCATGCTACTTGTTCTCAGCGAAATATACAGAGAATGCACAGTGGGGCATTTTCAATATATTTATTGAACCAATATTATTCTTGTATAAAATTCGTGTGCTGCAATGATTAATATACCGAAACAGATGAAAGTTATTACAAGCACCAAAAGCGTAACTTTTGCGAATGGGTTAACACCTACTTGAAGTAGATGGTAAAATGCAAATGTTTTTCGACCTCATTTCGGTCATAAAACATTCTTACATACCGCTGCAATTCTGTATTAGGAAGAGACGCCCTAAACACGCTGTTTCCTAATACCCAATTGGTATGTATTTGCAATTCCAAATTGCAATTTAGTAACATGTTAATGAATCACAAGTTGGAATTCACACATACCAAAATGCAGTTTATCAGTGTGAGACTAGTAAATTGCATGATACATATGGCCCCTAATTCGAATTCTGGCCTCAGCTCAACAACCTGTGATTCTGGGCAAATCACGTACTTGCCCAGTCCCTAGGAAATGATGTGTAATGGAATCTGGTGCTCATGTCACGCAACTGTAACACCAAAGTACCTAGTTCACAATAAGAAAACATCATTTATTAAATATAACAATGCATCACAACGTATTGTGTCTGTACATCATGGCACTGTTAGTCGGGGTTGGGGCAGCAAGTATTACTTTTCAGAAGCTTGAAGACATATTCCACCACATTGCTGTTCTAGGTGTGTTTTTGGTGTCTTTGTCTCTGCTTCTGGCCAATTTCTGGCACTCAGAGAGGTTTAGGATATTTGAAATATGTTATACTTTTCAATGAGGGACAAAATATGTTTGTGACTAGCCTCCTAATGTTTTATTGCAGTTTTTTTGTGATGTATGCTGTGCAGGTTGGACTTGGGAGAACTCGATGAATAATATTATAGCACCTAGTGTAGTAAGTTTTTTGGATAACCTGCAGAGTGGTACTTTGGCATTAACATATTACACCTGTGTGGACATGGGTATGTGATGTATGGATCAAGCTGTATCTGTTTGACATGTGCACAACTTTAATTGTATGTATTTGTTTCTCCTGATCTTCTATCATACTTGTTCCTAGGCATTTTCCAAACAATGATATGGTACCTGAAATTGCATTCAGATGAAAAAAGCATTAGACACATTGTAAAGCACTTGAAACATATTGCTGGTGTTAACAGAATGCAACATAAAGAAATTGGAATAAAATTCACAATAGAAAGAGGTCTCAAATGGAATAGAATGGACAGTAGTTGGGAGTATTCACACGTATTAAAGAAGGTGATCCGCATGGCGTGAAGTGAAGTGAAAGGAGGGGTAAACGTTTCACACTGTTTAGAAGGATACGAAAGTGCAAGAATATGAATGTACTGAAAATGAGACCAAATGCAACTAAGCTGCATAGGAAGATTGAAAAGCTGCCATCCAGAAGATGTTACACGTAGTTAGCAGTGTCTGAGACCTTAATTAGGATAATGATAGAGCCATTATTATTAGACCATCGCAGGGATGGAAAGTTTTCAGGTCAATCAAGAGATGAGAAAAATACCAGCAAGTGACAGAGCAAGGTTGAGAAGAAGTGGTTATGTATCTTGAAATTTAACATGATGTACAATTTGTAAAATAATCAAAAGTCACCAGCATACAGATTTTCCATGCTTAACTTGAAAAAGAATACGTGCTGTGGCACAATGTTTTACAAAAAATCCTGCAGCCAGAGCTATCGAATATCTGGGTGTCAAATTCACAGGCTGATTCCACCTCATGTCCCGTTCATCACCACCAGACCCTCTCTAAACTCCTTATCTCATTCTTGTGGGTATGTTTTCATTCCTGTTTTTTCCGTGTATTACTTTCTATCTTTTCTTTCTCCTTTCCCCTCTTTGTGTTTTTCTCTCTACTGCAATGGGCCAATGTCTACTGAGGAAAGGTCCCCAAAAATTAGTGTCGGTGGGCCTCACGTGGCCCTTCTTAGGAGGCCACTGCAGCTTGCACCACCCATTGCCCCTCTCAGCACTGCCAATGACAGTATCAACACAATTACTAACCATCACACTCCTGCAAGTGTGATAATTCATATTATTCAAGGTCACCAAAACTATAACATTGGCTTGGGTGGCAAGGTATCACACATGTTTATTGTATATTGAATAATAAAACAAATGTAGTGGCACTCATTTCCAAAATAGACAGACAGAGCTATCACGTGGCAGACTGTCATAAGTGGCAGTGTAGATAATTAGGTGCTGAGCATCATAAACCACTGGCTCAAATGAAGCACTGGCCCATACCTGTAGCCACCTCCTCAAATTCAGAAGTGCAAATATCTGACACCCCTTGTATATAAGTAGAAAAGGCCAGAGCAGGATGTTGGAACATGACAAGTGTAGGGACAATAGAGGAAAATCCTCCTCCTTCGCAGCTGTGCTCTTATGGTGTATGGCCATATGTGTTCTCTTGAAATATTTCCTGTAGAATTGAGATCAATTGTTGAACAAAAAGGTGTTAAACAGTATCCTACATTTTTGCACGTCTAGTGTTGGTAAAGTAGCCTGGAAGCAGCTGTCCTGCTAATGTGTGACTTTTATCAAATTTGAAAACTTCTGCCAGAGCAGAGTATATGGTAGGACATATAAGTTTAGAGGCCCAGCAGATGTCATGTACTGACGTGTTCACTGGTGTGCTACCTGCTGTCATTTTAAAAGTAAGTCCTGCTTTGCATTTTTATATTTGTCACTCCTAAGGTTGACCATACTTGCCCATGTAAAAATAAGGAGGGACATTTTAAAAGATGTTTTAGATGCCCTGTGGAGGGAAAAACAACCATTCTGTTTTTCCCACTGTAGCCTTTTTAGCTTCGTAGTTTAACATGGGAATACTGTAATGCAGTGTAATTATTGAAAGGAGTGAGCTAGAATAATATTTCAAGGACTTGAAAGATTGCTAATGATAAATCCAACAACTTGCGACTGTTGAATCTTACAGAAAATAAGTTATAGAACTTTCTTTTCTGTGAGCCAAATTTCAGCCTTCTAGCAGTTTCTCCTGACTGGCCAGCCCTTAACAGATTTAGCCCAACTGCTTTAATGAGGTTCTACGTGGCCGCATAGAGACAGAGGTTATCTGGTGGGAGAGATCTGCAGCTGAAAAAAACAGGCCTCAAATTGAGCTTCAAAGAAAGCAGGACAGTGAGAATGCAAGCCAGGCCTACTTGTCACTGCCGCACCCTGGATAAATATATATAATCTGCTGCCTGAAACTACAAGAAGAAGGACTGCCCTGCTGGAACCCTGGCCTGCATCTCTGTATGACTGCACCTGCTGCACACTAAGGAGCTACAGTCCTAAGGACTTTGCCTTGCTTCAAAAAGGACTAAGGAATGGACTCCCAGAAAACTAAATGTTAACAGAGCTTCCCTGCACCATCTTCATCAAAAAAAATCGCAGCCTGGTGTGAGTCCAGTGGACTTTTAGGCATTCGGCCCAGTGCATTGTAGGAACTGTAGTCAGAACTTCCAAGGAGTAACTAAGATACTCTGGAACCTTGGATTTGTATTGTGGACACTTTGAATTGATAGAGGAACTTCAGGAAGAAGTTTGGAGCAACTATTTGGAAAACGCTCCATAAGCTGACTGACCCGACGTCGAGAGTCAAGCCGACTACTTTGCACCGCCAAGATTTCAGGTTCATTCCTCTGAAAGGCCCAGAGCTCAAGACAGGGGTTGAACCATCCAATAGAGCAGCTGTGAATTTGGCTTGCTGGAGAAGCGTGACCGATGTTGAGGGAAAATCCTCCAGATAAGTTTCTAAGTGCAAAAGTTGAAAACATCATTAGTTTGTGATCCATATTAATCAAATTCCCTCTTACTGCCGCTTTGCTCGAAGAGGCTCTTGGGTAAGAGGTCCTACAAAAATCCACACTTCACCTTATGATTTTGATTTACTGTCTATGAAAATATCAGCCACATAATAGTAATGACTAATATGCTAACTCACCAATATGTTCTGCTCTGTGTTCCAAAAATTCTTTCCCCACAAATAAAATTGACACAAGATACCTTCCTTTTTTTATCCATCCAGGTAACACAGTTCCATGATAGATGCCCCACCGATAACAACCCGGCCTTGACATCCTTTGCTGAGTAGTTTGAATTCAAGGTTGCATATTATAAAGTCTTTCAGGTCTTGAACATAAGAAGGACACCTGCTTCTGGATCAGCATCATCATTCAAAATAATTCAACCAGGATTGCATTGGCATATAGAGTCTTCAGGCAGTGCCCAAAGAGCTGGTATGTGTGTGAGCCAGCTTTTTGGCTGTTTGGGGGACAGTTTTTACTGTTGATTTCCATGATACTAAAGAGAACTTTCCTGCAGGAAACTTAAATCCATGCAGTCTTCCATACTTTACAAAAAAACGTACACAGTGTGTCTTTACAATTTAAAAATTGCCTCAATTTGCAAACATTGGCAACATTTTAGCTATGTAATTCACTAATTGGACCTTTTATATTTTGGTACATGAGCCAATTTTCTGCCCCCAGCCTGACTCTGTATTCAACACAGCTAGGTATTCTTGTTTCAGTTCTGTAACACAAATGACTCAATGTTCCTGTCCTCCTAAATGGGAAACATCAGTGCCATGTGCCATTAAAGATCAGTTCTCCTCTTATATAACTAGTGAGAAACAGCCACAATCCCTGACAGAGTGAACCACAAAAGTAATTAAATGTACCTGTGCTTAGCCCTCTGGTAGCTTGGCACAAACGTGGTCAGGCTTAACTTAGATGCAATGTGTTAAGTATATTTGCATCACACAAAAAATAACAAAGTGAAAACGCAAGGAAAAGAAACACCAATTTAGAAACAATCTATCTTAAAAAAATTGGTTGACACCAAAACAACAAACGTCCTATTAGTAGAACCAGAATTATGATTTTTGAAACTTTAAGATAAAACGAGCACCTACGAGATCAAAGCTCCAACTGTGGATATTTAGTCGTGCAAGACAGAGTCAAAGTCAGAAAATATGTCTGACTGTGATGGAGTGCGGGTTTCGATACAAATAGAAGATTGGGCTCAGTCAGAGCTTAATCATTGGACTTAAAAGGAATTGCAGCAAAACGTTGTCTAAAGAAGGTAAAGTTAATCGGGCAAGGCTGCAGCTGGTGTCGGAGGATGAAGTTGCAGTGAAGATTTCTACGGTCGGACTTAGGGCCTTATTATGATTTTGGTGGTCTGTTCACCTTAGAACAATGTCACTCCCACCAGCAACCCACGGCACTGGCGGTCCTAAGACTGCTGTATTACAAGTTAATCACAGGGCTTGCGGTGTGGAGGTGGGAATCTTACGCAAATGGTGAGTACTTTTACCAAATATATCGATGCCTGTGTGCGCATTTCGACTGGATATGTGTCAGATGCACAAATATGCAAAAAGTTGAACTCCCAACTACACCCAGTCATGTGACCTGGGAACATGCTGTAGGTTCCAAAAAGTTGAACTCCCAACTACACCCAGTCATGTGACCTGGGAACATGCTGTAGGTTCCAAATAGGGCAAACAAATAACAACTTTCTGAAAGTGACATTTTCAAAATTGGTACTTCAAATCTGGCTTTACCATTTAAAAGGATTTAAAATTACAATGTCTCTGTCACCAAACAGAAAATCTTTACCTGTTCCCAAAAATGTTAACACAGATTATTTTTAATAAGGAATCCCAAAGTTATCCTAGAGGAGAGGTTGCCCTCACTGTAGTGAAAAATGAGGTTAAAGAGTGTTTCACTACCAGCACATGCAAAGCGTAGAAGTTCATGTCCAGTCTTTTAAGTACAATGTACCCTGCCCTAAGGGCTGCCTATGGCCTACCTTAGGTGTGGCTTGTATGCAATAAAAGAGCAGTTTAAGGCACTGGGATAACAATACTTGAGGGGGCTTCCTTGAAAGGAACACAGAGGGGCCCCCTCCTGACTAAATCTGAAGCTTTCCGGCCCTAGTGCTGGCCCCCTGGGGATCGGGCCTCCCCTCACTGCGGGGGCGGTCGGTGCCTATGTTACGTCACTGGTTTAAGGCTTGGCAAGAGTAGTTATATTGCCAAGTCAAATTGGGTTTTAAACTGCATTCAGGCTGCAATGGCAGGCCTTGGACAGGTTTTAAAGGGCGCCTTAAGTGGATGGCACAATAAGTGCTGCAGGCTCACTAGTAGCATTTAATTTACAGGCCGTGGGCATCTTGTATTCCAATATGTTGGACATGGCCCTTTTTGCAGGGTCATCCCTGAACTTTTTGCGTTCCTCCTGTATTTTTTCTGACCTGTTGTTGGCTGTTTTATGACTCTGTGCACTTTACCACTGCTGATCAGTGCTAATGTGCATTTGCGCTCCCTATTGTTAAATTGATGTATTGATTAGTGACTCCATTAATTGGGTTATTTGATTTACCTGTCAGACCCTGTTAGAGTGCGCCATGTGTGCCCAGGGCTTGTAAATCAAATGCTGCTGGTGGGCTTGCAGCACTGGTTGTGCCACCCACTGAAGCAGCTTGTAAAGTGTGTCTCAGGCCTGCCATTGCAGAGCCTGTGTGCAGTCTAGTACTGCCATGTCGACTTGGTGAGTGCACCCACTTGCCAGTCCCTAAACCTTCCCTTTTCTTCATATCAGACACCCCTAAGGTAGGCCCAAGGGCAGGGAGCATTGTAAGTATAAGGTAGGACATTCCCTGGTGTGTGTGGCATGTCCTAATAGTGAATTAAAGCCATTTTCGTTTTTCACTATTGCAAGGCTACCTGTTCCCCATAGGCCAGAATGGGCAGTTTGATTATTACATCTTATAATCCTAACTGACTCAGGGAACTAAGTAGAAATTTGAGTTTAGTATGCCTGAACTCAGAATGATAAAATACATATTTTAGTGAAGTTGGTTTTAACATTCTGTGTTTGAAAATACCACTTTTAGAAAGTAGTTATTTTCTTGCTTAACTGTCCAAGCCTGCCTCTGCTAGATTGTATATTGTGTGTCTGGAGTTTGAGTGACAGGGGCTGGGGGATTCCAGGAAACAGGGTGAGTCAGCACAGGGCTGAATAGAAAGATCTGCATGTAGATGGGTGGGAGGAGCTGCACCTGGGTCCTGAATAGGGCTGTGCCTTCCCTCCACAATGCTGGCTCCACCTCCTGTGGTGCGTCTGATGTCACTGGCCTACCCTGTGAAAGGAAAGAAGGAGTCTTGTCAACAAAGTGCTCCAGGACTGACCAGAACTGGTTTGGACTAGGCAAAGGCCTCTCTGCCTTCAGAGAACAAAGAGAAAAGTAGTATATATATGGGGACCCAGACCCCAAGACTTTAGTTCACTTCTGGGACAACAAGACAAACCCCTACCAAGGGGAAGAACCAAAGGAAGCTGTAGGAGTGGACTGCCCCCCTGCCAGTGTGCTGTCTTGCTGGGTTGGCCTACAGTGGGGTCTTCAGTGCCAAAGAGAGGAGAAGGAACTTTTGTGTGTACTTCATCATCTTACAGAATATTTTTCCAAGAGCTTGAACTTGTGCTTGCCTCCTGCTGAAGTCTCAGGGACAAAAGACTTCAACACCAGCTCCCCCCTGAATTTCCTTGCTGGGAATTCTATCTGCAAAAGCCTGCGTGTCGCTGGGAGCTGGAAGCGCGACACAACAAGAAGGAGCATGTTGCCACCGCAGCTGTAGTCATCGCATCGCTGGAGAAGTGTGCCACCACCGCATCTCCCAGAAGCGTGTCTTCGTCGCAGCGGTCTCCTGTCGCATCACCGGAGAAGCGCATCGCAACCATGAGGGTCGCCGTTGCATCACCGGAGAAGCGTGTCGCAGGGCCTGTCACGGCTCCAAAGTACAGAGTCGCCGCAACGCTGCCAGGGCGTGCCCGCATCGTCTCAACATCGTCGCATCAAGGGATCCATCTACTCCCCTACTCTGCGCAAGCATTGAGGCGCGATGCATTGTCTCCCCCACAGCAAGGAACCCGACGCATCTCAAACGCTGCAAGCCTTTTGTTTATTTTGCGTTACGCATCCAGGTACTTTTGTGAGAACTGTGTCGCATTTACCATCAACATGAACTAAGCTAATTCTACCATATTTAAGTCAATTTTGAGTACAGTATTGTGGATTTTTGTCGTTTGTGGTCTTGTGTTAAGTCTATATGAAGAATACTTATTTTTATAAAACCTGTGTGGTGTCCATCTGTAGTGTTTTCACTGTATTATTGTATGTGTTCACAAACACCTAACACACTGCCTCTGAGATAAGCCTGTCTGCTCGTGCCAAGCTACCAAGTGGGTGAGCAGGGGTTATCCAGTAGTGTAATCCCCTTTCCCTGACTTAGAAGCAAGGGTCCCTATTTGGTCAAAGGTACCTACCTCTGCCAACTAGAGACCCCCATTTCTAACACAATACACCAGGGACTTATACAAAAATTGAATAGGCTGATCATGGTTTCACCGATTATCATTTATCCTGTTTAGGGAGAGAGCTCAAGTGCTTTAGCACTGATTAGCTGTGGTAAAGTGCACAGCGTCCTAATACCAGCAAAAGCAAATTCAGTACAATTTGAGGGTAAAGGTTAAATATTTCAGGGGTAGACCACCCTAAGGCTGATAGGTTTAATATCACCCCTTTAAAATCCTTTACCATCTACCATCTGCTAAACATCAAATCATGTCATGTTCCACAAAGGCAAACAAATCAAGTTAGCAAAATAGATAACTGAAAAAACAATATCTTTGAATTTCCATTCTGCTCTTTAAAAGTCCTTGAAACAGATCTCGATGCTGGCAATCAAATTCAATTGAAGCTACTCCATTTTACACACACTGAGCCATTTCGCAATTCAACAAGCAGACTCTCTGGATATGCATGCATGATTCCGTTGTTTTTTACCTTTAACCATTTACTCCTGTAAAGCCCATGCGAGTTTTTATCTTAACTACATTACTGTTGCTTTTTCCTGACGTTATTTTACCATGCACTTTTGACGTGTCTTATTCATGTGTTTAAGAAAGAACGATTAAAAAAATCCATGTTATCCAGCAAGGTAGTTTGTAGTCTTCACAAAAGCACATCTTGTCATACTCAGTTCCAAAAACCGAAAGAATAACGGTTACAAAATAAAAGCCTTCCCTGTGCTGTTTATTTCCACATATTGATTGAACTTTTGTTTGTATTGTTTCATTGTTTTGAAGCTCAAAAATACAATGCACGATTGCTCAGAATACATGGCTACTGTCACCAAGATGTGTATAGGTGCTGAATCATTTTCAGCTTACCTGTTCCCCAAATTGTTTGTGCTAATTAAAAGAACACAACTTTTTCAAAACTGCAAGTTGATATGTGATGTTACGGTTGGTGAATCACTCTATTTGATCTACCCAGGACTCTGCACCTTTCGGCTCTCTTGCTCTTTAGTCTTGCATGTTTCTCTCTGTTCTTTATTGGTGTTTTTGTGGGTGAATGTAGATAGCTTTCTTATCATGACAGTTATGCAATGGGGAACTTAAACGGATGAAATAAAGGTATTTCATATTTTACTGTATCATGATCAAAGTGGATCTGGAGCAATTTTCAGAGTGTGGGTGCCAATAAAGACAGGGATTGTAAAAAATACAAGTGTAACACAATGAAAAAATGCAGCAAATGACCAATGCCCATTCAGCAAGAGAATGGTAAGGGCGTAGTATATAGCCAGTGGTTCGTTTTGCAGCATACTCACAAATATTTGATTAAAGCATGGTGTGGTAGTAAACTGTAATTTACAGACCGCACATTTTCC
The DNA here is from genome assembly GCF_964204655.1 of Triturus cristatus. NCBI lineage: Eukaryota > Metazoa > Chordata > Amphibia > Caudata > Salamandridae > Triturus > Triturus cristatus. The sequence goes on along the minus strand of NC_140588.1, from coordinate 844,207,681 downwards.
TTTGAAATGGCTACTCTATTTGCACAGGCATGCAGTTTTACTGATAAAACTGTACCACGCACAAGCAATAATGTGTGCAAATTGTGCTTTCGTGAAGTTATAGTTTGCGCATCACCAAATAGTGTCTTACTTTGCTTTGATGCAATTAAAATATTTATTTCCCTCACACTTCAGAATTACAAAAAATGTGCTTCTTTTGTGCTTTACTAACTGATGATATATTTTAATAATGTATGCAGCTCATCTACAGGTCTGTAAATGTTGTTGTGTGTTAAAAAATACATCCTACAGCCTTCTTTCCCATTTTCTGTACTCGGACAGATTGTCATTTAGTTCACTTTACAAAATCCTCTCGATTTGTAGCGAGAGAAAAACAGTAAACACCAATCTGTATGTTAAAAGTATAAACATCAAAGTGTTTGACATAGCCTGACATTTGACCTCTAGTCTTCAACCTACTGTAAGCGTGACAAGATAAAAATACGGGCCTCATTTATGAGGTTTAGCCGTAGGGCAGATTAGCAGGCCTTCCTGCTGCGCTGCCCTACTGCATGAGAAAAGGGCGGGCATGCGCCGAATCTATCAGATACAGCGCATTCCTGTCCTTTTCCCCTGTACCGGGGAGCAATAGGCTGCCATGCACCAATGCAGGCACCTTTGCACCATGGTGCAAGGGTGACTGCATTTGCTGGGATGGTTGATTCAATTCAGGAAGGGAAACTTCCTGCACAAAATTAATCCATTCAGGCGCTTTCCTTTTTCTGGGTGCTGCGCAGCACACATAGAAAAAGGAAAGCACGAGGAGAAATGTTTTTATTTCTCTTTGTTGCGCCTTCCTAACACCACCCCTGGGCTCCCGTTAAGTTCTGACGCATTTCCAGCTTTACGATGCCTCGTAAATCTAGGACTGTGTCAGGTTCCATGAGTGTTGCGTAGGAACACCCACAGCAACACCCATGGAACGTTCTTTCACACACTTTTCTGCGTGAAAGGGGCACATATTTATAAGGTCATGAAAAGCCATGTAAAGTGGCTTTTCGTGGCCTTATAAATATGTGGTGGCAAATTGTGTCACTGGAACGACAAAAAAGTGACGTTCCGGGGGTGCAAAAGTGCGATAGGGCCACAATTTAAAGGCATCTTTATTGTTCATTTACGTTCTGAACTCCAGCATGGTGTTTTTTTTTTCTGGCAGTGCTACACAGCATTCCGTACTTCAGGCACCTATGCATGATGCTTAAGTGCGCAATACAACACTGCCAAATTTACAGCAGCAGATTATACCTATAACAGTTAAGTGGTTATCATTTAGTTACATACAATCAACATTCTCATGTTAAAAGTGACGCACCAGAGGCACAAGCAGCTTATAAACAAGCCCCAGAATCTTTGCTGGTGTGGGAAAAAAGATACATCTGTTTTTGAACCTGCTGATGGTTGTGTAATGGAGAATGGCTAAAACAGTATCTTCTTTAAATTGCACTAAGTCAGCAGAAGTGAACAAAGTTCACTCTATTGAGCAGACTTACGTTTCCTGGCGCATCCCTGCAAATCAGCAGGGATGCGCCAGGAAAGATGCCTTGCGCATCATGGCACAAGGATAAACAGATGTGTGTTGCATCTGCCGGCGTGAGGTTGGCGCAGTGCTGGAGTTGCGACGCAACTCCAGCACTGTTCCAACCTGGCCTATCCTCAACATGGTGTGTCACACCTTACGCCTGCTTCAAGCAGGCGCAAGGTTTTGACCCAGGGGCGTCAGAAAAGTGACTGAGTGAAATCTTGTCGATTTCACTCAGGCACTTTTCCGAGGAGTTCCTGCGACGGAATGCCCTCCCGCCCTGCGCCGGAATGCCCACATGAAAACCTGACGCAGGTTTCATGTGGCGCAGGGCTTTACAACGTGACGCATCTCCCTAGATGCGTCACATTGTAAATAGGGTGCAACGTGGTGCATGGTTTACGCCGCCGCAGAGTGAGAAGTGACACAACGGCGGAGCAAATGTGGTGCACGGGGCTCGTAAATCTGCCCCCCATTTTCTTTGTCTTCATTATAAAAAATGAAGTTGTTAAAGAAAAGGTTGGACAGAATTTGAGGTGAAAACAGATTTATTTCTTTGTAATTACATTAGCTTTATACCTGGTGGAAATTCGTTTGCTCTGTTTATTTGTTTTCCTTTTTGTTTACACTTGGAAGAGGATGCTCTTGTTAAAATATCTCTCATACACATTGATTAATTTGTTATCAATAAATGCGATTCATAGGTGTATCAATGTTTATAATGGCCAATTTTGCCTTGCCATCCCAATATTGCAAAATAAGTTTACCCTTTAATTGAGCCAAGGAAAAGTTTTAGTAATAGATGGGTGGTACTATATTGAGCTACTGAAAGTAAACACGTTTTAACCCACGGTCAAAGTGACAACAACACACAAAAAAACTCTCAACCACTGTCAACATTTGCTGTTTGATATCTTCAACCACTTGCATCTGTTGTCTGACAACATGTTCAATAAGAAACATTTAAAGAAAAAACATACTGGCACCAGTTATTGCTAGTGAACTATATTAATTAATTCCTGTATTTGCCGAGACGACTAATTAAAAAAAGATTGCGCGCGCGATTCTGTGACGCAGATCCGTGCGTTTCGAAGACTCGAGGTTCTGTCATTGTTTTCATGAGAAGCTACCGATGCCTGTCAACGTCGGACGAAGCAGCAGTGTGCGCAGCTCGGGGTGTATTATGTCACGCAGTCTTTATAAATCCATCCCATTTAAGTGCTGTGACTTGAACATGCTTTTGAACGCTGTGTCTTCAGAACGACGGTTGGCATCAAACTGTCATTATTATTTATGATGACGTGCCAGAGACAGGTTAACTAACAGGACACTGCGCACGTATTTTGTTCTAACTCCGATTGTGAACAGCGCCCTCTAGCTCCTCGTTTTATATACTTCTAGTCATTGCTGAGAAGTCAGTCAGAGGATTATGAGTCATGTTGCAATTCGGCAAATCGAAAATCTCATTCAATCTGTTTAAACACGGAACGCTCGTATGCAGCAGAGCTTCAGATGCTGATATCTTGCATTTTGACACTTTTCCCCTTTAATGCCCACTCAGATTAAGCAAAGCCTGTGGGGCAACCTAAGATTATGTGTTAAAAGCTCCCCAGGCACTAATTACCCACCCCGCGATCTCATTATATTTAACAACAGCTGCTTTTATAGACATGTATATAACAATTAAACCAAGGTTAAGCCGCCTCAAGTAGGCTAAAGTGTTTTTACACTAAGGTTAATTTTAATTGAATTAATTTCTTTAAAAAAAATACATCAAGGTCAGAGCAAACACCGATCTGGATGCATGTTGCCTCAAGGCTTGCCACGTCACTAGTCAGGGCCAGACAAGCCTTTTAGTCCACTGGGCATTTCCCAGGTGGGCTAGACTCCTTGAAGGGCCGTTTGGAATGCCCAGGGTCACTTCGAGGGCGTCTGTCAATGTTCCCAGGACCAAAGGTTATTTGCAGCAGACACAGGGGGAGACTTATGTCCGAAATACATTGGACATAAGAAACTATACTGTATATCAGGTCAACGCATGAAGATGGATGATATGCATATGTTGACAGATGTATTACTGTGTTTGTATATGTGAATGTAAAGATATTTTATTGAGAGACAAAAAAAATTGATTTGAATAAGAAAGTATAAATACAAACGAATTTGAAGAGAATGTAAAGACGGTTGATTGAATGATTTGGAACAGTGAACACTGGTTTTCAAGTGCAGCAACTTGAATTTATGAGCCAGTTAATGGGACATTCAGGCTCTACTAATCCCACTATTGTGTGACTGTCTGGAGGACTTCACAAGGTCTGTCAGATACACCTAGTCATGTGACCTAAGACAGGCTGCAGGCACAAAGGGTTAAGGGCAGGAAAATGGCAACTTTCGAAAAGTTAGAGCATTGGCCAGCGCATTGTAAGGGCAGATATTGTTCCACCTCAAGTTCAAGGGCACCTCCTGTCGCAATGAAACCCATTACAGGCCACCATAAATGTGGAAATTGTTCAGTGTGTGACCTCACAGTTGAGGGATTGGAAATTTTCCACAATTCGATGAGATGGCACTATTCAGAATTTTCAAACTGCAAGACAAAAAACGTGGTTTATGCTGTACATTGCCCATGCCTGAAGTTATATGCAAAAGACACACAATTGATGGACGGAATGCAGAACAAATCACAACATTCTTCCCCAGTCAAGAGATCTGGGTTAAATCCATCATTCTTTTGCTCACCATGCCACCCCAGTTTAGACCTGGCCATATGCAAATCAGTCTTGACCCTGTGCCTCATGGGAACAGTCCAGCCCGAACTGGCAAGCCGGGTCCTTCCTGGACCGGAAACATGCATCCTAGGACCAGCTTCGGGTTTCACTCCTCTTCAGCTAGGAAGAGGAGCGGCTGAATCAACACCGGCATCACACGTGAGACTCCCGTTGGTTTGAAGGTACGCGTGTACCGAGTCGCTTTCACTCTTAATTTAACACCAAATGCGAGTTGCCTTAAGCATTCGCTGGCTCCCTGACTTTTGTTTCATTACAGCGAAATAAGAGAAGTTGCTCTGCGCTCTTGGAATTGCTTGAGTCTTTCACCCAGAAGGCGTTGTAGAAGCAGGCTTGTGATCACGTTTGCATAACGCTCGAAATGAAGTTTTCACAGGTAAACGGATTGCCGTTTGTGCATCGAACCTGCTGGAATGTAGGAGAGGAGTGTTTTTTAATTTAAAAATTAAGTAGATTAGGTTCACATCATCCTGACTTTTTTTTTTGTTTGCATCGTTTGTGTTTCAGATTCTTGAGAAACATTCATAAATATGAAGCCCTGATAAAAAAGGCACAGTACTTCAAGCCTGTGCCTAGAAACGCGTTGGCACTCCACTTGAACACTGCGGAACTACTTAAAATATGATCTTGGTGTAGGCGAGGGTCTTGTACTGAAAATTGTCCCCACCTCCCAGTTGAGCAAGCTAAGATCCCTGGGTTAGGCGTCGTCTTGATTGTTGGCTTTATTCAAAGTCTGAAGGCTAGCTGCATGTTTAATGAATTCTGATGCAACAAACAATGTACATTTTTCTATCAATTGTCTCTTTATGAATTGTCATGTTTTATGTATTGTTTTTTTGAATGTTTTTGTTATGAATTGTTCTATGTCATATATGTTTGATCTTTGAAACGCATGTGGAATCCCTTTTCCAGTCTGAATTTGTTTTACAAAAATACATGAACCCTTGAATAAGCTGGGTTAATAAATACCCTTAATCAAACACTAAAAGGTTTCAGTTTGATTGCAGCTGCAAAGGTATTTGGCCAAATTCAAAAGGAGTCAGGTATCTCCCATTTGTTCATTGTTCAGTATTACGGCCCTACCTGCCTCCTGTTCAATGGGCCAAACCCCTTCGGTGGTTTTAACTTTCGAAAAGTGGCATTTTCAAACTTATAATGAAAAATTCACTTTTAACATTACAGAGGGTTTTATCACAGTCTATAGGTACCAAACATGTCTATCCTACACCTTCTCAGTCAGGAATTATACTTAATAGGCATATTAAGTAATCCTCAATGTTAACCTATGAGAGGATAGGCCTCACAGTAGCAAACAACGAATTTGGGAGCCTTTCAGTACAAAGACATATAAAACTTAAGAGTAAATGTCCCACCTTATAATTAAACAGCACCCTGCCCTTTAGGGCTGCCTAGGACCTACTTTAGGGGTGGCTTATATGTAATTAAAGGGGAATTTAAGGCTTGGCAAGGGGTTTTGAATGCTAAGTCGACATGATAGGGGACACTGCCTTCATGCTGCAATGGCCGGCCTGGGACATGTTTTGAATTGCTATTTAAGTAGGTGGCACAATAGGTGCTGAGGGCCCATTGATAGCATTCAATTTAATTTACAGGCCCTGGGTACATTGGTATGTCATTGTACAAGGGACTTATAAGTAAATTAAATATACTAATCAGGTATATGCCAATCAAACCATGTTAATGGGAGCGAGCACAAGCACTTTAGCACAGGTCACCAGTTGTAAAGTGCACAGTGTCCTAAGGCCAACACAGCAAAAATCCAGAAAAGATGGAGGCAAGTAGGCAAAAGGTTTGGAGAATGTCACCCTAAGGCTGACAGATCTGATGCTATGTTTTGCAAGTGTTGGCTTTGCATGCCTTGGCACATTGCAGCCAGGCTTATGGATTTGCCAATGCTTGTCTCCTTGAAGAGAGGGGGCCTGAGCTTGTGGCTGTTCAGAAGCTGGCTTCCCAGACTTCATACCTTTTCTCTTGGAGGATTTAGATACTCTTTCAGACTCCAACTCCTCTTTTTCACTCTAGACTTTGCTCTAATTTTTATGCACACAAATTCAGAGTCTCCCAGCATGGCTACATAATATATTAGCACTACCTCAGCCCATGCTGAGGAATCCAGGTCATTCCCTAGCAGAACATTGCAGGAACTCAACCCACCTGCCTCTGGCCAGTAACCCCTCCTCACTCCAAGGGCCCCATAGATATGGAATGAACCTTTGTCACATTATCAGCATTGGTGACAGGATATGTTTGTCCAGTCAATTACTGTTCTGGAGATACCCGTTTTTCAGTCACATTGGCGACACTTGCACTTGTATCTCTCAGTTCTTCTACTCTGATCCCATTAATCAAAGGCTGGTGTATTTATTTATGCATGTTAGTGGATCAAGCAGCCAGGGCATCTGCTCCACCCGACCCTCAGCAACTGGTGTAGCTTCTTTGTACTCTCTGACCTGTTCAGAGCACACTAAGGATCCCATCTGGAAACTCACCACCCAACAGTAGCTGGAGGGGCACTAGAGGGATTGTTTTTGGGGCAGATAGGTTCTCCAGTTTGGTGACCAGTAGCTTTGCAATTAAAGCACCAAGCATTCTTGGGATCCCAGTTTTTACCCTGGTACCCACCCTTTGTCTCTGTATTGTCTCATGGCCCACCCTCCTGAACAGGCATTTGGGGACCTTTAGAAGACTCTTTGTTTTTGCCTTCAGGGTGTTCACTATATTTCCCTTTGAGGGGGCTAAGTAACCCCTTTCATTTGGTCACCCCCACCATGGGACTTTTTGGATTTCCTAGTCTTGACCCAATGGTCAACCTTCTTTCCTAGTTCCTGGGGAGGGAGTGGGCCTAGGTCCACCAAGTACTTATGCAATTCTTTAGAAGCACAGTTACTTAACAGATTTGCTTTCATAATAAGATTATAAAGCCCATCAAAGTCTTGCATCGTGTTACCTTTGAACCAGCCACACAGTGTCTTTTCTGTTAAGACCACAAAATAAACCCAGGTCTGATTCGAGGTTTTGTGAGTCTCCCTGAACCTAACTCTGTACTCCTCGGTGGTGAGTCCAAAGCCCTCAATCAAGGTATCTTTCATGAGATCATAGGACTCAGCATCTTCCTTGTTCAGTGTTAGGAGTCTATCCCTGTACGTTCCTGATAACAGCTCCCACCGTAGAGAGCCCCAATACTTCCTCATTTTAAAGGACATCTTAAAGACTGTAAACAATTTGGTGATGTCGTCACCCTCTACACATTTGGGGACAATCCATTTGGAGATTTTAGGGTCAAAAGATCTATTAAAAAGTTTGCTGTCACCAGAGACGGGTCCTAGGCCCATCTCAGCTCTCTCTTTTTCTACAGCTAAGAATTTAGCTTCCAGAGCTATCCTCTTAGCTAATTTCAGAAGTTCTGGATCCTCCTCCTCAGCTTCTTCTGGGGTACTATCTGGAGTACTCCTAGTGGAGGTGCTGCCAGTAGTAGGATTTGAGGACTCATCTTCCTTGCAGGAATCTCCATCCTCTGTATCATTAGGGCTTTCTTCCATAGCCATGGCACGATCATGTTCAGCAAGAAGGGTTTGTAAATGAGCCTTGTTAAATTTAGACCCCATGACAAGGTTCTATACTGTGCAGAAGCCCTTAAGTTGGGTCAAATGAAGTTTCATGTTAGCCAGGTTGAGCGCCTGGCAATTACCCTCTGTCTCAGAAATGGTTTTAAATCAGTTGGGAACTTTTAAGAATGTACATGAACAAATCTAACCAACCAACTGTTGAAACACCGAACTGTATAGGTAGTTTTAGAAATTGAATACAAATGGACTGGGGGACTTAACTAAGGGTCTAACAGTACAAGTTTCGAAATTTGGAAAAATCAACAAAAATGTGAATACAATTTTCAACTAATGTCAATTGTGTATTTACTTTGTGAAGTCACCTATTGAGCAAGTCGTATCAGCATATGCAAAGTCTTGTATCCCACCGCTCAACCACGAATGTAGGAAGAAAGTTCTTTATATAGTGGACCAAAATGAGGTACACTGTGTAAAGAGTCCAGGCAACCCTTATTGGTTTACAGAGGTAAAAATGATAACACTAAATTCTCTCTTTTGTGATAGTGTGAGCGAGCAGTTTAGGCTTATCGGAGGGCAGTGCTATGCATTTGTTGTACTCACAGAAGCAATAAAAGACACATACACTCAAGAATAACTCCAAGACCAATTTAGAAAAATAAACTGTATTCTTATATACATTTTGATATCAAGAACTTTATCAAGTAAGTACTTTTGCAGTTATGAATTTTTACAGGTTAGTAAATAGTTCAGTTTGATGCGTCTTTATGCAGCAATGCTTCGCTATGGGGGAAAGGCCTATGTTGCATACAGTTATTTGCAATAGGTTTTAGGGAGGTCTCTAGCACTATACCGCCAGCAGTTTCTCACTACCTGCCCTGGGGCGCCCGGCTGCAGAGGTGCTGTTTGGGTTGGTAGCTGTATGCGCTATGCCAGTGAAAAGAAGAGGGGCCACTTGGAAATAGGGTGCTGAGGGGGACTTAGGGACAAGTCCAGGAGCTCGCAATGGGGACTCAGGTCACATGGGTTCTAGGAACAAGGGGGCACTGCTGGTTTGTTGGTACCCAGGCTGGGGCACTCAGGTGCAGAGTGGAAGGGTAGGCTGGGCTCTAAGCATCCTAGGGCCATGTGGTTGTTGGTATGTGCCAGTTAAGGGTGCAAAATCAGGACAGCCGGGCCACTCAGGAAGTGGGTCTCTGTGGTGTTGATGTCCCAGGACAATAATAATCAATTCAGGGGTGTTACAGGGAGTGACTGGTAGTAGCCAATGGGCAAATTACCTTCATTGTGACTACACCCTCTATATGCCAACGTGCTGTGGGAAGTGAGCATAACCCTGACAAAGAGATTATAATTCTGCCAAAACTAAGATGCCGAAATTCTAAAAGTCGTGTTCACTTCAGGGAGCATGCCTTAGGCGTGATACTAGCCTGAAAAGAGAACACACCTCCTGACTAGCTAATTTTCCCTCTTGTCCTCAGGCCAAATGGGCTTGGGTCAGTAGGTGCCATTTATCCTGTCTGGGGAAGCCTTGGGCTGCATATCAAAGGTGGCAAAAGCCTTTGAAGCCTACTGCCTTAATATGCTGATTACTTAGAGAACCTGCTTGGAGGAGGTGACACACCTCTGGCCAAAGCAGGCATTGTTTCTGTCGTCAGATAGTGCATGCTCTCATCTGCAGGGGGTCAGAAACCTGCATGTGGTGGCAGGCTGTTCTGCACCAGTCAACCAATACACAGGTAGTCAATTGGTTTTCAGGAGGCACCTCTCAGGTGCCCCCTGTGGGCTTGTATACATAAATTCATCACTGGAATCAGTGTGGGTTTAATAATACGATATGTAAGCCATCATGTAGCTGGGGAACTCATAAACACCAGTGTCCAGTATGTGTACTCAAAATGGCTTCCTAGTTGACATGTATTACATTATGTCTAAGAATGGACTTAGACATCACAGGGACATATCTGCTCATGCAAATATGTCCAAACATGTAGTGTAGTTGGCTTTCCTGTTTTCAGTTTCTCTTTTTTGATAAATTCTGGTGTTTTTTTCAGTGTTTCACAGTGATTTCAATACTGTGAAAAAAAACAGTGGTTATCAGCAGTTACACTGGTGTTTATGGACCTTTTTGCTTTTATTATTGCTTGCTTTCTGCATTGATAGTGCATGGTATATAGACAGTGTACGTACAGTGCATATGAGGTCAAAATACATTTTGACAAATCAAACCTATTGTAGTACACCATACAATACTTTTTCAGTGAGTCTTTGGTCATACATGCTCGCTTTTTCCTTCCCATGTAAACTTTTATCTGTAAAAAGTCCCACTCAACATTGACAATTGAGACAGTCAATGCCAAAACAACCAGTAGATAATTAGCTAACTCTGCCCACTGACATAGTTTTCCACGCCAATACTGAAGATTGAGATTCTCTGGGAGAGGTTCTGCAATGTATGCGATTAACGGGGTGCATATGCCCTCAGAGGTGAAGCAGTAAAAAATGAAGCAGTGCTTTTCAAAGTCTGGAGAAAATTCCCATTTACCACTATCCTAGAACTTTGATGACAGCACTGTTTTCACATATACATATCACCACATCTTGTATTGAATGTTTAAAGCCTGTGGTGTTTGACAATTCACTTACTATAAATACTAACTTGCTAGAAAAGGGAGCTGATGTTTCAAAGGGTTTCACACATTTTCTCTTTGTGGGTAAATGTGATGGTGCATATTGGGAAAGATTCTTATGAAACCAGCCATTTTACTTATTAGTGAAAGAATCAAATGTAGCCAAAATATCAAATATGATTTTGATACCTCCTGATTCTCTACAGTGTATAAAATGATTAAATACGACCTAAAACATGCTTCTAAACCCTGCATCTTTAGACCAAAGTTTGCAAATATGAAAAAAGCAAAATGAAGAAGAAACAATTTTTAAGTGACATCCCTACACAACAAAACTCAAGCAGAATAATGATAGCCCAGTCTTTCTTGCTGCTACCTTGTATAACAAATGCTACATTGCCTTCAGGAAGAAATAGAAAAGCCTCTTTCACTCTCCTTTTACTTTCTTTAAATGGCATTTAGTTTGTTGTTGTACAGGTGTTTATTAGTGTTTATATGTTTACAATGGTGAGGACATGTTTTCTCTTGGTGGCTTTTTATCAGCTATGAAACTAAACTAAACTAAAACAGGATAGCCTAAGTATAGTGTACCATGCCTTAGGGCTGTAAAGCTGGCTGTAGGTGTGACTGACGTATACTGCATGCAGTGTCTGTAAGCATGGCACACAGGAGGTGTGCCATGTTGTGTCTTCTTTTTTCCATGCACCATAGCACGCAGGCTGCAATGGCAGCTTGCATGTTGGTGCTAAGGGATCTCTAGGGGTGCCACAATAAATGTTGCAGTCCTTAGAGTCTCTCTTTAGCTTCCTTGCCCTAGGTACCAGGGGTACCATTTACTAGGGACTTTCGGGAGGTTCTAAAGATATTTCTAATTGGGGGAACAATTGTACAGTTTTAGGAAAAGAAATCTGGCACTGTGGATCTGTATTGCAGGAACCCATTGCACATTGATCAAAATTGCATCAGATACTGGGTAAAAAGTGGGGGTGACCATGTCAAAAAGGGGAGCTTTCCTACAAGGGCTTCTACTGAGTATCATTCTGAGCTGCGGAAAGCGGGGAGAACTATAGACCTTTCAGGATATCTTACAGAGACACTACATTTTGCATTGTATTGTCTACATGCAAGTCTGTATAATAATCTTTAAAGGTTGTGGCACACTCATATGGTGTATCCACCAGTACGTTTTGGTGAGTATAAATGCTCCGGATGACGGCATATGTTGTCGGGGGTTGTATTATCCAGCCCTGCTATATCACTATTGGTATGTAATATTTCTAAGTTATCCATGCGGTCCATTAGTATTAAATGGTTCTATATCTCTGCCTGCTTCAATCATTTTCTAATAAGTTGGTCTACTGATGTCATAGAATATAAGTCTCTTACTGTGTGTTCCAATTGTTTAAGGCTTTTCTCTGTTGTTCCTTGCACTCTGCTTGTGGTGCTACTGCATGGCCCTCGAAGTGCAACTTTAAAGGCCTCCCAATCTGCTTTGCAGAAGGAGGCAGTATTTGTGTTTTTTAGCTAATAGTTTTGCATTATTGCAAGCAGTTTTTCCTAATCACTAGGTCTTCCAGCCGCTAGGGCTGCAGTTTCCAGGTTGGTATAGATGTGGCTATTCTACCTAATTTAAGACCTATGTCTAACCAGTTGCAATCTGCAAGAATGTTGTTCGGATACAACCACAACAAAGCCAGAAGGTTTGACATTTGTATGTTGTATGAAGACATCCACACAATAGCCAGGCACACACAGACAGTACGTGCATTTCATGCATATATGCACACAAGTACGCATAAGTGGTGATTCAGTAATGAAATCTCTGTGCTTGAAATATTGAAGCGTTAAGTCTGTCATCCGTATTTGGAAGAATGGGTGAGTGAGGCTTATGCCAGAATATCAAGAACAAAAATATTGACCTGCCAAGTTATTGTGTCACAAATGTGGCCAACAGAATATTGTCAAGGGTAAGTGTATGTAGAGAAGTATAGATTTACTATTCCTAATGGTGCACCCTAATTCAAGGCAGTATGTACCTCATATATTATTAGCACGTAGGCTCTTTAATGAGATCCATTGCCGTGCATGTAAGTTTAATTTGACATACACACACACACATACAAGCACACACACTCAATTGGGCAAAAGTTAGAACATTACTCAGAAAACATGTTTTTAGATCTAGTGTAAATTCATTGATCTGTTTTCAAGAAATTAGCATTTAAAGTGGGTCTTGGTTTGTGTCTGAAGGGTTGAAAAGTTAGGTACAGCTGAACTATTGGTTTCTAGTTCTGCTCTGCTTGGCCAACTTAAAGGGGACCTGACAATACTGATTGGCTGACCACAACATCTACAATATATTGTCGCAACCATCACATGACTTAGGACGTAGTCCCTGTGAACTGAAACTTAATTAAAGAACCTTATAAGGGGACAGGGAGAGCACACCAAGCTGGATTTGCTGGCCAAAACATGGACAACAAGTTTTAAAAACCATTACAGGCCTTGGAGACATGATCCTCAATAAATAATGCCGATCTCACCAACAAAGAGGAAATGGAATGTTTAACAGGCAAGGATCACACAAGAATAAGGAATTATATGGGGTGGTGAGGAGATACTTCTTTAAATAGAACATACAGATGAGAGTGCTCACAGAGAAGACTTTTTTGAGAGCATTGGCAGATAAAGTAGAGTTAAAAGGAGTGCATTTGATCCACGTAGGGGGTCTTCATCTCAAAGATACATTATTCGGTAGTCAAGAAATATTACAGCATACAAAAACATAATGAAAGTGTATATATATATATCACATTATAAAACAATTACATAAAACAGTGTCCGATTGCTTGCCTTTGATGTTAAGTTGTTGGTGGCACTCAGCAATCGAAAGAAACATTAAGTTGTTTCTATACTGCGACAAATTTAAAAGAGAATCCAAAAAACAATGTATGTATACAACGCTAATCAATAAGACTGGTAAAAGTAAAACAAGTCTGAAATTACGATGGTATATAATTACAGTATTCACAAATATTTTACATTTATGAGTGCGGTATCAAGGCGTGCAAAGAGACTTCATCTTCCAGACCTTAGGCAGAAAACATAGATCCTAGTCAGTCCCATTGCTCTTGGGCCCTCAAGAGATAAAAGCTTCAAACGTTTAAACCAAGCATTTGTCAAAAACCGACTGATAGCAAACACAATTAGAGGTGAGATATCAATTTTCAAAATCCTATATGTAACCAGAAAAACCCAGGAAGTTTATAGTCTATTTGTCGATTTTTCTACATCCTTGGATAAGGTGGATAAGCCTTTCCTGTGGAGACAATTACTGAAACTGGGTGTCCCGGCAACCCTATTAAGGATAATAGTAGCTCTTCCTACATCTACATGCTGTAAAGTTCAGATGGGAGTAAACGAAGGACTTACTCAGGAGATTCCCACACAAAATGATCGCAAGCAAGGATGTCTTCTTGCTCCCCTTCTATTCTCACTATTCCTTTGTGACTTACCGGATTGTTTTCACGAGGTAAAAAATGTTCCCCCTCAAATAGCAACTCAAAAAATTCATCCTTTAATGTACGTTGACGATGTGGTTATTTTTAGCTGACCCCAGTTGGTCTTCAGCCCAACATGGAGGCACTCTTTAATTATACAGGAACACATTTTTTAAGAATAAACATCTCAAAAAATGAAAATATTACTATTTAGGGGTAGGAAAAATGTCAAATCCTTCACCTGGAAATTAGGAGGAATACCAATCGAAGTGGTATCTACTTACACTTATCTGAGGAGAGTTTTCTCTCAGTTTACTCGAACTGCTCCACATTTCCTTACGTACTGAGTTAAAAGTGGTAGCTGATCTTAGTGCAGTAAAAAAAGTTTTATTCATCTTTTGGAAAGCGACATTTTTCAGCCCTCCAAGAAATTTATCACACAAAGATTACCCCTATATTAATCTATGGGTTAGAGTATATTTCTATAAAAAGATGGTGTTTTTTAAATCTCAAAAAAGGAAAGCTCTTACGTACAATTACTTCTACAAGTCAAGCCACACCTGTATAAGCACTTCGACTAGATTTAGAGGTAGTTAGGGCATTTACAAGAGCCCTGGCAAACCTTGTCAGATGGGCCTATAACTTATTACACGCTCCCAAATGCTCATTGAGAACATTTGTATGTCATAAAACTCTCAAGGCTGACTCTGGGAAAAATATCTTTAAAGAAAACCTAGAGACCGCTTTGAAGCATTTCCAATGTTCTACGAAACTTTTGCAATCTTGGTCTCTACCACTCCTGAAGTTCTTTTTGAAAACATCTACCCTGAGATTGACCTTTGATATGGATAAGTCTCATTGTCAAGAGTTATCTCATTATAAGCTATTGTAGCCACTGTAGAATATAAAATGACTCAAAAATATCGGAGATTTCCAGTAGACCATAAGGTTAGGCACTGCATTTTGATGTTAAGATTGAGGACATTACCACCAAAAGATTTAACTAAAAATTGGGACGGCACATTTTACAAATCTGGCCATTGTGATCTTTGAAGTGGAGGTATTCAAGATTAGTTACACGTCCTATTTGTTTGCCCCAATAAACTTTTGGTTGATGCACGCACTGCTTTTTAAAACCTATTTGCACTAAATATACTATCTCTGGAACTATGGATCTGATCGAGGTAATACGAGCACCACAAGATGAATTTGTATGCTATACATTTTTTTTAATTTTCTTAAATGTTTCTACTGCTGTTTTAGAGATGTTCAAACTTTGAATAACATTTTTTTCTGTATATATCGCATTTTTATATAATGGTATTATGGATCTGAATAGGTCAACAAGAGTTCCTTAGATGAATTTGTATGTTTTACATTTTTAAATTAGACCTTTTTTACCCTTATTTTAGAAATGAATAATCGATGAGTAACAAGATTTCCTGGCATATATTGAATTTTCATATTGTGGATCTCTGATGAGGTCTATACCAATAGAATTTTGTTTGATTGGATTTTAGAATCCTATACCCCATTTGGTAATGAATCACCACTAGATTTAAACATATTATGCATACCCATTTCCCCCGAAAGCCAGCCTATTCTGAGCAGAACATAATGTGTCTTAAATCCAGGCCAAAGGCTAATTGCTCATTTGAGTGTGCGCAAAAGGGACATCTGGATCAATCTACAGCACACTCTGGGGCTATATTGACAAAACTAGAGTTGGCGGAAGAAATGCTAAACACAGACATGTGCACAAAAGATAATGGGGCTCATTTGTGAGCCCCAGTGTCACTTTTGCGCCACCGGTGCGTCAATTTTGTGATGCACCAGTGGCGTAAAACATGCGCCATGATGCGCCATATTTACAAAGTGACGCATCTACCTAGATGCGTCACTTTGCAAACCCCTGCGCTACATTATACCTGCGTCAGGTATAATGTATGCAGGGTGGGCGTTCCCACGTAAGTAAGCATCGTAGAAGTGACGCAGTGAAATTTATGAGATTTCACTGCGCCACTTCTAGGGTGCAAATGCGTCAATATCTTACGCCTGCCTCACAGCAGGCGTAAGACTGACGCAGGCCCTATCACATGGGGCTTGCCCCATGTGAAAGGACACATTGCTGGAGTTGCGTCACTTTTGTGACACACTCCAGCAATGCGCCACTTTTGCGCCTACAGATACGTCAGAAATACTGACGTATCTGTGACTCCTTGCGACATGATGCGTCATACTGTAAATATGACGCATCACTGGAATCGCAGGGAGGGCGCAGTGAAAAGTGACGCATCACTGTTTTTACGCAGTTATGCGTCACTTTTCATAAATGAGGCCCAATGTGTGCACCGAATCCGCTTAGTGCATTTGGACAACAGGCAGTACCTATAATGAATCACAGTATTTACTATAAGGTAGAGTGTGGGCCAGTGTACTGAAAAACAAGAGCGGGGCAGAGCTGCACTTTGCCTCTCGGAATGATATGTAAACATGCAAAATGTCGTGACTCAGAATGACTGATATGCAAAACACACAGTCCCTGACCTGTGGGGTGTTAATGATAATACCCAAAGAGCCAATCAATGAACGGGGCGATCCCCTTGCCCTAATGTATGTAGGCAGGTCTATGAGTTGATATAAAATACGATCGACCTTTCAACAAACTAAGGGCAGATTTATGTTGCACTTGCGCCACTTTTGCGCCGCCGTTGCGTTACTTTTGTGACGCAGCAGCGGCGCAAATCCTGCGCCATGGTGCGGGGTATTTACAACGTGACACATCTGGGAGATGCGTCACGTTGTAAAGCCCTGTGCTACATGTAGGCGTTCCAGGGCAGGTGGGGGCGTTCCGGCGCAGGAACGCCTCCTAAAAGTGGCTGAGTGAAATCTACAAGATTTCACTCAGTCACTTTTAGGCCCATGCTGCGTCAAAACCCTGCGCCTGCTTGAAGCAGGCATAAGGATTGACGCAGCATTGTACAGATAGGCCCCCCAGAACATTGCTGGAGCTGCGTCGCGCTTGCGACGCAACTCCAGCAATGCGCCACTTTTACGGCACAGATGCGTCACCCATCTGTGCCGTTTTTGCCCCATGGTGCGCCGCATTATAAATGCGGCGCATCCATGGTGGCGCAGCTGTGGCGCATAATAATTGGTGCATCCCTGCTGACATGGAGGGATGCGCCAGTTAACATAAATCTGCCCCTAACTGCGGAAGGAAGGTGGAATAAAGCCCTGTAGTAAACAAGGGCCTTATTTATAATGTATCAGATAATACAGTCCGAAACAAACATGACGATGTCTTGTCCGCCATATTGCAAGTGGATTGTACCCTGTGAGTTTCGTAGCATGCCGGGAAGGGTTATATATACGTCTCGTCCCGATATGAGTATGCCATCGCAAACCTCTACAAACGCCCTAAAGTGGGTATTATTCTATTTTAAGAATGGGTTACAATATGTTAGGCATGAATAGCACAAGCGCCAATATAAACCTAAAAAGAGGATCGGGAAGGATAAAAAGAAATGTCACCATGCTCCATCCACGCCCTCTGTCCTCAAGCTGAGCCGAGCTAATATTTGAGGAGATGCGCGCCATATGGCAACCTTCTTACCCGGTAAACCAGGCACCCTCAGCGCGGCTTGCGAGCAGAAGTCGACACCACGAGCGAAATCATCTTGGAAAAGAAATGTAGCGTTCATCGTCAATGTGTTAAGATGTGGTTTCCAAATCCTCTTTAATGAATGACGAACACTGTGCAATTAAACACTGCTTCATCTCTTAATTACTCTAGCATTGTGCGGCATCCATCACTCGCAGGTTCATTTGATGCTGAATCGCTCTTCTTACGTTGCAGCGAGAAACCCGTCACCGTGCCAGCTTTGGAAACGCGCACGGCTGAAAAACTCTTTAAGATCAGTTTCTCAGCTGCCTATTAGCCTCTTGCCAGAAAATGATACATGCATAAAAGACACTTCTGTTGAGGGTCTAGGACAAACAGTGCAACGCATTTCAATGTTTCAAAAGTACAACTAGAGCTGACGATGCCAAGAAGAGACCCATGGGCTGTCTGTGCAGCTGGCGGTCTGTTCATCTCTGTGTTCCAAAAACGGAAGAGGGATGTTTTTATATATTTTCTTTTTCTTATCACCTTAAATATTTGGCATATTTGTTCCTGAATGGATAATGTTTTCTAAAGATGGTTAGAGCGCTGTGATCAAAATAACACAACACGTGTATTTGTAAAGTGCACGTTCAGCCAGAAGGGTATCTTGGCGCTGAATAACAGATGCTTATTGTTTATTGTTAATCTGTAAATATTACAGTTAACTTTTGGTAGTATTTACTAGTCTTTTCCATGTTACTTGATTTATTTGTTCTTCATAGCAACTGTGATATTTGACTTTTTTTGACACTATAGCTTTCTTAAAAAGAAATGCGTTTGAGAATAACAAAACATGTTTTAATGACTCTAGCATGGGCTTCTTTCGAACAAGCTACATTGTTACATTTGTAATAAACTTTAATTTCTATCATTAAACGTCCTTGATTAAAATTTAAAAAAAAGATGGCACACCTAATGTTGCAATTCCCCTCTGTTAAATGCATACAGGGATTCAAAACCTAATTTATACGTATATTTTGTCATTTTAAGCAATTGTTCACGTCGAAGAAGTCAGGGGCAGCTCCTCTGCAATGACCGGTTACTCACCGGTAATATTCATTACTCCGAGTCATAGCCCTCCCCGTCCCAGTCCAGGTTCCCATCCCTCCCTCCCTGTTCGGCTTCTTGTGCTTGGTTGGTACAGGAGGTGGACTGGCGGGTCACGGGGTTATATGCCTCAGGGTATGAGTGAGGCCTGGAGGGAAGGGATGGGTTTTAAGTTGCTTGGAAGTTTCTGGTGGGAGGAGCTATGCTCATGTAGGTAGGACCGGGACGGGGAGGGCTGACGAGGAGGTAATGGCGGAGGAGCGTCGTTCCACCGGCTCAGAGCCAGCAGATGAAAAAGAAAATTATTTTCTATCATTTTTTTATTTTTCATTTGCCAGGTCTGAGCCAGCGTATGCAGGGAGGGGCGGGGCCGAGGCATGGGAGGTGGGAGGAGGAGTGCTATGTGCACTCTCAAAGTGTGCTTGTGTGTTTGGCCGTCATCTCAGGCTGGCAAAACACACATGTGCACTTAGGTGTCTCCAGCCTGGCTCCCTGGTCTGAGTGGAGCATCTGTTCAGCCCGCTCAGACCAATCCTGGCACTGCATCATGGGGATTGACCAGGGAGTCTGTCCCAGTGTCTGCTGGGAGCAGGAAGAGCACTGCATGCGCGACACGACCGCAGCCGTCATCTTAAGAAAAGTTATTTTATTTTTTTATTATTAGTAGCACTACCCCCATGCTTCCCCATGCTCCCTCCTCACGCTCCCCCCCCGCTCTCTACCACCACCCTACCACCAATTGTTTGTGGTGGCCGCCACTGGCGCTAATCTCATCTGAGAACTGAGCACATTGATGTTCAATTAATGTACATTTATTAGCACCTTGGGTAAAACCATACAGATAAATTGTCAAAATGTTTCAAAAAAGCGGCACAAAAAGAGACACGAAGAGACACTCACCTGAGTTTGAGGAACTGGATCATAGATAAAAACATCCAAAAGTCAGAAGAAACAATAAATTAGAACTTCAAACGGTGACACAAGTGTAATCTCATGTAACTCTAAAATAATGTGCTATGTGTGATTAGCATATTTGTGTTTTACCCACTTATGTTTTATGTATGTATATTTCTTTTTTGTGGGAGGTCCCTTCAAGCAGAAACTCAGTGAGCCCTATGACTGCATGCCCATGCCGGGACACCCACTCCACACTAAAGAAGTATTATGGCTCCCACACTGCCGGCTCCTCAGCCATGGCCATGGTGGGAGTTGAATTTTTTGAAAAAATGTTTTTGAAGTGAATTCCCCAGTGCCTACCTGGGGTAATCACATCATCCCTATCATTGAAGGGCCACTGGGGAGGCCCTCAAGGCTCCTGTGGCTCCAGGTGGCTCCTCAGTCAGCACCCATTATGTTGTTAGCAGGAGTAAGAGCCATTCTCCTTTGCTCCTGCCTGTGCAGGAGCAACTGATTTCACTGCTCCCAGCCGGGTGGGAGCATAGATGTGTTTTCTGCCCAGAAGAGTGCAGGCAGGGTTTGCTCACACTCTTCCGGGCAGCTCTCTTGGGCAGAAAACAGCAGTGTCTCAAATTATGGGGTCCCAGGGACGGTTGTATAAGATTTCATAGAAAAACGATTTTGTGGAATACCATTAAGAGAAACCATTTAAACTAAACTGTATAATGGAAATTTTCAGAATGAATGGAATTTACCTTTTCGTAAAAATAGATTCATAAAGTGTCTTTTCGGTCGAAGTTGGATTTTGAATGCTTATTAGTGTAAACACAATGGTTGCAGGTCTTACTTTCAGAAACCATATTGTCTGAGATTTATTTCAGTGCTTTACTTCAGGGGACATTATTTCATATTTATATATTTTACGTTGCCAAACAATGACATTAGATGCTTTTAATTCGCGGACCCATCACTACCCATAAACACCATCCAGCGCTGACCCCTCACGATTCCTAAACCCCATCTATCCCTGACCCCTAAAACCCCTCACCACACCTAAATCACACTAATCTTTGAAGCCTAAAAGTCCTTTCTATCCCATAAATCCACTTCCCTGGACCATATAATCACTCACTACCCCTAACTCCACCCATACCTGAACCCTAAAAATGCTTTTCTGTGCCTAAACCCCAACTATCCCATACCCCTTAAAACACCTAATCACAATCAAACTCCGGCCATCCCTGAACCCTAAATAATCCTCACTGCCCTAAAACATAAGCAATCCAGGACCCATAAGAACTTCTCATCTCTCAAAACTACTGTCTTGCTTTACACTCCCAAATAAAACAAATTCAGCACTCCCAAGATGAGACACTTGGTAAAGCAGGAAGAAACACTTGGAAAGGAGACTCATCACTCACACAGTGCAGCAAATGAACCTTCAAAAGGCAGTTTCAAAATAGAGTGTGGGATTTTATTAATACAACACTCTAACAGAAAGACTTTCCCAGATGTCAAGCGAATTAGGCAAAACAACATGCAAATATATTATCTACTGGCGGTCGCCAGTAGATAGTTATAGTTAGGACCGTGTTTCCATAGGAAATCTGAAAATTCTATTTTGAATAACTTTGGCGCCGGTTGACGAATCCTCGCGAAATTTTCAAAACTAATGGGGCGCTCTGCTCAGCTCCTACCCTGAAAGTCTCGGGGTGATTCGTCAAGCGGGGGCCGAGAAAAAAGGGGGGTCCCAAAACACATTTTCCCCATGCATTTTCCCATAGGACATTTAGTCGAAGGTACAGCCTAAAACGGCTGAACAGAATTAATTGAAATTTGGCAAAGAGGTAGTCCTCAGGTCAGGGAAGTGCCTTTTGCATATATGGAGTCAATCTGTTCAGTAGTTCCTGAGAAAACTGTAGTTAAAAGCACATACATATCTATAGCCGCGCACCGTGCGCGCACCGTGCGCGCACCATAACGTGCGCGAGCGTAATTCTGATTGGTGGATTCATGACAGTCAACATTCGAATCTGTCGAAATCAGGAAGTTTTGGCCGCCATTTTGTGTGTTGTGTGTGTGAAACGGAAAAAGAAAGGTGGAGAACGTGAAAAGGGGGCAGGGTAGAGAGTTCCTGAAACCCTAGCCTTTGTCATGGGGTCCCTGAAGGACCCTTAAGGGTGAAAAAAAACATTTTATTTTTTTTCAAAAAAGCGCGGGGTGCGCGCACGATGCGTGCACCCCAGCCGCCATTTTGAGTTTTAGAGGTAGAAGAGAGTTTAAAACACAAGTGGAGAATGTGAAAAGGGGGCAGGGTAGAGAGTCCCTCACCCCCTAGGCCTTGTCAGGGGGACCATGAAAGACCTCTTAGGTCTCAAAAAAAAAAAAAAAAAATATTGCGGGGTGCGTGCACGGTGCGCGCACGGTGGCAAAAAAACATTAAAAAAATAGATTAATAAATCAAGTATAAGTGTTTAGATGTTGGTTGGCTCTAAAAAGAGCCGTTGTGTTAATTGAGTGTTTTTTTGTACCTACAATTAAGTACCGATGCAGAGTCTAAAGTTCAAGAGGAAGACTCTGTTGCCTTCATCTGTGAAATGAACACCGTCTCCTCTCTAAATGCCTTGCATGTTGTAACGCAAGTTGTTGTGGTATATAGAACCCATACCATAGTCTCTGAGGAAAGCAGAAACAGACTTATTGACGTGCTTTCTTGCTTTGTCAATCTGTGGACAATATTGGTTGGACCAGTTCCACTTTTGCCTTTGGCATATATTAGAATATACAAAGGTAGTTTGTGGAAAAGGTGACATCAATTGCACAAAGGTGTCCTTAACAAGCATTTCCAGACCTACCCCAGTTAAAGTGCCTAGGTCATTTCCACCACAGTGCACAATTATAAGGTCAGGCTGTGGGAGATATAGAAAGGATTTCACCAAGGGCATTAATTGGTGCCACTTTAACCCTCTCTGACCAATCCATTTAATGTCTACATTTGGCAAAGCAAGGTCTTTGAAAATACCTCTTTTTTCTGAATACTTTTCACTCCAGAAGACATAGCTATGACCTACAATCCACACTGTGAACATCTTTCAAGGAGATCTGGATGCACTCAGAAGGCGTCTTTCAGTAGAATGGCAATATGGAAAGAAAGATAGTTGTAAAATGGAGGCTTACATACTTTTTTTTTAAATAAAAATAACTCATTGGCTGTTTCAGACCATTCAACACTAAAAACTAGGCTGTATGTTTAAATTTTTAAAAGCATGTTTTGTATTGGTTCAGAAAAATGTGTTCCCACAGAACATTACTTTGGATTTGCTGTTAGGTTTGAAAAGTCAAGCACTCTTGCTCTTTGGATTAGAAACATTGTGTGCTGAACTTCTGACCTCTCTGCTCACACCAGTGTTCCATGACCTGGTGCTATGGTAGGAGGCAGAAGTCATGTGGGGGGTAGGGATCATTTGGAAAGGGTTGGAATTTGCAACCAATAGAAATGTGCGTTTCCATTTGAAAAAATGTGGGAAGCACTGTGATTTGAAGTTAACATGTATATGTGTGAAAAAAGAGAGGGAAACATTGCCATTTACTGGATCTGCTGAGAGGTGTACAGTTCAGAGATACTGGCTCTGATAATCTGCTGTGTGAGTGCCACATTTCTTTCTCAACTAACTACTTTTAAAGGTGAGTTATGAATTTGAGAGGGGATGTAGGTGGTGCATTTTGATAAAAAAAAATGTAAATGAGATTCTTCTTTTAAAGTTGTGTTTTACATTTTATGTTTTGGAAGATATTTAACTGCCTTGAACTTGTCAGATATTATGGAGTATGTCTTCAAAATAAGTAAAGGTGTACTGGTATCAATCAGGAATATTGTTTTCTGCCTAGAATCACACCATGAGTCTGTGTGCACACAGGAATTTGTTGTCAGAGATTTAATTTGTGGTGGTCTGGTTCTGTAAGACTTGCATTCGTAGGAAAGGGGCAGCTTGTTTTCTTGAACTGTGATGGTTTGCACTGTGTGGTATTTCAGATAGCAGTGTGTAACACTAACACATTTAATGTCACTAAGGCTCATTTGCTTTGCTCTAGTCTAATCACTCACCCAGGTTCCACATGCTCATGCTCTTAAGTAGCTGTTAGGAAATGTGCTCTTTTCTGCCTCTCTAAACTATAAGGAAAATGTGTCAGGCTCTTACAGTAATTTTCACTTCTAAAACCACAGTAGTAAATGTGCTTTGAAATTACCAAAGAAAAATCGTTTTCTGCCTAGAATCACACTATGAGTCTGTGTGCACAGAGGAATTTGTTGTCAGAGATTTAATTCTTTTTGCTCTTGTTCTGTAAGACTTGCATTCATAGGAAAGGGGCAGCTTGTATTCTTGAACTGTGATGGTTTGCATTCAGCAGAAATCACTATCTCACAAATGAGAGGCAAATGCTAACACATTTGAAAACAGGGTAGATTTTCCTTCCACACCTGCCATGGGTGAGGTAGATCTTACATGTTCAAAACTGCAATTAACACTTGCCCCACATGTACTCTTACATACATCTGTGCAGTCTTCATGCAGTTCTGCAAGCGTCAATGCAGATCTCTCTTGCACCTGACAATACACAGTCTCCAGAAGCACGCTCTTAGCACACGGGCAGTTGCTTCTCCTGCACTCCCATGCTAAGTATTCAGCACTGTGTGGTATTTCAGATAGTAGTGTGTAACGCTACCACATTCAACATCACCAAGGCTCATTTCCTTTGCTGTAGTCTAATCACTCACCCAGGTTCCACATGCTCATGCTCTCAAGTACCTGTTAGGACATGTGCTCTTTTCTGCCTCTCTAAACTATAAGGAAAATGTGTCAGACTCTTACAGTAACTATCACTTGCAGAACCACAGCAGTAAATGTGCTTTTAAATTGCCAATGAAAAATCGTTTTCTGCCTAGAATCACACCATGAGTCTGTGTGCACACAGGAATTTGTTGTCAGAGATTTAATTCGTGTTGGTCTGGTTCTGTAAGACTTGCATTCATAGGAAAGGGGCAGCTTGTTTTCTTGAACTTTGATGGTTTGCATTCAGCAAAAATCACTATCTCACAAATGAGAGGCAAATGCTAACACATTTGAAAACAACAGGGTAGATTTTCCTTCCACACCTGCCATGGGTGAAGTATATTCTACATGTTCAAAAGTGTAATTAACCCTTACCCCACATGTACTCTTACATACATCTGTGCAGTCTTCATGCAGTTCTGCAAGCGTCCATGCAGATCTCTCTTGCATCTGACAATACACAGTCTCCAGAAGCACGCTCTTAGCACACAGGCAGTTGCTTCTGCTGCACTCCCATGCTAAGTATTAGCACTGTGTGGTATTTTAGATAGTAGTGTGTTACGCTACCACATTCAACATCACCAATGCTCATTTCCTTTGCTCTAGTTTAATCACTCACCCAGGTTCCTCATGCTCATGCTCTCAAGTAGCTGTTAGGACATGTGCTCTTTTCTGCCTCTCTAAACTATAAGGAAAATGTGTCAGACTCTTACAGTAATTATCACTTGCAAAACCACAGCAGAAAATGTGCTTTGAAATTGCCAATGAAAAATCGTTTTCTGCCTACAATCACACCCTGAGTCTGTGTGCACACAGGAATTTGTTGTCAGAGATTTAATTTGTGTTGGTCTGGTTCTGTAGGACTTGCATTCGTAGGAAAGGGGCAGCTTGTTTTCTTGAACTGTGATGGTTTGCACTGTGTGGTATTTCAGATAGCAGTGTGTAACACTAACACATTTAATGTCACTAAGGCTCATTTGCTTTGCTCTAGTCTAATCACTCACCCAGGTTCCACATGCTCATGCTCTTAAGTAGCTGTTAGGAAATGTGCTCTTTTCTGCCTCTCTAAACTATAAGGAAAATGTGTCAGGCTCTTACAGTAATTTTCACTTCTAAAACCACAGTAGTAAATGTGCTTTGAAATTACCAAAGAAAAATCGTTTTCTGCCTAGAATCACACCATGAGTCTGTGTGCACAGAGGAATTTGTTGTCAGAGATTTAATTCTTTTTGCTCTTGTTCTGTAAGACTTGCATTCGTAGGAAAGGGGCAGCTTGTATTCTTGAACTGTGATGGTTTGCATTCAGCAGAAATCACTATCTCACAAATGAGAGGCAAATGCTAACACATTTGAAAACAGGGTAGATTTTCCTTCCACACCTGCCATGGGTGAGGTAGATCTTACATGTTCAAAACTGCAATTAACACTTGCCCCACATGTACTCTTACATACATCTGTGCAGTCTTCATGCAGTTCTGCAAGCGTCAATGCAGATCTCTCTTGCACCTGACAATACACAGTCTCCAGAAGCACGCTCTTAGCACACGGGCAGTTGCTTCTCCTGCACTCCCATGCTAAGTATTCAGCACTGTGTGGTATTTCAGATAGTAGTGTGTAACGCTACCACATTCAACATCACCAAGGCTCATTTCCTTTGCTGTAGTCTAATCACTCACCCAGGTTCCACATGCTCATGCTCTCAAGTAGCTGTTAGGACATGTGCTCTTTTCTGCCTCTCTAAACTATAAGGAAAATGTGTCAGACTCTTACAGTAACTATCACTTGCAGAACCACAGCAGTAAATGTGCTTTTAAATTGCCAATGAAAAATCGTTTTCTGCCTAGAATCACACCATGAGTCTGTGTGCACACAGGAATTTGTTGTCAGAGATTTAATTCGTGTTGGTCTGGTTCTGTAAGACTTGCATTCATAGGAAAGGGGCAGCTTGTTTTCTTGAACTTTGATGGTTTGCATTCAGCAGAAATCACTATCTCACAAATGAGAGGCAAATGCTAACACATTTGAAAACAACAGGGTAGATTTTCCTTCCACACCTGCCATGGGTGAAGTATATTCTACATGTTCAAAAGTGTAATTAACCCTTACCCCACATGTACTCTTACATACATCTGTGCAGTCTTCATGCAGTTCTGCAAGCGTCCATGCAGATCTCTCTTGCATCTGACAATACACAGTCTCCAGAAGCACGCTCTTAGCACACAGGCAGTTGCTTCTGCTGCACTCCCATGCTAAGTATTAGCACTGTGTGGTATTTTAGATAGTAGTGTGTTACGCTACCACATTCAACATCACCAATGCTCATTTCCTTTGCTCTAGTTTAATCACTCACCCAGGTTCCTCATGCTCATGCTCTCAAGTAGCTGTTAGGACATGTGCTCTTTTCTGCCTCTCTAAACTATAAGGAAAATGTGTCAGACTCTTACAGTAATTATCACTTGCAAAACCACAGCAGAAAATGTGCTTTGAAATTGCCAATGAAAAATCGTTTTCTGCCTACAATCACACCATGAGTCTGTGTGCACACAGGAATTTGTTGTCAGAGATTTAATTTGTGTTGGTCTGGTTCTGTAGGACTTGCATTCGTAGGAAAGGGGCAGCTTGTTTTCTTGAACTGTGATGGTTTGCACTGTGTGGCATTTCAGATAGCAGTGTGTAACGCTAACACATTCAATGTCACCAAGGCTCTTATTTTTTTGCTCTAGTGTAATCACTCACCAAGGTTCCACATGCTCTCAAGTAGCTGTTAGGACATGTGCTCTTTTCTGCCTCTCTAAATTATAAGGAAAATGTGTAAGATTCTTACAGTAATTATCACTTGCAAAACCACAGCAGTAAATGTGCTTTGAAATTGCCAATGAAAAATCGTTTTAAGCCTAGAATCACACCATGAGTGTGTGTGCACAAAGGAATTTGTTGTCAGAGATTTAATTTGTGTTGGTCTGGTTCTGTAAGACTTACATTCGTAGGAACGGGGCAGCTTGTTTTCTTGAACTGTGATGGTTTGCACTGTGTGGCATTTCAGATAGCAGTGTGTAACGCTAAAACATTCAATGTCACCAAGGCTCTTATTTTTTTGCTCTAGTGTAATCACTCACCCAGGTTCCACATGCTCATGCTCTCAAGTAGCCGTTAGGACATGTGCTCTTTTCTGCCTCTCTAAACTATAAGGAAAATGTGTCAGACTCTTACAGTAATTATCACTTGCAAAACCACAGCAGTAAATGTGCTTTGAAATTGCCAATGAAAAATCGTTTTAAGCCTAGAATCACACCATGAGTGTGTGTGCACACAGGAATTTGTTGTCAGAGATTTAATTCGTGTTGGTCTTGTTCTGTAAGACTTGCATTCGTAGGAAAGGGGCAGCTTGTTTTCTTGAACTGTGATGGTTTGCATTCAGCAGAAATCACTATCTCGCAAATGAGAGGCAAATGCTAACACATTTGAAAACAACAGGGTAGATTTTCCTTCCACACCTGCCATGGGTGAGGTAGATCCTACCTTACCCCACATGTACTCTTACATACATCTGTGCAGTCTTCATCCTACCTTACCCCACATGTACTCTTACATACATCTGTGCAGTCTTCATGCAGTTCTGCAAGCGTCAATGCAGATCTCTCTTGCACCTGACAATACACAGTCTCCAGAAGCACGCTCTTAGCACACAGGCAGTTGCTTCTCCTGCACTCCCATGCTAAGTATGCAGCATTGTGTGGTATTTCAGATAGTAGTGTGTTACACTACCACATTCAACATCACCAAGGCTCATTTCCTTTGCTCTAGTCTAATCACTCATCCAGGATCCACATGCTCATGCTCTCAAGTAGCTGTTAGGACATGTGCTCTTTTCTGCCTCTCTAAACTATAATGAAAATGTGTCAGACTCTTACAGTAATTATCACTTGCTCAACCACAGTAGTAAATGTGTTTTGAAATTGCAAATCAAATATTGGTTTCGGCCTAGAATCACACCATGAGTCTGTGCATACAAGAATTGTTGTCAGAGATTTAATTAGTGTCGCTTTTATTTTGTAAGACTTCCAGTCGTAGGAAAGGGATAGCTCATATGATATGTTTTGAAAAGCTCATAAAAAATATAGTAATATATATAAATTACATAAAGGTATTTTTTTTTAGTTTCTTTCAGGTACTGCTGAACAACACTGAAATAAATTGAAGATGCCTATAAAATCAAGAAAGAGAAAAGAACAGCAACAACATCTATATTTGAAGACAATTGGACAAAAAAAAATAGTTGAAGAACCTCATGTTGGAAAAAAGAAAAAGCCTTCTGGTAAGCAGACTAAGGATTTTTTTAAAAATATCTTCAAGCAAAGAAAAAATGTAAGAAATATATCCACTGGAAATAGTGTTTCAAGTAGAAAACAACCAGACAATCGACAGAATATACTAAATGCTAATGTACAAACAGAAGTAAGAAAGAATGAGTTAAAAAGAAAAATAGATTTTAAAAACATTCGTAGAAAAATGTTTGAGAGGAGTGATGTTCAATTTGCTGAAGGATGTGAAAAAATATAGGAAGAAAGCCAAATTTTATAAGAAAATAAAACATATTGAAACAAATGTTGCCAAGGCTTTGGAGTTAAAAAGGAAACTATTCATTTTAATTTTGAACAGGATCCGTGCATTAGATAAATTAGTGAATGTAATGAAGTCAAAAAGCAAAAGAAAAAGAGAAGTGAAAAAAAAACTTTTGTAAAGTGTTCTTAGGAGAATGGAAGCATAGTTCAAGAACTGAACCATTTTTTAATGAAGAGAGTTATCTTCAAAGTAATAGTTTGCTGTATGCAGTTGACACCAGTGGTCGAGCATATGAAGTTAAGGATGGTTGTGGAATGGAAAAGGAGAAAATGGTTCCAAGAAATGAGGAAGAAGTGTTAGCAGATGAGGTTATGGGGAGACGTCCTAAAGCCCCAGTGTACATTTGGAATTGTAGTAGTATTTGTAATGTACGACAGGAATCTATTGATAGTGCTCTGTTCCGTGGATCTGTAACAGATATGAAGAAGGTTTGTGAGGATATTGAGTTTTGTTACTTTGGTCCAGAGCAAGAAAGTGCAGGAAATGACACAGTTATTGAAGAAAATGTGGAAGAGAATGTAGAACCCACTGTTAGTAAATCATTTGAAGATCAAATGACAAAATTTACTATCATCTCTAATGAAAGACCAAATATTACTTGTATTTGTTGCCGGAGAAGCCATTACAAAAATCAAACAAGGAAGGTTGATCTCTATAAAAAAAGTGAAAAAGAAAATAATTATGAGTGGAAGGATTTTGCTACGTATTTATTTCTGGAAAATTGTTTTGATTTGGGTGAAGACCAGCGTATTTGTAAATATTGTTATAACAAGTTAGAAGAAAATAAAATGCCTGCTAGAGCTGTACATAATAATTTAGAATTGGTTGATATTCCTGCAGAACTTAGTGATTTAAATAAGTATGAGTCTATACTCATTCAATGTGTCCATCCGTTTCAGACTATAGTTCGTATGGAGCCCAAAACAGGAAAATTACCTCCTTCGGATTTACAAAGAGGTTTAAAAGGAAGAGTTGTCTATTTGCCATTGGATTTGAAAAAAAATATTGAAACAATTGATGCAGATAGTTTGGAAACTGAACCATTAGTTATTCTGGTTAATGGCGTACCTACAAAGAATAAGAAAATTTGTCAGGAGCTGGTGGATGTACGAAAAGTACAAAGAGCAAATTTATATTTGAAAATAAATAATAAATGGTATGATTCAATTTATATGGATGAAGATGAAGAAGATTTACTAGCAGACACAGGAATACCAACTGGGCAAATTGAAAAAGTGGATAAGTCAAAAGAAGAAGAAATTTATGAACATTTCAGCATACATCCTCTTCATTCTAAAGAAGTTATGGGAAACACTATTGATCTCTTTCAGATGAAAAAAGCAAAAGGAACTCCCGTGAGTGTATGGGAGGAGAGCTTGGAAGCTCGTTGTTTTCCCCAGTAGTTTCCTACAGGAAAAGGTGGACGATATGATGAACGTCCAGTACAGATTCCTGCTTCTGAGTATCGGACTACAAGGTTATATGCAGAAGATCCAAGGTTTTGTCAAAGTATTCCTTATTTGTTCCATCTTTTATTTGAAAGTGACTTATCAGCACTATCCTATGCAGTAAATCACATTTTGAAAACTGGAGTACATCTACATAATGTGTCTGCAAAGGATTTTCTGAACAAAGAGCAACAGCGAGATGATCATTTGGAATCACAATTAATTAATCTGATGGCTTGTCAGCGTGGGACTAATGAATATTGGTACCGACGCCATGGAGAATTGAAATGTATGTTACGGAATTTAGGAACTCCTACATGGTTCCTTACCCTAAGCTGTGCAGAGTACACTTGGGATGATTTACTGGATTTTCTTCGAGAGGAAAATTCAAATATTGAAAACATCCAATACAAGACAGCAGGAGAATTGTGCTCATTGGATCCGGTTAATGTTTGCAGATATTTCAATCATAGATTTGAGGCTATGATGTCCTTCATCTGCAATAAAAAAAATCCACCTCTTGGAGAAGTTGTGGATTTCTTTTGGAGAAAAGAGTACCAAGCAAGAGGTGCTCCTCATATTCATATGCTGTTGTGGATCAAGGATGCCCCAAAATTTGGAACAGATTCTGATGATGCAGTTTTATCTTTCATTGAAGGATATGCAACATGTGCTATACCTAAAAGTACAGAAGAAAAAAACTTAAAAGAGCAAGTTTTACGTTTCCAAAGTCATCGGTGTGGAAAATACTGTCGAAGAAAGTACAAGAGTAAAGATAAACTCTACACAAAATGTCGATTTGGATTTCCACGACCTGTTCTTTCAAAAGGAAGAGTAAACCGTTTTATGTCGGCTGTGCTGAAAATCGCCTAGGAATACCTACAAACTAAGAAGAAAAGAAGAGTCAAAATATATAAATGACTACAACCCAGTCATTTTATCCATGTGGAATGCTAACATGGATATACAGTATGTAGCTGACAATTCTATTGCTGTTGCTCGGTATGTCACATCTTACATCACTAAATCTGAGAAAACGGAATTGAAAGAAATGTGGGAAGAGATTTCTCACGAGAAGACTGTCAGTAAAAAGCTATCCAGTTTCAGTTTAAAGATGTTATCGCATCGAGAAATTGGATCCTACGAATGCTCAGATAGGTTATCATCTGCAAGTCTGTACTCCAAATCCAGAAGAATAATTTGGGTAAGTTTAGGCCTTGCAGGAATGAGAAATCGGGTACTGAAATCTATTCGAGAAATTGAATATTTAGCAGAGTTAACCTGAAAGTACAGACATTTTAAGAACAAACATTTTGGACACATATTACCCAAAGAGAAGTCATCATCTTGAGAACATGTGTCTCTATGAAGTGCTGCAGAACTACATGTATAAACGGAATGCAACAGAAGACATCAACAATGGAAAATATATAGTCATTGGTGAGGAAGGATGTTTGGTAAAACAAACAAAAGGAAGTTTGATTAATCACAGAAAGCTGAGTTGCGACACTACTGACAAGAAGGAATTTTACCACTTAGCACTTTCACAGTTGTTTAAACCATGGCGCTCAGAGGATGAATTACTTGGACATTTTCAAAGCTATGAAGATTCCTTTAATGCATTCAAAGATACCATCAAATGCAGTACTTTCACAACTTATGTAGAAATGTTAAATGAAGAAATTGAACAAGAAGCAACAATTGCAGCTAAAAGTAGCTAGAGACAGTTCTCAAGACAGTCAAAGTTCTGGGACGCTCAGTCAAGATCCCCTAGGACAACCAATCGTAGAAATTGAAGCTGCAATAGCCATGACTGAAGTGGAAACAGCTATGAATCAAGCTCAGGAAGATTTAATAAACTTACCAAGTTTGGAACAGCAGCTGAATGATGAACAACAACAAATTTATGAGGAAGTCACAAAACAAATTGATCATGGATTACTTCATGAGTGGACAAGCCGGAACTGGAAAAAGTTTATTGATTAAAGTAATTAGAAGCTACCTACAGAAAAAAACAGATTCAACTTTGTCTTGTGTTGTTACTGCTCCAACTGGGTTAGCAGCATATAACATAAAAGGAATTACCCTCCATCGTTTGCTAATGTTACCAGTAGAGCATGAGAACAAAATACAATACCACAAGCTAACAGGAGAAGCATGTTTTGAAGTTGCAAGAGTATTGAAAAAAATGAAAGATCTCATCATTGATGAGGTAAGCATGGTATCAAACTTAATGCTTGCCTTTGTGCATTTAAGAATGCACCAAAATTCTAAAGACAAACTATGACGTGCTATTTGGAGGAAAACATGTTATAGTTTTTGGGGATCTTCTGCAGCTCACTCCAGTTAAAGGACAACCAGTATTTCAAACTCTTACACATGAAGACACGAAAAAGTCGTTAGGAAGTATAGGTAATGTGAATATTTGGACATACTTTGAGTATAAAGGACTCATTACCAATATGCGGCAGGCAAATGATGATGATTATGCAAGTATTCTCAAAGATATCAGAATTGGACTACTCACAGAACATGGCAGAAAAGCTTTACAGAGTTGATTGCTATGTAATTTGTTCCCAACAGAACAAATTGTTCCAGATTAAACATACAAGAAAATTGCTGGAAAAAATACTGTAATCTTCTTAATGCCAACACTACATGAATGCTCTATATTCAATCAAGAACTTTTGAAATTGGAAAATGAAGAGATTGTCAAACTGGAAGCTGTGGATAAAACACAACATGAGGGAATAACTATTATATTGACAAGCAAATTGACAACTAAATTGGATTCTCTAGAGAAAAACATTTCGAAAACAGCTGGTTTAGAAAAAAATCTTTATGTATGTAGGAACTGTCGAGTAATTTTAAGACGTAATTTGGATGTAGAAAAAGGTTTAGTTAATGGAGCTATGGGTAAAGTTGTGGATTTTGTTAATTACCAGAAAAAAGATGGAATTGAATTTTTAAAAATAAAATTTGATCAGATTGAAGAGGTTAAAGACATTTGTCGTTGTTCAGTTCGTTTCTTGCTTGTGAAAGACTTATATGTACGTAGGAAGCAGTTTCCATTTTCTCTAGCATATGCTGTAACTATTCACAAATCTCAAGGATTAACTGTAGATAGTGCTTTTGTAAACATTGGATCTACTGTCTTTAAAGAAGGTATGGCATATGTGGCTTTGTCACGCGTGAAAATAATATCTGGTTTATTCATGATAGACTTTGATGAGTCAAAAGTTAGTGCTGATGCAAACTGTGTAAAGGAATATAATAGATTAAGAAGAAGCTATGCTCCTCATTTAGGTCAGTATCCTGTGTTTGAAAAACATGTTGTTTGTCGGAAAAGGAAAATTGAGAATATCTGTAATGAGGATGTAACCAAGAGAAAACAAAAGGAGAGTGATGTGATTCCAAGCAAAAAGAAAAAGGACAATGTTGAAGAGGTTGTTGGTTGTCATTTTGAAAATAGTTCTGGTGTCAACTGCTACGCTAATGTAGTGCTGAATGTTGTATTTTATCTTGAAAGTTTGCAAGAGCAGATAATACTAAGTCATGAAAAAAGATTCTGTTCTCTGCTGAGTTTTCTTTTTGAGAAGCTGAGTAATGATAAAACTAAAATAGAAAGTGCTTCTGATGTTAAAAAACTTTTAGATGTGTGTTCAGGATGTACACAATTTACTCAAAATGTCCAGCAAGATGCACAGGAATTCTTGATGTATATGCTTATGGTACTGGAAGATGAAGGGGTAGAAATAGAAAATATGTTTGGTCTTTCTTATAAATGGGAACATAGTTGTGAAAACTGTTTGAACACATGCAGCACTAATGTTGATTCTGAAAGGTTCATATATTTAACATTGCCAGAGAGTAAATCAGTGACTTTTAGTAAATTAGTTAAAGATGCCAATCACAACATGGAATGTTCTCAATGTAAATCAGAAATGTTATCAACATTATTTTTAAATAAATATGGACAGTATGTAATTTTAATGATGCAACGTTGTAGAGCTGATGGTACAAAATTGGACATTTTAATAAAGAAGTTTACAGGACATCAGTTATCAATATCTGGAAAAACGTTTGTTGCAGTTGTAATAATTTTCCATGATGGACCTTCTATAAATTCTGGTCATTAAACACTATCTAAAATGTGAAAAAGGCTGGACACTGTGTAATGATTCTCAATTGATTTTTAAGCAACGTTTGCCTGCAGAATTACCAAATTCCTACTTAATTTTTCTAAAACCAAAATTTTAGATACAAATTGCAGCATCTGAACAAACCATTATTTCGATTTTATTGGATTACCATTGGTTATTTCTCCAAAAAAGAATTTAAAAGTTACCATTTGGCCTCATGGAAAGGTAAAAATTTCTCTTGTGGACTTCTTTGACAGTTATTATTTTGGTGTATGTGCTAAAGCAACAAGATTTACAGACGTTATTTATTGCAAATAGTTATTGTTCTTAGAATATATTTTTATTATATATGTTACATTTCTATCAAGGGATGTTTTACTGAGAAGAAATTCAGGGCTTTTTTTAAACAATCTTTCAGATTGTTAATTTTTTTGCCCGCTGTTAAGTGATGAATGCAATTGGTTTCACAATTTGCAGTGAAATTCAATATATTCTGAAAACAGCTAAAAAACGGCAAAAAATTACTTAAATATGAAAATATGTGTACTGTATTCTAAAATGTATTGTTAAATATTAATACTTTTTTCTTTTTTTTCAGATCAAGAAAGAAAATTTAGGAAAACGAATCCTTTTTTCTAGCAATTAAAAAAAACATTTATTTATAATTAAGTTATTTTGTTGGTCAGGTAAGTTTGAAATATCTGTATTTCTCACCCCTTCACTTTCATGCTCCCTTTTTTCCACTTCTCCTCACTCTGCTTTTCTCATTGCCCTTCTCTCTGTCTTCTTCCTTTACTGCTGTTTCGTAACTCCCTCACTCTTTCTCTACTACTCCCCTAGGTTTACTGCCTCCATCACTACTTTTTCAAACATGTATCTCTCCCTGTCTCCATGTGTCTCAGTCATTCTAACTGCCTTACTCCTTCTCAGTTTCTTGCTCTCTGTGTCTGATTCTGTCTCTCTCCCTTTGTCTGTCTTACCCTTAATTTCCATTACATCTCTAGTGGCAGATTAACAAGGCCTCCACTACGTCACTTTTCATAACGTACTGGTGGCGCAGGGAGCTCCTTCATATTTACAAGGAGAGGAAAAGCCACCCTACGTTACTTTTCCTCTCCTCGTAAATACAGCCACTTCACACGCAGCAGTGTGCGTTGAAGGGGCGTTCCATGGGTGTTGTTTTGGGTGTTCTCACGCAACACACAAAGAACTAGACACATCTTTAGGTTTACGAGAAATCGTAACTCTAGAGATGTGTGTGAATGCTAAGCAACCCTAGAGGTGGTGTTGCGAGGCACAACGAGTAGAAATGTTTTTATTTCTCCTCGTTTTTTCCTCTTTTAGTGCGTCCTCCATTCTACAGCACGCATTGAAAGAGGAAAAAGCCTCTTGTGATTGTTCTTGTGCAGGAAGGGACACCTTCCTGCACAAAAACAATCTCCCCACCATGCAGGCATCCTTGTACCATGGTGCAAGGGAACCTGCGCTGGCGCATGGCTGCAATTTGTAGGCCTGCGCAGGGGAAGCATAGAGATGCGGCAAAAAAATCGTATAAAAAAATAGTATAAAAAAAAAGATATGGGTGCCAATTACGATCCTGTAAAAACCGGGTACGAACCGTCGTACGGAGGCTTTTTTCCGTCCGACTCGTACCCGGTCGTAAAACATTACAAACATGCAAGTACGATTCGCACGGAAACACCATTTCCGTACGAGTCGTACAAAACACCGACCGACGAAAAGATACATACAAATGTGATCCGGGGAAAGCGCCGACGTGACGTCGGGACGCTCTCAGGCAGCGTTTCCCGAACCAGGAAGTACGATTCGAACCGACAGCGGTCCGGACAGCAATATTTTTACGGCACCCAAAAAGTGCCGGAAAAGCGAAGTACGCCGCGATGCGAGTGGAATTGGGGGCCCGGTACGCGCCGAAAACACCCCCCAGCCCCCGTGAGTACACGCCGTACCCCCCCAGCCCCCGTGAGTATGCGCCGTACCCCCCCAGCCCCCATGAGTATGCGCCGTACCCCCCCAGCCCCCGTGAGTATGCACTGTACCCCCCCAGCCCCCGTGAGTACGCGCCGTACCCCCCCAGCCCCCATGAGTACGTGCCGACCCCCGTGTATGTACGGTGCGTACCCCCCGTGTATGAATGGAGCGTACCCCCCGTGTACGTACGAGTCGTACCCCCGTGTATGTACGGTGCGTACCCCCGTGTATGAATGGAGCGTACCCCCCGTGTATGCATGGAGCGTACCCCCGTGTACGTACGAGTCGTACCCCCATGTATGTACGGTGCGTACCCCCAGCGCGTAGCGCTGGGGGTACGCACCGTACATACACAGGGGTACGATTTGTACGTACACGGGGGGGTACGCTCCATGCATACACAGGGGGTACGCTCCATGCATACACGGGGGGTACGCTCCATTCATACACGGGGGTACGCACCGTACATACACGGGGGTTCGACTCGTACGTACACGGGGGGTACGCTCCATGCATACACGGGGGGGTACGCTCCATTCATTCACGGGGGGGTACGCTCCATTCATACACGGGGGTACGCACCGTACATACACGGGGGTATGACTCGTACGTACACGGGGGTACGCTCCATGCATACACGGGGGTACGCTCCATTCATACACGTGGGGGTACGCTCCATTCATACACGGGGGGTACGCCCCGTACATACACGGGGGTACGACTCATATGTACACGGGGGGTACGCTCCATGCATACACGGGGGTACGCTCCATTCATACACGGGGGGGTACGCTCCATTCATACACGGGGGGTACGCACCATACATACATGGGGGTACGACTTGTACGTACATGGGTGTACGCTCCATGCATACACGGGGGTACGCTCCATTCATACACGGGGGAGTACGCTCTATTCATACACGGGGGTACGCACCGTACATACACAGGGGTATGACTCGTACGTACACAGGGGTACGCTCCATGCATACACGAGGGGTACGCTCCATGC
This sequence comes from Triturus cristatus, assembly GCF_964204655.1. Lineage (NCBI taxonomy): Eukaryota > Metazoa > Chordata > Amphibia > Caudata > Salamandridae > Triturus > Triturus cristatus. The sequence continues at coordinate 844,169,964 of NC_140588.1, read as the reverse complement.
ATACATGGGGGGTACGCACCGTACATACACGGGGGGTTCGGCGCGTACTCACGGGGGCTGGGGGGGTACGGCGCGTACTCACGGGGGCTGGGGGGTACGGCGCGTATGCGGGCACATGTCTCCATGGTTGCTATGGGAGTTCGGTGCGGACGGTGTTTTTTCCATACGGTTGTGACATCGGACGCACGGGATCGATTGTACTTGCGCGGTCGGACTTCACTTTTCACATTTGTACGGTGAATCGTCCGGAGACGTGTCGGACACATTTTCCGACCCGAGGACGTGTGGGGAATTATTCCCAATGACATTCGTATGGACTTTTTCCCATGCGAATCGTACTTGGCAGTTTGTACGGCACTTGTACGATTCGTACGGTTAAAAGACTGGATACGAGTCGGACGGGGACATTTTTTACCGGATCGTAATTGGCACCTAAGTGTTTGGGTGTTGGTTGGTTCTAAAAAGAACCATTGTGTTAATTGATTGTTTTTTGGTACCTATAAGTAAGTATCGATCCAGTGTCTAAAAATCAAGGGAAGACTCTGTTCCCTTCATCTGTGAAATGTACTCTTGCTCTTTGGATTAGAAACATTATGTGCTGAACTTCTGATGTCTCTGCACACACAACTGTTACATGATCTAATGCTATGCTAGCAGGCAGAAGTCATGTTGGGGGTAGAAATCATTTAGAAAGTGTTAAAATATGCAAAAAAACAAAAAGTGTGTTTCACTTTAAAAAAAAAAGGTGGAGAACGTGAAAAGGGGGCAGGGTACAGAGTTCCTGACCCCCTACCTTTTGACAGGAGGTCCCTGAAGGACCATGAAGGGTGAAAAAAACATTTTATTTTATTAAAAAAAACAAGAGGTGCGCGCACAGTGCGCGCACGGCGGGGGAACATTTTTTCAAAAAATTATTTAAAAAAAATAATTATTAGATGTTAGGTGGCTCTAAAAAGAGCCGTTCTGTTAATAGAGGGACAGAGGAAGGAAAGAATGGCAAAAATTATACAGTGCCACACGTGTGCTGCCGTATCTTGTTCTCTATTAGGGGAATGCTGGTCTCCCCCAAAGCAAGAAGTGCATAACACGTATTGCAACTTATATGCACCCTCTCAAACAGAGGGTGGATGTCCAGAGGAGCAGAAGAAGGTGAAGCTGCCACCGCAGAGGAAGTGCTCGGCTGAGCTGCCGATGATGTACTCGGCTGAGCTGCTGCGGATGTGCTCGGCTGAGCTGCAGGAGGGTTTTCAATAGTAGCTCGAGCATAAGTCACAGGATGTACATCCCTAATGTGCCTGATCATAGTGTAGATACTAAAAGAGTACTTCTTCTTAGGATCTCCTCTAGATAAGACACGTTTACAAAGAATGCAGGTGACTTTGGGAGCATTCACTTTCTTCTGCCCCTATAGAAATGTAAAAAATTGCCAGACAAAAGAATCTTTCTGTTTCTTCTGTCTCTGTCTGACAAGGCTCTCCTGCTCACTCCCAGAAGATGACTGCTGCTCTGCCATTGTATCACAAAAACAGTTCAGCTCCTTCTCCCAGGGAATCAGAAGTAATAATGAGGGGAATGGGTGTGGTGTTGGAAGTTTCTGGAAATGAAAGTACTTTAAATCAATGAATAGTGTTGTTTCTTGATCACATGACTTACCGTGCGCGCACCGTACGCTTACGGTGCGTGCACGGTACAAGCACGCATGCGCGTACGTAAGACGCGCGCATGCGCGTACGGAGCACGCGCGTCGACGCACGCGTCCATGCGCATTCGGAGCACGCGCGCATACGCGTATGGCGAACCCGCGTACGGAGCACGCGCGCATGCACAAAAAGAACACGCGCGCATGCGCGTACGGAGCACGCATGTACGCATCGCAGACGAAGTACGCATGCGTACGTAAATTACGTACACATGCGCAGACGGAGCACGTACGCATGCAAACTACGTGCGCGCACCGTACTTGTACCGTGCACGCACCGTGCGCGCACGGTAAAAAAAACCTTAAAAAAAATAAATAAACAATGTTTAGTGGTTTTTAGAAGATATTAACTATGCTGTTCAACTATATCTAAACATTTTTCAAAAAAGGTGAGCCATTCCATATTGCAGGATACAGTAAATCTATAATTATATACATAGGTAGCATATTGTTAATAAATAAATAAATAATATAATAATACATTCATAAATTAGCATTTAAAAAACCTTTGAAATTCACAGAAAAAACATAGGTTTCACACACGTTATAGTTAGGAATTAGCATTTTAAAAACCTTGCAAATGCACTGAAAAAACCATAGGTTTCACACACGTTATCGTTAGGAATTAGCATTTAAAAAACCTTGCATATTCACTGAAAAAACCATAGGTTTCACACATGTTATAGTTAGCTGGACATTTCACTCGTACAAAACCATTGAAATTCCCCCGTTATAGTTAGTTCAGCTAACTATAACTCGCGCGCCCGCAATCCACTGCTGATGATGTCACATATTACATCACTCATGACATGGTCAGTGACATCACTCATGACATAACTGATGACATCTCAAATGACATCACTGATGACATCACTGATGACGTCATCCATGTGAAAAATTACCACATCTTCTCACACCCTAACATAACCTTTCAAACACAGACTGAAAATTTCAGAGTTACATTCTCAAACCCATACGTACTCCAATACCAATAACTACATACTCACTTATTAACTGTTAGGTCTACATACAACTCCACTCATTCACCTTTTCAGTCACTCATACTTACAGTCACTCCATACAAGACTATCATATGCATTTACACCCCTATATAGACACTCACCCACCGCCAATCATCCATTGAGGTACTGACACACCTAGTCAGTCGTGCAAGTAATTAAACACAGTCCAATTTACTCACCTATACAGTTAAACACACTCAAGTTCGCTTACTCATAAAAATAGTACAACATTCTTACGCTCTTACACAATCATTGATACAAGCACACACGCATCCATACAGCCACTCTCACGATCACACACTCTCACATATACCCACTTATATACTCTTATACACATATATACTGTCTTTCACATATGTAGTTAGTCACACATGTACCACTGAGATATACATTTAATTCCTAACACACCCATACATACACTCATCCAACCATACAGTCCCTCACAGATGCACTCTTAAAACCATGCACCCATAGAATCACCCACTCACACATCTATGCACAGAGTAACACACACCCTACCCACACCATCACACAGGCACCCATACAGATACTCAGACAACCAATCAATAACCCAAATAGACACTCATATAGCTATTCACAAAACCATGGAGCCACTTAGACACCAACACACAGACACATACAGACATTTACACAGTTAGGTCAATAGTCTGCAATAAGATACACATAATGACTCACTTATATAGTCAGTTACGCACCACAGAAAATCATCCATTTACACACTTGTACACCCACTCATTCTTCAACAGGCCTTTCCCTATATTTATTAAACATATTAAAACTGTTCAGAAACACATACTCAATGGATGATGTCATCAGTGATGTCATCAGTGATGTCATTTGAGATGTCTTCAGTGATGTCATGAGTGATGTCACTGACCATGTCATGAGTGATGTAATATGTGACGTCATCAGCAGTGGATTGCGTGCGCGCGAGTTATAGTTAGCTGAACTAACTATAACGGGGGAATTTCAATGGTTTTGTACGAGTGAAATGTCCAGCTAACTATAACATGTGTGAAACCTATGGTTTTTTCAGTGAATTTGCAAGGTTTTTTAAATGCTAATTCCTAACTATAACGTGTGTGAAACCTCTGTTTTTTTCAGTGAATATATATATATATATATATATATATTATCTACTGGCGGTCGCCAGTAGATAGTTATAGTTAGGACCGTGTTTCCATAGGAAATCCGCAACATTCTATTTGGAATAACTTTGGCGCCGGTTGACGAATCCTCGCGAAATTTTCAAAATAGGTGGGGCGCTCCGCTCCGCTCCTACCCTGAAAGTCTCAGGGGGATTCGTCAAGCGGGGGCTGAGAAAAAAGGGGGGTCCCAAAACGCGTTTTCCCCATGCAATTTTCCATAGGGACATTTAGTCCAAGGTACAGCCCGAACGGCTGAACAGAATTACTTGAAATTTGGCAGAGAGGTAGTCCTCAGGTCAGAGAAGTGCCTTTTGCAGGTCTGTAACTTTAGGACTCCTAAACTGAGAAAAATCCTAATTTTAAGACTTTCGGTATTCACAGAAGGCATTTAAGAGTCCTAAAGTTAGCACTCCGAACTTCTGTGAATACCGAAGTGAGTAAGTGTCTTCTGTGAATACCAAAATGAGTAAGTGCCTTCTGTGAATACGAAAATGGTAGTAAGTTTAGGATTTTGTCTTAAGTTAGTTCTTTGAATCGGGCCCTCTGATCCCAGATTATAATATGTATGGCATAGCACTGTGCGTTATAACATAGGCATCGAGGAAGGCACGTTAGATGGGGCAATATAACCTGTGCGAAGACAAGTGTGGCATGACATATTCACAGGGTGGTGTTACAGTGCACATGGGCTAGAGAGTGTCATAGCATATGCACTAGCTAGTGGAATACAACACAGAGGTGTGGCACTCAGCAGGCAATGGTGGGTGTAACACAGCATTGGGCTCTTCCAGGAGCGCGCTGTGACTCTCAAGTGATGTTCGTCCCCTTTCCAGAGAGTAAAATAAAAAGTATTACACATCCGGCATTGGATGTGTGTTTTATTAACCGTGAGGGGGGTTTCTTGCATAGTTTTGGTCGAATTTTTGTCGAATCCCCTTTGAATGGCTGTAATGCTTGATTTTTCTGGCCTTCTTGTGTTATAGAGCGATCAATATGACTTCAGTCTCTTTCCATCCAAGTCTAAGGACTAGAGTAGTGAATAGGGCCTATCTATTAGACACGTTGACACAATCCTGTGCTCCTACCCATAGATCAGGGCCTACATACATAGCCTAGGGGATAGATTCGTTAGCATTAGGGGTAATCTGTTCTGTAGTGAGGGTATTTAATGGAGCTGTGCTGCATTCAGGCCTGGTAGGCCTTAAACGGGAGAGACTCCATCTTTCCTCCTGCTCTGGCAGCTTGGGAAGTTTCCAGGTCACAGGCAGTGTTTTAGTTAGGAGGTGTTATTCGCTTGGAGAGAACCGGTTCAGGCCGGCCCTTATCGAAGGATTGTATTCTCCTTCATGCCGAAGACACTACATCAGGCCGGCCGGCTGGGAACGTGTCCTTGGCACGGGGAGGTACAGGAATTTGGTGGGCGGCAGGTTTCGAGCTGGAAATTTCCATGAGAGAATGCACATCTATATTAGTGAAAGTCTGAGGCAGACACTGGCACTTGCTTCTAGACCATAGGCGGCATCTGGCCGTTAGCAGAAAGAGCTACTACTTATTCCAGGGAAGACAGATGACGAACTTGAATCTAAAGAGGAGAGAGTAGCCGATGAGGAAGAGGTTCCAGTGACTCGGAGAGGGAGAAGGGAGTAGATCCGCGACTGCGGAGGTGTGACTTCCAGGCGAAGCCGAGGCACAGAGGGAGAAGGGAACCTAGATGACCATTGAGCACAGGCTACATACAATCCAGGTGAAGTCGACCCCTTTGTCCTTTGAAGTGTATAACTTAACCTTTCACTTTCCTTGCAGGTTATATATATATAATGTATTCTGCGAATGTGCATGTGGCATTTAAATAAAGTATTTAGCTTGTCGTGAGTTAGCATGTGTTGTGTATTTTTGTATAGGAGGATAGCCTATTCTTTTAGTCAGAGTTAACTCGACCTGAACAGCGGTTAATCCTGGTCAGGTAAGTGGTAACTGGATGAGGGGGAAAACGAGCCCCTCGAACTAGAGAACAGGTTGTGCTCAACCAGTAGTCTTTGTGTGATCTGATCTATGGTAATCCCGATTCCCTTGTCATGTACTACGGTAACAATAGGATGAGCTCGTGCTAAGGCTGCCGTCTAGGTAGGAGATTCTGGGTCTGACTGAGGCCGCGAGACTATGTGTGTTGCTGCCGGCTGGGTAGGAGATTCTGGGTCTGACTGAGGCCGCGAGACTGTGTGTGTATTGCTGCCGTCTAGGTAGGAGATTCTGGGTCTGACTGAGGCCGCGAGACTGTGTGTGTTGCTGCCGTCTAGGTAGGAGATTCTGGGTCTGACTGAGGCCGCGAGACTGTGTGTGTATTGCTGCCGTCTAGGTAGGAGATTCTGGGTCTGACTGAGGCCGCGAGACTGTGTGTGTATTGCTGCCGTCTAGGTAGGAGATTCTGGGTCTGACTGAGGCCGCGAGACTGTGTGTGTTGCTGCCGTCTAGGTAGGAGATTCTGGGTCTGACTGAGGCCGCGAGACTGTGTGTGTTGCTGCCGTCTAGGTAGGAGATTCTGGGTCTGACTGAGGCCGCGAGACTGTGTGTGTATTGCTGCCGTCTAGGTAGGAGATTCTGGGTCTGACTGAGGCCGCGAGACTGTGTGTGTATTGCTGCCGTCTAGGTAGGAGATTCTGGGTCTGACTGAGGCCGCGAGACTGAGTGTGTTGCTGCCGTCTAGGTAGGAGATTCTGGGTCTGACTGAGGCCGCGAGACTGTGTGTGTATTGCTGCCGTCTAGGTAGGAGATTCTGGGTCTGACTGAGGCCGCGAGACTGTGTGTGTATTGCTGCCGGCTGGGTAGGAGATTCTGGGCCTGCTGAAGGCCGCGAGACTGTGGTTGCTGAGATCGCTAGATGGTGAGGTCTTGATATATATATGTATAATAGGAATTCCCTGTCCTTAGGTGGTACATATATATGTGGTTATTTAGGTGTAAAAAGGCCCTAGGGAGGGGGTAACGTTCTGTTTTGGGTCAGGAGGGCTCTGTAGAGCGGGTTCCACCCGATCTGAAAACCCAAGCAGAACAATGGCTTGGTGTGCATGTGTTTTAAATGTGCCCGTCAATAGCTACCCATGTTTGTATAAATAAACGACAAGGGTGTCTACCGGGATTAGGCACGGTAGGGCATCAGACATGTCAGAGCTTCACTAGTGGTGTAAATACATTCCACGTGGATTCATTGTATGCATAGTCGCCTTTTAATGAATATCACGCAAATCGTCATGGTGATAGGTACGTACGGTTTGTCCAGCATGTCCTAGGTGTGTCTATAAATATATATTTTTTTAAAATAATAAAAAACAGTGGCCTGCCCTGGGGATTGGGGTCAAAAAAATATAATTAGGAGACAGGCCCTGGGGGATGGGGTCATCGGGGCCAATAAATTAGAATAAGAAGGGGAACCACACCCTTCTTAAAAAATTTAAAAAAATAAAAGACTGGCATCGTGCCGGATGCCACGCCCCCTCCTTGCAGCACTCTGCAAACGCGCCCCCTGGCGAATTGTAAGTTGGGGAATTAATTCCTCTTCAATACTGAGGGACCCTGAGGGCCAACTAGCCCATCAGGCATCTCCAGTATGCGCCAGGGAGCTGCGCTGCAGACAGGTGTTCTGAGGCCAAGCCCCTTTTTACACCTCTCTGCAACGCAGCTCTGTGGCGCTTACTGGAGGTACCTAGTGGTCTAGTTTGACCCTAAGGACCCTTAGGATTTAAGGGGACTTAATCTCTCAACTTATAACAGCCACAGGGCGCGTTTACACAGTGGTGAAGAGAGGGGACAGGGCCTGAGGTGACGTGTGCAAACACGCACTATGGCACGTTTTAAATTGGGGATATAATTACCCTTCAATACTGAGGGCCCCTGGGGGCTAACTAGCCCACCAAGTGCTTCCAGTAAGAGCCACTGAGCTGCATTGCAGAGAGGTGGTCCAGGCCGTGCCACTTTTTACACCTCTCTGCAACGCAGCTCTGTGGCACCTACTGGAGGTACCTAGTGGGCTAGTTGGACCCTAGGGACCCTTAGGATTCAAATGAACTTAATCTCCCAACAAAAAACGGACACAGGGTGTGTTTACACAGTGGTGAAGGGAGGGGACGGGGCCTGAGTTAACGTGTGCAAAAACGCCCTGTGGCCTGTTTTAAGAGGTAGTTTTAATCCCCCTGCCCTATTATATACTAGGGGCTTACAGAGGAGGTCATACTAATCACAGAGGGACCTCAACGCATAATGTTCCCTAGTGTATGTAGGTGTTTTCACTGTATTCTAAGTGTCTTTTAACATAGCACTGGCTCTAGGACTGGTTAGTCAGACTCAGTTACCACCAGTATCCGTCTGAAAAAGTTGAGGGTACAGGATGATTTTGCAGCAAGGCTTCTTTCTGCTCTTCCTTTTGTTCTTTCTGCACGTTATCCTTCTTCCTGCACTTTTCTTCGTCTTTGAGGACTTCTGTTGCTTCTTTCTGCACTTCTTTTTTTTCTTTCTGTGCATTTTTTCTTCTTTCTTCACATGTCCTATCTCTGTAGGCATAGTTAGAAATTAGCATTTAAAAAACCTTTGAAATTCACCGAAAAAAACATATGTTTCATGCACGTTATAGTTAGGAATTAGCATTTAAAAAACCTCAGAAATTCACTGAAAAAACCATAGGTTTCAGGGGCGTTATAGTTAGCTGGACTTTTTACTTGTACAAAACCATTGAAATTCCCCCTGTTATAGTTGGTTCAGCTAACTATAACTCGCGCGCCCGCAATGCACTGCTGATGACGTCACATATTACATCACTCATGACATGGTCAGTGACATCACTCATGACATCACTGATAACATCTCAAATGACATCACTGATGACATCACTGATGACATCATCCTTGTGATGGAGTGGCAGACCTCCTCTCACCCTAATATAACCTTTGATACACACATTCAAAAATAGAGACTAAAATTTTCAAAACAATGGACATACCAATACCAGTTACAACAACCTCTTCAGTAATTCTAAGATCCACATACACATCCACTCATTCACCAGTCCTATACAGTCACTCATACATGTACTCACTCATCATATGTACTCATACACCTATTCAACCTGTTACACAATGCCACTCATCCATAGAGTTACTCACACACACAGTCACTCATGCTAATAAAGAATCAAACATACATTTACTTGCATATACAGTTATACACACACCGCCACACTTACTTCTACGGAAACTTACACATACTTAGTCTTTTAAACAATCACTTATAGAAACACATACTTATTCATACAGGAACTCTTTCAATCTCTCACTCTCACATATACTCACTTATATACACCAATAGTCACATATACTAGTTTTAAACATATGTAGTTACTCATAAAGACACTATTGAGACAGTCATTCACTCACTAACACACCCATACACACACTCATCCACCCATACAGTCCTGCACACATGCTGTCTTCAACACATACAAACAGTGAGTCACTCATTCATGCACCTATGCACTACGTAATACCCCCCACCGAACCATGCAGACACTCAGACTGATACTCAAAAAAACAACTAATAACCTATATAGACACCCATGTAGCTACTCAGCAACCCATGCAGCCACTTATCCACAAAGTGAGAGACTGATACAGATATTTACATATTTAAACATTACTCACTAAGCCATGTATTCACTATGATACACTTAATCAGTCAGTTACACAATCAATTTTTCAAAAACAAATCATCCATTTAGATACTTATATACCCATTTATTCTTCCATCGACCTTGAGATATACATATATAAAACATATTTAATTTTCAGAAAAACACACATTCACTGGATGATGTCATCAGTGATGTCATGAGTGATGTCACTGACCATGTCATGAGTGATGTAATATATGACGTCATCAGCAGTGCATTGCGGGCGCGTGAGTTATAGTTAGCTGAACTAACTAGAACGGGGGAATTTCAATGGTTTTGTACAAGTGAAAAGTCCAGCTAACTATAACACCCCTGAAACCTATGGTTTTTTCAGTGAATTTATATATATATATATATATATATATGTGTGTGAAAACACTCCTAAGTAATCCAGGTGTCAAATGCATGAGATAGAACACAGGCAGATAATAATAATGGACACCAATGCAAGACACAAGCACTATCAGATGCCAGGAATAAGCACTGTCAAATGCAAGAACGAAATATAAATAGCATGTATACACAACATAAAAACATCACAGAGCAATGAAACTTATAGTTTATACATCACGTATTGAGAAACACTTCATTCTGGTCAGCTTGACTGGGAAGCCCTTTTCAGTCACACACCATGAACAGGCACGGCAACTAATATCAGCGGCCCACACCCCTTTTGAGCCTGCACATCTCCGGATCCCAAGGATGGCATCTCAAAAGAATTTCTCTCCCGGAGAACTTGCTTCGCTTCCTGGAAGGGCTCACCACGTAGGACATGGACACTGTTTCATCTGCCACTGCTGACAGCTCCGCCCTACCACTGCTTTCCCTTACTTTCCCCTCCAGTGGTCTCTGGTGAAATTCCAGAGGCTCCCGACATAGAGGCAGGGACACTGAAAGGGCAGCCTGCTCCCTGGGTGACAGGAACCAGGCTCTCCAGGTGGCTGCTGCACTCACACAGGAGCAGGACAGGGACAAATCCCGCTCCCCCCTAAAACCCACCTCTGCCATGGAGTATGCACGCTGAGGACTGTCAGTGCTGCAGTTGGGGTGCTGAGACCTGAGGGAGAAGACGGATGGCTGAGTATTGACATGCCTCTTTTGTAGACTGTTTCTTTGTTTCGTTTAATGTTTTACCTTTGCACTGTTTGCTTGCCATATGCATTGTCATTATTTGCTATCTACTATGGTCGATGCAGGATGACCTGCCCCGGACCCTTCTCCCCCAGCTGACACCTGTTCTGCCCACCAAGGGCACCGTTGCGATGACTTTAAGACTGGGTTTGGCTTCATGTCACCCCTGCACCACCCCCTACATTACTGCCTCCCACACCCCCTGCCTCCTGTACCATAGTAGTTGTCAAATCCCCCTTCCTCCAATGGACCCTGCACTTGCTCCTTGCCCCCACACAATTCCGATTACGGTTACACTTGCACACTTGTGCACTTCCTGGATTGCCCTGCCTTCCCGAAGGGTCCCTCTCAGCGCACCCTATCTGCCAGCCTAGACACGCAGCACACATCTCAGTGCCCCTTATGCTGAATCTCTCATGTGCAGCCTACTCGACCTCCCTCCCTATATTGTCCCCCCAACTCCTCCTGATACTTTTCTTGGTGCTCCCTGGTGAACCACACTGTGCACCTTCTGTTGCATCTTGGTATTCGCTCCCCCTGCGTGTCTGGTTCCCTTGACCATCTTTCCCTCCTTTCTCCCCATCTCAACCCCTTCACCCCTTCACCCTCTACTACCCTTCTCTTCTTCCCTTTTCCTCTCCCCTCTTTACTTTCTCTTCATCTGACCCTCCCCCCGACCCCTTGTCTGGCACAGTCCCTCCATCTCCCCTGCCTACACCCCCAGGTTCTCTGACTGTTTATGATACCCACCCTCCTGCATAGTTTCTGCACCCCAGAATATTCCCTTGTTTCACCCCTCACATTGCCTGGGTTTCCTCACCTACTCTCTGTCTGTTCGCTGCTCGATGCCCCCTCAGGCTCTTGGTCTCCACATGTCCGTGCCCTTCCATGCATTCTCCAGCCCCTGCGCGTCCTTTCCTGGAACTTCAACAGCCTCACGCATTATATTAAACGGAAAAAGGTGCTTTCTTACCTTTAGGTAAAGAAAGCAGATGTGGCTCTCCTGCAGGAGACCTAGAATGCACAGTTTATCACAGTATTTGGAGCATCTCCCCCCTCTGCCGAATTCTTTACCAGCAACAAAGAAACAAGTGGCCCTTGGCTCAATTCAGTCACATTTTCTTTTATATTCTTGTATTTAGCTAGACAAGATAGCTGTGGTCCATCATTTATTAGTTATAGCTAGAGTATACAGAGAAAAGTTCAAAAAGAAGGAGAAGGCAAAATCTAAAAATGATGTCTCCGTTATTACAGCACTCCTACTAACTAAAGATATATAAGCGCACCGAAACCCTCATTGTATATAATTGTGAGAAATTGGGATGTTGGTTGACTGCGGTGTGAGCCCTGGTCAAGCAGCAGCCAACATCCCTGGCAGTGTGAACCACAAAAAGTCACTAAATTAACCTGTACTTAACCTTGCTTTTCTTGGCACAAAATAGCAATCAGACTTAACTTAGAGCTACTGTGTAAAGTATTTATGCAGCACAGAAACAATAATAAAGTGAAAAGCACAACACAAGAAGAGTCCCACACAAATTTATAAAAACAGAGTACATAAGTTATTTTACATTAAAATGACAAAAATCCAATCGATAGAATGTGATTTATGGATTTTTAAATTTGTTTTTAAAATCAAGCACCTAAAAGATCAAGTAGCCAACCGCAGATATCTAGTCACACAAGACCAGGTCAAAGTTGAAAAAATATGGCCGACCGCAATGGAGTGCTGTTTGGAATTCAGAAGTGGATTTTCCCCAGTCAGTATTTCACTTCAAAAATAAAAGAATTTTCAAGAAAAATGTTATGAGAAGCTACAATTATAAAGGCGATGTCCAAGGATGGAGCGTCATCATCGTGGAGCCTCTGGAGGAAATTGCAGTAAAGACTTCTTCGTACGAATGTAGTAACTTTTTGGGACGTCAAAAGTCTCCTGTAGGTTGAGGTAGGAGGCTGCTGCTGAAGACCCATGCATGAGGTTGGATACCCCTTTGGTGAAGGACCACTGAACAGGAATTACTGCTGTGGAGAAGAACAGTGCATAAGCAGCTGCAAAGCCAGGCAGACTGGTGATGCACCTTGTCTGAATTGACGATTAGGTTGGTGCCTGACTTTCCCCTTAATTTATACTTTTCCCTCTCCTGTGAGTATTCTTTCCACTACAACCATGCAGCACCTGACTAATGCTAATTCTTGGCCCCTAAATGTTAAACCATTAAATATGAATAAGCTGTCAAGCTGTATTAAGGGAAATCAACAACTACCACCTTACAGTAAAAAAAAATCTAAAAAAGAAAGAGATATTAGGTCAAAATTCACTTCATGAACGATCTGAGAACAATACAATCAGACAGAGGGGGTTGCCATCCTTTTTTATGCGGCTTCACAAACTGATATCTAATATCCCAAACTGTGCATTATTGCTAGAATCAATCTATGTTCTAATTGGTTATAAATCAGACTTCGTAGCACAGGCTTTTGAGTTATGATAGCATATTTGTCATCCCAAAATTGCCATAGGAAGGGATTGGAACCTATCCATTGACCCTGCTCTAGATAGGTCTTAGAAAACCTTCCATGTGGGAGGAAGAGAAAGAAAAATCTTTGAAGGTTGGATGTCTGTTCATGAGCTAAAATACCCATGGTGACTGATATACCCAAAAGTATACTTTTTTCTCCTGGATCCATGGAACAAGCACAACAGTTGACTCATTTCTAACTTCAAGCTACACACTACCTCACCTACGTATCTATTGTGTAATGGAAGGAGCTATCTCTGGCCACTTGTCTGTACTCTTAAACTCTTTATAGACTTTCTGATATCTGCAGGGATAATATAGAGAATAAATGCCACCAGGTACAGGCAACCAGAGGAAAGAAAGATGCTGTGAAAATATCAATCTGAATATGTATCACTGAATGACAACACTGTGTCATCAAGAAAAATCCTGCACATTTTACAAGGAAATATCATACAAGCTTCAGCAGTAGTGAGATGGAAGGCCTTTGAAATACAAACTACTTGAGAGGCATCAATGAAGTCCCTTACTTCATAATACAATGCTAAGCTCTTAGACAGCCTTCTCCGACAGCTTGAGAAAGCTAAGTTAAATCTTTCCTCACTGTCCACATCTAATTCAGAGAATGTTTAGTCCAGGCTAAAATGGAGGAACTATTAACATGGAGAAAAAGCAATATAATAATTAGAAATGTTTAAAACCCAGTATGCCATTCAACATACATTGTGTATTGATTTGCTCTCATATTTTGAACTTAGTACCTTGGTAACCAACGATGAAATGTTTTTTGAAAACATGACTTTCTTATGCCTCTCACCTGAAGCACTGTAATCTGTTGATGGATACATTTTAATAGATGAAAACATTTAATGCCTTCTAACAACCACTCAACTACTATGACTTTAAACCTGGTGCTGAGTTTTCTTCGAATATTTGTAGGAGTTAACAGTCAAAACTTCATAACTTTTCTTTCTGGAAAAGTTATCCATGACGAACATGTTTTTAAAAAAATGGAAGACAATAAAAAAATTAGTAACGTACATTGATATTGACCACAGCATACATAATATATACAGCTCCTGTTGGACTGTGCATTGGCAAACACGTTTGTTCTGAATGCCAGAGGGTAGGACGGTATGCCCACAGTGACCATCATTAGTATTGCTGATAACAAAGAGTTTGCACAGACGTAACCCACATCCCTAGTAGCTGACAGCATGACAGTCTTCTATTAAAATGAGCATTTCAAAGCAAGTCTAACCAACTTAGTGAAGTCGTCTTACTCAGGTGCATTCTGCTCCTTTCTTGTTAGGTAGCTCTTGTATAAGCCCCAAAAACAATTGGGGTGGTTCTGAGGGGGGAGCAGTTCAATATGTAATTCTGTTAGTGTGTTACAATACATCATGTCTTTGAACCATTCCTTTATGGTAAGCACCAGCCCCCGGGGCCAACACATAGCTATTCTACGCTTCACGATTAACATCCCCAGATCTATTAAGCGGCGAGATTCCTTTTTTATTTGTCTTGAATATCCTAGGAGAGCCAACATAGGGTCTGGTGCTAATAAAAACCCTATTTAGCTCAATTTCTGAAATATCAATCTCCAAAAACTGGCTATATCGGGGCAGGGCCAGTCAGCGTGCATAAAATCCCCTGGTTTAGTACCACACCGCTCTCAATCCGCAGTGTTGCGCAGACCATATCTATGCAATCGGGCTGGCCTGTAGTAAACTTTTTAAATGTATTAATTTATGACGCCCATTTAAAGAGATGAGCCGCCTTGTCTCACAGCAATAGCCCAAGTAGTGCCGCATACAGCCCTTCCCAAATCGCTCTGCCATTCTAACCTGGCTTTGGTGAAAAAGTTGTTGCTGTAGTCCTGCACCATGCTGTGAATGCTTGAGACTATCTTGTTTGGGGAATCCGCGCTCTGTAAAAAAGAGAAGGGGGTGACCTCAGGGGATTCCAACACATCATCGTCCAGCTGTTCACGGAGAGCATGCCTTTCCCCGTGGAAGTGGAATCGCACTAATTTATTTTATTTATTTATTTAAAAGATTTAGAAAGTGCACAGCTACCCAACAGGGTTTCCCGGCGCTGAGCAGCATGAGTGAGGGTTGCGCCAGGATTGGAGGCGGGAGTTAAACCTGACTATAAAGGAAGGTCTTTAGCTTTCTACGGAAGGCAAAAAGACTGACAGATCCTAAGTTCCAGAGGTAGAGAATTCCACAATTTAGGTCCAAGGTAAGAGAATGAGGGACCTCCCATATGGGTCAGCTGTACTCTAGGAACTGAAAAAAGAGAAAGGCTGACTATCTCAATTGGCGGGAGGGTAGGTAAGGCTGGACAAGGCTTTGAATGTATGAGGGTGCCAAGCCATGCTGAACTCGAAACATTTAACAAAGGACCTTGAACTCAATACGTTTGTTAACCCTGAGCCAGTGGAGTTAATGGAGCAGAGGAGAGGCACAGGCATAATGGCACAGCTGAAAAAGCTGGCAAGCGGCCACATTTTGATTGAGTTAAAGACGGTGAACAGAAGTCTTGTCCACACCAAAGTAAAGTACATTGCCATAGTCAAGTCTGGAAATCACCAAAGCCTGCTGTACTTTTCTTTGGGCGGCAGGTGGAATTAACTAAAGGATCTTTTTTAGCCACTTAAGGACCGCAAAGCAAGCTTCGGTGACTCCAGACACTTGGGCTTCAAGAGAAAGCTTGCCATAAACGGAAAAAATCAAGTTCGTAACCTTCATGACCAGAGCAGGTAAAGGTCCTAAAGAGGCGGGCCGATGACTAGCTCCCCAAAGTTCAGGATTGTTCCCCAGGAGGAGGACCTCAGTCTTAGAGCCGTTCAACTTTAAAACATTGCTGGACATCCATAAGGAAATGTTACGTAGTCCAAGCTGGAGTAGTGAGGGGTCCTTATGTTGAGCAGATGAAAGGGAGAAAATGATCTGAGTATTATCTGCGTAAGAGAAGATGGTCAAACCACATTTTTCTGCTATGTCTGCCAGGGGGCGAACATAAAGGTTAAAAAGCAGAGGACTCCGAATCGAGCCCTGCAGTACTCCTTAAGTTAAGGCTACTGATTCAGACTTAGTTGTATGTGAAAAGACCTGAAAGGAGCGGGCCTCTAGAAAAAAGGTCAGCCTCTGCAGGGTCAAGCTCAAATCCAACAGGAAGAGTGCTGCCGTTCCACCCCTGTCAAGCCGCTGCCTGAGATCCTCTGTCAGCCCAAGCAGAGCTGATTCGGTGCTATGACCAGGATGAAAACCTGACTGCGATGGATGGAATAATTTGTGCACTGTCACATGTGCGGAGAGTTGAGAATTGATGTGTCTTTCCAGTATTTTGGAAAAGGTTGAACGGAGAGATATGGGTCAGTAATTTGACCAACAGAGGGGGCCCAGGCCGTTTTTTTTCAGTAAAGGGAGCACAAGTGTGTGTTTCCAATTTCGAAGCACCTGCCCCTAATTTAAAGAGGAATTGAGGAAAGTGAGAATCCCACCAATGGCAGACTCATCCAAAGTTCTGATCTTAGATGGAGGGAGCGGATCAAGTGGGGAGCCGGACTTAATTGTTTCCAGTGGACATTGAGGGAAGTAAAATCAAGTGGGAGCCAGACCTTAATTTGATCAGACTCAACAGATAAGAAGGCTCGGTGGGTGATATTGCCCTGATCAGATAGTTGAGTTTTAGGAAAGATGAGGTTGTCTTGAAGGGAGGAGTCAGAATCAAGCTGACGATGATTAGAAACAACTTTATTGTGGAAGAACAGCGCAAGTTTGTTACATAGAAGTAGCAAAAGCTAAGGGGATGGCAGGAACGTGCTTGATGCAGAGAGTTCTGTCACAACTTTAAATAGAGTTTTCTGGCAATTTTGGGCAGTCATAATCTTGTCCATTTCAAAGGAAGCCCGTGTTGATTTGCAGAGAGCATGGTATTTTCTCAGTGCCTCCAGGCAGTCAGGCTTAGCCCGTGGAGCATAGTGCTTCCTCCACTGTCTTTCCAAGACTTTACAGTGTTTTTTATCAAGTCTAAGAGAGTTGGTGAACCACGGGGCAGGGGGAAGCACTCTGGGTTGATATATGGCGGAAAGAGGAAGAGTGGAATCAAGAGCCTCCGACAGCCAGTGATAAACCAGAAGTTGATCCAAGTCCAGTAGAGAAGTACTAGTAAGAATTGTGTTGGAGAGCTGCTTATTAAGTGCCTTCATATTGAGTTTAGACCAGACTAATGGGGAAACAATTCGACCCTCAGCTTCAATTTCAGCCCAGTCGTGCACAGTACCAGCAAAGAACAAATCTCCAATTTTGGTAATGTTGAGTGTCTCTAATGCGGTGACCCACTCTCTCACTCCGCTGATCGGCAGCCACTGGCACCTGTCTAGTGGAGTTAATGGAGAGTACAATATGGTGCTCACCTGCCTCTTCACCAGATCATGCCATGCATGTACTGTGGCGTTGATTGAATCTAGAATACCCGAAAGCCTGCCTGGGGCTTGAAACATCTGAGTTGGCAATGGGAATGGCGTACCTAACACCTTTTATATCTGCAGGTGAGGGGGGACTGTCTGTTAGTGAATCCAGTAGTAAGCATGTGAACACTGGGCGTCCCTGCAGTAAAGCTCCAGATCTGGTGCTCCCAGTCCACCCAGGGAATAAGGGAGAGTGAGAATCTTCCATTGGACTCATGGCTGCTTGTCAGCCCAAGCTAACCTCACCAGCAATGATATGGTAACTTTGAAAAACTTAGCGGGCAAAACCATCGGGATATTTAGGAACAGAAACAAAAACCTAGGTAACAACAGGGCCGGACTGGGATCGCAAATCAGCCACATGGCAATTAGGTTTGACTGGCCTCCTAGAAGGGGGGGGGGGGCACGTTGGCAGGAACACCACTGCTGCTCACACTTTTGTTACAAGGGGCTGATTTTACAGCACTGCTGCAAAACCAGCCCCCACCAGTTCAAAACCGACCCCCACCCTTCCGGCCCACCGGGGAAACGCCCGGTGCCCACTACAGCCAGTCCGGCCCTGGGCAGTACCACCATTTTCATCAGTGAGATGCGGGCAAGTAGAGACAATGGTATGCGGATCCAGCGTTCCACGTCTTCCTCCAATTTAGCGATTGCTTTGCCATAATTCTCATTACACACAAAAACAGAGTCCGTGTGAACTTTAATTCCCAGATATCGCACAGGGTCATCAGATCAGGAGAGGGGGAAGTCTAATTTGATAGGAACAGTAGCCGGGGTTAGTGGAAATATTGTGGATTTGGTCAAATTAATTTTAAGACAAGAGTATTCCCCAAAGTGCACCACCTCTCTCAATCCCGGGGATAAATTGGACTTGGGGTTTCTAATATACAGTAGTGTGTCATCTGCATAGGTGGATATTGTTAGATTATACCCAGGGAAACAAATACCTCACTGTCCGTGATATTCCCTGAGGGCACACACCAGTGGCTCCGCAAAAATTGCATAAAGAAGGGGTGATAACAGGCACACCTGGCGAGTCCCCTTTGAAATTTTGATTGGAGCAGTCACGGTGTCACCTACTCTGACCCTGGCAGTTGGGGAATTATAAAGCATTGCAACCAGTTTTAGGAAAATCTTGCCCATGCCCATCCTCCTAATTATAGAAATCATGAAGGCCCATTCCACCGAGTCGAAAGTTTTTTCTGCATTGTTAGACCCGGCATCGTGGCATGGCCATCCCTGACCCCTAGCTACACCCCCTGACCCGTGCACCTCATTCAGTCCCCGAGTACACAGCCTAGCTGGTCCTTCCCGCCAGGACCCACACACACCCGACCCGGACTTCCCCGTCTGTGCCCTCCATCTTCCTAGCACCACAGGGCCCGCGTGCCCACTTCATGCACCTACGATGGCCGCCCGGCTCCAGCGCAACCAAGGCCTAGAGGCGCAGCCCCGGCTGGAGGACTTCGCGCTCCCACAGAGTGAGAGAGGGAGGAGCAGTTTTCATCGCACCTCTGACCTCCCCTTGGGAGATGGGTTTCGATCGGCCCTCCGGCCTCCCTGAGGGCTGGCTCCACGCCTGCTGGGTGTCTGGGACTCCTCCCGACCCGGCCCTGAAAGGATCAAAGGACGACATGGCAGGAAACTCCAACAAGCGGCCCCCAGGTGCTAAGAACCCTGCCTACACAGACTCCGGACATCAAAGAGCAGTTGACCTATAACAAGGGGTGCTCTGGGACTATCTGCAGATTCGACTCTGGAACGACGAGAGCCCTGCTGACGTGGTCGCGGCTCCCTTGCAACCTTGGAACACCTGAGCCCTGCTGAGTGACTCGCGGCTCCCCTGAAGATCGTAAGACCTCCGACCTTGTGCTTGAACCCTGCTGAGTGACTCGCGGCTCCCCTGAAGATCGTAAGACCTCCGACCTTGTGCTTGAGCCCCACTGAGTGACTCACGGCTCCCCTGAAGATCGTAAGACCTCCGACCTAGTGCTTGAGCCCTGCTGAGTGACTCGCGGCTCCGAAAGACTCCCTCGGTCCGGCTGGACCCCAATGACCACAGCGTACCCCCCAGCTCGAGGATTGTGAGCTGTGCGCCGGGTACGTCCCTGCATTGATCCGGATCCCCAAAGACTGTCCCCCTACCCCCTATCCCTACCGAGACTCTTTGAGCCCGTGCTCTATTTGTAAATATCCACCTTGTTGATCATTAAGATCCTACGAAGCTGATTAGATAAAGATCTGTTCCCAAGAACATACATTGTGGTGTCTCTTTGTCGTGTGGTGCAGTGTGTACGATCCTAGACACGAGACTCTTCCCCTGAGGAGTCTCCCGCCAGTGCCCGGCTACGATACCGCGAGGGTAGGTCTCAGGGTGCTCAGGTACCCTCCCTGTCTCCCCTGAGGTCGCCTTCTAACATTGGTGGCAAGCGACGGGATTCGGGCCCATAATCTAGAGATCGTACCGTAAACGGCTGACGCACTACCGGCAAAGACGGCAGAAGAAAGTGCCATGAGTCTCACAGAAACAGACGCGAGTACTGTGTTGCAGGCGGAACAACTGGAAGAGTACACGCACAAAGAACTGAAGCAATTCTGCAAAGAACTAAAAATCGCTACCACTGGTCTCAACACCAAAGAAGATATGCAGAAGGCACTGAAAGCTTGGGTGGAATCCGGAGCCCCCCACCCAGAAGGAGCGGTGGAGCTCCATGACGAAGCTGGACTCTCCCAAAGAGAAAGCAGCAGCAACCAGGTATGAAGCTTCGCACCAGACGGGGGTCTATCCCCGGAAGAACTCGCAGACAGAGAGAGAAGTCGTAATCACGAACTCGAACTGGCCAAACTGAAAATCGAGGGCGAGTTGAAATTAGCTGAGAAGAAGCTAGCAGTGGAACAGATGCAAGTTCAAGGCGAACTAGAAGAGAAGAAACTCCAACGGGAGCACGAAGGAAGAAAACTTCAACTGGAGCACGAACGCAGCTTGAAAGAAATCGAGCTCAAAGCCAGGAGCGAAGAAGCTCGACCCCCGGAGAACCGAGGGGCGCCCCCCCCGGCGGAACAGAAGGTCCACATCCCCAAAGATGTGGTCAAGGAATATTACAAAAACGATGACATCCAACAATGGTTCAAGGCCTACGAGGTTGCCATGACCTCCCACCGAGTCCCGCAGAAGGATTGGTGGGCTGGGTTGTGGGGCCGATTTTTGAGTGAGGGGAGAGACACCCTGCTCGACCTACCATCCTCCATTCAGACCTCCTACAGCCACATGAAGGAGGCCCTCCTCACAAGGTACGGCCTCACCCCGGAGATGTACCGCCAGCGGTTCCGGGACTGCAGGAAGATCCCTGGCACCACGTGGGTGGAGTATGTGAACTTTTTCAGCCGTGCATTCGACGGGTGGATTAAGGGCAGCAAAGTAACCACCCTGGACGAACTAACTGACCTCATGTTATGGGAACACCTGGCCGCGAACTGCTTTGTGGAACTACGCCAGCATCTGCTCGACAGCAAGCTCACGGATCCGAGGAAGCTGGCTGTCAAAGCGGATCGCTGGACCAACACCCGGGTCTCCCGGGGCCCTGTAGGAGAATACCCCCGAGCCAGTCAGGGACCACCCTGCTAGAGAGGGGGGGGGACCAGGGAGGGCAGAAAGAACCCCAGTCCGGTCCTCCGAAAAACCAACCTCCGCACTTCCCGGTACTCCTACCAGCTGTATCCGGTCCACCCGTGAGACGGGGGCACCGGGTGACCATCACTTGTTTCCGTTGCCAGAAGCCCGGGTGTTAGACCTGGCATCTTTGGCGTGGTTGCCCCTGACTTTTTGCCTCTACCTCCTGTGTTTTTTGATGCTATGCTGGATTTCGTTTTTGCTGGTTTAGATGCTTTGGGCACTTTGCCACTGCTGATCAGTGTCAAAGTGCAAGTGCTCCCTTGGTAAATTGTTGTATTGATTGGTTATCCGTGATTGGTATATTTGTTTCACCTGTTAGCCCCTAGTAAAGTGCACTGCGTGTGCCAGGGCTGGTGATTCAAATGCTACTAGTGGGCTGCAGCACTGATTGTGCCACCCACAGGAGTAGCGCTAAAAATGATGTCTTAGGCCTGCTTGCAGTGCCTATGTGCAGTCCAGGACTGCCATGTCGACCTGGCCAGTGCACCCACTGACCAGGCCTTATCCTTCCCATTCTGTACATGTCAGGCATCCCTATGGTGGCCCTAGGTACCCCCCTGGGCTGGGTGCAGTGTATCTGAAAGGTAGGGCATGTACTGAGGTGTGTAACATGCCCTGGTAGTGAATTAAAGCCATTTTCGTTTTTCACTGCTGAGAGGGTATCTTGCCCATAGGATAGAATGGGGAAGGCTGTTTACATGCCTATCTTCCCATAAGGGCAAGATAGAAAATCCAAGTTTGGTATCTCTGTGTTCAGAATTTAATTATACATCTTTTTAGCAAGATGGTTTTTAAATTCACTGTGTGAGAATAGCACTTTTTAGAAAGTAGCTATTCTCCTGTTTAACCTTCCTGTGTGCCTGTGTGCTGGTTGGCTGACTGGTGTCATGTGATGGGCTAGGTGGCTCCAGGAGCCTGGATGAGTCAGCAGCAGGGTGAATAGGGAGATCTGCTTTAGATGGGTGGGAGGAGTAGTCCCTGGGTTTGAATAGGGCTGCCCCTGACAAACACAAAGCTGGCTCCACCCCCTGCTGGCCAGGCTGAGGACTCTGCCTCTGCTGGCACAAAGAAGGCTCCACCTCCTGCTGAGCGTCTAACGACCCTGCCCCTCACTCTGAAAGGAACCAGGTGCTCCAGAGCTGAGCACACCCAGGAACCGGTTTGAGCAGGGGAATCCCCCCACTGGAACAAAGAGAGACAAAGACTTGGAGGGGTATAAGAAGAGGACCCCAGACACCTAAACTTTAGATCACTTTGGAACTAAGAAGAAATCTCTGCCAAGGAGAAAGCTGGAAGGAACTGAAGAGGAGAAGACTGCCTGCTTGCTGTTTTGCTTTGCTGCCAAGGAGAGGGGAGGGACTTTGCTGTGTCCCCTTCTTTTGATTCTGATCTCCAAGGGCCTGAGAAGAGCTGGCTCCCTGTTAAGAAGTCCCAGGAACAAAAGGACTTCACCACCAGCTCCCCTGGAACTCTGCTGAAAGAGTTCTGACCTGCCTTGGAGTGCTTGCCCAGTCTTGGGGCCTCAGGAGGTCGTTTTGCTGTGTTTTGGGAGCTGGGAAGCAGAAGCGTGAACAAGAGTGACTGGTACCCACCGCATCATCCGATTGCGTGTCGCAAGACCGAGAGTGCGTGGAAAATTTCATCGCGGCACCATCCCAACACGCAGGGTCCCCGCATCGCCGAGTGCGTCGAGCATCGTCCCGAAGCGTGAAGATTCCTGGCACTGCGAGGGTCGTCGCAGAACCAGTTTGCGAACCGCACCACTGCCGGTGCGTGAAAGTCTCCAGTCGCTGCGTGCGTCGACGCAGAGTCCCGTTCCATGGCGCATCGAGAGTTGCGGCGCCGGAAGGCAACGCTGCGCCACGCATCGCACCACATCGAAGAGTATCGCATCGAACATGTGCGTGAAGCTTCCCCCTAAGAAACCTACGCAACGAAGGTCAAAGTCATCGCATCCTCCCCTTACAAATCGGAGCGGGCGCATCCACCTCTGCTGCGTGAAGCAGGGCTGCTGCAAAGCCTCCCCAGGATCTCAGGAGTATCGCATCGCCTTTGCAAGCTTCCTTGTTATAGCTTTTTGGAACCTTATCGCAACTACAGGTACTGTTGGGCACGAAAGTGTCGCATTTTGTGCGTTGAGAGTCGCATTGTGCAGGACACTGACTTTTACATCCTGGAGTACTTTCTGCAAACTCTGAACTAACTTTAAAGTAACCTTTTTGAATTATATGTTGGTTTGTCTGTAGTATTTGGTCTTGTGAAGTTTTTAGTAAAGATACCTTATTTTTCTAAAACTGGTGTGGAGTAAATCTGTGGTCTTTTCACTGTGTTACTGTGAGTGTTGGTACAAATACTTTACACATTGCCTTTGATAGCCTAGACTGCTCAGGCCAAGCTACCTAGAGGGTGAGCAGGGGTTATCTTAACCGTGTATCCCCCTTTCCCTGACTAGAAGCAAGGGTCCCTACTTGGACAGTGGTACCTACCCTGCCAACTAGAGACCCCCAGATCTAACATTGGTGGTCAGCGGTGAGGATTGAACTTGTATTTGTACTTGACCCACAGTAATTGGTGTACATCACTAGGAGTGCAGACCAATAGACAACCACATACTATATTTTTGATTCTATTTTTGAGTAACTCTTCAAGAGCATCATGTCTCAGGTGGCAACAAGTGAGAAGGCAGAAGTGGAGGTTTCCATTGCAGATTTGTATTCGTACGGAGTGGTAGCACTCAAGCAATTCTGCAAAGACCGTGGTTGCCCCTTTAAAAGCGGAGCTAGAAAGGATGAGCTCCAAAAAGTCTTGAAGGCCTGGTGGGAGGCCCAAGAGGAGGATGATGCAGATGAAGAGGATGGTTTTGTTCCCCAAGATCTGCCCGTGGGCAGAGCAGTCTCAAGGGCTGGCAGCTCCCATTCGAGTAGGGGGCTCACTCCAGAGGAGTTGGAGGAGAATCAAAGGGTGAGAGACCATGAATTGGAAATAATGAAAATGAAGCAATCAGACAAGGTGGCGGAGGAGAGCAGGAATGCCTGTGCCTTGGAGGAGAAGAAATTGCTTCTGGCTCATGAAGTGAGCATGAGAGAACTGGACATCAAGGCCAAGCAGGTGGAGTCCGGTTCAAATGGTGGCAGCGCACAGCCAGTGCAGGGGGTAAAGTATATGTCCCCAAAGAGTTAGTGCAGAATTATAACAGGAGTGAGGATATCTATGCCTGGTTCACATCGTATGAAATTGCATTGAGGATGAATTGTGTGCCTGAACAGCATTGGGGGGCGGGCCTGTGGAAACATTTTGAGGCTTCTGGGAGGAGTGCTCTAGAGCCCTTAGAATTAGCAGGTACCATGACCTATCCCAATATGAAGGAGGCCTTATGTCTCAGGTATGGACTTACTCCAGAGCAGTATAGACTGCAGTTTAGGAATTCCAAGAAGAAAGAGTCTGAGACTTGGATGGAGTGTGTGAATCTGTACTCGCGGGCACTGGAAGGTTGGATGAAGGGCAGCAAGGTAACTGATTATAAGGGGTTGTTATATTTAATTAGTTGGGAGCACTTGAGTAGTCTATGTGTTCCAGAGCTGCGCCAGCATCTTTTAGATAGCAAGTTGACGGACCCCATTGAGCTTGCTAAGGAGGCGGACCGCTGGACCAGTACCAGGGTCCACAGAGGAATTGTGGGTACCATTGCCAAAGGTGGGCAGGGTCCCCAGCAGAAGAGTGGGGGGGACAAGGGTAACCAAAAGGAGTTCTCACAAGGGCCCCAAAATAGTTCCCAGGGTAACCAGTCCCAGCCCCCCAAGTCAAAACCCAAACCAACCTGGCCCCCTAAGGGCAGGTCGGATAACAAGGGTCCCATTAGGTGTTATCACTGTCAAGAATTGGGTCACAAGTCTCCTGTGTGTCCCAAGAAATCCCAGGCACCCACTGGTGCTCCAACACCGGGTATAGCTAGTGTAGCTTTTGGGGGGGATTTAATTTCTAGTGATTTGGAGGGTTTAGCAGTTATGTCCCTTGTCTCTTTAGGAGACACAGAGATGGTCCAGGAAACCCCTGTCCCTGATAACACTAAGAAGTACAGGCAGTGGGTGACCATCAATGGGTGGAGGCTCTCAGGGACACTGGAGCCAGTGTGACTACGGTCAGGTGTCAGTGGGTCCCTGAGGAGCTGATCATTCCAGACGTGCTTCACCCAGTAGTGTCAGCTGACAACTCTGTGCACCTTTGCAAGGTAGCACATGTTCCCTTTGAGTGGGGGGGGGGTCTCAGGTCCTCTCAGAGTTGCTGTGAGTCCATCCATGCCAGTAAACTGTCTGCTAGGTAATGACCTGGAGAGTTCCCCATGGAAGGAGGTGGAACGCCAGGCTCATTTGGAGATGTTGGGTTTGCCTGAGTGGGTCTGTGTGACCACCCGGTCCATGGCAGCCAGACAGGGTTGTGAAGCAGACCTGGAGCCTGAAACAGTGGCCCAGGTCCCTGCCAGAAAGAGGAAGGGCAAGGGGCGTGGTACGTCCACCCCCGCTGTTCCCACGGTCCAGGAAGGAGCAGAACCTACGGGGGATGCCCTGGAGCCTACAGGGGAACAGGTCGCTGAGCTGGGAGACATACCTGAGCTGACCCATTGGCAGCAAGAGGGTGGTCCCTCCAGAGAGGAGTTCTGCCGTGCGCAGAAGACTTTCCCTACTCTTGAAGGTCTGCGGCACCAGGCTGCAGACCAGGCAGCAGGTGTTGATCCGAAGAACTTTTTTCTCTACTGGGAGAATGACTTGTTGTACAGTGAGCCTAGGTTTGCTGAGCCCAGTGGATCACGTACCCTGGTGGTACCCGCAGGGTTCAGAGACTTCCTACTGGGACTGGCTCACGACCTGCCGCTTGCAGGACATCTCGGGCAGGACAAGACCCGACAAAGGCTTGCCACCCACTTTTACTGGCCCGGGATGAAGACGGACGTCGCTTCCTTTTGTAAATCATGCCAGATTTGCCAGGCAAGTGGCAAGGCTGGAGGAAAATGCAAAGGCCCTCTCCAGCCTTTTCCGGTAGTGAGCACCCCTTTCGAGCGGGTGGGAATAGATATTGTGGGGCCACTGGACCCCAGGACAGCCTTAGGCAACAGGTTCATCCTGGTCCTGGTGGATCATGCCACCCGGTACCCGGAGGCTATCCCTCTCAGGACAACCACAGCCCCGGTGGTGGGCCGTGCGTTGATGGGGATCTTTTCCCGTGTGGGTTTCCCCAAAGAGGTGGTATCTGACCGGGGTACCAACTTCATCTCCAGGTATATGAAATCTCTGTGGGAGGAGTGTTTGGTAACTTATAAGTTCACCACTCCTTACCACACTCAAGGAAATGGGTTGGTTGAAAGGTTCAACCGGACCCTGAAAGGCATGATCATGGGGCTGACAGAGCCCATGAGACGGAAGTGGGACGTCTTTTTGCCATGCCTATTATTTGCCTACAGGGAGGTACCACAAAAGTCTCTAGGGTTCAGTCCCTTTGAGCTTTTGTACGGGCACCCTGTTAGAGGACCTCTCAGTCTGGTGAAGGAGGGTTGGGAGAAATCCCCTGGGAAAACCCCCCAGGATGTGTTCAGCTATGTGCTGGCCATCCGCAACCAGACACAGCGCTTCCGGGCCCTCGCTCAGGCAAACCTGGAAGCCAGCCAAGATGAGATGAAGAGGTGGTATGACCAGCATACCACTCTGATGGAATTTCAACCTGGGCAGATGGTGTGGGTGATGGCGCCAGTGGAGCCTTGCGCGCTCCAAGACAAGAGGACTGGGCCATATGAGGTGGTGGAGTGCAAGAGTGAGGTGACCTACCTGGTCAACTTGCGATCTCCCAGGAACCCCATGAGGGTCCTACACGTGAACCACCTCAAACTCCATTTTGAGAGGTCTGAAATAACAATGCTACTTGCTACAGATGCAGGGATGGAGGAGGATAGCGATCCTCTTCCTGACCTCCTGGAAGCTAAGGAGCAAGATGGGTCAGTGGATGGAGTGGTCCTCTCGCCCACCCTGACCCCAGAACAGCAGAGGGACTGTCGCCATATGCTGGGTCAGTTTGCATCTCTGTTCTCCCTGACCCCCGGTATCACCAACTGGTGTGTCCATGACGTGGACACGGGAGATAGCATGCCTGTGAAACAGAAGTTTTACCGGGTGGCTGACAAGGTCAGGGCCAGCATCAAGAAGGAGGTTTCTAAGATGTTGGAGCTAGGGGTGATTGAGCCCTCCAGCAGCCCCTGGGCTAGCCCAGTGGTACTTGTACCGAAAGCTGCTGCACCTGGTGCCACTCCAGAACTTAGGTTTTGTGTGGACTACCGTGGGCTCAATGCGGTCACGAAGACTGACGCGCACCCCATCCCCAGAGCTGATGAGCTCGTGGATCGGTTGGGAGCTGCCAACTACCTCAGTATGTTTGATTTAACTTCTGGGTACTGGCAGATTGCCTTAACTGATGGGGCCAAGGAGAGGTCTGCGTTTTCAACGCCAGAGGGGCACTTCCAGTTCCGTGTCATGCCCTTTGGGTTGAAGAACGCCCCTGCCACATTCCAGAGACTGGTCAACCAGGTACTGTCCGGGCTGGAGCAATTCAGCGCCGCATATCTGGATGACATTGCTGTGTTCAGCTCCACTTGGGAAGAACACTTGCAACACCTCTGCGCAGTGTTGAAGGCTCTGCATAGTGCAGGCCTCACTATCAAGGCCAGTAAGTGCCAGATAGGGCAGGGTTCGGTGGTGTATTTGGGACACCAGGTAGGAAGCGGCCAGGTGGCGCCCCTACAAGCCAAGATAGATACCATCCGGGCTTGGGAACCCCCCAAAACCCAGACAGCCGTGAGAGCCTTCTTAGGACTCACCGGGTACTATCGCCGTTTTGTCAAGGGGTTTGGCACCATTGTTGCTCCCTTGACAGAACTAACTTCCAAGAAGTTACCGAAGAAAGTGATTTGGACCAGTGCCTGCCAAGAAGCTTTTGATGCCCTGAAGGAGGCCATGTGTACAGCACCTGTACTCAAGGCGCCTGACTTCTCCAAGGAATTCATAGTGCAGACAGACGCTTCTGAGCATGGAGTGGGAGCGGTGCTCTCACAACTAAATGATGAGGACTTGGACCAACCTGTAGCTTTCATTAGTAGGAGGCTACTTCCCAGGGAACAGAGGTGGAGTGCGATTGAAAGGGAAGCTTTTGCTGTGGTCTGGGCGCTGAAGAAGCTGAGACCCTACTTGTTTGGGACTCACTTCCGGGTTCAGACGGACCACAGGCCCCTATGATGGTTGATGCCGATGAGGGGTGAGAATCCTAAGCTGTTGAGGTGGTCCATTTCCCTACAGGGGATGGACTTTACGGTGGAACACCGCCCCGGTACAGAACACGCCAATGCTGATGGTCTGTCCAGGTTTTTCCGCCTTAGCGATGAGAACTCCCAAGAGGGTGGGTAGTTCTCCCCACTTTCAGCTGGAGGGGACACGTGTTAGACCTGGCATCTTTGGCGTGGTTACCCCTGACTTTTTGCCTCTACCTCCTGTGTTTTTTGATGCTAAGCTGGATTTCGTTTTTGCTGGTTTAGATGCTTTGGGCACTTTGCCACTGCTGATCAGTGTCAAAGTGCAAGTGCTCCCTTGGTAAATTGTTGTATTGATTGGTTATCCATGATTGGTAAATTTGTTTCACCTGTTAGCCCCTAGTAAAGTGCACTGCATGTGCCAGGGCTGGTGATTCAAATGCTACTAGTGGGCTGCAGCACTGATTGTGCCACCCACAGGAGTAGCGCTAAAAATGATGTCTTAGGCCTGCTTGCAGTGCCTATGTGCAGTCCAGGACTGCCATGTCGACCTGGCCAGTGCACCCACTGACCAGGCCTTATCCTTCCCTTTCTGTACATGACAGGCATCCCTATGGTGGCCCTAGGTACCCCACTGGGCTGGGTGCAGTGTATCTGAAAGGTAGGGCATGTACTGAGGTGTGTAACATGCCCTGCTAGTGAATTACAGCCATTTTCGTTTTTCACTGCTGAGAGGCTATCTTGCCCATAGGATAGAATGGGGAAGGCTGTTTACATGCCTATCTTCCCATAAGGGCAAGATAGAAAATCCAAGTTTGGTATCTCTGTGTTCAGAATTTAATTATACATCTTTTTAGCAAGATGGTTTTTAAATTCACTGTGTGAGAATAGCACTTTTTAGAAAGTAGCTATTCTCCTGTTTAACCTTCCTGTGTGCCTGTGTGCTGGTTGGCTGACTGGTGTCATGTGATGGGCTAGGTGGCTCCAGGAGCCTGGATGAGTCAGCAGCAGGGTGAATAGGAAGATCTGCTTTAGATGGGTGGGAGGAGTAGTCCCTGGGTTTGAATAGGGCTGCCCCTGACAAACACAAAGCTGGCTCCACCCCCTGCTGGCCAGTCTGAGGACTCTGCCTCTGCTGGCACAAAGAAGGCTCCACCTCCTGCTGAGCGTCTAACGACCCTGCCCCTCACTCTGAAAGGAACCAGGTGCTCCAGAGCAGAGCACACCCAGGAACCGGTTTGAGCAGGGGAATCCCCCCACTGGAACAAAGAGAGACAAAGACTTGGAGGGGTATAAGAAGAGGACCCCAGACAACTAAACTTTAGATCACTTTGGAACTAAGAAGAAACCTCTGCCAAGGAGAAAGCTGGAAGGAACTGAAGAGGAGAAGACTGCCTGCTTGCTGTTTTGCTTTGCTGCCAAGGAGAGGGGAAGGACTTTGCTGTGTCCCCTTCTTTTGATTCTGATCTCCAAGGGCCTGAGAAGAGCTGGCTCCCTGTTAAGAAGTCCCAGGAACAAAAGGACTTCACCACCAGCTCCCCTGGAACTCTGCTGAAAGAGTTCTGACCTGCCTTGGAGTGCTTGCCCAGTCTTGGGGCCTCAGGAGGTCGTTAGGTTGTGTTTTGGGAGCTGGGAAGCAGAAGTGTGAACAAGAGTGACTGGTACCCACCGCATCATCCGATTGCGTGTCGCAAGACCGAGAGTGCGTGGAAAATTTCATCGCGGCACCATCGCAACACGCAGGGTCCCCGCATCGCCGAGTGCGTCGAGCATCGTCCCGAAGCATGAAGATTCCTGGCATTGCGAGGGTCGTCGCAGAACCAGTTTGCGAACCGCACCACTGCCGGTGCGTGAAAGTCTCCAGTCGCTGCGGTTGTTCCAGCAATCTGGAACACACCGCTTATATTGGGAAAATGACCTTTTGTACAGCGAGCAGAAGTCGGTGGAGCTAGGATCAGCCCAGGTGCTGGTGGTACCCCAACGCTTCCGAGACTTCCTCCTGGGCTTGGCCCACGATGTCCCCCTCGCAGGCCACTCGGGCCAAGACAAAACCTACAGCCGCCTAGTGACTCACTTTTACTGGCCTAAAATGAAAGCAGACATAGAAACCCACTGCAAGTCCTGCCCCACGTGCCAGGCTAGTGGAAAAAAGTGGAGGAAAGCGCAAGGCTCCCCTTCAACCCTTCCCTGTCATCAGTACCCCTTTTGAACGGGTCGGGATCGACATCGTGGGGTTCCTGGACCCCCCAACCTCACAAGGTCACCGCTTCATCCTCGTCCTAGTGGACCATGCCACCCGATACCCTGAGTCCATTCTCCTACGCACCATCACTGCCCCCGTGGTGGGCCGGGCGTTGATGGGGATCTTTTCCCGTGTGGGTCTTCCCCGCGAGGTCGTGAGCGACCCCGGGACAAACTTTATCTCCAAATACATGACGTCCCTGTGGCAACAATGTGGAGTGTCCTATAAGTTCACCACCCCGTACCATCCCCAAGGAAATGGCCTAGTAGAGCGGTTTAATCGGACTCTGAAGGGGATGATCGCGGGCCTGGAAGAGCCCCTCCGGCGCAAGTGGGACGTCCTGCTCCCCTGCCTTTTGTTCACCTACCGGGAAGTTCCCCAGAAATCCTTGGGGGTTCAGCCCGTTCGAGTTACTCTACGGGCATCCCGTCCGTGGGCCCCTCAGCCTGGTCAAGGAAGGGTGGGAGGCGGCGCCCTGAGGCCCCCCCCCCCGGGATGTGTTCCGATACGTTCTAACCCTCGAAATCAGACTAGGAAGTTTCGAGAACTGGCCGAGGCCAACCTGGAGGCAGGCGCTGGTACGACCAGAATGCCACTCTGGTCGAGTTCCAGCCGGGCCTGCAGGTATGGGTCATGGCCCCAGTGAAACCTTGCGCCCTCCAGGATAAATGGAACGGGCCCTTCAAATTCGTTGAGCGGAAGAGCCAGGTCACGTACTTGGTGGATGTCCAGTCACCTCGAGACCCCCTTCGGGTCCTTCACGTGAACCGCCTCAAGCCTCACTTCGTGCGGACGGAGCTGAGTCTACTGCTGGCCACCGATGACGGGGCCTAAGAGGAGTCAGATCCCCTCCCTGACCTCCTGTGTACCAAGGAGAAGGATGGCTCCGTGGAAGGAGTGAACCTCTCTCCATCCCTCACTTCCCAGCAACGCGAGGACTGCCGCCAGCTCTAAGGGCAGTTCCCCGACTTATTCTCTCTTGTCCCCCAAGTCACCGACTGGTGTGTCCATGACATGGACACCGGAGACAGCCCGCCGGTGAAGCAACGAGCCTACCGAGTCCCTGATCGAGTCCGGTCCTGCATTCAGGCCGAGGTCTCGAAGATGTTGACCTTGGGGGTGATCAAACCCTCAGACAGCCCCTGGGCCAGCCCCGTGGTACTTGTCCCGAAAGCAGCTGCCCCCGGTGTCGCCCCAGAACTCCGATTCTGTGTGGACTACCGGGGACTTAATGAAGTCACCCGAGCCGACGCTCACCCCATTCCCCGAGCAGACGAGCTCATTGACCGTCTTGGGTCTGCTCATTTCCTCAGCACATTCGATCTGACCTGCGGGTACTGGCAAATTGCGCTCACAGAAGGAGCCAAGGAGCGGTCCGCCTTCTCCGCCCCGGATGGGCACTATCGCTTTCGCGTGATGCCCTTCGGGATGAAAAATGCCCCGCCCACCTTCCAGCGACTGGTAAATAGAGTCCTGGCCGGGCTGGAAAAGTTCAGCGCCGCATATCTAGACGATATCGCGGTTTTCAGTTCTGAATGGAGTGAGCACCTCCAGCACCTCCGGAGGGTGCTAACGGCCCTGCGCCAGGCAGGCCTCACAGTAAAAGCCAGCAAGTGTCAGATTGGGCAAGGTTCGGTGGTCTACCTAGGGCACCGGGTTGGAAGCGGGCAGGTCGCCCCTCTGCAGCCTAAGATCGACTCCATCCTAGCCTGGGAACCACCCACTACCCAAACGGATGTCCGAGCCTTTCTGGGCCTCACCGGCTACTACCGGAGATTCATCCGGGGGTACGGCAGCCTCGTCGGTCCCCTCACGGAACTCACGTCCAAGAAACAGCCCAAGAAAGTGCAGTGGACCTCTGCCTGCCAGGAGGCGTTCGATGCCCTGAAAGCGGCCATGTGTACTGCCCCCGTGCTCCAGGCCCCCGACTACTCCAAGGAGTTTGTGGTACAAACTGATGCCTCCGAGCATGGCATTGGGGCAGTCCTGTCACAGGTGAATGACCAAGGCCTAGACCAGCCCGTAGCCTTCCTCAGCCGAAGGCTGTTACCCAGAGAACAGAAATGGAGCACCATTAAGCGCGAGGCGTTCGCCGTAGTCTGGGCCCTCAAGAAATTACGACCCTATCTGTTCGGCACCCATTTCAAACTCCAAACCGACCATCGCCCCTTGCGATGGCTCATGCAGATGCGAGGGGAAAATCCCAAACTACTGCGGTGGTCAATCTCCCTCCAAGGGATGGATTTCACCATAGAACATCGCCCTGGTACTGACCACGCCAACGCAGACGGCCTCTCCCGGTTCTTCCGCCTCAGCGAAGAGAACCCCCAAGAGGATGGGTAGTTCTCTCCGGCTTTCAGCTGGGGGGGGGACGCGTGTTAGACCCGGCCTCGTGGCATGGCCATCCCTGACCCCTAGCTACACCCCCTGACCCGTGCACCTCATTCAGCCCCCGAGTACACAGCCTAGCCGGTCCTTCCCGCCAGGACCCACACACACCTGACCCGGACTTCCCCATCCGTGCCCTCCACCTTCCCAGCACCACAGGGCCCGCATGCCCACTTCATGCACCTACGATGGCCGCCCGGCTCCAGCGCAACCCAGGCCTAGAGGCGCCGCCCCGGCTGGAGGACTTCGCGCTCGCACAGAGTGAGAGAGGGAGGAGCAGTTTCCATCGCACCTCTGACCTCCCCTTGGGAGATGGGTTTCGATTGGCCCTCCGGCCTCCCTGAGGGCTGGCTCCACGCCTGCTGGGTGTCTGGGACTCCTCCCGACCCGGCCCTGAAAGGATCAAAGGACGACATGGCAGGAAACTCCAACAAGCGGCCCCCAGGTGCTAAGACCCCTGCCTACACAGACTCCGAACATCAAAGAGGAGTTGACCTATAACAAGGGGTGCTCTGGGACTATCTGAAGATTCGACTCTGGAACGACGAGAGCCCTGCTGACGTGGTCGCGGCTCCCTTGCAACCTTGGAACACCTGAGCCCTGCTGAGTGACTCGCGGCTCCCCTGAAGATCGTAAGACCTCCGACCTTGTGCTTGAGCCCTGCTGAGTGACTCGCGGCTCCCCTGAAGATCATAAGACCTCCGACCTTGTGCTTGAGCCCTGCTGAGTGACTCGCGGCTCCCCTGAAGATCATAAGACCTCCGACAAAGTGCTTGAGCCCTGCTGAGTGACTCGCGGCTCCGAAAGACTCCCTCGGTCCGGCTGGACCCCAATGACCACAGCGTATCCCCCAGCTCGAGGATTGTGAGCTGTGCGCCGGGTACGTCCCTGCATTGATCCGGATCCCCAAAGACTGTCCCGCTACCCCCTATCCCTACCGAGACTCTTTGAGCCCGTGCTCTATTTGTAAATATCCACCTTGTTGATCATAAAGATCCTACGAAGCTGATTAGATAAAGATCTGTTCCCAAGAACATACAGTGTGGTGTCTTTGTCGTGTGGTGCAGTGTGTACGATCCTAGACACGAGACTCTTCCCCTGAGGAGTCTCCCGCCAGTGCCCGGCTACGATACCCCGAGGTTAGGTCTCAGGGTGCTCAGGTACCCTCCCTGTCTCCCCTGAGGTCGCCTTCTAACATGCATCAAGAAAGACTACAGCAGCCTTGATTTCTGGCTTAGTGTGCTGTATTGCACCAAACACCGCATGCTGGTTGTATGTCAAATTGCACCCCATAACGAACCCGGCCTGCTCTGTACCAACCAGTTCCAATACCAACAGGGCTAAGCGATTAGCGAGTATTTTAGCAAACATTTTTGTGTCGACATTGAGCAGTGATAACGGCCTAAATGAAGAGCATTCGTTGGGGTGTTTGTCTGGCTTCAAAAGCGTGACTATCGGGTCTTCTCTCATAGTGGGGGGCATGCCGGGTCTGGTGGTGCAGTGGACTAATGCATACACTGTAGGGGCCTGTGTTCGACCTCATGGTCACAGGTTTTAATCCTGGTGGGTCCACTCAGCCTTTCATCCATCTGAGGTCGATAAAATGAGTACCATTGAGTTGGGTAAAAATATACATCTGTTATTCAGTTCCTTGAGACCCTTGGGTGATACATGTGCTTTACAAATACACATGTTATGTTATCTCCCCATTCTCGCTCATTTCCTCGAACAGCATAGTCAAGTATGGAACAAGAAGGTCTTTAAGTTCTTTATAAAATGTGACTATAAGACCATCTTGACCCGGAGAACTAGCCAAATGCATGGATGTTAAAGCGATAAGGATTTCCAGGCTTCTAAGGGCCTCATGAGTTACTCTCTGTGTTCGTCTGCCAACCTAGGTAGCTTAATGTGCTCAAGGGAGTTCAAAATATCTGCTTCCTCCCCTAACATTTTGGACCAATACAAGTCTGAGTCGTACTGACTGAATCGGTCAGCTATGCTAGCCGGGTCTCTTAATATCCCCCTGACTCTGCATATAATTCTGCATTAGCAGTTTCTTCCCTTTTGTTGCAGAGTATGGTATTCCTCCAGCGTCTTTTTTAAATCCTCTGTAGTGAGATCGTCCCACCCTCCTAAGACAACCTGTTCTAGGTTGGTTAGCGCTTCTCTAGGAAATCAAGCCATCCTCTCAATGATCGAAGGACACCTGAATGTTTTGAAATGGCTATTCTCCGGATGTAAACCATGAAAGTTTCCCAGACTATGGCAAACCAGGGCACTGAACCAATATTCGTGATAAAGAAGGATTCTATGGCCTCTGATATGTCAGTTTCGAAAGCATTATCCAATAAAGAAAATGGGAGGAATCGCCACGTGAAAGGGGATGATCTCTGGGCTGTCAATATCCAATAATGTAGGTGAGTGGTCTGAAAATGAGCCTGGGTGAGTAGCTCACTCCCTTACTCGGGGATAGGGCACTGGAAATGAACCAGTAGTCAATTTTAGTATGCAGGTCGTGCAGGGTAGTGAGTAAAGCCACCCTTCTCAGGAAAGAGAGTGTGCCAGACATCTACCGTATCTAATTGGGTGATAGTATCTATGATTGTTTTGGCAGCAGCCAATGGGCGACGGACCGGTCCCCAGGAGCGGTCCAATGCCGGATCAAGTACACAGTTAAAGTCACCACCCCAAAGTTGTGGTAGTGAGTTTTTGGTGCTCAATCGTACCTGAAGATCACGGTAAAATTGCGGGTTGTCCAAATTAGCACCATATATAGTAACTACAAGTAGGTCAAGACCTCCCCCCTTTCATCTGAAAATAGCGTACCTGTCCCATATCTGTCTCAACGACCTCTAATGTGATCCCCGAGTTCGGGTTGACTCAGGTCAGTACCCTCCTAGTGTGTCTGGAGAAGCCAGATGCGTGGAAGGGGCCAGGCAGCCATCTGTGCATTAACATTTTGCTGTCCATAGGAAGGTGAGTTTCCTGTAAAAGAGCTACATCGATACTGTGTCTTGTGAGGTAGGACAGCAACTTGCGCACCTTACAAAAGTCATTGATGCCTCTGACATTCCATGTCCGGAACCTCAATGCACCACCCTTACCCTGCGCCATCCTTGATCTTCAGATGCGAATATATGCAATTTCTCTTTACCACGTTACACATTGGTCTGGTGCACTGTAAACCACGAACAGTGTGACATGTTACAGTGTTGAGCATACTGTGGTCACAACTGCACACAATTATACCTCCCCCCACCCACGCCATGTCATCCCCAACTTGTCATGGTTGAAATCCCCTCCCCCCAAATGAATATGGGTCAGGCATAACGCTGTGCAGTGGGACACCGACGGGGGCAGATGTTGCCTTCCTGCCGTTCTATACTCCACCAAGAGTAGTGACCATGCCATCCATGTCTGTAGAGTACATCCACATACATATAGTCATAAGTAATGTCTCAGAAAAAACTTGACCAAGTTCCATTTTCCAACGCCTCCTCATGCGTGCAAATGTCTGTTCACCTGAAGGCAGCACTAACCATCTGTTGGGTCAATGCCCCTACGGCCACACAGGAGAGTATATGTTAAAGATACTAGTGTTTAATCAACAGTTGCACCTAACATCTCCAACAGCTAGCGACCACCCTGCCCGATACCAATAATTTAAGAGCCGGACCCAAATGCACCCTACCCCCAGGCATCTACATGTGCATATTACCAGACTGTCTGATTAATCTTGTTCATCCAGGTCACCACCAGTCGCCTCAGACAGCTTCTCCAAGTCTCTGCTTCGCTCCTCCAATTTGGAGTATTGCTTAAGTGCTTTCTGTAAGGACTTGGGGTCTAAGAAGATCTTTGATTTGACATTCATGGTGACCCTGAGCCTGGCCGGATAGTGCATAGCATAGTCTTCATAGTTTTGCTTTTCAGGGGAGCAAACTGTCGCCTAGCTTCCTGGACCCTCAAGGTGAAGTAAGGGAACAATGAAATCGAGGAGCCCTCAAATTGCAGATCCCCCTTTTCTCTGGCTTGTTTCAGTGCAGCATCCCTGTCCCTGTAGTTCAGGGGCTTGGCGACCACTAGACATGGCTGTGCCACCGGTGGAGGCCTGGGGCCAAGAAAATGGTAGGCACACTCCACAACAAACATGGGGGTAAAATGTCATGACCCAGCAGCGTAATTAGTCGTTTTTTTTAAGAATATCTCCATGTTGCTCATGGTGGTGGATTCCGGGAGACCAACGATACGAATATTGCTTCTCCTGGATTTGGCTTCCAAGTCCACAGCCTTATCTTGCAGAATAATTCAATTAATTATTAATCAATTAGGTGAATCTTGCCAAACTGTTTCTGCGTAGTCTATCTAGGTTTGGGCCTCCTCAACTTCGGTCACACGTCGTTCGGCCATGTCTAGACATTCTGAATGTTTGTCAAGTTGCTCCAACATTCAATCCATGCACTAGGCCAGTGAATCGATTTTCCCGTCTATTGTAGACAGGCTTTTTTGCATGGCGGACAGAATTTACTGGTTATATCTTCAGTTGGTTAATCGGGCGCACCCTCGGGGGACTGGGCATCACCCGTATCCCTAGTTCTTGCATTGCACTGCTCGAATTGCAGCTTGACCTGCGATTTATCCACCTCACCCATTGCGATAGGCCCTGCGTCACTCACCCCACTGACCACGACTGCCAGGTGCCACCAGATTATCTCCTCTGATTCACAGAGAGGTTTCGATACTCCCACAAGTGTCCTTTGGCAAGCAGGATGTGTCCGCTTCCGGATTTGCCATGAAGGATAATTATGGCATGCGGAGGGGGTGTGGGGCCCCCACACTGTCTCAGGAATGGCCTGGCCGACTGTGGCTCCAGGAAGATGAATCCGCACCAGCTGTGATATTCCTCTTGTGGGCCAGGTCCAGGGCAGCAGATGAACAAGCCTGGTAAATCTAGGGAGGGCCCCTGCAAGCATTCAGACCTGTGTCAAAGGGTCTCAGTGTAGCAATAATTCCTCACAGCTTGCCGCTCCCGACTGTACATGGGTGGATATCACTTTCTCAATACAATCTTTTGTGCTCCTGCTATCTGGGTGGGGAGGGTGAATTACCCTAGTATTCAGGACTTCGGTAAGCAAGGCCTAGTCTTTCAGTACTCGCACCACGAAGAACGCACCGCCGTGTCGGCCCTCCGCCCTTCGAGTAGAAGCACCGGAGACTGTCTGTGGGGCTTCTTATTAGGCCCGGGTCTCTTTCCTCATGTGGGGGCAGGTAGCAACGGCACCCCCAGTGCTCCACACCCCTCTTGCAGCATCTCTTCATCCAAATCAGTAACTCGATCGGTCCCGGCAGCTCCTCAGCTGCCTCCAGTCTGCAGCCATCATCCAACTAGGCCACACTCACCCAGCAGTCGTCGGGTAGGCCAGGGCACTCGTCTCTGTCTGGAAGTAGCGTGGCACCGAACGCAGCCTCCAATGCCGTTGCTTTGCTTTCATTCTGCCTGTGCCTGCAGCGAACTGTGCCTGAGGAACGAAGGCGACGGTGTGCACTGACCCACACTCGTCCCTGGAGCAGGCCGCTTCATTGGGCGTTGGGAGGCCCTGCATTACCACTGCGCCTCTGTGCTCCGTGGCAGCCCCACCAGAGGTGGGAAGGATATTATTCGAGTCAGCGCCGCTGCTACTCTGAGATGCAGTACCTTTGGGGCTGAATCTCCACTTGTATGTCAGGATTCCTGTCGGCTTTTAACTATGGCTTGCGGAGCTCCCTTAGGTCACTGCCATCCATCCATGCCGAGTATATGTCTTTAGTTCCCAACATCTTGGAAATTCTTAGA
The DNA here is from genome assembly GCF_964204655.1 of Triturus cristatus. Lineage (NCBI taxonomy): Eukaryota > Metazoa > Chordata > Amphibia > Caudata > Salamandridae > Triturus > Triturus cristatus. Next base: position 844,130,810 of record NC_140588.1, on the reverse strand, counting down.
GTACCCAGGGTTTGTGGATTCCCCTACAAGTGTTATTCTGAGTATGCCCTTCAAACCACAATTTTAGCAATAAAGACACATTTCTGAAAATGCAGAATTTATGAGGATCCACAAATTTCCTTGCAATCAGCGTTTCTACAATTGTCATGATAAAAACAGTACCAAACTTGTGTGGTTGGGCCTAATGCCCGCAACAGGAAAGGGCCAGAAATGCAACATGTACAGGTCTCATTTTTCCACTCAAACCAACCCTTTTTTTGCAATGTGGGTAACTATGTAGGTTGAGCCTGGGCTTGACCGCCACCCATGGAAACCTACCAAAGCCAGACATTTCTGAAAAGTATACATGCTGGCAAGTCCAATGTGGTCTGGCTTGCATGGATCTACCTAGATTTTTTTTTTACCCAAAATGGCCTTCAATCCGCAAACTCTGACAAAAAAACAATAATTTTCCTAAAATTTGTGTGAGAGAAAGTTTTAGAATCTGAAGTGATCCAAAAATGTTCTGAGTACCTAGCATTCCCACACTTGTCCTGATTAAAAAAGGTGCCTTACTGTAGGGTTATCACTAAAGATAACAAAGTCTCCAGTAGTTTAAGTGATTTGTTATATCATAAGGAGCACCGCACCACACTGCTATCTCTCCGCAGTCTGCGTCACTGCTGTCAGTACCAGAATATTGGCTTCTACACTCTCCATTCCAACAGGGTGACGTTGTAATACTTAAGAAGTCACTGAGGCAGACTGTAGTGACTAGGCAGTGCAGAAAGAATAGCAATACAATAATACAGACATGAATAACTTAAACCAACCTGCAACACCCACTTGTCTGTGTGGCACTGGCGACCGGAAAGTCCTCAAATTGCAACATCGACAAATCAAATTTTCCACTCAAATCTCACATTTTTTTGCAACGTGGTTAGCTGTGTATTTTGGGCCTGAACTTGGCAGCCATCCAATGAAAACTGCTAAACCCAGACATTTCTGAAAACACTCCACCAAGGGGAGTCTAGGTTGGAATGCCTTGTATGAATCACATGAGATTTTCTTACCCAGAATGCCCTTCAAGCCTCAATCATTGCCATAGAACAGACATTTTCCTCATATTTCTGCGAGCGAAAGTTGCATAATCTTTGGGGATCCACGCTTTTTCTATTACCCAGCACTCCCACGCTTTGCCCCATAAAAAAGTACCACACTTGTGTGGAGAGGCCTAGACCCCACAACAGGAAAAGCCCTAAAGTGCAACACAGATCCGTTTTTGCAATGTGGGTACCTGTGGATTTTGGTCCCAGGCTCGGCCGACACCCAGGGAACCTACCAAACCCATACAATTCTGAAAACAAGACACCCAGTGAAGTTCAGGGTGGTGTGAATAGCATGGATTCAATAACATTTCATAACCAGAAGACCTTGCAAACATCAAACCAGCTAAAACACTCTTTTTCCTCATATTCCTTTGAGGGGAAATCCAGAATTTGAGAGACCTGCACATTTCTCACCACCCAGCATTTCCACTAAGCCTAGGTAGAATTTTTTATTCTGCCAGCGGAATTCAAGTATTTTTTTGTAATTCTTGTAAGGAGAATTATGGATAGATTAAAATGTTGCTGCTCCGCCAGCAGAATTTTAAATTATGTCGCGGTTTCTAGAGATTAGAAACAACGACATACCAGTCGGTGCCCTGGTGTGCTCTGCAGTCACTAAAACATTTAAAGCTACAGTAGTATTTACAAAGCCACTCAAGGGGCGATTTGGTCCGGATGGATGATGGAACTCCACGTGCATTTCCCATGCATCCCTTTATTCCACAGTCACTACCCCGACTGTGACATTACCGTGCATTTCTTTACCATGCAAGTCATTACAATGACTTGCCATGGGAGCCCTGGACTTTGGTATAGTATAAATTACTATTCCAACTCCAGTCAATGTATCAGTAGTGAAGGTGTTGAAGTTAAAATCCAACACCAGTCCAAAAACATTCCCCCTAAAGCATGTCACTGTAATGACTTATGTGGTAAAGGATTGCATGGTGATGTCGCAGTTGGGGTAGTGACTGAGGATTACAGGCAGGTCATGGTTCTGCATGCGGGATAAAGGATGTTTCCCAATTTGGGCCACCATGGATGGCTTTGTAAAGAAATATAACGCAATGCAGCTTCTTGCACTGCATTACATTACATTTCAACTTGGGATGTGTTCCACAGGTAGACCAAGGTCTTTTCCATGCAGCCACCCATGAATTGTGGTGCATTCCTGGATTTACTAAAGCTAGTAAACCTAGAAATGCTACGTCTTCACCTGTGAGGCATAACAAGGAGAAATATCTTTATTTTTTCTCCTTTGTATTTCCTATGTCAAAAGAGGAAAATAGCTCTAAGGATTGTTTTTTGTGGAGGAATGTGTCCCTTCCTGCAGGAAAACAATCCTTCTTGTAACGCAGGCACCTTTGCGCTATGTTATAAGGGTGCCTGCATTGGCACTAGGCAGCACAAAGAGCATTGGTGCAAGTAGAGAGCAGAAATACTCTATATATTTGTAAATATAGGGCATTTCTGCTGTCTCTATCATGCAATTCAGCGTTGCAACTTTTCTTGCTGCTCTGCATTGTGTGAAAGATCAGTAAATGTATCCTCAAATCTATACTTCATTTCCTATCGATGGACAATGCCCTATATACCATGCATTGACTGTGGATGACTAAAAGCCAAAGCTTGTGTTTATATAGTTGTTTGTAGAGCCCCTAGCATTTCAGTACCTCGATGTTGTATAACATACTGCCTCAATTGTCTTTATATAATTTTTTATGTCAGTGAGCATTTCTCTCATTTCAATTATAGGGAGGTGGTCTCATTCCGGATGTGACGAATAGAATATTAACAATGGCAAAGTCTTCTCTGACATTCCTAACTGTACCCTCTGGGCTACATGTGAGAGATTTCCATGAAACAAAATTAAGGGCAATATTTACTATTCTTTCACACAACACAGCAAGGGAACTTGTCACACTCCACTAGGTTCCTGGTTATTCTTTCCCAGGGATGCTGTTGAGAAAATAAACCTTGAGTTTTATTCCAATACCGTTGTTACCTCACTTCTTGGCCCTTCAATGAAAGTGTACGGTCAGCCTTGATGTTGGCACATGTGCATCAGGGGAGTAATAGTGAACAGTGATTAGACCTGCTTTTAGACACTAACCACCCACAAATTCCAACCCCCTCCCCACCGTTGCTTCCCCCCCCTTAGTTCGGGAAATCTTTAACTGTTCGTTGCTCCCTGACAATTGTTGCCCTTTTGTGTCCATTCTGTCCTAGTGTGTTATATTCCGTTCATTTTTAACATGAATATTTTACCTCCCCTCCACAGAATTTCCTGTCTTGTTCTGATAAAACTGATAATTATATATATGAAATAGGGGAAAGACAGTAGTTAAAACTAAACCTTTGACCATACAACTAATTAGGGCTGGGTGGACTTTGCGTAGCGCCACTACGCAGAATTTTGGACAAAAATGTGGAAAACGAGCTCACGTCCTGAGTAGGGCTGGGCGGACTTTTCCTAGCGCAACTACGCACAATTTTGAAAATAATTGTGAAAAACGAGCTCACAACCTGAGGGACCGTGTGCCAGTGTCTGGACAGGCTCCCCGATCTCCACGTCCTGGCTTCGTTGAGATGCAGGGACCGGTTCGGGCCTCCTGAGTTTCGGTCAGGGCCTGGGAGTCCACGTCCTGTGGCCTGCCAAGTGTCCATCTGCCCGGGACAAGGGTCCCTGATGCAGAGCCCCGGAGCCCGGCAAGGGCAGGAAGCCCTACCGCTATGGCTCGTTGTGGGCAGCTGGGAGTTCTTCCGGTCCCGGCCATCTGGTCGCACCTATTCGTCGGCCATCTGGTCGCATGCAATGCTTTCCATTTGGGCAACCAAATGGCCGGGCTGCCCTGGAAGTCCTGATGGGGGCTCATTCGCCTCCCGGATCCCAGCCAGGGGTCCAGGAGGTCGGGTGCGTCCGGGCCTAGGGTCCCCTCCATCACTCGGTGTGCACGGTTTACCAGAAAGGGGAGTAGCCTTCCTCTGGATTACTAGGGGCAGGTTATGCCGGGATGCCCCTCCTGGGGATGGCGGTTCTCAGGCGGGGACCAGATGGGCTAAGCCCGGACGACGCCTCCCCGGCGTCCGGTGCTCCCTCCTAAAGCCTGCGGCAAGGCAAAGTGCCCGGGATGGGCTCTATGGGTCCCCCTGGTGTCCGAGCCCCGGGAGCTCCTGCGGGCCTCCCATGCCTGAGGCCCAGCGTGGGGTCTCCGAGCCCCCCCGAGCCCTGCAGCCCCGGAGCCCTGCAGCCCTGCAGCCCCAGAGGACTGCAGCCCCGGAGCCCTGCAGCCTCGGAGCCCTGCAGCCCCGGAGCCCTGCAGTCCCGAAGCCCTGCTGTCCCGGAGCCCTGCAGTCCCGCAGCCCTGCAGTCCCGAGCTCTGCAGCCCTGCAGCCCCTGAGCCCTGCAGCCCCTGAGCCCTGCAGCCCCTGAGCCCTGCAGCTCCCGAGCCCTACAGCCCCTGAGCCCTGCAGCTCCTGAGCCCTACAGCCCCCGAGCCCTGCAGGCCCCGTGTCCTGCAGCCCCCATGCCCTGCAAGGGCAGGCGGGAGCCCTACCGCGAAGGCTCAGGGCGGGCAGATTGGTGTCATTTTGGTCCCAGCCATCGGGTTGCACCTCTCACCTCGGCCATCTGGTTGCGCACAATGCTTTCCAATGGGGCGACCAGATGGCCGGGCCGGCCTGGAAGTCCCGATGAGGGATCATTTGCCTCCTGGATCCCAGCCAGGGCTCCAAGAGGTTGGATGCATCCAGGCCTAGGTTCCCCTCCGTCACTCGGTGCACACGGTTTACCATAAAGTGGGGTAGCCTTCCTCCAGATTACTAGGGGCAGGGTATGCTGGGATGCCCCTCCTGGGGATGGCGGTTCTCAGGCAGGGACCAGATGGGCTAAGCCCTGATGACACCTCCCCGGCGTCTGGTGCTCCCTCCTGCGTGCTGGTTACAAGAAAGGGGGGTAACCTTCCTCCGGATTAGTAGGGGCAGGGTAGGCTGGGACGCCCCTCCCGGGGCTGGCGGTTCTTTGCCGGGGACCAGATGGGCTATGCCAGGGCAACATCCTCCCAGGCGTCCGGGGCTCCCTCCTGTGGCCTGCGGCCCGCGGCGTTTCAAAGTGCCCAGGACGATCTCCACAGGTCCCGGGCAGTCCTCCCCCAGGCGCCCGGGCCTGAGAGCTCCGGTGGTCCTCCTCGTGCCTGAGGCCCAGCTGGGGTCCCTGAGCCCCCCAGGAAGCAGAGCCCCCCGAGCCCTGCGTGGGTGGGCAGGCGGGAGCCCTACCGCTTTGGCTCGGCTTGGGGCGGGCAGACGGGAGTCCTTTTCGGTGCCGGCCATCTAGTCGCTCCTTTCCCCTCAGCAATCTGGTCGCGTGCAATGCTTTCCAATGGGGCGACCAGATGGCCGGGCCGGCCTGGAAGTCCCGATGAGGGATCATTTGCCTCCTGGATCCCAGCCAGGGCTCCAAGAGGTCGGATGCATCCAGGCCTAGGTTCCCCTCCGTCACTCGGTGCACACGGTTTACCATAAATTGGGGTAGCCTTCCTCCGGATTACTAGGGGCAGGGTATGCTGGGATGCCCCTCCTGGGGATGGCGGTTCTCAGGCGGGGACCAGATGGGCTAAGCCCTGATGACACCTCACCAGCGTCTGGTGCTCCCTCCTCAATCCCGCGGCAAGGTAAAGTGCCCGGAAAAGGCTCCATGGGTCCCCTGGGCATCGGGAGCTCCTGCGGGCCTCCCATGCCTGAGGCCCAGCGTGGGGTCACCTAGTCCCCCCGAGCCCTGCAGCCCCGGAGCCCTGGAGCCCTGCAGCCCCAGAGCCCTGCAGCCCTGCAGCTCTGACAGCCCCGGAGCCCTGCAGTCCCAGAGCCCTGCAGCGCTGCAGCCCCGGAACCCTGCAGCCCCTGAGCCCTGCAGCGCCCAAGTCCTGCAGCCCCCAAGCCCTGTCGGCCCCGTGCCCTGCAGCCCCTGAGCCCTGCAAGGCAAGGCGGGAGTCCTACCGTGAAGGCTTAGGGCGGGCAGATTGGCGTCATTTCGTTCCCGGCCATCTGGACGCACCTCTCCCCTCTGCCATCTGATCGCGCGCAATGCTTTCCAATGGGGCGACCAGATGGCCGAACCGGCCTGGAAGTACCGAGGAGGGCTCATTTGCCTCCCGGATCCCAGCCAGGGCTCCAGGAGGTCTGGCACGTTCGCGTCTAGGGTCCCCTGAGCCTCGCTGTGCGTGCTGGTTACAAGAAAGGGGCGTAACCTTCCTCCGGATTAGTAGGGGCAGGGTATGCCGGGACGCCCCTCCCGGGGCTGGCGGTTCTTTGCCGGGGACCAGATGGGCTATGCCAGGGCAACATCCTCCCAGGCGTCCGGGGATCCCTCCTGAGGCCTGCGGCCCGCGGCGTTTCAAAGTGCCCAGGACGATCTCCACAGGTCCCGGGCAGTCCTCCCCCAGGCGCCCGGGCCTGAGAGCTCCGGTGGTCCTCCTCGTGACTGAGGCCCAGCTGGGGTCCCTGAGCCCCCCAGGAAGCAGAGCCCCCCGAGCCCTGCGTGGGTGGGCAGGCGGAAGCCCTACCACTTTGGCTCGGGGCGGGCAGTCGGGAGTCCTTTTAGGTGCCGGCCATCTAGTCGCTCCTTTCCCCTCAGCCATCTGGTCGCGTGCAATGCTTTCCAATGGGGAGACCAGATGGCTGGGCTGGCCTGGAAGTCCCAATGAGGGCTCATTTGCCTCCCAGATCCCAGTCAGGGCTCCAGGAGGTCGGGTGCGTCTGCGACTAGGGTCCCCTCCGTCCCTCGGAGCGCGCAGGTTGCAAGGAAGGGGAGTAGCCTTCCTCCAGATTAGTAGGGGCAGGGTGTGCCGGAACACCCCTCCGGGGCTGATGGTTCTTTGCCGGGGAGCAGATGGGTTGTGCCCGGGCAACATCCTCCCAGGCGTCCGGGGCTCCCTCCTCCAGCCCGCGGCGAGGCAAAGTGCCCGGGATGGGCTCCATGGGTCCCCCGGGCGTCCGAGCCCCAGGAGCTCCTGCGGGCCTCCCATGCCTTAAGCCCAGCATGGGGTCTCCGAGCCCTGCAGCCCCGGAGCCCTGCAGCCCCGGAGCCCTGCAGCCCGAGAGCCCTGCATCCCCGGAGCCCTGCATCCCCGGAGCCCTGCATCCCCAGAGCCCTGCAGCCCCCGGAGCCCTGCAGCCCCCGGAGCCCTGCAGCCCCCGAGCCCTGCAGCCCCCGAGCCCTGCAGCCCCCGAGCCCTGCAGCCCTGAGACCTGCAGCCCTGCAGCCCCTAAGCCCTGCAGCCCCCGAGCCCTGCAGCTCCCGAGCCCTACAGCCCCCCAAGCCCTGCAGCCCCACGAGCACTGCAGGCCCTATGCCCTGCAGCCCCCGAACCCAGCAAGGGCAGGCAGGAGCCCTACCGCGAAGGCTCAGGGCGGGCAGATTGGTGTCATTTAGGTCCCAGCCATCTAGTTGCACCTCTCCCCTCGGCCATCTGGTCGCACACAATGCTTTCCAATGGGGCGACCAGATGGCCGTGCCAGCCTGGAAGTCCCGATGAGGGCTCATTTGCTACCTGGATCCCAGCCAGGGCTCCAGGAGGTCGGATGCATCCAGGCCTAGGTTCCCCTCCGTCACTCGGTGCACACGGTTTACCAGAAAGGGGGGTAGCCTTCATCCGGATTACTAGGGGCAGGGTATGCCGGGATGCCCCTCCTGGGGATTGCGGTTCTCAGGCGGGGACCAGATGGGCTAAGCCCTGATGACACCTCCCTGGCGTCTGGTGCTCCCTCCTCCAGCCCGCGGCAAGGTAAAGTGCCCGGGACAGGCTCCATGGGTCCCCCAGGCATCGGGAGCTCCTGCGGGCCTCCCATGCCTGAGGTCCAGCGTGTGGTCACCTAGCCCCCTCGAGCCCTGCAGCCCCAGAGCCCTGCAGCCCCGGAGACCTGGAGCCCTGCAGCCCCGGAGCCCTGCAGCCCCAGAGCCCTGCAACCCTGCAGCCCTGACTGCCCCGGAGCCCTGCAGCCCCGGAGCCCTGCAACCCCCGAGCCCTGCAGCCCTGCAGCCCCTGAGCCCTGCAGCCCCTGAGCCCTGCAGCCCCTGAGCCCTGCAGCTCCCGAGCCCTGCAGCCCTCGAGCCCTCTAGGCCCCGTGCCCTGCAGCCCCGGAGTCCTGCAAGGGCAGGTGGGAGTCCTACCGCGAAGGATCAGGGCGGGCAGATTGGCGTAATGTTGGTCCCGGCCATCTGGTCGCACCTCACCCCTCTGCCATCTGGTCGCGCGCAATGCTTTCCAATGGGGCGACCAGATGTCCGGGACGGCCTGGAAGTACCGATGAGGGCTCATTTGCCTCCCGGATCCCAGGCAGGGTTCCAGGAGGTCAGGCATGTTTGCGTCTAGGGTCCCCTGAGCCTCGCTGTGCGCGCTGGTTACAAGAAAGGGGGGTAGACTTCCTCCGGATTAGTAAGGGCAGGGCATGCAGGGACGCCCCTCCCAGGGCTGGCGGTTCTTTTTCGGGGACCAGATGGGCTGTGCCAGGGTAATATCCTCCCAGGCATCTGGGGCTCCCTCCTGTGGCCTGCGGCGTGCGGCCCGCGGCGTGTCAAAATGCCCGGAATGGGCTCCACGGGTCCCAGGCAGTCCTCCACCAGGCGCCCGGGCCTGAGAGCTCCGGTGGTCCTCCCCGTGCCTGAGGACCAGCTGGGGTCTCTGAGCCCCCCCAGGAAGCAGAGCCCCCCGAGCCCTGCGTGGGTGGGCAGGTGGGAACCCTACCACTATGGCTCGGCTCAGGGCGGGCAGACGGGAGTCCTTTTAGGGGCCAGCCATCTGGTCGCTCCTCTCCCCTTGGCCATCTGGTCGCGCGCAATGCTTTCCAATGGGGCGATCAGATGGCAGGGCCGGCCTGGAAGTCCCGATGAAGGCTCATTTGCCTCCCGGATCCCAGCCAGGGCTCTAGGAGGTCAGGCACGTTCGCGTCTAGGGTGCCCTGAGCCTCGCGGTGTGTGCGGGTTACAAGAAAGGGGGGTAGCCTTCCTCCAAATTAGTAGGGGCAGTGTATATCGGGATGCCCCTCTCGGAGCTGGCGGTTTTTTGCCAGGGACCAGATGGGCTATGCGAGGGCAAAATCCTCCCAGGCGTCTGGGGCTACCTCCTGCGGCCTGCGGCCTGTAGTGTGGCAAAGTGCCTGGGACGGGCTCCACGGGTCCCGGGCAGTCCTCCCCCGGGTGCCCAGACTTGAAAGCTCCGGTGGTCCTCCCTGTGCCTGAGGCCCAGCCAGGGTCCCTGAGCCCCCCAGGAAGCAGAGCCCCCCGAGCCCTTCGTGGCTGGGCAGACGGGAGCCCTACCGCTATGGCTCGGCTGGGGGCGGGCAGACGGGAGTCCTTTCAGGTGCCGGCCATCTGGTCGCGCGCAATGCTTTCCAATGGGGCGACCAGAACGCCGGGCCGGCCTGGAAGTCCCGATGTGGGTCTATTGGCCTCCCGGATCCCAGTAAGGGCTCCAGGAGGTTGGGCGCGTCCACGCCTAGGGTCCCCTCCGTCATTCGGAGCGTGCGGGTTACAAGAAAGGTGGGTAGACTTCCTCCAGATTAGTAGGAGCAGGGTACTCTGGGACCACTCTCGGCCTAGCAGTCCTCAGTCAGCAGCTGGACAGGCCAGGTTCCTGCCCCAGCCCTGGGTATGTCCCGGGGCCTGCCGCATGGCAGGCTGCCCCGGATGA